>NC_142870.1:20445000-30445000 GCF_051225735.1 Oryctolagus cuniculus | reverse complement strand
TCTGTATCTCTGCCTTTCAAATAAATAAATGAATCTTCAAATAAGTACATAAGAGTTATCTGTCATAACCTATTGGAGGAGAAGCAGTTATCCTTGTGTCAATAAACTTTTAACATGTTTTATAATTTAAAAATGCTATAATTTATATATTATGTACATGTATTATATAATTTATAACTATGATTTCTATAAGATTTTGTGCTTTTTGAAGACAGGGAACTTTTTCTTGGATGACACTTTTCATGTGGGTAGTGCTCATTATTGATTAAATATTAAAGGCACAGAGGTCACCTTGTCACTGACTTCACAGTTTGATTGTCTCTCCTTTTTCTGGGTACAGAAGATTAGATTCAGTACATGAGGAGTTGACATAGACCCTGACAGACAAGGAATGGTTAACAATCCTGACACAGACAAAGAAAGAGTAATGAAGCCAGTGAAACTAAAACCATACGTTTAAAAATATATAACATGCAGCATAGTATCAAATATCAAATCTATGTAGTATAGGAAGTAATAACCAAATTCTGCTTCTGAATAAGTGTGTGGACCTTGCACTACAGGCAACTAGCTATAGAGACACTGAGTGATTTGGCAAGTTCAATGAGAACCTTCTTTTATGTGAGAATTTTCCTCTATTACAAAGCTGAGACACTGTGTTTGACCAAAATGAAAAAAAAAAATAATACCCAGGGGCCGGTGCTGTGGTTCACTTGGTTAATCCTCCACCTGCAGCGCCAGCATCCCTTATGGGCTCCAGGTTCTAGTCCCGGCTGCTCCTCTTCCAGTCCAGCTCTCTGCTATGCCCCAGGAGGGCAGTGGAGGGTGGCCCAAGTGCTTGGGCACCTGCACCCGCATGGGAGACCAAGAAGAAGCACTTGGCTCCTGGCTTCAGATCGGTGTAGCTCTAGCCGTAGCGGCCATTTTGGGGGTGAACCAATGGAAGGAAGACCTTTCTCTGTCTCTCTCACTGTCTAACTCTGTGTGTCCAATAAATAAATAAAAAAATAATGCCCATAAAAATTACACCCAGGCAACTAAATCTACCTAAATGTCAAAGTTATAATAATATTTTATTTTATTGTTATAGTGTGAATACTTCCTAAATATATACTTTTATTTATTTTTTAATTTATTTTTTATTTACTAAATATAAATTTCCACTCACACCCCTCCCATCTCCCACTCCCTCTCCCATTCCATTCACATCAAGATTCATTTTCAATTATCTTTATATACAAAAGATCGATTTAGTATATATTAAGTAAAGATTTCATCAGTTTGCACCCACACAGAAACACAAATTGTGAAATACTGTTTCAGTACTAGTTATAGCATTACTTCACATTGGACAACACACTAAGGACAGATTCCACATGAGAAGTAAGTACACAGTGACTCCTGTTGTTGACTTAACAATTTGACACTCTTGTTTATGGCGTCAGAAATCTCCCTAGGCTCTAGTCATGAGTTGCCAAGGCTATGGAAGCATTTTGAGTTCGCCGACTTCTATCTTATTCCGACAGGGTCATAGTCAAAGTGGAAGTTCTCTCTTCACTTCAGAGAAAGGTACTTCCTTCTTTGATGGCCCCGTTCTTTCCACTGGGATCTCACTCGCAGAAATCTTTCATTTAGGTCTTCTTCTTTTTTTTTTTTTTTTCCCCCAGGGTGTCTTGGCTTTCCATGCCTAAAATACTCTCATGAGCTCTTCAGCCATATCCGAATGCCTTAAGGGCTGATTCTGAGGCCAGAGTGCTATTTAGGACATCTGCCATTCTATGAGTCTGCTGAGTATCTCCCTTCCCATGATGGATCGTTCTCTCCCTTTTTGATTCTATCAGTTAGTATTAGCAGACACTAGACTCGTTTGTGTGATCCCTTTGACTCTTAGACCTATGATCAATTGTGAACTGAAATTGATCACTTGGACTAGTGAGATGGCACTGGTACATGCCACCTTGATGGGATTGTATTGGGATCCCCTGGCACGATTCTAACTCCACCATTTGGGGCATGTCCGATTGAGCATGTCCCAAATTATACATCTCCTCCCTCTCTTATTCCCACTCTTATATTTAACAGGGATCACTTTTCAGTTAAAATTTATACTTTTATTTTTAAAAATTATTTTTCTGTTAATGGAATAAAATTCCATTACTGAAATAAGTTGTGGGATATTCCATCCCTTAATGAAATCCTATAAAATACTTAATCCTATCTTAGTGCTATCTCCTATTAAGTGGAAAGGAATCTTTTTGGTACTGAATTTATAATAAAAGCTTCCATTTTACTAAAGGAAATTTCTTCTGGCCTTTCATACACTTGCAGTCTGGAATTAGTTTATACATAAGGCATAGCCCCTAAGTAATCAAGAGGACTTCCAAGTCTCTGATGCTGAATATGTGAGCCTCATTTGTGATGTGAGACAGGAAGTAAAATATTATATGTGCCATTAACATAAATTCTTTGTTTAATGTTAGATCAATATGACAGCTAATAGTTTCACTGGTTTGTAACATCTTTACTTGAACATATTAATTTTTAAAGGAGTATCTATAAAGGCAGAGTTAGAGAGAGAGAGGGGGCAAGAGAGAAAGAGAGGGAGGGAGAAATAGAGAAAGATCTTCCATCTGCTGGTTCGCTCCCCAAATGGCCACAATGGCCAGTGCTGGGCTGATCCAAAGTGAGGAGCCAGGAGCTTATTCCAGGTGTCCTATATGTGTGCAGTAGCCCAACTACATGGGTCATCCCTCCACTGCTTTCCCAGGCACAACAGCAGGAAGCTGGACCAGGACTCAAACTGACAGCCATACGGGATGCTGGCATCACAGGCAATGCCTTTACTTGCTTTCCCACAATGCTGGCCCTAAGTATATAAATGGCATAATTTTTCTTTTCTAATTCTTTTTAGAGCACTAGCTCTTATTTGAAATATCATGGAAAATGTTTATGATATATATTTTGAATTTATTGGCTTGATTGATTTTTAATCTCAAATCAATATATTTCAGGCCATTGTAATACAACATATATAGTCTCAGAGGGATAATCTTGGTATCCCAAATTTTTAAACTAAGCAAAATTCCAAAGAAACTGACAATCACTGGAAAGTCAAACCTTTGGCTCTTAGATGGCTTTGATATTGAAAAGTAGCAAAAGAAAATGTCCCTGTAGTGGAAATCACATAATATTCAGTTTCTCTGTTTGGAGAAAATAAATTTGAAATTTACAGTTCCATGGTTACTACGAAAGTAATGGTTAAAACCCTCTGTCATTTAAAAATCTACTGTTACTACACACTTCAATCCAGCACTCTTTTTATCAGTGTATTGTAATATCAAAGATAACCATCTTTGTATGAATTTATTCAAGCTAATAAAAGTTACATTAGAGAAATTAATCTTAGAACTATAAATTGAATCAATTAGTATAAATGCCTTAGCATATTATCTATATTTGGGGGTTGCTTAAAATATTAATATTTCTCTAGTTATATGTATCTTCTGAAAGATTTTGACTGGGACTTCATACATATTGACTGATGTTAGCAATGATAAAGCTTCATATTAGGGGGATGGCCTAGTGATGCAGCACTATAGCTTGCAATGTCAACAACTCACATCAGAGTACCAGTTCAGGTCATGACTACTCTGCTTATGATCCAGCTCCCTGCCAATGTGCTTGGACTGCAGTGGATGATGGACAAGGTTTTTGGGCCTCTGCTGCCCATGTGGGAGACCCAAAAGGAATTCTGGGCTGCTGGCTTTGGCCTCATCCAGATTTGACTGTTGCACAGTTACAGCCATTTGGGGAATGAACCAACAGATTCTCTCTCTCTCTCTCTCTCTCTCTCTCTCCCTCCCCTCTTCTTTCTCCATTACTATGCCTTTGAAATAAATAAATAAGTCTTTCTAAAAAAGAATCTTTTCACTTTATGTGTGGTATTGGAAGAAATTATATTTAATTAAAATTTTGCATTACAGTTTAAATGTTTTCATTACCATCCATCTGATACAAACAAGATGGTCATGAGTTTTCAGTTGGTCTTAGCATTTCATCATAAAGGTAGAAATAGTAAAAAATGTATTGTCAACATTATTTTAATTCAGTTAATTCAGTTAAAATATTCTCTGTTGCATCATTTTGATTTAAATCATTTTTAATTTATTTAAAGAAATGCCAGACCATTTTGTTTGAAGACTAGAATTTCTTTATTTATGTTACTTTAAAGTACTTTTTAAATAACTTTAATTAAATATAATTATGTGGAATAGATTACTTTGCAAAATAATCTTTTCATGAAAATAATAATTCTTTTAGAAGTCTAGCATTTTACCTGCATGAGCTCAGTAGAGTATTATGACTCAAAAATATACAGAATCCTTTCTTTCATCTCAGGTATTATTATTATTATTTTCTTAAGTTTAATTTCAATCTCATTAACTCCCTCAACTAATTTTTTTATTCTGCTGTTTAAAAAGAGTTTATTTTATTTATCTGAAAGGCAAAGTGACAGACACACACACACACACACACACAGAGAGAGAGAGAGAGAGAGAGAGAGAGAGAGATCTTCCATTTGCTGCATCACTCCCTATTTGGCTACCACAGCCTGCACTCAGGAGCCTGGAATGCCATCTGTATCTTCTACATGGGTGGCAGGAGCACAAGTACTAGAGACATCTTCTGCTGCTTTCCCAGGCACGTAGCAGGTTCCTGCACTCTGTTATGGGATGCCAGCATCACAAACAGCAGCTTAACCCACTGTGCCACAACCCTGGCACTTCCCCTGCTTTTCATGCCAACTCTGCCCTTCTAAACATCATAATGCAAGTGCCAACTATGACCACAACATATCATTTTTAAATATTTTTTAAGTTGTGCAAATTTCATGTATTTCATGTATACATATTTAGTAATATTGTGATGCTTCCAGCACTACCCTCCCTCCTGCCCATGCTTTCACCTTTCCTACTTCCTTCTTTTCTATTCCCGCTCTTAGTTTTTACAAAGATCTACTTTCAATTTACTTTACACTCATAAGATTAATCCTACAATGAGCAAAGAGTTCAACAAATAGTATGAAGAAAATAAACAGTAGGTCTGTTACATGGCTGTTTACAGGCTGTTAGCAGAGCTATACACAATATCAAAGCTCAAAATGTCGATTTCTCCCCCATACACTACATTTTTGGTACTCTGTTGGTTACCACAGATCAGGGAAAACATATGGTATTTTCCTTTTGGGACTGGCTTACTACACTAAGGATAATAATTTCCAGTTGCATCTATTTTGTTGCAAAAGACAGGTTTCATTCTTTTTTACAGCTGAGTAGCATTCCATAGTATATATCTATATATATTGTAATTCCTTTATCCAGCCACCAGTTGATGGGTATCTGGGTTGATTCGATATATTAGCTATTGTCTATTGAGCTCAAATAAACATGGAGGTACAGATCACTCATTCTTGTACTGATTTCATTTCCCTTGGATAAATTCCCAGGAGTGGGTTTGCTAGTTTATATAGTATGTTCTATTTTCAGCTTTCTGAGGTATCTCCATACTGTCTTACAATTTAGTTGTACTAGTTCACATTCCCAACAAGTTACATTCCCAACAACAATTAGTTACATTCCCAACAATAATTCCCCCTTCATCCTTTTCAGCATTTATTCTTTGTTGTTTTCTGTATGGCAGCCATTCTAACTGGGTTGAGGTGAAATATTGTGGTTTTAATTTGCATTTCCTTGATGGATAGTGATCCTAAGCATTTTTCATGTCTTTTCACCATTTAGACTGGTCAAGTCCTTTGCCCATTTCTTAACTGGATTCTTTGCTTTACACTTGTTGAGTTTTTGAGCTCTTTATGGATTCTGGATATTAACTCTTTCTCAGTTTCATAGTTTGCAAATATTTTCTCCCATTCTTTCGGTTGCCTCTCCACTTTGCTGAGTGTTTCTTTTGCAGTATGGAAGCTTCTCAGCTTGTTGTAATCCCATTTGTCTATTTTGGCTTTGATTGCCTGTGCTTCTGGGGTCTTTTTCAATAAGTCTTTGCCTATTCCAGTGTCTTACAGGGTTCCCCCAATGTTATATAATACTTTGATGGTATTGCGTAATAGATTTAGGTCTTTGATCCATTTTGAGTTTACTTTTGTATAAGGTGCAAGGTAGGGATCTTGTTTCAAACTTCTGCATGGGAGTTTCAATTTTAGCATCACTGTGTGTTGAAGAGACTGTTCTTTACCCAGGGATTGATTTTTAGATTCTTTGTCAAATATTAGTTTGTTGAAGATGCTTGGATTGATTTCTGGAGTTTCTATGCTGTTCCATTTGCCTACATGTCTATTTTTTATTTTTGCCAGTATCAAGCTATTTTGATTATAGCTGCTCTGTGGTATGTCTTGAAATCTGGTATTGTGTTGCCTCCAGCTTTGTTTTTGTTGTACAACATTGCTTTTGCCATCTAGAGTTTCTTATGTTTCCAAATGAATTCTAGCAACATTTTTTCTAGATCTGCAAGGCATGGCATTGGTATTTTGATTGGGATCACATTAAATCTGTAAATTATTTTTGGTAGCATGAGCATTTTGATCTTAATACCATGACAAATGAAAACATAGGTAAAGAAGCTTGAGGGAGAATTCCTTCAAGGGAAGAGTTGGCAACTTGGACAATGTAGACAATATTCAAAAAGAAAAAAGAAAACTTAACTGTGAGGCAGCAGGCAATTCCAAAAAATAATTTACTGAGGTCTCTACAAACTACAGTTTCTAGGCCAAATCCAGGTTCTGTTTCTATACAGTCGTTTCACTAAGAATGGTTTTCACCTTGCTACATGTTTGAAAAATTTAAAAGCATATTTTATGTGACAATGGACAAAGTAACAATTTTGTTATTGATAAAGTTTTATTGGAATTCTGCTATGATGTCATTTGCTGATTTGTCTATGACCATTTGTATGGCACAGTGGCAGAATTGAGCAGTTGACACAGACACCATATGACATGTAGTATATGCAACATTTATTATCTAGTCCTTCGCAGAATGTTGCTATCTTCTCATTTAGAACATTTCTTCAAGCTAATTTATCCAGTTGACTAAACCATTGTTATTGAATATTGCTCTGGAATTTCAAGTCTGAATAAACCCATAGGCACTTTGTAATTCCAGATATTTACATTAGATTTTTTTCTTTTTTTTTCTTTTTTTTTAACTTTTATTTAATGAATATAAATTTCCAAAGTACAGCTTATGGATTACAATGACTTCTCCCCCATAACATCCCTACCACCCGCAACCCTCCCCTTTCCCAATCCCTCTCCCCTTCCATTCACATCAAGATTCATTTTCGATTCTCTTTATATACAGAAGATCAGTTTAGCATACATTAAGTAAAGATTTCAATAGTTTGCTACCACACAGAAACATAAAGTGAAAAATACTGTTTGAGTACTAGTTTTAAATACTGTTTGAGTACTAGCATTAAATCTCAATGTACAGCACACTAAGGACAGAGATCCTACATGAGGAGTAAGTGCACAGTGACTCCTGTTGTTGACTTAACAAATTGACACTCTTGTTTATGGCGTCAGTAATCACCCTAGGCTCTTGTCATGAGTTTCCAAGGCTATGGAAGCCCCCTGAGTTCACTGACTCTGATCATATTTAGACAAGGCCATGGTCAAAGTGGAAGTTCTGTCCTCCCTTCAGAGAAAGGTACCTCCTTCTTGGATGACCCGTTCTTTCCACTGGGATCTCACTTGCGGAGATCTTTCATTTAGGGTTTTTTTTTTTTTTTGGTTTTTTTTTTGTTTGTTTGTTTTTTTCCAGGGTGTCTTGGCTTTCCATGCCTGAAATACTCTCATGGACTCTTCAGCCAGATGTGAATGCCTTAAGGGCTGATTCCGAGGCCAGAGTGCTGTTTAGGACATCTGCCATTCTATGGGTCTGCTGTGTATCTCACTTCCCATGTTGGATCGTTCTCTCCCTTTTTGATTCTATCAGCTAGTATTTGCAGACACTATTCTTGTTTCTGTGATCCCTTTGGTTCTTAGTCCTATCATCATGACCAATTGTGAACAGAAATTGATCACTGGGACTAGTGAGATGGCATTGGTACATGCCACCTTGATGGGATTGAATTGGAATCCCCTGGTATGTTTCTAACTCTACCGTTTGAGGTAAGTCAGCTTGAGCATGTCCCGAATTGCACATCTCTTCCCTCTCTTATTCCCATTCTTATATTTAACAGCGATCACTTTTCAGTTAAGTTTCAGCACTTAAGAATAATTGTGTATTGATTATAGTATTCAACCAAAAGTATTAAGTAGAACAAACAAAAAAAATACTAAGAGGGATAACATATTAGATTTTTTTCTTAACAGTAACACAAGGTACATACGAATAATGAGTCATAAAAGCAGTTACCTTATTCTATTTGTTACTTTAAAAATTTTAACTTCTTGTTTTATGATAATTGGAGACTTATGTATAGTTGTAAGAGATAATACAGAGAGATACCAAGTATTCTTTATCTGGTTTCTCTGTAGGTAACATCTTAGAGACTAACCAAGATATTATCATTAGTAAGTGAAGACACAGAAATGTATCTGTCAAAGTAAGGGACCCTCAAGTTGCCATTTTAAAGCTATGCTACTTTCTTCCCACTGCTATCCCTTCCTTAACTCCCTTAGCCTTTTATCTATTGTCCATTTCTGAAATGTTTTCATTTCAAAAATGTTCAAGTGGAATTACACAGAATGCAACTTATGGGGAGTGATTTCCTTTCACACGGTATAATTCTCTTGATTTTTCCAGGTTGTTTAATGTATTAATAGCTTGTCCCTTGTTACTGCTAAGTAGTGTCCCATGGTATGGATGTACTGCAATTTACTAAAGCATTTATCAATAGAAGAACACTTGGGTTATTTCCAGTTTGGGGTATTGTGAATAAAGTTTCTATAAGCATTTACATACAGATTTTTGTGAGAACATAAACTTTCATGTTTTTGCAATAAATAGTTGAGTGAGATTGTTGAATCACGTGGTGTTTATTTCATTTTTAAATGATTCTGCAAAGTATTTTTAGAGTGGTTTCACCATTTTACATTCCTTCAGAAACATATGAGTGATCCAGTCTCTTCATTCTTGGTGTTGTCCCTAATTTTTATTTTATTTTATTTTGGTCCTTTTATGATATCTCATTGTAGTTTTAATGTGCATTCCCCTGATGGCTAATGATGTTCAACACTCTTTAATGTACTTGTTTGCCACCTGCACATCCTCTTGGATGAAATATCTCTTCATATCTTTTACCATTTTCCTTTTAGATTGTTTGATTTTTTACTTAGTTGCGATCTATCTTTTCTAAATAGTGGCACTTGTCAGATATCAGGCTTGAAAATATTTTCTTCCAATGAGTAGCTTTGTAGTAACCTGTCAACAGTGTCTTTTATGGAGCAAATGTGTTTAATTTCAAAGGAGCAACTTACCAGTTTTTCTTTATGGATTTTTGATATTGGTGTCGGTTCTAGGAACTCTTTGCCTGAGCTCAGATTTGCAAGAGATTGGGCTATCGTTTTCTCATTTTGCACTGTCTTGTAGGTTTTGGGTATCAGGTGATATTGATTTCTTGAAATAATTTGGGTTGTAGTCCTTCCCTTTCTACTTTATCAAAATTATTGTATAGCTTTTGTGTTAATTCTTCCTTAAGCATTTGTTAGCGTCATCCAGTGAAGTCATCTGGGCCTAAAGATTTCTTTTTAGGACATTGTTATAGTTATAGTGCTAGCAAATGACCTAACTCATATTGGGTGAGTCGTGGTAATTTGTGCTCTTGAGAACTGGATGTTTCATGAAAGTTGTTCAATTAGTGTGTTAGTGTGGTTAGTAGTTTTTCCTTACTGTCTTTTTATTTCTGCAGGGTCTTGCAGTGTTGCCCCTGTTTCACTTCTGGTATTGATACCTTGAGTTGTTTTTCTTTTTTATTTGTCAGTCTTACCGGAGACAATGTTTTCAATGATTCAAATCAGTTTATCTGGTTTTCTGTTTTCAGTTTATTTCCATTTTTATTCTTTCCTGTCTTCTCCAGATTTATTTTGCTCTTCCTGTTCTTATTTATTGAGCTTGAAGCTTTGTTATAAATTTGAAATTTTCTCTTTTCACATGTATGCCTATAATGCTATCAGTTTTCCTCGAAATGATGCTGTAGATGTAACCCATAAATTTTCATGTACTGTATTTTCTTTGTCATTTCTCTCCAATGTGTTATTTTTTACTTGAGACTTCCTCTATGACCCATAGATTATTTAGAAGTTTCTTAATTAGTTTCTAAGAACTTGGAGATTTTCTGTTACCTGTTATTGATTTCTATTTAGATTCTGTGTGGCTGAAAACACCTTTGTATGCTTTCAGTTGTTTTCAATTTATTGATTTTGCTTTATGTACTAAGATGTACTCTATCTTAGAATATGTTTTTGACACTGGAAAAGAACATGCATTCTACTGTTGCTGGGTGGTATGTTTTATAAATGTCAACTAGACTCCATTAGTTGGTAATCTGTTGAGTTCTGTAATCTTACTTAATTTTTATTGTCTTTCTATCAAATATTAAGAGAGGTACTTGAAATATGCAGCTATAATTGTAGACTTATCTGTTTTTCTTTCCTGCTTTGCTAGTTTTTGTTCTACTTATTTTTCAGCTCTTTCATTTGGTACATACACATTCAGTATTGTTTTCTTTTGCTGATAATTTTCATTCTTTTAAAGCCTATTATATGGCATTAATAAAATAATTTTTGATTTCTATTGATTAATATATACATTTATATACTTTTTTTAACTTTTATTTAATGAATATATATTTCCAAAGTACGACTTATGGATTACAATGGCTTCCCCCCCATACCATCCCTCCCACCCACAACCCTCCCCTTTCCTACTCCCTCTCCCCTTCCATTCACATCAAGATTCATTTTCGATTATCTTAATATACAGAAGATCAGCTTAGTATACATTAAGTAAGGATTTCAACAGTTTGCTCCCACACAGAAACATAAAGTGAAAAATAATAGATGATTTTTTTAAAATGATGATGAAATCAGATCAGACCTATTGTCATGTTTAATCCCAGTGAGAGTCAAGTTGGGAGTTGATAATTTCTTTTTTTTCTTTTTTTTTTTTTTACAGAGGATCAGTTTAGTATGCATTAAGTAAAGATTTCAACAGTTTGCACCCACATAGAAACACAAAGTGAAATATATTGTTTGAGTACTCGTTATAGCATTAAATCTCAATGCACAGCACATTAAGGACAGAGATCCTACATGAGGAGTAAGTGCACAGTGACTCCTGTTGTTGACTTTACCAATTGACACTCCTGTCTATGGCATCAGTAATCTCCCTATGTTCCAGTCATGAGTTTCCAAGGCTATGGAAGCCCTCTGAGTTCTCTGATTCTTATATACTTTTACTCTCAATCTGTGTTATACCTGAATTGAGTTTATTGAAGACAGCATAAAATCTGACTGTTTTTTGATCCAATGAAAATCTCTGTCATTTGGTTGTGTATTTAGGCAATTTATATTTAACTCAATCATTTATGTTTATAGTTTTGGTCTCATATTTTGCTCTATGTTTGCTATTTATTTTCTCTATTTTTCATTTCTCTACCTTCCTATTTTGTCTTCTTTAGGATTACATGAAAATTTTTGGAATTTTGATTTATTATTTATTATTATGGAATTTTGATATATTTCTTTGTGCAGTTTGTTAGTAGTTACGTTATGTATTATATTAAATTTACACAATGTCTATCTACAGATATCTTCATTTTTATAACTTCAAATGAAGTATAAGAACTTTATCTCTCTTACCATGCCATGTTTAATTTATAATTGTCATTAATATTAAATATTTATTTCAACCATATTCATAATTTCTTGTTGAAGTAGTTTCCTGATGGCTGCTTTAAAATTCTGTGAGATTTTTTTTTAATATCTCAGGCATCTTGGTGTCTTTATGTATTGTCAGTCTTTTTTAAAAATTCATTTTAAGTTCTTTCTGCTTCTTGGCATAACAAATGATTTTTAATTAAATTCTGGACATTTTGTGGGGACAGCATTAGCATGGTAGGTTAAGCTGGCTTATGGTGCCAGCATCCCAATCAGAATGCCCCTTTGGCCGGTGCTGTGGCTCAATAGGCTAATCCTCCACCTTGCGGCGCCGGCACACCAGGTTCTAGTCCCGGTTGGGGCACTGGATTCTGTCCCGGTTGCCCCTCTTCCAGGCCAGCTCTCTGCTGTGGCCCGGGAGTGCAGTGGAGGATGGCCCAGGTGCTTGGGCCCTGCACCCCATGGGAGACCAGGAGAAGTACCTGGCTCCTGCCATCGGATCAGCGCGGTGCGCCGGCCGCAGCGCCAACCATGGCGGCCATTGGAGGGTGAACCAACGGCAAAGGAAGACTCTTCTCTCTGTTTCTCTCTCTCACTGTCCACTCTGCCTGTCCAAAAAAAAAAAAAAAAAAAAAAAAAGAATGCCCCTTTGAGTACCAGCTGCTCCACATATGATTCTGTTTCCTGCTAATGCTCATGGGAAGGCCGCAGAAGATGGCCAAAATGCTTGGGCCCCTGACATCCATGTGCATGACTTGGATGGACTTCTTGGCTCCTAGCTTTGGCCTGGCCCAGCCCTGATCATTGCAGTCATTTGGAGAGTGAATCAGTGGATGATCACTGTCTCTCCTTCTGTTGTTCTACCTTCCAGGTAAATAAATAAATCTTTAAAAAGAAAACCTAGTCATTTTTATATATTATGTATGAGAGCCTTTTTCTGATTTAAATCTTTTGATTTCGTTTGCTTCCTCTTACACCACTCCATCAAGGGAATGGGGATGATGTGCTGCTGTGTCACTACGAGATGTGGGTAACAGGCCAGGTATCCCTGTTTGGCCACCATTGACATCCGAAGTGGGAGGGTCCCTTGTTACTGCTAGATGAGGGTGACAGATCTTGTTCCTGAGTAATTCTCCACGGATACATATCTGGCTAGGAGTGGTTCATCACTTCCTGGATAAAAGCAGTCTGTTACTTCTTCTGGTACAGCCTCCACCAGTCTTCAGTGTTGAAAGATAAAATTTGTAATGTCCTGACTCTCCAGTAAATCCCCTTTATCACATCTCAGTGGGAAAGTGGAGGGTTTCCTCACTGTTGGGTTGAAGGTAAAAGCCGAGGCTCCCCATGTAAACTCAATCGACACTGCATGGAAGGAAAGAGAACTTGTTACCTACTCACATCCAACGAGGATGAAAGTCCCAGATCTCTACCTGAACATCTTTTCTGCCACTCCTAGAGTCGGAAGGAGAAGGCTTTGGGAGGCCTTGTTCGAACCTGGCAAATCTTGGCGCCTAGGCGCTCCACATGAACTTGCAGGAGTTCTTTCCATGGTGTTAAAGTGGAGCAAAATGAGATTATTCTAGCACTCACTGTCTTTCTTGGCTGCCCCTCATTTCATCTTTGGCAAGAGAGAACATGGTTTTCTTGTAGTTGCTTCTTTTAAAACCAATTGGCATTTCTGAGATACAGCCGTCTTCAGCTCCAAATGGTGACAATATAGAGCAAAAAGAAAATCCAAGAAACTCATGCCATGACATGGCTTGGATCCTGCAGTCTCTAGCTAGTTTGTCATCTTCTCTCCATCTTTCAGAGTCTCTTTATGGTTGTTTTAGTGTATAATATCCAGGGATTTTAATTGTACCTAGCATTCTTTCTTCCAGGAAACCTGAGTCTCTTGTTTCTTTCTTTTTTCCTATCTATTTATATTTTTAGTTGGGAGGGCAACATACAATTTTCAAATTAGGTTCCTTAAAGAAGTTAAAACAGAATCTTGAAAAAACTACTTAATGAATTTTGTATTTCAAAAGGAAAGTTTTAGAGGATTCATCTCCATCTGTAATTTATTTTTAAAAATCCACTTCGCTTCCACTTTCCAATTTGCAGCAATTTTGTCCTTGACAAACTTGTCTCTAATACATGTTCTTTTAAAACCTGCAACCCTCTGGGAGTCATGTCCGTTTGGTTCATTGTCGTTCCCGTGTCTAACCCAAGACCCACCACTCACCGGTTTGTACTCAGTAAGCATCTGCTGAAGAAGTGAGTGGGAACTGGAAATTTAAATTTTACTCTTTTAGGTCAGTTATCTATTTTCCGCACACAGCGGAGGTGTATCTCCATGTTGATTCTCCACCAAGCACCCTTTAAGTGTTTGCTGGGACAATAGCAAAATTTCTCCATAATTTTGCAAAAAAAAAAAAAAAAGAACAATTTTAATTTCAGCACATGTGTAGGTTTTTCTTTATAGTTTAGAAGTATGTGTATTTTAAATTACAAATGGGAAGAACACCATAACAGTTCCCAGATGTGTGTGTATGCACATGAAGATTCAAGCCAACTGCTTTTGAAGACAGTGACCTGAGGACCCCCAAAAAGACCATAAACTATTTTTAGGATATGCTTCTTAAATCTATAACTCTTTCCTTTTATTAGGAAATCATAGTTTATCATTTTAAATCTTTACTGTATATTGTGCCATGAACACTTACGTACCTTGAGGAGGGATGTTGTTAATCTGTCCTTTTGATAAGGCACTGCATATAATTTTTAATTTCTTACGAAGATAATTCTACTTTAAATAAGGATTCTCCAATCATTGCAGTGTGCTTTTTTTATTAATGGAGTTGGAAAACATGGTTCTTTTTACCACTACTCAGTATGTTTGGCTTAAATACTAACAATGCCTGCTTTCCTGCTTGGCTTCAGATTCAACTTAAGGAAATTGTGAAAGATTTAATTTACTCCACTTTTGTTAGAAAGTATGGAAATGTTTGTACATGGGAACTTTCATTGCATGCTAGAATGGAAATTCAATGGGGAGGGGGACCCATTTCATTTATTGCCTAAGAGCTGTTGATATACTCCCTGCATCTTTCAAAGGCATCTTTCTTGCCACACAGGCAAAATGTAGCCTGCAAACGAACAGAAAGAGCACTTCTCACATGTGTCAATCTCAGCAAACTTACACAGCAGCTGTGTTAGGTACTGGTGAAGATTACCCCAGGACCGAGTTGCAGGGTTTTGTGTATTTGAAGGGACAACTGACTCTCCCAGGGGACCACTTTGTTGGAGATTACAGCAATAATGCATCCCCACTGTTGCTAGTGGATATTGTGTAGTGCAAAATTGGTGCTGGATAAAATCAGAAAGTAATAAAAAGCAAAGAGGAAACTCTGAGATTTTTGAATCTTAAAGTGAGAAACCAAAGCAAATGTCTGGAGCTTGTTGTATTCATTTGTAGAAAAAAAAAAAAAAAAAATCCGGGGAAGGGATGCCTTTAATGCAGAAAACTTGCAGGGCGTTCAGTCTTTTCATTTTAGAACCATTTGGGTGTGTTGAAAAATAAAGTTGCAGTGTAGGCATGTTCAGACCTTTATTTGCTACATTTGGTAGCAAAGATTTTTTTTTCCCCCCTCTGTACTCTAAGAAGCCAGAGTTTTCTGTGCAAACGAAACAGGCGTTGCAAGAATCAGATTCACTTTGGACGACTCTTCACATTCCAAGTCATCATTGCATTAGGCAGCACAATTCCATCTCTGGTTGATGGGCAGAAAAAGTGGGCAGCTTGCCAGGTAGACGTTTCCATGACTCCCAGCCCCCAAAGGTGATGCGTTTTTCAGCTAATTCAATGAAGAGTGGGCTGAACTTTGGGTCTAAACGAGACAATAGCTGCCTTCGCAGTATCAGCAGAATGGTTGATGGGAATGCACTCTACATTTGGCAGAGAATCATGTGACCTTACGGCTGAGATTTTGTGATGGTGCCAACGGAGACTTGGAAAGCAGCAACCGTCCTGACTTTTTTCTTCTTTTCTAGCATGGCTCAGAAAATGGTGGATCTTAATACTTGACTCTAGCCAGACTCAGCAAGCAACTGAGCTTTGAAGCACAACTTCGCCTTTATTCTGGGTTTTTGGCAGGCCACCAGGAGGCTGTCCCTTTCACGCCTGATAAATTCTGCTGCTTATCTCTAAAGAGAGAGAGAGTGAGAGAAAGAGAGAGAGAGAGGGAGGAAAATAATAACAGAATATTGAGGCATAACAAGCAAATCCTAAAAATTTGTATGTGCTTTTTGTTTTTGCCTCTTCTGACTGCTGATTTTTTTAAATGTTAATAGCCTGTCTGCTTGCTGCAGAGTCCAAGTAGTTGGGTTATGTATGTATATATGTATGTATGTATTTTTGGGTTTAGAATGAACAGGCATTTGAACTGGGCGAACAAGACGACAGCAGCAGTGAGCGTGAGATCATTGCAGCAATGTAGCAAACTGGCACCCTGCCTTTTCACCCCTTTGGTTCAGGAGACCAACGTGTGCAATCCTCATTTCTAAAGTCAGCACAGCCTGGAAGGATTCCTGGTCTCTTCCCACCTTCTACCCTTCTGCTGCCAGTGACGGCAAGGATTGGTGCAGCTTCTGCGCAGTGCTTTGTGCCTGGAATACGGAAAAGGAAGAAAAAGAAGACAAGCACCCTGGTCCTTTTTTTCTAAGAAATAACAGGAGCCCTGAAGAAAAAAATCTGAGTTTGTCCTACTACTTGCAAGAGTGCTGAAAAAAAAAAAAAAAATGAGACGCTCCTGCTCCAAAACAAAAACAAAACAAACAAACAAAAATCCAAACCAAAACAAACTTTAAAAAGGCAAACATTGGCTGTCTAACTACAGAGACATCGGCTTTGTAAAGCAGCTTTGCAAGGCAGCATAACCAAATGAGCCTTCTTTATTTTTATTATTTCCAAACTATGGCATAATTAGCAATGTATTGCACTTGGTGAAATCGCACCTTTCATATCAGGTATAACTTTTTGTTGTTGTTTCTTTTTAAGCCTTCTCTTATATACAGGGGATCCTTGAACTTTCAATTTACTCTTATTTAACACACCACCCACTTTGCTCTTTTTAACGTTTTCCTTTTTCTCTCTGGTCTAATCTTGATTAGAATAGAAACTGAAGTAAAATAGATAAATCTCTATGCAAAAAGACAGTATATGTTTTTGTTTTTGTTGTAACCAGAGGTTTTGCAAAGACACTGATGTTGCTATTTGTGCTTTCTGTGTCCAGGATTGGTTTTTGCTAAGAAAAATGAGTGTTTAGACCTAATTGGTAGAAAAAGCAAATCTTTCATCTTACTCGTAATTTGAAATTTTAAATAAGAAACTTTCTGAACTTCTAAAAAATGCTCATACTAATATATGAATTAGATGAATGAAAATAAAATTAGTTTTGGGGAAGTGATATTTAAATTATTTACAAGGATTTCAATCAAACAGAAATAGGGATGAAATGAACATGTTCTCAATTGCTAAGTAGAAAAGAAGGTTCTTCCACAATAATAGTCTCTTTCAACAACATTTGAAAAGAAATATTTGTCCTAGAGCAGTTGTAAAAAGCATTGGAAATATCTATTACGTATTTTAGTAGAGAAAGTACGTACAAACTTGTTTTAAGTTCAAAGCAGTGCATTGGCTCCGCAAATAAACGCATTGCATTCTAATTATTTTGCCTGTTTGTAGAAGTAAATTGCTAAGCAATTTAAACATTTTGCAATAAAACCCATTTTTGCCTTGTTCAATGTGAGTGTGTTAGTAGATGCATTCCACCTATTTTAATTTTGATAAAAATGTTTATAAACATGTCAAATTTTAAAAGGCAGGAAATGCTTTTGAAATAGAAAGCTTATATCAATGAAGATATTGATCTGTATATTAACTGATGATAAATTTCCCGTTTAAAAAAACTTTGGTTAAACTATTGTACTTTAAATCATATTTTATTATGTTAAAAATATGGAGGTAAACAAAGAGTAATATAGAACTGATGAATTCTGCCTTCCCTGTTGTTATTCTATGAAGAATTATGGGAAACTACAAAAATCCTCAATATTGGTATCATTCAAATGGAATATTTTATCAGTTACATTGATTATAGTACACTAATTATTTACAAAATAGCTCTTGCTTCTGCATACTGCCTCAGCTAATGGAACTTCAACTTTCACGGGCTTAATTAATATTAATAAACTTGTTTTTATATTTCAAGATCCTTGAGTTAAAAAAACATTATTTTAAATGTTATTTTTAGAAGCCATTAATCTCTACACTCTTAATTATCTTATTAAGCTCCATGCCAAATCCAAATCTCTTTTCGGCTTTCACTACTTCATTGTGCAAAAACCTAGTCGCTTCTGTAACAGCTATCCCCCTTTCACTTTCAAAACTGTTACTGTGAAAACAACACCGACCAAAATGAAGGCATAAATGCAAACTCTGAAACCACATTATATGTCATATGAGTAGCCTTGGGTGGGGCCCTATGAGTCTTCCATGCCATTTTTTTTTTTAATACTTTAAAAGGTTTTGCCCATTCTGATACTGTGTTTTCTTCTCGATCCACTACCTTCGTTCCCACCATCTTCTCAGATGCTTCTTCTAGACAGCACTTGTCTGATATTTCTCCTTTTGTGGTTGTTTTAGGCAAACTTAAAATGAATATGAGAAGGGAAGAAAGTGATCATAGGAGAAAATCATCTCAGGTAAAACTAAAAAACAAAATAACAATTCATAGTTAATATTTTTAAACAGAAAATTCTTGAGTGTGTTTGATTAAAGGAATTCATTTCGTTTGCTTTTTTAATCTGTTGGAATTTTCATTGATGGTGTTCTTTTGAGAATTCGTAGTATGATCTGCTTTTGTGAAAAAATCTTGCCCAAATTTGTGACCAATGTACGATTTGTGTCCCTTTTAATATATATCTGTATATCCATATATATTACATAGATACAATACATTTGAACAGAAAGCTGTTGAAGAAAAAGAAAAGTTATATTTTTTCATTTGTGTTATCATATAAAAGTAAGTAAAATCTGGGGGAAGAGAATAAAATCATGCTTTTTAATCTTTTTTCATGATATGTTAAGATCAACACATACATTCTTTAGAAAGTTAGGATAAAACTTTAACATCCATGTTGCTTTTAGTTCACATCTAATTTATAGATATATGCTGAAATATTTTTACTGCAATTAAATGCGTGACTGTTGATTATTTACTATAGTTTTAATAGGTTTGGAAGCAACTGGAAAATAAGTAATAGGAAAAACTTCACGTACACTGAATTATCTATATAAAGTCTAAGCACACATTGTATTCTATCACAAAACGTGGCAAATCACTAGTTAGTACGTATTATTATTATTTTTCACAACGAAGATATAATTGAGAACTGCTGAATGGTTGTAGATATGAGTGAAATGAATAATGATTGTCCAACTTAACAATTTTGTTGCCATTGAGCTTAGAATACTTAAGTGTGTGTAGCTGGCTTTATATTTGTATTTACTCATCTTTGTGTTTGTTTTCGAGCATTTTAAAAAAAATTTTGCCAATTTATTTTTGCTCTACTTGTTGAAAAAATACATGTTTATAGGGATATATTTTAAGTATTTTTTGAAAAAATACTTTAAATTTATTTGTTCAGACAAGATATTCGTTTTGATAAAACACATCTGGAATATGAATGTTAGCGCGGAATAGTAGTAACGATGCTGTTAATGTGTTATTGATTTTAGTTTGATATTAATTTACCAGAATATTGTAAATTTTGGTATCATTCCAGTTGTAGGCACATATGTGTATATTTCAGACTTATAATAATTCCCTATTTTCTCTACCTAGTGAAGAAGGTGTTGTTTGTTTTATGAAAAAAAGTTATAATGTTACCAATTCCTTTCAATCACTAAGGTTTTATAAGAACTAAAACAAGCACAGTCTAACTCATACACAAGTGACTTAATAGTTAATTTGGCTTTAATTATAGGCTCATAGTACTATATTCATGCCTCACAATTACATAATTTATATGTTCATATGTGGATTCTTTTTTCTTTTAAAACTCATTGTTAGAATAGTTTAGTGTAAAATATTCACTATTAAAATAAAAACAACCTGTTAGGAATATTTTTTTAAAAATACTCAGGTATATAAAACTATATTTAGTTAAAAATATTTATACAGGACTTTAATCGGGAATATGTGTCCTTAGATTTTAGCATTTAAAACATAAATACTAAAGGATCAATATTATTATTTTTGTTTCTTGGTTGCGTTAGACACTTACAACAAATTCGACATTAATAGGGAGCCTATGCGAGATGTTGCCCATTGGCATAAACCCGTAGATCCGATCTTGTGGTGAAGTGGACCGCACAAGCTCGCTTCTATGGGTCTGTGTCAGTGTGGTAATCTGACAAAATACAATACACAATGCTGCTCAATAAAATTTCAATAAATTCGTGTGCAACTCCAGTTGATTTACTCTTGAAGCAATTCTATTTTCTTTTGCTTTTCATGTATATGTTAATCCTCCTCTGTCCTATGAGGCAAGCATTAATTGTCAACCACTTGGAAGCATTTATAGCACAGCCATTTGTTTGATTCCAAGTGCAGTAAATTGCTTAAGAAAGTTGAATTTCTTTGTAGTAGGGATTGAACCAAGATCTGAATAGATCCTGTTCAAAAACTTCAGTGCATACTGTAGGGGTTAGTATAACTCATAAATTTCAATTAAGAAAATTAAAGACTATAACTAGATGTATATGTTTCCATTGGGCCAATTTTCCTAAAAGCTGAGACTGAAGGCTATTGAGTTTTAGTACTATTAATTTCCAGTAGAAAACAATGGCAGGAGATTTGTCAAAAAACATTCCATGTAACTTTGGTAGAAATCCAAAGGGATAGAATCATCATACAAGACATATTTTAAGTTTATCGGTAAAATGTTAGACTATTACATCTACAACCTTGAAAAGCCCTTAGGTGTATGGCTGCCATATTTGGAGGAGTTGACTGAAGATATGATAAGGAGTTTGAAGCCACATGCGAAGCTGTGTGCATCCGGGTTGAGGTAGTAGGTTGTATGGTTTAGAGTTACACCCTGGGAGTTAACTGTACAACCTTCTAGCTTTCCTTGGAGCATACTTGAGCCATCGAGGAATTCTTCATCACTTTGTTCTGATTGAGCCAATTTCTGTTCAGGAAAGTAATGTGTCATGAGTATTTTGGATAAATGATTTGAGCCTCTCTTACAGGCAGGTAAATAAGCACTTCAGCCTTAACTATTAGATTATTGCATTTTGCATCTACTAATGAATAATACCAAAATGGTATTTCTAATGAATAACTAACTACTCAATGTTCAAAAATTTTAAGAAGTGGAAGGTAGTGACTTAAATAAAATTAATATTGGAGCCATCTGTAGATTTACAAAACTCATTTAATTTTTCAAACCAATAATTGTTCTATTTTCATTGGCTACTTAGACACTATAATAAAAATAGTTGCCACTGTTAATAATTCTCATAGCACACATTATCTGAGTTTTTCTTATGACACATCACTTTCTACTTTGTTATGTCTATTTACATGCTTATTTATTTATTCCATATTAGACTGTAAGCCCCTTGAGGGCCAAGTCTGTGTCTTATTTTTCATTGTATTTCTTGCAATGCCTTCCCATAATAAGCACTAAATATTTATTGGATGAATAAATGGAAATCTGTTGCATATTTGAAAGAAATACAAAGTAGTGCAATTCTAAGTTTTGTTCATTTGTTCTAAGCTATATACATTTAATTCACTGGCTACTCTGCATCAGTTTTGTATGTATGATGATTTTTTTTTACTGCATTGAGTGTGTATGCTTGTCCTAGACATGCAAGTTAAAACTTAAGAATTTCTTTTTTCTGTAGGAAAATAAGGATAAGGCAAATTTATTTTTATTAGTAACTTTAGTACAGTTTATAGTCCTAAATTTAGATAGTGTATATTTCTGTTGACTTTTAAAATATCTTTATTTCCAGATGAATTATTTTTATTTTAGCATTAATTTCTATTAAATATTATCATTTAAGTCTCATTTAATATGATTTTTTAAAATCAAATTTTTGCATTTTGTGTATTTCTCTTATCTTCTACCCTTTATCTTTGTACAGCTGTATCTTTTGAATAAACCAGAAACAACTAAGTTAGAAGCATGTTAAGAAATTAATAATAAATAAGTTTGCTATGTATAATTTGAGGATTGAAACACAATTTTGTTTAAAGGAGAGGCACTGTACAGTATTTTTATGTTAAAGAGAAAATAGGTGTCTTGGAATCTATTAGTTTGCTGTCAACTTTAGCATCAGTGGTGTCATTTGTGTAGTAATTCTATCTTAAAGTTCATCTTTCACTCACAGGATTAAATGATAGTTGACATTAGATGTTAATTTAAAACTCCAAACCCAAAACATAATACACTTAGGCAATGATTTTTAGGCACAAATATATATTACAAACAAGTTTCTGACTTTGTGGTGATGAACTTTCTAGAATACTCAGATGACCAAAATTCTTCATATGTGGAACTTGCCAACAAAGGTTGGCACCTTTTGTGTAAAGAAGGACCTTTTAAACCCTAACCCTAACGTTGAGCCTTTTAAGGCTAAATACAAATTATTCCAAGAAAAAATCAGGAACGGTGTGGAGTAGAGACTGTTAGTCTCCAAAAAAAGAAAAATCTTTGCAAGGACTAATCAAAAAGCAATGAATACGAGACAGGAGTTATAGTGGCCACTGCCTGCTCCCCCAAAGACCAAAAGCTATGAGGAAAGAAGAAAGAAAGTGACTTACCTTAAAGAGGCAACAACCTTATATATAACAATGGCAGTTCAACACCAAGGTAATTGAATAGAAAGCAATTATATCTTCATGAATAGGTTAGCCCTTAAGAACAAAAGATCCCTTTTGGTGAGTGTTTTAATATTAGGATACTGATATGAGTGTATCCCAGCACTAGGTGTATAGATTTGGAGGCCAAATAATGAACATATGAACAGATCAATGCAAATGGTGATAAATACTTATGTCTATGTAGTGCAGCTTAGTTAAATGTGTTCAATAGCCAAAGATGATGTGTGCAGTTTAAGGGTCATCTTGCAAAATTACTGTAACAAATTAATAAATTATGGTCTCTTTTATATGCTATCTAAACTGAACTTTGTTGAAAAATAGCACAAAATTGATGAAGATGTAGCTATGATTGATCATTAAACAGAAATCATACAAAGAATTCTGAAAGATATGGTGTAACGAGAATCAGTGAAAAGAAATTTTGAAACTTCTCTGTAAGATGTAGGGAGAAAGTACTACAGGGGAGAATTATGCCTTTTCCCGTGATTCATAATAAATGTTAATGTACCAACTATGGAGGCTGTTTAACTTATTTGTTTTTGAAAAATGACAAGTGACAAATGCACAAATTGAAAGGATTTTTTTCTTAAGGAAACCAAGTTCTAGAACCACTGATAATGTCAGTATTTAAAGATAGCTCACAAATATCTAAGTAACCCTGGGTAAACATTTTATATTTGAGGAGTTGGTAATCAGTTATTGTGGAAATAATAATTTTCTTAGAAGGTTTAAGTGGTTAAATTTTAATGTACACTAGGGTTTCCCCATTTGGCAACAGAGGGGAAGAGTGAAAATTCAAAAAGTCGTTAAATGCCAGGGAATTATACTTTATTTAATCAATATTTCTGAAGATATTTGGGAGCATTAAATTCTATATATCTTTGTGTTCCTAGTGGCTGATTTATCTTAAATACTTTGTAGGATAAGGCAGGAAAGAGTACAAAGGAAGGAAGGGAGGGAAGGAAGAAGAAAATGCAAAGCCAAATGCAAAGCCCCACCAGAAAAGTCCAATTTAGTTCAGAATAATAGTTCATAACATTCTGAACTAAATTGGCCAGAGTGACTATGAGGGAATTAGATAAATTTCTTGGCAATTTGACTGTGTCTTTTTGAAAACAATCCAGCAGTACGTGAACTATGTTATTAGACTAAATGAGTCATTTTCTGTAAATAATCATTTAGTTTCTCTTATCCTCTATTATCATCGCTGACTCATGAGCATAGGTGCTTCCCCAAATGATGTGCTGCAGGATCTGTCACTCAGCACTATTTCACGCCCATGCCTGGTTTCTCTGCCACAGCCTAGAGGAAGAACCTGTGAGACAGTTGGTGTTGACTCCAACTGTATAAGGCCCCTGCAAGACCTCTGGGAACTCCTGTGAAAGCTCTTTAGTGGGGAGTCTGACATACCAGAGCAGTGTTGTATCTCTCACTGGAATTCCTACTGTTCAAGCCATTACTATAATGTTTTTAACATGATTTTATTTATGAGAGGAAGAGTTACAGACAGAGAGGGAAAGACAGAGAGAAAGGTTTTTCATGCGCTGGTTCACTCCCCAAATGGCCCCAAGGCTGGAGATGGACCAGGCTAAAGCCAGGAACCACGAGCTTCTTCTAGGTCTCCTTCGTGGGTGCAGGGGCCCAAGCACTGGGGTCATCTTCTGTTGCTTTCCCAGGCCGTAGCGGTTAGCTAGATCAGAAGAGAAAGAGCGGGAACACCACCGTCGCAAAAGGCAGAGGCTTAGCCTGCTAAGTCACATCACTGGCCCCAATTTTCTAATTTTCATTTCCCCAGGGTTTTCTCTGATTTCTTTCAGTGGTGATTATGAATATCCAAAGGACAGTGGTTTTCCTTGGCACCTTTTGGAATGTACGTATTTTAAAAACAAAACAAAGCAAAACCTTTTTAGATATTAAATTAGAGCTTTTTGTGTGAACTTGACTTTAGTTCACTGATAGGCCTTGAGGAGAACCTCTACACAACTTACAAGAAATGGTTTTAGCAGTAAATTCATATGTTATCCAAGATATATGTTAGACTCCAGAATGTATTATTATGATAAAATGGTTTTCTAACAGTGTGTGAAGTGTCTATAGGCCAGTCTTGAGTAAGCCTGTGATGATTTGAAAGTGATTTATGAAGTGAGCTAATCACTGTAATAATAAATCTGATATACTTGTGTTCAGAAAAACATGTTTTCAGTCTCACAACTCCTACCAAAATACTCAGTTTATGTATGAATTGATTCAAGAACTCTTTCATGAATGAACAAAAAAATCAGATAAAGAATTGTATGATCCAATTAAATAAACTGCTTCAAGTCTTTTAGTTCTAACTTTTGGGAATTCTGTTTAGTTGGCAGTAGTCCTTAATATATGTTTTTTACATTTTTTTTTTATTTAAAAGGGAGAGATAAAAGAGAGAGTTTGAGAGATATAAACTGAAAGAAAGATAGATATTTCCTTCACTGGTTCATTCCCCAAATGCTCACAACAGCTAAGGCTAAAGCCAGGAGTTTGAAACTCAATCTGGGTCTCCCACATGGGTAGCGGGGACCCAGTCACTCGAACCATTACCTGCTGCTTCCCATAGTGTGCGTTAACTAGAAGCTGGATCAGAGGCACTGCCAGAACTCAAACCCAAGGACTCCGATACGGGATGTGCGTATTCCAAGCAGCCTGTTGATTGCAGAGCCAAATGCTCACCGCTTTTCACCTTTTTAACTGAGATTGCATTGTGACTGTTTTCATTTTCACTTACTCCTTTTTATTTAGAAGCTGAGTTAAAACTATACCTATTTCTTCCCTAAATTGATAACTCATGAGTTCCAATTCTGTTTCTCCTCACTCTGAACTCAATGCATTTATTTGCCTCCAATCACATTCAGCTTGTTTTCCAATATGTTTTCTGTGTCTGTGTAATATATAGTAAACCTAGATCATAAGCTGCATGACTTATGTGTATCTGTACTTAACAGTCACTTAATCAATAGTGCTTGATTAACGCTAAAACAAAATTGAGATTTATTAATGTTAACCTTAGAGATTACCTGGCCCATTTTCCAGATGACCAAACTGAGGCCTAGATAGTTTAATGATTTTACCCAGTTCAAATTTCTAGTTATGGACACAGCACATATTTCTATCCAGGTCAATGACCTATGCAGAAGAAATAGTTGATGATGACTGTGTATACATTTTTAGTTCATTCTGAATATCAGTGTGTCATTAAGCAAATTTTAGTAAACTGATTGAAATCAAAGAATAAGGTTTTGATTCTGCAAGACTACAAATCACATAGTAACATCTTCAGACTCAAATATTATAAATACATAATTCATGTTTTGTAATAAAAACTCCTTATACGCGGGTGGTGTTTTGGTACAGCAGGTAAAGCCTCTGCCTATGATATAGGCATCCCTTGTGGGCACTGCTTCATGTCCTTGCTGCTCCACTTCAATCCAGCTCCCTGCTAATGCACCTTGGAAACAAGGAGATGAGGGTCCAAGTTCTTGGGCCTCTGTTACCTACATGAGAGACCTGGATAAAGCTCCTGGCTCCTGTTCATGGCTTCACCTTGGCCCAGTCCTGAACCAGGACTGAACCAATGGATGGAAGATCTCTCTCTTTGTAACAATGCCTTCCAAATAATTAAATAAACCTTTAAAAATCAAATATTTCTTTCCAAATACAATTGAACTCATTTTTCTAGGCATAGTTATGTAAAATATTACAAAGAACTGGCAATTATCAATTTCTGTTATGAAGCCATCACATAGTAAGTTAAAAATTTTAATAAAACTCTTGATGAAAATAACAACGACTATTCTTAAATAGTTTGGTGTGTCTGTGATACTTTCAAGTCATTCTAAGTACTTTAAAAGAGTAACTTCCCACATACTGTTAAAGCTGATGCTATTATTTCAAATAGACACATATGGTCAATGACAGCCTCAAATGTTCCTTGAATTCAATGATTAATGAATTACATTCACCAGTCAACTATCAAGTAGCAGTTTATTATTATATTAATATTACTTTTCTTAAGTAATATTTATTTGAAAGGCAGAGTTACAGAGAGGCAGAGGCAAAGAGAGAGAGGTCATCCACCTGCTGCTGGTTCACTCCCCAAATGGCTGCAACAGCTAGAGCTGACCCAATCCGAAGCCAGGAGCCTGGAGCTTCTTTAAGTTCCCCACACTGTTGTATGGGCCCAAGGACTTGTGGCATCTTCAATTCTTTTCCAGGCCATAGCAGAGAGCTGGATTGGAAGTGGAGCAGTAGGGACTCAAAACAGTACCCATATGGGATGCCAGCACAACAGGTAGCGGCTTTATCCGCTACACCACAATGCTGCTCCCATTAATATTATTTTAATGAAACAAATGTGGGGGTGGTAGTAACTGTAGTGTTCCTAGTGTAGTATGTGTTCTTTTTGTTTCAATTTACATCTGGACCTCAATGTACAAAACAGTGATTTGTTATAATTATTATTTTTCAAGCAATTAATGCTATCTCCGCATGCATATATAGTAGTTTAAATCAAATAGGAGTGACACAACAAATTATGAAAATATAGACTTCCAATAAAAAATATGTTTACAATTTTGTTATGTATAGAAGTAGTTTATCAATTAATCCACAATGAATTGTAAAGAATTGTCTTATTAATTAATACATACAGCAGACATTTTAGTTTAAATCAAACAATTAAGGACATATTTATTTGCTAACATTTTTATGTAAGATGAGAACTATTTTTATGCTTGGGTTGCTGAATACAGATTTAAAGATATTATCTTCCTGCAAATCTCATAATGCGTTATTTATTATTCTACTCTTACATTGCTTCATGAGTGTCTTTAAGTGCAAACCCAATGCAAAGAAACCTATGAATTCTATCTCTCCATTTTTTTCTTTTGTTTTAACACTTGAAAAAGTTATTTATTTGAAAGGCAAAAAGAAAGAGAAGCGGAGAGATAGATAGAAAGAGAGGGAGCCCTTTACTCCGCGGATTGATTCCCCAGATGCTTGCCATTGCTGGAAGCAGGAACTTCCACAGGGGTAGCGGGGACCCTACCACTTGAGCCAAAACCTGCTGCCTCACAGAGTCATTAGCAGGAAGCTGAACATGGGAGAGGAGTTAAGACTCAAATCCAGACTCTCTGAACATGGGAAACTGGTTTCTGAACCATCACCTTAACTACTGTGCTAAGCATTTGCCCCTTCTCATCATTTAAAGTGGTCTTTCCTACATATAATCCTGTAGCATTTTTAAAGGAACTGAATTTTATTTATTAAGTCTTCTCAAAATATTCATCTTGGGGGTATAGAAAGTATTTTCTCTCTCTTTATGTTTATAATTCAATAAGTTTACATAATATTTAACTATTAATGCAATTTCATAGAAGTTCAGCTGGCATAAATGGTTAAGAAACAAACACAGTTAAGTTCATGCAAGCATGTAAATCACTTGATGGGAGGAGAAACTTGAGTGTTGGAGGAATTTCTAAGGTGATGGAAAAGTCCTGTCTGCATGGCACAAAACAATAGCCACTAACAACTTATGGCCACTGAGCATGTGAAATACATTTAGTGTGATCAAAGGACTGAATTTTTGAAAAAGATATATTTATTTATTTATTTATTTGAAAGGCAGAATTACAGAGAGGCAGAGTCTGGGAGATATAAAGAGAGAGGTTTTCCATCTGCTGGTTCACTCCCCAAATGGCTACGATGGCCAGAGCTTTGCCAATCTGAAGCCAGGAGCTTCTTCCTGGTCTCCCATGTTAAGTGCAGGGGCCCAAGGACTTGAGCCATCTCCTACTGCTTTCCCAGGCCACAGCAGACAGCTGGCTTGGAAGTGGAGCAGCTGGGACAGGGGGCCACATTGCTGGCCCTAAGATCTGAATTTTAAATTTTAGTTAATATTAGTTATTTACAATTAAATAGCCACATGTGGATTAGGCAGTTACAAAAGTAGCTCCCTTGCATTTATCATTGTTGGAAGCTCTGTCGAGAATGCAGATAACCTGTAAAGTGGTGAATTGCTAAGAGTACTTCCTCTAGAATTGAATTAAGACAGGGGATGGGGGCCAGTGCATGTGGCATAGTAGGTTACACTGCCATCTGCGATGACAGCATCCTATAACAGCATCAGTTTGAATCCCAGTGGCTCTGCTTCTGATTCAGCTCCCTGGTAATGCACCTGAGAAAGCAGCAGCAGATGGCCCAAATGCTTAGGCTCCTGCCACCAACGTGGGAGACCCAGATGGAGTTCCTAGCTTCTGGTTTAGCCTGGCCCAGCCTGGCTATTGCAATGATTTAGGGGAGTAAACCAACTGTTGAAAGATTTCTCTCTCTGTTTCTCTGTCTCTCTTTGCTTGAGAGAAGATATTTCTGTCATTCTTTCAAATAATTTTTTAAAAAATCTTTAAAAATACAAGATTTAGGGGGAAGAACAGGAATCAAATTGAGTGGGAATGTATGTATGTTTTGTTTTATTTCATTTTTATACTTGTTTGTTTATTTTTCTTCCATTTGAGTATGGATTGAGTTTCATAGAATTTTTTAAAAAACTTTATTCAAAATGTCAAGAAAGCCAGAGTATAACATTAGAAATTACAGAGCTTTAAACTCTGTAGTATTCAGTTCAGTTGGAGGAAAAAAAAGTGTGTTCAGTAATGGATCTGTAGGAGCCATGGATGAATTTGTTGGGTTTTGAAATACTTATACTACTCTAAAAGAATACTGATGTGTTTGCTTTTCTAAGAAAACGTCCCAGCTCTTGACAGATTTTTTAAAAGATTTTTTATTTATTTGAAAGAGAGAGTTACAGAGAAGGGGGAGTTCTCCCATCTACTGATTCACTCCCCAAATGGCCACAAAGGCTGGAGCTGAGCCAATCCAAAGCCAAGAGCCAGGAGTTTCCTCTGGGTCTCCCACATGGGTGCAGGGACCCAAGTGGTTGGGCCATCTTCTACTGCTTTCCCAAGCCATATCAGGGAGCTGGATCAGCATACGGGATGCCAGTGCCACAGACAGAGCTTTAGCCTACTATGCCACAGTGCCAACCCCTCTTTCCAGATTTTCATAGAAGTCAATGATTTCCTGAAAAAATTAATAACTGAATGGGATGACTATTGTATGCTTTTTGAGGCACTAGAATTTATTGTACTAGTAAGCTAACAGAACTGAGAGGCTTCTCTTACCAATATTTTAAGTGTATCTGTCTCTCCGCATATATATTTTGAATTATATAATTTCTATATGTAAATTTCAAATATATGGCAAATATAAAATGTATATGTAACTTAATTAATTAAGGCATAACTTAACTAATTAGCTAAATCAATGGATTATGTTATCAAAAGAAAGAAAATAGCTTAATTCTAAATATAGTCTCTGATCTCATACTCAACTAAGGAACATGTATCGCATGAGCCATTACCTGCCACTTTCTGGAGCATGTTAGCGAGATGGAATAAGGAGCAGAGCCGGCATTTGAACCGAGGTCCTCTGATAGGAGATGCAGTCCTCTTCATCTGCTAGTCAAATGCCGGCCCCTAGTATTTTTACTTGATTAATTTTATACATACATAAATATATATATGTAAATGTATATACATATATAATATAATCTATGTGTATATATAAAGTATATAAATATATATGTATATATATATAAATTCTCTACAACTTCATAGAATCCTAGTACTGAAACAGATATGCCTTATACGTCTTACACGAAAGGGTTTGATTTCCACTTCTTCATTATGGTGCCTCCCATGACTGATGCTCTGGAACTTGAAAGCAGTAGATTACTCACAGTAAAAACTTGAAAGATTTGCTGTCTTTCATCTAGAGTGAAAGTATAGCTTCACAAATCCAACTTTCCTAACCTGTAATCTAACCTTTCCTGCGCATCCAGAGATGTTTTCTAGACCAGTGTTTCAATTTGTAGATATGCACATTAGAGGTTCAATGAGCTCTTGTCTGCTTCTGAGTTTTTAAAAACATAGAATGGAGGCCAGTGCCACGGCTCAATAGGCTAATCCTCCCCCTGCAGCGTCAACACCCAGGGTTCTAGTCCCAGTCAGGGCGCCGGATTCTGTCCCGGTTGCTCCTCTTCCAGGCCAGCTCTCTGCTGTGGCCCAGGAGTGCAGTGGAGGATGGCCCAAGTCCTTGGGCCCTGCACCTGCATGGGAGACCAGGAGAAGCACCTGGCTCCTGGTTTCAGATCAGCGCGATGCGCCAGCCGCAGCAGCCACTGGAAGGTGAACCAACGGAAAAAGGAAAACCTTTCTCTCTCTGTCTCTCTCTCTCTCTCTCACTATCTCTGCCTGTAAAAAAAAAAAAAAAAAAAAAAAAATCCTAGAATGGTATGAGGTAGCCAAACTTATCTGAAACAGCAAATATTGGCTTCTAACTGGAAATTTTTCAATTCAGGAAGGATCAACAGGAACTGATCTTTTATATTGTGATCACTTCTGTTTTTAAAGTCCTAAGTATTGAAAAATATAGGACAGCAGTAAACACTACCTTGTGGACTACTTAATTGACTCATAGTTGGGAAGCACCTGCTGTGGTTCTGAATGTGATGTAAGGAGTCAGAGAAAAATGCCCTTTTCTTCCTGTCCTTTAATGCTCTTGGCAGGGCCTCTTTCCAGACACAGATCCCCCTGCCTTGTCAAGATTTTGTTACCTGGACCAGCTGTTTTGAATAGTCCAGATTCAGATATTCTTGTCATTGGCAGGTCACCTTTTCTTTCTGAAATGATAGTCCCTCTTTACATTTCTGAAGTTAAGTTTTTCCCTTTTCGCATATATTGTATATATTAAAATAAAATGAAATGGCAAATTGCTTAAATGTCACAATTTTCCTATCTGCAAAATGGGGGTTGAATCCTTTCCCATTGCGCTCCTTGAGACTGTTGAGAAAATAAAAATATAGAATGCAGCGTCAGCATCCACATGAATAGAATATCAAGCCTACAGGGTGTTGTGTAATCTATAGGGAGCTTTATAAGTAGACTCCTAGGAATGAAATGCCAGTGTCTTCTTTAACTGTTTACTTCCCAGGTCTCTCTCAACCTCTTACACCTTTCTTTGTCTTCCTGTCTTTCTCTCTCATTGTCTCCTTGTCTGTTCTGTGTTCCTAGATCCTGCTTACATTAGTATTGCTTAACTCTTTGCATAGTGTCTGTTTTCATGTCTCTATGTAAACTCTCATTTCATATGTTACCAAATGGCAAACTTTGGAACATTATATTTAGATGAGTGGTTGAATTAATTTACTCAATTAGAGTAGGCACAGAAATCTAGATTTTAATTCACATGAAACTGGAGGGTATTAGCTATATTGAATATAATGTATAAATAGCCAATGGCCACACATTGTGTTGCTGGATGCTGTTTAGAGTCCTACCTGTTTCACTTTCAATCCAGCTCCCTGCTAATGTGCCTGAGAATGCAGCAGAAGATTGCCCAAGTTCTTGGGCCCCTGCACCCACCTGGGAGAGCCAGATGGAGTTCCTGGCTCCTGGTTCTAGCCTGGCTATTGAAGTGATTTGGGGGGTGAACCAAAAGGTAGAAAATCTCTCTCTCTTTCTCCCTTTGTCTCTCTGTCTCTCTTTTCCTCTCTTTGTTGCTGTACCTTTCAAATAAATAAAATAAATCTTCAAAAAAATAGTTTTCCAAGCTTGGACATCATCTTGGTCACATGAAGGAAACTAGATAAATCCTGTAATTTATTCTTAATGGTTTCCTGTTATTTCTATTATTTTTTATTAATATCTAAAAAGCCAAACATTTCCTTAGGAGGGAGGCATTCATTTTGGTATTGTTTGATAAGATTGATTGCATTAAACATGCCTCAGAAAAAATGAATGAAACTGTTTCATGTTTAATGTTAACTCTTTAATCTGTTCAAAACACATTAAGTTTGTCAAACTAATGCAGTGAACATATATTCATTTATGTTATAGTAATCAATTTTCTTTTTTAATTAATTTGAGAAGCAGAGAGAGATAGAGAGATAGAGATAGGTAAGGATAATGATAGCTATGTGCTGCCTCATTCCCCAGATGCCTGCTGGACCAAGACTAAGAGCCAAGAATGCTCCTAGGTCTCTCACGAGAGTATCACAAACTGAGTTAATTGAGCTATCACCCCAGTCTCTGAGGGACTGAATTAGCAGGAAGCAGGAGTCAAGAAACAGAACCAGATAGCAAACCCAAACAGTTGCATATGGAACACAGGTATTCCAACTGGTGTCTTAACTTCTAGTCCAGATGCCTGCCCACTTTGTTTGTTTTAGATAGTGGACAGGAGGTTTACAAACTGGGATCAAAATTCATGAAGATTTAAACCTTCTCCATTCTTTGGGCTAGATAGAATAGTGTCTAAGGGTTTTGGATAGTTTCCTAAAACAGGATAATTCAAGAGAGGATGACAGAGACATCTGAGGTTCAGTGGTGTTGTGCATTGTATCACTGCTCTCATCCTGGCTCTCAGCCCTGCAAAGACTTACCACCTCCCTGGTTGTGGATGAGGGCATAACTACTCCCCATGAAATAGCATTGCTACCAGTAAGTGGTTGTCTTTTGTGCATATTCCCTTTACACCATTGTCAGAAAGTTTCAGTAGCTGGGAAGGTGACCTTGCCCATTTTCAATGACTGATAATTCATTTTACTGGAAGTGCTATGGCCTTCAGATCAAATCTCTAAGGTTTTGTTGATGCTTGTTGGGAGAGAGAATTTAGATTTTTTTTTTTTGCTTAATTCCATTACAAATCATGGACTTTAGATATAAGTCCTCCAGATGATTAAAATATAGGAAATCCAATTAAATTGGAATTTTAGAAGACAATGAATAATTTTAATAATGATAGTGTGTCCAGTTGTCATATTTTTTCACTGTTTATCTGAAATTTAAATTTATCCATCCTATTTTTTCTTAGATTACTCTAAGAAGGCTTGTTCCATAATAAAATAACTAATTTCCACTTCTCCATTCATGCCCCACTCTGATTACAAGGAAATAGAAGTAAATAAAGATGCCATAGTAAGATTTAAATAATGACATATTGGAGTAAAACATCCAAAATGGATATAATAAAGTATATTTAATTAATATAGAATTGGGAAGAAACTTTTTTCCAAAGTAGTAAGACCACATATAGTAGATATTAGGGAATATAACTTTAAATGAACAAACAAAATAGTTGAACAAATGATGTTTAACCAGTGAAAACCAGTTTATAACAGCAGCATAAACTTTAAGAGAGTTAATACTTTTTGCAGTAAATAGAGCCACTTAACTTGCTGGGTTGCATGACATTTTCAATAGTTTTTACATTGATTACTGTAGACTTTTTAATTGTCATTTTCATTCTATTTAAGAGGCAGAGAGACAGAGACAGATGCAGAGAGAAGTCTCACATCTGCCATTTCACTCCCCAAATGCACACAACAGTGCTGGGCCAGAACAAAGCTAAGAGACTAGAACTCAATCTGGTTCTCCCATATAGGGAGCAAGGAGCTCAGTACTTGAGCCATCAGCTGTTATCTCCCAGGGTGTGCATTTCCAAAAAGCAGGATAGGCATTGGCAGAGTCTGGACTCTCACCAGGCACTCTGATGTGGATGGAATGTAGGCATCTCAAATGATGCCTTAGCCACTGTGCCAAATGCTTGTCCCCACTTTTTTTTTTTTTTTTTCAAAATCTGGATAGAAAGATGTTCAGAAAAGGAACATTCTGGTTAAAGCAATTTCACTTATTACTTAATGAAAAGCTTCATTGGTTTTGCTTTGCTTTGCTTTGCTTTTTTAAGATTTATTTATTTATTTGAGAGACAGAGTTACAGAGAGCGGGAGAGACAAAGAGAGAGAGCTCTTCCATTCACTAACTCACTCCCCAAATGGCCTTAATGGTTGGTGGTGGGCCAATCGGAAGCCAAGTGCCAAGAGCTCTATCCAGATCTCCCACGTGGGTGCAGGGGCCCAAGCACTTGGATCATCTTCCACTGCTTTCCCAGACCATAGCAGAGAGCTGGATCGAAAGTGGAGCAGGGGGCTGGTGTTGTGGTGCAGTGGGTTGACGCCCTGGCCTGAAGCCCCAGCATCCCATATGGGTGCCGGTTTGAGACCTGGCTGCTCCACTTCCGATCCAGCTCTCTGCTGTGGCGTGGGAAAGCAGTAGAAGATGGCCCCAGCCCTTAGGTCCCTGCACCCATGTGGGAGACCCGGAAGAAGCTCCTGGCTTCAAATCGGCACAGCTCTGGCCGTCACAGCCAATTGGGGAGTGAACCGTCGATGGAAGACCTCTCTCTCTCTCTCTCTCTCTCTGTCTCTCTCTGCCTCTGCTTCTCTCTCTGTAACTCTGACTTTCAAATAAATAAATAAATCTTAAAAAAAAAAAAAGTAGAGCAGCCGAGACAGGAACTGGTGCCCATATGGGATGCCAGCACCGCAGACAGAGGCTTAACCTACTACGCCACATCTTCAGTCCTATTCACTGGTGTTTCACTTAATCTGTTGCTGTCAGTCACTTTAAAGTCTTTTAGTGATTTAAACATCAGTTGGCACAAGATAAACCTCTTACACATATCCTGCCCTGTGTCTGTCTGCCCCAGACGCACGTGTATATTTTACCCGGTGCCTAGAGATCTGTGACACTCAGGACCTGTCACACTCACCGTTTCTCACAATCCCATCTCGCCTTCATGCATGATCATTCCAACTGTCCCCAGCTTGATGTCTCCCACCCCTTCCCATTTTGCTCAGCTCAGCTCCCCAGCAGAGCTGAGCGTCCCAGCTGGATTTTCTCTCCACACTCCTCAGCCCCCGGTTTCCTCCTCCTCTTAAAGCCTTGAGCAGAAACTCATGGACCTGGGAATTTTCAAAGTGTCACCCATCAAGTCACACCAGGCACACATATGCTTGTCCACATGTTCACACACCATGAATCTTTTTATTTAATGAGGGAATTTGTTGTATAAACTTGGCCTCATTTCCCTTATTTTATATGGAAGAACATAAGCACATAAAGATTAAGAGATTGTTTTCAAAGTCACATAGTCACAAGTCAAGGCTGGAATGCATATCCCATCATTAAATCAATCTTTTCAGACTTAAGTTCTTCCTCCCTAACATGGAATCATTATGGTGTCAGAATGGTATTTTTGTGAGAATTAAATGAGAACTGAAAGTACTGAGCTGAACTGTTTATAGTGGGCTTTAGAAACATATGTTTCCTCCTTACCATCTTCACTAAACTGAAAAGGGTGTATGGGAAACAGTTTGTTAGCCCTGTCTGTGGCTGAGGCTAAGAACTGCATTCGTTCCCTAGACTTGACACATTGACCTAACCACCTGTGTGTTCCTGGACACAGTTCTTTATCACACAGTTGTGTTCTGTGACTCTATGATTCTATAGTCCTTCTGTTCAGAGTTTGACTCATTAATTAGCAAGTAGTTGTAATTCAATATGTATTTTCAAATGAATACAATCCTGGGTGTGTAGTGTTGTTATTTTGCAGCTGTTTAATGATACATTTGAGAGTACTATAGATATTACACCCCTTCCCTGGATATTTTAAAGTGATAGGACTTTTGAAGCTTGCCCCTTATCACTAATTTGGATTTGTACTCAAGTTATATTACATTTTGACCCTCATTTAAGACTTTGACTTTCTTTAACCTTCTTTTTTTTTTTTTTTGACATTTTAAAGTCATTTGAATGCCAATGTTAAAAACATTCATGACTCAAATTTCTGCTTATGGGTTTTTTTTTGCTGTCTAATTTAATATTATATGTTCTTGCATAAATTTTTATTTAAGCTATGCAAATTTCATGTGTTTCATATATACAGGTTTTGGAACATAGTGATACTTCCCACTCTGCCCTCTCTCCTGCCCATGCTCTCACCTATCTTTCTCCTCCTTCTTCCATTCCCACTCTTAATTTTTACAAAGGTCTATTTTCAGTTTACTTTATACTCGTAAGATTAACCTTACACTAAGTAAAGAGTTTAACAAATATTATAAAGAAAAAAAATACTGATAGAAAACCAAAAATATAAGGAATACAGTGAAATTGACATTTTGAGATTCGAGGATTGTTCACAGCCCTTGTCTTCACTGTTGAGAAACTGTGTTTTTTCTTTAGCCTTCTTAAGCTCCTTATTCTCTCCATACTTCCCTTCTCAAAGAATGGTATGCATTTTAAAATAATTTTAACCTCATTACCAATAATGTTTAAATTCCTCTTCAGGAAATTAAGGAACTTTGTGATCTGCTTCCTGTTTACGAATAGCTTACATCAGCTTGTTCCTCCATCTCTCAGTGCTATCACTTTAAAACCGATATTTGTATTTTGTTACCAGTATTTCACCTACCCTGGGGCTCCAAACCCGTAAGTAGCTCACAACCAGTGCCGTGTATTAGAAGCCACTAAGGTCTGTAAGCGTGTGCTCTGGCATGAAGCAACCAGAGCAGAGGTAGGCTGTACTCTTTTTTAGTTGTATGAGCTGTGTCTATGTCTCATTTGAATTGTCTAAACTAGGGTAGCAATGCAGCATGGAGTGCTTGGAGGATTGCAAGAGACTTTATACCTTTTTAAAAAGTATATTTATTTGTTTATTTGGAAAGGCAGAGTTACAGAGAGGCAGAGGCAGAGAGAAAGGACTTCCATCCACTGGTTCACTCCCCAGATGGCCACAATGGCCAGAGCTGTGCCCATCCAAAGCCAGGAGGCAGGAGTTTCTTCTGGGTCTCCCACGCGGGTTCAGGGGCCCAATGACTTGGGCCATCCTCTACTGCTTTCCCAGGCCATAGCAGAGAGCTGGATCGGAAGTGCAGCAGCCAGGACTCGAACCGACACCCATATGGGATACCGATACTGCAAGCAGTGGCTTTAACTGCTAAGCCACAGTGCCAGTCCTAATTATTCAAAATTAAGATTTATTTATTTTATAAGGCAGAGTTACAGATAGAAAAGGAGATACATGGGGGAGGGAGTGGTGAGAAGGAGAGAGAGAGAAAGAGAGAGATAGAGAGAAAGAGAGAATCTTCCATCTGCTAGTTCATGTCCCAAATGGCCACAATGACCAGGGCTGGGCCAAACCAAATCTAGGAGCCACAAGCTTTATCTGGGTCTCCTAGGTGGGTGCAGGGTTCCAAGTACTTACACAATCCTCTGCTGCTTTCCCACGTGCATTAGCAAGGAGCTGGATCAGGAAGTGGAGCAACTGGGACTTTAAGTGCCATCAATATGGGATGCTAGCAATGAAGGTGGTGGCCTAACCTACTAAGCCACAATGCTAGCTCCTTTTATTATGTTTAATTTAAAAAGCATTTGAGAGTCAGAGAAACAGATGAAAGAGAGAGAAAGGACTCTCATCAACTGGTTCACTCCCAAATTCCCACAATGTCCAGACCATGGGCCAAGGTCGAAACCAGGATTCGGAAATACAAACCAGATTTCCTGTGTGAGTGGCAGGAACCAATTACTTGAGCCATCACTGCTGCCTTCCAAGTTCAGAATTAGCAGGAAGCTAGAGTCAGGAGCCAGAGCTGGGTATCAAATCCACAAACTGCAATGTAGGATGTGTATGTCTCAATGACTAGATTAAATGCCTTCTCCAAATTCTCAATTTGAAATATCAATTAAATATAATAAGTATGACGGAGACTTTGGCAATCATTTAATAATGAAGAAAACTGAAGAACTCAAGTGGAAATTTGTTGGTGACACATTTTTGTGACATTATTTGTGTAATAACATGTATATCTATACTAGTGTAATATAATTGTTATTTGTATAATCATATCTGCCTGTGAATTTGCAAGAAGTAAAAAAAAAAAACTATATGTATCTGATTGACTTAGTATAGAAGATGATTTACTCTGTAAACCTACAGGGACTAGTACTTCTGAAAATTGTGAATATCATGAACTGCTTCTTGCCCAGCTCTGGATTCCCTGTTAGTCATTTGTGCTACAGTACATTTCCTTTCCTTCAAATGTTATTTTATAGGTTCACTAGAGAGAACTTTTCCCTTGAAAGTTCTCGAACATCCAGAAGGGTTATATGTATCTAAAATTTATCTTTATTAGATTTAAGAACTCTTCTACTTCTATGATACAGTTGCCTATCTTTGGAATTCTAATAATGCTTACTCCTAGGGGCAAACCAAGGGAAAAATCCCAGATGAAGCAGTATTTTTTTAGGCATAGATCAAGAAATGTGTCTTCTATCCTTTATATAAATCTAGTGACCCTTTCTCTTCTCCAAAAATTTTGTTGTTTCAACTTTAACCTCATGGGAATGTCCAGTTTTGTGCTGATCGTGCCTGTCTGTGGCCCACCGTCATGCTTGTTACCTCATTTCTATTCCATCCTGACCCAGAGAGCAGCAGGGAGGTTATGGTGAGGCGTTTTATGGTGAGGAAACTAATTTTTGGTGTGAATTCAGATGTCCTCTTCTCTCCTAGCATAGTATTCTTACACTGAACAATTTTGCCTGCTGTCATTCAGTTGGAGCTACCTGTGACTAATTCTGAACTATTTTACACTAACAAGAGACACCTATTATTTTCCCATGTAAGTTCTAGCCAATTTCCTAGAGCATCTATAAGCTCTATAACTCCCCATGCTAAACCTCTAGGGTCCTTAAACTAAACAGCTGGCTAGTTCAAGTTATGGTCCAAGATTGCAAAATCTGTGTTTAGTAATTAGCACTTGAATTGAGCAATAACTTTCAATGAGTCTTTTATTTCTCTTCTCTGGGTAAAGAGATCAACAAATACAGACAGTGCTCTAGTGTCAGATGGACAGAGAATCACTTACTAGATGTATGGCATTGATACAAGTTCTTTAACTTCTCTGTGCCTCAGATGCTTCCTCTGTAAAGCAATGTCAACCACAAAAATTTTTGAGAAGAGAGAAAAAAATAATAAATGTAACAGAGCAGTATCTGATTGGCAAGTGCTTTGTAAATATTAACTCCTAATTATTCATGACTTTGTGAATATGAAAGTGACAATTTCACCCAATCTGAGCTGATAATGTGTATATTTTTCTCTATATAAATAAAAACAAATTTCTTTTAAAATAAGATATGAAGAGGATTGGGCCTAGTTTCTTCATTTTTAATTAGTTTCTGATCATTTTAGACACTGACACATCTCCCTTGGCATTACTGACACCATGATGGGAATGTATACAACCTTACATTGAAAGTACAATTACAAGTGCAATCCCATCTTGACACTTGCTTGAAATTCATCCCTTTAGAGTTATGTGTTAATAACGAAGTGTGGAAATTTGCTGTAAGCATTTTGGGTTGATTTAAATGCTGGTTAATATTGTTTGCCTGTAATATATTTGACATCCCAAGACTGCTTTCTGATTTACTTTATCATATCTATCAGAAAGCTAATAATTATTAATCATTCCCATTTTTCTATATCTATTAAAGCTGATAGGGCACTGCAAGGCAGAGAATTAGCATAGCTCTACAAGTGTTAGAATTTCTTAATTCCCATCTGATGGCACATCAAAGGTCCTCTCCACAACAAAGAAGAAAATATTCTGTGCTAGCAACTGTCAGTAAAAGAAAATGTATCCATACTGTTATCTCATAAGAATGTTAATGCTCAGTATATGCCATAATTTCCAGCATGTCATTTTCCAACTGCACTTTCCAAAAACATGTAATATTATGGTCCATTACCAACCACTAATGGAAAATTTATGATTAACTTTTGCACCAAAAGTGATGATTGTCTATATGAAGATGGATTTGCAAAACAAGATGGGGTAGCATGGAAATGGCCACTTACTTTTAGTAGAATCCCAGCCTGATGGTAGCCTAAAACTGAGATTTCCATTTCATGGCATCATTATCTTCAGGCCAAGGTGTGTTTCTCTTGCACTGAAGGAGCATAAGGGAAACTAGTGTGAGCTGTTTCTCATGGTTTGGAAATTTGGAAGTGGAAAAACATTTTTGTGATAAATATATGTTCTGAAGTCATCTTCATAATTAGAAATTCTTAAAGGAAATAGGAAGGCAACAGATTTTTCTAATTGCTTCTATTTTCATAAGATGATAGTATAATCCTTGAGGGGGGTCAAAGAGATCAATGTGAGCTGTTTGATTTATGTGAATATTGTCAGAATTATTCCATAGCTCATTTCATCCCTCAATCCATGAAATTTTCCTTTCAGTATATTTTACAATTCAAATTTCTGTCCTTAATGTGCTGTGCATTGAGATTTAATGCTATAACGAGTACTCAAACAATATATTTCACTTTGTGTTTCTGTGGGGGTGCAAACTGTTGAAATCCTTACTTAATGCATAATAAACTGATCCTCTGTAAAAAAAAAAAAAAAAGAAGAAATTATCAATTCCCAACTTGACTCTCACTGGGATTAAACATGACAATAGGTCTGCTCTGATTTCATCATCATTTAAAAAAATCATCTATTATTTTTCACTTTATGTTTCAGCGTGGGAGCAAACTGTTGAAATCCATACTTAATGTATACTAAGCTGATCTTCTGTATATTAAGATAATCGAAAATGAATCTTGATGTGAATGGAAGGGGAGAGGGAGTGGGAAAGGGGAGGGTTGTGGGTGGGAGGGACGGTATGGGGGGGAAGCCATTGTAATCCATATGTCGTACTTTGGAAATTTATATTCATTAAATAAAAGTTAAAAAAAAAATTTCTAGAAAGATACCTATGGATTTCATTATATAATCCTTTCATGAATCTATCTTATTTTCATCCAGTCTGTTGGTCCTCTCAATATAAACATTTCTAGGGAGAAAATTCTTTTTATCTTCAGAAAGTCAATGAGAGGTAAAGACAATCATTGGTAAAATAGTTTTAGATTCTTGAAACTTAGTAACATATTCAACAAAATGATTAAGTTTTTATGTGTTTCACAGAATAGTAATTCTTCCATGTCTTTATCAGAACATGTGCTAAAACATAAGCATGATGGTAATTGAAGTAGATGATTTTGGGAAATGTAGTACCAAATAGAAAACTTCCTGAAAGACTGAGGGAAAAAAATCAGATAACCTCAACATTTTTCTGTACAATTTGGCAACAGATGAACCAAGAGGATTGTAACAATCTTGCTTGGTGATCTTGGGAAGATGGCCAGCCAGGAGGAATTTGAGAAGCCTGGCTAACACACATTACATCCTGCTCTTGCTCTTCACTCCAAGGCTTTGTGCTTCTTGTTCCATTGCTTGACATACACAGAGCCTCAGGTATCCCATTCGTTAAGAATCCTCCCCAGACTCCCAAAGTTGGTGGTTGAGGTGGCTCCAATGTGCTCCTTAACATCTGTACCTAGCCCCGCCTCTGTCACATGATCACAGACCTGGTGCCATTTCCCACCAAACTCTCAACTTCATGAGTGTCCTATGATCTAGCTCAGTGTCTCTGATGCAGAAGTAATCAACTCAAACTAACTGAAGGAATATTGAGGTGAACTAGGCCCTATATAATTCTTTCCACTCCCTGACGTAGTCTTTCTTTTGAGACTCCTTTCAACTCCTTGTTTTCACTCCTGTATTACAAAGAGAAGGTTGCAACTACTTCCATGAATGGCAGGGTCAGGAGACTAAGCCAAGTCTCTTTCTTCATTTATTCTTTCATTCAAGAGATTTATGCTGAGTATCTTTCTGGGGTCCGATGTGAAATCTGAACTGAGGAAAAAAGATAAATATGTTCAGATATCCTGAACCTCCCTGCCTAGTCAGAGGTAGATTATAAACAATAATTATAATACAATGCAATAGAGGCTTTGACAGAACTGTGCTCTCTGTGCTGTTGGATTTCCAAAGAAAGTATAATGTGCATTTTAAATTTTCCTTTTTTTAGTTTAATATTCTTTTAATATCTTTTTATATCTGATTGTTTAGTATATGACCACCCTCACTTTTAAAAAACATAGACAGAGACCTATACAAGCCAATGAATGTTTAAACATAGCAATACTATTTCTAAACTAATTAGCTTTCATTATTGTTCATATTTTACATTAATTTGAATATCAAACACAAGTCTAGGTAAAACCTAATCCACTAACTTCTAAATGGCTTGCTTAGAAAAATCATTATTTTTGTCATTTGTATAACTTGGAAACCTAAAGATAATTCTCAAGAGAGAATTATTATAGGCACATGGCAAGAATAGATAAGTGGAAGAAATGGGGTAGGAGTGCAGTATGGCATGAAGATGGCTCAGGGTGAGTCAGGGACTTGTAAGACTGTTCTAGAAAAACAGCTGTGCATCTGAGTTTTGATCAGAAGTTCATCTGTTGTTTTTAAAAGTCTTTTAAAGACAAACTGGTTGATGGGATGAAAAGAATAATTTGTTTTCTGTGTAGTTTTAAAATTATTATTCAGAGAAAATGAAATAGCCATGTAAAATTATGGTATATAATAATGAAAACTAAATAATTTATTGAATGAATGAAACACATGTAAATGCCAGTAAACCACATGAGGGTCAGCACGGGGGCACAGGGCAATGGGCTGCCACGTAGAACAACCTCATCCCAGAGTGGAGTGCTGATTTGAGTCCCACTACTCCTGATCCAGCTCCCTGCAAATGCACCTGGAAAAAGCAGCAGATAATGGCACAAGTACTTGGGATGCTGCCACCCATGTGGGAGCCAGGGCGGAGTTCCTGGCTCCTAGCTTTGATCTGGCTCAGCTCCTAAGAAACAAGCCATGATCACACCAGGACAATGTACAATCTCCTGAGGGAAGGGATCTCCTCTTATTAATCAATCATTGTACCTCCAGTGCTCCGCACAACTTCTCCCTCAATTAGGAGATTTCCAACTGAGGATTTGAATCCTTAATTTTCAACAAGATAAACAAAGCAAAATGGAAAAGACCTAAACCAAAACTGGATAAAATAATAGTAATAAAAAAAAAATACTAATTCCAAAAAATCTCAGAGCAACACAGAGTAAGTGATTAAGAGCCACGTAGCCCAGTGTGTGTTGAAAAATAGGGCTTATTCCACACTGAAGTAACCAAGGCAAGGAAAGTCAGTGGGCGCCATCAGGGGGACAGTCACTCCTTTCAAGCATCTAAGGAATGCACTTTCAACACATTCCAAGGCACCTCCGCTGCTGGCCACTGCTCTGACCAGTGGCTGTCCACCTCCGCCTACACTGTGCAAAAATTAGAAGAAAGAGAGAGAGAGGAAAGGGTGGGAGAGAGAGGGAGAGAGAGGGGGGGGGGAGAGAGGGAGAGAGAGGAAGATAGAGGTGGGAGAGAGAGAGGCTTTTCTGGATTTGCCATATGGCCCACACTGGAGACTTTGTCTTGTACTGTAATTAGGAGAAAAAAAGTCACAAGTTCATTATGGAAAAGAAAAATGCTTCTTAGATTTTTTTTTCTTTTGGCCATCTTTATAATTCTTTGTTAAATTCCACTGTGGCCATCTCCAGTTGACTGTTCATATTTTCTTAGTATAAGAATGGAGGAAGTGGTGTTTAATTGTGGATAAAGGCTGTTTAGTGATGTGAATGGAGTCTGTAGACAAAACTCTGCTACATACAAATAAAATATGTCAGAAAACCCATTGTAGCGTTAGTAACAAGAAACAGCAAGTCAGCAAAGTGGACTAATTGTATTATGTCACTAGTTTCTAGTGTTATGTTAATGTCTGTGGATAACCCACCAGGAACCCTAGAACTCTATATATATGCAAATGATTTGCTCCTAATATCTTTATTTTCTACCAGCATCAACTATATTTTGTCATAAAATTTTAGTAAGATTGTAAAATTTAGAAATGAGCCTCATGTAACTAAATTTTCTACTGTAATAAAGCAATATAATTGTAGTGAAATTTGGTGATTATCATTTACTATATAATTCCATTGTAAATCATGCTTTTTTTTCCTTTACCTTTTCCTTATGTATTAACAACTGTTGTAAAATTTTCATATCCCATCTTCATATAGTAGGGAGAAGTAATTTAATACCTTGTTTTCCTTATGATTATATATTAACTTGAGATTAAACATCTTACTTTTAATATTCTCTCTCTTTTCAAAATTATAGATATAAGAGATATGAGCATATATCTTTGCCAATAAACAAACCCTGAAAATATTTTGGTCTCATTTTTAAAACCTATCTTTATGTGAGTATCTAAGTGAAGTATTTTAAAAATAATGACTTTTTTTTAAATTTTTTTTTAACTTTTATTTAATGAATATAAATTTCCAAAGTACGATTTATGCATTACAATGGCTTCCCCCACATACCGTCCCTCCCACCCACTACCCTCCCCTTTCCCACACCCTCTCCCCTTCCATTCACATCAAGATTCATTTTCGATTATCTTAATATACAGAAGATCAGCTTAGTATACATTAAGTAAGGATTTCAACAGTTTGCTCTCACACAGAAACATAAAGTGAAAAATAATAGATGATTTTTTTTAAATGATAATAAAATTAGATCACACCTATTGTCATGTTTAATCCCAGTGAGAGTCAAGTTGGGAGTTGATAATTTCTTTTTTTTTTTTTTTTTTTTTTTTTTTTTTTTTACAGAGGATCAGTTTAGTATACATTAAGTAAAGATTTCAACAGTTTGCACCCCCATAGAAACCCAAAGTGAAATATATTGTTTGAGTACTCATTATAGCATTAAATTTCAATGCACAGCACATTAAGGACAGAGATCCTACATGAGGAGTAAGTGCACAGTGACTCCTGTTGTTGACTTTACCAATTTTTTATTTTTTTTTTATTTTTTTTTTATTTTTTTTTTATTTTTATTTATTTATTTTTTTTTTGACAGGCAGAGTGGACAGTGAGAGAGAGAGACAGAGAGAAAGGTCTTCCTTTGCCGTTGGTTCACCCTCCAATGGCCGCCGCGGCCGGCGCGCTGCGGCCGGCGCAGCGCGCTGATCCCATGGCAGGAGCCAGGAGCCAGGTGCTTTTCCTGGTCTCCCATGGGGTGCAGGGCCCAAGCACCTGGGCCATCCTCCACTGCACTCCCTGGCCACAGCAGAGGGCTGGCCTGGAAGAGGGGCAACCGGGACAGAATCCGGCACCCCGACCGGGACTAGAACCCGGTGTGCCGGCGCCGCTAGGCGGAGGATTAGCCTAGTGAGCCGCGGCGCCGGCTGACTTTACCAATTGACACTCCTGTCTATGGCATCAGTAGTCTCCCTATGCTCCAGTCATGAGTTTCCAAGGCTATGGAAGCCCTCTGAGTTCTCCGATTCTTATCTTGTTTAGACAAGGTCATAGTCAAAGTGGAGGTTCTCTCCTCCCTTCAGAGAAAGGTACCTCCTTCTTTGAAGACCTGTTCTTTCCACTGGGATCTCACTCACAGAGATCTTTTGCCAGAGTGTCTTGGCTTTCCATGCCTGAAATACTCTCATGGGCTTTTCAGCCAGATCCAAATGCCTTTAGGGCTGATTCTGAGGCCAGAGTGCTATTTAGGACATCTGCCATTCTATGAGTCTGCTGAGTATCTCACTTCCCATGTTGGATCACTCTTCCCTTTATTTATTCTATCGGTTAGTGTTAGAAGGTACTAGACTTGTTTATGTGCTCCCTTTGACTCTTAGTCCTTTCATTATGATCAATTGTGAACTGAAATTGATCACTTGGACTAGTGAGATGGCATTGGTACATGCCACCTTGATGGGATTGAATTGGAATCCCCTGGTATGTTTTTAACTCTACCATTTGGGGCAAGTCAGCTTGAGCATGTCCCAAATTATACATCTCTTCCCTCTCTTTTTTGGACACTATGGGAAACGGTGACTTGATCAGCATAGCCCTGACTGTTAATGAACAACTTAATACATTATCCCTCTTAGTAGTTTTTTTGTCTGTTCTACTTAATATGACTGGTTTAATTCTGTAATTAATACACAGTTATTCTTAAGTGTTAAAAATTAACTGAAATGTGATCCCTGTTAAACATAAGAGTGGGAATAAAAATAATGACTTTTATAGCAGCCTGTTTTATCGTTTTGCTATAGCTATATCCAAAACTGGTGGGAGGAGTTGCTATAGAACACTCCCCGCCACCCCGCAACAACTGGGTGTGGTGGCCCATACACAGAAAGCCAATCCCTGATATTGGGTGGTGGAAGAAAAGAGGCATTTATTGCAATGCTCAGAGCAAGGAGGCTGGCAGCTGCTGCATAATTGCTTGCTCCTTAAGGCTTAGAAGTGAAGGTTCTCACCTTTTGAAGTTGGGATGAGAGATGTGTTTGTGTTCAGTGCGTGTCTGGGTTCCTGGTTGGTTGAAGGAGTTTGTGGCCTTCCTTTGATTGGTCAGTGATAGTTTGTTCTTTAGGGAATTTTTAGGGCCAACAGGGCCTCAGTAAGTATGGGGCCTATATGCAGGTGGTAGTTATTTCTCACTTGAACCTTTAATTCCCTCAAAAGAAACCCCCTGACACATGATTGGCTATGAAGGTGTTATCTGTTGTAGAAGCAAATGATGTCATGAATCTGGTAATTAGACCATTGTAGGGCCGTCTGTACTACTCCCTCAGTTTAGCGAGTTAATTATAGTAAGGAATTGATTACCTATCATAAAGGCAGGGAAGGGGACACTTTAAGGGAGGGAGACTAGGAGACTATAAAGGTACTTTATAGGTGTTTCATTTCAATGTTCTAGTGAAAAGGGATTTTATACTGATTGTACTTGACTCAGGTGTCTGGGCATTTTTATTCCAGTCCATCCTTCATATGAAATATGGTTAGTAAAACAACTTAGTTTTTTGGGACCAATCCAAGAAACAAATTTTTCCAAAACAGTTATTTGTATAATTCTGCCAGTGAGAAAAATGTATGTCCTTGGGGTATCATCTAGGTGATATTTTCCTAATACTAAAGCTACATATTCTGGTGATACCTTGTATATCTTTGAAACTTTTGCCATTGGTGTTGTTTTTTATCATTCTCAAGTAGAATAAATTAACTCCAGTGTTTTATTAATTAGCTACAGATGATATAAATTACAAAACAGGCCTCCATTGAGAATTCATCTTTTTTTAGTTAGTGGAGGGGTATCAAGAGTTAGAAGAGAATATGTCTGCAGAAATCTAAATGAGATTTTGGTGTATAAACCAATGTGGTTTGTTAATCTCATTTGTCTCTTACCAGTATATGCCACTCAAGATATACCTATCAAGATATACCTGTCAAGCTTGCCATTTTCATTACCCATTTTTTCTTGATTTGCTACACCCAACTTCTGTTAGTGTTTGGGTGGGGGGATATGTGTGGAATGAGATGGCTTTTTGTAAAATAATAATATAGATAGAAGAGATAACATGGGGAACAAGTAGAATGATAAACGTCTTTAAATACTAAATACTGCACACTTTAAATACTATACACTTTCTAAATACTATACACATTAAAGGAATATGTGTTCATAATTGAAAATTAAAAATAAAAATATAAACAATAAGTACTCTAGTCTAACATTAAAACTAAACACATGAAAAATATGTATTAAATGGAGTTAGGAAAAAAATTACTCAAGAAGTGAACTGCAGCCTGACCTGTATACTATGATGTCTTTAGCTTAACATTTTATAGCCTAAATTCATAGAATGTATATTTTAAATATCTAATGTATTTTATCATTATAATAGTTTGTCCTTAATTTGAATTATAGATCCTACTTAATCATTGTTTTGAATCTTATCAATGAAAAATATTTTAAGAACTTATTACAGATATTAACAAATGAACAGGTTTCTATTTTTTCCTCTGTTTTTTAGATGATTCAGAGCTTTTTCCTCATGTTAAATATTGTGACTTTATAACCTTACAGTGGTAATCTGTCATTTAGCAGAAAGCAAATTTGTTATTTATTTCTTTTTTTCAGGGAAAGCTTTAGAGAGAAAATCTACATCTTTTAAATTTGAAATGTATCTGCCATGCCCAGCTCCTTCCCCTAACTGACTACTTTTGTAAAGCCTCTCTTTAAGAAATGGGAAATTCTTGAGTATGTTGTAAAACAGTCAATTAAAAGTTTCTGTGAATCCAGCAACTTTCATCCAACATCCCTTCTATCAACTTTTTATGTATTAAAATTAAACTTGAAGTATAATTATGGAAGCTAATATACAGCCTTTATATTTTTCACACTTTTCCAGTTTTTAGAGCTCTAAAGAATTTACTCTGTCACCACTTAATCAAATCTCAATATTTTTGGTATTTTATTTTCTCATCAGCTGTTAACATCACTGTCCTGATACATCAATACCCAAATCTCCCCTTAAACTGACTAAATGAAACATTTCTACCATGGTAAAATAAAGTTTTTCCTTGGGTATTACGACTCCTGCTTATATGTTTATGTGACTATCTGATCTTATTTGACTCAAATTTTCTGCTAATTTTCTTGTTTAGTAAAGAAATGTTTCAGTCTCTGTATTTTTACAACTGAAAAAAAAATAAATATCACATAAAAGAAAATATCATATTTTCCTGTGGATCATTCTTTTGGACAGTTGACACACATGTGGTTTCAGGACAACTGTAGTAAAATCAGTTTGGATGTGACATCTGTGTTTCAGTATGCTAAAAAGGCATCTAGTCTATTTGATAATACATGATTAGCACCAAAAGTTCCCAAATATAGATTGAATTGTGTGACTCCTATATAGTAGTATAAGAAAAGTAATTAAAAGCATTTTGAAATTGTTTTTGGAAAATGCATTGCTGCAAGGTGGCATAAGCACATAAACATGACACTACTGTCTTATGGAATGCACAAGAAAGGAGTGTCTTTTGTGCCAAATAAACATTATTCAATTAACGCTTCACAATATGTAGTGTGAACCTCCCTAGTCTGTGTTTATCCATCCTGAGGCTGCTACTTTTAATGCCTCAAAAACTGTTGCCTGCATACCATCTCCTTCTGCTGGATCTTGGGGTGCAAATCTGATTACAGGCACTTTTTTTTTTTTTTTTTTTTTTTGGACAGGCAGAGTTAAACAGTGAGAGAGAGACAGAGAGAAAGGTCTTCCTTTGCCGTTGGTTCACTCCCCAAATGGCCGCTAAAGCTGGCACGCTGCACCAATCTGAAGCCAGGAGCCAGGTGCTTCCTCCTGGTCTCCCATATGGGTGCAGGGCCCAAGCACCTGAGCCATCCTCCACTGCACTCCCTGGCCACAGCAGAGAGCTGGACTGGAAGAAGAGCAACTGGGACAGAAGTGGTGCCCCAACCGGGACTAGAACCCCGAGTACCAGCGCCGCAGGCAGAGGATTAGCCTAGTGAGCCACGGCGCCAGCTGGTACATTTCCTTCTTGAATCTAAGTAGCTAACCCAAAACTATATGAATACAAGAAATAAATAAGAAAGAGAATCTTAGGATTAATAAACATACTAGTGTTAAAAAAAAAAGAGCCAGTGAGGGCTATACAAATAGTCTTGCTTAATAAATTCTTTTAACCCAACGTATAATACTTGGTTTGAATTTTATTAGTAGTATACTTGTGTGAGAAAAGTGCCCTACCCAAGATGTTTTGAGTCACCAATTTGGGTGGAAAGATCATTTTGCCTTATTGTGGGATTCTGAGTAGGCATTTTAGCATTCATTATTTATTTTCATTACCTATTTTCAAAATGAAATGTTATCTGGTCTGCCCTTTTGCGAATGAAAGATTTACTCCAACGTTGTTTATTTAATTGTTTTGTCTGCACTGTTATCTTTTTTCAAAATAATACAGATTCTCTTTAATCAAGCCTACTTATTTAAATTAAATATAGTACCTTGACTTTGAATAGCCGTGAATAGTCATATTCATGTGGCTGGACTATGTATGTAATTCTTCAAAACATACCAGTGTGCAAATAAATATAATGGTTCTATTCTTTACATTTATTAAATATTTATACATATCACAAGAAAGATGAAATGCTTATTCTGTGAAGTAGTTTAAATTGTTTTTTGTCTTTTTCTCAGGAATAGTCATTTTTTTGGAGCACCCAAAATTTGTATCATCTCACCGAGTGTACAGACCCAAATGTCAGGTTGTTACGTTTTAGTCAAAGGACCTGTTTCCCTCACATTTTCCTGATGAATCTGTTTGTGCATTTTCCCTCCACAATGTCTATAACTCAAATCACCCTTTCTTTGCTTTACATTATCTTCAGTTTCCTGGGCCTACAGGGAATGCTGTTATTCAAATAGGTTTTGGAAGCCCAGATTTTAGGCTGTGTGTAGTTCTACCTACACTGTTCCATGCAAACATGACGGCACTACCTCTGAGCTGCCTTTCAAGTAGATCATCCCAGTCCATGCAGGAGTAACAGGAACCTACTCGGCAGGTAGGCTGGTGAGTGAGTCCACGTGAAGTAGAGCCTAGGTCTCTGCTGAGTCTGCAGGTTTCATATAAACACAGCTAGAGTGATATTTTTTGAACTATGGACAGCTGGCCTTCCTCTTGAAGCATATGTATTACCTTCTTCCATCATTTCCAACATTTTGTTTTCAGTTATTATTTTCCTGAGGGAGGAGAGAGCCTTGGAATAGTAGCCCTGTTATTTTCTCTCTGTGTGGATGTATGTGTTACTTAAAACCTATATGAGTTATATCGTTTCTTCAATAAAGGTTTTAAAACCAGTAAGCCCTCTCCTCATTTTTTCTAAAAATAACATACATTACTTACAGATAAGGCTAATGGTCAATAGTCTCTTTGTTCTATACGCTAAACCTAGAACTAAGTAATGTTGTCTGATAGCCAGACCTCAGGTTATAAGACTTTTCTTTCATTATCAGAAACATGGTTAGTGTGACCTAAAGTTCCAACTTGTTACATTTCTAAAACTCAATTCTTTAACCATTTATTTCTTATTCAGGATGTCTTCCCTTAAAGCTCTCTTATGGCTTCTTTTGAGGAGGATGTTAAATATTCCCTTTGCTCTGGTCACAGATAGATAATATACACTGAATTTTCATGTACAAGGAGAAAGAATTGGAGGTAGATTATTGTTTGAAAACAAAGGCTAGAATATTCTTTATTTTTTTAAAGATTTGTTTATCCATTTGAAAGTTAGAGCTACACAGAGAGAGGAGAGGCAGAGAGGGAGCTGCATCGATCCGAAGCCAGGAGTCAGGAGCTTCCTCTGGGTCTCCCACTCAGGTGCAGGGGCTCAAGGACTTGGGCCATCCTCCACTGCCCTCCCAGGCCACAGCAGAGAGCTGGACTGGAAGTGGAGCAGCCGGGTCTCAAACTGGCGCCCATATGGGATGCCAATGCCCCAGGCCAGGGCATTAACCCACTGTACCACAGTGCTGGCTCCAGCTAGCATATTATTTAAATTGCTATAGTAAATAGAAGTAATGCTAAAAAAAAAAAAAAAAACCTAAATTTTTACCACCTAAGTTTCAACTGAAAATAATAGACTGAAATTCATGAGGACTTGTTTAAAAACAAAAAGATGTATTCATTTATTTAAGCATCAGAGATGCAGGGAGAGAGGGAGAGAGGAAGAGACATATCTTCCATCTGCTGGTTCATGTCTCAAATAGTTGTAATGGCTGGGGCTGGGCCAGGAGCTTCATCTGAGGCATCCATGTGAGTGACAGGAGCCCAAGCACTTGGCCATCTTCCACAGCTTTTGTCAGGCCCTTATGAGGGAGCTGGATTTGAGGCGGAGCAGCCAGGACAGGAACCAGAGCCCATAGAGGATGCTGGCATCACAGGCGGCAGCTTTACCTGCTACACCACAACACTGGCCTGTCATTAGAGGCTTTCTTAACTAACTTCTGCAGTCTCAGTGGAAAAGAGGCAGTCACAACATCATTAGGTCCAGCAGGTTAAGCTGTTGCTTGGTCTGCCAGTAACTTATATGAATGCTTGTTCAAGTCCTGACTGCTCCCCTTCCCACCCAGCTCCCTGTTAATGTGCCTGGAAAATCAAGAGAGCAGTGGATGATGGCCCAAGTACTTGGGCACCTGTCACCTATGTGGGAGACCACAACGGAGTTCTAGACTCTGATTTTGTCCTTCCTTTCTCTGGTCATTTGAGGAGTGAACCACTGGATAAAAGATTGTCTCTCTCTCTCTCTCTCTCTCTCTCTCAATCTGACTTTCAAATAAGTAAATTTTTTTTTAATCATCAGATCTGGTGAGCACTCCATTTAAAAGGTTGACTATAGCCTATGAAAATTATAGAAGTAGCAGCAAAAGCCATGAGGTATATTCAACAGGTCAGCTGTAGTAGGATTTCACATGGCTGCGTTAAGTGACGTGACAGCAGACTACAAGGCCCAGTTTTCGCATTATCTAATGCATTTGCTCAGTGATGTAAAGGTTGCCTGGAAATTCCAATTGGAAGAAGATAAAGTCAGTGTAATAGGAGAGTGAGGAAAGTGACAGAAATGTATTTGAGCCTGTGTTGTTAAATTCTGAGGCACTTAGTAATTTCATCTCTTATCATTATTATGTTTCATTGTTATTTCTCCTCAAAAAGCAAACTGTTTGTGTGATTACTTTCTCCTATGCATATTTTTAAAATAGCATCTGACACAATTTGTACTAATCTCTAAGAAAATGTATAAGGTTTCTTTTATTTGCTTAACCCAGTGTTTTTCAAGACAAGCCATTCTGAGTGGAGGAGTATACAGTTCCAAACATGCCTGAGGTATGTCAGATTCTGAATTACCTGGATCCTAAGGAATTGTAGCCACAGTTTAGATAGCTGCCTTGACAATTAGGGAGGTTAAATACTCTCTCTTTGTTTAGAAATTCCATCTCAATGATTTTTTCAAGATAGCCCTTTTTTTTGGTGAAAAGGGTTTTGACTGTGAAAAGTGAATGAATGACTAAGCATTTTTGATTGTACAAACTGGACTTTGTTCTATGGCTCTGTTCCCTTGTTGTTGCACTGTATGCTTCTAATTCATGCAATACCCAACATGTTTTTCTTCTTTTTAAAAAATAAGCCTTAGTAAAATACTCTCACTCCTTAAAAATGTGACATATGTTCTTGAAATTTTCTTTTAGTTAATAGAAGTCTATTTGAGAGTGTTGTCTAGAATATTGACAAAAATCTTTCCAGATTCTGTCAAGGCTGCCTGAACAGGGTATGAAGGGTAGTCAGAAAAAGATGTAGGAGTTGGATATCTGAAGTTTGGCTATATCTGTAGTGGCAGCTTCAGTTCTGTTAAAGCTGGCTGAGAACAGGTAAGAAGGTAACCCACTGTTGCCTAGTGAGGAACTCTCACTGCGCTGGCAGTGATACAGAAAGATCATGCCACATGGAAGAAACAAGTAAAAAGGCTCATAAATATTACATTTTGCTGACTTGTTCTGTTTACTTCTTCCTCTTTCCTATATGTTGATATGACTGTTGTTCTTTTTTTTCTCTTTTTTTCTTTTCTTTTTTGTTTTGTTTTGTTTTTAACTTTTATTTAATGAATATAAATTTCCAAAGTACAGCTTATGGATTACAATGGCCTCCCCCCCATAACGTCCCTCCCACCCGCAACCCTCCCCTTTCCCGCTCCCTCTCCCCTTCCATTCACATCAAGATTCATTTTCAATTCTCCTTATATACAGAATATCAGTTTAGTATATATTAAGTAAAGATTTCAACAGTTTGCACCCACGCCGAAACACAAAGTAAAAATACTGTTTGAGTACTAGTTATAGCATTAAATCTCAATGTACAGCACACTAAGGCCGAAGATCCTACATGAGGAGTAAGTGCACAGTGACTCCTGTTGTTGACTTAACAAATTGACACTCTTGTTTATGGCATCAGTAATCACCCTAGGCTCTTGTCATGAGTTTCCAAGGCTATGGAAGCCTTTTGAGTTCACTGACTCTGATCATATTTAGACAAGGCCATGGTCAAAGTGGAAGTTCTCTCCTCCCTTCAGAGAAAGGTACCTCCTTCTTTGATGACCTGTTCTTTCCACTGGGATCTCACTCGCGGATAAATTTCATTTAGGTCATTTTTTTTTTCAGAGTGTCTTGGCTTTCCATGCCTGAAATACTCATTAAATAAAAGTTAAAAACAAAACAAAAAATACTCAATTTTCAACAACAACAACAACAAAAGGCAAAAAAGAACAACAACAACAAAAAAGCAGTGACTCTGTCACCACCTTCCTGGTGCCTAAAATTAATTTAAAAAATAGGAATAAATTGGGAAGCTTTTTTCCAATAACAAACTTTGCTTTAAAAGTAGTAGAATAACCCCAAATCAGTCTGCTACATGAGAATGCCAGTTTGTAAATACACACAATTTTTTGTTTCATTGCTCTTAAAGTTGCAAAATGTATATTCCATTCTGTCCCATAGTGGTAGCTTCACTCTTTTTCATAAAAGGAAAATGAAATCTTTGGGTATTAAGAGTCCTACATAACTGTTCTGTAGTTGTACAACAAATGCAACAGGAATAATGTTATAACTCAGTTTTCTAGTTTAAGTGCTTTGTTTCATCTGCCTCTTTTATATATTAAATTCTCAAATTAGAAATGCTATATGCTTTCAAATTAATTTAAGTGTGTGAAAAGTGTTGTCTTATGATAGATGTATGCATACATTTCTGGAATGTTTTTTGTTTCATAAAGTTGAAACAAAGGTTAGAGATGTGAGTGAAACATGAAGGCAGATAGAAGGCTCCAAGCAGATTTTATTTTGATAAAATATTTATGGAAAATTTGATACAAACTTTATGTTCCACCAACTGAACTTAATACTCTGGAATTGACATAATAGTATATTGCTAAATGTTTACTTTATCTTGTAATTTGACAGTTCCACCTGGGACAGGTAGAATATTTTGTTAATAGGTTCTTTGAACCATATTTAGTGGCCGCTTTCACAGGTCTGCTTAATAAAGAAAAGTCCAATACTTAGCTAGGTGCTCAGGCACATACATTTAGTCATAATGAAATCAGCATGTTTATTGCAGCTCAATTCGCAGTAGCTAAGATAGGGAACCAACCCAGATGTCCATCAACTGAAGACTGGATAAAAAAAAAAATGTGTTATATATACAGTATGGAATACTATTCAGCCATAAGAAATATGAAATCCTGTCTTTTGCAACAAAATGAATGCAACTGGAAACCTTTGTGATTAATGAAATAAGCCAGTCCCCAAAACACAAATATCTTATGATTTTTTTGATATGTGGTAGTTACTATAGACTATAAAAAATGTACAGGAAACAAATGAATATTTTGTGATTTGATCATTATTTTTAGCCTTATTTATACTCCTGTGGAATTGCGGTCTTTCTACTTTTTACTTGTTGAGTGTTATGGTTAGTTGTGTGCTAAGCCTGTGATTATATAGTGGACTAAAATTATGTCTTTGTGAAAGTTAAAGGAAAGAAGAAAGGAAGAAGGGAGGGTGTTTGGGGGGGGGGAGTGGGATGGAAGGAAGTATGGTTATCTACTTAGATACTTTTTAGAGAAGAAATGTTTTAGAAGTGTTCCTGTGAAATACATGAAATCCATTATATTTATATTAATAAATTTTTTTAGAATAAATAGACAAAAATGATTGAATAGTGAACTGAGGGGTAAATTAATAGTAAATGAAATATAACCAATTGTGCAATAAAGTCAGATATTGTGGCTCTATGTTTGATATATTATAAAATCAAATAAAACTATCTCTGTACAATCAATTATTCAGTTATGCCAAAGTTATTCAGCTGTTTGAAATCGCTATAATACTACTTTTGCAATGTTAAATAAAGGAGGAAATTAAAATAGAAGACTAAGACATGGAGAAAAGTATTCTTTTAACACTTTACATAATAATGCCAAATTAGAATACCTAGAGATTCTCATCAATATTTGAGAAACAGTTAAGCAAATTATGGTACTTTTCCAGGACAAAATTTTATGCATTTACATAAATGATTAGACAAATCTAGCACACAATGAAGAGAAGATCAGATCCCCCATTGTGTCACTGTCAAGACGTTCTGGATAGGAAAGATTGCTCCAATCTTGTGTCCTCTTAGTTCCTTGTAGGATCCTCCCTGATAGATATAGTCTGTCCATGCAGTTGTGTCATGAAAATTACACTCAACAGTGTGCCATCAGAGAAGTCAATTTCATTTTGAGAGGCAGACTGACGAGACACTTAGAAAGCGATGAACTTTGGAACCAGGTAGACCACAACCAAAGGTACAAAGTGGTGTACATTGCTTAACTTCTTTGAAGCTCAGATTCCTTGTCAATAATTTCCAAATAATTATACCATTTCCTTCATGGGATTATTGTGATGAGAAATGGCATAAAATATCCTAGCACTCAGTGAGGTAGAGATTAGGTATTAAATGAAGGTAATTGTTAGTGTTGTTGTGGGTCATTATACTAATCTAAAACTGCTACTCAAAAAAATTCTAGCTGTAATTTTGGCCCAAATTATTACTATTCAGTACAGTATTAAACACCCTCTATAACTGTACCCCAATCGGATTGCCTGATATCTTCCCCAAGGAACATTGCTTGCATAAGGCAGCATTTTTGCCATGACCACCTGTCATTTCCCCAGAACTGCATGGATCCCTGCCTTTGAGAATTTCCTCCTCACCAGCCCACAGATCTGATGTCTTTTCTCCTTCCTCAGGCTTTTCCTGTTAAATAGTCCTCAAACTTCAAGGCTCAACTTAGGTGGAGCTTCCTGTATAGGCCTCCTGTTAATACTCAATAATTATGGTCTCTCTTCCCTGTGTTCTCATTGTACCTTCTATTTCATGCAATGCTTCATATTTTCCATATTTTCACAATTTTATCTTTGACTCTTCCACCACATAGAAAATTTTTGGAAGACAGAGGTCATTTTTGCCATCAGTTTAGTAATCCTTTTAGCAACTTAGTTATTTGCACACAGTGAACTTGAATAAAATGTATATCAAATTAAATTCAAGAGAGTAAAAGCTCCATAAATGACCTCTAGGAACTCTTCTTAATGGATATATGCCATTTAAATTACTCAATTATGCGAAGCTATTCTAATATTTATATATTGAATTTTCACTTACATGAGATTATTTGTAAAAAAGACAAAAATATTGGGATACTTGGCACAAAATCACATTATTTCCTCTCCATTCTAATTAATTTCACAGACTTATGGATACAATTATATGGCTTATTTTTTTTTTCTGTTTTGGCTAGTTCATAGACATAACCCATTGTATAATTTACAATCTGTGTTCCTGATGATTAAAACAGTGCTTATACCATTTTTGGAATTTTTTACTGCTTCAAGAGACAGAAAGATAAATGCACTGATTGACATGATAGATTTAGAAGACTTGTGGATCTTCTAGAAAGAAAATGAACTCAAAAAATTTCAAGCATAATGTCTTAAAATTCTTTCTCTGGAGAGGAAGAAATTTTAATTTTTTTAACTATGCAAGTGATGAATGTAGGGGAAAGAAAAGACCAAAACTTGACCCTAACATAAATGTCAACTGATATTGAAAAAGTTCTTAGTTTTAGTCTAATTGAAATTAGAAAATTAACAGCCTGATACAAAATTTCACCCATTGATAGGAAGTTTTAACCAGGCCTCCAAAGACAAGAAAGTCTCTTCTTGTAGATCCCTGGTGTTCTCATAACTTTACAAGTCTATGAACCATTTTCATAGGAAATTCCTGTGGAAACTAGAAAGATAAAGTGCAAAATTATGTATATATAATTTTATAAGTAGACAAACTTGGCAGTTTAAATGTTTATATATATGATTATATGTACATGCATATTTATATGTGTGTATACATACATATGTAATGTTTCCCAAATGATTTCTTCCAAAATCAATGATGACTTCTTGACATAGAAAATTAGGGTAGAGAGCTATATAAGAGATTCTAAAATGACTAGTGATAATCATCTATGACAAAGAGTCAGCACATTCAATAATCTAATCATAAAATCAAAGTGCTTGGCCATAATCTGAGGCATTTTAGATATTCTGATTACTTTAACTTGGTATTTCACATTGATGAGTATCTCTATGATGCAATTTAATGAAGATTTGACTAGACTTGTTAGAGTATCACAAAGAAAATCCATTAAATTTTTAAACAAGGTGAGTGTAGACTGAAAATGATATATTCAGAAAGTTAAGCTATATCACTCACAGACTTTTCTCTGTAAAATTTTTCTTCAACATATTAAGAATATTAGCTGATACACACTGATTGTTTCTAGATTGTTGTCACAAATCCTAAAGTAGAGACTTTTTCAAAAAGCTATATTCATTCTGTAAATGATGAGACTTTTAGAGGAGAAGATCCATGATTTTACATTTCAACAGCAACAGTATAAGCCAATGTCTGTTGGGAACTTTGAAATTCTTTTCAGAGAGGTAGGCATTTGGCCTGGAAAGAACAGTGGATCCTAATTCTACAGGGGTTCACCCTCCTTGAGATCCCACAGCCAGTTAATAATCAGGGAAGGACAGAATGCATATCTCCTGTCTTTTGCATATGTGCAAATTTCTATTACCTTGAAATTCTTAAAGGTAATCCTCACTGTACTGAATACTTCATTATTTATTAAATCACATTTATGATTATTCCAGGCCATGATTCCATAGTCCATGTTTGCAGTGACTAACACATAAAAATTAGTCATATGTATAACAAGTGAATGAACTTAAACATCCTTAAGGGACTTTAAGATCTTAGAAGAAATTGCTACTCACTATGTGATCAGCATCTGTCATTCAGTATAAACTGAAAAGTATACTTTATCACTATTTATTGCCTCCTTTTAGTCAGAGGTACAATTCCTAAGGAAGTTACTGATTGTTGAGATTGAAATCACCATATGTTTGAATCAGATGTTTTAATAATAAAAATAACTTGTTTACTTGTATATTTTAACTAAAGGAAAAATAAAGTATATTTCTGATTTGTTTCAATATTGTGTTTTTAAAACAGTAGAAATTGGCTTGTGAAGCTTGCCAGACATATATATTCAATTTTGCTAAACTGAATATCTTATGGATGGCTTTTGTGGACAAAAAATGATGTATTTAAGTTGATTTATGTGTGTTGTGTGTCATCAAAATGCAAAGGATACATTTCCTTCTGTAGGTTTTTATTTGCTTCATGTTTATCCGACATTTTTAGAAGGCTCTTTACATCAAGGTTTGTCGGCTTCAGTTTTTGATTTAAGGAGTCTGAGCTTCTGCCCTGTGCGCAGTTACACACTTCTAAGTTAGAGTAAAAATGGCTGCTGCTCTTGGATTTCCCTTCTTCTTGTGCCAGAGTCACCTCCCTGCAAAATTGCATGTGGAGCATTTCTAATCCTCATTTGTTTCTCCCAGGACTCTGGCTCCTGGAGGGATTTGGCTGCCTAGCTTGATGGAGGTATTCCAGCTCTACTTTCTGCTGGATAGAATTTCTCATTCACTTTATCTAATAGAGGATTATATTGGCTAAAATGATTAAACTTGAGATCAGAGTAGGAACATTTCTGGTACCATATCTGGTTTTGCTTCAGGTTCCTATGGTTGATGTGCAATGCATTGTTTTAATACAACAGTCTGTAAATAGCAACATCTCCTAGCAAAAAGTTTTGAAGAAACCTATGCATGTTACTTGAAAGAAGTGGGTATTGAAGTGCTTAATTCAATTAGCAACTCATAAAGTCTATATTGACGAGGATGCAAATAGCCATTATGAGCATTATTTTCATGAAATGAACATTTTGTAGAAGTGAATATATAGTTTGCAGAACCTTAGGCAAATCTTCACTGTCGGTTGAATTTATTTAAAGAGCTTTTCTGGTCACCTTTGAACCTCAATGATTTCTCCAGATGTACAGAAGTGAACAATGTAAAAATCTTGCTGTTTCAGCAGAACTGATTCCAGCTGGCTGGGAACTGGATCTGCAAGTCATTGGTTACAGCTGTGTTTCGATTTATGTGATGGTTGAAAAAATAAATTACCCGATTAGATGGCTAGAAAGAGGACTCTTTGTTTAGCCCTTGTGTGGGGAATGAAAGTGTTTATGGTGCTGTTTTCTACGCAGTCTTTGCAAAGTAAGCTGGACAAATAGACTTATTCAATGCTCCTAAGAAATGTTGCATATTCAGCTTTAATTCTTTGCTAAAGAAACTGTATTTTTTTTTATAATGCTGTCATCCAGCAAAAGTTTTGAAAGTCTAGCATTTAGGAAAGCAGTATGTTTTCTGTCCTACAGAGCACTGCATTTAGTAATTGAAGAGCAGTTTTGCTTTGTTTAATGTGTACTTTAAACCATGTCTTTGTCAAGCGTTGGAGTGAGAATACATTTTCTCCTAAATTCAAAGTAGCAAAGTATCTGGAAATAAATTCAAATTTAAACCTTTTCCTTAGTGAGTTATGGCTTCTAGCATGTAAGTGAAAATAAATTGATTAAACTGCTAGCGAAAGAAAAATAATAGATCATTACTGTGAAAACTCGACAAACCCATGATCAACTTATATGAAGAAGATTTTGAATTTGTGAATATCGTCTTTATTTTCTAAGAAAAGTTTACAGGTGGAGTTTGGAAGAGTACTAAACAACATGTAACTGCAAGTTAACAAAGTCAAAACACTACTAACCCTTTGAAGTTGAGCTTACAGTGTCTTCCCAGAGAAGCTAATATACTCATATAATGTTAACGAGGGTTTTTGGTTGATGTTGCTGCTGTTGCATTATTAATCTAAGGTAGCCTAAGTTAAGTCATTCAGTTTCTAAGTTATGAAGCTATCAGAATGGATTCCTTGCAACTCAACTAATTTTCTTGAGACATTAGTAACTAATGAATGGTAGCCCTAAAATACTTGGCCGCAACGATATGGTTTCATATTTTATTCTCTCAAACAGATTCTGATTCTCTAAATGAATTCAACAGGTTTTGGAATTTATTTGTAATAATTAGTAAAATCCTGAGAAGGGAGTGAATTCTTTAGTGAAATTGAAAATGAGGCCAAGCACTTATCAAGCCTTTGACGGACATTGTGATCAGGTGTCCCCAGTGTCAACTGATATTGTTCAATATCAGTTCAATATGGGGAATAGCCAGGAATGTATTACGTTTTACAAGAAAATAAGTTTTTGTTTATCCAATTCTCTTTCTTTAAGAGATGTATTATGGAATTAAGTGTTTCAGAATAAATAACCATAGTGTATCCAAAAAGAGACAGAGGTGGGATTGATCTGTCTTGAATTGGCAGTTTTGTCGTGTCAGGCTATTTCCTTGATCAATGAAAGTATACCCTCTAACCCTTTATAAAATCAATAGAATTGATTGGAAAGAAAGGGAACAATACATGAGAAGCAGGATACACTTGAACCTTCACAGTTCAGAAATATTTAAGTAATGTTTATAGTGTATATAAGCCCATGGAATGGAAGATTCTTCAACCTAAACTGAAAAAAACCCGAGTAGCAGAGTTGGAGAGTAAGATTCAATGCCATTCTTTATGGAGGAATATAGTTTTTTAAACTTTTTTTTGACAGTAATATATTTTTAAATATATATATTACTAAGGAAACAATTTTTATCTCTGAGCATAAAAATAGCACAGTGAAATTCAGTAACTCGGTCTTGAAAAGAATCTGTATGGATTATTTCAGTAGGAAATAATCAAGACAGAAAATAAAATTGTCTATATTTATAGAATAATTTTAAAATTTCAGATAGTTTATCTTTTGTGCTTCATTTCTACACACCTTGATCAGTGGATAAAACACTTTTTTCTTTGCAATAAAAACCTTACCTGAATTAGCCATACTTGTTTATAGTGAACACAATTCCAAAAATCTAGAATAAAAATGATTCTTCATCATCAGAATAATAGTCACTCATTCATAAGTTTATTCTACTGCAATTAAGCTGTATTTTAAAATTAATATTTTAACAAATAATAAAACAGATGTTTGTGAAGTTTTTAAAAGTTGGCATGGATATTTTTAACCTGTGAGTTACCTGATTTTCTGATGTCATTTTTGTTCAAAATTTCTCTAACCCACTTAAGCAGGCTTTATAAACTGAAATACATTATCACTTCTCAGCCTTTGGGCTAAGATCAAGTGTATAAACTGAAATATTATATCCTGACATATGTTAATTTCATTATTAAGGTTAAAATATGTCCCATAGGCCGGCGCCATGGCTCACTAGGCTAATCCTCTGCCTTGTGGCGCCGGCATACCGGGTTCTAGTTCCGGTCGGGGCACCGGATTCTGTCCCGGTTGCCCCTCTTCCAGGCCAGCTCTCTGCTGTGGCCAGGGAGTGCAGTGGAGGATGGCCCAAGTGCTTGGGCCCTGCACCCCATGGGAGACCAGGAGAAGCACCTGGCTCCTGCCATCGGATCAGCGTGGTGTGCCGGCCGTAGCGTGCCAGCCGTGGCGGCCATTGGGGGGTGAACCAACGGCAAAGGAAGACCTTTCTCTCTGTCTCTCTCTCTCTCACTATCCACTCTGCCTGTCAAAAAAAAAAAAAAAAAGATTTATTAAAATATGTCCCATCAATCCATTAATCCCAAAATGCTTTTATAATCCACAAATTTTTGAAATATCCAAAGACACTATGAATACTTTTCCTCAGTACGTATACTGTAACCATTTTTACATCTTTTTAACTCTTAGAAAATTTACTACTTCCCTAGTTCTAAAATGAAAATATTTTATATTGCTTAAATAAATGAAAAAATGTAGATAGGATAATCCACATAAAAGATCAAATATGAATGTACTCAAAATGTCATGGAAATTGAATTGAAAGGTAAATTTGTTTTGATGTAAAAACAATTCAAATCCATGCATACAACAGATATTTGAAAAATTCATGGAAGACAAATGTTATGAAAAAATTATGTGTGGATTTCAAAACTTTTTTCCATAAAAAATAAAGGGTTTATTTAAAAAAGATTTAGTTCATTTATTTGAAAAGCAGAGTTACAGAAAGACAGAGAGAGAGAGAAGAAATGAGAGAGAGAGAGCGGGTCTTCCATCTGCTCATTCACTCCCCAAATGGGCCAGGTTGAAGCCAGAAGCCAGGAGTTTCCTCCAGATCTTCCACCTGGGTGCAGAAGCACAAGCACTTGGGTCATTTTCTACTGCTTTCCCAGGCACATTAATAGGGAGTTGGATCAGAGAGGCTCAGCCAGGACATGAACTGGTGCCTTTATGGGATGCTGGTGCTGCAGGCGGTGACTCAGCCTGCTATACCATAGAGCCAGCCCTCAAAATAAACTTAATTTTAATTCCATTTTCACACAATTCTGCAGCTAATATAAGATGTTGCATTTTGAAGTTAAGTTATTGGGAAAGATCATGTGGACATAGGAAGAAGATAATAACAGTTTCTCTTGGAAGAAATGCTACTGAACAGTTACTGTGAGATGTAAATGAGACAATTGTGGCAATCATGTAAACAAATATCCAAATAGTAGACAATAGTGACCAACTTAAGTTTCTAATTTTACTTGCCTCTGTGAATTTTTTAATGATTTATTTATTTATTTGAAACACAGAGTCACAGAGGCAGAGAGAGAGAGAGAGAGAGAAAGAGAGAGAGAGGTCTTTCATCCACTGGTTCACTCCCCAAATGCCCACAGTGGCCAGAGCTGGGCTTATCCAAAGCCAAGAGCCTGGCGCCTCTTCCAGGCCTCCTGTGTGGGTACAGGGTCCCAAGAACGTGTGCCATCCTCCTCTGCCTTCCCAGGTCATAGCAGAGAGTTGGATCAGAAGCAGAACAGCCGAGACCTGAACTGGTGCCCACATGGGATGCCAGCTCTGCAGGCTGCAGCTTTACCCACCGTACCACAGTGCTGGCCCCTGTGCATAGAATCTTAAGGATGACTTAGCCCTCTGTGATAAGCTGGTCCTTCCTCCCAATTTGAAATTAAAACAACCAAGGTTCAGAGAGTTAAATGATTTACTGAAGATCACAAATGTTATTAATTACAGAATTGATGCTACCAGTTTTCCTTTCTTACTTCCCCACTTTGTTCCATGGCATTGTGTACGATATCAAGAGGAAAATAGTATTTTTATATAGTTATGTTAGTGAAAACATAAATTCTTATTGATCCTGTGTCATAATATTTAGACTTTAAAGAGAAGAATAATGGTGAAATCATTTGGCATCATCTAAAATCTTTCCATTTATGCCCATCTTAAAACTCCGGATTTGTTCCTTTCTCTCTCATCTTTTTGCAAGCATATACATATGTTAGAGACATTCATTTAGCACCACTATGTATACTGCTGCATGCTACTGAATAATACCTTCCAGATTTGAATATAATGTTATGCCCTTTTTTATGGCCTCCAAATTGCCCCTCATTATTATACTCTGCCTTCCTCCTGACAGAGAAGCAGTCCACCAGTGTCCTCAGAGCTGTCCATCCTTTGTGTGGCTACTCAACAAAGTGCACAACACTTTCCCCTCAAGACCTCCCTCACAGACCCATTCTTGCTCCAGTTCCTCCATCTCAGACCCCTCTGCTCAAGTGTAATCTCTTTCGTTTGGTTGCTGTTAAAATTTTTATTTATTTATTGAGAGGTAGAGTTACAGAGAGAGGGGGAGACAGGGAGAAAGGTCTTCCATTTCCAGGTTCACTCCCCAAATGGCCACAAGGATCCAGGAGCTTCTTCCAGGTCCCTTACGCAGATGCAGGGGCATAATCACTTGGGCTATCTTCTGTTGCTTTCCTAGGCCATGAGCAGGGAGCAGGATGGGAAGAAGAGCAGCCGGGATTCTAACCAGCGCCCATGTGGGATGCTGGCGCTTCAGTTGGAGGCTTAGCCTACTCCGCCACGGGGCAGACGCCTAGTGTCATCTCTTGTGTGACTTTGGCTGGGCTCCCTTGTGAATATTGATGACAGACTAGATTGAAAGAGGTTGCACACTTCCTGGAGAGCAGGAAAGTGGAGGGAAGGACAGAAGGGGAAGAGACAGGGCAGGCAGGAGAAAGAGAGAGATTGCTACAGGGAGTTACAATCAACTTTTTTGGTATTACTAAATGTAAGAAACAACTTCAGAATTCACCTGTGGGAGTCATTCCCAAAAGGAGGAGAAATCACTATAGTTATTTATTTTTCCATGTTAGTTGTGGTGCTCTTCACTTACATAGCAAAAAAGGGTGGAAAAAGTAATTTCTGGTTGACAAATAAATCCTTTGCATTCCAGTCATAAAGCTAAACACTGAATCATCCTCTAGTCTAAATAATAACATTCTAAAAGAAAATATAGGGAAGCTATTTTTTGTCCCTGGTTACAAACCAGCTGTATACTTCATCATTAAATTTCTTTAGTAATAACTCCTATATATCTATATTTTACATTATTTTAACATAATCTGATTTGTAACTCAAAACTCTTGCCAAAGTACACACACATACAAACACACACACACACACACACACACTTATATGTTCTTTCTTTCCCCCCTCAGTATTTTGTTTCATATCATAGAAAATTCCCAACCAGATCATCCAAGATCACTGGTACCTGATTCTTGTCTGCCGGGTACTTTAATTATCCTTCATTCCTTCTTAAAAAAGAACCTACCCATAGCTGCTCCTGACTGCATACTATGATTTAAAATAATCTCTGAATTTTTGCTATTTATATTACTATTGCACTGCTTCTTTATTGAAAACAGAAATATGACATGTGTTGCTTAGCACTGAAAAGACCATGATCCTCAGCCCTGGAAAGATGAGACAAATAGGCATCTCGGATTTATTCAGAGACTTTAGCTTCAGTAATTTTTTGTGTCTTCTGATAGTTTTCTTATCAATTACCTTAAAGTAAATTTCTGTATAACTCTCCCCCCTAAGTTATGTGTATTTCAAAATTGTTAATAAATAAAAGCAAAAAGAAATTCTCTTTATTTTAGATCTTCAAATATATCAGTAAAGTTTCATTCTCGTAAAAGAGACTGGAAGGAAAGTATTGGGATCTAAGGATCAGTTGTGCTGTAAAACTTTTCACAAGGATAGTCAGCCACTGCCCAGTAAAACTTTCAGCAAGGATGGAACTGTTTTATATGTTGTCCAAAATGGTAGCCACTAGTCACATTTGAAGTATGGCTGAACAATAGAGGAAATGAATTTTCACTTTCACTTATTTGTCATTTAAATAGCATATATGGCTGGTTGCAGCTTATGGGAGAGCGCAGGAAAAGTAAAACTAAGAAAATATTAAGTAATATTAAGTAAGAAATAATTTATTCTTGACATCCATGACTTTTGGGTCAAAATCTTAGCTGTAGGTAATTTATTGTCCTCCATCCTCTTCACTCAAACTTCACCAATGAATTTAAATTTGAGTCCTGCAATAACACTGATTTCAAATGGCTTCTGTAAGAAATGAAAGATTCTCACCTTAGTAATAAGGTAAAAGTTAGGTTGCATTAAAGTATTTCAGAGTAGATGTTGCCTCCTTTAACTTAATACATCCTTTGCAAATCTGTTCTTTTTAAGGTAGAGCAAATATGCAATAATAAAAAAATAGTTGACTTGGCAAGGTCGTACTTTCATTGCATTGTTTAAATTAAATGTAAAACAGGGTCAAAAATGCACTTTGTAAACACTTTAGCCATGATGAAAGTATAAACTCTGACTTATAGATGCTTTAATAAATTGATTATTAGGAGTTCAGAATTAGAAACTACTCCCTATGACAGTGGTAATTGCATTGATTGATCACAACATCTTCTTTCAAATAATTATTGATTTAATGAAGTCTGCATTCCTGTTGGCCCTGAAAGAAGTCTGGACACTTGGAATGACTAACCCCTGCCTGGCTGTAAATACTTTCAGTATGTGGCCACTCAGTTTTAATTATTATTTTTCTTCAAACCTTTATTCCTCTCGAATCTCTAAGTTCCTCAGTGCATCTTTGCCTTTGTGTGTGGTGGTCTGTCTCTGTATGTAATCAGAAGAGATAGCATGGATTAGAAAACACAATTGTATTTGCATCCATTGTTTCTGATTCACAGAGCTAGGAGTGAGATGCTCATGCACGCTGTTCACAGAGCTGGGATATCAGTAGGCAGTTGCTGTAAGCACATGTTCAATTATTAAAATAGTCGACATTTTATGTCTGATAGCCATAGCAAGGTCATGACATTAATTTATCTAGAGTATTGTGGGCAACTGTCTAGAAAAAAAATATAGCATAAAGAGCATGGATGCTGGAGAGCTAAAAACTAAAAAAAGAAAAAGAAAAGATAGATCTGAGCCAAGAGAGATTAGGACATGACCAATTTAATACACGTAGGACAGGAAGAAGTCAGCAGGCGTCTCACTGTTACTGGCAATAATTATTTTAAGCCATGCTGGGCGTGTGTTAATTTTTGTTTTATTTGCTAGATTCTGAGCTTGAACACTTCCTGAATCTTCAGTTTCTGAAATCTAATTTCATCCTTTTATTTGTTGCTTCGTGCTTGGAGATTCTGTGCTGTTTTTGCTTCTTTCCCTCTGCCCATTTCTGTTTCCTTTTTCTCCCTTCCAGTTTTACCCCTTTCCTTACTGCTTTTCATCTCCCATAACAGTGTGCACTTAACTCCATGTTTCTTTCTGGTGCTCACTTTTCTCTATGTTTTTGTGTTTGAGGTCTCCCCCCACCCTTTTCTTTTTCTTTCAAGTCAGGAGCCTTTAGGAAGGGATTTTAGACATGCATCTCCTACTACAGATGTGTCTGCCTCTTTATGGGCTGCATGATGTTTTCCTTGGAACCTCTGTGAGTAGTTGCCCTTCACCATTGTTGCCACAAATGTGTTGCCAAACTGCTACCTTAGTTGGTCCTGCAGTGCCGCACTGCATGCTGGGATCTGTCTGTGTGAGTAAACTGAAATTTCTGCAGCACCAGACAGCTGTACAGTTGGCTGGAGAATTGCCGTCCTGTGCTTCCCTTTGTATGCATTTCTTGTATGCTGCAGAGTCACCGATGGCTAGCTCTGTCTGGCAAGTAACTCAGAAATAGTGTTCATGTAGAAAGGAAAGGTGGGCAGCTTTCTACAGTCTGTCATTAAGGAGAGCAATTGAAGAACAAAGGAACTGGGTAAATACCTATATACTGTCTTTTATGTTGTGGAACACTGAAGCACAAACACGCCTGAGTTCAGTCAAATATTTTACTTCCTTTTGTAGTAATGCATATAATAGATCGTTTCCACATATGTGTAGGAATTCATTTTTTATTTAAATATATATAACCATTCATATTTACAGCCTGCAAAAAGATGTCTCCCTCTCAGAGCATCTACGTATCCAGCAACACACCAGCTATGTGTTATTATTTTTAAGAGTACTTAAATTAAAACATGAAACTATATTTATATTCTGTTCGTTGATCTCATTCTTGCAACTTAAGATTTCAACACTGTTTAAATCATATTGATGATTCAGATCCTGGCAGGTCTTATAATTCCTATGAAATGAGAGCACAGCTAATAAAAATATTAAGCAATTACTATTATTAAAATCCATTTTTTCCTTATTACGTAGAAATGATTGATCCACACACATCGGTCTTGCTCGTGTCTCCTGGGCCGTTTGGGGGCTTCATATAGAAGTAGAAAAACTCCTTTGCTATTTCTTTAGCCAAGGGCGGGGGGAAACGAAGGCATAGAATAGTCTAGGACTGTTCAAGAATCGCTGGCGTTATTTCTCTATCACGTGTGTGAACTGGCTGCCTGCTTCCTGAGGTAGGGAATCCAGCATGCGACTGCGTGGGCGCCTGTATCCACAACTGCATTTGGAGATCCGTCTTATTGATTAGGGGGGGAAGGGGAGGGAACCCGACAGTAAGGGGAGGGGTGGACCAACTGACGCCTGGTTCATTGAAGCACGAGACATTTTCTTCCGGGAAGATGTCAAACAACTGAGAAACAGCCACAGAGGAAATAGGAAGGTGGAAAAAATAAGGAGATCCTGGAAGAAATGAAGGCAGTTCTTATAAGAGCCTTGGGGCTTTTTTTTTTTTTTTTTTTTTTCTTTTCCCCTTCCATCATCTGACCTGCAAAGGCTGGAGTGACAGCGTCATGCAAATGCAGTCCAGCAGGTCTGGGAGAGGGTGGATGCTAGACTGTGAGTTAATGTTAATGATGAGTGCAGTGAAAATACCAGCCGCGGCCACCCCCTGCACACAGAAGCGCTCTGAGTCAGCATCAGATGCTTTGCCGCGCCTCTCGCCGTGTGTCTGTTGCCTGTGCGCGCGCGCGCTCGCCCGGGCATCCGTGTCTAGCCGAGGGGAGGGGGGTGGCGTGTGAGTGCGTGGAGGGTAAAAGCCAGTCAGTCAGTGAGAAGCAAAGGTACGTTGGAGAGCAACTAAAATCTGACTGATTTCCATCTTTGGAGCATCAGATGTATTCCCTAAGGAGGATGGGTCTCCGTGATGGGGGTGGTATAATTATGTTAATGTCATATTTATGGAGGGGTGAGATTTTTCATTCTAATAATTGGTTGAATGCTATGGTCAAAAATTGTAAAGCATATTCAGTTTTAAGGAAAAGCATGGACTTTTATCTGAGGACTGTTTTGTTATTTTTATGATTATTATTTATTATTTTTGCTTTTTGTGATTGCTGCTTTTTGTTTTTTGGTTTTTTTTAAACTATGTATTTTAAGCCATAACTGCTTCAGTATGGAAAAATCAAACGATAAGCAGAAAGAGATCTTATATAATGATGTATTACATCATGGAGCAGAATATTTAAAGTCTTACAAGGCAAAGTAAATATCTGGACAAGGGTTGGGGGTGGCGGTGGGAAAGGGGTGTGGTACTAGTGTGGAGGAGGGGGACAGTTAGCAAATATTTTGTTCAGCATAGCTTTCCTTGCAGTGTACTTGGAAATAGATGATTCACCTGTTCTACAGGAAAACATTCTAATTCTTTCCATTTTTCCCCCCCTCCTCTTTTCCTTTTTTTAAGAGCAACCACTTCAGAAGAACCAGATTCTACTTCTGTGGCCAGGACTTTTATGTTATGGCTGGTCCGATTGTTTTACCCTGCGTTCTACGCTACTAAACCTCGGATCATTCCTAAAGTACAAATTCTGTACTCGAACCACAAACAAGGCTAAAAGCTTGGAGGAAATTCGATGAACATACAGGATTGGGATTGTGTATTTTTCAAAAGTACTGGGGTTTATAATGCAACTATTCAAGAAATAGGATCATTTTTGTTTCTTATGATGTTGCCAGCATTTTAAGTTACATGTTGATTAAGTGGCATTGCTCATATAACTACAGAGTGTGCATGGAAGTATTTGCTGTCTGAATAGTTTGGAGATTGAAAGAGAAAAATCAAGCTTCAGAGGTATTAAATTATAACATGCAAAAAAGTTTTTGTTTTATTCTTAACTGCAACGATATGTATTTAAATCAGGTTTAAAGTGTTTTGTGTCCTGGGCCCACCTTAAGAGTTCTGCTGTGTGGAAGTATAATGGGAAGCAAAATTTCAATTAGAATCCCACTAACTGGCATATAATCCTTTTTTAATGTAATAGAGGCTATACTATTGCTGTATAAATCTGCTCGAAGCAGATTTTAACCCATTTTTGTTTCGTCTCTTTCTTTGGATCTAATGGAATGACTTTAACTGTTCATTGTCTGCATTGTTTCTCATGATCTACGTTACTTTAAGGTCTGAAATTAGTTTACAAATGTTCACTGTCATTTTCAGCTTGTCCTTTTATCTATCATACGTATATGTTTCTAATTATGTATTTTAACTAGTAGGTAGAGGGAAGAGTCTAACTGAACCCAACTTAATTTCTAAGCTATGCTTATAACTGGAAGAAGAATTCTACTGCATCAAACCAGACTTTTCCTAGTCCCTGAGACCCTAACTTGTGAGGTATTTTAGTAACATCACAAGTCAGGCTCTTGGGACCTAGGCGGAGGGGAACCGGCAGCTTTGGACCTTACTGATTGTCTGCAGTTACCACCAGAACAAAAGAACATACATAGATTCTGCCTAGGGAAAAGGAACAATGCTTTTCTTTATAATCACTAATGTTTGCACCATGACCCACCCCCAAAAAATACTGTTGTCAGAAACTGTACTCCAAAGTGGCTACATGGCTGCTGTAAAATAGCATTTGTATTGCATTAGAATGAACATAAGATAGCAATATAAGGTAGCTATGTAAGAAGCAAAATTAAAGTACAAGTGTTCTTTGAATGCTACTTTTGGTGTATTTTAAGGTGGCTAGCATAGCATATTTCCTTAGTTAATGAAGAGTTTTTTTTTTCAGATTTGTAACTTTTTTCATATGCATAGAAATATGCACATTAGCTGTTTAAATCCTATGTGTCTCCATGCAACTGTGGCTCAGAATATGTAAGATACAGCTATAATCATGCTTGAGGCCCACAAATAAAATGAATTACAGTCTTCTTTATTGACCCTATTAGATTTTACTACCGATTTAAGAAGAATGCTGTTTTATATTTAGTATTTATTGCCAGAGTTTCCTTAGTCTTTTATACAAACAAAATACTTTATATGTTTTTAATGATTCCCCTTTTCTCAGAGGCCAATGATGAGAATTTTCATCAATAATCTGGGAAAATATGATGCCTTTTAGTTTCTACATTTTACTTTGTGAGTGCCATGGATCTATGTGAGATAAAACAGTAAATGCCACCTATGAAGTCGAACTGCTGTAATTTGTCTACGAGCTGAGTCTGAGCTGCATAGTTTCAGTTTTATAAGAATTTTGGTTTTGTCAGAGGTAACTATTACAATCACAACTGTGTCATATTTGAACACTTACTAGCCATTGCCACATCAAATATTTATTTTTGGAGATAGATACCCTATATTGAATCTATTTTAAAAAAATTAAAATAATGTTGCAAAATGGAGATGAGAGACTTTCCATAACAGAATAAACAATGTGACTTCATTCGTTCAACCTTGTTGCTTTACCTGGGTACTGTAAATTTTCTTCTGCATTGTGAAAATAAATTCATGAATGTACTTTAGAACATGGTATGAAGTCTTTGTTCACATTTATCCCAAATCTGTTATAATTATTTATGATCTGATATATCTCATATTACAGATCACCCATGAGTTATATTTTCTAAAAATTTAATATTACAATATCACAAACATATTTATTTCCTGGTCTATATAAGGCACTGCAGGATAGGTTTCAGCATGTATCCACACTGTGTTCAGTATTATAATTCATATCTCCTACTTCATGTATATAAGACTTTATAATTGTGTGAGTGTATGTATATGCATAAATATTTATAAATGTCCAAATGGAAAGAGGTAATACAAACAGTGGAGCATTTTGGTAGTATTTATCTTTTACTGGCAATCTCGTTCTCAATAGAATACAACATTTTTAAAAGCCACAACTTTCTGAGTACAAAGAACTCTCTCTATATGTATCTGTATGTAAACAGAAACTTGATCATATTCAGTAGCAATGTTCAGACAATAGATCAGAAACTACCCTATCTATATACACAGGTATATGTTTACTGACACCTGTTTTTAACACAATCATAGATAACATGTATAAAATATTCCATCAGTTTAGTTCCAAAATAATGGAAGTGATATTTTTATTGGTTCTTCCTGATGTCAGATATTGAATATTTCTAATATATTTTATTTTTATGTTATATTTATGAAACCTACCTTATATTAACTTGTTTCTTAAATGAAATATACCAAAGCTGAATTTTTAATGTGGTAATGTTTATTTTCACCATAAAAATATAAAATACATATTTTTTTTAGTGAGAACCCTGCAATCTTTTAACCCTCTCTATGTAACCTATGTAAACTGTCTTTTATGATCACATTGATAAAGCTTTTCTCTTCCTTACTCCATAAAGGTGTGTGTAGATATAAAGGTGACTATGTTTATATAAGCTACTTTATGCTATATGTGCATTGACAGATGATGCCTTTTCGGCACTTCTATCTTAGCTGTCACAGGATAAAATTGTTTTGAGGCTTTATAATATGATTTGGAAAATCAGATGATACTAAGCTTAAAATAAAAGGAGAGATCTACAACAAAGAGCGTGAAAATGATGTGTGTTGCATACAAAAAAAGCAGTGATATTAACAATTCGATGGCTTCCTGGTTGGGAGACCAGCTTGAGCCAGACGCATATATTAGGGGCTGTCTGCTGCCGATGTGAGCTTGCTCAGTGCAGTGGAAATGAGGAATCACCTCCTTTCTGACACCAGCTTATTTGTGCATTTTAATTTTGAAATAGCAGATCACTGTTTTACATAAATATAATATCCCCACCATGATTCTTTTTTGTTTGTATTGTTTGCTAATTTAGCGTGAACTTTCAAGCTCTTTTTCTTTTTATATCTCTCAACATCTACTAAAGACCAAGGAAGTATTAGTTTTTCTTTTGTTTCTTTCGCATTGCTCTGATAATATTGTGATACTCATGCTTTTAACTTGGTAAGAAAAACATCAATTTTCCAAGATGGCATTTTTTTAAATCATTTTATGATCCATCAAGGAAACTACTCTGGAATTTTGCCAAATCTAAATATGATTATATTTCATTTCAGAGTTCAAGGGATCAACATCTTTCTCAGCAGAAAAGTCTTAAATACCTCAGTATTCCAGTGAAGCTGTGCAAGAGGTGCAGAGGTATTCTTAAATCATTGACATATTAGGCTAGAAGAGGAATAAGTATCTCAGGAGAATTATAGTACAAGTTAATTACTAATGAAATCACCAAAGGTATATTCTACCTTAAGCTCTTCTTCAAAAGGGTGTGCTGGTACACGGGCCTAGGCTTGGTCTAATACACCTTAGATATGTAAATGGCTTCACAAGCTGTCATGTTTGGATGACTTTAGAGAAGTGCAGTGCATGAAGGGTTAGCTAACGCCCAAATTTTCTTGCCATTTACACATGCAGTGCAGCCTACATTTCTGTAGGCAGCAAATGCAGGCATCATTTTGATTGCTAGGATTCCTTTGTTTAATTTTTTACTAGACATTTAACTTAGCATTCAAATCCCACTGATCCCTTAGTGAGTGCATTTGGAAAAGAAAAACAAAGTTCTTAACATAGAGAAGTTTTTAGAAACATAGGCATTTTTAAACATTTGAAAAATAGACTTTTTAATCCAGTTCTGCAAATATATATATATTTAGTATGCAGAAACAGGTGTTATTGTCTATATATCATCACTAGGTGTACTCTTCTTATGTCAGTGACCAAATTTATAATCAATTATTAATATTTATAAATATATACTTTTTCTATACACATCTTTATTTCTTAAAAGGTTTGGTAGAAACAGCATAAAAATGGAGATATCTTCATAAGTTCACCCATACCAATTCTTAAACGAGTTACCTTCTGTTTTCATTAAATGCTCCTTTCTTCCAGGTTTCTCTATGTAAAATATGAAGTGCTTTACCAGTCAATGTTAACTTGCCTATAATATTTTACTTGTGGAATTTTGGAAGCAGGTGGGACATGAAGGTAATTGAGATTAATGAATTTAAGATTAAATAGTTTCATTTCATATAATCAGTCAGCTACTTCTATGCATATTTTATAGACAATTTAAAAGTGAAAAATTCAGATAAGGTGAACTAAATTTTTCATTGTTAATATAAGTAACCTGATTTTAAATTTTGTTAACCTTAATCATTAATTTCTAAAACAAAAAAAAAGTATAACAGTAATTGCAAACTGTATCTGTCAGGTATATGTGTACAAATAATGATAATTCCTGGGTTTTCTCTTGGCCAGATAGGACTTTTAGATGTTTTGGGTTCTTTTGTATAGGCAGATGTAACCATTGCTCTTTTCTAAGAAGTTTCTCCCTCTTTGTTGGTAGGTGTCTGACGATTTGTGAGACCCAGTGACTATCTATGGAATCATCTTTCCTTGCCTTTGAATTAGCTTTCCCTAGGCCATGAGTCACCATCAATATTTATACATCTAAATTGGTAGGTCTTTTTTGAAATCCTCTTGTGTATCCTTCTAGACGTATAAGTCAAGTGTGAGAAGCTGTAGATTTATGTTGTGCTTGTTTTTACAGTTTCTGAACATCAACAGTAAGAAATTTGGGTGGTGTTCAAACCCTAGCCAAGTGCAGCATTTGGCTTTATGGAATTTTGAAATGTAAAGTCTTTCTCATGGTAGACTTTTTAATCATAAGGGGTGGGAGTGAGGGGACCAATCTGTGGCTACGCTACTACTCTGTTAAAAATCACACTAGAAGCCCGGCCTGAGCACTTGTAAAGCTTGAGGAGGTTTCTCCATTAGACAACATTTTTTTTTGTTGGGGGATTAGACCACAGTCAGTTCCCTCCATTTCTCCCTCTCTTCCTGGCCCCCCTCTACCCAACATGGAGCCTTTTCAACTTCTTCAAAGAAGTAGGGGAAAAAAAGTAGACTCTTTATTAATGGCAGAAAACAAACTGGCTGCTGGACTTCCGAGGCTGCTCTCTGATAATAAAGCAAAGTAGGCACTGTGACAAAGAATTCTGGAATGTACTAAATATATAGGGAAGCCCATTTAGATTCACCAGAGAGGCTTACAGGAAAGACAGCAGAAAGTTTAGAATTCAATTCAAGCCATGCCAGAAAATGAAAATGTACTTTAAAAAGGGTTTCTGAAACAATTGTTCAAAGAAATGTCAACCTTTAAGATTCTTTCTCCAAGAATGAAATTTGTACTCTTAATTTATGGTGTCTTTTTTCAGTTAGTGAGGAAAAAGTGACTCTCAAAGAAATTGTATCATGTGTTTTTTAAAAAATGTTTTTTCTTCCCATAGGATGTACCTGAGTGAGGGCCATTTAGTCCACTGCCTGAAAACAACAAAGAAATCATGTATTTTTGTTGTTAGAAATTAGATATATCATAACTGAAGGGCTCATCCTGCTTTGAAAGTAGAATTCTCAACTTGAAGATTATTTCCAGTTGATTTCCTTGCACACAACTCTATGATTTAAAGTGTTTTGAATAAATATAATGAAGGAGCTCTGAAAAAGCAAGCTGTTGGTAAATGCTAAGACAATATGATTCTAAATTTGAAAGATTAAAAATGTGATTCTTACCTTATCTGTTATTTATTAAGTTAGAACATTCTGTTTGCCCTTTACTTAACTATCTGTGAGACATATGCACCTGTAAGAAATAACCACATTTTTTTTTTTAAGATTTATTAATTTGAAAGGCAGAGTTGCAGAAAGGAGAGGTAGAGAGAGAGAGAGGTCTTCCTTCCATTGGTCCACTCCCCAGATGGCCATAACAGCCAGGGGTGGACCAGTTTGAAGCCAAGAGCCAAAGCTTCTTCTTGTTCTCCTACTGGGTGCAGGGGCCCAAGCATCCAGGCCATCTTCTGCCACTTTCCCAGGCCATTAAAAGGGAGCTAGATTGGAAACAGAGAAGCCAAGACCCAAACCGCTGCTCATATGGAATGGTGGCACTGCAGACAGTAACTAAACCCGCTACGTCACAGCACTGGCCCTCAAATACCCACATCTATAAGAATATTTATTTTATTAGTTCCAGTATTAACATAAAGAATATTCATGGAGTTCATTCAAGGAAAAGAATGGCCTTGACTCATGGATGAAATTTCTTGCACACTTTTTTTTTTTTTTTGGACACTAATAACTTCATTTAGAATTAATGTAGATATTGGAAGCAAAGTTGTCATTCTTTGTTATTTGATCATTAACAAATTGTAAGGAGAAAGAAACTTGGCCTTACTAGTGACTGTCTTTGTGGTCACTGTGGAGAAATCTTACATTATATGTGAGTGGTACTCACTCATATATAAATGGAAGTTTTTCAACTCAAAATATTTATTTATTAATTCATCCATTCTGCTTACACCACCCCCACATTCTCTGTACTCTCTCTCCCTTGCCTCTGCCTCTTCCTCTGTATATCACACCCTCACCCTTTCCCTTTCTTCACTGTGTTGACTTCCTTCTCAGCTAGGCTCCCTCTTTGTGTGACAAAGATGACCAAATTTGCATAATGCAGCATTCCTATACCTTGTGATTCCAGAAGTAAAAGCTTCTCTTCATCTCTACATCACGTTCAGTACCAGATAGCCTGGGACTGGCTCTATTTTGATCAAATGCCCATTTGTACAACCACTGCTTAGTCCAAATAAGGGTTACTGTTATTAGATGGCTATGTAGGATTAACCTAACTTTAACAATGAAGTATGAGTCTCTCAATGACAGAAAGTGAAAGAAATTTAAAGCAGGAAAAAATTAATAGAGTTCACAGCAACCACTACAAAGTTTTAAATGCTCAGTACAATTATATTGTATAGGTTTTTCTCAAATGTTTATCTTGGTAAACTTAGTGGTGCCTATCAATATGTGGACAATATTAGGAAATTCAGCCAAAAGTGCTCTATGTAGCATGGAAACTGTAAAACATCTGTTGCAATGAATCTCAACCTTGAATATTGAGATTAATTATGTCTTATGAATGTTTTTCATGATCATTTAACATGTGATACACATGAGGAAGCACCATTTGTTGTCATTTAGGAATGCAAAACTTTAAATATTACCTAGCATTATTAGAAATAGTTTGGTAAAGAGGTGATATTGATTTTATTCTGCTTAACCGTTATATAAATAGGTCACTCTATTATATTCTTTCCACATTCACCTCCAGAGTTAGGGACGCTTTTGTTGATGAGTCTTGGAAATCTTTTATTTTTTCACTTATGAATTCCCTTCTTCTCTTCTGACAATGGTGTATGTGTGTATGTATATGTGTGTGTGTATATATATATATGTATGTGTGTACAATTACATGATTAAAATTTTATATTCTGACATTTATTTTTAACTTTTTAGCATTGTTCATCATGGTATGACTAGAGCTGTTTTTACATTTTACAATCAGGAACTACAACTTAGAAATCTTTCTCACAATGAGAAAAAGATTAATTTCCTATGAATAATGATTCTAATATAAAACATTTTACTTTTTGAGATGCAAATGAGCAAAGCTGTAAATATAATTTAGAGAGTTTGAAAGTTTAACATTCATAATTCTTACTAATTAATCAAATTACAAAATTATGCTGGGGTTTCCAGTATATTAAAATAAGTTGTCATATTTGGAACATCTGTTTATGGTTCTATTATAAATATGTGTTTCTAAAGGACTGATCTATAGATTGCCATAAATAATATGTGTAACTTGTTTTGTGGAAACTTGATGCCTACTTCCCCTCCAAAGCTCATGTATTTCTCACAAAGTAAATCTTCCAGTTTGCATTTTGTCGTTTCCTTATCAAGGTGGGAGAAAAAGGACTTGGGTTTTAGTTAAACCATGCTGATTGGTTAAAAAAAGAGATGGCCGTCATTGGCAGCTTTTCCAGACACTGCACCATGGCTCCAGACAGTCAGATGGTACTATCGTTTTGTCTCAGCCATAAATCACAGTGTCTTCATGGCCAAAGCTGACACCTTGACATTTTCTAGAAGAGTAAAGGACCTGATTTGAATGGAAATCAATTTCATTTCACAAATCTTGGGTTACCACTCCAAGCCTTTTCTTGTTTCTACTTGAGGATTATTTGGGTTTTTCTTGGTCATAAGAGGATTATTTGAGTGTTATATCATGACTTCTTTTAGCTGTAAAAGCATATTCTTACTTCCTTCTTCATTCTTATATAGAAAAATTGATTTCTAAAATTTTCAATAAGAAAAAAAATCACTAAGAAGCCAGATTTTATTATAATCATCGTAGGTTGATTTTTTTTTTTTAATAGGCAGAGAGACTGACTGAAAAAGAGAGGGTGAGACCTCCCATCTGTTGTTTCACTCCCCAAATGCCAGCAATAACTGGGATCAGGGCAAACGGAAGCCAGGATCCAGGACCTCAGTAATAGATCTCTCATATTGGTTGCAGGGTTCCAGCTCCCTGCCTTACCCTGCTACCTGCTACTTCCCAGAGAGCACATTAGCAAGAAGTTAGAATTGGGAGCTGGAACTGGGACTTGAACCCAGGTACTCTGATGTTGAATGCCGATATCTTAATCACCAGGCCAAATGCCCACTCTACATAGATAGTTTTAAAAATGGTAATAGAAGCAACTGTTATTTAGTTTTACAAAATTCTTTTGAGTTGTTCTATTATTTAAAAATACAAACTGTAAAAGTAAGCATTGATTAATAATAGCATAAATTTTGGAGTAATTTTGAACTTCAATCAAGGAGGTTTCGAATCCTCTGAAAAGTATTTGTGTTTTTATTTTCTTAAAATAGTCTCAGGGGAAAGCAATGTGGCATAGTGGACTAAGCCACTGCCTGTGATCCTGGCATCCCAATTAAGGGCTGAATCAAGTCCTGGCTGCTCCACTTCCAATCCAGCTCCCTGCTAAGGTGCCTGGGAAAGCAGCAGAAAATAGTCTGCAAGTTTGGACTCCTGCCACCCATGTGGGAGACCAGGACAGCGTTTCAGGATCCTTGTTTTGGCTTGACCCATTCCTCATTGTTGCAGTTATTTGAGAAGTGAACTGGCTGATGGAAGATATTTCTCTCTCTCTCTCTCTCTCTCTCTCTCTCTCTCTCCACACACACACACACCTGTCTTTGTAACTCTTTCAAATAAAGTAAATAAATCCTTAAATCATTTTGATTATTAAGTATTCTGGAGCCAGTGATGAATAACAAGTACTTAATCACGTTAGGTGGGTCCACACATTTACTGCATCAGTTTTTTCAACCATTCAATATACAAGACACATGGCTAACTCCACACTTTTAAATTCTTTTAAGGGCTTTTAGGAGCTGTCATTGTTCAAATTTTTTTTTAAAGATTTAATTATTTGAAAGCAGAGTGACAGAGAGGGAGACAGATATCTTCCATTCCTCCCTTTCCGAACGCCTGCAACGGTCAGGGCTGGACCAGGCCAAAGGCAGGAGCCAGGAACTCCATATGGGTCTCACACTTGAGTGGCAGAGACCCAAGTGAACAGGCCATCATATGATGCTTCCCAGGCACATTAGCAGGAAACTGATTCAGAAATGGAGTCGCTGGCGCTCAGGCAGGCACTCCTACCTGGAATTTGCATGGTTCAAGTGGCAGCTTAATTTCTTTGATTTATAATATTTAGGATTTTTGCTTGATCCTTCTCCAAGAGTGACCTAAATTCAGCAAAGCTGTAGCTCTTTTAAACATTATAATAATGAAGAATTTGAGTAAAAACTGCCTTTGATTTATTGAGTATGGGATGATACTATAATACTTGGTAGTGATTTCTCATCTTTATTGTTATTTATTATTAGTCCCCAATTTTGTCTCAAATCATGTTTTTAAACGGGAACACTTTTTAATTGCAAATTCATTATTTTGTAAATACCCAGTAGCAAATGGAATTACAGGCAATTACAGATAAGAGACTACCAACCCTTAGTTTTTATCTAGCCTTCTATTCATTTATTCATTCATTCATTCATACTCCTTTACAAAACATGATCTATGCTAGGCAGATGAAGAATACAATATGAACTTAGAATCTTGTTGAAGACAAGAAACATTTGTTGAACAGTTAGAAGTTGTGTGCCTATTGAAGGGTATGATGAGTTCAGTTTGTAAAGGACCTGCATTGTTCGTGGGTCTGTCCTAGTAATTGTACAATTTTACAATGTGGTAGCCATTGGTAGCTTTTAATTATTTTTAGATAGATGCAAGGTTGTTGTGAGATGCAAAGTTATTCTGTTTGCAGTCTGTATGGCTTAAGACCCCAACACACAGGACATAGGAGAACTACTATAAGCTTTGTGAAGACTGACCATTTTTCAATCCCTGTAAATTACAATTTACTATGTCTGGGGTATAGAATACAGGGGTGCATTTTGTAATATGTCTTAGGTGACTGACAGATTGCTCTGTTGACAAAGAGTTGGGTAAGGAATGGTAAAATGAGAAGATAAAAAGTATTATAAGACATGTAGAGAGACTATTGTACATGTGCAGGAAGGAAAAAAAAAAGAAGAAGAAGAAGAAGATGGAGATTAAACCATGGTCCCCTAACCTGAATTCCTAATCTGAACTCTGAGGTTGCATATTCCTGTATGGCTATTCTTCTTTTGATGAAAAGGATGCTGTAGTGTTTATAAGACTTGCAAAAGAGATGTTTTAAAACCACTTGTATTAGCCCATTTTTCATTATTATAGCAGAATACCAGAGGTGGGTTAATTGTATAAAGGAAAATTATATTTTGGCTCATAAGCCCAGAGATGTAAGATCTAGAATCTTCATCTGAAAAAGACTTCTTGCTATCAGAGTCCTGAGTCAATGCTCAATATCACATGGCAAAAGACAGGGAACACACATGTATGTATATGTTCCTCTGTTTATAAAGCCATGAGGGGTCAGTTATGAGGGCTTTGCATTGGTGCAGCTCCTGCCATTGCGGCCACTTGGGGAATGAACCAGTGGATGGAAGACAATTCTCTCTCTCTCTCTCCCTCCACCCTCTGCCTCTGCCTCTCTGAAACTCTACATTTCAAATAAATAAATAAATCTTTAAAAAACATAAAGGAATAAAACAAAAGATGTTGGAGGAAGCCTGGGAAATTTGTCACAATGGAACTAAAAATTTTGAAGCACCTTATAATAAATGAAGCAGAACTATATGTATAGGGACATTTATTTCAGCCTTCTGCCTAAATAATACATTTAACTTGCAAAGATTATAAATTTCTTTATGATATTAATTTATTAAACTTATCTCATTTCTAAAACTTCTGTCTGTTCATTTGATTGATATCCTAAAAATACTGTAATCCCTTCCTGTGCAACTGGAAAGACAGTGTTACTACTTACAGATGGATTTAAACCTGCTAGTCCAATGTCACTGAATCTACTGGTCTCAAATCAGCTGAAGCAAATTAAATATATTTTCACATAATTTAAATATTAATAGTTAGTTTAAAATATGTTAAACTTACTGTGCAAAGAAAGAAAATGTTCTTTATTATAAAATTATAAATTCCAGATTAATAGAAAAATGAAAACAATGATTAATCCCATCACCTGGACGACTTCTATTGTTATAAAATATATACCCATATATCCTCAATCTTTCTCATCATGCATATACCCAAGACTTTCATAATTCTTTGTAACTTGCTTTTTATTTATTAAATACTAAGTGAATGCCGTATCTCATATTTTATCATGTATTCACTATAGTATGATTGATTTAACCATTTGACTCATAGATGTAATATTGAATTTATTTCACTTTTTTTTTTGAAAACTTAGCAAAACCAGTACTCTGGTAATAAATATGCTTTTATACAATTATTTATAGTGATTCGGAGCATTAACTGGGAAAGATGATAATGACCTGAAAAAAGTGGAGGCAGCGGGAATAGGGGGACAAGAGAGGACCAGGGTTAGAAAGTTGAATAGAAACAGCCATGTTTGTAAAGTGATGGAATGCTTCCTGAAAAATTTAAACCAAGGTTCCCTAGTCACACGTTTTGCTTTATTTTTTCTCTACTCATTTGAGCAATGATACTCTTGGCTTCAGTAGGAGGAAACAAACAATCAAGAATATCATCAGCAGAATTAAAGTGCCTGTTAAATTTTTTTTTTTAAAAAACTAATAGCACATTGGGGCTGATGCTGTGACACAGCGGGTAAAGCTGCCACCTGCAGTGCCGGCATCCCATATGGGCACTGGTTCAAGTCCTGGCTGCTATACTTCCGATCCAGCTCGCTTCTGTGGCCTGGGAAAGCAGTGGAAGGTGGCCCAAGTCTGCACCCACGTGGGAGACCTGGAAGAAGCTCCAAGCTTCTAGCTTCGGATCAGCTCAGCTCTGGCAATTGTGGCTATCTAGGGAGTGAACCAGCGGATGGAAGACCTCTCTTTCTATCTGTCTCTGCCTCTCTATAACTCTGCCTTTCAAATAAATAAATAAATAAATCTTTAAAAAAGAAAAACTTAAAGTACATACAATATGCTGAAAGCACAGTGCTCTGGTTTGGAAATGTTAGGCTCTCAGGAAGAAAATGTTTTTATTTTTAATTTCTAAGGAGCATGGCCAGCAATAATAGTCTAAATTAGAAACCTAGATGGTAGAATTTATAAAAATTAACCATACAATAGAGAAGGGTGTGATCTAAAGGCAGTTGCTCATCCAGCAGGACACCATGGAACTTTCTAAGCAGGGGTAGTCAAGAGTCTGGATGCCAGAATGAGAGGAGAGAATTGGATGTAGGCAAGTGACATTTCCATATTTCACTCCTATTTTTGCAACAGTGTAGGGAGGGATGTGGATAACAGATACTCAATAGATGAGTATGCAGACATAGGGTCATAACCAAAGGGTTATGATCCCTTCCACCTACTAGAGAAAGCCTGAAATAAATTCCCAATCCCCTCAAATCCCTAACCAATCTCCTTCTTCTAAGAATGTCCTTTATCAGGATGTGAAAGTGATCTGGAAAGTTTCCCATGTCTGCACGAGACATCAATTAGATAACTAACAGGTGGAAGATTCTAGAGGTTCAGACATTCCAAATCACCAACTAAAGCAAAGGATAACTGTTTAATCTATAAGCTACATTCTCTAAGAGTAGCATTATGTAATTTACTGCTGAGAGAAGAGTTTCATGAATTTCCCTAGGGTGAGAAACCAAGACTCAGACCCATTTTAACAAAAGTTTGTGAAGGCCAGAAATCAGTGGCCAAACATAAAGGAGAGAAAGTAAAAATCAGATATAAGTGATTCCATTTTTATTAAAGGTTAAATTCTCATATATTCCAGTTCATTTACAATGTTATATCCAATGATGATTATTTTATTTCTGTATTTTTTTTCCTTTACCTTCCTGGGGATGGAAATGTAGTTAATTGAGAATAGCATAGAGGTTAGTCTTTTCTTTCTGCCCCTCTGTTTCTTTCAACTCTGCTTTTACTCTTTTTGTTTTTATTCAGATAGTCAAGTCATTGGTCTTTAGCATATAAGTCTATTTATTTGCTCAGTCAACAAGCACGTTAAAGGTTTTCATATGATAAACAGATTGTTATAAGTTGCAATATTAATTTCGACTTCAATTTATTTTATCGTATTTGTTTAATGTTAATTGAACATGCCAGAGCCTTTATGCTGAATAGGGCATATGCTTCATACACTTCTCATTCCTGGATTTTAGGATTATGACAGGAATAAGGAAAGTATGTGAGTGCACCATGCACACACACACATCTACCCACACTTATAGGAAGTATCTATGATGATCATAAAGGAAATGTGCAATGGAATAGTTTAGAAATGCCAGGTTATGTAAAGTCATGGCACAGCTTTTCAAAATCATTAACTAAACACATTATGAGATAAACAGTATGATTTTTTTGTTAGTGCTTCCAGTATCTTTCCTGGGAATTCAAATGGAAGAGAGAATCCAATGAAATTTAGTGCTTTGCATCCTTTGCATCCTTACCAAGCTCATATCTGCAAGTTAATCATGTGTGATAAGATTAAAATGTAAAAAGCATTTGAATCAATAGCTCTTTCAGATGCTTTTCTGATAAAATTGCTTCATTTTCTTTCCTAACTAATTAATTCATATAAGAGGAATCATTAGGAGAAAACTGATATTAGGAGTAACAGGATCCAAAGAGTTTATTGGACTTCATTGCTTTAGTTGGCATCTTTGCAAGCCTTTTAATAATTAGATCTCAGAAACATCTGTCTTAGAAAGGGGTTTACTTTCTGATTTCCATTTACTTGAAAAGGAATTAAGTTAGGGTCATGCATAGAGGTTAGGTTACTTCTACCTGGAAATTAATCAGAAAATTCATTTTCCCCTTTGGTGTTGCTTTTGTGCCAACTCTCCCTACCAACTACCCACCCCACCCACACACACACTCCTGCCTTTTATCTTTTTACAGTCTTAGATCTCCCTTGCATTTATCATAATAGTTTAAAGGAATGTGAAGTTGTGGATTTCCATTATTTTCTTAATTATATATTGAATATATGATATAATAGGGTAGGATAAAGTGTTTTTATAAGATGTGACATCTTAAAGAAAATTCACAGATATCGCAAGTGACTCTAATTTATTGGCAAATTCCAGGCTACGTTCTGAGTCATATTTCTGCTAGAAGAAACCTACTTTCCATTTCATGTTTTCTCATTTGCATTACTGCAAAGTTATTCATGCATATGAAAAGGATATTATTCATCTCCTGATTCCTTCCTCTCCCCTTCCAAACCCAAAATGTTTGAGGTACACATAAAGGAACACAACTGCTGTGCCTGTATATTTCTTCCTATCCACGATATCTTTATGATTCAAATCTGGTATTAACGGTGGAATTGCAAACCCAAGTGATGCCATTGTGTGCTGACTGTGTCTTCTTACATCATTAATGACACATCAAAATTGTCAAATATGTTGAAACCCAATAATTGTAGCTGACAAGCGTTAGTCGGATTTGTCTGCATTGGAATGACTAAAAACAAAACAAGCCAAAACAGCAACAACAAAATAGAGGAATCTGCTTCTGAATTCTTCCTCTAAACACACCTGACAGGAGGGTAAGCTCCTGTTTCCTCTGCTGCTAGTGCGTTTAGTGAGATGCTGCTGTCACAGTGTTCATGTTAATTGTGTGTAAAGCCATACCATCTTCAATACTCAGAAATCGACCGCTGTTTCAGAATGAACTACAAAGATGAACTGGCAAGAAGAAAAATGACCAACCCAACAGGACTTCTCCTCCTCTAATGGTTGATTCTCCATAACTCAATATCCCTGGAAATTATTTCACTGGAAAGTTTTGGCAGAGTTCAAAAAGGATCCCAAGCCCCAGCCCCACCCACTCTCTAGTTTGAAACCTACCCCTTAGTGAAGCAAATCCTATTGCTTCTTTTCCCTGATTTTTCCCTTAAAGATATCTCAGCATTTTGGAAGCAGAGGAAAGACGATGATAATGAATTTCGTGAACACAAACCCTATCGCTACATTGATGAGGTATTCGAAATCCCTCACCCTTTGTATCTTGCTTTATCTGTATTTGGGAATGGCATGGAGAAGGAGAAAGAGGAAGCTTGGGTTTTTCCTTTTAAAATTAATTCCCATTTGTGCCATTAATTCGTGAATAATTTTTAAGCCCAGAGGACATTGTGGTCACATTTTTCTTTCCAGTAATTGTAGTAGATATTAAAGTGAGTAGACAATGGTAGGCGTGTATAGAATAACCCGGGTTTCTAAGCAGACCCACTTGTCCGAGATCAAACAGCTACAGCACATTTAGGGTTACAGTCTCCTTCCCTTCCTCCTTATTCTCAACCGCAGTGGAGCTTTTTCCAAAGTTGCCATGGTAACACTATATCTGGCTGCTAGCTCTGTCGTAAGTTATTGAACTGAGACTGGCTTTTGGTTTAGCAGATAATTAGGTTCTGTCTCACAGGTTCATTTTCCTGTGACTGGGACGTGAATATGACCTACAGCTGGCCTCAATTTCAGTGTCACAGACAAAACTTTAACCCTTCCACACTCCCCAGGCACACTCCTAAAAGCCTTGCTTGGGAGGTAGAAGTCCAGCAGAGCTCACCCACATCGTGGGCAGCTAGACTTCCAGGTCCTCATTTTTTTACCTTTTTTATCTTCATTTCAACACTAAGGAAAATACAATTGAGGTTATACACAGCATTTTTAAAATGAAAAAAATGGCAATATGATATGTATCTGCTTGTTTTATATATATATAATACATATATATATATAAACAAAAAAACTTTCCGTGGTAACTAGCATTTCCTTGTTTCTTTAATACTTTTAAGTCATTTTGAGTCATCTTTTGTTGCAATTAGGAACATACAATATTTAGATTTCAAAAACTAAGTCTCAGAAATATCAGCTTTGCACTTTTATTCTTTGATTTGAGAATTGTCTGCCAGCCCATTCACATATCTCCCTGTACTTTCATATACCCTGAATTTTAGTGACTTTGAAAGGTTCCTTTGGAGTCACAGGCAGTTGCATGTGACAGGGAACCCCACCAAGACCCTACTAAAATGCCAAAATGTTCATTGGAATGTGAATTCTGCTGGTTTTTTAAACCAGCTACTTTTGCATGTTGTATTTGGAAATTTTCAGTCAGTTCAAAAATCTACCCTTTGTTTAGGACAAAGAAAGAAATATAACTTTTGGAGTAGATACTGAATTCGCAATACCCAGGGCATCATGGGGAGTTGTGGGATTAGTAAGAGAAGGTGGTTTTGGATGTGAAACAGCAGGAAAAAATTTCAAGGATATTTGTTTGGAAATTGTAGAGTGTATTCCCTAAAACCTTAGCGTGAAATCTAAGAAAAGAAGAAGGGAGAGTTAAGTTTACTGTAATTAAAACATTTATTTAAAAAAATTCTATAGCTGTACTGATTGGGAAATCACCTGTGTTTATTAATAGTCAATAAAGTTTGTAAAAAAGATTAAGGACTCGACCTTGTGGTGGGCTTTGTGACTCAGAAGTAGGTTGAGGCTGGCGCCGCAGCTCAATAGGCTGATCCTCCGCCTGCGGCGCCTGCACACCGGGTTCCAGTTCCAGTCGGGGCGCCGGATTCTGTCCCAGTTGCTCCTCTTCCAGTCCAGCTCTCTGCTGTGGCCAGGGAGTGCAGTGGAGGATGGCCCAAGTCCTTGGGCCCTACACCCACATGGGAGACCAGAAGAAGCACCTGCCCCCTGCCTTCGGATCAGCTCGGTGCACCGGCCGCAGCATGCCCGCCGCAGCGGCCATTGGAGGGTGAACCAACAGTAAAGGAAAACCTTTCTCTCTGTCTCTCTCTCTCACTGTCCACTATGCCTGTCAAAAAAAAAAAAAAAAAAAAAAAAAGAAGCAGGTTGAGCCCCAACTTGACTGGAGTGCCTGGTTCAAGCAGTTGCTACTCTGTTCTTCTGTTCCAGTTTCCTGTTGATGCACCTGCGAAGCAGTGGATGATGGCGTGGGTGCTTCCCACCCATGTAAGAGACCAAGACGGAGTTCCTAACTCCGAACTCTGGCCCAGCCCAGTCTTGATTGTTTCAGGTATTAGGGGGAGCAATGGATGGAAGAAGATATCTTTCGCCCTCTCTGTTACTCTTTCAAATAAAATAAATAAATCTTAGTTTTTATGGCATTGTGACTATTTTAAAATTTATTAATGACATTGAATATCTTTTTTATTATTACTTATAATCCTTGTCTATTTTCCTATTCAACTATGGTCTCTTTACTTTTTATATGTTAAACTATTTAGTGGAGGGTTAAGCCTTTGGCTATAATGTAAATTAAAAATATATTATCTCAAAAATGCATTTTTTTAAAAAAAGAATAGAAAAATATTTAACCTTATTCATTGGATTTAATATATCTGAAAGATTTTCTTTTTCTTTATTTTTAATATTTATTTGTTTATCTTAAATGTCAGAGTTAAAGAGAAGTAGAGATGGAGAATCTTCAGCCACTATTTCACTCCCCCCAATGGCTGCAACAGCCAGTGCTGGGCTAAGCTGAAGCCAGGAACTTCACCCAGGTCTCCCACATTAGGAAACAAAGGCCCAAACACTTGGGCCATCCTTTGCTGCTTTTCCCAGATCGTTAGCAGAGAGTTGGATCAGAAGTGGAGCAGCCAGGATCAAACTGGTACCCATATGGATGCTGGTGTCACAGGCGGTGGCTTTACCCAAAGATGCCACAATACTGGCCCAGGGAAATTAATTCAAGTCCTTATCCTCCTTGCAAATTTCCAGTGGTCTTGCTGCTGCTTAAATATTATCTACTTAGGGGTGACTTCTCCAAATGTATTTTAAAAACACTTCATTCATTGTTCAAAATCTTTCCTGCTGTAAATTTTCTTCATGCTATTCATCACTTCTTGATTATATATTAGGCAGTAAACAAACATGTTTATGTTTATATTCTTTCCCACTAAAATATATACTCCACCTGTCATTCAAGAATATACCCCTGGAGCCTTTGAACTCTTGTAGTCCATTAATAAATATTTATTAGATGAATAAATGAAGGAATGATTGAATAGAGATTCTGATACAGTAACTAGGTATCCCAGCCTCTATGAACCAATACATGAATGTTTTTCTGACATAATGGTTAATATCTCTCCCTACATGATGGAACTTCATGAATACATAAGGATATAGTTGAGAGAAATAGCTTAATTCTCTGAAGTTGAGGAAAGACAAAGATTTTGAACTTATTCCCACCATATTCTTGCGTAAGCTACATCCAAAATAAAGCATTATCCCTATACCCAGCACATCACGACCCTGCCATATGTGGAAGATTTCTGCTCTAAAGGGCCAGATAGTAAATATGTTTGTCTTTGCAAGGGCTTCTAATCTGTGTTGCACCTCCTCAGCATTTCTGTTGAGGTGTGAAAGCTGACACAGACAGACAACACACAAATAGGCCTGAGTGTATTCCAACAAAATGCATGCAATAAAACAGTAATTTGGGAAATTTCGCACACACAGGCCATAGTTTGCTGAAACCTAGTATTTCTCCCACTGACATGGAGAGAATGCCCAAAGGACCAGGGTTTCCTCACCCTGCTCTTTGAAGAAATGGAACAAATTGGTGAGTGGCTGAGAGTGGGCTGGGTGAGAGGTGTGCTCACTGAGGCTGGACTCTTTCTTTTCCATTTATATGCTTAAAATTCAGTTTCTACCTCTAAAAAAATTCTTTGCAGCAAAAATACCTGGGCCATGAAGGATATGCCTGTTGACAACATTTATTCATGAAGAATGAAAGAGAGATATATGGAATGATGTGTTAGTGTTTACTGACAGGCTCTATGATGGGGGAAAAATAAATCTGCTGATTTCTAAAGTGTAAATTTTCCCACCATGGCCATTTTAAACTACCATATGATGTCACTTACAGTAGAGTTGGAAAAAGATGTTCTCCTGATGTAATAGGAGTTGACACCAGCCCACTCCTGGGTACATTTGTGAAAGCTACAATAACTCCGCTCACTGCTATTGAGAAGTCTGTAGACAAAATCAGTGGGCTTGCTGGGCGCAATTGGCTGGATGATCTCGTGCAATGCCAGAATGCCAAAAAAAATAATGAAACTGTATAAATGTAATGCTGTATAAAGCTCCAAGCAAATTGACAAAAATATCAGTTCAATGGTAGTTATTATCTTTTTATTTTATTATAAGCATTAAAATTAAATGTTTACTGACCCAATGACTGTTAATGTCTTTGTGTTAATAAGGCCTCTTAACATTGAAACAACAAAGATAAAGGAATTTTATATACTATTCACAGTTCTGTTCAGCTCAAGGTTAAAATGGCACAGAATACTCTAACCAGAATGAAAAAAAGTCTCCACTTGACTGCAGCTCTTCATAACACTTCATAAGAGTCTAGCTGTGTTATTGTTCCCTTAGTGTTAAACAGAATGCATCTTAGGAGCATAGTTCAATTATTGATTGCATAATGGATTTAAATTGACTATAATCCAAACACACTCCAGTAAGTTCAAGATCAGGAATGGACCAACAAAAGGGTAAAGGTTGCACTCAAGTCTTGAAGCAGATACTCATATGGAATTAATTTGGCCAGTATATCACAGTTCCAGGCCACTTAAACAAACCTGATGAAATATAAGGAAAAATATTGACAGCGGTTTGAGTAACAAGATTCCAAATGGGGCATCAATCTGTAGGAAATGAATTTAAAAATGTGGGCCTTGTAAACAAATAATACCCATTTGAGTTCTAAAGGTTCAGTCTTTGAGAATAAAGACTAATATAAGGAGTCTTCAAAAATTTCATGGAGAATTGACATTATGAAAATAACTTCATAAATTTCAATTTTGGTGCCCAAATAAACATCTTTTGATACCATTTTTTTCATGAATCTTTTGTAGAACTCTTATAAATGCTATTTTGAATACTGCAGCAGTGATTTTTGATAAATTTACCCTCAACCTCCCCCATACATCCTCTGTATCCTACAAAGTTTTCTGCACATCTATGAAAGAGATGACTCAGAATTCAATCTGTGAAATAAAGTAAGAAGGGGAATAGTTTTTCTACTCTCTAACCAGTCATTTTTGTCTAAGCTTCTATTGGCACATAATCCAAATACATTGGTTTTGTACTGGTTATCCTGCCATTCTTCCTGAGGGCTCTCATCTGGAAGACTTATTCTATCTGTAGTGCACCTCAGTAACACTAGTCAGAACCCACCTCCTTCTCTCTGTGCTCCAAATATTACTGAATTAGTTCTCTCTGTTTTAATGATTATTATCTGTATTTTTGCACATTTTCGTTGGGTTTTCTACTCACATTAGTGTTAATGAAAATATATTTTAAATTGACAGCATTCCTTTTTAAAAACTTCTATTATGGAAATCTTAAATATATAAACATTAGAGAGATAGGTATAATGAATTTCCACATGCTAATCAAACATATAGGTTCAACTATCTAACTTTTATCAATTTATGTCCAATTTGGATTTAGCTCAACTCACTTATCCGTAACTTCCTGCATTCTTTTGAAGCAAACTCAAATATCACATAATAAGGATGCATCTATAGCAATTTCAATACCTGTCTTTAAAAGATAAACAGTGTGTTTGAAACATTATTATGCCTACAAATACTTACAGTATTTCTTTAACATCATTAAATGTCCCAAATCTATACATTTCTCTGATTGCCTCATTTTTTTCTTTTGCTTGCTGTTTGAGGATTCAAATGAGGGCTTTTGCATGATATTTGCTTGACATTTTTTATTTATAATTTATTTTCAGCTTTAAAATTCAACATTTTTAACATTTCGCCACATTTAATTCAAATGTAGACATTATATTCATACATGTATATACTATTTTCCTTGAAAACAGAGGTTCTAATAGCAAAAAAAAAAAAAAATAAGGGATTCATGACAATGAGCATGAGGTTGGGAATGGCTGATAAATTTTTAAATTCTCTTTCAATCTGTAAGTTTCCTCTCCTTTTAATTCTTTGCAATTTATGTGCTGATGAAACTGGGTGACTAGTCTTTTCCTCATTCTGCATTTCAGTGATTGCATTTTTACAGTGTCTATAGTGATGCATCTCTTTTCTCCTATTTCCTGTCAGCTGAGGGCTTGGCTGAAATATTTGTCAGATTCCCTTCTTGTTCCATTTTAGCAAGACTATTTCATACGTTGCGCACATTCCATAGGAAGCCTTTACGCACAGCCTGTCTTTATTGGCTAAGTGGAAAGATGTTTTCAATTTAGATCAAACACACACACACACACACACACACACACACACACGAATGTGTTGTCTCCAAAAAGTTGTGAAATAAAAATATCAGGAAACCACTGCACAAAGTTCAAAACATTTTTGCACCAAAGTAAGCATGTGTTTTAATTCATGTTTTCTGCAAACCTGTGTAGTACCCTCATTTATAATATAGGGAGTAAATCAACTAGGAACCAAATATTTCAAGGTCAAATGTTAATATTTGATGTCATTATCAAATGATTAAATGATAATTAAAAATAATACTTTAATCTTCAGTGATTTCATCCAATGTTCAAGTTTGAGAAGTATTACCTTAATGCATATAGGACTATGAGTCATTCCTTTGTGTGTCTGACATTGGATTGATTATGGAGAAATTCCTGGGGAAGTAGTTCTGAACCAGCAGATATATATTAACTTTAAGACCTTCTTGGGGCAGGTGCTGTGGTGCAGTAGGTTAATCTTTTGCCTGTGGCTCCAGCATCCCATATGGGTGCCGATTTGAGTTCTGCCTGCTCCAGTTACCATCCAGCTCTCTACGATGGCCTGGGAAAACAGTGGAAGATGGCCCAAGTGCTTGGGCTCCTGCACCCACATGGGAGATCTGGATTAAGCTCCTGGCTCCTGGCTTCGAATCGGCCCATCTCTGGCCATTGAGACCATTTGGAGAGTGAAACAGTGACGGAAGCTCTCTCTCTCTCTATCTCTGTCTCTCCCTCTGTCTGTCTGTAACTCTGCTTCTCAAATAAATAAAAAAAAAATCTTTAAAAAAAAAGACCTTCTACAGTCTAAAATAATTCTAGGTTATTCTTTGAATAAATCTTGAGAAATATAGACTTCTATGTTGACCCCTAACTTTCTAGTGATAATCTCAACGAAAACTAATATGGACCAGATAACTGGGTCAATTCAAATGTCAGAATGATCTTGTGGGGAACACAATGAACCATTCCAGCCTACTTCAAGGAAATGGTTCATTCATGTCCCTTTAATGGGAAGTACTGTTGGGATGAAAATATGAAGACATGAAGTACCAATTGTCTTTTCACACATAATTGGGAATGAAGAAAATTACATAACTATTGAGAGCTTTTCAGAAATTTATGGTTTTAAAAAGTCTTGGTGCCTGCTACTAAAAACATGGAAAATTATTAGTTTTTACTTTATAGATAGTTAGCTCATCATGACAGTATTCTAATGTCATCTCTCACTTGCCAGATAGGAAGAAAATCCATCTGTCCAGTAAGTACTCATTGGTGTTAATTATGCTATGGTTTTGCATCTGTGTGGAAACACTTTGTCAAAACTATGATATCAGATAGGAATAGTCCAAATACTCAATGCATCTCTAAAATTCGATCAAGTTCTGTTTTGGATGTGGTGTAGAATATTTTACTTGGACTTTGAGAGCTATAATTGTGTTAGGTAATGAGTTCAAGTTCTTAGGTTTCATGAATCTATTTGAATTCTACATCAGGAATTGGAGGTATTTTTTCAGGAAGCTACATAAATGAAAAAAAAAAAGTGACAGTCTATCTGTAACCCAAATATTATATTTTCAGTATTACTATTAGTTTAATTACACATAATTGAAAGGTGCAGTGTAGTAATTCAATACATGTATTCAACTTCTAAAGACCAAGTCAGATTAGTTAGCATCTCCATCTCCCTAAATACACTCCGTAGTGCAGGCAATATGTAGAGATTATTCATCCCGCTTAACTGAAACATTATGCCCACTGAATAGAAACTCTGCATGTCTCCCTCCTTAAAGCCTCTGACAACAACCGTTCATTCCACTCATTGATTCTATGAATTTGACTATTGTAGATAATTCATACAAGTGAAATCATGCAATATTTGTCTTTTCTGTGACTGGCTTATCTCAACAACATGTTCTCAAGGTCATAAATGCTGTAGTATATTGTGAAATGTCCTTCTTTTTAAAGTATATGTTGTATTCCATCACATATACCATATTTTTATCAGTTCATCTGTTGATGGACATTGAGGTTGTTTCTACATATTGGCTTTTGTGAATACTGCTATAGTGAACATGGGAATGCTGATACTGATATCTCTTTGGGATTATGATATCAGTGTTTTTGGAAAAATAATCAGAAGCAAGATGGTAGATTTTATTATATAGTCTCATTTTAAATTTTTTTTGAGAAACCTCCATATTATTTTCCATGGCAGCTCCACCAGTTTACAATCCTACCAGCAATTGCAAGGATTCCCATCACTCCATATCCTCACCAACATATACTGGCATTTTAAAAATAATAGCCATCTTGACACATATTTCATTGTAGTTTTGATGTGAATTTCTCCAAGGGCTAGTGTCATTGAACATTTTTTCACATACCTGTTGGCCATATGTATGCCTTCTTTGGAGAAATATTTTTCAAGATTCTAGGTTATTTTTTAATTGAGTTATTTGTTTTTTGGGTAATTGAATTGTTTGAATTCTTCATATATTTTAGAGCTTAATCTCTTATAATATAAAATTCTTATTTCTAGTTTATATTTTGTAATGGTAGATTTATGAAATTAGCTATATTAAATAACATATTTTTGTGTAGCATACTGTGACAATGCTGACTAGAATAGTAGCACAAATTATGAAATGCGACTTACACCAAGTAACAGGTTATTTTTTATTGTGCCAATAAAACTCATATTCTGAGAATTTTACTCAAGGACCTAAAATCTGTTGAGTATCATGAAATGGCAATTACTTAGGAAGCCTCAGAAGATATACTTCAGGGGCTGTTGATGTGACAGCACTTTGTGATAATTACACTGTGAAAAATAGTTTCATGGTTTTTAAATATGTAAGTAAATATATTTTACATTAAATCCCAATTATTGTCAAGTGTATAGTTTATGTTCTTGTGTGATAATTCTAGTTTTTGTTTATATCCATTTATAATTCTTATGAAAAATCTTTACCGTAATTTGATTGATTTGTAGCTGAATGCCAGTTCTTATGGTACATTATTAAAATTTTGTTTAGGTGATGGAGATGTTGTTTAAAAAAAGGTATGCTTTCCATTAACATTTGAAAGCTAGCATTCATTAGTTTACCCTGACAAATGTAAAACCATGTATGGGAAGATGTGTACCAGCCTTACACAACGTAAAGTGTGCTCCAAAGAGCACTCATTTTTCTACATTTTCAAACTTTATTTTGCTACCTAATTGGACTATATTAAGAGTTATCTCAGCTCTCTGCTTTGGCTTGTGATAGCAGTGGAAGATGGCCCAAGTGCTTGGGCCCCTGCACCCACGTGGGAGACCCAGAAGAAGCTCCTGGCTCCTGGCTTCAGATCAGCACAGCTCCGGCCATTACACCCATCTGGGGAGTGAATCAGCAGATGGAAGACCTCTCTCTGTCTCTACGTCTCTGTGTAACTCTGTCTTTCAAATAAATAAAATAAATCTTAAAAAAATAAGAGTGATCTGGAAGTTTTAGGCAAAAAAAGAAGAAAAAAAGGCTAACAGATTGTTGTGAGAACCAAGTCTAGGGGCCAACCTTGTGTGCAGTGGGCTAAGCCATTGCTTATAATATACGTAAGTGTTCAAGGCTCCCTGCTAATGCACCTGGGAGGGCAACACAAGAAGGCCCAAGTGCTTGGTCTCCTGCCACTAACATGGGAGACCTGAGTGGAGTTCCAGGCTCCGGGCGTGGGCCTGGCCCAGCACTGGCTCTTGCAGCCATTTGGGAATTGAACCAGAGGATGGAAGATCTCTCTCTGTGTCTCTACTTCTCTCTCTCTCTTTACTCTCTGTGCCTTTTAGATAAATAAATAATTAAAAAAAAAAAAAAACAAATGTAAGCCCTTGTTGCAATGCGTATTTAGGTGTGGTTTTATTAGTTGCCATTAAAAAGAAATAGTAATAGTTACTATAAAATAGCAAAATTTTAGAGTTGGAAGATACCTTCAAAACCATCCAGCTCTCCTAGGATACCTTAGTACCTCATATGGAATCCTACTCTGGGAATTCTCATTCTCTAAAGCAGCTGATGAAATCTTTGGGTAGTTCTAATTTTTGGAAAGTTATTAGATTGAGCCATTTTTTTTCCCTTGAATCAACAACAAATATACCTATATGACAGCACTTTGAATGTTTTTTTTTAACTTTTATTTAATGAATATAAATTTCCAAAGTACAGCTTATGGATTACAATGGCCTCCCCCCCATAACATCCCTCCCACCCGCAACCCTCCCCTTTCCCACTCCCTCTCCCTTTCCATTCACATCAAGATTCATTTTTGATTCTCTTTATATACAGAAGATCAGTTTAGCATACATTAAGTAAAGATTTCAACAGTTTGCTCCCACACAGAAACATAAAGTGAAAAATACTGTTTGAGTCCTAGTTATAGCATTAAATCTCAATGTACAGCACACTAAGGACAGAGATCCTACATGAGGAGTAAGTGCACAGTGACTCCTGTTGTTGACTTAACAAATTGACACTCTTGTTTATGGCATCAGTAATCACCCTAGGCTCTTGTCATGAGCTGCCAAGGCTATGGAAGCCCCCCTGAGTTCACCGACTCTGATCATATTTAGACAAGGCCATGGTCAAAGTGGAAGTTCTCTCCTCCCATCAGGGAAAGGTACCTCCTTCTCTCCTTCTTTGATAACCAGTTCTTTCCACTGGGATCTCACTCATGGAGATTTTTCATTTAGGTGTTTGTTTTTTTTTTTTTTTTTTTTTTTGCCAGAATGTCTTGGCTTTCCATGCCTGAAATACTCTCATGGGCTTTTCAGCTGGATATGCATGCCTTAAGGGCTGATTCTGAGGCCAGAGTGCTGTTTAGGACATCTGCCATTCTATGGGTCTGCTGTGTATCTCGCTTCCCATGTTGGATTGTTCTCTCCCTTTTTGATTCTATCAGCTAGTATTTGCAGACACTCTTCTTGTTTATGTAATCCCTTTGGTTCTTAGTCCTATCATCATGATCAATTGTGAACAGAAATTGATCACTTGGAATAGTGAGATGGCATTGGTACATGCCACCTCGATGGGATTGAATTGGAATCCCCTGGTATGTTTCTAACTCTACTGTTTGAGGTAAGTCAGCTTGAGCATGTCCCGAATTGCACATCTCTTCCCTCTCTTATTCCCACTCTTATATTTAACAGTGATCACTTTTCAGTTAAGTTTCAGCACTTAAGAAGAATTGTGTATTGATTACAGTATTCAACCAAAAGTATTAAGTAGAACAAACAAAAAAAAATACTAAGAGGGATAACATATTATATTGTTCATCAATAGTCAGGGTGAGGGCTGATCAAGTCACCGTTTATCATAGTGTTCATTTCACTTTAACAGGTTTCCTTTTTGGTGCTCAGTTGTCACCTATCAAGGAAAACAAGTGGTATTTGTCCCTTTGGGATTGGCTTATTTCACTCAGCATAATGTTTTCCAAATTCCTAACAGGGATCACTTTTCAGTTAAAATTTAAACACCTAAGAATAATTGTGTGTTAATTACAGAGTTCAACCAATGGTACTAAAACAAAAAAAATACTAAAATGGATAAAGTATTACATTGTACACCAACCGTCAGGACAAGAGCTGATCAAGTCACTGTTTCTCATAGTGTCCATTTCACTTCAACAATTTTCCCCTTTGGTGCTCAGTTAGTTGTCGCCAATCAGGGAGAACATATGATATTTGTTCCTTTGGGACTGGCTTAACTCACTCAGCATGATGTTTTCCAAATTCCTCCATCTTGTTGCAAATGACCGGGTTTCGTTTTTTTGCCTGCTGTATAGTATTCTATAGAGTACATGTCCCATAATTTCTTTATCCAGTCTACTGTTGATGGGCATTTGGGTTGGTTCCAGGTCTTAGCTATTGTGAATTGAGCTGCAATAAACATTAATGTGCAGACAGCTTGTTTGTTTGCCAATTTAATTTCCTTTGGGTAAATTCCAAGAGTGGGATGGCTGGGTTGAATGGTAGGGTTATATTCAGGTTTCTGAGGAATCTCCAGACTGACTTCCATAGTGGCTTAACCAATTTGCATTCCCACCAACAGTGGGTTAGTGTCCCTTTTTCCCCACATCCTCTCTAGCATCTATTGTTGGTAGATTTCTGAATGTGAGCCATTCTAACCGGGGTGAGGTGAAACCTCATTGTGGTTTTGATTTGCATTTCCCTGATTGCTAGTGATCTTGAACATTTTTTTATGTGTCTGTTGGCCATTTGGATTTCCTCTTTTGAAAAATGTCTATTGAGAATGTTGAAGATAAGTGTTCATAAACCTTCCCATAGCTTTTAATTTACTGTCAAAATATTTAGGAATATTTTAAAATATTGAATTATTATTAGACAGTATATAGTTAGATGTACAATGTTCCAGACCACAAAGTCTTTCATAGGTTTTCGATCCCAACTGCACGGAATTTGAATACAGCTATAAAGTTAGTGGGAAGAGTTCGCGCAAAGCCACCCTTCCATCTGACAACAACTCTATGTATGGGTTTCCCAAAATTACCTTCAGTTTTGACAATTCACTAGAAAGACTCACATATCCACTGACATTTATACTTAGTTTTATTTACTAGAGGGAAATGATATAGAAAATCAGCCAAAGGAAGAGACACATAGTATAGATCTGAGAGAGTTCCAAAGAGAAAGTTTTCATTGTCCTTGGCATGAGTTTCCTGATGCGCGATGACACACACAAGCGTGTAAAACTGAGAAGCTCCTCTGGGCTTTAGTGTCCTGACTTTTTAATTGATTTATTACACTGACATGACTAATTGATATACAGGTTGTTCAAAGGGTCCACTATGAATAATAAGGGCATAAATATTATCTAGATGATTTTAAGGGTTTATTTATTTAACTAACAATTAATCAACAATCAATTATTGATTAATTAACAACAGTGACAGATAACAACATATTCCACATGCTGGTTCATACTCAGATAGCTGGAACTGGCAAAGACCCAAATCAGGACCTAGAACTCAGTTCCAGTCTACCACATGAGGGTCAGGGAACCAAGTATCTGGGGCATCAGCAGCTGCTCACCAAGATGTGCATTACCAGGAAGCTGCAACTAGAAGTGGAGCCAGGACTCAAGCCGAGGCACTCCAATAAAGCTTGCAGGCATTCCAAGCCATGTCTTAACCATTGTGCCAATTGCCCATCCCTACGTGTTTAAAAGTTACTTTCCAGGAAGCATATACATGGGCAGGATTTTCTTTGAGTGTGGCCATATTTCTTCCTGTATCATTTGTTTTTTTCTTGGTTAGAGATACTAAAATTTCTTAATGTTACATGAGATACAGTTTTGGTGACTCAATGTATCTTGGTTGTATTGCTCTAGAAAATCTTCAATTTTTTAAAAGTTATTTATTTTCATTTCTGTCAACTTCTTATTTTAAAATATACATTACCTATTGCTTGTCTTCAGAAGTTATGTCGATACTAAAGTATTGAATCCCTATCAGAAGTGTGAAAAAAGTATTTTGGAATTTAAGATTAGGTTACTTGTAGAATCCTGATATTCAACAGCCATTAGACCCTTGAAACTTTATATATATTTATATATATATAGTATATATATAAATTGTCCTTATATAATATATATTATATATATATATATATATAGAGAGAGAGAGGTGGAGAGAGATGGAGAGAGATCTTGTAGTTCCTCTTAGATACAGCATTACTACTAATACCCATTTCATATTTCATTGAGACTAAATGGCATGTAAAATCTTTAATGTATCATATGATTAAATGCATCATAGTGATTAAAAAACGGAATTTCAAAATTTGTGTTTGAGAAGTATCTTTTTAAAAATTTTATTTAAGGTATATAAATTTCACATATTTGAAATATACAGATTCAGGAATGTAGTGATATTTTCACCCTGCCCTCCCTATCACCCATACTCCCACCCTTCTTCCTCCTCCCTGAGAGGTGTCTTAAGCAGTGCTTGCCTATAAATTCTTCAAAACTACATGTACGCATACATTATTTTTTAAAAAAGGATTCAGTTCAGTTCATCAAATATTTATCTGTGTCCAGCTGGTAAGTGAAAACCATTATGTTAGTGACTGAGAAGGAAACCGACACTTTCTAACTTCCTGGAGTGAGAACATTTTCATACATTTTTTAAATTTTTTTTAACTTTTATTTAATGAATATAAATTTCCGAAGTACGATTTATGGATTACAATGGCTTCCCCCCCATACCGTCCCTCCCACCCACAACCCTCCCCTTTCCCACTCCCTCTCCCCTTCCATTCACATCAAGATTCATTTTCGATTATCTTAATATACAGAAGATCAGCTTAGTATACATTAAGTAAGGATTTCAACAGTTTGCTCCCACACAGAAACATAAAGTGAAAAATAATAGATGATTTTTTTTTTAAATGATGATGAAATCAGATCAGACCTATTGTCATGTTTAATCCCAGTGAGAGTCAAGCTGGGAGTTGATAATTTTTTTTTTTTTTTTTTTTACAGAGGATCAGTTTAGTATGCATTAAGTAAAGATTTCAACAGTTTGCACCCCCATAGAAACACAAAGTGAAATATATTGTTTGAGTACTCGTTATAGCATTAAATCTCAATGCACAGCACATTAAGGACAGAGATCCTACATGAGGAGTAAGTGCACAGTGACTCCTGTTGTTGACTTTACCAATTGACACGCCTGTCTATGGCATCAGTAATCTCCCTATGCTCCAGTCATGAGTTCCCAAGGCTATGGAAGCCCTCTGAGTTCTCGGACTCTTATCTTGTTTAGACAAGGTCATAGTCAAAGTGGAGGTTCTCTCCTCCCTTCAGAGAAAGGTACCTCCTTCTTTGAAGACCTGTTCTTTCCACTGGGATCTCACTCACAGAGATCTTTTGCCAGAGTGTCTTGGCTTTCCATGCCTGAAATACTCTCATGGGCTTTTCAGCCAGATCCGAATGCCTTTAGGGCTGATTCTGAGGCCAGAGTGCTATTTAGGACATCTGCCATTCTATGAGTCTGCTGAGTATCTCCCTTCCCATGTTGGATCACTCTCCCCTTTATTTATTCTATCGGTTAGTGTTAGCAGGTACTAGACTTGTTTATGTGCTCCCTTTGACTCTTAGTCCTTTCATTATGATCAATTGTGAACTGAAATTGATCACTTGGAATAGTGAGATGGCATTGGTACATGCCACCTCGATGGGATTGAATTGGAATCCCCTGGTATGTTTCTAACTCTACCATTTGGGGCAAGTCAGCTTGAGCATGTCCCAAATTATACATCTCTTCCCTCTCTTATTCCCACTCTTATGTTTAACAGAGATCACATTTCAGTTATTTTTAAACACTTAAGAATAACTGTGTATTAATTACAGAATTAAACCAGTCATATTAAGTAGAACAGACAAAAAAAACTACTAAGAGGGATAATGTATTAAGTTGTTCATTAACAGTCAGGGCTATGCTGATCAAGCCACTGTTTCCCATAGTGTCCATTTCACTTCAACAGGTTTCCTTTTTGTTGTTCAGTCAGTTGTCACTGATCAGGGAGAACATATGGTTTCATACATTTTTTTGAGATAAGTAGACTGGAATAATTTTTGGATCCAGGTAAGTCCAAGTATAGAAGAAATTTCGATTGGAGACTGATTGTTGGATGAATGCTTCACCAAGGATGGAATCTGTCACTGGGAACCCCAAGAACTGGAAGGGCTTTGAGATCACTTTCATCTCTATGACCAAATATCAAAGGCTGGGTAACTTTATACTGAATAGAAGTTTACCTCGCAGCTCTGGAGGTCCAAGGCATTGCCTCTGGAGACAATCTTGCTGGCAGAGTTGGGAGGTATTTGGGGCAGCACGTAGCAAGAGACAGGGAGTGTATCTGAGTGTGTCCTCTGGTCTCTCTCTTTTTATAAAGCCACATGTGTGCAGTCATGTGGACTCCATCACTATGAGTTTGCCAAATCCTATTCACTCCCCAGTGGCCCCACGTGTAAACTCCAAAATTGGATTAAATTTCAGCCCTTTTCATATCTCATAGTGAGAATTAAATGCTATCAACACATGAACCCTTGGGGAACATACTCAAGCTATATCCAAATCATATAGCGGTCCATACTTTTTTCAGAATTTCTAAAGGAATTTACTTGATAGAAAAGTGAATTTAGCAGCAAGATGTGAATAAATTAATCATGAATACAGGTGCAAAATGTAAAGAAAATAATATATCAAAATATCAAAATTAAGAGCTCTCTATAATAAGTAACAGTGTTTAAAAAGCAAACAAGACTTTTAGCCACAAGTTCAATGGTTTTTTGAAATTTATTTTGTTGATATTATTGAAATGTAAAGATTGCTTCTGTGAAACATATTTTATTCAGTTTCTGAAAAAATCATATCAGGTTTTAATTCAAGAGAAATCTCTGTAGATTTTATGTGATGCAGTTTGTATGAGGATTGTGAAGGAATCAAACACAATTCATCTATTAACCAAACAAATCATTCTGCACACAGTCACCGAATATATTCTGGGTCTTAGGCTCTAGTAAATACATCTTGAATAAAGCAGACGAAATGTGCAACACTAACACACAAATGTGTACATAAGCAGACGGTCAGATGCTATACCACTGAGAAAGCAGAAGCAACATATTCAATGATTGAGTGCTAGAGATGGGTGGTGGTTGCTATTTTACATTAAGTCAGATGTTGCAGACATCTGAGCAGAGGCAAATTCTAGTGTCGGATCTAGCAGAGAGACATCTGGGGGTGAGGGGTCCATGCAGAGAAAAGATAGAAATGGGGCTCCCAAGGTATGCATGATTGATGACTGACATTTTTCAGGTACAGCAAGGAACCCATGCGGATGAAGGGAAATGAGCTTGGGAGAAAGCAGCGGCAGAGTGCGCTTCGTCAGACCCTTCAGACTCAATGCAGAGACTCTGCCCGTTCCTCCAAGTGCTGTGTCTGTCTGCACCCTGACTGGGCCCAACCTTAACATTTGCTCTCACCACTTTTTGTTTTTGATTTTGTTTTTCTTTGTTTGTTCTGTGCTCCTCTGCACCTGTGCTGTCCACTATGCCAGCCGACCCGTGAAGGTGGATAGATCTAAGAGAAAATAGGAAACAAATGTAAAATAGAAGATGAATTTTAAATAGTTTAATATGTTGAAATGCAACTTTTTTAAGGATGTATTGGGTTTCTCTTATACATTTTTTTTTTTTTGACAGGCAGAGTGGACAGTGAGAGAGAGAGACAGAGAGAAAGGTCTTCCTTTGCCATTGGTTCACCCTCCAATGGCCGCCGCGGCTCCCATGGCAGGAGCCAGGAGCCAGGTGCTTTTCCTGGTCTCCCATGGGGTGCAGGGCCCAAGCACCTGGGCCATCCTCCACTGCACTCCCTGGCCACAGCAGAGAGCTGGCCTGGAAGAGGGGCAACCGGGACAGAATCCGGCGCCCCAACCGGGACTAGAACCCGGTGTGCCAGCGCCGCCAGGCGGAGGATTAGCCTAGTGAGCCGCGGCGCCGGCCCATTTTTTTTCTTTTCATGTAAATAGTAGCTTCATTTTAAGTTAATTCCAAATCCTGGGTAAACTTTATCCAGCTTTCCCAGGTAATGGGATCTTCCGAATCTGTGGTCACAATATTGCTATTAGCGTATTGAAGGTGATGCACTCTTTTGTGGATGGGTCTAATTAGTTCAATGCAATTATACCACATGTGTGCATAGATATGTCCAATGCTGCAGCAAAATGCAGAACAGTTCCTTCATTGCAAAGACCCCTTCATGACCACTCCATCTTCCTTCCTGTGCCCATCTCTCCCTCATCCCAGGACAAGCGATGATCTGTTTTCTAGTTCTGTAATTTTGTCATTTCAAGAATAGTATATAAATAAAATCATCAGTGTGAATCCATTTGGGATTGCATTTCCTCATTTATCATAATTATCTAAAGATTGATCCAAGGGATGTGTGTTTGTGTACATACATATAGATATCCCAGTAGTATCCCAGTTCATTTCTCTTCTTTTTGTTGTTTCTATTGATTATTATTCTGAAGTATGGGTGTACCACAGTTGTTTTTTTTTTTTAAACTGTTTACCCATTGAAGGATACCTGGGCTGATTTTAGATTTACCATTATTATTAGTGTTGCTATAAACATCCCTTTATGAGTTTTTATGTGAAAATAGTTCCATTTATCTGGGATAAATGATTAAGAGTCCAATTTCTGGGTCTTATGATAATTGTATATTTTATATAAATCTACCAAATTTTATGCTCAAGTGCCTACTAGTTTGTTTTTACCTTTTTATTAAATGTGGTTACTAGGAAATTAAAACTACCTATGTAATTCCTCACTTTTCATTTGGACAGTGCTGCATCTATCTGGACTAGTGTGCTGAGTTTTCATGATGTTCATCCCAACACAATGCTTTTCTTTCTATCTGTAAGTGTTTGTATCATTTCTTAATAAGCACATGTAACTTCCATAGCACAGTAGTTAAGAAATGCATCCTTCATTCCATTTGCTCTATAATGAGATGGATACCTGGAGAAATTACATTGATATAAACACCTCTATAGATCTCTTGTAATAAATATCTCCGTATTTGATGATACTAGCCACATGCTTGTTTTCAGGGCACACGTCTGAGTATATATGTATAGTTCCTGCAGTTTCTGCGAATGCCCTCAAAGGCAAATGTCATTAGGCCAATGTTATTTATTAAGCATGCCTAATATCAGAAATGTAATTTAACTTCACACAAATCCCTGTGTGCCATGAAACCATGACTATCAACTTCAAACTAACCCATGAGGAATCACATGACCCTTTTCTCCATCTGAGTACAAATTTACGCTGAAGTACACCCAGGTGTAAAAGAAAGATTATAATGATATTTGCTTCTTGATTTAATGAACTTCAGTGCTGAATAGGCATAAATAATACAAAATAACACAAAATCTCTAATGTTTATTGAGTATTTACTTTGTTCCCAGTGCTATATTGATAATTTACTGAGATTATTTTATTTTAGTATGACAGAACAGTTAGCTAAACATAATCATTTTTATTTTACAGTTCTGGATATAGGCAGAAGGCAGATAAATTAGTGGCTCAAGGTCAGAGACCTACTAATTATTAAAACCAGGACATAATCTTTGTATTTCAAGTCTTTCCAGTGAGGCATGTTACTTCTTATTTCAATCGTTTAAGTTGGTTATCTGGCTGAATCAAGTAGAAGGTGAAGTTCTATTTTTTGAATATATCGTATATTCTACAACATTTTTCTTTCATATACAGTTGATGCAATAAAACCATGTTCTCTGTCTCCTGTGCTTTTACATTTATTGTGTTTCTATAGCCTTTATAAATAAACCAAACCATAGCAGCAGTGCACCTTTGCCTGAAGTAAGTTAATAATTCTGTCTCCTTCTCCTGTTCTTATTGCAAGCCAAGAATTCTAGTGTGCTACATAAATATCTATAATGACAACAATTTTTAATTCTCACAATCAGGTAAAAGAGTATTATGGACTTGAAAACATTCCCACATCTTAAAAGAAATCACTGCTATCACATTTTAATATGTCTATATATAGTTACCCTTTGGAACAACAGTATTTATAGAGTATTTTTCTAATTAAAATATTAACTCCTTATTTAAAGACTACTGCTTATTTCACCATTTATTTACATATTACACATTAGTCTATGTTTGGAATTTCTAGCCTTCTTTCTACTGTACATCTGCCCTATGCAGCTATTTTTATGTGGAAACTGTCCCTTTAAGAAGCATGTTGCCTTTATGTGTTGCTGTTTTGTTATTGCGCTATTTAATCGGTATGCTCCCATTGTGTAGCCAGGGAGAGTTCTTTCAAAGTAGGAACATTTGTTTCAAATAGTATGGAGATATTATCTGTTTATTTATTTTAATTCCCTAAAACACCAACTTTGATTAATAATTATATACAGGCTTCATTCTTATCTGGGTGTCAACAGTAATTGGAATCCATATCCATATCCTACCTTGCAATCATGCTGCAAAAGGCCAATAAATTCCTGCTGAGTGTGTTACTTGTTAAATTTAGTGCATTACATTTAGGGTAATGAATAAAAGCAGTGGGCCGTTACCGTCTGGCTGGCTGAGGAAGGCTAGAGAAGCCAGACTCCCCCGAGGCCTTGAGCTGGCTTAAAAATGGTGACAGGCAGAATCAAGGGAGTCTCTAAGCACCACAGTTCAGGATGTCTCCCTTAATTTCCTCTTCTGTAAAGACTCAGGCTATAGGAAGGTGAGGTAATTTTATCCACTAATTCCCCACACCTTCATAAAATGCAGCATGCTTTCCTTTCATGAACAAGAAATATAGTTTAGATAAATAGTTTTATATTTACATTGAGCCAGAAGATAAGAATACTGTTGAATGTAAACTAGCATTGAGGTCTCCACAGAGTTCACTCGATGTAGCTACAGATGTCTACTGTGTATTCATTTGTCTATTTTAAATATATACACAGACATTTTATATCAATGAATAATCAATGAGGCAAGCCCCGTCATACATACCTGTGTCTATTTATTTCCATCTCATATTAATTGAGCTGAAAAAATGGCTAACATTCTTGGGCCACTTGCAGCTCTTTCTTCATACACAGATATGTTCTTCAGATGAAAAAAGATGCTTGCTTACGTTATATTATCAAAATTTTACATGGAATATGAATGTACAAATGCAAGGTTGTTAGAGCAACATGGTCTGAAGTCTTAATTCACTTGATAACTGAGAGAGGGTCTTTATTCTCCCAGCCTGATACAGTGTTAAACATCGTCAATTCAAAAATAACTAGATTTTTAAAAGACAGAAAATAAAAATTATTTGCATGTCGTGACAACTTATACTATTAGGTGTCTTGGAAATTTTAATGTTGAGCATCCTTTGCTATCCATGACAAAACAGCTGGTTGCAAATAACATGGTGTATCTCATTAGAGAGACATTAGATCTAATTATGCAACATATAAGTGATATCATTATAGTAACATTATCTCAGCGAGGTAAGCAAAGCACATGTGAAACCTAACACTCTCCTGCTTAAAGAATTGTTGAAAGCAAATGTGAGGAATTAATGCTCACTTCAGTGTTTGTTCAGAGATGTTGAAACCAGTCATAATTTTTTGACATGTAAAGTAGAAATACAATAGAATGATAGGTACCCTGATTATTTCTGCTAGAAGTAACAATGAACATCCCAGGCAAATTGTATCATTTATGCATGAACATTGTTTTCTAGCATAATAAAACAATAAAACTTCGACTATGCCACATACCCTCAAACTTTGGAGTAGAAGAGAGTCACAGAGTAGACTTGTTGAAACAAGGATTGCTGGGCCCCAATCTTAGAATTTCTGAGTCAGTAAGGTAGGGTGGAGACTTAGAACTTTTATATAAATGTTTGTAAAAAATTCATTGACACATAATTGCTCGTGTGGTGGGATACACTGTGATAACTTGATACATGTACACAATGTATAATGATAAAATCTGGGCACTTACCATTTCCATGTTCCCAATTATCATTTCTTTGTCTTGAGAACCTTCAAGCTCCTCTCTGCAATTTACTTCAAAATAAAAAATAAATTGATGTAAACTATGTCATCATACTGTACTGTGGAACACTAGAAGTTAGTTCTCCTATCCATCTGCATTTTAATACATGATATCAAATCTATCTCTCCTCCTCTTTAACCTCCTAATCTCTACTGGTCTCTGCTCTACTCTCCACTTCTATGAGATAATCTTTTTTAGCTTTCACATATGTGTAGGAGCATGTGGTATTTGCCTTTTTGTGCTTGGCTTATTTCACTTAACGGCCTCCATTTCCAAGTGATGCTGATGAGAAATGTTGGACTACATGAAAATCACTGAGAAAGACACTTAACTCACTTTATTTTCTTGATTATTGTCCACTTGAAATTTTTCAATCAGACTATATACATTTGAAAATCTAGATTCTTTTACAAAGAAACCTATCCCTAAGATATAATTGAGACTATATGCCTGGTAATATGGCTATATATGCCTGACAAGAAATATGGTTTGGCCATATTTATAACAGAATATTTGTAAACAACAGCATAAAAATAAAATGAATAAATACAGGCTGGGCATCCCTAATCTAAAAATCTGAGAATTTTTGAACACTCTATGGCTCCACAAATGGTAATCCCACACCTGACCTTATTTGACTGGTTGCCTCAAAACTCAGGTGTACTAAAATTGTATTGTATGAAATTACCTTTAAGCTATGTGTATAAGGTATGTATGAAATACAAATGATTTTTGAATTTAGACTTGGATTCCATCCTCAAGATGTCTCATTATGTATATGCAAATACTTCAAAATCCAAAAATATTCGAACTCCAAAATAGTTCTGGTCTCAAGTTTTAGGGTACAGAATATTCTACAACTTGTATTACCAGATTCACAACACATAGCAAGGAAGAGGTCAAAAATAGCAGTTTTAACTCTTCATATAAAGCTATAATATAGCTTACTTATATCTAGTGACATTATCTTTTTCCTAAGCGGTCTGGTTATTGTTACTAAGTCGATTAGTACTGTCCAAAAACTAAATTAAACAAAAAGTGGCATTAGAATTAGGACAGTTTGTTATGTGTAGAACAGCTAGTTTGCACTGTTTTTTTTTTTTCTTTTTTTTAAGGATTTATTTATTTATTTGAAAGGTAGAGTTAAGAGAGGAGATGCAGAGAGAGGTTTTTCACCCGCTGGTTCACTCTACGGATGGCCACAATGGTCAGAGCTGCGCCTATCCAAAGCCAGGAGCCAGAAGCTTCTTCCAGTCTCCAACACGAGTGCAGGGCCCCAAAAACTTACTCAGTTTTTTGCTGCTTTCTCAGGACACAGCAGAGAGCTGGATCAGAAGTGGAACAGCTGGGACTTGAACTGGCACCCATATGGGATGCTGGCACTGCAGGTGGTGGCTTTACGGGCTAAGCAACAGCGCTGGTCTCACTGATTGTTTTCAAATATTAACCATAACTTCTATAGTTTTGCTAATTTGTCACTTAACAGAGATTTAAAGAATATCCTTATAATAATATATTACCGGCTGGCGCCGTGGCTCACTAGGCTAATCCTCCGCCTTGCAGCGCCAGCACACCGGGTTCTAGTCCCGGTCGGGGTGCCGGATTCTGTCCCGGTTGCCCCTCTTCCAGGCCAGCTCTCTGCTGTGGCCAGGGAGTGCAGTGGAGGATGGCCCAAGTGTTTGGGCCCTGCACCCCATGGGAGACCAGGAGAAGCACCTGGCTCCTGCCTTCGGATCAACGCAGTGCGCTGGCTGCAGCGTGCCAGCCGTGGTGGCCATTGGAGGGTGAAGCAACGGTAAAAGGAAGACATTTCTCTCTGTCTCTCTCTCTCTCACTGTCCACTCTGCCTGTCAAAAAAACATATATATATATAACCACAAATTCACTTTAGTTTTGTTTTGCAGTCTTTTTTTTTTTTTTTTATTTTACCTGTTTCTTATCTCAAATTAAGCCTTTCAGTGGTTGTGGTGGTAATTGATATTCAAAGACATTTAAATCCATCCTTAATTTTGCTAAATTAATGTATAATCTGTTTTTCTGTGTTTTTTTTTTTAGTAGATTTATTTATTTATTTGAAAGAGTTACAGATAGACAAGGAGAGAGAGAGAGAGAGAGCAGGAGAGAGCAATCTTCTATCCACTGCCTCACTCCACAGATGTTCTCAACAGCCAGGTCTGAGCTAGGCTAAAACCAGGAATTGAAAATTTCACCTGCCTCTCCCACAGGGATGGCGCTTGGGCCACTTTTACTGCTTTTTCCAGGCCATTCGTGAGGAGCTGAACCTGAAGTGGAGTAACCAAGACACAAACTGGTAACCATATGAGACGCTGGTGTTGCAGGGGTGGGCCCATTTGCTATACTCCAATGCCAGGCCTTCCTGCCATGCTAATTATGTTGTAGACCAGCTCTGGTTATTTTTATCTTGACCCTAAAACGGAGCTAGAAACTCCATTCATCTGCATGTTAGAAATGATGAAATATCTAGCGCAATGACAGAATTGCTTCAGGATCACTTTATTGTGGTTATCCTAGTACCAACGAAAGTTCTGTATCCCGGGATCACTTTTTAAGTGTCCAAAGAAGCACTTTCTTAACTTGGGTTGTATCTATAGGCCCATCTAGACTGAAAGTTTACACTCCATTTACTTTGCATTATTCTTGCTTCTGAAGTTACTGTGGAATTACATGAGGTTTAAAAAATACCAATACCTGGGTCTCAAAGAGAGATATTGGATTTAATCAGGTTGATGAGTAGCCATGTCATTAGGGTCTCCTAAAGATCTCTCCTTGTGGAAACAGCAGAGGATGGTCAAAGTGCTTGGGTTCCTGCCACCCACATGGGAGACTCAGAAGAAGTTCCTGGCTCCTGGCTTCAGCCTGGCCCAAGCCTGGCCATTGTGACCAATGGAGAGTGAACCAGTTGATGGAAAATCTCTTTTTCTTTCTCTCTCTCTCTTTCCCCCTCTCTAACTCTGACTTTCAAATAAATAAATAAATAAATAAATAAATAAATAATCTTAAACAAAAAAATCTCTCCAAATTATTATAATGCGCAGCTAAGTTTCAATGTTTGTAGTTATTTATAGGTGAATCTATTAAATAAGCCAATAACGTTTATTTTTATGTATGTGTTATACATTCCAAAAGGATTAACACTTGGAAAATAGTAGCTTTCATTCCTGTTAGTGTATATTTATGTGTTTGAACCAAAACTCATTCCATGAATTTACCATAATCTTGGTAAGAACACATTTAGTAAGAACATGTTTACAGAAGCAATGGTTCTTATGGGAACTGAAGGGTCAGTCGCTTCAAAATCGTATTTTCTTCCTCTTATTTCTCTGCAATGTTTTCTCATCAGAATTCCTGGGAGCATCTGGGGCGTTAGGTACTGTGCAAGGGACAGAAATGCAGCGGTAAACAGGCATAAAGATAAATGCACGCTACTATCGGTAATGTGTTTCTGAAATCAGATATGAAAATCATCGTCAAATGAAAAAATTAAATGTTTAGCAATGTTTAAAATTCAATATTAAATGGGTATCAAAATATAGATTATACTGACAAAAGTTAGAAAGGGAATGTGGACAGTGGGAATAGGGGTAGCAGTAGTACAAAAGGAAAACTTCACCAAGCTTTTCATCTTGGTTGGGAAGGACCAACTGTACTGCTTCAGTGTTGCCTTTGATAATGACAGAAATATGAAGAATAATCTAGATGTTTTAAAGGGAAATATAAAGCATAAACATGATGTGTTGCTACCAAATCACATCATCTAAATAACTAAAATCAAGAAAATAAAAGGAAAACTTCAATAACTTATATTTATAAATATTTCTACCCTGAAAACAGTATTACACATTTTTCAAGCATTCAGGGTTTATTTACCAAAATAGACCAGTATTCGTCATGAACAAAAAATAATAATATGTAATAAAAATTGCAAAAATTACATAACTTGCATGGACACATTCTAATATCCCTAAAATAATTTTTGATAAAAATACAAAGATTTAAAATTAAACAGCAAAAGAAAACAAAGATTTAATAAGCAAACTGATTTTCCTTAATGACAGAAGAGACGAGTGGCACTCTAAAACCATAGGCATAGGTTATTTAGGAGCCTAACATTAGAGCACTGCATTTCAACACTGAGGTATTACTGAAGCTGTTCTCAGAGACAAATTCATAGGCCTTAGTATTTGTATATTAAAAAGAAATATAAACACATCATCTTTTTTAGCCAACTGAATTTTTTTAAAAGATTTATTTATTTATTTAAAAGTCAGAGTTACACAGAGAGAGAAGGAGTTGCAGAGAGAGAGAGAGAGAGAGGTCTTCCATCCACTGGTTCGCTCCCCAACTGGCCACAATGGATGGAGCTGTGCCAATACATAGCAAGGAACCAGAAGCTTCTTCCTGGTCTCTCACATGGGTGCAGGGGCCCAAGCACTTGGGCCATCTTCTACTGCTTTCCCAGGCCATAGCAGAGAGCTGGATAGGAAGTAGAGTAGCTGAGACTAGAACCAATGCCCATATTGGATGCTGGCTCTGCAGGCCGCTTTACCCACTACACCACAGTGCTGGCTTCAACACATCAAGTCATTATTTCAATAAGTTGACTATAATAAAGCAAAGGAAAAGCTTAGTGATAAAAGAAATACAAATTTAATTGAATTAGATAAATTATAAAATTAACAAGTAAATGACTGATTTTTTAAAGGAAAAATCTTTAGTTTTGTACAAGGACTAAAATGAGAAGAAATTATGAATGAGATAGCAAATTCAGCAAGCAGAAAAATGTAAAAGTAATTTAGAGAGTATTCTGAAGGTTTGTAAATTTCTAGATGTTATACTACAAAATATAATTTATAAAGAATGTTAAAATAATACCCAATATTCATCAATACTTCAGTTTATTTCAGTAACATGTAGATCATTTTTATAACAAATTCATAATATTATCACTTTATTGTGTAACAACATTATATTTCTCCATGCATTCAAATTTTCTTATAGGGCTATACATATGTTCTAAATATTTCTTTTTTTACTTTTCTAATTTTTAAATTTTTTTAAGATTTATTTTTTTTATTTGAAAGACTGAGTCACAGAGAGAGGTAGAGCTAGAGAGAGGTCTTTCATCTGCTGGTTCACTCCCCAAATGACTACAACAGCCAGAGCTGTGCTGATCTGAAGCCAGGAGCCAGGTCTCCCATGCGGGTGCAGGAGACCAAAGACTTGGGCCATCTTCCACTGCTTTCCTAGGCCATAGCAGAGAGCTGGATCAGAAGTGTAGCAGCTGGGACTTGAACCAGCACCCATATGGGATGCCAGCACTGCAGGCCAGGGCTTTAACCCACTGTACCACAGCACTGGCTCCCTAAATATATTTCTTACATGTTTATGCTTTTATAAAAATTTGAGTGAAAATTTTCCACATTATGTTTTTTATCTGATTATTTCTAGAAGAATCACAATGATCTATATACATTCAAACTTGAAATTTAACAGAAAATATAGTACCAATAATATGATCTTTCTCTGAAACCTATATCCAAAACTTGGCAGAAGAACAAAATGTTCAACCCTTGATGAATCTACCCTGATTTACCATGTTAGAAAATAGTGTTTTTCAGTCTTGCATATTTTATTCTTTTTCATAACCTCTTCTTAAATCTTTGGGAGTTGCAAGCACACCAGAGCTCCTATTCCATCACTAAGCAGAATCCAAATTACAATTTTGGCCCAGGTAAGGAAACATGTTTAAAAAGTCAACATTTTAAAAATAAATATTTATCATTAAATTGTAGGGTTTTGAAATTATATATATTTTATAAAGCTTTTATGAGGTATCTCTTTTCAATTTTTATTTTTTTTTCTTTTTGTTGATATCATGTGTTAAGGAAATACATGTTGGCTAGAGGGTTGCATTTTACTCTCTACTACATTTACTTAACCTGGGCATGCTTCCTGAATTTTAGTCTGGCTGTGTTGGGGAAATGTGACTTCTACAGCTGGTTGGTGTGAGGAGAGCAGTGCTGACTTACAAGGAACCTGGCTGGCAATAAAATGTGGGCCTATTCCTATTCCAAACAGAAACTAAAGCAAAAGACGATAGTGAACAGAGGCAGGTAGTCAGCTTTGTAGTTCAGACAGGTTGTGTGCAACGCCAGAGTACCTGGATTAGAGTGCTGACGCCAGCTCCAGATGCCAACTTTCTGCTAATGCAGATTGTGGGAGGCGGTAGCTCAAATAAATGAGTTTGTGCTGCCCATATTGGAGATCTAGATTGAGTTCCTGGCTCCCAGCAGCCTTTGTGGACATTTGCAGAGTGAACCAGTAGATGAGAGCCCTCTTTGTCTCTTTCTCTCTCTCTCTCACCACCACCCCCCCAAAAAAGGTGAATAAACTCTGACCAAACTCAGTTTCTCTCTCTGCTTCTAACATTTCACCCCTCCTACCACTCATACCTGTTGCCATCTCAACCATTAACCCATAACTGGCTTGCTTACTTCAGTTCACTGGTCAAAGATACAGTTACTATGAACTTTGTATCTATTTATCCAAACATGTAGTGCCAGAAAAAGAGATAAACTTGACATTATTTTGATTACAAAACCCACAAACTGTGGGACTGTAAAACTTTGACCAGGTTTAGGTCATTGCCTATTTCGTATAAATCATTAATTCATTAATTTAAATCACGATTATTTTAAGACTAATGCTCTGTATGTGTGGCACTGTCCTGGGGGTTGGTAATACAGTAGTGAATCAGACAAGATCTTACATTCTACAGGATGTAAATAAGTTAAAATATATGCCAAATATCTCAAAGGCAAGCACATATATAAGGCATATATGTATGTATATGTGTGTTCATATATATATATATGTGTGTGTGTGTGTGTATAAATATGTGTGTGTGTGTATGTATGCCAGCTTCAAATAATCCTAAATAAAATAAGCTAATATATAGTGGAGAGGTGGTGGTCAACACTAGTAAGAGATTTAAGGGGATATTTCTCTGAAAGGACAACAGAATAGAGAACTAAAGGATAGGAAGAAATCAGCCATCAAAGAAGACTGTTGCAGGCAGAGAAGATGAAAGATGCAAAAGCAAAGAGTTGAGAATATTAGGCAGCCAGGGTGGCTGGAGCCTAGAAAGCAAACCAGTGAAGATAGAAAATGAGTTAGAGATAGAAGGCAGACAAGAACTAATGTATGGAAGGATCTACAAAGCATTTGAATGTTTTTGAAAGTGGAGAAAGCTATAGCCAGGGGGAGTGTGCTATGATTTGCCCAAGTTGGGTTGGGTACCCCTTGGGTTATGTTTTAATTTGACTGCTGCTATTGTAGCCAGAGGGCTGTCAAATAAGGAGGAACATTTCCCTGTGGGAGCCATGGTTCTGGGCAGATAAAGAAATGTACAATCCTGTTCTCTTCACCATTCTGTTCAAGTACCTCTGTTATAAATTCCCTTAACAGTTAGTCTCCACATATCGTTAATCACTGTAGCCATTGTTCTTACAGAACCAGCTTTATCTAGAATATTTTATTTTTCACTCATTTTCAATATTTTAGAGTTTCTGCTCTTCCTTATCATTTTAAGGCTATTTGAAGGTGCTGTCTCAACTAGAATATGACCCAATGTTGGAAAATTATCTTTGTTATGCTGATTTGTTGATTGATTCCCTGTGGCTTAATACCTACTTGAACACTGTCTGTTACCTCTAGACATTGGCTTCAAGTTTCAACACATTGGGCTTCGTATTTTAAAATTTCCTATTTTTCAAGGGCTATTATTTGCCATGCTTATTTTCAGCTTTCTTAGGAAAAAAAAGTTATCAGATCCTGAGGGCATTTGCTAGGTATCTGGCAAGGAGCACGGCACAGCTACAAAAGCAAGTCAGAGTCCTTGAGAAAACAGCAAAATTGAATGCCTGGATAAAGAGAAAATCTGAGAGTAATAAAAAAAAAAAGGAAAAGTATAGACAGTTGGGCAATAGCAATACCAAAAAACAAAGGAATGGCCCAAAGAGTTATCAGTTACTACAGGAGAACTAATGAGGTAGAAAATTTCTCAAGAAAAAGAACCAAATCTATATTTGATAAAGAAAGAAAAAAATAGCATAAAAGAAAGAAAAACCAAAATACAGGAAAAGAAAAAAAATTAAGAAGCCCAATGCAGTGTGAAAGAGTAAAACAAAAGAATGGATAATTTAGGAAGTGGTGCATTACATTAAAGCAAATGTATTCAGTTTTCTTTTTTCTTATCTTTAACTGGCTTTGCATTTCTCGGATAGCAAAGCCAAACTGAAAGGATAATTTTGTTTATGTACCCAATTTGCATAATTGTGCAATATAAATTACAATGCTAATTAAGGACAGCCTTTGGGCTTTTGGAATTGGGTCAAAGTGGCTCCCCAAGTGCACAGAGGTTGGGGCATTGGCTCTGTCCCCTCTCCCACTGCAGGGAAGCTGGGCAAGAGAAAAGAATCTGACAGTGTGTGAAATCTTGTCAGAAACTGTGGAAGACTCAGAACTGTATGTCTCACTCTCCAAGTTGGCTTTTAAAATCCTCTTTGTGTGATTCTGTAGTGAAGTACTTAAAAGGTGATAATTCTAAACGTTGTGTTGATTATCTTTTAATGAATTTTATTTTCCTCATCCTTTTTTTCCCTTCAAAGATTGTTTTAATTGTAGATAACTGAGTATGAACCTGGCATGCAATGTTGTCTTACTGGATTATTGCCAGAATAATCTCAAACCAGTGCATGATGTGCCCTGCTTGGGCTCTTGTGAGCCAAAGGCAAGCGACAAGCTGATTTCTGAACTTTAGTTAAGTACATATTCTTGAAACTAACTAAAGGGGCCTGCATTGTGGAGTAGGACTTTCAGTGCTGGCATCCCATATGGGCGCTGGTTCGAGTCCCGGCTGCTCCACTTCTGATCCAGTTCTTTGCTATGGCCTGTGAAAGCAGTGGATCATGGTCCAAGTCTTTGGGACCCTGCACCCACGTGGGAGACGTGCACAAGCTCCTGTATCCTGGATTTGGACTGGCAGAGCTCTGGTCATTGCAGCCATCTGGGGAATGAACCAGCAGATGAAATCTCTCCCTCTCTCTCTCTCTCTCTCTGCCTCTGCCTCTCTGTAACTTTGCCTTTCAATGAATAAATCGATCTTAAAAAAATAACTATTGCATCATAAATACTTCAAAACTTCAGTCTCAGAGAGTACGTTCTCTGTACCATCCATACTAGAGGATCATAAGGTGTAGGATTCGTAAGATCTTTAACATGAATTTTTTAAAGAAAGATTATCTTTAAGTTCCAAATTGTGCTGGCATCATTGTAATGGAAGAGTCTTTTTTTTTTTATACAGGAGGATTTCAATTTCTTCACATCCCTCTATTTTTTTTTTTTTTTTTTTTGACAGGCAGAGCGGACAGTGAGAGAGAGAAAAGTCTTCCTTTGCCGTTGGTTCCCCCTCCAATGGCCGCCGCGGCCGGCGCGCTGCGGCTGGCGCACCGCGCTGATCCTAAGGCAGGAGCCAGGTGCTTCTGCTGGTCTCCCATGGGGTGCAGGGCCCAGGCACTTGGGCCATCCTCCACTGCACTCCCTGGCCACAGCAGAGAGCTGTGCTGGAAGAGGGACAACCGGGACAGAATCTGGCGCCACTACCGGGACTAGAACCCGGTGTGCTGGCGCCGCTAGGTGGAGGAATAGCCTAGTGAGCCGCAGCACCGGCCATAATGGAAGAGTCTTGAGTTCCACCTGTTCCAAAGGTGGTATTCTGCAAATGTTTGGTAGCCCCTGAACCCTGATCTTGAGCTAAGATCATACGCAAAATAAAAGGAAGCAAATCTCAAGCCCTTAGGACCAAGTAAGGATAAGGGCACTAGGGAAGACTTGTGCCCAGCTCAACCCTCTCTATCTGCTTTGCTTGTCTCCTGTGTACCTCTTCAGCGTGTAGACACCACTTCTATAAGGCATTTCTTACCTTTTCCAAATTTTTATCCCCAGGCATATAAAAACCAAAATGACATGATTTCGTACAATGTTGTGATGTTATGTTCTGAATGCTTACGTTCTCCCAAAATTCAAATAGTGAATTCCCCCTCCCCCCAAAGTGATAATAGCAGGTGGGATCTTTGGTAGGTGATCAAGGCAGAACCGTCACGAATGAGTTTAGTGTCCTCATAAAAGACCCCCAAGATAGCCCCTTCACTCCTTTCAACACGTGAAGCTAAAAGAAGACCTCTTTCTATGAGGACATGTGTACTCACCAGACACTGAATCTGTACTAGCCTCCAGAACCATGAAAAATAAACCTGTTGTTTGTGGTCCATGGTAATTTACAATGGCATCTGAGCAGACTGGAATAAGCAGGAAAGGAGAGGAAAACTGGGATTCTCGATGAAAATGCTCTTGGTTCACTGTTGGGTCTTGGGCTCTGACCAACTCAACCTCTAGTTGTGTAACACTAAGAGGTTATTATCACCAGTAAACCTCAAGCAAGACCCTGCACTGCAACCCATGCAGCTGCAGCATTCAGGTGCCCAACAGGAGATTCATGGTCATATCAGCGTTAGGTACACTGTGTTAAATACACAAACATATTTATTGCATGAATTGCAATTCTGCATTCTATCTATTTCATTCATTGTGGAAACTATCTTCTACCACCCTCTTTTGCCCTCACATGGTGTGGATGGAATAACCAGATGCTGGCTGGGGTGGAGAGTAACTGATTTGTTCTGGTTAGCAAGAGTAGCTTGTCCTCAATGTCATGGACTGCTTCAAGACTGATTTTAAAATAGAGTAGAGCCTGGGAAAGCACAGTCAGTCAGTGGAACAATGGGGAAAAATGGAAAGTTCTTAACAATATTGTTTGTTTTGGAATATACATGTATGTATTTAATTTACAAATAGTAATTCTACATGTTTATGTGGTAGAGTGTGGCATTTCAATATATGTATACAATGAATATTGATCAAATTTGGGTAACTGGCATATGTCACCTCAGACATTATTTATTTGTTTTGGGAACATTTAAAACTTTCTCTGTTAGATATTTGCAAATATTCAATCAATTATTGTCAACCTTAACCATCCTACTGTGCTATAGAATATTAGAAGTTAGTCTCCTTATCCAAGTATCCTTCCCTCACATTCTTCTGTCCTCTCCTTCTTGCGATTTCAATTTTAGCTTCCACATATAAATGAAAACATATGGTATATGTCTTTCTGTTACTGATTTATTTGACTTAGTGTCCTCTAGTTCAATCCATTTTGCTACAAGGGTCAGAATTTCTTTCATGAAAACTATTCCAATGTGTATATATACCACATTTACTTTATTCATCTGACAATAGACAACTGGGTTGATTGTCTACTGTGAATAGTGGTGCCATAAACATGAGTTGCAGTTTTTTGGATTGATTTCATTTCCTTTGGATATATACCCAGTAGTGGGACTGCTATTTCATATAATAGTTTATTTCCAATTTTGTGAGGGGTCTCCATACGTTTTTTCCATGATTGTATTAATTTGCATTCTCACCAAGAATGCATGAGAGTTCTCCTTTTTCCACATCTTCACCAGCATCACCAACATTTGTTATTTTATCTTTTTGATGATAGCCATTGTAACTAGGGTGAGATTATATTTCATTGTGATTTGTTTTTCCTACTCCTAATAGTGATGTTGAGATTTTATTCAAATTGTTATTGGCCATTTTTATGTCCTTTTTGAGAAATATCTCTTGCAATCCATGATCATGATCTATCTTTCCATTGTTTTGTGCTCACTTCAAGTTATTACAACAGTGTTTTATAATTTTCATGATAGCATTCACTTCCTTGGCTAAATTTATGCAGAGGTATCTTTTAGTACTAGTGTCAATTAGAACACTTTTAAATTCCTTTTTAGCAGTTTTGTTATTGTGTTATAAAAAGTTAATGGTTTTTGCACATTTATCTTATATCCTGTGACATTTGTTCTAACAATTTTTAGGTGGATTACTTAGATTTTCTATATATACAGTCATGCAGACAGGGATAATTTCAACTCCCTTTTTCTTACTTTGATGTCCTTTTTAAAATAGTCCTGTCAGATTGCTTTGGCTAAGACTTTCAACACTCTACTGAACAACAATAATGAAATTGAACATGCTTTTCTTCTCCCTGATCTTAGATGAAATGATTTCAGTTTTCCCCAGTCAGTCTAATGTAGGTCATGGATTTTTCATATCAATATAGCCCTTACTATATTGAAGTTAATTCTTTCTACATGTACTTTGTTGAAGATTTTTAAACAGGAAATGAGGTTTGAGTTTTATTGAATTTTTTTCTGAGTCTATTTAGATGATCCTATGGATTTTATCTTTCATTTTGCCAATAGGATATATGAGCATCTATCAATTGGTGTGTGCTGAGTGATCCTCTTGCCTCTCTCTAACAAATCCCATGTGATCACGATGTTGCTGTACTGTTGGATTCAATTTTCTGGCTTTTGGGGGAGAATTTTTGCATCTATGTTCATCAGGGATATTGTTATCCAGTTCTCTCTTTCTCGCTGCGTGTGTGTGTGTGTGTGTGTGTGTGTGGTGGGGAGGGGAGGTTGTGGCTTTCAGGTTTGATGAGGGTAATACTGGCCTTATAGAATGAGTTTGGGACCGGCACTGCGGCTCACTAGGCTAATCCTCTGCCTGCAGCACTGGTACTCCAGGGGTTCTAGTCCCGGCAGGGCACCGGATTCTGCCCTGGTTGCTCCTCTTCCAGTCCAGCTCTCTGCTGTGGCCCGGGAGTGCAGCAGAGGATGGCCCAAGTCCTTGGGCCCTGCACGTGCATGGGAGACCAGGAGGAAGCATCTGGCTCCTGGCTTCAGATCAGCACAGCGCGCCGGCAGTAGCAGCCATTTGGGGACTGAACCTACAGAAGGAAGACCTTTCTCTCTGTCTCTCTCTCTCCCTAACTGCCTGGCAAAAAAAAAAAAAAAAAAAAAAAGTGAGTTTGGAAGGTTTCTGATCTTTTCAATACTTTGAAAAGAATTGGCAATAGTTCTTTTTTAAAAGTTTGATGGAATTAGTAGTCAGGCCACTCAGTGCTATATTTTTCTTTGTTGGGAGGTATTTTTATTAGTATTTCAATCTTCTTGTTTTTGGTTAGTTCAGGTTTCTGATGTCATCAAGATTCCATGATTCACTTGTTTTCTCAGTTTTCCAATTTGCTGGTACATAGTTGTTCGTAACTGTCTCTCCTGACCCTTTGTATTTCTGTAAAATCAGTAGTAATGTTTCCATTTTCATGTCTTTTCTCTTGGTTAATTTGGCTAAAAGTTTGTCATTTTTTTTTTCAAAAAAACCTGATTCTTTGTTTCACTGATCTTTTCTTAATCTGTATTTCGTTCATTTTTGCTTTCATCTTTGTTATTTCTTTCCTTCTACTAATTTTGGTTTGGAACATTCTTGCTTTTCTTGTTCCTATATTGATTCACTAGATTTGTTTATTTTTAAATTTTTATGTTTCAGGTAGGCATGATGTATGTTTCATGTTATAAACTCTCTCCGTATTTCTTCTGCTGTATCTCTATGGTTTGGATATGTGGTGCTTTCATTTTCATTATGCTTTAAGAAATTTTAAGTTTTCCTTTGGATTTATTTATTGACTCATTGGTTGCTCAAGAGAGTGTTGTTTTGTGTCCATGTATTTATACAGTTTTTAAGGTTCCTTTTGGTGTTGACTTCTAGTTTTATTCTCTTGTGGTAAGAGAAGAGACATGGTATGATTTCAGAATTTTTAAACTTGCTGAGACTTATTTTGCAGCATAACATATGGTCTATCCTGGAGCATGTTCCATGTGCTGATGAGAAGAATGTGTAATCTACAGTTGTTTGATGAAATATTCTCTAAGTGTCTGACAAGTGCATTTAGTCTATAGAGTAGTTTCTTAATCAATATTTTTTGTATGAAGGATCTGTTCATTGATGAAAGTAGGATGCTGAGGTCCACAAGTATTATTGTGTTAGAGTTTGTCTCTCCTTTCAGATGTAATAATGCTTGCTTTTCACGAGCATACTTCAGAAGATAATGGAATGGGCCGGAGTGTGGCTCAGGGGTTAAGAAGGTTAAGAAGCTGCTAGGGATGCCTGCCTCCCAGAGTTAGGTGCTGTCTTTAAGTCCCAGCTCAGCTCTTAATTCCAGCTTCCTGCTAATGCACACTCCAGGAGGCAGCAAGTGGTGGCTCAAAGAGTTAAGTACCTGCTACCCATAAGGGAGAAATAGATTGAGTTCTCAGCTTCTGCCTTGGAGATGGTCCAGCTTCAGCTCTTGCAGGCATTTCACATTTGAGAAGTGAACTCGTGGATTGGGAGGTTCTCTCTCTCTCTCTCTCTCATTATATTAGTGACATTCTATGTGTGCTTTACAGTTTTTGACTTACAGTCAATATTCTCTGATATAACTACTCCTGTCTGCTTTTGGTTTCTGCTTGCATGACCATATTTTTTCCATCCCTTTTCTTTCAGTCTATATGCATCTTTACTGTTAAATGAGCATATTATTTGGTCTTATTTTTATACACTCAGCCAGAGAATATAATAATATTATATATAATCAGAGAATAGAATAGAATAGGATATAGATAATGTAGTACATTTACATTTAAGGTTATTATTTTTAAAATTGCATTTATTTAAAATGCAGAGTTAGAGAATGAGAGGGGAGAGAGAGAGAGAGAGAGATAGGTCTTCTATCCTGGAACTGTACCCAGGGCTTCCATATGGAAGGTCAGGGGCCCAATTACTTGGGACATCTTCCTCTGCTTTCCTAGGTACATTCTCAGGGAGCTGGATTGGAAGTAAAGCAGCCAGCGCTGAAATTGGAGCTCAGATGTGGGATGCCAACATAGCAGGGGAAAGTTTAATCTATTGCTCCAAAAGGCCAATGTCTAAAGTTATATCGATAAGTAAAAACATTTCATATCATTCTGTTATTTTTTTCTGGTTGTTCTCTATGTCATTTGATGCTTTCTTCCTCTTGTTTATCTTTGAGTTTTGAAGTTTCTGTGTTGATATGATTTGATTTTTTTTCTCTCTTATGTCCCTGTTCTGTTTAGTTTTGTGTTTTTCTGTATTTTCTTTTTTCTAAATTTTAATAATTTTTGCAATAGCATTTTTTCATATTTCATATATATAGTTTTAAGAGCATAATGATACTTCCCACCCTACCCTTCCACCTTTTTTTAATGTTAGTTAACTTCCTTTCACTTCTTATTTTTAAAATTATTTATTTGAAAGGAAGAGTTAGAGAGAGAGGGGGGAGGAGAGATCTTCTATCCACTAACTCACTCCACAAATGGCCACAATGGCCAGAACTAGGCTATCTGAAGCCAGGAGCCAGAAGCTTCTTCCAGGTCTCCCATGTGGGTTCAGGGTCCCAAGTATTTGGACCATCTTTCACTGCTTTCCTAGGTGCATCAGCAGGAGCTGGATGGGAAGTGGAGCAGCTGGGACTCAAACTGGCAACAATATAGGATACTGGTGCTGCAGGCTGTGGTTTTACCTGCTATGCCACATTGCCCGCCCCCTTTCAATTCTTTTTTGCTGGAGAACATTGAAACTGTCATTTATTGCTAGTGAAAATGCAAAATAGTAAAGTCACTTTAGAAAATTCGACACACTTTAAAATATACAATTCCATAATCACACCTCTTGGTGTGATTGTCCAAAGGAGCTAAAAACTAAGGTCCAGATAACCTGCATATATCTGTACATTTAGAACAGCTTTGCTCATAATTACCAAAACTTGCAATCAACTAAGATGCCCCCCAGCATGTGAATGGAAAAATAAACTGTGCCACATTGCAGTGGAGTACTACTGAGTACTAAAAAGAAATGAGCTATCAAACTTTGACAAGATATGGAAGAAATTCCCATGCATGTTACTAAGTGAAAGAAGCACCCATTTCAATTCTTATGTAGAACTTCCTTAAGCATTTCTTGTAGGACTGTTCTACCGATGATGAATTCCTTTAGTTTTTGCTAATCATGAACAGTCTTTAATTTTCCTTCATTTCTGAAGGATAGCTTCCCTAGGTTTGGTGTTCTTATTTGGATTTTTTTTTCTTTCAGCATATTCAATATTTTATCCCATTTTCCCCTGGCTTCTAAGATTTTTACGAAGACATATGTTTTTAGTCTAATGGTGATTTTTTAATAAGTATCTTGACACTTTTATGTTGTCATTTTTAGAATTCCCTCTCTGTCTTATAAGTTAGACTGTCTGACTTTGGTATGCCAAGAGTCTTTTGTGGTTAAATCTATTAAGGGTCCTTTGGGCTCCTGGACTTAAATAGCTGTATCTTTGCCAAGATTTGGAAAGTTTTCAGCAATTATTTCATTGAATAGATTTTCTCCTTTCTTTTCTATTAAGTCATAATGGAAATGTTTACTTCTTTAATGATGTCCTATAAGTCTTCATTCTTTTAAAGTTTTTTTTTTCTTTCCTGACAGTACTTTGAAAAGACTTGTCTCATATTTTTTTTCTTCTTCTTGCTTCTTTTTATTTTCTCTGTTTGTTGAATTTCTCATTCATGTGAATTGTCTTCCTAATTTGGTTAAATTCTGTCTGCATTCTCTTCCAGTTTTCCTTGAAATACTTCATTTGTTTTATCAGGTTTGTTGACGCTCCTCTCTTTGTGGTTTGTTGCTAAAGAACTATTTTGTTTCTTTGAAGTTATAATGTTACATTGTTTCATGCTTCTTGTGTCCCTACTTTGATTTTCTTGGATCTGGTGGGTCAGTTGCTCCTACCAATTTTATAGGGTGACCTTTATAGTAAAAGAGTTTCTACTGACAATACGTCCTAAGATGTTGGTTGTATATGCTGGGTTAGTTCTGATTCCAGGTGGGCACTTCAGTGTATTGTGTGTGTGGCATCTTCAGCTGTAATCAATATTAGTGATGTTTAATGGCATCTCAGGGACATAGGTTGCAGGGATTTTGTGATTTCTACTACTGGTTGAGATGCATCTCCCTTAACTGGGGAAGATTTCCCATCAGCTGAGGTAATGTTATACATAGCTGTGAGTATGGGGTGCCTATCATTCTCTTTGGGTTGTGTGAGGATAGGGCCACCCTGGAAGATCCAGATGGCTGTGGCAGAGTGTGCCCAGAAGTGGAGTGGGTTGTCTGCAGGTATTTGAGAGCCCCATTGAACCTGAGCCATACCAGTGTTTGAGGTGGGGCGTCTATGTCTGAGGGCTGCGTGGGAAGCTAACTTTACATGGCCACCAGGGTCAACTTAGAGAGGTCGTCCCTGATGTTTCCATGGAGAGGATGAATGTGCAGGATCATGCACTTTCTTCTAAGTGTCTCAGTGGCCAGGTTTCTGACAATTGGCTATTCAAACTTTTTGGGGCCTCCAAAAGGTGGGTAGGACTGCCTGGTTGCTTCCCAGTGTCCTTTGACAGGCACAGTCATCCAGGAAAGGTGGTTTTTCTTCTCAGGGTTGTGAGGACGTGGGCGGAGTCACTCATTTGCATTCCTGGGCTTTTATGTGTTCAGCTACTCAATCAGGACTGGTTGGTAACTTCCCAGTTATCTGAGATATCTGCACATATCTGATTGGGGACACCTGGGCATTTCTAGGCCAGCAGGAACCTGGGCAGTGTTTCTTCTCTGCTTCCTGGGACCAATGATGCATTGTAGGAGCCTCTTGAACATTTCCAGGTTAGCAGGAGAGTGGGCAGGATTACAGATGGACAGTGTCTCACAATGCTTCCATGCCACAAGAACCTGAGATATTTTGGCTGAATACTGTCTCTAGGACAATTCAGATATTGATTATGTTCTGTCTCCACAGCAAACCAGCAGTGTGGTTATCTGGCAGCTTTCCAAACTGACCACTCTGCCCATCCAGGCTGCAGAATTCTCCAGCAGTGAATATTTGAGGTATCAGTGGCATGAATGAGGACTTTTAGGGGCATCTTGCTTACCCTTTCCCCACTGAACAAAGTTCCTACTTGGTTCAGGGTTAATCTCAAGAGACAGAACAGTAGATTCTGTGGTCTCAATTTCTTTTCTTATTGTAAGCTCTGTGCATTGCTGTTTCTAGGCCTTTGCCCACCTTCCTACCCCACTCAAGCAGATGGAGACTGCTTCTGCACTGTACTGCCTTAGGTTGGTAGAGGAGTGGTGAAAGGAGTCCTTTGGCCATCTGACTAATGTGCTTCCAGAAGCACTGAGCATAGGTGCTGGCTTGGATGTGATGCCTCTAAGCCTCTGCCCAGTCTGGGGATTTACTGTGGTGGTCCTGGTACTAGGTTTCAAGGCCTGGATTTAAGTCTCTATGTCTCTCCAAAGTGGGAAGTAACCACTGTACTGCTTGGAGATTGGAGATTGTTGATTTGGGCTACAATTTCTCTCATGCCTTCTTCAATGTATTTTTTTTCTAATTACTATAGTAAAATTAGGCACTGTGTTCTTTCATCTGACTTCTCCAGCTCTTGTAAAGCTATCTTGGTACATGAATAGATGTTGAAATGGGTGTCTTAATGAGCCAGCATCTTGTTCTTCTTGTTGAAAACATTTTTGAGCATGTAAATAAAGCCATGAATATGTTTTCCAAATTACTCCTAGTACATGAAATAGTATACTTCTCATTTCAATTCAGTTGGTCTAAATTGAGTATCATTTTCAACCAAAAGAGTCCTATCTATCTATATATATATATATACACATATATATACATATATATATTATATATATACGCACATATATATATATATTAGAATTTTACTGGTTTTCCCATTTATACTCTGCATAATATTGACTACATTTGTTCTTTGGTATCCTGTACTCTAGTCTTGAAAAATCACTTACATATCATGCATATATATATATATATATATAATATATATATAGCTACGAAACAACAAAACTAAGAGCTAATAGTTCATGTTAATAGTACATGTTAAAGCTTAAGAAATCTCTGAAACACATCATTGTATATAGCATAAGGTCCAAATCTTTATATATTATAATAATGTAGATTTTTCCATAATGCAGTTAGTATGTTCATTCTCCATGTTTTATTGATGACAGTGTTACATAAGAGTGGCCAAGGTGGCCAGAGAATCTGGTCTAATTAGTTCTCTTTTATTTTTTTGGTTGAGCATCCCTCAACAGATAGGTTACATACTATTTCTGGACTTAATATGAATTTTGGTAAACTATATTACTGCAATTTCTTGGGTGAATTTAACTTTTCTCTCTGGAATATTCTTTATTTCTTTAATTATAAAAGCATACTATTGACAATGTGAATACTTTAGCAAATATTTATTTTGATAATTGCATATACATTGAGTACAAGTACTGTGGAGCAATCATTTCCAAAATGTGATCACAAACAAACAACATTACTGTCACTTAGGAAACTGTTAATATGTCATGTTATTGGGCTCAATTTCAGACACCTTGAATCAGACAACCTGAGGAAGATCTATATTTTAACAAAATGAATTTCTTCTGTGATAAAGTTTTTGGGCCATTTTGAGAGATTTGGGAAACATGTTGATTGAGAGATATCTCAAAACCTTCTATCTTAGTATTTAAATATATTTTCCCTATGATTCTAAAATTTCTGTTTCACTAGAGTTTTTATATCCATAGGAGACCCATTCTATGTTTTCAGTTAACCCTTGATACTCACTTTCTGTGGATGACTATTGTCAGATTCTCACTTATCTGACATTTTCTGGAAAATGAGGAATCAAATAAATTTTCTTTTCAATAATCACATGCCATCATATCTCCTTCTGAGTGGAATTCTGAAATTATTATATATATATATATATACACTCATGTATGGCTTAATGACAGAGATACATCTGATAAATGTGTCTTTGGGCAGTTTTATTGTTGGCTAAACATCACTGAGTATACCTACAAATACCTAGTTGGTATAATCTACTATATACCTAAGTTATATTATAATTTTATGGGACAACTATTGTATGTGAGATCTGTTGTTGAATGAAACATCATTTTGCTGCACATGACATATCTGTTTCCCCTGTTAACATTTAGCGTCTTACTGATTTCCTAGGTATTCAGCAATTGTTGATACTATGAGATATAAAACAGTTTTTATGTATGGCAAGTGTACATCATTCTTAATTTAAATTGATGCCATGGAAATTCCATTAGGAAAGCAAAATGTATTTGCATAAACTGAACTCTGTGTATATTTGCATCACAAGTACTAGATCTAGACAGATATAAATGCTGTTTAGTGGTTTAAATCACAAGCTCTGGAGTCAGTTTCCCTGAGCTGGGATCTTGACCCACCTACTGGTTTTGGAGGCTTGGGCAAATCCTGTCTCTTAGTTTCTTTGTCTGATTGACACAAAGAAAGTGCTCAGTAAACTTTAAGGCTACAGCTGTTGAAGCAACATCCTGAGAAAGATGTCCACTTGTTATAAACAGGCAAACTTTGTTTCAACTAATAATCTATCTCTAAAAACACACATGGAGGCTGATATGCTAATGACAAAGAGAACTGGTTGAGAATTAACCCCATACTGGGAAATGAAAACAAGGAAAGTTCTTAGAAACTTGGAGTTATTTACTCTAGTACAATGCTAACTGGTATGCAGTGATTTAGCATAGCTTACCTAAGCCCAGAAATTTGCACTGACTTTAGGGAAGATAATAGCATCAGTTTTTCTAATCTGTTCTTTTCCTTTGATACAAGATTTTCTTTTCCTTTTTTAAAGACTAACTCTATTCCATCTCTTCTATTTACACTAACTTGGATGTCACCTTCATGTCTTTAAATGGATCAGTCTGAGATGTCGTTACTTTCATATCTATAAACATATATTATTATCTGTGGAAGTCTTTGTAATTATATAATTTTCAGTTTATGTTAAGATCATTGATATACAGCAGTTCAGAAGAGGTATAACTTTACTATGGCTTCGAATGCCTTCCAGGATTTATTACTGTCCCAGGAATGGTACTGATCTCTGTTTTCATATTTTAAATGTCTAGGCTTAGAATTTTACTGGTTTTCCCATTTATACTCTACATAATATTGACTACATTTGTTCTTGGGTATCCTGTACTCTAATCTTGAAAAATCACTTATAAATTATGGATATGTCTGTATTTGCTTGTTGAGAAAACATTGTCAGGCATTGTTCTAGGCATTAAGGAATAATGGTTACTAGAGTCCTTGCCATTACAACACTTAATTTGGTGAAATAAACTGTAATTTTCTAGAAGGCATAAAGTGAAATTTATTGTGTTTGCCTTGTTCTCAGAATATTGGGAATGCAAATTAGTGCTTAATGAAAATTTGTTAAGATTATTAAATGCATATTAATTGTAAAATATTAGTAATGTTTGAGGAAAATGGGTCGGGAAAGAGACTTGGCAAGCTCAAGTATACATAGTGAAAGATTATTTGAGCTGAAAGACACTTAAAAAATTTAGGAAAACTAGAACTTTTCAGGTGAGATAACAGAGCAAATGCTTGTATTAGCGATTGAAAATTGACTGTAATTATGTAGCATAAAGTACACTCTCAATTGACCTAGTGGGAGTTTGTGGGAAGTAGTAGGAAGAGTACTGGGGTTACAGAGGGAAACCAAGTTGAAAACGTGACTTTATCACTTAATAAGTGTGTAACTGGAGGTGACTGTCTTAGCTTCACGATACTCACATTAAATGGCTCTTTGAATCTTAGAACAGTGCAGAGAGAATCAAAGAAGTAGGATATTTTGGAGCACTTTTTCGTCTTTCTAAATGTTCAATATTTTGCTAAGCAGAACAGGATTGAATTTTGGGTCTTGAGTTGAAAGATGGGTGATTAAAATAGTAAATCACCAAGAGAAGAGGAAGCACATTCTGATGCACAGTCACCAAGGACTGCCAGGAAATACCGCCCCCGAAATCTGAAATGGGTGCATATGCCTTCAAATCAGCAAGAAGTTTGACTACAAGGCTGCAACACACTTGTAGGTTAGACCACTACTGTATTTTTTAAAAATTCAATAATTTTTACAAATATTTAGTAAATAAATAGGAGTTTAAGTATTTCTCAAGATCAGCATGAAAATGCCTTGCATATTTTAAGAATAGCAACTTCTTGGATTATTAGATTCTTTGCTGTTGTTTTTCAGTCTGCACAAGCATATTGTAAGATGTTCTATATTTATGAATCTTATAACAAACTGTGAAGATAACAGAAAGCTTTTTGAGTGAAATGAAGCAGTCCTCTAAGCATTTCATAAAAATTAAGACAAATATGTTGTGAGATATTCTTATGCATCGAGGGTACATTTCTCATTGTCACTTTTTAATTTATTATGTTATGCACTCAGGCACCATAGACATTTGCTCAATGACAGCACACATGTATGACAGGATATACCGTATGGTATGGGTATGTAGTAGCTTTTACCTTTCAGGTTTGTGTAATATGTTCTATAATGTGCACACAATGACAAAATCACTTAATGCATTTTTCAGAACATATCCTTGTTGCTAGTTGATACATAGCTATTATACATTATTTTACTTTCAAATCAAATTTCATTAATTTTATTTAGATTGTGGAATGCATTAGCCTGAAAATCATTAATCATGACAACTCTTTTTGACTTTGACTCATACAACTTGCACATAAATTTAGTCTTTGGAGAAATCTTTCCTGCACCCGTCTCCTAGTAGAAGCAAGTTTTGTTCTACTGTGTTAATCTCTGGGTTCTCTGAAGGGAAACAACCTTACTGTTTTAAGTAATTTATCATAAGCACATCGTTGATGCTCGATAAATGTTTATTGTCTCAATTGCATTCAATTGAAATAAATATTAACTTTTGATTAACACTGGAAAAAAGTTACAAGTCAAGGATTCCCAGTGAGTCATTCTATTTCAAGTCTGACTAAACAATTACATATGTGTATATATATATATATAATTGTATATATCTGTATATATATACATATATATCTGAGAAATTCTGACTACTTGATTTAGACACATAGAAAGTGGGGCTGACACTGTGGCATAGAGAGAGTTCAACTGCCATTTGCAACAATGATATCCTATATCAGAGTATCAGTTTGAGACCTGGAAGCCCTACTTCTATTCCAGTTCCCTGCAAATGAGCATCTCTCTCTCTCTCTCTCTCTCTCTAACTCTACCTTTCAAATAAATAAAATAACCTTTACAAAAATTCAAAAAGAAACATAAAAATTGAGGAAAGTAACACTTGTGTTCTATAATTCTCAAAATATGTTCTCATTTTAGGGAATGGATCCATTGAAGATATTCATAGATGCTTCATGTAGTGAGCAAAATGAAGTGTTCCAAGTGTGTGTGTGTCATTTGAAAGGTAGAAGGGAAAAGGATATGTTAAAATAGAACTTCTAGGGGCACTGTGGCATAGTGGGTAAAGCCGCTGCCTGCAGTGCCGGCATCCCATATGGGTACCAGTTCAAGTCCTGGCTGCTCTACTTCCAATACAACTCTCTGCTATGGCCTGGAAAAACAGTGGAAGATGGCCCAAGTCCTTGGGCCCCTGCACCCACGTGGAAAGACTCGGAGGAAGCTCCTGGCTCTTGGTTTTGGATTGATGCAGCTCCGGCCGTTGCTGCCAACTGGGGAGTGAACCAGAGGTTGGAAGACTCTCTCTCTCTCTCTCTCTCTCTCTCTGCCTCTCTTTCTCTCTTTGTGTAACTCTGACTTTCAAATCAATAAATAAATCTTTAAAAAAAAGAACTTCTCTGTGATAATTAATAGCAATGACAAATACTACCAGATGTATATTCATTATATAGTTCTTTCTTTCTTAAGAGCCACGTCAATTAAGTAGAAATGTATTCAACTAAACATCTTGCATTGGTAACCTCTCATGCAAACAGTGGTAGTTAATTGACTCAATTCTGGCAATTAAAAAAAAATATTAGAAACCTCTGTTTGGGTCTTTCTGGAAAGTTTATAGAGATAAATTCACTCAGACAATGAATTCCTTTAGTATCTTTGTCTTTCACCTAGATGGATGTCTGGAGAGGCAATCATCTTGCAATCATGAGAATTAAAGCCATATTTTGCAGCTGGTTTCCATAGGAATGCAGAACAAATGTGAGCCTTAATGACACTGAGCCATGGTACTAATCCTGAGCTTTCTATCCTTAGACTTGTTGTATGAGACAAATAAACCTCTTACTTATTTAACTCAATATTTGTGGATTTTCTGAAAACTCAATAAAATCCTGATACTTCTGCCCTTCCAGCAAATGGGAAGTCTGTTGAAATCAAACTCATGCATGGCTAAACCCACTCTACTGAAACAGCTCTATTTCAGGCCCTGGTGCAGAGGAATTTCCCAGAGGGATATAAAATATCTGATAATCTTTTTTCTCTGTTAGTTTTCCATAAAGCCTAATATTGAAAATATCTGAAAAGTTGTCTTGTAAATAGAGATGTAATTTTTTTGGGCATCAGTTGATAAATGCAATTAGGATTTATATGACTAGGTTTGGCAAAAATCAAAGATGCAACATCCTTCACGTAATATTTCTTTAATTAAATTTTATTTCTCTATGGGTGTGATATGTATTGTGGAAGCATGATCAATGAACTTTTACAATTTGGTTAAATCTTGCTCTTTGTCCTATTTGTATAATTTATTGTGTCAGTGGTTCTCAAGTGGTGTGCTCCTGCAGCTCTTCATTGGAAAATCCTTCCCAGATGAACAACATTTTTCATTAATTTCTGTATTTTATTTCATTTTTAAATTAAACACACATGCTATGACTGAAAGAGAAAACAGCCCTCTTTTAATCCCAGAGGATTACTTGGCCTTGACTATAATTGATTCATACCCTTTCCACCCCACCCTTATTATTCAAGTAGAGAATGACAAAGGGAATCCCTGCCCCACAAGTCTATTCTAGATGACTCAAAACTGAATGGGAACTGTTTGTTATTTTACATTTTTTAAAAAATTTACTTATTGATTTGAAATGCAGAGTTATAAACAGAGGAGAGAGAGAAAGAGAGAGAGAGAGAGAGACAGATCTCCCATCTACTTGTTCACTCTCCAAACAGCCACAATGGCCAGGGCTAGGCCAGGTTGAACCCAGGAACTGGGAGCTTCTTCCAAGTCTCCCACATGGGTGGCAGGGGCCCAAGCACTTGGGCCATCCTCTGCTGCGTTTCCTGGGCCATTAGCAGGGAATTGGATCAGAAGCAGAGCAGCGGAGACAGAAACCAGCGTCCATATTTGATGCTGGCATCACAGGCTGCAGTTCAGTTCAACCTGCTACACCACAACATCGGCCAGTATTTTAAAAAATTTCAGCAGAACTTTTGTATTTTGCAACTTTTCCCATCAAGAATAATATGAACCCAGAATCAGTTCCATCCCTGTCAAAACTGGAAAACAATTTTATTTCATTTCATTTTTAAAAGCTTTATTTATTTATTTACTCATTTATAATATGACATTTTAATCATAGGTAAAACTGTATGTGGTTTATATATTATGACAAATATATCACACTAATATGTGTTAAGAGAGATAAACCTGAGTATGGGGTATATGGAGACTCTTTATACTACTTCAAAATTCTTTTTGTAAATTTAAAAGTATTCTGGAATAAAAAGCTTAAAAATAAAATTCAAAGTGAGAGAAAGAGAAAGAGATTTCTTCCACCTGCTAAGTGGTTCATTCCCCAAATGCCCACAGCATCCTGCACTGGGCCAGACAGAAACCAGAATCCCTGAACATAGTCTATGTGGGTCTCCCACTTGGGTGGCAGGAATCCAAACACCTGGGCCATAACCTGCTGCCTCCTACGAACATTAGTAGGAAAATGGATTAGAAGTAGAGGTGGGCTGCTCAGTTCCAGGCATTCTGATGTGGGATGTAAGGACTCCAGTTGGAGACTTAAATCTCTATGCCACAATGACTGCCACTGGAGTAAAATTTAAAACAGGAAAATATGACCTGTGCAGTGCTATTTACCACATCTCTGGTTAGTGAATTTATAGGACTAGAAACCAGGCCTCCTGTCTCTTAAGTATGGAACAAAAAGGAGAGATTTAGAACTGCTTTCATATGCAGCTAATATGGATTATGTTTCAGCCTATGAGTTTCAGTTCACTGTCTGAGCATAGTGTTTAGGGGGCTGTGTGTGTGTGTCTAGGGGACTGTGTATATGTGTATGTATTTGTATGCATGTGCATATATCTTTGTGTATGCTTGATTAATTACTTCTGCCTCATTAAATATACTTAAAGAATGAGAAGAAATATCTATACCTTGAACTTAAGGACCTGGCTTTGATCTACATCTTAACCATCTTCTTTCTAGTGTAGTTCTTCATTATGAAGCATGGAACCTGAAATTAGAATTGAATTTGCTAGATTCCTATGTAGCTAGGTTTCTTGGTGAGATGAAATTTGAAAGATTAGAAGCCCTACCTTCATTCACATGTTCAAGATGGCAATGAGAGAAAATTCACATGACTAGCTTACTCTATTCTTAAAATATTCTGTGAAAATTTTCTATAGAATACAATGCATGCATTTTAAGTTATAATTTGATGGAAACTGAGAAATTTATAGGGCTGTGAAACCAGCATCACTATCAGGATATGTCATATTTCCCTCACCCCATAATAGTTCCTGAACTCCTTTCCAGTAATGCCCATCCCTGGATCCAGAAGACTATCGAATTGCTTTTCATTAGCATAGATCATATTTTTTTTCCTAAAGATTCAAATAAATGAATTTACATGGTGTGTCTTTGTTAATGTTGGCTCATTTCACTCAACACGATATTTCTGAAATGTATCCATACGATTGATATGGTAGACAAAATTCTAAGACGATTCCTAAGATTCTTGCCTCTTAGTATGCATACCTTCTCTCAGCTATTTAATCAAACACCAATCTAGGTGCTGTTGTAAAGAGATTTTCCAAATGTAAAGTCCTCATAAGTTTACTTTGAAGTAGGGGTAATTCCCTGGGTGAGTCTTACTGAAGCAGATGACACTCAGGAAGTATTTACACACATTGTAGGCACACCAGAAATTCTGTTCACAGCGGGCACTTGGCCATGACAAAGCCAGAAGCCCAGAAATCACTGCAGTCTCCCACATGGGTTGCAGGGACTCCAGCACTTGAGCCACCATGTACTCCATTCCAGGGTGTGCATTCAGAAGAAGCCAGAGTCAAAAGTAGAGTCAGGACTTGAACTTGTGCACTTGCATATGGGGTGCAGTGTTCCAAGCAGTCTTAACCTCGGCACCCAATGCCCAGTCCTGATCAGAGTTAAAGAGAAAACTCCCAAGTCGTGGAGAAGGCCATGGGGTAAGCAACACCAGGCAGCTTCAAGTAGCTGAGAACAATGTGTGTTGACAGCCAGCAAGAAGACTATGATCTGTTTCCCAAGCCTAAGGTACTGAATTTTACCCATAAAGATGAACTTAGAAGAGTTCTTTGAGCATTGGATTAGATTTCAGACATGTCCAGCATCTTGAATTCTGTCTCTAAAGAGCTGAGCAGAACACTCAGCTATGTTGTGCCCAGACCTCTGACCTCCAGAACTGTGATTTAATAGGTGAGCATTATTTGAAGCTGCCCAATTTGTGGTAATTCATTATATTCTGTAGAAAATAAATGGATTATGTTATTAGATTGCTCCTTTTGATTGTAACCAATAGGGAACCAATATACCTATTACTTTGTAACAATTCACTGATAATGTAGTTTCTGAAAGCAAGACATATTTATTACCTCATAGTTTCTGTGGGTCAGGAAACTGGGAATGGCTTATGTGAGTTCTCTCATTTAGGGTTGCTCATAAGCCTGCGAACAGTGCATCAGCCGGGTCCATGTCCTCATTTGAAATGCACTTTGCCAGTGGTCCACATCCAAGGTCACTTAATATGACTATTGGCAGGATTCAGTTTCTTTTGGGTTGTTAGACTGACATCCTCAGATATGAGGTGACTGTTAACCAGAGCTCATTCTGAGCTTGCTGCTATGTGGGCCTCCCCAACCAGCTAGGAAGAGTGTCTGCAAGCCAGATGCTGCAATCTCTAGTTATGTAACCACACAAATTACATCCCCTCGACAATTAGATATTTAAATAATTAGAAAGCAGTTGCTCCAAAGGAGAGTATTACACAAGGCTGTGAATACCAGGAAGCTGGGGTCACTAGGAGTTATTTTAGAAGCTACCTACCACAGTGAATAGTACTTCATTATGTGACTATATCAGAATTTCTTTTTCCATTCAACTGTACAGAGACATTTGTGTTCATTTGTGATTGGCACTATTATTTAGGAAAAAAAAATGAAGTTGCCAGGAACATTCAATCATGTATATTTTTTGGTGAAATATCTGTTTCAATAAATCATTTTAGCATGGGCATTTGTTGAGTGAAATGGCAGGGTCATTTAGAAAAAGGTATGTTTAGTCATGAAACAAGCATCACAAAGTAATTTCCAAAGTGACAGTATCATTTTACACTCCCAAAATGTACAAAAATGTATTCATTTCAGTTGTTCTGTATCTCCATAAAATCTGATAGTACTAGTGTAATTGTAAGCATTTGAATAGGTGTGTGATGATACTTATTATGATTTTAATATGAATTTCCCTAATGCTTAATATGGATTGTATTAATCAACTTTTCATTATTACAAGACAAATAACTGAGAAGAGCTATTTTAGAAGAAAGGAGGTTTATTTTGGTTTGTAGTTTTAGGGGCTTAAGGTCCAAGATCAGTTATCGAGAGATGACAGAACATGTGCAGAGGGAAGATTCACGGTGAGCCAGGAAACTGAGAAAGAGCAGCTTGGCCTTTGTGGCCAATCCCTGACGAGAACTGCTTTCCTAGGGCATCCCCAGTGACTCACCAAGTTCTTTACCAAGTCCACTTCCTAGACAGCATCACTGTATCAAATCCCCACTTTACTACATGAAGCCAAATCTTTAAATCATAGCAGAGATTAATTATGTTGTGTGGGGAGCAACTCGGACTAGACTGTTACTGGAATTAAGACTTATTCTATGCATCTGCTCTCCCACAATATGGTGCTGGGAGAGGAGTAAATAACTTTTACACAGCTGCCTCTTGCCAACTTGACTGATGAGCTGATCCTGCTCCTGATTGGAGGAGAGCAGCGTGCTCGGCGTGTGGGCAGCAGAGTTGGGATTGGTGGAAGAGGACTATAAAGGAGGAGAGAGACAACATGCACCGGAACATCCGGATAACATCTGAGCAGCCCCCGAGAGAGCCGGCAGGTGGTGTGCCGCTCCCCCGCGGAAGTGGGGAAAGTGGCAGGGGGAACTGCCCCTCCACGGAGGTGGAGGGGTCGGCAGCCAACCCAGGAAGGACCAGCAGCAAACCCGGGAAGGGCCGAGCAGACAAAAGAACAGTGCAGGGTCTAGTGTCGTTCCTCCATGAAGAGGGGGAGCGACATGTTGAGTATCTTTTTATGTACATAGAGGTCATTTTTTATTTTTTGTGTGAAATATCTACTTAAATAGATTATGTATTTGGGTTGTTTCACTTTTTATTGTTGAGTCAAGAGAACATTTTATTGTGAATCTAACTCCTTTATTGGATATATGTTTTCAGAATTATTTTTTGTTAGTGACTTACATGTTTATTTTTATAATTTTTAATTTTTTTATTTATTTGAAAGAGTTACAAGGAGGGTGAAGCAAAGGCAGAGAAAGAGAAAAAGAGAAAGAGAAAGAGAAAGAGAAAAAGAGAAAAAGAGAATTCTTCCATCTACTGTTCATCCCCAAAATGGTCGCAATGGCTGGATCTGGGCCAGTCTGAAGCCAGGAGCTTCATCTAGGTCTTCCATGTGGATGCTGTGTCCCAAGGACTAGGGCCATCTTCCTCTGCTCTCACATTCCCATTAGCAGGGAGCTGGATTGGAAGTGGTGCAGCGGGGACTGGAACTGTTACCCATATGGGCTTCTGGCACGTCAGGTGGCAGCCGTACCCACTTATACCATAGTGCTGGATCCTATATTTTTATTTTTCACATGATTGAAGGGAAGTTTTGTGGTTTGCATTTTTATTTTTTTAAATTATCTGTCGAGGGAGAGTTTATATTAAATGAGCTCCATTTTGTCCATTTTATTCTGTTAAGATTGATGCCTCTTGAACTACGAAAATATGATATTGCTCTGTCAATATAAAAATCCTATATTTTAGCCCTAGATATTTTATGATTTTATCTTTTAATTCTATGATCAATTCTGAGTTTCTTTTCTTTCTGTGGTTTAAAGTAAGGGATAATGTTTGATTTCCTACTGTTATTTACAGGTCCAATTTTTCCAGGATCATCTTATTGAAAAGACTCTCCTTCACCATTATGTTATGCTTTTGAAATTATACATAAAATCAAATGACCATATGGACATGATCTACTTCTGAATTATTTATTCTAGTATCTTGATCTTTATGTATCTTTACACCAGTTCCATTGTCTGGATTACTGTTGATTTATAGGAAATCTTGAACTCAAAGATTCCAAATTTATCAAGTAGTTTTGGCTGTTCTAGGTCCTTGGCATTTCCCTATAACTTTTTACATTAGATTGTCAATTCTCCCTCAAAATGTAGCCTGTAGAATTGTTAACTTATGTTATTAAGTACTCTGATCCATTAACATATCACATATAACATAACATATAACATATATATATATAACATATCTGAATTTATATAGAACTTCTTTAATGACTAAATGGTTTTAGCATTCACAATGCATAGTTCCTGTAGTTTGCTAAATTCTAAGTATTTTCTGATTTTGAATGGAATTGTAAATAACTTAAAAACTGATTTCCACTGGTACTGTGGCATAGTAGGTTAAGCCTCTGCCTGAGGCACCTGCATCCCATATGGGTGCCGATTCAAGTCCTGGCTGCTTCTCTTTTGGTTCATCTTTCTGCTATGGCCTGGAAAAGCAGTAAAAGATAGTCGAGGCGCTGGGACCCCTGCACTTGTGTGGGAGTCCTGGATGAAGCTCCTGATTCCTGGTTTCAGATCGGTGCAGCTCCAGCTGTTGTGGCCATTTGGGGAGTGAACCAGAGGATGGAAGACCTTTCTCTCTCTTTCTCCCTCTAACTCACTGTCTGTAAACCTACCTCTCAAATGAATAAATAAAATCTTAAAAAAAGACCTCAATTTCCTATTGGTTGTTGATAGCACATATATATGCTACCGATTTTTATATTGATCTTGTCATGTTCAATCTTCTTGTACTCACATATTTCCGAGTAGCTGTTATGTAAATTAATAGCTTCTACATGTATGATCATATCATTTTATAATTAAAACAGCTTTTATAATCATTCTCACATTTATATCTTTATTTAGTATTAGTATACTCCAGGACAATATTATGTAGAAGAGTTGAGTACAGAGATATTTTCCTTGTTTCTAATGTTAGGAAGAAAATAGTCTCATCCTTCCATGTGATGGGGTTATTATAGATGGCCTATATCAGAAGAGAATATTTCATTCTTTCATTCGATACTGAGATATTATATCATAAATGGATGTTGAATTTTGTCAAATGGGTTTTCTAAAATGATCTTATAGTTTTTTCTATATTATGTTAATGTGAATTATGATTGATATTAGAAAGCTAAAGGGTGCATTCCGGAAAAACACCATATGCTTACAATGTATTCCCTTTTAAAATAATAAAAGATTCCTTTGCTAATATGTGATTAAGATTTTTGTGTCTAAATTCATGAGGAATATTTGAGCTTCCCTGTAATGTTTTTTGGATCAAGGAAATTGTACCATCAAAAAATGAATTAGGGAATGGTCCATTCTCTTGAACATTCTGGAGTGATTTTCATAGGACTGGTGCTATTTTTCCAGAAATACATGATTGAATTAATCAATGAAGCCATCTGAACTAGATATTTTATTGTGGAATCATTTTACATTATAATTTTCCTTTTAATTTTTGCATAGGTACTTAGATTTTTCTTTTTTCTTTTTGAGTCATTGGATACTTTTAACTTTGAAGGAAGTTGCTTATTTAATTTTAAAAACCATATTGGCTTAAAGCTAGTCATAATATCATTTTATTGTCCTTTTAATGATGATGAAATTTAAATCGATGTCCATTTTCCTTCCTGATATTGTTAATGTATGTCTTTTTTCTTTGATTCACTGTATTGTTAGTATTTTTTCCTTGTCAGGATTCATTATGCATTTTGTATGTTCAAATGTTTCTTAAATTTGAAAAATTTCAACATCATATTTCTTTAAGGATTTATTTATTTTATTTGAAAGTCAGAGTTACACAGAGAGGAGAGGCAGAGAGATGGAGAGAGGTCTTCCGTCCGATGGTTCACTCCCAAATGTGCCGATCTGAAGCCAGGAGCCAGGAGCTTCTACCAGGTCTCCCACGCAGGTGCAGGGACCCAAGGACTTGGGCCATCTTCTACTGCTTTCCCAGGCCATAGCAGAGAGCTGGATTGGAAGTGGAGCAGCTGGGACTAGAACCGGTGCCCTTATGGCATGATGGCGCTTCAGGCCAGGGAGTTAACCTGCTGTGCCATAGTACCGGCCCCATCATATGTTTAAATATTGGCTCTATCACCATCTCTTTCTAGGACTTCCATGAGAAAAAATCTTTACACTTCTTGTTGTCTCACAGGTCAATGAAATGCTATTCAATTGTTTTACTTTTCCCCACTGCGTTCATCCTAGCTAGTTTTCATTGTTGATCCTGTGATGTAAATTTTTCATATAAGACTGTCTGTTTTCCATCCCTACATATTCTATTTTCTTCTTTGTAAATGGTTGCTCTTAACCCACATTATGATTATATTTTATTTTAGGTAACTAGGAAGAAAAAGCCTATAATAGCTGTGTGACTGTTCTTATTTTCTAATCCCATCTTCTTTATCATTTTCTGCTCTGTTTCTGTTGCTTAATTTTTCTCCTGGCTATGTGTCTTATTCTTCTGTTTATTAGTTTGTCAAAAGTTTTGATTGGATACTGGATGTGTAATTTTACTTTGGTGATGGTAAATGATTTTTGGTCTCCTTTAAAGAATGGTGGCCTTTTTTTCTTAGAGGGCAGTAAAGCTCCCTGCAATCCATCTTTCTCTTTTTTGAGATCTGTTTTGACTTGTCACTGGATATGCCTAGTGCAGCCTTTACTCGAGGTATGCTTTAACCTCCTTACAAAACATGGCTTTTTCGACATCTGTTGGATTCGGGGAGTGATCAGTAAGAAGTTTCCATTTTGGCTGGAGCAAACTCAAAGGATTCCCGGCTCTGTGTGAGCTTTAGCAATCATTCAGCTTCTAACTCCTAGCCAATGTTTGCCTGTTCTCAGGAGTTTGTCCCATGCAAAAACATCTTGGTATTCAGCTCCATCTCAAGGGACTTCATTGACTTTTCTACTGTTCCTTTTTCTCATAAATCCCTCCTCTTTGGGATTTTGATTCACTATTTCCTCCCTTCTCAGACTTCTTAAATGCCAGTCTCTTCTCAACTTGCTTAGACAGTTATGATATGCAGAAAATCAGCCCTCCTAGTCCAGATTCTGCAACATAAATCCAGGTAGAAATCTAGGGAGATCACAAGACTCATCCCGTTGGTTTCATTGCTCTCAGGGATCATAGTACCACATAGGATGTAGTCCAATGTACAAAAACAGAAGTGCAATGTGCTCTACCCAGATTTTTTTCTTTTTTTTTTAATTTATATAAAGGGAAACAATTTCATGTATTTCATATGCACAGTTTTAAGAGCATAATGATACTTCCAATTGTTAAAGGAAGGGTAGAAAAGTTCACATTTTTATTTCATCATGGAAGCAGAAACCACTCTCATCTGGCTCCTCCTCCTCCTCCTCTTCTTTCATTTCCTTCATCTACTTTTGGTGCTGGTATTGCTCCTGGTAAGAACATTTATAAAGTATTTGATGTTTTGTAGTGTTCCGTTTTTTATTTTTCTTACTGCATCTTGAGATTCAGTCTTGGAATACCTATTTTTTGGTTGTTGTTGTAGGGCTCAGATTACTTGCAATGAAATTGGTTTCCTGGCATTGTGGGGTGGTGGGTAAAGGCTCCAGCAACACAGCATTCCATATGGGAGCCGGCTGGTGTCCTGGCTGCTCCATTTCACAACCAGCTCCCTGCTAGTGGCCTGGAAAATGTAGTGGAAGATGGCCCAAGTGCTTTAAATCTTTAAAAAGAAAAAGAAGAAGGCTTCCTGATCCCTAACTTATGTGAAAATGGTGAGTTACTAAGTTTTATATGTATATATAATATTTAAGATTTATTTTATTTATTTGAAAGGTAGAGTTGTAAAGAGAGAGAGAGGTTTTCCATTTTCTGGTTTACTCCCCATATGTTGACAAAGGCCAGGGCTAGGCCAAACAAAATCCAGAAGCCAGGAACTTCTTCTAAGTCCCTCATATGGGTGGTAGGGGCCCAAACACTTAGGCCATCTTCCATTGTTTTTTTCCAGGCCATTAGAAGGGAACTGGATTAGAGTGGAGCAACCAGAACTCAAATGGGCACCTGTATGGGATGCTGACATTTAGTGGCAGCTTTACCAGCTACACTACAATGATGGCCCCTAAATGATATTTTAATAAATCTTACTTATAGCTGATTAAAATATAAAACAGGACATTTTATAGCACCCATGTTTCTGTCCAGTAAACTTCTTCAGTGTTGATTGCTGTAGTCTGAATGTTGGTGTACTTCTAAAATGTATGTGCTGAAATCTTTACCGCAAAGGTTTTATTATTCAGAAGTGGAATCTTTGAAGTTGATAGGTCATGGAGCTGTAAATGAAGCTTTTATAGAAGACTAGTTTCCATGTATAAGAAGTCCTAGATATTTCTCACTCACTTCTACCGTGTGACAACACAGCAGTCCACAGTTATCTCTGGGCCAGGAAGTGGGCCCTCAGCAAGTAACAATTCTGCCAGTGCCTCGCTCTCGGAATTCTCAATCTTAACAGTGTAAGTGTCTGTTCTTTATACACCACTCGGTTTATGTTAATCTGTTATAGCAGCCCGGATGGGGGAAGTCATAGATTGTAAACAGTTTGTGTTTTGAAAATATAATAGTGGCTATGATTTTACTATATGCCATTCACTTGGAGATAAATAAGTACAGCAATTTGCTAAAGCTGCCATGACAAACCATTACAAATTTGGAATTTTAAACTTAGAGAAAGTTGCTCTCTTACATGCTGCAAGTCCAAAGTCTGAAATCCAGTCCTCAGCAGGGCCTTGCTCTCTCTGAAGGCTCAAGGGGAAATTTCTTCCTGTCCTGTCTCAAGCCTCTGGTGGTCTCTGGCATTCTCTAATTGAATATATATAAAAGAACATTATTCCAAATAGGGTTATATTCTGAAATTTCAGGTGGATGTATCTTTTGGGGACCACAATTCAACCTATTGTAACACTTAATGAAAACAGTGTCATTTAATACCACCTTCTTGAATTTCATGTTAGAAGTTGACCAAAGGCTACGACTGGGAAATCCAACGTTCCAGGAAGTGACCATAATACCATGAAATAAAACATTTCTCTCTTTCCAAATATTTTTACTAGATTCCTTGTGCATCGGTTTATACTTCATGCTATAACAGTCATAAAAGAATGATACAATATTCTCCCTTTGGTAGAGTTACTGGTTTTCCAGAGAGATAAATCATGAATACACATACAAAAAATGGAACTCAGTTCAAGAGAGCAAATTAACAGATGTCCAAAGGCAGTAATTGAGTGGTTGTAAAATGGAAGGGATCCATAAATTTGGAGAATAAAAATGTGAGGTCTGTACTGCATTGAAAAGGAGAAGGAGCTTGGAACATGAGGTGCAGAAGGCAGGACATTCCAGTTTGTTAGTACACAGGAAAAATGCAAGTACACATGGAATAAACATTGCTTGCAAAGATGCCTACAGACCACATGAGGGGACTTCAAAATGTACACGGAAAATGGAATTAAAAGATAAGTACTTTGGTACAAAAACAACTCTAAATTTGAAATCCAGGTATTCTATGCATTTTCTACAAACTTTTTGAATGCCCCTTGTATGTAGTGTTAATATCTCCAAATTAGTTATTTCTGGAAATTGAGGAAAAATGAGAAATACAAACTTGTCACTCTATCTTCACAGTGAATATTTCTAATACAATGAAAACAGCTTAACTAGTAAACTGTAATTGATTGTATATCTTCATTCGCCTTTCTGGTTCTCTTCCAACTCAAATCACAAGACTATGAATAACCAAGGATCTTACACGTTTGTATGAAGCATTTTATAAAGTCCTATATTATGGAGCATAACAAGGGCCTCAGGAGAAATATCACAGCAGTAACTGGTTGTGATGGGAGAACCACCCCAGAGCTATGATATTTAGAGGAAAAACAAAGAAACAAAAATTTTTCATACTTGCTAGACAATCTTTCTCAGAAGCATCTTCTCTCCATTAAACAATAAAAACCAAGTAGAGGAGAAAGTATGAGTGAACACTGGTTCTGGAGAACCCTTCTTGATCTACTCTTCCCAAACCCCAAGGTTATTCTACTTCTCTCCATCAACCAATCTTCCTAAAAGGTAATAAACATAAAAAAATAAAAACACAGAAACACATCCAATAGGAATAAAGGCTCCCAGAGGCCTGTGTTTCCCACTCCACTCAGATAATGACAAGAAAGATCTTAACAGCCTAAGGAAGAGCCTATGTGAAGGCTGAAAAGCACAAGTGTGAAAATCATCTTTGGATATGAAGTGGAAATCAGCTTATCCCATGAGGCTAAGGATTGTGTTAAATGGATCCTACTCCCGGCTTGAATTTTAAAGAATCAGATACTTCTACCAATGTTGCTGTTGCTTTTATGGCTAAGTTGACGCAATGTAGGAGATAAAGCATTTAGGTTCGGCGGTTTAAGTAATTGCACATTTCAGGCTTTAAAACAGAGGTAGTCAATTTGTTTCTCTAAGGGGACAGATAGTAAATATTGTATGCTACAGGGACCATCATCTGTCACGAAGATGGAAATCTGCCATTGGAGCAAGAAGACAGCAGTAGACCACATGTAAAATAATGGGTGTGGGTGGGTTCCTGCAGGCCACATGTGGCCAAGTCCTGTTCTAAATTATTAACATCAGTTACCAGAGCTGTGCCAATGCAGGATTTTGGGGAAGTGGGAATGGAAATGGCTGATCCTAAAGTTTATTGTCAAAGAAGAAGGCTAAGCTCCAACCCACATAGCTTCTACTCATAAACAGTTCTTGAAGGAAAAGGTTTGCTGGCAAAGTAAAGAAAGCATCAGTGCAAATTCCATAGGCCTTTGTCCAACTAGACTGCTACATTCATGTTCTACTCCAGAGCCATTGTACAACTGAGAGGGCATACAAGATGCAGAGAATGTTTCCCTAGCAGAGGGGATGGTTAAGTGTCTTCTCTGAATGTGGGGGATGGAATTAATGTGTCACACAGTGAAATCACAATGTTTCAACGGTTTCAGTGAAATTGAAATCTGATCAGTGATTTCCAAGTAGAGCTGATTTGCCCCCGTGGGGCAATTTGAAAACATCTGGAGGCATTTTCTGTTGTCCTACGTTGGGAGGAGCTGCTACTGGCAACTGTTCGTGAGAAGGGAGGGACTGCTGCTAATTCCCACAATGCACAGAATAGCCCTCTACAACAAAGATTTATCCAGCCCCAAATGTCAATCGTGCTAAGGTTGAGACACCTGCACTAATGCTTTAAAAAATTCATCTTTTAGTGAAAATAATTGCCACAGAAAATATAAATCCATTTTCTGAAAGATTCTTAAATGCTCTCAGTGCATAAAAAAAAAAAAAAAAAAAAACCTCAGAGAAAAAGGCTTCCAAGTAGTTCACAGAAGGAACTTGTGAGAATATTGTGCTTTCAGCAAATTAATGCAGGAAGTAAGAGGATGGCTCCTATTTTAAGATCTGAGTGCAATACCCTTCAGAATATGATTTGAAATTCTTGCTTTGAAGGAGGTTGCTTTGAATTCAGCATGTTTTGTAGTTTATTATCTCTAACTGTGACACTGGATATAAAATGTTGAAGTATTTGGGTTTTCTATTATGTACATGATACAGTTTCAAATTACATCAAGGCTGAACAATTATTTACCTGGTTAATACTGAGGATTGGATCTTGGGAAGAGAGAGGCTTAAAATGCATTATAAAATAGGAGGAATGTATTTCTTGTAGAGTTGGAAAGAGATTACTGGGGCCTCGCCATTGCCTGAGAACTATGTGCTTCTCTGCCGGGAAATCAGGAGCAGAGATGAAGTTGAGGCTGGGCTGACAGAATCAGGCCAAAGTGTTCTGCTCTATTTTGATGTGTCTTAATATGGAGTTACTTGGATGAAGCTAAATCTATATAACTCTTGAGTCTGGGGAAAAGAAAATGACTTCAGTGCCCACAGAGAGTTTCCTCCAGTAGCTATGTTTGGTTACATGTATCAGTCGACGTTACCCCAAATAATCAGAAATTGTTATAAAACATACATAAGTTTCCAATTGTTCAATGATTAGAAGTTAAGAAATAGGAACCAACCAATGGGATTTTCACTGAACAAACAAAAACCAACTAAACAGCCTATTTGCAATACTAGAAGTAAAATTCCTGCTACTAATTAATGTATTTGAATGTAAAAACAAACTTTTGATTTATAGACGTTTCCAAGTACAGTTTCAATAATCACCAAGCCACTTTCTGCTGTTATTAATATCTTACATTATCTTTGTAATATCTTAAATTAGTGTGATACACTTGTCACAATTCATGAACTACTGTTAATATACTATTAATAACAAATCCATTTTATTCAGATTTTCTTAGGTTTTCTCTAGTGTCTTTTTTTTTTTTCTGTTCCAGGATCTCTTGCAGGATACCACATTTCGTCATTACATCTTGTTTTTTTTTTTTTTTTTTTTTTTTTTTTTTTTTTTTTTTTTGACAGGCAGAGTGGACAGTGAGAGAGAGAGACAGAGAGAGAAAGGTCTTCCTTTGCCGTTGGTTCACCCTCCAATGGCCGCCGCTGCAGCCGGCGCACCGCGCTGATCCTGGCAGGAGCCAGGAGCCAGGTGCTTTTCCTGGTCTCCCATGGGGTGCAGGGCCCAAGCACCTGGGCCATCCTCCACTGCACTCCCTGGCCATAGCAGAGAGCTGGCCTGGAAGAGGGGCAACCGGGACAGAATCCGGCGCCCCAACCGGGACTAGAACCCGGTGTGCCGGCGCCGCAAGGTGGAGGATTAGCCTATTGAGCCACGGCGCCGGCTTAATTACATCTTGTTTTGATGGTTTTGAGAATTACTAGCAAGCTCAGACATCATATTGATATCACGTAGCCTTGATATAATTTCTAAAGATTCCAACTTTATCTCTCTTTTCTTCCGTAAATACACAACCTTAGTATGATTATGAGAAAAACTTCTGAAAATACTTGACCAGTAATTCTTAAAAGCCATTGAAAACAAGAGTCTGATAACTTGTAACAGTCCAGAGATGTTTAAAAGATGTAATTAAATAGTACTGGCCAAGATTTAATAAATATTGATTTGAGAGAAGGGAACATTGGGGAACTTTAAACAATTAGAATTTGTATATATTCAAAAATATTTATAGCAAAAAAACATTTAAAAATGTGTTGGGAACTATATTCAAGTATGTTTATTAGCTACTTATCATGAAAAGTAATTGATTGAAATTTGAAATTCTACAACAAAAACAAACAGAAGATAAGTAGTATTAAAACCCAAATTTGTTTCTATAACTTGGCTGTTGTTTCAGTATTAAGAGTTTAAGAAATTCAGTGGAACTGAAAGAAATTTAATAAAGTATAGTTTATAACTAAGAAGAAAATGCATTTGTACATAAGTAAAACTACAGGATACACAAAAAAACTGCATAATTGGCAAATAAAGCACAGAACAACAGTGTATTATATGTGTAATTGAAGTTCCAGAAGGAGATATTAGAGATGATGGTATAGAAACCCCAATAGTAGACTTAATGCTAAGGATTTTCCCAACTGATAAAAGACATAGAAGATCCAATAATAACTTCAAACGTCAGTTGTAGCACATATAAAAGAATATTGCTATTGCTGTTTAAAACCAAGTGAAAATTTCAAATACAGACGAAGTAAAAAAAAGTTTAGTGACTTCAGAGGAAACAAATGAAAGCAAAAACAGAACTGACTGCTCAACAGAAATGCTTAAAGTCAGCAGATAGGGGAATGTTAGGCTTACTCCTTCTGGAATATTGGCCAAAAATCCTGGAAATATAATTAATAAAACTTTACTTCAAAAGAAAAATGAAGTAGAAACAATTTGGGACAAATACTGAATTTGTCACTAGAAGACATTCAGTAAAGATGTATTTACCCCTTAAAAACACTCAGAATAGGGGCAAGTGTTGTGACAGAACTGGTTAAGCTGTCTGTGACACCAGAATCCCATATCAGAGTGCTGGTTCTACTCCTGGCTGCTCCTCTGCTTCCAATCCAGCTCCCTGCTAATGCACCTGAGAAGGCAGAGGAAGGTGGCCCAAGTAATTGGGGCCCTGAAGCCTACACGGGAGAACTGGATGGAGTTTTTGTCTCCTGGTTTTGTCTGGCCTAGACCTGGCCATTGTGGCCATTTGGGGAGTAGAGCTGCTGATGGAAGAACTCTCTCTCTCTCTCTTTCCTCTCCCCCCTCCATCTGTCCTCCTCTCTGTTGTTCTGCCTTTCAAATAAAATAAATATATCTTTAAAAATATAATCATGAAGGTAGATTGAGATAGGCAAAACTGAAAAGCAATAAAAAGTTTAAATATATGGATAAATGTATATAAATATTTACAAAAATGCATTTAATAATACTCATGACTTTTAGGGTATAAAGTACATAGCATGCAAAATATAAGATAATTAGGGTACATGATTTAGGAAAAACAAAATTAAAGTTCTAAGATCTTTTTTTTGTCTTTCTAGAAGTATCTTAGAATTTATATTAGATTTTAGAGCTAAAGTTCTCTATTTTGCAATCTCTATGACACACAAAAGAAAAACAAAATCAATAATAGGGAGCCAGTGCTGTGGCATAGCGGGTAAAGCTGCCACCTGCAGTTCTGGCATCCCATATGGGCACCGGTATGAGACCCGGCTGCTCCTCTTCCAATCCAGTTCTCTGCTAAGGCCTGGGAAAGCAATGGATGATGGCCCAAGTGTTTGGGCCCCTGAACCTGTGTGGGAGACCGGAAGGAGGCTTCTAGCTCCTGGCTCCAGCCTTCTGATCCATGCAGCTCTGATTGTTGCAGCCTTCTTCGGAGTGAACCAGTGGATGGAAGACCTCTCTTTCTCTGTCTCTCTCTCTCTCTCTCTCTGCATCTCCTTCTCTCTCTGTGTAACTGTGACTTTCAAGAAAAATAAGTGAATCTTCAAAAAAGATGTATAATAGACTTAGGGGAATGGAATAACAAAAATTATCCACTTTCCTAAAGATTCAACAAAAGCTATAGTAAATCAAATGAAAAATTAATCAACAGACTTGTATTTGTATTTCTAAACCAAACAAATGTGTATCATGTTGCATGTTTAGTAGGGCTCTAATTAAAATCCAAAGTTGTTGGGCGGGGTGTCTTGCAAGAAATGTAACTTTAATACAAATATGCAAAAGGATTGAAAGCAAAGGAATGAAGAATACTATACCATTCAAATAGTATTACATGAAAGAAAGCTGTTGTAATTATATTAACAAAGAAGGCTTTAGGGCCAGAGGTGTAACTAATGATAATGAAGACATTTCATAAGGATCAAAAATAAAGTACATCAATAATATACAGCAATTTTAAATTTGTATCAAAAAATTCAAATTATCTGAAGGAAAAACAAAACTAAAATAAGAAAGAACCACATTCACAATCATAATGAGAAATTTCAAAATCCTTTCAGTGATAAAGAAGCATTTGACCAAATATGGGGTCATGAAACTAATTTTAATAAATGTAAAAGAATGGAAAACTTACAGAATATGTTTTCTGATCACATTGAAAATCACCTAGAAATAAGAGTACAAGGTAACAAGAGGATTCCCATATATTTGAAAAGTATACAATATATTTCTAGACAGTATATGGGTCAAAAACATAAATAACAACTGAACACAATTGAAATGAAATTATCTTAAATTGAAAATAATAAAAAACCACATATCAAAACATGTTTTATACATTGATGATTTTTCACTGAGAAGTATATTTTGCCTTAAGTTCCCATATTAGTAAAGGAATAAAGTTTAAAAATTTATAATCTAAGTATTGAACTTACAAATGAAACAAATATGAAACATCTAAGGAAACATAAAGACTATGGAAAGAAAGGAATAATGGATATGAGAGCAGAAAAATGTCCATTATTCCTAGAGTAATTGTCACTTTCAAGATTATCTTAAATGAGATTGTTTAAAGACATTGTTAGGCCAGCGCCACGGCTCACTAGGCTAATCCTTTGCCTATGGCGCCGGCACTCCAGGTTCTAGTCCCGGTTGGGGTGCCGGATTCTGTCCTGGTTGTTCCTCTTCCAGTCCAGCTCTCTGCTGTGGCCCGGGAAGGCAGTGGAGGATGGCCCAACTCCTTGGGCCCTGCACCTGCGTGGGAGACCAGGCTCCTGGCTTCGGATTGGTGCAGCGCGCCGGCTGTGGCGGCCATTTGCAGGGTGTACCAACAGAAGGAAAACCTTTTTCTCTGTCTCTCTCTCTCGCAGTGTCTAACTTTGCCTGTCAAAAAAAAAATAATAATAATAAAGACATTGTTAAAAATAAGAAGTTCCATATAAAACTAAAAATCTTCATATTTTAAGAAAAATTCACATATGATAAAGATTAAAGACCTTAATTTCCATCTTAAAAACCACAAAGAAAGAACAGAAATGTATGGGATAAACAAAAAACCAAACCATAATATAGATCAACTAATCTAGATGTTTTTTATTTGACAAAACAAACAAAACTAGCAATCCCTTTACAAGGTGAATGAAGAATAAAATAAAAGAAAAACCATAAATATATAATGTCAGGACTGGAAAGTTAAAATAAATATAGACCCTATGGACATTTAAAGGAAAATAAAAACATACTTGTGACAAGTTTATGCTAATAAATTTAAAACTTCTAGGTGAAACTAAAAAAACTCCTAATAGTACACCATTTGTCAGTGGGTGTAGGAAGGAATAAAAATTTAAATACTCTTATGTATATCAAAAATCATAATCTATAATTAACCCTCCTCCCCACCACAACACATACAAACGTGCAGGCCCAGAGAGCTTCACCAGGAAATCCTACCAAAGCTGAAGTGCAAAATGCTGGTAATAACAAATATTGACAAGGATGTGGTGGTCTAAATGGATCTCTAGAAATGGATACTGGGAATTTCAATGTTTACATCCACTTTGGGCAACTGGTATTGCCTAGTCAAATTACGTATGCCACATTAAATTTATACCCAACAGAAATAAGTACATTTACTAGCATCAAAATATAGGTAATGTTCAAGTATTAAAATAACCTTGTAATCTGCCAGGATTACAGTGGATTTATCAAATATATCCAGCATGTTATAGTCATTAATTTAACATACAGCAGAAAACATTTAGAAAATCATGCATCAACACAAATGAATTTCCTAAACAGTTTTGAATAAAGTAATGCAGACAAGCATTAGCTTAAGTGACATATTTCTACTTTCTTGTCATTTTCTCTGTTTATTAATATAAAGAGAATTGATTTCATGTGGTCTATAAATACAATCCTAAGAATATAATGACACTTCTCACTCTTCCTCCCTCTCCCCTTCTTCATTTCTTTTTTTCCTTTTTTTGTTGGATTTTAAGATAGCTACTCCTGCTTATTTTTTATTTCCATTGACATGGAATATCTTTTTTCATCATTGCACTTTCAGTCTGTGTGTGTCTTTGTTGGTGAGGTGTGTGTCTTGTAGGAATCATGTCAATGGGCCTTGTTTTTTAATACATTCAGCTACTCTGAATCACTCATTTGTAGAATTTAATCAATTTGCATTCAGTCTTATTATTGATAAGTGTTGACTTGGTCTTGCTGTTTTCTCCATAAATATTCCTGTTGTTTGTTTTGGGCCTCCATTTTACTATTACTAGGAGTTTTTTTTTTTTTTAATTTGTTGCAATACTCACTTTTAATTTATTTTACAGTCAAAGGCTTAATATAGCACTAAATAAAAAGTACAACAAGTAAAAATTAGAAAGTCTATTGTTCAGGAGGAATATAGACAATTACTATAAATAATAATCAAATACCAAAATACTAAAACATATGCAGAATTAATATATGATATTAGAAGTAATGATAGCAAAGGTCTTTGAGGACCAAGTGATTAGAAAGAGCTTCTGCAATGTGCATGATGTTAGATTCTTTGGCCTGTATTATTCCTGCATAGATGTTTTCATTCTGGGATGAATAAATTATCTGTAATTTTTTGCAATTCTTACTGATCTTTAAAAGTTCATTTAAGAAAGCATTTTTCAGGATCGATGCTGTGGCATAGTAGGTTAAGCCTCCACCTGTGGCACTGTCATCTCATACATGTGCCAGTTCAAGTCTCGGCTGTTCCACTTCCAATTCAGCTCCCTGCTAATGGCCTAGGAAAGCACTGGAAGATGGTCCATGTGCTTAGACCCATGCACTCACATGGGAGACCTGGAAGAAGCTTGTAATTATTGGCTTTAGATTGGCCTGATTCTAGTCGTTGTGACCATCTGGGGAGTGAACCAGCAAATAGAAGACCTCTCTTTCTCTCTCTCTCCCTCTCTCTCTCTCTCTCTCTCTAACTCTGCCTCTCAAATAAATAAACAATTAAATAAATAGATCATTATTAAAAAAAGAAAACATTTTTCTTCAACAAGACTTTGTATACACACAATGCAATTCAGTTCCACTTTGTTTTTCCACATTATGTTTTGATTTTTGCTGCATTTTTATGAGGAAACATTTGTCACTACTCTACTTTTTTACTTCTCAAATTCTTTTTTTTTTTGGTTTTTTTTTTTAGTTTTTTTTTAACTTTTATTTAATGCATATAAATTTCCAAAGTACGATTTATGGATTACAATGGCTTCCCCCCCATACCGTCCCTCCCACCCACAACCCTCCCCTTTCCCACTCCCTCTCCCCTTCCATTCACATCAAGATTCATTTTTGATTATCTTAATATACAGAAGATCAGCTTAGTATACATCAAGTATGGATTTCAACAGTTTGCTCCCACACAGAAACATAAAGTGAAAAATAATAGATGATTTTTTTTAAATGATGATGAAATCAGAGCAGACCTATTGTCATGTTTAATCCCAGTGAGAGTCAAGTTGGGAATTGATAATTTTTTTTTTTACAGAGGATCAGTTTAGTATGCATTAAGTAAGGATTTCAACAGTTTGCACCCCCATAGAAACCCAAAGTGAAATATATTGTTTGAGTACTCGTTATAGCATTAAATCTCAATGTACAGCACATTAAGGATAGAGATCCTACATGAGGAGTAAGTGCACAGTGACTCCTGTTGTTGACTTTACCAATTGACACACCTGTCTATGGCATCAGTAATCTCCCTATGCTCCAGTCATGAGTTTCCAAGGCTATGGAAGCCCTCTGAGTTCTCCGACTCTTATCTTGTTTAGACAAGGTCATAGTCAAAGTGGAGGTTCTCTCCTCCCTTCAGAGAAAGGTACCTCCTTCTTTGATGACCTGTTCTTTCCACTGGGATCTCACTCGCAGAGATCTTTTGCCAGAGTGCCTTGGCTTTCCATGCCTGAAATACTCTCATGGGCTTTTCAGCCAGCTCCGAATGCCTTTAGGGCTGATTCTGAGGCCAGAGTGCTATTTAGGACATCTGCCATTCTATGAGTCTGCTGAGTATCTCACTTCCCATGTTGGATCACTCTCCCCTTTATTTACTCCATCGGTTAGCGTTAGCAGGTACTTCTCAAATTCTTTGAAACATCACGCAAGATCTTCTTCACCCATCTCAATGTACTGCTAATGTATTTAGAACTGTAACATTGATATGCCCAAGTATAGTTCTCTGTTATTAGTAGATTATCATTATACACTGTCAAATTTCTGCATTGTGTTGAAGTCATTCATTTTAAAGGATTAATTTCATTTTAAGGAGTTAATTATCACTGAGGTTTGTTTAACTTCTAAGAAGGGGTCATTAGAAGTCAAATGCTGGCAAATAGACCTTGCTGCCATTTCCCCTGCTTGCAATGATGGTAATCACAGAGAAGTCCAGGCACAGGCTAATCTAAAGAATGTAGAGAGATCCAAGGACATGCCTGAAGAACACTAATTTCTCTGCTTGTTTTTGTTGTTGTTGTTGAGTTGTAGGTGCAAGTCGAGTGCTTTTCCAACTGATAGAGAACACACTGAAGGGGATTATTTAGAAGGAAGAGAAAGGAGAGCAAAAAAGTGGTTTGCAGAGGCAAAAATTATGAGATGCTATTAGAATATTTTAATGGATTTTAATATATGGCATATGCTTAACACTTGTCATATCTTCACACAAAATATTCAGTATTCATTTTTAATATTAATAGTTGCACTTTTGGGTTGAATACATTTATCATCAGTATGGTGATTCCTGTTTCAAAGACAGAAGATTGACAATAAAATATGTCTGTGAGAAGCATTTAGTGTCCTTATTTCTACTAAAAAAAAAAAAAAGCACAGATATATTTCTTAGAAAGTATAAAAGTGAGATGGCTTGATTTTGAAACCCTCAGTTGTAGAAACTGTGTAAACCACAGAGATTAACCAGGGTTCAAAGGCAGTGAATAGATTTTTTTTGTTCCCTTTTAGTTCATAGCTCTGTCCCAGTTCTTTATTCCATGAATTTACCAAAGTTTATCCTTTAAAATTGTTATCAAACTTATTATGCCTCAAAATTATAGATACCAGACATAAAATTCCAGCTGATGGACTTTTAAAGAACTCTAACAGGACTTTTCCTAATGATCCTGGATTAACCGTATCCATCAAAAGACACAGAATATTTCAATTGAGGGCCGGCGCCGTGGCTCAATAGGCTAATCCTCCACCTTGCGGCGCCGGCACACCGGGTTCTAGTCCCGGTCGGGGCGCCGGATTCTGTCCCGGTTGCCCCTCTTCCAGGCCAGCTCTCTGCTATGGCCAGGGAGTGCAGTGGAGGATGGCCCAGGTGCTTGGGCCCTGCACCCCATGGGAGACCAGGAAAAGCACCTGGATCCTGGCTCCTGCCATCGGATCAGCGCGGTGCGCCGGCTGCAGCGGCGGCCATTGGAGGGTGAACCAACGGCAAAGGAAGACCTTTCTCTCTCTGTCTCTCTCTCACTGTCCACTCTGCCTGTCAAAAAAAAAAAAAAAAGAATATTTCAATTGACTGTCTGTGCATTCCTTATATTTCTCAACAATTCTTGGAAAACATTTCCAAAATCATTATTTTTTTCCAAGTGAATTTGTAATTAACCCATTTTTATTTAACCCAAATGTAAGAGTAATTACAAAAATTCAGAGTAAGCTTTTAAGTCCCTTAGGTATTAAAACTATAGATTAATAAAATTGGTAGAATATTTCAAGTTCACATATTTTATTTTTGTCTTGCTTTATTGCATTCATACACTCTCTGGGGCATTAAAGTTGGTTTGGATTTCATTGAGAGCTCATGTGACAAATCAAAGGTCTCTGAACTTTGCATCTTCTTGAAAATGTGAATGACATTGTAGTTTGAAATAATGGTTTATATCTACAAAATTCTTTTGTATTATAACTATGCTTTCTGAGATCTGACATTGACAGATAAATTAATTGATATTCAGAAGCATTTTAATTTGTTCTAGCTTTCTTAAGGGCAAACATATTCTTGGAAGACCTAATAATATGTTAAGTAATACTCATCCTTATAGTTTTACTTGAAATTTTAATATGTACATTCACCTTGTCATAATTTTACCTTTTCTACTTGTAATAACAGGCATGGGAAAAGGAAAAATCTATCCACTTCACGTAATAAGAAATAAATAGTTGGGGTTGGCGCTGTGGCACAGCAGGTTAACACCCTGGTCTGAAGCGCTGGCATCCCATATGGGCACCGGTTTGAGATCTAGCTGCTCCACTTCCGATCCAGCTCTCTGCTATAGCCTAGGAAAGCAGTGGAAGATGGCCCAAGCCCTTTGGACCCTGCGCCCGTGTGGGAGACCAGGAAGAAGCTCCTGGCTTCGGATCGGCGCAGCTCTGGCCATTGCAGCCAATTGGGGAGTGAACCATCAGATGGAAGACTTCTCTCTCTCTTTCTCTCTCTCTCTGCCTCTCTTCTCTCTGTGTAACTCTTTCAAATAAATAAATAAATCTTAAAAAAAAGAAATAAATAGTTCTCTTTGTAATATTTCGTGATAACCTCCTTACAATACATTAGTGAAAACTAAAGCATTGCTTATCCCATACCTATTATTAAATAAATTAAATCATATTTAGTTGTGATGTACTTTTCTTCCCCAGGTCCATCTTTCTGAAGTGTTGAATTTCTGCTTCCTGGCCATCCCATAAACATACATTACTAAAGGTACAGCTCTGGCTTCTCTTTCTATTCTGGGGCAATTTGTCACACACATGGCAGTGCATTTCATGACATCATTACATGTATATCAGCATCACAGATTTCCTGAATCTATGTCTTAAATCTTTAACAGAAGGCAACAATTCCTTGTACCTTTTTACACATTCTGTATCACTTGCAACATCCTAAACACGTTTCCCCTTCAGATATGTACATAATAAATGAAATACGGATTCACTGACTGGGGTGCAAATCCTCTTTTCTGATGACACCAGGATGATGTAATACTATAATTAAATGTAGGTCTGTATGCAAAGAGAAACACTGAGATCAATTTAAATACAGTTCAGAGTCCATTACCCATTTATGTTGCCTATCTTTATCTTCAATTCAATTTAAAAAGTGTTTAGTGAGCATCCACCATGTGTTGGACAACAAATAGCTAGGTAATGGCAATATAGTAAAGAACAGACAAAATTCTCTTCTCTCATGAAGGTTGTATTCCAGCGGAGATCACCTAATGTGTGTGTGTGTACGTGCACACATCTCTACGTGTATTCATATACACAAATATATGCTATTAACATATCTGAGAGAACATACACTAAGACAATCATTTCACCCTTGCCACATATTTGTTGTACATGTCTGAGAATTGTAACATGCAGATGCTAGAAAAGTTTCCTATTACCTGATCACTCAAAAAAAATTAGAACCTAACATATACATATTTCATTACTTTGTGTATGCCATCACTTTTAGGTTCACCTAGAACAATACTTTACCTTAAACATACCGAAGTTTAAACAAAGGAATTTTCCAGAGAAACTTCGAAAGTAAGCCAACATGATATTTTTAAATTACTACTTTTTTGTGATTATCTCTGTACCTTAATTAAATAATGGTTTAACTGATAACATAAAAATTATACATATCTATAGGGTACTCTGTGATACTTTGATACATGTATACATTATTTAATGTTAAAGCCAGGATAAACATATCTATCTCCTCAAACACTTATCAATTCTTTATGGTGGAAACATTAAAATATTTGATTTTTTCAATGCTTTTTTTTTTTTTTTTTAATTTTTGACAGGCAGAGTGGACAGTGAGAGAGAGAGACAGAGAGAGAAAGGTCTTCCTTTGCCGTTGGTTCACCCTCCAATGGCCGCCGCTGCAGCCGGCGCACCGCGCTGATCCGATGGCAGGAGCCAGGATCCAGGTGCTTTTCCTGGTCTCCCATGGGGTGCAGGGCCCAAGCACCTGGGCCATCCTCCACTGCACTCCCTGGCCATAGCAGAGAGCTGGCCTGGAAGAGGGGCAACCGGGACAGAATCCGGCACCCCGACCGGGACTAGAACCCGGTGTGCCGGCGCCGCAAGGTGGAGGATTAGCCTATTGAGCCACGGCGCCGGCCTCAATGCTTTTTTTTATTTATTTTTTTTTTAATGCAAGGAAAGCTTTGAGGCACAGCAGGCTAAGCCACCAATTACAACATCTACATCCTGTATTCGAGTGCAAGTTCAAATCTCAACCACTCTGGTCTAACTCCCTGCTATTGGTCCTGGAAAAGCATCAGAAGATAATCCAAGTACGTAGGTTTCTGCCACCCTTGTGGAGGATGAGACTGGAGTTACTAGCTCCTGGCTTGTACCTGGTCTAGACTGGCTCTTGTGATCATATGGCGAGTGAATTAGTGGATGGAACATCTCTCTGTAACTCTCTGTATCTCTCTCTCTCTCTCTCTCATTTTCTCTGGCACTTTACATTTCATATATATATAAAAAATCTTTAAAGACTAAAGGAAATTAGTGCTGTCAACACTATAGAATCTATGTCTTTAGTATCTAGTTTTTCTAGTTCAAGATTTAGTTAGATCATTCACTTTCACACTAGTGGGTAGTGAAAAGACAAATAAAATATTATGTCAGGGAAATATTTTGGAATATTTTCATTGTTTGAAAAGTTTTGATAAATTTTGCCATTCTGAAGGAAAATTCTGAGAAAAATTAAAGCCTTTTGCATTTCAATGTATAGTTCTTCCAGTTTGCCTTTTCCTTCATAAACACCAACTTCCTATGGGCAATGAATTAATAAAATGAGATTCAGTGCGTGGTAGATTCAGAGAGTCCTCCCCCTTTTAACCTATTTGAGACCTTTTCCATTGTTTTCTTTATTTAGCTGATCTTACCTTTAGGAAACTTAAACCTGTTTCTATGTGATTCTGGGAGTAATGTCAATCATATTGTCCAGCATATCCCAGAACATAGAAGAACACACACGACCTAACCTGAAATGATATTAGTAGTCTACTCTATGGACATTATGATAAGACAAGTTGTAGCTGAGCCACGCAAAGTAAAGTAATAGGAATTCCTTACTTGAATGATCTGAATTCCTTCTAAAGGTTTAGCTTCCTATGCCTTTGTGAGCTCTAAGTATGTGATTCTGGAGCCATATGTGAATGTGCTTGGTAACATATGAAAAAATCGACTCTGCAAAGGGAAAGGAGAACAAGAGACAATAGTGAAAATGAGAGAGGGTTGCAGTTATATAGATGAGTGGGAGAAGAGAGAGAGGGTTGGAAAGAGAAAGATAAATGAAGAAGCAAAGACATTTATTGTATAATTCTAATCCTACCACTCTACTCTCTTCCCAGCTATAGAAACCAATAAAATCCTTTTTGTTGTTATCTATAACACATAAAGATTGGATTTCCTAAAATGGGAATTTGGCTAAGTTGAGGAGGGATGAGTTAGAAGGATGATTAATTGCCACAGGGTAGAAATTGGTAATATTTTATGCTACAAGAAATAGGTTTAAAAGTGATATGTTACAGGACTGGCACCATGTCACAGTAGATTGATACTCCGTCAGCAGTGCAGGCATCCCATATGGGTGCTGGTCCTATTCCCGGCTGCTCCTCTTCCAGTCCAGCTCTCAGCTATGGCCTGGGAAAGCAGTAGAAGATGGCCCAAGTGCTTGGGCCCCTGCACCCATGTGAGAGACAGGAAGAAGCACCTGGCTCGTGGCTCCTGGCTTTGGATAGTTGCAGCTCTGGCCATTGCGGCCATTTGGGGAGTGAACCAGCAAATGGAAGACCACTCTCTCTGTCTCTCCCTCTCACTGTCTGTAACTCTACCTCTCAAATAAATAAATAAAATCTTTAAAAAAACTGTCTTGTTGCATCTCTGGTTTTCACATGTGCTCAATGAGGCTGAAGCTATAGAAAACTTGGTAGCAATTGTCAGGATTCTTTTTTAAAACAATTTTCCCCCAATGAAACCTTTCATTTAAGGAATATGGACTTCATGCATTTCATAAGTACAACTTCAGGAATATCGTGATTCTTCACACCATACCCACTTTTCCACCCACTCTCCCATCCCTCCTCCTCCCTCTCCAATTCCCAGTCCCATTATCCACTAAGATCCATTTTCAATTAACTTTATACACAGAGGACCAACTCTATACTAAGTAAAAGGTTCAACAATTTACATGGAAAACAAACGAAAAACTGTTCCTCAATTGTCAGGACAAGGGCTGTTCAATGTCATTCATATTGAAGCTAATTTTAGTTCTTTTTTATTTTTAGAAACTTAATAAACTTTAAAGAAGCACCCTAGGATGACACATATTTTGTGAGCACTTAGACATAGTTATAATGCAACTCTTTGAGGACAGAGGTTTTGCATGGCAAGCTAGTGCACAGTGACTCTTGTTAATTTAACAATTAACATTCTTATGCATGACATCAGTGATCACCTGAAGCTCTTGACATGAGCTGCCTAGAATATGGAAGTCTTTTAAATCCACAAGCTCAGTCAGTATTTAGATAAGGCCATAAGCAAAGTAGAAGTTCTCTCCTCCCTTCAGAGAAAAGTACCTCCTTTTTGATAACCACTTCTTCCCCTGGAGTCTCACCCACTGAGGGCCTTTATGTAGGACATTTTTTGCTACAGTGTCTTGGCTTTCCATGCTCTCATGAGCTTTTCAGCCAGGCTAGAATGCCTTAAGAGCTAATTCTGAGGACAGAGTTCTATTTAAAGCAATTGTCATTCTAAGAGTCTGCTGAGTAGACTGCTTCCCATGTTGGAACAGTCACTCCTTTTTAATTCTATCTATTATTATTATCAGACCCTCCATCCTATCCATATGATCACTTTAACACCTAAGATGGTATTTTTACCACCCAGCTTTAGGGAATCTGGGGATCCATAGCAAGTTTTTAAACTGTACCCTTGGAAGTAAGTCCATAGCAATGTTTGCAGAACCATACAGATTTACAGTTACTTTTCATAAACTTCATAATTAAAACTTCAAGAATATGTCATTCTTCCCATCACACCCACTCTCCCACCCATACTCTCAACCCCTTTACCTTCTCCCTCTTTTATTCTCACCCTATTTTTTTTACTAAGATCTATTTTCAATTTACTTTATACACATATGTTTAACTCTATGTTAAGTAAAGAGTTCAACAAACAGTATTTAAAAAAATAACTGTTCCTCAACAGTCAGTACAAGGGCAGTTCAAGACATTGCTTCTCAAAGTGTCAGTTTCACTTCTCCAGATTGCATTTTAGGTGCGCTATTAGTTATCACAGGCCAGGGAGAACATGTGGTATTTGTCTCTTTGGGACTGGCTTATTTCATTAAATATGATGTTTTCCATGACTGGATTTTTTTTTACTACTGTGTAGTATTCCAAAGCGTACATATCCCATTATTTCTTTATCTAGTCTTCAGCTGATGGGCATTTGGCTTGATTCCATGTCTTAGCTATTGCGAATTGAGCACATGGAGTGTAGATAATTTGGGTTGATTCCATGATTTGCTATTGTGAATTCAACACATAGGAGTGCAGATAATTCTTTCATATGCTGATTTAAATTTCCTTGGGTAAATTCCCATTAGTGAGATGGCTGGGTTTTATGGTAGGTCTACATTCAGATTTCTGAGGAAGTTTTATACTGTCTTCCATAGTGGTTTACCAATTTACATTCCCACAACAGTGGTTTAGGGTACCTTTTCCCCCACATCCTTGCCAGCATATGTTGTTTGTTGATTTCTAATGGGGGAGAGGTGAAATCTCATTGTGATTTTGATTTGCATTTCCTTGATGGCTAGTGATCCTGAGCATTTTTTCATGTGTCTGTTGGCCATTTGGATTTCCTCTTTTGAAAAATGTCTTTTTAAGTCCTTTGCTTATATTTCTTTAACTCAGTTGTTTGTTTTGTTGTTATTGAGTTTCTTGATCTCTTTATATATATTCAGGTTATTAATCCTTTATCAGTTGAATAGTTTGCAAAGAATTTCTCTGATAATGTTTGTTGCCTCTTCGCTCAGTGTTTCTTTTTCTTCTCAATTCGATGTAATCCCATTTGTTAATTTTGGCTTTAATTGCCTGTGTCTCTGGGGTCTTTTCCAAGAACTCTTTGCCTATGCCAGTGTCTTGCAGGGTTCCCCCGAAGTTCTCTAATAATTTGATGGTGTTGGGTCATGGATTTAGGTCTTTAATCCATTTTGAATGCAATTTTGTGTAAGGTGTAAGGTAGGGGTCCTGCTTCATACTTCTGCATGTGGAGATCCAGTTTTCCCAGCACCATTTGCTGAAGACTATCCTTGCTCCAGGGATTGGTTTTAGATCCTTGGGAAGAGATAAGTTGGTTGGAGATGCTTGGATTGATTTCTGGTGTTTCTATTTTCCATTGGTCTATCCATACATTTTTGAACCATTACTATTTGTTTTGATTATAACTGCCCTATAATATGTCTTCAAATCTGGTATTGTGATGCCTCTGGCTTTATTTTTGTTGTATAAGATTGCTTTAGCTATTTGGGGTCTCCTGTGTTTCCATATGAATTTCAGCAGCATTTTTTCTATATCTGAGAAGAATGTCCTTGGTGTTTTGATTGGTATCAGATTGAATCTGTAAAGTGCTTTTGGAAGTATGGCCATTTTGATGATATTGAATCTTGCAATCCATGAAGATGGAAGATTGTTCCATTTTTTCTATCTTCTTCTATTTCTTTCTTTAGTGTTTTATAATTCTTTTTTTAACTTATATTTAATGAATATAAATTTCCAAAGTATAACTTATGGATTACAATGGCTTCTCCCCCCATAACTTCCCTCCCATGTCTGGCAATCTATCCATTTCTTGTAGGATTCCCAGTTTGTTGGCATACAGCTCTTTGTAGTAATTTCTGATGATTCTTTTTATTTATGTAGTGTCTATTGTTACATTTCCTCTTTCATCTCTAATTTTATTAACTTGGATCTTCTCTCTTTTTTTTAAGTTTTTGTGCCAATGGTGTGTCAATTTTAGTTATTAAAAAAACAGTTCTTTGTTTTGCTGATATTTTGTATCATAATTTTGGTTGCAATTTTGTTTATTTTCTCTAATTTATTTTTTTATTTTTAATTTATTTAGTAAGTATAAATTTCCAAAGTACAGTTTATGGATTACATTGGCTTTCCCTCCCATAACTTCCCTCCCACTCGCACCCCTCCCATCTCCCACTCCCTCTCCCATTCCATTCACATCAAGATTCATTTTCAATTATCTTTATATACAGAAGATCGATTTAGTATATATTAAGTAAAGGTTTCATCAGTTTGCACCCACACAGAAACACAAAGTGTAAAATACTGTTTTAGCACTAGTTATAGCATTACTTCACATTGGACAACACATTAAGGACAGATCCCACATGAGTAGTAAGTACACAGTGACTCCTGTTGTTGACTTAACAATTTGACACTCTTGTTTATGGCATCAGAAATCTCCCTAGGCTCTAGTCATGAGTTGCCAAGGCTAAGGAAGCCTTTTGATTTCGCTGATTTCGATCTTATTCCGACAGGGTCATAGTCAAAGTGGAAGTTCTCTCCTCCCTTCAGAGAAAGTTACCTCCTTCTTTGATGGCCCCGTTCTTTCCACTGGGATCTCACTTGCAGAGATCTTTCATTTAGGTTTTTTTTTTTTTTTTTTTTTTTTTTTTTGTGTGTGTGTGTGTGTGTGTGTGTGTTTTCTTTCCAGGGTGTCTTGGCTTTCCATGCCTAAAATACTCTCATGGGCTCTTCAGCCAGATCTGAATCCCTTAAGGGCTGATTCAAAGGCCAGAGTGCTGTTTAGGACATCTGCCACTCTATGAGTCTGCTGTGTATCCCGCTTCCTATGTTGGATCGTTCTATCTGTTTTTGATTCTATCAATTAGTATTAGCAGACACTAGTCTTGTTTTTGTGATCCCTTTGACTCTTAGACCTATCAGTGTGATCAATTTTGAACTGAAATTGATCACTTGGACTAGTGTGATGGCATTGGTACATGCAACCTTGATGGGATTGTATTGGAATCCCCTGGCACGTTTCTAACTCCACCATATTTTCTCTAATTTTAATTATTTGTTTCTTTCTACTAGTTTTGGGCTTTGTTTCTTGTTGTTTTTCTAGATCATTGAGATGCATTGATGACTCATTTACTTAGAACCTTTCCAATTTCTTGATGCAGGCACCAATTGTTTAAACTTTCTTCTTCTTAACACTGCCTCTGCTGTATCCCATAAGCTTTGATATGTTGAGCTGTCATCTTCATTTGTTTTCAGAAGTTTTTTTCTTTCTTTTTTTTTTTTTTTGATTTGGAGAAAGAAATGGGCATTCAAGTAAAGGAGAGGTATAGAACTCCTAATAGACATGAAAGAAAAGATCATCACCATGACACATGGCAGTCAAACTCTTCACAGTAAAACATAAAAAAGAATTTTAAAATGTGCGTGAGAGAAACACCAGATTACTTTCAGAGGATCTCCAATTAGACCAGCAGTGGACTTCTAATAAGAAATCCTACAAGCTAGGAGACAATTGTGAGACATATTACAAGTCTTGAGAGAAAAAACTGTCCACCCAAAATACTGTATATACAAAGCTCTCATTTATGAATTAAGGTGAAATAAAGTATTTGTCTCCTTCTACAATATTGCACATAAGTACCCAGGTTAGAAATGAAAGGCAATATAAGTGGCAGGTGGCTGATATGGCAGCAACAGTTTGTCTTTATGTATAAAGACACACACACATACACACACTATATATATATATATATATATATATATATATACATATATATATATATATATATATCCATAAGGACATAGCTAAATCATGTTAGAGACTTATAAAGAAACTAGATGGGGGCTTTTTCTGCCCCTGTCTTTCCTCTTTAACTTGGGACAAATTATCAAGATCTGGCCACTTGACAAAGAGTATTAATTATATGCTCCCCAGTAGTCTAGGATTTTTGGCTTGAGGAAGATAAGGCAGGGAGAGTAAAGTGCTGCAGAAATGGTGAAGAAGTATTCCTTAAACTGATCTATGTCTTTGAATTTTATCAATCTAGAGTGACACAACCAACTGCACATTTTCTTTTCTTGGGCTAGGATGTTTATGTAATTTACATTCTAGTGAAAGTCTATCTGTATATTTGGGAGCACAAATGAAGTCCTTGTGCTGCAGTATTTTTCTGAATACTCATTCTACTTCACTTTGTGTTTATTCACTCTTGACATGTTACACTTTATTCAGGGAGGAAAGATGGTTGAAAACTTGTTAGATTTATGTTTTTATGTTTTTGCAAGAGTATAGAGGAAATGATTAGTCCTCTTTTCTAGTCCCTCAAAGAACAATTCAGGGAGTAATCTACTTGAACATGATAGGTTTGGATTTTGTGATGGTGGGCAAGCAGGTAAATTAGTTCTGTATTTCTTATAAACTAGGAATAAGAATAATGATAATGCTTATCTTATACTATTATTATGAAGAATATTGAGTTAATTTATGTAAAAATCCTAGAACAGTGGTTGGCAAATGCAAAGCTCTATAACAGGATACCTATCTACAATCCACATAACTAACTCCATGGATGCCCAGCATTTATTAGTAGTAATAGTAGTGCCAGAATTAATAGTAATAAAAATAATTGTGATAACAATTTTTAATACACACTGAATGCTTTATGATGAATTTTCTTGTATTTACCGTATCATACAAGTAGCTTTGGAGGAATTTCTCCCTTTCTACGTGTTCTCAAGGTAGGACTGCTACTTATGCAACTATTTTGTAGGTTTTTAGATTGGCCAAGTTATGTAGGCTAGGTGAGATGCATAGGGTACCTCAAAAACTTTATGGAAAAACAGAATTATTTTTAAATCTGGTTTGGGCTTTGTGAGGTGTAGAGTTAAGCTTAGTGTTAGGATGCATGCATACCATATTAGAGTGCCTCGGACTGAGTTCTGCCTCTGCCTCCAATTTAGCTCCTTGATAATGTGGCTGGGAGGCAGCAGATGATGGTTCAACAACTTCAGTTCCTACCACCCATGTGGAAGATGTGGAGGGAGTTCCTGATTCTTGGCTTCAGCATGGTCCAGCCCTAACTGTTGCAAGTATTTAAGGAGTGAATCAACAGTTGAAAGTTTTCTTCCCTGCCCCCCTAACCCGACTTTCAAATAAATAAAAGTGAGACAGCTAACAATTCTTGTGAAGAATATTACAAGAAAAATTTGAAATCCATGTGTAGGTTTCATAATATGTATTTCAAAGAACTTTTAGAAGACCTTTCATGAGCATGGGTTTAAAATTATTTTTCACAAAAATAAATTCATCCATAATTCCATTTTCCACCAAATTTTTGAAGTACCCTTGTAATACTCATCTCCTAAGCATAATGCTTGCTCTGAAAGATAAAGTTGTGCAACAGTCCAATCCAGAGAACTTTCCTGAAATTTTCAGAATATGAAGTCAAAGAGGGTAACCCTTGATTCCTATTGAATGGAAAACCACAAATATGTAGACCAGAAGACAGAAAAATCCTTGTTTCTTCTGTGTAGAAAAAAATCTGTTTGAGAAAAGATTCAGAGGGAGCTCATATACTTATTGCCCAAATCCAATCTTTATGGGATATTTCTTCATTATTTTTATTACATTTCTCTTCCATCCATATTCACAAAGAAATATCATTTTTTCCTTAAGCAGAAATGAGCTGTTTTATTGCTCACAATCAGAAGTGACTGTAATAGGGCAGGTTGATATTATGGGCTAATGAATGTGGTGCAGTTTGACAAATGCCTTACTGAAAGCCAGTTGCAGGAAAGAAATTCTGAAAGATTTCTTACAGATCATTCAGACCACTGGTCTTGGAGAGAGTGTGTTAGCTCGTGATTTCAAGAAGAATCTACTGGCTGTGTCAAGCAAATCATTCAGTATTGCTGATATCTAATGTGACAACAGAGAAAAGGGTTATCTGGATGAGAGAGATGAACTGCAAGTCCATGGTCTGAACAGCAGGAAACTCTGGGCATTTATTGTTATTAACTAAATACGAAAGATCAAAATCAAGTTCACAAACCAAAATGTTTGTATATTAACTTAGGGAAATCAACACTTGATCCTGAGGTACTCGAGCCATTTCAGGAGGCACTCCCTGCTGGCAGACAAGCTCAATACTGAAGACTAATAGGATGAGGTTATTCTAAATTTAATACTATGAAATACCAAAAGTATGATCCATGACAAAAGTGATGTTGAACTTTATCAGAAAAAACCCTTTTACTCTGAAAAGGATATTTTTTAAGAACTAAGAAAGTATTGGCAAATTGCATACTTAATAAGCTACTTGTATTGAAACTAGTTTGTAACTCAACAATAACAACTCAATACAAATATAAACAAAAAATTTAACAAGTCCCTTCATCAAAGAAGATGGACAAATGGCAATTAAAATGAAATAGACACATCAGTTATCATTAGGGAAAAGCAAATTAAAACCATAATGAGATATCACTACACTTCTATTAGAGTAGAAAAAAAAGCCACTAAACCAATAATGACAAAAGCTGTCAATGATGTGGAACAAAAGAAACTCTCATTCATTACTAGTGAGAATGCAAAATGGCACAGCCATTTTGAAGGTAGCTTGGTAATTTTTTTTAAGATTTTTTTATTTGAAATTTAGAGTTAACAGAGAGTGAGAGAAAGAGGACAGAGATGGAAAGAGACACACCCAGAGAGAGAATGAGAGAATATCTTTTATTTCGTTCTCTCAAGTGGCCACAAGGGCCAAGGCTGGTTCAGGCTGAAGTCAGGAGCCAAGAGCTCCATCCAGGTCTTCCATGTGGGTGCAGGAGCCCAAGCACATGGGCCATCTTTTGTTGCTTTCCCAGATGCACCAGCAGGAAGCTAGATCAGAAGTGGGGCAGCCAGAACTCGAATGGGTACCCATATGGGATGCCAGCGTTTAAGCAGCAGCTAGGGTCTCAGGTAGCAGCCACACATGATACCCCACAACACCAGTTCCTTGGCAGTTTCTTGTACATGTAAACACAGACTTGACAGGCTACTGAGAAGTGAAGTGAGTTGAAAATTTTGGCCATACTAGAATCCATATATTACTACAATAGTTTTATTCATAATTAATAAAAGTAGAAATTAGATGTCCTTTAACAGGATAATGGATAAAGAGAACTGTGGAATATATGTAATATATAACGCTATTCATTAATAATAAGGAACATGCTATTAGTTAATGAAAGAGTATGAATAATGCTTACATGTATTTTTAGTATTTGAAGGAAGCTAGATCCAAAAGGCTACATATTGTATCATTCCATTTAGTGACATTCTAGAGACAGCAAAAGCCACAGAGATGGAAAATAGATTAGTGTTTATTAGGCACTGGGGAATCAGGGAGCAGTTGATAATAAATGGCACACACAGTGTAATTTTTAGAGTAAAGAAACTGCTCAGTACAGTGCTGAGGTGATGGAGACACGTTTTCGCATCACGAAAGTGATTTTAATGTTTATCTTTTTAAAAAAGAGAAGTAAACATTAACATTAACACAGATATCAGGGTATATTAGGATGCAGATTGTGACAACATGAGTCTAATGTATCACAAATGTATGCTACAGTCTCACTGAGGAAGATGAGGAAAGGCAAAGGGGTTGACATAAGTAAGCTTGGCTTGATATTTTAAAGGTAGAGGCAAAAGAAATTGTGCATAAACTGTATTTTAGTTGATAAAAATATGTCTTGCAAGGTGGTATGGCTTAATCAATTCACATATCTGTATCTGTACCTATATCTATAGATGCGTATATATCTACATCTTTAGCTCTGTCATATTCACATATACCTATCTCCCTGGGTTGAACTAGTAAGAATGATAGAGGGGTACCCTAGGTTTCTAATCATCAGAGTGGTTACTACTAAAAGGAAAACAAATAGTCTAAAATAAACCTTATGGTACTGGATTAAGGTTGGAAACATCAGTATGAACTTATTTTTAAGACATTGAGAAAGAGAGAGATGTATATTTATAGAAGCAATTATAGATTATGTGTGCTCACTGGCGTTTACAATCCATGTATTACCTGACTCTTTATAAAGAGTATTTAAGCAATGACATTGCAGCAGTCACAAGCACACTCAGATTGCTGTTCTTTGTTTGCATGCATTATTCTCTAATGAAAGATAGCAGATATGTCTTATTTGTGGGCTGTAGAAGGGAAAATTCAAGATGAGTAAATAGCATCTTGGAGTACCAGAAAGTAAAGAAATGCTCAAAAAACAAAAAGATGGGGACACGGTCAAAGGATAAAGGAGCCAACTTGAAAGAACTCAATGTTCAAAGCAACAAAAAATTTAAGCAACAAATAATGTAGTATTAGATTATAAGCTCATGAATAAAATAAATCTCTCTATCTATCTATCTATCTATCTATCTACAAAGTGATATACAAAATTAAAAATAGTTGGAGGAGTAAAGAAATCTACATTGCAGAATTCCAAATGTAAGAGCTGCCCCGTGTAGGAGACATCGCTTAATTGCTAGCCTATCCCATAAACCTGAGAGTGGGATAGATTTTGTGAGTTGTTTGCAAAGAATTGGAAAGGGGGAGAATAGTGATTTATAGTGGAGAAATCTTGTTACCACTTTCTTATCCAAATGATAAAGGTTCACTTTATTAATGATTTCATGTGAATATCATGTAACAGCAGATATGATAAGATAAAAATGGTGCATTCTCTTCCTTGGGATTTTTTTCCTACTCATAATTAGTTTCTTACCATAAGAAAACCATAAAATAATCCCAAGACATGGGGCAAGTGCCAGTTGAAAAAAATCAGACTCAGGAAAGACTGTAAAATACTCGCAGGCCAGAATCTACTCCACAGATTGGACAATCAAATGCAAAGTGGTGCCCTGGGTTGGATCCTGGAACAGAAGGAGGCCTTTATGAAATTAAAAACTGATAAAGTCCAGAAAAAGTTTGGAGTTTAGTTAAGTAATAACAGTAATGTACCAGTGTCATTGTGGGCACATTGTTTGGATGAATTTGTGGAAAGATAAGATGTTAACCATCCGGGAAGTTGGCTAAGGGGTGATTTAGAACTCTTTGTTCTATCTTTGCAACTTTTCTGCAAATCTAAAAATATTTCAAAATAATATGTACATTTCAAAAGTAAATCTGGAATATTCTTAATAATTCTTTATTAATGTATACATTGTGATTTGGGGGCTGCAAATATGCTTCTGTTAAAAAAATAAAGATATAATCATAGGCTAAGTTTCTTCTTTTTCAATCACTAAATAAAGAAGGCAAAGTATCTTTTGTTCATCCCTTATTGAGATCCCTTAGTTCACAGTATGCATCTGAAGTCAGCAGAGAGACAAAGGAATCATTGGCATTTTTACTGTCATAATAACTAACAGATACAGATCAGGGGTCCTCCCAGTCCCAGCCAGTGGGTGGTTTCAGTTATTTTTCCCAGCAGGATCTTCTTTGAGTAATGATAGCAAATTATATATGACTTTATTAAGCACTTTTCACTTTTCAAAAGAAAGCTACTTTTCATTAAATGTAAAATAATAGTAGTTATACCAGTAATGACACCATCTTGCCATCATAAGAACCATTTTTTTTATTTACTGTAGAAATCACCTCACATTATGTATTGAGCTTGTTGTAAAGTCTAAATGCAACATAAATTGTCTCTAGTATGACATTTTTAAAGCCTGAGTGAAGCAAAAATAAAATCCTCACACTAAAAGACTCAAATCACTGACTTTAGGAAATTTCAAGTGAAACATTAACAAAGAATATTTTCATAGAAAATTTATGATTGAGAAGAAAGAATAGCCGATTCTAAAATTTATTTGTATCATGAGCTCAGTAGATTTATGAAAGAAAGAAAGTCAAGGTATTTTTAAAATCTAAGTAATAATAAAAGTAGAAGTAATGGCAGTAGTCAAGACTTGCTGTAGCATTTTGTTCTGTGAAAGGCACAGTGAGAGTAAGAGCAAGACAAAGAGAGAGAGAGACAGAGAGAGAGAGAGACAGAGAGAGAGACAGAGACAGAGAGAGAATGCTTCCATTGGCTGCTTCACTCCCTGAATGCCTTCATCAGCCAGTACAAGGTCAAGTTGAAGCCAGATTCCTGAAAATTTCATCGAGTTGTCCCATGTAGGTGGTAGGGACCCACCTACTTGAGACATCACCTGTTGCCTCCTAGGTTGCTCTTTAGATTGGAAGCAGAGATGAGACTTGAGCCATGTCACTCCAATAGGGGAAGTGGGAATCCCAAGTGGTGTCTTAACCACTGTGGGACTATGCCCACCCTTATTATAGTGCCTTTAATCAGCAGACACTGCTATTTTGTCTTTACTCATTTTCATGATGATTTCTCGTGGCTTCTTTCCTGGAGAACCTGAGGTATGTAATATTAGTTTCCTTCTGAGAACTGAGTTACTTAAAGTACTTGTGTAGCTTGTTGCTTAACAATGATACTGCTGTGTACAACATTAATTAAGCATGCAAAATAGATTGTATTTTAAAATATTTTTTCATTTATTCGGCTTATATGTGTTCTACCTAATTTTGATGATAAGCAAAGTGGGCCTTTGAAATAAAACTTGGTAAAATTATTAATATATAAACCTGAATGTCTTCCAAACATTTGTCTGATTAAATAGTGATAAATAAAAATATTGTTTAATAATGCTCACATTGAGGTATAATTCAGGAGATTTGGGAAAATCTGAGATGAATCTCAAACTCCAAGCTTATTTGGAGTAGATATACATTATTCCCTGAACAAAAAGCAGTGCAAGGGCCCATGGTGTGATGTAGTGGGTAAAGCCACAGTCCAAGGTGCCAGCATCCTATTGGGTACCAGTTTAAGTCACTGCTGCTCCACTTCTAATCCAGCTTCTTGCTAATGCGTCTGGGAAAGCAGCAGAGGATGGCCTAAGTGCTTGGGACCCTGCCCCCATGAGGAAGATCGGGATAAAGCTCTTGGTTCCTGTCTTTGGCTGGCCTAGCCCTAGTTGTAGAGATCACTTGGAGGGGAGAAACAGCATGTGAAAGGTCTTTCTCTGTCTCTTGCACTCTCTCTGTAACTCTGACTTTCAAATAAAGAAATCTTTTTTTTTTTAATAAACAGTACAAACGTATTGTCTTGTGTGTTTTTATTCTATTATTTTCTGTAGTAGGCACTTTGCTAGAATTTTTGGTTTCTAACAAATTTTCACAATTGCCAGTAAAATATATTACTTATTTTAAGTTTAGGTCAACCAAGGACAATTAAATTTTGTCCAAAAAATCACAGGAAACCCAACATTTGGAAATCCCATTATGACCTCCAATGAAACTTTGTAGAAAGTTGAACTCATCATTTACTAATTTCTTCAAACATTAACACACCTATAAACAGCAGCATTCTTTAATGTGAGATATTACGGAGAACTTCCTAAAGAAGATATTTCCCTTTTGCTCAATGTTTTAAAAAAGTAACAAATCATCAAATTTGGCTGCTTATCTTTGAAATACTGTTTGGAGTCACAGCTTCTTTGCAGTTGTGTCCACAACCACCATCATCAAGCTAGTTAGCTTTTCAAGTCTCGACTGGCGGTTGACTTTCCTATTCTCAGTCCGCCTACTCAGCAGTTCATTTACTTGACATCTCAGCAGATTACCTGTCTCTGTTCCCCTGTAGATTGCATACAATTTTCCCATTTTGGGGCAACTTTTTACTCTACCTACAAATTTCTCTTAACTCACTTCTATTTAAATTTTCCAGTCAAGCCTTTTATCTCTCAGCCCTCTGAGTTCCTCAACCCATTATGTTTCTGGTACAAAAAAATCTCAACTTACTATTAACTAATAATCCACTTTACGTAATTTTAAAGTTTTACCTCCAAACATACTTGAGTAGTTAAAGTCATGTCTTATACTCTGTGTCTCTTTCACAATGCTAGTTTAGTGATAGAGTCAATAAATATGAATATTTGACTGCTTTTTTGATAAAAGTTGTTTAGTGCCTCTGGGAATATTATTATGTATGAGTGATAGCAGGCCTAGTCTCCCTTAAATTTTCATTTGTGATGCAAAGAATGGTGAAAATGAAGCTAAAAAGCCAGGGCTAGGGACAGGTGATTGACCTAGAGGCTAAGATGCCACTTCGGATGCCTGAATGTCACATCAGAATGTTGGTTTTGAGGCTGGCTTCACTTCTGATTCCAGACTTCTGTTAATGTGTACCCTGGGAGACAGCAGATGATGGCCAAAGTCACTGGGTCCCTGCCACCCATGTGACAGACTGAGATTGAGTTCCTGGCTTCTGGCTTAAGCTGACCCAGTCTCAACCATTTTGGGCATTTAGAGAGTGAGCCAGTGAGTTCAGTGCTGCCTTTCCTTTGCCTGTCACGTCTGACTCTCATCTCTCTTTCTGCTCTCTCTTTTTTCTCTACCCCTCTGCCTCTCAAAACAAACAAAAACTAGTGTGTAAATAATTTTCCTTCTGGGTAGTCTACCAAATAATAACATTGTGGTGTACTTGTGTAGGACATAATGGAGTATGATGATATAAGAAACTGTCTTGTTTTTTTTTTTACACAGATATTACTATTAAGTTTGAATATAAGTTTAAGTAAAATAAATATACTCATTTTATAATGTGGTTAGAGAGTGTGCGATTAGAAACTGGTAGAGTTAGGTAAGAATTTCCTTCTTCTATTTTCAGGAATTACTCTAAAGCAATGAAGATGAATATGGAGATGGAGATGGAGATGGAGAAGGAGATGGAGAAGGAGAAGAAAGAAGAGTACAAAAATAGAAACCCACATTAAAAAAAAATAAGGCTCTATCTTAAAAATCACGCAGTGAGATGAAGTTCTACCTAAATCAATTCTCTTTACAATGAAGTATGGGAAGATACCCAGAGAAGGTATCTACAGCTGCAGAGCAAAAAAAAAAAAAAAAAAAAAAAAAAAAAAACCCTCATCATATGTAGTTTAAGACAATTATTCAGGGAGGGTATAAAACCAGTGTCCGCTGTTTACAAAAGAAGCAGTGTACTTAGAAGAACCCTTGTATTTGAACTGATTTAAAAGAGACGTCAAGAAGAAATTCACAAAGAAAGGACATTCAAAATATATTTGCAAGTAGCAGTCTGTTGCTGAAGCTGGCGGGGATCAGAGAAGCTGAATCATGAGGAAATCCACAGTTAGCAATCTTGATTAACTGGGCCAAGGATGGGGGCGGGGGTGGCATTGGCAAAAGGAACTCATTTGATTAAACAACCTGGATTAACAGGAACATTTCTGCTTGCCTGCAATATGACTCTAGCCATTGTTAAAAATTTCTCCAAATATGCAGCCTAGAGAAAAAATACTCATATCTGTCCAAATACAGTAAATAAAAAGGAGCCAAAACAAGGAGAACACAGGAAACAAAAAAGAGACACGAAAACTTAGTGAAAAAGAATTATATAAAATGATGCCAGTGCCGCGGCTCACTTGAGTAATCCTCCACCTGCGGCACCGGCATCCCATATGGGTGCACCGGCATCCCATATGGGTGCTGGGTTCTAGTCCCAGTTGCTCCTCTTCCAGTCCAGCTCTCTGCTATGGCCTGGGAGGGCAGAGAAGGATGGCCCACGTGCTTGGGCCCCTGCACCTGCATGGGAGAGCAGGAAGAAGCACCTGAGCACCTGGCTCCTGGCTTTGGATCAGCGCAGCTGATCTGTCTGTCTGTCTCTCTCTCACTGTCTATAACTCTACCTGTCAAATAAAAAAAAAAGAAAAAGAATTATATAAAATGTGATGCATAAGTAATTCAAGCAAAGAGAATCAAAATTTGCATATGTTATATTTCAGCAGATAAAAAGTAATTCAAATAATCCAAAAAAAGTAATTAATAGTAATTAATTAATAAAAAGTAATTAATAGTGATCATAGTGAATGTGTATATATATATATATTTTTTTTTTTTCTGACAAGCAGAGTGGACAGTGAGAGAGAGAGACAGAGAGAAAGGTCTTCCTTTTTGCCGTTGGTTCACCCTCCAATGGTTGCCGCGGCCAGCGCGCTGTGGCCGGCGCGCTGTGGCCGGCGCACTGCGTTGAACTGAAGGCAGGAGCCAGGCGCTTATCCTGGTCTCCCATGGGGTGCAGGGCCCAAACACTTGGGCCATCCTCCACTGCACTCCCTGGCCACAGCAGAGAGCTGGCCTGGAAGAGGGGCAACCGGGACAGAATCCGGCACCCTGACCGGGACTAGAACCTGGTGTGCTGGCGCCGCAAGGCGGAGGATTAGCCTAGTGAGCCGCGGCGCCGGCCGGCAGTGAATGTATATTAATACTGGAAAACGTAGAGAATAGTCAGGACAAAGTGATACATAGAGATACAGTCTACCAGCTGTTTTCAGCTGGTATAAAAGCAACAAAAGGGGCTGGCATTGTGGTGTTAAGCCATTGGCTGCGATGCTGACAACCCATATGGCCACTGGTTCAAGCCCTGGCTGCTCCATTTCTGATTCAGCTCCCTGCTAATGAGCTTGGGAAAGAAGCAGAGGATGGTCCAACTGCTTGAGGACCTCCACTCATGTGGGAGACCCAGATAAAGTTCCTGTCTCCTGACTTTGTCTTGACCCAGTCCTGGCCATTTGGGACATGATCTCCCTCTCTCTCTCTCTTTCTCTCTCTCTCTCTCTCTGGAACTCTGCCTTTCAAATATATAAAATAAATATTTTTTAAAAAAGCAACAAAAACCATTTTGAGCATATAGGCATCCAGAAAATGCTGTTAAGAAATTTGCTTGTAGGGCCGGCGCCGCGGCTCACTAGGCTAATCCTCCACCTAGCGGCGCCGGCACACCGGGTTCTAGTCCCGGTCGGGGCGCCGGATTCTGTCCCGGTTGCCCCTCTTCCAGGCCAGCCCTCTGCTGTGGCCCGGGAGTGCAGTGGAGGATGGCCCAGGTGCTTGGGCCCTGCACCCCATGGGAGACCAGGAAAAGCACCTGGCTCCTGCCATCGGATCAGCGTGGTGCGCTGGCCGCAGTGTGCCAGCCGCGGCGGCCATTGGAGGGTGAACCAACGGCAAAGGAAGACCTTTCTCTCTGTCTCTCTCTCTCACTGTCCACTCTGCCTGTCAAAAAAAAAAAAAAAAAAGAAATTTGCTTGTAGAAATTAATAGAGAATCAACTATTCATCAATTAAGATATGAATTGAGAAACAATAGTAAATGAGTCATGCACAGTGCTGTTATAAGTTAATCAAGGGCTATTTATGGAAAGGAAAGTTAATGTTATAGACCTAACAAGGCCCATATTATGTAAATAGTAGTATTCCATCCCAAAAGGGAAGAATTAGTCACAGGTATGTAAGAACACTTATCTTTCTCTTTTTTTGTAGCTGAAGAATCGAGAAATCATTTATTACTTTAAAATCAAGTACTGAAATTTTAAAACCAAAGATAAGTAATATGTTCAAGAAAAATGTAGTAGTTGGGAAAGGCAAGAGAAGAGGCAGAGTGAAGCAGTGGGAAAGGACATCATTACTTAGTACAGGGAATTAATAAGCCCTGCCCGAGATAGAAATTAGTCTGCTATCAAAATGATAGGCAATAACCCTTGGTGAATTACCATGAAGTTAATGAAACTTATGCTTCAAGGGTCTTATTTACACAGATCCCTTTTATGCTGTGTTATGATTTCTGTTCTCATAATTACAAAGAAGTTTTAAAAATTTCCTGGTTAATTTTACTTAGTTTCTTTCTATTCTTTTTTTTTTCAAGATGTTTCTTCTTAGATCCATAAAACCTGAATCACCTTTGGCTCTAAGCATAAATGTCACAAAAAGTACACAAGCATACAAAAGCAAAAATAATAGGCAAGCAAAAGAATCAGAAATTATGGCATAAGATTATTAGAAAAACATAAACCGAATAAGCATATATATGAGGATAAAACTAAGATGAAATGCATCTTGGTTTTAAAAAATTTAAATAGAGGGCCGGCGCCGTGGCTCAATAGGCTAATCCTCCACCTTGCGGTGCCGGCACACCGGGTTCTAGTCCCGGTTGGGGCGCCGGATTCTGTCCCGGTTGCCCCTCTTCCAGGCCAGCTCTCTGCTATGGCCAGGGAGTGCAGTGGAGGATGGCCCAGGTGCTTGGGCCCTGCACCCCATGGGAGACCAGGAAAAGCACCTGGATCCTGGCTCCTGCCATCGGATCAGCGCGGTGCGCCAGCTGCAGCGGCGGCCATTGGAGGGTGAACCAACGGCAAAGGAAGACCTTTCTCTCTGTCTCTCTCTCTCTCTCACTGTCCACTCTGCCTGTCAAAAATAAAAAAATAAAAATAAAAAAATAAAAAAATAAAAAATTTAAATAGACTCCTAGATAGTGTATACCACAGAATCACCTTAAACATTTTTAAAAAGTAACATGTAGTAGAGTAGGGAAGTGAAAATCAAATATAAATCAGAAATTATAATATTTATATCTGGAAAGGTAAAAATCCAAAAAAAGCATAAACAATAAGAAATATATCACTGCATAATATTTTAGTCCACTTGGAGCATTCTAGAAAATACCTTGGACTAGATGGCTTCTAAACAACAGAAATTCATTTCTCACAAGTCTGGTGAGTGGAAATCAAAATTCAGGGGCAGACTCACTGCCTGTCAGTGGTCGGTTTGAAAATGGAACTTTCACCTTGTATCTTCACATCGGAAAAGCCATAAAAAAGATCCCCCGAGCTTCTGTTAGGGTACTTAGTTATACGATGTAAGCGACTCCCCGAAGGACCCACCTCCTAATATTATCACTGGCGGGTAGAATATCAACAAGTGATTTTGGGAGTTGAGGAAACATAAACATGCAGATCATAATAATGAATAAGAAAAATCGAATGATCCTCCTACATAATCTGTGAATAGAAGTATGTAGCAACAATTGTCATACAGGAAAAAATCAAGAACATACTTGGAGAAGGTGAGATGAATATATTAGTTGTATGTAACTTACATTCACCCGAGTATGTAATAGATCAAATAGCCATCCAGTAAGTATATATTTATGGGAGGTTGACATAGCTCAATTAATGAAATATTACTAATTGATATTGTTGATTTTGTTTCAGGAATGCAAATAGAAAGATTAATTTTGTGATCATTATGGGACGTTCACAATAGGGGACAGGCAAACACATTCACACATCCTTCTTGGGCTGACATAAAGTAGTGAATGATGGAGAGCAATGATAATCCTGAGGGCAAAAGCTATTACCAGGAATCTTGAGTTTTGGGGAAGTTTGTCAACAGCCTTGCATATTCACACAAGGCATGCAAGTGAACTTCAGAGGCTTGAAAAATTGTGTAAATATCTATAATATTATAAACCCTGTGAGAATCTTCCTTAAAACAACAACAAATGGAATCAGAAAAAGACCTGCCTGTCTCTACTACAGCTGAGGGTTGGATAAAAATATTATTTCCTAAAATAATAATCATAGTCCTGCCTCAATAATTTATGCTATCTGAACAGGACAGGCACAAGTCAAGGTGGAAATTAAAGTTCCAGGTTGTTATCTTCCCTTGGTATTAACAGATGTGAATATATACACACACTAAAGTTACATAATCAGAAAATAATATAATCAAAAGAAAAAATGGTATGTCAGATATTGGAATAACTAGAGAAGAGAATATAAAATAAATATGAATAAAATATTTAGGGCAATAAAATTGAAGAAAATGGTTAAATATCAAGAGATTATAATTGCCAAAACATCTAGTTAGCTCTGGAGAATCAGCAATTTGCCAAATGCTTGATTTAGTGTAACAGAATATTTAGATGTAATCATTAAACTAATGTAAATATGGGATGCATCCTCTTATGAAACACTTTTCAAAGTACAAAATAATGAATAACCTTGACTAAAGGACTTTATAAACCAAATATATGACAAAAACAAATTTTTCCTGTCCATTTCCACTGGACAAAATTTCAGTTCTACAGTTTTTCTTCTGAGAGGAGCTGCTAGTAACCTATCCAGAACTGCCCTTTGAAACTGCAATGTAAATGCTAGTTTTTGCTGATAGTTGCCAAATTCATTAAAGAATTGTGTAAAGGTCACTTTAATGTTACCAATGAGATTAGTGATAGACATGTATACTCTTGGCTATAGTCACAGTTACTGTTGCCTGGAGACATATTTTCAAGTTTAATAAATGTTTTACGTGTGTGTTATCTATCCAACAATTACATCTGTTTGCAATGTACTGCATAAATTTTGCAGTTGGTAAAATTTTTAATATAGGCTTTTGTATATTGAGATTACATGGGAAAGGAAAGTAACATTTTAGTTTTGTCTTCTGGGCCTCTTTCCCCTTTATTTCTCTGAATCAGCAACATGTGCAGGAGTGTTTGAGTGGTTAGCCAAACTTTGCCAACCTTTCACCCAATGTGAAATTCCTACTTAATAAAAACTCCAGGGCCTTAAAACATGTTGGCAGCCCATGTCCATGGCCTCACAAGTCACAATACAAATTACTCAAATGGAATATCTTTAACTTGAAAATACAGTCAATGCAAACCACAATGCCTACATATAAATTTGAGAAAGTCCCTTTTCCCCTACGAGCACATTTATTAAATTGGCCATAGCTGATACTGAATGATACTCCCAGAAGTAACACTACAACTGCATCTTGTAGTTCCAAGTTTTTAGGTTGGCTTTTCTTGAAAGACTGAGGGAGGAGGGGGATATGGGGGAAAGTTGATTAATGGGTACTAGGTTATAATTAGCTAGTAGTAAGAGCTCCCAGGGTTCTATTGCACTGTTGGATGACTATAGATACTGTTAACTTATGGTGTAGTTCTCTATAAAAATGATTATATGAACTGGCTGTTCTTAATATTAAAAATGTTAAATGTTTAAAGAGAGAAATATATTTGCACTGATTGGACACAACAGAATGTGTACATATACTGTAACATCACAAAGTGCCCCACAAGTATTTACAACTTTTATATATCTAATAAAATATTTTAAAATAAAGAAGTAAGGGAAAAAGTCTGCATTGTGTAATTTTCTCTAATCTCCGATTCTGGAAGCTCAGTGGTATGCTATGACTTGCTTCTGGCAATATTGGTTGAGGCATTTGACTGCACATGGAGTTTGTCATCTTGATGGTGTGACCGATATTTAGCTGTGTGGTCGTGGCTACAGCAGCTGTAGCCTGGCATGTTGCAAGACCATATGCATGACAGCTGCCCCAGATGGTATCCCAGCCTCACTCCTCTGGTGATGAGAACTTTGCTATTTCTTGCCTACCTCTCCTGTATTGCTTCTGCCCACCTACTTGAGGTACCCAAGTATTGTACAAGCTGTCAAATATCCTTTTCATGCATTCTGTTTGGCCCAGACTAAAGTAATTTTCTTTCTTTCTTTTATTTGATAGGTAGAGTTATAGACAGTGAGAGAGAGAGAGAGAGAGAGAGAGAGACAGAGAAAGGTCTTCCTTCCATTGGTTCACTCCCCAAATGGCTGCTATGGCTGGCGCTGCGTCTATCCAAAGCCAGGAGCCAGGTGCTTCCTCCTGGTCTCCCATGCGGGTGCAGGACCCAAGCACTTGGGCCATCCTCCACTGCACTCCCGGGCCACAACAGAGAGCTGGACTGGAAGAGGAGCAACTGGGACAGAATCCTGTGCCCCAACCAGGACTAGAACCCTGGGTGCCAGTGCCACAGGAGGAGGATTAGCCAAGTGAGCCATGGCGCCAGCCTAAAGTCATTTTCTGTCCCTTGCAATCAAGAAGCCAAACTGTTCTAACATCTCAATAAAAAGGATCCATGATGAAGACTGCATGTCTATTTTTGTCATTTGTTACATGTTATTCTGCTTTAGGTATGGTTTCAGTTTATCCTCAAAAGTTCATGTGTTGGATGCTTGGTATCCATTGTGGTGATACTGGGAGGTGCCATGAAATCCTCTAGATGGGGTGTAGTGCAGTATGTGTAGGTCATGGCAGGACACTGCTTTCAGGAGTGTTTAATGCTGGTAACATGGAGTGAGTTAGTTCTCTTGTGAATTGGATGTTATTAAAGAGCAAGACTGGCCTCTTCCCATTCTCTGACTTCCTGTCTCCCATGTGATCTCTTCCTCTCATGTATGCTACCATCATTATGTTATCTGCCATGACGTGAACCAACAAGGGGGTCCTCATCAGAGCTAGTGACTTGCTATTGGACTTCAGCCTCAAAAATTGAGAGCTAAGCAAACTTCTTTTCTTTGTAAAGTGTCCAGCTTCAGTTAATTTATTAAAATAACAGAAAATGAACTAGTACACATTCAATGTATCATCACTATCTCTCCAAGCTTCCTCATTTATTTTGTGTATCAATAATGAGAATTAAGTTGTGGAATATATATTTAGTTTCCCTTTCCACTGTTGTTTAACATATATAGTACAAGGGACGTGGTAGAAGCTGGAGGATAGCAGTTAAGAGGATTCAATGACTATTTAGTGATTGCCAATGCATTCCTCTGGGGCAAAATGAAAAATGCTGGAGTCATTTCACTCTGGAGGCAACTTCTAAAGAAGTCATGGTCTTTGTCAAATTTAGCACCACAGGAAAATACAAAGTATACAAACAATGGAAGAATGAAAAGTAGTGGAAAATGTTTTATGCAGTAAATGGAAGTAAATGCATATAAGTATTTTCCAAATAAAAATTTTTTAGTGTTTAAATGTGGTACTGCTCCAAAGTATTGAGATCAGGGTTTCATAACCTCACTTCTGTGTTGTGTGAGGGAATTCTTTGTTGAGAGGGACTGAACTGTACATTGTAGGATGTGTAGCAGTGTCTTTGGTTTCTGTCCAGTTGATATCAGCTGCACATGTACATATTTATGCACACACACAAACAATTTATGACAAATAGAAATGTGTTCAGACACAACAATTGTTGCCTTGGCAGGAGTAGGGAGTGTGGAGGGAATTCAAGCCTGGTTGAGGACCACCGATTTAGCTGAATGAGTCATTTAACTTCCAGAAAAACCAATGAGATAAGTAGTTATTACCATTTTCTTGACAGATACTATTATTACCCTTTTATATATGAAAAAAAGAAGGTGTCAATATATTGGGTTATCAAACACATCAACTTCTAATAATTGGGAAAATGATAATTTAAACCCAGCAGTCTGATTACAGAATTTTTATGTACATGGTAGGTTGTATCCAAAATGGTTAAGATCAAGTGTTAGTTAAACTCAATAATTTATCGAATTCATCTAAATGTAAAATTCTAGAAAAAAAGTATCTTTCTCTTATGTCTTCTAATTATTTAGTTATAGAAATCTCCAACCATCAATAACAGGAAAATATTCACAAAACTTACATTCACAGTTGCATCACTACTCCTGGATTTTAGGTATATTTAAAATAGCATTTGAAGGGAAAAATAATTGGAAACTGATTTTTTAAAGTCATCATTAATATCTCCTAAACAACAAGTATTTGCACACAATTTCAACCTCCCTTTAAATGCACTGTATAAGCTGTCTCAGCCTCATCCCAAGACAAACACAAGTCATGTTCAAGTCCATATTTGCCACCAGACAGCTCATATAGAACCAAATTAACAACTCACATTTAGTCTTAAAGCTCTCTAAACTGTAGCACCTAAACAATTAATGTGAGAAAAACTTTAAATCTGTAGTGTTTTAGTTTGTTTTTCTAAATTTCAAAAGTTTTGTTTTTTTTCCATGTGATAATCCCAAAGTATAGGTAAAAGAAACAAGTGAAATAGGGAGAAAAAATGATTGTGGAGAAAAATGAAAGGGGAGAACAGAATAAAAATTGGATTTTTTTTTTACTTGAAAGAAGGTTTCTACTGTAGAATATTTTAGTGTATAATTTTTTAAAGATTTGATTTATTTATGTGAGAGGCAGAGTTAAGAACAGAGAGAAGTAGAGACAGAGAGAAAGGTCTCCCATTTGCTGACTGAGTCCCCAAATAGACACAATGGCCAGGGTTTAGATAGACTGAAGCCATGAGTTAGGAGCATCTTACACTGCTTTCCCAAGCCTTAAGCAAGGAGTTTGAGAAGAAGAAAAGCAGCAGGGATTCAAATAGGTGCCCATAAGGGATGGGGGTGCCACAGGCGCAGAGGTTTAGCCTATTATGCCACAATGCTAAAAAATATTCTATTATTAAAATAGAAAAAAAATCTTCAAATTTAAACATATTCTATAGCTTTAGTCAGCACAGTAATTAAATACATTGTGCCAAGATTTTTACTCTTAGTCAACAAATAAATCTAAACAATGACAACTTTCTTCCTAAGATAGTTGGTGCTTTAACATACTAAAACTGGATTTGCCAACCAAAGTCTGTAACTTTCTCACTTAGCTAAAACATGAGGCTGGGGATTAAATTGTTCTTGTAACTTTACAAAAAATGGTTCATCAGCGATGGAAACTCCATACAGTATGCTAAGGTTAAATGGAATTCAGTGCCTATGGATTCAACGCAAGCCATAATTGAGTTTTTATTTGCCCTTTCAATGACTTATGCAAAGCTTTATTCCCTTAGCACAGGACACATAAGGTGACATTTTTCAGCAGTCTGACTTTTCAATTATGGATCTTTTGGAAAGCTAATGATGTCTATATTGTTAATCCTGCCAACATTGTGTCAGAACATTGAAGAACCTGTGATATTAAATATTCTGATGTAAAAATATATGTTATTTCTGTTCAGCCGTGTGCAAACAATCTGGGTGAAGTGCCAGAATTATAGGGAAATCCTTTCCAGAGATAAAAGCAGAATGGAATTCTGCTGAGAGCAGTTTAAAAGCTTTTGTTTTAAGTGGTTTCCTGAAGTATTGAGGCCAATATTTTAGAAGTTAATTACTGAAGTCTCTCATTGAAAACGGCTGGCTAAAGTTATGATATTTTTACCATATTATTTTTACTTTGGGAAGTGGGGAGGGTATAATTAGCCATCATTTAGATGATCACTTTGAGCTTTAGAAATTCAATACAAATTGAATTTTTGAGGAAAATGATTGATGATGTTTAAGATTTCAAGAGTAGCAATAATAGTCCTTTAAACAGCAAGATATTATGTGTCTGTGAGACCAAATATTTTCCATCACATAATTAATAAAACAAAGCTAGGATCATATTCTTAATGTTTATTCTTCACAGTGAACCCTCATTTATTAGTTATGAGAGTAGGCAATTGTTCAGTGTGATGGGATCCAGATGTTTAGGTACAGTGACAGCCCACTGATAAAATGAATTATAGTGTCCAAAGAAGCAAACGCAAAGCACATTCTCCACAAAAGCCAAAGGAATAATATATGTGATATTTAATTGCATATTTAAGATATTACCCTTCCAGATTCTTTTTATTACTTACTTTTATTACCTAGTTCCAAATCTCTTGTTTAACATGTCTCTTTTAGGCAATAAATTCTAATAATTATTTTATTTGCCATGTGTAAAAATGTCTGTCTGATATTTTCAGAAAATGAAACCTTATTTGGCATGAAATTAAAGTATATGCTACACTAAGGAAAATTTTCATTGCTGGTAAAGTCCAAAGGGAACAAAGTACTTGGTACAGAATAGAAATTATGCAATAATAACAATAAAAGTGGAAAAGAAAGGTTTTATTATAAAGGAATCCCAAGAAACAGCATTTTAGAATAGTATGCACCTGCTTTTCTGAATAGTATTAATTTAGAGGCAGTCAAGAAAGGTATGCGTACAGAAATAAACATTACTCTATATTTTATCACTATAAAATAAATGTCAAAAGAAATTCTTCAAGATTATTATTTAGTAGAATTTTTGTAAAGTTTCGGTAAATAGCTTTACTCTCATTACAATACAGAAGTATTCAACATTGTTTTTCCACTTAAATAAATTTCTGTGGGTCATATCCTCTATATAATTTCCAAATAATAATAATATAATAGTAATTATATTAGTATTTATAAATATAAAATAAAATAATAAACAGATAAAGTTATTTTTTCGTTAGAAGCTAAGTTCTGTATTATTCGTATGCATTTTTCTCATTTTGCAGTGGAAATGAATTTAATAATAGTATAAAATCAACAATGGGCACCCACTTAGGAAGAAAGATTCATTTATCACTATCTCATGAAATGCAAAATGAGTAATAGCTTTCAAAGCAAGTTAGTAAGACAAGGAAAACTTTTTGGAAAAATTGTTTCTATTCTAAAGAAAACAAAGGTTATCTTCTACAAATAACCACAAAAATGGGAAAGGTAATAAATAATCCAGGTGATAAGTAATGTAAAGGGCCACATAAGTTTTGATTTATTTAGAAATGTTTTCCCAGTTGGAAAGGAGTGGCAGAAACACCCAATATTATCATTTAAGGTTTACATAATCCTCAAGATTAAAAGTGATTGAGTATTAAATTTAGATGAATGGAGCCTCTACTGAAAACCTTTCAAGGCTAAAATCAAGGTGTCATCTGGGCTGTTTTCCTCTATGGCACTTGGTATCTCTTATAATCTTTTGGGCAGAATTCCGTTCCATAGAATTGTAGGACTGAAGTCTGTGTTTCCTTGCTTGAAATCAGAGGTCATTCTCAACTCAGAGAACTTACCCATGTTCCTTGCCACTTGGTCTCCCTGATCCTCAAAGCAGGCAACATACTAATTCTTTCTCATTCAATGACTTTCATCTTCAGATTTCTTTAGCAGAGGGTACAACCAAGAGGATTCCGTGCTTAGGTTAAATGCACCAGGATAAGCTCCCTATATTAGGGAGGAATGATTTGGAAACTTACTTGTATCTGTGAAACCCCTTTGTCATATAACACAGCATTATTATCTAGGAAGTGATGTCTAATCATAGTCACAGTGTCCATTCACTCTCACATTCAGGGAAGCAATTACACATGGTGACGCTGGAAAGTGGGGGATCTTCCACCTGGGGCAGGTTCTTGACTTAGGGGAAGGTAGAAGTTAACCACGAGCCAGCAAAGTGAATACAGGAGAGTTTTATTAAAGGGAGTGACAGAGCAGACTATTCCACAGACAGCAGCTTCAAGGGGTAATTTTAATATCTCTTCACATGGGGTAGGGAAATGCAAGCTAATATTTGTGCAGAAAATTTTACTTTTGGACAAGGGCTGCAGTTTCTAGGAGTGAAGAACCTGCTCTTTTTCTATGCTTACAGGATTGCTTCTGTTGGATGTATGGCCATCAAAACAAGGTGTGACGGGGAGTGGTTTGTGTTGTGTTCATGCATTGCAGTGATAGTATAATGATGCTAGAAGTCAGGTAGCAGTTGATCTGGGTACTATATTTGATGTACCAATTTCTGGTCTACTTCCTGTTATTGTGCAGTCTTGAAAAAAATTAGGTTTTGCTGTGAAATTTCTGGCAGATGAGGGCTAGAGCTTACTACATACTCTCAGAGGGAAAAGGTCTTTAGGAGTCTTTTTGGATCTCTGCCTACTGCCGTACTCTAAACTGAGCTCTTTACTTTCTCCAGTCTGCTGCCAGAGTTCATTTTTATTTTCCAAATGCAAATAGGACAAAGTTGATCAGTATCACCCTGACTCCCAGCCTCATTCCCACCTCCACCCCTCTTACAAATGTTTAAAATATTTGCTGGCTTTCATTTGTACATTCATATGATAGCACATTTGGCTCATTTCTTTAAATATTTTCCACCTCTCATTTTTTTAAATCTTCATAGAGAGTGCTACAGCTCCATTTATCTAGTTTCAAAACTGTCTCAAGGGCTATCTCACTTACCATCTCTCATATGCTTAGAACTTTTATTTATTTTCCAAAACTATTGGCTAACTCTCAACTTAGATTTTTTTATTAGGTTCATTAAGACTTCATCTTACCAGCATTGAACATTACGGTGCAGCAGGTTAAGCCACAGCTTGAGTTGCTGGCATCTTCTCTAGGAATGGCGGCTATTGTCCTAGCTTCCCAGATCTGATATAGCTTCCTGCTAATGTGCCTGGGAAGGCACTAGAAGATGGCCCAAATACTTGGGACCCTGCCACCCATGAGGAAGATGAGGATGAAGTCCATGATTCCTGGCTTTGACCAGGCCCAGCCCTGGCTATTGTGGCTGTTTGAGGAAGTGAACCAATAGATTAAAGCTTTTTTGCCTTTCAAATAAATAAATTAGTAAATAAGTAATTAAAAGCAGTTTTTAAAAAGATCCCAACTTCATGGAGTGGCAATTTAGTCTAACAGTTAAGCTGTTCACATTTCACTTCAGAACACTTCTGGTGCCTGACACCTGCATCCCTTGTAATGCACACCTGGGGGGCAGCAATAATGACAAAGGTGATTTAGGCTCCTGACATCCAGTGAGACCTCAATTGCTCCCTGGATCCCAGTGTCAGCATTGTCCCAGGCCCAGCCATTACAAACGGTTAGGGGGGAAGTGAAGTAGCAGGTGGGAGCTTGGTTTCTCTGTCTCTCTGCCTCTCATAAGCAAAATAAAACAAACAAAAAACCAAAAAATGTGAATGTGTCCTTAAGAATTTGTCCTCGCCAGCACCGCGGCTCACTAGGCTAATCCTCCGCCTTGCGGCGCCGGCACACTGGGTTCTAGTCCCGGTCGGGGCGCTGGATTCTGTCCTAGTTGCCCCTCTTCCAGGCCAGCTCTCTGCTATGGCCAAGGAGTGCAGTGGAGGATGGCCCAAGTAGTTGGGCCCTGTACCCCATGAGAGATCAGGATAAGTACCTGGCTCCTGCCATTGGATCAGCTTGGTGCACTGGCCGCAGCGCGCTGGCCGAGGCGGCCATTGGAGGGAGAACCAACGGCAAAGGAAGACCTTTCTCTCTGTCTCTCTCTCTCACTGTCCACTCTGCCTGTCAAAAAAAAAAAAAAAATGTAGGGGAGGCAGTGCCACTATGTTCCTAAATCTGTATACATGAAATATATGAAACATATAACTTAAAGAAAATTACAAAGAATGTTTCCTAAAAAATTAAAATAAAAAGGCTTTCATGTTATGTTGCCCCATTCTTATCACCTTCATTCTTTGATAGGCGTCTGTTTTCCATGTCCCATATGGCTTGACTGATTGTCCAAATATTATTCTCCATACTCCTTGCCTGTTGTCGTTTCTATTCTACTGAGTGGTGACCTTGCTGAGAAAGAAACTTTCTGAAGTTTCTCCTATATATCATTTATTCCATGTTTGATGCTGAACACAATGCCTGTGAACAAAAGTCCTGTTGAATTAATGTGTATAGGAAACAAAAACTTTGAATATCCTATATTCTGGTTATTTTGGTTAATAGTTTACTGATTTTTGTTATCTTGACTTCCCATAGAGCTAATTGGCTGATTTGCTGCCTCTTTTTTTAAAGATTTATTTCTTTATTTGAGGCAGAGTTTATAGACATAGAGAGGTAGAGACAAAGAGAAAGGTCTTCCATCTGCTAATTCATTCCCTAAATGGCTGGAATGGCTGAAGGTGGGCAAATCCAAAGCCAGGAGCTTCTTCCCAGTCTTCCACGTGGGTGTAGGGAAAACATTCAGACCATCTTCCACTGTCTTCTCAGTCCATTAGAAGAGAGTTGGATCAAAAGAGGAGCAGCTGGGACTTGAACTGTTGCCCATTTGGGATGCCAGGGCCATAGGTGGAGATTTAATCTACTGTGCCACAGTGCCATATTGCCTCTCTTTATAACTGAAAAGAGGAACTTAATTCTACCTTATTTTTCTTGGTTAATAGACTAGATAATGCTGAAGTACAGAACCTATGGTAGAGCGAGAATAAGGACCCAACGAGATACAATTAATGAGGCAAAAAGAAAAAAAAATAAAAATATTACAAAATCAAGTAGACTGGCATTGTATATGCATTAAAATATAGTATTTATCTTAGCTACATTTTTTCTATTTTATTTAAGTCGGTATCTCAGAAAAGATTACAGTGTTAGAAAATTTCCATCAGGTGTGCATACTAATGTTTGTAAAAGCATTTTATATTTTCTTCCTTTCATCAGCACTAATTAAGAGGCCATTGTATAATCCTTTACCTAAGTCTGCCATCTCACCAGTTTTTAAGTGAATGCCAAATATCTAAGCTTTTAATTTTTCCATATATTATATACTGATTGTATTGTTGTGTAAGCATTTTATGATTCATAAATAGTCACAGAGGGCTTAACATTAGTTTTCCTAACAAAACATGTATCCTACAAAGTAGATGGCAGAATTACAGGCATGACTCTTCAGAAAAGTAAATTGCTTCAGAAATAAAGTCCTTATCATCAAATTCAACAAATAGATACAACAAATAAATACACACACCATCACACATTGAAAGTATATATTTTACAGAAAATTTTCCTGTTGATTCTGAAGAGTAAGGACATAGCCCTTTATACTGAATCATTTTGAATGTGAGCAATTGGATGTGTTTCTAGAGAGGAAAAACAATTTAAGCATTAGCATGTATAAATTAAGTTATACGAAATAATTTATCCAGTATTTACACAACTCTTCAACAAATTTCACTAACTGAATATACTCACTGCACAAATGAGGAAATCTGCCAATTTACACCTGGCTTCTCTTTGAATGTATTATCGAGTCTTTCATTACAAGAAAAAATAATTCTGTATGTTTCACTATAAAACACACTTTTTTTTTTCTTCATTCTACTTTAAAGCAATTAACAGGTTACATTAATAATTAGGAGCTTCCATTTTTAAGAACATTCTAAATAGAATAAACATTTAGAGTTGACTTTTCAACCTCTGAAAAGTTTTCTTTGAAAAATATTTGCATTCCTTTTAAAAGTGGTGAATCTAAACAAAAGTGGCTTTTCTCTTCTTAATCTCATTTTTACTTATGAGTAATAAAGTTTCCTTAAGGACCAACTCCATCATCATACCTGCAATGGAAATAATTTCTTTGCATTATAATTTTTTATAATCTCTCTTCAAATAGGATAACTTTGACCTTGAATCTTTCACTTTTACAATAGGATTAGATTCTTCTTTTGGGAGATCTTCACATGTAATTAACAATTAGTCTTTGTCTTAAACTCATTAAACTACATTTTAAAAGTCTATTTCAAGACTCAAATTTTCATGTTATTTATTTAAAATTCAATACATATTTCAAGTTCAATGTGAGATATTTGATGACTGAAAATTGTATTAATCTTTTGATCTGACAAAATGTGAAATGATAATCAGTATTTCTCAGACTTGGTTATTTGCTGGAAGCAGCTGGTGGTAGAAGCCAAGATCTACCTCACCTCAGTTATTTCAAACTCATGTGGGAGTTTGGCACCAATATTCTGAGGAACTCCCAGAAGTTTCCAGTGAGCAGGCAAGATTAAGAACCACTATTCTGAATTAGTGACTGGCACTGTGTTGCATCTAAGATTTATCTGTGTGACATTTAAAACATCTTAAAAATCCAAAACTGTGCTCCATGCCAATTAAATCAGTAGAGTGAAAACCAAACGTTAAAATAAATATTCTAGGTGATTCTAGCATTCAACCAAGTTTGAGAACTGGTATTTTGGACTGAAAATAATTCAGAAATGTGAGTGTTACATCAGTGTGTTGCTTTGGTTTCATGAGATCAGGAGTTGGTGGAAAAAATGGCAAGGAGGAAAAGAAGACTATTGCCTAACTGATGCTATTTTGTTGGCTCTGTATATTTAAAAACAATTAAATGAAAACTTAACCTACACTCAAGGTAAAACACATTCATAAAGACTTTTACAGGGAAATGAAGCACAAGAGTTTAATGGATATTTGGAATGTTTTCCCTCAGAATTGAAAAGGAAAATGTAAACTGTTATGTGATCTATCTGTTATATTCTCCAGAGAGGAAATACACCATAAAAGTAAGAAGGATACTCTAACGAAACTGTTATTGAACATTTGTTTCCTTTTTTTATAAATTGCACTTTTTGTTGAAAAACTAAGTGATATGCACAGATATTTCTTTATATCCTTAGATTGTGTAAGTTCTACCATCTTCACTGATCTGACATTTTTGTTTTAATTGTTCTTAGATTTTTCCAAATTCCATTACCATACACATTGTTTCAATCCAAACTTTTAAAACTGAAGTTATGCCTTTTCCAATAAGCATTTCAAAAAAAGTTACAGTAGCGTAAATTTCTTGAAATATACTAGAATGAAAAGCTAATATAATCTCCCTCCATAATAATTTTGCTTGTCCCTACTTATGTCCAAAGGATATTTGAGATAGTTTGCAGTCAACTATGATAATATAGGTAGACATACATGTGCTGTGTTGTTCTTTCGTAGCAAGTAAATTCTGTCAATTCAATACATTGTCGAGGTGTATAAATTCCACAACATAAAATAAATTAAAATAAATCTTGAATAAGTTCTTATTCCTTCTTGAGAAATACTGGAAATTCTGTGCTAAAAGTTAGAATGAGTTTTACTAAATAGATTATTCATGTTCTTTAGCTTTTACTTCTACCTGTGACAGCAAAATCACTCCTGAAGTATTCAAATAAATGTTACAATTATGCAGATGCAAATAGCATCTACAAGGCACCCATGTCACCTACCCACTCATAAATGTACATAAATACTAATACACTCATGTAAATATTTCTTAACAATTATTTCTGTATTGGTCTTGAAAATTACAGGGATAATTGCATCCTTGTCCCCTGATTTTAACCATATTTCTGTGACATACTAGAAAAGGACTAAAGCATCCCATGTATTGATCAGAGTCATTTTCCCCATTGAAGCTATTATTTACATCCAGAGAAATGTATGAACTCAGCTTGAAAGTCATTCAGGAAGCTAAAATAATTCTATGGAACAGAATTAAACCAAGATCCCATCAAAGAAGCCAAGAACAATGTTGCTCCTTAAATTCTTTTGGTGATTTTCACACATGATCACTAATTTATGTTGGATTAGTTTTCTGGAAATAAATTTTTGTGCCAGAAGACTTCCTTAGGTCTGGTTAAGCCTATGACTGAATGAACTGAGAGGAGTTCTCTGGATTAGAAAACCTGTCTTTTCCTGACAATGGGCACCTCCACTATGGCCTTGACAGCTTATGTTTGGTCAGCTGTGGAGACCAACCTATGTACCTGTCTCAACTGTGTGCCATATTGGACACAAATTAATGAAACACTGTACTTGCAAAACGTTAAAGGATCAACAAACTCGAAATTCTACTTCTTTAGTCCTCAATCTTTGAAGAAAGAATAACCATCAGAGATGAAATTATGTATACTTCTTAATATGGCTATTAAGAATACATAGTTTAGCTCAAGTAAATCATTTGGGAAATGTTTTGTCATCAAAAGAATGTCAGATTTTTAAAAAATATTTATTCATTTATGTATTTGAGGTGCAGAGTTAGAGAGAGAGAGAGATAACTTCCATCCGTGTGCTCAACGCTCAAATGGCCTCAGTGGTCCGTCCAGGGCCAAACTAAAGCCAGGATCCTGGAACTTTACCTGGATCTCCCACAAGGTTGTCAGGGTTCCAAGCACTTGGGCCATCTTCCACAGCTTCCCAGTCTCATCAGCAGGGAGAAAGTGGAGCAGCCAGGACTCAAACTGGTGCTCACATGAGATGCTAGTGTTTTAGGCCTCAGCACTGGCCCCAGAGTGTGAGTTACCCAGATATGGGTCTAGACTTACCTCCCTTACCAGTTCTCTGATAATGGGCTAGTCATGTAATTTCTTTTTTTTTTTTTTATTTGACAGGTAGAGTTCTAGACAGTAAGAGAGAGAGAGAGAGAGAGAGAGGTCTTCCTTCCGTTGGTTCACTCCCCTAACGGCCGCTGCAGCTGGCAACGCGCCGATCTGAAGCAAGGAGCCAGGTACTTCCTCCTGGTCTCCCATGCCGGTGCAGGGACCCAAGCACTTGGGCCATCCTCCACTGCACTGCTGGGCCATAGCAGAGAGCTGGACTGGAAGAGGAGCAACTGAGACTAGTACCCGGTGCCCCAACCAGGACTAAAACCCTGGGTGCTGGCGCCGCAGGCAGAGGATTAGCCAAGTGAGCCACGGCACTGGGCCGAGTCATAAAATTTCTAAAAGCCTTAGTTTATACATTATAAAGTAGAAATAATACAACTACACAAGAGTTAGTAGATGCAATTAAACGGAGCAAAGTTTGTAATACAACTGACAGGGAAAGATTAATACATGAGACACCAAAAATCATACCAATGTTCTCTTTTTATAAGTGTGAGAATAGAAAAGTTTAGATTCTTGAGAAGTGAAGAAATACATAATATTGTTACTAATATATAAATAATAAAATATAAGTAATATTGCAGTGATAACAAAGGCATATAATACTAAAATGTTTTAAATTTTTCCCTGTAGTCAGCGTCCCTTTCATTTTTGGATTCATTTTCTACTCATTTTTTCATTCTTTTGGAAGTTGGTATTGTCTTCTATTCAGCCTAACTCTACCCCCATACCTGCTTTGGCTGTAATGATTGCAAATATATGAATTTTAAATGAAAATATACTCATAAATGTGTATAGATAATTGAGTATCTTAGAATGTATTTTTACACCTAGTTGTAATGAAATATGTGATAAATTGAGAATATTAAGAACCACTGGCACATTACCAACTTCTTGAAAAGCACGTATATTCACGCTTCTGATGTGGTTACATAAACATGTCACTATGCTATTTCAAAGCAAAAGTGTATGTGCATGGCAATCTAAGAAGATTGAAAATAGTAAATGAGCAGCACTGTATTCATGATGAAATTCTATTAGAGATGCTTGACATTTAACTATTATTTTATTACTAGAATAATACAAACTAATATACACTTAGATTTCTAAGAAAAATAATTACTCAAAAATGCAATTAAATTTATTTTTCTTTTTTTTTATTTGGTAGACATTGGCAGGAGTTCATTCACCTTCCTAGAAAATTTTCTTCAGAATAAATTAAAAATGGCTATTTAAAAAAAATAGAGAAAGCAATTGTCCATCTGCTCATCGACTACATCTAATGGCTGCAATGGTCAGAGCTGGCTCAGGCCAAGACCAGGAGCCTGGAACTCCTTCCAGTTCTCCCATGTGGACAAGTACTTGGGTCATCAGATTTGCTGCCTTCCCAGGTGAATTAGTGTGGAGCTGGATTGAAAGCAAAGCACTCAAGCCAGCGCTCTGATATGGGCCACTGACATTGCAGGTGACAAATTAACCCACTGCTCCATAATGCTGGCCCAAAAGCATGATTTTTTTCAAGTTTCTTAGAGTACAAGATATGGACATTTTCCCTACCTCATATTTAGAATAGTCTCTGTATATAAATTTCTCTTTATCTCTTTGTACTATCTTTACATCTTTTCTATAAGGATAAAACTGTCCTAAATTTAAAATCTTATTTAAAAATGCTTTTTGCAGTGCTCACTAGGTATTTGATGTCAATTTGAAATCATTTAATTGTCTTCAAATTCAAAGTAGCAAGTGGTTTTTAATCATTCAATGTTACAAATGTTCTTGCCTTTAAAATTTACTATGTTGTTATGAACACAATAGTAGAAAATAAATATTTAAGTGGTAATATACAAGTACAATTAAGGGTAAAATGAGGAGAAAAGGCAAAAAAAAAAAAAACCCTCAACTTTGAGGGATAAATGTGTAAAACAATGAGCAGTCTCAAAAAAATCTTTCAGAGAGACAGAACAAATTTCCCTATAGAACTTTCTATGGTGATAGAAATGATTCTCTGTGATGTGTAATATGTAGCCACTAGCCACCTGTGACTGTCAAGCACTTGAAATATGGCTGGTGTGACTAAGAGAATGAATGTTTTGTTTTATCCAATTGAAAGTAAATTGGATTTAAATAGCCACAGATGGCTAGTGCCTACTGTATTAGTCAGCGCAGAGTTAGTGTATGAGCTGAATACAAAAGCCCAAGTGAAAGGTGGATATCTAATTTTAGTGCAAGGATATGGTAAAGATAAATGAAAGACACCATGCTTGTGGTGTAACAGTGAGTAATCTATGAGCTACTCAACCAACCCTAAAATACACCCTGCCACTGTGCTTCTTGTTCTTTGAACCAACTCATTGTCTGTGTAAGCCTATTTTAACTCTTTATGTGAGCTACATGTCTAGATTAAACCTCCTCTTTAAGGTATATTCCCTTTAATTTAAACTTAATATTTAGAAGAGAGACATGAAAAAAGCCCAATAGTAAAAGAAAAAGAAAAGTTATATCTGTGCCATGAGGAGGAAAACTTGTCTTTTTATGTGTCTGATCTGATCTGGTTTTCTCCCCGGCATTTTACTGAGTAACTGTGGTGAGTCTTATTTGGCTTAACTTTAATTTTATACCAATATCTCAGCACTCACAGTTTTTAGGTTGGTGAATTGGATGTAGGTCAGAAAGGGTAACACTTTAATCCTTCTAAACAACTCATCTTCATTCCGGCTAGTAAAAACCTGATGAGCTGGAATTGGACATAAGAGAAGGGTTCTTCCAAAGGTATAGATACTAAACAATGTAATCTGTAAATCTAAAAAAGATATATCAGGTTAGAATTATTTCTCCCATGTTTTCCATCCATCACTCCAAAATTGCCTGAAAGAATAAGCCCAAGAAGCGGGTTACAACAAGTATTGATTATTCACCTTCCCATAAGAAACCATTAAGAATAATCCCATTAAGTATTATATCATGCTGATATCATTGACCACCAAAAGTCCCATACTCAGTGGTCATCCATCATCATCTGAACACTGACACTTGAACTTTATCTGTATCTCTCCACTAATGGGACCCAATATCCCCTCCCTACTAAATGCTGTAAACACATCCATCAAAGCTCCTGGGAATGCCCATTCAGTCATCTTCAAAATTGCTTATACACTCACCAAATTCTCTAAGGATTCACTTACCTTTCTTGATCTAATTGTAATCTGATTATTTTGGGGTACTTGTTTCCTTGCAGATCCCCCAAGTGGAGAACAAATGATTTTCCTCTAGCACCATATAAATCAGAGAGCCTGGAGGTGGTATTATCCTTGCTTCTCATTTCTGATTCCAGAATACTTATCTATCCGTATCCCTCAGTGAACCCAACTACTTTGAAACTCATGTCATGAGGTTACACCAATTGTTACCTCTCCTTGTAGAGACATTTTTCAAATTCCCAGGTACTTACGCTCTTCACTGAAGATTTCATCGACTGGTATATGGATTATCCATTCTACAGCTACTGATGTTATAATTCTCTGAAATATCAAATTCCAAGTAGCAAATTAACCTAGCATTGAGACTGCTTAATTTCTTGATCTCATTTTCAGTAATACATAAATGGATTTTTCCAAAATCCATTTTAGCTACATGATTCTGTGATCGTACCCTCAAACTGGGCATAATTGCAACAATATTTGCAGTTAAAGCCATCCGTCTAACCAGAGATTTTTATCATTCAATGTCTCCAGCATCTCATCCAAAATTTTTTTTGAATCCATTAGAACTATAAATCCATTGGCCATACTTTTACTTTTTTTATTAATCACGCATCAGTTACACAATGCCATTATGTCCTTCTTTACCCAATCGATATCAATGGTCAGTCAGTAGGAGCACTGTTTAGCCTTAACCTTCAACTTTTTGCTCACACTTTCCTCTATCATATTCATTGGAAAAATCCCAATCAAAATTAAACCCGACTTCTCTCGGAAGATGGCGGAATAGGGAGGGAGCACACTGATGGCCCAGGAAGGGAAGGTTCAAAGAGGGGTGAGAATTTGTAGTTTCAGGGAAAGGGAAGCTCTTCCGAAACTGGGGAGACAGGGTGGACCTGCGAGGAGGATATGGATGCCTGAAGCGCAGGACACCAGCAGTAGTGAGTACGCACCAGCACTGGAAGCCGAGGTGAGACAGGGTGCTCGCCCAACACTGCTGCAACAGCCGCCGCTGCCCCTCCCCCTACCCACCCTGGGACGGACACTGAGACAAGCACGACTAAGTGGGGGAGGAAATAGAAAACGGAACAGAGTGAGTAGTGCCTGCGGAAAGAGTGCAGGATTCAGGGGGATGAACTGAGGGACTAAACAAGCGAGTATCCCTTGCTGCCTTGACCCTCCCCCAAATCAGAGCTGCAGTGGGCGGGAAGCCGCCATCTTGTAGTTTACATTCGGGTTTAAAGGAGAACTGCCTCTGCCTCCTCACTAACCTTCGGAGGCAGAGCCCAAAGGTGGAGTGGAGCGACACGACACTCCTCACGCAAGGGCAGGCAGCGAGGGAGGGTAGCTCAAAGCCCTGACACCAGTCTACTCAACTTACCAGAAGAAAAAAAAAATTGAATAGTGCCCGCAGGAAGAGGGCAGGATCCAGGGGGACGAACTGTGGGATCAAAAACGCCAGGATCCTTAGGAGCCACCCAACCCACAATCAAAGCTGCAGAGGGCAGAATGCAGCCATCCTGTTTGTTTACATTCGGGCTTAAAGGAGGGTGGCCTCTGCTCTGAAGGAGGAAGCAGCAGGGGTGGAGTTCAAAGGTGGTCTGGAGCTACTTGACATCCTCACATAGGAGGTGTAGTGAGAGAGAGCGACTGACCAACAAACCCCAGGCACAGACCTGTAAGGGCTAACACAGGAACAAAGAAACTGGCCCCCAAGGGGTGGAGATTGGCACCTCAAAGCCCCTACACCAGCCCAGTCAAGTTACAAAAAATAATAAATAAATAAATAAATAAGTAAATAAAAAATAAACAAGCTCTAGAAGGCAGAGCAGCCTGCTTACACTGGATATTGGTACAGACTCACAGCAGCCTACAGCAGAGGGAAATCAACCTGAAAAACCACCCAGACGGAATGCCAAAAAACAAAACAAAAACCCACATATATATATATAAGAACATATAAACTCGCCAATGGAGCAGGCTAAACCAACCATAACGGAGGCTGAAGACGAAGAAGAATTTGAAACTATGCCAGAAAAAGAATTCCGAAAATTAATAATCAGATTACTTAGAAATAATGAGAAACAGTGTCGAGAGCTGAACAAAAAACAAACCCAAGGATTAGAGATCCTAAAGAGAAGCCAGAATGAAATACTGGAAATGAAAAACTCAATTGACCATATAAAAAACACCTTGGAATCCCTTGGAATCGAACAGATGAAATAGAAGACCGAATATCAGAATTCGAAGACAAACTTCCAGAAATAATACAGTCAGTTCAAACACAGGAAGAAGAAATTAAAAAATTAAAAAAATATTGTCAGAGACCTACAAGATTAAATAAAATGGTGTAATGTTCAGATAATAGGAGTCCCTGAGGGGGTGGAAAGAGAGAATGGATTGGAAGGTGTTTTCAATGAAATAATATCAGAAAACTTCAAACAAAAGCAGCTGGATAACAACAGGCAAATTCAACAGATAGCCAGGACTCCGAACAGAGTAGACCAGAAGAGAAATTCACTGCGACACATTGTGGCAACACTCAGCTCAGTGACACACAAAGAACAAATCCTAAAATGTGCCAGAGAAAAATGACAAATCACATTCAGGGGTAAGTTAATCAGACTCACCCCAGACTTCTCATCGCAAACACTACAGGCAAGGAGACAATGGCATGATATATTTCAAGTTTTAAAAGGCAAACAATGTCAACCTAGAATACTATACCCTGCAAAGCTGTCATTTATGATTGAAGGGGAAATAAATATCTTCCAAGACAAACAGAAACTGGAAGAATTTACATCCATGCTTCCAACCCTACAACACTTGCTCAAAGACAAAAACAAGAACTTCACTACAAAAAAAGCAAATCTAGAGTAACCTACAAAGTTCAAAATACATAAACAGCTCGTTTCAGGAAACATGAATGGGAAAAGACAGAACTTAACAATAATCACACTGAATGTGAATGGTCTTAATTCTACTACAAAGAGACATAGACTAGCTGATTGGATCAAGAAAGAGAATCCATCTATATGCTGCCTTCAGGAGACACACCTTATCAGCAAAGATGCATACAGACTGAAAGTGAAAGGATGGAAAAAGATACTCCAAGCTAACAGAAATCAAAAAAGAGCTGGTGTGGCCATCCTAATATCAGACAAAATAGACTTTAACATAAAAACTATTAAAAGAGACAGAGAAGGGCACTATATAATGATTAAAGGATCTATCCAACAGGAAGACATTACTATTATAAATGTATATGCATCTAATTACAGGGCACCTGGCTACCTGAAAGAATTACTAAAGGATTTAAAGGGAGATATAGACTCAAATACAATAGTAACAGGGGACTTCAACACCCCACTCTCACCAATGGACAGATCAACCAGACAGAAATTCAACAAGGAAACAACAGAGCTAATTGACGCTATAGACCAAATAGACCTAATAGATATCTTCAGAACCTTCCACCCCACAGCCACAGATTTCACGTATTTCTCCCCAGTACATGGAACATTCTCTAGGATTGACCATATGCTAGGCCATAAAGGGAGCCTCAACAAATTAAAAAAAAAATTGAAACTATACCATGCAGCTTCTCAGACCATAGCGCAGTGAAACTCGAAATCAACAACCCAAGAATCTCTACACCATATGCAAACATATGGAGAATGGACAACATGATCCTAAACGAACAGTGGGTCATCAAAGAAATTAAAGGAGAAATAAAAAGATTTCTAGAAACAAATGAAAACGATAACACAACCTATCAAAACCTGTGGGACACAGCAAAAGCAGTACTAAGAGGAAAGTTTATAGCAATTGGTGCCTACATCAAGAAGCTGGAAAGGAACCAAACAAATGAACTCTCCATGCACCTCAAGGATTTAGAAAAACAGCAGCAGATCAAGCCCAAATCCAGAAGGAGGAAAGAAATACTAAAGATCAGAGAAGAAATAAACAGAATTGAAACAAACAAACAAACAAACAGAAAAACAATACAAAATATCAACAAAACCAGGAGCTGGTTCTTTGAAAAAATAAAAATCGACACACCATTGACCCAACTAACCAAAAAAGGAGAGATAAGACCCAAATCTGTAAAATCAAAGATAGTAATGAAAATGTAACGACAGACACAACAGAAATAAAAAAAAAATCATCAGAAACCACTACGAAGAGATGTATGCTAACAAATTGGGGAACCTGGAAGAAATGGATAGATTCCTGGACACATACAACCTTCCTAAACTAAGCCGTGAAGATATAGAAAATCTAAACATACCCATAACCAAGGAAGAAACTGAATCAGTAATAAACGCACTACCGAAAAAGAAGAGCTCAGGACCGGATGGCTTCACCGCCGAATTTTACCAGACATTTAGAGAACAACTAACCCCAGTTCTTCTCAAATTATTCAAAACGATTGAAAGGGAGGGAATCCTCCCAAATTCTTTCTACGAAGCCAATATCATCTTAATTCCTAAGCCCGGAAAAGACACAACAGAGAAAGAAAACTACAGACCTATCTCCCTGATGAACATAGATGCAAAAATATTCAACAAAATTCTGGCAAACCGAATCCAACTGCACATCAGAAAGGTAATTCACCCGGACCAAGTTGGATTTATCCCTGGTATGCAGGGATGGTTCAATATTCGAAAGTCAATCAATGTAATACATCACATTAATAAATTGAGAAACAAAATCATATGATTATCTCAATAGATGCAGAGAAAGCATTTGATAAAATGCAACACCCTTTCATGATGAAAACCCTAAGAAAATTGGGGTTAGAAGGAACATTCCTCAACACAATTAAGGCAGTCTATGATAAACCAATGGCCAGCATCATATTGAATGGGGAAAAGTTGGAGGCATTTCCATTGAAAACTGGCACCAGACAGGGATGCCCACTCTCACCATTGCTATTCAATATAGTCCTAGAAGTGTTATCCAGGGCCATCAGGCAAGAAAAAGAAATTAAAGGGATACAAATGGGAAAGGAGGAAGTTAAACTATCCCTATTTGCAGATGACATGATACTATATATAGGGGACCCGATAAACTCCAATAAGAGACTATTGGAACTCATAGAAGAGTTTGGTAAAGTAGCAGGATACAAAGTCAATGCTCAGAAATCAACAGCCTTTGTATACACAGATAATGCCAGGGCCGAGGAAGAACTTCTAAGATCAATCCCATTCATGATAGCCACAAAAACAATAAAGTACCTTGGAATAAATTTAACCAAGGTTGTCAAAGACCTCTATAATGAAAGAAATAGAAGATGACACAAAAAAATGGAAAAACCTGCCATGCTCATGGATTGGAAGAATCAATATCATCAAAATGTCCATTCTCCCAAAAGCAATTTACAAGTTCAATGCAATACCAATCAAAATACCAAAGTCATTCTTCAAAGACCTAGAAAAAATGATGCTGAAATTCATATTGAGAAACAGGAGACCGAGACTAGCTAAAGAAATCCTTTACAATAAAAACAAGGCCGGAGGCATCACAATTTCAGACTTCAAGGCATACTACAGGGCAGTTATAATCAAAACAGCCTGGTACTGGTACAAAAACAGATGGATATACCAATGGAACAGAATAGAAACACTGGAGATCAATCCAAACACCTATAACCAACTCATATTCGACAAAGGAACTAAAACCAACCCCTGGAACAAGGACAGCCTCTTCAACAACTGGTGCTGGGAAAACTGGATGTCCATGTGTTGAAGGATGAAGCAAGACCCCTACCTTATACCTTATACAAAAATCCACTCAACATGGATCAAAGAACTAGAGATGCGCCACGACACCATGAAACTAATTGAGAGCATAGGGGAAACCCTTCAAGATATTGGAACAGGCAAAGAATTCCTGGAGAAGCCCCCAGAGACATGGGTAATCAAAGATAAAATAAACAAATGGGATTACCTCAAATTGAAGAGTTTCTTCTTTTTTTTTTTTTTTTTTTTTTTTTTTTTTTTTGACAGGCAGAGTGGACAGTGAGAGAGAGAGAGAGAGAGAGAAAGGTCTTCCTTTGCCGTTGGTTCACCCTCCAATGGCCGCCACGGCCGGCGCGCTGCGGCCGGCGCACTGCGGCCGGCGCACCGCGCTGATCCAATGGCAAGAGCCAGGAACCAGGTGCTTTTCCTGGTCTCCCATGGGATGCAGGGCCCAAGCACCTGGGCCATTCTCCACTGCACTCCCTGGCCACAGAAGCGAGCTGGCCTGGAAGAGGGGCAACCGGGACAGAATCCGGCGCCCCAACCGGGACTAGAACCTGGTGTGCCGGCACCGCTAGGCAGAGGATTAGCCTAGTGAGCCGCGGCACTGGCTGAAGAGTTTCTTTACAGCAAAGGAAACAGTCAGGAAATTGAAGAGGCAACCAACAGAATGGGAGACGGTATTTGCAAACTACACAACAGATAAAGGATTAACAACTAGAATCTATAAAATGATCAAAAAACACCACAGAATCAAAACAAACAACCCAATAAAAAAATGGGCCAAGGACCTTAACAGACATTTTTCCAAAGAGGAAATCCAAATGGCCAACAGACACATGAAAAAATGCTCAGGATCCCTAGCCATCAGGGAAACGCAGATCAAAACCACAATGAGGTTTCACCTCACTCCAGTTACATTGGCTTACATACAGAAATCAACCAACAACAGATGCTGGTGAGGATGTAGGGAAAAAGGGACACTAATCCACTGTCGGTGGGAATGCAAACTGGTAAAGCCACTATGGAAGACAGTTTGGAGAGTCCTCAGAAACCTGAATATAGCACTACCACAGGACCCAGACATCCCACTCCTTGGAATATACCCAAATGGAATTAAAGGGAAAAAAAAGAGCCATTTGCACCTCAATATTTGTTGCAGCTCAATTCACAATAGCTAAGACATGGAATCAACCTAAATGTCCATCAATGGATGACTGGATAAAGAAACTATGGGATATGTACTCTATGGAACACTATACAGCAGTAAAAAACAATGAAATCCAGGCATTTACAACAAAATGGAAGAAACTGGAAAACATTATGCTGAGTGAAATAAGCCAGTCCAAAAGGGACAAATATCATATTTTCTCTCTGATCGATGCAACTAAATGAGCATCTAAAATGATACCCATTGAAGTGAAATGGACACTATGAGAGACAATGACATGATCAGCCCTTATCTAGACTGTTAAGGGACAACTTACTATTTTATTCCTTTTAGTATTTTTGTTGTTGTTGTTGTTGCTCTGTTTGTTCTACATAAGACCACTGGTTGAACTCTGTAAGCAATGCACAATCATTCTTTGGTGTTTAAAATTAACAGAAAAGTGATCTCTGATAAACATAGGAGTGGGAATAAGAGAGGGAGGAGATATATAGGTCGGCACATGCTCACTCAGACTTACCTCCAATGGTGAAACTAGAAATGTTCCAGGGGATTTCAGCTCAATCTTACCAAGGAGGCAGGTACCAATGCCAGTGCACTTGGTAAAGTGATAAGTATAAATACACAACCGATCAAAAAGATAGGGTAAGTGTCGAAGAAATTTCACAAATAAGACCAGTGTAAGCAAACAATGAAGGATAGAATTAAAAGGTAGACTACGATCCTGTGGGGGAAGCAGGACACACAGCAGACTCATAGAATGGCAAATGCCCAAAACAGCACTCCTGCCTCAGAATCAACCCTTGGGACATTCGGATCTGACTAAAAGGTCCATGAGAGTCTCACAGGCATGGGAAGCCATGACACGGTGGCAAAAAACAATCTAAATGAAAGATCCTGGTGTACAAGACCCCAGCAGAAGGAACAGGCCATCAAGGAGGGAGGCGCCTTTCTCTGAAGGGAGGAAGGAACCTCCACTGTGATATGGCCTTGACTAAACAAGTTCAGAGTTGGTGAACTCAAGGGGCTTCCATAGCCTAGACAGCTCAGAGCAAGAGCCTTGGGTGATTGCTGATGTCGTAAATAAGAGTGCCAATTGTTAAATCAACAACAGGAGTCACTGAGTACAGGCTCCCCACGTAGGATCTCTGTCCTTAATGTGTTTTACTATGAAACTTAAAAACAACACTACTAGTCGAACAATGCCCTATACCTTGTGCGGTTGTGTGAGTGCAGCCTGTTGAAATCCTTGCTTAGTGTATACTAAGTTGATCTTCTGTATATGAAGGTGATTGAAAATGAAACTCGATGAAGGCTGGGATGGGAGAGGGAGTGGGAGAGGGGAGGGCCGCGGGAGGGAGGGAGGTTGGGGCGGGAGCCACAACAATACAAAAGTTGCACTTTGTAAATTCACATTTATTAAATAAAAAAAAGAACTTATGGGTGGGAAAGCCATTGTAATTCATAAACTGTACTTTGGAAATTTATATTTATTAAAAGTTAAAAAAAATTAAACCCAACTTTCTGCCATAGTAAGCCTCTCCACAAAAAGTAATGAAAAACATAAAATTGTACTGATAATTCTCTATTTTAATTTATATTTTATGATTCTAAGGTGTTCTTTTCTGGAGTTTGGCATTCAGGTGACTCTATATTTTCCTATCTCTTAATGATTCTTTTAAACCCTTATGCTTTCTCCTCAAATCTCAAACTACCACCTTTGTTTCAACCTTTAAATTCAATTTTTTGTTTTCTTGAAGATAAATCACTAGGGGAGAAATCTCTTACTTCTCTACCACAAAATGCAGGAAACTCTCCATACCTGTGCACCTTATCTTCTCTGTGGGACCTGTACTACCTTGTACCTGTGGTCAATTATTCTAATTTTATGCTTGATTTTATTCCTGAAAATCTCTTTGCTTGCATAAGGATTTTACTATTGATCTACATTTATAGCAGACTCATAGAATGGCAGATGTCCTAAATAGCACTCTAGCCTCAGAATCAGCCCTTAAGGCATTTGGATCTGGCTGAAGAGCCCATGAGAGTATTTTAGGCATGGAAAGCCAAGACACTCTGGCAAAAAAAAAAAAGAAGACCTAAATGAAAGATCTCTGTGATTGAGATCCCAGTGGAATGAATGGGGCCATCAAAGAAGGAGGTAACCTTCTCTGAAGGGAGGAGAGAACTCCCACTTTGACTATTACCCTGTCTGAATAAGATCAATGTCGGCAAACTCAAAGGCTTCCATAGCCTTGGCAACTCATGACTAGAGCCTAGGAAGATTACTGATGCCATAAATAAGAGTGTCAAATTGTTAAGTCAACAACAGGAGTCACTGTGTACTTACTTCTCATGTGGGATCTGTCCTTAATGTGTTGTCCAATGTGAAGTAATGCTATAACTAGTACTGAAACAGTATTTTACACTTTGTGTTTCTGTGTTGGTGCAAACTGATGAAATCTTTACTTAATATATACTGAATCGGTCATCTGTATATAAAGATAATTGAAAATGAATCTTGATGTGAATGGAATGGGAGAGGGAGTGGGAGATGGGAGGGGTGCAAGTGGGAGGGAAATTATGGGGAGGGGAGCCAATGTAATCCATAAACTGGACTTTGGAAATTTATATTTACTAAATTAAAAAAACCCTACTTTCTTATTTTTTCTGTATTCTGTATCTTTACCATCAAATATCTCATTGTATAAGAAATGGCATAGTCTTGCATGGTGGTGATGAGCACTGGAACTACACAGGACACATTGGGTTAAATTTCTAGCTTTGGTACTTATTACTTGTGAATTACCTCTACTTCTCTAGATTTTCTAATCTATTTATAAAACAATGGTTTTATATATTTTTCTAAAATGATTGTTGTGGTTATTAAATTAATCTTTTTAAAAATTTTAAATATTTATTTATTTACTTATTTATTTAATTGAAAGAGTAGCAGAGAGAAAGAGAGAGAGAGAGGGAGAGAGAGAGAGAGAGAGAGAGAGAGAGAGAGAGAGAGATCTTCCATCGCTGGTTCACTCCCTAAGTGACCACAATATCCAGGGCAGAGCCCTATTGGAACCAGGAGCCATGAGCTTCATCTAGGTCTCCCATGCGATGGCTGGGGCCCAAACACTTGGGCCACTTTATGGGGCATTTCCCAGATGCATTAACAGGGAGCTGAATTGGAAGTGGAATAGCTGGGATATGAACTGGTGCCATATGGGATATCATTGTCACAGACAGCAGCTTTACACACTATGCCACAGCCCCTTATTTTAAAACTCTTATGAAAGTGTCTTGCATGTAGTAAAGATACAAGAAATCTTAATCATCCATCTTTAAAGATGCAGATGGGAGGGAGGTTATGGGGGGAAAGAGTTGCTATTATCCAAAAGTTGTACTTTGGAAATTTACATTTATTAAATAAAAGTTAAAAAAATAAAGACAGAGTTTTATCAGAAAGAACTATGCACATGAAAAAAAAAAAAAGAATAAATAGTTGTTTTGGGTATGCTTTTCTGACTCCTTGAAGGGTATCTTCCAGGATCTTGTTGTTGGCTCACACTTGAGAAAGAAGAGTGAAGTCTCCCTTTTCAATTAATTCTTAGTAACATAGATTCAAATGTTCCAGTTTTCTCCTCTTCATTATGAAATCATATTCTAATATTCTCTGAATCACCACATGCCACTGGAGTGTCTCTTATTCTTCCCTTTAGGGACTTGAAATTTGTTTTCCCTGCTTGGAACATTTTCCAGTAGTTATCATACGGGTTTCTCTTTTATGCCATTCAGGTATTTTCTCAAAAATCCTCTCCTCAAAGAAGCCTCCCTGACCACTCTATAAAAAGCACTATGCCTACACTCATCATTACCTCCTCCTCTAAACTGTTTTGTTCTTCATCACTGGAAATTACAGGGTTGGTTATTTATGAATTTAGTATAATCAGTGCTAGATAAGAATGAGAGTGCCATGAGGTTGGGCACTTTATGTGGCTTTTCATTTATCCTCATTTCCAAGATGAGTACTTAACACATTGTTGAATGATGCGCAAGTGTTTGCTAAATAAATAAATGATCTTTGAAACAAAGTAGATAAAAATGCACAAGTTTGTGATCCATTGAAAATGGGCTTTTCCTTCATACAAAAGAAGAACAACAGGTGACTTTACAACATTGAGGGTTTAGATGAGTGACTCAGTTTTGAAGACAGGGTTGAGAGGATTGCATATTGGCATCCCCATTGTCTCAGTGCCTGGTTCATAGTAAATTCTGGTAATTAGAACAAGAAAGCAAAAATCCAAATCAATGTATTAACCTTAAGCTTAAACTACTGAATAGGTATAATTTTACATTTTATAATGTTGTTATAATTGTGAGAAAATGGCAGCCCACCAAAGAACACCATGAGTGCCATACAGGTCTTTGGGGGTAAGGTTGTTCTGAAAGTTAGTGGGATTTGACAGAAACAGAGAGAGGCCCTCTTTTCCCCACTGGAGATTAAGCCAAAAGAGAGAAAGTATAGGTGATAGAGCTTAAACAGTATATGCGGAAAGCATATGCAGAAAGCAACTGAAACAGAGTTCTATTTGTCCTCAGAGTGAATAAATACAAGTGCTCATCTTGGGCTCTTGCTTTGTAAAGTCAGCCTCCTGTGGGCAGTTGACTCCAGGACCATTTCTTTTTAAACAAAAATTCCCAGCTAAAATTCAACTCTCCTCCTCTGGTGCGATGTGAGTACAGACACGAAGAAAGATTAGGCACTTAAACTAATGGTTATCACTCCACACAGAAACAAAGCAAGGGTTGTAAGAGTGTCCCTCAGAATAGATTGCAAATCATGGAAAATAGAAAGACACTCCTTCTTCTCAAACCTAGAGATTAAATACAGATTTAACTCACTGCCCTGTTGTGAACTGACTAGTATATGGAAATGCTTTAATTTTTATGTTTGCTCATCTTATGTGAAAATGTGAAAGGCAGGGAGAGAGGGAGAGAGGAAGAGGGGAGGGGGAAGGAAATTAGGGGAGGGTGGAGAGAGAGAGAGAGAGAGAGAGAGAGAGAGAGAGAGAGAATCTTTCATCTTCTGGTAAATTTTCTAAATGCTCACAATATCCAGGAGTAGCCCACGCTGAATTCAAAAGCCTGGAACTCAATCTGAGTCTCCCAGGTGGGTAACACACATGCTTGGTATGTCACCTGCTACCTCCCAGGGTGCACATTGTCGGGATGCTGGATGGGAAGCATAGAAACTGGGCCTTGAATCAGGCCTTGAATAAGGGATGCAGGCATCCACAATGACAGCTTAACCACTGCTCCTAATGTCTGTGTCAGAAATGTTTTAATACCAATCTGAGAAAAGGAAGTCAGAGTTCACTTTTGGAATTTTTATGATTATGTGAACTGGGTATAATTGTCTTTTGGCAGAATCTATGTACCAGATGTTTATTGTCATAATAACACTGAGTGATAATATCCCAGAACAAACAACAAAATGCAGTGGTGAGAAACAATAGTAGGTCATTGTGCATGCATCTGCAATAAAGTAGAGATGAGGTAAGGGGCTCCCCACCTTTGCCTGTGTTTGTCAGACACTTGGAACTCAGGTGGCTACTGGTTGAAGTAGTCTGGCATCTACTAGAGAAACCAGGCAATCCAACACTTGGCATTTGCTACTTATGCCCAGTGATAAACATTAATTTCTAGCAGAAACACATTGCATGTATGTATAGCACTTTAGGTCTAGGTCATAAAAAAGCACCTTCACTTCCAAGTTATTTTGTGAATCAAGCCAAGTAACATGGCCAAATTCAGAATAAATAGGTAGGGAAATATACTCTTTTCCTATTTTGGAATGGACCACAAGGTCATAGGGCAAAGGGCATGAAAACAGTGAAGCAGTAAGAACTAAGACCCAAATACAGCCCATCAGAATGTAAATGGGGGGACTTAATGAAATTTCTAGAATCTAATTAATGCCAGAAGATGCTACAGCTGTTATCCTTACTCCTAATATATATAACATATATAATGTACCTCAGTATCAATCTGCCCATTATGCTATCATTATCATTTCTGACACTGTCAATACTATGCAAACTTCAAATTCATCACTTGGAATAGTTTTTTTTTTTTTTTTTTAAGTTATAGAGACTTTGTCACCTCATAGCCATTAGGTGTAAAATGTAGATATACTTGTTTGTAATATGGAAACTTAAAATTCATGATGACTCCTAATGGAGAGGTAATCATACTTAAGGTTTGCTTATGAAGAATATAGGCCAAGTACAGCATATCTGAAAACTATCTGCAGATGTGACAAAGAGGGTCACAAATGATTTGCAGGATAAAGTAGGGCAAGAAACATTGTAGACTCAGCTTGACTGTCCCAGGTAACATTTCAGGGGATGAGTTTGGCTCACAGAGGATGCGATTTCAAATGTGGGTATCCAGGAACATCCAGACCACCTATGCTTAGGAGAAATCAAAGAGTCACTACCGACAAGCATTGGTCTCCCTGCTGCTCTCGGACTCCAGCTCACACATTATTAATATTTTCCCTGCTTTTCTAGAGTCACTACAGAAAATTTGTAGTTAGATTTTCCGTAGAGCTAGAGAAGCAAATTCACTTGCCAAGAAAAATGTTATTATGAGGAGATTCCGTTTATGTGCTAAAATTAGGAATGTGCTAATTGTGCATTCAGCAAAAGGGAAAAAAAGGAAAGGATGAAATAATTTAAAAGGGTTTAATAGAAACAAATGATAGGCAGAAGAGTCATTAAACTAGAACATGAACTGTTTTCTTCATATAGAAAAATTATAATGATGATACATGGCACTTTATTGCTTAAGTTTTTCTCATTGACAATGATGGGGAGGAATAATAATGGCACAGGTTTTAGGTAAGTGGGTAACTTGGAAACTTAGACCGGCTATGGTTCAAGGCTGTTTCTGAACTTGAGTAAGTATTTTATAGAACAAATTCATAGTGCTTCCATTGGTAAAGTGAATTTATTTAGTTTAAATCAATGAGTGTATAGGGGAAGTCAATACTGAAACACATATTACACCATGAGTATATATTATAGTTAGGCATTACATAATTCTAAGCTTTATAACTATGAGATTTATGACATTAATGTGTTAAATTACAACATATTTTGTCCCAGTGAAATCCAGCTAAACTATCAAAAGTCATTCCTGGGTCATTTAAATACACCTGTAATGAAAACTGACAAAAACCACAACTGTAATGTCGGCATCCCATATGAGCACTGGCTGGAGTTTCAGCTGCTCCACTTCTAATCCAGATCCCTGCTAATGTGCTTGGGATAGCAGCAGAAGATGGGCTCCTGCTACTCATGTGGGAGACTGGGATAGAGTTCCAGGCTACTGGATGTGGCCTGGGAAAGCCCCAGCCCTTGCAGCCATTTGGGGAGTGAGTGAAATAGTAGATGGGAAATTTCTTTATCTCTCCCACCTCTCTCTGAATCCACTTTTCAAATAAATAAACAAATCTTAAAAAAATAGGTTCTTCAATTTATCACTAATATTTACTCTGAAAATCTATCTAAATAATTTACTTGCTACCAATATCATTTATAGGAGAAAAAAAGCTAGATTTATAATATGATTAAAACCAAGCAATATAATTGAAATTGGTTAGTGATCTCGGTCTAGTCTGCATCATTCAATTCACTTTCACTTTAGACGAAAATTATTTGGGTCAGTTCATTGAGTTGTCTCATAATTGTCATCACAATGCTAAATGCAAGCCATTATGAAGTTTCTAATATGGACTTTTATGATAGGAGCCTTAATTTTTATGTGGTTATAGTTGTTCATGAGCATTGTGGATATTTAGGTTACCATTCCTATGCTGACATTTTTGATTCAGTAAAAATGTGTTACAACCAAGTGATTCAGGTAGCGCTACTTTGGCTTAATCTATTGAGAGGAGTTGTAGTTGCATGTTGCCTATCAGGAATGTCAATGTGCTTTCTCTTTCTTGGAAATGTAGTCTTTTTAAAGATACAAGTGCCAACTTTCCTCTCAATTTTTTTTACCCAAAATGTATAAAATATTCATTTCTTTAAAATTGTTATGCATTTATACTTCAATTTAATAAGACATAACCTTTCAGTAAGGTTGATACTATTTGCAAATTAATCCTATGCTTACAAAATACAAGTAGACAGGACTTTAAATATAATCAGTTTCCTCTTTCATACTGCACAAATCAATTGTGATGACAAATGTATCTTGAAATTATTTGATAAAATTTATTTTGCTTTTTGTGCAATTCTTGGAAATTGATATGCAAATTTCCCATTTTGCATATTCTGCAAAGTGTTTCATATCAGGTTGATTTTGATGAACATAAAAAGAAATTGGGAAGGGGAGTGCATGCCACACAGACAACAGCGGGGAGACTTGGGACGCTCAGGGCTCCGAGTCCACACATCGGCGCTGGAAGGGGAGGTGAGCTCAATAACCCGAGACATTGGTGGGGAAACGGGGGTCAGAATCTAGAGGGGGGCCGGAAAGTGCAGCAAACTCACTACCGGAAAGAAGGAAAAAAAAAGCTTCGGGTTTCTCTTCCCCCTAACCTTGCAAAGGTTACAAGGCTGCAAGGCTTGAAGAATTCCCAAGAGACAAAGAGCAGGCCTCCTCTCTGGATTTACATATCAATGGGGGAGAGTTAAGGAACTGAGTCACTACAATTCAGTAGCCTAGGCAACCCAGTGGGAGTCCAGAGGAGCCAAAGACTGGAAGCTAAATACCATCAATTCTGCACAGCCCTGCCCTGAGGTGTTACTTACCCCCTGAATAAATAAAATAAATAAATAAATAAAAAGAGAGAGATTTACCACACATAACCTGAGGGTGTCACCTTTGCACACCCTTAACCAGGAAGAACCAGGCAGAGCTCTCAGGCCGCACCCATCTCAAGCCTCCAAGGCTCCTCCAACAGCAGGCAGTCCACTTAACACGGACACAGTCTAAAAAAAAAAAAAAAAAAAGAAAAGAAAAGAAATTGGGAATTTCAAATGCAGGAATGTGTATTTATAATAAAAATGAATATTCTAATATGTGATGGATTTTCCAAGAAAACGTGTTATAATGCTTTACAAGCTAACATAACCATTTGATTTCTGGAAGAAGAAACATGTATTGTTTTCCCTTATAATCATATGCTGCATATATTATATTCTGACAGACATGTGTCAAGTATTACACTAATATCAATGGACTTATGATGTGTCTTGGGGCCAGTGCAGTGGTAGATTAGGCTAAGCTTCTGCCTGTAGCACAGACATGTATCATATGGGTGCCAGTTCATGTTTCAGCTGTTCCTCTTCTGATCCAGCTCTCTGCTATGGCCTGGGAAAGCAGTCAAAGATGGCCCAAGTGCTTGGGCCCCTATACCCACATGGGAGATCTGGAAGACACTTCTGACCCTGGCTTCAGATAGGCCCAGCTCTGGCCATTAAGGCCATTTGGAAAATGAAACAGTGGATGAAGACCTTTATCTCTGTCTCTCCTTATCTCTGTATGTAACTCTACATACAGATGCTACGTCTTTTTGCTCTCAATCCTTCACAGAGCTCTACCAGGGAGGATATTCAAAATGCTTGTGATTATGTTGTCTCCTATTCTATATTTAGTTGCATTAATTTTGCTTAATTTTGCTCCATTACAATGGAAAACTCTTGGAAAAAATGTCACTAAAATGCATTATAAAGGCAAATAGTAATTTTCTCATGACTTGAGGCTGTTAGTGGAATGTTACTACTGCTGAATTTTTATTCCATCAGTAAGTTGTTGAAATGTGGTGAATAGGCCCAATCGCGAGATTTCATTGCTTTATCTGACATTTTAAATTTAGGCCAGTTTGTTTTGCTAAGACTGGATCTACACAGGTGGTCTTATGCTGAGATTTGATAAATGCTAGAAAAGCTATTCTTCTCCCAAGTATCATCCTCATAGCTATATCACAGCACTTAAAAAGGCTATCATTAAAACTTCCATCTTTGAGGTTAAAATCTTCACCCAAAAGCTTGTTTTGAAATAAAAGAAGTTGATTTATCTTTTCTTGGTCCTTACCATCTGTCAAGAAGATGAAAAAGAATGCAACATAGGTCAAGCAAAAATTTAAAGATTTATTGAATATTTTACATAAATGCTTTCACTCACTTTAGATACACAGTTTGATGAGTATTCTGAAGTGCATTATTACCTCACCTCCACTGAAATCAAGCTTTAGAACCTTTTCTTGGGGTGGGTGTTTGGCCTAAGAATTAAGAAATAACTGAAGATACCCACATCCCATATCAAAATGCTTGACTTTAAGTCCTGTCACTCCTCCCAACTGTAATTTCTTGCTAATGTGTGCCCAGGAAGGAAGCAGGTGGTGACTCTTGTAGTTGGGAGAGGAGGACATCCCTGTCTCCCATGTGGAAGACCTGAATGGAGTTCCTGCTCCTGGCTTCAGCCTGACCTAGACCCAGTTGTGGGCATTTGAGGATAGGAGTAGCAGTTGGGAGCTCATAGTCTTGACTCTTTTTCTATGTGTCTGCCTTTCCAATAGGTGAAATAAATAATTAGAACATTTTATGCACAAGAATGTTACTTCATGGTCTTTGGCAGTCCAGCACTTGCCCCTATCTGATTCATGGTGGCAAAGCTATTTGTACATATACTGTGGTCTTTCACAGAATTTCATTTAAACTGCATAATACAAAGCATGGCTTATTTTACTCAGCATCATAATTAAGGTTCATCATTATGTTGAGGAGGCTTAGAGTTTATTTAACCATTCATTTTAATGAGACAATTGATTTGCATCCTGGCTTTAGATATTAACATAAAGCTGCTAAGTAAATTCCCATACAAGATTTTGTGTGTTCCTATATTTCACATCTTTTGAAAATAACATGGCAGGATTTCTGAGCCATACTGAAAGTATATTTCATTTTATAAGAAACTTTCAAATAGTTCTGCGATGTGATTATGTAATTTTATGTTTCCATGAGCAATTTGAGAATTTCACTCTCACTTGCACTTGGTATTGTTAGTCTTTAATGTCTTTTATTCTAATGAATGGATATATTATAGTTAATTGTAATTTTGATTTCATTTCATTTTCCACATGACTAAATATGTCATTGGTCTTCAACTTTGTTGGCCATTCACATACCATTTCGTGACCTGTTTGCTCAAGTCTTTTGTCCATTTTTAGATTGGGTTGTTTGTTTTATTAGTTAGAGTAATCATTTATATAATCAACATATATGTCCTTCATCAGAAACAAGTTTTGTAAATGTGTTGCCTAGTTGTTACTTGTCTTTTCATTCTCAGAAGGGCCATCAGAAGATCAATAGTTTCCTTTTCTGTCATTTTTTTTCAAATGAAGACACATTTATCAGATTTTCTTTTATGTTTTGTGCTTTTGATGTTCCAGCTAAGAAATCATAGCTCAACCAAAGGCTGGAAAGATTTTTTCCCTTATTTTATTTTTTAGGATTTATAGTTTTAGCTCTTATGTTTTGATGTGAAGGTCAGGTTATAAACAAATGATATAAATACATTTGCAAATTGACATTCATTTGTTCATTTGCCATTTATTAAAAATATTGCTTTTTTTGCTGTCAATAATACTTGATCATAAATGAGTGAGTTTATTTATGAACTATCTGTATTTCATTGATTATGAGTTTATTTTCACATCAATATTTTTAATGACAGTCTTGATTACTGGATAACATGAAGTTAGTGTAAATCCTCAACTTTGTTCCTCTTTTGCTTACTTCTTTTGAAGCATTATTTTCTGGCTGGCGCTGTGGCGGGTTCTAGTCCCGGTCAGGGTGCCGGATTCTGTCCCGGTTGCCCCTCTTCCAGGCCAGCTCTCTGCTGTGGCCAGGGAGTGCAGTGGAGGATGGCCCAAGTGCTTGGGCCCTGCACCCCATGGGAGACCAGGAGAAACACCTGGCTCCTGCCTTCGGATCAGCGCAGCCATTGGAGGGTGAACCAATGGCAAAGGAAGACCTTTCTCTCTGTCTCTCTCACTGTCCACTCTGCCTGTCAAAAAAGAAAAAAAAAAGCATTATTTTCTCTGGATTTCCATTTAAATTTTAAAATCAATGTATATATTATTTTAAAAAGGCTTTGTGAGAACTTAATAGTATTGACACTATTGATCAATTTAGGGAAAATTGGCATGTTAAAAATACTAGGGGAAACTGGGTATGAATCATTAATTGTGACAAATATACTAATATGAAATGTTAATAGAAATAATGTGGTGAGGTTAGTATGGTAACTCTTTTTTTTTCTTTTTTTATTTTTTGTATACTGTGTGGCTTTTTACTTTGTTCCTTCTAGTTGTTAACCACTAGATTTCAATCATTTCATTTTATGTCATGGTGTGATTATGTTTAGATTTACTCAGCTTGCTCTGTCTTCTTACGATCTACTTATTCATTTGAAAAGCAGTGACAGCAAGAGAAGGAGAGACAGAAAATGAGAGAGAGATCTGGCTGGTTCACTCCCCAAATGTACCTACCAGCTGAGGTTAGACCAGGCCAAAGACAGAAGGCAGGAACTCCTTCCAGTTCTCCCATATGGTGGCAGGAACTAAAGTACATGGGCTATCCTCCTCCTCCCAGGTGTATTAGCTAGAAGCTGAATCAGAACTGTGAACTAGCCAGGGCTCAAACCAGGCACTCTGATGTGTAATGTGGGAAACCCATGCAGTGGCTTAACCGACTGCACAATAATGCCCACTCTAGATGATTATTTTAAATGACATTTCAAAAATTGCTTTGGTCCTTTTTTTCTCCAATTATCTGTCTTCCAAGCCCAGGATTCCAATTTCACTTACATTAGAAATTATATTGAAATTAAGTTATATAAGGTCCCCAATTAACTACACTTTATTTTCATTCTTTTCTCTTTGTGTTTAATTTTGGACAGTTTCATGCCTTCATGTCCACTAATGTTTGTCCAGCAGTGTCTAACCTGCAATTAATCTCACTAGTGTATTTTTTCTTTCAGATATAATGTTTTTATTCCCTAAAAATTCTAAGTCTCACTTTTTAGCTTTCTTTTTCTTATCTCGTCCTGTTTGTCTTAACATTCTTAGATATGCTTATAAACTTTAAAGTAGAGGCTTAAGGAATTTTTGCCTAAGCATTCACAGGTTCTGTGTTGGGTCTGTTTCTATTGATTCCTTTTTTTTTTTTTATCTTTTCCTGGCTATGTGTCATGTAGTCCTGCTCTTGAGCATGCCTGGTAAATTTTTCTTAGATGCAAGACATTTTGAATTGTGTGTTTAGATAGTGATTTTTTTTTTTTATTTTCCCCTTTGAATAGTTTTGAACCCTTTTCCAGCATGTGGTAGGCAGGTAAATTATCTTCAATGAGTTTAATTCTTTTAATGCATGCTTTTCCACATTCATTGAACTTTTAAAATATTCTTGACTCGAGTAATTATTTATCATTACTCTATCAAATGCTGCATGTATAACAAAATTTCACTCTGGCTATCGCCAGCACAAATTCTTCTCCCCCTTGGGGAACTACCAAAAAATTTCAAGCTAATAGTTTCTGATTTTTCCTTTTCTTGGCTTCATGATGTTTTGCTTCATGCAATCCAGATTTTATATTTAAAACCTCTAGAAGACACATCTGTAGACCTCCAAAATTCTGTGCGTGTTTGTCTCTGTGTTGGTTTGTATGTTTGTAAAATTATGTCCTTTTGTATATTCTACCCCACAACATTTAGCCAAATTCCTTACTGAGTTCTGAACTTTGTCTCTTAGACTGCTGCATCACTAGGCTGTGTTTAACCCCCCCCCCCCCCCACCTTGCACTGTGATCTGCAAATTGCTTCCGGAGAAAATTTTTAATTTACCGTGTTGTTTCCCTAATATTAAGATCACAGTTTTGTGTTTTCTATTGTTCAGTGTATGAAGTAGGTTGTTTCGAATGTTTTGTCCAGTGTTATTAATGATTCTGTCAGAAAGATATTTCCCATTGCAGTTGATTATTCATGAGTACTAGTGGAATGTTAACTAAATTTTGATGAAAATGAGGATTAAGACATCTAGAGGGGGCAGATATCGCTGTGCAACAAATTAAGCCAGTGCTTGGGGTGCCCCATCCTGTATCAGTGTCTCTTGTTTGAACTCCGGCTACTCCACTTTTCTAATTCAGCTTTCTGCTAATGTGCCAGAATAATAGCCAAAGTGTATGTTTCTGCCACCCACTCGAGAGAACCAGATGAAGTTCCTGACTCCTGCCTTTGACCTGGTCTAGTTCCATCAGTAGTGGGAATTTGGAAAGTGAACCAACAGTGGAAGATCTCTTTCCTCTTTCTCACTGTGTGTCTTTCCTGTGCTCTATGTCATTATTTCAAATAAACGAATAGCTTTTAAAAAGATATCTAAAGAAAGAAATGTGGTTCTATGGGAAAAAACAGTGGAAAACTGAAGCAGGGAATCAGAGAAAGCAAAGGATAACAATAAAAGGCACTTGTGAACGAGAACAAAACATAAATTTTACTTATTGCTCAATTTTTTCAAGTGATAACCCCCTATTTGAATCATGTCTGTCTTCACAAAAAATTCTATGGAGCATAATGGAGCATTCATCAAAGCTGTAGAGGGAATTATTATTCTGTCTCTTTCCAAAATCTGAATTGCAGCAGGACAGGGAATCTAAGTTTGGCCTTAAAAAACCTCCTTGGGGTCAGTTTCTTCTCCTCCCTCCTTCTGCTGCTCCACTTCCAGTTTTTTTTTTTTTTTTTCACTCAGTTTGGTGGCTCTATTCTTGCTTTCCATGAATTTTTTTTTCATTTCAGATGTATAATAATCCATAAAAGTTTATTAATATCAAGCTTCTTACTAATACACTTAAACCTATTTATTCTTTCTCTTTTTTAAAGATTTATTTATTTAATTGAAAGGCATAGTTACAGAGAGAGGGAGAGACAGAGTGAGACGAGGTCTTCTATCTGCTGGTTTTCTCTGCAAATTGCTGCAATGGTCAGAGCTGAGCTGATCCAAAGCCCAGAGCCAGGAACTTCTTCCAGGTCTCCCAAGTCGGTGCAGGGACCCAAGCAGTTGGCCATCTTCTGATAATGTCCCTGGCCATTAACAGGGAGCTGGATAGGAAGTGGAGCAGCAGCCATCCATATGGAATGCCTGCGCCACAGGCAGAAGCTTAACCTACTATGCCATAACACCAACTCCACTTTCAATTTACATCATATTTTTAAAAGGGGATATTATGCACATATTTTTAAAAAGCATCCCTCGAAATAGAAATTATTTTCATCACTACAAATAGAACCTGTATATTGAAATTCCCAAACCAGTATGTGTAACCTAAACTTCAGCCATTTCCATGTAACTACTTTCTCAACTCTTCCACTTAGAAGATACATTTCAAATTAAACTTATCACCTTTCTTGAACAAATCTATTTTTGATAGTGATTGTCTTTAACAATCAGTAAGAGAAATCAAGGGTAGCAAGGATAAGAAATTGCTATTTATTTCAAGTATTTTGTATGTTTTAAGTTTATATACTGATTATTACAAAATTTCAGAAATAACGTAAGAACAAAAAAAAAAAATTACCCTCTGTCTCGATAAAGAGACCATCCTAAAAGAAATACTAATCTTAGCCTGTGAGAAAACCAAGCACTACACTGAATCTTGAACTGCAACCAAGTGATGGCAAGAAGGAAGGGGTATTTTCCTCTTCACTTCCAGTCTACCCTTCCTCCCTCCACAAGAGTGAAGCATAAAAGAAATTATCTCAGGATTTTCATTTAAATGTACATGCTAAACTAAATTCTATGAAAAGGAGACAAATGTCATTTTTGTATAGTCTAGTAATTAACTGACAAAAAGAACATTTTCTAAATACTTAGGTAATAAAATGTATGACATGTTTCCTAATGAATGATGGACACTGATGAAAACAATTTCGAATGCATGATGAGATTGATTGTTTTCCTTCCTTTGGTTCATGTAATTAAATTTAAAATACCCCTGCAAGGTGAAGGGAATTATACTTTTAATTTTTAAATCTAATGTTGAGCATATTCAATTAAGGCTGTCAACATAGCCGAGCCGATTCTGCACCCGCTATTTGGAGACTTGCTATTACAGACCTTGAGGAAATTATGCTCTGGTTTAAGAAGAAGATTTGTTTCATTAACTGTATAAAAACACAAGGGAAACGCTGAAGATTAGGTTTAAGAATTTAAACGTTCACTCTGAAGTTACTCGCTTCTAAAGACCCATGTTAAGTAACTAAGTGTATTTTAATGCATGTGTGGTAATTCTATTTAGTTGAAATGAGAGAGAATTTGACTTTACATATTGTAACTTCATTTTAAAATGACTTTCTGGAGTTGCATTGCTTCAGATAGTCTCAGGAAAATGGATAGACAGTTCATCCTGCACCACTGTCTCCCTGTAATTCTAAAGCAATACATCTTAGTGACCAGATCTTCTGACTTTGGATAATAACACTTTACTTTCTCCCTTATTTGTTTCATACAAGTTCACATATCTGTATCTGTGGTCACTGTACTTCTGTCCCTGAGATTTCTACTTCACGTGAAAAAATGCCACTGACTGCATTACACTTTCTTAAAGTTTATTCTCATGAAAGCATTTGCTTTACTCTATTCTTTGAAGTGAATTCAAGCAAATAAAAAATAAATAGACCCAAACATTTATCATCTTTTCAGCAGCCTGACCAATTGGACAGAGGTTTTTATGCTGACATTTTAGTATCCACATATATAATTTTTAATTATAAAGAAAATAATACAACATGTTTGATATTTATCTAACACATTACAAACTGCAGTTCTGTTATTTTATGTCAGCTTGCAACATAGATGACAGAAGATCCATTTCAATTCGAATACCACACGTATTCAAATATTGGATTTTTAGAATTTACTTTAAAATTATTATTCTTTTAAAAATAGCCATGGTGTGAGCATTCGGCCTACTAGTTACTGAGTTAGACACCTGAATTCCTTATCAGTGTGCCTGTATTCAATTCCTTGCACCAATTCCTGATTCCAGCTTCCTGCTAATGTAGACCCTAGGAGATGATACTTAATGACTCCAGAAGTTGGATCCCTATTACCACACGGGAGAAATGGACTGAATTCCTAACTCCTGCCTTTGGCCTAACCAATCTCTTACCACAGCAGCATTTGAGGAATGAACCAGCCGCTGGGAACTCTCTCACTCCCTTTCTGTCTGTCTCTGCATTTCTCTCTTCCTCTCAGATGAATAAATTTAAAAAAAAATTAAAAAGACATAGCTTTAAAATTATTGAGGAATTAATTGTAAAAATAAAGAAGTGAAATATCTGAAGTAGGTGGCCAGAAGAATAGATGAGGAACATGGTGGAAGAGGAAACAGGTAAGATTGAGGTTATTTTTTGTGTCCTTCTGTTTCTGATCTGTATTGTGAGTTACCTATTTGAAATAAACTGAATGACTGTAGAAGTGGCATTATCCATTCTCGAAAGGGCTAAAATGAACGAAGATGTTCACTCAGTGGCCCAATCTTTGTGACCCAGAGAGTATTGTCTATGTTAATGACAATTGAGAGTGTTGTAAAAATTGCATAGATGTCAGGAAACCAAGATAATTTATTACAGAAGAGGAGATAATCCAGATGTCCAGGCTGAAAAGGAAAGACATAACAAGGGGAAGCAGATGACACTGACGGATGTCTTCAGAAAAGCCATCACGTCATCCTCTACTTTGGTTTCTACAGATGCTGTTAGCAATAATCCCGGTGATGAGTGATTTGACTTCAGCACTATCTGTAGATCAACAAAGATTCTCTAGTGAATAAAATTTCAAGTTCTCTATTTTTTTTCTTTCATTAAGAAAGTCTTTTGCCATTTTAAAGAGAAAATTTCGGTTTACAGTGAGCGATTTGCAAAGCACGACTTTTCTGATTTTACTTTATTCAAACATTTAGGATTTACATTTCCTACATTTTTAGATAAAGTTTGACATTTTAATATTTGAAAAATGATAGATATTTAATGTATTCTTCAACTGACTTGCATGATATATTTATAGACAATAAGAAGTTGTTTGACACAATATTATTCATTAAATTTATGAATATTTAATTATCTAAATATATAAATCACACAATATTTTCATTTTCAGTTATTGTGTTCTTCAGAATATAAGCTATCAACTGATACAAATATTAAAGTATCCAATACTTAGTCCTGTACAGTCAGGTAAGAAATTTTTTAATACAATGTAGTATTCTCACAAAATACACTACGTTTTAATTTAAATTTTAAAAGAGCATTATAAAATATAAAGTTTGAAATTCTTCATTTTTTAAAATGATGAAACAAATTACTAAAAGTCTACTAATTTTTTCAACATCATATAACTTGCTAATAGAATGGAATGAGATTTGGTGTCTTTGAGTTAAGTGTTTTTGTTTCCAACTCAGGAGTTCAACTTGCTTTTTGGAAAATTCTTCTAACGATTAAGAAAATTCTGAAATGTGTTTGAATGGTTCCAATTGATCTGAAGGCAGACTAATATGTTTTGACAGCAGATTTACTTTCAAAAATTTGTTTTTGAATCTTAAGACTGTCAGATATTGTTAGATATAGGAATGATTCCTGGACATTTCAAGTATGGATTCAAAGGATATAGTGTATGTCTGTGTGTGTGTGTATGTGTGTGTATGGATATGAATATGACAGTAGGGAAAAAAATTGGGTAGAAGGGAGAAAAATTAGCATTGTAGCAAGCATTATGGAGCAGCATGTTAACTGACTGCATGGGAAGCCCACATATGCTACTGTGTGTCTGTTCCCATCCTGGCCTCTCTGCTTCCAATCAAGCACCCGAAGCAGGAGTGGATCATTGTTCCTAGCTGCCTGGTAGGTTGTCTCATGATGACAAAGTATGAAGGCATGGACACAGAAAAGTGGGTGAATAGTTTAGCAAAGTTTAATGAAGATAAATATACCTGGTCCACTGGGTACACATCATAGACATGAACAGAGAAACCAGTTTGCAGTCAGACTGGAGTTTGTTTGAATAAGGGTATGGCCATCTGTTTCTCCGCCTTCCTCCATGTCTGAGGTATCTCCCTGGATAAAGGGCTTCTGATGAGGAATTCTTAATATTCTTCCCAGAACGTCTAAATTGACCTCACAGTCCCGTTGATGTATAGGGTAGGGAAGGTTCCCCTACGTTGCCCTCTGGAAGGTATAGAAAGCCACTAGACCAAGTTATTGAACAATGATGAGACTTTTGGTAAGTAAATGCTGGTTTTTTTCTACATTTCTTCCATTATTCAACCACACAAAATTTCTACCAAAAAAGAAATTAACATTTCATTTGGCCTTTCAACACACATATGCTAATGTAGACCTAGGTACCTTAACAAGTCCAGCTAATGTGGCTGGGAAATTAGAAAACATTGACCTTAATATTTGGTTCTTGCCACCTACATGATAGAGTTCCTGGCTCCTGGCTAGCTTCAGCCTGGCTCAGGCCTGGCTTTTGTGGACACTTGGATAGTGAATCAGAAGATGGAAGATCTCTTCACTTTGCCTTTCAAATACATAAACATATTTTTCTTTCTTTTTTAAAGGAGTAGATGGAAGAAAAGCTCAGAGAGTCTTTTATGGAAACATTTCTAGAGTAAAACAAAACAAAATAAATAAACAATTTGAAGAAAGAAAATGACTTGGAAAAGAAAGGAAAATGGAAAGTAAAGAAATAGGTACAATTTATATTTAGTAGCAGCTAAATATTGATGCGTAACACCAACTAATTCAAGTGGAACAAAAAATTCAGATGATTTCAACAAAGGTGTTGGTATGGATGAAGTGAGATCGGAGGCAAATGAAAGTATGATAAAACTCATGCCTTATTTTGAGAAGAAACTATAGTAATAGACTTTAGATGTTGACATATAACTAAAATGTTGCTAAATATTTGTACTCAGAAGAGACAAAGGGTGAATAGAAATAGGATATATAATTTCCAAATCACAAGATGAAAGTGTCACTGAACAACACCCCAAACTAGTTGGAGATGTTGCTATAGAACCCCAAACCTGGATCCACTTGCCCAACAGAAAGCCAACTGGGGTGATGGAGGAAAGTAGCACAGAGCAAGGAGCCAGGCAGCTATTGCTTAATTCTTAGGCTCCCCAATTAGTTAGAGGTGAAGGTTTTTACAGATTGAAATTGGGACTGATAGATGAGTGATCATCTCATGTCCAAATTCCTGGTTGGTCAGTGGTGTTCATGACTTTCCTTTGATTAGTCAGTGATACCATGCTCTTCAGGGAATTTATGATGGATAGGTAGGCTCCACTTGGTCTCAGGGTATGGGAAGATGGCTGTTACATTCTCCCTAGACCTGAAATTCCACTGAACAAACTCCTTTGGATAATACTGGCCATCATGTGCTTATCTATTGGAGAAGCAAATGACTCCTAGAGTCTGATGATTCGAACCTTGTCAGGCCAGCTGTATCATTCCCTCAATTCAGTGAATTGCTTTTTTAGTGTGTTTTTTTTTATTTGTTTGTTTGTTTGTTTTTTGACAGGCAGAGTGAACAGTGAGAGAGAGAGAGAGAGAGAGAAAGGTCTTCCTTTTTGCTGTTGGTTCACCCTCCAATGGCCTCCCCGGCCAGGCGCGCTGCGGCCTGCACATCGTGCTGATCCGAAGCCAGGAGCCAGGTGCTTCTCCTGGTCTCCCATGCGGGTGCAGGGCCCAAGCACTTGGGCCATCCTCCACTGCACTCCCAGGCCATAGCAGAGAGCTGGCCTGGAAGCGGAGCAACCAGGACAGAATCCGGCGCCCTGACTGGGACTAGAATCCGATGTGCCAGCGCCATAGGCAGAGGATTAGCCTATTGAGCTGCGGCACCAGCCAAACTGCTTTTGATTAAGGATACTCAAGAACACCTAGGGCTAAGGGAGACAGACAAGATGCAGGTCCTGCTTTTATATTATAGGGGTTCTGTTTCAAAAGCAAAGAAACAGGAAAAACATGCAATAAAAATATTTTGAAAAAGGATGGAAAGTAATAGCAAGTCAAATGTTGGTAAAACCATTGTAGACTGAAAAATGTTTGTATCAGGTAAAATAATATTTAAGATTCTAATATCCAAATGGGAGAGAATTTTTAAAAATCACACTGACAAAACATAAACAAAGTTAAAACTCAGCAATCATTGGTTAAGGACTATACATAGTTATTCCAAATCAACAGAACAGATTTCTCACCATTCTCAAATTATATATATATTATATTATATTATATTATATTATATTATATTATATTATATATAAGATATTTATATAAGCTACTTACATATTTTAGAAGCAATATTTTACATTGTAGACTGGATCTGTACAAAAAAAAACATTTAAATTATTCTTACCCTTCATTCACATTTAAAACTATCCCATTTGGTACCATCCTGGAAAAAATGAATATGCAATGTGTTGTAGAGTTTGTTTCTGACCTTGAAATGGAAAGAGGAGGATGTGAAAGGACAGGGTCAAATCCTACTTCAGATATTTCCAAAACACAGTGAATTTTTTTCTTTCTGGTTCAGAATGTACTCAGTACTGAATGTGAATCTTTGGATTTCTTTACAAAGAAGGTTTTCTAAATTGGTACCAAGAGCTATGACTGCCAAAGAATTCTAAACGCGAAGTTAGTCAGTCTTCTTCCAGCTCTAAAAATACTAAGAAATCCTTCAGTGTTTCAATTCTCATTTCTCCTCATAATAATTAGATGAGATTGTAATCTTAGAAACACCCTACCATGGTTTATATCTCACAAATTTGACACATCAGAGATATGCTCTTCCTGTAATGACACAATGAATGGCAACTATTATATTGAAGCCTCACTCCAACATGTTCCTTGGGGTACCTGCCACAACACCATGAAAGGTGAAATCAGTTTATGACTCATGTATTCTAGAGAAAATATCCTGCTCTTTAACATTGTCCCGTATGTTTCTTGCTCCATGCAGAAAAAAAAAAAATTCAGAATCGAGAAAAACTTTCACCAAACAAATATCATGTCATCTACATTGTAATTCAATCTCAACTGAAACATAAACATTCTTATTCTAAGGAAACAACTCTTGTTGAATAACTGTCCTCATAAAATTCCATTCTTTAGATGTGTAGATTTAGAAATAATAGCAAATGAATAGATCTCATGTTTCAAAAATATGTTTTCATATATACGTGCTGAACTATTTGTTTCAATAAAAATTATTTCTAAGAACTTCTTAATTAGTACACTTAACTTACACCAATGCTCTTAAAACATCAAAGAATTCCCTATGAAAAATCCAAACGATGCATGTATCTCTTTTATTTTTCAAGAAAGGGAATTGTGATATACTTTGAGTGAATGCTAGAGTCATTTTATTTGTGAAATACAACTTGGGGGTTTTATGAGTTATTTTTAAAAACTAGGTTGCTTAGCTAAAATATTATCCCTTTAAAATATAAATACAAGCATGTTGAGTTTCAAATAATTTCACATCCCTATACACAATAAAACTTGCTTTTAAATTGTAAATGTTTGGAAGCAGGAGTTTGCTATAGTGATTAGGATGCTGCTTGGGACAGCCAATTCCCTTCTCAGAGTGCATGGGTTTAAGTCTAGATCTGTTGACTTCCTGCTAATGAGCACCCTGGGAGGCAGCAGGTGAGAGCTGAAGTAGTTGGGTCCCTGTCACACATGCGGGAGACTTGGATTGAACTCCTAGCTGTTGGTTTTAGCCTGACCCTGCCTTGGCTGTTGTGGACATCTGAAGAGTAGTAGACAGCCTCTCTCTCTCTCTCTCTCTCTTGTCTTTCTACCTTCTGATTCCTGCAAAGCAAAGTACACAAAGCCCATGTCCCCACAAACAAATGCCTGCAATGTGAGTGATTTGGGGATTTTGTGTATACGGTTATGCCAATAGAAGAAGCTACAGAGACAGTATAATTACAACACACACTTGTCTATTACAAACCAAAAAAAAAAAAAAAAAGCAATGTGAAATAATTGTGAATTTAATTTGCAGTTTGGTTAAGCACGGTTCACTTTAAATGCTCTCAGATATTTCTCTTGCCTTTATCACCTTAACTGGTCACCCACTCACATTGAGTTGTGTTTATAAGTTATGAGGTACTTCTAGGACTTTAGTGGCCTCTGAACTCATGTGAAATTTATATGTTTAAAATTGTCCTAAATGGATCACATTTGTTTCTGTTTTTGTTTTTGTTTTTAAACTATGGTCAATTTAAAACATTCAAGAGAAAATGAGAACTAAAAATGCTTCATCTGTTTAGTGGTGCATAGGCAAAAGATATGAAAAGATACACAATTCTGACATAACGAAAGTTAGTTTATCCTAATGTATTTGCAGTTTTACTGTCAGAAAAAAAATACTGAAATTGAATTTGGATACATGTCACCAAGTGACAGAGCTTTTTCTAACATAAATGTTGTAGGGACCACAATTCTTTCCCTCAGAACAAAAATGAAGTTCTTAATTCTAACCAGAGTTTTCAGAGACCTGATATTATAGAAGCTGTCCTTAATTATACAAGGGTTTTTTATACAAATGCAATTACAGTAATCAGACCAAGGTCAAAGTCAACTAGCCTTGAACAGCTAGAAATCTTAATGAATGTTTTTGCTGATGTTTATTCCTTATAATTCTTCGGAACATCTTTGTTATTTCCTGATGCTTTCTTGTTTATAGTGTTTTTTTTTAGCATTTTGGATTGAACTGTGGTATGATACAATTTTGGTAACATAAAGTTGGTAAACAAACATACCCCACATATATGACAGATCAAAATCAATAATAATGTATTTCTTACACACTTAGTAGTTAAAGGGAGGGAGTTATTTTTCAACTGATCCCTGTCATTTTTGATGCCTCAGGGACCCATGTTCCTTCATCTTATGACTGCCCATCCAGAGGTAGAGTTTTTGCTTTTGTGCTATGGTCCCATCTTTCACTCTGGTAAAGGCTAACAATCTTTTCTAAGTATAATGTATTTAAATTCACAGAGAAATATATTTAGGTTTTTAAAGGAAACATGATATAAATTTAGAAAATTTATATAAAACTTGATACAGTAATATATGTGCTTTTAATTGACTTTAAATAACTGCATGAAGGAGCACTTTTCTAATAACAACAGTCTTGAAGTGACAATGAGATTAAATAATATTTTGAGATCCCTGAAGGAGAAAAATTGTGATATGAAAATATTTGTGATGTGGACTACCAGCCAAGGCACAGCTACTACTCAATCTATTGAGGTTTGCTGACTGCCATCATTCTTAATGTAGCAGAAGAGAGGGAGATGATAAATGCAAACAAGTGGCTATATAATAGGTCATATGCTACAGCTGATCCATATCAGACCAATAATCATTTATTTTGTCTCTTCAGCCAGGCCTTTTTCTGTCTTCCTTAAAGTTATACCACATATTCAGAGGCTGTTGTGCAGCAGGTTGTCTACCTGAGATGCCTACCACCACCTACATTGGAGGACAAAGCTTGAATCCCAGTTACTCTGTCCTTCCAATCCAGCTTCCTGCCAATTCGCTTTGGAGGCAGCTGTTGATGGCCCAAGTACTTGGGTTCTTGCCACCCACGTGAGAGACCCAGATGGAGTAACTGGCTCCTGGTTTTGGCCTGGCTTAAACTTGGCTTATGTGCACATTTGGGGAGAGCTAGCAGATGGAAGATATCTCTTTGTCTTCCCACTCTCCCTCTCTGTCACTCTGCCTTTCAAATAAATAAAATGAATATGTTTTAAAAAAGAGAAAGAAATGGAAAGAGCTAAATCTAAACAAGGCCACCAAATTTTTGTATCTAGCTCCATACTAGCACAGTGGGAATGGAAGGCATAAATTTTGTGAAAAATGTTTTCTTGCAGTTAAGTCAGTTTACAGAGCTGTAAGAGGGAGTCTAATTTAGAACCTATTAACTCTGTTGTGATCATAAGGGTAAATTATAGAACTCTAAATTAGTCTTTCCCTGGTGTTTTCTAACCCTTTAATGTTTTGCCTTTTAGTTTCCATGCCCTTTTTCTGTTTATTGGTAATCTTAACAAATTGTATTGGCAAAATAGTATCTAAATAGCTATCATAATAATATAATATATGGAGAAATATTTTGTGGCTTGTGAACATCATATAAGCATTTCCAAAAACAAGCCGGCTATTCACATAGTAACCATTCATTAGTGATTCATGTTCTGCACGCACTCACTGTGAGTGCTGCAGAAGGAAGGTAAGAATCTGACAGAGCCTGGACAAAACCTAAGAGTGTAGCAGGAGGAAGAGCATGACTATGCTTGGAAAAGAAATAAAGTTTTAAGTCGAGGTGAAGCTTGGGCACGGATTTTAGGAATGGATGTCATTTCAACAGGTGGGAAGCAGATGGGAAAAAAGAAAATGAGGTTTTAGAAATGCGGAATAATCTTGGGTTGACTATAGCTTAGAGGCTACAAGGGAGAATAGAAGGAGGGTCAACTCTGAAAACGTATGAAACACTAAGGTCATGAACAGCTTAATTCTACCAAGCTTTTAGCATTTACACACGTTATCATCCTCATCATTCTCATCAATACACCGTGATGATACCACAGTAAGAGGAGCAGAGAAGCAGGTTAGAGCACTATTATAAAATTCAAGGAGCAGTGGGTGTATTCCTGAACCCATTGACTACAGAAAAGGAAATGAGTGGATTAATTAGAAAATTTATATTTAGAAAGAACAGGTCACTTGGGCTGGCATGTGGTAGGTTGTTAACATGCTGCTTGGGATACCAGTATTTCGTATCAAAGTGCCAAGCCCCAAGCCCAGGATCTGCTCTCAATTCCAGCTTCCTGCTAAGGAAGCAGCAGGCGGTTGTTTGTGTGATAGAGTTCCTGCCACCCGCATGGGAGATCCAGCTTGAGTTCCTTCCAGGCATTTGGGAAGTGAACCAGCAGATGGGAAAGTCTCTGCCCCTCTCTCTGTCTCTGCCTCTCTGCCTTTCAAATAAAAATAAAGACAAAACCAAAAAATAAATACTAGTTCCTGGCAGCCCATTTTTTTCAGGGCTAAATGAGAGAAGAAGTTGAAGCAGCGATTTCTGACTGGTTACTCCACAGGCTGGTTGCACTAGATAAACCACAGTAGAAAACAAAGGCAGTGGGTTAGACTGCAGGAAGAAAGATAATGGGCTCAGCCTGAGACATTTTAAGTTTGCTGTATGAGCAAGACATGCATTTTACACTCACAGAAACAGTTGCGGGTATAAATCTGAAACTTAAGGAGGAGCCAGGGTTTGAGTCCTAGGTCTCCTGAGAATTGTTTGGGAAACGTGAGTAAAATCAGTTAAGAAAGCACTGTCAAATAGAACATAAATCAATTTGGAATCACCTAGAAAAGTAGCTCCACTGAGCAATCTGACCTTCTCATACCAGCTGCGATTTTTTTTATTAAACTAAATGATAGATGAGAAAAAAGAAACATCAAAAGACTCTTGAGTAAAGCTTTATAAAATATGCTCTGCTGTACTTTCACAGACAAGATTAAAGCAGGATTTTATTCCCTTTAATGTATTTATGTTTGTTTTGAGATAATGGCAAATGTGTCATTATCTACAGATACACTTACATACTGAAGAGCAATTTGAGGCCTCTGTAGAAGATGCCTCAGAAACCAAAACTGGGACATGTGTCTATTCCTGGACCAGTCACTTCTAAGGGAAATGGAATTATCCCTGGAATCATTATTATCTTCTGAGATAGAGAATAGAAAGGAAGAATGGGATTTACCTCATTGAGATATTTAGCTATGTGTGTGGGTGGGGTAGTGATTAAGAAAAAAAAAAAAAAACAGGATATTCTTGGAAAGAAAGGAGTAATAGGTGCCTGTGCTGTACTGTAGCCGGTAAAGCTGTAGCCTTTGAGTGCCAGCATCTCATACAGATGACAGTTGTGTCCTGGCTGTTTCACTTCCAAGCCAGCTCTTTGCTGCTGGCCTGGAAAAGCAGTGGAAGATGGCTCAAGTTTGGGATCCTGCCACCCACATGGGAAACTAGGTTGAAGCTCCTGGCTTCAGCCCAGCTCTGGCTGTTGTAGTTGTTTGAGGAGTGAACAGCAGATGGAGGATCTCTCTCTCTGTCTCTCTCTGTCTGTCCCTCTATCTCATATAACTTTCAAAACAAATCTTTAAAAAGAGAAAGGAGTAATAGATCTTGTGAGCATAAAAGTAGTGTCAATTATATCTTGATGATCTGATTACAAATAACAATAACAATGACAACAAGTATTGGCATCCGGACCACTAGTTTTGTACAAAATTTATGTTGTCTTCCTATTTGTGTGAATGGAGTTTATAAAGGATTTTGTCCTCAGGGTTATTGTTGTGGACTAGCATAAACAATCAATTAACAAAAAGTTTACATAAAAGCTATGGAAAATTGGGCTGAATACAGATAGCATAAGGAAATAAGTTGGAAGGTATTTTAATGAAATTTTATATTTTATATATTAAAAATGTAAGTTCACAAATGAGGATATCATTTAGTGTTTTCACTGGTAAATGCCCACTGCCTAAAATGATGCCGTCTCTCAGTAAAAAGCCATGGAATGATTAAATGGAGAAACATCTTTCTATTGTCTTTCTTTAAGCAATGGTTTCTTTCTTTACTTGAGAGATAGAGGGAGAGAAAGAGAGAGTTTCTATCTACTCTTTTGCTATCCAAGTGGCCACAATGTCAAGTTGAAACTTGAACCCATTATTGGATATGGGATGCCATTGTCCCAGGCACCAGCTTAACCCACTGAGTCACTTTCATGGTGATCCTTATCCTCTACTGAAAACAGAGAATTCTTTATAAATATTTTATTTCTAATTGCTAGACATTTTTTATTCTGCTCTTTCCTTTTGCAATGTTCTTTTTAAATTTAATGTGGTCTCTCATCTGTCTTTCAACTGTATCCAAAGCTCTGAATTTATTCATATTGGCTTCTTGGCTTTCAAATACACTGGCAGAATTTGTTCTGAGTGGGTGAAGCTGTGTTCTTATCGATAGCCACCTGCCCTGAACTCTACCTTCTAAGGTATGGCCAAAGACTCACTGCACTAGTTTTCAAATTGATGAAATTAGCTTTCTAAAGTTAATTTTCTTAATCTTGCTGACATTTCTTCTCCCCTTTCTTAGGGCAGGGGACTCAGTTTCATCAACTTGTGATTACTTCCTGAGGGTTTCCTTGTACTGTTAGGAGCCTGTCTAATTTTTCCCTATGAGCAGGAATAGTATCTGCTCTGGGAAATATTTCCTTCATCACAGAACATCATGCCTTGAGATTTCATTGCTTCATAATGGCTCTGTCATCTGTATTGTTATTTTGCTATATGTCTGTCGATGCTTTTCTGTCTTTACTTAAAATTGTGTTAAGTTGACTAGAGAAAACCTCAGAAACCTTCTTTTCCTGGTTAGGTTTTTTATTCCAAGGAGCTTCAAAAAAATCTATGGAAAGTGGAATTAAAAGTTTATTTGTGTTGAAAAGCATGCATGTTTTCATAAATGCATTTCTTTCTTTTCTTTTTCTTTTTTCAATTTTTATTTTTATTTTTAACTTTTATTTAGTAAATATAAATTTCCAAAGTACAGCTTATAGATTACAATGGCTTTCCTCCCATAACTTCCCTCCCACATGCAACCCTCCCAACTTTCACTCCCTCTCCCATTCCATTCACATCAAGATTCATTTTCAATTATCTTTATATACAGAAGACCAATTTAGTATATATTAAGTAAAGATTTCAACAGTTTGCACCCACACAGAACATAAATTGTAAAATACTGTTTCAGTACTAGTTATAGCATTACTTCACATTGGACAACACATTAAGGACAGATCCTACATGAGGAGTAAGTACACAGTGACTCCTGTTGTTAACACTTGGTCAATTATTGCTGCCTTGCAGGGTGTACACTAGCAGAAAGCTGGGGTCAGTAGTTAAAGCCCTGTATCCAATCCGTGTACTCCAATATGGGATGTGGGTATTAAACTACTAGACTAAATGCCCACTCTTGCTTCAATAATTCTTTCAAAATGCATTACTATGGGAAATGACTAAGAGAAAGCATCTTATGATATCCACATTCATACAAATACGTACTCAGCATCCAGCAAATTAAAAATAAATTCTAGATGATTCTAGACTGTATACCATGTTTTAATTGTATACCCATCTCTCTCTTATGCATTTGAAAGACATTTTCTTGGAAAGTTAGTCAACATTTGCTATTTCTCCTTTCTCAATTCCAGTTCTCCCTGCAATCTATACCAGTCTCCAAGATGATCCATATGATACCATTTAAGATGCTCTTGCCAAGGTCATTTATAATGTCCAGGATTTCAAATCAAGTAATACTTCTCTGATCTCATCTTGCTACACCTCTTAGAACCCTTTAACAAAGTTTACTATTCCTTTCTTCTTAAGCCAGTGTTGTGGCATACAGGCCACCTGTGAGGACGGCATCATTTATGGGTGCTGGTTCAAGGCTTGATTGCTCCATTTCCAATCCAGCTCTCTGCTAATGGCCTAGGAAAAGCAGTGGAAAATGAATCAAGTACCTGAGCCTCTGTCACCCATGTGGGAGACATGGGTGAAGCACCTAGCTCCTGGTGTTAGTCCGACATGGTGCTGGCTGTTGTATTTGAGGAGTGAACCAGTGGATGGAAGATCTCTCTCTCTCTCTTTCTTTCTCTCTCTTCCTTCCTTCCTTCTTGAAGCACTTTTTCTTCTTGGCTTAATTGACACCACACTCTGGTGGTAGCACACATATTAACCATTGTGAGTGGGAAATATAAATCTTTCTTTTTACTTTTTTTTTTTTAACTTTTATTTAATGATAATAGATTTTCAAAGTACAGCTTATGGATTACAATGGCTTCCCCCCCATAACGTCCCTCCCACCTGCAACCCTCCCCTTTCCCACTCCCTCTCCCCTTCCATTCACATCAAGATTCATTTTTGATTCTCTTTATATACAGAAGATCAGTTTAGCATACATTAAGTAAAGATTTCAACAGTTTGCTCCCACACAGAAACATAAAGTAAAAAATACTGTTTGAGTACTAGTTATAGCATTAAATCTCAATGTACAGCACACTAAGGACAAAGATCCTACATGAGGAGTAAGTGCACAGTGACTCCTGTTGTTGACTTAACAAATTGACACTCTTGTTGATGGCCTCAGTAATCACCCTAGGCTCTTGTCATGAGCTGCCAAGGCTATGGAAGCCCCCTGAGTTCACTGACTCTGATAATTGTTAGACAAAGCCATGGTCAAAGTGGAAGTTCTCTCCTCCCTTCAGAGAAAGGTACCTCCTTCTTTGATGACCCATTCTTTCCACTGGGATCTCACTCGCAGAGATCTTTCATTTAGTTTTTTTTTTTTCCCCAGAGTGTCTTGGCTTTCCATGCCTGAAATATTCTCATGGGCTTTTCAGCTGGATCTGCATGCCTTAAGGGCTGATTCTGAGGCCAGAGTGCTGTTTAGGACATCTGCCATTCTATGGGTCTGCTGTGTATCTTAATTTTTAAAATATCTATTCTCTGTGAGATTCCTCAAATTGCTGTAGGAAATAAAAGGTATATATAAGTAAGACGATGTGTTAAATATACAATCATTTATGTTTATCTTACAGCTTAAAGATGCCATAAAAGATATCAAAGAACATATAACCATGGGCCTAGTCAGGTAAAGTTGTTTGTCTCCATGTGCTATGGAAGATGTAAACTGACAATGATGTTAAAGAATATTTGAGGCTGGTGCCGCAGCTCACTTGGCTAATCCTCTGCCTGCGGCGCTGGCACCCCGGGTTCTAGTCCCGGTTGGGGTGCCAGAGTCTGTCCCTGTTGCTCCTCTTCCAGTCCAGCTCTCTGCTGTGGCCCAGGAAGGCAGTGGAGGATTGCCCAAGTGCTTGGACCCTGCACCCACATGGGAGACCGGGAGGAAGCACCTGGCTTCTGGCTTCAGAATGGTGCAGTGCACCAGCCGTAGCAGCCATTTGGGGGTGAACCAACGGAAAAGGAAAACTTTTCTCTCTGTCCCTCTCTACTAACTCTGCCTGTCAAAAAATGTTAAAGAAAAAGAATATTTGTGTTTATATGTAGACTATTTGAAGATGCATATAATACCTAAAAAGTAAGAATCTAGAGAGAATGAGGGCAACAATAACCATCAGGATTAAGAAAGCCTAAGAGACTACACATAGCTGAATTCTCCTTCTAATAAAATGAGTCAGTTTTCTTAGGGCATAGCCTCCATTAACCTTGAGATCCAGCAGCAGCTGCTGGAAGGCATTCCTAAGCAGAATATGAGGAAGAGCTTATCACCATAGGTTCATGGTATAATCACAGAAACACTGGATGTGAGCTGGAGCAGGTAGATTAAAAATTAGGGAGTTGTACCTGATCTGTCTAGAGGATTAGAAGGTTAGGGCTCCACAGCCAAAAGGAATCACAGCACTTGCATAGTTACACAAACATTTTTTTCTTTGGAATAAATTACACAGGGAGATTATACTGTAAAACCTGACTCTTCACAACCAATGCAGAGCTTGAGACAAGGACTTATGTTTATGTGTTGATAGTAGAATGCAGGAATGAAGGACAAGGGAGATGGGGAGAATGAGAAAGAGCTATAATACATGTCTGTTGTTAAGGTCAGCCGAGTGCAACTGGAGTTTGATCCTACCTGAGATCTCCTCAAAAGCCTGTGAATGCCTCCCAAACTTCAATTCTTAATCATCAAAGAGGAGAGACATTCATCCATGAAGGCTCACTTACCATGGGTAGAGGATTACTCTGTAGGCTTATTCTGTTCTCCAGTCCTTTTCCACCTCTCTTATACTCTTCATGGATTCCTGCCAGTTACTGGCCATTCTTGGCTTCACAGTGAGAGATGCTGTCAGCTCACAGTGAGTTGAAAGCCAAACAAAATTATTTATGGAGACTGCTGCTGGAATCAGTAGGGAGACCTAGAGCATGGAGGTAGGGGAAGGGTATAATAGAGACATTTGATACAGAAATTATGGTGATTATAATTGAATAATTCTTGGAAATTGGGGATGGCCCAATTATCATTTACACAGAAGAACAAAACTTGGTTAAATAGTGTATAGCTAACATGTATGACAAAATATTTGATGCCACTTAAATGTTTTAGAAGAATATTTAAGGCTTTGGAAAATTCTTCATATTAAGTGAGTCACATAAATGGCAAGTGGTATTTATAGGTAACAATAATGTATGTACATAAAATTATTTGAAAATGTTAATGAAAATACTAGCAGTGGTTATTTTGGGAAAGTAGGATTATGATTTATCTTCATTTTCTCTTTTGTATCTTTCCAATTTTCTAAATGGCTTACAAAAAGAATAGTATTTCAGTAACTAAAAAAGTTGATGCAGAGATCAGTGTTAGGGCACAATGGGTTAAACTTCCAGCTGTGATGTCAGGATCTTGTATCAGTGTTGGTTCAAGTCCTGGCTGCTCCACTTCCAATCCAGCTTCTAGGTGATCTCTCTCTCTCTCTGTAATGCTGCCATTCAGGTAAATATCTATATAATATATTATATATTTATAAATATATATTATAATATATTTATAATATATATTATATATTTACATATAATTATATTAATAAAGGTAATATTAAAATAATGAAGGTAATAATAATAAAAATAATAAAGATAATAAAGGAAAATTGTGGTTATGGGCACTAAATGACCACTTAATATGGACCAGAACCTCATGTCACATGACAGCACATTCTCATGGTATCCTATCTGGTCCAGTGCCTGGATATTTTTCTAAATATTCTTTCATAATAAAAAAACGAGTGTAGAGAAGACATACAGTTCCTCTGAAGACCTTACACACCAGATGGAGATGATAGTGGAACATTAACAAGAGAGACTAGGGTAAAGCATATGACAACAACTGGTTTGTGGAGAAGACAACCTACATCCCAGGTGAAAGCAACAAACTGTTTTCTAAGTTGTGCAGAAAATAATAATTGTGGAAATGAAAAGGAAAAAAATCTGTCTTGTATAGCTGGAAATCAGTTGTTTTTTCTTGAGCAGAATTCAGATTGATGGTGAATTTACAAAAAAGGGGGGAAAAGAATTAGGATTAAAAAGAATTAGAATGAAACCAAACTGAAAATATAGCCCAAAAATTATCATGCAATTTTTAAAGAAAATAGTGCTTATCTAGCAAATGGATTCTTTCTTAAACCAAACTTTCTTATTTCTATGAAAGGTTGACTACAGGTAACTCATTTTTAAATATGATAGAAATTTTGAAAATTTCACATATCAATACTTTGTTATTACAGTGTTATTTTGGTAAATGTTACTTCTTTATTGAAACCTTAAAAATTATATTCTTTTCTTTTAGAATTGCAAACCATTTTATTTTCATAAGATAATGAATGTGATTTAATTATATTCTCATAAAATTAAGTTGAAGTATTTCAATTTGATTTTTCCCCACAACATTTTATTTAAGGTATACAAACTTCATGCATTTCATAAATACAACTTTAGGAACATAGTGATTCTTCCCACCCTACCCTCCCTCCCAACTACACTCCAAACATTCTTTCTCTCCCTTCTTCTGTTCCCAGTTTATTTTTTACTAAGATCTATTTTCAATTAACTCTATGCACATAAGATTAACCCTACACTAAATACAGAGTTCAACAAATAGTATGAAAAAAAAAACTGTTCCTCAACACCAGTGACAAGAGCTTTTAAAAATCATTGCATCTAAAACATTAATTCCATTTCTATACATTACTTTTTAGGTACTCTATTAGTTTCCACAGATCAGGGAGAATGTATGGTATTTGTCTTTTTTGGGACTGGCTTATTTCACTAAGTATAATGTTTTCCAGGTGCATCCATTTTGTTGTAAATGACAAGATTTCATTTTTTTTAACCACTGTGTGATATTTCATGGTGTACATGTCCCATTATTTCTTTATCCAGTCTTCCAATGATTGAGATAAGGGTTGATTCCATATCTTAGCTATTATGAGTTGAGCTGCAATAAATTTGGGAGTACAGCTAGCCCTTTCATATTCTGATTTCATTTCTTTTGGGTAAATTCCCAGGAGTGGGATGGTTGGGTCATATGATAGGTCATATTCAACTTTGTGAGGTATCTCCATTCTGTCTTCCACAGTGGCTGTATGTCGCGTCCCTCGACCAGCAAGGAAGACACAACCCGAACTCTTCTTCAAGCAGTTTATTCAGGAACCTTGAACAAGCTTCTTCTTCCGCCTCCTTCCCTCTCCCATCCCTCTTATAGCCATCAGCACACCAATCAAAAGCAGCCAAGTGGCAAGGATTGATAGGTACAGCAATGCTGAAGCCAGAAGGGAGCTCAGCCATCTCCTTATTAGGAGTTGTTTGTTTCTCGCCAGTCCTTCCGGGAGAAAGGAGCCGGCGCCATCTTTAGGGCGCGGTGCAATGGCTCCCCACAGCTGTATTAGTTTACACTCCCACCAACAGTGGATTAGAATGCTTTTTTTCCTACATCCTTGCCAGCATTTGTTTTTGTAGATTTCTGTAGGAGAGTCATTTTAACAGGGGTGAGATGATATCTAATTGTGCTTTTGATTTGCATTTTCCTGATGGCTAGTGATCTTGAGCATTTTTTCATGTGTCTGTTCGCCATTTGAATTTCCTCTTTTAAAAATGCCTGTTCAAATCCTTTGCCCATTTCCTAACTGGATTGTATGTTTTGTTGTTGAGTCTCTTATATTCTGCATATTAATACTTTATCAGTTATTGTCGCTCCCCCTCTTTGCGGAGGAACGACACTAAACCCTGCGCTGTTCTTTTGTCTGCTCGGCCCTTCCCGGGTTTGCTGCTGGTCCTTCCCATGTTGGCTGCAGACCCCTCCACCTCCGTGGAGGGGCGGCACCCCCTGCCACTTTCCCCGCTTCCGCGGAGGAGCGGCACACTGCCGGCCGGCTCTCTCGGGGGCTGCTCAGGTGTTATCCGGATGTTCGTGGTGCATGTTGTCTCTCTCCTCCTTTGTAGTCCTCTTCCACCAATCCCAACTCTGCTGCCCACATGCCGAGCACGCTGCTCTCCTCCAATCAGGAGCAGGATCAGCTCCTGCAGCTTATCAGTCAAATTGGCAAGAGGCAGCTGCGTAGAAGTTTACTCCTCCCCAGCGCCATATTGTGGGAGAGCAGATGCATAGAATAAGTCTTAATTCCAGTAACTTAGTCTCGTCTCAGTTGCTCCCCACAAGTTATATAGTTTGCAAATAATTTTACCATTCTTTTGGTTGCCTCTTCACTTTGCTGAGTATTTCTTTTGTAGTGCTGAAGCTTCGCAGCTTAATGTAATCCCATTTGGTCATTCTGGCTTTGATTGCCTGTGCTTCTGAGGTTTTCCCAGGGACTCTGCCTATGCAGTGTCTTGTAGGGTTTCCCCAACATTCCCTAATAATTTTATGGTATCAGCTTTTGACAAAAAAATTTCCTCCAACATAAATTACGAATTTATTTATATAAAAATATTTTTGCACATTAGAAGGCACCATATAAAGTTACCAGTTCTGAAAACACAATGACAGCAAAGATGGGTAGATATTTTTGTTATGAATCTCTGATATAGAAGAGATGCTGTAAAAGATATTATTGGAAGGGGGCTGGTCCTGTGGAGTAGCGGGTAAAGCTGCTGCTGCAGTGCCAGCATCCCATATGGGCACTGGTTCAACTCCTGGCTGCTCTACTTCCTATCCAGCTCTCTGCTATGGCCTTGGAAAGCAGTAGAAGGTGGCCTGAGTCCTTGGGCCCCTGCACCCATGTGGGAGACCTGGAAGAAGCTCCTGGCTCCTGATTTCTGATTGGCACAGCTCCAGCTGTTGCAGCCCACTGGGTAGTGAACCCGCAGATGGAAGACCTCCCTCTCTCTTTCTCTTTTTATCTGTCTCTCTGGCTCTCCTTCTCTCTCTGTGTACATCTGACTTTCAAATAAATAAATAATTTTTTTGACAGGCAGAATGGACAGTGAGAGAGAGAGACAGAGAGAAAGGTCTTCCGTTTGCCGTTGGTTCACCCTCCAATGGCCGCCGCCGGCTGCAGCGCGCTGATCCAATGGCAGGAGCCAGGTACTTATCCTGGTCTCCCATGGGGTGCAGGGCCCAAGCACTTGGGCCATCCTCCACTGCACTCCCTGGCCACAGTAGAGAGCTGGCCTGAAAGAGGGGCAACTGGGACAGAATCCGGTGCCCCGACCGGGAATAGAACCCAGTGTGCTGGCACCACAAGGCAGAGGATTAGCCTAGTGAGCCACGGTGCCGGCCTAAATATATAAATTTTTAAAAATATATTGTCAGACAATAAAAAAATTCAAGGGTGAAAGAGTAGCAAAAGAGAGCAATGATTAAAAGTATGGTCTCAGAAACTAGTTTCCTGAGTTCAAATCCTCTTTCATCACTTACTATTTTAGAGAATTTTGACCGATTACTTAAGCTACCTCTTCTTCAGTTTCTTCATCTCTAAAATGAGCATAATAATAACAATGCATCTTTTTATCTAAATTAGGATAAAATTAATGTCATTTGCATATACATAAATACATATGTAGGCAGAAAAATGTCTGGCATTATGTATTAGCTAAACCACTAAATGTGATTGAGGAATGAAGAAAGGATTGATGGGAAAAATATGTCAAGAAAGGTTTGGTGGGTAACTCTAAAGATGATTGGGAATTTGCAAGAACATAAGCTAAAAATTGAATCTAATAGTAACTATATCATAGGTGTTATTTTTAAAGCAAAATTTTATATATATAATTATATATGATATATATATGATAAGACACATGAACATTTGAAAACTATACTGGATGGGTGTGGGATATTGGTGGGTACTAGGGTGAAATGAAGATTTTCCAGCCCTATAGAAAGTAAACATTTTGCAGAAAGATCTTTCATTGGCAAAGCTTAAGGCACAGATTAATTAATGTTCACTGCCATCATCTTTACAATGGCCTTTTTTTTTTTTTTTGACAGGCAGAGTGGACAGTGAGAGAGAGACAGAGAGAAAGGTCTTCCTTTGCCGTTGGTTCACCCTCCAATGGCTGCCGCGGCTGGCGCACTGCGGCCAGCGCAATGCGCTGATCCGATGGCAGGAGCCAGGTACTTATCCTAGTCTCCCATGGGGTGCAGGGCCCAAGGACTTGGGCCATCCTCCACTGCACTCCCTGGCCACAGCAGAGAGCTGGCCTGGAAGAGGGGCAACCGGGACAGAATCCGGCACCCCGACTGGGACTAGAACCTGGTGTGCCGTCGCCGCAAGGCGGAGGATTAGCCTAGTGAGCCACGGCGCCGGCCTACAATGGCCTTTTACTCTGCTTGCTTACACACTTCAGATTTCTTGCTTATCTAATATCTTCATTATTTTAGCCACCTAGTCAATAGCTAAGTAAATTAACTGAATTTTTCTTAGACTTTCTGTGATAAGTCATTCATTTCTCATGGCATCTATTCCATCTTCATTAAATTTATAATAATTGACCCCAAGAAGTTAAATCAAACTTATTAGATTAAGAGTTTCTTCAGGGTTCCAATTTTTTGTTTCTCATTTTAGTATTCCACTCATCAAGGGTCCACATGGTGTTAACTACTGTGCTATGTACATTTTAATATAATAGCTACCAGCAGAGCTACAGCTATATATGGAGTAGGTGTTAAAAGAATGCACATCACTTTATGCTGTTTTGAGTTATGCTGATGAATGTGTTTCACTACTATTATCTTGCGTCAATTATTTCTAGTTATTTTGATGATTATGGGATTGGGGGTTGCAGAGAACTAAAAGAAAATAGACCTTAATTTAGACCCACAGCTGGTGGTTACACATGCAATTAATGGGGAAGACTGTTTACTGGTATTTATTTTAGAACGGATCCCATCTCTGCCAAAGAAAATGGCAGCGCTGAAACTTCACATTTTCAAACAGCCAGATTTGGTTGCCATGAACTTGCAGTTGTAATTTATTTATTTAATTTTGATACTGCACATGTCAAGAGTCAGAATTTATATAGGTTATAGAGCTTAATTTTCACTTGACAATAATCCTCTGATTATGATCTAAATTAAATGAAATACATGGTATATATTCTAGCATATGAAGTTAGGTGTCTTAAAACTAATTTATGTTTCCCCACCCTGTTGAAGCATTATAGTAGCTTAACAGATACTACAAGTTACTCTACCTAAGTCCATTGGTAATTCTTATGGCATAACCTGTGGAACTTTGACATTTTCATAATTAACCCAAGTCTGGGCATTTAGTTCTAGGTTGGTCTGTTTTCCAAGCATCCAATTCTTGATCGTGATTAAGAAGCTGGATTTTATATTTGAGCACTTGGTTTCAGTAACTATAAACTGTGATAATGACATCATTTGGTTTTTAAGCCTTTCTTTGTGGAGGGAATAATTTCCATAAAATAGTATATCCTTTAGCAGTTCAATATTTTACATAACACTATTCCCTCTGTACAACATTCCTTTGCCTTTATGTAAATGGGTCCTTCTCATTACCTAATTTTTAGCTTAAGCATTACTTTTCTAGGAATCCTTTCTTAAAGGATCTATGTAGCTCCAACCAGAGACTCTCTACTACAAATTATTTTTAAAAATTTTTTAAAGATTTATTTATTTATTTGAAAGACAGAGTCACAGAAAGTCACAGTCAGAGGCAGAGAGAGAGAAACGTCTTCCATCTGCTGATTCACTCCCCAAATTGCCATCACAGCCAGAGCTGGGGCAATCCAAAGCCAGGAGCCAGGAGTTTCTTCCAGATCTCCCATGCAGGTGCAGGGGCCCAAGAACCTGGACCATCTTCTACTGCTTTCCCAGGCCACAGCAGAGAACTGGATCTGAAGTGGAGCAGCCAGATCTCGAACTGGCATCCATATAGGATGTTGGCTCCGCAGGTGGTGGCTTTACCCACTATACCACAGTACCAAATCCACAAATTACTTTAACCACTATGAATCCATGCATGTTTCTTTATATAAACCTTTTAGTACGCAGATAAATGAAAGCTAAGAACTGTTCTTATGTTTTTGTTGTTGGTGGGTGATTTTAATAATTGTTTAATGACATTTGGAAGTTGTTCCCTCTCTTTGTTAGAAAAGATTAATATAAACAAAGCAAATCTGTTCTATTTTAGCTGAATATTAATTTTAAATAATTTAACAATTAAAAATAAGTCATACTTAGATATACATTAATGCATATAAGATTTTCAAAAAAAAAACAAATCTACTAAGACTATAAGAGTATTTAATCACAAATACCATCTTTCCCCCACAAGAAGCTCAACATAACTGTCTAACTTCTTTGATCAAGAACACTAATTATTTGAACACTAATCATTTGAACATGTCTAACTGAACTCATCATACAACCCTCTCCAACCTCATACCTAATGATTTCTCTACTAAAACAAGATCTGTAAAGCCAGCCAATAAATCTTGGTACATATCTACATATTGACCTACACATAAATAGATTTGGATTTGTAGTATCAGTTTCTCTATTAGTCACCTATCTCCTATTTTACCCCCTCTAGGTCATTCTACCACTGTTGGATGACTATCTTAAAGTCTGTTGCTTTTGCCCAAGTTCCTAATATAGCTCCACAGTGCCTTCAGGATAAAATTATTTATTTATTTGAAAGGAAGAGTACATAGAGAGAGGAGAGGCAGAGAGAGAGAGGTCTTCCATCTGATGGTTCCCTCCCCAAATGACTGCAATGGCCAGAGATGAACTGATCTGAAGCCAGAAGCCAGGAGCTTCTTCCAGGTTTCCCACTTGGGTACAGGGGCCCAAGGACTTGGGCCATCTTCCACTGCTTTCCCAGGCCATAATAGAGAGTTGGATCAGAAGTGGAGCAGCCAGTTCTTGAACTGATGTCCATATAGGATGCTGGCACTTCAGGACAGAACGTTAACCTGCTGCACAACAGCACTGGCCCCTTCAGGATAAAATTTAACATAAGAGGAGATACACACAACTCCTCATGATATTTACCTAGTTACTTTTCGGTTTCATCTTTTCCTTCTCCCCACCTTGCATATCAAAATGTAGACTGTGTATAATACCAGACGGAATTCTCATCTTTCATGTTTCCTCAGTGTGGTACTTACTCTCTGAAATGGTTTCAATGCTTTATCCCACTAAAAGCAATGTGCTATCAAAATTTGCCTAAGCTACAGTTTCATCAAAAATGAATTTTAAAGTCTCTCACTTCAGATGATTGCTTCTTATTCCATAGTGTTGTGGATACCCTGTCAGTTTTTATCATTCTGTATTCATTGTTTTAATTTTCTTCCCCTTCCACCAGTTATGAACACATTTAAAAGAAGGATTATTTTATATTGTTTATCTAAATTTCATTTATCTAAATACAATATATCATAGTATTGTACAAAAGATTTATGCTTGCTCTCTCTATATATAGATGAAACAAAAAGTGTTCATAGAAACAAAAACACTGGCTAATCTTGAAGAAATAATTGGCAGGGAAAGGTGATTTTATGTTATTTTATCTTTAAATTTTATTTAAGATATACAAATTTCATGTATTTTAAATATAAAGATTTAGGAGCATAGAGATACTTCTCTCTCTAAGCCTACCCTCCCTCCTGCCTGCCCGAGCTCCAATCCTCCTTACATATCCATCTCCTATTCCCACTCTTAATTTTTACAAAGATCTATTTTCAGTTTACTTTCTACATATAAGATTAACCCTACACTAAGTAAAGCACTCAATAAATAGTATGAAAAAAAAAACACTGTTCCTCAATAGTAGATAAAACAGCAGCAAATGATCATTGAATCTCAAAATGTCAATTTTATTCTAATACATTACATTTAAAGTACTAAATTAGTTACTACAGATCAGGAAAATATATGGATCTGTATTTTGGGGACTTGTGTATTTCACTAAGTATAATGGTTTCCAGTTGCATCCATTTTGTTGCAAAAGACAAGACTTCATTTCTTTCTTTTTTTTTTAACCACTAAGTAGAATTCCATACTGTATATATAACAAAATTTCTTCATCCAGTCTTCAGTTGATGAACTTCTGGGTTGACTCTGTATCATATCTCAATGTAAATTGAGCTGCAATGAACATAGGAATAGAGATAACTCTTTCATACGTAGATTTCACTTTGTGTGGGTAAATTCGCAGGATTGGGATGGCTGGATCATATGGTAGGTCTATATTCAGCTTTCTGAGTTATCGCCATACTGCCTTCCAAATGGCTACATCATTTTACATTTCCACTAACTGTGGATTAGGATACATTTTTTTTTCCCCACGTTCTTACCAGTATTTATTGTTTGTTGATTTCTGTATGACGGCCATCTGACTGGGGTAAGGTGAAACTTCACTGTGGTTTTGATTTGCATTTCCCTGATGGCCAGTGATCCTGAGTATTTTATCATGTGTCTGCTGGCCATTTGAATTTTCTCTTTTGAAAAATGCCTACTCACGTCCTTTGCCCACTTCTTCACTGGATTGTCTGTTTTGTTGTTGATGACTTGCTACAGCTCTTTATAGATTCTGGATATTAATCTTTTATCAGTTTCATAGTTTGCAAATATTTTCTCCAATTCTTGGTTGCTTCTTCACTTAACTGTGTGTTTCTTCTGCCATGTAGAAGCTTCTCAGCTTAATGTAATTCCAATTGTCAAGTTTGTCTTTGATTGCTTCTGCTCCAAAGGTATTTTCCAAGATGTTTTTGCCTATGCCAGTGCCTTACAAAGTTTCCCCATTATTTTTTAGTAATTAATGATATAGGGTTGTGGATTTAGATCCTTGATCCATTTTAAGTGGCTTTTTGTGTAAGGTATAAAATAGGGGTATTTGTTCATACTTCAGCACACAGAGATCCATTTTTCCATCATCGTTTGTTGAAGAGACTATCCTTCCTTCAGGTATTGATTTTAGCCCCTTTGTCAAAGATAAATGGCTGTAAATGCATGGACTGATTTTTGGAGTTCCTATTTTCTTCCACTGGTCTAGATGTCTATTTTTTTGCCAGTACCACGCTGTTTTGATTCTAACTGACCAGTAGTATGTCTTGAAATCTGGTTTGTGATGCCTCTGGCTTTGTTTTTATAGTTTAGGTTGCTTTAGCTATTTGGGGTCTCTTGTGTTTCCACATGGATTTTAGCATCATTTTTTTCTAGATCTGAGAAGAATGTCTTTGGTATTTTGATTGGGATGGCATTGATTGTAAACTGCTTTTGGTAGTAAGGACATTTTTATGGTACTCTTCCAATCCATGAACATGTATAATTTTTCCATTTTTTTATGTCTTTTTTGATTTCTTTTTAAAATGTTTTGTAATTTTCATTCTAGAGATCTTTCACCTCTTTGAAGGTATTTATACAATTTTGTAGTTGTTGTGAATGGCACTGATATTACGAGTTCTTTCTCAGAAATGGCATTGTCTGTATATACAAATGCTATTGATTTTTGTGTGTTAACTTTATATCCTGCCACTTTACCAAATTCTTTTATGAGTTCCAATAGTCTCTTGGTTCTCCTATATGTAGAGTCATGTCTTGAAAATAGGGATCATTTGACTTCCTCCTTTCCAGTTGGTATCTCTTTAATTTTTTTTTTTCTTGCCTAATGCTCTGGCTAAATCTTCCAGGACTATATTGAATAGCAATGGTGAGAATGGGCATCATTGTCTGGTTATACATCTTAGTGCAAATGCTTCCAACGTTTCCTAATTCAATAGCACTTGGGCCATCTTCAGCTTCATTCCCAATCCATAGCAGAGCATTAAATTGAGAGCAGAACAGCTGGGACTAGAACAGGAGACAACATAGGACGCTAGCGCCACAGATGGAGGACTAACCTACTGTGCCATATGGTTTTTGTTCTTCAGCTTGTTAATATGATGCATCACATTTATTTATTTTCTTATTTGACAGGTAGAGTTCTAGACAGTGAGAGAGAGAGACAGAGAGAAAGGTATTCCTTCCATTGGTTCACTCCCCAAATGGCTGCTACTGCCGGCGCTGCTGCAATCGGAAGCCAGGAGCCAGGAGCTTCTTTGTGGTGTTCCACGCGGGTGCAGGGGCCCAAGCAGTTGAGCCATCCTCCACTGCCCTCCCGGACCACAGCAGAGGGCTGGACTGGAAGAGGAGCAACTGGGACTAGAACTCGGCACCCATATGGGATGCCGGTGCCGCAGGCAGAAGATTAACCAAGTGAGTCATGGTACCCGCCCCTTATCACATTTATTGATTTGTGAATGTTGAATCATCCCTGAGTACCCACTTGGTCCAGGTGAATGATCTTTTTGTTATGTTGCTGAATTCAATCAGCTAGAATTTTGTTGAGGATTTTTGCATCTGTGTTCATCAGGGATACTGGTCTACAGTTCTCTTTTTGTGTTGCTTCTTTTTCTGGTTTGGGAATTAGGACGATGTTGGCTTCATAGAATGAGTTTGAGAGGATTCTTTCCCTTTCAATTATTTTGAATAGCTTGAGAAGAATTGTAATTTTTCTTTGTTGGGAGTGTATTTATTACTGATTCAATCTCTGTCTTACTTATTGGTCTATTTAGGTTTTCTATGTCTTCATTATTCAAATTTGATAGATTGTATGTGTCTATGAATCTATGCATTTTTTCTGGATTTTCTGATTTGCTTGTGTTAATTCCTGGTGATTTTTTTTTTCATTTCTGAGGTATGTGATGTTACATTTCTTTTTTTCTTTCTGATGCTATTAATTTCAGTCTTTGCCCTCTCTTGGTTAGTTTGGCCAGTGGTGTATCAGTTTTGTTTATTTTTTCAAAAAAAAAAAAAAACAGCTCTTCATTTTACTGATTTTTGTGCTTTTTTTTGGTTTCAATATTGTTTATTTGTTCTCTAGTTTTAATATTTGTGTCCTGTTACTGATTTTGGACTTTGTTTTGTTATTTTAGGTCTTTGAAATATACTGATTGTTCATTTAGTTGCTGCATTCCCAGTTTCTTGATGTGTGCACTGATTGCTATAAACTTCGTTCTTAACACTGCTTTTGCTGTACTACATGAGTTTTGATATGTTGTATTGTAATATTCATTCATTATCAGATTTTTTAATTTCTCTTTTGATTTCTTCTATGATCAACTGTTCATTCAGGAGCATGTTCTTCAGTATCCATGTGTTTGCATATGTTCTTGAGATGTTAATTTTCAGTTTCATTCCTTTGTGGTCAGAAATGTTGCATGGTATGACTGATTAAAAAAATGCTTATATTTGCTTTATGGTGTAGTGTATGGATTATCCTAAAGAAAGATCCATGTACTACTAAAAAAATATGTACTCTGCCACTGTGGGATGAAAGGTTTAGCAGGTTTCAGTTAGATCCATTTGGTCCATAGTTTAAATTAGTGCTATTGTTTCTTTGTTGATTTTCTCCCAGTTGATCTCTCCATTGATAAAGTGTGGTGTTGAAGTCTCCCACTACTATTGTATTGGAGCCCATGTCTCCCTTTAGATCCATTAACATTGATTTTAAATAGCCAAGTACCTTAGCATTGGGTGCATATACATTTATTATAGTTGCATCTTCCTTTTGAATTGAACCCTTATCATTATATACTGCCCTTCTTTGTCATTGTCTTTTTTTAGCAGTTTTTGTGGAAGTTCTATTTTGTCTGATATTAGTATGGTTACACCTACTCATTTCTGCTCTCTGTTAGCATGGAATATATTTTTCCATCCTTTGACTTTCAGTCTGTGTATCTTTGTTGGTGAGGTGTATTTCTTTTTGGCAGCAAATAGATGGGTCTTGTTTTTTTTTTTTTTTTTTTAATCCATTCATCAAGCCTGCATCTTTTAATTAGAGTTTAAGCCATTTACATTCAAGGTTACTATTGATAAGCAATGACTTGGTCCTGCCATGTTTCCATAAATATTCCTATTTTTTGCATTGGGTTTCCTTTGTACTTTTAATGGGAGATTTTATTCACAGCAATTCCACTGGGACTCAGGAGCATCTTAGATACCCACCACAGTCATTGTTCCACTAGAGCTAAGAAGATATAAGGAGACTATATCATAGCATCCAGCAGAAACTAAAGCCAAAGTAGCCTACCAAACCAACACCAGAAGATGTGGCTTTAGTAAAAGACATTAAATCTATCAAAGTCATCTTTTAAAATGTTATAACAATAGATCTTCTAGATATGCAAAAATCAATTAGTGACATGAAAGCATGATACTGAAAAAGGCATCCAATGACACTTTAATAACAGACTATTAAGAAACAGAGATTGGTAAATGTCTGACAAAGGATTCAAATAATAACATTATCAAAAAAGTTGCAAGTAACAAGACAAACAGTTAAATGAAATCATAAATACATATATGATATGAATGAGAGATTCATCAGAAGTCTTGAAAGAGAACAAACTCATCATAAAGTTCGAGAACTTGGTGAATCAAATGAAACATAGTTAAAAATCTCAGAAACAGAGTAGATCAAAGAGTAGAAAGAAAATATGAAGTTGAAGATAGTTCTTTTGAAATACTATAGTGAGATAGAAAAGAATAGGAAAAGAAGTAGAAAAATAAATAATAGATGGGAATGAAGAAGTCTCTGATATTTTGGACAACATTAAAAAAATAATATGTATAATGAGAATTCTTGAGGGAGAAGAAACAAGTAAAGGCACAGAAAAGCTATTTGATGAAATAACAGCTTAAACTCCACCAATATGGAGACAAACATGGACATCCAAGTACAGAAGGTTCATAGAAACCCAAACAGATATGACCAGAAAAGATTCTCATCATGGCACATTAAAATCAGACTCTCAAAACACAGAAGAAGGAAAAAATTATGAAATACCTGAGGGAAAAGCAGTACATTACTTCCTTAGATTAGTACACATTTTTCTATAGAAACACACAGGGCAAGAAGTAATGCAAGGATATAGTCCATATTCCGAAAGAAAAGAACTATTGGCCAAGAATAGATAACCCAGTGAAATTATCTTTCATAAATGAAGAAGAAATAAAGACTTTCTAAAACTAAAGAAATTCATCACTACCAAAATGGCTTTACAAAAAATGATTGCGTCCTATATCCAAAAATAAAGATTTAAAATTACCATTGTGAAAATGCATGATAGAAATACAATAAAATAACATACTCAAAATAAACTAAAGAAATACTACAGAAAATGACACCATTAGACTATTACTTATTAATATAAACTGATTGTAATTGGACTGAATTTCCCTATTAAAATACATAGACTTGGGGCCGAAGCTGTGGCACAACTTGTTAAAGCCCTGGCCTGCAGTGCCAGCATCCCATATGGGCTCCAGTTCGTATCCGGGCTGCTCTACTTCTTTTACAGCTCTCTGCTATGGCCTGGGAAAGCAGTGGAGAGACCCGGAATAAGCTCCTGGCTCCTGGCTTTGGATCGGCACAGCTCTGGCTGTTCTGGTCATCTGGGGAGTGAACCAGTGAATGGAAGACCTCTCTCTCTCTCTCTCCCCCTGTCTCTCTCTCTGGTTCTACCTCTCTCTGTAACTCTACCTTTCAAATAAATATGATAATTCTTTAAAAAATAGAGAGAGACTGGATTAATGGATAAAATTCAAATCCCAAAAATATGTGTCCTGCAATAAATTTACTTCACCAGCAAAAGGCACAGATTGAAGTAAAATGATGGAAAAAGTCACTCCATGCAAATGGAAATAAAAGTGAGCTGGAGAAGCTACAATTATGTAAAATTCAGATTCAATATAAGGGGCCAGCATTGTGACATAGTGAGTAAGGCACTTTCTGTGATGCAGGCAAACCATATGGGTACCATTTTATCTCCTGGTTGCTCCACTCTGAATCCATCTCCCTGCTAATGTCCTGGGAAAAGTAGTGGAAGATAGCCCAAATTTTTGGGTCACTGCTGGCCACATGGGAAACCCATATGAAGCTCGTGGCTTCTGGCTTCCACCTGGCCCATTCCTGGCCATTATAGCCATCAAGGGAATGATGAAGTGAATAAAAGAACTCTCTCTCCCCACAACCCATCTTGCCCTCTCTCTCTTAACTCTGACTTTCAAATAAATATATAAATATTTTTTTAAAAACCAAGACAAAAGCTGTAAAAAGAGACAAAGACAATCACTACATACTGGTCATGGGATCAATTCAATAGCAAGATATGACAATTATATATGTATATGTTCTAATGTCAGGACCACTCATTTTTATAAAATAATTATTATTGGATTTGAAGTGATAGATGGCCAGCGCTGCGACTCACTTGGCTACTCCTCCGCCTACGGCACCGACACCCTGGGTTCTAGTCCCAGTTGGGGTGCCGGATTCTGTCCTGGCTGCTCCTTTTCCAGTCTGGCGCTCTGCTGTGGCGGGGAGAGCAGTGGAGGATGGCCCAGGTCCTTGGGCCCTGCACCTGCATGGGAGACCAGGAGGAAGTACCTGGCTCCTGGCTTCAGATTGGCGCAGTGTGCCTGCCCTGGTGGCCACTTGGGGGGTGAACCAAAGGAAAAAGGAAGACCTTTCTCTTTCTCTCTCTCTCACTGTCTAACTCTGCCTGTCAAAAAATAAAAATAAAAAAATAAATGAAGTGATAGGTAAGATCCATATGATAATAGTGGGGACCATCAATGAACAGATAATCCAGACAAAATGTTAAGAAAGAGACATCAGAGTTAACCTACGCTACAGATGAAATAGACCTAACAGATTTTTACAGAACATTGTATGCAATAGCTGTAGAGTACACCTTCTGTTCATTAGAATCTGGACTATTCTGAAGGATAGACCATATTTTATCCCACAATACAAGTCTCAACATATTTTTAAGAAATGGATATTATATCATGTATCTTTTCAGATCAAATAGGGTAAAATTAAAAATGAACAACAAAATAACTTTAGAAATTATACAGATACATGGAAACTAAACAAGCACCTAGAAAATAGGGGAAAAGCAAAACCAAAATCAGTAGAAGGACACTGAAAATTAAAGCAGAACAAAATGGAAGAAAAATTAAGAAAACAATGCAGGGACCAGTCATTGTGGCATAGTGAGTAAAGCTGCTGCCTGCGGTACCAGCATCCCATATGGACACCAGTTCGAGTCCCAGCTGCTCCACTTCCAATCCAGCTCTCTAATGTGGCCTGGGAAAGCAGTAGAAGATGGCCCATGTCCTTGGGCCCTTGCACCCATGTGAGACACCCAGAATAAGCTCCTGGCTCCTGGCTTCAGATCGGCGCAGCTCCAGATGTTGCTATCATCTGAGGAGTGAACCAATGGATAGAAGATCTCTCTCTCTTCCTTTCTCTCTCTCTCTGCCTCTCTGTAACTCTGCCTTTCAAATCAATAAATAAATCTTTTTTTAAAAGAAAGAAGAAAACAATACAAAAGATGAATGAAATGAAGAATTATTTTTAAAAAGGAACAATGATGTGGCAGTGGGCAGGGTGGGAAGAATCGATGTCTTCCTAAAGTTGTATTTATGAAATGTATGAAGTTAGTATACCTTAAATAAAAGATTTCTCGGTAAAATAAAGTAAAATAAAATAGAAAGAAAAAGACAGAATACTATGATTAATAAAGTCAGAGATGTAAAAGGGTATATTACACTGATGTCACAGGAATACAAAAAATCCTAAAAAAAATGGATAAATTCCTATACCCATATAACCTACCCAAATTGAGCCATGAAGACATAGAAAACCTGAAGACCAATAATGAGTAATGAGACTTAATAAGTAATAAAATGTCTCCTACCAAATAAAAGCTCAGTACCAGATGGCCTCACTGCTGGATTCTCCCAAACTTCGCAGGAAGAAGAGCTAATACCAGTTTTTCTCAAACTGCTTCAAAAAATTCAAAGTGATGGAACCCTTCCAAATCATTAGATGAGGCCAGGACTATCTTGATTTCAAAAGCAGATAAGGACACAACAAACAATAACAACAACAACAACAACAACACTATAGATCAATCTCCTTAATGAACATACGTGCAAATAAAACACTAGCTAGCAGAATCTAACAACACAGCAAGAAGTTCATTCACCATGACCAAATTAGATTGATTCCATGATAGAAAGATGATTCAAAATATGCAAATAAATATAACATATTACATCAACAAAACAAAGAATACAAATCATACGGCCATTTTTCCTCTAAGATCTGGAACCAGACAAGTGTGTCCATTTTATTGCTTTTATTCATTATACAGTATTGGAAGTTTTATGTATATAAATTAAGTAAGAAAAAGAAATAAATTTATACAAGTAGCAAAGGAAAAAATCAAATTATCTCTGCTTATACACGACATGGTTTTGTAAAGAACAATTCAATGACTACCAAGAGATTAACAGAATCTATAAACTATTGAGTAAAGTTGCAGTATACAAAATCAACACTTGAAAGTTAGTACCATTTTTATATATTAACAGTGAACTCATTAAGAAAGAATTTATAAGAGCCATCTCATTCAAAATAACTATAAAATCAATTATTTAACTAATTAAATGCCTTAGTATAATTTTAAAGGAGGTGAAAAACTCTACAATGAACATTGCAAAGCATTTATTAAATAAATTGAACAAATGAAAAACAACTGGAAAAATCCCCCATGGTCTTGGATTGAAAGAAACAACATTGCGAAAATATCCATTTTACCTATAGAAATCTACAGATTCCACCCAATCTCCATGAAAATACTAATTACCTTATTCTCAGAACTAGGAAAAAAGTCCTAAAATTCATATGGAAACACCAAAGATTATGAATATCCAAAAGAATATTGAACAAAAAGAACAAAGCTTTGGAGGAAGGCATCACAATACCAGATTTCAGGACATATTACAGAGTTGTAACCAAAATAGCACAGCACTGGCATAAAAACAGACTCATAGACCAGTGGAACAGAATAGAAACCACAAAATTGAATCCACACATCTTTAGCCAACTTATCTTTGATGAAAGAGCTATAAAAATACCTCGGAGAAGAGACAATGTCTTCATTAAATGACTCTGGGACAATAGGCTATCTATATGCAAAAGGCTGAAGCAATACACCCCACCAACCACTAAAAATAAACTGAATACCTCTCCATGATCTAATATAAGACCTGAAAATATGAAGCTACTAAGAAAAATTGCAAGAGAAACACTTCAAGACATTGGGATTGGCAATGACTTTTGGATAAGACATCAAAAGCACAGGCAACAAAAACAAAATTAGACAATTCTTCTACACAGCAAAAGAAGCAAACTTCTGCACAGCAAAAGAAGCACTCGGCAGAGTGAAGAGGTAACCAAAAAATGGTTTAAAAGTTCACAAATTAGTTATCTTACAAATAATATATATATACAAATATATATTTTATATCCAGAATATAAGGATCTTAAAAAAAATCAACAACAAAATAGCAACTAATCCTGCAAAGAAACCATCAAAGGATCTGAATAAACATTTATCAAAAAAAAAAAATACAAATGTCCAAACAAGAAAAAAGGTTTAGTATCATGCTCAACAGGAAAATGAAAATGGAAATCAAAACCGCAATAAGATACCATCTCATTGCAGTTAGCAGTCTAGACACTGGTTAGGACACATCACACATTGGAGAATCTGAGTTTGATATCTAGCCCTAGCTAGACTCTAGCTTCCTGCTAATGAGAATCCGGGGAAACAGCAGTGATAACTTAAATAGATGGATTTCAGATTCCCACACTGGACTGAATTTTTGGCTCAGCTGTCGACAGCCAGCCTTTGGAGAATATTTGGGAAGTAAATGAGTAGATGGCAGTTCTCCCTGAATTTCTGACTTTCTCTGTGCCTCTCAAATATAATAAAGAAATAAAATTTGTTTTAAAGGGCAAAAGCAAAAACATGTTGGTGAGGATATGGAGAAAGGAAACATTTTCCCACCGTTGCTTGGAAGGCAAATAAGGAGAACCATTGTGGAGAACAGTAAAGAGAGTCCCCCAAAACTAAAAATAAATTGATGTCACCGTGCTATTTCAATTCTAGGTATATATCAAAGAAATGAAAGTAGCATTTTTTAGGGTTACTGGCACTGCCATCTTCCTTGGAGTACTATCACAATCGCCAAGATATGGAATCAACACAGGGGTCCAACCATGGATGAAAGGAGGAAGAAAGTATGGTATATATGCACAATGGAGTATTATTTTGTCATGAAAAGAACAAATCCTGACATTTGTAATAAGGTACATGGAATTAGAGATCAACATATTAAGTGAAATAAGCCAGGCATGGACAAATATGACATCTTGTCTCTCATGTCTGGAAGTTAAAAAAATTGTACATAAATAGCAGATCTGATTTTAAAACTATTTCAATAATTACTAGAAGTTGAGAAGGGTTGAAGGGTATTTGGTAAACACAGTATGGTGAATTTAACAGGTTCTCCATTTTTCTTTTAAAGCAAATTGGTGTAGCTATACTTCATGACAACGTATTATTTTCCATATAAAGAACTGAAAGAGGCCGGCGCTGTGGCTCACTAGGTTAATCCTCTGCCTTGCGGCGCCGGCACACCGGGTTCTAGTCCCAGTTGGGGCACCGGATTCTGTCCTGGTTGCCCCTCTTCCAGGCCAGCTCTCTGCTGTGGCCAGGGAGTGCAGTGGAGGATGGCCCAAGTGCTTGGGCCCTGCACCCCATGGGAGACCAGGAAAAGCACCTGGCTCCTGCCTTCGGATCAGCGTGGTACGCCAGCCACAGCGCGCCGGCAGTGGTGGCCATTGGAGGATGAACCAACGGCAAAGGAAGACCTTTCTCTCTGTCTCTCTCTCTCACTGTCCACTCTGCCTGTCAAAAAAAAAAAAAAAAAAAAAACTGAAACAGAGAAGCTGGTAGGCTATAAACACAAAGAAAAGACAAATAAACAGAAAGATTGGTTATCTGGTATGGTTGGTGTATGTTAGATCCTTTGTTTATGTACTGAAATGTTGTACTGTACTCCTTAAAATGCAAAATGCTTTACTGTACCTTTATAATGTGCAAGCATTACATATTAATCCTTAATTTTAAAATAAATTTAAAGAAAGAAATTATTTAATAGATTTTAAAAGACCAAACAAAAACAATTTTCACTTTCATGAGGAGACCTCTAATCAAATTGGGTTTAGGAAGGAACATTCCTCAACACAATCAAGGCAGTTTATGAAAAACCCATGGCTAGCATCATATTGAATGGGCAAAAGTTGGAAGCATTCCTACTGATATCCGCTACCAGACAGGGATGCCCACTCTCACGATTGCTATTCAATATAGTTCTGGAAGTTTTTACCAGAGCCATTAGGCAAGAAAAAGAAATCAACAAAAACAAAGCTGGAGGCATCACAATACCAGATTTCAAGACCTACTACAAGGCAGTTCTGATGAAAACAGCCTGGTACTGGTACAGAAACAGATGGATAGACCAATGGAACAGAATTGAAACACCAGAAATCAATCCAAACATCTACAACCAACTTATATTTGACCAAGGAGCTAAAATCAATCCCAGAAATCCTAGCTTTAACAAGGTCAATTATACCTTGAGCAGCACATACTTAATGTGCACAATTTGATGAGTCTGGACATATGCTAACACCATCACATCACCACATGCAAGGTAATTAACAGCTCAAAACTTCCAACAAATTCATGAGTCTCTTTCTGTTTTGTTTTGTGGTACTAACCCCTAACATGAAATTATATCTTGACAATTTTTTTTAATTAAAGGGAAAAGAATACTTCCAAACTCATCCTGATCTTGGTTTTTCTGTTTCACCTGTGCTTCCTGAGGACTAATGATGTTGGCATCTTCTCATTGCTAATTGCCTATTCAGATATCTTCTTTGGTTATTCAGATACTTTGCTCCTTTTAAATTGACTTTTTGTGTTTTTATTACTGAGATAAAAGAGTTCTTTATATATTCTAGGTCTTAGTCTCCATTTGCAAAATTATCTCCCATTTGTGGGTTATCATGTCTCCCTCTTGGGAAAATCTTTGAAGCACAGAAGTTTTTTTTTTTTTTTTTTGATAGCATAAAATCTATATTTTTTTTTCTCATGCTGTTGGTTTCATATCTAAGAAACCATGGTCAGCAAAATACACATTTAGGATTTCTTCAAGAGTTTTATAGTTTTAATTTCTATAGTTAGATCCTTGATTCTTTTTGAGTTAATTTTTGTACATATAGTGAATCATACTTATTTGTAAAGGTATACTATAATAATAAAAATACACATATAATTTTTGTCTTTCTATCTGTCCCTAGCTCATGGCATGCAACATGTAAAATCCTTAAAATCTTCTGAGGGACAAGTTCTTTTATCATGATTTTTATACTTTAGGCACTTCATTACCTGTTTGTCTATCCTCTCCTTTTTTCATTGACTACTGAGATAACATTTATATATTTATTTGCACTGTTATATTTCTCAGTGTTTATTTCAACACTGCAATTTATTAAAAATATGAGAAAATAAAACGAAAATGGCCATCTTTTTATGAACCTAATAGAAGACTTTCATAGAGTTCCATTATTTCAATATAAGTAAAACTACCTGCCAAGAGTTGTGTATGACTCTCCTGAGAATTCTTTCATTTATCAATTCAGGCCATTATATATTTACTTCAGATGCAAATTATTGAAGAAATGAACTGTGTGCTCATTATATTCACAGGAATGCAACTGACTGATAATTTTTACAGAAAAAAGTGAATAAAAAGGAGAACACAAACTCATGTTTGATCCTAAAGATACATTTCTGTTTCATTTCTAAATAAATTATAATTTGTGAGAATGGAAATTGAATACTCCAGAAAAGAGTAAAAATCATATCACTTTGTTTTTTCTGGCCAAAAGCCTGAGTAGACTTGCATGCAGCTGTGGGGGAAAAAAAGACATTCAAAGACTCTCAACAGGCATGCCTCAATCAGACATCCTACTGTTCTAGAAAATGCCTCAACAGAAAGGTCAATTTTTAAGAAATCACTCAAAGGAATAAGCCAAACTTAAAAGAAATTCGTCTGGGATCCTAGGTAACCTTACTTCGCCCCTTCTGAGTTGATTCTGTTTCATGTCAGAGACACACCAGACAAGTGGATGTGAAAGGCAAGGGTGATTCGAGTGTTAGTGGCTGATCCATCACAGCCATTCTTAGTTATATTTCCTCTATTGTCAGCACTTCAAATAGAAACCGTGATATGGGTATTGCCAGTGACAGATTTGGAAAATGCACCACATCAATGATTCCCTCCCTTTCCCTCCTCCACTCCCACCCTCTCCACAAGAGTATATAAGAGCTTATTATGGAGACACTGTATGAGAAAGTACAGTCAAATTAAGAGTCCCCTTCTTGCCTCATTGTTACTTTATTCAAAGGCATCCTGGCATTTTTCAATGATGTCTTTGATAGTAAGTTTCAATTTAGTATTCCAACTCTAGGAAGTAGGTTAGAGAACATTAAATACAAGTCATTTACTCAGAAGTATTCAGCAAATTCATAAGATATTCTTTGAATATTCCAATGCCCCTAAGTGCGGTAGGTAACTAGAAGTGTGTTATGATTTTAAAATATTGAGAAAAAATAAATATGAAGTTTTCTCTTTTTAGCAATTACCATTTTTTAAAAGAAAGCACATTAATTTGATTCTTGTCACTTCTTTTTCAACTTCTACATCATGCCTCCCAGTAAGACAATGATAACTTTCCTGCACCCTATTATAGATATTGAAAATTGCTCATGTGTTTGCTCTTACTTTGGTTCACTGAACTATCAACTTTATATTAATTATTCAACATGCAATGATTAAAAATGTTGTTTAAGGGTTACAAATATTCTGTTAAGATGTACAGATATATACATATCTGGAAAATACAGATACACAAGCATACACACATGGACACACACATAGTCAGTCCTCCAAAACTGTGAGGTCTACACCATTGTATTAAAATAATGGAGATCAAAAATAACTGAAAATTATAATACATAAATAAAATATGAATAAAGTATGGCATAACAACTACTTATATATCATTTGCATTGTATTAGGTAACATAAGTAATCTAGAGATGACTTAAGATAGAGTGATATATATACATTATATTAAAATACTATACCATTTTATATAATGGACTTAAACACCTGCAGATTTTGGAATCTGTAGGGTCCCTGGAATCAAACCCATGTGTTGAGAAATTTGTGTACAAATACATACTCTACTATACTTCTACTCCCACTCTTGTTTCTTTCTTCTGTCATTTATTTTCTGGCACATAGTGAATACTTAACTAATGATTTTTTCAATCAAAGAATATCAGTCCAATGACTAAGATAGCAAATTTTAAGAAAGTACAAACCTGGTTCCAATTCTAGATCCATAATTATTAATTTGGTAAGATTTCTTTACCCCCATGTACCTTATTTTCCTAATTTCTAAATGCTTTCCATATACCACTTTCTGAAAACCACTGAGAGATTGGGTAATAATGATGTGACCAATATGTTGATAATCATGATTTTTGCCCACTATTATCACATAGTTATATTTAGCGGGTATTGGGGAAAGATATATCTTTTCCTTTTCCTGGGGGTATTGTGGGGAACACTCAGGCAGCTTCCCTTGCTTTTCTTCTCATTAGTAGGTAAAAGGGGGTCCCACTATTACTTTAATCTCAAAACACATGCTCAATGTAGACATCAGAATGTTTTGTCTGATCTAACAGTGAAAAATCCAAACCTGACAGTCATGCATCTTAACCCCTTGACCCGCTGGTGTCTGCTGCAAGGACTCTACTTCTCCTTAACTGCTCTCCATCACTCTCAGTTTTCAGCTACACTTCAGGATCAAAGTAGTTGAGAGTGAGAAGGACTGCCTGGAAAACTTTATGATTTGAGGTTATCTAACTGTGAGCTCTACCTCATAGGTAAAGCTGGCAGTTCCTGGTAGAAGAGCTATGCAGATTACTAAAGATGACCTACCTCATGGTTGCTGCTACAGTTGGAATAATTTGTTACTCCTGATATTCTGTCTGGAAACTCAATCCCCAATGAGGTGGTGTTTGGTGTTGGGGGTCTTTGAGAGATAGCTAGGGCTACATGAAGACATTAGGTGGGGAACCCTGTAAAGTGATGAGAAGCATAGAGCCATCTGAAAACCAGGAAGTGTTCTCTTACCAAGAACTTGATCATGCTGGACCCTTAGCTTGAACCAGGATTTTAAAGCCTCCAGAACTTTGAGAAATACATTTTTGTTGTTTAACTCATCCAGTATACACAATTTTATTATAGCAACCCAACTGATTGGGATAGCTGCCTTTTTTTTTTTTTTTTTTTTTTTTTTTTTTTTTTTTTTTTTTTTTTAAGATTTATTTAGAAGGAGAGGCAGAGAAAGAGAGAGAAGTCTTCCATCTGCCGGTTGATTCCCCAGTTGGCCACAAAAGCCGGAATTGCACCCATCTGAAGCCAGGAGCCAGGAGCTTCCTCCGAGTCTCCCACGTGGATGCAGGGACCCAAGGACTTGGGCCATCCTGCAGTGCTTTCCCAGGCCATCAGCAGGTAGCCGGATCAGAAGTGGAGCAGCTGGGAGCGCCCATATGGGATGCCGGCATTGCAGGCTGCGGCTTTATTTGCTACGTTACAGTGCCAGCCCCAAGATAGTTGCTTTTTGAATGTTCTACTTTGACAGTCTCTTCAACAGATCTCTTGATCTCAGAAGATGCATCTCTCTTGCAGAGTTTTGAGACTCTTGATTCAGCTCCTACTCAAAAGCTGAACTTCATTTCCCTGAGTTCTCCCCATGCCCTAAGGTAGTTCTGTACTGGACTCCCTCTCAGATGGCTCCATAGAAAATCTCAGACATCAACCGTTGTTTCACCAAACTAGAGCACCTCCCTTTGAGCACTTCCACTTTAGTTAGCCTTGTTATTAGCTTCTGGGTTTTCTAAGTTTGAGTTGCATCTAAGCCACAGTCCAATGTTGCTTTCTCAGTAATGAATCAGGTATCAGTTGTGTCCTCCTGAGAGTCTTATCTTTCGCATTAAAGGAGGAGAGAATTATGAGATATCTTCACAAACATTTTCTCTCTGAACATTTTTTTGGATCCTTGAGCTGGCTGAGTGACCCAAGGCAAATGGATCAGGTTCTCACACATATCTATAGCACAACCATCACATGGAGAGGGCAGTCTGTCTCATGCTTACTGTGGCATCCTGACATTGACTCTGATATCAGTTCCATTGTACTTCAGCCAAAACTGAAGCGGGAGATACCATTCAATAATCATTTTATTATTTACAAGTCCTAGAGCAGGTCTTGGCACCATGTCTGGCTACATAATTCAATAAACCTAGTGCAAAATGAATATTCAAATCTTTCTGTTGATAAATTATTATGAATTTCAAGATGACAACAGCAGAAAATTAATCTACCCATCCTTGCCAGTGGTCCTGTGTGAAAGCACAGGTTACATGCACATTGTCAGCTTTGAAAAACAGATGGTAGAAGGACTCATTGTTGATAGTCCTTGGTTCACCTCCCACAGGATACCACTTTTCTCAGATGTGCTTTTGTGGCCTTAGCAGCACTAAGATCCTTACTAATAATCCATTACCAAAGTCCGCACTGCAGCACATTTGCCTGTATTTCAGAACTGATTTCATACTGAAACAAAAACCAGTCAATCTAGACCAGAGCAGATTCTCCCATTATTAAATGGTCACTCCTCTAATAGGAAAACGAGGGTTCCTTAATATTCATCCTATTATTTTCCAATTCTATTCAATGTATGAGAGCAAATATGGGTGCAAACGACATATGAAAAACTTCCACCTGTACCAGCAGCCTCTTTGTTTTAGCTTTGGAAAAACAAAAACAGCACTGAGACAAAATCATAAAGCCCTGTAGTTAAGAACATGGAGGATGAAAGTATAACACGCACGCCATTAAATATCTAATGTGTGTCATTACTCCCATTAAAGTATTTTGTATTGGGAGAAAATAAGACATTTCTTGGAAGGGGGAGGTTTGCTTTTCTAATTCAATGGCACAGCATCTAACACCCCGGAGGTAAGGTTCAGCAGGAGCTCGGTGAGCAGCGTTGGGATGCAGACACTGCAGATATCATCCATCTCTCTGACACACACAGGGCTTCATTGTGCGGCTGCCAGACACAGTCGGCTAGGATGAGAATGTCACAGAATACAGAAAAGGCAGCGATGTCATTGGGCTTGTTATTGCTCTTATCTATGAATAGCTCCATAAAGCAGCTCCGGGGAACATTATTGTGAGATGAAGAAATGAGGATTCGGTTCATGACCATCACAATCCACGCAGGAAGTCAAGGAGTTAAGAGAAGGATGAGCGAAGAGTGTGGGACCCTTAGCCTGAGAGTGAGGGGCCTGCTTCTTTTCAAACAGTATTTTGAATGCATGTGCTGAGTCATCACATCAGCTGCCTCTCAAGATGGATGATATCACAGTCTCCCCCATTCCTCGATTTCTAAACCAAAATGACAATGAATGCTCAATAGAGACAACAATCCTTGGGAGAGGCAATTAAAATGTAGTGTGTGTGTAGTGGTGGGCTGAGTCCAGAGTAAGAAACACCCAGTTAGGTTCATGCTGGAGGCTCATCACTGGCTGAAAGATGAAAACAGAGTACAAGATCACAAGAAATCTGAAACAGGCAGCTCCTGTATGAAGAAAAGGACTGCACAGATAAACATAGCAAAACTGCACAGTGCGTAGCCATTTGAGGATCTTAGACAGGGAAAATGTTGAGGCCAGTCTTCAATGGGGATTATTTGAGGCAGGGACAGACCTATACCTCATCTCACTTCACTGCCATATATGATAATGATATGATTTACTCTTCTATGTGTGGATGCATGATTTGACCTGTGATGCTGAAATCTGCATAATATTCATTCATCTTAAAAGGATCTCACACTCTATAAAGATCAACACCTCCCCCCAACCACCTCCTGCCATATATTTTTGAAAAAGAACAATTAGGGAAGAAGACAATTAGTGCAAAATCTATCAGAAGGCGTCTCAACCTGTCCCTCCAGTCTCCAGCCAGGAACTCCCTGGAAGGAGGCCATGCAACTCTCATTATTTGTTAGGCCATGGCCTATTTTTCCAGGCTGTTGTATAAGGCAAATCCATTGCCTCATTTCTCATAGCCTCTCTACAAAAGAAAAAAAGCAGACGGATCTTCCCAAACTCAGACAGAATATTGTGCACAGCCAAGTGGGATGAAAAAGCAGGCTGCCAAATTGGCTTGCACAGCTCCGTGGATAGCTCTCTTTCCAGAGTTTCAGCAATAACAACAAAGATGCTGACCCCAATAAATGCAAGAGGGGGCTCGCATGCTTCTATTTTGATGGAACCAAGACTCTGCAAAGCAAGCAGGAGATGTTTCCATCAAGGCTCAGAGCCTCTTAGAAGTATCACAGAGAGGTCTGTAATCCAACATTTAAAAAGTATATATCTGAGCCAGAAGAACTTTGTCAGATAAACACTGAAATGGCCCAAAACATCACCACACACAGGCCAATTCATTTAAATAGACAGAAGGGTCTTGGGTCAAGTTCTGCTGCTAGTGCATTATCAACATTCCTCACAAGCACGATATGATCATCACAATCCTAATAAATAATTAATAATAGCTACCCTTTCCTGAGTGTTTACTAAGTAAGTTTATGGCACTGTGATTAATTTTACATGGTTTATCTAATGTTTACCACAACCCTGAAATTATTCCAGCTTTAGAAATGAAAATACCGAAGTTCAGAGAATTTCAGACACTTTTTCCAACTGAAAGTAGTCAAGTCAGTGCTGATTCAAGTGTCTCCTATTGCTATCCTGCTTCTTTCAGTCAGTTTAAAAATGAAGGCACAGACTTTTCATCCTCACTGATTTCATTAGCACTTACCATATGTAAAGCAATGAACTTTCATGACATATAATACTGATATAATTTTTGCACTCAGAGAATCAAAAATAAAAGTTATAAAATAAGAGAAGAACTGTAACAGAGTGGTCATACTTCAGACGTGTGCCCTCTCCTAGTTGTATTCCTTGTCCTTCCCAGCACTCAATACTTCTGTGCCTCTTTTCTGTATCTCTTCTTCTCTGTGCCACCTCACTATCTCTCTGTCATTTAGTCACAGAAATCCTTATGCTCATGCCGCACAACGTGAAGCCTGGTTCCCATCTGCCCTCTTTTCCCCTAGACCAACAGCAAGGCTTTCAGACTGTACGAACCACATTCCTAGTGGCTGCAGGGTCTCTGGTAGTGGCCAGGAGATTGGAAACTCTACAACCTCAAAACACTCCATCAAGCCATTCAGCCAGTGGCATTTCACATAATGCTACATGATTAAAGACCATGAAGGTTAAACATTCTAACCAGACACATATGTCTAGCAATAGTCTTTTGAAAGCCTCCATTCTGAGGAACCATCTGGACATTCCAGGTGATCTCCATGCCTACTGATGGTAGTTTACTCCATTGTACATAATAGTTTGGGCAATCCAGCAGAGTGTATTTGATGGCCCCTTTTGTTTTAGTTTCTTTAAGAAGAGAGCCAAAAATTGACTTCACTTTCATCAAAAGAATATTAAGTTACACATAAATAAGACTGCCCTGGCTCTTAAAGGGTATTAGAAATTAGAACTTACTCCTGAGCATTGTAGGGATTCATATTCCAATTGAGACTCTGAATACTATGGTAACACAGAGTGCACATTCTGGAATTATGAAGGGACAAATTTCAGCTGGACTTAACAGAAGAACTTTCTAATAGCAAGAATAGTGCAAGATTTGAGTGAGCTGTTTGGCTTTTAAAGAGTGAGATATTCATAAAATCAGTGATTCAGATGAGATCTTAGTAGACACTTCTTGATCACACTCTTGCATCAGAAGAGGTAAAGGAGGGCCGACACTGTGGCGTGGTGGGTAAAGCCTCTGCCTGCAGTGCCAGCATCCCATATGGGCACCAGTTTGAATCCCAGCTGCTCCTCTTCTGCACCAGCTCTCTGCTATGGCCTGGGAAAGCAACGGAAGATGTCCCAAGTCCTTGGGCCCCTGCACCCTCATGGGAGACCAGAGGAGGCTCCTGGCTCCTGGCTTCGGATCAGAACAGCTCTGGTGGTTGTGGCCAATTGGGGAGTGAACCAATGCCTCTCCTTCTCTCTGTGTAACTCTTTCAAATAAATAAAATAAATATTCAAAAAAGTATAGATAGGGGAATAAATGTCAATAAAGTATAGATAGGGGAATAAATGTCAATATTATTTTTAATTCTGATGGCTTATACTATTATGGCTAACTACCTAGGGTAACTGCCGTAAGCCTGAAAATTAACAACATACTAGCTAACCTTGGAATTAATTCCCTAATCTAAGAGTCTGTCCAAACAGAAGCATCATTTGTGATTAAAATAAAAATACTCCGGAGTGGGTGCCTGACACAGTAGTTAAGGTGTCACTTGATATGACTGCATCTGTATCAGAGTGTTGGAGTTCAAGCCCTAGGTCTGCTACTGATTCTAGCTTCCTGATTGTGCAGATTGTATGACTGAATAGTTGTTGCTAACCACACGGGAGACCTGGATTGTGCTGCCACCTGTAGACATCTGGTTGGCCCAGCTATAGCTGTTGTGAGCATTTGGGGGGATTAACCAACAGATAAGAGGTCCCTCTGCCTATCTCTCTGTTTATTTTAGTCTCTCTGATGAGTAAATAAAAATTTGCTAACAAAGAAAAATTGCTCAGGATATATTCAATTAAAATTGCATCAATAGAGCTCACTATATAAAACTCCATATATATTTTACGTATATGTGTTCATTACTAAACAAAGTTGTAAATACAGAAGTGAAACGTAATATTACCCAGATAATTTTACTAAATTTTCTAAATAAGCATTATACTAACATTAGAGACCCTGTTTTTAAAGAATTAATATTTAATACATACTTTCTTGCTATGTAGTATTCTGCCTTCTAAAGAATATTTAATTTGGTTGGAATATGACTGATTTTTTTAACAGTTATAAGGCAGAGTTACAGAGAGAGAATAGGAGAGGAGAGGCAAGGAGAGGCGAGAAGAGGCGAGGTAAGGCGAGGAGGGGAGGGGAGAGGATGGGAGAGAAGGAGAGAGAGACTTCCCTCCATTGGTTCACTCCGCAAATGTCTGCAGTGGCAGAAACTGGGCCAGGCAAAAGCCAAGAGCCAGAGTCCTCTGCTGCTTTTCCAGGGTCATTAACAGGGAGCTAGATCAGAAGTGGAGCAGCTAGGACATGAATCAGTGCCCATATGGGATGTGGCATTGCAGGTGGTGGCTTAATGTGTTAGACTACAGCACTGTCCCTTGAATGATTTTTGAGATGCAAAATGCAATTTTAGAAGTAGTATTTGGAATATAATGCTTTACAGTGGACCACAGCATTTGTTGACTTAACATTTGAGGTTTGGGTTCTTTAAAACAAACTTCGGGCCGGCGCCACGGCTCACTAGGCTAATCCTCTGCCTTGCAGCGCCGGCACACCAGTTCTAGTCCCGGTCGGGGCGCCGGATTTTGTCCTGGTTGCCCTTCTTCCAGGCCAGCTCTCTGCTGTGGCCAGGGAGTGCAGTGGAGGATGGCCCAAGTCCTTGGGCCCTGCACCCCAAGGGAGACTAGAATAAGTACCTGGCTCCTGCCATCGGATCTTTGGTGTCATTAAGCCTTTGAAGGGTCACTTGAATAATATAGTAATATTTTATTCTATTTTATGTGAAGAATTAGATGCTATATTGGAAGTCATGAATTTGAGGTTTACTGTACAAATACAAACTTAGCCCTCATGGAAGTACAGGACTGTATTAAAAGAAGGAAGAGTATTGGATTGAATAGTATAATTTCTTGAACGTAATCGTTGTCCCATTCACACATATCATACTTTATAGTATCCTTTCCTTGAAACATTATTTAGATGACTCTGTTCATACATAAGTTATGGATGCAAAACAAAATAATGCGACTATTTACTGAAGTTATTACAGTCCTTCTTATTCTGATATAAACCTCACATCGTGTTATCAATATCTACTTAACTTTCTTTTCCTCTATATAGGACTATCTCACATTTTACCTAATTATTTTCATAGCTAAACACAAAACTTTTGTGTAGTTCATCACTGAATATTGCACTCTATATACTTTTTAAAATATAAATTGCCCAGCCTTGGTCAAATTTAAACACTGTATTTTGGTTAAAAAAAAAAAAAGAGCTAACTTATCCCTGATGAGTACTGTGGGTTAGAGGTAGAAAGTCCCAGTTTCTTAGATTTGTATCCTGAAGTGTGTAATCTGACAAACTATCATTCAAAAGCTTGATTTTGCATCTTACTCCTGATTGTTTTTCCTATGTCCTGTCAATTGTATCACCAATATCTCCATTTTTAGTCTCAAGTAACTTGCAAGTTTGACCAAAGAGCCCATTCTCTTTATCTTAATTCACTTCCTTGCTTTCATTTCTTTACAGAACACCAAGAGGAAGTATGGACTATACCAGGTTCAAGAAAAGAAAAGTCAGGTAATAACTCTCTCCAGGTAGCCCTGCTGAGAACAAGAACTTAGACCCAGATGCATTTGATGTTTCAGTACCTATTCAAAAGACAATGTAAAGCTTCCAGACTTCTGTAGTCATTGAACAAGTTTAGTCTCTGAGTGCCAAGTGTATCAGCTGTGACAGTTCATTCGATGGTTTATAATTTTAAGAAGAAAACAATCATCATTATCCCCAGTCTGTAATGACATGATCTGAGCAAGGCAGCAGTATGCTTTAATGCATTTGATTGTTGTGGTTTCTCCTCTTGCTGTTTTCATTCTTTGGTCATATATGAAGTGAGCAGTAAGGATCAAATCATTCACAGTGTTTTTTTTTTTTTTTTTCTTACCATTATGTCTAATGTCAGATGGCACTGCACCTGAAAAGAGCTGAATTCTGGCTGAGGTAGTGATCCTAAGGATGCTAACATAAAAAATTTGAAGTAAAACACACTGATCTTGTTTTCGTGTTTCTTGTTTTATATAATGACTCTACAGGGTAGAACTCAAAATGATTAATTTAATTGAAATGTTTGATTCCATCACTACTAGACTTTTCAAAAGTACATTTATGCAAATACAAAGATAATGGTTTAATAATATATATTATTTACTTAAAAGTTGTGACACTAAAATAAACACTGGTTCAAAATCTATCAACCTTACGCAAAGTGTACTGGTGTAAGAACTGCTGAATGCTGGGGCTGGCGCTGTGGCTCATTGGTTAATACTCTGCTGCAGTGCCAGCATCCCCTATGGGTGCTGGATTCTGTCCCAGTTGCTCCTCTTCCAGTCCAGCTCTCTGCTGTGGCCTGGGAAGGCAGTGGAGGATGGCCCAGGTGCTTGGGCCCTGCACCCCCATGGGAGACCATGAGGAAGCACCTGGCTCCTGGCTTCGGATCGGTGCAGCGCACTGGCCATAGCGGCCATCTGGGGGGTGAACCAGCGGAAGGAAGACCTTTCTCTCTGTCTCTCTCTCTCACTGTCTAACTCTGCCTATCAAATAAAAAAAAAATTGCTGAATGCTTCTATTATGCATTATTTTAGCCAGAGTAATGAATATTGTATGATCCCTTAATGTTGAGGTAGTTTTACATTATTTTGGTGTCTGTTATTCTTATAGGAACGTGCAGTGGTATAATGGAACTAAATTTACATGCTATTTTGCTGTTTAGGTCATTATTTTTCCTTCTTTTTTTCCTGCGTATCAAATGATAGAATATTCTGTAGAGGCAAGGATACTCCTTAAAGATACAACAGAAGAAGAATGCAAACTTTGAAGTGAATCTTTCCTGGGGAAACACAAATCATTTTTACTCATAATTTCTAATTGTAGTCTAAGTGTCTTAAAATTTTCAAATATTTTATTACTGGAGAAGGTATCATGTAAATAAGCAATTATGATCACTTATCAGCAAAGAAATTTAGAGATTATAAGATTGGGAAACTTGTCTATAAATAGATAGATAAGTAGATAGATAGATACACAATAAAATTGTATATATACACATGATACAATCAGCCTTCTATATCTGCAGGCTTGCATCCATGGATTCAAGCAAATGTGCATCAAAAAGATGTCTTAAATGTTATCTTTCCGAGTATTGAACATGAATAGACTTTTTTCTTGTCATTTTCCCCAAAAACCATAGTATAGCAATTACGTGGTATTTACATTGTAATGTAGAGATGATTTAAAGTATATGGGGGCCGGTGCCATGGCACAGTCAGTTAATCCTCCACCTGCAATGCCGGAGTCCCGTAGGGGCGCCGGTTCTGGTCCCGGCTGCTTCTTTTTCCGTCCAGCTCTCTGCTATGGCTTGAGAAAGCAGTGGAGGATGGCCCAAGTGTTTGGGCCCCTGCACCCACGTGGGAGACCAGGAGAAGCACCTCGCTCCTGGCTTTGGATTGGTGCAGCTCTGGCCATGGCGGCCATTTGGGGAGTGAACCAACGGAAGGAAGACCTTTCTCTCTGTCTCTCCCTCTCACTTTCTGTAACTCTACCTGTCAAATAAATAAATAAAATCTTAAAAGAAAATAAAGTATATGGGAGGATGTGCATAGATTATATGCAAATAAAGCTATGCTATTTTATGTAAGGTATTAGAGAATCTGAAAATTTAGATAGCCATGGAGGTGGGCAGATTCCTAAAATCATTCCTCGAAGAATACCAAGGGATAACTATATAGTAAGAAGAGAAGAAAATTAGTCATTAAATGCCTGTTCAGTGCCAAGAATTGAAGTAGATATGTCATAAAAGACATTTCATATTGCCCTTAACCCACCTAGTATCCATAACTTCCTTTTTATTTTAATTAATTAATTAATTTATTTATTTATTTTACCAGGCAGAGTTAGACAGTGAGAGAGAGAGAGAGACAGAGGGAAAGGTCTTCCTTCCATTGGTTCACTCCCTAATGGCCGCTACGGCCAGTGCTGCACCAATCCAAAGGCAGGAGCCGGGTACTTCCTCCCGGTCTCCCATGCAGGTACAGGGACCCATGCACCAGGACTAGTACCCGGCGCCCCAACTGGGACTAGAACCCAGGGTGCCGGTGCCGCAGGTGGAGGATTCGCCAAGTGAACCGCGGTGCTGGCCCATAACTTTCTTTTTATAAGCACTGCACACTTACAGTATTTGAAGCTTCTGTAACCAAATCAGTACAATCATACCCCATCAAGTCAGCCACCTTCCCTCCTAACCATGCAAAGGCATGGACACAGCCCCTTACTTCCACAGAGCACAAGGGAGCCTACAGCCCTCTTGAGTCTGAGTAAGCAAGTAAGTAATTTCACTCCACATGTTCCAGACAAATGGGACTCCCTTCTTCTCTCCATCTCTACAGCATTCTTTCCCATTTGTCACTGCCCCATCTACCAACAGTTGCTCAAATGATGTTCATGTAACTTTGTAATTTCCTTCATTAATTTCTTTTAATATATAACTATAATAACAATGGTTATTTAGGACTTTCATCTTTGAGGACAGTGTAATAGCTGGAGTTTGTACGTTTTCATTCTTACTAAAATGTCTTCCTATATATGGATAAATCCTTTTAGTGTGTGTGTGACTACTGATGGAGACTACTCTCTTTCCAACCTTTTACAGATTTTCTATGCTGTTTTATTTATTCACTTTTCCCAACATCCACGATTATAAACATGCAGTTTAATGTATATTTTATTTTAAACATAGATATAAATGTTATACCATGAAAGAATGTCTTTATATCCTAATTATCCTACTTATTTTGAAATTAATGATATTTGTACATATTTTGTAGATTTTGTTTTCATTATACTTTGAAATTAATGATATTTGTACACATCCTATACATTTTGTTTTCATTATACTACAACCACATTTTATATTATTAGTGTTAAGCCAATCACTATTTTATTTTAGCTATTGAAGCAAGATTTATTTTTATTTATTTTTATTTTTATTTTTTGGCTGGCAGAGTGGACAGTGAGAGAGAGAGACAGAGAGAAAGGTCTTCCTTTGCCGTTGGTTCACCCTCCAATGGCCACCACGGCTGGTGTGCTGCCGCTGGCCCACCGCGCTGATCCGATGGCAGGAGCCAGGTACTTATCAAGATTTTTAAAATGTATTTATTGGGGCAGGCATTGTAGGATAGCAGATTAAGCCTCCACCTATGACACTGGCATCCCATAAGGGCATTGGTTCAAGACCTGGCTGCTCCACTTCTCATCCACCTTTCTGATAATGTGCCTGGGAAAGCAGCAGAAGATGACCCAAGTGCTTGGGCCCTGCACCATGTGGGGGAGCCGGATGAAGTTCTGGGTTTCTAACTTCAGCCTGGCCCAGCCCTGGCCGTTGGGTCTGTTTGAGTAGCAAATCACAGGATGGAAGATTCTGTCTGTCTGTCTGTCTCTCTCTGTTCCTCTCTCTCTCTCTCTCTGTAACTCTGCCTTATAAATAAATAAATAAAGCAAGCAAGCAAGCTTAAATAATATATTCATTTCCTTTCAGCTGATATGAAAACTTTTGATATTCAACTTGTCACCTTTAGGTCTCCATCATGTTTGGCAATCACTTTAGGTTTACTTCACTTTCTGATTTCTAAGGATGCATCTTCATCCCTTTCAGAAGGGTGTCGTACAACAGAATGACATCTTGGTGTTAATTGGATACAAGTATAACTCTACAAACAGTTTAGGTTACCTGATGAGAAATTTTAAAATCATGAACTTCCCTTTCTAGTCATTTACTTTCTTTTCCCTAATTAGATTCCAAAGCTGATTCTCATCTTTCTTAACTCAGTGATTTTTCTCTCCCCATATCCGTTGCTATATTGTCACTTTGAACCATGTGCTTCGATGACAGTATCGCCCAAAGATCTATAAAATAATTTTTGTCTTAAAATTAGATTTTATTTCCCTAAACCATAAAGGAATTTTTATGGTTCATAAGTCACCTTCCTCTCCTTTTTTTTCTTATCCCACTCTAGCTTTGGGGAAAAGTAATATGCTAATAAGGGTTATAATTAGATAAGAATGCATGAGTGCAGTCTGCTAGTACTGAGTGATGCTCACATAGTATTTCTCATTGGCTGGTGGTTTAGCATCACAGAATTATTTCTAGGTTTAAAGGTGAACCTGCTAGGTGTCATTATTTTAGTAGTGACTAGCTCTTCGAGAAACACTTCCAACAGTTTCCCAAATGCAAAGTAACACAATGAATATAAGGAAATTTGTTTCTATTCATCAAGTCTCCCATTTCTTTCTATACTTCTGTCCTGTAGTTATTATTATCAATATTATTATTGTTAACATTAAAGTACTGAGTTTTAATCTCCTATGGTAGCTTCAATATATGCACACAGATATTTAATATCTCTGATTTTAATAATATTATAAAAGTAAATACAACAAATTAGTACTAATAATAATGAGGAAGAAATATGTCAATCAATTGGAAATTACCCACTATGACGATCACATAGAACAATGTTTCATAATTCTATTGAATGTTTACTATACTGCTTCCAGTTTTAAATATCAGTATTGAAAAAACTCAAACACAACTGAGCAATAAACTGTTCAAATTACAATGCCATCATACATTATATTTTGTTAGCACTTCATATCACTTCAAACAACCTTCACACATTTAACAAGGTTTCATATTGTTCTTTCCAAGTAAAACAAATCCAGGAAACTTTGAAAGTTGCAGTTAGTTTAGTTTGATTATAAACATCTGTCATTGGCATGAACTAGACACTGCTTACCTATGCCTTCCATTCAGCAGCTGCAGTAGCTATACAGCCCCACCAAACACTTAGATAAAAACTTGATCATCTTAAAACATTTTTAAAGTTTTGGTTTTGAATGTTAGTATAATTTAGCCACCTGTACTTTAAGACAATAACTTGACAATTTAATCTTAGCAAAAGTTCTGTTTGGGTCAATGTTAACCATTTAAGGAAATTTCTATTCTCATTAGGCCATTAAATTGTTACTAAGGTGTTATTAATTTCAGTTCAGTAAAATACCTTATTTGAAATAAAAATTTTATAACAAATTCAAAGTAGCGTAAAACAGGTTTATTCTAATAATATAAGGTTCACAACTGCCCTGAGAAATATGTTCTTTGATCTGCATAATAAAGGTAAGGAAATCAAGGTTTAAAGAAATTAACATGCTCCAAGGTTACACCAACAGCCAAGATCTGATTCCGTTATTCAAACTCCAAACTTGAAAGTACAGTCTAAATATAATATATGTGTCTGTCATCTTCTATTCTTTTCTGCCTTTGAATGAATTAGTCAATCATCTGAAAACCTTTCTTGTTTACTATTATCTATAGATCTCTCTCTCTCTCTGAAATACATGGAGGGCATAAATTCTTCTATTGTCTTTTGTTTCTCCTTGTATTCTCAGAGCCTAAGTATGTTTGCTGCTTGAACAAAACACTAATTAAACAATAGTAATTTTTCATGGAATATTCAGAGTGAGCTAAAAGTGATTTAAATGAAATGACTATAAATAAAATTTGGTATGAAAGTATTTCAACAAATTCATAGAAAATGGAATTAAAAGATAAGTTTATTTTTGGTACAAAAAGACCTTGAAATCCGTGCATATGAGAAATCTGCAGGAATGGTATTACTAAAGCACTGCATGGATTTCAAATTTTCTTATACAAAAATAAACTTATCTTTTAATTCTTATCTTTTTAATTCTACTTGTCTATGCTTTTTTTGAAGTACTTTCACAGGACAATTCTGGGTTCACCTACTCCCATCTCTGATGGTTTTATTGTTTTTTGTTTTGCTTTTTGTTTTCAGCCTAAACAGATTAAGTTAGAACTATGTAAAGTGCATTTTTTTCTTCTCTGCTAGTTTAAGAATGTACATGTCCCTAGCTTGGAAAAGTAAGTAGAATATGAGAACCTCAAAGATGAAGGATGTCAGCTGACTGCCTGCTGAAGATGGGAATGTAGCTGACTCATTTGGAAGTTGGCGAGGAGGGTTGTTATTATTGTTATTTTAAATCATATAAATTAGATGGGTGACTGTTTTGGCTGCAGGTGCTATCCTGGTGTTTTCCAGATGTATACTAGAAGGCAAGCAGGGATCTACAAGCCTGCAGTGCCCTATATCTGTCTTTTATGAAGAACATTTGGAAAGAAAACCTGTTAGCACTTGCTGTTGGTAGGGAATCACCACAGAGCTTTCATTTGTGGTTTCCAACTGTGGATACCTCTGCAAGATGCCAACTATTTGGTTCCTGGAAAATATACTATACATTTTAATGTTTCCATTTTGCCATTGACATGTAGACTTGAAATTTATTATTTGCAAACCACAAGAAAGAATTATATTTTACAACTGTCCAGATAAATAAAATTACAATAAAACCTTTTCCAAAAAAAAAAAAAAAAAGTAACTGAGACTATTTCTCAGCCAATGAATTCTTTTCACTTGGCCAGAGAATGAACAGGATAATGCTTAGCCCATAATCATGCTTTGAAATTGCCAACTTCCCTGTCTTTGATCATTCCAAAGTGAAATATGTTCTTGTCTGTTTCAAAGAGAATCAGAAGCAGTGTATATTGGTTACTTTCCCTGTACTTGGTTGCCAAATTCATAAAATTGTATAAAACACACACACACACACACACAAAGAAAAAAAGAAAGAAGTGGGGATAGGTGGAGAAAATTATTGGAAATCCAGGAGATAATATTGAAGAACAGAAGCAGAGTACCTAACAGATGGGCCCTTGAAAACAAGGTGACACACTATATCTGTGACTCATATAATTTAGTTTTCCCATTGAAACATTAAGTGTGATGTTCTCTCATGCCAATGTGGAAGAAATTGATCACAACTCTTCAAGGAAAAACTGTTGTTTATGAGAACAAAACTTGAACTCCCAGAGTACAATTAGAAAGGAAAGTTTTACACATGCTTGTATTTCCAGGGATACTCAAGTGGAAATTCTGTTTGGATGAACATCAGAGAATACTTCAAGGCACCAGAGTGTCTTCTCAGTGGAATACAATACAAGACTTAAACATTGTAAAAAATCCCTCTGATTTTAATTTCACTCCCTGAATAAAACTCCATGAAAAATCTCCAACTTGACCAGTGTTTCAACCTTTAACACTTTTGGTCTCCTGCAAGTAGAAACTAGTTCTTCAAGGGAAAAATATTTTTAAAACTCAAGTTGTGGAATATTCATTTTTTTCTTTAAGACATAAAAATCTTATTTGAAAGGTGCAATTTGTTAAGCTTTGAATGCTGGAAAAATGCAAAAGACTAAATTAGCAAAAGCAGCCTAGATGATAACTACTAGAGATTTAATGCCTTCATATTCTTCATTTTTTTCCTCTATCTATCTCTGTCTGTCATCTGAATGGGCACTTTTATAAGCTATTAACTCAGAGCATATAAAATATAGCTATATTTATCTTGGAACCAAAAGAAAAGCCTACAATATTATTTGTAAAAGATGTGGTTAACCATGTTAGCTACCAATTCACACCAGACTAAGCACTCAGAAAAGATTCCCTTGCTTGGAGAGCAAGGAATGGCAGGTTTCCATAGTTACACTGGTGTCATTGGGTTCTACTAAACATGTTTAGTAAATTTTAAGTGAATTATGATTGGAATTGATTGGAAGTTTCAAGGCAATTCTAAGAAAAGCATATTTTGTGTTAGGTTCTTGTTAGTTATTGCTACTTAACAAATTACCCCAAAATTGGAAGCTTAAAACAAATATTTTATAAGCCTCATTATCTGAGGATCAATCATTTAGTCAAAGCTCAGCTGGGCAACTCTTCTGATATATTTGTGGTATTGATTAAGGTCATCTAATGATGGTGGGCAGGTGGGTGGATTTGTCTGGAGTGTCCAAGACAGCTTCACTCACATGTCATTCACCTTGGTTCAGATGACGAGAACACTACAGTCAATGGGGTCTCTTAACTATGTATCAGTGTATCATCTTGCTATAATGGTGATCTCAGAGTAGTCAGATTTCTTATATAATAACTTGGGGTTCTAAAATAGAATTTTTTTCAAGAGGAAAGCTGGAAACCCAATTTCCTATGTGCTGGGCCCAAAACTGGAACAACTGCCTTGAACCCAGAAGTGGACATTGTATACTGAAGAGAGCAGGGCTGACTGCTCCAGCAGCTTGGGGACACTGAATTAAAAATCATGTGAGGGGCCGACACTGTGGTGCAGCAGGTTAACGCCCTGGGCCTGAAGCACCGGGATCCCATATGGCCACCAGTTTGAGACCCGGCTGCTCCACTTCCAATTCAGCTCTCTGCAATGGCCTGGGAAAGCAGTAGAAGATGACCCAAGTCCTTGGTCCCTGTATCTGAGTGGGAGACCCGGAAGAAGCTCCTGGCTCCTCGTTTCAGATTCGTGCAGATCCAGCAGTTGCAGCCAATTGGGGAGTGAACCAGCAGATGAAGACCTCTCTCTCTCTCTCTCTCTCTCTCTTCCTCTCCTCTCTCTGTGTAACTCTGAGTTTCAAATAAATAAATAAATCTTTAAATAAAAAAAAAAAGGTCTACATGATGGGGTAGGGAACATCTGGTCCACATGTGAAAGAAAAATAACTGCTTCTATGTTGTTTAAACTATCCTAACTTAGAGACTATTTGTTAAAGCAAATTAATCCATTACCTACGAAATACAGAGATTTGCCATAGATAATATTTCACTTACTGAAATGGAAGCATGCGAAGGTCACTTACTAGGAGGAAAGGACAGATTTGAAAGAGGGAAAGGTCACGGGGTAAGTTATAAGCAAGTTAAATGTGAGATGCCTTTAAAGTATTCCAATAGAGTTGTTGAAGAGTGTGTGTGTGTGTGTGTGTGTAGCTCAAAAACAGAGAACTAAAGATATAAACTATTTCACTAATACAATTTTGAAACTAGCTATACAAGAAATGATCATTTCAGAAATAGCTTGTAACAAGTTAAAGTGCTGAAATCCAGACTTGTCTTCAATTTTATTCACTTCTGAAATTTATCTATTGACATACATTTAAAATTATGAATGTTGAAAATAGTCTCATTTAATCTTAACATTTGTGAAGAAATACTTTAGTACAGCTTCAAATAATAATTTGTTTATTAATCTTATGCTAGAAAAATTACCTGCTTTAAGGGAGTTAGGTAATTGGTGATTCTATTAGACATTGACTGGTGTCTAATAAATTATTTAAAACTTTGCATCTTAAAATATCAGCATTTTTATCTTGTGGCTTCTGTGGATCAGGAACATGAGCACACCTTCAGTGAGTGTCTATGGCTCCAGGTCCCTGAAGAGGTTGCTGTCAATCTTTAGGTTACATCTCAAAACTCAACTGTTTCCAAGCTCACTTGAATGGCTATCACATAGTTTAAAGTCTTGGCAGCCTGTTGAGTTAAGGGGCACATCTCTTCCCTGTACTGTAAGGAGCCTCTTAACGAGGCTGCTGACAGCAAAGCATGAATCATTAAAAGGAGGAGTTAGGTACATTGCAGAAGAAAGGGACGTTCTTAAAACCCAGTCATAGCAGTGTCATCCCATCATATCTGCTATATTCTTTCCCTTAAGATTGAGTCAGTAAGCCCATCCCACTCAATGGAAGGAGATTATGCCAGGTAGTGATACCTGGAGACTGAGATTATTTGGGAAAATGTTAAAGGCATAATACTTCAATAATCAATAGTGATCCTAATGATCTTAATGCCGATTTTCCAGGTCCTTAAATTCCAGTTCTAAATTTTTGAGTTACAATAAATATTAAATATCATATTTTCTTGCTTGTAGCTAAATCAAACTGTGTCTTTTTACTTGACATTTAAGCGTTTCAGAGTAATAAATATTAATAATTACATCATATTTATAATTGATATTCTTAACTTTCACCAATAAAACATTGCTAAGTAATGAAAACTGAAAAAAATTTGAAATGTGCAGGGGTGAATTTAAACTGCTTTTACCTTTGATATTTGTTATTATAAAGTTCAAGGGGGGAGTGATGATAAACCTATGAAAAGCTTCTTAAAACATTCATTGTAGATATGATCCCATTTGTTAGATACTAAGAATAAAAAAGCAATTAAATTAAGATAATTAACACAAAAAATACAGTGTTCCTGCTCAGTAGGGTTACTCTGTACTGGATAATTATTGAAAATTGACATCTTCTTAACCAGCATACTAACTAAAGGCTTTCATTTCATCCTGAGAAGATTACATATCAGTATAAATCCAGAGATTAGAAACTCTTTATAATTACACAAATTGTCTCTTTAATATCATGTCAATTTGAATGATGCATAAAGATAGAACAATAAGTTAAAAATTTATTTAAAAAATAATCATTTTTCTTCTGTGGAGAAGTCTATAGAAAGGCATACCTTGTTCTCTACTAAGAAAATATCAATTCTTTAATGAGCAGCTTACCTCTATGGTATTAATCCTTATAAACTACTGAACTCAGGAAAAGAAAACAGATAAATTTAAATACTGCAAACAAATGATTGTGTTAATTCTCTGATCTAGATCTAAAACATTTGTTATGCCAGTATTTATTCTATACATCAAAAAAATATGTATGATGAGGTATCTCACAAGACTTATGGTTATATGTAAGCAATATCATCAATAAATGTAACCTATCAATAATCATATTTTAAATTATGACTGCAATGTAACAAAAATCAATTAAGAGTTAATTGTGTAAAGTATTGACTAGGTAGATTTAATTGAGTAGGCAAAATTCTTGTGTAAGTAGAGAATTGTTCATGTTTTGTCTAAGATGAGTAGAAAAACTGACATCACTATTCTGATATGTTCACTATTTAGCCATGCATTAGATTCCATCCATTAAGCTCTTATTTGTGCCTGATATTGTTGTAAGCACTTGTATGGGATACAAGTCTAAATAAAAAAGATAAAATAAAAGTTAATATAAGTGATGCACGAAGCATACTACAGATAACGTTGCATAATCTAACCTCAAGTAATCTCCAACACATGAGGGTTATTTATTTCTCAACTGGAAACTTACATTACTTGCAGAATTCAGATAAGAAACTATTAAGGTAATTTTTTGTGCCTCGTTGGCACTTTTTGTTTTCCCCTCTTAGAACTCATGCAAAAGCCACAGTGTGAATAGAGATTCTCTCAAAGTGCATTTTCTGGGAAAATGAAGCGGAATTGCAATGGATATATTGAGCAGAAGATACATTGAAGGAATGGTGGGAAATAATGTGAGAGTTCAAAAATTGCTCAGTGTCAGTGTATTTGAGAAAGAGCCAGGAACAGCGTATTTCCTGAAAGTGAGTGCATCCCTGTGGATTGCCACATCCTATCTCTTGTTTACATTAACCGGAATGGGAACTGGTCTGAGCAGTGCTAATGACAAGCCTGCTCCTGTCGCCCTCCAAAGTGGTTTGTGTGAAAGAAGCACAGGTGAGAGGGCCCCACACAATAATGTCTCAGAAGAGATGCTTTAACAAGAAACAGTTTGGAGAGATATTTATCAGCAGGGAGATGAATATTTAAGTTTTCAAATCCAGAAGATATTTCAGAATATCTAACACTATAGAAACCTTCCCAGGAAAAATCCCATTCATTCATGGATGAGTAATACAAAAGGAACTGGGACAACACTTACTCAAAGAAAATACACAAAAATGCAGTGCTAAGCACAGCACAGAGTAAATGCATTGCTATGGTGCCAGTGGAAATTGTGAGCAAACATTTCAGCATGAGTTGAGAAAAAACAACCTAAACAACAGCGCTATGATATTAAACTAGAAACACAAAGAGCTCAGGTGAGAAATGTCAGGAAAATATGTGAGCTGAAATGTCATCTGTCTTACTTCAGAAAAGAAGTACAGAGAGTAAATTGTCACAGAAATATAGGAAAATATAAAGACCACAACTAGGAACTGTCACAATAAAACACAGAAATGAGATAGAGAATAGAAAAAAAAACAATGAAAGATAAAGGCTGAAAAATAAAGTGTCAGTATTTAAATTAGGTGTTGTTATCTCCAGTGTATGTATAACTGGAATCTCCATTGAAGAAAGCAAATGAATATAAATTTCCAAAGTACAGCTTATGGATTACAATGGCTTCCCCCCCATAACGTCCCTCCCACCCGCAACCCTCCCCTTAACCACTCCCTCTCCCCTTCCATTCACATCAAGATTCATTTTCGATTCTCTTTATATACAGAAGATCAGTTTAGCATACATTAAGTAAAGATTTCAACAGTTTGCTCCCATTCAGAAACATAAAGTGAAAAATACTGTTTGAGTACTAGTTATAGCATTAAATCTCAATGTACAGCACACTAAGGACAAAGATCCTACATGAGGAGTAAGTGCACAGTAACTCCTGTTGTTGACTTAACAAATTGACAATCTTGTTTATGGCATCAGTAATCACCCTAGGCTCTTGTCATGAGTTTCCAAGGCTATGGAAGCCCCCTGAGTTCACCGACTCTGATCATATTTAGACAAGGCCATGGTCAAAGTGGAAGTTCTATCCTCCCTTCAGAGAAAGGTACCTCCTTCTTTGAAGACCCGTTCTTTCCACTGGGATCTCACTCGCGGAGATCTTTCATTTAGTTTTTTTTTTTTTTTTTTTTTTTTTTTTTTTTTTTTTTTCCCCCAGAGTGTCTTGGCTTTCCATGCTTGAAATACTCTCATGGGCATTTCAGCCGGATCCGCATGCCTTAAGGGCTGATTCTGAGGCCAGAGTGCTGTTTAGGACATCTGCCATTCTATGGGTCTGCTGTGTATCTCACTTCCCATGTTGGATCATTCTCTCCCTTTTTTATTCTATCAGCTAGTATTTGCAGACGCTATTCTTGTATATGTGATCCCTTTGGTTCTTAGTCCTATCATTGTGATCAATTGTGAACAGAAATTGATCACTGGGACTAGTGAGATGGCATTGGTACATGCCACCTTGATGGGATTGAATTGGAATCCCCTGGTATGAGAAAGCAAACAAAATTTAAAAATATGTTTAAAAGCATAATTTATCAAATTCCATGAAGGGGGTCAGGCATTTTGACATAGCTGGTGAAGCCACTGCTTGGGACACCTCTATATCCCATATTGCAGGGTTTAGAATAAAATTCCAACTTCACTTCTGATCTAGTTTCTTGCTGATGCACATAAAACATAGCAGATGATGGCCCAAGTACTTGAATTTCTACCACCCACATGGGATACTAGATGGGATTTGTGGTTTCTTTCTTTGACCTTGTCCAGGCTTGGTTGTTGTGGGCATTTGGTAAGTGAACAAGAAGATGAAAGATCTCTCTCTCTCTCTCTCTCTTGCTCTCATTCTCGCTCTCGCTCTCACTCTCGTCAACACCCTTTAAATGAATGAATAAAACTTCAAAATATCATGAAATATCACAAAAGAACCAATAATACCTGATTCTGCTTATGTGATAAATCTAAAGGAGCTGAATTTATAGAAACAGAAAGCAAAAAGTTGGATGGTGGTTGCCAGGGGTTGAGAGTTACTATTTTAATGGGTGAGGAGTTTCATCTGAGGAAGACGAAAAATAGATGCTGTTCATAATTGCACAACAATGTGGGTGGACTTAATACCACTGAACTGTGCACTTAAAACATCAAAGGGATAAACTTCATGTGAAATGTACTTCGCCTCAAAAAATTTGTAATGAATTGACTCTTCATAACAAAAAGGAGTAATCTGTGCCATAGAAAACTGACTCAGAACAGGAGAAATAGTTGTCAATCAATGATACTGGGCCTTAAAGTAAAATAGACAGGCACAGATATTAAGATACTTGTAAAGGAAGAACAAATCAAGCAGTTCTGAAATTTTTCGATAGAAATTTGCAATACCAAACATCAGTGACGCAATATAGCAATATCTAAAAGATATGTAATGATTGAATGCATGAGGCAAGTAGACATACATCCTCAAGTATGAAGTTACAGATAATTGCTTGATCCATGTAAAAAGCTGGATTTTTATTCTCAGGAGACCTCTCTAGGACAAACACTAGAAGAAAGATTTCAATTAATGAAGGAAATATTAGTGAAAATATGACAAAATAACAGGCAGAAAGCCTTAAATATATTTAAATGCAAAATAAGTGTAATGGTTGAGGTTAAGGCAGAGAAACAAAATGTATATTCCCTGACAATAAATAAATAGGAAAAAAAATAGAAAAGAAAAGGAAGAAAGCGACTGGGAGAAAAATCATTTCTTGATAGGTTCATCTGAAATATTTGGGGGTGAAAAATCTTATTTACAGACAACATATAAAATGCAAATGTATATTTTTTTTTACCTACTGTCAAAATAATACAACAAACAAACAAACAAAACCCAGGCACTAAAACCAAAACCTTTAATTCTCTTAAAAGCCTATAATATGGGGCCGGCGCTGTGGCACAGCGGGTTAACGCCCTGGCCTGAAGCGCTGGCATCCCATATGGGTGCTGGTTCGAGACGGCTGCTCCATTTCCAATTCAGCTCTCTGCTATGGCCTGGGAAAGCAGTAGAAGATGGCCCAAGTCTTTAGGCCCCTGCACCTGCGTGGGAGACCCGGAAGAAGTTCCTGGCTCCTGGCGTCAGATCAGCACAGCTCTGGCCGTTGTGGCCAACTGGGGAGTGAACCATCAGATGGAAGACCTCTCTCTCTCTCTCTCGATGCCTATCCTCTCTCTGTGTAACTATGACTTGAAAATAAATAAATAAATATTTTAAAAAGCCATAATATTACTGGGGCAGCTGGAATTTGGGAAGCACTTTGTGACACCAAATCTTCCTTCTATGGCTATAAACATTTTGGGGGACAGGGTATTATTAACAATGCATGATTCTTTGGTCATATGACAGGGTCAGGAGGTCAGATGAAAACACAAAAGGCTTCTTGCATCTTAGCATCCAAACAAGCTGAGCTCCTCTCCTTCTTTTGAAAGGCAGAGAGAGAGAGACAGCGAGCGCACAACCATCTTCTGGTCCACAGACCAAATGCCCACAGCTGCTAGAACTGGGCCATGCTGTGGAGCCTACAACTCAATCCACATCTTCACATGAGAGACAGGGACCTGAGTACTTCAGCGGCTGCCTCATATGGTATGGATTAGCAGGAGCTGGGAATCCAACCATGACAATCTGAAACGGAGTGCAGTTGTCCTAAACAGAATCTTAACTGCTGTTCCAAATATCCACCAAGTTCATGTCTTTCTTGTGGTACTTTATCACATTTAGCTAAAAGCCACCAAAATATGCTTCTGACACTCAGCCTGGAACCATTTTGCCCAACCTTCCATTCTGCCTATAATCAATATCATTGGCTACATTTAAACTATTTCAATTTAAAGGGACCACTGTAGAACATATTATGTTAAGCTAAATAAAGCTACATCCTAATTACCAAGACCTGTAAGTATTTGAAGGGTCAAATGTGTAGCAAAAGTATCTTCACAGTTGTGATTAAAATAGAGGGGTTGGGGATGAATTCATTACCTGAGTTATCTAGATATGACAAACATAATTTGAAAGGAAGAGTTACAGAGAGGCAGGGGCAGGGCCAGAGAGAGGGAAGTATTCCCTTTGCTGGTTCACTCCTCAAATGGCTGCAATGGCCAGAAGCCAGGAGCCAGGAGCTTCTTCCAGGTCTCCCAGGCAGGTGCAGGGGCCCAAGGACTTGGGACATCTTTTACTGCTTTCCCAGGCTATAGCAGAGAGCTGGATTGGAAGAGGAGCAGCTGGGTCTCAAACTGGCGTGCAAACGGGATGCGGCACCGCAGGCAGCGGCTTCACCCACTGTGCCACAGCATCAGCCCCTAAAATACACTATTAAAAGAACTAACATGATCTGGGGAAACAAAGTGTACCATGAGGCAGAATATTTGGGTTTTGGTTCAGTTTCAGTTACTAACTTGCTTTTGACTGTGAATGAGCCACTTATCGCCTCAGCTTAGTTTCCTGAGCTGTAAAAATGATGGGGCAGGATTAGAAGATGTTCAAATTTCTTCCTCCTTTAATATTCTGTGAGTCTATGATTTAATATAGTGTTCACCAAACTGTGGCCTAGGAAAATAGTTTTGGAGTCCAGCCATTATTCAACCTTTTTATCAGCACTTCTGTCCTCTGCTTTCCTGCAATGTACAAATAATGAAAATTTGTTTCCCCAGCTCTACAAGTTTATAATTCAAATCATGTAAAGAATAAATATTGGAAAATCTACAAAGCAGCATATTCTCAAAAGGATTCAAAGCAAAATGGTGACAAGAAGTTGCCCTAAAAAGCTAATACTAAACTATATTTTTATCCAACATAGAAATAATCAAACTATTAACATATATTAATATACATATTTAATAAAATATTTAAAACAATGACCTTTTATTTGTTAATAGATTATGATGTTGTCTTGAGGAAACCTCAAGAAATCTTTTGCTCATCATAAAGTTAAGCTCAATTAACTGGGGGTATGATATTCCTTCTTCCTTCTCTATATCATTTAGAATTTCATGATGTAGCATGTCTTATAATGATCTTATAGCTGTGTGCCTGAATTTTGTGTGCTATTGTTTACATTTTCTGGGATTACCTCCTCAGAGTAAGATCCCATTTACCTCTTCAAAATAACTTCCACACACATGCTAGAGTTCTGTGCAAATATGTGCTCAGTGCGGTTCTATGTTCATTGAGGAAAGCAATGAGACGTCATATCAGGTGCAAAACTGAAATGACTTCTAAACTCTCTTGCCTTGAAGTGAGTGAGCAAATGAGGAAAAGTAAGCAAAGAAGGTGAACTCTTTCTTCTATGTACATGATCAGGAGACCCTCCAGAAGAGAATCAGTGTCTCAAGTCAGAGGACCTAATGTTAACTGATATAAAATGGGGCTGTCCAAAAATCCAAAGCTAGAGTTTATCAGTGTCAAAGATGAGGACTGTGGCATATGAGAACAGAGGAATATGAGTGGCTGTTCTAAATGCTTGTGTCCCAAGACCACTTTTGGTTCCCTTTCAGACAAGTGGTATGTGCAGGAAGCTGGTATGTGTCAACGTGCACCAGTTATAAATCCAAAGATAAGTACTCTAGGTATAGAAAAGCAGCCCTCATTCTGTGCTATTTATGCACAGGAAGAAGCAAGCAGTGGGGTGGCTAACTATTCTTGTAAAGATTGCCCTGAGATGTGAGGCCCGGGCTTCCATCCTTTTTACCATCTTCTTTAAGCTGTAAGTGGGGTTTCTTTGGTCATGGGGTGAGAGGTTGCTGGAGTCTTGCTGACACAGTGGAAAACCCAGTTACATGACCTCTTCACAGCAGACAATTCAAACATTCTGACTGACCTTGCCCGCTGCAGCTTTTGGGCATTGCAAAACCACCAAGGAGACTTTAGATTCACACTGCTGTTTATGCAATGAAAATATTTCCACAGTCACAAAATACATTATGCTTTTGCTCTCCAAACAAAGGAGAATTTGATACCAGGTATTTCCCTCAATAGCCAGGGAGAGATGAGATGACTATGACTTTTGTGAATAACCTTTGTCTCAAAATGCAGATTGGATGAAACTGCTTGCAAACAAGACTGCAGCGTTCAGTACAATCTCCATACATCATCTGGAGACATGGTCCCTGGCTGGCTGATGTGCCATTGTGGCAGAGTGTCTTACTGCATTTCTTCTCTCATTAATCTAAACTTGTGTGCCCTAGGGACTTTCCTGAAACTGTAGTTTTCTTGTCTAGGAAGTGATAAAACTTTTAAATTTTGCCAGAATTAGCATTTCCTAAATAAACTGTCCCATTCCTATATGGGTACAAGTTGTTCTCCATACGTTAAAACATGCATTTTATGATTTTTCTAAGTCATTATCTCTTATGAGACTGTGTAATGCCTTAACACCTGAGTGGCAGAATTGAACATCATTTTAGCCATGTTTGTTTATATTAATAAAAATAAGATTCAGTGAAGGCAATAAAACTACATCTCACTTCTCGGTAGGCCTGAAAGAACTGCTTTATACTGCGAGTCAACAGAAGTAAGGGCACCCCAGCTTGAAGGAATTCTGTATTAATTATTCTCAATTACCATGAATGTCATCTGTTTTGAATTTCTTTTAAGGTTTTTTTCATTTATTTGTAAGGCAGAGTTATAGAGACAGAGAGGAAGAGACAGAGAGGTCTTCAGTCCCCAAATGGCTGCAATGGCTGGGGTTGTGCCAGACTGCAGTCAGGAGCCAGGAGCTTCCTTCTGGTCTCCTGTGTGGGTGCAGGGGCCCAAGCACTTGGGCCATCTTATACTGCTTTCCTAGGCGCATCACTAGGAAGTTGGATCAGAAGTGGAGCAGCCTAGACTCTAACTGGTGCCCATAAGGGATGCCATCGCTGCAGGCTTAGCTATGCTCACTGCGCCACAGTGCCAGCCCATTTCAAGTTTCTTCACTCTTGTTCTTTGATTACTAGTCCATTACAGAACTTATTTGTGTCTCCATTTAACATATCAATGACATAAAAATGTATCTAAATAGACTATTATATTATAATTACATGGAATTCCAAAATGTGCAATACTGCAATAATGTTTTAACAAATTATTTGTTGTCTTCTCAAGTTTATACAAAATTTCCACTAAGACTAAAAAAGGGCCTCAGCTTGTTCAATTTTCTTTCTTTTCTTTTTCTTGCTGTCAGTATTTCACATTAAATCCAATGAGAACATATCTTTATTTAGACAGAGAGTTTTGCAGGAAATAATGCATTAAAATATCATGATTTAGAATAGTTCTTTGGAAACTGAACTCTCATCAATTCAAAATTATTGCTTTTATTCCTGAGAAACAATTGAAATTAAAGTGTTATTTACTGTGCTATTAAAATTGGATAGAATTTGGAGCCTGCATAGTGGTACAAGATAGTCTGCTCTAGCCGGCTCCGTGGCTCAATAGGCTAATCCTCTGCCTTGCGGCGCCAGCACACCGGGTTCTAGTCCCGGTCGGGGTGCCGGATTCTGTCCCAGTTGCCCCTCTTCCAGGCCAGCTCTCTGCTATGGCCCTGGAGTTCAGTGGAGGATGGCCCAAGTGCTTGGGCCCTGCACCCCATGGGAGACCAGGAGAAGCACCTGGCTCTTGCCATCAGATCAGCGTGGTGCACCAAGTGCAGCGTGCCAGCCACGGCAGCCATTGGAGGGTGAACCAACGGCAAAAAGGAAGACCTTTCTCTCTGTCTCTCTCTCTCACTGTCCACTCTGCCTGTCAAAAAAAAAAAAAAAAAAAAGATAGCCTGCTCTTTGAGACACCAGCATTCCATATTGGAGTTCCAGTTTGAGTACTGGTTGCTCTGCTTCTGATCTAGCTCCCTATTAATGTACGTGGGAAGGCTGTGGATGTTGGTCCAAGTTCTGGGCTCCAGCCATCCACAATGGAGACCACGATGAAGTCCTTGGTTCCTGGCTTTGGTCTTTCCTAGCCACCAGTTGGGTATTGAACTAGCAGATGGAAGGTCTCTCTCTCTTTCTGTTTCTTCGTCTACCTCTGTCATTCTGTGTTTCAAATAAATAAGTAAATCCTTATTTGATAGGATTCATATACAAATAAAATGTTATTTTTCCAAAGGAGACCAGAAATAGATACAATAAATTTCAAACCAGGTTTAATAAATATAGATTTGTAAATTAATCATGACATTGATCCAAGATGTACTCAAAACGAAAAAAAAATGCTGTGCTGGATGCATTTCTAATCATTATTTTCCACCTCTAGAATGCTCTAATATTCTCATTTCAATGGAAAACTGACCTGGCTGAGTTGCTCTAATTATATGTACATGGGAAATCTTTTTTGTGTATATTTCCAAGATATTCTGAATTTACACTTAGGTTTAAACACACTCTGATGTCTCCAGAGGTGATATAACATTCGAGACATCGTTACCTTCACATTTTTTATTACTTAGAACTTCTCAGTACTTTCTGGAATCTTGTACCCAGAAATTAATAAGCTGGTTTAGCAAAATCATCACTGATCAGAAACAAGTTGTTTTTTATTTTATTGAACACGAAACCTAGCAGAAGACTTCTGGGGATTCCACATTGTCAGAAAAGCATAAATTGTATTGAATATCTTCATACCAGCTACTAAATTCTTCAAGAAAAAACCCCTAGGGCACAAAAGAATAGACCCTTAAACCTTTGTAGCTGAGGTTGGAGAAAGTCTGTTTGGGGTCTGATGTCACCTAAATAGCCAGGAGGGAAGAGCCTTGAGACTTATGTACCCTTCCTCCAATTCTACTCATTTCCCACTTGACTGCTAAGTGCGATTCTATATTATATGCAGTGTAAATATATAGAAGAAAAAGCTACAGATTCTGTCTTCTGAAAGTCTCAACAGTCCTTGAGTGGAGATAATACAGCTATGCAAATGTCCATAAGAGTAGTGAAAATCATCACCCAGTTTGGAGCCAAACTTCACTGGTACCAAATCTATGCATCTCGTGTTTTAGTAATTTTTTATTCTGCTTCTAGTTCTTTTTCCCTGCTAGCCAAGTTTAAGGGTATAAACTCATGTCATTTTCCTCCTCAGATGCACTCATCTCACGGCTTCTTCAACAAAGACTTTGCCATCTTGTTCCAACAGCTTCTCCCTCTTAGTTCTCATTACTTCTTTCAACATCCTGAGCTCCTGCCATTCTGATCCAGTTAGTTGATCTCAAATAATTGTTTAAACACTTGCCTTTTCATATGTTCCTATCTCTGGAAGGCCCTCTGCCACCCCACTCTATAACTGTGTGGTTTTATATGAACTCTTGTTTATCCTTCATTTAAGCAATTTTTCTCTGTGAAATATTTCATAATACCCCATTTATTAATATATCCACTTAGCCACATAATAGGATCTGTTGTTCTACCTTTCAGTTCTTTTCAAAATGATATTATATTTGTTATGTCTATCTCACTACTAACTTGTGAATTTCTTAAAGACAGAGACAATAAGTTTTCTACCTCTTTTCTTATCACCATTTTTAATGAAATACTGGATACATTAAATTTTCGTAACAAATAAAAATATAATCATAAACAACATATGACCGCGTGTGGAAAATACTATAACTCTAGTAGTTGTGGCTGAGGTAAGATTGCATGAAGCTGAGTAAATCAGCAAAGACCTCATGGTGTAAACTGTACTAGAGACAAACACAGAACATGTAGAATTTACAAGCTGTCAAAAGGAAAGGAGAAAGAGTTTAGCCTGGGTAATTGCATGCTCAGTAACAGAAAGATTTTTTTTTTTTTTAGTTGCTATGTATCTGGAAGTGGTCTGAATGAAGAATGAGTACAAGAAAAAGAATGGTGCAGAAAAGTTGGCTTTGAGAAAAGATTGCTGGAGGTTGTGAATATTCATTTAAATAGCAACAATTCATGTTAAATCTCTAGAAAATAAAATACATATATATTGTAGTATTATTATCTTCACACACATATTTTGTTAGGAAAAGGAACAAAACTAAATTAAATATAAAATTAGCTTGGGAATATGGCTAGGAAGTCCAGATAAATTTGCTCATCTCTGGTAAAAAAGGATATATTAAAGATTAAATAGATGATAGTGTGATAGCTGTAGACACAGACATTGGTATTGGTATCTTAGCCAATTTAATGCCAAGAAATTATGTAGTACGCTAGAACCACACTATAGAATAATGGTTCTGTCAACTTGAACTTTTGAAAATTGCAATTCAGTCAGGTAAGTTTACTGAGGATAGTGCTCATCACTCTCTATTTGAAACTACAACAATAGAGGGTAGGGCTTATTTTAGATAATCAATAAACATTGAATTGATCGAATCACAGCTGGGTAGTTAATAAGACTATGGCTGCAGTTTATTTCATGAGGATGTTCCCCAGTTAAATCCATACACTGAGACTTTGGAAGACCTGAGACTATGGAACTTCAGTGTGTTTTTCTAGATCAGTGATCTTTGCTGTTTAATCTTACTGCACATGCGGGAGAAAGGCGCCAGCCTGAGGGACCACTGTCTTATTGTAACAGTAGTGTACTGATTTATGCTAAAATTACTGAGACATAGCATATTTGCCAGCAAATTTTTCTTAGCAAAATTTGTGCATCAAAAGTTCCAAAAAGTACTATATTAATCACACAAGTCACGAAACATAAATTCAGAAAACCAAGGGAAATAAGATACTTACTCTTTTATGCCCACTTTATTATATTTTTTCTTTGTGAAAAGCAAGCTGTGCAGTATAAAGTATCACCCCCGAGAAAAAAGGAATGCAGAAATATGTGTGACTACCACTTTAAAAAATCCTATTAGCAACTACTGTTTGCAGGTTTATTCCCTTTTCTTTCTCAATGATTTTATTATAATTTTAATACATACAGAAATTACCTCTTGCAATATTCTAATCTTGAATATCGCCTGTTATGCCTAGAATAGCTATTACAAGGCTTTCTAAAAATCCTTGTAATTTCTAAAGTGACTTTTAAATCAACAATTTCGGTTTTCCCCTTCTCTTTCCATTGCAAATTCTAAAGTAATTGGATAGCATTAGACCACTAATTATCTAATTTGAATTTTTAAAATATCAAAGTTGTTAGGAAAATGTCTTTCAGCAATGTGGAGTGTTGAAACGACACTTTTGAATCACTACCCTTCTCTTCTGTGCCTGTACTTGACAGAATCTGTTGTGAAACCATTTGATCTGAAGGTTTGACCAAATGACCAGTGGTTTGACTGCATTCACAGCCCTCACGGCTGCTCTGCCCATGCGTGTCCACCCGGGCTTTGTTTGCAGGCTGGCAGTCTCCGCACAGAGAACACACAGCATATGCCAGGTGGTCATGTGTCGGAGGCAGAGGGAAGAGGGAACAAAGCAAAAAAGATTCCATTTGGACAGAGCTGCTTTAAGCCATCAGACTGCCAGTAACATATTAAAAAGAGAAGGAAATGCAATGATGCTTGAATTTACTCAACAGTAAACAACTTCAAGTCGGAGATTCAGATCACAAATCTCCCTCTGCCGCTGTTGATGTGTTCAGCTTGAGTGTGGTTGCAGGAGACAAAGGAATCTGCTCCTGGAGAAAAGAGAAGCTCCTCACCCTGATTTTAATCTGTCTAAGATAAATGTTTTAGGATCTATTATATTAAGACTATTGTGTTCTCATGTCAGAAACCTGTTCCGTTGAAGGTGAGCATAGGGTCATATGGTTGTAGAATGGCAAAAAGCAAGAATTTGCTTCCTGTCTACCTCTTTTCCCTTTATCTCTACCCTCCACCCAGCACTTAACACTCTGCTCCCTGCCATCATTCCCACAAACTGTGGCTTACAGAGTGCAGATCCTAGTGCCACCTCAGAAGTGTTGGAGACTGCAAAGCACTTTTATATAAAGGCTGCATGAAGCAGACTGGATCATTTCTTACATAAATATGAGATGACTCTAATTTCCTGTCACATGATGTAAAATAAATAAACTTTTTTCTGTTTATCATGTTCCCATTATTTTTTTTTCTGGATTTTTTTTTTTTTTTTTGACAGGCAGAGTGGACAGTGAGAGAGAGAGACAGAGAGAAAGGTCTTCCTTTTGCTGTTGGTTCACCCTCCAATGGCCGTCGTGGCTGGCGCACTGCGGCCAGCGCACCACGCTGATCCAATGGCAGGAGCCAGGTGCTTTTCCTGGTCTCCCATGGGGTGCAGGGCCCAAGCACTTGGGCCATCCTCCACTGCACTCCCTGGCCACAGCAGAGAGCTGGCCTGGAAGAGGGGCAACTGGGACAGAATCCGGCACCCCGACCGGGACTAGAACCCAGTGTGCCTGCGCCGCAAGGTGGAGGATTAGCCCAGTGAGCCGCGGCGCCGGCCCATTATTCTTTAATTGACAGCTGTTGTGGGCTAACCTGTGTAATGGAAACCTTACCTTCAGAGTCTGCAGTGTTCCTGATAGGGCTACTCATCCCATGGTGGTCATTGCACAGGTGGGAATATTGACATTCAAAGCAGTGAGTTAACTTGTTCAGATTCACTTGGCTCCTAAGTGTGAGACAGACCTCATCCACGGTTATCTGATTCTGAGGTTTGTACTAGTCACATTGACCAACCTACAACTTCATTGAAAGTCAGCTTACAAGGGGTCATAGGTATCCTGCATTCCTATAAACTGTGCCACTGAATCAACTCAAAATGCATTCTCTGACGAAGTATTATTTTCATGATTTCAGATGTGAGAGCAGTAAAGCTCTTAGCAACCAGTGGCCCAAGGCAAGGTTAAAATTTAAACACATGTGTGTGTCTCTCTCTCTCTCTCTGTCTATTAGAACCCTATTCCATTGACCTAAACTCAATAGAGTGTACAGTATTCTTCAGTCAACATATAATGTTCAAAATTAACAAAATTGGTACAAAGTTAAATGGACTTGATCATCATAGGACTGCTTCTGTATTTCAACATTTTATTTCTTCTCTGGTATGTATCCCTCTCCCTTATGACATTAGATAAATTCCTTCCATTTTGTCTCAAAATTTAGTTCTGATGCATGTGGGGTTTTTTGGAATTACTGTTTAATTCCAAAAGGCAGAACCACTTACTTTGTTTCTAGTGTTCCAACATGCACTGCATTTGTACTTGTATTAATGCAGTGGGCCATAATTTGCCAGATCATTATTTGTCTGTGGGTGTGTCTCCTTCAGGAAACCCAGATCACCTAGAGCACACATTTGCTATCTTGGTGGTCTTTGAACTTCTGGCTTCCAGGTCAGTCTTATCACAGTAAATATGCAAGAGACTGTGTAACTAAATGATATAACAAACAGAAGCTCTTAGAAAAAAAAATCAGTGTATATAAGTGTCTGTGTGTGTGTGTGTAAAATGCAGTTTGGAAAAAGAAGAAATGTCATTTATAGTGAAAGGACAAAGTTATATTACCTTTTATCTAGCTTTTAACTGGATTTTGCTGAGCTAAAAATCCTATATTCATAGAAAAGGTTTACCTGAGCTGCCAATACCATCTCAGATGATTAAAAAAAGGATTTGGAAGATCTAATTTACCTTTTGTCATGCACTGCTTGGTATTTGCATTCCGCTCTGGTTGAACATGGAAATGAGAGGAGCCTTTATCACCTTTGTGTCTGGTCACGTCTGCTTCCCAGTCTCCCTGTGCTAGCACAGTGCTGCAGTCCCAGGCTGTAAACACAGCAGAAAAATGACTCAGGAAAAGCAAAAGAAAAGGAAACCAAAAAAAGAAAGCTGCTTTGGCTCATAATCGTATGAAAACATATTTAATGAAAACATTTCTATTGGTAGCAGGCTTTTTATGAAATCTCCTTTGCTTTATAATTAAATTTTCTAAAACTCAGACATTTGGCCCTAAATATCTCATGGATGTAATATTGGCACCAGATCAGTTCAGTTTGCTAGCCAAGCTTGAAAGGGAAAACATAATGGGAAAACATTGTGATTTTCTAATTCTAATAAAAGTGAGGAAATCACAACCTAAACAAAAGCCTTCAGTAGTGTGCCTCTAAATCTGACCACAGAGACACTGAAGTATACGCTTTTCAGTTTTGAGGGTAACCCTAGAAACCTATTTGAGATTTATTTTAGTTTTCCCTAACATAACTATAGATCCATCTCAGCAAACAGATGTGCAAAACATGAACTTTATGTTCATTGGCTCAGGAAATGGAATTGAGAATTTCAACTAATTTCCATTTTTATTATGTAGTATGACTTTTGCTTCTTTGTTCTCTCATAATCAACTTCAGTCCCCCAGAAAATACCCTAACCAATCGTCTCTAACAGGGTTAGATTGTGTGAGCTGAATGGAGACTTGTTTCTAACTGCCTTATCCGCATATGCACCTGACACACTTTCTCCCGGGGGAGTAACAAATTGGATTTTTCAGGAGCAGGAGAGAGGTACACACTCTCTGTAATAAAGTAAATATGATAGCACTTGTGTGTGGCAGAATCTTTTGAACTGAATTCAAAGTGCATTTTTGAGGCATTCAGCATTAGAAAACCCAGCAACTACAACCTTGTTGAAGAAGCGATTACCCCGTGTTCCCAGGTGGTTGGGAAGAACACTGTGAGCATTCGCATCTTCTCTTCTTCCATTTTCCTCCGCTTTTTGGCTTTTTTGGTTGCTGTGAACAGCAGGTGCTCAGCACTGCTGCAGGCTGAACTTTGTGAGGTCTGGCCACAGAGCACCAGCAGGAGAGGAGGGGAGGGGAGAGAATAATCTGCACTTCCTCTGTCTTTCTTCTCTGCTTTGATGTCACAGCTGTAGGTGTGGTGGCATCCCAGACAGGCAAAGCTTTTTTCAGAGCATCTCCCTCCATGCACCTTACTTACTCCAGGAGCCCACCATAACTGTGTTCTCCTTGGATAATTTTGGTCCTAGAAGTGACTAGTTCTCCTTAATATGAATAATACTTGGGTGTTTCATCAACTCTTGCTTGTACCCTTATTCTTGTTCACAATTTTTATGTTGTTTTTCTGTTAACTTTTAATATGACAATTTGAATGAATCCAGTGTCTGGTAGGACCTCACTAATAAAAAATATAGCCATTTTCTTTTTTCCTTCCTTCCTTCCTTGCTTCCTTCCTTCCTTCATTCCTTCTTTCATTCATTCCTCTTTTTTTCTTTCTTCCTCTCTTTTCTTTCTCTCATTCAGTATGAACTCAGGGGTTCTCATTTTGTTCAGTGAGTTATAAATGATTAACATTATACATATCTTGATTTCATTAATAATCAATGGATTCTAAAATAGTTCTTGAAAATTTGATGAAGAACAGGTCATTTCAGAGCCTTAAAAATATCCCCACCAATTGTTTAATTTCTAAGGAAAAAGTAACAGTTTTACCATTGAGAAACTTGGCAGAGATCACTGAAGAGGGTTAAAATAAGCCACCTGAAATACAGTACTTTGGCATAAGGATTATTTTGAGTTAAAGGCACTTAAACAGAACAAACAGATGAAGCAAGCATGCTCTGACCCTCCCTCGTTTTCTTCCTGAAAACAGGAGATAAAATCCCCATATGGAAGGTGTCCTCCCTATACCAGGAGAAAAGTAACATCCTTATCATCAAGAATTGGGAGTTGACACCAAGAGAATTCTGTGCAGACTTTGTTAAAAATAAGTCTTATCTTCCTTTCCCTTCTCCACACAGTTGAGTTACTTTAACAGAAGTATTTCTCTTTGTTCAGCCTAATATAAAAGGGTTTCAGTTTTGTCACTTCTTTGGATCTTAGGGGGGGCTCTTGTGTCACATAAAATATTTTAAATCACCCTATATACTTTTCTCCTGCTAATCCATTTATGCTGGTTTTGTTCTCTGGCCTGACCAAAGGGCCCTATGAGGATAGAAATGAAATTTTGCCTCCTCTGCACCACCTTCATCAAAGTTAATATCACCAATAAAGAAAAAACATTGTTGTGTGTCCCTGATATCATGTATGAGAATCAGGTATCATTTTTGTGGTGCTCTTACCAGAGCTAAGAGTCTTACCCCACCATATTCTCAGGGCTCTAGCACCCTCGCTTTCATGTTACTCAGCTTTCAAAAAGTTCAATATTGGTTATTGGAAAATTCATGCCTACTGGAGCATTAGGAGGTGAAACAGGGACAGGGGAATCTTCAAAGCCTACTGGTATTCCCCCAAAAGGCTGTGCCTTAAGGCACAAGCATAAAACTTTAGGTTGGGAAAAGTAAGTAACTAGAAGAGTTCGCAGGAGGGTTGACAAGAAAGAATGAACGTAAAAGGGAGAGTGGACCTACAGCAGCCCACAGTTCTTCTACATTTCAGTTGTTTTTCTTCCTGCATTGATGATTAATATTACAGACTTCTGCTTATATATAGTATTGTATTTCATTTAGAATCTATGGTAAGTCTATTAAACATCTTCTTTCTACTATTTATCATCTCTCAAATCCTCTGTCAGACACATTATGATTCCCCATTTATTCTACCAGATATTTAAGGTGCCAGCATTCTTAGCTTGCTCATGACTCTTTTATTACTATTCAAACATTAATGTCTTATTCCATTCAAGGTCATAGTGTTTGTTGAAATTCCTTCCTACAGCAAGTACTGATATTGGTTGTCAAAGAGGTTCCTGCTTTATTTGTGTTTCTCCTTTCCTCGCTGAAATTGACTCAGCATGTTGTATGTTATTCCTCTATTTAGTATATTTTTGAGTTTGTATACTGAATTTACAATGTCAAATTCCAAATCTCTTGAATCTTGGTCTCAAATCCAACAGAAACATGCAAGAGTACTTCTAAAAGTTCATGCAAATGTGGGATTAAAAAGGTAAGTTTATTTTGATACCAAAGAAAATTGAAATACAAGTAAATAGTTTTTGTTGTAATGTGCATTTTCCATGAACCTTTTCAAGACCTCTTATTGGAGCAATTAAGCTCTTTCGAATTTTTTTTTTTTTTTAGTCATGAAACCATTTAAGCCATTTTACTTTATTTTTAACTTTGGATTTAGAATTAAAGGTGGGGCTGGCTCTGTGGCACAATAGATAAAGCTGGAGCTGTGGCATTGTGGATAAAGTCCTTACCTGCAGTGCCGGCATCCCATATGTATGCTGGTTCAAGCCCCTGCTTTCCACTTCCAATCCAGATTTCTGCTTTGGCCTGGGAAAGCAATAGAGATGACCCAAGTCCTTGGGCCCCTGCACCCGCATGAGAGACCTGGAGGATGCTCCTGGTTCATGACTTTGGAATGGTGCAGTTCCAGTCATTGAGGCCATCTGAGGAGTGAACCAGTGGATGGAAGATTTCTCTCTCTCTCTCTCTCCGTCTTTCTCTCTCTGCTTTTAAAATAAATAAATAAATCTTAAAAAAATTAGATACAATCATATATATGAAAACTTCATTAGCTAACATTGAAACATTTAAAGAAATATATGGGTTAGTATCCTTTCTTGGAAAGATCTATCTACTCATTTGAAAGTCAGAGTTATAGAGAGGCAGAGGCAGAGAGAGAGAGAGAGAAAGAGAAAGAGAGCGAGAGAGAGAAAGAGATCTTCTATCCACCATTTCACTCCCCAAATGGCCACAATGGCTGGAGCTGGGCCAATCAGAAGCCAGAAGCCAGGAGCTTCTTCCGGATCTCCATGTGGGGGCAAGGGCCCAAGGACTTGAGCCATCTTCTACTGCTTTCCCAGGTCACAGCAGAGAGCTGGATTGGCAGTGGAGCAGCTGGGGCTTGAAGCAGCTCCTATATGAGATACTGGCACTGTAAGCAGCAGCTTTACCCACTACGCCACAGTGCCAGCCCCTGAATTTACTTCTTTAATTGCTACTCTTGGCATCTCTATTTAAAATGAGACTTTGGAAATGTTTCCCAAACATAATTCTGTGATGTAAAAGCAACATATTTAAACCTTTTAAATATATGTATGTAAAGGGGTCCAATCAAAGGACATTTCAAACCAAACTGCGTTAGAAACAGAACACATGAAAATGAAGCAATAGAATATCAGAACTTGTTCTCACCCAACTATAACTTAGTTTTGAGTGTTTTCAACATAAAGAAATGATAAATTTTTCAGGACATATATTATATATGTTTGCACTGACTTGGATATTGCATAAGATATCAAACATCAAATGGTACTTCACAAATTTATTATAATACAAAATATCATTTTTATATTCCAGTAAAAAATAAAATTCAAACACTAAAATGAAGATTTTAAATGAAGTGTTTAAGATTTAAGAAAGAGGTGGAAACTCCTACCTTACTAAATGTACTGCAGAATAGAAGGTAGTCAGAATGTCTTCATTTTATTATTCTTTGTGTTGAAAACTGTGAGATCTCAGGAGCTGAGGGACTGTCCTGTGGTGGCTTTCTCTTGTCTTTGACCCTTATTCTTGCCTATCCCATCTTGCACACATCCTTAAGTCTTAACTCTTTCTCCTCAAGGACCATTCTTTTATTTTAATCTCTAACCATCTCTTTAATCAGCCTGTTTTGTGTACAAAGTCTAATACAGTGCTATGAACTACAAGTGATATTTTGTTTATATTTCCAATAAACCCCCTTGCCTCTTCTGAGAACCATATGTGACCAGCTGCTCTCTATAACTAATTGAACTTCACCTGCCTGTCCTATTAAACCCTGTAAAGCATTGCACCCTCCTTCTGAAGTTAGAATTTTCCTTGAAAGTCTTCTCATGCAGAGAACTTTTGAAATTTTCTAAGGCTATTAGTGTTGTTGCTTTTCTTCCACAAAATGTATTATATGTTTATGTATATTGTTATATGCTTAAGTGTACAGATATAGATACATACACACATTCATGAACATTCACGCACATAGGCATAAACACACTTTATTAAAAGAGTTGGTCATAATGATTTTAAAAATCAAGTGTTCAGCATTAATGTTCCATATAATTATCATGACAAGGGATAATTTTTCTCTCTTTGCTAAAGAAGAGAATGTAGGTTCAGGCAGGATAGGGTGGGAAATGTGATGTAGGGGAGTAGTTGGGTAGAGGGCAGTTCCAGCTGCTAAGATTGGGACCAGATTTAAATAAAATATAAGTTCAGTTTAGACATAAAAATTTTGAAGTTACTCCTCTGAGATATCTAACTGCAGCTTTCACCTTCTTCAAAGATTGGCACAGAGACTGAATTTGTTAATGACCCCGTAAGAAACAGGCTTGTATTTCGGAGAAGCTTGAATCTCCAACAAATAATCTAATTAACCTATTCATCGATTTGATGCCAATTACTAAGCCAGGATTTTGAAGGCCCATTTGAGAGTGAAGTTCTCCTTACTATTAGAATAATACTCACACCCTTATCCACTTGTTGTAATCTCTTTGAGAGCTTATATGTTGAAAACAATTTTTTCAAACTCTGGTGAATTTTGTACCTTTTCAGAAAGTCAAATTTAAGAAATACTGCAAATACTTCCCTGAAAGAACTGCCTGTGCTATTTGTATATTGCTTCAAACAGCAAATTGTGACATGTTAGAATGGTCTTAGAGCCCTAATGGTAAGTCCTATATATTGATAAAGGGCAGTATTCACAGGGGACCTATCACAGACAAAGATTCCTCCTCCAGAGTGCAACAAGGTAGGTTTTCTAAGAAAGCTTGGCTTTGAGACCATATTATTTCGTTCATTCTTTTCAATAATTAAAAATTCGCTCACTTGCAATACTTTAAACTTTTTTTTCTGTTCAGATTATGAAGGAAAAATAATTTCATAGAATTATAAACTTATTCTGAAGAATCCTTTTTGCCTTATTCATCACTTCACAAAGCTTTGTGAAGCCTCTGTGTTAATTTTATTAATGGTTTTTATTAGGATCTAATCAGTGAATAGAACTGGAATAGTGGTCAAGGGATTTCCCCAACTTTTATTATAGCAGCATTTCTAGCTTTTCTTAAATATGTGTATGTACTTCCCCCAAAATTCTACTTCCATAGCAGGTTCATTTTTATTCTGTATGGCCAACCTAAGGAAGTAGAAAAGCCAGAATTATATTTCAGACATTCCCAACTGTCAGTTTTGTACTCAAACAAACTAGTCATTGCTGTCCCTCAGAAAGAAAGCTGCCTCTCACATGTAAAGAACCTTCTTCTTGGAAGATTCTGTATCTCAAAAGGTTGTTTTGAAATGTTGATGTACCATATAAGTAAAAAAATTCTCCAGGCAGATTAAATGCATATATAAATTTATAATAGCCCACTGACTCCAGTTGGCAGAGTTATAGCTTTAGGATAAGTGGCAAAACACTTTCCAAAGAAGTTTGGAGACTCTTTTTTGTCCTTATGCCAAGTCCTCCCCACTCAGTCTTGCACACTGACTAATGCATATGCTTGTTTGTGTAAGATTCCAGGGAATGGTCTTTACTGAGGCTGGTAGGTGAGAAGACTTACAGGCAAAGCACATCTGAATTCTTGACTTGAACAGGTTTTGCCTTCAGGATTTCTAATGGCTTTCCTATTGTGAAAGATCAGCAATAGCAAAATGGGGGTACTTTAGCTTTCAATTCACTTTCAGTAGCCTCTGAGATAAAATATGTTTTATAATTTTTTTTTTTGACAGGCAGAGTGGACAGTGAGAGAGAGAGACAGAGAGAAAGGTCTTCCTTTGCCATTGGTTCACCCTCTAATGGCCGCTGCAGCCAGCGTGCTGCAGCAGGCTCACCACGCTGATCCGAAGGCAGGAGCCAGGTGCTTCTCCTGGTCTCCTATGCGGGTGCAGGGCCCAAGCACTTGGGCCATCCTCCACTGTACTCCCTGACCACAGCAGAGAGCTGGCCTGGAAGAGGGGCAACCGGGACAGAATCCGGCGCCCCGACTGGGACTAGAACCTGGTGTGCTGGCACCGTAAGGTGGAGGATTAGCCTATTGAGCCGCGGCGCTGGCCAAAATATGTTTTATAATTTTAAAATGTTATTATGAAACAACATGCATATTGTTAAAAATAAATATAAAAAGATAAACCTATTAGTCATTTTAAATTTTTTCTGGTGGTTAAACTGTACTCTTATATCTCATCTCTTTTTATTGATTCATAAAAACTGCAAATTATCTATTTGCTCCTTACTACAAAAACAAAAAAAATAGAATTCTGAAATTCCCTTCCAGCTGTGCTACTGACCTATAACTTTTATCCAGCAGTTTTTTTCCTTCAACATTATCAATGTTAACTATATATTTGCTGTTTTTTTCACTGCTGCTATAATTCCTGTATGCAAGTATATCATAAAGTATTGATTTATTCTCCTTCTTATGAATAATTGGGTTGTTTCCTGTTTGAGGCTATAATGAATGAAGTCACCAAGAAAGTTTTCCATATATGCTTTTTGTTGCTAAAAGCAATTACTTTTTAAATTTTTATTGTTTATATTCATTTTATCAGAGAGACAGAGATCTTCCATTCAATGATTCACTCTTCAAATACCCTTAAAAGTTGGGTATTTGTACAGGTTAAAGCCAAGAGCCTAGGGGGAGCTATGGCAGCTATGGTTGCGGTCTACAGTGGTCTGGTTAGGAAGACAACACGTGTGGTAACGGCTGCCGTCTGCCTCACAGAACCCGGAACTCATGCCGTGCTGTGGAGAAGAGGTTGTTCTCAATATAAACAATTAACCAGCAATGAGGACCTGCCTGTTCCAATGGAAAATCCTTATAAGGAGCCTCTTAAGAAATGTATCATGTGTGGGAAACGTGTAGATTACAAGAATGTACAGCTTTTGTCCCAGTTTGTTTCTCCATTTACTGGATGCATTTATGGAAGGCACATAACAGGTCTTTGTGGGAAGAAACAGAAAGAAATCACAAAAGCAATTAAGAGAGCTCAATTAATGGGGTTTATGCCGGTTACATACAAGGATCCTGCCTATCTTAAGACCCTAAAGTATGTAACATAAAGTATCAGGAGTAAACTATGTAAGGTTACCACCAATAAACTTCTTTTATAATAAAAAAGCCAAGAGCCTAGAACTTATCTATATCTCTCACAAGGGTGGGAGAGACCCAAATACCTGTGATATCATCTTCTGGTTCCCAGAGTATGCAATAGTACTAAGTTGGAATCAGAAGCAGAGGTGGCTCAAACCTAGACCTTCTAACAGGATGCAGACATCTGAAGCAGTATCTTAACCGCTGTGCCAAATGTCTGTCCCTCACTGCCATTTCTATTGTATATAACTCAGAGTAGAATTAGATATGTGTATCATTAGATTCTGTAGATACTGTAATGTTTCCACCTAAGTGATTAACAGGTTCCAAAATGTTACTTCATATTACTTTTTTTTTTTGGACAGGCAGAGTGAACAGTGAGAGAGAGAGACAGAGAGAAAGGTCTTCCTTTGCCATTGGTTCACCCTCCAGTTGCCGCCGTGGCCGGTGTGCTGCGGCCAGCGCACTGCACTGATCCAATGGCAGGAGCCAGGTACTTATCCTGGTCTCCCATGGGGTGCAGGGCCCAAACACTTGGGCCATCCTCCACTGCACTCCCTGGCCACAGCAGAGAGCTGGCCTGGAAGAGGGGCAACCGGGACAGAATCCGGCGCCCCGACTGGGACTAGAACCTGGTGTGCCGGCGCTGCAAGGCGGAGGATTAGCCTAGTGAGCCGCGGCGCCAGCACTTCATATTGCTTTTGATAACTTTCTTTGAGTCATAACCTTGCTAATACTTGATATTTTCTGCCTTTTCAAAGTTTAGTCGTGTTTAGGATGTAATATGTGGCGTTATATTTAGCTGATGACTAATGATTCTGACCACCTTTTTGTGTTTTTTCTTAAAGATTTATTTATTTACTTGAAAGTCAGAGTTACACAGAGAGAGCAGAGGCAGAGAGAGAGAGAGAGAGAGAGAGAGAGAGAGAGAAGGACAGAGATAGAGAGGTCTTCCATCCACTGGCTCACTCCCCATTTGGCTGCAATGGCCGGAACTGCACCAATCCGAAGCCAGGAGCCAGGAGCTTCCTTAGGGTCTCCCACAAGGGTGCAGGGGTCCAAGAACTTGGGCCATCTTCTACTGCTTTCCCAGGCCACAGCAGAGAGCTGGATTGGAAGTGGAGCAGCCAGGACTAGAACCAGCACTTGTATGGGATGCATGGGCTTCAGGCCAGGGCGTTAACCCTCTGAGCCACAGCACTGGTCCCGAGACCATCTTTTCATATCATCATTTAAATACATTGAGTAAATAAGTGCTCAAGCATCTTATTTAAGTTGTTATGTTTCTCATTGATTCATTGGCATTCTTTAAATCTCTTGCAATTAATGTACATATATATGCATTGAACAATTCTACATATATTCCATATGTATATACCCACTTTATGAGGGTACAAAAGCAATATGCATTCATTAGAAACCATACTTTATATTTTCAATTTCGATCTTTTCCTGGGATCTCCTGTGTTGCAATGCTGGGCAGTAGTAGGGTGCTACAAATCTCAAACTATGAAATCTTGAGGGTAAGCAACTGACACTCCCACAGCATACTGTGTTGCTAAACTATGATGTTCAATAGGTTAGGTATATCGAATGCATTTTTGAATTAGCAGTATCTTCAATTTATGATGGATTTATCAGTACATAATCACATTGTAAGTCAAGTAGCATCTCTCTCTCTGTGTGTTTTCATATAGAGAGTAAGTGAGAGAGAGAAAGAGAGAGAGAGAGAGAGAGAGAGAGAAATTAATTTATTAAAGTAGCTTAGGTAATTTTGGAAGCCAACAAGTCCAAAATACATAGGGTGGGCTGGCAGGCTAAAGACCCAGAAAGCCAATGCTGTAATTCAAATCTGAAGGCCATCTGCTATAAAATTCTCTCTTACTCAAAGGAGGCCAGTCTTTCTGTCCTTTTTGGACTTTCAACTGATTGGATGAAATCCACTTAAATTTACTCAAAGCCCACCAGTTTAAATGCTAACAGAAACACAGAAACACCAGAATAGTGTTTGATCAGATATATCTGAGTATCCCATGATCCAGACAACTAACCATCACATCTATCAATAAAAGTCCTTGAAATTCTGATTTCAGGAAATATCTGGTTCAGAGTTCTGTTTTATCTTTTAGGTCATGAAAATAATATATGTGTTTTATAAATTTATTTCTCAATATAATGAGATTTAGAAATGTGGAAGAAATCTATCTATGCACATATCTACCAGTCTGAACTCAGAACTTCTGCATTATTATCGTGATTATGGGAGAAAATGTTTTAAAATATAGCATGTGCATTTTTTTATTTTATTTAAGATTTTTCATATATACAGACTCAGAAACAGAGTGATATTTCCCACACTACCGCCTGCTGCCCACACTCCCACCCTTCTTCCTCCTCCCTCTCCTAATCTTATTTTAAATTATTACAAAAATCTACTTTTAGTTAACTTTATATTGCTTTATTATTATTACAAAGGTGAGATTGATTGGCTGATTTCTGGGGATGAAATAAATCCACTACTTTTATTTATGTGGATATAGCAAGATTTAATTGTGTGAGGCCAATCATGCATCACTGGGGTTTAAGCCTCAGTCTTCATGTTGGCAATGCAAACTTCCCGGTCTTCAAGACACTCTTTTGTGACTAATGGTGATTGGGCAAGATGAGAACTTTGAGGATCATTATGGATTGCAGAAGCCCAAATCTGATCTTAGTCAGTATAGGGTTAGAGTATTCCTTTTTTTGTTGTGTCCAGAAATGACTGGCACAACCTTTAACTCCAATATATCATGTTTTTAGAATAATTATCTCTATTCTTTTTAAAATCAATTTATAGGCTAGCATGGACCAGATCAGGTACATTCATGAAGAAATATATCAGACTTATTTAAATCAAATATCAATGCCTTTCATCTCTGGGCTCTGACGATCTCAAATGAGACAGGACTTCCATACTGTGTGAAGTCTTATCACCACAGCTTCCAATATGGCTAAAGGAATAAAACATGGTTCAATATACTAATTATCATTTTTAGATGACACATGTGAGTGAGATCATGCAACGTTTGCCTTTCTGTACTTCCCTTATTTCATGAAACAAAATTCTGCTTCCTTTATGTGGAAATTGAGTGACAATAGAAATATATATGCATATCAGTGTGATTCCTGGGATAAAGTACTGGGAATCTTCAGTGGAAGGGAAATTTTCCTTTTATTAAATTCCAGTTTACAAACTTTGATTTAATTTTTCATGTACAAATATTTTTTTTCCTAACAAAAGTTCCAATTGACTTTAAACAAGTCATCTCCTAGTGGAGTTAATATTTCTTTATAGAAATTGAGTTGATTGATCCTTCCTGGAACTAGTGGCTCTGGTCTAAAGAGAGTCTCATTTCACCTTTCTACCAGCAGATGGAAAAAAATAGCAAAAAGAACACAGTTGAGGCAGTAACACTAGCTCCTGAACATAGACATCACTTGGTGCCAGACTGTAGTTTTTCTTAAGTATAAAGTAGATATATAGGTAAGCTTCCTGGCTCTTGAATAAAATTGAAATTCTAGAATTTTTAAATCATTGAAAATGTTTTAGAGTTTATATGCCTCTTTAATGCAATAAATTCCTATGCTATGAAAAGGAAAAATACCTACGGTAGCAAATTTATTCATCTGGTTGGATCTGGCTCAAGTTAATTGAGAAATCAGCAACACCTAATACTTAAGAAAGATGAACTTTTCAAGTGAACACACTCCTAAACATCAATAGATTTGCTTTACTGGAGGAAAAGTTATTTATATTTTAATAATATTTTAAATGTTTTTTTAATTTTTTCTGTCTATGCTACCAAAATATATTTTGTCAAGAATACACATGAAACTTCAACTCAAGACCATTTGTCTAGGTGCTATGGGAATTTAACTCTACAACAATTGCCCATGAAATTTTATTGAAATCCTTCCAGGGACAATAGAAACAGAGATGACTCTTTTTTCCGATGCATTCAGGATTCTGGTTTGAAATCTCTGCCATTTGCACTGTACGCTAATGACAAGCTGGATGTTTGCATGAAAGCCAATATGTTCTTACACTGCTTTTTGAGACAAGTAATAATCAGTCTGTCATCAATGTCATGCTGCAATCAAGCTTTGACAAGGTTTGCAAATAACTTGAAAGGAATTGCTCATCCCTGAACACTGCAGATCAAAACCAGCCCTGAACAAAAACTAAAAGTCTGCTGTGCGTCAGCTGCACAGTCTTAGGAAACGTGCTGTGCATAAGCAGAAGCAGGAGCAGAGGGGACAACCAGTCCTTGAGCGGCTTTGACCTAATGAGCCACCTCCCTCCTAGTTTAAATATATGTGTACATTTGAGCAGAACTTTACTTAGCCACTAATCCCTGGAACTCACTATTCAAAACAGTGATGTCGCCACCTGAAGTGCCCATCCTGATGGGCAATACCATTTGTACGATTCCTGAAGATGATTGTGAAAGTAAACAGCACACCCATCCTTTGTGTGGTTTCTTCTCTGAACTCAAAAACTAGCACAGGCAAGATTTCTCATCAAACCCAGGACTCCCAGCGTGGAGGAGATTACACACACAGGGCTTGACCCATCAGTTGTTTTCTTTTTCTCTTTTCTGCTCTTAAACCTTTCCTACTCCATCAAGGGGGTGAAATTGTAGTTTGTTCACCACTGCTCCTGATACTGTCTTTCTGCAGATTCTCTTTGTCATAAGAACCTCATTAAATTTATCTATAAAATTTTGGGAACAAGATCCTTTTTGAAAACAAAAAGAATTTTTAAAAAAATCTGCTGATCACTGTTATGCTCAGAGCTTCAAAACGTGTTTGTATGACTAGCTGGATAGACACTTAAGGTATGGACTTACGTTTGCCTAAATTTTACACAGATTTGAGATGTAAATTAATTGTTGACTTTATCTTAGCATAAGAGAAGAATTTAATTCAGAATTATCTTGATGTTCTTTACAAGGAACCTGAAAATCAGGAAACACAAGATATTAAAAATGAAAAAGGCAATAAAGAAAAAAAGTATATGCATTATAAATGAAAAGGGCACATTCCAAAAACAAGGAGATGTAGAACACAATAAGAGTCCATTTTGGGGTGGTGTTGTTGCACATCAGGTTAAGTATACCTTGTGAGTCCTGCATCCCATTATAGAGTGCCTGGGATCCAATCTCACCTCTGTTTTCAATTCAGTTTCCCACTAACACAGCTGGGAGGCAATAGATGATAAACCAAGTGCTTCGGTTCCTACTACTATCTGGAAGACCTGGATGGAGTTCCTGGCTCCTTGTTTCATCCTTGCCCAGTCCCAGCAGTTGTGGGTATTTGGGGTGTGAGTCCTAGATGGAAGATGTCTCCCTTCTTGTATTTCCCTCTTTTTCTCTCTTACCCTACCTATCAAATGAATCAAGAAAGGAAACTTTAAAAAAAGAATTCCATGTTATTATGACTGTAGTCATTTGAGATTATATTCTACAGAGTCCAAAAAATGTCCAATAAAATGTCCATTTCATAAACATGTGATGGACATCATTTGATCATCTCAGTACCCTGTTAGCTATTATGAGAGATAAGCATGACATGCAAGATTTAGTTCCTGTTTTTCAAGAAGTTTCCAATCTATATAGGCAGAAAACTATTGCATAGGAACTTAAAGTTCAAACTTTTGAAAGTACATAAAGTAAAGCCTGAAATATGAAATCACAATCATTCATAAGCTAAAGACTTTCAACAAATATCCATAAGTGTATCTTTAAGCCATATTTATTAGCCCTCAACTTTCCAAGTCTTCTGAGTTTAATCCTTCCCATTTAAATAAAACCCACATCCCACTTCCATACATACAGGAAATCCAGCTCACATCTCTGCTCTATCTGAGATCCCCACCATATGGCTGTATTTATATGTCTAGGCTGCCAATTGTCCCCTCTCAGTTTGGAACACAAAGATGGGATTCTTCCTCATTGTCTCTGCTCATCCCATTCAGTGAGTCTCTGCTGTAACTCCCCTGACTAGTCAATTTCAAGCAAAGACATGGATATATATAGTCATATTTTTGCTTTCTTACAACACTTTTCTTGAGATTGTATTGGTTTAAAAAATCAATCTACAGTCTTAAGAATTGCATCAAGAAATCCCAGAAAAAAAATAAAATTTATTTTAAAGTAGTATATCTCCTATTGTGATTTAGATATGCCTTCTTCTTTGGTGTTCCAAGGCCTTTTACCTTCCTCTGGAATCTAATATCCTTTTCTTCCAACTACTTAAACCTCCAGCCTCCTTTCTCAAGTTTCTTCAGTGAGAACACCAAAATCAGTGTTAATCTGATAATACCCCAGAGGGATGGGCCTACTCACAAGGAAGCTAGACTTTTATGTAATTGACAGAAACTTTTAAATTCTCTCAATTCAAACACTTGCTACAGAATAAGTCCTGGTCCTTACTTAGATCTCTGATGCACTTCATACCTGGGCTTCTGGCAAGTGATTTACAAGGCTAGATAGACGCTGAAATCATAAGAGTCTGAGTTCATTGAAAGAAAACTTAAACATTACTTGCTGAATTCTGCTTTAAAAGTTAGTATTATTCCTTCATTTTTGATGATAATCATCCAAATACACTACAAATCTACATTACGTATTAACTGCTATTTATCTGTACAAAGAATTTGCCCAGTGCAGGATATGATACTTTATGAATTTTAAGTCATTACCTATTTTATTAGTACAGCCAATGTTTTAGTTCAAGTTGATTTTAAAAATAATTTACATTACTGAAAACTGTAGATTCTCATGCAATGACACAACTCAGCATAATAAATTTGGAGCACCATTTTGTGGAAATATTTTATCATCCTCAGTGTGCAATATGGAGACACATAGATAAATATATTTATTAGTTTCCTACTTTGTAAATTCATCTTTGTTTCCCTTTCTGTGACAGTGCCGAAAAACTTGGTAACCTAGAATTGCACTATGATGTAGACAGGGACGTAGCTAACAAGGAGGAGCTGCAATAGCCAGGCCCTCCCTGAAGACTTACATGTCCTGTAGACTCACCTGCCTACCCAAACCCCATCCACCCTTTCCTGCAGCCCAACTGGCACCCGATAAATAGGCCAATGTGACAGCTGGCTGCATCTCTATAATGACTTTTATCTTGCTATATAAAAAAAAAATTGCTATGGCTTACGCACCTACTCCCAACATGCATCTGGCATGGCATGTCTTGAGTTTTCCAAAACAGGGCAAGGAACTGGTGATACTGAAGCCCTGCCACCACAAACTTTACTTCCTGTGACTATTTCATTAAACCATGCCCCAAACAACATCCCTATACCTCTAGTTCATATAAAGGGGTGGGCCCAAATTGTGTTGAGTGCAGCTCTCTCTTAAGCATATTTCTTCCTGAGTGTGTACTTTCAGTTTTAATGAAAATTAATTCTGCTTTTCTGACTTCCACCCTCAGCCATGAGTACCTCCTTGCATCAGAGACAAGAACCTGGACCCATCCGCACCATGACAAGTAGAGCATCATCTTCCTATGGAAAACAAAACAGTGATGATAAATTAGATATCTTAGATAAATCACAGGACATAGTACTTCCAAATATTAAGGGTGGACCTCTTTAAGTACTGGGCTTCTCAATTCCATTTCAAATAGTACAGTAAACTTTAAAAAAAGAAAAACCTTGAAGTATAACCAACTGCTTTGTGAGACTCAGAAGTAATTGTGCCAGGACAGAGCCCAGTGGCAATATACTAGAGACCTCCTAGTGGACTCATATTACTCCAGTATGGCATTTGTTCAACGAATATTTGCTGAATGCTTGCTATAGAAGATGCTGTGTTGGGAGCTGATGAATCAATGATCAGCTAAAAGGACTGGAATAGACCTGTAAGGAGCTTACACAATAACAGAAGAAACAATTGATCAAGGATTCAAGTAAATAAAATAATTAACCTCATATTGAATACAAGGATGGAGACAGTTTTATTCTAGAGCGAAAAGAAATTTAAGTATTCTTAAATATATGAAAAAACTCAGCTTCAAAAATAGGAAAGATACATCAATTAAAACCATTCTGACAACATTTTATCTATCTTACTGACAAAAATAGAAAAGTTTTATGGCATACTCTATAAGCAAGAATTAAGGAAAAGGGCATTTTGATTGCAAATGTAAATGAATTCATTCTGTATGGAAAGCAATCTGGCAATATCTATCAATATATAAAAACATAACTTCTGATTCTTTTTTTCAGAAATAGGAATGTGGTCTACAGGTTTGTTCTCATTTGTATAAAAATGATAGCATGTAAAGAGTTATCCACTGTCATTACCTTTTTTACTGAGATGACTGGGAAAATATCCAAATATCCATCTTTTAAAACCATTGCTATGTTTTGTCACCTCCATTGCTGGGGAGGCTTAGTGGGAAATGATTGGAACATGGTGCAGATTAATGCCGTTAAAGGGATTAATACCTTTCTCTTGTGGGTGAAGTTTTCCTCTCAGGGGACTGAATCAGTTACTGTGACAGTGAGCTGTTATAAAGCAAGTCTACACCTGCATTTTCTCTCTTTAGCATGCACCTGCTTGCACTTCCGTTTTCCACCGTGAGTAGAAACAGCACAAGGTCCAGTTTGCACTTGCCAGATTCCATAAACATGAGCCCAAATAAACTTCTTTGCTTATAAATGATCTAGTCTCAGGTATTCCTTTACAGCAGCTAAAAACGGACTAAGAAAGCAGTGAAATAAATTATACTACAAATATAAAATAACATTCAAGGTAGCTATAACACAGAATAAGAACATAGCTTTTGTTTGTTGTTAGAATAATGGGGCCATTATAAGACAATGCTAAGTTGAAAACAATTATGACTCCATATGGATTGTATAACATGCTAAAAAGAATGTGAACATTTTTGTTTGTGTATGCCTAAGATATCTTTGGAAATTGAGTGGGAGAAAGCTTTTTCTATGCACACATTTCCTTTAGTACCTTTTTAATTTTGTATGTGAATATATTACCTCAAAATATTTAAATATAAGGTAAAGATAAAATTTCAGTAGTGTCTATAATGGAATTGTCATCAGCTCTATAAGTTGTGAGGTTTGAGAGTCAAGTTCTTGAAAAAGTCGCTAATTATGTCACATTCAACAAAAAATATATGCATCAGAACCTACTGAGTTCAAGGCAGTATGACCTTGGAATTCAAAATTAAAATACTTGAACTCATGAAGATATAGTTTAATGGAGGAGTGAGATATTCTTTTTTTTTTTTTTTTTGACAGGCAAAGTGGACAATGAGAGAGAGAGACATAGAGAAAGGTCTTCCTTTGCCGTTGGTTCACCCTCCAATGGCTGCCGCAGCCAGCGCGCTGCGGCCGGCGCACCACGCTGATCCGATGGCAGGAGCCAGGTACTTGTCCTGGTCTCCCATGGGATGCAGGGCCCAAGCACTTGGGCCATCCTCCACTGCACTCCCTGACCACAGCAGAAAGCTGGCCTAGAAGAGGGGCAACCGGGACAGAATCCGGTGCCCCGACCGGGACTAGAACCCGGTGTGCTGGTGCCGCAAGGCAGAGGATTAGCCTAGTGAGCAGCGGCGCCGGCCGAGATATTCTTTTATAAAGGGTAAATTTTAGTAAATGTGATTAACAAAAAACAGACTTATTTTTTTGCTAAATCTTTATATAATTACTAAAAGTTTCTAGCATCTTATTTGTAGCTTATTGTATGTAAACACCTAAAGTATTATAGATCAGATATTTTAATGTCATTAACATATATGTGATGAAAACTATTCATTAACATGTATGGAAAAGGAGTTCTTAAAAAAATCTGCTGTGGCATAGCCAGTGAATCTGAAGCTTGTAGAAATGGCATCCCATGTGGGCACCAGTTCCAGTATTGGCTGCCCCACTTCCGATCAAGCTCCCTGCTAATGCACCTGGGAAGACAGTGGAAGATAGCCTGAGTGCTTGAACCTCTGCACCTACAAGGGAGACCCTGAAGAAGCTCCTGGCTCTTGGATTTGGATCCACCCAGCTCCTGCTGTTGATGGCCATCTAGGGAGTGAACCAGCAGATGGAAAATCAATCTCTTTCTTTCTCTCTCCCTCTCTCTCTAACTCTACCTTTCAAATATATAAATAAATCCTAAAAAGAAAACCATGCATTAAACACCCATTTAATTGTATGTATTATTAAAATTTTATAAAAGCTTCCTTTAGTCAGAAATCTGCTGTTTCCCTTAGACAGCATATAAAATAGACTCCAAATAACTGTGTTAGCAGATAACTGTTTTCAAATAACATTTGATCTGTCCTATTTATTTTCTATCATCTGTCATTTCATTTCCTGCTCATAATTTTATTAAATGATTTTGAACGTGCAGTGGTGCATGCAAACTACACATTTTTGGTTATTGTTGTTTAAATATGAGCAATCCTGAGATTGATGGAAAAATCTATAATATCCCCTAATAAAAGGAAGAAAGCCAGACATGACTATTCAAAACAGAATTGCAAGGTTAGAAATCTGAATGTCACAAAAAGAACATGATAGCAATGGTATGTGACCCAGTGTCATTTATATTTCCCTCTTACTTTATGAGTGGAAATAGAGTTTGTGGAACTTAAAGTTTACATAAACAAGGGAGGAGAGGTTTAAGAATAAAAATTGCACGTTTACGAATGATGGGGCCTCAGAAGGGCCCTTGCAAGAAGGACTTTGAATCTTAAGCTTTTTTGCTTCAGAGATATCCATTGTTTCTTTTATGAGAGCAAATTTCCTTTGACTGCTTTCTCTGATGTGGTCTGTACATTTATTTGGGATGGAGAGGAAGGGTTACAAATTTCCGTAAAGTCACAGGCAATTAAAAGAAGTTCCACCTCACTATCTAGAGTACAACTCCATTTATTACGTTTTCTTCATTTAAGAAAATAAAATTAAATATGACATTTCAGATTCAATAGAACAAACCAGAACTTTCCTATCACAGGACATCATGTCTTGCAATTTCATTTACATACTGTTCTTTCAGGCTATATGTGGAAATTCAACAATAACGTTATTCATTCCTCTCAAGTGGTTTGCAGTAGCACTTTTGACAATTCTCCCATCACCGAGCATTTATTAGTATGATCACACGCAGCTCTTTCCCTTGGACATAGTCCCCCTCTGTTCAGCTCTCACTGCAGAGATAGGCTGAATCTCCCTTTTTACTGAGAAATGGCAGACATTTCTAAGTTTTCTCTCTTTCATTACGCCAGGGGGGAAACCAGCTTCGGCTAATTCTGGTAACCATGTTATCTAACTCTCAAAACAGGGAAAATCATGAGGAAGAGAGGAGGCATAAGTTCTGAGAAGCATCCCCTGGTTATTGTTGCTAGGGCAACTGCTACTTGGCATCCTCCAAATAGTCGTCGTCTGTCACACTTGGGGTATAATTCACAGGCATGCAACACATTTGAGTGGAGCTTTAAAAATGGTGGGGGAAGGGATGAGGACACATGTAAATAAATGAGAGAATTTTAAATAGGCATATAAATAAAAATGCATGCCTAATATTTAGAGAGAGGAAAGGCATAAGACGAATACATTTTTGATAGTATGAGTTCAGCACTGAAATATTATGTTGTTTCTTATTGCAAAAATTAGCCTCTACCCATTCCCAATAATTGTCTACCCATCTGTCTTCTTTTCTAAGAATTGCTTCTTCTTCCATTTAAGACTCTTATGTAGTTGAATTTAAAACTAAATATAAGACTCAGATACCATTTTTCTTTTCACAAACCTTAGAAGAGCAAAGAATATTTCAACTATTTTTTATTGTTTACCAGAATGTCTGACTTTAAAGCCAGCCTGGCTTTGTTATAAAAGAAGATGAGGTGTTTATATCTCAAATAATCATTGACAAAACCAGCCATGAGCCCTGAAATACACTTGGCTAAGTCTAGGTTGTACATTTCATTTTTCTTATGTCTTTGTTTCATGAAGTCAGGGTGTTTGCTTTAATCTTTCTAATCTCTACCTCTTTTCAAACATTATAAGGGAGTTACTGAAGACATTGTGAAAAAAAAAAGTGGCATCACTGTTCAAATTATCTAGAAGAAAGGAAGCCTTAAAAACACCCATCATCAAAGTCACGTACAACCCGACAGTCCCAACCTCCTCTTAGTATGTGCTGGTGTCAGCATCAGCAAAATTGAAAGGAAACCCATATCAATGTGTCACATTCACAAAGTGGATTTAATAGCAAATACAGTTTTTGAAAGTGAGTGGGGACAAGAAGGAGAATTTTTTACCAAATTACACTAAATGAATATGAAAAAGCATAATGGATTAAAGAGGAAGGAATAAAAAATTGAAAAAAAAGTAACGTCTGGTGATGACTTCCCCAAAAGCTTTTCCTTGCCCTTTCTGAGAATGTCTAAGGTTCTCTGATGAAAGCTAAATATACACTTTCTTATGGTCAAGATATAGAACGAGGCTTTATCTACCAAAGTAAATAAAGAAAAGTACTTTAATTACTAGACTTAACAGTGTACCTTGGTTCAATCAAAACAGGCTGGTTTTGATACTATTTTACATTTTTTTATTGAATCCTCCCAGTTTTGTGAAACAATACACTCATTGCCTGGAATTCCAGACAAAGAATCACATAGTTGCAGTCAAGATAAAAACAATGGGCTGCATTTCTGAGCATTTATTATATGGAGGTCTGAGTAACTTTATAAAAATTAACTCATGTAAAGCTTACATTACAAGACACTGATTTAAGTTATTCTTATTATACAGATTAAATAATTACTGTATGTAGAAGCTATGTACCAGGCTCAGATTTTGCATAACAAGGAAATGACAATACCAGGCTAGAACTTCTGTTTCTGATATTAGTGTCATATGCATGGAAACTTGGTTGGATGGCCATTTTCTACTTGGGCCTCTCCACTCTGGAGTAATTCTGTGTGGAATATGGCATACCTATCTAATCCCCACCTTTTATACAGCAAATACTTCTGATTATTCTTTCTAGATCTCTGATTATCACTCTATATATCTTTTTATACTTACTTTTGCAAGGGACTCCAGTATTGGAGGGTGAAGCAGTTGACAGGTTTATCCAGGTATCTTCAGTCTTATTGTTTCTCTTAGCATTCTTTTTGGCATTATCTTGCCTAGGTAAATATCTAATCTGTAGTAATACAGTTTATGACTTCCCATGTTGCTTCATTGGCTTAAATACCTTAGGTATTAGTGGGTCTGAATTTGTATTTGCTATGCTTTGCATTTAAATAATTGGATGTTAGAAAAACACCTCCATTCTTTATCCATTCTCTCTCTCTCTCTCTCTCACACACACACACACACACACACATTCTCTACCCTTGATAATTTTTATATTTTAATTTTCCCCTGTGCAGAATAGAATTTCCCAGAATAACATGACATGTACCAAGCTAGTAAGGATAACACTCTTATGGGAACAAATTCTGAGCATCTGGAGAGCAAAGACTGAATCTTACTTATTTCTACATCTGCCTTTCAAAGGAAAATCAAGTTCTATTCGTTATACAAATTTAATTAACCGCTTGCTAATTACATTGAATCATATGCTAAGAAACAACATTTTACTTTACAGTAATGAACACACTGGTTAGGGTAAGTCAGGCTGTACTGCACTAGCAAGCACACACAAATATCAATGGCCTATCAGAACATAAGTCTACTTTTCCCTTACCTTGTCCATGCCCTTTAAGTCAGCGTGAGGCCTTTCCTCACCAGAATGATTCATGTTCCATGTCGTTGCAGTCTCCAGATGAAAACATGATCTCATATACATGAGAAAGAAAGAGGGGGATATGGCAAAGAAAAGTATCTTTAAGATTCTATCCAAAAGTGGTACATATCATATATGCTCATGTTTTGTTGAAGTTTATGTAGTAAAACAATAGGCCATCCTTATCTTTTAAAAGTGCAGGGATGTGGAATTGCTTTATTGACTGTCTGAAAAGGAGAAATGAGTGATTGTCAGTGAGCATCTCTAACAACAATGGCAAGGGACATGCCCATTCATGCCTTTTCTCCAGGGTAACCCTTTACCTTAGTGCAAGTGTGGTTAGCTTATCATGGCTATGCAATTGTGTGTCAACTGTAGGGAGAGAAAACATAACAGGATTTGCAAATATCAAGGCTACATCAAGGTCAAGCAAAGTGAAAAGTCACAGAGGAGGAGTAGAGAGATAGGACTGTGAAATATTCTCATCTTTAGCAAATTTTTGACAGGGACAAGAACCTGAATTCTGTGGAAAGAATTTTTTTAAGGGTTTATTTACTTGAAAGTCAAAATTATAGAGAGAGAAAGACAGAGAGACAGAGAGACAGAGGGAGAATGAAAACTCTTTCATCTGCTGATTCACTCCCCAGATGGTAGTCACAATGGCCAGCACTGGGACAGTCGTAAACCAGGAGCCAGAAGCTTCATCCAGGTCTCCCATGTGGTGGCAGGAGCCCAGACATTTGGGCCATTTTTTGCTGTTTTTCACAAGCCATTAGCACGGAGCTGGATGGGAAGTAGAGCATAAGGAACTCAAACCAATGCCTATATAGGATGCTGGCAGGGAATGTTGTGGCTTTATCCACTACACCACAACACCAGCCCCAATTTTTAAAATATGATGTTGGTCATACTCAGCACATAAGACATAGAAAGAGATTATCAGTGCATCTGGAAAACAACATATCCTACCTGACTGACAAGAAAAGACATTATCTCATTTCCATTTTCTCTTTGACACTTACATCTCTGAGATTTATGAAATCAAGCCTTCTGTTTGTGCCTGGCCTAAAGCTTCACGATGTGTTTATGTTACAAAGGCCAACAGTGTATCTGCAGAAATAATAATCTTGTGTATGAGTTATGTATTCTGGGCGAATCCAAACTAAAATTCCACTTAAAAATTATCCCCATAATGGAAACAAGCTGTACTGACTTAAGATACGGAATTGTTAAGATGAGGTGTGTTCAAGTTTTTTACTAGGAAAATAATCAGAGATGGCATCCCTACCTAGTGCCATGATTCATTCACACATGATGTAGGGAGTCACTGATGCCAATGCAATCTACCAAAGAATGAGCATATTACAGGAATCACAAAGAGTAGGAGACATTTTCTTCTTTACCCAGTCAATATTCCTTACTTTAGAAAGTAAGGACAAAACGATTTTAATCTGTAGATATTCTAGAAGGGTGGTGGGTAACAAGGTTTGCCTATGGTTACTTTTATGCCTTCAGTCATAAGTATTTGATTTTCCTTGGCATTACATCTTTCTCTTTCATTAGCTTAATATGTACTGTATGTATGTATATATTATTTCTGAAATGTATACCATAAAATTAAAAATATATACCATGAAATAAAATAAAATAATTAAAAAATACCATAGTTCTTCCAGAAGTGTTACTGTACCCTTTCTCCTAACTTATGGACTTTGTCTACACTGTGATTACTCCTGGACTTTCAGAAATGACTGGGGATTATTAATGGTGCTAAACGTAAAAGCATTTATTTACATGGAAACAGAGACTGACTCTTCCTTGGCAAAATCTGTTCTTGATGCAACACATACCACTGAATCACAGAGTTGATATAATTATAAGACCTTAATTATCAGACCAGAATAGGGATTCTGAGTACACAGACAGTTCTTATAAGAATTTGATACTAGACCACACATTTATATGCACAGTGACATACTAGGGAGAGAAGATACTTAAACTATATTTTTAAAGAAATGCACGTTACTCTCCCTTATCCAGCTTTGCTTTCCATGATTTCAGTTACCTGTGATTAACCTTGATCCAAAAATGTTCCAAAGAAAACTAGAAATATGCAACATCTTTTAAGTTATTCACAATTCTGAGTAGCATGTTGAAATCTTGCACCATCCCTCTCAGGCCCACCCAGGAAATGAGTCATCTCTTCATCCAGAGTATCCATATAGTGTATGCTAACCAGCCATCACTTAGTAGCCAATTCAGTTATCAGATCAACTGTTGCAGTGTTGCAGTACTTCTGTTCAAGGAATCTTTATTTTATTTAATAATGTACTCAAAGCAAAAGAATATTGATACTGGCAATTTGAGTATACCAAAAAGAAGCCATAAAGTGCTTCTTCTAAATGAAAAAGTACAAGTTCTCAGCTTAATAAGTAAAGAAAAACAATTATATGTTGAGGTTGCCAGCATTAATGGTAAGAATAAACTTTTTATTCATGAAATTGTGAAGAGAGAAAAACAAATTATTGCTGGTTTTACTGTAGTGCCTCAAACTGCAAAGATTACAGCCACTGTGTATCATAAGTGCTTCATTAAGATGGAAAAGACATTAAATTTGTGCATGTTAGTATAGGAAAAATAAAATATTTTTAGGGTCTGTTACTATTCAATGCTTCAGGCATGCACTGCACATCTTGGGAATATCCTTCATGGATAAGGGGGGACTATTATACACTTATATTTATCCCTATAATACATTTTTTAAAGTATACTTTTAAAGTTATCTGTTGCTGATATGCAGAAGAGACTTTCTGAACTCTACTACATATCTATGTCCAAAAAACTGTGGTCACGTCTCACAAACAAGAAAGGACTTTCCTCTAACTCTTCCATAATCTCCACCATATCTTTGAAATCTAGTTGGCTCAAGGAACACTTAAAACAACTCTGCTCAGAAAAAGAGAAACTGCTACACCTTGTGCAGTGGAACCAGATCACACCAATGCATGCTACACTAACAGGTGGAATCACAGTGGCTACTACTCTGGTAGCCACCATACCCACCAAGCATACACACTGTATGGCTGGTAGAATTAGAGCAGTCACCAGAGGAGGAATTGCTCAGCTCAGAACAGGAGTAAGGAGAAGTGAATTCACCATCTGAGGACACCCAGCTTTGGAGGGTAGGTATACAGTGAGGAACTGAAGAAGAGTTCCTGGACTTTTCCAGTTATGTCTACACTGAGGTTTATTTATTTTGAACGGTTGATAGACTGTTAAGGAGTAATATATATGAGTCCCGAATCTTTGTGGGAAGCTAAAGTTCATGTATTTTCAGTAGATAAAGGAAATGATCTGTCTTAATAATTTAGAGATGTGTTTGATATCAGGCATACTCATAAGCTGATAAGGTTTTGAAAGTTCAAATTTCATACTGTGTTTTTTTTGTTGTTGTTGTTTTTGTTTTTGTTTTTGTTTTTTTTTTTTTTTTTTTGACAGGCAGAGTGGACAGTGAGAGAGAGAGACAGAGAGAAAGGTCTTCCTTTTGCCGTTGGTTCACCCTCCACTGGCCGCTGCGGCTGGCGCAATGCGGCCGGTGCATCACGCTGATCCGAAGCCAGGAGCCAGGTGCTTTTCCTGGTCTCCCATGGGGTGCAAGGCCCAAGCACTTGGGCCATCCTCCACTGCACTTCCGGCCACAGCAGACAGCTGGCCTGGAAGAGGGGCAACCGGGACAGAATCCAGCGCCCCGCCCGGGACTAGAACCCGGTGTGCCGGCGCCGCAGGCGGAGGATTAGCCTATTGAGCTGCGGCACTGGCCCAAATTGTGTTATTTTGATGTTTTTAAGAGACTGCGTATTACATTGTCACAATACTACATTTTGTTCTAGGAAGTTAAAAGGGGATTTGGGGCTCCTAAAAACTCTTGAAAACCAATCTCAAAGTCACAAATAGTAATCTTCCCTTAGATTTTATTTCTATTTCCTATAATATCTTTTTTCACTTATCTGCATTAATAGTCTATCTTATGAACTCTTGGGAATTTTTTGAAAATATAGGTACTTTAATTTTCTGCAAAGAATATGTCAGATCAATAGTTGCTCTTGAGTTTTCTTTTTTTGTTTAGTTTCTGTGTGTATGTGCATGCCCATACGCACCAATATCAGCATTAATGTCTCTCAAAGTAAGGCAAAAACCCACACAAGGGTGGAAAAGAAATGTTTGAATATAGATGGTAGATTGAAAATAATCCTTCCCTACAGTATAATTTGATTTTCAGAGGTGAGGGAAGGTTGCACATATTAGGAACTCAATAAACATTTATTGAGTGTAGAATTACATTTTAAAAATATCTATTTATTTGTAGGGCAGAGCTACAGAGAGAAGGAGACACACACACACTCACAGAAAGAGAGAGACAGAGAGAGACAAAGAGAGAGACAGAGAGACAGAGAGAGATAGAGATCTTCCATCTGTTGGTTCACTCCCCAGATGGCCACAACAGCAGGGGCTAGGGCTTGGCAAGGCTGAAACCAGGAGCAAGGAGCTTGTTCTGGGTCTTCTACATGGATGCCTAGGCCCAAGGACTTGGACCATCCCACACTGCTTTGCCAGGCTCATTAGTAGGGAGCAAGATCAGATGTGGAACATCTGGGTCTTGAATCACTTCCCATTTGGGATGCCAGCATTGCACGTGGTGACTCTATCAACTATGCCATAGCACTGGTCCCAGAATTACATTTTTTTTACAAATTTAATTTTGGATTAAACTTAAAACTCACCTTATCTGTTATCCCAGATGATACAAAAACTACTACTACTTCCCAAGACAAATCTATTTTCTATATCCAAGCCAAGGGGTGGAATGCGATATTTTCTTTACTTCTTTGACTCCAACATGTATATCTTGAAAAGAATTCCTATTTATATTGAGCTGAAAATTTGCCTTTCTAAAATATCACCCATTAGACTTAGTAGTGGTTTTCTATAAGCTATCGAAGAGGAAATCTACTATTGAACTATATCAACAGTCTCTTTTCAGTTTGCCATCTCCACTTACTTCAACCATTCTTTCTACACCTTTCACCTTCCAGGACTCTCTTCCTTCCTTTCTGTCTGATTTATCACTCCCCAAATGGCACAACAGCCAGGGCTGGGCCAGGCAGAAGCTTGGATACAGAAAATAGATTTGTCTTGGGAAGTAGTAGTAATTTTTGTCCTATTGTTACAGATCACAGTCAGATGAATTAACTAGCAGGAAGTTCATTGTGAAGTACAATCTTGGAATACATATTTACTCATGATGAATCTGAGAAAAGTGGGATTACTGAGAAGGAGAAGTTTGGTTAAAATGCCGTCACATCAAAGGTGTCAGTTAATCTGCTGAGAATATTCAAATCTGAGATAGTAACAATAGGACACAGAAAACCAGCAAAATCTTTGTAAAAATAAATTAAAGAAAATCTAAATGAACGAAAAAATATATTAATAAATTGTAAGGCTCAATATTATTAAGATGTAAAATACCCCTAAAGTATCATTTGGTTTAAATATTCTACTAAATATTTTTGAAAAAAAATTGGTTAGAATTTAATAAGGCAACTAAATTGTATGTGGAAATAATAATTATTTAAAATTGTTTAAAACAAACTTGACAATGACAAATTTGAAGAACTTAATATTACTTGACTTTAAAACAATAAGTTATATTAAGACTGTAAGGCTTGAATTGAAACAACATACAAATAAGGATTATATAGAAGAGGCAAATATACATAAGAAAATATAGTCTCTTATCATTAGTCATTAAGGAAATGGTAATAAAGCAAATTGAAATATATACTTCACACAAGCTAGAATGGTTATTATTAGATTTTTTAAAAATTTTTTGACAGGCAGAGTGGACAGTGAGAGAGACAGAGAAAGGTCTTTTTCTGTTGGTTCACCCCCCAGTGGCCGCCACAGCCGGTGCACTGCAGCCGGTGCACCACACTGATCCGAAGCTAGGAGCCAGGTGCTTCTCCTGGTCTCCCATGCGGGTGCAGGGCCCAAGGACTTGGGCCATCCTCCACTTTACTCCCAGGCAACAGGAGTTCCTGTCCAGAATCCGGCACCCCAACCAGGACTAGAACCTGGGGTTTTGACAACTTTGTAATGTTGGCTATTTGGATTGCAGTGTCTTGAATGTCTGTGTTCCTCAAAATTTATATTTTTAAAATCATCATGCATGCAATGGTGTTAGAGAGTGGGACCTTTGGGAAGTGATTACACCCTCATGATTGGTATCAGTGCCTTATAAAATAAACCCCAGGGAACTTCCTTTTCCTTCTCACAATATGAGAACACAACTAGAACCAAAAGGTAAGATAGAATAAACATCAAACCTGCTGGCTCTTTGGTCTTGGATTTTCCATCTTCCAGAACTGTAAGAAACAAGTTTCAGTTGTTTATAAGTCATCCAAAGTTATTTTTTTATAACAGTTGACGTTATCTAAGACACAAAACAACCAAAATTCTCATCTTATGCTGCTGAAGCACTATTTGCATGTTTTATAAATTAAATATGTATTTACCCTTTGGTTTAGCAATTCCATTCTTAGTATTTATCTAAGTAAGTGAAAAATTATAACAAATATTTCTAGGAGATTGTTATAGTAACTATTTATTATAGCTCAAAGATGAAAATAATATGTTCCTCAACAATAAAATGGATACACAAATAATTCTGCATTCATAAAATGAAATTCAGTAATAAAATACAATAAATCAGTTATGGCTGCGAGAACTTGGATGATTTCAAAAATAGTCCATTTATATGAATTTCTACAATAGGCAAAATAAATGGATCATGACAGAAATCAGATAATAACTGCCTCTGGGACTTACTGATTGAGAAGGGAGAATATTTCTGGAGTGATAGTAATGTTCTATTTTTAAGAGAGGTTGAGTAACACAGGTGTATGTATTTATGCACTTAGTCACACATTAAACGTATGGATTACTGGATTCCATTACTGGATTCCACTGCATAAAAGAAGTACTTCAAGGAAACAGGCAGTATGCTGCAATGTTTCTCAGTGTCACAAACAAATTATAAGCTGATTGTTTGTAAGACCACACAACTCAATTTTGTCTTCTCTTCCTCATTATAAAATGCTTCTTTTTCTAGTCAATTAGCAGATAAATATTTAATAAGCATCCATTTTAAACCAAGTACTATAATCTCAGATTTCCTGTGTCTGATATGTCAGGGCAGATAGCCACCTAGTTAATTAACTTACAAGCCCAGACTTAGTATGTTTCTTTTTCTTTGTCATTTGTAAGAACACTGGGAAAGTTATTATGGAAGAAAAATGAACCATTAAACGTTTTTCTGTCAATGATAAACAAATTGGGGATAATTATTTTGTTTGAAAAATCCCTAGCCCTTATGAAATGAGTAAAGGTTTCCATTTTTTAAGTTGAATTCTTTCAAACTCTCAAAGTATTTAATAGAAATGCAAAAAAAAAAAAAAAGACTAATTCAGATTGGAGTTTTTATTTCTCTCCGTCTTATAGTGGAGTCCTAATTTAACAATTACCTGAAGACCTTCATAGTATACATATTTTGAAGACTGATTTATTTATTTGATAGAGTTATAAACAGAAATGGAGACACACACATACACACACACACAGAGAGAGAGAGAGAGAGAGAGAGAGAGCTTCCACCTACTGGTTCACTCCCCAGATGACAAGAGCCAGGTTTGAGCTGGGTGTAAGCCAGGAGCCAAGAGCTTCATCCAGGTCTTCCACATGGTTAACAGGGGCCCAAGCACCTGGAGCATCCTCTGTTGCTTTTTTCAGGCCATTAGCAAGGACCTGAATTGGAAGTGGAGGCATTGGGATACAAACCGGCACCCATATGGGATGCTAGAGTTGCAGGCAGTGGCTTTACCTACTATGCCACAATGCCACCCTGTGAGTTTTCATAATACTGGTGGAGACTCTATTTTAAAAAGACTATGTACCCAGGTTCTTACAATGTTATTATAAAGAGGCAGGCATTAGAAATAAATATACAGAGGCTCATTTCACTAAGGGTTTCTTTTTTGGCCTCATCTTTGATGGCTCTCCCTCTGCTCCATTGGCTTTTTAGCTCTCTTTGCATTGTCCCCTCTCAACAGTGACGGAATTGACCAGAATGCGTCTTGGTTATGAGTTATTCCTTGAAAGTTTCTTCTAATTTGATTGGTTTCAGTCTCCATCATGTAGCCTCTTCCCTGACCTTGGTCTACAACCCACAAATACTACATTGTGATCAAGAGCTCCTCCTAGTCTGGAAACAGACATCAAGTGCATGAGGCTATGAGATCCTGGATTCTGGGGGAGCAAAAGCTCTATGCAGGCACTGAGTGTGTAAGGAAAGATCATGTGTGGGACTCTAAGTTGAAAGGGATGAAGAAAAGGAAGTAAGAAACAGTCAGAAGGTTTCTGACCCTGGGAATTACACCTGCCAACAACACATTTCATATTCCTTTGTTTTCTTAAATAATGCATATGAAATAAGTTATTGATCTCAGGGACATTTGAGTGCCCAAACACTTCTCAGCTTTTCCTCTGTTACCTTGAGAAGAACTTCTATTTCCCTTTCTCTACCTTTTTTCCTTGGCATTCTGCTCTTCTCCTATTTTTTTTTTTTTTTTTACAAAATCATTCATCTATTTGCATGTTTTCAATTTCTTTCTCAATATTTTTGAGTTCTAGCTCTATATATCCATGTTGGCACCTTTTCTTCTATTTTCTATTTTCTTTTTAAACAAGTCATGACCTGTTACTCCCAATACTAATTTCTTCTTAATGACAGAATATTTGCTGACGAAATTATTTGAAGATCTTCACAGCCAAAGCATGTATTTTCTTCTTTCCACTCTCTTACATACTACCATGTGGTCTCTGTCCCAGTTTTACCTCCATCTGTTCTCCCTGATACCTCTTTGCTACATTAAAAACAAAAAAGGCTGATTCACTATAGACCATAAAACACTTTTAGTAAAATTACTTCCTTCCTGGTTTGCTTAAAACAAGTAGAGCAGGAGTATATTTTGAGTATATTTTGAAGAAAAGCAGTACCCATATGGGTGGGTAAAAATTGGAAAGCTACTCCACTCCCAGTTCAAGATAAAATGCCTTTGTTGAGGTCTGGCTATATCTCTGATAGTGTTTAAATGCAAGAGAAAAGAAAAAAAGGGAAAAAAAAAAACCAGATTGCTGATTACTTGAAGGCTGGATGAACTCTGAAAAAGAATTCAGAAAATTCTAATGAAAATTTTATATATATAAAAATTAGTCATAAAATGTTGAACCTAACAAAAGGGGAATATTAACACTTTTGCCATCATAATGAGAAACTTCAGCATATTTTTCTTCCCCCAAATCAGCAAGACAGTGGAGGATTTTAATGACATTAATATATGGATACTGCTTTCAAAAGCTAGGTCTCATTCATGTGAAACACATGTGTAATATTGCCAAAAATGACTGAATACAGGCTCATAATGTACGGTGCTCAAAATAAAAATGAATAGATTTACATTCACATTAAAGCAAAGAAACAAATGCAAAAATCTTCAAAGTGAAACAAACCAAACCAAACCAAACCAAACAAACAAAAATACAAGCAAAAGATAATCTGGCCGGCCCGGAAGATAATAACTCTTTTTCTCTGAAAGTGTATATTCATTAGAAGCCCAGGGAAAATAACTTGCGTTAAACTGCTAATGAAAAAATATTATAAAATAATTTTTCTATTAAAGTAAAAAGCAAGCTATAATGTCCATTACTATACTAAAGTGTTAGCCAATGTAATAAGAAATTACATTAAAAAGTTATAAATGCTATAGATTATTATATTAATTTAATAAATTCTTTATGGGGAAAACTATTATATTTATAGTAGGTGAATCTAGAAATATAACACAATTGAATTGTATTGCATAAATGTAAATAGCTTTCATAAATCCTACCACACACAAAATGCCCAGCAACGATAATCATCAGGGAATTGAATCCACAATGAAATATCACCTAACTCTTGTTAGATTTACCATTATCAGAATGATAAGGTATAACAAGTGCTGGTGACGATCTGGAGAAAAGGGAATTCATACAAACTTATCAGTGGAAATGTAAATTAGTATAGCCATTGTGGAACAGAATATGAAGTATTTTCAAAAAACTAATAAAAGAAATACCAAATGATCCATCTTCCCACTCTTGATATGTACCCAAGGGAAATAAAATTACTCTATCATGGAGATACCCACACTTTCATACACCCAACACTATTTACAATAAATAAAAAATGGATACATACTATGTGTCCATCCACTGATATATGGATAAAGATAATGTATTATATATATATATATATACACACACACACATAATGGAATACCATTGAGCCTTAAATACATGGAATATTGTCTTTGCAGCAACACGGATGAATGGCAGTCATTATGCTCAGAAAAATAAGCCAGGCACATGATCTCATAATACCTTTCATATAAAAAAATTGATCTCATATAATTTAACAGAATAGCAGTGGTTACCTTGAGAGTAGGGTTCAGGATAGGATGGGGAAAAGCTTCCTAATGGCTACTGTGTCAGACATTGATAGGAAAAGAAAGTCATGATATTCTATGTCATGGGGCACTATGGATAATGGTGATGCACTGTGTATCTCCTTTAAAAACTAGAAAGATTTTAAATGTTTTCAATACAAAGTAATGTTAAATATTTGAAAAGATATGTATTTTTAACTTCATTTGAAAATACACAGTCTATGCATGTCTAAAACCATCAATGACATCCCATTAATATGTACAATTTTAGATGTCTGTTAAAAATTTAAGAAAATCTAAAGAGAAATATAGCTGAAGAAAAGAGAATAAATATTTTTTAAATGGGATTATATTCACTTCAAAAAAAGAAAATTATAAAAACATATTGAAAGGCATGGCCACTTCTAAATAAATGAAGAAATATAACAGTTTTGTGAATGAAAATTTTTAACATAGGTTTTCCCCATTATTACAAAAATATTTTCTGTATAAATCAATACCTAATAAGATTTTATAGAACTTTTTAGGCAGATAATGACGTTCTTTATAAAACATAAATTCAAAGGAATATCTAGCACACATCTGAAGATGAACAGACAGTAAAACCTAATGGACTAAATGTCAAAATATATAAAAACAGAAATTTTAAAGAACTTTGGTGTTGATATAAGAATTAAGGTGGAACAAGAATTTTATGAAGCTCTGACATGAGTTATCCCCAGGTTGTCTTCAAGTTTGCTTTGAGTAGCATGGAATATCTCTTAGGCTTATTCATCTTGTTCATCCCCCTCAGTGGGGGATGAACAATTTTAATGAATACAACTCAGTTTTTATAATCAACAAAATCCACAAAAGTAAATAGAATACTCAGAAATAAACTTATAACAAAATATTTTAAAAAACAGGATTTCATCGAAGAAAAGCAACAGCATGCTAAATGATCATAGAACAATTGACCAAACATTTATATAAATAAGCTAAACTTTATCTCTTATTATCATAAAAAATAAATTGTAGATGAATTCAAGCAAACTAAAATGACGTATTACAATGTTATCAGAAAATATAGCTAGTGCTTTTTTTGTTGTTGTTATGATTATGGAATAGGGTAAATGATCAAAAAAAAAAAAACCAGCCATGATAAATAAAAATATATATATATAAGTACTAAACCAAAAGTAATAAAGCAAGTTCCACTGATATATCATTAATAAAATTAAATGGTAAGTAAAGACAGATAGAAAATGTTTGCAATGTATATGATGCTAAAATATCCAAAATAATACTTCTCAAAATCTCCCTGGTGAACAGTCAGTTGTTTTCTATTTTTGATCTTTTCTGAACCAATAAATTTAGTATAGTAAAAAATTAGTTATCAGAGAAGGACATATAAACTAGCGGGACATATAAAATGTCTTTTATGTAATGTTGTTTAGTCATACAATTACTTCACTTACTTCCAGTTTCTCAGCTTTCCTACTTGTAGATCAGTAATAAACCACTGGTGAAGCATCAGAGGTCCACATCACACTCTGAGCTAAACAGATCTTAATACATCCTATCAGTAGGGAAATAAGTAAAACCTAAAGTCAAAAATGAATTAAGTATGTTAGAAAAAATCACAGAGATTCACAGGTACTTAATTAATATATGAAAACATATTAGTAAGTCCTGGGAATCTGGACCTGGTAAACTAAGTTGATACAGCTTCTAAAATTTAATTACTTTAAGTCTTAGGAAAATTGTAGTGAAATGGGCTTCCCTATATTGCTGATGAGAGTATAAAGTGATATAAATATTTTAAAACTGTTTCATACTAAAACTTAGCAGATACTAAATAACCAAAACTCTGAAACACATAACTTCTATTTCATCCTATACTATAGAGGAAAACATGCATACTTGCACCAGTAGACTGTACAAAGAATTTTTGCATGATTGTTTACACAGTGATAAATTGCTGCTCTTTCACCATCCAATCCATCCTCTACACATTAGACAGTATCATATTTTGACATTTAAATGTATTGCTTCAGAGCTCTGAAAAACTTTGCTGGTTTCTTTTTACGTTTACACTAATATTCAAATTATTTACTAAATCTACAACTCCTGTGTCTTCTGGTCTCAGCCTATTCATGTTGTAGCAGTTCTTATTCCTACTTTGCAAAATTTTTAATAAAGTGATTAATCATTACAAGCCTTAAATTCCAGTGATAATAAAGAAGTCAAATTAAAAGGAGTTTGGATGTATCTTGGCTTTCAATGTCAATCATAGACCGTTATACCCTCTCTCTCTTCTTTTAACTCTACTTTGTCTTGACATTTCCATTTTTGAGATAGTTAGCGTGATATATTATGACTTTTTTATAAAGGGAAACTAATGGGCTATGCATGATGCACAGAAAATCGGGAATAACAACTTAAGTAATAGAGAAAAGAGAGAGGAGGAAGTGAGATCATAGATATGAAATGCACATGACTTAAAGATGAGAACCTGTGATAACTAGGTGTCAGCAAGGTCAAGTAGATACTTAACTTACAGGGTTCTGGTTACATAGGCATTGGAGTTTGCAAATGGATTGCACTCTCCACCAGTCCCCAACCACAGAAAGCTGCCACATACTCTCCTACTCCTTTGACAACTCCCCTTAGCCCTTTTCCTTCTACAGAGAGTCATACATAATGACCTTAAAGCCCCAGAGAAGATGGTCCTCACCTTCACTGTGGGCAGATACAATCGTTCACAATATGCACAAATTCTATTGAAAGAAAGACATGATCACATCAAAATTGATTCACTGCTAAAGAAGTTAAATCCCAATGGCCCGTATTCATGTACAGATTAGCTCAGATGGAAAAACGAAAGCTACTGACAATGAATCATACAATAAATACAGGAGCTTATTAATAAATAAAACTCCTTAAGGATGGAGACTCAGAGTTGAAGCAAGAAATGTCTAACAAATGGAAAAGGGCGAAAATTAGAAACATAGTATAAAACTTTACAGAAATGGGGGTAGAAATTTTTTAAAGCTGTAAATATATTTTTGTCCTTACTGAAGGAGATTGCATAAATAATCAGGTGACAGAAAAAAAAACTTGAATTCAGGGGATTGAACAGTTCTGTTTTGATGAATTCTATACAAAAACAAAGTAGGCTAATTGTGAAAAAAAAAGTCAAATTTCATTAAGTAAAAAAAAAATTCCTTATTTTAGTCATTCAGTCTTAGTCTGAGTAATTATTTTATAAGCATAGGGTGTATATTTCAATTCTTTAATATAAAAGTATACTTTGATCTATATATATTTTCATACTTTTGGTCCATCATAGCACATTTTCTTTTTTTTCTTTTTAATTCACATAATGTAGTCACACTCCCTGTGATTAGATCCTGGCTGTACTAGCTTTATTTATGTGATCTTAAGATATACTATTCAAATTCTTTGTTTCCAAGTTTCTCAGCAAAAGATGGACATAGGAATGGGCATTTGGCCAGTGGTTAAAATGCTGTTTGAAATGTCTGCATCCCATATTGAGTGCCTGGAGTTGAGTCCCATTCCACTACCTATTCCAGTTGCTTTCCAATGAACACTATGAAAAGAAGCAAAAGATGGCTTTAGTGGTTGGATCCCTATCATCCATAGGAGACCTAAAGTGGGTTCCAAGCTCTCAGCTTTGGCCTGACCCAGCCCCAGTTGCTATGGGCATTTTAGGAGTGCATCAATGTTGGAAGGTTACTCTCTCTGTCTCTCTGTATACCTCTCTCTCTCTCTCTCTCTCTCTCTCTCTCTTTCTCTCTTCTTTTAAATAAATTATTTTCATTTTTTTAAATTGACATAATAGCAGTACCTACTTCTCAAAGTTGCTTTGAGGATTAGATGGATTATATTACAGAGTCTTAGAAGAGTGTTGGCATATTAAAATGTTGTAAAACTGTGAGCTCCCACTTTCCTCATCATTATCAATATAATTATCTTAATCATCATGGATAGTGAATGGTGTGGTACCTTTCCTAGATCTCCTTTTCAGAGCTCGTCTATAACCCATAACCATGCCCCTAGTTGGCAACTGCCCTTGGGTACAGGGAGCAGCCCAGAACAATTTTAGGCTCATATTCTACAGTTCCACTAATTATTGGCTAACGCAGGGATACAAATGCTGAGCCTCCTTAGCCTCGATATAAATAATTCTGAAAGGCCTCCTGCTCCAAAACTCTCCATTAGATTATAATATTATATTAATATTATATATTATTATTATTATCCCTTTTCTCAATCTTATTTTTCTCCCTTCATTTACACTCAAGGGATATAAATCCTAAAACATCTAACTAGTAAATGTGCTATATACAATTTCCTGTGTCGATGTTTGTTTCTAGGGAACTCTTGATCTGGAACAATTGGTTCTAGAGGTGGTCATAGCTCTAAAGTGGCATTTCTATTCAGATTTATCACTAGTTAGCTGGAACTGAAGAACTTATCATTAATGTTGGTGGGGTGTGGACAGTCTAATCCAAATCATACTGGTGCTTTGGTATTTAAACTTCCACTAGTGCTGAACAGGGTGTGATGCCAATGGAAGGTGATGTGTCACCTGATGCAATTACTCTGGGCTTGGTGAGGGAGCAGGAAACTGGTATAATTATTAAGTTAGTGGACTTGGGTGTCTGTTATTGAATTTTGCTAATTAATTAGAGATGTAATGATTATTCGTTATGATTAACCAGCAATCTGAGACCATGTGTGAAATACCACAAGTGAAATTTAAAGAAATTCTAAGCATCTACATCTGAAGGAAAGAGAGAATCAAGAATCTCTCAGGACTTATTTGGAAGTCAAACTTCAAAGAATGTTGAATTTTCCATTCTGGACGTTCTCCTACACCAAATATTTTAACTCCAGCTCTGGAAGGAGTGGGACTTTAATGCTTCGGATAGCGATTTCTGGATAGATGTATTCAAGAATCATAACCCCTAGATTCTCCTGACATTTGTTTTATTAATGGGCCATTCTCCATTGTTAGAAAATAGCAGAGCTCCCACCACTAACACCACTTTAAGATCATGCAGAGGGTTCATATGAATAGAGAATATTTTAAGATATGGCTTGCTTGTTTCGTATATCCTAGCATTCAGATTTGCACTAAGGACAAATTCCCAATGTTGTTATGGAGGCACAGTGCATTCAAAGGGGAGAGAGGAAATCTGCACTGTGATTATTGCAAGATCTGGCTAATATGTTCTAGAAGGTGTATGAATAGTATGGCCTTGTATCCTGTGGGTTCAGAAGATAAAGTTCAAAAAGTAAAAAATAATAATAATTGAGGAGCACTGTGCTGAAATATAGAATTTAATATTATAACAAGGAGATGGTGATAATATGCTAGGAAGGTCCTTTTTGAAAAATAGAATATGTATTCAGTTGAATGGCAGAATTACAGAGAGAGAGAGAGAGAGAGCGCTTTCTTTTACTGGTTCTTTCCCCAAATGGTCGTAACAGACCATGCTAGACCAGGCTGAAGCCAGGAACCTGGAACTCCACCCACGTCTCCCTCAAGGATGTCTAAGGACTCGAGCCATCTTCTGCTGGTTTCCCAGGCACATTAGCAGGAGATGGATTGGAAGTGGAACAACTAGGACTCAAATCAGCACTTAGATGTTATTTTTCTTTGCAGGTGGCAGTTTAACATGCTGTGCTACAACACTGGCCCATGGAAGGACCTTGAAACCTTGAAGAAAATAATGACTCATCCACAGGAAGAAGAAATGCCAGAAAATATTGTGACAGATAGTGAAGGGAGCTATCAAAAGACAGAAAAGTAAACATGCTGAACTGGGTACTACTTAAGGTCAGAAAACCCACTAATGTTTTTGGAATGACCCGGAGGATATTCCTTTTATTATGACAATAAGGATTGTGCTGATGAGAAGATCATTGGGTATTATTGAAAAGCCAAGTGGTGGGGATCATCTATAGTACAGTGTAAAAACAGGAAATGTTACAGAATTAAATTCCATAGCAATAATGAGGATGATAATATCTTGAAACAAAAATGATGGGGTCTTGGCATGAACCACCAGAAGCAAAGTATGTGTAATTACATTAAGTGACAGAATTGAAATGGAGGCCAATGGAAAGTTTAGCATGCATATAGACATGGTAAACTAAGTATAGTAACTTCGGAAATATTGTCAAGAAATGCAGGCAGTGTAAGGATTACTGAAGGAATCAAGGCAATCTGTGTGATCAGAAGCCTGATGGTGGAAGACCCAACCAAAATCATTATCTCTTATCAGACCCAGAAATGTATAGAACACCATAGCAAATATATTAAATAGTAATGTCTTCAATAGTTGTCAAAAGTGACCTGTGGATATTTGCTGGTATAATCATGTAAATTACATCTGAATTGACATTGATATTCAAGAATCCACAAGCCATCATGGCCCCTATTATAGATGGAAGGGACGCAAGTGATATCTTGTGGGGTTTTTCAAATGAGGAGACAGGACCTGGGAGCATTCATACTAAGAGCATGCTGCTGGATAGCCTTGCGCTCCCACAGTTATTTAGAGGGTACCAGCAATTCTACAAGCCAACAGACATGTAGGCAAGGGTATACATCAATGAAGGGTTGGGAAAAGGAATTTGGACTGGTAGTCTAAGATACAGAACAGAATTGTAGTGTAAATCTTCAGAGACAGGCCCATTTAATTGCGTGTGCAAGTTTACAAATACCCGAAACACCTCAGGTACCAATTAGCATCCATTAGCTCTATGTTGTTCCCGCTCCCACATTCCTTTGGGGTTGGATGTGCCCATCCCAAGGCCTATTTTGGCATGAACAGAAACTGCAGACATGCCTCTAATTTCAGAACAGGTTGCTGTCTGAGAGACACTTATGAAGCATCTTCTACAATATATTATCCAAGGTCAAGATCACAGTGGGCCCACTGCATCCTTAGACTCACCTGGTGGTAACTTCCTACATCTCACATATTTAATTTTTTTTAACTTTTATTTAATGAATATAAATTTCAAAAGTACAGAATATTGATTATAATGGCTTCCCCCCCATAACGTCCCTCCAACCCACAACCCTCCCCTTAACTACTCCCTCTCCTCTTCCATTCACATCAAGATTCATTTTTGATTCTCTTTATATACAGAAGATCAGTTTAGCATACATTAAGTCAAGATTTCAACAGTTTGCTCCCACACAGAAACATAAAGTGAAAAATACTGTTTGAGTACTAGTTATAGCATTACATCTCAATGTACAGCACACTAAGGACAAAGATCTTACATGAGGAGTAAGTGCACAGTGACTCCTGTTGTTGACTTTACAAATTGACACTCTTGTTTATGGCATCAGTAATCACCCTAGGCTCTTGCCATGAGCTGCCAAGGCTATGGAAGGCCCCTGAGTTCACTGACTCTGATCATATTTAGACAAGGCCATGGTCAAAGTGGAAGTTCTCTCCTCCCTTCAGAGAAAGGTACCTCCTTCTTTGATGACCCATTCTTTTCACTGGGATCTCACTCACGGAGATCTTTCATTTAGGTTTTTTTCTTTTTCCCCAGAGTGTCTTGGCTTTCCATGCCTGAAATACTCTCATGGGCATTTCAGCTGGATCCACATGCCTTAAGGGCTGATTCTGAGGCCAGAGTGCTGTTTAGGACATCTGCCATTCTATGGGTCTGCTGTGTATCTCACTTCCCATGTTGGATCATTCTCTCCCTTTTTGATTCTATCAGCTAGTATTTGCAGACACTATTCTTGTTTCTGTGATCCCTTTGGTTCTTAGTCCTATCATTTTGATCAATTGTGAACAGAAATTGATAACTGGGACTAGTGAGATGGCATTGGTACATGCCACCTCGATGGGATTGAATTCGAATCCCCTGGTATGTTTCTAACTCTACTGTTTGAGGTTAGTCAGCTTGAGCATGTCCTGAATTGCACATATCTTCCCTCTCTTATTCCCACTCTTATATTTAACAGTGATCACTTTTCAGTTAAGTTTCAGCACTTAAGAAGAATTGTGTATTGATTACAGTATTCAATGAAAAGGATTAAGTAGAACAAACAAAAAAAATACTATGAGGGATAACATATTAAGCAGCTCATCAACAGTCAGGGTGAGGGCTGATCAAGTCACCGTTTCTCATAGTGTTCATTTCACTGTAACAGGTTTCCTTTTTGGTGCTCAGTTAGTTGTCACCTATGAGGGAAAACAAGTGGTATTTGTCCCTTTGGGATTGGCTTATTTCACTCAACAGAATGTTTTCCAAATTCCTAACAGGGATCACTTTTCAGTTAAAATTTAAACACCTAAGAATAATTGTGTGTTAATTACAGAGTTCAACCAACAGTACTAGAACAGTGTGGTAAAACTGGTAGAATCTCTTGGCTCCTGGCTTCGTATCATTGTGGCCATTTGGGAAGTGAACCAGTGGGTGGAAGGTCTTTCTCTCTCTCTCCCTCTCACTGTCTGTAACTCTACCTCTCAGATAAATAAATAAAATCTTTAAAAAATACAGCTGACAGCCTCAACAGACTATATACAGACTAGATGAACTAGATGAAGTGGAAGAAAAATTTGAGCTAGATGAAAGGTCTTTTCAAATAAATAATAACACAAAATAGAAGGAAAAATATAGTAAGACTTTAAAAAAAAAAAACACAAAATGAAAACACACATTAAAAATGTTGTGGAAGGGAAGAGAAGAAAAAGGCTTAGAAAGATTTTGATGAGATAATAGCTTACTGTCTACAGCCATACCGCCCTGAACATGCACAGTCTTGTCTGATCTCAGAAGCTAAGCAAGGTCAGGCCTGGTTAGTACTTAGATAGGAGATAATAGCTTAATACTTCCAAAATTTTGTGGAAAATATGCACATCTAGATCCAAGAATCTTTTAGGATTCCAAAAAGATGTTACCAAAAAAGTTCCTCTCTAAGATACAGAATAATTAATCTTTATCCAGGATAAAGAGAGAATTCTAAAATTAGTCCAGTCACATATAAGGGAATTCCTATTACACTAACAATATTTTTAAAAGTCTTTTTTACCCAGAAACCTTTTATTTATGGTATACATACTTCATGCATTTCATAAATACTACTTTAGTAACACAGCGATTCTTCCCACCCTACCCTACCCTACCCATCCTCCCACCACTACTATTCCCATTCTTATTTTTTACTAAGCTCTATCTTCAATTAACTGTATACAGATACAATTAATCCTACACTAAGTATAGAATTCAACAAATAGTATGAAAAAACAAAAAAAAAACTGTTCCTCAACAGTCTAGCAAGGGCTGTTCAAAGTCATCACATCTCTTCTACCAATTACCTTTTAGGTGCTCTATGAGTTACCACAAATCAGGGAGATCATATGATATTTGTCCTTTGAGGACTGGCTTATTTCACTAAGTATAATGTTTTCCAGTTGCATCCATTTTATTGCAAACAATAGGATTTCATTTTTTGTACCACTGTGTAGTATTCTGTGGTGTATATATCCTATAAATTCTTTATCTAGTCTTCAGTTGATGGACATTTTGGTTGATTCCATATCTTAGCTATTGTGAATTGAGTTGCAGTGTACATGGGAGTATATAACACTTTGATAAGCTGATTTCTTTTGGTTTGGGTAAATTCCCAGGAGTGGCATGGCTGGGTCATATAATAGGTCTATATTCAGATTTCTGGAGTATCTCACTAACAATATATTTCTAAGCAGAAATTTTAGAGGCCACCAGAGAATGGATGTTGTATTCACAATCCTAAAAAGAACATTTCAATATTAGAATGTGAAGATGAAGAGATGGATGAAATGGCAGAAATGGTATTCAAAAATTAATCATAGGATTACTTAGAAGCAGTCAAAAGCAAATACATGAATTAAAGAAATCCACACAAGGCATTAATGTAAATTTTCCCATACATTGTGATTTTAAAGAGAAATCAAAATGCAATATTAGAAAAGAAAAATTAAATAGATCAAATGAAAAATGCAGTGGAAAGCCTTAGTAACACACTTGGTGAGGAAAAAAAAATGCACATCTGAGCTAGAAGATAAATCTTTGGAAATTTTTCATCAGACCAAAAAAAGAAAAAAAATGACAAGGAGGAGGAAGAGGAGGAAGAGAAGAAGAAGAAGAAGGAGGAAGAGGAGGAGGAGGAAGAGGAGGAGGAGAAGGAATGAGAAAAATTAAATTAAAAGCAGTGTTGGAGATTTATAGGATACTAGCAAGTGACTCAAGATATGGGTCCCAGGAATTCCTGAAGGCATGAAAAAGAGAATGGCTTGGAAGGCCTATTTCAGTAAATAAAGGCCTTTACTGAAATAGGCCTTCAAGAAAACTTCCCCAATTTGGTGAAAGAGACGTCATAGCACAGAAAGTACAGAAAGTACACAGGATTCCTAATAAAAAAAAAGATCTTCAATATGATGCATTGTAGTCAAACTTTCAATGGTAAAACACAAAGAAAAGATTCTAAAAAATTCATGAGAGAAATGCCAGATTATTTTTAGAGGCTATCCAATTAGACTCACAGCTGACTTCTCATCAGACACCCTACAGTCTAGGAGAGAATGATGAGACATACTCCAAACATAAAGAGAAAAAAAACAAAAACCCTGTTAACCCAGAATACTCTACTATGCAAAACTCTCATTTATGAATGAAAGTGAAATAAAGATCTTCCATAGCAAACAGAAATTGAAAGAATTTGTCACCATTCATCCATGCTTACAAAAGACTTAAAGTTGTGGTACACACAGAAGCACAGAAAGATAGCCATCATTATGAAAGTATGTGAAGGCAGAAAATACCCCAGTAAAAATACAAAAGAAATTCAAAGTAAACAATAGAAAGTTTATGGAAAATGGCAAGGCTAAGTCATTACTTATCATTAGTAACACTGACTGTAAATGGCCTCAACTATCCAGTTAAAAGATATAGACTGGCTGAATGGATTAAAAAACATGACACATCTATTTGCTTCCTATAAGAAGCATGCCTAGGCAATAAAGATATACACAGACTTACAGTAAAAGTATGGAAAAAATATTCCATGATAGCAGAAAGCAAAAAAGAGATGGTATAGCCATCCTAATATCAGACAAAATAGATTTTAACAGAAAAACTGTTAAAAGAGATAAAGAAGGGCAATATGTAGTAATTAATGGATCAATTCTATAGGAAGATGGGACTCTAATCAATGTATATGCACCCAAACACAGGGTACCTGTCTATTTAAAAGAAATGTTAATGGATCTGCAGGGAGAAATAGACTCAAATATAATAGTAATGGGGGAATTCATCACCCCACTTTCATCAATGGACAAATCAAGCAGAAAGAAAAATCAACAACAAAAAAATAGAGCTGTTGACACTATAAACCAAATACACCTAGCTAACATGTACAGAACATTTCATCCCACAGCTGCTTGAGTACATATTCTTCTAATCATTGCATGGAACTTTCTCTAGGATAGACCATATACTAGGCATAAAGCAAGTCTCAGAAAATTCAAAAACATTGAAATCATACCATGCATCTTTTCTTACCCCAATACAATGAAGCTAGAAATCAACAACTCAAGAATCTCTAGAACATATGCAAATACGTGGAGACTGAATAACATTCTCCTGAATAAGCTGTCACAGAAGAAATCTAAACAGAAATAAAAAAAATTCTGGAAATGAATGAAGATGACAATACAGCATATCTAAACTTTTGGGATACAGCAAAAGCAGTGTTAAGAGGGAAGTTAATAGCAATTGTTCACTTCATCAAGAAATTGGAAAGTCACCAAATAAATGAACTATAATTCTTAAGGACCTAGAAAAAAATCAATCCAAACTCAAAATTAGTAATAGAAAAGAAATATTTAAAATTACAGAAGAAATAAGAAAAATAAACCAAAATCATATAAAAGATCAGTGAAATGAAAAGCAGGTTATTAAAACAATAAACAGCTGATGCTGTGGCTCAACAGGCTAATCCTCCACATGCAGCGCCGGCACTCCGGGTACTAGTCCCGGTCGGGGCGCCGGATTCTGTCCCGGTTGCCCCTCTTCCTCTTGGAGCGTGAACCAACGGCAAAAGGAAGACCTTTCTCTCTGTCTCTCTCTCTCTCACTGTCCACTCTTCTGTCCAAAAAAAAAAAAAAAAATTGAAACACCATTGGCTTAACTAACAAAAAAAAAAAAAAAAGAGAGAGAGAGAGAGAAAAGCCAAATCAATGAAATCAGAGATGAAACAGAAATGTAACAACAGATATCACAGAAATAAAAAGAATCATCAGGAATTACTACAAACAATTGGGAAATCTAGAACAAATGTATAGATTCTTAGACGTATACAGTCTACCCAAGTTGAGTCATTAAAACACAGAAAATCTTAACAGACCACTGAGAAAGAGAGATTGAATCAGCAATAAAGACCTCCCAACAAAGAAAAGCCCAGGACCGGACTGCTTCGCTGCTGAATCCTACCAGACATTTAAAGAAGAATTAATTGCAATTCTTCTCAAGATATTCAAAAAATTGAGTGGGAGGGTATCCTCCCAAACTCCTTCTATGAAACCAGCATCACTTTAATTCCTAAACCAGAGAAAGAAACAACAGAAAGGAAGAACTATAAACCGATATCCACAATGAAAATAAAGGCAAAAAATCCTCAATAAAATACTAGTTAATTGAATTCAACAATACATCAGAAAGATCATTCAAGTGAGATTTATCTCTGGTATGCAGGAATGGTTCAACAGTCACAAATCAATGAATGTGCTACATTACATTAACAAACTGAAGAACAAAAACTGTATGATTATCTCAATAGAGGTAGAAAGGATTTGATAAAATCCAGCTTCCTTTATGATGAAAACTTTAAGCAAATTGTGTTAAGAGGGAACATTCAGCAAAACAATTAAGGCAATCTATGACAAACCCACAGATAGATATTTATTTATTTGAAAGGTAGAATTACAAAGGTGGGGGAGAGATCTTTGGTCCACTGGTTCACTACCCTAATGTCCAAAATGGCCAGAGCTGCACTGATCTGAAGCCAAGAGCCTGAAGCCTCCTCTAGGTCTCCTACATGTGTACAGGGGCCCAATCACTTGGGCCATATTCCACTGTTTTCCCAGGCCATGGTAGCAAGCTGGATCAGAAGTGGAGCAGTTGAGAGTTGAACCAGCACCCAAATGGGATGCCAGAACTATAGGTGGTAGCTTTACCTGATATGCCGCAGTGCCAGCACCCACAGTTAGCATTTTATTGAATGGGGAAAATTGGAGGCATTCCCACTAAGATCCAGAACCAGACAAGGATGCTCAGTTTCACCACTGCTATTTAATATATACCTGAAAGTTTTAGCCAGAGCCATTAGGCCAGAAAAAGAATTCAAAGGAATACAAATTGGAAGATGAAGTCAAACTATCCCTATTTGCAGATGACATGATTTTATATGCAGGGGATACAAAAGACTCCACTGAGAAATGATTAGAACATGTCAAACAGTTCAGTAAAGTCTCAGGATCTAAAATTAACACCCAAAAATCAATAGCTTTTGTATAGCCAGACAATGTCATAGCTGAGAAAGAACTTCTAATATAAATACCATTCACAAAAGCTACAAAACAATTAAATACTTTGGAATCAATTTAACCAAGGACATAAAAAATCTCTACAATAGAAATTACAAAACATTAAAGAAATAAATAGAAGACAACATAAAAAGTGGAAAAACCTTACTAAAAATATATCTTTGTAAAAAATAAGAAAGGGGATGGGAGAGGGAGGAAGAAAAAAGGGTGGGAGTAAAAGCCAGATGGAGGGTAGGGTGGGAAGAACCACTATTTTCCTAAATTTGTATATATGAAAGACATGAAGTTTCTATTCCTTAAATACATTTTTAAAAAAGTAAGATTGACATTAAAAAATAAATATACTTTGACACAATAAAGTCTATGTATTCTTAACCTCTAGAATTTTTATAAACAAATAATGAACTTGCTGCAAATGAAATCAAGCAGAAATCTATTCACAACTGACACAAAACTAAAATATTCAAGAATAAATTTAACCAAGAAAGAAATGATCTGTGGTATGAAACTTATAAACACTGATGAAATAAACTGATTAAGAAACAAAAAAAAGTGATAACATTACCCATATTCATGGATTGGAAGAGTTAACACTGTTAATGGAGATATGACCCATCTCAATTTACATATTGGTTAAATACCTCTAAAAATACTAATGACATTCTTTACAGAAACAGAAAGAAAAAAAAAACCCTGATACTCATATGGAACCTTAAAAGAACAAGAATAGCCAAAGAAATCCTGAAAGAGAAAAATGTAAATGGTGTTATATATGCTAAATTATTTAATAATTATACAATATATACACATGAACACAATACACTATGCCCCATAATCACAATAATTATGTACCAATTTAAAATAAAATAACTATAATATACTCTAATTTTGCAAAGCCAATGAAATATGATTTAAAGTACCAAAATTAGGTACATATTTAAATAGTTTTGTTGCTATTATCCATAGAAGACAGTGGTTGCTAAGGTTACAGAGGTATATTTTGGAGCATAAATTCTCATTTATTTCAATGAAGTAATGAGAGTCAAATGCAATGCTTATGGCAGCTGATAAGTAAAATATACATCTGAGAATGTTGAAATTGAAGAATCCCATAAGGGCAACATAAACGAATCTTCTCATTTCTCAGAATGTAAGGGCTGAACCTAGTGAACTCAGCTCATTTTACATGACTGAATAGCAAATTAGCAAAGGAGACAGTAGAAAATACATTTTTTAAAACTTAGCTCAAAGCTTTCTAATACCGCAACATGTAAACAAAGAGAAAATTAACTTACAAGTTATTTGCTTATCTTATAAGCAGAGTGTTTTGGATAGAAAATTTATAGACTAATGTGAAAATATCATCATAAATGTAAATGCCTGGGGCTGGTGCTGTGGCATAGCAGGTAAAGCCTGCATTGCCAGAATTCCGTATGTGTGGCAGTTTGAGTCCCAGCTGCTCCACTTCCAATCCAGCTCTCTACTATGGCCTTGGAAAGCAGTAGAAAATGACCTGGAAGAAGCTCCTGGCTCCTGGTTTCTGGTTGTCACAGCTTTAGCCATTGCAGTCACCTGGGGAGTGAACCAGCAGAAGAAAGACCTCTCTCTCTCTCTCTCTCTCTCTCTCTCTCTCTCTCCCCTCCCCTCCCCTCTTATTTTATCTCTCTCTCTCTCTTTGACTCTGCCTCTCTTTTACTCTGCCTTTCAAATAAATAAATAAATTTTTTTTTTTTTTTTTTTTTTGACAGGCAGAGTGGACAGTGAGAGAGAGAGACAGAGAGAAAGGTCTTCCTTTGCCGTTCGTTCACCCTCCAATGGCCGCCGCGGTAGGCGCGCTGCGGCCGGCGCACCGCGCTGATCCGATGGCAGGAGCCAGGAGCCAGGTGCTTTTCCTGGTCTCCCATGGGGTGCAGGGCCCAAGCACCTGGGCCATCCTCCACTGCACTCCCTGGCCACAGCAGAGGGCTGGCCTGGAAGAGGGGCAACCGGGACAGAATCCGGCGCCCCGACCGGGACTAGAACCCGGTGTGCCGGCGCCGCTAGGCGGAGGATTAGCCTAGTGAGCCGCGGCGCCGGCCTAAATAAATAAATTTTTAAAAAATTAGTAAAAAAAATATGGCTGACTATGTTTGCCAAAATCATTCTTCCTATTAAGAAATATTCCAGGGTAAGTTTAGATAGTGGTTAAGTTTCTGGGATAAAATTTAACTGTACTAACCAGGTAACTAGGTACCTGGGAGAAAACACAGAGGCTCCATCCCACATGCTGTCTCCATGACTACAATGGGTACACAACATAGATTGTATTTTTGGTGCTTGATTGAAGAGAGGCAAGTATGACCCACATATTCGAAGAGTCCCTGGCCTCATCAAGAAGAAGCCTATAAAAGAGCAATGCAGTTCAGCAAAGTAGGTGAATGTTCATCAGGTTTTACCCCAGTACACAGCATCAATATTCATATGTGATCGAATTGCCAGTTTCAGATTAAGAATTAGAAAAGGTAGTCAAATGTCTACACAGGTAGCAAGAAACTCTCATCACCTTACCTTGTTTCCATCACCAAAAAAAGGTCTGTGGGAAAGTAGTACTCTCAGTAGTTCTCAGGAAAATGAAAATACACTAAATAATTATCTTCACCTTTTAGTAATCTTCTATTCTTCTTGAGAAAATGCAGTGAGAATCTGTTTCCTAAACTACCAGCTAATATTTATATTTAAAACTTCATAAAACACAACCAGCTTCAATTTTTGAAAAGTGTTATTTTCTCAATCCCTTTCTTTCAAACTTTGAAAAGAAACTCCAAGCAACAACAAAATGAAAGTCAGACAGCTGTTTGCGCTATTACTGAATAATTATGATACTCAACACTATTGTTTCCTTTTAATGTTAATTTGTAATGTGCTAAGCTCTTTAAAGTGAAATGGTAAATGCAACATTTTAAAGGATATCTGTGGCTGAAATAATAATATTTCATTTGAAAGAGATAGAGGAAAGCAACCAGATGCAACATTATAATTTCCTCTCATTTTCTTTTTGGTATGAGAAGTAACAGTGTGTTATTCTGAAGAAGAAAATATAGGGAATAGAATGTTCTAGAGCCATGCTGAATCAGCTATATCTCATGAAACCACTACAATAGAAAATTCATTTTTTTCTCAAAGCCAACATCTTGTATTTCTTATAGAATTTTAGACTCGTTATGAGTCTCTTGTTGCAGATAGGAATCCATAGTAAATGACAAGGCTATAGTCAAAGTGGAAGTTCTCTCCTCCCTTCAGAGAAAGGCACCTCCTTCTTTTATGGCCTGTTCTTTCCACTGTGATCTCACTCACAGAGATCTTTCATTACAGTTTTTTTTTTCCACTGTGTCTTGGCTTTCCATGCCTGAAATACTCTCATGGGCTTTTTAGCCAGATCCAAATGCCTTAAGGGCTGATTCTGAGGTCAGAGTGCTGTTTAGGGCATCTGCCATTCTATGAGTCTGCTGTGTATCCCACTTCCCATGTTGGACCGTTCTCTCCATTTTAATTATATCAGTTAGTATTTGCAGACACTAGTCTTGTTTATGTGATCCCTTTGACTTTTAATCCTATCATTATGATCAATTATGAACTGAAACTGATCATTTTGACTAGTGAGATGGCATATGTACATGCCACTTTGATGGGATTGAATTGGAATCCCCTGGCACATTTCTGACTTTACTGTTTGGGGCAAGTCTGATTGAGTATGTGTTGAACTGTACATGTCCTTCCTCTCTTATTCCCACTCATATTTAACAGGGATCACTTTTCAGTTAAATTTAAAACCTAAGAATAACTGTGTGTTAATTAAAGAGTTCAACCAATAGTATTAAGTAGAACCAAAAAAAAAAAAAATACAAAAAGGAATAATGTATTAAGCTGTTCCTTGACAGTCAGGACAAGGGCTGATCAAGTCATTATTTCTCATAATGTCCATTTCACTTCAACATGTTTCCTTTTTGGTGCTCGGTTAGTCACCAATCAGGGAGAACATATGTCGAAATAAGATCGGAGTTGGCGAACTCAAAAGGCTTCCATAGCCTTGGGAACTCTTGACAAGAGCCTAGGGTGATTACTGATGCCATAAACAAGAGTGTCAATTTGTTAAGTAAACAACAGGAGTCACTGTGCACTTACTCCCCATGTATGATCTCTGTTCTTAATGTGTTGTACTATGTTAATTAACGGTACTACTAGTACTCAAACAGTACTTTACACTTTGTTTCTGTGTGGGTGCAAACTATTGAAATCTTTACTTAGTATATACTAAATTGATCTTCTGTATATAAAGATAATTGAAAATGAATCTTGATGTGAATGGGGTAGGAGAGGGAGTGGGAGATGGGAGGGTTTCTTGTGGGAGAGAGGTTATGGGGGGGAAAAAGCCAGTGTAATCCAAAAACTGTACTTTGGAAATTTATATTTATTAAATAAAAGACAAAAAAAGAAATCAAAGTAAAGGATACCATGTAAGAGTCAGCAATTTTGGATCTCCTTATTATCTTTTATATCAACAAAATGCACAAGCTATTAAAATTCATTTTATCAAAAGAGAAATTACTTGAATACGTGCAATACTTTGACCTTTTTATGATTTATCATAATTGAAGCCTTTTAGAATCCATCAAAATATTACAGAAATCTACCAAAATATGTAGAAAAATGTCTAAGCTCCTGAATTTAAATATTTTTTGCAAGGGAGTTCATTTATATATCATACTCAATAATTGCTGCGTACAGGATCTGGCTTTGTGATGCAGAAAGCTAAGCTGCTATGTGCAACACTGGCATCCCATATCAGCATACCAGTTTGAGTCCAGCTGCTCCACTGCCAATCCTGCTTCTTGCAAATGTGCCTGGGAAGGCAGCAGATGATAGCATAAGCTCTTGGGCTCCTGCCAATCAGGTGGGAATTCTGGGTGGAGCTCAGGGATCCTGGCTTCAAGCTGGCCCAGCCACAACCAGTGTGGCCATTTAGAGAGTTAACTAGCAGATGGAAAATCTCCCTCAATCTCTCTTGACCTCTCTCTCTCTCCACTCTTCTCTTCAAATACATAGTGAATGAGACTTTAAAATAAATACATAAAGTCACCATGTACATATTTTTATAAATCCATGATAAAGTAATTAGGTATAAAGAAAAATGTAGTTATGGAAAAATTTTAGCAGACTAGTCATGATATAATTTCCTCCAAAATGAACATGGCTATCCGTTCTAAAACCAGGATGTTGGGAATATTTAGGGAAAAGAATAAACCTTAAATTAGAATAGGAAAAAAGATAAGGAAGAAGACAGCAAATGGACTGATCTCCAAATTCATTTCTCATTTGAAATTACGGTTTGAATAAAGAAAAAAATGATACTTCTTAAAAATTCATTCATTCACTGAACTATATTTGTGAACCATCTACACACATTACACACTTTTCTAATCTGTGTAAGGATAAGAAAGAACAAAATCAAAATTACCATTTTAAAAGCTTTTTAGCGTAGTAAGTAAAAACTGACACTCAACAATCTCACTTTCTATTTCTTTCTTTCTCTCTGCATCTCTGCCTCTCAGATAAATGAAAATGTTTTAAAGAAATCAAAGCATGATGTTCTAAAATTTTTATAGAGCAGAATTAAAGAATATATAGATACATAAAATATTATAATTAAATGAAAATGATATTCAGTATAAGTACATATTTGTGTTTATAAATTAATTTATGTATGTAAATACAAATAAAGATTGTATAGAATATGAAGACACATCAGCAGGTTTGTGGAAAGTGCAATTAAAAATGTCTATTTTAATGCAAAAATATTTTTGGAATTTGTGCATGAGAGGGGTCTTCACAAAGCTCATGAAATGCATATTTTTTGAAAAAACTTGGGATTTTGAATTTTCTTGCACAAAAATAAACCTGTATATTAATTCCATTTTTATGAAATTTTTGATATTCTCTCATTTATATAAATAGAAAGAAGAAGAGTAATTTTCTGCCTTCAGAATCACTGATCATCTTCCTAACAAGGGCATGAAATTAATTCTTGAAAGATGTGTGTGCTGATTTGTTTTTAGACCAATTTTCTCCTAACCTCTCAGCAAATGTTAAAATATATTCTGTTTTTCCATCTTTTAAAAATCATGCAGTATGAGGTTGAAAGAGAAGCGTGTTCTCAGCAGCTGTGCAATGCTAGCATGTTGTGAATATTCAACAAATATTAAGTGACATTGAAATATGAATTGATAGATAATGAATCACTTTAGGGAATTATCCTGCCAAAATGTTTTGGAAGATCCATGAAATGTTTGACAAATCCAAGAGATCCCAAGCTTTGCCTTCACTGAGATTTATTTATTTATTTAGGGGGATGGGAACACAGGTTCTTATTTTTCATCTGTCTCATTATGGCCTTCTGTTAGTGGGTAATTCATGCTTAAATCATATTACTTTAACTTTTGTTAAGCAATTGATTTCTTAGTGGTTATATAATTGGAAAAACAGAACATCTAGAAAAATTGCCTCTTTTTATTAAGTAAAGAAATAAAATTGATTAAGCAGAAACTTAATTATAGTAATGGGATTGACCCGGAGGTGGTGAATGAGCACCAGGAGAAGTCACAAATATTCCATTTAAAGAGTTTATAGCTAAGGGCATTACCTTATTCAGCATTTCTTAAATAGGGGAAAGATCCACAGCTTACATAATATTTTCGCCTCCATTTTTCTTGATTATATTCAGATTTATAGAATCTTTGTCTAAAATTCATTTGCTCATTTTAATACAGTTCTATAACAATTCTCTCATTTTAAATGCCAGGTAGCCCATTCTCAGCTACTTTAACATCTTCCTCCATATTTCTTTGTTAACCATTACTATAGTCAGTCAAATGTTCTCATAACATCTGTAATATGAGATGTGTATGAGTTCATCAGTATTCTCAATGTTGTAAATGACAAGTGCTGGCTTAAGGAAAAAGAGGAGACTACTCTTTAGAATACAGGGATTTATTTTTTAATTTAAAAATGCTTTATTTATTATTTTTGAGATAACACTTTTAATTTACATTATAGTCTAAGGTTTATTGTTATACTAAATAAAATGTTTAACAAATAAAAAGTAAAAAGTAGTATTTAAAAAAAAATAATGCCACCTGAAGTCAGGTAGTGTTGGAAGGAGCGCAAGGAGACTCCTACCAATTTCATCATTCTTCGACATTTATTTTTATTTTACTTCTCTCTGGGCACTTATTTATTGCTCTTTTTGGCATGTTGGTTTGTTTGTCTTGAGTTTTGCTTGTACTCAACCCACATGGTGACAGAAGAAGCAGAAGAATACAACTACAGAGAGTAGAACTCAAACTATGCAGAATGAGAGACTCCCTTGGTCTTAATTCTTAATTTTCAAGGAAGTGACTTTGACCCCAACCAGGTACAGGTGTCATTACATAAATACAGCTGCTAATAGTATGGCTACAAAGAGCACTGAATTAGGTAGAATTATCTAAGAGGATTATTGTGAGTTAAGAAATACCCAACAGAATCCACTACATTGCAGAACTGATTTTGTCTAAAGGCTCCATCTCATGTACCTTACTCTTCATATTTACTATTTTCAGGACAACATATTTTTACCATTAAAACTCTAGTTTCCAACCCTTCACGTAAGACTTATTAATGGGTAAAAGATTATGAAATGAAGCAATCCTCTGAGATACAGCTACAAAATGTGAAAATTACAAACATAATTATCTGCGAGTTCTGTAAACTGAACCATGAGAGGAAGATTTTAGAGCAGAGCCATGGTGTAGGAAAAACAGTCTTAGCAGAATGAGCTCTTTTTTATTTAATTTTTTAATTTTTGCAATTTTGCCAAGGGCAGCCACCGTCCCAGTGGCATCTGTGTAGAGATGATTCAAACTCAGAAAGCAAGCCCCATGGCTTGCAGGCTGAGGGAAACCGGGCAACCACAAGGAACTGAGGGCCAGAGAGGAGAGTCAGAGGAGGAGAACCTTGATGCCTGCGCTGACGCTCAGCCCACATTTCTGGCCAGCAAACCATACAGTCAATGAGGAAGTGGAAAGCAGCTCACAGCTGTGAACCCACTGCAGGCATGCCTGTTTGCACTTGAGTGTAATCTAGTAAACTGCCTTCTACAACAAATGCATCAACACTTTTTGCAGTGTTGTAACAAAACCCAGATTCTCCATAACCTCAGATTAGGATGTTCAGAATACAGTTCCATTTTAAGTCCATACAAATAAGCAGAAAAATGTGGTACAGTCTGAAAGAGAAGAATAAAAACAGACAATAGATGAAGTGAGTACATATTAAAATTATTAGACAAGGATGTTAAAAAGCAGTGATAAGTATGTTCAACGTTAGATTTATTAAACAAGGACTTTGAAAAATCAGTTATGATAATGGTCAATGACAAAGAAAACAAGACTGTACTGAGTGAAAGAATATCTCTCAAAATAATAAAAAAATAGAAATTTTAGAACTGAAGATTTCTCAATATTGCAAAAAAAAAAAAAAAAAAAAAGTGGATGGCCAGCACTGTGGCACAGCGGGTTAAAGCCCTGGCCTGAAGTGCAGGCATCCCATATGGGCGCTTGTTTGAGTCCCGGCTGATCCACTTCTGATCCAGCTCTGCTATGGCCTAGGAAAGCACTGGAAGATGGCCCAAGTCCTTGGCCCCTGCACCCACTTGGGAAACCCGGAAGAAGCTCCTGGCTCCTGGCTTCAGATCAGCACAGCTCCAGCCGTTGTGGCCAATTGACTGACCCAACAGATGGAAGACCTCTCTCTCTCTCTCTCTTTGCTTCTCCTCTCTCTAACTCTGACTTTCAAACAAATAAATAAATAAGTATTTTCAAAAAAGAAAAAGAAAAAAAAAAAAAACAGTGGATAGGCTTAAAAACTGACTGAAAAGAGAGGGGCTGATGCTGTGGCACAGAGGATTAACTCCCTGGCCTGAAGCGCCAGCATCCCATACGGGTGCCGGTTTGAGTCAGGGCTGCTCCACTTCCGATCCAGTTCTCTGCTATGGCCTGGGAAAGCAGTAGATGATGGCCCAAGTCCTTGGGGCCCTGCATCCATGTGGGAGACCTGGAAGAAGCTCCTGGTCTTGGCTTCGGATCAGCGTAGCTCCGACTGTTGCGGCCAATTGGGAAGTGAACCAGCAGATGGAAGACCTCTCTCTCTACCTCTCCTATCTCTATGTAACTCTGACTTTAAAATAAATAAATAAATCTTTTTTAAAAAAGAGAGAGATAAAGCAGTAGTAAATTTGAAAACCTATTTGTATGTTTTCTGAAGAAAACATTTTTTTCTGAAGAAAAATAATCCTTTATAGCATACTTATTAATTTCAAAGAAAAAATACATTTGTGGAGCATAAGATAGTAGACATGACCTTAATAAAGTGATAGAATTCTTGTCACTTTTATCATAAGAGATAGAAATGACATCCGCATCCCATATGATTTACTGAAAATGATACAGCATTAAAACTATTTTTTTCCTAAAGGTGAAAAACCTGAATTGAATAAGAGGAAGCATCAGAAAAGCCAAAATTGAAAGATAGCCCACAAAATAGCCAACCAAGACTCTCCAAATGTGTCCATGTCAATGATAATAAAGTCTTGGGAGCCCTAGCATAATGAGAGATTGAGACATGACAACTAAATGTAATCTATGACTTTAGATCGAATCATGGCCCAGAAGATGTATGTTCATGGGCAATAGACATAGGCCTGTAAATTAGCAGGTAAAGTATTACATCAACGTTACTATTATAAGGTTGCTAAGCATACGTAGTCAGGCACTCAAATGTATGGTTAAAAAAGTTATTTTATCCAAATAATTTTATGTTTTCAATGTACTCTAAGTCAAAACCTCGGCATGTTGTTGTAGAAATCTCCAAACTGATTAAAAATTTTTATGAAAATGTAAATGAAGAAGAAAAGCCAAGCATTTTTTTTAAAAAGAGAAAGCAACGGCTAAATTATTTCATTTCATGACTTAATGTAAGTAAAACGCAATTAACTGAAAGAGTTGATATTGGAGTAGAAATAGGCATATAGACATAAACACGAAAGAATATAAAGTCCAGGGCAGGTGTTACCGCAGGGTGGTTAAGCCACATCCTGTATTGGAGTGATTGGATTCAAGTCTTGACTCTGCTCTGAGACTCCTACTGAGAAGCAGCAGGTGAAGGCTCCAGTACTGGGGTTCCTGCTGCCCACATGGGAGACCCACAGAGAGTTCTAAGCTCTTGGCTTCTGCTCGGCCCAGTGCCGGCCGATTACAGCATTTAAGGAATGAACCAGCAGATGGGAGTTATCTGTGTGTGTAAATGTGTTTGTGTGTGTCTCATTTTCAAATAAAAACAAATAAATAAATAAGCTTTAAAAAATAAAATACAAATACAGTTTCAAACATAATTTACCAAAATATTTTTGAAAAAATAAAGGGCTCTTCATGGGGCAAAGAAATGTCTTTCATGTTGTCACATTTTTCTAATTTTGAGGCCTAGTTTTTATAAAAGTCACAGGTTCCTAAGCAGTTTTTGTTATTGACAAAAGTTTGTTTCTTGAGCTATGTTTACCTATGTATTGTGATATTGTAGATTCACAAATTCTTTAGCTTAATGTTTAGAAAAAATATTTTTAAAGATTTTTATTTATTTATTTGACAGGTAGAGTTACAGACAATGAGAGAGAGACACAGAGAGAAAGGTCTTCCTTCCATTGGTTCATTCCCCAAATGGCTGCGACGGCCAGCACTGTGCCGATCTGAAGCCAGGAGCCAGGTGCCTCCTCCTGGACTCCCATGTGGGTAAAGGGGCTCAAGCACTTGGGCCATCCTCCACTGCCTTCCTGGGCCACAGCAGAGAGCTGGACTGGAAGGGGAGCAACCTGGACTAGAACCCAGAGCCCATATGGGATGCCGGCGCGGCAGGCGGAGGATTAACCAAGTGAGCCACAGCGCCTGCCCCAGAAAAAAATATTTTCTAATACACATAACATATTTACGAAGGTAAAATCGTGTACCAAACATAAAGAGAATGGAAGGGCACAAAAATAAATAAATTTTCTAGTTCCATTTATTAAGCACTTAGCATGACCAGTGCAATTGCCTTGAGGTACAGATGAAAGTTTAAAAGTGAAGTGTGGAAAGTACACACACACACACACACACACACACAGTTGAAGAGCTTGCTCTACTCTCTGGAAAACCAAGAAATGAGGCAGTAAATGACCTCATGATGTTCTAATTTAATATTCCCAGAGTGAAAACATGAATTAAGTCTCAACACAGCTGGTTTATACTCTTGCTAAAAACTTTCCAGCAAAGGGGAACATGTTGAACAGAATTCTCGATTACAACTCTAACTCTGTCAAGGTGTTTTTCTATTACTAGCCTCAACAACTCAAAAATCTCTGTACAAGCAATTTTTCAAAGTCTTGTAACTCTTGTTACATAATTTCCCCCACCGTTTTTTCACTCTCTTTATGCTAAGACACCAGAACATGGGAATTTCAATTTTTAAATAAACATAAGTTCAATGTTACAGAATCCTGGTCTTTCTTAAATGTTCCCTCCTTCCTTGTTTAAAAGGGTTACTCTGTTTTCTTAAGAACAAACCTACTCCAATGTTAAAAGTTTCCAGTTAGAGATGAAACTCCAAACCCATGAATTTTGAGAGGGTTCTGAACTTGCCAGAACAATTTCTTATTAGACTTGATAACTTGGATTACACATTCCCATCGCATATTTAAAAGTCTTTAAAGGTTTCCTGTAACAAAGGGGAGATGAAAAGATACCGTAATTATTCACAGAACATATTCAAGCTGTCATTGCTGATGAAATGTGAGATCCAGGACATTCTTCTACAGTAAATAAGGTAGTGATTCAGCAGAGTGCTATCAGCTACAGAAAACCCATTCCCAGCCTTTATTAACACATAAAGCTATAGTTTTCCTCTCAGACACTTAAGCATCTCAGTCTCAAACATATTAAATCTAAACTCCGGGAATAAAATTTAAATCGCAGATTGATTTCAGCGTAGCATGCTTTTTATTCAAGTGAAAACTTTGAGTGCCTCTCCTCTAATGACAAGGTCAAGGGCCTTTGATTCCTTCCTAGAAAACAAAAGCCAACATTCTAGCTGCCTGGCCCAGTAGATGAGGCTGATTTGGGAACCTGGGTTGGAGAAGGGCTCAGCTTGCACATCTGGGAACTGTCCTGACAGCTTCTTATGAGTACCATAAGGCATGGATGACTCTCATTGTCAGGGGGATTCTGGAAGCCACACCAACCTTGAACTGGAGCTGGAACCCAGAAATTAAAGTGAAGTAGATACCCCAATTAAGTGCAGTCTTCAACCTGCAGGGTGAGCGCTACCCTTGCGTCCATTTTGAGAAGCCATTCTTGAGACTGCATGTAAACACAGGCTGACAGCAACAGAAAGGCAGGGAAATGGACGAACCCTTGATGAGGGGAGTTTCACAGCTCACTGTGTGACACTTTCCAGAGCAGCTAGCTTTGCCATTGGCAATCCTTTTGGAAAAGGAATCATGCGCGCACTGCCTCTCAGAGTTTAATAAGGCTCCTAAGCTGCCAGTGTGATTATTCAGGCTTTAAAAAGTGGCTAGAGTGGCTTCAGTGATCAGAGATCTCCTCTCTGACTTTATCACAACAAAACTAGGATAAAAAGTCAGAGGAGGGTGGCAAGTGGACCCACGCGCCCTGTTTCCTCCGCCATCAGAGCCTGATGCTCCATGTTTTCTTTTTTTTTTTCTCTTGCAATGCTTGGTGTTCCTAGGCATGACCTCGTCAGACTTAGAGAACTTGCATCCATTTCAGCCACTTACTGAAAGCACACAGAACTGCTGAAGATAAAATTTCCAAGAATATATTAAAACAAAACTGCTAACTCAGCCAGATTTCCTAGACACTTGGACAGCCTGTAAAATGGCAGGCCAATGTTAATACCCGAAAGAGGAGAGGACAGTATAACTAAGTGGAAGCTGCTGTTTAAATGTCAAGGTTTTGAAAATCAGGGGAACGTTTATGTGAGTGCCAGTTATCTTCTAGTGGCCACATGAGTGGTTTCAGCTTACCTTCAAGTTATTTTTATGGTCAAAAATAGAGATCTCAATTTGCTGAGTATACTAATTTTATTTTTTTTCCTAAATGGAAGAAATAATTTTGCAAATGAGGTTTGGATTTCTGAGAAAACATCATGTGTTCCACTTTCAAAAAAAGTTCGTTCCAGATAGTTTCCCAAACTGAGAAATAGGGTATGTACACATAAAAATAATAGCACGAAAAATTCACTGTTTCTGATGTCAACAAGCAACTTGCAGATTGTTCGATACCATTCGTCTTCTTTGAGGCACTGAATTCATATTACATCAGTTCTGTCCGCTACTTGCTCATTTTTCATATCTGATCTTCACAATCGTATCTTACCCAAGTATCCCCATAAGTATGGGGACGGATCTCCTGGCTTTTCACCCTGAGCACTGTTACAATTGTAGGTTGTAAGTTCCAAGCATAAACTTACCGTATTTATTCAGCTCCACTTTTGCTGGGTCTGACACTATCTTTGGAAAATACCAGTCATAGAAAACATACGTAATGGAACTTGAGGCTTTTATTTCTATTTTGGGCTTTTCTTGAGCATTTTGGCCATTTTTGCATATGTTTATGAGTTTGAAATGAGTAATTCTATCATATATGTTTTTCCTTAAAACCTCAAACTAGTGTTGACTGATAATTCTGTGGAACTGAACTGAAATCAAATTAAGAAAGTTTGGGTTTCTTTCATAAGAGATGGCTTTGCCAATTAAATAGTTTCAGCAGAACAAGTGGGCATCATTTGACCCAATACTCCATTTTTGAAAAGAAAAATCATTTTTATAAAGCATTTTTATAAAATATAAGGACTGGATAAGGGAAACTACCTATTGATCTTTTTTTTTTTTTTTTTTTTTTTTTTTGTGAATTAAGATCTTCATACCTTCATTTCCCTAACTGTGTGATTAATAACTTTTTAAAATTTGTTCTCTGCACTGGGAAGACCATCCTCAAGAAAAAGTGAAGACGTTCTGCTGAACTAATTTAAAAATTTTAGGACAAGAAAAGGGAGAATTAATTGTTTAATTAAATTTTTCAAAATGTTATTGGCAATACAACAATGTTCTTTATGTTTAAGAATAAAATGAGACTATTTTAGAAGCTAGGGACCTAGATTTGAGGAATCTGGCCATTCTGCATAAACATGGTGATAAAATCAGTATTAATTATTAATGGATTTACTAATCTAGATGTCAGATCATGTCACACTGATATCATTTAACCTAGAATATTAAATTACAATCAATACCAGATAAAACAGGAATTCCTCTGGGAACCCAAAAATTTGTCTTATAATTCTGATCCTGTTACTAACTAGTTCTTGACTTTTCAATCTTATATTCACTGGCCTATAATCTCTTTTGATGTTACTGATCAGGTCTCTTTTAACCTTGAAATTCCATGATTTTATAGAACACCTAATTTCTGCTTGGTAATGGAGGACTTATTCAGTATGGTTGAAAGTTATGTTTCTGATTAATTTTTCTTTTTTTATGATTGTGATATTAGCTGATTTACAGATGTTTTTGGAGAAGATTTGTCTGAAAAATATACAATAAAACAATACAGAAAATAGATTTGTTTTGGTTCATCTAAGCTTGTGCATAAGTGTATATGTGTTATAGGGTTTCAAAATTATTTTGCACCTAAATGAGCATATCTTTAACTCCATTTTACACAGTTTTTGAAGTACCCTCGTATGTGTACAAACTGTGTGTTCTTTTGTTTATCACATCGCTTTTTTCTTCTTTTTTATGATCTTCAGTATTTCTTATTTTCGGAAACCGTCACGTGCCTGAAGAACCATATTTGTATGAAAAAAATTTTTTTGGAACATTATTTGATTTGAAGCTGGAGTTTATAGAATCTTCTCAGAGCCTGTTTTAATGAGGTTTTCAGCTTTAATGAAAAGAGTGTGGTTGCTTAAGTGAAATGGCCTGCCAAACTTTCTTAGTTTCATCCATGGTTACACTGATTATTAAAAATATTGAATATTAGATTGAAATAAGAACATACACTTTCAAATGGAAAACAGAGCAGTTGCTACAACTCTTTATATTAAGAATAAGTTCTCTCAGAGTCTGTATAGAAACAACTAATAATTCTTATTAAGCAATATTTGCCACAGGTATAATTTTGGTAGTTAACATTTTATGAAATCGAATTTACTTCAGAGTTCTGATTCAGAGTATTTATTTCAGACTAGGGAGTGAAAGCGCTTTAAGAAAAATTATGAAGATTCCGCAAGTTCCTGAAACAAACCAGCTTTTGTTCTTAAAGTCTGAATAAATATGAAAGCATATTTGTTTCCAGATGGAAGATAATTAACACAAAAATCTACTTTATCCATAAATATGTTTCCTTTTTTAATTTTGGTAGTTTCACCAAAACATAAATTCCCTTGGAGCAAATTAAAATAAAACCAGTATTGGAGAAAAAGTAAATAAGCAAGAACTAGCTTTTTATTTTCCCTTTCTTCAAAGCATAGAAAGATTGTTCTTATAAGTTAAGAAATTGTGTCTTTGTTATTCTCATTATTTCTTTGTGCAAGGTGTTTGTTAGAATGAGAATCAAGCTGTCTATTGACAAAATTGTGTGACAATCTGCATAATTATGTTGCATATGTGTGGGGCCAGTTTTGAATGATTAGATTGTTGTTCAAAGTTAGAATGTCTGTGTTTTAGAAAAGCCAGTAGCTGTGAAAGGAATAAAATTATTTGTGGCAGCAAAAATATTTCCAAATTACAGAATTAAAATGCCGGTTTCTAAAGAACTTAGGCTGAATAATATTATTTACCGCTATCCATTAATGACAGAAGCTAAATGAAAGAATTCGTATAAACACAACAGTATAAGTCACTACTAAGTATGGTGTAACTTAAATTATTTCTGTTCAAGTGCATTTAAAGTGTCAATTAATTGCCTCCATTTCAAATGCACACCTTTTCCCCAATTATCAAATTAAAATTTGGGCTGAATCAATGAGCACAATGATAGTTTAATTATATTAAACCACATGAAATAAACAGTGAGGAAGTGTTTGTGCAGATGGCCACCTGAGTCTGTCACCTCCAGGCATAGTCAATGACAAGTACCATTCTTTTGGTAAATAAAATTGCTTTATTTTACTGTCATTGCAACATCCTTACTTTTAAAAGAAAGGAGAATGGGTTGAGATAGAAAGATTTAAGGGAATTACAGAAGGAGAAATTGCAAACGCAGATGTATTTTTTTTTCTAAGGGCACCAGGTGTTTTAAATGCCACCAGAAGGGTGCTTCAGGCAATTCTGCGCTGTCCAAGATAGCTTGGCATAGATTATCTGAAAGCTTTTGTGTCTTTTCAGCTTTTGATTAAAGGCCAGTGTCAGGACTCCTCTGGGCTTTTGCTTGGTACAGTAAAGCCGAGGGATTTTTTTTTAAGCTGCTGCCAAAAAGATGCCAGTTAGGATAATTACATTTCAATTTAAATTGGTAATTTTATGAAAATTTAAACCAGAATATGTGTCACCCAAATCTCCTTACTTTTATTCCTCCCAAACATGCACACACACACACCCCTCTTGTTTTGGGGGAGACAATGACAGCAGCCCACCAGAACCTTCCCATGACCCAGAGATGTGTGCCAGGAATTAAACAGATGAGAGAAAATTGAACAGAGCCTGTTTTCTCGGTCCAATTTTTTTTCTCGCCTAGATTTATCACTAGTGTACATTGGAACCATCCCAGGGCATCCTAGCATCTAGTATCTTTTTCCTGTGGACCCCAGCAAAAGAAGCTTTGGACCATAACTGTAGTATTTAAGACATTGTTTTCCATTCACAGTCAAGCTTTGTGCTTGTTAACAGGATGTAGAAAAGGAATCAAACCTACTTAGAGTCTCTCACCCTCTTGGTGAAAGGGATAGGGACACAAGTGGCCAGATGAACCTTGAATTTTCTGTCTGCCACTTTCTTTTTCCAGGACACATACGCAAGCTTGGCAGCGCCAACAAAGTGGAAGTAATGTTCCTTTGTTTAGAATGCACTGTGTACGAACATTTACATAATAAAATACACACACAAATAACAGATGGTGAAGAGCCACTCATTTCGCCACATGTTGTAAGCACGATATCGTTCCTTGATGATCTCATTTCTCTTACTTCTGCCTACAGATGTCTACCAGCTATTTAACCTCAGGGGTTATTCAGATGGTGAAAGGTTTGAAGACGGGCACAAATCTGTCTACAGAATTTTCTTCTTGCATCAGGTATAAATGCCCTTCCCAGGTGGAATTATCACTACACAAAAATGCTCTCTTCTTTCTTAAGAATTAAATATTAAACTCCGTTTCTCACGGCACTTGTTGGGCAGATATTATTGTCTACAGAGAGGACAAAAATGTACAACCAAGATGCTGACTTCGAAAGAGGTCTTTTCCCTCTAACCTTTTGTTCCAAGCAGAAATTGGCTTATTAATAATGTTGGTTATTAAAATGGCATTTTTTTATAGAAATGAAGAAAGGCCTTCTGAAATGAGTGGAAGTCTCCCAGATGCTGTTTGCTCACATGTCCAATCTGTAATTAGAGTTAAGCCTCAAATGTGTGGTAATAGATACGTTGTATAGATTTAACTGCCATTTCCCTCCCTAATTTGCACTTAGATAACGCTTCTCCCAAAAGCACAAATTACATTCCTTTTAATTAGCTCCCAAAGTACTTTATTAAACTACATTGAGAATGTACATTATTAATCTATTAATTTATGAATGTGCATTATGCAAAACCACATTATCATTAATTAAATATGCAACACATAAGAAGACAATATTATTATACCCATTTTACAGACTTGAATGTATGTTAAATTATTTGGACAATAACTGATCTAGAATAAGGTTCAATGATGATTTTTGTAGGATTCATTATTTCCTCCAACAGATTTTTTTGACAATTCTCTTATTTCTTTCAGCATAAAAAACTTTAATTTTTAAGCAAAAACTATTTTTTAGAAAAGATAATGTTGGAGCCAGCATTGTGGTGTAGGGGGTGAAGTTACTGCCTGAGAAAGTCTTTGCTACTCCACTTTCTGTTCAGATCTTTGCTAATGCATCTGGAAAGCAACAGAAGATGACCCAAGTACTTGGGCCCTTGCACCCACGTGGGCGACCCGGAAGAAGTGCCTGGCTCCTGGTTTCAGCCTGCCACAGCCAGCCCCATTTTCTGTGGCCATTTGAGGAATGAATTAGCAGATGGAAGACCTTTCTCTCTGCCTCTCTGCTCCTTTCTCTCTCTCTCTCTCTCTCGCTCTCTCTCTCTCTGTTTCTCTTTATCTCTCTCTCTTTCTCTATTTCTCTCTCTGTAACTATGCCTTTCAAATAAATAAAATAAATCTTTAAAAATAAGATAATGCATTCCATTCAATTGACACTTTCATCTAGGGAAGTCTTATATTTTAACAAGTACATATATCTCACATTTTATAAACAAGAGTATGTAATGAGAACTTAATAATAACACTAGAACATGCCGACAAATATGGATGTTAAAAATAATCTTACTAACATGAATAATTTAAGAAAAGAACAGTCAGGGCAAGCATTTGATGTAGCAGTTAAGAAGCAATTTGGGATGCCCACATTCCACACCGGAGTTCCTGTGTTCAAGTTCTGATTCTGCTCCTCACTGCATCTCCCTGCTAATGTGTACCCTGAGAAGCAGCAGATGGTGGTTCAAGTAGTGGGATCATTGCCACACGCAGTGGAGACCTGGATTGAGTTCCTAGAAGTAGGCTTTGACTCCCAGACCAGGGTCATGGCAGACATTTGAGAAGTGATTCAGAGATATTCCTCTCTCTGTCTCTCTCTCTCTCTTTCTCTCTATCTATTTCTCAGAAGTATATTTTGCAAAAAAGAAAAAAATAAGAAATTTTATTCCAAATGGCTTAAAGCAATTTCAACTTCCAGAGACTATCTAGAAAATAATCACAAATAGGTTAAGTGAGTGGCTAGAACATAAATAAAAACCTTTTGAAAGTTCAGAAAGATTTGTGGAAAAGGAAAACAAACAAAACCAAAAGAGTTAATTTAGCCATATTCCTGAGGTGCATTAAGGCATACCAGTGATGAGCTGAGCACAGATATATCCCAGAATTAGCAGATGTTCCATCTACAAACTGAGGAAAGAATATTGACCACAGAATAAGGAAGAAAGGACAGAAAGAGGAGAGGAGAGCAGGGAAAAGCAGATAGTAAGATGTTTGTACAGGAGATAAAAGTATTTTTGGTCTTGGTTTTGATTACAAGGAACTTTATGGAAAGAATATAAAATGTAAGAAAAATTTTTTTTAAAAATTTGGTAAGAGCTGAGAACTAAAAAAATGGTTGATCTGAATGAATAGTGAGTACTAGCCATGCATGTAGGAAGGGATAATATTACCAAAGCACAGGTAGATAGACGGAAGATATTCTAGAGCTCCACAGCAAAGCAGGTGTCTACAGCACAACAAAATGCTATTTGTCTTATTAAGTACCAGAAGAGAGGAGTTTGAAGACTCCAAACACAGAGAGACTAAGGAAATGGAAATTTTATTTACTATGATTTCATCAGCATACACTGTATAAATATTTTTTTTTTTGACAGGCAGAGTTAGTGAGAGAGTGAGAGACAGAGAGACAGAGAGAAAGGTCTTCCTTCTGTTGGTTCACCCCCCCCCGCAAATGGCGCTACGGCCGGCGTGCTGTGCCGATCCAAAGCTAGGGGCCAGGTGCTTCCTCCTGGCCTCCCCTGCAGGTGCAGGACCCAAGGACCTGGGCCATCCTCCACTGCACTCCTGATCCACAGCAGAGAGCTGGCCTGGAAGAGGGGCAACCGGGACAGAATCCGGCACCCTAACCGGGACTAGAACCTGGGGTACCAGCGCTGCAGGTGGAGGATTAGCCTAGTGAGCCACAGTGCTGGCTTGTATAAATATCTTGAAATATTATATGGTATGCCATAATATGTACAGATATTATGTGTTGATTAAAACATATGTATAAGGCCAGTGCCGCGGCTCACTAGGCTAATCCTCCGCCTTGCGGCGCCGGCACACCAGGTTCTAGTCCCGGTCAGGGCGCCGGATTCTGTTCGGGTTGCCCCTCTTCCAGGCCAGCTCTCTGCTCTGGCCAGGGAGTGCAGTGGAGGATGGCCCAAGTGCTTGGGCCCTGCACCCCATGGGAGACCAGGATAAGTACCTGGCTCCTGCCATCGGATCAGCGCGGTGCGCGGGCCACAGCGCGCCGGCCGCGGAGGCCATTGGAGGGTGAACTAACGGCAAAGGAAGACCTTTCTCTCTGTCTCTCTCTCACTGTCCACTCTGCCTGTAAAAAAAAAAAAATAAAAAAAAAAATAAAACCATATGTATAAAACTTCTGTATTTTGTAAAAGAAATTACAAGTATTTTTAAAATGAAGAAATAGAAAGTAGGGTAACATAGAGACAATTCACAATTATAAGGAGAACATACTGGTATGTGATGAAGTTTGGTGAAGAACATGGCTAGCAGTACTGGGAAGCCTTTAATATTCCTGGGACCAAAGAGTTAAGGAGAGGGGGAAGTCATTGAAAACCTAGGAGGGTTGCAACTATAAGAAAGGTATATCCACTGAAAAATTTGGTCTCTTGCTTAGTGGAACTCAACTTCTTGTAAATCTCAGTCAAGCTTGGAGGGAGCCAAAAGGATGAACTATTTTAGCTCTCTATCCTTTAATCTCCCTTGTTTCCCATAGCACTGAACCAGCTACACACATCAGAGAAAGAGCCAGCATGATAGTCTGTAGAGTTCAGCTTTTGTGAAGGGGATTGCTTTCATGATTCCTTTCTCAGCAAGTTTTTCATTGGTTTATCAAAATGACACTGGGTTCTCATAAGGTGATTTTATTTCCTGCAACTGTTCTGATTTTGTTTCTAAGTTCTAATAGTCAGTGAGTGAAATCCTTAAGTTTTTGATACACATAGTCATGACAGGGATAGTTTTACCTCCCCCCTTATCATTTGTATCCCTTTTGTCTCTTTTTCTTGCGTAACTGCTCTGGCTAAAATTCCCAATCCTTTATTGAGTAAGACTAATGGGATAGGACATTCTTATCTACCTCCAGATCATAAAAAATGCAATTTTTCCCCATTCAGTATGATATTTACCATAGGTTTGTTAGGTACAAGTACAGGTTTTAGTATGATGAATTACAGTTGTTCTATACCTAGTTTTTTTCAATGTTTAAATAATGAACTTATGTTCAATTTTATGGAATTCTTTTCCTGTATCTATTGAGATAATCATATGATTATAATTCTTCATTCATTTTGTGATGTATTATGCTTGCTGATTTGCCTATGTTGTACCATCCTTGCTTCCCAGAGATAAATACCTCTTGATCATGGTGAATGATCTTTCTGATTTGCTGTTTGATTTGATTTGCCAATATTTTGTTGAGTATTTTTGCATCCCTCTTTGTCAGGGATTCCGATCTAGAGTTTGCTTTGTTGTTCTGCCCTTGTCTGGTTTTGTTAACAGAGAAACACTGATCATTTCATATGACTTTGGAAGTTAATCATCCCTTTCAATTTTTTGAAATAGTTTGAGAAGAATTAGAGTCATGTTTTTTTCTTTAAAATTTAGTGGCATTGAGCAATACAGTCATTTGATCCTGAGTTTTTCTTCATTGGGAAATTTTTATTTCATTATTCATATCTCATTACCAATTATTGGTCTACTCAGGTTTTCTGTGTCTTCATGATTCAAATTTGGTGGGGTATGTGTGCCAAGAAATTTGTCCATTTTCTCTAGATTCCAGTTTGTTGGCCCATAGTTGTTCATTATACTCTCCATAGTTTTTTTTTGTGTTTCTGTGGTATAAGATGTAATGTTTTCTTTTATTGCCTCTCCGATTTTATTTATTTGGGTTGTCTCTTTTTTCCTTGGTTATCTATCTTAAAAATTCTCTATTTTCAAAAATCCAAGACCTTGTTTAATAGACCTTCCACGTTGCTTGTTTTTCCAGTCTCCAATTATTTATGCTCTGATTTTTATTTCTTCCCTTCTGTTAATTTTGAGTCTGTTTTGTTCTTGCTCATCTTGGTCCTTGAGAGGCATCATTAAGTTGTGTGTATCAAATGATTCATATAAATGTATGTATGTATATGTATATATATATACACATTCATACATACATACATATATATGCTTCTATTATCAGTCTAAATGTGCACTTGCTACTTTCCTGCTTTCTTCTAAGACACTTAGCAATACTTCAGTCTTTTCATTAACATAGTTAATTTTCCATCTCACAGACCTAATTCAACATTTATCATTTATGGAGTTAAGTTATAATTAGAATTACAAATTTTAAAAATACCAAGAATAATGAAAATTCAAAACATCATCCAAGCTAAGTGACAAGACCAACAACTCTCATTTCCCCTGTCTTCCTGTTTGAATCTCTACTGAGTCTTTTCATATTGTAATGTCTTTAACGTACATGATCAAACACATGTAGCTTTGCTTGATTTAAGAAAAAAAAAAGTAAGAATAGCATTGTGTCTACTTTATTTTCTTTGAAAGGCAGAGAGAGGAGATAGAGAGAAAGATAAAGATGAGTTTCCTTCACCTGGTTCACTCCTCAAATGCCTACATACTTGGAATGGGAGTGGAGCTGGGAACAGATAATTCAATCTTGGACACTCACCTGGGTGGCAGGAACCCAATTACTTGCTATATCATTGCTGCCTCCCAGAGTCTACATTAGCAGAAATCCAGAGTCATTAGTGAAGCCAGCTATTGAATTCAGGTACCCCGATGTAGGATGTGAGAAATTTTTTTAATTGACATTTGACTACGGAGATTTATTGTTTCTTCTTGGAACAATTTTGTTAACATTATTTTTCTGGTTCACTCCCCAACACAATCTATGGATTTCATCTACATTTTTCAATGTTATTTATTTATAATATGATTTCATTTTTTTAACTTTAATTTAATAAATATAAATTTCCAAAGCACAGCTTTTTTATTACACTGGCTTTTTCCTCCCATAACCTCCCTCCCACCTGAAACCATCCCATCTCCCACTCCCTCTCCCATCCCATTCGCATAAAGATGCATTTTCAATTATCTTTATGTACAGAAGATCAATTTAGTATATACTAAGATTTCAACAGCTTGCACCCACACAGAAACACAAAGTATAAAGCACTGTTTGAGTACTAGTTATACAGTTAATTCACATAGTACAACACATTAAGGACAGGGATCCTACATGGGGAGTAAGTGCACAGTGACTCCTGTTGTTGATTCAACAATTGACACTCTTATTTATGGCCTCAGTAATCACCCTAGATTCTTGTCATGAGTTGCCAATGCTATGGAAGCCTTTTAAGTTCTCCAACTCCAATCTTATATAGACGAGTGGAAGTTCTCTTCTCCCTTAAGAGAAAGGTACCTTCTCCCTTACTGGCCCATTTTTCCACTGGGATCTCACTCACAGAGGTCTTTCATTAGGTCATTTTTTTTTTTTGCCACGGTGTCTTGGCTACTCTCATGGGCTTTTTAGCCAAATCCGAATGCCTTAAGGGCAGATTCTGAATCCAGAGCGCTGTTTAGGACATCTACATGAGTCTGCTGTGTATCCCACTTCCCATGTTGGATATTCTCTCCTTTTTAATACTGTTAGTATTGGCCCATCTCTTAAATGGGTTGTTGGTTTTGTTTTTGTGGAGTTTCTTGATCTCTTTGTAGATTCTGGTTATTAAACTTTTATCTGTTGCATAGTTTGCAAATATTTTTTCAAATTCTGTTGGTTGACTCTTCACTTTCCTGACTATTTCTTTTTCAGTACATTCTCCCAAAAGCAATTTATAGATTCAATTCAATACCAATCAAGATACCAGAGACCTTCTTCTCAGATCTGGAAAAAATGATGCTAAAATTCATATGGAGACACAGGAGACCTCGAATAGCTAAAGCAATCTTGTAAAACAAAAACAAAGCCGGAGGCATCACAATACCAGATTTCAGGACATACTACAGGGCAGTTGTAATCAAAACAGCATGGTACTGGTACAGAAACAGATGGATAGACCAATGGAACAGAATTGAAACACCAGAAATCAATCCAAACATCTACAGCCAACTCATATTTGATCAAGGGTCCAAAACCAATCCCTGGAGTAAGGACAGTCTATTCAATAAATGGTGCTGGGAAAATTGGATTTCCAAGAGCAGAATCATGAAGCAAGACACCTACCTTTCACCTCACACAAAAATTCACTCAACATGGATTAAAGACTTAAATCTATGACCTGACACCATCAAATTATTAGAGAACATTGGAGAAACCCTTCAAGATATTGGCACAGGCAAAGAATTTCTGGAAAAGACCCGGGAGGCGCAGGCAGTCAAAGCCAAAATTAACTATTGGGATTGCATCAAATTGAGAAGTTTCTGTACTGCAAAAGAAACAGTCAGGAGATTGAAGAGACAACCGACAGAATGGGAAAATATATTTGCAAACTATGCAACTGATAAAGGGTTGATAACCAGAATCTACAAAGAAATCAAGAAACTCCACAAGATCAAAACAAACAACCCACTTAAGAGATGGGCCAAGGACCTCAATAGACATTTTTCAAAAGAGGAAATCCAAATGGCCAACAGACACATGAAAAAATATTCAAGGTCACTAGCAATCAGGGAAATGCAAATCAAAACCACAATGAGGTTCCACCTCACCTTAGTTAGAATGGCTCACATTCAGAAATCTACCAACAATAGATGCTGGAGAGGATGTGGGGAGAATGGACATTTTGATGATATTGATTCTTCCAATCCATGAGCATGGAAGATTTTTCCATTTTTTGGTATCCTTTTCTATTTCTTTCTTTAAGATTTTGTAATTTTCATCATAGAGATCTTTAATGTCCTTGGTTAAGTTTATCCCAAGGTATTTGATTTTTTTTTTGTAGCTATTGTGAATGGGATTGATCTTAGAAGTTCTTCCTCAGCCATGGCATTGCCTGTGTATACAAAGGCTGTTGATTTTTGTGCATTGATTTTATACCCTGCTACTTTGCCAAACTCTTCTATGAGTTCCAATAGTCTCTTAGTAGAGTTCTTTGGGTCCCCTGAATAAAGAATCATATCATCTGCAAAGAGGGATAGTTTGAGTTCCTCCTTCCCAATTTGTATCCCTTTCATTTCCTTTTCTTGCCTAATGGCTCTGGCTAAAACTTCCGGAACTATATTGTATAGCAGTAGTGAGAGTGGGCATCCCTTTCTGGTACCAGATCTCAATGGAAATGCTTCCAACTTTTCCCCATCAATAGGATGCAGGATGTGGGTTTTTCATAAATTGCATTGATTATATTGAGGAATGTTCCTTCCAAACCCAGTTTGCTTAGAGTTTTCATCATGAACGGGTGTTGTATTTTATCGAATGCTTTCTCTGCATCTATTGAGATAATCATATGCTTTTTCTTCTGGAGTTTGTTAATGTGGTGTATCACATTGATTGACTTGCAAACATTGAACCATCCCTGCATACCTGGGATAAAGCCCACTTAGTCTGGGTGGATGAGTTTTCTAACGTGTTGTTGCATTCTATTGGCCAGAATTTTATTGAGGATTTTTGTGTCCTCAAGGACATTGGCCTGTAGTTTTTTTTTTTCAATGCTGCATCTTTTTCCAGCTTATTGATTAAGATGATGCTGGCTTCATAAAAAGAATTTGGGAGGACTCCCTCTTTTTCGATTGTTCCGAATACTTTGAGAAGAATTGGAGTTACTTCTTCAAATGTCTGGTAGAATTCAGCAGTGAATCCATCTGGTCCTGGGCTTTTCTTTGTTGGGAGGGCCTTTATTACTGTTTCAATTTCTGTCTCATTTATGGGTGTATTTAGGTTTTCTATGTCTTCATGGTTCAATTTTGGTAGATTGCATGTATCCAGGAATCTATCCATTTCTGACAGATTTCCCTGTTTACTGGCATACAAGTCCTTGTAGTAATTTCTGATGATTCTTTTTATTTCTGTGGTGTCTGTTGTTACATTTCCTTTTTCATCTGATTTTATTGATTTGGGTCTTTTCTTTTTTAGGTAGCTGGGCCAATGGTGTGACAATTTTATTTTTTCAAAAAAACAGCTCTTGGTTTGGCTGATCTTTTCTAATGCTTTTTTGGATTCAATTCTACTGATTTATTGTCTGATTTTAATTATTTCTCTTCTCCTAATAGATTTGAGTCTCATTTGCTGCAGATTTTCTAGGTCATTGACATGCATTAAAAGCTCATTTATTTGGTGCCTTTCCAATTTCTTGATGTAGGCGCCTATTGCCATAAGCTTTCCTCTTAATACTGCTTTTGCTGTATCCCATAGGTTTTGATATTTTGTTTTGTTATCCTCATTTACTTCCAGAAAGTTTTTGGTTTCTCTTTTGATTTTTTCTATCACCCAATGTTCATTCAGGAGCATGTAGTTCAGTCTCCAAGTGTTTGCATATGCTCTACTGATTCCTGAGTTGGTAATTTCCAGCTTCACTCCACTGTGGTCTGAGAAGCTGCATGGTATGAATCCAATTCTTCTGAATTTGCTGAGACTTGCTTTATGGTCTAGTATGTAGTCAATCCTAGAGTAGATTCCATGTACTTCGGAGAAGGATGTAAATTCTTTAAGTGTAGGATGAAAAGTTCTGTAGGTATCTGTTAGATCCATTTGGGCTACAGTGTCAATTTAATCTTTTGTTTCCTTGTTGACATTCTGTCCGGTTTATCTGTCTATTTCTGAAAGTGGAGTATTGAAGTCCCTTAATACTATTGCCTTGGTGTCTAAGCCTCCCTTTTAAGTCCCTTAACATATCTTTTAAATAAACCATTGCACTCTAGTTAGATGCATATATGTTTATAATAGTTACATCTTCCTGTGGAATTGATCCCTTAATCATTATATAGTGCCCCTCTTTGTCTCTCTTAACAGTTTTTGTGTTAAAGTTTATTTTATCTGATATTAAGATGGCTACACCAGCTCTTTTTTGGTTTCTGTTGGCATGGAATATCTTTTTCCAGCCTTTCACTTTCTGTCTGCATGCATCTTTGTTGGAAAGATGTGTTTCTTGTAGGCAGCAAATAGATGGGTTTTGGTATTTAATCCATTCAGCCAGTCTGCACCTTTTAATTGGAGAGTTGAGTCCATTAATGTTCAATGTGACTATTGATAAGTAGTAACTTTGCCCTGCCATTTTCCCAGAGATATTTCTAATATATGCTTTGAACTTCCTGTGATCTTTTACTGGGAGGTTTTCTTCCTTTACCTTCTTTCATATTGATGAACATGCTTCTGTGTTTCTGTGTGTAACACATCTTTAAGTGTCTTTTGCAGAGCTGGATGAGTGGAGACAAATTCTTTGAATTTCTGTTTGTTATGAAAGGTCTTTATTTCACCTTCATTCACAACTGAGAGCTTTGCAGGATATAATATTCTGGGCTGGCAGTTTTTCTCTCTTAGTACCTGGGCTATGTCTCACCATTCTGATGAGGTTCTGATGAGAAGTCTGCTGTGAGTCTAATTGGAGATCCTCTGAGAGTAATCTGACATTTCTCTCCTGCACATTTTAGAATCTTTCCTTTCTCTTTCACTGTGGTGAGTTTTATTACAACATGTCGTGTTGAGGATCTTTTTGGTCATGTTTACTATGGGTTCTATGAGCTTCCTGTATTTGGATGTCTCTGTCCTCCTCCAAACCCTGGAAGTTTCCTGCTAGTATCTCACTAAAAAGGCCTTCTAATCCTATCTCTCTCTCCAAGCCTTCAGGAACTCCTAGAATCCGAATGTTAGGTTTTTAATAGTATCCTGTAGATTCCCAACGATTTTTTGGATTTCAATTTCTTCTTCTTTTCTTGGGTTTGACTGTCTACTTTCCTGTGCTCTCTCCTCTAAGTCCAATGTTCTCTCTTCAATCTCACTGATTCTGTTTTTAAGGCTCACAAATGTGTTTGTCATTTGATCTATTGAATTCTTCATTTCATTTTGATTTCTCTTCAATATCACAATTTCATGTTCTACTAAATTTCTCATTTCATTTTGATTCTTCCTTAATATTTCATTTTCATGAGAAAGATTTTCTGTCCTGTTCATTGTGGATTTCTGTAGTTCATGCATTTGTTATTGATAACTTCTAAATGTTCTTGTAAATTTTTTGAAGTCCGTATCTTGCATTTCTTCTATCTCATCATCTTCATAATCTTGTATTAGAGTGTCATCTTCATTTGGGGGTGTCATAATGTCTTCCTTGTTCTTGTTTCTTCAGTTTCTGTGTTTGTTGTTTGACATTGTAGAGATTCTTGGTTTCTTCTTCTTTTTTTCCCTCACTGTGGTGGCTTTTCTCATTATACTATGATTCTAGATTAAGTGGACTGTCTGCTTTTGGTGAATCTCTAGAGGCTTGCAGTGGATGTGGCCAGAGAGCTCTGTTCAGTTCTTCAGGGTTAAGGGTGTGCCAAAGGTAATACACCCAAGTTTGGTGTGGTAAATCTTCTCTCTCTCTCTCTCTCTCTTTTTATTCAGAAGGGAAGTAATTCTGCTCAGCTGAGCTCTTCTTGATGTCAATCAGTGCCTGAGCACTAGCCCCAGTGGGTGTAATATTCGTCTGCTCTGTGCCAAGGCCCACACAAAAGATCTGTGCAGTCCTCAGTATAAGCTCAGATTCCCCTGCAATGTCTCTCACTGGGTTGCCAAGGTTACCGAGTTTGTGTTGTCTCCCACCAAGAGTACTCAGGTTCCATGTACGCCATGAGTTCTCCCACACACCCTCAGTTTTTTTTGTTGTTGTTGTTGTTTTGTTTTGTTCACGGTCCCAGTTCATAAGCACCACACATTCACTAGGTCTTAGTCTCCTGTTATTTTCCCCACCAGAGTCAGGTTTTTCTGCTTGGCTGAGGGTGGGCACAGCCCTGAGCTGGCGCAGCTGTTACATATGTCCAAAATGATGCCTACTGTATTTTTTTTCCTGTCTCGTAAGGTGAGTGGAGAGAGAGAATCGTGTCCATACTGGTCCCTTTTATTTATTTATTTTTTCTCTCCTCTAGTTAGGCTGGTGAACTTTCCCCCACAGGGCTTCAAGCCTCGTTCCCTCTAGGCTCTTCCTGCTGCTGCTGCTTTCCCACCAGTGTCTTGGTCTACTGAGGTTTTGCCTCACCTCCCTTTTCAGAGCTGGTTTGTAGACTTGGCCGCTGGGGTCCCAAGTCATGGGTGCCCGTGCCCTCCACATAGGTCCACTGTGTCCCACTAGTTCCAGAAGAGTTTCTTCTGCAGTTTTTTCTCTAGCTCTTCCCTGAGACTACAGTATCTCCACTTTTATTAAACTATCTTTTCCTGGACTATCAGTGTGCTCCTTCCCTATTCCACCATCTTGGAGCTCTCCAGATGTGAGAATCTAAACAAGAGTTAACTGCTAGCCAAACACTTGTCAGTAGGCATAGCTATCAATGTTTGAAAATGTAAGCCGAAGGGCCATTTTTTTGGCGCAAAGGGTTAAGCTGCTGCCTGTGTCTCCAGCATCCCATTAGACCTCTGGTTCGAGTCTGAACTGCTGAACTTCCAATCCAGCTCTCTGCTAATGTGCCTGGAAAAGCAATGGAAGATGGCCCAAGTGCTTGGTACCCTGTCACACACGTGGGATATATGGATTAAGCTTCAAGTTTCTGGTTGTGTGGCCTGACTCAGTTCTGGCCGTTGCAGACATTTAGAAAGTAATCCATCAGTTGGAGAATCATTCTATGATCTCTCTCTCTCTCTCTCTTTATCTCTCTCTCTCTTCTTTCTCTCCCTGTCTCTCCCTCATACTCTGTAATTCTGCCTTTCAAATAAGTAAATAAATATTTTTTAAAAAGTAAGGTGAAATTTTATTAGCTGTAATTTACACTTACTTAAATAATAAAATTTTACACATTTTCCCACAATTTACCTGTATGAAGAATGTCCCCACCCATAGCTAACAGTTTGTGAAAGAAATATTACATTTCACAATTGCTCTAAAGTTGCTGAGGCAATTCTGAAGTTACTTGCTTTGGAACTAAGAGCAGCATAGTATTTAATTTCTGAAATTTAGCCTTCTCAATTTATCATTTATATTATCACCTCTTTGAAAGAATAAAATGCAAAATATCACACCTCAAGAAAGATAGGGACTCACACATTAATGTTAACTATAAGGCTATCCAATTTCTATTAAGCTGTAAAGGGAGAATGTTTAAATAGAATCAGGTATCCAAACAAATCTCAGCCTAGTTCAGCTGTAAAACAGTTGGAACTAAATACTCTGCATGGTTATTTTGTTGATTACATACCTTTAAAAAAGGACTTTCCAATTCCTTCAGTCCTTGAAAACTTTCTCAGACAGAGAATTCTGATGGCATGTTTTTCAAAGATTATGTACATCTTTTTGCTTTTCATTCGGGAATGATGGAGAACCTTGAAATGCTTCCTTCTATGTAGACTTCTTTAAAAATTGCATTCACTAAAATTCAAAAGTAGTTATCACATGGAGGCAAAGATAACCTAGGAAAGAATAAATGAAAGAAACTCTGTCTTAGTCTATGATTATGAGGGTTGGGCTTCTGCCCACTATAACACTGATGTTAAATATTTTCTTTGATATATCAGCTTCCTTTCATTCTTCACTATCTCTTCTATACTGATTTTTTATCTATTGTTCCCATCCAGATTCATTGTCTGCACTGCTCTGCCCTACACTTTGCTCCAGAGGCCAACACCAAAAATTGCAAAACCTAAGTGTCTCTGTTCTCTGGATAGGCAGAAAGGTGGGTACACAAGCAGAGAGGATACCGGGTGTTTCTGCCCTCATTCCCTTTGTGCTTTAGTTACACTTTGGGTATTAGTATGAACCTCTTTAACCTTAATCTTCCCAGGCAGTATTTCTCAATGCTGTTAGCTTGTAGAGTACTTTGATAATGGCTTCTTCTGCTTGTCTGTTTAGTCCTAAAGTCAGTGATGGTTTCTAACAGTTGTGTGCACTTCATATCTCATGATTCTTTTAGCCCTGCTTTGTAAATAGCCTCTTGAATTTTATCTGAGCGAGCCCCATTTTGAGAGAGAGAGAGAGAGAGAGAGAGAGAGAGAGAGTAATATATACATGGCTTTGGACCTAACTCCAATATCAATATTATGAATGACTCCCTCACAATCAATAGCCAAATAAACTAATTTTATCAAGTGATATTTTCAATGCAACAAAACCCTGGAATATATTTACTATTCCTGTACACAGCTGTCAGGAAAATATTATATCAGGGATGGTAAGAAGAGTACAAGCTTAGAGACTTGTGCCATGAAGAACACCCTGGCATATTTTTCTGACTTTCTATACTCATATTAAAACTTTTTTATAAGGCCCTCCCAACAAAGAAAAGCCCAGGACCAGATGGATTCACTGCTGAATTCTACCAGACATTTAAAGAAGAACTGACTCCAATTTTTCTCAAACTATTCAGAGCAATCGAAAAAGAGGGAGTCCTCCCAAATTCTTTCTATGAAGCCAGCATCACCTTAATTCCTAAGCTGGAAAAAGATGCAGCATTGAAAGAGAATTACAGACCAATATCCCTGATGAACATAGATGCAAAAATCCTCAATAAAATTCTGGCCAATAGAATGCAACAACACATCAGAAAGATCATCCACCCAGACCAAGTGGGATTTATCCCTGGTATGCAGGGATGGTTTAATGTGCGCAAAACAATCAATGTGATGCACCACATTAACAGACTGCAGAAGAAAAACCATATGATTATCTCAATAGACGCCAAGAAAGCATTTGATAAAATACAACACCCGTTCATGATGAAAACTCTAAGCAAACTGGGTTTGGAAGGAACATTCCTCAATATAATCAATGCAATTTATGAAAATCCCACAGCCAACATCCTATTGAATGGGGAAAAGTTGGAAGCATTTTCACTGAGATCTGGTACCAGACAGGGATGCCACTCTCACCACTGCTATTCAATATAGTTCTGGAAGTTCTAGCCAGAGCTATTAGGCAAGAAAAGGAAATGAAAGGGATACAAATTGGGAAGGAGGAACTCAAACTATCCCTCTTTACAGATGATATGATTCTTTATTCAGGGGACCCAAAGAACTCTACTAAGAGACTATTGGAACTCATAGAAGAGTTTGGCAAAGTAGCAGGGTATAAAATCAATGCACAAAAATCAACAGCCTTTGTATACACAGGCAATGCCATGGCTGAGGAAGAACTTCTAAGATCAATCCCATTCACAATAGCTACAAAAAAAAAAAATAAAATACCTTGGAATAAACTTAACCAAGGACGTTCAAGATCTCTATGATGAAAATTACAAAACCTTAAAGAAAGAAATAGAAGAGGATACCAAAAAATGAAAAAATCTTCCATGCTCATGGATTGGAAGAATCAATATAATCAAAATGTCCATTCTCCCAAAAGCAATTTATAGATTCAATGCTATACCAATCAAGATACCAGAGACCTTCTTCTCAGATCTGGAAAAAATGGTGCTGAAATTTATATGGAGGCACAAGAGACCTCGAATAGCTAAAGCAATCTTGTACATCCAAAAAAAAGCCGGAGGCATCACAATACCAGATTTCAGGACATACTACAGGGCAGTTGTAATCAAAACAGCATGGTACTGGTACAGAAACAGATGGATAGACCAATGGAACAGAATAGAAACACCAGAAATCAATCCAAACATCTACAGCCAACTCACATTTGATCAAGGGTCCAAAACCAATCCCTGGAGCAAGGACAGTCTATTCAATAAATGGTGCTGGGAAAATTGGATTTCCACGTGCAGAATCATGAAGCTAGACCCCTACCTTACACCTTACACAAGAATCCACTCAACATGGATTAAAGACCTAAATCTACGACCTGACAGCATCAAGTTATTAGAGAACATTGGAGAAACCCTTCAAGATATTGGCACAGGCAAAGAATTTCTGGAAAAGACCCGGGAGGCGCAGGCAGTGAAAGCCAAAATTAACTATTGGGATTGCATAAAATTGAGAAGTTTCTGTACTGCAAAAGAAACAGTCAGGAAAGTGAAGAGACAACCCACAGAATGAGAAAATATATTTGCAAACTATGCAACAGATAAAGGGTTAATAACCAGAATCTACAAAGAGATCAAGAAACTCCACAAAAACAAAACAAACAACCCACTTAAGAGATGGGCCAAGGACCTCAATAGATATTTTTCAAAGAGGAAATCCAAATGGCCAACAGACACATGAAAAATATTCAAGGTCACTAGCAATCAGGGAAATGCAAATCAAAACCACAATGAGGTTTCACCTCACCCCGGTTAGAATGGCTCACATACAGAAATCTACCAACAACAAATGCTGGCAAGGATGTGGGGAAAAAGGGACACTAACCCACTGTTGGTGGGAATGCAAACTGGTCAAGCCACTATGGAAGTCAGTCTGGAGATTCCTCAGAAACCTGAAGATAACCCTACCGTTCGACCCAGCCATCCCACTCCTTGGAATTTACCCAAAGGAATTTAAATTGGCAGACAAAAAAGCGGTCTGCACCCTAATGTTTATTGCAGCACAATTCAGAATAGCCAAGACCTGTAACCAACCTAAATGCCCATCAACGGTAGACTGGATATAGAAATTATGGGATATGTACTCTCTAGAATACTATACCGCAATAAGAAACAACAAAATCCAGTCATTTGCAACAAAATGGAGGAATCTGGAACACATCATGCTGAGTGAAATAAGCCAGTCCCAAAGGGACAAATACCATATGTTCTCCCTGATCGGTGACAACTGACTGAACACCAAAAAGGAAACCTGTTGAAGTGAAATGGACACTATGAGACATGGTGACTTGATCAGCATAGCCCTGACTGTTAATGAACAACTAAATACATTATCCCTCTTAGTAGTTTTTTTTGTCTGTTCTACTTAATATGACTGGTTTAATTCTGTAATTAATACACAGTTATTCTTATGTGTTGAAATTTAACTGAAATGTGATCCCTGTTAAACATGAGTGGGAATAAGAGAGGGAAGAGATGTACAATTTGGGACATGCTCAAGCTGACTTGCCCCAAATGGTAGAGTTAGAAACATACCAGGGGACTCCAATTTAATCCCATCAAGGTGGCATGTACCAATGCCATCTCACTAGTCCAAGTGACAATTGGACTAAGAGTTCAGTTTACAATTGATCATAATGAAAGGACTAAGAGTCAAAGGGAGCACATAAACATACCTGCTAATACTAACCGATAGAATAAATAAAGGGGAGAGTGATCCAACATGGGAAGCGAGATACTCAGCAGACTCATAGAATGGCGGATGTCCTAAACAGCACTCTGGCCTCAGAATCAGACCTAAAGGCATTCTGATCTGGCTGAAGAGCCCATGAGAGTATTTTAGGCATGGAAAGCCAAGACACTCTGGGAAAACAAAACAAAACACACACACACACACACACACAAAAAAAAAAAAAAAAAAAAAAGAAGAAGAAGAAGACCTAAATGAAAGATCTCTGTGAATGAGATCCCAGTGGAAAGAACCGGTCTTCAAAGAAGGAGGTACCTTTCTCTGAAGGGAGGAGAGAACCTCCACTTTGACTATGACCTTGTCTAAACAAGATAAGAGTCGGAGAACTCAAGGGGCTTCCATAGCCTTGGAAACTCATGACTGGTGCATAGGGAGATTACTGATGCCATAGACAGGAGTGTCAATTGGTAAAGTCAACAACAGGAGTCACTGTGCACTTACTCCTCATGTAGGATCTCTGTCCTTAATGTGCTGTGCATTGAGATTTAATGCTATAACGAGTACTCAAACAGTATATTTCACTTTGTGTTTCTATGGGGGTGCAAACTGTTGAAATCTTTACTTAATGTATACTAAACTGATCTTCTGTAAAAAAAAGAAAAAAAAGAAGAAGAAGAAGAAGAAATTATCAATTCCCAACTTGACTCTCACTGGGATTAAACATGACAATAGGTCTGATCTGATTTCATCATCATTTAAAAAATCATCTATGGGCCAGCGCCGCGGCTCAATAGGCTAATCCTCTGCCTAGCAGCGCCGGCACACCGGGTTCTAGTCCGGTTCGGGGCGCCGGATTCTGTCCAGGTTGCCCCTCTTCCAGGCCAGCTCTCTGCTGTGGCCAGGGAGTGCAGTGGAGGATGGCCCAGGTGCTTGGGCCCTGCACCCCATGGGAGACCAGGATAAGTACCTGACTCCTGCCATTGGATCAGCGTGGTGCGCCGGCCGCAGCGCGCCGGCCGTGGCAGCCATTGGAGGGTGAACCAACGGCAAAGGAAGACCTTTCTCTCTGTCTCTCTCTCTCACTGTCCACTCTGCCTGTCCAAAAAAAAGAAATATATGTATTATTTTTCACTTTATGTTTCTGTGTGGGAGCAAACTGTTGAAATCTTTACTTAATGTATGCTAAACTGATCTTCTGTATATAAAGAGAATCGAAAATGAATCTTGATGTGAATGGAAGGGGAGAGGGAGTGGGAAAGGGGAGGGTTGCTGGTGGGAGGGACGTTATGGGGGGGAAGCCATTGTAATCCATAAGCTGTACTTTGGAAATTTATATTCATTAAATAAAAGTTAAAAAAAATAAAATAAAATAAAAAAAAACTTTTTTATAAAATATTTATATTTATGACAGTTTCAAAAAATGTTGTATATTAGCATATTATTAAGGATAGACTTGTAAGTTTTAAACATTTTTTCCTTAGAGAGATTTATCTCTATCACTGTTGATATTTGAAAATGTAGCATGCTGCACAGCGCATGGCTCACTTGGCTAATCCTCTGCCTACAGCACGAGCACCCAGGGTTCTAGTCCTGGTATTGGTGCTGGGTACTAGACCCAGTTGCTCCTCTTCCAGTCCAACTCTCTGCTGTGGCCTGGGAAGGCAAAGGATGATGGCCCGAGTGCTTGGGTCCCTGCACCCACATGGGAGACTGGGAGGAAGTACCTGGCTCCTGGCTTTGGATCGGCATAGCACCAGTGGTAGCGACCATTAGGAGAGTGAACCAACGGAAGGAAGACCTTTCTCTCTGTCTCTTTCTCACTGTCTATAACTCTCTCTCTAACTTTCTCTCTCACTGTTTAACTCTGCCTGGCAGAAAATTAAAAAAAAAAAAGATAATGTAGCATTCTTATTCCTGCAAGAATCAAGGAAGGGCAAGTCGACGATAAGAACTGAAGATATAAGAGATATTGACTCTCATTTTCTTCTCTTATCCCAAGTTATGAGAGTTGAGGCCATTGTGCACAACACTTGCTCTACCACTGCTTGATTTGGGAAGGTATCAACTGCAAGACATCATATGAGGTGAGCTTGGGATAGTTGATTAAGTACAAAGTCTTGGGAAAGTTTGCATTTCATAGGCCTATTGATTTGTTTAGGAGCTATGAGACATGCCACACCTATAAATGACCAGAAAATACAGAGCAGCAGATCTAATTCGGTAGCATTCACTTTCTTAGGGGATATTGTTTTAAAAATTAAGAACCTGTAGATAATTTCAATAGATTGCATATAAGTGCAATAGCCTCAACAAGCAAATACAAAGTGTAATGCCTAGAGAACTCTGAATATATAAACTCAGAGAGTAATTTAGTTTCATTGTGTATGTGTAGAGCAGACTGTAGAGAAAAAGTTTAATATTGTGAGATTTATAGACTATCCTGCAGCACAGAAAGGTAATAAAGAGAGGGATCCTTGTTAGATGAAATTAAAATATGTGGAATGGCACTCAAGATCAGATTGGGATATGAGCTGGAGACGTGTGACTATGTGTGTGTTTGTATATGTATGTGTGTGTATAGGTTGGGGGTGTAATTTGATTTTACATCAGAATATATTGTCTTTATGATTTTAATATCCCTTTTAAAATGCGTAACAGAATATAAGAAAATATAAGAAAAATTTCCAATCTTGTTGGTATAACAACAGAGAAGTAAGATACAAGTATGAGAAAAATATATGAGTTATGGAATAGACACAATTTCATTGAGTTCTAAATAAACACTCAAATTTCCAAAACTAAATAAACACTCAAATCTCCTGGGTTCAGTTTCATTGACCTTTACAAGGACAGTACCACGATATTACCCAGGATGAGCTGAGGGAATCACTTGATCTGTCAAAACAGTGTCTTGGCCAAATCACCACAGACTATTCTGGAATGCTAAGTTGGAAAATGTTCCAAAATAAGTGATTCAGATTCACCTACGGTAGGGTTTAGTGTCAAGTCAAGGTAGCATATAAGGAAATGCAATCCTATTTTTAGAATGCAAGGAAGTACACTGAACCTTGAAATAAGTAAAATGTACTTCATGGAGAATGGCAACATGTCCCTCCAACCCATGTGAAGAAGCCAACCAAATATCTGTTCATAATATCACACTTTTGAAGTTCTGTCATGCAAAGAAGCAGCCTTAGTACTCTGGACTGCATGTTTTCTAACATCTTAACTTTTTAAACACTCATCTCAAATTAGAATTCTTTATTTATGAACTTGTATAGCATTATTAATGGCCCTAGGCAAGAGGACAAAACTGGGTTAGATATCTTTCCAGTTGATACCAATATCCTAATTCTGAATGTTATTGCCTTAGCCTTAGGACATAGACTTTTTTTTTTTTCACCAGAAGTAGCATGGTGTCCCATGGTAGGTAAAGAATATAACCGCATGCACTTTAAAGTACAACAACAAATTAAGTAATGAAAAATATTTGACTCCTTTGGAGACCAGAATGAAGGAAGGCAGCAGGGGAAGAAGGAAATGACAGAGGAAAAGAGAAAGGAAGAGAAAGTTGTTTCAACCATAGCCATTGAGATATAAGAACTCAACATCAGAATCCAAGTTAAGATCATGATTTTCTTCGAATTCATTAACAGGAAAACTTTGGCCACTACTAACCGTGTAGCCTTTTTGATTAGCCTTTTGTTTTTAGGAGGAGATACACCTCAAGGAAATTTTTGGTGATTAAAGTATGTAAACCTTGAATAATGAATCTGTCATAAAGCAGTCTCTCAGTGAACATAGTTCTCTTGCTTACAAGTAATTGGAAGATCCTGGTTGGATGCATACCTTTTATATTTCCTTCTTCATGCCATTAGAAAATGAAGAAATATTTATGATGTCTGGTTAGGAAACACAAATTTTAAATGACAGAAAATCAATTTAGTGTATGATAAAGATCTTATTTTTAAAAAGAAAAGGACTATTAATGCATAAGTATTAAATTACACTGAAAAAAACTTGTAATTAATTCTTATTTTCTAACAAAATTGCTTGCATCTGGCATTATAAATCTTCATTATATGTACACAGAATTGAGTCTGTTCTTTAAGTAGGAGTAGATATTTATTGCTTATGTAACATAAAAGTGAACATGTTAAAGGACAGGAAGAAAAACTTGGGATTTTTACTAAAAAAACATGTCAGTCTAAAAATTATTATAATCAGTATTATCCCTAGCATATGGAAAAGTACAGAGATTATTGAAGAGCCCATTCTTTAGGGATCCTTTGCTAAAGCTTGTGGTGACTCAGAGGATGAAATTGGAGAAGGGAGTACATGGCCTCCTCAACTGATAGAAAAAGAAGGAAAAATCTCTCATATACATCCAAATAGGCCGCAGTTATCAACCCCTGTACCACTAGAACTGCCAAAATTAAAGAAGATTCTTTTTCTTGTCACACAACTTTAATTTTTTCAAGTTATTTTGGTTTTTGATTTTTTTTTCATATACCTCCTTGATGTTCAATTATATTAAATAAGTTTTAATACATCCAGGGCCCAAGCACAATTATTCTTGGACAAAGGTATAACTAATGAAAAAAGACAGAAAAGAAGAAGATACTCAATGGACAGCCACTAATTCAGATGTGGCCAGACACCAAGGAGATAGTCATCACCTGTCTGTTTGTGTACCATACCACTGAGAATTATGGTATTAGATGTAATCATATAAAGCTGTGCAACCAAATTAAGAGGTTGTATACTTCCATTTATCTCTAATTACCTCATAGAGGTCTTTTTAAACTCTGTAATAAAAATAACATATGTAATATGAATTGATTATTGTAAATGGCTGATTGAATTCAGATAGCAATGCAACCAAGTGTTTTTTGTTTTGTCTTGTTTTTAGGATTTTTTATTGCAAAAACTTTAATAACTTTAACAATTAATATGGCAACTTTAATAATTAATATGGCATTTTTATCACCAATTTTAATGGGATTGGAGTCATATGACAAATTTTTAAATTATACCCTTAGAGTGGCCGGCGCCGTGGCTCAATAGGCTAATCCTCCACCTTGCGGTGCCAGCACACTGGGTTCTAGTCCCAGTCAGGGCGCTGGATTCTGTCCCGGTTGCCCCACTTCCAGGCCAGCTCTCTGCTGTGGCCCGAGAGTGCAATGGAGGATGGCCCAAGTTCTTGGGCCCTGCACCCGCATGGGAGACCAGAAGAAGCACCTGGCTCCTGGCTTCGGATCAGCATGATGCGCGGCCGCAGCACGCCGGCCGTGGCGGCCATTGGAGGGTGAACCAACGGCAAAGGAAGACCTTTCTCTCTGTCTCTCTCTCTCTCACTGTCCACTCTGCCTGTCAAAAAAAAATACCCTTAGAATTAAGTCTGTAGAACTTTTTGCAGAACTATGCAGCTTTATAGTTACAAACTTACTCTTCCCTCTCTTATTCCTCCTTTTATTTTTTACTAGGATATATTTTCAATTGACTTTATATACATATGATTAACTCTATGTAATGTGAGGAGTTCAACATATAGTATGAAGAAGAAAAAAGAAAAAAATAAAGAGAAGAAAAAAGAAAAATTAAAAACTGTTCCTTGACAGTCAAGATGAGGGATATTCAACACATAGATAGGATTGTTAAACAGATCATATAAATAACATCAAGTGCCTGGTAATAATAATAGACAGAATTAAAAAGGAGGGAATGTCCAACATGGGAAGCAGTCTACACAGCAGACTTCTAGAATGACAATCACTGTAAATAACATTCTGACCTCAGAATCAACGGTTAAGATTTCCTAGTCTGGCTGAAAGATATGTGAGAGCAGTTCAGGCATGGAAAGCCAAGACGCTGTGGCCAAAGATATCCTACATGAAGGATCTCTGTGAGTGAGACACAATTGGAAAGAAGGTGGCATCAAAGAAGGATATGCTTTTCTCTGAAAGGAAGAGAGAACTTCCACTTTACTTTCGGCCTTGTCCAAAAACTGATGGAGTTTGTGGTGACAAAAGGATTCCATAGCCTTGGCAGCTCATGGCAAGTGCCTCAGGAGATCACTGACATCATAAATAAGAGTGTTAATTGTTAAATTAACTACAGAGGTCACTGTGCACTTACTCCCCATGTAGGACCTCTGTCCTTAGTGAGTTGTGCTATGAAAATTAACTGCAAGACTTGTTCACAAACTGTACTTTATATGTTGTTTGTCTGCGGGTGCAAACTGTTGAAATCTTTACTTAGCATAGAGTTGGTCCTCTGTATATAAAGTAAAACTAACAATGAATCTTAATGAAGGATGGGATGGGAGAGGGAGTAGGAGGTGGGTTAGGAGTCAGGGTGGGAAGGTGGTATGGGGGAAAGAATCATTATATTCCTAAAGTTGTAGCTATGAAATTTGCATTCATTAAATAAAAGCTCTTAAAATGGATAAAATATAACATCCCAACTATTTTTCAGTGTAAAGTTCAGTAGCATTGGCACATGGATATTGCTGTGCCACAGATCTTCAGAACCTTTTTCTCTAGTAAATCTCAACCTTAACAACACTCAAAATTGTGTAAAACATCTTAAAGCTATAGCATTCTATTTTAAACCAATGATAACCTCATCACAAAGAAAAGCTATATCCAAAACACTATCCAGCCCACACACTTTTTATGTTATTGATGCAACAAAATACATGTTTATATACTGTCAAGCCATTTCCTTGAGTTTACAGATTTTTAAAATGTTTTCCTACTTAACTTTTATGCACAAAAATTATAATACTGCAGGTCGGTATGTTTATCAATGTATTTTTCTTTACCAAAGAAATTTTTACTTTCCTGTAGTTTAATATTGCTATCTACCATCCTTTTATCTCACTCAACTTAGAGACCTCCTGTTAGATTTCTTGCAAAGAAGATCTAGTGGTCATTCACTTCAAAGTTTCTTTGAAGTCCAATATAGCCTTCATTTTGAAGGAATTTTTTTAATATGGCATTTTTGATTGACAGATTTGTTGTTTTAGAACTTTGAATATATAATCCCTTTCTCTTTTGATCTACGAAGTTACTGCTGAGAAATTTGCAGTTAATCTTACATAAGCTTCCATCTATGTGATGAATCACTCTTGTAGCTTTCAAGATTTTCATTCTCTTTGATTTTACACTGATTGTAATGTGTCTTGTGGTTGTCTTTGATTTATCGTAGTTGAAGTTCTTTGAACTTCTTGAATCTGTATGTCCAGTTCTTTCCTCACATTTGGGGACTATTCACAATATTCTTTCAAATAAGGTTTCCGACCCCTTCTCCTTCTCTTCTAGAATGTTCACAATGTATTTATTGATTTGATAGTGTCCATAACTGTAGGTCCCTTAGATTCTCTTCACTTTTCTTCATTTTTCTTTCTATTGGCACCTCTGAATTGATTATTTCATGTGTTATGTCTTTAATTTCATGGATTTTTTTTCCTTCTGCCTGACCAAGCCTATTATTGAAACCATTGATATATTTTCCATTTATTGCATTTGTGCACCAGTATTTGTTTTTTCTTTGCTGATATGTTTTTATTCACATTTGTTTTTCTGAAAAAAATTGCTTTGTTAATGCATTATTATCACTTTAATTGAATGAAATTATTATTTGTCTATCTTTGTTTTTTTTTTTTTAGCTCATTAAGCATCTTTATGAGAGTCATTTTACATTCTTTGTGGGGAAACACACAAGTCTGCATTTTTCATAGAGATGATTTCCTTTATTTTGCTCCTTTGATTTGACCATGTTTCCTTGTTTTGTTTTTGTTATTTTTTAATATACTTTGATATTTTTGTTTGGGATTTGAGCATTAAATAATTAAAAAAAAAAACCCTACTTTCACTCTGCATCGTGCTTCATGTAGGTGTAGGTTTTCATCATTTATCCCCATTGAAATTCTAGTACTTCTCAAAAAATATCTCATGCTCCCCCAGCATATACCTACAGAATTGCAATTTTTCTGACTGTTTGCCTCTATTTTCAGCGATCTCCATATTCTGCCAGCAGCCCTGTCAGTGCTCTAAGTCATGCAAAACAGAATCCAGACCCCCTGGAAACTCCCAGAAAACCACAACACTGGGTACCAGTTACAATCTTTTGTTTCTGTCCTGAGGATAGAACCCTATTCTGGTATGTTTACTTCATTGATCCACCACAAAAAGGTATATCTTATATATGCATAAAGCACATCTTATCGTGGTAGAGCAATGAAGGGCACAAATGGCATGCCAATTGCTGTGAAGTTTTCTTTCACCAGAATATATTTTTGGTTTTACAATGAATTGGATGTTATAGCATTTCATTTGCTCTCTAGACATCTTGCAATGGTATTCTGGTACTGAAATTATTAACTTGGTTTATTCATGGGAATTGGTGGGCCTATTGCTTCCTAATCCTCTATTTTGCTGATATTACCCAAGTTTGATTTTGTAATACAAAGCACTCACTACATCAACAGGCCAACTTGATAGAAAATATCTAAGAAATGGGTTACATCCACATGACATAGTATCCATAGTATCTAGTTGTGGGACAGACTTTAATAAAAAATAGACCAATTTATTAAGGTCAACTTTAGTCACCTGCATTGTTTTTCAGTGTTCTTATAGAGAGTAAAATTGCCCTCTCTTCCATGAAGTTATGAAAATATGTCTTCAAGAAAGAAACAAAATTTACCTACAGCATTTTTTAAAATCCTTCAGGAAAGCATTAATAAAAAATAATTGACCACTAAAAAGTGACTGAGTACAGGTAGGAAACAGAACTTTCATAAAGTAATCATGTTATTCTGATAAACATTTCTAAATTGTATAAGGAAACCATATCATTGAGTTATATATACTTAGTAAGTCTCTGAGTCACTTTGAGATTCTTTTCCCAGGCTGAGATAGATATCTACTACTCTACTATATCATCCTTCTATGAGAATCAAAGGAAACAATGTGTGAAAGTACTTGATAAATTAACAGTGTTTTCTATCACACTATTTCTGCATTTTTCTCTCTTTCTTTTTTAAATGCATGAATATCTTCTTTCTGATTTATCTTTCTCATGCTTGATTTGGAAAACCCTGCAATCTACAAGGAAGCCAATGCTTCCCCAATTAGTTTATGATTTTAAGACTGAGGTTACTCACAATTGTCAAATTTAGTGTGGAGAGTATTTTCAGACAAATGAGACAGGTACTTCCTAGTTGGAACTACTTTTGCTGTAGACATTCTAATCCACATAATACAAAAGATGAAACTTAGTGTAGGAAAGGTGAAATAATTTATCCAAATTTCATAAAGATAGTTAGCAGGAAAGAATGGATTTGAACTCTAATTGTATTGCGTTTCTTGATGACGTTTATTTATTTTCCAAAATTTACATTTACTTAACTGATTTTTGTAAATCGAAGTTATTTTCTATTTAAAATATTTAGAGATAAGTAAATTAAGAAAAAATAAGACATCATAATTTTTTTCTTGGAAAAAAGATCGCTTTGAAAATTGCATATGAAATAGTTCTAGTAATCCTTCACAAAATTCAATGGAACAAAAGTTATAAAGAAAATACCTACTATTAAACACTATAAAGAGGAGACTCAGTTTTCTGCTTGTCTATGAAGACTTATTGTTTATTTGTAAGGCAGACTTATAGGGAGAAAAAGAGAGAGAAAGAGAGGGTGGGAGAGAGAGAGAAAAAGATTTTCCACCCTCTGGTTTACTCCGAAAATGGCCACAGTGGCTGAGGCTGGGACAGGCTGAAGCCAGGAACCAGGAGCTTCTTCCAGGTCTCCAATGTGGGCAAAGGGGTCTAGTGGACCATCCTCCACTGCTTTCCCAGACACATTAGCAGGGAGCTGGATCAGAAGCGGAACAGCTGAGACTAGAACCACGCCCATATAGGATTCCAGCATTGCAGGCAGCTGTTTAACATACTATGCCACCATGTGATCCAGTTTTAAAACCAGATATCTCACCTAGAGTCCAAGAACTTTGCCACACTTGTGAAGAATCTAAAACTTTGTACAAATGTTGTGCTTATATATCTTTCTTATTTAAAAAACTTTGAACATGCATAGAACAATTGTACATATTCTTGGGATTCCATGTGATGTTCTGATGCATGGACATTGTAAAATGTTTAATCAATATAAATATATTATCTTCTCAAATGTTTAATGCTTCTTTATGTCAAAAACATTCTTTTAATATAGAGAGAAATGTCATAGCTTTAGTCTCAAAATGCTCATCATCAAAATGGAATAATAATAATTTTTAAAAGGAAAATTGCAAAACTGCTTCTAATAAAACAGGTAGTAATCTGCCTTTCCTTTGCTATTTTCTTCCTAAACATTTTAAGCTAACAGATCAGGTCATAGAAAAAAATATAAATATCCTTGTGGAGGGAATAATCAAGTACATTGCACATCTAGAATTACCCCAAGGGTTAAAAAAAATTCTCCCATGGTACAAAAACTGTGCTTTACCATGCAACCCAGTGGAAAACTCATTCATATGAAGACTTCCTTGATGGTTTTGAGCATGGACTTCATAAAAATATCAGATATGAAAAGATCCAAAGAATAAGTAAATTATTTTTAAAAGATTTGCTAATTAAGGAAATTTTATGTTGAGAGATTATGTTATAAAGACACACTGTAATGGAACTTCAGCTGCGAGGTTAGCCCTGAGAAGTTGAGGAAAAGAAACAAATCAAACTTGATAAACAGCAAGTGCAAAATGGAAGAGTCTCCTAAAAAAAAACACATAAATTTGGCAAGATCAATAAAATCAGTAAATAATTTTAATGCTATAACCTAAAGCTTCCTTTTTCTCATAGTTTTGTATGGAAATATCAAGCAGTTTGTTAAATTTGGATCATTTAATCCCAGCAAATTAATCAAATAATGACTCAAGAAAGTTGGGCAATTCTTTGTATGGTATTATGCCTAAAAAAGTGAGAGCATCCCTAATAATTAACATTTTTATCCCCTATAATTGTTCCTGTGTCATTTTGTGTTGTTTCTGCCTCTCTTGACATCCATAGCTTTAGCTGTCCTTTATATTCTTAATGAAATTGTAAATAAGGTTTCACAATAGAATGTTATTTTGTCAAAAAAGATTCTGTCACCAAATGATCACTTATCAACATATTTTTTGACTTTGTTACATTTTTATAAAAATTACTTGGATTTTTTGGCACTACAATTAGCATGAAAAGCTAAGTTTTAAAATTTAGAAACAGTTATATCATGTTATTTTTTTTCAACAAAATGGAATAATAAGGATATTTATAATGTGAAAATTCCTATAATGAAAGCTCAGAAGCTATAGGATTTAAATTGAGGTGGTCAGCATTTGGCACAGTGGCTAAGAAGCTGCATGGGATGAATTACCAAATCTCATATTGGAGTGCCTGGGTTCAACTTCCGAATCCTGCTAATGCATCCTGGGAGGCAGCAAGTGATGACTCAAGTAATTGTGTCCCTGCTATTCCTGTAAAAGGCTTGGGTGAAGTTTCTGGCTCCAGGATTCAGCCTCGCCCATCCTCTCCCAGACTGTTCATGGAAGGTTTCTCTTACTGTTTCTCTCTCTCATTTTCAAATAGTAAGTTTTTTTTTTTTTTAAGATTAAAAAAAATTGAAGGAAATCTATGAAATGCTTGAAAAAATAATGCAAAAAAATGATGCTAAAGAAATTCAATGAGATGTGAGAGAATATAGACAGAAAATTTAAAGAAGTGGGAAAAACTAAACATAACACAAATGAGAAATTCAAAAAAACATAATTTATTTTTTTAAAAATCATTCAGAAATCTGGATGTAAATATCTGAATATAAATATGACCCAATCTCCCACTCCTGGGAATTTGTCAGAACGAAATGAAATCAGCATATGAAAGAGTTATCTGTATTCCCATGTTTATTGCAGCTCAATTCACAGTAGCTAAGAAATGGAATTAACCCAGATGTCTGTCAACTGAAGACTGGATAAAGAAATTATGGAATATGTGCACCATAGAGTACTAATCAGCTATAAAAATAAAATTTTAATCCCATCTTTTTTTTTCTTTTTAAAAGAATTAAATTTATATGAAGTGAACAAACTTCATGTATTTCATACGTACAGTTTTTTTTGTTTGTTTAAGAATGGTTCAATTTATTTCTTATTTTTTTAACTTTTATTTAATGAATGTAAATTTCCAAAGTACAGCTTATGGATTACAATGGCTTCCAACCCCAACAACGTCCCTCCCACCCACAACCCTCCCCTTTCCCACTCCCTCTCCCCTTCCATTCACATCAAGACTCATTTTCAATTCTCTTTATATTCAGAAGATCAGTTTAGCATATATTAAGTAAAGGTTTCAACAGTTTGCACCCACATAGAAGCACAAAGTGAAAAATAACTGTTTAAGTACTAGTTATAGCATTAAATCACAATGTACAGCACATTAAGGACAGAGATCCTACATGAGGAGTAAGTGCACAGTGAATCCCGTTGACTTAACAAATTGACACTCTTGTTTAAGGCCTCAGTAATCACCCTAGGCTCTTGTCATGAGCTGCCAAAGCTATGGAAGCCCCCTGAGTTCACCGACTCTGATCATATTTAGACAAGGTCATAGTCAAAGTGGAAGTTCTCTCCTCCCTTCAGAGAAAGGTACCTCCTTTTTGAAGACCTGTTCTTTCCACTGGGCTCTCACTCACGGAGATCTTTCATTTGGGTCATTTTTTTTTTTTGCCAGAGTTTATGGGCTTTCCGTGCCTGAAATACTCTCATGGGCTTTTCAGCCGGATCCACATGACTTAAGGGCTGATTCTGAGGCCAGAGTGCCATTTAGGACATCTGCCATTCTATGGGTCTGCTGTGTATCTCACTTCCCATGTTAGATCATTCTCTCCATTTTGATTCTATCAGTTAGTATTAGCAGGTACTAGTCTTGTTTATGTGATCCCTTTGACTCTTAATCCTATCATTCTGATCAATTGTGAACAGAAATTGATCACTTTAACTAGTGAGATGGCATTGGTACATGCCACCTTGATGGGATTGAGTTGGAATCCCCTGGTATGTATCTAACTCTACCGTTTGGGGCAAGTCAGCTTGAGCATGTCCCAAATTGCACATCTCTTCCCTCTCTTATTCCCACTCTTATATTTAACAGGGATCACTTTTCAGTTAAGTTTCAACACTTAAGAATAACTGTGTATTGAATACAGAATTCAACCAATAGTATTAAGTAGAAAAAAAAAAAAACAAAAAAAATACTAAGAGGGATAACGTAGTAAATTGTTCATCAATAGGGCAAGAGCTGATCAAGTCACTGTTTCTCATAGTGTCCATTTCACTTCAACAGGTTTCCCCTTTGGTGCTCCGTTAGTTGTCACTGATCAGGGAGAACATATGATATATGTCCCTTTGGGACTGGCTTATTTCACTCAGCATAATGTTTTCCAGATTCCGCCATCTTGTTGCAAATTACCAGATTTCATTGTTTTGACTGCTGTATAGTATTCTATAGAGTACATGTCCCATAATTTCTTTATCCAGTCTACTGTTGATGGGCATTTATGTTGATTCCAGGTCTTAGCTATTGTGACTTGAGCTGCAATAAACATTAAGGTGTAGACAGCTTTATTGTTTGCCAATTTAATTTTTGGGTAAATTCCAAGGAGTGGTATGGCTGGGTTGGATAGTAGGGTTATATTCAGGTTTCTGTGGAATCTCCAGACAGACTTCCACAGTAGTTTTACCAGTTTGCATTCCCACCAACAGGAGGTTAGTGTCCCTTTTTCCCCACATCCTCGCCAGCATCTGTTGCTGGTAGATTTCTGAATGTGAGCCATTCTAACCGGGATGAGGTGGAACCTCATTGTGGTTTTGATTTGCATTTCCCTGATTGCTAGTGATCCTGAACATTTTTTCATGTGCCTGTTGGCCGTTTGGATTTCCTCTTTTGAAAAAAAATGTCTATTGAGGTCCTTGGCCCATCTCTTAGGTGGGTTGTTTGCTTTGTTGTTGTGGAGTTTCTTGATCTCTTTGTAGATTCTGGTTATTAATTCTTTATCTGTAGCATAGTTTGTAAATATTTTTTCTCATTCTGTCGGTTGTCTCTTCACTTTCCTGACTGTTTCTTTTGCAGTACAGAAACTTCTCAATTCGATGCAATCCCAAATGTTAATTTTGGCTTTCACTGCCTGCGCCTCCAGGGTCATTTCCAGGAAGTCTTTGCCAGTGCCAATATCTTGCAGGGTTTCCCTAATGTTCTCTAATAATTTGATGGAGTCGGGTCATAGATTTAGGTCTTTAATCCATGTTGAGTGGATTCTTGTGTAAGGTGTAAGGTAGGGGTCTTGCTTCATGCTTCCTCACATGGATATCCTGTTTTCCCAGCACCATTTATTAAATAGATTGTCCTTACACCAGGGATTGGTTTTGGATACTTGATCAAATATGAGTTGCTGTACATGTTTGGATTGATTTCTGGTGTTTCTATTCTTTTCCATTGGTCTATCCATCTGTTTCTGTACCAGTACCATGCTGTTTTGATGACAACTGCCCTGTAGTATGTCCTGAAATCTGGTATTGTGATGCCTCCGGCTTTTTTTTGGATGTACAAGATTGCTTTACCTATTCGAGGTCTCCTGCATCTCCACATGAATTTCAGCATCAATTTTTCCAGATCTGAAAAGAATGTCTTTGGTATCTTGATTGGTATAGCATTGAATCTGTAAATTGCTTTTGGGAGAATGGACATTTCCATAATGTTGATTCTTCCAATCCATGAGCATGGAAGATTTTTCCATTTTTTGGTATCCTCTTCTATTTCTTTCTTTAAGGTTTTGTAATTTTCATCATAGAGATCTTTAACATCCTTGGTTAAGTTTATTCCAAGGTATTTGATTTTTTTTTGTAGCTTTGTGAATGGGATTGATCTTAGAAGTTCTTCCTCAACCGTGGCATTGCCTCTGTATACAAAGGCTGTTGATTTTTGTGCATTGATTTTATACCCTGCTACTTTACCAAACTCTTCTATGAGTTCCAATAGTCTCTTAGTAGAGTTCTTTGGGTCCCCTAAATAAAGAATCATATCATCTGCAAAGAGGGATAGTTTGAGTTCTTCCTTCCCAATTTGTATCCCTTTAATTTCTTTTTCTTGCCTAATGGCTCTGGCTAAAACTTCCAGAACTATGTTGAATAGCAGTGGTGAGAGTGGGCATCCCTCTCTGGTACCAGATCTCAGTGGAAATGCTTCCAGCTTTTCCCCATTCAATAGGATGTTGGCCGTGGGTTTTTCATAAATTACTTTGATTGTATTGAGGAATGTTCCTTCTATACCAATTTCCTTAGAGTTTTCATCATGAACGGGTGTTGTATTTTATCAAATGCTTTCTCTGCATCTATTGAAATAATCATATGGTTTTTCTTCTGCAGTCTGTTAATGTGGTATATCACATTGATTGTTTTGTGCACATTAAACCATCCCTGCATTTCAGGGATTAAGCCCACTTGGTCTGGGTGGATGATTTTTCTGATGTGTTGTTGCATTCTATTGGCGAGAATTTTATTAAAGATTTTTGTGTCTATGTTCATCAGGGATATTGGTCTGTAATTTTCTTTCAATGCTGCATCTTTCTCTGGCTTAGGGACTAAGGTGATGCTGGCTTCATAGAAAGAATTTGGGAGGATTCCCTCTTTTTCAATTATTCTAAATAGTTTGAGAAGAATTGGAGTTAGTTCTTCTTTAAATGTCTGGTAGAATTCAGCAGTGAATCCATCTGGTTCTGGACTTTTCTTTGTTGGGAGGGCCTTTATTACTGATTCAATTTCTGTCTCAGTTATGGGCCTGTTTAGGTTTTCGATGTCTTCATGGTTCAATTTTGGTAGATTGCATGTATCCAAGAATCTATCCATTTCTGATAGATTTCCCTGTTTGCTGTCTTTGCTGTCATACAAATCCTTGTAGCAATTTCTGATGATTCTTTTTATTTCTGTGGTGTCTGTTGTTACGTTTCCTTTTTCATCTCTGATTTTATTGATTTGGGTCTTTTCTTTTTTTAGTTAGTTGGACCAATGGGGTGTCAATTTTGTTTATTTTTTCAAAAAGCAGCTCTTGGCTTGCATGATTTTTTGCAGTATTTTTTTGGATTCAATCCTGTTGATTTCTTCTCTGATTTTAATTATTTCTCTTCTCCTACTAGATTTGGGTCTGGTTTGCTACATTGAGATGTGTTGAAAGCTCATTTACTTGGTGCCTTTCCAATATCTTTATGTAGGCACCTATTGATATGAACTTTCCTCTCAACACTGCTTTTACCATATCCCATAAGTTTTAATTTGTTGTGTTGTTATCCACATTTATGTCCTCAAAGTTTTTGATTTCTCTTTTGATTTCTTCTATGACCCATTGTTCATTCAGGAGCATGTTGTTCAGTCTCCATGTGTTTGCATATGCTCTAGGGATTCCTGAGTTGCTAATTTCCACCTTCATTCCACTGTGGTCTGAGAAGCTGCATGGTATGATTCTAATTCTTTTAAATTTGCTGAGACTTGCTTTATGGCCTGGCATGTGGTCAATCCTAGAGAATGTTCCATGCACTGCTGAGAAGAATGTAAAATCTTTAAATATAGGATTGAAAGTTCTGTAGATATCTGTTAGATCCATTTGGGCAATAGTGTTGATTAAATCTGCCGTTTCCTTTTTGATGTTATGTCCGGTTGATCTATCCATTTCTGAGAGTGGAGTATTGAAGTCCCCCAGTACTATTGTATTGGAATCTAAGTCTCCCTTTAAGTCCCTTAACAAATATTTTAAATAAACCGGTGCCCTGTAATTAGGTGCATATACATTGATAATAGTTACATCTTCCTGTTGAATTTAACCCTTAATCATTATATAGTGCCCCTCTTTGTCTCTCTTAACAGTTTTTGTGTTAAAGTTTATTTTGTCTGATATTAATATGGCTACACCTGCTTTTTTTTTTGGTTTCTGTTGGCATGGAATATCTTCCTCCAACCTTTTACTTTCAGTATGCATGCATCTTTGTTGGAAAGATGTGTTTCTTGTAGGCAGTAAATAGATGGGCTTTGGTCCTTAATCCATTCAGCCAGTCTGTGCCTTTTAACTGGAGAGTTGAGTCCATTAATGTTCAATGTGACTATTGATAAGCAGTGACTTTGCCCTGCCTGCCATTTTCTCAAAGATTTTTCCAATATATACTTTGAACTTACTGTGATCTTTTACTGGGAGGTTTTCTTCCTTTACCTTCTTTCATATTGTTGACCGTGTTTCTGTGTTTCTGTGCGTAGCACATCTTAAAGCCTTTTTTGAAGGGCTGGACAAGTGGCGACAAATTCTTTCAATTTCTGTTTGCTATGAAATTTCTTTATTTCACCTTCATTCACAAATGAGAGCTTTGAGGGATATAATATTCTGGGCTGGCAGCTTTTCTCTCTTAGTACCTGGGCTATATCTCGCCATTCCCTCCTGGCTTGTAGGGTTTGTGATGAGAAGTCAGCTGTAAGTCTAATTGGAGATCCTCTGAGAGTAATCTGACGTTTCTCTCTTGCACATTTTAGGATCTTCTCTTTCTCTTTTGTGGGGAGCAACTCGGACTAGACTAAGTTACTGGAATTAAGACTTATTCTATGCATCTGCTCTCCCACAATATGGCGCTGGGAGAGGAAGAAACAGCTTCTACACAGCTGCCTCCAGTTCAACCAATAAGCAGCAGGACCTGCTCCTGATTGGAGGAGAGCAGCGTGCTTGGTGTGTGGATAGCAGAGTTGGGATTGGTGAAAGAGGACTATAAAGGAGGAGAGAGACAACATGCACCAGGAACATCTAAGGGGAACACCTGAGGAACACCTGTGCAGCCCCCGAGAGAGCCGGCCGGCGGTGTGCCGCTCCCCCGCGGAAGTGGGGAATGTGGCAGGGGGAACCTCCCTTCCACGGAGGTGGAAGGGTCGGTAGCCAACCCGGGAAGAACCAGCAGCAAACCCGGGGAGGGCCGAGCAGATGAAAGAACAACGCAGGGTCCTGTGTCGTTCCTCCATGAAGATGGGGAGCGACATCTTTCACTGTGGTGAGTTTAATTACAACGGGCCGTGGTGAGGATCTCTTTTAGTCATGTTTACTAGGGGTTCTTTGAACTTCCTGTACTAAGATGTCTCTGTCCTTCTCCAAATCTAGGAAATTTTCTGCTAGTATCTCACTAAAAAGGCCTTCTAATACTTTCTCCATCTCCATGCCTTCAGGAATTCCTAGAACCCGAATGTTGGTTTTTTTAATAGTATCCTAAAGATTCCTGACAATATTTTTTAGATTTCTAATTTCCTCTTCTTTTCTTTGGTCTGACTGTATCCTTTCCTGTTCTCTGTCTTCTAAGTCTGATATTCTCTCTTCTGCTTCACCCATTCTGTTTTTAAGTCTCTCTAATGTGTTTGTCATTTGATCTGTTGAATTCTTCATTTCATTATGATTTCTCGTCACTATCACAGTTTCTTGTTCTACTAGTTGATTCATTTCATTTTGATTCATCCTTAATATTTCATTTTCATGAGATAGATTTTCTTTCCTGTCCAGTAAGGAATTCTGTAGTTCAAGAATTTATTTTTGAGAACTTCTTAATGTTATTATCAATATTTTGAGATCCACTTCTTGCGTTTCTTCTATCTCATCATCTTCATTATCTTGAATTGGGGTTTCTTTTTCATTTGGGGGCATCATAGTGTCTTCTTTGTTCTTGTTACCTCAGTTTCTGCATTTGTTGTTTAGCATATTGGAGATATTCTTTAGTTTCTTCGCTGTGGATCTTTTTCTCGTTATACTATGACTCTAGATTAAGTGGACCATGTGCTTTTGATGGATCCTTAGAGGCTGTGATGGGTGTGGCCAGAGAGCTCTGTTTGGTTCTTCAGGGTTAAAGGTGTGCCAAAGGTGACTCACCCAGATTGTTCTCTCACTCGCTCACTCTCTCTCTTTTTTTTTTTTTTTCACTCAGTTGGGAAGTAATTCCACACAGCTGAGTGGAATTGAGGGTAGTTGATGTAAGAAATCTGGCCCCTGTGTGTATTTGTCTGCTCTACCCTTGGGACCACACAAACAGTTTATGCAGGCCTCAGTGTGGTCTCAGATTTCTCCGCAGTCTCTCACCAGGTTGTCAAGGTTACCGAGTTTACGTACTTGGTGAGTTGTCTCGTCCCCCCTCAGATTTTCACAGTCTCAGTTCGTTAGCTCCACACTTTCACTAGGTCCAAACCTCCTGTTATTTCTCCCCACCAGAGTCAGGTTTTTCTGCTTAGTTGATGGTGGGCGCCGCTTTATGAATGTCCAAAATGGTGCCTGCTCTTTGTCCTGCTCAGCTTTGTAAAGTGAGTGGAGAGAGAGGCTAGTGTCCGTGCTGGCTCCCCTTATTTATTTATTTTTTCTCTCCTCCAGTCAGCCTGGTGAACTTTCCCCAGTGGGACTTCAAGCCTCATTCTGGCCGGCACTGCGGCTCACTAGGCTAATCCTCTGCCTTGAGGCACCGGCACACCAGGTTCTAGTCCAGGTCGGGGGGCCGGATTCTGTCCTGGTTGCTCCTCTTACAGGCCAGCTCTCTGCTGTGTCCAGGGGGTGCAGTGGAGGATGGCCCAAGTGCTTGGGCCCTGCACCCCATGGGAGGCCAGGAGAAGCACCTGGCTCCTGCCATTGGATCAGCGCAGTGCGCTGGCCACAGGGCGCCGGCCACGGCGGCCATTGGAGGGTGAACCAATGGCAAAAAGAAGACCTTTCTCCCTGTCTCTCTCTCTTACTGTCCACTCTGCCTGTAAAAAAAAAAAAAAAAAAAAAAAAAAAAAAAAAAGCCTCGTTCCCTCTAGGCTCTTTCTGCCTTTCCCCGCCAATGTCTCGGGTTACCAAGGTTTTTGTCTCACCTCCTCTTCCAGCACTGGTGCACAGACTCTGCAGCTGGGCTCCCATGCGGTGGGTGACCTTGCTCTCCCCGTAGGTCCTCTGTGTCACATCCACTATATCCGGAAGAGTTTCCTCTGCAATTTTTTCCTGAGCCTTTTCCTGAGACTACAGTAACTCCACTTTTATTAAACTATCTTTTCCCGGACTATCAGTGCACGCCCTCACTATTCTGCCATCTTGGCTCCTCCTCAATCCTATCTTCTTTTGAAACAAGATGGATGCAACTAGAAAACATTATATTTAGTGAAATAAGCCAGTCCCAAAAAGACAAATACCATATATTCTCTCTGATCTGTGGTAACTGATAGAGGACCTAAAAAGTAATATATGAAGTAAAATTGATACTTTGAGATGTGATGACTTTGAACAGCCCTTGTCTTGACTGTTGATGAACAGTTTTTTTTTTTTTTCACTCTAATTGTTGAACTCTTTACTTAGTGTTGGGTTAATCTTATGTTTATTAAGTTAATTGAAAATAAATCTTAGGAAAATATAATGATGGTAATAGGAAAGGGAGGAGGAAGAAGGGTGAGAATGTGGGTGAGAGGGAGGGAAGGGTGAAAAGAATCACTATGTTCCTGAATTTGTATATATAAAATGCATGAAGTTTGTATACCATAAATAAAAGGTTTTAGGATTAAAAAGAGGAATATAACCTTCATTTATGGGAGCTATATAATCTTGGCCACAACTTGGAATTCAAAAAAATATTTGAAGTGTTAGAAAAAATAAATTCAATTCTCGACCAAAAAAAATTGAGAAGTAACACAGAGGTATCCTATATGTCAAGAAATGTCAGTAAATTTTGTGAAGTTGTTGTAAACAATATTTAAACATCAATAGCAAGTGATGTTTAGAAAGATGATCACCAAATTGTTTTTTTTTTAAATGTTTAACTGGATTTATGGCTTACTGAACAAATTTCATTTATGTCCTCACATAAACCAAGCTCAAAGTTCTCCATAATTTTTTTAAAGATTATTTGTTTGAGTGGCAGAAATATAGAGCGAGGGAGAGAGAGAAAGAAGTTTTTATTCTGCTGGTTCACTTCCCAAATGGTCACAACAGCCTGAGCTGGCTGATCCAAAGCCTGGAGCCAGGAGCTTCTTCCGGGTCTCCCAAGCACTTAGTCCAACTCCCACTGCTTTCGCAGGCCATACGCAGAGAGCTGGATCAGAATAGGAGCAGCCGGGACACAAATCGGTGCCCATATGGGATGCCAGTGCCAAAGGTGGAGTATTACCTAGTGTGCCACAGAACTGGCCCCTACCATACGTTTTCTACATTATCTTTTCATTAGTGACTTGGCCTCATTTTTTGGAGCAACTGCCTTCATTTATATAACTCTATGGCTTCGCTTCTTCAAAATGTGGCTCAAAACAGGTCATAGATGAATTTTGGAGAGAATGTAAAATATTATATACCTAGTTACAATATTTTCAACTTGGAGAATCTTGAAGAAATAACTGAGAAATCAGAGCGACATCAGCTTAATTCACTGCACATTAATGTTGACCCCCCATCCATGGACATTGAGTGCATCATATAATTTTGCCTATAAATATTCTTATGTATAACGTAGAATACTAACATTAGAATTGTTGTGTCAAAAGCTATGTGAAGTTTTTATTTTGGTAAATATTGACAAATTAGTATTTAAAGAATTTTACCAATAAAAGCATTCCCAAGTAAGCATGAAACAACTTGAATTTTTACATCTTTACCAGCAATTAAGGATAATTAAGACTTGGTATTTTTGTTACTATGTGCAAGTGATACAACTGGGATACTACTAATTCGTAATTTGAATATGACAAATATCATTGAGAATTTATTCATATTTACAAATCATTTACTTTTTTTCTGCTAATATCTTTTTTCTTCATTTGTAAGAACACGCTAACGAGTTCAAAATATTTTTTTTTAATCTGGGGCCAGTACTGTGGAGTTGCATGCTAAACCTCTGTCCTGCAGTACCAGCATCCCCTATTGGTGCCAGTTCCTGTGCCACTGCTCCTCTGCTGGTCCAGCTCTCTGCTTATGGCCTGGGAAAGCAGTGGAAGATAGACCAAGTCCTTGGTCCCTGGCACCCATGTGGGAAACCCAAAAGAAGCTATTCGCACCTGCCTTTTGGCTTCAGATAGTTTATCTCTGGCTGTTGCAACCATCTGGGGAATGAACCAGTGGATGGAGGACCTTCTGTCTGTCTCTTCCTTTCTCTGTCTGTAACTCTATCTCTCAAATAATTAAATTAATTTTAAATCTTTGCATATTTTTTAGTTTTTATTTTGACTTTCCTTTCAATCAATTTAATTATTTAAAATACATTTTGGAGTTTATTTGGTGCAAAATGTAGTATTTAAAATCAATTTCTTTTCAGCCGGTGCTGCAGCATAATAGGGTAATCCTCCGCCTGCGGCGCCGGCACACCAGGTTCTAGTCCTGGTCGGGGCACCAGATTCTGTCCAACAGAACAAGGATGAACATGAATATTGAATCAGTAAAAAAGATCCTTCCAACAAAGAAAATCCCAGGACCAGATGGCTTCACTGCTGAATTCTAACACATTTTTAAAGAAAAGCTAATTCCAATTCTTCTCAAAATATTTCAAATAATTGAAGGGGAGGGCATTCTCCCAAATTCCTTTTATGAGGCCAACATCATCTTAATTCCAAAACTGGACAAAGATACAACAAAGAAAGAGAACCATACACCAATAACACTGATAAGCAGATGTAAAAAAATCCTCCACAAAATACTATCTAATTGAGTTCAACAATACATCAGAAAGATCATTCTCCCAAAACAAGTGGGATTTATTCATGATACGTAGGAATGGATCAACATATGCAAATCAATAAATGTGATATATAACAGCAACAAATTAAATAATAAAAGCCATATGATTATCACAATAGTTGCAGAGAAAGCATTTGATAAAAATACAACATCCTTTAGTGATAAAAACCTTAAGCAAATTGGGTACAGCAGGAACATTCCACAAAACAATTAAGACAATCTATTACAACCCACAACCAGCTTGTATTGAATGGAGAAAAGTTGGAAGCATATCCATTAATTACTGTAACCAGACAAGGATGTCCACATTCACCATTGTTATTCAATATAGTCTTGGAAAGTTCAGCCACAGCCATTAGACAAGAAAAAGAAATCAAAGGATACAAATTGGAAAGGAGGAAGTGAAATTATTCCTGTTACAAATGTCATGATTTTATACATAGAGGAACCAAAAGACACCACTAAGAGACTATTAAAACTCATAAGACAGTTTGGTAAAGTTGCAGGATAAAAAAAACACACATAAATCAATAACCTTGATATATACAGACAAGGTCATGGCTGGGAAAGAACTTGTAAGGTCAGTCCCATTCATAATAGCCACAAAAACATTTAAATACCTTGGAATATATTTAACTGAAGAGATGAAAAATCTCTATGGTGAAAATAACAAAATATTAAAGAAAGGAATAGAAGAGGACAAAAAAACTAGAAATCTAATAACATGACTGGAGACAATGCATGATCTATTCTTTACTCAAGTATTGATACTGAATAAGAAAAGTAATAGGATTTGTTATCTCACAGGATTTTTTTCATAGCTGGTAGACATACCTCAGAGATAATACAGGTTCTATTCCAGATAATCACAATAAAGTAAATGTTGACATAAAGTGAGTCATGTGCTTTTTATTTGGTTTCCTAGTTCATGTAGAAGTTATGTTGACATTATTATTTATCTTTTTAGAGTGTGAGAAATTATTATATAAAAATATCAATGTACAGGTCTTAATCAAAAAATACTTTATTGCTTAAAAATGTTAATGACCATCTGAGTTGTTTGAAAAAAAATCTCCAAAATTCTTATAGGATATATGGTTGCCACAAACATCAACTTGTAAAAAAAAATAAAGTACATAAAAATGAAGTGTGATTAAAATAGGTACTCTGTATTATATATTATTTTTGCTTAGAGTCTTGAAACAAAATTAGTCATTTGTGATACTCTGATAGTAAGGCTTGAATTCTCTAGCTTTTGTTTATAAGTTCTTTGGACAAGGTTCTTTACTGATATGAAAAAAGTAGTGCATTTATATAAAAATCATTATTACAGCTCAGTTCTGCCAATTGAAAGTTCAGAGTTTATAGACTTGATGTCCTTCTTGCTCAGGCCCATGAATGGGTATGCTCTTTGACTTTCTGGACTTCCACTACCTGTTAACCCCCTGACCACTTCCAGGTAATGGCACTCCTAGCATAACCATCTACTGCCACATCACTCATTCTCTTTCTGAAGCCATCTGAAATCCAGGTAAGGAAACAACACAGAAGTTCCTGTAGATAAAGGACCCACTAAATATGGTATCGAGTAAAATGCATAACTGCACAGCTTCTCTGGTCGCACCAATGTTTCCATGTAATAGCATACTCCCGTATCTGTGTGAAATATAATAATCTGTGTTTTGCTATTTCTAAAAGTTTAATATCACTGTATTTAAAGATTTATATTCTGTTTTTTTGTTTGTTTTCAGTTCTTTATTGCTATTATTGCTGTGTGCCATATAGAATTTCCCTATTACTCTAAAGTGGAAAAAAATGTCTGAGAATATGACTTAGTTATCTTCTGTTTTATGATAATCAAGAAGATAATTTAAGCAGAGCCTATTAAAGAGGAGTACCAATGTTCAGTGTAGCAGTATGTGTGTAATAAATGACCTGGGCCGGTGCTGTGGCTCAATAGGCTAATCCTCTGCCTGTGGCGCCAGCACACGGGGTTCTAATCCCGGTCGGGGCACCAGATTCTGTCCCGGTTGCTCCTCTTCCAGTCCAGCTCTCTGCTCTGGCCCGGGAGTGCAGTGGAGGATGGCCCAGGTCCTTGGGCCCTGCACCCACATGGGAGACCAGGAGAAGCACCTGGCTCTGGGCTTTGGATCAGTGCTGTGCGCCGCCGCAGCACACTGGCCACAGCGGCCATTGGGAGGTGAACCAACGGAAAAGGAAGACCTTTCTATCTCTCTCTCACTGTCCACTCTGCCTGTCAAAAAAAATGACCTGAATCTGGAAGGTTCCTAACTTTTTTTGTCTCATAATGAATGGTAATTTATGTGCAGCATCATTGGTCAAGGCTATATTTTTCCGGAACAATAGCAATTAGGTGTTTCAAATAACTGAAGAGTTACCTCAGGACCACCCTTGTTGCTCAGAAGGTTAAGATGCCACTTCCAACACTGGCAACCTATATCAGAGAGCTTGTTTGAATCCTCATAGCTCTATTTCCTATCCAGTTCTATGTTAATACACTGAGGAAGGAGCAGATGATGATGGCTCAAGAACTTGAGTTCCTGGCCCTTGAGTCATGCAAGTCTGAGTCTTGGACGGAGTTTCTTGCTCCTCGTACCTAGCCCAACTTTGGCTCTTGTGGCCATTTGGGAAGTGAAGCAGCAGATGGAAGATCTCTTTCTTACTCTCTCTCCCTCCTTCTCTCTCTGAAACACTTTAAAAAAAATAAATATTTAAAGAATAAGTTAAAAAGGCTTGCTTGACTGTTCATTAACAAGATGTTATTAAGCTACTTGTCTTTAGAGAGATTGATTTATATGTTAAGTTTATGGATAACACACTCATTCAAACAGTAGAAATACTATATGCATATAAAATAATTATAGAATATCATCTACTGATTAGTTCAGAAGTTCAAGCTTTCTTAAATTAAAAGTAAATAATTCCAGTGGTTTAACTTCTGTCTAGGAATTGATATTGTGTTTAAGTCACCCTTCACCATACCTGTCTTCAAAGCAGAAGCTTTTAAAGAGACTGGTGGTAAATGCCTGCTATTAGTATATTATAACAGACTATAAGACCAGAAATATAATCTCCTTTATGTTACTCAGCTTTTATAACTTAACAGTGTATGGTGTTCAAGTAAAACCTAATTATCATTCTGCTTTTATTTCCAAAGCTTTTTCTGGCATGAGATATAAACTGTAATATAACCAAGCCAGATAATGAAACACATTGACTAGACCAGAGCCCTGTTCAGATTCATACTGATATCAACGGTCTGATTCTACCTTTATAAATATCTAATGTTTGAGAGCAGAACTAACTGCAATGACTCATATTGAACAGGTCAGAATTATAAGCAGAGTCTAAATATTTAGAAGGGTATACATCAAATGACTCTTTTATAGGAATTTTTCAATATGTTCTTACTAGGTTTGATATAATATTATTTGATCAAAATATTTTGGATTGTAATGAAAGTTACTTAAAAACATTGTACACAAAGGGACAAATATCATATGTTCTCCCTGACCAGTGACAACTAACCGAGCACCAAAAAGGAAACCCGTTAAAGTGAGATGAACACTATGAGAAATGGTGACTTGATCAGCCCTTGCCCTGACTATTGATGAACAACTTAATACGTTATCCATCTTAGTATTTTTTTTGTTTGATATACATAATACTTTTGGTTGAATACTGTAATCAATACACAGTTATTCTTAAGTGTTGAAACTTAACTGAAAAGTGATTGCTGTTAAATATAAGAGTGGGTATAAGAGAGGGAAGAGATGTGCAATTCGGGACATGCTCAAGCTGACTTGCCCCAAACGGTAGAGTTAGAAACATACCAGGGGATTCCAACTCAATCCCATCAAGGTGGCATGTACCAATGCCATCTCACTAGTCCCAGTGATCAATTTCTGTTCACAATTGATCAGAATGATAGGATTAAGAGTTAAAGGGATCACATAAACAAGACTAGTGTCTGCTAATACTAGCTGATAGAATAAAAAAGGGAGAGAACGATCCAACATGGGAAGTGAGATACACAGCAGACCCATAGAATGGCAGATGTCCTAAACAGCACTCTGGCTTCAGAATCAGCCCTTAGGGCATGCGGATCCGGCTAAAAAGCCCATGAGAGTATTTCAGGCATGGAAAGCCAAGACACTCTGGCAAAAAAAAAAAAAAAAAAAAAAAAAAAAAAAAACACCACAAAACCTAAATGAAAGATCTCCTGACTGAGATCCCAGTGGAAAGAATAGGTCATCAAAGAAGGAGGTACCTTTGTCTGAAGGGAGGAGAGAACTTCCACTTTGACTATGACCTTGTCTAAATATGATCAGAGTTGGTGAACTCAAGAGGCTTCCATAGCCTTGGCAACTCATGACAAAAGCCTAGGGTGATTACTGATGCCATAAACAAGAGTGTCAATTTGTTAACTCAACAACAGGAGTCACTGTGCACTTACTCCTCATGCAGGATTTCTGTCCTTAATGTGCTGAACATTGTGATTTAATGCTATAACTAGTACTCAAACAGTATTTTTCACTTTGTGTTTCTATGTGGGTGCAAACTGTTTAAACCTTTACTTACATGTGCTAAACTGATCTTCTGTATATAAAGAGAATTGAAAATGAATCTTGATGTGAATGGAAGGGGAGAGGGAGTGGGAAAGGGGAGTGTTGCGAGTGGGAGGGAAGTTATGGGGGGGGAAGCCATTGCAAAAATAAAATTAAATAAAAACATTGTACACAAAACAGAATGATTAATTTTTAAATTTTTAGCAACATTGTGGAATCTTCTGAAGAATATTATTGCTTCAAATGGTGAATTTTTAAATGGAGATTCTCATTCACATTATATATATATATATATATATACATATATATATATAAAATCAAGAACAAAGTTAAGGGCTACAAGAATAGCCTACTACCAAAGGCAAGAAAATGCCAACTTTAATGGTAGAGAAGACTGGTGGCCACTGTCATCAATTCTATAGTTTTCAGAAAGCTCAATCAATTCATGTACAGACCTAGGAGATTTAATCAAATACCAATATGACCTTAGCTCCTTCAGACAAGGATTATAGAAACGTGAAAATAATATCCATCATTTAACTAGGATCTTTCTTCTTTTTTATATGAATTAAGCAAAATTATTATTTTCTTGTGCAACACCAAGATGAATAATTTTATTTTAGAAGAATCACCTAACAGATTTTTCAATTTTCAAATTTTGAAGAAAATAAAATAACAAAACAAAACTCACTATTATGATAAGACCCTTAGAAGTACTTGAAGATATGTTGTAGAAAGGGATTTACCATTTGAATTAAGGGTAAATAGTTAAAAAAATGCTCCTCAAGAATTATTTGTTGATTTAACTTGACCTTTTAGCTTGCCTTTTGTTACAGCCTGCTGCAAATTTCAATCTGTATATTTATTTGCAGTTATCTTCATAACAAGTAATATCATTATCTCTTAAAATAAAACCATAAAATTTTCCTCAGATTATGTGATGCATAGACTCATGTTTAGTTGCCTTTGAACCTACAGATAACTGTGTTTGCAGAAGGTTCTTCTTCTAATGTAGCTGTCTAGTTATTCTGGAATATTAAATATAAGATTTTGCAATAGTGTTTCTTCACTCATCTTGGGTATACTTATGTATATACCAAATAACTTATAATAATTGTCCCAGTATGACCTGGAAGCATTGATCCACGTTCTGTAATTGAGCATTTATTTATACTAGTGACATGTCAAGGACACAAAATTTCTTCCTCACAGAAACAAAAATCACTTCCAGATGGTCAAATGCTCTTCCAGGACAGAATGCTAAACGAAACACAGACCAACACCACCACCAACAGTAACACAATACTTTCCATTATTCATCGAGAAAAATTCTCTATCAAGCAACTTAAAAAGTGTCTTGGAAAATCAGCACAACCCACCTGATGTATCTTTTCCCTCTTCCTGATGTTTGGCCAGCTTGTTGGCTATTGAAAGTTCCAGGTCTCTTCTTTCCAAAGAGCTGCCTGTGTTGGCCTGTCTTTCAGACTATCATGTTGCAAAATCTGAAGTTCTGTTGCAATAAACACCAGATTTCAAAGGAAATGCAATGGAAATTGTGGAGAGATTAAACTTCATTTTTATAGCAGCAGTCAGTAGTACATGATTATGTGTCCAAACAATGCCTCTTCTTCCAATAGAATATGAGATCAAAAAAGACACTGATTTTGAGGGTACATTTAGGAAAAAACATATTTAGACTTAGGGGAAACAGAGGGCTGTCTTTTGTATAAATTTATCCTTTGAATCCCTCTTAAAACAACCGTATGCAAATAGATAATTTTAGAATTGTGTTATTCTAGAATAATTCACAGCCAAATGTAGTTAAAAAGTGATTGGGCATAATGAGGGCAACTGTGCCATAAACACAAGCAATATGCTACACAGGATAAAGCATATAAAAAGGAAAAATAGGCCAAAGTCAAAGAAGAACACTATGTTTCAGGAATAAATCTTCTCTCTTGAAACTCATTTGGTCTGAAAGTAACAATTATGATTCTTAGTACTCATGGATTAGTTTTTTGTGATCATCCTTTACAATCATTATTAGCATGAAAATATCTGTAACTTTTGAGGGAAGAGGGGATTATATTTTAAAAAGACTAAGGAGTTAAAACATCAAAAAGTCATGGAAGTGCTCAAAAACTACTAAGAAAATCATTAAGATTACACACTCAGGGACCCAGGAAAGTGAAACCTGTCTCTTTAGGGTAGAAGATTCTTGTTATTTTAAATATTTTTATTCTTCCCTTCTTTTCTCTCTTTCTTGGCTGAATACAGCAGATCTACTGCAATCTTATTGCTACAGAAGTGAAATCACAAAATGATAGACCTTAAAGAATTGCAATTTCAGATTGCAGGACACACAGAGTAAAATCTACGCTTATTTATTAACAAGTTAATATATACAAATTGGAGACACACCTGAGTCAAGACAAATAGCAGATATGGTTAATAGGATATTGACTTTCTCTAAAAGCAAAGGTCTGTCGTTGAGTTGTTGGTTGAAAGCATAATATGATTTTTTATTTATAATTTGTATCTTCTCTCTTTTTTTGGTAATTGGGGAAATGATGTATCATATTTGTTTCTTTTTTCAAAAAATAAGATCTTCATTTCACAGATATTTTTTATCATTTTGTTTTGATTTTGTTTATTTCTTTTTTAATTTTAATTATTTGATTCCTCCTAACAATTTGGGGTTTGGCTTGTTATTGTTTTTCTAGGTCCTTGAGATGCATTGTTATATCACTTATTTAATGCCTTTCCAATCTTTTGAGACTTGCTTTATGGCCTAGTGTATGGCCTATTCCAGGAAAGTTCCATGCCCTGATGAAAAGTACATGTACTCTCTAATTGTGGGGTGAATTGTTTTGTAAATATCAATTAGGTCCATTGGGTCCATAGTATAGATTAGCTCTGTTGTTTCTTTGTTGACTTTCTGTTTAACTGATCTGCCCATTGATGAAAGCAAAGTGTTGAAGATCCCCATTATTATGACACCCCCATGTTTCTTTTGAGATCCATTAACATTTGTTTTAAATATACAGACACCCTGGCATTGGATGCATGTACATTTACTACAGTCACATCTTGTTGAATTGATACCTTAATCATTACATAATGTCCTTCTTTATCTATTTTAACAGTTATTATGTTAAAATCTATTTTGTCTGATATGAGGACAGATACTCTTATTCATTTTTACTTTCCATTAGCATGGAATATATTTTTCTCTCCTTTCACTTTCAGGGTGCCTGTATCTTTGTGGGTGAGGGGTGTTTGCTCAAGGCAGCAAATAAATGGTCCTGGTTTTTTAACACATCCAGCAAGTCTGTGGCTTTTAATTGGATGATTCAGGTCACATAAATTTAAGGTTACTCTTGATAAGTAACCCATGGTCCTACCATTTCCTATAAATATTCCTTTTGTTTGTTTTGGATTTTCTTTGTACTTTTACTAGGAGATTTTTGGCCTACGCATTCATTCATGATGATGACCATGTTTCTCCATGTAGCCCTACCTTAAATATTATTTGTAAGGCTAGACAAGGGCTGACAAATTCTTTCAATTTCAGTTTGTTTTGGAAGGTCTTTACTTCACTGTCCTTTATAAATGAGAGCTTTGCTGGGTATAGGATTCTGGCAGGACAGTTTTTTTTTTATTTTTCTTTTAGGACTTGTACAATGCCTCTATATTCTCTCCTAGACCTTAGGATTTCTGATGAGAAATCAGCTGTCACTCTAATGGGAAATCCTTTGAAGATAATCTGGCATTTCTCTCAGTCACATTGTAGAGTCTTTTCTTTATAGTTTACTGATGAAAGTTTGATGATAATGTGTCATGGTGAAAATATTTTCTTTTTTTTCAGATTTATTTTATTTATTTGAAAGACAGAGTTACAGAGAGAGGTAAAGACAGAGATAGAGGTCTTCCATCCACTGGTTCACGCCCCAGATGGCTGCAATGGCCAGATCTGCACCAATCTGAAGCCAGAAGCCAGGAGCTTCCACCAGGTCTCCCACATGGGTGCAGGAGACCAAAGACTTGGGCCATCTTATACTGCTATCCCAAGCCATAGCAGAGAGCTGGATTGGAAGAGGGGCAGCTGGGTCTTGAACTGGCGCCCATATTGGGTGCCAGCACTTCAGGCCAGAGCGCTAACCTGCTGCACCACAGCACCGGCCCTAAGAATCTTTTTTGATCTTGTCTATTAGGAATTCTATGTGCTTCATACACTTGAATGTCTTTTCTTTCTCCAAACTAGGGAAGTTTTCAGCTGTTATTTCCCTGAATAGGACTTCTAGTGCATTCTGTATTCACAAATCTCCAGAAACTCCCAATACATGTATTTTTAGTCATTTCACAGTATCCTATAAATCTCAAAAACTATTTTTGTTTTTTTCTTAATTTTTTTGCCTGACATTTCACAAGTATTTGTCTTCTAGCTCAGATATTCTTTCTTCTGCTTCATCAACTATGTTGTTAAGACTTTCCACAGTATTTTTTATTTGACATGTTAAGTTCTTCACTTCCAGTATTTCAGTTTGATTTCTCTTTAATATCTCTATCTCCTGGCAGAATTTTTCATCCATGTCATGTATGAATTTTCTTTAACTCATGTGTTTGTTTCTTTTTGCTTTTGAGTAATCTTATGAGCATCCTCTTGAATCCCTCTTCAGGCATTCCGTTAATCTCTTCATCTTCACATCTAATATTGAAGTATTGTTATGTTCCTTTGGGGGAGTCATATTGTCTTCCTTAGTAATTCTATATTAATTTTTAAGCATTTGTGGAAATACTTCTGCTCTCTTTTATCTTTTTTATTTTTGCTCTGTGGCTTAGTGGAGTGTCAGCTCCTTCAGTGGATATCTAGAGCTAAGGCTCAGTGGGGCCAGGGAGTTCTGGCCCATGTTTGATGGTGAGGAAAGTGTCCAGAGTTAGTTAGGTGTGGCAGATCTCCTCTATCATCAGCAGGTGGAGGGTATGACTACATTGACTGACATGATCACATCATCAGTCTCTCTGCCAAGGTGAACCAACCACTCAGTTGAGCAGACTGCTTAGTCACATCAGCCATGCAGGCAAATAAGACATACAATGGATTTGTGCACTTCTCAGTGTGAACACAGAAACCTGAACCTCTGAAGCCAATGCAGTGATTCCCCAAAGACCCAGCCACACCATACCACTCATTCTATGCCTTATAGAATTCCCAGTCACAGGGAGCAGGCCTCCTGCAGTCACAGGAAGCAGGGAATCCACTCTCAGCTGCACAAGTGTACAACATCCACTGAAAGAGTCATGGAATTCTTGGAGCCAGCTGCTCAACTGATAAATGTCAGTTGAACCTCCACCCTGGCAAGTTGAGTCCAGGTGCCTTCAGAGAATGGTGGGAAGAGAATGCTTTACAGGCCTAAGTTGTCATCCTGTTTCCAGCCAGCCATCCAAAACAGACTTAAAATCAGTGGGGACCATGAATTTATCCCTTCAATAAAACCCCCCAGTTGTGTGGGAGCAACAGCATCATTTATTGTCTTATTGAGGTGGTGTTTCCTCCCTATTGGTTGCCGGGTGCCTTGCTCCAAGATGTCATACCTCCAGACACCCAGCTAATCCATGTTAAGAGGAAAGTTTGTTGCAAGTAGTGCCTACAACAAGAAATTGGAAAGGCATTAAATAAATTATGTAACAATGCATCTCAAGGACCTAGAAAAACAATAAACCTAACTCAAAAGTTTAGGAGAAAATAAATAATTAAAAATAGATAAGAAATAAACAAATTTGAAAAATAATATGATGCAAAGATCATCAAAATGAAGAGCTGGTATTTGGAAAAAATAAAGAAAATTGATGCATCACTGATCCAACTAACAAAAAAAGTGGGAGAACACCCAAATTAATGAAATCAGTGCTGAAAAAGTAGATGTTACTTAGGATAAAACAAAAATAAAAAGAATCATCAAAAATTAGTAATAATAGCCATTAGCAAACAAATTGGAAAATCTGGAAGAAATGCATAGATTTCTGGACATATGCAATCTACCAAAAATAAGTCATGAAGACATAGGAAACCTAAACTGAGCAATAATCTAGAAGGAGATTAAATCAGTAAGAATGACCCTTCCAAAAAAAGAAAAGCCAAGGACCGGATAGATGGCTTTGTTGCTGAATTCTACCAAATTTTTAAAGAAATTCTTCTCAAACTATTCAAAACAATTGAAAGGAATGTAATACTCCCAAATTCCTTCCAGGAGACCAGTATCACCTTAATTGCAAAGACAGAAAAAGATACAAAAAAGTAAGAGAACTAAAGACCATTATCTCAAAAAAAACATAGATATAAAACTCCTCAAAAAGAAAATACTAGTTAATTGATCCAACAGCGCATCAAAGGCCATTTACCTGAGTATTGAGCCTTTTTACTGACATGTAAATTTAAAATGTTATCTGAAAATTTTAAAAAAGAAAAAGGGAGAAGAAAGGAAGGCTGGATAGAGAGGGAGTGAGGAAGAGAGGGAGAAAAGGAATATCATTATGTTTTTAGAATTTTATCTATAAACCATAATGTGTTTCTTAAAAACAAATAAAAATTAAAATTTATAAAATTAAAAAAGAGCAGGGCTGGCACCATGGCTCACTTGGTTAATCCTCCGCTTGTGGCACCGGCATTCCATAAGGGTGCCGGGTTCTGGTCCCGGTTGCTCCTCTTCCAGTCCAGCTCTCTGCCGTGGCCCTGGAGGGCAGTGGAGGATGGCCCAGGTGCTTGAGCCCCTGCACCCACGTGGGAAACCTGGAAGAAGCACCTGGCTCCTGGCTTTGGATTGGCACAGCACCGGCTGTGGTAGCCATCTGGGGAGTGAACCAGTGGAGGGAGGACATTTCTGTCTCTCTCTCATTGTCTATAACTCTACCTGTCAAAAAAAAAAAAAATCATCTACCCGGACCAAGTGAAGTTTATCCCTCATATGCAAGGATGACTCAACATGCATGAACCCATAAATGGGACAGATATTAACAAATTAACAAATTGAAGAATAAAACCATATGATTTTCTCAATAGATGCAGAGAAAGCATTTAATAAAGTGCAACATTCTTTCATGATAAAAACCTTAAGTAAATTGGTTATAGAAGGAACATGCCTCAACATAATCAAGGTAATGGATTGCAAACCTCAAACTAACATCACTGAATGTGGAAAAGTTGGAAGCATTTTCGCTAAGATCTGGAACCAGATAATGATGCTCACTTTCATCATTGCTATAGAGTTCATGAAGTTTAACTAGAATTATTAGGTAAGAAAAATAAATCAAATGGATATAATGGGAAAGAAGGAAGTCAGATTATCCCTGTTTGCAGATGACATGATCCTATGTATAGGGAGACCAAAGGACTCAACTAAGACAGTATTGGAACTCATTAAAATTTGGTAAAGTTACAGGATATAAAATCAACACAAAAACATTAATAACCTTTGTATATACAAACAATGTCATGGCTGAGGAAGAACTTGTAATATCAGTATAATTCACAAAAGCTACAAACAAATTTAAATCAATTGGGGTCAATTTAACCAAGGATGTAAAAGATCTCTATGGTGACAATTATAAAACATCAAAGAAAGAAATAGAAGACACAAAAAATGGAAAAATTGTCCATGTTCATGGATTGGAAGAAGTAATATCAAAAATGTCCATACTACGAAAAGCAATTTACAGATTCAATGTGATCCCAATCAAAATACTAATGGCATTTTTCTCTGATCTAGAAAAAACAAATGATAAAATTCATATGGAAACACAAGAGACCCTGAACAGCTAAAACAACCCTAAACAACAAAAACAAAGCTGGAGGCATCATAATACCAGATTTCAATTCATACTATGGAGCATTTATAATCAAAACAGCCTGGTACTGACATAAAAATAGACATGTAGACAAAAGGAACAGAATAGAAATCCCAAAAATCAGTTCATGAGGTACAACCAACTAATCTTTGATAAATGAGTTAAAATCAATCCCTGGAGAAAGGACAGTCTCTTCAACAAATGGTGCTGGGGATACTGAATCTACACATGCAAAAGTATGAAACAAGACCTCTAACTTACACCTCAAACAAAAATTAACTCAAAATGGATCAAGGATCTAAATGTATCACTTTATACCATCAGATAATGAGAGGAAAATGTCAGAGAAAATGTAAGACATTGGCATAGGCAAAGACTTCTTGGAAAAGACCCTAAAAGTACAGGGAATCAAAGGAAATATAGACAAATGGGATTACACCAAGCTAAGATGCTTATGCATTGCAAAGGAAGCACTCAAAAAAGTGAAGAGGCAACCAACAAAATGGGAAAAATATTTGCAAACTATACAACTGGTAAAGGATTGATATCCAGAATTTATAAAGAGCTCAAGAAATTCAACAAAATCAAGACAAACAATCCAATTAAGAAATGAGCAAAGGACATGAACAGGCATTTTTTAAAGAATGAAATACAAATGACCCAAAAACAGATGAAAAAATGCTCAGGGTCACTAGCTATCAGAAAATGCAAATAAAATCCACAATGGGTTTTCACATCATCCCAGCTTTAGAATGGCTCTCATTCAAGAATCAAAAAATACCAAATTCTGGTGAGGATGAGAAGAAAAAGATCCCTGAATCCACAGTTGATGGTAATGTAAATGATTACAACCATAGTGGAAGACTGTATGGATATTCCTCAGAAACCTGAAAATAAGTCTACCGTTTGACCCAGCCATCCTACTCCTTGGAATGTACCTGAATGATTGAAATTATGGTTTTGCAAAAATTTAAGAAAAAAGAGAGAAAGGAAGGATGGGGATTGAAGGAGTGAGAGAATGAGATAGGGAATTATCACTATCTTCTTGGACTTGTACCAAGAAATACATGAAAACTATTTGCTTTATATTATTGTATTTTTTTAAAAAAATTACCATTCAGTGTGGCTGAATTTAGGTAACACAAGATTACTATAAAATTATCTTAAGCAACTTCACATCAGTTCCTCTAGAGACAACTGACTCTCAAATAATGATCAGTAAAAATCTTATGTTGGTGAAATATGTATTCATAATTGAGTCTTGAAACTTTCCTTTCTATACTACCTGCCATGAGTTTATGGTTAATGACCTTTGAGACTGATAGTGTTACTCTCATATGTTGTCTATTTTCATAATCTTCATGAGATTTATGAAATTCTTTGATATATTTTTTCTGGTAAGCAATGATAGCAGAGATTCTCTATTGGGTTTCTGTGTTTTCCCATTCTCCAGTATAAAGCCAGTCTCATGGAAGTGTGTGTAACAGTTTTGGGATGTTAGAGTGAGTCAAATGGATACATAGAGTTCACTATAAATGTATACTAAAATCTTATTAATTTCTTCAACACATATCTAAAAGGGGGCTATATGGAAGATAACTAATATATATATTAGTCAAATATATAGATTATTTTTCTCTAGATCAACAATATTGCATTGAAAGGATTAGATATCTATAAGGTACCAAATGTTAATACTCATATAGGGAAAAGAAAATGAAAATACTATTATTTTCTACTACATCTTAACCTGCTGAGTCAAAATTGGGGCAAAAACTGAAGATCATGGGGGAAAAAGTTTAACCCTGAATTTTCCATCAGAAAGTGAAGAAATGCAGTATTTATTTTTAATGATTTATAAATATCAACTTCATGGCATCTATTAAGTTAATTACTGATTAGTTCAAAAATACTCTATTTTCTGGGCTGGTGTTGCAGTGTTGTGGCACAGCAGGTAACAGCTGCTGCCTGAGATAATAGCAACACATGTGGGCTATAGTTTATGTCTTGGCTGCTCCACTTCTGAATCAGGTCCCTGTTAGCAATGGGACATTGTTCAAGTGTTTCGGCCCCTGCCACTCATGTGAGAGACCAGGAAGAAGCTCCTGACTCCCGCCTTTGGCCTGGCCCAGCCCCGGCCATTGCGGTCACATGGTAAGTGACTTAACAAATGGAGATTCTTTCCCCTCCCCCTCTCCTTTTCTCTGTAACTCTAAAATAAACAAATCTTTAACAATATTCTAATTCCTATTCATAAAATGAGTTCTTATTATACAAAAGCACCAAAAATTGTTAATATTCCAGTTAAGAGCAAATCCAGGCCAGCGCCACGGCTCACTAGGCTAATCCTCCGCCTTGAGGCCCCGGCTCACCAGGTTCTAGTCCTGGTCGGGGCGCCGGATTCTGTCCCGGTTGCCCCTCTTCCAGGCCAGCTCTCTGCTGTGGCCAGGGAGTGCAGTGGAGGATGGCCCAAGTGCTTGGGCCCTGCACCCCACAGGAGACCAGGAGAAGCACCTGGCTTCTGCCATCGGATCAACGCCGTGCGCCGGCCACAGCACGCCAGCTGCAGCAGCCATTGGAGGGTGAACCAACGGCAAAGGAAGACCTTTCTCTCTGTCTCTCTCACTGTCCACTCTGCCTGTCAAAAAAAAGCAAATCCAATTCAATAATTAAAATATTTCACCAGCAGGGCAACTGTGTTCTGAGGAGAATCTCTTTTGATAGAAACATGATAAATGACAGCTTTTCAATTCATAGGCCCCCTCACCAATCACACAGATAATGTCATATTTTAGAGCAGGAAGTTCTTGTTTGCATTGTCAGAAAGGATTATAAAACTGTACAGAGCTCTAAATTAATATAGGCTAAAACCCAAGGATGTCACAAAGCAAGTCAGAGATTTTAGTCCATCACAGTCCAATGAAACTCTTTTAGTTTTGAAATGTTCAAAAATTGTCTAATTCCCTAATAAATAGGATGATAAACAATAAATATAATCATATCTCAGGATCAGTGCCCAATTACTATGATTAGTTTACCTTAAGAAAGATGGAAGTTCATAAAGACTGTACTCTCACTATACTCTTACAAATGTGGGCACTTAAAAATCGAGCATTTGAGACACAGGGACAGAGCTGAGTGGTTTTCACTGGAGTCTCAGGTTAGTAAATAAGGAGGCATTGGTCAAAGGGTCATTATTTCAGTTAAAATAGAAGAATAAATAATGAGTTATTGAGATGATAGATGTTAATTAGTGTGATTTAGTCATTCCACACTTTATATACATATCATGGCATCACTTTTTACTCCATAAATACATACAATTATAATTTGTCAATATCCAAGAAGATTCAAAAACTAACAAAGTACAAATTGTTTTCTTGATTTATATTTTGTATAAATTAAGATACTTTTGACAATTATTTCTAGCACGTTTTCTTAACACAGAATTAACTACAGAAGGTAAAAAGGTGTGCTCCAGTGGACCACCAACAGCACTTCATTGCAGAACAATAAGCCTGGAGACAACAGAAAGGCAGTGCAGTGCAGAAGTTAGGAAGGCAAGCATGAGTAAGTCAGAGCTGGCCTTGGCCTTGGCTTAGTTGTGGAATATTATTATTATTTTCATCTTTGTGTCTTGATTTACTCATTGCTCAAGAGTAAATTAGTACCCACCACATTAACTTGTTTGGATGATGATCTGGTATGATGCATACAACAACCACACTGAGCAGAGAGCCCAGTTTATAGTAATTCTTAACAAATTTTATGTTTTATATATATTTTTAAACTTTTATTTAATGAATATAAATTTCCAAAGTACAGAATATGGATTACAATGGCTTCCCCCCCATAACGTCCCTCCCACCCGCAACCCTCCCCTTTCTCACTCCCTCTCCCCTTCCATTCACATCAAGATTCATTTTCAATTCTCTTTATATACAGAAGATCAGTTTAGCATACATTAAGTAAAGATTTCAACAGTTTGCTCCCACACAGAAACATAAAGTGAAAAATACTGTTTGAGTACTAGTTATAGCATTAAATCTCAATGTACAGCACACTAAGGACAAAGATCCTACATTAGGAGTAAGTGCACAGTGACTCCTGTTGTTGACTTAACAAATTGACACTCTTCTTTATGGTGTAATCACCCTAGGCTCTTGTCATGAGCTGCCGAGGCTATTCAAGCCCCTTGAGTTCACTGACTCTGATAATTTTTAGACAAGGCCGTGGTCAAAGTGGAAGTTCTCTCCTCCCTTCAGAGAAAGGTACCTCCTTCTTTGATGACCCATTCTTTCCACTGGGATCTCACTCGCCGAGATCTTTCATTTAGGTTTTTTTTTTTTTTTTTTTTTTTCCCCAGAGTGTCTTGGCTTTCCATGCCTGAAATACTCTCATGGGCTTTTCAGCCGGATCCACATGCCTTAAGGGCTGATTCTGAGGCCAGAGTGCTGTTTAGGACATCTGCCATTCTATGGGTCTGCTGTGTATCTCACTTCCCATGTTGGATCATTCTCTCCCAGCTAGTATTTGCAGACACTATTCTTGTTTATATGATCCCTTTGGTTCTTAGTCCTATCATTATGATCAATTGTGAACAGAAATTGATCACTGGGACTAGTGAGATGGCATTGGTACATGCCACCTTGATGGGATTGAATTGGAATCCCCTGGTATGTTTCTAACTCTACCGTTTGAGGTAAGTCAGCTTGAGCATGTCCCAAATTGCACATCTCTTCCCTCTCTTATCCCCACTCATATTTAACAGTGATCACTTTTCAGTTAAGTTTCAGCACTTAAGAAGAATTGTGTATTGATTACAGTATTCAACCAAAAGTATTAAGTAGAACAAACAAAAAAAATACTAAGAGGAATACATATCAAGTTGCTCATCAACAGTCAGGGTGAGGGCTGATCAAGTCACCGTTTCTCCTATTGTTCATTTCACTTTAACAGGTTTCCTTTTTGGTGCTCAGTTAGCTGTCACCTATCAAGGAGAACAAGTGGTATTTGTCCCTTTGGGATTGGCTTATTTCACTCAACAGAATGTTTTCCAAATTCCTAACAGGGATCACTTTCCAGTTAAAATTTAAACACCTAAGAATAATTGTGTGTTAATTACACAGTTTAATTTTTTTTGTTATAACAGAAATTTCCCATGTCAGATATTCTCCATGATAGGTCAAATTTTTTCTTATTATTTAGCTGATATGCTTAAATCTTCCTCTCTCTCTCTTTCTCTCTCTCTCTCTCTCTCGATAAAACATTGTACTTGCAGCAAAACTAATACACATAGGCACTTCTTTCTTTTTAAAAAAGTTTTCTTAGCGAAGTGAGACAATGGTGAGCACACAAATAACTGGAAACACCAGAAGTCAAGAAAAGGCAGTATATTTGAAAAATGCTCTCATGACACTGAAGTAAAATGAAGATGGACTGAGTATTAAGATATTGGGGTTCTAGATCGAGTCTGTCCTAAAATTAGTGAGTGTCTTTGTACAAGATATTCCATGTATTAATTTCCTTATCAGCAAAGAGAGTTTATCATCAATTCCAGCTCTTAAATTGTGCAGCTGATCACGCTGGACTACAAAACTGAAAAATGTCTCCCTTTCATTTGGAATGTGGAGAACTCTGCCAGTTCTGCTGTTAGTAACTAAAAGAGGGTGCATTGAAAGCAGTGATAATGGAAATTCTTAGGCGAAGGATTTATGATGAGAATCCACCCCGGGAAAATGAATGCCAGAGAGTAAAAGGAGAGTGACAGAGACAAATGGGGAGAAACTAAGTAGTGATGTGGTGTGGGTGCATTTTATCCCCAGTCTGATCCTATATGGAGGTCTAGGCCCTGAACTGTACCAACAAGGTCCATGGCATAGCCCTGTATGTAGGAAAGGAGATCTTTTGTAGCCCTGCAACAGTCACCTACATGTCAAGGTTGGGGGAAAGACCTAGTTTTGATTACCCAAGACCTAAACAGCAGCACCTATAGTAAAAGAAATTCTTGGGTATTCAGAAGAGGGACTTCTAGTGCATTCCTTTGATATCCTGCATATTTAAAGCACTTGAACTTAAACAATAACTTTTCATAAATCAGCTTCTCTACAACATAGGACCTCATTGCATGCAAATCTTATTTTCCATCATTTCATGTTTTACTAAACAAATGGTATGAACATTTTCAATTTTTCTGCTTGATCTTTTTGCTAGCATACTGTTACAAAGTCCTACTCTATTTTGTGAGGGTTGCAAGGCCCTTACCTTGCTGATCACAAACAATTTAGGCAGATGAACTTATTCTTGTGCTATGTTTATGCATTAAAATCAGAGTAGGGCATGCAAGCCTTTAGGAACTGATTGTTGGGTGGTTTTTCTCCTTCCTTCCTGAAATACAATTCTTACTCTTAAGTTCCAAGAGAGTGTCAATTTCATCAGAAGTATGCATTATGCTAAGGCAATACCTTTTGGAAGCAAAATATGAGACTGAGGTAAGAACTTTAGGTTTTTTCATTTTAAATATAGAAAGAAATATGGAAATAAATGTTTATCTTTGAAGTCAAAAGAAATTATTCCAAGGTCATCATTCATCTTATTGTAATCTATTATCTAGTAAGATATTACACGGTGTTTCAGTGGCTGCTAACTTCCATTTTTTCCTGTATGACTACTACAGCCTAGTGCAAACTCTGGGAATGTATGACTTATTTTCCTTTTAGTCTTCTAGAATAGAATATCCCTGGTTTTCATTTCCTTTGAGATAAATCACATTATTTTCTGACACTCTTACATTATTTCCAGAATGCCTCCCAGCACTGAGTTATTTCCATCACATGGCAAACAATAGTAAATTACAAAAGTTAGAAAGCTTTTACATGTAAAATGAATTACTGAATGCTTTTCTGATAACAGGGGAACTTAGTAAAAAGGTTGTCATCTTTTTTGACATAAGATGCTCTATTAATGAAATTAATATATAATTTTTAAAGAGTTTAAGTCCTATCTAAATATACATAATTTAATTCTGATTTTGACAGTTGACTTGACTAAATTTCTTTAATTTATATGTTCTTCAACTGAAACAGATTTATTTACTGCTTCCCTTCCATTCCCTTTCTTTCCTCCCTTCCTTCCTTCCTACCTTCCTTCCTTCCTTCCTTCCTAATATGAATTAACATAATATATGTCACTGTTGTTCAGTTGTTAAGTATAATAAAACTCTCAGGGCTTTTGAGTACTCTGCAATGTATCTCATTTCATGGTCCATGAACAAATATGATTTTCAGAGTTACCTTGATATAGGGTTTACTTTCTGGCTAGAACATTTGTGGTTAGTGGAATCCTCATCATATATACAGTTAACTCTTTCTTAATTATTGTAATTTTATTATAATTTCATGTATAACAATATGCCACATTGCGATAACAGGAAGTGTTAATATGAAGACATGGATCATGACAAAGTTCCTGTGCACCTATAAAGTCATGTATATTTAATCAATATGGAAGTGAGAGTAAATTCCAAAACACAAGACAATGTTATTTTTCTAACCTTTCAATCTTTAAATGAGAAATGGGAAAAAGATATTTTTCCCCAACACAGCACACTCCAGAAACAAACATGCTACCTCTGTTTCACCTGCCCTGGGTGGGACATGAAGAGTAATCTTTTACTTTAGATTTCAAAACTACCATTCAGTTCTCTATGCTGCAGAGTAGAAGACATCTGTATGTAAAGATGTTATTTTTCAGTGTTGTTTATTTATTATTTTCCCTGAATCAATTGAGCTACTGAGTTTATAAACTCTATTGAAGCAATTATCTCCCCAACTCAGAGGGAGCTGTTGGAACCTGTCATGTGAGTACTGTAACGCTGGCAGGTTCTCTCATCACAGACCATCACCGAAGGATTTTGATAGTTTACTTGGAAGGCATTTTTCATGCTAAATCTATTTTTCTCTATATTTTATAACTTCTTCAAAAGATTCCTTTAAACTGAATGTGGTGTTAAGAACAACCTATCCATATTTTTGAAAGATTGATATAGGTTAGAAATTGTCCCTAAGGTATTTGATGATTATGATAAAATATAGTCAAAGCCAGCACTTTAAATTGAAAAACCATGTGAAAGCATTCAGATATTTAGATGTGGAAGAATACAGTGAGGATATTTTATATTCACAAAAGATTTTATTTCCAACATCCCTCGCACTACATCATCTATTCCCCAAACACACACACACACACACACACACACACACACATTCTTTTGAAGTATGTGAAGGTGAAATCATAGCATCCCTGACCCTCAGTCTATGCCTGTGGGCATGATTTTAAACAGAAACTTTGGGGGGTTTATTTCTATCAAAATGAATAGACAGAAATATGTTTTTTTTTTATTTGCAGCCCAATAACTCAATAAAAGCGGAGTCACTACATGTTTATATGTATGCTCAAACATACCCAGGAACTTAGTAATACGATATATAATACGCCTATGCTACTGGCAGAGACAGGCAATTAAACAATGTGCAATTGGGCATGTAAAACTGAGGTCCAGTCAGCAGATGGAAGTGCGTTTGAGGGTAAATCTGCCAACTCATGCTATAATGCAATATGCTTACTCTCACAAAATACACCACACATGAAAGAAACAAAAGAAAAGCATGCTTTCTTTGTTCAATTACAAAAGGGGGATGGGGAGGTATTGTTCTCATTATAGAAGAAAAAGCAATCATGATCTAATTGCAAAAGACATGTGTAGAACATGAAACTTAGAATGTGAGTTCTTGAAAACCATAAATAGAGATTTTCTCTAATATCTTTAGTTTTACAGTGTTTTTCCCCAAGGGAACAACGTATCTCCACAGTCTCCATCTCATTAACATTCACATGATCATTGTTAAGGAATCAGGCAGGCTAGGACTTCTACAGATTCCACCAGTGAAACAGACAGACAAGGGCTGCTCCAGTGACTTGATTGAAATTATAGAATAAGTCAGGGGCACAGCTGGTATAAGGATCTGGGTCTGCTCTTTGCCAGAACTTTCTTCTGCCCGACAGAACATATTGCCTAAAGCTGAGAATCCCACAGTGTCCTTGATTGCGTACTTTCAAATTATAGTTCACTTTAGAGATTCCTATTAAAAGTCGGATATGACAGCAGGCCTGGAAATCATTTAGGAAACCCCAGGTTTCAAGCGGGTGGTAGAATTAAGAAACAGAGCTGGAGGGATGAAATAGCTAAAACATACATGATGATGGAATATCTGAACAGCTGTCTATTGACTCTTTCTGTGTGAAAACCATCATTCTAAGTGCTGTTCTGGTTAATCAAGAAGACGCAGAAGGTGTTCCCTAAGAGTTTCCTTGTTTTTGTTGCTGCTGTTGTTTGTTTGTTTGACAAGCGGCTTCTTGTGAAAGTCTCACTTCTACTTGTAAATTGCAAAAGAAGACACACAAACAATAGGAAGATATACAGTTTTTTAGAAACTCAAGAGCAGGTTGAAATGAACTCCTCATAAAACAGAGGGAAGAGCTTCTCTCCTGGGAAGGATTCAGTAGGCTACCTCTTGTCTCACTTGGATGTTTAAGATGTGTCCTGGTAGGGATAGACTTTTTCCTCATGAATTATTGATATTCAAAAACTGTTTTAATTGTTTTTCCTCTTGGTGCTATATAGAGAAACCTAGTAATGATTCTCGCTGCAATATTAGCATATATTTTAAGTGGGTCATAATACCAAGGGAAGCATGTAATTTTCCTGAAACAATATGTTTCTTTAACTTAGAGAAATATGATTTACATTAGTAATAAAGATGAGAAGTAATCTAATTTAGATTATAAAATTGCTTTCTATGCTGAAATATCCTTGGAAAATAGGAAAAGACTAAATTTATGTAGGGTTTAATTTAATCATCTGAAAGCATGCTTAAATATTAAAACGTGGGACTTGGAGATATAAGATCAATTTCACTGCAGCATGAGGGTCTTTTTTGGGTCACATATATAAAAATACTAAGAAAAATTTAAACTATGTGAAGATTTGAAAAACTAAGTATAATGCTCATTAATGTGTACTTTTTTTCCAATAAGCAAAGAGCTTAGAATACTTAAGTAAATATTTTTAAGACAGCAATTGTAAAAATTTTGATCTTCACATTCTGTATATCTTTAAAATTTATGGAATACCACAAAATGCATTTATGTGTATTATATTTATCAATATTTACCATATTAGAGATTAAAGCTGACAAAATATTTATTAATTTTTCAAGTAAAAATAAACATTTGTTTAAATACAAAATACATTTTTATGAAAAGATGGTTATTTTCCTAAACAAAAAATAATAATCAGAAGAAAGTCCTTGTTAGAAACTTTTATAAATTTCTTTATTGGATGTCTTAATTGTCTGGCTGTATTCACACATCTGCTTTTGCCTTTGATCTGCTATAAAGTCATGCAGAATGCAAGCTCCTGAAAACTCCACTGTAAACTCAGGAGAGAAGGAAATTGGAGAAGGAAAATAACGTGATGGTTTGTTCAGAAAAGAATTTGACCTTGGCCAGCGCCGCGGCTCAATAGGCTAATCCTCCACCTGCAGCGCCGGCACACCGGGTTCTAGTCCCGGTCGGGGCGCTGGTTCTGTCTTGGTTGCTCCTCTTCCAGGCCAGCTCTCTGCTGTGGCCCGGGAGTGCAGTGGAGGATGGCCCAAGTGCTTGGGCCCTGCACCTGCATGGGAGACCAGGAGAAGCACCTGGCTCCTGGCTTCGGATCAGTGCGATGCGCCAGCCGCAGCAGCCATTGGAGGGTGAACCAATGGCAAAAGGAAGACCTTTCTCTCTGTCTCTGTCTCTCTCACTGTCCACTCTGCCTGTCAACAAGAAAAAAGAAAAAGAAAAAAAAAAAAGAATTTGATCTTGTGGATCCATGGAAGGGTCTCACAGTTGCCCAGATCAAGACTTGAAAGTAGCTGAAGAAAAGATCCCTGGGAAGAATGCTGCAACCTTTTTCTATTTCTGGTAGCATCCTTAGCCAGATTGTTTCCTCTTCCCAAATACTCTCATGGCCTTGAAAAACTTTCACTACTGTGTTGATCCATTACCGCAAAGACAGTTTGCTTATGGAAAATAATTCTGATAAAGGTGGGAAAAAAAAGGTTATGATGAACTATTGATATGTTGAATACTCGACATCAGTTCTATGTGGATATTTATTAGAATTCCAGTGTACTGAGGTCAAATGGCTAATCCCTACCTCTATCAGCTGTTAAGGTAACCCTCAGGAGGAGAGTGAAGTGAGTTCCCTATCATTGTGTCCTGGGTACTCTTCCTGCAATCAGACCACTTTGCCTGCAAATTCTGTTTCTCATTCAATAGTTCCGTGATATTAATTACATTACTTTACCTTTCTACATTTCATCTTTTCTGTTAAAGGGTAATATTAATAGCCCTACCTTATTTGATTTTTATAAGGCTTGAATGAGATAAATCATATAAAGAATGGAAGTATAGCATAATAGTTAGTAAAAATTAGGTACTCCAGAATTATAACTCTATTTTCACAGAAATTTCCTCCACAAATCTTTTGTTTGCAAGTATTGAGTGTGTTTTATTCTTGTTACTGTAGGTTGAATATTCCTTATCTGAAATACTTGATAGTTTATTATTACTACTGTGAATTTCATTATGCCTTATATACATAGCTTGAAGATAATTTAAAATAACATTTTCAGTGTCTTTTTTTTTTGCTTAGTATTTGTTGAATTTTTAAATAGTGGAGGGGTTAAGCTTATGATTATAAAATAAACTGAAAGTATGTCATTGTAAAAATTAAAAGAAAGAATAAGAAAGGAAGGAAGAGAGAGTGTGGGCATGTGGGCAATAATAAGGGTAGAGTGTTGGGTTTCACTATACTCCTAAATCTCTATATATGAAATACATGAAATTTGTTCACTATATAAATAATTTTTTTAAATCTGTAACTGACATAATTTTATGTATGGAATTTTTCCACTTGTGGCATCATGTTGGCACTGAAAGAGTCTGTCTTCAGATTTTCAGTTTAGGAATGTCCAACATGTATTTTCTATTAAACACGTCACATAACATTTTTTCCAAATATGATTAGACTAAATGCAGTCAACCTTTAACACAAAAATAAGAAAGGGCACAGAAATGTTTATATTTCCACTGTGAAAGTATAAACACTCTCATATTTTAGTATTAACTTCTAATATCTTTTGCTTTGTGTGTATTTTTAAATAGCATTTTATTATGCTTGAATATTGTTTACTCAACTTTTCTATCTTTCTAGTGTGATGTCAACATTTTTCCATTAAAAAGTCTACAATGGGATCTTTACACTTTAAATTGCAAAATATCATGTTTATAATTTACTTTTTTCCCTTTCTTTCCTTTTTTTGCCACTTACTGACCCTATTACCTATGTCTCAACTAATTCAGAGTTCTTTGCATAAGTGATGTCATATTTGGACACTCTCATATTTTTATTTATGATACCATACTCTTCCTCCCACCCACTCTCCTAACCCATTTCCTCCTTTCTCTCCTATTCCAATTCTTATTTTTTTACTAAAATCTATTTTCAATTTACTTTATACACATAAGTTTAACTTTATGTTAAGTAAAGAGTTCAAAAAATAGTATGGAAAAAAAAACTGTTCCTCAACTGTCAAGAAAAGGCCTGCTCAACGTCATTGCTTCTCAAAATGTCAATTTTACTTCTGTAGATTGTGTTTTAGGTGCCATATTAGTTATGAGAGATCAGGGAGAACATATGGTATTTGTCCTTTTGGGACTGATTTATTTCACTGAGTATGATGTTTTCCAGTTTCATCCATTTTGCTGCAAATGACTGGATTTCATGGTTTTTTTTAACCTCTGTGTAGTATTCCATGGCGTATATACCCCATACTTTCATTATCCAGTTTTTAGTTGACAGGAAATTGGGTTGATTCCATGTGGTATTTGTCCCTTTGAGACTGGCTTATTTCACTAAGTATGATGTTTTCCAGATTCATCCATTTTGTTGTAAAAGACCAGATTTCATTTTTAACCACTGTATAATATTCCATAGTGTATATATCCCATAATTTTTTTTATGTATTCTTCACATCATTTGATTTGATTCCATATCTTAGCTATTGTGAATTAAGCTGCAAAACATGAGGTTATAGATAATTCTTTCATATGCTGATTTTATTTCCCTTGGGTAAATTCCCAGGAGGGGGATGGCTAGGTCATATGGTAGGTCTATATTCAGATTTCTGTGTAATCTCCATATTGTATTCTATAGTAGCTTTACCAGTTTACATTCCCACCAACAGTGGTTTAGGGTACCTTTCCCCCAACATCCTTGCCAGCATATGTTGTTAATTGGTTTCTGTTGGCTGTTGATTTCTAATAGGAGGGAGGTGAAACCTCATTGTGATTTTGATTTGCATTTCCCTAATGGATAATGATCCTGAGCACTTTTTTCATATGTCTGTTTGCTATTTGGATTTACTTTTCTGAAAAAATGTTTGTTTAAGTCCTAGGCCCATTTCTTAACTCCATTGTTTGTTGTTGTGGACTTTCTAGATTTTCTTTACATATTCTGGTTATTAGTCCCTTATCAGTTGCATTGTTTGCAAATAATTTCTCCATTTCTGTCAGTTGCCTCTTCACTTTGCTGAGTGTTTCTTTTTCTTCTCAATTTGCTGTAATCCCATTTGTCAATTTTGGCTTTGATTGCTTTTGGGGTCTTTTCCAAGAAGACTTTGCCTATGCCAATGTATTGCAGAGTTTTCTCAATGTTCTCTAGTAATTTGATGATATCCAGTAATAGAAAATGTCTATGATCCATTTTGAGTGGACTTTTGTGTAAGGTGTAAGGTAGGGGTCTTGCTTCATACTTCCGCATGTGGAGATCCAGTTTTCCCAGATTCATTTTTTGAAGAGACTGTTCTTGCTCTGGGGGTTGATTTTATTTCCTTTGTCAAAGATAAGTGGGTTGTAGATGCATGGATTGATTGCAGCCATTTCTATTCTTTTCCATGGGTTTATCCATCTGTTTTTGTACCAATCCCAAGCTGTTTTGATTATAATTGCCCTGTAGCATATCTTGAAATATGTTATTGTGATGCCTCCAACTTTGCTTTTGTTGTATTAGATTGCTTTATTTATTCAGGGCCTCCTGTGTTTCCATATAAATTTCAGCATCAGTTTTTCTACATCTGAAAAGAGTGTCTTTGATATTTTGAGTGATATCACATTGAATATGTTAATTGTTTCGGTAGTTATGGACATTTTGATGATATTGATTCTACCAATCCATGAACATGGAATATTTTTCCATTTTCTTGTATCTTGCTCTATTTATTTTTTTAACGCTTTATAATTCTCATAGTAGAGATCTTTGACATTCTTGGTTAAATTTGCTCCAATGTATTTGATATCTGTTGTAGCTATTGTGAACAGGGTTGATCTTAGAGTTCTTTCTCAGCCATGGAATTGTCTGTGTATACAAAGGTTGTTAATTTTTGTGTGTTGACTTTATACCCAATGACTTTACAAAACTCTTCTATGAATTCCAATAGTCTCTTAGTGAAGTCTTATGGTTCCTTATTATATAAAGTCATGTAATATGAAACTAGGGATAGTTTGACTTCCTCCATCCCAATTTATATCCCTTTGATTTTGTTTCTTGCCTAATGGCTCAAAAGCTTCCAGGACTATATTGAATAGCAGTGGTGAATGTTGGCATCCTTGTCTGGTACTAGACCTCAGTGGGAAAGTTTCCAACATTTCCCCATTCGATAGGATGCTGGCCATGGGTTTATCATACCTTGCCTTATTGTGTTGAGAAATGTTCCTTCTGTACCCAATTTGCTTAGATTTTTCATCATGAAAAGGTGTCATATTTTGAGAAAATTATATGTTTTTGTTCTTCAATTTGTTAATGTGATGTATCACATTTATTGATATGTGGATGTTGAACCATCTCTGCATTCACCCACTTAGTCCAGGTGAATGATCTTTCTGATGTGTTGTTAGATTCAATTGGCTAGTATTTTTTGAGGATTTTTGTGTCTGTGTTCATCAGGGAAATTTGTCTGTAGCTCTCTTTCTCTGTTGTACCTTTTTCAGGTTTAGGAATTATGGTGATGCTAGGACCACAGAAAATATCTGGGAGGATTCCCTCTCTCAATTGTTTTGAATACCTTGAGAATAATTTCAGTTAGTTCTTCTTTAAATGTCTGGTAAATTTCAGCAGTGAAGCCATCCAGTCCTGGGATTTTCTTTATTGAGAGGGTCATTACTACTGATTGAACTCCCATCTTGGTTACTGGTCTGCTTAGGTTTTCTATATGTTCATGGCTCATTTAGTTAGGTTGTATTGTCCAGCAATCTATCCATTTCCTCTAAGTATCCATGATTTTTGGCATACAGCTCTTTGTATTAACTTCTGATGATTCTTTTTATTTCTGTGGCATCTCTTGTTACATTTATTTTTTTATCTCTATTTTACTGATTTGTGTCTTCTCCCTCTTTTTTTTTTTTTTTTTTGGTTAGTTGGGCCAATGGTGTGCAATTTTGTTTATTTTTTAAAAACCAGCTCTTTGTTTTGCTGATCTTTTGAATTTTTTTTAATTTTCAATTTTGCTTATTTCTTCTCTAATTATTCCTTTTCTCCTTCTAGTTTTGGGTTTGGTGCTGTTGTTTTCCTAGGTTCTTGAGATACATTGATAGCTCAGTTATTTGGTGAATTTCTAATCTTTCTTTTTAAAAGATTTATTTATTTATTTGAAAGTGAGGGTTACACACACAGAGAAGGAGAGATAGAAAGAGAGGGAGAGAGAAAGAGAAAGAGAGGTTTTCCATCCAATGGAAAAACCCAGTTGGCTGCAATGGCTAGTGGAGCTGTACTGATCCAAAGCCAAGATCCAGGAGCTTCTTCTGGTTATCCCATGTGGGTACAGGGACCCAAGGACCTGGACCATCTTATACTGCTTTCCCAGGCCTTAGCAGAGAGCTGGATTGGAAGTGGAGCAGCTGAGTCTCAAACTGACACCCATATGGGATACCAGCAATGCAGGCAGCGGCTTTACCTGCTATGCCACAGTGCCAACCCCTCCAATTTCTTGATTTAGGTACCAATTTCTTAACACTGCTTTTGGTTATCCCATAAATTTTGATATGTTATATTGTCACTTTCATTTATTTCCAGAAATATTTTGATTTCTATTTTGACTTCTTCAATGATCCACTCTTCATTCAGGACTATGTTGTTCAGTCCCCATGTGTTTTCATATGTTCTAGAGACTCCTAAGTTGTTGATTTCCAGCTTAATTCCATTATGATCAGAGACGATGCTTGGTATGATTTCAGTTTTTTGAATTTGCTAAGACTTGCTTTATCTTCTAGCATGTGTTCAATCCTAGAGAAAGTTCCAGCACTGGAGAGAAGAATGTGTATTCTGTGACTGTAGGATGGAAAGTTCTGTAGCTATAAGTTAGGTCCATTTGGTCTATAGTGTTGATTAACTCTGCTGTTTCTTTGCTGATTTTCTGTCTAGTTCATCTGTCCATTGCTGAAAGTGGGGTATTGAAATCCCCCATTATTATCATATTTGAGTCTATGTCTCCCTTTAGATCGATTAACATTTCTTTTCTTTTATTTTTTTTTTAACAGGCAGAGTTAGTGAGAGAGAGAGACAGAGAGAAAGGTCTTCCTTTGCCGTTGGTTCACCCTCCAATGGCCGCCGCGGCTGGCGCTCTGCACCCATCCTAAGCCAGGAGCCAGGTGCTTCCTCCTGGTCTCCCACGAGGGTGCAGGGCCCAAGCACTTGGGCCATCCTCCACTGCCTTCCCAGGCCACAGCAGAGAGCTGGCCAGGAAGAGGAACAACTGGGACAGAATCCGGCACCCCAAATGGGACTAGAACCCAGTGTGCTGGCACCACAGGTGGACAATTAGCCAAGTGATCTGCAGCGCTACCCAACATTTCTTTTAAATAGCCATGTGCCCTGTAATTAGGTGCATATACATTTATAATTGGCATTTTGTCCTGTTAAATTGATTCTTTAATCATTACAAAGTGTTGTTCTTTGTCTCTTTTAACAATTTTGTGTTAAAATCTATTTTGTCTGATATTAGGATGGCTACACCAGCCATTTTTTGGTTTCTGTTAGCATGGAATAACTGTTCCATACTTTTACTTTCAGTCTGTGTGTATCTTTGTTGGTGAGAAGTATTCCTTGTAGGCCGCAAATAGATATGTTTTGTTTTTTAATCCATTCTGCAAGTCTGTGTCTTTTAACTGGATAGTTGAGGTCATTTGAATTCAAGGTGACTATTGAGAAGTAACAACTTTGCCTTGCCATTTTTTTGATAAATATTCTTACTGCTTACTTTGTATTTCCTTTATACTCTTACTGGGAGATTTTCTGCCTTTACTTTCTTTCATAGTAATGACCATGTTTTTGTTTTTCAATGTGTAGCACATCCTTAATCATGTTTTGTAAGGCTGTAAGGGTGGTGACAAATACGTTCAATTTATTTTTGTTATGGAAGATCTATATTTCACCTTCATTCATAAATGAGAGCTTTCTAGGGTACAGTTTTTGGATTGACAGGTTTTTTTTTTTCTCTTAAGAAACTATGAAGACCATTCTCTCTTAGCCTTTATAGTTTCTGATAAGAAGTCAGCTGTGAGTCTAATTGGAGATCCTCTTAAATTAATGTGGTGTTTCTCTTGTTCACATTTACAATCTTTTCTTTATATTTTACTGTAAAGAGTTTGACTACTATGTGTCATGGTTAAGGTCTTTTCTGATTATGTCTATTATAAGTTCTAATTGCTTCCTGATCGTGGACATCCCTTTCTTTCTCCATATTAGGGAAGCTTTATGTAATTATTTCACTAAAAATGGCCTTCTAATTGATTCTGTCTTTCCATGCTTTCTTGTGTCTTTTTGATAGTATCCAATAGATCTCCAACACTGGTTTTTAGTTTTCTAATTTCTTTTTGTTTTTGGTCTGACTTTAAATTACTAGCAATTTGTTTTCTAACTCAGATATTCTTTTTTCACTCCACCAGGTCTGTTGTTAAGTCTTTACATGGCATTTTTTATTTCTTCTACTGAATTTTTCATTTCCAAGATTTCATTTTGATTGTTCTTTAAGATCTCAATTTCATGGGAGATATTTTCTTTCATGTCATGTATGATTTTCATTGCTCTGTGGTTTTGCCTCTGATTACTTCTAATCAATCCTACAATCAATTTTTAAAATTCCATTTCTAGCATTTTTTCAATCTCTTTATCTTCAGATTCTTGTGCTGAAGTTTTATGTTCCTTTGGGGGTGTTATGTTGTCTTCCTTATTGTTTCTTGAATTGCTGTGTTTATTATTTGGCACTTGTGGAGATACTTGTTGGTTTCTTTTTTGTTGTTGTTGTTGTTTTCCCCTATGATGGCTTTTATCTTTGGACTGTGCCTTTGTGGCTTAGTGGGGTGTCTGTGAATACCCAGAGGTGTGTGGTGGGTGTGACCAGGGAGCTCTGTTCAGTGCTCCAGAGTGAAGGTAGTGTCCAAGGTGACACCAAGGTTGGGTGTGATAAATATCCTCTTTTTTCTTTTTTTAAAGATTTATTTACTTATTTATTTGAAAAGCAGAGTGACAGAGATGTAGAGGTGCAGGCAGTGAGAGAGAGACAGAGAGAGTGTGTTCTTCCATCTGCTGATTCACTCCTCACATATCCAAAATGAGCTGATCTGAAGCAAGGAACTAGGAGCTTCTTTTGGGTCTCCCATACAGGTGCAGGGGCCCAAAGACTTGGGCCATCTTCTATCACTTTCCCAGGCCATAGAAGAGAGCTGTATTGGAAGTGGAGCAACCAGGTCTCCAACAAGCACCCATATGGGATACTGGCACTGCAGGTGGCAACTTTACCTGCTGTGCCACCATGTGGCACCCCCCCCCCCTTTTTATCAGAGAGTAGGTTTCTTCAGCTCTGTTGACATAGTTTCACACTTACATCCTCTTTTCAAAGGAAACCAGTTCTTGGGTGCTAGCCCCAGTGGGTACAATATTCACCCACACTGCCAAAGAACCACACAAATGATTCATGAAGTTTCCAGTATAAGCACAGATCCAGGGCAATTACCCTCACCAGGGAATCCAGGAGCTCTGAGTGACAGACCAAAGTCCCAGCCATACCCTGTGCTCTCCCATGCAGCCGTGGTGTTTTCAGAGTCCCAGCATAAAACAAGGGTCCCACAGTCATGAGCACCCAGCCCCCTGTCAGTTCTCTCAGCCAGACTCAGGCCTCTCCTCTCAGCTGGTTGTTAGGCACACGGACATGAACTGGCACAGCTGTTATGTGTATCCAAAATGGCGGCCACCCTCTCTCCACTTTTACAGAATGCTGGTGTAGGGTGGTCAGGTAGAGAGAAAAGTGGCCCCTTTTTTTCTCCTCTAGTTGGCAAGTACACTGTTCCCTACAGGACTCCACGCCAGACGTGTTCCAGGCTCTTTCATAGCTTTATAACTGTTGTCTTACCTCACTCTGCAGAGCTGAAGCTGAGGTTCTCAGCTGCTGTAATCCTGAGCTGTGCATGTCACCCCTTCCACATAGGTCCACAGTGTCCTTCTAACTTGCATGGAGTTTCCTCTACCATTTTCTCCCTAACTCTTCCCTGAGAATGCACTCTCTCCACTTTTTAAAAACTATCTTCCCCTAGGCTAGAGCAGTAAGTTGCCTCCCTATTCCACCATCTTGGATCTTCCACATTTAATTTATTAGAATTAGTAAGCCTCCCATATTTATATGCCCATGCCAGAAGTTTCTTCTGTGATCCAGACACATATATCCCTAGCCCTATTTGAATGTCTCTATTTAATATATCACATGCATATAAAATCTAACATGTCTGAAACTAACTCTTGATGTTCCTTTTCTCTTAAATTCTTTCCTCAATTTTGTCTTTCTCTTGATTTCTAATTTTCTAAATTCAAAAGCATGGAAATCACTTTTAGTCATTGTCTTTCTTTCTCTTCCTATAAGTAATATATTTTAATTTGTCTGGAATTCTCACTTTTATATGCCATTACTTGTAACTAAGAAAGGCCTCTTGATCATCTTTGTAGAAGGATGGAGCTTTGCCTTGGAAAATACAAGGTCTGTAATGGTTCTTGCTTAGTACCTGGTGGCATTTTCTTTCGAGAGTATTCTTAAATGTGCATAGGTCATAAGGATCTCATTTGCTCTATGTTTATGTAATTAAAACTGGCAGATTTAACATCAAAAAGAAGGAAAGATTTGAAAATAATTAAAGAAACAAAGTCAGTACTGTCACATTTTAGAAAGTAAAGGACGTTCCTTTGACATCGATATGTATGTAAAGGAAAAGTGCATTGGCATAATTGGGAATGACCTACTAGTTTATATGAAATTCCATGATTTCCATTAATTACAACACAACGTACTTGTAAAAATATACAGAATGTTTTATTTATTTTGTATCTTGGTAAAAATAAGTCAAATATTCTATAGCCATATACTTTCTATACTTTCTAGCTATGAAGTCTAATCCAGTGTAAGTATCCAAAACGATGCTAGTGAAAATAATATTCTGGAGGGAAGAGTGATTACAACATTCCTTTGCTTAACCAAAACTTTGATCAAATCTTTTCATGTATGAATGTTAAATATTTCCTGAGAAATGGGTTGGTATGATTTTTTAAAAAATTGATTTATTTGTTTATTTGAAAGACAGAGTTTACAGAGAGAAAGGGAGTGACAGAGAGAGAGAGAGAGAGAGAGAGAGAGAGAGAGATCTTCCATCCTCTGATTCACTCCCCAGATAGCCACTACAGCCAGAAGCTAGGAGTTTCTCCCAGGCCTCCCACGTTAGTGCAGTTGGGCCATTCTCCACTGCTTTCCCAGGCACATTAGAAGGGATATGAATTGGAAGTGCAGCTGCTGGGTCTTGAACCAGCACCCATAAACATATTGGCTGTGGTTTTGTGATATCATGCTTTGATTATGTTGATAAATGTCCTTCTATACCCAATTACACCTAAGGGTTTTTTAATCATGAAATAATACTGTATTTTATCAAATGCTTTCTCTGCATCTATTGATATAATCATATCGTTTTTGTTCTTCAGTTTGGTAGTGTAATATACCATATTTATTGATTTGTATATGTTTAACCTTCACTGACTACCAGGGATAAATTCAACTTGGCCCAGGAGATATTGTTTCTGATGTGTTGTTGGATTAGAAGCTGGAATTTTGTTGAGGATTTTTGCATCTATGTTTATCAAGGATATTGGTCTACAGTTCTATTTCTCCATTACATCTTTTCCTGGTAGAATTCAAGATAGAAGCCATCTAATTCTGGACTTATCTTTATTGAGAGTGTTTTTATTACTGATCCATGAAATCTCTATCTTGTTTTATTGCTCTATTTAGGTTTTCTATGCTTTCATGGCTCATTTTACGTAGGCTGTATGTGTCCAGGATTCTATCCATTTCTTCAAGATTTTCCAATTTGTTGGCATATAGCTCTTTGTAGTAATTCCTGATGATTCTTTTTTTGTTCTCTGTAGTATCTGTTTTTACATTTCCTTTTCATCTCTGATTCTATTGACTTTGGTCTTCTCCCTCTTTTTTTTTTTTTTTTTTTGGTCAGTTGGGCCAATAGTTTCTCAGTTTTGTTTATTTTTCTAAAGACCAGCTCTTCATTCCACTGACATTTGTATTATTTTTTTAACTTTTATTTAATGAATTTAAATTTCCAAAGTACATCTTATGGATTACAATGGCTTCCCCCCCAATAACTTCCCTCCCACCCACAACCCTCCCCTTTCCTTCTCCCTCTCCCCTTCCATTCACATCAAGATTCATTTTCAATTCTCTTTATATACAGAAGATCAGTTTAGCATATATTAAGTAGAGATTTCAACAGTTTGCACCCACATAGAAACATAAAGTGAAAAATGCTGTTTGAGTACTAGTTATAGCATTAAATCACAATGTTCAGCACATTAAGGACAGAGATCCTACATGAGGAGTAAGTGCACAGTGACTCCTGTTGTTGACTTAATAAATTGACATTCTTGTTTATGGCTTCAGTAATCACCCTAGGCTCTTCCATGCCAAGGCTATGGAAGCCTTTTGAGTTCACCGACTCTGATCATATTTAGACAAGGTCATAGTCAAAGTGGAAGTTCTCTCCTCCCTTCAGACAAAGGTACCTCCTTCTTTGATGATCTGTTCTTTCCACTAGGATCTCGCTCGTGGAGATCTTTCATTTAGGTCTTTTTTTTCCCCAGAGTGTTTTGGCTTTCCATGTCTGAAATACTCTCATGGGCTTTTCAGCCAGATCCACGTGCCTTAAGGGCTGATTCGAAGGCCAGAGTAACGTTTAGGACATCTGCCATTCTATGAGTCTGCTGTGTATCCTGCTTCCCATGTTGGATCATTCTCTCCCTTTTTTATTCTATCAGCTAGTATTAGCAGACACTAGTCTTGTTTATGTGATCCCTTTGACTCTTAATCCTATAATTCTGATCAATTGTGAACAGAAATTGATCACTGGGACTAGTGAGATGGCATTGGTACATGCCACCTTGATGGGATTGAATTGGAATCCCCTGGTATGCTTCTAACTCTACCATTTGGGGCAAGTCAACTTGAGCATGTTCCGAATTGCACTTCTCTTCCCTCTCTTATTCCCACTCTTATATTTAACAGTGATCACTTTTCAGTTAAGTTTCAGCACTTAAGAATAACTGTGTATTGATTACAGTATTCAACCAAAAATATTAAGTAGAACAAACAAAAAAAATACTAAGAGGGATAACATGACTGTTGATGAACAACTTAAGACATTTATATTATTTTTTGTCTCAATTTTGTTTGTCACTTCTCTAATTTTAATTACTTCTTTCCTCCTACTAACTTGGTGTTTGGTATGTTGTTTTTTTTCTAGGTTCTTGAGATGCACTGATAGCTCCTTTGCTTCGTGCTTTTCCAATTTCTTGATGTAGGCACCAACTGCTATAAACTTCCCTCATAACACAGCTTTTGCTTGCCCGATAATTCTTGATATGTTGTAATGTCATTCATTCCCAGGAATTTTTAATTTCCCTTTTGATTCCTTCTTATGATACACTAAGCACTCAAGAGCATGTAGTTCAGTAACCTTATGTTTGCAAATTTTCTAGATTCTTGAGTTGTTATCCAGCTTCATTCCCCTGCTGTCAGAAAAGATGCATGGTATGATTTCCTAGCATCTGATCCTAGAAAAATTTCCATGCACTAATGAAAATAATGGGCAAATTGCACTGTAGGATGAGAGGTTCTGTAGATATCACTTTGGTCCATTGGGTCTATAGCATAGATTAGCTCTGTTGTTGATTTTCTATATAGTTAATCTGTCCACTGATAAAATGGAGTGTTGAAATCCCCCATTATTATTGCTTTGAAGTATATATATCTCCCTTATATCCATTAGCATTTGTTTTAAATAACCAAGTGCCCTGGTATTGGGTGAATATACATTTATTGTAGTCACATCTTCCTGTTTAATTGATCATTACATAATGCCTTTCAATATCTCATTTAAGATTTTTGTGTTAAAGTCTATTTTGTCTGATATTAGTTTGACTATATATGTTTTTTAAAGATTTATTTATTTGTTTGAAAGTCAGAGTTACTCAGAAAGAGAAGGAAAGGCAGAGAGAGAGAGAGGTCGTCCATTCACTGTTCACTCCCCAATTGGCTGCAATGGCCAGATCTGCAATGATCCAAAGCCAGGAGCCAGGAGATTCTTCCAGGTCTCCCAAGTGGATGCAGGGGCCCCAGGGCTTGGACCACCTTCCTCTGCTTTCCCAAGCAATAGCAGAGAGCTGGATCAGAAGTGGAACATCCAGGACTCGAACCGGACACATATGGGATGTTGGCACTGCAGGCGGTGGCTTTACCCACTTTTTGATCTTTTTTGCTTTCCACAGAATTACAGTCCGCAATGTGAGCACAGATCTAGCTACAATGACTCACCCCAGGAAGTTATGGGGCTCTGAGTCTCTGGCAGCACACACAGTGATTGCCCAGAGAACCAGCTGCACCGCGTACCCTAACATCAAGTCAGAGTACCACAATTCAGTACTTCCTCCACTTTTTTTCTGCTGTTTCCCCTTGCCTAAAGCTATACATCCTTTCTTTATTCAGCCGTCTTAGAATCCTAAATTTTTATCTTAAAATATTTCCAATCATACCAAAATGTGTAGAGAAGAATTAAATGTATATACATAATATAATACTTTTAACTTTTTCCACTTCATAAGTAAATATAATATATATACATATTCATACATATACATATATAAAATCTTCATAAGAATGGACATATTAATATCATGTGATAGGAGATTCATGGCAAAAACCATAAAATGAAAAAATAAGGGAGTATATTATTATGGAAACGATATAATTTAATGAAGAAAACATTTATAAATATCGATTTATCAAATAAGATGGCATATTTTCCACATATGGGGAGAAAACAGGTGGCATTTTTCAACTGTGCCTGACTTACTTCACTTATCATAGTTATTTTCAATTCCATCCATTTTGTCAGAAATTTCAGTGTTTCATTATTTAAAAAAAAAGATTTTATTTATTTCTTTACTTATTTACTTATTATTTATTTCAAAGACAGTTATAGAGAGAGGGAGAGATAAGGAGAGAGAGGGAGTACTTGCATTTACTGGTTCACTACCCTAATGGTTAAAATGGTCTGGTTAGTTAGTCAGGGTTCAGGAACTCCATCCTCGTGTCTCACATAAGTAGCAGGGGCCTAAATATATGGGCCATCCTCTGATTTTTTTCCTAAGCACATCAGCAGGAAACTGTATCAGAAGAGGAGAAATCAAGGCAGTAATCAATGCTTATTTGTGAGGTTGGAGTTGCTGGTGGTTCTTATCCTATTGTACTTTGACAATAGTCCCAGTTTCATTCTCTTTAAAATGACTGAATAAAGGTGGAGCAAGAAACTCTTTGATATATTGATGTAATAAATACTCAACAGTGGGATTCTTGGAATATATGGCAATTCTATTTGTAGTATTTAAAGAAATCTCCATACTGTTTTCCCTAGTGACTGTACTAATTTACAATTCCTACAGTGTATAAAAACTCCTCTTTCTCCACATACTTACCTATAAATATCTTTTTCATATATTTGCTAGGTATTTGTATTTCTTCCTCTGAGAACTGTATATTCAGCCCTTTGCCTACTTCTTATCTGATTTTGTTATTTTATGGTTGAGCTTTTAGTTCTTGATATATTCTAGAAACTAGTTCTTTGTCAGATAAGTAGCTTGCAAATATTTTCTCTTTATCGATTGTTTCCTTTCCTGTGTAGAAGCTTCTGAGTTAGAAATAATCCCATTTGTCTAGTTTTTCTTTTGTTGCCTGCCTTTTGAAGTCTTAGCCAAAAATTCATTGCTTACACCAAAATCTTGAAGTAGTTCCCCTATGTCTTTTCTAGCAATTTTACAGTTTCAGATCTTACATTTAGGTCTTTGATATATCTTGAATTGATATTTGTAAATGGTGAGAGGTATGGATATAATTTCATTCATCTGCATATGTATATCCAGTTTTTTGATCACCATTTATTGAAATGAGTATGTTTTTCCAATGTATGTATTGGCACCATGTCAAAGATCAGTTGACTGTGCATGTGAATTAATATCCAGGCTCTCTGTTTCATTAATCTATATGATAATATTTATGTAAGTATCATGTTCTTTTAATTATTATAATTTTATAGTATAGTTAGAAAGCAATCATTGTGATGTCTCCAGCTTAATTATTTTCCTAAAGATCATTATGGCTATGAATTTTTGTGGTGCTAACTGAATTTTAGAATTGCTTTTTATAATTCTGTAAATAATGTCATTGATATTTTGATATGTATTGCACTGAATCTTGTAAATCAATCCTCTTTTCAATTTATAATATTATTTTATCTCTCTTTTACTTTTTAAAATTTTTAAACTGTTTAATATGAGAATAGCTACTCCTGCTCATTTTGGGTTTCCATTTGCAAGGTAAATGTTTTTATAATGCTTCATTTTCAATCTATGTGTATCTTTAATTATGAAGTGAATTTCTTTCAGGCAGCATAAAGTTGGGACTTATTTTATAATCAAGTTTGTATCAATATGTATGAACCAATTTCTGTCATTTTGTTGATGACATTGATTTTATATAGTTTTGATTTCTTTGTGCTTCTATTTTTTGGGGGGTGTTGGTAGCTTTTTGTCATGATAAACTTGGATTTTTTCCCTTTTCTATTGTATATCTACTCTGTTTTTGTATTTTGCACTGTAATGAATTTTCATAATCATTCCTATGATCCTTTTTTTCTAACATATGACTCCCTTCAAGATGTCTTGTAGTGCTGGTCAGGTATTGAGTAATTCTCTCAGTTTTTGGATATTTGGGAAGTACTTTCTTTTCCATTCACATATGAAGGTAGCTTTGTTAGCTTCCTGGAAGCTTTTTTTTTTTCTTTGTAGATTTTGAATGTATCATCATATTCTCTTTTTGGCTTACAGTGTTTCTGCCAAGTCTGTTGTTAGTCTAATGGGTTTTCCTTTATACACAACTTTACATTTATTTCTCACTGTTTTTAAGATCCTCTCTCTGTCCTTACCTTTTGACAATTTCACTCTAAAGTATAGGAAAAAGTCTTTTTTAGGTGCATCTAGTTGGAGTCCTTTGAGATTCCTACATCTGGATGTCTACATCTTTAGAAACGTGGGATTTCAACCATTATTTTGATGAATATATTTTCAATACCTGTTTCCTGTTTTCTTCAGGTATCCCTACCTATGTTCTTGTTTAGTGGTTCTTATGTGTCTCATAGTTTTTATTACTTTTAATTCTTTTCTCTTCATTTTTATCTGATTAGATTTCAACAGTCTTGCTCACAAAACCAGAAATTCTTTCTTCTACTGGGTCTGATCTGCTGTTGAAGCTCTCAGTTGCATTTTTATTTTATCTCATTGAATAAAACATTCAGCTCTAAAATTTCTGGTTGATTCTTTTTAATGATTCCTATATCTTTGCTGAAATTCTTATTCATAGCTTTATTATTTACTCATTTATTTGAATTGTCTATCTGTATTCTCTTGTAGCCATTGAGTTTTCCTAAGAGCATAACTTTGAATGCTTTTTCAGGAATTTTATAGATTTACTTAAAATCAAGATAAATTTCTAGAAAATTATTTTGTTCTTTTCAGGTGACATGTTTCCTTGCTCCTTGATATATCCCTTCATTGATGTTTGTGCAACTAGTGAAACCACTTCTATTTTGTGGATTAGTTTTAATTGGAAAAGGCTTGTTTACACAGAATACAGGGAATCACTTGGATAATCCCTTTAGCTTTTTTGAAGTTTTAAAATATTTTATTAATTCAAAGATAACAGGTCTCACACATTGCATTGGCATGGTTCCCGAGATAACCACCCTTCCCTCATTACCCAGCTCTTCCATCTCCTCCATCCCTTCCTTTCATTTCATCAATTTTTGTAAATATATAACTTTAATCCAGCCTATATTCACAGGCTTAACTTTTCACTAATCATAATATTCATCTAGTAAAGAGTAGGAAGAACACAGTTCCACAGTAGTATACACAAGGGATAAAAACAAAAATCATATCCTAAAATGTCGATTTCATTCCTATACTGTTTTTGTGCTCTGTATATTAGTTACCACAAGTCAGGAAATACACATGATACATGGCTTTTGGGGACTGGGTTATTTTATTAGGCACAATAGTTTCCAGTTGCATCCATTTTGTTGTCAAACATAAGAATTCATTCTTTTTTATTGCTGTGTGGTACTCCATAGTGTATATATACCACATTTTCATTATCCAGTCATGAGTTGACAGACATATGGGTTGATTTTATATCTTAGCTATTTTGAATTGAGCTGCAATAAGCAAAGGCATATAGATAACTCTTTCATATGCTGATTTCATTTCCATGGGTAAATTCTCAGGTATGGGATGGCTGGGTCGTATGGTTGCTCTATATTCATACTTCTGATGTATCTCCATGCTGGGTCAGATGGTAGATCTATTTTCAGATTTCTGGGAATCACAATAATGTCTTCCTTAATGGTCATGCTTGTATGCTTGTTTACATTCTCACCAACAGTATGATATGGTGTCTTTTCCCCTACATCTCTCCAGCATTTTTTATTTTTATTTTTGGAAGATAGTCATCCTAACTGGGATAAGGTGAAACCTCATTGTAGTTTATATTAGCACGTCCCTGATGGCTATTGATCCTGGGCACTTTTTTGTGTATCTGAGAGCAACTTGTATTTCATCCTTTGAAAAAGTTTATCTGTTCATGTTTTTCTCCCATTTCTTTGCTGGATTGTTTTATTGTTGTTGAATTTACCTTGATTTTTCAATGAGTCCATAACTATACTCTATGAGTGATTTCTTCAACTGTAATAAATGTCAACAATATCCATGAGTGCCACAGTTGTATATTCTGTAGGAATTAATGGAGGTAGTAGAATGAGTTTGAAGTAGATCTTTAGGCATCCTCGTGTTGGGCATAAATCACACTGTGATTGTGATGGAAGTTGCCATTTTTGTTGCTGTGAGATGCAGAGGGAGCTGTACTCTTGTTCTGCCTGGCAAGCCTGACTAATGCTGAAGCTTGTGGCATCAATAGCTGCGGCCTTGGAACTGTGTGATGTGGATTTGACCTTTCACAGATACTCTGAATGCATAGATATGATATTGGAACTTTTAGCACCAATAGTACCTTTCCCAGATCTGGAGGGACTGAAGAAGTCCTTGCAAAGGCCGTGAGATGAATACAAAGTACGCTGGGGATTGTGTACTGATATGTGTGGTCCTGGATAAGTGAAATGTGGGTGGTGTCTTCCATAGGTCCTGGAGGGTGTTTTCTTGTGACTCTTGATATATCCCTTGCCCAAAACAAGTCAAATGTTCAACTTTAAATTAATAAGATTGATAAAAAGATCCCACTGATTGTTGGATAGAGGTTCAAATTACATTACAAAAGGAAGGATATCCAGAGGCGTAGAAGAATTTCTTGCCATTTTTGCAATTTATCATGGCAAACCTATTTTATATAAATTATGTCAAAGAAGTAGGTATAATTTTTATTGCTTCTCTGAGTTCAGAGTTTGCTAAATGTCTTGTGCTAGGTTTATGGGAAAGATTGTTTATTTTTATTTCTATAGATTGTTTCAGGTTGTAAGAATATAAACACCTATTTTTATATTGAATTATAAATATTGATGTCTTTTAAAGGAACTTATGAACTGGAGACAGTGTTGCAAATTATGTTAATTTATTCACTCCACTTAATTTATCTTAATATAATTATATAAGGTTATCCTCTGACAAACACTTGATATTAATTTTGATTGTACTATTCTGTAAGATCAATTTAAATGCAATTTCCAAGATCATTAATTGACTTTAAGACCTTGGGCTAGTATTAAATTAAGCTAATGAATAAATAACCTTAATTAAGGAGGAAAATTCAAGAAATTATATACATCATTTTATAATGTGCTGATAATTTAATATTTTAAAGCTACTGTTGAAGTGTTAATTGTCATTTAATCATATGCTTATGTACACTTATATCAAAATGATTAGACAAATAAAGCTTTGGTGTTTGTTACACAGGTTAGAGATTGATATTACAAAACTATTTTGAAGCTATTATTCTTTTCTTAAAAAGAGGTGATGAATTCTTTGTAATCAGCCAAGATAACAGAGATTCCTTAACTCATAAGAAGTCTCTGACCTGAAATTCAGTGTCCCACTATACTTATTTGATAATAAACAGTAAAATTTCTCAATTTTTAAAAAACTAAAATTTATTACTTAATTACCTTCTTCTGTGTTATCTTAATATAGCTTCTCTTTAATTAATAATATGAGTGGTTCCCAACTTATGATTATTTGACAACTAATTTTCTGCTTTTTGATGGTATAAAAATGGCAAGCAATTATTCCAATTTTCATTTCCAGTACAATTCAATGAATTATATGAAATATTTAACAGTTTATGTAAAATAGTCTTGTGATGTATGATTTTGCCAAACTGTAGGCTAATGTAAGAATTCTGAGTATGTTTAAAGTATCTTAACTTGGCTAAACCAAGATATTTGAAAGATTAGGTGTATTAAATACATTTTTATTTGTGATATTTTCAACTTGGGTTTGTCATCCAAACCAGTATTTTACAAATGACATGCCCATGTTTTTGTATGTTGAATGTCCTCTCATCATGCTTTTTAACAGTGTTTTTCTCAAGTCATGCACAAAATTCAAAATTACAAAATTGTTTAAATGTATTTTATATCCCTGTTCTCTAGTGGAACATTTGTTCACATGCCTTTTAATTAGAAGTGCCTAGATGGACCTGCACCGTGGCGTAGCAGGTAAGGCCACCACCTGCAGTGCCGCCATCCCATATGAGCACCGGTTCAACTCCTGTCTGCTCTACTTCTGATCCAGCTCTCTGCTGTGGCCTGGGAAAGCAGTAGAAGATGGCACCTGTGTGGGAGACCCAGAAGAAGCTCCTGGCTCCTGGCTTTGGGTTGGTGCAGCTCTGGCCATTGTGGCCAATTGGGGACTGAACCAGAGAATAGAAGACTTTCTCTCTCTCTTTCTCTCTCTCTCTCTCTCTCAGCCTCTCCTTCTCTCTCTGTGTAATTCTGACTTTCAAATAAATAAATCAATCATTAAAAAATTAGAAGTGATTAGAAAAATTATATAGGTTTGTATTTTCTATATGTTACTTATATCAATGTTATTATAAGGGGGAGCTACTGTATTTTTCAAACTAAAGGTATAAGAAGAGTTGCCAAGTCAAAAGGAGAAATTTACCCTCCTCAAGGCCAATATTATACAAGTAAGATACTATTGAAATGAATATCATTTCCAGTCATATTATTTCAACATGAATTGAGGTGTCTCCTGTTCAAGTGCAAAGCCTGGCACAATATTGCTAACCAAATTGATTCTTTGAAACCTTTTGTTTCTAGGTTTTTAATGTACTCCTCAGCAAGTGACAAATATAATACAAATTTTACTGGATGCCTTGAAGCCTTTGGATGTTTTTACATATGTAATATTTATATTGTGTTCTCACACTCAGTCTAAGCTTTAACTTGATCCTTTCTAAAGAACTGAATTAGTTACCAATAGGCAACTCCACTCACCTCCATTCTCATATCTTGACGACTGCTATAAAATTAACTACAAATGAGAGCAGCATTGTAGTGTAGCTGGAAAAGTTGTCACCTGTGATGCTGTCACCCTGTATGGTGCCAGTTCATGTACTGGCTGCTCCACTTCCAAGTCAGTTCTCTGCTAGTGGCCTAGAAAGGTACCAGAGGATAACCCAAGTACTTGGACCCCTGCCACCTATGTGGGAGACCCAGATGAGGTTCCTGGCTACTGGATGGAAGATACGTACTCTCTCTCTCTCTCTCTCTCTCTCTCTTTCTCTCTCCCTCCCTCTCTTCACCCCTCCCTCCCTACATCTGTAACTCTGACCTTCAAATATGTCTTAGAAAAATTCAACAAGACTATTTAGTTGTAACACCATCAAGTAATTTGTGTACTAATTGTTCCCCTACATTGGCTAAACAGCGCATGCTAGTTAAGCTATATGAAAGAATTACATATTTTGGAAGAAAATTTGAAAGAATAAGAATGATATCCTCAGTAAAGAACCATATTTATTAATGGTTATTGGCATTGATAGGAGTATAATAATACTTATAAGTATGTCAGTGCAAACTATATTGCCACCGTAAGCAGATATCAACTAAATCCAAAATACTTGCCTAGTACCTGATGATTTCCTGCATGCAGGTTGATGACTGGAGTTCTGGTTGAACTAAAATTAATATCTAAAGCTAAAAAACATTGATAAAAGGAGTACACTGGTTAAATTAATTGAAATATTAATGAGATTTTTTATAATGTTCACATTCTGATAGCCAAATGGAACAAACAATTTTCACCTTTCATTAATATTTAAGCTCATTTTTTAGCAAAATAAATTTGTCCAATCTGGAAATAAACATCTTTTTTAAACTTTTATTTAGGAAATATAAATTTCCAAAATACAGTTTATGGATTACAATGGCTTTCTCCCCCCCATAACTTCCCTCCCACTCTCACCCCTCTCATCTCCTGCTCCCTCTCCCACCCCATTCACATGAAGATTCATTTTCAATTCTCTTTATATACAGAAGATCAAATTTAGCATACATTGAGTAAAGATTTCATCAGTTTGCACCCACACAGAAACATAAAGTGTAAAATACTGTTTCAGTACTAGTTATAGCATTACTTCACATTGGACAACAACTAAGGACAGATCCCACATGAGGAGTGAGTACACAGTGACTCCTGTTGTTAACTTAACAATTTGACACTCTTGTTTATGGCATCAGTAATCTCCCTAGGCTATAGTCATGAGTTGCCAAGGCTATGGAAGCCTTTTAAGTTCGCCGACTTCAATCTTATTCTGACAGGGTCATAGTCAAAGTGGAAGTTCTCTCCTCCCTTCAGAGAAAGATACCTCCTTCTTTGATGGCCCCATTCTTTCCACTGGGATCTCACTCACAGATATCTTCCATTTAGTCTTCCTTTTATCTTTTTTCCAGGGTGTCTTGGCTTTCCATGCCTGTAATACTCTCATGGGCTCTTCAGGCAGATCCAAATGCCTTAAGGGATGATTCTGAGGCCAGAGTGCTATTTAGGACATCTGCCATTCTATGAGTCTGCTGTGTATCCCACTTCCCATGTTAGATCATTCTCTCCCTTTTTATTCTATCAGTTAGTATTAGCAAACACTAGTCTTGTTTGTGTGATCCCTTTGACACTTAGACCTATCAGTGTGATCAATTGTGAACTGAAGTTGATCACTTGGACTAGTGAGATGGCATTGGTACATGCAAACTTGATGGAATTGTATTGGAATCCCCTGGCACATTTCTAACAGAAACATCTTTTTTTAAAAGATTTATTTTATTTATTTGAAAGACAGAGTTACATTGGATTCCCACATGCATAAGTATGAAGCAAGACCCCTATCTTAACCATACACACACAAAAAAACACTAAACATGGATTAAAGATCTAAATCCAAGACATGGAATCAACAAATTAATTGAGAGCATGGGGGAAAACCTTCAAGATATTGGCATAGGTAAAGAATTCTTTGAAAAGACCCCAGAGCACAGTCAGGTAAAGCCAAAATTAACAAATGGAATTATTTGAAATTGAGGAGCTTCTGTATGGCAAAAAAACAGTCAGGAAAGTGAAGAGGGAGCTGACAGAAAGGGAGAAATTATTTGCAAACTATGCAACTGATAAAGGATCAATAACCAAAATCTACAAAGAGATCAAGAATATCCACAACAACAAAACAAACAATCCACTTAAGAGATGGGCCAAGGACTTAAACAGACATTTTTCTTTTTTTTAACTTTTATTTAATGAATATAAATTTCCAAAGTACGATTTATGGATTACAATGGCTTCCCCCCCATACCGTCCCTCCCACCCACAACCCTCCCCTTTCCCACTCCCTCTCCCCTTCCATTCACATCAAGATTCATTTTCGATTATCTTAATATACAGAAGATCAGCTTAGTATACATTAAGTAAGGATTTCAACAGTTTGCTCCCACACAGAAACATAAAGTGAAAAATAATAGATGATTTTTTTTAATGATGATGAAATCAGATCAGACCTATTGTCATGTTTAATCCCAGTGAGAGTCAAGTTGGGAGTTGATAATTTCTTTTTTTTTTTTTTTTACATAGGATCAGTTTAGTATGCATTAAGTAAAGATTTCAACAGTTTGCACCCCCATAGAAACACAAAGTGAAATATACTGTTTGAGTACTCGTTATAGCATTAAATCTCAATGCACAGCACATTAAGGACAGAGATCCTACATGAGGAGTAAGTGCACAGTGACTCCTGTTGTTGACTTTACCAATTGACACTCCTGTCTATGGCATCAGTAATCTCCCTATGCACCAGTCATGAGTTTCCAAGGCTATGGAAGCCCTCTGAGTTCTCCGACTCTTATCTTGTTTAGACAAGGTCATAGTCAAAGTGGAGGTTCTCTCCTCCTTTCAAAAGAGGAAATCTAAATGGCCAACAGACACATGAAAAAAATGTTCAGGATTACTAGCCATCAGGGAAATGCAAATGAAAATCACAATGAGGTTTCACCTCACCCAGATAGAATGGCTCTCATACAGAAATTAACAAACAACAAATGCTGGAGAGGATATGGGGAAAAATGTACCCTAATCCACTGTTAGTGGGAATGTAAACTGGTAAAGCCACTATTGAAGACAGTATGGAGATACCTCATGAATCAGAATATAGACCTACCACACGAACCAGCCATCTCTCACTTGGGAATTTACCCAAAAGAAATAAAATCAGTAAACAAAAGAGCTATCTGCACCTCCATGTTTATTGCAGATCAATCCATAATAGCTAAGATGTGGAATCAACCTAAATGGCCATCAACCAATGAATAAATAAAGAAATTATGGGATATGTACTCTATAGAATACTACATAGCAGTAAAAAAAATTAAATCCAGTCATTCGCAACAAAATGGAGCAATCTGGAAAACTTCATTCTTAGTGAAATAATCCAGTCCCAAAGTGACAAATATTTTATATTCTCTGTGATCTGTGAGAATTGAAAGCTCACCTAAATTGATAGTTGTAGAAGTAAAATCGACACTTTAAGAAATAATAACTTGGGCCGGCGCTGTGGCTCAGTAGACCAATCCTCCGCCTTGCGGCACCAGCACACAGGGTTCTAGTCCCAGTCGGGGTGCCGGATTCTGTCCCAGTTGCCCCTCTTCCAGGCCAGCTCTCTGCTGTGGCCCGGGAGTGCAGTGGAGGATGGTCCAAATCCTTGGGCCCTCTAACCCATGGGAGACCAGGAGAAGCACCTGACTCCTGCCTTCAGATCAGCGTGGTGTGCCGGCTGCAGCATGCCAGCCACGGCGGCCATTGAAGGGTGAACCAACGGCAAAGGAAGACCTTTCTCTCTGTCTCTCTCTCTCACTGTCCACTTTGCCTGTCAAAAAAATAAAATAAATAAATAAAGAAAGAAACAATAACTTGAACAGCCCTTGTCTTAACTGTCAAGAAACAGTTTATTTTTATTTTTTTGTTCTATTCTTCATACTCTATGTTGAACTCTTTACTTAACATAGAGTTAAGCATATGATATAAAGTCTATTGAAAATAGATCCCAGTAAAAAATAAGAGGGAGAATAAGAGAGGGAGGAGGAAGCTTGTAACTGTAAAGCTGTATACTTCTGCATACAGTCTTACAGACTTCTAAGGGTACAGTCTAAAAACTCGCCATGGGACTCCAAATCCCCTTAAAATAGGTGATAAAAATGTCATCTTAATTGTTTTTTTTTTTTTTTGACAGGCAGAGTTAGACAGTGAGATAGAGAGAGACAGAGAGAAAGGTCTTCCTTTGCCGTTGGTTCAGCCCCCAAGTGGCCGCTATGGCCAGTGCATTGTGGCCTGTGCGCTGCACCGAACTGAAGCCAGGAGCCAGGTGCTTCCTCCTGGTCTCCCATGTGGGTACAGGGCCCAAGGACTTGGGCCATCCTCCACTGCCCTCCCAGGCCACAACAGAGAGCTGGACTGGAAGAGGAGCAACCGGGACAGAATCCAATGCCCCAACCAGGACTAGAACCCAGGGTGCTGGCACCACAGGCAGAGGATTAGCCTAGTGAGCCACGGTGCTGGCCCCATCTTAACTGTTAAAGTGATCATATTAAGTGTTAAAGTGCACATATAGATAGTATTAAATGTTAGAGAGATCATATAAATAGCATCAAGTGCCTGGTAATAATAATAGACAGAATTAAAAAGGAGGGAATATACAATGTGGGAAGAAGTTCACACAACAAACTCATAAAATGACATTTGCTGTAAGTGACACTCTGACCTCAGAATCAGCCCTTAAGGCATTCAGATGTGGCTAAAAAGCCCAAAAGAGCATTTTAGGAGTGGAAAGCCAAGACAGTGTGGCAAAAAATATTCTACATGAAGAATCTCTGTGAGTGAGACCCGAATGTCAAGAAAGGGTCATCACTGTCTAACTCTGCCTGTCAAAAAAAAAAAAAAAAAAAAAAAAAAAAAAAAAAAAAAAAGAAGAAGAAGAAGGTGCCATCAAAGAAAGATGTACTTTTCTTTGAAAGGAGGAGAGAACACTTTATGTATGGCCTTGTCTAAATACTGACAGATTTAATGGTCATAAATAAGAGTGTTAATTGTTAAATTAAAAACGGAAATCATGGAGCACTTACTCCCAGTGTAGGACCTCTGTCCTTAATGAGTTGTTCTCAATCAGTACTTTGTAGATTGTGTATGTGTGTGTGTGTATGTGTGTGTATGGGTGGGTAGGTGTAGATGCAAACTGTTGAAATCTTTACATAGTATAGAGTTAATCTTCTGTATATAAAGTTAATTAAAAATGAATCTAAACGAAGAATGGGATGGGAGAGGGATTAGGAGGCATTACTAGAATGGTGTGGGAGTGTGGGTTTGGGGGGAATAACTACTATATTCCTAAAGTTGTACCTATGAAATTTAAATTCATTAAATAACCTCACTTGAGGATATCCAGTTGGTTAGCATACAGTATTTTTTGTTTTCTATTTTATTTAAAGATTTATTTTATTTATTTAAAAGGCAGAGTTAGAGAGAGAGAAGGAGACACAGAGAGAATCTTCCAACTTCTTGTTCACTCCCTAAATGACAGCAATGGCCAAGTTTGGGCCAGGCCAAACCCATCTGGGTCTCCCACATGGGTTCTGGAGCCCAAAACACTTGTGTTGTATTCCACTGCTTTCCCAGATGCAATATCATAGTGGTGGACTGGAATAGAGCAGGGGTGACTTGAACCAGCACCACATCAGATGCCAGTGTTGCAGGTGGTGGTTTAACCAGCTATACCACATTGCCAGCCCCAGTATATACTTTTTAATAGTAGTTTCTTTGGATCCTTTGTATTTCAATTATGTCAGTTGTAATGTCTCCTTTTTAATCTCTAATTTTATTTTGTAGAATGTTTTTCTTTTTCTCTTTGTTAGTATGGCTAAAGATTTGTCTGTTTTTTATAATCTCAAAATAATCTGTTTTTTGTATTATTTCATTGTCCATTCCATTTATTTGTGCTCTGATAGTCAGCATTTCTCACATCCTACTAATATGGGGCTGGTTTGTTATTGTTTTTCTACATTTTTGAGATACATCACATCATTCATTTGAAACTTTTTTTTTATTTAAGAACTTAATGCAATAAGCTTCCCTTAGTGCTGCTTTTGCTGCATCTCACAGATGTTCATATGTTGTATTTTCATTTTCATTTATTTCAAGAAAGTTGTTGATTTTCTTTTTAATTTCTTCAATGATCCATTGATCATTTAGTACCATGTTGTTTAATTTCCATGTAATTGTAACTGATATATTGCTCCCTTTGTTGTTTATTTCTAGTTTTCTTTCTTTGTTATCTGAGAAGATACATGGTATGATTTCAATCTTTTAAAATTTGCTGATACTTGATTCGTGACCTGATATATGGTCTATCCTTGAAACTGTTTCATGTGCTAATGAGAAGAATGTATATTCTATAGCTGTTAGGTGAAATGTCCTCTAAATGTCTGTCAGATCCATTTGCTCAGTAGTATGGGTCAATTCTGCTGTATCTTCCTTGATTTTAAGTATGGATGATATGTTATTGATGAGAGTGTAGTGTTGAAATCATGAACTATTAATGTATTGGGGTTTATCACAAATTTTAGGTTTACTAGTACTTGCTATATATATCTGGGCTACCTTGTGTTGAGAGTATATGTATTTTTGGTTGTTATATTTTCTTGCTGAATTGATTATTTCATCAATATGTAATGTCCTTCTTTGCCTCTTTTTTTGTTAAATTCTGTTTACCTGATAGGAGTTTAGCTACTCATACTCATTTTTTGTTTTCCATTTGCCCATTAGATCTTTTCCCAGCTCTTCACTTTCAGTCTATGTGTATCTCTATATATGAAGTGAGTTTCTTGTACCATATAGCAGGGTCTTGATTTTATCCCTTCAGTGAACAGAAAGTTTTTGACTAGATAATTTTGTATATTTACATTCATTGTTAGTATTCATAAATATGAGCCAACACATGTCATCTTGTTAATCGTAACTGATTTTACATGTTTTATTAGTGATTTTGGCAGTGCCATGCGTTTTCATGATATTTACTTTTAATGTAGGACTCCCTTAAGGATTTCTTTCTCTATTTTTAACTTTTATTTAGTAGATATAAATTTCCAAAGTGCAGTTTATGGATTACAATGGCTTTTCCCCCATGACTTCCCACCCACCCACACCCCTCCCATCTCCTGCTCCCTCTCCCATTCCATTCAAATCAAGATTCAGTTTTTATTATCTTTATATACAGAAGATCAATTTATTATATATTAAGTAAAGATTTCATCAGTTTGCCCCCACACAGAACACAAATTGCCAAATACTGTTTGAGCACTAGTCATATCATTAATTCACATTGAACTACACATTAAGGACAGAGATCCTACATGAGGAGTAAGTGCACAGTAACTCCTGTTGTTGACTTAACAAATTGACACTCTTGTTTCAGCAATCTCCCCAGGCACTAGTCATGAGTTGCCAAGGCCATGGAAGCCCCCTGAGCTCGCCGACTTTGATCTTATTTTGGCAAGGCCATAGTCAAAGGATTTCTTAAGGTGGTTTGGTGTTGGTGAACTCTCAGATTTTAATTATCTGGAGTACACTTAATTTCTCCTTCACATCTACAGGATGGCTTTGCTGGATACAATATTCCTGGTTGTTGTTTTTCTAAGACTCTGAATATGGCATCCTTTTCTCTGCTCTTCTGTATGGTTCTGATGAGAAGTCTCCTGTTAGTCTAATTGATTTTCCTTTACATTTAACTTGATACTTTTCTTTTACTAACTTTAGGATTCTCTCCTTGTTGTTAATTTTCGACAATTTGACTAAATATGCATTTTTCTGGAGTCAGCTTGGGGTCCATTGAGCTTCCTGTATCTGGATGTCCTTATCTGTTTCATGACCTGGGAAATTTTCAACTATTATTTCATTTAGCAAGTTCTTGACGTACTTTTCCTTCTCCTTTTCTTTAGCAATCCATATAATAAAAATATTTGATTGTGTAATGTTATCCTATATTTCATACAGACTTTCTTTTTTTAAATTTTATTATTATAAAGAAAACAGATTTCATGTACTTTACAGGTACAATTCTTTTCTTTTAAGATTTATTTAGCTATTTCAAAGGAAGAGTTACAGAGAGGCAGAGGCAGAGAAAGAAAGAGAGAGTGAGTGATCTTTACTTGCTATGCCACAACATTGGCCCCTTATATGTACAATTCTAAGAAGATAATCATACTTCCTTCTTTCCCTCTTTCCTTCCCTCAATCTCCTCATTCCTTTCTTTCTTTTTTCTTTTTTTTTTCCAAAATATAAATTCTTTTTTGCAAAAGAAAGATTTATTTGTTTATTTGAGAGGCGGAGTGACAGAGACGTCTTCCATCTGCTGGTTCACTTCCCGGGTGGTCTCAACATCCTGAAATGGGCTGCTGATCTGAAGCCAGGAGCCAGGAGCTTCTTCTGCTCTCCCACGTGAGTATAGGGGCCCAACCACTTGAGCCATTCTCCAGTGCTTTTCCAGGTGCATTAGTAGAGAGTTAGATTGGAAGTGGAGCTGCTGGGAATCAAGCCATCACCCATATAAGTTGCCAGCACCAGCGGCAAAGGCTTAGCTTACTACACCACAGCACCGGCTCCACAAAAACATATTTTCAATCCATTCTGTAATCAAATAATTAATGCACTGTTACTTGTTAAATTCTTTTCTCTTTATTTTTTGTCTGGGAAAGTTGTCCTTTCTTTGCTTTTCTAGTGTCTTTCTGCAGCTGAGGTCAGTGTAACTTCTTAATATTCAGCCACCTTGGATCCCTCCATTTCACCTCCATATTTCTGATAGTCATAAGAATAAAACCAAACTCTTCCCCATTTCCTAAGAGGCATTTCATGAACAAGACTTCCTTGCCACCTTCTCTTTGGTTACTTGATCCTGCAATACCAACAAACTCTCATTTAATTGAATATGACAAATTTAGCTACCTGAGGGTCTTTGCCACTCCTTTGACTCAAGTGTTCTTGTCTGCACCCTTTCCCAATGTTCTTTGCATATTTAAGTTATGGGTTAAATATCCATTGACAATAAAGCCTATGTGTGGCACTCAAACTAGCAAGCCTATGTGGGAGGTGGCATTACAGGTATTAGCTTAACATGCTACCGCAGTTCTGACCTTAAAATAAATTTTTCATACAACACACACACATACACATGCACACACACACACAAACACATTCACTGTTTTCTTGTATCCTTGTTATTCCTGTATTGCATTCATTACTATTTCATATTATCTTGTTATATCGCTTGGATAACTTTATGTGGGCTCCTCAAAATTGGAAACAGATTTTTTTTGAATGCCCAGAGATAAAATGCAAGCTTGTACACAAATACATAATTGAGGAACTATATAATTATTGAAGGAAATAAACTCAGTGCTTTAGCAATTCCAAATGACTGGCCACTATCAAAATATCCTGTGTTCATTCTTTCCTCTTGTACCTCTTGAACATATTTACTTTGCTCTCCTTGCTTGCTTAGACAACTCTAATGCAACCTTAAATCCAGTTTAAATATGAGCTTCTCCCTAAAACTTTTGCAGTTTTCTTTCATTCTCATTTCAGTTATCCATTGCCGTACAACAATTCATCCTAAAACTTAAGGGCTTACATAAACCATGATTATTTTTTATGTTTATTTTCATCTACTTGAAAATCAGTGCAACACAGAGAGAGGGCGAGTCAGTGGGATGGGGGGGGGGCGGAGAGAATCTTCCACCTACTGGTTCACTCCCGATATGCCCACAACAGCCAGAGCTATGCCTGGTTGAAGGCTGAAGCCCAGAAACTGAAACTATCTGGGGCTCCCATGGTTTGTTATTTCTCAAGTATCCTTACATTACTAAGTGTAGCTGGTTGATTCTTTGCTCTAAGTGTGGTCATTCAGTTAGCAGCACAGAGCATAGAAGCTTTGCTGATTTGGTGGAGGCCAAAATGATGAATCAAGCTTCACTCAAATGTCTAATAATTTGCACTCTTTCATGTGGCTATTTAATGTGGCTAGTGTGGTCTTGCTCACAGCACCATTATTTCAGGCTAGTTATATTTCTTATATGGTAGCTGGTTTCAAAAGAGAACGTGAAACACACCAGTCGTCTTCTTTTTTTTTTTTTTTTTTTTTTTTTTTTTTTTTTTTTTTTGGCAGGCAGAGTGGACAGTGAGAGAGAGAGACAGAGAGAAAGGTCTTCCTTTTGCCGTTGGTTCACCCTCCAATGGCTGCCATGTCCGATGGCAGGAGCCAGGTGCTTCTCCTGGTCTCCCATGGGGTGCAGGGCCCAAGCACTTGGGCCATCCTCCACTGCACTCCCTGGCCACAGCAGAGAGCTAGCCTGGAAGAGGGGCAACCGGGACAGAATATGGAGCCCCGACCGGGACTAGAACCCGGTGTGCCAGCGCCACAAGGCGGAGGATTAGCCTAGTGAGCCGCGGCGCCGGCCCACACAAGTCTTCTTAAACTCAAGACTTAGAATTGAACTTTCACAATGGTATGCCTACACATTCTACTGGCCAAAATAAGGAACAATTATAATCCAAATTCAATAGCAAGTGTGATGGTTAATTTCGACTGTGGCTTAAAAATATGCAGATATTTGGTCTAACATGATTCAGGGTATGTCTGTGAGTGTGCTCTTTGAGAATAATATTGGTATTGCTATGTTGAATAAAGTAGATGGCATTCGTTAAAGTGGGTGGGGCTAAAACAATAAGTAGAATTAAAAGGCTAGCCCTATGTTGAATAAAAAGGAATTCTTTCCATCAGATAGCCACTGAGCTGAAACAGAGACTTTTCATTCTGCCTTGGGATTCAAGCTGAAGCATCAGATCTTCAAGGATCTCAAGCCGGAAGGCTTTTGTACAAAAAGTTTACCATGGGCTCTCTTGAGTGTCCAACTTGCTGAACTACTGTACAAATTTAGGGGCTTGCCACACACCATAATTTTTTGAGACTGTCTCTCCATATATAAAATATATCGTATATCATACAGTGGTTCTGTTTCTCTAGAGAACTCTGATAAATACGATTGAAGAAAAATTTGAAGCATGTAATACCAAGCGTGTACCAGGAGGGAAGGAAACAATGCCAGGCTTACTTGGATATTAAATTAGTGCCACCTATGTCAAATGGCTTGCTCTTTTATTTGAAGAGCCACAGCATCCTATGCTCCTCTGTTCTGTGATTTGATACATGTCCCTACAATTTAATGACTTATCTGTATTTTCTACTGGATTTTTAAAACTTTATGGGTACAGATTGGGTCTCATTTTTCATTCTGTGTCTAGTGCCTTACCTCAATATATTATTTATTGATACTTGATAGATGAATGGGTGGTTGAATGCAAAATGTGTACAATATTTCTGACTCTTTTATAAACTTTATAATTTCTCTTTAATTTATGTTTGGTTACTGTGTGCTCTCCCTAACAAATAAACTATACTATTTAACTTGGATACCAACCCCACCTTCAAGATCTCCAAATAATGTAGAACAATATGGAACAAATAATATGCTACTATTATTGTGCGTTATCTGTTCTTCATTTCAGCAAAAGGAAGGTAGCCTAACTCTAATATACAATATCCCATAGAATATTTTAATAAATAAATTTTAAATCAACAGATCTCGATATTGCAGGCATTTAGGAAATGTACTAGCAGACTGGAGATATCTCTCTCTCTCTGTCTCTCCTTTTCTCTCTTTCAAATAAATTAAAACTAACTACTAAAATTTTAAACCATAAAATTTGCTTTTTAATTTTAAAAATCAGTCTCTAAGAATGTATATGTAACTGAAATCTCTATGACAAAATATCATATTTTTAATGTTTATTTTGTACTGAATTGATGTTTTTTATGCCTGAAAATGTTAGATATTATACAGGTCAGAATTCTCGTGTAGTACAAGACTTGTATACACAGCTCTTGGAAACATTGTGATTGGGTCATTCCTTTTACCTCACTCTCTCCCCTCATATAATTGTGACCTCTGCATATCTAACAAAGAAAAAGACTATAAAAGATAATTCCAGTGCTTTGGAAGCGCCTGAAGTTTCCCTTATCAAGAACAATACTGGCAACTTTCCAGAATCCTGGAGGCCATGGCTCATCTGCAAATCACTTACATATATTTGCATGAATTTTATTTTGATTAGTAGCCTCAACCCATGATGGCACTTAGGATGAATGAAGCATTTTACATATATGAATAAATGAAGACAATTTAGTAGTCTTACTGTTGCTCGTAGCTGAATTTTCCTTTCTTTGACTCTCCTCATTCATTCCCTTCTTCTCATTTTTTTTCTTTAAATCTTCAGAGGGTATTGACTTGCTTTGTTATGTGTATATATGGCTTCTATCTAGGTGGTAGAAAAAATGTCTCGCTTTTAATCAAACCTGGTTTTAGTATGACCAAAATTGTGATTTAGTAATTTTTGCAAAAGTCTTTGTCTTTATTTACAGAAACTTGCATGATTTTTAGGCTGAAGCAATGGAATATAAAATGTCTGATAACTGCATTTTTATTTTGAAAAGCTTACCCTTAAAGTAATCCATAAATTGAAATATGACTTTAAGGACAAATATGTTAAAAAGTCAATATAAAAAGCAGAGGGAGAGAATAATTGCTACTTTATTTACTGCTTTTTATTTTTCCTAAATTTTACAACCTCCTGAATGTGATTGTGTGTGTGTGTGTGTGTGTGTTTGATTTGAGGGAGGGGAAATTTGTGGAGTACCATAAAAAGGGTCCATAGTTGATGAGTTTAAAGGATGCTGTTGGTGACACAAAGGGACTGCTGTCAGAAACAAGAGGGGAGACAGACCATGGCTTGTGCTGAAATCATAGAAAATTCTAGAGTGAATGAAAGTGATGAAGTGGTGTGAACTAGTTTGAAAATGAGCCACGTGGGTCTCTAAACTTTACCAATAAATCCATATTCACTTACTGCAATTAGTGACTGATAAATGAAATTATTTCTGTCTATAATACTTACAAATATTTTCTCAGTAAAGACAACCAATTCTAGATTTGGGGAAAATATGATTTTTTTTCTTTCCTTACCTCCCTATTTTATTTTGTATTCTTTTGTTTCCTTTTTTTCTCCTCAATTTCATTATTCTATAGTCTAACACTTTCCAGTACACTTCGTAGTGCAGCCAGGTACTCTAAAATAATAATATATTTATTTTGTATTAGTCATTACTGAGTAGGGTCTATTTTATTTGTGAGAAATAATGTTTTTATTTCTATTCTTCTTGGAACAAATAAATGCGTGTAATGATTTTAAAATATGTTTAATATCTTCTTTTTAATTTATAAAGATTATATTCTAAGAACATAAGAAAATAATCTTCAAATAATTTAGAGAACTAAACTAATGTTACAAAATAATATAAATGTTATAAATAGTAGTTTAGGAATTTAACTTGTTGAATTTGGGAGTTTTATCAATTCAAGTTTGATCACAGAGGCAAAACCACAATGAGAGATATAGAAAAGGTGACGTTTATGAGGATTAGATTTAGAAAATATGAAAGATCATGAGGATGTTTTTGAGAAGGCTGTTGTCTCTGTGTCGAATGTTGTACTTCAGAGTCATTCACAATGGTTACAATGCCAGCAGCTGGGAAGGAAAATTGCACTCAGTAGAATGAATAAACTGGAGATAAACTGGAGCTTATTAGGATGAACTGGAATTTATGAGGATAAGTTAGAACTCACACCTGGGTTTCACAGTCTAACCTGGCATAAGTGACCTACAGGAGAACCTAGTGCCCTTTGTCTTAGACCAATGTACTAGTTCCAGAACTTAGAAATACTGAAGTGAAAAATCAAGTCTGATCCAAGGTCTTGTCAGCCTCAGAAAGTTGCAATGGGATCTGTTGTCCTACTGTGTCTTTCAGTCCACAGTGCTGAATCAACTCCTATGCCTTTCCACAGAAGACACTAGCGTTTTATCTATCTTTGAATTATGTGCATTCTTCCCCTGAGTTTCTTTTCCTTTTCAACATTCTGTAATTTAAATACTAACTCTTGAGACACAATTCTTCGTGAGTTTATATGTTTCAAAGACATCAAGAGCTAACCGCTTTGTACTATTTTGAAGGGTGTTTGTAACATGGAGATTACAATATTCTACAATAGAAATGTTCCCCTTCTTTGGACAAGATTTTTTTCAAGAGCAAGAAAAATAATGTTTCTATCCAAATTTGAATGTGATCATCTTCTCCAGAAGCCCCTTCCATAAGCTCTCAGAGTACTAAATGTCAGCATTCCTTTCCTGTAATGCTGGGAATACAATAGGCAGACAACACTTAGCTCTCATTACATCATCCTGTATGCATTGGTGAATGAAGAACAATGTGGCATAATACTGGTACTCAGGCTAGGGCTACTGCTGCAAGTAATGAACTTTTTGTCTCTGTCCCAAGAATTTCATGTCATCTACCAGTATCCATGAAACTGCCTAAACTAGTAACTCGCACAAATGGTAAAATCAAAGACCCTGAATGTATTTTTATGACATTAGATAATAAGTTGAAATTAAGACATCTATATACATATAATATATATTATATAATAAGGATATGAAAAGGAAAATCCTTAATATATGCAATAAAATATCCTTATGGAAACATTAAAATAATATACTATTAAAGTCCTTTTTCAGAAACTGGTCACATAACTCTAATTGATATTTATGACTTTATTCTGCCATTGTTGGTTTCATATTCCCTTTGACTTCAGAAATCACTTTACTTGATAATGGTCATGGTCTGTCAGAATAACTAAAATCTTTATTTGTTAAGAGATTTTATTATGAGCCAACTTGCCTTATATTATACTAAACATACCTTTCTTATGCACTTACGTTTTGTTCAAGTAAAACCCATGGTGTCCAAAGCAATGCATGGTCTAAACTAAAATCTAAATAAATATGTGTCACATAAATGATTAGGTATGGGGTTGGGCAAAGTTTTGTTAAGTAGTAAGTCAGATATGAGCTTATGTGTGTGTGACATAAAGGCCTAAAGAGAAGACATCTATGTCCAGCATCTGCATCTGCATCTCAAAGTCATCCTGATAATGTTTCATGGGCAGCCCAGTATTCGCATCCTGCCCTGTCCCCTTCTACCCCTTCTACCTGATAACCTGCCAGGTGGGAGTCTCTGCCCCTTCTGCCTGACAAATCTTCCACAATCTCCCAGATGCAGCCCAGTATCTGCATTTCAAATACCCTGCTCCAGATCCCAATTCTCCAGGGGGTCTGCTCACCCTTCCTCTAAACTCAGGATGGTGCCAGCTAGGCTTCCTCCTGTCTGATACCTTCAGGGAAAAACTCAGGAGCTTCTTAATATTTACATCCATAAAATCCTTTGTTTCAAGAGGAGATGTGTGAAGACAAAGACCCATCTCCTTAAAACCCCGGCCTCAACCGGACTGTGCACTCAGGCCTCTGCCTCTCTGCTGAGCCGCCTGCCTGCCTGCCCAGGTGTAATCTCTCCACTCAACCATGTAACCTCGCTCCTCCCCCCAGTCCGAGCGACTGGATACTGTCTCTTAGGTTCTGTCTAGAGAGGTGTCCATCCATTCTTACGGATTTCCCTGCCCTAATAAACTTTGCTATTTTACTTTTCCACTGCTCTCTGTCTCATGTCTGAATTCTTTCTTGCGCAAAGAACCCTGCCATTCACTGGTAACAGTTTGAGTCACAAAAACTTAACAATGGATAATTGAATAACCTTTTTTTTGGTGTACAAATCCTTGCCATATTCCTCCTTGATCCTGGGTAAGTGATGTTAGGAAAATACACACATCTGTACATGTTGTAATTGCTTCCTCTGTCAGCTTATAAATTTTCTGCAACCTTTCTAAATATATTGATACACACAATAGTATATATCCTTAGTTACATGAAAATGTGATTAAAATAAATAAAAGACAAATTAATGACAGGTAGCATTTTATTCAGAGAGTAGAATCCAGAGCCTGGAGATTTAAGACTGAAAATCAAGAAGCAGTTACTATTTGAACCATGAACCATGAAGAAGAGAGAGAGTTCCTCAAAATAAGAAAATAATTAGGGTATGATATTGTGGCATAGCATGTAAAGTCACCACCTGCGATGTTTGTATCCTACTGAAGTGCTGGTTTGAGTCCCAGCTGCTCCACTTCCAGTCCAGCTCCCTGCTAATGGTCTGGGAAAAGCAGCCAGGGATGGCCCAAATGCTTGGGCCCCTGTACCCATGTGGGAAAACCAGAAGCAGCTCCTGATTTCTGTCTTCTGCCTGGCTCAGCCCTGGCCCCTGTGGCCATTTGTTGAGTGAAGCAACAGGTGAAAGACCTCTCCCTCTGTCTCCCTCTCTCACTGAAATTCTATCAAATAAATAATAAATATATCAATAAATCTTTTTTAAAAAGAAAATGATTATATAAACAAACAAAATTGATATGGGAATTGTCAGTTTCACACTGAAAGTACTCATGATTCATGGTTGGATCTATCACTGTCCTTCACATTTAAATATAGTCACTGCCATGTGAGCAAGAATCACCCCAAAATGACTACGCACCGTGTGCTCTGCCTGCTGTTTCTTGACTGCATGTCTACATTTGGGTGTCATATGCACCCAAGGGGCCAAATATACAGTCACCACAGCATATTGGAATGGCACATATTGTGTCTACTCCTTTAGCCAAATTTATTCAGATCCCAGATTGCAGATAATATAAAGATCCAGCAAGTCTTCTCAGAATAAGAGCAGCTAATTCTCAATATTGGAACAAAATAAAGGCATGTTATTGCTCCATATGACTTTTGTGGAAAATAACTGTGTATATTACAATAAAACTTAGCCTCATCTTTCATTTTTTACTTATACTTCAGGTTTAATTCACCTCAAAACAATGGGGAAAATAGAAAATATTGTTTATCCTTCCTTATCTTCCTTCTAGATATGTACTGCCAATTTAATTCCATTTTGAGCCTTCTGTGATTATCAAGAGCAGTGAGAGGAATTTTCTTAACAGTGTTCTGTACACTGTGTCCTGCCTATAGCATAGAATGCTCCATAATAGTGATCTATTATGACATAAATAATTGTCTGAAACTTCAGAACACAAAACCTGAATCTGCGAAAGTACAATTAGATTGCCTAGGGACATTGCAAAATTAAATGACAGCTGGTTTGAACCTAGCCATCTATTCGAAGTTTGACCAGCAAATAACCCGCATGGAAATGAAATAGTGGATAAACATAAATAGAGTCAGATTGCATTATCAGAGGCCCTGAGCTGGCTCTGCATCCTCAAGTAGGAGTGTATCTGCTGTATAATCTGCTCAAAATCTAATGCGTTCCCTCAAAAACAGCTTTTTGGATCAGACTATGACACATGGATAAATTTGTCATTTATTTTGGATGTTGGTGGATTTACAAATGAAAATGGTCAACATTTGGTTCGTGACTTCAAATTGAAGTGAAAACATGTGCTGGGGTAATCAGATTTTAGAGTTTCTTTCTTAACTACAATCCGTGGCATGGAGAACATGCTGCTCAAATTAAAAAGAAAAATAAATGCAGCAACACTTTGATATGTATAGTTTTAAATTAGAGTCTAAGCTGTGCTTCCTCGGTAGATAATAATTATTAGATCCTACTCTGAAAACATTGACAATATCTCCTTAGGATCCATGGTCTTTTTAAAGTAATTAAGAAGACTGAATATCACTTCTGAAAAAAAAAAAGTTAGTAGTCATCTAACCTCATTTTAGAGACAAGATTCATTGGATATCCCAGCATAGAACTTTTTTAAGGAGAACTAATATGCATAGAATAAGGAGTTATCAGGACAACAGATCCTTGGTAAGGCTCACTGAGAGTTGAATAGTTTGTTAATGTCACACCAATAACAAAAGTGAGTATATGTTTATGAGCAGCAATTTTTTTCATACTCTTTTAATGACCATCCTTTTTCTTTACATTTTTCCTGGAATACTGTATTGAAAATGACTATCTAACATGAGGACTTTCCAAGTCAGGTGCCTGCACTTTCAGACTCGTTAGATGGATGTTCATTTGGCAGTTTGATAGATTTTAAGGAAAGAGGAAAGCATGGGTAAATTTCTCCTGCCGTCTACTCCAAACTGCTTCTTTCACAATGTCAAGTCCTCTTATTGGAAATGCTTTCATGGAGTAAAAGTGATTAAATGGAAAACCATGTTATCTTCTTAAGCTTCTATATCATTTGGCTTAAAAATTTAGCCTACAAAACAGTAAAAAATGCTTCCAGTCTTTTTTCTTACAAATTATTCTGTACTTAGAAATCATTTACAACTTCCTTGTATGCATTTGTGAATCTCTAGGCTACATTTAAAACAGACTTGTTGGGTCAAAAGTTAATATTATTTTACATTTTAACTATGATCAAATTCCATAAAGATTTCATCTATATTTATATTTCCAAAATCAACACAAAAAGAGTTAAGTACTTGTTAACCTACCCCCATTCATATATTAACATTGTACACATACTTTATATTAACACCATACACATACTTTTATGATGAGCATTTGACTAATTTTCCTACATCTCATGATACCGTGCCTCTTCATATTTCTTTCTCATTTTTCTAAATGTCTATCATAAGAAAATAGTTAATAAAATTATTGTGAAGTCACCCAGTAGGCCGCCATTGCAGAAAGGCAGTCAATTCTATATGACTTAATATGGGACCTCCAATAAATAGCTACAGTTTTAAAAAGAAGTATATAACATGCTAACGATTTTCTCAGAAATATATGTACATGCCTTCTTCCATAAGCTGAGGATATCTATGGAGTCTAAACACAAAACTGGAAAACATCTTTGCCTATGAAATGGCAATGAAATATGGAGAAAATTTTTAACAATATTTCATTTGATAACTTTTGATTTTTATTTTTGGCTTTACCATAAGTATGTAAGACTAATTTAAATTTTTAAAACAGTGAAATCTGCAAACTTGAAAAAAAAAGACAAATGTAAATGATAAAGAGTAAGGGTAAAATCAAAGAGCTGTTAGTCAATCATGCCTCAAGAAGCTAGTGGAAGCTAAAAACAGAATTGTTGATTGTGAGGGTTACTGACAACAGTGGGCAATGTGATGAGGGCCTGTTGTGTTGGCATCCACAGTGCTGGGTGCTTGTAATTCCATATTCCCCAGGTTCACTTGGCCTCTCACTTGCAGAAATCCTGTGTGTCACAAGTATCACAAAACATTTTCCAAAGATTAAATAGTAGTGAGACTTCCTCAGAGACCAAACACAAAGCAAAATGAAACCTACCTGAAATTTAATAACTGCTGCTGCTATTGATGCCTAGAGATGATATAATAATAAAATTTAACTTTTCCATACAATGAATATCACATTGGAGTCTGAATTATTTATTTAATATGACAACAGAAATAAATAACATATGAAGAATTTCAAGCCTGAACAAAAAGTTAAATCATCTAATCCCACTTTTCAGAGAAAGCAAATGTTAGTTTTCTGATTTGTCCTATAATGCGCATGTATGAGGAATGTTTGTAGAAAATGAAATTAAAATACAAGTTTATTTTAATCCCCAAAATTTGAAATCCATGCATGGGGCCGGCACTGTGGCGCAGTGGGTTAACGCCCTGGCCTGAAGCACTGGCATACCATATGGGCACCAGTTAGAGACCCAGCTGCTCCACTTCATCCAGCTCTCTGCGATGGCCTGGGAAAGCAGCAGAAGATGGCCTAAATCCCTGGGCCCCTGCACCCACGTAGGAGACCTTTAAGAAGCTCCTGGCTCCTGGCTTTGGATAGGCACAACTCCGGCCATTGAGGCCAATTGGGGAGTGAACCATCAGATGGAAGACCCCCCCGCCCCGCTCTCTTTTCTCTGTGTAACTCTGACTTTCAAATGAATAAATAAATCTTTAAAAAAAAAGAAATCCATGCATATAAGGAGTTTTAAAAAGATCTTTGGAGAAGAAAATTAAAAACTTTTTTTTTGCATTTTCAATTATCTTTATATACAGAAGATAGATTTAGAATATATTAAGTAAAGATTCCATCAGTTTGCACCCACACAGAAACACAAAGTGTAAAATACTGTTTCAGTACTAGTTATAGCATTAATTCACATTGGACAACACATTAAGGACAGATCCCACGTGAGAAGTAACTACACAGTGACTCCTGTTGTTGACTTAACAATTTGACACTCTTGTTTATGGCATCAGTAATCTCCCTAGGCTCTAGTCATGAGTTGCCAAGGCTATGCAAGCCTCTTGAGTTCGCCGACTTCGATCTTATTCAGACAGGGTCATAGTCAAAGTGGAAGTTCTGTCCTCCCTTCAGAGAAAGGTACCTCTTTCCTTGATGGCTCTGTTCTTTCCACTGGGATCTCACTCACAGAGATCTTTCATTTAGATTTTTTTTTTTTTTTTTTTTTTTTTTTTGCCAGAGTGTCTTGGCTTTCCATGCCTAAAATACTCTCATGGGCTCTTCAGCCAGATCCGAATGCCTTATGGGCTGATTCTGTGAACTGAAATCGATCACTTGGACTAGTGAGATGGCATTGGTACATGCCACCTTGATGGGATTGTATTGGAATCCCCTGCATGTTTCTAACTCCACCATTTGGGGCAAGTCCGATTGAGCATTTTACAAATGAATCATGAAAGGAGCAGGTGTGTGCATTGTGGTTAAGAAGGCACTTGAGATGCCTGCATTTCATATTGGAGTTCAAGTCCTTCCTTTGCTCTAGCTCCAGCTTGCTGGTAATGTATACTCTGGGAGACAGCAGATGATGGCTCAGTAGTTAAGGCTACTGCCCAACACCCTCGTGAGAGACATGGATTGAGTTCCAAGCTCCTAGCTTCAGCCTGGATCAGCCCTAGCTGGTGTGGGCAATTAGGGAGTAAATCAGCAGATAGGAGCTCTATCTGTTCTGTGTGTGTGTGCCTGTGTATGTGTGTGTATCCATTTCTTTCTCTCTGTCTTCCAAATAATGATAAATAAAAACTATGTATATATGCATGTATATATGTATATATGTATACATACACACTCACATGTATATAGATTTCCATGACTATTATTACATTTAGTTTTCTAGCTACTGAATTTAATATCATATTTTTATTTGCAAACGTTCAATTAAAAATATGAAATATGTTCATCTGTATATTTTTAATCTCCTTTTGTTTTCATAAACTCCATCTCACTTTCTGAAATAGGGAGTTGGGGTGGGTTGCTTTTGTTCTTTTTTACTAGATTGCAAATATATATTGAACTGATCTTTTCAGAAAAGATTTAATTATTTGAAAGGCAGAGTTACAGAAAGAGGGGAACGACAAGGAAGCAAACTGAGATCTTCCATCAACTGGTTCACTCTGTAAATGACCACAATGGCCAGGAATGGGCCAGCTGAAGCCAGGAGTCCTGAATTCCATCTGGATGTCCCCTACATGGGTAGTAGGAGCCAAAGTACTTGAGCCATCTTCTTATGCTTTCCTAGGTACATTAGCAGGAAGCTGGATCAGAAGTTGGGTAGACAGGACTCTAATCAGTGCCCTTGTGTCACCAAAATGTCAGCCCCTAACTGGCTTTTTCTAAAATAATAAACTCTTCTTTTTAAAAATTCACTCATTCATTCATTTGAAAAGCTGAGTGACAGACCAGCTGCTGATTCACTCTCCCAATTGGCGACAACAGCCAGCGCTGGGCCAGGCTGAATCCAGAATCCAGGAACTCCATCCAGGTCTCCCACATGGGAGGCAGATTGGGCCATAATCCCAGGAACATTATCAGGGATCTGAGAAAGAAGTGGGACTCAAACTGAACTACTTAACCTGCTGTAACACAAAGCCCACTCCAAGGATTAACACTTGAGCTTGCTTATTTACAATTATCAATTTACTTAGCTTGATAATTATATCCCTTGGTTTTTTCTGATTCTTTTTATTACTCATTTCTTCCTAAGTACTAATTTTCTAAATTCATGAGTTGAATGCCTATTTATTTCCTTTGCTTTATTTTAAAATAATGAAGGCTTGTAAAATTAGATTACATGATTTTAAAAGAGTTTTATTTCAGAATTGTTTTAATTTACAAAACAAAAATTCTGACAGTAACACTTCTCATCCCACATCCTCTACAATTAACATTTCATTTTAGTACATTTATCACAATTAATGGTCCACACTCTGTTTTCTATTTTTTCAGTCAAACTCCTTCATTTCTCCCACTCCTCCAGCCTCTAGTAATCAACATTGATCAATGTTGAACATTAACTCATAAAGTAAAAAAAATTGTATGAATTGGAAAAGCTGTTAAATTATTTTCAATTTAAATATTAGCCTCATGAAATGTACCAGACACATTAACTAGAGAAAAATCTCCGAAGTCCTGAAGTGCATAGAATTTTTAAAGTCATTAATCTATAATAAATTTGACTCATATAAAATGAATATACGAATGACAAATAATAATCTAATAAATTATCAAAATGTTTATCTTCGAAGAGTTTAGAAGAACATTTGGAGATGAACATCCTGGTAGTGCCATCAAATATCCATTATTAATGTATTTGAACTTAATTGAGATAATTTTTTCAAGAAAACTGTCTTAAATGATATGAATATTAAATATCTCAATGAGGAACATTTTACATTATTTAACTTATATATTTACCTCCAAGCCCACAAATATTAACATATAATACAAATTGTTTCAACATAAATATATGAAAACACTTTAAAAAGTTCAATGATAATGGAATTGAAAGAGAAGTTTATTTTGGTGCAAAATATTTTGAAAATATGCATTTTTTCATAATATATATCTTCCAAGAAATTTTGTAGACCTTTTGTATGCATGGATTTCAATTTTTGCATAAATAATTTTAAAAATTATTTATTTATTTATTTGAGAGGGCCAGAACAAAGAGAGCGAGAAAGAGAAATCTCATATCTTCTGGGTCAATACCCAGTGCCCACAGCCTCCAGGACTGGGCTGGGACCAAATTCATGATCTGGAAATGTAATCTAGGTCTTCCATGTGGGTGCAGGAATTTAATTACTAGAGCCATCATCACTGCTTCCCAGGATCTGCATTAATAAGAATCTGGCATCAGGAGCTGGAGTTTGGAATCAAACCTAGGAACTCTGATGTGGGATACCACTGTCTTAACCACTAGGCTAAATGTCTTCTCCAAACTTACCTTTTAATGTTATTGTTCCAAAAACTTTTCTAATTATACTTTTCTTTTTTTAAGATATATTTATTCACCTGAAAGGCATAGTTACAGAGAGAGAGAGAGAGAGAGAGAGCGCTCTTCCATCTACTGGGATACTAGTCAAATGGCTGCAATGTCCTGGTCTTGGCCAGACGGAAGTCAGGAGCCAGAAACTTCTTGCAGGTCTCTCACATGAGTCTCAGAGGCCCAAGTACCTGAGCCATCTTTCCACTTCTTTCAGTAGGGAGCTGTATCAGAAGTGGAGCAGCCAGGACTTGAACCAGTGCCCATATGGGATGCCAGCATTGCAGGTGATGGCTTATCCCTCCACACCACAACACTGGCCCTTGTAAGTATCCTTTTCAAAGTATTTCAAAGTTTTAAAAGTATCTGGTATTAAGAACTGTGATGGAATGGATACATGATTTTAGTTCTCCTTTGTTAAAATATAATTATGAATTTTAATAAATCTTTTTTCTTTAAACTGCTGATTTATTATCTTAACTTGATACCAATAACAGCAATATGAAAGGCACCCTTATTTGTTGGGAGGTATTCAACATAATTCATTCAGGTCCTCAATAAGAAAATAAAGGAAACAAGTATTAAAATATAGGATTTTGTTAGGCAAAACCAATTAATCAGAATAATATCACTTATACTAAATAACGTATTCCTTGCAAATGAGTCTACTTATATGAATTTTTATCTAGTCTTTTAATTGTAGGCTATCAAAGTCTTGGGCCTAGAGATACTGAGTTTCTCCTTCAAATCTAACTGTTGTTGAAATGAATTTAAAAGGAATAGTTTTCTGAGAATAAAATAAACAGTAGGAAAAATTCTACTTCCACAAAGTCATATAGATCAAGTCTTAAAGAAAATGATTTTTCTAGGCCGGTGCCATGGCTCACTTGGCTAATCCTCCTCCTGCAGCGCCAGCACCCCGGGTTCTAGTCCCTGTTGGGACACCGGATTCTGTCCTGGTTGCCCCTCTTCCATTCCAGCTCTCTGCTGTGGCCCGGGAGTGCAGTGGAGGATGGCCCAAGTCCTTGGGCCCTGCACCTGCATGGGAGACCAGGAGGAAGCACCTGGCTCCTGGCTTCGGATCAGCACAGCGTGCCAGCCCCAGTGCTCTGGCCATAGCAGCCATTTGGGGGGTGAACCAACGGAAATGGAAGAACTTTCTCTCTGTCTTTCTCTCTGTGTCTAACTCTGCATGTCAAAAAAAAAAAAAAAATTTTTTTCTACCTATTCCCTTGCCTTTCCTTATTGATTCTGTTAGTTGACAGGAAAAATTTGAAGAAACAACCTGCTTGTAGCCATGATCATTATTACATATTATAATATGATTGAAATTATAAAACAAGTGCTTGTTGTTATGCTAATATAAGATAGAGTAAATAAAAACACTCAATATTCTTTTCTTATACTTTTTGGTTACCAGCCCTTGAGAATTAAAGGTAGATTTATTTGAAGAATATTTACATTAATTCTCCTGACCTGGACACTATTGCAAAGCTGTGTATAATAGGCAAGCAATCATTAAATGTCAAAGTAGTTGTTTGCAATTTTTATTCAGTAGCATTTTAAAAACACATATAAATCTTTAAATGTGCAACAAGAATGTTATTTAAATCACAGGAGAGTGCCATTTCATCATAATGCCCTTGTCAAACAACTACTCTAAAATAATATAACATGTAATTCTGAAATGTCATAGATTTATAACAGACATCTGAATCCTGCAATGCAATTCAGTTTATACCTTTAATCATGACCTTCTTTTCCATGGCCTTTAGTTTTGTTTTTAAACTCATATAAGTGCAAATTGATAAATTTTCTTTTGTAGTAGAAAAAAAGAGAGGAGGTGAAAATGCAGAGTGCAATGAAAAATTGAGGAAGAATACTCATAGGCATACAGTTATGTACTTTTATTTATTTGAAAGACAAAGTGATACAGAAGAGAGAGGAAAATCTTCCATCTGCTGATTTACTCCCCAAATGCCCACAACAGCCAGCGTTGGTCTAGGATGAAGCCAAGCATCCTGGAACTCCTTTCAATACTCCCATGTGTGTGTCAGGGACGCAAGTACTTGGATATTATCTGCTGCCTCCAAGGCTGCACATTAGAAGGAAGCTTAGTTAGAAGCAGAGGAGGGACTGGATCCCAGGCCCTCCAGATATGGGATGCAGCCATCCAAACTGGTGAGTTAGCCTGTGGCACTGCAATGTCGGCACCATTACGGTCTCTCTTTGCCATGTGCTCTGTCGGTAAGGGAGAAATGAGTTCTCTGGTATCTTTTCTCAAAAGGAGGTTGAACCTGCAAGATCAAGGCCCTAGCTTTATGACTCCATTTAACTTTATTTCCTGAGGGTTCCCATCTTCAAATACAGCTAAACTCAAGGTTATGGTTTCAACATATAAACTTGAGTGTAGTTATCACCTTTTGTGCTGGCTATAAACTAAATTCTCTGATGGAATTCAGTTTCTACTTTATATATAAACATATTTTTCTGAAATTCAGTAAAGAAACAATAATTCAAATCGTTTTATGTAAAGCAGTATACACAGATAACTGTATGCATAATAAAGAAAGGAGGCCATCTCTAAGCCTAAAATAAAACTTTGACCAGAAATTAAATTATGGGAAACTTGATCTTGGGTGTTCTGGACTCCAAAATTATGAGAAAATGAATTTAACTTGTTTAAACCACACAGCCTATGCTGTTTTGATATAGTAGCCCAAGCAGACTAAAACAATATAGTAGAAGCTAAATGGTTGTTCAGGATAACATCAATTAAAGTATCACATTGAGATAAGCATCCTGATTGCAGCCAGATAGGTTTGATAATGAAATGAATTAAAGGAAATGTTATTTTTAATCTTTTAGCAAATCTTCAAAGCCAAAGAAGCAAATAATATTTTTAAATTCTATCACAGGTGGAGAACACCTATCCCATGGGCCTATAATCGATGAAATCATTTGGTCTGGGCCTGCCAAGGCAACAACAGGTGGGAATTGATTTTCGATAAATCTTTAACAGCCTATTTTTTAATTAATAATCTTTTATAGCAAATGATGTTATAATTATCAAAATGTTCCCTGGCCAAAAAAAAAAAAAAGATTCCCCATCTCTATGTCAATTAACCATTTACACTGTGTTTAAAAAAGATGTTTATATGAATTTTAAAAGAATTTATATGGATTTTCACACTAACATCCAAACCATTATTCAGAATTTCCAATATTGTCCAATAATGATTAGACTCTTCACTATTCACTGCCATAAAGAGATTTCACTTTAAATGGAATCTTTGACATCTTACTCACCTTAATATTTTTTAGTGAATTTCATTACAGAAAGAATAAATGCTAAATGATCAGCGTGGATTTGATAACCATCATCTCAATATTTCCAAACTTAGAACCTTACAAATATGTGTGTCCAGCGTTAACCTTGTCCTACACCAAGGCCATCTTGTAACCTCAGACTCCCGGATACTAGAGAAAAGCATGGAGTTCCATTTTCTTTGTTGGAAACATGACTTTCTCTCTAATCTCAGCCTGTCACTATTTACTCTTGAAGGCCTAACTGAAATAACATTATTATGGCACATTTCCATTTCCTCCCAATCAGAATCCAACAACTCCCTGGAACTATACAAAGTGTTTTTTTGACATTTTTAATATCATAGCATTTATCACAACTGTTTTGTTTTATACCTATTTGCTTCATTGTCTTTTGCCTCTAAAAGGGTGTGACTTCTAAAAGCACAAAGATAGCGATATTTTTTCTTGTGTCTCCATAAAAAAAATCCTAACCTAGTATATCCATTGGCATATCAAATTTTAGCAAACAAATCTGAAATGTCTTGGGAAAGTAAATCATGTGTCACTGATGTTCAGTATTTAGGATTCTTCTGTATATAATAATTGTGATTCTTGAATTTCTTGAATTGCTCTAAAGCAGCTTTGCACAGCATGGTTCTTTATCCAAACCTGGGTCCACCTCTATTATTGCATAATCTGCAAGCTAAAAATAAGTTTCTAAACTTTCCAATGTTTTAAAAAAATCAAAACTAGATTTATATTCTATGACTCATGAAATGTATATAAATTTTCAGATTTCATGTTCTATCAATAAAGTTTTACTGAAATAGGACCACACTCCATGTATATATTATCTATTGTTGTGTTTTTTTTCTATAAACTCAGGGTTCACTATTTGTGGCATAGATTGTGTAACCCAAAAGCCTGAAATATTTACTTTAAAATTTATTCATTCATTCACTTGTCTGCTGAGAACTCTACCTGAATACCCCACAAATTCCCAGAAAGCAAAGCCACAGGTAAGAAGTGAGACAGAGAGATCCTCCACCTTCTGGTTTAGGCCCCAAAAGGCCATAATAGCCAGGTCTTGCCAGGCTGAAGTTAGGAGCCAGAAACCCTGGAGTCCTAGTTTCCCACCTGGATCATCTTCTGCTGCCATTAGGTACATTAGCAGGAAACTGAACTGACAACACAGTAGCTAGGACCCTTATTGGAACTCCAATACGGGATGCTGGCATCTCAACTGGTCACTTACCCTACTGTGCCACAGCGTTCACCTCTGAAATATTTACCCTTTGGCCCCTAATAGATAAAGCTTATTGATATCTCTTTTAGAATATTTGGTTTTCAGTGGATAACATACAGATTTACATGTTTTTAATTATTTTGGGTTCAGATTATGAGCTTCTATTTGAAAAAAACTTTAAAGCAACAGTGCTACTAAAAAGTTTAGTTGTCCAAATTATACTAGGAGTATTTTCTTCAAAAGTTATATTTTTGAGTTACTGAGTTATTCTAGTAGTGAATGTTATACATTTTTGTATTTTCATATAAAGTTCTAGTTAAACAGTAAACCAATATCTAGTAAATGATCAACAAGCACATACTATATTCAGATGAAGACTAGTTGGCAGTGGAGATATAAGAGATAACAAGGCAACAACATCACAAAATTAGATAAAGAACATTGAGCACAGCAGAACTGAAGTTGTTTGCCTTGAGTGAATAAAATGTTTGTTACATTTAATAGATGTAAAGTTCATAGCAATGAAAAACTTTTGTGGGGACTTCATATAGGCTACTTTGAAAGTATCATGCTTGAGGACTTGTGGAATATCCAGGAAAAGCTCTCAGCAGACAAGTCAAAAAATAATATGTCAGCTCTGCTTACCTTTGGGTATCATCCCCTTACATATTTATTTGAAGTCTATGAGATATAAAAACAGAAATGAACCAAGAAGAGAAATCAAGTAGAATATGTATGACATTGTCTTAGCATAAAGGTTGGTAGAAAACAAAGAAGATAACTAAATTAAATAGGCAGTTAGAGTAGTAAAGGGACATGATGAAGTAATACTTTTAAGAACACAGAGGTAATCAATGCACGATAGCAAGTGGCAGAGAAGCTGAGGATATGAAATACACGAGTGCACAACTACATTTGGAAATGAATTTATCATTGGGATTGCCAGTTTTAAATGTGGGGACTAAGGGCACCTCATACCACTCTAGAGTTCTTTGAACCACAATACATTTTTATAAAACACTTTTACAAAAAAAAAAAAAAAAAGAGGTATGAGTACATTCCTCCCACAGCTGTGGAAAGATATGACCAGCAACACCAGATTTTGCCTCTAATAACGCTGGGAAACACTTTCTGTCTTGGAACTAAGTGCTTGCTGTGGTCTGAATATACTCCCTGAAATTCATATGTTGGAAACTTAATCCCCAATGCAAAAATGTTGAAAAGTAAGACCTAGTGGGAGGTGTTTGCTTATGTTATGAGGGAAGATTCACTGTAAAAATAGTTTATAAGCATGGGCTAAATAAATAAATAGAGGTCGTCATTGTGGCGCAGAAGGTTAAACTTCTGTCTGCAACACTTGCATCCGATGTGGGTGCCGGTTTGCATCCCAAAAGCTCCATTTCTGATCCAGCAATCTTCTAATGCACTTGGGAAAGCAATGGGAAATGGCCCCAGTGCTTGGATCCCTGCATCCACATGAGACACCCAGAAGTAGCTCTGGGCTCTCAGCTCTCCTAACTTTGGCCTGCCCTGGCCCCAGACACTGCGGCCATTTAGGGAGTCATCCAGAGGATGGCAGATCTCTCTATCTCTCTGTGTCTCTCCTCCTCTCTCTGTAACTCTGTCTTTCAAATAAATTAATAAAATTTTTAAAAGAGTGAGTTCTCTCTTTTCCCATTGAGGACATGGCATTCATCCTTTCTCATCCTCTCAAATTCCACCATATGAGGATGCAACAAGAAGGCCTCATAAAAAGTCATGACCTTGGTCATAGACTCCTCAGCCTCCAGAATTGTGAGACATAAACTTCTGCTTTTTATGAATTACCCAACAATAACACAAAATAGACTATGATAGTGTTCTAAACAAAGGCATGTGAGTTCCGTTGATGTCAAGGTCTGCAGGAGGTGTTATTAGCAAAGAAGACATCTGGAGGATGTGAATGACAGAATTGCATAGGAAAGGAAAAGCCAGATAATTAAACTTTCATTTTTCTTCCTTTCAGAGCATAAATTCAATTAACTGTTTCATTACAAAATGTGGTTTCTCAGTAATCCCAAATAATTATTTTATTTTTTTTCTTTGTACTCCAATTTTTATAAGGTACATATAAGTTAATGCTTCATTTACTGAAGTTGTAAAAGTTATTGGGGGATAAGTCACAATATTTCACAATTTATGTCACTCAAAGTTTGTATGTGAGTAGGGTAGAATAAATACACTTGACCAGTAGCTTTTTGTTTTTACATTTTCAGGAAGTGTTTATTAAATGAGAGCGTCTAATGGTAGAATGGTTAATAAAAAACACTTATTTTGTGTTTTAATAAAAAATTAAATAAGATTAAAATTTTCTGAATAACGAAAACAAAGCTTTTAGTCTTATTTAAATATTTTGCTCTAAAATGTCCATACCTATTAGTTATAAGATTCTCTTTATTTTTTGATAGACTTTTAGGTTCAAGAAAAATCATATTTTGATAGATATGAAAAATAAGTTTAATTTTAATTTGTACACATGCTTAATAATTCCTTTTTTGAAACATGTAAAAATCTTAGAAATGTTGCATGCAATTCCATTTAATTTTAACCTCTCATATTAAGAATGAGTACAAGTTTATATACTTTTTAAAATATTTATATATTTATTTGAAAGTCAGAGTTACACAGAGAGAGGAGAGGTAGAAAGAAAGAGAGGTCAGGTCAGCAATGCAGCTCACTTGGCTAATCCTCCACCTGCGGCACCGGCACTCAGGGTTCTAGTCCCGGCTGGGGTACCGGTTCTGTCCCGGTTGCTCCTCTTCCAGTCCAGCTCTCTGCTGTGGCCTGGGAAGGCAGTGGAGGATGGCCCAAGTGCTTGGGCCCTGCACCCTCGTGGGAGACCAGGAGGAAGCACCTGGCTCCTGGCTTAGGATGGGTGCAGAGCGCCAGCCGTAAAGGCCATTTGGGGAGTGAACCAATGGAAGGAAGACCTTTCTCTCTGTCTCTCTCTCTCACTAACTCTGCCTGTTAAAAAAAAAAAAAAAAAGAATACCATAGAATGATGAAATATATGAGTCTCAGGAGTTCCTGAAGATATGGAAAGAATATGGCTTGAAAAATATACTCGTTAAAATAATAGCAGAAACTTTTGAGAAAGGTATAGACATCTGAACACATGAAGAACATAGAAGACTAAATAGGCATGATCAGAAAAGATCCTCAACAAAAAGCATTATAGTAAATTTCAAAAAGTAGAACATAAAGATAATATCCTAAAATATACAAAAGAAAAACACCAGATCATTTAGAAATGATCTCCTATCATCAAATTAACAGCATATTTCTCAACCTTACAGGCCAGGAGAGAATGGAGAAAGATAATCCAAATACTAAAAAATAAAACAAAACAAAGCAAAACCTGCCAATTGAGACTATTTACAATGCAAAACTTTCAGCCATTGCCAGGGCTCACTAGGCTAATCCTCTGTCTGCGGTGCCAGCACCCTGGGTTCTAGTCCCTGTTGGGGTGGTGGATTCTGTCCCTGTTGCTCCTCTTCCAGTCCAGCTCTCTGCTGTGGCCCAGAGGGGCAGTGGAGGGTGGCCCAGGTCCTTGGGCCTTGCACTAGCATGGGAGACCAGAGACCAGGAGGAAGCACCTGGCTCCTGGCTTTGGATCAGCACAGTGCGCAGGCTGTAGCGGCCATTTGGGGAGTGAACCAACAAAAGGAAGACCTTGCTCTCTCTCTCACTGTCTAACTCTGCCTATCAAAAAAAAAAAAAAAAAAAAAAAAAAAACAAGCTAAAAAAGCAAACCTTTCAATCAAAAATTGCAGGTGAAATAAGGACCTTACACGATAAGCTAAAATTAAAAGAATTTGTCACCACCTGACTAGCCTTACAAATGAAACAGAGAAAGCAATTCAGCTTCCAGAAAGAATGCAAAAGGAGCAAAACTTGTAATAACAGGGAGAAAAGGAGACTCAAAACAAACAATGGAAATATTCATGGAAAAATGGCAGGATGAAGTCATTACTTAAAAACAATAGTCTAGAATTTAAATGGGCTATATTCTATAATTGAAAGACACAGACTGATTGAATAGATTAAAAAAGTCTATCTATATGCTGCCTACATGAAATGCATTTCACAAATAAAGACAAAAAATCGAAGGTGAAAGAATAGAGAGACATTGAAAACAAATGAAAATCAAGATGAGCAAGAGTAGCAACCCTCATATCAGACAAAATACATTTTAAAAAAAAGATTGACAAAAGAGACCATAAAGTGATCAGTATGTAATGATTAATAAATGAATTCAATAAGATGACTACAGTAAATATATATGTCCCCAATTCCACATTTGTAGCTATTTAAAACAAATGTTAATGTATGCAAAGGGAGATATAAACTCTAATAATACTAAGGGGGAACTTCAACAACCCACTTTTATCAATGGACAGAATTACTCAGGAAAAAAATTAATAAACAACAGATCGAATTTACACTATATACCAATGGAAATAATAAAAATCTACAGAATGTTTCATCATACAGCTACAAAATATACAATCGTTCCATCAGTGCATGGAAGATTATCTAGGATAGACCATATACTAGGCCATGAAACAAGTCAGCAAATTCAAAAAATTTTTTTTTAACTTTTATTTAATGAATATAAGTTTCCAAAGTACGACCTATGGATTACAATGGCTTCCCCCCCATACCGTCCTTCCCACCCACAACCCTCCCCTTTCCCACTCCCTCTCCCCTTCCATTCACGTCAAGATTCATTTTCGATTATCTTAATATACAGAAGATCAGCTTAGTATACATTAAGTATGGATTTCAACAGTTTGCTCCCACACAGAAACATAAAGTGAAAAATAATAGATGATTTTTTTTTAAATGATGATGAAATCAGAGCAGACCTATTGTCATGTTTAATCCCGGTGAGAGGTCAAGTTGGGAATTGATAATTTCTTTTTTTTTTTTTTTTTTTTTTTTACAGAGGATCAGTTTAGTATGCATTAAGTAAAGATTTCAACAGTTTGCACCCCCATAGAAACACAAAGTGAAATATATTGTTTGAGTACTCGTTATAGCATTAAATCTCAATGTACAGCACATTAAGGATAGAGATCCCACATGAGGAGTAAGTGCACAGTGACTCCTGTTGTTGACCTTACCAACTGACACTCCTGTCTATGGCATCAGTAATCCCCCTATGCTCCAGTCATGAGTCTCCAAGGCCATGGAAGCCCTCTGAGTCCTCCGACTCTTATCTTGTTTAGACAAGGTCATAGTCAAAGTGGAGGTTCTCTCCTCCCTTCAGAGAAAGGCACCTCCTTCTTTGATGACCTGTTCTTTCCACTGGGATCCCTAAAGGCATTCGGAGCTGGCTGAAAAGCTCATGAGAGTATTTCAGGCATGGAAAGCCAAGACACTCTGGCAGAAGATCTCTGCGAGTGAGATCCCAGTGGAAATTCAAAAAATTTTAAATGATATCATGTATCTTTTCTGACTACAATCAAACTAAGCTAGGAATTGACAACCAAAGAAACTAGAAAGCATAAAATACATAGAGACTGAACAACATGCTCCTGAATAGTGGGTCACAGAAGAAACCAAAAGGGAAATAAAAGAAATTCCTTTAAATAAATGAAAAAGAAACACTAAATATCAAAACTTACAGAATATAGCAAAAGCTATATTAAGAAGAAAGTTTATAGCAATTTGTGCCCATATAAAAAATTGGAAAGGTTTTAAACAAATGATCTAACAGTGCATCTCAAGAAACTAGAGAAAGAAGAACAAATCAAACTCAGAATTAGTGGGAGGAAAGAAATAATAAAAATTAGAGAAGAAACAAACAAACCAAACTACAAATCAGAAAAGTAAACAAAAGTTCAGTGAAATGAAGAGCTTGTTATCTAAAAAAAAAAAAAAAAAAAAAAAAGCAAAATTGATAAACCATTGGGCCAACTAAGCAAAAAAAGGGAGGTGGGATAGACCCAATTAATAAAATCATATTTGAAAACATAGATGCTAAAACTGTTATACAACAATACGAAGAATAGCTGAATTATTACAATCAGCTGAGGTATGACAATACTTGATTGCTAGACATGCTACAGGGCTGCTATAATAAAAATAGCCTGGCACTGGCACTAAAAATAGACATGTAGACCAATAGAACAGAACACACACACCAGAAATGAATCCATGAATCAACGGTCAACCTATCTTTGAAAAATGAATTAAAATCCAGAGAAAAGACAGTCTCTTCAAGGAATGGTGTTGGGAAAATTGGGTTTCCACATACAAGAAGTTAAAACAAGACCACTGGCTTACACTATATACAAAAATCAACAAATAATGGATCACAGATCTAAATCCAACCTGAAAATATCAAATTACTAGACAAAAACATAGAGGTAACACTGCAAGACATTAGCCTAGGCAAAGATAACATCACAAAAACACAAGGAATAAAGCAAAACATGATCAAATAATATTACATCAAGCTAATAAGCTTCTGCCCAGCAACAGAGAAAAACAAAAAAAGTGAAGAGGCAATCAACAGCTAGGAGAAAATATTCGCAATGAAGGATTAATACCTAAAATATACAAGGAGCTCAATAAACTGTACAGCAACAAAACAGAATTAAGAAATGGGAAAGGGATATGAGCACGTATTTTTTAAAGGAAGAAATATGAATGGCCAAAAAATAAAGGAAAAAAATGTTTGCAATCACTTTCCAACAGGGAATTACAAATGAAAACATAATAAGATTTCACCTCAACCCAGATGGAATGGCTATCACCCAAAAAAATAAGTAAATAACAAGGCAGGCAAGGATGTAGGGGAAAATGTGCCCTAATACACTGTTGATGGAAATGGAAGCTGGTACAACCGTTATGGGAAACAGTATGGAAATTCCTCAGAAAACTAAAAACTAAGATGCTCAGATCTACCCTACTGGGGATATAGCCAAAGCAAATAAAAGTAGCACATGAAAGAGTTACCTGCACTTCCACATTTATAATAGCTCAATTCACAATATCTAAGATACGAAACCAACTTAGATGTGCATCAGCTGATGGATAAAGAAAATGTTGTATAGGTGCTATACAAAATGTTGTAGATACGCTAAATGTTGTGTGTATTCTACTAAGCATAAAAAAGAGTGAAATCCTGGCATGTGCAACAAAATAGAGCAACTGGAGTTCATTATGCTAGCTGAAATAAGCAAGCACCAAAAAGAAAACTATCATAATTTTCTCTTATTTGTGGTAGAGAGATATACTACGTACTACTACTATAGTTTTAATGATCTGTGATTATTTTAAAATATATTGCGTTTGAGTAAATGGCCATCTTTTCATTATATTGTTGTTTATAGCTCTTGCCTATACCCTTCTGGAACCATTGTCTTTTTAATTTTTATTTGTTGCACTCATTATTTAGTGGAGTATTAATCCTTTAACTCTAATGTAAATTTAAAATGTTACTTCAAAAACTGATAGAAAGAAAAAGAAAAGGAGGGAAGGAAGGAAGGAGGAAAAGAATGAAGGAAGGAAGGAAAACAGGGAGGGAGGGAGGAAGGGCAGAAGAAAAAAAATGAAAGAAAAAATAAGAAGGGGGAAAGAGATAGCAAAGTATCATATGTTATATTCTTTTTTTTATTTTATTTTTTTTTCCAGGCAGAGTGGATAGTGAGAGAGAGAGACAGAGAGAAAGGTCTTCCTTTGCCATTGGTTCACCCTCCAATGGCCGCCGCGGCTGGCGTGCTATGGCCTGCGCACCGCGCTGATCCGAAGGCAGGAGCCAGGTGCTTCTCCTGGTCTCCCATGCAGGTGCAGGGCCCAAGCACTTGGGCCATCCTCCACTGCACTCCCTGGCCACAGCAGAGAGCTGGCCTGGAAGAGGGGCAACCGGGACAGAATCCGGCGCCGGACTGGGACTAGAACCCGGTGTGCTGGCGCCGCAAGGCGGAGGATTAGCCTAGTGAGCCACGGCGCCGGCTTATATGTGTTATATTCTTAGAAGTATATCTATGAACTATATTGAATCTGTCCTGATTTAATACCACATTAACATGATAATTAATGATAACTGTTGTAGTGATTATCAAGCATTTGATGTGACTCTGAGAATCTAAAGTTATAAATTCCTTTAAAATAACTAAAAAATAAAAAGTAAAAATCTTTATAGGAAAATTGCTGAAATGTTTAAAACAGGATTTGTGTCTATATTTTGTTATACGAAAATTTATTGCAAATAAATAAAGGAAATTTTGAAATTGAGTATTTCAGGTTGTTATATGTTTTAAAACCTCTGTCCACGCCCCTTTCCAGCATGAAGCAGCCTGAGCGATCATCGCCCAGTTCCTACTAACAGATGTTAGGGTTTCTATCTCCGGAGGAGAAAATGTGAGAAGTAAGATGGGTTAATAGTCCAGGGATCCCAATGGAATTTGGAGTATAAAATACTTGCTTCCTTCCCCAAAACTTTATCTTTAGCAAGAACTAACAGGCTGCCCTCCTTCCTTCAGAATCTCCAAATTTACCAAGAGACTGGCAAGGAAACTCCCCCAGCTTATTTCACAGCTTATTGTGAAAAGAAGTTATCTACCCAACCCTTAGGCCAGAAAGGATGGAGAATTGCAAATAAGGTCTCTTGGTGATTTTTGTCTCCACCTAGTAACTGATTGCCAATCTAATGCTCAATTTTTTTTTTCCTTCAAAATTGTACTTAAATCTGACTGCCACCAGTTCCCTTTCTGTTTTCCTCTCTTGGAAGCCCCCCTCAATGCTGCTCTGGGTGGAGAGTCTTGATTCGAATAAATTGCTTGAAGTCTAAAAAAAAAAGCTGTCTCCAAAATAAGCTCTGGAAAAAAATTGTTACTGGAAACACTTTAGTTGTCAATTTCAAAAAAAAAATACTAAAAGGGTTGAACTCTTCAATTAACACACAATTATTCTTAGTGTTTAAATTTAACTAAAAAGTGATCCCTATTAAATATAAGAGTGGGAATAAGCGAGGGAGCAGTTTGGCACATGCTCAATTGGACTTGCCCCAAATGGTAGAATTAGAAACATACCAGGGGATTCCAATTCAATCCCATCAAGGTGGCATGTACCAATGCCATCTCACTAGTCCAAGTGATCAATTTCTGTTCACAATTGATCATAATGATAGGACTAAGAACCAAAGGGATCACATAAACAAGAATAGTGTCTGCTAATACTAACTGATAGAATTAAAAAGGAGAGAATGATCCAACATGGGAAGTGGGATACACAGCAGACTCATAGAACAGCGGATGTCCTAAACAGCACTCTGGCCTCAGAATCAGCCCTTAAGGCATTAGCATCTGGCTAAAAAGCCCATGAGAGTTTCCCAGGCATGGAAAGCCAAGACACTCTGGCAAAAAAAAAAAAAAAAAAAAAAAAAAAAAAAAAAAAAAAAAAAAAAAAACACACCTAAATGAAAGATCTCTGTGAATGAGATCCCAGCAGAAAGAACTGGCCATCAAGGAAGGAGGTACCTTTCTCTGAAGGGAGGAGAGAACTTCCACTTTGACTATGACCCTGTCGGAATAAGATTGAAGTCGGCAAACTCAAAATGCTTCCATAGCCTTGGCAACTCATGACAAGAGCCTCAGGTGATTACTGACGTCATAAATAAGAGTGTCAATTGTTAAATCAACAACAGGAGTCACTGTGCACTTACTCCCCATGTAGGATCTCTGTCCTAAATATGTTGTACTATGTGAATTAACGATATAACTAGTACTCAAACAGTACTTTATACTTTGTGTATCTGTGTGGGTCAAACTATTGAAATCTTTCCTTATATATATTAAATTTACCTTCTGTATATAAGGATAATTGAAAATGAATCTTTATGATAATTTATTGGATCTGTCTGCAGATGTAGTATTTTGAATAAAAATATCAATTTTATAAATATTCTTGAGGAATTATGAGTATGCTGACTAAATACAATTAAAATATTCAAAGCAAAAAGTGAACTGGAAAAGATAGGCTAAACAACCAAAGGGTTTTGGATTAAAGTATATTTTATTCTTTAATGGAAAATACAAATAAATTTCAATTTGCATAATTGAAAATTATTAGACATGTACAGTTGAAAGGTAACATTTTTTGGTTCTCCAAGTATGTTAGTCAATGTCGTAACAGAAAATACATTCAAATTAGGACTATTCAAGTAGAGTTGAGAGGTAGGTATTTGGCCTAGCAGTTAAGAAATCACCTGAGACACCCACAGCCCATATCAGAGTATGTGGGTTCACCTGTCAGCTCTGTTTCCAATCACAGCGTCCTAGCAATACACACTCTGGAAAGCAGTGGTGACGGCTCAAGTAATTGGGTCCCTAATACCACTGTGGGAGATCCAGATGGAATTCCCAGCTCCTGGTTTGGCCTGTTGCAGGAATTTGGGGAGTGAATAAGTGATTGGAAGATTCTCTCTCTCCTCTCTCTCTCTCTCTCTCTCCCCCCCATAAATAAATAAATAAATAAATAAATAAATAAATAAATAAATTTAAGAACTATTTTTAAAAGGAATGGTATAGGAAATATCAAGAACACAGTGCCTCAATGTAGAAGGCTGCCTTGAAAGGAAAAGATCTGGTAGAAACAGTAAGCCCAAAACAACCACACATGAAAGAAGGCAAAAAAGTAACCCACTTCCTCTCCTTCCTTTCTCATATCTTCTATGGAGATCTTGTTGGATGAACCACCCATAAAACAGAGGCCAAAGAGCTTGTTGATGTGGTCCATGTAGATTAGTCTTTCAGGGCACAGAGTAGGGCAGAAAAGAGTAGACAGTACATCTAGAAGGGAGCAGAAGTTACCCGGCAAAGGTAGAATTCATTCTTATTCATCATTCACTTAGAAAATTTTATTCCCCCCATTGGGAACATCCACAAATGGTTAGGTACCATAACACTGTGGTAACATTATTCCAGTTACACTTCACACCTGAAACCTGAGATATTATATACAAGTATTATTCCTCATGAAAATTTGATGGAGACATAGAAGAAATAAAGCAACATAAAGTAGCTGCAAAGTGTGTTTCTATAGAGAGTTAAGAGACCTAAGTTGGTAAGCATAGTTGTGAATGTCACAACCTATTTATTCCATGTTCCACTTGCACTCTGCCAAGTCCTCAGTTCTCACCATTCTTGGCACCTTCTGTCACAGATTTAGTATCCTTGGAAGCAGACTTTGATATTTGTGTTCAGAAAGTGGAAGTGCTTTAGATTAGCAGCTCTGAGGGAAAAAAAAAAAAGTAGTAATGAACGATGGGAGTATCTGAGCAGTGATACAGTCAAGACCAAGGCCTCCGTTGGTTCCATGGCAAACTTCAGAGCTGGGAGAGTTACTCAAAGATGGTCTCTGCCATAGCAAAGAAGCAGGCCTTTATACACCTCTATTGATCATTTTTGGAGCGCTCTTCTTCCACAAAGGTAGTCTTTCTTCAATTAAGTGCAAATCCTCAACATGAGTTCAGTTGAGACCTGATAGAATCCAAGACGGTTGGCAAAATAGTCAGCCCTACATGTCTATTGCTTCCATATCTGTGGGTTCCACACCCATGAATTCATTCAAGTGCAGATTGAAAATATTTAGGGAAAAATTTCATCATTACAGAACAAATATAGGCTTCTTTCATTGTTATTATTCTTTAAACAATACAGTATGCAACTATTTGTATTCTTTACCTTGTGTAAGAGATAATAAATAATCTGGTGATGAGTTAATGTATAGAAGGAGATTTCAAAAGCTACATGAAAATATATTTCATTTTATGTAAGCAACTTGACTGAGTATTTCGGTGTCAGCAGGGCATGTCCTGGAACCAATCCCCTGTGGACACCAAAGGATGATTATGTTTCAGTCCTGGAATACAGAATCCGAGCACTGAACCATGACATCCATTACAATCACTGTCTTCTTGGGATACATGTGAGAGCTGCTGTCTAGTTATAGCTGGTGCTAGAAAAATAAATAGATCTGTAAGTAAATCAGGTTCATTCCTGTACCTTATTTATAATTACAAAGCAGTGAAATAGGCAACCAATTAAACGGAGTCATCCATTTGTGCTGTTTACTTGTGTTTCTCAAAGAAGATCGAGCTCACTCTTTTATGTTCTACCTCCATTTTTATAGTTAGGCTGCTGTACATATTAATTTTGTGTTAGGTTGATCAGGCAGCATACAGTCGTGTTGGATAGTATGGTTCACACAGTGTTTACAAGGTCAGGCATTAGCTTTCTACCACAGCCCAGTTATGAGTTGCAAAAAACTTTTCAAATGAAAATAATTGATAGATAATTAGAAGAACATTGCATTTCTCTGAAATCAGAGATATCTGAAATGTGATTTCTCTTTTTTGAGTTTGGAAGAGCTTTAAATCAAGAATTATTGTCTGTCAAATACTTCAAAAGTCACTGGATGTATTACGTTATTAGCACAAAACCAGTCTTGTTACACAGCTTTTTCATATTCAAGATCCAAGTCAATATTGGAACCCTCCCAGGTCCAGATGAGTAAATAGGTTGGAGAAGGATCACAAACTGAGTGTATGTGCGTGTGTGTGTGTGTATTTCTGAATACAAAAAGGCCCACCAAGCTATGTATCTTTTTCATTGTGTGAGGTAAAATAACTTGTCTCATATTTTCAAAGAGATAACTTACTCTGAACCTTGAAAATTTTCACTAATGTGACTTAGCATTGAATTTTTTTCAGTATGAATCTACTATTCTCTGGCAAGCATATACTTCCTAGGATGGTACTTATTAATTATTGTTCATAATTTTCAATTAGTATAACATCTTTAATATAAATATGTAATATGATAGGTCATTTCCAACTAATTCCCCAGCACTGAATCTGAATCTAAATCTGCATTTCAATAAGATTCTCAGGAGATTGATATTAATATCAAAATTTGAAAAGCATTACTTAATATTAGGTAAGTGAGCAGATGCAACATAGCCTTGACACAAAGCAGAAACATTTCTGTTCATACTCTATAATTATCCCCATTCCCTGCATGAAAGTCCTGTTCTCCAAAGAAATCTTGTTGGTGTTCACTTCTATATTGCACCTGAACTCATGTGATGAAGGATTCCTTCAAAACTAACGAGACTTCTGGTTCTCCACAGCTATTGAAAGTTTTCTCCTCATAATCCATGCTTGCTGTTTTCCTATATGCACATCTCTAGGACTTTATACATCCACAGAACCCAACAATCTTATAATCGTTGTTGTTGCTGTAGCTACTAAATACGACAGCCACTTATCTCCCTACATGCATGCTTCATCTAATGATTTGATTTGATTAATTATAATGACACAGTTTGCTGTGGATTATCCATGTCCCATCTTCTTTAGTAAGGTATTATCGTTCCTTAGATCTTTGTATATCGAATTCCACTTTAAGAGTCTGTTTCCTGGGGTGAATTCCTGAACAAATTACTATATTAATCAGGAACAAATACAACTAAATTAAAATTAATTTTGGTTCCAGGATATTATGAGAACATTACGAGAAAAGGTCAATAAAGGGAAGCAAGAAGTGGTACTCTATTACCCCATGCTTAGTAACAATGTATCATCCATGTCTCACACGGATGACAGGAGCCCGAGTACTTGAGTCATCAAATGCTGTCTTCCAGGATGTGTTTCAGTAGGAAACCAGATTGGAAGCAGGAGGAGCCAGAACCAAACCAGGCACTCATAAGAGACGCAGGCATGCCAAGCTGCATCTTAACCACTATCCCAAACACCCAGCTCCCAAAGCTTTTTATAGAATATTAATACCCTTCTTCAGCAATCCTCTTCTTCAAAATGAGTCTCTCCAATTTGGAATGTCAATTACCAATTATTATAGCTGAATTTGATCCCTCCAAAATTTGTACATTAAATTCCTAGTCTCCAGCATCTCAGAATGTGGCTATCTGGACTTAAGGCCCTTACATCAGTAAGTGAGTTAAGATAAAGACTTTCAATAAGGTGAACCCTGTTCCAATGTGACTGATACCCTAAAAAAGAGGAAGACATTTGGACACACAGAGATACCAGAGATGTGAGAGCGCAGAGAAAAGGCCTTAGGAGGACACAGCAAGAAGGCAGCCACCTTCAAGCCAAGGAGGAAGGCCTTGGGGTTGGGGGTTGGGGGGAACCAGCTTTGATAGCACCTTAATCTCGTAATTTTCTCCAGGACACTGAGAAGATAAATTTCTGTCATTCAGGCCACTCATTCCATGGGCTTTTGTTATGAAGGCTTAAGCACACGAATATACTAAGCTTTTGTGTTTTTTAGGCTTTCATAACAATTTATAACACAGGTTTTTTTTTTTTTTTTCAGTATGACTTTCAGTATTTCACTAACCACTCCTGTTAGGCTTCCTGTCTTTTTTAATCAAGTCCTACAAAACAGAGTGAAAGTGTGGTGAGGATCAGCCTCTCCAGAATCTCATAGTTGAGAATGTTATCCTGCTAGTTAAAATGAAAAATCATTGTTGAAACTACTCCTGAGTTTGCAGGTGACTTTTGAGCAACACTTAAAAGACAGTCAATGTTCATTCAATTTTGTTTGTACCCCAGCAACCAAGTGTTCAATGCTTTCCTTATTGGCTTCCAAAGGGAATGTTAGGTTTTGTTGGGTTCTGAATTATGGATGATCATTTTGGCCTCCCAAATACTATTCCTTGTTATTACACAAAGATATGAGCAAGCATACTGACTTCTCTTGCCAACTTTTACCTTAAAATTTTCTTTGAAGCTTTCTTCTGAATAATCATATTTTCAATCTGAATTCCAGAGCAAGTAAACAATGTGATAATATGAATCAGATGGAGCATAGCATTATTGAGTAACTGAGTTGATCAGCGTTCTTTCCTAGCATATTTTTGCAAACTAGGTTAAGGAAAGAAAATCTGCCATTGGTTGAAATAAGTGTAAGTTAGGACACTCAAGAGCTGTGAGCGGCCATGTGCCACCATGTTGGAAAAAAAGTCTTCCTACAGTGACAGAGAATAAAACAAAGAAGGGAAATAATACTATCTAGCTCGTAGAGTTATGAGACTTAAATGAGAGAATTCATGTAAAATATTCAATAAATTTTGGCAAAAACTGTAAGAACTGTGAGGGGGTTGTGATTTTAGTCTACATGAGGGCAAAAAGTCTTTCATAGTTTCAGGATTGCTAGCGGAAAGCATAAACCTTCTGGATCAGAAACAAAGCACTTCATTACTTTGGTACTGCAGGCAACAGGACTTTCATACATACCTTGACCTGTAAATCTCATAGTCATGAGACTGATATGAGAACAGGTAGACACTGCACACATGACTGTGTCACGGCTGAGAAATCCAAACTTCAAAATCTCTAGTTTCTTAGAATGGGCTACAAGAAAACCTACTCATCTTTGCCCTAAAGGAAGGCATTACCTTTATTAGACTCAATAAGAAGCAAACCCATCTCCTGCTCTAGAATGAAGAGCCTCTCTCTATCTTACAAAGCTATTTGTTGCATATACCTTCTTGAAAATACTGTCTAGACAAAACTGTGAATATCTATGCCTAGAAGAAATGCAGAAATGAGAGAATCATGGAAAATTCTTTCCCAAAAATTAGTAGATACTGAAAATTGAGAGCACTGAAATACTTATTAGGAATAGTAAATAAAGTGACTTATTATGTGATTATTGATGTTAATAGATCTTAAAAATGATTAGTTTCAGACATAGTGACGATGTAGTATTTATAGGATATATGATGGAAATATCCAGTGGAAACTAAGTTGATGCAGATAATAGACAAATGTTAAAAAAACACTAAACCAACATTGGAATCAACCTTATGGAGGAGTCTGCTGAAACTTTTACTTTCTCTTTGAGAAGAACTTTTAGCCCAGGAGTTAGTAAACTAATTCCTGGGTCAAGCCCTGAATTTTGAAAAACTTAGGCATGGATTTCAAGATTTTACACCAAAATAAACATTTTAATTGCATTTCCATGATTTTTTGAAGTAGTTTCATATAAATAAAGTTGAAACACAGCCATACCACACCTATTCCTTTATGTGTTATGTGTGATTGCTTTCATATTAGAATGGTAGAGTTTTGTAGTTGCAACAGAAACCTAGAACTCAAAAAGCCTAAAGTATTTACTATCTAGTTCTTTATAGAAAAGTTTGCTGGTCACCATGTACACTCTTAAATTCGTGAGATTTGGTGTGCCTCTTTAGGTCTCTCCTGGACGTTTTATTTTCATCAAAAATATTTGTGAAAGTAAAGAAAACCCAGCCTTCCTTTCCAAAGTCTTATATAATAAAGTTATATTTACTTCTTCTCTAGTGCTTTGGAATTTTCCTTCCCACAGTTATATGCCCTTAATTAATCATGGTCCAGCTAAAGCATGAGTTCTGTGTGTATTAGTGGTATCAATTGCAAAGATAGAACCAAGAAAGCAAAACAGTTAATTTACATGGAAATTGTCTGGAATGGCCAGTCAGAAAAGTTGAATTAAGAAGGGCCTTAAAGGAAAGAGCATTGACAAGCAAAATTTCCTCATCGGTGAGGGAATTACATCCATAGAAGAAGGATGTTCGTGAGAAGCAAAGTGGGAACTTAGAACAACAGGGAACTAATCTGAAAGTTTAGGTTAAAGTCACAGTATACAAACACACTTTTTCCTGTGGTTTTGTGATTCAAATTCTGTAGATGTTGAGAAATCCAGGACATGTTGCATGTGTGTTACACATAATTAGAAGGAAAAGTAGCAGTCAGAAAGAAGGTCAAGATAATCTGCTGTGACAAGAAAAGCACAGGGAAGATTATCTCACCAAAGAGATTCTGCACTCCAATGCTGACAGAGGAGAGGAGATGAGCAGTATATGGAGCATTTATCAAGATGTTTTCGAAAGATATGTTTCCCACCTGGGAACTTAGTCTAGGGTTACAATTTAAAAAAGGACAAGGAAAGACTTGTGAATGCAGAAACCATGCCCAAGGAGCAAAAGTCTCATTAAGACCTGTGTTTAGCTTAATTACTTAAACTTGGAATACAACCTGCAAAGCTATCCTTAAAAAGAAATGTTTGGGAGTTTCAAATCAATTTTTTTATTGTAGAAATCTTTTTTTATTTAGTAAATATAAATTTCCAAAGTACAGTTTATGGATTACATTGGCTTCCCCCCCCCATAATTTCCCTCCCACTCGCACCCCTCCCATCTCCCGCTCCCTCTCCCATTCCATTCACATCAAGATTCATCTTCAATCATCTTTATATACAGAAGATTGATTTAGTATACATTGAGTAAAGATTTCATCAGTTTGCACCCACACAGAAACACAAAGTGTAAAATACTGTTTCAGTACTAGTTATAGCATAAATTCACATTGGACAACACATTAAGGACAGATCCCACATGAGAAGTAAGCACACAGTGACTCCTGTTGTTGACTTAACAATTTGACACTCTTGTTTATGGTGTCAGAAATCTCCCTAGGCTCTAGTCAAGAGTTGCCAAGCCTATGGAAGCATTTTGAGTTCGCCAATTTCGATCTTATTCAGACAGGGTCATAGTCAAAGTGGAAGTTCTCTCCTCCCTTCAGAGAAAGGTACCTCCTTCTTTGATGGCCCCATTCTTTCTACTGGGATCTCACTCGCAGAGACCTTTCATTTAGATTTTTTTTTTCCCCAGGGTGTCTTGGCTTTCCATGCATGAAATACTCTCATGGGCTCTTAAGCCAGATCCAAATGCCTTAAGGGCTGATTCTGAGGCCAGAGTGCTATTTAGGACATCTGCCATTCTATGAGTCTGCTGTGTATCCTGCTTCCCATGATGGATCATTCTCTCCCTTTTTGATTCTATCAGCTAGTATTTTCAGACACTATTCTTGCTTATGTGATCCCTTTGGTTCTTAGTCCTATCATTATGATCAATTGTGAACAGAAATTAATCACTGGGACTAGTGAGATGGCATTGGTACATGCCACCTTGATGGGATTGTATTGGGATCCATGGCATGTTTCTAACTCCACCATTTGGGGCAAGTTCGATTGAGCATGTCCCAAATTGTACATCTCCTCCCTCTCTTATTCCCACTCTTATATTTAACAGGGATCACTTTTCAGTTAAAATTTAAATACCTAAGAATAATTGTGTATTAATTACAGAGTTCAACCAATAGTACTAGAACAAAACAAAAAAAAAATACTAAAAGGGATAAAGTATTAAGTTATTCATCAACAATCAGGACAAGAGCTGATCAAGTCACTGTTTCTCATAGTGTCCATTTCACTTCAACAGGTTGCCCCTTTGTTGCTCAGTTAGTTGTCACCGATCAGGGAGAACATATGATATTTGTCCCTTTGGGACTGGCTTAATTCACTCAGCATTCCTCCATCTTGTTGCAAATGACCGGGTTTCACTGTTTTTGACTGCTGTATGGTATTCTATAGAGTATATGTCCCATAATTTCTTTATCCAGTCTACTGTTGATGGGCATTTGGGTTGGTTCCAGGTCTTAGCTATTGTGAATTGAGCTGCAATAAACATTAACATGCAGACAGCTTTTGTGTTTGCCAATTTAATCTCCTTTGAGTAAATTCCAAGGAGTGGTATGGCTGGGTTTTATGGTGGGGTTATATTCAGGTTTCTGTGGAATCTCCAGACTGACTTCCATAGTGGCTTAATCACAATAAGGTTTCCCCTCACCCCAGTTAGAATGGCTCACATTCAGAAATCTAGCAACAATAGATGCTGGAGAGGATGTGAGGAAAAAGGGACACTAACCCACTGTTGGTGGGAATGCAAACTGGTCAAATCAATTTTTAAAAAGTATTTGAAATGAAACATGTCATTCAGTGGCACATGGCCATGACAAGTAGTTCATGTTTTATTAACTCTATACCCTACTATAAAGAGTCTAGTTATATGATTTATAATGACATTGAAAGTTATTTGTATATAATTCTCTCATTGTATACTTGTGTGGTTATCTTCCACCACTTCCATATTTGGTAGCTGTGCATTTCAATCCATAAACTTGAGGACTCAAGAAACTTCACTATTTTGCTATAATTCAATTTATCCCAAATTGCCTTTTCTTCAGTCACTCTTAGCATTTATTCTATATCCAAGGTCTTTCAGTGGTTCCAGGCTCTTGATTTAATGTCAAGGTATTGTAAGAGGTGACACTCTCTGACACATCATTTTCCTCCCAGATGTATCTTATTCTTGACTACATGACTGCTTTAAGTTCATCAATCTCTTCAGCTTCTGTGCCTTGATGGAATCCCATTACTTTTTTGAAAGATGGTTTCTGATTCTTCTTACTATAATAACCATACATGCAGATTTTTAGTATATGTTTATCTCACTCTTTGTCATGGATTGTGTTCTTGGCTCTTGACTTCGCCTTATCTAGCCCCTGCTCTTGTTGGCATTTGGGTAGTGAACCCATGAATGGAAAATCTCTTTTTGTCTCTCTGTCTCTTGCTCTCTGTCTCTCTTTGCCTTTCTAATAAAATGAAAATCATAAATAAAAATTTAAAATTAAAACAGAAAATACAAACATGAAAGAGAAAAATACTATAGTAAATTGGTAACATAAGTGTGAGTTTATGGATTTTAATAGAATTATAGGTACATTAAAATTGCTATATATGAGTTTGGGCTTACCTGTATGTATTTTATAACTGTACTCTAAGAAATTCTAAAAATATTTGCAAACTGGAAATAAAGAATACACACTAGTCCCCATATTTTATTTTCTAAATCTATTCTCCATTAAATCTATTCTCCACTAAAGCAGTTTCTCAAGGAAGTGGTTTGATTCTAGGTCATGGGCTAGAAAAGATTAAGATTAACTTAGAGCATTCTATCACAGAAGAATGGAACAAAGTTTATTCAAAAATTTGGGGGGAAGGTATAGGTATTGTGGCACAGGAGATTCAGCTGATGTTTAGGATACCCACATCCCACATCGGAGTGTTGTTTCAAATATCAGCTAATTTGTTTCCCATACAGTTTCCTGCTAATGCATCCTGGGAAGCAGCAGTTGAAGGCTCAAGTATTTGGATCTTAAAACTCAGGTTGAAGACTTAGATAACATTCCAAGTTATTGGACTAGGCCTGACCCAGGATTGCTTTTGTGAGCATTTGGGGAGTGAGCCAGCAGATGAAAGATCTATCTTTCGATCTATCTATCTATCTCATCTATCTACTTATCTCACACTTTCTCACTTGTTTACTCTCCTTTATAAATAAACATTTTTAAAGAAAGATAATTCAAGAAAACACTTAAAACAGAAAAGACTTATGAGGATGCTTCCGCAGAGAAAGGGTTAGTTGATCTGAAAGGACTCTAGTGATTAAATCTGGGAAAATTTTAGCATTAAAATTAATACTGATGATATTGTACTATCACCCCTTGAATAAAACTGGGATAAAGAGAAATTTCTCTTTTACAATAGAATGCCAACTAATCTATGTAGAAAGAGTAGTGGAGTCAAAATAATCATTTGACAAACATCTTAATGGTAATTCATTCATGAAAGAATCATCAATGGATGCCAAAATTAACAGGTCACTATTTGACAAGGAACAGAATATTTGCGTAATCCCACAGTATCTTAGCTGAAAACTTTTATTTAATTATTTTTACATTAAGAAGTAGAACTGTAAAGCAAAAATAAACAAGAATGAAAATAGTACATTAATTAAATTAAAAGCACAATTTGAAAACTTTTCCACTAAAAATCTCCAAGGCTTCACTAGTGCCTTCTTTTATATACTCAAGGAAGAAATGACACTCATCCTATAGAAACTCTTTCAGAAAGCATAAGCAAAAGTTTTATTTCATGACAACAATTGATCAATTAAATTCATAAACATGAACACAGAGATGCTTCATGTGTAAAGTAATCCAAAAATACATAAAAGGAGAAATGTGTCATGATAAAGAAGGACTTCTCCCTATATTTCAAAGTTAAATTAACATTTTAAAATCAGGCAATGTAACACACAACACTGAAACAATGTAAAGAAGCCTTTTCATTATATTAAAGAAACCCTCTTGTCAACTTACTGATATAAGGAAGATGGAGGATGTTTAGCCTAGTGGTTGACATTTGAGGATATCTAAGTGTAATTCCTGGCTCTGTTCCTGACATAAGCATCCTGTTAATGCAAACCATTGGAGGCAACAGTGAATGCTCAGTTAACTGGGCTCCTGCTACCCACATGGGAGACCTCTTTTTAAAATAAGGTTAATACATTTCATGTGATACATATATCAGAATTAAGAGCTTAGCAATAATTCCAAACTTACCCTCCCTCCCACCCAAGCTCCCACTCACACTCTACCTATTTTCTTATTTTCTAATTTTTTATTATCATAACCCTCCACTAAGTAAAGAATTCAACAAATAGTATAAGAAAAAACAATGTTCCTCAACAGTATAGACAAGAGCTGTAGACAAAACTGTAACCTCAAAATATCAATTTTGATCATATATATTACATTTATATTTTTTGTACTCTATTAGTTACCACAGATCAGGGAAAATGTATATTTCTCTTTTGGGGACTGGCTTATGTCACCAAGCATTCCAGCAGCACACATTTTTGTTGCAAAATATAAGTTTTCAGTCTTTTTCATGGTTGAGTAATACTCCATAGTGTATTTATCACATTTTCCTTATGCAGTCAACGGATCATGGACATCTGGGTTGATTCCATATCTTAACTATTGTTAATTGAGCTGTAATAAACATGGGGGTACAAATAACTCTCTCATATGTTGATTTCATTTCATTTGAGTAAATTCCTAGGAGTGGAATGGCTGGGTCATATGGTAGATCTATTTTCAGATTACTAAGGAATCTCCATACTGTGTTCCACAATGGCTGTTACCAGTTTACATTCCCACCAACAATGGATTAGGGTACCTTTCCCCCCACATCCTCACCAGCATTTATTGTTTTTTAATTGCTGTATGACAACCATTCTAACTGGGATGAGGTGAAAGCTCATTGTGGTTTTGATTTGCATTTCCCTCATGGCTAGTAGCCTGAGCTTTTTTTCATGTATCTGATGGCCACTTGTATTTTATAATTTGAAAAATGCCTGTTTAAGTCCTTTGCCCATTTCTTACCTGGATTGTTCATTTCCCTGTTGTTGAATTTCTTGAGCTCTTTATAGATTCTGGATATAAATCCTTTATCAACCTCATCATTTGTAAATATTTTCTCCCGTACTGTCCGTTGCCTCTTCATTTTGTTGAGTGTTTCCTTTGCAGTACAGAAGCTTAGCTTGATATAAGTCCACTTGTCTATTTCTGCTTTGATTGCCTGTTCTTCAGGGATCTTTTCCAGGAAGTCTTTGCTGATGGCAGTATCTTGCAAAGTTTCCCTGATGTTTTCCTCTAGTAAATTGATGGTATCAATTTGTAGATTAAGAACATGGATTCATTCTGAGTTGATATCTATAGATGGTGCAAATTAGGGGTCTAGTTTCATTTTTCTGCACATGGAGATTCAATTTTGCCCCCACCATTTGTTGAAGACACTTTCATTTCTCCAGGGATTGATGTTAGCTCCTTTGTCACAGATTAACCGTTTGTAGATGTGTGGATTGATTTCTGCAGTTTTTATTCTGTTCCATTGGTCTACATGTCTATTTTGTGCCTGTACCAGGATGTTTTGATGATAATTGCCCTGTAGCATGTCTTGAAATGTGGTATTTTAATGTTTCTGGCTTTGTTTTTGTTGTTTAAGATTGTTTTAGCAATTCAGATTGCTTAGTGTTTCTATATGATTTTACCATCATTTCTTCTTAATCTGTAAAGAATGCTTGGTACTTTGATTGGGGTCATGTTGAATCTGTAAAATGCTTTTGATAGTATGGACATTTTGGTAATATTAATTCTTACAATCCACAGGCATGGAAGATTCTTCCATTTTTTTGTTTTATTCTATTTCTGTCTTTAATGTTTTACAATTTTTACTGTAGTGATCTTTCACCTCCTTGGTTAAGTGTATTTTAAGATATTTAAAATTTTTGTAGCTATTATGAATGGGACAGATTTTACAAGTTCTAGAACAGCCATTGTATTTGTAAACAAAGGATGTTGATTTTTGTGTTTGATTTTATAGCCTGCAACTTTACCAAACTCTCTTATGAGTTCCCATAATCTCTTGGTGGAGTCTTTTGGTTCCCCTATATAACCACATCATCTACAAATATGGATAGTTTGACTGCCTCCTTTCCAACTTGTTTCTTTTATTTCTTTTTCTTGCCTAATAGCTCTGGCTACAACTTCCAGAACTTTTTTGAATAGCAATGGTTAAACCAAGCATCTTAGTCTGATTCCAAATTTGAAAACAACTTTTACATTCCATTGTTCACAAAGCTCTTTTAAAAAAGCAAATCCATATCATTTTTTCCATTTATTTGAAAGGCAGAAGAACAGAAGTACAGAAACAGACAGACATTTTCCATTTGCTTGTTCACTTCTTAAATGGCCACAGCAGATAAGGCTTGGCCAGGCTGAAGCCATGAGCTGCAAATTCAATCTGGGTCTCCATTGGTGAGGACCCAACTACTTAACTCATTACCATTGCCTCCCAGTGTGCATGCTAGCAGGAAGCTGGAATTAGAGATGGAGCCAGGGCTCAAACACAGACACTGCAACATGAGATGCAGACAAGTAATGTCATACCGGTGAGTCAAATACTTCCCCTTACATAACTCTTCACTTAACGCCCTGACTTTTAGGGAAGGAAAACAAAAAAACTATGTACAAACTTCATATGATGCCTCTCACCATAAGAGAATACTTTCCATTATCTTTGAATTTACATATATAACAAGTTCATAAATCTGTAAAATGGATAAAACAAGTATTTCTGACTATTATGCCTCTCAGGAATGGGCTCAAGGTGGCCAAATAGTGGCCAAAGAGAGTACCTTCATTCACTCAGCCATAGAAAATATTAGAAAAACAAAGGACAACCACTTGTCTGGAGATTGACTGAGGGAAAACTTCAGATAAGTGAGGATAACTACACATAGCACAGATACTCTGAAATCCAGCAGAGAAAGAGGAACAAAGCATGTTATAGCTCCTACACTAGCATCCCCAGTTAGAGGGAAGACATCTTGCCAAGAAAGGTTGTAATTCCATCATTGCTTCAGATGAACTGCCCTAACTACAGAAAAAATTAACTATGCTTGTTGACTTTAAATCCAGTGTGAAAAGCTGAGTGACAACTTTTCTCGAAAAAAGGAAGCCACTTTACTTTCCTCTGTCCCCAAAGTGCTTGACCTGAGCTGTTGCAAGCCTCTGCTAAATTCTGCTTTGATTTAGGAGACAGCAAGCAGCCCTGTCATGACTAAAAACCGCCAAAGTCTAAAACAGTTACAACCACCAAAAAGTACCTTAGAAGGCTCCATTTAAATCACACAGTCCCAGAACCACAGATATTTGTTCCACAACCCAAATTCATTCAGACTTTTCTGGTGAGGCAAGGGGATAGCCTCCTCTGTGTTACACTGCACCGGGAATATGGTTAATGCCATCACAAACCTTCATGTGATTGACACTCAACTCAATTTTAAGAAGACCACATTGACTTCAAAGTCATACTACTACTATTGTGCAAAGAATAATAGAATTCTGGATGACTTTTTCATGCATTTTATCTTGTAGAATTTGTAGCTAAGATCTACAGCTTGGGAAATCCTCATAAATTCTTTATCTTTAATGCTGAAAATTCTTGGCAGTTTATGCAAGGATTTCCACAAACTTTAAATGTTTATTGCGCATTGGTTCAGAGCTATAAGAAATTGAAATGTAAAGAGTTCTTGCTTTCAGATTTATTAAGTATGTTTTGGTTACATATTCTGCTTATAATTTTGTATTATAAGTTGTAAAAAATTAACAACTTGGGCTCTTTTTGAAAGAATCATATTTTAGTTGTTGTCTTAGCTGCAATTAAATAATTGAACCCCTTTTTAACTAGTTTTATGCTGTACATACTCTCCTCATTTTAATTACTTGAAGTTCTTAATCATCCTATAAATACGCAATTTTATAATGATCATTACTTACAGAAGTATTTTACTTTTGAAATATTGTCTTTGTGTTTTAACTTATTGGTGGAAAGTATCACTAAGTTCCTGAATCTATATATAGGAAAAAACATGAAATTTTATATCTTAAATAAAATTTTAAAAAATAAATCAAAAAAGAACAAAGAAAATCTCAACATAGTAAAAATATAAGGGAATTTTTTCACACCAGTTTACATTAGAATAATCTATTTATACTGCATATTCAGAGATCAAAAATAAATTCAGAGAACATACTTTACTGTGTTTCTGAAATTGAATGTGATGATAACCTATGTTATTAAGTGATTATTGATAAAATATTAAATAAAGCTGAAAAATGACCCTGTTAGGCATTTACCATTACCAAATAGAAATTTGGTATCACAAATGCTGGATCTAAAGTCAAGGCTGATGAGATATCTGTGGTCAATCACCAGACCACATTTGAACTTTGGCACATATGAAAAAAGAACACACAAAGCCAATATAAAACAAGTCACCTAACATTCTTTGAATACTTGCCAGGCATTGGAACGCCCATTCAGACATTCCAGAGAAAGTGGGAACTTTACAGTATGTCTGAAACAAATACAAAAACACAGAGAAAAGAATTCTTAGTGTTCTTTGTTCATGGTAGCTAACATGATTAATATTTATTTTCTTGTAAAGCCACAAAAATTTGCAAATAATATCTGCCTTCTATTGCAACCCGTTTTTAAAAGATGGGATCTTTATATCACAACAGATTTTTCAATATAATATCTTCTTTTCTTTTATTGACTGTTTTTTATTATATTTCATTCAGTTATTAAAACTGGCTGGCTCATAGCTCAGTTGCCTGAAAAAATCAGAAGAGTACAACTCTAATTTGTACTGTTTATATTCACATTGGACACATAGAAAAGTGTGGAATTGTTAGTTATTAGTTTTCTAAAAAAGAAGGTGGAAAAGGTAACCCACTGTGACTTGAATACATTTTAGACAAGCTATTTATTCTATATATTATGTGTACCTTAATATTTTGATAACCATTTTTTGGCACCAATATACTACTTTTTTAACCTTATCCACATGGAACTCATATAGTTCTGTAAAATGCAACACTTTTATTGCCACCAGAGCAAGTTCTAAATCCTAATGTTTTCTAAAGTCAGTAGAAATCTATTCTCACAGGTTCATCATAAACATATTTTATTTCAAGCACTTTGATACTTAGAGTAAGGAAAAAAAAGTTCCAGGGTCTACTACATCTTAAACTCTTTTGAACCATAAAAGTGAATATATAGGGAGTAGATCTATTTAATTGCTTTATCAATACCAGCTTCACTATTGCCACTGGGCTTTTTAAAATTTTTAGGACTTAGATTTCCTCTTTTTAAAGACACTTTGGAGCTAAATTTGAGTTGTTATCAATTTGAAGACTAGGCATTTTTAAAAGTCTGAGTTATCATTTATCAAATGTTTAAAAATTGTGCCTTGCCAATCCTTCCCCAAGAGTACACATGCGGATTTTTCCAATTCCCCCCTTCGAACCCTAAGCAAAAAATATCCATTGTGTCTTACAGGCAACCAAAGCTATTCCTAAGCTGCCTTAGCCATATTTCCTTTGGCATGGAACAGCTGTGAAAAGGGTATGGGTGAATAAAAAAAAAAATCATGAGCTTTTACAAAATAAACCCATGGGTTTGTTTCAAAGAAAAACACTAAATGTTGTTTCAGGAAAGTCTTGCTATTTCAGTAGAGGCTGTAAAGGAAAAATATTTTTTACATCACTATCACACATTGAGTTTGTAGCAGTCTGTCCAAACATACTCTTACCTATTTTCTTTTTTTAATGAAAAAGCAGTATATACTGATATATACATGATATAAATATATATGCGTATACAGATATGCACAGATTGTGAATGTGTATTTAAAACAATATTCACTTAATATGAACAGGAAACGCAAACACTGAGAAAATATGGATGGGTTAAATCAGAGTTTAGAAAAATAATTTCCAGAGATTGGAAGGCCCTAAAAAGGAGTCATCTTCACCTTATGGAACACTAGATTAGCTCCACACTGGCCAATTGCTTCCCCTAGCAGAGTGCAGCAAAATAAGCAACACATAAAAGAGAAGTACTTTAGGAATGGATCAGATGTAGGAGTCACATGGGCAGTTCTATCATAGCAAAGAGTACTTTGAAAAACTTCAGGCATAATGGAATTAAAACAACTTCATTTAGTACAAAAAAATGAAATACATACAGATGAGGTGGCTTAAAAATTTCAGAGAAATCCATATTATGAAAAAGCTTTTATGGATTTCAAAAACTTTTTCATTAAAATAAGCTTATTTTTTAATTTCATTTTTCACAAACTTATTTGAAGTACTCGCATAGCCTCATAGCTTTGTATTTTAGGAACTAAAAATTAACTTATTGCAAAATAAAATTATACAATGAAGAATCAACTAAAATACTCATTTGCGAATTCTAATCCTTGGAATGATCATAATCAGCAATTCAGCAATTTTATTCAGACAATGAGATTCTCTTGGAGCTTGGCATCTTATCTCCCTATTGAATCTACATGACAATATTAAAGATCTTGTCTAAAAAAATGTGTCACTCTAAGTCTCCTTCTTTCTGTCTCTTGATCACTCAGTATGAACTTTAATCACTGTATTTCACAACATACAATTTTTTTATTTAATTCCAGGTTTAGGTTATGCCTTCTCCATTTTTGTACATCTAATACATGACCCACACCCACAGTATTGTATCACTCAATATTTGCTAAGTGAATGAATGAGGGCAACCTCAAGGAAAGAAATATGTGAATACCTTAAATAATTTAAAAAAAAAAAAAGACTGATTATCATGGTCCTGTATTCACAACAAATAGGAGATGAAATTTGAAATTTAATCCAGCAATTCTTGATTCCAAAGGTCACTGTTCTCTTGCCTGATTCCTGCTGCCACCAATGGGAAGCTGTCAACCTAATGAAATAAATCAAATACATAAAATCCGAGGCTAGGCCGGTGCCGCGGCTCACTAGGCTAATCCTCCGCCTAGCGGTGCCGGCACACCAGGTTCTAGTCCCAGTCGGGGCGCCGGATTCTGTCCCGGTTGCCCCTCTTCCAGGCCAGCCCTCTGCTGTGGCCAGGGAGTGCAGTGGAGGATGGCCCAGGTGCTTGGGCCCTGCACCCCATGGGAAACCAGGAAAAGCACCTGGCTCCTGGCTCCTGCCATCGGATCAGCGTGGTGCGCCGGCCACAGCGCGCCGGCCGCGGCGGCCATTGGAGTGTGAACCAACGGCAAAGGAAGACCTTTCTCTCTGTCTCTCTCTCTCACTGTCCACTCTGCCTGTCAAAAAAAAAAAAAAAAAAAAAAAAAAAAAAAAAAAAAATCCGAGGCTAGAGAAACAGCTTTATATCCTGACTTCTCCATGCTTTATTTCTCACTTATCCTGCTTAATAAAGCACCTGGTATTTCCAGATACTGTCCACATTTTGATACAAAAAAATTTTGACTCATACTAGGACTCACTCCTCTTTGAGAGTTTTTGAACTGGTTTCAGGTACAGAAAGTTGACTAATCATAGCACGCATTTTGTGGTACATTACAATCATTGGCCCACAGAGATATACTTGCTTTAAGGATTCATTCCATTATATTTTCAAATCCCATGCCCTTCCTCTCTCTACCAGAGGCAAACATTCTGCTGGGTTTAATGTGACTTTGTTTCTATGTGTCCTTCCAAAATACATGTTTTTGGTGAATATATATATGTATATGTATTATACATAATATATATGTATATATATTACATATATACTTTTATATATGTATATAATATATATAATATAATATATAATATATAGTATAATATATATATATAAAAGCCACCACAGTTCTATTTTATTTTGGTGAATTTTGTTCATTCTTTATATATATATATATTATATATATATATATCTTTATATATATATTAATTTGTATATATATCTTTATATATATGTATGTGTATGTATATATATATGTGTGTGTATATATATATAAATAATCTGTACATCTTCTGGGAATTCTCTAGTAAATAATATAGTTTGCAGCAGCAGAGTTTCTTATTGCTCCGAGAGACATATTTACAGTACATTTTCTATTTTTTTTAATATGTGTGGAAAACTCAAGTGTTTTCTTTTTTCTCTAGAAATCTTTAATTTAAGGTATACAAATTTCATGCATTTCATAAATACAATTTTAGGAACATAATGATTCTTCCAACCCTACCTGCATTCCCACCCTTCTCCTCTCTCCTATTCCCATTCTTATTTTTTACTAAGTTATATTCTCAATTGACTTTATACACATAAGATTAACTATACAAATAAAGAGTTCAACAAATAGTATGAAAAAAAAGTTCCTATGAAATCAATATATAAAAGAGTTACCTGTACCCCCATGTTTATTGCAGTTAAATTCACAATAGCTAAGATATGGAATCAACCCAAATGTCCATCAACTGAGACTGCATGAAGAAATTGTGGGATATATACATCATGGAATACTACACAGCAGTAAAAAAGAAAATGGAATGCTGTCATTTGCAGCAAAATAGATGCAATTGAAAAACATCATACTTAGTGAAACAAGTCTCAAAAGGACAAATTGTTCTCCCTGATCTGTGGTAACTCACAGAGGATCTAAAAGGTAATCTATAGAAGTGAAATTAACACTTTGAGATGTGATGACTTTGAACTGCCCTTTTCTCGACTATTGAACATATATATTTTTTTAATTTATATAAATTGTATTTTATTGTCTATCTTCTCCTTTCTAAACTTTAGGATCATAACATTTTAAAAATACATCTGTTGATATGCATACATTTAATACAATTCTTTGTAGTGTGTATCTAATTTTGTACTATGACTACCTATAACCATTTACCCCCTTCTTCCTCCCCAATCCTATTTTTCTTTTTTTTTTTTTTTAATTTGACAGAGTTAGATAGTGAGAGGGAGAGACAGAAAGGTCTTCCGTCTGTTGGTTCGCCCCCCAAATGGCTGCAATAGCCAGAGCTAGGCTGATCCGAAACCAGGAACCAGGTGCTTCCTCCTGGTCTCCCATGCGAGTGCAGGGGCCCAGGCACCTGGTCCATCCTCCACTTCCCTCCCGGGCCACAGCAGAGAGCTCGACTGGTATAGGAGCAGCCAGAACTAGAACCTGGTGCCCATATAGGATGCTGGTGCCGCAGCCGGAGGATTAACCAAGTGAGCCATGGCGCCAGCCGACCAATCTTATTTTTCAATGCATGTAAAACCAAATAAATGAGAATGAAAATCAATACTTAAGTTTTATTTAATGTATAATATTAATGAAGTATTTTGAATGTACTTATACTACATATGCTCCAAGCATTGCTATGTTCATATTTAGAGATACTGTGGGAATTTTTCATGATAAAAGCATATAACCTGAGGTAGAGAAACTATAAAGAATGAGATAGAATATAACAAAATGAACTAGGGATGAGTTACGTAGATGCAATAGGATGAAAGTAAATGTTTTCTTTCTCAATGGTATGTGGTAATCTTTGTATATAAAAAAGTATCATTAAAATTTTATAGACACTCATCTCTCATCTCCTTAATTTCTTACTTCTTTAAAAAGCTCAATTTATAGAGTGGTATGATGCTATAATTTTAATTTAATTGTATAGGGGCTGGCGCTGTGGAACAGTGGGTTAAAGTCCTGGCCTGAAGTGCCAGCATCCCATATGGGAGCTGGTTCTAGTCCCAACAGCTCCTCTTCCGATCCAGCTCTCTGCTGTGGCCTGGGAAAGCAGTGGAAGATGGCCCAGATCCTTGGGCCCCTGCACCCATGTGGGAGACCTGGAAGAAGCCCCTGGCTTTGGATCAGCGCAGCTCCAGCCATTGCAGCCATCTGAGGAGTGAACCAGAGGATGGAAGACTCTCTCTCTGTCTCCACCTCTCTCTGTAACTCTGTCTTTCAAATAAATAAAAAATAAAAAAAAAAATTTTACAAATTTAATTGTATAAAGACCCAGTAAATTTGATTTGATTATTCTTATTTATTGATAAAGAAATTGATGGGCAGGCGCCATGGCTCACTTGGCTAATTCTCCGCCTGTGGCACCGGCACCCTGGGTTCTGGTCCCAGTTGGGGCGCCAGATTCTGTCCCTATTGCCCCTCTTCCAGTCCAGCTCTCTGCTGTGGCCTGGGAGTGCAGTGGATGATGGCCCAAGTGCTTGGGTCCCTGTACCCACATGGGAGACCAGGAGGAAACACCTGGCTCCTGCCTTCGGGGATCGGTGCAGTGCTGGCCGTAGCAGCCATTCGGGTAGTGAACCAATGGAAGGAAGACCTTTCTCTCTTTCTCTCTCTCACTGTCTATAACTCTCTGTCTCTCTCTCTCTCACTGTCTATAACTCTCTCTCTGTCTCTCTCTCTCTCACTAACTCTGACTTGCAAAAATAAATAAATAAATAAATAAATATAAAAAGAAATTGATACATTTAATTGTTTCATTTTAAGAAATATGAGAAAAGCCATGGAGCTAAGGCAGGGGAGGAATTGTCTCAAAACTGGGATTGGATGTACCCTGGCTTTGATCAGAGATATTGGGCTCAAATCCGAACTTGGCTACTTATCAATTTTGTGACATTTGACCAGTTACCTACACTCACTGTGCCTTATCTCCTACTCTGTAGAATTAAGTATTGATGCCTCTCTGCAGAGGTGCTGTGAATACTAGATACTGTATATAGAATGCCTGGCATATAGTTCCACTTATTTATTTAGTCTTACTAAGCCCATATATTTCATGACAGAAGTGGGACTTGAATTCCAACTTTGGGGACATAAAAACAGAATTTGTTCCAGGAGACTAATTACTTCTTTAATTGATCAGCACATAACACACTTGTATCCAAAGCATCTGATGTCTAAACTATAATTGCTGTTTTCTCTTACCTTACTCTCTATTATCAATCCTTTTTGATCACAATAATCATCTTCTGCTCTAATACCAGAGTAATCTTCTTTCTGGCTTTGTGCATTAACCATGTTACCAATTTTCTCAGGAAAGCACCATATTTAAAACCCTTCATAACTTGTTCTTCACTTTCTTTGGAAATCCATTTACTTCTGTTGCCTGGGGTCCAGATTGGGACAGGTCTGATTTGTATCCCAACTTCACTTTTACTCACGAATATATGTATCCCCACATGAACAAGTACTCCCTTGCCTCCTTATATAAAATAGTTGTCCATTCTTCAAGGCTGTTGTATTATGTGTCAGGAGCAGAGCTCTTCTGAATGTTTGAACTTTGAACAGTTTCCTTTCTTCTTTTTATGACATGGTATTTACATAGATCTTCATATTACAGACTTTCTTACTCATTCCTTGTCTTCTGCTCCACTCAATACATAAGACCATAGAAATAATTGGTGCTCAGTAAATATTAGTGCAGTCATCCTTCAGCACCAAGGAGAGATTGATTCCTGGTCCCCCACAGACACCAAGATCTGCACGTGCTCAAGTCAGTTACACAAAGTGGTATTGTGTATGCATGAAACCTTCACACATACTCCCATATAATTTAAATAATCTCTAGATTACTTATAATACCATATATGCTGATACAATGTAAATTCTGTTAACTAGTGGTTATAATAGGGAATAATAACAAGAAAAAAGTCCATAAATGTTGAGCAGATATACATTTTTTCCAAATAATTTTGATCCTCAGTTTGTTGGATATGGAACCCATGGATACAGAACGTTGACTCTATTCATTGAACATAATTAAAAACTTCACATGTTTTATTCCTGAGCTGCTATAACTGTGTTTCTTGACTCAGTCTTACAGATAATTTATATAAAATCAAAAATTATAATCAAGATGATACAAAACAATGGATAAATGTGAGCTTTAAATTTTCAGAAAGCAGTGACTGCCTTCCTGTTCCTCAACAGCAAAGACGAATTCAACATTACACAATTAAATGCTATTGAAGTGAGCTGCGATTCTTGGTAAAAGCACATTGTAAAATATGTTGCAGCAGCTCTAAGTCACCACATTGCATTGGGTTAAAGCATTTTCCACTTGGAATCCAAGGCAACTTAAAAGGATTATTGATTTTTCCCCTCTACTTATAAATGAGACTCACATATTAGGCATGAGAGCTGCAGACACAACATAATGACCTTTCTACTTGGCTTTTTTTTCCTAACATAAACAGAGTCACTTTCATTGGTTAAGGAGATATTAAACTGTCAGTCTTGTAATTGTGTGTGTGTGTGTGTGTGATTGCCCACACCTTGAGAGCAAACTTAGCAGCTATATTTTTAATTTTAAACATTTTAGATCATTTTACTTAGCATTAGAAATATCAACATCTAATTGTTTTCTCTTCCTTCTCTGGTGCTGAAAGTCTTGTGTTGACGTCATGCCTCAGCACTAATGCACAAGTTCAGATAAAAACAATCACTTTATTTAAGACATTAGACCATGAATGACCTTGTTTTAGATGTAAAATTTAAAATAAACTTATTGCTTCTTGTCACATTATCATAAGGAGAAAGAACCTAACATATGAAACAGCAGGGAAGCCCATATTAAAACTGACCCAAAACAAAATCCATGCTGCTGATAAAGTCATTAAGATCAGATTTGTTTTGTGCCTGGTGAATTTCAGCTTCATTGTTTAATTAGGGATTTTCTGAAAGCAAGTTGAGGTTGATGGATTTCATGTTCTTCGGTGCTGGTTTCTCTCAAAAGCATTTAAAGCAATCCTGTTTCCTCCAGCTTTTCACTCTTTGGGAGGGGGCTCTGAATTATGTGTGTTTGTTTCAGGACTTTGTTCTTTCATGACTATTCAACGAGATCTGTCTCTTTTTTTTACTCTTTAAGATTTTTTTACTTATAAAAATGAAACAAATTTCATGTATTTTATATATACAATATTAAGAGCAGGATGATGCTTCCCACCGTTCCCTTCCTCCCTCACTCCTTCACTCCCATTTTTCTCTTAATTTTTTAATGATATACTTTCAATTTTCCTTATAATCATAAGGTTAACCCTCCTCCAAATAAAGAATTCAATAATAGTAAGTTGAAAAACCACAGTTCCTCAGTGAGATCCATTATTCCTTTAACAGTAGAAAGGTAATATGTTCCTATGTGGCCATCCTGATAACCTCACTTCAAGCAAGCAGGAGAATATTTTTTAAAAGATTTATTTATTTATTTATTTATTTGAAAGGCAGAGTTACAGAAAGTGAGAAGAGGCAGAGAGAGAGAGAGAGAGAGAGAGAGAGAGAACAAGAGTATGTGGAGAGAAAGAGGTTTTCCATCTGCTGGTTACTCCCCAAAAGGCCTCAATGGCCAGGGCTGGGCCAAGCTGAGGCCAAGAGACAGGTGCTTCATCTGAGTCTCCCACATTGGTGCAGGGGCCCAACCACTTGGATCATGTTCTGCTGCTTTCCCAAGCACATTAGCAGAGAGCTGGATTGGAAATGGAGTAGCCAGGACTCAAATTGGCACCCATATGGAACACCGGCATCACAGGCAACAGCTTTCACTGCTATGTCACAATGCCAGCCCTGGAAATATATTTTTGATTGAAAGGTACCAGGAAGGTACTTACTCTGTTTATAGTACACATACTTGCATGCATACACACTGCCAGTTATTGTATCAGAAGTTCTCCCATTGAAGAACCCCTACCAGTTCAGTCTTAAAAACATAAAACCTTTTAGATACTGCAGTTATAGAAGTAATAATATCTACAATTTACTCAGCATTAAATTTTGTGCCAATGTGGCTGGCTTTGTGGTATAGCAAGTAAAGCAGCCACCTGAAGTGCGGCATCCCATACAAGCGCCAGTTCAAGTCCTGGCTGTTCCACTTCCGATCCAGCTTTCCACAATGGCCTGGGAAAGCAGTGGAGTGGAAGATGGCCCAAGTCCTTAGACCCCTGCATCCACATGGGAGATCTGGAAGAAGCTCCTGGTTGCTGAGTCCTGGCTGCTGGCTTCAGATCAGCCCAGCTCCAGCCATTGCCATCATTTGAGGAGTGAACCAGTGGATGGAAGACCTCTCTCTCTCTCCACCTCTGCCTCTCTGTAACTCTGCCTTTCAAATAAATAAATAAGTCGTAAAAATAAATAAATAAATTCATAAAAAATAAATGTGCCAATGACAGAAGTAGATATCTAACACAAATTATCTCTCATTTTATCCTTATATCATCACTCTGTATATAAATATTAGAGCCTTTGGTTTCCATAAGAACAATATAGGGTTCAGAGAAGAAGGGGTCAGTTTTCAAATTGGAATAAGAGAGGGAAGAGATGTGCAATTCTGGACATGCTCAAGCTGACTAACCTCAAACGGTAGAGTTACAAACATACCAGGGGATTCCAATTCAATCCCATCAAGGTGGCATGTACCAATGCCATCTCACTAGTCCCAGTGACCAATTTTTGTTCACAATTGATCATAATGATAGGACTAAGAGTCAAAGGGATCACAGAAACAAGAATAGTGTCTGCAAATACTAGCTGATAGAATCAAAAAGGGAGAGAATGATCCAACATGGGAAATGAGATACACAGCAGACCCATAGAATGGCAGATGTCCTAAACAGCACTCTGGCCTCAGAATCAGCCCTTAAGGCATGCGGATCTGGCTGAAAAGCCCATGAAAGTATTTCAGGCATGGAAAGCCAAGACACTCTGGGGGAAAAAAAAAAAAAAAAACTAAATGAAAGATCTCCACGAGTGAGATCCCAGTGGAAAGAATGGGTCATCAAAGAAGGAGGTACCTTTCTCTGAAGGGAGGAGAGAACTTCCACTTTGACCATGGCCTTGTCTAAAAATTATCAGAGTCAGTGAACTCAGGGGGCTTCCATAGCCTTGGCAGCTCATGACAAGAGCCTAGGGTGATTACTGATGCCATAAACAAGAGTGTCAATTTGTTAAGTCAACAACAGGAGTCACTGTGCACTTACTCCTCATGTAGGATCTTTGTCCTTAGTGTGCTGTACATTGAGATGTAATGCTATAACTAGTACTCAAACAGTATTTTTCACTTTATGTTTCTGTGTGGGAGCAAACTGTTGAAATCTTTACATAATGTATGCTAAACTGATCTTCTGTATATAAAGAGAATTGAAAATGAATCTTGATGTGAATTGAAGGGGAGAGGGAGTGGGAAAGGGGAGGGTTGTGGGTTGGAGGGACGTTATGGGGGGGGGGGAAGCCATTGTAATCCATATTCTGTACTTTGGAAATTTATATTCATTAAATAAAAGTTAAAAAAATTGGAATGTCTTGACCTCAGACCTATGCTTCCCTGCATTCCCTTTGGTACAGAAATAGACCACAAGTGTTCATTTGCTCTGAATGCCATACTTTGAGCACCACAGGCTGAGAGGGTTAAACAACAGGACTTGATTTTCTCACAGCTCATCTAAGACCAAGGTTTTGTTGGCAAGGTTTGCTTCATTCTGGAGCCTTTCTGTTTGATTTCATAGCTGCTTTATCTCCTTGTCTTTGCATGAGTTCCGCTTTATATATACCTGTGTCCTAATCTCTACTTCTTATAAGGACAGTGATTGTATTGGATTAGAGACCTCATTTAGCTTTCATTACCTCTTTATAAATCATATCTCCCAATATAGGCCCAGTCTGAGAGCTTATGTGTTGGGTCTTCAACATATGAATTTTAGAGAACACAATTTAGCCCAGCACACCATGTACATACTTCTTCATAGCAGGCATAGTATCAAGTTTTCTCAGTAGGAAATCCTGGAGGTACATGGAAAGAGACTGGGTCGCTCTGCTGGACAGACCCCTGCAGCACATGTTAGTGCAAGTGTTTCTTCTGCAGCTCAGGGCTTCAGCTACAATCATCAGACAGCAACACCTGACAATGCCCCAAAGACATCTGCCAGGAGCTTCTTCGCTGAGGCCTTTCAGCAGAGTTACTAGTGTGGAATCAACATGAACACATTTTCCAGGCCTCCACTTCGCAGTGAACGCCAAGGTGCAGCACCTCTCCAAGGCAGCTTTCCCCAGCATCCCAGAGAGGGACTCCCCAGCAAATGCTGCAGCTGCCTGTGGATGATGTTCACAGGAATTCACCCAGAATCTTCCTGCTGGTGGTGTCATCGTGGTGAGCATCTTTGCCATCTGGTAGTTACACTCTCTGCAGTGAGGACAGGATCTAATCTCATGCAGGAGTGGGGTGCAGTCTTCCCCATTTCCTCCTCTTTGGGGTATATTTTTCCATCCCTAGTGAAATTGGCTGTGTCTTATACCCGCTATTTCTCTATTCTTTAGAAGGTTGAGCTCCTGATAATCAGTGTCCAGTTATTTGAAACCTCTATTCATTCCCTATATTGTTTCTTCTTCAAATTAACTTGAAAATCAGAAAAATCTGTGTTTTTTCTCCTGATTTGATCCAAAATGACACAGCTGGTAAGTGGAAGACCCAATTCTCAGATAATCTTAGAAGAGAAGGAAAGTGGGGGCAGAGCCAAGATGGCGGAATAGTGAGGGCGTGCACTGATAGTCCAGGAAAATTTAGTTTAATAAAAGGGGAGTTACGGTAGCCTCAGAAAAAAGAACCAGGAAAATATTGCAGAGGAAGCTCTTCTGGATCGAGTGGTTGTGAATCTGAGGACCTACTGGGAGAACAAGGTTGCCCACCACGCGGAAGCTGAGCCGCGGGACCCAGCCACGGAAGCCACAGGGTCTGCGCGCCAGTGCTCGAAGGGGAGTGCATGCCACACAGACAACAGTGGGGAGACTTGGGACGTCCAGGGCTCCAAGTCCACACATCGATGCTGAAAGGGGAGGTGAGCTCAATAACCCAAGACATTGGTGGGGAAACGGGGGTCAGAATCTAGAGGGGGGCTGGAAAGTGCAGCAAACTCACTACCAGAAAGAAGGAAAAAAAGAAGCTTCGGGGTTTCTCTTCCCCCTAACCTTGCAAAGGTTGCAAGAATTCCCAAGAGACAAAGAGCAGGCCCCCTCTCTGGATTTACATATCAACAGCGGAGAGCTAAGGAACTGAGTCACTACAATTCAGTAGCCTAGGCAACCCAGTGGGAGTCCAGAGGGGCCTAAACGGACTCTGGGGGTAGAAGCCAGAGACTGGAAGCTAAATACCATCAATTCTGCACAGCCCGTGCCATGTGGTGTTAATTACTCCCTGAATAAATAAAATAAATAAATAAACAAAAAGAGAAAGATTTACCACACATAACCTGAGGGTGTCATTTTGCACACCCTTAACCAGGAAGAACCAAGCAGAGCTCTCAGCCCGCACTCATCTCAGGCCTCCAAGGCTCCTCCAACAGCAGCCAGTCCACTTAATACGGACATAGTATAAAATAAAAAAAAATAAAAAAACGCACAGTGACACAAGAAGAATTAACTATGCCAAGCAACAAACACAGAAATCGAGGGAACAAGATCAACAATGACACTATGATGCCTCCAAATAAACAAAACACCCCAAGCCAAGAGTATGTAGATGATGAGATAGAAGAAATGCAAGATACGGATTTCAAAAAATTTATGATAAGAACATTTAGAAGTTTTCAAAAGCAAATCCTTGAACTACAGAAATCCTTATTGGACAAGATTGAAAATCTCTCTCGTGAAAATGAAATTTTAAGGAAGAATCAAAATGAAACTCAGAAACTAGTAGAACAGGAAAGTGTTATAGTGAAGAGAAATCAAAATGAAATGAAGAGCTCAATAGATCAAATGACAAACACATTAGAAAGCCTTAAAAACAGAATGGGTGAAGCAGAAGAGAGAATATCGGACTTAGAAGATAGAGCACAGGAAAACATACAGTCAGACCAAAGAAAAGAAGAGGAAATTAGAAATCTAAAAAATATTGTTGGGAATCTACAGGATACTATTAAAAAAACAACATTCGAGTTCTAGGAGTTCCTGAAGGCATGGAGAGAGAGAAAGGATTAGAAGGCCTTTTTAGTGAGATACTAGCAGAAAACTTTCCAGGTTTGGAGAAGGACAGAGATATCCTAGTACAGGAAGCTCATAGAACCCCCAATAAACATGACCAAAAGAGATCCTCACCATGACACGTGGTAATTAAACTTACCACAGTGAAACATAAAGAAAAGATCCTAAAATGTGCAAGAGAGAAACGTCAGATTACTCTCAGAGGATCTCCAGTTAGACTCACAGCAGACTTCTCATCAGAAACACTACAGGCTAGGAGGGAATGGCGAGACATAGCACAGGTGCTAAGAGAGAAAAATTGCCAGCCCAGAATATTATATCCTGCCAAGCTCTCATTTGTGAATGAAGGTGAAATAAAGACCTTTCATAGCAAACAGAAATTGAAAGACTTTGTGGCCACTCGTCCAGCCCTGCAAAAGATACTTAAAGATGTGCTACACTCAGAAACACAGAAACACGGCCACCAATATGAAAGAAGGTAAAGGAAGAACACCTACCAGTAAAAGAGCATGGGAAGCTCAAAGCATATACTAGAAAATATTTCCGGGAAAATGGCAGGGCAAAGTCACTACGTATCAATAGTCACATTGAACATTAATGGTCTGAATTCTTCAGTTAAAAGACACCGTTTAGCTGACTGGCTCACAGAACACAACCCAACTATTTGTTGCCTACAAGAAACACATCTCTCTAACAAAGAGGCATGCAGCCTGAAAGTGAAAGGTTGGAAAAAGATATTCCATGCCAACAGAAACCAAAAAAAAGCAGGGGTAGCCATATTAATATCAAACAAAATAAACTTTAACACAGAAATTGATAAGAGAGACAAAGAGGGACACTATATAATGATTAAGGGTTCAATTCAACAGGAAGATGTAACTATTATAAATGTATATGCACCTAATTACAGGGCACCGGTCTATTTGAAAGATATGTTAAGGGACTTAAAGGGAGATTTAGATTCCAATACAATAGTACTGGGGGACTTCAATACTCCACTCTCAGAAATAGACAGATCATCCGGACAGAAGATCAACAAGGAAACAGCAGATTTAATTGACACTATTGCCCAAATGGATCTAACAGATATCTACAGAACTTTCAACCCTACATCTACAGACTTCACATTCTTCTCAGCAGTGCATGGAACCTTCTCTAGGATTGATCACATACTAGGCCATAAAGCAAGTCTCAGCAAATTTAAAAGAATTGGAATCTTACCATGCAGCTTCTCAGACCATAAAGGAATGAAGCTGGAAATTAGCAACTCAGGAAACCCCAGGGAGTATGCAAACACATGGAGACTGAACAACATGCTCCTGAATGAACACTGGGTCATTCAAGAAATCAAAAGAGAAATCAAAAACTTTCTGGAAGTAAATGAAGACAACAACACAACATATCAAAACTTATGGGATACAGCAAAAGCAGTATTGAGAGGCAAATTTATAGCAATAGGTGCCTATATCAAGAAATTGGAAAGGTACCAAATAAATGAGCTTTCAGCACATCTCAAGGACCTAGAAAAACTGCAGCAAACCAAACCCAAATCTAGTAGGAGAAGAAAAATAATTAAAACCAGAGAAGAAATTAACAGGATTGAATCCAAAAAATACTGCAAAAAATCATGCAAGCCAAGAGCTGGTTTTTTGAAAAAATAAACAAAATTGACACCCCATTGGCCCAACTAACCAAAAAAAGAAGAGAAAAGACCCAAATCAATAACATCAGAGATGAAAAAGGAAACGTAACAACAGACACCACAGAAATAAAAAGAATCATCAGAAATTACTACAAATGGCCGGCGCCGCGGCTCACTAGGCTAATCCTCCGCCTAGCGGCGCCGGCACACCGGGTTCAAGTCCCGGTCGGGGCGCCGGATTCTGTCCCGGTTGCCCCTCTTCCAGGCCAGCCCTCTGCTGTGGCCAGGGAGTGCAGTGGAGGATGGCCCAGGTGCTTGGGCCCTGCACCCCATGGGAGACCAGGAAAAGCACCTGGCTCCTGGCTCCTGCCATCGGATCAGCGCGGTGCGCCGGCCGCAGCGCGCCAGCCGCGGCAGCCATTGGAGGGTGAACCAACGGCAAAAGGAAGACCTTTCTCTCTGTCTCTCTCTCTCTCACTGTCCACTCTGCCTGTCAAAAACAAAAACAAAAACAAAAACAAAAAAAAAAAAAAAAAAAAAAAAAAAACAGAAATTACTACAAGGACCTGTATGCCAGCAAACAGGAAAACCTATCAGAAATGGATAGATTCCTGGACACACGCAATCTACCCAAATTGAACCAGGAAGACATAGAAAACCGCAATAGACCCATAACTGAAACAGAAATTGAAACAGTAAAAAAGGCCCTCCCAACAAAGAAAAGCCCAGGACCAGATGGATTCACTGCTGAATTCTACCAGACAATTAAAGAAGAACTGACTCCAATTCTTCTCAAACTATTCAGAACAATCGAAAAAGAGGGAATCCTCCCAAATTCTTTCTATGAAGTCAGGATCACCTTAATCCCTAAGCCAGAGAAAGATGCAGCACTGAAAGAAAATTACAGACCAATATCCCTGATGAACATAGACACAAAAATCCTCAATAAAATTCTGGCCAATAGAGTACAACAACACATCAGGAAAATCATCCACCCAGACCAAGTAGGATTCATCCCTGGTATGCAGGGATGGTTCAACATTTGCAAATCAATCAATGTGATTCACCACATTAACAGACTGCAGAAGAAAAACCATATGGTTATCTCAATTGATGCAGAGAAAGCATTCGATAAAATTCAACACCCTTTCATGATGAAAACTCTAAGCAAATTGGGTATAGAAGGAACATTCCTCAATATAATCAAAGCAATTTATAAAAAACCCACAGCCAGCATCCTATTGAATGGGGAAAAGTTGGAAGCATTTCCACTGAGATCTGATACCAGACAGGGATGCCCACTCTCACCACTGCTATTTAACATAGTTCTGGAAGTTTTAGCCAGAGCCATCAGACAAGAAAAAGAAATCAAAGGAATACAAATTGAGAAGGAAGAAGTCAAACTATCCCTCTTTTCAGACGATATGATTCTGTACTTAGAGGATCCAAAGAACTCTACTAAGAGACTATTGGAACTCATAGAGGAGTTTGGCAAAGTGGCAGGATATAAAATCAATGCACAAAAATCAACAGCCTTTGTATACACAAGCAACGGCATGACTGAGAAAGAACTGCTAAGATCAATCCCATTCACAATAGCTACAAAAACAATCAAATACCTTGGAATAAACTTAACCAAGGACTTTAAAGATCTCTACAATGAAAATTACAAAACCTTAAAGAAAGAAATAGAAGAGGATACCAAAAAATGGAAAAATCTTCCATGCTCATGGATTGGAAGAATCAACATCATCAAAATGTCCATTCTCCCAAAAGCAATTTATAGATTCAATGCAATCCCAATCAAGATACCGAAGACCTTCTTCTCAGATCTAGAAAAAATGATGCTGAAATTCATATGGAGGCACAAGAGACCTCGAATAGCTAAAGCAATCTTGTACAACAAAAACAAAGCCGGAGGCATCACAATACCAGATTTCAGGACATACTACAGGGCAGTTGTAATCAAAACAGCATGGTACTGGTACAGAAACAGATGGATAGACCAATGGAACAGAATTGAAACACCAGAAATCAACCCAAACATCTACAGCCAACTTATATTTGATCAAGGATCTAAAACCAATTCCTGGAGCAAGGACAGTCTATTCAATAAATGGTGCTGGGAAAACTGGATTTCCATGTGCAGAAGCATGAAGCAAGACCCCGACCTTACACCTTACACAAAAATCCACTCAACGTGGATTAAAGACCTAAATCTACGTCCTGACACCATTACGTTATTAGAGAACATTGGAGAAACCCTTCAAGATATTGGCACAGGCAAAGAATTTCTGGAAAAGACCTGGGAGGCACAGGCAGTCAAAGCCAAAATCAACTATTGGGATTGCATCAAATTGAGAAGTTTCTGTACTGCAAAAGAAACAGTCAGGAAAGTGAAGAGACAACCGACAGAATGGGAAAAAAATTTGCAAACTATGCAACAGATAAAGGGTTAATAACCAGAATCTACAAAGAGATCAAGAAACTCCACAAAAACAAAACAAACAACCCACTTAAGAGATGGGCCAAGGACCTCAATAGACATTTTTTCAAAAGAGGAAATCCAAATGGCCAACAGGCACATGATAAAATGTTCAAGGTCACTAGCCATCAGGGAAATGCAAATCAAAACCAAAATGAGGTTTCACCTCACCCCGGTTAGAATGGCTCACATGCTGAAATGTACCAACAATAGATGCTGGCGAGGATGTGGGGAAAAAGGGACACTAACCCACTGTTGGTGGGAATGCAAACTGGTCAAGCCACTATGGAAGTCAGTCTGGAGATTCCTCAGAAACCTGAAGATAACCCTACCGTTTCACCCAGCCATCCCACTCCTTGGAATTTACCCAAAGGCAATTAAATTGACAAACAAAAAAGCGGTCTGCACCCTAATGTTTATCGCAGCACAATTCACAATAGCCAAGACCTGGAACCAACCTAAATGCCCATCAACAGTAGACTGGATAAAGAAATTATGGGATATGTATTCTTTAGAATACTATACCGCAGTAAGAAACAACGAAATCCAGTCATTTGCAACAAAATGGAGGAATCTGGAACACATCATGCTGAGTGAAGTAAGCCAGTCCCAAAGGGACAAATACCATATGTTCTCCCTGATCGGTGACAACTGACTGAACACCAAAAAGGAAACCTCCTGAAGTGAAATGGACACTATGAGAAATGGTGACTTGATCAGCATAGCCCTGACTGTTAATGAACAACTTAATACATTATCCCTCTTAGCAGTTTTTTTGTCTGTTCTACTTAATACTACTGGTTTAATTCTGTAATTAATACACAGTTATTCTTAAGTGTTGAAATTTAACTGAAATGTGATCCCTGTTAAACATAAGAGTGGGAATAAGAGAGGGAAGAGATGTATAATTTGGGACATGCTCAAGCTGACTTGCCCCAATTGGTAGAGTTAGAAACATACCAGGGGATTCCAATTCAATCCCATCAAGGTGGCATGTACCAATGCCATCTCACTATTCCAAGTGATAAATTTCAGTTCACAATTGATCATAATGAAAGGACTAAGAGTCAAAGGGAGCACATAAACAAGTCTAGTACCTGCTAACACTAACCGATAGAATAAATAAAGGGGAGAGTGATCCAACATGGGAAGTGAGATACTCAGCAGACTCATAGAATGGTGGATGTCCTAAATAGCACTCTGGCCTCAGAATCAGCCCTAAAGGCACTTGGATCTGGCTGAAAAGCCCATGAGAGTATTTCAGGCATGGAAAGCCAAGACACTCTGGCAAAAAGATCTCTGTGAGTGAGATCCCAGTGGAAAGAACAGGTCTTCAAAGAAGGAGGTACCTTTCTCTGAAGGGAGGAGAGAACCTCCACTTTGACTATGACCTTGTCTAAACAAGATAAGAGTCGGAGAACTCAAGGGGCTTCCATAGCCTTGGAAACTCATGACTGGTGCATATGGAGATTACTGATGCCATAAACAGGAGTGTCAATTTGTTAAGTCAACAACAGGAGTCACTGTGTGCTTACTCCTCATGTAGGATCTCTGTCCTTAATGTGCTGTACATTGAAGCTTAATGCTATAACGAGTACTCAAACAGTATATTTCACTTTGTGTTTCTATGGGGGTGCAAACGGTTGAAATCTTTACTTAATGTATACTAAACTGATATTCTGTAAAAAAAAAAAAAAAGAAAGAAATTATCAACTCCCAACTTGACTCTCACTGGGATTAAACATGACAATAGGTCTGATATGATTTCATCATCATTTTAAAAAAATCATCTATTATTTTTCACTTTATGTTTCTGTGTGGGAACAAACTATTGAAATCTTTACTTAGTGTATACTAAGCTGATCTTCTGTATATTAAGATAATCAAAAATGAATCTTGATGTGAATGGAAGGGGAGAGGGAGTGGGAAAGGGGAGGGTTGTGGGTGGGAGGGACAGTATGGGGGGGAAGCCATTTTAATCCATAAGTCATATTTGGAAATTTATATTCATTAAATAAAAGATTTAAAAAAAAAGAAGAGAAGGAAAGTGCATAGGTGCTGTAAAGGCTAGAAAGGAAAATGTAAAGCTGTCCTTCTCTAAGAGTATCTACTTAGTAAATCCAATAGAATCACCAGAAAAAAAAATGGTTAGAACTGAAAACAGCATGCAATATACTGGCAAAGATGGCATTGCTTATGTAGGGAATCCAAGAATAGACCTAAGAAAGGATGTGTAAATTGTTACAGAAATATTTCAAATAGGAAGAACACAAAATATAACATGACTAAGAAAGAATTTACATGTTTATAAGTGAAACTAATAAAATAGTAAGAAAATCAATTCCTCTCTAATTAAATTTAATACATTCGATTCAGAATCTCAAAAGAATTTTGTGGGATTTTGAAGAACTAAACATTTAAATTTTACAAATGACTATAAACCTTTGAATGAGAAAAGCAGAGTAAGGACAGACTTTGACACATTTGACAAAATTGAAATCCAAAAACATTATTAAAACAATATTACATTGCAGACCAGACAAGAATATCATTAAATAGAATGCAGAAATCAGAAATTAAACCATGTATATGTAGTAAATTGGTATGTGGTGAAAGGAAACTACAGAACAAGGGAATAACACAAGTTTAATGCAGAAGATTTTAGGAAAACTGGCATACTTGAATGAGAAAATAAAACTTAACCCATAATTTGTGTCACATACAAAGAAAAACTGACAATTTCTGAGTTCAGTGTTAAAGATAAGATTATAGGTCCTATTAAAAAATGTATAACATCTTTGTGATCTATGGCTGAAGAGAGACTTATAGACGCACAAATAAAAATATGCTTTGCCTGCACTGAAATTTAAATCTTTTATTTGTAAAAAGGGCACTTTAGATCATGTTAAACACAAGATTGGAAAGATTTTTTTTTATTTTTTTTTACCTTTTATTTAATGAATATAAATTTCCAAAGTACAGCTTATGGATTACAATGGCTTCCCCCCCATAACGTCCCTCCAACCCACAACCCTCCCCTTTCCCACTCCCTCTCCCCTTCCATTCACATCAAGATTCATTTTTGATTCTCTTTATATACAGAAGATCAGTTTAGCATACATTATGTAAAGATTTCAACAGTTTGCTCCCACACAGAAACATAAAGTGAAAAATACTGTTTGAGTACTAGTTATAGCATTAAATCTCAATGTACAGCACACTAAGGACAAAGATCCTACATGAGGAGTAAGTGCACAGTGACTCCTGTTGTTGACTTAACAAATTGACACTCTTGTTTATGGCATCAGTAATCACCCTAGGCTCTTGTCATGAGCTGCCAAGGCTATGGAAGCCCCCTGAGTTCACTGACTCTGATAATTTTTAGACAAGGCCATGGTCAAAGTGGAAGTTCTCTCCTCCCTTCAGAGAAAGGTACCTCCTTCTTTGATGACCCATTCTTTCCACTGGGATCTCACTCACAGAGATCTTTCATTTAGGTTTTTTTTCCCCCAGAGTGTCTTGGCTTTCCATGCCTGAAATACTTTCATGGGCATTTCAGCTGGATCCGCATGCCTTAAGGGCTGATTCTGAGGCCAGAGTGCTCTTAGGACATTTGCCATTCTATGGGTCTGCTGTGTATCTCACTTCCCATGTTGGATCATTCTCTCCCTTTTTGATTCTATCAGCTAGTATTTGCAGACACTATTCTTGTTTCTGTGATCCCTTTGTTTCTTAGAAATTGAAACAGTAATAAAGGCCCTCCCAACAAAAAAAAGCCCAGGACCAGATGGATTCACTGCTGAATTCTACCAGACATTTAAAGAAGAACTAATGCCAATTCTTCTCAAACTATTCAGAACAATCGAAGAAGAGGGAATCCTCCCAAATTCTTTCTATGAAGCCAGCATCACCTTAATTCCTAAGACGGAAAAAGATGCAGCATTGAAAGAGAATTACAGACCAATATCCCTGATGAACATAGATGCAAAAATCCTCAATAAAATTCTCGCCAATAGAATGCAACAACACATCAGAAAGATCACCCACCCAGACCAAGTGGGATTTATCCCTGGTATGCAGGGATGGTTCAATGCGTGCAAATCAATCAATGTGATACACCACATTAACAGACTGCAGAAGAAAAAGCATATGATTATCTCAATAGATGCCGAGAAAGCATTTGATAAAATACAACATCCGTTCATGATGAAAACTCTAAGCAAACTGGGTTTGGAAGGAACATTCCTCAATACAATCAAAGCAATCTATGAAAAACCCACAGCCAACATCCTATTGAATGGGGAAAAGTTGGAAGCATTTCCACTGAGATCTGGTACCAGAGAGGGATGCCCAATCTCACCACTGCTATTCAATATAGTTCTGGAGGTTCTAGCCAGAGCTGTTAGGCAAGAAAAAGAAATGAAAGGGATACAAATTGGGAAGGAAGAACTCAAACTATCCCTCTTTGCAGATGACATGATTCTGTATTTAGGGGACCTAAAGAACTCTACTAAGAGACTATTGGAACTCATAGAAGAGTTTGGAAAAGTAGCAGGATACAAAATCAATGCACAAAAATCAACAGCCTTTGTATACACAGACAATGCCATGGCTGAGGAAGAACTTCTAAGATCAATCCCATTCACAATAGCTACAAAAACAATCAAATACCTTGGAATAAACTTAACCAAGGATGTTAAAGATCTCTATGATGAAAATTACAAAACCTTAAAGAAAGAAATAGAAGAGGATACCAAGAAATGGAAAAATCTTCCATGCTCATGGGTTGGAAGAATCAATATCATCAAAATGTCCATTCTCCCAAAAGCAATTTATAGATTCAATGCAATCCCAATCAAGATACCGAAGACATTCTATTCAAATATGGAAAAAAATGATGCTGAAATTCATATGGAGACACAGGGGAACTCAAATAGCAAAAGCAATCTTGTAAAACAAAAACAAAGCCGGAGGCATCACAATACCAGATTTCAGGACATACTACAGGGCAGTTGTAATCAAAACAGCATGGTACTGGTACAGAAACAGATGGATAGACCAATGGAACAGAATTGAAACACCAGAAATCAATCGAAACATCTACAGCCAACTCATATTTGACCAAGGGTCCAAAACCAATCCCTGGAGTAAGGACAGTCTATTCAATAAATGGTGCTGGGAAAATTGGATTTCCACGTGCAGAATCATGAAGCAAGACCCGTACCTTACACCTTACACAAAAATCCACTCAACATGGATTAAAGACTTAAATCTATGACCTGACACCATCAAATTATTAGAGAGCATTGGAAAAACCCTGCAAGATATAGGTACCGGAATGACTTCTTGGAAAGTACCCCAGAAGCACAGGAAGTCAAAGCCAAAATTAACATTTGGGATTGCAACAAATTGAGAAGTTTCTGTACTGCAAAAGAAACAGTCAGGAGAGTGAAGAGACAACCGACAGAATGGGAAAAAATATTTGCAAACTATGCAACAGATAAAGGGTTAATAACCAGAATCTACAAAGAAATCAAGAAACTCCACAAAAACAAACCTTACAACCCACTTAAGAGATGGGCCAAGGACCTCAACAGACATTTTTCAAAAGAGGAAATCCAAATGGCCAACAGGCACATGAAAAAATGTTCAAGGTCACTAGCCATCAGGGAAATGCAAATCAAAACCAAAATGAGGTTTCACCTCACCCCGGTTAGAATGGCTCACATGCTGAAATGTACCAACAATAGATGCTGGCGAGGATGTGGGGAAAAAGGGACACTAACCCACTGTTGGTGGGAATGCAAACTGGTTAAGCCACTATGGAAGTCAGTCTGGAGATTCCTCAGAAACCTGAATATAACCCTACCATTCAACCCAGCCATACCACTCCTTGGAATTTACCCAAAGGCAATGAAATTGGCAAACAAAAAAGTGGTCTGCACATTAATGTTTATCGCAGCACAATTCACAATAGCCAAGACCTGGAACCAACCCAAATGCCCATCAACAGTAGACTGGATAAAGAAATTATGGGACATGTACTCTATAGAATACTATACAGCAGTAAAAAACTACAAAACCCAGTCATTTGCAACAAGATGGAGTAATTTGGAAAACATCCTGCTGTGTGAATTAAGCCAGTCCCAAAGTGTCAATTATCATATGTTCTCCCTGATCGGCGACAACTAACTGAGCACCAAAGGGGAAACTTGTTGAAGTGAAATGGACACTATGAGAAACAATGACTTCATCAGCTCTTGTCCTGATGGTTGATGTACAATGTAATACTTTATCCATTTTAGTATTTTTTTTTGTTCTAGTACCATTGGTTGGACTCTGTAATTAACACACAATTATTCTTAGGTGTTTGAATTTTAACTGAAAAGTGATCCCTGTTAGGAATTTGGAAAACATTCTGTTGAGTGAAATAAGCCAATCCCAAAGGGACAAATACCACTTGTTCTCCTTGATAGGTGACAACTAACTGAGCACCAAAAAGGAAACCTGTTAAAGTGAAATGAACACTAGGAGAAACGGTGACTTGATCAGCCCTCACCCTGACTGTTGATGAGCAGCTTAATATGTTATCCCTCTTAGTATTTTTTTTTTTTTGACAGGCAGAGTGGACAGTGAGAGAGAGACAGAGAGAGAAAGGTCTTCCTTTTGCCGTTGGTTCACCCTCCAATGGCCGCCGCTGCAGCCGGCGCACCGCGCTGATCCTGGCATGAGCCAGGAGCCAGGTGCTTTTCCTGGTCTCCCATGGGGTGCAGGGCCCAAGCACCTGGGCCATCCTCCACTGCACTCCCTGGCCATAGCAGAGAGCTGGCCTGGAAGAGGGGCGACCGGGACAGAATCCGGCGCCCCCACCGGGTCTAGAACCCGGTGTGCCGGCGCCGCAAGGTGGAGGATTAGCCTATTGAGCCACAGCGCCGGCTAGTATTTTTTTTGTTTGTTCTACTTAATACTTTTGGTTGAATACTGTAATCAATACACAGTTATTCTTAAGTGCTGAAACTTAACTGAAAAGTGATCACTGTTAAATATAAGAGTGGGAATAAGAGAGGGAAGAGATGTGCAATTCGGGACATGCTCAAGCTGACTTACCTCAAACAGCAGAGTTAGAAACATACCAGGGGATTCGAATTCAATCCCATCGAGGTGGCATGTACCAATGCCATCTCACTAGTCCCAGTGATCAATTTCTATTCACAATTGATCGTAATGATAGGACTAAGAACCAAAGGGATCACAGAAACAAGAATAGTGTCTGCAAATACTAGCTGATAGAATCAAAAAGGGAGAGAATGATCCAACATGGGAAGTGAGATACACAGCAGACACATAGAATGGCAAATATCCTAAGAGCACTCTGGCCTAATAATCAGCCCTTAAGGCATGCAGATCTGGCTGAAATGCCCATGAGACTATTTCAGGCATGGAAAGCCAAGACACTCTGGGAGAAAAAAAAAAAAAAACTTAAATGAAAGATCTCTGTGAGTGAGATCCCAGTGGAAAGAATGGGTCATCAAAGAAGGAGGTACCTTTCTCTGAACGGAGGGGAGAACTTCCACTTTGACCATGGCCTTGTCTAAAAATTATCAGAGTCAGTGAACTCAGGGGGCTTCCATAGCCTTGGCAGCTCATGACTAGAGCCTAGGGTGATTACTGATGCCATAAACAAGAATGTCAATTTGTTAAGTCAACAACAGGAGTCACTGTGCACTTACTCCTCATGTAGGATCTTTGTCCTTAGTGTGCTGTACATTGAGATTTAATGCTATAACTAGTACTCAAACAGTATTTTTCACTTTATGTTTCTGTGTGGGAGCAAACTGTTGAAATCTTTACATAATGTATGCTAAACTGATCTTCTGTATATAAAGAGAATCAAAAATGAATCTTGATGTGAATGGAAGGGGAGAGGGAGTGGGAAAGGGGAGGGTTGTGGGTTGGAGGGACGTTATGGGGGGGAAGCCATTGTAATCCATAAGCTGTACTTTGGAAATTTATATTCATTAAATAAAAGGTAAAAAAAAATAAAAAAAATCTTTAGCTGTAGGATTGAAAGTTCTGTAGATATCTGTTAGATCCATTTGGGCTATAGTGTCATTTAAATGTACTGTCTCCTTGTTGATCTTCTGTCCTGTTGATCTGTTTCTGAGAGTGGAGTATTGAAGTCCCACAGTCCTATTGTACTGGGATCTAAGTCTCCCTTTAAGTCCGTTAACAAATCTTTTAAATAAACTGGTGCCCTGTAATTAGGTGCATATACATTGATAATTGTTATCTCTTCCTGTTGAATTGATGCTTAATCAGTATATAGTGTCCCTCTTTGTCTCTCTTAACAGTTTTTGTGGTAAAGTTTATGTTGTCCGATATTAAGATGGCTATGCCCACTCTTTTTTTCATTTCCGTTGGCATGGTATATCTTTTTCCCGCCTTTCACTTTCAGTCTGTGTGCATGTTTGTTGGAAAGATGTGTTTCTTGTAAGCAGCAAATAGATGGGTTTTGTTCCTTAACTCAATCAGCCAATCAGTGTCTTTTAACTGGACAGTTCAGGCCATTAACGTTCAATGTGACTATTGATAAGTAGTAACTTTGCCCTGCCATTTGCCAAAGATATTTTCTAATATATGCTTTGAATTCCCTGTGATCTTTTGCTGTGAGGTTTCCTTCCTTTACCTTCTTTCATATTGATGACTGTGATTCTGTGTTTCTGTGTGTAACACGTCTTTAAGCACTTTTTGCAGGGCTGGATGAGTGGCCGCAAAGTCTTTCAATTTCTGTTTGCTATGAAAGGTCTTTATTTCACCTTCATTCACAAATGAGAGCTTTGCAGGATATAATATTCTGAGCTGGCAATTTTTCTCTCTTAGTACCTGCACTATGTCTCGCCATTCCCTTCTAGCTTGTAGGGTTTCTGATGAGAAGTGTGCTGTGAGTCTAATTGCAGATCCTCTGAGAGTAATCTGATGTTTCCCTCTTGCACATTTTAGAATCTTTTCTTTATGTTTCACTGTGGTGAGTTTGATTACAACGTGTTGTGGTGAGGATCTATTTGGTCATGTTTATTCGGGGTTCTGTGTGCTTCCTGTACTAGGATGTCTCTGTCATTCTCCAAACCCAGCATGTTCTCTGCAAGTATCTCACTAAAAAGGCCTTCTAATCCTTTCTCTCTCCCCATGCCTTCAGGAACTCCTAGAACCTGAATGTTGGGTTTTTTAATAGTATCTAAAACAATATGTTTTAGATTTCTAATTTTCTCTTCTTTCCTTTGGTTTGATTGTATACTTTCCTGTTCTCTTTCTTCTAAGTCTGATATTCTCTTCTGTTTCACTGACTGTTTTTTAGACTTTCTAATGTGTTTGTCATTTGATCTATTGAGTTCTTCTTTTTATTTTGATTTCTATTCACTATCACACTTTCCTGTTCTACTAATTTCTGCATTTCATTTTGATTCCTCCTTAAGATTTCATTTTCTTGAAGGAGATTTTCTATCCTGTCCAGTAAGGAATTCCGTACCTCAAGCATTTGTTTTTGAAAATTTCTAATTGTTCTTATCATATGTTTTTTGAAATCCGTATCTTGCATTTCTTCCATCTCATCAGCTTCATAATCTTGGCTTGGGCTGTCTTGTTCATTTGGGGGTGTCATAATGTCTTCCTTCTTCTTGTTTCCTCAGTTTCTGCATTTGTTGCTTGGCATTGTGGAGATATTCTTTGGATTCTTCTTCCCTCACTGTGGTGTTTTTTCTTGTTATACTATGACTGCATTAAGTGGACTGTCTGCTTTTGATGGAGCCTTAGAGGCTTGAGATGGGTGTGGCCCGAGAGCTCTGTTTGGTTTCTCAGGGTTAAGGGTGTGCCAATGGTGACACTCCCAGGTTAGGCATGGTAAATCTCTCTCTCTCTTTCTTTTTTTGATTCAAAAGGGAAGTAATTCCACACAGCTGAGCGGAATTGGAGGTAGTTAGCAGGCAAATGCTATACCCACAGGAGCCAGAGATTGGAAATTCTTTCCCAAGAACCACACAGGGAATCTGTTCTGCCCTCAGTGTGAGCTCAAATTCTCCTTCAGTCTCCCACTGGGTTGCCAAGGTTACTGAATTGTAGCGTATCTGGAGAGTAGTCATGTGAATTCCGTGAGTTCTCTCCCCCACTGTCTTTTTTTTCACAGTCTCAGTTCAGTAGCACCACACATTCACTAGGTCCTCATCTGCTGTTATTTCACCCCTCCCCCCCAAGTCAGGTTTTCTGCTAGGCTGAGGGCTGGTGCAGACCTGAGGTCGCCCTGCTTATGACGTATGTCCAAAATGGCGCCTGCTCTTTGTCTTGCTCGCCTTTGAGAGGTGTGCGGAGAGAGAGAAACTCGAGTCCGTATTGGTCACTTCTTTTTTTTTTTTTTTCCCTCTCTGTTCTAGTTAGCCTGGTGAACTTTTCCCCACAGGGTTTCAAGCCTCGTTCCCTCTAGTCTCCTCTTTCAGCTTGCCCGCTGGTGTCTCGGACTATTGAGGTTCGGCTCACCTCGCGTTCCAGTACTGGTTTGTTGATTCTGCTGTTGGTGTCCTGAACTGTGGGCTCACATGTTCTCCACACAGGTCCACTGTGAATCACTGGTTATGGAAGAGTTTTCTCTGTTTTTTCTTCCCCTACTCTTCCTTGAACCTGCAGTATCTCCACTTTTATTAAGCTGTCTCTTCCCGGACTATCAGTGTGCTTCCTTCTTATTCCACCATCTTGCCGCTCTCTCCTAAATCAAAATTTTAAAATACTCTCTTGGAGCTGGTGCCGCGGCTCACTAGGCTAATTCTCCACCTTGTGGCGCCAGCACACTGGGTTCTAGTCCCGGTCAGGGCGCCGGATTCTGTCCCGGTTGCTCCTCTTCCAGGCCAGCTCTCTGTTGTGGCCAGGGAGTGCAGTGGAGGATAGCCCAAGTACTTGGGCCCTGCACCCCATGGGAGACCAGGATAAGTACCTGGCTCCTGCCATCAGATCAGTGCAGTGCGCTGGCAGCAGCGTGCCAGCTGCAGTGGCCATTGGAGGGTGAACTAATGGCAAAAAAGAAAGACCTTTCTCTCTGTCTCTCTCTCACTGTCCACTCTGCCAGACCAAAAAAAAAAAAAATACTCTCTTGGAGTGGTGGTTGTTGCACAGTGGCTTGGGACACCTGATTCCAGTATTTGCTTGCCAGTTCGAGTCCTGGCCCCTCCACTTCTGATCCAGCTTCCCGCTAATATGCCTGGGGAAGGCAGCAGATCATGGGTGAAGTAATTGGGTTCCTGCTGTCCACATGGGAAATTGAGTTCAGCTTGGCCAAACTTGGCTGTTTTGGGAATTTGAGGGAGTGAACCTTTCCTCTTCGTTCTTCCCTTCATCCCTCCCTCCCTCCCTCTCTCCCTCTGTCTCTCCCACTCTGTTGCTCTGCCATCCAACTAATTAATAAATCTTTAAAAAATCCTCATTATTTCTAGAAGTATATATTGCAAAGCAGTGATTTCTCTGTGTATCAATTGAATAAAAAATCATTGTGATATAAGCCAAAATTGACTCTTAACAGGAATGGTTGTTATATGATTTTGGTTGTGCTACTGCCAATAAAAACCCTTGCACTAAATAGACACACTATAGAGATTCCTGTAGCAATTGTATCATACTAATACAAGAAGTTTTTGAAACAAAAGTGTGAACACAGAACCAAAGGCACCAGGCCAAGTTAATAGGATAGTGTGTCCAATTACTTGCTAAGTAATGTTTATAGTTATAAAGAATTGAAAGTATTTGATAAAGCTGATTTTATATGATAATTAGAAATACATTTTCATAGGTACAACTTTAGGAATATAGTGGTTCTTTCTCCCATTCCTGCCCTCCCACCCTAATTCCCCACTTCGTACTCCCTCTTCCATCCCTTTCTTCATTATGGGTCATTTTCAGTTTAACTTTATGTACAGAGGACCAACTCCATGCTAAGTACAGATTTCAACAATTTGCATACACACAAACACACACACACAGAAAGTACAGTTTGAGAATAAGTTTTGCAGTTAATTCTCATGGTACAACTCGTTAAGGACAGAGGTCCTACATGGGAAGTAAGTGCATAGTGACTTCTGCTGCTCATCTAACAATTAACACTTATTTATGATGCTGGTGATCACCTGAGGCTCTTGCCATGAGCTGCCAAGGCTATGGAAGCCTTTTGTGACCACAGACTCTGTCAATATTTGAACAGGGCCATAAGCAAAGTGGAAATTCTCTTCTCCCTTCAGAGAAAAGTGTATCCTTCTTTGATAGCCCCTTCTTTCCACTGGGGTTGCACAGTGGTCCATTGTGTAGGATATTTTTTGTCACACAGTCTTGCTTAAAAGAAAATTAATAAAAAAAGATTATCTGCCTAACACTTCTTAACCCTATGTTATATAATTTTTCTCCCTACTTCCAAATAATATTTTTTGGTATTTTTCATATCTAGAAAATTTAGGGCTATGATTTATTCAAATATTTTGTTGTCTCAACTCTAAGACTTCAATTTTATTTATGTTTAATCACTAGATATCATGTAATAGGTCACTGACACATTGTTCGCATTTCCAATGGTTCCTTTAAAACCCATGCTTGCATTCCACATTAACTACTTACATCTCAGAGAAAGCATATGATATTTGTCTTTCTGGGATTGGCTTATTTCACTAAGCGTGATGGTTTCTAGTTGCATCCATTTTGTTGCAAAAAAACAAGATTTTGCTCTCAGTGGTATTTCATAGGGTATACATACCACATTTTCTTTATGTATTCATTAACACAGAATTTAAAAATGCATAGGAATCAAACAGATTTGAAAAAAAAGAAATAATTAGTTTTAATCAATTGTATGCTTTTTTCTTTTTTTAAGATTTATTTTATTTATTTGAAAGTCAGAGTTACACACACACACACACACACACACACTCAGGTCTTCCATCTTCTGGTTACTCTGGGCTGTCCTCCGCTGCTTTCTCAGGTGCATTAGCAGGGAGCTAGATCGAAAATGGAGCAGCCAGGACTCAAACTGGCACCCATATGGGATGCCAGTGCTGCAGATTAAGGCGTAATTCACTATGCCACAGTGCTGGTCCCTGATATTTTTTTCTTAAAAAGAGAACACTAATAGGCAGGGAAAATGTCACATTGCTTTGAACACAGAAGGCTCTAAAAATAGTTAAAAATGAATATATGGTAATTACAGTTTTCTACATGTTTGCAGTGCACAAAACATCTAGATATATTTTTGAGCTGTTTGATTTTAAACAGGTCAGTCTGGTATTTTATTTTGTTAGAATTTTAAGTATTTATTTGAGAACCAGAGAGATAGAGATAGGGAGCTAGAGACTTACTGACTGACAGAGAGAGCTCTTATCTTGCAGTTCACTTCTCAGATACTGCCCATAAAAGCAGGGCCGGGCCTGGTTCAGAGCCAGGAGGAAGGAATGCAATCCAGATACTCCAGAATGGAAGCAACAACCCAATTATTTGAGCAGTTCCTTCTGCCTCCTGGGCCCTGTGTCGGTGGGAAACTGGAGTAAAGAGCAGGAGCTCAGAATTGAATCCGGGCCCCCTGATGTGGAGTCAAGGCATCTTAACTCCTTTGTGAAATGACTACTCTCATTTGAGTGTTTTAGTAATCAGCTTGGAAATTCAATGGAGGGAATTCAAGCCATGATAGACATTATTTTCTGATGAAATTTCATTTTATCATGTGATGACATAACTTTTCCTGTGTGTTTTTGTTGACTCTAAGCTTGCATTCCATATCATGGAGGGCCAATTGCATCAAATAATAGAAGTTTAATTGGTTTTGTGATGTAGACACTGTTCTGCAACAACAGGCAAGTCCTAAGATTCTATCAGAACTGTCTCTCATAACCAAGCTAGTCTTTTGACATGAACATTTTTTCCTCAAATTAAGATACAGGAGAATTTTGCTTTCAACTTTTTCTTAATTCTCAGACTCTTTTAAGTTAGCTAATATGTTTAGATTTATTGACAAAAAAGGGAAAGAGAATGTGGATAGATTTCTTTAAATTAAAGTTAAAATATTTTTACTGTAAAATGTCTTGTGGGTAAAAATTGTATTTTATTATATGAATATATGCCAGTTATCAGTTTGTTATCTTGGTATTGTTTCAAGGTTATCTCATAAGTCACTGAAGAAAAACATAACACTGGTCTGGTTATCAACACTCAATAGTCAAACTGTCTATACTTAATTCTCCAGGTGTCCTAAAAACTCAAGGGCAAATAAGCCAACGCCACTAAGACATTCAATGAAGTCATTTTGTAATCAGTCTTAAATAGGTGAAAAAATACCCCACTAATCGTTCCATTAACTGGTTGCCCCCCTTTCCTGGAATTATTTAGCAAGATGCTGTTACGTCTCTCTCAGTGTATGCACATTATGTCAATATGACTGATGGCAAACAACTTGGTTTGGCACATGCAATGTTTGCTATCTGTTTTCCCTGCAGTCTCTGGCAGTTTGTTATCTTGAACTCCATTTGTAAGCTTCAAACTGTGGAGGTGCCAAAAGCATGCCTGATATTATTCACATATATATTTCTTAATTTCTAAAAATGAGGAAGAGGTAAATGTGTGGCAGGCATTAATGAGAGCATGTCCTTGAAGACTCTACAGATGTCAAGATAAAAAGAGTCAATGGAGAGTGAAATTAAGTTTTCTTTTTAAATAAAGTACATTAATCAAAGGAAGCAATAATTTAAATATTTAATTTTGGCAGACAGATTACAATATGTACAATTAAAATATATCATGGACAATTATAAACAAGCAAAATATCTTTTTAATAAATATTTTACTATTTTGTTGTTCAATACCATAAAAGTCAGTAAGGTCAAATTTATATGTATATAGATATCATTGGATCATCAGATTTCTAGGCAATGTCTTCTTATCTTCCATAATTGTCAATTTAATTGTAAAACACAAATACACATGATAACGGTTTTAGAAAACATAATATTTAGATTATTCCTGTGTTGAACACCTTAATGTTACCTGAGTTCAACATACAGGCTTAGATTTTGATACCACCTTCAGCCTTCAAAACAAAGAGAGTTTTAATATTACAACAATCTAAGAAGTCATACATATGTATGCTACTACAAATAACAGGAAATCACTGACATGAGTGTGGTCATTGCAGCAACAGGGAATAACAGAACCTAAAATTTGAAGGAACATAAAATCTAAATTTATACTTAAGAACATCCTGGTAAGAGATTGCAGAATAACTTATATAAAAGTTATTCTAAATATGATACTGTATATTATAATATAAGTAATAAAAGTATGCCTTGCCAAGAATGTAGAAAGAGGGTATGGGATTATTTATTCCTTTGAGAACTGGGACAATGGTATGCCAAGCTATATTGAAGAGGCAGTTCAAATAATTTGTAGAATAAGATTATAAAAATTCGATGACTGTTTTATAAGAGGTGAAGTAATAATTTATTAATAATAAGAAGCTGATCATATGAGTATTATAGAAAATGGAACATTAACAAAGAAAAAGTGATCAGTTGACTCAGAGCACTCTTTTGTGTTAAAAGATGTGCTGGGACATGAGGGAATTGTCTGACTACTCTAAAGGTGGTATGAATCCACTAGACTAGAAATTCCTATGAGGTGACCATGAGGGTTCCTATCTCCTTGCCTTCTAGAGGATACATGTTATTACCTTGGTTTTCATTCTTGCTATTTTGATTTTTCTGAAGTGGTACATCATTGTCCCTTTGATGTTCATTTTTCTGATTATGATGAGTTTGAACATCTCAATATATATGAGTGTCTCTTTCTGTGAGTTGTTTGTTTACTGGCTACCTATGATTTTTATTTGTTTTTCTATCATTTTTATGGTTTTTTTTCTGGAGCTTTTGGTGTGCTTTAGCTATTAGTTATTGATACTTAAAATATCTTTCCCATTACGATCAATTGTGAATAGAAATTGATCACTGGGACTAGTGAGATGGCATTGGTACATGCCACCTCGATAGGATTGAATTTGAATCCCCTGGTATGTTTCTAACTCTACTGTTTGAGGTAAGTCAGTTCAAGCATGTCCCGAATTGCACATCTCCTCCCTCTCTTATTCCCACTCTTATATTTAACAGTGATCACTTTTCAGTTAAGTTTCAGCACTTAAGAAGAATTGTGTATTGATTACAGTATTCAACCAAAAGTATTAAGTAGAACAAACAAAAAAAAATACTAAGAGGGATAACATATTAAGCTGCTCATCAACAGTCAGGGTGAGGGCTGATCAAGTCACCGTTTCTCCTAGTGTTCATTTCACTTTAACAGGTTTCCTTTTTGGTGCTCAGTTAGTTGTCACCTATCAAGGAGAACAAGTGGTATTTGTTCCTTTGGGATTGGCTTATTTCACTCAACAGAATGTTTTCCAAATTCCTAACAGGGCTCACTTTTCAGTTAAAATTTAAACACCTAAGAATAATTGTGTGTTAATTACAGAGTTCAACTAATGGTACTAGAACAAAAAAAAAAATACTAAAATGGATAAAGTATTACATTGTACATCAACCGTCAGGACAAGAGCTGATCAAGTCACTGTTTCTCATAGTGTCCATTTCAGATTTTACATTCTTCTCAGCAGTACATGGAACCTTCTCTAGGACTGACCACATACTAGGCCATACAGCAAGTCTCAGCAAATTCAAAAGAATTAGAATCATACCATGCAGCTTCTCAGACCATAAAGGAATGAAGTTGGAAATTAGCAACTCAGGAATCCCTAGAGCATATGCAAACACATGGAGATTGAACAACATGCTCCTGAATGAACATTGGGTCATAGAAGAAATTAAAAGAGAAATCAAAAACTTTCTGGAAGTAAATGAGGATAACAGCACAACATACCAAAACTTATGCGATACAGCAAAAGCAGTGTTAAGAGGAAAGTTCATATCAATAGGTGCCTACATCAAGAAATTGGAAAGGCACCAAATAAATGAACTTTCAATTCATCTCAAGGACCTAGAGAATCTGCAGCAAACCAGACCGAAATCTAGTAGGAGAAGAGAAATAATTAAAATCAGAGAAAAAATCAACAGGATTGAATCAAAAAACAAAAAAAAAAACATTTCATAAACCCTACAGGCTAGGAGGGAATGGCGAGAGATAGCCCAGGTACTAAGAGAAAAACTGCCAGCCCAGAGTATTATATCCTGCTAAGCTCTCATTTGTGAATGAACGTGAAATAAAGATTTTCACAACAAACAGAAATTGAAAGAATTTATCGCCATTTCAAAAAACCAGCCAAACGAGGAGCTGGTGTTTTGAAAAAATAAACAAAATTGACACGCCATTGGCCCAACTAACTAAAAAAAAGAAGAGAAAAGACCCAAATCAATAAAATCAGAGATGAAAAAGGAAACATAGCACAACAACACAGAAATAAAACGAATCATCAGAAATTACAACAAGGACTTGTATGCCAGGAAACAGGGAAATCTATCAGAAATGGATAGATTCCTGGACACATGCAACCTACCTAAATTGAACCAGGAAGACATAGATAACCTAAACAGACCCATAACTGAGACAGAAATTGAAGCAGTAATAAAAGCCCTCCCAACAAAGAAAAACCAAGGACCAGATAGATTCAAGGCTGAATTCTACCAGACATTTAAAGAAGAACTAACTCCAATTCTTCTCAAACTATTGAGAACAATCAAAAAAGAGGGAGTGCTCCCAAATTCTTTCTATGAAGCCAGCATCACCTTAATTCCTAAGCCAGAAAAAGATGCAGCATTGAAAGAGAATTACAGACAAATATCCCTGATGAACATAGACACAAAAATCCTCAATAAAATTCTGGTCAATAGAATGCAACAACACATCAGAAACATCATCCACCCAGACCAAGTGGGATTTATCCCTGGTATGCAGGGATGGTTCAATGCGTGCCAATCAATCATTGTGATACACCACATTAACAGACTGCAAAAGAAAAACCATATGATTATCTCAATAGACTCAGAAAGCATTTGATAAAATACAACACCCTTTCATGATGAAAATTCTAAGCAAACTGGGTATGGAAGGAACATTCCTCAATACAATCAAAGCAATTTATGAAAAACCCACGGCCAACATCCTATTGAATGGGGAAAAGTTGGAAGCATTTCCACTTAGATCTGATACCAGAGAGGGATGCCCACTCTCACCACTACTATTCAATATAGATATGGAAGTTTTAGCCAGAGCCATCAGACAAGAAAAAGAAATTAACGGGATACAAATAGGGAAGGAAGAACTCAAACTATCCCTCAATGCAGATGATATGATTCATTATTTAGGGGACCTAAAGAACTCTACTAAGAGACTATTGGAACTCATAGAAGAGTTTGGAAAAGTAGCAGGATACAAAATCAATGCACAAAAATCAAAAGCCTTTGTATACCCAGGCAATGCCATGGCTGAGGAAGAACTTCTAAGATCAATCCCATTCACAATAGCTACAAAAACAATCAAATACCTTGGAATAAACTTAACCAAGAACGTTAAAGATCTCTACGATGAAAATTACAAAACCTTAAAGAAAGAAATAGAAGAGGATACCAAGAAATGGAAAAATCTTCCATGCTCAAGAATTGGAAGAATCAACATCATCAAAATGTCCATTCTCCCAAAAGCAACCTACAGATTCAATGCAATACCAATCAAAATTCCAAAGACATTCTATTCAAATATGGAAAAAAATGATGCTGAAATTCATATGGAGACACAGGGGAACTCAAATAGCTAAAGCAATCTTGTACAACTAAACAAAGCCGGAGGCACCACAATACCAGATTTCAGGACATACTACAGGGCAGTTGTAATCAAAACAGCATGGTACTGGTACAGAAACAGATGGATAGACCAATGGAACAGAATTGAAACACCAGAAATCAACCCAAACATCCACAGCTAACTTATATTTGATCAAGGATCCAAAACCAATCTCTGGAGTAAGGACAGTCTATTCAATAAATGGTGCTGGGAAAATTGGATTTCCACATGCAGCATAATGAAGCAAGACCCCTACCATTCACCTTACACAAAAATTCACTCAACATAGATTAAAGACTTAAATCTGCAACCTGACACCATCAAACTAATAGAGAGCATTGGAGAAACCCTGCAAGATATAGGTACCGGCTAAGACTTCCTAGAAAAGACCCTGGAGGTGCAGGGAGTCAAAGCCAAAATTAACTATTGGGATTGCATCAAATTGAGAAGCTTCTGCACTGCAAAAGAAACAGTCAGGAAAGTGAAGAGGCAACCAACAGAGTGGGAAAAAATGTTTGCAAACTACGCAACATATAAAGGGTTGATAACCAGAAAATACAAAGAGATCAAGAAGCTTCACAACATCAAAACAAACAACCCACTTAAGAGATGGGCGAAGGACCCCAATTGATATTTTACAAAGGAGGAAATCCAAAGGGCCAACAGACACATTAAAAAATGTTCAAGATCACTAGCAATCAGGGAAATGCAAATCACAACCACAATGAGGTTTCACTTCACCCCAGTTAGAATGGCTCACATTCAGAAAACTACCAACAACAGAAGCTGGAGAGGATGTGGGGAAAAAGGGAAACTGGTTAAGCCGCTATGGAAGTCAGTCTGGAGATTCCTCAGAAACCTGAATATAACCCTACCATACAACCCAGCCATACCACTCCTTGGAATTTACCCAAAGGAAATTAAATTGGCAAACAAACAAGCTGTCAGCACATTAATGTTTATTGCAGCTCAATTCACAATAGCTATGACCTGGAACCAAACCAAATGCCCATCAACAGTAGACTGGATAAAGAAATACTGGGACGTATACTCCATAGAATACTATACTGCAGTAAGAAACAACGAAATCCAGTCATTTGCAACAAGATGGAGGAATCTGGAAAACAATATGCTGAGTGAATCAAGCCAGTTGCAAAGGGACAAATATCATATGTTCTCCCTGATCAGTGACAACTAACTGAGCACCAAAGGGGAAACCTGTTGAAGTGAAATGGACACTATGAGAAACTTGATCAGCTCTTGTCCGACTGTTGATGAATAACTTAATACTTTATCCCTTTTAGTATTTTTTTGTTTTGTTCTAATACTATTGGTTGAACTCTGTGATTCATACACAATTATTCTTAAGTGTTTAAATTTAACTGAAAAGTGATCCCTGTTAAATGTAAGAGTGGGAATAAGAGAGGGAGGAGATTTAAATTTGGGACATGCTCAATCGAACTTGCCCCAAATGGTGGTTTTAGAAATGTGCCAGGGGATTCCAATTCAATCCCATCAAGGTGGCATGTACCAATGCCATCTCACTAGTCCAAGTGATCAATTTCAGTTCACAATTAATCACACTGGTAGGTCTAAGAATCAACAGGATCACACAAAGAAGACTAGTGTCTGCTAATACTAACTGATAGAATCAAAAAGGGAGAGAACGATCCATCATGGGAAGCGGATACATAGCAGACTCATAGAATGGCAGATGTCCTAAATAGCACTCTCGCCTCAGAATCAGCCCTTAAGGCATTGGGTTCTGGCTTAAGAGCCCATGAGAGTATTTCATGCATGGAAATCCAAGACACTCTGGGGAAAAAAAGACCTAAATGAAAGATCTCTGTGAGTGAGATCCCAGTGGAAAGAATGGGTCATTAAAGAAGGAGGTACCTTTCTCTGAAGGGAGGAGAGAACTTCCACTTTGACTATGACCCTCTCAGAATAAGATCGAAATCGGCGAACTCAAAAGGCTTCCATAGTCTTGGCAACTCATGACTAGAGCCTAGGGTGATTACTGACGCCATAAACAAGAGTGTCAAATTGTTAAGTCAACAACAGGAGTCACTGTATACTTACTTCTCATGTGGGATCTGTCCTTAATGTGTTGTCTAATGTGAAGTAATGCTATAACTAGTACTGAAACAGTATTTTACACTTTGTGTTTCTGTGTGGGTGCAAACTGATGAAATCTTTACTTAATATATACTGAATTGATCTTCTGTATATAAAGAGAATTGAAAATGAATCTTGATGTGAATGGAATGGGAGAGGGAGCGGGAGATGGGAGGTGTGCGAGTAGGAGGGAAATTATGGGGGGGAAAGCCCATTGTAATCCATAAACTGTCCTTTGGAAATTTATGTTTACTAAATTAAAAAATTTAAAACAAACTTTGATTTATATCTAAAAGAAATAGCAAGATAACAAAATTGTGTTATCTGAAGTATTTTGAAAATAACATCCTAGTAAGATTCTTTGTTTCTTTGTTCTTTCCCTAAAACCACAATCTACCTATTAGAATTTCCTGTCTGTGAACAGACATGTGTGAACCTATACATGCATATTTACACACTCAGATAGTTCAGTTAATCACTTCTCACTGGACCTGAGATGATTTGCTTCTACATAATATCTGTGGTACTTAACACAATTACATGACATGTTTTTATTTGTTTGTTTGTTTTCTTTGCCTTGATTTTCTTCCACATCAACAAAAATTATGATAGCAACTATTTATAACATTCTAGTAATGCATTTTAAAAATGAACAAATAGATAGGGGCTGGCATTGTGTAGTAGTGGGTAAAGCAACCTTCTGCAATGCTGGCATCCCTTATGAATGCTGGTTGAAGTCCCAACTGCTCCACTTAAATTCAGCTCCCTGCTAATCCACCTGGGAAAACAGCAGAGGATTGCCCAACACCTTAGGCCCCTGCATCCACATGGGAGACCCAGATGAAGTTCTTGGTTTCTGAATTTGGCCTGACACAGTCCCGCATTTGTATCCTTTTGGGGAGCAACCCAGTGGATGCTTTTGTCTCTCCCTATCTCTCTCTGTAACTTTGCCTTTCAAATAAAATAAATCTTTAAAATAAATGAATAACCCCAAAAAGTAACTAATTGATCCTTCTCAAAATCAATTCCTTATTATCGAGAGATGATGAAAAAGTTCATTTTTTTTTTTTTTTTTGACAGGCAGAGTTAGACAGAGAGAGAGAGAGAGAAAGGTCTTCCTTTTTCCGTTGGTTCACCCTCCAAGTGGCTGCTACGGCTGGTGCATTGCAGCCAGTGCGCTGTGCCAATCTGAAGCCAGGAGCCAGGTGCTTCCTCCTGGTCTCCCATGTGGGTGCAGGGACCCAAGCACTGGGGCCATCTTCCACTGCCTTCCCGGGCCACAGCAGAGAGCTGGACTGGAAGAGGAGCAACCGGGACAGAATCCGGTGCCCCAACAGAGACTAGAACCCCGGGGTGCCGGCGCCGCAGGCAGAGGATTAGCCTAATGAGCAAAGGCGCCAGCTGAAAAACTTTTTGATAGAGCCAAATGATCACCACCTATTTTTTGTAGTTTTCAAATTGTTTTCCAATGAAAGAAGAAATTTACAAGCCTCAGAAATCTGTAAACACAGAACAAAATATTGGCAAAAACAATTCTTTGAAATATTTTATATATTGTTTTATAATTGGTATGCCATCTTTTGAAAATCACTTAAGCAACATTGAAATTACATTTTTATATTTCAAACTTGTTTTCATTATCTCTAGTAGTACAGTTTCAAACTAGTGATTATTTATAGGACTGATGCCACCAGTAAAAGAGGAATGTGTCAGACAGAAGTTTGTTTCTTAGGATAAGTTAAGCTGAAGTAATAAATAGATTCTTAATTTTAACAGCTGAAGCCATCAAAGCTTATTTGTCAGTCACCGTGTGCTCTTGGTTGGTGCAGGTGCTTTCTCACACTGCGATTTAGGGAGCCGGATTCTTATCACATTGAGACTCCGCTGTCCTCTTCAAGGCTTCAACATCACTACCAGGCTCCAAGTGTACAAGAGAAGCACCACTTCTTCTTAAAAGCCTTACCTAGAAATTGGACAGTTTACTTCTGCCATGTTTCAGAACTGTTTATAAGGACACATCTACCTTTAAGCAGGACTGAGAGACAAAGCTTTTTGCTGCAAACAACCGTCATTCTGTATGAAACGATGCATACATTTGGGGGGGAGGAATAGTTAGCTGCCTTTGCCACAATTATATTCATGTAAGCACAAAAGTATTCAACCAAAGAACACAATTTTGGGATAATTAAGAGTAAAACATTACTAAAAGCCATAAAAGTCTCTGGAAAATATGTATCAGCATATCCCTATGGCACAGTTGTTTTACTTTACTATTTCTTAATAGTAAAGTTTAAAATTACTGATATGTTCACCAAGGCATCAATTTATTCACTTTGGTGTCTGACCAAACAAGACAATGGCAGGCATACATTTAATGATATGACAATGTGTCTCGGAATCATTCAGTTCCCTAATCATGTTTTCAAGAACATATCTACAAGCAGCAAATACAAATGTACATCTGTTCCCTGGCTCTTTGTATTTGCACAGGAAATGCCAAAGGATGTCTAGGATCCTGACATTGTGAACATTGACATTAAAAACTAAGATAGAACACCAATGAATTCTCACAAGTTTATCTATTTCTTATAGACAATAACTGTATCTCTGTCTGCAACAACTTACTCCAGAGGAATTTTCCAAAAGTTAAATTCTGTAGAGGCACTTATACAACACACTGTTTACTCAAAACCACTAAGTCCTATCTAAATACATCTTCTTCTCCTTGAAATAGGAAACTTGCTAGTCTTTAAGTATCTTATTAAATGATGCACTCACTTATTAATCAAATAGAATTATACCTGAAACTTCTAAGAGCAGCATCAGCTCCTTGTCAATTTACTCTCAAAGAAGGTAATTTTGAAAAACCATACAATTGCCAAAAAAAAAAAAAACCACAATTCCTATGCTAATTAAAGTAGTCTTCAAATGCATATTATTAAATAGTCAAAAAAGGATGATCAAACCTTTCAGGAGATTCAATGTGTAGAAGGAGATAGAAGATGAATAAATTAAACTGATTCTAAATTTAAAATACAATCAATCAAGAGAAGATTGTTGTATTTAAAATATAAGATTATTTCAAACAAATCAAGAAGACATTTTGTTCTTAATAGAGGGCTGGAGATGCAAAAGAACATGAAAACAAAGATTTCAAAGGAATTTAAATTTTAATTTCCAGCAAATGACCAAAATGAATATTTATAAATCTACAAGACTGTGCTAATAGGAGCTCCAGCAGGACACAACTAGATTTGAGTTTCAAATTAACAATGAACAGATTTCTTAGTAAAAATATGTCACAAATATTGTGTGGTAAACGGTTGTGAAAAAAGCCATTTCCTATTTCTCTAAAGTTCAGATTTGCCTGAGAGTCCTACATTTATATTGCTTAATCTGCCACCATTATTTGCTAGGCAGTTTGGCATTGGGGAATAGATATTGCATACAAAGATTACAAATTATTGTTAAATACATATCATTTTCAAAATGAAAGTTAACTTACTAAATTCAAAAGTGGTATGGCCAAAGACTTAAGTAGGAGTCTAAAGGACAGAGTCAGAGAACATTCTTACAAGTTAGAGCAGAGCAGACAGAAAAAACATGGGGGAAAACTGCAAGCTATATAGAGATTAGATTTTAAAATTTAGCATCCATCTAATGAGTCTCACAGGTAGAAGCAATAACAACAAAAGGAGGAAAATACTGGTTTTTTTTACATAATGAAGAATTAGCAGAAATTATCTAAATTTGTAATTTCCAGAGTAAAGGTATAAATATATTTCAAGATCATATAGAAAATCAATTGATGAGCTTATTAGTAACATTGTAACTGTCAAATTGAAAGATAAAAAAGGAGAAAATAGAAAAAATGCTAAAAATAATTTTCTTTGAGAAGAGGAAAATATCATGATTCAAGATAGATGTATTTTTATTTAGTCCTGAAATGATATAATTAGCCCAGGTCCCCCCCCAAAACAGAGATTCAGGCTAAAGCTTGAGTGCAAGTAGTTTATTTGGAGCATGATAAAACGGATCATAAATAAGTAAAGTAGGGAATTGAAACAGAGAAGGAAATAAGCAAATATAGTAATGAGTTATAGAGTTGGCTACCACAACAGTATGAGTACAACTGAATTACAGTGTATTTTCTGAGAAGGAATAAGAAAATTATTTCACATTAATCCCAGGAAATGAAACAGGAAAGCATTTATCCATCTACTTCATGCCATGTTGGTTAAAGTCAACAATGCGTTCTATCTAGTGCTGATATAATCAAGACTGAGATTAGAGGCAAAATATTAACACAGAAAAGTGAATTAACAACTGAATGTTTACTATTGTCCTTTCCATTTATGTGCAAGCAAGTTGCATTTAATTCTCTATATTGATTGGCATTTGGAAGTTTACATGAATGGGCATTTTATCTAATGGTTAAGAGCCCAATTAAGACAACTTTTCACCTAGAGGAGTGCCTAGGTTCCAGTCCTAGCTCTGGCTCCTGACTCCAACATTCCTGCTAATGCAGAACCCAGGAGACAATGGTGATAACTTAAATAATTCATTTCCAGTCATCCACATGGGAGACCTGAATTGTGTTCCCAAACTGTGATTTTGGCCAAGGTCCAGTCCCAGCCACTATGGGCATTTCAGAATTGAGCCATTGGATAAGATCTCTCTCCCTCCCTCCCACTCTTGCTCTCTCCCTCCCTCTTTCTAATAAATAAATTAAGGTAGCTGTTTTCTTAGTGGTTACAATGCCAACTAAGACACAAATGTCCCACATCAGAATATCTCGGTTCTTCTGGCTTCTGGCTTCTGGCTCCTGCCAATAATTTCCTACTAATGCTGACCCTGAGAAGTAGTGGTGATGGTTCAAGTTATTGGGTTCCTGCAACCCACATAGTATTCACAGCTCCTTGTAACAGCCCAGTCTAACCCACTATTCTCTGTTCACCTAGATGTTTTTAGCTTCCATATAAAAGATAAAGCATGCAGTATTCTCCTTCCTGTGTCTTGCTTATTTCATTTGCATAATTCCTCCAATTCCACCCAATTTGCTACAATGCTGAGATTTTATTGTATTTTATGGCTGAATAATACTCCATTGTGTTTATGTACCACAGTCAGAATTCATTCTTTTATCAATGAGCATCTAGGTTAAATTCATATGAAAGAACTTCAAAAAGTTCATAGAAAAGGTGGAACTAAAAGGTTTATTTTGATGCAAAAAGGTTGAAACTCATGCACAATTGTTTCATAAACCACACTTTTCATGAATGTTTTGAAGACTCCTTGAAAGTAAGGATTGAACAATATTTTTGGACCAAAAATACTTTTAATATCTTTTTGTTCCATTTTCCATTAATTTGGAAGTACTCTTGTCTTGACTGCCATCAACAGTGCTGCAATGACCATGAGACTGCAGACATCTATTTCATATGCTGGTTTCAATTCCATTGAATATATGCCCTGAAATGGGGTTAAAATTATGTCTTTGCAAAAATTAATGAAAAGAAAAAAGGAAGGGAAGGAGAGGGATGGAGATAGGGAGAGGCAGAGGGAGGGAAGTATGCTTATCTTCTTAGAACTGTACCCATGAAGGCAGGTGCTATGGCACAATGGTTAAAACCACTGCCTATGGTGTCAGCATCCCATTTGGGCACTGGTTTGAGTCCTGAATGCTCCACTCCTTTTTTTTAAGATTTATTTATTTATTTGAAAGGCAGACTTACAGAGAGGCAGATGCAGAGAGAGAGAGAGGGGTCTTCCGTCCATTAGTTCACTCCCCAGATGGCGGCAATGGCTGGAGCTGCGCTGATCTGAAGCCAGGAGCTTACTCCGAGTTTCCCACAGAGGTGCAGAGTTCCAAGGACTTTATCCATCTTCTACTGCTTTCCCAGGCGATAGCAGAGAGCTGGATTGAAAGTGGAGCAGGGCCGACGCTGTAGCTCACTTGCCTAATCCTCCACATTCGGCGCCAGCACCCCAGGTTCTGGTCCCATTGGGACGCCAGGTACTAGTCCCATTTGCTCCTCTTCCAGTCCAGCTCTCTGCTGTGGCCCGGGAAGGCAGTGAAGGATGGCCCAAGTGCTTGGGTCCCTGCACCCGCATGGGAGACCAGGAGGTATCACCCAGCTCCTGGCTTCGGATCGGCGCAGTGCTGGCCATAGTGGACATTAGAGGAGTGAACCAACAGAAGGAAGACCTTTCTCTCTGTCGCTCTCTCACTGTCTATAACTCTACCTGTTAAATAAAAAAAAAAAAAAAAAAAAAAAAGTGGAGCAGCCAGGTCTCGAACCAATGCTCATATAGGATGCTGGCACTGCAGGCGGCGGCTTTACCACCTCTGCCACAGCACTGGCACCTACTCCACTTTCTGATCCAACTTCCTGATAATGGTCTGGGAAAAGCAGTAGAGGATGGCCCAAGTGCTTGAGTTCCTGCATCCATGTGGGAGATCTAGATGAAGCTCCTGGCTCCTGGCTTCGGCCTGGCTCAGCTCTGGACATCTGGGGAGTGAACCAGCAGATAGAAGATCTGTCTCTCCCTCTCTTTGTAGTTCTGACTTTCAAATAAATAAATCTTAAATTAAAAAAAAAGAAAGAAAAAGAAAAAAAGCCAGGTGAGGGACAACTTTTACATATAATTCTTGTGTATTTTTCCAGATACATTCTAGGAAAGGCCTTTCTAAATCTTTCTCGTGGCCAAACTCATCTAGATTATACACTTTCTGAGGCTCCATAGGCTCATCTGCATATATGTCTCAAAAAAATACATTTATAACAGCTTATGGTAGCTATGTTCTTGTCTCCTCTCATTAGGTTGCAAAGGTTGATCTTCATGTTGGAGATTGTTATCTTGATGTGTTTAGCACACAGCACAATGTTAACATCTAATGTCAATATCTAAAGGCTAACATCTCAAGTCTAATACTTTCTCAAGATCAGTTTCTAATTATAAAGACTAGTTTAAAGTTTTTTTGTAGTTAGAATATTTTCATTTTTAGTGTTGTTACAATTTAAGTTATTTTATTTCCCCCCTTATATTTTTGCTGATATATACCTTCACTCAGGAACTATATAATTACATTTCCTTAATGTTTATGTAAACTTATTTTGATCAGTATTTTTACCCCACTTATTTAATGTGTGCTCTTTGTAGAAGTCTTTGCAATCTCTGTTGGTTTCAGAATTGCCTTCTACAGCATTCCTCATGATGCTTAGTAGCAATACAACTATATTGGAACTTTGATCCTATGCACATGAAATATATAGAATCCATTTACGTTAAAATCTTGAGAATCTTATTGTACATGTATTTTTCAATACTCAATAAACAGCATTGAAATCTCAACAAGGATTCCTCTATCCCAGTGGGAATAAATCTCTACTTTACAAGCTATTGCTATGTGAGTCAAAGTAATTTTCTATATTATGTCCCTTTATAAGCAATTACATTATTTTTACACAGTTCTGCCAATATTAGAGAGAATATTTGAACTGTGCTGCCTTCACATTACTCTAGGCGTGAAACAAGAGAAAATATAATCAGAATATCGGCAGCTCTGTGTAAACCCACTTCAAAGAAGAAGTTTGGATCAGGTCTTCCATTGTTTGAAAGCAGATATTTATAAATTGCTTTGAGTTCTATGACACCTTTCTTCTCCCAAAGAGCTTATTCTGATAGTATTTATTCTGTAGCATTTCAAATAATTGATTTGTTTCGGTGTGCATGTCCAGAGGCCTCAAGGACATGGCCATGTTTTTCACAGACCTAATAAGTAAAATTAACTTGGGGCAAAAACCAATGAAGGTAAGCTAATGCAATCTAGTGTGAGGCAAGAAGACACGGTGTGTTGTGCATTGTTCATCTAGGGGAATATTTTTCTGTGTGCTGAAAAGATATTGCAGATATATGTTATTGAATTTGCTATTTCTATTCCTGACCCTATGCTGATGCCATAACCTGTCATGGGCAACGAGTCACCAAAGTGTTTGCAGCTGCAACACATTTATTTAGCAGAAATTAGGTTATTGGCCAGCTGCATTCTAACAGCATTACCTGCCAGGTATTAAAGTGACTGATGAGATCATATTGCAAATAAATTAAAATCTCTTAGATGATAAGGAATAGCAAACTGTAACTCACAACTTTCATAGTCAAAAAGAGACCTCCCACTGCAACTGCTCTCCAACCCACCCTAATGCGACTTGACCCATGAAAATTCCTGAGGTTTTCTCATAAACCTTTGCCTCAAGAGAATTTTGTAATATTGTCTGAGCTGAAAAACCAATGATCAAAGATCTTGCCTAATACAAGGGAAATTGAAGTAGTAAGTGCAAAAGAAGGGTACCAAAAACTCCAATATTCAACAAAGTACATTTTGTAAGATATTAACACTGTTCCTTAAATGTACAATATAGCTATTTTCTCTATTATATAACTATATATATATATATATAACTATATAACTATAACGTACAGTTCTATTTAGTTAAATTGGGTTTCTATGAAACACTGCAACAAAAAAAATCAAGAAAATTTTGTAATCCTTTATATTGTTTTAATATTTCTTGAGTCTATTTCCACTTCAAACTACCATTTGTTATTTGTTTTAAATGGATGTCAAAAGTTCATACATTTCCTAAGAGTATATTATTTAGCATTATTGTATGCCTAAGCTGTCATTATGTCATTATGTCATTATGTCAGAAAAGAGTAAAGGAGTGTAATATACATGCTCAAATTTATTTTTTAATAAGTTGACTCCATTTCTCTTGAAATGAAATGCAGTTAATATAATAATAATAAATTCTATCTATCACTCCAGCTAAAGTCTTAGTATGAATTTTTAAAAATCAGAAATTAATAAAAACGTTTGTGCTTTTTAACATAACTTTCTGTATTTTTCCATTAGTTAACAGCTCTGCAGGGCTTTGCCCTGGGCTAATAACCAAGCTTTGATCTCACATTTCTAACAAATTTCTGCCAGTAGAAGCAACAGATCTATTATTGCTTGCCAGTTCAATTTAGTTCACTCTTTACCTCTTTTTCTTATTGGGCTGATGTCCTCCAGATCTTGTGTGCCAAAATGAGCTCTGTTTCACAGCCCTATGTGCCTGAGCTAGTTTCCATAAGCAAGAAAACAACTCATGCAATAAGACATTTTTGCAAATATAGATGTTTATAGTAAGCTATATATTGGATCCACTTCCATAAAGTTTGTTATATCCAGTTATAAAGAGTAAACATTATGGAACACTGTACAAGTTGTTCTGTTAACTTTTTAAATTCTCATTTTATTTGAAAAAATACAAAAAATAGGTGATGATCTTTTGGCTCTATCAACGTTTTTCAGCTGGCGCCTTGGCTCATTAGGCTAATCCTCTGCCTGTGGCGCCGGCACCCCGGGGTTCTAGTCCCAGTTGGGGCACCGGATTCTGTCCCGGTTGCTCCTCTTCCAGTCCAGATCTCTGCTGTGGCCTGGGAAGGCAGTGGAGGATGGCCCAAATGCTTGGGTCCCTGCACCCACATGGGAGACTAGGAGGAAGTACCCAGCTCCTGCCTTCGGATCGGCTCAGCGCCAGCCGTAGTGGCCATTTGGGGAGTGAACCAACGGAAGGAAGACCTTTCTCTCTGTCTCTCTCTTTCTGTCTATAACTATCTCTCTGTCCCTCTCTCTCACTGTCTAACTGCCTGGCAAGGAAAAAAATACTTAAGAGATTGGGGCCAGCACCGTGGCGCAGAGGGTTAATGCCCTGGCTTGAAGCACTGGCATCCCATATGTGCACCAATTCCAGTCCCGGCTGCTCCACTTCCAATCCAGCTCTCTGCTATGGCCTGGGAAAGCAGTAGAAGATGGCCCAAGTCTTTGGGTCCCTGAACCCACGTAGGAGACCTGGAGGAAGATCCTGGCTCCTAGTTTCAAATCGGCGCATCTCTGGCCTTGGGGCCAGTTGGGGAGTGAACCATCAGATGGAAGACCTCTCTCTCTCCCCACCTCTCCTGTCTCTGACTTTCAAATAAATAAATGAATCTTTAAAAAAAGAAACATATGAGATTGAGATATAAAAAAGGAGAGACACAGGCAAATAAACATAAAGTGAATTAAACAAAGTGAATTCTTTGAGAATATTAACAAAATGCATAAACTTCCAGAATGAAAAAAGAAATTGTATAATATCCATATTATAAATGAGGAGAAACTAACTACAAATGCTGCAGACATTTAGAAATAATAGGATGCCATCTTCTTAAAGAGAAATGAGAAGAGACTGCAGAAGCCCATGTCACTCACGATAGTGCTGAGGGAGAACCTTGCAGACCACATGGACTTTGAATCCGGCCTATAGTATTAATTGGGGGCAAGTTGCATCCCTAACCTTGTGAACTGAGAGCACATTGCTTGTTTCCCACCCTCCCTGCAAGGGCTCCCAGCAAACGGCAGGAAGGAAGCAGGATGTTCACAATGTGTGTACAGCCTGCTGTTGATCATGCGCCTGTGACTAAGGGATTTTATTTGAGGGATAAATCCTCGATCCTCAGGGTGAAGGGTACACATGTAAGCCTGTGAGTTGCTCCCTTCCCCCTCTGTATCAATAGCCCCTGTACTCAAACTTCCAAGGAAGAACCAAGATGGGCAGCTGGCTCTTGGAACACCTCAGCCCTCTCCATGAACTGAGCAGATTGACAGGACTGAGAGTGGATCCCCTGCTCCCTATGACTGCTCACTGTATTATGACTGTAGGAATTCTGCGACTGTAAAATAAGGTATGGAGTGTAGCTGGGTCTCTGGGCAATCATTGTGTCTGGCTTCAGAAGCTCAGAATTCTCTGAGTGCCTGGAGTGGGTCATTGCAGAGGATTCTTTCTTACACCAAGGACTACACATATCCTTTGTGCAGTTCATGCAAATGCATGGGTTGGGTAGGTAGCCATTGTGGGCTCCTCCCAGGAATTCATCACCTTGGCAGAGAGGAGGTGAGGCAGTGATCATACCCTCTCCCCTGCTGATAATAGAGGAGATCCACTTTGTCTAATATGGGTGTCAAACTGGACCCCTGTACCACCTCCCAGACACTGACCAGAGTTCCCTGGCATCACAAAGCCAGTTGAATGTAAGAGGCTTAAATTCTCCAATTAAAAGATGCAGACTGGCTGAATGGATTAAAAAAAAAAAAAAAAAAAAAAAAAAAACACTAGACCCATCAATTTGCTTCCTGCAAGAAATACACCTCACCCACAAAGATAAACACAGACTGAAAATGAAAAGACATAAAAAGGTATTCCAGGCTAAGTGGAATTAAAAAGGATCAGGAATAGCCATCCTAAAATTTGATGAAACAAACTTTAATACAAGAACCATTAAAACAAAGAAGGGCACTATGTATTGATTAAGGGATCAATTCAATGCAATGATGTGATTTTAGCAAATGTTTATGTACACAATGCCAAGGCACTGGGCTATTTAAAACAAATGTTAATGGATCTAAAGGGAAACATACACTCCAATATAATAATAATAGGGTACTTCAAAACTCCACTTTCATCAATGGATATATTAACTAGAAAAATATCAACAAAGAATGAAGCTAATTGACACTAGGACCAAATACCTAATTGATATCTACAGAGCATGTCATCCCACGGATGCAAAATACAAATTCTTTTCATCAATGCATAGAACTGTCTCTAGTATAGATCATATGCTAGGCCATAAAGCAATTATCAACAATTTTTTTCTATTTTTTTCTTTTTTTAATTTTTTAAAATTTATTTGGCAGAGTTATAGACAGTGAGCGAGAGAGACAGAAAGAAAGATCTTCCTTCCTTGGGTTCACTCCCCAAATGTCCACTACAGCCAGTGCTGCACTGATCTGATGCCAGGAGCTAGGTGCTTCTTCCTGGTCTCCCATGCGGGTGCAGGGGCCCAAGCACCCAGGCCATCCTCCACTGCCCTCCCGGGCCACAGAAGAGAGCTGGACTGGAAGAGAAGCAACCAGGACTAAAACCCAGCACCCATATGGGATGCCGGTGCCACAGGTAGAGGATTAACCAAGTGAGCCCCCAACAAATTTTTTAAAATAAATTAAATCATACCATGTATCTTTTCTGACCACAATGGAATGAAGCTGGAAAATAACAAATTAAAATCTCTAGAAAATATGCAAATACGTGGCAACTGAACAATACTCCCTAAATGAACAGTGGATCAAGAAATAGGAAAATAAAAAAAAATTCCCAGAACCCCCACGTGAGATACAGGAAGCCCTATATGACCACAAGCATGATCTATGGGTTCTGGGGCTGAGCATGCCCACCTGCCATACCTGTAGCATCCACCTCCTAAACCTGCCCAAAAACTTGTGTGACTGCCAGCATGAACTGCTACATCTTGGGCTGGGGCATCACCCAAGGACCAGCTCCAGTCCATCAACCTTTCCACCATGTTTGATGCTGCCTGCCAGACCATGTTTTCCAGGAGAAACATGGACAACATGGTTTGTGCCTAGAGCTGCCAGGGTGACTCTGGGGGCCCCCTGGTGTGTGTGTAAATCCTCTAGGGTCAGTGTTAAGGGATACTTGAGGCCTTATTGTCAAAGAGGCATCCCAGGTATATACACCAAAATCTACAGCTATGAGGACTGGATCCAGATGGTCATGAGAAACAATTCATGCCTATACTCAGCATGGAGGACACTCTGACCTCAGAGGACCACTCAACTCTCATTCTTGAGATGGGGAATTTCTTTTGGAATTCCAAGTCCAGCCAGATCCTCTTAGACTTATGACTGTGGTTGACAGAGTGTACAACTATGTGGAATAAACACAACTGAGGAAGGGAAAAAAGATGACAATACAACATATCAAAATTTATGGGATACAGCAAAAGCAATGATAAGAGGGAAGTTTATAGCAATTTGTGCCTACATCAGGAAATTGGAAAGGCATCAAATAAATAATCTAACAATGTACTTCAAAGGCCTAGTAAAACAACATCAAACCAAACCCAAAATTAATAGGAAAAAATAATTAAAATTAGAAAAGAAATAAATGAAATTGAGACCAAAAACACAAAAGATCAATGAAATTAAGAGCTGCTTTTAAAAAATGATAGACCATTTGCCCAACTAAGCAAAAAAAAGGTTGGGGGATGCAAATTGTTATAATCACAGATGAAAAAGGAAACGTCAGCAGATACCACAGAAACAAAAAGAATCATTCAGGTATTACTACAAATAGCTATATGCCAATAATTCAGGAATCTAGAAGAAATGAATGGATTTCAGGATATACAATCTACCAAAATTGAATCATGAAGCCATAAAGAACCTAAATAGATTGACTAAAAAAAAAGATAGAAATTGAATTAGTAATGAAGACTCTCACAACAAGAAAAAAACCCAGAACTGGATGGTTTCAGTGCTACATTCTTCCAGACTTTTAAAGAATAGCTAATTTTAATTATACTTAAACTATTCAAAACAAATGAAGAGGAGGGAATCCTCCCAAACTCCTTCTATGAAACCTATATCACCTTAATTCCTAACCAGAAAAAGATATAACAGGGAAAGAGAACTATAGACAAATATCCCTGATGAACATAGATGCCAAATTCCTCAACAAAATATTAGCTAATGAAATTTACCAACACATCAGAAAGATCATTCACAGAGACAAAGTGAGATTTATCCCTGGTATGCAAGGATGATCCAACATTCACAAATCAGTAAATGTGATAAATCACACTAATAAATAAAGAATAAAAACCAAAAGCATCTGATAAAACCCAACAGTCTTTAGTGATAAAACAAAAATATTTCTGCAAATTGGGTATAGAAGGAACATTCTTATAAATGATCAAGGCAATATATGACAACTCCACAGCCAGCATTCAATATAGTTCTGTAAGTTTTAGCCAGAGCCAGTGGGCAAAAAAAAGAAATCAAAGGGATACAAATTTGAAATAAGTAAGTCATATTATCCCTGTTTGTAGATGGCATGATCTTATTTATAGGGAAGCCAAAAAAAAAAAAAAAAAAAAAAAAAAAAAACACTAAATGACTACTGGAAGTCTTAAGAGAGTTTAATAAAGTTGCAAGATATAAAAATCAACACACAAAAATTAGCCTTGTATACACAGACAATGTCATGGCTGAGAAGGAGATCAGACCCATTCATAATAGTTACAAAAAAAAAAAAAACCTTAAATACCTCAGAATAAAGGTTACCAAGGAGGTGAAAGATCTCAACAATGAAAATTACAAAACATTAAAGAAAGAAATAGAGGACAAAGAAAAATGAAAGAATCTTCTATGTTCATGTATAAGAAGTATTAGCATCAAAATGTCCACACTACTCAAAACAATTTACAGATTCAATGTGATCCCAACCAAAATACCAAAGACATTCTTCTTAGATCTAGAAAAAAATGTGCTAACATCATATAGAAACATAAGAGACAATGAATAGCTAAAACAATTTTAAATGGCAAAAACAAAGCCAGAGGCATCACAATGCCAGATATCAAGAAATACTAAAGGGCAGTTAGACTCAAAACAGCCTGGTACTGGCAAAAAATAGACATATAGATAATTGGAACAAAATAAAACCCCAGAAATAAATCAATACATCTACAACCAACTAATCTTTGACTAACATGCTAAACTCAATCCCTGGAGTAAGGACAGTCTCTTCAACAAATGGTGCCGGGAAAATTATATCTACATATACAGAAGTTTGAAACAAGATGCCTACCTTATACTTTATACAAAAAATCAACTCAAAAATGGATCAAGAATCTAAATCTATAACCTGATTCCATCAAATTACCAGAGGAAAACATCAGGGAAACTGCAAGACATTGGCATAGGCAAAGACTTCTTGGAAAAAAGCCAAGAAACACAGACTATCAAAGCCAAAATTGACAAATTATGTTACATCAAGCTGAGAAGCTTCTGCAGTGCAAAAATAAAAAAAAAAATAATATTCATCAAAATGAAGAGACAGCCAACAGAATTGGAGAAAATATTTGCAAACTATGAAACTGATAAGGGATTCATACCCAGAATCTATAAAGAGCTCAAGAAACTCAAAACAACAAAATAAACAATCCAATTAAGAAATGGGTGAAGGACATGAACAGGCAATTTTCCAAAGATGAAATTTAAATGGCTAACAGTCACATGAAGAAGTGCTAAGGATCACTAGCCATCAGGGAAATGTAAATAAAAACAGCAGTGAGGTTTCACTTCACCCCAGTCAGAATGGCCATCATCTAAAATTCAAAAAGCAATAAGTGCTGGTGAGGATGTGAGAAAAAAGCTACCCTAATTCCACTATTGGTAGGAATTAAACTAGTACAGTAGAAGACAGTATGGAGACTCCTCAGAAATCTGATAATAGATCTACCATATAACCCAGCCATCCCACTCCTGGAGGATTTACCTAAAAAAATGAAATCAGCATGTGAAAGAGATACCTGTACCCTTATGTTTATTACAGCTTAATTCACAATAGCTCGGATAAGGAACCAATTCACACGCTCATCAACTGATAACTGAATAAGGAAATGTGGTATGTATGCACTATGGTAAGCTAGTCATGTGTAAAAAAACAATTAAATATTTATTTTGCAACAAAATGGTTGGCAAATAGAAATACCTGAAATTTGTTCACCTTAAATAAATTAAAATTTTTTTAATTTTTTATAAAAATGAATCTCAATACTTCAAAAATAAAGAATATGATGAATAATTGCACAACAATAATTTCAGCAACTTACATGTAATAAACTTTAATAAAATAGACTACCAAAGCTCATTCAGGAATAAATATATAACCTAAACAACTCTACTCAACATTGAAAACTGAATTTGTAATTAACAACATTACAAAAGGTAAACTACAAATATACAAAGGCATAAGACTTTACTAGTGAATTTTATTCAACATTTAATAATTATTAAGATTGATTTGAGTTTATTTGGAGACCAGTGTTACCCTAATACCAAAACTAAAAAATTATAAAATAGGAAACTACACAAAATGATCCTCAGTAAAGTAAGCCCAAAATTATTAAGCTAATTTTAGGAAAAGGAACTTATCTCTATTAAAAGGGTAATGCATCATGGCTATATATCAAAGTTTTTTAGAGTTTTGAAAATCAAGCAGCATAATTTACCATAACACAGGCCCAAACAAACAAGTATGTGATATCTTCAATAAATGAAAAAATATTATTAAATTCAAAATCAATTTCTGATTTTATAATTCAATAAGCTAAAAATGGAAGTCATGATAAGTTGACTATTTGTCTCCTAATTATTGGAAGCTGCGAGTGTTACCTTATACACAAGAGGGACTCTGCTGACATGATTAATTCAGTGAAATAGAAAGGTCCTAAAATAGCTAAAAGCTAAAAAAAAAAAAAAAACTGTTTTCAACCCTCAATAATCAAGTCAGTGTTAGATTGATACAAAGAAAGTTAAATATACAAATCAATGGAACTGGAGAAGAAGTTCTGAAAGAAATCATGCATAAATGGTAAATCAATTTTGACAAAGATGCCAAGGCAATTCTGTGGGGAAAAATAATCTTTCAACAAATGCAATGTGAGAAACTAGATGTCAGTTTAGGGATTGAGGAGAGAATATCAGCCATTTCTTAAGGACAAAATCTTTGGAATAAATCTTTAATGAGGCAGATTCCAAAATAGAATACAAAGATTATGAACTATTATTGAAAACATCAATAAAGTAAGATTTAATCAAAATGTAAAAGTTGCTCTTTTGGTAAGACATTATTAAGAAAATGTTAGAACAACCCATAAACAGGGAAATACATTTACAAAACACACCTGGCAAAGAGCTTCCACTTGGGGCCGGCACTGTGGCTCACTTGGATAATCCTCCGCCTTGCAGCGCCAGCATCCCATATGGGCGCCGGGTTCTAGTCCTGGTTTCTCCTCTTCCAGTCCAGCTCTCTGCTGTGGCCCAGGAGGGCAGTGGAGGATGGCCCAAATGCTTGGGTCCCTGCACCCGCATGGGAGACCAGGAGGAAGCACCTGGCTCTTGGCTTTGGATCGGCGCAGCACACCGGCTGAAGTGGCCCTTAGGGGAGTGAACCAATGGAAGGAAGACCTTTCTCTCTGTCTCTCTCACTGTCTATAACTCCACTGTCAAATAAATAAATAAATAAAGAGCTTCCACTTATAAGTACAATAGGAATCAGCAATAAAAAGGTCCACTGACCCAACCAGGCCTATAATCTGTCTTTGTAAACAAAGTTATATTTAGCCATTAGGCTTCGTACATGGCTGTTGTCATCATATGATGCCAGAATTAAATAGTTGCAACAGCAATCACATAGTTCAAAAACCTAAAATTACATAATATGTCTGGGACTTTATGGAAAAAGCTTGTCAATCCCTGATCTAAAATATATAAAGAATTGTGGCTGAACAATAAATAACACAATTTTCTAAACTAGTGAAAGATTTGAACAGACGTTTCAAAAAGAAAAGTACATGAATGACCAACAAAGGTATGAACAGATGCTCAATGTCAGTAGAAAATTACAAATTAAAATCCACAATGAGAATAAGCATTGTGTGAAGCAGGTTAAACCATCACTTGCAACACCTGCCTTTCAAATTGTAGTAATGTTTTGAGTCTTGGCTACCCTACTTCTTATCCAGCCTTCCTGCTAATGGACCTAGTTAGGAAGCAGAAAATTATGGCCCAAATACTTGAGTTCCTGCCACCCATGTTGGAGATACGGATAGAGTTCCTTGTTCCTGGCTTCAGCCTGTCCCAACTCCAGCTGTTATAGCCATTTGGGAGTGAACCAGCAGATGGAATATTTCTCTCTCTCTCTCTCAGTCTCTTTCTCTCTCTTTCTCCCTCTCCCTTTTTCTGTCACTCTGCATTTTCAATTAGATAAATCTTTCAAAGATAAAAGTGATAGCACAATATGCCCACTACAGTGCCCAAAGTAAAGGCTTCATACCAACCGAGGAAGCAACTTAAAATCCTAAGCATTGCTAACAAAAATATAAAATCATACAAATATTTCCAGAAAATTTTTATAATTTGATAAGTTTTTTAAAAGCATATATCTCCTATATAACTTAGTAATTCTGTACAACATTATATCTGTTCAACGATATGTTTGTGATTACAAAAGTTTTCTATTTTATAGCCAAAAACTAGAAATTCTACAAATGTCTACCAGCAGCTGAATGAGTAAACACATTGGGATATGTCCATTCAATGTTATACTAGTAGGCAATGGAAAGAGTGATTACAAGCAACTCATAATACAAATGACTCAATTCTCTCCAAAAAAAAATGAGCAAATGGATGGATCTTCATGTTTTTATGCTGAGTGAAGGAAAGTAAAGGACAGAGTACAAATTGCATTATTCTATGTGTTTAAAATGACAGAAAATGACAAATAATCTAAAATGACAGAAAGCACATTAGTAGATAAATTAGTAGATGGCACAAGGAGGAGTGTTGACTATATCAATAATGGTCATGAAAAACATATGTGAGATTGATAGAAATGTTCATCATCTTTATTGTCATAATAGTTTCAAACTTATATTCATGTGTCAAAAATCATCAAATTACACTCTATAGAATGTCATCTATTGTACATCAGTTTCAATTTAATAAAGCTGCACAAAAAATGAGATCTTTCATTAGATAAAATTTACATTTCAAAACAGGCATGATTCCTAGAGTGTTATTTGTGAAGGGCTCAAGTAATTGGGTTCCTGCTTACCCGTGTGAGAGACCTGAATTGAGTTGGAGATTTCTTGCTCTATACTTGGCACAGTCCTGGCTATTGCAGGAATTTGGGGAGTGAATAAGTTGAGAGTGAACCAGTTCTGTGTGTGTGTGTATGTGTATGTATATGTGTATGTGTGTGTGTCTACTTCTCCAATAAATAAATGAACAAATAACAAAAGGGCACATACCAAAGAAAATATTATCATTTTGTACAATAATTTTTAGCTTTTACTATATTCTCACATTCACTGTGTTAGTCTTTTCTATGAATTCATGAGATAAGACATAAAATATTATTTTTTATTTTCCATACAATTAAGTAATCTAGCCAACATCATTCAACTGATTCAAATTCAGTTGTTTCAGAGTCCAACCTAGTGTCCCTGGTACCAGCCCACATTGCATGTATGAAATGCTCTCACAAAAAATACTCTGAAGATTTCTTTCAAGTTTTACAAATATGTGGTTCAGTTAAAGACTAAAACAAACACCAAGTTTGTTTTAGTCAGAGCCAGAAAATGACAGTTTGGTGTTAAAGTCTAAATTGCCTTTGAGATATAAAAGCATATAAATTCAATTTTATAAATTCAATTTTCCAAACTTGTCTTATCACCTAAAGTGACATAGCAGGCAAGGTTAAATTTCATTTGGCTTAAAAAAAAAAAAAGAAAGAACTTCTGGATAGGAGTTAAAAAAAAATCTGGATAGACATTTTTTTCATCAAGTAGTTAATCGTAGTGAGTTCCAGATGTCATATTTTTAAAGGCACTGTTCTTAGATGTCTCTTGCCTAACCGAGGAAATCTTTCCTTTAAGTAAATTTACTATATTTGTCCTACCTTTTGTCCTGGGTCAGTCATAATTTGTATCCCTCTTTTCTTTTCTTAAATGACTGTTTTCCTTGATTTCTTATTAAAGGGCTTGACAGAAATAGGTTAAACTGACATCTAGAAAAAACATTTCTGCTCCTGGGAGTCATAAGACTTCAAATTTAAACTTGGAAAAGTATCTGAAGCAAGTCAAAATAAGGGCACAGAAAGAACAAAGACAAATGTTCCTCTCTCTCTCTCTCTCTCTGTCTCTCTCTGTCTTTCAGAAGATTGTTTTGTTTTGTTTTACATTGGGTCAGCTGGCAAGCTCCATTGTAACTTGAGATTTTTTCCTCTTTCTCATTTCATTTGCTTGTAAATGTGTTCTAAATGAGTTTTTAAGTCTTGAAGGGAGTTGGCTTCCATCCCACAAATGGAACAATAGTTCTTCTTGGGTGAGAGTGCCAGCTACGTATATTATCTGTCCTATTCCCAGTGAGAACATTCCAGTGTCTACTTAGAAAAATTAGTCACATAGATTTTTAGATCAGGGAGGAGGTGGCTAGCTTTAGTTGGCATCTTTAATTTGAGAGAGAATTAAACTGGTCTTCTCTTTTCACATCTAACTCTTACTCATTTTAGACTTTTGTAGATACTTCACCTTTTCTCTATGGCAGTCAAGAATGAGCCTATCTTTTAGAATGTGCCAAGAACTGAGGGCACATTTAGCCTGTTAAAGAGGCTTAGTTGGCGCATTTCCACTTGGGCTAATTACATTCTGTTTCTCAAAAATATCTCTGCATTTTCATTTGGAGAGGAAAAAAATTGCTTTTCAGCCTCACTGAACTAAAGCTCAACCTTTAAAAGCCCAGCATGGATCCCTCCAAAGTTGCCTAAGGAGAAATTCTCAGAATGTGGAAGAATCCAAAAGAATGCAGCCATTTCCAAAATCAGTATTCAAAGAAAAATATATTATTATCCTGATGTAGAAGTTTGCCATGAACTTTAACAGAGATATTTCTTTAGCATGGGGGAGTGATGACATACTTGAGGATTCATATCAAATGCCATTCAAGACAGGCAGGAATTCCCTGGAAACACATTGTCTGTTTCTTTTTTGGGAAAATGAAAAGCATTGCAAAGTAACCCAAAAAGTCAAATTCCTGCAGTTTCTAACCCCTCCTTTGGTGCTACATGTTGCAGGCTCCAAACGTGTCTAGCATGCTGAAGGCATTCCATGAAATAAATTCACTCACATGGTATCTCTTTTTTTTTTTTTTTTTTGCTACAACATTTATAACAAGAAGTTTTCATTCTTATTTCAATTACAGGAAACAAGGTGACATATGCCCTTGCTAGTTTAGCTTTATGGCAAAGTTTCCAAAACACTTGTCTCTGCAAGATTGTCTTGATGTGAAGGCACAGGAAATTTGCTTTGGGCTCTGCTGACTCAACATTGACACAGTTTTCTTCTGATGAAGTCTTCTGTTTGCTTTAAAACCAAATGATGTCATGCAACTAAACAGTATAGAATTACACTAATTATAATAAATAGTGACAGATTCAGATGGAATCATACTTTTTGTTTGTTCTTGTCGTATATATAGTCATATCTATCAAGTGGTTACATGTAGACTTGGAATTTTTACACCAAATGCCAAACTCCAAACCAAACACTTGGGGCAGTGAACCAGCAGATGGAAGATTTCTCTCTTTCTCTCTCTCTGCCTCACCTCTCTCTGTGTAACTGACTTTCAAGTAAATAAATAAATCTTTTTTAAAAAGTTTAATTTTAAAAGCATTGCAGGTTTAATTTGGAAAATGCTTCCAGGAAGTAACCCTGGAACAAATTCATTTTCCTAGTCTTTGTGACAGTTTCCCATGGTAAGCTTTTTTTTGGTGGGGGGAGGTAGGGAAAAGTACAGCCTAACTTGGTGATTCTTGGAATATAGACTCGTGAGAATTGTACTATGGTGTCATACTTTTATATTTTCTATTTTTTCATGTTGAGGAAAATTATATGAGTATCTGTCTCATAAATATCCTGAAAGGGATGAATTCTTTTTTTTAAATTTTTTATTTAGTAAATATAAATTTACAAAGTACAGTTTAGGGATTACAATGGCTTCCCCCCCCCCATAATTTCCCTCCCACTTGCACCCCTCCCATCTCCCGATCACTCTCCCATTCCATTCACATCAAGATTCATTTTCAATTTTCTTTATATACAGAAGATCAATTCAGTATATATTAAGTAAAGATTTCATCAGTTTGCACCCACACAGAAACACAAAGTGTAAAATACTGTTTCAGTACTAGTTATAGCATTACTTCACATTGGACAACACACTAAAGACAGATCCCACATGAGGAGTAAGTACACAGTGACTCCTGTTGTTAACTTAACAATTTGACACTCTTGTTTATGGTGTCAGTAATCTCCCTAGGCTCTAGTCATGAATTGCCAAGGCTATGGAAGCCTTTTGAGTTCGCCGATTTCGATCTTATTCTGACAGGGTCATAGTCAAAGTGGAAGTTCTCTCCTCCCTTCAGAGAAAGGTACCTCCTTCTTTGATGGCCCCATTCTTTCCACTGGGATCTCATTCGCTGAGATCTTCCATTTAGGTCTTCCTTTTTTTTTTTCCAGGGTGTCTTGGCTTTCCATGCCTGAAATACTCTTATGGTCTCTTCAGACATATCTGAATGCCTTAAGGGCTGATTCTGAGGCCAGAGTGCTATTTAGGACATCTGCCATTCTATGAGTCTACTGTGTATCCCGCTTCCCATGATGGATTGTTCTCTCCCTTTTTGATTCTATCAGCTAGTATTAGCATAGAAGTAGATTAACAGAAGTAGATTTTGTCCCCTAAATATCAGTAATGATAAGGTCTCATGAAATATAGTTTTAGGTGATAAAGAAGAGGGAAGACACTATGAAATCTTCCAATTTTCAGTTAAAATTAAGCTTTCTCTTACAGAAAAATGACTATTGGCAAAAGAAATCTTATCAAATTTAGTGAGACAATATGAGAGTGTTAAATGAGTTCTACTTGGAAAAAATAGAAGACAATCAGTTTGTGCTATAATCACTAATTATGCATGAATTATTGAGACTGCTTCAAAAAGATAGTGGCATAGTAAAGAAAAGTATTAAAACAACAACAACATCATGGTTTTATTTTTGTATGCAAACATATGCCCTTAACTTAACAGCTCTAGAATCTACACCTTAGGAAACAAAGAAACCCCTGCTAGGTGTATTCTTAGCAAGGCATACACAATAAATAAAGAATTTGTTTATTTCAATTTCAGTGTGAAAAGTTTAGTTGTCTTTATCTGAAAATGTTAATAATTTTAGAGAATGTGGCTAACAAAACATATTTTTGAAGCAATGAGAAGTGTAGAGAGCATAAAATCCGAGTCTTAAAATATTGATCTTAGAAAACACTGATACTTGAATGGAGTACAGTTAGTTAAAGGAAGAAAAAACTTTCAAAGTATGTTGTAAGTGTGTGAAAATCAGTATTCCAAGACGTGAAACATTCAGGATGGGTATGCATTCTGGCATTGAATACAAGATTATATTAAAGGGGCTGGCAAAGTGGCAAAGTGGGTAAAGCCACTACCTGCAGTGCCAGCATCCCATACAGGTGCCAGTTCAAGTCCCAGATGCTCCATTTTGATCCAGCTCTCTGCTATGGTTTAGATAAGCAGTAGAAGATGGACCAAGTCCTTGGGCCTCTGCACCCACATGGGAGATGTGGAAGAAGCTCCTGGCCCCTGGCTTCAGATCAGCACAGCTCCAGCCATTGTGGCCAATTGGGGAGTGAACTAGTGGATGGAAGACCTCTCTCTCTCTTTGTCTCTCTCTCTCTCTCTCTCTCTCTCTCTCTGACTCTCCTCCTATCTCTGTGTAACTCTGATTTTCAAGTTAAATAAATAAACCTTTAAAAAAGATTATATTATAAATGATAGAGGTAAGGTGGCCTAATCTTTTCACATCACATAAAAATCAGTTACTGGGGCAAACACTGTGGTGGAGTGGGTTAAAGCCCAGCCTGCAGAGCCCACATCCCATATGGGCGCTGGTTCGAGTCCCAGTTGCTCCGCTTCCAATCCAGATCCTTGCTAATGTGCCTGGGAAAGCAGCAGACAATGCAAGTCTTTGGACCCCTGCACCCACATGGGAGACCCAGAAGAAGATCCTAGATTCTAGCTTCAGATCAGTTCAGCTCCAGTCATTGCATCCATTTGGGGAGTGAATCAGTAGACTTCTCTCTCTCACTCTGTCTCTACCTCTCTGTAGCTCTTTCAAATACATAAAATAAATCTTTTAAAAAAATCAGTTACCATGTTCTGTGAAAACATACATGTGTTTGTCTTACTTTCAAAGAAAAATTGTAGGAATGAAAGATCAGTTTGACCTGAATTAGCATAATTTTATAGTTCCTTATAAACATCTAGTCTTTTTTAAATAGCAATAGTACTGACTTTTCATTAAAACAAAGAGAACAGATTCTATGCTTTCCATAGGTCCAATTCCAAAAAGAAACCACACTTCCCTCACTGTTCTGTTCTCTCCCAATTCTCCTCTCTCCCTCCTCCATAATTTTAGTGCAGTCTCTTCACAGGCTTAATTTGCCACTAATCGTAATATTCACCAAGTAAAAAGTAGGAAGAACACAGTTACACAGGAGTGTAAACAAGGCTAGATCTAGTCTTTTTATCTGTAGGCCAAAGTTCTAATGACAGATGGAAACACTGAAGAGCAATAAGCAATGAAATATAGAGAAAATAGATGTGTGTAAGAACACAATCCCAAGACCGCTGAAGACTCTACTGAACATTTTATTGCTCTCCTTTTGCCACTAGTTCTTTGGGCATTTTTGGGCTTGACAGAGACACTTCATGGATTTCCTTTCTTTCATAATATTGGTTGCCATTCAAATTATAAAATGTCAAGACTCTTACAGAGTCCCATCCTACATTTCACAGTCCCTAAGAGTGCATAGTGTGATAGCCTTGCTCTGATCCCATTTTAAAGTTCCAATGTCTCTCTGAGGAATTGGTCTATATGACAATTAACATTTGCACTTTCTTTTCCTTCAGTTACTTAATTTTCACTCTCCTTTTCCTCTTACTTTCCATTGTTTTTCACCTTTCCATGACTCTCAATATAACGAAATAAATGTCTTGTAAGGCTAAAGTTATATAGGATACTGAATTTAAATATAATTTTCAAAATCCAGGAAAAATACTTCTTCATTTTAACTAACAACAAAAGCAATATATATATATGTATATATATACACACACCCACATTTTTTCTTCTCAAGCTGGAAAATAAATGACATCATTTTGACAATAGCAACAACTTAAAGGCCTAAAGGAAATATTATAATGCTAGAAACCTCTGTTGCTAGGTGAGCATAGAAATTTAGGATTTAAATACTTCAAGGCTGGCGCCACAGCTCAATAGGCTAATCCTCCGCCTGCGGCACCAGCACACCAGGTTCTAGTCCTGGTCGGGGCGCCGGATTCTGTCCCAGTTGCTCCTCTTCCAGTCCAGCTCTCTGCTGTGACCCAGGAGTGCAGTGGAGGATGGCCCAAGTCCTTGGGCCCTGCACCTGCATGGGAGACCAGGAGGAAGCACCTGGTCCTGGCTTCGGATCAGCGCAGTGCGCTGGCCGCAGCACGCCGGTCACAGTGCGCCGGCCACAGCGGCCATTGGGGGGTGAACCAACAGAAAAGGAAGACCTTTTTCTCTGTCTCTTTCTCACTATCTACTCTGCCTCTCAAAAAAAAAAGTTAAAATGCTTTAATAATATTAGGCAGTCATTTGATTCTAAATTTCACTGATTCAATCCATTTTAACCATATGATTTAGGTGATATGACACAATAACAAATGCAAATTGAAACAACAGTATCACTGAGCCTTTAAACTATTTGTCATGAGTGAAGAAGCTATTCCAGATACTAACAAGCCAGCAAAGTATATACATGTATGAATATTTGGCTTCAGTATTTTGGCTTCAGTTTCAACTTTTGGAATAGCTGCAGCAAAATTTTCCTATCTGATAAAGTATTATTACAATAGAAAAACAAGTTGAGAATCTGGATACCCCCTGGAAGCAGAACCCAGACAAGTGTTCAAATGCAAACTTTTCATTTATATGTAGTGATGTAATATATATATTTAGTTTCTTAATTAAGGGTATGTCCTTTATAGGGCTTTCTCAGTCTACCTGTTTATCATCATGTCCTGGAGTCAATTGTGGGGAACTCTGTGATGGTACAGAGTTACAACTCATGTGTATTCAGGTAGGTTGATTTCATTCACTTGTTTCTAACTTAAGAAACTCCAGTTGGACTTTAATGAGGATAGAGGATAGAAAGTTGTGGAGAGCTTTGGCATGGGTATGTTCAGAGACTACAGACTGGCAATACACAAAATTGATATTTTAAGCAAAGTGACATTTTTGAAGAATATATGAAGAATATATTAACAAGAAAATAGAAATTATATTCAAATGATAAGCTGGAACCCTGACCTCAGAATCAGCCCTTAAGGCAATCTGATCTGGCTGATAAGCCCATGAGAGCATTTCAGGCATGGAAAGCCAAGACACTGTGACAAAAAAGAAGAAGTATCTCTGTGAGTGAGACCCCAATGGGAAGAAGTTGCCATGTACTTTTCTCTGAAGGGAGGAGAGAGCTTCCAGTTTTGCTTATGGCCTTGTCTAAATACTGACAGATATTGTGGATTCCAAAGGCTTCCATATTCTTGGCAGCTCATGTCAAGAGCCTCAGGTGGTCACTGACATCATACATAAGAGTGTTAATTGTTAAATTAACAGCAGGAGTCACTGTGCACTTACATCCCATGCAGGACCCCTTCTTTATTGAGTTATATTATGAGAATTAACTGTAAAATTTGTTCTCAGTTTTTTTCACGTGTGTGTCTGTGTGTTTGTAAATTGTTGAAATCTTTACTTATAATAGAGTTGGTCTTCTGTGTATAAAGTTAAATGAAAATGAATCTTAATGGAGAATGGCACTGGGAATGGGAGATGGAGGAGGAGATGGAGTGGGAATGGGGGAGAGAGGATGGGTACAGTGGGAAGAATCACTATATTCCTAAAGTTGTACTTTTGAAATTTGTACTCATTAAATAAAAGTTTTCTCTGGACAATAAATAAATAAATAAATAAATAAAAGGCTTCTTTGGGGAAAAATGATAAGCTGGAGCAGAAAAGGTACAAAATGGGAAGGAAGGAAGAAGGAAGGAAGGAAGGAAGGAAGGAAGGAAGGAAGGAAGGAAGGAAGGAAGAAGGGAAAGAAAGAAAAGAAAGAAAGAAAGAAAGAAAGAAAGAAAGAAAGAAAGAAAGAAAGAAAGAAAGAAAGAAAGAGAGAGAAAAAGAAAGAAAGAAAGAAAGAAAGAAAGAAAGAAAGAAAGAAAGAAAGAAAGAAAGAAAGAAAGAAAAAGAGAGAGAGAAGGAAGAAAGAGAAAGAAAGAGAAGGAAGAAAGGAAGGAAGGAAGGAAGGAAGGGAGGGAGGGAGGGAGGGAGGGAGGAAGGAAGGAAGGAAGGAAGGAAGGAAGGAAGGAAGGGAAAAATGGCAACAAATCAAACAATCCAGTTAACAAATCAACTAAGGATATGAACAGAAATTTTTCAAAGGATGAAATTCGAATGTCCAATAGACACATGAAAAGATGCCCAGGGTCACTATCCATCAGGTAAATGCAAATAAAAACACAATGAGGTTTCACCTCGCCCCAGTTAGAATGGCTATCACTCAAAATCCAAAAAACAATAAACGCTGGAGAGAATGTGGGGAAAAAAGATACCAAAATACACTGTTGGTTGGAATGTAAACAAGTATAGCCATTGTGGTAGACAGTATGGAGATTCTTCAGAAAGCTGAGAAGAGATCTAACATATGACCCAGCAATCCCACTCCTGGGAATTAACCCAAGGGAAATGAAGTGATCATATGAAGGAGTTATCTGGACCCTTATGTTTATTGCAGATTGGTTCACAATAGCTAAGATAAGATATGGAATCAACCTAGCTTGTCCATCAACTGATGACTGTATAAACATTTATATTACCTATGCACTATGGAATACTACTCAGAGTAAAGAATGAATGAAATCCTGCCTTTTGCAAGCAAATAGCTGCAACTGGAAACCACTCACTGGTTAGTGAAATAAGCCAGTCCAAAAATGACAAATATCACGTTTTCTCTGATTTGTGGTAACTAATATAGACAGTAAAAAAATATATAATGTATATGAGTGAACTTGACATCTCGAGATTTGATTATTGTGTATATCCCTTTTCTACACTCCTGAGGAACAGTGGCTTTTTTATTACTACTTGTTGAATTTTTTATCAAGTGGAGGATTAAGCTTGTTATTATAAAGTAAATTATAAGTATGTCATTGCAAAAATTCAAAGAAAAATGAGAGAAGAAGAAGTCCGGTGAGTGGGGTGGAAAGTATTGTTCTTAAAACTGTAAATGAAGGCCAGTGCCATGGCTCACTTGGCTAATCACTTGGTGCGACACTGGCACCCCGGGTTTTAGTCCCAGTCGGGGAGCCGGATTCTGTCCTGGTTGCTCCTCTTCCAGTCCAGCTCTCTGCTGTGGCCTGGGAGTGCAGTGGAGAATTGCCCAAGTGCTTGGGTCCCTGCACCCACATGGAAGACCTGGAGGAAGCACCTGGCTCCTGGCTTCAGATTGGGGCAGCACCAGCCGGAGCGGCCATTAAGGGAGTGAATCAATGGAAGGAAGACCTTTCTCGCTGTCTCTCTCTCATTGTAACTCTACCTGTCAAATAAAAAAAAAAAAAAAACTGTACATGAAATGTGTTCCCTTTATATAAATAAGTGAAAAAGAAATGCTTGGTTAAAAATTATTTAAATGACAAAAAAAAACAATTAAAAAGTCCAAATATGAGAATGTGAGGTGGGTGTTGTGGTTAATCCACATCTTGGGACACCCGCAATCTGTATAGGTTTGCCTGCGATGAAGTTTTTCTTCCATTTCTCAGCCAGCTTTCTGCTAATGCATATCCCAGGAGGCAGCAGATGGTGGTTCACGTTCTTGGGTCCCTATCACCCCTGAAGAAGACCTGGCTCCTGTCCAGGCTCCTGACTTCAGCCTGAACCCATCCTGGCTGTTGCAGGCATTTGGGAAGTGTACCAACAGATGAAAGATCTCTCTCTCTCTCTTTCTCTCTATCTCCCCACCCCCGTCACTCTGCCTTTCAAATAAATAGACTTTTTCAAAGTACAAATAAAGGAAAGATTGGAGGACTGATTTTCCTAGAAAAAGGGTAAAAGGACCTGAATTAAATGTTGATATCTATTAGTTCATGGAGTCAGACAATGTCATGGTTTTAATGTTTCCTCCAAAATTCTTGTTGAACTATAATTGCCATTTGCTCATTATTAAGAGCTGGCACCTTTAAGAGGTTTAGGTCTTCGGTGCTCTGCCCTTCTGAGTGTATTAATTCCATTATCACGGTAGTGGCTTAGCTATCATGGGAATAAGTTCCTGGTAATATGATGAGGTGCAGTCTGATTTTCATCTTTCTCACATGCTCCCTTGTACTTCTACTTTCCACCATGAATAGCACAGCATGAAGTCCCTTACCAGCTCTTGGCACCATGTTCTTGGACTTTTCAACCTCCTGAACTATAAAAAATAGTTTTTTCTTTATAAATTACTGAGTCTCAACAGCTAAACATGGACAGATAATTTCATTTACATAAGATCTCTTCTTATTGTTTAAGCTCTCCTGTCTTTCTTGGAAAAATTATTTGAAGGATAAAGGAGAAATTAACCTTTCCTAGTGGTGTACTATGAGCCAGGCAAAGTGCTGTATGGTCAGTTTGTTGTGTTCTTCAATTCTTAGTCTGGATGGAAGGGCTCTGGCATGGTCTGCTGAGGTGGCAGCCCACTTAACAGAGATTCTCAAGAATGCCAAGTCCCCATTACCATCAAGAAATAACCAAAAATTCACATGAGTCCTTCTAGTAAATGGGTTAGAAGAAAGTCCATTTCATTCCTGGGATGGCATTAAAGAAAGAGGAGGTGCAATTGGATGCACTTGGCCTTTCAAAATGAAAATTGATAGCAGAAGTCCAATATCAACTTCCATATATAAATAAAGACAATATTGGCATCTCTAGATGAGAAACACCTATAAAAACTATAATTTTTTCTTCAATATTCAAGGTTTAACAATGCAGACTTCCTAATGATGTATTTTGCTTGTGATTTCCCTTATGCTTCCAAGTAGTAATTGACTTTAAAGCACAAAAAGGCCTTATATTTTGAGTCATAAAATAAACTGGAAGTTGAAGAATATGAATATAATTCGATGCAGTTTGGGGAAACACAGCCCGAAAGGATAATTGAAGTTTTGTTTGCTGTCAGATGAGGGAGAGAGAATATGAATGAATGATAATGGCAGGCTCTAGATTCAAAAGCAAAAAAAGCCTTTACTCTAGGTCTAAACAGAACATTCAGTGACCCTATTAGTGAAGTAGGCAAACATTATGCCATATTTCTATTCAGGAATTGAGGCTTATAGAACTTTTGTGTTCTGCCCAAGTATACCCATAGCAAATGGTGCAGTTGAAATTTGAGCACAGTTGGAATTTCATTCAAAAACCCATAATCATACTCTTTTCACAATCACCAACATCTTTGGATTTTAAGCAATGGAAAAAGAGAACCATAGAAATAGAGAACAACAGGTACATGTAGCAAAAGAAAAAAGAAAAGACTTAGCTTACCTTAGCACAGCTTAATTGAAAAGAAAATAGCATATTATAAAATACTGTAGCGGCCGGCGCTGCGGCTCACTAGGCTAATCCTCCGCCTTGCGGCGCCGGCACACCAGGTTCTAGTCCCGGTCCGGGTGCTGGATTCTGTCCCGGTTGCCCCTCTTCCAGGCCAGCTCTCTGCTGTGGCCCGGGAGTGCAGTGGAGTATGGCCCAAGTCCTTGGGCCCTGCACCCGCATGGGAGACCAGGAGGAAGCACCTGGCTTCTGGCTTCGGTTCGGCGCAGTGCGCTGGCCGCAGCGCGCCAGCCACACCGGCAGCGGAGGCCATTGGAGGGTGAACCAACGGCAAAGGAAGACCTTTCTCTCTGTCTCTCTCACTGTCCACTCTTCCTGTAAAAAAAAAAAAAAAAAAAAAAAAAAAATTGTAGCTAAAATGCTTATCACTCCAATGAAGTGATTTTCAAAATTAGTTTTGTCAAAATAACTTAATTTAATGTGAAGAATAATGAGATGCCTGAAATAAATAAGAAAATATTTTAGTATAATTGTTTGGAAATAGCTAAGTTCTGTTGTCACTAAGTGGGGCCTTATACTCCCTTTTTACGATATCTGAGCTTCATTGTATATATTCACCAGAGTCTGGAGACTGTGAAAGATTATGGGGTTGGGGTTCTGATCTCTAGCTTGTTATAAAATTGAAAATAAATCATTTTCAAGGAAAGTCTGGATCTGATTATAAAAATGAAGCGGTTGTTCAACATCAGCAGTATTATCTATTTCTTTGTTACAGAATTTTTTTATAAAAAATAAATTATTTAGTTGATACAAAAACAGGTAATTCTTATAAAATTGCACAAGGATAAATTCCAAAAATAAAAATTATTTTTTCCTTGGGCACTCAAATTTATTTTTAGAGTAGGCAAATCCTCAAAATTAATTGAAAAATGATGCCAAAATGAAATGTATTTCAGAATTTGAATTTTGTGTCCCAAAAACTCCTACTTGTTGGAAGTAGAAGTTTAGAAAGAATTCTTCAGCCAATAATACAGTTGAATGATGCATACTTTATCTTCTTTTTGGAAAGTTACAACACATGGATTATGTCAAGGAATCAATAAAATTCTGTAAAAAGGAAACCAGTTCAACTTTGTTGATCTATGTGTGTAAAAATTGACCTTGAGTCACTTTTTTGTTTTCACTTGAAGTGACTGTTCCAAGAACCATGCTTTTTAATATGGGGTATAAGTTCAAGAACTCTAAGAACCTTAGTTTAAACAGCTCAGCCTTTTTTCAGATTCTGAAACAGTGCCTACTGTAACAGTCGCCCAATAAATATTTCGAACATAAATTTAAAGGTGAATTCCATGAGGCCAAATTGAAATTTTTACCTGAGTACAAACCATGCCATATGTGAAATGCCTTTGAAAAAGAGGAAAAAAAATAAAGCAAAACATACTCAAAGCTCTTTAAGGAAAACAAATTTGAGGCATTGAAGATAATGCATCCAATAAAGAGGAAAAGACCTTGAAAATTCTTCCACTTTCACTTCACTGCCTAAATTTAAGCTAACTAAAGCTTCCTCTTACTGATACTCCTCTTCACATCTTCAGTACCCAGCTTGTGCCTATTTAAGGACAGAAGAAAGGAAGATGAGGAGAGAGGAAATGATAAAATCTTAGTAGCTGTCCCCCTGCACCCACCAAGTACCTCATCCATTTCTGGTCACACACCTGGACTGCCAGCACCAACTCTTCTCCTGACTTCCATAAGAAGAACTCTTCATCCTAGAGCTAGCACTTTGTTAAAGCTCCTATAATAAGACAGTGTAACCTGAGGCTGGTTTCCTACGGAAATATGCATTGATATTCTTTGAGCCTTTTTGTACTGAGATTATCTTCACTGTCAACATGCAATTCTAAAACCACTAAGAGAAAAGGGAAATAGCACACGGAAAAGAGTGATTTTGCCTCATCTTTACAAATAGAAATAATTAGATAGGTACTGTTTTTGTTGGTTTTAGAAATGAATAATGCATTTTTCCTATGATAGATAAAAATTACTTCTAAAACTAGAAGGTAACTATGAAAGAAAGAAGTAGACAAACCAAAAACAGGAGGGAAAAGGAAAAAAGAAATTATGAATAAAATCTGGCATGAAAAAGCGAGATCCTTATCCCTAGCTTCTCAGGTTCTCGAAATTCCAAAATCATTCCTGGTACCCGCAACTAAATATTTAGGAAGATGACTCTTTCCTCTTGCCAAAAGATAGGAATGTTGGAGAAGAGATTTCTGTTCCACCATAGTAAAGAAGATTCAGTTCTGACATCCCAAATTGACAATGCATGACTGATTTTTAATAGACACATTTAACATATGTGGCATTATTGGCACAGTAGCCTAAAATGTGATTAGCGAGCTGACTTTGGGATGGAAATACCATTTATAACATGATATTGACCCTTTTGGAACTCAACCTGATCATGAAGTGGAGATTGTCCACTCTTATTTTCAGGAAAGAAAAATACTGAGGTTCTTTTTTAACCCAGAATAGTTTAAAGGTAGGAAATAATCCAGCAGACAGCACTCAAAATTGTAAACAATTTAAAGTGTTTTATTTATGTGAAAATTAAATGAAGCATAAATTACACAAGAAAGACTTGTGAAAAAAATGATTTGTAAAATTGTGTGTTGGTCTACAGAGTAAAATGCACAGGCATCAAGGCTAGACAAGACATTGAATCAAGGGTCAGAGGAAAATATAATGGGAATGGTCATACAGTAGAACAGAAGCTGCCACCTCTGTTGAAAAAGTAACAAAGCAAATACCAGACTTCAACATGGCCCAGGGATCCAAAGCAAATGCATCCTTGGGAATAGACTTTAATGGTACCTACTGTTCACATTATAGGAAGTCAAACTACTTAACGAGTGGGTCAACAACAATTCCTCTACACTTTCCAGATAAATCTTCTGACTCATCAGGGTCATATTCTTGCATGAATAATAGATTCAAACAGTTTGTTAAAAACTTTTCTCACTATTTGAAAACTTGTGTTGGCTTTTGAAGGGGAAGGTGCTCATACTTTTTTCTGGGCATCTAAAAAAACTAGAAGGTACATAGAAGGAGCCTTCAATTCATGATTAAATTATTTCCAGTGGAGAAATCTGTAGCAAACTGATATAGCCTTAATATCCTCCAATATTGTTCAGCAAAATAATATGAGCCATATATGTATTTTGGAATAAAGCAGTAGCAACATTTTTAAATGGGAAACTCAATTTAATGATATATTTTATTTAATGCAATATATGCAAACTATTGTAATTTTGATGTGTGGCATTAGCCATATGTTAACTACTTAATACATACATATAGATGGATGGCACTCCCTATTGTTCAGCATAAGAGATAAAAGAAAAGTAGAGGCACAAGTCAAAGAAGAAACGTTTGTGCTTAGGTAAGTGAAAGGATGTTCTTTTAAAATGAAGGCATTGAAAATAATGATCAGCTTGGGTTCTCAACAGGAGACTCCACTGAGAAGGGGAAGAAGGATTCTCACACCATGAGAACATCATCAAAATTAGAATGAACCCCTTTCTGTGAGTTGGAAATATGTTTATTTTAGACTAAAATCTGAGTTTCCTCAGATTCCCTGCAAGTTATTAATCAAAAATATGTCAAAACAAAATTTTTTAAAATAGTCATGACTGGCTATTGTAAAGATATTAAAATGCTGTCACAAGAAAAGAAAACATAATGAAAATTATAAATAAAATGGCCAAGAACAGCACTTAAAAAGACTTCTCGGACAGCTAAGGATGTTCAGATTCAGAATAAGAGTTACAGATCTTCATTCAGAAATATTCCAGCAATTTATATTTTGACTGACTAATAAAATGTCACTAGTATTTACTACATATCAGTTTGACTAGCCCCTAGGTATATAGCAGAAGCAAGACAAGTAAAATTCATGCTCCCCAGGAGAAAATCTTCCTGGATATATACATAAATTTTGTCAGATGGTCTTTAATAACTTTTTTCTTTCTTCACTGACTACCATATCTAACCTGTTCTTTTAAAGGAACATACTCAGTCTGATTGCCAGCATCAAGAAATCTGGAACTTCTTTCACCTATCCCTTCTTCTACCTTACTACATACTACATTTACTTAAACATTACTTAATGATGGTATTGAGTTGAATCAAATTGAATTAACAATCTCACAGAAGCTGAGAATAGAACGGTAGTGACCAGAGCTGTGGATAGTAGCAGTATAGAGGGAAGAAGGGGCAAAGGTTGATTAATGGGACTAAGTTATAGTTAGTTAGGAGAAAGAATTTCCAGTACTCTATTGTGCAGGTAGTCTGATTATGGGCAACAATACTATACTGTATATATATATATATATATATTTTAAAGCTAGAAGTAAATATATTTTGATGTTGTCATCAAAAACAACTGCTTGAGATAAGTATATGTACACTGATTTGAATATTACACCACATACACATATACTAAAACCCTAATTATGCACAATTTTAATATATTGCTTAAAAATTTAAAAAATAAAAGAAATATTTGACTGCACCAAAAAATCAAGATTACAGAAAAAATTAGTCATTTGTCTCATTAATATTGAAAATGCCTGTTCTGTGGAAGACATTGTTCATAGAATGAAAAGATATTCCACATATTTAAGAAAATATTTGCAAAAATAATTTATCTGATACAGGACTGTCACATAAAATATATGGGAACACTTAAAGTTCAACAAGAAAACAATCAAATAAAATATAGTTAACTGGCCTGAACACATACTTTATTAAGGAAGACCTGTCAAATATGCACATAAAAAGATGACCAATATCCATTTTTGTTAGGGAATTGCAATTGCAACAGAGAAATACTATTATTACCTATTAGAATCCCTGAAATCCAAAAAACTGATAATAACAAATACTGGCAATGAAGCAATAGGAAGTCTAAATCAATGCTGCTTGGAATGCAAGTCACTTTGGAAGACAGTTTGGCACCTTTTTAAGAAGTAAACAAGTCATACCATATGATTCATAATCACACTCCTCATTATTTACCACATTGGTTGAAAACTTATACACACAAAGTTACTTGCACTCAAATATTTATATTAGCTTTATGTTTAAATTTCCAAGGTGGAAGTATCCAAGATGTTCTTTAATTACTGATAAATAAATTGTGGTACATCCAAACAATGGAATATTATTTAGTAGTAAAATTACATTGTCCATCAAGCTACAAAAAGTATGATATGCTTAAATACATATTCAATTGAAATGCATACCACCTTTAACTGTATTTGTTTAAATGAATAGTGAAAGTGAAAGAAGCTAGCCTGAAAAGGCTACATAGTGCATGATTCTAATTATGTCATATTCTGGAAAAGGCAAAACTGTAGAGACAGAAAAAAAAAAAAACAGCAGTTACCAGAGCTCAGGACAAGGGTAGCTCATGAAGCAGTGATGTACATTGCTCAAAAAAGGAACAATGATGAGGATATGCCAAAGTGAAACAGGAGTCAGCTAAAGGAGCTCCCCGTGGACAAAAATTAAACAGAGCAACAAAATAAAGTAGTACTGGGTCAAAACTCAAAGGACTAAATAACTATTCGTGATTCCACATTAATGAAAACAATTTAATTAGTAAATGGGAAAGATGAGGCAAATACCACATACAGAATTATAAATAAATTATTTAGATATCTGTCATAAGAAAGGGAATCATAATTCCCTTATAATTTTTCAATTTTTATTTTTTTAATTTTTTTTTGTTTTAAAAGTAGAGAGAGACAGAAAGACATAAAGATCTTCCATCTACTTGTTCATCCCCCGATTGCCCACAGGAACCAGGGCTGGACCAGCCTGAAGTCACAAAGATGCTGCTTATGATGTCCACGTTCTGTATTACAAACAGTGCCTAGATTTGCATCCTGGCTCTGCTCCCAATTCCAGCTTCCTGCTAATGTGTACCCTGGGAGGCAACAGGTAATGGTTCAGGTACTTGAATGCCTGCCACCCACGTGGGACCCCTAGATCAGATTCCAGACTCCTGACTTCAACTTGGCCCAGCCTCAGCTCTTGTAGGCATTTGGGGGAGAAACCAGTGGATGAAAGATCTCTTTCTCTTTCTCGCCCTCTTTCTCCCTTTCAAATAAATGAATAAAATTCAAATTAGAGTGAATTAAAAATAAAAATATATATACTAAGTTTCCTCCATAGTACTACCATTTAATCCAGCAACTGTACTCTTTGTTCCCATTCACGGCTAATCTTGAAAGATTTCTTTATGTTCACTGTAACCATCTCCTTGTTTTCCACCCATTCTTCAATCCATAATAACATAGCTTCTGTCCCAGTTACTTTTACAATAACGATCTACCTGTTGCCAAAAGCAATGGACACTCATTCATTATCTTTATTTTTGAAAGGCTTGACACATTTAGCCATCACTTCCTTTCTAAGACACTCTCTTCCTTTGCATTTGTCACATTTCATTCACCAGGTTCTCTTTCTTTTCACACTTCCTCTTGGCCCTAGGTTCAGTGTGTGTGATTTCATGTGTGTGAGACTTCAATTCTATTCTTAAACATTACTGTCTGTAAAGATGAGTTTAGGAAATTATTTTCACTCTACATTACTCCCCATGTGAATTTACCTTAGCTCTCATCACTCTAGTTACTATGAGTGCTGATGTACCCAAATCTCCACCTCCTTACAGAGCTCTCTCCAGAGCTTAGGAAAATATCCTATTTACACTGGCATTTCCACTTGGTAGCCCCACTCAAAGTCAGTATGCTCAAGAATACCTACAATCTCCAATCTCCCAGACTCCTTATGCTCTTTTATTCTCTGTGTCAGTATATGGCACCACCATTGTCTGCTCAACAAAACAATTTAATCATTATAATCAATTTCATTCTGATGTCAAATATTAAATCACTACTTTATTCTTTTCAATATGTCTTCCAAAAGTTTCTGAAATTGAGCATTTTTAAACTTCCATACTAGTCCAAGCCATCCTCACCTCCTACCGACTTTACAACAGCCTCACACTGGTCTCTATATCTCTACACTTATTTCTTTCAAGCTTTTCATCACTCTGTGTCTTCATTCCATAAGTCAAGGAATGACTTCCTTTTTGTGTTGGCCTTGGGTTAAATGATCTATTTTGGCTATAGGGCCTTTCATAATTAAGAAACTGTATAAGATTGCAGTCTGTTTTCTTACTTCTTTCCCTGCTTCTACATTTTACTATGTTAAACTACTTTCAGTTCCTTTAAAACCTATGTTCTCCCTCTTAAATATGTTATTTCTCTACTTTACTCTTATTGGCATTTAATCTAACTTCAGCGTTTGACCTAAATAGCCATTCTTTCAGGAAGTCGTCTCTAAATTCACAAACCTCAGATAGTTGTCTTTCAATTCACTCAAAACCATACTCTGATTTTCTGTTTATCTGTACTGCTAATTAAACTTGAAACTCAGTGTAGGTAATGCAAACATCTATATTATTATCCTTCCCCCAAAATATCCACATCAATAATCAATAATTAGAAGTAGTTGAGATATAGATTGATCTTTGGAAAGATAAATGGATGGCTGAAGTAGCTCAGGAAAACATCCTGAAAATCTATTTAAATTCAGATATTTAAAAATAACTTCTCTGGACTATATAACTACTTGCCTGGTGCCTTTGATTGTAATATATTATTTCAGAAAGAGCTTTGGTGTCTGGAAGTATGAAAAATTTATAAAGAGTAGCCACTGTATGCCAGGTTTAAAGTGAGGCTGTTGGAAGAGAGTATTACTGCCTTAGGTTACAATAGTCATGTTAATCACCTAATACCATGTTTGAACTACACATGAATGGACAGGACCAAAATTCCAAGACATCAAAGGACTTGAGTTTGATAATAACAGCTTAAAAGTAATCAGTGAATGGTTAAGGAAGGAATTGTCAGCAACTGAGGGATAACAGTGGGAATTAACTGGGCCATATCATGAGGCTATGGCTGCCAATTCAATATGGGATGTATAAATAGCTGCATCAGCCAGAATCACACCCCTGGTTAAGGCAACCTTTAGACTTGACAATTGTAAAACCCAGGAAGATTTCAAAGTTTTAGTAGAACAGATATAAAACATATTAGGAAAGTTTAAGTACTAATAGCAGCAAAATACATAGAATAGGGTGAAATCAAAGATATTTTTCCTTTCTTGTATGTTGGAAAGGTTTTAAAAGTGAAACTATCCAGTGAAAAAATTTAGGGTGAAAGATACATACAGAATTCTCTCAACTTTTTCATTCCAAAGCAACCATAATCATTTTCAGAATGTTTTATTTTTACTTTTTATTTTTTACACCTTAAAATTAAATGAAAAATGTGCTAAATAGTTTTCTTTAAAATATACAATCATAATGCTTTATATTACAAAGAAATAGGCATCAAAATGGCATTCATGATAAACTGAGTGCTAATGCAATTGAGAGCAATAAAGTAACAAGTAGGCTCTTTCTTTTGACTTCTTTAAGCCTACTGTATCTTATTTACTTATAATTGGCATCTTGGTTTTATTTTATAAATTAAGACACTATCAAAAAAGCAATATTGTTAATCTTTCAGCATTTTTGACATGCTTCTTTTACATCTTCTTTGAACGACGTCATCTCTACTTAGAGTGTTCATAAAACGATTGGGCTGGGAGATAACTGTTTATTTTCATCACAAATATTTTATCTAAGCTCGTTCTAAAGATCCAAGTCATCAGCTTGCTGCAAATCCCCCACTTGATCTTTTCTGAGTAGATTTGACCTACCACATGTTTGAAAACCCCTAGAGTCCGCAAGTGTTGTTCAGCTTCTCTTTGTTATTCCCCATGTGTCCCTCAGCAATAAGCAAAGGAAATTCTTCTAAGTGCTCAGAAAGCACTTGTGTGGGAAATGAGTGAACCAAGAGCAAGAAATGTAAGTCTCTTAATCCTTTGCTCACCTTCTGCCAGGTATTGTGCCTCAAAGAAAAGAAAAGATTAGAACATATTTGACACCTACCTTTTACCCATAAGATCAAGATACTGACCTGCTAATTTCTGAAGTGTGAGATACTTTCACACAATTTTTTCTACATTATTTTGTTGACTTCTTTCTAGTGATTCCACATTTTTAATTAGCTCTCTTTTCCAAAAGCTATTTGTGCATATAGTTGCTTTTAAACTATAAAGTTGCTGTTCCAAATAGTGCTCTCTCTGATGAAGAAGACTGTACTTGACAGATTAATGATATGAAGTTATTTAGTAACCTCATATTATAAATAAAAGTTGCAATTCCTCTGTTTATTTTTAGTCCTCACACTTTATGTAGGCAGTTAACACATAGGAAGGAATTAGAGCGAAGCTCCTTTCTGCCTAGGGAACCAGAGTTGAGCTCTGCTCTCTTCCCAGAACTGAGTATTTATTTGAGTTTCCATGCAGAATCAAGTGCCAATTACATTAAAATAATCTAGACACTTTTAAAGTCTAAAGGCTTATTCACTGGATAAATTAAAGTGTAAAATGTATGGAAATAGTGATTGCATAGCTGTCTGTAGTAACTTGCTCTCTTGGCCAATGTGCCCATTGAACTAAAGAACACAGATGCAGAATTTTATGGAAAAGGTTATATTAGGTAGACATAGGTGGAAACAACATCTAACTTCTCAGCAGGTTTCTCTTAAACACGGAAGTAAAATCCACAATTAGGTTTGTGTCCCCAAAGACTAACCGTTCCACATTTTAGAAGCAGACTTACTTGTTTAGATTTATAAAGGAGAATTTTCTTAAGTGTCTTGTTTATATCTCCAACTCCTATATTCAATTAAATTTTTATTCTTTGAATTTTATTTTGAGTTCTGAGTATGTTTCTGTAGTCTTTGACTCTCTCTGAGATTAATTTTTTGTGTGTATTTACTTCTTTGCTGTTGTTTTTACTCAATATAACCACACTTCATATAATTTCCTTTCCCAATTCCATTTGCTTTGCAAAATTAATTTAAAGCACATATATAGACTTGAGTGGAACTCAGAGTTGAAATATATAACTTTTTAGTGAGAAACAGTGGTTTCTATGAAATATATTTTTATTGATGGAAAAGCTTAAAAACTATTTATTCTTGGTTATGGACATACTACCTAATTTTCCAAATAGGTTAATTTATTTAAAAATGATCTGCTTATATCTGTTATGATATTCACCACCGCTTCACAACATTTTTTTTAATTTCAGCAAATAAGAAATTTCCACCTTAGGAATATTTATTTAAGTTTGGGTGCTATGAAATGGGTATTAGAATTTACTTTTCCCACACAAAAGAACCTTAATTCAGACTCTTGTTTTTCACAGGGTTCTAGATCCAGTGGCTGGTTCCTCATTTGAGTATGAATGTTCAAATTTATAAATTTTAATAGTCCAATAAAATTTTAAAACCATTATTTTAAAAGATGTGTTTCCTGAGGGGTGGTTGTTTGGGGTATCCACTAATTCTCTACTTAGGACACCCACATAGCACATCAGGATGCCTGGTTGGTGTCCCACTCCACTGCTTCCCATTCAGCTTTTCACTAATTCCCAACCTAGGAGCAACAGGTGATGACTCAAGTGCTTATGTTTCTGTCACCCACTTGGGAAACTTGGATTGAGTTCTGGGCTCCTGGACTCTGCCTGGCCCAGCCCTGGCTATTCTGGGCATTTGGAACCAGCAGATCCCTCTCTCCCTCCCCCTCCTTTTGTCTCTATTCTGCCTCCACCTTTCAAATAAAAAGAAAACAAATTTATAAAATATTTTTAAGAATGTGTTTTGTGAGCAACCTTGCAGAAATAAATGTCTTGCATAAATTTTATTATGTTTCATAATATTCATTTATTAACACATTTTATACTGCTAGCCAATGTTTCACATTTTACACAATCATTATCCCAGGCCTGAAGTCAATATTCTCATGGCTGCTTATCTCAGAGTGGGCAGTGACTTTCTGTCTTATCAGGGACATTATATGACCATATGTAGATTGTTTGAAATAAATAGAGGCAAAAGAGGTTATATTTCAAACCCCCATACTTGAGCACAGTGAGTTCAATGTCTGTTATTAAATGTAGCAGGAAAAAATTAAAAGCTCTTATAACATAACTCTGCCTTAAGTATCAAAGAATTACTATCGCTTGTCCCATTAGCTTTCCCTAGGCAGGCTTGATTGCCTTCCATGTGAACTAATTAAGCAGATTATGAATGCGTCTATACCCCTCATTCTCCATTGCTCTATTTCTACCCCTTTCTCCTTCTACCATTTCCTTCCTCCAGCATTCTCTACTTAACTGCAGCATTCTTTCACCGATGCCATACATCCACGCTCTGTTCTGACTTCTGCTGGTTTACTGACAGAATTTGCAACTATCCTACAAGAGTTTTCTGTTTCTTTTCTTGCCAACCCAAGTATGGAAATTTTTTTTAACTTGAATTTCTCTAAACCAATGATAATAAACAAACTTTTAAGACTACACATAAACAGTATGTAATGGATTTTACTGTAGGGTTTGGAGTCAGAGAGTATTCCATGTCAAAATAATGCAAACAACATAAACTTAAATATTATATATATCTGGTATAAAATTCATCAGCCATTTGCCCTGCCATATATCCCTAGACACATTGACCACTTTTCATAATTCCAAGCAAATTTCTCACATACAGTGGTTGAGTAGTATTTTTAAATTCTTGTCTCTTAATTATCCATGCTCTGAAAATCTCATCATCAGGCCCCAGGTGACTTACATACTTTCCTTAAAAAGATACTTCCTTTACTGCAAAAGAGGACAACAGTCGTCTTTATCCAAGTCCAACATCTAGGGTTTCAATCTATCGTGGGTCAAAAATACAGTGCAGTTCATCTGTTTAAGATCATAATTTCTATTATTATAGGTTACATTTTAACACTTTAATGTCTTCAAAATAATGATTGACACTATTAGGATTTATTTCCATAGGGCCACATAGTACAGAAGTGAATGCAGTTGAAAAACATTGATACACAAACTAGAATGTTTACTTTTCTCCTTGAAAGGAATTGAAAGCTGGGCTATGGCATGTTTGAGGGTCAGGAATCTAGGCTCTGTCTTCTTTCCACTCATGTGTCTTTAACATATGTTTATCACCTCCTAGTCACAAGATCGGAGCCTCGTCCAGAGCACTATCTCAATACTCCAGGCAGGAAGATGGGAGGTGAAAAGCAGAAAGTTTGTGCCAACTCCATCTGTCTTTTTTTTTAGGTTTTTTTTTTTTTTTTTGTTATTGGGAAGGCAGAGCAACAAAGAGAAGAAAGAGAAGGGAGGAGAGAGAAACAGAAAAGAAGAGGGGGAGAGAGGGAGAGAAATCTTCCATCAATTTGGGTTACTTTCCAAATGCCCACAACACCAGGTCCTGGCCAGGCCAATGCCAAAATCCAGGACTCCAGCTAGGTCTCTCACCTGGGTGGCAGGAACCCAAGTGCCTGCTCAAGCTCAAGCCACTACTGCTGCTTCTCCAGATATACACTGCCTGGAAACTGGACCTTAAGCAGAGGCATGTGGGCATCGCAAACTGCAGCTTAACCAATGCCACAACATCCATCCCAATTTGTCTGTCTTTTAAGGAGCTCTCACAGAAGTACCACTAGGATGTATTACTTATGTCTCATTTGTCTAATCTGTTTTACATGGCTGTCTCTAGATTCAAGGGAGTACACTGCTACCCTCGTTTAAGTTCATTTAAGTTGAGATTTCACTGTTAGTGAGAAAAGATTGACGTGATATCATACAAAGTTACTCCAAAAATTCATGGGAAGTATGATTAAAACATGTCTATTTTGGTGCAAAAAAATTTGAAATCCATGTATTTTTTCATAATATGTATCTCACGTGAATTTTCCAAGCATACCTCATCATGTTACGTTTTAGCTCTTACAATTTCAGAGAAATCCCATCTATAATTCATATCAAGGAACAGACAATATGGTTTTGGCATGTTGTGTTGTCATCTGGTATACCCTGTGCTATTAAAATCATCAGACAGCATATTACTTGCAACCATCAGTAATTAGTTCTCAGGTGCAGGTTGCAATCAGCATTCTCCTCAGAGTTGATGATATTTGGGGTCAGAAAATTCTTTGTTGTAAGGGCTGTCCTTTGCATTGCAAAATGTTTAGTGACACCTCTGGACTTCTATACATTGGAAGCCAGCAATACTTCCCATCTCTAGTTGAGACAAAAAAAAATATGTAGATACTGCCTGTGTCTTCTCGGGTGCAAGGTCATTGCCAGTTAAGAACAAGTATTTTGTACTGATGTTTTATTTGAAGTTTTTAAATCTTTTGTTAGGATAATCTGGAGGATCTTTTTTAAAGGATTGTTCTTCCAAGTTTCTGATTCAGTAAACAATACTTGTAATAGAGTCAGACTCTAAAACACAAGAACTTATTATAAGATTTGCTTAATTTTGAACATAATTAGATAAGAAAAAATATTATCAGTCTAAAACTTTGAAAGGAGGAAGTAAAATTATTATTATTTTCAGATTTTATAATTTTATACTTAATAAACTCAATGGAAAGACATATTTCACCAGATGGAAGAAAATAAAATTGATATAGAAAAACAAATACACACATACATAAAATACACATATATGTGCATACATACATATAAGCACATACATAAATATAATATTATTCTCACTCATAGTTACCTGGTAGAACGAGGATGGAAGTGCACATTTGTAATGGCAACAAAAAGATAAAATAAGCAAAAATAAATTGAAGAATAAATGTGAAATCCATATTTCACATTAAATGTTGTTAGACTAAATGTTAGACTTAAAAAGTTGAACACATAGAAATCCATGTCTTGTACTTAGAGAGACTCACTATCATAATAATGAATATTATATCTGAGCTAATTTATTAATACCCCAGCAAACTCACTCACTGGAATTTTTAATTAGAAATGTAACTCTAAAGATTAAAGACAAAAACAGAAACAAAGGAAGAACAATATGCCAATACTCCAGGTATTTTTTTAAAGATTCATTTATTTATTTGGAGGCAGAGTTACAGACACAAAGAGGGAGAGACAGAGATCACACATCTGCTAGTTCACTCCCCAAATGACCACAATGCTGGAGATGGGCGGCTTCAAAGCCAGGAGCCAGGAGCTTCCTCCAGATCTCCCACATGGGTGCAGGGGCCCAAGCATTTGAGCCATCTTCCCCTGCTTTACCAAGCCATTAGCAGAGAGCTAGATTGGAACAGGAACAGCCAGGTAATGAACCGGTGCCCATTTGGATGCCAGTGCTGCAGGGGGAGGCTCAACCTACTATACCACAATGCCAGCTCAAACACTGCAGGTCTTAAAACATATAGCAATGCTGCAATAATTTAAAGTGTTCATTAAGGAATGAGTACACAGAATCATGACTAGAACAGAGTGGTTTAGAAATACACAAAATTACAAATAGGAATTTAACACACAATTATGATGGCATTTTAAATCAGTGGAGAGAAACAGATTACTCGATATATGGGAATATCAAAGATTAAAATACCAAAAATATAGCTAAAACGTAATAAAACATAAATGAATTTTCTGTTCAAGGAATGATACTTGGAAGAATCTTTCTAAACATACCAAGAAATCAGGAGATCATTAAATATAATACAAATTCATTTGAGCCTTTAAAAGTAAAATTAAAATATGCATTAATAAACTACATTGAACAATAATAAACAGCAAATGGCAAATTAAGTAAGAAAACACAGCTCATAAACAAAGGATGTATTTCCATAAAATTAAACATTATGAGTCAACAAGATACACTGGCAAATCCTTTTGAAAAATGAGCGAAAGATATGAACTGAAAGTTCACAGATATGGAAATAAAAGTTCTTAAAATATGAAAAATGCAAAATTGCCTTATAATAAGACAGATGCAAGTTAAAATAAAACTGTTATCATTTTCTGCCTAACAAATATCCAAAAGTTTGATGACAGTGGGAAAACCTGACCTTCCGTTTTTCATGGGAGGGTAACATTTGCTAACCATTTTGTGGGAAATTTTGAAAAACCTATCATTATGCATATAATCTTTGATCCAATAATTCCACTTCAGAAATTTATCTTACAGAAACACATGAAAAGTGACAGGATTTGTTTTATCTATTGAAAATATTGATTTATTATTTATTTGAAAGTCAGAGTTACACACAGAGAGAAGGAGACGTAGAGAGAGGAAGAGAAAGAGGTCTTCCATCCACTGGTTCACTCCCCAGTTGGCCACAATGGCCAGAGCTGCACCGATCCGAAGCCAGGAGCCAACAGATTTTTCCAGGTCTCCCAAATGGATTCAGGGGCCCAAGAACTTGGGCCATCTACTACTGCTTTCCTAGGCCATAGCAGAAAGCTGGATTGGAAGTGGAGCAGTGGGACTTGAACCAGCACCCATAGGGAATGCCAGCACTGCAGGCGGTGGCTTTATTTACTATGCCACAGCGCTGGCCCCGACATGATTAGTTTTCAAGCAAGATATAAAAAATTTAAGCAAACTTTAAATGCATGCAAATCTTATGTCATAGTTTCATAAGTCAGAGTTTTTTTTTTACTTTTATTTAATGAATATAAATTTCCAAAGTACAGAATATTGATTACAATGTCTTCCCCCCATAACGTCCCTCCCACCCACAACCCTCCCCTTTCCCACTCCCTCTCCCCTTCCATTCACATCAAGATTCATTTTCAATTCTCTTTATATACAGAAGATCAGTTAGCATATATTAAGTAAAGATTTCAACAGTTTCCTCCCACACAGAAACATAAAGTGAAAAATACTGTTTGAGTACCAGTTATAGCATTAAATCTCAATGTACAGCCCACTAAGGACAAAGATCCTACATGAGGAGTAAGTGCACAGTGACACCTGTTGTTGACTTAACAAACTGACACTCTTGTTTATGGCATCAGTAATCACCCTAGGCTCTTGTCATGAGCTGCCAAGGCTATGGAAGCCCCCTGAGTTCACCGACTCTGATAATTTTTAGACAAGGCCATGGTCAAAGTGGAAGTTCTTTCCTCCCTTCAGAGAAAGGTACCTCCTTCTTTGATGACCCATTCCATAAGTCAGAGTTCTATGGAATTAGCTGATTTTTCAGTTTAGAATCTCACAGTCCTGAATCAACTATCTGACAGGATGGTATTTCTTTCTAGAGGCTCTGGGGAATAACTTAGTTTCTCATTCAAATACTAGATAGTTCAGTTCCTTGTTGTAGGAATGAGATCCCCATTTATCTGATTGACTGTGTGGTTGATTGATGACTGTCAGCTGAGGACAGCATCTTAGGTTGCTTGGGTACATTCCATGAATTCTGGCTCACTTCACCACCTGAAAATTCCTAAAGATGGGCCAAGTTCTTCCTATTTGTGAAATCTGGTCTTCCATGTTGCATCATTCTAATTGGCTCTTCTACCTCCTAATGTGCTTTTTTTAAAATATTCATGTGGGAGACGTGGAAGAAGCTCCTGGCTCCTGGCTTCAGCATGGCCCAACCTTTTCATTGCAGCCATATGAGGAGGAAACAGTGGTGGTGGGGATCTCTTTCTCTCTCTCTCTTTCTCTCTCTCTGTCTCTGTCTCTCCCTCTACCCCTACAACTCTGAATTTCGAATAAGTAAATAAAAAATCTAAAAAAAAAACAAGATGCCTATATGTTTATGCCAGTCTCATGTTGATAATCTAGAAAAATCCCCTTTTTAAAAAATCTTTAACCATGATTTCTTGTTCTATGTAACATTAATTGCAGGTAACAACAAGAGGTAAAGATATGGGTGTTAAATTTTTCCCCATGCCACAGTAATATTTATAAAAACTATTTACAGTAGTATTACTTGTAAAAGAGAAAAATAAATTTTAAAAACTAAATGTACTCTAAGAGAGAAAAACTGCCATTCCAGAATATTATATCCAGCTAAGCTATCATTTGTGAATGAAGGTGAAATAAAGACCTTTCATAGCAAACAGAAATTGAAAGAATTTGTCGCCACTCATCCAGCCCTGCAGAAGATGCTTAAAGATGTGTTACACACAGAAACACAGAAACACGGTCATCAATATGAAATAAGGTAAAGGAAGGAAACCTACCAGTAAAAGATCACAGGAAGTTCAAAACATACATTAGAAAATATCTTTGGCAAATGGCAGGGCAAAGTTACTACTTATCAATATTCACATTAAACGTTAATGGCCTGAACCATCCAGGTAAAAGACACAGATTGGCTGATTGGCTTAAGGAACAAAACCCATCTATTTGCCGCTTACAAGAAACAGATCTTTCCAACAAAGATACATACAGACTGAAAGTGAAAGGTTGTTTTTGTAGCTATTGTGAATGGGATTGATCTTTGAAGTTCTTCCTCAGCCATGGAATTGCCTGTGTATACAAAGGCTGTTGATTTTTGTGCATTGGTTTTATAGCCTGCTACTTTGCCAAACTCTTCTATGAGTTCCAATAATCTCTTAGTAGAGTTCTTTGGATCCCCTAAATAAAGAATCATATCAACTGCAAAGACGGATAGTTTGAGTTCTTCCTTCCCAATTTGTATCCATTTCATTTCTTTTTTTTTTTTTTTTTTTTTTGCCTAATAGCTCTGGCTAACAATTTGAGAACAGATCTTTCCAACAAAGATCCATACAGACTGAAAGTGAAAGGCTAGAAAAAGATATACCATGCCAACAGAAATGAAAAAAGAGCAGGCGTAGACATCTTAATATCACACAACAGAAAATTTACCACAAAAACTGTTAAGAGAGACAAAGAGGGACACTATATAATGATTAAGGGATCAATTCAACAGGAAGATATAACGATTATAAATGTTTATGCACCTAATTACAGGGCACCAGTTTATTTAAAAGATTCGCTAAGGGGCTTAAAGGGAGACTTAGACTCCAATACAATAGTACTGGGGGACTTCAATATGCCGCTCTCAGAAATAGACAGATCAACAGGACAGAAGATCAACAAGGAGACAGTAGATTTAAATGACACTATAGCCCAAAGGGATCTAACAGATATCTACAGAACTTTTCATCCTACACATAAAGCATTTGCATTCTTCTCAGCAGTACATGGAACCTTCTCTAGGATTGACCACATACTAGGCCATAAAGCAAGTCTCAGCAAATTCAAAAGAATTAGAATCATACGATACGGCTTCTCAGACAATAGGAGAATGATGTTGGAAATTAGCATCTCAGGAATCCCTAGAGCATATGCAAACACATGGAGACTGAACAACAAGCTCCTGAATGAACAATGGGTCATAGAAGAAATCAAGAGAAATCAAAAATTTTCTGGAAGTAAATGAGGATAACAGCACAACATACCAAAACTTATGCGATACAGCAAAAGCATTGTTAAGAGGAAAGTTTATAGCAATAGGTGCCTACATCAAGAAATTGGAAAGGCACTGCATAGATGAGCTTTCAGTACATCTCAAGGATCTAGAAAAACTCAGCAAAACAGACCCAAATCTAGTAGGAGAAGAGAAATAATTAAAATCAGAGAAAAAATCAACAGGATTAAATCCAAAAAATTACAAAAAATCAGTCAAACGAGGACGTGGTTTTTTGAAAAAATAAACAAAATTGACACCCCATTGGCCCAGCTAACTAAAAAAAGAAGAGAAAAGACCTAAATCAATAAAATCAGAGATGAAAAAGGAAACATAACAACAGACACCACAGAAATAAAAAGAATCATCAGAAATTACTACAAGGACTTGTATGCCAGCAAACAGGGAAATCTACCAGAAATGGATAGATTACTGGACACAAGCAACCTACGTAAATTGAACCAGGAAGACATAGAAAACCTAAACAGACCCATAACTGAGACAGAAATTGAATCAGTAATAAAGGCCCTCCCAATAAAGAAAAGCAAAGGACCATACGGATTCACTGCTGAATTCTACCAGACATTTAAAGAAGAACTAACTCCAATTCTTCTCAAACTATTCAGAACAATACAAAAAGAGGGAATCCTCCCAAATTGTTTCTATGAAGCCAGCATCACCATGATTCCTAAGCTGGAAAAACATGCAGCATTGAAAGAGAATTACAGGCCAGTGCTACAGCTAAATAGGCTAATCCTCCACCTAGTGGTGCTGGCACACCGGGTTCTAGTCCCAGTTGAGGCGCTGGATTCTGTCCCGGTTGCCCCTCTTCCAGGCCAGCTCTCTGCTGTGGCCAGGGAGTGCAGGAAGGATGGCCCAAGTGCTTGGGCCCTACACCCCATGGGAGACGAGGAGAAGCACCTGGCTCCTGCCTTCGGATCAGCGAGGTGCACCAGCCGCAGCGCGCCAGACACGGTGGCCATTGAAGGGTAAACCAATGGCCAAGGAAGATATTTCTCTCTGTCTCTCTCTCCCTCACTGTCCACTCTGCCTATAAAAAAGAGAGAGAGAGAGAGAGAGAGAGAGAGGGAGAGAGAATTACAGACCAATATCCCTAATGAACATAGATGCAAAAATCCTCAATAAAATTCTCGCCAATAGAATGCAACAGCACATCAGAAAGATCATCCACCCAGACCAAGTGGGATTTATCCCTGGTATGCAGGGATGGTTCAACGTGTGCAAAACAATCAATGTGATACACCACATTAAAAAACTCCAGAAGAAAAACCATATGATTATCTCAATAGATGCAGAGAAAGCATTTGATAAAATACAACACCCGTTCATGAGGAAAACTCTAAGCAAACTGGGTTTGGAAGGAACATTCCTCAATACAATCAAAGCAATTTATGAAAAACCCACAGCCAACATCCTATTGAATGGGGAAAAGTTGGAAGCATTTCCACTGAGATCTGGGACCAGACAGGGATGTCCACTCTCACCACTGCTATTCAATATAGTTCTGGAGGTTCTAGCCAGAGCTATTAGGCAAGAAAAAGAAATTCAAGGGATACAAATTGGGAAGGAAGAACTCAAACTATCCCTCTTTGCAGATGACATGATTCTTTATTTAGGGGACCCAAAGAACTCTACTAAGAGATTATTGGAACTCATAGAAGAGTTTGGCAAAGTAGCAGGATATAAAACCAATGCACAAAAATCAACAGCCTTTGTATACACAGGCAATTCCATGGCTGAGGAAGAACTTCAAAGATCAATTCCATTCACAATAGCTACAAAAGCAATCAAATACCTTGGAATAAACATAACCAAGGACGTTAAAGATCTCTACAATGAGAATTACAAAACCTTAAAGAAAGAAATAGAAGAGGATACCAAAAAATGGAAAAATCTTCCATGCTCATGGATTGGAAGAATCAATATCATCAAAATGTCCATTCTCCCAAAAGCAATTTACAGATTAAATACAATACCAATCAAGATACCTAAGACCTTCTTCTCAGATCTGGAGAAAATGCTGCTGAAATTCATATGGAGACACAGGGGACCTCGAATAGCTAAAGCAATCTTGTACAACAAAAACAAAGCCGGAGGCATCACAATACCAGATTTCAGGACATACTACAGGGCAGTTGTTATCAAAACGCATGGTATTGGTACAGAAACAGATGGATAGACCAATGGAACAGAATTGAAACACCAGAAATCAATCCAAACATCTACAGCCGACTTATATTTGATCAAGGATCCAAAACCAATCCCTGGAGTAAGGACATTCTATTCAATAAATGGTGCTGGGCAAACTGGATTTCCATGTGCAGAATCATGAAGCAAGACCCCTACCTTTCACCTTACACAAAAATTCACTCAACATGGATTAAAGACTTAATCTATGACCCAACACCATCAAATTACTAGAGAGCATTGGAGAAACCCTGCAAGATATAGGTACTGGCAATGACTTCTTGGAAAATACCCCAGAAGCACAGGCAGTCAAAGCCAAAATTAACATTTGGGATTTCATTAAATTGAGAAGTTTCTGTACTGTAAAAGAAACTGTCAGGAAATTGAAGAGGCAACCGACAGAATGGGAAAAAATATTTGCAAACTATGCAGCAGATAAAGGGTTAATAACCAGTATCTACAAAGAAATCAAAAAACTCCACAACATCAAAACAAACAACCCACTTAAGAGATGGGCCAAGGACCTCAATAGACATTTTTCAAAAGAGGAAATCCAAATGGCCAACAGACACATGAAAAAATGTTCAAGATCACTAGCAATCAATGAAATGCAATGCAAATCAAAACCACAATAAGGTTTCACCTCACCCCAGTTAGAATGGCTCACGTTCAGATATCTACTAACAACAGATGCTGGTGAGGATGTGGGGAAAAAGGGACACTAACCCACTGTTAGTGGGAATGCAAACTGGTTAAGCCACTATGGAAGTCATTCTGGAGATTCCTCAGAAACCTGAATATAACCCTACCATAAAACCCAGCCATACCACTCCTTGGAATTTACCCGAAGGAAATTAAATTGGCAAACAAACAAGCTGTCTACACATTAATGTTTATTGCAGCTCAATTCACAATAGCTAAGACCTGGAACCAACCCAAATGCCCATCAACAGTAGACGGGATAAAGGAATTATGGGACATGTACTCTATAGAATACTATACAGCAGTCAAAAACAAAGATGGAGGAAACTGGAAAACATCATGCTGTGTGAAATAAGCCAGTCCCAAAGGGACAAATATCATATGTTCTCCCTGATCGGTGACATCTAAGCACTTACCAAAAAGGAAACCTGTTAAAGTGAAATGAACACTATGAGAAACGGTGACTTGATCAGCCCTTGCCCTGACTGTTGATGAGCAACTTAAAACGTTATCCCTCTTAGTATTTTTTTTTGTTTATTCTACGTAACACTTTTGGTTGAATTCTGTAATCAATACAAAGTTATTCTCAAGTGTTGAAACTTAACTGAAAAGTGATCACTGTTAAATATAAGAGTGGGAATAAGAGAGGGAAGAGACGTACAATTTGGGACATGCTCAAGCTGACTTGCGCCAAACGATAGAGTTAGAAACATACAGGGCATTCCAATTCAATACCATCAAGGTGGCATGTACCAATGCCATCTCACTACTCCAAGTGATCAATTTCTGTTCACAATTGATCATAATGATAGGACTAAGAGTCAAAAGGATCACATAAACAAGACTTGTGTCTGCTAATACTAACTGATAGAATAAAAAAGGGAGAGAATGATCCATCATGGGAAGCGGGATACACAGCAGACTCATAGAATGGCAGATGTCCTAAACAGCACTCTGGCCTCATAATCAGCCCTTAAGGTATGCGGATCTGGCTGAAATGCCCATGAGACTATTTCAGGCATGGAAAGCCAAGACACTCTGCCAAAATAAAAAAAAAAATGACCTAAATGAAAGATCTTCGTGAGTGAGATCCCAGTGGAAAGGACAGGTCACCAAAGAAGGAGGTACCTTTCTCTGAAGGGAGGAGAGAACTTCCACTTTGACTATGACGTTGTCTAAATATGATCAGAGTTGGTGAACTCAATAGGCTTCCATAGCCTTGGCAACTCATGACAAGAGCCTAGGGTGATTACTGATGCCATCAACAAGAGTGTCAATTTGTTAAGTCAACAACAGGAGTCACTGTGCACTTACTCCTCATGTAGGATCTCTGTTCTTAATGTGCTGTACATTGAGATTTAATGCTATAACGAGTACTCAAACAGTATATTTCACTTTGTGTTTCTGTGTGGGTATAAACTGTTGAAACCTTTACTTAATATATGCTAACTGATCTTCTGTATATAAAGAGAATCGAAAATGAATCTTCATGTGAATGGAACGGTAGAGGGAGCGGGAAAGGGGAGGGTTGTGGGTGGGAGGGAAGTTATGGGGTGAAGCCATTGTAATCCATAAGCTGTACTTTGGAAATTTATATTCATTAAAAAAACTTAAATATATATATATTAATCCACATATCTTAGAAGCATTAATAATATATTCAAACATTTTGAATAAAGATAGCATATCCTATGGAGAAAAAAAACTAAATGTATTCAACAAAGGACAGATTAAATAAAAGTATGTTACTACATACAGTGGAGTTGTGAGTAAATATTGAGGAAGAGCTGTCTTCTGAAATGGAACTCTCTCAAGACTTTTAAAATGAAGCAAGCAATGAGAGGACTTGTGTATATTATGCCCTAGGATATTTTTTTCTGTAAAAAAAAAAAAAATTACAGTAGGGCAGGCGCCCCGGTTCAAGAGGCTCATCCTCCGCCTGCGGCGCTGGCACACCGGGTTCTAGTCCCGGTTGTGGCGCCGGATTCTGTCCCGGTTGCCCCTCTTCCAGGCCAGCTCTCTGCTGTGGCCCGTGAGTGCAGTGGAGGATGGCCCAAGTGCTTGGGCCCTGCACCCGTATGAGAGACCAGAAGAAGCACCTGGCTCCTGGCTTCGGATCAGCGCAGCACGCCGGCCACTGCAACCTTGGGGAGTGAACCAACAGAAAAGGAAGACCTTTCTCTCTCTCTCACTGTCCACTCTGCCTGTCAAAAAAAATTACCTGAAATAAATATAAGATTTTTGATTTCAAAACAAAACCGTTTCAGGCAAAATAAGAGATAATTAGGGACCCTTGTTTTATCACAGTGAGCTAGTCGAATGCCTGTAATGCCAGCCTCCCATATAGGCAAGTTCTAGTCCTGGATGCTACACTTCTGATCTGGCTCCCTTCTAATATACGTGGGAAAGCAGTGGAAGATGGCCCGAGTGCTTGGGTATCTGCACTCATGTGGGATACCCAGAAGAAGCTCTTGGCTCCTGGCTCTAGCTGCTGTTCTAGGGGCTAAGCCAGCAGGTGAAAGATCTCTCTCTTTGTCTCTGTTGCTCTCTGTCTCTCTGTAACTCTGTTTTTCAAATAAAGTAAATCTTTTTAAAAATTAAAAAACAAAAGATATTTAAAGACTTGTAATCTTTACAAACTGTGATTTTAGGTCAAACAAAAATTTTGAAGAGAATTAAACACATTTCATTGTGAACTGTATTCTGCTATTGTTGTTGTTGATAGATAGAGAGGAAAGCTAAGCTAAAACTAAAATCAGACATAGAATTACCTATGAGGAAAGATACCTTTTGCAAATTCTCATTTTTTCCTTCAATTTGTTGTGCATGCTGTATGTGCAAAATGGAAGCCGAAGATTATTAATACGTATTTTCTAAGAACTTTTGAAGTCTCCTCATAGGAGCTGTCTGCTACTGCATCTCTAAAGATTCATCAATAATTAGGAAAAACTTTGACATACCACTTTAAATTAGAGCAACATATTATTGTTTAGATCAAACCAACATTATTAACAGAATATTATTAGGTATTTTCAAGAAAGTCATGGGAAAATGCATACAAACACGTGGATTTCAGAATTTTTGTAACAAAATAAATAACTTTTAATTCTATTTCTCGTGAATTTCTTTAAAGTTCCTAAATCATCGGATTTTTTAAAAAGTTTTATTTATTTATTTGAAAGGCAGAGTTACAGAGAAAGGGAAACACACACACAGAGAGACAGAGACAGAGACAGAAAGAGATTGATTTTCCAACTCCTGGTTCACTCCCCGAATGGCCGCAATGGCCAGGGTAGGGCTAGACTGAAGCCAAAAGCCTGGCACCTCATCCAGATCTCCCACAAAGGTGGCATGAGTCAAGCACTTGGGCCATCTGCTGGTGCTTTCTTAGGCATATTAGCAGAAAACAGTGGGTGGGAGAACTCTCTCTCTCTCTCTCTCTCTCTCTCTCTGTTACAGGGAGCTGTATCAGATGTGGAGCAGGTTGGCAGACCTGCAGACATACAGGATGAAGACATCATTGGCAGCAGCTTTAAAAGTTGCACCACAACATTGGCCCCAGATTACAATTTTTAAGCCTCTAGTTGACTAATATGCACAACGACATAATAAAACTGCTTGAGGTGGTATTTTTGACAATTCCTCTAAAAATGAGGAAATCTGACATTGCTCTCTAGAAACATTTAAATTTTATTCATTTTTAGCACAACAGTCATGTATACATTTTACCTTTAACACTGTCTTTTTGCCAGTCTCATCAATTTTCCAGTCTCAATATAGCTAAAATCAAGACAACCTATCCCTTTCTATCCCATCCCAATATCCAAGCATCCTCATTCTTGATGTCTGTATCTTTGTTAACACATCCTTCTTCTTATACTCAGCCTGCCATAACAAAATACTCTAAAGCAGGTGGCTTAAATGACAAAAAAAATCCATTTCTTTACAATTATGGAGATTGGAAGTTCAAGGCCAAGGTACTAGCAGTGTTGATTTCTTCTGAGGTCTCTCATAGGCTTGCAGATGTTGACCTTCTCGCTTTGTTTTTATGTGGTCATCCCTCTGTGCTTGTGTCTCGTGTGTGTGTGTGTGTGTGTGTGTGTGTTCTAATCTCATTATCAGAACACCAGTTATATTGGATTAGGACCCACTTTAAAAAAAAAAAAAAACATAGTTTAACTTAATTATCACTTCAAGTGCTGTGTCTCCCAATACTCACAATCTGAAGTACTGGGGGGAAGGACCTCAATATGTAAACTTGAAGAAATACAATCCAGCCCATAACACCCCAAAATTCTAAACAACCAAAATGTCAGTTATTTCCTAATTCCTTCCTCTCTCTTCTTCTTTCCACTCAAATATGTCTTTCTATAAATCCTACTGTGATTTTTTCCCCTATTCGACCAAGATTTTTTATCTAGACTACTCCTTTGGCATAGACTCCCTTTAGCTTGGTAACAAACTCTTCTATATATTTCTGCAACATCAATCTTTCTGAAACTTAGCATCCGTAATGCTACACTAGTTGAAAAACCTACAGAGACTCCTGATTATATAAAAATAATTAGACTGATTTTTTTAAAATGTCCTCAGACTGCTTTTTCAGGGCTTTTTTCATCTCTTTACAAAGAAGTCTCCAACAGTATGTCAAATGACTTCTTTGTGGAATCTTTAGTGTCTAAAATTGAGTGCTTCATATAGTGGGTAAATAAAAAATTGAAATTATTGAGAATCATCAAACTCATTTTAATTAGCACTTTAAAAACTAAAGAATGGAGTAGAATCAATAAGAGTAATATAAAAAACATCTAAACATTCATAATCATTATAATGTTTTAGTCCAGTTTTTTTTTTTTTTTCCTTTTCCATCAAGTTTTTCCTTGAGACTTCTCTGGGCTTTTCATTTTGTGCATTCTTTGAACATTTTCAAGACACTATTACTGTACAGGTAATTAGATTGTGCAACATCTGAATATAAATTACATTTCTTTCCCCAAGCAATAATTGAATTCTGCATACATAAGTTCCTGTTTCCTGAAATCCTTCCTCTGGTTCCTGAATGACAGGTGGGTTCAGAACCTTGTGGCCACGTAGCGACTGTGCACAGGAGCGTGACAGCAATAAAAGCAGCTTTAAAAAAAAACACCATATTTCTTGGCATTTATTAGATTTTCAAAACTTTTAAGCACCCATCACTGAGTAACTTTTAATTTAACACTGAATGGATCTGAACCATTAGTCATATTCAAGTGCTGCTGTAGGTACTTAAAAAGATTTGTGTTAGTTAAGCATCAACAGAGCTGGGGTGCTACAAACCAACCATTAAAAGTGATTCAAGTCTCCCACAGGTGTGACATCAAGACTTTTTTTTTTTGCAACATGAAGATCTAGGAATGAAAGTTTCCTTAAATACTGTAGTAAAGTAAAGTCTCATGGTTACTGCAATGGACTTAGCAGGATGAGAGGCCCATCTTTGGCAGAGTAAGAGGAAGGCACATCCTGTATGTGGTCCAGAAAGACCAGAGAATAGCAAGCAGTTTCTAATGTATTTTTAAGTAAATAGAAAAATAAAGTCATTCCATATGTCTTAGCTTGTTCAAGCTGCTCTAACAAAGATGCTGACAATCTCAAATAAGTTGCAAAGGTTGGGGAAATTCAAGAACAATGCATCAGCAGATTTGATGGCTAGTGAGGACCCTCTTTCTGGTTCATAAATGGCCATCTTCCTGGTGTGTTCTCACAAGGCAGACGTGGGGAGGGAACTTTCTAGGGTCTGTTTTAGCAGGCTATTAATTCCATTTGTCAGAGCTCCACCTTCAGGATCCAATCATCTCCCAAAAATCCTATTATCATCACCTGGGGAGATAAAATGTCTTTTTTTTTAAAAAAAAAAATGTATTTATTTGAAAGGCAGAGATGCAAAGAGAGAGAGAAAGAGGAGAGATAAATCTTCCATCCACTGGTTCACTCCTCAAATGACAGCAACATACAGGGCTGGGCTGGGGCAACACTAGAAGCCAGGAACTCCATCCTACTCTCCCACATGGAGAACAGGACCCCAAGTACTTTGGACATACATCCATTGCCTTCCCAATAAGCTGGGACTCTAACCAGCCTTCCAATATGGCACGTTGGTACTACAGGTGGTTGCTTAACCCACGGTGCCACATTGTTGGCCCCATTTTGGGGGAGGGGTGAGAGCATAGAGTTTCAACTTATGAATTTTTGGAAGGAACACAAATATTCATTCTGTAAGACCACATTATTAAACTATTTATCAATTTATTTAAACTAATTTTGAAATATTGTATGTATTGATGTTTCAGAAAAGGCTCTGTGAGGCATTTGCGTGTGTCCTAGAAACAACCTACACTGAGTTGGTTGGCCTTGTTCCTGGCAGCCCTTGCTCTGTGTATATATTTGAGTGATCAGGCAGAGAAGGGCTTGTATGCCACCGATCAAAGCAAGGGCACATTATAAAGACTGTTTTTCTTTTAAAAAAACTTACATATAATCTTGGATGAAACATTAAAAATGCTCTCTGAATTGCACATAATGTCTGATATCAAGATGTTTGTGGTATTGATGGGGCCAATGTTGTGGCATAGCAGGTGAGGCCACCACCTGTGACACTGGCATCGCATGTGGGTGCAAACTCATGTTCCAGCTGCTCCACTTGCAATCCAGCTCCCTGCTAATCTCCTGGGAAAAACAACAGAGGGTTCTCCAAGTGCTTAGGCCCCTGGCACCCCCATGGGAGACCTGGATAAAACTCCTGGCACCTGACTTCGGCTTGGCTCAGCCCTGGCCATTGGGGAGTAAATCAGCAGATAGAAAATCTCTCTCTCTCTCTCTCTCTCTGCCTCCCCCTTCCTGCCCTGCAACTCTGATTTTTGAACAAATAAATAAATGAATATTTAATAAAAACTCGTGCCATTGAATATTTTGGCCAGATAAGATTCATTCCTGAAAGAAAATATAAAAATCACAAAGAAATTACACTTCAAGTTATAGAAAAATCTGTACTTTAAATTGTATTCATTATAAGTAACAAAATTACAACCAACTTAAGATATCTAGCAGACGTCATTATACCCCACTCAGAACAGAAAGAACGTCTGCTACCTAAAGTGTCTGACTTAAAAGACTTAAAATTCACTCCAGCTATGAATAATTCTCTCGCAGGATAGTCATTTCTCTAATCTGATTATTCCTAAGTAAGAATTTCCCATTTCTCTTACTATTTAGCTGGATTGTTCTTCATTACCTAAGGATTACTCCCAAAATATTAGGTATTATCTTTAGGAGGTCATAAATAATATACATGTAGCAATTTGGAGCAGTCCCCTAAATCATTGGCAAGAGGAATTCCTTATTGGATGAGGAGTTAATACAGTCCTCATACCATCTCCGTCAAACTTGTCAAAGAGCACTGTTCACAATGAAAACTTTTGATCCCTACTTCAGATTGAATCAGTCAAAAACCTGGGCCATGCTTGGAGTATCTGTATTTAAAAAAGAAAAGAAAAGAAAAACAAAACAAAACAAAACAAAACAAAAACTTGACTTCCACATACACCACTGCCAACCAATTGCCCTCTTCTGTTGATTCAGAGGATACAAGAATTCACAATTTCCACCAAGCTATTCTTTCTGGGACTTCAGAGCTAATATATAGCACTAGGGAACAGAGGACTAAAGGGGAAATAGGAGGCTGAGGGAAAAGGACCCAAATTGAAGATTCTGAAAGGGAAGCCAAAATATGAGGAAATTGCCAGCAGGAACAGTGTCCTGAACACAATTTTTATCATCATGGCTGCCATATTTTTAGTGCTACTTTCTTGGAGTGGAGTTCTTCCAGAAGCTGATACTGCCATCATCCAAGATTGATAATAAAATATTCATTGGGTAGTAGTAGCCGTGTTCACTTGGGATGACATAGAGAGGGCAATGACCAATGAGCCTTGCAGAATGGGATGACTTGATTAAATAGACCATGAATACATACTAATATTGCCATAAGCTTAAGCAAAAAAAAAAATCTGAAGCACACTTCAAAAGGATTAATTTTAGCTAAGATTTATGTCAGTTTATCAGCCCCTACATTAGAGTTTTGTTCCTAAGAATATATTCCCTAACTCAGGCAAGCTCAAGACACTGCCCCAGCCTGGCCTTCAGATTTTCGAAGTCCCACTCCCATGTCTTGGATTGCAGTACTTCATATGTGCGGTGCATGAGCCTGAACTGTCCCATAACTCTCCCATAATTCTCCTCTTCAGAGGCATTTTCTAGTCATCTACCCAGTGGGTGAGGGTACCCAGATGTCATAAAATGCTCAGAGACTTGTACCTGTGATATTGCTGCTTATCCTCTAATTCCTGGAACACAAACGGATCACTCTCATTGGCCTAAGTGGTACAAGTATTTCATTTATTGTGGTTGTTTTGGCATGATTGCAAGAGATTGAATAGCTGACTCACTAAGTTTGAGAAACCCTAATTGTCATCACAGGGTGCAAGAAAATTTCTAGGATCTGGGTCCCTAATCTTTGGTGCAAGCCCTTGAACCTGAGCCTCAGTGGAAGTCGATGTGGTAGTTCATGAATATCTGTACCCAAACTGCAGTCCAGTCTACACTCTTACAGCTCTCCTAAGTAGCATGAGTACCAGCAGCCATAATTTTCCCTGTGTACCTCCACCACTGATACACAAAGAAATAACCTTAACTCTTCACAGAGTCCACACTCCCTGTTACCTTCACACTTCCAAAACAGGCTATCCCTATGTCCTCTGAAGGCTTTAAGGCTGTTTTCCTTTTGATATTAATGAGTCAGAGATGTCATACTCTTCTAGGTCCAGCTCACCACATGGTTGTCGAGACAGATATTCCTTGTACAAATGAAACTCTCATCAGTTCACTTGAAGGCTCTTTGCCTACCCCTCTGCTGTGGTAATACGTGGAAGGCAATGGTGGAAAGACATGTTGATCGATGATTACTGCACTATCAAATTCCAAATGGCAAATACAAACAAGCATTCCCCCAGTGGGCTTTGTGTGGTACAGCAGGTTAAACTTTTGCTTGGGATGCCTGCACCCCATTTTGGAGTGGATCTTGGCTAATCTACTTCTGATATAGCTCCTTGCTAATGCACCTGGGAAAGCAGTGGATCATGATGGCTTGAGTACGTGGGTCCCTCCCACCCTATATGGGAGACCTGTATGGAGTTTCCAGCTCCTTGCTTTTGCCTGAACCAGTCTCAACCATTTCAGTCATTTGGGGGGTGAATGGAGGATAGAAGCTCACTCTCTCTCTCTCCCTCTTCCATTCTGCTTTTCAAATAAATTAAATATTTTTTCAAAAATTGACCATTCACAGCTTTTTGCATATTATGAGTGAGACACGCACTTAAGATTGTCATTCACAAAGTGTAACTGTTGATAGCAGCAGTGGCATTTATCAGCAGCATGACAGATGCTGCAGCACCCTAAGTAAAATGTAACTGGTAAACATCATCAGTAAATAGTGGTGCAAAGATATCATCTCAATAGAGTGTTTCTGAAGAGCAATGACATCATACATAATGGCAACATTGATCTCTTTTTCTCATGGTGAGAGAAATGAGATTATCCAAGAATGATGTATTTAACAACAAAGGACATAAAGAAGTGCTTTCTACTGGCTGGTGCTGTGGCATGGTAGGCTAAGACACTATCTGTAGCACTGGCATCTCATATGGGTGCTAGTACATGTCCCAACTGCGCTTCTTCAGATCTAGCTCTCTGCTTGTGACCTGGAAAAGCAGTGGAAGATGACCCAAGTGCTTGGGCCCCTGCATCCATGCAGGAGATCCAGAGGAAACGCCTGGATCCTGACTTCGAATCAGCTCAACTCCAGCAATTGCAGCCATCTGGGGAGTGAATCAGCAGACAGAAGACCTCCCTCTCCCTACCTCTCCCTCTCACTATCTGTAACTCTACCTCTCAAATAAATAAATAAAATCTTTTAAGACAAAAAGTAGTTTTTAGACCTGAATGTAGAGACATGAAGAACCCTATAACAAATCTTCACTTATTGGAAAATAAATGAATGAGTAACTGTGTCTTTCCTATTCTTTTAAAGATTCATTTTTATTTATTTGACAGAGTTACACAGAGAGAGGAGAGGTAGCGAGAGAGAGAGAGAGAGGTCTTCCATCGTTGGATCACTCGCCAGAGGGCCGCAATGGCTGGAGCTGCGCTGATCCCAAGTCAGGAGCCAGAAGCTTCTTCTGGGAATCCTACATGGGTTCAGGGGCCAAAGGACTTGGGCTATCTTCTACCGCTTTACCAGGCCACAGCAGAGAGCTGGATTGCAAGAGGAGCAGCTGGGACTAGAACCGGCACCCATATGGGATGCCGGCACTTCAGACCAGGGCTTTAACCCACCGTGCCACAGCGCTGGCCCCTTTCCTGTTATTGTTTTAGGTCATCATTGATAAACCACTGTTCTTCACATGGGACCATAAATTTTTAAATATATTTGTAATCAACTTAACTATATGGACAGGTGGTTACTAAAAATACTTACCTGAGGAACTACAAACCCAAGTTATGGCCTTTATTACCTTCCAGTGTCTTTCTCTCTCTCTTTCTCTCTCTCTCTCTCTCTCTCTCTCTCTTTCTGCTTCCACTGCTACCCCCACCCCACCTTTACTTCGCCATGTATCACATAGCCATTAGTGAGGTTGGAATGGAGAACATCATCTATGATCTTATATGGTGATTTTATGTCTTGATTTTAAAAAGTAATCATTTTGAAGTTTGAAATCTTACCAACAGATAGTGGGATAGACATAGCAAGAATGTCCTGATGAAGAAACTAAAGTCTTCTCTTTCTTATGAGGCTAATTCACTCACAAGTTTGTTGCCTGCATATCCAATAGTTGGAGCTGGTTGGTTGGAATGGTTTGGGCTAAGAGACTGATTTTGACATCATTCCAAATTACACTTTTACTTCAAGAAGTGAGGAGCTTAGTTAACAATGTGCATGTACAAGTGAAGAAGTTGGTTGTAAGAAGCTGAAGCCTTCTAAATAACATAAGTTGAAGGCAATTGAAAGCTGTCATGACTTATTTTTTGGAGTTAACTTTGTAGAGAGAAAATTAAACTAAAATACCAAGATAAAGATAAATACCATACCCACCCAGTGTATTTCTTGAAATCTTGTTTATAAAGCTATTTGTTTCCAAGACATTTATCTCTGTATAGGAAATTTGAAGCTAATAAATGCTCTTTTACAACTTCAATGAATATTTTTTATTATTATTTATTTGAAAGAGTTACACAGAGAGGAGAGGCAGAGAGAGAGAGAGAGAGAGAGGTCTTCCATCTGATGGTTCACTCCCCAATTGGCCTCAACGGCCGGAGCTGTGCCAATCCAAAGCCAGGAGCCAAGAGCTTCTTCCAGGTCTCCCATGTGGGTTTAGGGGCCCAAGGACTTGGGCCATCTTCTACTGCTTTCCCAGGCCATGGCAGAGAGCTGGATCGAAAGTGGAGCAGCCGGATCTGGAACCGGCGCCCATATGGGATGCCGGGGCTTCGGGCCAGGGCATTATCCCAATGCACCATAGCGCCAGCCCCTGAATATTTCTTTTTAAAAATGATTTATTTATTCATTTCAAAGGCAGAGTTACAGAAAGAGAGAGACAGAGAAAGAGGCAGAGGGAGAGAGAGATCTTCTATCCATTGAGTTACTCCTCAAATGGCTGCAACGGCCAGGACTATGCCAGTCTGAAACCAGAAGCCTGGGGCTTCTTCCCCATCTCCCACACGAGTGCAGGGCCCAGGTACTTTTGCCTTCCTCCACTGCTTTCCCAGGCACATTAGCAAGGAGCTGTATCAGAAGTAGAGCAGATGGGATTCGACATTCACCCATAAAGAATGCGAGCAACACAGACTGCAACTTTACCTGATACACCACAATGCTGGCCCCAACTTTAATAAATATTTCTTTGTATTTTGTAAAAAATATTTATTATCCTGATTGCCTGAATTTTGCTTCATGATAATAACTTGTGCTTAAGGAATACAGACTTGCTAAAGTTGATTTGGTAAAAGCTATTACACTTGGCAATGTGTCTTAGAAAAATCAAACTCCTAAAGATCTGACCATTGTATTGAAAGACTGATTTCTGAAACACATACTGTCTGAAGAAGACATAATCTCCAGCCTAAATCCACCACCCGAACATTTCTCTTGCACTCTTTCCTCCTTCCCCTCAAGCCTTATCTTTCTTCTCACATTACAGTCTAATGTTGTATCTGGTGAGAATGAAAACCAAATGGTGCTCAGCAGAGACCTAGATAACCGAGAAGTAAAGGCCAGGGATACAAAAAAGAGCCCCCCTTTATGTGTCTTCTTAAAAGAACAACACAGCTGAAAAAAGCAGATTTTATGAAATGGGAAATGGAAAACATATTGTATGCATTTAAAATGGGTGATTTGAACATAACGAAAATCCCTTTTGCCCTCAGTTCTATCTTCCTCCACAATGAGGGCATGAAACTTTAGAAGGAGCCAAGAGGGCTATAAGACACGAGAAAGTTTTCAACTACCCCAAATCATTATCCATATGTGGATTTTAGAAACCATTACTCCTATGAGATTGTTTTTGATTTCTAAGTCTCCATAGGGCCTTTGTTCTGATCTTGTATCCTATATCCCCCCTCTGTTTGGATGTTATATAGCAATACATAAAATCTATAGCTGATTGTGATGAATAGTTTTATTTACTCAGGAATATGATCTTCATTTTAGATGACCTAGATGTAACATTTGATATAAATATCACCTGTTCTATTTGGCCTAAAATTTACATATTTTAATACATCCAGCACAAATATATGACTAGCATGAAAAAGAGACCTTTTCTGGCAGATTGAATATAAAACACTGAAGTACTTTTTAAATGAGAGTTATTTGCCATGAGATCTCCCAATAGTTCAATTAATGTATGTGGAAACAATGGAAGCTGTAACTTATGCTGCTCATACGAGAACACATTTTTAAAATATATTTTAAATGTATCACATCCTATGCTAGAATTTTTTAGACTAAGGTTTCCTATTCATCAAAGGCTAATTATCAAACAATTACTGAGACTCTCTAATATTAAGTCAATATGATATGAGGGCCAAGTAGGAAAAAATTATGATCCCCCTCAACCCTATATAGCTATGTTCAAGAGGATGTTATGCTGCATTATACGCACCAACAAATGATTATTATCAATTAAAAATTATGGAGAAATTGCATTCTAGATTGGCCCTGTGTATTTGTAAATTATGGACGTGAGGCAATGAGGAAACTAAAGAAACTCCTGGTCCATCTCACTAAGTCGCCACTCCTGGCTCCATCCAATATTTGTCATGTAGGCATGTAGCCCTTGATTTTCCAATTCTTCTGGCCTTCCCAAAATGTCAAATCAGGTTTTATATGTGAAATCTATTAATTTATAAGTATTGACCACTGACTCAATTTTTTAAAAAGCCAAAAAATTCTGTGGACCAAACTAAAAAGATCTGTAGGACATATGTAGCGAACAAGTCATTAGTTTGCAAGCCTTAGTCTAGCCAATTGACTTCTCACCTTGTTTATTGCCAGATCATTCAGTTATGTGTGCTTTCTATATTTAACATGCATCCCTGGGTGCCCTCTCCTCCTTCCATCCAATTGCTAGTTCTTCATTACCTCATTTCCCAGAAAATGACCCTGAACCTATGGACATAAACTTCTCTAAGCACATGGTCATTACACGAAGTCACAAAACTAAGCCTTTACCCATAGTTATATATACAACAGGACACAATTTTATGAGAATAAGAATTCAGATTGGGCCAACATTGTGGTGCCACTGCCACCAGCAATGCCAGCATACTATATCAGAGAGCCAGTTTGAGTCCTCGTTGCTCCACTTCCTATTCAGATCCCTGTTGATGTGCCTGGGTAAGCAGCAGAAGGTGGCCCAAGTACTTGAGCCCTTGCCACCTACATGGGAGTCTTGGATGGAGTTCCTGGATTCAGGCTTCAGCCTCACCCAGTCCTGGTTGTTGCACCCTCTCAGGGGCAGTGCAACAGGCTTTCCAAGAGAGGAAAACCCAAAGGGGACTAGTGGCAGTCGGCTTTAAGTACAATTTCGAAGGAAGGAGCCAGTGCTGGGGTGCAGTGGGTTAAAGCCTTGGCCTGAAGTGCCGGCATCCCATACAGGTGCTGGTTCTTGTCCTGGCTGCTCCTCTCTCTCTCTCTCCCTCCCTCTCCCTCTCTCTCTCTGCCTCTCCTCTCTCTATGTAACTCTGACTTGCAAATAAATAAATAAATCTTTTAAAAAAAGGAAGATCTCTCTCTTTCTCTCTCTGTCTCTCTCCCTCTTTTTGTCATTCTACCTTTCAAATAAAAATAAAAATTTTAAAATAAAAATTCAGATAAATAGACATACAGATACACAATTAAAAGGTAATTAAATTAATAATAATAAAAGGTAATTAAAAATATTCACACAGTATGTCATGAGAAGATGGGTAAATTTTTAAAGGAAATTTCCATGGCTTACCAATATTTATTTGTGTATTATACTTATGTCCATTTGAAAAGTTTTCAGAGTAGACGTCTCTAAATTGTGAATATGTGTGGGAAGGAAAGGATTAGAGAAAACTAATTTTTAAAAGAAATGACAGATTGACAGTAAAATGTCTTTTCAATCACAAATGTCTTTCTCATATTTTTTTAAAAAATATTTCATTCATTGGAAAGATAGAGAGAAAGAGCCAAATGAGAGAGAGAGAAAGAGAGAGAGAGAGAGAGAGAGAGAGAGAGAGAGAGAGAGAGAATCTCCCATCCACTGGCTCACTCCTCGAATGCCAATAAAAGATGAAGTTGGACCAGGCCAAAATCAGGAGCTGAGGACTCAATGCACGTCTCCCATGTGGTGACACAGATCCAATCATGTGCACCATAGCCTGCTGCCGCTGCAGTGGGCAATAGAGAAAGCTAGGATTGAGAGTACAACAAGGACTCAAATCGAAGCATTCCAGTATTGATGCTGGCATCCCAAGTGGCATTTTAACCACTGTGCCAAATGCTCACACCTCATCTGTTTTTTAATTATAAATAGTGTGAGTGCAAAAACTAATCTTCACACAGAAATAAGTGCACAATTTATTTCCTTGTGTCTCGCACCATGAAAAGGAGAAATTGTTCTGGCAGGATGCAATGCTTCCCATGTGGCTCCATTTTTGCTCTTTTGTGCTTTATCATAGGATTTTTGGGGGTCCCACCTAACATCATGTTCACTTCAAGGACCTCTGTTCCTCTATGCATCTAATCCACTTTGACAAATTGGAAAAAATAGTGTAATTTGGCTCAGAAATCTCAAAACTGAGCCTCTACAGAGTGAATAGGCCCCATCCCTGTGGAAACTCACATCCATGAATCATTATAATCATTTATCTGAGCTTCACCACATCCTTCTCAAAATACAAAGTCACTATCTTTGCAAAACAGTGTTACTTTTATCACAGGCATTTACAAATATTGTAATATTAGGCATACACAAACTAACGCAGATGGTTAGGCACACAAATCATGCCTACCTTATATTTTCAAGTGAACTATTTTATTTTAAGCACTTCTTTATAAAATTTACCTGTTATTTTTCCTTCAGGATAACCCTTTCTATCTTGTTTTCACACAACTTCTTATTTTTTAATTTATTTTTTACCTTTTCTTTTTTCATTTTCCTCTTTGAAAGCTTATACCATATGTTCTCCCTGATCGGTGACAACTGACTGAACACCAAAAAGGAAACCTCCTGAAGTGAAATGGACACTATGGGAAACGGTGACTTGACCAGCATAGCCCTGACTGTGAATGAACAACTTAATACATTATCCCTCTTAGTAGTTTCTTTGTCTGTTCTACTTAATATGACAGGTTTAATTCTGTAATTAGTACACAGTTATTCTTAAGTGTTAAAAATTAACTGAAATGTGATCCCTGTTAAACATAAGAGTGGGAATAAGAGAGGGAAGGAATAAGAGAGGGAAGAGATGTATAATTTGGGACATGCTCAAGCTGACTTGCCCCAAATGGTAGAGTTAGAAACATACCAGGGGATTCCAATTCAATCCCATCAAGGTGGCATGTGCCAATGCCATCTCACTACTCCAAGTGATCAATTTCAGATCACAATTGATCATAATGAAAGGACTAAGAGTTAAAGGGAGCACATAAACAAGTCTAGTACCTGCTAACACTAACCGATGGAATAAATAAAGGGGAGAGTGATCCAACATGGGAAGTGAGATACTCAGCAGACTCATAGAATGGCAGATGTCCTAAATAGCACTCTGGCCTCAGAATCAGCCCTAAAGGCATTCGGATCTGGCTGAAAAGCCCATGAGAGTATTTCAGGCATGGAAAGCCAAGACACTCTGGCAAAAGATCTCTGTGAGTGAGATCCCAGTGGAAAGAACAGGTCTTCAAAGAAGGAGGTACCTTTCTCTGAAGGGAGGAGAGAACCTCCACTTTGACTATGACCTTGTCTAAACAAGATAAGAATCGGAGAACTCAGAGGGCTTCCATAGCCTTGGAAACTCATGACTGGAGCATAGGGAGACTACTGATGCCATAGACAGGAGTGTCAATTGGTAAAGTCAACAACAGGAGTCACTGTGAACTTACTCCTCATGTAGGATCTCTGTCCTTAATGTGCTGTGTATTGAGACTTAATGCTATAACGAGTACTCAAACAGTATATTTCACTTTGTGTTTCTATGGGGGTGCAAACTGTTGAAATCTTTACTTAATGTATACTAAACTGATCCTCTGTAAAAAAAAAAAAAAAAAAAAAAAAGAAATCATCAACTCCCAACTTGACTCTCACTGGGATTAAACATGACAATAGGTCTGATCTGATTTCATCATCATTTAAAAAATATCATCTATTATTTTTCACTTTATGTTTCTGTGTGGGAGCAAACTGTTGAAATCCTTACTTAATGTATACTAAGCTGATCTTCTGTATATTAAGATAATCGAAAATGAATCTTGATGTGAATGGAAGGGGAGAGGGAGTGGGAAAGGGGAGGGTAGTGGGTGGGAGGGACGGTATGGGGGGGAAGCCATTGTAATCCATAAGTCGTACTTTGGAAATTTATATTCATTAAATAAAAGTTAAAAAAAATAAAAAAATAAAAAAAGAAAGCTTATAGTTATAGCTGGGAGTGAGAAGAAATCCACATTTATCTGTTAAAATAACTTCACCATTAATAATAAGCTAAGACACATGAAAACACATATATTTACATACAGCCAACACACAACTTATTTATCACTTGTCACTTAACAGTAGACTTGACTATGAATGACGAAACATCTAAGCACTTTAAGCAAAGATATTGATTTTTCTCAAGTCACAAAAAGTCCAAAGGTAGAAATTTTCTAGCATTAGTTTAACTGTTCTGACACACCATTGGGAATGCAGGTTTTTCTATTCCGTGCCACCATTTAAAAAAATGTTTTCATTATGATTTTACTTATTTCAAAGGCAGAGAGAGAGAAGGAAAGAGAGAGGGTGAGAGAAACAAAGAGAGAAATAAAGAGCTTCCATCCACTTGTTTATTCCCCAAATGCCGACAATGCTCAGACAGGATCAGGACTGAAGCCAAGCCAAGAACTCCATCCAGTTCTCCTACATGGGTGATTGTTGTGGTTGATTCGTTCTGAGAGGAGGAGCGCAGTGGGGGCAAGAAACGTGGAGTCACCTGGAGGCAAGAGGCGTGGAGTCACCACACAGACCCCCGGAGTCGGGTGAAATCAGGCCAGAGATGAGCAGCCCACAGACTTGTTTTTTTCAGTTGGTACAGCACCTTAAATAGCCGAGGCAGCCAATCCAGTGAAGGGGCGGTTTATGCCCTAACCAATCACAGCCTGTTGCCAGGCAGGCTCCCTTGCCAGGTGGGTTTCAAAGCCATTCCTGAGTAACTAATGCTTGCTTGCCAGTGGCCATCTTGACATGGCCTTCTCATTCCATCACATTTCCCACTTTTCATTTCTTTTTGAGCAATGGGAGGCATGATTCCTGGCCATACCATTGTTGACCCCATTTCCATGTGGTCTCTGTACGTGGCTGTGCCTGTCTTAGGTTGTCCCCCAGGGGATCTTACCCGTCGTTGACTAACCAGCACTCAAAATGGGAGACCACAGGATTGCTTGCTCAGATAGGGGTAGGAATGAGGAACAATGGTAATCAGGAGTGGCGTGACCACACACAGGCTGTGGACCATTTGAGTGGCTGACTGGAGCTAAGTGGGGTATAAAGCAGTAGCGGATGTGGCTCAGGGTAGGATGATAGTGCAGGTGCATCCTCTAACAAGGCGGACTCTCAGTCTTGTTCAGCTGGTTCTGGTTGGCTGTCAGTCGCAGGCTTGATGTTTCTGGCTGGTACTCAAATGGGCTGACCTGCATTCTCTGGAAAGACACAAGCATATCCTTGGCCCTTGGTTAGCAGAAGCCTTTTTACAGGCATTGGAATCCAGGGCCTGAATTTTGCGTCCACTTTGAGATTAATGACAAACATACAGGTGGGATGGGGTCTAGCGGCTGCCCTGAGAGCCTGGGGTGCCTGGGGACTGCCACAAATGTGGTGATTCTCACTGGGTGCTGATGGGATGACCTTGCATGGGTTGTCACCTCGAGTTCATCTCACAGATATTTGGGAGGTGGCTGACTGGGCATTGCTGCATTGTCTGCTGTCATTCCTTTTTTCACTGTTGGAGCTCTCTCTCCCTAAGTCATCAACTGTTGCCTGCGAGGCATAGGCCTGGAGTGATAGGCTCTTATCACTCACAGATTCATTGTGTTTGGTAATCTGTGTGTGCTTCTGAGAGGGGGGTAACTTTCCCATGTTTGAGCACTTAAGAGCCGCTCGCCACACCAACTCTAGCCAAAGGAAAGATACCCACAGAACTGCTACCATAACAAAACAAATTCCTAGCACCTCAGCAGCTGATGGCATTATGCAGGGGTTCCCTACCTTAGACAAACAAACAGCGGTGTATCAGATCATACATATGTCCTGTGCTTAGTGGGGGACTTCCTTGATTCGTTGGGTCAAGGCCATATGCCCACATGGTGTCTCCAGAGTGTCACCTCTCTCGAGTGAGGGAAGACGACTTGGTTCCGAATTCTGGGATGATCAGTCCCTTATGTGAATTCACCGTGTGAACCAAAAGTAAAAGGAGAATCCGAGAAGCGGCATTACACTTCTGGGCGGTGTGTGTCAAATCTGGGGTCACTTAGACCGAGGACAAGGACAAGGAAAGGGGTGTAGGACAGAGTTCTGTGCTGACCCTCACAGAACTGTACAGCACACAAACCGAACACACACTACTTGCTGGAATCAAGGGGAGACCTTGCCGAGTCTGACACACTGTCTCTGTCTCAGTCACGTTGGGCACCAGATGTTGCTGTTGATTTGTTCTGAGAGGAGGAGTGTGGTGGGGGCAAGAGGCACGGAGTCACCACAAAGATCCTGGCAGTCAGGTGAAAGCAGGCCAGAGACAAACAGCCCACATGCTCGTTTATTTCAGTTGGTGCAGCAGCTTAAATAGCCGAGGCAGCCAATCCGGTCAAGGGGCAGTTTATGCCCTAACCAATCACAGCCTGTTGCCAAGCAGTATCCGAAGCCATCCAATCACAGCCTGTTGCCAGGCAGGCTCTGTTGCCATGTGGTTTCCAAAGCCATCCAATCACAGCCTGTTGCCAGGCAGGCTCCGTTGCCGGGTGGGTTTCGAAGCCATTCCTGAGTAACTGATGCTCGCTTGCCAGAGGCCATCTTGACATGGCCTTCTCATTCTACCACAGGTGATAGCAATGCAGTTAGTTTGAGCTATCACTACTTCCTCCCAAGGTATACATTAAAAGGGAAGATGGAGTCAGGACAGGAGCCAGGTATTAAACCCAGGTACTTAAAATGGGATGCAGGCATCACAAGAATTAACCGCTTAACCAATTAACCACTTAACCACTGTGCCCCACACCTGACCTTAAAATGGTTTTAATTTTTTTTATTTATGTGAAAGGTAGAGTTACAGAGGGAGAAAGAGAGAAAGAGAGAGAGAGACAGAGACAGAGATAATGGTTTTTCATATGCTGGTTCACTCCCCAAATTGCTGCAACAGCTGGGGTTAAGCCAGGCAGGAGCTAAGAGCCAGGAACTTTACCCAGGTCTCACATATTGGTGGCAGGGGCCCAAGGACTTGGGCCATCTTCTGATGTTTTCCCAGACACATTAATAGGAAGCTGGATGGGAAGTGGAGCAGCTGGGACTTGAACCCGTGCTCCTATGGGATGCTGATATAGTAGGTGGTAGCTTAACCCACTGCACCACAATGCCAGCATGCCCTTAAAATTATTAAACAAATAAGTAAATGTAATATAGCATTATACTTAAATCAGAGTGTCAAATTCAGATATTGAAGTTATGTGTTTAATAACAGCTTCAAACTCCCTTTGAAATGACAAATAATTTAATTTCAAATCCCTCAAAGAGTTTTGCAATATTCTAATAATGCAGTATTAACCAAATGGAAGGTTTAGATTAGCATTCATAGGTCATAAACAAGTCATGGTAGGATCCCACATTGCCAACAAAATACTAATGAAAACCTCCAGGAAGCCTAATCTCTCTCTCTCTCTCTCTCTCTCTCTCTCTCTCTCTCTCTCTTTCTCCATCTATCTTTGTACTTATGCAGATCTTCCTTACCCCAGAATTCCTCCCATCTCCTTCCTTCTTCCCACTTCATCTTACTTCACTAATTGCTTCTACTTTATATTTCCATGAAGTTTCTCCAAGCTTATCAGAAGCCCAGAGGCAGAACCAAGGAGAAAAGATGTGGTTGTATCACCCTGAGGCCAAGTGCTGTCTGGGTGCCCCTTCTATTTGGAGTTTTACTAGTGCATTAATAACAACTTGAATTACTAACATGCTTCCTGAAGATCCTCAAGATTTCAGTTGGGTCTTTTGTTTGTTTTAGAAGGGATTTCTAGCTCTTTGCCACCATCCACTTTTTTCTTATTCTCATTTTGTCTTTTTCCCCTGTTTCAGTTCATTCCTTGTTTTCTGATACTCGATACCAAATGATTAAAATTAAATTTAATTTCTGGTGAATGAGAGGATTTTCAATTTTAGAAAATTGAAAGGCCCCTGGGTAAATTCCAGTCCCTTCTCTGCCTACAGCCACCCCCACAAACCTATTCATCCACCACAAAGCCACATGAATAGATTCTGATACAGGTTATGATGAAGTGAGGTATTTTTCCAAGTAAAACTCCCTTTTATTATTTTTAAGCCTATTTAAATAGCCAAAGTGTCTGTCGCTAAATTAATCTTTAAAGTGCCTCTTTAAATGACTAGCACTTCTCATTTCAACTGTTGTGGCATAAAATTTAAATGTAATTATACACAAAGAAATTGCCTTTTGCCTTTGTACCTACTAATGACAAGGTCATAAGATGTCATAAATCTCTCTCTCTGCTTCACTACATGCAATATGGTTTATTGTAGGTATTACCTGTGATTTAATGAAATAGCTTATAATATTAAGAAAATATTCTATTCTCCAGAGATGAAATGGTAGCAAATCAGATCTGTATTCAAAAGCATTTAGAAAAATCATGGTCCCAACTTAGTTGTGATATGTGAATCTATTATGTAGCTGTTTGAATTCTTCACCCCTTACTCATCACTCTGCATTTCTGGATCATAAAAACAGAACATTAAAGGACAATTTTACCTTTCTAAGAGGCACCTGTCTTAATTATGAGCACTAGATTTGTTGGTTTAGTTTATTCACATATTCATTCCCTTATGTAATACATGGCTTCTATTTGTTTTTCTAAGAAGAAAAATATCACAAAGAAACAGGTGGCCACAATCCAATCAACCAGGACTGAAACACAGTAATCACTGCAATGCCTAATTAGACTGCAAATCCTAAATCATACAAAATCATTTACTAGTAAAAGTGAGGAGAAATCTAATAGCATGGAAATTAGAATTTATTATTTATTGGTTTTGAAAGATTTTTTTTCCTGGAACTGGAAGTTACTTTGGAAATAATCTGGTACAGACACCTCACTTTGAAGTGAATGAAATACAGAGAAGTTAATAGACAGGCTTTCAGTCCAAGAAATTGCCAGAATCTAGGCTCAAATGAGGGTTCTAGTCCCAGGAACTGCCCACAGAAGTTTGTGGTCTCTGAGATAATGTCCAAGCATTTTCAGTTGCTATTACTTGGACCTGATAATATCTTCAGCATGGTTTTGAAAGTTGGCCATTTTCTATCATAGGTGGGAATTTGAACAGTTCAGTTTCAAGCCCTTAGGGTAGCTTTTAATTGAGAGAACATAAATAGTAATGTTAGTATGAATAAATATAAAAAACCAAAATGTTTTGAAGAATGTGTATAAGTATTCAGAACTAGTAAGAAGTCTCTAATCAATAGTAATGTCTAGCTCGGTTTGTGAGTTGCCCAATGTGAATCTCTTCAAACACACACGTGAATTGGCTGCTGATTATTATTTGACAAGACACATTTTACCTGAAGCAAAATTCAACATTTTATAACCCATAGCATTATTTGAAAGCTAATCAATACCTTTCACTAAAGCTCCAGGCACTATACTCTAATCATATGCAACACTGCTGGGTGAAAAATATAAAATAAGATTTACATGTTTCTGGTGCTCTTTTAAATGGTGGTAGGGTTGGTAAGATTTGCTATTGAACTATGAGGTTTTGGATTAACTGTTGACATGGGAGTTTCAGCAAACATTGATTATGCTTCTGATAATATTTTTCACACTTAATGAGATGGTCAATGTCAGGTTAGGTAAGTGAATAACTAAGAACTCTATTTTGGCTCAAAAAGGCAGAGAAAGTTAAAGACAGATAACAGACTGTTGCAGAAATTAAGAGATGGCTTTTGGTTCAATTTAATGGACGAGATTCAAAGTTATTCTGGCCTCAGCAGACTTTCAGAAGAAGAGAAGAAAGCTCATACATGATTACATTAAAGAAGTTTAAATTTTCTTGGGAAAATTATTCACCATCAGTCTTACAGTTTAGACTTATAATTCTATAATTCACAGGTGCAAGAAACCAGCATTACATTATCTTTTCCAAAATTCTTAAGTAACATAAATATTATAGAATATTAAATTATAAATACCTCCAGGAATTTTAAAAGTATGTCATTTCTCCTGACTGTGTGTTTTTAAAATTGGCTCTTAGAAATAGACAAGATATCATGATCACATTTCACAGAGATGACAGACAGGAAGCAAACACTACTAAAACGAAATAATAATTCTTTAATCATATCCTTCTATTATTTGTGTATTTTTAAAATTAGACACTCATGTTCCATCTATCATATATCATCCAGACTTGATCAGCAATTGAACTCTTCAAACTATCAATAATGAAATATAGTATTTATTAAACTAGTTGATTTACATGTTAAACAAAATTTGTAGTCCACTACTTTAATGTAAACCAAGCAATGGAATAAGCAGCATTAGCTTTTTCCTTCCTGATACACCAAGGTTGCCTTTAAAAAAAGTTACTCTACTATTGTAACCTATGAATTAAAGTGCCTTATAAATATGCCTTGTTAACTGATTAATGAAATGCATATAATTGCAAATTGTAAATCAGACTGAGGCAGAAAGGTAGATAAATGAACCTATTTGAAATATGCTTTTTATTTCACTGAACTAGGCTTTATTTTGAGCTTGGTTAATAATAAATTTTCAGGTAATTCAGTGATTTTTTTTGCCTTAAGCATTGCTCACACTCTTAATCAGTGTTAGTGAGTGAAATGTGCATTGTCCTCCACCTCTACCCTTGATACAGCAGCTCAAAATTGATTTTTTTACTCCTATTTTTTCCCAGAATGGCATAATCAGCAGGTAAACACTTCAGGAAGAAAACCAATGTCTTCGTCCCAGTTGTTTTTGTTTCTCCCTGGCTGCTAATGATGATCACTTGTGATCACAGATGGTCTATAAACTCACTGTGTTAGTTGGGTTTCATGATTTCATCAATAGTCCTCCTTTTCTTTCTTTGTTTTGTTTTGTTTTAGTGGTAGAGCCAGAAACTGAGCCCAGGAAGTTTGGATCCAGAAATAAGCTCTCTTTCTTTAAGATTTATTTTATTTATTTGGAACTTAAAGTACAAGGCAAGGCAGAATCAGGGAGAGAAAGAAAGTCTTCCATCCACTAATTCATTCCCAAAATGGCCGCAAATGCCAGAGCTGGACCTATCTAAAACCAAGAGCAAGGTGTTTCATTTGCGTCTCCCACATGGGTGCAAGGGTCCAAGCACTTGGGCCATCTTCCACTGCTTTCCAAGCATATTAGCAGGGAGATGGATCAGAGGTGGAGCAGCTGGGACTCGAACCAGCACCCATATTAGATGCAGGAATGCAGGTGGAGGCTTTACCTGCTACTCCACAATGCTAGCTCGCATTCACTTACTTTCTTAATTGTTGCCTTGAGATTGTGCCCCTCATCAATTTATTTATCATGTTTGTAATAATTGCTGACTGTATATAGCCATGACCACACTTTCTGAAGGAAAAGTTTTTCTGAAGACTTTCTGAAGGAAAGTCAGGTCTACATGGGAAAAAGATTAAAAAAAAGAAAAAATAATTTTAGCTGAATGCAACAGAAAGTGTATCAAACTGCTGGTTTGAACAAAAGCAGTAGAGATTATTTGACTGGAAAGGAGGATATGTCACTAGGATTGAATAGAAGTTTGTCTAACATCTCAGGCAGACATTGCATTTCAGTTAAAAGGAAAAGTTCTAACAAATAACATGGAATTTAATTCTCCTTTCTTAAATAAATTGAATTACATTGCTAAACCTTTTCAGAAAGTTTAGTGGAATATATTAAAAATAAAAAGCACTTCTAGTGAAGATATTTAGAAATAAGAAAAGAATTGGGGCCAAGAACATAAAATAGAGGTAATGGCAATACACAATTAAAAATCATTTTGGAAGAAATCAAGTAGACGAAACTGAAGTATCTTGGCTTTGAAACTACAAGTTCAATTACAAGTTCATTCAAAGGCAAGAAATGCATCCAGGTCAGGATCTGCAGTTACAGACTTTCGTGTCCATCGTGAATGGAGAGGACGGTGGAGAGTTTCATCTAATTGACAAAGTTGTTCTCTGGAGTAATTGCAAAATCTAATTCCATGATATAAAAGAACAAGCTTGAATAAAGAAAGACTTGAGTTGAGTGTGAGTGCTTCGGTATTCTTACTAAGTCTTTTTGTGAAGTCCTAATCCAGTTCACTAAAAAGTAAATAATAGTAACTGTCAGTCAATTCACTATATCAATTATTATGCACTCTACTGATTTATACATTCCAACTGAACCATGTAAAGGATAGCTACACTGCATGTATACTTTTTGTATTAGTTTGCCTGGGGTCTACTTTATGGCAAAGGTAGTCTATAAGGCGTACAACTTCTATGAGTACCAGTTTGAGTCCCAGCTATTCCACTTCCAATACAATGCAAATATGCATGGGAAAGCAATGGATGATGACACAGGTACTTGGGCCTCTGTCACCCAAATGAGAAACCCATATGCATTTCCAGACTCCTGGCTTTGTTGTGGCCCAGCCCCAGTCATTGCAACCAATATAATCAGAAATGAAAAAGCAAACGTAACAACAGACACCACAGAAATAAAAAGAATCATCAGAAATTACTACAAGGACTTGTATGCCAGAAAACAGGGAAACCTATCAGAAATGGATAGATTCCTGGACACAGGCAACCTATGTAAATTGAACCAGGAAGACATAGAAAACCTAAACAGACCCATAACTGAGACAGAAATTGAAACAGTAAAAAAGGCCCTCCCAACAAAGAAAAGCCCAGGACCAGATGGATTCACTGCTGAATTCACCAGACAATTAAAGAAGAACTGACTCCAATTCTTCTCAAACTATTCAGAACAATCGAAAAAGAGGGAATCCTCCCAAATTCTTTCTATGAAGCCAGCCACCTTAATTCCTAAGCCGGAAAAAGATGCAGCACTGAAAGAGAATTACAGACCAATATCCCTGATGAACATAGATGCAAAAATCCTCAAAAAAATCTCGCCAATAGAATGCAACAGCACATCAGAAAGATCATCCACCCAGACCAAGTGGGATTTATCCCTAGTATGCAGGGATGGTTCAATGTGCGCAAAACAATCAATGTGATACACCACATTAAAAAACTCCAGAAGAAAAACCATATGATTATCTCAATAGATGCAGAGAAAGCATTCGATAAGATTCAACACCCTTTCATGATGAAAACTCTAAGCAAACTGGGTATGGAAGGAACATTCCTCAATACAATCAAAGCAATTTATGAAAATCCCACGGCCAACATCCTATTGAATGGGGAAAAGTTGGAAGCATTTCCACTGAAATCTGGTACCACACATGGATGCCCACTCTCACCATTGCTATTCAATATAGTTCTCGAAGTGTTAGCCAGAGCTATTAGGCAAGAAAAAGAAATGAAAGGGATACAAATTGGGAAGGAAGAACTCAAACTATCCCTCTTTGCAGATGATATGATTCTTTATTTAAGGGATCCAAAGAACTCTACTAAGAGACTATTGGAACTCATAGAAGAGTTTGGCAAAGTAGCAGGATATAAAATCAATGCACAAAAATCAACAGCCTTTGTATACACAGGCAATGCCATGGCTGAGGAAGAACTTCTAAGATCAATCCTATTCACAATAGCTACAAAAACAATCAAATACCTTGGAATAAACATAAACAAGGACGTTAAAGATCTCTACGATGAAAATTACAAAACCTTAAAGAAAGAAATAGAAGAGGATACCAAAAAATGGAAAAATCTTCCATGCTCATGGATTGGAAGAATCAATATCATCAAAATGTCCATTCTCCCAAAAGCAATTTGTACATTCAATGCAATGCCAATCAAAATAACACATTCTTCTCAGACCTGGAAAAAATGATGCTGAAATTCCTATGGAGACACAGGGGACCTCAAATAGCTAAAGCAATCTTGTACAACCAAAAAAAGCCAGAGGCATCAAAATACAAGATTTCAGGATATACTGCACGGCAGTTGTTATCAAACAGCATGGTACTGGTACAGAAACAGATGGATAGACCAATGGAACAGAGTAGAAACACCAGAAATCAATCCAAACATCTACAGCCAATTTATATTTGATCAAGGATCCAAAACCAATCACTGGAGTAAGGACAGTCTATTCAATAAATGGTTCTGGGAAAATTGGATTTCCATGTGCAGAAGCATGAAGCAAGACCCCTACCTTTCACCTTACACAAAAGTTCACTCAACATAGATTAAAGACTTAAATCTACGACCCGACACCATCAAATTATTAGAGAGCATTGGAGAAACTCTGCAATACATAGGTACTGGCAAAGACTTCTTGGAAAAGACCCCAGAAGCACAGGCAGTCAAAGCCAAAATTAACATTTGCGATTGTACTTCAAAAGAAACAGTCAGGAAAGTGAAGAGGCAACCGACAGAATGGGAAAAAATATTTGCAAATGATGCAACAGATAAAGGGTTGATAACCAGAATCTACAAAGAAATCAAGAAACTCCACAACATCAAAACAAACAACCCACCTAAGAGATGGGCCAAGGACCTCAATAGACATTTTCAAAAGAGGAAATCCAAATGGCCAACAGACACATGAAAAAATGTTCAAGATCACTAGCAATCAGGGAAATGCAAATCAAAACCACAATGAGGTTTCACCTCACCCCGGTTAGAATGGCTCACGTTCAGAAATCTACCAACAACAGATGCTGGTGAGGATGTGGGGAAAAAGGGACACTAACCCACTGTTAGTGGGAATGCAAACTGGTTAAGCCACTATGGAAGTCAGTTTGGAGATTCCTCAGAAACCTGAATATAACCCTACCATTCAACCCAGCCATACCACTCCTTGGAATTTACCCAAAGGCAATTAAATTGGCAAACAAAAAAGCTGTCTGCACATTAATGTTTATTGTAGCTCAATTCACAATAGCTAAGACCTGGAACCAACCCAAATGCCCATCAACAGTAGACTGGATAAAGAAATTATGGGACATATACTCTATAGAATACTATACAGCAGTCAAAAACAGTGAAACCCAGTCATTTGCAACAAGATGGAGGAATCTGGAAAACATTATGCTGAGTGAATTAAGCCAGTTGCAAAGGGACAAATATCATATGTTCTCCCTGATTGGCGACAACTAACTGAGCAGCAAAGGGGCAACCTGTTGAAGTGATATGGACACTATGAGAAACAGTGACTTGATCAGCTCTTGTCCTGACTGTTGATGTACAATGTAATACTTTATCCATTTTAATATTTTCTCTTTGTTTCATTCTAGTACTATTGCTTGAACTCTGTGATTATCACACGTTTATTCTTAGGTGTTTAAATTTTAACTGAAAATTGATCCCTGTTAAATATAAGAGTGGGAATAAGAGAGGGAGGTGATGTACAATTTGGGACATGCTCAATCGGACTTGCCCCAAATGGTGGAGTTAGAATCATGCCAGGGATCCCAATACAATCCCATCAAGGTGGCATGTACCAATGCCATCTCACTACTCCAAGTGATCAACTTCAGTTCACAACTGATCACACTAATAGGTCTAAGAGTCAAAGGGATCACACAAATAAGACTAGTGTCTGCTAATACTAACTGATAGAATCAAAAAGGGAGAGAACAATCCATCATGGGAAGTGGGATACACAGTAGACTCATAGAATGGCAGATGTCCTAAATAGCACTCTGGCCTCAGAATCAGCCCTTAAGTCATTCGGATATGGCTGAAGAGCCCATGAGAGTATTTTAGGCATGGAAAGCCAAGACACCCTGGGAAAAAAAAAAAAAGGAAGACTAAATGGAAGATCTCTTCGAGTGTGATCCCAGTGGAAAGAATGGGGCCATCAAAGAAGGAGGTACCTTTCTCGGAAGGGAGGAGAGAACTTCCACTTTGACTATGACCCTGTCGGAAGAAGATCAAAGTCGGCAAACTCAAAAGGCTTCCATAGCCTTGGCAACTCATGACTAGAGCCTAGGGAGATTACTGACACCGTAAACAAGAGTGTCAAATTTTTAAGTGAACAACAGGAGTCACTGTGTACTTACTTCTCATGTGGGATCTGTCCTTAGTGTGTTGTCCAGTGTGAAGTAATGCTATAACTAGTACTGAAACAGTATTTTACACTTTGTGTTTCTGTGTGGTTGCAAACTGATATAATCTTTACTTAATATATACTGAATTGATCTTCTGTATATAAAGATAATTGAAAATGAATCTTGATGTGAATGGAATGGGAGAGGGAGCAGGAGATGGGAGGTGTGTGAGTGGGAGGGAAATGATGGGGGGGCCATTGTAATCCCTAAACTGTACTTTGAAAATTTATATTTACTAAATAAAAATTTTAAAAAAAGAAAAAGAGAAAGAGAGAGAGAGAGAGAGAAAGAAAGAAAGAAAGAAAGAAAGAAAGAAAGAAAGAAAGAAAGAAAGAAAGAAAGAGAGAGAGAGAGAGAGGAGGTGAGGGAGGGAAGGAGGAAGGGAGGGAGGGAGGAAGAGAAAGGCAAGAAAAAAAACAATCACTAGTTAAGTCCCCAAATCCTATAACAGCTAGGGCCAAGTCAAGCCAAAACCAGAAGCCCAGAATTCCCTCTGGTTCTCCAACATGGCAGCAGTGATCCCAGAACTTTGGTCATTTTCTGCTGCTCTTCCAGGTTCATTAGCAGGAAGCTGGATCAAAAACAAATTAGCTGCTACTTGAACCATCAATCCTGTATGGGTTGCAGGCATACTAAGTAGTGGCTTAAACTGTTGTGCTATGACACCTGTTACTTTCTTTACACTGAAGCAATTGTCAGTCATGAACTTTGTCTTGAGGTTGGTTTAGTCATAGTACTGACATTACCAACTGCATTTCAGGGCTCACAGCTCATAAAGTAAAATATTCTAAGGTTCCCACGACTTTTCTTCTCAACCCAATGCTTTGATTTCTGTCTCAGAAAAAAATGAGGTCTAGGTAGGAACTAAAAAACAAATAAACTTCAGATATCAGTAAATTTGATTTATCAAATATCCTTAGATAATTATATAAAAATGCCTAATACAGAAGCTGGTACATAGTAATAGATGATCAAGAAATATTCAAGGGTTGGCATTATGGCATAATGGGTAAAGCCACTGCCTGCAATGCCAGCATCTCATATGGGTGACCATTCAAATCCTAGATGCTCTACTTCTTCTGATCCATCTCCCTACTATTAGCCTGGGGAAAGCAACAGAAGACAGCCCCAGTGCTTAGGACTCTACTGTCCACATGGGAAACCCAGATAAATCTCCTGGCTCCTGGCTTCTGCCTGGCCTAGTCCCGGCTATTTTGGCCATCTAGGGAGTGAAGCAGTAGATGGAAAATCTCTCTCACCTTCAAATAAATAAATAAATTGTTAAAAAAGAAAGAGTTAATATGCAATTTGTCCTCTCAGTCTCTCCTTGTATTCCCATTAGTCAGTTTTGGAAAAACTCTCCCAGGGTTTTCAAGTCATTCTCATTTGCATTTCGATGGTGGTCAAGGTAAATCATGTGATCTCTTCACTGAAGTAGCAAAAGAGAGGTCCTGGCCTTTTGGGTTTTCATGAAATTTTTAGTGTCTGTTTTGACATTTGAGTTTCTGATTTTCTGTGACCTGTCATTTATAAGTGTTGCACTGAGTAAGTGAGACTCATTAAACAGCTACACAATTTGGGGGACTTTTCACAGTCCAGTTGTGGTACTCAGTTGGGGATCAGTGAGGAATGGGCACACAAAAATAGATGGGCATTTTAATTTTAGTAATAACATCATTCACAAACTGTTATAGTATGGAAATCACCGGCAGTGTGTGAGTTATGCTGTTCAAGTAAAGGCAGAAAAAGCACATCAGCAGCAGCTCATACTTTCCAGGATGTGCTCAAAGGCTGAAAGATGATGCAATCAGGCGAGTTTCTTGCATGGCATTCAGGAGGGACACATATAGGATAGAAGGACATACGTAGGGAAAGCCCTGGTACACCCATAGGTTTTGCAAAGCACCTTTGTACTATTAAAAGCTGTTTCTTGGAAGAGGCTGCTGCATTTTGGTTCCAAGCAGTCAAAGAGCCTTGTTTCTTTATTGAGAAAGGGACATTATGGAGACACAGGGAAGTATAATGAATCCATAGCACAATTTCTGGCTTCAAGAATTCTTGGTGAAACTATTTAAACACATAGGCACCTACAATAAGAACTGAAGTGCCCATGGAAGATATCCTGTAAGGGATACAGCTTAATATAGCTCAAAACTCACTTCTTAATATGAGAACAATACAGTATCATAAATATCAAGCCAAGATAATCATGAATAACTTTTTAGAAGATAACATTTTTAAATTTTGTTTCCATTTTTAAGGTGAACAAGTTTCATGTATTTCATCTACACAGATTTAGGAGCATAGTGATACTTCCAACCCTACCTTCCCTCCAACTCATGCTCCCATCCTCCCCCTTCCTTCTTTTCTTATTCTTTCTTGCAATTTTTACAATAATCTACTTTCAGTTCATTTTAAATTCATAAGATTGACCCAACACTAAGAAAAGAATTCAACAAATAGTAAGAAAAAAATTTTAAAAAACACTGTTCATCAACAATGGAGACAAGGGCTGTGATCAATCATCAAATCTCAAAATGTCAATTTCACTTATATACATTACATTTTGGTACTCTACTAGTTACTACAGAGCAGGGAAAACATGGTATTTGTCTTTTTGGGACTGGTTTATTTAATTAAGTATAGTTGTTTCCAATTATATCCATTTTATTGCAAAAGACAGGATTTCATTATTTTTATGACTAATATTCCATAGTATATATACATATATACATATAATTTCTTTATCCAGGCATCAGTTGGTGGACATCTGGGCTGATTCTATATCTTAACTATTGTCAATTGCGCTACAATAAACATGGTAGTACAGATAAGTCTCATGTGCTGATTTCATTTCATTTGGGTAAATTCCCAGGAGTGAGATTGCTGGGTTATATGATATATTTTCAGGTACCAATTTTAGACAAGGATGAAGGATAAGACTTGGTACAGAAAATGGAGAATGCACAGCCAGGAAGATGTTATTCAATATTAAAAATTAGGTCTATAATTTCTAAGACAATGTTGAGAGCACAAAGAAGAAATAAAAATAAATGCTGGCCAGTGCCACGGCTCACTTGGCTAATCCTCTGCCTGTGGCACTGGCACCCTGGGTTCTAGTCCTGGTTGGGGTGCCAGATTCTGTCCCAGTTGCTCCTCTTCCAGTCCAGCTCTCTGCTGTGGCCCGGGAAGGCAGTGGAGGATGGCCCAAGTGCTTGGGCCCTGCACCCCATGGGAGACCAGGAGAAGCACCTGGCTCCTGGCTTCAGATCAGAGCAGCGCGCTGGCCACAGTGCGGCGGCCGTAGCAGCCTTTTGGGGGGTGAACCAATGGAAAAAGGAAGACCTTTCTCTCTGTCTCTCTCTCTATATATATATCACTGTGTAACTCTGCCTGTCAAAAAAAAAATATCATTAAGTCAACTTGGTGTAATCTCACAATTTGTTGACACATCTTCAAGATTTTGTAAAGACCTACTTGGCCATGAATCTGGGAATACCCTTGCCAGGTGTGGTCTTCTAATTGTATCACTCCTGAAATCAAAGACTCGTATGCAGTTCCATGAAGGAGAACATTTAGGTACCTAACTGACAGTATGAAGATTTATATAGGGTATGTAGAGAGTGGGCGGAGGTGTCAAAGTGACTAGATGTAGGTCTCTGATTGACAAGGTGCCAACTAACAACAACATTCTGGACCCTTAATTATAATTTATTGATAAGACCTTGAGAGAGGAGAACTCTTATCTACTGTCTGGGCTGTGGATGAATTGAGAACTGTAAATAACTTTCTAACACTCTCACCCAAAAATCCCTCCCCTCACCACTGTACCAAGAAAATAAACCTCATCCAAGTGCATCAAATTTCCTCTCTGCCTCTTGATTCAAATTCCTAACAGAAAATTATCAACCCAGTTCAGTGTATATTTGAGTCCTTACTGGGGGATGCTGGCTAACCTAGGTATCTGGGTCTTTTTCAGCTCCCTTCACACTGGCATTGAGGAGAAGGATAGAAGTATATGTAGGCATATGTATATATTGGGGGAGTGTTCTCTCTCCATATGGGGCTGCTACTTAATGGAAACTGTAGGTGTGTGCTCTCACATAGAATGGTGGGTGAATAGTTTTTTTGCCCATAACTCAAATTCTTTACTTTTTAAATTTCTATGCATTCACACGGAATGTCAGTTCCCAAACTTTCACCTATTTTCAGTCAATAATGAAGCCCTTTTCTTTTAAATGTGTTTGGCATATCAGGGTAGTGATTAACAAGTGAATTTAGTTCTTTATGTAAAATACCATATCCAGGATCATGTAGAATTTCCATAATTGGGAAAGACATACATATTGTTCCTAGAGATAATAAATTTTGGCTGGATATAAAACAGCTGTCAACCTTAATCTTGAAAAATTCTGGTTTGGAGCCAACAATCTTATCGTTTTTGTGCCTGATTTAATCAAGTAAGTCAAAGAGACAGATGTATAACCTCTCACTTGACTTTTTCTTATTTTTCAGTGAAGCTCAAATGCCTTCCCAGGAAAAATGAGCATTAAAAATGATTAATATATATTATTTCCAAAAAATGCATTTGTAAGCATTATGTACATCTTCCCGTTAAGTAAAATATTTTCATCTTCTTTTGTGGTTCTTCTGCAAACACCAATATTTGTCTGCATTAGTAATAAATAGAAGACACTTGTCTGATCTTAATTATTAAAGAAAACCTTCCCCACAAATACTTTGAAAAAGTAAATACCAATAAATTCTTCTATGTTTTGCAATGTTTTCACTTTCCTACCCCAAGCAAATCTTTCTTTCTCTCATGAGAATCATAGAAACTCCAGTTAAAATATTTGGTTTTACATGGCTCTAAATGTTTGAATCAATAATATTTTATTTGTTCTTTCCCATCAAAAGTCTATTTTCCTTCACTTATTAAATTTATATCAAAGCCAATTTTTCCATTTCAAAGTAAGCTTTTAACTTAGTTTTGATGAGGCATACTGTCTTGTATCGGGCTGCAACAAAAATGCCGTAGAGTAGGTGGCATATAAACAGCAGAAATGTATTTCTTGAAGTCCTAGAGGCTGTGAAGTCCAAGATCAATGTGCTAGCATGGCAGGAGCTGGTGGGTACCCTTTCAGGTTGCAGAGAGCCAACCTCTTGTATTCTCACAGGGCAGAGTGATAGCTAGAATGCTCTCTAGGATCCCCTTTATAAGAGCAATAATCCTGCATCACACCCTTATGAACTAATTATCTCTGGAAGTTCTTACTTCCTAATACCACCACATTAAATATTAAGATTTCAAAATATGTGAATTTAGAAGAGACACAAATGTACACTATACATTACTATATATAAACTACTTTCAGAGGAAATACATTTTTCTCTAGAACTTTATGATTTATAAGATAACATTGTTTAAGACTGATTATCACATTTTTTTAAATAGTTTCTGCACCATGATCTTTCCAGCAAATGGAAGGTAATTTATGAACTTCTGTGTACATTTTATAGGTAAAATTTCAAGATGATGCTGTTTTATTGTGAATGTAAAATGGAAGACTTTTAACCCCTACTGTAGTGTCTTTTTAGATACAGTTGAATCTATCTATTTGCTTCACTCTATTGTGTAACATACAGAATATTATTTCAACTTTGCAGAAGTGTAGAATTGAAGGAACCTTACATGTGCTGTATTCCAGAGTTTTCAGTCCCTACTCCCTCAAGATTTCAGGGAATATATTCTTCACTAGGGAGAGAACTTTCCTCTTGTCAATTCCATTTCAATCAAAGACCACTACTTCAATCTATTGTACCTATTGACATAAATCAAGTATCTCCCCAGTTCTCTCTATCTGTCCCTCACAGTGAGACTCTGTTCAGGACAGTATTTTTTTGTTTTCTAAAATAGCTGAATCCCAGTCTTGGGTGACAGCAAGAAAAATCCAATCGAAACCATGTTCCTCTACCTAAATATTTTTAAGAATCCCTGGGTCATGCTTACATATCTCATAAATTAGCTGTGGTTTTCATTTATCACCTTCCAAAGGAGGCTTCCTTTAAACTATGCCTCTTCTGCATCCCAAGTCTGGTTTCAGTTTCATCTTTTTATTTCCCAAGAAAATACTGGAAATATCAGTTAATAAAACTTTACCAAAGGTTCACAGGCCATCAATCTTTTCAAGCATCCAAAGGACATTCCAGTGGCATGTTAGCACTATGTATGATGTTCTTCTCAGGTTGTTAAATGTTGTAACCTGAGAGAGGATACATCCAGAAAATTTCCCTCCTCTGGCTTTAATTCTCTTCTATTTTCAACAACTGCCTTTAGAATGCAGTCTCAATATCCAGCCAATATAGTTTATGTGCTTCTCTCTGCACATGGGAGCCAGGACTATTATCACAGCCCTTCAGTGATACAATAATAACCGTAGGTGGGCCTAGTGGTCAGAAGAAACATTGCAGCAGGTGCTGAGAAGAATGTATGTTGTCTTATGAGACAGGGTTTCTGCACCAACTACAAGTAAGACTATCACAGGTGTACATAAAGGAGTGAAGGGCCCTTCTGCAGAATCAAATTGTCCAGGACTGGACCTTAAATCTGAAAATTTAAGATTTTCAAGTCTTTCAAACAGATGTCCCCAATCAATATCTTTTCCCATTCATTGATAATCAATGCCCTGGTCTTATTATGACAGTCCTAACTAGTTGTAGAATTTATCTTTCTCAGGAGTTTTGCTATTCTTAATTCCTTAATTCCTTAGCCTGATACTCACACTTTTCTCAACAACTGTGGGAGAAGGGAACAACAGCAACCTTGGTTTGATGAAGAATACGTAGTATGGTGGAGCCACAACAATTGCTCAAATTCCCAGGGAACAACGAAGTTAGCATGGCTCTTCAGCATTTTCTTGAACTAAAGAGAGGAGACAAGGCTTTTATTATAATTATAATTATAATATATTATAATATATTATTACAATAAATAATAATAATATAAAAACAATATATAATATATAAATATATAATATATAAATAAATATATGATATATAATATTATGTATTTATGAATTATATATATTTCTATATAATATATATAAATATATAATTTATAATATATAAAACAATACTAATATATTACAATAAACAATAATAATATAAAAACAATATATGATATATAAATATACAGTCTATATTTATATATAACATATATAAATAAATATATAATATACAATATTATATATTTATAAATTATATATATTTATATGTATTATATTAATATATAATATATATTAATGCATATATAATATATAAAAACAATAATAATATATTATTACATAAACATTGTAATAATATATTATAATCATAATATAACAATTATATAATATATGATTATTATATTATAATTATAATAATGCAACTACCTTCAGTCAAGAACAATTCTCAGAATGGATAAACTGCTGAGAGTTGGTATCCAGCAACCTTTTGAATAACTGAGGAATAAGTCTTTTAGGTTTTTTATTGTTATTTACTTATTTTCATTTTATTTGACAAACAGAGACAGGCAAAGAGAAATTTTCCATCTCCTAGTTCAATTCCCAAAAGACCACAACAGCTGGGGCTAAGCCAAACCAAAACCAGCAGCCTTAACTCTATCTAGGCGTCCCACGGGGCGGCAAGGGCCCAAGCACTTAAAGCATCACCTGCTGCCTCGAGGGATGTATTAGCAGGAAGCTGGAGCAGAAGTGGAGTAACTGGGAATCCAATGGGCAAACCACACCACAAGAACTGCTTCGGCCTTGAGTTTTAAAATGGAGATCTGAGGGACGAAGCCTAGCATCCAGTAGTGGTTAGTTAAGTACAATGGGAACATGTCAAAAGAATACAGGAACCAGGCTGCAAGACATCACACTAATTTGGGGATAAAGCAAATATCAAAAAGGATAATTATTTCCAAGTTTCTAAGATGTTGAATGAAAAATAATCCAAGACCCCATAGTCTTAACGAAAAGAGAGGATAGATAGAAACATATTTTTGCAGAATCATGTCCGTTAATTAAAGTGATGCAACAGGGCAGGCATGGTGGCGCGGAGGGTTAAGCTGCTGCTTGGAATGATTCACCTCAAATAGGAGTCAGTCTCCACTACTCTGTGCTTCCAGTCTCACTTCCTGCTGCTGCATCTAGAACCTGGTAGATGATTTCCTAGGTGCTTGGGTTACTGCTGTCCACACAGGAGCTCCAGACGGAGTTCCAGACTCCTGGCTCCAGCTTGGCCCAGGCCTGGTTGTTGTGGGTGCTTAGGGAATGAATCAGTAAACAGAAGATTTCACTCTCTGCCTGTCCCTCTCTTTCTTTCTCTCTCTCTCTCCCTCTCTCTCTTTCTCTTTCAAATAATTAAATCAATTTAAATTACATGTTAAAAATAAGGGAATTAGATGATTGTTGTTTTCAAACATTGTAATAATTCATTTTGTAATTGACAGTTGCTGAAACTATTGGGTGAGAACTTTTTGAGGATCAGCATTTCACATAATTTTAAAGTATCAACACAGAGAGTGCACAGTAATTACCAAGGTAAAAACATACTTTTCCCATGAAAGACCTTATAGATACTATTTTATCCAAATGTTCAAATATGACCACTAATAAAATAAAAACAAAACAAAACAGACACCACAATGCTTCAGTATTATTCAATGGGAAATACAAAGCATCATCTCCGTATTATTCTTGACAAATGTTTAATTTGAATATAATCATAAAGAAGCAAATGGACACATCTAAATTGCAAGTCCACTAGACTGAATTGTTTTAAAAAAAAAAATCTCATACACAGGGCAAGAGTTATGGAGTAGTGAGCAAAGCCTCCACTTGTGAGGCTGGCATCCCATATGGACACCAGTTTGTGTTCTAGCTGCTCCACTCCCAATCCAGCTCTCTGCTAATGGTCTGGGAAAAGAAGTGGAAGATGGCCCAAGTACTTGGGCCCCTGCACCCACGTAGGAGACCAGGAAGAAGCTCCTTGATCCTGGCTTTGGATTGGCACAGTTCCGGCTGTTGTGGCCAAATGGGGAGTGAACCAGCGGATGGAAGACTTCTCACTCTCTCTCTCCCTTTGCCTCTCTTTCTCTCTCTGTGTAACTCTGACTTTCAAATAAATAAATAAATAGATCTTTTTTAAAAAAGACATTTGAGGTATTTTGGGTAAATATGAGTATGAATTACATATCAGATATCATTATTGTATCAAAATTAAATTTCTTGAATGTGATATCGCAATTATAATTACAACATGATTACTTACCAAAATACTTTAGGATCAAGTGTCCTGATATGACAAATGTACTTTCAAGATTTTTCTTTTAAGAACAAAGAAAAAAAGATAAAATAAAATGTTAACAATTTATAAATCAAGGTAAAGGTTCATTTGGGCATTTGTAATACTGTTATTTCATTTTTTTCTATTGGTTTCAATTTTTTTAAGAAACCATATGTAGAAGAAAAATCTAAAGTTTAATTTCAACCAAAGCTATGATCCAATTTCAACAAATCTATTGTTAATAAGGTATGTGTTCATGAAATTCAGTTATTTTGAATTCTGATTATGATCTTTCCCATACCAACCTTTTCTTTCCAGAATTAATAGAAAAGTGGTTTTGAAGAAAAAAATACGTTCGATACTACACTTATTTTGATTACATTTCCATGACTCCTATCCAAGTCTTTTGAACATTTTCAACCTAACCAATTCCTACAACCATCAAGATGAAATCTCAACCCTAATCATTTTTGCTGAATGTTTCCTTTTTATACTTCCATTGCTAAGGGGAAGGAGGAAACTCAATCTACATTTGCAAATAAAGAAAATTAAGTTTTTGTTCAACTTCCTTTTCCTCAGCAATACTTTCTCCTTCCTCATTATTTTATTTGATCAGAAGTACATATAAAGTTGTTTTCTGAGAACAAAATTAAAGTTCTGCAGTAGCCATCTTCAGAAGGATTAGAGGGAAATGAAAATTAAGGATGCAAATGTTTCAACGCATACCTAGTAGGATAGAAAGACACTCACTAACACCTAACTTAAAATGAAGCAGAAACCTCTGTCTTATTTTTAGAGAACTACAGTACAGTCATCGGAAGAATATGTCTCTCACTTCCCACACTTACAGCCTTCACTGATCGTTACAGGCACAATATGTCAGAATCACGCACACACATAGGTAAGCCTCAAGCTCCTGGATGTGCATAAGCCTTTGAATCTTTTCTTAATTTCAGGTTTCGATTATCTCAGAAGTGAAAATTTGCCTTTTCTAGCACATTCTCTGAATCAGCAACACTTTTGCATTCCTCTAGGATTTTTCTTTCTTTGCTATTTAGAGGATCTTTTTCTCCTCATAAATGCCAGAGTAGCCATAGATCACATATTAACATATATGCCCATATGCACCTATAAACCCTTATAATCTACTTATACAAAGGCACTGCTAAGACAAAACATAAAGCAGATGAGCTATTTTGAATTTTATCGTGGGAAATATGTGAAGTTAATATGGAAGAAGATAAAACAGAATCCCAATTCATTGTTTTTTATTGAAAAAACACTCTAGGTGTTTTGTGAGAAAGAAAAATCTCTGTAGGATTGAATTGCAACAGAACTTTTATGTAAAGCAGTTTTATTGGAAATATATTGTTCCAGACAGCAGTGAAGAGAACGGTTTTAATCCAAAATGCTTCCAGGCTCAATCCCATCTGACCAATTAATTTGATTTCAGTAATGCTCTGGTTGCCTCTGCCTAGCCATAGCTATTAAATATAGTGCAGTGCCTTTCAGAAGACTTTTACTTTACATGAGAGCCAAAAGGTAAATCTGTACAAAATTGGACTAGGAGTTGAAATATGATTTTGAAATGGAAAAACATATTAGCTCAAACTTTGATAAATGAGAGTCTTTTGGGGGAAAATAGGTAACAAGTGCCAGTTGTGGTCAATCTGCCATAATCATATTTAGACAGAAACTGGACAAGGCGTATCTTACCTATCTACCCAGAGGTTGTCAATTGTTTCTCTTTGATTTAATTCAAGTTTGGCAGATGGGTAACGGGAATATGAACATTTTCTGATAACAGGATTAAATTCAACATATTTATTGGAAAGTACAATAAGCCATTGTATAAAGATGACTGACACACAGTCTCCGCCCTTGTGGCAATCTAACATGTAAAATCAGGAAAGTCTTATAGTCACAAAGGAATCATCTAAGTGCTTCTGTTATCTTTCACAGCACATCATAGTTTAAACAACCAGGGGCAGGCACTTGGCCCAGCCTTTAGGATTCTACTTGAGAGGCCTGAATCCCCTCTCGGCGTACCAAGGTTCCACTTTCAGCTTGGCCCCCAATTCCAGCTTCCTTCAAATGCGCATCCCGGGAGGCAGCAATGATGGTTCAAGTAGTTGGGTCTCTGCCAGCCATGTGGAAGACCTGGATTGGCCTGGTCCCACCCAACACTTGTGGGTATCTAAGGAATGAGCTAGCAGATGTCTGTCTGTGTGCCTGCCATCCTTTCAAACAAATGCAAAATAATAACTAAAAATCAAAAGTAAACATAAACAACAAAAACAACCAGTAATTTAGCTCACAACTCTGATGAACAATGGCTGGTCTTGGCCAGGCTTGGCTAATCTATCTTGGGTTTGCTCATACATCTGTGACACTTGGAAGGTCAACTGTGGGCTGCCTAGTCCCAGATGGCCTTCATCACATAATTCCTTTTGGCAAGTAGTAATGATAATTTCAACAAGGGTGCTTAAGGAAGATGTGGCATGGGTGTGATAAACACTTCAGAAATAGAAAGAATATGCATCTTAGATTAAAAGTTTGTATTATTATAAACTATGGTGATTAATTTTGATGACCTGTTTCTATACAGGCTCATTTTATCACATTTTGATTGTATCATTGTTGCTATAAACAGTTCCCCCCAAAAAAAGCAGTGCAATATGATTATTCCTCATCATCTGTGGAAAATTGGTTCAGGATCCCCATAAAAAGAAAATTCATGATTTTCTTATGTAAAAATGGCATAGAATTTGCCTATAACCTGTGCACATCTTTCTGCACACTTCACATTATGTCTCAATTACTTATAATACCCAAAACTATATAAATGCTGTGTAAGTCATTGTTATGATCTATTATTTAGAGAATAATGACAAGGAAAGGAAGTTGTACCTGTTTAGTGCCAACATAATTATCATTAGGTCTAACTATATATTACCTGTCAGCAACAGCATAACAAAAAATTCATTTTTGAGTTGCAGTTATTTGAATCCACAGATGCAGATCCATCCCAAGGATACTCAGTGCCACATGTATATATCAGTTCAAATTAAGCAACCCCTTTACCCTCTCAGCATTTTGTAACTTCTCTCAATTTTTTCCAAAAGAACTGTTTCAAAATGTCCAAAAATGGATTGCCTGCTTCTTTTCCCTTGTTTGCTTCCCATACTAAGCAGTTGCCAATGTCTTCCAAATACTGATTCCAGCGTCTTTGCCCTGCTTCTATTCCCATCACTTTCACACAAACCCTACTTGTTTCTTGCTGGGGTCAATGAATGTGTTCCTCAGTCATCTCACCACATCTGAGTTTGTTCTTAACAATCTAACTTACTGCCTCTAAATCAATCCTTTTATCTCACAGCTTTGACCAATCATTTCCTTCTGCACAAGTCTCTACAGATCCCTATTCACTTCTGAATTTCTCACTTTAGCCTTTAGTATTCTACTTTGACTTCTTTTATGTATCTAAACTTATTCCCCAGTGTTCTATATCCCAACACAAGGAATAAGTCAACCAGATATGTCAGATCTTTCAAACTCCAAGACACATTTGATCATTGCTACCACATGGAACATTTCTCCTGATTTCAAAACTCCCTGCTATTTTTCATTATCCAGCTCATAACTAATCCCCACAAAATGTCTTTCCCCATCATCTCTGAATTATATTATCATTTTATTCCATCAATATGATTTTAATTTGTGTTATAGTTAATAAGATACATATTTGATCTTACTTTAGCAATTATATTTCCTCATATAAAATGGCATTCTTTATTTAACTTGGGCTTCTCCTATAATGTTTAATACTGCACATGGACATTGTTCTGCCAGTGAAAGAGTTACCACTCTATAGTGAAAAGTACACATGAAAATAAATATCATAAGTACAAGATAATTTAGGGTGGGTATTGCAGCACAGCAGGTAAAGCTTCTGCTTGTTGCCCCCACATCCCATATAAAAGTTCTTGAACTTGAGTCCTGCCCCTGCTCCTGAACCAGCTTCCTGATGATGAGCACCATGGAAGACATAAATGATGGCTCAATTATTTGGAACCCTGACACCCATGTGTGAGACATGGATGGCTTCAGTCTGGTTCAGATCTAGCTGTTGTGGGCATATGGTAAGTACCAGTATCAGTTGATGGAAGATCTGTCTCTCTGCCACTCTGCATTTAAAACAAAAATAAATAAACTTTCAAAATCATAGTTATATTAATACAAATATGCTATGTACAGTTATATGTAGCATTTTCAACTTGTGTAGAACAGAAAACAAAGCATGAAGAATTAGATAAGGCTGAATTTTTAAAAACAAGCAGGAGTTTCCCAAGCACTTCATAGGAAAATCACTTCTGGTATAGAAAATAAAACCCTGAAAAGTGTAGAGAAATTAGCTTCATAAGTTTAGTACTGGTATATTTTTTCCTATAGTATAAATATCATTTATGGAAGTGGTGAAAGACAAAATAAAATTTAATTGTATTGGATTTCTTGAAACAATAAACTGTTTCCTTAAATTGAAACTCTCCTTTATATAGGTAAATAAGGAAACTGAGCACAACAGCAATATCACAATGGATAATACTTATTTATTTGTTTATTTATTTATTTATTAGGATACTGAAAAGACATTCTGAGGTTATACTTTTTTAAAATATGAGCATACTAACTGCACTGAGATTTCAGAGTAAAACACCAAAATATCTCAAATTTCCTCATGTTAACAATGATAAAGAATCATAAATGATGAAAGTGGACATAGATATTAAAGAATTTGAAATAAGGAAGTAAATCTATATTACATTTCAGATAAAAGCACTCAATTATCAATTAGTTGTAAGATTACAGGTGTTGATGTTGTGGCTTAGCAAATTGGACCACCTTCTGTGAGGCCAGCATCCTATATGGGTGCCGGTTCTGGACCCAGATGCTCCATTTCTAATCCAGCTTCCTGCTAATGAGCCTGGGAAAGCAGTGGAAGATGGCCAGAGTCTTTGGACCCCTGCACCCATGTGGGAGATCTGGATGAAGTTCCTGGTTCCTGGCTTTGGCCTGTCCAAGCCCTGGCCATTGCAACTCTTTGAGGAGTGAATCAGCAGATGGAAGTGCTGTCTCTCCCTCACTCGCTCACTCTGCTTCTCCTCTTTCTATAATTCTTTCAAATAAATAAATATTTTTTTAAAAAAATAGTGATATTTAAACAAGAGAGATCAATGCTAACGCAAGTCTAGGTGAAAAATGACAGATGATGGGGGCCTGGAATGTGAATTAAGTAGAAGAGCGTATGTGAAGAAGAAGAGACTGAAGAAAGTAAATTGGAAAAACCTACTGAATGCCCAATGCAACTGAGGAAAACTGATGTTTCTGACTTGACAATTTAGAGATTCAAGAAAAAGAAACAGGTATTTGATGTAAAAACAATAATTAGTTCAGTTTCAGACCCGTATAGTTATCTACAGTTGCATAGCAAAATTGCCTCAGAACAAAGTGACTTAAGACCATAAACACTTGTCATGAGGGATAGGCATTTAAGCTAGTGATTCAGATGCATTTAAAGATCCTACATCTCACATCAAAGTGCCTCATTTCAATACTGTCTGCCTCCCAACTCTATCTTCCTATTATTGTGCACACTAGGAGGCAACAAGTGATGGCTTTAATAGTGAGTACTTGCCACCCACTTTGGGTGAGACCCAGATTGCTTTCCCAGCTCTCAACTTTAGCCCTGGTCATAGGAAGTATTTGGAGAATGAACCAGCAGATGGGAGCTCACACTCTGTCTCTCTTTTTCTTCATATCTCTATGTCTTTCTACCTCTCAAATAAATAAATAATTTTAAAACCAGTTATTGCTTCATAGTTTCTGTGGGTCAGGATTTGAAAAGTACTTCCTGGGTGGATCTGGATCAGAGCCTCTCACAAGGTTGCGATCAATGTGCTGATGGGGACATTTGAATGGATGGCAAGAATGGAGAATTGGGTTTCCAAACTCATCTATATGGCTATGAACATGAGGCCTGAGTTTTTCCCCTAATCACCCTTTCCTTTGAATATTTAAGTGTCCTGACAACATGGTGTCTAACTTGTTCCAAATCAAGTGATCTGACAGGAAGAGAGAGAAAGATAGAGAGACAGAGAGAGAGAGAGGAATCGCTACGTCTTTCATCACCCAGTTTCAGAGGTCACACTCCTTATCTTCTACTGTATTCTGTCCACTAAAAGTGAGTACTAAGTACAGCACATTCAAAGAATGGAAAATTAAGCTTTGACCCTTGAAGGGAAGACTATCAAAGAATGTGTGGACATATTTTAGGATCATTACAGAGGTGTTGAGTTTGAGCTTCCTGAGGGATACACAGATGAAGCTAGTTTACAGTTCAGAATCAAGATTGAGAAATGAAAACATATCTTTGGAAATCATCAGTTATTTGTGGAACTTGAAGTAGAGAATGGTGAAAATAATGGACAAGATTAAAATCATTCAGAGACTTTGCAAAGGCTGAAAAGATAAGAAAGAGAAATGGTAATATATGATGCACATCTACATTAAAGGCAAAAGCAGTGAAATTCTAGCCAATGAGGCTAAGAAGAAAAAATAAATTTTGTTGTGTGTACAATGAATAGAGAATGAGGAAGTGATGCAGTTTTATTGCAAGTTTAGATGGGAAGCAAAGGAGAGAGATAGACCTATGACATAAATAAAATCTTGTTATCATTTACCTTTGTAATCTGTTGCTGTCATAACAAAAATACTGTAGACTGGATGGTTTTAACAAAAGAAATGTATTCCTCACTGTTATAGAGGCTGGAAGTTGAGACGAGGGTTCTTTGGAGGGTCCTCTTCCTTCCTGCCCTGCAGATGGCTGCATCTCATGGTATCCTCACAAGCAGAAAGGGAGGAAGACGCAGAGCAGGGGTGGTTGGGATTTATCATTTATCTCCTTCTTTTAAGTCCACTAATACACCAGAGAGTCTCACCCTTTTCACCTCACTTAACTATATAAAATCCCACCTCCAAACACCATGTCCTGTGTTTGGGGGAGACACATTCAGTCCATTACACCCTTCATTTTTCATCAATTCTTTACTATGAAGTTGTTAATCATATTATAAATACAGATTAACAGAGAAAACACCATGGTACCAAACACCATGTTTTCTATATTTCTTGTAATTAATTTCCTATACCTTGGAATAAATTTAACCAAGGATGTGAAAGATTTCTGCAATGAAAATTACAAAACATTAATTAAAGAAATAGGAGAAGGCACAAAAAATGGAAAAAATCTGCCATGTTTATGGATTGGAAGAATTAGTGTGATCAAAATATCCATACTACACAATGCAATTTACAGATTTAAGGTGATTCCAATCAAAATACCAAGAACATTCTTCTCAGTTATAGAGAAAACAACCTAAAATTCATATGGAAACACAAGAGACCCGGAATAGCTAAAGCAATCTTTAAAAATAAGAACAAAGCCCGAGGCATCACATTACAAGTTTTCAAGACATACTTCAGGATAGTAATAATCAAACCAGCCTGGTACTGGCACAAAAATAGATATGTGGACCAATGACTAGAAACTGCAGAAATTAATCCACTCATTTACAACCAATTAATCTTTGACAAATGTGTTAAAATCACTCCCTGGAGAAAGGACAGTCTCTTAAACAAATGGCATTGGAAAAACTGGATCTCCAAAGGCAGAAGTATGAAACAAGACACCTACTTTACAGCCTAGATAAAAATCAACTCACAGCGGATCAAGGACCTAAACCTAGGACCTGAAACAATGAAATTACTAAAGAAAATATAAGGGAAACACTGAAAAACATTGGCATAGGCAAAGGCTTATTGGATAAAACCCCAAAGCCCAGGCAATAAAGCAAAAATAGACAAACAGGATTACATTAATGTGAGAAATTTCTGCTCAGCAGAGGAAACATTTAACAAAGTAAAGAAGCAACTGATAGAATGCAAGAAAATATTTGCAAACAATACATCTGATAAACAACTAATATCTAAAATATACAAGAAACTGAACAACAACAAAATAAGCAGTCAGTTAAGAAATAGTCAAAGGATATGAGCAAGAATTTTTTGCTTTTGCAGTGCAGAAATTTCTCAATTTGATGTAATCCCAATTGTTAATTTTGGCTTTGACTGCCTGTGCCACTGGGGTCTTTTCCAAGAAGTCTTTGCCTATGAAATATCATATGTTCTCCCTGATTGGTGACAACTAAGTGAGCACTTAAAAAGTAACCTGTTGAAGTGAAATGGACACTATGAGAAACAATGACTTGATCAGCCCTTGTCCTGACTGTCCAGGAACAACTTACTACTTATTCCTTTTAGTGTTTTTTTGTTCTACTTAACACCATTGGTTGAACTCTTTAATTAATACACAATCATTCTTGGGTGTTAAATTTAACCAAAAAGTGATCCCTGTTAAATGTAAGAGTGGGAATAAGAAAGGGTGGAGATGTGCAGTTCAGCACATGCTCAATCTGACTTACCCCTAATGGTAGAGCTAGAAATGTGCCAGGGGATTCCAATTCAATATCATCAAGGTGACATGTACCAGTGCCATCTTACTTGTTAAAGTGATCAGTTTCAGTTCATAATTGATCATAATGATAGAAATAAGAGTCAAAGGGATCACATAAACAATACTAGTGTCTGCTAATACTAACTGATAGAATTAAAAAGGAGAGAATGATCCAACATGGGAAGTGGGATACACAGCAGACTCATAGAATGGCAGATGTCCTAAACAGCACTCTGGCCTCAGAATCAGCCCTTAAAGCATTCACATCTGGCTAAAAAGCCCATGAGAGTATTTCAGGCGTGGAAAGCCAAGACACTCTGGCAAACAAAAATGACCTAAATGAAAGATCTCCGTGAGTGAGATCCCAGTGGAAAGAACAGGTCATCAAAGAAGGAGGGACCTTTCTCTGAAGGGAGGGGAGAACTTCCACTTTGACTATGGCCTTGTCAAAATAAGATTGGAGTTGGTGAACTCACGAGGCTTCCATAGCCTTGGCAACTCATGACAAAAGCCTCGGGTGATTACTGATGCCATAAACAAGAGTGTCAGTCGTTAAATCAACAGCAGGAGTCACTGTGTACTTACTCCCCATGTAGGATCTCTGTCCTTAATGTGTTGTACTATGAATATTAATGGTATAGCTACTACTCAAACAGTACTCTATACTTTGTGTGTCTTTGTGGGTACAGTCTGTTGAAATCTTTACTTAATATATGCTAAATTGATCTTCTGTATATAAAGATAATTGAAAATGAATCATGATGTAGAATGGGATGGGAGAGGGAGCAGGAGATGGGATGGTTGCAGGTGGGAGGGAGGTTATGGGGGAAAAAGCCACTATAATCCAAAATTTGTACTTTAGAAGTTTATATTTATTAAATAAAAGTTGAAAAGAAAAGAAAAGAATGTAAGTTGGGTGGATTATGAACATCTACCATTATTTTTTACAATTCCAGAAGCTGGGAAGTCCAAGATCAAGGTGTTGGCAGAGTCAGTGTCCAAAGAAGGCCCCCTCCATGCTACACAAACTGCAGCTTCCTGCATTGATTTCACATGGTGGTAGAAGTGAACAAATTCCTTTAGGTCTTTTTTTATAAAGACACTGATCATGTCCCAGAAGCTCATATCCTAATATCATCACTTTGAAAGATAGGAATGTAGGAACAAGCACATCATAATTTGCATGAGTCTATAAAAGGTACTAAATGGTTGGTGCATGATTTTAGCTTTTATTGACATAATACCTGGTTTGGTTGAAGAAGGAAAAACATCTGATTCTGGTAAAAATTTGAAATTTTTTGAGTTCTTCTTGTCCTCACTACACCAGCCTTATTCTAATCTCTAAATCTTCGCTCATGTTTCATACTTCCCACATACATTTGGATGATCTTTCTTCTTCCTACCTACTCCAATTCTGTCTACCTTTTAAGTCTGTTCAGTTTACATAATCATTCAACTTTTTCTGAGTTATCTCCTTGTATTTAGATAATTTTTATTTATATTATTCTCATCTCCTGATATAAAATAATGGTTACTGAATACAATTTTGCCTAAACTTTTTATGGTTCACACAACATCTAGTAAAAATAAATTACAGGCCGGCGCCATGGCTCACTAGGCTAATCCTCCGCCTTGTGGTGCCAGCACACCAGGTTCTAGTCCTGGTCGGGGCGCCAGATTCTGTCCCGGTTGCCCCTCTTCCAGGCCAGCTCTCTGCTGTGGCCAGGGAGTGCACTAGAGGATGGCCCAAGTCCTGGGGCCCTGCACCCCATGGGAGACCAGGATAAGCACCTGGCTCCAGGCTTCGGATCAGCGCGGTGCGCCGGCTGCAGCACATCGCCGTGGCGGCCATTGGAGGGTGAACCAACGGAAAAGGAAGACCTTTCTCTCTGTCTCTCTCTCTCTCACTGTCCACTCTGCCTGTCAAAAAATAAAAATAAATAAATAAATAAATAAATAAATAAATTCAAAGTCGGTTTTAAATAATCACTGAGGTATAGCTGTAACTAATAAATGGATAATCAGTTAAAGGATTTAATTAATTTTACTAAAATTTTCCAAAACAAATTTGGTGTGGCAGCTTCTCATATGAATCCTCTAATGGTGGAATGTGTGATTTGTACACTCTTCTACATGCTAATATGATAACTTAGTAGTCAGTATATTTCAGTCTTCTCTTTCCATTGACCTTCTTGCACATTTAACAAGGAATTCGACTAAGATTCAGATGAAGTACAAGAGTATTCTCTGCCTTTATGGATAAGTCCTATGGGAAACTTAAATTCAGTCAAGAGGAAAATTATTTACAAAAAGTGTGTATTTTTTAAATGGAATTATGGAAGATGTCAATTCAAGTTTACCATTTTATACAGGTTGAAACTGAATCCTGGAGAGGTTGTTTATCTAAAAATACATAGTTTGTTCATGGTACACTTGGCATCAGAGCCCAGTTCTCATTTGATTACAAGAGAAACATAGGCATTACATTTATGTATATATTTTTAAATTTTTATTAATTTATTTTCATCTTATTTGAAAGCAGAGAGACAGATGGCCATCTTCTATCCATGAATTCAATTCCCAAATGCCTGCAAAAGCCAGAGGTAGGCTAGTCCAAAGCCAGGAGTCTGGATCTTAATCTGCGTCTTCCATGTGGGTCACAAAGACTCAAGTACTTGAGCTATCACCTACTGACTCCCAGGGTGTGCATTAGCCAAAAACTGTATTGGAAGTGCTGGAACAAGAATTCAAGCTAGATACTCTAATATGGGATAAGGACATCTCAAATAGTCTCTTAACTGCTGTGCCAAAATGCCTACCCTGAACTTCAGTATCATACATTTAACTCAGCTATGCATTGGGTAAAAATCTTCATGTTGTAGTTCAAATCATATTTATTAAAGATGAAAATGCTTAAATTGATTCACACTCATAACACTTCCTGCATTTTTCAAAAATTTCCCTTTCTTAGCTTTAACCTTGACTTTCTTCTTTAACTTTGACATTCAAGGGTGCTACTTTTTTTTTTTTTTTTGACAGATAGAGTTAGACAGTGAGAGAGAGAGACAGAGAGAAAAGTCTTCCTTCCGTTGGTTCACCCTTCAAATGGCCATTATGGGCGGAGCTACGCAGATCCAAAGCAAGGAGCCAGGTGCTTCTTCCTGGTCTCTCACGCAGGTGCAGGCACTCAAGCACTTGGGCCATCCTCCACTGCACTCCTGGGCCACAGCAGAGAGCTGGACTGGAAGAGGAACAGCCAAGACTAGAACCTGGCATCGATATGGGATGCCAGCGCCACAGGTGGAGAATTAACCAAGTAAGCCTTGGCACCAGTTGGACAAAGAAACTGAATGCTTCATCTCATAGAGCAAGAGGACGACTACACAATTTGTGTGCTGTGTTCACCTTCTTCATAGTCATCAAGTGATCTAAAACTGTTTCTCCATGGCTGGGACTCACTCTGGCAAGACCAGGAAAGTGACACAAAGACCTGCAGCCTTGTAAGACATAGGAACCAAACAGATGGGACTTTCATTTTATTCAATTCACAGGTTCTGAGGAGAGCGAGAAAAAGTGATCTGAAGGAGGTCAACCTAGGAGGAAACTAGGTTCATGATTAGTTACAGTGAATTTTCCACAGAATAAAATACTAATTATAAGAAATATACCCTAAAAATACTATATAGAATAAATAAGTAATAACAATTTCTTTTCATTGTATTCAAGAGTAACAAAAAATATTCTTGAATTTACAAAGTCTTCCCTGTTTGAAATTCTGTTCTTTAAATCTCTGAGATTAGCATTCACATGGGGTTTCACTGCATGTATTGCATTATTAAGCATCTACTTACAGTGATAGATTATGATATTGAGGAGCATGGATTCTATGATACTGCATCCATTCTGTCTCTTACAGATCTTATTTGTGGAAATCAGATTATAGAAAAAAAGAAAATCATATGTATTAGAAGGGCAGATATAGAGATTATGAGTTACAGCTCCATTCTTTACAAATAAATTGGTCTATTCCTTTGGACTACAGCCTAATAGCTTCTGCCCTCCAATTTCTGACCTATAAAATGTAAGATCCAAATTCATCCTCCGTAACAAATCATAGAAACCTAATGATGAAAAGGTCCTTATATACCTATTGAGCTTTGGCTGAGAATCATTCCTTCACTGTCATAAAAGATGCTTTAAAAAAAGGGGGGGGGGGTAAACAAGAATTAAATTCTAGCTACTAAGTGCACAAGTACCTAGTGTCTTCATTAGATCCTTTTAAGATTCCCCTGGAGAACAATTTTGATTCTAGGTGTAATGAAACATTGCTCTAATTCATTCCATTTATATTTTAATTTTAATAGCTGGATTTTCTAATTAAACTGCTTGGCCTAAAGTTTTTTAATGATTTATAGTGAATGCTTGAATCATACATTTCTTCCAAAAAGGAGTATAATGATGCCAATATAAGAAAGAGCTAAAAAGGGGGCCAGTGCTGTGGTATTGTGGGTAAAACCACCACTTGCAGTGCTGGCATCCCATATGGGTGCCACTTAGATTCCCGGCCGCTCCACTCCTGATCCAGCTCTCTGCTATGGCCTGGGAAAGCAGTAAAAGATGGCTTAAGTCCTTGGACCCCCGCACCAAGATGGGAGACCTGGAAGAAGCTCCTGGCTCCTGACTTTGGATGGCCCAACTCCAGCAGTTGCAGCCATTTGGGGAGTGAACCAGAGGATGGAAGACCGACTGATCTCTTTCCCTCTCTCTGCCTCTCTGTAACTCTGCCTTTCAAATAAATAAATAAAGCTTTAAAAAAAAGAAATAGCTAAAAGACAGTAAAAATATCCAGTCATAAAAATAAAATCTAAGCTAGTTTTTATAATAACAGAGCTACCATCTAAAATGTTAGGTACATTTCATTTTAATTATTTTAAAATAAAGTATTTGTGCAATGAATAATACTTCTTATATTCTCTATTACGATTTATTCACATTGGGCATTATTCTATTTCTACTTGATGAAGTAATGCTATTGCTAAGACACTAAGTTATTTTCATGCTCTAATGAAGAGATGTTCTAAGATGCCTGAAAAGTTGATTCATTTTAGAAAAAGAGCCAGGCTCCTAAGCTTCTTGCCTTATAGTCAACATTTTCTTTTTCTCATGTTCCTGAAGATCAGTGTCATGAAATGTTATGTCTTAGTGCATTCTGTACCTTCTTCTTATAGTTTCCATTACTTTTCAATGGGCTGCTTTGAAACTTCTACACACCAAGAACTGCAAAGTTAATAAAACTTGTTGAAGAAGATCAACTTCTATGAGTTTTAGACTTAAACTTCAACTTAAGAATGAATATTTAGGATGAACCATAATGAAACAGAATCTTTTTTTAACTTTTATTTAATGAATACAAATTTCCAAAGTACACCTTATGGATTACAATGGCTTCCCCCCACCTTAACTTCCCTCCCACCCGCAACCCTTCCCTTTCCCACTCTCTCTCCCCTTCCATTCACATCAAGATTCATTTTCAATTCTCTTTATATACAGAAGATCAGTTAGCATATATTAAGTAAAGGTTTCAACAGTTTGCACCCACACAGAAACACAAAGTGAAATATACTGTTTGAGTACTCGTTATAGCATTAAATCTCAATGTACAGCACATTAAGGACAGAGATCCTACATGAGGAGTAAGTGCACAGTGACTCCTGTTGTTGACTTAACAAATTGACACTCTTGTTTATGGCATCAGTAATCACCCGAGGCTCTTGTCATGAGTTGCCAAGGCTATGGAAGCCTTTTGAGTTCACTGACTCTGATCATATTTAGACAAGGTCATAGTCAAAGTGAAAATTCTCTCCTCCCTTCAGAGAAAGGTATCTCCTTCTTTGAAGACCTGTTCTTTCCACTGGGATCTCACTCACGGAGATCTTTCATTCAGGTCTTTTTTTTGCCAGAGTGTCTTGGCTTTCCATGCCTGAAACACTCTCATGGGCTTTTCAGTCAGATCCGCATGCCTTAAAGGCTGATTCTGAGGCCAGAGTGCTGTGAAACAGATTCTAAGGAATACAAATAAGGAATAGTCAGGTGCTCATGATGGCATCAGTCAGGGGGTAAAGAATGTTTCACAATCGGAGTTGGTGAACTCAAAAAGGCTTCCATAGCCTTGGCAACTCATGACTAGAGACTAGGGTGATTACTGACACCATAAACAAGAGTGTCAACTGTTAAGTCAACAACAGGAGTCTCTGTGCACTTACTCCCCATGTAAGATCTCTGTCTTTAATGTGTTGTATAATGTGAATTAATGCTATAACTAGTACTCAAACAGTACTTTACACTTTGTGTTTCTGTGTGGGTGCAAACTGTTGAAATCTTTACTTAATATATGCTGAATTGATCTTCTGTATATAAAGAGAATTGAAAATGAATCTTGATGTGAATGGCATGGGAGAGGGAGCGGGAGATGGGAGGGTTGTGGGTGGGAGGGACGTTATGGGGGGAAGCCACTGTAATCCAAAAGCTGTACTTTGGAAATTTATACTTATTAAATAAAAGCTAAAAAAAGAATGTTTTGCAAATCAAATACTAAATTGCTTGCTTCAGGGACAGTATGCAAATAATAGAAATTCAGAATGGTTTGTATTTTAAGAGCCCATCAGTTGCACTCCGGAAGAAGGACAAAATCTTGTTCTAGGTCATGCAAAGAAGCATTATTGCGCTGATCTAATCCTATGATAGGAAAAACCACCTTAGGACCAACAGCAATTAAGGGAAAATGTGTCTGGTAACTGCCCTTCTCCATAATAATACAAATAGATAAACTTTTTTAAAAAACAGATTTATTTACTTGAAAGAGTTACAGAAACAGAGGGAGACACATACACAGATCTTCCATCTGCTGGTTCATTACCCAGATGGCTTCACAGCCAGGGTTGGGCCAAACAAAAGCCAAGAATAAGGAAATTTTTCTAGGTCTACCTCACGCGTGGCAGGGAACCAAACACTTGAGCCATTCTCCACTGTTTTCCCAGGGCATTAGCAGGGAGCTGGATCAGAAATGGAGCAGACAGAACATGAACCAGCATCCATATGGGATGTTAGTATCACAGGTGGTACTTCTACCCACTACGCAATGCTGGCCCCAAAGTAAATAACTTTCCCAAGCAAAAAATATAAAATAAAACAAAACTCAAGAATTTTCTTGTCCATTATCTGAAGAAATGAATAAAAAACAATCAAATTCCAAAAGGGAACTGTCCCTATGATATTATCCTCAAGGAGTGATCACCAAGAGAAAAATCAATAAATCTGACCTAGTTGGTGCATCTGTAACGTATTCCATTTGCAACACCAGAGGTGGTTACAGTACATGAGGGTTAGTTGGTCCAGCTTCCTATACTAAATGTTCTTTGCACTGGACATGCCCCCAATTTATTTACTTGAAAGCTCAAGTTATAAAGAGAGGGGGAAAGACAGAGAGAGAGAGAGAGAGATCCTCTATCTACTGGTTTACTTCTCAGATAGCCACAACTGCCATCGCTAGGCCAGGACAAAGCCATGAGTTAGGAGTTGGGAGCTTCATTCAGGTCTCCCATGTGGGTAGCAGGGGCCCAAACACTTGAGCCACCTTTTATTCCTCTTTGCAGGTTATTAGCAGGGAGCTAGATAGGAAGTCGAGCAGCCAGGATATGACCGGTGCCCATTTGGATACTGGCATCAAAAGTAGAGACGTTACCCACTAAAATCAAAATGCCAGCCCAGAAAACTCTCTTAAAAAGTTTAAATGCAAACCTGAATCAATAGGATAATATTGTATATTCATGGCTGTCTTCACTTACTATTACAAAATTATTGATTCTTTCCTAAAGTCACCATTAATTTTAAATAATGTAACTTTTAAAATCTTTAGTATCTGAGGAATGTGTTAACCTGGCTCAAATTTCCAGTGGAGTAGTACCTGGGGAATCTTATTATATAATTCTTGACTGGTTTGTAACTTCCTCAAAAAGTACAATTAAAAGCAGGATGTAGAAACAAATTGAAGAGTGGACTGAAGGGCACTAGTTTCTTAGTCTAGCAACAATCCTCAAGATACAGAGTTTAAACTGTTTGAAGATAACAGAAGTTTTTCATCTTGAAGGATAAGATTGTGAGTCTACACTTATTGCAAAATTAGTTTTCAAAACCTTAACAGTATTTTAATATCACTGTTGTTTAAAGCATGCATACCTGTAACCACACACTACATAAACACTGAACGATCAGATAGGAAGGTCTGAATGTCATTTTTCCTTTGTTCCTACCTGACAAGGCATTCTGCTAATTTTGGTACATGTTTTACATCAAAACTCCCAAACTCTAATCTCCCAGAAACTCATTAATCTCCATTAATAGCCTTTCTGGAAAGCTGTAAGTTTAATCAATTCTTATTTGATAAGGGTCTCTAATGCTTTCAGTGATGGGAAACTTACTGAGCAACAAACTGTTTCAAGACCATCAGCGTTTTCTGAAATCATGTCAGATGTTGATAAAGTGAAATTCCTAGTATAATACAAGAATGTAATTCTCAATTCTTTATCCACTGAAAAGGTTAATAAAATAGAAGGCCCTCAAAATGTTATCTAAATACTGACGAGGGATAACTTATTAAAACAGTATTTCTTCACAATCTGGATACTTTCGTATTCAAATAGTGCAGGCTATTTTCTCAATGACCTGCTGGAGCTATAGAAGTCACAGACTGATTTGATTTTTAAATGTCTATCCGCCACAATGAAGGTGATAACTGTGATTAAATGTTACTTTTTTTCAGCAAATGCCCTACAGAGCTGCATCTTGAATCATTAACTAAGAAAATTGAATTAAAAGATGTTTATATTTGTGTAAAAACTTTTAGAATCAATGCACAGATTTTCCATAGCACATATTTCTATGAACTTTCTGAAGACCCCCGTCATGTGGTTATGGTGCTTTTTTAAAGTTTGCATAATCCTTTACACCCATCATTTCATCTTCCCAATGATCCTACAAGGCAAGACAGAGTAGAGACGTTGCTTTCACTAATGGGAAATGGGTTCAGTGACCTTACCTAGATTTCTAGAAAGCAACAAAATTAGTACCTTGTATATAGGACACGAAATCATTTTTCATTTTCTCATTTTCTACAAGCCACATCTATCGACTTGAGTCTCTGTTTTTGCTTATTAATTTTTATCATTTTGCAGAGTAACGTAGCTTTACTTTTCCTATTTACTTCTCCTAAGGAAGAGCAAGTTTCCAAGAAGGTATAGTCTCTCCTACTATACATATTAACATAACCTTGTGTAGACCAAGCCAGGGCAGGCCAACAAAGGCAAAGTCAAGTGTCAGGATGCCAGTTGACCAAGAGGAAAGAGACACTCAACACTCAGAAACAAAGAATGTTATCCATTTGGTTTTCTTGTGGCCTATAAAATTAGAGTTAGTATAATAGTGTCTGGGAAAAAAATGCATTTATACTTTATTTAAGTATTTCCATTTCTGCCATGAACTGAAGATTTGGGTCCTGAATACATAAATATCACAAAATTCTGAAACACCTACTGATGAACTCTTCTCTGCTGACATGAAAAAAGATCAAACTTGCATTTGGCATATGGAAAGCTGACCTAGTTTGCCTTTCAAACTGAACAGGACAATGACATTTTTTAGTATCTTACACATGAGTCTTAAAATGCTTTCACAGCAAGCCTTCACCCAACTTTCTTAAGGATTTCTCACAATTACATCATTTTTGTTATTAAGTGTCTTTTTTGTTTTTGTTTTCCTAATGTTCAGCTGAATGTTTTTTTCTCTAGAGATTTTGTCTCATTAATTATAGTCCTACTGCTTTGTACCGTGTTGAATAATTCCCTTTGCTATCAGAATTTTTCAAAGAAGGGTAGGCTGATATATTCTCCTTGCCTTTTTGTCAGACTATGCATATTTTATACATCTTATTTTGCCCCTCACAAGATTACTTCTTCCATCTCATAAAAATGATGCTTATTGCTCTTCTCTGAAGAATATTCTTCCACAATTATTTCCAAATCTGAAGTGGTTAAATACCCCCAGTATTTGCAAACTCTATCCAGTCACTATTCTGTGCTCTTCACAATTGGTGACACTCTTAATTCTCACAACCACTTTATGAGGTAGACCCTGATATTTTAGAAATTTTTCTGATAACCAAACTGAATAAAGGAGAGGTTAAGTACTTTGCCTAAGTTTATTCATCTAGTAAGTAACAGAAGTAGAATTGAGTTTCAAGATCCTGTGTATTAATCACTTCTACATTGGTTTATAGTAACAAATAACATTTTAGATAATATTCAAACTATTTCCTTTGTTCATGATTTAAGAAATCTTCAAAAGGATCATGGTAAATGTGTATTATAAAATAGCTATTCATGCATCTCAGAAACTCATACTACCTTGTTATATCATATCTGAACATGATCTAGTTTGAGGCACTAAGATTTAGATATCCATTTAAAAAGAACCCCTATTAGAGCAAAATGAAGTGTGTTAACTTGAAGAAAGAACAAATATATAATTTGTGGTGAGGTTTGGAGGGAAGAGTGAGTAAAATCATTGATTCTTTATGAAAGTTAATTGGGAAAATGTCCCAAAGAAATTAGCAGTTTACAACTGGATAACTCATTTTTAAAAAGAGACAAGATGATGTTAATAATAAATCCCACAGTGGCAGACAATCCACATCAATCTGTAAGAAAAAGAAATTAATCTTGTTCACACTCTAATTGAAGAAGGCCAATTATTAACAAAAGAAACAATAAGCAACACCATGTACATCTCAATTGGGTTAGCTTTTACAACTCTGACTGGAAAATGAAAATGAAGCACACTTTCTGCCTTATGCGTGCCAAAATTGTTGTACCCAGATCAGCTGCAGAAAAGATTGGAGCTATAAATGGAAATGTAAACAATGGGATCAAGATTGTGAGGCATTTCTTCAAAGAATTGTGATAGTGATAGAATATGGCTTTATCAGGATGATCTGAAAACAAAGCACAATCAGAGCAAAGGCTATCAGGAGGCTGAAAGGGTCTAGTCAAAGCAAAAGCTTTGACTGGTCAAGAGCATAGGTCCCTGCAATAACTTTGGGGGATGCTCAAGGCATTTTCTGTTCACTTTCCCCAAAGAACAGTAACATCTGCTTATTATGAGAGTATTTTGAGAAAGCTGGCCAAAGCTTTAGCATGAGAAAATTTCACCAAGGAGACCTTCTCCCCAACAACAATACTCCTGCTAATTCCTCTCATCCAAAAGGTCACTGTGCAGGAGCTTCATTGGGAAATCATTATACAACCACCTTACAGTTTTGTTTTGTCTCTTTTGTCTCCTTCTGACTTCTTTTTATTTTCTAATTTAAAGAATTCTTCAAAGTGCATCCATTTTTCTTTAGTTTGTTACGTAAAAAAGACTTGATTGACATGGTTAAATCCCCAGTTCATTAGGGATGAACCAAATGGCTTTTAAATTGTATTTTTAAAGTTGATGGGGTTTATGTCAAGAAATAAAGGTTTTTTTTTTTTATTTTTGCCCTTTTCTGTCAACTTGTGAAGTCTCCTTATATTAGCATTGTAGAGACACAGCTTGACATGATGGCAGACATCTTAGTCATAATGTCATCTTAGCTGCTAGAGGAGCCTGGCACTAATTCCATTACCAATGGGATAAACAAGGGAATTAAGATAGTCTACCAAGCATTTCATGCAGAGCACTGATGACTGGAAAGTCCTTTAACTGATATAATATGTTACTATTTCTTGAGAAAATCCAGACACATTCCAGTTGGCCAAAGACCACCATTGTCGAACTTAGATATAAATGCCTTCCTATATCTCAGGGTGCAAGCATCCTGTCTTATGGCTGCCCAAGAAACATTTCTGTCAATAATTCTCTAATAACTTGTATTCTGTTTAATTCTGCATTAGTCCACCTCTTTGTTCTTATAATTCCTTCTGCCTTTGGTAGCGGTTCTCATATCCCAGATTTTTCTAAAATAAGCATATTGATGGAAAACCAAAAATTAAATCAGAGTCAGATTCAGAAGGAAATATATTTAAATGATGTTTCCATGTGCAGAGACAATATAACTCAGAATACTTTCCATCTTCTCTATTTAACCAAGTCAAAACATGAATCAAATAATGTATGATTCCCTCATTGCTATTTCATGAGATTTTTTAAGGTATTTTGACTATAGAAACTTATTTTGCATTTCTTCAGCTACATAACATTTTTTACTTTTTAGTATTATCAACTACCAGTACGTGAACCTCTTGCTATCATTAAAAAGGGGGAAATTAAGTGTTAATTTACAAACTGTACATTTACATACATTTTGCATTCTGTTTTTTCCTGATTCACTATAAATATTATTTACCTGTCTTTAATTTAAAAAAATGGATATTCTACAACTACTACTTGGAGTTATAAATCATATTTTGGATACCTACAAACTTTCGTCAAGTTTAATACTATATAAAGAACCATATCTTTATTCCCTGATTCACTAAATTTTTATGGAGGCACCTATCATGCTGTAGGCATAGAAATAGCTGTGGTAGACTTAGGAGAAGGAAGGGGGAAAGGAGAAAAAGAGAGAAATCAAATAGGTATTCTGCACAGAACGTAATAATAAAGATGAAACAAGAATTAAAGTCACATAATTTTGATAAAACTACAATAAACAGAGCATGTTCCAAATAGAAATGGCAAATTATACTTTTAATCTCAAATTAAGCCTTAGTAAGCATATAAGGACAGCAATTAGAGCAGTAAAAAGGGCAATATATAGCCACCATAAATTGTGTACTGAATGGTTAACATTTAAAATTTCGTATTTACCATCACTGATGAATAAATTGACTAGCCCAATGCTTATTTATAAAAGTCATTAATAAATATTTGTAGAGGGAGTAATAATGTATACAATAAAATTTCAATTGTGCACACATTTGTTCCTGCTTTAGTTTGTGTAGTGAATTTATATTTGTATAGTGAATTTATATTTATATTATAGTGAATTTTAGTTTGTAAAGTGAATCCGATCCTCCACAGACTCACCTTCCACTTATCAGGGGGAAATTACATCATCATCATCATCATCATCATCATCATTGTGAAAGTAATTATCTCACTTCTTACATATTAAAAATCTCTTTAAGATAAACACATACTCTAAATTTTACGCTGCCAATGACTTCTCGAGCCACACTTTATAAACATCAAATGAAAACAAAATGAAAAAAAAAATTGAATGTCAAGATAGGAGGAGTCATCCACTGGCCTCTTCACCTTCATTGTTGTACTGTGTAATGCTGGGTGACTGATCTGGTCAGAGCCCAGACAGCCAGCTATTGTACCATCTGAAGTCATAGGTGGTAGAACCCTGAACTTCCATCTACTGAATTTAACTGCAAATGTCCTCATACCAAATGTCTAATACTACTATTGATGAAGTTAGTTGATAGTTCTATCCAAATAGCACATTCAGTGGCATCTTGGTGCCTAGCTGGATACCATCTGTAACTTCCTTCTGCCATCTTGTTTCTTTTACATAAATTCTACTCATACATATTACCAGGGTTGAGTTTGAAAATTTCAGCACAAATACCAATGACCAACGCCAACAACAAAGCAGGAGGCACAGTTCAATGTTTCTTAGATGACTGAAACCACTTGGCTACCTTCTACTGCCTTGTCACCTGACAAGCTCTGTGCCAGTATATCTCCTAATATTGAATATTTGGGAATCAGTTCACTTTAATTTTTTGTCTTTGCTACTATGTTTGCTTAATATTCCTTGTCTTTCTATAAGGCATATTAATTTCCTTAACCAAGCTTTATTTTTACTAGAAAAAAATCATTTTGTCTTTTCTTCATGGAGTACAGAATAACAGGCTATACTAAATTTAAAAGAAGGGATGTTAAGAGAAACCACGTATGAGACAGCTATCTTTATAACCACTGTGTACTTGCCCTTTTCCTCATCCCCAGTTTCAAAAAAGACAATATAAAGCTTCATGCTGGCAAGTTAATCACAGTCAGGGAGAGAATGAGCTCAACTGTGTATGAAAAAACTTAGTTGTTTTTCTTTGATTCATCCGATAGCATCACATCGGGTCAGTTTCATGTTTGTGCTGTCTTTATTGTTTCTGGTCTTAGAACAATAAACATCCCTAAGTGGTTTCAATTACAGCAGCAAAACTGCACAAATGAACTTTGGCTTTGTTTCATTTTGAACGGAGGGTATTTATGATTTCATAAATGGTGATGTTTAGGAATCTTGCCAAACCTGTTCTATAAACAGTGAAGAGTCACATTTGCCAGCTCTAGGCCTTTAATCACCCAAATATGCTTCCCCTGATATAAATAAAATACTGTTAACCTTGTTCCCTGGCGATAAACAGGTTGACTAAATTATCTGCTGGATTCAGCAACAATTTGTAAAAGCTAAGTATTGTAATGTGTTTACTGGCCATGTAACCCTAACCAATATCTGATTTTTTAGAATGTCATTCTTTTTAATAAATTTGTTGTAATTTGAGAAATAGATTGACATAAACAAAGAGAAAGCTCCCAACTGCTGGTTCATTCCCTAAATACTCATAACAGACAGGGCTAGGCCCAACCAAAACCAATTCAGGTTTCCTACAATGGTAGAAGTGTCACAACTACTTGAGCCATTGCCTGCTATTGGGTCCCAACCAGAAATTGTACCCAGATGCACTGATAAGGGATAGGGGCAGTGTTGTAACTGCTGTGCTAAGTGTCTGCTCCTATACCTCTGTTTGAATTGCAATAAAGTGTTAATTGTTACCCTTTTTTAAAAAATTAATGCATAATTGTATCAGTAAGGATAAATCACACTATGCTGTGGTAAAAAACAGACACTCCCTCCCTAAACTCATTAGTTTCACAGGATAAAAGTCCTTATGTAACAGTATATAATCAGTCTGAGACGTTGTTTCCACAACCACCTGGGCAAGGGGAAATAATTCTGGAGAATCCTGCACCAACCATTAAACAATGTAGAACTAATATTACTGATTCTCCCCCAGAATGGGTGAAGGAAGTTCATTTCCATTTGCCTTCGAACAGTGACTTGGCAAGGCACTTGCTCATTCACAGAGCCTCCAGTTCATACATGGAGAATATTCCTCAAGTCATCACTTATTAATGAAGGTATTAGTCTGCTTGGGCTAACAACAGAATGGAACAGACTTGGTGGCTTAAACAATAACCATTTATTTCTCTCAGATCAGGAGTCTGTAAATCAAAGATCGCAGTTGGCAGGTTTGGTTTCTTCTGAGGTCTCCCATCATGGTTTACAAATGGCTTTCTTGTTGCTGTGATGTTTTCTCTGTGCACATGCATGCTTGTCTCTTTCATTTTCTGTTAAGGTCTCTGGTCCTACTGAATTATGACTCACCAATACTAAGCTTAATTATGCTTTCAAAAGCCAAATCTCCAAATTTGGTTACATTCTAAGACAATGAATTTGGGGCTTCAACATGGGAATTTGTCGGCGACAGAATTCAGCAAATAATAATGAATGAACCATCACAATCCTGTCATTATGCCTTTTCAGTTCAGTTTTACAAATCAAAATTAATTTTCAACCAAACGAAGGCCGAAAAATATCGTAATGCTTTCATGTGGGATATTAAAGAGTCTCAAACATGGAAAATGTTCTATCTATGGAGAAATCATCTAAAATTCAACTTAATTTTGGGATCTTAATGGAAAACAATGAATAAGAAAGATAGAATGTAGCCTATATTGTTCCAATTAGCTGTTTCAAGTTTTTACAGAATACACTGTATCAGTTATCATTAAATATTTTTAAACAGAGGAAAATCCCAGTAAAAACTATTTGATATTAAGAATTAGAATTTGCTCAACAAACTGAACAAATTATATCAAGTCAATTATTCGTCTGTAGAAGGCTGCTGCTTGTTCTTAATCTTACCTGTTATTAAGCATCTTTATTCAGCAGAATTAGGAAAACTGTATTTACAGGTAGGTCGCTCTGTGTAATGAATCTATTGTGTTTTTAACACTCAGCACACAATTACATAGAATTTTTTGTGTATCCTTTTTCTAATGAGTTAACTTTGCCAAGCTTTAGTTCCAAGACGTGCACAAAATAATACTGACTTTCCACCTTTAAAAGAGGGTAATATTAGAAAGGAAATTGTAAATAGGCAATCACATAAACGTAATGAAAGTGAACTTGAGAAGAAAAAGATCTCTAAGACATACAAATTGAGTTTTATGAGGAGATGGCAGGAATGGTGAACCATCAATCAAGTAAGGTTGCTAATTCTTGTAAGATTCATTTGTACTCCACTGTAGATGTATAAACAAATTCAATAATTCAACTCAGATTTCTTTCATTGGATCTGTTTATTAAATCATAGAATTATATTTCAACTAATATGAATCATGGAGGTCACCCAATAAAGGGGTTAGAGCCAATCACATTAAAACTAATAAATTTAGAATATCTAGTTCAAATGTCAAGACTGCAAAACTTAAATAAAAAATTAAGGACATGGGTGTTTCTGATGATGAAATGGTATTGCCAATATAAGTCTTAAAAGACTTTTAATTGTTACTTAAGAAATGGGAAGAATTTGAGTAGTGTGAAGCAAGACGTAAGGATAGTTTAGTGCATTGTACTGGGATTGTGCAATTTGTGTAAATATAAGGCTCATGCAATGGTTTTATTAGTTCATTAACTTTTTGCTAAAATATTTATTTATTTATGTGAAAGGCAGAGTACAGAGAGAGAGAGAGACAGAAACAGAGAGAAAGAGAAAAGGACTTCTGTCTGCTGATTCACTCCCCAAATGGCTGCAACAGCCAGGGTGGGCCAATCTGAAGCCAGAAGCCAGGAGCTTCTTTGGGTCTCCCACATGGGAGTAGGGACCTAAGGATTTTGACTATTGTCCAGTGCTTTCCCAGGCACATTAGCTGAGAGCTGGATCAGAAGTTGAGCAGCTGGGACTCAAACCAATGTCCATATGGAATGTAGGCATCAAAGGCAACTACCTTACCTGCTACACCACAAGCTCACCACAAATGTCAATAACTTTAAAAAAAAATTATTTATTTGAAAGACAGTTACAGAGAGAGGTGGAGACAGAAAGAGAGGTCTTCCATCTGCTAGTTCACTCCCCAGGTCGCTGCAACAGCTGGAGCTATGCCAATCCGAAGACAGGAACCAGGAGCTTCTTCTGGATCTCCCAAATGGGTGCAGGGACCCAAGGACGTGGGCCATCTGCTTTCCGAGGCCATAGCAGAGACTTGGATCAGAAGAGGAGCAGCCAGGACTAGAACCAGCGCCCATATCAGATGCTGGCACTTCAGACCAGGGCTTTAACCTGCTGTGCCGCAGCACCAGCCCCAACATCATTAACCTTTACAAGTAATTACAACATAGATATTAACAAATACATAAAATAATTTTTCCATTCTTGACACTTTTGGGAGCATTCTTAATATTTCTTTCAAAGAATTCTTTGACTCTGTGAAGACATTGCGCAAATTCTACAAAACATTGACATAGGCAAAGACTTCTTGGATAAGACCCCAGAAGCATGGGCAATAAAAGCAATAACAAACAAATGGGAAAACATCAAGCTAAGAAGCCTCCACACAGCAAAGGAAACACTCAGCAAAGTAAAGAGGCATTGATAGAATGGTAGAAAATATTTACAAACTGTGCAACTAATAGGGGATTAATATCCATAATCTATAAAGAGCTCAGTTCACAATAGCTAAGATATGGAATCAACCCAGATGTCCATCAACTGATGAATGGATAAAGAAAATGTGGTATATATATACAATGGTGTAGTACTCAGCCATAAAGAAGGAGCCCTAAATTTTGCAATACAGTGGATGCAACTGGAGACCATTATGTGTAGTGAAATAAATATCCCAAAGAGATAAATATCATGTTTTTTGATGCAGTTAAAATAGACTACAAAATATATAAGAATGAAATTGGCATCTTATTATTTGATTATTATTCTTTTTAAAGAAAAAGATTTATTTATTTATTTATTTGGAAGTCAGAGTTACACAGAGAGAAGTCAGAGAGAGAGAGAGAGAGAGAGAGGTCTTCCAGATGCTGGTTCACTCCCCAATTGGCCACAATGGCCGAAGCTATGCCAATCCGAAACCAGGAGCCAGGAGCTTCTTTCAGGTCTTCCAAGCAGGTGCAGGGGCCCAAGGACTTGGACCCACTTCTGCTATCCCAGGGTATAGCAAAAAGCTGGATTGGAAGTGGAGCAGCCAGGTCTAGAACCTGTGCCCATATGGGATGCTGACACTTCAGTCCAGGGCATTAACCTGCTGTTCCACAGCACCAGCCCCTGATTATTGTTCTTAATACTTGTCTATACTCCTGTGGAAAAGTGGCCTTTCTACTTTTCACTTTTTGAACATTATGGTTAGTGGTGCATTAAGCCTGTAAATTGAAATTATGTAAAATTAAGTAAATTGAAGTTATGGGGTTGTTCAGGAAGATGGCAATACAGTAGCGGGAGGTTCTGAGTTTGCTGGGAAAAATGGATAATTAATTAGCAAAGGGGATATAAGCCAGTGGCAGAATCATGAGAAGTTTGCTCACAGTGGCCCGGGAGTCCTAGACTGCTCAGGTCCACACTGGGGGAGCAAAGGGGAGGGAGAGGTGGCAAATACACAGGGAAGGAGCAAAGCAGGGACCAAATGAGGTGATGGGGGCCACCCTCAGCAAACCAGTTGAGAGGTAGTGAGTCCATAGAGCTGTGAATAGTGGAGGGCAGGGAAACTTGGCAAACTACACTGTGTTTGAAACTCCAAGCAGGAACAAGGAGAAATTGTAGGGGAATGAGTGGAGAAATTGGGCACACCACAGTCCTTCAGTGTCTCACACCCTACTCCAAACTGGACCTACAGCCAACAGGGAGAAGCCTATTAATTATTTACATTCTCAAGTGTAAGAAGTGGACTGCAGTGTCTGCCTCCTGTGCACACACCCATCAATTGTGGAGGCCAATTCACAACATGCCCCACCTGGGAACAAGGATCACAATATTTCATAGTGATTTTCTCCCCACCATGCAAGCTGTACAACAAGAAGTAGTCCTAAATATTAAAAACCCAAGCTCGTCTCCTGAACCAATGAGAAGCATGCCTAGCCCCAGTAGCCAGGGCTAGTGCAACAAAGCCCTGGTACCCTCTTCCATCATGATTCAGAAGTAAACAGAGCTCCCAGAGGTGGGTCTGCATGCTTCCACTTGCAACACACAGATACACGGAAGCTCATAGCAGAGGTAAATCAATTTAAAAATAAAATCAACCAGAAATGCCAAAGAACAAAGGAAAAATCCTGAATAACAATAAGGAATACTTTATGAATTTGCCATAGGACCAATACAAATCCTCAATAATGGAGGCTAAAGAAGGGATAAAGTATATGCCAGAAAAGGAATTCAGAAAATTAATAATCAGCATACTTAGAAGCAATCAGAAGCAAATTCATGATCCAAATGAAAAGCATTCCCAAGAAACTGAGATTTTAAAGGGAAGCCAAAATGAAATACTGGACATGAAGAACTCAATGGACCAAACAAAAATGCAGTGGAATCTCTTAGCAATAAAATAAATGAAAAAGAATATGAAATATCAGAACTAAAAGACAAACTTCCAGGGCGGAGCCAAGATGGCAGAATAGTGAGGGCACACACCGATAGTCCGGGAAAAGATAGTTTAATAAAAGTGGAGTTACGGTGGCGTCAGGAAAAGGATCAGGAAAAATTGCAGAGGAAACTCTTCCAGATCTAGTGGCTGTGACTCGGAGGACCTACGGGAAGAGCAAGGTCACCCACCACATGGAAGCTGAACTGCGGAAGCCGCCGGGGCCACTGGAGCCGCCGGACCCACCAGAGCAGCTGGACCCACCGGATCCGCCGGACCCGCCAGAGCTGCAGAGTCTGCGCCAGCGCTGGAAGGGCAGGTGAGACAAAAACCTCTCTCTCTGTAACCCGAGACATTGGCAGGGAAAGTCAGAAACAGCTGCAAAGAACGAGGCCTGAAACACCATTGGGGACAGTTCACCAGGCTGACTGGAGGAGAGAAAAAAATTGAATAAATAAGGGGAACTGGCACAGACATTTAGCCTATCTCTCTCACTTACCTTACAAAGCCGAGCAAGACAAAGGGCAGGCGCCATTTTGCATATGTAAAGCGGGTGCCCCTCATTAGCCAAGCAGAAAAACCTGACTCTGGTAAGCAAATGAATACCCACAGGGGCCAGATTTCATACATCAGCTACTCTCAATTCCACTCAGCTGTGTGGAATTACTTCCCAACTGAGTCAAAAAAGAGAGAGAGAGAGAGAGAGAGCAAGCAAGAGAACAATCAGGGTGAATCACCTTTGGCACACACTTAACCCTGTAGAACCAGAGCTCTCTGGCCACACCCATCACAGCCTCTAAGGATCCATCAAAACAGACAGTCCTCTAAATCTAGAGTCACAGTATAACGAGAAAAAACCAAAGAATATCTCCAATATGCCAAACAAATGCAAAGCCGAGGTAACAAGAACAAGGAAGATACTATGACGCCCCCAAATGAAATAGACACCCCAATTCAAAATTATGAAGATGATGAGATCGAAGAAATGCAAGAAGCGGATCTCAAAAAATTGATAAGAACATTAAGAGTTCTCAAAAACAAATTGTCGATCGAAGATGGCGGAATAGAGAGGGAGGGAGCACAGCGAAGGTCCACTAAGGGAAGGTTCAAAGAGGGATGAGAATTTGTAGTTTTTAAGCCCTTCCTGAAACTGGGGAGATAGGGTGGACACGCGAGGAGGACGCAGACGCCCGAGACTCAGGACACCAGCAGGAGTGTGTACGCACCAGCGCTGGAAGCTGAGGTGAGACGGGGCGCTCGCCCAGCACCGCAGCACAGCTGCCACTGCCCCTCCCCCAACACACCCTGGGACGGACACTGAGACACGCACGACTGAGTGGGGGAGGAAATAGAAAATGGAATAGAGTGAGTGGCGTCTGCGGAGAGAGTGCACAATTCAGGGATACTAATTGAGAGACTGAGTAAGCCAGTATCTCTTGGTGCCTCCCCAGAGCTCCAGCGGGCGGGAAGCAGCCATTTTGTCTGTTTACATTCGGGCTTAAAGGAGAACTGTCTTTGCCTCCACACTAACCTTCGGAGGCGGAGCCCAAAGGTGGAGCGGAGCAACAAGACACTTCTTGCTCCAGGGAGGGCAGCTCAAAGCCCTGAGACCCGTCTACTCAAGTTACAAGAAAAAAAAAAAAAAACTGAATAGCGCCTGCTGGTGGGGAAAAAGCGCAGGATCCAGAGCTGCAGTGGGCAGAGAGCAGCCATCCTGTCTGTTTACGTGCAGGCTATGTAGAGCAGCCTGCTTACACTGGATATTGGTAGAGACTCACAAGAGCCTACAGTAGAGGGAAATCAACCTGAAAAATCACCCAGACAGTATGCCAAAAAACAAAACAAAAACCCACAAAAATATAGAACATATAAACTTGCCAATGGAGCAGGCTAAACCAACCATAACAGAGGCAGAAGAAGAAGAAGTTGAAAACATGCCAGAAAAAGAATTCAGAAAATTAATAATCAGAATACTTAGAAATAATGAGAAACAGTGTCAAGAGCTGAATGAAAAACAAGCCCAAGGATTAGAGATCTTAAAGAGAAGCCAGAATGAGATACTAGAACTGAAAAACTCAATTGACCATATAAAAAACACCGTGGAATCCCTCGGGAATCGAACAGATGAAATAGAAGACCGAATATCAGAATTTGAAGACAAACTTCCAGAAATAATACAGTCAGTTCAATCGCAGGAAGAAGAAATTAAAAAATTAAAAAATACCGTCAGAGACCTACAAGATTCAATCAAACAGTGTAATGTTCGGATAATAGGAGTCCCTGAGGGGGTGGGAAGAGAGAATGGATTAGAAGGTGTCTTCAACGAAATAATATCAGAAAACTTTAAACAAAGGCAGCTGGATAACAACACACAAATACAACAGATAGCCAGGACTCCGAACAGAGTAGACCAGAAGAGAAATTCACCACAACACATAGTGGCAACACTCAGTTCAGTGACACACAAAGAACAAATCCTAAAATGTGCCAGAGAAAAACGACAAATCACATTCAGGGGTAAGTTAATCAGACTCACCCTAGACTTCTCATTGCAAACACTGCAGGCAAGGAGACAATGGCATGATATATTTCAAGTTTTAAAAGACAAACAATGCCAACCTAGAATACTATATCCTGCAAAGCTATCATTTATGAATGAAGGGGAAATAAATATCTTCCAAGACAAACAGAAACTGAAAGAATTTGTATCCACGCGTCCAACCCTACAACACTTGCTCAAAGACGTGCTGCACACAGAAATACAAAAACAAGAACTTCACTGCAAAAAAAAACGAATGTAGAGTAACCCACAAAGTTCAAAATACATAAGCAGCTCGTTTCAGGAAACATGAAGGGGAAAAGACAGTACTTAACAGTAATCACATTGAATGTGAATGGTCTTAATTCCATGACAAAGAGACATAGACTAGCTGATTGGATAAAGAAAGAGAATCCAACTATATGCTGCCTTCAGGAGACACACCTAATCAGCAAAGATGCACACAGACTGAAAGTGAAAGGATGGAAAAAGATACTCCAAGCTAATGGAAATCAAAAAAGAGCTGGTATGGCCATCCTAATATCAGACAAAATAGACTTTAACATAAAAACTATTAAAAGAGACAGAAAAGGGCACTATATAATGATTAAAGGATCTATCCAACAGGAAGACATTACTATTATAAATGTATACGCACCTTATTACAGGGTGCCTGGCTACCTGAAAGAATTACTAAAGGATTTAAAGGGAGATATAGACTCAAATACAATAGTAACAGGGGACTTCAACACCCCACTCTCACCAATGGACAGATCAACCAGACAGAAATTCAACAAGGAAACAACTGAGCTAATTGACGCCATAGACCAAATAGACCTAATAGATATTTTCAGAACCCTCCACCCCACAGACACAGAGTTCACGTATTTCTCCCCAGTACATGGAACATTCTCTAGGATTGACCATATACTAGGCCATAAAGGGAGCCTCAACAAATTCAAAAAAATTGAAACTATACCATGCAGCTTCACAGACCATAGAGCAGTGAAACTTAAAATCAACAACCCAAGAATCTCTACACCATATGCAATTATATGGAGAATGGACAACATGATCCTAAATGAACAGTGGGTCATTGAAGAAATTAAAAGAGAAATCAAAAGATTTCTAGAAACAAATGAAAATGATAACACAACCTATCAAAACCTGAGGGACACAGCAAAAGCAGTGCTAAGAGGAAAGTTTATAGCAATTAGTGCCTACATCAAGAAGCTGGAAAGGAACCAAACAAATTAACTCTCCATGCACCTCAAGGATCTAGAAAAACAGCAGCAAATCAAGCCCAAATCCAAAAGGAGGAAAGAAATACTAAAGATCAGAGAAGAAATAAACAGAATTGAAACCAAAAAAACAATACAAAAGATCAACAAAACCAGGAGCTGGTTCTTTGAAAAAATAAACAAAATCGACACACCATTGGCCCAACTAACCAAAAAAAGGAGAGAGAAGACCCAAATCTGTAAAATCAAAGATAGTAATGGAAATGTAACAACAGACACAATAGAAATAAAAAGAATCATCAGAAACTACTACAAAGAGATGTATGCTAACAAATTGGGGAACCTGGAAGAAATGGATAGATTCCTGGACAAATACAACCTTCCTAAACTGAGCTGTGAAGATATAGAAAATCTAAACAGACCCATAACCATGGAAGAAATTGAATCAGTAATAAATGCACTACCAAAAAAGAAGAGCCCAGGACTGGATGGCTTCACTGCAGAATTTTACCAGACATTTAGAGAACAACTAACCCCAGTTCTTCTTAAATTATTCCAAACGATTGAAAGAGAGGGAATCCTTCCAAATTCCTTCTATGAAGCCAATATCACCTTAATTCCTAAGCCCGGAAAAGACACAGCAGAGAAAGAAAACTACAGACCTATCTCCCTGATGAACATAGATGCAAAAATACTCAATAAAATTCTGGAAAACCGAATCAAACTACACATCAGAAAGATCATTCACGTGGACCAAGTGGGATTTATCCCTGGTATGCAGGGATGGTTCAATATTCGAAAGTCAATCAATGTAATACATCACATTAACAAATTGAGAAACAAAAATCATATGGTTATCTCAATAGATGCAGAGAAAGCATTTGACAAAATACAACACCCTTTCATGATGAAAACCCTAAGCAAATTGGGGTTAGAAGGAACATTCCTCAACACAATTAAGGCAGTCTATGATAAGCCAAAGGCCAGCATCATATTGAATGGGGAAAAGTTGGAGGCATTTCCATTGAAAAATGGCACCAGACAGGGATGCCCACTCTCACCATTGTTATTCAATATAGTCCTAGAAATGTTAGCCAGAGCCATCAGGCAAGAAAAAGAAATTAAAGGGATACAAATGGGAAAGGAGGAAGTCAAACTATCCCTGTTTGCAGATGACATGATACTATATATAGGGGACCCAATAAACTCCTATAAGAGACTACTGGAACTCATAGAAGAGTTTGGTAAAGTAGCAGGATACAAAGTCAATGCTCAGAAATCAACAGCCTTTGTATACACAGACAATGCCAGGGCCGAGGAAGAACTACTAAGATCAATCCCATTCACGATAGCCACAAAAACAATAAAGTACCTTGGAATAAATTTAACCAAAGAGGTCAAAGACCTCTATGATGAAAATTACAAAACACTAAAGAAAGAAATAGAAGACGACACAAAAAAATGGAAAAACCTGGCATGCTCATGGATTGGAAGAATCAATATCATCAAAATGTCCATTCTCCCAAAAGCAATTTACAAGTTCAATGCAATACCAATCAAAATACCAAAGTCATTCTTCAAAGACCTAGAAAAAACGATGCTGAAATTCATATGGAGAAACAGGAGACCCAGAATAGCTATAGCGATCCTTTACAATAAAAACAAGGCTGGAGGCATCACAATTCCAGACTTCAAGGCATACTACAGGGCAGTTATAATCAAAACAGCCTGGTACTGGTACAAAAACCAGTACCATGCAAACACATGGAAAATGACTAATTTGTTGCTGAATGAAAAAATGGGTTATAGAAAAATCAAAAGAGAAATCAAAAAATTTCTGAAAATAAATGAAGATAGCGATACAACATATCAAAATCTGTGGCTTACAGCAAAACAGTGTTAAGAGGAAAGGTAATAGCAATTAGTACCTACACCAAGAAACTAGAAAGGCACCAAATAAATTAACTATCTATGTACCTCAAAGATCCAGAAAAACAACAGCAAACCAAACTCAAAACTAGTAGGAGAAAAGAAATGATTAAAATTAGAGAAGAAATCAATAAAAGTGAAACCAAAAACAACCAATACAAAAGATCTGCAAAAAGAGGAGCTACCTTTTTGAAAAAATTAAAAAAAAAATTGAGATGCCATTAGGACAACTAACTAAAAAAAGAGAGAGAAGACCCAAATCAATAAAATTAGAGATGAAAAAGGGAATGGAACAACAGACAACACAGAAATAAAAATAATCAGAAAACCAACACAAAGAGCTGTATGCCAAAAAACTGGGAAACTTGACAGAAATGGATAGATTCCTGGACACATACAAGCTACTTAATTGAGCCATGAAAACATATAAAACCTAAACAGACTCATAACCAAGGCAGAAATTGAATCAGTAATAAAGATCCTCCCAAAAAAAAAAGCCCAGGACAAGATGGTTTCACTGCTAAAATCTACCATTTAAAGAAGAACCAATTCAATTCTTCTCAAATTATTAAAAATAACTGAAAGGGAGGGAATCCTCCCAAATTAATTATATGAAGGAGCATTACCCCAATTGCTAAACCCAGAAAAGATGCAACAGAGAAAGAGAATTACAGACCAATTTCCCTGATGAATATAAACAGAAAGATTCTCAATAAAATCTGGCAAATCAAATCCAACAGCAGATCAGAAAGCTCATTCACCAACACAAAGTGGGAATTACCCCTGGTATGCAGGGATGGGTCAACATTCACAAATCAATCAATGTGATACATCACATTAACAAACCGAAGAACAAAAACCATATGAGATTATCTCAATAGATACAGGGAAAGAATTTGACAAAATACAAAACCCTTTTATGATGAAAATTATAAGCAAACTGGGTTCAGAAAGAACATTCTTCAACACAATCAAGGCAATTTATGACAAAATCATGGCCAGCTTCATATTGAATGGGGAAAAGTTGGAAGCATTTCCACTGAGATCTGGTACTAGACAGGGATGCCCACTCTCACCACTGCTATTCACTGCTATTCTGGAAGTTCTGGCCAGAGTCATTAGACAAGCAAAAGAAATCAAAAGGATACAAAATTGGAATGAGGAAGTCAAATTATCCCTATTTGCAAATGACATGATTCTATATATATGAAATCCAAAGGACTCCACTAAGAGACTATTGGAACTCATAGAAGAGTTTGGCAAAGTAGCGGGATACAAAATCAATACACAGAAATCAACAGCCTTTATATACACAGACAATGCCATGTCTGAGAAACAACTTTTAAGTTCAACTCTATTCACAATAGCTATGAAAATAAATACTTGGGATAAACTTAACCAAGGATGTCAAAGATCTCTACAATGATAAGTATAAAACATTAAAGAAAGAAATAGAAGAAAATACCAAAAAATGGAAAAATCTTCCATGCTTATGGATTGGAAGAATCATTATCATCAAAATGTACATTGCTCCAAAAGCAGTTTACAGATTCAAAGTGATACCAATCAGAATACCAAAGACATTCTTCTCAGTTTTAGAAAAAAAATGATGCTGAATTCATATGGAGGCACAGGAGAACTTGAATAGCTAAAGCAATGTTATACAACAAAAACAGAGTTGGAGGCATCACAATACCAGATTTTAAGACATACTACAAGGTCAAAACAGCTTGGAACTGGTACAAAAACAGATGGACCAATGGAACAGAATAGAAACATCAGAAATCAGTTCAAACATCTACAACCAACTTATATTTGATGGAGGAGCTGAAACCAATCCCTAAAGCAAGGACAGACTCTTCAACAAATGGTACTGGGAAAACTGGATTTCCACATGCAGAAGTATGAAGCAAGACCCCTATCTCACACCTTACACAAAAATCCACTCAACATGAATTAAAGACCTAAATCTAAGACCTGACACCATCAAATTAATTTAGAACATGGGGAAACCTTGCAAGACATTGGCATAGGAAAAGAGTCCTTGGAAATTACCCCAGAGGCTAGGCAGTCAAAGCCAGAATTAACAAATGGGATTACTTCAAATTGAGAAGCTTCTGTACTATGAAAGAAACAGGAAAGTGAAGAGATGACCAACAGAATGGGAGAAATTATTTTCAAATTATGCAACTGATAAAGGATTAATAACCAGAATCTACAAAGAGATTAAGAGTCTCCACAACAACAAAACAAAACAAAACAAAACAAAAACTAGTTGAGAGGTGGGCAAAGGACTTAAACAGACATTTTTCAAAAGAGGAAATCCAAATGGCCAAAAGACACATGAAAAAATATTCAAGATCACTAGCTATCAGGGAAATGCAAATCAAAACTACAATGAGATTTTACCTCACTCCAGTTAGAATGGATCTCATACAAAAATCAACAAACAACAAATGCTGAAGAGAATATGGAGATCAAGGTACCCTAATTCACTGTTGGTGAGAATGTAAACTGGTTAAGCCACTATGGAAGACAGTTTGTAGATACCTCAAAAATCTGAATATAGATCTACCAAATGACCCAGCCATCCCACTCCTGAGAATTTACTCAAGGGAAATGAAATCAGTAAACAAAAGAGCTATCTGCACCTCAATGTTTATTACAGCTCAATTCACAATAACTAAGACATGGGATCAACTTAAATGTCTGTCAACTGAAGACTGAATTAAAAAAATACAGGATATGTACACTATGGAATACTACACAGCAGTAAAAAAGAAAAAAAAACCTGAAATCCGATCATTTGCAACAAAATGGACCAATCTGGCAAACTTCATACTTAGTGATATAAGCCAGTCCTTACGGTACAAATACTATATGTTCTCCCTGATCTGTGAGGATAGCACACCTAAAATGAAAATTGTAGAAGTGAAATTGACACTTTGAGAAATGACTTGAATAGCTCTCATCTTGACTATTGATGTTTTTAAATACAGTTAATCATATATAAATATATATATATATATATATATATCAAGTCAATTGAAAATAGATCTCAGTAAAAAACAAGAGATGGAATAAGAGAAGGAGGAGGAAGTTTCTAACTGTAAAGCTGTAAAATGCCATCTTAATTGTCACAGTGATCATAGTAAGTGTTAAAGTAAACATATAGATAGGAGTAAGTGTTAAAGAGACCGTATAAATAGCATCAAGTGCCTCCTAATAACAATAGATAGAATTAAAAAGGAGGGAATGTCCAACATGGGAAGCAGTCCACACATCAGACTCATAGAATGACAATCACTTTAAGTAACAGTCTAACCTCAGAATCAGCACTTAAGGCATTCTGATATGGCCAAAAAGCTCATGAGAGCAATGTAGGCATGGAAAGCCAAGACACTGTGGCAAAAATATCCTAAATGAAGAATCTCTGTGAATGAGACCCCAGTGGAAAGAAGGGGCCATCAAAAAAAGGATGTACTTTTCTCTGAAAGGAGGAGAGAACCTTCACTTTGCTTATGGGCCTTGTGTAACTACTGATGAAGTTTAGGATGACAAAAGGTTTCCATAGCTTTGGCAGCTCATAGCAAGAGCCACATGTGATCACTGAGGTCATAAATAAGACCGTTAATTTCTAAAATAACAACAGATATCACTGTGCATTTACTCCTCATGTAGGACCTCTGTCCTTAATGAGTTGTATTATGAGAATTAACTGTAAAACTCATTCTCAAACAGTAGTTTTACATTGTGTGTGTGCGTATGTGTGCAAACTGTTGAAATCATTACTTAGTACAGAGTTGGTCTTCTGTATATGAAGTTAATTAAAAATGAATCTTAAAGAAGAGTGGGATGGGAGAAGGAGTAGAAGGTGGGAAGAGAGTAGGGGAGGGAGAGTGGGTATATAGGAAAAAAAACACTATATTCCTAAAGTTGTACCCATGAAAATTGTAATCATTAAATAAAATCTGTCCTTAGTGTGCTGTACATTGAGATTCAATGCTATAACTAGTACTCAAACAGTATTTTTCACTTTGTGTTTCTGTGTGGGAGCAAACTGTTGAAATCTTTACTTAATGTATGCTAAACTGATCTTCTGTATATAAAGAGAATCAAAAATGAATCTTGATGTGAATGGAAGGGGAGAGGGAGTAGGAAAGGGGAGGGTTGTGGGTGGGAGGGACGTTATGGGGGGGAAGCCATTGTAATCCATAAGCTGTACTTTGGAAATTTATATTCATTAAATAAAAGTTTAAAAAAATCCTGAAATCTAAAAAAAAAAAAGAAATTATGTTTTTGCCAAAATGAAAGAATAAGATAAGAAGGAAATGGGGGAATTGGTGACAGGGGATATTATCTTTATATTAATAAAAATTATTTAAAATTATTGAATCCTAGTTATTAGCTTTATTCTTTAATTAAGCATGTATTCCCTCATTATTCTCCTTAATAAAATATTTTTTTACAATTTTTATTTTATATTTAACCCTTTCTTGGACTTGCAGTTCCATGTTGCTCTTCCTTCAAACACACAAACTCACTACCACTCAACCTTTTTTTCACTAAATCACTTCAACATACGTAGAGTGTGAAAGTTGTTCACATTGAAATACTGTAACTTAAGCTCCCGCTCAGTGTCTATAAATCCTTACAACTGTCCCTTTAGTCTTTCTTGATTTATACAGAGATAAAGAGGTAAAGACTGGAAAATCCCAGACTCTCTTATTATCCCTTATAGAACAGAATGTTCTAAAGCTCTTCATCCCAGTGATTCCTTTTACCCCAAAAGCATAAAGCCCAGGCCAGCACCCTTTCAGGTTCCTGAGGTTCAATGCAACATACAGCACATGCAGTTGAGATTCCATCCACTGGGGGCAACTTTCTTGAATACTAGGCAAGCCATGAAGCCCAGGATTCTACTACTTTCCCTGGCTCCTTATCTGTTAGTAATATAGTTGCTTCACTCAAAAAGCTGTGTGAATTTTCCATCTCTCTGGATTTGTTCAAGAACTAAAAATTGTAACCTAAGCTAAAATAGACTGAGGTGGTAACCAATGCACAGTGAACCTGCCTCAATTTGTTCTAAGGATTAAGACATGGTTAACTTTGAAAAAACCATTATTCAGCCTGCTCCAAAAAAGGTTAATCCAAAAAATGTTCAACTCTGAAATATTGAGAGAACACAAAGTTTAATTTCAACCATTAGAGTCACATTTCTATAGCACCATCATGTTGTCTAAATGACAGTAGATCTCTAAACAGGATGGGAAGATCAAAATACAACGAAGTGGCGAGATTCACAAAAAGGAAAAAAAAACAGGACAGTGGGAGAGTGAAATGTATTTCTGGACACATTTCATCTACCACCTCCCATGCATCTTCTGCTGTTATTGATTCTGTCCTTTCTTTGACCAAAAAGTCAGCCAGAATGAGAAATGCTGGACATGATGAAAAAATAGGCAGAGTTGAGAAGCTGAGACACAGACAGCATGGGCAAGTCTCTGATAAGAGTGTCTGAGGGCATGGCCAGCACAAGGTGGGGAAATACTCAGAATAACGACAATCCTTACTTAGATCTGTAAGAGTTCAGCAAAAGTCAGAGTGCAAGACAAACATGCTACCTTCATGATGGAATGAAATGCAAATGTTGACATCCTGGAGAGAGTGTGCTTTCTGTTTGAACCAGAAACTTATTTCAGCTGAAGAGGGAAGGAAATGGTGTGCTCAGAGCAGAAAATGCAAAGGAACTCTATCATATGCTTTCTCATTTGTGATACTTCCCCATATTAATAAGTCATCTGGGTTTCCCTCTCTTAGAAGCACCCTGCTCTGGCTGGAGGTCCTTGATTCTAATAAATACTTTTAAATCTCTTTGCCATCCACTTGGAAATTCTTCTTCCATGTGAGACAAAGAACTGAGATAATAGTTTCTCTGCCGCCATTTTCCCATAACACTTTTGGTGCCGTGACTCCAATTGCAACCACAATGTGATGCTTATGCAACTTCGGATCATCCCGGTGGACTAGTGAGCATATGGACTGCTGTCGCTTTTTTTTTTTTTCAGAGAGTCTTGCTCTCCTTCATAGTAACTCGCATTTTCCCTAAAACACCAGCTCCCTGTCAGCCAGTTAAATGCAATTAGCATGGCTGCCAGTCTTAAGACTCAGGGGCGAGGCTTGCTAAGGCCAGATCAATCCCCTGGAGCTGGGATTTTATCCTAATGCCTCTCTTCCCTCTTGCATAGATCAGCCCCTGGCGTGGGACTGGAAGAAGGCCTGAGACAACTGATGGATTCTGGCTGGGGCTACACTCCAGTGTTTTCAGAAGGTCTCATGGCTGGGCACCAGGCTCCGACTGCTGGAGTAGTGTTGGGACAAGAAATGCAGTTTCCAGGGGGGAGCCAGTCCCCTGCCCTTTTGGAGTCCATATGAGCCGGAAAGCAAGAGGCTCCACTCTGCTTCTCCACTCATCTCAGCTCTGGGAATGTTGGTCTGGTCCAACTCAGCTTCCTTTCATGGAGATCGGCCCAACACATGGGACTGGGAGAAAGGTTTGGAGTAACTTTAAAATTCAGGCCAAGGCCGCTCTGGCATTTTTCAAGGACTCCCTGACTGAACAGTAGATCCCAACGGCTCATTAGGATGTCAGCTGAAAACTGCATTCTGTTCTTCCTTCCCAGAGATTAATCTGTCAGTGAGACTAGGAGCAGCCTGGAATGAGGCCATGGGCTCCTGGATCCATGCCTCAGTGAGTTTTTCCTTTACCCCAGATCTCAACAGATCTCCATCTCTCTCTTTCTGCTTCTCTAAATGCTTTCTATAACTTGTCAAGTCTCCACAGTTCCTACAAACTCAATTTCCTGGTCTCATTAGTGGGTATTTCCTATATATTTTGTTTGTTCATTCGGGGTTAAAGTCTAACTATCTCATTTACAGACTACACTGTAAATCTAGACTCCCATTAGATTCAGCTCCCCACATGACCCAAACTTGAATAGGCAAGTCAGCGTGTCTCTGGTATCCCTCCGCCTTCCTTCTCCAGTCTGCTTTTTTGGGTCCCCACTGTCAGCTACCTCAGAGGAGTTTTACTGGGGAGAATTATATTCCCCATCTCAGCTTTTTTGTGACTTCACCTTCATGGTCAACAGCGTAGGTGATAGCCAGGGCTGGCACTCTAGCTTACAAACACCTCTGCTAAGGCTCTCGCCATGAAAGCTCATTGTTGAAATCAGGCCTATTAGACAAGACTCAAAGAGAGGCATAGAACTATTAGGTAGGAAGTCAGATATGAGCTTATGTGTGTGTGACAAAGGCCTAAAGAGAAGACATCTATCTCCAGCATTTGCATCTGCATCTCAAAGTCATCCCAATAACATTTCAGGGGCAACCCAGTATTTGCATCCTGCCCTGCCCCCTCCTACCCAATACCCTGCCAGGTGGGGGTCCCCGCCCCTTCTGCCTGACAATCTTCCACAATCTTCTGACAATCTTCCAGATGCAGCCCAGTATCTGCATTTCAAATACCCTGCTCCAGGACCTGCTCCAGACAGCACCAGCTAGGCTTCCTCCTGTCTAATACCTTCAGGGGAAAACTCAGATAGGAGCTTCTTAATATTTACATCCATAAAATCCTTTGTTTCAGGAGGAGATGTGTGAAGACAAAGACCCTTCTCCTTAAAAACCCCCAGCCTCAACCTGACTGTGCACTCAGCCCACCTGCCTGCCCGGGTGTAATCTCTCCACTCAACCATGTAAACTCACTCCTCCCCCACCCCCAATCGAAGCGACTGGGCACTCTCTCAGGTTCTGTCTGGAGAGGTCCCCATCCGTTCTTATGGATGTCCCTTCCCTAATAAACTTTGCTATTTTTTTACTTTTCCACTACTCTCTGTCTCACGCCTGAATTCTTTCTTGCGCGAAGACAAGAACCCTGCCATTCACCAGTAACAAAACAACTATTTTTTCCTATCTATAGGAGCAAAGTGACAATATATATTTGACCAGGCAGAGGCCCAGACTAGCACACCACCAGTAAAGGAATTGATCACTCCCTGTGTGTGTGCTATTCTGACAAATATATATCCTAGGCTACAGGTGTAGAAGACTGAATGAGAGTGGGTGACACGTGCTAACCCCATCCTCACCTTCCTCCCTTCCTTGTGGGCTTCAGTGCATGTCTGGACACCACAGACAGTGCGAGAGTTTCGAGATGTCTCAAACTCAGGAGACATAAGACCTGAAGTACATTTCTTTCTCATTCCAGCCAGGAGGCAAACCATTTACTTTTATTTCTTTGGCTCCTGAGCTTGCAGAAAAATGCCTCATCATTATCTACACCACTACCTGCCCTGCTTACAAGCTAGAGGATGGAGAAGTTAGCTTAAATGCATTATAAAAAGTGCCAGCCCTCAACTCTGACTCCCCACCTCAAAACTCTGTCTCCTAACAGACCTCTTGCCTCTATTACCCTGCATGTGCTCTGATATGCATTAAATTCTTTTCCTTTCCAGTCCTTGGGGCTATTGAGTGAGCCACCAGAGTTCTCCTGTTATTGCTTATGACTGCTGATTTTAATCCCAGTAGAGGAGTTTCTTTATCATGTGACAATTGCCTCCATTGTTTTAATTTTGCCTGGGGGTTCCTAGGCCCCAGAATCTAGGCCCAATAACTTCAAATGCTGTTGAATGCATATGAATTAATCCACATGATGACTTCTTGAGACACTGCCCTACCTGACTCCTCATCCCTAAGACTGGTTTGACTTACAGCCTCACAATTAGACACATCCAGTATTGGCTTTTGGTTTTAGAGTATAAGATTATTGTCTCTTTGCAGGGCCTTCGGTTTTTCTCTCTACTTCGCCTTTTCATGGGCTTTTACAGGAGCTTCCTAGTAGTAATTGCCCTATTCTATGACCTATCAGATTCTCCTCAGGAATCTCTGGAGGAGTGCCCACCTGCTCTGGTGGATGCCCTCTCCCATTAAAACCTAACAATAGTGATCAATCTCCAGTGGACTTCTTGTCCCTGGCACATTGGTCTCTAGCCTACAAGAACCCTTGAGACCCATCCCACAGCTGCTAAAGCTTTTGTTTCAGAGGCAGTCCCAGGTAGCTGATGGCTGACTAGGCATCAATGGCCTACAGTACTTTTTTCTTTGAGTAAAAGGAAAACTAGACTAAAATTCAATTAGAATCTAAAATGATGTCTTTGGTAAATAAAATTTGATTCAACTATAACTGAACATCAGGTTAAGTAAATTTCTCTCTTTTAAATCTAGGAAGTTCACTGCCTTTAAAAATATTGCTTTATAATTTGCTGAACTTGTTCTACAACTTAGTTTAATGGGTTTCAGATAACAATGAATAATCAATGCTTGTTATAGCCCCCTAAGGTGCCTTTTGCAATCTCTGGTTTAATGTCACTGATTTATACAGAGTTTTATAAAGAGGAATAGAATTTGATATAAATGTAACTTTAACCTTCATTCAGATAGAGGTATGATATAATAGCATCTTTAGTAACACTAGGTGTAATTGCTAAATGTAAATATAAATTGGAAATTTCTAAAGGGTTATTTCAAAATGTAAATCAAGGAAATCAGCAGATGAAAAATAAAGTCTATTAATCTATTTGTCATTCAACTAGAAACTTATCCTATTAAAGCAATGAAATTTTTGCAATGCATATATGTTAGTAAATATTCTGAAATAGTGTTAAAAATCTGTTTAAAAAAAACTACAGCATCTCCTTTTAATGGTTTTATTTGGTGACTCTGTCAGTTTTCTAACTAGCTCCAGTAAGCTATTTTCTCTTCCCTAGCTCTGACTCTGTGAAAATTGTTCCAAGTTATGAGTTAACTCCATGGGCTAACTGTTACCAGAGAAGCAAAGGGTCCTTGTCTTCACGCAAGAAAGAATTCAGGCATGAGATAGAGAGTAAGTGGAAAGCAAAATAGCAAGATTTATTAGGGTAGGGACATCTATAAGAATGAGTGGGCACCGCTCCAGACAGAACCTGAGAGAGTGCCCAGTCACTCAGACTGGGGGAGAATGAGGTTACATGGTTGAGTGGAGAGAATACACCTGGGCAGGCCAGGCGGGCGGCTCAGCAGAGAGGCAGAGGGCTGAGCACACAGTCCAGTTGAAGGCAGGAGTTTTTAAGGGGATGGGTACTGCCTTCTGGCCTCTTCTCCTCCTGGAACACAGGACTTTTTGGATGTAAATATGAAAAATTCCTTTCTGAGTTTCCTCCTTGAAGTTATCAGACAGGGGGAAGCCTGGCTGGTGTCACCTGGTTAGAGGAAGGATGGTTATCTGGTAGAAGGGGCAGGATGTTTGAAGTTCAGATACTGGGCTGCACCTGGAAGGTTATCGGGATGACTTTGAGATGCAGATGCTGGACCTGGATGTCAATGCCTTAGGCCTTTGTCACACACACACACAAACTCATTTCTGATTTCTACCTAACATAACTAAATTAAGTATTATTTATGATTCTTGGAATGACCAAAGGCAGATTTTTGTGTTCTGCTGAAGTTATCTATTGTGTTCTCTTAATGTCTCTGTTAACTTCTAATGGTTTAAAAACAGCTGAGTTTTTTTACTAAGAGCTATGAATTGTTTAAATATGTACTTTTTTTAACTTTTAATTAATATATATATATAATTTCCAAAGTACAGCATATGGATTACAATGGCTTTTTCCCCCACATAGCTCCCCTTCCACGCACAACCCTCCCATCTCCCACTTCCTCTCCCCTTCCATTTGCATCAAGATTCATTTTCAATTCTCTTTATATATAGAAGATCAATTCAGCATATATTAAGTAAAGATTTCAACAGTTTGCACCCACACAGAAACACAAAGTGTAAAGTACTGTTTGAGTACTAGTTATAGCATTAATTCACATTGTACAACACATTAAGGACAGAGATCCTACATGGGGAGTAAGTGCACAGTGACTCCTGTTGTTGATTTAACAAATTGACACTCTTGTTTATGGTGTCAGTAATCACCCTAGGCTCTTGTCATGAGTTGCCAAAGCTATGGAAGCCTCTTGAGTTTGCCAACTCTGATCTTTTTTAGACAAGGTCATAGTCAAATTGGAAGTTCTCTCCTCCCTTCAGAGAAAGGTACTTCCTTCTTTGATGGCCCATTCTTTCCACTGGGATCTCACTTGCAGAGATCTTTCATTTAGGTCTTTTTTTTTTTTTTTTTGGCCAGAGTGTCTTGGCTTTCCATGCCTGAGAAACTCTCATGGGTTCTTCAGCCAGATCTGAATGCCTTAAGGCCGATTCTGAGGCCAGAGTGCTGTTTGGGACATCTGCCATTCTATGAGTCTGCTGTGTATCCCACTTCCCAGGTTGTATCATTCTCTCCCTTTTTTATTCTATCAGTTAGTGTTAGCAGACACTAGTCTTGTTTATGTGATCTCTTTGACACAAAATGGAGGAATCTGGAAAACATCATGCTGAGTGAAATAAGCCAGTCCCAAAGGGACAAATATATGTTCTCCCTGATCAGTGACAACTAACCAAGCACCAAAAAGGAAACCTGTTGAAGTGAAATGAACACTATGAGAAACAGTGACTTGATCAGCCCTTGTCCAGACTATTGATGAACAACTGAATACTTTATAAATATGCACTTATTTTAAAGCATTTGAGTAATTATTTTGTATCAATGATCAAATTTGGTCCATAGTACATCATGAAGTAAAAAGATCCTATTTCAACCAGATATTTTGAGCCTTCTTGGCATCCTTGACAGACATTCAAAAAAGAAAATCAAAGTTCCATGCATCTTGTGGACTATTTGGATTATATTAAAGGTACTGTCAAGATGTAAAGCAGTGCTGAATTTTGTTATGATAATATAGTATGCTACTGATACAAATATCCAAAATTCTAATGATCTTGTGCTATCAGATATGATGATTATCTTAATGAAAAAGTCCCAGAGGCCTAAAAGGGTTAAATGTTTGATAAAATCCTACAGGTGCTTTCAAAAATACTGCGTAGAATAAGCAAGTGCCTATTCTTGTTGGTTGAGGAGTTTATACTTTTAAACATGGCTATTTAAAGCCTTTGTCATCCACAGTCTTGTATTCTCCAAACCTTAAAAATCATATTTACTGCTCATGAAGTTAAAACATTGTTGGTTCTGTGATTAAATGTGTCCTTATAGGTACCAAAGGGCCTCTTTTTCCCTGACCTCTATTGTGTTCAATACTCTTGGGACTATTGTAAGCAAATAAAATCAATAATGTACTACAGGTTCAAACTTGGAAAAAGTATGGTTAACTCAGATTACTAAGAGCAAGAAGTAATTCTAATTGGTTGATAGTAATAAAAAATCAGTTTACGATTTTAGAAAATGGTTACTGAAGCTGTTCTATTGTTCTATCTTGTATGTCATTTTACACCTGTGCACATATGGTATGTCTACATGGGAAAATGTATTAAGAGTTCTGTTTTAATTGGCTTATAGATAAAATATCACTCATAAATTCAAACTGCTAAGTTAATCAAAGATACCTTTTGGACTTATGTGACCTAAATTTCTGTATCAGATGTTATAAATTTGTTGACATGTTTGCATCTGTGTTTGATGGTCAACCAAATTATACTTGTGTTAGATATTTAAGCAATGTTTCCAAACACACTCTTGCCTTGAAATTTATAGAAGGCATTGGACCTTCTGGTAAATGTTTTCATAAGGTGTTATTTAACAGTTAAAATTGTTTGCTAGTTTTCAGTTGATATTGTTACTGTCAGTAAGTGATCTGGGAAGCCTAATTTATTCCTTCATTTCTCTATTCTCTTCAAGATAAGAAGCTAATTCTATACTGAAGAACTCTCTAGAATGTACAATTTGATCTTTAGACCTCATAAAAGGGAGGGCTAACATTTTTCTGTAATAATAGCATAACAAAATGAGAGCTTAAATTATGATTCCACAGCTAGATTTACTTTGCCATGGGCACAGTAAACAGGCAAAACCTTGCTTTTTTTAATCAAAGGGAGAGAGCTTTACTAATGACTTAAAATTTTGTAAATAAAGTGGTCATCATTTTTGCTTAGGCCACCAAAGATTAGGGTCAGAGCACCCCCTTGACTTGCATTCTCTTAAAGGTCTCCTCTGGTCTGCGTTAACAAAAACCAGGAGGAAGAAGAAACTAGGCTGCAGAAGCAATATAAAGATAGGTGGCAGGTCAATTAATAGTCGCTTTACCCAGTGATCTGCCATCAAGGAGCCCCAACAGGCCAGTCCACTGCATTGGTTTTTGATGTGGAAAGTCAGGGCTTCAGCAGAAGTCAGCTTATGAAGAGCCCTGGCAGCTATGCCAGCCAAGAGTTGGGTCACTGGAAATGGACCTGCTCTGGAGTCAAAGGGCTCCAGGTCAGAGCCACAGACCTTGTTTGCTCTAAGTTGAAAAGCCCTTCACTCTCTTCAGCTTCCAAAGTAACCGCTGCTGTCGAGGGGATGGCCAAGTAGGGTCAGCAACATTGCAGACTGAACTCTATATTAACTAATAAATGTTTCCTTTTAGAAATGCCACCTACCTTCAAGCCAGCCCTCCTCCCAGGCCAGCTAGGTATTACAAGTCAACAAGGTACCTCCCTTATGATATACTACCTGTAAAGAGATAGATGGCTCTGAGCCTCATAACTAACAAGGCCTCAAGCCCACCTGATTATTTTCAAGCCCTGTCAGTTTGTATTTGCCTCTCCATGAAAAAACTTATGGTTTAGACACTTTTCTCAGGGCCTCTAGTAGTGACTCTGTCCTCGTTTTAAGATCCTGTGATTTTAGATCCTGGGAGTTTAAACTGCTTGTTAGATTCATTTTCTCCGGACTTAAAAAAAAGTCAAATTCTAGGTGGCTATGCACATGAAACCTTGATGGAAGCAGTTTCAGCAAGCTGGTACTGCGTCCCCTGGAGAAGCCACCTCCTGCTGCAACCCTGTCCTGACTCCCCTTTCCAAAGATGCCCCTTTTCAGTTTGAAGCAGCCAAAGCGATCATCACCCAGTTCCCCCTAACAGATGTTACAGTTTCCATCCGGGAGGTGGGAATGTGAGGAGTCAGATGGGTCAGGGGATCCCAATGGAATTTGGGGTGTAAAATATTTGCTTCCTTCCCCAAAAGATTATTTTTAGCAAGAACAAACAGGCCACCCTCCTTCCTTCAGAATCTCCAAATTTACCATAAGAATAGCAAGAGAGCTCCTCCTGAGCTCACAGCTTATTGTGGAAACAAGTTATCTATCCCAAGCTTAGCTGGCCAGACAGGATGGAGAATTGTAAATGAGGTCTTTTGAGGGTTTTTTGTCCCCACCTGGTAACTGAATGCCAGTCTGATTGTCAAAATTTTTTTTCCTTCAAAATTGTACTTAAAGCTCACTGCCACCCGTTCCCTTTGGGTTTTCCTCTCTTGGAAATCCCCCTTCATGCCACTCTGGCTGGAAGTCCTTGATTCTAATAAATACTTCTAAATCTCAAAAAAAAAAGTCATCTGTGCTAAAAATGATGACATAAAAGAAAAGGCAAAAATGGGGCAAACTCACGGTTTGTTTTCCTTTCAGTCCTTCTTACCTAACAGTAAGCTGGAAGTAGAGTATTGGTAGAGTGTGCACATAACTAACAGTGTCACTAAAATAGCTTAGATAGTTTTGGGTATAATTTCCACTCTTCTGTTAGAAACAAAATACATATGCACATATGATCTTAAAAATATGAGTTATGTAATTTTGGTGATTTCACATAAGAATGAAATGATCTTAAGGTTGAAATAAACTTGAATTGTATGACATAAGGAGCAATAAAATTTACATTCATGTTTTCTAAAGATTTATTTGTTTGTTTGAAAGTCAGAGCTACAGAGAGAGAGATAGAGAGAAAGAGAGGTCTTCCATCTGCTGGTTCACTCTCCAGATAGCTGCAATGGCCAGGGCTGGGCCAGGCCAAAACCAGGAGATAGGAGTTTCATTCAGGTCTCTCACATGGTTGGCAGGGCCCCAAACACTTGGACTGTCTTCTGCTGTTTTTCCTCAGGCCATTAGCAGGGAGCTGAATCAGAAGTGGAGCAACCAGGACACAAAGTGGTACCCATATGGGATGCTGGCATCACAGGTAGTGGTTTACCTACTACTTCATAATGCCTGCCTCTACACTAATTTTTTTGAGAGGCAGAGAAGAAAAGAGAAAAAGAGAGCAATGGAGGGAGAGAGAGAGAGAGGGAGAAAGAAAGAATTCCCAGTTCTCTCTGGCAACTCTCCAAACACTTCCCAAAGCCAGGCATGGACCAGTCCAAACTTGGGAGCTGAAGATTCAATCCAAGGCTCCTGTTGGGGGCAGTGACTCAACCACTAAAGCCATTATTTGCTGTATTCCAGGGTGTGCATTAACAGGAATGTGGAATCATTATTAAAGTCAGAACTCAAACCTAGGAACTCCAATGTGAGATGCAGGTGTTTTAACTGGTATCTTAAGCAGTAGGCCAAACACCTGATCTATTCCAATAATTTAATATGTTAATTTTTTTAAGAACAGCATTAAGCAAAAACATGAAAAATCAGAGAAAAGCAGAAAAAGTGTTTTATATTTTAGTTCCATTAGCAAGATTTTTTCCTGATTTTTGAACGAGTGACCTCACATTCTCATTTTGCACAAAGCCCTCCAAATTATATAAGGCCTTGTGCACCTAAAATCTGATTGATTTAAGCATAAGGTAATTGGTGCAAGATTGTATTGCATTAAGATCAAAGCCATGGAGAAATTCAATTACATCTTTGCTGTCCTTTAGTGAAGACAACTTAGTTCTAAATGCCGTTTCTTATAATAACTATTATACAAGTCTCAAAGGTTGCTTTGTTCTGCCAGGACTTCAAATTCTAAATAATCTGCTTCTTTCCATGTATAAAAAAAAAGTATGCTCTCTATTTCTCATGTTTTCTGGGCTCCATAATCTTTGGTTCCAAGTTACCAAGCCACAGTTGCCCTGTCTCCTATTAAAATAAGAGGCCAGTGTGTGCAGCAGGTTGAACCCTGAGTGCAACATCTGAATAAGTCTTTTGTGGCCTTAATTACAGGTAATACCATGTTAAATTTAATTCCAACAGATGTTCTTTCTGAAACTGTGATAGCACGATCATTTTAATGAAAATATTGATGTTCAAACATTTTCTTGATAGAGATCATAAACTCCTGAAAGCTGATCACAGTTTATAAGCTTGCCGGGTTTTAATGGAGCAAGTTAAAAGTGGTGGTGGTGAGCAGGATGATGTATAGATTTACTTCAGAGCAAAGCTGTATTGTTTTGTCCTTCAAACCCGTAGTTCAAACCAGGTTTTCTGGAGACTAGGAGATATCTGAAGTTACAATACAGACAAAAAGAGAGAGAAAGAGAGAGAGAGAGAGAACTGGATAAAAGAGGCCAGCTGGGACAATAGTCTAGACACTTTCCTATACCACTGCTCAGACTATAGCAGTTCCATACAATAAACTAGACCCTTAGACAAGCTTTTATTGAAAGAAATAATCCTGAGGCTTAAAGTAAACCACATCAAATAACAATAAACCTTTCCTCATGACTTCACAAAATGACCTGACTTTATAAGACTCAAGGAATAGAAGATAAAGAATTCTGAAAAAAGTTTCCCCTTTAGTAATTGTTATTGATAAAATAGGCCCTGATAGACCAATTGAATTTTGCATTTATATCTCTCTTTCCTAAATGGAGAAAATCAACTGATCTTAAAATCTGGAGCCACTTGAAGGAGACAAAATAAACATAATAATGCCCCAGGAACCATTGTACAATGTAGGCAACTGTTCCTACTCTACAGAACCCCAGGTAGGTGTCATTTCCATTATTGAACAGTGTATATTTTCTGTATTTTCCTTCTATCAGTTCCATAGAATAGCATCACACATATATTGAATTTACTGCAAGTTTCCAGGTATTTAGTTATTAATTTAAAACCATACAGATTTGGCATTTAAGGAAGAAAGATAATTTGCAAAGTCTCTACAGTTTGACCTAAACATTCCACTTAATTAGTATGTGTCCTGGTTTTAAGTGTAATCAAGTTTGAAAAATCAAACGATGTAGGTTAAAAGGAATGAATGTGTGACTTAAATTTTAGCACATCCTAAATATCATAAGAGCTGTTGAAAAGTAAAAATCAGTGTTCTTTTGAATATATATACTTTATTTAATCTTTTTTATCTGAAAGCTAGAGAAAGGGAAAAATCTTCCATCTGCTGGTTCACTCCAAAAATGGCCAGAACAACAGATACTCCTCTAAATGCTTGGACCATGCAAAGCCAGAAGCTGGGAACTCAATCCAGGTATCCTATGTGGGTAGCAGGGACCCGATTATTTGAGCCATCAACTGCTGCCACTCAGGGTGCACATTAGAAGGAAGCTGGAATTGAAAACTTGAGTCAAGACTCAAAACAGTCACCCTGAAATGGGATGCAGACCTCCCAAATGATGTCTTACTCACCACGCCAAATACCCTTACCATAAATAGACAAACTTTTTAAGGTAACTTATGGTCTCTTTTAAGCTAGTGTTAGAGTGCTCTGAGCTATGAGTCATGGGCATCTGTGTTTCTGGGAGGCAGAACACTCAGCACTTCTGAGACACTGTGTGCAATATGCTCCTACTTTCCAACTACTGGTGTAGCAGAACAATATCTATTCAACTAAGTATCATAAATCCAACTAAGTGCAATTAACCAACAGTACTTTCTCTTTCTTTTTATTCTACTTTTTGAGACAATATATGATTAAAATACGGGACAGATAATACCTGTACATCTTTTCCCAGATCACAGATGCTGGCAGTCTGGGCTCTGGTTTGAAGGTATTTCAGTAGCATTCTCTGGGATGTTTTGATTTGTGTCACCCAAATAAATTTCAATTAAGAACAAAAATCAGTATCTTTAACATTTTTAAAAATTAAACTGGATGTCAAATTTAACACCGGATGCCTGATATTCCATTTTCCCTTTACTCGAAAACAAAAACTGGCATTTCTCTACCTGTTTACATCAAAGGTCAATAAAGTTTCATTACTCCTTATCATTTCTTATATTTTAACTAGAAAAAGCCAAATTTATTTTAACAGCATAAAAAGTAGAAAATTGTTTTCACCTGCGACCCAGAGATATTTCTGTACATGTGTGTGTTACTTCTGGCATTTTCCTGACAAGTACTCATATAAATACTTTCTCTTAAATATGAATAATCACTTTTGTGTACACATTTTGTATGAATCTTTACAACTCAACAATACTGTGAACATTTTTATATTATTGTGTGTTCTCTATAATATCATTTTAAAAGATAATTATAATCTCTGGGTTGCAGCAAGATGGTGGAATAGGAAGGGAGCACACTGATAGTCCGGGGAGAGAGTTTAATAAAAGTGGAGATACTGCAGGTTCAAGGAAGAGTAGGGGAAGAAACAGTAGAGGAAACTCTTCTGGAACTAGTGATTCACGGTGGACCTGCGTGGAGGGCGTAGGAGCGCATGGCTCTGGACACCAGTGGCAGAATCAACACACCAGCGCTGGAACGCGAGGTGAGCCGAATCACAATAGCCCGAGATACCGGCAGGAAAGTAGAAAGAGGAGACTAGAGGTAATGAGGTTTAAAACACTGTGGGGAAAATTTTACCAGGCTAACTAGAAGAGAGAGGAGAAAAAAAAAGTGACCTGTACGGGCACGAGTTTCTCTCTCTCCACTCACCTCTCAAAGGCAAGCAAGACAAACAGCAGGCACCATTTTGGACATACGTCATAAGCAGGGCAACCTCAGCTCTGCACCCGCCCTCAGCCTAGCAGAAAAACCTGACTCGGGGGGGGAGGTGTGGGCGGGGGGGTGAAATAACAGGAGATTAGGACCAAGTGAATGTGTGGTGCTAATGAACTGAGACTGTGAAAAAAGAAACAGTGGGGGAGAGAACTCAAGGAATACACATGAGTACTCTCCAGAGACGCTACAATTCAGTAACCTTGGCAACCCAGTGGGAGACTGCAGGAGAATTTGGGCCCAAACTGAGGGCAGCACAGATTCCCTGTGTGGTCCTTGGGAAAGAGCTTCCAATCTCTGGCTCCTGTGGGTATATCATTCGCCTGCTAACTACCTTCAATTCCACTCAGCTGTGTGGAGTTACTTCTCTTCTGAATCAAAAAAAGAGAGAGAAAGAGAGAGAGAAAGAAAGAAAGAGAAAGAAAGAGATTTACCATGCCTAACCTGGGAGTGTCACATTTGGCACACCCTTAACCCTGAGGAACCAAACAGAGCTCTCAAGACACACCCATCTCAAGCATCTAAGGCTCCATCAAAAGCAGACAGTCCACTTAATACAGTCATAGTATAATAAGAAAAAAAACCACAGCAAGGGAAGAAGAATCCAAAGAATATCTCCAAAATGCCAAGCAACAAATGCATAAACCGAGGAAACAAGTACAAGGGAGATATTATGATGCCCCCGAATGAACAACACAACCCAAGCCAAAGTTATGAAGATGATGAGATGGAACAAATGCAAGAGACAGATTTCAAAAAGTTTATAAGAACATTTAGAAGTTTTAAAAAACAAATACTTGAGCTACGTAAATCCTTATTGCACAGAATAGAAAATCTCTCTTGCGAAAATGAAATATTAAGGAGGAATCAAAATGAAACTCAGAAACTAGTAGAAAAGGAAAGTGTGATAGTGAAGAGGAATCAAAAGGAAATGAAAAACTCAATAGATCAAATGAAAAACACATTAGAGAGCCTTAAAAACAGAATGGGAGAAGCAGAAGAGAGAATATCGGACTTAGAAGACAGAGAACAGGAAAGTATACAGTCAAACCAAAGAAAAGAAGAGGAAATTAGAAATCTAAAAAATATTGTCAGGAATCTTCAGGATACTATTAAAAAACACAACATTCCGGTTCTAGGAGTTCCTGAAGGCATGGAGAGGGAGAAAGGATTAGAAGGCCTTTTTAGTGAGATATTAGCAGAAAATTTCCCAGGTTTGGAGAAGGAAAGAGACATCCTAGTACAGGAAGCTCATAGAACTCCTAATAAACATGACCAAAAGAGATCCTCACCACGACACGTTGTAATCAAACTCACCTCAGTGAAACATAAAGAAAAGATCCTAAAATGTGCAAGAGAGAAACGTCAGATTACTCTCAGATGATCTCCAATCAGACTCACAGCTGACTTCTCATCAGAAACCCTACAAGCTAGAAGGGAATGGCGAGACATAGCCCAGGTACTAAGACAGAACAACTGCCAGCCCAGAATATTATATCCTGCAAAGCTATCATTTGTGAATGAAGGTGAAATAAAGACCTTTCATAGCATACAGAAATTGAAAGAATTTGTCACCGCTCATCCAGCCCTGCAGAAGATGCTTAAAGATGTGTTACACACAGAAACACAGAAACATGGTCGTCAATATGAAAGAAGGTAAAGGAGGAAACCTCACAGCAAAAGATCACAGGAAGTTCAAAGCACATATTAGAAAATATCTTTGGCAAATGGCAGGGCAAAGTTACTACTTATCAATAGTCACATTGAACGTCAATGGCCTGAACTGTCCAGTTAAAAGACACCGATTGGCTGACTGGGTTAAAGAACGAAACCCATCTGTTTGCTGCTTACAAGAAACACATCTTTCCAGCAAAGATGCATACAGACTGAAAGTGAAAGGCTGGAAAAAGATATACCAAGCCAACAGAAATGAAAAAAGAGCAAGTGTAGCCATCTTAATATCAGACACCATAAACTTTACCACAAAACCTGTTAGGAGAGACAAAGAGGGGCAGTATATAATGATTAATGGATCAATTCAACAGGAAGCTATAACAATTATCAATGTATATGCACCTAATTACAGGGCACCGGTTTATTTAAAAGATCTGTTAAGGGACTTAAAGGGAGACTTAGACTCCAATACAATAGTACTGGGGGACTTCAATACTCCACTCTCAGAAATAGACAGATCAACAGGACAGAAGATCAACAAGGATACAGTAGATTTAAATGACACTATAGCCCAAATGGATCTAACAGATATCTACAGAACTTTCAATCCTACAGCTAAAGATTTTACATTCTTCTCAGCAGTATATGGAACCTTCTCTAGGACTGACCACATACTAGGCCATAAAGCAAGTCTCAGCAAATTCAAAAGAATTAGAATCATACCATGCAGCTTCTCAGACCATAAAGGATTGAAGTTGGAAATTAGCAACTCAGGAATTCCTAGAGCATATACAAACACATGGAGATTGAACAACATGATCCTGAATGAACAATGGGTCATAGAAGAAATTAAAAGAGAAATCAAAAATTTTCTGGAAGTAAATGAGGATAACAGCACAACATAGCAAAACGTATGCGATACAGCAAAAGTACTGTTAAGAGGAAAGTTTATATCAATAGGTGCCTTCGACTGAGCCGCGGAAGCCGAGCCGCGGGACTGAGCTGCGCAAGCTGCAGGGTCTGCGCGCAAGTGCTCGAAGGGGAGTGCAACAGCGGGGAGACTTGGGAAGTCCAGGGCTCCGAGTCCACACATCGGCGCTGGAAGGGGAGCAGACCTGCGTGGAGAGCGTGGGAGCCCACAGTTCGGGACATCAGCGGCAGACTCAACACACCAGCGCTGGAACGCGAGGTGAGCCAAACCTCAATAACCCGAGACACCAGCAGGCAAGCGGAGAGAGGAGACTAGAGGGAACGACCCCCGGGGCGGGGGGGACTTCACCAAGCTAACTGGAAGAGAGAGAGAGGGAAAAAAAAAAAGGTGACTGGTATGGACACGGGTTTCTCTCTCTCCGCTCACCTCTCAAGGGCGAGCAAGACAAAGAGCAGGCGCCATCTTGGACATACGTCATAAGCAGAGCGACCTCAGGTCTGCACCGGCCCTGAGCCTAGCAGTAAAACCTGACTCTGGGTGGGGCGAATTAACAGGAGATTAGGACTTAGTAAATTTATGGTGCTACTGAACTGAGACTGTGAAAAAAGAGACGGTGGGGGAGAGAACTCACGGAATTCACGTGAGCACTCTCCAGAGACGCTACAATTCCGTAACTTTGGCAACCCAGTGGGAGACTGAAGGAGAATTTGAGCCCACTCTAAGGGCCGAACAGATTCCCTGTGTGGTCCTTGGGAAAGAGCTTCTGATCTCTGGCTCCTGTGGGTATATCATTTGCCTGCTAACTACCTCCAACTTTGTTCAGCTGTGCAGAATAACTTCCCTGTTGAATCAAAAAAAAAAGAGAGAGAGAGAGAGAGAGAGAGAGGTTTACCATGCCTAACCTGGGAGTGTCACCTTTGGCACACCAAACAGAGCTCTCAGGCCACACCCATCTCAAGCCCTAAGGCTCCATCAAAAACAGATAGTCCACTTAATCTAGAGTCATAGTATAACAAGAAAAAGCACCACAGTGAAGAAACCAAATATCTCCAATATGACAAATAACAAACGCAAAAACCAAGGTAATAAAAACAAGGAAGTCACCATGAAGCCCTCAAATGAAAAAGACACCTCAATTCAAGATTATGAGGATGATGACATAGAAGAAATGCAAGAAGCAGATCTCAAAAAATTGATAAGAACACTAAGAAGTTCTCAAAAACAAATTCTTGAACTACAGAAATCCTTAATGGACAAGATAGAAAATCTCTCTCGTGAAAATGAAATATTAAGGAGGAATCAAAATGAAACGAAACAACTAGTACAACAGGAAACTGGGATAGTGACTGAAGTGAAGAATTCAATAGATCAAATGAAAAACACAATAGAGAGCCTTACAAACAGAATGGGAGAAGCAGAAGAGAGAATATCGGACTTAGAAGACAGAGAACAGGAAAGGATACAGTCAGACCAAAGAAAAGAAGAGGAAATTAGGAATCTAAAACATATTGTCGGGAATCTTCAGGATACTATTAAAAAAACCAACATTCGGGTTCTAGGAGTTCCTGAAGGCATGGAGAGGGAGAAAGGATTAGAAGGCCTTTTTAGTGAGATATTAGCAGAAAATTTCCCAGGTTTGGAGAAGGACAGAGAAATCCTAGTACAGGAAGCTCACAGAACCCCTAATAAACACGACCAAAAGAGACCCTCACCACGACACGTTGTAATTAAACTCTCCACAGTGAAACATAAAGAAAAGATCCTAAAATGTGCAAGAGAGAAACATCAGATTACTCTCAGAGGATCTCCAATCAGACTCACAGCTGACTTCTCATCAGAAACTCTACAAGCTAGGAGGGAATGGCAAGATATAGCCCAGGTACTAAGAGAGAACAACTGCCAGCCCAGAATATTATATCCTGCAAAGCTATCATTTGTGAATGAAGGTGAAATAAAGACTTTTCATAACAAACAGAAATTGAAAGAATTTGTTGCCACTCGTCCAGCCCTGCAAAAGATGCTTAAAGATGTGTTACACACAGAAACAAAGAAACACGGTCATCAATATGAAGAAGGTAAAGGAAGGAAACCAAGGAAGGAAAGCTCACAGCAAAAGATCACAGGGAATTCAAAGCATATATTAGAACTTATCTTTGGCAAATGGCAGGGCAAAGTTACCACTTATCATTAGTCACATTGAACGTGAATGGCCTGAACTGTCCAGTTAAAAGACACCGTTTGGCTGATTGGGTTAAAAAACAAAACCCATCTATTTGCTGCTTACAAGAAACACATCTTTCCAACAAAGATCCATACAGACTGAAAGTGAAAGGCTGGAAAAAGATATACCATGCCAACAGAAATGAAAAAAGAGCAGGCGTAGCCATCTTAATATCAGACACCATAAACTTTACCACAAAAACCATTAAGAGAGACAAAGAGGGACACTACATAATGATTAAGGGATCAATTCAACAGGAAGATATAACAATTATCAATGTATATGCACCTAACTACAGGGCACCGGTTTATCTAAAAGATTTGTTAACGGACTTAAAGGGAGACTTAGACCCCAATACAATAGTACTGGGGGACTTCAATACTCCACTCTCAGAAATAGACAGATCAATAGGACAGAAGATCAACAAGGATACAGTAGATTTAAACGACACTATAGCCCAAATGGATCTAACAGATATATACAGAACTTTCAATCCTACAGCTAAAGATTATACATTCTTCTCAGCAGTACATGGAACCTTCTCTAGGATTGACCACATACTAGGCCATAAAGCAAGTCTCAGCAAATTCAAAAGAATTAGAATCATACCATGCAGCTTCTCAGACCATAAAGGAATGAAGTTGGAAATGAACAACTCAGGAATCCCTAGAACATACGCAAACACATGGAGATTGAACAACATGCTCCTGAATGAACAATGGGTCATAGAAGAAATCAAAAGAGAAATCAAAAACTTTCTGGAAGTAAATGAGGATAACAGCACAACATACCAAAACTTATGGGACGCAGCAAAAGCAGTGTTAAGAGGAAAGTTTATATCAATAGGTGCCTACATCAAGAAATTGGAAAGGCACCAAATAGATGAGCTTTCTATTCACCTCAAGGATCTAGAAAACCTACAGCAAACCAGACCCAAATCTAGTAGGAGAAGAGAAATAATTAAAATCAGAGAAGAAATCAACAGGATTGAATCCAAAAAAACATTACAAAAAATCAGCCAAACGAGGAGCTGGTTTTTTGAAAAAATAAACAAAATTGACACCCCATTGGCCCAACTAACTTAAAAAAGAACAGAAAAGACCCAAATCAATAAAATCAGAGATGAAAAAGGAAATGTAACAACAGACACCACAGAAATAAAAAGAATCATCAGAAATTACTACAAGGACTTGTATGCCAGCAAACAGGGAAACCTATCAGAAATGGATAGATTCCTGGACACATGCAACCTACCTAAATTGAACCAGGAAGACATCGAAAACCTAAACAGACCCATAACTGAGACAGAAATTGAAACAGTAATAAAGGCTCTCCCAACAAAGAAAAGCCCAGGACCAGATGGATTCACTGCTGAATTCTACCAGACATTTAAAGAAGAACTAACTCCAATTCTTCTCAAACTATTCAGAACAATTGAAGAAGAGGGAATCCTCCCAAATTCTTTCTATGAAGCCAGCATCACCTTAATTCCTAAGCCGGGAAAAGATGCAGCACTGAAAGAGAATTACAGACCAATATCCCTGATGAACATAGATGCAAAAATCCTCAATAAAATTCTCGCCAATAGAATGCAACAACACATCAGAAAGATCATCCACCCAGACCAAGTGGGATTTATCCCTGGTATGCAGGGATGGTTTAATGTGCGCAAGACAATCAATGTGATACACCACATTAACAGACTGCAGAAGAAAAACCATATGATTCTCTCAATAGATGCCGAGAAAGCATTTGATAAAATACAACACCCGTTCATGATGAAAACTCTAAGCAAACTGGGTTTGGAAGGAACATTCCTCAATACAATCAAAGCAATGTATGAAAAACCCACAGCCAACATCTTATTGAATGGGGAAAAGTTGGAAGCATTTCCACTGAGATCTGGGACCAGACAGGGATGTCCACTCTCACCACTGCTATTCAATATAGTTCTGGAGGTTCTAGCCAGAGCTATTAGGTAAGAAAAAGAAATTAAAGGGATACAAATTGGGAAGGAAGAACTCAAACTATCCCTCTTTGCAGATGACATGATTCTTTATTTAGGGGACCCAAAGAACTCTACCAAGAGACTATTGGAACTCATAGAAGAGTTTGGCAAAGTAGCAGGGTATAAAATCAATGCACAAAAATCAACAGCCTTTGTATACACAGACAATGCCATGGCTGAGGAAGAAATTCTAAGATCAATCCCATTCACAATAGCTACAAAAACAATCAAATACCTTGGAATAAACTTAACCAAGGACGTTAAAGATCTCTACGATGAAAATTACAAAACCTTAAAGAAAGAAATAGAAGAGGATACCAAGAAATGGAAAAATCTTCCATGCTCATGGATTGGAAGAATCAATATCATCAAAATGTCCATTCTCCCAAAAGCAATTTATAGATTCAATGCAATACCGATCAAGATACCGAAGACCTTCTTCTCAGATCTGGAAAAATTGGTGCTGAAATTTATATGGAGGCACAAGAGACCTCGAATAGCTAAAGCAATCTTGTACAACAAAAACAAAGCCGGAGGCATCACAATACCAGATTTCAGGACATACTACAGGGCAGTTGTAATCAAAACAGCATGGTACTGGTACAGAAACAGAAGGATAGACCAATGGAACAGAATTGAAATACCAGAAATCAACCCAAACATCTACAGCCAACTTATATTTGATCAAGGATCTAAAACTAATTCCTTGAGCAAGGACAGTCTATTCAATAAATGGTGCTGGGAAAATTGGATTTCCACGTGCAGAATCATGAAGCAAGACCCCTACCTTACACCTTACACAAAAATCCACTCAACATGGATTAAAGACCTAAATCTACGACCTGACACCATCAAGTTACTAGAGAACATTGGAGAAACCCTTCAAGATATTGGCACAGGCAAAGAGTTTCTGGAAAAGACCCGGGAGGCACAGGCAGTCAAAGCCAAAATTAACTATTGGGATTGCATCAAATTGAGAAGTTTTTGTACTGCAAAAGAAACAGTCAGGAGAGTGAAGAGACAACCGTCAGAATGGGAAAAAATATTTGCAAACTATGCAACAGATAAAGGGTTAATAACCAGAATCTACAAAGAGATCAAGAAACTCCACAAAAACAAAACCAACAACCCAATTAAGAGATGGGCCAAGGACCTCAATAGACATTTTTCAAAAGAGGAAATCCAAATGGCCAACAGGCACATGAAAAAATGTTCAAGGTCATTAGCAATCAGAGAAATGCAAATCAAAACCACAATGAGGTTCCACCTCACCCCGGTTAGAATGGCTCACATTCAGAAATCTACCAACAACAGATGCTGGCGAGGATGTGGGGAAAAAGGGACACTAACCCACTGTTGGTGGGAATGCAAACTGGTTAAGCCATTATGGAAGTCAGTCTGGAGATTCCTCAGAAACCTGAAGATAACCCTACCGTTCGACCCAGCCATCCCACTCCTTGGAATTTACCCAAAGGAATTTAAATTGGCAAACAAAAAAGCGGTCTGCAGCCTAATGTTTATTGCAGCACAATTCACAATAGCTAAGACCTGGAACCAACCTAAATGCCCATCAACGGTAGACTGGATAAAGAAATTATGGGATATGTACTCTTTAGAATACTATACTGCAGTAAGAAACAACGAAATCCAGTCATTTGCAACAAAATGGAGGAATCTGGAACACATCATGCTCAGTGAAATAAGCCAGTCCCAAAGGGACAAATACCATATGTTCTCCCTGATCGGTGACAACTGACTGAACACCAAAAAGGAAACTTGTTGAAGTGAAAGGGACACTATGGGAAACGGTGACTTGATCAGCATAGCCCTGACTGTTAATGAACAACTTAATACATTATCCCTCTTAGTAGTTTTTTTGTCTGTTCTACTTAATATGACTGATTTAATTCTGTAATTAATACACAGTTATTCTTAAGTGTTGAAATTTAACTGAAATGTGATCCCTGTTAAACATAAGAGTAGGAATAAGAGAGGGAAGAGATATATAATTTGGGACATGCTCAAGCTGACTTGCCCCAAATGGTAGAGTTAGAAACATACCAGGGGACTCCAATTTAATCCCATCAAGGTGGCATGTACCAATGCCATCTCACTAGTCCAAGTGATCAATTTCAGTTCGCAATTGATCATAATGAAAGGACTAAGAGTCAAAGGGAGCACATAAGCAAGTCTAGTACCTGCTAACACTAACCGATAGAATAAATAAAGGGGAGAGTGATCCAACATGGGAAGTGAGATACTCAGCAGACTCATAGAATGGCAGATGCCCTAAATAGCACTCTGGCCTCAGAATCAGCCCTAAAGGCATTCAGATCTGGCTGAAAAGCCCATGAGAGTATTTCAGGCATGGAAAGCCAAGACACTCTGGCAAAAGATCTCTGTGAGTGAGATCTCAGTGGAAAGAACAGGTCTTCAAAGAAGGAGGTACCTTTCTCTGAAGGGAGGAGAGAACCTCCACTTTGACTATGACCTTGTCTAAACAAGATAAGAGTCGGAGAACTCAAGGGGCTTCCATAGCCTTGGAAACTCATGACTGGAGCATAGGGAGATTACTGATGCCATAGACAGGAGTGTCAATTGGTAAAGTCAACAACAGGAGTCACTGTGCACTTACTCCTCATGTAGGATCTCTGTCCTTAATGTGCTGTGCATTGAGATTTAATGCTATAACGAGTACTCAAATAATATATTTCACTTTGTGTTTCTATGGGGGTGCAAACTGTTGAAATCTTTACTTAATGCATACTAAACTGATCCTCTGTAAAAAAAAAAAAAAAAAAAAAAAAAAGAAAAGAAACTATCAACTCCCAACTTGACTCTCACTGGGATTAAACATGACAATAGGTCTGATCTGATTTCATCATCATTTAAAAAATCATCTATTATTTTTCACTTTATGTTTCTGTGTGGGAGCAAACTGTTGAAATCCTTACTTAATGTATACTAAGCTGATCTTCTGTATATTAAGATAATCGAAAATGAATCTTGATGTGAATGGAAGGGGAGAGGGAGAGGGAAAGGGGAGGGTTGTGGGTGGGAGGGACGGTATGGGGGGGAAGCCATAGTAATCCATTATTCGTACTTTGGAAACGTATATTCATTAAATAAAAGTTAAAAAAAATAGGTGCCTTCATCAAGTAATTGGAAAGGCACCAAATAGATGAGCTTTCACTGCATCTCATGGATCTTGAAAACCTGCAGAAAACCCGACCCACATCTAGTAGGAGAAGAGAAATAATTAAAATCAGAGAAGAAATCAACAAGATTGAATCCAAAAAAACATTACAAAAAATCAGCCAAAGGAGGAGCTGGTTTTTTGAAAAAATAAACAAAATTGACACCCCATTGGCCCAACTAATTAGAAAAAGAAGAGAAAACACCCAAATCAATAAAATCAGAGATGAAAAAGGAAATGTAACAACAGACACCACAGAAATAAAAAGAATCATCAGAAATTACTACAAAGACTTCTATGCCAGCAAACAGGGGAACCAATCAGAAATGGATAGATTCCTGGACACATGCAACCTACGTAAATTGAACCAGGAAGACATAGAAAGCCTAAACAGACCCATAACTGAGACAGAAATTGAAACAGTAATAAAAGCCCTCCCAACAAAGAAAAGCCCAGGACCAGATGGATTCACTGCTGAATTCACCAGACATTTAAAGAAGAACTGATTTCAATTCTTCTCAAACTATTCAGAACAATCAAAAAAGAGGGGATCCTCCCAAATTCTTTCTATGAAGCCAGCATCACCTTAATTCCTAAGCTGGAAAAAGATGCAGCATTGAAAGAGAATTACAGACAAATATCACTGATGAACATAGATGCAAAAATCCTCAATAAAATTCTGGCCAATAGAATACAACAACACATCAAAAAAATCATCCACCCAGACCAAGTGGGATTTATCCCTGGTATGCAAGGATGGTTCAATGTGCGCAAAACAATCAATGTGATACACCACATTAACAGACTGCAGAAGAAAAACCATATGATTATCTCAATAGATGCCAAGAAGGCATTTGATAAAATACAACACCCGTTCATGATGAAAACTCTAAGCAAACTGGGTATGGAAGGAACATTTGTCAATACCATCAAAGCAATGTATGAAAAACCCACGGCCAACATCCTATTGAATGGGGAAAAGTTGGAAGCATTTCCACTGAGATCTGGTACCAGACAGGGATGCCCACTCTCACCACTGCTATTCAACATAGTTCTCGAAGTTTTAGCCAGAGCTATTAGGCAAGAAAAAGAAATTAACGGGATACAGGATGCAACAGGGACCTGGGCGGGGAAGAAAATGGGGGCTTGGAGAAGAGGAAGTGAGCCAGGACCTGGGGAGAGGGGAGGGGCTGGGGCGTGCTGAGGAGGCATGGGGGAAAGATGCCCTGAGGGGAGTTGCAAAGTCAGGACTGACTGATGAAAATAGAGGAAGAAAAGCCAGAGCTGTCCGCTGATAGATTTGGACCTGACAACTTGCTTTCCAGTGGCCCCGCCTCTCTCTCCCACCCCCCAGCTTCCTAGACCCCGCTTTTGCGTACTTTGGTACTTTGATTTCATGGCTTAAAACAGTGCTGAAATCTTGGTGGCCGATCTGCCTCCGCCTTCAGCCACAGAGATCCCTTCTTTGGAGGGATGACTTGAGATGAAGATGAGGATGATGAAGAAGAGGAAGAAGGAGCCACATGGGGCCATGGGACCTCCAGGTTTCCTGGTTCCCAACCCCCAGAGGAATTTGGATTCAGCTTCAACTTCATTCCGGGAGGAGGGATGCGTTTCCATGATAACTTCGGCTTTAATGACCTAGTCCGGGATTTCAATAGCATCTTCAGCGAGATGGGGGCCTGGACCGTGCCTTCCCATGCTCCTGAGCTTCCAGGTCCCGAGTCAGAGCCAGCTGGTGAGAGACCATGGCAGGGACAGACGCTTTGAGACTCAATGCTTAAGTACCCAGATAGCCACCAGCCCAGGATCTTTGGTGGGGGGGGGGGGCCGTGGAGAGTGATGCAGGAACTGAGTCTTCCAAACCAGCAGCAGACTGGGGCTCCCAGAGGCCTTTCCACAGGTTTGATGATGTGTGCCTGTGACTCCCCATCCCCGGGCCAGAGAGGACAACAATCTTTATTCCCAGGTTTCACAGGAGGGTCTTGGCCCAGTTCTGCAGCCTCAGCCCAAATCCTATTTCAAGAGTATCTCTGTGACCAAGATCACTAAGCCAGATGGGGCCGTGGAGGAACGCAGGACTGTGGTGGACAGTGAGGGCCGCTCAGAGACCACGGTGAACAAGCAGAAGGCAGACGGCAGTCTGAGAGGTAATCCAGAATTACCGAGGTCTCCATCCCTAGATGATGCCTTTTCAATACTGGATTTGTTCCTAGGATGTTGGTCCCGGTCCCGGTAGCCTTGTTACCCCTCAGGGGTCTCCAGGTCCCCCTGCACTGCCCACCATCAGCGAACTGGGCTGCTTCTCCTGCCCACTTCAGGGGCTTGGGTGTGTACACCAGGAGGCTGGGGCAGCTCCCTGCTACCATGCCTGGGAAAGCAGTAGAAGATGGCCCAAGTGCTTGGGCCCCTGCACCCACGTGGGAGACCGGAAGAAGCTCCTTGCTCCTGGATTTGGATTGGAACAGCTCTGACCATTACGGCCAACTAGGGAATGAACCAGTGGATAGAAGACCGCTCTCTCTGCCTCTCATTCTCTCTGTGTTTTACTCTTTTAAATAAATAAATTTAAAAAAAAGAAATTAAAGGGATACAAATTGGGAAGGAAGTAGTCAAATTATCCCTCTTTGCAGATGATATGATTCTTTATTTAGGGGACCCAAAGAACTCTACTAAGAGACCATTGGAACTCATAGAAGAGTTTGGCAAAGTAGCAGGATATAAAATCAATGCACAAAAATGAACAGCCTTTGTATACACAGACAATGTCATGGCTGAGGAAGAACTTCTAAGATCAATCCCATTCACAATAGCTACAAAAACAATCAAATACCTTGGAATAAACTTAACCAAGGATATTAAAGATCTCTACTATGAAAATTACAAACCTTAAAGAAAGAAATAAAAGAGGATACCAAAAAATGGAAAAATCTTCCATGCTCATGGATTGGAAGAATCAATATCATCAAAATGTCCATTCTCCCAAAAGCAATTTACAAGTTCAATGCAATACCAATCAAGATACCGAAGACCTCCTTCTCAGTTCTGGAAAAAATGATGCTGAAATTCATATGGAGACACACGAGACCTCGAATAGCTAAAGCAATCTTGTACAACAAAAACAAAGCTGGAGGCATCACAATGCCAGATTTCAGGACATACTACAGGGCAGTTGTTATCAAAACAGCATGGTACTGGTACAGAAACAGATGGATAGACCAATGGAACAGATTGAAACACCAGAAATCAGCCCAAACATCTACATCCAACTCATATTTGATCAAGGATCTAAAACCAATCCCTGGAGTAAGGACAGTCTATTCAACAAATGGTGCTGGGAAAACTGGATTTCCACGTGCAGAAGCATGAAGCAAGACCTCTACCTTTCACCTTACACAAAAATTCACTCAACATGGATTAAAGACTTAAATCGAAGACCCGACACCATCAAGTTACTAGAGAACATTGGAGAAACCCTGCAAGATATAGGTACCAGCAAAGACTTCTTGGAAAACACCCCAGAAGCACAGGCAGTCAAAGCCAAAATGAACATTTGGGATTGCATCAAATTGAGAAGTTTCTGTACTTCAAAAAAAAAAAAACAGTCAGGAAAGTGAAGAGGCAACCGACAGAATGGGAAAATATATTTGCAAACTATGCAACAGATAAAGGGTTGATAACCAGAATCTACAAAGAAATCAAGAAACTCCACAACATCAAAACAAACAACCCACTTAAGAGATGGGCCAAGGACCTCAATAGACATTTTTCAAAAGGGGAAATCCAAATGGCCAACAGGCACATGAAAAAATGTTCAAGATCACTAGCAATCAGGGAAATGCAAATCAAAACCACAATGAGGTTTCACCTCACCCCGGTTAGAATGGCTCACATTCAGAAATCTACCAACAATAGATGCTAGAGAGGATGTGGGGAAAAAGGGACACTAACCCACTGTTGGTGGGAATGCAAACTGGTTAAGCCATTATGGAAGTCAGTCTGGAGATTCCTCAGAAGCCTGAAAATAACCCTACCATTCAACCTAGCCATCCCACTCCTTGGAATTTACCCAAAGAAAATTAAATTGGCAAACAAACAAGCTGTCTGCATGTTAATGTTTATTGCAGCTCAATTCACAATAGCTAAGACCTGGAACCAAGCCAAATGCCCATCAACAGTAGACTAGATAAGGAAATTCTGGGCATGTACTCTATAGAATACTATACAGCAGTCAGCCGGCGCCGTGGCTCAATAAGCTAATCCTCCACCTTGCGGCGCCGGCACACCGGGTTCTAGTCCCGGTCGGGGCGCCTGATTCTGTCCCAGTTGCCCCTCTTCCAGGCCAGCTCTCTGCTATGGCCAGGGAGTGCAGTGGAGGATGGCCCAGGTGCTTGGGCCCTGCACCCCATGGGAGACCAGGAAAAGCACCTGGCTCCTGGCTCCTGCCATCGGATCAGCGCAGTGCGCCGGCTGCAGCGGCAGCCATTGGAGGGTGAACCAACGGCAAAGGAAGACCTTTCTCTCTCTATCTCTCTCTCACTGTCCACTCTGCCTGTCAAAAAAAAAAAAAAGAATACTATACAGCAGTCAAAATCAATGAAATCCAGTCATTTGCAACAAAATGGAGGAATCTGGAAAACATCATGCCGACTGAATTAAGTCAGTCCCAAAGGGACAAATATCATATGTTCTCCCTGATTGGCGACAACTAACCAACCACAAAAAAAGAAACCTGTTGAAGTGAAATGGCACTATGAAAAACAGTGACTTGATCAGCTCTTGTCCTGATGGTTGATGTACAATGTAATACTTCATCCCTTTTAGTAATTTTTTGTTCTAGTTAATACTGTTGGTTGAACTCTGTAATCAACACACATTTATTCTTAGGTGTTTAAATTTAACTGAAAAGTGATCCCTCTTAAACATAATAGTGGGAATAAGAGAGGGAGGAGATGTACAATTTGGGACATGCTCAATCGAACTTGCCCCAAATGGTGAAGTTAGAAATGTGCCAGGGGATTCCAATACAATCCCATCAAGATTGCATGTAGCAATGCTATCTCACTAGTCCAAGTGATCCATTTCAATTCACAATTGATCACACTGATAGGTCTAAGAGTCAAAGGGATCACACAAACAAGACGAGTGTCTCCAATACTAACTGACAGAATAAAAAAGGGAGAGAATGATCCAACATGGGAAGTGGGAGACACAGCAGACTCATAGAATGGTAGAAGTCCTAAACAGCACTCTGACCTCAGAATCAGCCCTTAAGGCATTCGGATCTGGCTGAAGAGCCCATGACAGTATTTTAGGCATGGAAAGTCAAGACACTCTAGCAAAAAAAAGAAAAAAGAAAAAAAAAGAGGATCTAAATGAAAAGTCTGTGCGAGTGAGATCCCAGTGAAAAGAACGGGCCATCAAAGAAGGAGGTGCCTTTCTCTGGAGGGAGGAGTGAACTTCCACTTTGACTATGACCTTGTCTAAATAAAATCAAAGTCAGTGAACTCAAGAGGCTTCCATAGCCTTGGAAACTCATGACTAGAGCCTAGGGAGATTTCTGACGCCATAAACAAGAGTGTCAAATTGTTAAGTCAACAACAGGAGTCACTGTGGACTTACTCCTCATGTAAGATCTCTGTCCTTAATGTGTTGTCCAAGGTGAATTAATTCTATAACTAGTACTGAAACAGTATTTTACACTTTATTTTCTGTGTGGGTGCAAACTGATGAAACCTTTACTTAATATATACTTAATCAATCTTCTGTATATAAAGAGAATTGAAAATGAATCTTGATGTGAACAGAATGCGAGAGGGAGTGGGAAATGGGAGGGGTGAGGGTGGGAGGGAAGTTATGGGGGGCAAAAAGCCATTGTAATCCATAAACTGTACTTTGGAAAATTATATTTACTAAATAAAAGTTTTTTAAAAAGATAATTATAATCTATCATAATAAAGTATATCAATCTATAAAATAGTTTCCAGGTGATAGGAATATCACATGGGGTGTGATAGCTTCATATTTTAAACATCTTGTTTTCTAATATTAAATTGCCAGGTAGAGAACTATCAGGTATCAAACTAAAGAGGAAGCTGTGGGCATCTGGCCTAATAGTTAATATGTTTGCTGAGATGCTTGTGTACCACACACAAGTGCCAAGTTCATGTCTCAGCTCTGACTACTGATTCCAGCTTCCTGCCAATGCAGACCCTGGGAGGCAGCAAATGATGATTTGAGAAATTAACTGGATCTCTGCTAACCATGAGAGAACTGCACTGAGTTATCCCCACCCAGATTCGGCCTAAACCAGTCCTAGCAGTTCCAGGCATTGGGGGAATGAGCCAGTGATGGGAGCTTAAGGACAGTGAAGAGAGAGACAGAGAGACAGAGAGAAAGGTCTTCCTTTGCCGTTGGTTCACCCTCCAATGGCCGCCGCTGCAGCCGGTGCACTGCACTGATCCGATGGCAGGAGCCAGGTGCTTCTCCTGGTCTCCCATGGGGTGCAGGGCCCAAGCACTTGGGCCATCCTCCACTGCACTCCCGGGCCACAGTAGAGAGCTGGCCTGGAAGAGGGGCAACTGGGACAGAATCCGGCACCCCGACCGGGACTGGAACCCGGTGTGCCAGCGCCGCAAGGTGGAGGATTAGCCTAGTGAGCCGCGGCGCCAGCCAAGGACAGTGAAGTTTATAGGTCAAAGTTGACAGGAGCAGATATGCTCAGCTTGTGTGTGTGAGTGTGTGTGTGTGTCTTTGGCTGGACTGCATTACTTGTCACTTCTTTTGACTGGTCAACAACAGGAGGCTTACAAATTCTTTTGCAGTTGCTGTGATGCCAAAGTGGTCACTATCTCATCTGGAGTCTATGGGTAGATTGGTTATTGCTTTGTTTGATCAGGGCTTGTAGTTCCTAAAAAATCTTACATTAAACCCCAGTATTAGAATGTTAGCTAAAGAGGTGATAATTAAATTCTGAGTCCTATAATCTGGAGTCCTTCTGAATCAACATGAGCCTTTTATCACTCCCTTAATTTAGTGAGTTTATCACTAGTAATAGGTTGACTTATAATCACCATAATGAAGACAGAGAAACTGTAACCTTAGGAAAAGATACTGGATTCTGGTAAAGTCTACATTGAAGCCATTAGGAGTGGGGGTTTGGTCTCAATACTCAGATTTACTGATTCACTGAATTCATGTGTTGCAGAACATTGTGTTCTGGGATGAATGGGACAGCTGCCTGGGTCACTCTTGACATTTCCTCCTTGTCTCAGGTAATTGAATTCTCAGCAGGTTCTACATAAGCATTACAAGCAAGAGGGTGATAAGCTGGATTGACCAAGGTCATTCAGGGATCTCTTCTCCAATAATAAGAGGACGTTTTAAAGATTTATTTATTTCTGAGAAATTCAGACTTACAGAGAAAGAGGGAGTGAAAGAGAGAGAGTAAGAGAGAGCGAGAATCTTCCATCTGCTAGTTCACTCCCCAAGTGGCTGCAGCAACCAGAGCTGAGTCAGACCAAATGCAGAGCAGGAGTTTCATTCAGGTCTCTGACATGAGTGGCAGGGGCCCAATCACTTCCATAATCTTCTACTACTTTTCCTAGGTGATTATCCGGGAGTTGGAGCAAAAGTGGAGCAGCCAGGACACTAAACAGTGTCCACGTGGGATGCCACCATCACAAGTGGCAGTTTTACCTGCTACACCACAATGCCAGCCCCAAGAGTTTTTTGTTTTTTTTTGTTTTTTTTTTTTTTTTTTTTTTGGACAGGCAGAGTGGACAGTGAGAGAGAGAGAGAGAGACAGAGAGAAAGGTCTTCCTTTGCCGTTGGTTCACCCTCCAATGGCTGTCGCGGCCAGCGTGCTGTGACCGGCACATCACGCTGATCCGAAGCCAGGAACCAGGTCCAGGTGCTTCCCCTGGTCTCCCATGCGGGTGCAGGGCCCAAAGACTTGGGCCATCCTCCACTGCACTCCCTGGCCACAGCAGAGAGGTGGCCTGGAAGAGGAGCAACCAGGACAGAATCTGGCGCCCCGACTGAGACTAGAACCCAGTGTGCCCGTGCCGCAAGGTAGAGGATTAGCCTAGTGAGCCACGGCACCGGCCTAGCCCCAGGAGTTTTATAATATACAGTAGAAAACAAAAATGACAAGTATTGGGAAGAGGTTTTAAAAATTTAGGTATATAGGAACATTAGGAAAGACCTTGCTGCAGGGTGACATTTGAGCAAACGCCTGAAGGAAAACAATTTCAGGCAGGGGTTGTGGGAGCAAATTCAAACACCCTGAGACATAAATGTGGTTTCCATGTTTAAGAAAAAGCAAGAATGCTTATTGGAAACAGTGGAGCAAGAAGAAGGGAGAACAGCAAGAGAAGATGTCAGAAAAGAAACTAAAGGCCAGACAACATTAAATCCTCGATCCTATTTTAAGCAAGATGAGAAGCCACTAGCAGTCTTTAAGCAGTGGAACTATTGCCTATGATCATGGATATTATCTATATTTTTGGAAGCATCTCAGCTGCTTTGTTGTGGACAAGCCGTAGAGGAATAGATGCAGAATCATGGGGCCAGGAGGGTACTCCTGCAATAATTCAAGAAACAGATGGCAAGCATGGAACACTTGGTAGTCGAAGTAGTCGAAAGCATTTGAATTCCTAATAATAATGAATCTGTCGACAATCCCATTTTTATATTCTAACCTGTGATTAGTCATACAATATTAATTGTAAAGAGAATATATCTTCCTTTCCTTTTCACATTCTGATTGACAAAAGCTACCTGCTGACCTCATGACTAATCAGAATTTTTGCTTGATTCAGTAGGTGAATAATGCTTGCTTCAGAATTCCACAAATTGGGGATGCCATTGTGGCACAGTGGGTTAAGCCACTGCCTGCAACAGTGACAACCCATATGGTGCCAGTTTGAGTCCCCTCTGCTCCACTTCCGATCTGGATACCTACTAGTGTGCTGGAAAAGCAGCAGAAGATGGTCCAAGTACTTGGGCCTTGTCACCCACTTGTGAGACCTAGATGGAGTTAAGGGCTCCTTAGCTACAACTTGGCCCAGCCCTTACAACAATTTGGGGAATGAACCAATGGATGAAAGCTCTGTGTGTGTGTGTGTGTGTGTCTGTCTGTCTCTGAAACTACACCTTTCAAATAAATATAATAAGTGTTTATAAAAATGAATTCCAGGGACCAGCTCTGCAGCATAAGAGGTTCAAGTCCCAGCTGATTTGTGTTCTGGCTGCTCCATTTCTGATCCAGCTCTCTGCTGATGACCTGGGAAAGCAGTTGGAAGATGGCTCAAGTGTTGGGCCCCTGCACCTGTGTGGAAGATGGTACTGGCTCCTGGCTTCAGATTGGTCCAGCTCCAGCAGTTGCAGCCATTTGGGGAGTGAACCAGTGGATGGAAGACCTCTTTCTGTATGTCCTCTCTCTGTCTGTGATTCTGCCTCTCAAGTAAATAAGTGAATTTTTTAAAGATGAACTCTGCTGTGGCCTGGGAAGGCAGTGGAGGATGGCCCAAGTGCTTGGGCCCTGCACCAGCATGGAAGACCAGGAGAAGCACCTAGCTCCTGGCTTCAGATCGGTGCAGTGTGCAGGCCATGGCAGCCATTTGGGGGGTGAACCAATGGAAAAGGAAGACCTTTCTCTCTGTCTCTTTCTCTCTAACTCTGCCTGTCAAAAAATAAAAAAATAAAAAAATAAAAAATAAAAATAAATGAATTCAAGGATTGACTGCAGGGAAATGGTTAGAATTGTATGAGAAGAAAAGAACTTATTGAAAGGTAAAGGAATAGTATAGTCAAACATGAGCGAGGGATAATTGATCCCATGCAGGCTGGGGTCTTCCATTTTTTAGGGTAGGAGTGGTGCTTGGGGCCACGGGGAAGATGGAGAGGAGGAAAGGTTTGGGGTTGGGCTGCAATGCATGTGGTGATCTCCAAGAAGATGTCCTGGAGCCTGGTGCCTGATAGAAAGTGAGGTTTAACTACATGTTGAGGAGTGTGTATTTTGAGTCTTCAACCATGGCGAATTAACATGAAAGGTGCTATGATTTGGGTGGTGCACGTGACTTGGGTGTTGGCAGTTCTTAGTTCCTTGTCCCTCTCTAACTCCCTGCCTTGCCCACATCACAGGGATCAACTATACAAGTCAAGCTTTAGATCAAAGGACCCTCCACCTAACTTGTGTCAAGATGATTAAGTGATTATGGAAACTGACCTTGAGAATCTGCCTGATAATCAACTAAATCCATTATCCTCCCTCACTCTCTCAACTCCTCCTTCTTCTTATAAAAATCTTGCTAATTTGAAAATTGGGAAAAGCATCTTTGAGACTGAAATTACTTGCTTCTCCCTAAGAGCACTATCATCTTGAATAAACCTATTTCCTTACATCAAATTTTGCTCTCTGTTTGGCCATCCAGTGTCAGGCAGCCTGAGATCAATTTTTCTGGCATCAGATTCTAGATGTATTTTTTTGGAGTTAGAAGTGATTGGCTCTGCTGAAGAACTGACTTGTGAGGTACAGGAGAAAATGACAGCTAAAGACCATTTGAAGGTCTATGGCATGGAAAACTGAGCTGATTTTCTGAAGTGAAAGAACTGCGAAGAGGTTTAAGGGAGAATTGTTTGGAGCTCCATTGTAGGCATATTAAGTTGGAGATGGTTGTTAATTATCCAAGTGGGGATATATATACTGTAGATGGAAATAATTTGGATCTGTAAAAAGGTTAATGTAAGGTTTATTCAGGTCAGAATATAATTGATCTAGGTTTGGGAGACACAGCCAAATGATGTTCAATGAGTCCTGGGAAGTGTTCCAAACTGATCAAATTCTAGTCAGAATTTATGTATTACACAGTAAGCACACATCAGCTTGATCCAAAAAAGGAATGCTGTTGCTGCGTGGAGGAGAAGAGATGAATTTTTACTAGATGGAGATTGGACTGTAATTGGCTAAAGACACTTTGGGATAGAGAGGATCTGTAAAAAGGACATTGTGTACACAACAAAATGATGAAGGATGACTACAATACCACTGACCATGCTGCTTGGTGCTTATTCCCATACTTTCTTTCCTCTTCAGATTTCTAAAATTAAGGAAAACTAGACCTCAGTCCTTATATCTACTTCATACTCTACTTACTCTTATTCCCTTGATGACTGCATTCAATATCAAGCTTTCAAAGAACTTCTCCATATTAACAACTTTCACATTTATTTTTCCCAAACTGCAAACTCATATAAGCAACTACCTTTTCTTGTCTATTGGGTGTTGTGGTGACCTTGTCACCTATCCATTTAAAATAAGCTGCATTCTCAAGAATTCCTTTCCTGCATGTTTTCTACTCTTTTAAAGCTGCAAACAAGATTCTTGTAGGAGATCTGCAGGGGGAAAGTGAAGTAGTAAGACACCTGCAAAGAATTCTGAGTCCTGTAATGACATTAAAAAATGAGAGTAAGCAAACCATCTTGCCAAGTTTGAAAATTCCCGAGAAGGCAGAGAAACTGAGCAAGAACAAAGTTTAGTAAATTCAAGCTTAGAAAACTTAAGTTTCCCTTAAGATCATAAAGTAGTTAAAGCCCAATAGGAGAATTTCATTTGTGGTCTGGCACTCTTTCCAACACTTTCCAAACCAGATTTCCTGGGTCTCCATTTTCTCTCCTGACAAACAAAGTATGATTTAGACTTAGACTCTAAAGAAATTTTCTAGGATGATTAATATTTATAACACTCCATTAATGGTTTCAACTCTCAAAACTTCCTGCCATCGGATCAGCGCAGTGCACCGGCCGCAGCGCGCTGGCCACGGCGGCCATTGGAGGGTGAACCAACGGCAAAGGAAGACCTTTCTCTCTGTCTCTCTCTCTCACTATCCACTCTGCCTGTCAAAAAAAAAAAAAAAATATATATATATATATATATATATATATATAGGCGGGCTCCAGCGAGTAAAGCCACTGCCTGCAATGCAAGCATCCCATATGGGTTCCTGTTTGAGATCCAGCTGCTACACTTCTGATCCAGCTGTCTGCTATGGCCTGGGAAAGCAGTGGAAATTGACTCAAGTCTTTGGCCTCTGTACCATGTGGGAGACCCAGAAAAAAATCATAATTCCTGGCTTCAGATGGGCTCAGCACCAGCAGTTGCAGCCATCTGGAGAATGAACCAGAAGATGAAAGATTCTTTTTCTGTGTGTGTCTCTCTCTCTCTGTCTCTCTCTCTCTCTCTCACTATCTTTTTCTCTCCCCCCTCTTCCTCCCTCCTTTCTCTGTGTAACTCTGACTTTCAAGTAAATAAATAAATCTTTAAAAAAATTATAGGAAAAAGAAAACCTTATGTGACTCAAAAGGTATACTATTAACATAATGCAAAGTGCAGAAAACTTCAGGGGACAAAATGATCTGGTTCCTTCAAAAAATAAATTCTAAAGGAGAGAGAGAGTGAGAGCAAGAACAAGAGAGAGAATGAGAGAGAGAGAGAGAGAGAGAGAGCGCAAATCTAAAGTTTCAAATATTTAGGGACCAAGCACTATTCATCTGCAAAAATGCAGCATATGGGTAGTATCTGAACAGATTCAACAAAACCAATTAAAAAGTATAAGACATTGGCCGGTGCCGCGGCTCACTAGGCTAATCCTCCGCCTTGCGGTGCTGGCACACCCGGTTCTAGTCCTGGTCAGGGCGCCGGATTCTGTCCCGGTGGCCCCTCTTCCAGGCCAGCTCTCTGCTGTGGCCCGGGAGTGCAGTGGAGGATGGCCCAAGTGTTTGGGCCCTGCACCCCGTGAGAGACCAGGAGAAGCACCTGGCTCCTGCCTTCGGATCAGCACGATGCGCCGGCCACAGCGTGCCAGCTGCAGCGGCCATTGGAGGGTGAACCAACGGCTAAAAGGAAAACCTTTCTCTCTGTCTCTCTCTCTCTCACTGTCCACTCTGCCTGTCAAAAAAAAAAAAAGTATAAGACAACTGGGGAAATATGTTCATTGAATGAATACTTGATAATATTAAGAATATTATCATTGCATCGTGGTTAATGTTTATAGCTATGATTATATACTGAAATTATTATAAGGTAAATTATATCTGATTATATCTGATAATTGATTCAAAATAAACCAATGAAGGAAGTAGAAGACTTGACTACAGATGAAAATAGGTTGATCATGGATGGAAAACTTTCAAGGTGGATGATATAGATTTCTTCTACTTTCCTCTCTGCTTATGCTTATGTGTGAAGTTTGCTATAGTAAAAGGTTTTTTATTTCTGTTAAAATTTACTGTCATAATAACTGAAAAAGGGAATAAAAATAAACTTTTATGGATATGGCAAGTGAGGACTCTTAAACTATTGAGCATCTTTACATTATTCTAGAAAACAATACATTCTGAGAAGCAGCACAACAAAGTAGAACAACTGTTTCTTCTTGCCAAAGCTTTATTTGAATTTTATTAACGCATAACTTTTTTAATTTAAAAAATTGTTAAAAGAGACAATTATAATAACTTCTCATGAGAAGAAGCTCTACTAAAAAAAGCAATTTATTTTTCAGATTCAGCCAACAGGTGAAATTGAATTCATAACTTCCTGAAAACATTTTACAATATTTTCCTGTCTCTTCTTTCATTTTATACCACATGATTCCATGCTATTTTTAAAGAAACACAATTTGCCAAGTGGAAAATGTTTTTATGTGCTATAAAAAGATAGAGGGTTGTTTTTTCCAGAGATGCTTTACACATTAACCTGTTTTGCTTTCTCTGTATTAATCACATGCTCTTTGCTCATATCTTCTGACATGTTTTGCTCCAATGAAGGAAAAACCATGCTGGTGGGTACTTTAAAATCATTAAAATTCTCCAAAGTTGTGACTCCTGTAATCAGCCCATGTCTAGTACCAGTCTTCAGTCATCACAGCTCCAGACAAGCTGGCGTACAACAAATGGTTGCTACTTGTCTCAGTAGCAACTGCCGACTGTCACCCCTCAGCCGGAACTCCAGATCCTACTTTGGTGTGGAAACATAGCTATTTAGGGCCAGTAAAAGATTATTAAGTAGAGAAAGCAGGGTCAAATAGAATATGTCAAAAGCCATCAGAGAGTAGGGTTACCCTTATTTTTCAGAGACGTTGTTCTTCAGATCTGGACTTCAAACCCCAAGGAGAGTGAATCACAACTACCAAAGCTTTTCTTGTCCTTCAGACTGGGGTCTAGAAAATAGAATCAAAAGTTCTCCATCTTCCCTCTTTACCATCCTCCTATCCTTTCGTTCCATGTTCTTCCTCAAGCAAGCAAAACAGAACAACACAGATGAACCCAAATGAGGCTGCCCTGCACTCATCGGAGACCAGTGCAGGAAACAGTTAACCAAGTTTTGCAAATATTCTTTCTACTACATCCACATCATCATCATCATATTAAGTGCATTGTTACTAACCAACCACATTTTGTGATAAAATGAGATATGCCCTTTCTGGAACCTGCTGGTAAACAGGTCACCCAGTGAATAAAGAGGAAAATGCTTCATAGGGCTAGACTCTTTTCAAGAGCTTTGCACAACACTTTGTGGCAGCAGCTCAAAGGTAGTGAGGATCTATCCATCTGTGCTCCTGCAATTCTCCCACCCACCTCTCCTCTGTTTTGAAAACTAAAACTGGGAGTGAGTGTAGAACTTCAGTCTTCTGGAAGCTCTGCTTCTCCTGATAAAGCCTCAGTGAGGAAGCCTCTGACCTCTGCAGGGCTCAGCTTTGCTACCACGGTCAGCAACAAGAGCTCACAGGAGTGCACTGTCTGCCCTATAAACCAGCACACTGTAAAACTGTTGCTGTCAAACTTCCCCAATAGAATCCAGACAATCAATCTGGTTCCTTTTATATTGTTAATGGTGAAAATATGCTTATAATAGAAAAAAAATAACTTCTGTCAAAAGTGTGATCCATAATATGTAATAGTTTCAGACTCTCTTGTTAAAAGAAAAAATTACAGCTATAACATAATAATATGGTACTACATAAGAAATATAAATCACAAAATGCACTGATACCTGGAAACATTTAAAGCAATATTTATAACCAAAGTAACAGGAAGTTCAAAATGTCGTGATCCCAAGGCTACTGGAAGGGCATTCAGAACATGGGTATTTTCTTTCACTGGGAATATTTTCCAGCTTTGCATAGGAACACATTCTTTAACAATACAATCATATTTTTCTCTTCTTAGAGAAAAACAAGTGATGCTTTCCCCAACGGGGCATTTATAAGGATGACACAAAGGAACTTGGTGAAGAATTGAATAGCTAGACATATTTTAAGAAGTTTCAATATCACTGAGAAGAGAAAAATTGCTTCTTACCCCTGATTGACCCACTCTTATTGTCTTCATTGTCATTCTTTAGCCTGAAGTTGATACTTATATGCTTATACTTATTGATGTAAGAAAACTTCTGTACCTTTTTGAGATTTTGTTGACATTCAATTTTCTCCTAGATTGATTTACCAGAAAACTCTCCATTAAACATAATTCTTACATCTATAAACTATAAACAATCATTCACTGTATATTTTATCACTCTCATCATCACTGGGTAGAAAATGAAAGTTCATTAATAGATTCTTATTATGCATACTGAAAAAAATTCAATATTTTTCAAATATTTTTTAATTTTAATTCAAAATTCAATTGTCATTCCTACAAAAAGTACTTCAGAGAGAATGTAAATGACCTGATATACTTAATACAGGAAAACATATAAAAGGCATTTATATGTTCTGGATGATGATTTAATAAAAACAATAGTTTATAGCTAAAGATTCGAAGACTTTCTTAGGAATTAAAGCTATTTTAAATGCATGTTTATGAAGAACAATTTTTTCAGTGACCTAAAGCACTTGAGATAAAAAGTTAAGAACTGTATTCTAGGGAAGCACCTACCTTTACAACGTTAAGCAAGTTAGAATGCCACCTAAAGACTCTTTCAATTTTCAGTAATATAGGACTTTGCTATCAAGTTTCACACTTTATTTTTAATATAATTTTTTGCTAAATTGGTACCTTTAACAACTTTTTAGGCAAAGAGAGCTTTGAGGGCGGATGTTTAGCCTAGATGTTAAGATGCCCTCATCTTGTATCAGAGTGCCTGGGTTCAATTCCCACCTCCATCTTCATGTTATTGCAGACCTCTGGAAGCAGCACAACTGGCTCAAGTCATTGTGGCCCTGGCTCCCGCATGGGAGACTTTGATTGGATTCCAGGTTCCTGGAAAGGAAGCAGTAGATGAGAGCACTCTCTCTGTCTCTGTCTCTCTATTTCTATACATCTTGAATAAATAAACTTAAATTTAAAAACATTATTGAACACACTTGATTGGAATTTTTATCCCAAGAGTGTTTGAAAACTTGGTAGTCAAATAGGTATAACCTGAGTCATGTCAGTAATAAAAGAACTCGAAGGAACAGTAGTACCAGTTTCCTTCCAATTCTTTGATCCTCAGAATGGAGACTAAGCTGGGGCACCAGAACTATCAGTGATATTTATTCCACTTGTGTCATACAGAGTAGTTCGTATATTAAGAATTTTTCAGGATTATAAACATTATGAAAATCTTATCTACATAATTTGCAAATAAATTGTATAAATTGCTAAAGGTTCACCAAAAAAATTATTTTGAAGAAAAGCAAGCTTAGAGCACTTGAGACCCAGCCTTCATGTGTCCAACCCAGATTTCCTACATTAAATATCAACTCCTTTTTATCAATCCTTTTAATGAAAAAAAGAGATAATAATTAATGGCTACTTCACAGCATTGTTATAAAAATCAAATAAAATAATGAATATTTATGTCTTTATAAAGTATAAAATGCCTACCCAGTGTGAAGCATTATTCTTATTGTGTATGCTGAATGAGAAAAGAAAGTTTGAGGTCTCCAGCTAATTGTCTTTAAAATCTGAAACACATGTTGTAGTAATTATACTTTTGTATCTCTCTTTTTAGAATTCTTGAGTGATGGCTATGCCAGATCTGAAAATCATTAAGCTGAAATATTTCCACCCTTCCCAACCACAAATATGTGTCTATCAAGCAAAGCTGTATGTGGCTACAACTCCCTAATGGCATTAATAAGAGCTGAGGCTCAAAAATATTGTTGTGAACATTTAAAACAGTCTGGCATTTCTAATTGATTCATGATTGTGTAAGAAAATGCATGAATTTATTTTGAAGCATCTCAGAATGATTCAATTCAAACCCTCCATGTAATTTTGCCTAAATTCTAGAATCATCTGATACAATCACCAAGTATTTCAGTAAGCCACAAAAAAGTGAAAACAAAAAAGACATGGAAATTCTCCTTATCAACCTAGACATGTTATTCATTTGAATAAAAACTAGCAACTAATCTGTCATTGGTGAAAATATACTAGCTTACACATAAATCAGAGTTTTTTTCCTGCCAGTGGACTCTGAAATAGGGTGTACACACCCCAGAAGATATATATATGAGAGGGCCAAGAAGGTAGGTGAAGGACATAATAGAACTTCTAGTAGTTTTATCCAAAATTCAATGATAAAGCTTTATTAATATTACTTAGCATTGTGAAATACATTAATAATCTATAATAAACTATATTTATGTTGCAGGATTCACATTTGCTCAAACATTTTTCATTGAAAAATACACAAATCAAAAATTTTTGAGTCACCAACTAGATAATAAGGGAAATTTTATCTTAGCTTCCATTCTCTTTAAAAGATGCTTTAGCAGCTTAACAGGCCAACAGGAGTCCACAGAGTAAAAGTCTCTGAATAAAAAGAGTGTTGAGGAACAATTTTAAATGCAGAAAATGACCCATAAACCTATTTCAGTGTTTCTTAAAACTTATAATGTTAAATCACAACAAATACAACTATATAATCAGGGAAAGTGAGAGAAAGAGAAAACTAGGGGAGGAAGGAAGAAGAACGCAAGAGAAAATGAAAGAGAGAAAGGGAGAATGGGAGGAAGGGAGGGAGAAAAAATGGAAAGGGGGAATATATAGGGAAGTGGATATAACATGGACATCCAGGCTGGTGCTTCACTATTAACTGATAACAACAAGAAAAAAGATTGCATTAGTTAACATATTGCTTTTTAAACTCCCTGACATTGGTAAATCATATGTTTTTGCTCTCTCAGGTAAAGACATTCAAGAGAATTTAGGTCAAAAAATAACTATAAAGCAAACTTTATGTCATATGAAAATAAAAAGAAAGCTACTATGCTTACATTTTCCTCCTTCCTACTCCATGCTGTTCTTCTATCTCCTCGTCTGAGACTGTGTGATCTGAAGGAGACAAGAAACCAGGTTAGGTCCTACTGCTTTCTGGAAACTGTAAATTGCCAACCTGATAAAAACCACAGCTCAAGACCAGTAAGCAAGGACTCGAGAGCTTGGAGTCTAGAACTGTCATTGTCAGAGTGTATAACCTTCACAACACCACACCTTTGGAAAAGCAGATTTGAGTTTCCCCTTCTGTAATATTGTTCTCATTCATTTCTAAACTCCCAGCTCTAACTGTCTATGATCTATAGTATTTCTATTTGAGATGTGACTTCTGGATGGAAATTGTACAATATGAGTTTCTGTAATCTATTATATTATTTAATCTACAAACTGAAGTGTTTCAAATGTGATCGATGGTACATTTATACATTTATTTAAGACATATTTATTGATTCCCCTAAGATTTGTCAGGTAGTATGCTAAATTCTTCACATGCAACAGTGAAGATTAGAGAGAAATCTTTCCTGTCCTCACAGAGCTTAAGGGGTGTGGAAAAATACATGGGCAAGCAATTACACAAACAATGTGCTAAGGATTATAACAGAAATGATTGGGATGTATAGAAACACATAGAGAAATATCTAATACTCATTTAAAGAGTTAAAAGTTCCTATGGGTAACATCTGGCCCACCAGCTAAGGCACTCATATCTTGTTTTGAAGTGCCTGGGTTGCAAAACTAGCTCTAATTCCTGATTCCAGCTGTCTGCTAATGTGCAGCCTGACAGTCACTGGTCATTACTCACACACTTGGGTCCTTGCCACCAATATTGGTGACCCAGGTTGTTCCCAGGTCCTGTCTCTTTCCTGGCCCAGCCTAGACCATGGCAGGCATGTGGGAGAATTAACCAGTGAATGGGAGCATTCTCTCTCTTTCTCATTAAAAAAAAATTTTAAAGGAAGAAGTGATGTCTAAGTCACTCTAAATATGAATAAGGGTTGAGCAGGCAAAGAAAGGCAGCAAGGTCTAGAAAAAGAAAGCTATTGGTATCCTACAGATCTAAAGAAGACTCAGGAATCTGAAGTCAGTGTTGACATGTGCATCTCTGTAGAGAACTCCGATGCCACAGCTCATGTGGTCTTCCCTTCAGCATCACAGTCCACAAGGTAGGTTGCATGGGCACACTTCTTTGGAACTGAACTGATGATGGTTGAGGTCAGAAGTGTCAGTAAGAACATGAAGAGAGATGAAGCAATCAATTATAGAACACCATTTTAATCCAGGCATTGGAATTTGGGTTAAAGTATTTGAAGAAGAGGGGCTGGTGTTGTGCACAGTACGTTAAGCCACAGCTTTTATCAACTGTATTCCATATCAGAATGCCAGTTTAAGCGTTGCTGCTCACTTCTGATCCAATTTCCTGATAATGTGTTTGGGAAGACAGCAGAAGATGGCCCAATCACTTGGGTCCCTGCCTCCCATGTTGGAGGTCAGGATAGTGCTCCTGACTCCTGGCTTTGGGCTGGCCCAGACCTGACTGTTTCAGCCACTTGAGGAGTGAACTAGTGGATGGAAAATATTTCTTGGTCTGTCTCTCCTTCTCTATCACTCTGCTTTTCAAATAAATATTTTTGAGAAGTATTTGAAACAGAGGGGAAAAAAACAGTCACATCACCATTTTTCAGGGATTTTTATACTTCTGTCTTTTTAGATATGGTATTTTTTATTTCTAAAATTTCCACATGATTATTTTTCAGGCTCCATTTTTTTCTGTAATTCTGCATCATTTGGACTCATATTATACTTCTTTTCCTCTAAATTCTTTAACATCATCGTGATTATTGTCATTTCAATGTCCATATCTGCTAAATCTAACACCTGGGTACCTATTTGCAAGTCTATTTTTATTGACTATTATCACTTGATTTTGAGTCTCATATTTCTGTTTCTGTACATGCTTCACTTTGATCATATATGCATAGACATATATATTAAAAACTGACCGAAGTCAGTTTGATTATTCACCCACTATGATGTCTCTTGTGAATAATGATAGGCTCTGGTGACTAGAGATAAGGAGTGGCTATCAATGATGATGATGATGATGATGATGATGATGATCTTAACGTGGAGAATTCATTCAGCCTCATCAGATTCTTATTCAACAGACCTGCATTAGCTCCGTCCAGCTTCCTGCAGATGCATCTTGTCTCAGGTCTGTACTTCCCCAGGTCTGTCCTTCCTCAGGGGTTCTCTGGGTAGGATCCAAATGGAACATGTTTGATACCTTAATAATATAATATAATATAATATAATATAATATAATATAATATAATACTACATGGGGAACATGTTATCCATTCAGGGAAAGAAATCAGTGAGTGTATGCTTTCTGCCTCCTTCCCTATGTACGGAAGATCTCAAGACACAGTACATAGCTTCTCAGGTGGTCCTATAGAATCAAGAAGCCAATCACCTGCTGCAGTGGTCAACTAGATAAGGCATCTTTCATTGCCTCTTTCTTCTTTCGGCTTCCTTCCTATCACTCTCATCTGATCTCTGGGATCACACAACTCAGTTAAGGATCTGTCTTTAACCCTTTATTAGAGGCTGTTTATGAAGAGCCAAGGATAAAGGCAATCATGATGACGATGATAATGAGGACAACAATAATTAATAGTGAAGAAAATAAGGCAGAAAGAGGTGGCCTGTATTTTTTCTTCAATAAAAGTTCTGGTAACAGTGACTTGCTGATGAATCCAAAGATAGTTATTCATTGACATTTTCCCCTCTCCAAGCAAAACAATAAGAAAAAGTAAGAAAAGTAAGTGGATACATGATAATAGATTAGACATTTATAGTTTGTTTTGGCAATAGATATAGCACTGATACAGTGAATATGTTACAAAGTAGACTTTTAAATTATCCATTATTGATTATTATCTCATTTACAGTACTGGAATAATTTTTTATATGTGACTGTTGAAGTCCTCATCAATACCACATTGATTTCTAAAGTTCTAGAAATAATAGCATTATGGGGACCAAATAGCAAGCAAGTACCTTGTGGAATAACTGAATCATGTCTACAGGGTATATATTAGGTGTTTCTAGCCGTCTTCAACATTTTAAGGATATCTTAATGATGCATCTCCAAATCACAAAAATATGGAAAATGAAGTACTGAATAAACATGAAACATTGTTTACATTTTACCTAAGGTAGTTAGTTTTTGCACTTCTGCCACATACAGCACATTCAAGCAGGAATATACATCAAGTTGCCTTCCTATAATTGGTGTTTCTTACTGATTTAGCATACTGTGCACTCTAGAATCCAGATTTTAATAACAAGAAGGGTCCCCCTAGGTATTTATATTGTAGCAATACTCAGAGGTATTTCTTAAATCAAGATTAACCAAGACATAATGATTTGTCAAGAACCACTCTACACTTATTCTGAATAAAAACAATATGGTTTATGAATTAGTAAATAAAGGCACCAATACAGATGCAGTGATTTTAAAATATACTGTGTAGATCTATTAGTTTTTACTCAGGCGCACTTCAGAAAATAGTTGAAATCCTTGCCAGGATTAATCTAAAAGGATGCTTCTATCCTGCTCATACTTAGATCTGCTTTCTCCATCCATGTGTGCCATGTCCCCCACAGGCTGCACGACTTCCCTGTAATGATTGCTTCCTGGTCTCAGAGCTTCTACTTCAAATGACATGTATTTTAAGTTTTTCTATATATGAAAGCTCAGAATTTATAATGGAATTTATAGTTTTCACCAGCTAACTAACGCAAAATTTTAAGATTTTTTTATCCTTTAAATATGTTCTGAAAAGATTGTACAATTACAAAGAACCAGTACTTTTGTTGAGCAACACTCCTTTCCTTTATGCCTTAAAGCTTTTGGGAAGCATCTCTCTGACTATATTTGCAAGCTGCATCCCCTCCATCATGGTTTAGGTTGAGTTATGGGATGAAGTACATAGATCTGAGTTTGAAGTACATTCAGGACCAATGGAAATTGAAGATAATTGGGAATAGTAGGTAGATTAGAGTGTGCAAATATTTTTAAGTGCTAATGACACATTCAAGAGGAAGTGGTTAAAAATTAACATCAAATTAAAAAGGTATTCATATTTACAGCACTTATAAGAGACAAGGGAAAAATAAATTCTCTTGCAAAATAAGAAAGTGATTCTACAATGAAAAATAAACAGATAAACATAAAGACAAATCCAATATTATAAAATCTCATTTCCTCAGCACAACTATTATTAACAATCTGATATTTCATCACATACACATTCAAAGATAAAAATGTTTGTCCATAACTTTTATTCTAAAATAAAGCTATAGTTAAAGCTATATTGTTCTGTAGACTACATATTGGGTTTCTCCACAGTAATTAAAATATATCTATACATTCATTTTAGACTCTGTATAGCACTTTGTTGCATTAAATTATAGTATTTAGGTTGATACTATTGTTTTTAATTAAAAGTAGAAATATAGAGACAGTGTTTTCACATTTTTAGATAAATCTTCATTCGGTTATCTTTTTCAAAAGGGAACTTTTTTAAAAAAATCGAATTTCTAAGGTTAAGTGTTGAGGTGCAGTAATTAGGATGCCACTTGGGATGCTTGCATCCTGAATCAAAGAGTCTTTGGGTTTGAATACCCTCTCTTCTTCCTATCTAACTTCCTATTTGGACACAGCCATAAGCAAAGTGGATGTTCTCTCCTCTCTTCAGAGAAAAGTACATCCTTCTTTGATGGCCCCTTCTTTCCACTGAGGTCTCACAGAGATCCTTCATGTAGGATATTTTTTGCCAGAGTCTTGGCTTTCCATGCCTGAGATGCTCTCACAGGCCTTTCAGCCAGACCAGGAAGCCGTAAGGGTTGATTCTGAGGTCAGAGTGTTAATTACAGTGATTGTCATTCTAGGAGTCTGCTGTGTAGACTGCTTCCCTTATTGGACATTGCTTCCTTTTTAATTCTGTCTATTATTATTATTACCAGGCACTTGATGTTATTTACATGATCATTTTATACTTAAACCTATCTATATTTGACTTTAACATTTAATATGATCATTTAACAATTAAGATGGCATGTATACCACCAATTTTGATGGGTTTGGAGTCCCATGACAAGTTTTTAGGCTGTACCCTTAGAAGTAATTCTACAGGACTGTATGCAGAACTATACAGCTTTACAATTATAGATTACCTCCTCCCTCTCTTATTCCCCCTCTTATTTTTTACTGGGATCTTTTTCCAATTGACTTAATATACATATGATTAACTCTATGTTATGTAAAGTGTTCAACATATAGTATGAAGAAGAGAAAAAAAAAGAAAGAAAACAAAGGGAAAAAGGAAATACAAAATAAAAAGTAACAATAAAAAACTGTACCTCAACAGTCAGGACAAGGACTATTCAAGTTGTTGATTCTAAAATACACAAATGTTAAAGGGAGCTCTTCAACCCAGAAAAAAAGAGATGTTAAAAAGGAAGAAAAAATCAGAAAACTCATGGGTCAGGGTAGCTATAACAACAAATTCAGAATGCTCTAAAATTTTAAACATGGCTTAAAGTCATTTATGGGGCAAGCATTGTAGCATAGCAGATAGAACCGCAACCTATAATGCCATCATCCCATATGGGCACCCATTCATATCCTGGCTGCTCCACTTCCAATACATCTCCTTCCTGATGGCCTGGGGAAAGTAATGGGAAAAAGCCTAAGTGTTTGGGCCACTGATACCCACATGGGAGACCTGGGTGAATCTCCTGGCTCCTGGCTTCAGTCTGTCCCAGCGCTGGCCACTCTGGCCAACCTAGAAGTGAACAAGAAGATGGAAGATCTCTCTCTATGAGTTTCTGCTTCTCTCTCTGTCGCTCTTTCAAAATAAATAATTCTTCTTACATTTGTATCTCTACTGTGAAGAATTTTTTAAAATTATGATGTCTCTTAATTGAAATGTTAAGAGACAATATGGAAAGAGGTAAAGAAATGTTAAATTTTTGAAAGGATAAATATACTTACCATGATTGATCATTACACACTGTATACATGTAACAAAACCTCACATAACTCCCCATATATATGCACAATTTTATATGTCTATAAATGTTTTAAAAAATTTCTTCTAATTTGGTCTGAAATAATTTACTTAGTAATTAGAGGAATCAGATTGAAAAAGGTGAAGTACCTCCATGCTATTTCTGACTGAAAATGTGTCATTTGTTCCTCTCAGATTTTACCCAAGGGCCATAGAAAACAACACAACACAATGGCTAGGGAGTAAATACCCTAGAGTTGGGCCTTGCTTGTTAAGACCAGAAGTGGTGCACTTGAAACTGACATCCTAACTTTACGCAACTTACTAGAATACCAGTGAAATCATTTTTACAGAAAATTGAAGAGAAAAGAGAAGTCATGAGACTTTGAGTATTTTCTGTTTGTAGGAACAAAGAACTAGCATTGTCTAACTAAAAATCAAGTTTAAAACTAAACATATTTAGTCAGGCATTAGAGGAAAGGGCAGAGATAGCAGCAGCCTCAGGAATTTAAAATTGCGGGAACAATGTAGATCATTATGAGGTAGCTTCCTTTTTGGCAGTTAATTTGGATACATTAATCATAATCAACTCTCTTTAATCAGAAATTGGGATTTCCTGAGGACTTTTCATTAATTGCAAGCGAGAGCAGTAGGCAAATTATTCTTCAGTGTAGATCAGAGTACTCCTTTGTGGATTATGTTCATATGCTACAGAATTAAGTTCAAATAGAATTTTTACTGAATTTGCTATCATATTACCACACATTCCCCATTAATTCATTACTGCTAATAGGATACATATGCTGTCCTAAAATGGTGTACCTTGAAATGACTGAGCTAATGAGTAAGAGTGAATTTCAACAGGTACATCTGGGAGCGTGTGGGTGAAAGGTTTAAGGGCTAATGTTTTATTCAGCATGGAAGTAGTTAATCCAGCACCATATTCTCCTGTATTTTGCACTGGTTTCTAATGACATTAAATCAAATTGTATTTCTTTATAAGATTTAATGTTTAGCTTTTCTAATTTTACCTTTATAATGAAAATGAAGTAGGACTGTGCAGTCATTTAGATATAATTGAAAGAACCATCAGCTATACTCTCCAAATTAAACAGCAGATCTTTTGCCCAATAGTTTTATGTGAAAACTTTCTATCTCTTTTGTAGAAATGTAATCGCAAGATTTGAAACTAGTGAAATTGCTCATGAAAAATAAAGAATTCCCAGGAAGAAATGCCTAATCCTAATGCAATTCTTTGAATAAAAATATTTGTGTTTGATGACACACTTATTTGAGGAAAATGGCCCATTTTCTGAGGTTTACATTAAGTGATGCATGCTCTTTCTGTTTCAAGGTGGTTTCACCAGTGCAGTAATTTCCAGAATCACTCCTCACTTTGGTCATCAACTTGAAAATGAAGTGAGAGGAGAAGTCTTGTGCAGGAAAAAGACAGTGTGGAAGTCAATGTCCAAAATCTTTTTCAGTTTCTGAAGCTGCTAAGCACATATCATTGCTCATGTCCTTTAATTTCCTCAGATATCTTGCTTATTCAAGTGTAAAATTAGGTACAATTATTAATTTTGTTTATGCTATTACAAAAATAATAGTAAGTACCTAGCATTTATGGAGTCATTGCCACTTGTCACAGAGGAAGCTGTACATTTTTTTTCTGTAAATTTCAATTTTCACAAGGGCTTTACATACAACAATTGTTTCCCCATTTTACTGATGAGGACATTGAGGTACGGAAATATTAGAAACTTGTTCAAGTTCTCAAAGCTACTAAACAGCAAAGCCAGAAAATCAGCTAAGATCTAAATTAGGAACAAAATATGTTGAAAAGCTCCTACAGCTCTAAAGTTAATATTATAACAGGAATCAACCATTAAGTTACAGTAGAAATCACCTACCTGATTACTGGACAAAGTTAAGTCTTACTTTAAAAAGAACATAGTATGAAAATCTTACATAAAAAAAGAAAATTATATATGAAACAAACATCCATATATTCAAAAATTATTCCCTGTTAGAGCATCTTTAAAATGATAGTTGGCCGGCGCCCGCGGCTTACTAGGCTAATCCTCCGCCTTGCGGCGCCGGCACACTGGGTTCCAGTCCCGGTCGGGGCGCCGGATTCTGTCCACGTTGCCCCTCTTCCAGACCAGCTCTCTGCTGTGGCCCGGGAGTGCAGTGGAGGATGGCCCAAGTGCTTGGGCCCTGCACCCCATGGGAGACCAGGAGAAGTACCTGGCTCTTGCCATGGGATCAGCGTGGTGCGCAGGCTGTAGTCCGCCGGCTGCGGCAGCCATTGGAGGGTGAACCAATGGCAAAAGGAAGACCTTTCTGTCTCTCTCTCTCTCACTGTCCACTCTGCCTGTCAAAAAAAAAATGATAGTTAATGTAATATATGTAAAAACTTTTTTCACAAGCATAGCTACTATTTGAAAGGTGAGCCACCTGTAATTTTTATACAAATGCCACATAAAACATTTTCAATTAAATGTTTTCCTTTTTTAAATCATGTCTACAACTACTACCTGTGCCTTTTTTGGTTGTGCAATTGAAATCTGTGTTGAATGCTATTTTATTCTTTGTAAAAACAGAAACAACACAACTGTCTATATTCATATTAATTTTAGCAGATCATATTCCCTAAAATGTTCAGCCAGTGCAGTGAAGTTCCTGTCAACACTAGTTATTATCTACCTAGAAATCTCTTAGAATCAGAATCCACTGCAATGCCAATTTAAGAGTTTACATCGCTAGGTAAAGCAGGAATGTTCCACTTAATTCAACTTCTAAGAACAATGAATTGCTTATATAGGTTTCATGTTGGAACTTATCCCCTTGCCTTTGTTCACAGTGTTTTGGCTTATAATATTTCCTCTTCTTTTCGAAATGTATACATCTTTTCATTTTTATTCTTTCAGACTCAGCATTGTGTTGCCTCCTTCTAGAATATCTTTATTGCTACACTATAAACATGCATACACATACCCAGACAAAATGGAGTGCCTTTCTAAAGATATCTATATTGCTACTGGAGTACTGCATTATTGCGCAATTGTCTATATGTCTTTTTCCATAAAAGACAGAATAGCTTGTGTTTCTGGAAACTTTTGTGCATAGAAAAACAACCTGGTAGCTGACTGATCTAGGCAGGCTCTCTAGCCAAGTCAGCATCAAACCGTGGACCAACCTAGACCTGACTTCTTTCTTAAGTCTATCTATATATGTATCACTTCTGGGGTTCAGTTTCCACTAACATTGTTCTAGGAGAAATAAATAAATAAAGTCACACTGCACAACCACGGTTCAAACAACTGCTTTCATCACAGCTGCTAATATCCTTTAGGCAAAAGCAGGTCACACGGTCAAGGGGATGGAAATTAACTCTCCCACTATGATCCCATGACAAGGTCTAGGTGCATGATCTCATCACAAGGAGAGGAAGAGTTTGACCAGTAAATCAAATATCATAAATTAAAATCATTCCTTATTCATATTTGTTTGCATATACAACTAGTAAAACTGTAATCACACTGAGTTCTTCAAACATGTTTGAGAAACAAATGTCTAATGCTGCTAATAGTCCCCACACTCACCTGTTTTGTGAGGCATAATCCAAGATACATCAAACTACCAAAGATTTGAAAAACACTTTACTGAGACAATCAAATGTTCCCAAATTGAAATACTAGAAAGAGTTATAAGTTAAAATTTGGCCATGGAAGCATACAGTAACAGCCTTAAAAATGTAATTTATTCATTTAGTCTTATTGAATATTGTTTCCCAAAGTGATTGCAATAATGCTCACATGCCACTTTGCAATGTGACTATGCAGCTCCTTCCACTGAGGAGTAGAATCTACTCCCACTGTCCTTGAATCTAGCATATCATCTTTTTTTTTTAACTTTTATTTAATAAATTCAAATTTCCAAAGCACAACTTTTGAAGTATAGCGGCTTTTTCCCCTCAGAACCTCCCACCCACCCGCAACCATCCCATGTCCCACTCCCTCTCCCATCCCATTCACATCAAGATTCATTTTCAATTATCTTTACACACAGAAGAAGATCAATTTAGTATATACTAAGTAAAGATGTCAACAGTTTGCAGCCACACAGTTTGTTTTTATACACAGAAGAAGATCAATTTAGTATATACTAAGTAAAGATTTCAACAGTTTGCAGCCACACAGAAACACAAAGTATAAAGTACTATTTGAGTACTAGTTACTAGCATATCATCTTGACTTGCTTAGTAGAATGTGGTGGCAGAAACCACATGCAGTTATGAGCCTATGTCTTAAGAGCTCTTGCAACATTTGCTTTTGTCCTTTCAGAATTCACCTTCCATGTAAAGAAATACAGGCTGGCAACCGTATTATAAGAGATCGCCTAAAGAAAGATAAGATGCCTAGAACAGAATCATGGTATCTGCCAACATTCAATGTCAATGCCCCACACATGTGAGTGAGGCTATCTGGGATCTGTCAGCCCTAGTGGGCCCACAAACCCAACACCAAGAGAAGTGGAGACAAGTCACCCCAGCTGAATTCTTGACCCACAGAGCCATGAGCAATAAAAGCTACCAATTTGGGGGGTGGGGAGGATTTAATACAGCAATGGATAACTAAAGAGAACTCAAAAGCTAGTCCTAAAAGAACAGAGAATTTATGCTAAGAACTTTGAAATAGACCAACTGGAATCATTTTACAAATAACTGTCAAAACTGCTACATCTGAAATAATGAACATTTTGTATTAATGTATAAAGAAAATAAGCATAGAAATTTCAGACAAAGGAAAAGCAGACCTCCCAGCATTTCTTGTCTAAACTTGGATATATGCATATAAATATTGTTCAGCTTAACTTTCTTGGAAAAATCAGCAAAATGTCAGAGAATTTTAAACATTAATGAGTGTGATAGATGAGTATATTGCGATTTTAAATGTCTGTGCTTTTATATAAATAATCTTTGTACCATTAAAAATCTCCAATCTCTATAAACTCTTAAGCTCATGTAAAAATAGTAATCATTAAGTAAATAAATTAGGAAGAGTTAATTCCTAGAAAAATTTAACTGGCTATTTTTGAAAAAGTTCACTGATAATATGAATGTAAGATACTCTGGCCTTCTGAAAGCTGCAATTTCAAATTAAGCAGAAGCCGTAACACTTTTTTAAGAGTACTTTTTTTCCATCTTAGGGAGATAAAAATGCACTCATTTGGATGCCAAACTTCCTTTAAAGCTTGTGTAATGAATGTAAAAATAAACACATTTCAAGTTTGAATTCAATTCCACCTGAATATATTACAGGATGAGTATGTCACATCCAATATTGAGGGAAACATGAGGCTTCTTAGGAAATGTAAACATTTCTACTTTAGCAAGTCTAATTTGATTCATCATCATCAGTGAGTACAAAAAAAAAAAGGAATAGTTTGGAGTAAGTCCAAAGATCATTAAAAGTGACAGAAAAAATGCTATTAATTTTGCATTTTGACTATAGAATTAGCAACAGGAGAGCATTTTAATTAAGGTTACATTCATTTCACATTATATTTTCTAATGCTTTATTGTTATGAGGAATATGTGCTCCTGGCAGCACGTTAGAGTCTCTCTAAATTAGAATCCTTCTTCCTGAGGGAGCATGCTTGTGATTACTAATGTCGACACTGGTCGGGGCACACATTGAAAAGGCAAAACCAAGAATCCTTCCATAGTTAATACTCATACACTATGACGCCATGGTGGTCCACCCCACCATCTATCTGCATCACCTGTTGTTTCTCAGTTTCTCCCTTTGAACTACAGACATTTCAAATGTTTGCTCAGAAAGATCCACTCATTCTTGGCTATAGTGCACAAGCTAACCCGTCTTTTCACTTGTTTCCCAACAAGCCATCATCACAGCATGTACTGTGAAGACGGCATCACTGCTACTTTAAGCCATTCTGTCAGTTTCTAATTGTTCTCCTTTCAGCTCACCTTTCAAAGAGCATGTGGCTATTTAGAGCTCATACTTCATCAGGCTCACTTCAACTGAGAGGTATGTGAGTTATGTCATGAAAAATTTTCATTCAAGGCCCTATCTTGCTGTCTTGATTAATAAGCCTGGATGATCTTGAATATGTTGCCTGTGCTCTCCAAGCTTTATATGTCTGATCTGCTATGAATGTTGCCATTTTGCTGTGCGTGGCTTTCCTCACTTCTGAGCATATAGCGGAGCCCACTTTCTTGTCCATTTATACAAGGTGTATGGCTATATGAGAGTTTTCATGGATAAATACAAGTAGAAATGGGGTGCAATATTTTGTAGCAGAAATTTTAAGTGTCAATATACAATTTTCCATGTTTCTTTCCTAACTTGGCAATCATGAAAGCACATACTGAAGAGAGCCTATGTCAGCCCATAGATTTAATTATTAGAAAGAACAGAGTGCCACAGTCAACAGGATGGACTTGTAACATTTATTGTCTCGAGCCACTGAAACTTGGAGGCTGTTTGCAGGGCAGTATAATCTAGCCAATGGCAGTTCACTCGATGTGGCTACAGCTTTTACAATATTGATTATGAGACACATTCATAGAAGCATCCTCTAATCTAGAGTAGATTTAGGATAGAAGATATTTAATGGTGTTAACAATGGACAATAATTCTGAGGAAAAGAAAGAAATATATTTGCATCTTGGACATGAATAAGCAGGTATTTTCCTATCAAATGTTCAGACATCTCTGTCAAGTGCACTGCAACAAGGAATGCAGCACACAAAAAGACCAAACTCATCTGGGCAAGGGAAAGAGGGCGCCAGGAGAAGAAACAGAAGAAACTCAGTTTGATAACACAAAAACATTAAAGAATCCCAGCAACCTTAACAGACTAAGCAGTCATTTCTAACAGCTGAGTGGTAAAGGCTGTACTTTGAATAAATCACTGAGTAGAGGCTGAAAATTAGATTTCAGGTATACAGATATGATGTGGTAATACAAAGCAGTGAGATATGAGCATTTTAGCATGCAGAAGTGAATCAAAAGAACAGTTATTCAAATAAAATCACTCCGCGAGTGAGATCCCAGTGGAAAGAACAGGTCATCAAAGAAGGAGGTACCTTTCTCTGAAGGGAGGAGAGAATTTCCACTCTGACTATGACCTTGTCTAAATAAGATAGCAGTTGGCAAACTCAAAAGGCTTCCATAGCCTTGGCAACTCATGACAAGAGCCTAGGGTGATTACTGATGCCATCAACAAGAGTGTCAATTTGTTAAGTCAACAACAGGAGTCACTGTGCACTTACTCCTCATGTAGGCTCTCGGTCCTTAATGTGCTGTACATTGAGATTTAATGCTATAACTAGTACTCAAACAGTATTTTTCACTTTGTGTTTCTATGTGGGTACAAACTGTTGAAATCTTTACTTAATATATTCTAAACTGATCTTCTGTATATAAAGATAATTTAAAATGAATTTTGATGTGAATGGAAGGGGAGAGGGAGCAGAAGAGGGGAGGGTTGCAGGTGGGAGGGAAGTTATGGGGGGAAGCCATTGTAATCCATAAGCTGTACTTTGGAAATTTATATTCATTAAATAAAAGTTTAAAAAATTAATTTTGAGAAAATCATTTTTGTGTATCTAAATAAATAAATCAGAAATTTTATCAGAAGTCTAATATATTAGTAAATTAATTACAGTCCATTCTTTATGTTAGACTTCATTCCATCACATGATGTATGCTTTATTTTTTCATATTTAAAATCACAAATTAAAGAAACCTTTTGGTTACTGTAAATACAATCAGAAACCTAACTTGAATATGGTAAAAAAGACATTTCAAAACATTATAGCAATTGTCAATTTTAAAATAAGAAGAATATAGAGCTCACTAATCAACTATTCTTTAAACTTAAAGGAGTCATAGATAGATAATAAATAGATAGACAGACAGATAGATACATAGATGTGCCTAGTGTTGGTTACTATATTTTCTTTACTAGCTCAAAAACTCTGTATTCACCTGAACAAGAGTTTGTTATTAGAAAAAAAGTGATATAATGTGTCAAAGAGTGATTTTAGAGAACTCCACTTTTAAAAGTTTTAAATTGAAATTTTAAAAAGCAAAGACTACCTCAATTTGTGTAGAAATGGTCATTATTCCTTTAAATTCATAAATGTTTGTCTTTAAACCCATAAACATGTGATGCCTTTCCATTTATTTGTTTTTTTTTTTACTTCTCTCAAAAAACTTTTATATAGTGTACAGTGCAAAATTTTTGCACCTTTTTTATTTTTTTAATTTTTTTTTATTTATTTGCAAGGCAGAGTTACAGAGAGAGGAGAAGATAGAGAGCGAGAGATCTTCTATCCCCAAATGACTATAATGGCTGGGGTTTGGCCAGGCCAAAGCCAGGAGCCTGGAGATTCTTCTGGGTTTCGCTCTCAGGTGCAGGGGCCCAGGACTTAGACCATCTTCTGCTACTTTCCCAGGAACATTAGCAGGGAGCTGGATGGGAAGTGGACCAACCAGATCTTACTCAAACCGGTGCCCATATGGGATGCTGGGATTGCAGGCAGAGGCTTAACCTGCTATACCACAATGCTAGCCAGCAAAGCATGGTTTCCATCAGTCCCTGATGATCTCAAACACTCATGGGCTAATCTTAGACCAGACACAGGAGACTGACCCGGGTCCTGGTGTCAGGTTTCTAAATCTAAACCAATAGAACCTTGGATAAAACTGTTTATCTCTCTAGAAGATCCCATCTGGAAAAAGACTCTTAGAACCAATAAGAGACAGAATTCACTATGCCAGTATAATTATTTTAACAAGCACAATACAAATGCAACTTATTTATTCTTAAAACAGAATTCTTAGTGATGCATGACAAAATATCTGATTAAGTATTAGGTTCACGCTAAGCCCTGCCTAATTTCAATTCCCAAGGGCTGATTTTATGCATATTTATCCTGTGTAGAAAGATCTTGGAAGCATAAATAGTTAAGTTATGGACAACTTTCAGACTTTCAGGTCAAAAGCAGAGGCCATGAAGGGGCAGGATAGGCCTATCATAACTTTGGAGGTTAAGCAGCACAGCAAGGAATGGACTGAGGTCCATGCAGAGTGGAGTCTTCATGTTCTCATGCTTCACCAATTTCCTCTTCAGTGGCTAGCCAAAACTTGCCTGTAATCCTGGTTTTACTTTTTTTTAGAAAACTTTTATTTAATAAACATAAATTTCAAAAGTACAATTTTTGGATTATGGGGGTTTTTCCCCCCATAATCACCCTCCCACCCACAAACCATCCCATCTCCTACTCCCTCTCCCATTCCATTCACGTCAAGATTCATTTTCAATTATCTTTATATACAGAAGATCAACTTAGTATATACTAAGTAAAGATTTCACAGACTGCAACCAAACAGGCATACAAATTATGAAGTACCATTTGAAGACTAGTTTTACTGTTAATTCTCTTAGTATAACACATGAAGGACAGAGATTCTACATGGGGAATAAGTGCACAGTGACTCCTGTTGTTGATTTAACAATTGACAATCTTGTTTATGGCGTCAGTAATCACCCGGGGCTCTTGTCATGAGCTGCCAAGGCTATGGAAGCCTCTTGAATTCAAAAACTCCGACCTTATTTATACAAGACCATAATCAAAGTGGATGTTTTATCCTCCTTTCAGAGAAAGCCTCCTGCTGCTTTGAAGGCCCATTCTTTCCACTGGGATCTCACTCATAGAGAACTTTTATGTAGGTCATTTTTTGCCACAGTGTCCCAGCTTTCCATGCCTGAAATACTATCTTGGGCTTTTTAGCAGGATCCAAATGCCTTAAGGGCTGATTCTGAGGCCAGAGTGCTGTTTAGGGCATTTGCCATTCTATGAGTCTGCTGTGTATCCTACTTCCCATGTTGAATCATTCTATCCTTTTTAAGTCTATCAATTATTATTAGCAGACACTGGTCTTATGTATGTGATCCCTTTGACACTTAATCCTATCTTTATGATCAATTATAACTTAAACTGATCACTTAAACTAGTAAGATGGAATTGATACCTGCCAAATTGATGAGATTTAGAGTCCCCTGGCACATTCCTAGCTTACCATTAGGGTAAGTCCAAGTGAGCATGTCTTGGACCTTTTTAATCTTTATTCCTATATATCTTATTCTTTTCAGTGCTATTATAAATAGAATGGATTTCTTAATTTATCTTTTCAGATTACACATTGCTAGTGTATTGAAACAGCTGAACTTCATATATTGAGCTTCTATCTTGTAACCTTATTTCAATTGTTAGTTTTAGTAGTTCTTGGGTTGCTTTATGAGAATTTTTTTAAACACAAAACATGTCATAAAGATAATTTTGTCTTGTTTTTTAATCTGAATTACTTCTTGCTATTTTTTAAATATTTATTTATTTATTTATTTGAAAGTCAGAGTTAGAGAGAGAGAGAGAGAGGTCTTCCTTCTGATGGTTCACTCCCCAGATTGCCACAATGGCTGGAGCTACACTGATCTGAAGCCAAGGGCCAGGAGCTTCTTCTGCTTCTCCCACGTGGGTGCAGGGGCCCAAGGACTTGGGTCATCTTCCACTGTTTTCCCAGGCCACAGCAGAGAGCTGGATGAGAAACGGAGTGTCCAGGACTAGAACTGGCACCCATATAGGATGCCGGTGCTTCAGGCCAGGGCATTAGCCCGCTGTGCCACAGTGCCGGCCCCTCTTCTTGCTATTTTTCTTACTGATCCATAGCTAGAACACCAACACAATAGTGAATAGAATCACAAGAGTGGACATACTGTTCCAGGTTTTTGAAGAAACTATGCAGTCTTTCACAATGAAGCTGATGTCAGCTCTCCGTGTTTTGTAGATGGTCTCTATCTAGTGGAGAAAGCTCCCTTATATTTCTAGCTTGTTTGTTTGTTTGTTTTTGGTCATTAAAGGATGTTGGGTTATGTGAAATGTTTTTTCTTCTTCTATTGAGATGATCAACTACTTTTAGTTTTCTATTATATGAATATACTATATCACATTGATTACTTTTCATTCTGAGTCAAATTTTACTTCCTGGGATAAATCACATTTAGTCATGGTATATAATCCTTTTTTTTACCCTGGTCTTAGTTTGCTAATAGAGATTTGGGAATTTTGCACTAATATTCATGGCTCCCAATTTCAAACCAGCACAGTTCTGGGCATTCCAGATATTTGGAAAGTAAACCAGTGAGTGGGAGCATTGTCCTTGTCTGTCTAGGTCTCTCACTTTCCCTTTTACTCTCTCTCCCTTCCTGTTTCTGGGGTAAATAAACAAATGTTAAAAATTTGAAATTCATTGGAAGGGGAGAGGGAGTGGGAAAGGGGAGGGTTGTGGGTGGGAGGGATTTTATTGAGGGGGAAGCCATTGTAATCCATAAGCTGTACTTTGGAAATTTATATTCATTAAATAAAAGTTAAAAAATTTTTAAAAAAATTTAAATTCATATTTTTTTCATAGTATACATTTTGCATGAACTCTTTGAAAATTTCTTGTACAAATTCACACACTAAGAAGGCTATAATCAAAAGGACAGGCAAAAGCAGTTGGAACCCTCATAAAAAGCTGCTGGACACTCTGGCCTCAGAATCAGCCCTTAAGGCATTCGAATCTGGCTGAAGAGCCCATGACAGTATTTTAGGCATGGAAAGCCAAGACACTCTGGCAAAAAAAAAAAAAAAAAAAACCTAAATGAAAGATCTCTGCAGGTGAGATCCCAGTGGAAAGAACAGGGCCATCAAAGAAGGAGGTACCTTTCTCTGAAGAGAGAAGTGAACTTCCACTTTGACTATGACCCTGTCGGAATAAGATCGAAGTCAGCGAACTCAAAAGGCTTCCATAGCCTTGGCAACTCATGACTAGAGTGATTACTAGGGTGATTACTGATGCCATAAACAAGAGTGTCAAATTGTTAAGTCAACAACAGGAGTCACTGTGTACTTACTCCCCATGTGGGATCTGTCCTTAATGTGTTGTCCAATGTGAAGTAATGCTATAACTAGTACTCTAACTGTATTTTACACTTTGTGTTTCTGTGTGGGTGCAAACTGATGAAATCTTTACTTAATATATACTAAACTGATCTTCTGCATATAAAGATAATTGAAAATGAATCTTGGTGTGAATGGAATGGGAGAAGGAGCGGGAGATGGGAGGGGTGCGAGTGGGAGGGAAGTTATGGCAGGGGAGCCATTGTAATCCATAAACTGTACTTTGGAAATTTATATTTACTAAATAAAAGTTAAAAAAAGCTGCTGGAAATTTTAATTCATGCAACAACTTCAGAAATCAGTGGGTCAGTTCCTCAAAAGCTTAAATACAGAGTTGCCATATGACTCAGCAATTTCATCCTTAAGGATATAACCCAGAAACTTGAAAACTTGTGTCCACACAAAAACTTGTGTAGGAATGCCATAACAGCATTATGCATAATAGTTGGAAAATGACCACAACAGCCAAGTCTGGGACAGATTTAAATCTAATCACCAGAGTCTAGCATTGTGGCATAGAGGGAAGGCTGTTGCCTGCAACACGGGCATCCCATATGGTTGTGGGTTCATACCCTGGCTGCTCTACTTCTTTTTTTTAAGATTTATTTATTTATTTGAAAGTCAGAGTTACACAGAGAGAAGGAGAAGCAGAGAGAAATCTTTCATCCACTAGTTCATTCACCATTTGGCCACAATGGCTGGGGCTGTGCTGATCTGAAGCCAAGAGCCAGGAGATTCTTTTGTGTCTCCCATGTGGGTGCAGTGGCCCAAGAACTTGGGCCATCTTCTACTGCTTTCCCAGGCCATAGCAGAGAGCTGGATCAGAAATGGAGCAGCTGGGATTCAAGCCAGTGCCCAGATGCTGGCATTAATGGCAGCAGTTTTACCTGCTACATCACAGCAATGGCTCCATGTTCTGCTTCTAATTGTCTGGGAAAAGCAATGGAAGATGTTGAAGTGTTTGACCCCCTGCCATCCATGTGGGATACTAGGAAGAAGCTCCTGCTTCCTGGCTTCAGGCTGGCTCAGTCCCCACCATTGTGGCTCTCTGAGGAGTGAACCAGCAGATAGAAGATTCTCTCTCTCTCTCTCTCTCTTTCTGTCTCTGTCTCACCCTCTCTGTAACTCTGATTTTCAAATAAATAAATCTTTTTAAAAATAAAACTCATAACTATCAGATGATGAATGGATAAATGTAGCATATCCATATAATGGAATATTACTTAGCAATAAAAAAGGATGAAATAATAATGTATGCTACCATAGGGATGATCTTGAAAACTGCATGCAAAGTAAAAGGAGCCACATATGAGAATGTCACTTACATTTATATAAAATGTAAAAAGTCATTACATTTATATAAAATGTACTGAGTAATTAAACAGAAACTAGATTAATGTACTCCAGGACATGAGATACAGAGGAGAATAAAGAGAATTGTAGTAGGCATGAATTCTCTTTGGGATTATGAAAATATTCTAAAACTACATGATGGTCATTCAACTCTGTGACTATAAACTTTTAAAAGACAGATTTTATCTCTGATCTATATCTTAATGAAATAATACAGAAAAATATTTTAGACATATTGATTGATTGATCTGAAAAAGGAATGGAGAGAGAGAGAGATCTTCCATCCACTCATTCATTTCCCAAGTGACCGCAACAGCCAGGTCTGGGCCAGGTGAAAGCTAGATGCAAGGAACTCCATCATGGTCTCCCACGTAGGTAGCAGGAGCCTAATTACTGGGGCCATCTTCTGCCTTCTCAGGCACATTAGCACAGAGCTAGATTGGAAGCAGAGCAGCCAAGGCTGGAACCAGCCCTCCACTATGGAATGCCAGCGTCACAAGCATCAGCTCATCCAGCTGTTCCACAAAGCTGGTCCCTCGAAAAATAGTTTTAATAAATAAATAAAAGTCAATTCCACTCCCCAAAAAAATGCCCCAAATCATCAACTTAATGGGAAAGAGGGTGGGAAATATCATTTTTTTCCTAAATCTGACAATCATTTTACTATGGTGTAGCCATCTTTAAGTATGGAATTGAAAAATAACAACAATAAAATGTACAACATCCCTGGGCCGGAGCTGAGGTTTAGTGGGTAAAGCTACTGCCTGCAAGTGCCAGCATCCCATTTGGGCACTGGTTCGAGTACCAGCTGCTCCAATTCCAATCCAGCTCTCTGCCATGGCTTGGGAGAGCAGTGGAAGATGACCCAAGTCCTTGGACCCCTGCACCCATGTGGTAGACCCGAAAGAAGCCCCTAGCTCCTAGCTTTGGTTCGATGCAGTTCCAGCCATTATGTACATTTGGGGAGTGAACCAGCGGATGGAAGACCCCCCCCCCCTGCCTCTACTACTCTCTCTGTGTAACTCTTTCTAATAAATAAATAAATCTTAAAAAAAAATTTAAATGTACTACATCCTTAAAATTATTCAGTTCTATGATTTAGTACAGAAAGATTACAAGATATATATCTTTTATAACTTTTATTTAGTAAATATAAATTTCCAAAGTACAGCTTATGGATTACAATGGCTACCCCCCCATAACTTCCCTCCCACCCACAACCCTCCCATCTCCCGCTCCCTCTCCCATTCCATTCAAATCAAGATTCATTTTCAATTCTCTTTATATACAGAAGGTCGATTTAGTATATATTAAGTAAAGATTTCATCAGTTTGCACCCACACAGAACACAAAGTGTAAAATACTGTTTCAGTACTAGTTATAGCATGAATTCACATTGAACAACAGATTAAGGACAGAGATCCTACATGAGGAGTAAGTGCACAGTGACTCCTGTTGTTGACTTAACAATTTGACACTCTTATTTATGGTGTCAGTAATCACCCTAGTAATCACTCTAGTCATGAGTTGCCAAAGCTATGGAAGCCTTTTGAGTTCACTGACTTAGATCTTACTCAGACAGGATTATAGCCAAAGAGGAAGTTCTCTCCTCCCTTCCGAGAAAGGTACCTCCTTCTTTGATTGCCATTCTTTCTACTGGGATCTCACTCACAGAGATCTTTCATTTAGGTTGGTTTGGTTTTTGTTTTTTGTTTTTTGTTTTTTGTTGTTCTTTTTTGTTTGTTTGTTTGTTTGTTTTTTGCCAGAGTGTCTTGGCTTTCCATGCCTGTAATACTCTCATGGGTTCTTCAGCCAGACCTGAATGCCTTAAGGGCTGATTCTGAGGCCAGAGTGCTGTTTAGGACATCTGCCATTCTATGAGTCTGCTGTGTATCCCGCTTCCCATGTTGGATCATTCTCTAACTTTTTTATTCTATCAGTTAGAACAAAATGGATGCTGAGAACAAACCCTTGTGACTAAACAAACCCTTGTGACTAACGTGAAGCAGAATTGAAGTTAAATCTCACTTACTCTGTGAGGATCATGTATCCAGAACAATTGGCAAGTAGTTCAAAAATCATTCAGTATAAAAAGATTCTCACCTTATTGCAAAATTAATCATTATGGTCCCAGTTCCTCTGGCCCCAATTAATCACCAGTATACCAACATTTTTTACATATTATTGATTTTAGATAATATATTAATCAACTTTCTTTTTTGTTGTTGTTGTTGTTGTTGTTGTTTCTTTTCTTTTTAACTTTTATTTAATGAATATAAATTTCCAAAGTACAGCTTATGGATTACAATGGCTTCCCCCCCATAACGTCCCTCCCACCCGCTACCCTCCCTTTCCCACTCCCTCTCCCCTTCCATTCACATCAAGATTCATTTTCAATTTTCTATATATACAGAAGATCAGTTTAGCATATATTAAGTAAAGATTTCAACAGTTTGCTCCCACACAAAAACATAAAGTAAAAAATACTGTTTGAGTGTTTGAGTACTAGTTATAGCATTAAATCACAATGTACAGCACATTAAGGACAGAGATCCTACATGAGGAGTAAGTGCACAGTGACTCCTGTTGTTGACTTAACAAATTGACACTCTTGTTTATGGCATCAGGAATCACCCTAGGCTCTTGTCATGAGCTGCCAAGGCTATGGAAGCCCCCTGAGTTCACCAACTCTGATCATATTTAGACAAGGCCATGGTCAAAGTGGAAGTTCTCTCCTCCCTTCAGAGAAAGGTATCTCCTTCTTTGAAGACCTGCTCTTTCCACTGGGATCTCACTTGCGGAGATCTTTCATTTAGGTTTTTTTTTTCCCAGAGTGTCTTGGCTTTCCATGCCTGAAATACTCTCATGGGCTTTTCAGCCAGATCCACATGCCTTAAGGGCTGATTCTGAGGCCAGAGTGCTGTTTAGGACATCTGCCATTCTATGGGTCTGCTGTGTATCTCACTTCCCATGTTGGATCATTCTCTCCCTTTTTGATTCTATCAGGTAGTATTTGCAGACACTATTCTTGTTTCTGTGATCCCTTTGGTTCTTAGTCCTATCATTATGATCAGTTGTGAACAGAAATTGATCACTTGGAATAGTGAGATGGCATTGGGACATGCCACCTTGATGGGATTGAATTGGAATCCCCTGGTATGTTTCTAACTCTACCATTTGAGGTAAGTCAGCTTGAGCATGTCCCAAATTGCACATCTCTTCCCTCTCTTATTCCCACTCTTATATTTAACAGCAATCACTTTTCAGTTAAGTTTCAGCACTTAAGAATAATTGTGTATTGATTACAGTATTCAACCAAAAGTATTAAGTAGAACAAACAAAAAAAAATACTAAGAGGGATAACATATCAAGTTGCTCATCAACAGTCAGGGTGAGGGCTGAAAACTACCATTTTTAAAAAAGCATGGCACAGCTAACTCATAGAGAAAAGTTTTATTTAGTTGCATTTTTAGTGTTACAAGATCAAATAACATGATTCAGGCTAAGCTCTGGTAAGGGCCCCATGACCAGATGGTGGGGGAAGATCACATGAAAAGTTGAGAAGCAGAAAGTGGTTAGGCCCAAACACAGGCTTTTATAGCCACCTGCTTATGAGAACTACCTTTCTTTTTTTAAGATTTATTTATTTATTTGAAAGGCAGATTTATTTATTTATTTATTACAGAGAGAGAGAAGGAGAGGCAGTTTGCTCCCTAATTGGCCACAATGGCAGAAGCTGTACCGATTTGAAGCTGGGAGTCAGGAGCTTCTTCTGAGTCTCCCACGCAGGTGCAGGGGCCCATAGACCTGGTCCATCTTGTACTGCTTTTCCAGGCCATAGCAGAGAGCTGGATTGGAAGTGGAGCAGCTGGGACACAAACCAGTGCCCATATGGGATTCTGGCACTGCAGGCAGTGGCTTTACCCACTAAACCACAGCACCAGCCCCAAAAACTACCTTCAAGGGCATGTCTCAATGTCCTCTCACTATATCCCCACTCCTAAAATTTTCACCATCTCCCAGTAGAGCCACCACAGGAACCAAGCCTTTAACACATGGGTCTTTGGGGGACATGCAAGTTAATAACCAAACAATATTAGGAAACAAACCCCCACCTCCCATCAAACATTTCTACAATCTTTTTTAACAAAAGTGTTCACAGTCAATTCCATTAACAGGTCAAACAATATAAGCCAAATTTTTTAATGTTTTCCAAATGCTGAATTTGTAAGGCACAGGTTTCTGTAATTCTACAAAACACAGATAGTGGGAAGTGGGAGAAGACATCTACATATGCACAAACCTCTGCCAGATAGGAATTAGATGTACTCAGTACACTAAAGAAAGGCAAGTGTTTCGATTCCTAGAATAAAGCAAGCACAAAAACATTGATTTTCAGAACTAGAAGAAACCTTAGAGCTAATCAAAACCAGCCTTCTTGCTTTATTGAGTAGAAAACTACAGTGCTAATTAAATATGTGTGTGTGTGTGATTAGCTTACACAGTTATAGATATGGAGCTTAAATTCAGGCTTCCTGATTCTTGGATGAGTCATGTTTTGACAGCTTTAGGATCACTTCTGAGCAACTACAAAGTATTTAAGAAAGTTGTCTCATCTTTTTTAACAATACAAAGTATGCAATCTATAGACAGTCTATAGAAGGAAGTTTAGATTATTGTTCTTGATCCCTCAAATTGCTCAGAGACTATCTCAACACCATGAAACCTATATTTTAGGAAGTCTTACATCAAGTCCTTTACTTAGTAACACAGAAGAAGGTTGACTACCTCAAATACATGACTTGGTAATATCCTTTCCACAGAAACCAAGAACTCAAATTTATAGATGTTTCAAGATAATAGCATTTCCTTATCATCATTCTCTCTTTTTTCTTAGTTTTTCCTTGCTGCTTTTAAACTCCTTTTCAGGGGCAGGAGCTTGGGAGCTTGATAAAGCAATTAAAATGTTACTGGAGATGTCCACATACATATTGGAGGACCTGAATTCAAGTTCTGGCTCCACTTCCAATTCCTGCTTCCTGCGAATACACATGCTAGGAGGCGGCAATTGATGGCCCAAGTAGTTGAGTCACTGCCACCCACCTGAGAGACCTGGACTGAGTTCCAGAAGTCTGACTACCACATGGTGCAGCCCCCACTGTTGTAAGTATTTGGAAAATGAACCGCTAGGTGGATGACCTCTCTCTGCCTGTCTCTGAATCTGTCTCTCTGCCTTTCATATAAATTTTTAAAAAGTTAAAAATTAAAAATCAACTTTTTCATGTCCTCTTGCCATCTTTCTATTCCTTTGTTCAATTATATGGCAAAAATGATGGAAAGAGGTCAGATGGTGACAGAGTAAATATTCTGCTCCCTTTACAATGCGCAAGAATTCCCACTATTCTCCCCACCCAAAATATATGAACCAGCTGCAGCTCACCGCCTCCTTTCTGTCAATTCCATTCTCATTTACTTTAAGCTCACCCTACATTGTGTATAGATGACAACATAAAATAGTAATGTCTTCTCACAATCTCTCATGAAATAGAAATATAGCCATGAGGGTGGGAAAGATTTACATTTGATAATCCATTTCAATAGCAGCATTTTGCATTTTACTTTAAACAAACTGCTGTTTGGAAAAGCAATGTGTTTGTTTATCATGTCAAGTTCCTTTGAAAGTATTTGAGTTGGATTTCATCCAAAATCTATAACTCACATGTAACACATAATTTTTCTGTCATATGGTTACAAATTTGACACATATTTTGCCAGAAAACACAGGTATGAATATGAAAGAGGCCTTCCCTGGGGTTCATTGCTTATATTCACTAGTTTATCAGTCTTTCATTGTCAAATCTCAACCATTTGCTATCTACCATAATTTTGTTCTCTTTTGTTTCTATTCAGACTCACTTACATAATTTACTTTGAAAGATCCATAAGCTAATTTATTTATGCAGGCTTTTCAAAAAGTTCATGGAAAATGTGCTTCTTTCTTTTTGCACCAAAATGAACTTCATCTCTCTACATGTTTTTGAAGTATGCTTGTATTTTAATTGTAAATTTATTTTTGTTCAAGAGGAAGACAGATAGACAAACAGAATTCCAATCTATTTGTTCACTGCCAAAATGCCCACAATGGCAGGATCGGATAGTCCAAAAATATGAGCCAAAAACTTAATCCAAGTCTCTCACGTGCACAGCAGGGGTGCAATTTATTGCGTCATCACTGCTGCCTCCCAGGGTCTGCATTAGTAGAAAGTTGCAGTCAAGAAGTGAAGCCAGGAATCAAACCCAGGCACTATAATGTGGGACATGAGTGTCTTAACTGCTAAATCAAATGCCCACACCCCTGTCGGTTTCTAATTCTTCAACGTAAAATGTCATAAACTGTTCTAGATATAATATCTTCATATCAATAATACATATAAATTATAATCTCCTTAAAAATCAATATAGCTCTAGTTTTAACAGCAAAACTATTTATTACCCTTTTAATTTCACATAAAAACCACTTGTCTTCAAGCTTATCTTCCTTGAAATTCTCTATTTCAGGTACATAAAAACTTTGCTAGTGAAAGCGAAATTGGTGCTAAGTATCTAAAGCAATATTAAAATGTAAATAACTAAAATTCAGCCTTTTCTGGGTTAAGTTAGTGCACTACTTCAGTATCTGCAATTCAAATAAGTACTCTCAGAAGTTGGCCTCCATAACCAGTGACGTGCTGCTGAACCAAGCAGATCTCCAAAATATCCTAACAGATTTCTTTCTTTCATTGTAGAATTGTTTCCATCTGGCGCTTAGATATTAAACCTGGAATATGTAAAGGCTCTCCCCTCTCACCCTATTTGACTTCCAAATACTGACAAATAATTTGCATTGTCAATGAATTGAGGATTAAAAATTTGAACTTAACTCTGTAGTTGTAAAAGACGAAAATAACAGTGATAGATTTTCAAAGTAGTGTATTTTTCTTTCTTTCAACTTTGACAAATGGTGACTTGAAACGTTTGTTGTTAGAAGGGCATTCTTAATTAAAGCCAGTGTTACTTGAGAATAAAACTTTTCTCAAGTTTTTCCCAAGTTCAAATTGTTGAAACTGGAATTTAAAAAGCATACTATAGGCCAGCTTGTGTGAATATATCTACCAGAACGTGAGCATCTAGCAATACATATATTTAGATAGAAAGGTAGATAATTAGATGTACAAATGTAGATGTTTCCAAGACCTTAGGTCACTGCTAGAGATTTCTTCATGAGACTACTAAGGATCCTCTACAGTAATAGAAAATAATGTCTGACTATTAAGACTGGCAACATTCTCACAGCATTTTGACTGGAAAACACAGAGTTACTTCTAAGAAACATAATTGTTTCCAGAAATGTTTAAACCACTAAGAGAATGTTTATATAAAATGAGCAATGGTCCCAAGGAGTAGATAAACCAAGTCTATGAAAACGGCAGTGTAAAAGTCTGGAAGCACACACACAGAAAACTATAAGAGAACCATGTGCAGGACACAATTACTACATTCAGTCTTGTTCCCATCATGTGTCATACAACGTCTACATTCTCCTTCCACCTGGTAATGGATAGCACCAGCCTCCCAGAGCAAGATCATCCAGTTTTCTTTCCAAATCTTCATACTCAAGTTTGTACTCTCTTCTCTAGTTCTTTTTTCTGACATCTCATAATACTTTCCCCATAATGTCTCTTACTAATTGCTCTCTTTGATCTCTTTCTCTTAAATGTGATCTATCTTGATCTTCTGGAGTATTTTCTGATACTCAGAGGCAACCCAAGACATTGCTCTATTGCATGGCCGGTTAAAAAGCATTTGTGAGTGCCCACACAGAACATAAAAATGCCTATCATCTCCACTCAGTGTGCTAACATTTAACTTTCACTAAAAAGTTTAAGGAGGGGGCTGGTGTTGTAGTGCAATGGGTTAAAGCCCTGGTCTGCAGGGCCAGCATCCCATATAGGTGCCAGTTCTAGTCCCAGCTGCTCTATATCTGATCCAGCTGCTCTATGTCTGATCCTGGGAAAGCAGTGGAGGACCGCCAAGTCCTTGGGCCCCTGCAACCATGTGGGAGACCCAAAAGAAGTTCCTGGCCCCTGTCTTCAGATTGGACCAGCTCCAACCATTGCGGCCATTTGGAGAGTGAACCAGCAGATAGAAGACCCCTCTCTCTCTGCTTCAACCTCTCTCTGAAACTCTGTCTTTCAAATAAACAAAATAAATCTTAAAAAAAAAAAGGAGGGGTGGTTAAGGAGACTCACAAGAATGAGATAGACACAACCTTGGCAAGGACAGTTCAGAATGTTATACTGATAATAACCTGACTGATTCCCATAAACATTTGTGTTTTAAATCTTTTAAATCATCTTAGTATTGCAAAACCCAGCAGGATACATCATCTTTCCTCAACAGCCTCCAAAAATGATTCATTTAAATGGGTGGAAATTTCCCAACGAACTTCGATATGTCATAGATTGTACTTTTGCAGTCTCTCGTCCTCTAAAATATTACCGTAACAATTTAAATCTAATATTGGAATCAAACCATTCTAGAAAAGAAATACTTTCTTAAGAAAGTCTTAAGAAGTCACTTAAGAGGTGACTGATGTAATTAGTTTGCATCTTTCCATACACTGGTAAAACAAGGAAAGGGAAGAAGGAAGGAAAAAACAAAAAGAAGGAAAGAAGGAAAGAAGGAAAGAAGGAAAGAAGGAAGGAAGGAAGGAAGGAAGGAAGGAAGGAAGGAAGGAAGGAGAGAGAGAGAAAGAAAACACTGACTTCTGATTAAAAGCTGCATGGTTTTTTTTTCTGTCTTCATTTTTTCTACTTTTCCCATATCTATCTCCTTTCCCAGTCCCCACTCTTTGAGTTTTTTCAGTCTCTATGATAGTGACATGGATTCACAGGAGTGGTGTCTGATGTTTTGGGTGGTCTTAGTAAACTTTAGTCTTTGGCTAACCTCTCCTTGGATTAGAAAGCAGCCAAGAAATCCCAGTATTTGGGAGCATAACTTTGAAAACCTGGGTGTATGTCAATATATTTGTTTTGGTCTAATAAGAAAAACTGAACACTTGTCAATCAAGGCAACAACTATTTCACCCAAATTTAAAACATCCCTGTGTGAATAAGTTACAGTTCTTTATTTGGTTTCAGCATCATTTATTTCATTTTATGGTTTGACATCTCTTGCTACCTGATCCAGAAAACAAATAGGGTTCTTAGCAAAATATCTCCTCTACACATTTTTTCCTTTGTTCTGATTCACTGTGTTATCATCACAAAATCTCATGACACAAGTGTTCAGGGGGAAAAATATTTGTTTTTGTATCTAAGAACATATATTTTTAAATAATTATTATTAACGAAAATATTTTAAATATTTAAGCAAATATTTGTTGTTTCTTTATTTGAAAGGCAGAATTACAGAGAGAGGGAGACAGAGAAAGGGATTTTCCATCCACCGGAAGCCCCAGATGACTACAATGATCAGGGTTGGGCAGACCAAAGCCAGGAGCCAGGATCTTCAGGATCTTGCTCATAGGTGGCAGGAACACAAGTACTTGAGCCATCGTTTTTTTGCTTTCCCAGACAAGTTAGCTGGAAGCTGGATCAAAAGTGGAACAGCCAGGATTTGAACTGCTACTCATATGGTACTCGTATGCTCGTGTTACAGGTTGTGACTTAAACTGCTGTCCCCTAACTCTGGTCCTTCTAACAATAGTTTGAGAAACCATACATGAAATCTTTCTCATTGCTTCTACTTTTTTTATAAAATTATATTAGATTCATTGTCATATGATCCAGCAATCCCACTACTGGATATACCCCAAAAAAGTCATCAACACTTTGTGTCAGATTCCTGTACCACCATGTTTATAGCAGCACTGCTCACAACAGCCAATATATGGAATCAATCAAGGTGTTCATCATCAGCTGAATAGATAAAGGAATGAAATATTATTCATCTCTAAAAAAAGAATGAAATTCTACCATTTGCATCAAAATGGATGCAACTAGAAGGCATTACATTGTGTGAAATAAACTGGACACAGAAAGACAAATATCACATGTTCTCCCTTACATGCTGGAGCTAAAATTAAAATCAGGGAAAAAAGGCAAAAAAAAAAAAAAGAAACAAATGTGTGTGCATATCAGCATTGCTGCAAATACAATTTTGCTGAAGTTTGTTTTATATCTTTGTCAAACAAATGGATAAGAATTATATACTAATATAGTTTCAATTATCTGTGTTTATTTTTAAATTTTACTGTTTTTGAGTGAATTTGACATCTTCTAATTTGATAACTATTTACAGTCCCTGACTATATTCCTACTGAACTATGCCCTACTTACTTTTGAGTTGTTGAACTCTTTATTGGACATGGAGAATTAAGCTTTTGACTACATTATAAATTAAAAATATATTATCTCAAAAATTAAAGAAAAGGAAAGGAAAGAAGAACAAAGCAGGAGGGAAGAAGGAAATATTATTTCTTTAGAATTATATCTATAAACTACATAAATCTGTTCTCTTCATATTAAATGAATAAAACTGGTAAAAACAGATTCAAATTTGTTTTGAAAAGCTCGTTGTATTTTATGAATTAAAGGGAGGGGAGAAATACAAGATTTCAAGACATACTACAGGGCAGATATAATCAAAATAGCCTGGTACTAGAAAAAAATAAATAGAAAAAAAAAAGGAACCAAATAGAAATCCCTGAAGCCAATCTGCACCTCTACAAACAACTTATCTTTGACAAAGCAGCTAAAGTCAAACCCTGGAGTAAAGACAGTCTCTTCAACTAATGGCACTGGGAAAATTGGATCTTCGTGTGCAGAAGTATGAAACAAGGCACCTACCTTATACAAAAATCCACTCAAAATGTATCAAGAATCACTATGGTCTTAAATCTGTCTATATAAAATACATGAAGCTTGTATAACTTAAATAAAGTTTTAAAAAGGAAAAGAAAAAAGAATATTTGTCTATTACAATGTGTTGACAAATAGATTAAAATACTTTTGTGTTTAATAAAGTAAGTAAAAATATTTGGTAAAGAGTGGATCAAGAACTGAAATCGATGAACAAATACTGTCAAATTACTAGGAAACATGGGAGAAACTCTGCAAGACATTGGCATAACCAAAGACTTCTTGGAAAAGACCCCAGAAGCACAGACAATCAAAGCCAAAACTGAAAAATGGGATTTCATCAAATTGAGAAGCTTCCACACTGCAAAAGAAACACTCAGCAAAGTGTAGAGGTAACTGACAGAATGGGGTAAATTATTTTCAAATTATGCAACTGAAAAGGAATTAATATCCAGAATCTATAAAGAGCTCAAGAAACTCAACTACAACAAAATAAACAATCCAATGAAGAAATGGACAAAGTACTTGAACAAGCATTTTTCAAGAGAGGAAATTCAAATGGCCAACAGACACATGTAAAAATGCCCAGCATCACTAGCTATCGAGGAAATGCAAATCAAAACCACAATAAAATTTCACCTCAACAGCAATTATAATGGCTCTCATACAAAAATCAACAACCCATAAATGTTGGTGATGATGTGGAGGGGAAAGTTACCCTATTCCACTGTTGGTGGGAATGTAAACTGGTACAGCCACTGTGGAAGACAGTATGGAGGTACTTCAGAAATCTGAATATAGACCTTTCATATGACCCAGACATCCCACTCCTGGGAATTTACCCAGAGGTATGATGAAATCAGCATATGAAAGAGTTATCAGTATTCCTATGTTCATTGCAACTCAATTCACAATAGCTAAGACATAGAATCAACCCAATGCCCATCAAGAGAAGACTGGATAAAGAAATCATAGTTTGGGGGCCAGCACTGTGGTGCAGCAGGTTAACATCCTAGCCTGAAGTGCTGGCATCCCATATGGGTGATGGTTCTAGTCCCAGCTGCTCCACTTCCGATCCAGCTCTCTTCTGTGGCCTGGGAAAGCAGTGGAGGATGACTCAAGTCTTTGGGCCCCTGCACACACATGGGGGACCTCGAGGAAGCTCCTGGCTCCTGGCTTCGGATTGGCACAACTCTGGCTGTTGCAGCCAATTGGGGAGTGAACCAGTGGATGAAAGACCTCTCTCTCTCTCTCACTCTCTCTCTCTCTCTCTGCCTCTCCTCTCTCTGTGTAAATAAATATATCTTTTTAAAAAAAGAAATTATGGTTTATGTTCACTATGGAGGTCTACACAGGAGTAAAACAATAAATAATCAAAATGTCCACTATTACATAAATAGATTTTAAAGTTACTCTGGAAATGGATTAAAGTCTAAAGGAACTTAATTATTATCTTCTGTTTCTTAAAGATTTATTTTATTTATTTGAAAGAGTTACAGAGAGAGGTAGAGACAGAGAGAGTGGTCTTCCATCTGTTGTTTCACTCCCCAGATGGCCACAATGACCGAAGCTGTGCCAATCAAAAGACAGGAGCTTCTTCTGGGTCTCCCACATGAGTGCAGGGGCCCAAGGACTTGGGCCATATTCTACTGCTGTCCCAGGTTATAGCAGAGAGCTGGATCAGAATAGGAGCAGCTGGGACTAGAACCGGTACCTATATGGGATGCCGGCACTTCAGGCCAGGGCTTTAACCTGCTGCACCACAGTGCTAGCCCCTTAATTATTATCTTCTAACAACACAGGAAATATTTTAATGTCACATTGTCATTGGTTCTATTTTATTGAAAGAAATATGAATGACTAATTCACAAAAAGAACTGAATTTTGGTGAAATGGTCATTTATACATTCAATTATTGTTTACAGTCATTGTTTACATTTTTGCTTTTTACTTGTTAACTTTTTATTTGGATAAGTATTAAGCCATTTTATTGTGATGAAAATTTAAAATATTTTATCTCAAAAACTAAAAAGAAAAGACAGAAAGGAAGGTAGAATGAAGGAGGGTGGGAGGGAGGAAAGAAAGGAGGAAGGAAGGAAATATCATTATGTTCTTAGACTTGCTACTACAAATCATACTGAATCTGTTAAAAATTGATTAAAATTAAAATAAAATGAAAAACAAAAAACTGCTGGTATATCTGAACAAGGGTACACTCAACAGTAAAAAAGAGTGATTTATTGATACATATTATATGAATGAATTTCAAAATTCAGTAATCAGATTTTAAAAATAATTCTATATAATCATATACATAAAGAATGATACATTTCTCTTGTAATAGCATAGATTCTTACAAAGTAGTTCTGATCAACTATAAAGATATGGTAACATTTTATAAGAAAGACCTTCAATGATACAAGTGAATAATTCTAACAACAGTGAAGGGGTTATTTGTGAGCCTGTTTTAAACTCTGCAAAATAACTTGCATTTCAGTTTCAAACCATTCTCACAAATAAAAATACATGTTCACAAGCAACAAGAAAGAAAAATGTGTCTATAGTATGTTTTCTGAGTTCTTTTTCATACCAATGAAAAGGATAAGTATAAAATATTCTTTAATTTCTATACATTTTCCTAGAGATTGAAGCAAAGAGTTTGGTTATGTTTATCTTCTATTATTGTTGGGGCCACGCCATGGCACAGTAAGTTAATCCTCCGCCTGCGGCACTGGCATCCCATATGGCCGCCAGTTCTAGTCCCGGCTGCTCTTCTTCCAATCCAGCTTTCTGGTGTGGCCTGGCAAAGCAGTGGAGGATGGCCCAAGTGCTTGGGCCCCTGTATCCACATGGGAGACTGGGAGGAGGCTCCTGGCTCCTGGCTTTGGATCGGCACAGCTCTGGCCGTTGTGCAGCCATTTGGAGAGTTAACCAACAGAGGGATGACCTTTCTCTCTGTCTCTTCCTCTCACTGTCTGTAACTGTACCTTTCAAATAACTAAATAAAATCTTTAAAAAAAATTTTTTTAAATCTTCTATTATTGCTATCTGTGATAACTGGTATTTCTCTTTTCCACAGAAACAAAAATAAAATAGAAAAACTCACATGTAAGTAATGTTTTCAGGAAGTAAGTATGTCAATTGAACATTTCGCCTCTAGCAATTACGGTATTGTTTTATTTCAATTAGCTAGGAAGCTACATCTTTGCATAGTACCAGATATAAAAACAATAAAATTCCTCCACCACTAGTATTTTCCCAGGAATTTTGAATACAAATCTTTCTCCTTGTAGCAATGAAGTACCTGGGGAAATTATGTCAATTATGATGTGTTCTGCTATACATTAAAAAACAATCCTTAGTTTGAAAAATATTTAGGCTCTACTGCTGCTGCTACCACCTGCTCCACACTCTCCACTTTGCTCCTTGCATGTCCAGAAAAGAGCAGCCATGCTCCCTTGGAATTTCCACACAGAGATGTCAGCTGTTATGACTTGCTACTGATCTGTTTGAACTAAAGTGAATGTAGATCTATTGCTTGGGTGATGTGAGGCCCCAGAGGTATAGGGGATTTGGATCATGCATACAAGAGCTCCTGATTTAAAGAAACAAAATATAAACATAGGACAAGTTCGGTAATTATACAGGATTTACATACCAGCGCATATAAAAAGCATGACCATACCCATCCTTTGCTTCAAATACAGATTTACCATGCCCAACTTCGGTGTCCATTGGGTGTCACTCTGGATACTCTCCCCCCAACCTAGAGCAATGACCACAGCTCCCTGGCTACACTCAGCACTCATGATTGGGTACTCACTGAAAGAGCAGACACTTCACTAAGCCACAGAGGCATAGTTTAAATATAAAATCCATCAGATGACAAAACCAACAACCATTTCCACAAATGCCTAAAACTAAACACAGAAATTCAGGAAAATATAAGGAAGACAACACGACTCCTGCAAGAAGCACAACACTTCAGTGTTAGAATGTGAAGACACTGGGATCTCACTCACAGAGCTCTTTCATTTAGGTCATTTTTTTTTTTTTTTTGCCAAAGTGTCTTGGCTTTCCATGCCTAAAATACTCTCTTGGGCTTTTTAGCAGGATCTGAATGCTTTAAGGACTGATTCTGAGGCCAGAGTGCTGTTTAGGGCATCCACCATTCTATGAGTCTGCTGTGTATCCCGCTTCCCATGTTGGATCATTCTCTCCCTTTTTTATTCTATCAGTTAGTATTAGCAGACACTAGTCTTGTTTGTGTGATCTCTTTGACTCTTAGACCTATCATTATGATCAATTATGAACTGAAACTGATCACTTTGACTAGTGAGATGGCATTGGTAAATGCCACCCTGATGGGATTGAATTGGAATCCCCTGGCACATTTCTAACTCTACCATTAGAAGTAAGTCCGATTGAGCATGTGCCAAACTGTACATCTCCTCCCTCTCTTATTCCCACTTTCATATTTAACAGGGATCACTTTTCAGTTAAATTTAAATGCCTAAGAATAATTGTGTGTTAATTATGAGTTCAACCAATAGTATTAAGTAGAACAACAACAAAAAAGACCTAAACGAAAGATCTCTGTGAGTGAGAGCCCAGCAGAAATAACGAGCCATCAGAGAAGGAGGTACCTTTATCTGAAGGGAGGAGAGAACTTCCAATTTGACTGTGACCTTGTCTAAATAAAATCAGAGTTGGCAAACTCAAGAGGCTTCCATAGCCTTGACAGCTCATGACAAGAGCCTCGAGTGATTACTGACACCATAAATAAGAGTGTCAGTTGTTAAACCAACAACAGGAGTCACTGTGCACTTAGTCCCCATGTGGGATCTCTATCCTTAATGTGTTGTACTATGTGAATTAATGGTATAACTAGTACTCAAACAGTGCTTTACACTTTGTGTTTTTGTGTGGGTGCAAACTGTTGAAATCTTTACTTAGTACATACTAAATTGATCTTCTGTATATAAAGATAATTGAAAATGAATGTTGATCTGAATGGAAGGGGAGAGGAAGCGGGAGATGGGATGGTTGTGGGTGGGAGGGAGGTTATGGAAGGAAAAACCATTATAATCTAAAAGTTGTACTTTGGAAATTTATATTTATTAAATAAAAGTTAAAAAAAGAATGTGAAGACAAAGAGATTGATTAAATGCCTGAAACGGAATTCAAAACAATTATCATAGGATTACTTAGAAGAAATGAGAACCAAATTCATGAGTTAAAGTAATTCATACATGACTTGAAGAGAAAAATTTTGCCATGAGATTGAGATTTTAGAAGAGAAATTAGACACGAATAATTTCCTAGATCAAATAAAATATGGTGGAAAGCCTTAACAACAGACATGATGAGACAGAAGAAAATATCTACAATGGAAGATCTATCTCTGTGGGTGAGATCCCAGTAGAAAGAACGGGCCATCCAAGAAGGCGGTACCTTTCTCTGAAGGGAGGAGAACACTTGCACTTTGAATATGGCCTTGTCTAAATAAGACCGGAGTTGGTGAACTCTAGAGGCTTCTATAGCCTAGGCGGCTCATGATAAGAGTCTTGGGTCACTCTGGCAAAAAGATCTCTGTGAGTGAGATCCCAGTGGAAAGAACAGGTCATCAAAGAAGGAGGTACCTTTCTCTGAAGGGAGGAGAGAACCTCCACTTTGACTATGACCTTGTCTAAACAAGATAAGAGTCGGAGAACTCAAGGGGCTTCCATAGCCTTGGAAACTCATGACTGGTGCATAGGGAGATTACTGATGCCATAAACAGGAGTGTAAATTTGTAAAGTCAACAACAGGAGTCACGGTGCACTTACTCCTCATGTAGGATCTCTGTCCTTAATGTGCTGTACATTGAGGCTTAATGCTATAACGAGTACTCAAACAGTATATTTCACTTTGTGTTTCTATGGGGGTGCAAATGGTTGAAATCTTTACTTAATGTATACTAAACTGATCTTCTGTAAAAAAAAAAAAAAAAAGAAATTATCAATTCCCAACTTGACTCTCACTGGGATTAAACATGACAATAGGTCTGATCTGATTTCATCATCATTTAAAAAAAATCATCTATTATTTTTCACTTTATGTTTCTGTGTGGGAGCAAACTGTTGAAATCCTTACTTAATGTATACTAAGCTGATCTTCTGTATATTAAGATAATCGAAAATGAATCTTGATGTGAATGGAAGGGGAGAGGGAGTGGGAAAGGGGAGGGTTGTGGGTGGGAGGGACGGTATGGGGGGGAAGCCATTGTAATCCATAAGTCGTACTTTGGAAATTTATATTCATTAAATAAAAGATAAAAAAAAGATAAGAGTCTTGGGTGATTACTGATGTCATAAATAAGAGTGTCAATTGTTAAATCAACAATGGGAGTCACTGTACCCATTGGGGAGTCACTTACTCCCCATGTAGGATCTTTGTCCTTAATGTGTTATACTATGCAAATTAATGCTAAAACTACTACTCAAACAGTACTCTATACTTTGTGTGTCTGTGTAGGCATAGTCTGCTGAAATCTTTACTTAGTATATACTAAGTTGATCTTCTGTATACAAAGATAATTGAAAATGAATCTTGATGAAGAATGGGGTAGGAGAGGGAGTGAGAGATGGGATGATGCGGGTGGGAGGGAGGTTATTGGCAGAAAAGACTTAATCCAAAAGTTGTACTTTGGAAATTTATTTAATAAAAGTTGAAAAAAAAGAAACTCAAGATCAATGCACGCATCTACAACCAATTTATCTTTGACAAAGGAGCCAAAATCAAACCTTGGAGGTGCTGAGAAAACTAGATCTCTACATGCAGAAGTATGAAGCAAGACTCCTACCTTACACCTTACACAAAAATCCACTCAAAATGTATGAAAGACCTAAATCCACAACTGTATATCATCAAGCTACTTGAGAACATTGTGAGAACTCTGGAAGACATTGGCATAGGCAAAGACTTCTTGGAAAAAACTCTAGAAGCACAGGCAATCAAAGCCAAAATTGACAAATGGAATTTTTATAGAAAACTTTTATTTAATAAATATAAATTTTATAAGTACAACTTTTGGATTATAGCGGTTCTCCCCCTGCCCATTCCCACATTCCCACCTACAAATTATCCCACCTCCTACTCCCTCTCCCATCTCATTCTTCATTAAGATTCATTTTGAATTATCATTATATACAGAAGATCAGCTCTATACTAAGTAAAGCTTTTAACAGTTTGCACCCACACAGACATACAAAGTACTGTTTGAAGACTGGTTTTACCATTAATTCTCATAGAACAACATATTAAAGACAGAGGTTCTACATGGGGAGCAAGTGCATAGTGACTCCTGTTGTTTATTTAACAATTGACACTCTTATTTATGATGTCAGTGATCACCCAGGCTCTTGTCATGAGCTTCCAAGGCTATGGAAGCCTCTTGAGTTCACAAACTCTGACTCTATTTAGACAAGGCCATATTCAAAGTGGAAGTTCTCTCTTCACTTCAGATAAAGGTGCCTCCTCCAACAAAAGGAATTAAATCAAGTTGAGAAGCTTCAGCACTGCAAAAGAAACACAGCAGAGTCTGGCGCTGTGGCATAGTGGGTAAAGCCACCACAAGCGAGGCCAGCATCCCATATGGGCACCATTTCGAGTCCCAGCTGCTCCACTTATGATCCAGCTCTCTGATATTGCCTGGGAAAGAAGTATAAGATGACCCAAGTCCATGGGCTCCTGCAACCACGTGGGAGACCTGGAAGAACTCCTGGCTCCTGGCTTCAGACTGGCACAGCTCTATCCATTGCAACCATTTGGGAAGTAAACGAGGAGATGTAAGACTCTCTCTCTCTCTCTCACTCTCTCTCTTTCTCTCTCTTTCTCTCTCTTTCTCTCTCTTTCTCTCTTTCTTTCCCTCCTTCCCTCCCTCTCTGCCTCTCTGTAACTCTGCCTTTCAAATAAACAAATAAATCTAAAAAGTGAGAGAGAAAAGGAACACTAGCAAAGTGAAGAAGCCACCAACAGAATGGGAAAAAATATTTGCAAACTATGCAACTGGTAAAAGATTTTCATCCAAAATCTATAAAGAGCTCAAAATTCAACAACAAAACAAAGAATCCAGTGAAGAAATGAGCAAAAGAACATGAACAGGCATTTTTCGAGAGAGGAAATTCAAATGGCTAACAGACACTTGAAAAAATGCTCAGGATCACTAACCATCAGGAAAATACAAATCAAAACTACAGTGAGCTTTCAACTCACTCAAGTTTGAATGACTCTCATACAGAAATCAACAAAAAACAAATGCTGCTGAAGATGTGGGGAATGTAAACTGGTACAGGCACTCTGGAAAACAGTATGAAGATATCTCAGAAATCTGAAAATAGAACAACTATATGATCCAGTCATCCCACTCCTGGAAACTTAACCAAACCAAAAGAAATCAGCATATGAAAGAGTGATCTATATCCCCATGCTCACTGCAGCTCAATTTGTAATAGCTAAGATATTGAATCAACCCAGATGTCCATCAGTTGTCAAATAGATAAAGAAATTATGGTATATACACTATGGAGTACTACTCAGCTGTAAAAAAATGAAATCCTGTATTTTGCAACAAAATGTAAACAACTTGAAACCATTATACTTAAAGTATCAACAGAACCAATATAATAAACTGGTTTAAGATCATGGCAAATTTCACATCTCATCTTTAGAACGTGTGCATAGATATAACCCCATTATTCAAAATTGAATTTATTATTCAAATAACCAATTATTCAATAAGAAGAGTCAAGCAAAAATTAGCATAATTAATTTCTATCTTGTTTATCTTAGAAACGTAATTCTAATATCAATAAGGATTATGGATTAGAGACAGAAAAAGAAAGAGGTCTATACATCCATTAGAAAGACTTTGGTTAAAGACAGGCAGGAGTGAATAGTGGGTGACTAGTCAATGCTTGAACTTGACAATTTGGTTGCTTGAACTACACTATGGAGATTAATGATGCAGGCTTCAAATTAGATACATAAAATTCCACCATTATAGAACCATAAGTTTCAAATGTCTATAAGACATATCTGATGTAATATATTAAAACCACTCAACATTGTTTCTGGCACACAGTAAGAATTTAGTAAGAATCATTACTGGCTATAGACATGAGTGAAAGGTAGGAGAAATTAAGGATTATTCTCCCCATTTCCTACCTGATAATAAAGTACATAAATAATTTTGGAAGAAAAAGAATTTTGAAAAAAATGTAGTTCTCTTTTTCTCTCTCTCCTAAAATTGTCATCTTCTTTTTCCCAAAAATTTTTATCATGTCTTTAATGCCAGGCCAGGAAACTGAATCTGCTTGGAATTTTTCCCTTTCCCCTTCAGACCAATTTTCCATCTGTTCCATGGCCCAAGTGATTGACTGCATTGTGTCAATGGATGGAATCCAATGGTCGCTTCCTTCTATTAGTTATTAGATTCACACAATGGGGCATTTCTAGAAAATATGAAAATAACCAGAATAGGTAATAGGGTATTTACTTTAACTCTCCATGTGGGATTGGCAAAAGCTGGCTTTATCTACCAAACAAGGTCACAACTTATACCTAACAATTCTATTTCAAGGCCAAATCCTACATAGACTTTGTGGTTTCCTCTTATCTTGGGAAATTTTCCCTTGAGTAAACTTTCCTGAAGTTGTCCAAATGGAGCATGGCATCTATGATTCCACCAAGACCTTACTGACAGAGGGAGACTGAAGTATCATGCAATCAAGATTGCTAATGGGATCTGGAGTGACAGAAACATATATAGATACATGGGACCTGATTCTTCCCTGTACCTGGCCTGAGGAGACTTCAACCAGTTAAAGAAACTGAAGGAGGAGTTGGAACAGTCATCACAGCATACATGCTATAAAGTAGCAACTAATGATGGAGTTCCATAGCCAAGAACACCTGAAGAAAACATAAAAAACTCAGTATGGTTCTGTTGGACAGGCACAGAAAGGATGCACTATAGAAGAAGCCATAAAAAAAAATCTTGAAAATAGAATCACATAAATTGAAACAGTGGTGAATAAAGAAGCCATGGGAAGCAGAGCAGAACATACTCCAAAAATGTGCTGAGACAACTCACACGTGAGCAGAGGTCACCTCATGCTACTGACAGATCATGAGGGCAGGGCTTCCCTTACAAAGACAGAGGCTGGGGTCAAAGACCACGTCAGGTGGCTGGAGATTCTGGAGAGTGAGTGGAAAGAATTTGGCCCAGATGCTCCTCCTTCAATGTTATAAGAACCTAAAAGCTTCCTTCTGTACCCAAATGCCATCTTGGGAAGGAGAAACAAGAAAGTAGAGGGGACCCTTGAGAGTAGGAGGAAAATTTGAGAGACTGAGTAACTCCCCCCAAGAAAAATAAAGCTAACATTCAAAACAGAGTGACATATATGTTTGAATGGCAAGATCTCTTGATATTTCCATCAAAACTCTGGGAACCTGAGAACAAAGTGAGGTATTAAAGAACATACACATATCATTTATATTTTTTAAAGATTTATTTATTTATTTGAAAGAGTTACACTGAGAGATAAGGAAATGCAGAGAGAGAGAGGTCTTCCATCTGCTGGTTCACTTCCCCAGTTGGGTGCAATGGCTGGAGCTGCACTGATCTGAAGCCAAGAGCCTGGAGCTTCCTCTGGGTCTCCCATGTGGGTACAGGCCCAAGGACTTATACCATCTTTCACTGCTTTCCCAGGCCATAGCAGAGAGCTGGATCGTAAGAGGAGCAGCCAGGACCGAACCGGCACCCATATGGGATGCTGGCACTGCAGGCAGCGGCTTTACCCCCTATGCCACAGAACCAGTCCCCATTTATATTTTATTTACTGCATTTCTGCTTCCCAGTTTGTGATCACTCAAACTGAACTTCACCATAAATGTGGTCATATAATTTGTGCTAGAGTATGAGAAGCCTATGAGATATCCGAGTGAAGATGGCCTACTATCAGAAAGCACATATTTAGAAATTATTTGCATATTTGTTATGTTGGAGACATGGTAGTAAATGGAATAACAAGGGCAGAAGTACGAGATGGCTAGTGAATTAACACTGGCGTTTTCTGAACAGAAATATCTCCAACTGGGTTTAAATTTGCAAATCTTTTGTGATCATTTCTTTAGTTTCATCAAAAAGTTGCAAATAGCATACAACAGCATTCATTTGTGTTAATTTTGCAATTGTCCATGCTCTACTTATTTGTGCTCAATAAATGAAGTGAGAATAACAGATGAAACTGATGAGAAAAAGAGAGAACACATGGATACCAAGATTTTACATCAAATAATTACTTGCTTGTAACATTGAAATTTCTCACTGCCAGAAAAACTTCATCAGAAATTTCAGAACAAAAAATAGTCTGCAAAAAAAAGAAATTTCAGAAGATGATGATTGATGTGGCTTGGTGCCCAAAGGAAATGTGGCAGATTTTTTTGATCCACTGGCCAAAGATTTATTTTTCCTTGAAATTAAAAGGCCGAACAATGTTTTTCCAAAGAGATATTATGTTTATAGAAGTAGTCTAATGGCCAAGTTATGTGTTGATTTTTCTAAATTCATTATATTGTGTCATGATTTGGTCATCTGTGTGACAGAATTATACCACATAGGGTACCTGGCCATGAAAATTCCTTGTGGTTGCTGCTTCCACCACAAATTTTGCACACATGATTGAAATACTAACTCTGTGGCCAGCGCCGTGGCTCATTAGGTTAATACTCCACCTGCGGCGCTGGCACCCCGGGTTCTAGTCCCAGTTGGGACACTGGTTCTGTCCCAGTTGCTCCTCTTCCAGTCCAGCTCTCTACTGTGGCCCAGGAGGGTGGTGGAAGATGGCCCAAGCACTTGGGCCCTGTACCCGCATGGGAGACCAAGAGGAAGCACCTGGCTCCTGGCTTCAGATTGGCACAGCGCCGGCTGTAGTGGTCATCTGGGGGGTGAACCAATGGAAGGAAGACCTTTCTCTCTCTCTCTCTCTCACTGTCTAACTCTGCCTGCCAAAAAATAAAAAAAAAGAAATACTAACTCTCCACTGAGATTTTTTTTCACCATCAATTGACTGAAATATGTAATTCATTATTTGGGCCGGCGCCGCGGCTCACTAGGCTAATCCTCCGCCTAGCGGCGCCGGCACACCGGGTTCTAGTCCCGGTCGGGGCGCCGGATTCTGTCCCGGTTGCCCCTCTTCCAGGCCAGCCCTCTGCTGTGGCCAGGGAGTGCAGTGGAGGATGGCCCAGGTGCTTGGGCCCTGCACCCCATGGGAGACCAGGAAAAGCACCTGGCTCCTGGCTCCTGCCATCGGATCAGCGCGGGCGGCCATTGGAGGGTGAACCAACGGCAAAGGAAGACCTTTCTCTCTGTGTCTCTCTCTCTCACTGTCCACTCTGCCTGTCAAAAAAAAAAAAAAAATATGTAATTCATTATCTGCCTGCCCAGCATGAATTATGTCAGCCTTCAAATAATCTAATGAGATAGGGTCTTTAAGCAATGAAAGTGCAAACATGCAGGTATATGACTTTTGGAACTTAATCATATGCTGGTAGCTGGAGGCAAGGAGCCCCTTACTGGTGATAAGGACAGTGTTAGTAGCCCCTGGTGTACTTCAGCAAGGTTACTGCCTGGCTATAACCAGCAGCTCATAGACATTAAGGTCAGATCACCCACTAGACTGGCAAAGGTATTAACCAAAGGTTAAGACAATCTAGAATAGGCAGAAGAGAAGCAAAACAACTAGTATCACTGGTAGCCATCAGAGCAGCCGCAGTATCTGGGGTATTTTGGTTACATATTTTAGCGATAATATTTTGGATATGGTATCTTAAAAAATACATTATTAAATTATTTTTAACTTTTTTAATGTGGCTAACTTTTTTAGACTATAATATATGGCTAATATTTGTGGTTTGCATTATATATCTATTTAACAGGTTTACACTATAATATCTGTATGCAACATTTCATTTCTTATGGGTCAGAACCCCTAACCAACAAGAATCCATCAGCAGCTAAATACATGTGATATATAACTGATAGATAAAAGCCATGCAGGTAGTCATAGCCTGCAGGGGAGAAAAGTGCATAATGAAAGCTAATGAGAAACGGAAAATGGTGATTCCTTTCTTCATCTTTAACAGGCATGGAATAAATTCCATCCATGAAACAAGACAGAAAGCTGCAGAGAACTGATTACTTCAGTTTTAAAAGAACAAGGCAATCTTTCCTAAATTCTTTTTCTGAACTCAAAACCTATATCCCTATAAACCCATCAAACAAGTACCTCTGCAGCAGGTGGATCTGTTTAGATAGTAAATATTCCAACAGAGCTGCAGATAGAGAGGAAATGCATCTTTAAAAATGAGAGCTCTTAATAAGATATAGTTGTTGTATTTTAAAAATAATACTTAAAACAATTCAGTAACCACAACATTCAGTCATCCTCCATAAAGTTATCTACTATAATCTCCACTTCTGGATATGGATAGCAAAACAGCAATATATAAACAAACAACATCAAAGTGCCTTTTTGGCTAACTGCCACCTTACCACTTCTGAACTGATGCCAATTAGAATGACATCACTCTAGTTCCATGTCCTTTACTGACCTTCCCACTTCTGTTGCCAAGTTGTATTAACTTTTTCCACTACAATTTGTCTTTTTCCTTTTGTCTTGGTGTCTTTAAATAATAACTTGACATCACTTGACCTCAACCTACAATTTTGGCTGATAATATCACCAAGCAATTCTCTTTCATAATGGCCCTGTATAATCATTTATTGTGTCAGAAAAATCATGCAAGAAAAGGTTGTGTGCTGTGACTGAAGGAAATTCTTTTAAATATACTTAAATCATACCTTCATTTGGCAGGTAAGATGGGATGTTCTATTAAACTATAGAAATCCAGTGTTCATAGTACTTAGTAAATCCATCTGTATATACTGTATATACTTAGTAAATCCATCTGTATATACTATTTGTCTTAGTAGACTTTAAACAAAATCGCTCTGTCCATTAAACTGAAAATAAAAGTGTTCTCCATTAACTGGAGTCTTGTTTTGTTTGTTTTGTTCTGTTTTCTAAGGAATTTATTAATGCATTAGATTCTCAAGGTCACAGCAAATGCATACTACAAAACAATTCTCATCAATTCTCATATTAATATGATATTAATACAAAGAGAACAAATTATGTAGTTCCTAAAGAAATTCTAATAATATAATGATATTTCCCATCCTCCTTTCTTCCCTCTCTTCCCCTTTCTTCTTTCCTTTGTTTCTTTTTAATTTTTGAAATAACATATGTTCATTTATATTATGGCAAAAGGCTTAATAACCCACTAAATAAAGAGTTCAACAAGTAAAAAAAAACAAAATGGTCATAGTTCAGCAAGAATTTAGGCAACGGCTCAAACAGGAATCAATTGAAAAGATGTTCATTTCACTCATATGGGGTAAATTTTAAAATAATGACAAATCTTCAAAACTATAATAATATATCACTCCTAACTATTGACTTGGCAAAGACATAAAACAAAGTTTGATAAAACTACATTTGCAGCAATACTGATACTTACAGGTTTTTTTTTCTTTTTTTCTAACATTAGCTCACATATAATAAGGGAGAACATGTAGTATGTGTCTTTGTGTGTTTTTTAAATATTATTGAGGTTCCAAAAATGTCTGAATTCTGCAAATATGAAGAAAGAAAAATAAAATATTTATTTGAAAAAATCAGTATCTTTGGAATGTTAAAAAATAGTTTTTATCCAAAAAAAGACCCAGTTAATAAAGAATATTTACTAATAACACATTTATGGGATACGTGTGAGCTAGTCTATAGTGTTAACTCACTATCTGTGAATTCACATATACTAGTTAAGTAAAAAAAATCATTGCAATTTTTTTAAGCACAAGGATTTTTCTTGCTTGAAGAAGAAAATTCTTTACCTGCACAGTTGTTTAAATGGCTATGGCTCGCTGCCTTTTTCCCACTGTATGTCAATGTTGAGCATAGTGTCTGGCAAATATTTTCTATTCAGACACATGCTGTGAATAGCTTAATATTTCCAATTTCACAGGACTATAGTGTCTAATAACATGGGTTCACGTCTTGGCTCTGTCTTTCATTGGGTATGTGAATGCACAACTTACATAATCTATCCTCTGTTTTCTCATCTTAAAAAGGGGTATTGCAAAATATAGTTTTGTAAAACTTTGTTTTATACCTTTTTCAAACCAATGCTTAAGAATATTATACTACAAAAAAAAGTGGAGGAAGAAGGGCATTCCCAGGAGAGTTGGAGAGAAATTTGCAGTGGAAACTCTACAAAAGCAAGAGCGATGCCAAAGATCAGCATGGAAGGTGTGGACGCACAGCAATAAGCATGGACACAACACATGAACCCCACAGCGGAAAGCCGAAAGAAGTACCAGCTTTCGAGAGAGGTGGGAGCAGACAGCAGCAGCCCACGCCACTGGCAATATAGCCAGAGGAAGAGCCTACCATGGGTCTGGCTTGGGGTCCTATGGGGGACAGCATACCTCACTAACCCAGAGATAAAGGGTGCACTTATCTCTCCCCATACTCCCAAACACTGCCCAGCAACCACCTGGCAGGGGGGCACCATCTTGACACAAGTAGTGGCTGCAGCAGTTCAGGTGTGCACAATGAGCAGGGAGAAACTTCCATTCTGAAATCAATAGCATCTGCAGTGACTCTTGTGTGCACTGGCAACCATCAAGGAGAAGCCACCATTTTAAAACTAGTAGTGTCTATGGCATCTCTATGTATGAGTGTTATCCAAGGATTTTACCAGAGGGAAAAATCTGCATTCCCCGCTGACTTTGAGTATGGCTGGGAGGATTGACAAGGCTGAGTACACATGTAGGACTGTGAGTTACCTTTAGCAACTCAACATAACACAGGCTCTGGGGCTCAAACCACCTAGAGAAAGCACCCACAGACAGATGGCTCTGAGAACCTATCTGCCTCTCTGTAGAGACAAAATAGGCTAGCAGGGCAGAACAGATCCTCTATACTCTGTGACTGTGGAATTATTGTGTGCTGAGTCTGTGAGAACTCTGTGAACTGCACGAGAGGATGCAGGGTGTAGCTGGGTCTCGGACAATCACTGTGAGTGGTGCCAAAGGATCATAGCTTCCTGTTTGCCTGGGATGGATCATTGCAGTGGGATCCATGTTCACACAAGGACTGCACAGATGCTTTGTATGGTTCAAGTTGCATCCATTGTGGGCTAACCTAGGGCATTGATCACCTTGGAAGAGGGGAGGTGATCTGATTATGCCAATGCAGGTGATCATAACCTTCTTCCTACTGAAAAGAGATCAACCAAGCCCAACTTGGGTGTCACCCTGGATATTCACTCCACACTGAATCACTAACCAGAGCTTCCTGGGTAGTCACTGAAAAAGCAGACACTCCACTAAGCCACAAAGGCACAGTTCAAATACAAAATTCATTAGAGGAGCAAACCAACAAGAAATTACATAAAAGCCTGAAAATAAATGCAGAAACTCAAGAAACAAAAATAAGGAAGACAACATGATTACCTCAACTGAAAAGTGATCCCTGTTAAATATAAGAGTGGGAATAAGAGAGGGAGGAGATGTACAGTTTGGGACATGCTCAATTGGACTTGCCCCAAATGGTGGAGTTAGAAACGTACCAGGGGATTCCAATACAATCCCATCAAGGTGGCATGTACCAATACCATCTCACTAGTCAAAGTGATCAATTTCAGTTCACAATTGATCACACTGATAGGTCTAAGAGTCAAAAAGCTCACACAAACAAGACTAGTGTCTGCTAATACTAACTGATAGAATCAAAAAGGGAGAGAACGATCCAACATGGGAAGCAAGATATACAGCAGACTCATAGAATGGCAGATGTCCTAAACAGCACTCTGGCCTCAGAATCAGCCCTTAAGGCATTCAGATATGGCTGAAGAGCCCATGAGAGTATTTTAGGCATGGAAAGCCAAGACACTCTGGCAAAAAAGAAAAAAAAAAAAAAGAGGACCTAAATGAAAGTTCTCTGTGAGTGAGATCCCAGTGGAAAGAACGGGGCCATCAAAGAAGGAGATACCTTTCTCTGAAGGGAGGAGAGAACTTCCACTTTGGCTATGACCTTTGCTGAATAAGATCAAAGTCGGTGAACTCAAAAGGCTTGGCAACTCATGACTAGAGCCTAGGGAGATTACTGACGCAATAAACAAGAGTGTCAAATTTTTAAGTGAACAACAGGAGTCACTGTGGACTTACTCCTCATGTGGGGTCTCTGTCCTTAATGTGTTGTCCAATGTGAATTAATGCTATAACTAGTACTCAAACAGTATTTTTACACTTTGTATTTCTGTGTGGGTGCAAACTGATGAAATATTTACTTAATATATACTAAATTGATCTTCTGTATATAGATAATTGAAAATGAATCTTTATGTGAGTGGAAGGGGAGAGGGAGTAGGAGATGGGAGGGGTGCAAGTGGGAGGGAAGTTATGGGGGGGAAGCCATTGTAATTCATAGACTGTACTTTGGAAATTTATATTTACTAAATAAAAGTTTAAAAAAATTTTTTTAATTGACTAATGGGATTAAATCAAATTAAGAACCTTTTGCACTGCAAAAAAAAAAAAAAAAAACAATTGGAGAAGTGAAGAGGCAACCAACAGAATGGGAGAATATATTTGTGAACTGTGAAACTGATAAAGGATTCATATCCAGAATATATAAAGAGAACAAGTAACTCAACAACAACAAAACAAACAACCTAGTTAAAAATGGACAAAGGACTTAAACAGGCATTTTTCAAAAGAAGAAGGCACATGAAAAAATGCTCAGGATCACTAGCCACCAGGGAAATGGAAATGAAAACCACAATGATATTTCACTTCACCCCCATTAGAATGGCTTTCCTACAGAATCAGCAAACAACAAATACTGCCGAGTATTTGGGAAAAAAGGTAACCTAATCCACTGTTGGTGGGAATGTGAACTGGTACAGCCTTTGTGGAAGACAGTATGGAGCTATCTCAGATATCTGAACACAGACCTGCCATATGACCCAGCCATCCCACTCCTTCATTTCTCATCAAGAGAAATGAAATCAGCACGAGTTATCTTTAAGCCCATGTTTATTGCAGCTCGATTCAAAATAGCTAACACATGAAAATTTTTAATAATATAGAATGAGGAAAGCCTTTTAAAAAAGTTGAAAACACAAAAACTATGATGAAAAGACAAAATTTAAATATATTAAAAATTTTAAGTTAGAAAATCACTATTGGGCAAAAGCCACAGGATTAAGTTTTGTGCTTCAGGAAAGACACTAAAAGCTAATACACAAAAGTTTCATGAGAAACAAGATCTTTTAAAATGAGGTACCATGTTGGGGCCAGTGCTATGGCACAGCAGGATAAAGCCCTGGCCTGAAGTGCTGGCATCCCTTGTGGGCATTGGTTCCAGTCCCGGCTGCTCCTCTTCCAATCCAGCTCTCTGTTATGGCCTAGAAAAGAGTGGAAGATGGCACAAGTCCTTGGACCCCTGCACCCATGTGAGAGACCCAGAAGAAGCTCCTGGCTCCTGACTTCAGATCGGCACAGCTCCAGCTGTTGCGGCCATCTGGGAAGTGATCAAGTGGACGGAAGACCTCTCTTTGTCTCTACCTCTCTCTGTAACTCTGTCTTTCAAATAAATAAAATTAATCTAAAAAAAAAAAAGAAAAGAAATGAAATTGGTAGTTTGAGAATCGTCCTTATCTCAACTATTGAGGAACATTTATTTTTTTTTCTTCATTCTGTTTGTTGAACTCTTTACTTAGTTTAGGGTTAATCTTATGAGTATAAAGTTAACTGAAAATAGATCTTTGTAAAAGATAAGAGTGGAAATAGGAGAGGGAGGAGGAAGAAGGGTTACAGCGTGGGTGGGAGAGTGGGTTGGGTACAAAGTAACACTATGTTCCTGAATCTGTATATATGAAATACATGACATTTGCACATCTTAAATAAAATTTTAAAAAATAAAAATAAATAAAACTTCAAGATAAAAGAAAAGAAAATGAAGGCTCATGAGCAGTGTGATAGAAAGTATTAATTTTCTTTTTCTACATGGAAAAAGATCCAAAAATTTACATTTAGTGTCTAAAGTTATAAATGTTACCAATGTAAAAATGAGATGTCATATATAACTGATAAACTGAAGAGTCTAAACTATTCTGAATCAAACAGGGATTATTTCATTTTTCTCAAAAAATTGCTTCAATCTGGTGCCGGCACCATCATGTACAGGCTAAGCTGCCGCCTACAGTGCTGGCATCCCATATAGGAACTAGTTCGAGTCCTGGCTGCTCCATCTCTAAACCAGCTGCCTGATAATATGCCTGGGAGAGCAGTGGAAGATCTCCCACGTGCTTGGGACCCTGCACCCACACTGGAGACCAGGATGAAACTCCTGGCTCCTGAATTCAGTCTGACCCAACCCTGACAGTGCAGCCACTTGGAGAGTGAACCAGTGGATGCAAGATCTCGCTTTCTCTAGCTCTGCCTCTCTTTCTCTGTTACTCTGCCTTTTAAATAAATAAATAAATCTTTTTTTAAAAAATTGCTTCAATTTTTCTCTTTGAGATTTCTCATACCCTCCATTACTAATATTTGAGTAGACTCCTTAGCTCTCCAATCATTTTCACTTATGGGGAGAAGAAAGCATAACTCTTATAATAATGGAAGTTCAAGTTGAAAAGCTATACTTTAGTCTAAATCAAAACTTCAGACTCATATTTATTTCAGTACATTTCTCTTCATTTTGCGGTCCTTCCTTAACAAGATCTGAGGCTTCGGGAAAAGGAGAGACTTCAATTCAACAAACATAATCATCAACATTTGGATAAAGGAAGAAGTTTAAGTAAGATAATGTATTCAGCTTTTGTACCATAGAATCAGTTGCTACTAAAGTTCTTATTTCAAGAAATAGAAGCATAAGTGCACCACAGACCATTATGATAGAAAACACTAGGATATTTAAGAACAGAAATGAGTCAAGTTACCATGGAGAATGGGACTATAAACAAGTACCTTTTTCTGTCCACTTAATTACATTTATATCCTTACAGTGTTCACCCTTCACACAAATTATGTTAATAAAAAAATAAAAATAAAGTACAATATTAAGAAAAATGGTTAAGAATGTCAGTCTGAAGACAATAATGAGATTTGAAAAATAATCATTGGACTTATCAACATGAAGGTTACTGTTTGTATTAACTGAGAAAGATTTAATAGTGTGGGGCAAGTGCTAAATTAAAGCAAGTTGAAAATTAGTAAGTAGTTAGGAATACAGGACATTAACAATTCTCTTAAGATATTTGTCATTTGGGAAGAGAATATATATGTCTATAGCTATAAAGTGAAATGAAATCAGAACTATTTATTGTCTTTGTTGTTGCTATTTTAAGTTGAGTGGCACATTAAAATGTAAATAGAAAGGATTGAGTAGAGAAAGGGTAGTTGAGTGATTAGAAGAGGAAGTATGCTAATAAATTTTCTGAGAAAGCTAGAAAAAATATGATAAGAAAGCAAGAGTAAGAAGGCTGAACCATATCTAGAAAGAGTTCACCCTTTAGATAGTTCATACTTAAATGGTACAACTGAATTGAAAATTAATACAGACACATCCATCTATGAGTAACTGCAAAGATTTAGTGAAGCAAAGTTCAGAAAATTTATCTAGTGGCTTCTATATATTCTGTGAAGAATATAATAAAATTATATGCAGAAATTTGAGTAGAGTAGACCATTTAGAAATATTTTGTACACAGAATAGGATGGACAGTATTAAAATATAGCAGATTGACTAGGCAATGTTAATCATCCATGTACAACACAAATGAATAGAGTAGTAAAGATAGCAGTACAGCAGCAAGATGTGCCAAGTCACACAGATAGAGATAAATGAATAGAGGAGACAGTCAGGCAATGGAACCACGGAAGGTTGGCACAGAGTGGAGAGTGCCGGAGACCACGCTAAGGAAGGTAGAGGTGCCCAAACTGCAGAAACAGAACTCAACAAAGAACCAAGTGGGAGGACAGTGGCTGCTGCCATTGCAGCCACCCCGCTGCACTCACAACTGAAGCCACCCTGCCACAGCCGCCCCGCCATACCCACTGCACTCTGGAAGGGACAGGTGAGACACAAGCACGAATGAACAGGTGAGCAAAGCAAAGCAAAGTGAATAGTGCTTGCTGCTGTAAGGGGGAAGAGGGCATGATTCTGGGGGACAAACAGAGATTGAACTTGCCATGATCCCTCGGTGTCTCCCCGCGCCCCACAGCTGGAGCTGCAGAGGCAGAGAGCAGCCATCTTGTTTGTTTACATTCAGGAGTGAAAGAGGGCGGGCTGTGCTTTTGTCTCCCAAACACAAACTTCAGTGGTGGGAACCACCCCACCTGGGGAACAGGGGTCACAGCAGATCAGAGTGACTCCCTCCTCATCACTCAGAGGGCACAGTGTTGAGGGGCTGAGAAACAAAGGCCCAGGCACACTCGGGCAAACAAAAGAACATGAGTGCTTGCCCCAGGGGGCAGGGCATAGTCCTCAAAGCCTAGGTACCAGCCTATGCAAGTACCTCCTCCCTCAGTTACCAGAAATAAACAAGCTCTAGAAGGTGGAGCTGCTTGCTTACACTGAAAACCAGCACAGACCCATAGCAGCCCATAGCAGAGGGAAATCAACTTAAAAATTAAACCAAACAGAAACCAAACAGAAATGCTGAAGAACAAAGGAAAAATCCTGAATAAGAATATAGAAGAACCTATGAACTCACCGGTGGAGCAGGCTAAACTGTCCATAATAGGGCTGAAGAGGAAGAAGTTGAAGTCATGCTAGAAAAAGAATTCAGAAAATTAATAATCAGATTATTTAGAAGCAATGAGAAACAGATTCAAGATCTGAACGAAAAGCACACCCAAGGAATAGAGATCCTAAAGAGAAGCTAGAATGAAATACTGGAAATGAAAATCTCAATTGACCAAATAAAAAATACCATGGAATCCCTCAGAAATCGAACAGATGAAATAGAAGAGTGAATATCAGAACTTGAAGGCAAACTTTCGAAAATAATACAGTCAGATCAAACACAAGAAGAAATTAGAAAATTAAAAATCATGGTTGGAGACCTACAAGATTCAATCAAGCATTGTAACGTCCAGATAATAGGAGTCCCTGAGAGTGTGGAAAGAGGGAATGGATTGTAAGGCATTTTCAATGAAATAATACCAGAAAACTTCCAACATAGGCAGATAGAAAGAAACAACCAAATTCAGCAAATACACAGGAGTCCGAACAAATGTGACCAGAAAAGGAATTCACCATGACACATTGTGGCAACACTCAACTCAGTGAAACACAAAGAACAAATCCTGAAATGTGCCAGACAGAAATGACAAATCACATTCAGAGGTAATTCAATCAGACTCACCCCGGACTTCTCATCGCAAACCCTACAGGCAAGGAGACAATGGCGTGATATATTCCAAGTTTTAAAAAATAAAGGCTGTCAACCAAAAATAATGTACCCTGTAAAGCTATCATTTATGAATGAAGGGGAAATAAAGATTTTCCACAACGAACAGAAACTGAAAGAATTTGTATATTCGTGTCCAGCCCTAGAACACTGGCTCAAGGATGTGCTGAACTCAGAAACAAAAACAAGAACTTCACTACAAAAGAAGACGACTATAGAAAATGACCCAACTAAAATACAAACAAACACCAAAATACATAAACAACTCTTCAGGAATCACACCTCACCAGCAAAGATGCACGTGGACTGAAAGTGAAAGGATAGAAAAAGATATTCCAAGCTTACAGAAACCAAAAAAGAGCCAGTGTGGCCATCCTAACATCATACAAATAGACTTTAACACAAAAACTATTAAAAGAGACAAAGAAGAACATTATATAACGATTAAAGGATCAATCCAACATAAGACATTACTATTATAAATGTATATGCATCTAATTACAGTTAATTAATTAACTGTGTTAATTAATATTTGAAAGAATTACTAAAGAATTTAAAGGGAGATATAGACTCAAATACAATAGTAACAGAGGAATTCAATACCCCACTTTCACCAATGGACAGATCAACCAGACAGAAAACCAATAAGGAAATAACAGAGCTAATTGACACTATAGACCAAATAGACCTAGCAGATACCTACAGAGCCTTCCATTCCCACAGCCACAGGGTACACATATTTCTCCCCAGTACATGGAACTTGCTCTAGGATTGACCATATGCTAGCCATACAGGGAGTGGGATATGTACACTATGGAATACTACACAGCAGTAAAAAAGAATGAAATTGGGTCCTTTGCAACAAAATAGAGCAAGCTGGGAAAACCTCATACTTAGTGAGATAACCCAGTCCCAAAGAGACAAACACCATATGTTCTCTCTGATTTGGGAGAATTAATAGTGCAGCTAAAATGAAAGCTATTAAAGTGAAATACTCACTTTTGGATCTAATGTTCTCAAAAATCCTTGACCTGATTGTCGAGAGACAGGTAACCATTGTTACTTTTTACTGTATATATCCTTTTGTTTTGTTTTGTTGGGTTTTTTTCTCTGTTTTCTTTCTCTCTCTCTCTCATCTTTCTATTTCACACTATTTGCTGAACTTTCTATGTAACACAGAATTAATTATATATATTTTAAAGCAATTGGAAAAAGATCCCAGTTAAAAACAAAGGAAGGGAATAAGAGATGGAGGAGGTAGTCTAGAACTGTAAAACAGTATAGTTCTGCATACAGGCACATGGACTTACCTTTCCAGGTACAGTCTAAGAACTAATCATGGGGCTCCAAACCCATAATAATCGGTGGTATAAACACCATCTTCACTGTTACAATGATCATATTAAATGTTAGAGGCAACAGATAGACCAGTCTAAGTTTAAAAGGAAGGAAGGACCAACATGGAAAGCAGTCCACACAGCAGACTCCTAGAATGACTTTCACAGTAAATAACACTCCGACCTCAGAACCAACCCATAAGGCTTCCTGGTTCCTTCCTGAAAGGCCTGCAAGAGCATCTCAGGCATGAAAAAACAAGACTCCGTGGGAAAAAAAATTCTACATGGAGGATCTCTGTGAGACCTCAGAGGAAAGGAAGGGTCATCAAAGAAGGAGACACTCTTCTCTGAAGGGAGAGGAGAACATTCTCTTTGCTAGGGCCGTGTCCAAATACCGACGGAGTCTATAGTCACAAAAGGTCTCCAAAGCCCTGGCAGCCCACGACAAGAGCCTTGGATGATCACTGACGTCATAAAAGAGTGTTAATTGTTAAAGGAATAGTAGTCACTGTGCACCTGCTCCCCAGGTAGGAACCCTGTCCCTATTGAATTGCAATATGAGAATTGACTGCAAATTCTCTCCCTGAACTGTAGTCTATATATTGTGTGTGGGCATGAGGACAAATTGTTGAAATCTATGATTAGCATAGAGTTGGTCCTCTGTATATAAAGTCATACTAAAAATGATTCATAATGAAAAAGAAGATGGGAGAGGGAATGGGAGGTGGTATGGGAGCGGGGTGGGGCGCATGGGGGAAAGAACCATTGTATTCCTAAAGTTGTATCTATGTAAAATGCATTCATTAAATTAAAAAAAATAATGAGTATATGCTGGTAGTGAACTGCTGAGTTCATGATTTTCTCTAGTAGAGCTTAGAGAAAACAGATATTAGGGTTGATGTAGGGTTGATGTTTAGTCATAGAGATGTGATAAAAGGCAAAAGAACAAGAAAATTTTAGTTATTTTTAGAGCAGCATTGAAATTGGTGTTGACATGTAATTTAGGAAAAGCAACAAAAATTTCTATTTTTCTTTAACTGAACTTGATTTCATTTTCAACCTCTATTTGGCCTGGAGGTATAAAAATTTTATTTAAAACAATTATTGGGTCAGGCATTTGGCACATCAGTTTAGATGGCACTAGGGACACCTGCATCCAGTATTAGAGAGCTTGGGTTAGAGTTCTGGCTCCACTCTTGATTCCAACTTCCTGCTAATGTGCACCATTGGAGACAGTAGTAATGGCTCAAGTATTTGGTTCCCTGCTGCCCATGTTGCAAACCTGTATCAAGTCTTTGGCTCATGGCTTCATCCTGGCTGAGCCTTACTCTTGATAAGGTTTGGAGAGTGAATCAGCAGATGGGAGATATCTATCTCCTCTCCTCTCCTTTTCTGTTCTATTCTTTCATTTCTTTTCTTGTCTATTCTCTTCTTCTTCTACTTCCTCTCTTTCAAGTAAACAAATAAATAAATATATTTTTAAAAATTGTTGGCATATGGAATCCAAATCAGATAAGAAGGAAAGGGAGGGCTGGAGAGGGATAATGATTTGAAGGATAATACAAGAGGGACCAGACCCAATTCCTATCTATGAATGATCATGGGTCTGCGAATGTACTGCCAGCTGGTCCAAAATTGGGTCTGGAACTGAACACGTCTGGAACTGAAGGTGCTGGAACTCCCTGACTCCAGACAATCTATACTAGTGAAAGCAGTGGCCAGCAATGTTACTGCCAGCTGCCAAAGCTGACTAGAATAACAAGAAGCCCATGTCGGAAATTGCAATGCACCAGGGTCTTTCCATCCATTCTATCAATTCCACTTTTGTCATGCAATTTTCATATAGATGGAGAATGGAGATATTTGGCCATTGTACTTATGTTTTATTGGATGCTTTAAAATTAATGCCATTTTCAATTCTTATTTTTGAAAACAAGTGAAATTATTTGACTGCATAAGCAAGGTAATATTTAGTAGTTTAAATCCCTCTCCTATGTTTAAAATTTGTCTCTGTCTCAAGCATTTGTTATACAACTGTCTACCCGCTGCATTTTAAATGAATCACTGTAACAAAGACTCGCTTAGCTGGGCTGTTTCTTAATCCTATCAACTCCAGTCAGAATCATCCTTTTCCACCCACATATACTTAACTTTCAAGTCTAAAATCCAAAGAAACATTTAAATTATTAAAGTCAATCTACTGAGACGAGATTTGTCACACTGTGGGGCAAATAATTTAAAGAAATTTTGCTGTCTATTAGAACTTACATTGACTCACCAAGGTACTTTTCCAAATCAAATCAGTAAAATAATATCTGTTATGTTTGATGCTTTGTTTAATGATCACATTTGGACATTATTTTTATGTTTGATTATTGTTATTACTCTTATAATGTGGAATTCATTATAGTAAAATAATTAACAAATACTTATCTATGTTTAAAATATGATGCTAAGGGCCCAGGCTTAAAATGTAGGAGTCACATTTATTACTCTTTGGATTCTAAATTCCCTGATGTGGCTAAATCAGGGATATAAGTAGACCTTATGATAGCAGCACTGGAACTAAAGTGGGGAAGGAGTATTGAGGCTGTGAACTAAAATTGTAACAGGAAGAATTTTAAAAATAGGAAGAGGGAGATATTTAATAAGACAGATAAGGACTTCAATACTCTATTTTTCAGGCAGAGTCAATGGGAGAAAAGCATTATATTTGGCATAAACTAGATATTTAGGAATAATGAGTTGTTTCATGTAGGAAGGTGATAAATCTAGCTTGAGAAATTTTTGGTTTAGAGAAACTGGAACATGCAAATAATTCTCTCTCTCTCTCTCTAGCAGGCGGCCGGAGCAGACTGGGAGCAGAGCTGCCTAACTGGGAGTCATTTTCATGAACCACTAAAAGCTGTGACAATCCTGAATGGTGAGAACTGGAGGAAAGCAAAGTGTACATGGGGTGAGGCAGCAGTGTGAGGACAGAAATCCGGGGTATTGTGGGAAGAAGAGAAAGATGCAGTGACAAGCAGCAAAGGGAATAAACACAAAATTAGAAGTCAGATTTAGCCAGAAAGCTAAGATAATATCAAAGAAATCTGAAAAGAAATACACTTCATTAAGAACATTGTAATCAACTCTGTCAAATGCCACAGAGATTTTGGAAATAATTCATGTCTGAAATCAGTCAGTATTGTTAATCCTGGGAATACAGCATATGTTACTCCTAATAAGAACTATCAGAATTAATTAATTTTCAAACTAATAATTATATTTTAGCTCTGTTCAAATTTAAGAAAGCAACATACGCATTAAAATAATGTGTCTCAGGGCCAGCATTGTGACATAGCAGGTAAAGCCACCTCCTGCAACACCAGCATACCATATGGGCACCATTTATTCATGTCCTGATTGCTCCACTTCCAATCCAACTCCCTGATAATGGCCTGGGAAAAGCAGTGGAAGATGGCCTAAGTGTTTGGGCCCCTGCCACCCACATGGGAGACCGAGTTAGGGCTCCTGGCTCTTGGCTTTGGCCTGGCCCAGCCCTAGCCATTATGGTCCTATGAGGAGTGAAGCAGAGGATGGAAGATATCTCCTCATTCTCTTTCTCACTCTCTCTCTCTCTCTCTCTCTCTCTCTCAACTCTGCCTTTCAAATAAATAAATAAATCTTTAAAAACAAAATAAAATAATGAGTCTCTGAATTCAGTTTCTCTTTCATTGAACAGAGATTCACAGCTCTCCCCAGAAATATACCTCTTTTGTTGCTGTAGTTATACACTCTCTTCTTCTTATCATTTCCAGGAAAACATCACTGGTCTCAAAAAAGGAAGACTCTTTTGCCCAACTCCATACCTGCTGGAAATTCTCCTTGATTTCAGCTTTGGTTACTCAATTCATCATGACAATTAGAGAAAGGATTGAGAGCCAGAGTTGTGGGTCACTCCAGTGAAAATTCTGAGCATTTGCACTGAAAATCCAAATCAATTGTAAAAGAAGATAAAATTCATAGAATTGGTTTCTAGAAGTCGTGGGACTTGGTTGAGGAGATATTGAGGACATATTGAAGGAGATACTGAAGGACAGCATTCCTTAAACCAACACTGTTGGGGCAGGTGATTAGCTTACAAGGCTCATGTCCAGATATCAAGTTCACCACCCACTTCCGGCTTCTTACTCAACCTTCCTCATAACTAGATCCTGGGAGACAGTGGTGATGGCTCAAGTGACTGGGTTCCTGCCACTCATGGGGGAGATCTCAACTGAATTCTCAGCTCTCAGATTTATCTCCAGTCTAGCCCCAATTGTGAGCATGTGGGAGTAAACCAACAGATAAGAGTGTTCTCTCTCTCTCTCTCTCTTCCTCTCAAAAGATTTAATTATTTATGTGAGAGAAAGAGGTCTTCCATTAGCTGGTTTACTCCCCAGATGACCACAATGGCTGAGGCTGAGCCAATCAAAAGCCAGAAGCCTGGAAACTATTTCAGGTCTCCCATGTGGGTGCAGGGACCCTAGGACCTAGGCCATCTTCATGGCTTTCCAAGGCCAGAGCAGAGAGCTAGTTGGGGAGTGGAGCAGCTGGGGCTTGAATAGGTGCCCCATGGGATGCCAGCACTTCAGGTGAAGGCTTTTCCCTCTATGCCACAGTGCTGGCCCCGTGTGTGTGTGTGTGTGTGTGTGTCTCAAATCAACAAATTTTGAGAAATTTCAAAGAACATCATACATAAAATCTCTAATTTAACTCATTCTCAAAATGCTTTGTGAGAAACCAAACTTAAAATTTATCTATGAATTTTTAAACCCAGACTATGAAATTATTCCGATCAGACAATCATCTTTCTTAAGAAAGCCTCAAAGATACTGAAGTGGAGGAGTACCCTCTCACACTATTCTCTTTACATCTCAGAGTCATCAATTTCAGATTGGAAAGGAATGTTTTGTAGGCATTTTTTTCTAGTAGCCTACTTGCAGTGATAGTAGCAATCAAAGAGAAATCGTACACTGTACACAGATGGCCAATTTAATTTTAGCTTTATATGAACGTACTTCAAAAAATTCATGGAGGGGCTGTGCTGTGGCATAGTAGGTTAAGCCTCCACCTGCAGCACCAGCATCCCATACGGGTGCCGGTTCACCTCCTGGCTGTTCCTCTTCCCATCCAACTCTCTGCTATGGCCTGGGAAAGCAGTAGAAGAGGGCCCACGTGCTTGGGCCCCCACACCTACATGGGAGACGTGGAAAAATTCCTCGCTCCTGGCTTTGGATTGGCCCAGCTCTGCCCATTGTGGCCATTTGGGGAGTGAACCAGAGGATGGAAGAACTTTCCTTCAGTCTCTTCCTCTCTCTGTCTGTAACTCTACCGCTGAAATAAATAAAATCTTCTTAAAAAATCATCAACACAGGCCAAAGTAATGGGGTTGTCCAGTCATAGACTGCTCCAGAATCCTGATGCAAAATAAATGTCTTTTCTGGCCATGACACGGTGGCAAAAAACAATCTAAATGAAAGATCCTGGTGAACAAGACCCTAGCAGAAGGAACAGGCCATCAAGGAGAGAGGCGCCTTTCTCTGAAGGGAGGAAGGAACCTCCACTGTGATACGGCCTTGACTAAACAAGTTCAGAGTCGGTGAACGCAATGGGCTTCCATAGCCTAGACAGCTCATAGCAAGGGTCTCGGGTGATTGCTGACATTATAAATAAGAATGCCAACTGTTAAATCAACAACGGGAGTCACTGGGTACATGCTCCACACGTAAGATCTCTGTCCTTAATGTGTTCTACTAGGAAACTTAAAAACAACACTACTAGTCGAACAATACCCTATACCTTGTGTGGTTGTGTGAGGGCAGCCTGTTGAAATCCTTGCTTAGTATATACTAAGTTGATCTTCAGTATATGAAGGTAATTGAAAATGAAACTCGATGAAGGGCGGGATGGGAGAGGGCATGGGAGAAGGGAGGGCCATGGGAGGGAGGGAGGTTGCGGGGGGGGGAGCCACAACAATACACAAGTTGCACTTTGTAAATTCACATTTATTAAATAAAAAAATAACTATATAACAAACAAAAAAAAGAAAAAAAAAAGAACTTAATACTTTACCCCTTTGGTATTTTTTATGTTCTACTTAAAACTATTGGTTGAACTCTGTAATTAATACACAATTACTCTTAGGTGTTTAATTAATGCTATAACTAGTACTCAAGTAGTATTTTACACTTTGTGTTTCAGTGTGGGTGCAAAATGTGGAAATCTTTACTTAATATATGCTAAATTGATCTTTTGTATATAAAGATAATTGTAAATTAATCTTGATGTGAGTGGTACGGGAGAGGGAGTGGGAGAGGGGAGTGTTGTGGGTGGGAGGGAAGTTATGGGGGGGGAGCTATTGTAATCCATAAGCTGTACTTTGGAAATTTATGTTCATTAAATAAAATAAAATATATATAAAAAAAGTCTTCTGTATAAATTTAGTCTGACTCATTGATTTCATTATAGTGACAGAAAGCTAATACACATGTGCATTGTACTACTAGTCCACTTAAAACTACTAAAGATTATATACCCGTAATCTATGACTGAGCTCTGGCCAGTTAGAAACAGGGGACCAGAGCAAGCTGTGGCATTACTCTCAGTTCCCTAATATTTCCTCTGTTCTTTACTACTTTGAGCTCCCCAACACTTACCCATTGTTTACCATGAAAATTATTCACGCAGCCAGCGCCGCGGCTCAATAGGCTAATCCTCCGCCTGCAGCACCGCCACACAGGATTCTAGTCTCTGTCGGGGCGCCCGATTCTGTCCCGGTTGTCCCTCTTCCAGTCCAGCTCTCTGCTATGGCCCAGGAGTGCAGTGGAGGATGGCCCAAGTGCTTGGGCCCTGCACCCGCATAGGAGACCAGGAAAAGCACCTGGCTCCTGCCGTTGGATCAGCGCGGTGCACCGGCCACAGCACGCCAGTCGCGGCAGCCATTGGAGGGTGAACCAACGGCAAAGGAAGACCTTTCTCTCTGTCTCTCTCTCTCACTGTCCACTCTGCCTGTCAAAAAAAAAAAAAAAGAAAGAAAGAAAATTATTCACGCACACAGAGATGGCTCGAAAATTTTCTCTAAGAAGCTCTCCAGGTAGGTAGCTCAGAAATTTCTTGTAAATATACTGAAGATACTAAGATAGATAGTCATAGAATTAGTCTAGAAAGAAAGAACGATTATTGTTTTCATTATGGCTAGCACAAACTTATGTCCTGAATATTACAATTTTAAGTCACTTGAAACATTTTTTTTAAATCATGCTCACCACTTTTTGATTTAGTCACTGTAGGTTTTTTAACTATATAGCATAAAACAAATTTTATATTTAAAAAACTACTCCCACTCTGAAAAAATTAAAAAGTCAAATATGAGAATATATACATGAAGAGAGGTATGGAAGGGTGGTACCTGATGGGTTAAGATTCTTTCTTTATGCTTTGCAAATGAATCAGGAAAGATTTATTAAAATAAAGGGATTGGAATTCATATTTCAATTTTAAATAACTAAGCCCTTAAGTAGACTGCACAAGAGAATGTATATTTTTCCTGAGATAAATTGGTTAGTACGAAGTCAACACATGTGGTGTCCCTAGAACTTTGAGCACTGGGGAGCTGAGATAGTGCTATCAATTGAAAATATGATTTTAATGCATTCCCATTCAAACTGTTTCTCTTCACCTGCTGTCTACAGGCTCAATCTCATGATTTTTAAAGCTAAGCATGGGGCCAGCGCCCCGGCTCAGTAGGCTAATCCTCCCCCTTGCGGCGCCGGCACACCGGGTTCTAGTCCCGGTCGGGGCGCCGGATTCTGTCCACGTTGCCCCTCTTCCAGGCCAGCTCTCTGCTGTGGCCAGGGAGTGCAGTGGAGGATGGCCCAAGTGCTTGGGCCCTGCACCCCACGGGAGACCAGGAGAAGCACCTGGCTCCTGCCATCGGATCAGTGGGGTGCGCTCGCCGCAGCGCGCCAGCTGCGGCGGCCATTGGAGGGTGAACCAACGGCAAAAGGAAAACCTTTCTCTCTGTCTCTCTCTCTCACTGTCCACTCTGCCTGTCAAAAAAATAAAAATAAAAAAAAAGCTAAGCATGGTCATTCTTACTAATAATACCTATGAGTGTGTTTTATTTTTCAAAGAAAGCCCCCTGCTCTTGATTTATAAAATTTTATAAAATAAATTTATAAAATTTATGAAACAAAGCTGGAAGTGATTTATTCTTACAACAAATATATTTGCATGTCCTCCACAGACTCAGTCTTTATTTTAACACTTCAACTCAGAGACAAGAAAACTAAAACCTGGAGCCTTTAAATGCCCACCAACTTCACAAACCAGGACAAATTTGTCTTAAGAAGCGAAGGTAGTCTAAGTCTACAAAAACTAAGACAGTTTAAAGCCAGTTATTAATATAGCCAGTTTCCTTTTCCTGAGCCTTTCAGGAAATATTAATGTTGAGAAAACTCTGCTGTTACAGACATGCAGTATGTATATTACTGCAATAAAGAATTTTATATGGTTCTGAGCACACCAGAATCACTGTATTTAGAAAGATATTTTAAATCCTTTGTAACTCAATGTATGGTCCTTGGATCAGCAGCACCTGGTTGCTTGTTAGACATGCAGAATCTCGGGCCCCTGTCAGAGCTCTTAAATTATTTCTGCATTTTAACAATCTCACCCAGATGATTTGTATATGCATTAAAGTTTGAAAAGCACTGTTTTATATGATCTTGGAAATAACTTCTAAGCTTAAGAATGTATGAGCTAAAATATGTGTTTTGAATCATATCAAGGATACTTTATTATTCAAAGTAATTCTGGTGTGAATATTTTCATAAAGTGAAGAATTCCTTTTAAAACAAATTATCTCCAATTTGCTTTAGGTGTCAACAGCAAATTTTCTTGTATATGAGCTTCCTACTGCATTGGATGAGACCAATATAAGAATCACAAAAGCAAAAGAATATATTGAGCAAGCATTACACAAATGACTGTTATTTGGGAAAGCATTGATTCCGCAGTGTAGTAGCTCAAAGCTGATCAAGAAGGAATTTATTTAAATTCAGTCATAAGTTGAGGGAAATTAACTTTTCACTATTTCTAAACAAGAATGCCTCTCAGAAAATTAATTCCAAAGAAAATTTTGTTCTTAAAGAAAAACATTATTTTACAAATTTATAAGTCTCTACACACAAGTAATTGCTATATAAGCAAGAGTAGGCATTGTTGTGTTTGTGCGCTGTACTAACTGTGAATGATTCTTAACCAGTAATTAAAGTGACTTTACAAAGGCAACATTTGGTTTACTTGCTTTGCCTGGCTGTGCACATAGAAATAATAAAAACTGTTTTTAAAGCCAGAAGACTATCCATGAATGCAGACAAGTCCAAATTGGCAGCACTGCTGAATTTTTGAAAATGCTGAAGGATAATGTTATCAATTCTATTTTATGAACTTTTGAAAATCTATACTAAATAAATGGTATCACTTTTCTAGCGCGTGTAAATCAGTCTCCTACAGGTAAGACAAATATCGTAACCTATATTCAATATTTTGGTTAACAGAGCAATAATGTTTATACTTTTAAACATACAATTTTATTATTTCTAAGTCCACATTGTTGTACAGGTTTCCTTTGATCATCATCCTTCCTACAATGGCGCCATTTTTAGTGGCTATTTCCTATCTGTAACGAGAGACTTCAGTGTATATTTTCAGCACTTTGCATAAAGCAAAAATGTTGCACTAAAAACAGAAACCAATTTTTGTGTATATTGCAGATTTTTTTAGTATTACCACAAAAAATGTCTGAGATTTCTGCAGCTACCTATTTGCACTCCTTAAAAAAAAAGACATTAATTTAGAAAATACATGTATTTCTATGACGATCATTGTTGCAGAACCATAAAAACTGTATTTTGTCAAATTCTACTGAACTGTGTCATTTTTAAAATCTGTAATCACCCTAGCAAATATAATTTCCACTGACTTTTTAGAATGCCTCCAAACTTTAAAGTTTACAAACAGTATGACATAATTTTAGTGATCTATCTAACATGTGCTCTTATTACATTTAAATCCTTGGACTTTTATATTTATTTCATGTATTTAAGGTGTTTTATTAAATCGAGAGTCCTAAGATCATTAAAAAAAAATCTGCTGACCATTTTCTCTCACTTGTCACATAACTAGTATACATATAATAATAACTTGGGAGACTTATGTAACATCTCTTTTCTAAGAGAGTTATGAAAGGGAGTTATGACCAGAATTACACATGAAAAGAGGTCAAGAGTACATTATTCATTGCTCTGAATCAGTTGTTTACACTAATCTAAATGAAAATGAGAGCAAAGTAAATGTTTTCCAGGCTTCCTGGGAAACTCAGCAATGTTCAAGAGTGGGTTAATGTGGAAGAAAGTTAAAAATCAACAGTGTTTGTCTATGTTTAACAGTTGTCTCTTAGGACACTATTTTATGAAGATCCTAAGGAAAAGGAATTTTCTTCTGACTGCTGGTGCTATATAAATATTACCTCAGACAAATGCCATATTTTGACTAAAGAAGTCTGCATAAACATAAGACTTTTATGTTGGTGTCCTTAGTTTTTGTGCATTAATTCAAAATTCAAACCACAATTCCCGTGAACACACTCTATAAAATAGTATTCATGACTTCATACTGTAAGGATGATATTTTCCTTTACAAATGCCACATAAAATCTGTGGTAAATTTTCAAATAGAAAAATTGTGAAAAACCCAACATAACCACAGATTGCCCTCCATTGCTTGCCCAATAAATTCTAACTTTAGGTTTTTACTATCTAACAAAAATCCTTTATAGTCTTGAGGAAGAAAAAAAAGCACATTTTTTTCTTGTACATTTGTCAGTGTAACTGTCTGTATTCCAGCTGCGAATGCATTGAGGATAACATTATAATTTATGTGTGCAAAGGAAAAGTCTTTTTTAAAGAGTATAATTTCTCTAAAAATAATACTCATAAACTTAAAAGGGAATCTTATCATCTGGAAAAAAGGAAACAAATGAAAATAAAATTTTTAAATATACATAGTTAACAGAAATATGCTGGAGTCTAAAACAATCTTACTAAAAAAATAAATAATAGTAAATGATATCTATGTTTAATTGACTTTGAATGTTACAGTCATGAATAAATTTATCAAGCCTAGAAGGTTAAAGCTTCTCTTATGTATGTTTGTATCTGAGTATATAAATTCAGAATTTTCGGTCAATTGTCAGAATTAGTAGGGTATGAAAATGTAGGAATTTATTTAACTACAAAAATATTACATTTAACTTTACATTCAAAAGTGATAGAAGCAGTAGATATAAATGTTCCAGATTTATTAAGAAGAGAAAAATCTTGTTGCAGTGTGAAGATACTTAAAATTGTCCATGGAAAAATGGAATTAAAAGGTGTTTATTTTTTAATTTTAATTAGTTTTTAACAGATTCAATGAGATTTGTAGATACAATTCTGAGAGCATAACGATATTCCATTCTCTCTACTTCCCTCCCTTCATTTCTCTCCTTCCCATCCTCATTCCATCTCCCTTTATCTCTGTAAAAGACATTCATTTTGGTACAAAAAATTTTTGAAATCCATGTGTAGCATTTTTATTATATTTTCCATGAACTCACACATTCCATAATTGACAATAAAACATCAGTGGATATTTTGCCATCTAAAAACAGAGAAGTAGAGCAGACAGCTAATATTAGAATCATTATTTTTTTTAAAGATTTATTTTATTTATTTGAAAGAGTTACAGAGAGAGTTAGAGACAGAAAGAGAGGTCTTCCATCCACTGGTTCACTCACCAATTGGCCACAATGGCTGGAGCTGTGCCATCCAAAGCCAAGAGCCAGGAGCTTCTTCTGGGTCTCCCATGCAGGTGCAGGAGCCCAAAGACTTGGGCCATTTTCTACTGCTATCCCAGGCCATAGCAGAAAGCTGGATCAGAAGAGGAGCAGCCAGGACTAGAACTGGAGCCCATATGGGATGCCAGCCCTTCAGATCAGGGCTTTAACCTGCTGTGCCACAGCGCTGGCCCCACCATTATGTATTATAATCTTATCTAGATGGTAACTCCTTTAGTTTACTGATTTGTATTCCAAAATATATATATATTTCAAAGGGACCAGTTCTTCAATTGCATATAAAATTGAATTTTAATTTTTTTAAATATTTATTTATTTATTTGAAAGTCAGAGTTACACAGAGAGAGGAGAGTCAGAGAGAGAGAGGTCTTCCATCTGATGATTCACTCCCCAACTGGCCGCAACGGCCAGAGCTGTGCTGACCCGAAGCCAGGAGCCAGGAGCTTCCTCCAGGTCTCCCACATGGGTGCAGGGGCCGAAGCACTTGGGCTTGTACTACTTTCCCGGGCCATAGCAGAGAGCTGGATTGGAAGTGGAGCAGCTGGGTCTCAAACCAGCACCCATATGGGATGCCGGCGCCTCAGGCCAGAGCATTAACCCACTGCGCCACATCGCCGGCCCCTGAATTTTAATTTCTAACATTAGCTGAGTGTAATTATCACATGGGCATCTGGGATATAATTTCACCTCCTACAGCAAACTTCTGGATCTGATCATTACAAATACTCGGTGCCATCTTTCCTTTTTTCACTTTGGCAATTATTTTGGATGAAGATTTCAAGAAGAAACTTGTAGAAGTAGAAAAAATATTTTGTGCACACATTATTTCCCAATAAGAAATTGAATATGTGGTTTTTCAGCTCCCAAGAAGATTCCTAGAAAAGTTAATAATAATAAAGCTAATGTCATGTCAAGGAGACTATTAGAAGCTCTTTCTTACTACTGTGTCCTAGATGAAATAACATCTCATACTTCAGACTGTGAGGACAAGGAACACAGAAAAGCAAAAACCATGTTCAGCAGTGAAAGGGAAAAGATTTGTCACACAGCAGGAATTTCCCCCATTGACCAATTAAAGCAAGAAATACCATCTTCACTTCTTTAACTGGAGGATGGCCATTACAAGGATTGTTTGAGGAGATACAATAGATGAGCATCTTCAAGGCTGCCCAGGGACATTAAGCATCCCCCTAACAATGACCAGACAGAAGAAACACATTGGTATGCTTTATGCTCTTTGCACTATTTGGGCATCATAGGGAGATACTAGCAATTTTGCCTGCCAAGATCAAAGTAAAGAAAAAAAAAACTATCTGTTCAACCATTCTAAATTCACTTTGGAAAAGAAAAAAAAAAGTATACAAAATGCATAGCCCATTAAAGGTGGATTTCCCTTGTTTTCTGCATATCACATGACTCCAATGTTATAAATTAATTGCAAAAATAAAAGTGAATATGGATTTTATATTTTGACTCATGTTTTGTAAAAGTTCACTGTATCTCAACCTAAGCCTTGTGGAGTTTATTTGGCTTTTTCAACGCACACTATTTGTTCTTTACTTGTATATTACTTACTAAGGAACAAAAAAGAATATTAAGGAAAACTTCTACACATGAAGAAATATTTTGCAAAAAAAGCTCTCTTTGGATGTAACCATCTAAATGTTAATAAAACTAACAAGCAGCATTTTCAAGAATATGAAGCAATAAACATTAGGGAGGAAGAAAGTAAAAATACAGAGAAGGAATAATGTAACCTGTCAATGTCCAGTACTGACTCACTATTACTAAAACTAACGATTATTCACTGCAAGTACTTTTTAATCCATATCTTAAATAAACTTCATTTACCCTCCTTCCTTATTTCAAGATTAAAAGACACATTAGAAGTTGTTATTGTGAAATATATTAAATCTGTTCTCTTTATTTTAATAAAAATATTTTAAAGAAAAGTTGCTGTTCTGTGGATGTTTTTCTCTTCAAAACAAAAATGGTTTTCCCAAACCAATTAGTACCAAACTTAACCTGGTTAGCATATTCAAAAACATTATCCTTAGTCTTTATTTTTGAGAGGAAAACACATAAGAAGAGAGAGTTCCAACCCACTGGTTCACTCCCCAAATTTCCTCAGTGCAGGGCTGAGTCAACATCAAAGTTAGTAGCTGGGAATTCAATCCCAGGTCTCCCACATTGCGTGGCAATAACCCAAACTACATCTTCATTAGCAGAAAGCCGGAGTCAGGAGTCAGAGCAGGGTGTCAAACCCAGGTACTCTGATGAGGGACACAGGCATCTTAACTGTCTCATTTGCTAGGCCAAATGCTCACTCTTCACCTCAGCCTTAATCTCTTAAGTGAAGGTGTAGTGACAACACGAGTCCTATGGATTAAATCAGCAGCTACAAAGATATACTAGTGTGACTCAGGTCTAAAATTATAGGAGCCGGCGCTGTGGCATAGAGGGTAAAGCCACTGCCTGCAGTGCCGGCATCCCATATGGGCGCCGGCTCAAGTCCGGGCTGCTCCACTTCCAATCCAGCTCTCTGCTATGGCCTGGGAAAGCAATAGAAGATGGCCCAAGCACTTGGGCCCCTTCACTAGAGTGGGAGACCCCAGAAGAAGCTCGTGGCTCCTGGCTTCAGATCAGCATAGCTCTGGCCGTTGCAGCCAATTGGGGATTGAACCAACAGATGGAAGACATCTCTTTCTCTCTCTCTCTGCCTCTTCTTCTCTCTGTGTAACTTTGAATTTCAAATAAATAGTAAATAAAGCTTTTAAAAATAATAATAAATTATACTTTGTTATCATTTGGTAGTTTCATTGAATAACTTTCTATATAAGTAATCATATATCTATTTCTTTCCCAATGTGGGCAATCTTAAACTCAGATAATTAGAACTAATAAATCTGAGAAAGGAAATCTAAATAATAAATTATTCTTTTACTGATTCTATGACTCACTGTTGGCAAAATTAAGTCCATCTCCCACCACAATTACAAGGAAATTATTTATAATGTGAAGGTGTTAGTGACTTCATAGAGCATATATTCTCCTTAGATATTTGCATTTTGAAATAAAAATCAAGGACAAAGAGCTCAGTTCAAAGTAATAAGCAGCTCATCATAACATTTTATCTTAAACTTTTAGAACACAGTGAAAAGCACTTCTTTACTTTTGAGAAACTGATGTAATTTTCTCTTTATAGAATATGAAAATAACTTGTTTTGACTACTAAGAGATACACAACAAATGTTACCACCTTTGTTAATTTTTCAGATCTCAGCCTACAGTTTTCTCATTCCTCTTCTCCTATTGCGATTTTTATCTTTCCTGGTCCTGAATGTTTATATACTGGGTTGCTCTCAGGAGAATAAAGTTGGTCTCACAAGATTTGCTCCCAATATCACCACCACCCAATCACACTTGCCCACAGCTTGGAAGCTCCCTCTTCTCAGCTGTCTTCCTTCCAAATGAGCAATGTAGCTCTCCCTACTTGAAGAAAAAATGATTCAGAGTGATTCTAATAAAACTATGAAGAAAGGGGAGTGTCTGGTTTTCTTTTCCCTCTGTGCTCCATTGCATCCTACCGTTCAAGCTCCCAGGACACATCATACCAGCATCCTTGTGCCTCTACTTGACCTCTGCATTCCTGCTTCCACATGATCAAACTTCTCCATCCCTGCTCCACAGCTTGTTTGGAGATTCTCACTTCTATACCAAAAGAAACTTGTAGGAAAGCTTGAAGTGGGTTCACGTAATTAGTGTTGGTTTCTTACTATAACCTTGATCTGAACAAACCAGATTTCTCTTCAAATGAAGATAGGTAGTACAACACAGGGCCTACACTCTATTTCATTCACTCAACTGAAAATAAAACAAAATAATAACTAAATTTACTAAAATATTGTACGTGTTTTCTGAAAAAACTGAATTTACTGAATTCCTATTACGTGAGGTTTTTTTTAAATATTTCTCATAAAGCATTCCTAGGGAACACTTTCAGTGTTATGTGTTGTCAGAAAATAAATGGAAAGTTATTGTTTCATTAGATTTTTTATTAAACATGGAGAATTAATTGGTCTAAACATTCTAAACTTCTAATTAAAATTCAAACTTCACTTTTAGAAAACACACTTATTAATTCCTTAAATCTAAACTGGAACAGATGAAATCCTATATGCTAATGTAAGTCCAGCACTACTGACCTCCTTCCTACATTTCCAGTCAACCTTCTTTTGGGTTCCACAGTGCTTTCTAAATTCTGAAGATTTTCATTTTGTCCTTTCTATCATTTTAACAAGTAATTAGTGGGTTTGAATACCTTTTTTTGTGATTCTAATTTTCTCTCATTAGCTTTTGTCTCTGTGTGATACTCTATGTCCATTCCTCTTTGTTTTTAGAAAGTATTTTTAAACAATTTGAACTTAATACAGGAAATACAGAGCACTATTTATTTTATATGTGTATTATGTTGAATAATAATTTCTCTGAACTTCTGTTTGGGGAAGAACCTACTCCTCTCTACTTCTAGATATATTTTAAATGGAGTTAATGAGTCTGATTCCTTATTTAGAGTTTTAGGGAATAATAATTAATCACCATGATTAACCAAGCAATAATTATGGAGACAATTGTTGCAATAAATCAACTCAAATGATCTCACAAATGAAAGGGCTTTCGAGGTTAACATTGTAAAAACTTTACCATTCTGAATTATTTCCTGATTATCCTGCTGTTAATTATTTAAACTACATACTTAGTAAAAGTACAGATGTCATTTCACATTTGTCCAGCTCATTAACTTAATAGCTAGATGAGAAGACAATAGAATGACAAACATATCATTTTCCCTAATACTCAAGCATAATTATCCAAAATATTAAAATGAAAGTTTTCACATATATGAAAATTCAATTAATTGATTGTGTACTCTAATTGCAATTACTTTGAAAATTCCTCAAAAAAGCCTTACTATAGCCCCAAAAATGTTTTGTTTAAGTTTTATTAAATTTAGTCTGAGTTTAAAAGGCAATACTTTATAATGATATACACTATGGAATTATAATCACATCCATATTCATTTTGGTGCACAAATTTCAGTTCAGTCCAGAAAAATTATCAATTTTAAAGGTATCTATAATTAAGTAGTTTCTTATCAATTGATTCCCAGCTGTTCAACTAAGCTACTGTAGCCAATACAAATAAACTAAGCCAGCAATTTAAGATTAACTGCTGTAGTTTTTGAGATTTTCTTTAAGGTTAATTTAAATTTAGAACTGATAGTTGTTAAAACATTATCAAAATAATTATTGGTCACAATGATGAGTCTATATAATCAAAATCACAAAACCATATAACACAAGTAGACAAACCGCTGATACTCACAATCACATCAGTCTTGCAGTGGGCAAGAAAAAGTTGTCTTTTTAACAAAACCAGTGAGATAAAGAGAAAAAAGGAGCTCCAAAACACACTGCAAGTAGAATTATATGACCAAAAGAAGTTATTTGCATTTATGAAAGTCACTCAAACAAAGGTAGATGTGTTGAGCTCAGATTTGGTCTTCAGGGAAAATCGACATTTTCTCCTGGCAACCTTTTCAGAGTCTGTCATTAACTTATCAGTTATGTAGAGGGCTTTTAGCAATATAGTTAAATTTCTGGTTGGCAGTCTGAAGCTTTGGAAAAAAATAGCTCAGTACTGCAAATAATTTTTCTTTCTGCACACAAAAACTTTTCGTTACACTTCCGAATCTGTGCCACCTCCTGCCAGAAACACTTATTTAGAACTACTCTTTTGTGATAATTGTTTTTCAAATTTCACCAAATAACCTCAGAAACCTCTAGGGACTTAAGTCTTCCTGAACAATGACAGAGTCAGACTGATGTGCTATTAAAGCAAAGATAACTTACATTTGTTACACTGCTTTAAATAACAACAGGATATTGAAGAGTTTCATTAGAGGAAAAATTGCCTGAAAAACATCTTCTATTGTGTTAGTCTTCTAGAATTTCTCAGACAACCAAACTATTTTGACCAAATCAAAGCCAATATCTGAGTCTGCTTATAAAAATCACCAATTCAAAATGCCTTTATTTGTCCTTTTCATTTGACATTTTAAAATGGTCTCTTGTCCTCTGTGTTTTAGCTGAATTTGTGTGCAGTACCTTGTTGTTCCAGCTCAAAAAACTCCTGTATAGTAGAGGGCTCGGCAGCCCTGGGGAAGGAAGCAAACATGGTTGAACTCAGCGAAGCGCATTTGGTAACACAGGAGAGAATGAATAATATTTGGAGATCTAGCACACCTTAGTGGAAACAATTATAACTACAACTACTTCGAAGGCATTTACATTATAAATTCCATTGTTTTACTAAAAATTCCATTTCACCAAAAAAGGGACTTTATTCAGTATTTTTTTAATTTTAACTTGATTTTATTTCTTTCCCTTAAACATTCCACAGGACATAGACAAATGAGAAAATGAATTTGATTATGAATTTCTGAATGCAGAAATCATTATTTCTTTTTAGGAAAATGTATAAAATCATTGTGCAACTTCCAGTGAAACTATCAAAGCTTTTAAATTATTTATTCATTCATTTGAAAGATATAGACACAGATACTCCTCATGTAGGATCTCTGTCCTTAATGTCCTGTGCATTGAGATTTAATGCTATAACGAGTACTCAATATATTTCACTTTGTGTTTCTATGGGGGTGCAAACTGTTGAAATCTTTACTTGATGCATACTAAACTGATCCTCTGTAAATAAAAAGAAATTATCAATTCCCAACTTGACTCTCACTGGGATTAAACATGACAATAGGTCTGATCTGATTTCATCATCATTTAAAAAAAATCATCTATTATTTTTCACTTTATGTTTCTGTGTGGGAGCAAACTGTTGAAATCCTTACTTAATGTATACTAAGCTGATCTTCTGTATATTAAGATAATCGAAAATGAATCTTGATGTGAATGGAAGGGGAGAGGGAGTGGGAAAGGGGAGGTTGTGGGTGGGAGGGACGCTATGGGGGGGAAGCCATTGTAATCCATAAGTCGTACTTTGGAAATTTATATTCATTAAATAAAAGTTAAAAAAAAAAAAAGACATAGACACAGAAAGAAAGCTCCCACTTTCTGGTTCACACCACAGATGCTCACAATGGCCCAAATTCCCACACAGGCCAGGCCAGGACAGGGCCCTGCTGAATCCCAGAGCCAGGAATTCAGTTTGGGTTTCCCACAAGAATGGCAGAATTCCAGTGTTTGAACCATCACCTGCTGCCACCCAGGGTACACATTTGCAGGAAGATGGACTGGGGAATGAAGCCTGGACTTGAACCCAAGTACTCTGATACGGGATGTGTCTTCACTGATAGACTACCTGCCCATTATGTAAAGTTATCAAATTAGGAGTATTTCTTTGTATCTGCTAAAATGACACAAAGTATGAACTGTCAAATATTTCTTACTAAATCATTATTGTGCATTTGACCCACAAAGATTTGTCAGCTTGGCCCTGGGAACCCTTCAAAGATTTTTGGTTTCCAAAAGCTTTTATATTCTGCTGTCAATGGCCGACCTCCTTTACTTGATACTACTAAAGCATCAACAAGAAAACCAGAATGGGAGCCACGTGATCAATTTCAGTTCATAATTGATCATAATGATAGGATTAAGAATCAAAGGGATCACATAAACAAGACTAGTGTCTGCTAATACTAACTGATACAATTAAAAAGGAGAAAACAATCCAACATGGGAAGCAAGATATACAGCAGACTCATAGAATGGCAGATGCCCTAAACAGCACTCTGGCCTCAGAATCAGCCCTTAAGGCATTCGGATCTGGCTGAAGAGCTCATGAGAGTATTTTAGGTATGGAAAGCCAAGACACTCTGGCAAAAAAAAAAAAAAAACCTAAATGAAAGATCTATCTCTGTGAGTGAGATCCCAGTGGATAGAATGGGCCATCAAAGGAGGTACCTTTCTCTGAAGGGAGGAAAGAACTTCCACTTTGACCATGGCCTTGTCTAAATAAAATCGATGTCTGTGAACTCAAAAGGCTTCCATAGCCTTGGCAACTCATGACAAGAGCCTAGGGTGATTACTGATGCCATAAACAAGAGTGTCAATTTGTGAAGTCAACAACAGGAGTCACTGTGCACTTACTCCTCGTGTAGGATCTTTGTCCTTAGTGTGCTGTACATTGAGATCTAATGCTATAACTAGTACTCAAACAGTATTTTTTTTTTGACAGGCAGAGTGGACAGTGAGAGAGAGAGACAGAGAGAAAGGTCTTCCTTTGCCTTTGGTTCACCCTCCAATGGCTTCCGTGGCCGGCGCGCTGCAGCTGGTGCACCGCGCTGATCCAAGGGCAGGAGCCTGGTCTCCCATGGGGTGCAGGGCCCAAGCACTTGGGCCATCCTCCACTGCACTCCAGGGCCATAGCAGAGAGCTGGCCTGGAAGAGGGGCAACCGGGACAGAATCTGGCGCCCTGACCGGGACTAGAACCTGGTGTGCCAGCGCCGCTAGGTGGAGGATTAGCCTATTGAGCCGTGGCGCCGCCCTCAAACAGTATTTTACACTTTGTGTATGCGAATGGAATGGGAGAGGGAGCCGGAGATGGGAGGGTTGCAGGTGGGAGAGAAGTTATGGGGGGGGGGGAGCCACTGTAATCCAAAAGCTGTACTTTGGAAATTTATATTTATTAAATAAAAGTTTTTTTCATTCCTCTCCTATGTCAAGGTATCTATTCATCCCCACTTCCATGATACCCTCTACCATAGGCAGATGCAGCCTCTAGGCCATCACCAGACACCTGATGCCAGTGCCCTGTTCTTGGATTTCTGTGGAGCTGTGGGAAATAAATTTCCAATGCTTATGAATTATCAATTCTTCTATATTTTATGATAATAGCACACAGATGGAGGAATAAAGTATTCAAAAATAAATATAGTCCTTGTGTCATCAGGGAGATTGCTAACCAGAGGTGCCTGGCTTGCTTACCTCTGCAACAAAAGGGCCAAAACAAAGAAAACAGAAACTACTACTTCATTGAAGTATCTGATGCAGACAGCTAGAGAGCAACAGGGTTGTGGCCAAGACATCATGAAATATGGAGGATCACAATGGCCTTATAAGGAAGAGAACTAAGCATACAATATCTGCCATCATCCCATCATTCTACTCAAGATCAACCCTGAAACAAGAAAGATGTTGCACAGTAGGGAAAAGGTAAGAAAGAGACCTCCAGCAGTCCCCGTGAGCACTATGGACACTTGATGTATTGGCTGCTAGAGAAATCTATAGCCCTCAAAGGCTATGAACCCAATTTGGGGGGCTGCCAGGGAATCCACATGACAGCATTGTCCCAGAGAAAGAGCTAAGCCCACATTGTACCTTCCCCAACCCAGGCTCCTGCCACTCAATGCCACCTTTAGAAAGCTATCCACAGTTGTGTGAAACAACTGGGTACTGCCAAACCAATTCAACCAACCTAGCCATAAGAAACTTCTAGATGACCTCTCTAACTTTTCCACGCCCCTAAGAATTTGTCCTGAAGCCTCATACTTTCTCTTACCTCCTCCTCATACAAACAGGTGGCCCTACCCATCTACCCACAATTCAATGAAACAGCTGGGTAGCTCCACTCACCCTCTCACAGCCCTAGCAAGCAGCCAGGCAATCTGTCTTGAATGGCTCTCCCTATAAGAACCCAGAAAGCAACCAGGTGACCCTTTCTGTCCACTCTCTGGTTGAGGAATCAGCTGGACAGACCTGAAAGGCTAAGCCCACCAAGGCCTCTGGAAACAACTAGAAGGCCCTAAAAAACCTTCTGATAGGAGTGTCAATTTGTAAAGTCAACAACAGGAGTCACTGTGCACTTACTCCTCATGGAAGATCTCTGTCCTTAATGTGCTCTGCATTGTGATTTAATGCTATAACGAGTACTCAAACTGTATTTTTCACTTTGTGTTTCTATGTGGGTGCAAACTGTTGAAACCTTTACTTAATGTATACTAAACTGATCTTCTGTATATAAAGAGAATTGAAAATGAATCTTGATATGAATGAAATGGGAGAGAGAGCGGGAAAGGGGAGGGTTGCAGATGGGAGGAAAGTTATGGTAGGGGGAAAGCCATTGTAATCCATAAGCTGTACTTTGGAAATTCATATTCACTAAATAAAAGTTAAAAAAAAAAAACTTCTGATAACCCTAGAAAACTTCCAGGCAACCTACTCATCACCTTTTTCCTGGAATTTAACTAGGTAGCCCACTGTGAGCACCTTGATCCCAGAAGTACCCATGCGGTCCTTGGATACTGATAGGCTTGCCAGGACAGCTCACCCCTATCTTGCCCTCAGACATTGATAAGCACCTGATCCAACTACTGAGGGTATTTCTCTACACTTGTAGCCTGGTGCACTGCACCCAGAGCTGCTAACAAACTTGCTTCAGATAAAAGAATTGCATCCCAGATGACAGAATAAGCAAACTACTGCAGCCTAGGCCACTCAGACACCTACAAGCATCACCAAATTTGATTACAAATGATGGAGTTATCCAGACATTACACTAGTCTGCCCACCTAGAACCAAAATCAATTAGCCTATTCAAGCAACACCTAAGAAATGTCTCTCAAAGAAAGTGTGTTTCTCTGAAAGTCACTCTATAAAACTGGTAGAGGCAACTAATATGCCACATTCATAAATATCAATATAAGGATACAAGAAGCATGAAAATCAAGGTAATGTCACAGTAGCAAAGATTCATAATAATGCTACCAAAAGACAGCAAATGACAAATTAGTTGAAAAATAATTTAAAATAATAATTTTAAATAAACCCAATAAAATACAAGAAAATATATCTGTTCAACAAAATTGGGAAATCAATTCACAATCTGAGTGAGAAATACAATAAAGAGATAATAACAACAAAAAGAAACAACAGAAATATTGAAATTAAGGAACTCAAATGAAATATTAACATACAGTAAGAACCTCTACAACAAACTAGACTAAGAAGCAAAAAGATTTTGTGAGCTTGAAGACAAGTCTTTTGAAATATTGTGCAGAGAGAAAGAGGGAGAGAAGAAAATAAATTTAAAAGAATGTGGTGAGAGAAGACACATGGCATGACATTGATTTATTTTTTGAATTTGCTGAAACTTATTTTATGGCCAAGCATATGGTCTATCCTAAAGAGAGTTCCATACACTAGTGAGAAGAATGCATATTCTGCAACTTTAGGATGAAAAGTTCTGTGGATATCTGTTAAATCTATTTGGTCTATAGTGTCAATTAACTGTGCTATATCTTTGTTGAATTTCTGTCTGCTTGACCTGTAATTGCTGAAAGTGGGGTATTTAAGTCTCCCATTACTATTGTATTGGAGACTATGTCTCCATTTAGATCCATTAACATTTCTTTTAAACACCCAGGCACCCTGTAATTGGGTACATATGTATTTATTACAGTCACATCTTCCAAGAAATTGATTTGTTAATCATTACATAGGGTCCTTTTTTACTTTTATTAACAGTTTTTGTGTTAAAGTCTATTTTGTCTGATATTAGAATGGCTACACCTGCTCTTTTTTGGATTCTGTTAGCATGTAATATCTTCTTCCATCTTTTCATTTTTAAGAGATCCCAAATAGCTAAAGCAATCTTATACAACAAAAAGAAAGCCAGGCCGGCGCCGTGGCTCAATAGGTTAATCCTCTGCCTTGTGGCACCGGCACAAAGGGTTCTAGTCCCGGTTGGGGTGCCGGATTCTGTCCCAGTTGCCCCTCTTCCAGGCCAGCTTTCTGCTTTGGCCCAGGAGTGCAGTGGAGGATGGCCCAAGTGCTTAGGCCCTGCACCCACATGGGAAACCAGGAAAAGCACCTGGCTCCTGGCTTCAGATCAGTGTGATGTGCCAGCCGCAGCTTGCCAGCCACGGTGGCCATTGAAGGGTGAACCAACAGCAAAGGAAGACCTTTCTACCTTTCTCTCTGTCTCTCTCTCTCTCACTGTCCACTCTGCCTGTCCAAAAAAAAAAAAAAGCCAGAAGCATCACAGTACCAAATTTCAAGACACATTGAAGGGCAACTATAATCAAGATAGCCTAGTACTAGCAAAAAAAAAAAAAAACAAAAAAAAAAAACAGATGGATAGAATGATGGAACAGAGAAGAATCTCCAAAAATCAATCCACACATCTACTACCAACTTATCTTTGACAAAGGAGCTGAATCAATTGCTATAATAAGGACAGTCTTTTTAACAAATGGTACTGGAAAAACTGGATCTCTGTATGCAGAAATATGAAGCAAGATCCCTACCTTACACCTTACATAAAAGTCCACACAAAATGGATCAAAGACTTCAATCTATGACCTGATACCATCAAATTATTAAAGAACATTTGGGAAGCTGTGTAAGACATTGGCATAGGCAAACACTTCTTGGAAAAGACCTCAGAAGCACAGGAAATCAAAGCCAAACTTGACAAATTGGATTACATCAAATTGAGAAGTTTCTGCACCACAAAAGTAACATCAGCAGTGAAGAGGCAACTGACAAAATGGGGGAAATTATTTGCAAATTGTACAACTGATAAATGGTTATTATCAAGAATCTACAAAGAGCTCAAGAAACTCAACAGCAACTAAACAAACAATTCAGTTAAGAAATGGGCAAAGGACTGGAACAGGCATTTTTCAAAAGTGGAAATCCAAGTGGCTAACAGACACATGAAAAATGCTCAGGAATACTAACCATCAGGTAAATTCAAATCAAAACCAAATGAGGTTTCACCTGCAGAAATCAACAAACGATGCTGGTGAGGATGTCAGGAAAAAGTTCCCTAAAACACTGTTGGTGGGAATATAAACTGCTGCAGCCATTGTGTGAAGACAGTATGGTGATACCTCAGAAATTTGAATACAGACCTACCATATGACCCAACCATCCTTCTCCTAGGAATTTACCCAAAGGAGATGATGAAAGAGTTATTTGTACCCCCACATTCACTGCAGCTCAATTTGCAATAGCTAAGATATGGAACCAACCCAGATATCTGTTAACTGAAGACTGGATAAATAATGGAATACTTACACCATGGAATACTACACAGTGGTTAAAAAATGAAATCCTATTGATTGGAACAAAATGGATGAAACTGTAAAACAGTATACTTAGTGAAATAAACCATTCCCAAAAAGACAAATACCATAATGTTCTCCCTAATCTGTGGTAACTAATAGAGTACCTAAAAGATAATCTATAAAAGTGAAATTGACACTTTGAGATGCAATGACTTTGAATAGCCCTTGTCTCAACTAATGAAAAACAAGTTTTTTAATCATATTATTTGTTGAACTCTTAACGTCAGATTAATCTTATATTGTAAAGTTATTTGAAAATAGATATCAGTAAAAAATAAGAATAACAGTAGGAGAGGGAGGAGAAATAAGGATGGGTTCAGGTGAGAGGGAGGAAAATGTGAATATAATCACCATGTTCCTAAATTTGTATAGGTGAAATGCATGAGTTTTGTATACCTTAAATTGAAGGTTTCTATGTAAATAATACTACTAATAATAAAACCAGAAATTTGAAATCTCTTGAAATAAATTAGAAGCAAAATGTACATACCAAACATATGGTATACCATAAAAGTAGTATGAGGAGGTGCCAGTGCTGTGTTGTAAGGGGTAAAGTCACTGCCTGCAGTTTCAGCATCCCACATGGGCACTGGTTTGAGTCCCACCTGCTTCACTTCTGATTGAACTCCCAGCTAATGTAGCCAGGAAAGCAGCAATAGATGGCCCAAGTCCTTGGGCCCCTGCACTCACATAGGAGACCCAGAAGAATCACAGTATCCTGGCTTTGGATTGGCCCTGCTCTAGCCATTGTGGCCATTTGGCAGCCTGGGTATGTCACCTTAGGCATGCCCCAAACCGTGGAGAACTGAAGAGAGTTCTCTGGCCACACCCACTAAAAGCCTCTAGAGATTCACTGAAAACAGACAATGCACTTATCTACAGAGTCATACTACAAGATAAAAGTTGGCACAATGGGAAAAAAGAAGAAACCAATGAGTATCTCAACAAATGCTGAAAACAAACTCAACAACCCAAGAAACAAGAATAAGGGAGATAATATGACATTCTCAAAAGAACACAACACTTCAATACTAGATTATGAAGACAACGATATAGAATAAATGCAAGAAGGGAACCCAAAAAATTGATCATAAGGTTACATAGAAGTAATCAGAAGCAAATTTATGAACTAATGAAATTGATGCAGGACATGAAAGAAAATCTCTCATATGAAATTAAGTACTTAAGGAGGAATCAAAATTGAATGAAGAATTCAATAGAACAAATAAAAAATGCAGTGGAGAGCCTTAAAAACAGAATCAATGAGGCAGAAGAGAGAATATTAGACTTAGAAGACAAAGCACTGGAAAGTATACAGACAAATCAAAAACAAGAAGAGGAAATTAGAAATCTAAAAAACATTGTTGGGAATCTATAGAATACTATTAAAAAAAACTAACATTCCAGTTCTAAGAGTTCCTGAAGGCATGGAGAGGGAGAAAGGATTAGAAGGCCTTTTTAGTGAGATACTAGCAGAAAACTTCCCAGGTTTGGAGAAGGAAAGAGACATCCTAGTACAGGAAGCTCATAGAACTCCTAATAAACATGACCAAAAGAGATCCTCACCACGACACGTTGTAATTAAACTCACCGCAGCAAAACATAAAGAAAAGATTCTAAAATGTGCAAGAGAGAAATGTCAGATTACTCTCAGAGGATCTCCAATTAGACTCACAGCATACTTTTCTTCAGAAACCCTACAGGCTAGGAGGGAATGGCCAGATATAGCCCAGGTACTAAGAGAGAAAAACTGCCAGCCCAGAATATTATATCCTGCAAAGCTCTCATTTGTGAATGAAGGTGAAATAAAGACCTTTCATAGCAAACAGAAATTGAAAGAATTTGTCACCACTTGTCCAGCCCTGCAAAAGATCCTTAAAGATGTATTACACACAGAAACACAGAAACACGACCAACAATATGAAAGAAGGTAAAGGAAGAAAACCTCACAGTAAAAGATCACACGAAGTTCAAAGCATATATTAAAAAATATCCTTGGGAAAATGGCAGGGCAAAGTTACTACTCATCAATAGTCACATTGAATGTTAATGGCCTCAACTCTCCAGTTAAAAGACACAGACTGGCTGAATGGATTAAGGAACAAAACCCATCTATTTGCTGCCTACAAGAAACACATCTTTCCAACAAAGATCCATACAGACTGTAAGTGAAAGGCTGGAAAAAGATATTCCATGCCAACAGAAACCAAAAAAGAGCTGGCATAGCCATCTTAATATCACAAAATGGGGGCTGGCAATGTGGATTAGCCAGTAAAGCCACAGCCTGAAATTCTGGGATCCCATATGGGTGCCAGTTTGAGTCCCAGTTGCTCCACTTCCAATCCAGCTCTCTGCTATTGCCTGGGAAATCAGTAGCAGATGTCCCAAGTCCTTTGGTCCCTGCACCCACATGGGAAGACCTGGAGGAAGCTCCAGGCTCCTGGCATCTGATTGGCACAGCTCTGCCATTGTGGTCATCTGGGGAGTGAAACAGAGGGTGGAAGACTCTCTCTCTCTCTCATTCTCTCTCTCTCTTTCTCTCTGCCTCTCCTTCTATCTCTGTGTAACTCTGGCTTTCAAATAAATAAATAAATCTTTTAAAAATCAGACAAAATAGACTTTAATACAAAAATTGCTAAAACAAACAAAGAAGGGCACTATATAGTGATCAAAGGACCAATATAACAGGAATATGTTACTATTATAAATGTATATGCACCTAATTAGAGGGAACCTGGCTATTTAAAAGAAATGTTAAGGGATTTAAAGGAAGACTGAGTCTCCAATACAATAGGAACTTCAATACTCCACTTTCAGCAATGGACAGATCAACAGGACAGAAAACCAACAAGGAAACATCAGACTTAATCAACACTATAGACAAAATGGAACTAACAGATATATACAGAACTTTTGATCCTACACTTAAAGAATGCACATTCTTCTCAGCAGTGCATGGAACTTTCTCTAGGATTGACTACAACTAGGCCATAAAGCAAATCTCAGCAAATTCAAAAAAATCAAAATCATACCATGCATCTTCACAGAACACAATGGAATAAAGCTGGAAATCAGCAACTCAGGAATCTCTAGAGCATACACAAACACTTGGAGACTGAACAATATGTTTCTGAATGAACAGTGGGTCATAGAAGAAATCAAAAGAGATATCAAAAAATTTCTGGAAAAAAATGAAGATGACAGCACAACATATCAAAAGTTATGGGATACAGCAAAAGCAGTGTTAAGAGGAAAGTTTATAGCAATAGGTGCCTACATCAAGAAATTGGAAAGGCACCAAATAAATGAGCTACCAGTGCATTCAAGGATCTAGAAAAACTGCAGCAAACCAGACCCAAAACTAGTAGGAGAAGAGAAATAATTAAAATTAGAGAAGAAATCAACAGAATTGAATAAAAAAAATTACAAAAGATCGGCAAAATGAAGAGCTATTATTTTGAAAAAAATAAACAAAATCGACACATAATTAAACCAACTAACCAAAAAATGGAGAGAAGACCCAAATCAATAAAATTATAGAAGACAAAGTACATGCAACAACAGACAATACAGAAATAAAAAGAGTCATCAGAAATTACTAAAAAGAGTTGTATGCCAACAAACTGGGAAATCTAGCAGAAATAGATAGAATTCTGGACACATACAACCTACCTAAATTTAACCATGAAGACATAAAACCTAAACAAACCCATAACCAAGACAGAAACTGAATCAGTAATAAAAGCCCTCTCCCAAAAAAAAGCCTAAGACCATTGGATTCACTGCTGAATTTTACCAGACATAGAAGAAGAACTAATTCCAATTCTTCTCAAGCTATTCAAAACAATTGAAAGAGAAGGAATTCTCCCAAATCTTTCTAGGAAGCCAGCATCACCTTAATTCCTGAACTTGAAAAAGGTGCAGCAGAGAAAGAGAATTAAAGACCATTTTCCCTGATGAAAATAGATGCAAAAATCCACAACAAAATTCTGGCCAATAGAATCCAGCAACACATCAGAAAAATCATCCACCCAGACTAAGTGGGATTTATCCCTGGTATGCAGGAATGGTTCAACATTCGCAAATCATTAATGTGATACATCACATTAACAAACTGCTAAACAAAAACCATATGATTATTTCAATAGATTCAGAGAAAGCACTTGATAAAATACAGCACCCTTTCATGATGAAAACTCTAAAAAAAAATGGGTATAGAAGGAACATTCCTCAACACAATCAAGGCAATTTATGACAAACCAATAGCTACCATTCTATTGAATGCAGAAAAGTTGGAAACATTCCAACTGAGATCCAGTACCAGGCAGGGATGCCCACTATCACCATTGCTATTCAATGTACTACTGGAAGTTTAGCCAGAGTCATTAGGCAAAAAAGAAATCAAAGGGATACAAATTGGGAAGGAGGAAGTCAAACTACCCCTATTTGCAGACAGCATAATTCTTTACATAGGAGATCTGAAAAACTCCACTAATAGACTAATAGAACTCCTAGAAGATTTTGGTAAAGTAATCAGATATAAAATCAATACACAAAAATTAACAGCCTTTGTATACACAGTCAATGCCATGGCTGAGAAAGAACTTCTAAAATCAATCTCATTCACAATAACTATAAAAAATTTTAATACTTTAGAATAAACTTAACCAAGGATGTCCAAGATCTCTATGATCAGAATTAAAAATCATTCAAGAAAGAAATAGAAGAGGATACAAAAAAAAATGGAAAAATCTTCCATTTTCCTGGATTGGAAGTATCAGTATCATCAAAATGCCCATTCTCCCAAAAGCAATTTATACATTCAATGCGATACAAATCAAAACATTCTTCTCAGATTTGGAAAAAATGATGCTGAAATTCATATGGAGGAATAGGAGACCTCGAATAGCTAAACAATCTTGTACAAAAAAAAAAAAAAAAACAGAGCTAGAGGCATCACAATACCAGATTTCAGGACATACTACAGGGCAGTTATAATCAAAGCAGCATGGTACTGATTCAAAAACAGATGGATATACCAATGGAACAGAACAGAAACACCAGAAATTAATCCAAACAACTACAATCAATTTATATTTGATCAAGGAGCTAAAAACAATTCCTGGAGCAAGGACAGTCTATTCATTAAATGGTGCTGGCAAAACTGTATTTCCATGTGCAGAAGCATGAACCAAGACCCTTACCTCACACCTTACACAAAATCCACTCAACATGGATTAAAGATCTAAATATATGACCCAACACCAGCAAATTATTAGAGAACATCAGAGAAACCCTGCAAGATACAGGCACAGGAAAGACTTCTTGGAAAAGACCCCAGAGGCACATGCAGCTGAAGCCAAAATTAACAATTGGGATTAACATCAAATTGAGAAGTTTCTGTATGGCAAAACAAACAGGAAAGTGAAGAGGCAACCAACAGAATGGAATAAATTATTTGCAAATTATGCAACTGATAAAAGATTAATAACCAGAATCTACAAAGAGATCAAGAAACTCCACAACAACAAAACATACAGGCTGGCACTGCGGCTCAATAGGCTAATCCTCCACCTGCGGCGCCAGCACACTGGGTTCTAGTCCCGGTTAGGGCACTGGATTCTGTCCCAGTTGCCCCTCTTCCAGTCCAGCTCTCTGCTATGGCCCAGGAGTGCAGTGGAGGATGGCCAAAGTCCTTGGGCGCTGTACCCGCATGGGAAACCAGGAGAAGCTTCTGGCTCATGGCTTCTGATCAGCTCAGCTCTGGCCATTGCAGTCATTTGGGGAGTGAACCAGCAGAATGGGAGACCTCTCTCTCTCTCTGGCTCTACCTATCTCTGTAACTCTTTCAAAAAAATAAAAAGAAAGAAAAGAAATACTCAGCCAAGTTAAGAAGCAACTGATGGAATGAGAGAAAATATTTGCAAACTATGCAACTAATAAAGGAATTTCATCCAGAATGTATAAGGAGCTCAAGAAATTCAGCATCAGCAAAACAAATGACCCAGTTAAGAAATATGCAAAGGACTTGAACAGGCATATTTCAAGAGAGGAAATTCAAATGTCTAATAGACACTTTAAAAAATGCTCAGGATCACTAGCCGTCAGAGAAATGGAAATCAAAACCACAATGAGGTTTCACTTCTCTCCGTTTAGAATGGCTCTCTTACAGAAATCAACCAATGACAAATGCTGGTGAGGATGTGGGGGGAAAGGTACCCTGGTCCAATGTTGGTAGAATTCTAAACTGGGGCAGCCACTGCAGAAGGCAGTACGGAGATACTTCAGAATTCTGAATATGGACCTACCACATGATCCAGCCATCCCACTCCTGTGAATTTACTCAAACCAAAAGAAATCAGTATATTAATGAGTTATCTGTACCCTCATGCTCATTGCAGCAAAATTCACAGCTACTATGATATGTAATCAACCCAGATGTCCATCAACTGTTGACTGGATAAAGAAATTATGTTTTATTCTTGTCTTTGCAACAAAATGAATGTAACTGGAAATCATTATACTTAGTGAAATAAGCCAGTCCTCAGAAGACAGATATATGTTTTGCCTGATGCAAAGTAACTAATAGATTCTGTAAAATGTAATGTATTGGAACAAAATGGACATTTTGAGATTGAATTATTGTTTGCAGCCCTTGTCTTTTCTGTTGAAGAACAGTGTGTTTTTTTCTTCATACTATTTGTTGAACTCTTTTACTTAGTATAGGATTAACTAAATGATCACTAAATAAACTGAAAGTAGTTCTTCATAAAAATTAAGAGTGGGAGGCGGAGCCAAGATGGCGGAATAGTGAGGGTGTGCACTGATAGTCTGGGAAAAGATAGTTTAATAAAAGTGGAATTACTGTAGCCTCAGGAAAAGGCTCAGGAAAAAATTGCAGAGGAAACTCTTATGGATCTAGTGGATGTGACACAAAGGACCTACGGGGAGAGCAAGGTCGCCCAACACATGGAAGCCGAGCCACGGGAGCCAAGCCACCACAGAAGCCGAGCCTCAGAGTCTGCATGCCAGCACTGGAAGGGGAGGTGAGACAAAAACCCTGGTAACCAGAGACATTGGTGGGGAAAGGCAGAAAGAGCCTACATGGAATGAGGCCTGAAGCCCCACTGGGGAAAGTTCACCAGGCTGACTGGAGGAGAGAAAAAAATGAATAAATAAGGGGAACCGGCACGGACATTAGCCTCTCTCTCCACTCACCTTACAAAGCTGAGCAACACAAAGAACAGGTGCCATTTTATGTATGTAAAGCAGCACCCGCCATTAGCCAAGCAGAAAAACCTAACTGGTGGGGAGAAATAACAGGAGGTTAAGACCTAGCAAAAGTGTAGAGCTAATGAACTGATATTTGGAAAATCTGAGGGGGAGGAGGGGCGAGAGAACTCACCAAGTACACAAACTCAGTAACCTGGGCAACCTGGTAAGACTGTGGAGAAATTTGAGACCACACTGAGGGCTGCATAAACTCTGTGTGGTCCCAGGGGTAAGCAGACGAATACGCACAGGGGCCATTTTTCATACATCAGCTACCCTCAATTCCACTCAGCTGTGTGGAATTACTTCCCAACTGAGTCAAAAAAAAAAAAAAAGAAAGAGAGAGAGAGCAAGAGAACAATCTGGGTGAGTCATCTTTGGCACACCCTTAACCCTGAAGAACCAAATAGAGCTCTCTGGCCACACCCATCACAGCCTCTAAGGATCCATCAAAAGCAGACAGTCCACTTAATCTAGAGTCACAGTATAACGAGAAAAAACGTCACAGTGAAGAAACAAAAGAATATCTCCAATATGCCAAACAACAAATGCAGAAGCCAAGGTAACAAAAACAAGGAAGACACTATGATGCCCCCAAATGAAATAGACACCCCAATTCAAGATTATGAAGATGATGAGATAGGAATGCAAGAAGCGGCTCTCAAAAAATTGATAAGAATATTAAGAAGTTCTCAAAAACAAATTCTTGAACTACAGAAATCCTTAATGGACAAGATAGAAAATCTCTCTCACGAAAATGAAATATAAAGGAGGAATCAAAATGATATGAAACAACTAGTAGAACATGAAACTGTGATAGTGACGAGAAATCATAATGAAGTGAAGAATTCAATAGATCAAATGACAAACGTATTAGAGAGCCTTAAAAACAGAATGGGTGAAGCAGAGAGAAAATATCAGACTTAGAAGACAGAGAACAGGAAAATATACAGTCAAACCATAGAAAAGAAGAGGAAATTAGAATTATAAAAAATATTGTTGGGAATCTACAGGATACTATTAAAAAACCCAACATTTGGGTTATAGGAGTTCCTGAAGGCATGGAGAGGGAGAAAGGATTAGAAGGCATTTTAGTGAGATACTAGCAGAAAATTTCCCAGGTTTGGAGAAGGAAAGAGACATCCTAGTACAGGAAGCTCATAGAACTCCTAATAAACACGACCAAAAGAGATCCTCACCACGACACGTTGTAATTAAACTCACCGCAGCAAAACATAAAGAAAAGATTCTAAAATGTGCAGTAGAGAAATGTCAAATTACTCTCAGAGGATCTCCAATTAGACTCACAGCATACTTTTCTTCAGAAACCCTACAGGCTAGGAGGGAATGGCCAGATATAGCCCAGGTACTAAGAGAGAAAAACTGCAAGCCCAGAATATTATATCCTGCAAAGCTCTCATTTGTGAATGAAGGTGAAATAAAGACCTTTCATAGCAAACAGAAATTGAAAGAATTTGTCACCACTTGTCCAGCCCTGCAAAAGATCCTTAAAGATGTATTACACACAGAAACACAGAAACACGGTCAACAATATGAAAGAAGGTAAACGAAGGAAACCACACAGCAAAAGATCACAGGAAGCTCAAAACATATATTAGAAAATATCTTTGGCAAATGGCAGGGCAAAGCTACTACTCATCAATAGTCACATTGAATGTTAATGGCCAGAACTCTCGAGTTAAAAGACACCAATTGGCTGATTGGGTTAATGAATAAAACCCATCTATTTGCTGCTTACAAGAAACACATCTTTCCAACAAAGATGCATACAGACTGTAAGTGAAAGGCTGGAAAAAGATATACCATGCCAACAGAAATGAAAAAATAGCAGACGTAGCCATCTTAATATCACACAACAGAAACTTTACCATAAAAACTGTTAGGAGAGACAAAGAGGGCACTATACAATGATTAAGGGATCAACTCAACAGGAAGATATAATGATTATCAATTTATATGCACCTATTTACAGGGCACCAGTTTATTTAAAAGATATGTTAAGGGACTTAAAGGGAGACTTAGACTTCAATACAGTAGTACTGGGACTTCAATACCCCACTCTCAGAAATAGACAGATCAACGGGACAGAAGATCAACAAGGAGACAGTAGATTTAAACGACACTATAGCCCAAATGGATCTAACAGATATCTACAGAACTTTTCATCCTACACAAAAACATTTACATTCTTCTCAGCAGTACATGGAACCTTCTCTAGGATTGACCACATACTAGGCCATAAAGCAAGTCTCATCAAATTCAAAAGAATTAGAATCATACCATGCAGCTTCTCAGACCATAAAGGAATGAAGTTGGAAATTAGCAACTCAGGAATCCCTAGAGCGTATCAAACACATGGAGACTAAACAACATACTCCTGAAAAAACAATGGGTCATAGAAGAAATCAAAAGAGAAACAAAAAACTTTCTGGCAGTAAATGAGGATAACAACACAACATATCAAAACTTACGGGATACAGCAAAAGCAATGTTAAAAGGAAAGTTTATATCAATAGGTGCTTACATCAAGAAATTGGAAAGGCACCAAATAGATGTGCTTTCAATGCATCTCAAGGATCTAGAAAATCTGCAGCAAACCAGACCCAAATCCAGTAGGAGAAGAGAAATAATTAAAATCAGAGAAGAAATCAACAGGATTGAATCCCAAAAAAACATTCCAAAAAATCAGCCAAACGAGGAGCTGGTTTTTTGAAAAAATAAACAAAATTGACACCCCATTGGCCCAACTAACTAAAAAAGGAAGAGAAAAGACCCAAATCAATAAAATCAGAGATGAAAAAGAAAATGAACAGACACCACAGAAATAAAAAGAATCATCAGAAATTACTACAAGGATGTGTATGCCAGCAAACAGAGAAACCTATCAGAAATGGATAGACTCCTGGACACATGCAATCTACCTAAATTGAACCAGGAAGACATCGAAAACCTAAACAGACCCATAACTAAGAAAGAAATTGGAACAGCAATAAAGGCCCACTCAACAAAGAAAAGCCCAGGACCAGATGGATTCACTGCTGAATTCTACCAGACATTTAAAGAAAAACTAACTCCAATTCTTCTCAAACCATTTAGAATAATCAAAAAAGAGTAAATCCTCCCGAATTCTTTCTATGAAGCCAGCATCACCTTAATTCCTAAGCCAGAAAAAGATGCAGCATTGAAAGAGAATTACAGACCAATATCCCTGATGAACATAGATGCAAAAATCCTCAATAAAATTCTCACCAATAGAATGCAACAACACATCAGAAAGATCATCCACCCAGACCAAGTGGGATTTATCCCTGGTATGCAGGGATGGTTTAATGTGCGCAAATCAATCAATGTGATACACCACATTAACAGACTGCAGAAGAAAAACCATATGATTACCTCAATAGATGCCGAGAAAGCATTTGATAAAATACAACACCCATTCATGATGAAAACTCTAAGCAAACTGGGTATGGAAGGAACATTCCTCAATACAATCAAAGCAATTTATGAAAAACCCACGGCCAGTATCCTATTGAATGCAGAAAAGTTGGAAGCATTTCCACTGAGATCTGGTACCAGACAGGGATGTCCACTCTCACCACTGCTATTCAACATAGTTCTGGAAGTTTTAGCCAGAGCTATTAAGCAAGAAAAAGAAATGAAAGGGATACAAATTGAGAAGGAAGTAGTCAAATTATCCCTCTTTGCAGATGATATGATTCTTTATTTAGGGGACCCAAAGAACTCTACTAAGAGACTATTGGAACTCATAGAAGAGTTTGGCAAAGTAGCAGGGTATAAAATCAATGCACAAAAATCAACAGACTTTGTATACACAGACAATGCCATGGCTGAGGAAGAACTTCTAAGATCAATCCCATTCACAATAGCTACAAAAAACAATCAAATACCTTGGAATAAACTTAATCAAGGATGTTAAAGATCTCTACAATGAGAATTACAAAACCTTAAAGAAAGAAATAGAAGAGGATACCAAAAAATGGAAAAACCTTCATGCTCATGAATTGGAAGAATCAATATCATCAAAATGTCCATTCTCCCAAAAACAATTTATACATTCAATGCAATACCAATCAAGATACCGAAGACCTTCTTCTCAGATCTGGAAAAAATGATGCTGAAATTCATATGGAGACACAGGAGACCTCGAATAGCTAAAGCAGTCTTGTACAACAAAAACAAAGCCGGAGGCATCACAATACCAGATTTCAGGACATACTACAAGGCAGTTGTTAACAAAACAGCATGGTACTGGTACAGAAACAGATGGATAGACCAATGGAACAGATTAGAAATGCCAGAAATCAACCCAAACATCTAAAGCCAACTTATATTTGATCAAGGATCCAAAACCAATCCCTGGAGTAAGGACAGTCTATTCAATAAATGGTGCTGGGAAAACTGGATTTCCATGTGCAGAATCATGAAGCAAGACCCCTACCTTTCACCTTACACAAAAATTCACTCAACATGGATTAAAGACTTAAATCTATGAACCAACACCATAAAATTGTAAGAGAGCATTGGAAAAACCATGCAAGATATAGGTACTGGCAAAGACTTCTTGGAAAAGACCCCATAATTGAAAATGATACTCGATGAAGGGCTGGATGGGAGAGGGAGTAGGAGAGGGGAGGGCTACAGGAGGAGGGAGGTTGGGGGGGGAGCCACAACAATACAAAAGTTGCACTTTGTAAATTCACATTTATTAAATAAAAAAATTAACTATATAACAAACAAAAAAATAAAAATAAAGAACTTAATACTTTACCTTTTTAGCATTTTTTATGTTCTACTTAAAACTATTGGTTGAACTCTGTAATTAATACACAATTACTCTTAGGTGTTTAATTAATGCTATAACTAGTACTCAAATAGTATTTTACACTTCATGTTTCTGTTTGGGTGCAAACTGTTGAAATCTTTACTTAATATATGCTAAATTGATCTTCTGTATACAAAGATAATTGAAAATTAATCTTGATGTGAATGGAAGGGGAGATGGAGTGGGAGAGGGGAGTGTTGTGGGTGGGAAGGAAGTTATGGGGGGAATATAGGGGGGAAGCTATTGTAATCCATAAGCTGTACTTTGAAAATGTATGTTCATTAAATAAAATAAAATAAAAATTAAAAAAAAGAAAAGACCCCAGATGAACAGGCAGTCAAAGACAAAATTAACTATTAGGATTGCATCAAATTGAGAAGTTTCTGTACTGCAAAAGAAACAGTCAGGAAAGTGAAAAGGCAACTGACAGAATGGGAAAAAATATTTGCAAACTATGCAACTGATAAAGGGTTGATAACCAGAATCTACAAAGAAATCAAGAAACTCCAAAACATCAAAACAAACAACCCACTTAAGAGATGGGCCAAGGACCTCAATAGACATTTTTCAAAAGAGGAAATCCAAATGGCCAACAGACACATGAAAAAATATTCAAGGTCACTAGCAATCAGGGAAATGCAAATCAAAACCACAATGAGGTTTCATCTCACCCCGGTTAGAATGGCTCACATTCAGAAATCTACCAACAACAGATGCTGGCGAGGATGTGGGGAAAAAGGGACACTAACCCACTGTTGGTGGGAATGCAAACTGGCAAAGCCACTGTGGAAGTCAGTTTGGAGATCCTCAGAAACCTGAATATAACCCTACCATACAACCCAGGCATCCCACTCCTTGGAATTTACCCAAAGGAAATGAAATTGGCAAACAAAAAAGCAGTCTGCACATTAATGTTTATGGCAGCTCAATTCACAATAGCTAAGACCTGGAACCAACCCAAATGCCCATCAACAGTAGACTGGATAAAGAAATTATGGGACATGTACTCTATAGAATACTATACAGCAGTCTAAAACAATGAAACCCGCTCATTTGCAACAAGATGGAGGAATCTGGAACACATCATGCTGAGTGAACTAAGCCAGTCCCAAAGGGACAAATATCATATGTTCTCCCTGATAGGCGACAACTAACCAACCACAAAAAATGAAACCTGTTGAAGTGAAATGGACACTATTAGAAACAGTGACTTGTCGGCTCTTGTCCTGACTGTTGATGTACAATGTAATACTTTATCCATTTTAGTATTTTTTTGTTCTACTACTATTGGTTGAACTCTGTAATTAACACACGATTATTCTTAGGTGTTTAAATTTTAACTGAAAACTGATCCCTGTAAGGAATTTGGAAAGCATTATGCTGAGTGAAATAAGCCAGTCCCAAAGGGACAAATATCATATGTTCTCCCTGATCAGTGACAACTAATCGAGCACCAAAAAGGAAACCTGTTAAAGTGAAATGAACACTATGAGAAATGGTGACTTGATCAGCCCTCATCCTGACTGTTGATGAACAACTTAATGCGTTATCCCTCTTAGTATTTTTTTTTGTTTGTTCTACTTAATACTTTCGGTTGAATACTGTAATCAATACACAGTTATTCTTAAGTGTTGAAACTTAACTGAAAAGTGATCGCTGTTAAATATAAGAATGGGAATAAGAGAAGGAGAAGATGTACAATTTAGGACATGCTCAAGCTGACTTACCTCAAACAGTAGCGTTAGAAACATACCAGGGGATTCCAATTCAATACCATCAAGGTGGCATGTATCAATGCCATCTCACTAGTCCCAGTGATCAATTTCTGTTCACAATTGATCATAATAATAGGACTAAGAGCCAAAGGGATCACATAAACAAGACTAGTGTCTGAAAATACTAACTGATAGAATAAAAAAGGGAGAGAACAATCCAACATGGGAAGCAGGATACACAGCAGACTCATAGAATGGCAGATGTCCTAAATAGCACTCTGGCCTCAGAATCAGCCCTTAAGGCATGTGGATCCAGCTGAAAAGCCCATGAGAGTATTTCAGGCATGGAAAGCCAAGACCTTCTGGCCAAAAAAAATGAGCTAAATGAAAGATCTCCGTGAGTGAGAGCCCAGTGGAAAGAACAGGTCATCAAAGGAGATACCTTTCTCTGAAGGGGGGAGAGAACTTCCACTTTGACTACGACCTTGTCTAAATATGATCAGAGTCGGTGAACTCAAAAGGCTTCCATAGCCTTGGAAACTCATGACAAGAGCCTAGGGTGATTCCTGATGCCATAAACAAGAGTGTCAATTTGTTAAGTCAACAACAGGAGTCACTGTGCACTTACTCCTCATGTAGGATCTCTGTCCTTAATGTGCTGTACATTGAGGCTTAATGCTATAACGAGTACTCAAACAGTTTTTTTTACTTTGTGTTTCTATGTGGGTGCAAACTGTTGAAGTCTTTACTTAATATATGCTAAACTGATCTTCTGTATATAAAGAGAATTGAAAATGAATCTTGATGTGAATTGAAGGAGAGAGGGAGCGGGAAAGGGGAGGGTTGCGGGTGGGAGGGACATTATGGGGTGGGAAGCCATTGTAATCCATAAGCTGTACTTGGAAATTTTTATTCATTAAATAAAAGTTAACAAAAAAATTAAGAGTGGGAATGGGGGAGGGAGGAGGAAGAAGTGTTGGAGTATGGGCAGGAGGGAGGGAAGTGTGGGGCTGTCTGTGGGATAGTGAGCTAAGCCTCTTCCTGTGGCTCTGACATACTACATGGATGCTGGTTCTGGTTCCAGCTGCTCTTCTTCTTATTCAACTCTCTGCTATGGCCTGGGAAAGCAGAAGAAGATGGCCCAAGTATTTGAGCCCCTGCACCCACGAGGGAGACCCAGAAGAATTTCCTGGCTCCTGGCTTCAGATCAGTTCAGCTCCAGCCACTGCAGCCATTTGGAGAGTGAACCAGAGGATGGAATACCTTTCTCTTTCTCTCCCTCTCTATCTGTATCTTTGCCTCTCAGATAAAGAAATAAAATAGTTTTTAAAAAATTAATGAAGCTGATCTTCCTTCCTTTAAAAAAAAGTCAGAGCTAATAAATTCAGTTAAGTGCAAGAATGTAAAATCCAATGTTATTTTTATAGGTTTTACATAAACTCTCCATTTTTAAGTTACATCATTATGCTATCTTTTTTTAATTCTACTTAGTTTATAGATGCCCATAATTTACATTCATGCCCAGGGCAGGCATAGTGTTGTAGCAAGTTAAGCTGTCACTTGGAACACCCACATCCTATATTGAGGTGTCCATTTGATTTCTGGTTCATTTGCTTTGAATCCAGCTTCCTGCTAATACATCCTGGGAGGCAGCAGATGATGACTCAAGTCCTTGGGTCCCTGCCCGCCATGAAGGGGAACCTAATGGAGTTCCAGACTCTTGGCTTAGATGCCCAGCCCTAGCTATTGCAGGTAACTGAGAAGCGAATCAGTGGATGGAAGAATCTCAATCTCTCTCTCTCTTCCTCTCTCTCTCTCTCTCTCTCTCATTCTCTTTCATATAGATGAAAGTAAATAAATAAACATATTACAAAGAAGGTATCCTGAGCCTCTTAGCTCTAGAAGAAAACTTAAGAAAAAAGAAACTGCCACATTCACTTCTCTGATAATCTTACCTCCGATAAGAAGACAGCATACTTAGGATTTAAGAAGACAATGGACCATATGTGTTCACCATCTGGCAGTAGAAGCATTAACAGTGGTAAATTACTTTCCAAGAACTACAGCAGCAGAGAAACACCAACTAAGTGACTCAAAACAATGGAAATGCACTATCTCACAGTTCTGAATGCTCAGTGTCTGAAATCAAAGAGTTGGAATGACCATGTTCCCTCTGAAACCCGAAAGAATCATCCTTTGCCTCTTCCTAGATTCTGATGGCTACTAGCAATCCTTAGTATTCCTTGACTCAGCCTGAAATTGTGCTGCTCAATTTCTACTTCTGTCTTCACATAGCAATCTCCCCTGCTGAGTCTGTGTCTCTGTATTTAAATACAATATCAACCATTTTGGATTAAGAGCATATCCTACTGTAATACAAACTCATCTACTTATGTATGCTATATATCCAAAGACAATTACATTCTTAGGTACTAAATGTTAGACTTGAACACATCTTTTTAAGGGACACAATTCAACCCATAACAAATGAGTGAACACCTAACACAAAGTAGGCTGACTCAGAGTGGCTTTCCTGAAAAGCAGAGCTTGTGATAAGGCTTGTGAGCAGTTGTATATTTTCGAAGTGAATTCAGTGGACAATAACAGTAAGTGAAAGAGAAGAAGGAGACAAAGAATAAGGAAGAACCAACAGAAAAGAATGTTGATATTGCCATTGTGGACACAAGGGGTTAGATTCTGCTTGAACTTCCAGAGAAGTGTAAAGAACGGTGTCCAGATTCACCTACTGGGGAGATGAAAAATAGCAACGCTGACACATCCAGCCTGACTCTGCATTGTTGGAGAGGATGCTACTTCATTGACATGTTGAATTCCTCTCATAAGCCAATGTGCATGAGCAAAGTGAGCCTTCCAGGAGTATCCCCTGGTAACAGAGGAGCTTTAGGACAGAAAGCAAAGATTTGTGGGGAGACAATGTCAGCCTGCCTGAAGTGAGTGGGAGCATCTTTCTTACATTTCTGAAGCTCCCTTGCCTCCAGGTTCCTGTGCTTTCTTTAGCATCCTCTGATCCAATGATACTGCCTTCATGTGAAATACAGTCCATTCATTGATTTCTACAACCCAAAGCAATCTCAAAAAGAATTGTTTGCAAAAGGACAAATATCATTTGATTCCCATAATTTGAGGTATAAGCAACTGTGAAATCCATAGAGATAGGAAGTACACTGGTGGTTGACAGGGCTGGGGAGAGAGGGAAACTGGGAAATGTTGCTTACTGGATGCAGAGTTTCTAATAGGGAACATGAAAAAGTTCTGAAGTGATGGTTGCCCAGCACTGTAATGAACTTAATGCCAACAAATTTTACACTTAAGTGTACAATTCTAAAAATTTAAGATTTTAAAATTAGTTTATTCAACTTCATTGAAGATATAGGGATGTTTCAAGAAGGATATACATTAAGTCACTTCAATCTTCTACTCTCCTCTCCCTTTTTCTCCCTCTGTTCTAATCTCTTCCCTTTCACTCTCTTCTCCCTTTGTCCTGGGCATAGCAACTTCTGCATCCTGTATTACAAAGATAATTATTTTCCTAAATAAAGGCACTGATGGGTGGCATTTGAAAATAAAATTGTCTCCTTATTAAATGTAAGTCAGATCATTAGGCACCAAAAATAATATCTAACTAAAGCACAAGCACTTATACCTTTACCAAAAGGAAGGTAGTAACTTTTCTTAGCAAGACAGTTTTCAATCTATACACACACGATATTAATTGTAAGAGAACCATAGCACACTGTATGGAGCATATCACACATTAATATTTCCTTAGCTCTGAATAACTTGCCCACGGAGTTAGAAAAGATGAGATGTTGGAGAGATATTAAACTAGGACTTTCATCTTCTGGCTTCTAAATTAGCAATGTATTAGAAAGCCATGCTTAGATATCTCTAAACATCATAAAGGAGAGCTGCCGCCTCTCTAATTTAATGCTGAACTCCCAAGAGTAGTTTACTGTCAGAGTTTTATCATGCATTATGGAGACACATATTGGCAAGTTTCCATGAGATCCATATAAGCTTTTATCTCTTTCCTAGATCAGGTCATGTGACAGATAACTGGATCCTTACACAGGCTTTTATCATCCTTTTAGTAATACATTTGGTGATGGAATTGACTACCATAAATCCAGTCCAGAGTTACTACCCCACTGGGGTTTATACTGTTGATTCCCAACCACCTACCACATGTGTACATTAGTGTTTCATAAAAGCTCTCTTTACAGGTATCCTAAAAGCTTTCTCACATAGAACTACAGTCTTCAAAGCCCTTTTTCATTCTCAGTAACTAAAATAGCTGCTATACCTTAATAATAATTAAAAACAGAAAATGTCTACCTTTTCTTCTGCATTAAAACACTACAATATGTTGTTCAGGCAGCAACAATATACCAAAATGAATAGGTGGCCCTGGATTAGCATTCTTAACTGTTATCTATCTCTAGAGAATTACAAAATACTAGTACTTGAAAATGAATTAAGCCAGTTAGTTGAGGCTACTTCCGCTGTGACCACTACTATCACACTTCCCTGGCCAGGGGACACCATCTTGCTTAGAAAAGGGTTTTATGTATAAAATATTAGAACTGAGGAGGCTGACTGAAGGGACACCAGTTTTAAAAAAAAAAAAAAAGAAGACAGGAACTACAAATGAAACAGAGACTCCGAAAAACAGAGAGAGAAGCAAAGAACACCACCCCCGGCCGTCACCGCGGCTCACTAGGCTAATCCTCTGCCTGCGGCGCTGGCACCCCAGGTTCTAGTCCCAGTTGGGGCACCAGATTCTGTCTCGGTTGCCCCTCTTCCAGGCCAGTTCTCTGCTGTGGCCCGGGAGTGCAGTGGAGGATGGCCCAGGTCCTTGGGCTTCTGCGCCCACATGGGAGACCAGGAGGAAGCACCTGGCTCCTGGCTTCAGATCAGTGCAGCACGCCCGCCCGCCGTAACAGGCCGGCCGTAGCGGCCACTTGCGGGGTGAACCAATGGAAAAAGGAAGACCTTTCTCTCTGTCTCTCTCTCTCACTGTCTAACTCTGCCTGTCAGAGAGAGAGAGAGAGAGAAACACCACCCCCACTGCCTCTAAACACTGTTCACCACTGTTAGCTACCCTGGCTCCCTGGCCAGGAAATGCCATCTTTCTGGGGAAAGGGCACTGTATATAAAAATATTAGAGCTGAAGAGACTGAGGAAAAACATCAGTAAGAAAGTGCTAATACCTGCAAAGAGCTCAGAGGCTCTGAAAGCCAATAGAGAGGGAAGAGCAAAACACACCACTGCTACAGCCCACATGTCGTTCCCCAGCTCCCCTGTTGGGGGATACCACTTGCCAGGAAACGATAGACAGAAAATGCTGCAATCCCCACCACTGCTACAGATGGGCACCCCTAACTACAGGAGAATTCCACAGTTCTCTCTGACATTAAATCTCATCTAGAGAGCCGACAGGTCCTAGCAACTAATTTCCAAAGAAGCCTGCGCTCCCTCCATCCACAACCAAAGTGCCATGCCCAGGCTACTCTGAAGAAGCTGCCAAATTCCACAGCCCTCACACTACAAGAAGCCCCCGAGATAGCAAAAGGCACTTTCCAGGGCAGAAAGTAGGCCCTGTGAATCTTGCAACCACAGGGTTTCTGGGTACACATCTTAGAGCTACATTTGGTTGCTCTTGCCATCTTAAGAAGTTCCCCTTGGCTTCTTGGAGCTGGTCAGTAGCAGCAGCCCATACACAATCCCAGAGGAACGGGGGGCAGTCCCCACTCTGCCCTACAACTCTGGCACTGTCACTGCTGGTGTTATAACCCTTGGAGTAACTCTCTCTCATCTGTGGGATCTGCATTCCTGTGCTTCAGACCAGTGACTGCCAATCCACAGTCCCTAGAATAACTCCCGCTCACCCTGTGAAACCTGGGGAAAGACCCTAACATATCCTGCCGTTCCAGAGCTGTGACTGTTAGTTCTATAATCTTCAGAGTCATCAGAACATAACCTGCAGGACCTAGGAAAGAGTGTTTCGGCAGCTCAGCGATCCAGACCCACACCTGGGGGTGTTCAAACCTAATAACCTGTATTCCCCCTGTGGACTGGGTCAAGGTCCTCTTGATATCTCTCAGTGCTGGGACTTGGATTCTTGGTTCTGTAAGTCGCAGAATTAGTCATGTCTACATAAAAGAGAAACTGAAAGGTCTTAAAAACATCATACAGTCCAAGGGCCATAGCTGTAGGTGCCATGAGACCCATATCAGCCAGGCTTGCCTCGCTGGGCAAGAGGGACATTACCTATTCTGTCCCACAATACCAGAAAAGCAGCTAAAGTCACCAATAACACTAGTGAGATTGACATCCAGCACTCTAAGAACTAACGACTCATACCTTTGGGAGCTCAGATCCACTTCACAGTCATACTACCACCTTCACACACCACTGCAGGAGAGACAAGTGTAGATACTGCTGACACTACCACAGAAGAATTTAAGGAAGTAAGGAAAACAATAAATGACATGAATGAGAAATTCAATAGAAATTTTGGAGCTGAAAACTTTAATTAACAAAATAAAAGATGCAATTGAGCTTCAACAGCTGAAGAGTCCGAGTGGAAGAATTTCCTATCTAGTTTTATTCCTTTGTAGTCTCAGAAGATGCATGGTATGATTTCAATTTTAAAATTACTGAGAATGATTTGTGGCCTAATATATGTTCTATTCTAGAAAATGCTCATGTGTTGGGTGAGATGTTCTGTAAATGTCAGGTACAATTTGCATAATAGTATAATTCAACTCTGGTGTGTCTTTTTTGATTTTCTGTCTTGATGATCTCTCCATGGATGACAGTGAGTTGCTGATTTCACCCACTATTATTGTATTGGAGACTATCTCCCCCTTTACATCTTTTTTTTTTTTTCTGACAGGCAGAGTGGACAGTGAGAGAGAGAGACAGAGAGAAAGGTCTTCCTTTGCCGTTGGTTCACCCTCCAATGGCCGCCGCAGCCGGCGCGCTGCGGCCAGCGCACCGCGCTGATCCGATGGCAGGAGCCAGGAGCCAGGTGCTTTTCCTGGTCTCCCATGGGGTGCAGGGCCCAAGCACCTGGGCCATCCTCCATTGCACTCCCTGGCCACAGCAGAGAGCTGGCCTGGAAGAGGGGCAACCGGGACAGAATCCGGCGCCCCGACCGGGACTAGAACCCGGTGTGCCAGCGCCGCTAGGCGGAGGATTAGCCTAGTGAGCCGCGGCGCCGGCTTCTCCCCCTTTACATCTAACAGTATTTTCTGTATATTTCTGGATGCTCTTGTGTTGGGTGCATATGTATTTATAACTGCTATATCTTTAATCAATATATAATGTACTTTTTGTCTCTTTTTACAGTTTTTTATTCAAAGTCTGTTTTATCTGACAGAAGTATAGCTACTCATTCTCATTTTTCAGTTTCCACATTCCTGATATATCTTTTTCCAACTCCTGACTTTCATTCTATGTGTATTTTTGTTTGTGAAGTGAGTTTTTATAGGCAACATATAGTTGAGTTTTGTTTTTTCCTTCATTCAGCCAACCTAAATGTTTTCACTGGGAAATTTAATCCATTTACATTCAATGTTAGTATTGATAGATAAGGATTAACATATGTCATTTTGTTGATTAGTTACTGATTTTACTTGCTCTGTTAATAGATTTAGTATTGCCATGTGTTTTCATGTTAACTTCTTTTCTTTTTAAAGATTTTTTATTTATTTATTTAAAGTCAGCATTACACACACACACACACACACACAGAAAGAGAAAGAGAGAGAGAGGTCTTCCATCTCCTGGTTCACCAGCAACAGCCAGAGTTGAGCCGATCCGAAGCCGGGAGCCAGAAGCTTTTCTTCCAGGTCTCCCACGTGGGTTCAAGGACCCTAGGACTTAGGCCATTTCTACTGCTTTCCCAGGCCATAGCAGAGAGCTGGATCAGAAGTGGAGCTGTTGGGACTCAAATCGGTGTCTATATGGGATGCCACACTGCAGGCGGTGGCTTTACCTGCTACACCACAGCACCAGCCCCCACATTACTTCTAACGTAAGACTACCTTCAGAATTTCTTCTAAGACTGCTTTGGTGGTGATGAATTATCTCAGTTTTTGCTTATCTGGCAAATATCTTATTTCTCCATCATTCTTAAAGAATAACTTTGTTGGAAATTATTTTTTCTTTTAAGACCTTGAATATATCATCTCACCCTTTTCTAGCCTATAGGGTTTCTGCTGAGAAGTCTGCTGTTAGTCCAACTGGTTTCCCTTTTCATGTAATTTGACACTTTTCTTTTACCATCTTTAGGATTCTTTGTCCTTAACTTCTAGCAATTTGGCTAAAATATACCTTGGAAAAGGTCTTTGTTAGCTATGTCTTCTTAGGGTCCTTTGAGTTTCCTGTGTCTGGATATCCATGTCCCTTTCAAGACTTGGGAAGTTTCCAACCATCCTTTCATTTAGTAGGTTTTCAATATTTTTTCCTCCTCTAGAATCTTTATAATATTAATATTTGGCCACATAATGATATCCCATATTTTATATAGACTTTCTTAATTATTTTTTTAATTTATTTCTCTTTATTTTGTCTGATTGGTTTATTTCAAAATGTGTCTACATCAGAAATTCTTTCCTCCACATGTTCTATTCCACTGTTGAAATTCTGAATCATATATTTTATTTCACTGACTGAAGTTTTCATCTTCAAAATTTCTTTTTGATTCTTTTTAATGATTTCTATCTAACCTAGTGAATATTTCATTCATGTGAACCATTGTTTTTTTTTTCATTTCTTTAAGCTGTTTGTTTTCTCTTGTATTACACTGAGTTTCCTGATGATCATTATTTTGAATTTTATTTCTCACTTTACATAGATTTCCTTAAGATCATCATCTATTTCTGGAGAACTATTGTGCTGTTTTGTAGACGTCATGCTACTTTGCTTCCTCATATTTCCTGTACCCCAACATTGATATTGGCGCATCTAGTGTTAAAACTCCCTTCTTTATGGAATCAAAAGCCCTAGTCCTGGGATTTGGGGATGTGAATTGAGCCCTGCTCCATTCCTTTAGGGTGACTACAAGGTATACAGGAGATTTTCACTGGCAGATTAAGTGTCCAGAGAGGTAGAATGCAAGCAATTTCTTACTAGGTACCACTGGGTAGATTCCAGTGGGTTTGAGGAAATTAGAATTGATTGTTACAATCCTGGTGTTGCATGATATAGTAGGGTCATTACCAGATCTTCCCAGGGTAGAAGCCAGGTTTTGGGTATGGTGGTAACCACCTACCTGAAGCAGAGCAATGCAGATAGAGCACTCCAGATATCACAATTGAATGCAAGTTACTACAGAGGTTGTAAAACCAACATCAACAATCTTTGCTCTGTTAAACACAGATGGAACTTCCTACAGTTCTCACATGGCATGGAAAGGTAATGCTGGGGCTTGTTCCCAGAGCTCCCCACACATGAGTTAGGAGGGCAGAAGTAACTTTCTCAGATCATGTCCAAATATTTTATGGACTGCAACTGGTTCTAGCCCCAAGAAGATGAGGAAAACCCCACCCTTGATTGTGTGGAGTGAGTGACTACATCTCCTAAGCTCGTGCAGAAAACTCCCACGTGTACAAGAAATGGGGAGTCTGCTCTCTGCCCTGCAAACTACCGGCAGTCATCTCTGGCAACAGCATGACCCTTGCTGTCTGCTGAACCAGAAAAAATTTCAGTTGGGACTCTACCACAACTAGTTGATTCTGGTACTTTGAGGGTGAGGGAGGAGACAATGTGTCCTCACCTCCTGGAGTAAAGTAGCCACTTACACTCCAGGCAGCTCTGCAGGCCAGACTCAAAATCATTGAATGACCATGGAATTCTCCCCCAGTCAAAGCCTCTGGTGGTGGTGCTCTACAGCTGGGCTGTTGTGTCAGCTTCTTCCTACATTTTCATGAGTTTAGTGACTCCCATTTGGAAGCCAGCTGCATAGAGAGTGTAGATGGCAGTGTGTCCTCTCTCCTCATTGTCCCATGGAGTCTCTACTCCGTTCTGTCACTTCTATACTGAATATTCTCTCAACCAGTACCCTGGGAACACAATCCTTCCTTTGTTTTCTGGTATCTTTCTGTGGTTGAGGTCAGTTTGACTTTCCAGTATTTGGCCATCTCGGATCTTCCAGTATACTAGGCAATTGGGAACCAAAAACAAGCAGGACTAGCAATACTCACATCAGATAAAACAGACTGTAAATTTTAAAAACTGTAAAAGAAACAAAAAAGAACATAATATATTGATAAGAGGATCAATTCAGCAAAAAGACACAAAAATCTAGTATTAGTGCACCCAACACAAGAACACACAGATATACATAGAAATACTATTAGACCTAAAGGGAAGGAAAGACTCCAGTAGAATCATCGTGGGGGACTTCAACATCAATGGACAAATTATCCAGACAGAAAATTTACAAAGAGACGTCAGAGTTGAACAATACTATTAAGTATATGTAACTAATACACATTTATAAGACATTTCGCCTAACAGCTACACGGTAAATATCCTTCTTATCAGCATATGGGACATTTTCTAGGTTACACCATATATTGGTCCCAAACCCAGTCTTAGTAAATTTAAAAAGACTGAGAATATACCATGATCTTCTCAGACCACAGAGGAATAAGACTAGAAATCAGCAAGGACAATGGAAAATTTATAAATACATAGGAATTAAACATCATGCTACTGAATGACCAATGGGTCACTGAAGAAATTAAGAAGGGAATCATAAACTTTCTTAACACAAATGAATATAAAAGCACAACACATCAAAACCTGTATGATATAGCAAAAAAAGCAGTATTAACAGAGAAGTTTATAGTGATGTTCTTACATTTAAAAAATACAGTAAAAAACAGTATGGGATGACACCCCATTTTGAATTTATTCCTTTACTTATATATGAAAAGTTACTTTTGCCACACAGAGTAACACATTCACATGTTACAGACATTAAGATGTGGGTATATTTAAGGGACTATTATTCTGTATACCACAGCTGTTGTACCATTGCAACTTTCAACCACTGAAACATTTCTAGAAATTTAAATTCCTCTGATTGATTTGCTACATTTGAATAAATAAAAATGATACTTTTTCCATTGCTTTGAATTTTTTAAATTTTTTCAAAGAGAAATTTGCTGTGTCCATAAATTTTGCAAGTGAATATATACAAGAATTTTATTCATGTTGAATTTTCTAACTCGTTTTCATGAACAATACATTTGACAAGCTCTGTTTGTCTTCTTTTCATGCTCTCATACAACCATCTACAGATTTAATTTGATTTCAGAAAGATTTAAAGCTGATTTCTCTCTTCTTGAATGTTGAAATTATGCTTTCACAATAGATAAATTGCCTGATGAATAAAAACCACTAGTGCTTTTTTTCTATGAGAGGAAATGAAAATGCTCAACTATACCGGAGATTATTTGTTCTTTGAATAGTGACTGGTTAGCTTTTAAAAATGAGATCTGACTCCCACTCGACCTAAATCAAACATTTCAAAAATACAACTTAATAAACAATAAAATGATTTTTCCTATGGCCAATTACCCAGTAAATATACTATGCAAATCTCAAGTCCTTCTTTTCTTTGTAAATATAAAGCAACTTAGTTCCTATAATAAAAAAGTCAGAAGAAATAGAAGAGGCACAATTTAAAATCAGTTAGTATTACTGTTATTTTTTTTCATAGCTCTGGTAAATGGTGGATATTAATTTATAATTATATTGGATTAAAAGGGACTTTTTCTTTTCTAGCTACTTCTTCAACTTCATGAAAAGGTCTACTAAGTCTAATTAACTGGGCCTGTTGTGCCCAGATCGTGGGATCCCCAAATGCCGCCAGAAACTCGAACACACCTAAATGCAAAAACAAGGTTTATTTCAGAAGTACAAGCCGCAGCAGGGACCCCATCTACCGAACACTGCAGCGGAGGGCAGAGGAAGGCCCCGAGCCATGCTCTGGAGCCTCTTTTAAAGCAGGGTTACGTCATCGAGGGGTGCGGCGTGACAGTGGATTGGCTGGGGTCACCTCTGGTACTTCCTGATCCACTGCGGTTGTTCCTGATTGGTTTGGACCCAGGTGATTTCCTTACATGGTGAACGCTAGCGAGCTGTTCTGTTGTAAGTTTCGGTTTCCCCTGAGTGACGCTGCTTTTACGGGAAGTCGGGCCTGCCTCCCTAATTGGAGGCACTTTTTCAAAATGTAGTTACTCCAGTCCTTCAGACCTCTTCTTCTATCCTTCATCCTCAAGATCTTCTGAACAACCAGCTTCAAATATCAGGTCTATAGAGATAACTCTCATATTACCAGATTACAGAATGGCTGACTGTCTCACTGCTAACAAGGTTGCATTTAAATACTCCTCATTGACTCAAACCCAAAATATAAAAACTTTAGTCATCACTCCCATTACCATGAAGAGAGGAAAGATTAATGAGGTAGAGAAGGGGGTAGACTTTTGGTCTAGAGTTAACACGCCTATATCCCATATTACAGTGCATGGGTTTGAGTCCTGGCTATGCTCCCAGTGCAGCTTCCTGCTAATGCACACTCTAGGAGGAAGTGGGTGACGGCTCAAGTACTTTGGTCCACAACACAGAGCCCTAGATTTAGTTCCCAGCTCCTAGCTCCTAATTCAATCTGGCCTTACTCTGGCTGTTTTACATGCACTTGTAGAATGAAACAGCGGATATGATCTCTCTCTCTCTCTCTCTCTCTCTCTTTCCCCCTCCTCTGTCTTTCTAGTAAATAATTTTTTTTTTACCTTTCAATCTATTTTTTTTAACTTTTATTTAATGAATATAAATTTCCAAAGTACGGCTTATGGATTACAATGGCTTCCCCCCCATATCGTCTCTCCCACCCGCATCCCTCCCCTTTCCCACTCCCTCTCCCCTTCCATTCACATGAGGATTCATTTTCGATTCTCTTTATATACAGAAGATCAGTTTAGCATACATTAAGTAAAGATTTCAACAGTTTGCTCCCACACAAACATAAAGTGAAAAATAATAGATGATTTTTTTTTAAATGATGATGAAATCAGATCAGACCTATTGTCATGTTTAATCCCAGTGAGAGTCAAGTTGGGAGTTGATAATTTCTTCTTTTTTTTTTTTACAGAAGATCAGTTTAGTATACATTAAGTAAAGATTTCAACAGTTTGCACCCCCATAGAAACACAAAGCGAAATATATTGTTTGAGTACTCATTATAGCATTAAGTCTCAATGTACGGCACATTAAGGACAGAGATCCTACATGAGGAGTAAGTGCACAGTGACTCCTGTTGTTGACTTTACCAATTGACACTCCTGTTTATGGCATCAGTAATCTCCCTATGCACCAGTCATGAGTTTCCAAGGCTATGGAAGCCTTTTGAGTTCACCGATTCTTATCTTGTTTAGACAAGGTCATAGTCAAAGTGGAGGTTCTCTCCTCCCTTCAGAGAAAGGTACCTCCTTCTTTGAAGACCTGTTCTTTCCACTGGGATCTCACTCACAGAGATCTTTCATTTAGGTGGTTTGTTTGTTTGTTTTTTTTTGTTTGTTTGTTTTGTTTTTTTTTTTTTGCCAGAGTGTCTTGGCTTTCCATGCCTGAAATACTCTCATGGGCTTTTCAGCCAGATCGGAATGCCTCTAGGGCTGATTCTGAGGCCAGAGTGCTGTTTAGGACATCCACCATTCTATGAGTCTGCTGAGTATCTCACTTCCCATGTTGGATCACTCTTCCCTTTATTTATTCTATCAGTTAGTATTAGCAGGTACTAGACTTGTTTATGTGCTTCCTTTGACTCTTAGTCCTTTCATTATGATCAATTGTGAACTGAAATTGATCACTTGGAATAGTGAGATGGCATTGGTACATGCCAGCTTGATGGGATTAAATTGGAGTCCCCTGGTATGTTTCTAACTCTACCATTTGGGGCAAATCAGCTTGAGCATGTCCCAAATTGTACATCTCTTCCCTCTCTTATTCCTACTCTTATGTTTAACAGGGATCACATTTCAGTTAAATTTCAACACTTAAGAATAACTGTGTATTAATTACAGAATTATTTTTTTTACAGTAAAACATTTATTATAGAATAAGTAAGGCAAAACCTAAAACATAATTGAAAGTACAATATTTGAAAGAAACAGTGTGCAAATGAACTGTTTTCATTTTATGGGAGCACAAACTATTTATTTTTCAGGTTGTAGGAAGAAGTGATAAATGAGTCTAATAGTTTCAAGGTTTAGGATTTTAACATCCAAAGTAGAAATACTGTTAACAAAAGGTCAGAATTGAAAAAATAAGTCAAAAGCACTCACTATATAGTACATTTTACATTTAAAAAGCATACATTGAGTGTTTTCTTCTAGTGTGAAAAGAAATCCTCGTAATCTAATTCCATTTCCTCATCAAATTTCATTAGAGTGAAAATAAGAAAGCTAGGTATAAATAGAAGTGTACTGACAATAGAGAATGGGAAATCAGAAAACAGAAGCAGCAGATGGAAGAGGGGTTCTCGAGTTAGCCACATGCAGAGATTGTATCTTGGGCCAGGGAAGTGGATTTACCAAGGCATGGAATTCAAATTCACGTGTGCAATCCCTGCTGGGACTAGGACTTGGTTACGGGGACCTCTGCAATCTAGGGTACAGGGTGGGACTGAAAGTAAGATGCTTGTTTTAAAGTCCAGATAAAGAATTCCATACTCTCAGATCCTACAGTCCACGCAGACAGCTAATTGCTCTTCACCCACAAAAGCTCAAGGATGGCAGTTGAGGAAGAAAACGAAATATTGCATTGAAAACAGAGTTAAATATGCTGTCTATATTGAAGGAGGAATGATACTTCTTTTCTAGGGAAACCAAAGAGTTCAAGAAAAAAGTCCTAGAGATTCTGACTGGCCTTTGGATGTTCTCCCCCAAAACAACACACAAAATGTGCAATAACTGGTTCATTTACTCAAAGATGATTCTCTCCTGTCTCTTTCACTCTCTCCCTTTCTCTCAGACACATACACATATTATTTCCCATCAGTCTTTTGTGTACTTCACTTTCAAATATAAATGGACCGTTGAGGATTATATTTTTTTTACTTTTATTTAATGAATATAAATTTCCAAAGTACGATTTATGGATTACAATGGCTTCCCCCCCATACTGTCCCTCCCACCCACAACCCTCCCCTTTCCCACTCTCTCTCCCCTTCCATTCACATCAAGATTCATTTTCGATTATCTTAATATACAGAAGATCAACTTAGTATACATTAAGTAAGGATTTCAACAGTTTGCTCCCACACAGAAACATAAAGTGAAAAATAATAGATGATTTTTTTAAATGATGATGAAATCAGATCAGACCTATTGTCATGTTTAATCCCAGTGAGAGTCAAGTTGGGAGTTGATAATTTCTTTTTTTTTTTTTTTACAGAGGATCAGTTTAGTATGCATTAAGTAAAGATTTCAACAGTTTGCACCTCCATAGAAACACAAAGCGAAATATATTGTTTGAGTACTCGTTATAGCATTAAATCTCAATGCACAGCACATTAAGGACAGAGATCCTACATGAGGAGTAAGTGCACAGTGACTCCTGTTGTTGACTTTACCAATTGACACTCCTGTCTATGGCATCAGTAATCTCCCTATGCTCCAGTCATGAGTTTCCAAGGCTATGGAAGCCCTCTGAGTTCTCCGATTCTTTTCTTGTTTAGACAAGGTCATAGTCAAAGTGGAGGTTCTCTCCTCCCTTCAGAGAAAGGTACCTCCTTCTTTGAAGACCTGTTCTTTCCACTGGGATCTCACTCACAGAGATCTTTTGCCAGAGTGTCTTGGCTTTCCATGCCTGAAATACTCTCATGGGCTTTTCAGCCAGATCCGAATGCCTTTAGGGATGATTCTGAGGCCAGAGTGCTATTTAGGACATCTGCCATTCTATGAGTCTGCTGAGTATCTCACTTCCCATGTTGGATCACTCTCCCCTTTATTTATTCTATCGGTTAGTGTTAGCAGGTACTAGACATGTTTATGTGCTCCCTTTGACTCTTAGTCCTTTCATTATGATCAATTGTGAACTGAAATTGATCACTTGGAATAGTGAGATGGCATTGGTACATGCCACCTTGATGGGATTGAATTGGAATACCCTGGTATGTTTCTAACTCTACCATTTGGGGCAACTCAGCTTGAGCATGTCCCAAATTATACATCTCTTCCCTCTCTTATTCCCACTCTTATGTTTAACAGGGATCACATTTCAGTTAATTTTCAACACTTAAGTATAACTGTGTATTGATTACAGAATTAAACTAGTCCTATTAAGTAGAACAGACAAAAAAACTACTAAGAGGGATAACGTATTAAGTTGTTCATTAACAGTCAGGGCTATGCTGATCAAGTCACCGTTTCCCATAGTGTCCATTTCACTTCAACAGGTTTCCTTTTTGGTGTTCAGTCAGTTGTCACCGATCAGGGAGAACATATGGTATTTGTCCCTTTGGGACTGGCTTATTTCACTCAGCATGATGTGTTCCAGATTCCTCCATTGTGTTGCAAATGACCGGATTTCATTGTTTTTTACTGCGGTATAGTATTCTAAAGAGTACATATCCCATAATTTCTTTATCCAGTCTACCGTTGATGGGCATTTAGGTTGGTTCCAGGTCTTAGCTATTGTGAATTGCGCTGCAATAAACAATAGGGTGCAGACCACTTTTTTGTTTGCCAATTTAAATTCCTTTGGGTAAATTCCAAGGAGTGGGATGGCTGGGTCGAACGGTAGGGTTATCTTCAGGTTTCTGAGGAATCTCCAGACCGACTTCCATAGTGGCTTTGCCAGTTTGCATTCCCACCAACAGTGGGTTAGTGTCCCTTTTTCCCCACATCCTCGCCAGCATCTGTTGTTGGTAGATTTCTGCATGTGAGCCATGCTAACTGGGGTGAGGTGAAACCTCATTGTGGTTTTGATTTGCATTTCCCTGATTGCTAATGACCTTGAACATTTTTTCATGTGCCTGTTGGCCATTTGGATTTCCTCTTTTGAAAAATGTCTACTGAGGTCCATCTCTTAAGTGGGTTGTTGGTTTTGTTTTTGTGGAGTTTCTTGATCTCTTTGTAGATTCTGGTTATTAACCCTTTATCTGTTGCATAGTTTGCAAATATTTTTTCCCATTCTGTCGGTTGTCTCTTCACTCTCCTGACTGTTTCTTTTGCAGTGCAGAAACTTCTCAATTTGATGCAATCCCAATAGTTGATTTTGTCTTTGACTGCCTGTGCCTCCCGGGTCTTTTCCAGAAATTCTTTGCCTGTGCCAATATCTTGCAGGGTTTCTCCAATGTTCTCTAATAATTTGGTGGTGTTGGGTCGTAGATTTAGGTCTTTAATCCTTGCTGAGTGGATGTTTGTGTAAGGCGAAAGGTAGGGGTCTTGCTTCATGATTCTGCATGTGGAAATCCAATTTTCCCAGCACCATTTATTGAATAGACTGTCCTTGCTCCAGGAATTGGTTTTAGATCCTTGATCAAATATAAGTTGGATATAGATGTTTGGATTGATTTCTGGTGTTTCTGTTCTGTTCCATTGATCTATCCATCTGTTTCTGTACCAGTACCATGCTGTTTTGATAACAACTGCCCTGCAGTATGTCCTAAAATCTGGCATTGTGATGCCTCCGGCTTTGTTTTTGTTGTACAAGATTGCTTTAGCTATTTGAGGTCTCCTGTGTCTCCATATGAATTTCAGCATCATTTTTTCCAGATCTGAGAAGAAGGTCTTTGGTATTTTGATCGGTTTCACATTGAATCTATAAATTACCTTTGGGAGAATGAACATGTTGATGCTATTGATTCTTCCAATCCATGAGCATGGAAGATTTTTCCATTTTTTGGTATCCTCTTCTATTTCTTTCTTTAAGGTTTTGTAATTCTCATTGTAGAGATCTTTAACGTCCTTGGTTAAGCTTATTCCAAGGTATTTGATTGTTTTTGTAGCTATTGTGAATGGGATTGATCTTAGCAGTTCTTTCTCAGCCATGGCATTGCCTGTGTATACAAAGGCTGTTGATTTTTGTGCATTGATTTTATACCCTGCTACTTTGCCAAACTCTTCTATGAGTTCCAATAGTCTCTTAGTAGAGTTCTTTGGGTCCCCTAAATAAAGAATCATATCATCTCCAAAGAGGGATAGTTTGAGTTCTTCCTTCCTAATTTGTATCCCTTTAATTTGTTTTTCTTGCCTGATGGCTCTGGCTAAAACTTCCAGGACTATATTGAATAGCAGTGGTGAGAGTGGGCATCCCTGTCTGGTACCAGGTGAACCAATGGAAGGAAGACCTTTCTCTCTCTCTCTCTCCCCCTCCCTCTCTCTCTTACTGTCTAACTTTATCTGTCAAATCAATTAAAAAAAATACTGTTCAATAGACTTCAACATTTACTTTCCCCAAATCAACCAGTTCTTCTTCTATATTTAAACTTGCAAACAACCATAACAAACCTAATTGCTAACACAATGTCACTATCTTCCCTACAATTGAAAATAAATAATTAGGGAAGCATGTAACCAACAATACATAACACAGGTCTGCAAGTGGTCATAGGCTATAGTTGACAAGTTAAGAATTCATTCCTTCTCCACATTTTCCATTTTCCTTTTTTCTAAGCCAGAAGTCCAACTGGTTTCAGTTATTTATCTGATAGGATGAGCTAAATTTTTGTTCTTAATAAAAGTACTTCTAGGCCGGTGCCGCCGCTCACTAGGCTAATCCTCCACCTTGCGGCACCAGCACACGGAGTTCTAGTCCCATTCGGGGCGCCAGATTCTGTCCCGGTTGCCCCTCTTCCAGGCCAGCTCTCTGCTATGGCCAGGGAGTGCAGTGGAGGATGGCCCAAGTCCTTGGGCCCTGCACCCCATGGGAGACCAGGATAAGTACCTGGCTCCTGCCATCGGATCAGCACGGTGCACCGGCCGCAGCGCGCTGGCCGCAGTGGCCATTGGAGGGTGAACCAATGGCAAAAGGAAGACCTCTCTCTCTATCTCTCTCTCTCACTGTCCACTCTGCCTGTCAAAAAAAATAAAAAATAAATAAAAGTACTTCTGTCTTTGTTCTTGATTAGATGGCATTATTCTAAGTCTACCATTAATCTTTGCCATCCTATGTGGTAATACTGATAGGACACCAGCTGATCTCCTGGGATCAAGACATTTTTCCCACCCTTTCCCGCTATAGTGTCAGCCCTTATTCATTTAACAATAGTCTTATTCACTGCTAGCCAACTTCACAACCCCTTATATTTGCTTATTAACCTAGTGGCATGAGAAGTCAAAAATGGGCAGGTTTAACTCTTGACTTTCAATTCAATGGTACTATTGTTGGGTTCTTTGTTGAAATGTCCTATTCAGGTGGGAAAACTTTAATTTCAAATTCCAAAGAAACAAGTGTTATCCAGGTACGAAAGCATTTTTGGATCTCTGGGTGTACTTGGAAATTATTTTTTACTTTATTCTTAAAACTTTGAAACAAATTAGATTTGTGAAAATGGGAGAAGACTATATTTTTTCCCATGGGCTTTTTGAAGTATCCTTGCATTTTGACTACTTACTCACAACTATGGGTGAAAGAAAGCCTTATACTCCAATGTTACAACATTATACCCTAGCTGGTATTTTAATTGAGTTTTCAACAATTCAGTTCCATAAGAATATAGTCTCATCAAATGGTTGATAAAGAATATAATATTAGTGAATCTTAGGAGCGAAAGTCCATTGCCTACTTCACTATAAAATGGGTACTGTATTAGGGTTCTTCGGAGAAGTAGAATAAGGAGAGTAGAGAAAGATAGAGATGACACAGATACAGATGATAGATAAAATATAGATAGATAGATAGATAGATAGATAGATAGATAGATAAGGAATTAATTCACACTATTATGGAGGCTGAGAAGTTCCAAGAGTGCACTCGACAAGATGGAGACCTAGGGGAGTCTAATGTGAAAGCTCCAGCCCAAGTCTGAAGTTCTAAGAACCAAGAGAGCTAATAGTATAGTTTAATTCAAAGTCCAATAGATCAAGTCTCAAAACAAACTGGGCATCAATTTAATCTGAAGGCAGGAAAAAGCCATTGATCTTGCTCAAAAATGGTAAGGCAACAGAAGTTCCCCAAGACTCAAGGAAGAGTCACACATTTTTTTCTGTTAAGACTTTCACATGATTTAGTGAGCCTCACTTACATCAGGGAGAACAATATTTTTATTCAGTACATCTAGTCAAATGTTAATATCATCCAGAAACAACCTTACAGACACACAGAATAAAAATAAAATTTTAGTGTGGGCACAGGGGTTAAAATGATGGATAAGCCACCATGGCCCCACATTGTAGTACTTGAGTCCATGTCCCGGTTCTTGCTGCTGACTCCAGCTTCTGGCTAATGCAGACTCTGGAGGAAACTGTGATGGGTAAAGCAATGTGTTCTTGAGACCCATGTAAGAGATGTGGATTGAGTTCATTCCCTTCACTCAGTTTTTACCCCAGCCAGGGACAATTGAAGCATTTTAGGGGTAAATCAGCAGATAGGAGCTCTCTCAGTATATTTTTCTCTGTCTCTCAAATAAATAAAATAAGTTGCTTGAGGAAGGTTTTTGTGCAGCAGTTGTCACTGGGTTGCCAGTAGTCCATAGCAAAGTGCCTGAGCTGCTGTCCCAGATCTGCTTCCAATTCTAGCTTTCTGCTAATGCACACTCTAGGACATTGCAGGTTGATGGAGCAAAACATGGGTCTCTGTCACCCACATGGGAGACCTGGATAGATTCCTAGTTTCTAACTGTGGTTTGGCTGGGCCCCAACTTTTTCTGGCATTTAGGGAATGAACCAGCAGATGGGAAATATGTACCTCTCTCTCCATCTCTATATATATTTCTCTGTCTTTCAAAATATATAAAGTTTTTTAAGAGTGCTATTTATTTTTTTACCAGAAACCATTCATTTAAGGTATAGAAACTTCATACATTTCATAAACACAACTATATGAACATAGTGATTCTTTCCACCCTACTCACCCTCCCACTTGCACTCCCACCATTCTTCCTCCTCCATCTCCTATTTCCATTCTTATTTTTTACTAAGATCTATTTTCAATTAGCTTTTTACTCATATAATTAGTGCTATGCTAAGCAAGGAGTTCAACCAATAGTATGAAAAAAATAATGTTCCTCAACAATCAAGACAGGGGCTGTTCAAGTCATCGCATCTCAAAGTGTCAATTTCACTTCTATAGATTATCTTTTAGGTGTTCTATTAGTTACCACAGATCAGTGATAACATATGGAATTTGTCCTTTTATGATCAGCATATTTCACTAAGTATGTTTTCCAGTTGCATCCATTTTTTGCAAATGACAGAATTTCATTTTTTTAACCTCTGTGTAGTGTTCCATGCGGTACATATTGTCGCTCCCCCTCTTCGCAGAGGAACGACACAGGACCCTGCGCTGTTCTTTTGTCTGCTCGGCCCTTCCCAGGTTTGCTGCTGGTTCTTCCGGGGTTGGCTACAGACCCGGGTGGTTCCCCCTGCCACTTTCCCCACTTCCGCGGGGGAGCGGCACACTGCTGGCCGGCTCTCTCGGGGGCTGCTCAGATGTTATTCGGATGTTCCCCTTAGATGTTCCTGGTGCATGTTGTCTCTCTCCTCCTTTATAGTCCTCTTCCACCAATCCCAACTCTGCTACCCACACGCCGAGTACGCTGCTCTCCTCCAATCAGGAGCAGGATCAGCTCCTGCAGGTTACTGGTCGAACTGAAGGCAGCTGTGTAAAAGTTGTTTACTCCTCTCCCAGCGCCATATTGTGGGAAAGCAGATGCATAGAATAAGTCTTAATTCCAGTAACTTAGTCTAGTCCGAGTTGCTCCCCACACATATCCCATAGTTTCTTTATCCAATCTTCAGTCAAGGGACATCTTTGTTGATTCCATATCTTAGCTATTGCAAACCATTCTTCAGTAAACATGGGGGTGCAGATAACTCTTTCATATGCTGATTTCATTTCCCATGGGTAAATTCCCAGGAGTGGGCTGGCTGGGTCATATGGTAGGTCTATATTCAGATTTCTGAGATATCCCCATACTGTCTTCTACAGTGGCTATACCAGCTTACATTCCCACCAGCAACAGATTAGGGTACCTTTTTTTCCACATCCTCACCAGCATTTGTTGTTTGTTGATTTTGGTATGAAAGCCATTCTAACTAGCGTGGAGTGAAATGTTATTGTGGCTTTGATTTGCATTTCCCTGATAGTTAGTGATCCTGAGTGTTTTTTTAAATATCTGTTACCATTTGGATATACTGTTTTGAAAAATGCCTGTTTATGGGGCTGAGGCTGTGGCACAGCAGGTTAATGCCTTGGCCTGAAGCACCAGCGGTTCAAGATCTGGCTGCTCCACTTCCAATCCAGCTCTCTGCTATGGCCTGGGAAAGCAGTAGAAGATGGCCCAAATCCTTGGGCCCCTGCACCCACTTCAGAGATCTGGAAGATGCTCCTGGATCCTGGCTTCAGATTGAAGCAGTTCCAACCATTGCAGCCAACTGAGGAGTGAACCATTGGGTGGAAGACCTCTCTCTCTTTCTCTCTCTCTCTCTATCTCTCTTTCTCTCTGCCTCTCCTCTCTCTCTCTGTGTAACTCTGACTTTCAAATAAATAAATAAATCTTAAAAAAAAAAGAAAAATGCCTGTTTATGTCCTTTGCCCATGTTTGTTTGTTGTTATTGAGTTTCTCAATCTCTTTATATATTCTGGTTATTAATCCTTTATCAGTTGCATAGTTTGCAAATAATTTCCCCCATTCTGTCAGTTTCCTTTTAACTTTGCTGAGTGTTTCTTTTGCGGTGCAGAAGCTTCTCAATTTGTTGTAATCCCATTTGTCAATTTTGGCTTTGATCCTGTTTTCCCAGCATCATTTGATGAAGAGACTGTCCTTGCTTCAAGAATTGATTTTAGCTCCTTTGTCAAAGATAAATTGATTGTTGATGAGTGTTTCTGAACATTGTATTAGATGGCAAACCACTTGTCCAGATCTCCTTCAAGCTATTTGCAAACAAAGTTCTAAAGATAGCAGAAAACATTTATGCTCCAAGAACTGGAGACAAAGGATTTGGCTATAAGAGCTCCTACTTTTACAGAATATTCTAGGGTTTGAGGGCAAGGGTGGTGACTTCACAACACCATCATGGCATTGGTGGCAAGTCCATCCATGAAGAGATTTGAGGATGCGAGCTTCCTGAGGCATACTGGTCCCAGCATCTTCTCCATGACAAGCACTGGACCCAACACAAACAGTTCCCAGATTTTTTGGCTGCACTGCCAAGACTGAATGGTTGGGTGGCAAGCATATGATCTTTGACAAGGTGAAAGAAGGCATGAATATCGTAGACGCCATGGAGTGCTTTTAGGTCTAGAAATTACAAGACTAGCAAGAAGATCAGAATTACCAACTGTGGACAACTCAAATCTATTTGACTTGTGTTTTGTCTAAACCACCACACTATTCCTTCCATAGTGAAGGACAGCACCACCTAACCAAATCTACCCTCAATCTCCTCTATTTTTTGTGCTCTTGCAGCAGTTCTTTGTGTTCCAAAGCTTCCTTATACCCTTCCAAGTCTAGCTGGATTGCAGAGTTAAGTTTATGACTATGAAACGCAAACTAAACAACAACAATAAGTAACACGTCTTTTGACATTGAATTGTGAGAGGTCCAATGTATTAGCTAAAGCCTAGGCTCTGGAGTCAGACTCACTGGGTGCTCCTTTCAAGCTCAGCCATTTACTATTTCTGGAGTTAAGACAAGGCTCCTAGTATAAGATTTCTGTGAGAATTAATTGAAACATTTCATATAAAACACTTAGCCCCATGCCTGACACAAGGTCAGCACATAATAAATGTTGGCTATGACTACTTCTGCTATTCCTACTGTTTTTTGTTTTTGCATTGTATCATGAAAGCACTCAAAACCTCTCTCTGTAATTTAAAAAGCTGTCTCTGTAATTTCCTGCCACTAGATGACTATGTCTTGCCTTGGTCACTCATTCTGATCTTCAAAGGCAGAAGTTTGCCTGAGGCTTAAAATGGTAGCTCTTTACTGAGCTCACCCTGATTTCACCTTAACCATTAATTCCCCCATTCCATTCCCAAAAAAGATCTTTATTAAAATATATAAGCTAGGCTTCAGTAAACATTAATAGATACCAAAACCAATAATGTTTTTAGCTTTAATAAACCAAGCCCTTAAGATACAGTTACATTTTTCTTTCTTGTCTGAAGCATTTCTTCACCAGCTTATTCTCAGCTGGCCCTTTGAATAAGGTCAACTACTTCTTACTGACTTTTATATAATTTTAAATATATATATATGTGTGCATGTGTGTGTGTGTATTCTAGAGTTTACATCTTGATGAATCATGAAGAGTGTCTTAAACAGTCCCTGTTTTAGTACCCTTCTTGTAACTTGCAAAGTTTTAATTATAAAAATTAAATATAATGAGAAATATAAATTTTAAAGGCCCAACGTGCACAGACATGACTTACTGCTAACCTAAAGCACTTACAGAAACCAAAAACCAGGAGGAAGTTAAATTCTGATTTGTTTATTGTCTTCCAACATATTCAAGAACATCATAATAACTGTCACTATGAAAACCAAGATCAATGAAAAGAACACATAGTTTCTGACATTCTCTATTTTAAATGGAAGACAAAGTGTGTATCTTCACAATATTTATTTTGTGCTCATTTACATCAAATGAGTCAGCCAACATAAGACTTTACTTTCGTTGAACTAAATTAGAATTAGAGTGCATATATAATTTGTCAATCAAACCAGGACACAGTTCCAAGCACAAGAGGGCATTGTTAATAGCATGTCAGGAAATAGATGTAAACTGGGACCACCCCAGGACAGTCTGGACGTGTGGCCTTCGTGGACATTATAATTGGAACAGACATAGTCATCACACTCTGGGTGGATGGAGCTGGAACCAGAGGGAAGACACGCTGGCCCTGTCCCATGATAAAGAAAGCTTTCAGGGCCAGCTTTGTGGTGCAGTGGGTTAAACTGCAACCTGCAATGCCAGTATCCCATTTGAGCACAGGTCCAAATCCCAGCAGCTCCATTTCCAATCCAGCTATCTACAAATGTGCCTGGAAAAACCATGGAGGATGCCCAAGTGCTTGGGTCACTGCAACCATGTGAGAGATCTGGATGGAATTCTGAGTTCTAGCTTCATCCTGGCACAGCCCCAGGTGTTATAGTCATTTGGAGAGTGAGCTAGTAGATTTAAGAGCTTGCTTACTTTCTCTCTGTAACTTTGCCTTTCAAATAAATAAATAATTAAGAAAGAAAGAAAGAAAGCTACCTTAGCCTTTCCACTTACCATTCCCTTTAGTTGGTGCCAAAGTCTCCTATAAAGAGTTTGCTCACTAGGTTTCAGGCTCATTTAGAACACAAAAGAAAGAACCAGAAGCTTTTGATTTTCATTTTATTTCTTCCATTTTATTATCTTTTACACTTTTTTCTGGTGTAATAGCATGTACTTTTGTCATTCAGTAAACTTTTGTTTATTCAATTTAGTTTAGCACCTATTATGTGCTAGGTATACTCAGAGATGAATATGAAGCATACAAAAGGAGAGATTTAAACATGAACATTCCTAATGTCTCAAGTCAGTGTTGTCCTTGTTATATAAAGGGATGGAGAGAGGATGGGAAGTGTGTTGCCTTAAAATCTTATGGAGTCGGACTGGCGCTGTGGCATAACAGGTAAAGCCGCCACCTGTGGTGCCAGCGTCCCATATGGTTGCCAGTTTGAGTCTCGGCTGCTCCACTTCTGATCCAGCTCTCTGCTATGGCCTGGGAAAGCATAGAAGATGGCCCAAGTCCTTGGGTCCCTGCACCCGCATGGGAGACCCGGAGGAAGCTCCTGGCTCCTGGCTCTTGGCTTCGGATCAGCTCAGCTCTGACCATTGCAGCCAACTGTGAGTGAATTAGTGGAATAAAGACCTCTCTCTCTCTGCCTCTCCTTCTCTCTCTGTGTAACTTTGACTTTCAAATAAATAAATGAATCTTAAAGAAAAAAATCTTATGGAGTAAGAGGAGCCTCTATAGAAGATGCATTCTGAACACTGCAAGCAGAGGAAATAAAATAAAATGTGTCAAAGATTTCACAACTTGGAGTGCTAGCTTCCACCTTCTGGTTGACTCCCCAAATGCCTGCAATAGTCAGGACTGAGCCAGGCAGAAACCAGGAGCCCAGAGCCCAATCCAGTCTCCTACCTGGATAACAGGGACACACGTACTTCAATCATCAACTGCTGTCTCCCAGGATGCATTAGCAGGACTGGACGTGAAGTAGTCAACACCCAAACCAGGCACTCTGGTAGGGGTTGCAAGTGTCCCAAGCAACAGCTTAACCACTGCACCACAGCGTCACCCTTGTTTTCAACAACTAAAGATCACAGCTGAAAATAGGTCTGCTACTGAAAGTATAAAAGGCCCATCTTTTCTACTGATTTTCAAATGTCAAATAAGCTTTCTGACAACACATTAATGTTCTGTTTTCCCCAAGATGCCATTCTCTGGTAAAGAGAAAGAAGAAGAGAAGCAGTGGAGCTGAAAAAGGAAAGACCAATAATCAGAAACACTTAGTGCTGTGACGCACCAGGCACTAGTATAAACACACTTAATTTTATTCTCACAATCCTTTGAAGTAGGATTTTTTTTTTTTGAGAAACTAGAGACACAAAGCTTGCTCAAAGCCACAGAGCTAGCAAATAACAGAGATGTGATAGGGAGACACATCTGGGCTCCATATTAACACTTATCACCACTACCAATAGGGGCCACACCTCATCCTTTGAAACAGCAAGGATATGTTCCCATGGCACAGATGACTCTGTGTGTCTGAGAGTTAAGCCATTTCACCAGTGCACAGCAAGAGGTATACTCATAAAACAGACGTTCACATATGTAGGAGGAGGAACCAATGAAGAAAGTTCTAAGAGCTAGGAGAGGGGAATGATGGACAGAAAAATGCCTGAAGAAAGGGAAACATGAGGAGAATTCCACAGCCTGGATGAAGGGGATAGCCCTCCCAGGAAAATGACAAAAGGTAAGGATTATTTAGACAATGTCGGGAACTGAGGTGATTCACACCTGTGGAAGCAGGAAGCAAAATTCATGCTCAGAGTGAAAAGCTGGGAGTGACTTGGGGTGATGCCAGCTGAGAGTCTCAACTTAGAGGATGCTGGACTGGCCACCTGGTCTATAGTTGCACAGTTTGAAAAATGTGCAAAATGAAAAGCAGGGTACCTTGTTCAGAAATTATGGGTCTAAAGACAGCTTTCAAACCATCATAAGTACAAGGACCTTTTTTTGTGTGTGTGGGGAAGGGGGTTCTATTGCATGCCTATGAAGCTGGCCCTGATCACAGGTCATAGGTAAAATGCTGCTTAAATCTATCCTGGTGAAAGTGATCAACATTTGCCTCCCCTAAATTTGCTACTTTGCCATAGGATTATTTTAAGCTGAAGGCAATTGAGAAAGAGTAAAGGCAAGAAAAACTCATTGCTCTCCTTGTCCCACATGGAGCAGAGGATGCTCTTCAACACCAGAGTCAACTCTTATGGATGGAGAAGGCACCCACCAGAGTGCAAAACAAAATGACTAAATAACCCTTCTATGATTTGAATGTTTGTGTCCCCAAAAATTTATCTAATGCCAAGATGATGGCGTTAGGAGCTGGGATCTTGGAAGATGATTAGCCCATCAGAGCAGAGTCCTCATGAATGAGTACCCTTATGAGAGAGACCCCAGAGACTTCATTCATATCTTCCTGCATGTGAGGCTGCAGAGAGAAGATGGTGTTTATAATTCATGGAGTGGGCCCTGTCCAGACACCAGATCTGTCAAACACCTTCATCCTGGACTTCTCAGCATCTAGGACTATGAAAAATAAATCTTTGCTGCTTATCAGCGACTCAGCAGCCCAAGTAAACTAAGACAAACTTAATTTTATATTAATTTATTTTTACACAATTTACCAGCCCTGGAAGCCTGAGGCTCCCTCCTTTGTCTAGTTACTTCTCCACAATTTATCTCTTTTCATTAAAATGACATAAATAGACCAGAATCTAATGACTTGGGTTCTTCTTTTCTGAAAGGCCTGCAAATGAAGATATAATAAACCTCTTATTGCATTCATCTGTGTCTGGACGGTTTGATTTCCAAAGCCCCAATAAAGTAGAAGAGAAAGATTACTTTTTCCCCTATGCTGGCATCAATATGAACCTAAACATACCAGGTTTCTGATTCATTCTGCTACTTTTAACCAAAATCTTTTTCCAAAAAAAAAAAGAAAAGATTTGATTTTTATTTATTTGAAAGACTGACAGAAAGCTCTTCTACATGCTGCTTCACTTCCCCAAATGGCCACAATGTCCAGGACTTGGCCAAGCCAAAGCCAAGGGCCAGGAGCTTCCTCTAGGTCTCCCATGTGGGTGGCAGAGGTCCAAGAACACGAGTTATCTTCCACTGCTTTTCCAGGCTGTTACCAGGGAGCTGGATCAGAAGTGGAGCAGCCAGGACATGAACTGGATCTCATATGGGATGCTGGTATCCCAGGCAGCAGCTTACCCTGCCATGCCACAGCTCCAGGCCCTCTAAACAAAATCTTTCTCCATTGAGGAAGAGGAATAGAGACAGATAGTGAAGAATTTTTCCAAGCACATGCAGTTCTCCAAATCTTGATTTTGTTTTTTTTTTTAAGTTTTATGTATTTATTTATTTGAAAGGCAGAATTACAGAGAGAGAAGGAGAGAAAGACAGATAGAGACAGATCTTCCATCCGCTGGTTCACTCCCTCAAATGCCCACAACAGTGGGGCAGTGCCAGGCTGAAGCGAAAAACCTAGAATTCCATCCGGGTCTCCCATGCAGGCACACAAGCACTTAGGCCATCTTCTGCTGCTTTCCCAGGCACATTAGGGAGCTGAATCAGAAGCAGAACAGCCCAGATTGGAACTGGGGCTCATATGGGATGCTAGTGTTGCAGGAGGCAGCAGCTTAACCCATGGTGCCATAACACCAGCCCCCATCTCCTGATTTTATACCTGAATGAAATAATTATCCCCTAATCTCCATAATGGAGAATGTCAAGCTCATTTGTGAGCAAGTCTTGCTTAATATCCCAAAGATCTTTGCCAGATTTTTCTGTATTAGTAACACCACATAAATTAACATCTTAAAAAGTGATTGTACCATATTTCTTTTTTTTCTTTATTTTTTTAACTTTTATTTAATGAATATAAATTTCCAAAGTACAGCTTATGGATTACAATGGCTTCCCCCCCCATAACTTCCCTCCCACTCGCAACTCTCCCCTCTCCCCTTCCATTCACATCAAGATTCATTTTCAATTCTCTTTATACACAGAAGATCAATTTAGTATATATTAAGTAAAGATTTCAACAGTTTGCACCCACACAGAAACACAAAGTGAAAAATACTATTTGAGTACTAGTTATAGCATTAAATCACAATGTACAGCACATTAAGGACAGAGATCCTACATGAGGAGTTAAGTGCACAGTGACTCCTGTTGTTGATTAACAAATTGACACTCTTGTTTATGGCATCAGTAATCTCCCTAGGCTCTTGTCATGAGTTACCAAGGCTATGGAAGCCTTTTGAGTTCACCGACTCTGATCGTATTTCGACAAGGTCATAGTCAAAGCGGAAGTTCTCTCCTCCCTTCAGAGAAAGTGTACCATATTTCTTAACACACACACACAAAACTCATTTCAAGAGGTTAGGAAATATCATTACAGGACAATAGAAAAAAATAACTTTTAGAAGAAATCTTGAAACTAACCAATTTCCTATAGTCATGACGAGGCTGAATGAATTACAAGCCACATTGTATAAATACTGCATAGCAGTTTTCAAATTAAATCTTAATTTGAGAAAATTGACATTTAATCTGGGTGTATCTTTCTAACATAAATCTCACTTTCTTCCCCCCAAAATAGTGTTTTTCAAATAAAAGTTGTTTAAATCATGAGTTAGACATATTTGCTTTAGGACTGATGAGTTAATCAAATATTTGTTTAAATACTTATGCAACGTGACTTGTGTGCATGACTCGTAATTATTTTTGTTGCCCACGAACTCAAGATACTGAGTGTGCCTGCTGGTTATATTTTCAAAAACATGTGTATTATCAGACTAGCTGAAACTATTTTAAACTATGTTTGTAGAGATTTTGTGGCAGCCAGAATGCACCTGCAAAAACATTTTCAAAATAAATAAAACTGCAGAGAGAAAATAGCAGGTGGTCTATTCTAGTTCTCCCTCCTTTCTAAAGAAAATGTATTAGCATAAATTCTCATACACACTTTCAAAATTCTCTGGGGATGTAAAATACAGCCCTTGGTCATAGTTTGTCACATATGTACTCTTTTTTGTTACTGCTACTGTAGACTAGTCCATGGATTAGATTTGGTTCAGTATTATAACTGCACTTGGAGCAATCTGACAAAATCTCTGCATCTCTTCTGCTTCATTTGTGCAATGTTTAGCATTCCAGAAATGTTCATAGAAGCACCTTAGAAACTATAAAGCATTGTAGAAATGAATTTTTTAAAGGAGATATTTAGGAGCAGGAATTAACCTAGTGGTTAAGACATGAATTAAAATACCCATCCAAGTGCCAAATCGGAATACCTGGGTTCAATACCTGGCTCCGGCTCCTGACTCCAGCTTCCTGCTAGTGCAGCTCTAGGAAGCAGCAGTGCTGACTCAGGTAAGTGGGGCTCAGCTGTTTCCAGCTTCTGGCTCTGGCTGGGCCCAGCTCAATTGTTCCAGGCATTTGGGGAGATTCTCTCCCTCTCTGTCACTCTTTCTCTCATACAAATAAAAAAATAAACATCTCACAAAGAGGGCAAGGGGCAGGCTCTGTGGTCTAGCGAGTTAAGCCTCGACTTGGGATGCCTGCATCCCATTTCAGACTGTGGGTTATAATCCCAGCTACTCCACTCGCCATCCAGCTTCCTGCTAATGCTCCTGGAATACAGCAGATGATGGCCCAAGTACTTGTGTCCCTGCCACTCATGGAGTAGACCTGGGTGGAAGAATGAGTTCTTTGCTTCTGCCTGACCCAGCCCTGGCCATTGTGAGCATTTACAGAGTGAAGCAGCAGATGAGAGGCCTCTTTCTATGTGTCATTCTGCCTTTCAAATGAATAGATAAATATTCTTTTAAAAGGGGGTGGGGAAAAAGATTTGGTCTAGCAGTGAAGATGCTGGTTGGGATGTCCACATCCCGTGTCAAAAGTGTCTAGACCCCAGCGGAAAGAAGGGACCATCAAAACAGGAGGTACCTCTCTCTGAAGGGAGGAGAGAACTTCACTTCACTGTGGCCTTGTCTAAATATTGAAAGAGTTTGTGGATTCAAAGGCTTCCATGGCCTAGGCAGCTCATGTCAAGAGCCTCAGGTGATCACTGACATCATACAGAAGAGTGTTAATTGTTAAATTAACAACAGGAGTCACAGTGCACTAACTTCCCATGCAGGACCAGTATCCTCAAAGAGTTGTATTATGAGAATTAACAGTAAAACTTGTTCTCAAAGATTTATTTCCTTTGAGTGTTTTAAGTGGAGAATATTCTTATGTCTCATTAGTTTTAGTTATGCCTAAGTATCCAACTCCATTGCTTATTTTCTTAGGTGCTTTCTTTATTAATGATAAAACTCATTCTCAAGGACTTACTTTCTTTTAATGTATTAAGTGGAGGATATTTTTATGTCTCATAAGTTATAGTTATGTCTAAGTGCTCACAAAAGATGTATCATTCTTGAGTGCTTCTTTAAAGTTAATTTTCTAAAAAAAAAAAAAGTGAAATTAACTTTGAGATGCAATAACTTTGAACAGCCCTTGTCTCAACTGTTGAGAAACAGTTGTTGTTTTTTTTTCTTTTTTTTTCATGTAAATCGTTGAATTCTTTACTTAGTATAGAGTTGGTCTTCTGTGCATAAAGTTAATTGAAAATGGATCTTAGTGGAGAATGGGACTGGAAATGGAAGAGGGAGTGGTGAGGGGTAGGACTGTAGGTGTGAGGGCAGGTATGATGGGAAGAATCACTATGTTCCTAAAGGTGTACGTATGAAATACATGAAGTTTATATTCCTTAAACAAAAGGTTTCTTTGGGGAAAAAAAAAAAAAGAATGCCAAATCCACTCCCAATTCCAGCTTCCTGTTAATGCACATATTGGAAAGGCAGCAACGGATGACTCAAACTCCCAGCTTCAGCCTGACCCAGTCCCAGCCAGTCCAGTCACTGGGTGAGTGAACAAGCAGATCAAAGTTCTTCTGCCTGTCTATCTCTGTCTCTCAAAGATAAATAAATAAATAATCTTAAATAAAAGGAGTCATTCACATCACCCTGTATTCTAACTTGGACTTTATTACAATAAAGGGACTGAATTTGGATATCCAACCTCCCTGAGCAACAGATTTCAGCAATAATCAGTGTATAAGGATATTAACAACACCCACAGGGCTTAGGTAAGGGCCAAATGAGATTGTGATTTGTTCAACTCTAAGTATGTAAATAGGTGGATAAATACCTGGAAAGACAGATAAATAGATGGATATGAGAGAAAGAGAGACAGAAAATAGAGAGGTATATATACTATGGGAGCATGGTTTGTACTCTCAGAAATTCTGAATGTAATAGTAGAAACAATATGTTTACACAAATAACTGTAGCACATAGAAAAGTACAACTGTCAAAAAAGTACTATATGGGAGCACTTCTGTTTCTGATTTCTCCTTAGCCATTTAAGAATCTTGGTCTGACTATTTTGTACTTCACCAAAAGAAGTATGATCAGTCAACATTGACAGGTACAAGCAGAAACAGCTACATAATTTGTAGGACATGATACAGGGTAAAAATGCAGATCTTCTTGTTAAAAAGTATTAGGAATTTCCAGACAATGACAGCTGACCACTAAACCAAATCCAGGTACCCTTCTAAGCACAGAGGCCTGTGCAGCTACACAAATTACATGCCCACGAACTCAATCTGGATACAAGCAAGAAACTGACACTGGCTCATTTCAACAGAAATTATTATACTTTCAAGATTGACAGACAAGACTGCCTGTATAGGTCTATTGAAGATATTGCAATTAAGTATAAAGAGGTCTTCAAAAAGTTCATGGAAAATGCCAACTACGAAAAAACTATGCACGGATTTCAAATTTTTTGCAACAAAACAAACATATTTTAATTCTACTATCCATATACTTTTTGAAGCATCCTCATATTTCACACTATAGCTTATGTTGCTGCCACATCGACCTGAGCATTTAATTTGTGGCAATCATTGTCAATGCTAAAAAGAAAATTTTTTTAGTTCCTGTATTTCTGCAGCTCCTGATTCCATTTCTGGAAGAGACAAATGTGATTGACAGTCTAAGCCATGTGGCTCTTCTTCTAAGGATAACGAGTACTGCAAAAGCAAGTAAAGCATTTTCCTCGTTTAGTAGAAGGTCGGCTACACTAACCGGCGGGTCACACCTATCAGGGAATTCTCCCGAAATAAGAAAGGTCACATGCTAAGGAGCCAATAAAGATGACGAAAGTTCATTAGAAAAATAAAACTATTTTCTCAAACATCAAAGTTATGAAATTTGGTATATCTGTTTATTTTACCATAAAACTCACACGTTTATCTTGTAAAGATGCTAATGCTAACAGATGTGTATAATGTATAAAATATATACACAGATTTTCATTCTTCCAAGGTTCTTCCATTAGAAATCATCTTCAGAGGCTTGCTCTGTGGCATAGCGGGTAAAGCCGCTGCCTGCAACGCCAGCATCCCATATGGACACCAGTTCAAGCCCTGGCTGCTCCTCTTCTAATCCAGCTCCCTGCTAACATGCCTGGGAAAGCAGCGGAAGATGGCCCAAGTACCTGGGCCCCTGTACTGTCACCCACGTGAGAGACCCAGAAGAAGCTCCTGGCTCCTGACTTCATACCAACCCAATTCCAACTTATTGTGCCATTTTTGGTGCGAACCAATGGATGGAAGATATTTTTCTGTTTCTCTATTTCTCTCTCTCTCCCTGTAACTCTACCTTTCAAATAAATAAATAAGTCTTTAAAAGAAAGAAAGAAAGAAAGAACCTTGAAATTCTGCAATTTCTTTTCAGTATTTCTCAAAAATAGATTAATCTTAGCCCATTCCTTTCTCCTGATAAAAATTATAATTTGCTGGGGGTGGGCATTTGGTTCAGTGGTTAAGATACTGCTTGGGACAGCTGAATCCCTTACTGAAGTGCATAGGTTCAAATTCTGGTTCCACATCCAATTCCAGCCTTCAGCTAATGTACACCCCAGGAGGCAGAGATGGCTTCCTGATACCTAAGTGGGAGGCCAAGGTGGAGCTCCTGGCTCCGAGCTTTGGCTTGGCCCCAATGCTGGGGAGTGAACCAGTGGATGGGAGTTTTCTCTGACTGTTGGTGTCTCTGTCTTTCAAATAAAATAAAAAATTTAAATCAAATCAAATTGTTGTAGCAGTGATGCATTATTTTTCCTTTTTTTAAAAGATTTTATTTATTTATTTGAAAGTCAGAGTTATACACAGAGAAAAGGAGAGGCAGAGAGAGAAAGAGAGAGAGAGAGAGGTCATCCATCCGCTGGTTCACTCCCTAGATGGCTGCAATGGCCAGAGCTGCGCAGATCCGAAGCCAGGAGCCAGGAACTTCTTCGGGTCTCCGATGCGGGTGCAGGGGCCCAAGGACTTGGGCCATCTTCTACTGCTTTCCCAGGCCATAGCAGAGAGCTGGATCGAAAGTGGAGCAGCCGGGTCTCAAACCAGCACCCATATAGGATACGGGCACTGCAGGCAGCGGCTTTACCTGCTCCGCCACAGCGCCGGCCCCGCATTATTTTTCACTATCCTTCCTATGCTTCTTCTGGATTAGGTTCTCTCATACCAAACCTATGTTCTTAGTGGGGCTGCCCATCACCTTTCTTTAAAAAAAAAAGAAAAATATTCATTTTATTTACTCGAAAAAAGTGAAAGAGAAAGAGAGACTTCCATCTGCTGGTTCATTCCCCACTTGCCCACAACAGCCAGAGTTGGACCAGGACAAAGCTGAAACTCCATCTCAGTCTCCCACATGATTGGCAGGACCCATGTATTTCATCATCTGCTGCCTCCCAGGCACATCAGCAGGAAACTGGATCAGAAATAGGGTGCCCAGCACTTGAATTGGCACTCTGATACGGTGTGCAGGCGTCCCAAGCAACAGCTGAACCCACTGCACTACAGTGCCTGCTCCCTGCCCACCACCTTTCCATACCTTTCTAGTCATTTTCATGCCAATGAGACTCAAGCCCAGCCAACCACAAAAATCCCTTTCCCTAGCCAGAGTGGCCTAACACTCTCTAACTTCCATGTGTACATGAATTACTGAGGCATCATCCAATGTGTAGATTATGATTCAGTAGATGCAGGTACACTGGAGAGTCTGCATCTTTAACAAGCTCACAGATGATGTTGATGTGGCTAATCTTTGAAAAACATTTGCAGTAATAAAGACCTAGATATTTCCTGGGATCTAAGACTTTGCACTTAACCCAAATCGGGCCAGGTTGTCAACGTGTCAAGGGATGGGTGAGCAGAGGTGTGGAGAGAGAGTATGGCAACTCTGCCTCACTTGTAAGCTAGTTGTGTTTGGTGCTTCCTTGCTCACTGCACAGGCCAATGAAAGTACCTTTTGGTTAAATAAAGCGGAGTTGGATTTCTGTACTGGCAACCAAAAGAGGACATAGAATATATAAACTCGTTTTCATTATATCTAAGAGCCCAGACTTAGCTATTGTTCATCTGCTGCATTTGCAGCCTACCTGTAGGAATCAACAGCTGTGACACATGATTATAAAAAATACCTAGAAGCAAACCAATAACTTCCAAATTATTTTTAGTATATATGCTGCTGAGGTGAGCACCCAAATTATTTTATATGTTGAAATTCACATGCTTTTCTGCTTTATTAGTTATTATCTAGGTAACCTACTGCCTTATCTTTTAAGGTTTATTTTTGATTCATGGAGTGAAAAGATAGTGTTCATTAGAAACTTTTATCTGCATTCTTCTATCTATCTGTAATTGTTTATCTTTTGAAGACACCTCTGGAACCAGCAAGTTATATGAGCCAGCTCCAGTCTATTGTGGGGAACAAATGTTTGTGAAGTTAAGCTAGTATTCAAAATGACAGGCTCTTCAACCCATGGTCCTAAAATTCTACCACGTCTGCGCTCCCACAAATTGCATTTATTCCGTAAAAGTCAAGACTGATTTTTTTAAATAACATTAATGATAATTGAGATCATTTTGCATTTTCAAAATTAGGCTACTATGTGTGTTGTTGACTAAATCAATTCTCCTCTATTCATATGGCATGTTATTAATCATTGTTGGAGAATACACGGATGATAATCTTGAACACAGAATGAAGTAAACACTTGATGTCTTCTTAGCAAAAATGACTCATCGTTCTGAGAAGTGATAATGTCACAGTCCTCTGAGGCAGAAAGGATGTTCTCACTGCAAGTACAAAGAGTAATTAACAAACACACAAATCATGGTTGTTCTTTTGTTAGAGCAATTTATTTTTAGTCCAAGCAACACTTTATTAAAGCGTTTGTTCTACGAGGCTGAGGCAAATCAAGATAACACAACAACTTCCCCTGGGCAGCTCTACCTCATGGCCTGTATATACTTCTTCCTGGAGGCCTTGCCTTTTATCTTGGGCTCATCTTTCTGAATCCCTCCCTGCTTCTCCCTATTCCTTCCATACTGTTAAATGTTTTGGACAAAGTTAGTATTTTAAATATTTGCTTATTCAGTGGGCAAGAAAGTTAGAAGATGTTGCAATGCAACCAATTTAAATCATAATGTGAGGAGCACCTTATGCTTGTGAATTGTTTTCATAATGCTAATGCAATCTGCTTTGAGAAAAAAATATATTTTTGTTATCTATTTTACTTATTTGAAAGACAAAAGTCTCCCATCCATCGGTTCACTTCCCAGCTAGCTTCAGGAAGCAGGGAGTTAGAAACTCAGTAGAGGTCTGCTCTAAGAGTGTCAAGGACCCAACCACTTCAGCCATCCCCTGCTGCCTCCCAAGATTTACGTTAGCAGGAAGCTGGATAGGGAGCAGAGGCTGCACTTAAACAGGCACTCTGAGATGGGACAAAATTGTCACAAAAACTGTCTTAACCACTATGTCAAAGCCACCTCAAGAAAATGTTATACTTTGTTAACTTGGAGGGTTATTTTTAACATATTAACATGAAAAGAGTTATTTCTCTATAAACAAAGCTACACAATGCTGCTGAACTTGACTAAAAGTCATCAGTGTTATTCCCACATTAAAAAAAAAATTCCAAAGTCATAATCAAGCGTTTAATAGAGTGGATGAAACAAAAAAACAGTTAAATACCTGAAACACTGGAGGTAAAGAAACTTTAATTTTTTTGACTTTGAATTATATCAACAACTACCACTAGGGGGCGCCTCGCCTCTTCTTATTTTCAGTAAACAGCGCTCTGCGTTGAAAGGCTTTGTACCGCATTCATATTCGTGCTGTGCTGGATCCTTCAAGATATTTCCAGTCTTCCTTGTTAAGTGTAAATTGGGTTGTTCTCAAATTTTATATTGGCTCGCACATATTTGCTATCTATAAGCCAACAATTTCTTTTGTATTTATTGAATACTAGTCAATTTACAAATAATCACTTTCATTGGTGGGGGTGGTTAATTCTACACATAATTTTTTTATTCCAACTTCAAGGATCTGCTGACATGGTAAGAAAAAATTGTGTTCAGAATCAAAAGTAATAAATGTTACCACTCCAACAAATAGATAACAATTATTAATTATGCCTTAAAATTTGTTTTTTTTTTTTTTTTTTTTTTTTTGACAGGCAGAGTGGACAGTGAGAGAGACAGAGAGAGAAAGGTCTTCCTTTGCCGTTGGTTCACCCTCCAATGGCCGCCGCTGCAGCCGGCGCACCGCGCTGATCCGATGGCAGGAGCCAGGATCCAGGTGCTTTTCCTGGTCTCCCATGGGGTGCAGGGCCCAAGCACCTGGGCCATCCTCCACTGCACTCCCTGGCCATAGCAGAGAGCTGGCCTGAAAGAGGGGCAACCGGGACAGAATCCGGCGCCCCAACCGGGACTAGAACCCGGTGTGCCGGCGCCGCAAGGTGGAGGATTAGCCTATTGAGCCACGGCGCCGGCCATATGCCTTAAAATTTGTTGCAGATTTAGCAACTGTCTTTAATTTATGATGAAATTCACAAACCTTGGCCTGGCACACATTTAATGTCTCCATAACTCTTTCACCATGTTACAAGCTAAAAAAAACTTTTTAAAGTTTTGTTTATTAAGTAGTTAGGCTTAAAGAACTTAAGAAGTATAATTTTTTAAATTCTAATAATTTATTAGCTTTTGAATGCATGCACATAAAAGAAAAATGTTTTTATTTCATAATCTCACATTGATCTATTAGTTTTGGATTACTGTTTAACAAAATACCCCCCAAAATGTAGTGACCTAAATAACAAATATTTTAAAAATATTTCTTATCTCACACTTTGTTTTTGTAATCTCACAGTTTCTAAGGGTCAAGATTCCCAGGAGGATTTTAACTGAATTTGGGAGCTCATGAGATTGCAGTTAAGATGTTGACTGGGGGTGGAGTCACCTAAAGGCTGTACTGAGGGTGATAGGTCTACTTCTAAGTCGGTTCATTCACATGGATATTGACACGAAGTTCAAACCTTAGCCTTGTGGTCATCTCCACAGGATGGCTTGAGGGTCTTGAAACAGAGTTCCCCAAAACTGAATGATTCAAGAGAGAAAGTAAGAGAGGGTTGCAATGCCTTTTATGGTCTAGACTCACGGCTGCCACACTCTATTTTTTATTTTTATTGTTATTTATTAGAGAGACAGGGAGAAAGCTCTCATTTTTTGGTTCACTCCCCAAACGCCCACAATGACTAGTCCAATCCAGGTCTCTCACATACGCTGGGATCCTAATTATTTCAGCCATCACAGCTGCCTTCTGGGGTCTGCATTGGTAGGAAATTGGAGTCAACAGCGTCAGAGGCAGGAATCAAACCCTGGCACTCTGAGGTGGGACAAAGGAGTCTTAAAGGGTCTTTAGCCACTAGGCTAAAACCATGCACTATACACTATTTTTCAGAAGCTAGATGCTAAGTCCTGCCCATACTCAAAGAGGAAGGGGGAGGGGAGTGGTATCAGTCCCCATATCCTACAGAGAAGATAGTCGGTGAATTGTGGACACATTTTTAAACCATCACTTATGCCAGTGAGGTACTTGCACCTGTGGGTCTCTAGACACTCAAACTCTGGAATAAAATAAGCCTGTAGGACTTTTATTTTCATGTGATACCTGCTTTCCGTTACAGAAACCACTGAGAATCCAGCTTCATGTTGATGATGTCACTCATGAAAGTGAGATAACGCAACATACAGCTGCAACTGTGAAAGCTACTTTGGGTTGATAGTTTATATCGCAGCCAATAGATGTTGCTGTGTCCCTTGAAAATTTTACATATGTCACATGGCCCCTGTGCATGTATGGAAGCCCCTTTGGGTGCCTCAGTGGTCAGTTTAGGAACAGACTTAGTGATCTCTTTCTCAGAAATAAGAATTAAGATTTAAAACATATTTGAAGAAGCCTTTCTAGATACAACAATAGTTTCTCAATTATTCATACTCCAGAGAAATAGAAAAAATGAGGAAGTTATTTCTATGATATAAAAATAAAATAAAATTGTATTTCTTTATAAATGCTTATTTAGTGTAAAATACACTAAGATATGACATTTTCCTGCCACCTATTTTAACCAAATAGCAGTTGGATGAGATGAAAAAGTAATCAAAGAAAAAGAAACAAATACAACTAGAAGTTCAGCTTGGGGGAAAAAAAGCAGCATCCAAGAAATAATTCTCATCATTTTATATTTTAAAAATCTTCCCCTGAGGTCAATGCTGTGGCTTAGTGGGTTAAACCATCACCTGCAATGCCGGCATCCCATATGGACAGAGGTTTATGTTCCAGATACTCCAGTGTCCATCCAGCTCCCTGCTGTTGCATCTGGGAAGACAGTGGAGGACAGCCTAAGTGCTTGGGCCCCTGCACCTATGTGGCAGACCCTGTTGGAGCTCCAGGCTCCTGGCTTCAGCCTGGCCCAGCACCAGCCATTGTGGTCATTTGGGGAGTGGACCAACAGATGGAAGTTCTTTCTCTCTCTCTTTGTATCTCCCTCTCTCTCTGTAGCTCTGCCTTTTGAATAAAATAACTCTTTTTTTTAAACTTTTATTTAATGAATATAAATTTCCAAAGTACGGCTTATGGATTACAATGGCTTCCCCCCATAACGTCACTCCCACCCGTAACCCTCCCCTTTCCCATTCCCTCTCCCCTTCCATTCACATCAAGATTCATTTTCAATTCTCTTTATATACAGAAGATCAGTTTAGCATACATTAAGTAAAGATTTCAACAGTTTGCTCCCACACAGAAACATAAAGTGAAAAATAATAGATGATTTTTTAAATGATGATGAAATCAGATCAGACCTATTGTCATGTTTAATCCCAGTGAGAGTCAAGTTGGGAATTGATAATTTCTTCTTTTTTTTTTTTTTTAACAGAAGATCAGTTTACTGTGCACTTACTCCTCATGTAGGATCTCTGTCCTTAATGTGCTGTACATTGAGACTTAATGCTATAACAAGTACTCAAACAGTATATTTCACTTTGTGTTTCTATGGGGGTGCAAACTGTTGAAATCTTTACTTAATGCATACTAAACTGATCTTCTGTTATAATAACTCTTTTTAAAAAAATATTCTGTTTATTGTCCTTTCCTAATTCAGTGGTATTTTAGTGTTGGCTTGGATTCTGTGCCAAATGATTACTTTGCACATCTCCTTCCTCTCTCATAGGAAGTTACTCTTCAATAGGAAGAATGTGTAGGTAATGCAAGGTCTTCCTGTTCAATGCAGCAGATACCAAAAAAAAAAAAAAAAAACCACACACACACACACAACTCAAAAAGCACATTATTCTTTGCTCCTTCCTGAAGACCCACTAAAATAACAACAAAAAGATCTCTTACAGCCCCAACCCCACAAAAACAAGAAAAGCAGAGGTGATTACAGAAGATAACCACGTGTCCATCAAATACTGAAGATGGGAAGCTGAGGACCCAGGGATAAAAAACTTCGGTTTCAGCTTTCTCTGCCCTAAGTGCCTGAGGAAGAAAAAGGCCAGCTAGAAGCAAGTTGACTCATGCCACACAAACCCGGAAAGTCTCTATCAATAGAAGAATCGGGGCTTCTGGAAAGCGCTGGGTTTGCAAGTGGGACTGAAACGGGAGAATCTGCTGACAAACTGAAAATGAGTAGTAGACTTTTCCAATCTGACCCACTACCCAGGCAGGCAGGTGCTGCGAGTTACAAAAGGCAATGGGTTTCCCACCGATAACACAGATATTTATTAAGTTTATTTTCAGAGCAGTAACTTTGCTGGCTGTCATGCTTCCAGACCATCATGTTAGACAAAACACAAGACCTCTGGGGACACTGACAGCTAGGAGTCTCAGAGGACAGTTAGCTCCTGCCTGAGCCCTCTATGATAAAACTTGAAATTTAATTTGATCCATGTGAACAGAGAACTTCCAATCAGCATGTCATGTCCCATTATTTTCTTTTATTTTTTAAAGATTTATTTATTTATTTGAAAGTCAGAGTTGCACAGTGAAAGAAGGAGAGGCAGAGAGAGTGAGGTCTTCCATCCACTGGTTCACTCCTAATTGGCCGCAATGGCTGGAGCTGTGCTGATCCAAAGCCAGGAGCTTCTTCCAGGTCTCCCACCTGGGTGCAAGGGCCCAAGCACTTGGGCCATCTTCCACTGCTTTCCCAGGCCATAGCAGACTGGATTGGAAGTGGAGCAGCCGGGACTCAAACCATTGTCCATATGGGATGCTGGCACTGCAGGCAGCAGCTTTACCCACTATGCCACAGCACTGGCCCCAGTGTCCCATTATTTTAAACAAGAATTGATGAAATAATTTTGCCATAACTTAGATAAAAATGTCAAGATCAGAATAGAGTTCCTATATTCCTTTCATTTGAATTTCCCAAACATTAAACATTTCTTTGAGTGCACATGATCACTAAGTCTCTCTCTCTCTCTCGCTCTCGCTCTCGCTCTCACTCTCTCTCTTTCTCTCCTCTCTCTCTTGTCTCTACATATGAGCCAGGGGAGGCTAATATCACCAGGTATATTATTATGAACATTTTAAAGAAAGCTTCAGAGATAACATATCATCATTGACCCTAAGGATTCTCCAAAACAAGATATCTTCCCATTCAAATTTTTCCAATTACCCCAGATTGTTCCTTTTTCCTTTCTAGTGTGGCATTGTACCAAAGAATATGTGCTGCCTTTAGTTTTTATTTTTTTAAAACCTTTTCAACCTAAAATGTATTTCTCAGTCTTTGAAGTCTACACAGTTTTTAAAAAGTACACGGGCACAGGGCAAATGTTTGGCATAGTGAGTAAGCTGCTGGTTGGGACGCCTGCATTCCATACCAGAGTTCAAATCTCAGCTCCACTCCAGATGGCATCTTCTTGCTAATATGTACCCTGGGATGCAGCAGGCAATGGTCTAAGTAGTTGGATCCCTGCAACCCAGGTGGAAAACCTGGTTTGAGTTTCCAGCTCCTGACTTGGACCTGATTCAGCTTTACCTATTGTGGATATTGGGGAGTGAACAGCAGATGGGAGCATTCTCTCTCTCTTTCCCTCCCTTGCCCTCCCTCCCCGCCAAGTAAGTTTTTTTTTTTTTTTTTTTTTACTTTAAGGAATTTAATTCCAAAATAGATTAATCCAGAATTCACAATATTACTTTCTGCTATTTCTTTTTTTAAAGGTTTATGAATTTATTTGAAAGGCAGAGTTAACAGAGAGAGAGAGACCAGGAGAGTCACAGAGAGATATCTTCCATCTGCTCATTCACTCCCCAAATGGAGGCAACAGCCAGAGCAGGGCTGATCCGAAGCTAGGAGCCAGGAGCTTCTTCTACCTGGGCCATCTTCTACTGCTTTTCCAGGTGCATTAGCAGGGAGCTGGATCGGAAGTGGGGCAGCCAGGACTTGAACCAGCGCCCACATGGGATGCCAGCACTGCAGGCAGTGGCTAAACGCCATTTTCTGCTATATCTACTCATACAGTAAAACAGGGAAATAAAGAATTTGCTATAACATATAACAGACTTTTCTAAGTATCTAATACAAGTTTCCTTATTTGTATGTGATCAATATGTAATAATTCCATCTTCAACTTAATAGCCCTAACAGCTTTAACGCATTTTCTTGCAACTACTACTTTATGCCTGTGAAGGATAATGATCATGTCTGAATTTGTAACAACCTCCTTTCTGAAACCCCATTAACTCCAGTGTCCTCTGAGAAAGAAATTTCTATATATTATTATTGACCTAATTCTATTTTTTAAAAAAGAAAATTGGATTCAGCAAATGGGAAAAAAGAAAATTACTTCTTTGTGGATTCATGACTGAGAAAAAAAAATGATGCACTCTTCTATAGAACAATAGAATTTAGAGAACAGTTCCCATGGGAAAGCAGCAAAAGGTCTAACAGGCAGCCCCCTTGTTCGGGGGCAGGGGGACGGAAATGTTATCATGGTGCCCGTCTTCTGCATTACTCAGTAATTCCAAGTGATTTTCAAATTAGGAGGCAGATTACTGTATTAAGTTCATCAAATTTCGATCTGTCTTGAACAGGGACATTATAGGAAGAAAGAACATCTCTTACAAACAAATCTGATGAAGCCTGGAGCTAGGTACTGCATTGCCCAAGTCATCAGCTACGTGTGCAGAGACTGAACTTCACATGACCATCTTCTAGGGGGTGTTCTGCCAATTTCTGGGACAAGCTATACCAAAACTTCTTTAATGTGAGATTCCAAACGACTCCTGAGATCTTCAGGGTGGCACATATGTTCAACTTCGGATGGGTGGACGCACCAAGATGGGTTCTTTCTTCTCCTCTTCTACTGTCTCAGCCACCATTGGCTTTTTCTCTTTTTTTGGAGTTGGAGACCAAAATTCTCTGCACATCATCCATGTAAAGCCTCTTCTGCTAACAGCAGACATAGACAGACCCGCCATCTTCCAGGAGAGCTGCAGGCCTCAAGTAAAAAATTTTAATATAAAAAATAAATGGTTACAATGGTGAAATTAATGTTAGAAAAAATGATAATAAAATAAAGAGTAGAGGCTTCACGTTCTGCAGGATGACCCTCACAAGGTTTCCTGGACCAACCGCAGAGCATGCATCACTGGCAGATACCACGGAAATCATGCTTGCCTTCTCTGTACGTCTCATCAGAGAGTATAACCTTAGCAAAGAAAAAACAAAAGCAAAAATAGCAAGTCTCTGAAATTTCAAAAAATATGAGAAAGAAAATGAAGCCAGTTTACCATTGTAAAGAACTGGGAAGGGTCTGGGAATTTTACCCTACTTGCAAGCTAACAAATCAGCCTGCCATGATTTCATGGGTGTTGGTTAGAGACACAGAATTCTCATTCAGAGGCAAAGAGTTTTATTACTCCCAGAACAGCAAATAGCATGAACCTCACGTTGCCCCGGTTCTTACTTTCAATGTCCCATGGAGGTGACAGGGCAGCTCAGGTGGGTACTACACATGGAGTGGGTTATATCACAGCTAAGGAACTCCGGCATTGGCCCACCTCAATCTGTTACAATGATTTAAGAGTAAGCTGCCATGACGTTTGCTTCCAAGGAAGGTATTACCTTTATCGGACTGGTCAGAAACACATCTGTTCTCTGCTCAGGAGAGCAACACCATCACTGTCTTCCACGGCTGTTTGCTGTATTCAACCTTGAAATGGCAGACAAGAGCAGAAACTGCCCTTGCTCCTGCTCAAAAATGTGCAGACATGCAAGAGTCCCATGGAGAATGGCTGCCCAACCAGTGTATAACCACCTCTAAACATAATTACACAGTAGGGTAAATTTGCATGTTGACTTAACCAAAACTTGGGACTTAAATACGTTGGGAAGGGGGAGAAATGGGAAGAGTATGTTGAGAAAGATAAAGGGTCATAAAAGATGGTAAATCTGATACTCTGTAGTAGGAAAATAACTAGATAAGATATAAAATAAAAAACAAGGAGAAATAACTAAAAGTATGAGTGTAGCACTGCCTCTTAGATAGTTTCCATGAGAGCCACACTGGAACAAGTAGCTCTTTCTAATCATAGTGATTTGACATTTTAAACACTGCCCCTGATTATCTTCATAAAAATTACAATCAGGTTTAAAAATAATGGGACAGTTTTGTGATAATCATTTGATTGGGCCGAGGAAATTTCATCCATTCCAAACGTCTCTAAGGGAATATAAGCACTGCAGTTTGGAAAGGCTTTTTATAGGCATAAAGGCAGCCTCTTAGCTGAAGGAACAGACAGATGCTTACTGGAGGTCTACCAGACAGCACTGTCAACCCGGGAGGAGATGTTTGGATTTCCACTCCAGTATTCACTGGGCTCGATGACTGTGTGCCCTTCTCTAAGGACTTCAGAAAAGAGAAAATGACCTCATTGCTGGTGAGGTGTCTGCAATAATCTCTCCCAGCTTCGCTGTGTTCACAAAAAAGGAAGCTGGACTCACCTGTGCCAGATGCTGGGGATGAGTGCAGAGGTGGCCACCAGGATGGAGGAAGAAAGAAGGCTAATGTATTTCAGTTTCATAAAGAGACAAGCACTGTGTTATCTCATTTAACCCTTTATTCCACATACAAGGGGACTGCAAAAAGTTCATAGAAAATCAAGTTGAAAGATACATATATTTTGGTGCAAAAAAGAAACATTGAAATCCATACGTGGGTTTTTCACAATACACATATTCTATGAACTTTTTGCAGGCCCCATGTATAGGTTCATTAATGAAATCTTTTTTATTTATGGAAATGTATAAAATAGAAAGTGAAAGCTCCCCCGGGGCCAGCATTGTGATGCAGAAGGTTAACCTTCCACTTGGGATACCCACATTTCATACCAGAGTGCTGGTTCAAGTCCTGTGGCCCAGGTGCTAAGACCTCTGTCACTCCTGTGGGAAACACAGAGTTCTAGGCTCCTGGCTTCAGCCTAGCCCAACCCTGGCTATTGCTAGCATTTGAGGAGTGAACCATTGGATAAAAGACATATCTCTCCCTCTCTTTCTCTGTTTCTCAGTCTCTCTTTAAAAAAAAAAAAAAGATTTATTTATTTATTTGAAAAAGTTAAACAGAGTCAGAAGAAAAGGGAGAGGTCTTCCATCTGCTGATTCACTCCTCAAATGGTCACAACGCCTGAAGGTGGGCCAATCAGAAGCCAAGAGCCAGGAGCTCTTCTGGGTGTCCCATGTGGGTGCAAGGACCCAAGGACTTGGGCCATGCCCTACTGCTTTCCCAGGCCATAGCGGAGAGCTGGATCGGAAGTGGAGCAGCCAGGACTCAAATCAGTGCCCATATAGGATGCTGGCACTGCAGGCAGGAGCTTTAACCTGCTGTGCCACAGAGCCGGCCCCTGAAATTTTTATTTCTTTGAAATACAAGTCCAAGGGTTATTTAGGTGGAAGAGAAAGCAGCTATAGACTTCCCAAAAGTCCTATGTGTTAGCTACAGTAGTATAATGATTGCCATGACTCCAGAACTGCAGCCTTTTGCCTCCCACCAACTCAGGACAGTTTTGTGTTTTTAGTTTTAACTTGCAAGTGAAGATACCTGTGTCCTGCATCCGCAAACCTAGGTCTCATCATTGGCTATAGCTGTTTCTTGACTTCAGTTTCCTGCTAATATCGATCCTGGGAGGCAGTGTTGATGGCTCAAGAAAACTGGGCTCTTGTCACCCATGTGGGAAACCTGGACCGACTTCCTGACTCCCAGTGTCAGCCTAGTCCAGCCCTGGCCATTGCAAACACTTCAGGAGTGAATCATCAATAGAAACTCTCTCACTACTTGCCCCTCTCTCTGTCTCTCAAATAAAAAAAAAAAAGAAAGAAAATCCTACAGTGAGAAACGTATATATAATGCACAAAACTAAAAAGATCAAGAAGCAGCATCTATGTATGCTATTTAGAGACCAAAAGGTAAATACAAAATTCAACCACTGAAATGAGAGGCAGTGAAGAAGAAAGGACTAATTTTTCATAATTGTGCCACACTTTAGGCTTTAAACATTTATATATTTGCACAAATAAAAAGGGAAGGCAAAAAATGGGAAAAAATATGGGAGAGAGGAAGGAAGGGAAGGAAGGAGGGAGAGAACAATGTGTCTATTTTTCAACTGTTCTAATCGTATATGTTAATAGAATACTACATCCAAATGACGTTTGACCGGTTTTTCCAAGGTACGTTTTATTTTATCTTGGTGGATTGCAGGGCAAGGTGCAGGTAGCATCGATAAAGGAAAAGAATGCTCTTCAACGTCTATGGGCACAGAGAAATGAGGGCAAATGGAGACGGTGCTGTAGCAGAGCCATAGAAATACCTGTGCAGAAGTGAATTCTTCAGCAGTGTTTGTTTTCAAAGCCAGGAACTGTGGGCCTTTGATGTTCAAATCAAGTTTTTCATAACCAGCAGACATTACTGAGCAATCTGGAAAAGGAGATTGTGAAAACAAAGCAAAAAAAAAAAAAATCCACTCACTCCCTTTCTTTGCCGTGTTCTTGGGTTGCTGCTACTTCACCCCAACAACCGCCTTTGAAGAAGGCACCCGTTGCCTGATTGTAATGTGATTTTCAGAAATCTCAAACATCATGTTCTAATTAGACCTAAAATAACAGTGTTGCAGCTGACACCTCATCATTCACGTACCACCTTCCAGCAGTCAGGAAGAATCCTTTTAAAAAACATTTCTGTCATGAGACATTTGTGCCAAGCTCAGTGTGGAGGCTCTTATCAGAGGCTGCTTGCTTCTTACTAGATGTACCTCCCTGGGGCTCCAGAGTCCTCTGTTATAGTCACATATTTTCTTACCTATTCTGAGTGCCACTTACTTATTAAGCTATGAAAAATTGATAGGTACAAAGAACTCAACTGGCACAAATTCCTAACAAGGATGTCCATAGCATTTTTTTTTAAATAGAACTCCATTATCAAACATTTACTAATTCAAACCAAATAGTTGAACTTGCAAACAGAGTCAATCCTACTTAAGGTCAACAACTGCTGTGGACAGTGAGGAGGCTCCGTGGAGGACAGCCTTTGCTTTTATAAGCACAGTGGAGCCAACATGGTAGGGCAGGAAAAAAGACCCAGACCTGAGTGTCTAGTGTACAGTGGTTGAGATCACTAACCACTTTGAACCTCGGTCTTTTTACTTGTAGAAGGAGGAAGGCAAGGTCTTCTTTACATATGCTTTGCCGTAGTAAGTACGTTATTCAACAGAGGCACTAAACAAATACTAGTGCTCCCTTCCCTCTTAGTTATTGGGGCCTGGGGAGGGAGAGTGCAGGAGTCAGGCCTACTTTCTCTTTTACACTACTCAGGTTCCACGCTGTCTCCTCTTATTTGGAATACAAGGGGAAAGTGAAGAAGTCAGTCTGTGAAGGAACACCTCCAGAGCTTGCATTCAGGTCACATTAAAGGATCTGGAAAATCAGATCGACCTCCTGGGTTCTGCTCTTTCACTCTGGAGTCTGGACTTTGTTAACTTCTTGGCACAGATGGTTTTTTCTGGTTACACTGTCAAATCAAGGGCTAGCCAGGGCCTTCAGGACTGCCCTCTCTGGGAAAGGTATCTTAACAGAGATAGCATATCTATCTATCTCTTAACAGAGATAGATAAACTCATGTGTGGTCTTGTTCAGGAAAGTTAAGAGAAAAGGCAATAAAGAGAGCCCAAACCCCCTGCAAGAGACTTGTGGAGAGAGAGCAGAGGACTGTAAACAGGAATTCTTCACCTTTCTCATTGGAGATGATTCCATAATATGATCTTACATGTGTGTAGACCAGAGAACACAAAGAACATGGGATCTGGGACAGTCTTAAAGGTCCTTAAAATTAATAACCCCAATCTGCAAATTCAGAAGCTATCTACAGAGGTCAAGAGCCATTTCCAACACAGTACAGTGAATTAGCAGTGGATCTCATCTCCATCCATGCCCTTTGCTCTTTGGCCTATGTATCCAAGCGTGCCTGAAAACTATACAAGGATATTTTGAAAAGTTTATGGAAAAGTGGAATTAAGAGGTGAGTTTATTTTGGTGCAAAAATTTTTTGAAATCAACTTCAAGAGCATACTTTTCCCAGTACACATTTTCCATTAACTTTTTGAAATGCCTTCGTATTTTTGTGTGCTATAGAGACCTCTCACTGTACACTTCTGCTCTTTAGGAATTACCTACAAGGCTTTACACTTATTTTAAGGAAGTCTCCAAAAAGTCATGCTTTCTATTTACGTGAGAAAAGGAGAAGCTGGGTGTTTGGGGAACCCAAACAGAAAATAAGGAAATTGTCTGACACCTTGTTGCTAAGCCTGGAAATAAAAATGAGACTGTGGCTTCCTTCCTTTGTGTTGTTCCTAGGTTCTGCTCTGAATGCAGAAATGTCAAAGAGGCTTTGATAAAAGGGAAAGCGTTGCTATGCAACCTACACTTGAAATGATTTCTCCCTACCTTGAATCCTGAGGATCTGTAATTCTACCTTCTAAGAAACAAACATGTCAGGCCAGAAAGAAGGATCTGATATAACAGCAGACATGTGACTCCATTGTCAATCTAGTTTTCCAGTTTGTCATGGCTCCTTAGGCACTGTTTGAGGAAATCTAACAAATGGAACTGATTTACCATAAAATGTGCCCGTTTTCCATTAAATCCTTCTTGTTGCTTCACTGAGGTACTGAAGTTAACCATGGCTGACCCTACAGGGCTATCTCTAGGTCTGGTTAGTCCAGAAAATGAACCGTGCATAAGAGAGAAGGCCTCGAAGGAAGAGGCATTATTCGCATCAGTTGTTTTGCACATTGCTTAAACTAGAGATGTTAGCCATTCCTTGAAGAGAGCAGCATTTGTCAGACCCTGGGGGGCAATAACGGGGAATAGAATTTATCCTGTCAAATGCTTAACAAAAACATGTCAGTTGAGACAGGCAGAGGGCAGGAAATAAGAAATCTGTTTTCAGGGCTTTAGTGGAATGGGTGATGGCTTTAGAGCTCTTACTTTCTCAGTTAAAATCCCAGAGCTGCCTTTTGAAGTTCACCTTCAAAAACCATTTTCTTCCTATAGAAAGGTCATGATATGACTACACTTCAAGGAGTTAATTTAGGCATTACATAAAACATATGTAAGGTGCTCAGCCCAGAGGTAGCAGCAACACACACACAATGAATACCAGTGATCTTTATGATAATGATGATTCTCCTCAAAGCTCTGCCATTTACCAGCTGTCTGTCCTTGGAGGCACATTTTCTTTAACTGGAATATGAAAATAAGATTCACGTTGTGGAGTTGTTTAGAGGACTACCAATGGTATGTGGAATGTGGCCACAGTATCTAGTCAAGCCCAGGCAGACCCTTGATAATTTCTTGTTCTTTTTTCACTACCCTATTATTTACATAACAATCTGTTTAAACTTAAGAGAAGCTGTGTGTTATATAACGATTGGCTTCTCTTGGTATATATAATAAACTTTACCCTATTCCATCTGGCAAATGTTCACTCAAGTCTCTGTTCAAGTTCCCTGAAATCTAACCAGTGTCTTCTGCTATGAGCAGTGCTTATCAGCACCACAGTGAAAAGACACAAGAAAATCCTCCAGCAAAGGCAAAATGTACTGTCACCAGTTTAGTCAAGGCAAACAAACATACAACCAGAATCAGAGTAACTGAAAAATATTTTATTCTCTTTGATCTCAACCTCTTAAGTGTCATATTGTCATATGCCAGATTATCACACAAAGAAGTATGAGCCTTATTCAAGTATCTTCCTGAGGAACAGTAAGCTCTCTAGCCTTCCCATATAGGATATCAGATTCTTAATTCAGTTATCAGTTGGGTTTTTGTGGTGCCAGAACATCATTTTTAAGATTTATTTTATTTATTTGATAGGCAGAGTTATGGGGAAAGGGAGTAGAGAACAGAGAGGTCTTCCATTCACTGGTTCACTTCCCAAATGGTCACAAAGGCCAGGGCTGGGCCAGGCTGAATCCAGGAACCTGGAATTCCATCTGTGTCTCCACGTGGGTGGCAAGGGACCAAGTCATGGACCATCTTTCGCTGCTATTAGAGTGTCTGGCTCAATTCCTGTTCCACTGCCAACTCTAGCTTCCTGCTAATGACATCCTGGGAGGTAGTGGGTGACAGCTCAAGTACTTGGAGCCCTGCCACCCAGGTAACAGACCTGGATTGAGTTTGCAGCTCCTGACTTCAGCCTGGTCCAGCCCCAGCTATGTTGAGCATTTGAGGAATGAACCAAATGAACTCTCTCTCTTTCAAGTAAATGTGTTTTTTAATGAAAGATATTTTTTACAATGTAGTATAAAGGAACCTTTTATTTAAAGAATACAAACTTCATGCATTTGATAAATACAACTTCAGGAACATAGTGATTCTTCCCACAGTATCCTCCCTCCCACCCACAATCCCACCCCTCTTCCTCCTCCCTCTCCTATTCCCAGTCTTCTGTTTTACTAAGATCTATTTTCAATTAACTTTATACACAGATTAACTCTATACTAAGTAAAGGTTCAACAAATTGTATGAAAAAAAAAAAAAACTGTTCCTTAACAGACTAGACAAGGGTGGTACAAAGTTGTTGTATCTTGGGGGCCGAAGCTGTGGCATAGTGGATAAAGTTGCCACCTACAGTGCCGGCATCCCATATGGGCACAGTTTGAGTTTCAGCTGCTCCACTTCTGACCCAACTCTCTGCTATGGCTTGGGAAGGCAGTAGAATGTGGTTCAAATCTTTGGGCCCCTGCACCCACATGGGAGAACCAGAAGAATCTCCTGGCTGCTGGCTTCAGATAGGTGCAGCTCCTGCTGTTACAGCCATCTGGGGAGTGAAGCAGCAGATGGACAATCTCTCTTTCTCTGCCTCTGCTTCTCTCTTTGTAACTCTGTCTTTCAAATAACTAAATCTTAAAAAAGTTAATGCATATTGAAGTTAATTTCACTTTTTTTAAAGAAACTTAGTTAACTTTAAAGAACCCAAGGAAGACACATCTTTTGTGAGCATTTAGACTTAACTATAAGACATAAGAATATCCTCCACTTAATACTCTAAAAAGAAATAAATATTTGAGAACAAGTTTTACTATTAATTCTCATAATACAATTCTTTGAGGACAGAGGTCCTGCATGGGAAGTTAGTGCACAGTGACTCCTGTTGTTAATTTAACAATTAACACTCTTCTGTATGATGTCAGTGATCACCTGAGGCTCTTGACATGAGCTGCCTAGGCCATGGAAGCCTTTTGAATGCACAAACTCTTTCAGTATTTAGACAAGGCCATAAGCAAAGAGAAAGTTCTCTCATCCCTTCAGAGAAAAATACATCTAATTAAGGATATTTTTTAAAAAGAGCTAAAATTGTCCTTCTGGACATCTCGCCAGGGTTCTGGTATTCAAAAGTCCTACTCCTGAATGGCCATTTTTTTTCTCAAGCAGGCATATGTTTCCAAATAAGATTTACTAAATGGCTGATAAAGTTGAATCTCCTCTTCAGGGAAGTTAGACCTCTTCACCAGCTGTTTTATGATGTGTCCAATTAGTTTCCCTGATTTAGTGTGGGTTTCCTGAGACAGGGTGAATTAATTGGGGGTGAGGCAATGATCCCGAAGTACAAGAGGAAGAGGTTTGGTAGACTTGAGGAAAGAAAGGCACACCAAAGTATCTTGTCAAGCTAGTCATCATCGTGGACACCTGGGCACTACTACTACTGCCTACCAGAGACTCTGAGAAGCCATGTGAAATGTAATGCGAGTCCTGTATCCCATATTGCCATGCCAGTTGGAGTTCTGGCTACTCCACTTCAGATCCAGCTTCCTGCTAATATGCCTAGGAAGCCATGAATAATGGCTCAAGTATTTGAGTTTCTATACCCATGTGGGGAACCCAGATGTATATGCTGGTTTCTGGCTTCAGTCTGGCTCAGTCTGAGATGCTGTGGTCATTGGGGGAGTGAACAAGTAGATGGAAGATCTCTCTCTCTCTCTCTCTCTGGCTTTCTAATAAATAAACAAATAAATAAATCTGTTTAAGAAAATATAATGATAATAGTATTTATGGTTCTTTATCATGTACCAGCCACCATGCTAAGTACTTTACATGAATTATCTCACTTATTCTTAGAACACCTCCCCAAGGTAAGAGAGACAGAGACTAGTTTACAGAGGAGGAAAATCCTAGGTCTCTTTGACTCAAAATGTTCTTAATTTGTACCACTCCAAAGTTCCATTTCTCAATAGCCCTTAACAAATGTTATTTCTCTAATTTTGGATTTTTGTTTTTCTTAAAGTAGAATAATAGAATTAGTAAGGATGAACAGCAATGGGAATACTCAGACATTGCTGGTAGAAGTGTAAATTGATACAACTTAGGAAACCAGTTCACTCTTCTCTGTAAAAGGAATGTATGGGGGCCTGTGCTTGGCTTAGCAGTTCAGATGTCAGTTAAAACGCCCAGATTCCACATTTGCCTACTGGGTTTGAGCCCCAGCTCCACTTCCCAGTTTCAGCTTCCTGCCGATGGAGACATCCTTCCAAACCCAGGAGGAAGCAGGTAACAGCCCAAGTAATTGGGTTTCTGTCACCCATGTTGGATGCTCGGGTTATGTCCTGGCTCTTGGCTACAACCCCAGCCCCGCCTCATCTGTATTGGCCATTTGGGGAGTGAAGCAGCAAATGAGACTCTCTCTGTCCCTCTGTCTCTCAAATAAATTAATATTATAAATAAAATAAAATGAAGTTACACATATTCTATGACTGGAAATTCAAATGCTAGGATATATCAAACAAATACATGCACCTATACTAAGAGACAGATCCAAGAATGTTACTATGATATTTTATTATTCCCAGTCTTGACATAATTCAAATATAATTCAATAGAGAAAGGAAAAATAAAATCATGTATCCTAAGATGAAATACTATATTTCAAATAAAATCTAAGTAACTACAAAGTTATAAGAACTTGGGAAAGCAGGTTGACACATGTCCCTACATGTGTCCTCTTAGGTGGAGGATGGGACACAGTCAGTGGGCAAACAGCAGGGTTAAAAAAGAAACTACTGGGGCTGGCACTGTGGCATAGCCGGTAAAGCTCCCTGTTAGTATGCTTGGGAAAGCAGCAGAAGATGGCCCAAGTGCCTGGGACTCTGCTACCCACATGAAGACCCAGATGGAATTCCAGACCAACCCTGGCCATTGCAGCCATTTGGGGGGTGAGCCAATGGATGGATGATCTCTCGCCCTGTTTCTCCTAATCTCTCTAAAAGTCTGCCTTTCAAATAAATGAATAAATCTTTTAAAAAAAGGAAATTCCAGCAAATGGGGACATATAAGTGTTTATATATGTCCTGTTCTACAGCCGGAACAGTCTAGCACAATATGACTTTTAATTAAAGGCATTTAACTTGAGGTTGACTGTAACAGAAAGTAAACAAGCTATGAACTCAATCCCATGTGACTGAGTGGTAATGATAGAGTGTGAAGAAAATAACTAGTTCTAACACTAGTTCCAGAAGCTCCCAATGCCCTTGCTAAAAACATGGGGGAAAGGTTAGGCCTTCACATTCACCATTCAGATTTCTTTGGAATATTTTGTCCATTCACTATGCTTGTCATACTGTGATTGTGCTATTTAAGATTCAATTTCAAAAGCTGCTTATGAAAATGGGAGCCAAGATCGTGGCGGAGTAAAAGGCTCCAGTGGTCCTCTCCCCACAGAGACAGATATACAAACCAAATCACCTTCCTAAAGAGCTAGAAAGCCAGAGGAGAGACCACAGTGACTCATCTTGTTATGATCTTAAGTCACATTGAAGCAAGCAAGCACGCCCTCATTCCCAGCTTCCAGGAGCATGGCATGGAGATGTCTCCAGACTGGGAAAAGGAAAATGAACTGAATCCCAGGGCCATGTCTACTGCGAAAAATTGAGACTGAGCCCACTGCCCTGACGCCCTGTGGAGTGATATCTGGGGCTTCCACAGCCAGATAGCCCCTGCCACTCCTACCCTAACTGCTAGCAGAAAGCAAAACTCCAGGACTGCAGAAATGTTACAAGAGGGAGCCTAGGACTAGACCTTAGCACTCAGAGCCAGGCCTACCACACCAAGACCTGACACCTGATAAATACCAAAGGCATCTATCACACAACTGGCACTCACAGACCAAGCCTTCAGACTTGGCATCAGGCAGAGACCTACATTCTGGGAGGTCAAATTCATTTTGGAATGACACATTGTTAGCTTTTGATGCAGTTGGTGGACATCCTAGAACTCTGTGGAGACCCGTGACTGTGGAACCCAAGTGTGACCAGCAGGAGGCCAGTCTGGAGGACCTGAGTGCCGTCTTTATGACCGTCCTCCAACCGTGGGCTGAAAACAAGAGGCCAGGAAACTGTGGCTTAGGACTCAGAGCTGAGCTGGTAAAGTCCAATGTTGGGCAGATCCAAAAGGTTTCTGTCCATAGGGCTGGCACTGTGGTACAGCGGGTTAAAGCCCTGGCCTGAAGCGCCAGCATCCTATATAGGCGCCAGTTCTAGTCCCGGCTGCTCCTCTTCCAATCCAGTCTCTGCTATGGCCTGGGAAAGCAGTGGAAGATGGCCCAAGTCCTTGGGCCCCTGCACCCGCATTGGAGACCCGGAAGAAGCTCCTGGCTCCTGGCTTTGGATCAGCACAGCTCTGGCCATTGCAGCCATCTGGGGGAGTGAACCAGTGGCTGGAAGACCTCTCTCTCTTCTACCTCTCTCTGTTACTCTGCCTTTCAAATAAATAAAATAAATCTTAAAAAAAAAAAAGGTTTCTGTCCTGAGGCAAGCCTCTGTAGACAGTCTCTAGACTTGCCCTAGTATCAGGTGGAAATCTAAGCCTTGGTAAGACAGACTTGTTTTGGTTTATATCACCACCAACTTCTTGTGAGCCTCATGTGCACCCCTACGACTACACAGAGCCTGGTAATTGTGAGACCCAGATATGACCCAACTAGAGCCAGCCTGAGTATCTGAGGGGCTGCCTCTAACCCCCCTCCTGCAACCCGGGGCGGATAGACAGGAATCACAGGACTGTTTTAGGAATAAACACCAAGCAGATAAAAAAAAAATAGCAATGAGCAGATCCTAGCTGTCTCTGTCCCCAGGCTATGGCCTGCAGCAGAGCCTCTGGACCGGCTTCAGTGCCCAGAGGAGTTCTGTGGTCCCAGTTGAGCAGTCTTATATCCAAGCCAACATTATCAGAGACAGCTAGGTATAGCACTGATTAGTGAGCCCACCTTAGCAGCAGACAGAACATAGAAGGGTGAACTTTGTTCCTACCCCCAGGCTGCTCTGGTCTTGATGGGCTGAGAGCTCCACAGGTGATCTAGTATTGTAGCATCCATGGACACTGGATGAGGAGTCTGTGCCTACCACAGACCCAGGAGGAGGCTTTATAGGGACAGAGCATGCCTTTTTAGGAATTTCTCCAGTTCATACTGAAGAACAGATCAATAGAATGTTTCAGACAAATTTGATGTGGGGAGTATTGTAAGATGCAAGCAAGAAAACATCAGCAGTGGACGTAGGGCAAACCACAACATAGGGTGCTATCTAGTGCTGAAATAGCAAAAGAATCTATAGGCTCAGAGTAAATAGATTACTTAGAATTTCTAGAAGTACAGCCACAAACAAAGCCAGATTACTATAACTAATCCTTCAATGCTCAGATGATGTGGTACATTAACAAGTATCAGGAACTTCCAAGGAACCAAAATTTCTCCTAAAGACCAAAAAAAGTGCCAGAAACCAACCATCTGGGAACCAAAATTTCCAAACACTTGGATGAAGATTTCAAAGTAGCTTTTTAAAGAAATGCAATGAAATTCAAGAGACTATAGGGATATTAATCAGTATTTTAATAGAGAGATTTGAAAGAGTGATGGAAGTAATTGAAAGAAATCAAGCAGAACCTGTATGGGAAACCAGGAAGAAGCACCTGGCTCCTGGCTTCGGATCTGCGCAGCGCCGGCTGTGGCATCCATTTGGGGAGTGAAACAGTGGAAGGAAGACCTTTCTCTCTGTATCTCTCTCTGTCTGTGGCTCTACCTGTCAAAAAAAAAAAAAAAAGGCAGAAATCCTTCAACTGAAAATTACATTACATTAAGAGAAATTAAAAGCATGATAAAAGACATCAATAGCAGAATAGATTAAACAGAAGGAAAAATTGCTGACCTTGAAGACAGGCTATTTGAAAATACATAGTTTCAGTAGGAAAAGAAAAGAAAACCAGGAGTAATAAAGACAGCTTACAGGAAACATGGAATAGCATAAAAAGAGCAAATATTCAAATTATTGATATTTGAGTCATTGAGAATACCAAAGGGGTAAGAAGCATGTCCAAAGAAATAATAACAGAAAACTTCCCAAACCTAGAGAAAGAAACAACTATCCTGGTACAGGAAGTCCAAAGGTCACCAGTCAGATTCAATCCAACCAAGGTTTCCCCAAGATATTTTAAGTCAAGCTCCCCGAGAATAAAGATAAAGAGAGAGTTCCCAAAACGCAAGAGAAAAGAAGCAAATAACACATAAAGGGATCCCAATTAACCTGACTGAAGAAGTCTCAGCGGAAAACTTACAGACCAGGGGACAGTGTTGTGGTGCAGTGGGTTAAGCTGCCACCTGCAACGCCAGCATCAATATGGGCACTGTTCGAGTCCCGGCTATTCCACTTCTGATCAGGCTTCCTGCTAATGGCCTGGGAAAAGTAGCAAAAGATAACCCAAATGTTTAGGCCCCTGCCACCCACATGAAACACTTCAATGAAGCTCCTGGTGGCTGGCTTCAGCCTGGCCCAGCACAAGCAATTGTGGCCATTTGGGGAGTGAACCAATGGATGGAAGATCTCTCCGTGTGTGTGTGTGTGTGTGTGTGTGTAACTCTGCCTTTCAAATAAATAAAATAAATCTTTTTCAAAAAAGTAAATAAACCTTACAGGCCAAGTGGGAGTATGATGAGCCTTTTACAGTGTTGAAGGGAAAAACTTGCCAGCCAAGAATATGGTATCCAGCAAACCTGTCCTTAAGATATGAGAGGGAGATAAAGACAGTTCCAAACAAATAGAAGCTGAGAGAATTTATCACCACCAGATCTGTCTTATAAGAAATGCTACAGTGACTTCTTCAAACTGAAAGAAAGACACACTAACAAAAAGGAAAATATCAGAAGGTAGAAAACATATTGAGAAAAGCAACTCTACAAATTCAAAATGTCCTAACACTACAAACATGTTGTATAAACAATTCATATCTTTACTGTGAAAACTAAAAAAATTATGATCACTACATTAATATGTTAAGAGAGGCAATATTGAAAGAGATCAAAGGTAACATCAAAAGTTAAAAGCATGGAGAAAAATGGAACACAATGTAGAATTCTTTAGTATGATTGCTCATGGCTTTGGTTTTCATTTGTTTCTTTCCCTATCTTTATAATCAAAGTAAGTTGTTATTATTTCAAGATAGTTTGTTATACCTAAAAGAAGTTTTATGTAAGCTCCCTGGTAGCCACAGAGCAAGAACCTATAACCAACTTACTAATAGTAATAAGCAAGGAATTAAAGTACACCACTAGACAAAAGCAGCTATCCACAAATGACAATTCTAAGAGAAAGATAGGGATTATAATAAAAATACAAAATAGGTATCAAAATAGCAATAATAAGATCCTATCTATAAATAATTACTTTAAATATCAGTGAACTAAATTCTCCAATCAAAAGGCCAACGGGTAAAGCAGCCACCTGCAGTACCAGCATCCCATATATGGGTGCCAGTTCATATTCTGGATGGTTCACTTCTGATCCAGCTCTCTGCTATGGCCTGGAAAAACAATGGAAGATGGCCTAATTCCTTGGGCCCCTGCACCCACATGGGAGACCTGGAAGAAGCTCCTGGAAGAAGATCCCATCCCCTGGCCTCCACCTCTCTGTAACTGTGCCTTTCAAATAAGTAAATAAGTAAATCTTAAAAAAAAAAAAAAAAAGACATAAGAGTGGGGCTGACACTGTTTCGTAGAGAGTAAAGCCACTACCTGCAGTGCCCGCTTCCCATATGGGAGACAGTTTGATTCCCAGATGCTCCACTTCAGATCCAACTCTCTGCTATAGCCTAGGAAAGCAGTGGAAGATGGCCCACATCCTTGGGCCCCTGCACCCATGTGGGAGACCCAAAAGAAGCTCCTGGCTCCTGGCTTTGGATTGGCCCAGCTCTGGCCATTGCAGCCATTTGGGGAGTGAACCAGCTGGTGGAAGACCTCTCTCTCTCTCCGCCTCTGTAACTCTGCTTTTCAAATAAATAAATAATTTTTTAAAAAAAGACATGAAGTAACAAAATAGGTTTAAAAACAGGACCCAGCTTGTTGTGGGACACAGCAAGATTAAAAACACAGCAAGATTTTTGAGGTCAAATTAGGAGTCTTTATTAGCCAGCTGTCGACTTCCCTCTCACAGAGAGACAAGACAGCCCCGAGTTGCAGTGGTGGGGGGTTTTAAAGGCAAAACTTACGTTTTATCAGACATTTGGTTATGTGTGTGAGCTTGTGCAAGCAGAAAGCAGGCATACAGAAGCGAGAAGCAGCTAGCAAATCAGTTAGGTTTTTTGTAACCTTAATGAAAAATGTAACGATTCAATTATTCAGTTGTTCCTGGTCTGGGTCAAGCATGGTGTCACTGATCTTGGTGCCACCTGTGTTATCTTGTGGCTGTAGCCGGGAGTAGACAAGAGAAACCATGGTCTGGTGGCCTTGGCCATTATCAAGCAAGCAGAGGTACAGAAGCTAGAAATGGGCCAGTTACAAACTAACATTTATTTTTATGAAGAACAGGGTTTGTTTTAAAACAATCAAACAAAATAACCTATTGTCTATAATCATCTCAGTGTGCTATACTTTGTAGACAAGTTCAACTTTGAGTCCCTTGTCACAGGCTATACACTGCTTCCAAGCAACTCACTTCACCTCTCAGCTCATACATATACTGAAAGTGAAAGGATAGAACAAGACATTTCATGCAGATGAAACTGAAATGCAAGCAGAAGTAGACATACTTCTATCAGATAAAATAGATATTTAAAGTAGTAAAAAGAGACCAGGTGATAAGGGCTCAATCCAGCAAGAGGATATAACACTAATCAATGAATATGCACTGAATATTGGATCACCCAAACACATAAAGTAAATATTGATAGACCTAAAGATAGAGGTAGACATCAATACAATAATTTTAGGGAACATTAACACCAAGTGTCATAAATGGACAGATCATCTAGACCAAAAATCATCAAAGAAATAGATGAGTTAAATCACACTCCATCAATTGGCACTAACGTACATATATAGGATCTTCCACCCTACACCTGCAAAACACATTCTTCTCAACAACACATGAATCATTTTCCAGGATTGATCAAGACTCTACAAATTTAAAAGAATAGAAATCATACTGAGTGTTTTTCCTAAATAAAAAAACCTTTAGAAGTTACATGAATACATGGAAATTAAATAACTTACTCCTGAACAATCAGTGAATTTTAAATTTCATGAAATGGATGAAAATAGAAACACATCATGCCAAAACCTATGGAATACAGCCAAAGTATTACTAAGACGGAAGTGTATAACAAATAATAGCTGCATAAAAAAATCAGAATGATCTCAAATAAACAACTTATCATTGCACTTCAAGGAATTAGAAACACAAGAACAAATCAAATCCAAAACTGATATAAGGAAAGAAATAAAACTCAGAACACAAATAAATAATTTAGGGACTAAAAATAATGCAAAATAATAATTAAGTGAAGAGCTGGTTCTTCAAAAAGATAGCTAAAAATGATAAACCCTTAGCTACACTAAGAAAAAAAAAAAAAAAAGAGGGGCCGGCACTGTGGCATAGTGAGTTAAGTCACTGCCTACAAGGCCAGCATCCCACATGTGTGCCAATTCAAGTGTCAGCTGCTCCACTTCCAATCCATCTCTCTGCTAATACGCCTGGGAAAGCAGAAGATGGTCTAAGTGCTTGGGTCCCTGCACCCACTTGGGAGACCTTGAAGAAGATCCTGGCTTCTGGCCTTTTTTTTTTTTTAAGATTTATTTTATTTATTTGAAAGACAGAGTAACAGAGAGAGGTAGACAGACAGAGAGGTCTTCCATCCGCTGACCCATTTCCCAGATGGCAGCAACAGCTGGAGCTGTGCCAATCTGAAGCCAGGAGCCAGGAACTTCTTCCAGGTCTCCCACATTGGTGCAGGAGCCCAGGGACTTGGGTCATATTCCACTGCTATACCAGGCCATACCAGAGAGCTGTATCAGAAGAGGAGCAGCCTGGACTAGAACTGGTGCCCATATGGGATGCCGGCGCTTCAGGCCAGGGTTTTAACCCTCTGTGCCGCAGTGCCAGGCCCCCCAATTCATTTTTTAAAGCCAAGTTTACCTAGATACTAAAACCATACAAGGACACAACAACAACAGCAACAACAAAAACAGACCAATACCTTTGATAAAAGCAGATGCAAAAATCCTGAACAAAAGGCATCAAATTGAATCCAACAGCACATTAACAAGATCATTGATTGTGATCAAGTGGGATTCTTCCTAGGTATGCAAGGATGGTTCAACATATGCGAATCAGTAAGTGTGATATACCACAACAGAATGAAGGACAAATAGTAAAGGATCTTCTCAATAGATGCAGAAAGGCACTTAAGAAAACTCAAGGTAGTTTCATAATGAAAGCCCTGACCAAATTAGGTATGTATAACAAACCAATAGCTAACATATTGAATGAGGAAAGTTGAAAGCTTTCTCTCTAAGATTTGGAACAAAACAAGGATATCCACTTACACTAATTTTATTCAATGTAGTACTGGTAGTTCTAGCTACAGTGATAAGGCAAAAGCCAAAAATAAAAGGAATCTAAATTGGAAAGGAGGAAATGAAGTGCTCATTGTTTGCAGCTGATGTGATATTACATATAGAAAATGCCAAAGACTCCACCAAAAATGGCTAGGGCTAGCCCAAGGCAGAAGCTAAGTGTCTGGAACTCCAATCCATGGTCTCCCACATAGGTGACAGGAACTCAAGCACTCTAGCCATCTTCTGCTGCTTTCCCAGGGGCATTAACAGGGAACTGGATCAGACGTCAAGCAGCCAAGACTCGGATTGGCACTCATACGGGATGCCAGATGCACAGGCAGCTTAACCCACTGCACCGCAACACCAGCAGCAAGACTTGAAACTTTGAGACCATGAGAAGACAGCAAAGGGAAAACACTTCAGGACATTGAAGTAGACAAGGATTTCCTGAATCAGATCCCGAAAGTGCAGGAAACAAATGCCAAAATAGATAAATGAAATTTCATCAAAGAATCAACAGAGCAAAGAGACAACCTACAGAATGAAGAAAATATTTTCAAGGTACTTATCTGATTGGGGATTAATATACAGAATATATAACAAACTGAAACAACTCAGTAGCAAAAAAATTCCAAAGAATCCAATTTAAAAATGGGCAATAAATCTAAACAGACATTTATCAGAGGAAAACATGAATATCAAACATATACATGAAGAAATACTCAACATCACTAATCATTAAGGAAATGAAAATTAAAACCATATGAGATATCACAGTAAGATTGGCTACTATCGAAAAGACAAAGGGTAACAAGTGTTGGTGAGAATGTGGAAAAAAGGAAACCTATGTGCACTGTTGGTGGGTGTGTAAATCAGCACAACTATTTTGGAGAACAGTATGGAAGTTCCTCAAAAAACTAAGAATAGATCTACCATATGATGTAGCAATCCTATTATTAGGTATGTGTCCAGGGGAAATCGAAAGCATTTGTAAAAGAGACATCTGCACTCCCATGCCTATTGAAGCACTATTCACAATAACCAAGAAAGGAAAACAACCTGAGTGTCTATCCCCCAATGAATGGCTAAAGAAAATATGCTATGAGACTGGTGCTGTAGCAAAGTGGGTAAAGCCACTGCCTGCAGTGCTGGCATCCCATATGGGCACCAGTTTGAGTCCCAGCTGCTCCACTTCTGATCTGGCTCTCTGCTATGGCCTGAGAAAGTAGTAGAAGATAGCCCAAATTCCTGGGCCCCTGCACACTCATGGGAGATCTAGAAGCTTCTGGCTCCTGGCTTTTGGAATGTCCCAGCTCCAGCCATTGTGGTCATTTGGAGAATGAACCAGCAGATGGAAGATTCTCTCTCTTTCTCTCTCTCTCTCTCTGTAACTCTGTATTTTTTTTTTTTTTTTTTTTGACAGACAGAGTTAGACAGTGAGAGAGAGAGACAGAGAGAAAGGTCTTTCTTCCGTTGGTTCACCCCCCAAGTGGCTGCTACAGCCAGTGTGCTGCGCCAATCTGAAGCCAGGAGCCAGGTACTTTTCCTGGTCTCCCATGCAGGTGCAGGGCCCAAGCTCTTCGGCCATTCTCCGCTGCCCTCCCGGGCCACAGCAGAGAGCTGGACTGGAAGAGGAGCAGCCGGGACAGAATCTGGCGCCCTGACCGGGACTAGAACCTGGGGTGCCAATGCAACAGGCGGAGAATTAGCCAAGTGAGCCGCAGCGCTGGCCAACTCTGTATTTCAAATAAATAAATAAACATAAACACAACAGAACATTACTCAACTTTAGAAAGGGTGAAATCTTGTGATTTACAACAACATACATGAAACTGGGGGTCATTGTATTAAAGAAGCCAAGCATAAAAGACAAATATCACATGATCTCATGAATATCTGGAGTCTAAAAAATATCTGAAGTCTAACTCATAGAAGTTAAAAATATAATGATGGTTACCAGAAGTTCAGGAGGGAAAATGAGGAGGGAGGAATGGGAAAAGGTTGATTGATGGGTATTAGGCTATGGCTAGAGAGGAGTACAAAGTTTTGCTTTCCATTTCAGAGTAGAGTGGCTATAGATAATGTTAATCTACAGCATATTTCCCTATATTTAAAAACTAGGTGATAATATTTAAGATGCTCTCATTATAAAAAATGTTAAATGTTTGAAAGGATTAATATATTTACCCTGATTACTTATCATACAATGTATATATGTAACAAAATATCTTATAGTGCCCCAATAATATGCACAATTTTTGTATGTCTTTTATAATTGTTTAAAAATTTAAAAAGATTATATAAGGCAATATCAATACATAAAGGAAGTCACTAGTGAGAGAATTGAGAAAACCTTCTTTATAGTCACAGAAACATACTTATCCTCAGATTACCCAAAGGTTAAACAGAGGAAATATTCAGACTTCAACACTGAACTCCCAACTGTGCTTCTTTTTCTATAGGCAAAGTCCCTGGAAAAATAAAAATAGGAAAATTAGCTAGGAATCAGGTCAGAGGCCCTCCATCGTATTTTGAACTTAACGGCCTGTTTTTCATTTGCTCTAATGGCTCTATATTCCCTTGAGCTCACTTTTCAGAGGGAATGGAGGCTACCATTTTTAAATGTAGTTGCCTGTGTTGCATATAAAACTGCAGCCTTTTCCTTTCTATATAAATGAAGTGAAAAATGAACGATGGGTTTGCGATCCAGTGAAGCAAGTCAGGAATGTTTGTCCCACTGAGGAGAGGCTGAGTCTGCTTTCAGGCATTGCATCAAGTAGCGCACATCTTTTTCTTGACTCTAGGTAGGAAAAAAGGATGTGCCCAAATGCTGGACAGCCTCAAGAGCAGCTCCTGGGTTCATCTTTACTGGATACAGAAACCCAACTCCAGCTCCGGAACACGAAGGAATCCCATCCTTTCCCCTCTGCCATCCTCTTCACTCCTACCCTGGCAGTCACAACACAAGCAAGTGAGGCAGGTTCAAACAATCAGATGCTCTTGCTTAGGACTCTGAATTTTAAATAAGTAAAACAAAGAAAACAGGGCAGTTAGGCTCCATCTGGAGTAATGGTGACAGTTTCTGTAGCAAAATCACAGCCAGATGTTTACTGTGTTGCCTACCTCCTGACCCTCTGCAGCAGCCCTGGTTCTTGTCCTTTTGTCAAAATTTTCTTTCCTGAAACCTCCTATTGTCCTGTAGCTCTCAATATCCTTCACAAAAGATATCTTTTTGTTTAAGATTACTATAAAAGTAATTTTTGCAATAAAAGGCAACCTATCTGATAATACCAGTCAAACAGGCAAAGGGGTACAGAAATTCTAATCCCAGTGGGGGATCAGACGGCTAACCAGGAGCCTGATGTCAAAGCTGTCACAGAGAGTTAACAGGAAGGTCAAGATCAGTAAGCAGACAAGTAGTTTGGGCCTCTTCAAAGGAGTAGTAACGCTTTAATAGTTCAGCTGTTGAAGATAAGGGTTCACCGTACTTCCTCTTTCTGGCCACAAGGGTCTCAGGAAACAGCTACTGCTGAATCTGCTAGGACAAAACCATCGAACACCAATCTCCATGAGAACAGAACCAGAGCAACCAGAAAGCAGGAGACACACACAATGCACATGGCTGTGACTAATCACTGATGAAAATCCTAGAGCTGGCAAAATGAATAAGGTCAAGAATATCATGGAGGGAAGGCTCTACTAAGAGAAAGGGGTTTTTTTTTTCTTCAAGACAGAAGCAAAATTCGGAAAGATGAGAAGAGGCCGCAGGGTTGGAGAGAGGAATGTGTGAGGCAGGTTATACTGGTGGCTTCCATTTTCTTTGTGAAATAGGTTGCCAGGACATCTGGCTCAGAATGAAGGAGAAAGAAAATGGGTAAAAGGCTAAAGAATAGGGATGAGTTTGGAATAGTTAATACCAGGGGAAAACATGAATTAGATCATTGATTGGTACTCAAGTCCACAAACTGAGGTATATACAGTTTGATTATGTGCTTTTTCTCCAGCAACATCCTTCCCAGAAGCACTTGCTGTTGGCCTTCTGCATCTGTGGATCCACATCTGTGCACTCAACCAACCTCAGATGGAAAATATTGAGGGAAAAATTGTATCTGTACTTAATACGTACAGACATTTCTTCTTGTTATTATTACTAAAAAATATAGTATGACAACCATTTACATAGCATTTGCATTGTATTAGGAATTGTAAGTAATGTAGAGATGATATAAAGTAAATGGAAGGATGTGTGTATGTATGTACAAATACTATGCCATTTTTATAAGGACTTGAGTATCTGCACATTTTGGTATCTATAGGGGGTCCTGGAGCCAATCTTCCATGGATACAAAAAGAAAACTGTAATGGCCAAATCATTCAAAAGTAAAGGACTAAGAAAATTATTAGAAGGCCAAAGGGAAGAGAACCAAGAAGGTTCTGATAAGAGGGCAATTAGGATATCAAAACATAGTTTCTGGGGTGGGCATTATGGAACAGGGGGTTAAATCACTGCTTGGGATGCCCACATCCCACACCCCAGGCTGATTTGAGTACTGACTACTCTTCTTCTAATCCAGTTTCCTGATAACGCACCCTGGGAAGGGAGTGGAAAATGGCTCACGTACTAGGGCTACCATCACCCACATGAGAGACCTGAATGGAGTTCCTGACTCCTGGCTTTGGCCTGGCTCAGCCCTGGCTTCTTGGTTGATGCAGGCATTTAGGGAGTAAACCATTGATGGAATCTCTGTCCTCTCTCCTTTCTCCTCTCTCTCTGTTCTTCCTTTCAAGTAGATGAAAGTAAATAAATAAACATTTTTTAAAAATAGATTCTGCTGGTTTAAGGAGGTGAAATAGGAAGGAACTAAACAAAAAGGAAACCAGGAAGTAAGCCAAAACTGGAAGGATGTGATGGGGTGGAAAAACAGGTTCTGTCAAGAAGGAAGTGGGAGGTGGGAGAAGTGACAGAGATAGAGTTTTGTGGTCAGAAAATGAATAGCAGATTTTATGAGAATGTGACTTTAGAAGCAAGCACTGGGGAGAAACAGAGGTAAGGGTTATTAGGAAAGTTCATTGGACCTGATGTAAGGATGTCAAACACAATATCTTAAGAATATTGTATGCGAGTTGATGACAGCAATTGGGTAGAGAAGACACATATCTATTGGGTGTCAATCCCCTAAATGAAAGCAAAACAATGATCTAAGAGTCAAGAGATGATTGTGGGAAGAAAGCAGCTAATCTGAGAGGTGTGATTCTACAAGAAAGTGTGATACAGCACAAAGAAGTAGTACAAAAATATCTAAATCATTTTGTTTTAAAGAAATGCTTTAATTATCATAACTGGAAGGCCAGAGGTGGAATGGATTTCAAGGGTTGTTTCTTTAAGGACCCAACCCTGAGACCAATGTTCTGGTGCAGTGGCCTGGGCTGCCTCGTGCAAAGCCAGCATCCCATCTTGGCTCCGGTTCAAGTTCTGGCTGCTCCACTTCCAATCCCACTACCTGCTAATGTGCCTGGGAAAGCAGTGGAAGATTATCTAAGTACTTGGGCCCCTGCCATCCACATGGGAGATCCAAATGAAGTTTCTGGCTCCTGGCTTCAACTGTCCTAGCTCCAGCCATTGTGGCCATTTGGGGAATGAACCAGAGGATGAAAGATTGCTCTCTCTGTGTCTCTCTGTCTCTTCCCCCTCTCTCTGTAACTCTGTCTTTCAAATAAATAAATAAATAAAATAAGACTCAACCATTATATCAAACTTCAAGTTGTTTTGTATTTTATGCTCAGCCCAGAGCTTAATCTTAACTTGACCTTGAAATATTAAGATGGCTTCCAGTAGCAATCAAATCATGTGTTCCCTGTTCACATTCAGCAAATGACAGAGAAACAGGTTTTACATCTAGTACTTTCAAAACACTCCAAGGAGGCTTCTCATTTCACTGAATGGAACTGGGTCACATACCAACTTCTAAAACGATCACAGATAAAAAACAAATAGCACTTCTTCTAAACAAGAAATACCCAACCTCTGAGCTGAGTCCAACTCCCCATATTACATCTTTGCTTCTCAACAGGGAAACACAGGAATAGGTGTTGGAAGATGATCTACCATAATCTCCAACACACATAAGCAGTTGTGACTACAAAATTTCTTCAACATCTTCCTTGAAGTCCGAAATGGATAAAAAGTAATGACTTCAATTCTTTGGCTAACAAAGTTTTGACTTTCTTTTATTTTCTTTTCTTTTCTTTTATTTTATTTTATTTATTTTGACAGGCAGAGTGGACAGTGAGAGAGAGAGACAGAGAGAAAGGTCTTCCTTTGCCGTTGGTTCACCCTCCAATGGCCGCCGCGGACGGCGCACCACGCTGATCCGATGGCAGGAGGAAGGTGCTTCTCCTGGTCTCCCATGGGGTGCAGGGCCCAAGCACTTGGGCCATCCTCCACTGCACTCCCTGGCCACAGCAGAGAGCTGGCCTGGAAGAGGGGCAACTGGGACAGAATCCGGCGCCCCGACCGGGACTAGAACCCGGTGTACCGGCGCCGCAAGGCGGAGGATTAGCCTAGTGAGCCGCGGCGCCGGCCTAGTATTAGTAGACACTAGTCTTGTTTGTGTGATCCCTTTGACTCTTAGACCTATCAGTGTGATCAATTGTGAACTGAAGTTGATCACTTGGACTAGTGAGACGGCATTGGTACATGCCACCTTGATGGGATTGTATTGGAATCACCTGGCACGTTTCTAACTCCACCATTTGGGGCAAGTCTGATGGAGTATGTTCCAAATTGTACATCTCCTCCATCTCTTATTCCCACTCTTATATTTAACAAGGATCATTTTTCAAATGCCCACATTCTATTAAAGAATCAAGTTTACACTGGTGCCACGGGACACATTACTCAATTCATAAAAGTACACAGGAACAGAATCCAAAATTGCACTCCATTCTATAAAAAACTGCAGCAGTTTCGTGGGGGTCCCTTGCTGAGACTCAATAGAGTGCTATGGTCTGCACCAATACTGCAGAGATTCTGCTACACCTATGCATCTTAAGTAATACATTGCTTCCTGCAGACCATAAATGGCACTTAAAGACAACTGCAGCAGTCATAGAAACAATGAATAGGTGTCATCTTTAAAAATCAACCAATGCTGATAGAAATACAAGACTTCAACGCTGTGGCATAGTGGGTAAAGCTGCCGCCTGCAGTGCCAGCATCCCATATGGGTGCTGGTTTGAGTCCCAGCTGCTCCACTTCCAATCCAGCTCTCTATTGTGGCCTGGGAGAGCAGTGGAAAATGGCCCAAGTCCTTGAGCCCCTGCACCCACATGGGAGACCTGGAAAAAGCTCCTGGCTCCTGGCTTCAGATTGGCACGGCTCTTACCGTTGCAGCCAATTAGGGAGTGAGCCAGCAGATAGAAGACCTCTCTCTCTCTCTCTGCCTCTACTTCTCTCTCTGTGTAACTCTGAGTTTCAAATAAATAAATAACTCTTAAAAAAAAAAAAAAAACCTGGTGGCTCTTACACACAGGACAATGTTCTGACTCCTTAGAATCACATGAAGAACTATTCACAAGCAGGGGCAACCAATCATATCAGCTCCACTGTCCTCGCATTCCCAACACATTCTTCACATCCCTGCAAACTCCTTTATATCTCTGTGATTTTCAATGTTCTTTTTCTTCTACCAAGATTTCTTTCCCCTGCTTTCTCTTTCTTAAAAAAAAATTATTTGAAAGGCAGAGAGAGAGAGAGGTCTTCCATACTATAGTTCACTCCCCTGATGCCAGCAACAGTTGTGGCTGGGTCAGGCTGAAGCGAGGGACCTGGAATCCCTTCTGGGTTTCCCACATGGGTCACAGAGATCCAAGCCCTTGAATCAGCATCTGCTGTTTCCCATGTAGACATTTGCAGGAAGTTGGACTGGAATCAAACCGGTACTGAAACCCAGGGACTCCCATGGAATCTGGGCATCCTAAATGGAATCTTTTTTTTTTTTTTTAAGATTCTTTATTTATTTGAAAGGCAGAGCTACAGAAAAGCAGAGGCAGAAAGAGAGCTCTTCACCCACTGGTTCACTCCCCAAATGACTGCAATGGCCCCAGCTGGGCTGATCTGAAGCCTGGAGCCAAGAACTTCTTCCAGGTGTCCCACGTGGGTGCAGGAGCCTAAAAACTTGGGCCATGTTAGCCCTCTTAGCCAAACTCCATAACAAGGCATTTGATGCTTAAAAAGTCTAGTATTTTCTGAATTTCTTAACATAGTATTTTAATAATTAAAAGTAGGCAAGTAGATCTTTGTGAATAAATCATTGGGTTGCTCATTTGCTGCAGAGAGTTTGGAGTGATGCAGCCACAATTTTAGATACATGTATTAGATTGACATAGAGACACAGTGCTAAACGAGGTGAAGTGAAACAAACCAGTGAGGCAGGATGAACGTGTCAAAACTGATTGGCCAGTGCAGATTTTAAATTGTGTAGGCAGATTTCCTGGTGGCTTGTTTCGAAAACAACAGCATAAACTTATTAAGCAATTGTTTTATTGTATGTTAAACATACATAAAACTACTGCAAGAGGAACATTAATCATGTGTTTACTTTGTTCCTCTGTTAATGAAACAGAATTTTTTTTGTTTCTTTATAAGATAAGGGAATTGTGAATGCTGTTCTCAGGCTGAGAGAACAGGCCAAATACTCCCACAACATACTTCTGGGAGTACAGAACTCCCATTTGATCGAGGTTTGCTTTGGTATGGCCTCGCTATTTCCAAATTTTATCATTCTTTTCTTTATTAAGGAATAACATGAGCTTCAGCTTTCATTCATGAAGTAAGATTATCTCTATTTCCTCATCACAGGAGAAATTAATGTAAAATTCTCCCTGTCCCATTTTATTTTTTTAAGATTTTTTTTATTTGAGAGGTGGAGTTACAGATGGGGGAGAGACAGAGAGAAAGGTCGTCCATCCACTGGTTTACTCCCTAAAAGTTGCAAGGACCAGAGATGGGCCCATCCGACAGGCAGAAGCTTGGCCAACTATTCCACAGTGCTGGCCCCATGTTCCATTTTAAAATCCGGTTATAAATAACTAATAGGCTGAGGAGGGAAAGGAGCAAGGGAAGGAACAGCTCTAAGTTCATATTAAGTGTCAGGCAAAGCTTCTAGGTTGCAACTTCCCCCAGGATAAAGTCAGTGTCTATTTCATTTCTATATCCCTGATACCCAGCGCCTAGGCAGGTGCTCAACAAACATTTATTTACCAAACCAATCACAATCCATTCCAGACATAATTTCATTTAATCCTTGCTATGGTTTGGATAGGGTTTGTTCTCTAAAGTTTCATGTGTTGGGAGCTTTGGTGCCCAGTCCAGTGGTGCTAAAGTGGTAAAACCTGTAAGAGCTGGGGTCTAGGGAAAGAGAATGAGGTCATGGAGGCTCCACCCTCACGAATGGATTGATGCTGATCTCCCAGGGTAGGCTGGTCCTTGGCCGCGTAAATCAGTTCTTGGGAGAGTGAACAGTGGCAGGGAGGCCAGCCCTCTTTTTCTGCAATGTTGGAACACAGCCAGGGGCCCTCACCAGGGTGCCAGTGTCAGACTATTGGGAACTTCCAGTCACCAGAATCAGGAGCCAAATAAATCTCTTCACTCTTAAAGGACGCAGCCTGAGGTATTTTATTGTAGCAATACAAAATGGACTGATACCGTCCATACAACCATGCTCTGAATATAGAAGCATTTTCTTCATTCAACAGAGATTAAATAACTTGCCCAAGATCACACTAAAAGGTCTGAATTACAAACTAGTGACTTAAGTCTAAAAATGTCTCAGAATCATCTAGAAAAATGCAACTTTTTATAATGAAAATCAAATTAGTGAATTTAAGTGACTCTTAACACATTTGCTATTAAAGTGTAAAGGTAAACATGTGTTTCAGCTTTTACAATTCTAGACAGTGAGTCTGATCAGACATATGCTATCGTATGAGATTTGATGAAACTTTGAGAACCTGTTGAGTATCCTTGCAGTGTGGCAGGAGCAAAGATACTAAGCAGCAGACCCCACCCCTGTGAACCTCGGCATAGGTGAAGGTAAAAGAAATAGAGGGGCTGGCATTGTGGCACAGCAGTTAAGCTGCCACTCTAGATGACTACTGCCCACATTTTCTCTCTCTCTCTCTCTCTGCCTTTCTTTTCTTTTTAATTTAATTATCATTTATCTGAAAAGCAGAGAGAGAAAGAGAGACAAAAAGAGAAAGAAAACAATATTCCATCCTCTGATTCACATGGGTGCAGGAACCCAAGCACTTGGACCAACTTCTGCTGCTTTCCCAGGCACATCAGTAGGGAGTAGAATCAGAAATGAAGCAGCCGCGTCTCAAACTGGTGCCCATATGGGATGCCAGCATTGCAGTAGGCCACAACATCAGCCCCCAATCACTCTGCCTTCAAAATCAAAAAAAAAAATCAAGAAATATTTAAAAGCATAAAAAAGAAAACCAGAAACAGAAGTTGTGCAAGAGAGCAAACTCCTTACAATAGAATTATAAACCAAATGCTGTATAGGCATAAATGAAAGACCACAAAGGAAGAAGAAGAAGAAGAAGGATATTGCTAAAGATATAAGAACAAGAACAAGACAGAATCACCCAAGGTCCTGGGGTGGAAAGCTAATTACAAAAAAATCCATAGAATGGTTGCTTAGAACAGGTAGATGGAGATGATAGGATTTGGTCCTGGAAATGCATGTTATCAGATGTGAAGGGATTTGATAACCCAACCCATTGGCTAAAGGAATGATTCTCTTAAACGTTTATGCCAAGTAGCAGAGGAAGACTCAGTATGTTGGTTGACAATTGACATCAGTAAACATCTTCTATCAGATAATTCCCTTTAACTTCCAGGGAATCTTTCCTAAACTTTTTGTTTCTTATTGATCATTCTAGAAAAGAAAAATGAGTACAGTAATTGAATCTTGACAAACTAATTATTTCAACAGTGTAAAAGAATTGAATTTCCCTACTATTGTGAATGAACCTACCTCCTTCCCGTGATAAAAACGGTTGATGTACAGGGGCTGGTATTGTGGGGTAGCAGATTAAGCAGCTACCTGCAACACTGGTATCTCATATGGGCTCCAGTTCCAGTCCCAGCTGCCCCACTACCAATCAAGCCTTGTGCTACTGTGCCTGGGAAAGCAATGAAAGATGACCCAAGTGCTTTGGTCCCTGCATTCACATGAAAGACCCGTATGAAGCTCCTGGCTCCTGGCTCTGGCTTGGCCCAGCCCAAGCCATTGAAGACATTTGGGGAGTGAACCAGCAAATGGAAGATCTCACTCTCTCTGTCTCTGCCTCTCTCTCTGCAACTCTGCCTTTCAAATAAATAAATCTTTAAAAAAAAAAAAGTTGATATACAATGACTTGATTTAAAAGAACATATACAGAACAGTTTGCATAAAGCATGTAGGTCAACAAAATGGGTGGCTAATTAAAACAACTTATGCAATTGTTTTTGTACTGAGTTTTGAGAACTCATAATGAGATTTCACATTAAGAATACCCATGTGCCTTTAAGAGCACTGATCAGTAATTACTTTTGAATGGGTAATATAAATTATAATATTACCTAATATTTGAGAGACTCTTGAGCCAAATACTCCCACCACATATCTTTCCTTAGAGCATGGAAATGCCACAAGCCTGTGTGTACCTAACAGTGGTATGCATTCATGACATCAGGAATTCACTTATCAAGGCATGAAATGAGTCATGCCTCAAATTGCCCCATGGATGGAAACCAAGCAACCTGTGAATTTCCAAAACATGGATTCAGTAGGTTTCACAGAGGGTGTATATGCTGAAACTGCAGTCATTATGTTCAACTGAAGCAGGGGAAGACAAATATCTTTCTCTGGGTGCACCTTTAAATCTAGTCGTTATCCTGAAGAATTTCTATTACTTCCAAACAGTAGAACAATTCTTTCAGCCACAACTTTTCCTTCATGTAGGCGTGCTTTCACAATCCAACTTCCTGACATTGTTCCTCTCTTGTTTTCTGCAGGCCCACCTAAGTTTTGAACATTTCACTTGCTTGTTAAGTTGGTGCAGATAATTCTGCCTTCCTTTCTCTTTGCTTTCTGAGCCAGATATTGAGTTTCCTAACACACTCTTCTACATTTCCCCTTGTGAAGTGTCTGCTACTGATTTCTGGGCCTATCAAGAGCATCCATACTCCAAATGAATTGTGTCCATCCATATTCCCCCTATTGGGATAATGCTACCTAAATTTTAATTTCTCATCAGACGGACATTTATCTCAAACCTGATTTCCATTCATTGTTGTCCAGCTATCTTCCCTTTTGTGTGAACAGTCGTACTTTTTCTGGGGCCTGTACATTTTCTGAGCGTTATCCCTGATGACATGCACCTGACAAGCTTCATTACTTCCCACAAACATATCACGCTGAGAATCACAAAATAGGGTCTGCTGCATTCTGTGCTTAATTCCCAGCACTTCTTTTCTCTCGGAACTGTCCACCTTACCTAAATTCTCTTGGCATAGGGCTTCGAGAGTTTTTGAGGTTGGATTTCCACTGGTTTTATGTCCAATCTAGGGCTTAAAAAAGCACACCGTAATACCTTCTCAGATCCTTGTTCCATAACTGACATCAGTACAATATGCTTTTTATAATCTTGCTTCTCTTCTGGTATTGGAGATCTTGGGCAACATTCCTTTTTATTTGTCCCATCTTTAACAGCATATAGATTGAGTTAAACAGAGACAGGAATTTATTCGAAGGAAATCAGGTTATCCACATCCTCTGGAAGTAGAGGAAACCATATTCCGAATAGGCGTTAATAAAAGGGAAGCTATCCACTGCGATGAGGACACCACTGCATATCACTGCTGAGACTCCTCATGCTGCTGACGTTGACACTGACGCACCCCTGCCTTGGCTGCACACTGATACCCCACAGAGAGATTTCACCAATGTTCCTGACCCTTTCGTCCTGACTCCTGATGCCCAGTCAGAGACTCACAGATCTACTGGCCAAACCTAAGTCATGGATTCGGGCCCTAGCTTCAATGGAGGTTGGGAGGTAGGTTTCAAGCCTATTCAGATTCTACAGTGGAAGAATAGCTCTGCCTCCCAGAAAGATCTGTATCATATAGATTTCCCAAATGTAAGAAAAAAATTCAGTTACTCAACAAAAGAAAAAATAATTGCTTACTACACCTTGATTATAGTTCTCTGCCTTATAGAATATCTATTTGAGGTGCCAGCATGGTGGCACAGTGGGCTAAGCCTCAGCCTGTGGCACCTGCATCCCATATGGGCTGCCAGTTCCAGTCCCGGCTGCTCTACTTCCAATCCAGCTCTCTGCTATGGCCTAGGAAAGCAGTGGAAGATGGCCCAAGTGTTTGGGCCCCTGCACCCGCATGGGAGACCTGGAAAAAACTCCTGGCTCCTGGCTTTGGATTGGCTCAGTTCCAGCGGTTGCAGCCATTTGGGGAATGAGCCAGCAGATGGAAGACCTCTCTCTCTGTCTCTGCCTCTCTGTAACTCTGCCTTTCAAATAAATAAAGAAATCTTAAAAAAAAAAAAAAAAAAGAATATCTAGTTGACCACTTGTCTGCATATTGCACTCTAGTTAGGCTGTTTATATGGAAAATGTCTTTTGTTCCTTTTCATCTAGCACTGCACATCCCAAACTGTACCTTGAGGTGTTCCAGGTACCAAGAAAACTCAGGAGATCTAGCAAGATAGTGTAAACCCTCAAGGACAGAGCAATGGCCATTTGTCAGTTACCATTTGATGTATTACCTGGAAGTACTTCACAGTTTCATTGGATCATGCTATATTCCCTTCAGTGACATTCATTTCTCTGTAAAGCTGAGTTTCCAATGGTTGCTGCAATAAAAAAAAATAATAATAAGTTCCACATGAAAAATTAACATGGAGTATGACATGAGGGTGACAGTGTCTAGTCTGACCCTGAGGTTGAGGAAAGAGACAGTGCCAAACAGCCACACACATCCCATTAGTAATACTGTATATTTAAGGATGGAACTTCTGAATCTGTATAAATAAAACACATGAAATTTGTATACATTAAATAATTTTTTTAAAAAAGAGGTGGGACTTGAAGAGACAGCTTATAGAATGGGAGAAAATATTTGCAAACTATACATTGGACAAGAGGCTAATAGCCAGAATATGTAACTATTCTAATAACTCAGAAGTAAAAAGAGATAATTTGATTTAAAACTGAGCAATAGACTTTAGGAGACATTTCTAAAAAGAAGACAAACAAATAGGGGACTGGTACACACACACCAAAGGGTCCAACATCATTTATCACTAGGAAAATTCCAGCCAAAATAATAATGAGATATCAGCTCACCCCGTTATAAAAAACATAAAAGATAACAAATGCCGTTTATACAGAGAAAGCGAACCCTTTCACATTGTTAGTGGCAATGTAAATCGGTACTGCCATTACCAAAAACAGCAAGGAAGCTCCTCAAAAACTTAACAGTAAAATTATCATATGATCCAATAGTCCCTCTCTGGCTACATATCCAAGAAAAGGAAAATTATTGTGTCACAGAAACATCTGTGCTACCATATTTCTTCCAGAATTATTCTGAATAGCCAAGAAATGGAAATAATGGTAACCTAAGTATACATCAACTGATGAAAGGACATAAAAATGTGGTATATGTGTACACACACAAGAGAAATGAAATCCTGTAATTTGTAGCAATATAGATAGATGGGTGTAGAGGACATTACGTTAAGTGAAATAAGCCAGCGACAGAAAGAGAACATATTTAACTCATATGTAGAGTCTGAAAAGTTAATCTCACAGAAATTGAGTGTAGAATAGAGGCTACTAGTTGCTGGGATGAGGATAGGGCAGGGAGAGATAAGGAAAGTTTGGCCAGTGGCTACAAAGATATAGTTATGTGTGTAGGAGAAATAATTTTGGTGTTCTGCATAATAGGGTGATTATATAAATAACAATCACATAAAAGTATTATATATTTCAGAAAAACTAGAAGGATTTTGCTCTCATCACAGAGAAATGATGCTTGAGGGTATAGGTATACTTACCTTATTTTAAACATTACACCATGTACACATATATTGAAACATGCATAATCATGTGTCAAAAAATAAATTTTGGGGATGGCATTGTGGCATGGTGGGTAAAGCCATCCCCACAACACTGGCATCCCACATGGGTGCTGGTTTGTGTCGTGGCTGCTCCACTTCTAATCCAGCTCAATATTAATGGCCTAGGAAAAGCAGCAGAAGCTGGCCCAAGTGCTTGGGCCCCTGCCATCCATGTGGGAGACCCGGAAGAAGCTCTTGGCTCCTGGTTTAGGCATGGCCCAGCTCCAGCCATTGTGACCATCTGGGGAGGGAACCAACACACGGAAGATCTCTCTCTGTGTGTCTGTCCTTCTTTCTCTCTCTTTGTAACTCTGACTTTCAAAATAAATAAATAAATATTTTAAATAAATAATCTTAAAAGAATGAAACTAGACATGACCTTTTCTCTCTATTCTAACATTACAAAATAGATACTTGGTTGCTAAAATATAAATACTTAAGATGTTTGAACCTAATAATTGAATTTGTTTCATTTTGTTTTGGTCTGGAGGTGTTGTGAAATAATTATTAAGACCCTAATGGCACTTTGAACCAAAAGAATTTAGGAAATTCAGAACTAGACCAGTATCTAAAAACTAAAAATACATATGTCTTATTCTTTGCAGATGCATTTTTCATGAAAAGCCCCATGTCTTTGCTCAAAGAATAATTTATGAGGAAAGTCAAGGAGTAATAGGAAAGTTGTAGCCTCCTGCTCTTGTGCTAGTTGTCAAGTGGATAAACAGACAACACAGCTGGGAGAGGGAGAGCAGGAAATGAAGGCACAGAAGAAAAGAACACAAGGAAATGCTGAAAGTGCCCCAAGGCTGGAAGACAGTGTCAGGAAAGCTCCGCAGCTCAGGAACAGGAACACCTGTGCCCATGACCTAAAGGACTGTGTCACTGCTGGCCAAAACAAGGATGCTCATAAAAAAGAAGGCAGAGTTTGACAACTTATTCTGTGGAAAAAATATGAGCATAAAGCAGAAAACTTTCAAGTTTGGAGACAAGAAGTCTGCTTACTGACATTTTCAAAAATAATGTCATGTTGGGGCCAGTGCTGTGGCACAGCAGGTTAAAGCCCCGGCTTGCAGCACCAGCATCCCATATGGGCACCAGTTCGAGCCCTGGCTGCTCCACTTTTGATCCAGCTCTCTGCTATGGCCTGGGAGGGCAGTAGAAGATGGCCTGGGCACCCTGATGGGAGATGTGGAGGAAGCTCTTGGCTCCTGGCTTTGGACTAGCTAAGCTCTGGCTGTTTCCGTCATTTGGTAAGTGAACCAGTAGATGGAAGACATCTCTCTCTCTCTCTCTCTCTCTCTGTCTCTGTCTCTTTCTAACTCTGTCTTTCAAACAAATAAAATAAATCTTTTTTTTTAAATGTCATGTTTAGGGATAAGTTTCAAAGGAGAAAGCAGATAATGACAGAACTCTGTGACTTACACAAGTTGTCAAACCCAGTTTTCTCTTCCACAGAAAAAGTGTTCACCTAACAACTAACCTTCTAGAACCCTTCCTCAGGGTTGATTTGAGCTTTTTGTATCCTCAAGAGTGAGTTTTGTACATAGAAAAAATTATTTAAATGGTTGCTTACTGCAATTAGTTAAATGTATTCAAGCCACAAATTCCAAAAATCTTACTTCTTTATTGAACTTTTAAGTTCAGCTTGAAAATGTTATTTCCCTCTTTAAAAGTCTCATAAGTTCTGTCTGTCAAAAAAATTAAAAAAAAAATTTTAGAAAGTCTCATAAGTTTTTCTTTTGTTTGTTTGACAGGCAGAGTGGACAGTGAGAGAGAGAGAGAGAGAGAGAGAGAGAGAAAGGTCTTCCTTTGCCGTTGGTTCACCCTCCAATGGCCGCCACAGACAGCGCACTGCGGCCGGCGCACCATGCTGATCCAAAGGCGGGAGCCAGGTACTTCTCCTGGTCTCCCATGGGGTGCAGGGCCCAAGCACTTGGGCCATCCTCCACTGCACTCCTGGGGCACAGCAGAGAGCTGGCCTGGAAGAGGGGCAACCAGGACAGAATCCGGCACCCTGACCAGGACTAGAACCTGGTGTGCCGGTGCCGCTAGGCAGAGGATTAGCCTGTTGAGCCGCGGCACCACTTGTAAGTTTTAAAGGGAATTTTTAAGAGTTCTTTTAACTATGTTTAATCACACATAAACACTTGAGTAAGTAAATATATTCAAGCACTTTAAGTGGCATTAATAAATTTAGTGTATTCTCTATCCTTTTAAAATAGTTCAATTGTCCAATTTAACATTCCCATTGATACTCTTATTCATCTAATAAGTTTATTATGTGATTCTAAAGTTATCTTAAATATTACAAGTACATAAAAATAACAAATGTTAGATTATTTTAAAAATTAAATGGTAATACTATGGCTTTGACTCTCTTAAAGTGTCTCTATAATTCACTGAAAACTTCAGTAAACCGAAGTTTACTGCCCACCAGGGAAGAAGTTACTATGCCAGCTAACTAAGACAACTGATCACAAGGGTACAGCCATCTCAGCTGATCAGTAGACCTGAAGTAGCAAACAGAGCAATCCTTCTAATCATATAATGGCATATTAAACAGCTTCTAGTATCACTTAATCATAGGTTTCATAACTTGAAGACATTGGGCTTGAATAATAGGTGCAAATAAATATCTGTTTTATAATCTTTCACCAAAGTACAAATATCAATCATTTTATTGTACAGCCCTTAGGTACAAGATTTGAGCATTACAATTTTCAATTTTTGTTACTTCTTAACTGTGTCCTCTTTTCTTTAAAAATGTGTTTTTATTTATTTGAAAGGCAGTGCAACAGAGGGAGAGTATGTGTGAGAGACAGCTCTTCTATCTATTGGTTATTCCCAAATGCTCACAACAGCCAAAACTGGACCAGGCTGAGGCCAGGAGATTGTAATTCCATCTGGTTCTCCCATGTGGGTGACAGGAATCAAAGCACTTGAGCCATCACCCACTGCCTCCCAGGGTGTACATCAACAAGAAATTGGATCCGAAGCAAGGCAGGGACTCAAATCCAGGTACTCAGACATGGAATGAAGAATCTCAACTGCTGAGCTGAAAGCCTACCCCGTAACTATTTTTTTTTCCAAATCAAATAAAACAATCTTTGCGTAGAAAGGTTTCTACGACCCTACATGTTCTCTGAAAACTCCACAAGATCTTGTGGAGCCTGGACTATTCACAAGTTGTTCCCATCTTTAAATCATTGTTGTCAAGGTTGCTGTAGATTTGAAAGTGGGTAGCTCTGTGCCAAGCATGTGAACCTCACTTTGGGTCAGCCTCCAGCGGGACCAGCCTGCCATTTCTATCAGAGGTCTTGTCTCTGCCTAGGAGCATTGAATGGCAACAGGATACTCCCAGTCACCTAAATTTTCAAAGACGTCCTCAGATCAGTGCATTTTCCATCTTTCCTAACTTCACTTTCAACATAGTCTAGCTCCAAACCTCACTTTCAACAAACAAACCAAGAAGGTTCAGATAACTGCAAACAGACAGCTGTTGTCTTGGGATTAAAAGATAACTTCAGTTTTTGATCCAGCAGTGCAAACAGTCGATGGCCTTCCATGATAGGAAGATGTCAGATAAAATACCTGTAGCAACGGAGAACTTGGCAGATTAAAATAGAGTGAAAACAGAGAGCAATCAAATGTAATATGTGATCATACATAGGAAAAGCACTGGCATAAAGAACAGTATTGAAGGACCAGTGTTGTGGCACAACAGCTTAGGGCACTGCCTGTGATGCCACAATTCCATAGGTTCAAGTCCTGGCTGCTCTACTTGTGATCCAGCTCCCTGCAAATGCGCCTGGGAAATCAGTGGAAGATGGCCCAAGTCCTCGGGCCCCTGCAGCCATGTGGGAGACCTCAATGGAATTCTAGATTCCTGACTTTGGCCTGGCCCAGCCCTCGTCATTGTGGCCATTTTGGCAGTAAGCCAGCAGATGGAGAATTTGATCATTTCCTCATGCTTTAAGTATAGATTATACATTTTGGCAGGATTGGTTCAGGAATGAAATCATGTCCTTTCTGGCGCATCACAGCTGGATGCTCCTGACAACTGTTTGTACCATTATTTGTAATGTTAAACACTTCTTCATTGTGAAGACATCTCTCTCATCTTTGTGGTTATTAGTAATCTGATTTATAGCATCTCTATTCATTTTTGTCAGAAAGTGGACTCAATCCAAATGTACTTCAACTGATGAATGGATAAACAAAGTAGTACCTCATATGGAAGTTATTCAACATAAAAAAGGACCAATCTATATTAGTTGGGTTTTTAAAAAAGATTTATTTATTTATTTATTTGAAAGGCAGAGTTTCAGAGAGGCAGAGGCAGAGAGAGACAGAGAGGGAAATCGTCCATCTGTTAATTCACTCTCCAGATGACTGCAAAGGCCAAAGCTGTGCCAGGAGCTTCTTCCAGGTCTCCCACACAAGTGCAGGGACCCAAGTACTTGGACCGTCTTCTACCTGCTACACCACAATGCTGGCCCCACCTGTCTTCATTTTTTTTTTTTTTTATTTGACAGATAGAGTTAGACAGTGAGAGAGAGAGACAGAGAGAAAGGTCTTCCTTCCGTCGGTTCACCCTACAAATGGCCAATACGGCTGGAGCTACGCTGATCCAAAGCCAGGAGCCAGGTGTTTTCTCCTGATCTCCCACGCAGGTGCAGGGCCCAAGCACTTGGGCCATCCTCCACTGCACTCCTGGGCCACAACAGAGAGCTGGACTGGAAGAGGAGCAACCGGGACTAGAATCTGGTGCCCATATGGGATGCTGGCGCTGTAGGCGGAGGATCAACCAAGGGAGCCATGGCACCAGCCCCATCCCACCTGTCTTCTTAAGCACAGTGTTTTGGGATCTTTATTTTAAAGTAGATTACACTATGTCTTTAGAGAAGAAAAAAATACTAGATGAAGTCACTGAGCTTCTGAGTAAGCTATGGAGAGAAGTTTCCATCGAGATACGAGATGCCACAACTCAGCTTCTCAGTGAGCCTTTCATTTGCTGTAAGTATGTGGCTTCCCTATGGGGTGGGGGTAGTAACAAGGCTGGGAGGGTAGGCATTGTGGCACAATCAAATACGAGTGCTGGTTCAAGTGCCAGCTACTCTACTTCCAATCCAGCCTCCTGCTAATGTGCCTCGGAGGCAGCAGATGATGATCCAAGTAACTTGACTCGGGCCTCCCCAGTGAGAGACCTAAACAGAGTTCCTGGCTCCTGGATTTGACCTGGTCCAGCTGTAGGTGCCCCAGAGATTTGGAGAATGAACCAGCAGATGGAAGATACCTTACTTGTGTGTACTTTCTCTCTCTCTCTCCTTCTCTGTCACCTGCTCTGTGTTACTCTTTCAAATAAATAGGTAATATTTTTGTAAAGGGTGAGAAATATTGTATTATCTGTGACACCTCCAGAAGAGAAAATCTCTGTTTTTCCTATGAAAAGGAAAAGTTTGACTCTAAGTCCCATCACCATACAAATGAAAACAGAAGATATCATAAAGCTATAGAGAAATCTGCATCTGCTGAGGGCAAGTCTGCCTCTTTTTAAAACAACCAAGACAAAATATTTAATTATTCCTATGGCTGAATTCCTACCATTGGCACTTATAAGTCCTAACCTGCAACACCTTAGAAGGTGACTGTCTGGGGACAGCGCTGTAATGCAGTAGGTTAATCCTACACCTGCAGTGCTGGCATCCCATATGGGCACTGGTTCTAGTCCCGGCTGCTCCTCTTCCGATCCAGCTCTCTTCTATGGCCTGGGAAAGCAGTAGAAGATGGCCCAAATCCTTGGGCCCCTGCACTCCTGCACTCGCATGAGAGACCAGGATGAAGCACCTGGCTCCTGTCTTCAGATCAGCTCAGCTCTGGCCATTGTGGCCATTTAGTGAACCAACGGAAGGAAGTCCTTTCTCTCATACTCTCCCTCTCTCACTGTCTAACTCTACTTCTCAAATAAATAAAATAAATCTTTAAAAAAAAAAAAGGAATGTGATGGTCATTGATGGAAGAGTCATTAAAGAAATGATCAGCTTAAAAGGAGACCATTAGGGTTGGCTCTAGTCCAGTCTGATTGATATCCTTATAAGAAAAAAAAACCTGGGGCCGGTGCTGTTGGCATAGCAGGTAAAGCCGCCACCTGCAGGGCCAGCATCCCATATGGGCGCCAGTTCAAGTTCTGGCTGCTGCACTTCCAATCCAGCTCTCTGCTCTGGCCTGGGAAAGCAGTAGATGGTCCAAGTCCTTGGGCCCCTGCACCCACGTGGGAGACCCAGAAGAAGCTCCTGGCTCCTGGCTTTGAATTGGCCCAGCTCCAGCTGTTGCAACCAACTGGAAAGCAAACCAGAGGATGGAATAATTCTCTCTCTCTCTCTCTCTCTCTCTCTCTGCCTCTCCTCTCTCTGTGTAATTCTGACTTTCAAATAAAGAAATAAATCTTAAAAAAAAAAAGGACATTAAAGGAAAAAAGAAATAGAAATGATTTTTAAAACCCTATAAAATCACATTAAACACAAAATATTCAAACTTAACTTATTTTTTGATCTGTCTTGCAGGTTCAGTTTCAGTTGTTGAGACCACCTTTCTCCTAGTCACTCAAATTGGAATTTCTTCTTATTTTTTTCAAACATAGTACTAAAGACAATGTTTCCTCTACCATTTCTTTTTGTGGAACAATATTCCGAGATTTCCAGGTAATCCAATTTAAAACTGTTATTATTTGTGCTTATCTGTATATATCAAAAATATCTTGCCACTGTACAACTATATCAGAACACTGGCCTAGTCCTTTGCTCCTTGCACAGCTCACCCACACACACTCTTTAAGACTCACTTCAGGATAGACGTTGTGGCCACTTGGGATTCCACATTTCATTCAGAGTAGCTGGTTTGAGTCGCAGCTGCCCTATACTGCTGATCCAGCTTCCTGCTAACATGTTTGGGAGGCAACAGATTGACCCAAGTGTTCAGTTTCCTGCCATGTGGGACACTGGTATAGAATTCCTGGCTCCTGGCTTTGGCCTAGCCCAGTCCTGGATGCTGTGGGCATTTAGAGAGTGAACCAGGGGCCAGCACTGTGGCACAACAGGTAAAGCCACTTCTTGTAGTGCCGGTGTCCCATATGGGTGCCAGTTCGAGTCCCGGATGCTCCACTTCTGATCCAGCTCTCTGCTATGGCCTGGGAAAGCAGTAGAGGATGGCCCAAGTGCTTGGGGCCCTGCACCCACCTGGGAAACCTGGAAGAAGCTCCTGGCTCCTGGCTTTGGATCCACGCAGCTCCGGCCGTTGTGGCCAACTGGAGAGTGAACCAGCGGGTGGAAGACCTCTCTCTCTCTCTCTCTTTCTCTTTCTGCCTCTCCTTTTCTCTGTGTAACTCTGACTTTCAAATAAATAAATAAATCTTTTAAAAAAAAGAGAGAGAGTAAACCAGCAGAAAGAGAATCAATCTCTCAATCTCTCTCTCTCTCTCCCACCCCATCACTCTCTTTCAAATCAATAAATAAAGCTTTAAGAAAGAAAAAAAAATAATAATTGACAATTGCTTAAGAAAAAAAACTCACTTTAGACCTCTCCAAGAAGTCTTTCCTTGTCCACTTAGGCCAGTAAAGCCCCGCTAGAAATACTTTCTCACATAGATCCTCTCTAATAGCATGTGTTTTCAATTTTTATAAATTTATAAATTTTTATAAATAATAAAAAATTATTTACCTTACCAATAAACTCAGCCTCTAGAGAAGGATTGCGCTTGCAACGGCTAGCCTAGCACATGACAGACATTCAGAAGAGACAAAGGAAGGGAAGCGGGAAGAAGAAAATCACGTACGAAAGATTTCATACATGAGGTAAGTGTTGCACTTACGGTATGATTTCAAGTAAGTATTGGCCAAGTTGTTTCTCAGAATTATCCTTCCTACCCAGTTTGCAGCTAACTGAAATCCCTAGTGTAAGAGACTTATGTTTTGATTAAGAATTAGGACTCTGAAAGTTACTAGGCTGAAAATCCTTCAACGTGACAGCAGGCTCTTGGTCTTCAGAGGTTAACCAGAGCAGAGAAGGGCCTGGGAAGAAAGCAAGAAAAAGCAGAGCAAGACCCCACCCTCGCCAGTTTCCAAGGGAGGGCTGAAGAGGAAGGAGAGACCAGTACAAACTCATCTGCAACAGTTCAGCTCCCCGGTACGGCTGAACACTGCCCTTTTGTGTCTTTTCAGCAACTCTGCAAGACGGGAGAGTGGCACACATTTCTTCATTTGAAGAAACTGACCTCTGAAGAGATTAGATAGAGGCCAAACAGGCAACAGCAGCCAAACTTTTCAACAGTCCTCTCTCTCCCAGGCCAGTGTCTCATGGATGGGAGAGAAACTATGTTGCCTCCCTAATGATAATGTGCTGATTTGGTCTGTTTAACCAAAACGACACCAGATTAGCAGACCATAATTACAGCTAAAATCCTTGTCTCTGATACAGTTGGCAGAATGTCTGCTCCACTGAGCTGCACTCCCAGGGAAGGTTTTCGCGAAGTGAAGCCAGGCTCGCTGTAAGCAATAGCGCGGCTTCAGTGTCACACTCGACCTGTTATCTGAGCAGCGGGATTTCCTACAGCTTAGGTTTCAGATACTGTACTTTGATTTCTTGAGGAGATAAAGAAGTTTATTCCTGTTTAAATAGTATTTATAGTGGCCACACAATGATAAAAACGTTAGGTACTTTCTTTTGTGTCTGAGTAGGCAGAGGTATGCCTTTTTACTGTTACACAAATTTACTAGGACTTCTCTTAGGGGAATCCAACCCCATCCCGGCCATGCCCACAATTCTCTCCTTTGCAGAAAATAATGAAGCCTGCCGTTAATAGGCCTTCCTTCGTCTGGTCCACTATAAATTTTATTCTTAATTCCTTGAGATCAAGAAATGGAGATCAACCAGTTTGCTGGGTCACTGGTAGAAAGGGAAATGTTCTCACTTCTTAAATTTTTTGCTTATTTATTTGAGAGGCAGAGAGATAGACCAGAGAGCACACCCATTGACTGGTTCACTCCCTAAATGCCCACAATGGCTGGAGTTGGACCCGGGCTGAGGCCTGGAGCCAGGAACACAAACCATGTTTCCCACATGTGTGGGTGGGAGATCAACTACTCACTCCCAGGGTCTGCATTAGCAGGAAGCTGGAGTCAGGAATTGGACATGGGTATGGAACCCAGGTCCTCTGGTATTGGATGCCCCACCTCTAGTTTCACCTTTTGCCAGATTCTTCCGGTTTCTACTCTCTGTTATGTATATCTTCTCTACCACTCTTAACTGCTTTTTAGGTCATAAAGCAGATTTCAAATCGCATTTAACAAAAATTTCAAGAAATAAGATGAGGAAACTACGCAAAGATCAGGTCTGGAATAAGGAAAAGCAGTAGAATAGTTCTGTTTCATGCTCCTGCATCACAGCCAGCCAACCACCCAGACTTTCCTTAAATAGAGCCCACAGTTTGTGAATGCCCTAATGAAGAGTGGCCAAGTGGCAGTCTTACAGTTGAGGCATGCTATTATCATTATTATTGCCATTCTTCTCTCCTTAATTAGGAGTTTTAAAGAGAGGTTGCCCATGGTTCTGACAAACATCAGCTTCCTCAGAATGCAAGGTCTGATCGTGGAATTCCTTCCTGAAGAACTGTTTTGTAACATTTTCTGTATTTGTAGGATGCAGGAGGAACACTTTGACAATCAGCTGTGGGAGATGATGAGATAAAGACCGATCCCGAACCCCTATAATGTCAAGGCAGGACCCCGTCTGGAGGGGTTTGTTTAGGGGAACTCCAGTTTCAGGCAGGGAAATTCCAGGTCTGGGACAGAAGGTAACTGTCACTTACATCTATCCCATCTTAAGTTGTTACTTGGCCATCTTAAGTTCCCTGACAAGCATGGATGGCATGCTTGACCAATCAAAGGAAAGTCATGAGTGCAAGGTGTCCAGTGCATAACAAATCTTCCCAGGCAGACGAATCAATTAATTCACAGGCTTTTATTGGGGTTCTGCTCCCGGGCAACAGAGCGGGGGTCGGGGAAGTCGTGCATCAGAGATTGGGAGTGCTCCTTTTATAGATTCAGGGCATGGGGGTTAAAGGTTGAGGCAGGTCTGATCCTCACTGGTTGACCTTTAGGCACCCGCGGGGACCTTGACAAGGACTTTCTTCCCCAGAAGTATAGGCCTTCCCTCCTTGCGGCTCCCAAATCTACCATCGAGCACCACTGACCAACCAGGAACTTGGACACAAGCTGACGACACACATGCTTCTCAGCCCCAACCTCAATCTATAAGAACTTTCACCCCTAACTCCTTGGGGAGCCTGGGCATAGCTGCCTGACTCCTTTCTCAGCACTTTGCAATAAACACCTACTTTTGTCTATATCCCCAATGTCAGTGATTGACTTCTTGAGTGTTGGGCAAGCAGACTCAAGTTTGGGGGTCCAACTAGTTTGAGCTGTTGTTAAGCAGCAAGATCCCGGGGCCAGAGCTGTGGCATAGCAGGTAAAGCCAACACCTGCAGTGCTGGTATCCCATGTGGGCTCCAGTTCAAGTCTTGGCTGCTCCACTTCAGAAACAGCTCTCTGCTATGGCCTGGGAAAGTGATGGAGGATGGCCCAAGTCCTTGGGCCCCTGCACCCATGTGGAAGGCCTGGAAAAAGCTCCTGGCTCCTGGCTTTGGATTGGCCCAGCTTCGGCATTGTGGCCAATTGGGGAGCGAACCAGAGGATAGAAGACTTCTCTCTCTGCCTCTGCTTCTCTGTAACTCTGCCTTTCAAATAAATCTTTTTTTAAAAAAAATCTGTTTCTGAAAGCCTCAATCTATGAGAACTGATTTTTGTGTCCCTTCAGAATACAGCAGAGAAATAATCCAGATCTGTTTTCACTTAGCATCATGGTGTGACTGACATTCACAATAAGATATATTTCACCTGCACCAAGCACACACACACACACACACACACACACCCCGCAATACACAAAACAAAAAAATGATGAGACAATACTTATCCCTACTCCATGCAATATTTCTACTTTCCCTTCTATCTTATCCCATTCTCTAAATGGAAATCTCCACCCACTGAATTGATTTCCTCTCACTAGGGAATGGCAACCCATGGTTGGAAAAACACTCAACCGGATGCTCTTTTGTTTTTGTAGCCTGTAATTCGATATAGAGTGATTCTGAATTGAGGACGAGCCTGATGAGCTCGAGGTATGGAATAAAGGAATCTGATCAGCTCTGGGTTTGTTGTGTTTTTCAGAGTTCTTCTGTGTTCATTCTCTTCGCAGCGGAAAGGATTCTATTATCTTTGCTCAAAGAGCAGAGAGTGCTCTGGCTGTGTCCCCTGCGTCTCTTTGATCCCTGCAGCCTCACTCAGCCCTTCCCCCCCAGGACCTCCCCCACCTAGGCTGATCAAGGCTGTTAGGACTCTGGGGGATTAGCTGGTCTGAGGGCCTGCTGAATGCTCAGGGTTCCCACCCTCAACCTGTGCCTGCTGAGTTTTCATTCTGATCTGCCTGGTTAATGGGATTGTTGTTCTCGGATTGCTAGTCTCCTATTTCATACAGAGTGTATCAGTTTGTTCCAGGGACAATTTTTAGTTTGTTGCTCAGCTGATACAAGTGAGTGGAGATTTTATTTTAGGAAGAAGTGTTTCTTTATCAGCCAGAACTTATTCTGGGAAGAATTTATCTGCTCTCAAATTAGTTGCTTTGGAGGATGACATGTTTTTTTAATAGACAAAACACAATGCAATGTATCCTTAGCCACCAGTCCCATTTTTTAAAAGTGCATCTATCATCATTAAGTCAGTTGTAAAGCATTTTAGTTTCACATTTCAATTTTGTGGGCTGGCACTGTGGTGCATAGGGTTAAGCAACCTCCTGGTACTCCTGCATGGTAGCTTTGGGATCCCCAAGGAGAGAAGGCCTACACTTCCGGGAATGGAGAGTCCCTACCTGCACTTCCAGACACCTTGCACTGCATCCCAAATGGGCACCTCTTCAAGTCTCAGCTGCTCCACTTCCAATACAGCTCCCTGATAATGCTCTGGGGAAAGCAGCAGATGATGACCCAAGTACTTGGGCTCCGGTATGCATGTGGGAGACCTACATGGAGTTCTAGGCTCCTGGCTTTGAAGTAGACAGGCATACAGGTTAAAATTGGTCAGATTTGTGAACTGGAAGACCACGCCCCTGTGTGACCTCATGCTCCTACCTGATGCCTTTGCCACGCCCCCATGTGGCCTCATTTCCCTACCTGGCCACACCTGGGTGCCCACCAGCCAATCAGGTTAATTAGCCACTCCCCTTTGGAGTGGGTTAAAAGCCCAGGGCACAGTGTGCCCGGGGCCCTGCTCTTCTTCCCTGGCCTCTTGCCAGGACAGGGCTTGCTGTAGCCTTGCGCCTCCAGGGTGCATGGCCTTGGGGCCATGTGCTCTAGGCTTCCTGGCCTAGATGCTCATCCACGTGGCTGGTTCCTGGTGTTCGGTATGAACCCCCATCCACTTCTCTCCCCTAAATAAAGCTCTCACTCTCTTATGCATCTTTCTTACTAAATAAAAGCTTAAAACATACCATGCTGCCTCGTTTATCTGTGCCGGTATTTAGAATTCTTCTCTAAATATTAGGCAAGAACCCTCTCGGGCTTATTGATATCGGGGATTTAGTAATAAGCCCATGGTGAAATCATAAGGCACCCCAAATTCCAGTAGCACATGTGGCACCCCGGATAGCATTTCTAGGGAACTTTAAGGGGCCACATTTCAGGGTAAATTTTAGGGGGTCTTTTCCGATTTCAGCTTCAGCCTGGCCCAGCTCCGGCTGCTGTGGCTATCTGGGGAGTAAAGCAGCAGATGGAAGCTCTGTCTATTAATTTCTCCCTCTCTCTATCCTCTCTTCTCTCTCCCTCCCTCTCTCTCTCTGCAATGCTGCCTTTCAAATAAATAAATCTTTTACATTTTTTAAATTTTGGTTAGATAAAGTTGATAGATGGACTACACGATTTATTTTCCCCTTTTTATTCAACAACATTTATCAAGCACTTGTTAGGTATTTCTTTAAAAAAAAAAAAAAGTGGAGGGCCTGTGTTGTAGCATAGCAGGTAAAGCCCTCACCTGCAACACTGGCATCCCATATGGGTACAAGCTTGTGTCTTGGCTGCCCCACTTGTGATCCAGATCCCTACTAATGGCATGGGAAAGCAGCAGAAGATGGTCCAAGTGCCTGGTAATCTGCCACCCACGTGGGAAACCCCAATGAAGCTCCTGGCTCCTGACTTCGGCCTGGCCGTTAAAGTCATCTCTGGGGGCCGGCGCTGTGGCATAGCAGGTAAAGCAGCCGCCTGCAGTGTCAGCATCCCATATGGGCTCTGGTTCAAGACCCGGCTTTTCCACTTCCGATCCAGCTCTCTGCTATGGCCTGGGAAAGCAGTAGAGGATGGCCCAAGTCCTTGGGCTCCTGCACCCACATGGGAGACCCAGAAGAAGCTCCTGGCTCCTGGCTTCAGATCGGTGCAGCTCCAGCCATTGCAGCTGATTAGAGAGTGAACCAACAGATGGAAGACCTCTCTCTCTCTCTCTCTCTCTCTCTGCCTCTCCTTTTCTCTATGTAACTCTGACTTTCAAATAAACAAATAAATAAATCTTTTTTTAAAAAAAAAAAGTCATCTCTGAAGTGAACCAGTGGATTCTCTCTCTCTGTCCCTAATTCTAACCTTCAAAATAAAAATAAATAAATCTTTAAATGTTTTATTAATGTAAAACACTTTACACTTTTACAAGATAAAGTGCCATATTTCAACTCACATATACAGTGTAAATTGATCAAATCAATCAATTAGCATTGCCATTTCCTCATGTTTTTTGTATACCTTAATAGAAAGCACATTTCTTTTTTTAAATGTTTATTTATTTATTTATTTAATCCTTTATTTGAAAAGCAGAGTTGTAGAGAGAGAGAGAAAAATCCACTGGCTTATTTCCTAAATGCCCACAATAGTCAGAGCTGCACCAGGCCAGATTCCATGTTGGTCTCACATGTGGGTAGCAGAGGCCAAAGTGTGTGAGCCATCACCGGCTGCCTAGCGCAGGCACACTATTAGGAAGCTGGATCAGAAGTAGAGGGTCTGAGACTCGACCTGGCACTCTGACGTGGGATGCAGGCATCCTAAGCAGCTGCTTAATCCCCTGCACCACAACACCCTACCCCAAAGCATATGTCTTTAACTCAAGGCACCTAGACTTTCAGAAGGGAACTAAGAAAGACATGCAAATAGATAATGCTCAGCTATGTACCTCTCCCATTTCAGAACTCCTAAAGCATGGGAAAAGAAACCATTTGTTGCTTCTGTTACACATTTTCAATATATGAGACAAATTCCTCTATCTCCCATTTTACTTAATGTATGATTGATGGAATAAATGAATGATATCAAACATCTACTTTTGTGCTATATTCTGTCTTCTTAGTGATCTTTCTTTGCTTTCCTGATGCTCTCAAATAAACTGGCTGCTCAAGAACTAGACTACACCAGCATGGCTAAGGACTGAGAAAGGGGGCGGGGTGGGGGAGCATGTAAATAAGACCATTAGGACTCAAGTCTTTCCTTCCCCATGACTGAACAACATCATCCAATAGAAGAACAAAGTAAGGGTTGGGCTTGTGGCACAGCATGTCAATTCGCCCTTTGCAGCACCCACATCCCATCCTGGAGTGCCAGTTTGGGCCCAACTGCTTTGCTTCTGATCCAGCTTCCTGCTAATGTATCCTAGGGGGCAGCAGAAGATGCCTTAAGCACTTGAGCCCCTGCTACCTACATGGGAGACTGTGATGGAGTTGCAGGCTGCTGGTTTTCACCGGGCCCAGCCTTGGCTATTGCGGGCACAGGCATGTGGGACATTGAGCCATCTCTCTCTCCCTCTCTTTCAAGTAGATAAAAATAAATAAGCATTTCATTTTATTTTTTAAAGTTATTTGGTTATTTGAAAGTCTGAGTTACAGAGAGCGAGAGAGAGACCTTCCATCCACAGGTTCACTCTGCAGATGAGCACAATGGCCGGAGCTGGGTCAGGCCGAAGCCAGGAGCATCATCTGGGTCTCCCACATGGGTGGCAGGAATCCAAAAACTTGGGCCATTTTCTGCAGCTTTCCCAGGCCATCAACAAGGAGCTGGATCAGAAGTGGAGCAGCTAGGACTGGAACTGGCGACCACACAGGATGTTGGCATTAAAGGCAGCAGCTTTACCCACTATGCCATAATGCCAGCCCCTAATAAACATTCTAAAAAGAATAAAAAGCAATACAAAATGTAAAATTTTAAATTCTTAGTAGCCATATTTGAAAAAGTCAAAAGGAACAGATAAAAGTTGACAATGTTTTAAGTAACCAAACATATGCAGATTATTATCATGACAACATATAATCAATGTAGGGGCCGGTGCTGTGGTGCAGTGGATTAACACCCTGACCTGGAGTGCCGGCATCCCATTCTAGTCCCAGCTGCTCCTCTTCCAGTCCAGCTCTCTGCTGTAGCCCGGGAGGGCAGCGGAGGATAGCGCAAGTCCTTGGGCCCCTGCACCCACATGGGAGACCTGGAGGAAGCTCCTGGCTCCTGGCTTCGGATCAGTGCAGCTCCAGCCATCGCAACCATCTGGGGAGTGAGCCATCAGATGGAAGACCTCCCTCTCTCTCTGCCTCTCCTCTCTCTGTGTAACTTTTAAATAAATAAATAAATCTTTAAAAAAAAAACATGTAATCGATGTAAAAATTGTTAACAAGAAAATTGTAAATTTTTTTTCTTTTAGATTATTGTCTTTGCTATCTGGCACATATTTTCCACTTTTAGCACATCTCAATTTTGACCAACCATGTTTCTAGAGCTGGGTAACTCATTAATGGCTACTGTGCTGGAAAGCACAGATCTAGATAAAGAAGCAGAAATGGGGAAAGGCCTACAGAGTTCATGAGTTTCTCTAACATTTAGAGGAGTAGACTCTTACTTTATAGGGGAGAAAACCAGAAAACCATTTTTCTCTTCTTGATAATAGAGAAACAGGAGTTGACAACCCAGGATCTTCTCCTTTCTCTTCCTCCAGCCTCTCAGACCCGGGAAATGAGACAGAGCTTTGGTGGAACCTTCTCTCCAGTGTCCCTGTATCAGCACTTGCCCTAAGGAAAACAAAGATGAGCGACCTCACAGACCTCACATTACTACCACGCCTTGCACTTGATAAATGCTTTCCTGTGTAAGACCTCACAGAATCATTTTAATCATACTGTGAAGTGGTCAGTGGAAGTATTATTATTCCCATTTTACAGATAGATGATCTGAGGCTTCGAGAGATTAAATGACTTGCCACAAGGTAGCTAGTTAGTATCCAAAGGTTTTGAGAGTTAATCTTGTATGTGTCCCACAAAACTACAGCTGCCTAGTGATCGGGAAGAAAATATTTACAGAAGTGTGGATTTTTATTTCCTTTGGCAAAAACCCAAATCTACCCACTCATTCTCCCATAAAGACCCCCAACAACTGGTAATCACTTTACAAAACTAATAAAAATAACCTCCTGGCCAAAGGTGTTTTAATTGTGTTTTTCTTTTCTATTTTTTAAAATTGAACTTTGTTGTGTAGCTTAGCAATTAGAATATCTTATTATCAAGAGGTAGTCAATACATTACAGCAGAAGTTTTGCATTGGCCTTGCAAAGTGTTGCAATCATTTTTTGTCTGGGAAAACAAACCAAAGTGGATGGGCAGCATGGTTTGTTATATGAGATGCTGACCTAGTCCCAGCCCCCAGGACATTGGCTTACCTACCAACAATACCTCTCTTTCAGGCAGTGCCAGCTGTTTTATGAGAAGATCACAGTTCTCTGGATGTGAGCTTTTGTGTTTTGCTCTAGTCAGCAGGATCTAACTGTACTACTGCCATGCAGGGAATGACAGCAATTCAATCAACTTTCGATGCATCCTTCTTCTGACACCGTGTGAAAGGACTGGGACAGACTCTAAAGAGAGCTCACTCCTTGAGAATAGGAATTCTGTCTTTTCAAAGTCTCTCAAATCGAGACTATTCTGTATGTGCCTCACTCTCTAGATTAGAAGCCTTCTAGAGGGTCCATCAAAGAAGGATGGATGTACTTTTCTCTGAAGGGAGGAGAGAACTTCCACTTTGATTATGGTCTTGTCGAAATAAAATAGGAGTTTGTGGACTCAAGAAGCTACCATAGCCTTGGCAGCGCATGGCAAGAGCTTTGGATGATCACTGATGTAATAAATAAGAGTATTAATTGTTAAATTAACCACAGAAGTCACTGTGCACTTACTCCCCAAGTAGGACCTTGGTCCTTAACGAGTTGTACTATGAGAATTAACTGGAAAACTTGTTCTCAAACAGTACTTTTTATGTTGTATGTGTGTGTGCAAACTGTTGAAATCTTTACTTAGTATAGAGCTGGTCTACTTTATATAAAGTTAATTAAAAATTAATATTGGGGCCGATGCTGTGGCTCACTTGGTTGATCCTCCGCCTGCGGCGCCGGCATCCCATATGGGTGCAGGGTTCTAGTCCTGGTTGCCCCTCTTCCAGGCCAGCTGTCTGCTGTGGTCCAGGAGTGCAGCGGAGGATGGTCCAAGTGCTTGGGCCCTGCACCCATATGGGAGGCCAGGAGGAAGCACCTGGCTCCTGGCTTCGGATCAGTGTAGCTCCGGCTGTAGTGGCCATTTTGTGGGGTGAACCAATGGAAGGAAGACCTTTCTCTCTGTTTCGCTCTCTCACTGTCTAACTCTATCTGTCAAATAAAAAAAAATTAGTATTAATGAAGAATAGGATGGGAGAGGGAATAAGTGGTGGTGAAGTAGGCAGGCATACAGGTTAAAATCAATTAGGTTTGTGAGCTGAAGACCACGCTTTCACCACGCCCCTGTGTGACCTCATGCCCCTACCTGGCCGCACCTGGATACCCACGAGCCAATCAGGTTAATTAACCACTCCCCTTTGGAAGTGGGTTAAAAGCCTAGGACATGGTGTGTCCTGCCCTTCTCTTCTTCCCTGGCTTCTTGCCAGGAGGGGGCTTGCTGTAGCCCTGCGCCCCCAGGGTGCGTGGCCTTCGGGCCACCCACCCTAGGCTTCCCAGCCTAGATGCTCCTCCACGTGGCTGGTTCCTGGTGCTCGGAATGAACCCAGATTTACCTCTCTCTCACTCTCCTATGATTTCTCTCACTAAATAAAAGTTTAAAATGTACCATGCCACCTTGCTTATTTATGTCGGTGTTTAGAATTTTTCTCTAAATATTATGCAAGAACCCTCTCGGGCTTATTAATATTGGGGATATATTAATAAGCATATGGTGATATTGTATGGCACCCCAAATTCCTGTAACATATGTGGTATCCCAGATGGTGCTTCTGGGAACTTTAAGGGGCCGCCACATTTTCGCATATATTTTAGGGGTTATTTCCGATATCAGTGGGATGGGAGTGGGGGTGGGAGGGTGGGGAAGGGGGAAAAAACACTATATTCCTGAAGTTGTATCAATGAAAATTGTATTCATTAAATAAAAACTTTGAAATAAAGAAAGAAGCATTCTGAGTTCTAAATCTATATTCTCATTGATCTGTTTCAATTGCTCATTTTTTTTTCCTGTTCCATTCAACAGTATTCCAATTTTTACCTCCTCCGTTCTACATTGGAGCCATGTTGCTTCCCAAGTAGGCCACCATTTAAAATAAATTTTCTTTCATTTCGTATCTAGTTTCTTTTCTTTTAAGATTTATTTATTTATTTGAAAGTCAGAGTTACACAGAGAGAGGAGAGGCAGAGAGAGAGAGGTCTTCCATCTGATGTTCACTCCCCAGATGGCCACAATGGCTGGAGCTGCACTGACCCGAAGCCAGGAGCAAAGAGCTTCTTCTTGGGTGCAGGGGCTCAAGGATTTGGACCATCTTTTACTGCTTTCCCAGGCCATAGCAGAGAACTGGATGGAAGTGGAGTAGCCGGGTCTCGAACCGGTGCCCGTATGGGATGCCAGCGCTTCAGGCCAGGGCGTTAACCCACTGCACCACAGCACCAGCCCCTGTATCTAGTTTCTTAATTCTTGGCTATTTCTTTTCTCAGTTAACCTTTGGCAAATCACAATGAAATTTAGTTTAGCTAGTAATAGACAGCAACCATCCCAAAGGAAATTGGGATGATTTGAGAGCAAATTAAAAATCATCAAGCTAGTCCTCAGAATGCAGATGGAGCAGTATGAGTCATCTGGGAGTCAGTGTGTCCAGCTAATCACTCACAGTAGATCAACCGGCGTCTCCTTAGAGCTGCCAAAATGATGCTAATCATGGTGACTCCTTGGCTGAAGTGCTGAGCAGTGAGTCCTTTGCCCTAGTTATGGGCCACACGCTGTGATTTCCTTAACAGTTGGCAAATACTGGAAGCACTATGGCCCACTCGATCACTTCCTTTGCCTAGTTTATCTCTCAGTTCTATCCCTTCCTTCCTCTAAAGGAAATGGTAGTACATGAAGGGTAAGTAAAAACTTGCATAAATATGTCAAAATATTCAGATTCTTTTGTAGTTACCAACATTTTTCTTAGTGGAGGTCAAAGGCATATAAAGGAAATTTACCATTCTTCATTCTTCTCTCCCCAATAATTCCCTCTCTAGAAATCTTATTTGCAGAATTTAATAATCAGGCATTGTGGCTAATTACTTGATTCAGTGGCTTTCTTTAGCCTTTTGTTTAAATAATACTGTAGCCCAGTAATTTGTTAGCACAGCAGAGAAGCTAGCAGGGATCACTAGCAGTTTAGAATTAACGCTATTAAAAACAATCCAGTCCAAAGGTGCAAACAAACCTTTATTCCACCATCATCCGCACAAGTGTGCACACCCACATGAAAGAACAGACATATGAGGCAGGTTGTATGTGAACTCACACAGTGTAAATTCTGCTATACAAGGAAGCACAACAAAGCACCGGACGCTGCTCAGATATTTCACTAGTAAGGTTCTGGCCTCTCTGTCTCCTACATTTAAAATTCAAAAGGTTTCTCTTTCTAGGCTTCCCAGCAACTGCTCTGTTGATTAAAAGACCTGTTAACACCTAAGACATCAAATTACATGGCTGGAGAACAGGCCTACCTGACTCATGCACTCTGCCTTTCTCAATTCCTGTAATCCAACAGTGTTTATTCATCTTTTCAACAAGCACATTAAAGGCATCTATCTTAAAGAGTACCTTCCTTTGGTTTAAATGCAAGAGTGTCTGCAAGCATTGATTTGGCTTGTAAAATACACAGCAAAATAGCAAAAGAAGTGATGTGATTGTCCGTGTGTCTATGTACCAGCTCGGTTTCAGGTGTCCGTTCTTTCTTTCTTTCTTTCTTTCTTTCTTTCTTTCTTTCTTTCTTTCTTTCTTTCTTTCTAACTAAATCACTGCTTAGAATGTTACATACACACCCTGGGAAGGTTCTTGGTTCATTAGATTGCATTGGGAGATTTTATTGGAACAAAGGGCCAAACAGTGATATTCTTTAAACAGCACTGGGGCTTGTGATCCACCCTTCTTATAGCTCTTTCATGCCAAAAATTACATGGAAAGACGTAGGTTCCTGAGGGAAAAAGAGAGAAACTATTGCCTTATTTTGAGCAAGATTTAAAGCTATGAATTACAGTGAGAACATAAAATAAAGATTTTTTTCAGGGAATAGTAAAATATGAAAACTCTAAAATATTTGATGAGACATAAGTTCTGCCCTGTGGGGAGCAACTCGGACTAGACTAAGTTACTGGAATTAAGACTTATTCTATGCATCTGCTCTCCCACAATATGGCGCTGGGAGAGGAGTAAACAGCTTCTACACAGCTGCTTCTCACCAACTTGACAAGCTGCAGGAGCTGCTCCTGATTGGAGGAGAGCAGCGTACTCGGCGTATGGGTAGCAGAGTTGGGATTGGTGGAAGAGGACTATAAAGGAGGAGAGAGACAACATGCACCAGGAACATCTAAGGGGAACACCTGAGGAACATCTGAGCAGCCCCCGAGAGAGCCGGCCGGCGGTGTGCCGCTCCCCCGCGGAAGTGGGGAAAGTGGCAGGGGGAACCGCCCTTCCACAGAGGTGGAAGGGTCGGTAGCCAACCCAGGAAGAACCAGCAGTAAACCCGGGAAGGGCCGAGCAGACAAAAGAACAGCGCAGGGTTCAGTGTCGCTCCTCCACGAAGAGGGGGAGCGACACTGCCCTCTATATCATCTTTACACCAGTTAATCACATGTATTTCATTGAAAAAAATAGAAAACAGAGAAGCATAGGAATCATTACAATTTCCCACCTGTACACATTTGTAGACTCTGTGTATGCTGTTATACATATATAGATATATGGAATCTGATACAGACCTAGAGAAATATTTCTTAACAAAAGGATATCATAAATAGACCTTGTAGTATAAATTTTTTTACTTAGCAAAGGACCAAGAAAATGTTTCATGTCAATAAATAAATGTCTATCACATCATCATTAATGGTGCATAATGTTCTTTTATGTGGCTGTGCCATATATTAGTTAACTAATACTCAATGATTGAGGTCTTTCCAACTTCTATAATTACGAATAAATTTACAGTAAACATGCCTCTAAATACGTTTTGTGCGTGAGTCTGATTATTTTTTAGACTAAATTCTCAGAATTGTGATTGATAGGTCAAAGGTAATTCATTATTTACTTATTTTATTTATTTATTTATTTGAGAGGTAGAGTTACAGATAGTGAGAGAGAGAGACAAAGAAAGGTCCTCCATCTGCTGGTTCATTCCCCAAATGGCTGAAATGGCCAGAGCTGTGCCAATCCAAAGCCAGGAGCCAGGAGCCTCTTCTGGGTCTCCCATGCAGGTGCAGGGACCCAAGCGCCTGGGCCATCCTCCACTGCTTCCCCAGGCCACAGCAGAGAGCTGGATCAGAAGAGGAGCATCCGGGACTGAAGCAGGCAGGCATACAGGTTAACATTGATCAGATTTGTGAACTGGAAGACCATACCTTCGCCACACCCCTGTGTGGCCTCATTCCCCTACCTGGCCACACCTGGGTGCCCACCAGCCAATCAGGTTAATTAACCACTCCCCTTTGGAAGTGGGTTAAAAGCCGGGCCACAGCGTGGCATGGCTGGCTCTTCTTCCCTGGCCTCTTGCCAGGACAGGGCTTGCTGTAGCCCTGTGCCTCCAGGGTGCATGGCCTTCGGGCCATGTGCTCTAGGCTTCCTGGCCTAGAAGCTCTTCCACGTGGCTGGTTCCTGGTGCTCAGTATGAATCCCTATTCACCTCCTAAATAAAGCTCTCACTCTCCTATGTACCTTTCCCACTAAATAAAAGCTTAAAATGTACCATGCTGCCTCGTTTATTTATGCCAGTATTTAGAATTCTTCTCTAAATATTAGGCAAGAGCCCTCTTGGGCTTATTAATATCGGGGATTTAGTAATAAGCCCGTGGTGAAATTGTAAGGCACCCCAAATTCTGGTAGCGCATGTGGCACCCCGGATAGCATTTCTAGGGAATTTTAAGGGGCCACATTTCAGGGTAAATTTTAGGGGGTCTTTTCCGATTTCAGGACTAGAATCACCACCCGTATGGGATGCTAGCACCGCAGGCAGAGGTCCAACCTACTGCGCCACAGCTTTTAAATAAGTAAAATCCTAAATTGTCCTCTTATGCTAATTTTTTTTAAGATTTATTTATTTATTTGAGAGGCAGAGGCAGAGAGAGAGGTCTTCCATCCACTGGTTCCCTCCTCAATTGGCTGCAATGGCCAGAGCTGTGCCAATCCGAAGCCAGGAGCCAGGAGATTCTTCCAGGTCTCCCACATGGGTGCAGGGGCTCAAGCACTTGGGCCATCTTCTACTGCTGGATCAGAAGTGGAGCAGCCAGGACTCAAACCAGTGCCTATAAGGGATGCCGGCACTGCAGGTGGCAGCTTATCTGCTACGCCACAGCGCTGGCCCCTAGCACTGGGGTTTTGAAGTACAATTTCAAAGGGGAAAAAAAAAAACAACTTGGCAATCAGATTGGCATTCGGTCACCAGGCAGGGACAGAACTCATAAAAAGACATGATTTACCATCCTTTATCCAGTCTGGCTTGATCTCGATAAAACAAACAGCCATGCAGAAGGGAGGGATAGGTCACTTGTTTTCACAATAAGCTGTGAGGTCAGGAGGATGAAATCAAGGCTCCCTTGCTATTTTCATGGTAAATTTGGAGATTCCTAAGGAAGGAGGGCAGACATTTTGTTCTTGCTAAAGATAACCTTTTTGGGGAAGGAAGCAAATATTTTACACCCCAAATTCCACTGGGACACCCTGACTACCTATTAACCCATCTGGCTCCTCACATCCCCCCAAAACATGAATGTACCCGAACATCTGTTAGGAGGGACTGGACGATGAGCGCTGTGGCTGCTTCATGCTGAAAAGGGGCATCTTTGGCAAGGGGAGTCAGGACAGGGTTGCAGCAGGAGGTGGCTTCTCCAGGGGGATGCTGTGCCAACTTGCAGAAACTGCTTCCATCAGAGGCCACCTAGAATTTTACTTTTTCAAGTCTGGAGAAAATGAATCTAGTAAACAGTTTAAACTCACAGGATCTAAAATGGAGGACAGAGTCATTGTTGGAGGCCCTAAGAAAGATGTCTAAACCTTAAGCAATGTATTTTTTTTTTCATTGAAAGGCAAATAGACACTGACAAAGGCTTGAAAATAATCAGGTGGGCTTTAAGGCCTTGCCAGTTATGAATAGGCTCAGAACCATATATCTGTTTACATGGCGCACATCATAAATGTAGGTCCCCTGTTGACTTTCATTGCCCAGCTGTGTTGGGAGGAGAGCTGGCTTAAAGAGAAGGTAGGTGGCCTTTCTAGAAGGAAAACATTTTTATTTAATATACAGTTCTGTCTGCAATGTTGTCCTACTTGGCCAACCCCTAGACAGCAGTGGTTACTTTGGAAGCTGTCACCCTTTTATTTTTTGATTTGTCTCTTCCTAATTGAATTGTATGACCATTCCACTATATACATTGCTGTCGCTCCCCCATTCGCGGAGGAATGACACTAGATCCTGCGCTGTTCTTTTGTCTGCTTGGCCCTTCCTGGGTTTGCTGCTGGTCCTTCCTGGGTTGGCTGCCGACCCCTCCACCTCCATGGAGGGGCGGTTCCCCCTGCCACTTTCCCCACTTCCGCGGGGGAGCCGCCCCTCCACGGAGGTGGAGGGGTCGGCAGCCAACCCGGGAAGGAGGACCAGCAGCAAACACAGGAAGGGCCAAGCAGACAAAAGAACAGCGCAGGGTCTAGTGTCGTTCCTCCACGAATGGGGGAGCGACATAATGGTGCCGTGACTCGGATAGGAAGCCTAGGAGGGAAGAAGCGGAAAGAAGTGGGAAAATACCGGAGAGAGACTAAGGAAGAGCTTAGGGAAAAGCTGGATGGAAAAAGTGCCGGAAGAAGTTAGGATTGAAAGCGAAAGTGAAAGCTAGAAGAAACAGACTCGGATACGGACTACGGGGAGAAGCTAGGAGAATTCTAAGGTTGAAAACGAAAGTGAAAGCTAGAAGAAACAGACTCGGATACGGACTGTGGGGAGAAGCCAGGAGAAATGAGAAATACTGTTGGAAGAAACTTAGGGAAAAGTACTGGGTAGAGAAAGATATAAGCTAGGGAAAGTGAAGCCGTGGGGGCAGGCCGAAGCGGAGACGTAAGCTAGGTTGGGATTCATCAAGTCAGCCCGGGGAGCAAAAGGCGAAAAACTAAAACCAGAAGCAGAGACATAAGCTAGGTTGGGATCCGTCAGATTAGCCTGGGGAGCAAAAGACGGGAAGCCAAACTGAAAAGCGGAGACGTAAGCTAGGTTGGAATTCGTCAAGTTAGCCCGGGGAGCAAAAGGCGAAAAAACTATACCGGAAGCGGAGACGTAAGCTAGGTTAGGATCCGTCAGATTAGCCCAGGGAGCAAAAAGACGGGAAGCCAAACTGAAAAGCAGAGACGTAAGCTAGGTTGGAATTCGTCAGGTTAGCCCGGGGAACTTAGACTGAAGACCGGTAGCGGAAACGTGAGCTAGGCCGTGATTCGCAGAAGCTGCCGAGCGCAGAGAAAGCGAGCAGGGCACAAGCGGAGAGAGTGCACAGCGTGCGAGTAGATAGGAGAGCAAGGGGCTGGCATGGAGGCCATGGTGCGGGCACGAAGGGCGCAGAGACCGCGGAGCGCGCACAAAGCCGGGAAGCCGCGCAGATGAGAGAAGCACGGGCTGAAGCCGCGCAGAGCCGGGAAGCTGCCGCGGGGCGGGCGCCGGGAAGCCGCGGGGATAAGAGAAACAGAAGTATAGAAGTAAAATGAGAGAAATAGGAATGCTGTCAGATAGAAGTAAAATAAGAGAAATAGGAATGCCCGGAGATAGAGAAATAGAGAAAAATAAGGCCTCCCCACAACACGGCAATGAGAGGGCTTGGATTCGGTCTGCCTGATTAGTAAGACGATAAGCACCTGCGGGCAGCTAGCAGAATATCCGCTGCAGGTCACCGAAGACAGGCACGTTATCAACACCAATAAGTCTCCCCACAAGACAGCAATGAGAGAGCTCGGATTCGGTCTGCCTGATTAGTAAGGCGATAAGCACTTGCAGGCAGCTTGAGCAGAGCATGCACTGCAGGGCACCGAACACAGGCACGCATCAGCGCCTAAAAACCTCCTCACAACATGGCGAAGAGAGGACCCGGATTCGGTTTGCCTGATTGGTAGGGCTTGTAAGCACCTGTGGGCAACTCCAGCAAGCAGAGCAGAGTGTGTGCCGCGGGGCACCGAAGACAGGTGCGTATCAACACCAAAAAATAAAAAGAAAGGGGGAACTGTGGGGAGCAACTTGGACTAAACTAAGTTACTGGAATTAAGACTTATTCTATGCATCTGCTCTCCCACAATATGGCGCTAAAAGGGAGCAAACAACTTCTACGCAGCTGCCTCTCGCCAACTTGACTGATAAGCTGCAGGAGCTGATCTTGCTCCTGATTGGAGGAGAGCAGCGTGCTCGGCGTGTGGGTAGCAGAGTTGGGATTGGTGGAAGAGGACTATAAAGGAGGAGAGAGACAACATGCATAAGGAACATCTGGATAACATCTGAGCAGCCCCCGAGAGAGCCGGCCGGCGGTGTGCCGCTTCTCCGCAGAAGTGGGGAAAGTGGCAGGGGGAACCGCCCCTCCATGGAGGTGGAGGGGTCGGCAGCCAACCCGGGAAGGACCAGCAGCAAACCCGGGAAGGGCCGAGCAGACGAAAGAACAGCGCAGGGTCCTGTGTCGTTCCTCCGCGAATGGGGGAGCGACACATTGCCAGAACTTTGTCAAGAATATTGCAGAGGGTCAGTGCTGTGGTGACTTAATAGGCTAAGCCCATGGTGCCAGCCTCCATATGGGCACCGGTTCAAGTCCTGGCTGTTCCCCTTCTGATCCAGCTCTCTAGTGATAGCTTTGGGATCCACATGGAGGGAAGGCCTACACTTCCGGGAATGGAGAGGCCTACTTCCGGGGAAGAAAGTCCTTGTCAAGGTCCCTGCGGGTGCCTAAAGGTCAACCAATGAGGATCAGACCTGCCTCAACCTTTAACTTCCATGCCCTGAATCTATAAAAGGAGCACTCCCAATCTCTGACGTGCGACTTCCCCGGCCCCTGCCCTGTTGCTCTGTTGCTCTGTTGGGACTGGGGAACCTCGCCCGGGAGCAGAACCCCAATAAAAGCCTGTGAATTAATTGATTTGTCTACCTGGGAAGATCTGTTACGCGCCGGACACCTTACATCTAGTATGGCCTGGGAAAACAGTAGAAGATGGCCCAAGTGCTTGGGCCCCTGCACCCATGTGGGAGACCCGGAAGAAGCTCCTGGCTCCTGGCTTTGGATCAGCGCAGCTCTGGCCATTGCAGCCAATTAGGGAGTGAACCACAGATGGAAGACCTCTCTCTCTGTCTCTCCCTCTCTCTGTCTATAACTCTGACTCTCAAATAAATAAATAGTCTTTTAAAAAAATCCAATTTAAACAAAAGAATTATTTAAAAAAAAAAAGAATACTGCAGAGGCAGGTACCTGCACACTGATTAGAATATTCCTTGGGATGCCCAAATCCTACATAGAACTGCTGGTTAGAGTCCTAGCTATTCCATTTCCAATCCACTTTCTTAGCCATGAGCTCCACAGGAGGCAACAGAGAATGACTCAAGTGGATTGTTCCTTGCCACCCACATGGGAGACCCAAATGGAGTTCTGGGTTCCTGACTTTGACATGATCTGGCCCAGCTGTTGTAGGCATTTAAGGAGTGAACCAGCAGATGGAAGATCTCCCTCTTTCTCTCTCTCTCTCTCTGACTTCCAAATAAAATGAAAATAAATAAAAATTTAAAAAGAAGAATTCCACATACAGCTTTCTAAGGTACTGTAGACTTCAGAAATCCCCTAATTTGAAGTAGAGGGGGACACAATGTTCACAAAGCTTCTTTTGTGTTTGTCCCAGGCCTATAACTGCCGTGATACATGAACTCAGCATGTCTTTGATGCTTCTAATGAATTTTTTCATGCAAAAAAACTTAGTGAGGGGCCAGCGCTGTGGTGTAGTGGGTAAAACCGCCACCTGCAGTGCCGGCATCCCATATGGGTGCCAGTTCAAGTCCTGGATGTTCTATTTCCAATCCAGCTCTCTGCTATGGCAACAGAAGGGAAAGCAACAGAAGACGGCCCAAGTGCTTCTTTGTTGGTAATAGCTCTACTATATTATCCAACTATTCCTAGTTAGGTAAACTATTTTTTAAGCTTATTTATTTTCATTTTATTTGAAAGGCAGAGAGAGACAGAGACAGACACAGACACAGACCTTCTATCCCATGGTTCATTTTCCAAATGCCTACAACAGCTGAGGCTGGGCCAGATTGAAACCAGGAACCTGGAACTATATGGGTCTCTCACATGAGTGGTAGGGACTCTGGTACTTGAACCATCACCTGCTGCCTCCCAGAGTGAACATTAACAGGGAGTTTGGAATGGGAGCAGATCTGGGACCTGAATATTGGACTTAGCACTCCAATATGGGATGCATACATCCCAACTACTGCACCAAATGCCCTCCCTAGGAAATAATTCATCTAATACTTTTTTGTGTATGAAATCAACTGCCTCATTGATTTATCTCATTGTTTCTAACAATACTTTTTATTTTTTTAATTTATTTTATTTTATTTTATTTTTTTGACAGGCAGCGTGGACAGTGAGAGAGAGAGACAGAGAGAAAGGGCTTCCTTTGCTGTTGGTTCACCCTCCAATGGCCGCCGCGGCTGGCGCGCTGCGGCCAGCGCACCGCGCTGATCCAAAGCCAGGAGCCAGGTGCTTATCCCGGTCTCCCATGGGGTGCAGGGCCCAAGCACTTGGGCCATCCTCCACTGCACTCCCTGGCCACAGCAGAGAGCTGGCCTGGAAGAGGGGCAACCGGGATAGAATCTGGCGCCCCAACCGGGACTAGAACCCAGTGTGCCGGCGCCGCAAGGCGGAGGATTACCTAGTGAGCCGCAGCGCCGGCCACAATACTTTTTAACTTCTCAGTTTGTTATTAACTGCAAATAATAACTGTGTCTCCTTTCAATGTTATTTTCATGTAATTTTCTCATGTCTAAGTATATTGTCTGGTATTTCTAATGTAGATAACATTAATGATGAAGTTCCTCTCTTTCATTGCATGATTTATTTTGTAGTCTTTTAAATATTCATTGCAAAAATATCTAATGCTCTCTTCTTCTGCCCCTCCCTCTGTTCTTTCTCTGCCTTTCAAATAAATAAATAAAACATCTAATGTTTTCATTAAAAACAATGTTGGCTTTGATATATCTTGTATAAACATACATAATTTTAATATCAAAGAAATTTGTTTATTAATATTTCACAGAGAGCTATGTCAATAAATATGAAATCCAGGCATAGTTTTTTCATAACATGAATTTTCTGAAGACCCCATCACTGGGGCCAGGGCTGTGGCACAGTGGGTAAAGCCACTGCCTATAAGTGCCAGGATCCCATATGGTCGCAGGTTCAAGTCTTGGCTGCTCCACTTTTAATCCAGCTCTCTGCTATGGAAAAACAGCAGAAGATGTCCAAGTTGTTGGGCCCCTGCACCCACGTGGGAGACCTGCAAGAAGCTCCTGGCTCCTGGCTTCAGATCTGTGCAGCTCTGGCCATTGCGGCCATTTGGGGAGTGAACCTGCAGATGGAAGGCCTCTCTCTCTCTGTCTCTCTCTCTCTGCCTCTGCCTCTCTGTAACTCTGCCTTTCAAATAAATAAATAAATCTTTTTTAAAAAACTCCATCATTTGCATGGATTTCATAATTTTTGTACCAAAATAAACATCTTTGAATTCCATTTTCTACAAACTTTTTGAAGTATCTAATATTTGTTCTGTTTTTCTTCTTAAATTAGGAAAGAATGATGTTGGGTTTTTGAAAGGTTTTTTTTTTTGAAAAGAAAAGGTTTATTTCATCATATACAGCGAGAGAGAGACAGGTCTTTCTCCCATTGGTTCACTCCCCAAGTGGCCGCTATGGCCGTAACTACGCTGATCCAAAGCCAGGAGCCAGATGCTTCCTCCTGGTCTCCCATGCAGGTGCAGGGCCCAAGCACTTGGGCCATCCTACACTGCACTCCTGGGCCACAGCAGAGAGCTGGACTGGAAGAGGAGCAACCGGGACAGAATCTGGCACCCCAACTGGGACTAGAACCCGGGGTGCCGGCGCCACAGGGCGGAGGATTAGCCTAGTGAGCTGCAGCGCCGGCCCCAAAGGTCTTTTAAACACAATAAACATGAATTGTCAACTTTTAAAAATACTTAAATATGTTTAGACATGATTATGGACTGTTAAATTTTACTGCACTATTCTACAAGTCATTTTATTTTTTTTTAATTTGTTTATTTATTTGAAAGTCATAGTTACAAAGAGAGAGAGAGACAGACAGGGAGATCTTCAATTCACTGGCTCACTCCTCAGTTGGCTACCATGGATGGGGCAGGGCTGGGCCAAAACTAGGACCCAGGAGCTTCTCCCAGGTTTAACACGTGGGATAAGGGGCCCAAGCACTTGGGCCATACTCTGCTGCTTTCCCGGGCACATTAGCAGGGACCTGGATCAGAAGTGGAGCAGCCAGAACTTGAACTGGCACTCATATGGGGATGCTGCCTTTGCAGGTGGTGGCTTAACCACCTATACCACAACATAAGTCATTTTTAATACTGGTATTATATGAACCTATTTAGTAAAAATTTCAACATTTCATAGTCACTAATTTTTAAGGTTAAATGTGGCTTAATATAGTAATCACTGTTAATATTACTATCATGTAAGCAGTGAAAATTAATAAAATAGGTAAGAAAATAATACAAAATAATTTGGGGCACTGTGATTCAAAATTAAAAATAAATCAAGTACCATAAATTCCAGGACCGAGTGAGTGGGAAATTTCAGAATGATGGAGAAAGCAGATATTGTGCATCATGATGAGAGATTATTCCTTGTAGGCTGCAATATGTACGTGTAGGGAAGCAGCCTTGCTCTACTTATAAGAAGAATGTCTGTGACAAAAAGGAGCTTATTTGGTCAATTAGTTACTAAAACAGTAAATAAGGGAATATAACTTTTTAAATTTTATTTATGAATTCATTTGAAAGGCAGAGAGACAAGCAGACAGACACAAAGAGATGTTCCATTTGCTGGTTCATTCCCCAAATATCCACAACATCAAGATTAGAGCAAGGAGCATGGAACTCATTCCAGGTCTCTCACATGGGTGGCAAGGACCCAATTACTGGAGATCCCACCAGCTGCCTCCCAGGGCCTACATTTGCATGAAGCTGGAATTGGGAATGAGCTGGGACTGAAATACGGGCAGTCTGACATGGGTTGAGGGCATCTTATGTAGCATCTTGGTGTGTGGTACAGTGGTTTAAGCCACCACTTAGGATGAAGCATCCCTTATTGGAGTGCAAGTTCCAGGCTCTGCTATTCCACTTCTGACCCAGCTTTCTGCTAAAGAGCCTGAGAAAGCAGCAGATGATGACCCAAGTACCTGGCTATCTGCCACACTTGGAGACCCACATGGGTTTTTGGGGTCCTGGCTTTGCCCTGGTCTAGCCTTGCATTTTGCAGGCACTGGGGAAAATCTGTGTGTGTGCATGCATGTGTGTGTGTCTCCTCTCAGTGTCACTCTGACTTTCAAATAAACCAATCTTAGAAAAAAGAGAGAGCATTTTTTAAGATTTTTTTTTATTTGAGAGGTAGAGTTACAGAGAGAGGGAGAGAGAGAAAGATTTTCCATCGCTGGTTCACTCTCCAAATGGCCACAATGGCTGGAGCCAGACCAATCTGAAGCCAGGGGCCAGGAGTTTCTTCCAGGTCTCCCCTGCAAGGGGCCTAAGCACTTGGGCCATCTTCCACTCCCATGCCATAGAAGAGAGCTTGATCAGAAGAAGAGCAGCCAGGACAGGAACTGGCACCCATATGGGATGCCATCACTGCAGGTGCTGGCACCACAGTGCTGGCCTCAAAAGTCAGCATCTTAGGAGCCGGTGCTGTGGCACACTAGGTTAATCCTCCGCCTGTGGTGCCGGCATCCCATGTGGGCGACGGGTTCTAGTCCCGGTTGCTCCTCTCCCAGTCCAGCTCTCTGCTGTGGCCCGGGAAGGCAGTGGAGGATGGCCCAAGTGCTTGGGCCCTGCACCCTCATGGGAGACCAGTAAGAGGCACCTGGCTCCTGGCTTCGGATCAGCGCAGCGCCAGCCATAGTGGCCACTTAGGGGGTGAACCAATGGAAGGAAGACCTTTCTCTCTGTCTCTCTCATTATCTAATTCTGTCAAAAAATAAAAATAAAAAAAAGCAGCATCTTAACCAGAATCTGCCCCAGGAATTATAATTTGAGATAACAAGTTAAACACTAGGACAATAATGGTATTGGGTCAAAGAAGAATCAATAAAAATTTTTAAATCTTAAAAAGCAAACAATAGTTTGACAAAACCAGGAATTTGTTCTAAGCATGCTTTTTTTTTCTTTTCTTTTTTTTAACTTTTATTTAATGAATATAAATTTCCAAAGTACAGCTTATGGGTTACAATGGCTTCCCCCCCATAACATCCCTCCCACTCGCAACCCTCCCCTCTCCCACTCCCTCTCCCCTTCCATTCACATCAAGATTCATTTTCAATTCTCTTTATATACAGAAGATCAGTTTAGCATACATTAAGTAAAGATTTCAACAGTTTGCTCCCACACAGAAACATAAAGTGAAAAATAATAGATGATTTTTTAAATGATGATGAAATCAGATCAGACCTATTGTCATGTTTAATCCCAGTGAGAGTCAAGTTGGGAATTGATAATTTCTTCTTTTTTTTTTTTTTTACAGAAGATCAGTTTAGTATACATTAAGTAAAGCTTTCAACAGTTTGCACCCCCATAGAAACACAAAGTGAAATACACTGTTTGAGTACTCGTTATAGCATTAACGAAGAATAGTTGAGTAATTCCAGTAGGCAGCAGGGAGATGAAGAGAGATAATTAGATGATTAAGTTCAAATAAAGTCCTTAGTAATATCTCCCCATGCAACCTCTCTGTCTTTATCACTCCTAACAACTCACATTACATTGAACTTGCACTTCTGAGAGGAAAGGACATTTTCCCTGTCACCGTATCCGACAACTTCCACCCCAATTCCTCCATATATTTATACTCAGATCCAGAATTGTTCTCAATTAGGTCATACACCACGGGAAATCTGACTTAACTCATCTGATTTGGCCAAGGAGCAGTCATTTTTAAAGTTCCACAGGTGCTTCTAATATGCATCCAGAATTGAAAACAGACAATCTAGTCCTTGTTCTTTGTTTTGATGAGACAAAAATGAGAGGTGCAGAACATGGGTGGGTTGGAGCTGGCATTATGGCATAGCTGATAAAGCCAACATCTGCAATGCTGGCATCCCATATGGGTGCTAGTTTGTGTCTCAGCTGTTCCACTTCCAATCCAGCTCCCTGCTAGTGGCCTGGGGAAAGCAGCAGAAGATGGCCCAAGTGTATGGGCACTGACATCCTTGCAGGAGACCCAGATGAAGCTTCTGGCTCCTGGCTTTGGCCTGGCCCAGCCCTTGGCTGCTGTAGCCATCTGGTGTAAGAACCAGAAGATAGAAGATCGCGCTCTTTCTCTCTCTTTCCTTCTAACTCTGACTTTTAAATAAATAAATAAAGATATAAATAAATAAATAAATATTTTTAAAAATAAAAATAAGAAAAAACACAAGCAGGTGGATGAGGGATGCAGGAGAGAATAACTAAAGTTACTCAACACAGTGTAGCTCGCTTTCCATCATATCAAATTTAAGCAAGAACAAATTATTTCTGTAAAGGTGAGGATCTGTGATGTAAAATCTAGTGAAACTGTGTGGTTTATTATAGAAGGAATGATCAGAATATCAAGTGAGTTAGGGAGAACCAGCTCCTTTTTATGTTCACGATCGATGAGATTAGCTGGACTGAAGGTAAAGTAAGACCAGCTGTATGTGATGGCACTTCAAGTAGGAGTGGTAGGAGTTAACAGAAGAAAAAGATAAGATTCCAACAGGCAAGCAAAGGATCTGTGGAGACATAACTTGGCTGAATAAACAGAATTAGCCAAGACTATATTATCTAAACATGAAGCTCATTTCTAAATCAAAGTTGGACTTTTAGCAACTCTATCTACTTTTAGTTTCCTATCTGTATAAATTACACGAATAATGAGCCTGTATTACTGCACTCTGAAAGTCGTACCCTTGAGAAAGGAATATCAAAGAAGACTCTCAGAATCCTAGGAAATGAGAATAGAAATTACTTTGGTTCCAGAGGTTGACTTTTTCTTAGATTTATTTTGTAAATATAGAATGTTTAAAAAATTAAATTGAGGCTGACAAGAAGGAAAATCAATGCAGAAGTTCCATTAATATTTACTGGCAGCAGAGCAAGGGGCAAAGGGACAAAGTGATCTTGTCTCATTTCCTTACCAACAGCTTTAATCTCTTTATCCCTTTTTAAAAAGATTTATTTTTATTTGTTTGAAAGCAGAGTTACAGAGAGAGCAGGAGACACACACACACACACACACACAGAGAGAGAGAGAGAGAGAGAGAGATCTTCTATCCATTGTTATACTTCCCAAATGCTGGCAACAACCCAGGCTGGGCCAGGCTGAAGCCAGAAACTCAGAGCTTTTTCTGGGTCTCCCACATGAGCACAGGGGCCCAAGTACGAAGGCCATCTTCCTCGGTTTTCCCAGGCACATCAGTCCACTGCTTTCTCAGGCGCATTAGCAGGGAGCTGGATTGGAAGTGAGGCAGCTAAGTCTTGAACTGGCGTCCGTGTAGAATGCCAGCATCACAAGCAGAGGCTTAACCTACTATGCCACATGCCAGTCCCTCTTTATCCTTCTTCTAAACCAAATCTGTTCCCAGTTGCTCAACAGGTTCCAAGACTCAGAAAAAAAAAATACATGTATTTCTCAATTTACAATGTGATTAGAACCCAATAAACACAACATCAGTTGAAAATCATCAGTAGAAAATGCATCTAAGCATTTAATGTACCAAACCTATCAAACATGGTAATTTAGCAATACAACACACTGCAGAGTGTAGGTCGTTTCCCTTCATGATTGTGTGGCTAAGTGGAAGCTGTGCTCGCTAGCACTACCCAGCATCACAAGAGAGTATTATGCTACTAGCCCAAGAAAAGATCCAAATTCAAAATTTATAATAGCTTCTACAGAATGCATATGGCTTTCACACTATCATAAAGTAAGAAAACTATAAATCAAACCATCATAAGGGACCCTCTGCCTAGTCTTATCCGAAATAAAACTGCCTGCCTTATTACTTGAACTTTAACTTCATATACTAATCATTTAATACTGTCCCTCAATGTTTTAGCATATAGACTAACCTTTCAATATATAATCATCTTATTTCAGTATGACCCTGTTCATACAGCAATTAATAGAATTTTGTGACTCATACTAACCTTCAAAACATTTGTCTTTAGTGTCCTGTTTTTATATGCACACATACACATAAATCTCTCTCTCATTTCAAGCTCAATTTTCTGCCTAAGGACAAATGGCAAAGGGCCCACATTAGTGCCAACATCAGAAAGCTCTTAAAATGTGACTCTTCTCTAAAGAGGATAAAAAGGACAGAAATGTCACTGGCTTCTTACCATGTGTTCCAAACTGGTGCTAACATTGATATTTGGATATCAGAAATAGAAAGATAAAACACCATAAAATAAGGACTTAGTCCATTTATAAAGCTATGACAAAGTGCCATAGATTAATGGCTAGATATCTGAAAATTCTACATCAAAGCATTGGAAGATCCATTGTATATGGTAAACAGGCATCTTCCTGCTGTGTTCTCACATGATGAGGTCGTAAGATTCATTTATTTATTTATTTGAAGGACAGAGTTATAGAGGGAGAAAGAGATAGAGAAATCTTCCACCCACTGGTTCACTTCCCAGATGGCCACAATTGTCAGGGCTGAGCCAGGCCAAAGCCAGTTGTGTCGAACTCTATCCAGATCTCCCTTATGGGTTACAGGGTCCCAGGTACCTGGGCTGCCCTCTACTGCTTTTTGAGAAGCATTAACAAGGAGCTGGATCAGAAGTGGAGCAACCAGGAACCAAACTGGCACCCATATGGTTTGCTGGCATCACAGACGGTGGCATAACCTACTACAGCACAACATTGGCCCTCTGAACACTTTTGTAAAGTATGAATCCATTCATGAGGGCTCCAACCCCATGACCTAATTACCTCGCAAAGTCCTTAGGTCATAATACTATCACAATGAGGGTAAGGATTTTAACATGAATTTTGAGGGATCTACAAACATTCAATCTACAGAAGGGCTGTTATTAGCAAGCAGGTCCCATCAATCACAGATGAAATTTTTACAAGATTTATTTACTTGATTTATTTGAAAGGCAGAGTTATATACAGAGAGAAGGAGAGACAGAGAGAAACCTCCTATCTGTTGATTCACTCCCCCACATGGCTGTAACACTCAGGGATGGGCCAGGCAAAAGCCAGGAGCCTGGAACTCACTCCATCCACATGCCAATAGATGGCTGAGACTCAAGTACTTGGGCCATCTTTTGCTATTATCCCAGGTGCATTAGCAGGGAACTGGATAACAACCAGGGCAGACAGGACTCGAACCTGCATTCATCTGGGGTGCCAGCATGGCGGGTGGTGCCATGACACTAGTCCCACAGATAAGTTTCAACCTTCCTTTCTACCATATTAAAGTGACTGCTGTTTCAAAAGCTGACTGAACCTTCACAAGACAAACAGGGGTAAAAAGGAATTCACTGTGACTATTTCATCTTTTGATAGACACCACAATTATTTAGATGAAGGCTAACTAATGATGCAACTTGGCAAATACCAGAGACATTACTCATCCAAGCTGTCTTCATGGAAAATGATGTTGGCTGAAATAATCAAGAAACTGTATTCTTTCCTATTGAACCATGTGTTTTACAAACTCAAATCTCAAAATTACAATTCCATTTTAGATCCAGTCTAAATGTCAAACACATAGAAAAGTCCCTACTCAATTTGATTGCTCATAATCTTCATGGTAAACTCATATTTCTTCAGCTTCTCTTCATTATAAAGAAATACCTGACACAGGCTATTTAAGAAGAAAAGAGTGGTTTATTTGGCTCACAGTTTAGGAGGTTCAAATTCCAAATGGCATGGTACACGTTCTGATTTTAGAGATGGTGCCCATGGCAGGTGGCAGAGCCTGTGTGGGAGAAGGACCACATGGTGATTCAGGAAGTAGACAGGGCTGGGAGGAGCCAGGCTTGCTCTGTTTATAATAATCCCATTGCAAGGGGTCACATGAAGACTATCAAGGGAGCTCAAAAAATCTCACACCTGACCCAAGGACGTGCCAGTAGGCTCCAGTTTTTAAAGGTGCCATAGCACCTCCCAACACCCATCCTGATGACCAAACATCCAATCACTTGAATCTTTGGGGGCACATATCCAAACCACAGCACCAAGGAAGATGAAAAGTATTAAAAAAAAACTACCACCCACTTTCTTTCCTGTTTTCAAATTGAAGTGACTCCAACTTCAAAGTAAATTTGACTCAAACTCACCTCTGATATTCTGATCGCGTTGCGCCAATCTGAAGCCAGGAGCCAGGTGCTTCCTCCTGGTCTCCCATGCGGGTGCAGGGCCCAAGCACTTGGGCAATCCTCCACTGCCTTCCCGGGCCACAGCAGAGAGCTGGACCGGAAGAGAAGCAATCGAGACTAGTACCCAGCACCCCAACCGGGACTAGAACCCGGTGTGCCGGCGCCGCAGGCAGAGGATTAGCCAAGTGAGCCGAGGTGCCGGCCTAATTCATAATTTTTAAAGCTTTATCTGGGGCTGGTGTTGTGGCATAGCAGATAAAACCACCTCGTCATCCCATATGGGCACCAGTTGCTGTCCCACCTGCTCCACTTCAGATTCAACTCCCTCCAATGGCCTGAGAAAAGCAGCAGAAGATGGCCCAAGTGCTTGGGTCCACATCACCCACTTGGGAAATCCAGAAGCAGCTCCTGGCTTCGGATTGATGCAGCTCCGGCAATTGCGGCCAATTGGGGAGTGAAGCAGTGGATGGACGACGTCTTTCTCTGCCTCTCCTTCTCTCTTTGTGTAACTCTGACTTTCAAATAAGTAAATAAATCTTTAATAAAAAAGAAAATAATTTTAATCCATTTTAGAGAAAATAATAAATTGCATTAAATGCTATTTTATTAAACATTTCTCTGCCTCCTTAGGCGGGGTGTGCTGATCATGACTGCTTTACTGACGACTAAGCACCCTGATAAACATTGCTCACTCTCATAGTGAGCTGTGATTCAGTGTTGTGTGATGCACTGCCAAGAAAATGAATGCAACATGAATACACATACAAAGTCCACAAATACTAGAAGTAGGAGACTGCTTTTTACTTCCTTGTTTCATTCTTGAACTCTGGTGTACCTACCATGTTACATACTCCACTTCAGGAAGGATATTGGCAAAGTGTAGTACTCCAGCTGAGGAGGGCCTCTAGGGTAGTAAATGACCTGAAATCAAGCTTCAGTAGGGGAAATGACAGGAAGCAGTAGAGTAGATGGCAGTGTCTTTCCAGTGTATGGCCTTTGTCTGTGGTCAGGGACATAGTGTCCAGCTGCCCAGGATATGGAGTTTGGCACCATATACATGACCCTGGAACTGCAGCTGCTGGCCTGTCATAAAGGTGTATCTTGATCTGAGAATGACTACCTCTCAATATCAGCAGTAGCTGAAAATGATGTTGAAAAACCATGGGATGGTGTACAAGGCCTGTGATCCTCATAGTAGCCATTTTGTGGCCTGCTAGAGAGTCTCAAAAGGAGGAAGGCCTGGCAGGGGCCTTATTGAGGTCGCTGAAAGCTTTGGACCACCGTAGTATTTTCCAGCTGACAGAGGCCTGTTCCATGTCCCCAAAGGACTGGGAGATCAAGATGACCCTGGGGTTTGAGCATGTAGACCAAGACCTAAAATGTAAACAAGCCCTCCATTTGTTAACCCAGGTTTGTCAGAAGGGACTATCAAGGATCTGGTGCTCTGGTTTCCAAGGAGCCTAGATTTCCTTCATGCCAACTGCGTGATCCACTGGTAGCCATTCTGATTACAAGTGGTGGGGCAGGAGTCAAGCTGGCTAACTTCGACCTTGCCAGCTGATGGCTGGTAGATGGTGCTGGTTACACTCTGGTACCACACTCTCTAAGTCCTTCACAGTATACATACACACCACCTATGGACAGGTGGAATGTTGGCTCTATCTTTGCAGAGATGTTTCGTCAAAAATCTTTCTTCTGCAGAAACTCTGAAGCTGAACAGTTGGGCAAAGTCTTCGACCTGATTAGGCCGCCTCCAGAGGATGACTGGCCCTAAGATGTGACTCCACCCTAGGCAGCCTTTGCCCCTTGGAAGTCCTCCCAGTGCATTGCTGGTGCCCACAATAAAAGATCTGCAGTTGGGGCTGGTGCTGTGGCGCAGCTGGTTAAAGGCCTTTTGGGTGCCTATTTGTGTTCCAACTGCTCCACTTCCAATCCAGCTCCCTGCTAAAGCACCTGGGAAAGCAGTGGAGGATGGCCAAAGTCCTTGGGCCCTTGCACCCACATGGGAGACCGGGAGAAAGCTCCTGGCTTCCAATCAGCTCAGCTCCAGCTGTTTTGGCCAATTGGGGAGTGAACCAGCAAAGGGAAGACCTCTTTCTCTCTGCCTCTCTCTCTGCAAATAAATAAATCTTGAAAAAAAAAATCCCAAAGCCAGCACTGTGGTACATCAGGTTAAGCCACTGCTTGGGATGCTAGCATTTTATATAAGTGTTCTGGATCAAGTCCTGGCTATTCTGCTTCCAATCCAACTTCCTGCTAATGCTCCTGGGAAGACAGGGGAAGATAGCCAAAGTATGTGGTACCTTGTTGTCCACTTGGGATACCTCATTGGGGTTCCTGGCTCCTGTCATTGTCCTGGCCTAGATCTGGCTTTTGTGGCCCTTTGGGAAATGAACCAGACAATGTAATAGCTCTCTCTCTCTCTTCTTCCTGCTCCATCTCCCTTGCTCTCTGTTGCTCTGTTTTTCATGTAAATAAATATAAAGAAAAAAAGAAAAAGAAGAAAGGAAGTAAGTTAATCTCCACTGAAGCATTAAAAGAGTGGAACCTTAATCTGGCCACAGCATTTGGACATAAAGTCTTTGGGAGACAATTAGGATTTGACATGGTCATCTGCAGGGAGACTCCACAATTGAATCCTGGTGGCTTTGTAAGAAGAGAGAGAAAAGACCAGAAGAAACACAGAAACACATATGTGCACCCTGTCTCTGGCCATGCACTGCCTTGTGAAACTTTGGTACTTTGCCAGTAAAAATATCATCACCAAGAGCAGTAGTATGATGTAGCAGGTTAAGCCAATGACAACAAGGCTCCTATATGAGTGTGTGTTTCATGTTCTGGTTGCTGTGCTTCTGAGCCAACTCCCTGCTAATGCACCTGAGAAAGTAGCTGAAGATGGCTCAAGTGCTTGGGCCCCTTCCCCCATGTAGGAGGTCCTGGCTCCTGGCTTAGACCTAGCCCATCTCCAGTTGTTGTGGGCATTTGGAGAATGAACGAATGAACCAGTGGATGAAAGATCTCTCTCTTTCTCTCTCTCTCTCTCTCTCTCTCTCTCTGACTCTGCCTAGCAACAGAAAATGGGCAAATACACACAGGTTCCTCATCTATAAAATGAGGATAATAATAGCCCCTATTAGGGCCAGTGCTGTGGCACAGCAGATTAAGCTGCAGTCTGCAGCACTGGCATCCATAAGGGTGCCAGTTCAAGTCCCAACTACTCCACTTCCAATCCAGTTCCTTGCTAATGCACCTGAGAAAGCAGCACAGGATGGGCCAAGTCCTTTGGCCCCTGTATCCATGTGGGAGACCTAGAAGAAGATCCTGGCTCCTGGCTTCAGATTGGCTCACACCTGGATGCTGCAGCCATTTGGGGAATGAACCCAGCAGATGGAAGATCTCTTCTCTCTCTTTCTCTCTCTCTGCCTTTCAAATAAATAAAATAAATCTAATTTACTATTGAACGCTTATTGCCAGCAGAGCACACAGCACATATTTGTTGAACTAAGTGAATGAAATGAATAATTACAAATACAGTTCCGGAATAGTTAATGTATATAGTGAGCCCTCAATCAGTGTTAACAGGGGCCAGTGTTGTGGCCCGCAACACGGGCATCTCCTATGGGCTCCAGTTCTACTTCCAGTTCAGCTCCCTGTTAATGTACCTGGGAAAGCAGTGGAAGAAGCCCCATATTTTTGAGTCCCTGAACCCACAAGGGAGACCTGGAAGAAGCTCCGAACCTCTGGCTTCCGTCTGGCCCAGCCATAACCATTGCAGCCATTTGTGGAGCAAATCAGTGGATGGAAGATTCTGTCTGTCCTTCCTTCTCTATCTATAATTCTGCCTTTCAAATAAATAAAAAATAAAATCTTTATGAAAAGTGTTAGCTTTTTTTTTATGTATTTATTTTTTTGACAGGCAGAGTGGATAGTGAGAGAGAGAGACAGAGAGAAAGGTCTTCCTTTTGCCATTGGTTCACCCTCCAATGGCCGCCGTGGCCGGCGCGCTGCGGCTGGCACACCGCGCTGATCCGAAGGCAGGAGCCAGGTGCTTCTCCTGGTCTCCCATGGGGTGCAGGGCCCAAGCACTTGGGCCATCCTCCACAGCACTCCCTGGCCACAGCAGAGAGCTGGCCTGGAAGAGGGGCAACCGGGACAGAATCCGGCGCCCCGACCGGGACCAGAACCCAGTGTGCCGGCGCCGCAAGGCGGAGGATTAGCCTAGTGAGCCACGGCGCCGGCCAGCTAATTTGTTTTAAAATATATATATTTGAAAAGTAGCATTACAGGGAGAAGGAGAGAGAGGGAGAGAGATTTTTCCGTCACTGGTTTACTCCCCAGATGGCCACGAAAGGTTGGGGCTGGGCCAGGCCGAAGCCAGGAACCTGAAACTCCTCACTGGTGCTCATATGGCATGCTGGAGTTGTAGGCCATGGCTTAACTAGCAGCACCACAACACCGGATCTACTGTTAGCTATTTTTTTATACTATTTTCCTACTGGACTATCCTATACCTGGCTATTTCTACATACATGTTATCAAATTATGTATACTCACTTGAATTTTCAATTTCCCAATAATACTCTATCTCAGGCATCTTAAGTTGCTAACACCATTTCATACAACTTTATCTCAGTTGTTTCTGATGGAGTGTTTTCTACCTTGAAGATACATCTTACCCTAATTCAGTTATTCAACTCATTATTGACCTATATTTAGGCTAATTCCAATTTGTTGCTATTATAATACTGCGAAGAACATTTTATTTTTTAGCTTTTCCATAGGTACAATTCTAAGAAGATAACCATATTTCCCTCCCTTCCCCAAACCCCCTCTTTCCTTCCCTTTGCAAAGAACATTTCCATTTTCCATCAAGAATTATGTACAAAGGAATGACACAAGTAGAGCTACACTGCTGCATGTCCTAGTTTGGAAAGGGAGTCTGCATTAGTCAGGGTTTTCCAGAAAAACAGAATATATATATTATATATATATATATATATATATATACTATATATATTATACACACACACACAGGAATTGGCTTTCACAATTGTGGAGGACAGCAAGTCCAAATTCTGCAGGGTGGAACAGCAGGCTGAAGACCCAAGAAAAACTTGATGTTGGAGTTCAGATTCGAAGTTAACTGCTACAGAATGATCTCTTATTCAGTGGAGGTCAATCTTTTGCTCTGGTTAGGCCTCTCACTGATTGGATGAGACCCATTCACATTAGGCAGGGCAACATGCTTCAGTCACTGTCCACCAATTTAAATGTTCATTTCATCCAAAGACACATGGAAACATCCAGAATAAAGTTTGATCACATTTCTTGACACTATGGTCCAGTCAAGTTGACACATAAAATTAATTACCAAAGATTTCTGGTCGAAGGGTAACTGTTTATGAACATACAGTTCTGAGTCTGGGTTGTAAGGATGCCTTCTGGAAATGATGACGTATGCGTTTCTCTTTCCCTCTAACCTTGGTTATAGAAGAATGTATTCTTGTGTCTTGTGTGCCCACTATTTAGAATTCCTCTGTCATGCTAGCAGTCATTTGCCACTTCTTGATGCTATTACAATGTCAGCCTTGAGCAGCTAAAAATGGATGTGAAAACCTTGGTATAGTTGTTCATGCCAAGGAAATATGCAGCTAAGTGCTCCTCTGGTCTTGTGTGAGTTAGATAAACCCTGGTAACTAACTTTATTACAATTATGTCTAAAATTAAAGTAAATAAATAATGAGTGAGGCCTGAGTGATAGTTTTTTTTTTTTTAATGGTTGAAAAGTACTCACTGACTAATGTCTGAGTCTTGTAACATTTATTTATATGTGGTTTGATGGGCTGTTCTAGTTTCTCATCTGAGTTCTGGGTATGTGAGAATGTTGGGTGCATTCTGGGTATGTGAGATTGTTGAGAGAGCATTGCATGGGCTTGGTGTTGTCCTAAAATATCTGTAGAGCAAATGTACAAATAAATACCATAAATAAGCAAATAATTTTCCAGTTTTGATGAGTACTTGTGAACTTTTAAGTTGAAGAATTAATATAGTCTCCCCGATTTATTGCCTAATATAAGGTTCCTTTACTTTTAAAATTGAGTTTGTGGTTTTGGTGCAGTCAGTGGTTAGGATGCTACCTGGGATGCCTGCATCCCATAAAAGAATACCTGAGTTCAAGCTTGGTTCTACTTCCAACTTCAACTTCCTGTTAATGTGCCTCCCGGAAGGCTGCAGATGATGGCTCGGCTCAAGTACTTAGGTCTCTGCCACCAAAATGGGAGATTTGGACTGAGTTCCAGCCCTCCTGGCTTTGAACTGGCCTAGCCCCAGCTGTTGTGGGCATTTGAAGAGTGAACTGGCAGATAGAAAATCTCTCCCTCTGTGTGTGTGTGTGTGTGTGTGTGTCCATTTGTCTCTGTCCCTCTGCCTTTCAAATAAGTAACAATAAATGAATAAAAGTTTTAAATAAATAAATAAAATTCGGTATATATTCAAGAAATAAAGTTAGGGGGCCGGCACTGTGGCGTGGCGGGTTAACACCCTGGCCTAAGGCGCCAGCATCTCATATGGGTGCCGGTTTGAGACTCGGCTGCTCCACTTCCGATCCAGCTCTCTGCTATGACCTGGGAAAGCAGTACAAGATGACCCAGGTCCTTGGGCCCCAGCACCCGCGTGGAAGACCCAGAGGGGCTCTTGGCTCCTGGCTTCAGATTGGCGCAGCTCTGGCCGATGTGGCCATCTAGGGAGTGAACCATCAAATGGAGGACCTCTCTCTCTCTCTCTTTCTCTCCCTTTTCTCTCTCTGTGTAACTCTGACTTTGAAATAAATAAATCTTAAAAAAAAAAGAAATAAAGTTAGAAGCTCAGCAAAGGGAGAAAATATACAATTAAAAATATAAGAGTTGGCATAGTGGTGCAGTGGGTTGAGCTGGTGTTTGCAACACCAGTATCCTGTATCAGAGTGCTAGTTTGAGTCTGGCTATTCCAATGCCAATCTAGCTCCCTGTTAATTTTCCTAGCCATGTGGGAGACCTAGAAGGAGTTCCTGGCTCTTGGCTTTGGCCTGACCCAAACTTGGCTGTTGCAGCCATTTGGGGAGTAAACTAGAGAACGAAAGATTCTCTCTCTCTCTCTCTCTCTCTCTCTCTGTTATCTGCCTTTAAAATAAGTAAATAAACACATCTTTAAAATATATATACCACCATATTTTATTTTTAGCTACCATTTGTTCGTACATAGGTATTAAAATACATAATGACTAAGAGCTAAGTGTATTACATAATCTGTCATCATTCTCTGACTTCAAGAGGCACATCATTAACCTTTCCATTAATTCTATACCTTTTGGTCTTTCAAAATCAACACCTACTCTAAATTACTACTCAGATTAAACCCTAGTTGTACATCTGCATTCTCTGGTCTAGTCTGAAAAGCCTGCACATGTTTCTGTCTCATCCCCATTTCTGCCTCACTCCAGAATCTGGCTTAGAGCCCTGGACTTTCTCAAACCCAACTGCTGGCAAGCAAATGCTCTACCAAACAACTCTCTCACATGCCTGTGTATTAAAAATAGCCAATATAACTCACTAGCACACAAACTCTGAAAGATAGCTCCTGTACCCCAGAGATCAAGAGTGGGGAGGACAGTGTGTGAAGGAAAGTATCAATATTCAGAAAGAACTGTCTAGACTTTATGATGATGTTGGGTTTTCCCAGGTACTCCCATCAGTATACACATTTGCAAGGGATTTCATGTAAAAATCTCCTTTGTTAACTGATTTACCTTAAGAGGCATATTTTCTTCAGTGTCTGTTATGGCTCATACAGCACTGTCACGCTTCTTTGTGAGTCACACTGTTTAGACTCAACACTATAGTAATGGCCCTGGCTTGGAAAATGGCCTTTGTTGGCCGGTGCCGCAGCTCAATAGGCTAATCCTCCACATGCAGCGCCAGCACACCGGGTTCTAGTCCTGGTCGGGGCACCGGATTCTGTCCCGGTTGCCCCTCTTCCAGGCCAGCTCTCTGCTGTGGCCAGGGAGTGCAGTGGAGGATGGCCCAAGTGCTGGGGCCCTGCACCCCATGGGAGACCAGGAGAAGCGCCTGGCTCCTGGCTTCGGATCAGCACAGTGCGCCGGCCGCAGCAGCCATTGGAGGGTGAACCAACGGAAAAGGAAGACCTTTCTTTCTGTCTCTCTCTCTCTCACTGACTACTCTGCCTGTCAAAAAAAAAAAAAAAAAAAAAAAAAAAAAGAAAAAAAGAAATAAAGAAAGAAAATGGCCTTTGTCAAGCTCTTCTGCCTTGACATGCTTAGAGGAAGCTTTTTAATTCAGTCGATTCTTCATTATAGCAATCATTATTAAATACTTTCTATGGTAGGCAAGACTACCACATTCTTCAAGTCAAGAGGGCACCATTCTCAGTACAGCAGTACAGTCTCAAGAGTTAAACTCTGGTGGGGCATTTTTGTGGTTATATATTTACCAAGTGGAATAAAAAGGCATGCATTACATTGCTACATACTCTCAGCCCTCTAGGAATGATACAACACACATTGGAAACAGGGAGATTATTGTGCATTTATTATTCATTCACACTTACTTGTTATTCATTAATGAATAGGCCAAGTTTACATTTTTCTGATCCTCCAACTGGTGGCTTTCTCAAGGTTTAGAGACTCTACCCCTGATATGAAGCTACACTTAGTAATCAAATGTAAACACAGAGCAGGTAAAGATTTTAAACCAATTAAGAATTAGGCGGCCGGCGCTGGGGCTCACTAGGCTAATCCTCCACATGCAGCGCCAGCACACCGAGTTCTAGTCCTGGTCGGGGCACCGGATTCTGTCCCGGTTGCCCCTCTTCCAGGCCAGCTCTCTGCTGTGGCCAGGGAGTGCAGTGGAGGATGGCCCAAGTGCTTGGGCCCTGCACCCCATGGGAGACCAGGAGAAGTACCTGGCTCCTGCCATCGGATCAGCGCGGTGCGCTGGCCGCAGCGTGCCAGCCGCGGCGGCCATTGGAGGGTGAACCAACGGCAAAGGAAGCCCTTTCTCTCTGTCTCTCTCTCTCTCTCTCACTGTCCACTCTGCCTGTCAAAAAAAAAATAAGAAGAAGAATTAGGCAACAAAAATGCTTAACTTTTAAATTAGGTTTTTATCTTTAAATGTTGGTGTGTCTTATCAGTGAGAGAAATAAAGTTCAGCTTTGCATCCAACACTCAAAACAGCTGACGATATGACCTTTGTAATCCACAAAAACTGAAGTTTAATTTTTATGATCATTCTTTTTTTTTTTTTATCAAGCTATGACAACAGAAAACCAGTTTCTCTTCAATACAACCAAGCCAGGAAGGTCACAAAACATAGTCCTGAGGTGTTTATTTATTATCAGCTGTAAAAAAAAAGTTCTCCTTGCAGTAAGAAAACTTTTTTTCCTAACAGTAATTGACCTCATCAAAATTATTTCACCCTTGTCAAACATTTGTAAGACTTAATGTAACTACTTCCTTTCTTAGATCAAGAACACCTTGTGATTCAGGTAAAAATAATTCTTCAAACATAAGAATTTATGAAACTGTATCTTTTACCAATCATTAGCCAGCTGTTTATGTTGTTATTTAATGTGTATTAATGTTAGCTTGTGGAACCTGCAGTGTGGGCCAGCGGGTTAAGCTGCCACTTGGATCACTGACATCCAGGCTGCCCCATTTCTGATCCAGCTCCCTGAGAATGTGCCTGGGAAAGCAGTCAAGGTGGCCCTAGAACTTGGGCCTCTGCCACCCATGTGGCAGACCCAGATGGGGTTTCTGGCTCCTGGCTTCAGTCTAACCCAGCTCCAGCTTTTGTAGCCATTTGGGTAGTGAACCAACAGATGGAAGATCTGTCTCTCTCTCTATGTGTGTCTCTCCCCCTCTCTTTGTAACTCTGCCTTTCAAATAAATAAAAATATATTGTAAAAAGTACAACTAACAGCATGACACCGTATTTTTTAAAAAATGTCAGCTTGTAAAAGGAAATAACAGCATCTTCACTAGTTTATAAGAAACCAATATTTCAAATAACTCTCACTAAATACTATCGTGTCTGGAGCACTGGAAGGAGGACAGATACAAAGATGAAGGACTCTGTCCGCATTCATGATATGCTCACAATCTGCTGCCCTAGAACAAGAATGACTCAAAGAACGTGACCAAAAGGCAAGCTAACAAGGGCTATACCCATGGATTAAACAAAGTGCCTTGAAAATTGGAAGATGAATTCCAACTGGGGGATTTGTACATGTGTATAACAACCACGTGGGGATGTCAGAGGAATGGAAAAACCAGGAGATTAAGGGATAAAGAGACTTGAAAATTTAAGAATGGAAGTCTAACTGAAGAATGCAGATTTAACCCTTCTAAGTCCTGGATCTTAGAATAACATGCTCAGGGGCTGGCGCTGTGGTGTAGCAGATAAGGCCTCAGCTTGCAGTGCTGACATCCCCTACGGGAGCAGTTCAAGTCCTGGCCGCTCCACTTCTGATTCAGCTCTCTGCTATGGCCTGGGAAAGCAGTAGAGGATGGCCTAAGTCCTTGGGCCCCTACACCCCTGCAGCTATGTGGGAGACCCAGAAGAAGCTCCTGGCCCAGCTCTGGCCATTGCTTCCATTTGGGGAGTGAGCCAGCTTATGGAAGCCCCCCTCTCTCCCTCTCTCCTCGCTCTCTCTGCCTTTCTAATAATAATAATAACTATAAACTTAAAAAAAAGTAACATGTCCAGATTTGTGTTTCCTTAGCTGGTCTTACCTATTCTCCCTGTTTCATACAGGGTGAAATCTACATTGCTATTACTTAAACAAAAATCTCCTCATATGCATGTCTTCTATTGCTGACTCTCTTGCCCTTTCCATTCTTTTTTTTTTTTTTTCTTTTTTGACAGATAGAGTTAGACAGTGAGAGAGAGAGACAGAGAGAAAGGTCTTCCTTCCGTTGGTTCACTCCCCAAATGGCTGCTATGGCTGGCGCTGCGCCGATCTGAAGCCAGGAGCCAGGTGCTTCCTCCTGGTCTCCCATGCGGATGCAGGGCCCAAGGACTTGGGCCATCCTCCACTGCACTCCCGGGCCACAGCAGAGAGCTGGACTGAAAGAGCAGCAACCAGGACTAGAACCCCGCGCCCATATGGGATGCCAGCGCTGCAGGCGGAGGATTAACCAACTGAGCCACGGTGTCGGCCCCGCCCTTTCCATTCTTGCAAAAGCACAGTGCTTCATTTCCATGACATGAACTTCCAGGCATGACTTGAACACTGTCAGCTCAGTTGATACTCTCAAGCTCTGCCACTGGCTTGGAATCCTTCCTCATTCTTCTCTGTTATTCAGCTTGTAGACTTGGTTAGCATTTATTTAACTTCCATGGATATTTTATACATACTCACATATGTATAAATATGTGTGTGTGTATGTGTGTACATTGTGTTTTATGGAGAGAGCATTTGACCTAGCAGTTGAGATGCTGATTGGAGTGCCCCATCAGAGTGTCTGGGTTCATGTCCTAGCTCTGCTCCTAATTCCAGCTTCCTACTAATGCACATTTTAGGAGACAGTGAGTGAAGGCACAAACAATTGCATCCCTGGCACTTAAGTGAGAGACCTGGATTGAGTTTTCAGCTCCTGGTTTGGCCTGGCCTAGTCCTAGTTATTGTGGACCTCTCGTGAATGAACCTGGGAATGGAAGAACTCTCTCAAATAAATAAAATTTATTTATTTATTTTAAGAAATTTTATTTATTTATTTGAGAGGTAGATTTACAGACAGTGAGAAGGAGAGACAGAGAGAAAGGTCTTCCATCCACTGGCTCACTCCCCAAATGGTCACAACAGCTAGAGCTGTGCTGATCAGAAACCAGGAGCCAGGAGCTTCTTCTGGGTCTCCCATGAGGGTGCAGGTGGGCCATCTTCTACTGCTTTCCCAGGCCATAACAGAGAACCAGATCAGAAGAGGAACAGCAAAGACTAGAACTGGCACCCATATGGGATGCCAGTGCCATAGGTGAAGGCTTAACCTACTGTGCCACAGAGCCAGCCCCTAAAAATTTTTTAAAAAGTATACATTTCAGGATATCGTGATGTAGTGGCTAAGCTGCTGCATGTGACACTGGCATCCCATATGAGCACCAGTTTGAGTCCCAGCTGCTTCACTTCTGATCCAGCTCCCTGGTGGTGTGCTTGGGAAAGCAGCAGAGAATGGCTCAAGTGCTTGGACCCCTGTATCCAGGTGGGAATCTCCTGGCTCCTGGCTTCGGATCGGCACAGCTCTGGCCATTGCGGCCATCTGGGGAGTGAACCAGCAGATTGAGGATCTTTTTGTCCTCCCTCTCTCTGTAACTCTTCCTTTCAGGTTAATAAATAGATCTTTCAGGTTAATAAATACACACACACACACACATACTTTAGGGGTGGGCATTTGGTGCAGCAGAAAATAAGTCACTTGTGACTCTCATATCCCAAGTCAGAGTGTCTAGTTCAAATCCTGGCTCTACTTCCAATCCAGCTTCGAGCTAATGCATACCTTTGGAAGGTGCAGATGATAGCAGATGATTGCTAACCACAGGGGAGGCTAAGAAGGAGCTCCTGGCTCCTACTTTCAGCCTGGCCCAAACCTGGCTGTGTGAGCCTTTGGGGAATGAACTGGTAGATGGTACATCTCCCTCTGTCTCTGTGCCTTTCAAATAAAATGAAAATACATATTTTTAGAAAATAAAAAGATAGGTTTACTATATATATAACTCTCTGCTTTTATTTATTTATTATTTATCTGAGTCCCATTATGTATTGAGCAGTATTTGAAGCAGAGAGGTCTACAGATCTGGCCACTACTCATCAGGGAGTTTATAGTCCATCTAAATGCTACCCATCTTTTGAGAGAATTTCTCCAGACTAGTAGTCTGGCCTGTGAACTTTTATGTTACATTCAGATATGTCAGTACTAGCTACATAAATGATCAAACTGTTTCCTACAGGCGTTCTTTCTTTTTAATGTTTCTTGAGATGTTTATTATTGGTTTGGTTTTTATCAGCTAAAGAATTGCAAGGTCCTTCAGAACAAGGATTTCATTTCACTTTGTTTCTTAACTAACAGCATCTAATTAAAATGTTTCTATTTACCTTAAGCCACTGCTTGCAATGCCCACATTCCATATCAGAGTGCCAGTTGGAGTCCTAGCTCTTTCACTTCCGATCCTGCTTCCAGCTAACATGCCTGAGAAAGCAGCAGATGATGGCTCAAATGATGGGACCCTTCCACCCACATGGTGGAAGGCTACTAGGACGGAGTTCCTGGCTCCTGGGTTCTGTTTAGCCTCGCCCTGGAAGTTGTGGGCATTTAGGGAGTGAATCAGCAGATGGGCAGATGGATGATGTCTCTTTCTCTGCCTTCCCTGTCTCTCTGTCACTCTGCCTTTTAATTAAATAAATAAATAGAAACAATTTTTAAAAATTAAAGCACATGTATAAATTAAGGCAAAACTTTTATTTAACTTTTATTTAATGAATATAAATTTCCAAAGTACAGCTTATAGATTATAATGGCTTCCCCCCATAACGTCCCTCCCACCCACAACCCTCCCCTTTCCCACTCCCTCTCCCCTTCCATTCACATCAAGATTCATTTTCGATTCTCTTTATATACAGAAGATCAGTTTAGCATACATTAAGTAAAGATTTCAACAGTTTGCTCCCACACAGAAACATAAAGTGAAAAATACTGTTTGAGTACTAGTTATAGCATTAAATCTCAATGTACAGCACACTAAGGACAAAGATCCTACATGAGGAGTAAGTGCACAGTGACTCCTGTTGTTGACTTAACAAATTGACACTCTTGTTTATGGCATCAGTAATCACCCTAGGCTCTTGTCATGAGCTGCCAAGGCTATGGAAGCCCCCTGAGTTCACCGACTCTGATCATATTTAGACAAGGCCATGGTCAAAGTGGAAGTTCTCTCCTCCCTTCAGAGAAAGGTACCTCCTTCTTTGATGACCTGTTCTTTCCACTGGGATCTCACTCGCGGAGATCTTTCATTTAGGTTTTTTTTTTTTTTTTTTTTTCCCTAAAGTGTCTTGGCTTTCCATGCCTGAAATACTCTCATGGGCTTTTCAGCCGGATCCACATGCCTTAAGGGCTGATTCTGAGGCCAGAGTGCTGTTTAGGACATCTAAGGCAAAACATTATGCATACCAAGTTTAGGAAAATAAGCATTTGTCATATATATGATAAAAGATTAGTATATATATATTATGTATATGTATACATATATGACAAAAGGTTATTTTCCTAAGTAAGGTATTTCAAAAATTCATTATGAGAAAAATCTATTCATCTATTATCAGATTTTTGTAAGACTGAAAAAAGATCAATTATTCATAATAAACAATAGTATTTCAATAATGAAGGATAGAATTTTAAACTGAATAAACTCACACTATTTTTATTTTTTTCTCTTTCTTCCCCTCAGAAACCTTGTATTTAAGGTATACAAACTTCATGCATTTCATAAATCCCACAGGAGACCCAGAAGAAGCTCCAGGAGGAGCTCAGCTCTGGCCGTTGCTGCCATTTGGTGAGTGAACTAGCGGATGAAAGATCTCTCTCCCTTCTCTGTCTCTCTGTCTCTCTGTCTCTCTCCCTATAACTCTACCTCTCAAATAAAGAGAATCTAAAATTTATTTTTATTGAAAGGCAGAGAGACAGAGTGAGAGAGACAGTCACAGAGACCTTCCATCTGCTGTTTCACTGCTCAAATGGCTACAACAGCTTGAGCTGGGCCAGCCTGAAGTCAGAGCCTGGAACTCAATTCAGGTCTTCCATGCTAGTGGTGGACTCAAGTACTTAACCCATCACCTGCTGCATCCCAGGGTGCATAAGAGTAGGAAGTGGAATCAGCAGCGTAAGTAGAGCTCACATCCGGGCACTCTGATATGGAATACAGGCGTCCCAAGGAGTGTCTTAACTGCTGTGCCAAACTCTTGCCCCAGTTGATGTAGGCAGGCAGAGAGGATAAAATTGATTAGGTTTGTGAGCTAATCGCCTTCACCACGCCCCCTGTGTGATCTCATGCCTCTACCTGATCCCGCCTGCACACCCACCTGCCAATCATGCTACATAGCCACTTTCCTTTGGAAGTGGATAAAAGGCCTGGAACACGATGGGCCCAGCCCCTTTTCGCCATTCTTTCACCATTATTGACCTTTGCTGCCCTTGTTGCCCCGGGCCTTCAGGGAGCAGGGAGCGTGGCCTTTGGACCGCCCGCTGCCTGCTCTCTGCCTTTGCTTTGCTACCTGTGCTAAGATGCATGTAGCTGCTTGAAACCAAACACCTGCTGCACATGCCTCCTGGCCAGCTCTCTGCTTAGTGTGGATCTAGACTTCCCTTTTTCCCGTAGATATAGCTCTCACCTCCTATGCATTTCTCTCACTAATAAAATCCTTAAAACTTACCATGCTGCCTGGTCTATTTGAGCCAGTATTTGGAATTTTTCTCTGCATGGCAAGAACCTACACAGCTTATTAATATTAATAATTAATATTTATTAATAAGCAGATAGATTTCACAGTGACCTTGGTTTTTTTGAGGCTATATATATATATGACAATAATGGCTCTCAACCTTTAACCCAGAATAATCATCTGGGAATTAATAGAAAATATTGATGACCAAACCAATTATATAAACTCTCCAAGGTAGGAACTAGCATCAGTGTCCTTTTCCCTTGGTGATTCTAGTGTGCCATGGTAAGAAACAATCAAATTCAACTTGAACTGGTCGATGAAATATCCTAATCATTCATCACTGCAAACTATTTAATGGCCTCAAAAGTTACAAAGGAATAAAAGCTAAAGATTCATGAAGTGCTTTTACCTTAAGTGTTAAGAACTAAAAATAGTTATTTTTTCCATTTTCTGTTTTTACTTCCTTTTGTAGCCCCGCAGTCACATGACTTTCCAAGCCCTCTCTGTGGGAAGTAATGAGTAACACACTCATTAAGAGACCTTTTACATAAGCCACTTTCTTATCTGCTAGAATTTGAGAGAGCTTTCTCAGCCTCTCAGCTTGTTTTCCCAAGTTTACACAATAATAAAATGCACACAATAACCCTCTTACTCTTCTTTTACCAGTCGATTATTTGATACTGATTAGCTTTGAAATGCAAATAGCCCTATCAAATAGCAAGCTAACTTGCCTTCACTTGAGCTAGGGCTGCATTGGAGTGAAAGTCAAAACCATTTTATGCAAAGACAAAACAGTCCATCCAAAGGTCCCTGGGAGATCTCCAATTTTTTCAGGATTATATCCAGGATATGAAATTTTCTGTACTAACAGATTATCTTTTTTCCTAAATTCTTATGTTTCTAAACAATGCTGCTTTGTGTTACACTTAACCCTTTGCTGACCACTAGCTGACCTTTCAAAGCAAATATAGTGCTTTAAGCATTTGTATTTATATCACACTGTGACAAAACCCAGTATAGCAGCAAATGTTTATAGAACACCCTTATCTAGACTAGTACATTAGGACAACTATTTGCTTTTCTCAAGCAGAGAGTAACAATGTAAAGACTGCAAAATACCTTGGAGATTACCTAATCTACCCTCTTCAATTCGCTGATAAGCAGGGAGGTCTAGCAAGCCTTTACTAGGTCACTCAGGCTGGAGGAAACGGGGTTGGGTTGCAGAATAGTAAATTCCTGGTGGGGTGGAAAGTGAGCTGGCTTTGGCAGAGGGTGTCAAAGCACCTGGAGTCCACAGCCTGAAATTCAAGGTTTGGAAGAAAGAGTCAGAAAGCTGAGCAGGACCTAAGACCCTTTCTCAAAAGCAGCAGGAGCCTTTGTGTCTGCAGGCAGGCACCCAGCCCCAGGCAGTGTACATACCAGGCACTGCCCTCATGCCAGGGAACCTGGCCATACTGGATGCCTTCTGCAATATTCACTTGGAGAACTTGGATTACAATCTCACAGCGATAGTTTAGAAATCATACAGATCGGGCTGTTGTGGCGTAATGGGTTAAGCAGGCACTTACAACGCCAGCATCCCATATGGGTGCCTGTTAGAGTCCTGGTTGCTCCACTTCCAATCCAGCTCCCTGCTAATGCACCTGGGAAAGCAGTGGAAGATGGCCCAAGTACTTCAGCCCCTGTATTCATGTGTGAGACCTGGAAGAAGCTCCTGGCTCTTGGCTTCAGCCTGGCCCAGTCCCGACCTTTGCAGTCATACAGGGAGTGAACCAGTGGATCGAAGATTTTCTCTCTCTAACTCTGCCTTTCAAATAAATAAAATAAATCTTAAAAAAGAAAAAAGGAAATCATACAGACTGGGGTAGGAATGCAATTATTGCCCCCTGTTCTGTCCTGCTTCATGTCTCCTTAAAATTATCCGTCAGAAAATAGAACTGTAGGGGCCAGCACTGTGGCGCAGCGGGTTAAAGCCCTGGCCTGAAACGCCGGCATCCCATATGGGCGCCAGCTCTAGTCCCGGCTGCTCTTCTTCCAATCCAGCTCTCGGCTATGGCCTGGGAAAGCAGTAGAAGATGGCTCAAGTGCTTGGGCCCCTGCACCCACGTGGGAGACTCGGAAGAAGCTCCTGGCTCCTGGCTTCAGATGTGGCCATCTGGGGAGTGAACCAGCAGACGAAGACCTCTCTTTCTGTCCCTACCTCTCTCTGTAACTCTGTCTTTCAAATAAATAAAAATAAATCTTTAAAAAAAAATAAAGAAAATACAACTGTAGTTGCCAGGGGCTAGAGAAGGGGAGAATTGGGGTGTTACCATTTAATGGTATCTAGTTTCAGTTTGGGAAGATGAGGAAAGTTGGAGGTGGATGGTGGTGATGGTTGGCATAACAGTGAGAATATAATTAATGCCACCAACTGTACACTTAAAATTGGACAGTGTGGGGGCCAGCACTATGGTGCAAGAAGTTAATCAGCGGTCTGCAGTGCTGGCATCACATATGGGAGCTGGTTTGAGACCCAACTGCTCCAGTTCTGACCCAGCTCCCTACCAGTGTGCCTGGGAAAGCAGCAGAGGATGGCCCAAGTGCTTAGGCCCCTTATATGCATATTGAGAGACCTGGATGAAGCTCCTGGCTCCTGGCTTTGGCCTGGGCCAGCCCTGAATCCTTGTGAGGAGGGCTAGCCTGGGTGGGGACTGCGGATTTCAGGCCGAGGCTACTCTTCAGTGAGGTGCAAAATTCCCCAGGTGAACACTGGCATCGACCGCCGGACAGGGTATTCTAGTGTCACCTTCCCTTTTCTGTTATTTCTGTCTATAAGTGCATCTCTTCTGTGGAGGCAGAGTGTAACTCTCAGGTCACCCCGATCATTTTCAAAGTGACTTGGACAGCCTGGAGAGATGCTTCTCCAAAACTCCCCAGACAAGTTGAGAGCTGCCTTAGTCACTAACTTTCTCATACTTTTTTTCTCTCATACTCCCCCTCATACTTTCTCATTGACCAAGTAGCTCTCCTGGGTGGAGGGAGGGTGCAATTCCCAGGTATCCCTCAGCTGTCCTCCTTGGAGTGACCTGGACAGACCTGGGAGACATACCTCCAAAACTTCTATATTTAGCTCCACACCAGGAAATAGCTAATCTAGCCTGAAACTGTGTGGCACCGCCTGGGATAAAGGCTGGTAAGAGTTTCAATAGGATCAACAGGTGAATCAGAGCCAAAACAATAAAGAGAACAAGGACAGAGTTGTTTCACTTTCTCTCAGCCACAGGTTTTCCCGAAATCCGATTGAGAAAATGTCGTTTCAACACTCTTGTCGGCATACAGTCTATGTATCTCATTTTTCACATGTATCAGAAACCATACCTGAGTACATATTTATAATTAGGGAGGCCAGGCCTAAGACAAACTATGAGCAAAGGCAGTCACAACTTGGTATTTCCCAAGATCTGCTCCTTATACCCTTTGAGAACTCCAGTTTTCTTACATTCCTCCAGAATTTTTCTAGGAGGCACTTGGGGCTATTCTCCATGAGTAACTGGATCTGGTTCTTGGAGTCTTTTTCTTTTCTTTTTTTTCTCCTCTCCTACTTGAACTCACTACTGTTATCAGACACGACTTTGGTCACTTCCAATCTGCAAAGTAGCAGCGTTTGCTGAAAGTGCTGCCACTTCTGCTGCTCAGGCGGAAGTATGCCATTTTGGAGGCCAATGTCTGATTTAGAAGCCACTACATCCTTTGATCTATGAAGTCAGAGGCTAGAGCTCAAACTGCAATCTGGCATTTGTTAGGTATATTAATGCTGAATGGATCTGTGTACTTATGACAAGGGCATTTTCATAGTCCTTCAGAGGATTGTGGTCATGGTTAGATGACATAGCACATGTTAATTTCTTAGTGCTTGTGATGAACTAAGCAATGTTCTTAGTGGTAAGAAGCATGTGGAAGATGCCACTGTCAGTGTTCCATGCAGCATATTGCTAATTTTTACTTTACTTTTTTTTTGTTGTTCTTTTACTTTATCTGCAGGAAATCAGTAACTGTAGGCTTTGGAGAGCCAGCTTTCAACCAGCATCATTTTTAAATGTGTACATATATGCATATGTGTCTATGTGTATTCAATTTATTTTAAAGGAAAAGAAACACCGAGAGAGGGGGGCCAACGTTGTGGCTTAGTGGGTAAAGCCACAGCCTGCAGACCTGGCATCCCACATGGGCTCCAGTTCGAGTCACAGCTGCTTCATTTCTGATCGAACTCCCTGCTAATGTGCCTGGGAAGGCAGCAGAAGATGGCCCAATTCCCTGGGCCCCTGTACCCATGTGGAAGACCTAGAAGAAGTGAACCAGTCGATAGAAGACCTCTCTTTCTCTCTCTCTGCCTCTGCCTATCTGTGACTCTGTCTTTCAAATAAAATAAATGAATCTTAAAAAGAAAAAAAAGAGAGACATACAATAAGATAGAGATCTCTCATCCACTAATTCAATCACCAAATCTCCACAACATAGAAACCTAGATAGAAAACTCAATCTAGGTCTCCCATATTTGTGGCAGCAGTTCTACTACTGCCTCTCCCTCTACATATTAGCAGGAAAATGAAACTGGAAGCAAAGCCAGGATTGAAACCCATGCACTTTGATAAGGGATGAGGGCATCCCAAGTAATAAACACTGCTGTGTCACATGCCTTCCTTTCACTTAATCTTTAATTGCAGTCCCTCACTTTAAGGCCTAGACAGGCCCAGAGCAACAGGAATAGCAGGCACTGCACTGAATTTGAAAACAGTCTTCTGGTTGAGGCTGGCATTGTGGTATAATGGGTTAAGTCACCACCTGCAATGCCTGCATCCCATATGGGCGCCAGTTCGAGTCTTGGCTGCTCTACTTCCAATCCACCTCCTCGCTAATTTACCTGAGAAAGCAACACAAGATGACCCAAATCCTTGGGCCCATGTGGGAGACTTGGATGAAGCTCCTAGCTCCTAGCTTTGGCCTGGCCTCGTCCTGGCCATTACAACCAATTGGGGAGTGAATCAGTGGATGGAAGAGCTCTCTCTCTTTCTGTAATCTGCCTTTCAAATGAATTAAAAATCAACGACAAAAAAGCAATAAAAAAAACAGTTTTCCACACAGGTCCAGATGTGACTGACTCCTGGGGTGAGCCAAGTAGGATGCCACCAATATTCGGGATTTAATACATTTTACCTAATTCATTAATTACTTAATTCCAGTAAAATAATTTTTGTTTAATTTCCAAGTACCAATTAAAAATTATTGGAGAAAAACACAATATCTAGAGACTTCCAGGTATTGTTTAAAAGAGCTGATAAGGGGCCGGCACTGTGGCACAGTGGGTTAATGCCCTGGCCTGAAGTGCCGGCATCCCATATGGGCGCCAGTTCCAGTCCCAGCTGCTCCACTTCCAATCCAGCTCTCTGCTATGGCCTGGGAAAGCAGTAAAGGATGGCCCAAGTTCTTGAGCCCCTATACCCACATGAGAGATTCAGAATAAGCTCCTGGCTGCTGGCTTTGGATTTGCCCAGCTCCAGCCATTGCAGCCATTTGGGGAGTGAACCAGCAGATAGAAGATACCTCTTTCTCTCTCTCTCTCTCTCTCTCTCTCTCTCTCTTTCTCTCTCTCTGCCTCTGCCTTTCTGAAACTCTGCCTTTCAAATAAATAAATAAATCTTTAAAAAACTAATTAAAATGCAACTAAAAAAAGAAAAAATGAAAGAACTTAAAAACTTCTAGGATTCCTCTTAGAAACTTGCTTTATGAACACACTAGTATGTAAACACATATGGATATATGATCAAACACTCTCATAACAGTGTTTCTATATGCACAAAGGAAAAAATACTTATCTGCAGAGAACAGTGTAACTGAATTGTGGTGCATTCTGAAAAAAATATAATTAATTTGCTGTGTTCTGATATGAAAAGATTTCCAATATTAGTAAATAAAAAAAAAAAAGGTTAAAAAAACTTGGGTTGGGCATTGTGGTACAGCTGGTTAAACTGCCAGTTGGGACACTTTTTATACCATATCTGATTGCTTCTCGGCCTTTTGGCTAAAATCTGGCTCTTGTCCCAGATACTCTGCTTCTGACCTGGCTTCCTGCTAATGCACCTGGGAGGCAATGGATAATGACCCAATATCTTGGGTTCCTGCTTTCCTCGTGGGAGACCCAGATGGAGTTCCTGCCTCCTAGCTTTGGCCTGGCCTAATTCTGGCTGTTGTAGGCATTTGAGGAGTGAACCAGCACGTGGAAGCACATTCTCTCTCTCTGTCTCCCTGTCGCTCCCCGTCTTCGTGGAGGAACGACACAGGACCCTGCGCTGTTCTTTCGTCTGCTCGGCCCTTCCCGGGTTTGCTGCTGGTTCTTCCCGGGTTGGCTGCTGGTCCTTCCCGGGTTGGCTACCGTCCCTTCCACCTCCATGGAAGGGCGGTTCCCCCTGCCACTTTCCCCACTTGCGCAGAGGAGCAGCACACCGCCGGCCGGCTCTCTCGGGGGCTGCACAGGTGTTCCCCTTAGATGTTCCTGGTGCATGTTGTCTCTCTCCTCCTTTATAGTCCTCTTCCACCAATCCCAACTCTGCTACCCACACGCCGAGTACGCTGCTCTCCTCCAATCAGGAGCAGGTCCCACAGTTTATTGGTTGAACTGGAGGCAGCTGTGTAGAAGCTGTTTCCCTTCTCAGCGCCATATTGTGGGAAAGCAGATGCATAGAATAAGTCTTAATTCCAGTAACTTAGTCTAGTCCGAGTTGCTCCCAGTTGCTCCCCACATCTCCCTATCTGTGTCACTCTGCCTTTCAAGTAAATAAATAAATCTTTTTTAAAAAGATATATAGACATATGTGTTTATATACATAAAATAATTCTGGAAATATATTCTTGAAATTACTGATAGAGAATCAGTGACAATAGTTCTTTCACATATTTTAATTGAATATCTTGCTAATGTTGATTTCCATAAAATTGAAATGAACATAAAAAAGACAAAAGCTAGATAAATCTCATCCATAATGTTTAGGAACAAAAATAATACCTGGGAGTTTTCCTTATTTTAAATGATATTAAATATTTTAATATTTCTATGCAAAAATTTAGAATATCTCTAGGAGTTTATTTTAAGGAGGATTAAAGATTAAATAATCTTAGGGAGAAAAAAAAACTAGTATAGATTGATAGTAATTCCCATTCACTGAATCTGCACTGAAGATGGCTTTTCTGAATTCCTCTCTCTGACTGATGGGGTTAGTTACTGAGGTATTATTGTTCCCTGGTGATGTTCACAGGGGCAAAGAAAGAAAGCATTTATTTATGATACCTCAGACAGGGGACAACTGAAAGTTGCAAAGAGTTATTTAATATTATTTATATATTCTCTTACAGTGAAAGTGGAATTAAAAAGATAAAAATTAAATCAATTAGAGAGGGATGAACATGTATGAAGAAAACCCAAGTATAATTTATTAGAAGAAGAGAGTACAACAAATGCAATGACAGTTTTATTTTACCCAAGGCTATATGAGGGTACTTTAAAAAGTTCATGGAAAACGAACTCATACAATTTTTGCGTAAGACGTATTTTCTGTGAACTTCTTCAAGACTCCTTGTTATTCAAGAAATATCACTAAAATGAACAAAAACTGAGCATTCTGCAGAACAAAATAATCACATGCATTAATTTAAAAAACATTCTTTGCACCAAAATAAACATCTTTTAAGCCAGGTTTCCATGAACTTTTTGAAGTTCATGCATACCAATTCCAAGAAAATTTGATATAGAACATTCAACTAATAGACAAGGTAATGAACCTAAAAAGGAAAAGAAATTATTGTTTTACAGGCAGCTCAATTTTATAGGTAAACTAGTACCCATGGGAGAAAATCCAGGTTGTCATTGACTTCCCCATGGCGATACTCAATGCCAGAAATTAAAAAGAGCAACAGCCAGTGTCCAAGATGGGCTCAAGGATCCCTGCCTACTGGTCTCACATCCTTGTGTAGTTTCCTCTCATTTTCACAGAATTGATTTGTGTGACCAAAAGCATCCTGTAGAAATGTTGGTGTGTCAATCCAAAGACTAGGTGAAAGAAGCCACAGCAGCTTCTGCCCTGATTGGACTCTCATTCTCCCTTGAACCCATTCACTCTGGGATAAGCTAGTTGCCCTGCAAAGTCCAGATGATAAGGAACTGAAGTCTTTTGACAAAAGTAATAAGAGGAACAGCATGCCAGAAGCAACAACTGCATGAGTGAGCTATCCTGAAGTGTATCCTCTGGCTATAGCCAATCCTTGAATGGACTACAGCCTGAATGTGATATCATGAGAGATCCTGAACCTTTTCCAGATCCTCCGAAACAATGCACAATAATGAAACTGTGTTCTAAGCGACCAAAGTGGCAATTAATTTGTTTTGCAACAATAATGAAAACAATCCTCAAAAAAGAAAATTAAATGTGATCCAAAAATAATATATAGTGTGACTCAAGAATATTCAGACAAGATGTTATTTAAGAATACAGGTAAGTAGAATATTTTCCTAAATGAAAAATGTTAGGTAACACAAGATTCATCAAAAGAATTATTGTACTTGTTATGAAAAACCAGCTAATTAAGACACTTACCAAAGCAGAGCTTTCAGAAATTAGAAATCATGATGAAAAAAAGGCAGCGAGCACTGAATATTTTTTAAAGATTTATTTTCTATTTATTTGAAAGGCATAGTTACGGGGTGGGGGGACTTCCATCTGCTGGTTCACTCTCCAAATGGCCACAACAGCTGGGGCTGGGCCAAGCCAAAGCTAGGACTCAGAGCTTCCTCCAGGTCTTCCAGGTGGGTAAAGGGGCCCAAGTACTTGGACCATATTGCACTGTTTTCCCGGGCACATTAGTAGGGAGCTGAATTGGAAGTGGAGCAGCTGGGTCTCCAATCAGCACCCATCTGGGATGCTGGCATCTGCAGGTGGAGCCTTAACTTGCTCTGCCACAATGCTGGCCCAAGTGCTGACTCTTGACTTGGAGAAATGAGACTAAGTTACCCTAGAAATGCTGATACAGAAAAAAGTGCTAAACCTTGATAATACATGACTAATAATAATGTAGATAATAAAGTTTGGAGAAATTGCAGGAGTGCTAGGGCCCCAATAATTTTCTAGAAGTATGTTAACTGATATCAGCTAAAATGCAGATTTTGGGAGCTGGTGTTGTGCCACTGTGGGTAAAGTGGCTGTTTGTAATGTCTGCATCTCATATGGAAGCAATAGTTCAAGTCCAGCTGCTCTGCTTCCAGTCCAGCTCCCTGCTAATGCAGCTAGGAAGGCAGCAGAATATAGCCCAAGTACTTGAGACCACCACTCATTTGAGAGAATCTGGACGGAGTTCAGGCTCCTGGCTTAGGTTTGTACAAACCCTGGCTATTGTAGCCATTTGGGGAGTGAACCAGAGGATGGAAGATCTTTCTGTCTATTCATCTCTCTGTCACTCTGTCAAATAAATAAATAAATCTTAAAGAAAAAAATGCAAAGATTTTGTCAAACAATAAATACAACTCCAATCCTTTTGTATTTTTCACCCATTCACGGTGGGTGGTAACTTGAGAAACCTTTTAGGAACTATGTGAATCTTCAAAAAGTTCATGGAAAATACCTATTATGGAAAAATGATGAATGAATTTCAAAGAATCTAAAATAAACTTAGACTTTAAAAAATAATTTATTTATTTGAAAGTAAAGACAAACTGAGGAGCTTCATTCAGTCTCCCACATGGGTAGCAGGGGTCCAATCACTTGGACCATCTTCTGCTACTTTCCCAGACCATTAGGTGGGAGCTGGATTGGAAGTGGAGCAGTAGGACTAGAATCTGTGCCCATGTGGAATGTTGGCATCACAGGCGGCAGCATTACACACGATGCCACAACATCAGCCCAAAAATTCATTTTTCAATTTTCTTTTCTTTCTTTCTTTTAAAGATTTATATATTTATTTGAAAGAGTTACAAAGACAGGAGTTCCATCCAGGGGTTCACTCCCCACATGGCTACAACAGCCAGGGCTGGGTCAGACAAAGCCAGGAGCTTGCTTCTTCCAGGTCTCCCACACCTCTGCTGCTTTCCCAGGCCATTAGCAGGGATCTGGATCTGAAGTGGAACAGCCAGGACTTGAGCTGGCACCCACGTGGGATACCAGTATTACAGGCCACTGCTTAACCAAATTTGCCACAACACCAGCCCCTCAATTCCATTTTCTACAAACTATATGAAGTGTACTTAGAGTAAGTCTTAAGGTAAAGAAATGTGTTCTGATTTTGGACATCAAAATTCTTTAGTTTCACTTATTTTCTTCTATTGTATATATGAACTGCTATTAGTATTGTATATGGAAATTATTTAAATGATCCTATTTATAGAATCATTTGTCTTTTACTCTTCTTCCTTCCACTGAAAAACGTCTTCAGTGAGGTTCATTAGTGCTCTTTGTTTTTCTATAAATGTTAGTTTATTTTTACAGTTTATTTGCTTATTTCTATTTATTTGAAAGAACAGGAGAGAGAGAGAGAGAGAGAGAGAGAGAGAGAGAGAATCTTCCATCCACTGGCTCACTACCCAAATGCCCTTAACTTCCAGGGCTGGTCCAAGCAGCAATCATGAACTAGAAATTTATCTGCATCTCTCATATGCGTGGCAAGGACCCAAGTACTTGGGCCATCACTTGTTGCCTCCCAGGTCTGTATTACCAAGAAGCTGGATCAAAAGTATGAGTGGGATTCTATTTCAGATACTCTTGACTTAGATGTGGGTGTCCCAACCTATGATTTAACCTGCTGGCCACAATGCCTGGTCACTGTTAGTTCTTACTTATTGAACTTGATTTTTTTCCACTGTAATTTTTGTACTTTTCCAAATTGACCAAATTCTTTATAATTGGCATATATTGTTTTATAATAATATTTAAGTAATTTAAAATAATAATTTAGATAAAATAAGCAAATAATGACAATATGTCTAGTGATTTATCTAGATGGGTAGAATATTTAGTTGTTATTTTCTGTGAATGAATAAAATAAAGCTTTTAAAAGAGCAACAAATGTCCATAAGATTTCTCATAAAATACATGCAATTATTGGTGTCTTTTACTGCACACATATTATTCCTCATTCTTTTTAAAAATTAAAAATATATCAATATAAATAGTAAGGAGAGCTTATATTCCAATACACAATGGGGAGCTCTATAAAAATTCATGCATTTTCTTCCATTTTCTTAATATATTTAATTCATTAGGACAAATCACCTCAAAAATAATCGTGGCTATTTGTTCACTGCTGTTTTCTCAGTGCATAAAACAGTGCTTGTAAATATTTGGCACTTAAAAAACACTTCTTATATTAATTATTGCATCATCTTAATATTGAGATAATATAATTTGGGAGAGTAAAATATCCCACCTCAAATATATTTCTTTGGCATATTTCAAATTGGCTTTTTAAAAAATATTTATTTATTTGAAAGTCAGAGTTACAGAGAGGCAGAGGCAGAGAGCGGAGAGAAAAAGAGAGGTCTTCCATCTGCTGGTTCACTCTCCAGATGGTCACAATGGCTGGAGCCAGAAGTATCTTCCGGGTCTTCTACATGGTTGCAGGGGCCCAAGGACATGGGCCATCTTCTACTGCTTTCCCAGGCCATAGCAGAGAGCTGGATTGGAAGTGGAGCAGCCTGGACTCGAACCAGTGCTCATATGGGATGCCGGCAGTGTAGGCGGCGGCTTTACCTGCTATGCCACAGCGCCAGCCCCCAAATTGACTTTTTACAGTCATTCCTTTGCAAAAACAAGGAAAAAAAACCACATTTGTGTACTTACCTGCCCCCACCTAACCCTTAATTTGATATAGAAATTTATGCACCCCCTTTTCTATTGGAGAGGATGTGCAGAGCAAGCACAGGTTATGCTGATAACCTTGCTCAGGGAACAGCAACCAGTGGCAATCTCTGCCTGGGCCACCTGTAAAATCTCTAATCTCCTGATGAAAGAGCTCCAGAGAGGTGGCAGTAATCAGGTATAAAGACCTGCGGCAGGGCCAGCACTGTGGCATTGCTACTAGAACCTCCACTTGCAGTGCCCGCATGCTATATGGACGCCGGTTCAAATCCTGACTGCTCCACTGCTGATGGCCTGAGAAAGCAGAGGGAGATGGTCAAAGTGCTTGGGCCCCTGCACCAGCATGGGAGGCCTGGAAGAAGCTCCTGGTTCCTGGTTTTGGATTGGTTCAACTCCAGCCATCGAAGCTGTTTGGGGAGTGAACCATGGATGGAACATCTCTCTCTGTGCCTCTCTGTAACTCTGCCTTTCAAACAAATAAATAAGTCTTTAAAAAAAAAAACCTTATAAAAAATGCACTTGCATTTGGATTGGGATATTTTATGCTCCCATACTGATATTTATGGATGCATCTCACTTTATTAATCTTCACTTTTTTTTTTTTTTTTTTTTTGACAGGCAGAGTGGACAGTGAGAGAGAGAGACAGAGAGAAAGGTCTTCCTTTGCCGTTGGTTCACCCTCCAATGGCCGCCACAGCCGGTGCACCGCGCTGATCCGATGGCAGGAGGCAGGTACTTTTCCTGGTCTCCCATGGGGTGCAGGGCCCAAGCACTTGGGCCATCCTCCACTGCACTCCTGGGCCACAGCAGAGAGCTGGCCTGGAAGAGGGGCAACCGGGACAGAATCCGGTGCCCCGACCGGGACTAGAACCTGGTGTGCCGGCGCCGCAAGGTGGAGGATTAGCCTAGTGAGCCGCGGCGCCAGCCGACTTTATTAATCTTTTCCATGTAGTAAACTATTCCCCATGGGATTACATATTTTTCCAACTTTTTTTTTCTGTGTGCTACTAATTATCATAGGGAGTCATTTATTTCCCTCTTCTTGCTCTGTTAAATTTTTTCTAAAAATTTCATTTTATAGAAATTCAGGGAAAATTGTCGTACCTAAATTTATTTGTTTATTCATATCTCATTACATCCTCAGAACAGATTGTGAAATGTAGGCTTACTAGACAAACGAGCATGAATATTTTTTAAAGTAGTCTATATAATTAAGAAGCTTAAAATATTAATAAACATAGTTAAAAGTTACATTTACTGAAGACAGCACCAGACATTTTGCTAAGAACTCACTCACATTGTCTCTCCTAAGTATCACAGTAACACTAGTATGCTAGCATACTCATATTACAGATAAGGAAACCTAAGCTGAGGGTGTACTGTTTCCTGAAGCCACACAATTGAAAAATGGTAGCTGGGGCAGGAGTTTGGCCTAGCAGTTGAAATGCCTGCGTTCTACATCAGAGTTCCTGAGTCTGATACCCAGCTCCAGCTCCGACTCCGGACTCCAGCTTCCTGATAATGCATACCCAGGGAGGCAGCAGTAGTGGCTCAGGTAATTGGGTTCCTTCCATTCAGGTGGGATACCTGGATTGAGTTCCTGGCTCCCAGCTTTGGCCCTGGCCCAGCCCTGGCTGTTGTTGGCATTTGGGGAGTGATTCAAGGGAAGGGAGCTCTCTCTCTCTCTGCCTCTCAAATAAATACATAATAAAAGTGAAAAACAAATGATGGAGACAGGATTGGAAACAAGTGAGAGCCCAGGGCTTAACTACATCCTGAGAGTGAAAGCTTCTGAATAAGATTGCCTGGGTTTGTATTCTGTCTTCATAGCTGTGGGAGTCTGTACAAACTCCTTAATCTCTCTGGCTTTGGTTTTCTATAAAAACGGGGATAATAACAATACCTTCTTTAATGGTGGGAATTAAGTGAAATAATTTAAGTGAATTTAACTCTTAGTAGTACTGATATAAAATAACTCAATATCTTAGTTACCTAATTTCTACTCTTGTTATTTATAAACCTCATATGTATATATACTCTCAGATACATATATATATATGCACATATAAATATACCTTGCACATTTTCCAAAAAAACATTTCCAATTACGTTCCAACCAGAAGTGTTGTCGACAGATTGATGGAGCTGCACATTGTAATGGATTGAGTGCTAAGAAAAATAGTGCAGCAAAAACAACCTATATCTAAAAGAATCCACTTCCTGTTGTTTGTACATCAAATATATATATATATATATATATATATATATATATATGTTGTTACGTGGATTTGCTCCACCAAGCTTCCCTCCTATTATTCTCTGCTATGGTATTCATTTTAGAAAGAGGAATATAGGATATTTTTGTAAATTAAACTTTAAAATGAATTTTATGTGAAAGTTCTGTTTAATGAGGGCAAAGCTAAGATTACTTGAAATTATAGAGCTAATTTAATTATTATAGTATTTTTTTTTCCCCCTAGGTTTCCAAGAACCTAGGGGGAAAAAAAAAAGGAAAGGCAAACTAACTGGGTATAGTCCTCTGCTTGATGTTTGAATCACTAACAAAATAGAGATATACATACAGGGCAGGCATTTGGCAGAGTGGTTTGAACATCTCTTAGGGTGCCTGCATCACATATTAAAGTGTCTAGGTCAATCCCTGGCTCTGCTTCTGATTCCAGTTTCCTGTTAATGTGCATTTTGGGAAGTAATGATAATGGTTTAAGTAATTGGGTTCCTACCATTCATGAGGGAGACCTGGATTGAGTTCAGGCCTGACCCAGACCAGGCTATTGTGAGCTTTTGGGGCGTGAACTGGCAGATGAGAGATCTCTGTGTCTCTGTTTCTCTGTCATTAAATAAAATGAATTGATAAAAATAAGCACATACTGAATTTGTAGACATTATTATTTATATCAGTTTTTGCATCCTCATTGCAGTAAAACTGCCAAGTTCATTATCATAACTAAGATTTTTCTATTTGTGATTTATTGACCATAATGATCACAGATTTCAAAAACAAAATGTAATTGTATTCAAAGTGTACAAAATTTGATAATGAAAGCACACAATGTATACAAAATTTGACGGTTACTTTAATCAATTACAGAAACTAAAAGTAAAAGATGAAAACTGAAAATGTTTCAAAAACTATTGTTTTTCTCTTAAATGTTCCAAGTTATTGAAAGAAAAGACAAAATACAAATGAGAATCTCACAATTTTAAAACAAAATTATTTTTAAATGCTGATCTATAAATTTTACTTATTTGTTTATTCTATATACTTGAATGTCATGAGACAGACAAAGCCAGAGATGGAGACAAAGACAGAGAGAGATGGATAGAGGTCTTCTGTCCACTGGCTCACTGTCCAAATACAGGCAAAAGCCAGGGGTGGGCTAGGCTAAAGTCAGGAGCTCAATCTCAGTCTGGGTCTCCCATGTGGGTGGCAGGGACCCTAGCACTTGAGCCATCATAAGCAGCCTCGCATATGTGTGAGCACATTGGCATGAAGGTGGATTGAAAGTGGAGTAAGGACTCTGATATGGGGTTAAGAAGACCCTAACAGTATCTTAACCATGGTGTCCTTGAATTTTTAACTTTTTGAAATTTCATGAACTAGCTTTTAAATTTAAAATAGGTATAATCTGTGGCAGACATTGTGGCCTAGCAGGTTATGCCATTCCTGGAACACCTGTATCCTATATGGAAGCCCCTGGGTTTCAGTTCCACCTCCACTTGTGATCCAGTTTCCTGATAATGTACACATCAGGAAGCACAGGATGATGGCTCAAGTGCTTGGATCCCTGCCACATACATGGGAGACTTGGATGGAGTTCCAGGCTTATGGCTTCAGCCTGGCACAGCCCTGGCTGTTGTGGACATTTGGGAAGTGAAACAGAGGATGGAAGATCTCTCTCTGTGTCACTCTACCTTTCAAGTACATAAATAAATCTTTAAAATAAGAATAATTCTAGCATTCAATGTCCATCGAGTTACCAACATAACTAGAAAAATGACACTTCCATTGAGGACGGGTCTACTGCATCCATGCCATCTGGGGACAGAACTATTTTTCTCTCTCTTTGACCTGACATTTCTGTGCTGCAGAGCCTCCCCACTCTCCAACGCAGTCTGTTTTTCTGACATTGGCAGCAGCAACTTTCAAACCTTCACATTCGGTCCCAGTGGCCTTTGGTTTCAAGGACACTAAACAGGAGATGTGGAGAATCAATCATTTCTCTGGGGCCTGAATGATGTTAGCCTCAGGAGTGAATGTTTAGGGTGACAAGCCATTCTGTGCCAGCATGCACATTAGAAAGACAAAAATGCACATATGTGTTGTGAAGGTTTCTGTAATGTATGTAATCCTCTCTATTGTAAGACTCAGTGCAGTGGTCCCTCTTGCTCAGAATACTGCCTAGGAGGGAGCATTGCTCCTCCAAAGCCTTCATCCAGGGCTTCATCTATGGTGCAGTGGATTAAGCTGCTACCCACGACACCTGCGTCCCAAATGAGTGCTGGTTCTAATCCGGATTGCTTCACTTAATGATCCATCTCCCTGCTAATGGGCCTGAGAAAGCAGCAGCAGAAGGACCAAGTCCTTGGCCTCTGCCAACCACATGGAAGACTTGGATGGAGTTCCAGGTTCCTGGCTTTTGCCTGGTCCAACCATATCTGTTGCAGCTATTTGGGGAGTGAACCAGCAAATGGAAGATCCTTCTCTCTCTCTCTCTCTGTTACCATGCTTTTCAAACAAATAAATAAATCTTTTTTTTTTAATTCTTCATCTAGAGTACCCAAATAGAAGTTGCCACTATTATTAGGGTTGCTGATGCTAAGGATTTAAAATTAGAAGTAGATACCCAGGGTCAGGTATTCCTTGAGAGATCAGAAGCTCATGTGAGAGCTCCAAGGGTCATGATTTTCCATCCTATATCCCAGTGTCAGGCTGAGTCCCAACTACTCTGCTTCTGATCCAGCTTCATGACAATGTGCCTGGGAAAGCATCAGATGATGGTCTAAGCAAGTTCTTGGGTCCCTGACACCCATGTGACAGACCTGGATAGAGTTCTGGGCTCCAGGCTTCTGCCTGGCCCAGCCATGGTTGTTGTAGATATTTGGAGAGTGAACCAGCGGATGGAAGATTTCTCTCTGTGTCCCTTTCTCTCTGTCAGTCTGCCTTCTAAATAGAGATTCAGCAGTCGAACAACAGGGATTCCTGAATGGTTGGTTCAGGAGAGACCACAGGGTCAATTCATCCCAGGAGATAGTCTCCATTTTTTATTTAGGGTCAGAACCAGCTCCTTGCTCTCAAATCTATTTTTTATTTGTTCATTTACGTTTTTTATTTACTTTTGACAGAGAAAGAGAGACACAGATCTCACCCACAGTCTTGGGATGGACCAGGTAGAATCTGGGAGCCAGGAACTCCATCTAGCCTCTCTTATGGGTGGCAGGGACCCACCCACTTGAGCCATCACTAGCTGCCTCCCTGAGTATACAGTAGTAGTAAGCTATAAATGGGAGCAGAGTCTGGACTTGAACACAGGCACTCTGATGTAGGACCCAGGTGTTCCAGCCTGCAGCTTAACTGATGCACCAAATACCTATCTCTTCTACATCTCTGATACATCATCTGCACTTGAGACTTTGGTTGGGACTACTGTAGTCGAATCTATCTACCTGAAGCAAAACGTCAGGTAGAAAAGTTTGAGAGCAGGGAAAGAAGTATATGTCTCTCCATTCCAAGAAACTCTGGACTCCTGAAGTCGGTGTTCCCCTCAATTTCTCAGCTTAGGAGCTGACTTTTTGACAAAATGCTTCTCTTTACCTTTATACCAACATAGGGACCAACATTGTGGGGTAATGGGTTAAGCCACTGCCTGCAACCCATGTGGTTGCTGATTTGAGTCTCAGTTGCTCCACTTCTGATCCAGTGCCCTGCTAATCTGTCTGAGAAAACAGCTGAATATGGCCCAAGTCATTGGGCTCCTGCACCTAAATGAGAGACCCAAAAGAAGCTCCTGGCTGCAACTTGTCCCAGCCCTGGCTGTTGCAGCCGCGTAAACCAGGGGAACGGAAGATCTCTCTCTCTCTGGGCCAACACTGTGGCGTAGTGGGGTAAAGCTGCAGCCTACAGTGCCAGCATCCCATATGGGCGTCAGTTCGAGTTCTGGCTGCTCCACTTCTGATCCAGCTCTCTACTATGGCCTGGGAAGGCAGTGGAGGATGGCTCAAGTCCTTGGACCCCTGCACCCACGTGGGAGACTCAGAAGAAGCTCCTGGCTCCTGGCTTTGGATCGGCTTAGCTCCAGCCATTGTGGCCATTTGGGGAGAGAACCAACAGATTGAAGACCTCTCTCTCTCTCTTGTTCTCTCTCTGCCTCTCCTTCTCTCTAGTAAAATAAATAAATCTTAAAAAAAAAAATCTCTCTCTATGTATCTCTCCCTCTCTCTAACTGCCTTTCAAATGAACAAAATAAATCTTTTTTAAAAAAAGTAGTATAAAATTTCATTACATTTTTAGAAAGAAAAGATAAACTAAGTCAGTATTTTAATTTCTTTTTTGTACCGATAGAACATGTAAAATGAAATATCTATTGCTTAGGATATGGACTTTATGGAATCATAAAATAGAAAAATTTTAAATTACTTTTAGTATCTATAATATTTTAATTAGTAATCACTACAGAAAAGTTATAAAATATAAAAAAGCACAAAGTTAAAAATAAAAATCATACATATCTCATCTATATTTAAATCTGTTCACATATGGTATAAGATCTACCAGTATTTATTCAACACATATGGATGTATATAATTTTTTATTTCAAAAACTAGCTTTTTAATATACATTTTTAGAGTTTGATATCTTCACTTAGCAATCGCGTATTTTTCATGATATTTAATATTCTGTGATATGTCTAAAGTTTATATTATATAGCTGTATCCTGTTCTATTTTTAGACATTTTTAGTCATTTCTTTTGTTTTACTAGTATTACTTCAAGCAAATTTCAACCTCCCCTACCATCCTGAACTATTCCAAACTCCTACACAAATGTATTGCAGATATCTTCCCAATTGCAAAAACAGCCTTGTCTACGTGGGTCACATGGGATGACCCCAAGTGTTATGCTCTGTATCCACCACAGCACGGATTCTAAGGTCAAGCTTTCATGGGCTGTTCTCGGTCAATGACCAAGTGTAGCAAGGAGACAAAGGCAGACCTATTCCTTACCCAATGACACTGGCTTCAGCCTTGCCAAAACTGTCTTGATCTGTCCTGTAGTTGAAGACTCTTCCTACTCACCTCCCTTCCTGCCTTCATCCCTTCACTGGAGTCTGATCAGTGTTGCCTTTTGAGGTTCTCTCAGCCCCCTCTGTGCCTTCTCCATTTTCCTTCACAGGCATTTTCCTCAAGAAATTTCTTATACTTCAAATTCTTATTTGACATCAAAAGATCTGAACTAACCCAGGTTCATCCTCTGTCTTTTTTCATTCTTGTTTGCATGGTTGTCCTGAAATGACTCAGGCCAAGCAGAGCTATCAGACTTATTAAACACACACATGGTCATACTCCAAACCAAAGGCCAAAATTTCTTGGCCTTTGGGACTTGGTTGTAGGATCTAGGGGAAATTGGACTTGTTAAAACAGACTACCAGGGACTGCAAAGCATTGGCAGATTCTTAAGAAGCTGAATTATGCACAATTATTCCTCTTGATTTTTTTTTCTTGGAAAGGGGAGGGCATTATTTCCTGGTCAAGAAATAGAAATGATTTCTTATACTTTCTAGTTTAATTTGATGAAACATTTATTTTCCTAGTACCCCAAAACTAGAACTGCTGGCCCATAAACCACAACTCCCATCTCCCACCCCTCATCTCCAGTGATTCATGTACCACCTAGGAGTCACGTAAGCCAAACACTGTGCACCACTTTTTCTCCTTTGGATAATATGCTCAGAATAGCTGTGTTGTGGTTTCTACCCTGACCAGCTCCCATTTAAGAGAAAGGCTGTATCTAGGCAGTTAAACCTGATTGCTACCTGTCTAGCTCACCAGGGTATACCAGAAGCCAGGAACTTTGTCCCACAGTCCTCTCAAGTAGGACACTATGCATTCTTTAACATATAACCCAGCAAAAGAGATGTCTGGTGACTCCAGATCCACCACAAGGAGAGAAAGTTTGCATGTTACAACATGCAATTTCTGGGCCATCCCAAAAATCTTACCAGTAAATCAAAAAGCCTCTTTTTTCACCCAGATCAGACATGATGGACTGTGTTTATTTGCCTTATGATACCTGGCATCATATGTCTAGCAACTGCATAAACTGTTTCATTCATGGCTCATTTTCCTAGGGAATGGAATCTTTCCCCCGACACAATCCATACGATTGTGCTAGAAACTAATAGCAGTTATCGCCTCTGGAGGAATTCTGGAGTTACATCAGGCATGAGGAACAAATTTTACTTTTATATTCTTTTACACTTAGTCAAGTTGACCAAAAAGGAAAGTGAAAGACTATTATGCTGCTCCTGTAGGAATTTTAGATGATCTTACCAGTTTCAAACAGGGGTCCAGAATTCACCTAATTTGGTAAGATGCTATTCTGGTGTCTGTAGGCCTATCTCTGGTGTAACACTTTACAACAATACCTTAGTTATGCCATCTGCCACAGGAACACATGGACCTCCTTCCCTCATATCTTTTTTTTTTAAGTTTATTTATTTCATTTGAAAGGCAGAGTTACAGAGGGGCAGAGGCAGAAAGAAAGAAAGAGAAACAGAGAGAGAGAGAGAGAGAGAGAGAGAGAGGTCTTCCATCTGCTGGTTCACTCCCCAAATGGCTGCAATGGCCGGAGTTGGGCCAATTCAAAGCCAGCTGCCAGGAGTTTCTTCCATTTCTCCCACCCAGGTGCAGGGGCCCAAGGACTAGAGCCATCTTCCACTGCCTTCCCAGGCCATAGTAGAGAGCTGGATCAGAAGTGGAGCAGCTGGGACTTGAACAGGCACCCTTTTTGGGATGCTAGCACTGCCGGCGGCAGCTTTACCCACTACAACACAGCCCCAGCTCTCCTTTGTATCTTTAAGAGGGACTAAACATGTCATCAATTCCTCCATAAATACTTTAGTGCTTCAATATAACAATAGTGTCAATCATTCAGATTTCATAATATGTCCTTCCACAAATCTCTCCAAGACTGATAGTTTCCTAGCTGACCCAATCCACTTCTGAATTCACCTTCCAGCATGCTGAGAAAATGTGAATTTTCTTTTCTGTAAATCAACATAAATTCCAAAAGACAGAAGGTCTTTGGCACTACAACTGAAAATTTCAATAAATTAAATAGCTTAAATTATCCTTAATTCCCTTGTTTTTTCTATTGAGAGGATCCACAACTTTAATCAAATTCTCCAAGTGATCAAAAACCATGTGGCAGATGCTGTAGGTACCTGTTCCATATCCACTTAGCATTTATTGCTTCCATGTTTCCTATGGGTAAATACTTATGGCTATCTCAGGGCTTTCTTCAACTTCAGGAGTGTATAGACCCCTAAGGGACAGATGGGGAATGCCTGGGAGTTAATGTCTCTGGGAACAACCTCCAATCATAAAAAGATGTGAATTGGTTAATAAATTCCAGCTTCTTACCCCTCAGATGGAACAAATCCAAGACACACTGTATATTTTACAGAGTATCCCACCGGGATTGATTGATTATCCATAGAGACAATCTACTCATCAACATACCCTACATTTACTTTTTCCCATTGTTGTCTCACTTCCCTATTCCTCTGCTGTGGTCACTGAGATCAACTCTAACCTGCGCTGAAATCTGTACCTCAGGGTCAGCTTCCGGGAGAACTCAGTCCAAGTCAAACCACTATTCTATTTATTAGTTTTCCAATAGATAATTTCTACCTGGCAATCATCTACACTCAAAAGAAACAATATTAAAATCAGGATGCCTGCTAAATGGAATGAGCTCCATTTTACTTTTGGACAACTCCATCTCAGCAATTCACCTGTGCCTCCTCTAATGGCAAATCAGACCCTACTTTATATTCAAACTATTAAATTCCACATCACATCAGAGATAGCTAATGGATAAAATACACTTCTCATCCTAGTATTTTAGGTTTGTCCCCAGTGTAGTCACTTAAACATTTTCAGCAACCCTTTGGGGCCTTGGGAAGTTGGGAGGGATTTTGGGAGATGAGTGACAAGCGAGTTGACCTGAGGTACAGGGAGGGGGCAGTTAAATGTTTAATGGCTCCCCTCATTTTTGTGGCCATCACAATCTGTTCAGGATTATTATTATTATTTTTTTTTACTTAGTTTGAGTTCTGTTACAAAAAGTCGGACTCTGGAAACTGTGGGCATGCTGTTTGGCAGATGGATTTTTACAGTTCTTCAGACCAAACCTAATTATCCATTTTGGGTTGTCATCTGAGTTTCTGTTTGAGTTGCCAATGTTTGTCCATTTGATTTTTCTCCTGTCCATTAAGCAATTTTACTGCATGATAGAGCATTTACACAAAAAGAATTTCAGGAAAGCAGCAGCCATGTGTTGAGAGCCATATGGGATACTCTGGGACAATTCATTAGAAGTTGATTTATCTCTTTAAGTAAGCAAGTAAGAGATACATAACATTAGAATAAAGAACTCAAAATAGATGTGGCCAATACATCTCCAGGATAGTATAGAAATCCCTATTATGTGAACAGAGTCCAATATGGGCACTGAATGCATTTCTACTGCTCCAGTTGGAGAGTATTTAATCTCCATTGGAACAAAACAAAACCCAGCAGCACAAATTAAAAACACCTAACAATTTTTGGAATCAATACATATTTAATATGCTTAAATGTTAATTCTTCATTTTCTTTAAGTTTCCACGAAGAGTCAACTGCCACCCACTCCCATCCTCACCCAGAATTCCTGCCAAACCTGAGGTGTCTGGCTCACCCACAAAATAGAAATGAATCTCCCTTTAGTGAAGCTCCCCTACATGGTTTGCCCCTTGTCTTCATTTCTCAGCAACAGTACTACCAGGGAAATATAAAAAATAAACAAACAAATCAAAAAAGAACAAAGCCAATCACTGCTTATCTTTATATACCATAAGTTTTACATAAAAATAAAATCACAATGTATAACATTATAAGTATTTGTATAACATATAAAATTCTTTTATAATGATATGGGGGACTTCTTAAACCTTTTAAGTGCTTTTGAATAAGGAATACTTGGGTCCCACAGTGTGGCATAGGGAATAAAGCTGACGCATGAGACACCAGTATCTCATATGGGTGCTATTTGAAACCCGACTGCTCCACTTGATTCAGCTCCCTGCTAATGTGCCTGGGAAAGCAGTGGAGGATGGCTCAAGTCCTTGGATCCCTGCACTCATGTGGGAAACCCAGAAGAGAAGCTCCTGGCTTCAGTCTGGCCCAGCCCTGGCTGTTGCAGCCATTTAGGGGAGTGAACCAGTGGATGCAAGACCTCTTTCTCTCTGTCTCTCCCTCTCTGTCTCTGTAACTCTGCCTTCCAAATAAATAAAATAAATATTTAAAAAAAAAAAGAATAAGAAAGACTTAAGTGACTTTTAAACATGTTAAAGTAGGGATAGGTATGATCACCTAGTCATCATGCCATACTCATTTGCAAAATACTAGAGTTTTTTTTTTTTTTTAAGATTTATTTATTTATTTGAAAGGCAGAGTTACAGAGAAGCAGAGGCAGAGAAAGAGAGAGAGAGAGGTCTTCAATCCACTGGTTCACTCCCCAAATGGTCACAATGGCCAGAGCTGAGCCAATTGAAGCCAGGAGCCAGGAGCTTATTCTGGGTCTCCCACATGGTTGCAGGGGCCCAAGCACTTGGGCCATCTCTTACTGCCCTCCCAGGCCACAGCAGAGAGCTGGATCAGGAGTGGAACAGGGAGCAGCCAGGACTCAAAGCAGTTCCCATATGGGATGTCAGCGCTGCAGACCACGGCTTTAACCCACTGCACCACAGCATCAGCCTCTAGATTTCTTCCTTAATCAGAAGTTTACAAACTCCCTTTAGAGTTAGAATTATGAGCTGGGATAGTATGTTCTTTCTTTCAACAACCTTGACTAGATGAGCATACACATGAAAGGCTGCCCTTGCCATAGAGTCAACTGGTGTCCAAAGAACAGCCTTTTCCTGCCCACTCCAACAATACCTTGGCACCCCCTCCACTTCACTTCCCTCTCTCCAGTAATTATTAGCAAATGCACAGTGGATATCATCCTGAACTCATTAATAAGGTCAAGAAACCTGACAGGGATGTGTGGCTCCCAGGCTTCCCATTCTTGCTGATTCACCACTCCTGCTACTCATTCTTTCAACCCTAAGCAAGGTCTTTCACTTCAGCTTTCCGTCCCATTCCCACCAGCAGCTTCCATGTTAGATCACTTAACCCTATCTGAAATATCTGCAGTTCTCCCTCTCTCTTCTCCTTCTTAGATTTATTTATTTATTTGAAAGGCAGAGTTACAGAGAGCCACAGGCAGAGAGTGGTCTTCCATCTACTGGTTCACTCTCCCAAATGGCTGCAAAAGCCAGGGCTGGGCCAGGCTGAGGCAAGGAGCCAGAAACTTCTTCTGGGTCTCCCACACGAGAGCAGGGGCCCAAGGACTTGGGCCATCTTCAACACTCATTCTACATCATACAACACTCATTCCACACCATACAACACTCATTCCACATCATACAACACTCATTCCACACCATACAACACTCATTCCACATCATACAACACTCATTCCACACCATACAACACTCATTCCACACCATACAATACTCATTCCACACCATACAAACTACAGAATACTATGCTCCTTTGCTATTAGGAAGAGAATAAGGTGTAGCAAGTAAGTCTTTAATCCCAATTATGTGTCACAGAAAGAAAAGAGGTTTTACTAGAGTACTAAGTTGGCCTCGCAAATTTAAGTCCTCGCAGAAGCTTAAAAATTTTGTTGTTTTCATTGTATTTAAAAGGCTGACACACAGAGAGATCTTCCATCTACTGGTTCATTCCCCAGATGCCCACAACAGTCAGGCTGGGCCAGGCTGAAGCCAGGAGTCAGGAACTCCATTAAGGTCTCCTATGTAGGTACCTGTATTCATCGTCTCCTGCCTCCTAGGGTGTGTATTAGCAGGAATCTGGGGTGGAAGTGAAGTTGAGACTCAAACTAGGCCCTCCAATACAGGATACTGGTGTCCCAAGTGATGACACCAAACCCTCACTCCAGAAACATTCTTATAAACGATATTTGGGCCGGCGCCGCGGCTCACTAGGCTAATCCTCCGCCTAGCGGCGCAGGCACACCGGGTTCTAGTCCCGGTTGGGGCGCCGGATTCTGTCCTGGTTGCCCCTCTTCCAGGCCAGCTCTCTGCTGTGGCCCGGGAGTGCAGTGGAGGATGGCCCAGGTGCTTGGGCCCTGCACCCCATGGGAGACCAGGAAAAGCACCTGGCTCCTGGCTCCTGCCATCGGATCAGCGCGGTGTGCTGGCCGCAGCGTGCCGGCCGTGGCGGCCATTGGAGGGTGAACCAACGGCAAAGGAAGACCTTTCTCTCTGTCTCTCTCTCTCACTGTCCACTCTGCCTGTCAAAAACAAAAAACAACAACAACAAAAAAACGATATTTGGTCATGTTCAATCAGGAACACAACGGATATCCTAAATGGTTTTTAATCAGCTCCCATGGGAAATTTACCATATTTGCAGCATGGTTGTTATGAGAGGTATTTATATTTACAACCAATATAAAAACAAACTCATTCCTCAAAGGAGTGTAATCTAGAATCTGAATCTCCTGCCAGGTCATCTCTCTAGCATCTCTACTTGGATGGCTCCCAGGTGCCGAAAATCTAATATTTGCACTCCATTAAATCTGCTTGTCTGCTCTTCCTGTTGAGTTAATAGAACCCTTGTCCACTGATGGCCTAAACCTAGAAACCTGAGAGCTCTAAAGTATCTCACAAACCTTACTGGCACAACTTGAGTTCAGACCCCACCAGCGCTTGCCATGACTGTAACAACGCTTTCAATGTTTTCCTTCATTTTGTTTCTTCCCATCCACTCTTGGCACTGCCTCTAGGGTTTTCTTTTCAAAATAGACAGAATTTTGACTGGCCTCTGTTTAAAAGGTGGGTGTGTGTGTGGGGGGGGAGGATACCCTGTATTGTTCTTCCTGTTCAATCGAAAGAACAACTTCAGAAGAGGGATTCCTGCCCACTCTGTCACACTGAGCACCTGGGCAGGACAAGTAAGGCCTTTGCTGAGTACAGCTCCCCTGGACTATCAGATGTGAGCCCTTCAATAGGGCCAGGGAAATCCAGTCTTCTCTCCTCAGATGCCCCAGAAAAATCTACAGTGAGTTCTTCCTCACTAGGAGCTAAAAGGGAGATACAGAGAGGAATCCACTACTTTGATTTATGTGGTGATCTGCTACAGAAATAATGCACAGGCTTTCCTGTCTAATCTTAGATTTCCAAAGAGCAGAGATAAATCTTGTGTTACCATGATAGCTCCCCTTGATCTCAGCTTTCTGAGGCGCTCTCCTTTTTGTCACTTTCCTAGTTTGGCTCATCATTCTAGAGTTTTAATTTGAATTGTGTTATTAAGGCAGGCTATACATTTTTCTATGAAAATAAGTTAGAATGATAATTTAGAATGCAATGCAGTTTCTCCCTGATTGTAATTCCAAGTTGAAGTTGGATTGGATTTACATTCAAATTCTGGAAGAATACAGTTCCTCTAGCCAACAAATATGCTTTGAGATCATATATAGCATCAAACACTAAAGTGATGCATGGGGCTACAATTGTAAAGGAAAACATTTTCTGTTGTGTCATAGAGCTTACAGTTGGGTGAGTGGGATGGGTGTTAATCAGGTAATCAAATAATTAATATATTCAAGTATAAAATTACAACTGTGGCAAGTGCTCTGAATGGGAGGTACTCGGTACTTTATTAAGATTTATTTATTTGAAAGGCAGAGTGAGGGGTGTGTGTGTGAGAGAGAGATCTTCCATTCACTGTTTCATTCCTCAAAAGCCAAGGCTTGCCAGGCCAATGCCAAGAGCCTAGAACTCCATCTAAGTCTCCCACGTGAGTGGAAGGGCCCCAGTGCTTCAGCCATCATTTCTGTTTTCCCAAGCACATTAGCAGGAAGCAGGCTTGGAAGTGGAATAGCTGAGACTCAAACCTGACACTCCAATATGGGATACAGGCTTCCCAAGCATGGGCTTAACGTGCTGCAAGCCATGATACACATCCCTACCTGGTATTTTAGAAACTAATGCTAAAATTGAATTACTAGGGTCAGCGCTGTGGTATAGTGGGTAAAGCTGCCAGCTGCTGTGCTGGCATCTCATTTGGGCACTAGTTTGAGTCCCAGCTGCTCCACTTCTGATCTAGCTCCCTGCTAATGCACCTGGAAAAGCAGCAGAAGATGGCACAAGTGACTGGGCCTCTGCACCCATATAGGAGATCTGGAAGAAGCTTCTGGCTCCTGGCTTCAGATTGGTCCAGCTTCAGCCACTGAGACCATTTGGAGAGTGAAGGTTCTCTCTCTCTCTCTCTCTCTCTCTCTCTCTCTCTCTCTCTATGTGTGTGTGTGTAATTTTGCCTTTCAAGTAAATAAATAAATAAATATTTTTAAAAACTGAATTTCTGAGGAGGGCATTTGATCTGAAATGAGAAGGCTGGCTGGCTGATACTCACCTGAGGAGGTCAAATGCTAAGCAGAGGGAAGGGTACCTGCAAAGTAACTGCTGCTACAGAATGAAATGAGCTTGGAGAGGTAGTTACGAGCTAAACCCTCCAGAGCTAAGAATCATTATCTTTACTACGAATGTAACTGAAGCCCCTGAAGACACTTATAAGGAAGAAATGTGTGTTACTGGTTACGATGCAATCAAAGAAAGGAGAACTTATTTTGAATTCCAGCTCTGACTGATGAAATGCCTAGTCAATTCTTTAAAGCCTAGTTTCTTTCCTGACAACCAGTTTATCTCATTGCGTGTCGCTTCTAGTTTTGTGCAGTTATTTTAAGAAACAATGAATCATAATTGCTAAGTTCTCTGAACTCCCTGGATGAAAGATTTTCTACTGTCTATAAATGTAAAGCATTGTTATTATATATCAGACAGAAAGCTGACTCCAACCTAAAAGAAACCAGCAAACTATAGAGTATATGGGACTCTATACACTTGTGTAATATTTAAATTTACAACCTGGGTACAAATTAAATGGTTTGAATGCTGGGTCAGCACTGCATCTTTGATCTACAATGCCCAGGACATTATGCAAACAACAAGTCATCTATTCTTAAAATGCCCTATGGGTGTGTATGTCACCAACAAAAGACATTACAATCATTTCTTTTAATTTTCTTCCTAAAAGTCACCACCAGAGCTTGTGTAAAATCCCAAGAGGATAAACACTTCCATTTCATTTTGCAAGTCTTAGTGCTTTTCACACAAACAAGTAAAGAAAAATACTTCTAACCCAATATATAAACTATGAACATGAAGCTGAAGAGTTTAAATAAAACTTTTCCCCCCTAGGTACGCATCATATCTTTTTATCTCTATTAGGAGAGGAGGAAGGAAGAGACACATAATGCCTGAAGCCAGCTTACCAAGGACCTGCAAATACATTTTAATTTTTTTTTAAAGATTTATTTATTTATTTGAAAGTTAGAGTTACACAGAGAGAGAAGGGGAGAGAGAGAGAGAGAGAGAGGGAGAGGTCTTCCATCCATTGATTCACTTTCCAGTTGGCTGCAATGGCTGGAGCTACACAGATTCAAAGCCAGAAGCCCGGAGCTTCTTCCAGGTCTCCCACGTGCGTGCAGGGGCCCAAGGACTTGGGCCATCTTCCATTGCTTTCCTGGGCCATAGCAGAGAGCCAGATTGGAAGTGTAGCAGCTGGGATTTAAACCGGTGTCCATATGGGAAGCCAGCACTGCAGGCGGCGGCTTTACCCACTATGCCACAGCACCGGTCCCTTAATTTCTTTTAAAATAAGGATAAACAATGACATGCTCCTGCCTAGATCAAGTTTGCTTTATATCAACAGTCATACATGACAACTTTAATTAATTTATTATTTATTTGAAAGGCTGCTGCAGGCATTAGGGGAGTGAACCACCAGATGGGAGATCAGTCTGTCACTGTCTCAAAAAAAAAAAGTGGGGGGGGCAAGAGTTTTGGCTTGGTAGGTTAAGCTGCTGCATGTGATGGTGGCATCCCACACTGGAGTGTGATAGATTTTAGGATTTGAAGAAGGCAAGGAAGTGGCTAGTCAAAGGTGAAAAGACTTCATTTTAGGGGAGACGGACTAGGGGGTAAAGAGAGTGCGGATTGAGCCTGCCTGGACAGAGAGCAGGGGATTTGAAGTCAGGTTTCATTCCTGTTCAGCAGCAGGCAGAGTCCCTTTTTTTTTTTTTTTTTTTTTTTTGACAGGCAAGTGGACAGTGAGAGAGAGAGAGAGAGAGAAAGATCTTCCTTTTTCTTGGTTCACCCCCCAATGGCCGCTGCAGCCAGCACGCTGCAGCCGGCGCACCGTGCTGATTTGAAGCCTGGAGCCAGGTGCTTCTCCTGGTCTCCATGCGGGTGCAGGGCCCAAGGACCTGGGCCATCCTCCACTGCACTCCCTGGCCACAGCAGAGAGCTGGACTGGAAGAGGAGTGACCGGGACTAGAATGCGGTGTGCTGGCGCAGCGGGCGGAGGATTAGCTTATTGAGCCACGGCGCCGGCCTAGAGTCCCTTCTTAATCCACTTGTTGGAGGAGGTGCAGAGCTGCACCCGATCCTCATAAGGTGGATGGAGGACATGCAGAAAGGTTCCTTGGTGAGATTTATTTGTTTAAAAGATTATTTTATTTATTTGAAAGACCGAGTTACAGAGAGAGGTAGAGACAGAGAGATAGGGTACTTGGGCCTCTGCTACCACATGGGAGACCCTGGGAGCAGTTGCCTTTGCAGCCATTTGGAGAGTGAACCAGCAGATGGAAGATCTCTCCCTCTCTTTCACGCTCTCAATTGCTCTGTCTTTCAAATAAATTAATAAATAAATCTTAAGGAAAAAGAGAGTAAAACCCAGGGAATGATCAGCAAAGGAATATGAAGTTTGAATTCTGCTGAAGAGATGAGAAGAGTGATGTACCTTATCTGAGAATTTAAATACAAGCCTTTCCCCCTGCAGTTTCTGATCCACATTTGCATTAACTGTAATCTGAGAAGCCTAATGCCAAAGATTCTTCTAAAAACTTTTACTGTCCCTAGGATCCTGGCAGAAGCTAATACAAATCCTCTCTCAAGGAAAGCACTTAAAATCCTCAACTATTTCACACAAAGCTTCACAAACATGAACTTACAATAAAAGACAATCATAGAACACATGGAAAAAGAAGCCTGACCTAAGCAGGAATCTGCATAAATGAAAAAAAAACAAAAACAAAAGACACATAAAGATTTCAGATCCTATAATTTTTGTACATATTACACAAATCAAGTATGTTTAATATATTTAAAGAAATAAAATAGATAACTAGAAGTATGAGTAGGGAATAAGAAACCAAGTAGATGTGAAAAAAAGTCTAAATACCTTTGAATGAAAAATATAATTTAAATTAAAACCCCAAATGAAGATTAAATAGTAGATCAACAAAACTGGAGAGAAAGGTTGTCACTGGCAGATAATACTTGAAAAAATTATCCAGAAATCCCAGCTAATATCAGATACATGGAAAATATAAGATAGGAAGGACAGAATGAGAAAATGTATCATATATCTAATTTGCATCCCAGAGGATGCTAATAAAGAGAATGTAGGAAAAGGAACATTCAATAAGAATTTGAATACCAAGGGGGCAGCAGATGTCAGGCTTCAGATGTCTGTGTCCCACAAGGGAGTGTCTGGGTTTGATATCCAGCTTCTCCCTCCTGACTCCAGCTCCCTGCCAGTGTAGAACTTGGGAGGCAGTGGTGATGGCTCACGTGATGAGCTGCTCTCACCCAGATGAAAAAACTGGATTGAGTCTCCAACTCCCAAGTTCCAGCTCTAGTTCAGCTATAACAGGCGTTTGGAGAGTGAACCAACAGATTGGAGCTCTAGCTCTCAAATCAACAAATAAAACTGTAAAAAAAAAAAAAAAGTGAATAGTGAGATTTTTTCAGAATGGATACTTTTGATCAATAGAAATATAGTTGACTTTAAAGAGACTCCCAGTAAACTTACTTGTTAAGGACATACTTCCAGGAGAAGAAAATTGATCATAGAAGTAGTTTGAGATGCAAGAAATGGGAAGACAAACATGCAGACAAATCTAACTAAACACTGACTACATATTTAAAAATAAAATTTGTAAGGTAGACAGGAAAAATATTAGATTATAATATAAATTTAGCAGAGTGATGATAGGAGTTAAAACACAGTAAGGTCCTTGCAGGACTATTATTCAAGAGAAAAGATGTCTATCATCTTTATATTTTTAAAATTTAAATATGCATGAAGATATTCCACTCTAATAGAGGACAGACTTCTGAAAAAAAGGTGGAGAATTCAATACATGCATTTATCTGTAAGCCTCCTGAAAGTTCTTCAAAATTACTTTAAATGGATTTTTTTCAGAAAACACCAATCAAGGCACAAGGACAAAGATAACAGAATATCAAAATTTTGAAGCAGAGATGAGTTTACTGACTGAATCCACTCAAGAAAGTTGAATTCTAAACCAGCAGCTGTCAAAGTGAACCTTCTAAGAGCTACCAGAGATCCATCTCTATCCCTGTGCACTCTGGCTTAAGTCTGGATATTTATTTTCTGGAATGAGTAAAAAGAAGATTTTTGGACCAGGGGACATCCAGCTGGTTTAGGGTGGATTAAGTGAAAGTTCACATGCAGTCGCACGTTACTTAATGACAGAGGCACGTTCTGAGAAATGTGTCTTTAGCCAGTTTTGTTGTTTTGCAGACATCATATACTTACACAAACTAAGGTAATTGTGTAAATAGGTGATATACTCTAAAGAGACAACCATCAAATGCATTCTGTTGTCGACTACAACATGGTTATACACCTGTTCACTTGTCTGTGCTAAAGTTGATGTGCACAGTCCTCTTCCAGGCATCTTTCTAGAAAGTTGATCACTCTGTGTTTACCCTGAGTACTAGAGATTAGTGGTCTTTTTGCAAAATGATTTCTGGTTTCCCCTGAATTGGTCCAATCTGAGATCACAATAAAAACATCCCTCAGAATTTTCAGTACTTTTTTTTTTTACTGCTGTATTTTAATCTTTGATCAGAAAACCATGACTTACTAGAAATTGGAGAAAAGAAATTTGACCAAAAAAGATAAAGCAGCAATGAGAAGGAACAGAATATTCTTATAAAAGAATGTTAAAAGATTATCAAATAAGATTTAATATATTTATATACATAGTTTGTATATAATACTTCTAAACATAGTTTATGTTAATTATTCTCTAACCTGTAAATTATGAAAATAATTTAAAAATCAAAAGTCTCAACTTTAATGTACATGCAACACACACTAGTGAGAAACCTCAATTCCTTATTAAGAACAATATTACCATTTTCCAGAAGATAGAAAGTCAGCAGTGTCATGTGTAGTAGAAAATTTCTTATTTTACATGCCTTCATATTCCAGTCTGGGAAAAGCTGCAAATCCTTGAATTCTTAAGTCAACTTTTGAATGTGATTATAGGGTTCTAATCACCTCTGGATGTGTTGACAAATCTATTACTGATGAGAAATTTATGTATGGATAGAAGCTTTATTAACCAGAGTTATTTATGTCTCTATAATTACTACTTTCCTGATGGAACAGGAATTACCTTTCTGTTGGTTTACAGGATATACAGTATGAAGTGCTTGGTGATTATCTAGGACACAAAACAATAAATAATTTGTATGTTCTAGAATTAATGAGATTATCTCATTACAGTTTACAGGAGACATAATTTCCAAGCTGACAAAAACTTTTTAAGATGTCATAAGTGTTGCATAACTGCAGAAAACAGTTTGTAAAATTTACATTTGAAAAATACCTTTTAAAAAGGTGAACCCATGTATAAACTGTTATTGCATGGATATTTAAATAATTTTTATTCATATATGATCCAGGAATAAATATTCAATTCAACAAATACTTGAGACTCCACTATATGATGTGCTTCCAAGAGTGACAAAGATGAACAAGGTGACTTTTTGGCTTTCTAGAAATATTCAGAATAAGATAAATGATTTATAGATATGCAAAAAAGGAGGAGGCAACAGGTATGGATTCTAAGAAACAGGACTAGGAAAGAGATTAAGATGAAGATCCTCCTGGGTAATTTCTAAGATTTACTCTAGTTAGGTGGCTGAAAAGACCAGAGAAGGGTGAGTTTAATTCTACTGGAACAGAGTCAGTAATGGTAGCAACTTTACAACAAATGTGTGCTATTATGAACCAGTTAATAATAAGAAAAACTATAAACATGGTGAACTAGTTATTGAACAACCCCAATACTTGCTTTCTTCTACTGAATTTCATAAAGTGTAACACGATGAATAAGAGTTAAATTCCAAATATGTATAAACTCTTATATTCTGTAGAATTTTTTTCTGCACAGAAATCCCTAGCCATTATTTACATTGTCTCACATCTCTACTTGAATGTTTCGTAGATAGGCCAGGATTCTATTCAGATCAAGTTAAATTAGAATCATCAGTGTGAGGTTCAGGCATTGGTACCTATTTTTTAAAAAGTTACTCAGATAATTTTAATGTGCAGCCAGGATTGCAAGTACGTCTGAACTACAATTTTGGTCTTCCTACTTGATATTTTTTTTCTCCACACTTTCTCTTTTCTGGTTCAATAAATAATAAGAATTTTCCACTTTCTTTTTATTAGTTTCTACATACCGAGTACTTACGATGTGTCAGGCACAGGGCCAGTTTTTTGTGCATCATCTCATCTAATTGTCCTAGCAATCCCCTGAGGTGGGAGCCATTTCTGAGTCACTTAACTTGCTCAGGGACTGCCCGACCCCGGAGCCCAAGCTCTTCTTACCCACCGCGCCACTTTGGTTCTCTTCTGCGATTCACTCCAGAGACGGAACGTTGTGCAACACCGTCTCTCTGCAGTTATACATAAACGCTACCTGGGGGCAGAGCGACCGGCACCTGCAGCAACCGAGCACCAGCCGCAAAAGGACACGAGAACAAGCAGGCACCAGGAGGGCCACCGACAGGGCCTTTCAAGATCTCTAATTCCGCAGGTTCCCGTTCCACCCCCGTCCCACAATGCCTCAGGCCACCCCTACTTGGCCCCACTTTAAAAGTTCGTTAGCAGGTCCTCGTAGGTTCCCCCTGGGCTGGAATAAGCTTGGAATGTAAGGGGAGAAAACGGATGTTTCCCAATCCGCAGCGGCAGTCACGACTGGAGGTGGAGAAAATCCTCGCGCCTTCCACGCCAGCCCACCTGCCGGGCCGCCTGAGGAGAATCCCACCTCCTGCTTCGCTTTTGCCTGCAGCCCCGGCCACCGCAGGTGCAACCGGAGCCTGGAGACCCCCACCTCTCTACCGCCGCAGGGGTCGGCGGGGTGGGTGCGGGCGAGGAGTGGGGGGGGGGATCGCACCCAATCCCCTCAGGGTCTGCAAGGAGGCGGCGCGCATTGTCCTGCTCTGTGCCTGCAGGGAGGGCGTGACTGCGGGTTCAGTTGTCTGGACACGGCCCCCGGGCACGAAACCCTGATTCTATCGCAGGGATGGGGGCGCAGACCCCGGGTCTGGCTTCAGGGAGTGAGAGGCGGCTACCCGCACACTGTGAGGCGCAGTCCTGCCGGGGCAAGGCTTCCCGGTGGTAAAGGTTCTAGGAGCTGCGGCGCGCCTAGCCCGGTTACCATGGCGACCTGCGCAGCCCGCAGAGCGCCGGCTCGCCGCGCTGCGCTGCGCGGCCCGGACCGCTGCCGGAAGTGACGCGCGTTCACCTGCCGAGCGGGGAAGGCGGAGGGGCGGGGGTGCCGAGGTGCCGCGGCTGCCGGGAGCCAGTCGGGAGCGCGCGAGGCGCTGGGAGACCGAGACCCAGAGCGAGAGCCGCCTACCTGCAGCCGCCGCCCACGTTCGGGCAGCCACCATGGCGCTTCTGCTGCGCTTCGTACTCCTGTGCGGCGTCGCGGGTGAGTGAGAGCCATTGGGTCCCGGCTACCCGCTCAGCCCGGGGGCGTTCGCTGCCCGCGGCCACCCGGGAACAATGGGCGTTGGGGGGGAGGGAGCGGGCGCGATTTTGGGGGCGCCGCGGCAGTGGTTTATTAGGGGCGAGCGCAATTGCACCGGGATGATCTTCCCGGGCGAGCCGGGAGGGTGCAAGCGGTTCTGGAGGGAGCTGCACGGGGGGCGTGGGAGAGCCGAGAACCGAGCCCCCGGCTGACGGTCGAGGGGCGCGTCTCTCTCGTTCCTCGCGGAGCATTTTCCCCCGGGTGCGGCTTTGCTGGCTCTGCGCTTGCCCTCCCCGGGGTTCGCCTCCGTGCGGTGTCTGTCCGGCGTTACTGGCTTTGAAAAGCTCTGGGTAGCTCGATTTCAGGTGTTTGAATTCCAAACGCCATTATTCCGCGGATGCGAGGTTGTGCCGGGCCTCGCTCGCCCGCGCTCCCTCTAGGAAAAGCCGCGTGGGCCGGGCTGCAGGCTTCGATGGGCGACGGTGGGATCCACCGTGGGGAAATTCGAAGTAGGTTCTAGCAGGAATGCGGTATCGATTTTTTGCGGTGCCAGGGCGAAGTGCAACGGAGGACTGAGGAACCTCGCTGAGTTTGTAATGAGTTGGTTCATTCCGAAGATAAGACGGGGGTGACTTGTGTAAGATGATTCGCAAAGCGCTCGCCAAGTACATTTTTCAGCAGTTCCTTTGGGGGGAAGGGGAGGGAAACCAAGGCTTTTAAAAAGATGCGTGGACCAGAAGACGTAATCATTTTGCCACTTAAAAAAAAACGACCTTTTTTCTACGATAGCGTTTTAACCCACTGATCTTGTTTGTTAAGCTTGCGCCATTGTACAACGAAATTATTCATTTGAAAAGATCTATAGGTGGTACCCTAGGAGGCACACTTTGCGTAGCCTCCGGAAGAGTAATTTTTTTGTTGTGTTGTTCAGCTCTCTGAAGCAGGATCGGGTGGCCTCTTCGGTAGGGATGGCTCTCTGCTTCCTGTTGAAATGTTAATTCTATTGTTGGATGCCACAGCTGTGAGCATTACTCATGGGATCAACACTCTATTAACAAGTCTAATCTTTCTATTCCAGCCCATAGCACTGCCTCCACCTTCTTGATGTATTTCATTTAGGCCAGGCTGAAATTTCCAAGGTAAAAGAGGAAGGGTCACAGAACCAGTTTCCGAGGTGCATTCCCACCTTTGTTTTGTTGGGGGTTAAACTCACGTTGAAGTTGACCTCAATTGAAGTAGAAAAATGGAAGAACATAAGTCACAAAGAAGAATTTTTTTCTGGGAATATTTGAGTAATTGGATTTACTTTTCTTCTGGAATGCCTGACATTGATAGGCACAACCTCAGCCAAGGATATTTTAATAGACTTAAGAGTCATTCTGCTTACAAGATATACACAAAAGACAGTGGGCATCTCTCTTTCAATGACTTAGGAATTAAGCTCTACAAGACACCTATTTTTTTTTTTTTTTCAGTTTTTTAGCTTGAGAAAAGACTCAACCTGTGTAGCTGATGTTTGGCTCAGAGTATTTCTTCAGATATTTCTGACCATTTAAGAATTGCATCGCTATGAACTCAAGAACATGATTGGTCCCCCTACATTGGCAAAACAAGGCAGACCCATACCTAGTAAAAATTGAAGTGCTGTCAGCGATAGCTGTTCCTATAGATCTGTCTCTGTGTAGGCTTAAAGGAGTTTTTTGGTGTACTCTCACTGTTGGGACTCCAAATTGCCAAGATTGGTGCCTGCATTGTGTTACAGCGGGTTAAGCTGCCAATTTCGATGCTGACATCCCGTATCAGAGTGCAGGTTCCAGTCCTGCCTGCCCTCTTTCTGATCCAGCTTCCTGCTAATGTACCTGGGAGGACTGTGGATAATAGCCCAAGTACTTGGGTTCCTGTCGCCCTCATGGGAGACCAGGATGGAGTTCTGGTTTCTGGCTTTGGCCTGTCCCAGAGCCTGTTGCAGTCGTTTGGGAAGGGAACCAACACACGAAGATTCTCTCTCTTTCTCTGTCACTCTGCCTTTAAATTTAAAAAAAAATTTATTTGAATGGCAGAGTGACAGAAAGGCAGAGGCAAAGAGAGAGAGTTAGAGAAATCTTCCATCTGTTGGTTCACTCCCCACTTGGCTGAAATGGCTGGAGCTGGGCTGATCCGAAGCCAGGAGCCTAGAGCTTCTTCCAGGTCTCCCATGTGGTGCAGGGACCCAAGGGCTTAGGCATCCTCTGCTGCTTTTCCAGGCACATTAGCAGGGAACTGGATCGGAAATGGAGCAGCTGAGACTCAAACAGGCACCCATGTGGGATGCTGTCACTGTAGGTAGTGGCTTTACCCACAACACCACAGCACTGGCCCCATAAATAAATCTTTAAAAAAAAAATTGCCAGGGCTGCCGCTGTGGTGCAGCAGGTTAACGCCCTGGCCTGAAGCGCGGGCATCCCATTGGGCATCGGTTCGAGACCCAGCTGCTCCACTTCTGATCCTGCTCTCTGATATGGCCTGAGAAAGCAGTACAAGATGGCCCAAGTCCTTGAGACCCTGCACCCACGTAGGAGACCTGGAAGAAGCTCCTGGTTCCTGGCTTCGGCACAACTCCCCAGCTATTGCGGCCAATTGGGGCGTGAACCATCAGGTGGAAGACCTCTCTCTCTGTGCCTCTCCTCTCTCTGTGTAACTCTGACTTTCAAATAAATAAAAACTAAATCTTAAAAAAAAATTGCCAAGGTCACAAATTTGCTTTTGAACTGCACAGTTATCACTGTACTACTCTGCTTCTAAAACAGGCACTTTCCTCTTTATTTGGGGAGTGACCCAGTGGATGGAAGATCTCTCTCTGTTCCTGTGTCTTTCAAATAAAATGAAAATAAATAAAAATTAAATTAAAAAATGTATATCCTGATATAGAGGTTGGGGAGATGTTGGACAAAGGATATAACATTTTATCTAGATAAGAAGAATACATCCGGCCGGCACTGTGGCTCACTTGGCTAATCCTCCGCCTGCGGCGCCAGCACCCTGGGTTCCAGTCCCGGTTGGGGCGCCGGGTTCTAGTCCCGGCTGCTCCTCTTCCAGTCCAGCTCTCTGCTGTGGCCTGGGAGGGCAGCGGAGGATGGCCCAAGTGCTTGGGTCCCTGCACCCGCATGGGAGACCGGGAGGAAGTACCCGGCTCCTGGTTTCAAATTGGCGCAGTGCCAGCCGTGGCGGCCATTAGGGGAGTGACCCAACGGAAGGAAGACCTTTCTCTCTGTCTCTCTCTCACTGTCTATAACTTTGTCTCTCTCTCTCTTAGTGTCTAACTCTGCCTGGCAAATATATATATATATATATAAATATATCCAAGAGATATATGCAGTATAACATCGTGCTTGTAGTTAATGACAGTATATTCTTGGAAATTGCTGAAACTAGATTTTAAATGTTTTCACCTGGAAAAAAAAAGATGAGTTAATGCATTTTTTTTAAAAGATTTTATTTATTTGAGAGGTATAGTTACAGACAGTGAGAGGGAGAGACAGAGAAAAAGGTCTTTCTTCTGATGGTTCACTCCCTAAATGGCTGCAATGGCCGGAGCTGTGCTGATCCAAAGCCAGGAGCCAGGAGCTTCTTGTGGGTTTCCCAAGCAGGTGCAGAGGCCCAAGTACTTGGGCCATCTTGTACTGCTTTCCCAGGCCATAGCAGAGAACTGGATTGGAAGAGGAGCAGCTGGGACTAGAACTGGTGCCCATATGGGATGCTGGTGCCACAGGTGGAGGATTAACCTACTGTGCAATGGCTGACCCCAATGCATATGTTAATTAATTTGACTTAGCCATGATACAGTTACAATATTTCAGAATAACATGTTGTATAGGATGTGTACAATTTTTATTTGTCAATTAAAAATAAATAGGAAGAAGAATGAAGATCCTACTGTTAGAATTGTTGACTAAAATTGAGATGCTTATGGTTTTGCTTTGGATTTCTTTACATAAAAAGAGTTGGATTGATTGGATATGAACCTTTTCTCCTCTATTGGGCTCTCCTAAATTGTTTTTAGATCATTTTTATTTATCTATTTGAAAGAGAGAAAAAGGGAGATCTTCCATTTGTTGATTCACTCCTCACATGGCCTGAAACAGCCAGACCTGGGCTAGGCCAAAGACAAGAGCCTGGAACTCATTCCATGTCTTCCCGTCGGTGACAGGGACCCAAGTATTTGAGCCATCCACTGCTGTCTTGCAGGGTGTGCATTAGCAGGAAGCTGAATCAGAAACAAAATAGCTAGCACTGGAACCAGGCACTCTAATATGGGATGCAGGTGCCCAAGCTGTGTCTTAACTACTGCACCAAATGCCCACCTCTCTATTAATGTTTTCATTCATGCCATTTTACCACCATCATAGCCTACCCTCCTTGGCTGTTTACCCTGTCAATTGTGGAATCTCCATCAGTTAACCCGATTTATCTGATTGCACTAGGTCAGGGGGTGGGGCATTGCCCATGTTGCTCATTGTTATTGTCTGAGTTATTTTGGATGTTGGCAGATGGCTAGTGTTCAGGAAGTGTTTGTTGTGTGATTGAAAGTTCTCAGCCTCTTTGCCACTAGACCTCTGTATATGATACAGCTCTCATTAGTTCCTTCTCTGCATTCCTTCTTATCCAATAAAGATGGTTCTTTTTTTTAAAATGTTTTTTAAAAAGATTTTATTTATTTACTTGAAAGAGTTAACAGAGAGGCAGAGGCAGAGAGAGAGAAGTCTTCCATCTGCTGGTTCACCCCTACATGGCCGCAATGGCTGGAGCTGAGTCGATCTAAAGCCAGGAGCCAGGAGCTTCTTCCAGGTCTCCCACACAGGTTCAGGGGCCCAAGGACTTGGGCCATTTTCTATTGCTTTGCTTTCCCAGGCCATAGCAGAGAGCTAGATCTGAAGAGGAGCAGCCTGACTCGAACCGGTGCCCATATGGAATGCTGTCACTTCAGGCGGTGGCTTTACCATCTACGCCACAGTGCTAGTCCCAAAGATGGTTCTTTTATTTATTTATTTTTTAAAGATTTATTTATTTAGTTGAAAGGCAGAGTTACAGAGGCAGAGGCAGAGAGAGAAAGGTCTTCCATCTGCTGATTCACTCCTCAGATGGCTGCAATGGCTGGAGCTGCACCTGTCCAAAGCTGGGAGCCAGGAGCCAGGAACTTCTGGGTTTCCCACGTGGGTGCAGGGGCCCAAGGAATTGGGCCATCTTTCACTGCTCTCCAGGCCATAGCAGAGAGTTGGGTCAAAAGAGGAGCAGCTGGGACTCAAACTGGTGCTGCAAACTGGGGCTTTAACTCGCTGTGCCATAGCACTGGCCTCCCAAAGATAGTTCTTGTAGTAATCATTCCACTAGCTGTGTCTCATTCAGTTTTTCGTATAAAGAAGTTGAATTTCTGTTTTACCTCTATCTTACTGTTTTACCACCCTCTGCCTTTTGTTGCCAAAGTTGACAATCTGTGTGCCAAATCAGTTTATCTCTTTGGAAGCCTTGACAGCTATCTTGGTTCTTTTCCATCCTATTGACTTACCCTTCACTATCACATACAAGAAGTCCCTTAAATGTCAGCCTTCCCGTGGCTTGGTTCATGGCCTTTTTGTTAATCTCCATCTTCAACATGGGTGACCTCATTTACTCATCACTGTAACCTCTAACTTGTTGCTAGTAAATGAAAAGTATTTCCAGCTCAGCCCATCTCTCCTTTGGATTCTGGCTCTCTGTTCTCAGCTGCCTCCAGTGAACTCATCTATAACTTGATTAAAGGATCTAGTCATTCAGATATTTATTACGATGTACCATGCCCTGTGCTAAGTGCCCCAACAATAGTGTATGACATTTCGAGTTGCAAAAAGTTTATTAGAACGTTCCAAGCAGATGGTCCAGCTTTTGCAAAGACATGAAAATCTGAAGGGTGTTATGTGTCTTGGGAATTGAGAAGTTCAGTGCCTATAAAGCATCTAACCAACACTCCTCAAACATTTTAAAGTGTGTCTGAGTCATAAGGACACCTGGGGTGGGGCCTGAGATTTTTCAGTTATAAGAAGCTCTGTGTGATGTCATTACTGATCACATTTTTATGTAGTCCAAGATTTAAAGGCTATGCAAAAGGTTCAGGAGGTGAGGATATGTCAGTCAGATTGTGTCCCCTCCCCTCACTTCCACCCCATGGCAGCAAGAAGCTTGTGGAGGTGTTGAAGAAGTGAGGCTACACACTGAAATTTACTCTCTTGAATAGTTGATGTGCAGCTATTCTGGGGACTGGTAGAACCGATGGATCCAATCCAGAATCTGTCTGGGGGGATCTGGACAGTCCTTGAAGAAAGAAAGGTTGGGTTTCCTCTGATCTGGGAGGCTATTCTGAGGAAGATGTGGTGCAGCCTGATGTCTGGGTTGTTCAATGAGTGTCAAGAAAAAGCATCGGAGAAGCAGTAAGATATCTGGCTTGGAGTAAAAGGTGATGTCACTAATATGGGGAGTAAAGAAAAGAGGAGCAGGTTTTAGGGAGATGACAGTGAGCTTAAGCTTGGACAGGTAGTGTTTGAAGTACCTGAGGGGAGTGGAGGTTAAAAAAAAATACCCAGTTATGGGTAGGTGGTTAGCCTAGCAGTTAAGATATCCCTGTGCCCCATGTCAGAATACCTGGGTTGACTCCTTGTCCCCAGCTCCTGACTTCAGCTTCCTGTTGCTGAAGTTCCCGGAAGGTCACAGGTGGTGGTCAAGTAATTGGGTCTCTACTAACTGTTTTAAGAGTTCTCCTGGCTTGAGCCTCGTGGGGGTCCTGGCAGTTGAGACACTGGGGAGTGAACCAGAGGTGCCTCTTATAAATAAAAATTAAAACCACAAATATCCAGTAGGAAAATTTAAATGAAGGACTGACTTTCAGGAGAGAGGCAAAAATTGGTGATATAGAATTGAAAAAACTGACATCTGTGTAAGGTTAGCCAGAAAATGCAGGTGGGACTAGAAGAGGTGGTGAAATGTGAAGGGGTTGGGGGGATCGGGAACATCCTCTAGTGAGTAGAAGAAAATGAGGAGCCTGGGAGCAAGAAGGAATGATTGGCAGTGTGGTGGAAAGTAGAGTGAGAATGTCCTCGAGATTGATAGAGAAATGAGGCCAGTCTTAACCATTCCAGACTGTTGAGAAATTCAGGAAATTTCAGTCACATAGGGAGGACAGTTTCTGTAGTGGTGAAAGTAAAGCAGGATTTAATAGGTTGAGTGGACGTCAGAGAATGAGAATTGTACTTTGTACTCTCAGGTGGTTTGACAGTGAAGCATTGCACATGTGGCCTGATCCCAGAGGGCAGTAGCATTCTCCAAGGGAGAAGGGAGAAGCAAGCAGATAAGCAGACCTAGAACTGTGTAAAGGTCATCATTCTTCACTGAAATACTGTGTTCCTCTTTAAGATTGTTGAATCTTTTGCTTCTCAGGGCTATCAGTTTATTAAGTGTATCTTATCTCTTGATCTCGTCAATCTAAAAAATTGTTAATTTGTTTTCATTTTGTTTGAAGGAGAACTTTCATCTGTGGTTCACTTTCCAAATGTCAGTAACAGCCAGGGCTAGGTGAGGCTGTAGCCACAAACCAGCTACTCAATTTGGGTTTCCCACGTGGGTGACAGGGACCCAAGTACTTGCGCCATCTTCTGCTGCCTAGGGTGCATGTTAGCTAAAGGTGGATTGGAAGTAGAGGAGCCAGGATTCAAACCAGGCACTGAGTCATGAGATGTGGGTCCTAAGACATGTTTTCACCCACTCCTGGATCCCATCAACTTTAAGCAAGCTTATTTCTCCCTCTTTATATTACGTCAACCCTCTGTCTCAATGCACCTCTATTTCTCCTTTTCTTTCTTAACCAGATTTCTTGAAGGAGTTGCCTGTGTTGACATAGACTCCATTAGTTTCACTTTTTTTTTTAAAGATTTTATTTTTATTTGAGAAGTACAATCACAGACAGACAGACAGAAAGGTCTTCCATATGCTGGTTCTCTCCCCATTGACCAGAGCTGAGCCGATCGGAAGCCAGGAGTCAGGAGCTTCCTCTGGGTCTCCCATGCAGGTGCAGGGCCCAAGCACTTGGGCCGTCTGCTGCTGCTTTCTTAGGCCTGGTCAGAGAGCTGGATTGGAAGAGGAGCAGCTGGGAAAGGATCTGGTGCCCATATGGGGTGCTAGTGCTGCAGGTGGAGGCTTAGCCTACTATGACTAGTGCTGACCCCCTATTATTTTCGTTTATGTCCACTAATTCTTCCAGCCTTTTGCAATCTATAAAGTTTCACCCCCACCCTTACATCTGTAAAACTGCAGTTGCTACTGTGGTTATGTCCAGTGGCATCACACCTTCAACCCCTCAAGTCTCTTAGCATCACTAGCTCTAATGAATAGTCCTCCACCCCCCTCTGGCTATTCCTCATTTTCCTTTGTGCTCAGTTTCCCTGTACTATAGGTGCTGAGTTTCTTCAGTTTATGATTTCAGTTACCTTTTATGTGCTGGCAGCCTCCAGTCTATTTCTAGTCTCTGTCTTCAACTGTAATGATAATATCAAACCACTCACTTGACATCTCTGCTTAGAATTTCCACAGATAGCTCCAACTGAATCTGTCACTCTTCCCTTTCACATTCAATGGCGTTTTCAGCTCCCAAAATGTCCACCTAAGAATATGGGTATCTTACATGACTCTTCCTAGTCTCCCAGTTGTCATATTCAGTGTGTAAGTCACATATGTCCTTCCAGCTCTACCTAATCCAGGTTATACCGTCGTCTTTTAAGCCTGTTGAAATAGCTTCACCGTTTACCTTTAATTTACTGAGAGTGTACCTGTGTTGTAGGCACATCCTGTTACTGCACTAACACTCATCAACATGCCTTTCTTCTAATAGTTTTCTCTTAGTAGACTGTTGCCATTTCATTCCAGTACATGACACAGCACATGCTCATTGAATACGTCCTGGAAAACGTGTGCAGGGCTCTGAACCATGCCCAGGTTAGCTTTGCCAGGTATACAAGAATGGACTGAATTTATACTACCACTCCATTCTCAAAATTTTCTCTCTTGTGTTCAGCCTGTTTACTCCTTGCCTTGTTTCCAAGTCATTAACAGGTAAGAATTGATGTTTTCTATAACTAGAGGAAATAATTGAGGTCAGGAATTCTGGGTTGGGTTCATTTGGTGGCCAGCAAGTAGTGGGTGTGAATTTTAAAATAATTACTCAAGTGATCCAGAAAAGTAACTAAAAATTTTTTTACACCAAAATTACCTTATAGGTTTAACTTTCATATAACATATGTATTTAAATTTTTTTTTTCTAAGATTTATTTGAAAGACAGAGTTACAGAGAGGCAGATGCAGAGAGAGTTTTTACATCTACTGGCTCAGTTCTCAAATGGCTGCAATGAATGGAGCTGGGCAGAAACGAAGCCAGGAGCCAGGAGCTTCATCAGGGTCTCCCACGTGGTACAGGGGCCCAAGGGCTTGGGCCATCCTCTGCTGCTTTCCCAGGCACATCAGCAAGGAGCTGGATTGGAAGTGGAGCAGCCAGGACTTGAACTGGTGCCCATATTGAATGTGGGCACTGCTACACCACAGTGCCTGCCCCTAACTTACATTTTTTTTTTTTTTAAGATTTATTTGAAAGTCAGAGTTACACAGAGAGAGGAGAGGCAGAGAGAAGAGAGAGCTTCCATCTGATGGTTCACTCCCCAATTGGCCTCAATGGCTGGAGCTGTGCCGATAAGAAGTCAGAAGTCAGGAGCTTCTTTGTCTTCCTTGCGGGTACAGGGGCCCAAGGACTTGGGTCATCTTCTACTGCTTTCCCAGGCCATAGCAGAGAGCTGGATCGAAAGTGGAGCAGCCGGGTCTCAAATCAGCGCCCATATGGGGTGCTGGCGCTTCAGGCCAGGGCGTTAACCCACTGCGCCACAGTGCCGGCCCCCCTAACTTACATTTTTAAAGAAAAAATCTGATAATCTAAGCTTATGATTATTAGACTAGTTTTGAATTTAGATGGTTTCTACTGAGAATGTGGTGTGAAATAGAAACATGGAGAATAGTGAACTTTTTCTAGGACTGGCTTCCAACTTCTACTTACTTTCTTCAGCAGGACTGAAATGTCAAATGGCAGAGTGTGAGGCCAGGTTGGAACTGAGTTCACGGCTCGGTTTGGTGATATCTTGGGGCTCTGTTCATATTTATAAGTTCAGTTTTTGAATCCATTGCTGACTCCACATTTAAAGGGAAATGGAAATGAAGTTAAAAATGTTTCTACACACACAACAACTATGGTGATGTAGGGAAACATTTTATCTCCTCTGTTCTTTCTATAGCTTTCTTTCTCTACCTCATTGCCTTCCCCCTTCTGATTAGCCAGTTAGAGTTTAAGCCTTAAAAGTCTCGAGTCAGAAGTATTTCTAATTAATTTTAATTTGCAGAGTTCTAGTAGAAGGAACGACTGATGACTGTTTTGTTGGCAGATGGAAGGTAAGATAAGGGAAGGAAATAGTTGGATATGTCAGGAATTCCATCAGTGTTTCCCAAATGGATGGCAGGGACTCAAGTACTTACATCCTTCAACAAAATACATTTAATTTCACCTTTTCTTTTTTGCCATTTAATGTGGCTAACAGACATGAGATCCACTGTATGCTTGAGTTTGTCATTTGGTGTTTGACGCGGAAAAAGATTAACAGTTAAACCAGCATTTATACAAATATGAGAAATTATAATTTTGGAAAACTTAAATTATTTTCATTCTCTCAGTGAGATTTGATAAGTTGGCATGGTAATGATTTTGATTTCATTTACTTCAAAAAAATAAAGACATGTTTAGATTTCAAAAAGAACCATCAAGGGCCGGCACTGTGACATAGTGGGTAAAGTCGTCACCTGTAGTGCTGACATCCCATATGGGCACTGGTTCGAGTCCCAGCTGCTCCTGTCTTTGGATCAGCATTGCGGTCATCTGGGGAATGAACCAGCGGATAGAAGACCTCTCAGTCTCTCTGTAACTCTGCCTCTCAAATAAATATATAATCTTAAAAAAAAGGAACCACCATAACTGACAAGGGCTACTTTTTCACCCGCCCATATTGTAGATATGTGCTCTATGTGAGTTTTATAGGTTTCTTCTCCACAGGAGGAATGGTTTAGCTGTACAGGTGAAGTGTCCTCAAGGAATTCCAAGGGGTATCCAGTACAGCGAACCAAGTTTGTGGAGCCTCAACTTTGCTAAATTGCTGGAGTGATTCTCACTGATCCTTTTCAGTCTGACATGTGAAGAGTGTTTTGAGTGTTTCACATCTCCAATGGAAGGTTTCTCTGATAGTGCATACAAAAGCTTAAGATTTATTTACTTATTTCTGAGAGTTACAGAGAGACATCTTCCATCTGCTGGTTCACTCTCTGGGTGACTGCAATGGCCAGGCCTGGGTCCAGGCCAAGGCCAAGGAGCTAGGAGCTTCATCTGGGTCTCCATGTAGGTGGCAGGGGCCCAAGCACTTGGGCCATTTTCCAATGCTTTTCCCAGGCCGTTAGCTGGGAGCTGGATTGGAAGTGGAGCATCAGGGACATGAGCCAGTGCCCATATGGGTTGCATTACCCACTATGCCACAATGCTGACTCCCAATTCAAAAACTTTTGACTTTGTTTTGTGCTGGGGGACTTCTTCAGTAAGAACTGAAAAGACTTTTTGTCCTACAAAGTTGTGCAATGGGAAGCCTGATACTTTTACAATGAAATGTTAAATTTGGGCTAGAAAAATGATCATAGCTTATTTCTTAAGATAATTTCACGTATATCTCATTTGAATCTACTCTTAATAGCTGTGGTGTAGGTAGGACACATCATATTAGTCTCATTTATAGGGATCAATCATAAAGCCAGAGTCTAAGGCTAATGAATTGTGACATTGGTATAGAGTAGTGCTGTTTAACAGAAATTCAGTACAACTCACAAGAGTGATGTAAAATTTTCTTTTTTAAGATTTATTTATTTATTTTAAAGGCAGAGTTACAGAGAGGCAGAGGCAGAGAGAGAGAGGTTTTCCATCTGCTGTTGCACTCCCCAAATGGCCACAGCGGCCAGAGCTGGGCAGATCTGAAGCTAGGAGCCAGGAGCTTCCTCTAGGTCTCCCATGCACATCCATGATCCCAAGGACTTGGGTTGTCTTCCACTGCTTTTCCAGGCCATAGCTGAGAGCTGGATCGGAAGCAGACTGGCGGGGACTTGAACCAGTGCCCATACGGGATGCTGACACTGCAGGAGATGGCTTTACCTGCTATGCCACAGCACTGGTCCTGTAAAATTTTTTTTTAAAGATTTAATTTATTTATTTGAGAGGTAGAGTTTCAGACAGTGAGAGGAAGAGACAGAGAGAAAGGTCTTGCTTCCGTTGGTCCGCTCCCCAAATGGCCTCAACGGCTGGAGCTGTGCTGATCTGAAGCCAGGAGCCAGGAGCTTCTTCCTGGTCTCCCATGTGGGTGCAGGGGCCAAGCACTTGGGCCATCTTCTACTGCTTTCCCAGGCCATAGCAGAGAGCAGCTGGGAATAGAACCGGCGCCCATATGGGATGCCTGCGCCGCAGGCGGAGGATTAAACTATTGTGCCACAGCCCCTGGCCCTGTGAAATTTTCTGTTAGCCACATTAAATGGCGAAAAGGAAAAGGTGAAATTAAATGTATTTTGTCGAAGGATGTAAGTACTTGAGTCCCTGCCATCCATTTGGGAGACACTGATGGAATTCCAGGCTCCTGGCTTTAGCTTGGCCCACCTTTAGCTGTTGTGGGCATTTGGGGAGTCAACCAGCAGATAGAGGGTCTCCCTCCTATCTATCTATCTATCTATCTATTGCTGTCTCTTTCACTGTTTTTAAAGTTTTTTTTAATGTGTTTTTTTTGAACCCAATATGTGCAAATTTGTGTATATATTTGTATATGTGTGATCAAATTACTACTACTTAGATATTAAGATAGTTTTTCTCTTACCATCTTTGAAATCTGGTGTTTGATTTACTTCCTATCAATTTGTACCAGTCACCTCTCCAGTGGCTGGTAGCTTCCATGTTGGTCAGCACGGGTCTAGAACTTGGAGTTTTAGTTCCAGCCATCTTCTACTGCAGTCTAGGAACATGTAGCCTGAAAAAGCATGGATAGTTTGTAATGTACTCTCAGGAGAGCTTTTGTCAAGTGGAACATACGGTTGGAGTTGTTCTCCTGATGTTTTCCTTATAATTATTTGTGCCACATAGTATTTCCTGCTGGCCAAGAGCTAAAGTCCCTTGTTTCTTATATAGTTTCTTGTAATCATCAAAATGTTTATTATAAACACACAAAATTACATCAACTATCTATTTGATAATTATGAGCATTTACACTTAAATTTAAGGCAAAAAAAGAAATGTATGCACAAAAAATTGTACTGTTAACTTGCCTGTGGAGGAAATAAATGCATTTATGGAGAGGTGCAAAATAAGCAGGGTAGAATGGTTCCTGATAATGGTTGCTGGGAAATTTGAATTCACTCTGAGATACTAAAAATAAATGTATACCATGTTTAAAATAATGAAGTTAAACATGCTCACAACAGTGATGACTTTATTAGAATTAACCTTTCTTTACTAACTTCAGAATTTTCCATAAGGAGATACATTATTTACTCACTTTGCTATTGCGTCTGTTTCTTGGATTTCTTGTTTCATGTGATATTTATAAAACACTTGCTTCATTGGAGTGGTGTTTGTTTGAGAAAGATTCACTTTTCCTGTCTCATGTTAACTAAAAAGGAAGAGGAGCTAGCCTGAGGTTGTCATGAGCAAAGAGGCAAAGGAAGATTTCCTAAAATGGAGTGATACATATTCTATGAAGGTGATGAAAATATTCACCATGGCAACCCATCTGCTTCACCCATAATGCAAAATATGCTATTTGCATTTGTGTTGCCACCAAATTCTAAAATTAGCATCTGTGTATTAGAGAACACCAGTAAGGTAATGCACTCTTTAGATGGAAAAGAAGGATGAGGATAATTTTTACTGGAATTGAAATTTGAGTGTTTCCTTGAGCTAAGTGTGTACGTGTGTAAGGGAAGTGAAGAGCGGGCTACAATCCAGTGTAACAGATACTTTAAGAAACATCCATCTGCATGTTTTTATCTGTATTTCCATTATAATTTACATTTTCCCTAGTCCTCATTTCTAAAGGGTATTTTAAATATTTCTTAAAAGAAATCTCAATCCCTATGGAAGTTTGATGGTAGATAAACAATATAAGGCATATTTATGGGCAAGATACTGTAATAGATACATGTCTTTCTAATACGCCAAGCAATCTTAAGTTCAGAGGCAGGAGTCAGTTGTTTTTTCAGCCTCTTAATTCTAAGTTAATGTTGTGTCCGTCTTTTATCATAGAGGAAATAGAGTCTGTCAGGTACAAATTTTTTTAATTTCTCATGCTCCATTGTAAAAACGCATCCAAGACTATACCAATCCTTACGTCCTTCCCTTTAGTCTCAATTAATTAGTATCTTATTCCCTACTATGTAGGTCTTATTCTTTCCTGGGTTCTTGATATTTCAGTCTCTACTGTTCTGTGTTTTTTTTAACCTCTTCTGTTTGTTCGTACCTTTTGACTTATAAAGTGGTCAACATTTTTCATTTCCTAACAACCTTTCCCTGGCCCCACATTTTCTCCCTCTCCTTGAGAGCCAAGTTCTTCAAAACAGTCATCACTTCTGTCTCTATGTAGGGGTTTGTATCATAGCAGTAATGACAGACTTACAAGATTACAGTGAATTGTCAGGGGGTTACTAGTTATTGGAGAGTGAATGGCAGGTTGTGCTGGAATTGTTCTAAAAGCTTTGTATACATGTATACATTATTTAATCCCTAGGGTAAAGTAGGCATTATTACTATAAAGCCTCATTTTAAAGAGGAAAGCATCTAGTTGTAAAGATGTAAAGATTCTAGAAACTGCGCATGGTCAAGCATTTCTTAAACTAAATTTAAGCCTATTTCTAACATTAGAACTCATGTTAATCAGTGAACTCCTTCCATAATTCACAAAGCTAATGTTTAAGAAATACCTGCACTTACTTTGGGAGGTGGACTCAGGGCATACCTGCTGAGGTGTTGATAAGTTGGACATAGGGGAGAGGAAGAGATAAGTGTCAGGGAGAGTCAGGATTTTATTTATTTATTTTTTTAAAGATTTATTTATTTGAAGGAGTTACAGAGAGGCAGAGGTAGAGACAGAGAGAGAGGTCTTCCATCTGTTGGTTTACTCCCCAAATGGTCACAGGGCCAGAGCTGGGAGGTTCTTGCTGGGCTTCCACGTTGGTGCAGGGGCCCAAGCTGGATGGGAAGTGGAGCAGCCAAGTCTCAACCGGTGCCCATATGGGATGCCAGCACTGCAGGCAATGGCTTTACCCAAAAGCCACAGTGCTGGCCCCCGCCCCAGGGAGAGTCAAGGTTGATGATTGATGGTAGAGAATTAGAACGTATTTACATTGGAAATGGATAATTTGATTCAACTCCATTGGTTTTTGTTTCACACTTAGAGAAGCAACCTGCCCAAAATGATGCAGAGATTCTTGTTGTGACTACTTTGACAGTAGATTCCTAATCTGATATTTATTCCCTTACTTAACAAAAAACCAAAAAAAGCAAAAACCTCTCAACCACAAATGCTACTTCAATGTTTAGTGTATGCAGTCAGTGTGTGACGCAGCCGGTTAAGCTGCTGCCTTTGACTCTGGCATACCATATGAGCACTGGTTCAAGTCCTGGCCACTCTACTTCTGATCCAGCTCCTTGCTAATGTGCCTGGGAAAGCAGCAGAAGATAGCCCAAGTATTTGGGCCCCTGACACCCACGTGGGAGACCCTAATGGAGGTCCAGGCTCTGGGCTTCCACCCGGCCCATCACCCACCAGTTGGAGAGTGAATCAGCAGGTAGAAGATATTTCTCTGAAACTGCCTTGCAAATAGATAAAATACATCTTTAAAAATAAAAAAATTGGGGGCTGGCACTGTGGCGTAGCAAGTAAAGCCACTGCCTGCAATGCTGGCATCCCATATGGGCACCAGTTCGAGTCCCAGCTGCTCCATTTCTGATCCAGCTCTCTGCTATGGCTTAGGAAAGCAGTAGAAGATGGCTCAAGTCCTTGGGCCCCTGCACCCATGTGGGAGACCCGGAAGAAGCTCCTGGCTCCTGGCTTCGGATCGGTGCAGCTCCGGCCATTGTGGGCATTTGAGAAGTGAACCAGTGGATTGAAGACCTCTCTCTCTCTCTCTGCTTCTGCTTCTGCCTCTTTGTTTCTCTTTCAAACAAATAAATAAATCTTTAAAAAAAAGTAAAATAAAATAAGTTTAGGAGAGTACTACTGTAAATTCCAAAGCTGCTTCCAGTGAGATGACTGGAATGGGGTTTCTAAAAGTCTGCTTATAGTGTGTGTTTCATAGTGATTTCAAAAATGGATTTTTTTTGTCTTGCGTGTTCATGAGTCACCTACATAGAGGATGGTTTTGGCTCAGGACTCAGTCTACCTAGATTTGTATCTTGCTCCATGATTAGCTTAGCTATCTCACATGGCTTTCTTTTGTAAAATGGGGATAGTATTAATGCCCCTCAAAGGGAGTTGTTAATGAGAACTAGGAAAGTTAATATGTATGAAGTATTTTGGAAAGTGCTTGGCACATAATAAGTTCACAACATTTGTTGCTGCTCATTGCTTAAGATGATGGTTTTCCCATTTCCATTTCAGTTTACTTCCTGGGTTTTTGAGTTCTCATTAGGAATAAGGATGCTTTAAAAGTATGTGGAAAAGCAAATAAGTATAGTTATATCATTTCTCATTAGTATTAATTTATCTGACTTTGTAAGAATTTTCTTAGCTATGAGTACATATCAACATTTTTTTTTTAAAGATTTATTTTATTTATTTGAAGGCAGAGTTACAGGGAATCCGAGAGATGGAGAGAAATCTTCCATGCACTGGTTCACTCCCCAAATGGTCCCAATGGCTGAGCTGGGGCCAAGCCAAAGCCAGGAGCCAGGAGCTTCCTCAGGGTCTTCCACAGCATGCAGGGACCCAAGATTTTGGGACATCTTCCACTGCTTTCCCAGGCCATAAGCAGGATCAGAACTGGAGCAGTCAGGACATAAACCAGTGCTGTTTTGGGATGCTGGCATTGCAGGTGGCAGCCCAACCTGCTATACCACAATGCTGGCTCCCCATATATTAACATTCTGTACTGAGTAGCACACATGGGAATTAACTAAAAGTCCTAGATAGCAAGGAGCATAATTCATATAACTGCCCCACTCAGCCCCACCCTGTATTTTCTTCTCTCCCTTTGCAATATTTAAAGGACTAGTTGGAGTAATTAATTGGTATTAACATATTCATATATACAGTGTTTTTATTTCTAAAAACTGGGCTAGTTACCATTAAAGTGAAATGCTAATTCGAAAGCAATTTCCCGGTAAGGAAGAAGTCAGCACAGGTTGGTGAAGGCAAAAGGAAGTAAAACAAAAATCAATGACTTATTTATTTATTTTTTATTTTTTGACAGGCAGAGTGGACAGTGAGAGAGAGAGACAGAGAGAAAGGTCTTCCTTTAGCATTGGTTTACCCCCACAATGGCCATTGCGGCTGGCGCACCGTGCTGATCCAAAGCCTGGAGCCATGTGCTTCTCCTGGTCTCCCATGCGGGTGCAGGGCCCAAGGACTTGGGCAATCCTCCACTGCACTCCTGGGCCACAGCAGAGAGCTGGCCTGGAAGAGGAGCAACCAGGACAGAATCTGGCACCCCGACCGGGACTAGAACCTGGTGTGCCAGCGCCGCAGGCAGAGGATTAGCCTATTCCTATTGATCCGCGGTGCCGGCCTATCAGTGGCTTATATAAACTAGTTTCTTATTTTCCCAATTTATTTCTTAAAGTTGCTGTAGTGAACCATATGTGGCTATTACTGTCTTTTGTAAGACTGATGAGTTCTGTGATCTGAACTTAGCAGTATATCAAATGTGTCCTATCTTTAAGATAGTAACCCTTAATGACATGCTTTGACATTTTTCAGAAAGCTCACTATTAAATTCTTCCTAATAGTTGACATTAAGGTTATCATTACATATCACTCTCTGAGAAACCAAACATATGCAAGGCATTTGGAATATAAATTCAGGTTTCTATAATTTTTATTTCAGAGTTTTTTCTTTGTTTGTTGATACCTTTAGACTGACTCTAGATATTCTGAAAGAAGCCATGTGTCAGTGTGAAATATTTTTTTTTTGCTTCATCTTGTTCTAGAAATACCTGAAAGAGGTACAGCCAACCTTGTAGCTGTGACTTCAGAATAACCACATTTTTTCTTAACAGTTTATTTTTTTCATGTGAGCATAATTATGTATAAAGTACATGTGGGTTAGTTTTTGACAAAATTTGCTAATGTTCCTTATCATTAAGGTAGTAAGTGTTTAGTCTACTTCTGTGAGCTTGCTTAGCTCCCTCTGAGTTGTATCTCCTGCCTAGGCCTCTTTGTTTCATTGTTTTTCTTTCCTGGACACAAAATCATCCCAAAGGTCTCTTCTGTGTTTTTCCCAACAAGGTCTGATGTTTTTCTCTCTCTCTCTCTTTCAAATTACTCCTGCACTATATCTTCCCTCTACTTTGAGCTCCTTCCCCCTGCCCCTTAATGTAGGTTAGCAATTATATTCCACCTGCTGAGTCCTGGGGCCAATTGGGTGAGGGTTGGGACACACACCCTTCAGAAATGAAACACTGAGACTCCATTAAATTAGTAAAAGTATGTGCTTCAGGGTAGGAATGTGTAAACAACTTCTGTATAATAGAAAGATTGTGTAATACAGAGGGGGAAGCATTTAACCAAGCCTGTGGGGATCAGAGAAGCTTCAGAGAGGAGCAAACAGGTAAGATGTACTCCTTTGGTAAGTGTCTGAAGGTGCTCTTAATGGGAGAAGGTGGAACTAGGGAGAAAATAGACCTTTAAGACATAAAAGGGAAAGCATATACCAGCCCGTGTGTTAGGCAAATGTGGGCTTATTCATCTTTTTTCCTACTAGTATTTCCTTTGATTGTTCCTTCTCTGATTGGCTCCAGACCAGCAAGATTTCTCTGCTGTGGGTCTATCTTTAATAATGAAAGGACCTACCTTATTCCCACCAACTTTCAGAACTTTCAGTTGCATTTCATCTTGTTTTTTTTTTTTTTTTTTTTCTCCACTATTTTGAAATGCACCATCTTTCATCTCTAGTGGCTCCTCTCTCCCTTCTCTTGTGTGAAGACATTTGTGCCTGTGAGCTATGCTTTGCTTCCTCTTTCCTCAACAGATCCCCAAACTGTGATCTGCTTACCTATAGGCACCCAGAATTGCTTGACTGTTTTGAATTCTGTTGTAACAAATACTTTGTTGATTGTTTAGATCTCAAGAGAGATTATATAGTTGCAGATCTCATAATTCCTAGCTCCTCTTGCTTGCAGGTACAAAGACTTACCCTGTCCCTGCTTGAAATTCTACAGTGAGACATGATCTTTAAGAATTCCTGTGCTTATGCTGTCACTGGTCAGACTTCTCATGTAGTGCCTTGCTGGGAGAGGTAAAAACACAGAAATTAATTTTTTTAGATGTGTTTATTTATTTGAAAGTGAAAGTTCTGTAGAGAGGGGGAGAGATGGAGAGAAAGATTTTCTGTCTGCTGGTTCACTTCCCAGATGACTGTAATGGCCAGGGCTGGGCCAGGCCAAAGCCAGAAGTCAGGAGTCAGGGGCTTCATCTGGGTCTCTGACATAGGTGGCTTGGGTCCAAGTACCTGAGCCATCTTTTGCTGCTTTTCCCAGGCCCTAACAGGGAACTAGATCAGAAGTGGAGTAGCCAGGACATGACCCAGTGCCTATATGAGGTGCGGGTGTTAACAGGCGGCAGCTTTACTCACTGCGCAACAGCCCTACCCCACAGAAAAATAATGTTTTAAGACATTATTTTGATGGAACAAAGAAAACCTTCGTTCACTCAAGCAAATGTTGATGCTAACTGAGTGCCTGTAATTCTGCATTGCGAAAGGAATGTGCTGTGTGAAAGGAACTCAGTGATCAAAACTAGCATATACTTTGGCTTGGAATTCAAATGTTGAAATGGTCATTGGGATGGAGAGAGAGAAGACCACAATAAAGCAGCGATTTTAGTACAGCTGTATATGTGTACATGATAGAGGTATTATTAGTGATCTAAGGAGTACATAGGGGACACATGACTGGATTCATGTTTGGGTGCAAGGAATGCTTTCTGGAAAAAGTTACTGGTCTGAGGCCACAGTAATAGGCCACACAGAGGTGAGTTGGGGCAGAGAAGGAGGGGTGTTAAAATATGTGAATGCGGGGCCGTGCTGTAGCTCACTAGGTTTATCTTCCACCTTGTGGCGCCTGCATCCTATATGGGTGCTGGGTTCTAGTCCCAGCTGCTCCTCTTCCAGTCCAGCTCTCTGCTGTGGCCCAGGAGGGCAGTGGAGGATGGCCCAAGTGCTTGGGCCCTGCACCCGCATGGGAGACCAGGAAGAAGCACCTGGCTCCTGGTTTTGGATCGGCGCAGTGCGCCGGCCGTGGCAACCATTTGGGGAGTGAACCAACGGAAGACCTTTCTCTCAGTCTCTCTCTCACTGTCTATAACTCTGTCAAATTAAAAAAAAAAAAATTAAAAAAAAAATGTGAATGCTCAGGGAGAAAGGATGAAGGCCTGGCTGTAGAATACCTTGGGAGTAAGGAGTGGTAAGAAGGTAAAAATGGAGGTCATCTGGTGAGAGAGCAGTATTAGAATCAATGTGGACGGGCTGTGGTGTAGCAGGTAAAGCCACTGTCTATGGCATCCGCAATCCCATGTGGGTGCCGGTTCCAGTCCCAGCTGCTCTACTTCTATCCAGCTCTCTGCTATGGCCTGGGAAAGCAGTGGAAGACAGGCCTCCTGCATTCGCGAGGGAGACCTGGAAGGAGCTCCTAGCTCCCGGCTTTGGATCTGCCCAGCTCCATCTGTTGTGGCTATTTGGGGAGTGAACCAGTGGATGGAAGACCTCTCTCTCTCTGCCTCTCTCTGTAACTCTGTCTTTCAAATAAATAAAATAAATCTTTAAAGAAAAAAAAAAGAGAGACAGTGCAGTGTTTGGGTCCTATCTTTCCTCCAGAATTTAATTATTAAGGCTTCACCCTGATAACCCTGTCTAATCCTAATCACCTCCTCAAAGCCCTACCTCCAAACACCAGAATCAGAGTGTTTTGATTTTATTTTACCTCACAGTGGGGATTAAATTTCAACACATGGAAACCTTGCTAGAAACACTCAGATGATAGCCAAACCACAGTGTCCCCTTTCTTTCCTTCTTTCCTTCCTTCCTTCTTTCCTTCTTTCCTTCTTTCCTTCCTTCCTTCTTTCCTTCTTTCCTTCCTTCCTTCCTTCCTTCTTTCCTTCTTTCCTTCCTTCCTTCCTTCCTTCTTTCCTTCTTTCCTTCCTTCCTTCCTTCCTTTCTTTTTTTGACAGACAGAGTGGATAGTGAGAGAGAGAGACAGAGAGAAAGGTTTTCCTTTGCCGTTGGTTCACCCTCCAATGGCCGCCACGGCTGGCGCGCTGCGGCCGGCACACCGCGCTGATCCGAAGGCAGGAGCCAGGTACTTCTCCTGGTCTCCCATGGGGTGCAGGGCCCAAGCACTTGGGCCATCCTCCACTGCACTCCCTGGCCACAGCAGAGAGCTAGCCTGGAAGAGGGGCAACCGGGACAGAATCCGGCACCCCGACCGGGACTAGAACCCGGTGTGCCGGCGCCGCTAGGTGAAGGATTAGCCTCGTGAGCCACGGCCCCAGCTCACAGTGTCCCCTTTCTATTTTTATTTTCAGGTTTGTGCCAGTGGACTGGTGATAACTTCTATTTCTCTTCTTTCTTTCTGTCTTTCTTTCTCTCTCTCTCTTTCTGTTTATTTATTTGAAAGGTAGAGTTACAGAGAGTCTGAGGCAGTGAGAGAGAGAGAAAGGTCTTCCATCTGCTGATTCACTTCCTAAATGGCCACAACAGCCGAAGCTGGGTTGATCTGGAGTGTCTTCAGGGTCTTCCACGCCAGTGCAGAGGCCCAAGGATTTCCCAGGCCATAGCAGAGAGCTGGATTGGAAATGGCTCCATTGGGACTTGAAATGGCAACCATATGGGACACTGGCGCTGCAGGCAGTGGCTTTTACCTGCTATGCCATGGTGCCGGCCCTGATAACTTCTGTTTCTTATATCCATGATGTTATGGAGGGATTGCTTGCCGAACGTGATGGTGGTAGGTCACATCACCAAAAACAGGAATTGAGAAGAGAAATTTAGGTTTGTACAGGGATAATAAATCCATCACAATATGATGCCTCCATCTCCTCTGCCCCCAAATCAAGTATGTGAGTCAGACTCTAAAGTTAGCATCATATTTCCTTGTACTATAAGGAGTTTCCCAAGCCCATCCTTGAACCATTGGTGGTTTGTGTTTTCCTCATTTTAGATTCTTAGAGGATCTACAAAGATATTACTACAAAGTGAACAGTTTTTTCCTGCTTTTGAATTCTTACACCTCGTGTCCTCACTTTTCCTTCTCCTTTCCTATTAGTCTACATTAAGTACCTGGTGTTATTCAACATTAGCCCAGACTGCACATGAGAAACGGTTCTTTGGTATCGTTATTAGTAATGCCTGTCCCCAGGTTTGGTAAGCATAGCATGAAACACTGTAAAGCCCTAGCGTCATAACTGATTCACAGGCAAACAGTAAATTTAAAATTTTGTGTCTTAAAATACGTAAATTGCTTTTTTCCTCCTTAGCTGACAGGACCCTCCAGGTAGTTCCCTCATTGTCTTCATTCACTATGGATAAACACATCATTCTGTTGTCTGGTGAATTCCCTATATTTTTAAGTTCTCTTGTGAGTCCAGTGGAACAGCATGCCTCTTGAATGATGATAAATCTCATAGCTCTAGGACATAATCAGCAGTGTGTATTAGTTTGCTCAGGCTGCCGTAACAAAATACCATAGACTGGATGGTTTACACAGCAGAATCATGATTTCTTACAGGTCTGGAGGCTGGGGAGCCCAGGGCTAAGGAACTGGAGGATTTGATTTTGGGGGGGGGGGTGCATCTTTTGGACAGTTGTCATTTTGCCTCTGTCCTCACACGACTGAGAATTCTCTGGTGTCTTCTGTTCCTCTTGTTAGGGTACCAGTTCTGAGGGTTCAGGGCTCTAACCTAGACTTAATCACTTCCTTGAAGGCCTTATCTCTAGTAGAGTCACATGAAGTGGCTTAGGGCTTCAACATGAATTTGGGGTGGGGTTCTCAGTTCTCAATCCTCAAAAAAGTATCTTTGTTATACTAAAATGTTTGCTATACATTATGACTTTTTTTTGAAAGGTAGCAAAGTGTAATGGAGAGAAATACATACACATGATAGAGCAGGCAGATGTCTTAGGAAAGAACTGAACACTCAGTCTGCATTCCAGCTGGAGTTTTTGTTTTTTAAAGATTTATTTATTTTATTTGAAAGAGGTACAGGGTGGTGGGGTGGGGGTGGAGGAGCTTCCTTCCATCCCCATATGGACACAACAGCCAGGGCTGGGCCAGGCTGAAGCCAGGAGCCAAGAACTTCATCAGGGTCTACCCAAGTAGGTGGCAGAGGCCCAAACACTTGGGCCATCTCCCACTGCTTTTCCTAGGGCATTAGCAGGGAGCTGGATTGGAAGTGGAGCAGCTGAGACATGAACCTGTGCCCATATAGGATGCCAGTGTTCTAGGTGGTGGTTTTACCTTCTGTACAATAATACCACTCCCCAAACTGGAGTTTTTATAGAAATTTGTATGGGCCACCATTTCTTCTCTCCGCCCAACACACAAACACACACTTCTGGGATATTATTGAGTGAAGGGATTCCTGGGTATGGGAATACTGAAATTCCTTCCAGAACTTGATCAGCACAGTGTTATTGGACCTAGTAGCTCCTTTGGTATAGGATGGAGAGGATACTGCGAAGCTGCCTACCCCTCCTCCCCAGGGCTGAGACTCAACTAGCAAGGTTTTTGAACAAAAGCAAGACTTTCATTTATTTATTTTTAAAATATTTATTTATTTATTTATTTGAAAGGCAGAGTTAGAGAGACGGAGAGGTCTTCTGTCCTCTACTTAACCCCTGAAATAGCTGCAACTGCTGGGCTGGACCAGGCCAAAGCCAGGAGCTTGGGACTCCATCCGGGTCTTCCACATGGGTGATGGTACATTTCACTGCCTTCCCACATACATTAGCAGGGAGATGGATTGAAAGTGGAGCAACTGAAACTTGAACTGGTGTTCATCAAGGAGTGCAGTTTGCAGGTTGGTGTCTTGACCTGTTATGCCATAATGCTGGCCCCAAGGCAAAACTTTTTATGTGCAAATCCTGGTCTGCTTCCAAGGCTTGCCTCTGCATCTTTTCCTCATTGAACCACACAAAATTCTCGTTTTCTTCAGCCCACATAGACTAATGTCTACCTTGCTATCTAACATTCTGCCATCCCACAAAGAGAAGTAACTCATAATCTTATGGAGATAGATGGGTGATGTGTCTTCTCTGTCTGCTTCAAGCTGGTATAAGTGCATAGGACTGCTTATGAGTATTCTTGTCTTGCTATCTGTCTTATCATGTTTAGAGGTAGCCTGGGAAAAGATTGTCCTGCGCAGTCCAGAGGGCTGGTCACATTGTTCATTGGGATAGCCTGAAAGCTGTGTCTAATAACCATCTGGAGCTGAGAGGCCTGTGTTCTGTTAGAGACAAAAACAAAGTCTATAGGAGCTATAGAACCAAGGAGAGACAACAATCAGGATGTCTGTGACCCAGTGTTGGGACAGAAATTCCAACTGTGTTCATCCTGTTCCTGGCATTGTCTGGCCTTACCTGAGAACCGGTAAACATGGTTTTGTACCTGTCCAATTTGAACAAAAAGCAATATTCTTTGTGGAGCATGGTGCAAGCAATCCCTTGGGCAGCTGTTAGCATGTCTAGGGCATGCCTATTGTGAGGGACTGGGTTTGGTAACCATAGCATAGAGATCCTAGTCATGGCAGTCTTTACTGGGCGAAGGCTGCGTTTTATTCTTTTCCCAACGGAGGGGGCCCTGTTCTGGCTTGCTCTTGAGAGCCTGACATAGGAGCTTTGCTAGGCGTCTATAACCTGTTAGAGAAATGCCAGGAACTGTTTTAAGATTGTAGAAGTAGGAATCTGCTTCATGTCCTGTGTCCTTTCTGTGGCTAGTCTCTGTTCCGCAGAGGTGAAGATGAGCCCTAAATAATTCACTTCCCGACAGACCAGTTGTACTTTTTCCTTAGGTACCAGGTAGTCACATTCTGTTAGGAAGTTAAGGGTGTTAATCAAATGCCTAAGACCAGACTCTCTGGTAGGGAGACATGAGCAAGTCATTTATGTAGTAGATTATCTTCCCACCGCTCTCAAGAGATTAGTCCGTTAGGTTCTCTGCAGAGACCTGTCCATATAGGTGGAGGCGAGCACATTGACACCAGTACTTTGTACTGATTTACTCTCTGTTGCCAGGGTTTCCAATATTTTTGCCAAACTTGACATTTATTAAAGTTCTTTATCACTGTCAGTTTTATTTGTGAAATATGGTATCACATTGTTTTAATTCATCTTTTTTTCTTTAAAATTTTTTTTTATTTGAGAGGCAGAGTTACAGATGGGGGAGAGACAGAGAGAAGTTTTTTTTCTTTTTTGTCCTTTTTTTTTTTTTTTAAATTCTCTTTTCCTGTTTTTTCTTTATCTTTTACAAACCCTTGTGTTGAGGGCTTTCAGTAGATCATAGCAAGGGAGCTGCTCTGCCACGTACAAAACCACGACCCAGAAGCAGGTCGTCTACGAATGGTTTAGCGCCAGGTTCCCCATGAACGTGATGGGCGAGAGGGCAGCCCCCTTTCCGGCCGTGCCCCATTTCCCGGGACTAAGGGCTCTCCGCACTGGACCCTGAGAGAGGCTTTCCATCCACAGGTTCACTCCCCCAATAGCTGCAATGTCCAGGGCTGGGCTGATTTGAAGCCAGGGGCCAGAAGATTCCTCTGGGTCTCCCATGTGAATGCAGGGGCCCAAGCACTTGGGACCATCTTCCAGTACTTTCCCAGGCCATTAGAGAGCTGGAGCAGAAGAGGAGCAGCTGAAACTTGAACCAGCACCCATATGGGATGCTGCGGGTGGAGGCTTAACCTACTAAGCACCAATGCCGGCCCCAATTTGTATTTCTTTAATTGTGAATGTAGTTATGTATCCTCTCAGTCTAATAAAAAAAATGGGCATTACTTTTTAGAGCAGTTTGTGATTCACAGCAAATTGAGCAGAAAGCCTGGCGTTCCCCTATCACCCTGCCTGCATACCCTCACAACTTCCCCCACTGACAGCATCCCTCACTGGAGTGACACATTTGTTTGAACTGGTGAACCTACATTGACATATCATCACCCAAAGTCCATAGTTTACATCAGGGTTCATGCTTGGTGTTGAATATGTTGTGCATTTCGACAGGTGTCTCAGCACAGGTGGCCACCATTATAATATCAAACAGAAGAGTTTTACAGCCCCAAAAATGCTCTGCTCTGCCTCTTCATCCCTCCACTTTCCCTAACCCCTGCAACCACTGATGTTTGCTGTTTCTGTAGTTTGGGCCTTTTTAGAATGCCATACAGTTATAACCATGTAGTAGGTAACCTTTTTAAATTAGCTTCTTTCACTTAGTAACAAATATTTAATATTTTTCCACACTTTTTTTTTTTAAACTTAAAGATTTATTTATTTACTTGAGAGGCAGAGTTACAGAGAGAGAGGGAGAGACAGAGAGAAAGGTCTTCCATGTGCTGGTTTACTCCCCAGATGGCCACAACAACGGTTGGAGCTGGGCCAATCCGAAACCAGGAGCCAGGAGCTTCTTTGGGTTTCCCACGTGGGTGCAGGGGGCCAAGGACTTGTGCCATCTTCTGCTGTTTTCCCGGGTGCATTAGTAGGGAGCAGCCACGTCTTGAACTGGCGCCCATATGATAATACCTACCTTTCAGGCAGTGGCTTTATCTGCTGTGCCACAGTGCTGGCCCTCTATGTTGTCTTTTCATGACTTTGATATCATCCAGCACCTTATTAATAATTTTAATATTAACAATCCTGTGGGTACTTGACATCTGTTCAGATAAGAATTCTGAGTACCAGCTGAAAATAGACCAGACGACATGGTAAGTTTTTAAGCATTTTATTCAGTGAGAGAAATGCACAGGAAAGTGAGGTCTTTAATTAGGGGGGAAAGAAGTCTAGAAGCTAAGCTGGGTCCATACCAGGCGGAGAGCAGGCCAGGTGTCATGTGGAGTGAACATTCAGGCAGGAAAGCAGAGAACGGGTGGCCAGAAGGCTGCACGTGCATAGGCATGGGACAGTAGTGGGGGACCCACCAAGCTCCAGACCTTTTATGCACTTCCAAAGGGGAGTGGTTACATAGTCTGATTGTCAGGTGGGCATACAGGTGGGGTCAGGTAGGGACGTGAGATCACACAAGGGGCAGGAAGAAGGCATGACCGCCAGCTAAAAATTTAATGAATTTGATCCTATATGCCTACCTATATCAACTTGATTATACATTTTTTACTTGATAAGCATTACCACAGAAGTAATGCTGTGTTTTTTTTTTTAATGATCTTCATTTAAAAAAAAATGTTTCAATTTTCATTTTATTTGAAAGGGAGAGTGACACAGACAGAGAGAGCTTCTATTTACTGGTTTACTCTCCCAACGGCTACAGCAGCCATAGCTGGGACAAAACCAGGAGCCAGAAACAAATTCCAGGTCTCCCGCATGGGTGGTAGAGAACCAAGTACTTGAACAATCCATCACTGGCTGCTTCCCAGGTTGGGCATCAATGGGAAGTTGGATCAGAAATGGAGGCAGGATTGGATCCCAGGCACTGTCACATGGGATGCAGTTGTCCCATTTTCAATGTCCCATGTACAGTGATTTAATCACTGTGCCACATGCCTGCTCACTATGCCATTTTTTGAATCAGGAGACATGAATTTTTTTTTTTTTTTTTTGGTAAAGCTAGCCTTGACTGTTTTATTAAGTTGATGTCTACTAAGTTACTAGTTTTCCCTGTGTAATTAAAAAGCCTTTTCTAGCCGGCGCTTCGGCTCACTAGGCTAATCCTCCGCCTTGCGGCACCAGCACACCGGGTTCTAGTCCTGGTCGGGGTGCCGGATTCTGTCCCGGTTGCCCGTCCTGGTTGCCCCTCTTCTAGGCCAGCTCTCTGCTGTGGCCCGGGAAGGTGGTGGAGGATGGCCCAAGTGCTTGGGCCCTGCACCCCATGGGAGACCAGGAGAAGTACCTGGCTCCTGCCATCAGATCAGTGCGGTGTGCCGGCTGTAGTGCACCGGCCGGGGCAGCCATTGGAGGGTGAACCAACGGCAAAGGAAGACCTTTCTCTCTGTCTCTCTCTCTCACTGTCCACTCTGCCTGTCAAAAAAAAAAAAAAAAAAAAAAAGCCTTTTTTACTTTGATACAACATATAGTATCCTGCAGAGCAAGATAATGGCTAAGTAAGACACTCTTAACAGTCCTCTGTCCCCAAACACACCAATCTGAACAGCTATTTATGCACAGTCTACCTTGATAAGAGTTAAAGAAGCCAGACTCCATCATTTAGTTTTAATGTAAGACTTCAAGGCAAGAAAAAAAGACTTGCCATGACATCCCTCCACCAAGCACAAGTTAGTCCAGACCTTAAGCTTGAAATCTGTTACCAGGCCTGCTATTCTGTAAAACTCAGTGCTGGTATTGCCCCTTAGCCCCTGAATCCAGACAGGGCGTAGAGATTAAGTCTTTATTATTATTTATTTATTTATTTATTTTAAAGATTTATTTATTTGAAGGTTTGAGTTACATAGAGGAGAGGCAGAGAGAGAGATAGAGAAAGGGAGAAAGAGAGATCTCCCATCCGCTGGTTCACTCCCCAGTTGGCCACAATGGCTGGAGCTGAGCTGATCCGAAGCCAGGAGCCAGGAGCTTCTTCCGGGTCTCCCACACAGGTGCAGGAGCCCAAGGTCCTGGGCCATCTTCTACTGCTTTCCCAAGGCCATAGCAGAGAGCTGGATTGGAAGTGGAGCAGCTGGGACTCGAAATGATGCCCATATGGGATGCTGGCACTGCAGGTAGCGGCTTCACCTGCTACGCCACAGTGCTGGCCCCAGAGATGGAGTCTTTTGACTCTCTTTATCCAAATTGCCAAGAGACTTCCCTTACCTCCCACCTCACTGCAGACTACCTCTACCCCAGCCCCCACCCTGCCAGGAGACAGTAGAGCAAGATTCCAGCTCCTGGGAGTAGGGTGGGAAAACCCGAGTAGGATTCTGCCTTGGTGCTCCTAGTGAAAGCCAGTTCCAGATAAAGCACAAAGCCCTCTGTCCTCAGGCTAGTGTTCGCAGATGGAGCCTTGAGGCAGTTCATTCTCAACCAAGCACCATCTCTTGAATTTGGGACACACCTGGAATAGTAGTAGCCCCTTGTCTTACTGAAACAGCAATGCACCGTCCTCATGTCCTCATACTGTGGCAGACCTCAACCTATAGCGCCATCTAGTGCTGAAATAGTGATAAGTGATCACAGGCTCTGAGGAAATGAGCCGACTGCTTCGAATTTCTAGAAGGTAGTCACAAAGTCAGACTATGAAGTCTGGAAAAAATCCTTTAATGTATAGATGACATCAGATGCCAAGCATCAGGAATTTTTAAGGAACCATGACCCCACCTAATGAACTAAATAAGATATCAGAAACAGAATGGATAGCAACTGAACATGCAAATTATCAGGTGCAGAATTTAATATAGCTGTTTTAAGGAAATTCAGTGAGGATCAGGAAAACACAGAGAAATGGTTCATTAACAGATTTATCAGAGAAAAGTAATTTAAGAAAAAAGTCCCTAAGCTGGAATGTACACTAAATGATATTAAAAATATGGAAGTTACTGATAGATCAAGCAGAAGAATTAATGATCTTAAAGACAGGCCATTGACAATTCATAGTCAAAGGCTGGTGTTGCGGTATGGTGGGTTAAGCTGCTGCGTGCAGCACCAGCATCCCATATTGGTGCTGGTTCAATTCCTGGCTATCCCACTTCCGATCCTACTAATGTACTTGGGAAAGCAGTGGAAGATGGCCCAAGTCCTTGGGCCTCTGCACCCACGTGGGAGACTCAGATGAAGCTCCTGGCTCTGGCTTCAGACTGTTCCGGCTCTGACCATTGTGGCTATTTGGGAAGTGAACTAGTGGATGGAAGACCTCTTTCTCTGTCTCCCCTTGCCCCCCATAACTGTGCCCTTCAAATAAATAAAATACATCTTAAAAAAAAAAAAAAGAATTCACAGAGGAGGAGAAGGAAAAAAGGAATGAAAGAAGCTTCTGGAAACTTTGAGACAGCATTGAAAGAGCAAACAGCTGTTACCAAGGTTCAACAGGACTTGAAAAGACCAAAAGGATTGAAAACATATTCAGTGTGATAAATAACAGAAAGTCCTCAAAGTAAAGGAAAAGATATAACTATCCAGAAACAGGGAAAGTTAGAGGCTACCGGTCATATTTAGTACAACCATGTCTACCCCAAGATGCATAGTCAGACTCTCCAAAGTTAAATAAAAAGGGGATTCTCAAAGCCCCAAGAAAAAGAAACAACACATAAAGGTGTCGAATTTGCCTCACTTCCCAGCAGAAACCTTACACACCAGGAGAAAGTTGGAAAAAATTGCCACAGTCCTGAAGGAAAAAATTGCCAACCAAGAATACTGTATCCAACAAGGCTATCCTTTGGGTATGAAGAAGAGACAGACATTCCCAAACAAAAGCTGAGACAATTTCTCACCACCAGACCTGTTCAAGAAGATGAGCTAAAAGGAATTCTTCGTACTGTGAGAGACACGAGTTAGAAGAAAATATCAGAAGACAGAAAACTTAACTGAATATAGAGCCTAGAGACAAACCCACACATTTTCAAACAACTGATCTTTGATAAAGGTTCTAAGAACATACATTGGAAGAAGGACAGTCTTTTCAATGAACATTGCAGGGAAAGTTAGATATCCCCATACAACACAATGTAATCAGCCCCACATCTTTTACCATTTACAAAAATCAACTCAAAATGGATTAAAGACCTCAAACTATGGAACTATTAAAGGAAAACATAAGAGAAATTCATGAGGACATTAAAATGGACAGGGATTTAATGGGTAGGACCTCAAAAAGCAGAGAAAATAAATGTAAAATTAGTAGGGGATTTCATTAAAGTGATAAGCTCCTGCATATCATAGGAAACAATGGATTGAAGGGATGACCTATAGAATGGGGAAATACTTGCAAACTATGTAGCTGGCAAGAGGTTAATAACCAGAATGTATAAGAAATTCAGTAGCGCAGAAAAAAACTGATTATAAAATGGGCAGTACACCTGAAAGGAAGACATCCAAATGGCCAACAGGTGAAAGAAGACATATCAGCATTGCTGGACATCAGGGAGGTGCAAATCGGGACATCTCTGAAATATTACCTTCCTCCATCTGGAAGGGCTGTTATCAAAAAGACAGATAACAGGAACTGGTTAGGGTTCCAAGAAAAGGGACCCCTTTCACACTGTTGGTGGGAATGTAAATTAGTATAGCCATTGTGTTTTAGTTCGGAAGTTCTACAAAAAATTAAAAATAAAACTACCATCTAATCTAGCAAGCCCATTACTGGTTATATATATATCCAAAGAAAATGAAATCACTCAAAGAGACATCTGCACTCCCATGTTTATTGCTGCACTATTGACAATAGCCCCCAGTGGAAACATAAGTGTCATTGAGGGATAATAAAGAAAATGTGGTACATATACACAGTGGAATATTGTCCAGCCATTAAAAAGGGATGACATTCTGCCATTTGCAATGACATGCACGTTAGTATGTTAGTGAAATTAGCCAGGCTAAGAAAAGCAAGTACTTTATGATCTAATTCACCTGTGAAATCTAAAACAAATGAAACCTCTCATACAAATTGAGAGTAGAGTGGTGGTTACCAAAGACTAGGAAGAGAGGGAAGGAAAAGTTTTATTAATAGGTAAAAGCTTAAAATTAGATAGACAAAAGAAGTTCTGGTGTTATATTGCCTGCTAGGGTTACTGTAGATAACAATTTACAGGATATATTTTTAAAAACTAAAGGACTTGCAATGTTTTCACCAAAAAGAGATTGATAAGATGTTGGAAGAAGTGGTTATACTTAACCCTGAATTGGACTTTGTATGGTGTATGTGTGTATTGAGACATTGCGTGGTACCTCATTTTAAAAGATCCTGTTTCTCATGATACTTTTATGTGTTAACTTTCAGTGTCTTTCCTGAAGCACAAAACTGTTATTCCTGTGGCTTTTGCCTAGTAGTGATTTTCTAACTTAAAATTTTTAATATAGTTAAATTTTTTCTTTTTCATCATAGTGTTGTTTTTTTTTTTGTTTTTTTTTTTTTGTTTGTTTGTTTTTTTTTTTTGACAGGCAGAGTGGACAGTGAGGGAGAGAGACAGAGAGAAAGGTCTTCCTTTGCCGTTGGTTCACCCTCCAATGGCCGCCGTGGCCGGCGTGCTGCGGCCGGCTCATGGCACTGATCCAAAGCCAGGAGCCAGATACTTCTCCTGGTCTCCCATGGGGTGCAGGGCCCAAGTACTTGGGCCATCCTCCACTGCACTCCCGGGCCATAGCAGAGAGCTGGCCTGGAAGAGGGGCAACCGGGACAGAATCCGGCGCCCCGACCGGGACTAGAACCCAGTATGCCGGCGCCGCAAGGTGGAGGAGGATTAGCCTAGTGAGCCACGGCACCGGCCTCATCATAGTTTTTGTGTTTTCAACTTTTTAAGGCTTTCCTCATTCAATATTATTAAAAATTTTCATATGTTTATATTTTATAAAAAACCAACCATGAAATTTCATGAGGTTTTCTAATTTCCTATGACTCTCAGATTGTCAGAAGGAAACAATCACATCGGAAGGCCTTTCTGGTTAACCAGTAGCTTACACTTGAAAGACTGAATTAAGGAAATCAAAGTATCTTCCATTAGTTCAGAATATGGTCTCCCTTCTAGAGGAAGAGCTCCTTCCATTATTTCCAGTTACATCTCATTCTTAGAGTGAAATAGATCTAAGGACTTAGTGGGAGGTTGACATCCGGACTGAAAAAATTTTCTTTGATGAACTCATATTACTTTGATGTTCAGATAAAAGTCAGACTGGGGAGAAGAGGAGCTCTGAAGATCCGAGTGATTTGGAAATAACGAAAGCAAGCAGCAGGCTGGGAGATGTTATTTCAGTTACTGCCGATATAGTATGTGATTCAGTTGTTTATTTGTATAATCCAGTACTGAACACTTACTATCTGTACTCTGCCAATAGTTGTGCTCTGAAAATGTGTTGCATATTTCATCACACTCTGTGTAGAAGTTTGAGTGAAATTGTAAGAGTCGATTTTGTTTTAGTTTGCAAACTATGTTTGAACCTGCAAGTAATTTACAAGTTAAATTATCACTCAATTTACTGCATAAATTTCAGACGATAATCTTCAGAGACAATGCATGCGGCCAAGTGTCTATCTTTTGTTCTCTACAGTTTGTGACTATTGTATGCTTCAGCATTGGAAAAATTAGGCCTTTTTGAAAAGAAGCCCTTTCATGTTTCTTTAAAATGCAACAAGTATTTAGTATGAACTTGTGATTTCAATTCATTTTTAGTGCAACACAATAAAAGCAGTTGAATGTCTAAAACATTTTTAGAAAACGAAATAATGAAAGCCACTTATGCAGTACTATTGTCCTGAGTATCCACAGGGATTTGGCTTGAGGACCTACTATGAGGACCTACTTGAGGACTCTCAGAATCTGCATGCTCAAGTCCCTTATGTAAAATGGCATAGTATTTGCTTGTAATGTAGATGCTTCCTCTTACATACTTTAAAATATCTCTAAATTACTTGCAATACCTAATATAATGTAAATGCTCTGTAAATACTTGTTATACCATATTGTTTAGGGACTAATGACAAGGGGAAAGTCTGTATGTGGTCAGCCAGTGTTTGAAAAATTTGAAGTTGTATTTGGTTGAATCCAAGATATAAAACCCATGAATACAAAGGATCATCCATACACGCAATAAGAACTCAGAATGAAGCAGAAGTGTACACACTTCTTAAAATCCCAGTTCTCAGAAATTGTTGCGGCTAACAGCTTAGTATGTTTCTGCAGATCAATTTTATACATGTATAATTATTTCTATTGTAGTTTCATAAATTAAAAGCTGTTTTTGTATACCTAAGTAGAAAGAGTAAATGATACTATGAAAACTAAGTTAAATTTTAATCTGAAGACTCACCTCTATATGTTTGACCAGTGCTTTGTTTCATTTTGAAATGGAATTTTCATTATCTTAGTTGATAGATAAAATATTAATAACTAAGACAGTTGTACATAATACATTATGGTGGCTATAGAAAGAAGCACTTGAAGTGGAAGAAATTTCTTCTGGCAGATTAATACTAATTTTTTTTATTTGAAAGAGTTAGAGGGAGAGAGACAGAGAGATCTTTTATCCACTGGTTCATTCCTCAAATGGCCACAACAGCCCAGGCTGGGCCTTGCCAAAGCCAGGAGTAGGAGCTTCCTTTGGGTATCTCACATAGGTGGCAGAGGCTCAAGCACTGTAGCCATCTGCTGCTGCTTTCCAAAGCACATTAGCATGGAGCTGGTTTGGAAGTGGAGCAGCTGGGACTTGAACTGGTACCAAAAGGGATATTGGTATTGTAGGCTGCTGCAGCTAAACTTGTTGTGCCATAATACCAGACCCAGATTAATATATTTTTCAGCATTTCTAAAATAGACCAATTTATAACCCAGTTGCCAAGTCTTTTCTACTATGTACAGGGAACTAAAACAGGAGATAGTGGTACCCACAGATTCTCCCAAACCTGATGGAGCCAATGATTTATTGGCAAATCAGGGCATGTATTTTAAAAGGCCCTAAAATTATGAGGTAGCATGGGAAGAAGATAAACTCACCAATGTCTGGGAGATGGGACAAGATAATGGGTATTAAGCTAGTCAGCATCTCTACAGAATTGATACAGGAAAAAAAAAAATCCAAGGTAGCATGTGCTAACTGTCAAATAGATGAGTGTGGATACAGGTGGTGGAAAGTAAAGTTCTGTGAGCAGTCATAGAAAGAAAGAAAGAACAACTATTGTAGGGTGGGGATGTAGAAGAATGCCTCAGTGAATAAAGAAGGAATCGAGTTGAGTTATTAGGTCTGATGATTAACTTAATAGAAGCACTTGAGATTGTGACTGTAAATATCAAATATTCTAAAACATTTTTTTAAAATTTATATACGGTGAACACATTTCATATATACACATTTAAGAGCATAATGATACTCACCCATGTGCCTATCCTCCCTCCTACTTCCTTTCTTATTTTTTCTTTAAATTTTACAATGACATACTTTTAGTTTATAATCACAAGCTTAACCACTCTGCTAAATAAAGAATTCAACAAGTAGTAAGTGGAAAACAGTTGTTCCTCAAGAGAATATACAAGGGCTGTAAACAGTAATCAAAATCTCAAAACGTCAGTTTTGCTCATATATATTGCTTATATTGTACTTTGTATATTACTACAAATCAGGGAAAACATGATATTTGTCTTTTTGGGACTGGCTTATTTCACTAGGCATCGTGGTTTCCAGTTGCATCCATTTAGTTGTAAAAGACAGGATTTTATTTCTTTTTAGGGCTGAGTAGTATTCCATATGCATATACCATATTTTCTTCATCCAATTATCAGTTTATGGACATCTGGGTTGATTCCTTATCTTAGCTATTGTGAATTGAGCTGCGCTAAAACATGGGGTTACAGATAACTCTTTCCTATGCTGATTTCATTTCATTTGGTACATTTTCAGGAGTGGGATGATTGGGTCATGGGAGACCTATTTTCAGATTTCTGAGGAATCTCCATACTAACTTCCATAATGGTTGTACTAGTGTACATTCCCACTAACAGTATATTATTTATTTATATAGGAAGTATTTTCCCCCATATCCTTGTCAGCATTTATTGTTTTTTATTTTTGATGATATCTATTCTAACTGGGTGAAAGCCAGGTGAAACTAAATTATGGTTTTTATTTGTATTTTCCTGATGGCTAGTGAACCTGAACTTTTTTCTTATGTCTGTTGGCCATTTGAATTTTATCCTTTCACAAATGCCTGTTCATATCATTTGCTCATTTCTTGACTGGATTGTTTTGTTGTTGAGTTTCTTGAGTTCTTTATAGTCTCTTAATGGAGTCTTTTGGTTTCCCTATTTATAGGGTCATGTCATCTGCAAACAGGGATAATTTGACTTCCTCCTTTCCAGTTTGTTGTATCCCTTTGATTTCTTTTTCTTGTGCAGTGGCTCTGGCTAAAACTTCCAGAACTATATTGAATAGCAGTGGTGAGAGTAGACGTTCTTGTCTGGTTCCACATCTAAGTGGAAATGCTTCCCGCTTTTTGCCACTCAATATGATGCTGGCTGTGGGTTTGTCATATACTGCCTTGACTGTGTTGAGGAAAGTTTCTTCTATATCCAGTTTGCTTAAGGTTTTTGTTAATCATGAAAGGATGTTATATATATATATATTTAAAGATTTATTTATTTGAGAAATAGAGTTACAGATAGAGGTAAAGACAAAAAGGTCTTCTCTTCCATCCACTGGTTCATTACCCAAATGTGCTCAACAGCTGGAGCAGAGCCGATCTGAAGCCAGGAGCCAGGAGCTTCTTCTGGGTCTCCCATGTGGGTGCAGGGGCCCAAGGACCCAAGCCATCTTCTGCTTTTCCCAGGCCATTAGCAGAGAGCTGGATCAGAAATGGAGCAGCTAGTTCTTGAACCAGTCCCAATTTGGGATGTTGGCACTGAAGGCAAAGGCTTAACCTACTATGCCACAGCACCATCCTAGAATGTTGTATTTTATCAAATGCTTTCTCTGCATCTATTGAGATGGTTTTTATTTATTGATTTGTGTATATTGAACCATCCCTGCATACAGGGATAAATCCCACTTGGTCCGAGTGAATGTAGATTCTATAATTCTATAATTTTTAAGCATTTTTTTATAACTTTTAAAAAAAGATTTATTTATTTATTTGAGAGGCAGAGTTACAGAGAGAGAGGGAGAGACAGATGTCTTCCATCTAGTGGGGAGAGACAGAGAGGTCTTCTGTTTGCTGGTTCACTCCCCAAATGGCCACAACAGCTGTAGCTGGGCTGATTCAAAGCCAGGAGCCAGGAGCTTTTTCCAGGTCTCCCATGTGGAGGTAGGGGCCTATGCACTTGAGCCATCTTCTACTACTTTCCCAGGCCATCAGCAGGGAGCTGGATCATTAGTGGAGCAGGTGGTTCTTGAACCAGCACCCATTTGGGATGCTGGCGCCACAGGCAGAGGCCTAACCTACTATGCTACAGTGCTGGCCACAGGTTCTGTAATCTTAAATAGAAATGTGGACAGGAAATGGAGTGGAGTAACACGGACTGGGGGAGGAGGTGGCATTAAGTATCTGTTTGATTTGAATAGGTGGTTTTTTTTTTTTTGACAGGCAGTTAGGGAGACAGAAAGGTCTTCCTTCCGTTGGTTCACCCCCCAAATGGCTTCCACGGCCGGCGTGCTGCGCTGATCCGAAGCCAGGAGCCAGATGCTTCCTCCTGGTCTCCCATGTGGGTGCAGGGCCCAAGGACTTGGGCCATCCTCCACTGCACTCGCTGGCCACAGCAGAGAACTGGACAGGAAGAGGAGCAACTGGGACAGAACTGGCACCCCAACCGGGACTAGAACACAGGGTGCTGGCGCCGCAGGTGGAGGATTAGCACCAGTGAATAGGTGTATTTTGGTGATGTTAGCAATTGTTGCTGTGCAACAACTGACACAAAGTTGAGGCTTAACACAAAAATCCTGTATTTGTGATTCTGTGGGTTGCCAGATGAGGCTGAATTGAGATGGGAAGTTCTTGGCTCACTCATGGGGCAGTAGACAGCTGGCTGGGATGGGGAGAAGTGTTCTAAGGCTGCTACATATTGAGCTGTTGCAGCTGTTGGTCGGTTCTTAAGTGGTTTGTTTACCTGGCAGCAGAGTTCCAAGGATATGAAAGTGGGTGCAGCAAAGGCTCTTGAAATCCAAGCTTGGGACTCCTGCTATTAGGTACAGAAAATCTGTTTCTATTTTTCATCAGTTTGAGGAGTGCACTTAAACGTGGTTAAAACTTTGGATGGTGCCTGAATGAATATAAAATAGTCTTTAGTGTAACTGACTTCTTTTTTTTTTTTTTTTTTTTTTTTTTGACAGAGTAGACAGAGAGAGAGAGACAGAAAGGTCTTCCTTTTTCCATTGGTTCACCTCCCAATGGCCGCTGCAGCCGGCGCACTGCACTGATCCGAAGCCAGGAGCCAGGTGCTTCTCCTGGTCTCCCATGGGGTGCAGGGCCCAAGGACCTGGGCCATCCTCCACTGCACTCCTGGGCCACAGCAGAGAGCTGGACTGGAAGAGGAGCAACCAGGACTAGAACCCAGCGCCCATATGGGATGCCAGTGCCGCAGGCGGAGGATTAGCCAAGTGAGCCACGGCGCTGGCCCCTGAACAGACTGTTTAAAAGAAAGGTTGGCCGGCGCCACGGCTCATTAGGCTAATCCTCCGCCTGCAGCGCCAGCACCCCGGATTCTAGTCTGGGTTGGGGCGCCGGTTCTGTCCCGGTTGCTCCTTTTCCAGTCCAGCTCTCTGCTGTGTCCCGGGAAGGCAGTGGGTGATGGCCCAAATGCTTGGGCCCTGCACCCGCATGGAAGACCAGGAGGAAGCATCTGGCTCCTGGCTTCAGATCGGCACAGCACGCTAGCTGTAGCAGCCATTTCGGGGGTGAACCAACGGAAGGAAAAGAAAGGTTTACTTATTTGAAAGGCAGAGTGTAACAGAGATAGAGATCTTCCATCTTCTGGTTCATTCACCAAATGCCCATAAGAGACAGTGCTAGAGCAGGCAGGAGCCAAGAATTCCATCTGTGTCTCCCACATGGGTGGCAGGAACCCAAGTACTTGGGGGTGTCTTTTGCTGTCTCCCAGGTACATTACCAGAAAGTTGGAAGGCCAGAGTAGCCAGGACCTAACTACTTGAGTAATTCAGTGACCTGAACCACTCAAGTACTCCAATATAGGAAGCAAGTGTCCCAAAAGGCACCTTAACCCACTGTACCACAGTTCCTACCCCCAAACTGACTTGTTTTTTCCTTATAATATTTATTTATTTATTTATTTATTTGAAAGAGCTAAAGAGAGGGAGAGACAGGGAGAGATCTTCCATACACTGGCACTCTCAAATGGCCCAAATAGGCCTAGCCTACACCAATAGCCTAGAGATCCATCCAGGTCGCCTATGTGGGTGACAAGGTCCCAAGTACTTGGAGATCTTCTGCTTTCCCAGGCACCTTAGCAGGGAGCTGGATTGGGAGCAGGGCAGCCGGGACGCAAACCAATACATTAAATGGCACTCTGGTACGGGATGCTGGTATAACCCACTGCAGTATAATACTGGCCCCCAAACTTACTTTTAGTGTGGGAATTGATATGAACAGAAGTAGTTTTCTTTTGAAACTCAAGATTTTTATTGATTAAATTGATTGTTTTTTTCTCTTATACATCGATAAATAGTGCCATTTGTGCATTGTTTATGTCCACCTCTTAAGCATATAAGAGATACTAGTATTGTTATTGTAACCATTAGCAAGGAGGAGACGTTTTCTGAGCTCCTGGTGAGTTACGGTGGACTTAAGCTATCTCTTTTTGGGGCTTGTGCTGTGGTGTAGCCTCCATCTGTGGTGCCAGCATCCTATATAGGTGTCCTGGCTTCTCCTCTTCCAATCCAGCTCTCTGCTGATGGCCCAAGTGCTTGGGCCCCAACACCCACATGGGTGACCCGAAAGAAGCTCCTGGCTCTCGGCTTCAGATGGGCCCAGCTCTGGCCATGTTAGCCATTTGGGGAGTGAGCCAGAGGTTGAAAGACTCTATCTTTCTGTCTGTAACTCTGCCTCTCAAATAAATAAATAAATCTTAAAAAAAAAAAAAACAAACCCTGAGGCTGGTGCTGCGGCTCACTAGGCTAATCCTCCGCCTGCAGTGCCGGCACCCTGGGTTCTAGTCCCATCAGGGTGCTGGATTCTGTCCCGGTTGCTCCTCTTCCAGTCCAGCTCTCTGCTGTGGCCCGGGAGTGCAGTGGAGGATGGCCCAAGTACTTGGGCCCTGCACCCCATGGGAGACCAGGAGAAGCACCTGGCTCTTGGCTTTGGATCAGCACGGTGCGCCGGCTGCAGCGGCCATTGAGGGGTGGACCAATGGAAAAAGGAAGACCTTTCTCTCTGTCTGTCTCTCTCACTGTCCAATCTGCCTGTCAAAAAAAAAAAAAAAAAAATCTGAAAGATAATATTGAAGGTAGTTATTTGGTAAATTTAAAAACATACAGATAAGTGTTGCTTAACAATGAGGATACTCTGGGAAAAATGTGTTGTTAGGTGATTTTATGGTGTAAACTTTGTAGACTGTACTTTTACAAACCTAGATGGTATAGCCTACTGAATACTTTGACTATGGCATAGCTGTTGCTTTTAAGCTATACACTTGGGCCTGCGCCGTGGCTCACTAGGCTAATTCTCTGCCTAGCGGCGCCGGCACACCGGGTTCTAGTCCTGGTCGGGGCGCCGGATTCTGTCCCTGTTGCCCCTCCTCCAGGCCAGCTCTCTGCTGTGGCCAGGGAGTGCAGTGGAGGATAGCCCAAGTGCTTGGGCCCTGCACCCACATGGGAGACCAGAAGCACCTGGCTCCTGGCTTCGGATCAGCGCAGTGCATCGGCTGCGGCGGCCATTGGAGGGTGAACCAACGGTAAAGGAAGACCTTTCTCTCTGTCTCTCTTTCACTGTCCACTCTGCCTGTCAAAAATTAAAAATAAAAATAAAATAAAAAATAAAAAGCTACACACTTATGTTACTTATACAACATGTTACTAAACTGAGGACTGTGGGGAATTGTAACACAATGGTAAGTACTTGTATATATAAACATATCTAAATATAGAAAAGATACAATGATATAACTCCATTGTAATGTTAGAGGATCTGGTAAGATTATAAATTATATATGTTATATTGCATATGCCCTCTGTCATTGAAAAGTTGCTCTGTGGCAGGTGACTGTTATTAACTTACCGTGTTTCCTGTTTGAAAACACTTAAGTATTCAATAGAGGTTATAGAATTGTTTAATAAAAATATAAAATTAAAGAACACTTGGCAAAAACATGTCAAAATTTATCAGTCAGTGCCCCGCGGACAGTTCCCAGTGTGTTCATGGCATGTGGTGAGCATGAATTAACATAGGCTTGAATTGGTATAACCTTTCAGAAACTCTAGTTTTAAAAATCTGCATGGATATTTCAGAAATTGTCTACTAGTAGAAACATACATTTTATATAATGTTGGGAAGTTCACCAAGCTTTTAAAGGGAATTGTACTGAATAAGATAATATTGATTGTGTCATTCCATTTTTACAGAGGCACCCACTAAAAACTGAGTACTGTTGTGTTTGAATTTTTTTTTAAAGATTTATTTATTTGAAAGAGGTACTGAGAGAAAGAGACAGAGAGGTCTTCATCTGCTGGTTCCTTCCCCAAAGGGTTGCAAAGGCCGGGGCAGAGCCAGGCCCAAGCTGAGAACCAAAGTTTCATTAGGGTCTCCCACGTGGGTTGGCAGGGGCCCAAGTACATGGGCCACCTTCTGCTGGTTTCACAGGCCATTAGCAAGGAGCTGGATCAGAGTGGAGCAGTTGAGACAAATCAGTGCACCTATGGGATGCTGGCATTGCAGGTGGTGGCTTCACCCGCAGTGCCACAATGCTAGCTAGCCCCTGTGTTTGAGCTTCTAGCCCATAATCCCATCCTGGTCCCCCACATCACTGCTTCTCCAGAATGGCTGCAGGGCACTGAGGGTACTGCCAGTGTAATAGCAAATGCTTAGTCTTGTGTACATGTGTCTCCTCCAGATTTCGCCAGAAGTTTGACTATCATTAATCCTGAACAGATGATTGAAAAAGCCAAAGGGGAAACTGCCTATCTACCATGCAAATTTACTGTTAGTGACGAAGACCAGGGACCACTGGACATTGAGTGGCTACTATCACCAGCTGATAATCAGAAGCCGGATCAAGTGGTAAGTTTGATAAGTGCTTGTTCCCTCCCCAAGTGCCTGTACAGATGTTTTAGGTGGCCATCATAGTGCTAATCCTATAGCTGGGTCACGAGCTGGGAAGAAAGCCCAGACTTCCCATGTGCTGACTGGGTGATGGCAGAGATCTCTGTGGTGGGAAGTGAAAACACAAATGTAATGACGTGAGATGGTTAATAAGTGACCAGGATTACAGAATAGGAAAAGGGCACTGGATGTCTTAGAGATGTTTAGACTCTTTCAAGGCAAAGAGGAACTTATGAAAGTTCTGAAAATCTAGAACTGGAAGTATATGACAGAGACAGTCGTGATAGTGAGGCCAGAGTGTGCAGTGTGTGAAGGGATACATAAACTGCATTTTATTAAAGGTTAGGGGGCAGAATCCTCTTTCCTTATTTTTTTCAAGTTAAATATCTTATATAATGAATTTCCTAAAAAGCAACATGAAGATTTATTTTTTAGCATTTATTTATTTATTTGAAACAAGACAGAATTAGAGAGGGAGAGAGAGAGGAGATATTCCATCTGCTGGCTCACTTCCCAAATGTCCACAACAGCCAGGGCTGGCTCAGGCTGAAGCTAGGAGCCAGTTTTATCCAGGTCTCGCATGTGGGTGGCAGGGGCCCAAGTACGTGGGCCATCCTCCTCTGCTTTCCCAGGCCATTAGCAGGGAGCTGGATTGGAGGTGGAACAATCAGGACTCCAACTGGCACTGAAACGGCATGCTGACATTGCATGTGGCAGCTTAATCTGCTGTACCACAATATCAGCCCCACAATGAAGTTTTAAAAAACATTTTTATTTATTTATTTTCATTTTATTTGAAAGCAGAGCGAGCGAGAGAGAAATCTTCCATCTGCTGGCTCTCTCCCCAAATTCCTGTAACAGTGAGTGCTGGGCCAGGATGAAGCCAGGACCCAGGGACTCCATCCTGGTTTCTTGTGTGGATGGCAGGGGCCCAGGTATTTGGACCATCATCTACTGCCTTCACAGGTACATTAGCAGGGAGCTGGATCAGAAGCAGTGCAGCCAGTTCTCTAAATAGAGGCTGTTGGCACTGCGCACATAGGCTTGACCTACCATACTGCAATGCAGCCCTGGCTGTTGTGGTCATTTGGCGATTGAACCAGCTCATGAAAGATGTGTCTTGTATTCTCCTCTCTTCTTTTCCCTCCTGTTTCTCTCCCTGTCAAATAAATATCAATTTAAGTATAAATATATGTTTATTTGAAAGGCAGAGTGACAGAGGGAGAGTAAATAAATTTTATAAAAACAAATATAAATATATGAAAATCTTTTAAAAAATTACATGTTAGTGGCCGGCGCCGTGGCTCACTTGGCTAATCCTCTGCCTGTGGCACCGGCACACTGGGTTCTAGTCCCCGTCGGAGCGCCGGATTCTGTCCCGGTTGCTCCTCTTCCAGTCCAGCTCTCTGCTGTGGCCCGGGAGTGCAGTGGAGGATGGCCCAGGTCCTTGGGCCCTGCACCCGCATGGGAGACCAGGAGAAGCACCTGGCTCCTGGATTTGGATCAGTGCAGTGCGCTGGCCGCAGCGCACCAGCCGTAGCGGCCATTGCGGGGTGAACCAAAGACTAAAAAAAGACCTTTCTCTCTCTCACTGTCCACTCTGCCTGTCAGAAAAAAAATAATAAAATAAAATTAAAAAAAATTACATACTAGTTCCATCTGATACATTTAGTGTAAAAAAAATTAACAGATAAATTACATTAGACTGGGGAGGGGAAAATAAGTTCAAATATTTAGGAGAACTGACAACTATGAATATATGGAAAAGAAATTTTATTTTTACTAATTGTTCATAAAGTAAGGAGTAATTTAAAAGCTAAAAATAAAAGTCTTCCATGTAATGGCTGACATAGTACAGTTAAATAATTAATATTTTTGACAATCCCACTTGGTTTGCCCATAGTGTATTTGTAAAGGAAATAAAGTGCTTTCCCAAGTATGAATGGCTGGGACCATCCCTTGAAGGACATACTTCTGCTCTGATTCTGCCAAGGGGAATTCCTCCTGTTTGCCATAAGCAAAATAAGTTAAACCTGACTTGTCCTGTCTGTTGCCTCCTTGTCTCGTTCTTATTTGCCCTTTGGCGCTCTCTCTGGATGTGCTAGCAGGCTGCAGGCTGAGGTCCTGCAGTTCCCTGCTCTTGCCTTTACAGTCCAGGACCCTGATTCTGTCTGTGGTTAGGGTAGGAGAGCATGGCTCTTCAGTGTTTCCGGCTTAAGACTGGAAATAAGGGAAGCCGATGATGAGCTGCATATAGCGACCCAGAAGCACAGGGTGCCCTGAGCCTGCAGTATCTCTGCTAATTGGAGGACTCCGGCTCTTCTGTGCTGAATGGGAGACATAGCTTTGAGGTCTGTGGACTTAGCTTTGAGAGTCCATTTCTAGCTGAAAAACCTAGCTTGGGACCTCAACCACAGTAAAATCAGACCAAAAGCAAGAGAAAGAGCTAGGGAAAGCCTGATGCACCAGAGGATACTTATGTAGAATTTCATGGACATTGTGTGTTAACTGAGGATTTTTTAAATTTAAATTTATTCATTTTTATTTTTTCAGCCCCCAGTGAGTTCCTAGGAGCTTTTTCCTTTCCCTCCCTCCCTCCCTCCCTCCCTCCCTCTCCCTCTCTCTCTCTCTCTCTCTCTTTCTTTCTTTCTTTCTTTCTTTCTTTCTTTCTTTCAAGATTTTATTTATTTTAGAGGTAGAGTAACAGAAAGGTCTTCCATCTGCTCAGCCAATCCAAAGCCTGGAGCCAGACACCTCTGAGTCTCCCATGCATGTGCAGGGGTCCAAGCACTTGGCCCATCTTCCAGTGCTTTCCCAGGCCATAGCAGGGAGCTAGATAAGAGGAGCAGCCAGGACACAAACCCATATGGGGATGCCAGTGCTGCAGGCGAAAGCTTAGCCTACTATGCCACAGCACTGGCCTGAGGCTGGATTTTAGTGTATTTAATCTAGCAGGCAGTGTGGTTAGGGGTCTGAAGACTGATGCAGATATTTCTGTTCTTATTCCTTGTGTGGTCTCTGGTCTCTGCCATAGGCAGTGTATTACTTAAGTCTTTAAAAATGACACTAAAATTACACATTCAGAAATAAGGGAAAACATCCAGAGATTGGAAGACACATGCTCAGGGTTGGTCCCTCAGTGGGTAACAGCTGCAGTTGGGATTTGAACCCTGGTCTCTGACTTTCACCTGCGCTTCCTTTTGTCCTTTGCACGATCCTGTATTAACTGTCATGTTTCATAAACCTTGCATGTAAGGTAGGAACAAATATACCTTGGAATTGTTAGGAGAATACAGTAAAAAACTATATGCCACAAGCATTTGTCTGCTGTAAATGAATAGAAATGTTAATCCTGTGCAGTGCCAAGCCAAACAGCTCTGGTCTGCATGTTAGCTGTGTGACTTTGTAAAAGTTAATCTGTGAAGTGGAGAATGGGACTGGGAATGGGAGAGGAAGGAGGAGGAAGGGTAGGAGAGTGAGTGGGAAGGCATGTATGGTGGGAAGAAACACTGTATTCCTAAAGATGTACTTATGAAATACATGAAGTCTGTGTTCCTTAAATAAAAGGTTTCTTTGGGGGGGAAAATAAATAAATAAATGATTAATTAAAAAAAATTGATCTATGAGAGTCATTGCTTTCCTCAGCTTAAATATGAGGCAGGCAATACCATTAGCCTTGCAGCATTGTAAAAAAGAATGAATGAAGATGTGAAAAAGTGCCTGGTAAATGTTAGTTTGTTATTTATTTTCACTTGTTCATTAATTTATTTATTTATGGATGGCTACTTTCCAGGGTACACTTTAGCAGGAACCTGAATTGGAAATGGAGTAGCTGGGACTTGAGCCAAAGCACTCTGATATGAGATGTGGGTGTCTCAAGTGGTGATGTAACAGGCCCGCCCCAGTTCTTTATTTCTTAACTACTATTTCTAATGTTCTTTTCATGGGAAAAAGCTTAGAAGGGGACACATTTGATTGCCATGATGAGCGGGTCTTTAAATGACTACTAAAGTGTGTGTACTTAATAGCAAAATGGGTATTTGGAGGTACAGTAGAGGGACCAGCATTGTGGTGCAGTGAGTTAAGCTGCTGCCTGTGATGCCAGCATATCATATCAGAGTGCCAGCTTAGATGCAGCTCCCTGCTAATGTGTCTGGGAAGGCAACCGGAGATGGTCCAACTGCCTGGGCCTCTCCCACCCACAGGGGAGACCCAGATGTAGTTTCAGGCTCCTGGTCCAGCCCCAACCATTTCAGTCATTTGGGAGTGAAGCAGCAGATGGAAGATCTGTTTCTCTGTTTCACCCTCTCTCTCTGTCAGCCTGTCAAATAAATAAAATAAATCTTTAAAATAAAAAAAGTACAATAGAAATACAAGCTACTTTAAATAAAGCTAGAGGAGCCTCTATTGTGGAGTTCTTAGTGTTGCTAATGACAAGTGGGTGTGGAGCAAATAAAGCCATGGCTTGTGTTCAAGTCAGCTGTGACTTTTCAGCCCCTTCTTTTATTTGCTTAACAAACTGGTATTGGTGCCTCCTAGATACAGACACTATATAAATAAGATTATAAGTGGATTAGGGGTGAAGTCCGTATGATAGGAAAGGAGGTAATACAGAAAAGAACCCATGTCCTTCCACTCAGGAAGTTCCTACAGAAGGAACTTGGAAAAAGGAGTTCTTGATGCCACTTATTTTGATTAAATTATACCATAAGTAGTGTCAGGGATTTGAAAACAACTCACAGGACATAGACTGTTGAGTGTTGCACCGCTGCTCTTTGGTCTTTGAGTGACAAATTCATCAGTGAATGCAAAACAGGAAAATGCATTAGCAGGAACAGTGATGGCTAATACTTGAGTTGGGCCCCTGCCATCCAGTGGGAAAAGCTGAGTTGGGTTTTTGGCTCCTGGCTTTTTCTTGGCCCAGCCCTGGTTGTTGTGGGCATTTAGAGACTGAATCAGTAGATGGGAGTTCTTTCTGTCTCTCAAATTTAAGAAACAAAGCAAAACAAACAAAAAAAAATCAAAAAACCAGTTATTGTGGAAGCCTTCTCCAGGATTACATTAATCCCTTTTTGTTTTCTCATTCAATGATTTGGATAATCATAGCGTTCCTGATCCTACTGTGTTCTCTGTATGGATTCTGTAGTAGCATCATATATTCAGAGCTTTTTTAATGGAACAGGTATGTTTTGTTTATTTTTTCCCTCTGTCTTACTTTGATTTTCTTTTAGATTATTTTATATTCTGGAGACAAAATTTATGTTGACTACTATCAAGATCTGAAAGGACGAGTACATTTTACAAGCAATGATATCACATCTGGTGATGCATCAATAAATGTAACAAATTTACAGTTATCGGATATCGGCATTTATCAGTGTAAAGTGAAAAAAGCTCCTGGTGTTGCAAATAAGAAAGTTCAACTTACAGTTCTTGGTAAGTTATTTTTATTTGTATTAATGTGTTACTTAGTAACAGAGTAAGTGGTCACAGAATAGTAGTAGCACAAATATTTATACAAGACAAACCTTAGCTTTTTCAAGTAATAATTTTAAATATTTGAAGTATTTGTAATGTCATTAGTTGGCTTAAAACATAAAGCTAACATCTTTGGGGAAAGAGAGTAGAAAAATGTAAATGACCAACTGCTTTATGAAACTCTTTATTAAAGAGTTTGCAGATAAGTAGCATGGTATGGCATAAAGGCGTAGCATGGTATGGCATTAAGAACCTTGCTATGATTTGAGTTTGGTTTCTCCCCAGCAAAATTTGTGTGCAGGTTCATTTCCCCTATGTAACGGTCTTGAGAGGTAGTGGAATCTTGAAGAGGTAATTAGGTAGTTCCCCAAGAGTGGGTTTGTTCTCTCAGGAATGAGTTTTCATTTTATTTGTTTATTTTTAAAGATTTATTTATTTATTTGAGAGGCAGAGTTACTAACAGAGGACAGAGAGGTCTTCAGTCTGCTGGTTCACTCCTCAGATGGCCACAGTGGCTGGAACTGGGCCCATCTGAAGTCAGGAGCCAGGAACTTCTTCCAGGTCTCCCACCTGAGTTCAGGGGCCTAAGCACTGGGGCCATCCTCTGCTGCTTTCCTAAGCTATTAGCAGGGAGCTGGATCAGAAGTGGAGCAGCTGAGACTTGAACTGGCACCCATGTGGGATGCTGGTGCTGCAGGTGTAGGCTTAATGCTGTAGCGCTGGCCCTAGGAATGAGTTTTTCCCTCTCTCTCTCATGTGCCTGTTTACCCTCCACAAAAGAGTCCCTCTGCAGAAGCCAGGGAATGCTAGTGTCGTGCTCTTGGACCTCCAGAACGATGAGCTGAATGAATCCCTTTCCCTTATAGAATAAGCGTTGAGTATTTTGTTACATCAACAGCAGACTAAGACAGACCCTAAGTCAGCAGTTAGGAGATATGAGTTTTTTTTTTTTACCTTGTCTTTAGAATGTCTTGAAAATTATATAGAATTTTAAATAGTCCTTTTCTTAGGCTTCAGCCTATTTTTTTTGAAACATAAAGTGATTTAATTATTGTTAAACCCATCAAATCTCATTCATTTCAAAATTCTGTGTTTCGTGGGCTTTGAGCATCTATCTTCATTAACCCAGAGAATAAATGAGGTTTCTATGATGACTAATCAAACACAGTCAATGTGTGGCTTCATGACAGGGTTACATTCTGAGAAACGTTTCACTGGGCGATTTTGTCCTTATATGAACATCTTAGAGTTTACTTACCCAAACTTAAAAATGATTCATTACTACACATCTAGGCTATATGGTACATACTGTCAAATACTCAGTCATTGAAATGTTATGTTGCACATGACTATATTTAGGTGTAGGAGATGGAATATGAGAGAGGGACTTGAATTAGTAAGGCCATTAGATATGAGTTATTTAATTGCCCTGACCTTACTGTTACTTTTGTTTAAAGGAGATTAGGCAGATGCTAGGATGTCTTAGAGCTCATTGATAGTTAAGAAAGACAAAATGTAAACTGCTTTGTAAATGTCAAAAGACTACAAAGTTTATTGCTGTTTTCAAGATTCTGTGATAATGTGCATGCTGTTAATCTCTTCAGTTGAGAAAGTGATTCATAAATACACTTCTAAAATCTTGCGGTGGTAGATTTACACAAAATGTACAATGACTACCATGTAGAAAAATATAGCTATCTATTTTATGACAATAAATGCCCCTATTCTTTGATCTAACATATCAGGTTTAGAGTGATGGCTTTATTCCAAATTTTTTTAAAAAATATATTAAAAGGTTTGAGTGATAACTTGAGAAACAAGAAGTGATACTTGCTAGAAAAGCCAAGGGCATCCTAGGACATTACCAGTCAGTAATGGACAGTAAGGACAGGTCCTCCCATAACTGCTTTTACCTTCTTTTTGTTTTAGAGAACTGATTAGGGATTGATTAGAGAAGTAGTTAAGTGTTTGGTGTTAGAGTTATCTTAAACACCCACCTTTTTTTTTTTTTTTTTTAAGATTTATTTATTTATTTGAAAGAGTTACATAGAGAGAGGAGAGGCAGAGAGAGAGGTCCTCCATCTGCTGGTTCACTCCCCAATTGGCCACAATGACTGGAGCTGCGCTGATCCAAAGTGAGGAGCCAGGAGCCTCTTCTGGGTCTTCCACATGGGTACAGGGGCCCAAAGACTTGGGCTGTCTTCCGCTGCTTTCCCAAGCCATAGCAGAGAGCTGGATTAGAAGTGGAGCAGCCAACACTCAAACCAGCACCCATATGGGATGCTGGCACTGTAGGGTAGGCAGCGGCTTTATCTGCTATGCCACAATGCCAGCCCCAAATACCCATCTTTTTTAAAGAATGAAAATCAGGGCAGGAACAAAAATGAAAATTTTTGTGTGGATATAAGTGAACCTGAACAAGGACCCAGAAAAAGGGATATGGTAATGTTGGAAATCTTAGAAAGTGTTTATATTGTGAACACATGGAAAGACATTTTTTTTAAGTAAATGAGTAAAGAGGTAAAAATTTCTCTTACAGTTGATCTGAGCTTTTTACTCCAGGATGCCTGAGCTTATAACTGTGACTGTACCTTCTTTTAACACTGCTCTCCAGGAAGTATTGAGTTAAGATTTACATGGAATTTCAGCTGCTTCATGATGGACCAAGCACATTATACCTGCTTATAAGAGTTATTGTGAAACCCTTGTTTGATGGGGCAGGTTCACTGGGAAGAATGGAGTTGACATGTATTCACTGAAGAGTTGTGGACAAATGCCATGTTATTTTCTTTCTCTCTCTCTCTCTCTGTGTATGTGACTGGATTCTGTGACCAGGTTCTGGGTAAATAAATCTGTAGTTCCTAACTGACGCTGTCATTACAGTGTAAGGCAGCACATACCCCAGAGGGAACCTGGAAGGGCTAGCAGTGATGGCACAAGATGTGGCTGGCCACCCTGCTGGCAGCAGCCGTGACTGCTCAGCAGCACAATTGACCCTTTTATATGAAACCTCCAACCCCAGCATATTTCCTCCTCAGAATGCGTCGGGGGGAAGCACTGATTCAGCTGCCTTATCTGCTAACTCCATAGAGAATTACTAGAGCCAGGTAAACTCTGAATTCCAGCAAGGAAGGAGAGAGGGAGAAATCAGAGCAAGATAAGAAAGGGGGGAAGTAATTGCTGAAGGGAAGTAGGGGTGACTAATACTCTGATTCAGTGAAATTCACAAGGGGCAGGGAAGAACTTCTTGTAGCGTTTTCTTGTTTTCTTCCGTGTTTTTGGATGAGTCATAACCACTGCTGGGAGAAACCACAGGATTGTTTTGAGAGTGAAAATTGGACGGGAGCATATCTTCTAGCTTCGCCTAAAAATTCTTTCTGCATAATCTGGGGCAAACATTAGATTGAGTGCTCTCTAATGACCCAACCAGGGGCAGTGAGTCAATTGGAGTTTTCATTTGGTTCACTGATAGTGGCTCTGCCTAATACTATTTATTTATTTATCTATATATTTGAGAGGCAAAGACAGACACAGAGAGAGCATTTATCCACTGGTTCACTCTGCTGATGGGTTCTGGAGCCAGGAGCCCAGAATCCAAGCAGGTCTGCCATGTGGATGGCAGATACTCAAGTTTTTGGGCCATTATCCACTTCCTCCGACAGTCTGTACTAACAGGAATCTGGAATCAGAAGAGGAGCATAGCTGGGACTTGACCCCAAGTTCTCCAAGATGGGATGCAGTCACCCCAAGTGGCATCTTAACCTCTGAACCCAAAGTACACCTGTGATAGTGAATTTTGTGGGAAATCTAAAGATGTCATCACCGTGGCATTCATAGGGTAATGCGTCCTGTGCCCTGCATTGCTGTGAACCCAGGGGGCTTATTTTCCTGGATGTCAGGCTCAGGATGTTGCATTCCCAGAGCCTCCCTGTCTTTCAGACATACTAAAAATGTCCATGGTTACCACTCAGTAAATAAGGTGAAGTGGATAAGGATAGCAGAAGCAGCTGATAGGAGGTTAACATTGTGGCCACATGTCACTAGCTCCACTTCCCCGGGAGCTCTGAAAGGACCTATTATTGAGCCTTTTGGTGTAAAGAGTGGTATTTGGTAAAGTATTAAGCCTGTTTACTGTAATGTAGTTTTAAAATGTTATCCCAAAAAGTAAAAAAAAGGGGGGAGGGGGCGGAATATCATTATGTTCTAGAATTGTATCTACAAATCACATTGAATCTGTTAAAACCTAATTAAAAATTAAAAAAGTATTTTATTGAAGAGCAGAGCATGCACAAATAACAGTTTACTGGAAGTGTATACAGTGTATACAAACTGTACCATGCCCCCAGAACACAGGGTACGCAGCATGTGTGGTGGCTCAGTCAACACTGATCCTAAATGTCCTGAGGAATTTTCAAGCCGTTGGTACAGGACAGGGCTCTCCCCTTTTTATTTTGAAATAATTTTACTTTTATAGAAAAGTTGCAAAACTACTAGAGAGTTTTTTAGCATATACCCATCATCTGATTTCTGCTGATGTTGACCTCTTACAAAATCATATTATAGCAAAGTCAAGAAATTAATTGGTATAATACTATTAATTAAACTAATAACTTCATTTTAACTTCAGTTTCCCACTAATATCCTTTTTGTACTAGGATTGAGTCTAGTGTTCACATTGCATGTGTATCTTCTTTATCTTCTGCAGTCAAGTCAGGGGGTACATGGTGCCATGTCTTACTATTGATTATAATCACTTGGTTTATCTGATGGGTTCCTCCTGTATAAAATTATTATTTTCCCTTCAGCAATTAAATATATATCTCTTGGGATAGTTACTTAAAGACTACATAAATATCCTCTTTCTACTTCAAATTTTCCTCATAGATCTTAGTATCTATTAATAGATTTTGCTGGGAGTCATAGAATTTTTGCACCAAGTAAAATGACATCATGATAAAAAGTGTATTCTGTTCCATGTAGGGATTTAGACTGTATTCCCTGTAGAAAAAGGTAGGCCATTAGCATGGAAGATGATGATGAAATAATACATGTATGAAGCACAGATTGCTAAATTGGTGGTGTAGTGTGGCAGTGTACATTGATGGTCACATACCCGTGTCTGGGAAGCCCTCTTGGCTATGGTAATGATCATGGAGGCAAGTGTGCCGAGGACAGTGACCAAGTATTCTGGAATCCCAAAGTAAAGAAATATTAAGGGGACAAGACTTAATTTCTAGGTTTCCTCTGTGGTTTTCTGTCTTTCTTTCCAGCAAGAGTGCCATAGATTAGGAGTCAGTCTTCCTTGTCATTTTTTAATGGTTGGGAGTTGGCACATAAAAGACTTGTACTTCCTTCTCCCAGTAGAAAGCAGGTGGGCCACTCCCAAGTGGCACTCAGAGTATTGGTATAGGTCTTGGAACAGCAATAAAATATAGACTATTTCCTACTGTTGCTTACAACCCCACTTTACCTTATGCGCCTTTTACTAGGATACTCAATTACTATGTGCTCCTATGCCCTGCCAGCACCCATTCCACCACTTTTTAAAATCTATACTTAGAAACAGCTGGTGGAGAGCTGATCTCTGCCTTCTTGAGAGAATCCTTGGAGTGCTCTTGGTCAGTGGAACCCCACAGTTCTTTATGGTGCCCTTCCTTACTGGTTTGGCTAGTTAGGTTTTAACAGTAGTCCCCAAACTGAAAAGTTTTTGTTGGTAGGTGAATGGTTCAGCAAACTTGTGATATAGTCCATTCAATGAAATACTACCAAGCAATAAAAAAGAATGATTACATACAACAACATGGATCCGTCTCATGAAAAATATGCTGAATTGAAGAAGTAAGATAAAAAAGCACCTACTTTGTTATTTTGTTACTCCAGAAGAAGCAGAACTAATCTGTAGCAGTAGAAATCTTATCAGAAGCAGCTTTGGGTTAAGTTTTGGAGTGAAATTAACCACAACCAACATGAGGGATCTTTCCTGAGAGAACTACAGTGGTGTTTAATAGGTGTAAGTATACATACTAATTAAAAGTGAACAACCCACATAATTAACATGTATTAATTTTATTGTATGAATATTATGCCTTAATAAAGTTCAGCAAGAGTGTGCTACACCAAGGTGTTAATCCAGGGTTGGGGTTGAGTGGCAGATAACAGGGTTGGCAGCTGCTCTGAACAGCTGTTATTAGAACCTGAAATATGAATATGATCTCGAACTTACTTTCTTGTAATACTGCTCTCTCAGTAGATTTGTGTTAATGTGAAATGTTAATTGGTCCTTGCTATGCTATGTAAATTGTCCCTGTTAGCAGCATGAGTGATTGTGAACCCCTGATGGGGGTGACAGCAGCTAGAGGGAGATGACTTGGGGTACAGACTCCCAGAGGGCTACATGTCAAGCATGGAGAAGAACAGGTAAGGAATGGAGCGGGAAGCTTCTGTCAATCTCAAGTGGCCAGGCTGCACCGTGTGTCCTTCATGGAATGGAGGGGCACCAGGTTGTGCACGAGAGACTGTGAAAGCACCTTATGTAGTAGCTGCTTGCCTAAGTTCATTCTTGCCTGTTTCATAGTCAGTAAAGCTGAGTAAGGTGATGTTGACAACCTTTGGGGGGCCTTTCATGCTTTTGTCATTTCTGGGCTCAGGACCAACTGATCCTGAGTCAGTGTTTGTGCACCATACTGTGTGTTTAAAGTAATTATTACAAAAACAAACACTGTTTGTTTACAGCAATCTAAAGTTGTAATTTGTTTTTTCAGTTAAGCCTTCAGGTATAAGATGCTTCATTGATGGGTCAGAAGAAATTGGAAATGACTTTAAACTAAAATGCGAACCCAAAGAAGGTTCGCTTCCATTACGATATGAATGGCAAAAACTGTCTGACTCTCAGAAAATGCCCGACTCATGGTTACCAGGTACTGCCAATGATAAAAATTGTACCATGTGCCATTGATTTGGACTTTATATACAGTAGGGTTTGTGTGTGTGTGTGTGTTTGTACACTATATATTGTAAATTCTTAAATGCCTCCTGTTTTCTATATAGAACAATCAAAATTTCCATGGAAATTATTCAGTGTTTTATAATGACAATTTAGATATATAAAATGAATGAAGAAAAGTTTCTATAATGATTTCACTTTTTAGGATGTAATTATTTTGTATTTATTTATTTATTTTTTTCTGACAGGCAGAGTTAGACAGTGAGAGAAAGAGACAGAGAGAGGTCTTCCTTCCATTGGCTTACCCCCAAAATGGCTGCTACGGCCGGCGCGCTGCGCCGATCTGAAGCCAGGAATCAGGTGCTTCTTCCTGGTCTCCCATGCGGGTGCAGGGCCCAAGCACTTGGGCCATCCTCCACTGCACTCCCGGGCCACAGCAGAGAGTTGGCCTGGAAGAGGAGCTACCGGGACAGAACTGGCGCCCCAACTGGGACTAGAACTTGGAGTGCCGGCGCCGCAGGCCGAGGATTAGCCTAGTGAGCCACGGTGCCGGCCTTTGTATGTATTTTCTAATTGATTGGACATAATCACAAGCATCAGATAGTGGCTGATTATTTGGATGTTGAGGTTTTGCCTAGAATCATGTCAGAGCTACTCTAATATATCCACAGTCTGTACATTAAAAAAAAACAAAAAACAAAAAACAAAAAACCTGTGTGACACTAACTAGGAAGTATTAAATTGACTAAGCCTGATCATTCACATATAAATATATTTTAAAGATTTATTTATTTATTTGAAAGTCAGAGTTACACAGAGAGAGAAGGAGAGGCAGAGAGAGAGAGAGAGAGGTCTTCCATCTGCTGGTTCACTCCACCATTGGCCGCAATGGCTGGAGCTAAGCCAACCCGAAGCCAGGAGCCAGGAGCTTCTTCCGGGTCTCCCAAATGGGTAAGGGCCCAAAGACTTGGGCCATCTTCTGCTTTCCCAGGCCCTAACAGAGAGCTGGATTGGAAGTGGAGCAGCCGGGACTCGAACCGGCGCCCATATGGGATGCTGGCACTGCAGGTGGGGGCTTTACCCGCAGCGCCACAGTGCTGGCCCCTCACATATGTATTGTAATTGATCTGTTGGTTCAAATTGATTACCATGTTCTACCATCCTTCCAACCATTCCAACCTGGTCTTAAGTAGGTTTTTCTTGCTGCCTCTCTCTCTCTCTTTTTTTTTTTCCAGCTAAGAGGTCAAACTAAATGATCCCTGTAACTTTATTTTGTATATTTCTTTTTTCTTTTTTAAAGATTTGTTTACTTATTTGAAGGCAGAATTACAGAGTGAAAGGGAGAGACAGAGAGATAGAGAGATCATCCATCCACAGGTACAATCCCCAAGTGGCCGCAATGGCCAAGGCTGGCCAGGGTGAAGCCAGGAGCCTGGAACTCTGTGTCTTCCATGTGGTGTTATGGACCCAGGTACTTGGGCTGTCTTTTGCTGCTTTCTCAAGCATATTAGCAGGGAGCTGAATCAGAAGTAGAACAGCTGGGATTTGAACCAGCACTCATGTGGGATGTTGTCATTAAAAACAATGGCTTAACTTTCTGTGCCACAATATTCGCCCCTGTATACTTCCTCTATTTGGGAGGATAAAGAGGTTTGCAAGTTTTCCTGTTGCTTGAAACAGCTTTTGTGGGGTAAGATATTTTTCATAAGTAGTTGTGACCTCAGATTGATGAACCCTGCTTCTGCTGGGGCTTTGTGACTTACAGGATCATAGTTATTTTTGTCTTGATTCATATGATCTGTAGGCATGATTGATAGAACTGGAGATATGCATGACCTCAATGACTGTATCCATTTTTTTTAAGAGTTATTTATTTATTTGAAAGGCAGAGTTACAGAGACAGGGAGAGACAGAGAGACACCTTCTGCTGGTTCACTCTCCAGGTGGCTGCAGTGGTCCGGGCTGGGCAGGCCAAAGCCAGGAGCCAGGGACATCTGGGTCTCCCTTATGGGTACAGGGGCCCAAGTACTTGAGCCATCTTCTACTGTTTTTCCAGATGAATTAGCAGGGAGCTGGATCAGAAGTTGAACAGCCACGACTCCACATGGTGCCCATATGTGATTCTGGCACTGCAGACAGTGGCTTTACCTGCTACACCACGGCGCCAGCCCCTATTTCCAGTTTTGATCTGTCTTGTTTTTAACTTGATTGTCAAACTTGGTAGGATTTTCCTTTACTAAAAATTCAGAGCAATGCATACTGAGGTTTTCTTTTCCTCTAGAAATGACTTCACCTGTTATATCTGTAAAAAATGCCACTTCTGAGTACTCTGGGACCTATAGTTGTACAGTCAGAAACCGGGTGGGCTCCGATCAGTGTCTGCTGCGCCTAGATGTTGTTCCTCGTAAGTATCTTTTTTTCAATCTGTTGTGATAATGTTGTGTTTATTATTTTTAGATAATTTCCTTTAATTCAGTCACCAAGTGCATATTGAGGACAAGGGGGTGCTAAATTTGATTAGAGTGCTTTGTGGCTTAGTAAAACATTGTAATGTATTTAGAAGGTAAGAGATGGCAAATCAACTCTTTTACCCATATTTAACCATTATGAGTATGAGCTACTTAGAATATTTTTTTTTTTAAAGATTTATTTATTTATTTGAAAGGCAAAGGTACAGAGAGAGACAGAGGGATCTTCTGTCTGCTGGTTAACTCCCCAAATGGCCACAAGGGCTGGAGCTGGGCAGGTCTGAAGCCAGGAGATTCTTCCAGGTCTCCCATGTGGGTACAGGGACCCATGTACCAGGGCCTTTCTCTGCTTCTTTCCCAGGCACATTAGCAGGGAGCTGGATTGGAAGCAGAACAGTCAGGACTTGAATTGGTACCCACATGGGATACTGGCATCGCAGGCAGAGGCTTTATCCGCCTTGCCACATGTTGGCCCTAGTATATTCTTGTATGCTCAGTACAATGAATATTAAAGCCTTTTACTCTGGTTTTGTCACTTTTATGCTTGGAATAGAATATACAGTTAAGAAGAAACTTAGTTGTATCAATTTCCTCAGCTGAATCCAAAAAGACTAAATAATTTGTCTTTTAATTTAATGCATGCAATGAAGTCTCTCTATCAAATGTGTTTCTTACCTTTAATACAAATGAATATCATTTTTTGTTTACTATTAATTTTTAACATCTTAATTCTAGCTTCAAATAGAGCTGGAACAATTGCAGGAGCTATTATAGGAACTTTGCTTGCTCTAGTGCTCATTGGTTGTATCGTCTTTTGCTGTCATAAAAAGCGCAGAGAAGAAAAATATGAAAAGGAAGTTCATCATGACATCAGGTAATTAAGTGAAATAGGAGTTGACTAATGTATACCAAGTGTATTATGTCTGTAAATTGTTAGGTGTTTCTTTTAGTCATCTGAAACATCTACCCACTGTGAGAATTTGGGTACAGGCTTTGGCTTCTCCCCTCAACCCATTTCAAAGCATTTACTTTCAGCTGACCCACCAGTGTTCTTGCACTTCATGTTAACAACTACTACAAAATGATTATCTCAAGGCTGCCTTTTCACAATAAAATGAAGATACTGAGATTTTAAAAAAAAGATCTGATCATGTCAAGTGACGAGGTAGCTTGTAAAACTATTGTTAGTGTGATTTTGTTTTTCTAAGTATTCTAAACCAGTAGATCTTAACTAGAAATACACACTGGATTACAGAACTTTTAAAAATAATAACTCATGACAAGTAATTCAACCCTCTGGAAAATGACATGGTAGGTCTGGAATAGGGTCTCAATGTTTGTATTTTTTACTTTTTCAAAGATTTATTTATCTGAAAGAGTTAACAGAGAGAGAGATCTTCTATCTGTTGGTTCACTTCCTAGATGGCCCCAATGGCCAGGGCTGGGCCACGTCAAAGCCAGGAACCAGGAGCTTCATCAGATTATCCCACATGGGTGGTAGGGGCCCAAACACTTGGGCCATCTTCTGCTGTTTTCAGGCCATTAGCAGGGAGTTGGTTTGGAAGTGGAACAGCCAGGACACAAACCAGCACCCATAAGGGATGCCGGGGTTGCAGGCTTGTATTTTTAAAATGCGTCAGTCATGTATTCTTGGTGAGTACTCGGTATGAAAATTCATATGCCTAAATTCCTAATTTTTGCAATGTTCAGTTTACAAAGTTTTCAGCTAAGATCTTAGACAATTTTTATAGCACAAAGGAATTCTTTTTTGTGTATGTGGCGTGTAAATTTATCTATAGATGTTAGAGCCGTATCAATTGTAGTGATGCAAGATTAACTGGATTATCAGTGACAGTAGAGTATGAAACTATGATACTTCATTATATGTAAAGCTATAAATTTTTGTCAAAATGACAAGTACACATTTCATGACATTATGCCTTGTTCTTTCTGCTATTTTTGTGACCTAGCCTCACAGCTTCTATAATTCTAGATTTTTAGAAATTTGTTCTTTTAATTTGCATTGGGGATTTTGCTTTCCAGGGAAGATGTGCCTCCTCCCAAGAGTCGTACCTCTACTGCCAGAAGCTACATTGGCAGCAATCATTCATCCCTGGGATCCATGTCCCCTTCTAACATGGAAGGGTACTCCAAGACTCTGTATAACCAAGTCCCAAGTGAAGACTTTGAACGTGCTCCTCAGAGTCCAACTCTCCCACCTGCTAAGGTAGCTGCCCCTAATCTAAGTCGAATGGGCGCTGTTCCTGTGATGATTCCAGCACAGAGCAAGGATGGGTCCATAGTATAGAACCTCAGTACCTCTCAGCTATGCTCTCTGTATATCTCTTCTTCTCTTGATATAAGAATACATATTCTAGTCTACATTTTGTTACCAGTTTCAAATATATAAAAAAGATCTTGATCAGAAATTGTCAGAAATATACTTAAAGGTTTTTTTGGTTTTCTTGAGGGTATTAAAGTTAGTAAATAGACATTCTCCATCTGAAAAATACAGATTTTCTTTTAACAGGTTCATTTTAAAGGTTTCTAAATATTAATACCTAAGTAACATTATAGCACTTTGTATATGAAATCACAGTTGAAGAAACTGGTGAATTTACATCCTTACCAAGTTGATACTTGAATCATCTTAAAGTGGTAAAGAAACATGACATGGCAGAGATCCTTATGTATGTTTATACTTGTTTTTATAGCTTCTTTGAAAACTCTTTAAGTCTATTTGGAATATCTCTCATAACAAGAAAACACCATAATGTGTTAGAAATTACTAGTTTTCTATCCAAGTTATCATAAACCTTATACAGTGATTTCTTAAATTTAATTGATAGACTGCTAAGGGCAACAGGTACATAATATGCTCTTTCATATACTAAAGTAAAAGAGCATCATTCAGATTCAGTTTGAACACTGCCATCAGCTCCATGTACAGGTTTCCATATAGGTGCAATAGTGGGGAGAGATTTTTGTTGAGTGATCTGATGCCTGCAGGCCTATGATGGTCTTCAGAACAGTTACCAGCCAGATCAAAGATGTAATATTTCACAGTTCCAAGTAAACACTGGCTTTCCACCTTAAGTGTTATTTTGCCTCATAAAAATATTATTTTTTTTGTTTAATCATTGTATATTGAAATTCCCTAATTGGTTTTAAATTTTAGGTTTTTAAAAAAATTCATTGTGGGGATATTTGGATAATATTGTGTTTTATATGTTCTAGAAACATGTGATTCTAAATTTATCCTCTTGAATGCAGTTCCTGAATAGTTTCATCGTAGACTCAGAATAATCAAGTACATTTTAAGCAATTAAGTGTCCTCCATCCATTCTCTATTCCAGACATGGAGGATGTACAGTTGCTGTTGTGTGGCCAAACATGTGTTTGTGTAGTTCCAACCAATCAAGTTGAGCATTGAAAAAGTTTGAGTCTTTGTTCTGTAAAAGTGATTTATTCTTTAAAAAAAAAAAAAAAAGAAAAACAAAAAAGGGGTGAAGGGAATACTCCTACTTGCCAAATGTATTAAATAGTACTGTTTTAGTAGAAGAAAGTGAATTTATTGTATTTCCCTTGAGATTGTGAGGGAGTGTGGAAATAGTAGAATGAGCCAACAGTTTCTTTATAGTAAATAAGTTCTGCAATAAATTATTTCACTAGCTCTAAAACCTTTTCCCTAGATTTTGGTAGGGAGTTGGTTTCTGTTCATCTTCTTGGGTGCTGTGGTGGTAAATGCTGCATTATAAAATTAATGTTGGCATGTATTATACAATTAGGCAGAATATGGTATACACTGTTTAATGGTAAATTTAAGATGAATGTGTAATAGATTAGTGTATAGTTTTACATATTTGAAAGCATTTTTTAGTAGGTTTTAAACCTTACATAAAATTACTTTTATATTTGTGTTAACATTTTCATCTGTGCCTTTTGGGTAATGTACTTTCCATTATGAATTTCTGGTGCCTATGAGCTAGCTATCACCTACTTCAAAGGTGCTTAGAGGTGAAGGTACTGTTTCTAAAAATGCATCACTGTGACATCATTCTATCTTCATGCTTTCAGTCCAGCCTCTTCCTGTCTGTTGCTTTTTGACTTAAGATGATTGTGTTACTCATAAAGATGTAAAAATTTCAACCTCCCCAACACTCTTCAACTGTGTTTCTTATTTTATAACAGTAGCTATTTTTAAATATCAGGTGTTTAGCCTGTTTTATATGAATAAAATTTATTTATAAGATATTTTAAGAATAAAGCAGAATGCAAACTTTAATAATAAAGTTTTGGTCCTTACATTTTCTGATTTTATATAATGCAGATTATGTGATCAATCCAAGTAGAAATTACTGCAGAAGGGAGATATGTGTAAGACTTTCCTTCTCTTAAACATCATATTTTGGCCATAAGTAAATCGGAATCTCTTCCAGAAGGCTTTCAGTTCAGACACGTAACAATGATAAAATGAGATACAAGCTTGTACAAAATCAGTTGTGTATCTTGAAGGGACCTATGGGTATAAGTAAATATAGAGAATATAGTTTTAGGCTTATATCTCCAGCTACTCTCATTGTAAACTTCACTTAATCCAAAGGTCAGTACTAATAATTGCCTAAATAATTCCCACCAGTAATTAATTTGAACCAGAGATCAGTTGTTTTAGAATTACTATTGATAATCATCAAGTAGTTCAACAAAAAAACTTACTGCATCTTCAAAGAAAAACCATTTAATTCTACCTTATACCTGCAAGACTTGACACCTTTTTAGGTTACCCAGAAAAATTTGAAATGATACCATAATTCTGCAGTTTGAGTACAAAGTGCTTTATGGGTGTAGTTGTTCTGACAATCTTAGACTAATATTCCTGTTAGCCTCCCAACCCAACCCTATATAAAAGTCTCTAAGAGATTCTACTGATCAGTTATTTATTCCTTTAAAGTTGAACAACTTCTGCAGACTTGTTCCAATGGAAACACAGCTTGAGTGTGTCTTACGGGGAGGTTAATTGAAAACATTCAAACCATTATTAATATAAATAGTTTTTATTTAAAAGGTAATTTTTAAAATTTGAGTCCTGGAAATGTAGAATAACTGGAAGGGCAAGTAGACAGTTTGATTAAAAAGAGCTGATTGCATGAAGTTGGCTTTCAAATTCTGTAATATGTGACTTCTTAAAATATTCTCCATGTCTTTTTGTGTGTGCGCAGCATGTAAATTTGAAGTTTTGTGAATATTCAGTTTTTTTCCTAACTTTCTCAACAGTGTTTAGGGCTTTCAGATGCCTTATTCCAGTGTGAACAGAAAAGGTCCATATTTTATGTGGTTAATACTTCAGTGTGTCACATAATGAGCAGTAGTTTGTAGAAAATGTTGGCACAATTTTAACTTAAAATTTTAGTGGTGTGTGACATTATATATTATATATATATGTACATATATCTTTATAACATTCGTGTGTTTAGTAGTATAAATGTTCTGGGCAAGTTTTAATATTTCAAATGCCTTTGGATATTATAGCAATAAAAGCAACATGTTTGGCAATAGGATTTCTTAACTCATTTGCCTATTTTGTCACTAAAATATTCCATAACTGAGCACATATTTCTTATATAAATGTTATGGAAGCAAGGAAGAATTATAAATTCGTGAATCATGGTTCTGTTTATTTCTTTCTAGGGAAAATTGCTCATTTATCTATGAATGGTAACACCAGCTTCTTAATTAAAATTGTTTTATAAAATATATACTATTTTATAATTAAAGAATATAGTGAATGTCAGTTGGGTTTGGTTTTGATTGTGGATACTAAAAGTTCATCAAAGAACTTTGTGTTTTCTGGTATCTTATTTAATGTTACAAGTATTAAAAGAACCATAATTCATTGATTCACTTATTCTTGTCCCTAAGTATAAATTTTAGTGATGAAATCCACTTGTGCTACTGAGAAAAATATTTGACACTTCACTTATGCAAAGTAGAGAACTGATAGTGTCAATTGCAGATTTTTGTATTTAAAATTTCTGGCTTACATATCCAATGGTGCAGATTTTGAAATTTGTAAGAACAAAATTTGTTTAAAAAAAAACAAAAACTTGCTCTAGTTTTGTGACCTTGTGTAATTTTGAAATAAAATCAAGGAAGTAGTTCTTTGCCTCATGGTGTGGCTTATTGTGCCTTAAACAATGTCTACTAAAGCTTCAGTGTTATTCCTCCCTGTTTTCCTGCGCCAAGGTTTCCTTTCTATCCTGTGCATACTTTACACAGAAAGAAAACAATGCAGCAGCCATACATCAGTGGCAGCCTGTCATTCATATATATATTTTCCCACCTCTATGCATGTATATGACAGTGTATAATATTTAGAGTTGATACTGCCAAAGGTCTGTCATTGTGGAATTTACATAAACCCAAGAATTGTTCCGATACATTAAAAGTATATGTGCATCATTTGTCTTAATACATACACATCTGTGTTAGTATATTCCTTAGACTAGAGGTAACTGATAAACAAATTGTTTGCTCATGGTTCTGGAATCTGGGAAGACCAAAATCAAGGCACCAGCAGATTTGATATCTGGTGAAGACCTGCTTTGCTTTAAAGATGGAATTTCTTGCTGGTGCTTGTGGCAGAAGTGGGCAAAGGAGCTTATACAAAACTCTTGTATAGAACACTAGTCCCATTCATGAGGATGGGGCCATAATAATTTGATCATTTCCCCCAAAGACTCCCACTTAATGCTGTCCCACTGGATATTAAATTTAAACATAGGAATTTTAGGAGGACACAAACATTCAAACCATGTTATACTTTTATGATTACAAGCTATTTTTATTGACTCTAAACATTCGTTTCAGTAAAAACCTACATGAAACAACAATGCTTCTATAAGAAGACATGTTGATAACTATTTTGTTTATTTCATGAAATTCTTAACCTCAGCACTATTAACATTTTGATCTGGGTAATTCTTTGTAGTAGGGGACTGTCCTTTGCATTATAGGATGTTTAATAGCACTCTTAGTCTCTACAAAGTAGATGACAATAGAATTTTTACCCCCATCCCCACAGTGTGATAATGAAAAGTGTCTTCAAACATTGCCATATATCCCCTTAGGGTGAAAGCAAATTGCCTCCATTTGAGAACCACTGATTTGTATGAGTACTAATGTGATACATTCTGCTCAGGGACTAAGAAATGAAGAGCATAGGATTTAGTCAGGTGTGTTTGACTGTCACTTATTACTAGTTGCTTCACTTAAAGCATCAGATGGAGATAAAATACCTGCTTCACAAGGGATGTGGGATGACTTCTAAATAGAATTGATATAATATGAATATTCTTTCTGTAGCTTGGATCTTGTTGATGACACACAGACCTTCACACAATCAAGATTACAATAAGATAGTGCCAGGTCAAACTACCAAGTGCAACTTAATGCCTTTAATTTTGTATCTCTAAAGCCCAATCATATTTTGGCTTATTAAAATAGGACGTCTTCGAACACAAAGTTATTTCTTAGAGTAAAAATGATCTGTAGTCTAATTATGACCTTGTCAAAAAGAGATCATCTTAACATGACATAAAAGGTTTCTCAGGGTCCATTACATTTCTCTGTGGTTTTAGTTTCTCTGTACCTCCATGTACTTTTTTGTGAAAGCCGTACTTCATAGGTAAGGAGTCATGGTCTCATACCTTCATGGCATAAAACTTCTTTGGCTGAGAAATAGCCCCTCTTTGATTCTCTGCCCAAATTATATCTGTCCTTCAATTGTTAAGTTCAAAGACCATCTTCTTTTGAGTCATTTTTCTTGAGTCATACCTCTGTTCCTCACATAACTAAATTGGGAATACTTCTGGGACCTCCCATTATCACTACAGGAGTTTTATGGCACATAGACATTTGCATTCTAATTATTTCACTTGCTTAACATACTGCCTCTAGGAGTAAGGTGATTTACTTACCTTGATTCACAGTGCCTACCTCCGTGGCTTGCGAATTGCTCAGTAAATACTAAAGGGATAATAATAAGGAAACTGGGCACGAGGGTAAGTATTAAGTGTATTAAGTGTATGGCTTTGATCTGCAAGATGCCTGGTCTGGTCTTGCCCAAAAGGCAACTTCATGAGAAAATGGTGAGTATGTGTAGTCAGAGAAAGGCAGTACTTTCCTTAAAAAGTTAATTTCCTAAATAGAAAGGGATGATGTGACTCTAGGAGCCATCACTAAAACCAGTCAGTACCATAACAACCTAGAGAAGCATTTTAGAAATAAATTTCTAAAGTCCTGTTCAGAGATTCCAACTAAGTAGATTCGAAGTCAAGTCAGTGGCTCTGTTTTTCTCTCCCAGATGATTTCAATCATTGTTGCAGTTGATTTCTCAACAATGTTGCAGTGGATTCCTTTCTGAGAGGAGCGTGGTGGGGGCAAGAGGTGCAGAGTCACCACACAGACCCCGGGAGTCAGGTGAAAGCGGGCTTAAGGCAAAGAGCACGCAGACTCGTTTATTTCAGTTGGTACAACAGCTTATATAGTCAAGACCAGCCTGCCAACCAATCACAGCCTGTTGCCAGGCAGGCTCCATTGCCAGGTGGGTTTCAAAGTCTTTCCTGAGTAACTGAGGCTCGCTTGCCAGCGGCCATCTTGGCATGGCCTTCTCATTACACCACAAATCATCACCCAACTCTGGCACCCTCTGAATAATGTTTAGGAAATCCTTTGCAGATCCCTGATTTCCATGCTAAGTCACTGCTAGTAAAATATTTGGGGGGGCGGGGGCTTCACAAACTTAGACCATTAATTGATGACTTTCTTAGTATAGCTAAAAAAATCTTGTGTAAAAATTGTTGTTGATCCAGGGTGACCCAGGGACTGGGGCTGGGACTGGACCAAACTAAAGGCAGGATTCAGAAATTCCATCCAGGTCTCCTCTGTGGTGTTAGGAGCCTAAGTACTTGGGGCCATCTTATGCTGTTTCCCCAAGTACATTAGCTGGGAGCTGAATTGGGAACTGAGCAGCTGGGACTTGAACTGGCTCTCTGATATGGGAATGCCAGAATTGCAAGCTGTGGCAGAATGCTGGCCCGCTGAGTATCTGTTTTAAAAAGTTAACAGTGAATGCTAATGAGGGACAAGGGAGAGGAAATAACAGGTTTTTGGATGGTGCAACTGAGTGGAAAATTATGACATTGAGCTGGGAAAGAAAAATGAGCAAATCCGTAAGTAGAAAGAGCCCTGTTTTGGTCATGCAACACATAAAATGTCTTAGAATCTAGGCAAGACAGTATTAGGCAGGTGAATTACAAACTCAGACTTAGGTAAAAAAGGACTGGGAATAAAAATTTGTCAGTCATAAGCATTGAGATGGAATAATTAAGTTGTAAGCATTTAGGCAGGAATAGATGAACTTACCATGGTAGAGAATGTAGAGAAATAAGGGTGGAGGTTAGAGACCTTGTTTGTTTGGAAGTTAAGCTGAGGACATTTGGACATGTTGAACTTGAGGTTTATTAGATATGCAAATAGAGATGCTGAATAAATGGAATTAACAGGGCTGTACAGAAGATAGGAGGTTGGGATTCATGAGCATGTAAATGTTGAGGATTACTGAGGACATGATGTCAAGAAGGATGAGTGATCCTACTTAAGTTTAATAGGAAGTAGGGTTGATATTTGGGGGTCCAATGCTGTCACCCTGTGGAAACTATTTTTGACAACTTTGGCAAAACAGCCTGATTTTATTCTGCTGCTGCACTGTTGGGAAGGTTTTTTAGGTAGTATGAAAAATTTCTATTTCTCAATTTTAGAATGTTTTTAGCAAAATGTTTAGGGAAACACTGCTTTAGGAGGGAGGAAAAAGGAGAAAAACAGCAGAGTTCAATTGACTGAAACAAATTTGATTTAGTATAAATGAAGTACATGTGTAGAGCCTGTGTGGAAGAGCCAGGGGTGCACCCTTCAGAACACATCACACACGATAACAGCACAAAAGCAGGGTGGGTGTTTGGTTTAGTGGTTAAGAAGCTGGTTGGGGTCTCTGTGTTCCATATCATAGTGCCTGGGTTTGGTGCCAGACTCCAGCTCCTGACTCAAGCTTCCTGCAAATGTAAACCCAAGGGGACAGTGGCAATGCCTCATATAACTGGGTTCCTTTTTTTTTTTTTTTAAATTTATTTGACAGGTAGAATTATAGACAGTGAGAGAGAGAGAGAGAAAGGTCTTCCTTCCATTGGTTCACTCCCCAAATGGCTGCAAATGGGCTGCGCTGATTAGGAGCCAGGAGCTTCCTCCTGGTCTCCCACATGGGTGCAGGGCCCAAGCACTTGGGCCATCCTCCACTGCCTTCCCAGGCCACAGCGGAGAGCTGGACTGGAAGACGAGCAACCAGGACTAGAACCCGGCGCCCATGAGTAACTGGATTCCTAACACCCAAGTGGGAGATTTTGAGTTCCTGGCATCAGCCATGTCCCCTATGTGTGGGGAATGAACCCAACAATGGGAGCTCTTTATCTGTCTCATAAATAAGTAAATTTTAAACTGATTTGGGAAAAGACATTTGGAGATAGGCTGCCTTGGTTCCATCCTTGGCTCACACTACAGCTGGATGACCCTGGACAAATCAACCTCTTTGTACTCCTTTTTTTTTTTTTTTTTTTTTTTTTAATAAATAAGATAGTAGTATCTCCCTTGTAAAATTGCTAGGAGGTCATTAAGTTAAAAGGTCAAAACACTTAACTTGCACCTGGTCATTGCTCAGTGAGTGTTGGGTGCTGGCCATCATCATTATTACTGCTGTATTATAATAGTGTTATGAGAGTACTTTAGAAAGTTTGGGAAAAATGCACACTCTTTTTGAATACCATATTTCCACAAACTCTGAAGTACCTTTGTATTTGCTTCATATCTTATCGATATAGAATAAGGTGACAAAAAGGATAGCACAGTTTATGCCTGTTACCCCAGTAAAATTGCTTTTCTTTTTTTTAAAGATTTATTTATTTGAATTGCACAGAGAAAGAAGGAGAGGAAGAGAGAGAGTCTTCCATCCATTGGTTCACTCCCCAAATGGCTGCAACAGCCGGAGCTGCACCGATCCGAAGCCAGGAGCTTCTGGGTCTCCCACACGGTTCAGGGCCCAAGGACTTGGGCCATCTTCTACTGCTTTCCCAAGCCATAGCAGAGAGCTGGATTGGAAGTGAAGCAGCTGGGACTCGAACCAGTGCCCATATGGAATGCTGGCACTGCAGGCGGCGGCTTTACCCGCTATGCCACAGCGCCGGCCCCAGTGTAATTGCTTTTTGAGTTTAAAGATTTATTATTTATTTGAAATACAGAGTCACAGAAAGATAGAAAAAGAGAGGTCTTCCATTTGCTCGTTCACTTCACAAATGGTCACAACGGCTGGAGCTGAGCTGATCAGATGTTAGGAGCCAGGAGCTTTTTTCGGGTCTCCCACATGGGTGCAGGGGCCCAAAGACTTGGTCCATCTTCTACTGCCTTCCCAGGCCATAGCAGAGAGCTGGATTGGAAAAGGAGCTGCCAGGACTAGAACTGGTGCCCATATGGGATGCCAGTACTTCAGGTTGGAGCTTTAACTTGCTGTGCCACAACGCTGCCCTGCTCAGTGTAATTGCTAACAGCAATAACTTTTGCTCTCAAAAGTGTCTGGATTGACCAATAAGATTTATTATGGTTACCCCACCTTTTAGGCTTATAGAATAGCTTGAAAGTGCAGCTTTCGTGTTATGTACTCAGCATGAGAAAATGGCTTTACTCTTAACTTTAATCAAAAGTAGCACCAAAAATTACATTTCTATTGTTTACATTATTTCCAAAAGTCTAGAACATATACCAGTATTGCTATAATGTATGACATCATTCCATGTATTATACCTACCAGTAATGATAACTTTGAAAAAAAATTGCCATTTATATAGGTCAAAATGTGTTTAATTCATTGCATATATCAAAATTTTCATCTGATTTTATGCTGGAATATTTGAAGATTATTTCCTTAGTAAGAGAGTACTGTAACAGTAAGTAAATTTTAAGATATTCCAGCTAAATAACATCACCAAAATCTGCCCTACTTATATTTAAATATATGCATACTAGATGGAGATCTTCCACCCACTAGTTCACTCTCTAAATGCTGTAATGGCAAGGACTGGACTAGGCCAAAGTAAGGAATACAGAAATCAGTCCAGGTCTTACACATGTATGGCAGCAACCCACTTACTTTAGCTGTCACCTGCTACCTCCCAGGGTGTGCATTAGCAGGAAGCTGGAATCAGAAATGGAGCTGGGACTTGAACATACACACTCTGATGTAAGGTAGTTATCCCAGGCAGTGTTTTTACTACTATACCAAATTATATGCCTTTCCTACCCCGCCACTTCTCCATCACTTTTTGCTGGCAAATATTTTAAAATTTTTTCATCTTTTAAAACTGATACAGAAAAGTTGTACATATTTACGGGGTACCATGTAAAGTATTCAATACATATATAGAGGGGCCGGCATTGTGGTGTAGTGGATAAAGCCACCACCAGCAACACTGGCATCCCACATGGGCACCGGTTTCTGGCTGCTCCATCTCCCTGCAGATAGCCCAGGAAAAGAAGTGAAGATGGTACAAGTGCTAGGGCCCCTGCCACCCACAAGGGAGACCCAGAAGAAGCTTCTGGCTCCTGACCATCTGGGGAGTAAACCAGTGGATGGAAGGTACCTCTCACACTCTAACTCTGCCTTTCAAATAAATATTAAAACAAAAACACACATATACATTGTGCAATGCTCAAATCAGGGTAAAGAACTTTCTTTTTTAAGACTAAATATTCCACTGTATGTATATACAGTATTTTATCCAGTCATCCATCCATCTGTCAACATTTTGGTTGTTTCCACATCTTGATGGTAAACAATGCTGCAGTGAACAGAGGAGTGCAAATATCTTTTGAGATCCTGATTTTAATTCTTTGGATAAATACCCAGAACTAGGATTGTTGTATCATTATCATTCTAATTTTTTGAGGAACTTTTATGCTGTGTTCCATAATAGCTATACCAATTTACCTTTCCATTAATAATGTATAAAGGTTCCAATTTCCCCACATTTTTGCCTTAGCTTTTTTTTGGGGGGGGGGGGTGGTAGGGATGCATAATAGCCACCTTCTACATTAATAGGTATGAGGTGGAAAGTTCTGGAGTTTTTAAGCTAAAGGCATATAAAGGTTAAATCCACAAGAGAGGGTAAAATCATCAGTAAGAGAATGTGTAGAGTGGGAAGATGAACTAAGTCAACATGCTGGAGCACTGAAGAACTGCAAAATTACTCTGAGAATGAAACTGCAACACACCAGTCCTGGTGGAAAGGTTGGGCCATCTCTCCCCAATACTGTTCAGTGGATTGAAGCACAGCTGAGAGCCAAGAAAATAGAAACGGATTCTGCATGTAAAATTACGCCAGGCTTGGGGCTGGCATTTAATTTAGCGAATACAACACTGGTTGGGAAACTGCATCCCATATGTGTACCTGTATTTGATTCGCAGCTCAAGTTCCGGACTCCAGCTTCTTTCTAATGCACTCCCTGGGAGGCAGTGGTGATGGTCTGGTAATTGGTTCACTGCCACTCCACAGAGACCTGGCTTGAGTTCCTAGTTCCCTGCTTTAGCCTGGCCCAGTTCTGGTCATTGTAAGCATTTGGGGAGTGAGCAGCAAATGGGAGATCTATGTCTCTCCTTCTAAATAAATAATACTAAATATTTAAAACAGCATATCTGGCTCAAAGTCCAAATTATAGAAGATAAATGATAGCTGTCTTTCTTTCATCTTCCCACCTCATCCCTGCAGATTCCTACCACCATTGAGACATCTAAAGATTCTTAAGACCCAATATGAAAACTAAGTCTCTTCTTTCAAGGTTCTTGGTTATGAATAGAAGAAAGCAAGAGGGAATACTTAACTGGAGTAGAACAAAAGTTAGTTTAAGTTGGGAGAGACATGAACATAATTAATATAAAGATGGGCCAAGACAGAGTGAATAAGTGGAGACATGAACTTGAAGAAGGGAATATTGCCTCCAGAGATAAACGCCAGAAAGTGAGTGATTTGGAAGCAGCATTTGTGGCTGTGTAGATATGATATTATTACATATTCTCACCTATCTCCATGAAGTAGAGGCAAGGTCATTTTCTGTTCAGTCATGGGAGCTAAGATTGAGGGAATGGGTGAAGTTTAAAGGGAAATACTGGATGAAGAATGGAAAAGCAAACTTAGAACAAAGAAAAGGGACCCTGGATGGCTTCATAGTGCTAGTAAGGTTTGGATCATGAACTTCATATGCCTGGTACTTTTGGCAGGCAAAGAGTAAGTGCTCAATAAGTGTGTAAGAAGGCATGATTTGTTTAATTCCTCTTCTGTTTATACAAATAACCTTTCCTATTCACTAGTGTTTATACAGGACATAAGAGCATTTAACCTCAGGAAGACATGAATAGGTGTTAGATAGAAATAATAATCTACCCAATTATGGAAGCAAGTAAGAATATTTTAATGATTAAACACTAATGTGTTAACTAAGAAATACAAGTGCTAGTACAGTTCTTATCTTTCTGCACAAAGATATTCAGGATAAAATCTGAAATGCTTCTGGTCCGAAGCAATTCAGGTAAGGAATGTTAATTCAACCTGAATGATGGTCAAGAGTGTGGAATTTGTGGAGTTAGATATGAGGATATTTCAAAGTTTATGGAAAAGTGGAATTAAAAGTATGAGCTTAGAGTGGCAGTTAGTACAGCTAGTTAAGATGCTGCTTGGGATACCCACATCCTGTATCACAATTCCGGGCTTGAGTCCCAGTTCTGATTCCAGCTTCCTGCTAGTGTGTACCCTGGGAAGCATCAGGAGATGACTCAAGTACTTGGATTCCTGCCACCTATGTGGATTGATTTCTGGGTGTTTAACATTGTCCTGGGCCAACCCTGGTTGTTGTGTGCACTTTGTAGAGTTAAAAAAAGCAGATAGACGGAAAATCTCTGTATGCTTGTTACTGTCTCCCTCCCTCTTTCAAAAAAAATAAAAAAAAGTTTGAAACTCATGGAAATTCCAGTTTTCCATGAAAAAAATTTTTTAATATTTATTTGAAAGAGTTAGAGGGAGGAGAGACACACAGAGAGAAATCTTGCATCCACTGGTTCAATCCCCAAATGGCCACAATGACCAGGGTTGGGCCAGGCCAAAGCCAGATGTCAGAAACTTCTTACAGGTTTCCCACATAGGTGGCAGAGGCCCAGGGACTTGGGCCATCTGCTGCTGCTTACCCAGGCACATTAGCAGAGAGCCGGATAGGAAGTGAAGAAGCTGGGACTTGTCCTGGTACCCATATGGGATGCCAGTGCTGTAGGTGGCAGCTTAACCTGCTGTGCTGCCACGTCGGCCCCTTCATGAATTCTTAAAAATTATTTAAAAGGCAGAGTGACAGGGATAGAGGGAGGATTTTATCTGCTGGTTCACTCTTCAGATGCCAGCAACAGCTGGGGCTGGGCCAGGCCAAAGCCAGGAGCCAGGAACTTTATACAGGTCGCCCATGTGGATGGCAGGGACTCAAGTATTTAGGCCATCATCTACTGCCTCTTAGGTCTACCAGCAGGAAGTTGATCTGAAGCAGAGGTAGGATTTAATCTTGCACACTCTGGTATAGGACAGGTGTCCCAAGTGGCAGCCTAACCTACTGCACAATGCCTGAGGTTCTACAAGCTTTTTGTTCCCTCATGGAAGTTCAAATACCAGCTCAGACACTAAGTGAGGCATAAACTATAAATATACATGAGATAAAATGCTTACCACAGCAACTAACCATCAGTAAATGATTCTGAAAAACGTAGCTTTTAACTTTTTATTTTCGCCTGAAACAGCAATGTGAAGCCTTCAAAGGGAAGAGAGTATTGTAGCACAGGGTGGTTAATATACACATTATTGTGTTATCTTGCATCTACTACATCATGAGATAATATTAAGAGTATTATTTCTATCTTTTGATCTGTTCCTTTTGTTAACTTCATATTCTAAATTTTTGTGTCTCCTCCTTCCACAGCAGCTTTAATGATACTACTTTAGATGTTTATTTTTTAACTATCCACCATAGTTCCATTCTAGACATCAGGAATATACAGCAAGCAAGAAATCAGCCATACTCCTCAGTGCAGACTCAGAAATTTTTATAGATTTTTATTGTCATGAGTCTTCTGTCTCTCCTTGCATATATGTACACCCAGCAGAGAGAATTAAGGGGTTATAATAAACCAGACAAAAGAAACATGAAATAAGTCTCAATCATTTACTAATAAGACAGCAAAACTAAATACTGTTTTTTTATGTTCTAGTCACTTTAGACAAAGTTCAAAAATTTTAAATACACTTTCATTCTTCAATCACTGCATTTTATCTACTACTTCTCTAGAAGAAATGTTTGATGGATGGTCTGTAATATGCAAAAACGTTTTTTCCCCATTGAGTTTGGTGAAAGTCGATGACACTAGCTGTCTTTCTGCTATATGTTACCAGTTTACTTGTTAATTTGACTCAAATATTTATTCTCTATATATTTTCCACACAAGTTTAAAAAGCTTCTGTTATGAGATTAACTTGTGCATCTATTTCTGTACTATAGTCCCTACCAGAACTACCATAGTATATGATATGATTAAGAAGACATTTCCAGATCTGTAAGTTAATATTTAATGACAGACTGGTTAAATCAATTAAAGCACATATACATGAATATCATAAAACTATTCAAACTGAGTTTTTAGAAAAAAAATCAGAAAATGTTTCATGTTTTCAAACTGCGTAGCCATAAAATGTATATATTTTACATAATACAATATTATCCAAAGTTTTAAGTAAAAGCTCCTCATCCATTAATATTAATGGTGGCTACTATCTATGCTAGAAGAGTAATAGGTAATTTTGATTATCTTTGTGCTTTTGTGTTTTTGTCCAAAACAAACTTTATTATTTTTACCAACATGAAAATTATAATAAAGGTTTTTTCTGTAATCCTGACTATGGCATACTTGATTAAAATTCCCCATTACCAATGGCAATTTATCCATGTAGATCTGTGGGAAAAACAGTGCTATAAATTATGACCATTGATATTTTTCATGTGGAATGGAGATTATTCGCAAATACGATCTTTGGCTTTGAATTTGTAAAAGAATACATGATGCCCTCTTGTGGTAAATTTTTATAGGTGACAATTTTTTTCACTGAAACCTAATCTAAACCAAGAGAATACCAAGATACTATCTTATTGTTTCCTAAGCAGCAGAAAATAATGCTCACATATAATTAACAGTTTAGGAGTCACATTGCTGGGTTTGAAATGCTACCAGTTAGCCCACATGGGGCAATTTACATGAACACTAAGTTTACACATCTGTAAATGAAGAGAATAGATTTCCAGGTTTCTCTTAAAATACTTAATTTCCATTTTTGCTAGGTAAAATGCTTTATACATGTATATGTACATATGAGCTATTGAGCATTTGATACTTGCCAAGTACTGGAGTTTTTTACATTAACACTCATTTCATGCTAGGATACACCTAGTAAGTTGAACTATTAGATTCACTTTTTATATCTGTTTTTACCCCTCACATAAAATACTGTGGACATCTTCACATGTCATCTTCACATGTCAATAGGAATGTACCATTTTGACGGTTTCATCCTAGTACACAGTTATGAACTGTAATACTTCACTACTACAAATAATGCTAAAATATGCATTCTTATGTATCTTTTTAAAAAATTTATAAGAGTATTTCAATAGGAGCTTAACTCAAGAATTTGAATTACTGGGTAAGAAAAGTTTTACAGATTAAAAAAAAATCAGGGGTGGGCATTGTCACATTCAAAAGGTGAACCAATCTTTTCTATGTTGTGTGCCACTAAGCACACTTTTTTTTAAAAAAGATTTATTTCCTTGAAAGGCAGAGTGACAGAGAGGGAGGGAGACCTACACACAGAGATCTTCCATCTGCTGGTTCACTCCCAAATGCCTGCTACCACCAGGGCCGCACCTGGCTAAAGCCAGAAGCTAGGAAATCCATCTGGGTCTTCCATTTGGGTGCCAAGAACCCAAGCACTACTTTGAATGCTGACTGCCAGGCATATTAGCACAAAATGGGATTAGAAGCAGAGTGGCCAGGACTAGAAATAGGCACTCCAGTATGGGATCTGTATCCCAAGCAGTGAGTTGTACCCCAATGCGTGTCTCAGCACAACTTTTGTTTTTATTAATTTGTATTTCCTTATTACCTTATTAATTTGGTTCTACTTAGTATATAAACTGTCTTCTTCCATATTGCAGTACTTCTAGTTTCAGAATTTATATATATATATATATATTTTTTTTTTTTTTTGACAGGCAGAGTGGACAGTGAGAGAGACAGAAAGGTCTTCCTTTGCCGTTGGTTCACCCTCCAATGGCCGCCGCGCTGCAGCCGGTGCACCTGATCCGATGGCAGGAGCCAGGCGCTTCTCCTGGTCTCCCATGGGGTGCAGGGCCCAAGCACTTGGGCCATCCTCCACTGCACTCCCTGGCCACAGCAGAGAGCTGGCCTGGAAGAGTGGCAACTGGGACAGAATCCGGCGCCCTGACCAGGACTAGAACCCGGTGTGCCGGCGCCGCAAGACGGAGGATTAGCCTAGTGAGCCGCGGCGCCGGCTACAGAATTTATATTATTTAATATACCTGGAATTTACATTTATGGTTTGAAATAAGAATAGCTCACTTTTTTTTTTTTAATAAATTGAAGTTCTTTATTTTATGTACAAAGAGCTAGCATGACTTTCCATAGCGCTGATGTCTTAGAGAATCCATTCAAGGTAAATGACTTAATCCAACTTAATGAAGTCAATATCCTTTGCGTATTGACGGAAACACTGGCAGCACATGTTAAGCCGGTATTTCTGGATCAGACTGTGCCAGTTTGAGCAGGGGTGGCAAGAGCAGGAACCCTGGCTGAATTTCTGCAGTGACTCCAGCAGAGCTCCTGGTGACCCATCTTGCTTTCAGGAATGCAACCTCAGTATTTTTTTTTTTTTTAAAGATTCATTTTATCTCTTTGAAAGGCAGAGTTTGAGAGAGAGAAAGGGAAAGAGATCTTCCATCCATTGGTTCACTTCCGAATAGCTCTAACAGAGCTGGAACAAGCTGAAGCTAGGAGCCTAGAACTCTATCCAGTTCTTCCAAGTGGGTGTCAGCAGCACTTTTCCCAGGTGCAGCAGCAGAGAACCAGATCTAAGTGGAGCAGCTGGGACTTGAACTGATGCTTACATGGGATACCAATGTTACAGGCAGCGGTTTATCCTGTTGTGCCATAACACTGGCCTCCACTATTAATTTATTTTTCTTTTTAAATATTTATTTTTATCTTATCTGAAAAGCCAAGACAGACAGAAACATCTTCCATGTATTGATTCACTGCCCAGATGCCTGCAATAGCTAGGGCTGGGCCACGGTAAAGCCAGGAGCCCAGAACTCCATCTCGGTCTCCCACTGGGGTGGCAGAAACCCAAGTACTTGAGCTTTCACCTGGTGCCTGCCAGGGTATGCATTAGCAGAAAGCTAGAATCAGTAAGAGGCTGAGACTCAAATCCAGGAACTCTGATATGGAATGTGGGTGCCCTATGAGGCTTTTCAACTGCTATATCAAATGCCTGCCCTATTGTTATTTTTTTTTTTAATTCTTCAGTTATTCTTGAGGATTATTCTTCCATGTAAACTTAACATCACATTTCCAAGACCCATAAAATCTCACTTGGATTTTAATTGATTTAGATTGACTTGATATATAAATTTGTGGATGTTCTTGAGTCCACTTAGAAATATGGATTCTTGGGACTGGCATTGTGGTGCAGTGGGTTAATCCACTGCTTTGTGATGCTGGCATCCTTACAGAACTGCCAGTTTTAGTCTGGGCTCTTCTGCTTCAGATCCAGCTCCCTGTTAATGCACCTGGGAAAGCAGCAGAAGATGGCCCAGTACTTGGGTCCCTGACACCCAAGTGGGAGACCAAGATAGAGTTCCTGGCTTCAGCATGATCCAGCCCTGGCTGTTGTGGCTATTTGGGAAGTGAACCATAGGATGGAAGATCTGTATCTTCCTCTCTCTCACCCTTTCAAATAGATAGATAAATGAATCTTAGGATTCACACACTTTGATTCAGTTTTTTTACTTCCCCCAAGTGGCCGCTATGGCCAGCGCATCGCGGCCGGTGTGCTGTGCCGATCTGAAGCCAGGAGCCAGGTGCTTCCTCCTGGTCTCCCATGCAGGTGCAGGGCCCAAGGACCTGGGCCATCCTCCACTGCACCCCCGGGCCACAGCAGAGAGCTGGACTGGAAGAGAAGCAACTGGGACAGAATCAGGCGCCCCTACCGGGACTACAACCCGGGGTGCTGGCGCTGCAGGCGGAGGATTAGCCTAGTGAGCCGCGGCGCCAGCCTTATTATTTTATAATTATTTACTACTAGATACAGCATGCTCACAAACATAAAACTTTATAACCATTCTTTATTCAGAAGTATGATTGCCAATAAAGCATATGTGCAGTTTGATCACAAATTTTACACAGTATTTGCATTAGCTAAAAATAAGTCCACTGAACTTGTCTTAAATAAAGTGCTTTTAAAAAGTTGGTCTTTTGCTGGTGCCGTGGCTCATTAGGCTAATCCTCCGCCTTGCGGCGCCGGCACACCGGGTTCTAGTCCCAGTCGGGGCGCCAGATTCTGTCCCAGTTGCCCCTCTTCCAGGCCAGCTCTCTGCTGTGGCCAGGGAGTGCAGTGGAGGATGGCCCAAGTGCTTGGGCCCTGCACCCCATGGGAGACCAGGAGAAGCGCCTGGCTCCTGCCATCGGATCAGCGCGGTGCGCAGGCCGCAGCGCGCCGGCCGCGGCGGCCATTGGAGGGTGAACCAACGGCAAAGGAAGACCTTTCTTTCTGTCTCTCTCTCTGTCCACTCTGCCTGTCAAAAAAAAAAAAAAAAAAAGTTGGTCTTTTTACCACTCCAGTTATAAAGTAATATTTGATATAAAAGTCTAAATATTGAAATGTACAAAGTAGAAAAATAAAATTCTCTATTTGCTCCCCTCCACCACCACCTCTGCAAACGCTACTATTTGATATTTCTTTCTTCAGACAATATATTTTTTTTGACAGGCAGAGTTAGACAGTGAGAGACAGAGAAAGGTCTTCCTTCCATTGGTTCACCCCCTAGATGGTCGCTGCGGCTGGCAAGCTGCGCTGATCCAAATCCAAGAGCCAGGTGCTTCCTCCTGGTCTCCCATGCGGGTGCAGGGCCCAGGCACTCAGGCCATCCTCCACTGCCTTCCCAGGCCATAGCAGAGAGCTGGACTGGAAGAGGAGCGAGAATATTAGCATCATCCTAGACACAATATTTTTCCTTACTCAGAGTATTTTGTTCTAGGTCATTACAAAGTCATCTACTTTTTAAAAAAAGTTTTACATGGCTACATGGTATTTTCTACTATTTTGAATAGACATTTAAGTGTTCATCTTTTGGTGCTTACTTGTATTTTTGTTATTTTTGCCATCCATAACAATTTTGCAGTGAACACTTTTAAGTAGATACCAGTCCCCTTGTTTGAATACTTCCGTAGGTAAATTTCTGTAAGTACTATTGTTTGGTGAAAGGATACATACTTAAAAAATGTACAGCTGCTTTATATCACTTTAAATCTCTGCTAATACTATGATACTCCTTTCCCACATACCCTATCAATAATGAGCATTAATCTTATGACTGCCAAAATATATCTATTTTAATTTATATTTTACCACTAGTGAAGTTCACGAAACCAAAATTATGGACATAACTACTCAATTAAATTTCCATTTTGGATACAAATGCTTTTCACCCATATTCCATATAGATTTATAACATAAATTTCACATTTTAAAATTTGTTATGTATACACATAAATGGTAGGCTTTTTGAAAAATATTTATTTATTTGAAAGGCAAAGTTAAAAAAGGGAGACACAGAAAGAAGAGTATCTTCTATCCACTGGTTTACTCCTGCAATGTCCACCAGTTGCAAGGCCTGGGCCAGGGCGAAGCCATGAGCCTGGAACTCTATCTGGGTTTCCCATGTCGGTGGCAGGGACTCAAGCACTTGGGCCATCAGCTACTGCCTTCCCAGGTATATTAGCAGGTAGCTGATCAGAAACAGAGCAGCTGGGACTTGAATGGGGTGCTCACATGGGATGCCGGTTGTCACAGGTGGTAGCTTAACCCATGCACCACAATGCCAGCCCCTAAATGGTAGACTTTATAGCCACACTATGACTGTCAAAATCTTAACAGTTGGCATTTTCAAGTCCTATGCAACTTAAGCAAAAGTGTCCCATGATTATGTTTGTAGCTTTTATGAAGTCTTTTCTGTAGCTTGCTTTTCCTTTTGTGAGGTGAAAACAGTAAAATTAAAACAATAAAAATTTTACTTATTTATTTGAAGGTTCATTTACAGACAGAGAGATTCTCCATGTGGGTTCACTCCCCAAATGGCTGAAATGGCCAGAGCTGGGTCAAACCGAAGCCAGGAGCTCCTTCTGGGTCTCTCATATGGGTGCAGTGACCCAAGCACTAAGGCCATTTTCTGCCACTTTCCCAGGCACACTAGGAGGGAGGTGGATCTGAAGTGGAACAGCCAGGACTTGAACCAGTATCTCATATCGGATGGCCAGCCGCCACCTGCAACACTGGCTTTAAGCACTACACCTCAGTGCTGGCCCCAAAACAGTAAAACATAACACTTTTATTTATATGGTTCATATACTTTATGAAACATCAAACATCAGTTGAAGTGATGTATCTGCTACAAGTCCTACGGTGAATTTTATTTCCGTAAGTGTTAAATATGTTTCCATTTTAGTTTTTATTTTATCCTTAAGATATAGGAGCCTGTGTTACAGAGCAGCACGTTAAACCACCACTTGTGACATGGTATCCTGTATCAGAGTGTCAGTTTGAGTCCTGGCTGCTCTGTTTTCCACCCAGCTTCCTGCTAATGCACCTGGAAAGGTAGCAGAAGAAGGCCCAAGTACATGAGCTCCATGCCACTCAAGTGAGATATGTATGGAGTTTCTGACTCCTGGCTCCAGCTTGACCCAGCCTTGGAAGTTGCAGCCATTTGGGAAGTGAAACATGGATGGAAGAGCTCTCTCTCTTCCTTTCTGTCCCTCCTTTTTAAATAAATCAACATTTAAAAAAAAAAGTTACATGTGAAGGAAGAACAAGGGAACCTGAGATGGCCTAATGCTATTAAATTGGAAGGCAGGTGATAATTTCTGCAATGAATAAACTATACATATTTTAAAAAGAAACTTCATGAATCTTCCCTATAATTAGTACCTATATAACAACGTTCCAGTATGAAGGAATGCCATAAAACATCATCTGTAATACAGGGATATTCTTGTTTCTCTAAAGAGGCTGACAGTGTTGCTGCTTCACCCAAGGGAATACAAAATCCAGAGTATATGCAGAAAACTTGCACCAAGAGGGTACACTGACTGTATACTATGTTAAAATCACCAAATATTTAATGATTAAGAAAAACCACTGTTACTAATCATCTATTTATGATCTTTACCCTGTCAGTAGTGTGCTTTTTCATGATTTACAGTTCAAGTAAATGAAAATGGTATATAGTTGTCAGCCTCCTTTTTAGAAATAACTAGTCTGTAACAAGGAGCTCTGTCAAGGATTAGTGGCTGATCAATATAATTTAATGTCTTGCATTCTCATTCACTCAATAGAATCTTTGAGGTTTTATTTCTACAACTTGGTCTAGTGATGACTGTTCTCACAAATCTCAGGAGTTAGTAGATTTCATATGTAACCTGATTGTGGAGACATGATGGAACATGGGCTTTAAAAACATATAGCTTGTTTTAAAGTCAGGGCTTCATTATTTCACTTTTTCTGATCTTGTGCATTTTTAACTTCTCTGAAACCTGATCCATACTGGGATAGTAACGGGACCGACCTCTAGGGATATTGTGAGATTAAATATTTTGGTACATAGAAATAAAAAGAATTTATTATTTAATATTATCTGTAAAATGTACAGAATGGTTACTTGCAAGGTAAAATGTATCTATTTTATTTTATTAAGAGGAAAATTCCTACCAATCACCAACTATGGAATTAACACATGCCTAGTAATTAAGTATAAGTCAACATATTTTCTTAACTTTAAATCAGTTTACTGAAAAGATAAATACTTCGAGATAAATAGTGGAATTAAAAAAAAAACCAACATTAAGCACTTTAATATTGATGTAAGCACACTTACCAAAAGAATTTGTATTTTTCGAACATCCATGTCCAAGTTCAACCTCTAAAATTTAGAGGTTTGCAGTTACGCCTACAAATATAAAATAAAATGGACAATTAAAACAAATTATTTTCACTGTTCAGTCATAAACCACCTCTACTTGAAACAGCCTGACAGGGTTTGAAAACTGGTTTTATACAGCCATCTTTTGTCTTCATTAGAGCAATCCTGGGAGTTGTCTAAGGGAGATATTAAATCATGGAACCATAATTACTTCTGCAGTCATAATTATTAAAAGAGGGCCAGCAAAAATTTGTACCTCATACTTACACTTGGAATTTAAGACCCAGCTGCTGAGAGGGTACTGATATCACTTCATTAGGAATGGATTGGAAACATGTATTGATGCAGTTCAAGTAAATAAAACTGCTATCAAGTTGTTAGCCTCCTTTTCAGGAAATACCTAGTTTGTTGAGTTCCTTCTGCTTCAAATTTTAGAATAAGATGAAGATAGTAAATATAGGTAGAATCTTCAACAGGTAGTATCTGAAATGGTCAAATCCAAAATCAGCACTTTTTCCAAGTGGCTCTGTCATTTAGTCATCAGCACTAATGAAGATAATTAAGATTTTATACTAAAGAACCATCTAATTAGTAGGCATATCGCAAAAATAATACTGCTCTTCTTGACACTGGCTATTATTTTCCCAAAATTCTCATACCTGTAACAACAACAAATATAACAGATGATATCTGCCAACTTCATGATAAAGACTTGAATTTTTCCAACTTCACCCCAATTGCCCACAAATCTCATTAATACCACAAACTCTCTAGGATCCATTAGGGAATAGTGCAATAACTCTTAACAGTTAAATTCTTAATGCTCACAATTAATCTCCCTTGTTATGTCAATTATACCTAGGAAAATACATTCAGGTTTAAGCAGGCATTCACTATCATTTTCTGTGGGCAGGAAATGGCCATTAAGTTAGAGATACATTAAGTTAAAGCTTGTATGTGGCTTAATAGGCAAAGAGTAATATATAACATTAGAACTAGAAGTCTCTAAGATTAAAAATTAGTTTTCTAATGAAGTAGCAAATATCTTAAATTTCACTGTAAAATTGACTTCACACTTTCACAGCACTGAACAACTTTATGATTTGTGTACTTTCATTTTTTTCTGTACTTGAATACAACTAAAAAATTGCAACACGAATTTTTTGAAGACCAAGGCCATCCGATGATTTATTAGCAAGTTGTTTTTTTCTGATAAAGATGAAGGTGACAGGAAAAGTACTGCTGATCTCAGTTCCTAAAAACTTACCTTTGGAAAAAAATCCAAACTCATAATCTTTTTTTTTTTTTTTTTTGTAGTTCACGCCCACTTACGAGACTAATGGGATTACAGTGGTATAAAAATGAAGGACTACTGAAGAATCTGCACTGTACTATCTGACTATTTTAGACTTCCAGTAGACTCAAACCTTTTTTGAACAAAGCACTCTGAGTGGCTTTATGTAATATCAGGCATATTACTCAGATGTCTTCAAAATAAAGGCCAAATTCTTGGGTTAGGAAAGTCCTATGTGTAGCAACTTTGATAATTGAAAGATGTTTTATTTATATTTGTAATTAGCTACCACAAATTTTAGACTTTTTATATGCACATTTTGATATGTGGCTTTTGGGGAAAGCATGGTTAATAAAAAGTTGATTTTTAAAAGGGAATTTTCTAATTTTACCTATTTTCTTTGTTAAATATTTAAATACATTGAAGTGAAATATCCCATTCCTTTTTTTATACACAGAACAAAAACACACATTGTCATGCCTCAAACTACTTTTTATTTGCAACTACATGATTTCACGCAATTCTTCTAAATAACAATGACATAAAATAGATTTTCTTGTGTATAAATAACTTACATACTCTCCACTAAGTAAATGCTCAAAGGTGCTAGAACAGATCGTCAACTCCTACAGTGTTCTTGTATCCAACAGAGTTGATGCACAATATATAAATACTCAAGTCCAATATTAAAAACTCAGGCACTTGACTAACTTTAATAAAGTTTCTCAAACTATATCAATATATCTAAAGTGCATATATATATAATTTTTAAGAAAGATTATTCTCAATAACTTCTCTATAAAAATAAGTTTGATGGTTTTGTCCATCTAACTTCACCACTATGAATATGAACTTTTAAACTTTTAATGTATAGTAAGGTTTCAACATCACACCAACAGAATAAAAGAAGCTAGTGAGGTGCTAACATGTGAGGATTAATCCAATGATTCCGGTCACAATGCATTCCAGGAGGAGGTACCCATGTCACTGGAATCGGGCGATATGGTTTATTCTTTCTTCCCTGATTTGGATAACCAAATGGAACAGGAGGAGGGTAGTGATTCTGGTGACCATTCCCTCGGTACATTCCTGGCTTTTTTCTGGGTAAAGGGTGCCACATTGGAAGAGGTGGGAATATTAGTTCTGAAATCTGTAGAGAAGAGAAAACATCAAGTTATTTCAATGGAAAAATTAGCTGTGTGTTAATGAAACTCTAGGTTACCTTCCAGATTCTTCATTAGAAGACAAACAAAAAATCACTTAACCACAACCACAACAGTAAGTATAAGTGACATTACTATGGTTAAGTCTAAATATATTATAATTGACTGATCATGTTTTCTGAATAAAGAAGTGAATAAACTCAACCACCACACTCAAAGTTCAACTAGAAAAGATCAAAACAGAATGAATGGAGGCTTTTGACAATACATCATATTTTAGACCAGAAGTTTCCACAGCACTAAGCAAAGAGTCAATGTGTAATTGACTCCTTGCTTATGACTTTAAACAAAAGCTGTTCACGGTCCAATACTTGTTTACTGAACAGTAATAAAATCTTAGGAATAGAACGCAAGTATTTGAAAAAGTTCTCCAGCTGATTCTGAAGCAGCCAATTTAGTGCTTCAGAACAGTCAGGTGGGTATATCAAGTTCACATTCAAAATGTTCTTATCAGCAGCTTTGGATCTCTCTGCTCAGAATGCTACACCCTGTGAGCTTCAGATTTCCCAGATGTCTAATTTGTTTTTGTAAGTACATTTTAAAAAAAATTCACATTCTGTACAGCACCATATTAATGTGATAAAGTTCCAACAGCACCAAAGGTCACAATGTGGAAAGTCCCTCTTTATCTAAGTGGGCTACCCAATTACCTATCTCAGGAGCAAATGACACCAGTTTTTTTGTGTATCCCTTAAGAACTATCTTTGCATACACCTGTGGGCATATATCTATAATTAGATTAAAAAAAAAAAAAAAAAACCTCGCAAACACTCTTCTGTACTTGGTTTGGTAGACATATTTTCACTTGTCCTAGCAAATACACAGGGATGGGATGCATATTTAACTTTAAAAGTGTTTCAGGGGCCCAGTGTTGTGGTGCAGTAAGTTAAGCCTCTGCCTGCGACACTGGCATCCCATACGGACATAAGCTCAAGTCTTGGCTGCTCCTCTTCTAACTCCCTGCTAATGTGCCTGGGAAAGACTGGAAGACTGGAAGAATCTCCTAACTCCTGGCTTTGGCCTGGCTTAGCCCTGACTATTGTGGCCATTTGGGGAGTGAACCAATAGATGCAGCGTCTCTCTCTCTAACTCTGACTTTCAAGTAAAGAAAATATAAATCTTTAAAAAAAATTTTTTTAAAGTGGTTGTACCATTTTGCACTCCCACTAGCAATTTACTAAACCTAGTTGCTTTGCACTCTTACATGTACTTTGTGTTCTAAAAGTTTGTAATAAAGCTTTTCAGGAAGTAGTTATTTCATTGTGGTTTTAATTCATACTTCCCCAGTGACAAGTGAGGTTAAGCAAGCTTTCATTTACTTATTGCCCACTCACGTAAGTTTATATATATATAGTGTTTATTCACATCTTTTGCCAATTATTTTAAACTGTGTCATTTGTCTTTTATTATAGGAATGACTTCTAAAATATAGTCTGGAAACAAATTCTTTACAGATATAGGTAATGAGAATATCCTGTCCCAGTCCATGGTTTATACATTTTCTTAATGCTTCTTTTGATTAAAAGAAGAAAAGATATTTTGAAGAAGTCTAATTTATCAGTATTTTCTCTTGTTAGTGTTTTTTGTGACCCCTGGAATAAATCTTTGCCTATCTCAAGATAACAAAGGTATCTCCCTGTTCTCTTCTAAAGGCTTCAGAGATTTAGCATTTATAATTAGATCTGTGATCCATCTCTAATAGATTTTTTGTGTATGGTGTCATGTAGCAGTTGATTTTTTTCCTTTCATATAATTATCCAATCGTTGTAGCACTATTTCTTGAGGACTTTGCTTTACGAATTACTTTGGCTTTTTTTTTTTCTTAAACTGTGTCTGTGGGTCAATTTTTAGACTTTGTATGCTGTACCACTGATACATTTTTAATCTTAAATCATAAGCATAGTATCAAAGAATATAATAAATATATATTAATTAGTTTGAGTCCTCCAACTCGATTCCTTCTTTTTGTTTTTTGGTTTTTTTTTTTGACAGGTAGAGTTAGACAGTGAGAGAGAGACAAAGAGAAAGGTCCTCCTTCCGTTGGTTCAACCCCCAAATGGCCACCATGGCCGGCGCACTGCGCCGATCTAAAGCCAGGAGCCAGCTGCCCCCTCCAGGTCTCCCATGCGGGTGCAGGGCCCAAGCACTTGGGCCATCCTCCACTGCCTTCCGGGGCCACAGCAGAGAGCTGGACTGGAAGAGGAGCAACCGGGACAGAACTGGCGCCCCAACTGGGACTAGAACTCGGGGTGCCGGTGCCGCAGGTGGAGTATTAGCCTAGTGAGCCATGGTGCCAGCCTTGATTCCTTCTTAAAATTTTGTCATTTCAAATATTAAAATAAATTTGCCACTGAAAAAACTACCAGCAATTAATTTAATTTGGGACTTAACTAACAAAATTTTGAAGCAAAACTGCCACACATTTAAATGAATTCCAAGAATTCATATAAAGGTAATTTGCAATGTATTACACATCACACAGCCAAAAAAAAACCACCAAAATATTTATCGTAAAGTTTACAAAATGACTCTATGATTCTGAGGTAAAAATATTTTACTTATCTACACAGGGAATTTCTCTGGAAGAACAGTGAAAACATCCAAATCTGGTGTTGAATGCTACTATGGAAGGGCACAAGACTAGTGGTTGGAAAGAGAGTGACGATCTCTCACTATTATACTCTTGCATTTTTTGAAGTTTCACAAAATGCATGTTAAAATATATACAAGTATCTCTGATTTCATAATCTTCAGAATTAATCTTTATCAAACATGCAAAGAAATTAACAATTGAAAAAAGAAATAAAAGTTACACTGAAAGAATGTTATTTATGTATATGCTGAAAAATAAAAGTTTAATTCCTCATTATCAAACTGCAATTCTCTGCTTCTTACTCACTGTGTCTAAATTTTCATTTTAGCCAAATTGAACCCTATCATAAACCTAGTGTGTTCATTATGTCTAATTAAGACAGAATGATAAAAATAGCTACATTAAAAAAATCTACTCAAAATCAAAAATACATGTCCAGAATAAGGCTCAATTCAAAAAATGTATTGATTTAAAAAAATGGTTGGTCAGGTGTTTACCCCAGTTAAGATATCTACATCCTATATCAGGAGTACCTGGGTTCAATACTTGGCTCTACCTCTTGATCCTGCTTCTTGCTAATGAACACCCTTCGAGGTAGCAGTGATGGATCAAGTGACTGGGTTCTTGCAAAATACATGAGACCTGGATTGAGTTCCCAGATCATTGCTTTGGCTCCAGCCTAGACCTGGTCATTGTGGGCATATGAGGAATAGACTAGTACAAGAGAGCTCTTTTTCTGTCTCAAATAAACAATCAATTTTACAAAGCATTTTTCTTCTGCTCAAGAGTACTGTTTGGTCAAAAAAATTTTCAAAGTATATCAATCAAATTGCTTTGGTATGTTAATATAGTAAGTGAGCAAAATCTGTAAATGTAGGCATGCTAGCTATATACGACTGTTCAAATGAAGAGGGGGACTGTTTTGGCATGAGCAAAAAATTAACCAAAAAATAATTTAGTGAAGTTACTCTTTAATAACAGAGACAAACAAGAAAACAAAACCCAAAGTTATAAACTGGAAATGTTAAAGACTACAAAAAAAGAGTGACAATTTCTGAATAAAATAAGGGATTTTAATATATCAGGAAAGTTTTATTATCATGAGTTATTTTTTCAACTTCCTTTTGAAATACATTTATTCTCATTTTTTTGTTTTTAAGATTTATTTATAAATAAAAGCTTATTTACAAATAAAATTAGAGAGAGAGAGAGGGGAGGAAGACAGAGAGATATTTTCTATCTGCTGGTTTACTCCCCAAAGTGGCTCCAACAGCCAGGGCTGGGCCAGATGAAAGCTGGGAGCCAGAAGCCTCTTCCAGGTGTCCCTCACGGATGGCAGGGTATCAAGCACCTGCACTATCCTTGGCTGCCTTCTCATGCCATTAGCAGGAAGCTTGGATAGGAAGTAGAGCCGAGACTACAGCGTCCATATGGGATGCTAGTGCTACAGGCAAAGCCTTCCACTGCTGGCCCCTATTTTAACTCTTTAATGAGACAGAACTTGATAAAGTAACTTAGGATTCCTATTTATATCTCAAAGCAGTTTCTACCTACTGTAGGGAAGGCAGGAGCTACCATTCAAAGTCTCAAATCAGAAATCTTGGGTAACCTGAGCAGGGCTACCTATACAACACTCTGCCAAGCCCAGTCCATCCCCTTCAATACAGAGGCATTTCATGATTACCTGGTAAACAGGGCTTGGAGTTGCAGTCATCGAATTGGGTTTCACTTCCACTTCCTTACTTGTTTCTTCATCTGATGAAGAAGATCCTGAATGATAATCAGAGGTAACCTTATCAAGGGCCCTGGTAACTTTCTTGGAGATCTCATCCTTATTTTCATCCTCATTTTCAAAGCTGGCAACAATGAAAGCATTGTTTTTCTCTCCATACCTAAGTGCACATAAAAAACTCATAAATCTTAAAGTCGCATCAACAAAGCAAGAAATATGCATAAAAACAATCAGGTCTGGACATGCCATTAATCCAAGGCAGAGAAGGAACCACCTCAGAACTAAATCCTAAACATCTAATATGTTAACCCACCTCCGTGGCAGCAAACAGGCCACAGTTTCTACTTCTGGTTTATTTAGATACAAACAAAAGTGATACCTTTTCTTTATTTTCTTTTTTCTGACTCTTAATAGAATTTTTTTAAAAACATCAAAAACAAATTCATTGTTCTGATTTTTTTTAAAGATTTATTTATTTGAAAGTCAGAGTTACACACAGAGAGAAGGAGAGGCAGAGAGAGGCCTTCCATCCACTGGTTCACTCCCCAATTGGCCACAATGGTTACAGCTGTGCCGATCTGAAGCTTCTGCCAAGTCTCCCACACAGGTGCAGGGGCCCAAGGACTTGAGCCATCTTCTACTGCTTTTCCTAGGCCATAGCAGGGAGCGAGATCGGAAGTGAAGCAGCCAGGACTTGAAATGGCACCCATATGGGATGCCGGCACTGCAGGCAGCAGCTTTTCCCCTGCACCACAGCACCAACCTCTGTGCTGATTATATTTTAATATGCATTAATGAAATTGTAGAGTAAAAGTTTTTAATTATATATATACTAAGATGTAATCTTTTTTTTTAAAGATTTATTCAATTTATTTGAAAGCCAGAGTCACAAAGAGAGGGAGTTACAGACAGAGATCTTCCATCTGCTGGCTCACTCCCCAAATGGCCATAATGGCCAGAGCTGATCCAATCTGAAGCCAGGAGCTTCTTCCAGGTCTTCCACGTGGGATATAGGGGCCAAAGCACTTGAGCCATCTTCCACTGCCTTCCCACACCATAGTAGAGAGCTGGATCAGAAGAAGAGCAGCCTGAGGCTGGTGCTGCGGCTTACTAGACTAATCTGCCTGAATTGCAGGCACCCCGGGTTCCAGTCCCGGTTGGGGCACCGGTTCTGTCCTGGTTGCCTCTCTTCCAGTCCAGCTCTCTGCTGTGGCCCGGGAGGACAGTGGAGGATGGCTCAAGTGCTTGGGCCCTGTACCCGCATGGGAGACCGGGAGGAAGCACCTGGCTCCTGGACTCGGATCAGTCCAGTGCGCCAGCTGCAGCGTGCCGGCCGTAGCGGCCATTAGGGGGGTAAACCAATGGAAAAGGAAGACCTTTCTCTCTGTCTCTCTCTCTCACTGTCTAATTCTGCCTGTCAAAAAAAAAAAAAAAAAAAAAAAGAAGTAGAGCAGCCTGGACTCAAACCAGTTCCCATATGGGATGGCAGTGCTGCAGGTCAGGGCTTTAACCCACTGTGCCACAGCACTGGCACCTTTAAATATTTTTAAATGACCACCATAGTGTGTATCCTGGTAATTTAAGTCACAACTCAACTAGACATTTCCTCTGAGGTTTAATCTTAGGATGATTAAATGATAAGTGGTCTGTTTTTTATATTTACAATGACAAAAATGAAAATTCAGGCAATTATGGAGATTAAAGAAAAATCTCACTGAGGAAAAACACTGAGAATTTTTTCGTGAATTATATTGCTTACTATATAGATTACTAAGACAACTGTTCACTTCTCACCTTATTTTCAAAGAATAAAATGAACAAGTCCTTTCATCTTTATGAATTCTAAAAGCTTGATCTAAGAACAATTTAAGAATCATACTATGGCTGGCACTGCGGCTCACTAGACTAATCCTCCACCTGCAGCACCGGCACCCCGGGTTCTAGTCCCAGTTGGGGTGCCAGTTCTGTCCTGGTTGTTCCTCTTCCAGTCCAGCTCTCTGCTGTGGCCCGGGAGGACAGTGGAGGATGGCTCAAGTGCTTGGGCCCTGCACCCGCATGGGAGACCAGGAGGAAGTACCTGGCTCCTGGCCTCAGATGGGCACAGTGCGCCGGCCATTTTGGGGATGAACCAACGGAAGGAAGACCTTTCTTTCTTTCTCTCTCACTGTCTAACTCTGCCTGTCAAAAACAAAAACAAAAACAAAAACACATACTATGTCAAAATATATAACCTTGGCTGTTACTTCAAAAAAAAAAAAAAGGAAAATACTTTCTGCAATGAGAGAAATAGCATAATGGACAACAAAACCAAGTTTTTATTCAGAGCACAAAGGAGCAACCAACAAATCTTTTTAAATAGATTATATAAGGTAAACATAAAACAATTTTTAGTACGTTAGGACAATGGAAAGTGTTCTTACACAATACGTAAAAACTCAGAAATACAACTAGCTATTCTTTTTAAAATTTTTTTGAAAGTTTATTTTATTTATTAGAAAGGCAGAGTAATACAGAGAGGGAGAGAGACATAGACAGATCTTCCATCTGCTGGTTCAATCCCCAAATGGCTGCAACCGTCAAGGCTGGGCCAGACTGAAGCCAGAAGCCAAGAGCCTCTCCTGGGTCTCACATGTGGGTGCAGGAGCCCAAACACTTGGGCCATTCTCCACTGCCTTCCCGAGCCACAGCAGAGAACTGGACAGGAAGAGGAGCAACCGGGACTAGAATCGGTGCCCACATGGAATGCCAGCACCACAGGTGGAGGATTAACCAAATGAGCCACAGGACCGGCCCAACATCAGCTTTATTAACTCAAATTTCTTGGACCTGAACTATTGAGTTCTGTATCTTGCCTGTGTAATATTTCCATCTTTTTGGTAAGTGAAGTTGCTGATATTATTACTGTAGTATTTTTTTTTTTTTTTGACAGGCAGTGTTAGTGAGAGAGAGAGAAAGAAAGGTCTTCCTTCCATTGGTTCATCCCCAAAATGGCCACCACGGCTGGCGCACTGCAACGATCCAAAGCCAGGAGCCAGCTGCCCCCACTCCTGGTCTCCCATGCGGGTGCAGGGCCCAACCACTTAAGCCATCCTCCACTGCCTTCCCGGACCACAGCAGAGAGCTGGACTGGAAGAGGAGCAACCGGGATAGAACTGGCGCCCCAACTGGGACTAGAACCCGGGGTGCCGGTGCCGCAGGTGGAGGATTAGCCTAGTGAGCCGTGGCGCTGGCCATATTACTGTAGTACTAAAATGCACAGTTAATTTCTCAGGAGTGTTAGTAATAAATGATTTTTTTAAAGATTTATTTATTTATTTAAAAGTCAGAGTTACAGAGAGAGAGGAGATGCAGAGAGAGAGATAGAGAGGTCTTCCATCCATTGGTTCTCTCCCCAGTTGGCCCTAAGGTTGGAGCTGCGCCGATCCAAAGGCAGGAGCCAGGAACCTCCTTTGGGTCTCCCATGCATGTGCAGGGGTGCAAGCACTTGAGCCATCCTCTACTGCCTTCCTAGGCCATGGAAGAGAGCTGGTGGGAAGTGGAGCAACTGGGTCTCAAAACGGCGCCCACATGGGATGCCGGCACTTAAGGCCAGGGTGTTAACCCGCTGCACCACAGCACCGGCCCCGACAATTTTTTTTTTTTAAAGATTTATTTTATTTGTTTGAAAGAGTTACAGAGAGAGGTAGAGCCAGAAGAGAAATATCTTCCATCTGCTGGTTCACTCCCCAAATGACCGCAACGGCCAGAGCTGAGCTGATCCAAAGCCAGGAGCCAGGAGCCTCTTCTGGGTCTCCCACAATGGTACAGGGGCCCAAGGACTTAGGCCATCTTCCACTGCTTTCCCAGGCCATAGCAGAGAGCTGAATCAGAAGTGGAGCTGCCGGGATGTAAACTGGCACCCATATAGGATGCTGGCACTGCAGGCCGGGGCTTTAACCCACTGTTCATACCCTTGGCACCTAACATACAATTTGTAAACATTCCACTTTTAAACAAGGCAATGATAAAACATTAAGGTCAATTTAGTTAATTTGAAAAAAATCAATAGTATCTAAAACTCTTGCTATGGTTCGAATAGAACATGGCTCAACTCACGCAGGTTGTCAAATTCCAAGATCACAGGTAGATTTTGGAAAAGTGGAAATTTAATCCAATTATGGCATCTATAAGTAGTACTAGTAGGAGTTCCTTAGGTTATGGTAGGCATGCCCTTGGAAGATAGTTCTCAAGACAGGGTTGGTTATAAAAGCTAAGATGGCTGTGGCTGTGGTGTTGAAGGTAAAGCCACCATCTGCAGTGATGGCATTCCACATGGCTCTGGTTTGAGTCGCAGCTGCTCCACTTCCAACCCAGCTCTCTGCTATGGCCTGGGAAAGCAGTGGAAGATGACACAAGTCCTTGTGCCCCTGTACCCATGTGGGAGACCTGGAAGAAGCTCCTGCTTCAGATTGGTACAGCTCCAGCCGTTGTGATCTGGGGACAGACTGAAGACCTCTCTCTTTCTCTCAGCCTCTCTGTAACTCTTTCAAATAAAATAAATCTTAAAAAAAAAAAAAGATGAACCTAGTCACTCTGTTTCTAGTTTCCCATATGATCCTTCCTCCACATCCATCTCCCACTGCCCTCCTCTGGCCTCACCAGATGGAAAAACCACTGAGACTCATTCAATCTTGGACTATGAACCTCTGAATCTATAAAGTAAAATAAACCTCCTTCCTTCATCAAAAGCTTTTCATAGGTATTTGAATATAGTGATGAAAAACTTATAGCCACCAGAAAAACAAAAAACGACTGCAGAAATTACAAGAAGTTATAAAGTATGCTGGATAATGAAACTAACAGCTATTTTTAGATCTTATTATAGGAAGGATCTGTTCTGCATCTTCTCAAAGTGATAACCTTTCTGACTATATGACACTCTTATATTCTTTTAGCATTTTATACTGACAGAGTTAAGTGAAGACTACGAAGAATGTTCAACATTCTTCAGTTTTTAAAATAACCTTAGTCTCTACTATGCCAATGAAGTATTTTCAAATACTCAGATATTTGTTCAATTATATAACCACTGCATTAGCATTGTTTTATTTTTTAGAATATTTGATTTTTCCAGTTTGGGTTCAAAAATCCTTCTGAACATATCAACTCTTCCATTAACTTGCTTAATATCAATCACCTTTACTCATTTTGCTAATATCTCTATTGGGGGTTCTGTTTATCATTGAATGCGCATTCTCCATTCTGAAGGTGATCTATATTAGCTGTGAAAAAAAGAAAAATCGCATTCTAGCCAAACTGTGGTAAAATTTTGATGTCAAATATTAGAAGGTTATTAAATGCGAAGATTTTCTTAAGTTAATAAGATGAAAGCACAGTGGTTTTTTATTAAATGGCATTATCAAGTAATAAAGTATCCATTTAAGCAGGATATCTATATAACAAAAGTTTTTATCTTAAGTTGCCAAGATTTATTTTAAGCATTTAAAATAAATATGTCCAAAGCTTTTATATAACTACCCAATTCCTAAACAACCCTGGACATAAAATCTTTTCTTTGATGATTTAGGATCATTTATTAAATATTAACCATTTGTGTGATGATATCTTTCTTCTAATCCTTTTAGTGTTCTCACTCTTTCCTCTATGTCATGCTATTTGACTTTCTTCGGTAGCTTTTATAACCTTTCAAATGCTACTTCTAATTTTTTATGGGCTGAGGAACTACACAAATCCTTTAAAGAAGTGTGTTAAGAGAGTCAGTCAGGATCTAAATACAGGTTAAATTTAGAAAGTTGTACAATATAGTAACTTTGATATTTCTTGTAAACTAAAGTCTTCTGTAGGGGGTTCAGTAGTCGAAGTCTGATACTGGCCTAAGGTGAGTTCTTTATTAGTTCTAGAATCTAAAAATATTTTATCTTCTCAGATCTATACTCAAAATGGCTTGCTCTTCCCTTTAAACAGTGTTGGGGAACCTTCATCTCCATAAGACCTTCTACGTTAGTTTCCCAAAGAAACCAGCTTATATCAACTGCTGAAAATCAAGTAGTCTCTAGGAATGATCTTGATAAAATATACACGTATTTTTAGCACTATCTTCACTCCCACTTTGAATGCTAAGGATCAGTGTGTGACCACCTTAACAAAAGAGCATACAGTTAAGTTTGCATCAAAAACCAGCTCCCGGGAGTGCAGTGAAGGATGGCCCAAGTCCTTGGGCCCTGCACCTACATGAGAGACCAGGAGAAGCACCTGGTTCCTGGCTTCGGATCAGTGTGCTGTGCCAGCCACAGCGTGCCGGCCGCAGCAGCCATTGGAGGGTGAATCAATGGTAAAGGAAGACCTTTCTGTCTCTCTCACTGTTCACTCTGCCTGTCAAAAAAACAAACAAACAAAAAAACAAAAACAAAAAACAAGCTCCACTATAATGAACAAAGGAATGATCAGGTGAATGATATTTCAAAACCAGAGAAATAGCTTAAAGGTACAGACATAGGAAAAGTTTCAGGAGGGAAAACAGGGAGGTTAGGTTAGTTTCCATGACTGTGCAGCCTGTTCCTCCTTCCTGGAATGTTAACATTTTGTTACCTAGTCAGCCTGGATTCATCCTTCTCCTAGCTGGTTCACTCCCCAATTGGCTACAATGCTGGAGCTGTGCCGACCCAAAGCCAGCAGCCAGGAGCTTCTTCCAGGTCTCCCACGTGGGTGCAGGGGCCCAAGGACTTGGACCATCTTCTACTGCTTTCCCAAGCCATAGCAGAGAGCTGGATGGGAAGTGGAATAGCCAGGACTCGAACTGGCGCCCAAATGGGATGTGGCTTTACCCGCTGTGCCATAGCACCAGCCCATGGATGTTTTCTGAATGAATGGAGTTCAAACACACTTCATACCTAGCATTTTACAATTATGCTCATTAAGAGATATTGAGGGGCTGGTGCTGTGGTGTAGTGGGTAAAGCCACTGCCTGCAGTGGTGGCATTCCATACGGGCGCCAGTTCGAGTCCCAGTTGCTCCACTTCCCATCCAGCTCTCTGCTATGGCCTGGGAAAGCAGAAGATAGCCCAAATCCTTTGGCCCTTGCACCTGAGTGGGAGATCTTAAATATGCTCCTGGTTCCTGGCTTTGGATCAGTGCAGCTCCAGGCATTGCAGCCATTTGGGGAGTGAACCAGTGGATGGAAGAACTCTCTATTAAACGAATCTTAAAAGAGAGAGGGGCTAGTGCTGTGGTGTAGCAGATAAAGCCACCGCCTGCAGTGCCAGCATCCCATGGGCATGGGTTTGAGTCCTGGCTGCTCCACTTCTGATCCAGCTCCCTGCTAATGTGCCTGGGAAAGCACCAGAGGATGGCCCAAGTCCTTGGGCCCCTGCACCCACATGGGAGACCCAGAGAAGGCTCCTGACTCCTGGCTTCAGACTGGCCTAGCTCTGGCCGTTGTGGCCATTTCAGGAGTGAACTAGCAGATAGAAGATCTGATATCTCTCTCCTCCCCTCCCACCTGTTTAATTCTACCTTTCAAATAAATAACTTATAAAAAGACAGAGATTGAGAATTTCCATTATGAAAACAAAACCATGAAGAATCATTTAGTGACCTACGAAAAAAGGGGGGGAGGGAAAAAAAGTAGACAAGATACCAACTAAATTTATTATCTAATATTATTTGAAATTAGCTTCTTCCTAATTTGAAGAAGGCAAAGTGTACCAACAATGAAGGACAGTAATTGAGTAAGAGGAGTCCAGGTGTCTAAGTTTCTACTTCCTGGACTACAATAAAATTCTTGGCAATGCTCTGGAAAAACCCTGCCAAATCATTTTCTGAGTCACTAGGCTTTAAGGATATAACCTAACCATTCCTTCACCATCACTTCAAAAAGGGTATTCATAAAATTCATATCTGGGAAAGCCAAATCACCAGTTCTAGGACATAATGATACACAGGCAAGTTAAATATGGCAGAATTTTGTAAAATAGTTCCAGCATGGTAAATCAGTTAAGCTGCCAAGCTCATGAACTCACCGACAGCACACCTCACATGGGTCCACCCAGAGAGTGAGCTCCTTTGGCAAGCCCAGGTCACTGTACAAGATGCAGCTGTTTTCACAGGCTTTCAGGACATCAGGATCAACTCTCTGAAACTTATTGACACGAATGCATCTACAACAAAGTAAAGTTGCATTAATAGCTTTAACAAATCTTAACCAAAAATATTTACATATATTTATTGCCAAGGTGTATAATAAAGGTACCCTGATGGAGAACTCAGGAGCATATTTATGCTAAATAAGTAATAAATGTGAGCTACAGGCTAAATAAAATGCAGTGTAAGACTGCCTAGTCTCATGAAAAGATGATAGCATTTAAGTAAGCCCAGGGAAATAACTAGAACTGGCTCTTATTCAGTTTACATAGACCACTCAACCACATGCATATGTTAAATAAGCAAGGAGTATGAAAATTTCAAGAAATTACTTAGAACTTTGACGGTTAAGAGTTTCTGTAAGCTAAGTTCCTATAACAAAATGTCTTAAAAAAACCTCAATATTTTAAATGATAGTTGGAAATTCTTGTTTTGATTCATTTATTTTCTTAAGATATATTTATTTATTTGAAAAGCAAGAGTTATACAGAAAAAGGGAGAGATAAAGATCTTCCATCCACTGGCTCAATCCCCAAATGTCTACAATAGCCAGAGCTGGGCTGGTCTCAGGTCAGGAGCCAGGAGCTTCTTCCGGGTCTCTCAGGTGGGTGGCAGGGGCCCAAACACTTGAACCATCTTCCACTGCTTTCCCAGTCACATTAGCAGGGAACTGGATCAGAAATGGAGCAGATGGAACTCAGCACCCATATGAGATGCCAGCGCTGCAGGCTGCAGCTTTACCCACTATGCCATGGCACCAGTCCCCATTTATTTGTTTTTACCTCTCGTTAAGAGGGTATTTTTTGCCTCACCTGTAGCTGTTCTATAAACAGAATACAAAACCATTCATATCATATACTTATTATTAAAATATAATCCTAAAATGTTATTGTCTTATTTAATATGCATTACCATTTTCTTTTTTAAAGAAAAATACAAATAAGTAAAAAGAAATTCTAAACCCCTGCTGTATTTTTTTTTTTGCCTAAGAAATACCCCACCTACCAATATAATGTTCAAGATCTACTACATTGAATGCAAAAATACATAATGAAATAAGCATTCTGATTAAGTAGGGAAATGGTAGATACAGTTTAAAGTATAAACTGTCGGGGCCTGGCGCTGTTTAACATCCTGGCCTGAAACGCCTGCATCTCATATGAGTGCTGGTTCTAGTCCCGGCTCTCCCTCTTCCAATCCAGCTCTCTGCTATGGCCTGGGAAAGCAGTAGATATGGCCCAAGTCCTTGGGCCCCTGAACCCATGTGGGAGACCCAGAAGAAGCTCCTGGTTCCTGGCTCTGGATCCACACAGCTTGGGCCTTTGCGGCCAATTGGGGAGTTAACTAGCGGATGAAAGATACCCCCGCCTCCTTTCTCTGCCTCTCCTCTCTCTGTGTAGCTCATTCAAGTAAATAAATAAATCTTTAAAAAAATAATAAAATAAAATAAAGTATGAACTGTCTACAATCAACTATTAATCAAGAAAACTGAGTTTAGTACTAGTCCTAGTACTCATTTATTGGATGAGCTTAGATATAATTTTTTTCTCCAGACCAGAGCTGTAAAATATGGAAATACAAGTTAACTGACAGACAGTAATTACACCATAAAAACAGTATCAAGAGAAATGTTCTATTTAATGTTTAAAAAGTTAAATTATTTTATTAGTTGGCTTCAGTTTTCATGAAAAAATTCTCATTAGGTAACAGCTAATAATAAATGTTGCTGTAACCTTTCTGAAAGTTTACTGTACCACAATTTCCTAAACAGCTTCCTTAACTTTTAATTGTCACAATTATCCTATGAATTAGACCCTATTTTCTCCACTGTAAGGAAAAAAGGAGGCAGAAAGCATGAGTAACTTTCCCAACATCACATAGCTAATAAGTGATGTATCCAGTGATCAAATCCAGGCTATCAGACTCCAAAGTTGATGTTATTTAACAATATCCTATGCTGTCTGTCCATATCTGTCACAACATCACCATTAATGATATTACAAATTCAGAGTGAAAAAGACGGGGGCCGGCACTGTGGTGCAGCTGGTAAAGCTGCCGCTTGCGGTCCCATATGGATGCTGGTTCAAGTTCCAGCTGTTCCACTTCTGATCCAGCTCTCTGCTATGGCCTGCGAAAGCAGTGGAAGACAGCCCAAGTCCTTGGGCCCCTGCACCCACGTGGGAGGCCTGGAGAAAGCTCCTGGCTACTGGCTTTGGATCAGTGCAGCTCCAGCCGTTGCGGCCAACTAGGGAGTAAACCAGTGGATGGAAGACCTCTCTCTCTTTCCTTTCTCTGTGTAACTCTTTCAAATAAATAAATCTCTTTAAAAAAAAAAAAAAAAAAAAAAAGATCGCTTTATAGTATGTAAGATGCTTCTTAATCATTTTTATAAGATGGAGCTACACCTACATATTCTAATGTGTGGAGTAATTCCTAAGTCCCATGTGCCCTAAGATCAAAAGTAGTTAAAGATAAGGAGATATATCTTGGGTATATTTTTATGCATCTTAAAATTATATGTAAATATGGATACTTTACAAACCCTGCTTCAACCAACTGATGTACCTTACATATTTTTATGCATTTTTTTTTACTTACAGTGATTACTTATCTATTAATTACTCTTCAAAAATAAGTTTTTAAAGGTTGCATAAAGACAGTCTATGATTTACTTAATGTTTAGTTCTTTCAAATTTTGTAATTACAAAATGTAAGAAACATCCATATTCATATATATTTGTCTGCATTTCTGATTACGTTTTCAGAATAGATTCAACTTACTGTTGTTTAAAGGCATAAAGTTTTTTTTTGGTTAAGATTCATTTACGGCCGGCGCCGCAGCTCACTTGGCTAATCCTCCGCCTGCAGTGCTGGCATCACGGGTTCTAGTCCCAATTGGGGCACCGGATTCTGTCCTGGTTGCTCCTCTTCCAGTCCAGCTCTCTGCTGTGGCCTGGGAGGACAGTGGAGGATGGCCCAAGTGCTTGGGCCCTGTACCCGCATGGGAGACCGGGAGGAAGCTCCTGGCTCCTGGAGACAGAGAACTTGCATCCACTGGTTTACTCCCCAAATGGCCTCAACAGCCAGGTAATGGCTCAGGTGGAAACCAGCAACCAGGAACTCCATTCTGGTCTCCCAAATGGGTGGCAAAGGGCCCAAGAAATGGACCATCTTCTGCTGCCTTCCTAAGTACATTTGTAGAAACTGTTTCAAAAGTAGAGCAGCCAAGGGGCCGGTGCTGTGGCATAGTAGGTAAAGCTAGTGCCTGCAGTGCCAACATCCCCTATGGGTGCCAGTTCGAGTCCCAACTGCTTCACTTCCAATCCCACTCTCTGCTATGGCCTGGGAAAGTAGTAGAAGATGGCCCAAGTCTTTAGGCCCCTTCACCCCCGTGGGAGACCCAGAAGAAGCTCCTGGCTCCTGGCACTGGATCAGCATGGCTCCGGCCGTTGTGGCCAATTGCGGAGTGAACCAGCGGATGGAAGACCCTTCTCTTTCTCTGCCTCTCCTTCTCTCTCTCTGTAATTCTGACTTTGAAGAAAATAAATCTTTAAAAAAAGAAAGTGGAGCAGCTGAAACACAAATGTGCACTGTGATATGAGATGACAGCCTTCCAAACCATAGCTTAATCTGCTGAGTCAAAACATTTTACGTCAGGTGTAAATATTTTTATAGAGCTTGATAGTATTGCAAAATGGCCCTCCACAAGCATCTTATTTTTATACTTTGCCAATGAAGTAATTTTAATATATAAATATTTTGAAAGAAAAGAAAGTTCCAACTATTTGATGGATTGAAGACTCTCTAAGTCTGATTCTATATTCTCACTTTCATAATAGTTAACAACCTACTATCATATCTAATAGTTTTCTACTTCAAACACAGCTTCAACAATGACTCAATAATGATACTTCTGATCACATGCCAATTGAATCCTGTATAATTTTTTTTTCTAGGCTTTAGAATTAATGGACGTGAAACCTTACACTGTCTGATCTTTAAGTATGTACTTGACAGTGCCTTCTACAGTAATAGTATGGTGGTACTTTCACCATACTATTTTCATACTTCCAAAAGCCTTCATCCAATTTCAATTAGATCAGTATAAAAAGCCTCAACAGTTCTAACTCACAAAAGCTGGTCACTCTATCACAAATGAAGATATGTAGAGAAAAATTAGGAGAATGAAGTAAGAAGATGAAAAGATACTAATTACCTTGATTCTTTGTCAAAATAAAACAAGCTCACCTGGCTTTTAGCAAAGAAGACAAAACTCATATTTTTACCTCCCTTCCAGGCTTCTTCAAAAGTCTTAACATTTACAAAAGCCCAGTGACTGAAAGGAAGGAAGTCCTTTTTATAGCAAAGCAGAGAAATGGTGATGTGTGGAGGAAATTTTAGGGACAGCAGCATACACAAATGAAAGAGAATTTCTGTAGTTGTTTGGATCACAACTATTCCACAACTATTCTTTATTTCAATCTACAAATGAGGCAAAGTTTGACAGCTCAGTTTAGAACATTCTCAACCCAAGTTCCTGAGTGGTCACATAAACACTAGGAAGTGAGCATGCCAGGACATGTTTTGCAGGAGCATGCTCTTTATTTCAATTTGGAAATGTGACTTATAAACCACAGCACAAAAGACAGCTGCAAGTGAGAATTCTCTTCTTCCTAAGTGCCAAGGCAGCAAAAATTTCATGTGAGTCTGGAGTCATTTATACCTCAGTCTAAATCTCAGCTAGTATTTGCCAGTTGTGGATCACAAGTGAATTATCTTCACCTGCAAAGTAACAGTGGCTTCTACCACATAGAATCATACGTAACATAAATTAGATTACTCCAACAAATGTTAAGAATATATTAGGTGTCTAATAGTCTCAGTTCTTTTCTGTCCAGTTTTTCTTCAAAAACTTTGTATAATGTAATTTAGTTTTAGATACAATATGACTCATTTTCCTTAACTCTTACCATACCAATTTACAAGTGATCAAGTGTCCTTTAGAACTGTGAAAACCCCAAGCACCTATCATGCACAGATAGATACATTCAGTAAGGAGTCAAGACAATAACCCTAACAGACTAACCTCTTAAAGAGATGATAGCACTGGATTTCCCCAGACAGGCAGTGGGACCCCACCAACAAATAGGTGCATTTTAAAATACCTAGATACCCCCACAGAGTTCTATATTTTGCAGATACAACTACAATAGGCATAAGCTGGACGTCCTCTAGTCCTGCATTCACTACAGAAATTGATCAGCTGCTTCACTTAGCCTAATTTAATTCTTAATCTAATCCTTTACCTGTAGGCCTGTCCTTTTGATGGTTTCTCTGGATACCAGTGATTTTTGTACTTTTCTTGAAGTATCAGAGTCAGTTTTTCAGCAAACCTCTCAACTGCCTCTTTTTTCAACTTGTCATGTTTTCGAACCAGCCTTGTGAAAAAGAAGACAACAGCAGCAATTTCATTCTTCATTTTTTCCTGCAAAGATAAAACATGCTTTCTCAAAAAACCAAAATATAAAAACTAGAAGATAAAGTTTTCTAAGATATTGCTCCTAATGTTTCCCTTTCAATTTTACCTTGTGCTTCACTGGCTCAACTCTATAATTAGGGAACAGTCACTAATTTGTAAAAACGTCTTATTATAAAATAAGACTTAAGAATAACACCACTTAGCTTTGTGAAGAAGTTCAATAAAAAGAAAATCCCAGATCGCTCCTATGGGCTAAAATTTAGTGATATTACACAGAACACTGTTAATACTACATAGTTTCTAGTAAATACATCAATATTCATCAAAAAAGCTTAAGATTCTTTGACATGATTTGAACTTTAAAACTGAATAAAGTCCACTTTAAGTATAGGATTGTTCAGACATTTTTGGTAGTCTGTTAGCTCCTGGAAAGGTTAAACAGAGTTAACCATATGTTTCCAAATTCTACTTCCAGCTATATACCCTGGAGAAATGAAAACATTATGTCCACAAAAACTGTAAGTGGCCAGGAGATTCATAATAGCAAAAAACCTGAAGAGCACAACCTGAATATCCACCAACTGATGAATGGGCAAATAAAGTGTGTTATATAAATATAATGGAATATTATTTGGCAATTAAAAGGAATAAAGCACTCATACATGCTGCAACATGGGTGAACCTAAAATACATTATGTTAAGGGAAAGAAGGCAGTGACAAAACATCATTCATAAGCAATGTACAGTAAACCTGTATACACAAAAAGTAAAATGTAGTGACCTAGAGGTAGGAGGATTGTAGGTAAACAAAGGATGATGCTAATTAAGTACAAGGTTACTTTTTGAGGTAATGAAAATATTCTAAAATTGACTATGGTGATGGCTGTACAATTCTGTGAATATACTAAAACTATCTCAATGAAGCTGTTATACATAAAAAATTCAGTATTGGAGTTTCTGTAAGTACTCTTTCAGGGATAGGGATAAATTTACCTAAAGGTCAAAAAGGAATTAGTGACTCTATCAAAACATATTTAAGAGAATAGAAATCCAGTTACCCATAGAAAAACTAAAAGAAACTTAAAATTTAGCTACATTTTGTAACTGCCTAAAACAAAACATAACAAAACAAAAAAAGACCTTTTTTAAAACAGAGGATCTCACTTATCATTGATTAATTTGTAAAGGCAAAAAAATGTTCTCCAGGGATTGTTTCAATATATATCTTTAGTCAACGAGCTCATTCATTTGACTGCTGTAAGTATCCTGGAGTTATTCAGATGCTGCATTTACTAAGCAACATCACCTTTTTTGGACCCAGTTATTAAATCTATACAGCTTTTGCTATGTTAAGTATAAAAACTGACTAACCTAGCAATCAACAGTTTGTGTTCCCACACATTCAAAAAACAAAGCTGTTAGCTTTCCTTTTTTTCACCCCTCAAACTGCTCTTTAACTTTCTCTTCACGTGATTACTCCGTGTTTGAACAAAGGACTTCAGTGTGAAATAAATTCTATATAGTTATCTGAGAGCTGTGCTGGCAGCCACAGTCAACCTGATCCTGGATGGGGAGACACCCAAACCTTCCTCCTGGAACCCTAGAATGCCAAATACTCCATCTATGACTAGCTACCAGTTACTGCACACAGGTTCGCACACACAGCTCCAACCCACTACATCTGCTGGACAACCTCTTCCCTAAAAATGTGAGCCATTTCTACTTTATAAAGCTGCATTTATACTCTACCACGTTATGATGGAGGTTGGGAACCACTGCAATTTAATACATGGTTTGGGAAGAAAGTTGCTGAGAGAACTACATTAGCCTCCACCCTATTAAAAAGAAAAAATAGAAAGAAAAAAAAAACACTAGGAACCATATTAAAGAAATATACTGAATCCCATACTAGATCATTCTCTACTATGTGCTACATATAGGAGTTTTGGGTTTTCCTTTTGTTTGCTCAGTTTCATATCAAAATATAAAAAAGAAAGAAAGGAAAGAACCACTTAGTGGTTGCTTTTAGTTGTAACACAAGATGAGTCATACGGACTTTATTTATTTATTTTTTCTGTTTGCAAGAATGATGACTGGGAAAGCTGAAAAATAAACCCAGCCCCACCAGTATTCCAGGATATCAAAAAATAAAAGAGGAAGCGTTAAAAAGCCAGAGGTCAACCTGAAGCAAGCGGAGCCAAGATGACATTAGACATCTTGATTTAGAGTAAGTGGCCGCAATCCCTCCACCCACACTCAGAGCAAAAAGCTCCCATTTTAAATATTGTACGATGACGTCATCCTGGGACGTCGTCACCGCGGCGGCGGCGGCTCCTCAAGTTCTACTTTGTTCCACAAGCTCCCCTGCGTGGAGAAAACCCAAAGGAAAACCAAGCCGGGCTTTCCAGGATTGTATAACTTTGTACTTTTCCCTCCCTCATACGGACAAGACAATGGCAACCGCTTCCAGAGCCGAGTGCTTCTCATGCTGGACGTCCCCAAGGCTGAGGGAGCGGGGGGCATGGCCCGCGCCGGTGAGGAGCCCTTGACCAGCCTCAGCGCTACAAGGCGGGCTCCAGAATTTTCCAAGGGGCCGGGAGTCTGACTTTGTGAAGCCTTCAAAAGCTGCTGCTAAGCCCTCCCGCTGGGGTCTGAAGAGAGCGAGGTGAGCAGGCATCACACATCTCCACCCACTCCTGAGGAAAGAAGGGCCTGCGAGCTGCGCCCAACTTCTGCAATCGCGGTTCCCCCCCCCCAAGTTCAGGGGCGAGGGGCCACGGGGAGTCCAGTTCCCTGCCTCCTCCCCACACAACAACCCCGGCGGGCCCCGGCCGGGTTCGACGATCGGGGCTCCCCTGAGGCGCGACCCTCCAGAAAGCAAGCGGGGTCCAGGGTTCCGGAAAACACAGCAACGCCAAGGGGTCTGGCGGAAAGGGAAAAGGCGCAGGTCTGTCGCCCACCCTGAGGCGGAAGGGAACGCGCGGTGGAAACGTGGCAGGAGCCTCGGGGCGGCGTCTGCCCCTCGGCGGCCCGCCGCGGGTCCCGCCGCCATCCTCGCGGGCGACCTCCTCAGCCTCGGCTTGGCGCCGGGCCGGAGCCCCGGGACCCCGGTTCGATCCCGCCCCGCTCCCCTTTCCTCGGCGAGCCTCGACGTGGCCTCTGGCACGCCCGGACCACCCTCCCCCGCGATGCCCTCAGCCCCGCCATGTCCTCCGACCCCCAATCCCGTCTCCTCACCGCCGCCGCCGCTGCCGCCGCTCTGGGCTCGCAGATGCGTCTGCTTGGACCGTGTCCGGCCAAGGAACCGAGGGAGCCGCCTCAGATGGCCCGCGCTCGGCGACAGGGAGCTCAGAGAGCCTCGTCCGGCGCGTGCAGCTCCCGCGTCGTCGGGCGGCCAGGCGCGCGCTGAGAGAACTGGCTGGCGGGCCGGCGGGAGAGCGCGCGCACGAGCGAGCGCGGTCCTGAGGCGGCGCGCGGGGGGCTCGCGGCCCGGAAGAGGGGAGGGGCGATGACCCGGGAAAGGGTTGGCGCCGCGTGGGACCGGCTGGCGCGCCCCGCGGGAGGGGTGGGGGAGGAGCAAGGGGCGGGGCCTAGCCGCGAGCCCGCCCGGGGCCGCGGGCCGCGCGCGAGGTACCTTCGGCGGGGACACGCGCCGCGCGCAGACCCTCGACTCGAGGTCCTCTGCGCGAGTGGTTTCCCTTTACGCCAGAGAGTGGCGCTGCGGGCCCCATGGCCCTCGCCCGGCTGCCCCACCTGCTGCAGCACCTTCCAGCACTTCAGGGGGTCGCGAGGGCCGTACCCCCTAGGTTGCCCCTGCTTCTGCTCCCGCCCTGTGGGCTCTCCTTGGCGCGCTGCGTCCCGAAACCTCTGGCCGGGAGGGCGAGTTCTAGACCTGGGCTCCAGACCTGGGCTTCGCAGCGAGGCACGGACCAGACAGGAAGGGGAAGGAGCCCTAGCCTTCGTGCTGTGGTAATTAGCGCCGCGTCCACCGTGCAGTCGCCCGCCTGTGTTCTAGGTAGTTTGTTTGGAACTCTTCGTTGCGCCCTTCCCTGGCTGCGGGCGCTCCCTCGGAGCCGGGACTGCCTCCCGTGGCGGGCTGTTTCCCGACCTGGCACTGGCTGCCAAGTCTTACCCAGAGGAGAGGCTCCGGGGATGGCAGCCCAGTGAATGAAGCCTTGAGTCCGGGCGTTCCATTTCTGAAACACTTCCACTCAAGGACTTCCCAGATGCAAAGCTTAATCCTTGAGCAAATACAAATATGGAACAGGACCATTAACTTCGTGGAGAAAAGAAGGAACAGCTTCCCAGCCTTTTATATTGAATTGGCACCATGGTATTAGTTTTGTGAAAGCACTTTAATGCATTAAACATCGGATTGGCACCTTGATCTTGAACTCCGGCTTCCAGAACCGTGTTCGTTGTTTAAGCCAGACTATTGTATTCAGTTAATTACAAAATATCGCTACTTTTTAATCGAACAAAGGCTCTAAAATGTGTTGTAAATTATTGAAAAGCTAATTATTCAAGTTGCATACTGGCCACATTCCTTACTGCCCATGTGACCTGAAAAGTTTTATGAATGTTCTACATTTTTATTACTGACGGTGCTATAGCTTCTTGTCAGTTCAAGACAGTTTTTGTTTTTAACAGTTATAAACATACAATCTCCAAACCAGTAAAATAAATATTTGTATAATTGAAAAAAAAAATACTAGGGATGGGGCTACTTGCTGGACAATTTAAAGAAAATACTGATATTTATGTCTTGGACTATTCTTGGAGATGAGAGGGTGTTTTCATTTTCAACGCATAATTATCTGGTTGAAGTTTCACTCTGCAGCTTTATAAATACTCGTCATTTCTCCAGAAATGTCTATACTTGGAATTAATATTTTGTGTAATATTTATAAATCAGTGACTCTCAGATCCAGTGTTTGAAGTGTCATGTTAAACACAGGCAAGAAATTGAAACCTAAATGTGAAAAATTTTGTTAGGTGGTCCTTGTGAAACACACTGTACATAAGAAAAAATATATCTTTACCACTTCTCATTGCTCTCTCATCCACTTTGTCTCACACACAGTAGCTGTGTTTATGCCTCTTTCCTTACTCTTCTTCAGGCATGACTGTGTGCTTCAGATCTTTTGTCCCAGCTCTTTTCTCCTAAACTGGAATCAGAAAATCCCAAAAGAATTGGTATAGCAAGGCAGTGCTTCTCTTCAGCGGCTGGGAGATGGGAGCTGCTATGGACTGATGTGTTCCCCCAAATTCATATGTTGAACACAAAATCACCAAAATGATGACATTTGGATATGAGACCTTTAGAAGGTGATGAATAGTGACGGCTGTGCCTCATGAATGAGATTACCCCCATTGTAAGAAGAGACAGAGAGAAATGATCACTCTTTCTGCTCTGTCAAGTGAGGATACAAGAAGACAGACAACAAATTTGGAAGCCTCACCAGCCATGGGATCTGCAGATACCTTGGTTTTGAACTTTGAGGCTCCAGAACTGTAAGGAATATTTCTGTTGTTTAAGCCGCCCAGTCTATAGTATTCTGTTACCAGTCCAGACAGGAACATTACTGATATAACTACATATTAACATGTATTTCTCTTTCAAGCTTTTAATGTCCACTAACATTGTGTATTAATGGGTAGAGTTTCCTTTCAGCATAAGTGTTGTTGTTCTTTTTTTTTAATAAACCACTCTGATAGGCCTGGGACTTTACACATCCCATGGTTATATCCCTAAGTCACAGAGAACATGACTCACACTCAACCAACAAAATCTGTAAATAGCTTTCAGGATCTTATTTCCACTAAATAACTGTAGAACTCTTTAGAATCTGTTATTCCTGTGAGCTTGAGTAGTTCAGTATTAAAAAAAAAAAACTGTCTCAGATACCATCTTCTCAATCTACTTGTCAAGTTTGAATCTGACTACAAAACAATCACTTTTATAGTGGACAGAGAGGGTTCTTTAATGTTATGTAATGTCAGGGAAAAGAGCAGATGTTGGCAATTGGAAGTCCAGCGAGTGGGATCTCAGGGCTTGTGATGCCAGCATCTCATATGAGCACTGATTTGAGTCCTACTTGCCCCACTTCAGAACCAGCATCTGGGAAACCAGTGGAAAATGGCCCAAATACTTGGGCACCTGCCACTCATGTAGGAGACTCAGATGGAGTTCTAGGCTCCTGACTTCAGCCTAGCCCAGCTCCAGCCATTGCTGGCCACTTGTGGAGTAAACTAGCAGATGGAAGACTCTCTCCCTCCCTCCCTCCCTCCCTCTCTTTCCTCCTCTACCCCCATCTGTCTGTAATACTGCCTTCCAAATAAATCTTTAAAAAATATATAAACCTAAAGAAAATTTGAAACCTTCATTATTTTTTCCATTAGATCATACAGCAAAGCTGACTTCCCAAAGTCAGAACACAAACTGTTTTGATGAATGAGGCAACGGAAATTGGGCATACCGCTCTCTTATTTATTTTGAGTTACATTAACTGTTGAAACTTTCATGCCCTGAGTGCATCCTGAACATGATCGAATTTTTCCAGAAGGAAATGTTTCTATCAAACTTCTCCAGTTCTTTATTGGCAACTTGCAAGGATTTGTGTGAATTAGGTTAGGATAATGTATAGGCCAAAATGCTTAAGTAGGCTATACACGTTGGGTTCAGGTGTAGCTTCATTTTAGGGACACCTAGTGTAGGGGCCAGCGCTATAGCATCTCATATGAGCACTGATTCTAGTCCTGGGTGCTCCACTTCTGATCCAGCTACTTGCTAATGTGCCTTGAAAAGCAGTGGGGGATGGCCCAAGTCCTTGGGCCCCTGCACCTGGGAAACCCAGAAGAAGCTCCTGGCTTTGTCCTGGCCCAGCCCCAGTTGTTGCAGCCATTTGGGGAGTGCACCAGCAGATGGAAAATCTCTCTCTCTCTCTCTCTCTCTCTCTCCATCTATCCTTCTCTCTCTAACTCTGCCTCTCAAATAAATAAATGATTTTTTTTAAAGAAAAGTCCCTGGTATAAAATTTACTACTTGGCAGGAGAGGTGCCATTGTTGCTGGGTTCCTTTGGCAGTACTTCTGTTCTCCAAACCAGCAGAGAAACTGACTTATAGTAGTGAATAAGACATAGGATCCTATGTTTATTTAGTATACAAAATTAATAACATAGGTATATTCAGTTAGCAAAAGATACAGAAATAATTGCTTTTTATAGAAATAACTGCTTGAAGTATAACTATTAATCAGGGTCCTTCAGAAGAACTCTCTCTCTCTATCTACTTCTTGCTCTCTCTCCTTCTGTCTCCAGTTGACCTTGCTTTTTTTTAAGATTTATTTATTTTGGAAGTCAGAGTTACAGAGAGAGAAAGATCTTCCTGTCCACTGATTCACTCCCCAAATGACTGCAACAGCTAGTGATGGGCCAGGCTGAAGCCAGGAGCCAGGAGCTTCTTCTCGGTCTCCCATGTAGGTACAAAAGTGTAAGCCCTTGCGTCATCTTCTGCTGCTTTCCCAGGCAAGGAGCTGGATTGGAAGTAGAGCAGCCACTATATGAACTGGCACCCATACGGGATGCCAGGCACCACAGGTGGCAGCTTTACCTGGTATGCCATAATTCTGCCCTTCCGGTTGATCTTAAGCAATTGGCTCATGCAGTTGTGGGAACTTGAAAGTTTGAAACTTGTGGTGCTAGTAGGCTGGATATTCAGGCAAGAGTTCATGTAACCTTGAACTAAAAATCTAGGCAGGATTTTTTCTTCTCCAGGAGACCTCAATTCTTACTCTTAAGGCCTTCAACTGTTGGAAACTCAACCACATTATTAAGAGTAATTTCTGTTACTTAAGGTCAACTGGGTATAAATATTAATGTCGTCCATAAAATACCCTTCACATAAATACCTAGACCAGTATTTGACCAAACAGCTGGGCAACAACTTTCATTCAATTGTGTTTCCTTAAAGGTATGCTGATAAGTAAGTTTAAAATCATAAATTCTTTGGTGAAAAACATAAAGGATGCTTTTGCTAAGAAATAAAAAATTTATTTTTCTTTGCTCTTTTCAGTCAATTTTATGGTAGTGGGAATGTGAGAGGAATAATTGAATGTTTGTTTTGAGGAGCCCTTTTCTGCAGAACTGTGTCAACTATTTGGGCTAAAGCACTGGGCACGGTGCATCTGTTAGGATGAATAAGGGTCTAGCAAGTAAAGTGCTGCCTGTGACACGGGCATCCCATATGGTTACTGGTTTGTGTCCCAGCTGCTCCACTTCTGATCCAGCTTCCTGCTAATGTTCCTGGAAAAGCAGCAGAAGATGGCCTAAGTCCTTGGACCCCTTCCATCCTTGTGAGAGACCCAGAAGAAGCTCCTGGCCCCACATTGGACGTTGTGGCCAATGCGGGGAGTGAACCAGCAGATGAAAGATTCTCTCTCTCTCTCTCTCTCTCCCCCCTCTGCCTTTCAAGTAAAATAAAAATAAACAAATGATGAGGGGCTGGCGCTGTGGCACAGTAGGTTAATCCTCTGCCTGTGGCGCCGGCATCCCATATGGGTGCCAGTTCTTGTCCTAGCTGCTCTTTTTCCCATCCAACTCTGTGCTGTGGCCTGGGAAAGCAGTAGAAGATGACCCAAGTGCTTGGGCCCCTGCCCCTGCTTGGGAGACCTGGAAGAAGCTCCTGGCTCCTGGGTTTGGATTGGCCCAGCTCTGGCTGTCGCAGCCATGTGCGGAGTGAACCAGCGGATGAAAGACCTTTCTCTCTGTCTCTCCCTCTCACTATATTTAACTCTACCTGTTAAAGAAAGAAATAAAATCTTTTTTAAAAAAACAACAAATGATGAACAAATACATTGTTCACAATCAAGTTGTAGACATGTTGCCATGGTTTGAATGTGTCCCCTCCCAAGTTCAGGTGTAGCCAATATGATAGTATTAAGGTGTGGAATATTTAAGAAGTAATGAGGCCATGAGGGCTCTCCTTCATAAATAAGATTAGGTGCTCTTTTAAAGGGCTTGATGAAGGAAGTTTGTTTCTGTTGACCTTCTGTCTTCCAGAGAATGCAGTAGTAAGGTGCTATATTGGAAGCATAATGAAGTCTAAGCCAAACAATCAAAGTTGTTGTCACCCTGAATTCCTAACCTCAAGAACTATGAGAAATAAATTTCGGTTCTTCATAATTTACCATGTCAGGGGTCTTGCTGTAGCAGCATATATGATCTAAGACACATGTGAACGATTTACTTTGCATATTTTAAGTTGTGTTGTGAATTAAGGCCATATAAAGGTATAAAGCCAATAGTGGTATAGGTATGTTGAAAGCGTTTGGATGTGACTGAGTGCCCAGCTGAAAGGAAGTTTCAGGGACATGGGAGGGCATCATCACTACTTTTTCAGTGCAGGTGGGTGGAGGGGGAAAGGCCATAAATGCAAGGAAATTGCTTTCAAGGCAGAGTCACTCCTTTAATGCGGGCAACATCAGTTGCACCACAGAGATGTCTAGAATTAATCAAATTCACCCAGCAAGTCCTGACACTTGATGGCCTAATTAGAGTGATTATGGGTAAGCTTTAAAAATCGGCTTTGTCAGCAGATGATCCAATGAGATGTTACCATAAAGAGCATGTTCCCACCCCACCTCTGACCCAAGATGAGCTCAAAAATACTGGCTAAACTCAGTACTTTAATAATTGTTTGTGATGTGGTTGGCAAAAGTATTTTGTAATTGTGCTTATAGGAGTGCTTCAGGAGATAATTACAGCAGATCAGGCTTTTCTCTGTTTGCAGGAAGGTTTCAACTAACTCTTTTTGTAATAGAAAAATACAAGGGGTCCTCAAAGAGCTCATGGAAAATGTGTGGTACAGAAAACTACAGATTTCAAAATGTTTGCAGCAAAATAAATATAATTTAATTACATTTTTCACAAGCTTTTTGAAGTGCCTGTATATATGCTTTATTTCTTCTAGAGGGAGTGGAAGCAGAAAATTTATGACCAAGAAAGAGATTTGTTTCAGTATTTTTACACTAAAGTGTTCACAAATATTTTTTGTTTACAGAAGAAAAGTTGGAGTAATAAACTACTTGTGACCTATATAATTAGCAACAACTCAAATTCAATGGGGACAGTTTTTGTAGAAGGAAACAGTATAAAAATGTTGATCAGTTGGTTATTTTCTGTTTTGATTTTAATCGCAGACATGTGAACACTGAATTCTCATGGTGCTGAGGGACCCAAATGGGAGGATAATACTTACCATTAGGTTTTATAAAAAGGTACACAATTTTTTTTTAAAGATTTATTTATTTATTTGAAAGGCAGAGTTACAGAAGCAGAGAAAGAGAGAGAGAGAGAGGGAGAGAGAGAGAGAGAGAGAGAGAGAGAGAGAAAGTCTTCTGTCCACTGGTCTACTCCCCAAATGGCCACAACAGCCAGAGTTGGGCTGATCCGAAGCCAGGAGCCTGGAGCTTCTTCCAGGTCTCCCATGCTGGTGCAGGGCCCAAGCACTGGGCCATCTTCCACTGCTTTCCCAGGTCAGAGCAGAGAGCTAGATCAGAAGTGGAGCAGCCAAGATGCCAGTATGGGATGCTGGCACTGCAGGCGGTGGCCCCTAAAGGTGCACAATGCTAATTACTAAAATGTGTCAGGGAGATACAATTTACTGATCCTTTGATATGGGTGTGTAACTTTCATTGGAATTTTTCAACAATATGATTTTTTTTTGACAGGCAGAGTGGACACTGCACTCCCTGGCCACAGCAGAGAGCTGGCCTGGAAGAGGGGCAACCAGGACAGAATCCGGCACCCCGACCAGGACAAGAACCCGGTGTGCCGGCGCCGCAAGGCGGAGGATTAGCCTAGTGAGCCATGGTGCCGGCCAACAATATGATCTTTCATTTGGAAAACCTAAAATTAAATGATGAGTATTTTGCATTTTTTGCAACAGTGTAGTTTTTATTTAGTTTCATTATTTTTAAGGAAGTAATCCCTTGAATATACAACTAAATATTTTGAAATATTTTGGTTTATGGGATTACTCATATTTGTATTCATAAATCAGAAAAGAAAAATTACAATTGAGGAGAAACTTCCAGTAATAGGCCAGGAGGCACTACTCTTCTCTCTCTACATCATTTTATGGATTTGAATATTATCTCTGTGAGAGAACTTTCTCAATAATAGTTTAGCTCCAGGCAATCCTGCAAACTTGAGACTATGTAGCTAACAGCTTAATGAACACATCCACTTGTTGTCTGATAGCCATTTCACACATAACATGTCCCAAGGTGAACCCATGTTTGTTCCTGTTCTCCAACTTGCTCTAAATATGCTCTTCCTGCACCTTTTGTTATTGTACTTGTAAGGCTCTTTTGCCCACAGCTCAGACCAAGGATTTTGGAGTCAATAATGACCCCTGTCTTTCTCCAACACCCCATAAGCCGCCCTCGGCATCCTTTGCTTTTCAATTCATTTTGACCCACTTGAGTATCAATTTGTTATGATTCAACCTAACTTATCCAAAAGCCAACTTATTCCTATCTCCATTATGATTTCCCTTGTTCAAACTGTTGTGTGATCTAGTGCAACATCTGTGTAACTGAATTCCACCTGGGTAGTTCAGAGTGATCCTTTTATAATATACACCTGCTCATCTCATGCCTCCACCCTAAACCCTCACTGGTTTCCCATTTTACCCACCATAAAAGACAAAGACCTGGCTGGCACCATGGCTCACTAGGCTAATTCTCCGCCTTGCGGCGCTGGCGCACCGGGTTCTAGTCCCGGTTAGGGCACCGGATTCTGTCCCAGTTGCCCCTCTTCCAGGCCAGCTCTCTGCTGTGGCCAGGGAGTGCATGGAGGATGGCCCAAGTGCTTGGGCCCTGCATCCCATGGGAGACCAGGAGAAGTACCTGGCTCTTGCCATTAGATCAGCGCAGTGCGCTGGCCGCAGTGCGCCAGCCGCGGCGGCCATTGGAGGGTGAACCAACGGCAAAGGAAGACCTTTCTCTCTGTCTCTCTCTCTCACTTTCCACTCTGCCTGTCAAAAAAAAAAAAAAAAAAAAAAAAGACCTTATAATGGTCTACAAAGCCCCAAGGTAGCTGCCTTTTATTTGCCCTCTTCCTCCAACCCATGGTCTCTTACTCTCTTGCTTCATCTCCGGTTGCACTTCCCTTTTGTTTTAGTCCAATGTTAAGGTATGTATAAATTTTCTATTGCTGCCATAACAAATCAGTACAAATTTCCAGAAACTTAGAAGTTTAAGCACAAGTTTATTATGTCACAGTAATATAAATTAGAGGTGTGGATTGACTTGGTTGTTTTCTCTAGTTAGTGGCAGAATATAGTGTCTTATGTTTGCAGGACTGAGGTCTCTGTTTTCTTGCTTACTGTCAGGAACCACCCTTACCTCCTACAGGACTCTCTCTGGTCCTTGGTCATAGGCCCCTCCAACTCTGAGCTAACAGTAATTTGAGATATTATTCTCTGTTGGGAGCCACTGTGCTGGGTTCCCTGTATAGGCCTTTGTTTAGATTAACCTTCAACTGTGTTCCTGTAAGGAGGATTCACTAGAAAAATTCCATTTGTACAGCTCACTGATATGGTTAGCACTTGGCCATCTGGCTTCAGTGCTCTCTTTCTTGTACCTCGATAAGCATGTCTGGTGGCTGTGAGACCTCGCTCTAACTCCCTTTGTCAAACTGATACTGATTCCGGTGAAATTATTCCTTTGAACTATGTTGTAAGATGACCCCCTGCTTACCCTCGACTGTTACAATCCTTGCCTTGTATTATATAAGCTACCTACCTCCTTCTCCAATAAAGTGAGACCTTGATCAGAGTACTGTCTTGGTCTCCCTTCTCGTGTCTGGTTTGTCTCTCCATTCAGGTCTGCTCTCCTCGTGTCCTAGTTGATTACCCCGCGGGCCGGGGCAATTCTCATAACTGGAATCTCTGATTTCTTCTGCTGAATCTCTTTTATTGCAGCCAGAGAAAGTTCTCTGCTTTTAAGGGCTCACATGGTTAGATTGGCCCCACTTTTATAATCCAGGATAATCTCTTTATGTTGAGAGCTGAGGCATTAATTCCATCTGTACCGTTCCCTTACATGTAATATCCCAAATTCATAGATTTTAGGAATTAGGGCAAGAACCTCTTTGCAGGACCATTGTTCTCCCTGTCAGATAGCCTGTTGTCCAAGCATGCTTCCCTTTTAGGCCCATTTACTTTCTGTCCTGTTATCCTTAATAGTCTTCCCCTAGGTAATTCCACCCCTCCTTCAGTTCTGTGCTTAGTTTTCACTAGATCCTGTCAATCACTCTGACCAACCTTTAAAAGAAACATTCCTCAATTACATTTTTCACCTTTAACTTTTTTTTTAACCACAAATTGACATAGACTGTAATTGTTTATCATCTGTTGTCTTTCTTCCTGAACTAAGTCCCTTGAGAGCAGGGACTTTGGTTTATTCATCATTAGATTCCTACTGCCTAGAGCCATTCCAAGTATATGTAAAATGTGTAATAAATATTTGTTGAATGAATGCAAATCACCACTCCCCACCAAAACCTCACTTGTTAATCATGTCTGAGAAAAAAACGAGTCAACTAACTCTGAATTGACCTCATAGAACTACTTAAAAAAGAAAATCTTATCCAAAGGAATATCACTGATTTGTCAAGTGCCTTGCTGAAGTAGTAACTTCTATCAGCATCTTATACTCTATCATAGCAGCAAACAAGTAGCTTGGCATTAGGATCAGCACACGTAAACTAGCTCCAAAGTTTTCTTCTGTTCCATCTCTAAATGCAGACAAACTTCTTAATCTAGACTAAAATCTTGAATGAGCTCAAGGTCAAATCTCTTGTTTTCAAAATCTACCTCTTTTCTTCTTTCAAAATCAAGATATCACATTTGCTAAACTTTGGTATTTCTCATTTTTTAAAATATTTCCTCAAAGATTATTGACCCTGAATCTTCAAATGACTCTAGAGCCAGAGATACTAATCCCCTCAAAGTTACCATTACTTGTTTTTTTTTTTAATCCCCCTCCTTAGGATGTTAGTTTAGTTTTCCCTTCTTTAATGTGTTTTCCTTGGAGCAAAGAATGAGATTTTGAAGGGTTTGCTTTTGTCTCCATCTAAGCTGTGCAGGAGTCTGAACACTTTCTCTGTACTTAGCTAAACAGCATCTTCTGAAGCATCAGTTCATTCTGACATTTAGTCTTCTTTACACCAGAGTTACGGGTTTCATCTGACATCGATTATATTTGTAGCTCATTCATCAGTCAGTACCATGTGCGGGCTCTTTGGTTTTGTATATGTTTTTCTCTCTCTTCTTCCCTCCTGGGTATTATTTTTAAATTTTTATTTATTTGAATGACAGAATTAGAGAGAGAGGTAGAGACAGAGAGAAAGGTCTTCCATCCACTGGTTCACTCCCCAGATGGTTGCAATGGCCAGAGCTGTGCTGATCCGAAGCCAGGAGCTTCTTCCAGTCTCCCACATGGGTGCAGGGGCCCAAGGACTTCTACTGGCATCCCAGGCCATAGTAGAGAGCTGGATTGGAAGAGGAGCAGCTGGGACTAGAACCGGCGCCCATATGGTATGCTGGCGGTTCACGCCAGGGCTTTAACCTGCTGTGCCACAGTGCCGGCCCATGGGTATTATTTTTTATAATATGCCAGACTATTTTGGAATTAACCATTCCTCATGAACCATTTTCTATTTTAGATTTTAACCAATGTATGTATATTATCCCTTGGACATAAAAAAATTAAATATTTTTTTGAGCCCATACTAAGGGTAGGCAAGAAAATGTGCTATGCACAGGTAGAGCAGGTTTTTGTTCCCAAGTATGTTCCCTGTAACACCTAAACCAGAATCACAGGGTGCGGAAGTGGGTCCTTATTACAATGTAGATCACCAGTTACTGAATTGAAATTAGAAGGGGATGGATGGAAGGCTTGGGAATCAGTACTTTATTCAGCAGGTGTCTCAGATGATATCCTTCAAAGTTTGAGAACTTTATCTTTTAATGATACGCAGATGCATGCATTTCTATTATTAGGGAGTTTATATTGTATTTGAGATGCTTCACCTTAAAAATAACATGTATGAAATGAATGGCATAGATAGTATACTTGAGTCAGCAAGTCTAGCTATTAGGCATAAGGTGATGGGAGTTACAGTTGACTTCATAGAGTAGATGTTTATTACTCATAAGAAGCACTCAAGAACTGTTCATTGAATTAATGACAAAAGCTGTCTGTAAAGGTGAGGAAGTCATAACATTTTTAATTGAAAAAATAAGTTGGAATCATTTTGTTTATCCCAGTTATCATTCAGATAAGAAAACTGAAATCCAGAAAAATCAGTTGACTAAATTGCCCCACATTACACAACATGGTAGTATGGAAAAAGACTAGAACCAAGATTTCCCAACTCCAGATTTCATGTTTTTACCACTATTCCATTAAAGAATTTAGACTTGCTAAGAGCAAGGAGGAAGACATTTTAAGAACTGAAGTAAATTTAGTGCAGTGTGTACTAAAGAAGTGTTCATTAACCAACATAAGTAGGAATAATAGAGGGTTTGATTGAGAGATTGGTGACAGACAAGACTGAAAAGCAACTTAGGATCAGATGGTGAGTAACTTGAATACTAGAATAAAGGGTATAGGTAGTGGAAAACTGCTGAAAATCTGGGGACAAGATACACAAGGAATATTAACCTAAAGGTGCTACTAGGAAAGATTAAAGGAGTGAAAGACAAAGGAGACACTTGAAGATAAGCCAGCTTTGTAATCCATGATGAAAAAGTTAAGATCCAAATTGATAATATGATGGATTTGTGGACATATTTAAAGTATGTACTAATAAAATATGGAAACTAGTTCAATTCTGGTATAGTTTGATAGTTTCCTTCTTTTAGATGACTAACTTTCTAGTTGCCTTTGTAAACAGTCAGTATGTTTTTCTCACACCAATGTAGAGTCCAACTTTTTTCTCAAATCTAAGTTTTTCTTTTTCATAAATAAAAGTAAATAAATAGTGATATTTAAGTCTTTATACTTAGGACACTATAAAAGTAGTGTAGTAAAGTTCTAATTCATTCAGCAAATTAAAAGAAGCATTTATTGTTTGTTAAGATTATGCCAGGAAATACATAAGATGTGGTCTTTGTTTTGGTGAGGGTTCTCCATGGAAATAAAACCAAAAGAATGTGTCTACAACCTTTTTGCAAGGTAAAGAGTTCATAGAAAATGTGTAGTATTCAAAAACTGTGCATGAATTTCAGAAGTTTTCTGGACCAAAGTATACTTACCTTTAAAAACTTTTTTATTTATTTGAGATACAGACAGCTCCCATCTGCTGTTTAACGTCATAAACACTTGCAATGCCTGATTCTGGGTTGGGCCAAAGCTGGGAGCTGGAGAACACAGTCCAGGTCTCTCTCATAGGTGGCAATTGCTTGAGCCATTACAGCTACCTCCCAGAATATGAATTAGCCATGAGCCAGGAATTGAACTCAGGCTCTCTGAAATGGTATGTAAGCATTTTTCTTTAAAGATTTATTTATTTATTTGAAACTCAGAGTTACACGGAGAGAGGAAAGACAGAGAGAGAGAGAGAGAGAGAGGGAGAGAGAGAGGTCTTCCATCTTCTGGTGCACTCCCCAACTGACCACAATGGTCGGAGCTGCACTGATCAGAATCCAGGAGCCAAGAGCTTCTTCCAGGTCTCCCATGCAGTTGTAGGGGCCCAAGGATTCAGGCCGTCTTCTACTGCTATCCCAGGCCATAGCAAAGAGCTGGATCAGAAGTGGAGCAGCCAGGACTCGAACTGGCACCTATATGGGCACTGCAGGTGGTGGTTTTATAGTTATGCCACAGTGCCGGCCCCGTTATGTAAGTATTTTAACCACTAGATTGAACTCTGTCCCAAATTTACTTATTAATCTCATTTTTAACAAATTCTTTGAAGTACTGTTGTATAAAGAGATTCATTTCAATTGTATTTAATTCAAGTAATTATGGAAGTTGGCCAGGCACCAAGATTTGCAAAATGAGTTGGGAAGCAGGAGGCTCAGGAGAGCCTATGGTGTAGTTTCAGTCTGGGTCCAAAAGCCTGAGAACCAGTAAAGTTCATGGTGTGTTTGTAATCCATTTGCTGGCAGGATCAAAATCCAGGAAAAGCTGACACTGCAGTTGGAGCATGAAGACAGGAAAAAGCCAATGTCCCAGTTCAACAGCTACCGAGCAGGAAGAAATTCTGTCTCATTTTGGGGAGGGTCAGCCTTTTTAGTTCTATTCAGGCCTTCAACAGATTAGGTGAGTCACACCCACTGGCTTGCTCAATCTACAGATTCAAACATTAATAGGATCTAAAAACAGCCTACTGGGAACACTCATGATGTTGTCTGACTAAGTATCTGAACACTTCATGGCATGGTCAAGTTCACACATAAATTTTACCATCACTGTCTCTGCCTTTAAAGATCTTATAGTTTACTGGTGTACAATGATAGAGAGTAAAATGATAACATATAGTTTCAAGGCTCCACTATATTTCATTTTAAAATTTCATGAAAATATAAAGCAGAGAATAATGAGTTCTGCCTGTGGGATAAGGGAAAGTCAATGAAGTTGTAGGAATCAATAATAGTTTTGTTTAAGTAAATACCTGGCTGAGTCATTTTGTTTAAGGATATCTTATTCTCTGAATATTGTCAGAATAACACAGCATATCCCAAATGCTGTGAGATGGAAAATAAAGACACTTGAGGGTTAGATGTATCCAGGAGACAAAGAGTGAGACTCTAAGAAGGAATCAAGGATACCCAGAAATGTATTAGATTGGCTTTTGAATGAAGAAGACACTCAAATAAAAATTTTCTTTCTTTTGTTTTTGGAGAAATTTTTATCTGAACCTATTTTTGCATTTCATAGGTTCAGATAAAAATTTCTTTTTTTTTTTGGATTTTATTTTATTTATTTGAAAGACAGAGTTACAGAGAGAGGTAGAGACAGAGAGAAAGGTCTTCCATCCTCTGGTTCACTCCCCAGATGGCTGCAATGGCCAGAGCTGCGCCAATCTGAAGCCAGGAGCCAGGAGCCAGGGGCTTCTTCCGGGTCTCCCATGTGGGTGTAGGAGTCCAAGGACTTGGGCCATCTTCTACTGCTTTCCCAGGCCATAGCAGAGATCTGGATCAGAAGAGGAGCAGCCGGGACTACAACCCGAGCCCATATGGGATGCTGGCGCTTCATGCCGGGGCTTTACCCCACTGTGCCACAGCGCCGGCTCAGATAAAAATTTCTAAGGTTTAGTATTTACCAAGAGTCCTGGGAACAGGAATATGTTATTTATTCTTTAATTTGAAAATCGAATGAAATGAAAAATTTTAAATGCCAAGGTGGAGTATAACATAGTGAATCCCCCATATTTATCAGGATTCAACAATGATTAAGATTGTGCCATACATGCTTGGTCTCTTTTTCTTTGAGATATATATATATATATACACATATATTTAAGATTTATTTTATTTATTTGAAAGGTAAAGTGAGAGAGAGAGAGAGGGATTATCCATTGGTTCACCCCCCAAATGGCTGCAATGGCCAGGCTGAAGCCAGGAGCCAGGAGCTTCTTCGGAGTCTCCCATGTGGATGCAGGGGCCCAAGCACTTGGACCATCATCTGCTGCTTTGCCAGGTACATTAGCACAGAGCTGGATCAGAAGTAGAGCAGCTGGTACTCAAACCAACACCCATATGGGATGCTGGCATTGTAGGCAGCGGCTTAACTGCTTAAGCCTCAACACCGGCCTCTCTTTGTTAAATCTTTAAAAACAAACTCAGAAATCCTCTCATTTCACTTTTACATATTCAAGATGAATCTCCAAAAAACATGGACTTTCAGGAAAACATAAATTTAATGCCATTTTATACCTAATAAATAAATTCATAATTACTTGATATTATTTTTCTATTCGCAAATATCCAAACCACATTAAAATGTTCTTGGCTATCTCAAAATTTCTACATTTTAAAATTTTTTAACATTTTATTTAGGTATACAAATTTCATGTATTTCATATATAGAGATTTAGGAACATAGTGATACTCTGCTTCCTACTCTCACTCCCACGCATGCTCCTACCCTTCTTCCTCCTCCCTATTCTATTCCCACTCTTAATTTTTACAAAGATCTATTTTGAGTTTACTTTATACTCATAAGATTAAGTCTATAATAAGTAAAGAGTTCAACAAATAGTATCAAGAAAAAAAAACACTTCTGGCCGGCACCGTGGCTCAATAGGCTAATCCTCCGCCTTGCAGCGCTGGCACACCGGGTTCTAGTCCCGGTCGGGGTGCCGGATTCTGTCCCGGTTGCCCCTCTTCCAGGCCAGCTCTCTGCTAAGGCCCGGGAGTGCAGTGGAGGATGGCCCAGGTCCTTGGGCTCTGCACCCGAATGGGAGACCAGGAGAAGCATCTGGCTCCTGGCTTCAGATCAGCGCGATGCGCCGGCCACAGCGACCATTGGAGGGTGAACCAACAGCAAAAGGAAGACTTTTCTCTGTCTCTATCTCTCTCACTGTCCATTCTGCCTGTCAAACAAAACAAAACAAAACAAAACAAAAACACTTCTGCAACAGTAGAGCCAAGGGCTGTAAACATCGAATCTCAAAATGTCTATTTCACTCCAATGCATTACATTTTAGGTACTCTATTAGTTACCACAGATCAGGAAAAACATGATATCTGTCTCTCTGGCTTATTTCTTGGCAGCCGGTGTTGTGGCATTGCCAGAAAAGCCGCTGCCTGAGATCCAGACATCCCATATGGGCACTGGTGTGTCCTGGCTGCTCCACTTCTGATCCAGCTCCCTGCTAATTGCCTGGGAAAAGCAAGGAAAGATGGCCCAAGTTCATGGGCCTCCTGCTACTCTGTAGGAGACCTGGAAGAAGCTCCAGGTCTGGCTTCGGCCTGGCCCGATGCTGGCTGTTGCCACCATATGGGGAGTTAACCAGTGGATGGAAGATTTCTCTATCTCTCTGTCTCTGTGGTTCTGACTTGCAAATAAATAAATCTTTAAAAAATTTTATTTCTTGGTTTATTGAATGATAATTTGTAGTCAATATATTACATTTATATGTTCTTATTCTCAAGTCTTTTTAACGTAGAGATCACTTCATATTTTTAGTTTTCATGCTGCTGACTTTGTTTAAGAAACTGGGTCTTTCAGGTTGGTTCTGGTGGAAGTTGATGGTGCAGAATTCTTGCTTTCCCCAAAAGTTATCTTTAGCAAGGTGTCTGCCCCACTCCTTGAGAGCTTCCAGTTTTACCACAAGAATAGCAAAGGCATGGCAATCCCATCCTTCTGAGCTCACAGTTTACTGTAAAAACAAGCTACCTATCCCATCACAGATCAGGTCTTCTGATGGGTTTGTCCTCGTCTTCTAGCTGAATGTCAAGCCGATTGTCAAGTGTTTTTTCTTCCCCAAAATTGTGCTTCAAAACCCCACTAATCACCAGACCCTTTGGATGTTTCCTCTCTTGACGCCCCCTCCAGGCAACTCTGGCTGGAGTTCTCTGACTTAAATAATCTTGCTTTTAAATACAAAAACAACAACAACAACAACAAAAAACCCACAAGCAAACCTGCATCTTTTTAAAATTCTCCACATTATAGATTTTTTCAAATATTCATTTTTAAGTTATTTGTAGTGATCTTCCATGTATTCCTGTTTTTTGATATATATAGTAAATTCTGCTCCCTACTCATTTTTGGTTAGAGATTCTTATGGGAGCAAAAGAATTAGGGAGATGTTCCCAGGAGGGTAGTAGATTGTGGATAAGAGAAAGGGAGTTGGCCAGTGCCGTGGCTCAATAGGCTAACCCTCCACCTAGCAGCGCCGGCACACCGGCTTCTAGTCCTGGTTGGGGCGCTGGATTCTTTCCCGGTTGCCCCTCTGTGCAGTGGAGGATGGCCCAAGTGCTTGGGCCCTGCACCCCATGGGAGACCAGGAGAAGCACCTGGCTCCTGCCTTCAGATCAGCGCAGTGCGCCAGCCGCAGCGCACCAGCTGTGGCGGCCATTGGAGGGTGAACCAATGGCAAAAAGGAAGACCTTTCTCTCTGTCTCTCTCTCTCACTGTCCACTCTGCCTGTCAAAAAAAAAAAAAAAAAAAAAAAAAAAAAAAAAAAGAAAGGGAGTGTAGAGTTTGACATGAAGGGCATAGATCAAGAAAACAAAAGAAGCAGGATTGGAGAAGGAGATAATACAATGAATGATAGGATGTCTCCCTTACACCTACCATAGAAACAGAACTAAATTTAAGAAAATGGAGACATTAAGTAAAAGATAATTATAAAAGAGCAGTCGTATATTAAGAGGATGATGGAAATCTGAATAGTAAAATGTATTAATTCAACTAAAATGTTTGTTATATTAACTTTAGTTTCTTTAGTCTAAATATAAAACATTTACATTTTTCTTGAAGAAATGACAGATTGACATTTACTGTATAATCATAGAATTTAGTGATAGTTTAGTATAGTATAGTTTTACAGTTTATTGCTTTTGTATTCTTAAATTATGAAACAAAACAGTTGAACTGAGAATGTTTTGCTCTTACCAAATTTCATTACCCCATTGCTTTTCATGCTCTTTTGATTTTTGTTGGACAACACACTAGTTCAGTTTAAGCCAAGTATTTCAAAGTGTCAAATAAAAGTTCTGCCGTGACCAGACAGCAGCTGACTTTGTTTTTGAGTGTGAAATAGAACTCACAGATGTCAAGTTGTATTTTTTAATGAAAAAATGTTTACACATTCCAAAACCAATAAAACATTACCAAAATCACCTTTGAAAATTTAATTTATAGTAATCAGTGTAGACTTCAGCAACACCTCCACCATATTAAATGTTCATTCTCATAGAGACCTAGAGAGAACACAATGATAGTGTTAATAATTTTAGCTTTTTAGATTCACTCAATACCATTTTACATCTACACATTGTCCACAAGTGGTCATTTTATGCATTTCTCCACATTACTACTATCTACCACAGACTGTGAACCTATGACATTTGCTTGTTCTGCTCATTAGAATAGGTTTCACTGGGTTATGATGACTATGGAAGGAAAGATGAGACTAATAGACACTATTATTTTACAGTATTTCAAAACTGTCTGAATTTGGGAGGTTTCAACTGAAAAAAGCAACAGATTTGAGAATTTGGGTGTAAGTAACTTATTTATTTACTTCTTTACTTATTGCTAATTTTCAACAGCATGTAGTCAAAGATTCAGAGTGGATCATTTGAAGTCGACAAAATTCACACTTCTGTTCAAAAGTCTGAATGATTTTACAGTGTGTAGTTAAATTGGAGCCTTAATGAAAATGTCTGTGAAATAGAAAGTTTAAGGGTTTAGGGGGAAACTTAAGAGAAAACCATATTGATTAGGAAAGAGCAAGGACAGGAAGAACTATAAAAAGAACAGATACAGAAAACAGTAACAGAGTTGCACATAGATGTGGAGGCTCAGCTGGAATGGGTTATCACAAGTTTTACAAGGTTTACAAAAGGCAACATTTAGGATGCACAAACCAAGCTGGTCATCAAAACTAGCTTGTACTTCAAACTAAAGGAAATAGAGTTGGGTCAGAACTAAAGGGCCTGAAAGGGAGTTTACTTTATTGCTAGGGTTGTGGTCATGGTGGTCTCAAGGTTTTCGTAGTCTAATTCTTTAAACCTGTGTTAAGGTAATGGTATAACATGAGACTACATCTGGAATTTTCTTTAACTATGTGAAGCTTATACCTCAGAATGGCCTCACATATACTACTAAAGATTAGTACATTATTTGGACTAATGGTGCTTTCTGGAATTACAAAGTAGGAAACAATGTGGAGCCTTTTGTGGGGGGATCTTCCATGTGGGACCTGTCTTGGGCAGAATAAGATAGCTTTAAATGCTAAAAGACAAAGTATCTTCTAAAATTTTGCAGAGTTTTGTTCATGTGACTTGTCTTTTTAAATCCTGGCTTTATAAACTAAAAAGAGATAAGTTAAGCAGGGCTCTTTTTGGATTAAGATCATTATAAGAGGGCTGGATATTTGGTGAAGCAGTTAAAGCTGATGGGAATGCCTGAATCCCATGTGTGTCAGGGTTGGAGTCCTGGATCTTCTCTTGATTAGTTTCCTGCTAATGCAGACCCTGGGAGACAACAATCATGGCTCAACTAATCGGGTTCCTGCCACCTACTTGGGAGACCTGAACCATAGAAATTCCTGTCTCCTGGCTTCTGAGCTAGCCACTGCAGGCATTTGGGAAGTGAACCAGCAGAGGTGACCCCTGCCCCCTGCCCTCTGTCTCTCCGATTAAAATTTACAAAGGGGGGCTGGCATTGTGGCACAGCTAGTTAAGATGCTGCCTGAGATGTGGGCCAACCTTATAGGCACCAGTTGGAGTTCTGGCTGCTCCATTTCCAATCATGCTCTCTGCTAATGCACCTGGGAGGGCAGCAGAAGATGGCCTGGGTGCTTGGGCCCCTGCCACCCATGTGAGAGTCCCAGATAGAATTCCAGGCTTTTGGCTTCAGCTTTGTCCCACTCTAGCCATTGCAGCCATTTGGGGAGTAAACCAATAGATGGGAGATCTTCTCCCACCCTCTGTCTCTTCCTTTCTGTCTCCCTCTTTCTCTGTAGCTCTCCATTTAGATAAATAAATCTTAAAGGTTTTAAAAAGATCATTGTGAAGTCATTAGCTCTTCCACTAATTAAGGAATTAGGCTTGCAAAAATATGGGAAGGAGCTTTTCAGATGTGTCAAGAGAAAGGGTAGTTTGGTAGATTTTAATTGTTTATGCTTAGATCACTGAATATTTTTGTTTACCTGTGTGTACTTCAGTATTCTATACTGCTATGGAAATCAGTAGAAAGACATAATGGTAGTATTTATGCATAAAAGACTACATTCTGGAGGACTGCAGAAAGAAGGAAAAAAAAAAACCCAGAAGTATCCATAAACTAGTGGTAGACACATGTATGCTAAATGACTTAAAAAAAAAAGATTTATTTTTTGAAAGGCAGAGTGAAAGAGAGAGAGAGAAGAGAGAGAAAGAGAGAGAGAGCGAGAGAGAGAATCTTCTATCTGCTGGTTCACTCCCTAAATGGTTGCAATGGCTGGGGCTTGACCAGGTAGAAGCCAGGAGCCAGGAACTTCATTCAGGTTTCCCACGTGGGTAGCAGGGGTCCAACCACTTAGGCCATCCTCGGCTGCTTTCCCAGGCACGTTGGCAGAGAGCTAGATTGGAAGTGCAGCAGCCTATAAAGGATGCTGGCATTACAGGCCTTACCCATTATACCACAACACTGGCCTCACTAAATTCCTTCTTTACTGGTGCTTTATGTTAGAAAGGAAGACTATGGGGTTGGCACTGTGGCATAGCTCTCTCTCTCTCTTTGCCTCTGCCTCTCTGTAACTCTGCCTTTCAAATAAATAAATAAATATTAAAAAAAAAGAAAGGAAGACCATATTAGAGCCCCCAATTCATTAGACACAACCATAGTCATCACAAGCTACTTTTTTCTCTAATAAATATATATATATATATAATTTATGAGGAATTGGATTCTACAAAAGAAAGTGAGTGAAATTAATGATAGTTATCTCAAAATGTAGTAATAATGAACTATTGACAAAGAAACCTATAATAGAATCTGTGATATAGATCTCAAAAAAGCCCTTCAATAACATCATTCTGAAAATGTCAAGACTAACACCCAGAGGTAAAATTACCTGTCCAAAGTCAACTAGCTGGTTAATGACAGATCTGGTACTAAAGTTGATTTTAGTAGATTCTCATTTCAATGCGTTTTGTGGAACTTCTAAAAAAAATTACTGTAGAGAACTGGCATTATGGCACAGTAGGTTAAGCTGCTTCTTGGAATGCCAGTATTCCATATCAAAGTACCAGATCAAGCCCAGGCTGCTCTACCACCAATCTCGGTTCCTGCTAATGCACCTGGGAAGGCAATGGAAGATGGCCTACATATTGGTCTTCTACCTCCCATATGGGAGGCCAGGTTGGAGTTCCTGACTGCTGCCTTCAGCCTGGCCCAAGCCTGGCTGTTGTGTCCATTTTGGAAGTAAGCTAGTGTATGGAAGATCTCTCTGGCTCTCTTTTTCTTTCTGTCACCTTGCCTTTGAAGTAAATACATATTTTAAAAAATTGATGTTGTGGGGCCAGTGCTGTAATTTGTATACCTCATCAGACATTCAGGTATTTCTCAAGCTCATGAAAACTTCTAGTTTACTATTAACATATTCAAACTAAAATATTTTGAACTGCAAAATTTAGTAAAGTGTTGGTTTTTCTTAGAGACATTTATCATCTTTTATCCATTAATTATATACTTATAAATTACTTCCTTAGAAATACACACACATACATACTCTTTTATCTTTGTTCTTTTTTGTTGAAGTTGTTCAATATATTTTAGATTTTACACTTTCATGTAAATTTTAGAATCATCTTGGGGCCTCAGTGTTGTGGTGCAGCAAGCTAACCTACCATCTCCAATGCCTGCAATCCATATTGGAATGCTGGCTTGCATCTTGGCTGCTCTACTTTTGATCTAGCTCCCTGATGATGTGCCTGGGAAAGCAGCAGAAGATGACCAAAGTACTTGGGTCCCTGTCATCCATGTGGGAGACCCCAATAGAGCTCCAGCATCCTGATTTCAGCCTGGACCAGCCCTAGACATTGCAGCCATTTGGGAAGTGAACTAGTGGATAGATGACCTCTTTCTCTTTGTTTTGCCCCCTCTATCTATCACTCTACCTTTCAAAAAATAAACATTTTTCTTTTTTTGGTAAATATTTATTTATTTATTTATTTGAATTGCAGAGTGTCATAAAGAAGAGAGAGAGAGAGAGAGAGAGAGAGAGAGAGAGAGAAAGAATCTTCCATCTGCTGGTTCACTCCCCAAATGGCTGAAGTGGCTGGGGCTGGGCCAGGCTTAAGCTAGTAGTCAGGAGCTTCTTCCAGATCTCCCACATGGGTGCAGGGGCCTAATCACTTGAGCCATCCTCTACTGGTTTCCCAGGCATATTAGTAGGGAACTGGATTCAAAATGGAGCAGCCAGGTCTTGAACTGGCATTCATGTGGGATGCTGGCATTGCAGATGGCAGCTTTACTCTGTGCCACAATACCTGGTCTGAAATAAATAAATCTTAAAAACAAATCACCATGTCATTTCTACAAAGTAGGTTGCCATGATTTTTACCAGGATGACTTGAGCATTTAGATCAGTTTGGAAAAAATAGGTAACAACATTGAGTCTTCCAGTGTAGGAACACTGTATATCATTCTTTTTATTCAGGTCTTTTTCAGTTTTCTCAGCAGTGTTTTATAGCTTTAATATATAGGTCTTGAACATCTTTCATCAAATTTATCTGTAACCATTTCATATTTTTATGCTACTGTAAATTGTAAATGTCAATTTCAATTTCTAACTGTTTATTGCTAATATAGAGAAACACAATTGGTTTTTGTAGGTTAACTTTGTACTCTGTCATCTAACTTAACTCATGTTTAGTTTTAGTACCTTTGTTACTATAACAAAGTACATGAGGCAAACTACTTATGAAGAGAAGAAGTTGTTTTTAGCTGAAAGTTTTGGAAGTTCAAAGTCCATCAAAACAGCATAGCTCCAGTTGGGGAAGGACCCAATGGCAAATGGCAGGAGTGCATGCTGCATAGGCAGAAAGGAAGCCAGAGAAATTGTAATTCCATAGTTATTTCTGAAAGCATACCCCTCAGTGACCTAAAGACCTCCCACTTGGCCCTGTTCTTTAAAGGTTCCATGTCCCTTCTCATATCATTACACTAGGGACCAGTCCTTCACCACATTAATCTTTGGGGGACAAACAAACAATAGAGTGTTATTTGCAGATTGTTTAGGATTATTACATGAACAATCATATATCTGGTATAAAGAGAAATTTTTATCTTCCTTTCCAATCTATTTCTTTCTCTTGACTTATTAAAATTAGAACCTCCAGCACAATGTTATTCAGTTCAGAAATGGTAGGAGTGGACATCTGTGATGGTTAATGTAATGTGTCAGTTTGACTGGACCATAGGGTGCCCAGAACAAACATTATTTCTGGATGTACCTGTGAGGGTGTTTCTAGAGATGTTAGCATTTGAAATAGATTGTCCTCCCAAATGTGAGGGGGCATTATTCAATCTACTAAGGTCCTGAATAAAAGAAAAGATCAAGGAAAGAAGAATTCATCTCTCTCTCCCCCCCCCTTTTTTTATTTGACAGGTAGAGTTATAGACAATGAGGGAGAGAGACAGAGAGAAAGGTCTTCCCTCTGCTGGTTCACTCCCCAAGTGGCCGCCATGGCTGGCGCGGTGCCGATCCGAAGCCAGGAGCCAGGTGCTTCCTCCTGGTCTCCCATGGGGTGCAGGGGCCCAAGCACTTGAGCCATCCTCCACTGCCTTCCCAGGCCACAGCAGAGAGCTGGACTAGAAGAGGAGCAACCGGGACAGAATCCGGCACCCCAACCGGGACTAGAACCCGGGGTGCTGGCGCTGCAGGCAGAGGATTAGCCAAGTGAGCCACGGTGCCGGCCTCTCTCTTTTTTTCTAATCGTTATTGAACTGGGACATCTCATCCATCTTCCCCTGCATTTGGATTGGAATCTACATCAGCTTTCTTGGCTCTCAGACCTTCAGACTCAGATTGTTTTACCACAGCTTTCCTGGCTTTCACAGATCACAGGAACTCTCAATCTTCATAATCGCCTGTGTCCTATTATTTCTATTTTGCTGTAGAGCTCTGATTAATACAATACCCTTATCTTGCTCCCCATCCTAGGAAGAATGGGATATATTTTATTTTCTTCCATTGACATGACACTATTTACAGGGTTCTCAAATACACATTTTACCCAATTGAGGAAATTCACTTTTATTGTTGTTTTTCTGAGATAATGTGCAAACTTCAAAAAGAATTATCAGATTGGTAGAATTATAAGTAATTAAAATATTACATCAATCATATCCTTCAATGTGGAAATATATTTTTAATATATTTTCATCAGTTACAATAGCAGAGTCAGTTAGAACTCTTGTTTTAGGTGGAAAACTACCCATTGCAGGCTGAAGTAAAAGGGAGTTGGTTTGATCATGTAACTGAAAGTCAGGAACAGAAACTTTGGTGATATGATTAGGGCCCAGTTTCTCTCTCCCAGGCTATCTGCTGTTTTTTCCTCTCTGGCACTAATCTTGGACAGCTTCTCTTTTGATGATAAAAATGGCTACAGTAACTCTCAACTATATGTATTCTCAATCTTCAAGTCACAAGAAGAGTCCTGCAAATCTCAATGAAAGTTTTGTGGTGTCCCCTTGGCCTGAGTTAGTCACTTGATGATCCCTAAGTTAATTGTCCTTGCCTGGAGAGTGTGATGGGTTGATTGGCTCAGGACTGTGTCCAACGTGCCACCAGAAGTTGGAGAGTGGCCAGAGCCAACAAAAGCACGTAGTCTGAGAATGGCAGTGATACTGTCCCAAAGGGAAATAGAGATGTGGTAACCAAATTTAAAGAGAATGTATAATGAGTAGCCAGAATCAATAATAGTCCACTGTACTAATATTTGTTCAGTACATAGTCTGTGTAAGGAACCTCACATTTCTTCATTTATTGATCTTGCAAACAATCCCATAACATAGGGGTTCTTCTCCTAATTTGAAAAATATGGAAACTAAGGCTCCAAACACATTCAGTTTGTCCAACTTCAAAGGTCAAGTAATTAAAACTTCTGTCCAGGGGCCAGCGCTGTGGTGTAGCAGGTAAAGCTGCCACTTGCAGTGCCAGCATCCCGTAGAGTTACCAGTTTGAGTCCCGGCTGCTCCACTTCTGATTCAGCTCTCTACTGTGGCCTGGGAAAGCAGTGGAAGATGGCCCAAGTCCTTGGGCCCCTGCACCCACGTGGGAGACCTGGAAGAAGCTCCTGGCTCCTGGCTTTGGATCCGTGCAGCCCCGGCCATTGCAGCCAATTGGGGAGTGAGCCAGTGAATGTAAAACTTTCCTCTCTCTCCGCCTCTCCATCTCTCTCTGTGCTACTCTTTCAAATAACTAAATCCTGAAAAAAAAAAAAAAAACAAAAATCTTCTATCCAACTGTCCCTCAAGTTAAGTCACTGACGAAATAATATGCAATCTGTCTAAAGTCAAGAAAGAAAATAATAGAAATATAGCAAGAGAAATATATTTTGTAAAATATTTTTACAGTGATGCATTGAGTGGAAAAATTTTGTAATAGTTTTCATTCTTAATAAACTTTATTTTCTTTTTAAAAATATAATTTATTTTTACAAGCAGTGAGATTTGTAGTGAACATGAGCAGAAAATAAGAGTTTTTCTATGCTTCCTGCTCCCTGATGCACAACCTCCTTTTCAATGTCCCATATCAGAGTTGTGCATTTATTATAATTGATGAACCTACATTGACACATCATTACCACCCAGAGTCCATAGTTTACACTAGAGTTCACGGTTAGTGCTATCCATTGTGTGGGTTTTGACAGATATATAATGAGGTGCATCCACCATCATCATACAAGAATTGTTTCACTGCCCTAAAAAAAAAAATGCTCTGCCTGTTTATCCTTTCTCCCTCCTAGCCCCTGCAACCACTGATCTTTTTACTGTCTTCATAGTTATCTTTTTTTTTTTTAAACAAAAACTAAGAACTAAGGAGGGAGGGTGGGAGAAAGCAAAGGAGAAAAGGGGGAAATCATTAATCTTAGAATTGTATCTATGTACTATATTTAATCTGTTAAAAACTAAAAACTAAAAAAATGAGGAAGCAAAATATTGTGAATCCAGAAGAAAACAAGTGGGGCAAGTGCAAATAGTTGCATTCATCAGACTATTCCTAAGCAAGCTCTAAAGAGGTATACTAAAGCTGTTGGATAAAACCACATACCAAAGTGCCATTCTTGGGCTGATGGCAAGCCTGAAGGGACATTTAGTTACTGTTCAACAGTTAAATTTGCCAAGTGTTTATTGACTAATTTCCTTGACCCACTCTCTGTAAAGGCTGTGTTAGCTTTATCACCTTAATTAGTGCTTTTTATAGAATAACTTCCTCCTATGTCTGAGACCACTGGCCTCCTTCCTTGAGGGCAGACTTCTGTTTAGTGGGTGCCTCCTGTGAAAGTAAGCCCTGTTTTAAGCTACAGGAAGAACACATGACTCAGTGAGAAATGGCTTGGCTCTTATGAAGATTGCTGCAGTCTAGTAAGGGGAACTTCTTTATTTCAAATCTGAGAAAAGAGGGATAAATATGAATACAAGGACATCATCTGCATCAAGTTCTGCTGCAGTAACTTAAAGAAGAAAGCAGGTTCTTTTTCTCACAGGACAAGCATCACCAAGGGCAGAATCGAGCTAGCATAACTTCTTCTCTACTAATTCTGCAAGAACACTGACTCGTCTGGCTTCCATTTGTTGTTACTGTGAGATCACGGCCAGCTTTGTAATTTGTGGTGTTCGGTGAAAAATGAAAGTGGTGGCAGCAGGGTTAGTTCAAACATTAAGAATCTCAAGATGGTGACTGCAGAGCATTGTACTATAGGGCAGGGCTGTAGGGCAGTGTGTATATACACACACACACACACACTATATAGGGCAGTACTATAAGGCAGGGCTGTGTGTAACTGCACAGTGTACACCATGAAGCTGGACCTTTATCTTCATTGTTGTGAAATGGTTCCCGATACACTCTGTTTCTGGGCAGTGAAATAAGAAAGGTGATTGGAAAAGGTATGTACTGAGTCTGGTCCTATTTGTTAGGATTAAAATAGCTTTCCCAGAAACACTAACCAGTAAATGTCCATTTATATTTCATTAGCCAGAAATGAATCATATGTCAACTCCTAGCTGCAAAGCATCTGGGGAAATAAGTTTTCGTACCTGAGTATTTTCCTGTTTCAAAAAAAAAAAAACAAAAAAACTGGGATTTAGAAGGAAGGAGAGAGAAAGAAGCTATTGGGTGGGCAATTAGCAAACATGATATTAATGCTAGCACTTTCTGTTTTCATTTATCTGATGCTATGAAACATCCTCTCCCAAATGTATTGACTTAATGACAACATTTAGTTTACTCACAGGAATCAGCAAGGTGGAGTCTCTACTGTACTCTGCATCAACTAGAGTGTCTCAAGGCTGAAGGCTAGAATCATTCACAGTCTTAATTACTCAAATGTCAATATGTTGATTTTGGCTATTACCTGGTTCCTCTACTGGAGTGGTGGCTGGAATTTTCTCACAAGGCTTTTCCTTATACTGCCTGGCTTCCTCACAGAATGATGTCTGCATTGCCTTTTATGACTTAGCCTGGGAAGTCACATGGTATCACTACTGCTTAATATTAGCCCTCTTCAATTCAAGAGGAGTAGACCTAGACTCTACCCATTCACAGTGACAACATCATGTTGTAAGAATACGTAAGATGGACTATATTGGTGCTGGTACCTTTGGAAGATGTAATTTGCACATAATTGCTCACCTGTCCATATGCTAATATTTGAACACAGTTATTTCATTCCTACCAGCGTCAGTCAGGGCATCATTTTTCCTCTCTCTCTTTCTTCACCACATTTTTCTGGAAAGAAAAATTGAACCATGCTGCTTGTCTATGTAAAATGTTTTAATACTTATGCTTCCCATTATAACTCAAATACAAAAAAAATCTTTTTGCTATGGTTTATGAGGCCTGGTCTCTCTCTCTCTCTCTCTCTTCTCTCTCTCTCTTTCTCTGTCTCTCTCCCCCCCCCAATTTTATCTCATTTTCTTGCTGTGCTTCTGTTGAAGGACGTGTTAATTCTGTGATCATATCAGTTTTTATTCTTCTAGCCTTTGTGCATGTTTTGTCCCTTCACGAGACACTTAGCCTTTAATGCATTGATGGGCCAGCCCCTACTCCTTCTATCCTTCTTAGAGGGCCTTTAAATAGCTGATCAACTAAGATTCTATATATAAAAATTTATTTTTAGTCAGTTATTGTTTATTTTACCCTCTGAAATGAAACTTTGAAGTTGCAGAAACATCACCAGTTTGGTCCACTGTATGTATGCTAGTACTGTGCTTGACATTTTATCAGGATCTGATGTTAGGTACTACTATCATTCCCATTTACTGATAGGAACTGAAGTCCCATGTTCAGAGAGCTTGATCGGAAGAGGAGCAGCCGAGACTAGAACCAGCACCCATATGGGTTGCCGGTGCTTCAGGCCATGGCTTTAACCCACTGCGCCACAGTGCCGGCCCCAGTTGGAGTTTTTGATCAGAGAGAAGAATAGAAAGAAGTTAGAGAAAATGACCAAGGACAGACCCTTAGAGCAATGCTTTTCAAGCTGTGTGTGGACACAGATCACTTGAGCATGTTATTAAATGCAGATTCTGATTCAGTTGACCTAAGATGGGGCATGAAATACTGATCACAACAGTATTTTTGGTCTATGGCCATACTGACTAATAAGCCCTCCAGCCTAAAGTACTGAGGTATGACTAGAACATTCAGAGCCAAAACAGTCTGAGACACAGAAAGGGAGATAGGGTGAGAGAGATAGAGATAGAGATACGGATACAGATACAGAGTTAAGGTGGGGGGAGAAGAAAGGACAGAAAACAGTGAAATGGGAAGTGCAATATACTAAATAAATAGAACAAAGTTTCAAAAAAAGAGAGATCTTTAGTGTGGGGAGCAACTCGGACTAGACTGTTACTGGAATTAAGACTTATTCTATGCATCTGCTCTCCCACAATATGGCGCTGAGAAGGGAGTAACAACTTCTACGCAGCTGCCTCTCGCCAACTTGAGTGATGACCTACAGGAGCTGATCCTGCTCCTGATTGGAGGAGAGCAGCATACTCGGCGTGTGGGTAGCAGAGTTGGGATTGGTGGAAGAGGACTATAAAGGAGGAGAGAGACAACATGCACTGGGAACATCTATCTGAAAGAACACCTGAGCAGCCCCTGAGAGAGCTGGCCGGCGGTGTGCCGCTCCCCCGCGGAAGTGGGGAAAGTGGCAGGGGGAACCGCCCTTCCACGGAGGTGGAAGGGACGGTAACCAACCCGGGAAGAACCAGCAGCAAACCCGGGAAGGGCCGAGCAGACGAAAGAACAACGCAGGGTCCTGTGTCGTTCCTCCACGAAGAGGGGGAGCGACATAATGGTGCCGTGACTCGTATAAGAAGCCTAGGCAGGGTTTAGTGTCATTCCTCCACGAAGAGGGGGAGCAACACTTAGTGTAAGGACAGTGAATAATACTGTGGATTTTGGCAATTAAAACAAAATATAAAAAGAGAATAAGTGAATGAATGGTAGAGTTCAGATCATATATAGCATGTAGAAAAACTCATCAGTATTGTAAACCAGCCAATGGAAAAATTCAACAGAGAAAGAAAAATATATATGGTGCTTGGTAGCTTAATTAGATTATCATCTTAAAGGAAAGATTGCTTTTAGGATCTGAACGACCCAAGCTTTTAATATAAAAGAGAAGAGACAGCAGGGAAGAAATGCCTGGAGAAAGGAGAGGCACACAGAATGTGCACCAGAGTACAAAAGCGGAGGTTAAATCTAATCACAGACAAAATTTAGAAGAAAAAATTGTAAAGAGGATAGATGAAACTACAGAGATGATTTCAAATAGAAGAGAGGCTTGGGAATAGATAGCATCAAGTTCGAATGATTTAATTGACAGTGAAAAGGCAGGTGATTCAAGCAGTAAAAATATCTGCAGCAGGCAATCTGGATGACATGATAAGAAACAAAGAAGGTGAAATAAGGATGGCCATGCAATACAAGGACATGTTGAGATTATATAGCATGAATGCATAGTGATGCCAACTGGCACCATTAAGCAATGTTCTCAATCAATGTGAAGCAGCTTACAGACATAATAGAAGACATATGAGTTTATATGGGTGTTGGGAAATGAGCATGTGGGTCCACATGAAGGTCATGCTTATCACGATTTGCTATCTTTGAGAATTGCCTTAAGGTTAGGAAAAGAGCCAAATGAAGTCAGGAGAGTGGGATGAATCATTGGGTCAAATCAACATGATGCAGAGGAATGAGAAACACACAGAGCCAGGAGACCTGGGTTGCAATCCTTCCTCTGCTCTTTAAATGGTTATCTCACTTAGTTCCTTCATTTTTTTATTTTTATTTTTTTAACTTTTTTTAAGATTTATTTTATTTATTATTTGAAAGTCAGAGTCTGAGTTACACAGAGAGAGAAGGAGAGGCAGAGAGAGAGAGAGAGAGGTCTTCTGCCCGCTGGTTTACTCCCCAGTTGGCTGCAACAGCTGGAGCTGTGCTGATCTGAAGCCAGGAGCCAGGATCTTCCTCTGGGTCTTCCCATGTGGGTGCAGGGGCCCAAGGGCTTGGGCCATCTTCCACTGCTGTCCCAGGCTATAGCAGAAAGCTGGATCGGAAGTGGAGCATAGGACTCGAACTGGCGCCCATATGGGATGTCGGCACTGCCAGCAGCGGCTTTACCCTTTATGCCACAGTGCTGGCCCCGGTTCCTTCATCTTTATAACAAAGGTATTGAAACAAAGCAGTCCACAACCTTGGCTATATGTAAATTGCCTGTGGAAATTCAAATAATTTTGTTCCTGGTCCCTATCTTCTATGGTTTAAATATTATTTGCCTCAGAAACTCATGTTGGAATTTAATGTCCTTATGAGATATTAAGAAGATGGAAACAATCTGAGAATGGACTTTAGAGACTGGGAGACGATTAGCACTAAAGTTGTCAAGTAGAATCCCCATTATTGAATACTAAGTGACTTTTTAGGAAGGGGGAAAGAAACAACACATGGTTATTCCTCCTGTCTCTCAACATGTGATGTCCTGTGCCACTGGGCAGCAAGATGCAACCCTTTGACCTTGGACCAGAATTGTGACCCAAAACAACCTCTCTCTCTCTCTTTCTTTCTCTGTCTCTACAGTAACAGTATCTTAGTACATGCAGGTTGCTATACCAAAATACCATAAACTGGATGTCTTATAAAAAAGAGAAGCATTTCTCCTTTTTTTAAACTTTATTTTTAAGGTCTGGATCCCTGGTTATTCCCAGAGCCCATGGGGCCCTCCGTCCATTGCTGCACAGCTTCCACCATCATGCAGTCAGAGATTTTCAAGCAGGACCACACCCTTGAACAAAGAGGAGAAGATGTATTACTTCCCGAGAGCAGTATCCTACCAAAATTCCGATGATAATAGAACCATAGGAGGGTGAGAAGCAGTTTCCCGTCATGGGTAAAACTAAATTCCTTGTACCTAATCAGATGAACATGAGTGAACTCAAAATAATTAGGAAATTCTTACAGCCAATGCCAATCAGAATAAGGAGGATAAAGATGGATTCCTATATATGGTGTGCACCTCACAGGAAATGTTTGGCATGAAATTGTCAGTGTATGGTTAAAACAATGCATCTGTTCTAGAATTTTTTAAATCCTTACCAAAAAAAAAAAAGGATATTACCAACTGAGATTGATCAGTTCATCTAGTTATAGATCATACAAATAGTTGTGTTCCCACCTAGGAGAACCCACTCTAAAGAAGCTGGTCATTCTTCCTTTGTCTGTAACTCTATGCCAGGAGGTGACAGTCACTTGGAACTTCATTGCCACTTCTAAACCTTACTCTCCTATCTTATCTAGAAAGCCCTCATTCATTGAGTGTAAGATACCCAAGTTTAATACACTTTGCTCTTTCTTAACTAACTACTTATTGAGGACATTGATAAGTAGTGCTTCATGAAAAAAAATATGAAATGAGAGTGAGAATTTGGCATAGCAGTTAAGACACTTTTTAGGATGTCTGTATCCCATATTGGTGTGCTTGGATTTGAGTCCTGGCTCTATTTCCAATTCAAGGTTCCTGCTAAAGGAGATTCTGGGAGGCAACAGATGAAGGCAGAAGTATTTGTGTCCCAACCACCCATATATGAGACCTGGATTAAGTTCTGGTCTCCTGACTTCAGTCTAGTCCAGCCCTGGTTACTGAGCATGTTTAGGGGAGTAGACTAGCAGATGAAAGACCTCTATTTCTGTTTCTTTGCTTTTCAATTGTATTTTCTAAAAATATGAAATGAAATTATTTATGTACCATGTCTTGCAGTTGCACAGTGTCTCTCCCCAGACCAGTTTCTGCATTTGATAAAATACAACAACATTCATAATGAAAACTCTAAGCCAATTAGGTATAAAAGGAACATTCCTCAACACAATCAAGGCAATTTATGATAAACCCATTGCCAGCATCCTATTGAATGGGGAAAAGTTGGAAATATTATCTTTGAGATCTGGAACCAGACAAGGATGCTCACTGTCACCACTGCTATTCAATATAGTCCTTGAAGTTCTAGCCAGAGCCATTAGGCAAGAAAAGGTAATCCAAGGGATACAAATTGGGAAAGATAAAGTCAAACTATCCCTTTTTGCAGATGACATGAGTTTATATATGTAAGCAATCCAAAAGACTCCAAGAGACTATTGGAACTCATAGAAGAATTTGGTATAGTAGCAGGATATAAAAATCAATACACAAAAATCGATAGCCTTTGTATACACAGACAATGCCATGGCTGAGAAAGAACTTCTAACATTGATCCCATTCACAATAGCTACAAAAAATTAAATACTTTGAAATAAATTTAACAAAGTATGTCAACGATCTCTACAATGAGGATTACAAAACATTAAAGAAAGAAATAGAAGAATATATTAAAAACTGGAAAAATCTTTCATGTTCATGGATTGGAAGACTCAATATCATCAAAATGTCCATTATTCCAAAAGCATTTATACTCCTTAAATAAAATGTTTCTTTGGGTAAAAATACTGTTTATGTTTGTTTATCTTTGTAAATCTTATAACAAATATTTCATTAAACATTTAATTTGCAATTCTCCTATATGAAATCATGCTAAACATCTTTTTTAATGTTTAGCAGTTTCTGCCCTTTTCTTTTTAAAGATTTTATTTATTTATTTGACAGGTAGAGTTACAGCCAGTGAGAGAGAGAGAGAAAAGTCTTCCTTCCATTGGTTCATTCCCTAAATGGCTGCCATGGCTGGTGCTGTGCTGGTCTGAAGCCAGGAGCCAGGTGCTTCTTCCCAGTCTCCCATGCGGGTTCAGGGGCCCAAGCACCTGGGCTATCCTCCACTGCTCTTCCAGTCCAGCACAGATCTGGACTGGAAGAGGAGCAACCGGGACTAGAACCCGGTGCCCATTTGGGATGCCAGTGCCACAGGCAGAGGATTAACCTAGTGTATCATGGCGCTGGTCCCTCTGCTCTTTTCTATAACTAATTTGCCATCTCTTTTGCATTCTATTTAGGTACAGGCCTTTATATACTAATGAAAATCAATGTGTGCTGAAATATAAGTTATATTACTGTTTTCCTAATTTATTGAATTGTTCTTTTGGTGTTTGTCATACTGAACAATATTCTTCGCATATTGTTCAGTTTATCAATCTCTTCACCTTGCTATCTATTTTTTGACAGTGTTATAGACAGTGAGGGAGAGAGACCGAGAGAAAGGTCTTCCTTCCATTGGTTCACTCACCAAATGGCTGCTAGAGCCGGCGCTGCGCCTATCCAAAGCCAGGAGCCAGGAGTTTCTTCCTGGTCTCTCATGTGGGTGCAGGGGCCCAAGCACTTGGGCCATCCTCAACTGTCCTCCAGGGCCACAGCAGAGAGCTGGACTGGTAGAGGAGCAACCGGGACTACAACCCGGCACCCATATGGGGTGCTGGCACTACAGGCAGAGGATTAACCAAGTGAGCCATGGTGCTGCCCGCTATAATATTTATATTATAATAATTGCATCTGGACTTCTGACTCTTAACACTTTCCTATCATATTATCTACCCTTCCTGCCCATGCTCCAAACTTCTTACTCTTCCCTCTCCCATTCCCACTCTTAATTTTTACAAAGATGTACTTTTGGTTTACTTAATGATCATAATGTGAACCCTACACTAAGTAAAAGAGTTCAGCAAGTAGTATGAAAAAAAAAAAAACAAAAACAAAAAAACACTGTTCCTCACAGAAGAGACAAAGGCTATAAGCAATCATCAAATCTAAAAATTTCCATTTCACTCCCATACATTACATTTTAGGTACTCAATTAGTTACCTCTGATCAGGGGAAACATATAATATGTATCTTTATGGGACTGGCTTATTTCACTAAGTATAATGGTTTTCAATTACATCCATTTTGTTGCAAATGACAGGGTTTCATTTTTCTTTTTTTTTTTACTGTTGAGTAGTACTCCATAATTTCTATCCAGTCATCAGTTGATGGACATCTGGGTTGATTTTGTATTTTAGTTATTATGAATTGAGATGCAATGAACGTGGAAGTATAGATGACTCTTTCATATGCTGATTTCTTTTGGTTTGGGTAAATTTCAAGGAGTGGGATGGCTGGGTCAAATGGTAGGTCTGTATTCAGATTTCTGAGATATCTCTATACTGTCTTCCATAGTGGCTGTACCAGTTTACATTCCCATCAACAATGGATTAGGGTACCTTTTCTCCTGCATCCTTGTCAGCATTTGTTGTTTGTTGATTTCTGTATTAGAACCATTCTAATGGGTGAGGTGAAACCTCATTGTGGTTTTGTTTTGCATTTCCCTGATGACTAGTTATCCTGAACATTTTTTCCTGTGTCTGTTGGCCATTTGAATTTCCTTTCTTAAAAAATGCCTGCTCAAGTGCATTGCCCATTTCTTAACTGAGTTTTTTTTTCTTATTGTTGAATTTCTTAAGTTCTTTATAGATTCTGGATATTAACCCTTTATCAGTTGCATAGTTTGCAGATTTTTTTTTCCCACTTTACAGTTGCCTCTCTTCACTTTGCTGAGGTTTTTTTTTTTTTTTTTCTGTGCAGAAGTTTCTCTGCTTGAAGTAATCCCATTTGTCAATTTTGATTTTGGTGGCCTGTGGTTTGGGGGTCTTTTATAAGAAGTCTTTGACTATGCAATGTCTTGCAGGGTTTCCCCAATGTTCTCTAGTAATTTGATGGTATCAGGTTGTAGATTTACATCTTTGATCCATATTTGAGTGGATTTTTGTGTGAGGTGTAAGGGGTCTAATTTCATACTTCTGCATGTGGATATCCAGTTTTCCCAGTATCATTGGTTGAAGAGACTGTCTTTGCATTAGGGATTGAATTTAGCTCCTTTGTCAAAGATAAGGTTTGTATATGTGTGAATTGATTTTGGAGTTTCTATTCCATTCTACTGGTCTACACATTGGTTTTTTTTTTTCCCCAGTACCAGGCTGTTTCGATTATAACTGCTCTTTAGTATGTCTTGAAATCTGGTATTTTGATGCCTCCAACTTTGTTTTTGTTGTATAATATTGCTTTAGCTATTCAGAGTCTGTTATGTTTCCATATGAATTTTAGCATCATTTTTTCTAGATCAGAGAATAATGTTGTTAGTATTTTGATTGAGATTGCATTGAATCTATAAATTGCTTTTAATAGTATAGACATTTTCATGATATTAATTCTTCCAATCCATGAAAATGCAAGATTTTTCCATTTGTAATGTCTTTTTTTAGTTCTTTCTTTAGAGTTTTGTAATTTCATCAGAAATCTTTGACATCCTTGGTTTAATTTATTCCAAGGTATTTAATGTTTTTGTAGCTATTGTGAGTGGGGTTGATCTTAAAAATTCTATCTCAGACATAACATTGTCTGTGTATACAAAGTCTACTGAGTTTGTGTGTTAATTTTATATCTTGCCACTTTACCAAACTCTTTTATGAGTTCCAGTAGTCTCTCTCTCTCTCTCTCTCTCTCTCTTTTTTTTGACAGGCAGAGTGGATAGTGTGAGAGAGAGACAGAGAGAAAGGTCTTCCTTTTGCCGTTGGTTCACCCTCCAATGGCCGCTGCTGCCGGTGCACTGCGGCCAGCGCATCGCGCTGATCCGAAGGCAGGAGCCAGGTGCTTCTCCTGGTCTCCCATGGGATGCAGGGGCCAAGCACTTGGGCCATCCTCCACTGCACTCCCAGGCCATAGCAGAGAGCTGGCCTGGAAGAGGGGCAACCGGGACAGAATCTGGTGCCCCAACCGGGACTAGAACCCGGTGTGCCGGCACCTCAAGGTGGAGGATTAGCCTATTGAGCCACGGCGCCGGCCCCCAATAGTCTCTTAGTGGGCTCTTTTGGATCCCCTATATATTGAATCATGTCATCTGTGTATAGGGATAATTTGGCTTCCTCCTTTCCATTTGTATCCCTTGATTTTTTTTGCTACCTAAAGGTCCTTGCTAAATCTTCCAGGACTATATTAAATAGTACTAATAAGTTTGGGTATCCTTGTCTGGTCCCAGATTAGAGGTGATACTTCCAGCTTTTCCCCCATTCAATAGCATGCTGGCCATGGGTTTGTCATAAATTGCCTTGATTGTATTGCTTAAGTTTTTTCTTAAGGTTTTCATCATGGAAGGATGTTGTATTTTTATAAAATGCTTTCTCTTCATCTATTGAGATAACCATATGATTTTGTTCTTCAGTTTGTTAATGCATATATATCACAGTTATTGATTTGTGAATGTTGAATCATCCTTGCATACCAAGGATAAATCCTACTTGGTCTGGGTGAATGATCTTCCTGATTTGTTATTTAATTTGATTGGTTAATATTTTGTTGAGGATTTTTGCACCTATGTTCATCAGGGAAATTGGTCTATAGGTATCTTTCTCTGTTGTTTCTTTTTCTGGTTTAGGAATTAAGGTGATGCAGGATCCATAGAAGGAGTTTGAGAGGATTCCCTCCCTTTCAATTGTTTTGAATAGCTTGAGAAGAATTGGAATTAGTTCCTCTTTAAATGTCTGGTAGGGAGAAAAAAAAGATGGTGGAATAGGGAGGGAGCACACTGATAGTCCAGGAAAAGACAGTTTAATAAAAGTGGAAATACTGCAGGTTCAGGGAATAGTTAGGGAAGAAACAGCAGAGGAAAATCTTCCGGAACTACTGGGACATGGTGGACCTACGTGGAGGGCATAGGTGCCCACACCTCGGGACCCCAGCCGGTGAATCTATGCACCAGCACTGGAAAGGAAAGTGAGGTGAAACCTTAGTAGCCCGACACACTGGAGGGAAAGTGGAAGGAAGAGCCTAGAGGGAACAAGGCTTGAAGCCCTGTGGGGGAAAGTTCACCAGGCTAACTAGAGGAGAGAGAAAAATAAAAAATAAAAAATAAATAAATAAAAGGGACCAGTACGGACATGAGTCTCTCTCTCCACTCACCTCTCAAAGGCGAGCAAGACAAAGAGCAGGCATCATTTTGGACATACATAAGAGCTGCGCCCGCCATCAGCCAAGCAGAAAAACCTGACTTGGAGGGGGGGCGAAATAATAGGAGGTTAGGACCTGCTGAAGATGAGGAGCTAATGAACTGAGACTGTGAAAAAAAATGTGTGTGAGAGAACTCACAGAGTTCACGTGAGTACTCTCCAGAGATGCTACAAACTCAGTAACCTTGGCAACCTGGTGGGGAATGCAGGGGAATTTGAGCTCACACTGAGGACAGAACAGATCCTTTGTGTGGTCCTTAGGACAGAGAAGACAAATATTATACCCACAGGAGCCAGACATTAGACACTGACTGCCTTCAATTCCACTCAGCTGTGCGGAATTACTTACCTTCTGAATAAAAAAGATAGAGAGAGAGAGAGAGAGAGAGAGAGAGAGAGAGATTGATTTACCATGCCTAACCTGGTTGTGTCACCTTTGGCACATCCTTAACCCTGAAGAACCAAACAGAGCTCTCTGGCCACACCCATCACAAGCCTCTAAGGATCCATCAAAAGTAGACAGTCCGCTTAATACAGTTATAGTATAACGAGAAAAAACACCACAGCGAGGGAAGAAGAAACCAGAGAATATGGTTCTGTGGTTCAAGCAACAAACAGAAACTGAGGAAACAAGAACAAGGAAGACATTATGATGCTCCCAAATGAACAAGACGCCCCAATCCAAGATTATGAAGATGATGAGATGGAAGAAATGCAAGATATGGATTTCAAAAAATTTATGTTAATAACATTTAGAAGTTTTCAAAAACAAATTCTTGAACTACAGAAATCCTTACAGGACAGGATAGAAAATCTCTCTCGTGAAAATGAAATCTTAAGGAGGAATCAAAATGAAATGAAGAAACTAGTAGAACATGAAATTTTAAATGAAAAGTGATCCCTGTTAAATATAAGAGTGGGAATAAGAGAGGGAGGAGATGTACAATTTGGGACATGCTCAATCAGACTTGCCCCAATAGGTGGAGTTAGAAATGTGCCAGGGGATTCCAATACAATCCCATCAAGGTGGCATGTACCAATGCTATCTCACTAGTCCAAGTGATCAATTTCAGTTCACAATTGATCACACTGATAGGTCTGAGTGTCAAAGGGATCACACAAACAAGACTAGTGTCTGCTAATACTAACTGATAGAATCAAAAAGGGAGAGAATGATCCAACATGGGAAGTGGGATACACAGCAGACTCATAGAATGGCAGATGTCCTAAATAGCACTCTGGCCTCCGAATCAGCCCTTAAGGCATTCAGATCTGGCTAAAAAGCCCATGAAAGTATTTTAGGCATGGAAAGCCAAGACACTCTGGAAAAAAAAAAACCCTAAATGAAAGATCTCTGCGAGTGAGATCCCAGTGGAAAGAATGGGGCCATCAAAGAAGGAGGTTCCTTTCTCTGAAGGGAGGAGAGAACTTCCACTTTGACTATGACCCTGTCAGAATAAGATCAAAGTCGGCAAACTCAAAAGGCTTCCTTAGTCTTGGCAACTCATGACTAGAGCCTAGGGAGATTACTGATGCCATAAACAAGAGTGTCAAATTGTTAAGTCAACAACAGGAGTCACTGTGTACTTACTTCTCATGTGGGATCTGTCCTTAATGTGTTTTCCAATGTGAAGCAATGCTATAACTAGTACTCAAACAGTACTTTACACTTTGTGTTTCTGTGTGGGTGCAAACTGATGAAATCTTTACTTAATATATACTAAATTAATCTTCTGTATATAAAGATAATTGAAAATGAATCTTGATATGATGGAATGGGAGAGGGAGTGGGAGATGGGACGGGTGCAAGTGGGAGAGAAATTATGGGGGGGAAGCCATTGTAATCCATAAACTGTACTTTGGAAATTTATATTTACTAAATAAAAGTTAAAAAAAAGGAATTGTGATAGTGAAGAGAAATCAAAATGAAATGAAGAATTCAATAGATCAAATGACAAACACATTAGAGAGCCTTAAAAACATAGTCAGTGAAGCATAAGAGAGAATATTAGAAGACAGAGCACAGGAAAGTATACAGTCAAACCAAAGAAAAGAAGAGGAAATTAGAAATATAAAAAATATTGTTGGGAATCTACAGGATACTTAAAAAAACCAACATTTGGGTTCTAGGAGTTCCTGAAGGCATGGAGAGAGCGAAAGGATTAGAAGGTCTTTTTAGTGAGATACTAGCAGAAAATTTCTCAGGTTTGGAGAAGGACAGAGACATCCTAGTACAGGAAGCTCATAGAACCCCTAATAAACATGACCAAAAGAGATCCTCACCACGACACATTGTAATTAAACTCACCACACAGTGAAACAGAAAAGATCCTAAAATGTGCAAGAGAGAAATGTCAGATTACTCTGAGGATCTCCAAATAGACTCACAGCAGAATTCTAATCAGAGACCCTACAGGATAGGAGGGAATGGCGAGACATAACCCAGTTGCTAAACGAGAAAAACTGCCAGCCCAGAATGTTATATCCTGCAAAGCTCTCATTTGTGAATGAAGGTGAAATAAAGACCTTTCATAGCTAACAGAAATTGAAAGGATTTGTCGCCACTCGTCCAGCCCTGCAAAAGATGCTTAAAGATGTGTTACACACAGAAACACAGAAACACGGCCATCAATATGAAAGAAGGTAAAGGAAAAAAACCTACCAGTAAAAGATCACAGGAAGTTCAAAGCATATATTAGAAAATATCTTTCTGGAAGATGGCAGGACAAAGTTACTATGTATCAATAGTCACATTGAACGGTAATGGCCTCAACTCTCAGTTAAAAGACACAGATTGGCTGAATGCATTAAGGAACAAAACCCATCTATTTGATGCTTACTAGAAACACATCTTTCCAACAAAGATGCATACAGACTGAAAGTGAAAGGCTGGAAAAAGATATACCATGCCAACAGAAATGAAAAAAGAGCGGGCGTAGCCATCTTAATATCAGACAAAATAAACTTTAACACAAAAACTGTTAAGAAAGACAAAGAGGGGCACTATATAATGATTAAGGGTTCAATTCAACAGGAAGATGTAACTATTATCAATGTATATGCACCTAATTACAGGGCACCGGTATATTTAAACGATATGTTAAGGGACTTAAAGGGAGAGTTAGACTCCAATACAGTAGTACTGGGGGACATCAATACTCCACTCTCAGAAATAGACAGATCAACAGGACAGAAGATCAACAAGGAAACAGCAGATTTAATCGACACTATAGCCCAAATGGATCTAACAGATATCTACAGAACTTTTCATTCTACACAGAAAGCATTTACATTCTTCTCAGCAGTACATGGACCCTTCTCTAGGATTGACCACATACTAGGCCATAAAGCAAGTCTCAGCAAATTCAAAAGAATTAGAATCATACCATGCAGCTTCTCAGACCACAGTAGAATGAAGTTGGAAATTAGCAACTCAGGAATCCCTAGAGCATATGCAAACACATGGAGACTGAACAACATGCTCCTGAATGAACAATGGGTCATAGAAGAAATCAAAAGAGAAATCAAAAACTTTCTGGCAGTAAATGAGGATAACAGCACAACATACCAAAACTTATGGGATACAGCAAAAGCAGTGTTAAAAGGAAAGTTTATAGCATTAGGTGCCTACATCAAATTGGAAAGGCATCAAATAAATGATCTTTCAGTGCATCTCAAGGATCTAGAAAATCTGCAGCAAACCAGACCCAAATCTAGTAGGAGAAGAGAAATAATTAAAATCAGAGAAGAAATCAACAGGATTGAATCCAAAAAAATTTACAAAAGATTAGCCAAATGAAGAGCTGGTTTTTTGACAAAATAAACAAATATGACACACCATTGGCCCAACTAACTAAAAAAAGAAAAGACCCAACTCAATAAAATCAGAGATGAAAAATGTAACAACATACACCACAGAAATAAAAAGAATCATCAGAAATTACTACAAAAAATTGTATGCCAGCAAACAGGGCAATCAATCAGAAATGGATAGATTTCTGGACTCATGCAACCTACCTAAATTGAATGAGGAAGACATAGAAAACCTAAACAACACATCAGAAAGTTCATCCACCCAGACCAAGCAGGATTTACCCCTGGTATGCAGGGATGGTTCAATGTTTGCAAATCAATCAATGTGATACACCACATTAACGAACTGCAGAAGAAAAACCATATGATTATCTCAATAGACACCGAGAAAACATTTGATGAAATACAACACCCTTTCATGATGAAAACTCTAATAAAATTGGGTATAGAAGGAATATTCCTCAATGCAATCAAGGCAATTTATGAAAAACCCACAGTCAGTATCCTATTGAATGTGGAAAAGTTGGAAGCATTTCCACTGAGATCTGGTACCAGACAGGGATGACCACTCTCACCACTGCTATTCAATAGAGTTCTGGAACTTTTAGCCAGAGCTTTAGGCAAGAAAAAGAAATTAAAGGGACACAAATTGGGAAGGAAGAACTCAAAACTGTCCGCTATGCGGATGATATGATTCTTTATTTAGGGGATCCAAAGAACTCTACTAAGAGACTATTGGAACTCATAGAAGAGTTTGGCAAAGTAGTAGGATATAAAATCAATGCACAAAAATCAACAGCCTTTGTATACACTGGCAATGCCATGGCTGAGGAAGAACTGCTAAGATCAATCCCATTCACAATAGCTACAAAAACAAATACCTTGGAATAAGCTTAACCAAAGACGTTAAAGATCTCTACAATGAGAATCACAAAATCTTAAGGAAAGAAATAGAAGAGGATACCAAAAAATAGAAAAATCTTCCATGCTCATGAATTGGAAGAATCAATATCATCAAAATATCCATTCTCCCAAAGCAATTTATAGATTCAATGTGATACCAATCAAAATTCCAAAGACATTCTTCTCAGATCTGGAAAAAATGATGCTGAAATTCATATGGAGACACAGGAGACCTCGAATAGCTAAAGCATTCTTGTACAACGTAAACAAAGCCGGAGGCATCACAATGCCAGATTTCAGGACATACTACAGGGCAGTTGTACTAAAAACAGCATGGTTCTGGTACAGAAACAGATGGATAGACCAATGGAACAGAATTGAAACACCATAAATCAATCCAAACATCTATAGCCAACTCATATTTGATCAAGGATCCAAAACCAATCCCTGGAGTAAGGACAGTCTATTCAATAAATAGTGCTGGTTAAACTGCATATCCATGTGCAGAAGCATGAAGCAACACCCCTACCTTTCACCTTATACAAAAATCCTGTCAACATGGATTAAAGACCTAAATCTACAACCAGACACCATCAAATTATTAGATTACATCAGAGAAACCCTGCAAGATATAGGCACAGGCTAAGACTTCTTGGAAAAGACCCCAGAGGCACAGGCAGTCAAAGCCAAAATTAACACTTGGAATTGCATCAAATTGAGATGTTTCTGTACTTTAAAAGAAACAGACAGGAAAGTGAAGAGGGAAACGACGGAATGGGAAAAAATATTTGCAAACTATGCAACCGATAAAGGTTTAACAACCATAATCTACAAAGAAATCAAGAAACTCCACAACAACGAAATAAATAACCCACTTAAGAGATGGGCCAAGGACCTCAATAGACATTTTTCAAAAGAGGAAATCCAAATGGCCAACAGACACATGAAAAAATGTTCAAGATCACTAGCAATCAGGGAAATGCAAATCAAAACCACAATGAGGTTTCTTTCTTTTCTTTTTTTTTTTTGACAGGCAAAGTGGATAGTGAGAGAGAGAAACAGAGAGAAAGGTCTTCCTTTTTCCATTGGTTCACCCTCCGATAGCCGCCACGGCCGGCGCACTGCAGCCGGCATACCGCGCTATCCGAAGGCAGGAGCCAGGTGCTTCTCCTGGTCTCCCATGGGGTGCTGGGCCCAAGCACTTGGGCCATCCTCCACTGCCTTCCCGGACCACAGCAGAGAGCTGGCCTGGAAGAGGGGCAACTGGGAAAGAATCTGGCGCCCCGACCAGGACTAGAACCCAGTGTGCCTGCGCTGCTAGGTGGAGGATTAGCCTACTGAGCCATGGCGTCATCCCACAATGAGGTTTCACCTCACCCCAGTTGGAATGGCTCACATACAGAAATCTACTAACAACAGATGCTGGCTTGATGTGTGGAAAAAGGGACACTATCCCAATATGGTGGGAATGCAAACGTATAAAGTCATTATGGAAGTCAGTCTGGAGATTCCTCAGAAACCTGAATATAACCCTTTCATGCAACCCAGCCATCCCACTGCTTGGAATTTACCCAAAGGAAATTAAATTGGCAAATAAAAAAGCTATATGCACCTTAATGTTTTTTGCAGCTCAATTCATGATAGCTAAATCCTGGAATCAACCTAAATGCCCATCAACAGTAGACTGGATAAAGAAATTATGGTACATGTACTCCATAGAGATTGTACAGCAAAAAAATAAAAATAAAAAATAAAAAACAACAACGAAATCCGGTCATTTTCAACAAAATGGAGCAATCTGGAACACATCATGCTGAGTGAAATAAGCCAGTCCCAAAGGGACAAATATCATATGTTCTCCCTGATTGGTGACAACTATCCGAGCATCTTAAAGGAAACTTGTTGAAGTGAAATGGACACTATGAGAAACAGTGACTGGATCAGCCCTTGTCCTGACTGTCGATGAACAACTTAATACTTTATCCCTTTTAGTATTTTTTTTGTTCTACTTAATACCGTTGGTTGAACTCTGTAATTAACACACAATTATTCTTAGGTATTTAAATTTAATTGAAAAGTGACCCCTGTTAAATATAAGAGTGGGAATAAGAGAGGGAGGAGATGTACAATTTGGGACATGCTCAATGAGACCTGCCCCAAACAATAGAGATAGAAACGTGCCAGGGGATTCCAATTTAATCCTATCAAGGTGGCATGTACCAATGCCATCTCACTGGTCAAAATGATCAATTTCAGTTCACAATTGATCATAATAATAGGTCTAAGAGTCAAAGAGATCCCATAAACAAGATTAGTGTCTGCTAATACTAACTGATAGAATTAAGAAAGAGAGAACGATCTAATATGGGAAGTGAGATACACAGCAAACTCATAGAATGGCAGATGTCCTAAACAGCACTCTGTCCTCAGAATCAGCCCTTCAGATATTCATATCTGGCTGAAGAGCCCATGAAAGTATTTTAGGCATGGAAAGCCAAGACACTCTGGAAAAAAAAAGAAAAAAAAAGGATCTAAATGAAAGATCTCTCTCTGCAAGTGAGATCCCAGTGGTATGAATGGGCCATCAAAGAAGGAGGTACCTTTCTCTGAAGGGAGGAAAGAACTTCTACTTTGACTATGGCTTTTTCTAAATAAGATCAGAGTCGGCAAACTCAAAAGGCTCCCATAGCCTTGGCAACTCATGAGAAGAGCCTTGGCTAATTACTGATGTCATAAACAATGGTGTCAATTTGTTAAGTCAACAACAGGAGTCACTGTTTACTTACTCCTCATATGGGATCTCTGTCCTTAATGTGTTGTTCAATGTGAAGTAATGCTATAACTAGTACTGAAACAGTATTTTACACTTTGTGTGTCTGTGTGGGTACAAACTGTTGAAATCTTTACTTAATATATGCTAAATTGATCTTCTATATATAAAGAGAATTGAAAATGAATCTTGATGCGAATGGAATGGGAGAGGGAGCGGGATATTGGGAGGGTTGCGGGTGGGAGGGAAGTTATGGGGGGAAAAGCCATTGTAATCCATAAGCTGTACTTTGGATATTATATTTATTAAATAAAAGTTAAAAAAATAAATGTCTGGTAGGAATCAAAAGTGAAGCTGCCCAGTCATGGCTTCTCTTTGTTGGGAGGGTTTTTATTACTGGTTCAATCTCTGTTTTGGTAAGGGGTCTATATAGGTTTAGACGTTTCTGTGTCTTAAAGAATCAATTTTGATATGTTATGTGTGACCAGGAATGTATTCATTTCTTCTGCGTTTCACAATTTGTTGCTATATAGCTCTTTGTAGTGTTTTCTGAAGGTTCTTTTTCTTCTGTGGTATCTGTTGTTACATTTGTTTTTTCATATTGATTTTGTGGATTTGGGTCTTCTCCCTCTATCTTTTTTTGGTTAGTTGGCCATTGGTATATCAATTTTGTTTGTTTTTCCAAAAAAACAGAATTCTTAATTTCCAGATCTTTTAGTTTTTTATTCAATTTTGCTTATTTCTTCTCTAATTTTAATTATTTCTTTCCTTCTACTAATTTTGGTAATGCTGGCATCCCATATGGGCACTGATTTGAGACCCAGCTGCTCTACTTCTGATCCATCTCCATGGTAATGCACCTAAGAAAGCTTATTATTTTCTTTCTATCTTCATATTGCCTTCTTTACACATGTGTCAAATCTCCTCATGTCTTTTTCTTTTTTTTAAATTTATTTTTTAAGGAATACAAATTTTATAAGTACAACTTTAGGAGTATAGTTATTCTTCCCACCATGCCTGCCCTCCTAACCACACTGCCACACCTCCTCCTCCTCCCTTTGCACTTGCCAGTCTCATTCTTCATTAAGATTCATTTTCAATTTGTACACAGAAGTCCAACTCTATACTAAGTAAAGGTTTCAACAATTTGCACATACATACACACACACAGATACAAAAAAAAAATCCTGCATGGGGATTTAATGCACAGTGACTCCTGTTGTTAATTTAACATTTAACATTCTTAAGTATGATGTCAGTGAACACCCAAGGCTCTTGACATGAGCTGCCAAGGATGTGGAAGCCTTTTGAGTCCACTAACTCTGTCAGTGTTTGGACAAGGCCATGGGCAAAGTGGAAGTTCTCTCCTCCCTTCAGAGAAGAGTATATCCACTTTTCTCTGAAGGGAGGAGAGAACTTCCACTTTGTGTATGACCCTGTCTAAAAACCGACAGAGTTTGTGAACCCAGAGGTTTCCATATCCTTGGCAAGCTCATGTCAAGAGCCGTGGGTGAACACTTATGTCATAAATAAGAGTGTCAGTTGTTAAATCAACAACAGGATTTACTTTGCACTTACTCCCTATGTTGGACCTCTGTCCTTAATTAGTTGTACTATGAGAATTAATGGTAAAACTTGTCTTCAAACTGTACTTTATACTAAAATTTCTGTGTGGGTGCAAATAGTTGAAATCTCTACTTACCATAGAGTTGGTCTTCTGTATATAAAGCCAATTAAAAATGAATATTAATGGAAAATGAAATGGGAGAAGGAGTGAGAGGTGGAATGGGTGAGCAGGAATGGGGGGAAGAAACAGTATATCCCTAAAAGCTGAACATATGAAAATTTGTACCATTAGAAGTAAGTCTGTAGGAATGTATGCAGAACTATACAGCTTTATAGTTACAAACTTCCTCTTCCCTCTCTTATTCGCACTCTTATTTTTCACTGACATCTATTTTCAATTAACTTTATACACATATGATTAACTCTATGTTAAGTAAAGAGTTCAATAAATAGTATGAAGAAAAAAATAAAACAAAAAAATACCAAAAAAGCAAAACTGTTCCTTGAGAGGCAATACAAGGGCAGCTCAAGTAATCCCTTCTTAAAATGTCAATTTCACTTCTACAGATTTCCTTTTAGGTCTCTATTAGTTCTCACAAATCAGGGAGAACATACAGTTTTTGTCCCTTTGGGACTGCTCATGCCTATTTCTTATCTGGACAAATATGACAGCATTTATGGTCCATCCAGATAGTCTAGGACAGCCTCATCAGCTTAAGACCATTAATGTAATCATATCTACAAAGACTTTTTAAAAATAAGATGACATTTGCACAATTCATATTATAAAAATGGATATTTTTAAAAATATTTTTGTCTTGAGTCTCTTTAAAAAACATTCATTTTCATCTACTCAAAAGGCAAAGTGATAGAGAAAGAGAGAGAGAGAGGGAGGGAGAGAGAGGTCTTCCATCTATGGAAATTACAACTGTGAAGTTACAGAGGCTGAGGGAGAGGGAGAGGGAGGAGGGATGATGGAGGATGGAGGAGAGAGGAGGAAGGAGGGAGGAGGGAGGAGGGAGGTCTTCCCTCTGCTGGTTCACTAACCAAATGGCCACAATGGCTGGAGCTGCATCTATCTGAAACCAGGAGCCAGGAGCTTCTTCCAGGTCTCCCACATGAGTCTGAGGCCCAAGGACTTGGGCCATCTTCTACTGCTTTCCCTGACCATAACAGAGAGCTGGATCTGAAGTGGAGCGACTAGGACCCGAACTGGTGCGCACATGGGATGCCAGCACTGTAGGCAGCAGCTTTACCTGCTACACCACAGTGCCATCCCCTCAAAATCTTTTTAGTATAGGGAGAGAACCGTATAGGTCAATCTGAAATGTGATTTATTTTAAACTGATAGTGGTATCACAAACTATGTATCATTTCTGTCATAGAATACTGTACATTTAATGTACTCTTAATTGACTATGGTGAATATGGGAAGACAACTAAAATTTCAAACAGTAGTACCTGATTATGCACTTATTCAAGAATTTTAATTAAATGGAATTATATGAATTAATGGATTAATGGCTATGATGTTTAAAAGGACATGTATGCTGGCCTATCATAACTGGAGAACTCTTTTCCCAGGAGCCTCATTTGAATGCTGTACTATTACTTGGCCTTTATAACTAAGTAGTCATTCAGATATACAGCTAACCCTAATTTATATACAATTCTATCTTTTTTTCTTCCTATCTAAAATGATAAAAATTTAAAAAGCAATCAATTGTTAATATTAGTAACATCATATTTTGAGTTATCATGAATTTGCCTGTAGAGAAAGATTTTGCTGTTGAACATGACAGACTGAAATTCAAAAAGAATAGTCAAAAATGCACCATAATTGCTCTTGAAGAAAAGGCTATTGATTTCTTCACCATTATCTCATCAAAGAGAAAGTGAAGGGAGAAAAATACAAGTTCAAAGAGATCCACTACTCAGGTAACAGTTAAGAGCTTTGGGTGAAAATTTCTACCTCATTAAAATCCTTTAAAGGAAGCAGCTTGTCTTTGTGGAGGAATCATCATTCTCAGTTTGAGTCCATCCTCTGGAGTTTTCACCTCTGCAGCAGGGTTCATTCTGTGCAGTTTCTAAGAAGTGCTTCTTTCATGGGAGGGATTTATGTTAAGTTGGTTGAGGGGAGGTAGTTGATTGTGAAGCCTTTTTAATGGAGTACAAAAGACTGTTGAGTAATTAAATAGATTTCTTTTCCTTGAGACTCTTCCATGGCTTTAAAAAAACCACTCTGTTGAGCCATGTAAAATCAATTTCCATTACTGGCCTTGACCTTTGCAGTTTTATAAACATGTTTTTTTCCCTGAGTTTGGAATGTGGTTCAAAGGCAATAGTATAAGACTAGAGGCTGAAATAGGTTATTTTAATAAAACTTACTTCTTTTAAAGTAAAAAATTTCCTCACATTCATTCAGCTACTGTGTATGTTATGAATATAATTAAACATTTATACATTTCTCTATGTTTATGTTACATCTATGTTGTGTGTATTTACATTAAGTATATAAATATGGGTATTGATTTGTTTATTCTTAATTGAAGAGTCATAATTATATACACTTATGTGGTACCATGTGATGGTTTGATATATGTTTATATAAGATGGAATTATTAAATATAGCTAATTAACATATCCGTTACTTCACTTGCTTATAATGTTTGAGACAATTGAAATCTACCCTTATTTGAAATATATAATGCACTATTTTTTATTATTGCTTCAGTTACCCTTCTGTGCAATAGATTTCAAATTTATTCCTCCTAACTCAAATTTATTACCCTTTGTCCAACAACTCCTCATTCCTGCTCTCCCCCTTCAAATATGTTTATTTATAGATTTTTTCTTCTCTACAGTACAGATTTGTACTTTGTTTTCACTGCTGAAAGGTATTTTTTCCCTTCCTATTCCAAGAAAGTAGCCAAGCCATTGTGTTCCTGAGCCCCAGGGGCTTAGGATTGCTGAATGGAAAGTAGATGTTGCCAGAGGACTGCTTCATTACATTTTTGTTTTGTTTTGCTTTGTTTTGTTTTGGAGGATTAGTCCATTGTGATGGTTATGCAATGTCACCTAAGGTGGAGAAGAGGGGTGAGGTTTTTGGGGATGTGTGAGGAGATGGAGGCAGAAATGACTGTATAGTAGAAATTCCTTGAGACAAAGAGAAGGAAGGAGATTGGGTGGTTTCCAAAGAGGTAGTCTACGTTAATTTCCAGCTGGGCTGATTGCTACGGGACACCAAGGAAAAAGGACTTTAGGAGCCCTGGTCTTGGCAACTTTGGAGACACAGACCCTTGCATAAGCTTACCAGTGAGTATAATGACCTTCCCCAGGGGCCAGATAATGAGCACATCAGTAGGGACCAGTCAGGGCCTTAAGACTTTCTTTCAAAATTTTGGACTATAGAAGTCATCCTCAGTCCAAACTTTTGCATCACCTGGAAATGGAATTGGAGAAGGAAGACCAGAAATGATTGAAATGGAAATTGGTGCTCTAAGTAGATCAGTTGGATTTAAACAAAACATCCAGAGCGATAGTGAAGGTTTTATGCTTCTTCTTTCCCCTACTATTTCTTCATCTGTGAAATGTTGATTATTTAACATTAAATGAAAACCTATATGAAGTAACTGTATTACAATATTATATATTCAATGGACTGTCACCAAGAAATATTTATGTGTGTCCATACTATTGCAAGTACAGGAATTTCAATGATACACAAAATAAACTTCTAGTTCTCAAGGATTTGATGTTATAATTCTATATGTGAATTAAGTACATAGAACTATCTGTAAGAAATGGGTTCATGTCTCCAAGTAAGAAATGTAGGCAGATGAACCTGAGAGGGACCATAGGGAAACTGAATGGAAGTGTTTGGAGGCAGGAGTCATCATGTAAGATTAAAAAAAAAAAAAAAACTGTAGGAAGCTTAGAACAGAAGATGGCAATCCTAAGGGTGAAAAGAATTTGTGTGTGATGCTATCATCGAAAGATTATCTTGAAGACACAGTAGTTATTCATAAAATAATTGAACAGGATATTTGAACATTTTTTCCTGTGCTTTGTTTTCCATTTAATTTTTCAAAAATCAAAATGATAGGTACACAAAGTTTAAAGAATAATTGATAGAATTAAAAAGGAGAGAATGATCCTACATGGGAAGCAGGATACACAGCAGACTCATAGAATGGCAAATGCCCTAAATAGCACTCTGGCCTCAGAATCAGCCCTTAAGGCATTCAGATCTGGCTAAAAAGCCCATGAGAGTTTCACAGGCATGGAAAGCCAAGAAACTGTGGCAAAAAAAAAAAAAAATGACCTAAATAAAGATCTCTGTGAGTGAGATCCCAGTGGAAAGAATGGGCCATCAAAGAAGGTGGTATTTTTCTCTGAAGGGAGGAGAGAACTTCCACTTTGAATATGGCCTTGTCTAAATAAGATCGGAGTTGGTGAACTCAAAAGGTTTCCATAGCCTTAGTAGCTCATGACAAGAGCCTCGGGTGATTACTGACGTCATAAATAAGAGTGTCAATTGTTGAATCAACAACAGGAGTCACTGTGCACCTACTCCTCATGTAGGACCTCTTTTTCCTTAATGTATTGTACTATGTGAATTAACAGTATAACTAGTACTCAAACAGTACTTTATACTTTGTGTTTCTGTGTGGGTACAAACTGTTGAAATCTTTACTTAATATATACTAAATTGTTCTTCTGTATATAAAGATAATTGAAAATGAATCTTGATGAGGGATGGGATGGGAGAGGCAGTGGAAGACAGGATGGTTGCAGGTGGGAGGAAGGTTATGGGGGGAAAATCCACTATAATTCAAAAGTTGTACTTTGGAAATTTATATTTATTAAATAAAAGTTGCAAAAAAGAATAAAAGATTCCAATAAGATGGTACCAAAAACCCCCTTAGTTGCTCTCATCCATTTTTCTCTACTCGGAATCAACCATCAACCACTTTTATTTGTTTTTGTTGTTTTACTTGTTTTTTTTCTTAGTATATGATCTATATGTTCCCAAGTAATGTGCTAATATTCCCATTTTGATTTTTTGTTTTAAGCATTATCTATTAGTATTTACTTACATTTTAGAAAATGATTTTTTTTTTAATTTGGCATTCTCCACCTTTACCCAATCACATGAATTCTTTTTGCTCCCCACCTTTCCAGTATTATAATTTTTTAAATTAATTTATTTATTTGAGTGGCAGAGCTGCAGAGAGAGGGAGAGGAAGAAACAGGGAGAGAGGTCTTCCATCGCTTGTTTACTCCCAAAATGGCCACAATGGCTGGAGCTGGGCTGATCTGAAGCCAGGAGCCAAGAGCTTCTTCCAGATCTCCCCTGGTGGTGCAGGGGTCCAAGCACTTGGGCCATCTTCCATTGCTTTCCCAGGTTATTAGCAAGGAACTGGATCAGAAGTGGAACAGCTGGGACTCGAACCAGCATCCATATGGAATGTCGGCCCTGCAAGTGGAGGCTTAACCCACTACACCACAGCGCTGGCCCTTCCAGTATTGTAACTTGAATTAGAGAAAAGTTACTGCAAATGCTATTCATAAGTAGCATTTTATGGAAGCACATCTTCCAAAATGATGCAGGAGATGAACAATTTTTGACTCTTTGAATGCCTACAAATATTCTTATTCTTCCTTCATATCAATTGATAGTTTGGATATAGACATTAATATTGAGAAACATTATCTTTTAGGATTTTTAAGGTATTGCTCTTCTTATAACTTCTAGGAGCACACTATGGCTAGTGTGCTGTTGGAAAATCCAAAGATAATAATTTTCTTGGTCCTTGTAAGTGATCATTTTCCATGCCCTCCTGTCTTGGAGCTTGCCTTTGTTCTCAGTTTTAAAATTTCATGATGATGTGACTTCGGTGTGGTTAATCTGCATTCTCTTTCGATGTAAATATTTAGGCCATTTTGTTCTTAGAAATTCACTTGAAATCAATAATTGTCTTTCTTCTCTTTCTCCATTCTGTTTCATGAGAACTCCTTTTATTTCAGAGTTCAACTTGTGAATTTGTCCTCTAATTATCTGATTTTTTTTCTTCTCTTTTCCATCCGTTGGTTTACCCCCCAAATGGCTGCAACGACCAGAGCTGAGCCAATCCAAAGCTAGGAGCCAGGAGCTTCTTCATGGTCTCCCACCTGGGTGCAAGGGCCCAAACACTTGGACCATCTTCCACAGCTTTCCCAGGCCATAAACAGCTGATTGGAAGAGGAACAGCAGGGACACAAACCAGCTCCCATATGGAATGCAGGTGCCACAGGTGGAGGCTTAGCTTACTATGCCAAAGCGCCATTCCCCATTTTCTTGTTCTTATTTGTTGGTTCTTTTTTCTGGAGGATTTCTACAATTTTATTTTCTGACACTTCTATTGAGTTTTTCATTTGTGCGCTTTTATATATTTAAAGTTTATAGTATTTTATATATTTGTTTACTGAACAGCCTTTTTTCAGAAACTGCAGATTGTATTTGTTTTGTAAAAACAATGCATTCCCTTGCTTCCCTAAAGATATTAATGATAATAAATTTTCTTCTCTTTGTGTTGTCTTTTGTTCTTCCACTTGTTTGAACTTTAATTTTGTTCTGTATTTCTCATTTTAAAAGATATCTTGGGGCCAGCCTTGTGGCAGAGAAGGTAATGCTCCAGCTACAATGCTGGCATCCCATATGGGTACCAGTTTGTGTCCTGGCTGCTCCACTTCTGATCCAGCTTTCTTAATGGTCTGTGAAAAACAATGGAGGATGGCCCAAGATGAAGCTCCAGCTCCTGGCTACAGGCTAGCCCATCTCTGGCTGTTGCAGCCATCTAGGGAGTGAACAAACAGAAGCAAGATCTCTCTATTTCCCTCTCTGTCTGTAATTCTGCCTTTCAAATAAAGAAATAAAAAAATAAAAATATCTTAGCTATCTGGTAATCCTGAATTGTTTGCATATACTTAAGAGTGTCATATACTTACCATATGAGGGTGAAGATTGTTGGCTTAGCTGTAGGGAGATTTGTTGATGTTAGTGCTGTGTAATATAAGTATATACAATGATGAACATGTTCAATACCATAGGCACTCCATATATGTCTATGGATCACTTGAAATGTGACTAGTTTTACTGAGGAAATGGTGTTTTCATTTTAATTAACTTACATTTTATTTTTCTAGATTCATTTATTTATTTGAAAATCAGAATTATGCAGGGAGGGGGAGAGACAGAGAGAGAAAAAGAGATATCTTCTGTCTGCTGGTTCACTGCCCAGATGGCTGCAATGGTCAGGGCTGTGCCAGGCTGATGCCAGGAGTTTCAGCTGGGTTTCTCACATAGGCAGCAGTGGCCCAAACACTTATGCCATCTTTGACTGCTTTTCTGAGGCTACTAGAAGGCAGCTGGTTCAGAAATGGATCAGCTGGGACATGAATTGGTACCCATATGGGATGCTGGGTTCACAGGCTGCAGCATTACCTGCTACCTGCTGAGCCACAGTGCAGGCCCCTAGTTTATATTTTAAAATGAGTTGCTGCTTGTGGCTACTAGCTACTGCATTGGACAACACAAGTACAGACTCTGAATTTTTTCTTTATTGAATTTGGTTAGATTTATTAGATAAAAAGCCTGAATTCCTTTGTGGAAAGTTTAGGCCTGATTGTTAGCATTCTGAAAGCCAGGTAGAGAAAGAAGACTGGAGGGCAGGGATAAGTTTTAGTTTTCAATATGTCAAGACCCACCCAATCCTAATTTTTCTATTCAGGATTGCACTTTCACCTCTCCCAAAACCCCTTTTTTTCTCCTTTTCCAGAAAATGATCCTCAAGGCTTTTGTTGAGAGTTCCTGGGGGATTTGAGGCCCTAATTCCTTTTTTTTGTTTTCTATTTTTAATCCTGCCTTTGCTTCCAGAGCTACCCATCACCACCAGTTCCCAATGCTTGTGTAGAATCATTGGCTTTTCAGTTTTTGTATACCATCTTGGGACCTAGCACTCTTAGGTCTACTACTATATCAATTATCTTAAAATTTTTAAAAATTATTTATTTGAGTGGAAGAGAGAGAGAGAAAGAGAGAGAGAGAGGGAATTTTTTTCATCTGCTTTTTCACTCCCTAAATGCTCACAAAGGCTAGGGTTGGGCCAGGCCAAAGCCAGGCAGGAACTTCATCTGGGTTTCTCTGATGTGTGGCAGGGGTCCAAAGGCCATCCTCTGTTGCCTTACCACATGTATTAGCAGGGAGCTACAGGGGAAGTGGATCATCCAGGACTCAAACTGGTACTCCAATATGGGATGCTGGTGTTGCAGGCACCAGTTTAGCTCACTGTGCCACAACACTGGCCCCTTTTATTCGTGTCCTTTTCAATGTCCTTATGATTTTGTGTCCTGAAAATAAAATTTTTTACCACATTTCAAAAATTAAATGTCTATTTATTCAGCAATCTTTTTTTTTTACAGCCAGACCGAATTTTTTCAGAGAAAATAAATCCGCAGAGCTAGGTGACCAACTGCCTGGGTGTACAAGACGGAGCAGGTGGCAGAAGGCCCCTACCCCCAGGTGCCGGGCCTTTTTAAGGAGGGCTAGGGCTAGGGGCAGGGGTAGGGGGCAGCAGGGAGAGGAATTCCAGGAACTGGGCAGGGGGGGCCCTTGGGAACCTTATTCAGCAATCTTTACTTCATAGTTTATTTCATATGTGTGTCTATATTTATGTACTTTCTAATATAGTCACTTACTAACTTTTATGTTGTTCTTTTTTTTTAAGTTGTTCTTTAAATAGTTTATTTACAATGTCACCCAGCTGTTATAATTTACAGTGTACATCTCCAGGAATAATTACAAAAATGTGTAAAATATTTCTGTCCCCCCCCCTTTTTTAGCAACCTGCATCAGCTGACCTGTATAAGCCTTTTAAATTTTCATTGATTGAGATTGAATTTAGATAATCTGTCTTCTCACAATGGACTTTTCAAAATAATTCAATAGGCTTCTCATAATAGGGTAGACTTTGTACATATTCAAATATATGGTGAGATCTTTTATCTCTAAAAAATATTTAGAAAAGCACACCTTTTATTCAGACATATACAATTAGCTCTTCAAGGTGATTGAATAGAACTCCTAAAACTGGAGAGATTTTTCTGAAGACTCATACAAAGCTGTTGGCTTTATTTGTATGGAATAAATTTTGGGGAAAGTAACATTTTATTTTCAAGCATGTATGATATTTAGACAACTCTATAAAAAGTATAAAGTGTAGGTGTAACTTAAACACATAATCATTGCTATTGTATTTTACCTCCTCTTCTGTCACTGGAGATGTGGTCAATGATGACTAAGGTTGGATTTCTCTGGGGGTACAGATTCTGATTAACTATGATTTACAGAAATAAAGTACCATTTATTGCACATCTGGGATGGGGCATAAGCCCACTACATATTTAAAGCAACATATGACAAGGAAGATCAGCAGAATCAAAGGTAGAGTAAGCCACACTTCAACTTTCGTTTATAAAGCAGTAGTTCAACATTTTTTTCAATTTGGACAATTTTTGGAGTTGGATGATTTCTTTTTGCTCCTCATTTTCTAACTATAATCTGATTTTTCTTAGAAAATAAAGATGGTGGTTCATCTCTTGGCCAGCATAGGTGAGCCCTGTCAAAGATCATAATGAGAGCCTTCGAAGTATTCCACTCTTTGAGAATGTTACCCTGGAGAATGAACAGCAGCACTGATGGCTTGCATGGATAGTTTTCTTCCACGTTTTGCGTGCTAAAACAGAACTATGCTCAGTATGTTGGTGTTCTGTTTTTATTAAATCTTCAGTATGACTTTTGTGTCAATCTTGGAGATTCTTAATTATACTTGTGTTTATTTTTCTGTTCAGTGGTTGAAGTTATTACTCCGCCTTCATTGTTCTTTCCCTTCCCTATATTCCCACCCCCACCTAGAATTTGTACCACACAATTTTGTATCTAATTATAAGACACCATTTTGTTGCTGTTTGCTTCATACAGTCCCACCTCACCCACCTCCAATCTCCTCTGTGCCTCCATCTAACTGACTTGTAATAGTTCAGAAGCAAAAATCCTGCATTATATGTCATTATAACCCTCACAGTGCAGCTTGCAAGGGCACCCAGATAAGGTTATTGTAGTGACAGACACAATTTTGACATGTGTTGCCATTTGTCTTGTACATGCTCTGCTCCATGTGCCAAGTAGACACTTTACATACTATTTCCTATCCTTACATAGATCCTGCAACAGAACTGATATTTTCCCTTTATTTTTTCAGTTGAATCTGAGACTTAGAGAAGGCAAGAAACTTCCCTATGGCTAATAAGCATCCAGTTCAGACTTGAAACCAGGTTGAACCTAGAATTTAAACCCATGCTCTTTTACTTCGTTTTAGACTATTAAGTGGAGGATATTCTGTTTTTTTTTTTTTCACTTTTATTTAACAAATATAAATTTCCAAAGTACAATTATGGATTACAATGGGTTTTCTCTCCCCGTAACTTCCCTCCACCCACAACCCTCCCATGTCCTGCTCCCTTTCCCATTCCATTCACATCAAGATTCATTTTCAATTATCTATATATACAGAAGATAATTCAGTATATATTAAGTAAAGATTTCAACAGTTTGCACCTACACAGAAACACAAAGTGTAAAGTACTGTTTGAGTACTAGTTATTAATTCACATTGTACAACACATTAAGGACAGAGATCCTACATGGGGAGTAAGTGCACAGTGCCTCCTGTTGTTGACTTAGAAAATTGACACTCTTGTTGATGGCATCAGTAATCAACCTAGGCTCTTGTCATGAGTTGCCAAGGCTATGGAAGCCTTATTGAGTTCGCTGACTCCGATCTTTTTTAGAAAAGGTTATAGTTAAAGTGAAAGTTCTCTCCTCCCTTCAGAGAAAGGTACCTCCTTCTTTGATGGCCCATTCTTTCCACTGGGATCTCACTCACAGAGAGAGATCTTTCATTTAGTTTTTTTTTTTTTTTTTCCAGAGTGTCTTGGCTTTCCATGCCTAAAATACTCTCATGGGCTCTTGAGCCAGATCTGAATGCCTTAAGGGGTGATTCTGAGGCCAGAGTGCTGTTTAGAATATCTGCCATTCTATGATTCTATTGTGTATCTCACTTCCCATATTGGATCGTTCTCTCTTTCTTAATTCTATCAGTTAGCATTAGTAGACACTAATCTTGTTTATGTGATCTCTTTGACTCTTAGACCTATTATTATGATCAATTGTGAACTGAAATTGATCATTTTGACCAGTGAGATGGCATTGGTACATGCCACCTTGATAGGATTAAATTGGAATCCCCTGGCACGTTTCTAACTCTACTGTTTGGGCAAGTCTGATTGAACATGTCCCAAATTGTACATCTCCTCCCTCTCTTATTCCCACTCTTATATTTAACAGGGGTCACTTTTCAATTAAATTTAAATACCTAAGAATAATTGTGTGTTAATTACAGAGTTCAACCAATGGTATTAAGTAGAACCAAAAAAATACTAAAAGGGATAAAGTATTAAGTTGTTCATCGACAGGACAAAGGCTGCTCAAGTCACTGTTTCTCATAGTGTCCATTTCACTTTAACAGGTTTCCTTTTTGGTGCTCGGTTAGTTGTCACCAATCAGGGAGAACATATGATATTTGTCCCTTTGGGACTGGTTTATTTCACTCAGCATGATGTGTTCCAAATTCCTCCATTTTGTTGCAAATGACCGGATTTCATTGTTTTTGACAATGAGTACGTGTCCCATAATTTCTTTATCCAGTCTACTGTTGATGGGCATTTGGGTTGGTTCCAGGTCTTAGCTATTGTGAATTGAACTGCAAAAAACATTAAGGAGAGACAGCTTTTTTGTTTATCAATTTAAACTCCTTTGGGTAAATTCCAAGGAGTGGTATGGCTGGGTTGTATGGTAGGGTTATATTCAGGTTTCTGAGGAATCTCCAGACTGACTTCCATAGTGGCTTGACCAGTTTGAATTCCCACCAACAGTGGGTTAGTGTCCCTTTTTCCCCACATCCTCGCCAGCATCTATTGTTGGTAGATTTCTGAATGGGAGCCATTCTAACTGGGGTGAGGTGAAACCTCATTTGGTTTTGATTTGCATTTCCCTGATTGCTAGTGATCCTGAACATTTTTTCATGTGTTCTGTTGGCCATTTGGATTTCCTCTTTTGAAAAATGTCTATTGAGGTCCTTGGTTCATCTCTTAAGCGGGTTATTTATTTTGTTGTTGTGGAGTTTCTTGATTTCTTTGTAGATTCTGGTTATCAACCCTTTATCTGTTGTGTAGTTTGCAAATATTTTTTTCCCATTCCATTGGTTGCCTCTTCACTTTCCTGACTGTTTCTTTTGAAGTACAGAAACTTCTCAATTTGATGCAATCCCAAGTGTTAATTTTGGCTTTGACTGCCTGTGCCTCTGGGGTCTTTTCCAAGATGTCTTTTCCTGTGTCTATATCTTGCAGGGTTTCTCCGATGTTCTCTAATAATTTGATGGTGTTGGATCATGGATTTAGATCTTTAATCCATGTTGACTGGATTTTTGTGTAAGGTGAAAGATAGGGGTGTTGCTTCACACTTCTGAATGTGGAAATCCAGTTTTCCGAGCACCATTTGTTGAATGGACTGTCCTTGCTCCAGGAATTGTTTTTAGATCCTTGATCAAATATAAGTTGGCTGTAGATGTTTGGACTGATTTCTGGTGTTTCAATTCTGTTCCATTGGTCTATCCATCTGTTTCTGTACTAATACTATGCTTTTTTAAATTTTATTTTTATTTATTTATTTTTTTGATATGCAGAGTGGACAGTGAGAGAGAGAGAGAGACAAGGGGAAAGGTCTTCCTTTTTGTTGGTTTACCCTCCAATGGCCGCCGCGGCCAGCGTGCTGCGGTCAGAGCATCGGGCTGATCCGAAGCCAGGAGCCAGGTGCTACTCCTGGTCTCCCATGTGGGTGCAGGGCTCAAGGACCTGGGCCATCCTCCACTGCACTCCCGAGCCATAGCAGAGAGCTGGTGTGGAAGCAGGGAAACCGGGACAGAATCCAGCACCCCGACCAGGACTAGAACCCGGTGTGCCGGAGCTGCAAGGCAGAGGATTAGCCTACTGAGCCACGGCGCTGGCCACCATGCTGTTTTGATTACAATTGCCCTGTAGCATGTCCTGAAATCTGGCATTGTGATGCCTCCAGCTTTGTTTTTGTTGTACAAGATTGCTTTAGCTATTCAAGGTCTCCTGTGTCTCCATATGAATTTCAGCATCGTTTTTTCCAGATCTGAGAAGAATGTCTGGTATTTTGATTGGTATCACATTGAATCTATAAATTGGTTTTGGGAGAATGGACATTTTGATGATATTGTTTCTTCCAATCCATGAGTTTGGAAGATTTTTCCATTTCTTGGTATCTTCTTCTATTTCTTTCTTTAAGATTTTGTGATTCTCATTGTAGAGATCTTTAACGTCTTTGGTTAAGTTTATTTCAAGGTATTTGATTGTTTTTGTAGCTATTGTGAATGAGATTGATCTTAGCAGTTCTTTCGCAGCCATGGCATTGTCTGTATATACAAAGGCTGTTGATTTTTGTGCATTGATTTTATATCCTGCTACTTTGCCAAATTCTTCTATGAGTTCCAATAGTCTCTTAGTAGAGTTCTTTGGATCCCCTAAATAAAGAATCATATCATCTGCAAAGAGGGACAGTTTGACTTCTTCCTTCTCAATTTGTATCCCTTTAATTTCTTTTTCTTGCCTAAAGCTCTGGCTAAAAGTTCCAGAACTCTATTGAATAGCAGTGGTGAGAGTGGTCATCCCTGTCTGGTACCAGATCTCAGTGGAAATGCTTCCAACTCTTCCCCATTCAATAGGATGTTGGCCATGGGTTTTCATAAATTGCTTTGATTGTATTGAGGAATGTTCCTTCCATACCCAGTTTGCTTAGAGTTTTCATCATGAAAGGGTGTTGTATTTTATCAAATGCTTTCTTGGCATCTATTGAGATAATCATATGGTTTTTCTTCTGCAGTCTGTTAATGTGGTGTATCACATTAATTGATTTGCGAATGTTGAACCATCCCTGCATACCAGGGATAAATCCCACTTGGTCTGGGTGGATGATCTTTCTGATGTGTTGTTGCATTCTATTGGCCAGAATTTTATTGAGGGTTTTTGCATCTATGTTCATGAGGGATATTGGTCTGTAATTTTCTTTCAATGCTGCATCTTTTTCCGGTTTAGGAATTAAGGTGATGCTGGCTTCATAGAAAGAATTTGGGAGGATTCCCTCTTTTTCGATTGTTCTGAATAGTTTGAGAAGAATCAGAGTTATTTCTTCTTTAAATGTCTGGTAGATTTCAGCAGTGAATTCGTCTGGTTCTGGGCTTTTCTTTGTTGGGAGGGCCTTTATTACTGTATCAATTTCTGTCTCAGTTATGGGTCTGTTTAGGTTTTCTATGTCTTCCTGGTTCAATTTAGGTAGGTTGCATGTGTCCAGGAGTCTATCCATTTCTGATTGATTTCCCTGTTTGCTGGCATACAGGTCCTTGTAGTAATTTCTAATGATTCTTTTTATTTCTGTGGTGTCTGTTGTTACATTCCCTTTTTCATCTCTGATTTTATTGATTTGGGTCTTTTCTCTTCTTTTTTAGTTGGTTGGGCCAATGGTGTGTCAATTTTGTTTATTTTTTCAAAAAACCAGCTCTTCATTTGGCTAATCTTTTGTAATTTTTTTTGTATTCAATCCTGTTGATTTCTTCTCTGATTTTAATTATTTCTCTTCTCCTACTAGATTTGGGTCTGGTTTGCTGCAGATTTTCTAGATCCTTGGGATGCATTGAAAACTCATTTATTTGATGCCTTTCCAATTTCTTGATGTAGGCACCTAATGCTATAAACATTCCTTTTAACACTGCTTTTGCTGTATCCCATAAGTTTTGGTATGTTGTGCTGTTATCCTCATTTACTTCCAGAATGTTTTTGATTTCTCTTTTGATTTCTTCTATGACCCATTGTTCATTCAGGAGCATGTTGTTCAGTCTCCGTGTGTTTGCATATGCTCTAGGGATTCCTGAGTTGCTAATTTCCAACTTCATTCCACTGTGGTCTGAGAAGCTGCATGGTATGATTCTAATTCTTTTGAATTTGCTGAGACTTGCTTTATGGCCTAGTATGTGGTCAATCCTAGAGAAGGGTCCATGTACTGCTGAGAAGAATGTAAATGCTTTCTGTGTAGGATGAAAAATTCTGTAGATATCTGTTAGATCCATTTGGGCTATAGTGTCGATTAAATCTACTGTCTCTTTGTTGATCTTCTGTCCTGTTGATCTGTCTATTTCTGAGAGTGGGGTATTGAAGTCCCCCAGTACTATTGTATTGGTGTCTAAGTCTCCCTTTAAGTCTCTTAACTAATCTTTTAAATAAACTGGTGCCCTGTAATTAGGTGCACATACATTGATAATAGTAACATCTTCCTGTTAAATTGATCCCTTAATCATTAGATATTGCCCCTCTTTATCTCTCTTAACGGTTTTCATGTTACAGTTTATGTTGTCCTATATTAAGATGGCTATGCCAGCTGTTTTTTGGTTTCCGCTGACAGGCAGAGTTAGACAGTGAGAGAGAGAGAGACAGAGAGAAATGTCTTCCTTTTCCATTGGTTCACCCCCCTAAATGGCTGCTATGGCCGGTGCGCTGCGACCTGCGCGCTGCGCCGATCTGAAGCCAGGAGCCAGGTGCTTGCTCCTGGCCTCCCCTGCAGGTGCAGGGCCCAAGCACTTGAGCCATTCTCCAGTGTCTTCCCGGGCCACAGCAGAGAGCTGGAATGGAAGAGGAGGAACCAGGATATAATCCGATGCCCCATCTGGGACTAGAACCTGGGGTGCTGGCTCCGTAGGCAGAGGATTAGCCAAGTGAGCCACCGTGCCGGGCAACCCATGCTCTTTCTACTTTTACAAACCAACTCCTTTCATATTCATTGCTCAAAAATGGTCTTCAAATCCAGACATATACAAGTGTGTCACAGAAGCATTATTTAATTTTCATCTAAATCTGTAATTTGCACTACCACACTAGATGGAATCCAATTCTGATTCTGACTTATAATGTTAGCTCAGTCGGTTTTAGAATTAGGTGAACAGCTTTCTGAGCAAAAAACCTGCCTCCATAGGTGTATTGGAGTCTGGTAGGAGCCAGGCAGGGTCAACTTATTATTAGTGAATCACCTGGTTCTGAAATCCAGAATCCCTCATGAGTTTAACAGGACTATTGTAGTGATATGAGGCCTATAACTTATCCTGTATTTCATTCTTTGCATTTTATCACTCCCATATTTTAAAATCAATGCTTCTCTATGATATAATAGTGGGCAAACACTCTGAGTTTTCAAGTGACAAGTGAGAACCAGAGGTATTTTATTTGTCTTGGAAAGATGTAAATTCCTGGGTCTATACAGATTCCAATGACTTCAGAGTGATAGAGCATGTTGCCTTCCTTAAGAAAGGCCACCAATGGGAGTGATTTCTGGTGATGCAATGCCGATATTTTAGTACCATTCTGGAGAAGAGAAGAGGTGGGGCTTCTGTGGAGCCAGATGAAGTCATAATTAGTTCTCACCCAGGCTGCTGAAGCAATTATGGTGAAACAAAATCACATTACTTGTTTCTCCTGTTCCTGATAAAAGCCTCAACCCCACTTCTTCTGTCCCATAGGGCATTTGGCTGGCTATTATTCCTAACACCACAGATGCTATTCTTCACTTTTGTTTCCAGGCTACAACTGTTACTGTGTAAAATAAGAAGTGTGGGGGAAATAATGTACACCCCTTGGTCTCACTACTTCAGAAGCACCTAGCAACCCTGTATCCAGGCAGGCAGCACACATCTCCCTGGTAGTTTACTGCCCACGCACAGCAGAGGCGGCATGCTCTCTGCAAATAGCCTACGTCTTTGCTGGTGCCAGCTTGGCGCTGGGGTGGTAGTGTCATTTGGTGTCCTTAGGGATATTTGGTTCTTGTTCTGGGAAGACTAGGGCTAAGCAATGACTATTTCCCCAAAGCTGTTTGTGGAATCAGAAATTAGGTCAAGCAGTTCCAAACTTGGGGTTGCATAGTTTAAAATCAAAAGCAATGATTTGCAATCTTTGTTTTTCCCAGTCTGGTACATTTCTATTATCAACCTTCCTGAAAATCTAGAAGACAGGAAAGGATATTTCTCAGGTACATCCATGGAATTACCAGTCTTCCTGACCATTTTGTCCATCCATCAACCCACACATCATAAGTACGCATGCTATAAGTGCACACCAGGCATTCAAATATCCTCTCGCTGCTTCTAAAATGTCAACTAGGCTAAAGAGAGCCCTGAGCTGGTTTACCAGCCAGCCCACATGGGTTTCCATTTCAGGCTCAAGTACCACAGGACATTATGTTTGGATGCCAAGATTTGTAATTCATTTCATTTCTATACCTCATTCAGGTACCAAACAATGATTACATCCCTACCATGTACCTGGCCCTTTGATAGCAAAGGAGACACATTAAGAATGAGAAATCTTACCAACCAACTCATAGTCCTGGGGATATTTTAGTAAAAACAATAATTAGTAACAATGCCAGATTTGTTCTAACTAAGTACTTGCAAAGTGCTTTGGGATCTCAGTTGGGTTGGGGAGAACTCTTGAGGGATATGAAGGAGACAGAGGGAAGTTTATATCATTTAATTATTAATAATAGCTATAATAGCTATGTTTAACAATGGACTCATAGAGTTCTTGAAAATCTAATGCTTGGCTCACATTAGCTGTTGTGAACTGACTTTGAATCTGGCTGGGAGGATTGACAGAGGGCTGGGCACTCACATAGGACTGTAAGGTGTCCCCAGCCTTTCAACATATCACAGGCTCAAGGTCTAAAACTGCCAGGGCAGAACAGGCAGCTGGCTCTGGAAAAGTCTCTGCTCTCTTTGTGGATGGATCTCTCTGTCAATGGATCTTCTTCACCTTGACTGTGAGAACCTTGAGCACTGTGACTGTGGGAACTCTGTGACTGCATGATAGGGTGCAGGGTATGGTTGGGTATCTGGGTAATCACTGTGTTGCATGCCAGAGGCTCAGAGCTCCCTGATTGCCGAGGATGGGTCGTTGCAGTGGGATCCGTACTCACACTCAGTACTGCACAGATCCTTTGTGTGGTTCATATGGCAGTGTGGGTGAGTGTTGCTATCCCAGGGCATTGATTACCTTGAAAGAGAGGGGATCAGGGTATGATTATGCCAAAGGAGGTTATCATACCCTCCCCCCTACTGCCAACAGAGGAAAAGTACCATGCTAACAATAGAGGAGACCTACCATGCCCAGCTTGAGTGTCATCCTGGATACTTGCCCAACTCTGGTGCATAGACCAGAGCTCCCAGGCTACACACAGCACAAGCCTCTGAAAGAGCAGACACTCTACTAAGCCACAGAGGCATAGTTCAAGGATAAAATCAATCAGAGTAGAAACCAAACAAGTACTTCCACAAATGCATAAGCATAAATGCAGAAACTCAAGAAACAAGAATAAAGAAGACAACTTGACTCCCCAAAAGGAATACAAAAACAGCACTTCAGTGTTAGAATGTGAAGATGACCACTCCTTGGAATTTACCCAAAGGAAATTAAATTGGCAAACAAAAAAGCTGTCTGCACATTAATGTTTATTGCAGCTCAGCCTCAGAATCAGCCCTTAAGGCATTCGGATCTGGCTGAAGAGCCCATGAGAGTATTTTAGGCATGGAAAGCCAAGACACTCTGGCCATCAAAGAAGGAGGTACCTTTCTCTGAAGGGAGGAGAGAACTTCCACTTTGACTATGACCCTGTGTAAATAAGATTGGAGTCGCGAACTCAAAAGGCTTTCCATAGCCTTGGCAACTCATGACAAGAGCCTAGGGTGATTACTGACGCAGAGAGAGAGAAGTCCTCCATTCACTGGTTCACTCCTTAAATGGTCCAGCTCCAGGCTGATCCTAAGTGGCAGCGAGGAGTCTCCTCCAGGTATCCCACGTGGGTGCAGGGGCTCAATCACTTGGGTCATCCTCTGCTGCCCTTCCAGGCCATACCAGAGACCTGGACCGATTGGAAGTGGATGAGCCAGGGCTCGAACCGGAGCCCATATGGTATGCTGGCACTGCAGGCAGTGGCTTCACCCACTATGCCACAGCTCCAGCCCCATGGGTGCCTGAGTATTTAAAGCAAATGTTGGGGCCAGGGCTGTGGCAGCAACATCCAATATGGGCACTGGTTCCTATCCCAGATGATCCTCTTCCTAATGGCCTGGGAAAGCAGTGGAAGATGGCCTAATGTGGGAGATCTTCACCCATGTGGGAGACATGGAAGAATCTCCTGGCTCCTAGCTCCTGGCTCCTGGCTTTGGATCAGGCCATCTATAGCCATTGAGTCCATTTGGGAAGTGAACCAGTGAATGGTAGACCTCTCCCTCTGTCTTTCCTACTCTCTGTGTCAGTAACTCTGCCTTTCAAATAAACAAATAAATCCTAAAAAATGTTAATGGGTCTAAAGGGAGACTCCATTACAATAGTAATGGGGGTCTTCAACACCCCACTTTCATCAATAGATAGATCATCTAGCCACAAAAATCAACAAAGAAGCAACAGAGTTAATTGACTTTATGGACCAAATGGACCTAACTGATATCTATAGAACTTTTCATCCAAAGTTGCAAAATACATCAATGCATGACATTTTCTTTAGGGTTAAACATAAGCTAGGCCATAAAGCAAGTCACAACAAATTTAAAAAGATCAAAATCATACCATGTATCTTTTTTTTATTTGACAGATAGAGTTATAAACAGTGAGAGAGAGAGAGTCAGAGAGAAAGGTCTTCCTTCCATTGGTTCACTCCCCAAATGGCCGCGACAGCCGGCACTGAGCCAATCTGAAGCCAGGAGCCAGGTGCTTCTTCCTGGTCTCCCATGCGGGTGCAGGGGCCCAAGCACTTGGGCCATTCTCCACTGCCCTCCCAGACCACAGCAGAGAGCTGGACTGGAAGAGGAGCAACAGAGACTAGAACCTGGTGTCCATATGGGATGCCAGCACCACAGGTGGAAGATTAACCAAGTTAGCCATGGTGCTGGTCCCCATACCATGTATCTTTTGTGACCATAATGAAATGAAGCTGGGAATTAACAACTCAGAAATATCTAGAACATATGCAAACATATGGAGACTGAACAACGTGCTCCCGAATGAACAGTGGGTCATAGAAGAAATAAAAAAAGAACTAAAAAAAATTCCTGGAAATGACTGAAGATGACAATAACAACATATCAAAACTATGGGATACAGCAAAAGCTGTAAGAGGGACTTTTATAGCAATTGGTGACTACATCAAGAAATTAGAAAGGTATCCAATTTATTTAGTTATTGCATTTCATGGAGCTAGAAAAACAACTAACCCAAAATTAGTAGCAGGAAATAAATAATAAAAAATTAGAGAACTAAGCAAACTTGAAAGAAAAAATGCAAAAGATCAATGAAATGAAGAGCTGATTTTTTGAAAAAATCAATAAAATTGACACACTTTGCCCCAATTAAACAAAAGAAAGAAGAAGACCCAAATTAATGTAATCAGAGATGGAAAAAGGAAAGGTAGCAATGGATACCACAGAAATAAGAAGAATCACCAGGAATTATTACAAACAACCAAATGCCAACAAATTGGAAAGTCTAGAAGAAATGTATTGATTTGGTGCCAGCTCTGTGGTGCAGTAGGTTAATCCTCCTCCTGTGGTGCTAGCATCCCACATGGGCACCGGATTCTGTCCTGGCTGCCCCTCTTCAAATCTAGCTCTCTGCTATGGCCTGGGAAAGCAGTAGAAGATAGGCCAAATGCTTGGGCCCCTGCACACACATGGAAGACTGGAAAGAAGTACCTGGTTCCTGGATTGGGATCGGTGCAGCTCCGCTCATTTCAGCCATCTGGGGAGTGCGCCAACAGAAGGAAGACCTTTCTCTCCATCTCTCCCTCTCACTGTTTATAACTCTACCTCTCAAATAAATAAAATAAATTTTAAAAAAACAGAAATGGATTGATTTTTGTACACATACAATCTACCAATACTGAGTCATGAAAATCTAGAAAATGGAAACAAACCAAAACCAAAACAGAGATTGAATTAGTAGTAAACACCCTCCCAACAAAGAAATGTCCAAGACTGTATGGCTTCACTCACTGCTGAATTCTAACAGACATTTAAAGAAAAACTAATTCCAATTCTTCTCAAGCTATTCAAAGCAATTGAAAGGGAGGTAATCCTCCTAATATCCTTGTATGAGGCCAGCATCACCTTAATTCCAAAACCAGAAAAAGATACAAGAAAGAGAACTATACACCAATATTGCTAATGAACATAGATGCAACAAACCTCAACAGAATATTAGCTAATTCAATCAAACAACACATCAAATATCACTCAACTGGACCAGGTGGGATTTTTACCTAGTATGTAAGGAAGGTTCAACATTCATAAATCAACAAATATGCTAAATGCTGGTGAGGAAGTAGTTAAAAAGGTACTGTAATCCATTGTCTATGGGAATGTAAACTAGTACAGCCATTGTGGAAGATAGTACTGAGATATATCAGAAAGCTAAAAGCAGATATAGCATATGACCCAGTAGTCCCACTCCTGGGAATTACCTAAGGGAAATGAAATCAGCATGTGAAAGAGTGATCTCTACTCTCATGTTCATTGCAGTTCAATTCACAATAGCTAATATATGGAATCAACCCATCATTTTGTTGACTGGATACAGAAATTATGGAATGTATATACTATGGAATACTACTCAGCTGTAAAAAAGAACAAAATTCTGTCTTTTGCAACCAAATAGATGTAACTGAATACCATATATTTCATCAAATAAGCCAGTGCAAAAAGACAAATGCCATATGTTTCCCTAGTGTGTGGTAAATAACAGATTACCAAATATGTAATGTATAGGAGTTAAATTGACTTTTTTAGCTTGATAATTGTTTATAGCCCTTGTCTCTGCTGTTGAAAAATAGTGTTTTTTATTCTTATTGTTTGTTGGACTCTTTACTAAGTGTAGGGTTAGTCTTAGGAATATAATGTAAACTGAAGTAGATCGTTGTAAAAATTGAGAGAATAGGAGATGAAAGAGGAAGATGTGAGGGAGCACGGGTGGAAGGGAGGGTAGGGTGGGAAGAATCACTGTGCTCCTAAATCCTATATACATGAAATACATGAAATTTGTATACTTTAAATAATATTTTTAAAAAACTGATAAATCACATTAACAAACTGAAGAACAAAAGCCAGATGATTATCTCAATAGATGCAGAGAAAGCATTTTATAAAATACAGCCTTCTTTCATGATAAAAATATTAAGCAAGTTGGATATAGAAGGAACATTCCTCAACACAATTAAGGCAATATATAACAAACTCACAGCAAGCATCTTACTGAATGGGGAAATGTTGGAAGCATTTCCACTAAGATCCAGAACCAGATAAGGATGGCCACTCTCACCATTGGTATTCAATGTAGTCCTGGAAGTTTTAGCCAGAGTCAGTAGGCAAGAAAGATAAATCAATAAGGTATAAATTGGAAAAAAGGAAGTCAAATGGTCCCTATTTGCAGATGACATGATTCTATATATGGAGGATCCAAAAAACTCTACTAAGAGACTATTGGAACTCATAAAAGACTTTGGTAAAGTGGCAGGATACAAAAATCAATAGCCTTTGTATAAAAAGGCAATGCCATAGCTGAGAAAGAAGTTCAAAGATCAATCCCATTCACAAAAGCTACAAAAATTTAAATACCTTGGAATACATTTAACCAAAGATGTCAAAGTTCTCTGTGATGAAAATTACAAAACATTAAAGAAAGAAATAGAAGAAGACACAAAAAATGGGAAAATCTTCCATATCCAAGGATTGGAAGAATTAATATCAGAATGTTCATACTACTGAAAGCAACTTACAGATTCAATGCAATCCCAATCAAAATATCAATGACATTCTTCTCAGATCTAGAAAAACATTGTTAAAATTCATATGGAAACACAAGAGAACCCAAATAGCTATAGCAATCTTAAACAGCAAAAACAAAACCAGAGGCATCAAAATATCAGATGTCAATTTACAGTAAAGGCAGTTGTTATATTCAAAACAGTCTGGTACTAGCACAAAAATAGATGTGTAGAACAATGGAACTGAATAGATACTTGAGAAATCAATTCACATTGACAAAGGAGGTAAAATCAAACCTTAGTGGAAGGACAATCTTCAACAAATGGTGCTGGGAAAATTGTATCTCTACATGCAGAAGTATGAAAGAAGACTCCTACCTTACACCTTACACAAAAATTAGCTCAAAGTGGATCAAGATCCATATCTACAATGTGATACCATTAAATTACTAGAGGAGAACACTGGGGACACTGCATGACATTGTCATTGGCAAAGACTTCTTGGAAAAGATCCCAGAAGCACAGGCAAAATCAACCCAAAAAAAGGAAAATGGGATTACATGTAGCTGAGAAGCTCTGCACTGCAAAGGAAACTGTAAGCAAAGTTAATAGGCAACCAACAGAATGGGAGAAAATATTTCCAAACTATGAAGCTGATAAAGGATTGATATCTAGAATCTATAATGAGTTCAAGAAACTCAACAACAACAAAACAAACTATCCAGTCAAGAAACGGCCAAAGAATTTGAATTGGTATTTTTCAAAAGAGGCAATCAAATGGCCAACAGACACATGAAAAAATGTTCAGAATCACTAGCAGTCAGGAAAATGCAAATCAAAACCACAATGAAGTTTCACTTGACCCCCCCATTAGAATGGCTTTTATACAGAAATCAACAAACAGCAAATGCTGGTAAAAACATAGAGAGAAAGGTACCCTAATCCACTGTTAGTGGGAATGTAAACTAGTAAAGCCATTGTGGAAGACAGTACCAAGATACCTGAGAAAACTGAAAAAATATATAACATATGACCTAGCAATCCCACTCCTGGGAATCTACCCAGGAGAAATGAAATCAGCTTATGAAAGAGTGATATCTACCCCCATGTTCATTGCAGCTCAATTCACAATAGCTAAGATATGGAACCAACCCAGATGTCCATGAACTGTGAGTGAGATCCCAGTGGAAAGAATGGGCCATCAAAGAAGGAGGTACCTTTCTCTGAAGGGAGGAGAGAACTTCCACTTGGACTATGACCTTGTCTAAAAAAGATCAGAGTCAGTGAACTCAAAATGCTTCCATAGCCTTGGCAACTCTTGACAAGAGCCTAGGGAGATTACTGACACCATAAACAAGAGTGTCAAATTGTTAAGTCAACAACAGGAGTCACTGTGCACTTACTCCTCATGTAGGATCTCTGTCCTTAATGTGTTGTTCAATGTGAAATAATGCTACAACTAGTACTCAAACAGTATTTTACACTTTGTGTTTTGGTGTGGGTGCGGACTGTTGAAATTTTTACTTAATATATACTAAATTGATCTTGTGTATATAAAGATAATTGAAAATGAATCTTGATGAAAATGGAATGGGAGAGGGAGCAGGAGTTGGGAGGGTTGCAGGTGGGAGGGAAGTTATGGGGAGTAAAGCCACTGTAATCCATAAGCTGTACTTTGGAAATTTATATTTATTAAATAAAATGGGAAATAAAAACCAAGAAATTGGTTCAATGCCTCTGTAAAGAAAAAATAATTAGTTTATTCTAAAGCTGCCTAGAAAATGTTTTCAATATTGCAGGATGAACTATTTATAGAGAAATGTACATCTAACTTTAAAGCTACCATTTTATTGAAAGATCTTGAATATTCTGGGAGGAATTAGAAATAGGAATATACCATTTTATGTATGTACTAGTTGGGTGGTTCTTTTTGAATCACAGGATTTCCAAAAAAGATTTATTATCAATTGAAATCAGTAATATTCCATTCTACTCTTTTTCTTTGCAAATGAAAGATGCTGAATTGAGAATAAGATAAAACTTTCTTTTAAATAAATTATCTTTTATTTGTTAAATAAATAAATAAATTATTGCATATGTATGGCATAGAATACTACTCAGGTGTAAAAAGGGATGAAATCCTATCTTTTAGAAAAAAATGAATGCTTCTGGAAAACATTATGCTTATTGAAATAAGCCAGTCCCCAAAATACAAATATCATTTGTTTTCCTTAATTTGTGGTAATGAATATACAGAGCACAAAAATGTAATGTATATGAACAAAACTGACATTTTGAGGTTTGATTATTTACAGTCCTTGTCTGTACTCTTGAGAAACAGTGACTTTTTTTTTCTTACTACTTATTAAATTCTTTATTTGGTGGAGAGTTAAGCTTGTGATTATAAAATAAAATGAAGTTATGTCATCATAAGAATTAAAAATAAAGAAAATATTTCTTTTTTTAATTTTTTTTTTGACAGGCAGAGTGGACAGTGAGAGAGACAGAGAGAAAGATCTTCCTTTGCCGTTGGTTCACCCTCCAATGGCCGCCACAGCCGGTGCGCTGTGGCCGGCGCACTGCGCTGATCCGATGGCAGGAGCCAGGTACTTCTCCTGGTCTCCCATGGGGTGCAGGGCCCAAGCACTTGGGCCATCCTCCACTGCCTTCCCTGGCCACAGCAGAGAGCTGGCCTGGAAGAGGGGCAGCCGGGACAGAATCTGGCGCCCCAACCGGGACTAGAACCCGGTGTGCCGGCGCCGCAAGGCGGAGGATTAGCCTAGTGTGCTGCGGCGCTGGCAAGAAAATATTTCTAAAAATCAGAGTCGGTGAACTCAGGGTGCTTCCATAGCCTTGGCAGCTCATGACAAGAGCCGAGGGTGATTGCTGACGCCATAAACAAGAGTGTCAATTTGTTAAGTCAACAACAGGAGTCACTGTGCACTTACTCCTCATGTAGGATCTTTGTCCTTAGTGTGCTGTACATTGAGATTTAATGCTATAACTCAAACAGTGTTTTTCACTTTATGTTTCTGTGTGTGAGCAAACTGTTGAAATCTTTACTTAATGTATGCTAAACTGATCTTCTGTATATAAAGAGACTCGAAAATGAATCTTGATGTGAATGGAAGGGGAGAGGGAGTGGGAAAGGGAAGGGTTGCGGGTGGGAGGGACGTTATGGGGGGAAGCCATTATAATCCATAAGCTGTACTTTGGAAATTTATATTCATTAAATAAAAGTTAAAAAAAAAACAGTGGTTGACAGTATCCACCTTTATAGGACCATTTTGATAAAGTCCTAGTGAAGTACAGTGGAGCGCACTGCAGAGTAAGGTCATTGGCCCATTCTTGAACATTCTGTGGGATAGCTGTGTAAATCTCAAAAGTTCCTGATAGAAGGAAGGAGTCCAGTAAAAAGATTGACATTGAGTTTCTCACTGAATAAGTGGAAGAGGGCTGAGTATAATTTAATGATGTTAGAAAAGTTAAGAGAAGTTACTTTTCCTACACTAGACTTCCTGGGTAAAACTGATACTTGCTGCAGATTTAGGTCATACATGTTCTTTAACCATAAGGATAATTCTGACACTTTTTTTGCAGAGAAGGAATTGGAAAAGGGAGAGCCTTGTGAAAGCAAGATGAAATTGTTGCAGTCATCTGAGATGATAAGGAATGTAACTAAGCCTCTGGCAATAAGGAGGAGAAAATAGACTCCAAATGTTTTAGAGGATAAACCACAAATGATATGAAGAACAAATATGACAATTTAAAATAGGAGTTATGGTTTAGAGATAAATACAAGGCTTATGACTATTTTGGTTATCACTTTCTTCTGCATGCCAGGTACAGTGCCTGACACTTAGCTGCTCAATAAATACATGGAATGGAATAAAGTGCAAATAAGTAAATAAGTCTGATAGAACCATTTCATTAACAGTGAGTCTAATACAGGAAGAAAATCTTTGTAAAAGAGAGATCTGTTAAAGGACTGCTATCAAAACATACAAAGATATTTCTGTTTGTTATACAACTATAACAAAGACTCCAATTAAAAAGTTTGCAAAATGCCTGAACAGAAGACACCTCACCAGAAAAGGTAGACAGATGGAAAATAAGTATATGAAGAGGCCCTACTTCATATGTAATCATGGAAATGCAAATTAAAACAATGAGATAGCAGTAGGTACATGTTAGAATGGCCAAAACCTAGAGCACTGACAACACCATATAATGGTGAAAAAGTGGTGCAACTAGAACTCTCATTGTTGGTAGAAATTCAAAATAGAAGGACCACTTTGGAAGACAGATTGGCATATTTTTACTAATATAATCCAGCTATCATGCTTCTTGAATTAGAAAGTTATATCCGTACAAAAACCTACACAAATACATTTGTAGCAGCTTTATTCACAATTGACAAAACTTGGATGCAACAAAGTGTACTTCAGTTAGATGAGTGGAAAAACAAAATGTGGTATATCCAGACAATGGACTATTATCAGTACTTAAATAAAAAAGCTGGCCGGCGCCGCGGCTCACTAGGCTAATCCTCCGCCTAGCGGCGCCGGCACACCGGGTTCTAGTCCCGGTCGGGGCGCCGGATTCTGTCCCGGTTGCCCCTCTTCCAGGCCAGCCCTCTGCTGTGGCCCGGGAGTGCAGTGGAGGATGGCCCAGGTGCTTGGGCCCTGCACCCCATGGGAGACCAGGAAAAGCACCTGGCTCCTGGCTCCTGCCATCGGATCAGCGCGGTGCGCCGGCCGCAGCGCGCCGGCCGCGGCGGCCATTGGAGGGTGAACCAACGGCAAAAGGAAGACCTTTCTCTCTGTCTCTCTCTCTCACTGTCCACTCTGCCTGTCAAAAAAAAAAAAAAAAAAAAAAAAAAAAAAAAAAAAAAAAAGCTATTAAACTATGAAAGAACTTGCATATTATTTAATGAAGAAAGCCAATCTCAAAAGGTTATATACTATATGATTCTAGCTATATGACATTCTGGAAAAGACTGTGGATGGTAAAAAGGTCAGGGCTTGCCAAAGGGATAGGGGAAGGGAGAGATGAGTAGATAGCACAAAGCATAGTTAGGCCAGTGAAGTCATGCTCTGATACTACAATGATGGATACATGATGTATACATTTATCAAAACCCATAGAAGGTACAATATCCATAGTGAACCCTAATGTAAACTGTAGACTTTGAGTGATGCTGAATAAAGTTTGCAAGAGGTCACTGTTTTGGATTAGTCCCCATGCACTAGGCCCCAGCAGAGCAGAACCAACCAGGATAGGTAACTCATGTTCTACATAATCAAAATGAAAGTTGAGATGGGCTAGTTTTCCATAAAAACAGGACATTCCGTCTACTTGAGTCAGTACAATAAGCAAATTCTCTCTGTTTTAACCCTATAAAGAAAGTAACTTTAAAATGACCAGCTAATTTTTTGTTCTCTGTTAACGCCTTTATTCTATTTTATATAATGAGGTGTTGTCCAATTCTAGAATATTCTAGATAAAAGCCAACTAGAACTTTAAATCAAATTTGTGATAATTTTATCTTTTGACAGTTATAATGATTTGCCAGTGTAGGTTCATCCTTTTTTACAAAGGTACCACTCCTGGGTAATTGAGAGTGGGGAAAGCAGGGAGCTAATAGGAACTCTCTGTTCTTTCTGTTTTATTTTGCTTTGAACCTAAAACGGCTCTGAAAAATAACGTCTATTTAAAAGAAAAAAATGAGTCTGGTAGTCAGCATGATTCATGACTCAGTACCTGAATGGTGGTTATGGAAACCAGAAAATTTGTACGTCACCTGAAAATGATATTCTGACCAGTAGATTGCACTTATGTAAAGATCAATGAGTATGTCAGTGAAGACAGTGCCAGAGTAGCAGAAGGAACTTTAGATATACTGGATCATTATGAGTTATGTGCCAAAGAATAGAGTATAAGAATTTGAACCAATGGTTCTTTGAATGTCAGGTAATTTTGTACTGTATTGGAACCCTCTAGTTGTTAAAGTGGTTGTCATTTGTTTCCAACCCATCACCTTACTCCTAGGCAGTTGTAGCAAAAATGCATTCCAGACCATTTTATTCTAAATAACAAATATATTCTAGCATACAGGCACAAAGCAATGATGTAGTGGATGCTTAGAATATTTTCAGTCTCAGCACTGAATAGCACCTTCATGAAAGTATCTTTGTAAGATGGAGATGAGTATTCTGGTAAACAAAGATCAAACCTTTGGTCAAATCAGATGACAAGAATTGTTAAGAGGAGGAGCAAAGGGCCAGTAGGACCTTGGATCTAGAAGTTGCCCCTCTGGTAATGAACTACTGGCCCAGACGGGCATTTAGTTACACACTATTCTACTCCTCAAAAGATAGAGGTGCTAACTTCTAACAATCACATGACAAACTCTACTAATTTCACGTATTAAACATTCTAACATGCTAAATAATAAACTTGTATTTTTATTTTGTTAAAAAATATTTTCAAATGCCACCTGTTCAATTCTTAGGATGTTAATTCTATTAGACTACTTCACATGTTAATTGATTCCTAGGGTGTTCATTAGAATTATTGGGCCAGCTTATTGGGTAAAGCCACCACCTGTAGTGCCAGCATTTCATCTGGGTACCAGTTTGAGTCCCAGCTGCTCTAATTCTCATCCAGTTCCCTGCTAATGTGCCTGGGAAAGCAGAGGAAGATGGCCCTAGTACTTGGCCCCCGCACCCACATGGGAGATCCAGAAGAAGCTCCTGGCTCCTGGCTTTGGATCAGCCTTGCTCCAGCCATTGGGACCATTTGAGGAGTGAACCAGCAGCTGAAAGACCTCTCTCTCTCTCTGCCTCTGCCTCTCTGTAACTCTGCCTTTCAAATAAATAATAAATCTTTAAAAACAAAGATTAGAATTGTTTTGTGCACTGTGTTCCCAATGTTTACATATGTCAGTATGGTAAAGCAAATTATTCCAGACAACAAAACAAAACAAAACAAAACAAATTTCAAGAAAAAGTTTTCCTAGAATTTCTATTTTAAAAAATGTATACTTATATTTATTTGAGAGAGAGAATTAATTAAAGGAAAGAGAAAGAAACAGAGAGATAGATCTTCTACCTACTGGTTCACTCTCTAAATCCCTGCAGCAGCTACTGTGGGGTCAAGCTGAAATCTGGAGTTGAGGACTCAATCCTGGTCTTACAGAGGCCCATGTATTTGGGCCATCTCCTACTGCACCTACCTCCCAGTGTGTGCATTAGCAGAAGAATGGAATTGAGAGCAGAGCCAGGATTCAAATCCAGGCACTCTGATATGTGTGCACACCAACCACTGTGCCAAATGCCTGCCCCAAGAAAAAGATTTTAAGAAAGCTCCAACATCAAATGAAATGGTTCATTTGCTTTGTATTGTACTAGTGCTTATGATTACCTAATAACTATGAGATCAAATTGTCACATGATTGTGCTAGTGGGAATGAGGTATTTGGGGCTTTGTATCATTTAAAAAAAGAGTTCAAAGCAACTTACTGTTTTGCTTAATGTAGCATCATGCCTCCTTTTTGAGATTTCCTGTTAGCAAAAGGCAGCCTTTTATTTATTTTATTTGATAGCCTCTCTCTCTCTCTCTCTCTCTCTCTCTCTCTTTCTTTTACTTCTCTCCCTCCCTCCCTCCCTCCCTCTCTCCCTCCCTCCCTATGTAACTGGAAGAACCTTGATTACTATTGATGTCTGGAGAGAATAGAAAAGTATACCAGAGAGAGGTTGTCTTAGGAACTGTGACATGAGAGTAGCTACACACAGGGTAGAATGCACACTCCAAATAAGAGAGGAAGGAAGTGATCTTGAAACAGTTCTTTCTATCATTTTGAGAGTGTAAATTTCTCATGAATCTTCCTGTAGAAATTGTCCTCACTGGTAGCAAAGGCATGGGGAGATACTAGGATACTCAGGCTAATGATGGAATGAATTTCATATGTCTCATACATACAGTTTTATGAACATAATGACACTTCCCACCCCATACTCCCTCCCTCCCTCACTCCCATCCTTCCTTCTAATTCCTTTCTTATTTTTCTTTTAATTTTTGTGATAATATACTTTTTTTCTTTGAGAACAAGTTTTATCATTAATTGAAAAAGCACCTAAGGAAACAAGCAATGGAGTTGGGCACTTAGGCTTATCTAAAGCCTGTGAGACATAAGAATATCCTCCACTTAATACACTAGAATGAAGTAAATCTCTGAAAATAAGTTTTACTATTAACTCTCTAATACAACTTTTTGAGGACCAAGGTCCTGCATGGAAAGTTAGTGCACAGTGACTCCTGTTGTTAATATGACAATTAACACTCTTATGTGTCACATCAGTGATCACCCAAGGCTCCTGACATGAGCTGCCCAGCCTATGGAAGCCTTTAACACCACATCCTTCAATATTTAGACAAGGCCATAGCAATGTGGAAGTTCTCTCCTCTTTTCAGAGAAAAGTACACCCTTCTTTGATGACCACTTCTTTCCACTAGGATCTTACCCACAGTCCTTAGGGTAGAATATTTTTTGCTACTGTGTCTTGGCTTTCCATGCCTGAAATGCTTTCATGGGCTTTTCAGCCAGACCAGAATGCCTTAAGGGCTGATTCTAAGGTCAGAGTGCTATTTTAAGCAATTGTCTTTCTATGAGTCTGCTGTATAGACTGCTTCCCATGTTGGAATGTTCATGCCTTTTTAATTCTATTATTATCATCAAACACTTAATCCTATTTGTATGATCACTTTAACACTTAAAATGCTTTCTTTCTTTTTTTTACCACCCTGCTTATGGGGATTTGGTGTCCCATGGAAAGCTTTTGAACTATACCCTTAGAAGTAATTCTGTAGGAATGTGTGCAGAACTATACAGCCTTACGGTTACAAGCTTCATAATTTCATGATTACAACTTTAAGAACATGGTGATTCTTCCCACCCTGCCTATCCTCACAGCCACACTCCCACCCCTTTCCTCCTCTTTCTATTATTGCTACTCTTATTTTTTACTAGGATCTATTTTAATTAGCTTTATACACATATGATTAATTCTATGTTAAGTAAAGAGTTAAACAAATAGTATAAAAACATTGTTCCTCAACAGAACAGACAAGGGCTGTTCAAAGTCATTGATTCTCAAAATGTCAATTTCATTTATACAGAATGCCTTTTAGGTGCTCCACTAGTTATCACAGGTCAGAGAGAACTTGTGTTATTTGTCCGTTTGGGACTGTCTTATTTTTCACTAAGTATGATGTTTTCCATTTTTATCCATTTTGCTGCAAATGATAGGATTTCATTTTTTATCCTCTGTGTAGTATTCCATTGTGTACATATCCCATAATTTCTTTATACAGTCATCACTGGACAGGCATCTGGGTTGATTCCATGTCTTAACTACTGTGAATTGAGCTGCAATACACTTGGGGGTACAGATAACTCTTTTATATTCTGATTTCATTTCCCTTGGGTAAATTTTCAGGTGTGGGATGGCTGGGTCATATGATAGGTCTATATTCAGATTTCTGAGGTGTCTCCATACTGTCTTCAATAGTGGCTTTACCTTAGATGTCCTAAACAGCACTCTGACCTCAGAATCAGCCCTTAAGACATTTGGATCTGGCTGAAGAGCCATGAGAGTATTTTAGGCATGGAAAGCCAAGACACTCTGGCAAAAAAACAAAACAAAACAAAAAAACAAAAAAACAAAACGGACTTAAATGAAAGCTCTCTGTGAGTGAGATCCCAGTAGAAAGAACAGGCCATCAAAGAAGGAGGTACCTTTCTCTGAAGGGAGGAGAGAACTTCCACTTGGACTATGATCTTGTCTAAAAAAGATCAGAGTCAGTGAACTCAAAAGGCTTCCATAGCTTTGGCAACTCATGACAAGAGCCTAGGCTGATTACTGATGCCATAAACAAAAGTGTCAATTTGTTAAGTCAACAACAGGAGTCACTGTGCACTTACACCTCATGTAGGATCTCTGCTCTTAATGTGTTGTCCAATGTGAATTAATGCTATAACTAGTATTCAAACAGTATTTTACACTTTATGTTCTTTGTGGGTGCAAAGTGATGAAATCTTTACTTAATAGATACTAAATCGATCTTCTGCATATAAAGAGAATTGAAAATGAATCTTGATGTGAATGGAATGGGAGAGGGAACAGGAGTTGGGAGGGTTGCAGGTGGGAGGCAAGTTATGGGGAGTAAAGCCATTGTAATCCATAAGCTGTACTTTGGAAATTTATATTTGCTAAATTAAAGTTAAAAAAAATAGTGGCTTTACCAATTTGCATTCCCACCAACAGTGGATTAGTATACCTTTTTCCCCACATCCTCACCAGCATTTGTTGATTGTTGATTTCTATTATTTGATGATTTCTAACATGGGTGGAGTGAAATCTGATTGTGGTTTTGATTTGCATTTCCATGATGACTAGTTATCCTGAGCTTTTTTTCATGTGTCTGTTTGCTATTTGAATTTCCTCTTTGGAAAATTTCTTTTTAAGTCCTTTGTCCATTTCTTCACTGGGTTGTTTGTTTTGTTGCTATGGAGTTCTTGATCTCTTTGCATATTCTGGTTATTAATTCTTTATCAGCTTCATAGTATGAAAATAATTTCTCCCTTTTTGTCAATTGCCTCTTCACTTTGTTGAGTGTTTCTTTTGCATTATAGGGCTTCTCAATTTGATGTAATCCCACTTATCAATTTTGGCTTTGATTGCCTGCATCTATGGGGTCTTTTCCAAGAACTCTTTGCCTGTTCCAATATCTTGCAGGGTTTCTCCAATGTTCTCTAATAATTTGATGGTATCGGATCATAGATTTAGGTCTTTAATCCATTTTGAGTGGATTTTTGTGTAAGATGTAAGGTAGGGGTCCTGCTCCATACTTCTGCATGTAGAGATCCAGTTTTTCCAGCACCATTTTTGAAGAGATTGTTCATGTTCCAAGGATTGGTTTTAGCTTCTTGGTCAAATATAAGTTGGATACATGCTTGGATTGATTTCTGGTGTTTCTATTCTGTTCCATTAATCTGTCCATCTGTTTCTGTACCAGTACCAGGTTGTTTTGATTATAACTGCCCTGTAGTATGCTTCAAAATCCAATATTGTGATGCCTCTGGCTTTGTTTTTGTTGTATAAGATTGTTTTAGTTATTCGAGGTTTCCTATATTTCCATATGAATTTCAGCATCATTTTTTCTAGATCTGAGAATAATGCCTTTGGTATTTTGATTGGTATCACATTGAATCTATAGATTGCTTTTGGTAGTAGGGACATTTTGATGATACTGATTCTTCCAATCCATGAACATGGAGGATTTTTCCATTTTTAATATATTCTTCTATTTCTTTCTTTAATGTTTTATAATCCTCATCATAGAGCTATTTGATATCCTTGGTTAAATTTATCCCAAAGTATTTGATATTTTTTGTAGCTATTGTGAATGGGATTGATCTTAGTTCTTTCTCAGCCATGGCATTGTCTGTGTATACAAAGGCTGTTGATTTTTGTGTAATGATTTTATATCCTGCTACTCTACCAAACTCTTCTATGAGTCCCAATAGTCTCTTGGTAGAGTCTTTTGGATCCTCTATATATAGCATCATGTCATCTTCAAATAGGGATAGTTGGACTTTTTCGTTCCCAATTTGTATTCCTTTGATTTCTTTTTCTTGCCTAATGGTGCTGACTAAAAGTTCCAGAACTCTATTGAATAGCAATGGTGACAGTGGGCATCCTTGTCTGGTTCTGGATCTCACAGGGAATGCTTCCAACTTTTGCTCATTTAATAGAAATCTTTTGATTTCTTCTATGACACATTGTTCATTCAGGAGCATGTTGTTCAGTCTCCATGTGTTTATGTATGTTCTAGAGATTTTTGAGTTGTTGATTCTAGCTTTACACCATTGTGGTCAGAGAAGGTGCATGGACTGATTTGATTTTTTTGAATTTGCTGAGACTTGCTTTGTGGCCTAGCATATGATGTATCCTAGAAAAAGTTCTAAGCACTGATGAGAAGAATGTGTATTCTTCCACTGTGGCGTGAAACATTCTGTAAATATCTGTTACCTCCATTTAGTCTATAGTGTCAGTTAACTCTGTTTCCTTGCTAATTTTCTATCTGGTTGATCTGTCCGTTGCTGAAAGTGGGGCATTGAAATCCCTAGTTACTATTGTATTGGAGTCTGCATCTCCCTTTAGGTCTATTAATATTTTTTAAGTAGCCAGGCATCCTGTAATTGGGTGCATATACATTTATTGCAGTCAAATTTTCCTGTTGCATTGGTCCCTTAATCATTACATAGTGTCCTTTTTCATATCTTTTAACAGTTCTTATGTTAAAGTCTATTTTGTCTGATATTAGTATGGAAACACCAGTTCTTTTTTGGTTCCTGTTAGCATGGACTATCTTTTTCCAAACTTTTACTTTCAGTCTGCTTGTATCTTTGTTGATGAGATAATTTCTTGTAAGCTGCAAATAGATGGGTCTTGCTTTCCAATCCATTTTGCAAATATGTATCTTTTAACTGGAGAATTGAAGCCATTTACATTCAAAGTGACTATTGATAAGCAGTGACTTGGCACTGCCATTTTTCTTTAATTATTACATTTGTTTACTGTGGATTTCTTTTGTACTTCTACTGGTGGTTTTTCTGCCTCCTCATTCTTCATAATAATGGCTATATTTCTGAGTTTCTGTGTGTAGTACATCCTTAAACATCTTCTATAGGACTGAGAAGTGTCAACAAATTCAATTTCTGTTTGCTATGGAAAGTCTTTATTTCAGCTTCATTCATAAATGCAAGCTTTGTGGGGTACAGTATTCTGGGTTGATAGTTTTTTTTCTTTAAAGACTTGGACTATATCTTGCCATTCCTTTCTAGCCTGTGGGGTTTCTGATGAGAAGTCAGCTGTGAGTCTTATTGGTGATCCTTTGAAAGTAATGTGGCATGTTTTTCATGCCCATTTTATTATCTTTTCTATATGTTTGATTGTGGAGAGTTTGACTACAAAATGTCATGGTGAAGATTTTTTTTTGATCATGCCTGTTAGAAGTTCTCTGTGCTTCCTCTATTTGAACATCCTTTTCTTTCTCCAAATTGGGGAAGTTTTCTGTAATTATTTCACTAAATAGGTTTTCTATTCACTTCTCTCTTTTCACTCCTTCAGGCACTCCTTAGACCCATGTGTTTGGTCATTTAATAGTATCCTATAGGTCTCCAACACTGTTTTGAAGTTTTCTAATTTTTTTTTCTTCTTCTTCTTCCTTTTTTTTTTTTTTTTTTGGCTGATTGTAAGATTTCCAAAGATTTGTCTTCTACTTTGGCTATTCTTTCTTCTGCCTCCTCAAGTCTGCTATTAATACTGCATTTTTAAATTTGATCCATTGAATTCTTCATTTCTAAAATTTCATTTTAATTTCTCTTTATAGTCTCGATTTTCTGGGAAAATTTTTCGTTCATGTCTCATATAATTTTCTTCAGCTCATGGATTTTTTAAAAATAATCCTATGATTAATTTTCTAAATTCCATTTCTGGCATTTCCTTGATCTCTTTGCCTTCTCATTCCAATTTTGAAACATCATGCTCCTCTGGGGGGTTCATGGTGACTTCCTTATTCTTGTTATTTGAATTTCGGTTCTTATTTTTCTGCATTTTTGGAGTGGATTTCTAATTTTTTTCTTCTGTTGACTTTATTTTTGAGGCTATGCTTCTGTGGCTTCCTGGAATGAATACCTTTTCAGTGAATACCCATAGGTGTGTGGTGGGTGTGGTCTTGGGGCTCTGTTCAATGCTCTAGGGCCAGACAAGTTTCCAGGGTACAGATTCCCAACTACACCCTGCATGTTTTCATGTAGCCACCTAGGCCCCAAGGTCTTAGCACCTATGGTTCCCCCAGACGCTGCTGGCATGGGTGCCCCTCTGTTTCTTGTAGTTGCCCAGGCACTTCCCAATCTCTGAAACAGTGGGGGCTACGGGCCATTCCCTCTGTTCTTAGCTCTGGATTTCACTCTGTAGTATGGTCTTAATGCCTGCCCACTGCTGCTGCCAGCACTGCCTTCAGGTGCCCTGGCTCAGTGGGCTGTTATGTGCACACCTGCAGGCTTCCCTGACTGGAGTACTGATTTAAAATGGCTCCATCCTCTCTCAGCCAGGTTGTGGGTTTTGTTTTGGAGAGATTGCTTTGAACTGGCCGTCTCTCTCCACTTCCACCTCAAGTGTCCTCCAGCAACTGCTGGCTCCCTGAGTTCTTGACTAGATCTACACTACACTCCCTCCAGTTCTGTACCCAAGGATTGCTGTTATCTGTCCTGGCCCCCCACCCAATCTCAAATATGTTGCAGGCTCTGGCTGTTCAGGTCTCTGGTTTTCCAAGCTCTTTGGGTGCGTGCCAGTACTCAGCACACTGGTTCAAGCTGGTTCCCTTCCTGCCATGGGGCTTTCTGGGCAGTTTTCTTTTCTAATATCAGTCAAGTGTATACCTCCTACACTTCTGCTTGCTGTTTCTCCCTAGCCTTGTGAAGCGTGCCAACCCCTAATCCACCATTTTATCCGAAGATAGGGCTTTAAAGAGATAATTATGGCAAAATGAGGACAAACAGCCATATGGCCATGATCCAATAGGAACAGTGTCTGTAAACAAGAGATTAGAACACAGACACACACACAGGGGAAGACCATGTGAAGATGCTGGAGAAAGATAGTGTGGGGTTCAGAACATGATGTCCTGAAATGTGGTCCCTTGTTTTGACCTGAAGGAGAGTGGAAGAATCTCAGAAGCAAGGTCTTTCTGACTTCCCCCCACTATCCTTTCTCCAATTCTCCTTTGTCTCCCAAGGCAGTTCATATAAACCAGAATTTTTCTTTCCTGAGATAGATTATGGGCACTGGAGTTCCTCTCCCCTAAAGCCAGCCATAAAACCTAGAGATTCCACTCTTTGATCTTCTCCCTTCTCCCCTAAAAACCCTCATGTGACATGGATCCTGCCCTGGCCTTGGAGGAAGGAATGTTACAAAGCAATGCCAAGGGGTATCTGAATCAAACAGGCCTTGCTAGGATTTCCTCCCCCCACCACCAAGTTTATTACCATCACATTACACCCCTTTTGTTTAATCATATTTCTACACAGCTGTTCATTCTTCATCCAACCTAAGTATTAAAAAATCAAATTTTCCTCTGAGTCTTTGGATGTTCATTTCTGGAGGCCCCTATGTCATGTAAAGCTTTGATCAAATAAATTTGTTGTGTTTTTCTCTTCTTGTCTTTACTTTTATTTAGGGGTATTGTAAAGCATGAGGCTTATGAACAAACTGAAAAGACAATTTTTAGCACAAGAGTTTTATTGAAAAGAAATAGAGAGAAAGCAGCCAGGAGGGGCTTCTTTCATTAGAAAAAAGTTATTGATTAAGTCAACAACAGGAGTCACTGTGCACTTATTCCTCATGTGGGATCTCTATCCTTAATGTGTTGCCAATGTGAATTAATGCTATAACTAGTACTCAAACAGTATTTTATACTTTATGTTCTGTGTGGGTGCAAACTGATGAAATCTTTACTTAATACATACTAAATCAATCTTCTGTATATATAGATAATTGAAAATGAATCTTGATGTGAATGGAATGGGAGAGGGAGCGGGAGATGGGAGGGGTACGGGTGGGAGGGAAGTTATGGGGGGGAAGCCATTGTAATCCATAAACTGTACTTTGGAAATTATATTTACTAAATAAAAGAAAGAAAAAAGTTATTGAAAGGAGTGATCTGGGGGTTTTATACCCACTGGAAAGTTTGTATAAGATCCTTTAAGAAAACTGCTTCTTGTGTGGTGAGCTCTTCCTGCCTTCTTATCTCCCAGTCTTCCCATTTGGTTGTGACTTTCATAGGACAGAGTAAAAGTTTTATCTTGGGGCCTTTCAAGGGGGAGCTGCTTGTCTTTTTACTGATAGCAGAAAACTCCAGCCATCTGGCCTTTTGCGTGACCTTGGTGGCAGAGCCTGCTTTTCTCCTAACTAATCAACAAATTTTTTATGTCTCTTTTATCATCATACTTGTTTTCTAGAACAGTCCAGTTTCCCAGCTAAATTAAGAAAATGTTCCACATACAGGAAGGACCCCTTTGTTCTATCTACCTTTTTACCATTCCTGCTCTGACTCCTTTCACCCTTGTGTTGCTTAGTAACCAGAGGCTGCTCTCCTGACCATGTAGCCCCTCTGTCCTTAAATGTCTGCCCAAGTCTAACCTAACCTAACTAGCTTTCTCCGACCCACATCACTGTCAGGCATGACCCCTGTGATGGTTGGGAAAAAGACAGTACACCATACAAATACAAAAGTCATTACCCTACAACCACCATCTATGAGCCAAAAAGTGAGAAGCCTCAGGAGAAACCCACCCTGCTGAATCCTAGATCTTAGACTTCCAGCTTCCAGAACTATGAAGAAATACATTCCTGTTGTTTTAGCCATGCATTCTGGGGTACTTCGTTATGACAATCTGTAGAGAAGTCTGAGCCCCAGAGCTATATTCAGACCCATGCCAGCTTTTCCTCATGCCCTCTTCACTCTTGCAATTTGGTCTCTTTGTTCTATTCAATTTAAGCACCAGGTGGGGAATGAGAAATCACTGGCCCAGGTCCACTTTAGGATTGGCTATGGGAAGGCCAAGTCCCATGGACATTAGTCAAGGTATGTACTTTCCTTTGTATTCTTATGCTTGCCACCCATTTGCTCATACCCAGGGAGTGGTGCCTTTCTCAGAAACAACACAACCATTTGCTCATATTTATATACAAGTTCTTACAGGACTTCCTGGCCAGTAATTTTTTATATGTCTGTTAACTACCTCCAACCATCCCCACTTAAATTTTGAATTCATAGACACTGAGATTGTGGCTGTAAATTATTCATTTTGGTAATTCCAGAACCTATTAAAATTCCTGGTTCAAAGAAAGAGCTAGTTCATGCTTGGATTTCTTAAATAGATATATTAGAAATTTCTTTCCTTTCTTCTTTCTTTCTTTCCTATGGAGAAGATTTTCATAATACAGACTCAAGTGAAAAAAAATTTAAACATATTAAATGTGTTTTGCTTTCAGCAGTGGCCAATGATATAAGAAAAAAAAGGCTCATCTTTATTTTAAATTTACTTATTTATTTATTTATTTCAAAAAGTAGAGAAAGAAATTGGTCTCCTCTACTGGTCCACTTTACAAATACCTACAATTTTCAGGCCTGGGCCTGGCTGAAACCAGGAGTCCAGAGCTAGGAAGTCTGTCCAGGCCTCCCATGTGGGTAGCAGGGAACCACCCATGTGAGCCATTAGCAAGTATCTCCAAAGATACTTAGCAGAAAGGCAGAATTGTTAAGTGGAGTCAGTATTCAAACCCAGGCACTTTGAATGGGATAGGTGTCCTAAGCAGTGTCTTAATTGCTATGCCAAATGCTCACCTTTCATTTGTGTTTTAAATGTTCCACTCAGAAGATTTTTAAATGCCCATGCTTCTTCTTATGGTGGAGTCTCTAAGCATAGTGGAGGTTTAATCTAGGAAAAATGGGCCGGCGCCATGGAGGCTCACTTGGCTAATCCTCCGCCTGTGGCACTGGCACCCCGGGGTTCTAGTCCTGGTTGGGGCGCCGGGTACTAGTCCCGGTTGCTCCTCTTCCAGTCCAGCTCTCTGCTGTGGCCCGGGAGGGCAGAGGAGGATGGCCCAAGTGCTTGGGCCCTGCATCCGCATGGGAGACAGGGAGGAAGTACCCAGCTCCTGGCTTCGGATCGGCCCAGGGCCGGCCGTAGTGGCCATTAGGGGAGTGAACCAACGGAAGGAAGACCTTTCTCTCTGTCTCTCTCTCACTGTCTATAGCTCTCTCTCTGTCTCTCTCTCTCTCTCTCATTGTCTAACTCTGCCTGGCATAAAATAAAAAAAATCTAGGAAAAATGGCCATCATACTTCAAGAATCTTACTATTCACTCCACTCCCAGGATGAGCCACAACCCTGGGGAGGGGCATAGGCATCATCAAGAAAGCTAGAAAGAAAAGTGAGATTGCAGAGAAAAGACTCCCAGGCACCTATCCAAGACAGACTCTATAAGGACAATCAGACAATTCATTGGAAAATAAATATTTCACCCCTGGCCATCCTCAGGACTCCTTGTGTGTTTTGATTACTTATTAGAAGTGTTTTTTTTTTTTTTTTATTGGTCATGAACCATACCTCATTATCCTGACTTTTTGGGCAGAACAGAGTGGGGAGATATTTAGGTTTTTATGAACTGTATCTGAGTTATCACATTACACTCCTTAGTCTAAACCAAGAGAAGTGCCTGCTCTATCCAGGGATCTGGTTGGAAACAAAATATAGTCATCACACCCTATCCATAGGTTCTGCACCTGTGGATTCAACAAATCATGGATCAAAAATATTTTAAAAAATTACGTCTGTACTGAACATGTACAGATTTTTTCTTATTATTATTTCCTGAATGATACAGTATAACAACTATTTATATAGCATTTACATTGTTCAAGTATTGGTAATTATAAGTAATATCATTAATATTTAAAGTATTCAGGAGGATGTGCATAGGTTTTGTGCAAATACTCTGACATTTTATATAAGGAAATTGAGCATCAACAAGTTTTGATATCTGAGGGGAGTCCTGGAGCCAATCTTCTGATGGATTGTATATTGAAGGACAATTGTAAAATCTTTCTGCCCTTCGCCCAGTTCTCCCAGAGACAAAATTCAAGGATATTCAACTTCTCTTGAAAGTCTTAGTAGACAACTCAGTCTGGGTCATGAGCTTTTGTTATTTTAAGAGAACAATAGGTGATAGATGAAGTAAGGCATATAACTAGCAACACTTGCTTTTGTGCTACTTGGAACACTGTTTATTTTCAGGAGTTTACTGTTTGTAAGACAATTGCCAACATCCTACAGATTTGTGTCAGGAACACCAAAGGAGCAGAATCAATCATATGAGCAGAAACAGAGCAATCCTACATTAGACTTTGTGAATTACTAAAAATGAGCACAAGTGAAGGTCAAGTCTAACCTCCAGTTCTCTAATTATGAGTCAGAGAGCCAAGAGGAAAAGGGAATGGAAAAAAGTAAAAATTTAAAAAGACTTCCTGGAATTTGGGAACACTAAACAGAGACAGAAGATACTTATATCTTTGATGTCATACATCTGTGTAGTCGCTATTTTTCCTCCTTAAGGCATTTAACTTTGTAAGATTAAATTCTTCTCTCTGATGCATAGAAAAATGCAAATACCATCAACTGTTTGATCTCATGTGGGTAATTTGAAGGCTGTTTGTGTGTTGTGAAGTTAATATCACAAAAACACTAATATCCTACAACATGCCAGCTTATAATGACTCACAGCAAGCAGGCATAATGGAGGTTAGAAGGTATATTTCTGATCTTAAAAAAAGATTTACTTGAAAGTGTATATACAGAAAACACAAAGCATTTGTACATTTATCATCCAATGAAAGTTAAATAGCACAGGTACATTTTAAGTTACATTTTGGAAAAAGAAAAAAAATTATTTCTGAAAACAAAAAAAGCCCAACTTGCTAATTGGAGCAATTTTTGAAAATTAGCACAAAGGAGAGCAAAGTTTCTTTCATGTGATGTATAAGGAAGATCTGTTGAAGAAAACCAGCTTCTAAGGAACAGGATTGAAAAAGTGACATCCACTTTGTTCTAAATTTAACATCTTCCCACATTTCCAACGCTACAATGCCCTATGAGTTACTATAGTGATCGTACCTTGCTGCTCCACATTTAATTCCTAGGTAACAGGCAGCAATGTGGATGCAGGGTGTGCATAGGTAAGATAAGAATCTATTAAATATTATTTGGAATTATGTGTTTGAACCTACCCAGCATATTCTGGGCTTGGCTACGTCTCCCGAGAAGATTGACACATCTCCAAATCTAAGTTGTTCAAGAGGGATCGAGAAAAATGTTTAGGCTCCAATTGTCAGTGGAGGTATGTTGACATATCACACCATTGGGAAGGGAAGAAAAAGTGAAGGTTCAATGATTAGCACTTTGTAGAGGGCGTTTGGTGCGGTGGTTAAGAAGCCATTTTGGGAAGCATGCAACCCATCGTGGAGTACCTGGCTCTGCTCCTGCTTCCAGCTTTCTACCACTGTGCATCCTGAGAGGCAATACTTGATGGCTCAAGTGGTTTGATTCCTGCCAATCCCATGGGAAACCTGGATGGCATTTGGGAAGTGAACCAGTGAATAGAAGCTCACTCTCTCTCTCCAATAAGATAAAGAAAATCTTAAAAAAAACAAATAAAAAGAACTCTTTTTTCAACTTGGAACTGACCTAGAAAATCACTCATAATGTTTGATGAAGGTGTGGGCAAATAAATACCCTCAGAGAGTTGGAGTATCTGTTCTATCCAATGATGTTGTAGAATATTCCATATTTATTATTCCTCTAAAATGGAAGATATGGGATTTTTTTTCCTCACAAAACCTACTTGCATCAGAGACTTGTACTTAAATGAACAAAATCTCTCCACTTGAATAAAACAATATGTACTTACAGGTATTGTTCTTCATACTTTTAAAGTATTTTTATCAGGAAACCTCCCTTTCAACTCTCCAATAAAATGAGTGTTCAAAGACTCCTCCCTGAGTAGCATAAAAATATCCCACTATTTTTTCAAGTATTGCTCTTATAATGCAGCTTTCCTATGTTAGAAATAACAGTAAGTCAGTTCAAATGCAGGATTCTAAGGCAAGAATCCACACTTCATTATTTTTTTTTTGACAGGCAGAGTGGACAGTGAGAGAGAGAGACAGAGAGAAAGGTCTTCCTTTGCCATTGGTTCACCCTCCAATGGCCGCCGTGGCCGGCGCACTGCACTGATCCGATGGCAGGAGCCAGGTGCTTCTCCTGGTCTCCCATGGGGTGTAGGGCCCACGCACTTGGGCCATCCTCCACTGCACTCCCTGGCCACAGCAGAGAGCTGGCCTGGAAGAGGGGCAACCGGGAAAGAATCCGGCACCCCGACCGGGACTAGAACCCGGTGTGCCGGCACCGCAAGGCAGAGGATTAGCCTATTAAGCCACGGCACCAGCCTAAGAATCCACACTTTAAAATCCAGCTATTCCATTTTCATGTAGTAAGCAAAGACAAACACAAAGCATTAATACAGCAGGCTGGAAATACACCAAAGGGGAAGATGTTTAGCCTACCAGTTAAGATGTCAGTTAATATAAGATACCTGTGCCCCATATCAGAGTACCTAGGTTCTCTATCTGGCTTTGGCTCATGACTCCAGCTTCCTGCTAAAGTAGACTCCTGGCGCTTGCCATCAATGTCAGAGACCTGGATTGAGTCCTGACTCCCAGCTAGTCTTCTTTACCTTCATTATTGAATTTAATTCTCATGACAGCAATATGAGTTTGCATTATTATTACCTCTGTTTTACAAATGTGGAAATAAGATTGAACACATTAAAGAAACTTGCTTAAGGGATCCCAGTTAAGCTGGTTTAAAGGTAGAATGATGTGATATCTTTCCTCACCCATCATCAGGGTCATGGCCAACATTTCTATAAGAAAGAGCAGGATAATAAGAGAAAATCATAGCAAACTTACTTAATCAAAGTTTTATGTGATGTGGAAGCCTTCACAAATGAATACCTGAACACCAGGGAAAGTGTCTCCTTTTTATGATTAGATTTGGAACACTGGGTCTTGGACACTGGATATAAATGTGATTGAAAAGGGTTTTGTTTAATATTATAGACTGAGAGGGAAGCCAAGCAAGGTTTGTCTGCTCAGATGCTTAGATTCTCTATGTAACATTCCTTCATCTAAGGTTTTGGACACAATCTTATTTTCTAGGGAAATGAGTTCTAGCTTCTTTGAGCCTCCTTAAGGAAAAGGAACTCTGGTTTTTATGACATTTCAAGGGGGAAAAAAAAGGGACCAGAGATGGGAGGGCAGAAAAAGGTTACAGAAAACTTGCTTCTGAGGTTTTCCAGAGTTTGAGATGTCATTTTATTTTTAATTAATTCAGTAATTAAATTTATTTGAGAATCAGAGAAAGACAAATTCCATCTGCTGGTTCACTCTACAAATGCCTGCAGTGGCTAGGACTGGGTTGGGCCAAAGATGGGAGCCTGGAGCCATAGACTCATAGACTCAGTCCAGGTTTCCCACTTGCTTTGCAGGCACCCCCAGCTACTTCAGCCATCACCCTCTACCTCTCAGAGTATGTTATCAGGAATCTGGAATCAAGAGTAGAGTCAGACTTGAACCTAGGTACTCTGAAATAAAATGTGGGCATTACAACCAGTATTTAAACTGCTGGGTCAAACGCCTGCCCTGGGGTATCATTTTCTGAAGTAACAGATGGGACTTGCATATATTTAATACAGGAAAAAAAGCTTAAGTAATCTGAAGTCCAGAATCTAAACTCTCAGTGAGTCTTACAGGGAGAGAGAAGAGTTTAAATGTAAAAATGAGAAACCACATAACAAAAGAGCAACGACGGTGTGCTGTGTCCAGGGAAGCTGTCACAGGTACTTGGTCTCTAACAAGTGTTAAGATGTAATCTAGGAGATTTCAGGGCTCACATCACAGCCTAAAACAACGAAAGACTCTCCTTGAAAGGGGCAACCAGAAACTGGCATGCAAATTTGAATTTCCTATAGTCTTTTCATTATCCTGACTAGAAAACTTTTCATGTGCCTTTGATAAAAGTATTTACACTTAATGTATGTATTTATACCTTCCAATTGGAAACTCAAGTAGGTAGAAGTCTTTTGTAACTCGTGATATGCATGTATATGATAATTTTAGACTTCTTCCTCTTATAAAATAACCCTACGGACCAAAATATGTAAGGAGGATTTATTGCTGTTCTTGGAACTCAGGGTGCATGCTAAACAGTGATAATTGTTTCATTGCCATCCAAGATAATTTTCGAAGTTCATTCTATAAATGCCAAAATATATGGTTCCATTTAAATCAATCACAGATGAGCTGTAAGATAGAGATGGATAGGTGTTCTGAAATGAGTTACATTAAATTCAATGGATCCAAACTAAACTTTTAAATTAGTAGTCGAAAAGAACAGTGATTGCAATGCACCACAAGAGGGCATGCTAGTACTTTTAAATCTCAGTAACTTGGCAAAGCGAGCACATCCAAAAGACAAGGTGTACAAGTAAGGTTAAACCAGTTTACTTTTCTGTAATCATTAAGTATCCAATCTAGAGATTTTATTTAGTAACTTTTGTGGAATTTGAAAAAAGTCCTTAGTAAATAAGGAATGCCTCTTTTTATGTTCATTGAAAGAAATGAGATTTTTCTCTAAAAATTTGTTTTCCTGGATTAATCTTTTATTAGGTATATGCTTTATACCATCAGTAATTATCAAGATGATTTGAAACGAAAATGAAAATTAAAGTTTTCTTTTGTTATCATTATAAGTTATAAATGGATTAAATGAGCTGATTTTAGCATATATGAGCAGGTGTTGATCTAGTAGTTAAGACATCTGTACCCTACATTGGAGTACCTGGGATAGATTATTGACTCCAGTTCCTGCCTCCAGCTTCTTGCTAATACAGGCCAATGGGAAACAACAGTGATAGCTCAAGTAATTGGGTTCCTACCACCCACAAAGAGACATAGATTGAATTCCTGGCCCCTTTGGCCATGGCATCTATTGTTGAAATTTGAGGAGTGAGTTGGCTGATGGGACCTTTGTCTGTCCATTTGTTTGTGTTTCTCTGCCTCTCAAATAAATTTTAAAAAGAAAAAAAATTGAAGAATTATGGCAGAGAAAATTAATGTAGATTCAATTAATCTTCTCCATATCCCTTCTTCTTCTCTTCTTCCTTCTTTTTACCTAGTACCCTCCAACCCATACTCCCACCCTTCTTTCTTCACTTCCCTATTCCCATTCTTATTTTTTTTACAAAGATCTATTTTCAATTAACTTTATACACATAAGGTTAACCCTACTCTAAGTAAAGAGTTCAACAAATATTATGAAAAAAAAAAAACTTCCTCAAGCTTCAAGACAAGGGCAGCTGTTTAAAATCATTGCATCTCAATGTGTCAATTTTACTTCTATAGATTACCTTTTAGTTACTCTATTAGTAACCACAGGTCAGGGAGAACATATAGTATTTGTCTTTTGGGACTGGCTTATTTCACTAAGTATAATGTTTTCCAATTGCATCCATTTTGTTGCAAATGACAAGATTTCATTTTTTAAAATTTTAGTGCAATGTAGTATTCCATGGTGTTCATATACCATTCTGCTAATATATGGAGAGGGTGATTTATTATGTACTAGAGACTGGCTTTTATTATTATTAATTTTTTATTGACAAGAATTGTTCATTACTTTCAGGCTCTAATATTGCCTCTTTAATAACTAGTGAAATCTGGACTAAAGGTTGAAAATGAATTTTGATGTTATGTCCTAAATTTAAGATAAAAAAAATTTAAGATAAAAAAAAAAGAATTAAAAATCAGGAAAAATAAGGGTACGTATTGTAGCAAGGGAGATTAAGCTACTGCTTGAGAAGCCCACATCTCATATCAGAGTGCCTGAGATTGAGTCCAACCTTCACTTTGGTCTAGCTTCCTGCTAATGGACATCCTTAGAAGCAGCAAATATGATTTAATTATTTGAGCCCCTCCCACCATGTGGGAGACCTAGGTGGCTTTCCTGGGTCATAGCTTCAGGCTGGCTCAGCCATGGCTGTTGTGGGCATTTGGAGGGTGAAACTGCTGATGGGATATTTTTCTCTCTCTCTTTCTCTCTTGCTATTGATATCTCTATTTCTTTCTTTCTTTTTTTTTTTTTTTACAGGCAGAGTGGATAGTGAGAGAGAGAGAGACAGAGAGAAAGGTCTTCCTTTTGCCGTTGGTTCACCCTCCAATGGCCGCCACGGCTGGCGCAGTGTGGCCGGCGCACCGCGCTGATCCTATGGCAGGAGCCAGGTACTTATCCTGGTCTCCCAAGGGGTGCAGGGCCCAAGCACTTGGGCCATCCTCCACTGCATTCCCTGGCCACAGCAGGATATCTCTATTTCTATCTCTCTCTCTCTGTTGTTCTGCCTTTCAAATAAAAGAAAATAATTTAAAAATTACAAATAAATGGATAAATAAACTATAAATAAATAAATAGGCAAACTGCAAGCTTGCCACAGTGTATATAGTTTGGAGTGATCTTGGAAGGATATTTCTCTATTATAAGGATATTTATAAGTATATTCAGTGGAAATATTCCTTTAATACAATGATGAGAAAACTTTTTCTTTAAAGGCCCAGAGAGTAAATACTTCTGGCTATGTAGGGCTAATGGTTACTGTCCACTTTTTGATACTCAAATTTGCCATTGTGTTTTGAAAGCAATCAGAGACAAGCAAATAAGTAGATATGGTTGTGTCCCAACAAAACTGTATCAAAAAATATTTGCCAGACTGGATTTGGCCCCTGGCTGTGGTTTCCTAACTCCTACATGTCTTCAGATCTGGACCCCTGCACAGTAAAATAGTAAATGAGAAGGGGAAATCAACTTTTTAAAAATTAATTAATTAATATATATATATATAAATTTTTAAAGTACAACTTCAGGAATATAGTTATTCTTTACACCATACCTGCCCTTCCATCTACATTCCCACCCCCTCTCCTCCTTCTTCTTCCTTTCCCAGTCGCATTCTCCATTAAGATTCCTTTTTAATTGACTATATAGAAGACAACTCTATATTAAATAAAGATTTCAACAACTTGCACACACACACACAAACTGTTTGAGAACATGTTTTACAGTTAACTCTCATAATGCAACTTATTGAGAACAGAGGTTATGCCTGGGGAGTCAGTGCACAGTAACTCCTGTTGTTAATTTAACAATTAATAGTCCAAAGATAAAAGCCACCACAGTGAAAAAACAAATAATAAACCAACGAGTATGTCTACAAACATCAAATAATAAATGCACCAATCCAAGAAACAAGAATAAGGAAGACAACATGACACCCCCAAAAGAACACAATACCTCAATACTAGATTGTGAAGATGATGAGATTGAAGAAATGCCAGAAATAGAATTCAAAAAATTGATCATAGGATTACTTAGAAGTAATCAGAAGCAAATGAACAAACTAATGAAATCCATGCATGATGTGAAAGAAAATTTCTTCCATGAAATTGAGATCTTAAAAAGAAATCAAAATGAAATCTTGAAAATGAAGAATAAAAATTACACTGAAGATCCTTAACAACAGAATTGGTGAAGCGGAAGAAAGAATATCTGACTTAGAAGACAAAGCATAGGAAATTATACAGTCAGACCAAACACAAGAAGAAATCAGAAAACTTAAAAAAACCGTTGGGAATCTATTCACTCAGCATAATGTTTTCCAGATTCCTCCATCTTGTTGCAAATGACCGGATTTCATTTTTTTTGACTGCTGTATAGTATTCTATAGAGTACATGTCCCATAATTTCTTTATCCAGTCTACTGTTGATGGGCATTTGGGTTGGTTCCAGGTCTTAGCTATTGTGAATTGAGCTGCAATAAACATTAATGTGCAGACAGCTTGTTTGTTTGCCAATTTCATTTCCTTTGGGTAAATTCCAAGGAGTGGGATGGCTGGGTTGAATGGTAGGGTTATCTTCAGGTTTCTGAGGAATCTCCAGACTGACTTCCATAGTGGCTTAACCAGTTTGCATTCCCACCAACAGTGGGTTAGTGTCCCTTTTTCCCCACATCCTCGCCAGCATCTATTGTTGGTAGATTTCTGAATGGGAGCCATTCTAACTGGGGTGAGGTGAAACCTCATTGTGGTTTTGATTTGCATTTCCCTGATTGCTAGTGATCTTGAACATTTTTTCATGTGTCTGTTGGCCATTTGGATTTCCTCTTTTGAAAAATGTCTATTGAGGTCCTTGCTCCATCTCTTTTTTTTTTCTTTTTTTTTAACTTTTATTTAATGAATATAAATTTCCAAAGTACGACTCATGGATTACAATGGCTTCCCCCCCATACCATCCCTCCCACCCACAGCCCTCCCCTTTCCCACTCCCTCTCCCCTTCCATTCACATCAAGATTCATTTTCGATTATCTTAATATACAGAAGATCAGCTTAGCCTTGGTCCATCTCTTAAGTGGGTTGTTTGATGTTGTGGAGTTTCTTGATTTCTTTGTAGATTCTGGTTGTCAACCCTTTATCAGTTGCATAGTTTGCAAATATTTTTTCCCATTCTGTCAGTTGTCTCTTAACTCTCCTGACTGTTTCTTTTGCAGTACAGAAACTTCTCAATTGGATGCAATCCCAATAGTTAATTTTGGCTTTCACTGCCTGAGCTTCCAGGGTCTTTTCCAAGAAATCTTTGCCGGTACCTATATCTAAAGGATACTATCAAATGACCCAACATATGGATTCTAGATATTCCTGAAGGCGTGGAAAGAGAGAAAGAATTAGAAGGCCATTCTGGTGAAATAATAGCAGAAAATTTCCCCAACTTGGAGAAATAAAGGGGCATCCAATACAGGAAGCACATAGAACTCCTAATAGACATGACCAGAAAAGATCATCACCATGATTCACTGTAATCAAATTCTCCACAGTGAAACATAAAGAAAAGATTCTAAAATGTGCATGAGAGAAACACCAACTTACTTTCAGAGGTTCCAGAGGATCTCTGATAGGGTAAATTCCCAGGAGTAGGATGGCTGGGTCATACGGTAGGTCTATATTCAGATTTCTGAGGTATCTCCATACTGTTTTCCATAGAGGCTTTACCAGTTTACATTCTCACCAACAGTGGATTAGAGTATCCATTTCCCCACATCCTTGTCAGCATTTGTTGTTTGTTGATTTCTCTATGAAACCCATTCTAACTGGGGTGATGTGAAACCTCATTGTGGTTTTGATTTGCATTTCCCTTATGCTAGTGATCCTGGATATTTTTTCATGTGTCTGTTGGCCATTTGGATTTCATCTTTTCAAAAATGTCTGTTTAAGTCTTGGCCTATCTCTTAACTGGGTTGTTTGCTTTGTTGTTGTGGAGTTTCTTGATCTCTTTGTAGATTCTGGTTATTAATCCTGTATCCGTTGCATAGTTGCAAATATTTTTTCCCATTCTGTCGGTTGCGTCTTCACTTTCCTGACCATTTCTTTTGCAGTACAGAAACTTCTCAATTTGATGTAATTCCATTTGTTAATTTTGGCTTTGTCTACCTGCACCTCTGGGGTCTTTTCCAAGAACTCTTTGCCTGTTCCAATATCTTGCAGTGTTTCCCCTATGTTCTCTAATAAATTTGATGGTGTTGGGTTGTAAATTTAGATCTTTAATCCACGGTGTGTGGATTTTTGTGTAAGGTGTAAGGAAGGGGTCTTGCTTCATACTTCTGTATATGGAAATCCAGTTTTCCCTGCACCATTTTTGAAGAGACTGTTCTGGCTCTAGGGATTGGTTTTAGCTCCTTGGTCAAATGTAAGTTGGATAGATGCTTGGATTGATTTCTGGTATTTCTATTCTGTTCCATTGGTCTATTCATCTGTTTTTGTACCAGTACCAAGCTGTTTTGATTATACCTGCAATACACAATGTCTTGAAATCTGGTATTGTGATGCCTCTGGCTTTTTTGTTGTTGTCGTATAAGATTGCTTTAGCTATTTGAGGTCTGTTGTGTTCTCACATGAATTTCAGTATAATTTTTTCTATATCTGAGAAGAATGTCTTTGGTATTTTGATTGGTATCACATTGAATCTATAGATTGCTTTTGGAAGAATGGATATTTTGATGATATTGATTCTTCCAATCCATGAACATGGAAGATTTTTCCATTTTTTTGTATCTTCTATTTCTTTCTTTAAGATTTTGCAGTTCTCATCATAAAGATATTTGACATCCTTGGTTAAATTTATTCGAAGGTATTTGATTTTTTTTTTGTAGTTATTGTGAATGGGATTGATCTTAGCTCTTTCTCAGCCATGGCATTGTCTATGTATACAAAGGCTATTGATTTTTGTGTACTGATTTTATATCCTGCTACACTACCAAATTCTTCTATGAGTTCCAATAGTCTCTTGGTAGAGTCTTTTGGATCCTCTCTATATATCATCATGTCATCTTCAAATAGGGATAGTTTGACTTCTTCCTTCCAAATTTATATCCCTTTGATTTCTTTTTCTTGCCTAATGGCTCTTGCTAAAACATCCAGGACTATATTGAATAGCAATGGTGACAGTGGGCATCCTTGTCTGGTTCTAGATCTCAGAGGGAATGTTTCCAACTTTTCCCCATTCAACAGGAAATTGGCCATGAGTTTGTCATAAATTGCCTTGTGTTGAGGAATGTTCCTTCTATACCCAATTTGCTTAGAGTTTTCATCACGAAAGGGTGTTGTATTTTATTAAATACTTTCTGTATTGAGAGAATCATATGTTTTTTGTACAGCAGTTTGTTAATGTGATGTATCACATTGATGTTTTGTGAATGCTGAACCATCTTTGCATTCCATGTATAAATCCCACTTGGTTTGGGTGGATTCAACTGCCTGGAATTTTGTTGAGGATTTTTCATCTATGTTCATCAAGGATATTGGTCTGTTATTTTCTTTCTCTGTTGCATCTTTTTCAGGTTTAAGAATTAAGGTGATTCTGGCTTCATAGAATTTGGGAGGATTCCCTCCCTTTCAATTGTTTTGAATAACTTGAGAAGAATTAAAGTTAGTTCTTTAAATATCTGGATGAATACAAATTCAGCAGTAAAGCCATCCAGTCCTGTTTTTTTTTTTTTTTTTGGGGGGGGTCTTTATTACTTATTCAATGTCTGTCTTGGTTATGCGTCTGTTTAGGTTTTCTGTGTCCTCATGGCTCAATTTAGGTAGGTTGTATGTGTCCAGGAATCCATGCATTTCTTCTAGGTTTCCTAGTTTGTTGGCATACAGCTCTTTGTAGTAATTTATGATGATTCTTTTTATCTGTTGTGCCTGTTGTTACATTGCATTTGCTATTCAGCATTTGTGCTGATATATTGGCTTCTTCTTTGTTATTTTCTGCTGTGGCAGCTTTTATCTTTGTACTAAGCCTCTGTAGATAAGTGGAGTGTCTGTTTTCAGTGAATATTTAGAGACATGTATTAGGTGCGGCCAGGGAGCTCTATTCAGTTCTCCAGGGTGATGGATGTATCTAAGGTGAAACACCCAGGTTTGGCATGGTTAATCTCTCTTTTTTTTTAATTAGAAGGGAGGTTTATTCTGCTCAGCTGAGCTCCTCTCCTTGAAGGAGACCAGTGTCTGAGGACTAGCCCCAGTGGGTATAATATTCATCTGCTCTGTTCCAAGGACCACACAAAGGATCTGTGCAGTCTGCAGTGTAAAATCCGAGTTCCCAGCAATGTCTATCACCAGGTAACCAGGAATCCCTGAGCATGTGGAGTCTCCCATAGTGACTGCCCAAAGTCCCAGCCACATTGTGAGTTCTCCCACACAGCCTGTTTTTTCATAGTTTTGGCACACAAGCCTCCCACAGTCACAAAAATCCAGCCCCTTTTTAGCTATCCCCTCAAGAGTCAGGAGTCTCCACTGGGCTGTTTTCTGGGCACAGATACAAGGTTGTGCCCCTGTTATGTATGTCCAAAATGGCACACTCTCTATTGGCTTATTACAGGATGCTATTGTAAGGTGATCATGCAGAGAGAAATGTGCCGCTCCTTTCTCTCTCTCTCTTTTTTTCTTCTCTATTTGGCAGTTATACTATCCCCTATGGAGTTCCAAGCAGGGTTCCCTCTAGGCTCTTCCTGCAGCTTTATCATCAGTGGCTTGTGCTACAGTCTGGTCCCACCTCACTCTCCAATGCTGGTGCAGAGATTCTCAGCTGCTGAAGTACTGTGTTGTGGGTGTCCATGCCCTCCACATTGGTCCACTGTGTTCCTCTAATTTGTGTAGAGTTCCCTCTGCTGTTTTCTTCCTAACTCTTTCCTGAGACTGCATTCTCTCCACTTTTTAAAACTATCTTATAGACTAGAGCAGCAAGCTCCCTCCCTACTCTGCCATTTTGGATGCTCTCTGGAAATCGACTTTTGAGATATGGATATGGGGGCACAAAGAACCTCCAGTTGGAGAGCAGAATGATATAAAAACTTCATATGAGATCTCAAGGAATTCTCAACAGAGTCCTTAGCAAAAAGCAAAATTATCTTAATGAAAAGTGTATTTTAATTTTTATTTATTTATGTTCATTTTATTTGAAAGGAACATACACAGAGATAGATCTACTATTCACTGGTATATTCTCCAGTGTTTGCAATAGCCAAGGTTGAACAAGGCTGAAGCTAGGAGACAGGAACTTCATCTGTGTTTTCCATGTGGGTATCAGGCACCCATGCTGTTGGGCCCTTATCTGCTGCCTCAGGCTGCACATTAGCAGGCAGATAAAATTGGAGATGGAACCAGGCCCAGAATCCAGGCTATCTGATATGGTATGAGGGCACCTCAAGAAGTAATTAGCTGCTGCACCTAATGCTTGACACAGAAAAATGTATTTTGGAAAATTGGTTGACATAAATGTGTAAACCCCTACCTAAAATAAGGGCCTGAAGGTTCAGTAAATCTAAGTGTCAGAGAAGGGGAGTTGGTCGTGAGCTTCAGAAGCCCTGGCATTCTGAGCCTCCAGCAAGTAAGTAAAAGTGTTAACCCTGCAGGAAATTACAGGGTTTTGTGACAAGACTATTGCAGGTAATAGATTAGCTGCTAGATTACACTCTCATTTTCTGAATATTAGGAAGCATCCCCTAAGTTCCAACTCAAGAAGTTGGAAATGCCTAAACTTTCAGTATTCTGAAAATGTATCTAAATCATGGTCCATAGAAATATCAAATTTCCTAAGCATGACAGATACATTTTACCTTGGTTTATGAGATGAACTAATGCATTCAAAAAATGAACTAATTAATTGATAGAAAACAGGTTTAGAAAAGCATCTACTGCAGTAGATCAGAGTGTGTATACTGCAGTGGTTCCAAAGAGCACACACTGCAGTGGATCAGAAGACATATACAGCAATAGACAGAACAGTATATTCCGCAGTGGGTTAGAAAAGCATGCACTACAGTGGTTCTTGAGACAGCAGAAAACAGTCAAGCAGATCTTTTTTTTGTAAAAGATTTTTATTTATTTGTTTGACAGGTAGAGTTACAGACATTGAGAGAGAAGAGAGAGAGAGAGAGAGAGAGAGAGAGAGAGAGAGAAAGGTCCTACCTCCATTGGCCCACTCCCCAAATGGCCATAATGGCTGGAGCTATGCTGACCTGAAGCCAGGAGGTGCCTCCTCTTGGTCTCCCATGTGGGTGCAGGGGCCCAAACACTTGGGCCATCCTCCACAAGCAGATCTTTTCTTTTTTTTTTCTTTTCAACTTTTCTTTTTTCTCTTTTTTCTTTAGTAAATATAAATTTCCAAAGTACAGTTAATGGATTACAATGCCCCCCCCCCACAATTTCCCTCCCGCTCACACCCCTCCTATCTCCTGCTCCCTCTCCCATTCCATTCACATCAAGATTCATTTTCAATTATCTTTATATATAGAAGATCGATTTCGTATATATTAAGTAAAGATTTCATCAGTTTGCACCCACACAGAAACACAAAGCGTAAAATACTGTTTCAGTACTAGTTATAGGATTACTTCACATTGGACAACACACTAAGGACAGATCCCACATGAGAAGTAAGTACACAGTGACTCCTGTTATTGACTTAGCAATTTTACACTCTTGTTCATGGCGTCAGTAATCTCCCTAGGCTCTAGTCATGATTTGCCAAGCCTATGGAGCCTTTTGAGTTCGCCAACTTCAATCTTATTCCAACGGGGTCATAGTCAAAGTGGAAGTTCTCTCCTCCCTTCAGAGAAAGGTACCTCCTTCTTTGATGACCTGTTCTATCCACTGGGATCTCACTCGCGGAGATCTTTCATTTAGGTCTTCTTTTTTTTTTTCCCAGGGTGTCTTGGCTTTCCATGCCTAAAATACTCTCATGGGCTCTTCAGCCATATCTGAATGCCTTAAGGGCTGATTCTGAGGCCAGAGTGCTATGTAGGACATCTGCCATTCTATGAGTCTACTGTGTATCCCGCTTCCCATGATGGATTTTTCTCCCCCTTTTTGATTCTATCAGTTAGTATTAGTAGACACTAGTCTTGTTTGTGTGATCCCTTTGACACTTAGACCTATCAGTGTGTTCATTTGTGAACTGAAATTGATCACTGGGACTAGTGAGATGGCATTGGTACATGCCACCTTCATGGGATTGTATTGGGATCCCCTGGCACGATTCTAACTCCACCTTTTGGGGCAAGTCTGATTGAGCATGTCCCAAATTGTACATCTCTGCCCTCACTTATTCCCACTGTTATATTTAACAGGGATCACTTTTCAGTTAAAATTTAAACACCTAAGAATAATTGTGTGTTAATCACAGAGTTCAACCAATAGTACTAGAACAAAACAAAGAAAAATACTAAAATGGATAAAGTATTACATTGTACATCAACAGTCAGGACAAGAGCTGATCAAGTCACTGTTTCTCATAGTGTCCATTTCACTTCAACAGGTTTCCCCTTTGGTGCTCAGTTAGTTGTCACCGATCAGGGAGAAAATATGATATTTGTCCCTTTGGGACTGGCTTAATTCACTCAGCATAATGTTTTCCAGATTCCTCCATTTTGTTGCAAATGACCGGATTTCGTTGTTTTTGACTGCTGTATAGTATTCTATAGAGTACATGACCCATAATTTCTTTATCCAGTCAACTGTTGATGAGCATTTGGGTTGGTTCCAGGTCTTAGCTATTGTGAATTGAGCTGCAATAAACATTAATGTGCAGACTGCTTGTTTGTTTGCCAATTTAATTTCCTTTGGGTAAATTCCAAGGTGTGGGATGGCTGTGTCATGTGGTAGGGCTGTATTCAGGTTTCTGAGGAATCTCCAGACTGACTTCCATAGTGGCTTAACCAGTTTGCATTCCCACCAACAGTGGGTTAGTGTCCCTTTTTCCCCACATCCTTGCCAGCATCTGTTGCTGGTAGATTTCTGAATGGGAGCCATTCTAACCGGAGTGAGGTGAAACCTCATTGTGGTTTTGATTTGCATTTCCCTGATTGCTAGTGATCTTGAACATTTTTTCATGTGTCTGTTGGCCATTTGGATTTCCTCTTTTGAAAAATGTCTATGGAGGTCCTTGGCCCATCTCTTAAGTGGGTTGTTCGTTTTGATGTTGTGGAGTTTCTTGATGTCTTTGTAGATTCTGGTTATCAACCCTTTATCAGTTGCATAGTTTGCAAATATTTTTTTCCCATTCTGTCGGTTGTCTCTTCACTTTCCTGACTGTTTCTTTTGCAGTACAGAAACTTCTCAATTTGATGCAATCCCAATTGTTAATTTTGGCTTTGACTGCCTGTGCTTCTGGGGTGTTTTCCAAGAAGTCATTGCCGGTACCTATATCTTGCAGGGTTTTTCCAATGCTCTCTAATAATTTGATGGTGTCAGGTCGTAGATTTAAGTCTTTAATCCATGTTGAGTGAATTTTTGTCTAAGGTGAAAGGTAGGGGTCTTGCTTCATGATTCTGCACGTGGAAATCCAATTTTCCCAGCACCATTTATTGAATAGACTGTCCTTACTCCAAGGATTGGTTTTAGATCCTTGTTCAAATATAAGTTGGCTGTAGATGTTTGGATTGATTTCTGGTTCAACTTTTATTTAATAACTATAAATTTCCAAAGTACAACTTTTGAGTTATAGCAGCTTTTCCCCCCATAACCTCCCTCCCACCCACAACCATCCCATCTCCAACTCCCTCTCCCATCCCATTTTTCATCAGGATTCATTTTCAATTATCTTTATATACAGAAGATCAACTTAGTATATACTAAGTAAAGATTTCAACAGACTGCACCCACAAAGACTCATAAAATATAGAGTACTGTTTGAGTATTAGTTTTAGCATTAATTCTCATAATACAACACATTAAGGACAGAGGTCCTACATGGGGAGCAGGTGCAATGTGACTCCTGTTGTTGATTTAACAAATTGACACTCTTGTTTATGATGTCAGTAATCACCCGAGGCTATTGTCATGAGGTACCAAGGCTGTGGAAGCCTCTTGAGTTCACAGACTCCGATCTTATTTAGACAAGGTCATAGTCCAAGTGGAAGTTCTCTCCTCCTTTCAGAGAAAGGTACTGCCTTCTTTGATGGGCCATTCTTTCTGCTGGGATCTTACATCTTACTCACAGAGATCTTTCATTTATGTTTTTTTTTTTTTTTGCTTTTTTTTTTTTTTTTTTTTTGCCAGAGTGTCTTGGCTTTCCATGCCTGCAAATCTCTGATGGGCTTTTTAGCCAGATCCAAATGCCCTAAGGGCTGATTCTGAGGCCAGAGAAGCAGCCAACTCCACAACAGCTGGACCTGAGCCAATCTGAAGCCAGGAGCACTTGGGCCATCTTCTGCTTCTTCCCCAGGCCATAAGCAGGGAGCTGGATCGGAAGAGGAGCATCCGGGACTAGAACCGGCGCCCATATGGGATGCCGTACTCTGCACCACAGCGCCAACCCTGCAGATCTTTTAAAATGCAGTTTTTTCAGGGTCTCTCAATCCAGACCGATTTGATTAGGTCTTCAAGAGTCTGTGGCCCTGGCATTTTTACAATGATGCTTAATTGGGTTTTGGTAGAAATCAGGTTAGAGCCAGGCTTGAGAGTGGTACATGGAAACCAGAAAGAGCACAAAGTTTGGATTTGAGTTAGGCCATACTAATTTCAAATGTAGGCTCTGACTTAGTGTTTAGTCATTTGCCCTTTGCTATGGTTTGAACAGGACTTGACTTCCCAACTCATGCAGATATTTAAAACCCCAATTTCTGGTTGGTGGTACTCAGAGGAGTGGAGGTTTGATCCAATTACAGCATTCAGGAGGTTGGCCAGTATGAGGTCCTTAGACCATTGGGAGCATGCCCTTGGAAGGTAGTTCCTATAAGAGGGTTGTTATAAAGGCAAAATTAGGCCTACTCAGTCTTTGTTTCCTAGTGTATGGGATTGTTCATCTGCACACACTTCACCATTGCCATCCTCTGGCCTCTCCAGATGGCCAAACCATTGGGACCTACCAGATCTTGAACTGCGAACCTTTAAAAACATGAACCAAAATGAATCTCCTTCCTTCTTAAGAAGCTTGTCTTATAGAGCACCTAAAAGGAAATCTGTAGAAGTGAAATTGACACTTTGAGAAGAAATGACTTAAACAGCCCTTGTCTTGACTGTCCAGGAACAGTTCTTTTTTTTTTTTTCTTAATGGAGAATGGGGTTGGGGATGGAAGAGGGAGGAAGAGGTGGGGTAGGAGTGAGGGTGGGAGGGTGGATGTGGTGGGAAAAACCACTATATTCCTAAAGTTGTACTTGTGAAATTTGTACTCATTAAATAAAAGGTTTATCTGGGAAAAAAGAAGCTTCTCCTAGGTATTTCACTATAGTGGCAAAAAACTGACTAATACACTGCTGAGATAGTGATGTAACATTTCTAAACTTCAGTTACCATTCTTATCACATGGAGCCAAGCAACCGCCACCACAGTAAGCATTGAAAATCTGATAATGTGGCTCTGAAGGCTTGGCGTGCAGATGCTTTAGTTCTTCTGTATCGCTCTCTCCATCTTTTCTTCTTGGGGATAATATAACCGGATTTGTTCCACTTACCAGTGCACAGAATTTTACCAAAAGTGAGAGCATTTTAAAGAAGATGTATAATTTTAGTTTGTTCCATAGAAGCATTTCTTTTAAAATTTCCTGAAATGGACATGGGGGACATTATGTAATGTGACATAACACAGGCATGGAGAGACAAATACTGAACATTGTGACTTATATGTAGAAGCCAAAAAGTTGATCTCATACAAGTTAGGTTATCAGAGCCTGGGAAGTGTGTGGGATTAGGAAGACAGAAAGAGGGTAGTTAATAGTTTCAGGGGTACAACTGGATAGGAGGGATAATCTCTAATGTTCTATAGCATAGGAAGGTAAATATGGTTGACAACAATTGATTGTATATTCCAAAATAGCTAGGTGAGAGGATTTTGAATGTTCATAAAACAAAGAAATGATAATTGTCTGAGGTTATAGCTAAGCTAGTTACCCTAATTTGATTGTTACACATTGCATATGTGTATTGGAATGTCACAATATACTCTATGAATGTGCATCAATTAAAATAAAAATCTATTTTAAAATATTTCCTGTGAATTCTGGGTCAGGTCACATTAGTGAGTATAGAGTATCACATCTGCCATCTCTGCTCACAAGCACCAGCTGGGAAGAAGCCAAGAAATGGAGTTCTCAAGTCCTCAGATACCTCATCAAGTCCTGGCCTGTGCTGGCTTTCTTTGTAACTTGGCTTAAGGCAATTCCAAACCCTGATTGTTGGAAACTGGCTTTTGTTTCCCAATTCCTGTTCCAGTTGAGCTTTGTTCTTACATGCAAGTATAAGTGGTTTTACTTACTTCTCAGAACTTCATTTTGGAGGCAGCGATTTGGGCCACACTTTTTGTTCTTTGTTTTGATTTGATTTGATTTTTGAATGCTCTTTCTGATTTATTTGAAAGAAGAACATTACTCCTTCTGAATCTTGCAGTGGAAAATCACGGGGCAGCCTACCAATTGTTACTTGGCAGTGGACGTGATACTGAGTAGGGAGCTGGCAACTCCCTTCCTCTGGCCAGCAGCTTTGTTCTTCTTTGTAAGCAATTATTCATTTTCTCATCAAGAGAAGGGATTATCCCTCCCCCTTCCTGAACACTTGAGGCCATAATAAACTCATCACAGAGGAAAATAAGTTTACAGTGCATGATGTTAAGGCTCCACCCATGTCAGGAAAGCGTGAGGGTGTCTTCAAAATCTTCATGCAAAATGTGTATTATGGGAAAACTATGCATGGATTTCAAAATGTTTTTATACCAATATAAAAGCTCCATGAACTTTCTAAAGTACTCTCATATTTCTGGAATGGAAGGTAAGTAGGGGTTGGTAATTATTGTATTATTTTGCTAAAAAACAACAGGAAAAATAAGATTATGGTTACAGAGAGTTGCTTAGGTTTACAAGCTCATGTTACTTTCTCCAGAATTATCAACAGGTCAGGAAGCCAAATTTGCTTTCTGGAGATTGTGGACTCAGCATATGACTGAAGTTTCTTTGCAAATAAAACTTGAGGGTTTTCTTGTAATCCAGCTATGAATGAAAATTCTACTTCAGTAGGTTTAATGCTTAATGTCACTATTGGTTCTACTTAGCAACATTAAGCAGAGTAAAGGAAGCAGCTATAAGGAACTAAGATATGATGATCAGATGGCATTTGTATATTAATTTTTTAGAATATTAGCTCTATAAGTGGAGTGATGACTCTAAGATTCAAAAGGAAATGTAAATTTGAAGTTTTCCCCTTAAAGCTTTACATATCTCTCAGGACTTCAGGAGAAATAAACATTCCAAAAAAAAAAAAAAAACAAAAACAAAAACAAACAAACAAAAAAAACCACAACCCAACTCAATTACTAAAGCAATGCACATATGTTCAAATTAGTCAGAAGTAATTGCTAAATAAAGCTGAAAAACCAGGCAACACAAAGGAATAGTGGGGGTGAGGCCTTTAGCTTAGTTGTTAAAATACCAGTGAAGATGCCCATATCCCATATCAGAGAAGCTTGGTTCAATTCCCAGCTCTAGCTCCTGCCTGCAGCTTTCCACAGATGCAGGCCTTAGAAGGCAGCAGAGATGGTGGAAGTAGTGGGGTTCTCGTCAACTGTGTGGGAGATACGGATTACATTCCTGGATCCTGGCTTCACACCCCTACCTCTAGCCCTAGCCATTGTGGGCATTGTGAGAGAGAATCAGTAGATGGAAACTTGGACTGTCTGTCTGATAATCTGCCTGTCTCTGTCTCTCTCATCACATGAATTTAAAAAAAGAAAAGGGAAAAGTGGATTGTCCTTACTTTTAAAAAATTTCCATATTAGCAGTCTAGAATGGGAAAAAGAATTTCACCTCTAAGATAAACTACTAATTTTTAAAAATTTTTCTAAGATAATGCTTCAAGGGATTAATTTGGAGTCAGAATAATAATATTACTTTTCATGGTGGAAAACAATCACTTCATATGTTTCCAGCCATGTTGATATCTATAATAGAGAAAATTGATTCAAGTCAAGAGAAGCTTTCAATGCCACGTGCTTACAGTGCTTTCTGCAGATAAACTGTGACACACAGTGACATCAGTTAATAATGGTGCTTCCTCATGCATGAAAACTTTGAGTACAATTTAAAAATATGGGATAGGTGATATCAAAGCAAATCAGCTGGCTCAGCTACAACCTCACCTTAAAAAGTGAGATCCCTGGTGTCATCTTTGCCTTTGTCTTCTCCGCTTCTGATCTATGACCAAGTACTCAGTTCCTTGTTATCCATGCCCCCTACCACCCCTTTGCAAAGTTCTTCACTGTCTCTTTCCCCAAACTGCTACAACATCCTTCTAAATGTTTTCCTGATGATGTGAACCCTTTGCCAAAAACTTTTGTTTCTACAACTTTTGATGATTCAGGAAGGACAGTGTCTTTGGTGTTCTCTTAGCTTTGAATGAAAACTTTCGTTAGCAGTCAGGACCCAGTCCCACAGAAAAGGAAACATCAGAATTTGCAGGTTGTCAAGTCCCAACCAAGAAACCCGAGATTCTCCTGTAAGCCTCCTTCTTTGGAGGAAACTGTACTGTTGCTGATGACACCGAGACAGTATATGTCATGGGCATATGTAGGAAAGGGTGGGAGAAAACTGGAGGTTCAATGGATATTGAATGCCCAAAAAGTCTGGGCAATGAATAGTACCAGCAGGACTATGCTAGAGCCCGCTCTCTGATGAATATGGAGTAACTGGTCAACTTCCCGCCCTTGTTTAGATCTCAGTAACTCCAGTGAAGCAAGAGTAAGATGGGATACTCCATTTGCTAAAGTCACAGTTCCCAACATAGATTGATCATTTGAATTTTTTGGGAGGATTCCAGGAAACCATTACAAATGTATTAAATCAGATTGTTCAATTCTAATTTCAGGAATATGTATTTTAAGAAAAATTACTTGTTTATTTATGATTCAAGGAGACGCAGAGAGGCACACACAGAGAGCTCCAACCTGCTGGTTCACTCTTTAAATTCCTGCAATGGCTGGGGCTGGGCCAAGGCTGAAGCCAGGAGACAGGGTCTCAATCCAGGTCTTCCACATTGGGAACCCAATTATTTGAGCACAATTTCTGCTTCTCAGGTTCTACATTAGCAGGAAGCTGGAGTCAAGAGCCAAAGCAAGTAGAGAATTGAAGCTAGGTTCTTCAGTATGGGTATCTTAACTGCCATCTTAATGTCTACCCCAAGAATATGTACTTTAAACTACATTTACAGGTGATTCTTATGCATCCAGTTTTGCACAGGTATGAGAAAGCAGTGAATTAGAGGAGAATGGGATGGAAATTTACCAGGACATTCAAGGTTTTCTGGTTTTTTTTAGATGTTTGTTTAGTCTTTTGAAAGGCAGAATGAGAAAGAGAGAGAGAGAGAAAAACACAGAGAGAATCTTTGATCCTCTAGTTCACTCCCCAAATGGCCACAGTGGCCAGGACAGGGCTAGACCAAAGCCAAGACCCAGGAGCTTTTGAACTGTCTTCTGCTCCTTTCCTAGGCCATTAGCAGGGAGTTGGATAAGAAGCAGAGCATGGGGCCTGCACTGTAGCATATTGGGTAAAGCTACTGCCTGCACTGCTGGTATCCCATATGGGCGCCAGTTTGAGTCCCAGCTGCTCCACTTCTGATCCGGCTCTCTGCTATGGCCAGTAGATGATAGCCCAAGTCCTTGGGCCCCTGCATCCATGTAGGAGACCAAGAAAGACGATCCTGGCTCCTGGCTTTGGATTGGCACAGCTCTGACCATTGTGACCATCTGGGGAGTGAAGCAGTGGATGGAAGACTTCTCTCTCTTGCCCCATCTGCCTCTGCCTCTGTAACTCTGCCTATCAAATAAATAAATGAATCTTGAAGGAAGAAAACAATTTTTTAAAAGGGAAGTGGAGCAGCAGGGACTTGAACCAGCACCCACATGGGATGCTTACATTGCAGGTGGTATCTTTACCTGCTATGCCACAATGCCAGCTCTGACATTCAAGGCTTTCTACCGCCAAGTTCCCACCAATCTGTAGCCGCTCACCTCTGTGCTCTCCCCAACCCTAATATTTTCACCATCTTGTTCACTTCAGTACGTTTGCCTTTAGGCCAAATGCCTGCCTCAGAATTAAGTGATATCTAAAATACACTTACAGGAGAGACAAGGATTAGAAAGGTCTGATATTTAAATTTGACTCTTGGGTTTTTGGGTAGAATAAAGTAACTTTGTATGGAAGTGGATGTGTAACTTAAGACATGCTAAATCTGAGACACCTGTGAGACATCCATCTAGAAATGTTGGTAAGAAATTGGATATATGCCTCTGCAGCTTTGGGGAGGAGTTTTGATCAAAAGTAGAGATTAGGGACTCTTCATCATGCAGGCAGTTGTTAAAGCCTCAAGAGTGGCTGAAATTACACAGGACTGTGGAGCATGACTGGGCTGAGAATGGGCTGTTGGAAACACTAATATTTTTAAAGGGTTGGAGATAGTAGTAAACACAAAGGAAATGTGGGAAGAAATCAAAAGAATTGTTTTCATAATAAAAACTTAAAAATGTTCATTATATTTGACAGTTTTGAGTCCCTGGTGACCTTAAGGGGACAAATGGAGGCAGAAAGTAAACACTGGAAACTTGGCAGAGAACAGAAGGAGATAAATTGACAGAAGCAGTACAAGGTCAATGGAATATATTTCTTAGGAATATATTTCTTAGGAATATATTTCTTAAAGAGAAGAAATCAATAGAAGGAAGAGATTCAATGTTCATGAGAAAAAGGAGATGATGGGGAAATGAGAAGTAAGAAGAGACACTAAAAGTACTTAGATGAAATATCTTTAAATGGGAAGTGCAGCTCACATTCTTAGGATGAAATGAATAGAAATGTGGAAGTCCACAAAGTCAAGCACAAGGTAATGGGATTTAAAACTGGATTTATTGTACATGGTCTCTATGATCATTTTTAAAAATTATATTTAAGATATACAAATTTCATGTATACAGGTTTAGGAACATAGTGATATATCCTACTCCATTATCTCTCCCACCCTTCTTCCTCCTTCCTCTACTAACCCCTCTCAATTTTTACAATGATCTACTTTAATTTTACTTTATATTAATAAGATTAACACTACACTAAGATAAGAGTACAACAAATAGTGAGAAGAAAAAAACTGATCTTCAACAGTATAGACAAAGGCTGTAAACAAACATCAAATCTCTAAATGTGAATTTCACTCATATACATTATATTTTGGTTACTCTATCAGTTACCACAGATCAGGGAAAATATGGTATTTGTCTTTTGGGGACTAGCTTATTTCACTAAGAATAATGGTTTCCAGTTGCATCCATTTTGATGCAAAACAAAAAATTTCATTAATTTTTACAACTGGGTAATATTCCATAGTGTATATATACCATAATTTCTTTTCTTTTTTTTTTTTTTTTTACTTTTATTTAATGCATATAAATTTCCAAAGTACGGCTTATGGATTACAATGGCTTTCCCCCCATACCGTCCCTCCCACCCACAACCCTCCCCTTTCCCACTCCCTCTCCCCTTCCATTCACATCAAGATTCATTTTCGATTATCTTAATATACAGAAGATCAGCTTAGTATACATTAAGTATGGATTTCAACAGTTTGCTCCCACACAGAAACATAAAGTGAAAAATAATAGATGATTTTTTAAAATGATGATGAAATCAGATTAGACCTATTGTCATGTTTAATCCCAGTGAGAGTCAAGTTGGGAATTGATAATTTCTTTCTTTTTTTTTTTTTTTTTTACAGAGGATCAGTTTAGTATGCATTAAGTAAGGATTTCAACAGTTTGCACCCCCATAGAAACACAAAGTGAAATATATTGTTTGAGTACTCGTTATAGCATTAAATCCCAATGCACAGCACATTAAGGATAGAGATCCTACATGAGGAGTAAGTGCACAGTGACTCCTGTTGCTGACTTTACCAATTGACACTCCTGTCTATGGCATCAGCAATCCCCCTATGCTCCAGTCATGAGTTTCCAAGGCTATGGAAGCCCTCTGAGTTCTCCGACTCTTATCTTGTTTAGACAAGGTCATAGTCAAAGTGGAGGTTCTCTCCTCCCTTCAGAGAAAGGTACCTCCTTCTTTGATGGCCTGTTCTTTCCACTGGGATCTCACTCGCAGAGATCTTTTGCCAGAGTGTCTTGGCTTTCCATGCCTGAAATACTCTCATGAGCTTTTCAGCCAGCTCCGAATGCCTTTAGGGCTGATTCTGAGGCCAGAGTGCTATTTAGGACATCTGCCATTCTATGAGTCTGCTGAGTATCTCACTTCCCATGTTGGATCACTCTCCCCTTTATTTACTCCATCAGTTAGCGTTAGCAGGTACTAGACTTGTCTATGTGCTCCCTTTGACTCCCAGTCCCTTCACCATGACCAACTGTGAACTGAAACTGATCACCTGGAACAGTGAGATGGCATTGGTACATGCCACCTCGATGGGATTGAATTGGAATCCCCTGGTATGCTTCCAACTCCACCACTTGGGGCAAGTCAGCCTGAGCATGTCCCAAATTATACATCTCTTCCCTCTCCCATTTCCACCACCATGTTCAACAGGGATCACATTTCAGTTAATTTTCAACACTTAAGAATAACTGTGCATCAGTTACAGATCTAAACCAGTCATATTAAGTAGAACAGATAAAAAAACTACTAAGAGGTATAATGTATTTAGTTGTTCATTAACAGTCAGGGCTATGCTGATCAAGCCACCATTTCCCATAGTGTCCACCTCACTCCAACAGGTTTCCCTCTTGGTGTTCAGTCAGTCGTCACCGATCAGGGAGAACATATGGTATTTGTCCCTTTGGGACTGGCTTATTTCACTCAGCATGATGTGTTCCAGATTCCTCCATTTTGTTGCAAATGACTGGATAGAAGGCCTTTTTAGTGAGATATTAGCAGAAAATTTCCCAGGTTTGGAGAAGGACAGAGAAATCCTAGTACAGGAAGCCCACAGAACCCCTAATAAACATGACCAAAAGAGATCCTCACCACGTCACATTGTAATTAAACTCTCCACAGTGAAACATAAAGAAAAGATCCTAAAATGTGCAAGAGAGAAACGTCAGATTACTCTCAGAGGATCTCCAATCAGACTCACAGCTGACTTCTCATCAGAAACTCTAAAAGCTAGGAGGGAATGGCGAGATATAGCCCAGGTACTAAGAGAGAACAACTGCCAGCCCAGAATATTATATCCTGCAAAGCTATCATTTGTGAATGAAGGTGAAATAAAGACTTTTCATTGCAAACAGAAATTGAAAGAATTTGTTGCCACTCGTCCAGTCCTGCAAAAGATGCTTAAAGATGTGTTACACACAGAAACACAGAAACACGGTCATCAATATGAAAGAAGGTAAAGGAAGGAAAACAAGGAAGGAAACCTCACAGCAAAAGATCACAGGGAATTCAAAGCATATATTAGAACTTATCTTTGGCAAATGGCAGGGCAAAGTTACCACTTATCATTAGTCACTTTGAACGTGAATGGCCTGAACTGTCCATAATTTCTTTTTTTTAATTTTTTTATTTTTTTAACTTTTATTTAATGAATATAAATTTCCAAAGTACGGCTCATGGATTACAATGGCTTCCCCCCGCCATAACGTCCCTCCCACCCGCAACCCTCCCTTCTCCCACTCCCTCTCCCCTTCCATTCACATGAGGATTCATTTTCGATTCTCTTTATATACAGAAGATCAGTTTAGCATACATTAAGTAAAGATTTCAACAGTTTGCTCCCACACAGAAACATAAAGTGAAAAATAATAGATGATTTTTTAAATGATGATGAAATCAGATCAGACCTATTGTCATGTTTAATCCCAGTGAGAGTCAAGTTGGGAATTGATAATTTCTTCTTCTCTTCTTCTTCTTCTTTTTTTTTTTTTAACAGAAGATCAGTTTAGTATACATTAAGTAAAGATACCATAATTTCTTTATCCAGTCATCAGTTGGTGGATGTCTGGGTTGATTCCATATCTTAACTATTGTGAATTGAGCTGCAATAAAAATGGAAGTACAGGTAATTCTTTCATATGCTGATTTCATTTCCCTTGGGTAGATTCTCAGGAGTAGGATTGCTGGGTCATATAGTATATCTATTTTTAGATCTCTGAGGAATCTCTGTACTCTGTTCCATAATTGTTGAACTAGCTTATATTTCCACCAACAGTGGATTAGGATATCTTTTTCCTTACATCCTTCAGGATTTATTGTTTGTTGATTTCTGTATGAGAGCCATTCTGAGGTGAGGTGAAATCTCATTGTGGTTTTAATTTGCATTACCCTAATGGCTAGTGTTCCTGAGCATTTTTTCATGTGTCTGATAGCCATTTGAATTTCCTCTTTTGAAAAAATGCCCATTGAAGTCCTTTACCCATTTCTTAACTGGATTGTTTGTTTTGTTACTATTGAATTTTTTGGGCTTATTTTAGATTCTGGGTATCAATCCTTATCAGTTTCATAGTTTACAAATATTTTCTTCCATTCTGTTGGTTGCATCTTTACTTTGCTGAGTGCTTGTTTTGCTATGTAGAAGCTTTTCAGCTTGATGTAATCTTATTTGCCTATTTAGGTTTTCATAATCAGTGCTGCTGGGGTCTTTTCCAAGAAGTCTTTGCCTCTTCTATTTCTTTCTTTAAGGTTTTGTAATTTTCATCGTAGAGATCTTTAACGTCCTTGGTTAAGTTTATTCCAAGGTATTTGATTGTATTTGTAGCTATTGTGAATGGGATTGATCTTAGAAGTTCTTCCTCAGCCGTGGCATTGCCTGTGTATACAAAGGCTGTTGATTTTTGTGCATTGATTTTATATCCTGCTACTTTGCCAAACTCTTCTATGAGTTCCCATAGTCTCTTAGTAGAGTTATTTGGGTCCCCTAAATAAAGAATCATATCATCTGCAAAGGGGGATAGTTTGAGTTCTTCCTTCCCAATTTGTATCCCTTTAATTTCTTTTTCTTGTCTAATAGCTCTGGCTAAAAGTTCCAGAACTCTATTGAATAGCAGTGGTGAGAGTGGTCATCCCTGTCTGGTTCCAGATCTCAGTGGAAATGCTTCCAACTTTTCCCCATTTAATAAGATGTTGGCCGTAGTTTTTGTTTGTTTGTTTGTTTGTTTGTTTGTTGCCAATGGCTTTGGCTGAAACTTCTAGGACTATACTGAACACCAATGGTGAGGGTGGGCATCCTTCTCTAGTTCCAGATCCCCATTCAATAGGATGCTGGCTGTGGGTTTGTCATAAATTGCTTTTATTGTGTTGAGGAATTTTCCATCTATGCCCAATTTACCTAAGGTTTTCATTATGAAAAGATGTATTTTATCAAATTCTTTCTCTGTTTCTATTGAGAGAATCATATGGTTTTTATTCATTAATTTGTTAATGTGATGTTTCACAGTTATTGATTTGTCAATGCTGAACAATCCCTGCATACCAAATAAAATCCTATTTGTGGAAATAGTTGTTGGTTTCTCCTGTGATAACTTTTATCTTTGAACTATTCCTCTGTGGCTTAGTGGCATGTCTGCTCTTTCAGTGAATACCTGGAAAATTGTGCTAGGTGGACTCTGGTCAGTGCTCCTGGGAGGGGTGAGTATTCAAGGTGACACCCAAGTTGGGCGTGGTAAATCTCTTATAGCAGAAAGGAGAGTATGATCACCTCTGTTGTAATCACACCCTCACCTCCTCTCTTCCAAGGTAGTCAATTCACGGGTGATAGCCCACAGTGTGTGCAATACTTACCTGCACTGCTGTATGAACCACACAAAAGATCTCTACAATGCTCACTGTGAGCATGGATCCTGCTATAATGACCCACCTCAGGCAATCTGATAGCTCCAACCCTTTGGTGCCTCATACAATGACTGCCAAGAGACCCAGTTACAACCTTCACCCAATATGCAGTCACAGAATTTCCACCATCTCAGTACTCTAGTCTCCCACAGTCATGGGGAACAAAGGATCTCTTCTGCCCCACTAACCTATGCCACCATAGAGAGGCAGAGATGTTCCCAGAGCCAGCTTCCTGTGGGTGCTCTAACTTCGTGGTTTGAGCCCTGGAGCCTTTGATATGTTGAGAGGCTGGGAACACCTCAAATTCATACATGGGTATCCAGCCCCCTGTCAGTCCTCCCAGCCAGATTCAAAGTCAGTTGGGAAGGCAGATATTGCCCTCTTGTAAAAATCTCTGGATCATTCATGTGCACAAGAGCTGCAGCAGCCACTACTTGTTTCAAAATGGTGGCTTCTCTCTGATGGTTTCTGGGTGTGCATCCAAGATGCCACAGCCACTGCTGTTATCAATATGCCGTCTTGTTGGCTGGCACCGTGGCTCACTTGGCTAATCCTCTGCCTGCAGCGCTAGCACCCCAGGTTTTAGTCCCGGTCAGGGCGCCGGGTACTAGCCTCGGTTGCTCCTCTTCCAGTCCAGCTCTCTGCTGTGGCCCTGGAGGGCAGTGGAGGATGGCCCAAGTGCTTGGGTCCCTGCACCCACATGGGAGACCAGGAGGAAGTACCGGCTCCTGGCTTTGGATTGGTGCAGTGCCGGCTGTAGCGGCCATTTGGGGAGTGAGCCAAAGGAAGGAAGACCTTTCTGTCTGTCTCTCTCTATAACTCTCTCTCTCTCACTGTCTGGCAAAAAAAAAAAAAAAAAAAAAAAAAAAAAAAAAAAAAAAAAAGGCGTCTCATCTTGCTGGGTGTGCACACAAGAGCCAATGCAGCCACTACTGATATAAAAATGGCACACTCTCCCAGCCGGTTGCTGGGCACCATTCTGGGGGGGGAAAGGGAGAGGAAACATTCCCTTTTTTCACTGGGTTAGGCTGGTACCCTGTGCTCTTTAAGGCTCTAGGCCAGACACAAAGACAGTGTACTCTGCCAGGCTGTCCCTCTGGCTGTATCACCAGTAGGATGTGCTGCTGCAGTCTGATCTCACCTTGCTCTCCAAAGCTGGTGCTTTCTTTGGCTCTTGGCTGCAGGGATCGTGTGTGTATCTGCGCTTATTACTGCACATATGCACCTTCCATGTTGATCCATGGCTACCCTCTTCCTTTTGTAGAATATTCACTGCAGATTTCACTCCAGCTCTCCCCTGGAAATGCACTTCCTCCACTTTTTTTGCTGCCATTTTCTTCTATCCTAAAGCAGTACATCCTTTCCCTATTCCACCATCTTGAAATTCTGGTCTCAGTTATTATCTTATTTAGTAGTTAAATAGTGACAAATTGTCCAGAACTCTGTTTATACACATTTTTCCATTTAAAAATATTTTCATTTTTAAATTGAAGTGATATTTACATAACATAAAACAGACTTGTTAAAGTCATTAATTCAGTAGTATTTTTATCGTTTTATTTTTACTTATTTGACAGGCAGAGACAGGGAGAGATCTTCCATCCACTGATTAATTTCCCAAATGCCTTCAATAGCTTGTACTATGCCTGTCCAAAATCAGGAGCTTGGAACTCAATCTGGCTCTCCCACCAGGCAGGAACCCAGATACCTGAGCCATATAATTTGCTATATTTCAGGGTGCAAATTAGCAGGAAGCTGGTAACAAGAGGAGCTTGGACTTGAATCCAAGTATTTTGATATGGGCTGAGAGTGTTCCAAGCAGAGTCTTAACCACTGTAACAAGTGTCCACCCTATTCAGTGATATCCAGTGCATTCACAGTGTTGTATACCCATCACTTTTAGCCATTTTTAAAAACATTCTCATCACCTCTTATACACACACACATACACACAAACATACACATCTGTTCACAGAAGCATTCTGTGTAGTGAGAGTACAGTAGGAGAAAACTGAGTTTGCCTCTTTCTATACTTTACACATTGCAGTATATGGCAGATAACAGGACTTGCTATTTTTAAGGCTGAATAAATGACCCACAGTGTGCATATATCACATTCTCTTTATCCATTTATCTGTCAGTGGACATTCATCTTGGTTCTGTCTCTAGTATATTTTAAATAATGCTACAATGAACATAGTTTGAAAATATATTTTTGAGATTCTAGTTTCAATTCTTTTTGAAAAATACTAAGAACTTGGATTTCTGGATTGCAGAGTCTTTTTTAATGCTTTGAAGAATTTATATTATTTTTCATAGTGCCTACACCATTTCACATCCCTACCTACAGTTCACAAGAGTTTCAATTTCTTCACATCCTCACTGGCACTTGTTATTTTCTCTCTCTTTTTTTCTTTGAGAGTTGTCTTTCTAATGTGTTTGAAGTAAGATTTCCTTGTGGCTTTGATTTGCATTTTCCTAATTATTAGAGATGTTGAACATTTTTTCATATGCTTATTGGTCATTTGTATATCTTTTTTGGAGAACTGTCTAAGTCCTTGGCCCAGTTATTTTAAAAAATATTTACTTTATTTATTTGAAAGAGTGACATAGATGAGGGAAGAGAGAAAGAGAGAGAGAGAGAGAGAGAGAGAGAGAGCAAGCAAGTGCTATCTTCCATCTGCTGGTTCATTCCCCATATGGCTGCAATGACCAGGTCTGAGCCAGGAGCCAGAACTCCAACCAGATGACTCACATGGCTGGCAAGGGCACATATTCTTGGGCCATCATCCACCAGAGAGATGGATTGGAAACAGAGCTCTTAGGATTTGAACCTGCACTCAGATATGGGATGTCAGTTTTGCAACTGTCAGCTTAACCTGCTGGACCACAATGCCAGCCCTGACCCATCTTTAAATTAGTTTTTTTTAAAAAATTGTTAGTTGTTGGCATATTTGATACATTTTAAACATTAACCCCTTATCCATTGTATAGTTTACAAATATGTTATTCTATTCTATAAGTTCTCTTTTTACTTGTTTAGTTGTTTCATTTGATACATAGAAGTTTGATGTGGTCTCATTTGTCAATTTTTGCTTCTGATGCCCATAATTTTGGTGTCATATCCAGGAAATCATTGCCAAATCCAATGTCATGAAGGTTCTTCCCTTCTTTTTCTTTTTGTTTTTCTTTTTTTAAAGGTTTATTTATTTATTTGAAAGTCAGAATTACACAGAGAGAGGAGAGGCAGAGAGAGAGAGAGAGAGAGGTCTTCTGTCTGATGGTTCACTCTCCAACTGAGTGTGCCAATTAAAAGCCAGGAGCCAGGACCTTCTTCCAGGTCTCCCATGCGAGTGCAGGGGCCCAAGGACTTGGGGCATCTTCTACTGCTTTCCCAGGCCATAGCAGAGAGCTGAATTGGAAGTGGAGCAGCTGGGTCTTGAACTGGCACCTATATGGGATGCCTGCACTTCAGGCCAGGGCATTAACCCACTGCGCCACAGCTCTGGCCCCTCTTCCCTACTTTTTATTTGTACATATGCACCTTGGATTTTGATGGCTTTCTAAACTGATATACATATCATGAGTTGAAAATACAATTAACACACTTAATCTATCAAGTATCACAACTTACCAACACAGGATAAATATAGTGTGCAGAATTTGCTGTTCCCCCTTGTGATTGCCTGGATGAATGGGAGAAATGGAGACTCTAGTCCTCTGGTTGGGAGCAGAGGATAACAGATTTATAAGAATGAAATGAAGTATTAGGAGAATAATTAGCAATAAAACAGGAGTCAAAAGACTGCAAAATATTTGGTGGGAAAACAACTGATACCAAGTATGGGATTTGTTTAGTTGCTAAAATTTGTCAGCCAGTTGGCAGCTACTGAGTAGTGCTCCTCCTACTTGCTTACCATGCTCTGTGCTAACAGTTTGAGTTACTTCTGAGACATATTGTAAGGGAAGCTAAGTGCTTCCTTTCTCTGATCATGGAATAGGTTAAAGCAGGAACTTGCAGTCTGAGTTAATAAACAGGGACCTTGGCTGCAGGGAGCAGGAGACCCAGGAGCTGGGGAAATTTGGTAAAGTTTCAAAACTGGCTCAAAATCTCATTACTTTCCTTGTCACTCATTTCACTCCCTTCTATGCCTCTCCTGTTTATCATCTTTTCTCCTCCTTCTCCTCCTCCCCTGACTTTTCTCTTTCCCTTCTTCCCTCCCCCAACTCTCTCTTTTGTGTCCTACTATTGTTCTTAAATCTTCATGGACAGTGTGTGTAAGAAGTAGGTGGGAGTAGCTCAGACTATTTATCTTCTACATTTTTTGATCTTTGTAGTCTCAGTTACATACACGTTTATATCCCTTCAATATAGATCAACTGCGCTGTAGGGCTGCCACCAGGCTTAGTTTTTAAGAACAGCACCACTGCTCCTGGCTAAAGAACTCATAGCCACTTCATGTTCTCTCACAAAAAGCTTAGATTATTTAAAAAGCTGAAACTCAGGTGCTCATTAACTGCCAAGCAAGTATGAGCCTGCTTAAAATTCTTCCTCTTTGCCTCCTCCCACTCCAGAGCTGAAGAGACAAGGAAGGAGACTGGCTACAGAGCCCTAGGCATCCGTAAAGAAGGGAAAGAAGGCAGTAGTGCAGCCCAATTGCCAGGTTTAGCTTTCAATTCCTTGAACTTCTCAACACTCCCTCAACTGGCTTGGTAACACTGACTGTTTATCATAGCAGAGATCAGAGTCTTCAGATACTTACTCCTTTTCTTTGTCAATGCCAATGCATCTTAGAGAGCTGTTTTAGGGAGCCTGAATAAACCAACTCTTGGCTGCATGGACTCAGAGGCAAGTACTAGAGGAAGGGAGGCTAGCTTCATCTTCTATGGCATCATGAGAAATGCAGGCAGGAATGTCACCTGTATGCCGGGCAAATGAGGGAGATCTGCTTCCTAGGTGTTAACATCAGTTTGCTTGCCAATCCACAGTCCACTTGGGCATTGATGTGCAGTCACTCATGCTTTTGTAATTTCTAAAAATCTTACTTTTTTTGTTGCTTATAATATCCTTTTTAAGAAATATTTATCTGAGGCCGGTGCCGCGGCTCACTAGGCTAATCCTCTACCTTGCGGCGCCGGCACACCGGGTTCTAGTCCCGCTCGGGGCGCCGGATTCTGTCCCAGTTGCCCCTCTTCCAGGCCAGCTCTCTGCTGTGGCCAGGGAGTGCAGTGGAGGATGGCCCAAGTACTTGGGCCCTGCACCCCATGGGAGACCAGGAGAAGCACCTGGCTCCTGCCATTGGATCAGCACGGTGCGCCGGCCGCAGCGCACTGGCCTCAGCGGCCATTGGAGGGTGAACCAACGGCAAAAGGAAGACCTTTTTCTCTGTCTCTCTCTCTCTCTCACTGTCTACTCTGCCTGTCAAAAAATAAAAAAAATAAAAAATTAAAATTAAAAAAACAAGAAATATTTATCTGCCTTTGTTTTGGCAACAGGCGTGGGACAACCAGGTCTTGGCTCGTGTGTAGACCTGCAGAGAGGAGTCAGTTAGCATAGAAATTTAGTAAAGCAGTTGGAAGAGTAGCAAGGAGAGAGGTAAAAATTCAGTGGAGGAAGAAGTTCTGACAAAAGAAATCCTTGAGCGTTTCTCTCACCATTTTTCTACTGTACAAACTCAATAAAGCATGTGGCTTAGAGGACTTTTGTTTGACTTAGTTTAGAGTTGTGAAAATATTTACTTCTGGTTGCACAACAGATGGATAGAGGTAGGATCAGGAGGAGAGGGAAGGGGACACTATTCAGCTGGCAGTTCTATATGTTCCAGGAATCCCAAGAAGCAGATATGAATAGTTTCTTATAGTAATCATTTATCAGATTGTATTAGTCAGCTTTTTTTTTTCCTTAATTAAAATACCCAAGAAGAGTTTTGGGGGGAAGGAAGAGGTTTATATTGGCTTATTGTTCATAAGTTCACATTTCAAGACCAGGCAGCCCCGTTAGTTTGGCTGATGCTGGAGTATATGCAAGGGAATCAATGAACAAGCAAACAGACACGGTGGCCAAGAAAGAGCAGCAGGTGCTGAGGTGAGCAGCAGGGTGTGAGATCCTGCCGAGCTGGGGCTACTAAGACGAAGCTGGAGCCCTAAGACAAAGTCACCCACCATGTGCGAAGCTCTTTGAGCCCCAATCTTCTCGTCTGTAAAATGGGAAAGACAAATGCCTCCTGCTTAGCTGGAAGGGTTATTGTGAGCCTCGAAGGCGACTGCATCTGGGGAAGCCTCACTGACCTGCACCCCAAAGCAGGTGTTCCACAGCAAGTGACGTGTCCCAGCCGCCATGCATAACCCAGGGGCTCCTTGCGAGGTCTGCGGATAGTCTGGCTGTCACAGCGTAGGGGGAGGCTGCTAGGAGCATCTAACAGGCAACATCCAGGACACCACAAACTGCAGCTCATGACAGTAAATAACGTTTTCTCTCAGTTCCAGAAGCCTGAAATCAGACATCAAGGTCTCTCTGAAGGCTCTAGGGGAGCATCTTTCCCACCTCTTCAGCTTCTTGTGGTTCCAGGCACCCCATGAAGGGGGAAATGTCACTCTGGTCTCAGCCTTCGCCTTCACGTGGCCTCGTCCTCTGTATCCCTCCACCCCCATTTTCCTTGCAAGGACGGGTGTCCCTGGGTCTAGGATCCACCCAACATCCAAACTCAGTTACCTCTACCGTGACACCTTCTCTTCATAAGGCTCACCCCCGGGTCTCAGGGGCTCAGAACCTGGATGTGTCTCTCTGAAGGACCAGAGCAGTAGCTCTGAGCCCCAGGTCCTCATCTGTGAAATGAGGAGAGCCAAGCATTTTTCTCACCAGCAGCAAAGCCTAGTAAGCACTGAGAAGGGTCCTTGGCAGGGGGCAGATATGCCCAACTGTTCCTGTGACTGCTGCCCTGATGGTCAGAGATTTCTGGCAGGGGATGGCTGCAGGAGTCTCATTTGTAAATGTGAGGATGACCAGACACACTGCAGGGGCTATAGCAAGGGAGAAACACAGACACCCGGGTGAGGGGCCACAGGCAGAGTCTGCAGTGGTAAACGCTGAAAGGGCTAGCCTTGGCAGTACGTGAGGTCGGCGTGTTGTTGATGAGCTCAGGAAGCCTCCTCAGTCATGCGGGCATCTGTAAACAGAAAGATCATCATTTTGTTCCCAACCCCAGGTTTCACAGAAAAGTTCTTCAGATCTTCCCAGTACCTGTTCTCAGAGTAGCCCCAGCTAAGCAGGATCTCAAATATCCTCAGTCACACAGGGCAAAGTCACCAGCAGCCGGCCAGGACAGGGCAACGGTGAGAAGCTCAGAGCACAGAGAAAGTGCATCTTTGCTGGTTGCCAGGCACCTGGCCTGGAGCAGGCGTTGGGCACAGTGCTGCAGATGCCATTTAGTATGCCTGCATCCCGTGTCAGAGGGCCTGGTTCAAGTCCCAGCTCCTATACTTATGATGCAGTTTCTTGCTAATGCACAGCCTGATAGACAGCAGGCAATGGCTGGGTTCCTGCCACTCCACATGGGACACTTGGATTGAATTCTGGTCTGCTAGTTTTGGCCTGGCCCAGCCTTGTCCATCATGGATATTTGAGGAGTGACCCAATAGATGAAGCCTCTGTCTTCCTCCTTTCTCTCTCTTGTCCCTCTCCCTCTTTCCCCCCCTCTTCCCTCCCCCATGTGTATGTCCCTTTGCCTTTCAAATAAAATGAAATTTAATTAATTTTAAAAAATTAGGCCCAGCTAAGAGGGATGCAGGCAGCAACACCAGATGATTTGGGCCAGTCTCACAAGACACAGAGTGAGAAGTACAAGATGCAGAGAATGGTAGCCCCCATTTTTATCCAACAAAGCAGCACACATACTTTGCTGGACACTCAGATGCAGGTGGAAGCCAAGGAGCAGACTGCATGGGTCTGTACAGATGGGAGTTTGTAGGCTTGGAAAGAAAAAAGGTACGGAGGGGCTGGCATTGTGGCGTAGTGGGTTAAGCTGCTGCCTGCAATGCCAGCATCCCATATGTGCACCAGTTCAAGTTCCAGCTGCTACACTTACAATCCAGCTTCCTGCTAATACACCTGAGAAAGCATGAGAAGATGGCTCAAGTGTCTGGGACTCTGCCACCCACATGGGAGACCCAGATGGAGTTCCTGGAACCTGGTTTCAATTTAACCTATCCCCAACCATTGTGGCCATGAGGGAGTGAACCAGAAGATGGAACCTCTCTCTCCCCCCCCATATCTCTCGTCTCTTTCTTCCTTTCAAAAAAATAAATAAAATTTGTCTTTTTTATTTTACTCAGAAAACATTCATTTATGTAATACAAACTTAAGCATTAAATATATACAAATTTAGGAACATGGTGATTCTTCCCACTCTACCCTCCCTCCCACATACACTCCCACGTTTTTCCTCTTCCCTCACTTATTCCCATTTTTAATTTTTACAAGATCTATTTTCTTTTTTAAACTTTTATTTAATGAATATAAATTTCCAAAGTACAGCTTTTGTATTATAGTGGCTTTTTACCCCCATAACCTCACACCCACCCACAACAATCCCATCTCCCACTACCTCTACCATCCCGTTCATATCAAGATTCATTTTCAATTATCTTTATATACAGAAGATCAATTGCATACTAAGTAAAGATTTCAACAGTTTGCACCCACACAGAAACGCAAAGTGTAAAGTACTGTTTGAGTACTAGTTATAGCATTAAATCACAATGTACAACACATTAAGGACAGAGATCCTACATGGGGAGTAAGTGCACAGTTGCTCCTGCTGTTGATTTAACAATTCACACTCTTGTTCATGACAACAGTAATCACCCGAGGCTTTTGTCATGAGTTGCCAAGGCTATGGAAGCCTTTTGAGTTTGCCAACTCTGATCTTATTTAGACAAGGCCATAGTCAAAGTGGAAGTTCTCTCCTCCCTTCAGAGATGGCCCGTTCTTTCTACTGGGGTCTCACTCACAGAGTTCTTTCATTTAGGTCATTTTTTTTTTTTTTTGCCATAGTGTCTTGGCTTTCCATGCCTAAAATACTCTCATGGGCTTTTCATCTGGAACAGAATGTCTTAAGGGCTGATTCTGAGGCCAGAGTGCTGTTTAGGACATCTGCCATTCTATGGGTCTGCTGTGTATCCCGCTTCCCATGTTGGATCATTCTCTCCCTTTTTAATTCTATCAGTTAGTATTAGCAGACACTAGTCTTGTTTATGTGATCCCTTTGACTCTTAATCCTATCATTATGATCAATTATGAACTTAAACTGATCACTTTGACTAGTGAGATGGCAATGATACATGCCACCTTGATGGGATTGAATTGGAATCCCCTGGCACGTTTCTAACTCTACCATTTGTGGCAAGTCCAATTGAGCATGTACCAAACTGTACATCTCCTCCCACTGTATGTCTCCTCCCTCTCGTATAATTAACAGGGATCACTTTTCAGTTAAATTTCAACACCTAAGAATAATTGTGTGTTAATTACAGAGTTCAACCAATAGTATTAAGTAGAACAAAAAAATACTAAAAGGGATAAAGTAATAAGTTGTACAACAACAGTCAGGACAAGGGCTGATCAAGTATTGTTTCTCACAGTGTCCGTTTCACTTCAACAGGTTTCCTTTTAGGTGCTTGGTTAGTTGTCACTGATCAGGGAGAACATACAATATTTGTCCCTTTAGTATTGGCTTATTTCACTCAGGATAATGTTTTCCAGATTCCTCCATTTTGTTGCAAATGACCGGATTTCATTTTTTTTTTTACTACTGTAGAGTATTCTATAGAGTACATCTCTCATAATTTCTTTATCCAGTCTACTGTTGATGAGCATTTAGGTTGATTCCTAAATGTCTTAGCTATTGTGAATTGAGCTGCAATAAACATTGAGGTGCAGACAGCTCTCTTTTATTTCCCATTTTAATTTCCTTTGGGTAAATTCCAAGGAGTGGGATGGCTGGGTTGAATGGTAGGGTTACATTCAGGTTTCTGAGGAATCTCCAGACTGACTTCCATAGTGGCTTTTCCAGTTGCATTCCCACCAACAGTGGGTTAGTGTCCCTTTTTCCCCACATTCTTGCCAACATCTGTTGTTGGTAGATTTCTGTATGTGAGCCATTCTAACTGGGTTGAGGTGAAACCTCACTGTGGTTTTGATTTGCATTTCCCTGACTGCTAATGATCCTGAACATTTTTTCATGTGTCTGTTGGCCATTTGGGTTTCCTCTTTTGAAAAATGTCTATTGAGGTCCTTGGCCCATCTCTTAAGTGGGTTGTTTGTTTTGTTATTGTGGTGCTTCTTGATCTCTTTGTAGATTCTGGTTATTAATCCTTTATCAGTTGCATAGTTTGCAAATATTTTTTCCCGTTCTGTCCATTGCCTCTTCACTTTCCTGACCATTTCTTTTGCAGTACAGAAACTTCTCAATTTGATGTAATCCCAAGTGTTAATTTTGGCTTTGACTGCCTGTGTCTCTGGGGTCTTTTCCAAGAAGTATTTGCCTGTGCCTATATCTTGCAGGGCTTCTCTGACATTCTGTAATAATTTGATGGTGTCAGGTCATAGATTTAGATCTTTAATCTATGTTGAGTTGATTTTTGTGTAAGGTGTAAGGTAGGGGTCTTGCTTCATGCTTCTGTATGTGGAAATCCAATTTTCCCAGCACCATTTGTTGAATAGACTGTCCTTGTTCAGGAGTTGGTTTTAGAATAAGGATCTATTTTCAGTTAATTTTAGAGTCATTAGATTAACCCATGATGCTGATGCTATGGCTCATCAGGTCAAAGTCCTGGCCTGCAGTGCTGGCATCCTATATAGGCACAGGTTCGAATCCTGGCAGCTCCACTTCGGATCCAGCTCCCTGCTAATGTGCTTTGTAAAGCAGTGGAAGATGGCCGAAGTGCTTGGGCCCCTGCACCCATGTTGAAGACTTGGAAGAAGTTCCTGGCTTCTTTCTTTAACCTGGCCCAGCTCTGGTCATTGTGGTCATTTGGGGAGTGAACCAGCAGATGGAAAACTTTTCTCTGTCTCTACCTCTCTGTGTAACTCTGCCTTTCAAATAAAAAATAATTTAAAAAGATTAACCATACACTAAGTAGAGAGTTCAAGTCAAGACAGGGTTGTTAAAAAATGATCACATCCCAAATTGTCAATCTCACTTCTATAGATTACCTTTTAGTTACCACATGTCAGAGAGAACGTATGGTATTTGTCTTTTTGGGACTGGCCTATTTCACTAGATGTATTGGTTTCTAGTTGCATCCATTTTGTTGCAAAAGATAGGATTTGATTTGTCTTTTACTGCTGTGAATTATTCATGGTGCACACATACCGTAATTTTTAGTCTTCAGTTGATGGACATCTGGGTTGATTCCATGTCTTAGCTATTGTGAATTGAGCTGCAATAAACACAGGGGTGCAGATAATGCTTTCATATGCTGATTTTATTTCCCTTGGGTGAATTCCCAGGACTGGGCTGGCTGGGTCAGATTGTAGATCTATATTCAGATTTCTGAGATATATCCATACTGTCTTCCACAGTGGCTTTACCAATTTACATTCCCACCAACAAATGACTAGGGTATCTTTCCCCCCACTTCCTCACTAGCATTTATTGTTGATTTCTATATGAAAGCCATTCTTACTGGGGTGAGATGAAACCTCATTGTGGTTTTGATTTGCATTTTCCTGATGGCTAGTGATATTGAGCATTTTTTCATGTGTCTGTTGGCCATTTGGATTTCATCGTATGAAAAAATGCCTCTTCAAGTCCTTTGCCCATTTCTTAACAGGATTTTGTTGTTGTTGTTTAGTTTCTTGAGCTCTTTACACACTCTGGATATTAATTGTTTATCAATTCATAGTTTGTAAAGATTATCTTCCATTCTGTCAGTTGCCTCTTCACTTTGCTGAGTGTTTCTTTTGCTGTGAAGAAGCTTCTCAGCTTGATGTAATCCTACTTGTCAGTTTTGGCTTTGAGTGCCAGAATTGCTTCTGGGGTCTTTTCCAAGAAGTCTTTGCATATGCCGATGTCTTATGGGGTTTCCCCAGTATTCTCTAGTAATTTGATGGTAGTGGGTTGTAGATTTAGGTCTTTGATCCATTTTGAGTGGATTTTTTGTGTAAGGAATAAGATAGGAGTCTAGTTTCATATTTTGTATGCAGAGATCCAGTTTCCCCACCACCATTTGTTGAAGAGACTGTCCTCTAGGGATTGATTTTAGCTCCTTTGTCAAAGATAAGTTGGTTGTAGATGCATGGAGTGATATCTGGAATCTGATATCTGGAGTTAGTTTACATGTGTGCTTTTGTGCCAGTATCAGGAAATTTTGAGTATAATTGCCCTGTAGTATGTCCTGAAATCTGGGATTGTGATGCCTGTGACTTTGGTTTTGTTGTTTGAGATTGCTTTCACTCTTCAGTGTCTCCTGGGTTTCCGTTTGAATTTTATATCATTTTTTTATTTTAGATCTGAGAAGAATGTCATTGGTATTTTGATTGGGATTGCATTGAATTTCTGAATTGTTTTCAGTATTATGGACATTTTGATGATATTCCTTCTACTAATCCATGAACTCAGACAATCTTTTCATTTTTTAATGTCTTCTATTTTTTTTAATGTTTTGTAATTTTCATCATAGACACCATTGCCATTATTTGCTAAATTCATTCCAAGGCATTTAATTATTTCTGTAGCTATTGTGAATGGGATTGATCTTGAAAGTTCTTTCTCAGATGTGGCATTGTCTGTGTATACAAAGGTTATAGATTTTGTGTTCTTTTTATATCCTACCACTTTATAGTCTTTCCATGGGATCTTTTTGCTCCCCTATATATAAAGTCGTGTCATCTGCAAATAGAGATAGTTTGATTTCCTTCTTTTCAGTTTGTACCCCTTTGATTTCTTTTTCTTGCCTAATAGCTCTGGCTAAAACTTCTAGGAGCATATTGAATAGCAATGGTGAGAGTGGGCATCCTTGTCTGCTTCTGGATCTTAGGGAAATGCTTCTAGCTTCTAACCCAGTCCTGTTGGGAAGGTCTTTATTACTGATTCAATCTCCATTTTGGTTATTGGTCTGTTTAGGTTTTCTATTTTTTCATGACTCAATTTTTGTAGATTATATTATGTGTACAGGTATCTATCCATTTCTTATAGCTTACCCAATTTGTTGGTATACAGCTCTTTGTTATAATTCCCGATGATTCTTTCTTATTTCTGTGGTATGTGGTGTTACATTTCCTTATTAGTTTCTAATTTTATTGATTTGGATCTCTGCCTCTAGTTTTTGGTTAGTTGGGCCAGTGGAGTATCAATTTTTTTTTAATTTCTTCAAAAAACCAGCTCTTCATTTCACTGATCTTTTGTATTTTTTGCTTCAATTTTGTTAATTTCTACTCTAATTTTAATTATTACTTTCCTCCTGCTAATTTTGGATTTAGTTTTTTATTGGTTTTCTAAGTCCTTGAGATGTAATCATAGCTCATTTATTTGGTGCCTTTCCAATTTCTTGATGTAGGCATCAGTTGCTATAAACTTCCCTCTTAACACTGCTTTTGCTGTATCTCATAAGTTTTGATGTGATGTATTATCATCTTCATTTGTTTTCAGAAATTTTAAAATTTCTTCTATGACCCACATATCATTCAGAAGCATGTTGTTCAGTCTCCACATGTTTACATATGATTGGAGATTCTTGAATTGTTGATTTCCAGCTTCATTCCATTGTGGTAAGAGAAAATGCATGGTACAATTTTGATTTATTTGAATTTTCTGAGACTTGCTTTATGGTCTGGAATGTGGTCTATCCTAGAGAAAGTTCCATGCACTGGTGAGAAGAATATGTATCCTGTAACTGGGGTGAAAAGCTTTGTAGATATCAGGTCAATTTGGTTCATAGTGTCAATTAACTCTGTTTTTCCTTGCTGAATTTTTGTCTAGTTGATCTGTCCATTGCTGGAAGTGGGAAATTAAAGTCCCCCATTTCTAATGCATTGTAGTCTATGTCTCCCTTTAGATCCATTATCATTTCTTTTAAATAGCCAGATACTATGTAATTGGGTGCATATACATTTATTATAGTCACATCTTTCTGTTGAATTAATTCTTTAATCATTATATGGTGCCTTTCTTTGTCTCTTTAACAGTTTTCATGTTAAAGTTTATTTTGTCTGATATTAGCTTGGTTATACCTGCTCTTTTTTAGTTTCTGTTAGCATGAAATACATTTTTATCCTTTCACTTTTGGTCTCTGTGTATCTTTGTTGGTGAGATGTGTTTCTTGTAGGCAGCAAATAGAGTGTCTTTTTTTTTTTATCAGTTCAGCTAGTCTGTATCTTTTAATTGGAGAGTTAATTTACCATTACATTCAAGGTGACTATTAATAAGTAACAACTTGGTCCTGCCATTTTTCCATAAATACTCCTATTGTTTTCTTTGGATTTCCTTTGTACTTTTACAAGGAAATTGTCTGTTTTCACATTCTGTCATAGTGATGATCATGCTTTTCTGTTTCTGTGTGCAGCACATCCTTAAGCATATTTTGTAAGGCTGGATGAGTGGTGATAATTCTTTCAATTTCTCTTTGTTATGGAAGGTGTTTATTTCCCTCCATTCATAAATGAGAGCTTTGCAAAGTATAGTATTCTAGGTTGACAGTTTTTTCTCTTATGACTTGGATTATGTCTCTCCATTCTCTCCTAGCTTATAGAGTTCCTGATGAGAAGTTAGCTGTGAGTCTAATTGGAGATCCTCTCACAAACATTTACAATCTGTTCTTTATGTTTTACTTTGGAGAGTGTGACTACAATGTGTTGTAGTGAAGATCTTTTCTGGTCATGTCTATTAGGAGTTCTATATGCTTCCTGTACTTGGATGTACCTTTCTTTTGGCAAATTGGGGAAGTTTTCTGTATTTATTTCACTAAATAAGCCTTCTAGCACATTCTCTCTTTTAACACCTTCAAGAACTCCTAATACTCATATGTTGGGTCATTAAACAGTATCTCATAAATCTCCAACAGTGTTTGTAAGTTTTGTAATTTCTTCTTATTATTTTGTTGTTGTTGTTGTTCTGACTGACTGAAAAATTTCCAAATACTTGTCTTCTAGCTTGGATATTCTTCATTCTGTCTCACCAAGTCTGTTTTTATGACTTTCCACCACATATTTTATTTGTTCTATTGAATTCATCATTTCAAATATTTCATTTTTTAAATTCTCAATTTCATGAGAAAAATGTTCATTCATGTCTGATGTGGACTTCTTTTTTGTAGATTTGCTTCTGATTGCTTTTTTAGTAATCTTATGAGTAATCTTTTGAATTCTGTTTCTGGCATTTTGTCAATATTTTCATCTTCACATTCTAATATTGAAATACTATTGTATTTCTTTGGAGGGGCATGGTGTCTTCCTTATTCTTGTTTTTCAAGTTCCACATTTATTTTTAGGCACTTGTGCAGTTACTTTTTTTTTTTTTTCCTCTGATAGCTTTTATCTTTGAACTATGCCTCTGTGGCTTAGTGGAATGTCTATACTTGCAGTGAATACCATGAACTGTGTGCTGGGTGTGGCCAGGGAGCTCTGGTCAGTGCTCTAGGGTGGGGTGAGTATCCAGGGTAACACTCAAATTGGGGTGGTATATCTCCTTTTGTTAACAGGGGGAATTGTCACATCTGTTGTTGTGGTAACCCCTCACCTCTTCTCCAAGCTGAGAAATACCTGGGTGTTAGCTTCTAGTGGGTTCAATACTCATCCACACTGTTGCATGAACCACACAAATGATCCATGCAGTCCTCACTTTGAGCACAGTTCCCACTGCAATGACCCACCCTAGGGAATCAAGGAGCTTCAATCCTGTGGAGCCACACCCAGTGATTTTGCAGGCATCTAGTTATACCCTGCACCTTCTTGTGTAGCCACCAAGACCCAACACTGTTGTCCATGGTTGCTGGGTGCAGAGGTTCTGCTCTTCCCTGCCAGCCTGTCAAGTCAACAGAGAGGCAGATGTTTCTTAAGCTATCTCTGTTTAGGTGGGTTGAGCCCTGGAGCCTGTGGTATGTTGGGAGGCTGAGGGTGCCTTACCATCATACTTGGGTACCCAGCCACCTGTCAATCCTCCGAGTCAGGCTCAAAGTCAGTGGGTTCCGTGGATTTTCCCCTCCACTAGAATCTTGGGATCACATGAATATACAAGAGCCACTGGCCAAATGTTGTCCTCTCCCTGCCACTGTTGCCAGTACTGCCAAGACGGCATCTGTCTTAGCCAGTTGCTGTGCATGCACACAAAATCTTCCATAGTTACTGGATTAAGATGGTAGAGTAGGGAGGGAGCTTACTGCTCTAGTCTAGGAGAGAATGTAGTCCCAGGGCAGAGTTGGGGAGAAAATGGCAGAGGAAACTCCACACAAATTACAGGGAAATAGCAGACCTACGTGGAGGATGTGGGCATGCACAAATCTTGACCCCAGCAGCTGAGAGCCTCCACACCAGCTTTGGAGAGAGATGAAATCAGACTGCAGCAGCCCAAGCCACTGGTGATAAAACTGCAGGAAAAGCTGGGCAGGAATCTCTCTTGAGCCCTGTAGGGGATAGTGTACCTGCCAAACTAGAGGATGAAAAAAAGGGTGGGCACATTTCTCCCTCTCCAATCACCCTGCAGTGGTGTCCTGTAACAAGCTGATACAGAGTAGGTGCCATTTTGGAATATGTAACAGCTGTACCAGCTTGTGTTGGCATCCAGCAAATAGCCAAGTGGAGACTCCTGAATGTGGCAGGGAGAACTGACCAGGAGCTGGGTGCTTGTGACTGTGGGAGGCTTGTGTGACAGGACTCTGAAAACACTGAGACTGTGGGGCTCTGAAAACACTGAGTCTGTGTGGGAAGGCTGAGAGTGTGGCTGGGACTTTGGGCAATCTCTGTGGGAGGTTACACACACTCAGGGATCCCTGGTTCCCTGATGAAGGACATTGCTGGGGAATCTGCTTACACCGAGGACTGCATAGATCCTTCGTGTCGTCCTTGTGGAACTGTGGACAAATATTATGCTCACTGTGGCTTGTGAAAAGGCATTAGTCTTCTTTGAGGAGAGGAAATGAGCTGAGTTTGCACCAACAGAAGGAAAACCTATCCTCTGATTAAAAAAAAAAAAAAGAGGAAATTTACCACACCCAACCTGGATGTCACCTTAACACTCCTTTCACCCTGGAGCACTGAACAGAGCTCCCTAGCCACATCCACCACATGCTTCTAGGTATTCCCCCAAAGCAGACACTCCACTAATTCATACATAGTCCAAAGATAAAAGCTGCCACAGCAACGAAACAAAGAAGAAACCAATCAGTATCTCCATAAATGCCAAATAATAAACGCACCAGTTCAAGAAATGGGAATAAGGAAGATAACATCATGCCCCCAAAGGAATACAACATTTTAATACTATATTGGGAAGATGAAGAATTTGAGGAAATGCAAGAAATGGAATTCAAAAAATTGATCAGAGGATTACTTAGAAGTAATCAGAAGCAAATGCATGAAAAAGATCTGTTCATGACATGAAAGAAAATGACTCCCACAAAATTGAAGTCTTAAAGAGAAAGTAAAATGAAATATTGGAAATGAATAAATCAATAGAACAAATAAAAAATGCAGTGGAAGTCGTAACACTGAAAGTGAAAGGATGGTAAAAGATATTCCATTCCATGCCAACAGAAACCAGAAATGAGCTAGTGTAGCCATTCCTAATATCAGACAAAATAGACTTTAACACAAAAACTGTTAGACGGGACAAAGAAAGGCACTATGTAATGATTAAGGAAGAGGTATATGCACTTAATTTCAGGGCACCTGGCTATTTAAAAGAAATGTTAATGGATCTACAGGGCTTGATTATGACTAACAGCTGCTCAATGAGATAATGATCTGGAGTTTAAAAAAATAATGTCTTTGCAAGTAACAGAGAGTCTCTCTGGTTACTTCAAATAAGAATGCACAAATCAGTATGAAAGATGGCATCTTAGCTGGCTAGAGAGTACTTACAATATTGTCCAAGATTAAATTCAACTCTCAAGGCAGGTTTTGTGAGTGTGTCAATAGTGTGAGTTGATTTCTTTCTGCCATGTGGCTCCACCACAAAGACAGCTCAGCTGCTATTCCTGTATCTGTATTATTTCGAGTATCTTTTTAATTTCTGTTCTGACCACACTTAATTACTTCTCACTACCAATTACTCCTTGGTTTCCATCCTTGCTGATTTCTTTGTTATCACTGCATCTGCTTACTGCATTCTTAGCTTTTACTCCCTAATGTCTGCAGCTCATGCTTACTAAAAATTTTGTCTTTAAGTTAGATTGCTTTGTTTAATTACTGTTATGTCCTTTGATTCTCATGCTGCAAGTCTAGACCACTGAAAGGTCTATATCAGATTTGCTACCTGTTAGTTCAGCATTAGTTCTAGCCCAAGTCAGTCTAAGCAGGACAGCAGTGTGCTTATATGCAATGAGATACTAAAGGTGGCTCCAACTGGTCCCCAAGAGCTGATTATGACATATTTAAGAAACTGGTGAACCCACTTATTAAACTGTTGATAGCTTAAAATCAGTCAAGATAGTACTTAAAATCACAGAAATTGGTGAAGATACAAATCGGAGCTCTCCCCCTTCCATAGAGCCTGTTTGCAAGCACACCAGTGAATGGAAGGAGAACAATTCTCAATCCAGAAAAGTATGCAGAGACATTTTCTTGGCTATGTGGTTGCTAGTCTGAGGCTTCCTTGATGGGGCAGTATAAACTGACAATTCTTTTGTGTGGCTGATTCAGTCTAACCTGGCAACTCCCCAGGATTTTTAAAAGGAAACATGAATTAATTTCATTTCATTGTTGCTACCCCACATGCAGCTGTGCTTATGTTTTGGGTTGATTCTTCACATGAAACAAACTCTGAGATGATGATAGGGGAGGGGAGGCAAATTTACATTGAGGAACAAAGTTGAACCATGGTATAATCACCCAATGGAATTAGTCAACCCCATGAGAAGGAACAGTAATTAGTAATTAGATGAGGGCTGTTTATTGGACAAGGTGGCTCTCTTTAGAAAACACCAAGTCTCAGGGGGAAAACAGCTGAAATGCATTTGTCACCAACAATTCTAGTTCTGGGAGAATCAATGTCTCAGTCTTGAAAGGGAATCTGGATGGCTCACAAACATGCACCGCACGCACAGGGAAACAAGGTGTGTAAAAGTTGGTGAAGTTTCCCTTGGTTGTATTAAAGTAGTTTAAATTCCCAAGCAATTGGTAGATGTTTGTCTCTCCATTTTTTGGAGTCCTAATTAGTTGAAAAGAATTGTGACCCTACTATTTTCTCACCAGCAGGATCAGAAAATAAAAATAACTGACATTTCACAGTATCATTTTATCTATCTTAACCATCTATGCTCGGCTCTACTTGCCTTCACTATTCAAAGGGCTTCCTGTCTCCAGCATTAGTGTAACAAACTGATGATCACTCATTACTCTTCTCTTCACATTCACACCCCTCTCCCTTGACACTGGTTTCAGTGTTTCCTAGCCTCCTCTTTACGGCAGGCTTCTTGTACTTTCTGGCATGTAGGTCTCAGCAGTTTCTGTTGACCTGCCCAGTTGAAGATTTGATCCCTCCAAGAAGTGTTATATGGGGGAAACTTTTCAAGGTGTGGCATGTTAAAGATGGTTACAAGTTACTTCACTCTCCTTCCCTCAAGATGCTGGGTTGGGTGTGGAGCATCTATGACCCTTTGCTTTAAAAATGTGACTCAATGAGTACTCTGACAATAGAAAATGGCAGAAATGATATTATACCGGTTGCAACTTCCATATCCTTGTTTTTATAAAACTTTCTATAAGAGCACTGAGCCATGTAAGAAGTACAAACTAACGAACATCTCATGCTGGAGAAGCCAACATACGTGTTCCAGTCCATAGCCCCAGATGAGTCCGCCTACTTGTCATCCCTGCCTGGGTGCCAGACTTGTGTTTAAAACAGATTGGGCCTTCCATTCAACCTATGTGCAAGCCAAATACTCTGAGCAGCTTCAGGTAATAACGCAGGGAGCCAGAGTCACCCAGCTAATCACCTGACTTCCTGACACTGTTCACAGGAAGATATAATATTTTCTCTTATATTATAGTCCTTTTGATCCAATTCATAACCTTATAGAAAGGAACATGAAGAGGTTGATTAATAGAGTTTTTGTAGAAAATTATTTATCTATTTATTTATAAAACAGAGTGACAGAGAGAGGATAGAAAAAGAAATCTTCTATGCCCTAGTACCCTTCCATCATGGCTCCAACACCCTCTTGGGATGGGTCAGGTTGAAGCCAAGCGCCAGGAACTCCATCTGGGTCTCCCATGTGGGTGGCAGGGCTCCAAGTATTTGAGCCATGTTCTGCTGCCTTTCCAGATGCATTTGCAGGAAGCTTGGTTGGAAGTGGAACAGCTGGGACTGGAACCAGCACTCTGATGTGGAAGGCCAATGTTGCAAGTGGTGGGTTAACATTGTGCCACAACACTGGCTTGATCCAAAATGCTTTTTGATGTCTACCTCATATTGAATACTATGCCAGACACTAGTACTGAAGAGTTGAATAGGACAGAAACAATATTATTTTATGGAACTTACTCAAAGTGATGTGATGGAGATGAGTAAAAAGTGGTGCCATCTAATGGAAAGTAAACAATATGATAAACAAATTAAAAATCTGTATAAATGAAATGCATGAATCTTGTATAACTTAAATAAAACTTTAAAAAAACTTTTCTTGGCATGGTCTTACTTATTGAATTGATGTGAGACTCAAATAGTTTCCGTTTGGATACTGTGATACCCTGTTTTTTTATATATATATTTTATTTTATTTAATGAACATAAATTTCCAAAGTACAGCTTATGGATTACAATAGCTCCCCCCCCATAACTTCCCTCCCACCCACAACACTCCCCTCTCCCACTCCCTCTTCCCTTCCATTCACATCAAGATTCATTTTCAATTATCTTTATATACAGAAGATCAATTTAGCATATATCAAGTAAAGATTTCAACAGTTTGCACCCACACAGAAAAACAAAGTGTTAAATACTATTTGAGTACTAGTTATAGCATTAATTAAACACCTAAGAGTAATTGTGTATTAATTACAGAGTTCAACCAATAGTTTTAAGTAGAACATAAAAAATACTAAAAGGGTAAAGTATTAAGTTCTTTTTTTTCTTTTTCTTTTTTTGTTTGTTATATAGTTTTTTTAATTTAATAAATGTGAATTTACAAAGTGCAATTTTTGTATTGTTGTGGCTCCCCCCCAACCTCCCTCCCTCCCGTGGCCCTCCCCTCTCCCACTCCCTCTCCCATCCCGCCCTTCATCGAGTTTCATTTTCAATTACCTTCATATACTGAAGATCAACTTAGTATATACTAAGCAAGGATTTCAACAGGCTGCACTCACACAACCACGCAAGGTATAGGGTATTGTTCGACTAGTAGTGTTGTTTTTAAGTTTCATAGTAGAACACATTAAGGACAGAGATCCTACGTGGGGAGCATGAACCCAGTGACTCCCGTTGTTGATTTAACAATTGGCACTCTTATTTACGACATCAGCAATCACCCGAGACTCTTGCCATGAGCTGTCTAGGCTATGGAAGCACCTTGAGTTCACCGACTCTGAACTTGTTTAGTCAAGGCCATATCACAGTAGAGGTTCCTTCCTCCCTTCAGAGAAAGGCGCCTCTCTCCTTGATGGCCTGTTCCTTCTGCTGGGGTCTTGTTCACCAGGATCTTTCATTTAGATTGTTTTTTGCCACCATGTCATGGCTTCCCATGCCTGTGAGACTCTCATGGACCTACCTTTTAGCCAGATCCGAATGTCCCAAGGGTTGATTCTGAGGCAGGAGTGCTGCTATTCTATGTGGATACTTTGATACTCTGATAGTTTGCGTAAACTTTCTAAAGGGATAAAAATTTGCTCTTCTTTCTTGCTTTAATTAATGAGATTAGAGATCAAGTTCACTGGCTCTGTTTCCCTTATTGGCTACAAATTTTTCTCTTGTTCTCACATAAACCTAAAAGCGAAATCATCTATCACGGTTCACCCTGAAAAGGTTGATGGTCCTATACAAGTTCATTAGTCAAATTTTGTTGTTAGGAGAATCATTTATGTTATTCAACTTCTTTGGTTTAAAGTCTTTACCGGGGCTGGTGCTGGTCCTTGGGCCTCTGTACCCTGGAAGAAGCTCCTGGCTCCTGGCTTCGGTTTGGCCCAGCTCCGGCCGCTGAGGCCAATTGGGGAGTGAACCATCGGGTGGAAGACCTCTCTCTCTCTGCCTCTCCTCTCTCTGTGTAACTCTGACTTTCAAATAAATAAATAATCTTAAAAAAATTCTTTACCAAACGGAACTGATTACAGCTACGAGTAATATAAAAGTTGATATATTAATACAGATAACTTTGGTGTGTTGGCATTGGCATCTTAAAGAAAATTCCAAAAAAATAAAGGGCCAAGACATAGTCTTCCTGCATAAACATATGAACAGCAGCACCTAAGTGAGATACACAAGTAGAGACAAGATTTGGTTGAAAAGTATGAAGATAAGCAACATAGAATTGCCTACCTTTCGTTGACTTGTGACTTACAAAAATGACTGTTTTTTGTTATTTAACCAAATAATTCTCTTGTCTGTTAAAATAAGTTTGATTTAGCAAATACTCATGTACCTGTTTTTGAGCACATACTTTGGGTATTAGCTCTATAAGACTGACTTTCATTATTTGAATAGTAGGGATAATATATTTGTTTGTTTATTGTTAAAATTAATAATTCTGGCCAGGCACATATTTTTTCTCCACAGACAAGAACCTTAGGTATCACCTTCACATGCTGGTTCATGCCTTTACTCTGCTCTTTGGATTATTACTGAGGTCTTTCTTCTTGAGTCTTTCTGTTGCATTTTGAAATTACTGGCTCAAAGTTACCCTCATCTTAGTTCATTGGCTCTAGCAAATTTATACTGCATCTGTTCTCTTCAAGCTCAGGTTTTTTTTTTAAAAAAAACAAAGGCATTTTTATACATGAAAAATTATCTTGCTGAAGAGGAAACCAACAAAGCAATCTTATTCACAGTAGCTTCAAAATATAAAATATTGAAAAACAAATTTAACCAATGAAGTGAAATAAGTGTGCATTGAATATTATTAAACATTGCTGAAAGAAATCATCAAGGACACAAAAAAGGAAATATCCATTCCTTGTTCATGGATTTAAAAAAGTTAATATTGTTAAAATGTCCATACTACCTAAAGCAATCTACAGATTCAGTGCAATCTATCAAAATAACAAAAACATTCTTTCCATAATTAGAAAATTTTTTTAAACTTTTATTTAATGAATATAAATTTCCAAAGTACAGAATATTGATTACAATGGCTTCCCCCCATAATGTCCCTCCCACCCACAACCCTTCCCTTTCCCACTCCCTCTCCCCTTCCATTCACATCATGATTCATTTTCGATTCTCTTTATATACAGAAGATCAGTTTAGCATACATTAAGTAAAGATTTCAACAGTTTGCTCCCACACAGTAATATGAAGTGAAAAATACTGTTTGAGTACTAGTTATAGCATTAAATCTCAATGTACAGCACACTAAGGACAAAGATCCTACATGAGGAGTAAGTGCACAGTGACGCCTGTTGTTGACTTAACAAATTGACACTCTTGTTTATGGCATCAGTAATCACCCTAGGCTCTTGTCATGAGCTGCAAGGCTATGGAAGCCCCCTGAGTTCACTGACTCTGATTATTTTTAGACAAGGCCATGGTCAAAGTGGAAGTTCTTTCCTCCCTTCAGAGAAAGGTACCTCCTTCTTTGATGACCCGTTCTTTCCACTGGGATCTCACTCGTGGAGATCTTTCATTAATTTTTTTTTCCAGAGTGTCTTGGCTTTCCATTCCTGAAATACTCTCATGGGCATTTCAGCCAGATCCACATGCCTTAAGGACTGATTCTGAGGCCAGAGTGCTGTTTAGGACATCTGCCATTCTATGGGTCTGCTGTGTATCTCACTTCTTATGTTGGATCATTCTCTCCCTTTTTGATTCTATCAGCTAGTATTTGCAGACACTATTCTTGTTTCTGTGATCCCTTTGGTTCTTAGTCCTATCATTATGATCAATTGTGAATAGAAATTGATCACTGGGACTAGTGAGATGGCATTGGTACATGCCACCTTGATGGGATTGAATTGGAATCCCCTGGTATGTTTCTAACTCTACTGTTTGAGGTAAGTCAGCTTGAGCATGTCCCGAATTGCACATCTCTTCCCTCTCTTATTCCCACTCTTATATTTAACAGTCATCACTTTTTAGTCTACCAACAATAGATGCTGGAGAGGATGTGGGGGAAAAGGGACACTCACCCACTGTTGGTGGGAATGCAAACTGGATAAGCCACTATGGAAGTCAGTTTGGAGATTCCTCAGAAACCTGAATATAACCCTACCATTCAACCCAGCCATCCCACACCTTGGAATTTACCCAAAGGAAATGAAATTGGCAAACAAAAAAGCTGTCTGCACCTCAATGTTTATTGCAGCTCAATTCACAATAGCTAAGACCTGGAACCAACCCAAATGCCCATCAACAGTAGACTGGATAAAGAAATTATGGGACATGTACTCTATAGAATACTATACAGCAGTCAAAAACAACGAAACCTGGTCATTTGCAACAAGATGGAGGAATTTGAAAAACATCATGCTGAGTGAATTAAGCCAGTCCCAAAGGGACAAATACCATATGTTCTCCCTGATCGGCGACAACTAACTGAGCACCAAAGGGGAAACTTGTTGAAATGAAATGGACACTATGAGAAACAGTGACTTGATCAGCTCTTGTCCTGACGGTTGATGGACAATGTAATACTTTATCCATTTTAGTATTTATTTTTGTTCTAGTACCGTTGGTTGAACTCTGTAATTAACACACAATTATTCTTAGGTGTTTAAATTTTAACTGAAAAGTGATCCCTGTTAGGAATTTGGAAAACATTATGCTGAGTGAAATAAGCCAATCCCAAAGGGACAAATACCATTTGTTCTCCTTGATAGGTGACAAGTAACTGAGCACCAAAAAGGAAACCTGTTAAAGTGAAATGAACACTATGAGAAACGGTGACTTGATCAGCCCTCATCCTGACTGTTGATGAGCAACTTGATATGTTATCTCTCTTATTATTTTTTATATGTTCTACTTAATACTTTTGGTTGAATACTGTAATCAATACACAATTCTTCTTAAGTGCTGAAACAAGCTCAAGTTTTTTTGGAATTAGTGGTTCACATTCCATTTGAATGAGTCATGGGCTTTTAATACGTGCTAAAGCCTGGACTCCACCAAAGAGCTTTTCAGTTATTATTTTGTGGGGGGGTGCCATGGCATCAGTATATTTTTCTCATTTCTATAAATTTTTTAAATTTATTTTTTATTTATGATTTATTTTTTAAGGACTACAAATTTTGTAAATACAACTTTAGGAATACAGTTATTCTTCCCATCATACCCGTCCTCCCATTCCTCTTCCTCTTACCACTCCCCTTGCAAGTCCCTCTCCATTGAGATTCATGTTCAATTAACTCTGTACACAGAAGACCAACTCTATACTAAGTAAAGATATCAACAATTTGCACTCACACACACACACATACACACACACAAACTGTGTCAGAACTGGTTTTACAGTTAACTCAATACAACTCATTGGGGAGTTAGTACACAGTGACTGTTTTGCTAACAATTAACACTCTTATGTATGACATCAGTGACCACCCAAGGCTCATGAAATAAGCTGCCAAGGCTATGGAAGCCTCTCGAGTCCACAATCTCTATCAGTATTTAGACAAAGGCTATAAGCAAAGTAGAAGTTCTCTGCTCCTTTTAGAGAAAAGTACATCCTTCTTTGATAGCCACTTCTTTCCACTGAGGTTTCACTCACAGAGATCGTTCATGGATCTTCTCTTGCCATAGTGTCTTGGCTTTCCATGCCTACAATGCTCTCACAGGCCTTTCAGCCAGACCAGGAAGACATAAGGGCTGATTCTGACGTCAGAGTGTTAATTAAGGCAATTGTCATTCTATGAGTCTGCTGTGGACTGCTTCCCATGCTGGACATTCTCTATTTTTTAATTCTATCAATTATCATTGCCAGGCACTTGATCCTATTAATATTATCTCTTTAACACTTAATCCTATCTATACGTTTACTTTAAAACTTAATATGATCACTTTAACAATTAAGATGGCATTTTTACCACCAAGTTTAATGAGATTTGGAGTCCCATGAAAAGTTTTTAAACTGTACCTTTAGAGGTAATTACATAGGAATGTATGCAGAACTATACAGCTTTACAGATAGAATTTGGGAGAATTCCCTGCCTTTCAATTTTTTTTGAATAATTTGAGAAGGATCAGAGTTAGTTCTTTAAATGTCTGATAGAACTCAGCAGTGAAACCATCCAGTCCTGGGCTTTTCTTTGTTGGGAGAGTCATTATTACTGATTCAGTTTCCATTTTTGTTATGGGTCTCTTTAGGTTTTCTGTGTCTTCATGGCTCAATTTAGGTAGATTGTATGTGCCCAGGAATTATTCCTTTTCTTCTAGATTTCCCAGTTTGTTGGCATACAACTTTTTGTAGTAATTTCTGATGATTCTTTTTACTTCTGTGGTGTCTGTTGTTACATTTCCTTTTACATTTCTGATTTTATTATTTTTGGGTTTTCTCTCTCCTTTTTTTGGTTAGTTGGACCAATGGTGTGTCAATTTTGCTTACTTTTTCAAATAACTAGCTCTTCATTTTGTTGATCTTTTGTATTATTTTTTGGATTCAACTTCGTTGATTTCTTTTCTAATTTTAATTATTTCTTTTCACCTACTATTTTGGGATTTGGTTTGCTGTTGTTTCTTTGTATCCTTCAGTTGAATTGATAACTCACTTATTTGGTGCCTTTCTAATTTCTTTATCTAGGCACCTATTTGCTATAAACTTTTCTCTTAACACTGCCTTTGCTGTAACCTTTGTTTTGATATGTTGTTTGTCATCTACATTTGTTTCCAGAAATTTTTAATTTCTCTTTTGATTTCTTTTATGACCTATTGTTCATTCAGGAGCATGTTGTTCAGTCTCCTTGTGTTTGCATATGTTCTAGAGATTCTTGAGTTTTTAATTTCCAGCTTCATTCCATTTGGTTTGAGAAGATGCATGGTATGATTTCAATTTTTTTGAATTTGCTGAGGCTTGCTTTATGGCTTAGCATGTGGTCAATTCTAGAGGAAATTACATGCACTGCTGTGAAGATTGTGTATTCTTCAACTGTAGGATAAAAAGATCTGTAGATAGCTATAACGTCCATTTGGTCTACAGTGTTGATTATATCTGCTAGTTCCTTGCTGATTTTCTGCCTAGTTGATCTGTCAGTTGCTGAATGTGGAGTATTAAAGTCCCCCATTGCTATTGTATTGGAGTCTAAGTCTCCCTTTAAATCCCTTAACATTTCTTTTAAATAGTTAGTTTCCCTGTAATTAGTTGCATATACATTTATAATCGTTACCTCACCTGTTGAATTGATCCCTTAATCATTACATAGTGTCTTTCTTTGCCTTTTTTTAAAACAGTTTTTGTGTTAAAAATCTATTTTGATAGGATGGCTACACAAGCTATTTTTTGGTTTCTGTTGGCATGGAATATCTTTTTCCAAGCTTTCACTTTCAGTCTGCATGCATCTTTGTTGGCGAGATGTGTTTCTTGTAAGCAGAAAATAGATGGGTTTTCTTTTTAAATCCATTCAGCCAATCTGTTTCTTTTAACTCTAGCGTTGAGGCCATTTACATTCAAGGTGACTATTGATAAGTAATGACTTTGTGCTGCCATTTTTCCAAAAATATTCCTATTTTTTACTTTGTATTTCCTTTGTACTTTTACTGGGTGATTTTCTTCCTTTACCTTCTTTCATAGTGATGACCATGTTTCTGTGTTTCTGTGTGTGGCACATCCTCAAGCATCTTTTGCAGGGCTGGATAGGTGGTGACAAATTCTTTCAATTTCTGTTTGTCTTTATTTCACCTTCATTCATAAATGAGAGCTTTGTGGGGTACCAGTTTTCTGGGTTGACTTTTTTCTCTTAAGACTTGGAATATAGCTCACCATTCTCTCCTAGCTTGTAAGGTTTCTAAGAAGTCCACTGTGAGTCTAATTGGAGATCCTCTGAAAGTATACTGGCATTTCTCTCATGCACATTTTAGAATATTTTCTTTATGTTTTACTGCAGTGAGTTTGATTACAATGTGTTGTGTTGAAGATCTTTTCTTGTCACATATATTAGGAGTTCTATGTGTTTCCTTTACTTAGATGTCCCTTTCTTTTTCCAAATTAGGAAAGTTTTCTGTTATTATTTCACTAAGAAGGCCTTCTAATCCTTTCTCTCTTTGTACACCTTCAGGAACTCCTAAAACCCATATGTTGGGTCATTTGATAGTATCCTTTAGATTCCCAACAGCGTTTTTTGGTTTTCTCATTTCCTCTTCTTATCTTTGTTTTGACTGTATAATTTCCTGTGCTTTGTTTTCTGTGCCAGATATTCTTTTTTCTGCTTCACCAATTCTGTTGTGAAGGCTCTCCACTGTAGTTGTTCTATTGAATTCTTCATTTCATTTTGATTTCTCTTTGAGATCTCAATTTCATGGGAGAAATTTTCTTTTATGTCCTGTATGGATTTCATGAGTTTGTGCATTTGCTTCTGATTATCTCTATGTAATCTTATGATCAATTTTTTTGAATTCCATTTCTTGCATTTTTTCCATCTGATCATCTTCACAATCTAGTATTGAAATGTTGTATTCTTTTCAGGGCATCATGTTGTCTTCCTTATTCTTGTTTCTTGAATTATTACATTTGTTGTCGATGGTTTCTCCTTCTCCTTCTCCTTCTCCTTCTCCTTCTCCTTCTCCTTCTCCTTCTCCTTCTCCTTCTCCTTCTCCTCCTTCTTCTCCTCCTCCTCCTCCTCCTTCTTCTTCTGCAGTGGCAGCTTTTATCTTTTATACTATGTTAATAAATGGAATGTCTGTTTTCAGTGAATGCCTAAAGGCTTACAGTAGGTGTGGCCAGGTAGCTCTGTTCAGTTCTCCAGGGTGAAGGGTGTGCCTAAGGTGACACACTCAGGATTGGTGTGGTAAATCTTCTATCTTTCTCTCTCTTTTTTTTATCAGAAAGGAAATTTATTCTGCTCAGCTAGCTCCTCTCCTCAAAGGAAACCAGTGACTGAGTGCTAGCTCCAGTGGGTATAATTTTGTCTGTTCTGTTCCAAGGACCACACAAAGGATCTATGCAGTCCTCAGTGTAAGTTCAGATTCCTCAGCATTGTCTCTCACCAGGTAAGCAGGAAGCCCTCAGTGTATGGAGTCTCCCACTGACTGCACAATATCCCAGCCACATCATGAGTCCTCCCACACATCTTCAGTTTTTTTCACAGTCCCAGTACAGAAGCCTCAAAGAGTCATGATCTCCTAGCCCCCTATTAGTTCTCCCCACCAGAGTCCGGAGTATTCACTCAGCTGATTGCTGGTACAGGGACACGAGTTGGAGCAGCTCTAATTATGTTCAAAATGGTACCCACTCTATTGGCTTGTTACAGGACGCCATTGTAAAGTGATCAGGGAGAGAAAAATGCATCCTTCCCATCCATTTTTTTTTCTTCTCGTTTGGCAGGTACACTATCCCCCATGGTACTCCAAGCCAGGTTCCCCCTAGGCTCTTCCTGCAGCTTTTTTTGACAGTGTCTTGGGCTGCTGTGGTCTGATCTCACCTCACATTCCAACATTGGTGCCTAAGCTCTTGGCTACTGGAGTCCCAAGTTTGGACGTCCATGCCTTCCACATAGGTCCACCGTGTCCCTCTAATTTTGATAGTGTTTCCTCTGCCATTTCCTCCCTAGCTCTTCCCTGAGACTACACTCTCTACACCTTTTAAAAACTATTTTCTCCTGGACTAGAGCAGTAAGCTCCCTCCCTACTCTGCCATCTTCAGTATTTTTTTTTAAAAAAGCTTTATTTATGTGAAAGAAGAGTAACACAGAGAAGGAAGGAGAGAGGAAAGACGGATGGAACAGGGAAAGTGATATCTTCCATCTTCTGGTTTTGTACTCAAATGGCCAGGTCTGGGCCAACCTGAAGCCAGGAGACAAGAACCCCAACCTGGTGTCTCATGTGGGTGGCAGGTACTCAAACACTTGGGCAATTATCCACTACCTTCTCAGGTGCATTAGCAGGAAACTGGATTGGAAGTACAGTACTTGGGACTTTAGACAACACTCTGATATAGGATATGAGTATTGAAAATGGCATCTTAACCTGCTGCACCACAATGCTTCTTAGGAAATTCTGATATATAACCTGAATTGAAACACAATGTGCCTTGAAGACTCATTCCATGATTTCAAATCTTTATTAGGGTTTCTTTTCTCCTCTTGAGACCTAAGCATCCTGAGGACATCCCAGGTCATATTTATACAGCTTACTTGGTGTTTTCATGCATTCCTTTCCACTCATTCTCTATACCCTGTGTCAATAAGTTGATAGTGAGGATAAGGTTCTTCCCACTGCAAAGTCTAATGGAAGAGAAATGCTCAGAAGGGACTGCTGACACTGGAGACTGAGGATTATTTGGGTAGAAAAGGCTCAGGCTGGGCTGGCGCCGCAGCTCAATAGGCTAATCCTCCGCCTTGTGGCGCTGGCACACCGGGTTCTAGTCCTGGTCGGGGCGCCGAATTCTGTCCCGGTTGCCCCTCTTCCAGGCCAGCTCTCTGCTATGGCCTGGGAGTGCAGTGGAGAATGGCCCAAGTCCTTGGGCCCTGCACCCACACGGGAGACCAGGAGAAGCACCTGGCTCCTGGCTTCGGATCAGCATGGTGTGCTGGCCGCAGCACACTGGCTGCAGAGGCCATTGGAGGGTGAACCAACAGAAAAGGAAGACCTTTCTCTTTGTCTCTCTCTTTTTCTCACTGTCCACTCTGCCTGTCAAAAAAAAAAAAAAAGAAAAAAAAAAAAGAAAAAGAAAAAAAAGAAAAGAAAAGAAAAGGCTCAGGCTGCTGTGATGGGAGTCTCTTCCCATTGGAATGTGGCAGTAAGAACTTTCCAGAAGATACATGTGGCAAACCTTTGGGTTCTCTTGAAATATTGTGAGTGGGAGAAACGTACCTAAAGTATACTTATTCCATGTCAACTCACACATTTTTTTCCTCAAGGTATAATCTGCTATTTTGAACACGAGTCATTGTACTATTATAAGTATCTTTGTTGACCCAGTTCCCCTTCTTTATCTTGACAGTTGGAAATCTATCCACCCTTTAAGGTTGATTTCAAATACTCCCTTCTCCATGAGCACTTTCTTGAGTGCAGTCCTTTCAAACTTCGTGTGTTGTTCGGAAATGCCATGCCTTCTGGAAGCAGGCTGAGAGGTAGCAATAAATTGGAGGTTTGATCAGTTCTGTGCACACCAATAATATCTGAGCATCTACACTCAGAATAAGTTATTTTTTGAATGGATCAATGACTTACCTAGGGTGAAACATTTTCTGAGTCTCTCTTTTTTAATCTGTGGAATAGAGGTATTTTATTTTATTTTTTTATTTGTTCAGATTTTCTTTTTGTTAACTTTTATTTAATAAATATAAATTTCCAAAGTACAGATTTTGGATTACAGTGGATCCCCCCACCCATAACCTCCTGCACCATCTCATCTCCCACTCCCTCTCCCCTTCCATTCGCATCAAGATTCATTTTCAATTATCTTTATATACAGAAGATCAATTTAGTATATACTAAGTAAAGATTTCTTTTTCTTTTCTTTTTTTTCTTTTTTTTTTTTTTTTTGACAGGCAGAGTGGACAGAGAGAGAGAGAGAGACAGAGAGAAAGGTCTTCCTTTTGCCGTTGGTTCACCCTCCAATGGCCGCCGATGGCAGGAGCCAGGTACTTATCCTGGTCTCCCATGGGGTGCAGGGCCAAAGCACTTGGGCCATCCTCCACTGCACTCCCTGGCCACAGCAGAGAGCTGTCCTGGAAGAGGGGCAACCGGAACAAAATCCGGCGCCCCGAGCGGGACTAGAACCCGGTGTGCCGGCGCCGCAAGGTGGAGGATTAGCTTAGTGAGCCACGGCGCCGGTCACTAAGTAAAGATTTCAACAGTTTGCACCCACACAGAAACACAAAGTGTAAAGTACTGTTTGAGTACTAGTTATAGCATTAATTCACATTGTACAACACATTAAGGACAGAGATCCTACATGGGGAGTAAGGGCACAGTTGCCCCTGTTGTTGATTTAACAATTGACACTCTTGTTCATGGCAATAGTAATCACCCGAGGCTTTTGTCATGAGTTGCCAAGGCTATGGAAGCCTTTTGAGTTTTCCAACTCCGATCTTATTTAGACAAGGCCATAGAGAAAGTGGAAGTTCTCTCCTCCCTTCAGAGATGGCCCGTTCTTTCTACTGGGTCTCACTCACAGAGATCTTTCATTTAGGTTTTTTTTTTTTTTTTTTTTTTTTTTTTTTTTTTTTTTTTTTTTTTTGCCATAGTGTCTTGGCTTTGCATGCCTAAAATACTCTCATGGGCTTTTTATCCATATCCAAATGCCTAAAGGGCTAATTATGAGGCCAGAGTGTTGTTTAGGACCGGAATAGAAGTATTTTAGAAAGATTTATTTCTCTAAGAGTAGTCCTTAGAATACCTGTATTGGAATCCCCTGAGGCTCTTGTTTGAATTCTCAGTTATTTCCTTCTATCTGAACTAGAACCACTGGAAGCCCAAGAATCTATATTTGACATGCATCCCTGCTGATGATTATGCTTAATGAAATTGGAAGAGCTGTATTTGGCAGTTATCTGTTCAATCAAAGAAATATGAAAGAGTTGCAAATGTAAAGCCTTGGTATTTGATGAGATTAAAACTGTTGTTGTTATTGAAAATAAGTAAATAAATCTCTTAGTTGGAAAAAAATCTGATGATAAAAAAATTTGAAATATTCCAGGAATGTTAGGATTGCATTCAGTTAAAGATAAATGAGGCCAAGTAGAAGATGCACATTTGAATTCATTGATTATTCACATATCTTATCCCCTTTGCAGTAAGTGATTACACATTAAGTACCTCCTCATCAGGCTAAACCAATCACCAGGGTTATAAGGATGATTTTTACCACAACTCTTCCAAGTTATTATGTGGTCGTTTTTCTGATTCATAGTTGATAGTGTTTTCTCTAGTACCAGAAACCTTAGGAGATAACTGACATCTTTCCAAGATTGCCCCTTATCTTACAGATTCTACTTCCTTTTTCAACTGAGGTCTGAAGATTCTGTTCTCCAGGAATGACTTTCTGAATTTTATAGATGAGATAAGTTGGTGAGAATGAGATTTGTTTTACAAGATTTTTTGAGTAGATCTCATAGCTGTAATGTATAAAATAAGTAGGGGTTACATATTATGTTATATGTTTTTAGACTGATAATTGTCTAAAGATACAAAATTACCACCTGTGATGGTTTTTATTCCTGTACAAATCAGCATTCAGGTTCATATAAATTTTACAGTTTGTCAAAGAGTGGACTTCCTGTGCTTCTGATTAATTGTCAGAGACCTTCTTTTTAGAAAAATTAGCTTTATTTCTATATTACTGAGCCACTGTGTGACTTTAAATATGTTAAAGAGTTCTGGGATGTCTTGGGTTAACAGTCTGTAATAAGCACCTGGCTCCTGCCTTTGGATCAGCGTGATGTGCCGGCCGCAGCGCACTGGCCGCGGTGGACATTGAAGGGTGAACCAACGGCAAAGAAAGACCTTTCTCTCTGTTTCTCTCTCTCACTGTCCACTCTGCCTGCCAAATATATATATATATATATATATATATATATAGCATTCATCTTTAGAAATTCCATGAGAATTAATGAGATAATGTTAGCATGCGTATTAAAGTCATCCTTTTCATGTTTAGATTTATGACTCATTTCCTAAAATGAAAATAAGGTCAAGTATTTTTTTAACATGACTATGTAAGATTAAGATTATAGTGAGCTGTAACAGTTATTTCCCAAGAAGAATGAACAGATGACAAGTAGGATTATTAAGCTTCTCTATGTAAGTCTTCCCCTGTACATTAATTCTATGTTTGTCCATACCTTAAAAGTGAAACTTTGACAGTCCTGGGCATATTAATCTATATGTCAGGCTTTCTGCTTAATTTAAAAATCATGGAAATGGACTAAAACTAAAACCTTACATTGTCAGTAATAATTTACTTTACTGAATAATGAGAGTATTATTTTTGATCAAGCAGTAAATCCAGTGCCCAGCTCCTGGTAGAATGTTATCTTAACACTCAGACAATTCAGTCTTTGCTGGAGGAAACTGGAACCAAAATTCAATGACTGAGGCTAAGATTCGAACTATCCATCATTGCTGGCCCATCCATCATGGTGTTGCCCCTCGTACACAGGAAGTTTGCCTGACTTTAATTTCATCATTGTCTGTCTTTCCTAAATTGAGGCAGGAGATCATTCAATGTCACCTTGAAATACTATCTGCTGAGTGAAGCACCACATGGCTGCATTTCTTTTCTAGATTGATTGCATTTCCCAGCATCCTAGGTATTTAAAAATAATTAATTACTTTTTAAAAATTTAAGTTATGTAAGTTTCATATATACAGATTTAGGAACAAAGTGGCATAGGTTTAAAAGATATGGAAAGCAACTTAGAAAAAATAAGCTCTGGTACTACTTGAGTGGATACAAACAATAGGAATTGGAAATTCAGTGGGAAGAGGTTGACAGGTGGCTATAAAACAGGGAGAGAAAAAGGAAGTAAAACATGGATAAAAAAATGTATAAGCCAGGTGGGGAGAAAGAGATATCAGAATTGGATTATAGGGACCAGCACTGTGGCACATTGGGTTAAGCTGTGGCCTGTAGTGCCAGCATCCCATATGGCGACAGTGGAGTTCCAACCAATCCCACTCCCTTCTAATGCACCTGGGAAAACAGTGGAAGATGGGCTAAGTCCCTGGGTCCCTGCCCTCACATGGAGACACAGACGAAGCTCCGGGCTCCTGACTTCAGCCTGGTCTAGCCCTGGTACCCTAACCCTAACCCTAACCCTAACCCTAACCCTAACCCTAACCCTAACCATCTCGGAGTGGTTCTGGGGAGTGAACCAGTGGATGGAAGATATTTCTCTCTCTCTCTCTCTCTCTCTCTCTCCTTCTCTTTCTGTAACTGTCAAATACACAGTAAAATAAATCTTTAGAAAAAGAATTGCATGTATAAGTAAGGATAAAAGGAAAGGAAAGACAGCGTGGATGGAAGTAAACCAGGAAATTATTTATTTTTATGTTTACTGAAATAATAGATATGGAGGTAAGTTTCCCACAAAATTCCTAGTGTTAATTCTGCTTATATCCATTTCCCTCAGCCTTTCATTTCCAAATTATTGACATATATCTCCCTTTTGCTATCCTCCCAAAAATCTAGGCCAATGTTATCCCTGTTTTACAAGCAGAAAAAGAAGCAAATAAAGCTTAAGCTTTTTAGTTTGATGGAATCCCATTCGTCTGCTTTTGGGATTATATCCAAGGATTCATTGTTCAAATCAATGTCATGGCACTTTCGCTTATATTGTCTTCTAGTAGTTTTACAATTTAAGGTCTTATGTTTAAGCCTTTAGTCCATTTTCAGTTGATTTTTGTATTCAATGTAAAAGGGTCCAGTTTCATACTTGCACATATGATAACCAGTTTTTACCAACAACATTTATTAAACAGACTGTCCTTTTCTTATTGTATGTTCTTGGCACCTTTGTTGAAAATCAATCAACTGTAAATATGTGGGTTTATTTCTGGGCTCTTAATCCTGTTCCATTGGTTCATGTGTCTATTTTTATGCCAGTACTATGCTGTTTTCACTTGCAGTTTCCATCTGAGGCTCTGGGAAGGGCTCTAATAATCACTGCATCATCACATATTTTAGTACACTTAACAAAAAGAGCCAAAGTTTTCAGATTGCTCCTGTCTCTTTCCTTTCTGACTTTCCCTTCATCATAATTCAACTCATGTTGAGTAATTTGGGGGCACTTTTGTCAACTGGCAGAGAAAAGTTGATTGAGGATGATTTTAGAGAGGGTGAGATATATTTAGGAGGGAATATGGGTCCCTTTTTTAACCTAGAAAACTTTTATATTAAGTGTACAAACTAAATGCTTTTTTTGAAATTATCAAATTCATTTTTATTTATATATTAAAATAAAATTTACTAAGGTATAACTTACATTCAAAGAAATGTTCCTATTTGAAGTGAGCATTTTGTCAAACATAAACCTACACAATTAGTCTCTCAAGGTATATCGTTTAATTATTTTTTTCAACTTTTATTTAATAAATATAAATGTTCAAAGTACAGCTTTTGGATTATAGTGGCTTTTCCCTCCATAACCTCCCTCCCACCCACAACCACCCCATCTCCCACTCCCTCTCCCATCCCATTCTTCATCAAGATTCATTTTCTTTTTTTTAATTTTTTTTATTTTTATTTTTTGACAGGCAGAGTGGACAGTGAGAGAGACAGAGAGAAAGGTCTTCCTTTGCCATTGGTTCATCCTCCAATGGCCGCCGCGGCCAGCGTGCTGCGGCCGGCACACTGCACTGATCCGATGGCAGGAGCCAGGTACTTCTCCTGGTCTCCCATGGGGTGCAGGGCCAAAGCACTTGGGCCATCCTCCACTGCACTCCCTGGCCAGAGCAGACAGCTGGCCTGGAAGAGGGGCAACCGGGACAGAATCCGGCGCCCCGAGCGGGACTAGAACCCGGTGTGCCGGCGCCGCAAGGTGGAGGATTAGCCTAGTGAGCTGCGGCACCGGCCTAAGATTCATTTTCTTTTTTTTTTTTTTTTTTTTTTTTTTTAAGATTCATTTTCAATTCTCTTTATATGCAGAAGATCAACTTATCCTAAGTAAAGATTTCAACAGATTGCACCCACACAGACACACAAAGTATAGAGTATTGTTTGAGTAGTAGTTCTACCATTAATTCACATAGTACAACACATTAAGGGCATAGATCCTACATGGGGAGTAGGTGCACATGACTCCCGTTGTTGATTTAACAATTGACACTCTTATTTATGATGTCAGTAATCATCCAAGACTCTTGTCATGAGTTGCCAAGGCTATAGAAGCCTTTTGAGTTTGCCAACTCTGATCTTATTTAGACAAGGTCATTGTCAAAGTGGAAGTTCTCTCCTCCCTTCAGAGAAAGGTACCTCCTTCTTTGATGGCCCATTTTTTCAGCAGGGATCTCACTGACAAAGATGTTTCATTTAGGTCATTTTTCTTGCCACAGTGTCTTGGGTTTCCATGCCTAAAATATTCTCATGGGCTCTTCAGCCAGATCCGAATGCCTTAAGGGCTGATTCGGAGGCCAGAGTGCTGTTTAGGACATCTGCCATTTTGAGTCTGCTGTGTATCCTGCTTCCAATGTTGGATCGTTCTCTCCTTTTTATTTTTCTATTTTTATTTTTATTTTTTGACAGGCAGAGTGGACAGTGAGAGAGAGAGGAAGAGAGAAAGGTCTTCCTTTTCCATTGGTTCACCCCTCAATGGCCACTGATCTGAAGCCAGGAGCCAGGTACTTCTCCTGGTCTCCCATGTGAGTGCAGGGCCCAAGCACTTGGGCCATTCTCCACTGCACTCTGGGGCCACAGCAGAGAGCTGGACTGGAAGAGGGGCAACCGGGACAGAATTCGGTGCCCTGACTGGGACTAGAACCTGGGGTGCCAGTGCCACAGGCAGAGGATTAGCCTATTGAGCCACAGCGCCGGCCTCTCCTTTTTAATTCTGTAAGTTAGTATTAGCAGACACTAGTCTTGTTTATGTGATCACTTTGACACTTAATCCTATCATTATGATAAATTATGAACTGAAACTGATCACTTTGACTAGCGAGATGGCATTGGTACACGCCACCTTGATGGGATTGAATTGAAATCCCCTGGCACGTTTCTAATTCTACTGTTTGGGGCAAGTCCGATTGAGCATGTGCCGAACTGTACATCTCCTCCCACTCTTATTCCCACTCCTATATTTAACAGGGATCACTTTTCAGATAATTTTAAATGCCTAGAATAATTATATGTTAATTAAAGAGTTGAAACAATGATATTAGGTAGAACAAAAAAAATACTAAAAACAATTAAATAGTAAGTTGTTCCTTGACAGGACAAGGGTTGATCAAGTCATTGTTTCTCATAGTGTCCATTTCACTTTAACAGGTTTTCTTTTAGGTGCTCAGTTAGTTGTCACTGATCAGGGAGAACATATGATATTTGTCTGGGACTGGCTTATTTCACTCAGCATGATGTGTTCCAGATTACTCCATTTTATTGCAAATGACCGGATTTCATTTTTTTTACTGCTGTATAGTATTCCATAGAGTACATGTCCCATAATTTCTTTATCCAGTCTACTGTTGATGGGCATTTAGGTTGATTCCTAAATGTCTTTGGTATTGTGAATTGAGCTGCAATAAACATTGAGGTGCAGACAGCTCTTTTATTTGCCGATTTAATTTCCTTTGGGTAAATTCCAAGGTGTGGGATGGCTGTGTCATGTGGTAGGGCTGTATTCAGGTTTCTGAGGAATCTCCAAACTGTCTTCCATAGTGGCTCTACCAGTTTGCATTCCCACCAACAGAGGGTTAGTGTGCCTTTTCCCCCACATCCTTGCCAGCATCTGTTGTTAGTTGATTTCTATATGTAAGCCATTCTAACCGGGGTGAGGTGAAACCTCATTGTGGTTTTGATTTGCATTTCCCTGATTGCTAGTGATCTTGAACATTTGTTCATGTGTCTGTTGGCCATTTGGATTTCCTCTTTTGACAAATGTCTATTGAGGTCCTTGGCCCATCTCTTAAGTGGGTTGTTTGTTTTGTTGTTGTGGAGTTTCTTGATGTCTTTGTAGATTCTGGTTATTAAACCTTTATCAGTTGCATAATTTGCAAATATTTTTTTCCATTCTTTCGGTTGCCTCTTCACTTTCCTGACTGTTTCTTTTGCCATACAGAAACTTCTCAATTTGATGTAATCCCAGTTGTTAATTCTGGAATCGAGTGATTCTTTCCACGTTATTGTCTCTCCCACTTGCACCCCCACCCTTCTTCCTCCTCCATCTCCTCTTCCATTTCTTATTTTTACTAAGATTTATTTTTAATTAAATTTATACATATAAGATTAACCCTATACAAAGTAAAGAATACAATAAATAGCAAAAAAAAAGCCTGTTCTTCAACAATTGAGATAAGGGCTATTTGAAGTTATTGCATGTCAAAGTGTCAATTTCACTTCTATAGATAACTTTTTAGGTATTCTATTAGTTGCCACATAAGTGGGAGAACGTATGATATCTGTCTTTTTGGGACTCGTTTATTTAACTAAGTATAATAATTTTCAGTTTTATCCCTTTTGTTGCAAAAACACCAGAATTTCATTTTTTCTTTTTTTTTTAACTTTTATTTAATGAATATAAATTTCCAAAGTACAGAATATTGATTACAATGGCTTCCCCCCCATAACGTCCCTCCAACCCGCAACCCTCCCCTTATCCACTCCCTCTCCCCTTCCATTCATATCAAGATTCATTTTTGATTCTCTTTATATACAGAAGATCAGTTTAGCATACATTAAGTAAAGATTTCAACAGTTTGCTCCCACACAGAAACATAAAGTGAAAAATACTGTTTGAGTACTAGTTATAGCATTAAATCTCAATGTACAGCACACTAAGGACAAAGATCCTACATGAGGAGTAAGTGCACAGTGACTCCTGTTGTTGACTTAACAAATTGACACTCTTGTTTATGGCATCAGTAATCACCCTAGGCTCTTGTCATGAGCTGCCAAGGCTATGGAAGCCCCCTGAGTTCACTGACTCTGATCATTTTTAGGCAAGGCCATGGTCAAAGTGGAAGTTCTCTCCTCCCTTCAGAGAAAGGTACCTCCTTCTTTGATGACCCAATCTTTCCACTGGGATCTCACTCGTGGAGATCTTTCATTTAGGTTTTTTTTTTCCCCCAGAGTGTCTTGGATTTCCATGCCAGAATTACTCTCATAGGCTTTTCAGCCAGATCCGCATGCCTTAAGGATTGATTCTGAGGCCAGAGTGCTGTTTAGGACATCTGCCATTCTATGAGTCTGCTGTGTATCTCACTTCCCATGTTGGATCATTCTCTCCCTTTTTGATTCTATCAGCTAGTATTTGCAGACACTATTCTTGTTTCTGTGATCCCTTTGGTTCTTAGTCCTATCATTATGATCAATTGTGAACAGAAATTAATCACTGGGACTAGTGAGATGGCATTGGTACATGCCACCTCGATGGGATTGAATTCAAATGCGCTGGTATGTTTCTAACTCTACCATTTGAGGTAAGTCAGCTTGAGCATGTCCCGAATTGCACATCTCTTCCCTCTCTTATTCCCATTCTTATATTTAACAGCAATCACTTTTCAGTTAAGTTTCAGCACTTAAGAAGAATTGTGTATTGATTACAGTATTCAACCAAAAGTATTAAGTAGAACAAACAAACAAAAATACTAAGAGGGATAACATATTAAGCTGCTCATCAACAGTAAGGGTGAGGGCTGATCAAGTCACTGTTTCTCATAGTGTTCATTTCACTTTAACAGGTTTCCTTTTTGGTGCTCAGTTAGTTGTCACCTATCAAGGAGAACAAGTGGTATTTGTCCCTTTGGGATTGGCTTATTTCACTCAGCATAATGTTTTCCAAATTCCTAACAGGGATCACTTTTCAGTTAAAATTTAAACACCTAAGAATAATTGTGTGTTAATTACAGAGTTCAACCAACGGTACTAGAACAAAAAAAATACTAAAATGGATAAAGTATTACATTGTCCATCAACCGTCAGGACAAGAGCTGATCAAGTCACTGTTTCTCATAGTGTCCATTTCATTTCAACAAGTTTCCCCTTTGGTGCTCAGTTAGTAGTCGCCAATCAGGGAGAACATATGATATTTGTCCCTTTGGGACTGGCTTAATTCACTCAGCATGATGTTTTCCAAATTCCTCCATCTTTTTGCAAATGACTGGGTTTCGTTGTTTTTGACTGCTGTATAGTATTCTATAGAGTACATGTCCCATAATTTCTTTATCCAGTCTACTGTTGATGGGCATTTGGGTTGGTTCCAGGTCTTAGCTATTGTGAATTGAGCTGCAATAAACATTAATGTGCAGACAGCTTTTTTGTTTGCCAATTTCATTTCCTTTGGGTAAATTCCAAGGTGTGGGATGGCTGGGTTGAATGGTAGGGTTATCTTCAGGTTTCTGAGGAATCTCCAGACTGACTTCCATAGTGGCTTAACCAGTTTGCATTCCCACCAACAGTGGGTGAGTGTCCCTTTTTCCCCACATCCTCTCCAGTATCTATTGTTGGTAGATTTCTGAATGTGAGCCATTCTAACCGGGGTGAGGTGAAACCTCATTGTGGTTTTGTTTTGCATTTCCCTGATTTCTAGTGATCTGGAACATTTTTTCATGTGTCTGTTGGCCATTTGGATTTCCTCTTTTGACAAATGTCTATTGAGGTCCTTGGCCCATCTCTTAAGTGGGTTGTTTGTTTTGATCTTGTGGAGTTTCTTGATTTCTTTGTAGATTCTGGTGATCAACCCTTTATCAGTTGCATAGTTTGCAAATATATTTTCCCATTCTGTCGGTTGTCTCTTCACTTTCCTGACTGTTACTTTTGCAGTACAGAAACTTCTCAATTTGATGCAATCCCAAATGTTAATTTTGGCTTTGACTGCCTGTGCTTCTGGGGTGTTTTCCAAGAAGTCATTGCCGGTACCTATATCTTGCAGGGTTTTTCCAATGCTCTCTAATAATTTGACGGTGTCAGGTCATAGATTTAAGTCTTTAATCCATGTTGAGTGGATTTTTGTGTAAGGTGTAAGGTAGGGGTCTTGCTTCATGATTTTGCACGTGGAAATCCAATTTTCCCAGCACCATATATTGAATAGACTGTCCTTACTCCAGGGATTGGTTTTGGACCCTTGATCAAATATGAGTTGGCTGTAGATGTTTGGATTGATTTCTGATGTTTCAATTCTGTTCTATTGGTCTATCCATCTGTTTCTGTACCAGTACCATGCTGTTTTGATTACAACTGCCCTGTAGTATGTCCTGAAGTCTGGTATTGTGATGCCTCCAGCTTCGTTTTTGTTGTACAAGATTGCTTTAGCTATTCGAGGTCTCCTGTGTCTCCATATGAATTTCAGCATCATTTTTTCCAGATCTGAGAAGAAGGTCTTCAGTATCTTGATTGGTATTGCATTGAATCTATAAATTGCTTTTGGGAGAATGGACATTTTGATGATATTGATTCTTCCAATCCATGAGCATGGAAGATTTTTCCATTTTTTGGTATCCTCTTCTATTTCTTTCTTTAAGATTTTGGAATTCTCATTGGAGAGATTTTTAACGTCCTTGGTTAAGTTTATTCCAAGGTATTTGATTGTTTTTGTAGCTATTGTGAATGGGATTGATCTTAGCAGTTCTTCCTCAGCCATGGCATTGTCTGTGTATACAAAGGCTGTTGATTTTTGTGCATTGATTTTATACCCTGCTACTTTGCCAAACTCTTCTATGAGTTCCAATAGTCTCTTAGTAGAGTTCTTTGGGTCCCCATAGTACCACTATGTAGTACTATATGGTGTATATATGCCACTATTTCTTTATCCAGTTACAGCTTATGTACATCTGGGTTGATTTCAAATCTTGGCTATTGTGAATAGAGCTGTAATAAGCATAAGGATATAGCATAAGCATATGCTGATTTCATTTCCTTGGGGTAAACTGCCAGAAGTGGGATGCCTAGGCCATATGGTAGGTGTATATAATTAGATTTCTGAGGTATCTCCATACTGTATTCCAAAATGACAAGACTAGTTTAGATTTCCAACATTGGATTACAGTACCTTTTTCCCCACATCTTTGCCAACATTTGTTGCTTGTTGATTTCCATATGAAAGCCATTTTAAGTGGGCTGAGGTGAAACTCATTGTAGTTTTTATTTGCATTTCTCTGATAGCTTCATGTGTCTGTTGGCCATTTGGATTTCCTTTTTTTGAAAAAATGCCTGTTCAAGTCCTTTGCTCATTTCTTAACTAGATTGTTTGTTTTGTTGTTGTTGAGTTTCTTGAGCTCTTTTCAAATTTGGGATATTAATCCTATATCAGTTTCATAGTTTGCAAATATTTTCTCCCATTTTGTTGGTTGCCACATTTTTTATTTTTAAAATTATTCCCCTCAAAGAAAACTTTCTTTAAAGGTATACAGATTTTATATATTTCTTAAGTACAACTTAAGAGATATAGTGATTCTTCTCACCATACCTGTCCTCCACCCACTCTCCCACCTCTCTTTTACCTCTCTCTTCCATTCCCAGTCCCATTCTCTACTAAGATCCATTTTCGATTAACTTTATACACAGAAGACCAACTCTATACTAAGTAAAGAATTCAATAATTTGCACAATAAAAAAATCAAAAACAAAAAACAAAACAAAACAAAAAACCTGTTCTTCAACAGTCAAGAAAAGGGTTGTTCATAGTAATTTCATCTTGAAATTAATTTCACTTCTTATTTTTTTTTAGAAACATGATGAACTTTAATGAAACACCCAGAATGACACATCTCTGGGAGCACTTAGACAAGTTATAATGCAACTCCTTGAGGACAGAGGTCCTGCATGGGAAGTTAGTGCACAATGACTCTTGTTAATTCAAAAATTAACACTCTTAGATGTGACGTCAGTGATCAAAGGTACTTGAGATGAGCTGCCTAAGCTATGGAAGCCTTTTGAATACACAAACTCTGTCAGTATTTATATAAGGACATAAGCAAAGTGGAAGTTCTCTCCTCCCTTCAGAGAAAAGTAGCTCCTTTGATGAACACTTCTTTCCACTGGGGTCTCACGCACCAATATCCTTTATGTAGGACATTTTTTTGCCTCAATTTCTTGACTTTTCATGCCTGAAATGCTCTTGTGGGCTGTTCAGCCAGACCAGAATGCCTTAAGGGTTGATTCTGAGGTCAGAGTGCTATTTAAGCAATTGTCATTTTATGAGTCTACTGTGTAGACTGCTTCCCATGTTGGAGCATTCACTCCTTTTTAATTCTATCTATTATTACCAGGCCCTTAATCCTATCCATATGATCACTTTAACACTCATGATGCTAGTTTTACCACCTAGTTTAAGGAGATTTATGGTCCCATAGCAAGTTTATAAACTGTACCCTTAGAAGTAAGTCTGTAGGAATATATGCAGAATTATACAGCTTTATAGCTACAAACCTCATATACTTCTTAATTATAACTTTAAGAACATGGTGATTCTTCCCACTGTCCCCACCCTCCTACCCATACTCCCAACCCCTTTACTTCTCCCTCTATAGTCCCACTCTTATTTTTCACTAAATATGATTTCCAGATTCATCCATTTTGTTGTAAATGATCAGATTTCATTTTTAACTGCTGTGTAATTTTCCATAGTGTACATATCCCATAATTTCTTGATCTAGTCTTCAGTTGATGGCACTTGGGTTGCATTAGGGTTGATTCCATGTCTTAGCTATCGTGAATTGAGCTGCAATAAACATGGAGGTGCAGATAATTCTTTCATATGCTGATTTCATTTCCCTTGGGTAGGGATGGCTGGGTCAGATGGTAGGTTTATATTCAGATTTCTGAGGTATCTCTATACTGTCTTCCATAGTAGCTTTGCCAATTTGGATTCTCACCAACAAATGATTACGGTACCTTTTCCCCCACATCCTTGAAAAATTAGTTGTGTGTTGATTTCTGTATGAAAGCTTTCTTACTGGGGTGAGATGAAACCTCATTATGGTTTTGATTTGCATTTCCCTGATGACTAGTGGTCCTGAGCATTTTTTCATGTATCTGTTGGCTATTTGAATTTGCTCTTTTGAAAAAAGTCTGTTTAAGTCCTTGGCCCATTTCTTCACTGGGTTGTTTTGTTGTTGATGAGTTTCTTGAACTCTTTATATATTCTAGTTATTAGTTCTTACAGTTTAAAAATAACTTCTCAGGGCCAGCACTGTGGCGTAGCAGGTAAAAGTTGCTACTTGCAGTGCTGGTTTCCCTTATGGGTGCTGGTTCGAGTCCCGGCTGCTCCATTTCCCATCCAACTCTCTGATATGCCTGAGAATGCAGTGGAAGATGGTACAAGCTCTAGGGTCCCTGCACCCACATGGGAGACTTGGAAGTAGCTCCTGGCTCATGGCCTCAGATCAGGGCAGCTCTGGCCGTTGTGGCCAATTGGGGAGTGAGCCAGTGGATGGTATACCTCTCTCTCTCTCTCTCTTTCTCTCTCTCTGTTTCTCTCCCTCTGCCTCTCTGTGTAACTGACTTTAAAGTAAAATAAACAAATATTTTAAAAAAGACAATAATTTCTCCCATTCTGTAGGCTGCCTCTTCACTTTCCTGACTTTTTTTTTTTCAATACAGAAGCTTCTCAATTTGACGTGATCCCATTTGTTAATTTTTACTTTGATTGCTTGTGCCTCTGGAGACTTTTCCAAGAAGTCTTTGCTTGTGCCAATCTCTTGCAGGATTTCCCCAACGTTCTCTAATAATGTGATGGTGTCAGGTTGTAGATTTTGGTTTTTAATCCATTTTGAGTGGATTTTGTGTAAGGTCTAAGGTAAGGGTCTTGCCTCATACTTCTGCATGTGGATATCCAGTTTTACCAGCACCATTTGTTGAAGAGACTGTCCTTGATCCAGGGATTGGTTTTAGCTCTTTTCTCAAATATAAGTTGGTTGTAGATGCTTGGGTTGATTTCTGGCATTTCTATTCTGTTCCTTTGGTCTATTCATCTGTTTTTGTACCATCTGTTTGGAATATAACTGCCCTGTAGTATGTCTTGACATCTTGTATTGTGATGCCTCCAGCTTTTTGTTTTATCAGATTTATTGACTATTTGGGGTCTCCTGTGTTTCCATATGAATATCAACATCATTTTTTTCTATATTTGAGAAGTATGTCCTTGGTATTTTGATTGGTATCACATTGAATCTGTCTATTGCTTTTGGAAGTATGGGCATTTTTATGATTCTTCCAATATTGATTCTTTCATATTGATTATTCCAATCCATGAACATTGAAGATTTTTCCATTTTTTTGGTATCTTCTTTTATTTATTTAATGTTTTGTAATTCTCATAATAGAGACCTTTGTCATCCTTGGTTAAGTTTATTCCAAGGTATTGGATTTTTTTTGGTAGTTATTCTGAATAGAATTGATCTTAGAAGCTCTTTCTCAGCTGTGGGATTGTCTGTGTATACCAAGGCTGTTGATTTTTATGTATTGTTTTTATATATTAGTGGAGTCTTTTGGATCCTCTATATATAGAATCATGTCATCTGCAAATAAGGATAATTTGACTTCTTCCTCCTTCCTAATTTGTGTATTCTGTAACTACAGGATGAAAGTTCTGTAGATATCTGTTAGGTTCATTAGGAATATAGCGTCCATTAATTCTGTTGTTTCCTTGCTGATTTTCTATCTAGCTTACCTGTCCATTGCTGAAAGTGAGTTATTAAAGTTCCCCCATAACTATTGCATTGGAGTCTATGTCTTTCTTTAGATCCCTTATCATTTCTTTTAAATAGCCAGACACCCTGTAATTGGGTGCATATATGTTTATTATAGTCACATCTTCCTGTTGAATTAATTCTTTAATCATTACACAGTGCCTTCTTTGTCTCATTAACAGTTTTTTTTTTTGCATTAAAATTTATATAAGGATGGCTACACCAGCTCTTTTTTGGTTTCTGTTAGCATTAAGGGGAGTGGTTATTTAGCCTGATTGGCAGATGGGCATACTGGTGAGATCAGTTCGGGGCATGAGATCACACAGGGGCATGGTGAAGGCATGGCCTTCCAGCTCACAAATCTAATCAATTTTATTCTATCTGCCTGCCTACATCAATAACTGACCTTTTTTTCGGTGCAGAAATTTTCTTTTACCTTCCAAATATTATTGTTGACTTCTACAGTGCACTCTAAAATAACTACAATCTATGGAGGATCTAGCAGTTTCTCCTTAAGAGTATTCAAAATTTTTTGTAAGATTTGTTTCATTTTTTTATATAAAAGAACAACTGAGAGAGAAAGAGAGAGAGAGAATCTCCCATCCACTGGTTCACTTCTTAAATGCCCCCAGCAGCCAGGTCTGGGTTAAGCTAAAGCAAGAAAGCTGGAACTCCGTCTGGGAGTGGCAGAGGCCCAAGCACTTCAATCACCTTACATTGCTTTTTGAGGTGTACTGTGTTGGAAGCAAAGTAGCCAAAACTTGAACTAACACTCTGATACAGGATGCTATCATTGCAAGCAGCAGCTACAGCTGCTCCACCGTTGCTCCACAACAGTGGCCCTGGAATTTTGTACTTCTCTGTTTTCCCCTTTGCTATTCTAAATGAGAACCTACAAGAGGAGGAATTGGGCGGTATAGTTCAATGATTTATAAATCCTGTGTAAGCAGTTAAGCATGTCGGGGGTTTACTCTCTGAAAATCACTGACCATAACTGACTGCCAATTTTTGTAACCTACCTGCATGCACAGTTACATTTTAACAGTGGCATCCAAATATTGTTAACTGGAACAACTGTGGGACAGGTTGCCTGCTTCCAGAAGGACGGATTATACATGAAGCAAAAAGTGCAGTGAATTGTGGTAGCAGTTCCTTTATGCCTCACCATCCCCCAATATTCAGAGCCACTGTTAGATTTCTCCTAAACACATCACTTTTGTGTTGAACCTTCATCATGGCCACACCTAATATTAATACTCCTCAATAGCCACTTTTCGTAATGTTCATATGTTTGATCATGATTCCCTTCTCTTTGAAAATACAGTGAATTTTTCCTTGATTATTTCTACAGAAATAGTTTTCAATTAATTTAGAAGAACAGCTTTAAGTTTAATTTTGAAAAATTTGCCTTTTTATGAAGAAAACTAGATACCATTCTTTGGAAACTGTTGAACACACAACTCAAATTTCAGCCATCTACATTCATTCACATTTAGAGCTCAAGTGCATTTATTTCTACTTTCAGTGTTGTGCAACTAGAGATCCTGTGGGCTGTGGAAAGGCATAAAGAATATTTTCGCGATGACTATGATTGACTTGCTGTGACTCCATCCTCTTAATGAATGCAATGTCATTGCTAAAATGTCCTCATTCAGCAGAATTACCAAAACAAGGAAGAGAAGTAATTTAATTTTAGCTTATGTTTAACTTTGACATAGTGGTTTCCAGTTTTGGGTGGCAGCCACAAAAAGCCAGGCAAATTCCCAGGATGCCAGGCCACAAGGCAGTTTCCAGCAACAGCAAATGATAGCAGCTTTCTTCTTAGGAGAGTCCCCAAATATAACTTTTCATAACAAACATTTAAAAGCAAATATAGTTACATTCTCTTGCTTATGAACATCCATCCTGTAAACATCCCTTTTGTGACTACAGTATGTCAGGGACTTCCTTATTCTGTTGGTCCCTCTGACAATATGCTGTGGTCACCACTATCCAGTCCTTCACATGCCGATCACCTCCTCCTTCCTTGTGCCACTGCTTACACTAATTGTTCTTGTCATTCCTTGTTTTTGATGCCAGAGCAGAGTTGAATTTCATAATTCTGGGCATATGGATGTACTTGGTCCAGTACAAACTGAAAGTCTGTTTCCTTGAGGAGTGCCTGTGGTAGACCACCTTATTTACCTGTGTAGAGAGGTGAATGTGGTTTTTCCCTTCTAACTGGAAACAAAGCCTCAAACAATAATGATTGTGTGGAAATTATGTGAGACATTGACTGAGGGGATGGGGAAGGACCATTTGAAAAAACTGAATTGCCTATATTTCTAGCACTATACTATTCTTACTTTGCATCAAAACAGATTATCACTTAAAAATATTTCTGTTGCAAAAGAATGAAAACCAACTGTTATAAACAATGCTCAGTTAACTGGCCTCTGAGTGGGCTTTGTCCCATATTCATGAAAGTGTTGTAATTCTAGAATTTTCGAAGGAAAACCATGTGAAATCTGTGAGGCCAAGATAACTAGAGATAATTTTGAGTTTTATTTTTCTTTATTGCTACTCATACACCTAAAACACATACATTTAGAAGGCAAATTTAGAAGTAGATGCTGTTTTATTAGGTATTTATGGTTTTAAAGTCATTGCTAAAGAAAATGTCTATTGAGCTGTAATCACTGTGCCCTTTGGTAATTCAGTGAGAAATAACTGGGTGAGAAAGAAAAGAAGCTCTTTTACTGGTGAAACAGATGTTCAAAAGAGTTCTGGGGCTGCAGGAATGAGGATATATTTCATTGACCAAAATGAAAAACTCAGAATGGAAACCATACGGGAGATAAATCATTAAAGGAAATAGATAGCAGCTTCTTGGGTAAGAATTAAGTGATTGACCAAAAATTATCTACCCTATAACCATCCAACTCATATATCAGATATCAAATACTCATATAAATATGAGTATTTTCTTGGAGAAAGAAAAATTCTTAATTTGTGGACTAAGAGTAAGGAGAAAAGAGTGGTAAGAACAACCTTGATATTGGAAGGACTTTAATCCTGCAGCCTAAATCTTCCAATGGATACTTTACCCTTTTTAAAAGATGGGGAGCATACATTTTGTTTCATTCTCTGAAAGTTTGATAAATTGAGCTGTGAAATAAACTGACATTAGACAGAAGAAAAGGTTTACAAGCTTATTTCAGGCACAGGGGCATCATAAGAAAGAAAAGTGAATATCCAACAACCCAGTGAAGTTTAGAAGCTTACATACTATTTCCATAGGGGAGGGAGAATGTAAGTGATTTAGGGGAAATTATAATTTTTAAGAGGGAATTAATGGACCTGTAATAAGTTCTGTAGTGTTAACCCCCGACTTCTGTCCTGTGATTTGAGTTAATCTCCCCATTAGATGATACTTTTGGGGAAAGGGTTCAGGAAAATGAATTATTTAAGGAGAATCTAGTCTCGGGGCAAATTCAGAGAATACCTTTCCTATGTCTTGGAGGAGAAAGAGTGATGAGAGAAAAGAGGACAGGTGGACAGAGAGACCTTGGTTCTCTTCTAGTTCAAAGCACTCAGCATGGCATGGTGGCATGCTTGGCAGTATCATTTTCTGTCCTCAACATTTTTCTCTAAAGGATTAAGTCTCTAGTGTTTCATGCATGTCTTTTACTATTGTACTTTTATACTCCAAATTTCTTGCCTCTCTCAAAGCAGCCCTTGATAAAGGTAACTTTAAGAGTATCAGGGAATTTATGAGGAGCAAGAAGATGGGGACAGACTTGAAGAACCAGGACACAGGGAACAAGAAGAGTTGACAGCATGGAAAAAAAATTTACACCTTAGTGCAGAAACATCTGTTCATGGGAGTGGAGGTTAGGAGGCACACTATGCTTACAGAAAGGAAAATCACAGTCAAATAATCATGCCAAGTAGAGAGAAGGCAAAGTTCAGAGTCCAGGAAACCAAGTATGGGTTTAATGGGTTTAACATTCAAAGTTTCATCTCAATAACAAGAAACAAGGAAAAAGATTAGGAGCAGTGCTATGGTTTGGACATTGTTTGAGTGCATTCCTCAAAGCTTCATGTGTTGAAATTGGATCTCTGTTGTAAGACTAGTGTCTGCTAATACTAACTAATAGAATAAAAAAGGGAAAGAACGATCCAACATGGGAAGTGGGATATACAGCAGACTCATAGAGTGGCAGATGTCCTAAACAGCACTCTGGGCTCAGAATCAGCCCTTAAGGCATTTGGATCTGGCTGAAGAGCCCATGAGAGTATTTTAGGCATGGACAGCCAAGACACTCTGGGAAAAAAAAAAAAAACCTAAATGAAAGATCTCTGCGAGTGAGATCCCAGTAGAAAGAATGGGCCATCAAAGAAAGAGGTACCTTTCTCTGAAGGGAGGAGAGAACTTCCACTCTGACTATGACCTTGTCTAAATAAGGTCACAGTTGGCGAACTCAAAAGGCTTCCATAGCCTTGGCAACTCATGACAAGAGCCTTGGGTGATTACTGATGCCATAAACAAGAGTGTCAATTTGTGAAGTCAACAACAGGAGTCACTGTGCCTCATGTAGGATCTCTGTCCTTAGTGTGCTGTACATTGAGATTTAAGGCTATAACTAGTACTCAAACAGTATTTTTCACTTTGTGTTTCTGTGTGGGTGCAAATTGTTGAAATCTTTACTTGGTATATGCTAAATTGATCTTCTGTATATAAAGAGAATTGAAAATGAATCTTGATGTGAATGGGATGGGAGAGGGAGCAGAGATGAGATAGTTGCAGGTGGGAGGGAAGTTATGGGGGGGAAAAGCCATTGTAATCCATAAGCTATTCTTTGGAAATTTATATTTACTAAATAAAAGTTAAAAAAAAGAATCTCTGTTGTGAGATGTTAGCAGGAAGGAAACTTTATCCAATTTTGGTGCTCAGAGGTAGTGTCTTTTGGAAGCGACTAGGATTAGATAAGGTAACTAAGGTGGGAAAGCTATGGTTGATTCCTGATGGCTTTATAAGAAGAGGTAGAGTGACCAGATACACAAGAGAAACCCATCTGTTCCATGTCTCTTGCCATTTGATGCTGTGTGCTGTCTCTGGACTCTGCCAGCAGCAACCACCAGATGAGGTTCCTAGATCTTACACCTCCAGAACCATGAATCAAAGCAGACCTCTTTTATCTATAAGGGAGTCTGCATTTCATTATCATAGTGGAAAACACTGAAAGGAAAGGTAACTAGAATTCTAGACCCACAGAACTCGGTTCAAATCATTGAACACATGAGAAACACACTGTATGACAGGAATTCTGCTGATTACAGAACACAGAGATGCTGTCAGGAATGTAAGCCAGGGTTTGTGGATCCCCAGGGGTTTAGATAGTGGAAGGACAAACAGGGGAGGTGTGGGTAGATAAAAGAAGTGGAAAATGTTTTTATTTTCTCTACTCATCCTAGGTTTATGACTGAGATCCCTATAACAAAAAATAGATTTGGGGAAAATCTATAACTTTATTTTAAGATTTGCATGACAAGGTAGACTTCATAAAGACTGAAACCTCAAAGAACCAGTTTGATCAAGAGTGGGCATTCATAGAGAAATATGATATGACAAAGGGAGTATGAATTATAGACAATAAACTGGGGAAACTCAGCCAGGCCTATTTATTTTGATTCTTTTCTGTGACTCTGTTTCAGACAATCAAGATGTTCCTTTCCTCTAAAAATAATAAGGGCATCTCTCACATGAGGGTCTTAAGATGTGTTTCAGGGAAGGCCAGAAAATCCTCAGGTTTCATGACCTGCTCCCAGGCAAAGGGAAGGAGAGGGAGAGAGTGGCAATTCTTGCTTTATGTGTGTGTGTTTTTTTTTTAATTCGTTCAACTTAAAATACATTGAGATAACATGTTCTTAACTCAATCACAGGCAAAAGCTGGGAAAAGGCACAAATGGGCTTCTTATATAATAAAAGAAGGGAGTCATAAATGTTGCACAAAACCTGATGTACTAATCAGCTTTTCATTACTGTTATTGTCACTGAGATAAACAACATATGAAGTAAAGAGAGGCTTACATAGCTCACATTTATGGAGGTTCAGAGTTCAAATGGCATGGTGTGGGCTTTGGCACAGGTGAGGGGCCCAGAGCAGATGGTGGGTGGTGCAGCATGCACAGAGGAGAGATCACACAGTGAGGCAGGAAGCAGAGAGAATGGTTTGGTTCCAACTCAGACTTTTGTGACAGCCATTCCAAGTGAACTAACTTCTGAGGACACATTCCCCATGACTTAAAGACCTCAGACTAGGCCTCACATTGTACACAGTATCACATGAGGGACCAAACTTTAATACATAGATCTTTGAGGGACATTCAAACTAGCATCCAAACTACAGCACTTGGTTTCAAAGGTGAAATTGGGCTTATCCACAATGTAGGAAAATTTTCCTTATGAATCAAGGGGGTTGGAAACTGAGCTGATGGTGCTGACAACATCAGACACGTACTGGGGCTCACAGCGGAAGAGGATTTGTCTTCATCTGTGGGTCTTTAGGATCTGCAACTTGGAACCAACTGTGGTCCAATAACTCATTGACTCTTCTTTACATGACCCTTTGAAATTCCTCCTTAGTGACCTTGGGGAAAGAGATTTTAATCTTCCCAGAAACTGTTATAAATAATTTAATTTATTTGTTTCTAGCCACACTGAGGTTGTTGAGTATCAAAGTGACTTTTTAGGGGCTTAATTCATCCCAACGCTTTTTTTTAAATCTTTATCAACTTAGATTTTAACACATCATTGCATTTAGATTCCACTGGGAGAGAGATGTGCTCTCCAGTCTGACATGGTCACAAGCTTCCATATTACACAACAGGACTTTTTTACTAGCTCATACCTGACAGCATCTAGGTTTGACACTTTCTCAGCAGCTCAGAGAAAGTATGGGGTGTAGTATAAAATCAGAATTTTACAAAAAGCATTAGGCACTGTTATGTTTGCATGACTGCATCATGTGTGTGACTTCTTAAAGTGGAGCTAGATGGCCACATCCTCTTCTTTGTTCCATTAGTTTATCCAGGGCCTGGTTGCCCAGCAACAGTGTGTCTAGAGCTTCCTTGTTAAGGAAGAGATGGTATTATTGGTTTACAAAATTGTCTTGGTACATACTTCCATGCTTAACATTTCTGTTCCAAACTCCACCATTCAGTCCTGATTCTAGGCATCATTTTCACAATGTGTTCAAGTTTTTTCTGAGATCCATGCTCCCAGCTATGTCTCTTAGACCCTCCCCTCCTGGTAACAGTCAACCCTGATTGACCCTGACAGACATTTTTTCTTTATATTTTAAAAATATTTATTTATTTATTCATTTGAAAGACAGAATTGCAGAGAGGCAGAGAGAGAGATCTTGCATCTGTTGGTTTACTCCCTAAATGGCTGAAACTGCCGGGGGTGGGCTGATCTGAAGCCAGGAGATAGGAACTTCTTCTGTGTCTCCCATGGTGGGTGCAGGGGTCCAAGGACTTGGGCTATCTTATACTGTTTTCCCAGGCAATAGCAGAAAATTGAATTGGAAGTGGAGCAGCAGCCAGGGCATGAAATGGTGCCCATATGGGATGCTGGCACTACAGGAGGTGGCTTTACCCATTACACCACAGCACCAGCCCCCAGAATTTTTTTAAATTTATTTAAGGTATACAAATTTAATGTATTTCCTATATACAGATCTAGGTACATATTGATACTTTCCACCCTACCCTCCTACCCCACCACCCCTCCACCTCCATCCATGCTCCCACCCTTCTTCTTTGTCCCTCTGTTATTCCCATTCTTATTTTTTACAAAGATTTATTTTCAGTTAACTTTATGCCCATAAGATTAACCCTACACTAAGTGAAGAATTCAACAAACAGGAGAAAAAAACACTGTTCCTCAATAGTCAAGACAAGATCTGTAAACAATCATTGAATCTCAACATGTCTATTGCAATCCAATACATTACATTTTAGGTACTCTATTAGTTACCACAGATTAGGGAAAACATATGGGGTCTGTCTTTTTGAGACTGGCTTATTTCACTAACTATAATGGAAGTATAACTTCCAGGTTCTGAGAGCAGAGTTGGACCACTGGCATCTTCTCTCCCAGCATGCTCTGGATTCTTTATGTAAATAAACCATTTTCTGCAAAATGACAATTTTGTTTACCTCCTGCTCTTTTGAATCTCAAACTTTGCTGGGATAACAAGTTTATTTTTCACCCTGTGGAGCCCTGCACCCAACCCACATGAACCTACTTCCCTCTACATTTACCTAATTCAGGAAGACCACTCAGAAACTTCCCCAAAGGGAGATCTGTTTCTGAGTGACTTTCCCTAATGTAGTTTGTTAAAAAATTATTTATTTTGAAAGAGTTACAGAGAGGGAGAGGGGGTGAGGGAGGGGAGAGAGAGAGAGAGAGAGAAATCTTCCATCTGCTGGTTCACTCCTCAGATGACCATAATGGCCTGTGCTGGGCCTGGCCAAAGACAGGAAATAGGAGCTTCATTTGGGTCTCCCACATGGGTGGCAGGGGCCCAGACACTTGGGCCATCTTTTGCTGCTTTTCCCATGCCATTAGCAGGGAGCTGGATTGGAAGTAGAGCAGCAGGGATACAAACATGCCCACGTATGGGTGTTGCTGTCACAGATGGCGGCTTTACCTGCTACACCACAATACCAGTCCCCTAATTTATTTATTTATTTTAAGTGTTTAAGCTTTTATTCAATGAAAGAAATGCATAGTAGAGTGAGGGCTTTATCTAAGGGAGAAATAAAAATCTAGAAATTAAATTGGGGTCCATATGAAACAAAGAGCAGGCCAAGAGCCACGTGAAGCAAGTGTTTGATTATGAGCAGCCACAAGTAGCTTATCACTGGTAGGGAAGTGAAGGTAGAGAGAGGCCAAGTGCCCTGAAGATGCAGGCGGCAAGGGCAACAAAGGACAATAAGGGAGAATAAGTGAAAAAAAAAAGTTAATTTATTTCTAAACCACATCAAGTACCCTGTTTCCTACTACATGGGAGCCCCTAATGCATTCAAATTTTTCATATGACCCTTTACAATAACTTAAACAGCAAACATTCAAGGACCCAAGAATTCATTAGGAGGATGTGGGCAAATTTAGTTTCCCTTTAGCTCCATTAATATTTGTTTTAAATAGCCAGGTTCCCTGTAATTAGTTTCATATACATTTATAATAGTCACATTTTCCTGTTGACTTGATCCCTTAATCATTACATAGTGGTCTTCTTTGCCTCTTTTAACAGTTTTTGTAATTAAAGTCTACTTTGTCAGATATTAGAATGGTTTCTGTTCACAGGGAATATCTTTTTCCATCCTTTCACTTTCAGTCTGCATGCATTTTTGTTGGTAAGGTGTGTTTCTTTTAGGCAGCAAATAGATGGGTTTTGCTTTTTAATCCATTCAGCTAGTCTGTATCTATAAGTGGAGAGTTGAGGCCATTACATTCAAGTGATTGATAAGTAACGACCTTGTCCTGTCATTTTTCCCATAAATATTTCTATTTTACCTCTGTATTTCCTTTTTACTTTTACTGGAATATTTTATTCCTTTATCTTCTTTCATAGTGATGACCATGTTTCTGTATTTCTGTGTGTAGCACATCCTTAAGCATCTTCTGCAGGGCTGAATGGGTGGTGACAAATTCTTTCAGTTTCTGTTTGTAATGGAAGGTCTTTATTTCACCTTCATTCATAAATGAAACCTTTTCAGGGTACGGTATTCTGGGTTGACAGGCTTTTTCTTGTAAGGCTTGAAATATATCTTGCCATTGTCTCCTAGCCTGTAGTGTTTCTGATGAGAAGTCCGTTGTGTGTTTAATTAGAGATCCTCTGAAAGTAATCTGGCATATCTCTAGTGCATATGTTAGAATCTTCTCTTTTATGTTTTACTGTGGAGAGTTTGATTACAATGTGTTGTGTTGAAGATCTTTTCTGGTCATGCCTATTAGGAGTTCTATGTGCTTCCTTTACTTGGATGTCCCTATAGTAGCCAACAGAGCAGAACAAACTATACATATATATATATATATATATATATATATACATATATATACATATATATATATATGGACATTTACCACATCCAATTTTATATGTATAGTTTGTTCTGCTCTGTTGGCTACTATAGCCTCAACTCATTTACTCTCCTCAAAGGACACCAGTGCCTGGGCACTAGTCCCAGTGGTTATAATACTACTTTTTATTTCCACAAGGACCACACAAATGATCTCTAGAGGCCTGTGAGCAGATTCCCCAGCTTGCCGCTCACCAGGGAACCAAGGAGCCATGAGCACGTGCATCCTCCCACAGCGACTGCCCAAAGTCTCAGCCATACCCTGAGCCTTCCCATGCAGCCTCAGTGTTTTCACAGTCCCACAGAGTCAGTGTTTTCAAAGTCCCGTCCACAGGCCTCCCAGTCACACGCACCCAGCCCCCCGTCAGTTCTCCCCATGAGACTCAGGAGTCTCTGCTCTGCTGGTTGCTTGATGTAAACACTAGCTGTCACAGCTGTTACATATGTCCAAAATGGTGTCCACTCTATCAAATTGTTACAGGACACCATTGCAGGGTGACCGGGGAGAGAGAAACATGCCCTCCCATTTTTTTCTCCTCTAGTTTGGCAGGTACACTGTCCTGCACAGGACTCCAAGCCAGATTTGCTCTAGGCTTTTCCTGAAGCTTTATCACCAGTGGCTCAGGCTGTTGCAGTCTGGTCTCACCTCTCTCCAAAGCCGGTGCAGAGGCTCTCGGCCACTGGGGTCCTGATTTGTGCATGTCCACACTCTTCACATAGGTCCTCTGTGTCCCTCTAATTTGCATGGAGTTTCCTCTGCTGTTTTCTCCCTAACTCTTCCCTGATACTGCACTCTCTCCACTTTTTAAAAACTCTTTCTCCTAGACTAAAACAGTAAACTCCCTCCCTTCACTGCCATCTTAATACAATTGTGAGTAAAATGGTTTTAAATGAAATGGTTTTTAATTCTACTAAGGTGACTCCATGTGAGTTACTTGAGAATGTGATCTATCACATTTGGTAAAAGGACAGCCTTTTTGCTAAATGATAAATATGTTAACTAAACAGACCTGTCATCTAAATCACATGTCTGTTCCCTTCTTGATCCCCTGCACTTGCAGATAAGTATTCAGGAAAAGACCTGAGGCATGGGGTATCTAATACTGCTGTTTTCTATAGTCAGGAATAGCAATGTTCATGAAAAATATAAGCATTTATGATTTTCATTGACTTTCTTCAGCTTGGACTCACAACAGACCTCATTATAGCCTATAATGCATGTGCTCACTTTGGCGAAACATCCTATTTTTAAAAAATATTGTTACTTTTAACATCATAATAATCTACTTGGTTAAAACAGCCATAAAGACTTGTGCAAGAGCAGTCCCTTTCTCACCCTATCCTGCATGACCCCGGTTGGCACCCTCCTTCCAATAAGGAGGCAATAGCACTCATTCCAAGTGGAACCATCTTACCTATTGTGCCAATCACCTGCCTTTTCCTGGGGTGTTGGAATATTTGTTTTCTTTCCTTTGATGTCCCCATGCATATAACAAATTTCTATATCTTTCTCTCCTCTTTACCTGTCTATGGTAGTTTATTTCACAGATTGAATTATTGAATCTCAGAGTGTAGAAAATTTCCTTTCCTCTATCATATTACCATACAGATTGTTCTACATCTTGCAGGAGTTTTTGTATTTTGTATTTATTAGTATATTTTGGAGATAATTATATAATACTACCTAAATGGCTTACTTATTTTTATATTGACACAGAATTTCATTGTATTGTTTTCAACTTTCTACAATTAGAAATAAATCTTCCGTGAATAACTTCATGTACCCCATTTTGCATAGGCACAAACACTTTGGATTGCTATTTCCAAAAGCATACTATGGTTAATCTTATGAGTATAAAAATTAACTGAAAACTGACCTCTTAAAAAATAAGAATGGGCGGGCTTAAAGGAGAACTATCTTTGCCTCCACACTAACCTTCGGAGGCGGAGCCCAAAGGTGGAGCTGAGGGTGCTCTAGGGAGGACAGCCCAAACCCCTGAGACCCGACTACTCAAGTTACTGAATAGCGCCTCCTGGTGGGGAAAAAGCACAGGATCCAGAGCTGCAGTGGGCAGACAGCAGCCATCCTGTCTGTTTACCTGTGGGCTGTGTAGAGCAGCCTGGTTACACTGGATATTGGTAGAGACTCACAGCAGCCTATAGTAGAGGGAAATCAACCCGAAAAATCACCCAGACGGAATGCCAAAAAACAAAACCAAAACCAAAAAAATATAGAAGATAATATAAATTTGCCAATGGAGCAGGCTAAACCAATCATAACAGAGGCAGAAGAAGAAGAAGTTGAAAACATGCCAGAAAAAGAATTCAGAAAATTAATAATCAGAATACTTAGAAATAATGAGAAACAGTGTCAAGAGCTGAATGAAAAACAAGCCCAAGGATTAGAGATCTTAAAGAGAAGCCAGAATGAGATACTAGAACTGAAAAACTCAATTGACCATATAAAAAACACCATGGAATCCCTCGGAAATCGAACAGATGAAATAGAAGACCGAATATCAGAATTCGAAGACAAACTTCCAGAAATAATACAGTCAGTTCAATCGCAGGAAGAAGAAATTAAAAAATTAAAAAACACGGTTGGAGACCTACAAGATTCAATCAAACGGTGTAATGTTCGGATAATAGGAGTCCCTGAGGGGGTGGAAAGAGAGAATGGATTAGAAGGTGTCTTCAATGAAATAATATCAGAAAACTTTAAACAAAGGCAGCTGGATAACAACACACAAATACAACAGATAGCCAGGACTCCGAACAGAGTAGACCAGAAGAGAAATTCACCATGACACATTGTGGCAACACTCAGTTCAGTGACACACAAAGAACAAATCCTAAAATATGCCAGAGAAAAGCGACAAATCACATTCAGGGGTAAGTTAATCAGACTCACCCCAGACTTCTCATCGCAAACACTACAGGCAAGGAGACAATGGCATGATATATTTCAAGTTTTAAAAGACAAACAATGCCAACCTAGAATACTATATCCTGCAAAGCTATCATTTATGAATGAAGGGGAAATAAAGATCTTCCATGACAAACAGAAACTGAAAGAATTTGTATCCACGCGTACACCCTACAACACTTGCTCAAAGACGTGCTGCACACAGAAATACAAAAACAAGAACTTCACTGCAAAAAATAGCGAATGTAGAGTAACCCACAAACAAAGTTCAAAATACATAAACAGCTCGTTTCAGGAAACATGAAGGGGAAAAGACAGTACTTAACAGTAATCACACTGAATGTGAATGGTCTTAATTCCACGACAAAGAGACACAGACTAGCTGATTGGATAAAACAAGAGGATCCAACTATATGCTGCCTTCAGGAGACACACCTCATCAGCAAAGATGCACACAGACTGAAAGTGAAAGGATGGAAAAAGATACTCCAAGCTAATGGAAATCAAAAAAGAGCTGGTGTGGCCATCCTAATATCAGACAAAATAGACTTTAATATAAAAACTATTAAAAGAGACAGAGAAGGGCACTATATAATGATTAAAGGATCTATCCAACAGGAAGACATTACTATTATAAATGTATACGCACCTAATTACAGGGCGCCTGGCTACCTGAAAGAATTACTAAAGGATTTAACGGGAGATATAGACTCAAATACAATAGTAACAGGGACTTCAACACCCCACTCTCACCAATGGACAGATCAACCAGACAGAAATTCAACAAGGAAACAACTGAGCTAATTGACGCCATAGACCAAATAGACCTAATAGATATCTTCAGAACCCTCCACCCCACAGACACAGAGTTCACGTATTTCTCCCCAGTACATGGAACATTCTCTAGGATTGACCATATACTAGGCCATAAAGGGAGCCTCAACAAGTTCAAAAAAATTGAAACTATACCATGCAGCTTCTCAGACCATAGTGCAGTAAAACTTGAAATCACCAACCCAAGAATCTCTACACCATATGCAAATATATGGAGAATGGACAACATGATCCTAAATGAACAGTGGGTCATCGAAGAAATTAAAAGAGAAATCAAAAGATTTCTAGAAACAAATGAAAATGATAATACAACCTATCAAAACCTGTGGGACACAGCAAAAGCAGTGCTAAGAGGAAAGTTTATAGCAATTAGTGCCTACATCAAGAACTGGAAAGGAACCAAACAAATGAACTCTCCATGCACCTCAAGGAACTAGAAAAACAGCAGCAAATCAAGCCCAAATCCAAAAGGAGGAAAGAAATACTAAAGATCAGAGAAGAAATAAACAGAATTGAAACCAAAAAAAAAAAATACAAAAGATCAACAAAACCAGGAGCTGGTTCTTTGAAAAAATAAACAAAATCGACACACCATTGGCCCAACTAACCAAAAAAAGGAGAGAGAAGACCCAAATCTGTAAAATCAAAGATAGTAATGGAAATGTAACAACTGACACAATAGAAATAAAAAGAATCATCAGAAACTACTACAAAGAGATGTATGCTAACAAATTGGGGAACCTGGAAGAAATGGATAGATTCCTGGACAAATACAACCTTCCTAAACTGACTGTGAAGATATAGAAAATCTAAACAGACCCATAACCATGGAAGAAATTGAATCAGTAATAAACCCACTATCTAAAAAGAAGAGCCCAGGACCGGATGGCTTCACTGCCGAATTTTACCAGGCATTTAGAGAACAACTAACCCCAGTTCTTCTCAAATTATTCCAAACGATTGAAAGAGAGGGAATCCTCCCAAATTCCTTCTACAAAGCCAATATCACCTTAATTCCTAAGCCCGGAAAAGACACAGCAGAGAAAGAAAACTACAGACCTATCTCCCTGATGAACATAGATGCAAAAATACTCAATAAAATTCTGGCAAACCGAATCCAACTACACATCAGAAAGATCATTCACCTGGACCAAGTGGGATTTATCCCTGGTATGCAGGGATGGTTCAATATTCGAAAGTCAATCAACGTAATCCAGCACATTAACAAATTGAGAAACAAAAATCATATGGTTATCTCAATAGATGCAGAGAAAGCATTTGACAAAATACAACACCCCTTCATGATGAAAACCCTAAGCAAATTGGGGTTAGAAGGAACATTCCTCAACACAATTAAGGCAATCTATGATAAACCAAAGGCCAGCATCATATTGAATGGGGAAAAGTTGGAGGCATTTCCATTGAGAACTGGCACCAGACAGGGATGCCCGCTCTCACCATTGCTATTCAATATAGTCCTAGAAGTCTTAGCCAGAGCCATCAGGCAAGAAAAAGAAATTAAAGGGATACAAATGGGAAAGGAGGAAGTTAAACTATCCCTGTTTGCAGATGACATGATACTATATATAGAGGACCCAATACACTCCTATAAGAGGCTACTGAAACTCATAGAAGAGTTTGGTAAAGTAGCAGGATACAAATTCAACGCTCAGAAATCAACAGCCTTTGTATACACAGACAATGCCAGGGCCGAGGAAGAACTACTAAGATCAATCCCATTCACGATAGCCACAAAAACAATAAAGTACCTTGGAATAAATTTAACCAAGGAGGTCAAAGACCTCTATGATGAAAATTACAAAACACTAAAGAAAGAAATAGAAGACGACACAAAAAAATGGAAAAACCTGCCATGCTCATGGATTGGAAGAATCAATATCATCAAAATGTCCATTCTCCCAAAAGCAATTTACAAGTTCAATGCAATACCAATCAAAATACCAAAGTCATTCTTCAAAGACCTAGATGCTGAAATTCATATGGAGAAACAGGAGACCCAGAATAGCTAAAGCAATCCTTTACAATAAAAACAAGGCCGGAGGCATCATAATTCCAGACTTCAAAGCATACTACAGGGCAGTTATAATCAAAACAGCCTGGTACTGGTACAAAAACAGATGGATAGACCAATGGAACAGAATAGAAACACCGGAGATCAACCCAAACATCTATAACCAAGTCATATTTTACAAAGGACCAAAAACCAACCCCTGGAACAAGGACAACCTCTTCAACAAATGGTGCTGGGAAAACTGGATGTCCACATGCCGCAGTATGAAGCAAGACCCCTACCTTACACCTTATACAAAAATCCACTCAACATGGATCAAAGAACTAGAGATGCGCCACGACACCATGAAACTAATTGAGAGCATAGGGGAAACCCTTCAAGATATCGGAATAGGCGAAGAATTCCTGGAGAAGACCCCACAGGCACGGGTAATCAAAGATAAAATAAACAAATGGGATTACCTAAAATTGAAGAGTTTCTTAACAGCAAAGAAAACAGTCAGGAAAGCGAAGAGGCAACCAACAGAATGGGAGACGTTATTCGCAAACCACACAACAGATAAAGGATTAACAACTAGAATCTACACAATGATCAAAAAACACCACAGAATCAAAACAAACAACCCAATAAAAAAATGGGCCAAGGACTTTAACAGACATTTTTCAAAAGAGGAAATCCAAATGGCCAACAGGCACATGAAAAAATGCTCAGGATCCCTAGCCATCAGGGAAATGCAGATCAAAACCACAATGAGATACCACCTCACTCCGGTTAGATTGGCTTACATACAGAAATCAACCAACAACAGATGCTGGCGAGGATGTGGAGAAAAGGGGACACTAATCCACTGTTGGTGGGAATGCAAGCTGGTAAAGCCACTATGGAAGACAGTCTGGAGAGTCCTCAGAAACCTGAACATAGCACTACCACAGGACCCAGCCATCCCACTCCTTGGAATATACCCAAATGGAATTAAAGGGGTGAAAAAAGCCATTTGCACCTCAATATTTGTTGCAGCTCAATTCACAATAGCTAAGACATGGAATCAACCTAAATGTCCATCAACGGATGACTGGATAAAGAAACTATGGGATATGTACTCTATGGAACACTATACAGCAGTAAAAAACAACAAAATCCAGGCATTCACAACAAAATGGAGGAAGCTGGAAAACATCATGCTGAGTGAAATAAGCCAGTCCAAAAGGGATAAATATCACATGTTCTCCCTGATCGATGGCAACTAAACGAGCACCTAAAATGATACCCATTGAAGTGAAATGGACACTATGAGAGACAATGACATGAGCAGCCCTTGTCTAGACTGTTGAGGAAAAACTTACTATTTTGTTCCTTTAGTATTTTTGTTGTTGTTGTTGTTGCTCGGTATGCTCTACACAAGACCACTGGTTGAACTCTGCAATCAATGCACAACCATTCTTAAGTGTTTAAAAATTAATAGGAAGTTGATCTCTGTGGAACATGGGAGTGGGAATAAGAGAGGGAGGAGATATATAGGACGGCAGGGAGTGGGAATAAGAGAGGGAGGAGATATATAGGACGGCACATACTCACTCAGACCTACCTCCAATGGTGGAACTGGAAATGTGCCAGGGGATTTCAACTCAATCTTACCAAGGAGGCAGGTACCAATGCCAGCACACTTGGTAAAGAGACAAATATAAATACACAACTGATCCAAAAGACAGGGTAAGTGTCGAAGAGATTACACAAATAAGACCAGTGTAAGCAAATAATGAAAGATAGAATCAAAAGGGTTGAGAATGATCCTGCGGGGGAAGCAGGTCACACAGCAGACTCATAGAATGGCAAATGCCCAAAACAGCACTCCTGCCTCAGAATCAACCCTTGGGACATTCGGATCTGACTAAAAGGTCCATGAGAGTCTCGCAGGCATGGAAAGCCATGACACGGTGGCAAAAAAACAATCTAAATGAAGGATCCTGGTGAACAACACTCCAGCAGAAGGATCAGGCCATCAAGGAGAGAGGCGCCTTTCTCTGAAGGGAGGAAGGAACCTCCACTGTGATATGGCCTTGACTAAACAAATTCAGAGTTGGTGAACTGAAGGGGCTTCCATAGCCTAGACAGCTCATAGCAAGAGTCTCGGGTGATTGCTGACGTCATAAATAAGAGTGCCAATTGTTAAATCAACAACGGGAGTCACTGGGTTCATGCTCCCCACGCAGGTCTGTCCTTAATATGTTTATCTATGAAACTCAAAAACAACACTACTAGTCGAACAATACCCTATACCTGGTTCGGTTGTGTGAGTGCAACCTGTTGAAATCCCTGCTTAGTATATACTAAATTGATCTTCGGTATATGAAGGTAACCGAAAATGAAACTCGATGAAGGGCGGGATGGGAGAGGAAGTGGGTGAGGGGAGGGCCATGGGAGGGAGGGAGGTCGGGAGGAAGCCACAACAATACAAAAGATGCATTTTATATTCTACTTAAAACTATTGGTTGAGCTCTGTAATTAATACACAATTACTCTTAGGTGTTTAATCAATGCTATAACTAGTACTCAAATAGTATTTTACACTTTATGTTTCTGTGTGGGAGTAAAATGTGGTAATCTTTACTTAATATAAGCTAAATTGATCTTCTGTATATAAAGATAATTGAAAATTAATCGTGATGTGAAGGGGAAGGGGAGAGGGAGTGGGAGAGGGGAACGTTGTGGATGGGAGGGAAGACACGGGGAGGGGGAGGAGGCTATTGTGGTCCATAAGCTGTACTTTGGAAATTTATGCTCATTAAATAAATTTAAAAAAATAAGAATGGGAAACGAAGAGTAAGAAGAAGAAATGGGGGAGTATGTGTGGGATGGAGGTGGGGGAGGAAGTATCATGTTCCCAAATCTGTATATATATTAAATGCATGAAATTGTATTCCTTAAGCAAAATCTTTTAAAAAAAATGTTAAAAAATAAATTTCTAATTCTTGCAGTCATGTGATTACTTACCATTAAGGTTTTGTCCTTTAGCCATTCCACTAGGACTGCCCAAGTGCCTATTGTTCTGCAATTCAATCAACAAAGAATTATATTATAGTATATTGTATTTTAGGGTTATTAGGTGACTTTGTCTACAATATGACAGTTTGCCATTTGTCTTCAGTTTTTCTTTAACTTTTATTTAATAAATATAAATTTCCAAAGTACAGCTTTTGCATTACAGTGAATTTTTCCCCCCATAACGTCCCTCCCACCTGCAACTATCTCATCTCCTGCTCGCTCTCCCATACCATCCACATCAAGATTCATTTTCAATTCTCTTTATATACAGAAGATCAGTTTAGCATATACTAAGTAAAGATTTCAACAGTTTGCACCCACACAGAAACACAAAGTATAAAATACTGTTTGAGCAATAGTTATAGCATTAAATCACATAGTACAACACATCAAGGACAGAGATCCTACATGGGGAGTAAGTGCACAGTGACTCCTGTTGTTGACTTAACAAACTGACACTCTTGTTTATGTCATCAGTAATCACCCTAGGCTCTTGTCATGAGTTGCCAAGGCTAAGGAAGCCTTTTGAGTTCGCTGACTTCGATCTTATTTAGACAAGGTCATTGTCAAAGTGGAAGTTCTCTCCTCCCTTCAGAGAAAGGTACCTCCTTCTTTGATGACCTGTTCTTTCCTATAGGATCTCAGTTGCGGAGATATTTCATTTAGGTCTTTTTTTTTCCCCCAGAGTGTCTTGGCTTTCCATGCCTGAAATACTCTCATGGGCTTATTAGCCAGATCCGCATGCCTTAAGGGCTGATTCTGAGGCCAGAGTGCTATTTAGGACATCTGCCATTCTATGAGTCTGCTGTGTATCTCGCTTCGTATGTTGGATGGTTTTCTCCCTTTTTTATTCTATCAGCTAGTATTTGCAGACACTATTCTTGTTTATGTGATCCCTTTGGCTCTTAGTCCTATCATTACGATCAATTGTGAAAAGAAATTGATCACTTGGACTAGTGCGAAGGCATTGGTACATGCCACCTTGATGGGATTGATTTGAAATCCCCTGGTATGTTTCTAACTCTACCATTTGGGGCAAGTCAGCTTGAGCATGTCCCGAATTGCACATCTCTTCCCTCTCTTATTCTCACTCTTATATTTAGCAGCAATCACTTTTCAGTTAAGTTTCAACACTTAAGGATAACTGTGTATTGATTACAGTATTCAACCAAAAGTATTAAGTAGAACAAACAAACAAAAATACTAAGAGGGATAAAGTATTAAGTTGTTCCTTGACAGTCAGGACAAGGGCTGATCAAATCACTGTTTCTCATAGTGTTCATTTCACTTTAACAGGTTTCCTTTTTGGTGCTCAGTTAGTTGTCACCATGCCCATCAACAGTAGACTGGATAAAGAAATTATGGGATATGTGCTCTATAGAATATATACAGCAGTCAAAAACAACGAAACCCGGTCATTTGCAACAAAATGGAGGAATCTGGAAAACATCATGCTGAACGAAATAAGCCAGTCCCAACTGACAAAACTGAGTACCAAAGGGGAAACCTGTTGAAGTGAAATGGACACTATGAGAAACAGTGACTTGATCAGCTCTTGTCCTGACTGTTGATGTACAATGTAATACTCTATCTATTTTAGTATTTTTTTGTTTTGTTCTAGTACTATTGGTTGAACTCTGTAATTAACACACAATTAGTCTTAGGTGTTTAAATTTTAACTGAAAAGTGATCCCTGTTAGGAATTTGGAAAACATTATGCTGAGTGAAATAAGCCAGTCCCAAAGGGACAAAATAAGCTCATTTCGAGTCAAAGTTTCTCCTCAACACAGCTTGCAAACCTAGGTTCTGATTAAGGAAACATTTTCAGATGATTTTGATAAACTGCACTCTTCCTGACCTTCCATTCTTGAAAGAGAATTATAGAAGTGTAAATACTTATTGTTGGTGTCACAATTTCAGTTTTTAAATATAATAGGTAAGTAAATATACTATCTGAATATCATTAGTGGAAAAAACCTGCAGATCCCTACCAAATAGTCACTTTTTCCTTAGAGATAGTATTCTGATTTTTTTAGATGTTGCTATGTATACAACTAAAAGATTAATTTACAATGTTTTGGGATGCTGGTTGCATATATTTGACTAAGTGCTGCTTAATGAAATATAAAGGAAAATCTTTATATGAGGTTTCCACAAATATTCCTTCAAGGGAATTGACTAATGTAAGACAAATACAAATTAAAAGAGGCTTAATTCTTCCTTTTGAAAATAAGAGAAGAAATTCATCTTTTCTTCCTTATCTGAGGATTTGATTTAAGAAGTTGTAACTGTGAGTTCAGCTGGTTGTCCCTTGATATCCACTGGGGTTGGTTCCATGACTTCCCTGCAGATACTAAAATCCATGGATGTTCAAATTGCTTATATAAGATGATGTATTTTTTCATGGAACCTATGCACATCCTCCTGTGTACTTTAAGTCATCTCTAAATTACTTATAATACCTGACATAATGTAAATGCTGTGAGAATAGTTGGTCTACTGTGTTCACGTTGTTCAGGGGGTGATGAAAAGAACGAAGCCTGTAGGTGTTCAGTACAGATGCAGTTTTGTGCCATCTGTGGTTGTTGGATCTGCAGATGTAGAACCCACAGATACTGAGCGCCAGCTGTACCATCTGCTTTCTTAGAGATGCATGTAATTCCTTTTGAAGAACAGGCAACTGTTACACATGGTTTTGGAATGCCTATCTCAGGAACTTGGAAACCATCTCCATTCAATATGCCTTAAATAAAATGTAAAAACATATAAAAACAGGGGACAAGTTCCTAGTCCAGCAAGGGCATAGGAGCCTATTTTTTATCCTGGCTACAAGTTATCAAACAACTGAACTACTCGACTCTTCTGCTATGAGTAGTTGATTTTTCCTTTGTCTAAAGTCAACATACTAACACTGAGGGCAAACCTAGATGCCAGGTAAATTTGGAATGAACTAAGTGTAATAAAATGGTGCTGTTAAGCCCTCTCGTTTGAAGGCAATCTTGAGAACATGTCTGTAATGAGTTTGTGTTTGACTGTATGAAGAGTGAGATTTCTCTTTGTGTTTGCAATCTGTTATCAAACTGTCTGCTATGTGAGTTACATTCTGGTTTCCTGCCTATTCAAAAGTAAACGTCTCTTTTTTCTACTACCTTTGTGGAGAGGGTTTCTGGATTAGGAGATTTTATTTTTTACGTGCATGAGATGACTTCACAATGTTTATGGGAAAATGGAATTAATAGATGTTTATTTTGATTCAAAAATTGAAATATATGAATATTGCTTTCTAATATGCATTTCCTACAAACTTTTTGAAGATCTCTTGTATTTTCCTTAGTTGTGAATTGTGCTCCTGTCCCCTTCCTCTATCATATTTGTGAAGTGAGCATAGTAGAACTGGAGCCATTATCTTGGACCTTATGTGTCACCTTGAAGATAGGATCAATCCACAATGCTCTAGGAAAAGAGAAGAGGAGCCTTGGTCCTACGTAACTATGGAGTCATTGTTAGGAATTAGCTGCTCTAATAACTACCAGCCTTAAATTGCCTGTCTTTAGACTTTTCTTAAGTAGGAAAGACATAAAATTCTCTTGCTTCAGCCATTGTTATTTTGGGTTTTCTGTTAAATGAGGCTGAAACTTAATTCTAACTGATTCACTGACAAAAAGAATAACTTCAAAATATGGCTAAATTGGTTTTCTTACTTAAGCATCCACTAACATTTGACTTTTTGTTTTTTTGTTTACAGCCATGTATTGCAAATCAACTGATTTAATTATCAAGACATACTTATTGTAACCAACTTACTTTTGGTCCTTTACCATGACATTATTTGTTAAAATATCAATGTTCTCTGGGTACTTTTCTGACTTTAAAAAATAACTAGGCTGGCGCCACTGCTCACTAAGCTAATCCTCCACCTTGCGGCGCCGGCACATCAGGTTCTAGTCCTGGTCGGGGCGCCGGATTCTGTCCCGGTTGCCCCTCTTCCAGGCCAGCTCTCTGCTGTGGCCTGGGAGTGCAGTGGAGGATGGCCCAAGTGCTTGGGCCCTGCACCCCATGGGAGACCAGGAGAAGTACCTGGCTCCTGCCATCAGATCAGCGCGGTGCGCCGGCTGCAGTGTGCCAAACGTGGCGGCCATTGGAGGGTGAACCAACGGCAAAGGAAGACCTTTCTCTCTGTCTCTCTCTCTCACTGTCCACTCTGCCTGTCAAAAAAAAATTAAAAAAATAAAAAAATAACTAAAATTGGGATGTGTCTAGTGTATTGATTAAGATGCCCGTGTCCTTACGGCCTTGTCTAAACACTGACAGAGTTTGTGGATTCAGAAGATTTCCATATACTCAGCAGCTCAAGTCAAGAGCCTTGGGTGATCACTGATGTCATATGTAAGAGTGTTAATTGGTAAATTAACAACAGGAGTCACTGTGCACTGACTTCCAATGCAGGACCTCTGTCCTCAAAGAGTTGTATTATACTTATGTCTAAGTGCTTGCAAAAGATGTATTATTCTTGGGTGCTTCTTTAAAGTTAATTAAGTTTCTAAAAAAAAAAGTGAAATTAACTTCAAGATGCAATAACTTTGAATAGACCTTGTCTCGACTTTTGAACTGTTTTTTTTTTCCCCCAAAGTGTTGAACTCTTTACTTAGTATAGTTAGTCTTCCATGTATAAAGGTAATTGAAAATGGATCTTAGTGGAGAATGGGACTGGGAATGGGAGAGGGAGGAGGAAGAGGGGTGGGAGAGGGCAGGTATGGTGGAAAGAATCACTATACTTCTAAAGTTGTACTTATGAAATGCATGAAGTCTGTATTCCTTAAATAAAAGGTTTCTTTGGGGTGGGGATGCCTGTGCCCCCGACTGGAGTGCTTGGTTTGATTCCTGGGTCTGGCTCCTAGCTCCAACTTTCTGCTAATGCAGATCCTGAGAGGAAGCAGTGACATCTCAAGCCATTGGATTCCTGTCACCAGTGTAGCAGATCTGGACTTTGTCCCTGGTTCCTGGCCATTAACCCATCCCCAGCTGTTGTGGGCATTTGGGGAGTGACCAAGTAGATGAGAACTATTTTCTCTGTCTCTTAAGTTACTAATTTTTTTAAATGACTTAGATGAAGTCTTGATAACACTTGTCTTTACATTTCTTAGGCAAAAATATTAAAAATATTAAATTGTGATCAAACATTGACCATCCCTCCCCCTTTGACATATGTGTCAGAATGGGACTAAAGTGTTCTGAGGGGGAAGCATGCCTTTCTCATTAGCCTTCCTCTAAACAGAAGAAGCCAGATCCTCTTCTACACATCGGATTGAAAGGCTCTTCTACTTTTGTTAGAGGGTTAAAGGATGCTAATCCAGAGTTCACTTTGCTAATGGTTAAAACTCATCATTCTGCTTTACCACAGCGCTTGAGATTGTCTCCAGGCACTTGTCAGGAAGCACACGGTAAACTCACATACACTTGGTATGAAGCAAAAGCTTGCTGAAAATAGTAATATTTATGGAAAGCAATTTGATAAAATGTGCAGTCCTTCCTTCCTCAGATGAGCTAAAATCCCAAGTGCACTCACAAGGAGCTGGATCAGAAGTGGAACAGCCAAAGGGGATTCGAACCCCCTTGTTTCTGTGGGATGCCAGAGTTAATGCCGGCCCCTGTGCTCCTTTTAAATGAAAGTGAAGTCATATAATTTACTAATTCTCATGATTTTTTTTCTGAAACAAGAAAAATGAAAATAAATAACTGGGCTTAAGTTAGCCCGCCTTACACCCTCCCATGGATTGTCCTCCTTTCTCATGATCACCACTTCAGTGGCATCTTCTTCCCTGGAGGCTGTGATCTGAAAGTTTGTGTCCCCCTAAAATTTATTATTTGTTTATTTTAATTTAATTTAATTTAATTAATTTATTTATTTGACAGGTAGAGTTATAGACAGTGAGAGAGAGAGACAGAGAGAAAGGTCTTCCTTGCGCTGGATCTCTCCCCAAATGGCCGCCATGGCTGGCACTGTGTCAATCCGAAGCCAGGAGCCAGGTGCTTCTCCTGGTCTCCCATGCAGGTGCAGGGCCCAAGCACTTGGTCCATCCTCCACTGCCTTCCCAGGCCACAGCAGAGAGCTGGACTGGAAGAAGAGCAACCGGGACTAGAACCCGGCGCCCATACAGGATGCCAGCGCCTCAGGCGGAGGATTAACCAAGTAAGCCATGGCACTGGCCACCGTGTTCCCCTAAAATTTAAATGTTGATTCTTAGGCTTCAAATTTTAGAGGTAGAACCTTTGGGAGATGATTGGGTCTCAAGAGTGGAGCTCTCAGTAACAGATTAATGTCCTTATGAAAAAGGTCAGAGGCTGAGGGACCCATCGCTCCTTCCTCCATATGAGGATGCCACAAGAAGGCACTACATTTGAAACTAGGAGGCAAGCCCTCGATAGACAGTGGATCTGCTAGCCCCTTGAACTTGGACTTCCTAGTCTCCAGAACTGTGAGAAACCACTTTTCTCTTTTCTGTTGTTTATTAATTACCCAGCTGACTGTATTTTATTACAAGGGTTGAAGCAGATTAAGACCACTCACACAATTTTCAGCCTTGTCTCCTTGTGGTGAAGATAGAGAAGGATAATTAGATAATCCTGGTTGTCTTAGGAGGATTAATATATTTTTCAATGAGCTGGTTTATTTATTGTAATCCATTTGTCCATATTTTGTTAGCAATAGAGAAGTCAAGAAGAATGAGTTTAATGAAACTGGCAGAAATGGCTAGAGAAGTAATTAACAAATGATATTCCTCCTTTGCCTGAGGGTCCATCATATTATAAGAGATGCCTCTTGGTCAGGCATTTAAAGAGGTAGCAGCTGCCGGCGCCGCGGCTCACTAGGCTAATCCTCCACCTAGCGGCGCCGGCACACCGGGTTCTAGTCCCGGTCGGGGCTCCGGATTCTGTCCCGGTTGCCCCTCTTCCAGGCCAGCCCTCTGCTGTGGCCAGGGAGTGCAGTGGAGGATGGCCCAAGTGCTTGGGCCCTGCACCCCATGGGAGACCAGGAAAAGCACCTGGCTCCTGGCTCCTGCCATCGGATCAGCGCGGTGCGCTGGCCGCAGCGCGCCGGCCGCGGCGGCCATTGGAGGGTGAACCAACGGCAAAAAGGAAGACCTTTCTCTCTGTCTCTCTCTCTCTCACTGTCCACTCTGCCTGTCAAAAAATAAATTTAAAAAAATATATAAATAAATAAATAAGAGGTAGCAGCTGCCTATTTGTCCCTCCTTGAAACTGGGTGGGAGATGAGCATGTGGAGAGAAGAGAAGCTGGAAGTGTCCTTCTCTTTATAGATACGTGTGTGTGTGTGTGTGTGTGTGTGTGTGTGTGTTTGTATACACACATCCATATATGTATATAATTTAGGGGAGAAAATAAAGTTTTGGCTGCCTTACTATGAAATTTTCTTGTTTTAATGAAGCTCTTTGCTGTATCATCTACACAATGCTGTATATACAAACACATAAAGGTCTATCATCTAGGCACTTCACAAAGTTTATGGAAAATGGAATTAAAGAACAAATTTATGTTGGTACAGTAATGGTCTGAAATTCATGCATGTGAGGGGGTCTTCAAAGCATTCATGAAAAATGTGTATTATGAAAAAACTGTGCAAGGAATTCAAAGTCTGTATAGAGTGAGTGAAGAGGTATTGTGCTTTTAGGGAAGAGAATTTCAGCACTGTCAGTCATTTAGAATAAATAAAAGAAACTAGGATGACTTCTTTATAATACTTTAGTTATTCATTTGTTAAACCTATTTATAATCCTAATTTTACTTCACTTATTTTTAATAGATAGCACTTTCATGCAGATTCAAGTTGAAAAGGAAGGAAGTCTCCCAACTGACACCCTAAACCATTAGTTTCCTTATTGGAAGTTGTTAATGATGTGTTCCTTTTGTAACCATATTTTTCTGCATTTTCTATAGAAAGAAATATACATATACATTATTTTCTTGATTTTATGGTAATTGCTGATCACATTGTGCTGCTTCTTTTCTTTGTCAAAATGGTACCTGATGGCACTTTCTCCCTACCACTCTGTAGAGTGCTTTTCCCTTTGCTCTGGTTGCCAAGTATTCTATAATTATAATTTATCTGCCCACTTTCCTATTCATGGTCATTTTGGTTGTCTCTTAGCCTTTTTAAAAATTACAAGTTACACTTTATTTAACCTTGTGCAGACCCAATTTGCCTATTTGAATATTTCGATAAATAAACAAGGTCCTAAAAGAACAACTTTGGCCTACATTTTATTGTAAGTATTGTAAGTATTGATAGGTACTGCTGACTCGTTGTCCACAGAAGTAGTACTAATTTACATTCTGCTAGCTATCTTTGTATTCCTTTTAAAATGAATCTCTCAAAGCTTCAAAATCACTTGATTTCATTTGAGGGCTGTATAAAATTAGCCATAGACAGTCTTTGTCCTCAAGCACTCACATTAAAAAACAAATAATTTTTTCTAATCCAAGCACATATATATTTTTAATGGGCTGTTTGTGTATTGAAATCCATTTGACCATATTTCTTTGTTAGCCTTAGAAAAACCAGGAAGAGAATGTAATGAAACTGGCAGATACAGTTAGAAAAGTAGTTAACAAATGATATTCCTCTTTTGCCTGAGGGCCCATCATGTTGTCAGAGATGTCTCCTGGCCAGGGACTTGAAGGAGCTGGCAGCTGCCTATTAGCCCTTCTGTAACACTAGGTAGGAGATGAGGGTAGGGAGAGAAAATAAGCTGAAGTCTGGTGTCTAAAAATGGAAGTTTAAACATAGCCTTGCTCAGAAAAACTTTACAAACTACAAATTATCCTTGCCTTAAAAAAAGAGAAAAAAAAAACAAAACCTTCAAACACCTGCCCTCATGAAGGGTTCTGATGTGAAGGAAAAGGTGATTGACAAATGGTATCCTGTGCATTGTCTTCCAAGAACCACGAAAATGCATCCAGTCCCACGGGTTGGACCAGCAGCAACGGCTGTGTCTCCAAGCGGCTCTAAATTCTTTTCTGCCCATCTCACTTCGTCTATAAAATAAAAGAACACAGACATTTTTCTCTTTGTCAAGATAGTGTCATATAGGGCGGTGTTGTGGAGCGGTGAGTTAAGCTGTCGTCTGCAATGCCGACATGCCCTATGTGCACCAGTTCAGAACCCTGCTGCCCCCTTTCCACCAGCTCCCTGCTAATGGCCTGGGAAAAGCAGCGGAAGATGGCTCAAGTCTTTGGGTCCTTGCCACCCTTGTGAGAGACCTGGATGAAGTTCCTGGCTCCTGGCTTGGGCCTGGACCAGCGCTGGCCACTGAGGCAATCTGAGGCACAAACCAGCAGATGGAAGTCTCTCTCTCTCTCTCTCTCTCTCTCTCTCTCCTTGTCTCTCCCCCCCTCCCCGATCCCCCAGCACAGTGCCACAGCGGGTTAAGCCTCCCCCAGCAGCACTGGCACCAATTCAAGTCCCAGCTGTTCCATTTCCGATCCAGCTCCCTGGTCCAGCTACTGGCCTAGGAAAGCAGAGAAGAACTGCTCAGGTCCTTGGGCCCCTGCATCTATGTGGGTCATTCAGAAGAACCTTCTGGTTCTTGGCTTCAGCCTGGCCTAGCTCCGGTTGTTGTGACCATTTCAGGAGTGAACCAGAGGATGGAAGACCTCTCTCTGTCTCTCCCTCTCTCTGGGTGTAACTCTGACTTTCAAATAAGTAAAATAAATCTTTAAAAAAAGAAAAAAGATCTGTCTCTCCCTCTATAACTCTGCCTTTCAAATAAAAAATAACAAATAAACAAAGTCTTTTTAAAAAATAGTATTTTAGGGGCTGGCGCTGTGGTGCATGAGGTTAATCCTTTGCCTTTGGCACTGGCATCCCATATGGGCGCCGGATTCTGTCCCGGTTGCTCCTTTTCCAGTCCAGCTATCTGCTGTGGCCCGGGAAGGCAGTGGAGGATGGCCCAAGTGCTTAGGCCCCTGCACCGGCATGGGAGACCAGGAGGAGGCACCTGGCTCCTGGCTTCGGATCAGCATAGCTCCGGCCATAGCGGCCATTTTTGGGGTGAATCAATGGAAGGAAGACCTTTCTCTCTGTCTCTCTCTCTCACTATCTAACTCTATCAAATTAAAAAATTAAAAAAATATATTATTGTTTTTGCTTAAGTGTATTACCCTGAAATCACGTGGACAAAATGTGACTATGGACTATAATAAGCTAAGAAAGAAGTACCAGAGACATCCCCACTCTCTAAAGCAGTGAAGAGCTCTGGAAGATCCAGGCTGGCTGGGAGAAGCAAATCCGGGTGGGTGGGGTGAGGGAACCAGGATTTGGAGTCTTTGATTTTCTCCTCCTTAGTCCATCTCTTTTCTCATGAACTTGTAGTAAACTTAAAAAAAAATATATATTTTTGTGGAAAATTTTTTTCTTTGAAAATATTATATTTACTTAAAGGCATCTCTGGTTTCTTTATTAAATGCCCACAGAGAGCAAGCTCCTCGGAACTTGGGATCTGCGTTGTTTGTATTTGTATCCTTGACCCCAGCACAGTGGCAGGAGCGCAAAGTGTGGTATGGAATAAAATTTTTTTAAGACATTCACTTTGTATCTTCAAATTCTGTCTCTCTAGTGTCCAGGAAAGTGTTAATTGTTTAATTATTAAAAAAATAGGTAATTTGGGTTGTCAGCCTGTGTTTCGGCATCTTTACTATGGAAGTTTTCTTTTACAACAAAGCCCTTGCTGTATTGTATATCCAAAAATACTAAAGACCTCTGAGGGGATTTACTTTGATACATGATGGATAGGTGGTCTGGGTAAGTCAATGAACAAGTCTGGGTCTTATTTTCCTCCTGCATTAATTCATCAGCTAGCTGACAAATTAACCCATGAATTGATACCAATTTATTGAGTCAGGCTTAAGACACAGAGGCTCTTGCATACAATATACATGCTTTAGTTAATTTGGACAGCTGTAACAAAGTATCACAGACTAGGTGGCTTATAAACAACGGAAACATTTCTCATTGTTCCACAGATTGGAAGTCAAGGTCAGGGTGTCGCATGGTTGAGTTCTGGGGAGGGATGTTTCAGGTTGCTGGCTGCTGACTTCTTATACATTTACCTGTCAGAAGGAGAATGAGAGCTCTCTGGCTATGCCTTTCATAAAGATCCATTCCTGAGGGCTGCACCTCATCACCTAGGCATCTCCTCATAGCTGCACCTACCGATGCCATCACATTGCGGGGGGCTGGGGGGCGGGGGGACTCGGAGTGCAGGATTTCAATATCTGAGTTTTTGGGGCCACATACATTTGCATATACGATTGGTTCTTCCTTTTTTTTTTTTTTTTTAAAGCCAGGAGCCCAGATATATTTTTTTCAAACTTTGTGTGTGTGTGTGTGTGTGTGTAAGATTTATTTATTTATTTATTTATTTGAAAGGCAGAGTTACACACAGAGAGGAGAGGCAGAGAGAGGTCTTCCAACTGCTGGTTCATTCCCCAATTGACCACAACAGCCAGAGCTGCGTTGATCCAAAGCCAGGAGCCAAGAGCTTCTTCTGGATCTCCCATGTGGGTGCAGGGGCCCAAGTGCTTGGGCCATCTTCCACTGCTTTCCCAGGCCTCAGCAAGGAGCTGGATCAGAAGTGGAGCAGCCGGGTCTCGAACTGACTCCCATATGGGATGCTGGCGCCACAGGTGGCGGCTTCACCTGCTAAGGCACAGTGCCAGCCCCAAACGATTGGTTCTTACCTTCTTGCGGGTTGATGTTCCTGGATACGTAAAAAAATAACTGTGTGATTGTGACATGTTCCAAAATTATGGTAGCAAGAAGGGTTCTAGATCCCCCGTCTCTGCCAGGGGAGTTGAGATGGGTTCTACAAAAGTGGGTACATCTGGATAGTGTCTCCAGAAGTGGTGGATGAGTTCCCTGCAAATGGTGTTAAACTTCTGCAGGTGTGTTGCTCCGATTGGAAGAAATCTCTAATGTCCTTTCCAGAGCTGGCATATGAGAATACTGGGACTTAAGAAGTGGCCCAAGAAATGTTTGAACTAGCATATGTTTCTAGTTCCCTGTTTTCTCTCTTGGACACCCAGCTATCTCCCATTCCAAGCTATATCTGGTTTTATTGTTTATTTATTTAGATTTATTTTTTGAGAAACAGAGGTACAGACAGAGGGAGAGACAGAAAAAGAGGTCTTCCATTCGCTGGGTCACTCCCTACATGGTCACAATAGCCGGAGCTGGGCCAATCCAAAGCCAAGAGTCGGGAGCTTCTTCCGGGTCTCCCACACGGGTGTAGGGGTCCAAGCACTTGGGCCATCTTCCACTCCTTTCCAAGGCAGTTAGCAGAGAGCTGGATTGGAAGAGGAGCAGTCAGGACATGAACCTGCACCCATATGGCATGCCAGAGCCGCAGGTGCAGGCTTAACCTACTACACCACAGTGCCTGCCCTGCAATAACTGTTTCAAATAACAGTTCTATCTGTTGTGGTGAGCAGCCTGCTATGTAATATTTTTGCCAAGGAGAATGAATTCTGTACTTACTACCCCCCATTGACTGGTTTCTTTTTTGTTGCGACTTTTAAAAAATTTCAGGCCGATGCCGCGGCTCACTAGGCTAATCCTCCGCCTGCGGCGCTGGCACACCAGGTTCTAGTCCTGGTTGGGGCACTGGTTCTGTCCCAGTTGCTCCTCTTCCAGTCCAGCTCTCTGCTGTGGCCTGGGAGTGCAGTGGAGGATGGCCCAAGTGCTTGGGCCCTGCACCCCATGGGAGACCAGGAGGAAGCATCTGGCTCCTGGCTTCGGATCAGCGTGGTGCGCCGACCACAGCGCGCCGGCCACAGCGGCCATTTAGGGGTGAACCAACAAAAAAGGAAGACCTTTCTCTCTGTCTCTCTCTCTCTCACTGTCCACTCTGCCTGTCAAAAAAAAAGAAAAAAAGAAAAAAATTCAAACATCTTTGAAAAACATTTGCTTTTCAGACTCCTCTTGAATAAGAGATAATTTGCTTGCTCAGCAAAATTAAAGGTGAGCTGTCTTTGAAACTCACTTTTATGCATCATTGATTTCTTTCTGGTTTTTAGTGAGATTACTTTATCATCTGATGAAAATATTGCTGCTTTCATCTACAGTATAAATAACTTCCTTCACTATCTTCCTGGAGTACAGAAAAGAAACTATTTCTAAAGAAACCATGTAATATTGTAGACATTTAAGATTGTCTTAATTTTAGGAAATATTTTAATTTGATTTCCTAATAAGGTAAAAAGTTTATTCTTCCAGTTCTTAAGGAACTGAGAACTGGTTAAGGGCAGCCTTAACCTTGAGTAGCTCTTTCAGATTCTCAGAATCTCTACAACGAAATATCTGAAGGCTTTGAACATTTGTGGACACACACAGCACCTTTTTAGAATGTCAGGTTCTCTCACCATCAGATTAAAACATTAATTTCCATCCCTCAATGACCTTGCTTCAGTTTTATTCTGTGGACACAGAGAGTAGGGGCTCAAATAGTGTGGACCCATCTGGTGCCGTCTTCTGTTGCTGCAAAGCAGGAAGCTTCTCAATTTTACGCTTCTGAACACAAAAAGATGCTGTGGCCTTTGTCTGCCAAACCTTGTACCAGTTTTGGGGTCGAGAGTGAGCTGGAAAAACTACTACTAATAGAAATAGAGCTAAATTCTTTTCATTTTGTTTTTAAAGGCAGAGAGAGAGAGGGAGACTGAAAGAGATCTTCTATGCACTGGTTCACTCCCTAAATACCTGCAGCAGCCAGAGTTGCATAGGCCAAGCCCAAGAACACCAACCAGGTCTCCATGTGCTTGGTCCATCACCTGCTGTCTCCTAGGCTATATAATAACAGGAAGCTAGACTTGGAAGTGGAGCCAGGCCTTGAACTGAGGCACCCTGATATGGAATGTAGGTGTCCCAAGAGGTTTCTGAAGTGCTGTGCCATACTCCCATCGCTAGCAAGTTTGATGTGAGGTGAACACTCCGGCCTTCCAGGGAGCTACCATCAGTGAGCTCTATGTCCTTGGGGAAAGGCCAGATTTGCCTGTTTTGTGGCATTCCTCTGTTTCACTCATTCCCCATCACCTTCCCCTGAAAAATCGGAGCTGCATGTTGCTGCAATCCAGCAGTCTCAGGAGCACTGGGAAGGCTGGAATGTTTGTGTTTGATTCTCTCTCCTGCATGTTTGTTCAAAGAATCGAAAAAAAAAAAGAGTTCTTGAAACAGGGTTTGTTTGATAACTATTACAACAGCTTGGACAACAGTGTTCTCTCAACTTACTTTCCCCCAAGTGGAAGCTTTCTTTCAAATATTAAACTAATCCAAAAGCAACATGAAGATGAAGTATGATGACAAGTTCCTAAAAGATGTTTCACTCTGTTCATTCAGATAAGATACAGTCTTTCGTTTCAAAAAAACACCGCCCACTCAGCAGAATTTGCTTTTGTTTTCCTCCTTGTAATTTACTGCCTGGTTATGGTTTAATAACACAATATGCTCTAGTTCTCTGTCCTCATAAAACCTGCAGGCAGAGAAACAACCACGGTTGGATATGTTCCCAAGTTGGGTACAGAAATGAAATCCTGAAGTTGAATATTGTTGGAAGTGGAGCTGTGAAATTGCATGGCAAATTGAGTTTACCAGGCATTTTTGCTGAGATCAGGGTATTAGAGATCCCAAACCGGCAAACTCCCAGGGTTGCACACTCAAATATTCTCTCTGGACTTATTTCTGAACTTTTATTTGTGTTGATTGTTAGTGTCACAATATTGTAAGCATTAAGTGGTGCTTCTAGAAGTCTTCCCAGGAAGAGAAAACACTCCTGGATACCAGAAGGTTGGGGGTTGTGTCCAGTGATTTCAACATAGTTTTTGTTTTCTGAGAGAAGCATTTTTCACTTGTGGTAGTGAAGAAAATTGGGTATTGAGTCACTGAATTGTGGGATGCATTTGCTTAGGTGATTTACCAAATAGGAGTTTTGATGACAGAGGGAGAGATTTATGAATAGGTGTCAGAATAATGGCTGAGAATACAGCATCTTATTGTCTACAGTTTTTGAAACTAAATGATCATCTGTGATCTGCTCCATTTAATTGATATCACATGACTCTTTGAATTTATACTTTCTCCTTTCAGATGGAAACTCTTTAGCCCAAAGGCAGCCACAGGGTAAATCTGCTGATGCTTAAAAACCTGAACAAATGAGACACCACATCAGAGGTGATAAGAGCACATCTTTTAAATAGACACTAGACTTGCTGGGTGCTGGAGCTAGTGGTTAAGAACCCAGATCCCACTACCCAGAATGTCTCATCTCACATACACCACTCACACTCCAGTAATGCTGTCAGCTCAATCTTGCCATGCCTCAGCTTCCCATCTGTAAAGTAATATTCCCATCTTCTATGTTTGTTGAGAAGATGGACTCATTTAATGTTTGTGAAGCATTAGAACAATTTGTAGCACATGGTGAGTGTTGTATAACTTTTTGCTATTATTATTTGCTTTTTTCATTTATTCCAATGTCCTCTGAATTTTTATTTTAGTGCCTTTTTTATACTACTAAGAACCTATGGATTCAAATACTTTATACTGGTAAGTGTGTGTGTGTGTGTGTGTGTGTGTGTGTGAGAGAGAGAGAGAGAGAGAGAGACAGACTAGGTAATGTCTCTAAATATAGAAGTCTCTCCAAATAATGTTAGTGCAGGGGGTTTCAAAGGAGTGTCTGAGTCTCCCTCCATTGGGGATGGGCCATCCAAGCTACTGTAGATGCCTCCTAAGTAATCTCTCCTTAGTTACCAAACTCAGCACCGTGCCTGCAGTGAACATTCATGTTAATGTTAAAATTTCTTCTAGTGAATGTTCTAAGGACATCAGATGTTGTTACTAGTTAACATTTCTCAAAGAAACATCACCACATGATAGCTTGGTTTTTTTTTTTTAATATTTATTTATTTATTTATTTATTTTGACAGCCAGAGTGGACAGTGAGAGAGAGAGAGACAGAGAGAAAGGTCTTCCTTTACCGTTGGTTCACCGTCCAATGGCCGCTGCCGCCGGCGTGCTGTGGTCGGCGCACCGCGCTGATCCGATGGCAGGAGCCAGGTGCTTCTCCTGGTCTCCCATGGGGTGCAGGGCCCAAGCACCTGGGCCATCCTCCACTGCACTCCCTGGCCACAGCAGAGGGCTGGCCTGGAAGAGGGGCAACCGGGACAGAATCTGGCGCCCCGACTGGGACTAGAACCCGGTGTGCCGGTGCTGCAGGCGGAGGATTAGCCTAGTGAGCTGCGGCACTGGCCAATGATAGCTTGTTAAAGGCTATGTTGACACAAGTCATCTGTGTTGGATTTGAGGGTATGGCAACTCATTAATAGTTACAATGGCCCCAGACACCAGCCTCAAGACCAAGAGCACAGAAATGATACAGTTTTTGAAATGATGCTAAGTTTCCATCACTGGTCACAATCAGTGTTGGATTTTTAGTTTTCAAGAATCTTACTCTGTTCTGAAAACAAAAAAGCACCTCCTCCTAAAGGCCGAAATGTGACTGTGTGATGCCTGCTCTCCACTAGCAAGTGACTCGCTGCAGAGGCAATGACAAGCTAGGTTCTGTGTGATAGCTGATCAGTGAACTGCATATGAAAATGCAGCAAATCTGCAACATGAGGAAATTAGATAAGCAGTATTATCTCTAAAACAAATCTCTGCTTCAAAAAATGATGTTTCTCCAAAGTTAATGGCTACTAAAATTCAGAAACAGCATATTTATAAATTCAATTACTTCTCTCTCTCTCTCTTTTTTTTTTTTTTTTTTTTGACAGGCAGAGTGGACAGTGAGAGAGAGAGACAGAGAGAAAGGTCTTCCTTTGCCGTTGGTTCACCCTCCAATGGCCGCCGCGGCTGGCGCGCTGCGGCCGGCACACCACGCTGATCCGATGGCAGGAGCCAGGAGCCAGGTGCTTTTCCTGGTCTCCCATGGGGTGCAGGGCCCAAGCACCTGGGCCATCCTCTACTGCACTCCCTGGCCACAGCAGAGAGCTGGCCTGGAAGAGGGGCAACCGGGACAGAATCTGGCGCCCCAACCAGGACTAGAACCCGGTGTGCCGGCGCCGCAAGGTGGAGGATTAGCCTAGTGAGCCGCGGCGCCGGCCCCAATTACTTCTCTTAACATTAGTTTAGTGAACACTTATTATTAGTCCCTGTGGAAGAGATGAGGATATGAAGAGAAGAAGATCCAGTCCTTGCGTCTAGTGCATTTTCAGTCTTTAGCTGAGACTGACCCTAAACAGCTGTACCAGAGCTAAAAGCAAAGTGTTATGGAAGCACAGATATTTGGGAAAAATCTTTTAAGATTGGACACTTAAAAGAGGTCTTAGAAGGAAAAACAGATTTTTGAAGAGAGAAGAGGAGGAAAGGAATTCCAGAAATATCCATACAGCTTATATAGGGTCAGAAAGAAAGGGTTGTGTAGGATGTTTGGGGAACTGACTTGGGGGAACATTTCATACAAATGCTAGAGCTCGTTCCCTCCTGAGTTCTATAAACTCCATACTCAGGCAACAAAATATTGCCATACATTTTAAAGTATGGATAAAGTATGGATAAATCTGTCTTTGAAAGCTTACTGGAGAGAGATCCTGGAGTGTGGCTCAGAGTGAGGAGAATATGTTCAGAGATAGGGGAATTAGGAGTTGCCTAATAACCCTGCATTAAGCATCAAGGTTAGAATTAACATTCAGATAGACACAGTGAAAGAGGCAGGTCTCAGAGGTGTTTTAGGGGACATGGTTAATAAACCTTTGATAAATATAAGGAAGAATAGGACTAAGGGTTCGCATTATGGATTCAAACTGTCAGTGTAATGATTAAATACACAGACATAAGAGTTAAATTACCTGAGATCACTTTTCTAATTGTGGGAGGTCAGGCTGTTTTTGTTTTTCTCTTAAGAAAGGTAGTTTTATTTTTTCCCCTAGAAATTTTTTTGTTTAAGGAATACAAACTTGTTGCCTTTTATAAATACAACTTTAGGAATACAGTGATTCTTCCCACCATACTCTCCCTCCCATCCACATTCCCACCCCTCTTCCTCCTCCCTCTCCTATTCCCATTCTTATTTTTTACGAAGACCTATTTTCAATTAACTTTATACACCTATGATTAACTCTATACTAAGTAAAGAGTTTAACAAATTGTATGAAAATAAAACCTGTTCTTTAACAGTTGAGGCAAGGGCTATTCCAAGTCATTGCATCTCAAAGTGTTAATTTCACTTCTATAGATTACCTTTTAGGTGCTCTTTTAGTTATCACAGATCAGAGAAAACATATGGTATTTGTCCTTTGGGGACTGGCTTTATTTTACTAAGTATGGTGTTTTCTAGTTTCACCCATTTTGTTGCAAAAGACAGGATTTCATTTTTTATCACTGTATAGTGTTCCATGGTGTACATATCCCATAATTTCTTTATCCAATCTTCAGCTGACAGGCATTTGGGTTGACCTCATATCTTAGCTATTGTGAATTGAGCTGCAGTAAACATGGGAGTGCAGATAACTCTTTAATATGCTGATTTCATTTCTTTTTTTTTTCTTTTTTCTTTTTTTTTTTTTTTTTTTTTTTTTTTTTTTTTTGATAGGCAGAGTGGACAGTGAGAGAGAGAGACAGAGAGAATGGTCTTCCTTTGCCACTGGTTCACCCTCCAATGGCCGCCGCCGCGGCCAGAGCACCGCGCTGATCCGATGGCAGGAGCCAGGTACTTCTCCTGGTCTCCCATGGGGTGCAGGGCCCAAGCACTTGGGCCATCCTCCACTGCACTCCCTGGCCACAGCAGAGAGCTGGTCTGGAAGAGGGGCAACTGGACAGAATCCGGCGCCCCGACCGGGACTAGAACCCGGTGTGCTGGCGCTGCAAGGTGGAGGATTAGCCAAGTGAGCCACGGCGCCTGCTCTGATTTCATTTCCATTGGGTAAATTCCTAAGAGTGTGATGCCTGAGCCAGATGGTATGTCTATATTCATATTTCTGAGATATCTACATACTGTCTTCCACAGTGGCTGCACTAGTTTACATTCCCACCAACAGTGTTTTAGTATACCTTTTCCCTCACTTCCTTACCACATTTGTTGTTTCTTGATTTTTGTATGAAAGTCATTCTAACCCAGGTGAGGTAAAACCTCATTGTGGTTTTGATTTGCATTTCCCTGACGGCTAGTGATCCTGAGCATTTTTTTATGTGTCTGTTGGCCATTTGGATTTTCTCTTTGGAAAATGTCTGTTTGAGTCCTTTGTTCATTTCAAAACTGGGTTGCTTGTTTTGTTGTTGTTAGGTTTCTTGATCTCTTTATATATTCCTCCCACCCTTGATGTGAAACTTGCATCAGGCCAGGCCTTCCTCCCAGTGTGAGGCCCTCCTTACCTGCTTCAGCTCTAACACCCCTCAGGGGCACCCACCCCCATGCCCCTGTGGACTCCTGTCTTGCTTGTCTCACCCAATAGCGCCGGAACTCCATTGCTCTAGAAGATAAGAAGCAGAGTTCATGATTTTCTTAGGGCCTGTTGATGGTGCTTGTTCTGGCAAACCCATTAAGGAGCTTTTACCCAAGCTGGCTGATGAGAACAACTCAGCATACTCGGAGGTGTGAGCAAGCCACAGGCTGCACACAGATGTAAGTTCTTGCTTAGCAGTAGTATCTATGTATCTTCCTGTCCATTACCACAACAGAAAAACACCAGTGGGTAACTGCATATGTCCTTCTTTCACCTATAATGAACATTAAGTTAGCAGTAAGAAGTGGGATGGGGGGTACTTAACATTTCTGATCTTGTTCTAAAAGGCTTTCTCACTGGGCTTGCGTTTGAAATTATTCAGGTATGAGATTGGAATTTGGCTTCTTAGATCTTTGCTGCTCCAGCTATCCTAGCCTTCTCATCGGTTCCAGGCTGTGATATAAAAGCTACTTCTTTTTCTTCTCTCCATCCTATCCATCTCCCTCCCCCTTCTCCTCCCTCTCCCTCCTCTTCTCCTTCTCTGTGTTGGAACGTGTGTGGCTTTATTGCTGAGCAGACTCCTTGCTGGGGATGAAGCCAGAGGAGCAGGTGGCCCAGATACTGGCCCAGCCCTGCCTCCCGGTCTCCTAGGTGATAGAGGATTTGCCCAGGTAGTGGTCACCTTTGGCTTGACTGCCACTTGCTTGAAGGTCTTGCCATTGCAGATGCCCACCACGCTGCCCACCATCCCAGGCAGGATCAGCTCCCGGACGCGTGCTTTCACCACCTCAGGCTTCCCCGTGGGAAGCAACACCTTCTTGGCCTTGCGCAGGCGCTTCCGCCGCAGGCACTGATTCCACTGTAGACTTAGGTTCAGCAGCTGCTGCTGGCTGGCACTGTACAGATGCACCATCTGGTTGCCGGACTTGTCCAGCGGTTGGTCAAAGTCTACGAGCTGCGGTAGGTGAACTTGCAAAAGGTCTGCGGCTTCTTCTGCTCCACTTCTGCAATCTTGTCGGCTTCTAGGAAAAGAACCAAGAACAATTATTTCTGCACAAGAGATGCTGATATATTTGTGGCTAGTGTCCACGCTGCTCTGAGTTCCCTCTGTTGACACTCCCCTGCATTGAAGAACAAGTCAGGAGCAGCATCTCGTGTGTTTTCTCCCCCTCCTTCTTTTTTTTTTTTTTTTTTTTCCTTTTAGGTACTTCGAGTGTGCATTTATAAGCTTTGAAATTTCCTAGGGATGAGTTTTGCTGAAACAGGCCTTTGGATGCAAGGAAGGCACTGGCTGCTAGGCTCTAACGGGAAGCCCTGTTCCCATTGTCCTCGATGGTTGTCTTCCAGAATGAAGGCATCTAAGGTGCCACCAGAGTCAAATAGAAAACTTGCGATGCTTAATTTTTTTTCCCCAACTGTACTGTCATCTCCTGGCTGTTCCTTAGGTCCATCAGAGTGCAGAAAAAAAGTCCATGATTTCATTACAAAGAGGATCTGGTGTGATAAGAAATGAAAACTATAAACCTGGTTGGAGATGGTATCATGGCATGGGAGCTCTGGAAATGTTGTCTGGAGATTTGAGGAGATTTGGTTTTTGCCTCCAAGGCTAACAACATGTAGAATGTTTGGAAGTTTCTGAAACGAAGTAGGCCGTCCAAGATAATTAACTAGATCAACAGCTGCCAAGGGGTTCTTTTTAGGTACAGGGCCCTGCATGTCTTTCAAGCTGTCTCAGGGCCTCAGGGCGGCAATGGGAACTTGGGTAATAGTCCCTGAGAGGGATGTGATGAAAAGCAGTGTGACCCTGCAGGATGTGAGCATCTCCTACCCCACACTGTACTCACAGGTGTGAAGATGAGGAGGGATGGAAGCAGCAAAAGCAATGTGGCTTTGTGTGTCACTAGCTCAGCACCCCTGCCTCTCTTTCAAGGGCAGGCAGCAATGGTGCATGGGACTCCTACAATTTCCTATTTGCTTGTGAGAAGCAGTAAGGCTGCAACTGTGAAAACTTATCAGGAGGCCCAGATGCTGCCTTTTCTAGTTTCAAAGCTACCTAACCAAGATAAAAGGAACAAACTGTCTTTGGTGAGACAGTCAGCAATTTAGTTATTACAGTTAGTCTTGGGGCGCTTTAGAGGTCTCCTAACTCCTAGGACTATCTAAAATTCTTTTAGGGGAATTGGGCTTTGTGCTGGTTGTGGCTGGGATTGAACGGTCTCTTTCTCTGATCCAAGAGAACTGGAGAGATTCTGTGGGTGGTGATAGGAAGTAGTGAGGAGAATGAGAGATGAACAAACAAATATTCAGTAATCTAACAACCTGCTGTCATGTTTTCTAAAGTACCTGGGTATTAAATCTACTAAGGTCTGTGTGTGTCTTTTATATGTACTGCCTAAAACTCAGACTTCAAATAATTGAAGGTTGAACACCAGATTAACAGGATAAAAAGGATAGTTAGGCAACTTTCTTTGTTACATGAAAGATCATTAAAATAATGATAACCATCCTAAAAGCACACAGAAAATTCAGAATAATATGAGTGTCCTGTGTCCATTTCTGTCTGCAGGTCGTGATGAGCTGAGGGAGAGTTTGCGGGAGAGTTGCTCAGAGGCAGCTGGTTGATGAAGTTATCAACTCATGGAGAATTAAAGACAATTAGAGAGACCAATCGTGACAGCTAAGTTTATATCAATGGGGCAAGGCTAATGGCACCAGTCTGGCCAAACACCAGTCTAGGTGTTGCTCTGAAAATACTTTTAAACATATAGTTAACAATTATCCCCCATGGTTCATGAGCCAATTCACTGTAAACCTCTCTCGCTGTCTCTCTTTTGCTCTCTCTATATTTACATATGAGTATTATCAGCGTTGTTTCTCTGAAGAATCATGACTAATCCATCAAGATTTTAGTTTTAATTTTACATAGTATAGACTTTAAACAAAAAAGAAAAAGAAAAACTAAAAAACCAAAATATCAAATAAACCAAATAACCAAAAATGAAAACATGTTCTCACTGTCCTTATCCCTTTCCTTTGTGAAAGAACAATTTGCTTTCCCCATGAAAGGAAAGACATAACCTTAGAATAAAGGTCAGTTCTATCGGCTGAATACATTCTGTCCTACTAGACAGTTTGCCACGCTGCCTTCCCGTTTCTCATTTTCCATGCAGAAGTAAAAGTGTCCCGTGAACCAGCTGTTAGGAACTCTGCTGCGGGTGGCTCAACTTCTGATTGTGTGGGAGAATCATCCTCAGGTTACTTCTAAGAGAGCATTTTCCCCCAAATGGCTTTCTCTGATGTCAGGATGTGGGCTTTTCTTCTTTCTGTAACATTGATGCTCTGAATCAATATGCAGAGAATTGTGTGGCTGCCTGGACTATGAGCCATGCTGACATGGCCACCTTTTTACTTTTGACAGAGATGACCATAAAAGTACCTTGTTGTAAAAGCACCTTACAGTTTCCTTTTCAAGGAGCCACACCTCCTTTGTGCCTTCCTTGCGTAGTTCTGCTGTTCATGCAGGGGCTGAGGTGGCTGTCCACTGCCGATAGCTGAACTTTCATGGTAGTTATAGAATTTAGGCCCCCTAAATATCATTAAGTTCAGTTGTGTTTTTTAAAGGTGTGAAAAAATGCCAATAGTGGCAGAGGAGGATTAGAACAGAGCTTCCTTAATGTCAGGTTAGCAGGCCCCTGGCTCATTGGAACTTCCTCTTCTGCCTTCACTTTTCCAGTCAGAGCCCTCTCTCTCCCAGAATATCCCTTCTCCTTTTACATTGCCTGCGCTTTGCTTTGAAGTTACAGATCCGAAACTCTGTAATTAGCTGTGTCTTGGCTTTCTTCCACCTTCTGCATACTGCCTATCCTCTTATAATCTCCTTTCATCTAGATCAGAGATTTCCTGAATTTGTTCTGGTGACCTTTGGTAACCACTGACCTATAAGGCCTCAGCCTTCTAAGCAGTCTTAATCTAGTTTTCCTTGTAGGACCAGTTACAGAGAGGATTGAAAACAGTAAGTTAAAGCTACAGAATTTGTTCTTTCCTCCACACAACATTTAGACTAGCTTTTCAAATTTCTCATTTATCCCACAAGTGAAATTTCATTTATTGCAGAAGGTTTTTGTGAGTTTTCTTCTTCAGCTACAAATTGATCTAAGTTTCAGATTATATTTTCAGTAGTGCTCTGTTTACTCTAGGTTGTCTGTTAATTTATGTATTTAATTATAGCCCTGGTTGTTTTCTAGTTTTTACCTCCAATCTGGACTGAATCCTAAATTTCTCTAGTTTCCTCTCATATCTGAGCTACAATTCTTAGTCTCCTGTAGTCTTTTTTGTTTGTATGTTTCTTATGGATTTTATTTAATGAAATTTATGAAGCTTGGTGCTGTGGCATAGTAGGCTAAGGCTCTGCCTGCAGTGTTGGCATCCCATATCTGTACCAGTTTGTGTCCCTGCTGCTCCTCTTTCAATCCAGCTCTTTGCTTGAGGCCTGGCAAAGCAGTAGAAGATGGCCCAAGAGCTTGGGGCCCTGCATTGGCTTGGGAGACTCAGAAGAAGCTCCTGGCTCCAGCTCCAGTCGTTGCCACCAATTGGGGAGTGAATGGGGGATGGTTCTGTTCTCCCTCTCTGTAACTCTCTCTTTCTCAAGTAAATAAATAAATAATCTTTTTTTTATGAAAATTGTGGAGGAATTATAAACTATTTGTCACAAAAAGGGATGTTGGGAGTCGAGAATGGATTGAAACAACTAGCCTTGAAGAATATCTAAGTTTCCATACAATTTTGAAAAGGAAATATTCTTACATGCTGTTAGGATTTTTTAAGTTGAATTTTCCAGGTCAGTGAGGAAATACAAATTCCCAATATAGTATATGCTCATATTCTATAGAACAAGAAAGAGACAGAGAGAAATCTTCCATCTACTGGTTCACTCCCAAAATAAAGCAGGAAGATAGAATGCGAAATGGAGCCTGCACTCAAAGCGTGTATTCTTTTTTTTTAACTTTTATTTAATGAATATAAATTTCCAAAGTATGGCTTATGGATTACAATGGCTTCCCCCCCCATAACGTTCCTCCCACCCGCAACCCTCCCCTTATCCACTCCCTCTCCCCTTCCATTCACATCAAGATTCATTTTCGATTTTCTTTATATACAGAAGATCGGTTTAGCATACATTAAGTAAAGATTTCAACAGTTTTCTCCCACACAGAAACATAAAGTGAAAAATACTGTTTGAGTACTAGTTATAGCATTAGATCTCAATGTACAGCACACTAAGGACAAAGATCCTACATGAGGAGTAAGTGCACAGTGACTCCTGTTGTTGACTTCACAAATTGACACTCTTGTTTATGGCCTCAGTAATCACCCTAGGCTCTTGTCATGAGCTGCCAAGTCAAAGAGTGTATTCTGATACAGGATGTGAGCATCCCAAGTGGTGTTTCAATCACTGCGCCAAATGACCTCCCTGCATATGTATTTATAATGGTAGTTTCCTCCATACCAAACCTTGGCTATTGCCACACAATGAAAATAACCCCTAGTATCAGCTTCTACTGAACATTACCAATAAAGGGTATTCCTTGGATAAATATTTCCAAGTGCTTTAACAGATATAATTATGTTTGGTTTTATATATTGAATGCTCTAGTATTTGATTTATTTATAATTTTATTATATTTACCCTTTAATTATTATACAATGGCTTTCTTTATGTAGATATAGCTGTATGTGTTTACTTTTGGTTTCCTTTTATATGATATATCTTTGTCCATGCTTTTACTTTCAGCCTATGTACATGTTTACTGGTGAAATTTCTTAAAACAGCATGTTGCTTTTTTTAACCCATTCAGTCTATATCTTTTAATTACAGTATTTAATGTTTATACACAACAATTTAACTGGTAAGTAAAAACATACTCCTACTGTTCTGTTACTTTCTTTTCTGGTTGCTTGCATATTCCTTGTTACTTTCGTCATCTTGTTCATCTTTGTGATTTGGTGACTTTCTGTATTAATAAAGAGAGAATCAAACATTCTCTTGCTTCTCTGAAGAACCAAACCAAATTTTTTATTTTTCGTGTGTGTATTTGCTGTACTATCGAGATTTGAATCTTCATGTGTTTTTATAATAGTAATTATCATTCTTTAATTTCTGGGTGGAGGACTCTCTCAAGTATTTTTTATAGGACCAGTCTGGTGATGGTGAATTCCTTGTTTTTGCTTATCATGAAAAAGTTTCTTTTTCTTTCTCTTTCTTCCCTGTCTTTCCCTTTCTTTCTCATTTTTGAAGTATAACTTTACAGGATATAGTATTCTTGGCTTGCAATTTTTTTCTTTGAAGACTTTGAATATTTCATTCTGTTATTTCCTGGACTATAAGGTTTCTGTCTAGAAATCTGTTTTTCTCTTTGTGTTGTACTTTTGACACTCTGTCATGTAGTTCAGAGGATCTTTTTTCAGGTTGACTCTATTAGGGATATTTTGGGGGTTCCTTGACCAGGATGTTGTAATATTTTAAAGCTTTCAGGCAATTATTTTATTGAGTAGGCTTTCTATGCCTTTTCTCTTCTCCTCTCCTTCTGGAACATCTAATCTACGACGTGAATGTGTAGGTCCATTAAAACTCCTCTCACTGAATTCCTGGTTGCTAAATTCAATGAACGTTTTGAAATCCTTATTGCTTTAACCTCTTTGCAGAATTCTTATTAGTAAGCTGAGTCTTGTTGGCTTTTATATTCTTTGAATCCAAATATTTCTTTCTTTCTTTCTTTTTTTTTTTTTTTTTTTTTTTGACAGGCAGAGTGGACAGTGAGAGAGAGAGAGAGAGAGAGAGAGAGAAAGGTCTTCCTTTGCCATTGGTTCATCCTCCAATGTCCGCCACGGCCGGAGCACTGCGCTGATCCAATGGCAGGAGCCAGCTACTTCTCCTGGTCTCCCATGGGGTGCAGGGCACAAGCACTTGGGCCATCCTCCACTGCACTCCCAGGCCACAGCAGAGAGCTGGCCTGGAAGAGGGGCAACCGGGACAGAATCTGGCGCCCCGACTGGGACTAGAACCCGGTGTGCTGGCACCGCAAGGCGGAGGATTAGCCTAATGGCGCCAGCCCTGAATCCAAATATTTCTAGGGCTTGATGGAATTCCTAGCACACAACCAAATTTCAATTTGATAAGATTTAAAATAGGTGGAAGGAAAATAGTGAAGGCTTTAAGTGATGAATTGTCAGGATTGGTTTTTATTCTGTAGGCAATGGTAATTTTGCAAGGTCTTTGAGGAGAAAAGTTATGTTGTCACATTCTTTGAGAATGTAAATTCTGGGGCAGTAGGTTTGGTGCAGTGATTGCAAAGTGCTGTGCAATTCGTCAGCATCTCTCACTCAGGAATTTGTCATATGAAAAAATTCTTGGGTCCCACCCCAGAGTCACTGATTCATAAACTCTGAAGATGAATCTCAGTAAATTTTATGTTTGATGAGACCCAAAATTAGAAAACTGCTGGTTTGGAGAAGAAACAGAGAGCAATGTGAATTATCAAGGGCCTGAGATAGGGTCAAGGAGGTGGGGTGGAGTAGGGCATATGGAGGGAATGTGTATTAAGTTATTGTATGAGTTCACACATTTATTTTCTTCTTTTTGATAACTAATGGCTTACTTTAAGATATGCAATCCTGGTGCTGTCTCTGAAGCTTCTTATTCACTTATTTATTCCCCAGACGCTTACTCGGCCGGGGGTCATTTGGTATTATCTACAAAAGCATAGACTAGTCTCTTTCTGATCACAAGATTCTGTTAGACCACTTCCTTCAAGATCCTGGTAGATAAAAACTGAACACTTTGAGTCATAAGTGGAAGACAGAGGAGTTCTCTGAAGTCACTCCTCCTGTGAACAGGAATACTTTTAACAGGAAAACTGACATTTGCGTTACCGAGAGGCTTCAGAATCTTCCTGTCAGTTTCAGTTGACCCAACAGGCAGTCAGCGGTCTTGGGGGTTAACTTAGATATGCAGTGCCTCTCTCAGTAGCTCACTTTTAGAAAACAATTTTGTATGATCCTGAACAGGAGAGAATTAGGCATTTGGCATAGTGGTTAATACCACTTGGGAAGCTGCATCCTGTATTGGAGTGCCTGGGTTTGAGTTCCCGTTCCATTCCCAATTACAGCTCTTGCTAATATGAAACCTGGTAGGCTTCACATGATGGCTTAAGTAGATTCCCTGCCACCCATGTAGGGGACTTGGAATGAATTCTAGGCTCTTGACTTCAGCAGATAGAAGATCGCTTCTCTTTCAAATAAGTAAAATATACAAAATTGAAAAAAATTAATAGGAGAGTCATGGACATACATGCAGTGAATGTTAGGAGTAACAGAATTGTCCATTGTAAGTTAGAGAAAGCAACTAATTGATTTAGGTTGCATGGAATTTATTCAAAGGGCAGAGAACATCCAAAAAGCTGTGAAACCAAGCAGAAAAAAAGCAGTTAATCAGTTACCAGATTCATAGTCACAGAGCAATGAGTACTCAATGGCTAATGTCAGTTTACCCATTGAGTTCACTGGATCCTTGACAATGTTTCTATTGACAGTTATACATGGATGCTATCAACATGCTGCTCTCCTATACAATATCTTTGCTTCACTACTCAGGGTGGAGTGCCCCAGATGCAAAGGAGGTTGGGATAGCAAATTGTGATTCTAGAGGTGTAGGTGGGTGATGTCATCCAAATTTGAGAATGGAACTCAGAACAGCAAACAAAACAAACAGCACCCCCCCCCCCCCAACCAAGTTAAACAAGAAAGAAAAACCATTGAAGACATTTGGAAGTCATGCGGAATTTTTAGGACAGAAGTGACCTGAAACATTATTTAGAACAGATTTCCCCCAAGTAAAACCTTTTAAAAGCTATTTATGAACCTAGAATATCATTAAATAAATTACATGAAGAAGGGATCTCTCTGTACAGCTTCCCCTTCTGTTCTATCCAACACAATTCCTCATCTACTTGCCAGCTTTTAAGACACCTGCAAAGAATTCTGGGTCCTGTAATGACATTCAAAAATGAGAGTAAGCAAACCATTTTGCCAAGTTTGAAAATTCCTGAGAAGGCAGAGAAACTGAGCAAGAACAAAGTTTAGTAAATTCAAGCTTAGAAAACTTAAGTTTCCCTTAAGATCATGAAGTAGTTAAAGCCCAATAGGAGAATTTCATTTGTGGTCTGGTGCTCTTTCCAACACTTTCCAAACCAGATTTCCTGGGTCTCCATTTTCTCTCCTGACAAACAAAGTATGATTTAGACTTAGACTCTAAAGAAATTTCCTAGGATGATTAATATTTAGAACACTCCATTAATGGTTTCAACTCTCAAAACTTCCTGCCATCTGATCAGCGCGGTGCACCGGCCGCAGCGCGCTGGCCACGGCGGCCATTGGAGGGTGAACCAACGGCAAAGGAAGACCTTTCTCTGTCTCTCTCTCTCACTATCCACTCTGCCTGTCAAAAAAAAAAAAAAAAAAAAAAAAAAAAAAAAAAAAAAAACCTTCCTTATTTTGTAACATGTCTCTGATCTTTTGTGCAGTTGTGTTTCCTAGTTTTAAATTATTACCACTAAAAACAGCACATAAATTACTTTAAAAGTCATTCATGGAAAAAAATGGCACTATTAAGATTCATAATGCTAACCAAATTGGCACTGAATACTCTTTTATACCTATTTTCATTATTTTAAAAACCAATTTAAAAATTTATAGCAGCTTTATTCATTGCCACAAACTGGAAACTCAAATGGAAACTCAAAAGTCTGACAGGTGAAAGGAGATACAAATTACAATATAATCATACAATAGAACACTAGTCAGGAAAAGGGGGAATGAACTATTGGTTCTTGAACTACCATGAATTTCCAAAGTGTCCAGTTAAGTGAAAAAGCCAAACTCGCAAGTGTATATATACTGTAAGGACATATTTCTATAACGCTCTAAAGTAGACACATAAAAATTACAATGAGAGAGATCAGAACAATGCATGAAAGGAAGATGGGAAGAGATGAGATTTGGAATGGGGCCAAAGTTTGTCAAGACTCCAATATACCTAGAACCATTTAATGTATATAAATTATACCTCAATTCTTTTTTAAAATTGTACCATGACTTTCAAGGCATTTTTTTTAAATTTAATTTTATTTGAAAGGCAGAGACAGGTAGAGATCTTCCATATGCTGGTTCAATCCCCAAACGCGTGAAATAGCAGGGGCTAGGCCAGGACGAAGCCAGGAATCAGAAACTCAATCCAGGTTTTCCACAGGGAGGGAGAGATCCAAATAACTTGAGCTGTCACCCGCTGTCTCCTAGGGTGCATTTTAGTAGGCAACTGGATTGTAAATAGAAGTGCTGGGACTTGAATGTGGCACACTGATATGGGATGTAGGCATCCCAAGCTGTCTTTATGATTTTTATTATTTTTTTAATTTTAGGGGCTGGCGCTGTGTTGCAGAGGTTAAAGCCCTGGTCTGCAGTGCTGGCATCCCATATGGGAGCTGCTCCACTTCTGATCCAGGTCTCTGCTATGGTCTTAGAAAGCAGTGGAAGATGGCCCAAATTCTTGGGCCCCTGCACCACATGGGAGACCCTGAAGTTCAAGGTTCCTGGTTGTGGATTGTTCCAGCTCCAGCTGTTGCGGTCATCCGGGGAGTGAACTAGCAGATGGAAGACTTCTCTCTCTGCCTCTACCTCTCTGTAACTCTGCCTTTCAAATAAATATGTAAATCTTGGAAAAAAATTTTAATTAGTTTTAAATAGACTCAATACAGGTCATAGATAGAATTTTGAGAGTATGATATTCTGGCAGAGGTCCTAAATAGCACTCTGGCCTCAGAATCAGCCCTTAAGGCATTCAGATCTGGCTGAAGAGCCCATGAGAGTATTTTAGGCATGGAAAGCCAAGACACTCTGGGGGAAAAAAAAAAAACCACCTAAATGAAAGATCTCTGTGAGTGAGATCCCAGTGGAAAGAATGGGGCCATCAAAGGAGGTACCTTTCTCTGAAGGGAGGAGAACTTCCACTTTGACTATGACCCTGTCGGAATAAGATCAAAGTCGGTGAACCCAAAAGGCTTCCATAGCCTTGGCAACTCATGACTAGAGCCTAGGGAGATTACTGACGCCATAAACAAGAGTGTCAAACTGTTAAGTCAACAACAGGAGTCACTGTGTACTTACTTCTCATGTGGGATCTGTCCTTAATGTGTTGTCCAATGTGAACTAATGCTGTAACTAGTACTGAAACAGTATTTTTACACTTTGTGTTTCTGCGTGGGTGCAAACTGATGAAATCTTTACTTAATATATACTGAATCAATCTTCTATATATAAAGATAATTGAAAATGAAAAAAAAAAAAAGAGTATGATATTCTCAAGTTGTGTCTTAACTACTCACCAAACCTGCTCTATACCCCTATTTAAAAAGGCACACACATCAATTGAGTCACCAGGATCTTATTTCTTGCTTCTGGAGTTCTGGGACACAGGAAATATTAAGAATCAAAGATAATGTAAGATTCTCACAAAAATGACTATGGTAAGAAATTATAAGGTAATTCTAAGCACAGACTCTCTAAGCCCATAAAACAAAACCTTTGGTTACATAGGCTAACCACTGAACAGGACAGGTATTTTTAAAAACATCCACCGAAACTAGCAGATACCAAAATATTTATTTTATTTTTGTAAAATTAAAAATGGTAAACAAGCTTATATAGTTACACTTCCAAAGCAGAGAGATACAAATATATAAATTATTGCAGTTTTCAAAGAAAATATAACAGCCAAATGATGTCTAAATAAACTTTTTTGAAATAAATTTTTTTAAACCATGGCGGTTTTGTTTTCTTTTTCTGAAGTCTTAGCACAATTTTGTAAAAGAAATTTCTAACACCAAAGAGAGGTTAAATTAAATGACCATAGCATATGCTACTCAGATTTAAAACAAGATTAATACAGAAACATAAAAGTAGGAATGGCATTTGTAACAGAAATCACCACTAAATACTTTCTAAACTGCCTCTTTTGGAGGTAGCAAGGAGGAAAAAAAAGCCACTTATTAATGTAGCCATGTTTAAAGTGAGTAAGAAACCACCACTTATTAAAATTCCCTCTGCTTTAGGTGCAGTTGAGGGAAGTTTCACTACTTTTTTGGAAGAGGGGCAGTAGTCATCTCCATGTTTTTTGTTTCTACCTTGTTAGAATTAAAGTTGTGAAACAATTCAAAATGACTAAAATGCATCAGTAATGTGGACTCTTTTAAGCTAAAAATAATAATGAAAGTTTGTATTACAATCTAGGTGTTAAAAAGCTGTTAATGCTACAGAAATGCTGTAGCATGGTTCAGATCAAATTAACCACAGCCCAAAGGTGCTTACCACATTAGACTGAACTGTGACATAGCCATAACAATATCAACCATGAAAGGATGAAGGGAAATGAAAGTACTGAGACACAGAAGAGCGTTGATATTCCAGACAGCATTAGCCCCTCCTCTAGGAAAGCTTTGCTTTTACCAGAGCCTTTATTATCATGGTAAATAAACTCTTTTCTATGCCATCACCATAAAACTTAACTTGGCAAGAAAAACCTGTTGAGGTAAGTGTGTTATCTTGTACTGGTTTTCATCACACATTTCCTCAAATAATTATTCCCATCAATCTCAAGTTAAAATTGCAATCTAAAAATACTGAAATGAAATTATCTTTCCCTTACAGCCAGGTTGACAAAGGTATTTAAAATTTTTTCATAGAACATTCAGCTCCTTAAGTACTTAAAATACTCAAATATCTTATTTTATTGTAAGTAATAACAACATTTGTCAGTAAATGAACTGACACAAGTCAGGAAAAATAACACTACAAGAACTTTCCAATATAGTATTTAAAATTTTTCAAGAACATGTAAACCGACTTTTATGGTTACTAACCTGAACCTCCTAAAAAGCTATACAAATAATTTATTATTCAAAAATTCCTATGTAAGTCTAGAGCATATACATTTTGTATTACATTTTACAACATTAATATTGAAAGATTTCTTCCAAAATACAACCAAAACTGGTTAACATTAACATACATAGATCAAAAAAGCTTATTTAAAAAAAAACTAGCAAAAATTAACTGACAAATCTCAACAGTGTAAACACCACGGTAAAAAACATGAACAAAAAATGAGAGTACTTTTAAACCAAAACCATTTTCAGTAGCAAAGCATATGGTAAAATGAAATACCAAGAAATCTCGAGATACTCAAGATGACAATAAAATACATTTTAAGTTTTACTTTCTAACATGAACTTGATATTTAAAAAATAATCTCAATGTATTATAAAAATGGGCACTTTGTGGTGAAATGAACATATACTTTAACATCTCTTTGCTCCAACATTCGGCCTAAGAAACTACAGAAGAGAACAAAACACTATTCTGATGCTTAAATCATCTATTATTGGGGTCTCAAGTGCATGTCTTTTTGACTAATTTATATATTAATACTAGAATCAAAGGATAAGATGATAACCTCAAGGTAAATATGACTGACTTTTAGAGTAATTATAAGGCTTAACAGATTTAAACACTTTTTATATGGTCAAAATTACTTATGACTTTTTAAACTGTTTAGTTTTTCTAATTATGAAATATAATGAGTAAAAAATTAGTCTCATTTCACTCTCCTTAATCTTTCTTGTAAGCTCTGAAAATGTTAGAAATGGCTGAGTCATACATGAAATTTTCTTCTAAATCTCAAAAAGTACTAACAACTGTACAGAACAGCCAAGTATGAAAAGCAGTATTTGATGTTTCATGTTCTTTCAAGTTAGAACCCAGTCCCTGATCCTTATTTCTGCATACACAGTAACTGCATATTCAGTCAAGAAAACTAACATAAGAATATATGTTTACCAAATATTTGGGTAAATTGCTGGGTAAAATATTTCAACAAAAATTTTTTTTCCTAGAAATTCATCTGAGTAAGTACTAGTGTGAGTACCAGCACCACATACAATTTTTAGGAGCACCTTTCCTTTGAGAAGCATTAAGTAGAGATATCTAAATGAAATAAACCAGAGTACCCAGTTAAGACCTTAACACATGCACAATCCCACTCAACTCTTCAAACTCATTAGAAAAGCTACATATTTGCCAGGCAACTCTTTGAGAGATAAGCAAACACTGTCTTTGGATAACACTGTTGTAATTCAGGACTACACCATATGGCTCATATTCTGGAAATGTGTTACTACTGATATCAAATCTAACACATCCCAAACTTTTATGTCTGTCCCTAAGTCATCTAAAGAGAAGATCAACTGTGTGTATAAGCATACTGGCTGGTAACATTCTTAATGACTCATGCCAAAAAGAGTAAAGTCAAATTTGAAAATGTAATGCTAACAAGTAAGTACTAAAATACTTACTAGTATACTCAAAAAATGTCTTATTCAACACGCTAATATGGATATTTTCATATTGCACACATTCAATTTAAAGCTTGTTGAAACTAAGGCAATACACCACCCATCCCTACTCCTTGGATTTTTAAATTCATTTTGGGTGACGGAAAGAATTCAGAGAATTGAAAGTTATCCTTCAAAAGTTCTTTCCAAAAGGCTTGACAGTTATGTCATACTTCAAAGAAAAACCAAAACAGAATCAACAGAATATCAATAATCTCAGTCCAATTTGACATATCCTAGCCTCACAACAAGTTGCTTTCAACTAGATGGAAGTATTTCTTACTTAGTCAAATACTGTTTGTGTTGAAGCCAAATCTGACCCAGACTGCCAAATTTAAGGCAGAAGTCATTCTGTCTATAAGTAAAGCTGCCAAGTTTAATGGGCTTTTCTGTAGATTCTTTCAAGCAAAGGATCTACTTCCCAAGTACATTTCAAGCACCAACTGAAAACAGAATTTATAGTCCATTTTAATTTACACTGGTTATATGTATTTATTTACTATAACACACAATCAAAATTTATCTAGCTATTTATGACAGTCTATTGATTAAGAACTCTTTGGAAACATCATAGGTAACTGGGCTTTTTCAAAAATTAGGTTTTTTTTTTTGTGTCAAGCAATCTCTTTCCTCTGGATTCTGAAATTTAGAAAACTGCCTTACAAAGCTTTTGTTGAGTAATAATTTCAAGGGTGCTGATAACAAAATTTGGACAGTTTTTCTTGAATCTTTACCTCAAGTGTTACACAGAGTAATTTTAATTTTTTTTCAAAAATAGGACAATTCACAGCAATTTCAATATGAAGACAATTATTGTATTTGACTTGCAAGTGAGGCTTAACTTACTCTCTCCAAATTCTAACACATCAAAGTTATTAGAATGAAAGTGATAATGAAGTGTAAGTTTTCACTTCTATGGAGATAAATGGACATATATTAACTAAATGAGCATTTTATTTTGGAACTCAGAATATTAGAAAACAGTAACATAGTTTATTTATGTGGATATCTGCTTTAAAAAGTTAATTCCTATTCATAAATTATTAGAAGTTAAAGCAACTCAACTAGATAGTTTTCTACTTCAAAATACATTTATCTTTGGAAAGCAAGATAACAGTTATAAAAACACTGTATTAGAAGAATAAAATGCAGTGATCCAAAATATGGTTGAACACATTCACACGTGTGCATGAATATACAGAGTGACTCAAATACATATTTATAAAGAGAATGAAAAGATACCTAAAATAGCATTTTTATATATAAAATTTTTATATTAAAATATTGCTCATAATAAATAAGAGGTGACATTATGAATTCCATTTCCCTCTTAAAAATTATTTTTAGTAGTTCAGAATAAAAGAAGCTAGTTAATCTTCTGTTGTTTTGACAGGTGAATTACATTAAAATATGTTTAATAAAATCATACTAACAGTATTTTTAAGTAGTCACATGTGGTTAAAGGTAAGAGGGGTATTTAGTACTTTCAGGAGAGATTCTCAAAATGAAGGTAAATGATTAGAAGACTAGAGTATAATGATCTGCTTTATTTGACGAAGATGTTAAATAGTGCCCTGTTTTGCAAATTTAATGACCATAAAAAATTGACCATAACTTTCTGCAAACTTTTTCAAAGCTTTCATGCCTGGCAGACCAATCAATGGTACAGCATAGGAAGTCAGTGTACTGCTGAAGTTAGTTGTTTATGGGTAGGTGTGACTTCATTCCTGTTCGTCCCACTTGCAGACATGGTAATTTGGAATAGTTCTTGAGAAGCTGTTCAATGGCAACATGGCGGACATGGAGCTCTGAGGCCAAAGAATCTTTTTCTTGCACTTGATGTGTTAGCTCTTCAAAAACTTCTGTAAAGATTTAAAAAGTAGTTTCACGTTTAGTACATAGAAAGGTAATCTTACGATTTATGTTTCAAGTACTCTGACTGAAATGAATGCATTGTGCCTGTTTTCACAATGAAACTGCACTAAGGAGACAGTTGTGCTCTCCTCCAAGCCTATTAGGTTTTTTTTATATATACAAAAAATTTATTTGAAAGGCACAGTTAGACACACACACACACACACACACTCAGAGAGAGAGAGAGAGAGAAAGAGGTCTTCCACATGTTGGTTCATTCCCCAAATGACCACAATGGTTAGGGGTGGGCCAGAACAAAGCCAGGAGCCAAGGAGCCAGGAGCTTCTTCCATATCTCCCATGTGGGTACAGGGGCCCAAGGACTCAGGTCACCTTCTGCTGCTTTCCCAGGCAATTAGCAGGGAGCTGGATTGGCAGTGGAGCAGCTGGGACTCAAACCACTGCTCATATGGGATGCAGCCTTGCAGATGCTGGCCCAAAGTCTATCAGTTTTGATCATCCTCCTGGCAGTGGAATATCTCATCCTTTTCCATTAAGTGAAACTTAAAAGATCCATAAGCAATGATTACAGAGATGCACAGCACAAATAGTGGTTACCACTATAGCTAAGCCACTTCTTAATTAGAATCTGTAATTAGGGTCAATCAATATTTAGTATGACTTATAAATAAGACTTGTCAATTAGTATCAGGTTTACAAAACCTTTCTAAGAGGATTTGGAATCAGATTATCTGAATTTTTGAATCCTTCTACCTAGTTTTAGTCATCTCAGGCAAGTAACTTACATAACTATTACTATTATCATTATGAGAAGATGTAGTCAAGAACAATCACTAGTTTTGCAGTTAAAAAGTCAGGGACTCTTCATCTACTGGCAACTTAATGTCTCTGAAGTGCAATTTCCTCATTTAAAGGGGAATAAATTGTTAAGAAAAGGAGGCAACTGGAGAATTTATACACTGTTAACAAGGGCATCATATTTTATGATGATAAGGAATTATTTTGGGGCATGATAATGAGATTGTTTTACAGGAAATTTTGAAGACTTATGGGTAAAATAGTATGTTGCCAGGGACTGTTTCAAAATAATCCATGCTGGGGTTGGGGGTAGGGGAGGGATGAATACAAGTAAAGGGGAAGAAAAATTAGCTAAATTGGGTTAAGCTACCGTAACCTGAGACACCTGTATTCCATATCAGAGTGCTGGTTTGAGTTCTGGCTGCTCTGCTTTCAATCTAGCTTCCTACTAAGTAATTCTGGGAGGCAGCAGATGATGGCTCAAGTGCTTGGGAATCTTCTGCCCACACAGGAGACCTGGATGGAGTTCCAGACTCCTGGCTTCAGCCTGGCCCAGGTATTATAGGCATTTGGGGAATGAACTAGAGGATGGAAGATCTCTCATATCCTTTCTCTCTCTCTCTCTGTTGTTCTGCCTTTCGAGGAGATGAGAATGAATAAACATTTTAAAAAACACAGGACATTAAAAAAATTAGCTATGCTTTTGACAACAATTAAAGCTGGTAAAGATGTGCCAAGGTTTCATTATACTAGTCTTACTACTTTACTATGTGTTTAAACTTGTTCATAATTAAAAACAAAACAAAACAAAACACCAACAACAAAAAAAAGAGCTATTATCTTCTACCTAAAGACCTGTTTGGGAGCACACCAGCACAGTGCGGGGTATAATAGTAGTAGTAGAGTCAATAAAATGCTATGAAGAGGTAGACATTAATCATAGTCTTAACTTAGAAAAGAAAAATGGGTTTCTCCTTCAGTTCACAAAAAGTTGTTCTCTTATTTTTGCCCTGGAAACTCTAATAAACTACAAAAATCTCATTTTTAAATTTAAATGGTACTGAAGCCAAGGGTGCTCTGTCATAGATTTCTGGCATCAAAATTTTCACATGCAAAAAAAACTAAGATTGACTCTTTACCTTGGATTTGCTGTTGGAGCTTTGCATTCAGTTGTTCTACCTCACCAAAAGTCATCGAATTCACTGAAACACAAAAATATATTTATTGTTACCCCCACAACCTGGGGAAACAGACTCTGCATCACTAGTACAATGTCCTATGAAAAATTTTTTCCCACTTTTCTGCAACAAAACATTCCGAAGTACCCTAGGACTAACTAATTTTCAAAGTGAAGTTTTCTTTTACAAAGGAGAAGTTTTCAAGTCCTAATTACAACCCACAGGAGAAAACAGGTATTACCTGTTTCTCAATACACCACCAGTCTCCACTTGAAAGTTTCAAGCAAAAACTATGTAGTAGTGGGTCTGCTGGATTCTGGTTATCTCCTATTCTGTCTTAAACAAGTTCAATCACTACCCATTAAATTGGTAATTGACTGAGCATCACATAGTTCATGACTGGTAGTTTGAAAAGCACTACATGAAAGTACTGTGGTAAGTCTCCAAAAGTAACTTTTCTACCTAGTCTTACGACCATAAATAATTCACTGTACAGTCAAGAAATTGTGTGAAAAGATACTCAAGGGTTTTTTTTTTTTGGCTCTAATATTTTATTTAAAATTACCTAAGTTTCTTTGAGTTTTTGTAGAAATAGGCATAGAGAGAATGAGTCCTTATTTTTTCACTTTAATGTAAATGCACGAATTACCTTTGGCCTCAGATTTTGCCTTTGAAATGCCTCCCCCACCCTGTGCACCACACTCCCCTCAACTGGTTTTCTAGGAATGTGCAAATTTATAACATGACAATGAAAACTGGCCATTCAATAGTTAGGCCTGCACTTCTAAACTATATGAATCCTAAACATTTCAGTTAACAGTTTGTTGATTCCAGTCAGTTTAATCACTTAAAATGGGCAAATGATGCAAATACAGAACTTCAATGCTTAGGAAATATTCAGGAGTATTCCAGAGAATGTATGGTGAGTTTTAAGACATCTCATTTTTGCCAAGGTGAACTTATCATTTAATTACTATGGTTACTACTAAATCTACATCAAAATTCTAGACACATCACACATAATCAAACAGCAACAACACATGCCAATACTCAAACTACTCAATGTTTACCTTTCTTCTCATTTTACTTACATTCCTCTCTGCTGTAATGTAGATGCTGAGTTTGGACATCAGCCTCTGGATTAGAGATGGTCTCTTCTTTCTTCTGTGCCTGGGTACGCCCATGAGGCCACAATACATTGTTATGGCATATTGTGGCACCTGCGTCTTGTAACATAGCAAGCCCAAAGTCTGTATGTTCCCTCTGATCCAAAATTCTTTGAGTGCAGTTTGAATTGCCACCTGTACTTCCATCTATCCATTTTGCAGAATACTTTGGTACTTGGGAATCAAACTGTGGGAGTAATTTTTTATCTGGCTTATGCCTGAAATTAAACAGATGATGTTGAGGGGTTTTAGAACATTCAGAATCCGAATCCAGATCCTTATTTTGTGCATACTGAACAATCCAGTTTATTTTCTTACTGAAAATAGTTTTAACCTCTTCATAAGTACTTTTTGAAAGCTTAGATCGAGGACAATCCTGGTTTGCAATTAAATGGTATTTTTCAAAGCAGTCTTTATGGCCCCTTAATGATTTGGTGTGTAAGAGATTAGATTTTGGTACTCCTAAAGGAAAAAGAAAAAAGAAACAAAATATAAGAAAATTTTATGCTTTTTTAAAGTTACTTTAAGAATTTATGAATCTTAGTAAAACACAAGTCCTTGAGTTTACAAATTAATGGAAAAATATTAAAAAATATTGGTATTAATAACATGTGACCCAATAATCTATTTAAATTTAATGATATAGTTAATAATATTAAATTCTTATGGATAAGAATGCCTTTCTAAAAACTTAATGATTCAATTTTAATCTTCTCCATAGACATGTCATTGTATATAGTATGAAAAATACTACTAAATCCAGCAATTTATCCTTATAGACTCTTGACCTTTATTTTATAGTGTTTTCTTCACTAATGCTCCTAAAGTGCATACTTGCAAAAATTCTATTATTGGGCTCAATAACAAATGCTCAACAGTTTTGTTCCCAAGAAAAATTCGGTAAATCATGTTCTTGAATATCAGTTATCTTTTCACTGGGTAAAGATACCAGAACTGGAAAATTATACACTAATAAAAGTACTAAGAAGTCAACAAGCTGCTTAGATTTATTTTAAGAAAATGAAAGTGACTATTTTTCACATTTCCACTTTACACATACTAAAATAGAATACAATTTTGATAGTTTTTATCTTCTACAAGAAATGTATTACACACCACTATTTTTCATACAGTGACAAATTCAATTTGCCAAATAGCTAATATAATTCCTCAACTCACTGGTTGATATTTTGATTATCTACCTAAGTACAAGGAATATTCACATTACACTTTTAATACCTCAACTTCTTAGCAGAGTTTAACTATGTTATCACAATTGTTTTTTAAAACATAGGACATATTTTCAAATGTATAATAATTTCAAAATGTAAAATACATTCATAAATTTTCATAAGTTTAAAATAAATCATTAAAGTAAAATTATAAGCACTGCTTTAAAGGTGACTGAAGGTGATTTAAGAATGTGGAGTAGAAATTGCACACCTGTCAGAACAAATCAGTCTAAATCTGTACAACTCTGAAAAAGGAGTAAGCAGGGAGACCCACCCAAATGTCAGATTGTAAAAAAAAAAAAAAAGAAAAAGAAAAAAGTAGTTTTAGCTGACACATTAGGAAAAAAAGAATTTTGTATTTATCTTTTGCTTTAGAAATTCAAGTAATAGTTTTATTAATTCCAAACTGGCTAATAGTAAGATAATAAACTATCTCTACCTTAATGAAATCAGATACAAAACTGCTTGGAAATGTTAATTTGTTCTAAAAAAAATACAGCCATCAGCCAATGATGGGAGTTAGTGAAACTGTTTTTTGTCAACCAATTCTCTCACAAGCTACAGTAAGGTTTGTGAGCATACCTCCTGAATATTAATAAGTATATATAAACAATTGCTCTCACAAGGTAAACTCAAACATTTGAGCTTTGTTTATTCCAGTAAGCATAAAAATTGTTTAAGACCTAAAGCAAATTTCATACATATTTTATTTACTACTTTGCTACCTGTACTATATTATGTGAATGCATTTCTCTCTACTACTTAACTGTCTGACTTGGTCAAATTTCTAACAACATTACACTATTTAAATGCAGTCTCAAAACTCCATTGAAAAAAAGTATACATTTCACAAAGGTAAATTAACATAAAAAGGATATTTATAAGTCTGGGTTACTGAAATAAAAATATTAATGATAAATAAAATTATTAACAATTCTATGTTTTAGATTACAAATTAAGACAAAAAAGGAATTATCATAGGATCAAGTTTCCTTCTCTGGACACAGGTAGGCAGATAGGTCTTGAAATTTGCTTACTTTGCCAACTGGAAAGTTTATTGAAGAACTTCTTTACTTTCTGTAAACTCCTATAGGTCTCCTTGTCAACAGATGGCCAGCTAATCCCTTGAAATAGTAAATAGTCTCATTTTCACACCACTGCACAGCTCTGATGTGCAGCAACGTTTTAACTGAATTTGAATATAGGAAATTATAAGTTTCTTTTTCATTCTATATGAAAGCAAATACTCTAGCATATACAAATATTCTAAACTAGGGTACAGAAAGTAACTTTATCGTTACATTTTATAGATTTTTGGTATTTATATAAACTTCAGAAATTGTATCAAAAAAGACAAAAAAGTAACAACTAATGAAACTGCCACATCTACTATGAGAATGAAGACCATTCTCAGCACTCAGACTCTTGACAGTCCATAAAACATCAACATCAATTTGAAGGGGCTCACAGTTATTGGGATGGGCCCAGAGGAACGCTGTGGAGGGACTTCAATGACATCTGTGTAGAACTCAGCCTCCTTGGAAAGAAAAAGAGGTTCTTGGTTGACCAATGGTGGGAAAACAAAAAGGAACTGGCAACTGTTCGCACCATCTGTAGTTATGTACAGGATATGATCAAGGGGGTTACACTGGGCTTCCGTTACAAGATGAAGGCTGTGTGTGCTCACTTCCCCATCACCGTGGTTATTCAGGAGAATGAGTCTCTTGTTCAAATCCAAAATTTCTTGTGCGAAAAGTACATTCAAAGGGTTCAGATGAGGCCAGGTGTTGCTTGTTCAATACCTCACACCCAGAAAGATGAATTAGTCCTTGGAGGAAATGACACTGAACTCGTTTCAAATTCAACTGCTTTGATTCAGCAAGCAACAACAGTTAAAAACAAGGATATCAGAAAAATTTGAGATGGTGTCTATGTCTCTGAAAAAGAAACAGTTCAGCAGTCTGATGAATAAGATCTAAAAGTTGTCTGGCTACAGAAACAAGAATGCAGATTCTGTCTTGTGGTATTTTAATAATACAGTAAAAGATCTATTGATTTGAGACTTCAAAAAAAAGGTGACAACTAATAAAATTAATGACTAATTTTTGGATGTATACCAGAGTTTCAGTAACAGGTCAAAATATCATAAATATCTGAATAATAATGTGATCTTTTAAAGACTTTTTTTTTTTTTAATCCCAATGTTGCTTCTTAATGACTAAATTAACTTTCCTTCTCCTGGAATAATTTCTCCTAACCTTTATTGAAACCCTCAAATCAATCACTGGAACCAAGATAAGACCAAGACTATATGAATGTAAGCAATCTACTGAGAAGAACAGCAAATCACTATATAATAGTCAATTTACGGGCCGGCGCCGTGGCTCACTTGGTTAACCTCTGCCTGCAGCACCGGCATCCCATATGGGTGCCAGTTCTAGTCCTGGTTGCTCCTCTTCCAGTCCAGCTCTCCGCTGTGGCCCAGGAAGGCAGTGGAGGATGGCCCAAGTGCTTGGGTCCCTGCACCCGCATGGGAGACCAGGAAGAAGCACCTGGCTCCTGGCTTTGGATCAGCGCAGCGCCGGCCGTAGTGGCCATTTGGGGAGTGAACCAACGGAAGGAAGACTTTTCTGTCTAATTCTATCCGTCAAAATAAAACAAACAAACAAAACAGTCAGTTTAAAATAAATTTCAAACTCTTAAGTCATTTAGAAGGCAGAAGACATGAAAAAAAAGTGTCATAAGCAAGAAGAGTTGTGAACATACATTTAGTACAGCAATCTATTGGAAATTTCCACCTAGATGTGTCTATGGGCCCCTTAAACTCATCCTGCATAATGAAACTCTTCTTCCTCCATTCTCACCACTCAGACCCCAAACCTGATTATCTTACTCAATCTGGCAACAACTGTTCAAGCAAGAAATCCAGATACTTTTCTTGAGAGCTCTTCTCTCTAATTTGATGTTTTCCAGTTCATTTAATAGATATTTTTGCATAAATTCTAGTACCTACAACATCTTAAATGTGCTTCATCCCATCACCATTTCCACCACAGATTTGGGTCACTGTCAACCATGCCCTGTCTAGTTCTCATTGCTCCAAGAAGCCTTCTCCAAACAATACAATAAGCTGGGTTAGTTTATCACACCAGATTTTACAACTGCCTCTGGCCTGGCCTTTTATCTCCTGCTAGAAGTTCTGCTGAAAAAGAGACACATAGAGCGGACACTGTGCAGTAGCGGGAAAAGCTGCCACTGCCTGCAGTGCAGCAGCCCATATGGGCGCTGGTTCGAGTCCCAGCTGCTCCTCTTTTGATCCAGCTCCCTGTCAATGGCCTGGGAAAGCAGTAGAAGATGGCCCAAGTCCTTGGGCCTCTGCACCCACATGAGAGACCTAGAAGCAGCTCCGGGCTCCTGGCTTCAGATCAGCTCAGCTCTGGCCGTTGCAGGCATTTGGGAGTAAACCAGTAGATGGAAGATCTCTCTCCCTCTCTCTCTCTGCCTCTGCATCTCTGTAACTGCCTTTCAAATAATAAATAAATCTAAAGAAAAGAAAAAGGAATACATGTCCCTTAGTCACATGCATTCTCAGTGTCACGGTGCCTGGCATATGGTGGTTACTCAGGAAAAAGTCAATTAAACACAGAAAGGAAAAATTAAAACTACATTTAAAAAAGTCAAACCCAAACCTTATTATCAATTATCAGTCAAGGTCTATTGCAATGCAGTTTTGCCCATCCTAGCGAGGGAACCAGGATGCACAGTTCTGCCAGATGCTCAGTGGATAATTAACGGTATCTTTCAGTGATCATTCAATCTCCCAAGCAAAATCATCAACTTCTACTGAACTATACATTTTTAAAGTAGAAACATACATATCGTAGTATATATAAAAGGCAGCTTTTATTTAAAGTGTAAGCTCATTCGTCCTGATCTAGAACTTTGTTAGCTACGTCTCATACTAAAATTTTAAGACTTGACTAAATTTTAGTTCAATTTGAAATGACTTATTTCACAAATATACTTTAAAATATCCATGCAGTAGCAGAAAAAAACCTGAAAAATATATTATTTCACATAGTTGAACAATTTATTTTTAAAAAAATTTATTTATTTTGAAAGTCTGAGTTACAGAGAGAAAGGCAGAGGCAGGGAGAGAAAAAGATCTTCCATCCACTGGTTCACTCCCCAAATGGCCGCAACTGCCAGAGCTGAGCCAGGCCAAAGCCAGGAGCTTCGTTTTGGTCTCCCACATGGGTGCAAGAGACCAAGCACTTAGACCATCTTCTGCTGCTTTCCCAGGCCATTGGTAGGGAGCTGGATCAGAAGTGGAGCAGCCAGGACACAAACTGGCACCCATACCTGTTATGCCACAACGCTGGCTCAACAACTTATTTTTTAAAATAAAAAACTGACACAATAATTAGAAATATTGATGGGGTGCAGTGTGATTTCTGATACATGCATACAGTGTAAAATGGTCTCTTCATCATTTCTTTAGGAAAATTCACAATCCTGTCTTCGGGCTATTTTTGAAACATATTATTAATTGTAGTCACCCTACAGTATTAGAGAATACCAGAACTTAATACTCCAATAATTTACTTTTAATCTAGAAAAGGAAATGAGTAGTCCACTTAATTTGCATTAGCAACATTTGCATCAGTATCATTTTATAAACTCTTTGAAGGGATTTTATTTCCTTCCATCTCATCAGCTCAAATTAATATGGAGGAAAACAACAAATGCTATCATCAGAGATCCCAGGGAGTTTCCCAACTGACTTTTTGATTTTAACTGCATTTATGAATGTAAACATCTCCAACCACTAATTTGTTTTTGAAGCAGCTTTTGAAATGGAATGAACCTAAATGCAATTAAATTAGTTGATATTTTTGAGGAGCAGAGTTATAAGGAATTTCTAAACAAGTCCAACAAAGATTTTGCTAATTTTCTTGCTAATAAAAGTTTTAAAGGCCAATGCAACCGACATTGTAGCTATTACAAACACTACTTTAAAATAAATCTCAAAGATACTCATGTACTTTTTTGTCGCAAGGTCATTATTACCTATGAACCAATACTTTAATTGGCAACCATACTTCCTAATTAAATTTTTAAGTACTAATTCCTTCTGGACAAAAGTGTTTAGAAATTTATATAGGTTGTATTTCTTTATCAACAGTGGCTAATAAAAAGTAAGCTGTTCCTATTCAATGGTTCTCTTTATGTTTTTCCACTTTTATTCTTGAATTCTTATATATATCATTTTCATACATTTTGAAAACCCTCCTACTAACCCATCTGGTATTTTATCCTCACTTCTATTTTTTAGCTCCCTCTTTAAGATCAATTTGCTTTATGAAAACTTGGTTAAACCCATAGAAGACCAAAAGCTACTGAAATGGAGAGATTTATGTCTAATAACCATATAACTCTTTTAAAATAAGGGTATTTCCATGACTATATTTAATTTGCCTATCACGCAATCACAATTTTTTGTGTTAATAACCCAAATGGCACTAAAAAAATACCCACAAGTACCAAAACACAACAACCTATCACATATCCCATTACACTTGTCTTTACTCCTAGCCTCGTGAAGATGACTTTATGAGTTGGTGGTAATAAGATAATAAACTAAGCAATCTTTTCCTGATGATTTACCAGCTGGTCCTGTCAAACACCACCGTCTCTCAGTTGACTACACTGATAACTGAAGCTTTACAGTTCACACATTCTTGAATCTTATCATCTGATTGCCTTATGCATGCTCAGTGGTTGTCAATTAGACTTTATTTTGATTTTGGTTACATATTCTACTTTCCAGTTAAAAGAATGCCTTATGTAATTTGATGCTCCATAGGCAGACCAAATATAATACTGCAGTAGTGGGAGGTAAAAAGTCACAACGCACAGGTATCACATCAGGAGGAGCCTCGAAAGCACTAAGAGCCGTGTGCACTTCAACTTTTACCTCAAATTAGAGAACTGGCAGCAGGGGTTTTCCAGGTACTACGTTTGTGTGTTCTGTCTTAATGTTTAAATAAGGCAAGAAAATTTAGTTATGATTTAAGTTCCAGGTTAGTAACATGCTGTAAAAAATTGGTAGGTATATTGCCTTCAAACATGACAAACATTTGTGCAACATTTCATGCACTCTGCTTCAAAATCTTCTTTATGGAGGCTCACATTTTTCCCAGCTTAAATAATTTTCTAAAATTAAGGAGGTTTTGTTTCTGTGATCATCTTTTCTTAGCCAAGAAAGGGAGTACAAGTACCTTCATACGTATATTGTGCTTTCCATACTAAGTAGTAATCTTGTACCTTTTAAAGCAAGTGTTAACTGTAAAAATGGGAGGATAGCCAAATGCTGTCTTACTAGAGAAAGACTGAAAGGACTGAAATGTTACTTCTTTGTTTTAGGGGGGTGAAATCATTTCTGATAAAAGCAGAGGAAAAGCACTGTAAATTGAGGGTGCACGTCGATAGCCCAAAATATTGGATCAATGTGGTAGATGGGTTTTGCTTAGCCTGCAAATGTTTTAAAGACAGAAAAAAACAATAGCTTTACACATAAATTTCAATTTCTTAATTTTTCTTAAAATCAGAAGATATGGCAGCAATTAGGTCTTTCTGATGAGCAGCTATGTCTCTAAAAAGAGGGCATGAGCTCTTCAATTCAAAATAGTTCTTAACCTCTCCCTTAATGCACGTGTACCTGCAAACTCCCAGGCTCCTGTGCTATATTGTGTGCACTGATAGAGGGCTGGATTGCTGCAGTTATATACTCTTTGTCCCAACAATGCTTTGACCCAATTTGACTAGACTGATGAGCAAGCAGTAGCCAAGCCACAACTCACATAAGTTATTACAATTATTTCTACTGTCAATCTCTGCCATTTAGTTGGGGGGGGGGGTGCTCATATTGTCTACCCTGTCATGGTTACTGAGAGAGGGGAAGGCAAGAATGGATAGTTAAGAGTACTTACTTTCTTTGTAAACCCACAAAAGGACAGGTTTTTGCCTCTTTAGAATTTCTATCAGTTGTCCTTTATGTCTTAGACACTATGATGATAAAAATGCTGTATTTCCTTCCCATCACACTTTTCGCTAACTCATGAGCCACTTAAATGAGTGAAGAGTCTTGTTCAAGGTTTCAATATACTGTTTAAAACTAAGAGGTAATTACTTATCTCTGCCTTGGTAGCAGATGGAATCACAGGCAACCATACTAAGCCAATACACAGATGGGTTCATCAACTTGCTTTTTCACATTTTGAGAATTACAGCCCTAAAGAAAGATATACCAACAGGTGGTCTTTAGACAGCAGATTTCAGCTTTGAGATGTTTATGCCATTTTAAAAATTTTTTGTGTGCTAAAAGGATTAAGCAGTTAAAGCAGTTTAATATGATAAATGAACTATAAGGACAAATTTCAGTAAGCTAAGAGTTCACAGAGACAAGGACAAAAGATAAACTTCAATCTCAATCCAGACATCCAAAGTAGAAGTGCGTTCTTAGATTGATAGGATGTATAAATTTTAAGTGATTTATCAGAAAGAAAAGCTCTCTAAGTAAATTCTACTGTTTTATTCTAACAGTTGGGAATTGGGAAAATACACCTACATAACAACTGTTTATTACTGAAAGGGTACAAAAAAGTAACAATCTGCATTCAATTCTATTCCCTAATTTAGCTACCTGCTTTTTAACCAGCAATGTCAAGCAGAAGTTTCTATGACGATGGATATGTTCTTTTGAACCATCCGATACGGTTTTCACCAGACACAAGTGGCTATTTAGAAATCTGAAATGTAGCTAGTGTGACCAACAAAAAAAATACCATCATACTGTGGCTATGCTACTGAACTAGAGAAGACAGCTTCTTCATAGGTGACTGACTAGCAAAAGTGTACCTGGAAAGAAAATGGATGGAAAACCATCAAAATTTCTCCTGAAACCTTATTGATGATTAATGTGGGATACTAAGTTCCCAGTAGCACAGAACATATAAAGATGTATTTGTTTTTCTGGTACTTAAAGTACATCAAATTTAGATTCCAATTCTTTCTAAAAATTTTTTTAAATTTATTTTTATTTATGTGAACGGCAGAGACAGATCTTCCCTTGCTGGTTCACTTGGCAAACACCCATAATAGCCGGGGTTGGGCAAGGCCAAAGCCAGAAGCCTGGCATTCAATTCAAATTCTGGATTCCTGCTAAAGTGCACTCTAGAGGTATCAGGTGATGGCTTAAGTACTTGGATTCCTGGCACTTACGTGTGACCTTGATTAGAGTTCCAGGTACCTGGCTTCAGCCTGGCTCAGCCCTGGCTGTTGTGAACATTTGGGAAGTGAACAAGTGGCTAGAAGATCTCTCGTCTCTCCACCTTTCAAATAAATAAAAATAAATACATAAAAATAAAAAAAAATCCAGTGCATGTGGAATACGGAGACACCAACTTGCAGGAAAAAAGCATAAGTTTCCTAGTGATTGAAAAGCTAAAATGATAAATGTTACTTAAATAAATGATAGCCTGGAAAAATGGCTTCATAGTAACAACCTGAAGAATGGGAGCAAATAACTATGACAAATTTAGGGATTCAAAAGCAAGAAATGTGATAACTGTATAAACCCTTTGCTGTTCATTTCCTGAATTGCTATCTGCCCAGCTAAGGTTCTGATGGAGAAAATGACTTTTTATTCTCTCACAAGTAAGAAAAACAAAACAAAAAGCTGACTTGAAACCATTTACAAAACATCAGTTTTGAAACTCTATTTCCTTGCATATATTTGAAATACTGTTCCTGAAATTTTACTTAACTGTTCCTTAAATGTTTTCTAACAGTATCTAAAAAATAGAGATATACTAGCCAGTTAATTTGAGGCTTGTATAATTTAATTACTGTTGAAGGTAGTACATGATAAATCTGAGAAACAATCACAACTCACGAATGATGTGACAAAGAAAAATAAAGCTAAATAAGGTAGCAATAACTGATAAATCATACTGCAAAATACTGCAACAGAAAGAAGAAACTATAGTTCAGACCAATCTGAACTACATGCATGTAGTACTATACTAACAAGCATTTTAGCTGATTTGTTCTTCAACCACATTCCTACAACCATTTCTTTGAATAACTTCAATATACACAGAGACAAAGATAGGAAGTTATTGTTAAAACAACACATTGATTAAGAGTCTGAATTTAAGTTGGGATTAATACTTTCTTACAAAAATTATTTATTTGAAAGGCAGAGTGGGTAAAGCTACCAGTTGTGATGCCAGCATCCCATATGCGTGCTGGTTCGTGTCCCAGTTGTTCCACTTCCAATCCAGCTCCCCACTAATGGCTGGGAAAAGCAGTGGTAGATGGCCCAAGTTTTTGGGCCCCTGCCACCTACATGGGAGACTGGATGAAGCTCCTGACTCCTGGCTTCAGCTTAGCCCAGACTCGGTCATTGTGGCCATCTGGAGACTGAAACAGTGGATTGGAAGATCGATCCCTCTCTCTGTTAACTCTGACTTTAAAATAAATAATCTAAAAAACAGTGGCCAGTGTTGTAGCACAGCAGGTAAAACCTCCATCTGTGAGGCTGGCATCCCCTATGGGGACCAGTTCGAGTCCTGGATGCTCCACTTCTATTCCAGCTCACTGCTAATGCACCTGGGACAGCAGCGGAAGATGGCCCAAGTATTTGGGCCCCTGCACCCACATGGGAGACCTGGAAGAAGCTCCTGACTCTTGATTTCTGTCTGGCTCAGTCCTGACCATTGTTGCCATTTGGGGAGTGAACCAGCGGATGGAAGATCTGTCTCTCTTCTTCTTTCTCTTCCTCTCTATGTGTAATCTTTCAAATAAATAAATAAATTTTACAAAACTAAAACAAAAACAATCTTCTGATTATACATATGTCAGAAATATACCCCTCTTGACACATGACTGTATGTCTAAGAACGTTTTAGTAATGGTATACGGAAATCAAGCTAAACACTCATCAGTAGACTACTAGTTAACAAATTATGGTACAATAGTATGCAAAATTAAAGATAACTGATGTGGAAGCCGCACTGTGGCATAGTGAACTAAGCCTCCACCTGCAGTGACAGCATCCCAAATGGGTGCCAGTTTGAGTCCTGGCTGCTCCTCTTCCTATCCAGCTCTCTGCGATGGCCTGGGAAAGCATTAGAAGATGGCCCAAGAGCTTAGGCTCCTGCACCTACATGGGAGACCTAGAAGAAGCTCCTGGCTTCCAGCTGTTGTGGCCATTTGGGGAGTGAGCCAGCAGATGGAAAACCTTTCTCTTTCTCTACCTCTGTCTGTAACTCTATGTCTCAAATATATAAATAAATCTTAAAAAAAAAAGGATAAATGATGTAGTGAACTTTTACCTATTGACATGAAAGATGTTTGTAATATATTAAATGAAAAATCTGGTTATTAAATGGAATATATACATATACATATATATATATAGCCCAGTTTCATATTTTAAACAGAAATTACTCCTCTCCTCACATATTATTTTCAGAAAACTTAGAACACACCATAAATATTAACAGATTATTAGTAAATAGATGAGATTAAGATTATTTTTGTTTCCTATATTTTTATTTATTTATTTTTATTTGAAAGGCAGAGAGAGAAGACAGAGACACTTTCCGTCTGATGGTTTACTCTCCAAATGGCCACAATGGTTGGGTCAGGGCAAAGCCAGAAGCCAGGAAATCTATGCAGGTTCCCAAGTGGGTGTGATGGGCCATCATCTGAATCCTTTCCAGGCACATTAGTAGGGATGTGGATTGGAGTAAGAGCTGCAGGGAATCAAACTGGCACTCCAACAGGGGATTCTGGTGTCACAAGTGGTGGTTTAACCTGCTGTGCTATAACAATAACTCTCAGTTTTATTTTAAATCTTGAATCCACCTAACATTTATTTCACTGCCCTAGGAGTGAGGAGAAAATCCAGCTCTTCTTTCTCTCCCAAAAGCCTGTTCCCCAAAAAGAAATATTAAATGTAAGCTTTCTCTATTCTACTAGCACAAGGCAGGCTTTCACAAATACTTTTTAAATGAATACATGAATATTACATATAAAAGGATATATATACATTTATATTAATAAATACAAATTTATTCCTTCTACAAATATGTACATGCCTACTGTATGTGGATACTAAACTAGGCCTTGCATATTACAGTAGTGACTCAGACCCAGGAGGCTCACAGTCGAGAGGTAACAAGCAACCATATAGCAATACTTAGCACTCTTGCTGTGACACCCAAACACACTATCTGAAATATGACATGTTTTAAAATGCTATAGAGTCGACCTTCCAAGAAAGGAGGATCAGGTTCTAAGCAAGAAGTAAAAAAAAAAAAAAAAAAAAAAAAAATCACAGATTCCCTAGGGACATCTGTTCAGCCAGGAGCAACCTGGATTCCTTATTTCCTGTACTTTTAAATTTTAAAAAATTGAATTTATTTTGAGAGGCAAAGAGAGAGAGTGAGCTCCAATCTGTTTATTCATTCCCCAAATGCCCATGACAGCTAAAACTGGGCCAAGCCAAAGTATGAAGCTGGGAATTCATTCCAGGTCTCCCATGTGCATGGCAGGGACTCAGCTACAAGCTTTGTTAAGGAATTAACAAGTTAACCTAAAGAAAATGGCAGGGACTCATTAAAATGTTCTAAGACAATGAATGGCATGATCAGATTTGTATGATACAAACCATCACTTGCTGCCTCTGGGTGAGTATCAGCTGGAACTGGGAGCAAAGCCATGACTTGAACCAAGGTACCAACAAGACACAGGCAGGCTTAACCCCTAAGTCAAATGCTTACCTTTGTTTCCTGCATTCTTTTTCAATTAAAAAGAAAACTTTATTTTGGGAAAGGCATTTTTTCTTATAATTTTTTTTAAAAACTATTTATTTATTTAAGAGGCAGAGTCAGAGAAAAGGAGGAACACACATAGAGAGGTCCTGCATCCACTGGTTCACTTCCCAAATGGCCACAATGGCTGGAGCTGTGACAATCTGAAGCCAGGAATAAGGAGCTTCTTTCAGGTCTCCCATATGGGTACGGGGCTCAAGGACTTGGACCATCTTCTGCTGCCTTCCTAAGCCATTAGCAGAGAGCTGGATTGGAAGAGGAGCAACGAAGACTTGAATAGGTGCCCATGTGGGATGCCAGCGCCACAGGCAGAGGCTTAACCTAATATGTCACAGTGCTGGTCCCCTTATAATTTTAAGATTAATTTTTATTTGAAAGAGTTACAGAGGGCTGGCGCTGTGGCTCACTAGGCTAATCCTCCGCCTTGCGGCGCCGGCACACCGGGTTCTAGTCCCGGTCGGGGCGCCGGATTCTGTCCCGGTTGCCCCTCTTCCAGGCCAGCTCTCTGCTGTGGCCAGGGAGTGCAGTGGAGGATGGCCCAGGTGCTTGGGCCCTGCACCCCATGGGAGACCAGGAAAAGCACCTGGCTCCTGGCTCCTGCCATCGGATCAGCGCGGTGCACTCGCCGCAGCGCGCCGGCCGCGGCGGCCATTGGAGGGTGAACCAACGGCAAAAGGAAGACCTTTCTCTCTGTCTCTCTATCTCACTGTCCACTCTGGCTGTCAAAAAATAAAAATAAAAAAAAAAAAAAAGAGTTACAGAGAGAGGTAGAGACGGGGGGGTGGGGGTGCTTCCATCTGCTGATTAACTGCCCAGATGGCCACAACGGCTAGAGCTAAGCTGATCCACTCTGGAGCCAGGAGCTTTTTCTGGGTCTCCTATGCAGGTTCAGGAGTCCAAGGATTTGGGCCATCTTCTAATGCTTTTCCAGATCATAGCTTGATTGGAAGAGGAGCAGCCAGGACTAGAACCAGCACCCATATGGGATGTTGGTACTTCAGGATGAGGCTTTAACCCAATGTGCCATAGCACTTCTCTGCCCCTACCTTGCAATTTTTAAACTTTAAAACATTAAAAAAGAAATGCCTGAGAGGTATTTGGCGTATTGGTTTAGATGTGTACGTCCTACATTAGAGTGCCTAGGTTCCATTCTCACTCAGCTCCCTCTCCTGACCCCAGGTTCCTGCTAATTCAGACTCTGGGAGACAACAGTGATGGCTCAAGTAATTGGGAGACTGTTAACTGATGTGGGAGACCAGGACTGCATTCTTGGCACCTCAGCCCAGCCCTTGTTATTGCAGCCATTTGGATGAGAACTGTTTGTCGAATTAATAATAATAATAATAATAATAATAATAAAAACTTGTGAAAAATGCATTTTTCCTTGGGAAAAATCTTTTTACTCCAGGAAAATTAGACTCTAGGTATTGGATGTTCCAATGAACTAAGTGAAACAAAAAGATTAAGATACTGAAACAGTAATAGACACAATTCTAAAACACCCTAAAATTCTGAATTTTTTTTTTTTTAAGATTGTGAGAATTCTCTTAAATTAACAAGGTATCTAGCAAAGGAAAGAATTTAAGCCTCAAAAATCAAGTAGCCACTTCTCTCAAAGAAAATCACAACCACAGTAGAGCTTTAGCTGGCAGTCCTTATAGATTCAGACTTACAAAGTGAGTAGGGGAAAGATGTTGCCAAGTAAACAAAATCCATGCCACTGATTAAAGAAAAGGAAGCAAAAAAACCTGTGGTCAAAAGATTTGCTAGGCAGTTGCTACATGAAGGAAATGATGGATGCTATAGCAGAAAAACAAGTGAAACCATACAACACAAAGGTCAGCTCAGGATAAAGTCAAACCACCTCAATGCATATAAAGCACACTATTTTGCTAATGGACAAGCTGTTAAACATGCAAACACTTTTTTTTTTTTTTAAGAACTATAGCTAAGGGAAAGAAAGAAAATTTTTTTTAATTTTTATCTTCTTTAAATTTGTGAAATATGAGCATTTTTGTTTCTCGAACTACCTTTTTGGCCAATCTATCAGGTTATATAGAACCTCTACATAAATTGAGAAGAGTGGGAGGCAGGAAAAAAAAGGCCTTAAGAAGCACAAAATTCAACTGTTCCACATTCAGTTTCAAAATCTGAGAACTGTAAGATTTTAAATTGTTTTCCAAGATATTCATGATTAATATTTATTCCATCAGTTGGTTAACAAATATACTTGTAATGTACATCAACTTTTTTTGGAGAAGCTTCTGATACATAAGAATTATATTTTATCTATATTGTAATTTTATTTTTCTACTTTGTAGAATTATAGCCAAATGTTAATTGATCAGAAAATAACCCAAAGTCACATGGTAGAAATGATAAAGGATACTTTAATTAAAAAAAAAAAAAAAAAAAAAAAAACAGAAGTGTTCTCAGAGTAAACACTATTACCAGTGTTAGTGATAAAGTAGTAAAAATATAAAAACTTTTGGGGCTGGTGCAGTGGCTCACTTGGTTAATCCTCCGCCTTGTGGTGCCAGCATCCCATATGGGTGCCGGGTTCTAGTCCTAGCTGCTCCTCTTCCAGTCCAGTTCTCTGCTGTGGCTTGGGAGGGCAGTGGAGGATGGCCCAAGTGCTTGGGCACCTGCACCCGCATGGGAGACCAGGAGGAAGCACCTGGCTCCTGGCTTTGGATCAGCACAGCGCCGGCCGTGGTGGCCATTTGGGGAGTGAACCAATGGAAGGAAGACCTTTCTCTCTCTCTCACTGTCAAATAAATAAATTTAAAAAATATATAAAAACTTTTAAAATATTTTCAATTATCCTATATACTTACACATAGTGGATTCTCTTTAAGAGTGGAAGATAACAAAAGTATGAGTAAGAGTTATTTCATATTAATTTTGAACCACCCCTCTCCCCAATATGACACAACCAAATTTCCTCAACATACGGACTCTATTTTCAAAAGACTGGAAATTATGTCTTAAAAAATTCATGATAGATATTATTGCAGCAGTTTACATGAGTTTAAGATATGCATACATACAGATATATTAAAAATGCCATTCAGTATATTTGTATACACTGTAAAGACTGGAAAATTACTTTTAGTGCCTTAATCTTTACTTAGGAAATAAACACTAAGTGTGAATTTAAAATAGAGTAATAAATGAAAAATGTACGATTGAAACTATATTTCACAAAGGCAAAGGATCCTATACTACCATCCAATATACTGTATAATTTATTTTATTGTCTTTTTCTTCCTCTCACATAAGTGTCCTGATGGTGGGGATTTGTCTGTTAGTAATTAGAACAATTTCTGGCACACAAGATTATCTCAATTAATATTTACTGAATAACAATTATGTTTAAAAACTGCTATGAACTCTATAGCTTTAATTCTGAGATTCAGATTTTGATGGGTAGAGACAAATCATATTTTGCTTTACTGTTATTTAATTAATACAGTAACAGTGGAGAGCTCCAGAAATAGATATACTAGTTTAAAATTACTTGTAAATAAGAGACACTTTTCTCTTGTTAAAACTACAAATCCAAGGCTCACTGTTTAAATGGGTCTATTCCTCTTACCAAATTACTAACAGATGGTGTCCCAAATTGGGTTAGAACAAATTTAAACCCACTCTAACAAGAACTACAGTTGACAACATTTTGATAACTCTGCAATGTTACTTAGCTACTTTAATCACTTACACATTTTTTACGTACTACTTTATTTGAAATTTACACATAATATTCATTTCTAATATAATGTGCAGATTAAGTAAAAGACCGTGAAAGTACCTAAAGTACTATACGTATATGAAATTACAGTTATTTTATGTTTATGTTATAGTCAATAATGAACACTGGAAATTTTCTAAGCTTTATGTCTGAATTGTCAACAGTGGAGAAGTATTTCTAAATATGCTATCAATATTTCTAAAATGTTCTGCTAGGGTAAAATTTAATACTCATTACCTTTTAAAATTCAGAAACTAGAAAACTTGACATAAATGATCCTTTTCTCTTATGTTGATGCAGGCTAAACTCAGGATAATAAGCAAAAGGGACATGATGTGTAATTTTACATCAGTGCTAACATTTTCACTTGTGCTTGCACTGTCTGCTTCTGCTAACTCATAACCTATTTCCTCTATTTTGAGATTCAAAGATTGTTTATAGTCCTTGTCTCGACAGTTGAGGAATAGTGTTATTTTTTTCTTCATATTATTTGTTGAGCTCTTTACTTAGTGTACAGTTAATAAGTATAAAGTAAACTGAAAATATAACTGTAAAAATTAAGTGTGGGAATAGGAAAGAGAGGAGGAACAAGGGTGGGCATGTAGGTGGGTGGGAGGGTAAGGTGGGAAGTATCACTATGTTCTGAATCTGTACATCTGAAACACATGAAATTTGTACACCTTCAATTAAAAAGAAAAAGACTCATGAGGTTAAATACGCTAGTCTACATTACCTGGATGTAGTATGGGTGGACAGAAAGCAGTGTTAGAACCATTGCTTTACTACCAGGTAATACCTGTACTAGCTAACATTTGGTTCTGTAGCAAATGCCCATTTACAGCTCAGCTTCCTTGCACTTTAAGGGCAGGAAACAACAAGGTTATTTTTTGTGTGTTCTTTAGTTCCTCCCATCCCTCTGATTATCATCACCCATATCTCAGAGTTCTTAAAACTATTTTACTATGGCAGATTAATGTCTGCTTAGACTACAGTCTATATGGAGACGGCATCATCCCACTCTCTTTGTCATCAAAGATTGATGTATTTGGATATCCCTACTAATGAAATATTATTATAGATAGGTATGGAGATACCTCAGAAATCTGAAAAGAGATCTACCCTATGACCCAGCCATCCCACTCCTGAGAATTTACCCAAGTGAAATGAAATAAACATATATAAGACTTATCTGAACCCCATGTGTACTGCAGCTCAATTCATTGTAGTTAGGATATGGAATCAACTCACATGTTCATCAACTGACTTATATACACACTACGGAATACTACTCAGCCATGAAAAAGAATGAAATGCTGTCTTCGCAATAAAATGGATGCAACTGGAAACCATTATGCTCAGTGAAATAATCCAGTCCCAGAAAGACATATATTGTTTTCCCTGATTTGTGGTAATTAATATACAGAGCACAAAAAATGTAACATATATGAGTGAAATTAACATTTTGAGATTTGAGTAACTTATAGCCTTTGTTTATACTCTTAAGGAATAGTGGCTTTTCTATTTACTACTTATTGAATTCTTTATTTGGTGGAGGGTTAAGCTTATGATTATAATATAAACTGAAAGTATGTCATTGTAAAAATTAAAAGAAAAATAAGAAAGGAAGGAAGTGGAAGGGTGGCAGCATGGGCTAAACGGAGGATAGAGTGAGAAGTATCATTATGTTCTTAAATCTGCCTATATGAAATACATTAAATTTGTTCACTTTATATAAATAACAAATTTAATAAGAAAATTAAGCATCCCTTGGTATCCTAAACTTTGTCTTTTGCTTAGTTACATCTGTGCAATTCATTTACAACCTTGCCTAAAAGTTACTTAATATCTACTCACTGCTTGAGAGCCCATGCAATTTTCTTTGGAAACACAAAAGACTTAAGACACTTTGGCTTTCTGGAATCAAAGGCTTGGCTATGAACTGATAAGCTGTATAATTTTTGACTAGTAACCTAGATTCTCTACTTAGCTTTTCTTACTTATCAAATTGAGATAACATCTCTTCATATAGCTGCACTGAAAATGTAATAAAATAATGCATGTGAAGTAAACAATACCTAGCAAACAATACTTAACTATTAGCTTCTTCAAAAGTCATAATTAGTTGCAAGTCATAGAATTATCCTTTATTTCTAGGTAGCCAATTTCTCTATCAACTCCTTCATAATAAGAGTTATAAATTATTTAATTATGAAAAGTGTATCTTTTATCAAATAATTTTTACTTAAGTATTTAAAACCTTTGATCTTGATTTTTTTCCAATATATCTCATAAAACACTTCATCTTGGAATACTGGGATGAATGAATCACGATTTTGAACCAGAATGTCATTTTAATGCATTCTAATAAGTCTATTGCTTATAATTACAGTAGTCTTATTAATAGGATATTCTGGGTTCCATATTCTGCTGGGTTTCAACTTTGAATCACTGATTTAAAGAACGGATTTTTATTACTGATTTAGAAAGCACTCAGGATCATTAAATGCCTTGTAGTAATCATTATGAAGATTTACTACTCCGACGTGGTGTGCAGAAAATAGAGTGACAGTGTGCAAAATGGATCTAGAAAAATCTCATTCTAAACACATCCTGTTAAAATATTTGCTCTGTGCTTGGCCAAAAGACTGTGCTTTTTATTTCTGTTTAAATGCTACAACTAGATACCACTGTTAAGTCTTAACTAAATGTTATATTTTTCTTTCAAATATGAGAAAAAGCTCTTCTATTAGAACGATTCATAAAACTTTTAGTAGACTCCAGAAGCATCTCATGAAATTCTGTGAATGATTAGAAAAATGGAAGAAGAGGTTCACTATGGACAAGATTAAGGAAAAAATTTAATGAAAGGTAGTCTCTAAAGTCTCCTTGATATGATTTCATTAATCAATCAAGAACACAGGGGCTGGTGCTGAGGCATAGTGGGTAAAGCCACTGCCTTCGATGCTGGCATCCCATTTGGGCGCCAGTTCATGTCTTGGCTGCTCTACTTTCCACCCAGCTCTCTGCTAATAGCCTGGGAAAAGCAGCAGAAAATAGCCCAAGTGCTTGGGCCCCTGTACCTGGCTGTTTGCTTTGGCCTGGCCTAGCCCTGGCCTTGTGGCCATTTAGGAAGTGAACCAGCAGATGGAAGATCACCCTTTCTTTGTCTCTTCCTCTCTTTCTCTTTCAAAATTAATAAATAAATCTTAAAAACAATCATTCATCACTCCTTGCCAGTACTTGTGTGATTGTTGATTATACACTATTGATAAAACAGATTCTAATCCAAGTCCTCATGCAATTACAAAAACCAAGGAGGGAGTTCATTAAACAAATATATATGCAAATTACTATAATAATAAATTGTACCAAGTTTCATGAAGAAAAGTGTGCTCTTAGGAGAATATGGGGAATGAATAGGAGAAAGGACCACTAAGGGTTGGAAGGTTGCTTTGCGGAAGTAACTTTTTAACAACTGGGATAGGCAGATGGCTTCTCTGGGGCTACCTTGCATATTTTTTTGCATAATAGATATTTAAGTCTTTATTTTCTCCATACTTTACTTCTAACTCCAATATTTTCTATTGCAGGGATTGGAAGGTGGGGATATTGACATGTTTTATTTATTCAATTCAAAATTAGATAAAGGGTAAGAAGAATAACAGTATAGTTCAAGGCAATATACAAGTGAAGGGGGCCAGAGCTGTGGCCCAGCAGGGTGGGTCACCACCTGTGATGCCAGCATCCTCTATGAGTGCTGGTTTGTGTCCTGGCAGCTCTACTTCTGAGCCAGCTCCCTAAGTACTTGGGCCCCTGCCATCCACATGAGAGACCTAGAAGGTGTTGCAGACTCCAGGCTTTGGCCTGATCCAACTCTGGCCATTGTGGCCATTTGGTGAGTGAACTAGCAGATGGAAGCTCTCTCTTTCTCTGTCTTTCCTTCTCTCTTAACTCTTCCTTTCAAATACATCTTAAAAAATAAATAAGTAAAGATTTCTAAAATTAGTTGCAATTATAGATGTACAGCTTCGGAACCTGGGGGAGGGAGAAAAGAAGAGTGGGAAGTAGGAGATCTGCTAGTTACCAGCAGAGAAGAGAGACCAGACGTGAAGAGAGACCAGGGAGAGTAAAGTTAGAGAGCCTAGGACAGATTACGCCAGCATTATTACAAAAACAAACAAAAACCAAAAATCAACTACAAAGCGGACTGTCAGGACTAAAAAGGCATCATGTGAACAAATAAGTACCACCATCATAGAAGAAATGGTCTAGTCTAGTCTTAAACAATGTAAACTTGGGAAATGTCAAAGAAATATCCATTTCCCACAGGAGTTAAGTGTAACACCTCTAGCATCAGAGACCTGGATTTGAACACCTTCTTATGTCTTTTACTATCTGTGACTTCAGGACAACTTTATTTGATCTCAGAGTTTCCATTTTACTATATATAAATGAGGACTGTATTGTTATTACTTCTTAGTCTTGATAGGAGAGCTCTATGAACATTAGCTACAAGAAATGCCTGATTATATGTAAAAAGCAGTTTGTAAAATAAGGATTTTCAACCTTCTTATTTGATCCCAATAGGCACTAAATGAAAAGAAGTAAACATTACTCATTTCCTATTTAAAGCTTAGATGAGCACACACCTCTAGTCAAATTAACAGAATCTACATAAGTAACTTGTTCCAGGCCTCACAACAAATGGGGATTTGAATCCAGATAGGCTCTGGAGTGTGTCCCCACCAGGAGTTTTTGGATCTCAAAGGTACTATGATTCATTTAACCTTCAGTTTCATTCTGAGCATCAATAGCAGACAAAAATCTAAACTCCACCATTTATATTGTCATGTATTCTTAGACCAATGTCAACAACTAGAGTTGCCTTTTGAATTAGATTCTGGCATAATAATTAAGATGTAAAAACACAGTTATTCTTACTGCAAACAAGTCTTGACAATAATAACAGGTAAGCTGGAGTGGGCATTTGGCACACTGGTGAAAATGTCAATGGGGAGGCTCACAACCCTTATGGGAGACTTGGGGTTTCAGTCCTGGCTCCACTTCCAATCCAGCTTCCTACTGGCAGCAGATGATGGCTCAAGCACTTGGGTTCCTGGCTACCCACATGGGAGACCCATAATGAATTTTGGGCCCTGGCTTCAGTTTGGTCTAGCCTTGGCCATTGTGGAAATTTGGAGAGTGAACCACAGGATGGAAGATATCTCTCTGCCTTTCAAAAAAAAAAAAAAAAAAAAAAAAAAAAAAAAATTCTTGCCAAAGAAACCCAGCTAGTAAATGGCAGGATCAAAATTCAAGACCTGACCCATCAACTTAATCACCAGAGCAGAAGCAGAATAGTAGTAGATATGCTTAACTATTGAAAAGTTATCTTCCCTATAGAGGTGCCAAAAAAGGTGTAGTAATTAGCATTTTAATCTAGCATGAATAGACACTAAAAGAAGGGAAGAGGTTTTCTAAATTTATAAGACACTAACTTACATAATCACATAAATTTCTAACAGAATAAAAAATTACATCTTATGTATGGAGAGAGGTAAAAATTTGAATCCTTGTAACTTGCTAGCAAAAAGTCCATGTGAGGTTTGGCTGTAAGACCAGTTTCAGAATACAACTCCTTTTTGTGCTAAAATGCCTTCCAGTTCAAAATCTAGGATTAGAAGATTCACTACAGCATTACTTCTTGGTCTTAGTTGTAGCTGAATAGTTTGTAGCAAGTTTAATTGCTAAAAAGACCTATCTGTTGTATGTGTGTATGTGTGCGAAGGGCACCTTTCTAACAAATACATTAACTTAAATTTGCAAAAATGAATTATTTTCACATTTAAAGTTGAATATTTACATATTTTAGGTTGAAGCTTTACAAATAAGCTTTTTTCCCAGTTCTACTATATGATCATTCTCACATCTGTGAATTTATACTGAAATAGCTAAACTTGTAGAAAGTAAAAATATCCAAAATTCTAAAATATGCTTTACTACTGTTATAATATTAAAATTATAGCTTCAAAATGTCAAAATGTGACAGACATCAGTTTCATTGGAAAATTTTTGTTTTAGATTTCTCAAGTCACTTAAAAAAAACACTGGGCAAATACAAGGCTTCAAAATTAAAACACAGTTGTTCAAAATTTTGTCAGAATGGGCCATCAAGGGAGGTACCTTTCTCTGAAGGGAGGAGAGAACTTTAACTTTGATTAAGTTTGGGAACTCAAGAGGCTTCCATAGCCTTGCCAGCTCATGACAAGAGCCTCAGATGATTACTGACTCATAAATAAAAGTGTTAATTATTGCCAGCGCTGTGGCTCACTAGGCTAATCCTCTGCCTGCAGCGCCGGCATGCCAAGTTCTAGTCCCGGGTGGGGCACTGGATTCTGTCCCAGTTGCTCTTCTTCCAGTCCAGCTCTCTGCTCTGGCCTGGGAGGGCAGTGGAGGATGGCCCAAGTGCTTGGGCCCTGCACTCGCATGGGAGACCAGGAGGAAGCACCTGGCTCCTGGCTTCGGATCAGCACAGTGCGCTGGCCGTAGTAGCCATTTGGGGGGGTGAACCAATGGAAGGAAGACCTTTCTCTCTGTCTCTCTCTCTGTCTAACTCTGCCTGCCAAAAAAAAAAGTGTCAATTATTAAATCAACAACAGGCATCACTGTGCACTTATACCCCATGTAGGATCTCTGTCCTTAATGTATTGTACTATGCGAATTAACAGTAAAACTGGTCTTCAAACAGTACTTTATACTTTGTATGTCTATGTGGGTGCAATTGTTGAAATCTTTACTTAGTATATACTGAGTTGATCTTCTGTATACAAAGGTAATTAAAAATGACTCTTAATGAAGAATGGGATGGGAGAGGGAGTGGGAGATGGGATGGATTGTGGGTGGGAGGATGGTTATGGGGGTAAAACTGCTATAATCCAAAAGTTGTACTTCTAAAATTTATATTTATTAAATAAAAGTTCTCTAAAAAAAAAAAAAGACCTATCTGTGGTCCATTTTGCTAGTTGCAATTCAATATCCATTGTTCCTTTTTTTGTAAAAACACTTATTTTATTTGGGGTAACGTATCTTGAATATGAGGTAAGTGAAATGAACAGGAAATTGTTAGGTGGGATTTAAGGAAAAGATCCTTTATAGGTGCAGGAGATGCTGCTGGCATGCTCTGCTTGTTAGATGTTCTTTCTTTTCTTTCTGGGAAAAAGTAGCAATAGCTGGAGTTCCAGCAGTCATACTGTCTCATGAAGTGACCTTGAAGGCGGAAACTATGTGTGAAGGAAGGTATTACAGAAAAACAGAAGTGGTTTGAATCCTTCTGATTATGGTGCTGCTACACCAACTCCAAATTACCTCATCTAACATTTTATAAGCAAAACATAAATATCCCATTACTATATTTGAATCTCCTATTACATATAGCCAGACCTAATTCTAAACAGACTACCTTCACAATGAAAATTTGTGTATAATCTAAACTTTAAACTTACCTTACTCTTTAAAATTAGAAAGCCTAGCAAAGTTAACAGTGAGGAAAAGTTGAAAGTAACTAAGAAGAAACCATCATGATTAGGACAGGTGTGAAAATCTGGAAACTGGTTCCTCATATGCAGATTATTAGTTAAATCACAAGTTTTTATTGAGTGTTATTAGCCTAGTTTCAATTATTTTTCTTTTAAAATATTCTATAAACTTGTCACCAATTAAAGCCACTTTCTACTCCCACCCTTCCCCATCACTGTCCAAAGGGGGTTCACTATCAGTCATTTCCACAGTGTTTAAATTTATTTAAAGGGACATTAAAAGAAGAAAAAGTTAACTTTGAGTCTTCACTTCATGCTTGCCAAAAGGCCGAGAAACAATAATCTTGAGTCTTTATTTCCAAGCCTATCTAAGATTATCAAGATAAAGTTCTGATTCAACATGTGAAGCAGGATACACAGCAGACTCATAGAATGGTGGATGTCCCTAAACAGCACTCTGGCCTCAGAATCAGCCCTTAAGGCATTCGGATCCGGCTGAAAAGCCCATGAGAGTATTTCAAGCATGGAAAGCCAAGACACTATGCCAAAAAAAAAAAAACAAAAAAACAAAAAAAAAACCACAACCAAAACCTAAATGAAAGATCTCTGCAAGTGAAATCCCAGTGGAAAGAACAGAAAGAACAGGTCATTAAAGAAGGAGGTACCTTTCTCTGAAGGGAGGAGAGAACTTCCACTTTGACTATGACCTTGTCTGAATATAATCAGTCAGCGAACTCAAAAGGCTTCCACAGCCTTGGCAACACATAACAAGAGCCTAGGCCGAGGGTGATTACTGACACCATAAACAAGAGTGTCAATTTGTTAAGTCAACAACAGGAGTCACTGTGCACTTACTCCTCATGTAGGATCTCTGTCCTTAATGTGTTGTACATTGTGATTTAATGTTATAACTAGTACTCAAACAGTATTTTTCACTTTGTGTTTCTGTGTGGGTGCAAACTGTTGAAATCTTTATTTAATATATACTAAATAGATCTTCTGTATATAAAGATAATTGAAAATGAATCTTGATGTGAATGGAAGAGGAAAGGGAGTGGGAGAGGGGAGGGTTGCGGGTGGGAGGGAACTTATGGGGGGGAGCCATTGTAATCCATAAGCTGTACTTTGGAAATTTATATTCATTAAATAAAAATTTAAAAAAAGTAAAGTTCTGAAGTCCCAAGGGATTTCATAGTTAAAAAATGCTACTTTTAGTTAATACCTATATATACTGTTTGCCATGATGGGATGGAAAATGAGAAAATGCTAATAATATTGGGATCCTCAAGAGGAAAGACACTGGTGGGTCAGAAGGATGACAAAATGGAAGAGTGGCAGACCTTGAGCAGTAAATAATTACATTCACTGCCTACTAAGTCAAGGAATTTTAAAAAATACGTAATTTTTCACATTTTTGAATTATTTTCATTTTACTTGAGACAGGTCTTTCTTCTACTGGTTTAATCCCCCAATGCATGCAACAGCCAGGAGGAAACCAGGGGACTTTAACTCAATCTAGGTCTCCCGCATCGGGGGCAGAGACCCAAGTACTTAAGTAATCAGTTGCGGCCTCCCAGGTTATGCATTAGTAGGTAGATGCAGTTGGAAATGCAAACTCCAATATGGGATGCAGGTGCCCAGGAGGAGTGATGTCTTAACTGATGTGGCAAACACCTGCCCCTATATCAAAGATCAATACCGATATTCAAATTGTTCCCTACTGTCTATGGACAGTGCTGTGGTCAAAACAAAGAGAATCAAGGAAGACTAAGATTAGAAAGAAGGCATTGGGCTCACTCATGCCTTAACCAAGAAAAAATACCAACAATATTTCTTGTTGGATAAACAAACTGAGGTAGAAAGAAGTTAATAATGAGCTATAAAGAGAAAATCCAGGTATACATTTACTTGTTAAGTAGAAAGGGAAACTTCCACTGAAAACTTTACTTGGTTTAACAGAGATTGACCCAGTTTTATTAAGGTTTTCCCTGTAGAAGAGAAAGCCTATCAATTATCAGAGGAAAGTAAAATATTCTAAGAATTATTTGCACAGTATTTTAGTACAACATGAAAACAGTATAAAGTAACAGTATGGAACCTTGGATCTATTTCTCCTTTAGTCTCCTTCATGGCACTGTTAAACCTGAGTTCATTACTGGCTCCCAGTGACTCTGGGCTGCCTTCTCTGCTTTAACAGCTTAGCAAACTGTATTATCTGGCCATTAAGCATCTTTGGAGATTTCTACACAATGAGCTATAATTAATCTTAAGAGTATTTGACCATTAACATGTAAAAAAAGTTTACAGTTCCTGGGGCCAAGGCTAGACCTTAAGTATTAGTAAGTTTATGCATTTGTCTCCTAATTCTAAAGTAAATAAGTTATTCTAACAGTGAATTATTGATACAAAAAAATCAACATTGTGAATATTTAAGAATAATTGAGCCCCCAAAGTGTATTCTGTAAGTCCTTAAAGTATATATATCACATCCACGGCTTGGAAGTACGTAAAAGTGAGAAACTCTTTTCCTTTTAATTATCATAGAGATAAAAGGCAACCTAGAGTAATGCCCAGAATACAAACTCTCTCCAAAAACATTAGTCTGTCTTCTGTTACTTTTCTTTCCTCAGATTCATTTTATAAACATACACATGCACACACTGTTTAAACAAGAGGTCAGCTGATTAGGAGGCCAGCCCTGATTTGATGTAAGCAACAATCCTAACAGTGTAAAATACTATTTTTCTTTACAATGAGTGTGTGGACTTAAAACTAGCCTAATTGCTGTTTTTCCTCAAGAAAATCTGACTAAGCCTCTGCAGAAAAAAATAAAAGCAGAATGATTTACAGCAAATTCAACAATTTGTAATTAAAAAACCTTGCAACAGAAATGTTACCATACTGGAGAGAAAATGACACCCAACTAGTAGGGCTAAAAGTCATGTTTTACAAGACTCTCATTGTAATCTATTGACTGGCATTCAGCTAAACTATAACTTCAAAACCATTTCTAAGGGTGATTAATAACTTTATGCAGTGTTATACCATTAAGAAGATAGAATGGGAAAAGTAACAATTTCACTTATATACAGTTTCTTTTTTTTTTGGTCATTGGTCATTCATAATTTCTTTCAGTGAAACAGAACCAATGCCAATGTAACATCTAAGCATTTCCTTTGTTAAGGATAATAAGATAATAATTAAATTAATTTAGACTTTAAGCCATTTCCTTTCTTTTTTTTTTCCTTTTTTTTTGTTTTTTTGACAGGCAGAGTGGACAGTGAGTGAGAGAGAGAGAGAGAAAGGTCTTCCTTTTCCGTTGGTTCACCCCACAATGGCCGCTGTAGCCGGCGCACCGCGCTGATCCGAAGCCAGGAGCCAGGTGCTTCTCCTGGTCTCCCATGTGGGTGCAGGGCCCAAGGACTTAGGCCATCCTCCACTGCACTCCTGGGCCACAGCAGAGAGCTGGACTGGAAGAGGAGCAATCAGGACAGAATCCAGCGCCCGGACCAGGACTAGAACCCGGGGTGCCGGCACCACAGGCAGAGGATTAGCCTATTGAGCCACGGCGCCGGCCTAAGCCATTTCCTTTCAACAGATAGTGCTCAGGAATAATTTTATGCAGACTGCAATGTAAATAATTATATATTATATTTTTTTCATATCTATTAGTTGCCACAGATTAGAGAAAGCAAATGGTATTTGTCTTTTTGGGACCAGCTTATTTCACTAAGTATAATGGTTTCCAGTTACATTCATTCTTTATTCAGTCAGTTGATGAACATCTGGGTTGATTCCATATCTTAGCTATTGTGAACTGAGCTGCAATAAACTTGGGGTACAGAAAACTTTTTCATATGCTGATTTCATTTTATTTGGGAAAATTCCTAGGAGTGGGATGGCTGGGTCATATGGTAGATCTATTTTCAGTTTTCGGAGGAATCTCCACACTGTCTTCCACAATGGCTGTACTAGTTTGCATTCCCATCAACAGTAGATTAGGGAACTTTTTCCCTTACATTCTCACCAGCATTTAATTTCAAAAACATTTAAGAAGCTTTACTGTCATAGACAAAAAAAATACTAAAATTACTATGTTAATTTATTAACATTTTTCCATTGATTTTTAAAAATCTATATGATATAAACTGAAATTCTGAAGAATTCAGGCTGATTCTTTCCCTTTTTATTCTACAATAATCTTATGACATTAAAGAAAATATCATCACTGCAGTAAAAATGAAAATGTATTAGCTCATCACTGTGAAAGCTGAGAACTGATACCAGATAAGCTAGTTGCTCTAATTTTTCTCACATGTCAAGATGGAATTTTAATACATAAAACCATGCACATACCTCAAGTATTAAATGGAACAACTCTAATTCAAATTGAGAACTGTTTTATCTTTTAAATTGAAAACAACTACTATTTCAAAAAACAAAGGACTTACGTCTTACATATGAAGACAGTATCAGAGCTGAAATGTTGAAAAAGATGTTACTTGTGGAATGTTTGCATTTTCTCTTTATAATAATTGTGAACAAATTTATTTTAAAAGGTTAGAAAGCAATTATGGGGTTGGTGATGTGGCATGATAGGTTAAGCCTCTGCCTGTGGTGCTGGCAGGCCATATGGGTGCTGGTTCGAGTCCTGGCTGCTCCTCTTCCAATTCAGCTCTCTGTTATGGCCTGGGAAAGCAGTAGAAGATGGCCCACCTGTACCAGCATGGAAGACCTTGAAGAAGCTCCTGGCTCCTGGCTTCAGATTGGCCCAGCTTTGGCCATTGTGGCCATTTGGGGAGTGAACCAGTGGATGGAAGACCTCTCTCTCTCTGTCTCTCCCTCTCTCTGTCTGTAACTCTCTTAAAGAAATAAATCTTAAAAAAAGAAAACAATTATGAAAATTTAGGTTTCTGTGAAAAATTCCCTCACAGCATGAATCACATTAATGATGAGTTCATAAAATCACTGGTTAGGAAAAGCTGGCTGACCAAATAGCAAGAATAACCAAATAGAATTCAGGAGGACAGGTTTCCAACAGTAGTACTACCAATTAGAATAACTATAGCCAGTAGTTCAATGGAATTTAGACCATCTTACCAGAACCGGATGGCCAGATTTCAAAGATCAACACTCTCAATTAATAGCTCTGCGACTTCCAAGTGCATTTCTCAGGTCTTTAAAAGTTCATTTCAATTACATTTAAAATGGTTAACAGTAATAAGCCATCCAGAACTATTTTTGAATTAAATAAGATAATCCATGCAAGGGACTTAGTACAGTGCTGGGCACAAAACCACAGCTTGCTATCACCATGACAGTAACCTTTAACAGTCCAATTATCTGGCTATTGGTTTTCTTAAATGTAAAATACTAGTACTGATTTGGGCTGGATAACTTCTAATGGTTTGTCCATCTAAAATTCTACATCATTCCAGAATATACAGGGTCAAAGAACATAATTTTAGAACTTCCACCGTACTATGCCTAAGGTCATAGTAATTTAAAAGCTACAGAAGAATCATTTTCTGTCATCCTTTTGAAATTACTTACTGTATTTATTAAAGCCAAAGTTATAAGCACACACAGGAATATCCAGATCGCTTCTATCACATAAACAAGGGTAACTACAACAATTTCTGAATAACAAGTCTTAACAGGAATTTAAAGGTATACACTGTATAACTTATACATTTTACTATAAGATCTTGTCATATCTCCTTCATAGAAAAACCTCAAATACGTAATCCAGAAAAAAGGAAATACTGTTTTGAAACTGTTAACAACTGGAAGGTCTAATAAAATTTCTCCATTGAAAATTATACCTCAAAATTCAAATTACTGGTAAGGTTTTCTTTGCAGTAATATTCACATTTTTAAAGTGTGACACAAATATTTAAAAAGAATCAGAGTTTTAATTTGACAGAAAAATTAAGGAAGCATATCCTATATGTCCTGAAACCAAGCTGTTGATATACATAAGCATATTAACTTGCACAACAAATAAATAAATTTTAACAAAATATCTGGAGAACTTTAAAAAATATGTCTTACAGATTAATAAGAGCTCTCAAAAAACATTTCAGTTTTTTAACATTATGATGGGTGTGTGTGATCATTGAAAAGTTTTCTAAAAATTAAATTTTTTTTCCAGGTAACAGGATAGCCCTGGGGGTTTAGCGGCAGTGCTAGGCTCACCTGGCATCCTAGGCCAGAGGGAGTAAAATTGTGCTGCTCTGATACCCTATTAAGTTTTCAAACCAGGAAACATGTTCATCAGTCAGTACTCACACCTCATTTTCTTATTAGCAAAAATGGGGTTATTACTCTGAGTTTAAGAAGCTAAGATTTCTTTTTAACTCGTTTCATTTCCAGAAACTCTTATCTTTAACAGATCTCTACACTTCGCACTCTGCAGTTCCCAATCACTTGAGAAATTTTACTTTATAACCAGTTCATGATAAAACGGTTGTGTAAAGTTCATGCCACAAAATTAAAACTGTGTCCTTACCCTCAATGTTTAGCTCAAAACAAATGTGGCAGAAGGAGAGTGTTTCTTTGTCTGTTCCCAGTTTACAAACACTGCAGATGTTGTCATCATTTAGATCAATGTTTACAAACTGCTCCTCTTCGTTCATAGTGCCCCTGTTGGGAAACAGAAAAGAAAGTTATGTAATTCCAAGAATTTCTTACAACGGGCAATACTGAGAACTTCTAGGAAACGAGGATGCTGTTCTGTCTCTGTAAAGCGATGGCCCCACGACACCGGCATCGCCATACTTGCACTTCAACATCCTACTTTTACTGTGGAAAGACAGAGAAGTAAACTTTAAAGCCTGGCTAGAGGTCACTCTATGCCCAGGTCTAGACTCACTCTCTCTTTGGTCGCGTATTTCATCTGGTCTCGGCAACTGGACAGCAAGAGGTTTGCAAGTCCTAGTCCTCCTCCTCCTCCGCCCCCGATACACACTTTCTGGCACAGAAGGGAGATTAGCAGCTAGGCCTTTTCAGCTGCTGGATTGGGTCAACCAATTTAACGCTGTTATACCCGGGGGAGACGACTTGCTGGGGACACTGCTTTGCTAACTTCATGATGGGAACCTTAGGTGCGTTTCCCTGCCTCCACGTCGCTAGGCTTCCTAGCCGAGGTCGCGGCCGGAAAAAAGCACGTGGAAACGCCAACATCCCGGGAGAGTGGCCCGACCGCGTCCAAGGCACCCGCACCCAAGACCGAGCGACGGCTCCACGGTCCGGGGCGGTGTGAGTCGTGAGGTGCGCGAGCCCGAACGGCGGGAGCGCCGCATCCCCTAGCCCTGGGCTTTCTCCCACACAGGCAGGCGTCCGAGGAGCCCCGGCGGCCGGTCCGTCCGGCCGCAGCGTTTCGGGGAGCGGGTACTCGCCCGGTCTCCGGCGTTAGGGTCGCGCTCCTGCCTCAGAACCGCGTCCGTCAGTCCGTCCGTCGGGGCACTCTGAGCGCCACGGACCACGAGGGGCAGCCGGGCTCAGAAGTCCACAGAGGCGGGGCCACGGGGCGGAACGAGGGCTGGACGCAGGCGGGGCGGGGGTCCGAGTGCGGGGTCTTTACCGTCCGGCTCCGCCGGCCGCCGCAGCCCTTCCGAGCGGCTCGGGCTCCTCCACTATTGTTTCCGGCCGCAGCGGAGGCGGCAGCAGCAGAGGCCGCCGCCGCGCGCCTGGCCCCGCCCCCTCCCGCCGGCGCCATCCCGTGAAGGCTTCGGGGAGGGTGGCGCAGCCGAGTGCAAAGTTGCCCGGTCTCTCGGAGGCTGCGGAGCCGCTCCGTAACCGCTTTCGTTTACGTCGCACCGTGCCTTCCGATTCTGGTGTGGTTCCCATCGTCTTGCCTGGGTCTCTTACCGGTCTGTGGCCCGCAGCTCCTCACAGCCCCCCCTCCCCTCAGCGCGAACATGGATGAGCCCGTTACCGCCTCCTCTTTCGGCGTAGTGGAAACTCCCGCCAGGGGAGGGGGCCGCCGCGGGGCGGGAGCCGGAAAGTGACGGGTGGGTGCGAGAAAGGGGCAGAGACGCGTGGGTAGGGCTTGCTTGGAAATCAGGAGACTGAGGCAAAATACTATCACTGAACTTCCAGGTGGGTGCCAGTTGTCCTGTATCATGAGGGAAAAGTTAGTGTGCCAGGTGTCCTGATTTAGGCATACTTTAAAATACAGAAGCTGCATTTTTTTTTAATACGGACTTTTTTTAAAAAAAAGGGGGTGCCCTTCCCCCACGTATGGTACATTCCTTGCACGCCCGAGGTATAATGCTGGAGTCACACTTCTTATTTTTAGGTCCACTCCTCTCTTAAACTCTTGCCTGACTTCTTAAGCCATTCTATCTCCATCTATCGGAATTTTTATGTCTGTCGCTGTCTCGGTGACAGTTTACGCAGTACTTTCGCTTACGTTGCCTATTGTGATCCTCACTACAGGCTAGAGAGGAGAAACGGGAACTGTTCTGTCGTTTTGCAAGCTAGGACGGACTGCCCCGAGTTGTCACGGTTGGTGACAAACAGATCTGGGGCTTGAACCAAAGGCGCCTGACAAAAAGATCACTGTTATTTTCCATCCCATCGAAAGCACCTGTTCTGGTTACAGTCACAAATAGAAAAGGGGTTGGGTTGTCAGTCTACAGGATAGTATTCTGAACTAATGGTAGGAGTGGATTCTATATCTTTGAAATTCTGAGTCAGATTGTCACTTGATGTACACCATGGATGTCCCCAAAGAGTGATTTGTGTTCTTGCTACTTAAAAAAAAAAAAAAAGTGTGGTAGATGGGCCAGCAACAGTGACGTCACCTGAAACTCTCAGAAATGTACAACCTCAGGTCGGTTTCAAGATTGCCTCAGAACCTGCAGTTAACAAGTGACTCCTATGCACATTAACATTTGAGATGCACTAACTGAGGTAGAAAAGTCTGTTTTTCTACATGGATTTCTCGTTCTAGGTATATATGACTAAAACATGTAGCATCTTGGATTCTACCCATCTTTTCCATAAAACGTGCTTTCTAGAATCACTAATGATTTCCTTGCCTTTTAAATGGTCAGAATTATTTATCTGTGGCATTTTACATATTTTATTTGTATTCTTTGAAACTCTCCTTTTTTTTTTAGATTTATTTATTTATTTATTTGAAAGGTACAGTTGGTGGGGGTAGGAGGGATGGGGCGGGGTGAGAGAAACAGAGAGATCTTCCATCCACTGGTTCTCTCCCCAAGTGACTGCAACAGCTAGGACTGTGCCAAGCCGAAGCCAGGAGCCAGGAACTCCATCTGGGTTCAGGGGCCCAGGATCTTGGGCCATCTTCCACTGCTTTCCCAAGCACATTAGCAAGGTGCTGGATCAGAAGTGGAGCAACCAGGATTCCAACTGGCATCAATGTGGGCTACAGACTGTGGCCTAATCAACTAGGCCACATCACCACCCCTCCCATTGTTTTTTAAATCAATGCATCAAGGTATAATTTATAGAAAACTTTCTCATTTTAAAAGCACAGATCAATGAGTTTTAACAAATGTATGCACTTATATAAGGACCAACCCAACCAAGACATAGAATATTTTCACAATCCTCAAATCTTATTGATGCCCCTTCCCAGATAAACTTCCCTAACTTCTAGTGTAGTTTATATCACTAAAGGTTAGTTTTACCTGTTCTAAAAGTACATATACACAGAATTAATGTATGCGTTCTTTTGTAATTGACATCCTTTCAGCATGTTTTTAAGATTCATATTGATGTTTTATAACAGTAATTTTACAGTTTTACAATTTGTTTCTCTGTTTACTTGCTGGTGGAGACTAATTGTTTTCTAGATTTCAACTAGAACTGCTGTGAACATTCATTTACACATCTTTTTGTGTACTGATCTCTTTCTCTTCTGTAAATACCTAAAATGGAATTGTTAGATCATATGGTAAGTATTTGTTTAATTTTGAAAGAAACTGCCAAACTGTCTTCCAGGGTGGGTTTCAAACCATTTGCTGTATTCTGAATGTTTGTGCCCTCAAAATTCAGGTATTGAAATGTTAATCCTCAAGCTGGTAGTAACAGGAAGAGAAATCCTCAGAGGTGATTAGGCCATTAAGGCCGAGATTAGTACCCTTCTAAAAGAGGCTTGAGGGAGCTTCTCTGCACCTTCTGTCATGTGGCAACAAAGTGCCATCAAGAAACAGAGAGCCCGCCCGTAACCAGACACTGAATCTGCTCATGCCCTTCTTGTGGGCTTTCCATCCTCCAGAATTGTGTGGACAATAAATTTGTGTTGTTTATAAATTTTCCCATCTAAGGAATTTGTCTACAGTGGCCAGAATGAACTAAGATGCCATTTACATATTTAGGATTATTAAGGTCTTCTTGATGAATTCACCTTTTTCTCATGGAAAAACCTATATTTTGTAATATTTCTTCTCCTGAAACCTACTTTCTCTGATATTAATATAGACACACTCTAAGTTTTATGATTGGTGTTTCTCTTCTTTTTATTTTGACCCCTTGTGGGTCAAAAAGTTCACAGAAAAGGTGTATTATGAAAAAAATGATAATAATTTCAAGTTTTTGCATCAAAATAGACTTGTCTTTTAATCCAATTTCCCTGAAGTTTCAGAATCTCACACATACACACACACACACACACACACACACACATAATATATAGCAGTAGTATTTTGTGTTTTAAATTCAATCTGGAAATCTGTCTTTTAATTGACACATCTAACCCATTTATGCTTAATATAATCATCACTGTCATTGGATTTAAATCCATCATCTTGCTTTTTGTGCTATATGTTCTTATTCCATTTATCGTTTTATTTCCTCTTTAAATACTTTATTTATTTTTTTTGTATTTTTGTCTCATATCTACTTTATTAGCTACACTTTATGTGTATATAGGTATGTACATATGTATGTATCCATTTATTTTTAGATTGCTCTAGGGTTTACTAGATCTGTATTTAATAATGCTTATAAATAACACTTTGATAATATTTACATGTAAATAATACTTCATGTAAAATGTAAGAGACTTATAATAATATATTTCTGTTTACTCTGTTTGCATAATTACCATATTCAGACTCCAAATACGTTATTTTTTTTCATTAATCAGCTATCTTTTGAGCAAATATGAAAAGAAAATATCTTTTTTATTAATGCATGTGTTCCTCATTTCTTTGTGCATATCCAGATTTTTATCTGCTTTCACTTTCCTTCATTTGAAGAACTTGTTTTATCATTTATTGTAGTGTACCTCTGCAGGTGACAGTTTCTTCCAGCTTCTGTTCCTCTGAGAAAGTACTTCACTTTCATTTCTGAAGGCTGCACTGTGTAGATCTATGAGGGGCCTTAATAAAGTTCATGGAAAATGCATGTTATAAAAAACAAATTAACTGTGCTTTAAATTCGAAGTATTTTTTGCACCATAGTAAATTTATCTTTTAATTCCGTATTTCCATGAATGTTTTGAAGTACCATTGTAGAATTCTAGGAGGATATCCTTTTTTCCTTACAGCATTTTTTTTCTAAAGATTTATTTATTTACTTGAAAAGTGGAGTTTCAGAGAAAGGCAGAGACACACAGAGAGAGATCTTCCATGTGCTGGTTCACTCCCCAAATGGCTGTGCAATGATGGGTGGGGGTCGCTGGCCTAGCCTGAAATCCCTTTTGGGTTTCCAATGTGGGTAGCAGGGGTCCAAGCACTTGGGCTGTCTTCTGTTCCTTTCGTAGGCATATTAGCAGAGAGTTCTATCCTGTGTTCATATGGGGTGCTAGCATCAGGGCTTAACCTGCTGTGCCACGATACCAGCCACTCCACAGCCTTTCAAAGATGTCACATGTATTTTGGACTTGGCTTGCTTCTGATGGGAAGACAGTAATAGTTCTTTGTTTCCCCATGTTTATGTCTTCGTCTACTTTAAGATTTCCCCTTTATTACAGTTCTTGACAATTTGATTATATTTGTCTTTGTTTATTTTTCCTTCCAGGAAACTTGTTGAACTTCTTGGACTTGGGATTAATATTTTTCATCAAATCTAGAAGTTCATTTCTTTAAAACTTTTCCCTGATATTCTGTGATTACAGTCACATGTATGTTAAAGTGATTAATGTCACTCCAGAGATCACTAAAGCTTTGTTCATGTTTTTTCAGTATTTCCTCTCTATCCTTCAGTTTTTATAGTTTCTATTCACAAGTCTTCAAATTGATTGTCTTTTCCTCTGTAATGTCTAATCTGCTTTTAAGACATCCGGTGAAAATTTCATTTTGGATATTATATTTTTCATTGTAGATATTATTATATTTAGTTTTCTTTGATATTTTCCACTTCTCAACTCTCTATGTTTTTCTTTAAACTGTTTAATATATTTATAAGATATATCTTAAAACTCTTATCTGCTAGTTCTGTCATCTTTGTTGTTGTTCTTGTTTCTGTGGGAGGGTTTGTTTTTGCTCCCTGTTATTGATCACATCTTCCTGCTTCTTATCTGATATGCTTTGATTGGATGCTGACATTGCAAATGTGACATTATTGAGTGTGATAGGAAAGATGTCTGTGTCCTAATCCCTGTATCTCATAAATAGATATGTAACATTGAAAAAGAAACTTTGCAGCTGTAATTGAAATCATGGGCTTTGGTAAGATAGGAGAGATTTTCCTGGATTATTGGAATGAGTTAACATGAACCTTTAAAACCAGAGATTTTTTTTTTTTCAAGTAAAATTAGAGCGATAAGGCAGAAGGGGAAGTGAAAGCAATTGGAGGCATGAGAAGAACTTGACTCGCTGTTGCTCTAGGAGCAAAGACAGCCTCTAGCTGATAGCTAGCAAGGAAATGTGGATCTCAGTCCAAAAATTGCAAGGAAGTGAATATAGCCAACAACCTGAATGGGTCAAGAAGTTCATTTCTTTGTTTTTTCAAGATTATTCATATTTATTGAATATAAACTGTATTAATTCCAATTCCCTTTCAATTTTTTTGGAAGAGCTCTATATTCCATTACATCCAGAAATATGATGTAAAACAAATGCAGAGAGTAGATTCTACTTCTCAACCTTCCAACATCTCGATTTCAGCACCTTGAATTCAACACCTTAAATTCTAAAAAAAGGTTTCAACTGAATTATGCTTTTATTTCTCACTTACAGAACTTTAAGATTTCACATGAGTGTTAAGCCATTATATTTGTGCTACTTTCATTATGGTCACATTATAAAACTAGCACATTGAATATCTGAATTTTTAGAAAGAGTTGAGCAATTAGCCTTTCTATTTCCTGATCATTTCTCAGTTTTGGAGCTTACCAGCTCCTCTATCCCAGTTCTTTGTACAAAATATAATATGTTATTATGAACCTTAGTCACTCCATTATGCTTTGGAACTCTAGAACCTATTACTTAAAGTTTCTGCATTTTAGTTGAATAAAACTCAAATGACTCCAGTTTCTGTGAGTTCCAGTAGTTACTCAGTTTGTGGTTCCCTAGTAATTGTTTTTTCCCTAGTCGTTTTGCCTAGGCTCTTAGAATATTACCCTGCACAGGCACGGCTTAATATTCAGCCTAAGACTAAAGGAATATTGTTAAACTCTATGTATTCTTTCTTTCTAACACTTGCAAATTCTAGCCATCAGACACCTCAGTACAGCTTTGCTGGACTTCCCCCATGTGAATCCTGGTCTACAAGCACCTCTAGGCATAAAACCAGAGCAATTATAGCGCTTATCTCATTTATTTGCTATTAAGAATCACATTTTTGTGTGACCTATGTTCTAGTGTCTGAAAATAGATATTTCATATGTTCTGATTTTATAACATTGAACAGTGATTCTGTCACCCATTAATTCATCCTAGCCGGAATCCTTTCTTCTTTGGCCGGTGGAGCTTTACTTAGATTTTTCAGCCTATCTTTCACAGTACATTCTGAAGCAAATGCAAATGGTATCCCCTTCTGAAAGATTTGTTATGGTTTGTGCCTTTTTTTTTTTTTTACCACAGTTATACATAAATCTATTTAGTATTTACACGGTTTCAGGGGCTTTCCAGTTTACTATCTTATTTGGTAAAACCACACTTACTTACTTGGCTAGCCAAGAATTTTATCTGTAACCAGTTGTAATCCTTTTTAATTTAGTAACTCAGTGAAATATGCAAAAAATATGTCATAAACTGTAAGGTGACATGCAAAGATTACTTGTTTAATTAGTTCTTGACCTATGACAGAATTACCTTGACTTTAGGTTTTAATTATTTAGGGATCTTTTTAGGTAGAAATTACAGAAAATCCAATTAATAATATTCTGTTTATCAAGTAAGCATTTAATTATTTCACCAACCAAGATTAATGGGGCCAAATGCTTGCAGTTAGCATTATTGTCAAGACACCCCTGTTTGAAACTCCCTTGGCTTTTCTCTCAGGAGTGACTGTCTTAGAATTAGACTGCATATTTTCTTCTATGGAAGAAGATGTGGATGGAAGATGTGTTGAGGAGGGAAAAGGAAGCTATGTCTTTCACTTTTTCCAGGAAGGAAAAGCTTTCCTGATAGACTGTAGTAAATTTCTACTTATATCTGATCACAACTGTTACATTACTTTTAAAGCAACAGGTTCTGGGAAAGTGAGGATTCAGTTTTGTTTTGTTTTGTTGTTTTTTCATTCTCCATGACAGAAGGTAAGGAAAAGAAATCATATAAATAAACAACAATGTCTGCTAGACCTATTATATAATTTCCTTTTGTGAAAATCACTTTTACATCTACAACAGTGAAAATCATCCTCATGTTATTTAAAGTCCAACTCAAGTGAATGTTATAAAACTTTTCCACTGCCTTCCTAAGCCCCCACAACTGTTGGTTGTGTTACTGTTCTTTTTGGTATTTTTAAGTAACATGGTCCTATTTTTAAAGTAAGTTTAGTATACTCAGTATTTCTATCCATCTGTGTCTCATTTCTGGTTCTCTTTATGTTATTGCTTTTCCTAATGCAGATGTGATTTTTCTATTTAGCCAGAAAGATTGGCACATGTGGATCTAGAATTAAAACTTTCTTGTACCATGACCATAAAGGTACTAGAAACTCAATATGCATGCATGATCCATTGCATTACTATTTCCATTTCTGTACTCCATCTCTCTGTCATGTGATGTTAAAGTTCACTATAGTGGGCAGAATAAATTTCCTGATCCCAGTGAAATACTAATGTACTTGGCATTAACAGAGATCTTAAATGTGTGCATGTATGGTTTAGCTTGGCTTCTTGTATCAAATGTGTTGTGAGAAGAATTTTGCCCAAGTATTTGTTTATCCAAGAGTAATGAGAGACATAGAGCAGACCCGGGATCAACTTGCAACCTAAACTGAGGCTCAGCTGACCTATAGACCCAAGATGGATGTTTCTTGTTGAGACATTGAGTTGTGAATTGTTTTATAATTCAATATATTGTGGTGTTAGCTGAATAATATGGTGGAATACTGAATATCCAAGTTTAATGCATATGCTTGTTCCTAAATCAATTATAATAGCTAGTGCTTTGATCCCATGATATGGAGATTTTCCCCAAAGGAAAATTGTTTCAGTCACCAGAAAAATATAATGAAGGGAAATATTTTTATATTTTAAAATACAATAAAGGAAAAAGCAGTCTGTAGTCTACACTGATGCTCTTTATATATCAGTATTCATTGCTATTCTACCTTGCTCATTGTGTATTTAATACTTATATCTTAGAATTTGTGCTTGTATCCATTAGGATTCAATTTTCCACAGTAGTAATAATTTAAAAAAACTCAAAAAATGACTTAAAAAGGTATGTTTTTTTTTTTTCTCTTTTGTTGAAGTCCAGAGGTGGGCAGTCTCAGCAGGTGTGGTGACTGGTCTACACAGTGCTCAAGCATGCATGTTGTTTCTTGCTTTCTACTCTGCCATATGTAGAACGTGGTCTCGTTTTTGTGTGCAGGAGGTAGGTCCTTTCATTAGAACCACATTCAAACAACTGGAGGGAGAAGGAGGAAAGACAGGCTGAGGAATATATACCAAGTGCCCTTTAAGGATATTACTCAGAAGCTGCCCCATAATACTTCTGGTTACCCTAAGGGCCTGTCTGAAAGGGATAGTTGAGCATCACATCTTTATTCTATGAAGATCACAGCTTTATTGTATGTGGCCAGCTAAAGATCAGGGCTTCTGAAAGAGTAAGCATGGGCAAGGGAATAGACAACGGTTGTCTCTACAGTAGTGCTCAGTAACTGTTTTTTGAGTGAGTGCATGAGTGAATAAGTCACACAATAAAATTTAAATTGGTTAATAAAGACAAGATTTGATTTTTGAATCAGACTCAAATATATGGCTTAAAGCATATATTTGGGGTTAAAATATCTATTTTATCTATTTAAACTATTCCTCATTTTTAATAAAAATGCAACAACTGTTTTAGAATTCATTCTGATTCCATTCAAATTGAACACAGTGGCAAGCTTACTTCAGCTTTGTTGATCTGTTTTCTAAAATCCTAACTCTCTGAGGATTCTATACTACTCTCTTGGAATCCTTAATGCCAAATCAAATATCATTCTTAAAATTATGGCTTTTCTTAAGCTTAGACAAGCATCTCTTTGAAAGTTTGGGATACAAATATTTGAATTAAGGGGATTTACTACCTAGAATTTTAATAATGCTGACATTATGGGTAAGCTGTCTGCTGATCCATTGTCCTGTTGTGCAAGCAGAACAAACCAAACCTATTCTGGGCTGTGGATAAATTCTGTGTTGGCATTTCTGGGAGAAGATTGGGAGTTAACTACCAAGCTATTGATTTTTTTTCCATTGTAGGCCAAATTCAGTCTTCACTAATGTACACTGTACTCACTGTTAAGTTCAAGGTGATAAAAGGAAAGTTTAGGATTGATGTTTGAAGTTAGAAAAGAGTTTATTTCATAATATTTCACCAGAGGTTTATTGTTATATTTCTTTTTTTTAGGTCAAAAAGAAATGTATTAAGGCCATAGAAACATTAGGTAGCAAGGCCATGTGAAATCTAAGAGGCTGACTTGTTTTACTCTTTTTCTTTTTTCTTTTTTTAACTTTTGTTTAATAAATATAAATTTCCAAAGTAAAACTTTTGGATTATAGCAACTTCCCCCCCCCCCATAAATTCCCTCCCATCTGCAACCATCCCATCTCCCACTCCCTCTCTCATCCCATTCTTCATCAAGATTCATTTTCTTTTTTCTTTCTTTCTTTCTTTCTTTTTTTTTTTTTTTTTTTTTTGGACAGGCAGAGTGGACAATGAGAGAGAGAGACACAGAGAAAGGTCTTCCTTTTGCCGTTGGTTTACCCTCCAATGGCCGTTGGGGCTGGCGCGCTGCAGCCAGTGCACCACGCTGATCCGATGGCAGGAGCCAGGTGCTTCTCCTGGTCTCCCATGGGGTGCAGGGCCCAAGCACTTGGGCCATCCTCCACTGCACTCCCTGGCCACAGCAGAGAGCTGGCCTGGAAGAGGGGCAACCGGGACTGAATCCGGCGCCCCGACCGGGACTAGAACCTGATGTGCCGGCTCCGCAAGGTGGAGGATTAGCATATTGAGCCACGGCGCCAGCCAAGATTCATTTTCAATTATCTTTATATACAGAAGATCAATTTAGTATATACTAAGTAAAGATTTCAACAGTTTGCACTCACATAGAAACACAAAGTATAAAGTACTGTTTGAGTACTAGTTATACCGTTACTTCACATAGTACAACACATAAGGACAGAGAACTCCCATCTTCTAGTTCAGTCCCCAGATGACTGCAACAGCCAAGGCTGGACCAGGCTGAAACTGGGAGCTGGGAACTCAATCCTGGTCTTCCATGTGAGTGGCAGGGATCCAGCTACTTGAACCATTACTTGCTGCCTCCTAAGGTGTGCATTAGCAGGAAGCTAGAATCAGGAGTGGAGCTAGGATTCAAACCCAGGCACTGTAATATGGGATATAGGAGTCCCAAGCAGCATCTTTCTATTTTTATTTTTATTTATTTCTTTATTTGACAGGCAGAGTGGACAGTGAGAGAGAGAGAGAGAAAGAGACACGGAGAAAGGTCTTCCTTTGCCATTGGTTCACCCTCCAATGGCCGCCGCAGCTGGCGCGCTGCGGCCGGCGCACCACGCTGATCCGATGGCAGGAGCCAGGTGCTTCTCCTGGTCTCCCATGGGGTACAGGGCCCAAGCACTTGGGCCATCCTCCACTGCACTCCCTGGCCACAGCAGAGAGCTGGCCTGGAAGAGGGGCAACTGGGACAGAATCTGGCGCCCCGACCGGGACTAGAACCCGGTGTGCGGGCGCCGCAAGGCGGAGGATTAGCCTATTGAGCCGCGGCGCTGGCCCCAAGCAGCATCTTAACAACTACGTCAACCAACAGCCCCTGAAATGGAAGTCTAAATGGCATTAGAATATTTTTACATTTTAATTGTTATATAAAGATTTGTAAGTACCACATTGGCAAATAATATTTTATTTCCTGCTTTTTATTATCCTATTAAATGTTAACATTATTAATTATAAAATTTATCATCTATGAGGGGTTCCATCATAATTAAAAAAAAACTGGAAAATGTAGGCTTCAGGCCAGCGCCGCAGCTCATTAGGCTAATCCTCCGCCTTGCGGCGCCCGCACACCGGGTTCTAATCCCGGTCAGGGTGCCGGATTCTGTCCCGGTTGCCCCTCTTCCAGGCCAGCTGTCTGCTGTGGCCAGGGAGTGCAGTGGAGGATGGCCCAAGTACTTGGGCTCTGCACCCCATGGGAGACCAGGAGAAGTACCTGGCTCCTGCCATTGGCAGCGCGGTGCGCCGGCCGTGGAGGCCAACGGCAAAGGAAGACCTTTCTCTCTGTCTCTGTCTCTCACTGTCCACTCTGCCTGTCAAAAAAAAAAAAAAAATGTAGGCTTCAAAACTTAAAAAATTAATTTGAAAAATGACTTTCTAAATTGTAATACATCATTTTTGTCATCTTAAAATATATAGAAGTCAATTTCTGTATTAGCTAACTTTCTGTGTTAGAGTAGAATAAATGGTTATAAACACATATTTGGAGAATCAACTATGAATAAGATAATCTCTCTGACTTGTAATAGCAGGTGGGAATGCTCCGGTCTGGTAGCAGCTTTCTATGTAGTGATTTAAGGGTACAGCTTTCTTCTATCTTGTGATTCCCCCACCCCCTTGAACCCTGTCCTTGGTGCAAGGTCAAGGTGTAGTCACCACATCCAGATTTCAGCCTTTGGAAATGGAAATAGTGTGGAATGGATACATCCGTCTTAAAGGTACTAGTCCTAAAGAGATAGACACATAGGACATGTATTCATATTTCATTACTGAGAATTTAGTCATATATTTAAATCAGTCTGTAAGGGAGACTGGGAAATGTAGCTTCATGATGTGCCCAAGATAAGGAATGGTTGAATATTGGTAGAGGGCTAGCAGTCTCTCCCACAGTCCATAACATCGGCTTCCAAGTTTCTGTATATATCCTCCTCACATTCATCATCTTTCCAAGCTAAACCAAAAGATTATATTCATGGCTGTCCTACAGGAAATAGTTCAAAGTTCTGTCCAGTCACTGTATCCAGTTCCAAGTACAGTATCCCTGGGTGAGGCTCAGCATCCCACTCTGGCCCAGGTGTATCTCTAAGTTGTCTGGTGATCTAGCAACTAAATGCAGCATACCTTCCTCCATATATATCATCTCTATTCCCCAACAGAATAAATGGTGGATTAGGGACAGGATAACTATAACTGAAACTCCCATTAGGAAAGGAAAGAATAAGAAAGACAACAGTTAATGGTCTAGACAGCTAGACCAGGGTCTCAAAGACTGCTGCCCTGGCAGTGGAGGTGTTGTGGGAGAAGTGGAATCTAGATTCCTATTTCATGTTCTTGCCTTCTAGTTAGATAAAGCATCCTGAGTACGGGCACCTATATGGTACACAAAACGGTAAAGTTTATTTAAAAGGTGAGAAAACTGACCTCCCCTTCCCAACACACAGGTCATAGTTCAGGAGTGGAGTGGCCAAGAAGAGAAAGAAGTAGGGAAGGAAGTGGAGAAACAACGTCTCCCCACCCTGTCCTTTCCTCATCCTAAGAGAGAGGCTTGATTACAGCTGAAAACATCTTTACTGTTTTAGAGGTTTTCAGTGGCTGCCAAAACTAATTGGCTACCATTCTGCTACTTGTAGAATCCATGCATTTATTTATTGAGTTTACTAAATACCAGGCTATATGCAAAGCCCAGAGTTAAAAAGATTAATAAGATACAGTTCATGCATGTTCTAAAATTTGACAACAGGAGAACATGGAAATAATTATAGTTAGCTATCCAGCATACTTTACCATAGAGCAAGTCTTTACTAGCATTCAATCCAGTATAGTAGAATTTGTTATTATAAGCAATCCAATGTGGATAGAGAAGTCTATCTTACTAGCTTTGCAGTAGGCCCATATGGATTCAACTCTTTTTCACCTTTTGAGGGAAGTTTTCTTCTGCTACCACAGGAATCACACAATGTGCACAATTGTGGTCATATTAAATTCCTATCTATTGAGATATACACTCAATAGATGGAGAGGATTATAGGATTAAGAAGGTAGGTCGGATAGCTATCAGGGCTGGCATGGTGGTGTAGAAGGTTAAGTCTCCACCTGCAGTGCTGGCATCCTGTATGGGCACCAGTTCAAGTCCCAGATGCTCCATATCTGATCCAGTTCCCTGTTATTGCACCTGGGAAACCAGCAGAAGATGGTTCAGGTCCTTGGGTCCCTGCACCCACGTGAGCGACGCAGAAGAAGCTCCTGGCTCCTGGCTTCAGCCTGGTGAGCCAGCAGATGGAAGATATTTCTTTCTCTCTCTCCCTGCCTCCCTCCCTCTCTCCCTCTTTCTCTCTCTCTCTCTCCTTCTCTCTCCATCTCATCCCTTTGTACACTATTCAGGTTTCCTTGGAAACAGTGTTGTAAAGTGAACCCATAGGCAAGTTTTTTCATGAAGGACAAAAGTTTTAGTAACACCTTATCCACACCTGTACTCTAAAGACCATGGCAGAAGTTTAGCAGATTTTGGTTACTGAAAAACTTTTACATTTCTCTGATCCTTGAGAAAATGAAGTAGGTGATATTTTATTTTACAGCGAACTCAAATATTTCCCAGCCCTGTTATCTTATATGCAACATCCTGTTGTGCCACATTTTATATTTAAAACCGTTAAGTAGGGAAAGAATTAATTATTCATACGTGTTCAACAAAACAGATCAAACGTAGTGGAGAGTACAGCCCCACAGTTGAGAATTCCCACTGAATTAAAAATACTACTCCAGAGTGAAATAACCTCTCATGAATAATCTTGAGTCTTCACTTACGTCTAGAAGGACATCAGTAAGGACTGATCTTTCCAGTCGTACAGAATATACAGGCACACCCCAAAGAATTTCTCCATTTTTCAACATTTTCCAGCAGAATGCCTTGTGGCTTTTAATAATTGAACTTCATAAAGTGTATGTATCTCTCAGCTGATGTAGCCTTAGGACAAATGTATACTTAGATCTCTATTACCTAATACAGTAAATATTTTTGAAATCTAATTTAAATATATAGATTATAAATATATTCAATAAAAAGTGAATATAGCATTAAATTTACAATATATGTAAATCACACCATTGTCAATAAAATGTAAACTACACTAGTTAAGATGTAAAGCACTTCCATCACTTAGTGAATTTCCTTGTGTCCCTTTCTGGAACTCACCTGAGACAACTGCCTTTCTAATTCCTACTAATATCAATTGGTTTTAACTGTTTTGAACTTCATAGAAATGAGGTCATAAAGTATGTACTCTTTTGTGTCTGTTTTTCTTTTGCTCAGCATAATGTTTTTGTGATTCATCTTTTTTGTTTGTATCTATGAATATATCACACTTTTTATTAGCTGCCTGTTGTCAGGCAATTATGTTGTTTTTAGTTTTAAGCAGTTATAAATACAGCTGCTATAAATGCTTTTCTATAGGCTTTTTGTGAACATGTTTTCTCTTAAGTGAATATCTAGAGTGGACTGGATGATAGAGTTGTTATATGTTTAATATTAAAGAATCTACTATGCAATTTTCTAAAGTGTACCATTTTACACTATAGAAATTTATAAGATATTTGTTACATACTGTTTCTTGCATTAAGTAGTCTCAGCTTTAATTTTTAGTCATTGTAGTATGTGTATAGCTTTTTGAAAAATATATTTTATTTATTTGAAAGGCAGAGTGATACAGAGAAGGGGGTGGGGGAGAGAGATCTTTTATTTGCTGGTTCACTCCCAAATGGCTGTAATGACAGGGCTGGCCCAGGCCAAAGCCAAGAGCAAGAAACTCCATCTGGATCTTCCATATGGGTTTCAGGTGCCCAAGTCCTTGGGTAATGTCTCTGCTGCTTTCAGCCATCCTAGCAGAGAGCTGGACTGGAAGTGGAGCAGCCAGGCTTCAACCAGAATTATGATACTGGATGCTGACATCGTAGGCTGTGGCTTAACCCACTGCACAATACTGGCCTCTTTATAAAGCTTTTAAAAGAAAGAAACATAAAAATATCATTGTGAATTTGAAGTAGGTAAACATTTCTTAATGAGGATATAGAAATCACCAACCATGAATATTAGATTAATAAAAATGAAAAGCCTCTGCTCCTTAAAAACACTTTTAAAGCAAAACACAATCTGGGAAAAAAATTCATAATAGGTATATTTGACAAAAGACTTGTACCCAGAATCTATGATCAATTCTTTTTTTTTTTTTTTTTCATTTCCTTCAGAGATATGCCCCGCTGCTGGGTCATATGGTAGATTTATTTTTCATTTTTAACTTTTATTATTTAATAAATATAAATTTCCAAAGTACAACTTTTGGATTATAGAGACTCCCCCCCCCCCATAGCCACCCTCCCACCATCAACCATCCCATCCCCTACTTCCTCTCTCATTCCATTCGCATCAAGATTCATTTTCAATTGTCTTTATATACAGAAGATCAATTTAGTATATACTAAGTAAAGATTTCAACAGTTTGCACTCACATAGAAACACAAAGTATAAAGTACTATTTGAGTACTAGTTATACCATTACTTCACATAGTAAAACACATTAAGGACAGAGATCCTACAGGAGGAGTAAGTGCACAGTGACTCCTGTTGTTGAATTAACAATTGACACTCTTATTTATGACTTCAGTAATCACCCAAAGCTCTTGTCATGAGCTACCAAAGCTATGGAAGCCTTTGAGTTTGCCAACTCTGATCTTATTTAGACAATGCCATAGTCAAAGTGGAAATTCTCTCCTCCCTTCAGAAAAAGGTACCTCCTTTTTTGATGGCCAATTCTTTCCACTGGGATCTCAGAGATCTTTTATTTATTTATTTATTTATTTATTTTTGCCACAGTGTCTTGAATTTCAATGCCTGAAATATTCTCATGGGCTTTTTAGCCGGATCCGCATGCCTTAAGGACTGATTCTGAGGCCAGAGTGCTATTTAGGACATCTGCCATTCTATGAGTCTGCTGTGTATCCCGCTTCCCATGTTGGATTGTTCTCTCCTTTTTAATTCTATCAGGTAGTATTAGCAGACATTAGTCTTGTTTATGTGATCCCTTTGATTCTTAATCCTATCATTATGATCAATTCTGAACTGAAATTGATCACTTTGACTAGTGAGATGCCATTGGAACATGCCACCTAGATGGGATTGAATTGGAATCCCCTGGCACATTTCTAACTCTACCATTAGGGGTAAGTCCGATTGAGCATGTGCCGAACTATACATCTCCTCCCTCTCTTATTCCCACTCTTACGTTTAACAGGGATCACCTTTCAGTTAAATTTAAATGCCTAAGAATAATTGTGTGTTAATTAAAGAGTTCAACCAATGGTATTAAGTGGAACAAAAAATACTAAAAGGAATAAAGTAGTAAGTTGTTCCTTGACAGTCAATATAATCAATTCTTATATCTTAATAATAAAGATACATGCAACTGAGTAGAAAATAATGTGCAAGTAATTGAACACACATATGATAAAGAATGATATTTAAATGCTCAAAACACAGATGAAAAAATGTGCAATATATTCAGTAAAGTTAAAAGTCAATAAAATATTTTCAATGAAACAATGTATGGTAAGGTTTTTGAGTTATTTCAACCAAAACATACAAGTCACAAGCTGATATTTTGAAAAGCTCTTGAGTTTCAGGAAGGAGGTGTTTAGTATTTTGCTGTATACCAAACAATGAATTTTTAGGCACATTAACATTTTGGTTATTGGGAAATAATGTGCTTAGCATTTTACATCATAATATGGTATTTATTTATAGGTACTTTATTGAGTTTCTTAAGGAAATTAACTGAGTTTTTTATTGATATACATGCATTATAATTTTTCTCATGTACAATTATTATAATTAAGTTCCTAGTTAGTGTTTATGTATAGACATATTCAATAACAGACAACTGAACTTAATTGAATTTATTTAAAATTAATTGAATTTATTTGAAAAAGGAAAGTATTTAAAATATTCCTGGCCAGTGCCGCGGCTCACTAGGCTAATCCTCCGCCTTGTGGCACCGGCACACCAGGTTCTAGTCCCGGTCGGGGTGCTGGATTCTGTCCCGGTTGCCCCTCTTCCAGGCCAGCTCTCTGCTGTGTCCAGGGAGTGCAGTGGAAGATGGCCCAAGTGCTTGGGCCCTGCACCCCATGGGAGACCAGGAGAAGCACCTGGCTCCTGCCATCGGATCAGCGCAGTGCGCCGGCTGCAGCGCGCCAACCGTGCTGGCCATTGGAGGGTGAACCAACGGCAAAAGGAAGACCTTTCTCTCTGTCTCTCTCTCTCACTGTCCACTCTGCCTGTCAAAAAAAAAAAAAAAGACATATTTATTTACTTGAAAGTCAGAGTTACACAGAGAGAGAAGGAGAGGCAGAAAGAGAGAGAAAGAGAGGTCTTCTATCCATCCGCTGATTCACTCCCCAGTTGGCCGCAATGGCCAGAGCTGTGTCGATCCGAAGCCAGGACCCAGGAGCTTCCTCCAGGTCTTTCCATGCAGGTGCAGGGGCCCAAGGACTTGGGCCATCTTCTACTCCTTTCAGGCCATAGCAGAGAGCTGGATTGGAGGTGGAGCATCCGGGACTCAAACCGGCACCCATATGGGATGACAGCACTGCAGGCAGTGGCCTTACAACAGTGCTGGCCCATTGTAAGCTCTTTATAGAGTCTGTTTGCCATTTTGTTACATTGATGAAAAGCTGATGAATACAGTTTGTCTACTTCTCACTGGTGAGCTTAAGGTAGGTTCAGAACTGACATTAGAACCTCTTTGTTCCCTGGGTGCATACTCAGCCATGTCTAACTACTGTAACTACTGGCCCAATATCATTATTACATGAAGAAACCCACTTCACCACTTTTTTTTTCTTATGCTAGAGTATGAAGTTAATGTGGTATATCTAGAATGTCATACTTTTCTCCAACCTGTCTTCCCAAGCTATCCACCCTGGGGGAGAGGGTCAAATTCCAGTCTTCTCTCCTTATGCATTTAACCCTTTTGATGCTTCTCTAGGAAATCTTTGTATCCTATTCAAAAGGCTGTCATCAGCTAGGCATGACGAGGAAGAGTGTAATCTCTTTCTGTAAGTACTCTTCCAAAATCTTTGTTCTAGAACATTGCTTTTGAAGCTAAAAACAAATTATGTAACATGTTGTTCTCTTATTCTGTAGTGGTTTTTCATTTACTGTGTTAGAAATATATCTCAGAATGAGTAGATAAAGGAAGGATCCTGGGGCAATAAGAAAAAAAAAACAGCAATAATTTAAAAAGCCCCATATTTCAATTCATCTTTCATTACTTGACATATGAACTTATTCCTTCCTCTCTTTTCCCTCCAGAATCAGTCAGATCTGGTATCGTCTTACTTTTCATCTCATGCATCTGACTCTTTTCTGTTATTGCCTTGGATATCCTTTTTACAAATATACTCAGCAGGTTGCTATAAGCAGAATCTATATCATACCCTTTTTGCATCCTACATAAAGATTTCATATGAATCTTTCTAATAAATAATACAAAGGCCTTCAATGACAGTATATTACCTCTGGGATAAATTATATCAAGATCTTTTATAATCTGACACCAACCTTTCTATAACCTCTCATTTCTTCCTTTCATGGAATCTCTGGTTTATTTGTGTACAGAGAGTTTAGTATGTCTTTAGGCACTATCCCAGGTACTTGAGATTAAATAAAAGATTTTAGCCGCTTTGGCTGAAACATTCTTGATGCTAAGATATGTGACCAATGAAGAAGTAAAGAAAGAGTGGGGCTGCTAATTCCTTGACCTGATTTCATGCCTCTGTGCATTTTTCTGACTTGGCCAACATTGGGAAAGGGAAAAGTTAAAGATTTCATGGTGAAAGTAAAGAGAAAGCTCTAAATTAGAGAAGGAAGAAGACTGTTTCAGGCATGGTTCTCGCATCAGTAAACAAGAGAAATGTGCAATGTTATGATACATATGATCACATTTTTTTTTATTTTGATGAGCTAGAATCTGAACACCCTTCCCACATTGGATACCTTCTTGGGTTCCTCCCTATGTTTTTGAACAGAACCTATATGCATTGCAAAGACAGAAGATGCCAATGTGAAGCTAGGTTGTGGGCATATGACTCAGGTTCCATAAATCACACTTTGGATTAAGGGTAGTGATAACCAAAAAACATGGACTATAAAGACTCCATCCCAATGAGTGTGGCAGCAGTTGGTGGAAGTTACATTTTTCATGACCTTTCTTGTGACAGTGCCACGTCTATAATTAGGCATCAGCTTTGGAAAGCTATAATTTCTGGGTCTAGAGGGGGAAATGGTGGATTTTCCTCTATATCAGTCCTGTGGCTTGATTTGAGACATTAGATCTTGGATTAGATTTTGCTGTGTAAGAAACTGTCTCAAACCTAAATGACAAAGACTCTCTTCTTGACCGAACTTTAGACCCTCTTATCCCTGTTTATGACCAGATCTCATCTTATGCTTATAAAAACTGCAGATTCAGCACAAATTAGTTTGCTCATTCCTCTGCCCTACCTCCACACCAAAATCACTGGAAAAAACACTGATGAAATTTCCAACATTTCAAGGATGCAGCATGAGAATGGCTCTAGTTCCCTTAAAATGCCTGCCTGAGAAATCTCAAGGCTGTCAGGAGAATTACTGTTTGTTCTAACTGAAACTTGGCAATAGACCGATAGGCCTCTGAATTGCTCCTCTTAGAGCAATTTCTTTGGAAAGATTGTAGTTGTAATTCCTTTCTCCTCCCCTGGAGATATAGACCTTCTGTTGCCCCAAACTGTCTTCTCACATACCTAAGAACCATCTTTGCAATGCAAATGTTCAGGGAGGTAACTTTCACTCTCCCTTTCAGCATGATGTGTCCTTTGCTCTAACTCATACTCCTAGTTCCTATAATCAAGATACGAGATATTTACTTCTCCGGATAAGCACCATTTATCAATCACAGTCTCTGCTCAAGGAGCCCCTGCTTCTTCTTTCCTTCCTAATACCTATTTGTAAAAAAAAGAATTGCTTATTTGTTTGAGAGGTTAAACACACACACATGCACACACACATACATACAAAGGGAGGGAGGGAGGGAGAGAGAGAGAGAGAACGCAAGATGCCATCTGCAGGTTCACGCCTCAAATGCCTGCAGTAGCTGGGGCTGGGCGAGGCTCTATCCAGGACCTGGGATCTCAGTCCATGTCTTCCATATAGATGGCAGGGACCCAATCACTTGAGCCATCACCATACTCTCAGGGGATATATTAGCAAGAAGTTGAATTAAGAATGGGTCTTGAACCCATGCACTCTAATATGGGATGTAGGCATCCTAAACAGTGTCTTAACAACTAGGCCAAATGCCTGTCCTCTATCACTTCCCTGCCTCCCTGATCATCTCTGAAGAAATCAAGGTTAAGTTCAGTTCATGCTAGATATGCTTTCACTTTGCAATTGTTTTTACTCAATAAAGTCTATCCTTTCTGCTTTAACTAGTCTCTGGATTTATCTTTTACACATGTCATCTCATAACTTCATTGTCTATTTGGTTTATGATTCTGTGCAAACAGCAATCTGAACTGGGCAACACTGGATTTATGCATGTGTTAGCAATCGCCTATTGTACGGGGAGACATCTGGGGATTTGGTTAGCTGTCAGCAGTTGGAGACAACTGGACCACGTGTCTCTATCACCCATCAGGCTAGCCTGGGTTCATTCACATAACAGCTCGGATGAGTTCCAAGAAGGAGAGGCCTCATGGAGCCTACATTCAGAATGGATATGGCCATCACTTCTGTTACATTATCTTTGCCAAAGGAAGTCCAGTTACATATAAAAGGGTAGAAAACGTATGCTGGCTCTCAGTGGAAGGAGCTCCAAGGTCACAAAGCAAGGGATGTAGATACAGGATTGGCAATGACGGGATCCAGTTTACAAACCATGTATAAAATAGTGCCTGGCTGTGAAGCATCTAAGCTTGATTCTTTGAATCAGGTTTTGGAGCCCCTTAATTTTCAACAAAATCTTTCTTGCTTACATTAGTTTAAATTTCCAGTGGCTTATATTTAAACATCTTGGTTTTTTAATTTTTATTTTTTGTGCTTTAATTTTGAAAGTTTTAATTAGATTTTAACAGATTCAATGTGCTTTGTAGATGCAATTCTAAGAACATAATGACATTCCTTTTTTTTCTCCCTCCCTCCCTCCCTCCCTCTTTCTTCCAATCTCCTTTCTCCCTTTCTTTCTTTTTTCCTTAGTTTTTGAGATAACATATTTTAAATTTACATTACAGTAGAAAGGCTTAATACTTTGCTAAATAAGAAGTTTAACAAGTAAAACACCAAAAGACCCTAGTCAAGTGGCCATAAACAATAATTGAGTGGAATAATGACCATTTTACCCATATACAGTAAACTTTAAAGTAATCACAGATCTCTGAAACTATAGTAGTATAACATTAACCATTAGTTTCACAAAGGTATAAAACAAATTTTTCAAAACTAGAATTTATTCATTTATTTGAAAGTCAGAGTTACAGAGATAGAAAGAGATTTTTCACCTGAGCTTCACTTACCAGATGGCTGAAATGGCCAGGGCTGGACCAACTGTAGCCAGGAGCCAGAAGCTTCATCCCATCTTCTGTGTGTGTGGTAGCAGGGTCCTAAATAATTGGGCTTTCTTCTGCTATTTTCCCCAGGCCATTAGGCGGGATTTGGAGCAACCAAGACACGAACTGGCACCTACATTTGATGCTGGCTTCACAGATGGTAGCTTAACCTGCTATGCCACAACACAGGTCCCTAAACTTCTTGTTAAATATGCTGGGTCACACATACATTCTCTCTGTCATCTCTCTCTCTCTCTCTCTCTCTTTCTCTCTCATATTTCCCTTCATAGTGTCTCATTCCCACAAGGTCTAGGGCAGCATGTTCAATAGAAACAATTCAAGCCACTAATGTAATCCAAAAGATATCATAGCTCTGTTATAAAATGTAAGAATAAACAAGTGGGATTAATATTAATAATACATTTTATTTAATATGTTCTATCCAAAGTATTGTAATTTCAACTAACCAGTATAAAAATTATTCATGAGGCTCTTAAAGTATTTTTGATTCTAAAGTTTTTGACATCTGTTTTGCAGCTTACACTATTAGCACTTTTCAATTTGTATTTGCTGCATTTCAAGTCCTCGGTAGTCACATATGACTAGATCTAGAACACTGTTTTTTGTTGTTGTTGTTTAGAGTCATTGTTAAGAATTGGAAAGCTGCTTCACCAGTAGACTGAATAACATCACTGAAGAGATGTAAGGAAGGAGACCATCATGAACTGACCATGAATCTCACATTGGACACTGCTGAAAGTGCTTTACACATCATCTCGGGTTTTACACCATAGCAAAATGTGGGACAGGAATCTGGGTGAAGGTAATTTATTGGAGGGGTGATTCCAGGATGCTAATTAAGGGCACATTTTTGAATCATATATTTCTATCAGTCACTGGATCGTCAATTCTTCTGGGGACATCCCAGGGAACTAAATTGAACAGGCTTCAGAAGTATTCTTCTAAAGGACAGAATACAGGGACAGTTGTCCAACAGTTCCTATTCCTCATTGGCTGAGGGTTGCTCCTATAGGTGTTAACACTGCAATATTTCTAGACATTCCTATAAAAGCCTGAGAAATCTTGTATCAGAATGAATCCTGAGATTGGAAAACTGAGCAATAAGGCAGATGTGTGGGGTGAAGTTTTGCTGATATACTTGGGAGCTGACATTTGTTGTACTACTTGAAATCAATGATGGACCAGGCATTTGGGAAAGCCACTGCTATGCGTGTATTATAACAGTATTGTAGTCCATTCATGTGCTATAGCAAAAATGTTATTAACTGGGTGGCTTATAAATAATAGAAATTTATTTCTTATAGCTTGGGAGGCTGGGGTGGTGAAGATCAAGACACTGGCAGATTTTGGTATCTGATGAGGGCCACTTTCTTTGTTCACAGAAAGGCACTTTGCTTTTGTGTTCTCATATCATGGAAGGGAAAAACTGGTCTCTTCAGCCCATTATAAAGGACATGAATATCATTCCTGAGGTCTGTATCCTCATGTTCCTAATTACCTCCCAAAGGCCCACCTCCAAATGCCATCACTCTGGAGATTAGATTTCATCATAGGAAATTGGAGAGTGCACATTCAGACTATGCTAACATTGCTTGTAAAATAGATATTGTTATTTTCCATGTAAAGAGGAATTTGATAATGAGAAAAATTCCAATAACTATTCAAGGTGATATAACCCTTAAATGATAGAGTATAAGTCTATCAAACTATCCCTTACTATAAGGTCCATTAAGAACATATTTTTGGAGAACTTTTTCTTTTTGGGACACATCTCCAGAGATTTTTTTTAAAATTGCATTTTGTGAATTGTTTCAGAAATTTAGACAAATCTATAAAGTAGATTTTTTTATTGAGCATCTTTAGTTTCTTTGAGATGAAAGTCCCATAAACTTTCCAAAGGGGTCTTATGAGAATGCAATATACTTTTTAAAAACACATATTTTTACTGAGGTTGATATATTCTCTGACCTTCAAAAAGAAATTTCCAATAAATTTGTAAGTTCCATTATTTCCTGCTGCATTTCTAGTGCTGAGTTCATTTTCAAGTCGATTATTACTACAACAGATCCTCCCTAAATGAAGGGACGGAACACATCACAGACTGGACAGCTCCCATTATCTGAAATAGCCCTAAGCGGCTTTAATGCTGGAGATTTGGTTTAAAGGATTGTCCTTCTGGAAGACTAGCTGTAGTTGTTTGTGAGGCAGAACAAATTATAAAATGATTATGGCTTCAGAGATGTATGTTTCTAAATGATTGCTTCACCAGTCCATAAAATGTCTGCTCTTAAAAAAATGGATGAAATATGAGAGTCCTAAGAGATTGGATCATTGGGATATTATTAAGAATATCTTTATAGGACTTGGATGCAAGACCATTAGAGTTCAATATATAACTTACCAAGGATACTGACAGGGAGTCATCACCATAAAGAAAGAAGGGCAAGTTGAAAAATGAAGAAAAATGAAATAGAAAATAAACCTAACCTAGAAAAATAATTGAAAGAGTTCAGCCTAAACGGTTCACTATATTTTCCTCTGCAGAGGGCTATGGGGTTTAGGGTAGTCAGAGATGAAGTTGGAAGTCTTTTCTCTTCTCTCTTTGCTTATGTACTGACTTGATTTCTAAATATACAAACACATATAATGTGCAACTAAAAAAGATCTTAAAAAGAAAGATGCCATTAATATATTATGTTTCAGTTTTCTCCTGTTACTTTTGCCTGTTATCTACTTTTCAAGTCTAATAAAGTGGAATAAGTATTCATTAAACTTCACTGAAAAAAATAGGATACCTTCAAAACTTTTTTGTACTTAACAGATTTCATTTTGCAATCAGGGATACTTTCCAGCTTTTTAACATTTTCTTCAAAATTAAATTTTACTGTTAAATATTATTTCATGCTTGTCAGGCTCATCTGTGCAGTGAAGGACATGGTGCTTTGTGCTAATAGGCACTCCAAAAAAAGCTTTTTAGAAATTAGAATTATGAAAGGTTAACTGAATCAGAAAGGGAGTATTTGACAAAAAAGCAGATACAAATTTTTAATATTTAATATTTGTTTTGTCACCTGATCTCTTCTGTGTATTTATTTAAGGACATCATTCTTAATGTAAAAATTTTACATACAAACTTCCATGCAGTTAGGCCTTTTTCAATGGAGTTATTTCTCCTCCCTACATTTAACTGAAGGAATGGGGTTGGGTGGCCATTAAATTTTGGTTAGCTGACTTCTCATTTCTGATTCTAGCTGATTGAAGCACAAAATAAGCCTTGATTTGAGCCTTGATTCATTTTGTGTCTTGTGGAATTTATCTAAGAAAGACAAAAGACCCAGCCAGGTGATGGAGGTCTCTGGAGCTCTGGGCTGAGACAAGAGCAAGCATGTTGGGGTCTTATACATGTTTGGCAAGCAAAGGGGCTCAAGGGAATGATGGTGATACACGAATAACAACATACACAAAAGCTAGCACATTTAATGAGAGAGAGACCAAATTATTGTCTTATTTTATTAATTATAATTTATATTTCTTATGGAACCCAGCTCTTCTTCCAGCCTTGTGTAATATGAGATAGATCTAAATATTATTTTACTTTATATAGACTGATTGAGGCAGGTGTGTATCACAGTAATTAAGGCACTGACTAGAATGCTTCCTCCCATATTGGAGTACCTCTGTCTGAGTCCAAATCCCAGTTCCCTGCTAATGCACCCCCTGGGAGGCAGCAGGTGATAGCTGAAGTAGTTACCACCCAAGTGGGAGACCCACACTGAGGTCCCAGCTCCAGAATACAGCCTGGCTCTGCTCTGGCTGCCACAGTCATTGGAGAGTGAACCAGTAGATGAACAATCTTTGTCTGTCTGTTTCTTCCTCTTTCATTCAAATAAAATGAAAAATAAAGAGGTGCACAAGTGTATGCTTAGTGCTGCCCAGCAATATACTGCATTTCTCTAGTCCTTTATTTTCCAGCCCGCTATCCAGTCACTTACTATTTTCTTCTTTCTTTTCAAAGTGTATTTTACCCTTTCCTCACACTGCTGACACCTTGATTTCTGTTTAATAATCCTCAAATATTAAGTAACAATATTAATTTTCTACTTCATATTTATTTTATTTTATTTTTTTATTTAGTAAATATAAATTTCCAAAGTACAGTTAATGGATTACAATGCCCCCCCATAATTTCCCTCCCACTCACACCCCTCCAATCTCCTGCTCCCTCTCCCATTCCATTCACATCAAGATTCATTTTCAATTATCTTTATATACAGAAGATCGATTTAGTATATATTAAGTAAAGATTTCATCAGTTTGCACCCACACAGAAACACAAAGTGGAAAATACTGTTTGAGTACTAGTTATAGCATTGCTTCACATTGGACAACACACTAAGGACAGATCCCACATGAGAAGTAAGTACACAGTGACTCCTGTTGTTGACTTAACAATTTGACACTCTTGTTTATGGCATCAGTAATCTGCCTAGGCTCTAGTCAAGAGTTGCCAAGGCTATGGAAGCCTTTTGAGTTCGCTGACTTCGATCTTATTCCAACAGGGTCATAGTCAAAGTGGAAGTTCTCCCCTCCTTTCAGAGAAAGGTACCTCCTTCTTTGATGGCCCTATTCTTTCCACTGGGACCTCACTCGCAGAGATCTTTCATTTAGGTGGTCTTCTTTTTTTTTTTTTTCCAGGGTGTCTTGGCTTTCCATGCCTAAAATACTCTCATGGGCTCTTCTGCCATATCAGAATGCCTTAAGGGCTGATTCTGAGGCCAGAGTGGTATTTAGGACATCTGCCATTCTATGAGTCTGCTGTGTATCCCGCTTCCCATGATGGATCATTCTCTCCCTTTTTGATTCTATCAGCTAGTATTAGCAGACACTAGTCTTGTTTGTGTGATCCCTTTGACTCTTAGACCTATCAGTGTGATCAATTGTGAACTGAATTTGATCACTTGGACTAGTGAGATGGCATTGGTACATGCCACCTTGATGGAATTGTATTAGGATCCCCGGCATCATTCTAACTCCACCTTTTGGGGCAAGTCCGATTGAGCATGTCCCAAATTGTACATCTCCTCGCTCTTTTATTCCCACTCTTATATTTAACAGGGATCACTTTTCAGTTAAAATTCAAACACCTAAGAATAATTGTGTGTTAATCACAGAGTTCAACCAATAGTACTAGAACAAAACAAAGAGAAAATACTAAAATGGATAAAGTATTACATTGTACATCAACAGTCAGGACAAGAGCTGATCAAGTCACTGTTTCTCATAGTGTCCATTTCACTTCAACAGGTTTCCCCTTTGGTGCTCAGTTAGTTGTCGCCAATCAGGGAGAACATATGATATTTGTCCCTTTGGGACTAGCTTAATTCACTCAGCATGATGTTTTCCAGATTCCTCCATCTTGTTGCAAATGACTGGATTTCGTTGTTTTTGACAGCTGTATAGTATTCTATAGAGTATATGTTCCGCAGTTTCTTTATCCAGTCTATTGTTGATGGGCATTTGGGTTGGTTCCAGGTCTTAGATATTGTGAATTGAGCCACAATAAACATTAATGTGCAGACAGCTTTTTTGTTTGCCAATTTCATTTCCTTTGGGTAAATTCCAAGGAGTGGGATGGCTGGGTTGAATGGTAGGGTTATATTCAGGTTTCTGAGGAATCTCCAGACTGACTTCCATAGTGGCTTAACCAATTTGCATTCCCACCAACAGTGGGTTAGTGTCCCTTTTTCTCCACATCCTCTCCAGCATCTATTGTTGGTAGATTTCTGAATGTGAACCATTCTAACTGGAGTGAGTTGAAACCTCATTGTGGTTTTGATTTGCATTTCCCTGATTGCTAGTGATCTTGAACATTTTTTCATGTGTCTGTTGGCCATTTGGATTTCCTCTTTTGACAAATGTCTATTGAGGTCCTTGGCCCATCTCTTAAGTGGGTTGTTTGTTTTGATGTTGTGGAGTTTCTTGATTTCTTTGTAGATTCTGGTTATCAACCCTTTATCAGTTGCATGGTTTGCAAATATATTTTCCCATTCTGTTGGTTGCCTCTTCACTTTCCTGACTGTTTCTTTTGAAGTACAGAAACTTCTCAATTTGGTGCAATCCCAAATGTTAATTTTGTCTTTGACTGCCTGTGCTTCTGGGGTGTTTTCCAAGAAGTCTTTGCCAGTACCTATATCTTGCAGAGTTTCTCCAATGCTCTCTAATAATTTGATGGTGTCGTGTCGTAGATTTAAGTCTTTAATCCTTTTTGAGTGAATTTTTGTGTAAGGTGAAAGGAAGGGGTCTTGCTTCATGCTTCTGCACGTGGAAATCCAATTTTCCCAGCACCATTTATTGAATAGACTGTCCTTACTCCAGGGATTGGTTTTGGATTCTTTCAACATGCTCCTGCCACCATAGCTACTCATGATTTGCTTTGTGCCTATATACTCTGACTTTCATACTAGGAATGCATTCTCCATATTTCTGACTAAAGTCAGCCCTGTCACTCTCTTACTAGTTTCCATCTCTTCTGATGTATTTCCCTCTCATCTTATCAGCAGGATGCATCTCTCTTCTGTAAAATCATAGTGTATCTGTTGCTTTGTTATTTTCAACAGCTTATAAATGCTATTATTTTTTTTCTGTCTTAAGGGGAAGAAATTTGTTCCAGACTATTTATCTATCCTCAGCTCTACTGAATCATTTCTATGTTCCTATAAAAAGACACTGTTCTCAATAGTTCTATATATTTGATATCAGCAATTCATTTGTCTCCCATTTTCTAACTAGTCATTCATTCTCACAGAATAGCTTTTGTGAAATTGTTATTGACTTCCACATAGCGAAAACCAATGATGGATCTCAGTTTTTATCTTTCTTAACCTGTTGACAATGTTTGACAGACATAATCACTCTTCTGCTAAATATTTTCTTTACTGGATTTTGGTTCTCCATACACTTAGTTATGTTACTTCTTACTGGCATCTCCTTTTAGCTCCTTGTTCTGTACCTTTATGTGTTCCCAGACTTTCCTGGTCATTTTGGTGTACCCAGATTATGTCACGATTCTCTTCATTTTCTTTTAGATTTATTTATCTTACTTATTTGAAAGGCAGAGTTAAAGAGAGAGAGAGAGAGAGAGAGAGAGAGAGAGAGAGAGACTGATTTCCATCAGCTGGTTCACTCCCCAAATGGCTGCAACAGCTGGGGCTGAGCCAGGCTGAAGCCAAGAACCAGGAGCTTCTTATGTGTCTCCCATGTGGGCACATAGGCCCAAGGAATTGGACTATCTTCTGCTGCTTTGCCAGGTGCATTAGCAGGGGGCTGGATCGGATGTGTAGCGGTCAGGTCTTGAACTGGTTCCAATATGGGATGCTGGTGTTGTAGGCAGAGGCTTAACCTGTTATGCCATAATGCTGGCCCTTCTTCATTTTCTATAGTTCTTTCTAGGTAATTTCTCCTAGAAAAAATGGTTTTAAATACTCTCTATATTAAGGACACTCAGGTTGACTGCTTAAGCCCCAATATTTTTCCTGAACTCCAAAATCACATACCTAGCTTCCTACTCATCTTTCCATCTTAGATAAGTATCACAAATCTTTAACTGTTTGATGGCATCAGGAATCCAAACTTGTAACTCTCCTTTGTTTTTATATAATATTATTGAGATACAACTCACAGCATGCAATTTGTATTTGGTTTGGTTACTATAATGAAATACCCGAGCAAGGTTAATTTTATAAAGAAAAGAGGTTTATTTTGGCTTATGATGCTGCAGATTTATAGTCCAAGATTGGATGAACCCCAGTGTTTAAGCCTGTGGTGATGGTGTTCTTGCTGGCACAGTCCTTCTGTAGCATAAAGCATCACGTGCAAGAAATGGGGAGTGTGTATATTTTTTCCACATCTCTGTCTATGTCTTGTCTCTTTCCCTCTTCTTATGGAGACACCAGGATTCAATCATTGGGCATTGTCATTGGATTCAATACTATCACTTTTATTTTTAAGAGATTTAAAAAACTTATTTATTTGAAAGGCAAAGAGAGAAAGAGAGAGAGAGAGAGAAAGGAAGGGAGGGAGGGAGGGAGGGAGGGAGAGAGAGAGAGAAAGAAAGAAAGAAAGAAAGAAAGAAAGAAAGAAAGAGGGAGAGAGAAAGAAAGAGAGAAAGAAAAAGAGAAAGAAAGAGAGAATATAAGAGATCGTCCATGTGCTGGTTCACTCCCCAAATGGCTGCAATGGCCAGGGCTGGACCAGGCCATAGCCAGGAGGCAGAAGCTTCCTCTGGATCTCCTACATGCGTGTGTGAGCTCAAGGACTTGAGTCATCTTCTGCTTTCCCAGGTGCTAGATTGGAAGTGGAAGCTAGCTTGGAAGTGGAGCAGCCCAGATTTTAACTGGTGTCCACACGGGATGCCAGCACTACAGACAGTAGTTTAACCTGCTGTGCCAGAGAGTTGGTTCCTGCAATCACTTTTCAAAGACACTAGCTCTAAATAGTATAATTGCATTGTGTTTATATCCTCTCAATACAGTTAACTTTTGGGAATAAATTCTTGTGTGAGTTTAAGGTAGAAAATTCATACTGCAGCACAATTCAATCATTTGAAGTGTACAATTCAATGATATGTTTACAGTTATGCAATCAATATTGCTATTAATTTTAGAACATTTTTATTGCTCCCCCAAATCTCATACACCTTAGGTGTCCTCGTCCTGCACTTCCCAGTTCCCCTTCAGTCTTCTTTCAGAGCATGGTACACTAACCTACTATATGTATCTATAGATTTGCTTTTTGCATACATTTCAGATATATGTAATCATACAAAATATGATCTTTGATGATTGGCTCTTTCACTTAGCATGTTTTCAATTCAATCTACATTGTAGTATGTATCAGTATTTAGTTCCTTTTGATTTCCATATGATATATTTTTTTAACTTTTATTTAATGAATATAAATTTCCAAAGTACGATTTATGGATTACAATGGCTTCCCCCACATACCGTCCCTCCCACCCACTACCCTCCCCTTTCCCACTCCCTCTCCCCTTCCATTCACATCAAGATTCATTTTCGATTATCTTAATATACAGAAGATCAGCTTAGTATACATTAAGTAAGGATTTTATGTGGACACACCGCATTTGTACATTCATCATTTGATGCTAATGTGGATCATGTCTACTTTTTGGCTACTATGAATACTCTTGCCAAGAAATTAATGTACAAGATTTTGTGGGGGTATGCATTTTAATTTCTGTTGGGTTTGTACTTAGAAGTGGAATTATTGGCTCATAGGATAACTTTATTTTTAACTTTTTAAGGAATTGTCAGACTATTTTCCAAATCATCTTGGAACTCTCTTATATTGGTACTCATTTCAATGGTGATCTCATCTACCCATCCATCATTTTAAATATCATCTGTATGTTGAAGTCTCAGAAACTCACATTTGGAGTCTATAGCTTGCTCCTGAAGTTCAGATCTATATGAACCATCATTGCCCATTAACATATCCTTTACTGAGCTAATTTTCCTTTTCACTCTGTATCCCTAACCTCATGTCTCCCTTTCCTCCTGTCTTCTCAATTAATGATGATTGCATTCTTTCAGTTGCTTAGGACGAGAACCTCAGTCATACTTCACTCTTCTTTTTCTGTTCCAGCCCACATGTAATCTGTCAGCAAATCCTTTTGACTTTGCTTTCAATATACTCTCCCCCACTTCTGTGCAGTATCTTTTCTGCTACTACCCTAGTACAAGTAATTGTCACTTCATTACTGCAATCTTGGTGTCCTTGCTCTAGCCTTGATTATCCATTAGTCTATTTTCATGACAGTATCCTGAATGAACTTTTAAAAAACACTTCAATGGCTTTCCATTTCATTCAGAGCAAAATTTCAAGTCTTCAAAATTGTGTATGACACTCCAGGTAATCTAGCTTCACATTCCCTTTCTAATGACCTAGTGCTACTACACTCTCTGTGCTTAAGCCATGTGGGCCGCCTGCTGTTACTGGGACATGACCAGCAGATCCTTACAATGGGGTCTTGGCAGTTGCTGTTCTCCTTCCTAGAATGCACATCTCATTGAAATTGGCATTGTTCACTCTCTTATCTCATCTTTGCCCGGATGTTACCATTTCTGTGAGGCTTTCTCTGACTAACTTATTCTAATCTGCAAAACCATCCTCCAGTCTTAGCACTCACTTCCCATTCAAGGTTTTATTTCCAACCCTGCCCCCATCAGGATTCATTACTCTCTGACATACAAATGGTTAATTATATTTGCTTATTTATTTTTCTCTCTTGTCTAGGATCTAAGTCTATGAGAAAAGGGATTTTTGGTCTGTTTTGTTCACTGATCTACTGCTCCTTGAATAATGTTATTCACCTCTTAATTGTTCAATAAATATTTGTGGAATACATTCTAAAAAATTTCTAAACACTTCACCTTTTAGATTTAGTTTTTAATCAACAAATAGGATATATTTATTGTTTACAACACATTTTGAAATATGTATATGTTGTAGAATGGATAAATTGAGCCAGTTAATTATATGTATAAGCTCACATACTTTTATTATTTGTATTGAGAACTCTTAAAAACCTACTGTTATAGCATTTTTAATAATTTGAAAGCCATTTCCTGTCAGTACCTCACTCACATCCTCTTTGCACCTGCTTTTCCTGGACCTGTGGATGACACTTGTAATTCCCTGCCCAGGGGCTTTCCATGGATGCAGGCACATAGTTGTGAGTATAGGTCAGAAGTGCTGGGGGTTAACATCCCCTCACCTTATCATCCTCTCTCTCAGGAAGTAGAACACTGAAGTCTTTTCTAAACCATGTCTAAAAGTCCCAGAGGGACTGAGCCACAGTTGACCTTCTCATTAATGTACCTTTGAGTGACTTCCTTCCCTGCTTTGTCTTCTGTAACTCTTTGCTAGCGCTTCTGAGATCATCTCATAAATAAACTTCTTATTTCTGTGTCTTCTTCTGGGGGAACTCAAAGATAATAATCTTTGCCTATATTTCTATTTCTTTTTTTTTTTAAAGTATTTATTTATTTTATTTGAAAGAGTTACAGAGAGGCAGAGACAGAGGCAGAGAGAGAGAGAGAGAGAGGTCCCCGATCTGCTGGTTCACTCCCCAGATGGCTGCAATGGCCAGAGCTATGCCGATCCGAGACCAGGAGCCAGAAGTTTCTTCTAGGTCTCCCACACAGGTGCAGGGGCCCAAGGACTTGGGCCATCTTTTACTGCTTTCCCAGGCCACAACAGAGAGCTGGATCAGAAATGGAGCAGCCGGGACTCAAATCGGTGCCCACATGGGATGCCAGCACTGAAGGCGGCAGCTTTACCCACTACCCCACAGCTCCAACTCCTATAAATCTATTTCTTAATGTTATATTCTTCAAAATGGAAATTGGGTCCAGGAGTAGATATTTTAAAGGCAATTTCTATTCTTTTGAAAACTATTTATTACTTGAAAGTCAGAGAAAGAGCGACATCTCCCATCTGTTGGTTTACTCTCCAAATGTATGCAATGGCTAGAACAGGCCATGCCAAAGCCAGGGGCCAAGAAGTCAAACTAATTCTTCCACATGGGTTACAGGGAACAAAGTACTTGAATCATCATCTGTTTCCTCCCAGGGTGCACAATCACAGAAAATTGGAATGGAGAGCAGAGTTAGGACTTGAACCCAGGATGTGAATGTCCCAAGCTGTGGCCTAGCCACTTCTATGAATATTTGAAAAAATCCATTTTATGAGTCGTGAGTGGGATCTAAGAGTTCATCTCCTTCTGTAGAAGGCTTGAAAAACCAAATACTCAATTTGTTGACCTCTTTTGAAACAAAGGCATGAGCATGTGACTTCTGGTTTACTAACCAGATGGATATAACATAGATTATGTTTGGCAAGTAGATATGCAAGGAAGACACAACAGAGAACTCTTCTCTTTGTTGGTGATGGCAATGTTGACAGCTTTGACTTTCTGAAGAGCACGTTGGCAATGATGCTTAATCCCTGTTGGCCACTTGTATCCACTGCCAGCAGGGTGGACAGAACAAGCTACAGTGTCAAGATCATATCCTAAATAAGTCATTTATTTCTGTGTCTGCTTCTTGGGGAACTCATAGATAAAAACCTTTGCCTTTATTTCTATTTCTTAATGTTATATTCTTCAGAATGGAAACTGGGTCCAAGAGTGGATGTTTTAAAGGCAATTTCTTTTTCTTTATAAAAAATTATTTATTTATTTGAAAGGCTGACAGAGAGAGAGAGAGGGATCTTCTTTCTTCTGTCTGCTGATATACTCCCCAAATGTGTACAAAAGGCTTGAACTAGGCCAATAGAAATGTAGTTTGAACCACTTATACCATTGTAAACTTTTTTGTAGCCTAATTTATTTAAAATGAAATAGAGATAAATAAGGTTAATTTTAAGAATATTTTAATTTATTTTTAAAAATATAACATCAGCATTATTGCTATATAATTCACACACTGTACGATTCACTCATTTAAACTGTATGGTTGACTGATTTTCAGCATATTTATAGAGTTGTATTATTATCTCCACTATCTAATACTTGGAAATATTTTTATCACCCCCAAAAGAAACCCTTTACACAGTCAATCTCTATTCTTCCCACTAACTCCACTCCCAGACCCTACTAATCTACTTTTGTCACTATGGTTTATGTATTCTGGATATTTTATTTTATTTAAAAAATTATCAATATAAAGAGAACAGATTTCATGTGTTTCATAGGTACAGTTCTAGGAAAATAATCATAATTCTCTCCATTCTTCTTTCCCTCCCTCAGCCCCTCTGAACTTTCTTTTTTTTCTTTAAGTTTTGAAAACACCATTTCAGTCTACTCTAATATCAAAGGCTTAAAACACCACTTAACTATAATATTCAATACATAAAAACTAGAAAGACTACAGTTCCATAGGAGTGCAAACAAGGGCTAAAAGCAGCAATCAAATCTATCTCAAGATGTCCATTTCATTCCTATACATTTTTTTGTATTCTATTTAACTATTACATATCAGAAACCATATGAAATTTGTCTTTTTTGGGATGTGCTTATTTCACTAAGCTTAATGGTTTTCAGTTGCATCCATTTTGTGGCAAAAGACAGAATTTCATTCTTCTTTGTGGATATTATTCCATATTGTATATATATGACATTTTCTTTATCCAGTCATCAGTTGATGGACTTCTGGGTTGATTCTCTATTTTAGCTTTTGTGAAGTGAGCTATAATAAACATGGGTGTAGAAATAACTTTTTCATATGCTGATTTTATTTATTTTGGTAATATCCAAAGTTACACAGAGAGAGGAGAGAGGCAGAGAGAGAGAGAGAGAGAGAGAGATCTTCTATCCTATGGTTCACTCCCCAATTGGCCGCAACGGCCGGAGCTGCGCCGATCCAAAGCTAGGAGCCAGGAGTTTCTTCCGGGTCTCCCACGTGGGTGCAGGGGCCCAAGGACTTGTGCCATCTTCTACTGCTTTCCCATGCCATAGCAGAGAGCTGGATCAGAAGAGGAGCAGCTGGAACCAGAACCGGCACCCATATGGGATGCCAGCGCTTCAGGCCAGGGTGTTAACCCACTGTCCACAGCGCTGGCGCCATCCAAAATATTATTTCAATATTAATCAGTTTGAGATTAGTGAGCTATCTTAAAAATATTTCCTTTGCACTTAAAAATCTGGTGTGCATTTTACTCTTAGAGCACATCTCAATTTGAAGTTGTCCCATTTCTGTGCTCAGTAGCTTTATGTAGCCAATAACCTCCATATTAGGGTATATTGTAGGGGTACTGGGTTGCTGTCTCTTGATGCCATGCCATAATTTGTACACTGTTACTTATTTCAGAGTCTCTGAGCCTAATTATTCAATGTACCTGTTTATTTGTTAACAATTTAAATATTCTTCCAATATTCTCATTTTTAGCAACCAAATAGAGTTGTTTTCTATTGTTTTCAACAAGGAACCCTAATGATACAGAAATCTAAATCAGAAGTTTTTGTAGGGACAGATGTTCAAAGAAATGATGGGGTCTATGTTTGCTTATTTGGTCTTATTATGGATTGTGATAATTTGGGTTATTTAACAAATATTTACTTTCCTTTTCTTTCCACTCTAGGTGGAGTGTTTCTTCCTGTCTCATTGATGCTGGACTTGGCTGTGATTGATTCTCTTTGTTAATGGACATGATATGAGCAAACATTTGAGATGCATTTGTGCAATTGTTGCCTGTCATCTGGCATTTCTACCAACACCATAAGAAAACTAGGCCCTAGCCAACCTTTTGGTTCCAGGAAGATGAGAGGTATATTTAAGAATTTGAAGATCCTATTCAACCAAATATAGATCTGACAACTTCTGCCAATCTGCAGTTAGAAGAACAAGAATGCGGGATTATAGTAAGCCATCTAATTTCTTTATGAAGTATTATTGTGGCATTTAATGGAGATTTAAAAGTAGTGAAAATTGTTGCTGGTAATCAATAGGCTGCTAATAGCCTGTGATACAAAATTAACACAATGTATTAAATTATTCAACTTGGAATGTAATGCTAATTGAAGCAAGAGTTTAAGCGACCATGTAACTTCTGCTAGAGGCTAGTAGGAACAGTTATGTAAGACCTGTAGTGTATGGTATATACTGTTAAAGCTTCCACATAATTTAAAGAAATAAACATTATTATATATAGTACATGTCCTATTTAAGTTTGGATTGAAAATTAGCGACTTTTTTAACTTTCCAAAAGAAACACTGCATTTCTTATAGTCACTGGATTAAGAAAGCCAAAATGCACACAAAAACATTAAGTCTATGAGTCGTCAAAATTCAGTGTCAGCTGAATTAGAGCTTTGCATTGTATCGATGTAGTTTGGGCATTTATCCAGAAATAGGTTGCTAAGAGTGGAAATTTTGTTATTTGAGAGGAACTTCAATTCCCCATTGGGTTTTGTTGGCAAGTAAAGCAGTTATTCTCCTGTCTCTGATGATGCTTTTTCCACTTTACATAAAGACAAGCCCTTTAATAGGCCCATTGAAGAGATTTACCTGGACAGGGGAAGCCAGTTGGTCTTCTGTCTCTTTCATCCTCTTGTTTATCTCCAGGACTTTAACTGTTACCAGATCTCAACATGCTCAAAGAACCAGTTTCATAACAAATCTGTAAGATGAAAGAATATCCACAGAATTTTACAAAACGTTGTTCATTTATATCAGATGTGTGTGTGTGTGTGTGTGTGTGTATGTGTTTGTGTATTGTGAGTAACCCAAAAGGGAACTGCTGATTTTAGATCAGGCTGATTTTTGCATGATGGAGACAACTCACTGAGACTCTGGATTCAATGTGCCTCTTCACACTGGGAATAATTATAATTGTTTGTTTGGTTGACTTATCTAAGAAACAAAGCCTCACATTGTGTTTGAATCTGAAACAACCAGTGACACTGTTATTCTAAAACCCAGCAGATGCTGGCAAAGAGGAGCGATTTCTTCTTACTCAAAATTTCATATACTTGAACATTTGAAAGATGTAGAACAAAAGGAGAAAATAAACTTGGGGTGTTTGACAATGTAGGTGAACACTGTCAAGCATTCAATTCATGAGTGTACAATTTTTTTGACCTACTAGAATACTCTGAAACAAACTTTGAATCTTATAGCACTAAAGGGGAAAATTCATTCATTTAAATATTTATTGAATGTCTACTATATTCACATACAATTCTGTAGTATTGCACGTGGATCAGTAGACTAGGCAGATGAAACTTCTTTCATGTAGTTTATATTCTGGTGGATAATGACAAAGAATGAATAAATGAATTAAAATATACAGTATATCAGAAGGTGATCTGTGCAAGGGGAAAAATAAAGCTGGATAAATCAAGATTTCCATATAAAAGATTTTATTTTTTATATGAGATTTATTTATTTATTTGAATATCAGAGTTAAAGAGTGGGGGGAGAGAGAGAGAGAGAGAGAGAGAGAGAATGAATCTCCCACCCTCTGGTTCAGTTCCCAAATGGCCACAATAGCCAGGCTGGACCAGGCTGAAGACAGGAGCCAGGAGCTCCATCCAGGTCTCTCACATGGGTGCCAGGTGCCCAAGCACTTGGGGCATCTTCTGCTGCTTTCCCCAGGCCACTACTAGGGAGCTGGGTTGGAAATAGAGCAGCCATGACATGAGCCAATGCCCATTTGGGATGCCAGTGTCACATGTGGTGACTTTATCTGTTACACTGCAATGCTGGCACTCAGGGGACATTCTTAAAAAGAGTTGTCAGAAATGGTGTCACTGAGAATATCACATTGAGCAATGGCCTAAAGAAGATATTGAAGTAGCCGGTGCACCTCAAGGGGAAGAGTACCCTAGACAGAAAGAACACAGAGAGCAAACATCAGGAACATGACTGGCCTGATGTATTATAGTGATCTGAGGTGATAATGGTGGGAGAAGGGGTCACAGACAGAGCAGAGCTATATTGGGTTATATGTTTCCTCAGATGAAGGATAGAGGATTATATTATGAGTAGTGAGGATAAGAAACCAACACTGAATTTAGACATGGCCAGATGTCCTCCTTCAGCAAGTAGAAGTCGTTAATCTAAAATCAGGTCCAAGGCAATCATGAAAGCAGAAATAAGTTGCATAAGTAATTTCACTAGCTCCCACCTTGCATCATCTTGCATTGCATTAAATCCTCATGGAGAAATTCCTTCCTTTGATTCTGGTTAAATATGGTTTTGTACATGTTTGTAGCAACCAGAAGATTGCTGAGGCTTTACTTCTATCCTCTGAAGTGGCCATGAAAGACAGCCAAGAAAGGGAACTCTTCCAGTGGACAGAAATTGAAACAATTTATCTTATTGTTCACTTTGTCTGTTAGTGGACAGCCTGCAGGATGTACACTGATTGATGGGCAGTGGCTAATGGCATAATCAGATTGTCAGAGACCTAAACTGAATTATAACACTGATCACAATGTATTAGGGGAACCCACATATGGATGAACCTCAATGAATAGGGTTTCAAACTGTGACTAAATATATTCTGTGTGAATAACCAACAAAGTCACTGTGAATGAGGCTTTGGTCAGGTGGACAAGATGACTCAACCTAGTTATGTCAGCCCGCTTCTTTCCCAAGCCTCTGTAGTGCCTGATCAAAGTGGAAAAGGTGGCAGACATTAAACAATGAATTTTTCTCAAGAATATGACCTTGCTGCCCTTGCCAGCAAGAGTTAACAACCCTGAGCTTGAGATAAATTATCATAGCCTAGGGAGGCTGACTAGACCCCTTCCATCAAGGAGAAGGCTATGACACTCAGGATTTTTAATCTGCTTTTCTTCTGCATTTTTTCTTCTTTGAGTGCCACCATCCGTGAACTGCATAAGGGGAATAAATTTGGAAAAATCAAGATTATGAGGATATAGAAGTGTACATTTTTATGAAGAATTACTCTGATAAAATACGTTTATTTTACACAGAAAGAAGTGGGGCAAAGTATTATTGGGAGGCCTAAAATACCACGGCCCTGAAACCACTCTGCTCTACCAGAGTGTCACATACCATTCAGCTAGGATACAGCACTCTGTCAGTAGAAGTCTGTTTTATAGTATCCTTTTAAGAAAGGGTCAATTTGTAATATTATATCTCTCATAGATTTTTTTTTTTTGACAGGCAGAGTGGACAGTGAGAGAGAGAGACAGAGAGAAAGGTCTTCCTTTGCCATTGGTTCACCCTCCAATGGCCGCCGCGGCCGGCGTGCTGCGGCCGGCGCACCACGCTGATCCAAAGGCAGGAGCCAGGAGCCAGGTGCTTTTCCTGGTCTCCCATGGGGTGCAGGGCCCAAGCACCTGGGCCATCCTCCACTGCCTTCCCTGGCCACAGCAGAGAGCTGGCCTGGAAGAGGGGCAACCGGGACAGAATCCGGCGCCCCGACCGGGACTAGAACCTGGTGTGCCGGCGCCGCTAGGCGGAGGATTAGCCTAGTGAGCCGCGGCGCCGGCCCTCTCATAGATTTTAAAATATTAAAATATGAATTTCTTGGTGATAGAAGTAAAAGCAGAACTTACCCAAGAGTACATAGTGATATATGTGCACATTTTCCCTCTGTCCCCATTTTTATGGACTTTGATGATTTTAGTAATTTTTTCTACATTTTAATTTTATCTGAAAATAAAATATATATCTTTATATATATATATATATATATATATATATATATATACAGAGAGAGAGAGAGAGAGAGAGAGAGAGAGAGAAATAGAAGATCTTCCATCTGTTGGTTAAGTCCCTAAATGCCTGCAACATCTGGGCCAGACTGAAGCCAGGAACCCAGAATTCAATCCTAATCTTCTACGTGGGTAGCAGGGACTTAAGCATTTGAGACATCTGCTGCCTCCCAGGGTAAGCATTATCAGCAAGCTGGATCAGAAGCAGAAGAGTCATGACTTGAACCAGGTACTCTGATATGTGATGTGTGTATCCTCGGTAGCATCTTAACTGCTGTGCCAAACATCCACCCTTGAGGATTTTAGTATTGAAGAATGGAATGTTTCTACTTGGGATACAGCAAAGATTCCTCGAGGCTTAGAATGTCTTTTAGCCATTTAAAGTTCTTTATTCCACAGAGCAAATTGGCAAAATGAAGTTATGGATGCTGCCTGATTAAACCTCTCAAGTATTTCTCTACATTGTGGATCCAGAGGGAAGCATAGACAGAGCTGAGTAATCTAGATTTACCTGCCATACTGCTATGCTCATGGTACAGTTTAATAAAAGGTTAAACCAACTCTTTATAAATAGAATAATCAGTGGCTTAGGTACATTGCATTTGAAATTTTGATTCGCACACTGGTTGAAGAAGGGCCATGATAGTCTGGAGTACTGGTTGAAAACAAAGAACACATAGAGCTGGTCATGGAGAAGATCAATTGTGAGTACTTTTCTTTTTCAACAAAAAGCTTTGAGTTTATCAAGGCCTCTCTTTCTTCATGGGTTCTAAACGTCAACTTTTGTTCTCCAGGCTCATGAGACTAAAACAAGCTCTGCTAATCTTCTGAGTGTTAAGTTTACCCCCTGACCTTTCCTCTCTTAGATTTTGGATCATCAAGTTCTCATAGTCTTGGTAGCTTGATGACACATTGAAACAGATTATTTTTTTAATTTCAAGTTTTTATTTTTCTCAATAGTGTGGTTAGCCTCAAACATTCTTGTCTGTTAGCAAACTCAGAGTGCCAATTTCCTTTCCTTAATCTCTCTTATCCCAGTTTACAATTATAAATTAATTTCTTTGATTGTTTGTTAATGCCTATCTTTCCCAGGTGATAAAACTAGATACCATACCTGTCATTGCTCACTATAGTATCTATAATATAGTGCAGTTCTAAACCTATAGAAAATACATAATATTTACTGAACCAATGAATTAAAGAACCTTGGACATTCATGTTGTTATTGTTAACAGCAGCAAGCACCTACTAAATGTAGAACACCAGTCTCAAGAGACAGCATGTAGAGTCTAAAACTGTGCTCTGATATTTTAAGGACATATTTAAGGATTTTTCCCCTACTGAGCTAGGCTTTATCGTATATGGATTTTTAAATGGCTCATTAGGGGATAAATACCAATCACTAGAAGAGAGGGGAAAGCCCAAGGAAACTTACATAGAAACATTTAGTAACACAGACCCCAAGCATTTCAGAGCCACTCACAAAATGGGCACTGATTATGTCAAGAAATTTAACTTTAAAGACTTGGATAAAAAGTCAAGTGGTGTTGGAGCTGGTGCTGTGGCGTAGTAGGCTAGACCTGTTCATGTGGCGCCAGCATCCCATATGAGCACTGATTTGTACCCCGGCTGCTCCTCTTCTGATCCAGCTCTCTTCTTGCAGCCTGAGAAGACAGTGGAAGATGGCACAAGTGCTTGGTCCCCTGCACCTATTTGGAAGACCTGAAGAAGCTCCTGGCTCCTGACTTCGCATTGGCCCACCTCTGGCCATTAGGGCCATTTGTAGAGTGAACCAGTGAATAGAAGACCATTCTCCTTCTCTGTAACTCTGCCTCTCAAAAAAATAAGTAAATAACTAAAAATGCCAAGTGGTGTCAGTATCTAGGTATCCACTGAATAGAGTGTGAACTGAATATAGTATGAAAGTAAGCTTATGATATCCCTGAGGAAGAAAAAATGTAAACAAATCAGTAGCTATAAATGTGATACATGATAAAGCAGAGACCCAGAGTCCAATATATTCTTGAAATTCGTAGGTGTGTGGGTTGTTGTCTTCTTTGTTCAATTTTATGCTTTATAAATAAGAATAAATTAATAATGCATGTTTGCTATCTGCATAAAGATTTATAACTATGCATGGATATAGATACATTTAATTTAGAGTATATGAAGATGATTTATTAATGATTCTTGGTTGTAAATCCTTGGAAGAACTCTAATTACTCTGTACTTATTTCTTAATTAGGCAATATGAAACCCCCATAATAGCTACTAGCTGTGAATAAGAGTGCTGTAAAAGTTACTCAAGTAATTGCCTCTCAAACTTGAACTCTACTTAAAGTGACAAGTCATAAGCGTTAAATAAAAAATGAAAAAACAGAAGTATCTCACTGTCATATTAAAAATCATTCAGCTTTCTAGTTCCTGAGCACAGTTGAATAGAGCCATCTATTTAGAAATATAGTGTCCACCCTGGATGATCCCAACAAGGCATTTATTTATCACCAATTTTATTTTGTAATTGAATCATTTAAGAAACTATGTAGAGCAGGGAGCCACTATACATTGAGGTGCTGGTAACAAAGACCCAGCTAGGCTAAACCGAGTAGAGGTCATATTCTCTGATGTTAACAAAAGGCTAAATGAATGGTGTCTTGGGCTTAAATGAAAGCTTCATGGTTGTTAGGAACCCAGTCTCCTATGCTTCTTTAGAGGATGGCTTTACATCTTCAAGTACATATGATGTCATCTAGAATCCCTTTCATTTGACTATGTCTAAGGCAGAAAGAGGGGAGGAATAAATGATAAAAGAGCATTTTCCTCCTGTTGAGTCAGTGTCCTTTAAACTCCAGAAAGCCAGCAGTGAATCCTTATTTTACTGATCTTCTATTATAGTGAAGGAGGGTGAGAAATACAGTCATTGAGAGAGGAATATCATCACCTGGAATATGTGTGAATTCAGTTAATGAGAAAAACTTGCAAGAAAGGCCAAAACATTTATTGGGTTCTGTCACAGAGGTTCAAAATGATGTCAAATATTTCAGAGCCATAAACTATTTTTGGATACCTAATATGTGCTATCTATCTAATACAGACTGGGGTACAAAGACAAATATGGTATTGGGCCAGTTCCGGGAGAGCTGACTCTTCAGTGGAGGATACAAGTTTCAAATAGCTCAAGTTATATGGTAATAATGAGAGGGTTGTCTGGGCAGTTGTGGTGGTTGTGATAGTGGTGGTTGTGGGAAACTCAGCAGTGGAAAACTCGGTTTCACCCAGACGTCTGGGATTCCTGGAAGAGCTATTCTGTTCCCAGACCCTAACCTTGGGTTGGATGGGTGACATTACAGGTTTGGGGAACATGACAAAATGAAGGATGGGGAAAATATTATTGTTTCATGGGAAATTCAAGCAGTTAGGGATCATTAAAAGGTAAAATTGAAGGTGGAAATAAATAAGTAAATAAGGAGTCAGGTTATAGATGAGTAATTGTGTTAACTAGTAACTATGGAAAGCTGGAAATGGGTTTACATATGGAAACTCCATAGTTAAATTGGATTTTGGATATGTTATTCTGGCTATATGGAGGAGGATTCAAAAGAGGGCAAAATTGAGGTAAGAGCCATTAGAATGCTATTTCAAGGTAGTCAAGATAAGAAATAGATGAAGCCTGATTATGCAGTAGTAGTAGGGAGGGGAAAACAGATTATAGAACCACGTAGGAGGAATAATTAGTTAGTAATGAAAAGATGTGGGCAGAAAGAGGGAAAAGAATTTAGAATGACTACAAGATTCATGCTTATAACTAAGTAGATGATGGCATCATTAATTGAAATTGTAAATGTAAGAGTAGGAGGACCAGGTGAGGGTGGGGTTGGAAGAGTGGGAAAAAGATGAGCTCAGTTGAAACATGCTGAGTTTGAACTATCTGTATAACATCCAGTTATACATACTTATATTAGGCAATTCCATATAAAAATCCAAAGCTTATAATCAAGAAATAGAGCCAATAGTACACACACACACACACACACACACACACATGCATGCACAAACATATAAGATTTTATATGGGAATTAGCTCAAGGATTAAGGAAGTCAAGGTGGAGAACCAAGGAAGCCAGAGGTGTGATTCAGGCTGAGTCTCAAGTCCCCAGCACCAGGACATCTATGATGTAAGGCCTCATCTGAGTCTAAAGGTCTGAGAATGGGGATCAGCATTGTGGCATAGTGGATAAAGCTACTGTATGTGATTCTGGCATCCCATATCAGTGCCATTTTGTGTCCCAGCTGCTCCACTCCCAATCCAGCTCCCTGTTAATGGTCTGGGAAAAGCAGCAGAAGATGACCCAAGTGCTTGGGCCCTAGCCATCCACATGGAAGACTTGGATGAATTCCTGGCTCCTGGCTGAAGCCTGGCTCAGTGCTGGCTGTTGTGGCCATCTTGGGAGTTAACCAGAAGATGGAAGACCTATCTCTCTCTCCTCCTCCCTTTCCTCCCTCCCTCTCTCTCTCTCTCTCTCTCTCTGTAACTCTATCAATGTCGGGGAACAGGACAGCCTGGCCAGCTGTGCCCCTCCCGACATGTACAAGCACAAGAAGTTTAGTGCTGGGCTTTTTCCACCCTGCCCGTTGCTAATTGCAAGATCCTGTTTTGACTTTAAGCATCCTGTTATTGCATGTTTCCCACACTTACTCTTGCTGAACTGGTAACATGTTTTCCGTGAATCATATATAAATAGGTGGACGGTGGGCGGGAGTTATGAATGAACGCTGGTAAAAGGCGGAGTTGTGAATGAACGCGGTAACAGGTGGGAGCTGTGAATGAACGCGAGTAATAAGCGGGAGTGGTGAATGAAGGAGTTGTGAATGAATGCCGGTAACAGGGCGGGATATATAAGAGGGTTGGAGGAGGCGAAGACGGCGGGCATTCGCGACATGTAACGCGAGTCTGCTGAAAAATAAAGTGGAAGCTGAAAAGCCGATAAACGCATCTGGTGTCTCCGAGGTCTCACCGGCGTTAACCTATCCGGAAGGTGTACGCCTGCATATCAACATAAATAAATAAATTTTCTTAAAAAAAGGTCGAATAATAGTGCAGGGCAGAGCACTGGTGTATGGTCCTGATCTGAGTCCCAGGGCCTGTAGAACCAAGAACATTGATGTCCAATGGCGGGATGGATGTCTGAACACAGAGAGAACACATTCTCCCTTCCTCTGCCTTTTTGTTTCAGACTCTTTGAAGCTTGGGTGATGCCCACTCATACTGGTGAGGGTAGACCTTCTTTAGTAAGGCTATTGATTCAAAAGCTTCTGTTTTTAAAGAAATATTTATATGTATTTGAAAAACAGAGTGACATAGAGAAAGGGAGAGACAGAGAGAGAAAGAGATCTTCCATCACTGGTTCACTCCTCAAATGGCCACAACAGCTGGGTTTAGGCCAGGTTGAAGCAGGAGCCTGGAACTACAATATGGGTCTCCATATGAATTTTAGCATCATTTTTTATAGATCTGAAAATGTCATTGGTATTTTGATTGGGATCACATTGAATCTGTAAATTGCTTATGGCGATGTGCACATTTTGATTATATTAGTTCTTCCAACCCATGAAAATAGAAGATTCATCCTTTTTCTATGTCTTCTATTTCTTAATTTGATGTTTTATAATTTTCATTATAGAGATCTTTCACCCCCCGATTAAATTCATTGCGAGGTATTTAATTTTTTTGTAGCTATTGTAAATCGTACTACTCTTATAAGTTCTTTCTCATCCAGAGCATTGTCTGTGTATACAAAGGCTATTGATTTTTGTATGTTGATTTTATATCTTGCAATTTTACCAAGCTCTCATATGAATTATAATAGTCTCTTTTTTAAAAAGATTTATTTATTTGAAAGTCAGAGTTACACAACTCTGAGAAAGAGGAGGAAAGTCAGAGAGAGAAGTCTTCCATCTGGTGGTTCACTCCCCAGTTGGCCACGATGGCTGGAGCTGCAACCATCTGAAGCTAGGAGCCAGGAACTTATTCCAAGTCTCCCATGCTGGTGCAGGGGCCCAAGCACTTGGGCCATCTTCTACTGCTTTCCCATCCCATAGCTGAGAGCTGAATGGAAGTGGAGCAACTGGGACTTGAACTGACGCCCATATGGGATGTCGGTACTGCAGGGGGAGGCTTTATCAGCTTTGCCACAGTGCCAATTTGTTGGCATGTAGTTGTTTGTAGTAATTCTTAATGATTATTTTTATTTCTGTGATATGTGTTGTAACATCTAATTTTTCATCTCAGATTTTATTAATTTGGGTCTCTCCCTCTACCCCCCACCCCTTACCTTTTTTGGTTGATTGGACAATGGTGTATCAATTTTGTTTATTTTTCCAAAAAGCCTTTTCATTTTACTCATCTTTTGTATTTTTTGTTCATTTCTTCTCTAATTTTAATTATTTCTTTCCTCCTACTAGTTTTTGGTTTGTTTTGTTCTTGTCTTTCTAGGTCCTTAAGATGCATTGTTAGATCATTTACTTGATGCCTTTTCAATTTATTGATATAATCACTAGTTGCTATAAACTTTCTTCTTAACAGTGCTTTTGCTGTATCCCTTATGCTTTGGTGTGTTGTCCTCTTCATTTGTTTCTAGGAATTTTTTGATTTCCCTTTTGATTTCTTCTATCAACCACTATTCATTCAGGAGCATGTTGTTCAGTCTCCATGTGTTTGCATATTTTTTAGAGTTTCCTAAGTTGTAAATTTCCATCTCCATTCCATTTTGATCAGACAAGAAACATGGTAGGATTTCAATGTTTTTGAATTTGCTGAGATGCTTTTTTGGCCTAGCATATGGTCTATTCTAGGGAAAGTTCCATACACAGATGAGAAGAATTTGTATTATGCAACTGTGGGATGAAATGTTCTATAGATATCAATTAGGTCCATTTGGCCCATAGTTTAGATTAACTCTGTTGTTTCTTTGTTGATTTTTTTGTCTAGTTGATCTTCCATTGATGAAAGTGGGGTGTTGAAAGTCCCTCATTACTATTTTATTGGAGCCTATGTCTTGCTTTTGATCCATTAACATCTGTTTTAAACAGCCAGGTGCCCTGGCATTGGGTGAATATACATTTACCGTAGTCACGGCTTCCTGTTCAAATGATCCCTTAACCATTGCATAATTCCCTTCTTTGTATTTGAAAACAGTTTTGTTTTAAAGTCTATTTTACTGATATTAGCTTGGTTAAACCTGCTACTTTCTGCTTTCTATTAGCATCAAATATGTTTTTCCATACTGCACTTTCATTCTGTGCTGAATCTTTGTTGGTGTGGTGTATTTCTTGTAGGCAGCAAGTAGACAGGTCTTATTTTTTAACCTATTCAGCCAATCTGTACCCTTAATTTGAGGATTTAGGTTATTTACTTTCAAGGTTATTATTCATAAGTGATGACTTGGTCCTGCCATTTTCCCATTAGTATTCCTATTGTTTGCTTTGGCTGTCCTTTGTATTTTTGCTAAGATATTTTCTTTCATTTTTTAAAAGATTTATTAATTTATTTGGAAGGCAGAGTTACAGAGAAGCAGAGGCAGAAAAAGAAAGAGAGAGAGCAAGAGATCTTCCATCTGCTGGTTCACTCCCCAGATGGCTGCAACGGCCAGAGCTATGCTGATCTGAAGCCAAAAGCCAGGAGCCAGGAGTTTCTTCTGGGTCTCTCTTGTGGGTGCAGGGGCCCGAGGACTTGGGTTTTATCTTCTACTGCTTTCCCAGGCCATAGCAGAGAGCTGGATTGGAAGTGGAGCAGCTGGGACTTGAACTGGCGCCCATATGGGATGCTGACACTGCAGGCAGCAGCTTTACCCGCTATACCACAGCGCTGGCCCCGCTAAGAGATTTTCTACATTCACATTCTTTCATGGTTATGACTACACTATCTTCCTCTGTTTCTGTGTGTAGTACATCCTTAAGTATCACTTGTAAGACTGGACAAGGAATGACAAGTTCTTTCAATTTCTGTTTTATTTCACATTCATTTATAAGTGAGAGCTTTGCAGGGTACAGTATGCTGGGTTGGTAATTTTTTATTTTTAGGACTTGGACTATGTCTCTCCATTCTCTCCTAGCTGTAGGGTTTCTGATGAGAAATCATCTGTGAGTCTATTCGGAGATCCTCTGAAAGTAATTTGGTGTTTCTCTTGTTCACATTGTAGAATTTTTTCTTTATGTTTTATTATGTGTTGGGCATTACCTAAAATCTCCATTACAATATGGCACCTGGCAGATGTTCAAGGGGTGTGTCTGCGGCTGCTGTGGTTAAGCTACATAAAATCAGACCACCAGCAGGGATAGGTCTGCTTTAGTTCTGGACACGTGGACAGTGCGTGATCCCTATACTTTGCTTAAGATGCCCCTTTGCGTGGTCCACCCATGCCTGCATGACCTTTTCGCTGATTGGCTCCCCTACTGCGCATGTCTTTCATAAACTTTATAAGCCTGCACACCTCTTCAATAAAGCAGTTCCTGCTTCGACAGAACTCACAGGTGCTTGTGGTGTGTTCATCACCAGTGGACCTTACCTCTCCTGTTTGCCTTGTTGGGGAGTGTCTGTAGTGGCCCCTGCTGGTCAGGGGCCAGCATTGGGCTTGAGACCCCAACAAGTGGCACCCAACATGGGGCACAATGGGCTTGAAGGAGCTCTAAAGAAGGACTGACTCCTGCTGAGAGAAGGACCAACTTAGGCCTAAGTGAAAGTACCCGCAGAAGTGGCTAATGAGGCTCTCCAGGTTAGATATCCCTGAAAGGATGAGGCAATCTCATGCTAAGTTTGTGGACCCAGCGCCTAAGGTGCTGAGATACATGCTAAAGACTCAAGGCTTAAAGCCACACAAAAAATCCTGATAAGAAACAGATAAGCTGGGTGGCCTTTGATGAGGCTCCTAAATCCCCAGAGGCAGTTAAAACTCAGGTAGAGCCTTCAGGTGTGGCAGTAACCCTTAAAGGCCCAGCACTGCCTCAACCCACCACACCTCCTATTACAGAGGGCTTTGTGCTGCCCATGTGGCCACCCCTTTATGGGTATTCCCCTCCTTTGGATCGCCAGCCCTTGGATCGCCAGCCACTATCTTGTAAATAGTGTGCCTACCCAACCCCATGGCCAGTCCTGCTAGGCCCCGGTGTGCACAGTCTTCCCTGTAAATCGGGGACCACAGCCTTTCTCTGTACTCTCTTCCAGTCAACGTGGCCTGCTGCACCCAGGCAGGCATGGCTAGATATCTCTAGGGAGAGCACTCCCTAGGACTGCTTTTTTTTTCTCCCCATTTAAGGGAAATGCCTCTGGCTACTGCTGGCCTTACCTAAGGGAGCTAAAACCTTAATCCATTAACCCTTTCCATCCTAATGGGTCTTTCTCTTTGCAGTTAATGACAGGAGTCTCTCATTCTCTGCCGCTTTTTTTTTTTTTTATTTTTTATCTTTTATTTAATGAGTATAAATTTCCAAAGTACGACTCATGGGTTACAATGGCTTCCCCCCCCCCATACCGTCCCTCCCACCCACAACCCTCCCCTTTCCCACTCCCTCTCCCCTTCCATTCACATCAAGATTCATTTTCGATTATCTTAATATACAGAAGATCAGCTTAGTATACCTTAAGTAAGGATTTCAACAGTTTGCTCCCACACAGAAACATAAAGTGAAAAATAATAGATGATTTTTTTTAAATGATGATGAAATCAGATCAGACCTATTGTCATGTTTAATCCCAGTGAGAGTCAAGTTGGGAATTGCTTTCTTTTGAGATGTGTTTCCCTGTCCTAAGCAATGGGCTCCTATGCTAATGATCAGCCCTTTTCTGTGCTGCTGTAGCTAACTTATCTGATAAGAGTTTTCTTGTGTCTTGAAGGTTTCACATTTTCTATTGCCAGTACTGAGCCTTGATTGGGAAAACTGCAACGCGAAGTTGTTCACGTTATTTGCCTGTTTTTAATGTTTGAGTGATTACCTAACTCTGATCAGATCTAGCCCACAGCCTTGGTTAAAATGCTCCGGTTATGCAAAGTGTATTAAAATGTGGTAAATGATGTCAGACCCATGTTGTATTCATGTTTTTGCTTTCCAGATACAGTGGTCTTATAAAAATAAGAGTAAATTCTGTGTATACAAGCCTTTGTGTTGCTAATTAAAGTATGCTAATACAGATTGGTTCATGTTTTTGCTTTCCAGATACAGTGGTCTTATAAAAATAAGAGTAAATTCTGTGTATACAAGCCTTTGTGTTGCTAATTAAAGTATGCTAATACAGATTGGTTCAAAAAATTGGGTTAATTCAAACGCCTTTTATGCTAATCGCTTGGTTTACTTGCTCAGTTTTACATGATATCAGTTTAAAGCATATCATGTTTCTTTTACAAATCTGTTTTTGCAAAAACTATAAGGTCTCTTTTTAACTGTGTCTGCTTAATTGGTTACTCTGCCATTTCTAAAGTTAGGTCCTGTAAGCTCCTTTTGACTGTTAAATAGTTCTGAGTTCTGTGAGGAGTTAGTGTGCTAACTCTTATTTCTGGTTTATTTGACAACAAGAGACCTAGAATTCATGTTCTGCCAAGGTAATCTATTGTGTACTCTACTGTCTGTTAAGTTTAGATTAATAAAAAAAATTAAGTCTTAAATGGCTATGTTAAATATAATTATGATTAGATCTGGTCTAAAAGTGTTAAAATCACCCTAACTAAAAAAATGACTGACATTTCAGGATGTTAAGGAATTCTATTTTGACCAAATATTCTAAATTCTCTTGGCACCTTTAACAAACTTTCTAAAAATCAAAGTTCTAAATTCTCTAAACTTTTGGTATCTCCAGAGGGCCCCTGGAGATGTCAAAAGATATATCTCTCATCTTTCAGAGATAATAACCAATCGGGATGTTTAAATTAAAAGTGCTGCCAAGATGTAAAATGATTCAACACTCTACTAAAATTCCTCACAACCCACAAGGACAAACAATCATCAAAAACAAAATAAGATTTTAAAAGACCAACTTATAAAACAAAAAGGGGGAATCATACCCCACAAGACCAGCTACAAATGGCCATGCTCACCTTAAATATTTTAAATTTTCAAAAACATCAGCCCTTGTCAGCCTTTCACAAATATTGGTCCCTCCAAGTACCCTACCTTTTGGTTAGGGTGAAATGGAAGGACCCACTAACGGGATGCTGCCGAGGACCACACCCACTGATAGGTGCTGGTAGAGGATTTGGATGTGTCTTCCCTCAGGGGAATTCCAATCCCATATAGGCATATGGGTACCTGTGAGAAACCTTAAATATCTCCCCTTTGCCAAAGAAGGTCACCCAGGAGGACCCCCTCCTGAGGAGTGATTTTTTTTTTCTTTTCTCTTGAGGGATAAAAAGACCATATTGGACTCTCTGGGTCATCATGGTACATCAGGAGTGCTGCTTTTATGCTAATCGCTCCGGCCAGCATCATCCAGGACAAGATCAAGACCCTCCAAGAAGACCTTGAAGCGCTAGTTACCTGTGGTCAGGCCTTGGGGGATGGTTTCCTTATCTCCTCCCCCTTGTGGGCCCCTTGCTCTCCATTGTCCTTGTAAATTTGTTTAAGATTGCATCATTGCAGTCCAGTTAATGGTGGTCCGACAGCAATATGCCACTCTTTAAGAACCGGGTTATTGCCGCTCTTTAAGCGCCAGATTGGGAACCCTGTACATCCACCCACGGCCACTGCCAAGATGTAGAGGTATAATACATCATACCCTGAGTTGCTGAGGTGGTAGCCAATGACGGATAAGATCCCCTGGGGCAGCCCTTAACACTGGAGTAGTAGTCAAAGATGGGTAAAATTCCCAGAGGGGGACAACCTAAGACAGATATGCTCCCTAAAGGGCTGATCCCAGTCAGAGGGGACAACCTAAAACAGGCACACTCTCCGTTCAGTTCCTCTTCCTCTCTTTAATATAAAAAAAAAAAGGGGGGCATTGCCTAAAATCTCCATTACAATATGGCACCTGGCAGATGTTCAAGGGGTGTGTCTGCGGCTGCTGTGGTTAAGATCAGACCACCAGCAGGGATAGGTCTGCTTTAGTTCCGGACACGTGGACAGTGCGTGATCCCTATACTTTGCTTAAGAAGCCCCTTCGCGTGGTCCACCCATGCCTGCGTGACCTTTTCGCTGATTGGCTCCCCTACTGCGCATGTCTTTCATAAGCTTTATAAGCCTGCACACTTCTTCAATAAAGCGGTTCCTGCTTCGACAGAACTCACAGGTGCTTGTGGTGTGTTCATCACCAGTGGACCTTACCTCTCCTGTTTGCCTTGTTGGGGAGTGTCTGTAGTGGCCCCTGCTGGTCAGGGGCCAGCATTGGGCTTGAGACCCCAACAATTATGAAACTTGATTATAATGTATCATGGTAAAGATCTTTTCTAGTTATGTCTATTAGGAGTTCTATGTGTTTCCTGTACTTGGATATCCCTATCATTTTCCAAATTAGGGAGGTTTTCTGCTATTATTTCCCTGAATAGGCCCTCTAATCCATTCTCTCTTTCAGTGTCTTCAGCAACTCCTAAGATAGCTTTGATCATTTGATAGTATCCCACAAATATTGAACACTGTTTTCAATTTCTCCCTTTCTGTAGAATTTCCACTGCAAACTTCTATCCAACTCTCCCTTTGGAATGCAGTTAGTCTGCTTTTTTTTTCTGTTGTCTTCCCCTGGTCAAAATCAACACATCTTTTCTCTATTTAGCCATCTTAGTATCCCTCAAACAATATGCTCTTGAAGGACCAACTCTTCATTAAAGAAATTGAAGGTAAATAAAATTTTTTTAAGAAACAAAAATGAAAATAACATATCAAAATCTGTGTGATACAACAAAAGCAGTATTAAAAAGGTACCTTATAACAATAATTAAAATATGTTTATGTATTATTGAAAGACATAATTCAACATATCAATTTTTAAACACACAGTTATAAATTATTTTTTTTTGTGAAAACAATCATAACAATAGCTTAATTAAGCACCTGCTATTGAACTCACTTGTGGTAACTCTAAAAGTATGTCAAGTCCTCATTCCAGGTATTCTCCTGCCATCTGAAGGTACTGAAAAGCCAGCTCACTCAGGTGTAGAGACCATAAAGCCAGTCTACTCAAGCAGGCCTGATTTATTAGAAAAACCCCTGGAAAACCAAGATGTTGAATGGTTCACAGATGGCAGTAGTTTCATGAAGGAAGGAGTTAGAAAGGCAGGATATGCCACAGTTGATCTTAAGTGGCAAAAGCTCAGACTTAGCCACCTGACAAAGCACAACAGGCTGAACTTATTGCTTTGACTAGAGCCTTACCATCGAAAAAAAGCTAGAGTTTATATTATACAGACTCCAAGTATGTTTTCCTTGTGTTATATGGGCATGCAGCAATTTGTCTAGAAAGGTGCATACTGACTGCAAAGAACTCTTCCATCAAACATGAGAAAGAAATTTGAGCTCTCTTCTAGGCAGTTTTGGAGCTTCTAGAAGTGACAGTTGTCTGCTGCAGAGGACAAGAAGAGTGGAATAGCCACATCATCAAAGGCAATGCACTTGTAGATAGAACAGCAAAGAAGGTTGCTACTCAGGAGATGTTAGAAATGGCTGTAATACCTCAGGCAACCGGAAATCCCCTTTTCAACATACCTGACATAGAATGGGCCCAGCAATAAGGTTACACTAAATACCAGTGGGTGGTATACTTAAATCATAAGGTCATGCTCTTAATGGCCTCAATGGAGGCCATTGGAACATTGTTAGAGAAATGCTTAATTATATTCCTGTGGGAAAAGGTGCTGTAATAAAGATAGCCTCCTGTGTTTTTAGAGGGAAAGGACTACATACTGTTTTAAGCTGAGTAACTCAATCCTGCCAGCTCTATCTACAGAATATCCCTGGTAGTCACACCAGACTACCTCCTTTACTACTACAGAAAGGAGAGAAACCTACCCAGGTGAAGACTGGCAGGTAGATTTTACTTACATGCCCCTAGCAAATGGTTACAGATGCCTGTTAGTCTTCATTAGTACTTATATAGGATGCATAAAGGCTTTTCCAATCCAAATAGAAAAATCAAAATAAGTTTATGTCCTGTTAAAGGAAATAATTTCACATTTTGCGCTTCCCAAATTACTCCACAGTGATGATAGACCCTCTATTGTTTCTAAAGTAATCCAGAAGATAACTGTTTTAGGATTTTTTTTTTAACCATCTCCATGCTGCTGTGCCTGTTGGAGACCTTAATCTTCAATTAAGGTTTAAAAGGCTGATCATTTTATTAAAAGGATTCTGGTTAAAATCTTCCAAGAGACCTCAGATTCATGGCTTAAGCTATTGCTTGTTGTCCTCCCTAGGGTGAAGGATGACATCTAAGGCTGCCTTAAAATTTAGCCCTTTTGGGGCCAGCATTGTGCAGTAGCATTCCAAATCAGAATGCTGGTTTATGACCCAACTGCTCTGCTTATGAGCTATCTCCCTGCTAATATGCTCGAGAAGGCAGCAGAGAATGTCCCAAGTACCTGGATGCCTGCCACCTATGAAGGAAATGAAGATGGGGTTCCTGGCTCCTGGCTTTATACTGGTCCAGCCCTGACTGTTGTGGCCATTTGGGGTATGAAACTGAGGCTGGAAGATGTCTTTCTCTCTTCCTCTCTCACTCTGGCTTTCAAATATACATAGCTAACATTATAACTATATAATATGTAATTATATAACTATATCACATTATCAATATAAGTATATATTTATATTATACATTATATAATTATATATTATATATAATTGTAATATTATTATACATATTTATATATATATAGTTAACACTTAGCTGTTTTCAAATGGTATGTGGGAGATCCTTCCACAGTTTGGATATCCTCTTTTATTCAGATACCCAGGAATTGATAAAGCATTATTATCAATATAGGTCAGGTACAAAAGGCTCTGACAATATGGTGACAAAATTCTCCCAGTGTCGGATTACAACAATCACAAGTAGCTTATTTCTCCAGGAGATCTAGTTTTGTTAAAAAGTTAGAAAAATCAGTTTCTGACCAGTTGCAACCTAAGTGGGAGGAATCTTGTCTGTGCTACTTAGCATTCCTACTGCAGCTAAATTATAGAGAATTCCTCACTGGGTACATCTTTCAAGAACTAAACCTCTACCTCTTGAATCTTCTTAGGTACACACACAGGATAATTGTTCTTACTCTTGTGAACTAATTCACATACCTCTTCATAAAAGCAAAAGATAAGGAAAACATTTGCTTTTATTATATTCAGGCTGTTTTACTTTCTAGCCAATATGTTTTGCTTACTTTTTTCCTGATCCTCTCTAGAAGCTGATAGTGTCCATAAAACTTGCTGGTGACTTCTTCCACCATATGGGAGAAGGTTTTTTACATCTTGTGGGGTTGCTTTAAGAAATCTCTCTATTGGGGCCAGCACTGTGGCATAGCAGGTAAAGCCGGTGCCAGTATCCCATATGGGTGCTGGTTTGAGACCCGGCTGCTCCGCTTCCAATCCAGCTCTCTGCTATGGCCTGGGAAATCAGTAGAAGATGGCCCAAGTCCTTCGGCCCCTGTACCTGCATGAGAGACCTGGAAGAAGCTCCTGGCTCTTGGCTTCGAATCGGTGCAGCTCCAGGTGTTGTAGCCATCTGGGGAGTGAACCAGCGGATGGAAGACCTATCTCTCTCTCTCTCTCTCTCTCTCTCTCTCTCTCTGCCTCTCCTCTCTCTGTGTAACTATGACTTTAAAGTAAAATAAAATAAATCTTTAAAAAAAGAAATCTGTCTATTGTCTTGGGTAACTTAGCTCAGACTTCTGGCCAGCAACTATGCAAGTCTGTGGATTTGACTACTATCTGAATAACTACTATATGAAGTCATTGACAGTTGATCAGCCATATCTACTGGTGGAGCAAGACAGAGTATGTGCAGTAATTCATGGAATCTATTTTGTTTACTTTCAACAATAGCATATTTAGAGAGAAATCACAAGGATTTGTATTCAGGGAAGAAATATAAGATTCTTTCCTTGTTCTAAAATTAATCCTACTCTTGACTTTTGTTTTTCCGATTATGCTCTTCTTAATTCTCAGGCTTGTCTCTTGGAATTCAGCAGTTTCTCACATAAATGATGATCACATAGGCACTCCAAACATTGCCAATGACTGGGGGCAATTCTCTGGCTCTTGAGATGGAATCTCTAGATAAGTTAGCTAAGAGTTTTCATTTCCAGTATAGGCAGGGACAATGCCATGATTTAGCATGAAGCAGATATAGAAGACAGATCTTCCTCCCTCAACCTTCCATAAAGATTAAGTGAAAAAAAATCTCTGAGTGCATGATATAGGGCTAGAGAAGGAGTCAATCAGGGAATAAAAGAGTGGGAAGATTTTCTACAGATTCTGAATCTAGCACTACACCCTAATTCCACCCACTTACACATGCCAATCCAGTACATCCATTTTCTTATGATGTAACTGGGTCTCTTCTAGCACCAAGAAGATGCCATGACAAACACATGTATACTGAGCTACATTTAGAGATGCCATACAAAACTTCCCAGAGACTATGACATTTGCTGAACCTCACTCAAATGCCACTCTTTTGCATATTCAATTAGGACACCATCCCCTACTCAATAAAGAGGTCTATTAAGCTGGGGGTCTCTCTTTATTTCTCTGGGTTTGCTCATACTCATGTCTGAATGTATACTCTTTCTTTTTAAAATAAATCCTGCTGTCATTATTATTATTGTATTTTACTTATGTTCCTCCTCTGAAAATTCATTTTCCCTAGTACAACTGAAAAACATTCTCACAAAAAACTGCTGATAGGCATCTTGGTTGATGCCCTGCAATGGCTATTGTGAACAGGACTGCTGTAGACATGGTGTAACAGATATATCTTGACACAAGTTCATGTCTTTAGATAGCATACACAATAGTAGGATTGCTGGATGATATGGAAGTTCCATTTGTAGTTTTTAAATAAAATGATTATTTATTTGTAAGAGAGAAAGGGAGAGAAATATATCTTCCATTCACTAGTTCACTCCCCACATGGCCTCAGTGGTTGGGGCTGGTCCAGGCTGAAGCCAGAAGCCAGGAGCCAGGAGTGTCATCCAGGTCTCTCACATGGTGGCAGGGGCTGTCTTCCACTGCTTTCCTAGGCACATTAACAAGAAGCTGGATCAGAAGCAGAGCAGCCTGGACTCAAACAGATGAGCTGATATGGAATGCTGTCATTGTAGGGGCAGGTTAGCCTGCTGTGCCAAAACACTTGTCCCTATTTCTATTTTTTAAAGAATTCTCTCTACTGTTTTCTATAGTGTCTGTACTAATTTACATTTCCATCAACAGTATATAACAATTCTCCTTACTCCACATCCTCATCAGCATTTGTTACACTCTGTCTTTTTGATAATAGCCATTCTGACTATTATCAAATACCTGAAAAATATCAGATACCTCATTATGGTTTTGATTTATATTTCCCTGATGGCTAGTGATATTGAACATTTTTTCATCTATTTATTGGCCATATGTATTTCTTATTTTGAGAAATCTCTATTGAGGTTCATTGTCCATTTCTTCACAGGATTGGTTATTATTATTTTTTTGGTGGTTGAGTTTTCTGAGTTGCTGATATACTCTGGATATTAATCCCTTTTCAGGAAAGTAGCCTTCAAATATTTTCTCTTATTCTGCAGGATGTCTCTTCCCTTTGTTGACTATTACCTTTGCTGTGGAGAAACTTCCTGAATTTGATAGAACCCCATTTATCTGGTTTTGCTTTTGTTGCCTGTGATTTTGTGTTTTATCCAGGAAGTCATCCCTACACAAGTATCTTGAAGTGTTTCCCTATATTTTCTTCTGGCTGTTCCAATAGTTTCAGGTTTACATTTAGGTCTCTGATCCATCTTGAATTGATTTTTGTATGTAGTGAGAGGCAGGAATCTAATTTCATTCTTTTACATAGATATACTGAATTTTCACTAGAACTATTTATTAAAAAGTTTATCCTTTCTTCAAAGTATATTCTTGGTATCTTTGTCAAAAGCCATTTGGCTCTATTCTAAGTGGGTTAATTTCTGGGCTCTGTATTCTGTTTCACTGATCTGTGTGCTTTTTTAATGCCACTACTCTTTTAATTATTATAGTTTTCTAGTGTGCTTTGAAGTCAGGTACTTTGAGGTCTCCAGCTTATTATTTGTTTATTTATTTTTGGTTCAGGATCACTTTGACTATTTGTCTTTTGTGATTATGAGTTTTAGGAACTTTGAAAATTCTGTAAAGACTGTTACTGGTATTTTGGTTTAATCTTGGTAGGTTATATGTATTTAGCAATACATATATTTCTTTGAAGTTTTCTAATTTGTTAGCATTAATTGTTGGTAGTGATTTTTTATGTCCTTAATGCCTAGTTTGTAACATTTTAAGCTTTCTCTAGGCTGCTCTGCCAAATTCCTCCAACCTTTCCTAGTAAAACAATTCCAAAGTCTCCTCTATATCTTTAGGCATCGTTAATAGTAACATCCCCACTTCTCAGTACAAATCTTTAGAATTGGTCTACTGTATTAACTTTACTGTTACTTTAACTAAAATACCTGAGAGAAACTTCTTGGGAAAGAGTTTACTTCAGTTTAGTTTGGAAGTTACAGTTCAGGATCAGTCAGCCCCATAGTCCAGCATCTGTGGAAACTGTCCATGGTAGGTGTGGTGGAATGATCACATGGTGAGCCAGGGAAAAAGAAAGCAGCTAGGCAGAACTTGAATTAAATAATAAAGTCTCTCACAAGAGCCACCCTCTGAAGGCACATCCCCAATGACCTAAATACCTCCCATCAGACCTACCTCTCAGACACCATAATTAGATTGAGCATTAATTTAGCAACTATTAGTATTAAGATATCAGGGTTCAGTGGGTTCAAAGATGATGGATAGCGACAGGGCGGTCTGCTGTAGGCCAGGAGAAAATAGTAGAAAAAAGTGGAGAAAGTGCACTCTTAGGGGAAAGTTGCTGGGAAAACTGCAGCGGGAGATCCTGTGGAAGCAGTACTAGAAAACATTGAGGAAACTCTGTAAGACATTGGCATAGGCAAAGACTTCTTGGAAAAGACCCCAGAGGCACAGTCAAAGCCATAGTTGACAAATGGGATTACATCAAACTGAGATGCTTCTGTACCACACAAGAAACACTCAGCAAAGTGAAGAGGCAACCCATAGAATGGGAGAAATTATTTGCAAACTATGCAATTGATAAAGGGTTAATATCCAGAATCTATAAAGAGTTCAAGAAACTTAACAACCACAAAACAAAAAATCCAGTTAAGATATGGACAAAGGACCTGAACAGACATTTTTCAAAAGAGGAAATTCAAATGGCCAACAGACACATGAAAAAATGCTCAGTCACTAGCTATCAGGGAAATGCAAATCAAAACCACAATGAGGTTCCACCTCACTGCAGTCAGAATGGCTTTCATACAAAAATCAACAAACAACAAATGCTGATGAGGATGTGGGGAAAAGGGTACAATAATCCACTGTTAGTGGGAATGTACACTGGTGCAGCCACTGTGGAAGACAGTATGTAGATATCTCAGAAATCTGAATATAGACCTACCATATTACCCAGCCATACCACTCCTGGGAATTTTACACAAAGGAAAGGAAATTGGCATATGAAAGAATGATCTTTGCCTCAATGTTTATTGCAGCCCAAGTCACAGTAGCTAAGATATGGAAACAACCCAGATGTGCATCAACTGAGGATTGTATAAAGACATTATAGTATTTATACACTATAGGATACTACACAGTAGTAAAAAAAAAATGAAATCCTAACATTTGCAACTAGAAACCATTATACTTAGTGAAATAAGCCAGTCCCCAAAAGACAACTACTGTATGTTCTCTCTGATTTGTGCTAACTAATAGAGTACCTAAAAGGTAATATGTGAGAGTGAAACTGACACTTTATGATGTGATGATTTTGAACAGCTCCTGTTTGTTGAGGAATAAATGCTTTTTACTTGTTTTTGTTTTTTGTTCATACTATTTGTTGAACTCTCTACTTAGTGTAGGGTTAATCTTACCAGTATGAAGTTAACCAAAAATAAATCTTTGTAAAAATAAGATTGGGAATGGGAGAGGGAGGAGGAAGAAGGGTGAGAGTATGGATGGGAGGGAGATAGGGTGAGAAGAATCACTGTATTCCTAAATTTGTTTATGAAATGCATGAACTTTGTATTCTTTAAATACAAGAAAAACTAAAGACAAATATATCAGAGTTTAAACAGCTGCATGATCTTTAGGGAGACAAGCCCTCCTGAACCCATAACATGGAGCAGTCTAGGTGTACAGCAATCACTGTGCCTTTATAAAACCATAACCAGACTTAATATACCTGTTAGAGTTTTCCTGATTCTGTTGCTTCTAGTATTCTTCCCTTCTGCCTTTTATTTTTATTTATTTTATTTTATTTTACTTTTTCATTTACTTGACAGGTAGAGTTATAGACTGTGAGAGAGAGACAGAGAGAAAGGTCTTCCTTCCATTGGTTCACTCCCCAAATGGCCGCTACAGACGGTGCTGTGCTGATCTGAAGCCAGGAGCCAGGTGCTTCTTCCTGGTCTCCTATGCGGGTGCAGGAGCCCAAGCACTTGGGACATGCTCCACTACCCTCCCGGTCCACAGCAGAGAGCTGGACTGGAAGAGGAGAACTGGGACTAGAACCCGGCGCCCATATGGGATGCTGGGGCCACAGGCAGAGGATTAACCAAATGAGCCACGGCGCCAGCCCCTATTAATTTATTTTAAAGATTTATTTATTTATTTGAAAGTCAGAGTTGCCCAAAGAGAGAGTTCTTCCATCTGTTGGTTCACTCTCCAATTGGCTGTTACAGCTGGAGCTGTACCAATCCAAAGTTCTTCCACGTGGGTGCAAGGGTCCAAGGTCTTGGGCCATCTTCTACTGCTTTCCCAGGCCATGGCAGAGAGCTGGATTGGAAGTGGGGCAGCCAGTATATGAACTGATGCCCGTATGGGATGCCGACAGTGCAGGCGGTGGCTTTACCCACTATGCCACAGTGCTAGCCCCCCTTTCTGCCTTATAGTCTCTCCAGCTCCAAGTCATAAAATACTGAAGGTTCAGTTTACTATTAAGTAATATTGTTGGTAATATAATGTATTTAATAAACTATGTATTTATATGTCTTTAAGCCCTTTGTATCACAAGTAGTTGTTCTCTGTTTTCTACGTAAAATGTATTCTTTATAGATAATATTGGGTTTCTTTCCAAATTCACTTCAAAAGAATGTTATCTCTCTCTGTCTCTCTCTCTGTGTATGTGTGTGTGTGGTATGTGTCTGAGCGTCTACTGTCCTGTTGTTCATGCTAAATCCCCCTCATTAATACGCCAACATATTTTCAATAGAAGCATCTGTTAGCCCTATGTAGATAATAAAGGAGTCTCACTTGGATGTTTCCTTATTGGTTCTCAGGCCTATTCCTGGTTTGTCCTTACTCACTACTCTAGTGTTATTCCTAAATCTGTTCATAATATAATCCCATCAACACAACTAATGCTGGAAGCTGGCAGTCTTAAACTGTGTTCAATTTTGCTCACAGACCTCTCAGTAAGAAACACATCTTTCTGCAGATCTTGATGGGGGTAAATAATATCTAGGAATATATCTTCACTTAGTAATATTAAAAATTATTAGGCATCAGTGACAGTCCAAGCCTCACATAAAGTGTAGTGGTCTGCCTATATTTGGGGAGAGGCATGTTCTAAGACCCCCAGTGGGTGCCTGAACCATGAATAACACTAAACTCTTTTTGTGCCATTTTGTCCTATATATACAGCTCTTTAATAAATTTAATTTATAAATTAGGCAGAAGAAGTATTTGACAAATATAGCTTGCATCAAAATAGGACAATTATAACCAAATATTGTAAGAAATATTATGTGAATGTCATCTCTCTCTCTCTCAAAATATCATATTGTGCTGAAATTACTCTTCCTGTGATATAATACAATGCCCGTGTGATGAGATGAGTGACACAGGTATTGCAATATAGTGTTAGGCTACTGTGTAAGACTTACTTGAAGACAAGTACAATAATACCATGGTGGTCATCCAATAACTGAAAGAGCTACTAAGTGACTAAGAGGTGAATGGTAGAAACAATGTAAATACTTTGGACAAAGAGATGACTGACCTAGGCAGGACTCACAATGTTTTTATAACTTAAAACTTATGAATTGTTTACTTCTGGAATCTTCCAATGGATATTTAGGTTTGCAAGTAGCTAAAGCCATGGAAAGTGGAACTGCAGATAAATAGGGTTTACTATGCTGATATGTTCCATACAGCTCTTGTAGGAGCAATTATTACTGCTTGTATTTATTTATTTTTCTATCACCTCACCTTTTTCCTCTCACATTCCTGCCTGGGTTTGTGTTGATTTCTAACAAGCATACCCATTAAATTAAAGGGGAATGAGAAATCCAGAGTCATGATTGGAGGTGGTAGTAATGAGTAGGGAGTCAAGGACAAGCTTCAAGGCTGTAAAAGTCCAAAAAGGCCTACATGGTTGTTTGTCAGGTTTCCTGGCAGTCAAAGGAAGTAGAGAAGTCTATTGATCCTTTTAAAAAGTTTGAAGTATCTAAGGTCCTTGGGGAAAGCAATACTGTTTGTTTTTAGCACTAAGATTTGAAAAGTATTTTCAATGTGGAACTTTATATAAGGGGTACTTATTAATAAATAATATTCTTCAGTTCCTCTGTACAGCAAGAGCCAGAATGGCTTTCATATGACTGTTCCTTGTGTCTTTATATAGTAGAGATGCATTCTTTTTTTTTTTTTAAGATTTATTTATGTGAAAGTCAAAGTTAACACAGAGAGACAAAGAGAGGCAGAGAGAGGGAGGTCTTCCATCTGCTGGTTCACTCCCCAGTTGGCCACAATGGCCAGAGCTGCACTGACCCAAAGCCAGGAGCCAGGAGCTTCCTCTGGGTCTCCCACATGGGTGAAGAAGCCCAAGCACATCGCCATCTTCCGATGCTTTCCCAGGTCATAGCAGAGAGCTGGATCAGAAGTAGAGCAGCTGGGTCTCAAACAGGCACCCATATGAAATGCCAACAGTGCAGGCAATGACTTTTACCTGCTATGCCACAACGCTGGCCTGAGTGATGCATTCTTAAAAGCATATCTCAAAGGATGTGACTATGTAAGGATCCACCTTTGATGAAATGAAAACTGTCTAAACCAAATGAATTATATCTACCTGACGGTCTGGATTATACCTAAGACCAAGGAAAAGAGTTGAATCTATTCAATTTTTTCCTGTTTTAGTTATTCTAGGGCTTCATCCTGACCCCAATATAGTTGTCTCTTTTTGTTTATTTAATTTGTAGTATTTTACTCCAGGTAGCTGTTAATAAAATCACTACCGTGGGAATGTGATTCTTCCTTTTTTTTTTTTCCTGGTAACTTTTTGTCCCTGAGATCTATGCAGCTTCTCACTATTCAGCCATTTTAGATCTCCTCTAAATCTTTATTTTTATCTATTTGTATAAAGATTTAATATCACTAGGGAAGTTTCAAATGGCTCTTGAGACATTTGCATCCCATATTGAAGACGGGAATTAAACTGCAAGCTACAGTCCTAATTCCAGCCCCCTGCTAATGCAAATCCTAGGAGACATCAGTAGTGGATCCAGTAGTTGGATCCCTGCCACCCACTTGAGTTATCTAGATTGAGATTCTGGTTCTTGATTTTGGACTGACCAAGTGCTGACCTTTTAGGCATTGAGAAGGTGAACTAGTGGATGAGAAATCTCTCTCTCTCTCTCTCTCTCTATCTCTATCTCTATCTCATCTATTTATATCACAAACAAAATCTATAAGTAAATCTAAAAAATTAACATTAAAAAAGGTTATAAATGTCAACTGAGTTTTGGATTTGCTGAATTTTAAAAAAGTTTAAGGGGCTAGCACTGTGGCACAGCAGGTAAAAGCCCGTTTGTGTCCCAGCTGCTCCTCTTCTGATGCAGCTCTCTGCTAAGGCCTGGGAAAGCAGTAGAAGATGGCCCAAGTCCTTGGGTCCCTGCATCTATGTGGGAGACCTGGAAGAAGCTCCTGGTTCCTGACTTTAGATTGGCTCAGCTCCAGCAATTTTGGCCATTTGGGGAGTGAACCAGTGGATGGAAGACATCTCTCTGTTTCTATCTCTACCTCTCTCTCTAATTCCATCTTTTAAATAAATAAAAATAAATCTTTAAAAACAGTTTAAAATTCTATTAAAACATTGTTGGGCTTTTCAGAATTTTTCATATGCCTGTATATTGTGACTGTCTAGAAGAGAAAAATAATGCTCAGTATTCCTTGACCTTATTTGAGCATAGATTCCCTCACTCATCATCAAATACCTTTGTGAGATGTTGCTGAAATTTATTCTTTTTTAAAAAATGTTATTTATGCACAGCACATTAAGGACAGAGATCCTACATGAGGAGTAAGTGAGATTTAATGCTATAACGAGTACTCAAACAATATATTTCACTTTGTGTTTCTATGGGGGTGCAAACTGTTGAAATCTTTACTTAATGCATACTAAACTGATCCTCTGTAAAAAAAAAAAAAAAAGAAATTATCAATTCCCAACTTGACTCTCACTGGGATTAAACATGACAATAGGTCTGATCTGATTTCATCATCATTTAAAAAAAATCATCTATTATTTTTCACTTTATGTTTCTGTGTGGGAGCAAACTGTTGAAATCCTTACTTAATGTATACTAAGCTGATCTTCTGTATATTAAGATAATCGAAAATGAATCTTGATGTGAATGGAAGGGGAGAGGGAGTGGGAAAGGGGAGGGTAGTGGGTGGGAGGGACGGTATGGGGGGGAAGCCATTGTAATCCATAAGTCGTACTTTGGAAATTTATATTCATTAAATAAAAGTTAAAAAAATGGAAAAAAAGTTATTTATTTATTTGAAAGAGTTACAGAGAGAGAGGGAGAAAATAAGACACACACAAACACATGCATACACACACATACATAAACACACACATAGAGAGAGATATCTTCCATCTGCTGGTTCACTATCCAGATGGCTGCAACAGGGGTCTGAGTCAGGCTTAAGACAGGATCCAGGAGCTTATTCCAGGTCTCCCACATGGGTGCATGAGCCCAAAGACTTGGCTCTCTTCCTGTGCTTTCCCCAGCACATTGGCAGGAAGCTGGATTGGAAATGGAGCAGCCAAGACATGAACTGGTGCCTATATTGGATGTTGGCATTGCAGGCAGTGGTTTAACCTGCTTTGCCATAGTGCTGGCCCTGAAGTTTATTCTTTGATCATTGTATTTTTCATTTTTAAAATTTATATCTTATCATTTATAATCTATTTTTATTTTATTTGAAGGGGATAGTGTGTGTATATGTGTTGGGGGGAGAGAAAGGGAAAGAGAAAGAGAGAAAGAGAGAGAGAGAGAGAGAGAAATGTTCCATTCACTCTGCAAATGCCTGCAATAATCAAAAGCTGAACCAGTCTGTAGCCAGCAGATAGGAACTCAATCCAAGTCTCCCATGTGGGTATCAGGGGCCCAAATACTTGAGGCATCATCCACTGTCTTCCAGGGTGACATTATCAGGAAGCTGAATTTGGAAGTGGAGTCAGGACTTGAACCAGGCATTTTGACATGGGATGTGGGAGTCTCATGCAATATCTCAATTGCAGCACCAAATGCCCAACTCCAATAATCTCTTATTTAACATAAACATTAAAAGATCTCTCACATGGATATTGACACTTTAGCATAGGATTAATAATGATCAACAGATCTTTGAAACTGAAAGGTATGAATCTATAATAGAGCATTTGAACATCCTTGGTGCCCTGAAAAGTGGATTTTTATAAGATTAGCTGCTTCCCTCTCCCTCCAGTCTTGTTCAAAGTCTAAGTGTTTCTTTTTGTGAAATCGAGATTTATTCTGAATAAACTAATCAATAAAATACCATTTAGATAATTTAAAACTATCATTTTAACTACCACTTAAAGAGAACAGTACATAATTCTTTGAGAAAGAGTTGTAAACAATATATAAGATGATACCCTTCAAAATGCACATTACTGTCAATATGACACAATGTAGATAAACATTGTTAATTGTGAAATCACATCAGAACAAAGCTTATTAGTGACATGAAGCAAATCCTTATAATTTTCTGAAGGTAGAAATTGCTAAAGACCCTCAGAATGGATAGAATGAAGACATCTCATTTTATACATATGAGAAGTAAATATTTGGAACCATCTGGAATCTATTTTCTGGATAGAGAACAAGAGCATTTATCTCAGAAATTTATATTTTAAATTCTAGTTCTAACTTTTGCTGGTGAACAATACTAAAGCTTCCCTCCTCCTCATTATATTAAACTATTCCTATACTAAAAACTATAAAGTATTTTTTCTCTTTAAAAATAGCATTTTGACATTTTGAAACAAAATTAGATTTTATCCTCCAAGCTTTAACAATAGTTACCAGAGAATTGAATTCTGTTTGGAGATTAGACTTCTTTATTATCCTTGATCAGACCAGATTGAACACTCTTAACCTATCCACTCTTCTCTGTCTGGCTTATTGTTATGTTTATCTTCCCCCAAAGAAAATGAACTCTTATTCATACTCTAAAACCCAACATGGTGTAGTTTTCAAAGAAGAGTTTTCTTGTCCCCTTCTTGGCTTTACACATATTTCATTAATCTGCTGTGTTATACCTTTGATCTTATATTTATTTCTGTTTTCCTGGTTATGACACTATGTTCCTAAGGGATATTCTCTCCATAGGTAGAGTTTGTTGAAGGGAGATATGAGCTACAACATAGTTATTTTTGTCTTTTGGAGTTTAAGTTACACTGCAGCACCAGTGTTGTGGTACAGTGGGTTAAGCTGCCACCTATGATGTCGATATCACATATGAACACTGATTTGAATCCCAGCTGCTCCACTTCTGATTCAGCTCCCTGCTAATGTGCATAGGAAAGCATCAAAGGATGGCCCAAGTCCCTGGGACCTTGCACCCATGTGGGAGACATGTGAGAAGCTCCCTGTTCTTGGCTCGTGGTGCAGTCCCAGGTGTTAAGGCCATCTGGGGAGTAAACCAGGGGATGAAAAGTCTTTTTTCTTTCCCTTTCTATCTCTAACTCTGCCTTTCAAATAAATAATTAAATCTTTTTTTAAAAAAAGTTACACTGAAATAGAGATCTCCAAAAATGTATTGCTTCTTTCATTTGCTATATTTGATCTTTTCCAGCTCCACATACCCTAGTTCTGCAGCTGGTTAGAGCATGAGTTGGTGTAGAAAACACTTAACTTGCCTATCAGTGATAACTCAGCCTCTTTTGGTATAATGAAAGTTCCTTGTGATTGATTTAGCCTTTGGCATTATAATAGTCTTCCCATATCCATTATTTTGTTGCTGTGGTCAACAGAGATCTGAAAATATTACTATAGTGCAAGGAGAATTTATGATAGAGAACATTGATATAATTAAAGGAAATTGTTATTATTGTTCTGTTTTATTAATTGTTATCTATCTGCACCTAATTTGTAAATGTAACTTTGTCATAGGTATATATGTGTACAAAAAGTTTTATATTAAGGTTTGATTCCAACTGCAATTTCAGGCATCCACTGGAGGTCTTAGAATATATCCCCATCAGGGCTGGCGCCGCTGCTCAATAGGCTAATCCTCCGCCTGCGGTGCCGGCACACCGGGTTCTAGTCCCCTTCGGGGTGCCGGATTCTGTCCCGGTTGCCCCTCTTCCAGGCCAGCTCTCTGCTGTGGCCCATGCACCCCGTGGGAGACCAGGAGAAGCACCTGGCTCCTGCCTTCCTGTGGCGGCCATTGGAGGGTGAATCAACGGCAAAGGAAGACCTTTCTTTCTGTCTCTCTCTCACTGTCCACTCTGCCTGTCAAAAAAATAAATAAATAAAATAAAATAAAATAAAAGTTTAAAAAAAGAATATATCCCCATCAGTGAAGGGGGATTACTATAGTCTCCAGGGTGATGGTGGAATAAAATGCCAGTTCAAAGTTAAATCTCCCAGGGCCAGCTCTGTGGCACAGAAGGTTAAAGCCCCGGCCTGCAGTGCCAGCATCCCATATGGGTACCAGTTTGGGTCCCGGCCGCTCCACTTCTGATCCAGCTCCCTGCTGGTGCTCCTGGGAAAGCAGAGGAGAATGGCTCAAGTCCTTGGGCTCATGCATCCATATAGGAGACCCGGAAAAATCTCCTGGCTCCTTGCTTTGGATTGGTTCAGCTCTGGCCATTGTGGCCATTTGAGGAATGAACGAGTGGATAGAATTCTCTCTCTCTCTCTCTGTCTCTAATTCTCTCTGTAACTCTTTCAAATAAATAAAGTAAATCTTTTTTTTTTTTTTAAGTTAAACCTTCCTATCAAGTCTCTTTCTCCCATCCTCTCATGAGGTGTCTTTTTGTTTTGGTTTCTCCCAAGAAGACATGCTTGTTCCAAGAAAAGATTGAACTGTTGAATTCAGTAGGGTATAGTCTTTTGGGTTGGGGATGGCTTCTCAACTATGGATTGACAAGCAATCAGCCTCCTCAGTGTCTGATTTTCTTGAGTTGGTGCCCACTGAAATATAGGTAATCCTGCAGAGTCTCCTTGAGGTTCCTGCTGGACCTCTGAATGTCTATATATCTTTCTTGAGTGAGTTTTTCAGGGTCTTGTGTTCTATGCTTTTACTCTCTCAGTACTAGATTCTTCAAATCTCTCAAAATCAAGTATCCTAAGATCCTCATCTTGGACTGTGGAAACTTTAAGGTCTACCCATGTACCCCACGATCCAAGTGTTGCTCATGGGGTGTACGGGTTCTGAAGATCATCTGCTTGTGTTTTATCTTCCATACCCACTCCACGCTGGTTCAGTGGTGGAATGGAGAACAACACTCAGTGTTCTTATTTTTTCCCTCAAATAAACTAGGGTCTATTTCAGGGATTCTGACACTTTTTCTTCTTTGCTTGACTTTGGGACACTGGATTTCTCAGATATCTAGATTATATTGCTTGTCCTACTGTAATCTCTTCTAAATACTCACTTTTTAACTGAATTATATGATTTCCCTCTACACTGAATCTTAATTCTACCCTAAACCTTTTAGTAAAATTCTGTGGTCCAGGCCAAGTCATTCAGATTTGTCTTCTGATATGAGAATGGAACTTTTACAATTTTGAGATAACCTTTCTGAATCAAAGTAGCCTGGCTTACAGGACTAATGTCCCACTGTGTACTCAAAATTTATTTTTTGGTAATCAAAAGCTGAATATTATCTATATTATTCTTTCTTGTATTTGTACATTGATGTACAATTAATAAAGTTGGTATTATATGAAAGAGACAATTGAGCTTTTGATTATCAATATCAAAAAATTGACATAGGTTTTTATTTTACCTGACTTTCTCCTTTTCTGACTATCTATAGACTTCATGGTTCTGCTATATTTGGACCCATACAATTACACCTTATTAACCCTGTCATTCTTACTCATACTGATTTTTCTCAGTCCTGCAGAAAAGATAATTCTTTGTCTTTCCTTTTCTTTTTGTGTTTAGAGATAAATTAAAATTTCCAGCTCTTTACAGATAGTGAGGGCTATGTCCCTGAGTTCTGGCCAAGGAATGTGGGTGCAAATTTGTACACTACTTCCAAGCCTTCCCACTGCTATGTCTTTTGTAATCCTCCACACTCTTTCTCAGAGTTCATCAGTTGGCTACAGGAAGAGAATTCACTAACAGAAGGACATGAGATCCTTGCTGGTTGACAGATTCACTAGATGAACTTGTGAGTTCCATTTATTATGCACCAGCATTTAATTGAAATTTCATATCTCCTTCATCTGTGAATGTAGTCTTTAAACTGAAGAGCATTTGCTGTACCTCTTTGTCACTTACGGATTCATAGATTTTATTATATTGGATTACAGATATATCAAAATGCTTGTTTATGTTCATCTCTTTTTTTGTACTGGGTTTATTATTAAATTTCTACTGGAACTTCTTAGCCAATGTATTGAAAACAAATATATATATGTGTATATATATCCAAATTTTAAAAATACTTTATAATTATATTTTAATGTATTTTTGTCTGTGTTTTTCTTTATTTTTTCCTCTAAATTTTGGCCCTTTGTTCTATTTCTTGACATTTATTAATTTTTGATTAAGCACTGAATATTACAATAGTGTTTTCAAAAATTAAATGTTAAAAGGAAAATAATTTAGGAGAGTTGCTGACCAGAACCTATATCTCAGATACTTCATTCTGTTTAGCCACTTGGCTCTAACAGTGTTGCTTGGTTTGGCTTCATTAAGAAAATTAAACTCTATGGAAAATAAATGTTTAGCATTTACTTGCTTCTGTCATTCTAGGTGCATAGGGAAGCATTCCATTTATTTTACATGTAGTAGTTGTCTTATTGCATTGGTTGAATTATTTCTCAGAACTCTGGTTAAGGAAGCCTGCACTAGAAAATGGTAAAATTTTCAGAGGCAGAATAGCTTCAGTCTGTCTGATCACAGTAAAGGGAGTGACTACTCAGAAAGTCACTGTCATAAGACACCTGGGAGAATCAATAAAAACTGAGTACATTTCGCAATTTATGTTGATGGAAAGTCAACATTTGGTGGGCCCTTGTTGGGCCATCAATATTTTCCAGAAAATGGTGGCTTTGTCAGGTCAGGAAGTTGGTCTAGATTTATTGAAGAAGCATAAACTGAAGAAAGGTGACAGATTTTCAGCTATAGACACTTTGATGACTCAGAGACTATCTGGGATTGATGCCTTCAAAAAAGCTTAGAGAAGTAATATCAAACTCTTTCATAATAATTTCTATTGTTAGTTTTCTGTAAAAACTGTAAAGATTGGTTAGTGGGATTGCTTACATGCCATTGCTTAATCCTTTGGGAAATAAATGAATGTTGCATTAGTCCTTGCACTTCTACCATTAAAACTCTGGCTATAAAAGCATAGAATCTGGTGAATGATAGATAGCAAACTAAAAACAGTGACTAACATTTGTTAATCTTAAAGATCATTTAGCTTTACATCATTTGCTTTTCCACTTCTGCTGAAAATATCTAAACATTTTCCAGAAGCTCTGAATATAAAAACTATAAGAATTCACAGTAGGCTGAGTTGTTTACTGAGACACTCAGGATCAGCAGGTGTTTTGGGAATATGTGGCATCAAAAGCCATTTTTCTCTCAGCTAAAACCATCTTTCACAGGCAGGTACAAAATGATATCAAGATTCAGACAGGAAAAATTATGAAGCAGTCTGTTATTTTTCACCCCTATCTGTTTTTTTTTCTCATTTTTATTCATTTTATTTGAAAGGCAGAGATACACACACACGCACACACACACAGAGGGAGAGAGAGAGAGAGAAAGAGAGAGAGAGAGGGCTCCCATCCACTGATTTCAGTCTCTAAATGCCTGCAACAGCTGAGGCTAAACCAGGCCAAAGCCAGGAGCTGAGGACACAATCCAAGTCTCCCATATGGGAGAAAGAGACTGAAATACTTGAGCCATCACCAGTGGCCTTCCAGGATATGCACTGCAATGAAATGAAATTAGGAGCAGAGCAGGACTTGAAGCCAGGCATTCTGATAGGAGATCTGAGCATCTGATAGGAGATCTGAGCATCTCACTAGATGTCTTAATTGCTGCACCAATTCTCACCCTCATTTTAAAATCATTTTAAACATTTTCCTCTTTCTAAAATATTTATTTTACTTATTTGAATGGCAGGGTTATGGAGAGAGAAGGAGACAGACACACACACACACACACATAGAGATAGAGAGAGAGAGAGAGAGATCCTTTCTCCATTGGTTCACTCACCAAATGGCTAGAATGGCCAGAGATGGATTAGGCCAAAGCCAGAAGCCTGGGATTCCATCAAGGTCTCCCACATGGGTATTAGGGGCCCAAGCTTGCTGCCCTCTTCCACTACTTTCCCAGGCACATTAACAGGGAGCTGGATCGGACTTGAACTGGCACCCATATGGGATGCTGGCATTAAAAGCGGTGGCTTCCCATACGGACTTGAACTGGCACCCATATGGGATGCTGGCATTAAAAGCGGTGGCTTGCTCAGGCTGACTTGCCCCAAGTGGTGGAGTTGGAAGCATACCAGGGGATTCCAATTCAATCCCATTGAGGTGGCGTGTACCAATGCCATCTCACTGTTCCAGGTGATCAATTTCGGTTCACAGTTGGTCATGGTGGAGGGACTGGGAGTCAAAGGGAGCACATAGACAAGTCTAGTACCTGCTAACGCTAACCGATGGAGTAAATAAAGGGGAGAGTGATCCAACATGGGAAGTGAGATACTCAGCAGACTCATAGAATGGCAGATGTCCTAAATAGCACTCTGGCCTCAGAATCAGCCCTAAAGGCATTCGGATCTGGCTGAAAAGCCCATGAGAGTATTTCAGGCATGGAAAGCCAAGACACTCTGGCAAAAGATCTCTGCGAGTGAGATCTCAGTGGAAAGAACAGGTCATCAAAGAAGGAGGTACCTTTCTCTGAAGGGAGGAGAGAACCTCCACTTTGACTATGACCTTGTCTCAACAAGATAAGAGTCGGAGAACTCAGAGGGCTTCCATAGCCTTGGAAACTCATGACTGGAGCATAGGGAGATTACTGATGCCATAGACAGGAGTGTCAATTGGTAAAGTCAACAACAGGAGTCACTGTGCACTTACTCCTCATGTAGGATCTCTGTCCTTAATGTACTGTGCATTGAGAATTAATGCTATAATAAGTACTCAAACAATATATTTCACTTTGTGTTTCTATGGGGGTGCAAACTGTTGAAATCCTTACTTAATGCATACTAAACTGATCCTCTGTAAAAAAAAAAAAAAGAAATTATCAATTCCCAACTTGACTCTCACTGGGATTAAACATGACAATAGGTCTGATCTGATTTCATCATCATTTTAAAAAAATCATCTATTATTTTTCACTTTATGTTTCTGTGTGGGAGCAAACTGTTGAAATCCATACTTAATGTATACTAAGCTGATCTTCTGTATATTAAGATAATCGAAAATGAATCTTGATGTGAATGGAAGGGGAGAGGGAGTGGGAAAGGGGAGGGTTGTGGGTGGGAGGGACGGTATGTGGGGGAAGCCATTGTAATCCATAAGTCGTACTTTGGAAATTTATATTCATTAAATAAAAGTTAAAAAAAAAAAAGCGGTGGCTTAACCTGATGAGCCACAACACAGGCCCTAAAGCATTTTCTCTTTTTGCTTCTTTGTGGTAGCATATTTGTTATGCAATTAGTCAGAAGTTCTCTGTTCCTTTTCCTATCAGAACTGCAGGCAGCATCACTCAATTTAGCACTTAATTCTCTGCCATTTTGTTTGCCATTATTTATTATGTTTATCTTCCATCTTACTTAAATGATAGGCTCTTTTTTTTTTTTTTTTTTGACAGGCAGAGTGGACAGTGAGAGAGAGAGACAGAGAGAAAGGTCTTCCTTTGCCGTTGGTTCACCCTCCAATGGCCGCCGCGCCCGGCGCGCTGCGGCCGGCGCACCGCGCTGATCCGATGGCAGGAGCCAGGAGCCAGGTGCTTTTCCTGGTCTCCCATGGGGTGCAGGGCCCAAGCACCTGGGCCATCCTCCACTGCACTCCCTGGCCACAGCAGAGAGCTGGCCTGGAAGAGGGGCAACCGGGACAGAATCCGGCGCCCTGACCGGGACTAGAACCCGGTGTGCCGGCGCCGCTAGGCGGAGGATTAGCCTAGTGAGCCGTGGCGCCGGCCCAAATGATAGGCTCTTTGTATATGTAAGAATGTGGCTAGTTTTTTGTAAGTGGGCCACCACATGCCCATATATTTGACTAAACATTATTACATAGTGTCTGTGATGGTGCTTCTGAGTGAGATTAACATTTGAATTGGTAAACTGAGTAAATGTGATTGCCCCTCCTAATGTGACTAGACCTCAATCAATAAATTACACACACACACACACACACACACAGAGAAACAGAGAGGGAGGGAGGGAAGGAGGGAAAGGAAGGAGGGAGGGAGGGAGAGAGAGAGAGAGAGAGGGAGAGATGCATGAATCCACACTCACGTACGGATCTCCAACCTGTGGATTCTGTTTCTCTGATGAACTCTGGCTAATATAATACATCTTGTCTTTGATATTCATTTCACATTATCCATAGCACATGGCAATCCATACTTGGGTTAGAAATGTAAAGTAGACTCTTAGAAGCAGTATTCCTTGATGAAAATAATTCATGAAACTTAAAATCAATTACTCTGAGGACGTAACTACACATTTACTAGATTCTTAACTATATGTACTATTGCACTTGGTGATTTTGATATAAATGGAAATAAAGACAATGAAAAAATCAGTATTGATTTGGAGTAGGTGTCAAATGAGCTGAATTGCTATTTATGAATGATGAATTATAATTATAGCATATAACATAGCTTACTTTTCATAATGAAAGATATTCTTTAAATTGTAGGTTAAGCTCATTTACCATAGTCAAAAGTCCATGTGTCTTCTGAAAATTCATGATATTATAAGTGACATAAGGAAGGTTCTATTTTTCATTGCTGCTTCTAAGATTTGTAAACCAGATAAGACATACCATCTTCCTGAAGAAATTAGTGCTTTTGACCCAAATTAGGGCATGCATTTGGAGTTAGTTTTCAAATTCTCTTGATGAATATCTTGTCTGATTTCACCTGTGATCCTTGACATGAATGTGTAGGAGGACTGATCAAGATAAAAGTTCTTCTTAAAGATATTTAAACATTTTTTCACTTTATTTTAAAGACAGAAAGACACAGAGACTTAAAGATCTTCCATGTGCTCTTCCAGTGTAGAATAGTCACTGTCAATATCGCTGTGTCCCTGAAGTTGAGAGTTTAACAAATGTATTCCAGGGGTCTGCATATTTTCTTCAATATACAGCATTTAAAAATACATTAAAACAGACCAGTTTCCAGATTCAACTAGTGAAACATTATAATTCAGTGCAAATATTTTAGACTGTATTTCATTATAGTTTTCCTCCATTCTCTGCCATATTTTGAAAACAAAATAACATTTCTATATTGCCAACAACTTTTTTTAATGTTACAGATGCTATTCTCAAAGCATATCTGTTGATATATTTTATAACACAGTAACCGTCAAAGTATATTTAACATGTGATTTTTTCGTGTCCCTCCCCTTCCTGAATTCCAAATGGAGGAACTAAAAGTGTGATGTAAAGTTGGGTGATCCATACTCTTTTTAGAAAGTTTGTATAAGCACTGTTGTAAATGTAATGTAAAAGAACTGCAAACTAGGATATTCTTTAGTTTATGAAATACCATTCAGGACTGCTGCTTCTTGAGTGTTTTTGTCTTTTAAGGTATTAATCTTTTTTCTCCCAGAGTATGCTGTAGCTTAGGAATATCATCACCAGGAGCACTAGTTGGGCCATTTATTACTTTTTTCTGAAGGACTTTCCTCTTTAACACCTCTTTTGCTATTTCTTTCTTGTTTTTAGCTAAAGTTTCCCTTGGGAAGTTTCTTTGTCTGCTCTGAGACTGAGCTCCAGAAATACAATCTGCGACTGTGACTAACCACTGAAGCTCTATCAGGTTCATTCATTTCATACATCAGAATAGCATCTTCATCAGTCCTTAATGTGTGAGACAGCCTAGGACTGTTAGTACTGTGACGAGATTCACTGGGATCTGTGTCTGCAATCTGATCTGATTCTATGTTATTAAGTAAGCTGTATGGATTGCTGTCTGGATCGTTGAGCATTGAGCACAGAACCGATGGAGAATGTGCCAACACATGGTCTTCTTCCTGGCTGTCTGCTGCCGTCACACTGTTGTTGGCTTTCTCAGTCATCTTCTCTGGCTAATGACCAGCCACTCAGCTTGTTTTTATGTTCAGGATGTGTACCACACCTGGAGGTGTAATTAGGGTTAGGGTCCGACAGCGTCTGCCTCTTCCACTATGAGACCTAGAACTCATCTGTCTTAGTTGTTCATCAGTCTGTCGGCATTCCATTCTTAACTATTCTACTTCATTTAGATAAACAATATGATATTCTAAAAGAACCAGCACAATTCTGATGCTTTCTTTTGTATCATTAGATACAAATGGAACCATTCTATCTTCTCTAGGTAGTTTATTTTCATTGTCTCCTTCAATTCTCACCCAAACCACACCAGATTTGCTGTCTTTCAATAGTAAATTCGTATGTCATTGTGGTTTTGACTTGCACTTCCCATATGTTTAGTTATAGTCAGCATTTTTTCATATACCTATTGGCCACTTATATGTCTTCCTTTGAGAAATGTCTGTTTAGATCTACTGTCCTTTTAAGAAGCAGGATTATTTGTTATTTTTGCTACTGAATTGGATTCCTTATACATTGTGGCTATGAACTCCTTATTGTAAAGCTTGCAAGTACTGTCTCTCATTCTGTGCATTATCTCTTAGCTTTGTTGATTGTTTCTTTTGCTGTGCAAAAGCTCTTTAGTTTGATGAAATTTCTTTTGTCTATTTTTATTTTTATTTCCTGTGTTTTGGGATTGTGATCTAGAAAACCTTTGCTCATTTCAATACCTTGAAAGGTTTTCTCTGCTTTCTTCTAATTTTTTCAAAGTTTTAGGCCTCACATTTAGGTCTTTAATTCATAACACAGTTGGTCATGGTGGAGGGACTGGGAGTCAAAGGGAGCACATAGACAAGTCTAGTACCTGCTAACGCTAACCGATGGAGTAAATAAAGGGGAGAGTGATCCAACATGGGAAGGGAGATACTCAGCAGACTCATAGAATGGCAGATGTCCTAAATAGCACTCTGGCCTCAGAATCAGCCCTAAAGGCATTCGGATCTGGCTGAAAAGCCCATGAGAGTATTTCAGGCATGGAAAGCCAAGACACTCTGGCAAAAGATCTCTGCGAGTGAGATCTCAGTGGAAAGAACAGGTCATCAAAGAAGGAGGTACCTTTCTCTGAAGGGAGGAGAGAACCTCCACTTTGACTATGACCTTGTCTCAACAAGATAAGAGTCGGAGAACTCAGAGGGCTTCCATAGCCTTGGAAACTCATGACTGGAACATAGGGAGATTACTGATGCCATAGACAGGAGTGTCAATTGGTAAAGTCAACAACAGGAGTCACTGTGCACTTACTCCTCATGTAGGATCTCTATCCTTAATGTGCTGTACATTGAGATTTAATGCTATAACGAGTACTCAAACAATATATTTCACTTTGTGTTTCTATGGGGGTGCAAACTGTTAAAATCCTTACTTAATGCATACTAAACTGATCCTCTGTAAAAAAAAAAAAAAGAAATTATCAATTCCCAACTTGACTCTCACTGGGATTAAACATGACAATAGGTCTGCTCTGATTTCATCATCATTTTAAAAAAATCATCTATTATTTTTCACTTTATGTTTCTGTGTGGGAGCAAACTGTTGAAATCCATACTTAATGTATACTAAGCTGATCTTCTGTATATTAAGATAATCGAAAATGAATCTTGATGTGAATGGAAGGGGAGAGGGAGTGGGAAAGGGGAGGGTTGTGGGTGGGAGGGTCGGTATGTGGGGGAAGCCATTGTAATCCATAAGTCGTACTTTGGAAATTTATATTCATTAAATAAAAGTTAAAAAAATATTTATTTGTGTTTTTGAAAGTTAGAGTTATGGGGAGATGGAGAGACAGTGAGAGACAAAGAGATTTTCCATTGGCTGGTTCACTACCCAAGTGACCACAACAGCGAGGGTTGAGCCAGGCCAAAGACAGGAGCCAGAAACTTCATACAAGTCTTCGACATGGGTGGCAGGAGCCCAAGCACTTGAGTCATCTTCTGTTGCTTTTCCCAGGCTATTAGCAGGGAGCTGGATCAGAAGTGGAGCAGCCAGGACTTGAACTGGTACCAATGGATGCCAGCATTGGAGGTGGTGGCTTTTCCCACTATGCCACATTGCCAACCCGTTTAATCCATTTTTGAGTTAATCTTTTTACATGGTGAAAAATCAGGTCTAGTTTTATTCTTCTGCATGTGAATTTCAAGATTTCCCAGCACCGTTTATTTAAAGACTATTTTTTCAATGCATGTTCTTAGCATCTTTGTCAAAGTTCTGCTGGCCATAAATGTATGGACTTCTGTTCCATTGATCAGTGGTTCTGTTTTAATGCCAACAACATGCTGTTCTAATTTCTGTAACTTTGTAATATATTTTAAAAACAGGTAGTGTAATGTTTTGATATCTCCTGCTTTGTTCTTTTGTGTAAGATCACTTTGGCTATCTGGTGTCTTTTATGGCCCAAGGACTTCGACTATCTTCAACTGTTTCCCCAGTCACATTAGCAGGGAACTTGACTGGAAGTGGGACAGCCAGGCATTCTGATATTGGATGCTGCCTATGCAAGCAGTGGTTTAACCTGCTGTGACACAATGCTGGTTCCAGTCTGTGTCTACACTTTTGGGTACTTCTGCAATTTCAGCAGTAGCTAGCACTCTAAGTTGTGATTTGACCCAGGTCTTCTATTGGTTTGTTTGTTTTTAGATTTATTTCTTTGAAAGGCAAAGTTACAGATAGGAGGAGGAAGGAGAGAGAGAAAAAGATATCTTCCATCCATTGGTTCAGTCCCCAGATGACCACAAGACCAGGGCTGGGCTAGGCTAAAGCCTAGGTCTCCTACATGGGGGGCAGAGCCCAGGTACTTGGACCATTCTCCACTGCTTTCCCAGGCCATTAACAGTGAGCTAAATGGGAACTGGAGCAGGGAGAACTCCATTTCGCACTCATATGAGGTGCTGGCATCACAGGTAGCAACTTAACTCACTGCATAACAGTGTCGGTGCTCTGTTGATATATGTTTATTGATTCTATCTTACATATTCCTCAAATTCAAGTTATTCAATGTAGACTAGGGAAGTGCTAAAAGCCTCTTCTATTGTTACAAAGGTAACAAAGTCTTGGCTTAAAGAGTGTATCAGAGTTTCTATAGGTGACTGAATGAGAAAGACAGTATCTGAAAACAGTAGGCTACATCTGCCTTTGCTATGCTCATTTTAGTTTGGAGGCACCAGACCATCCATACTTTTTAGAAACCACCAAGGTTTTAAGAGGTTTTGAGGAAGAAAAAATGAGCATGATGAGAAAGAATGCCTTTAAAATTTTATTCAGTTTACCGTGGACAACCTCACTAATTGTGAGAAGTCCTTGGGAGTGACGATATGCTGGGAAGAATCTGGACATTGATTATTCCCAACTAAGACCTGGTAATTCAAAAGAGTCCCCTCTCCGCTCAATTCTAAAATGAGAGCAAACCAAGTAGAACATATTTATTCACCCCTTTCTATGGGCCCAACACTGAGCTAAATGTAAGATATACAAAATAGAGACCAGCTCTATGCTTGAAGCTATAATAATTGTTCTAATTACATAGAAACACAAAAGAAAGAACTGTCCAGATATAAATATTTCACATTAACAAGAGAGACAATAGAGACAAATTTAAAGAAATCAATATTAACTGAAGCAAAGTGGTTTCATAATGACACACACTTCTCTGATGGAGAAGTATGGGGGGAGGAAAATGGATAGGCAGATGACAGAAGCAAGTTCACAGCACCAGAAAGCCCATTTTAAGGTTTGTACAACATCCTTGACCTTTAGCCTCGCTTCTGAATGTATCTGTATTTCTGTCACCAACTCCATGATACTCTTGTATAGTTTCCATGACTACTTCCTTATAATTCAGTTTCTGATATTGAGTCCCCTACAAATAAAAATTATTTATTTGATAAATGCAGTCACAGTGAGAGAGGTGGATAGAGAGAGAAAGTCAGAGACAGAGAGAGGGCTCCTAGCCTATAGTTCACTCCTCAAATGTCCAAAGTGGCTAGAGCTGGACTGAAGCTGGTGCCAGGAGCCAGGGACTTAATTTAGGTCTCCCACATGGGTGGCAGAAACCCAATTAACTTGAGTTATCACCACTGTTCCCAGCATCTGTACTAGCAAGAAGTTGGAGTCAGGAGCTGGAACTGGGAACAGAGCTGAGGCACTCCAATGCAGGATGTGGGTATCTTAACCAGCATTTTAATCACTAAAGGTTAAACATGTGCCCCAAATTTCCCTAAGTTTTAATTCTACTTCACCTTTATAGCTGTTTGTACTCCAAGGCGTAGAGTTTGGGAGAGAGAGGGTGTTTGGTCTTAGGATTTATATGTAAAATTTTCAGCTTGATTTTTTAGGAGGAGTTATTCCTTTTGTATGCTTTTAAAGTAAATGTTCCCAAGCGACTGCAAAATAAAATACTAATTGTGGCACAGATGATGATTACCCATTGATCTGATGAACACTTCTCATATTCAACACCATTATCATTGATTAACTAAATATCACTATCAAATTAAAGCGTACAAATTAGTTTCTTATAATGGTGCATAGCCATTTTGGGTAAATATTGAAATAACTTTTTATTTGGAAATAATTTAAAGACAGAGTTGTGAGAATAGCACAGACAACACTTGCAATGCTGTCTACCAGCTTCAGCTATGTTTTGTTACATTTGCTTCATCTATTTCTTTACCTAGCTACATATGTTTCTGAGCTTATTAACCTGTTAAACATAGCGCTATTTTCTTACCCAACCACAATACAGTTATCTAAAAAAATAAAAAAAAGGAAACAGACACCCTCATCTCTATCCAACCTATCTTCTGAATTCCAGTCTATGAATTGATTCCACATTGCTTTTCATTACACTTTTTCCTAATTCAGTGTCCATTGTAGGAGTGAGTACTGGTTTTAATTGTTGGTGTAATTTTAGTCTTCTTTAGCCTGTGTTTTTGCCTCTGATTTTTTTCCTGATATTTTCATTTTTTATAATAATACAGTGTTACTTCTTTAATAGGATGTTTTTGCATTTTGGATTTACCTCACAATTCCTCCCTGTTACAGTCAGCTTAAACATTTGTTTAGAAGATATTTTTATTAAAGTACAATAAGCATAACATTTTTGAACCAAACTTTTAATGTCACATTGAACAGGGTTGGAGGTGCCATGTTGTGATTGTTTAGTGGCTGGGTTACAAGGTAGATGCAGTTCCTGCAAATCACAGTGACAACAATGTAGTCTCACAACGAGCCCAAAATACCATATTTCTGGAGAAGGGAAATTTATGTAAAATTAGGAAATTGGTAATTTCTTGATGGTGAAGCACAACTTCCCTTTCAGCCTTTCAGGGCTCCTTCTGCTCAGCATTGTCTGAATGCAGCAGATTCTCTTTTGTCGGGATAAACCTATGTGATAATCTGGAACTCACGTGTTAGTGTCTAAATAGGAGCATTAACCTACCAAGGGTGTGTACAGTTTAGAAGATGATGTCCAGAAAGAGCAATCCATGACTCAAAGCATGGTTTTATAGAGGTGGCATTTCTGGCACATGGTACCCAGACACAGGAAAGACTTTGGGGCAGCAATGGTTAGTTGTATGTGACAGCTGGGCCAGCCAATTGTACCAAATTATTTAATCCAACACTAATCTAGATGTGGTTGTAGAAGTATTTTGGAGTTTTGTAAATGCAGTTAATGTCTACAATTAGTTGATTTTAGGTAAAGTGTATTAACTTTGATAAAGAGTGAGTCTCATCTAATTAGTCAAAGGCCTCAAAAACAAAAACACTTCTTATGGAAGAAGAAATTCTGCCTGAAGACTGCAATAACAACTCTTGCCCGGATTTCCAGCCTGCTGCTGTGCCCCACAGGTTTCTCAGTTTCCATCCCCCATATTTACATTATTTACATGAACCAATTTCTTTTTTTTAATTAATTTATTTATTTGAAAGTCAGTTTTACACAGAGAGAGGAGAGGCAGAGAGAGAGAGAGGTCTTCCATCCGATGGTTCACTCCCCAGATGGCCACAATGACCGGAGCTGCTCTGATCTGAAGCCAGGAGCCAGGTGCTTCTTCCTGGTCTCCCGTGTGGGTGCAGGGGCCCTTCTACTGCTTTCCCAGGCCACAGCAGAGAGATGGATTGGAAGTAGAGCAGCTGGGACTAGAACGGGCACCCATATGGGATACCAGCACTTCAGACTAGGGCGTTAACCCACTGCACCACAGCGCCAGCCCCAAGAGCCAATTTCTTAAAATACATCTTTTTAAACACACATACATACACACACACACACCCTTATACTGACAGCTTTAACCAACCATAAATCTAAAATACTAGGAAAAAAATTGTGTCTATACTGAATATACTCAGACATTTTCACTCTATTATAGTCTTTAAACTATACAGTATAACAACTATTTACATATCACTTACATTATATTAGGTATTACAAGTAATTGAGAGATAATTTTAAAGTATACAGGAAGCTGTACATAGGTTATGCAAATACTATAAGATTTTATGTAAGAGATTTGAGCATCTCTGGATTTGATATCTTTGTGTGTGTGGGAGTGTCTCCTGGAATCAATCTTCTGCAGATACTGAGAGATGACTGTTCATCCATATAGATAACAAGAGAAGACTGTTCATACATACCTATCTTATTGCCTCTCTTTTTCTGGAGTGTTCTGACTGATGCAGTGATAGATAGGCAGTAATTTTTCTATTCCTCAAGTCATGCCTCAAAGTGGTCATTACTAGACCATGTTATGAATATGTAAAAAGTTCAAATAATATATGCTAATAGTTTCCTGTTTGACAAGTAATAATATAGATTTATTCTTAATTTCTCTAGAGTAGATGTATTGTTAATGCAAAATTTTTTGCTGCCCTCTGGTGGACATAAATTAACAAAAGAAAAATGTATGAATGCATTGTCAAGTTCTGTGTATTAAGCAGTCTTCTTTTTGTGTATGTTCTCAAAGTTCCTTTCTATATTTGGGACTATAAATGAATATGTCACATAAGATGAATTATTAGCATTTCAGATTTGAATGTAAATCTCCATTATAATACATGAAATACTTAAAATACAGTGCCATAAGAAGTAGAGCCTAGCAGAAGTTGTGGATATAATTGTATGAAGAGGAAAATGAATTGACAGTTATCATTTGGTACTTTAGAGGCCATCTATACTACTGTAGCCTTGATTCCGGAGGAGGGTTGCATGCAATTCCTTAGATCTTTCCCTGGGGTGCTTCTGTGGGCTGGGAATGTGTGCGTTTTGGGAGCTAGGGAATACAAAACCAAATACTTTCCAGGAATGCACTGAGGGGAGGGGAGGGGATGAGAGGGTGGGTCTTAAAGGGATGTTCAGTAGGGCTCAAATCTTGAGGAGCAGGATATGTAGCTGAATTTGAGAGAAATTGGAGGTCTGGAAATAAGATACATAATGGGATTGGAAGGACAGAAGTGACAGCAAAGACAGGGAAAGGGTAGAGAAGAACAATGGTGAGAACTGTGTTGGAGCTGACTTGTACCCATTTTGCAAGACCCAGTTGGTTGATTTTCAGTAATTTTGGAAGTTAGTTATGAAACATGGTTAAAAATTGAATTGTAAAATCTTCCAACAAAATAAATTGTCCTTAGGACTAAGATACACACTCAAATTATGATTTGTTAATTATTTTACTACATTTTATTATTATTCAGTAAAGTCATCAATTGAGATGACTTACGTCTTTTGTGTTTGCGTGGTGGAAATGGTGTGCTGCTGTGCATCTCCCCCCAGCTCTGCATACTGAGGTATCAGTTATTGTAGGTCACCACGGAGATACTTTGACCAAGGAGATTGGAAACGCAGAAGCCAAGGCTCTTCTCTAAGAGCTGATTGTTAAACATTTGCCAGCATTCCACTGGATAAGGAAGTCTCTTTGGAAAAAGTACCTTTCTTCCAAATTAGTTCTACTATTATCCTGGAATGGTGCTCTAATCCATTTATTAAATCAGGAAATATCTTTTACCTGGATCTCTTGTGTTTCTGTGTATTTTACATGGACATCTGCCAATTGTCCCAGAATATTCTTTCAGGAGTGTTCATATAGCAAATGGGCTTGGAAAATAGTAATTGTATCTCCATCAGGAGCAAAAGGCAGGGAAGTTTTCTGCCACTGTCGAGTTTTTGGATTTCTTATACTCAGGGCTCCTCTTTGGTACCACAACCCACTGTAGATCCAGGTGGCCTCTGGCCCGCTTTGTGTTGTCCTGAAAACCTGGGGCTTAGGAAACTGAAGCAAAAATGCCAACTCTCTGGCTATTGCTATGGCTGTGGTTAATAAAATGTCCTTCATCTTTAATCCACAGTCTTTTTGTTTTTTAAAGATTTATTTTTGAGAGGCAGAGTTACAGAGAGAAGGAGAGACAGAGTCTTTCATCTGCTCATTCACTCCCCAAATGCTGTAGGGGTGGAGCTGGGCCAGTCCAAAGCCAGGAGCCAGGAGCCAGGAGCCAGGAGCTTTTTCTGGTCTCTCATGTGAGTGAAGGGGCCCAAGAACTTGGGCTGTCTTCCATTGGTTTTCCAAGCCAGTGGCAGAGAGATGGATAGGAAGAGGTACAGTTGGGACATGAACTGGCACCCATGTGGGATGCTGACACCACAGGTGGAGGCTTAGCTTACTACGGCACAGTGCTGGCCCTTCTGATCCAGAGTCTTATGATTTCCACCAGCATCAGTGAAGCAGATTAACTTTTTGGCTGCAAGAAGGGCAAAGTTTAACAGGCTCTCCAGCTCTCAAATTATTATGTCCTGGGCTCTGGGCTAAGCACTGGGATACAGAGGTGAGTAAGGCAAAAAGATCCACAATAACTTATAGGATTATAAACAAAAACACTAAAAGTAACTATGCATCTCTAAAAGTTATATTGGGATAATCATTAAGAAAGAATTGACCAGTGGTGGGATAGAACAATGGGAGAGTCTAGAGAGGAATCTATAGAAGTTGTTGGGGGAAGTTCTATGTGGTAAGTTGAGTCAGCAGAAGTTGATTATCCTGAGGAGAGAAGTGAGGGAGTAAGTAAAACATAACAGGGTAGGATTATGAAGTAGCACTTGTTGAATGATTCTTTAAAGATTTGTTTATTTTATTTGAAAGGCAGAGTTATAGAGAAAGATGGGGAAACACACACACCCCACCGTGAGTGGGAGAAAGAGATCTTCCACCCCCTGGTTCACTCCCTAGATGGCTGTAATTATCAGGACTGGGCCAGGCTGAAGCCAGGAGCTAGGAGCTTCATCCAGATCTCCCATGTAGGTTCAGGGTCCCAATACTTAGACCATCCTCTGTTGCTTTCCCAGGCACATTGGTAGGGAGCTGGATCAGAAGTGGAGCAGCTGGGACATGATAGCATGACTATACTAGATGCCAGCGCCCAGGTGTCAGCTTTACTGCTACACCACAGTGCCAGCCTCATGTTGACTGATTCTTGATTTAGTAGGGAATGGAGTAGCATTTGCTGGTTCATTAATGAAGGAGTTTTTTTCTAATTAGGGGAGTAGTGTCTCTTCCAGTTTCTGCTTTTCATTATTTAGGTAAATAATTGGGAGTGATTTTTAATGGTGGGGAATTCTTGCAACACATGAAATTCTAAATATTCTGTAAAAATTTCAGAAACTTCCTGGAAAGAATACTTGGGGCTGGAAGGGAGTAGTATTCATTTTGAAGTGGGAAAGAACCAAGAGGATAGAAAAGGGGCTGGGGTGAGGGGAATGGGATGAATGTATTTGTACCTGCCCTGGGCAGCACTCCTAGGTGAGAGCTTAGGCATCGGTGGTAGATTGCCAGGAGCATTAACATTAACATATTTTTCCAACCATTATTCTGAGAAATTGTGTATCAGAATCCATGGAGTACGGTACACTCACCATTCAGAATTAGCACAGGATTAAGGAAAAGGTTTTTGAGAATCAGTTCCTGACTCCTAACTGATTGCTCTGTGACCTCTCTACTGTGCTTGTAAGATGTGGAGCTTTTTAAAGAAAGGTTACTTTAGCAGCTTTGCTGAAGATCTGACACATGAGAGCAAAGGCACAGGCAGCAGAATACAAAAATTCCCTTCCTATGTCTTCTATATATGTGGTGCTTGAGTACCTCTGTGGCTTTTTAAAAACGTGGGTTAGAGTTTGCCCTCAAAGCAATTGAAAATGTTTTTATACTCTATTTTTATTGACACAAATGAATATAATGTATTTTAGATGGAATCTCTTAAGTTATAATTGCTTCTTTCTTTTAGTACTGGACATTAGACAGCATAATGGTATGCACAAGGGAACAGTTTCTGGATAATAATACAATGCTGGATTCTGGGGAGTTTCCACAGTAAAGTATCAACAAAATAAATGTGGTAAACATTCGAATTGTTTTACTGTAGAATTTTGTAAAAATGAATATATTGCTGTAACCATGCATCTTTACAATTAATCAAGCACTTAACATATTTTATCACAGTTCTATAATAATTTTCCAAGTAGTTATTGTTATTACTCCTATTTTAGAGACAAGGGAACAGGTTCAGAATCATGGAATGTGTTTCTTCAGGTCTTATAATTGATAACTAACTGAGTCGAAAATCTGATATGAGCCCTTGAACATCTAGGCAATGCTCTCTCCGATAAAACCTTAAGAATTTTTGGCAAATTTCCTATTTGCTGCTACCCTATTCATTTACGGGAATATCCTTGCTTCATACACTGATTCTTGTTTTCACTTCCTGTTGTGGCTGTTCCAAGCTTCCTTTAATTGTGGGTCTTAATTTTGACCCCAGTCCCAGTCTTTGTTCTGTGGAAAAGCAAGATCATTGCTTGTCTGAGTGAAGAGGTGGTGTTTGGAAAAAAAAAAACACCAATCCCAGCATACTATAATTTAATGTTGGTAAGAGCATAAAACAAATTCATTCATATGTAGAAAAGAAAATCAGACTGTAATTACCCAGAACAAAATTCAAAGATATTGTCTCTAAAACAATTTAAAATATCAGTCAGACCCCCAGTTGGTTTTGCAAATTTGAAGTGGGGCTGGAAAAGATCACATGTTTTTGGAGTCAGAGGAAGAATATCCTCTGCACATTTGTTTCAGAAGTACTGTGAAGAAAAAGAGTTTAAGAGGAAAATGTTGAAGGTTGGGTATTGCTACTTCTCTGTGACTCCTGTCATCCATGGTGAACCTTGCTAAGGTTTTAGGTTTTTCTGTGTGGTCCAGCCTTGGGCTCCTGTAACTCTATCATCTCCCTTGGCTTCTCAACACTGCTGATTGTCAACCTGGCTTCCTTACCAACATTATATGATTTCTCTCAACTCACTTGCATTATCAGTTTCCCACACTAGATTCCATATGGCTTAAATATTCAGTGTGGATATCATTTTATGATTGGATGCTGTATTATAAACTTTGCTACCCAATTTTGATTTATAAGTATATCATCTAATAATATTTTAACCTTTAGCAGTATACATATATAGGACCAATAAGAACACCTATTAATCTGATCTCTTAAAGTGCTTTGTTTTGGAAAAAAAATGCCTGCTGGCATGTCTTGGGACATGGTGTGAAAGATAATTACACAAATGACTCCAGTGTTGCATGGATATAGAATAAATCTTTTTTAAAGTTTTTATTTAATGGATGCAATTTTCATAGGTACAAATTTAGGAATATAGTGGTTTTTTCCCCCCATCCCCACCCTCCCACCCCCACTCCCATCCCACCTCCTACTCCCTCCCCCATCCCACTCTTCATTCAGATTCATTTTTAATTAACTTTATATACAGAAGACCAACTCTATACTATGTAATGATTTCAACAGTTTGCACCCCCCCCCCACAATATAAAAAGTACAAGGACTATTTGAGAACAAGTTTTGCAGTTAATTCTCATCTCATAGTACAACTCATTAAGAATAGAGGTCCTACATGAGGAGTAAGTGCATAGTGACTTCTGTTGTTAATTTAACAGTTAACACTCTCATTTATGACTTCAGTGATCACCCAAAGCTCTTGCCATGAGCTGCCAAGGGTATGGAAGCCTTTTGTGACCACAAATTCCGTTAGTATTTAGACAAGACCATAAGCAAAGTGGAAGTTCTTTCCTCCCTTCAGAGAAAAGTACATTTTTTTTGGTTTACATTATATTTCTTTTTTTCAACTTTTATTTAATAAATATAAATTTCCAAAGTGCAACTTTTTGATTATAGCGGCTTTTCCCCCCATAACCTCCCTCGCACCTGCAACCATCCCATCTCCCACTCCTTCTCCTTTCCCATTCTTCATCAAGATTCATTTTCAATTATCTTTAAATACAGAAGATCAACTTTGTGTATACTAAGTAAAGATTTCAACAGACTGCACCCTCATAGACACACAAAGTATAGAGTACTGTTTGAGTAGTAGTTTTACCATTAATTTGGAGTTTGTGAGTACATCTTTTTTTGATGGCCTCTTCTTTCCACTGAGGTCTCATTCACAGGGATCCATCATGTAGGATATTTTTTGCTGCAATGTCTTGTCTTTCCATGCCTGAATTGCTCTCATGGGCTTTTCAGCCATACCTGAATGCCTTAAAGGCTGATTCTGAGGTCAGAGTGCTGTTTGGAGTGTTTGTCATTCTATGAGTCTGCTGTGTGGCCTGCTTCCCATATTGGACATTCCCTCCTTTTTTAACTGTCTATTATTATTACCAGGCACTTGAGAATAAGTCTTAACCTTTCAAGTGCCTCACAAAAGCAGCAAAGATTGAAAAAGCCATGCAAACAGGGATGAGGCATGTCTCCATATCCTCTTCCTTGACCAATGACAAGAAAGGGGAAATAGGCAGCTAGTAAAAGCTACTATGATTTGATGATATACAGGACTGGATGATCTGCTTTTAATTCTTAGGTACTACAGTAATCCCAGAATTTACATTCTCAGGAAAAAGCATTAATGGAACCCAACCTTACTGAGATAAAAAGAGTCTTACAGTTTTGAAATTTATACACAGATTATCTATATAATTGAAAAATTCATCTTTTCCAAGCAATTTGAAATAATATCTTTATTACATAATAAATTATTTTATATATTTATATTAGATTTTATTCTATCCTATTGCTTTACTCCTTTTTAAAAAGTTATTTATTTGAAATGCAGAGTGACAGAAAAAGAGAGAGGCACAGAGAGAGATCTTCCATCTACTAGTTCACTCCCTAAATGGCTGCTACATCTGGGGCTAGATCAGCTCAATGCCGGGAGCCATGAATTCCATCCAGGTCTCCCACATAGGAAGTAGGGGCACAAGTATGTGCATCATTTACTGCTGCTTTCCCAGGTGCATTAGCCAGGAGCTGGATCAGAAGCAGAGCAGCTGGAACTCAAACCAGCCCTCCAGTGTAGGATTCTGGCATCATAAGCAGCTGCTCAACCCATTCTGCCACTTTGTAGGCCCTACTATCTAGGCATTTAGAGTCATCATAACTGTGTGTTGGGCTACAACATTGATAGAGAGACTGACTCCTTGCTAGATAGACAGGAACCAGGGGCTCCTCCCCACCATTTGGAGATGAGTCTTGGAGGACTTGAAACAAGTCAAGTGACCAGATTTGTGAAGGACTTCTGTGATTGGAGACTTAACTTTCACCTAATTAACCAATTGGAGCTGTCACTTCTCTGTGCATTTCCTGGACCAATCCTGAGGACTTCCCCCTTTACAGCTTATAACAACCCTTGGAAATTAGTCCTCAATGGTTTCCTTCTTCAGTGACCCTTCCTAGCTGCTGGGAGCTTTCTATGATGCTTTTAACAAACCACTTCTGCTTTACATAGTCTTCCTTGTCCATTCTCTTAATTCCTTGTGGTCGGGAGACATGAACCCAGGCAATTAGAATGACAGACTGGTGCAACATTTCTTGGGGATTCGTCTAGGATTGTTGGAGGGATGAGTAAAGAGGGACTGTCTCTGCTTCTTTACTTGGAGACCCTTGTTCTCCACCATAGCCCACTATCAATTAAAAACACTGGGACTCTGTCAGCCAGTTAAAAGCAATTAGCATAGCTGCGAATCTTAAAGACTCAGAGGCTTTCTGGGGCAAACACGATTAACTTCCCCTTCACTTTTTTGCATTGGGAATGTTGTTTGGTCTTACTCTGCCTCAGTTTCTTTTCATGAAAATTCATCTAATGTGTGAAACCTGAGTAAGTTCTTGGGATAATTGAAGGTTTCTGGCTGAAATGGCTCCCTGATTGGATCCAAACTCTGACTCCAATTAGGGCATTGAACTAAAATCTGTATTCCTCACTGTCTCTCCTTCCCATTTGCTACCCATCTTCCCTCTGTCTCAAATGTCAGGAAGGGAGTAAGGAGGATGTCTCTGCTATAGTTGACTGGAAAGGTTTCCCCACCTAAGCTAATAGGAGAGAGAAGCCTAATTCATTCACTGTTAAAACTTGAAAGAGTTTTTTTCTCCCTTGTCTGAAGTTTATATTTTGTTGGTGACTTTTTTCTTCAGCTCTTAACAACAGAATTATCTGATTCTTCATTCCTTTGTTGCATGACATGTTAAAGTGCCCTAAATAGGATCAAATGTTGACATCATGTACTAGTCCTTTTAATCAACATTTTTCTGTGCTGATGTGACAGACTTAGGTAACGAGAATTTTATGCATCTTGAGGGAAAGTGTCATTTGTTTTCTGTAGTCTTTATTGAGTCTCGATTTATTGGGAGAGCTAAGTCTTAAAGGAGTTAGCACTATCTGCCTGTTTTTATTTATTTATTATATTACTTCCAGTTTTATGTTTTTAATTTAATTTTAATTAGTTTTAACAGATTCAACGTGATTTGTAGATACAATTCTAAGAACATAAGATATTTCCTTCCTCCCTCACCTCTCTCCTTCCCACTCTCCTTCCTTTTCTTTTTTTTTTAGTTTTTGAGATAATATTTTGAATTTATATTATAGCAAAAGGCTTAATACTTCACTGAATAAGTTTAAAAGTAAAAAGCAAAAAGACCCTAGTTTAATGGGACTGTAGACAACATCTATAAAAAATAATTGAGTGAAAAAAATGACCATTTCACCCATATACAGTCAATTTTAATGTAATCACTGATCATTAAAACTATAGTAGTAGAAACTATTGGTTTCACAAAGATGTAAAACAAAGTGTTACAAAACTATATTTGCAACATTACTGATATGCATAGACATTACATTTCTTTCCTTTTTTAAATTTTAGTTTCTGTGTATTAGGGGAACATGTGGGTCTGGCTTATTTCATTCAACATGATGTCCTCCAGTTGTGTCTATTTTGTGGAAATGGAAGAACTTCATTCTTTTTTTTAATAGCTGAGTAATATTCCATTGTGTATATATACCATATTTTCTTTGTTCATTAGGTAGTGGACACCTTGGTTAATTCCAAACTTTGGTATTGTGAGCAGTGCTGCTATTATCATGGTGGTGCAGGTATGCCTCTGATACATTGTGCTCAAGTATTTTGGGTATATAACAAGTAGTAGGATTGCTGGATCATATGGCAAATCTTTTTCTAGTTTTTCAAGAAATCTCCACACTCTTGCCATACTGGCTGAACTAATCTACATTCCCATAACAGTGTGTGGGTGTTCCTCTTTCTCCACATCCTCACCAGCAGCTGTTACTCTCTGTGTTTTGAATTTAGCATTCTGACAGGGGTGAGGTGATATCTCATTATGGTTTTTATTTACATTTTCCTTATGGCTAGATAATTTTTTTTCATTTTTTGGCCACTTGTATTTCTTCTTTTGAGAACTGTCTGTTGAAGTCCTTTACCCATTTCCCAACTGGATTGGTTTTTCTGTTGTTGTTATTGAAATTTCAAGTTGCTGATATAATCAGGATATTAATCCTTTGTCAGATAGGTGGTTACAAATATTTTTTCTGACTCTGTTGGATGTCTCTTTTTTTGTTGATCATTTATTTTGCTGTGCAAAAACTTCTGAGTTTGATATAGTCCCATTTGTTTAGTTTTGCTTTTGATACCTGTGCTTTGGGGTTTTATTCAAGAAGCCATCCCCTATGCCAATATGTTTCCCCTACATTTTCTTCTAGAAACTTCATAGTTTCAGGTCTTAAATTTAGGCCTCTGATCCATATTGAGTTGATTTTGTATATGGTAAGAGGTATGCATCTAATTTCATTCACATATATATATATATATAACTAGTTTTGCTATTGCCAACTATTTGTTGAAGAGATTATCTTTACTGCAATGTATGGTCTGAGCACTTTAGTCAAAAATCAATTGGCTGTATGTTTGTGGATTAATTTCTAAGCTTTGTATTCTGTTTCATTGATCTACGTATTGGTTTTTAGGCCAGCACCATGCTGACCATGTTGTTTTAATTACTATAGCTTTGTAGTATGCTCTGAAGTCAAGTATTGTATATTGTGATGCCTGTAATTTGATTTTTCTTGTTCAGGATTGCTTTGACTATTTTTTATGTGATTCCATATGAATTTTAGGATTGCTTTTTCTAATTCTGTAAAGAATGTCACTAGTATTTTGATAGAGATTGCATAGAGATAGTTTTTTTTTTTTTACACTGAATTGTTTTTAATTAAGTACAAAGACTTCTCTAACATGTCACAAGGAGAGCATTTCACCCACTGCTCTGTTTGGCAGCTAGTCTCTTGTCTTTCTCTTCAGCAATGGTGAGGCGGATCCCCTTTCCTTGAGGAAGAGAAATCCATGGTTTGTTGCCCTCACCAATAATGAAAATGTTGGAGAGCCAAGTGGCAAAGCTGTTGCCATTCCCATCTTTCACATGAACCACATCAAAAGAGCCAGGATGTCTCTCCCTATTGGTGATCACACCAATTCTTCCCAGATTGGCACCTCCAGTCACCATGCATCAGGTTACCAGTATAAAACTTGATGAAATCAGTAATCTTGCCAGTCTCCAGATCAATCTGAATGGTGTCATTCACTTTGATGAGGTGATCAGGATAGCAAATGGTACAAGCATCATGGGTCACCAGATGAGGTTTTCCTTTTGTTCCCACGAAGATCCTTCTCACTTTGTACAACTTGTACTTGGCCTCCTCAGGTGTAATGCGATGAACAGCTAAGCGACCCTTGGTATCATAGATCAGACGGAAATTCTCCCCAGTCTTGTCAATGCTGATGACATCCATAAAACCAGCAGGGTAGATTATATCAGTTTGGACTTTGCCATCAACCTTAATGAACCGCTGCATGCAAATTTTCTTTACTTCGTCCCCTGTCAGTGCGTACTTAAGCCTGTTCCTTAAGAAGATGATGAGAGGGAGACATTCTCTCAGCTTGTGGGGACTAGTGGATGGCCGAGGAGCAAACACACCAGTCAACTTATCCAGCATCCAATGCTTTGGAGCTGCTACCCGCTTCAGATGCTTCTCTAGGAGTTTTAGATATTTTAATGGTACAAATTCCTCCAATCCATGAGAAAGTAATATCTTTCCATTTTTGTGTGTGTCCTTGATGATTTCTTTCATCAAAGTTTGATCATTTTCATTGTAGAGATCTTTCACTTCTTTGTTGATTATTATTCCTAAATATTTGATTTTTTTTTTTTTTTTTTTGTGGCACAAGTACTTGTAACATTAGCTGCTTTCCCAAGTGCATTAGCAGAAAGCTGGATTATAAACAGACCAGCTGGGACTCAAACCAGTTCTCCAGTATGGGCTACTGGCATCATAAGAAGCTGATTAACCTATTCTGCCATATTGTAGGCCCCACAATGGGTTTCTTTCTTGATTTCTCTTTCGGTGAGTTCATTAGTAGCATACAAAAAAGCTACTTTTTTGTGTTTATTTTGTAACCTGCAACTTTACTGAATTGGTTTATCAATTCTCACAGCTTTTTGGGAGGAGTGTTTAGATTTTCCCATATACAACATCCCATCTCCTGCAAACATGGATAATCCGATTTCTTCTTTTCCAATTTATATGCCTTTTATTTCTTTCTCCTCCCTAGTTGCTCTTGTTAAAACTTCTGGTACTGTACTGAATAAGAGTGGTGAAAGTGGACGTCCTTGTCTTGTTCCAGATATGAGGGGAAATTCTTTCAGCTTTTCTGCATTCAGTATGATATTGACTGTTGATTTGTGATTTATAACCTTTATAATTTTGAGGAATGTTCCATCTATACCTAATTTGTGGAGTTTATTTTTATTATAAATGGGTATTGAGTCTCATCAAATGCTTTCTCTGCATCTATTGAGATGACCATATGATTTTTGTCCATTGTATTGTTGTGATTTATGATGTTTATTGATTTGCAAATGTTGAACTACCCCTGTGTTTCTGGGATAAATCCCACTTGATCATGATGTATGATCTTTTTGATGTAGTTGGTTTTGGATTTTATTTTCTGGTATTTTATTAACAATCTTTAAATTTATGTTTATTAAGGACATAAGTCTAGTTCTCTTTTCATGTAGTGTGTTTGGTTTTGGTATCAAAGTAATAATGGCCTCATAAAAAGATTTTGGCAGTGTTCCATCCTGTTCAATATTTTGGAATAGTTTGAATAGTGTTGGAGTTAGTTCCTCTTTGAATGTTTATAGAATTCAGTAGTAAAGTCATCAGGCCTCTGACTTTTCCTTGATGAAAGATTTCTGCTTCTGTTTCATTGCTTGTTATGGGTCTGTTTAGGTTGTATGTAAATTCTTGATTTAATCCTGTTAGTTTATATAAATCCAGGAATGTATCTATTTCTTTGATTTTTCCAGTTTATTAGTGTATAATTCTTCATAGTAGTTTCTTATTTATAACTGTATTTCAGTTGTGTTGGTTGTAAGGTTGCAATGTCTCTTTTATCTCTAATTTTATTTGAGTTTTTTCTGTTTTTTTTTTCCTTTGTTATTCTAGTTAGAGGCTCATCTATTTTATCTTCTCAAAAAAAGCTTTTTGTTTTGTTGATCTTCATTTCTTTTTAGTTTCTATTTCATTTATTTCTGCTCTGATTCTTATTAATTCTCACTTTCAGCTGATTTTGGGTTTGGTTTGTTCTTGTTTTTCTAATTTTTCAAGATGCATCATTAGATTTATAATATGAGCCATTTCTCTTTTACATATGTAAGCAGTTAATGCTATAAGCTTCCATCTTAATACTGCTTTGGCTGTATCCCACAGGTTTTGATATGTTGTGTTTTCATTTTCATTTATTTCAAGAAAAATTTTTGATTTCTTTTTTAATTACTTCAGTGACCCATTGATCATTTGGTAGAATGTTGTTCAATTTCCAAGTATTTATCAGTGTTCTATTCTTCCTGTTGATTCTAGCTTTATTTTTTTATGGTTTGAGAAGATACATGGTATGATTTCAATCTTTTTAAATTTGTAAAGACTTGATTTATGGCCTAATATGCGATCTATCCTAGAAAATGTTCCTTGTGCTCATGTGGAGAATGTGCATTCAGTAGCTATTAGGTGAAATGTCCTATAAATGTCTGTTAGGTTCATTTACTCTGATGTATCTTTATTGGTTTGTTTCAACTCCGATGTGTCTTTATTGATTTTCTGTCTGGATTATCTGTTCATTGATGAGACAGGGATGTTGAAGTCACCCATTATTATTGTGTTGGAGTCTATCTCTCTGTTTAGGTCTAATAGTATTTTCTATATATATTTGGTAGCCCTAGATTGGCTGCATATATATTGGTGATTATTATGTCTTTTTGTTTAATTTATCCTTTTATCAAAATATAATGTACTTTATTTCTTTTCACAGTTTTTGATTTAAAGTCTGTTTTATCTGACATCAGGATAGCTACACCTGCATGCTTTTGGTTTCCATTTTCCCAGTATATCTTTTTCAAACTCTTCCCTTCATTTTGAGTCTGTGAGTATCTTTGTGAAGTGAGTTTCTTGTAGGCAGCATATAGTAAGATCATGGTTTTATATCCATTCAGCCAACCTAAGTCTTTTAGTTGGTAAATTTTAGTTTCTTTACATTCCAGGTTAGTATTAATAGATAAAAACTAAGCCCTGCCATTTTGTTAATTCAATAGTGATTCTATCTGCTCTGTTAGTGAATTTGGTGGTGACATGTGTTTTCATGTTTATTGCTAATTCAGCACACCCTTCAGAATTTCTTGTAAGGCTGGTCTGGTGAATTCTCTCAGTTGTTGCTTATCTGGAAAATACTTTATTTCTCCTGAAGGAAAACTTCATTGGATATACTATTCTTGGTATGGAAGCATTTTTTTAAGACCTTGAATATATCATCCCACTCTCTTCAGGCCTGTATGATTTCTGCTGAGAAGTCTGATGTTAATCTAATTGGTTTTCCTTTTTATGTAACTTGATTTTCTTTTATGGTCTTTAGGATACTTTCCTTGTCTTTAACTTTTGACAATTTGATGACAGTATGCTTGGGAGAAGGTCTTTTTTGTTTGAGTTGGATTGGGATTCTTTGAGCTTCTTGTATTGGGATGTCCATGTCTCTTTCAAGACTTGGGAAATTTTCAACTATTATTTCATTTAATAAGTTCTCAATGCCTTTTCCTTTTCTTTTCCTTTAGGAATACTTATAATATGAATATTTGGTCATTTAATTGTCCCATATTTCACATGGAGTTTCTTCATTCTTTTCTCCTTATCTTTTTATTTCAAAATTCTTATCCTTGAGGTCGGAAATCCTTTCCCCAACTTAGTCTATACTGCTCTTAAAGCTCTCAATCATAATTTTTATTTCACTGATCAAAGATTTCATCTCCAAAATTTCTGTTTGGTTCTTCTTAATTAGTTTTATCTCCTTGGTAATACTTTTTCATCTCATTTATTCATTTCCTCATTTTTAAAAATATTTATTTACTTATTTGAAAGTCACAGTTACACAGAGAGAGAAGGAGAGGCAGAGAGAGAGAGAGAGAAAGCTCTTACAGCTGCTGGTTCACTCCCCAATTGGCCGAAATGGCCAGAGGTGTGCTGATCTGAAGCCAGGAGCCAGGAGCTTCTTCTAGGTCTCCCATGTGGGTACAGGGGCCCAAGAACTTGGGCCATCTTCTACTGCTTTCCTAGCCCATAGCAGAGAGCTGGATCAGAAGTAGAGCAGCTGGGAATCGAACAGTGCTCATATGGGATGCCAGCACTGGAGGTGGTGGCTTTACCTGCTACGCCATAGCGCTGGCCCAAGTCTTGAAATTCCTCATTTCTTTATCTGTGTTCTCTTGCATCTCATTGAGTTTACTTATAATCATTATTTTGAATTCTATATCTGTCATTCCATAGATTTCTCTCAGTTAAGGATTTAATTTTGGAGGGGTATTGTGTTGTTTTGGAGGCATCGTGCTACCTTGCTTCTCCATGTCTCCTGTGTCCCTACATTGATATCTGCCCATCAGGTGTTCTCATCCCTTCTTTTTTATGGAGTAGATTTTTTTTTTGGAAAAGAGTTTATGGTTTATCTGGAATGCAGGGTATCACTTGACTTGTTGCTTTGGGTTTGGTTCTAGGTGAGCCTAGGAATTAAGTCTGATTTCTTTTGTCTTAATCAATGTTGGCCTTGTCTATAAATACCACAGTGGTCTAGTCTGCTGCAGTTCATAGGGACAGAAGTGTGACTTTGAGATGAATAAGGGTTTCCTTGGGTCTGTATCTTTGACCCACAGAGTTTGGTGTCAGTCTCCCTGGTGAATATGATAGACAGAGCCTTGATCTTGGTTCTAATAGAGACAAGAGTGGCTGCCCCCTTGTCCTACTGGCAAGCTTCAGTGATTTTATGGCTTGTGGTACCAATTGTTGTGGTTCTAGGACTGTGTGATATGGATGGACCCTTCCTCAGATCCTGCTAGGAGAGTCTAATTGATGCTATGGCTTATCATACCCAGAGCCTTAGTCCTAAGACTAAGGGGGTGTGAACTGAACTCTGTTCCTATCCTTCAGGGTTATTCCAAGGTATACAGGAGATTTTTCTCTGGAGAATATGAGTCCAAAGTGATGGAATGCAGGTAGCTTCTTCCCTATGTCCCCTGGCTAGATTCAAGTGGCACTGAGAAATTTAGAATGAATTGTTGCAGTCCTAGTGTTACAGGACATAGTGGAGTCATTACTCAGATCTTCCAGAATGGGAGCAGATTTTTTTTATGGGCTGCCTTTCACCAGAAGCTAAGGTGAATCCCAATGGCTCATATGAGTGTGTAAGTGTAGCTCTGGGATAATGCCCCAAAACTCCAATAGTTGCAGGATGTAAGGGATCTGTCCTTCGCCCACATGTTGCCATGACAGCAATGATGCTGGTAGGAGCAGAACAGAGGTGTGTTGTGCCTTTTTGCTGCAGAGTATAGTGCATTGTGTGGGTAGGGGTGGGGAGAAAAGCAATGCAGCCTCTCTGTTCCAAGCCCAGTAGTTGCTGAGACCCCAGTCAGCTCTCCAGGCTGAAGTAAAAGTCAGTAGCTGACTGTAGAATTCCTTGTCAGTGATTAGAGGGGCATGCAGCAATCTTTCCTGCCTTGACATGGTAAGATGGTGACTCACAACGGGCACCTGGCAGTGCTGCGCAGCTGGCTGCAGCGATGTCTCTTTCCTCTTGTCACATGGAGTCTTCATTTTTTTTTTTATCACTTCTTTGCTGAAGATTTCCATCAGTGAGACTCCTGGAAATGTAGTCCTTCCTTTGTTCTTTTCATATCCCAAGCAGCTTAAGTTGGTGTGGCTGTACCCTATGCAGCCATGTTCATCTTCTATATGCCTATTTGTGGTTTAAATGCTTACTATAATTCTGATTAGATTTGACCCACAGCTTTGATTAAGATGCTCATGTTAAATGGATTATAAAATATATTATAAGTTTATAAATGGTGCCAAACTATGTTGTGTTTATAGAAAGGTCTGATGTTTTATGCTCTGGGGTCAATAACACATGGTTACAGAATGGATTCATCCCTGCATTCTCTACATGGGGCCATGGATATTGAAATCCACCCCATCCTTACAGACCCTAGTTTTTAAAAGCCTAGTATAGATGGTGACTAGGGAGGTTAGGTTTCAAATATAGGCATACCAGACACAGGAAGGACTTAGAGGTCAAGATCCTAGGGAATCAAGGGCAGGGGTGGAGTAGCAGGTAGGAGTGTCAACTGTTCTCCAATCTCTCTTTGCTGTGGTTTCTAGAACACTGTGATCCCACAGCCCAGGGTCTTGAGGGATGCCTCAGGTAGGCAGAGGCATTTTTTTTTCTTGTCCTTTAATTTTGCATTGGTAATAAAGCAACTATAGCATGCACTCCTTTGGAGTCTATCTTCAGTTACTGGGATTGTTTTAAATCTCAAATCTTGAAGAAAGAATTCCTGATCTCTTTCTGTATGGCCAAGATACAAGCTAGATGATGGACAGACTTGGTCCCTAGAGGGAAGTATTGACTATACACCACCCTCTAAATAGATCTTCTCTGTTGCAGAGCTGGGAAATTGTTAGAGATCACTTATGTCCAAACATTTTTGCCCTGTGAGATAAGCCAAGTGTTTTTCAAGTCTGTAAAGTAGACCTGGGTTTCAGCTTACCAGTGTCTTCAATTTATATATAACAGAGTGAAAAGGAATGGCTTTAGAGTTATTAACCCAGCTTAAGGGACCAGCTCAGCAGCCTGTAGGGTATCTCTGCAAATAGCATGACCTGGTGGCCAAAGTATAGCCTGTCTGCCTCCAAGTGGTGGTAGCTATCAACCTCCTAATCTCTGATGCAACTGAACTGACCCTGGGACAAGATCTAATGGTGTGCATATCCCATAGTATGACAGGGTTTCTAGCCTCAAAAGGAAGTCTCTAGATAACAAACAATTGCCTCTTAAATATGTTATTTATTTGAAAGGCAGAGATAAGTGGGGGGAGGGAGAGCATGCACACACTATCTTTCATATCTTTCATTCTTCAAATGACTTCAATGGCCAGGAATGGGCCACACCAAAGCCAGGAACCAGGAAATTCATCCAGGTCTCCCACATGGATAGTAGTGGCACAAGCACTAGGCTCATGGAGCTGGATCAGGCGTAGAGAAACTGGGCATTGAACTGATGCTGTTATGGGATACTAGCATCATAGTTGGTGGCTTAGCCCACTATGCCACAATCCTGGCTCTGACAGTTGCCTTTTAAAATACCAGTCATTACTGTAAGACTCTACAGTTCAGCTCAAGATTTGCTCTCCCTTTAATCCCATTACTTTTGTCACAGAGGAGGTGGAAAGCCCAGAACATGAGTGTGAACAGGTAGTTCTACAGATATGTTTAGCTAGAGAGGACCTCAAATAGACTCCCTTCAAGGACCTGGTTTGGGTTGTTTGCTTATGGGAGTTCCTTTGCTGAACAAGGAACCCGCTGGGCTGGATATGGCATAGTCACCTTAAATGAGATCATCAAGAGCTGTCATCTTCCTCCTGGCACAAGTGCTCAATTGGCAGAGCTAGCAGGTCTGACAAGAGCACTCAAGCTGAACAAAGAGAAAAGGGTAAATATTTACACTGATTCTAAGTATGCCTACCTAGTTCTCCATACTTATGTGGCTATTTGGAAAGAAAAGCACTTCCTCACTGCAAATACCATCAGGAAATTGATTGTTATCTTCAGTGTTCCCTCTCAGGGAGGTGGCAGTTATACACTGTAAGGGGACCAATGAAATAACTGAGAGGAAATGGCAGATTTGGTGGCCAGAACAGCAGACCAGGAGGCTGTCACCATTGAGTCTTTAGAGGCCTCTTTGATTTAGGAAAACTACCCTACAAGAGATCAGGTCACAATACTCCTCTGAAGAGACAAAATGGGCACTTTGTAGAGATTATAGCCTCCAGCACAATGGATGGCTTCAGTATAAAGAAGGGAGGATCTATCTTCCTTTCTCCTGCCGGAAGGCACTTGAACTCGCCATCAAGCTTTTCACATTGGTAGGGATACGACTTCTCAATAGGTCCATAGGCTATTTATGGGAAAGAATCTCCTCAGGACTATAAAACAGGTTGTAGGGGCTTGTGATCTTTATCTCAGGAATGTCTCTATATCAAAGGCTTCTCTCCAGAGTGCAAAGAAAAGGAAGCTATCCTGGGGGAGCACTGACAACTTGATTTTACTCACATGCCTAAAACAAGAAATACCCAGTACTTCCTGGCATGGGTAGACACCTTCACTAATTGGGTGGAAACCTTACCCTGTAGAACTGAGAAGGTCATTGAAATAGTAAAGGTACTAATTTCTGAAATAGTTCCTTGGACTTCTTAAGAGCCTATAATGATAATGGTCCCTCCTTCGAATATCTCTTAGGGAGTTTCTAAGATTCTAGGTATACAATATTATCTGAGAGGTAGAGTTACAGACAGTGAAAGGAGAGACAGAGAGAGATCTTCCTTCCGTTGGTTCACTCCCCAATTGGCTTCAACAGTCGGAGCTGGGCTGATCTGAAGCCAGGTGCCAGGAGCTTCTTCTGGTCTCCCATGTGGATGCAGGGGCCCAAGGACATGGGCCATCTTCTACTGCTTTCCCAGGCCATAGCAAAGAGCTGGATTGGAAGTGGAGCAGCTGGGACTAGAACTGGTGCCCGTATGGGATGCCAGCATAGGAAGTGGAGGATTAACATACGGAGCCATGGCGCCAGCTCCCGTTTATACCTATTTTTTTTTAAGATTTATTTTTAAGATTTTTTTTAAGATTTATTTTTTGAAAGGTAGAGTTACAGAGAGGGAGAGGCAAATGCAAAGAGAGAAATCTTCCATCTACTGTTTCACTCCTCAAATGGCTATAACAGCCAGGACTGGGCTGGGCTGCGCCAGGCTGGAGCCAAGAGCCAGGAGCTTCATCAGGGTCTCTCACATGGGTGCAATGTCCCAAGCACTTGGACCATCCTCCGCTGCCTTCCCAGGCACATTAACAGAGAGCTAGATCAGAAGTGAAGCAGATGGGAGTTGAATGGCATCTACATGGGATGCCAGTGCTGCAGGGGGCGGCTTAACGTGCTATGTGCTATGCCACAGTGCAGGTCCCCATTACTAGTGTAGTTTCTTCTACAGAATTTGTATGATCTTACTGTTTCCTGTATTACATTCATCCCATTTTCCTTGACATAATGTCCAAATTTGTTATCAAGCCATACCTGTTCCAAATTATTTTAGTCTACATCTCCATTTAAGTCCCTTCCTGAACCTCTTTGTAGTTGTGTAAGTAGAGTATCAACAAGAAAGAGAAAGCAAAAATTCAAATTGGGTAGTGGAGGAAAGTTTGTTGAAAAGGGCTAGTTTTAAACGTGGGAAAGCGTTAAGAAAACTGAGCAAGGGACATCATAATATCCTGGGATTAGAGGTAGCATGCAGGTGGAGGGAACGGCTGCAGACCCTGGAGGGAGCACTTAAAGGAGAGGCTGCTGTACAAGAACTGGGGATATTTGTAGAAGAATATGGACATCTTGGTGGAGCAAATTCTCTGATCTGCTCTTGTCTTGCGATTTGATTACCTACCAGTTCCTCCCAATGGCCAAACACAGAAGCTAGAGGACAAAAAAGACCAGTGATGTGGTCCACAGATGTCTGCCTCCTGAAGCACAGAGTAGAGAGGAGTAAGAGTAGATCTGGAGAGTTGTATTTAGCACACTGGGCCTTCTCTTTTTGTTAAAATTGTAAATGGAATCTTCTGCCATTATTTGTGTGTGTGTGTGTGTGTGTGTGTGTGTAGTTCTACCATTCATGAACCCAAACTTTAAGGGGGATGATAGTAAATCAGTAGTTGCAATACATACATTACTATAGGGGAAACAAATAGTTCCATGAATAGATTAGTAGGTAGACCTGAGGTCTATAGAGTCATAAATGGCTCTTAGAAAACAGAAGTTCACAATGATCTTCTGAAGATAAAGAAGGCTGATGGTGGTGGAGTTTGACAAGTGGAAACTGGGGTGAAGGGGGTTTTCAAGTTAGATTAGTGGTTTAAACCTTTACTTGCTGTCTGACTTTGGATAAATTACCTAGTTTCTTTATGCCACAATTTTTCCAAAGTTGTTTTAATGCTTACTTCACAGCATTATTGTAACAATAAAATGAGTAAATTAATTTATGTTTTTGGGACTGTACTTAGCAGATACTAAGTGCTCAATAATTTCTTTTTTTTCTTTCTTTCTTTTTTTGACAGGCAGAGTGGACAGTGAGAGAGAGAGACAGAGAGAAAGGTCTTCCTTTGCCGTTGGTTCACCCTCCAATGGCCGCCGCGGCCGGCGCGCTGTGGCCGGAGCACCGCACTGATCCGATGGCAGGAGCCAGGAGCCAGGTGCTTTTCCTGGTCTCCCATGGGGTGCAGGGCCCAAGCACCTGGGCCATCCTCCACTGCACTCCCTGGCCACAGCAGAGAGCTGGCCTGGAAGAGGGGCAACCGGGACAGAATCCGGCGCCCCGACCGGGACTAGAACCCGGTGTGCCGGCGCCGCAAGGTGGAGGATTAGCCTAGTGAGCCGCGGCGCCGGCCAAGTGCTCAATAATTTCTAGCTATTATTATTGTTATTATTGGTATTAACAATGTTTAAGAAGACCTGGAGTCAATAAAAAGTAATATCTATGGCCAGCGCCGCAGCTCAATAGGCTAATCCTCCACCTAGCGGCACCGGCACACCGGGTTCTAGTCCCGGTTGGGGCGCCGGATTCTGTCCTGGTTGCCCCTCTTCCAGGCCAGCTCTCTGCTGTGGCCCGGAAGTGCAGTGGAGGATGGCCCAAGTGCTTGGGCCCTGCACCCCATGGGAGACCAGGAGGAAGCACCTGGCTCCTGGCTTCGGATCAGCGCGTTGCGCCGGCCGCAGCACAGTGGTCATTGGAAGGTGAACCTATGGCAAAGGAAGACCTTTCTCTCTGTCTCTCTCTCTCACTGTCCACTCTGCCTGTCAAAAAAAAAAAAGTAATATCAAGCATAAGAAATTCATCAGAGTATATAATGCTAGTGCGAGAGGGCCAGGGAGAGGCCTAAATGGAGACGTAGACAAAAGAATTTGGAATGCCTATGGCTTGATAATAAAATTGGACCTAATTTCAAGGACAATAGGGAGATCCCTGAGTGATTCAACCCAGGGAAATGATATGAGCTGATGTCTGTTTCAGGAGGTATTGGTGCCTACTATTTATATCTCTTCTCTTCTCTCTGGGCATACTACCAAGCTGAATGTCTAAGCTTTCTTGCAATCATAGATCATATGCCTGACTTCTGGCCTTTTAGTATATGTGTTTGTTATAAGGAATTGGCTCATGTGGATTGTTGAGGTTGGTGAGTCCAAAACATAGCCTGGTACGTGGGATGCCCAGGAGAGCCAATGATGCAGATGCACTCTGAAGGCAATTTTCTAGAGAATTCCCTCTTGCTTGAGGAAGTCAATGTCTTTGTTCTATTCAGGCCTTCAGCTGATTGCAGGAAGCCCAGCTACATTACGAAGGGCAATCTGCCACTACTCAGAGGTCACCAGTTTAAATGTTGACCTCATCCCAAATAACCCTCACATTGAAGCATAAAATTATCCTCAGAGGGTGCCCTCTACAGTCTGGGCAGCTGAACTTTCTTGTGCAAAATCATCCATGATTTTGTTCTTTTGTCAGGTGGGAGGAAGAGGATCTAGGATAGAACTTTAAACTCGAGGGGATGAAGGAGCCACTAACTGGAAGGAAGCTGAGTGGATCGCAGCCTTCACCCCACCTCCATCTCATGTTGAGCTGAGATATGTGTGAGAACTAAGTGTCCTCTGTGGTAAGGTACAGGATTTGAGAGGGTTGTTCACCACCGCAGTTAGTGTATCTCAAAGGATGCACTCATTCTGGCTGCAGTGAAGAGAATGTGTTGAAGCAGGCAAAGGCTAGAGTCAAGTAGACCAGTTAGGAATTTGTGGTACAAGTTTAGGCAAGAGATAATGTTGACCTAAACTAGATTGACACGCATATCTAACTTAATCATTTTGTGATTAGTCATAAACAGTTAGTGTTTTACTAAATTTTCTCAGTGCAAATTCCAAATTTCAATTCCTCCTTAATGGAAATTGATTGATTAGATTCATTCTACAATAAAAGAAAGCATGAAATATGATGCTATTTCTGGTTTCTTATATGATATTTTAGTTTTTAAAAATAAAAGTCTTAAGCAAATAGGAAGTGATATTGCTCAGTTAGGAGGTACATCTTGTGTAGCTAGAGTGACGAACAAGAGAAATGAAGAAAAGGGAGGCTAAGAGTCAACTTCCAGATAATAAATATCCACTGGTTCTTTTCAGAAATGCCAGCAGCAGCAGGCAATACACCAAGTTGAAACCAGGAGCCACAAATTTAATCAAAGTCTCCCATGTGTGTGAGAAGGACCCAAATACTTGGGCCATCACTTGCTGTCTCATAGGGTGTGCATTAGCAGGAAACTGAGTTGGAGAGCAGACCCAGGACTCAAATGTAGGCACTCTGACATAGAATTCGAGTAGTATCTCAAGTGGTTTCTTAACCACTGCACCACACATACTTGCTCAATTCGGTGGCATTTCTTATTCTTTAGCTTTAAGTTTGTTCCTTTATTGAATGTACTAAGTTGTAACTCTTGAAGGTTTTTCATGATATAAAGAAAATTTGATGTATCCCAACTTTCTTCTCTGCTGAAATCGGCATTACTTCACTTAGTTCTTTCTAGGAAAGATTTATTTATTTATTTGAGAGAGCATGGGAGAGACAGAGAGATCTTCCATCTGCTAGTTCATTCCCACTATGGCCAGGGCTCAACCAAGCCAATGCCAGGAGCTTCATTGAGGTCTCTAACATGGTGGCTGGGTCCCAAACATTTGGGCCATCATCCACTGCTTTTCTTAGGCCACCAGCAGGGAGCTGGATCAGAAGTGGAGCAGCTAGGACATGAATGGACAATATGGACAGCACTCATATGGGATACTGACATTGCAGGCTGCAGTTCTACCTGGCATTCCACAACACCGGCCCTGGATTTCACTTAATTCTTATAATAATCTTATGAAGTGGATGTTAGTGTAAATTTATAGATTTATAATTTAAATTTTTTTACAGATTTGTGAAATAAATTTTTATAGATTTGTAAATTTTAAAAAGATAAAATATCTTTCTCAAAGTCACCTTGACATATGTTCAATCTGTTCCCTTATTGAAATTTATCATAAGTCTCAAAAACTGGAAACAAAATACTGAGTCCTAATAACTCTTAAGTTTAATAGAATTATAAAATGATCTCAACCCAGATGGAACTTGAAAGATAGTGACACAGGTCATTTAGGAAATTACCTATTTATGCTTCAAAGCAGGTGGAAGGTGAAATCACGGAGAGTGCTGGTGTGCGATTCTTCCTCTATCCCAGTCGTTGGCAGAGGACAAGGATGTCAAGGGTCATGTGGGTCTTTTGGAGTCTGGAAGCTCTAGGGACACATTGACTCATGTTTGAAGAGGCTAAAGGTGAGAGGCTGTGGCTGGAGGTGCCACTGCATGGTAGCAGAGTACAGAGGATTGTGCTGAGAGTGGGGCATTTATATGATGGGGAAAAACAGAGGAGGAATTTCAGTGACTCGCCTGAAACCTACCTTGGAACACTGACTATGGTGCAGGGGCTTGGAGAGATCAAGGCCATGGTCTAGGTGCCTGAGAGGGAAGAGTAATGAGTGGCCTATTGGAGGAGGCCATTGATGTACCCTGATAAGAGTCTTTGAGGGCCTGCCCCTGAATCACTTTGAAGACGAATCAGCCTTGGACGTGAGAGGGCATGGCTATAAGATCAGCACAGTACCAGTACATGAGGGCTGTGTGCTTCCTTGCCTACTCCTCTTCTCTTGGTCTGACCTCTAAGTGAGGCAGTGAGCAAAGAAGAGAAAGGAAGCCAAATGCATTGTACTGTAGTTGCCTGTTGCAGGCTTCTGAGCCTGAAGCATGTTGGAACTGGGAGAGGTGAGAAGTTTTAACTTGAAATGAAGATTGCAGTTGTGCAACTAGTCTGGACAGAAATGAACTGGGCGTTTTATCACTCAAAGACACTGGCAAACTTTGCAGCTGAACATGACCTCAGGAGAAAAGAAAAGGAAAGAAAACAAAAGGAAAGAAAAGCTGAGAAAAGAGAAGAGCAATTAATACTTGCTTGATATTTCTCTCAGAGTGGAAATTAATGAATTCACAGAACAGGTTAAAAACCTGTTTTTCCTTTTTGTGTATCATCATGTACATCCTGTAAAACCAGCAAGTTGCATTCTCAACCACTCTTATATATGGCTCTGTTTTTAAGAAGTCTAAATGAGAGGAGGAAGACATTAATCAATGATCACTTTTTAAATCTGTGGCTTGAATTAATTAATGCAGGAATCAAGATTAAGACACTGCAAGAGTAGAAATTAAAAAAAAAGTTTGGGGTGCATAGTGAATTACTGGGCAGTCTGTGCCACCATGCTGAGGGGGGAAAAGGCATTGGTACCTGGCAGTGGAGGAAAGAAAGGAACTGAACTGAGAACAGCTCAAATACTCCTGCTTATCCATCCTACAGGTAGGCAGCCTCAGTGACTTCCACCTGCTGCGACCTCTGCTGGCCACTTTGGTATTATAATAATTCAATGTGTATTCCCAAAGCAGTGAGTGGCACATAATCTGGAAGCTGATTCCCAATATTTCCTCTAGTGTAAAATTTAGGACTTTTCAACTTTGCAGGAAGAAAGTTCCCAATGCATTTTAGTGGTTTGATTGGTTAAGTGGAGAATGGGCGAGGATGAGTGTACTTTGGCCAGTTTCCTGAGGGCTCACTTTCATGCTGAGTGTAAATTTTGTCAGACACTTGAAGTATCAAATGGCAAACAGAAGAAAATGAAATAATTCATAGTTTTCTCAACTGACCTTTGGCACACAGGAAAAGCACATAGAAGGCTCTGAATATGTGCTTGTTGTATAAATAAATGAGGACTTACCCCTGTGTGATCTTCTTTACAGTCATAGATTAGAAGAAATATTTAAATGATAGAAACATCAGTATATTACCATGACAAAATTTTAAATTAATATACAAATAAAGAAATAAATTTACTTATAAATAATTTGAATGATTCCTGGCTGGCGCCGCAGCTCACTAGGCTAATCCTCCACCTTGCGGCGCCGGCACACCGGGTTCTAGTCCCAGTTGGGGCGCCGGATTCTGTCCCGGTTGCCCCTCTTCCAGGCCAGCTCTCTGCTGTGGCCAGGGAGTGCAGTGGAGGATGGCCCAAGTGCTTGGGCCCTGCACCCCATGGGAGACCAGGAGAAGTACCTGGCTCCTGCCATCGGATCAGCGCAGTGCGCTGGCTGCAGTGCGCCGACCGCGGTGGCCATTGGAGGGTGAACCAACAGCAAAGGAAGACCTTTCTATCTGTCTCTCTCTCTCTCACTGTCCACTCTGCCTGTCAAAAAAATAATTTGAATGATTCCTCTTTTTTGAGTTATATTATTCTTTGCAATTCATCCAGGGTATCCAGAACTGTAAGTCACACATTTTCTGCATTCCTGAATAAATGCTTATTCTTTGTTAATTGTCCATAGAAGGCAAATAATATATTCAATACTTTGTGTTGGTTAATTTGGAAGCTTAATAATGTAATGATAATAACAGATATTTGAAGTTTTTAGAAGAAGTATCGCAATAACTATTTCAATTTTGGCTTGATTAATATAGTCAATAATTTAATCAGGTTCAACAAGCCTGATGAGAACATCAGAAAGTATCCAATTAGTAGATGTAACAACTCGTGACTCCTCAAGAGGGCAGCAAAACTGCGCAGCTCAGGACTTAAAATTCAGGATGAAAATCTTACAAAGCTTGTTCACAGACATTCACCTGATTTGATTATTCATAGTAGTCCAACTAATCACATATAATAAATGTTGATATTTATATTGGAATTTTACAGAATTTTAGTCTTCATGTGTGAAATGAAAAAAAGGATTCTATTTGCTTGGGTCTCAAAATGCATTATTAAAATTTAAGATAAATATTTGAGTAAGCTACTATGAGTAACAAAGAATTAGGAGGTTCCCCATAAAACCCTGGAATTATTGAATATGTAACTAAAGAAGGGTTGCTTTGAATTTACTGGGGCCATGATGAAATTTTTCCTTTTTATATGTGAAGGTAGAAAGACCTCCAAAAATATGTATCTCACAATTGAAGAAACCAGCAAGATTGGCACCAGGAACATAGGAAAGTGAAAGTTGAATATATTTCTGCCAACATATATGGAAAGGAATTTGGACATTTCTTAGGCACATTATACGTGAGATTTATCTTTGTAGTATGTAGTAAATATAACATTTTTTAACATTTATTTAATGAACATAAATTTCCAAAGTACAGCTTATGGATTACAATGGCTTCCCCCCTATAACTTCCTCCCACCCGCAACCCTCCCCTTTCCCGCTCCCTCTCCCCTTCCATTCACATCAAGATTCATTTTCAATTCTCTTTATATATAGAAGATCAGTTTAGTATATATTGAGTAAAGATTTCATCAGTTTGCACCCACATAGAAACACAAAGTGAAAAATACTGTCAGAGTACTAGTTATAGCATTAATTCACAATGTACAGCACATTAAGGACAGAGATTTTTTTTTTTTTTGACAGGCAGAGTGGACAGTGAGAGAGAGAGACAGAGAGAAAGGTCTTCCTTTGCTGTTGGTTCACCCTCCAATGGCCGCCGCGGCAGGCGTGCTGCGGCCGGCTCACCGCACTGATCCGATGGCAGGAGCCAGGTACTTCTCCTGGTCTCCCATGGGGTGCGGGGCCCAAGCACTTGGGCCATCCTCCACTGCACTCCCTGGCCATAGCAGAGAGCTGGCCTGGAAGAGGGGCAACCGGGACAGAATCCGGCGCCCCAACTGGGACTAGAACCCGGTGTGCCGGCGCCGCAAGGTGGAGGATTAGCCTAGTGAGCTGCGGTGCTGGCCATGGACAGAGATCTTACGTGAGGAGTAAATGCACAGTGACTCCTGTTGTTGACTTAACAAATTGACACTCTTGTTTATGGTCTCAGTAATCTCCCTAGGCTCTTGTCATGAGATGCCAAGGCTATGGAAGCCTTTTGAGTTCACCGACTCTGATCATATTTAGACAAGGTCATAGTCAAAGTGGAAGTTCTCTCCTCCCTTCAGAGAAAGGTACCTCCTTTAATGACCCATTCCTTCCACTGGGATCTCACGTGCGGAGAGCCTTCATTTAGGTCATTTTTTTTTTTTTTTGACAGAGTGTCCTGGCTTTCCATGCCTGAAATACTCTCATGGGCTTTTCAGCCATATCCGAATGCCTTAAGGGCTAATTCTGAGGCCAGAGTGCTGTTTAGGACATCTGCCATTCTATGAGTCTGCTGTGTATCTCGCTTCCCATGTTGGATCATTCTCTCCCTTTTTTATTCTATCGGTTAGTATTATTCAGACACTAGTCTTGTTTATGTGATCCCTTTGACTCTTAGTCCTACCACTATGATCAATTGTGAACTGAAATTGATCACTGGGACTAGTGAGATGGCATTGGTACATGCCACCTTGATGGGATTGAATTGGAATCCCCTGGTATGTTTTTACTCTACCCTTTGAGGTAAGTCAGCTTGAGCATGTCCCAAATTGTACATCTCTTCCCTCTCTTATTCCCACTCTTATGTTTAACAGGGATCACTTTTCAGTTAAGTTTCAATACTTAAGAATAACTGTGTTTTAATTACTGAGTTCAACCAATAGTATTAAGTAGAACAAACAAAAAAAATACTAAGAGGGATAACATATTAAGCTGCTCATCAACAGTCAGGGTGAGGGCTGATCAAGTCACCTTTTCATAGTGTCCATTTTACTTCAACAGGTTTCCTTTTTGGTGCTTGGTTAGTTGTCACCGATCAGGGAGAACATATGATATTTGTTCCTTTGGGACTGGCTTATTTCACCCAGTATAATGTTTTCCAGATTCCTCCATTTTGTTGCAAATGACCAGGTTTCATTGTTTTTTACTACTGTATAGTATTCTATAGAGTACATATCCCATAATTTCTTTATCCAGTCTGCTGTTGATGGGCATTTAGGTTGATTCCGGGTCTTAGCTATTGTGAATTGAGCTGCAATAAACATTAAGGTGCAGACCTCTTTTTTGTTTGCCCATTTAATTTCCTTTGGGTAAATTCCAAGGAGTGGGATGGCTGGGTTGTATGGTAGGGTTATATTCAAGTTTCTGAGGAATCTCCAGACTGACTTCCATAGTGACTTAACCAATTTGCATTCCCACCAACAGTGGGTTAGTGTCCCTTTTTCCCCACATCCTCGCCAGCATCTGTTGTTGGTAGATTTCTGAATGTGAGCCATTCTCACCGGGGTGAGGTGAAACCTCATTGTGGTTTTGATTTGCATTTCCCTGATGGTTAGTGGTCTTGAACATTTTTTCATGTGTCAGTTGGCCATTTGGATTTCCTCTTTTGAGAAATGTCTATTGAGGTCCTTGGCCCATATCTCAAGTGCGTTGTTTGCTTTTTTGTTGTGGAGTTTCTTGATCTCTTTGTAGATTTTGGTTATTAATCCTTTATCTGTTGCATAGTTTGCAAATATTTTTTCCCGTTCTGTCAGTTGCCTCTTCACTCTCCTGACTGTTTCTTTTGCAGTACAGAAACTTCTCAATTTGAGGCAATCCCAATAGTTAATTTTGGCTTTGACTGCCCGTGCCTCCAGGGTCATAAATATAACATTTACTACATTGCTTTTCCATGCCCTCTCTGTTACTGACTCTTTGGGTGCCATTCTTGCACTCACAGTGGCCAAACAACCCAAGTATATGTTTTACATAATGAAGGTTCAAAAGATAATTTTTCTACTCTGTTTGCATTTAATAGAGGACTTGTGAAGAGTGGAAGATTTCTTTTGTCTCACAATGCATTTATTTTTACATATTTGAGTTTACTCCATATGGACAGTTATTAACCATGCCTTCACTTAACACCACCACCATTTTTCTTACATGATTAAATTTATTTTATCAAATGAAATTTTAATGTCTACATAATATTGTTACATGTATATGCTATAAACCATCAGTAATTGTGCACTTTTTTGGAAAGTGCATGATTGCAAGTAACATTTCAATGATAATCCACATATATCTCAGTCCACATTATAGGTTAGTTCATTAGAGTTTTAACAACATTAATAGTTTATACACATAGCACCTACTGTGTGCAAGGCATTTTTTAAAGTGCTTTTCACACAAATTATGTCACTTAATCCTCACAATTACACAATAACCCACTAAGGTAGATATTAGTTATATCCTTTTCATAAAGTTGAGGAAATTGAGCCACAGGTTATCAGAAATTTTGAGATAACTTGATAGAGGAACTTTTATTCCCTTAATGACCACTGCTTATAAGGAAATTATAGAATATGCTATACATGTAAATGGGTATGTAAGCACGAAGGAGAGTAGAAAATGAGGTACCTAGGATCTAGTACTGAATCTGACTTCACTGTCAGACCCATATATGTGGGTAGAGACCCAGGCCAACTCACTTTATCTCAACTGTACCATGAAAAATGTGATTTAGATGGCCTCATGTGCTTGTAGTTCTGAAGTCTCATGGTTCTAGCCATATTTCTAGATTTTTCCTGGAAAAGAGATATCAACATCTCTTAGAATGGAAAATTTTCAATGTTTAAAGGAATAGGTTGCACAGTGGTAGCAATCTGGTCCCTAGCAGGTTTAGCTTTTGTGTGTAGTAGGTTTCACTAAATCATCATAAAGTGAATAAAGGTAAAAAGGTAAATGAGAGAGTGGCTACTCTTCCACCTGACAAAGTACAGGGTAACCATTTTCTTCTTCTTTTTCTTTTTTGTAAGACTAACTTTGATGGAAGAAAACTTAGGTTATTTTTATTAGAAAGAGTACAGGGATGGAAAGCCAAGGCACTGTGCAAAAAAAAAAAAAAAAAGACCTAAATGAAAGATTTGTGTGAGTGAGATCCCAGTGGAATAGAACAAAGAATGGGCCATCGAAGAAGGAGGTACCTTTCTCTGAAGGGAGGAGAGAACTTCCACTTTGACTATGACCTTGTCTAAATATGATCAGAGTCAGTGATCTCAGGGGGCTTCCATGGCCTTGGCAACTCATGACAAGAGCCTAGGGTGATTACTGATGCCATAAACAAGAGTGTCAATTTGTTAAGTCAACAACAGGAGTCACTGTGCACTTACTCCCCATGTACGATCTCTGTCCTTAATGTGTTGGTGTTGTACTAAGTGAATTAATGCTGTAACTAGTACTCAAACAGTACTTTACACTTCGTGTTTCTGTGTGGGTGCAAACTGTTGAAATCTTTACTTAATATATACTAAATTGATCTTCTGTATATAAAGATAATTGAAAATGAATCTTGATGTGAATGGAATGGGAGAGGGAGTGGGAGATGGGAGGGTTGCAGGTGGGAGGGAAGTTATGGGGGGAAAAGCCACTGTAATCTAAAAGCTGTACTTTGTAAATTTATATTTATTAAATAAAAGTTTAAAAAAAGAAAAAAAAAGAAAGAGTACAGGTAGATAAGCCAGAAGTATTTGATGGTTTGGGCTTTAGATTTGTTCCTGGTGATCACATGTGATTGAATCTGTCCTGGTGACCACATATCATTGAACCTGTTTTAACTCCTTGTCAAACCCATTCAATATGATGTAACAAAGAATCATATTCAATGGGTTTGAGTATGGATTAAAAAGGATTCAATGACGTGATCACCAAGAACAAATACCACAAGCTCAGATTTGTAGTATTGTGTCGCTCCCCCTCTTCGTGGAGGAACGACACAGGACCCTGCGCTGTTCTTTTGTCTGCTCGGCCTTCCCCGGGTTTGCTGCTGGTTCTTCCCGGGTTGGCTACCGTCCCTTCCACCTCCGTGGAAGGGCGGTTCCCCCTGGCCACTTTCCCCACTTCCACGGGGGAGCGGCACACCGCCGGCCGGCTCTCTCGGGGGCTGCACAGGTGTTCCTTCAGATAGATGTTCCCGTTAGATGTTCCTGGTGCATGTTGTCTCTCTCCTCCTTTATAGTCCTCTTCCACCAATCCCAACTCTGCTACCCACACGCCGAGTACGCTGCTCTCCTCCAATCAGGAGCAGCTCCTGCAGCTTGTCAAGTTGGTGAAAGGCAGCTGGGTAGAAGCTGTTTGCTCCTCTCCCAGCGCCATATTGTGGGAGAGCAGATGCATAGAATAAGTCTTAATTCCAGTAACTTAGTCTAGTCCGAGTTGCTCCCCACAGTATTGCTCCCCTCTTTCAACTTGTTAAACGTCTGTTAAATATTAACATTCATTTTTATCAAACATTTATTCTTCACAAACTCCAGTTATTCATGTATTGAAATTTATGGCACAATATAAAAAGACTAAACTGTGCCTCTGTCATCAACACATTTATAATCTCCTTGGAGTCCCAGGACTTGCACACAGGAAACGTTGGTTATCATAGAAGGTGTAGATCACTAATGCAAAGGACTGAGTGGAATGTCCCAGGGTTAAAAGGGCTCTGAAGAAGGAGAGATCAGTAAAAGGTGGAGAGCCTGAGGGAAAGCTGCACACAGAAAGGGAACCTTAAACTGACAACTAAGGGGCAGGTTGGGACAGAAAGAAAGTGAAGGTGTCCTGTAAAAGTAGCGTGTATGAAGACGTAGAGGTGACGAGCATGGGCCGTCTAAGAAAAGGCACTAGAGCATGACTACAAGTTGGCTGATAGTGAATACTATTTTTGGGAAAGTAATGCAGTTTTGAGAGTTGAAGCTACAAGAAAAGATAAAGTATCTAGCATTGTTGAATAGGAGAATAATGAAAGGATAGCCATATTTACAAAAGATTAACTTCCTTTCACTTCTATTGCTGTGGAAAACAGGAAAAGCCCATGGACTAACAGTAAGAGAAGGAATGTGTGGGGAGGGCAAAAGATGAGGAACATTTTATTGATTCTTACTTGGTAAAACAAAATACCTGAGGCTGGATACTTTCTACAGAAAAGTCTGCTTAGCTCGTGGCTTTGGCTTTGTCACATCATTGTAGGGGGTATTACAGAAGGAGCATGGGAAAGAGGGAAAAGTCACCCAGTGTGACAAGAAGTCAGAGACTCGAGAGGGGCCAGGCTTGCTTTTATAACTACCATCTTCTGAGAACTGACCAGGATCTTATGAGAACTACATCTATTCTTTCTAAGGGCAATACCTTCAACAACCCAATTACTCTGCATTAGGCTCCACTTCTTAAAGACTCCATACTTTCCAACATTGGAGTGCTGGAGACCAAGTTTCCAACACACAGATCCTGGGGAACAAACTACAACCAAACCATTGCTGATCTTCTTACTTTTGTACTGTGAATATTACAATTATTGAGCTGAATTATATTTTCAAACCTATACAGTGATATATTTTAAGAAAGGCTTAGAAATAATTTGTTCAATTTCCACCCCAATAGTGTATTAGTACTAGATCACTTTATGTTTCTGTGTGGGAGCAAACTGTTGAAATCTTTACTTAATGTATGCTAAACTGATCTTCTGTATATAAAGAGAATTGAAAATGAATCTTGATGTGAATGGAAGGGGAGAGGGAGTGGGAAAGGGGAGGGTTGCGGGTGGGAGGGACGTTGTGGGGGGGAAGCCATTGTAGTCCATAAGCTGTACTTTGGAAATTTATATTCATTAAATAAAAGTTAAAAGTAAAAATAAAAAAAATATATATGTCACAGTCATTGGAAATCCACCTAAAATAGAAGGGGAGATTCAGTGAAGGTACAGTATTATTTTTCATCAAGAAGCTATTTGTTTCTTTTTCTTTTTTTAAAGATTTTATTTATTTATTTGAGAGTTGGAGTTACAGACAGTGAGAGGGAGAGACAGAGAGAAAGGTCTTTCATCCGCTGGTTCATTTCCCAAATGGCCGCAATAGCCGGAGCTGCGCCAATCTGAAGCCAGGAGCTAGGAGCTTCTTCTGGTCTCTCATGCAGGTGCAGGGACCCAAGAACTTGAGCCATCTTCTATTGTTTTCCCAGGCCATAGCAGAGAGCTGGATTGGAAGAGGAGCAGCCAGGACTCTGCTGGTGCTGCAGTTGGAGGATTAACCTACTGCACCACAGCGCTGGCCCTCCAAGAAGCAATTTCTAACATCAGACACTGATAAACTATTGGTTTGTTGGAAATAATGTCCTTTAGTAGAAAGCCAATATATGCAGTTAAAAACATTTTACTTGTTTCAAATTGAAATCTGCCACAGAAACAATATAGCTTTTTTCCGTTTGCTTTTTACTTTATTGAAATGAATATATATTGCAGAAACAGGGACTATATTTATGCATCAAGTTAATGTCTTTGCCAGCTTGCTGTTGTATACTTTCCTGATGTGAATATTTTCACTAATCCATCAATACTGAACTAGAGTTCGCTTAAAGATGCAAATTTACCAATTTAATGACATATTTGAAATTTTATCACAGAAGTATAAAAAGTGAACTATGGAAAATATGAAACATATCACAAAATCATGAAAATAGGAAAATTAACTTTTATTTAAATTTTGTAAAGTTTATTTTATAGTTAGAGAGAGATCTTCCATGTGATGGTTGACTCCCCAAATGCCCACAATAGCCAGAACTGGGCTAGGCTTAAGCCAGTGGCCTAGAACTCAATGGCAAGGAAATAAGTACTTGAGATACCGCCTGCTGCCTCCCAGGGTATACATTAGCAGGAAGCAGAAATTAGGAGAGCCAGGATTCACAAACAGGGATGCCAGTAAGGCATCCGAAGTGATGTCTTAACCATGTTTACCTTTCATTACTGTATTATTTCCTCTCCATTGTCCATAAGCTCACTCTCATTTGTCAGAAATGAGGAAGCAAGTATGATGAAATGTGAAAGCAAGTATGAAAGATGCATTTTTAAAGACAGATAGGTGAGAAACCCTTAATTCTTTCAGGAGTTAAAGATGTTAAAAGGTGGGATTAAAAAGAGACATTATGAAGCAGAATTCTTGAAAATTCAGTAGTTCAGAGAAATTTCACAGTACTTAGAAGGTGTAACAGATTCAATAGAGGGTTTTTGTCTTATTGTGTTTTATTTTGAAGCTAAGCTATCTATTTGCATATTTGAAAACATAAAAAGTACAGGAAGCCAGCAATGTAGAAGAGATGTTGAGGAGAGGGGTCGGCGCTGTGGCGCACTGGGTTAATCCTCTACTTGCGGCGCCAGAATCCCATGTGGGCGACGGTTCTAGTCCCGACTGCTCCTCTTCCAATCCAGCTCTCTGCTGTGGCCTGCGAAAGCAGTGGAGGATGGCCCAGGTGCTTGGGTCCCTGCGCCTGCGTGGGAGACCAGGAAGAATCTCCTGGCTCCTGGCTTTGGATTGGCATAGCTCCAGACGTTGCAGCCATTTGGGAAGTGACCTTTCTCTCTGTCTCTCCCTCTCACTGTCTGTAACTTTACCTCTCAAGTAAATAAATAAAATCTTTAAAAAAAAGTTGAGGAGATGGATGGTAAGTATGGGATTAAAGGTCCCAGGAATTAGGAAGAGGCATGACCGAGGACCTTCTTGTGTATACATGCAGTATTATGGAGAAAGAGGAAGCAAATACCTCACATTGAAATTTTAGGAAGGAAGGATAGACATAAAGAGACATGCATTGAGATGAGGACAGGGGTTGGTGGAAGGACAAGAGCTGGATGACCCTAGCACCTCAATTTTCCACTAAAGTTGATGGACTCATCTGCTAAAGGGACAGAGGGAGAGGAGCAGATGAAAGGTGAGAAAAGAAAAGTTTTGAAATATCCACCGAGGGAAGAAAACCTGGCTCTAGTTAGAGGATTGCTGAACACAGTGGACTCATTTGAAGTTAGACTGCATGAATTTGTACTGTGCCAAGTCTGAATAGTGCTCTGTCTTTTCTCAGTCGTGTTGGATGTCCCAGGAATGGCAGAAAAAGCTCACAGTGGAGGGTGATCCAGGTTTCTGACTGTTATGGATTAAATTATTTGCCCAAGTTCCTACTTAACGGTTCTTTCTAATCCTTTTTCGTTGTTTCTGCTTAAAAATACAATATCTCCCCACAGACCTATTTTATATTCCTGTGGTTTTGATTAACTTCACACTGGCTTGAAATTCATCTCTAACCACTGGAGCCTAGATTTCTTTTTTTACACTTGGCTCTTTTTAGGCCAGGATTTTTGTTTTTGGATATTTTTTCTACCTTCTCATTTTTTCACCTTGATAGTCTTTTCAAGTAACTTTCATATATTATTTTTCTACAGTTCTTTGCAAAAATTTGTCATCTCATTTAGTCCACCCATCAGGTAATTAACGATTGTTAATTAATGATATGCGCCAGGTGCTGTGCTAAGATTTTAAGGACATGAAAACAAATGAAACAACCTACCTTTTCTTGATGTGCTTATAGAGTTCAAACTTCAGCTAGAGATTATGAATGGAAGCAACCTGCAACACCAGAAAAGTACAACCTGAAGTTTCTTAAGCTCCTCAGATTTGTATAACTTTGTATTTCAGTGGCTTTTGATCTCAATCTGGCCTGTGCTATTGAGGAACCTAGCTAGCTTTCTGAAAAAGTTCCTCCCTGTCCCTTCTGTATTAATGGATTACTTTTCATCCAATTGGTTAATTACTACATGCAATCGACCACTGCTGAAACTGAGGCTAATTGCAGATGCTATCTTACCCCAAGAAGTCTTCACTAGATTTTGTCATGTTTGTGCAAAAATGCTAGCATTTCTACAGGCTCTCTCTCAATGACTATTGTACTGGAACCTTGAATGTTAAATGTGATTGTTCTATTTTGACAAGAAAGCAATGTTTTGTTCTCCTATTTCTGGTTACAATTATTTGGAATAGAACCAATGTAATGCATGTAATGACTATCAATTGATATGAAAACAGTGACATTTATACACTCATAATCATAATCATATAGTGATTATAGATATTAGTTTTACATCAACTGATGTTCACACTCTATGCCTCGTGAAAGCCTAAGGTATTCCACCTTTCTACAAATTTCCAGGGGCATGCAGACATGTGAGCACCTCTGATTCTGATTTGGTGCCTTTGCTGCATTTTTGGTTTCTATCATGATTATATTTCCATAGAGGCATTTAAAAATATAGCATATTGTTCCTTATATCTATAAATATATTATTCTCATAAAGTTCTGAAAAATTTTTGGTAGCAAATGCAGAAAAATGCTTATAATTTGAATATGCAAACATATTGAATGAATTTTAAAATTTATCTATTTTTTTGTGTTAAAACATAAGACCTACTCAACAAATTTCAAAGTGTGTAATGCTTCATTGTTGACTAGAGGTATAGTGTTGTACACAGGATCTCTAGAGTGTGTTCATCTTGCATGACTAAAAGTTTATGCCTGTTTATTAGTAATGCTGCCCTCCTCCCACCCCCATTTTCTCTTCCACACCTGGCCCTTGGGAACCACCATTCTACTCTTTGATGAAATGCATTTAACTATTTTAGATAACTCATATAAGTGGGATCTTTCAGTATTTGTAATTCTATAACTGGTTTATTTCCCTTAGCATAATGTCCTCCAGGTCATCCGTGCTGTCACATATTGCTGAATTACTTTCTTCTTCTGGCAGAACAATATTCCCTTGTGTGTGTGTGTGTGTGTGTGTGTGTACATCACATTTTCTTTATCCATTCATCTGTCAGAGAACATTAAGAATATTTACAATTAAGTAATTAATAGTTAATTATAAATACTAAAGGCAAACATTTATAAGAAGCCAACCATTACAAATTCCTACTGATAAACATCTAACAAGGGACATTTTTCACCACTGAAGTTCATGCCATCTTCTCTTCTTTCTCTTCCCTCACCTCTGCTCTCTTGCCTCTGCTAGTCCATTCAGAAGGAAATACTTGAGGTCTTCAAAAAGTGCAGGGAAAAGGCATATTAAAAAAATGATGCATGATTTCAAAATATTTTGTACCACAATAAACTTATATTTTAATTTCATTTCCACAAACTTTTTGAATTGAACTATGGCATTGTTAACATTGTCCCATGAATGAAATTCAGTATTAGTTTTGATTGCTGCGGGTCTTCCCTTCAGAATCTCTTTTTATTTATTTATTTAAATAATTTTTTAAAGATTTATTTCCTTATTTGAAAGTCAGAGTTACACACAGAGAGAAGGAGAGGCAGAGAGAGAGAGAGAGAGAGAGAGAGAGAGAGGCCTTCCATCCGCTGGTTTATTCCCCACTTAACCTCAATGGCTGGAGTTGCACCTATCTGAAGCCAGGATTTTCTTCTTGGTCTCTCACATGGGTGCAGGGGCCCAAGGATTTGGGCCATCCTCCACTGCTTTCCCAGGCCATAGAAGAGAGCTGGATTGGAAGTGGAGCAGCTGGGACTCAAACCGGCAACCATATGGCATGCTGGCACTGCAGGCATTAGCTTTACCCGCTAGGCCACAATGCTGGGCCCTTAGTTTAATAATTTTTTTCAAAAAATCTATCTATCTATCTATCATATATATATATATATAGAGAGAGAGCGAGAGAGAGAGAGAGATCCATCCATCCACTGGTTCACTCCCCAAATGGCCGCAATGGCCAAAGCCTGGAGCTTCTTCTGGGTCTCTCACATGGGTGCAGGGCCCCAAGGACTTGGGCCATCTGCTTTCCCAGGCCATGGCAGAGAGCTGGATCAGAAGCGGAGCAGCCAGGACTGGAACTGGCACCCATATGGAGTGCCAGCACCAGAGGTAGTGGCTTTATCCTCTAGGCCACAGTGCCAGCTCCTCTTGCTTTCTTTACTCTATAAGCATTATCAAACAAGGTGGTTTACCAAGCAGTTTTTTTTCCCAAAGTAGAATTATAGTGACAACTCTTAATTTCATAAAATGTTCAAAACTATTACATGACTCCAAAAGACACATGCATCAAACTCTTGGGAGAACAAGTTGATTAAGCTACTTTGAGAGACAGCTTGGAAAGACCAGGTCCATAGGTGTGTGTATAGAGGTTGTGTGCTTTGAAGGCTTCCATACATTTTAATGTTGCTGTTTTGAAAGTCTAACAAGTTTTGAACAATAGACACTCTGTTTTTCCGTTTCATTTGCTCAAACAGAAAGTCGTGCAGTTGGGCATTATGTACCAGAGCTGAGTAGGCCCAGTGTGCCAGAGATTTTATTTTTAAGCAAAATCCTAATGGAATTTTAAATGCATGCTCACTAAAAGATGTTACAGAAATATTTATCTCAGCATTATTCATAATAGCCAAAAAGTTGGAAACAACACTATTTCAATCACCAATGAATGGATAAATTGAGTTATAGTCTTGTGAAGAAATACTGTACAGCAGAGAAAATTTTAATGATGCACTGTTATAAATTATGTGAATTGACCTAGTGAACATAGTATAATACTAGAGAAAATAAGACTTCTATTATTTGAAAGGCAAAATGTCGGGGAGACAGAATCAGAGACAGACAGTGAGAGAGGTCCCATCCACAGATTTATGACCCAAATGCCTGCAGTGGCTGGTACTGCATCAAGCCAAAGCCAGAAGCTTGGAACTCAACATAGGTCTCTGACATAGGTGGCAGGGACCAAATTATTTGAGCCATTATCACTGCCTCCCAGGGTGTGCCTTAGCAAGGAGCTGGAGTCAGGAACTAGAACTGGGACTCGAAGCAAGGCATTTCGATATGGGACATGGGCATCAGACCCACCAGCAAAATAATAGTTTGTTTCCATTTACGTAAAGTTTGACAACAGGCAAAATTATAAATTATATATCGTACAGAGAGAGGGAAGTATGGCGTTTAACAATTGGAAGGAGAGGGTTACAGTAAATGGGAGGAAACATGATGGAGGCCTGTGGAATTCTGCTTATGTTCTTTCTTGACCTATGGCTGGTTATAAGTGTGCCAATTTTTAAAGCTTGTGCATCTGTGTTTTCTGCATTTTTCTGTACGTGTCTTATATATCCAACAATTGAACAAAATTAACATACAGTATGGTTTTTATCAAGGGAAATGGGAGTGTGATCTATTGTGAGCACAGAAGTTCTGTTGAGCAATCTCTGATTAAATGACTCATTGCATTAAAGGATGCTCTTCATTCCCTTTGTGAGCGCACTGTGATTCCCAAGGCTCTCCAAATAGTTGTATCATGTTGTGTGCCCTGTTGATAAGCCAACCAATTCCCGAATAATTTATTATTTCTCATTATCTATATAGGTTGGCAATCTGGGAGTCTTATCCTGGTTCCATCTGGGACTTTCCAAGCTGCAATAATCTCCAGACCCCTCCGTGGCTGCAGGTCTAAGATGTTCTAAGTCAGCTGTGAGGCTGGTGCTGGTGTGTGTGATGCTGATGGTCTTATTTTCTCTAGTATTATACTATGTTCACTAGGTCAGTTCACATAATTTATAACAGTACATCATTAAAATTTTCTCTGCTGTACAGTATTTCTTCATAAGACTGTAACTCAATTTATCCATTCATTGGTGATTGAAATAGTGTTGTTTCCAACTTTTTGGCTATTATGAATAATGCTGAGATAAATATTTCTGTAACATCTTTTAGTGAGCATGCATTTAAAATTCCATTAGGATTTTGCTTAAAAATAAAATCTCTGGCACACTGGGCCTACTCAGCTCTGGTACATAATGCCCAACTGCACGACTTTCTGTTTGAGCAAATGAAATGGAAAAACAGAGTGTCTGTTGTTCAAAACTTGTTAGACTGTTGTGCGTGGTCTGCCTTCCTCTGGTAGGTTGGACTAGGCTTCTATATAGCATGGAGTTGATGGGATTATAAGAGGGTGAGAGTAGAGGCTGCAATGACAGACATTATCCCTGGGGAGAAATGAGATGGGACAAGGGGAATGTATAATCAAAGAAGATCTTTTCTGAAATGTTTTTAAGTTTTAAAGTATAGCACAAATTTACCTTGTCATTAAAAATATACATAGAGGTAAATATACACAGGGAGACAAAACACTTTCCTTCTTCAGTAATCTAAACTGCTTGCCTTTGCTTGCTCTTCTTATCTCAATTAAAGTTGAAACAAGGAAACAGCTGACTCATACTTTTTGTTGCTTATCATTAAGTCAATCACAAATTTCTCTACTCTCTGCATAAGCTACCCATGGAAAGAGCAATTTCATGAAAGTTTAGTTTGACCATTAAAGATATATCTGAGGTGATGTGATGCTAGCATCATAATTTTGCCAAAAATGTCCATTAGATACATTCAAGAATATTGTGATTTAAGGGGTCATTAGGAAGAAAAGCCTATTACTCACAATCAGAGCATTAGGCACTTAACTCCTTTTTCTGAACTGCATTCTGAGAACTGGATGTCAGACTTCTTGAGACTATGCCACACTTGTAAAAATGGTAAGCAATCTGAGGCGACAAGTTGGGATCTAGTTCTGTTGCTATGCATTGTGTTCCTGGTACATTAAATTTTCTGGACATCTTTTGTTTTAATGAAAAAGGAATAATGCTTTTTTTCTTTGTTGCTTTACATTTGGCAATCATCTACACAAAGGATGTTACTTTTGGTTTGAAAAAAAAAAACTTGGTCTAATGGTACAATGTGTACCCAATTCTGTGGCAACCAAGCAATAAACAGACATATAACGTGTCAGTATAGACATATAACATGTCAGTATAGACATATAACTTGTAAGTATAGACTTTGCTGGAAACAAATGAGGGCAGAAATGCTTAGGGTAGTGCAACAGGACAGATTGGATACACAATTAGAAGAGCTTGTCCTTCCTGCATCCGTGGAGAAAGAACAACCTTAGCTTTTCCACCATGAACCTGACCTGGTATACGGCACCATTCTCTGGGGGATGAAAGCTGGTCCTAGAGAGGTAAAGGATGAGGGGCAGATGGTTCAAATGGTATAAAAGAGAAGAAATGACTGCAGCTGTGTTTGGCTGTTGCTTAGAGATCATGGCAGCGTTGAAGTTCAGTGTAACAAGGACCTCCACTATTAGGTAAGAATTGGAAAGGAGAAGCTGACTTTTGAGGTATTTTTTAAAGTACTAGATCCTGAAAGTGGCTCTGGGGAATGTCTGTAGCTCGACAGGAGCACATAAACAGTAATGATTTTGGATTCTAAAAGTAGCAGAAGCAGGACCATTCTCTAGTGCAGATACTGTTTATAAATATCTGAGAAACTGGGCAGTGACCAGGTAATAGAGGACAAATTTTCATTTCTCTATGTTTAGTGTGAACAAGTTGCACAATGATATGAAAATGAGTTTGTAAAACTCTAAGCTGTAGGGATATATTGTGTTTAAAGGCCTAATGCTGCTTGATATGAGGTGGAAGAATTGAGAGTTACCATCATATTTCAGGATCTTTTTGAAGTGACTATTTTAAAAGCACACTTCCTTACAAATGTGAATTGAACTGTTCAGTTGAAACCATAAATTCCCATGTGAGAACTGTGGAGTTGCTCTTACATGTGTAGGTTTATTTGTTCTGGTATGGAAATTAGTTTTGATAAAAGTGACTAATTGATATAGAATAGCATACTCTTAAGGGTTATATTCTTCCGATAGTTTTCTTTTCTTTCTCTCTCTCTCTCTCTCTCTCTCTCTCTTTCTTTCTTTCTTTCTTTTGACAGGCAGAGTGGATAGTGAGAGAGACAGAGAGAAAGGTCTTCATTTTGCCATTGGTTCACCCTCCAATGGCCACCGTGGCTGGCGCGCTGTGGCCGGCGCACCGCACTGATCCGATGGCAGGAGCCAGGTGCCTCTCCTGGTCTCCCATGGGGTGCAGGGCCCAAGCACCTGGGTCATCCTCCTCTGCACTCCTGGGCCACAGCAGAGAGCTGGCCTGGAAGAGGGGCAACTGGGAAAGAATCTGGCTCCCGGACCGGGACTAGAACCCGGTGTGCCGGTGCCGCAAGGTGGAGGATTAGCCTATTGAGCCGCGGCACCGGCCCTGATAGTTTTCTTTTGAATTACAAGGTTGCAGTAGCTTTCCAAGCTTTTAAAAAGCAAAAGTTTAGAAATTGCTTATACAATCATTATATAGTCTGTTGTCACACCCCGTCTCCCCAGTACATTCTTGCTAACACACATTTCTTTTTCTTTGCTGACACCCATATGACTGTGACTAGTGGGAGAATGTGGTGGACACACAAACTTTGTAGACATAGAAGTTTAATGAATTATTATTGACATTATTTTATATGAGATGGACTAATTGAAAGTTAAATTCATTGACCTGTACTGGCCAAGGCTGAATATGGAAAAGGATTTTATACTGTTTCAGAAACTTCTGTTTTCTCTAAGAATAAATCTCCATAACTAAAAATACACAGTTATACCCACTTTGTTGCGGACCAGAAAATGTTCTTTGCCTGCTAAATTGAAGGCATAACATGAGAATCTAATAATTGCTAAATTAGAAATATGTAATGAGGGTCAATTGTTTTCTTCTTGGTGCCCTTAACTTGCACTCACAAGTAGAAGGTACTTAACATATATTGTAAATATTGTTGAAAGAATTTCTCAGTTTGGGGATGTATTACTGGATGTGAATGTGGGGAAATCACTCATAGCTCTATTAGATTATTACATGATTTAAAAAATAACTCGTGGGATACATATAGCTCTCAGGATGCTAATTTGGGTATGAATTTGGAATGCCTAGTGATGTCACACTGATTATGTTCAGCTGAACACCATTGATTGGGAACTGATTTCACTGATTTTATGAACCTGAAAGTAGCATTAATGGTGGTTTCAGTGGTGACATGCTGGGAACATGAAACTACCCAGTATTTGTTTCTTCAATTCCTAGTTCTCAGTTGTAATTTACCTGCAGAATAATGTTAGGTAATGCATCAGCCTCAAGGAATTTTCCATATTAAATTGTTTGGTCTCAAGAAGCTTTATAGGTCAAATTATTTGGGTGAGAAGTGTAAAAGCATATATATTCTGGAAGTGCAACATCCTTGGCTTTTCAGTTGCAAATTATGTACTACATGAAATCTGAAGAATGAACTTCTACCTGGAGATTGTGGAGAAAAGACTTTTGTCTACATCTTATTCACTCAGAAACTGCCAAAGAAACAAATCCAATCAAAAGCTGCATGCATGTTAGAGGAGGTAGGAAACTGGAAAATGGGTGAGGTTTCTATTCAGTTTTAATGATTAAGGAAATGGTTGAATTCTCATATCCTGGATTTGTCATAAACTTGCCAAATTATGGAATGTGGACTGAAATAAGAGAGATCATCTTTAGTGCTGACCTATATCCTCTGATCTTTAGCAGGAAATTGTAGAAGTAAATGTTACAGTCTTGAAAGGGCTATCCAACTATGATTTGATTAAAGTGATATGAGCCAGAGAGATGATGAGTAACCAGAGAATAAAATAAAGATCTAAAGTTCAAGGGGGAATCATGATGGCAAATAGTTTCTCATATCTGAGACCTAGTACCTACCTAGGGGAAAATGCTGGGGGAGCAGAAAAGCGAAAGTGGCATATTTCCAGGCCCAGAGAGCATGTGGATGTAGGGATATTGACTTCTTAAAAGAGAACAGAGAACTTCTCAGGAATTTTTTTTTTTTTTGTAAAAGAGTGATTAGTGTAATACTCTAATTTAAATTCTGTAATAGTCTAATCTAAATTCTGAGTGCTTCATCTAACTAATACTCTCTGTCAACCCCCTCCAACCCAACAATATTCTTAAACAAAAAATGTTATGGGGCTGGCATTGTGGCATAGTGGGTAGAGCTGCCACCTGTGATGCTGGCATTCTATATGGGCACCTCTTTGTGTCCTGGCTGCTCCACTTCTGATCCAGCTCCCTGCTAATGGCCTGGGAAAAGCAGAGGAAGATGACCCATGTGTTTAGGCCCCTGCCACCCATGTGGGAGACTAAGAAGCTCCTGGTTCAGCCCTGGCCATTGTGGCCATCTGGGGAGTGAACTAGCAGATAAAGCATCCCTCTCTGTTTTTCACTTTATATCTCTGTATTGATGAGTTCCAAATAAATAAATAGAATCCTAATAAAGTTAGATATATTTAAAGATAATCTATTGAGAAGATATGGACCAATTTAAGAGGCATTTTTACAGAGTGGATACATGATATACATGATAAAAAGAAAAACTCAAGGAAAATCAGATTAATTAAGGAAAATAGTTTTTTATATTTTAAGTAATTAAAAAATAAGAGCTCTTGGAAAGTTTAAAAAAGGGATATAGTATTTCTTTTTTTTTTTTTGACAGGCAGAGTGGACAGTGAGAGAGAGAGAGAGAGAGAGAAAGGTCTTCCTTTGCCGTTGGTTCACCCTCCAATGGCCGCCGCGGCCAGCGCGCTGTGGCCGGCGCACCACGCTGATCCGATGGCAGGAGCCAGGTACTTCTCTTGGTCTCCCATGGGGTGCAGGGCCCAAGCACTTGGGCCATCCTCCACTGCACTCCCTGGCCACAGCAGAGAGCTGGCCTGGAAGAGGGGCAACCGGGACAGAATCCAGCGCCCTGACCGGGACTAGAACCCAGTGTGCCAGTGCCGCAAGGCGGAGGATTAGCCTAGTGAGCCGCGGCGCTGGCCTGGGATATAGCATTTCAAGGAAGAAATTGTAAAAGATAGATGGACACAAAAAACAAACTGATAGAACTTGAGGTAAATGGAAGAGAAAAATAAACTGAAGAGATGAAATTATTGCCTCTTGTTTTGATGTAGGAGATAAAAGGCTGATAGTCCTCTCATAACAGGAAATCCAAGATGTTTTGTGTGGGTACACACACACACACACACACACGGTTTCTCCTTTAAAAACATGTAAAAGCTGTGGATGCAAAGAAAGCAAAAGGGTTCTAAAGAAGTCTAAATATGTCAGAGGGATGAGCTCTTTCTGTGTTCCCACGTAACTGGAGAATGCTTCTACACCGTGAACCAGTTGCCGTAATTGGGGGCTGAGTAGGCAGAGGCTTATGGGTTGGAAAGAAACCAGTTAGGTTTTTGATGAACTATAGGTATAACATGCCATTCTTGAAAATAGAAGAGCCCAAAGCACAAAACAGTCTTCTCTGGCCAGTATTTCTTTCACATGGGAATTTTTTGGAGTAAGTACAGACTTGGAAAAAGTCTGAAGAAGAGAAACATATTTACAATCTTGAAATATCACAGTTTTGAGATCTCACTGACTTTCTCATGTTCTTGCAAACCTCACTGTTACTGATTGCTGTGGCCTAATGTTTTAAATTATTGTTTGTTGGTCTTTCTTTTTCCAGATGCTAGTCTAGCATTCTCCCAGTCCTAAGATACACAAAAGCATGGACACATATTCCTGAAGCAAAAGAAAAGCTCCATGATGACATATTATTGGTTTCAGTCCGGAGTTAGTTTGCCTGGGCCATGATTACATCTTGAATCCCTCTGTCAGAACCTTACGGTTTAAGTTATCTGCAGTATAAGTAGACTTCTATTTTTTTTCAAGATTTATTTTATTTATTTGAAAGACAGATACAGAGAGAGGTAGAGGCAGAGAGAGAGGTCTTCCCTCCACTGGTTCACTCCCTAGATGGTCACAATGGCTGGAGCTGCGCCGATCAAAGCCAGGAGCCAGGAGCTTCTTCTGGGTCTCCCCGTGGGGGAGGGTGCAGGGGCCCAAGGACTTGGACCATCTTCCACTGCTTTCCCACGCGATAGCACAGAGCTGGATTGGAAGAAGAGCAGCTGGGACTAGAACCAGCGCCCATATGGGATGCCAGTGCTTCAGGCTGGGGCTTTAACCCGCTGACCACAGCGTTGGCCCAACAGACCACTATTTTCTTTCTGTGTAGACTCCAATTTTTTATGCTGCTACAGGGCTGATACTTTTATTTGAAGATATGTGAATTAGGATAGGTTGGTTCCATCTGTGGATGGACTCAGTTCAGTATGTCATTAAGAACTTTAAAGATGAGTCATGCAAGGCCTTCTCCCCTTGAGGATAGGGCACTACCAAGCTTCAATACTGATAGTTTTTCATACTCAGAGACCATGATGTTTCAAAGCTTTAAGACTGTAAGACAGACTCAAGGGGGCGGAGCCAAGATGGCGGAATAGTGAGGGCGCGCACCGATAGTCCGGGAAAATTTAGTTTAATAAAAGGGGAGTTACGGTAGCCGCAGAAAAAAGAACCAGGAAAAAATTGCACGGGAATCATGAATCGGAGGACCTACTGGGAGAACAAGGTCGCCCACCGCGCGGAAGCCAAGTCGCGGGACGGAGCCGCAGAAGCCCCAGTGCTCCAAGGGGAGTGCATGCCACACAGACAACAGCGGGGAGACTTGGGACGCTCAGGGCTCCGAGTCCACACATCGGCGCTGGAAGGGGAGGTGAGCTCAATAACCCGAGACATTGGTGGGGAAACGGGGGTCAGAATCTAGAGGGGGGCCGGAAAGTGCAGCAAACTCACTACCGGAAAGAAGGAAAAAAAAAAGCTTCGGGGTTTCTCTTCCCCCTAACCTTGCAAAGGTTACAAGGCTGCAAGGCTAGAATTCCCAAGAGACAAAGAGCAGGCCTGCGCTCTGGATTTACATATCAATGGGGGAGAGCTAAGGAACTGAGTCACTACAATTCAGTAGCCTAGGCAACCCAGTGGGAGTCCAGAGGAGCCAAAGACTGGAAGCTAAATACCATCAATTCTGCACAGCCGTGCCCTGCGATGTTACTTACCCCCTGAATAAATAAAATAAATAAATAAATAAAAAGAGAGATTTACCACGCATAACCTGAGGGTGTCACCTTTGCACACCCTTAACCTGGAAGAACCAGGCAGAGCTCTCAGGCCGCACCCATCTCAAGCCTCCAAGGCTCCTCCAACAGCAGGCAGTCCACTTAACACGGACACAGTATAAATAAAAAAAAAAAAAGAAAAAAGAAAAAAAAACGCACAGTGACGCAAGAAGAATTAACTATGCCGAGTAACAAACACAGAAATAGAGGGAGCAAGATCAACGATGACACTATGATGCCTCCAAATAAGCAAAACACCCCAAGCCAAGAGTATGAAGATGATGAGATAGAAGAAATGCAAGATACGGATTTCAAAAAATTTATGATAAGAACATTTAGAAGTTTTCAAAAGCAAATCCTTGAACTACAGAAATCCTTAATGGACAAGATTGAAAATCTCTCTCGTGAAAACGAAATTTTAAGGAAGAGTCAAAATGAAACTCAGAAACTAGTAGAACAGGAAAGTGTTATAGTGAAGAGAAATCAAAATGAAATGAAGAGCTCAATAGATCAAATGACAAACACATTAGAAAGCCTTAAAAACAGAATGGGTGAAGCAGAAGAGAGAATATCGGACTTAGAAGATAGAGCACAGGAAAACATACAGTCAAACCAAAGAAAAGAAGAGGAAATTAGAAACCTAAAAAATATTGTTGGGAATCTACAGGATACTATCAAAAAAACCAACATTCGAGTTCTAGGAGTTCCTGAAGGCATGGAGAGAGAGAAAGGATTGGAAGGCCTTTTTAGTGAGATACTAGCAGAGAACTTTCCAGGTTTGGAGAAGGACAGAGATATCCTAGTACAGGAAGCTCATAGAACCCCCAATAAACATGACCAAAAGAGATCCTCACCACGACACGTGGTAATTAAACTTACCACAGTGAAACATAAAGAAAAGATCCTAAAATGTGCAAGAGAGAAACGTCAGATTACTCTCAGAGGATCTCCAATCAGACTCACAGCTGACTTCTCATCAGAAACCCTACAAGCTAGGAGGGAATGGCGAGACATAGCACAGGTGCTAAGAGAGAAAAATTGCCAGCCCAGAATATTATATCCTGCTAAGCTCTCATTTATGAATGAAGGTGAAATAAAGACCTTTCATAGCAAACAGAAATTGAAAGACTTTGTGGCCACTCGTCCGGCCCTGCAAAAGATACTTAAAGATGTGCTACACTCAGAAACACAGAAACACGGCCATCAATATGAAAGAAGGGAAAGGAAGAACACCTACCAGTAAAAGAGCATGGGAAGCTCAAAGCATATACTAGAAAATATTTCCGGGAAAATGGCAGGGCAAAGTCACTACGTATCAATAGTCACATTGAACATTAATGGTCTGAATTCTTCAGTTAAAAGACACCGTTTAGCTGACTGGCTCACAGAACACAACCCAACTATTTGTTGCCTACAAGAAACACATCTCTCTAACAAAGAGGCATGCAGACTGAAAGTGAAAGGTTGGAAAAAGATATTCCATGCCAACAGAAACCAAAAAAAAGCAGGTGTAGCCATATTAATATCAGACAAAATAAACTTTAATACAAAAACTGTTAAGAGAGACAAAGAGGGACACTATATAATGATTAAGGGTTCAATTCAACAGGAAGATGTAACTATTATAAATGTATATGCACCTAATTACAGGGCACCGGTCTATTTAAAAGATATGTTAAGGGACTTAAAGGGAGATTTAGATTCCAATACAATAGTACTGGGGGACTTCAATACTCCACTCTCAGAAATAGACAGATCATCCGGACAGAAGATCAACAAGGAAACAGCAGATTTAAATGACACTATAGCCCAAATGGATCTAACAGATATATACAGAACTTTCAACCCTACATCTACAGACTTCACATTCTTCTCAGCAGCGCATGGAACCTTCTCTAGGATTGACCACATACTAGGCCATAAAGCAAGTCTCAGCAAATTTAAAAGAATTAGAATCATACCATGCAGCTTCTCAGACCACAGCGGGATGAAGCTGGAAATTAGCAACTCAGGAAACCCCAGAAAGTATGCAAACACATGGAGACTGAACAACATGCTCCTGAATGAACACTGGGTCATTCAAGAAATCAAAAGAGAAATCAAAAACTTTCTGGAAGTAAATGAAGACAACAACACAACATATCAAAACTTATGGGATACAGCAAAAGCAGTATTGAGAGGCAAATTTATAGCAATAGGTGCCTATACCAAGAAATTGGAAAGGTACCAAATAAATGAGCTTTCAGCGCACCTCAAGGACCTAGAAAAACTGCAGCAAACCAAACCCAAATCTAGTAGGAGAAGAGAAATAATTAAAACCAGAGAAGAAATTAATAGGATTGAATCCAAAAAAACATTACAAAAAATCAGCCAAGCGAGAAGCTGGTTTTTTGAAAAAATAAACAAAATTGACACCCCATTGGCCCAACTAACTAAAAAAAGAAGAGAAAAGACCCAAATCAATAAAATCAGAGATGAAAAAGGAAACGTAACAACAGACACCACAGAAATAAAAAGAATCATCAGAAATTACTACAAGGACCTGTATGCCAGCAAACAGGAAAACCTATCAGAAATGGATAGATTCCTGGACACATGCAACCTACCTAAATTGAACCATGAAGACATCGAAAACCTAAATAGACCCATAACTGAAACAGAAATTGAAACAGTAATAAAGGCCCTCCCAACAAAGAAAAGCCCAGGACCAGATGGATTCACTGCTGAATTCTACCAGACATTTAAAGAAGGACTAATCCCATTTCTTCTCAAACTATCCAGAACAATCGAAAAAGAGGGAATCCTCCCAAATTCTTTCTATGAAGCCAGCATCACCTTAATCCCTAAGCCAGAGAAAGATGCAGCACTGAAAGAAAATTACAGACCAATATCCCTGATGAACATAGACGCAAAAATCCTCAATAAAATTCTGGCCAATAGAATACAACAACACATCAGGAAAATCATCCACCCAGACCAAGTGGGATTCATCCCTGGTATGCAGGGATGGTTCAACATTCGCAAATCAATCAATGTGATTCACCACATTAACAGACTGCAGAAGAAAAACCATATGATTATCTCAATTGATGCAGAGAAAGCATTTGATAAAATTCAACACCCTTTCATGATGAAAACTCTAAGCAAATTGGGTATAGAAGGAACATTCCTCAATATAATCAAAGCAATTTATAAAAAACCCACAGCCAGCATCCTATTGAATGGGGAAAAGTTGGAAGCATTTCCACTGAAATCTGGCACCAGGCAGGGATGCCCACTCTCACCACTGCTATTTAACATAGTTCTGGAAGTTTTAGCCAGAGCCATCAGACAAGAAAAAGAAATCAAAGGAATACAAATCAAGAAGGAAGAAGTCAAACTATCCCTCTTTGCAGACGATATGATTCTGTACTTAGAGGATCCAAAGAACTCTACTAAGAGACTATTGGAACTCATAGAGGAGTTTGGCAAAGTGGCAGGATATAAAATCAATGCACAAAAATCAACAGCCTTTGTATACACAAGCAATGCCATGACTGAGAAAGAGTTGCTAAGGTCAATCCCATTCACAATAGCTACAAAAACAATCAAATACCTTGGAATAAACTTAACCAAGGACGTTAAAGATCTCTACGATGAAAATTACAAAACCTTAAAGAAAGAAATAGAAGAGGATACCAAAAAATGGAAAAATCTTCCATGCTCATGGATTGGAAGAATCAACATCATCAAAATGTCCATTCTCCCAAAAGCAATTTATAGATTCAATGCAATCCCAATCAAGATACCAAAGACATTCTTCGCAGATCTAGAAAAAATGATGCTGAAATTCATATGGAGGCACAAGAGACCTCGAATAGCTAAAGCAATCTTGTACAACAAAAACAAAGCCGGAGGCATCACAATACCAGACTTCAGGACATACTACAGGGCAGTTGTAATCAAAACAGCATGGTACTGGTACAGAAACAGATGGATAGACCAATGGAACAGAATTGAAACACCAGAAATCAACCCAAACATCTACAGCCAACTTATATTTGATCAAGGATCTAAAACTAATTCCTGGAGCAAAGACAGTCTATTCAATAAATGGTGCTGGGAAAACTGGATTTCCACGTGCAGAATCATGAAGCAAGACCCCTACCTTACACCTTACACAAAAATCCACTCAACGTGGATTAAAGACCTAAATCTTCGTCCTGACACCATTAAGTTATTAGAGAACATTGGAGAAACCCTTCAAGATATTGGCACAGGCAAAGAATTTCTGGAAAAGACCCGGGAGGCACAGACAGTCAAAGCCAAAATCAACTATTGGGATTGCATCAAATTGAGAAGTTTCTGTACTGCAAAAGAAACAGTCAGGAGAGTGAAGAGACAACCGACAGAATGGGAAAAAATATTTGCAAACTATGCAACAGATAAAGGGTTAATAACCAGAATCTACAAAGAGATCAAGAAACTCCACAAAAACAAAACCAACAACCCACTTAAGAGATGGGCCAAGGACTTCAATAGACATTTTTCAAAAGAGGAAATCCAAATGGCCAACAGGCACATGAAAAAATGTTCAAGGTCACTAGCAATCAGGGAAATGCAAATCAAAACCACAATGAGGTTTCACCTCACCCCGGTTAGAATGGCTCACATACAGAAATCTACCAACAACAGATGCTGGCGAGGATGTGGGGAAAAAGGGACACTAACCCACTGTTGGTGGGAATGCAAACTGGTCAAGCCACTATGGAAATCAGTCTGGAGATTCCTCAGAAACCTGAATATAACCCTACCGTTCGACCCAGCCATCCCACTCCTTGGAATTTACCCAAAGGAGTTTAAATTGATAAACAAAAAAGCGGTCTGCACCCTAATGTTTATTGCAGCACAATTCACAATAGCCAAGACCTGGAACCAACCTAAATGCCCATCAACAGTAGACTGGATAAAGAAATTATGGGATATGTATTCTTTAGAGTACTATACCGCAGTAAGAAACAACGAAATCCAGTCATTTGCAACAAAATGGAGGAATCTGGAACACATCATGCTGAGTGAAGTAAGCCAGTCCCAAAGGGACAAATACCATATGTTCTCCCTGATCGGTGACAACTGAGTCAACACCAAAAAGGAAACCTCCTGAAGTGAAATGGACACTATGAGAAATGGTGACTTGATCAGCATAGCTCTGACTGCTAATGGACAACTTAATACATTATCCCTCATAGTATTTTTTTTTTGTCTGTTCTACTTAATATGACTGGTTTAATTCTGTAATTATCACACAGTTATTCTTAAGTGTTGAAAATTAACTGAAATGTGATCCCTGTTAAACATAAGAGTGGGAATAAGAGAGGGAAGAGATGTATAATTTGGGACATGCTCGGGCTGACTTGCCCCAATTGGTAGAGTTGGAAACATACCAGGGGATTCCAATTCAATCCCATCAAGGTGGCATGTGCCAATGCCATCTCACTACTCCAAGTGATCAATTTCAGTTCACAATTGATCATAATGAAAGGACTAAGAGTCAAAGGGAGCACATAAACAAGTCTAGTATCTGCTGACACCAACCGATAGAATAAATAAAGGGGAGAGTGATCCAACATGGGAAGTGAGATACTCAGCAGACTCATAGAATGGCGGATGTCCTAAATAGCACTCTGGCCTCAGAATCAGCCCTAAAGGCACTCGGATCTGGCTGAAAAGCCCATGAGAGTATTTCAGGCATGGAAAGCCAAGACACTCTGGCAAAAAGATCTCTGTGAGTGAGATCCCAGTGGAAAGAACAGGTCTTCAAAGAGGGAGGTGCCTTTCTCTGAAGGGAGGAGAGAACCTCCACTTTGACTATGACCGTGTCTAAACAAGATAAGAGTCGGAGAACTCAAGGGGCTTCCATAGCCTTGGAAACTCATAACTGGTGCATAGGGAGATTACTGATGCCATAAACAGGAGTGTCAATTGGTAAAGTCAACAACAGGAGTCACTGTGCACTTACTCCTCATGTAGGATCTCGGTCCTTAACGTGCTGTACACTGAGGCTTAATGCTATAACGAGTACTCAAACAGTATATTTCACTTTGTGTTTCTATGGGGGTGCAAACGACTGAAATCTTTACTTAATGTACACTAAACTGATCTTCTGTAAAAAAAAAAAAAAAAAAAGAAAGAAATTTTCAATTCCCAACTTGACTCTCACTGGGATTAAACATGACAATAGGTCTGATCTGATTTCATCATCATTTAAAAAAAATCATCTATTATTTTTCACTTTATGTTTCTGTGTGGGAGCAAACTGTTGAAATACTTACTTAAGGTATACTAAGCTGATCTTCTGTATATTAAGATAATCGAAAATGAATCTTGATGTGAATGGAAGGGGAGAGGGAGTGGGAAAGGGGAGGGTTGTTGGTGGGAGGGACGGTATGGGGGGGGAAGCCATTGTAACCCATGAGTCGTACTTTGGAAATTTATATTCATTAAATAAAAGATAAAAAAAAAAAGACTGTAAGACAGTATGATTTCAATATTTTAAATAGCAGAACACTATATATACATATATGTAATCCATATATTGGACTTAGCAGGTAGATGTTAAAATAACTCATATAAATATATTAAAGAATTCATAAAGTAATGAGATAGAAAATTTCAGGTGACTATTGAACATCTAAATAGTACCATCTAATTTATAAGTGAAAATAAAATGCACTCAGAATAAAAAATGATGAGTTTACATTAACTTGGAGACTGCAGAAAAAATTACTGGTAGAATTAACAGGTTAAAAGACACTATATATTCACTGGAACCAGTTTGGTATTCTTTGTACAGATGACAGCCTGGATCCAGGGGACACAATCAGGCAGAAGAGGAATAGTTCTGAAGGACGTGAGGAAGCACCTGCTTTGCTTTTTTCCCTGCTTACAAAAATGAAATAATACACAAAATTGCAAATGTATTGTTGGAAGGAGACAAAACAGAGGGCTGGACAGATTCTCCTTTTGTAGATTTTATTTATTTATTTTATTCCTATAGCAGAAATTGAATAGAAATACAGAATTAGTTATTGATGCAAGTAGACAGTCACAGCAGCAATGAGAGTTGATAAAATGTGACATGAATTGAATGAACAAAATTTTAAAATTTTTGCCCTCATATTCCTCTATTCTCTGTTGATTAAAGATACTGATGAATATTCAAGTGGATGCTCTCTATAAATAAATAAATTGCTAAAATATTTGAGTAGAAAAAAATGGAAGATGTTAAGAGGTAAATAAAGGATGTAGTTTATAAATGTAAGATGAGTTTGCTAATTGGATTCTTCTAAAGAAATAATAGTAAGTCTTAATTACTAGGTGGAAATCATTTGTCATCTAATAGCAGTCCTTATATGGTATGTTTTTCTTGAGGATTAAATGAGTTAATAAATGGTAGCTGCCATATAATAAATTATATCTAACATTATAAGCATCATTAATTTCGTAATTATCAAAATCATCTCTTAAAAGTGAAATGGCTTTGGCAGTTCTTTTATGTTCAAAATCTCTTCTAAACTGTAAGATTCTTTTTTTTTAAAGATTTTATTTATTTATTTGAGAGGTAGAGTTACAGAGAGAGAGAGAGAGAAAGAGAGAGAGAGAAAGGTCTGCCCTCCATTGGTTTACTCCCCAAGTGGCTGCAATGGCGGGAGCCACGCCGATCCAAACCCAGGAGCCAGGTGCTTCTCCCATGTGGGCGTAGGGGTGCAAGCACTTGGGCCATCTTCTACTGCTTTCCCAGGCCACAGCAGAGAGCCAGATGGGATGGGAAGAGGAGCAGCCGGGACTAGAACCAGCGACCATATGGGATGCCAGTGCTGCAGGCAGAGGACTAACCTACTGCGCCACAGCGTTGGTCCCAAACTGTAAGATTCTTTAGAGTTGATTTTCTACCTGATTTATGTCTCTATCTCTAGACTCTAACACACTGGCTTATGTTCAGTAAACAAAAAGTTATGTATCTAACATATATATATATATATACACATGTATATAAGCTTTATATATAATATATATATAAGCTTTATATATATGAAAGCTTATATATATCTCTAAATAAACCACTTTATTAATTGACTTGGAATATAGAAAATGATCTTAAACTGTTTTTGTCATAATCTCTGATATTAGACCAATATTCCTACCAGTATGTTGTCACTTTGCTACTCCACAAAAATATGTATCTGTATTTAATCCCTGCAAATGTTAAGACAAATTCATGCATAGATTAGCAGACATAAAAAGAGATAGCAAGAGATTTGCTTTAAGTTATTGAAAATAAATATGATAAAATAAACCTGGGGAAAATTTTTGTGACACTGTAGGTCATTTTAAAACAAATAATTCAAAGGCATTCGCTTGACTTGCAGGAAATGAGGACTAAATGGGAAGAGCCATTTACTATTATCTGAATACCTACTGTGGGCCAGGTGTTCTTTCTGTTCTCATATTTCATCCTCACAACTATTCCAGTGGGGTTAAGTATGAAAGTACATAAAAAAGTTTTGGAAAAATGGAATCAAAAGATAAGCTATTTTAGTGCAGAAAATTTGAAATGCATGCCTGCTTTTTTCATAATACACATTTCCCAGGAACTTTTTGAAGTGCTCTCATGCTGTCCATTATACAAGTAATTTGAAAGTTAGACTTTGAGTTGGCTGTACAGGATTACTCATGTGGTCATGGCAAAAACAGAACTCAAACACAGTTTGCTAGAAACCAAAACTCCTATCAGTCCTGTGTCAAATCACTTCCAAGTATGAACAATGAGAAGAGCAGCAAATCCAAGGGAATCTTAGAAACCGTAGTAGTATCTTGTGTTGTCTTATTCCCAGTGGTGCATGATAAAGGCAACTAAGTAAAAAATGCTGCTTCAGCTGGAACATTTGAAGTTCTGAGGGTAATGTGAGCACTCAAATGTTTCAACAGAGAAAAGCGGAGAGGACAGGAGTGTAAAATCAGCTCCAAAGAGTCTGAACAACAAGTTTTCCTTTTTGTACTGTTCTCCCAGATGTATTCACTAGTCAGAACATAGAACTGATGAGTAATTTATGAAAAGCACTCAGCACTTTTATTCTTGTCATATTTTTTTTCTGTTAGCTTAGTACTAGCTTGTTTGTTTGTTATTTTAGCAGGGCCATTTACTTTTATTACCTATTGACTGTGTTTAACATCTTTCCCCTTAAATGAAGGCTGTATTAGATCCTCTGGCTCCAGAAACAGCAAGATACCCTTCACCCCTCTGGAAGTATATCTGAAGGGTATGATGACAGTAGCAATTTCAGCCATCTAGATAACAGCTCCAAATGGAACTCTAATTATTGGCATATGGGGGCCCAAAATACTTACACACCATTATAATCCAAACAAAATAAAATTGCATTTGTCAGCATTAAAAAAAGACACTAGACACTCAACATAAATCAGAGAGAAATAAAAAGCCCTGACAGGGCTGGCACTGTGGCATAGCATGTTAAAGCCCAGGCCTGTGGTGCTGGCATCCCATATGGGCGCTGCTTTGTGTCCCTGCTGTTCCTCTTCCATTCCAGCTCTCTGCTAATGAGCCTGGGAAAGCAACGGAGGATGGCCCCAGTGCTTGGGCTCCTGCACCCTTATGGGAGACCTGGAGGAGGCTCCTGGCTACAGATCAGCTCAGCTCTGGTCATTGCAGCCATTTGGGAAGTGAACCAGCAGATGGAAGACATCTCTCTCTGCCTCTGCCTCTGCCTCTCTGTAACTCTACCTTTCAAATAAATAAATACATCTTAAAAAAAAAAAAACCTGACAAAAGGAAGGGCATCTCAGTGACCTGTGGGATAATTACAAGTAGTCTAATGTTCTAATAGAAAAAAAGGACAGAACAATATTTAAAAAAATAGTGGCCACATGTTTAAAAAATTTTCAGAAAGATATAAATGAATACATCTAAGAGGGGTGACAAACCCAAAAGGATAATTACAATGACAACTTTAGGCATTTCATTGTCAAATTGTTGAACACTAAAATTTAGAGAAAAATATAAGGTCCCAGAAAAATTAGGCACATTCCATTTAGGTTAACAATAATAAAGATGATAGCTGTCTTTTCATATGAAACAATGATGGCCAGAGGACACTGGAAAAACTTCTTCAAAGTGTTGAATGAAAAATCACTTAGCGTTAACCTAGAATTGTATATACAGCAAAAATATTCTTTTAAAATGAAGGAAAATAGTGATTTCTGGATAAAATAAACACAAGGAAATGTGTTTCTAGTAGACTTATCCTAAAAGAAATGCTGAAGAAATTTCTTGAGGTTGAGGAGAAATGGTACCAGATAACAATCTTGACACAAAGGAGAGATTATGTTGTATGTTATGAAATTAGTCAACATGTAGAGAATGTAAATGATCACTTTCCTTTCTTTTTAAAAAAATTGATTATTTAGATCCATGATAAAAATAAGTTAATATAGGATAAATATTAAAGTAAAATATATTTTCACAATAGGAATGAGAAGGAAGTAAATGGAATTGTGAATAATATTCATTAAATGTATTATATTGATACAAAGTACACTGTAATAAGTGAGGGTGCACATTTTAATTCCTAGAGCCACCATTTAAAAATGCAAATAGAGTTAAAAATTCAATTGAAAAAATATTACAAAAACTCCATACAGAAAACAAAACACAGCAGAAAATGAGTAGCAAAAGAATAAGAATCAGAATGGATAGGAAAATTAAATAGCAAGTAGTAGCCTAAAATCTAACTATATTAAGAGCTACATTAGAAGTAAATAGACTACAAATTGCAGTTAAAATATATAGTTTGTTTGGCTTTTTAAAAAACCAAATCCACATTATATACTACTGAAATAAAAAGATACTACTGAATTGAAATCAAGAGGATGAAAGCAGGTATACCATATAAACAGTAAACAAAAGTGATATGGCCATATATCAGACCATGTAAATTTTAAGGCAAAGTTTTATCAGAGATAATGAGGAATATTTTATAATGATTCGGCGTTAATTAACCAGGAAGACATAATTATCTTAAATGTGCATCTACCTAATAAGAAAGCTTCAAAAATATATAATGCAAAAACTCTCAGAAATAAAGGGATAAATCTATAAACATAATTTGAATTTTTAAAAAAATATTTATTTATTTATTTGAAAGAGTGAGAGAGAATGAGAGCTGGAGAGAGAGAAAGAGAAAAAGAGATCTTCCATCTGCTGGTTCACTCCCCTAAGTGGCCTCAATGGCCATGGCTGAGGCAGGGTGGAGCCAGGAGCTCAGAGCTTTATCTGGGTCTCCCTGTGGGCAGCTGGGGCCCAAGTACTTGGGCCATCTTCTGTTCTTCCCAGGCAGGGAGTTGAATTAGCAGCGAGTTGGATTGGAAGTGGAGTGGTTAGCACATGAACTGGCACCTATACAGGATGTTGGTGTTGTAGGTGACAGCTTAACCCCCTTTGGGATATAACCAGCCCCCATAGTTTGAAATTTTAATGTCCTGTGATGGTTAATTTTATGTGCCGACTTGACTGTACCAGTGCATGACTAGATACTTTGTTCAGTATTATTATATTATTTTGTTTCTGTAAGGGTGATCCCAGAAGAGATAACAATTGAATCAGTGGATTGAGTAAAGCAGTTTATACCCTGCTTCCACCCAACTCCTTGTGTGTAGGCAACCCACTAGTTGAGGAGCTGAATACAACAAAAGGCAGAGGAAGTGGACATAAACCATTTGTTCTCCTGAATCTTAGCCCTTCTCAAAGAGACTAGAATGATATTAGCTTTGCTGTCTGCAGCTTGCAAATGCATATCATTGTCATGATTGCATGACTCAATTTCTCATTCTCTGTAGATATATATGCACATGTAAACACACACGCAGTCCACTCAGGCTACACAAAATAATAAACTAAGTAACTTCTAAATAATAGAAATTTATTTTTCCCAGTTCTGGAGGATAAGAAGTCCAAGTTGAGGGTAGATTCAACATCTGGTAAGAGTTGTTTCCCGGTTCAGAAATGGACATCTTTGTACTGTGTGTCCCCATAATGGTGGAAGAAGCAGATTTTTACCATTCAGTAAGATGTCAGCTGTTCGTTTGTCATATATTGCTTTGATCATACTGAGATATGATCCTTCTATACCCATTTTTTAAAAGGTTTTTGTCATAAAGGATGTTGTATTTTATCAAATGTTTTCTCTGTGTTGATTGAGATATCGTATGGTTTTTAATCTTCATTTTGTTTCTGTGATGTGTCACATTTGTAGATTTGCATTTGTTGAAACATCCCTGCATCCCTAGGATAAATTCCACATGATTCTGGTGGATGATTGTTTTCGATGTGCTGTTGGATTTGACTTGCTAGCATTTTCTTGAAGATTTTTATATCTGTGCTCATTAGGGATATTGATCTATTCTGTTTTATTGTTGTCTTTTTCTGATTTTGGAATTAAGGTAATCTTGGCCTCACAAAATGAATTTGGAAGGATCCACTCCCTTTAACTTGTTTTGAATAGTTTAGGAAAAGTTGGGATTAGGTCTTTCTTAAAAGTTTGGTAGAGTTCAGCAGTGATAGTAAAGCCATCTGTTCCTGGGTTTTTATTGTTGTTATTGCCAAGTTATTTTTTACTGATTAAATCTTAGACAAGGTTTTTGGTCTTTTCAGGTTTTCTACTCTTTGGTTCCTAATATTGGTAAGTTATATGTGTCTGAAAATCTATCTATGCCTTGTAGATTTTTCAATTTAATGGTATGTAGCTTTTGTTATCCTTTGCATTTCTGTTAAATCAATTGCAATATCTCTTTTCATCTCTGATTTTATTTATTTGGGTCTTCTTGGGCCAGTGGTTTATAAGCTTTGTATTTTTTTCAAAAATGTACTCTCATTTTCACTGATCTTTTATATAGTTTGTCTGACTTTTATTTTGTTTATCTCTTCTCTAATTTTTATTATTTATTTCCTCCTACTAGTTTTGGGTTTGGTTTGTCATTTTTTTAGGTCCTTGAAATGTATGGTTAGATTATTTATTTAATATCTTTCTAATTTTTTGACGTAGAATTGATATAAACTTTCCTCACTGCTGATTTTGTTGTGTTCCATAGGTTTTGCACTCATTTTGAGGAATTTTTTATTTCCCTTTAGATTTTTTTATGACACACTGTTCATTCAAGAGAATGTTGTTCAGTCTCCATGTGCTTGCATATTTCCCAGAGATTCTTTTCTTGTTAATTTACAGCTCCCATTGTGTCAGAAAAGATATGTGATATGGTTTCAAATTTTTAAAGTTTGTTGAGACTTGATTTATGGCCTGATATATGGTCTATCCTAGAGAATATCCCATGCATTAAAGAAAAGAACATGAACTCTGTAGCTGTTGGATGAAATGTTGTGTAGATATTGATTAGGTCCATTTGGTCTGTATTATAGAATAGCTCTGTTGTTTCTTTGTTGATGTTTTGTCTGGCTGATCTGTAAATTGATAAAAGCGGGGTGTTGAATTTCCCCATTATTATTGTATTGGAGCTTATATATCCCTTTAAATCCCTTAATATGCATTATAAAACTAGGTGTCCTGGCATTGGGTATGTATATATATTTACTGTATTCACAGCTTCTTGTTGAATTGATCCCTTAATATTTACATACTGTCTTTGTCTTTTGTTAACAGCTTTAATCTTACTGAAGTGTTTCTTGTAGGTGGCATTTGGATAGTTTTGTTTTTTTTTTATCCATTCAACTGGAATGTATCTTTCAATTGGAGAACTTCACCAATATACATTCAAGGTTTTCATTGATAAATAATAACTTGGTCCTGCCATTTTCCTGTAAATATTCCTATTGTTTATTTTAAATTCTCCTTTGTTCTTATATTGGGAATTTTCTACCTTCATATTCTTTCTTGATGCTGATTGTCTTTCTTTGTATATGTGTGTAGTGTATCCTTAAGTATCATTAGTAAGACTGGCTAGGTAGTGACAAATTCTTTTAATTTTTGCTTGTCTTGGAAGGTCTTTATTTCACCTTCATTATGAATTAGAGCTTCATTAGGTAAAATATTCTGGGTTGGCAGTTTTTGTTTTCTTCTAGGTCTTAGAATATTTTTCTCTATTATCTCCTGGCCTGTGGGGTTTCTGCCGAGAAGTCTGCCATTAATCTGATGGGAAATACTTTAAATTAATCTGGCATTTCTCTCATAAATTTTAGGATATTTTCTTTTTGTTTTATTTTGAAAGTTTTACTGTAATGTGTCAGGGTAAAAATATTTGCTGATCATGCCCATTTGTAGTTATATATGCTTCCAAGTTATTAGTTGGATATCTATATCTTTCTCCAAGTTGGGGAAGTTTTCTGCATTATTTCACCAAATAGGCTTTCTAAGTGATTCTTTTTATTTTCTTACCTTCAGGAGCTCCTAAGACTCATATATTTGGTCATTTGATGGTATCCCATAAATCTAAACACTGTTTTTGGTCTTTCTAATTTTTCTTCTTTTGCGTGTATGTGTGTGTGTGTGTATGTGTGTGTATCTGACAAATATTTCAACAGACCTGTCTTCTAGATCGGATGTTCTTAATTCTGCCTCACCATCTATTGTAAAGGTTTTATACTGTTTTTTTTTTTAACTTATTGAATACTTCATTTCTATATTTCTGTTTGGTTTTCTTCAATATCTCTGGTGAATTTCTTGTCCATGTCATGTACTGATTTCCTAATTTCATTTGACTGTTTTACTGTGATTTTGTGTAACCTTAAACCGTTCTTTTGATTCCTTTACAGGTTTTCATCCTTGCTCTTCTTCATTGTCTGATATTAATGTATTATTGTGTTCTTTTTGAGGTGTCATATTGCTTTCCTTGTTTATGTTTATTTTGTGCTGATACATTGATTTTTATGCACCTGGATATCACTCGTTTCCATTTCCTATAGTTTTTTTGGTTAATTGATTGAAGACTTTATCCCTGGAAATCTGTCTCTGAGGCTAGTGGGGAGCCTAAGGCTTACTCTGGATTTCCAGGGTCAGGTGCTGGGTGAGGCTGGAGATCTCTGGTTACCATTTTTGTGTTGGGCAAGTGCCCAACATGACAACCAAGTTGGGTGTGGTATAGACCCCTCTGGTTACCGTCAGCAGGGAGAGGGAAAGTTGGAGCTGGCTAGTGTGTTCACAGTCCCAACCCTTCTCTGTCAGGGTGAATCAGCTGCTTCACAGTTAGTGTGAGCCCATGGTGACTGTGCACCTCATACACCTAGGCTTGGGCATCATACTGACCCACTCCGTAGTGTCTCCCTCAAGCCTTCTGTGCGCTCTCTCTGCATCGTGTAGGGAGCTCTGAGTTTCTGCAGCCAGACTGGGTAGGTGCACAGGAATCCAATCACTATGCATGACCCTCTCTGTTGCCTAACCCCAGAACTCCCACTTTCCACCCAGAACTGCACACAGAGTGCAGGTGTCTCTTCTCTTCTGCCCTGTGAGCTGTCCTTGCCCTGGCATGAACTGTCCACTGTTCCCTGACTCAGGATAGTACTTGGCTGCAGCTCCACCTCAGCAAATGGAGTCTTGTGCTTCACTTGGGAGAGAGAAGAGAAGCAATATGGCCTCTCTTCATGGAGCAAAGTAACCACCCAACCCCCTGCCAATTTCCCAGGCTGGATTCAAAGCCAGTGGAGACTGTAGAATTTTCCTTAAGTCACAGGTGCCAGTGGCTGGAGTCACGATAGCCTCTTCTCACCTTGCCCTGGGAAGATGGTGCTTCTCAGCCTATAGCTGGCTGTGCAGATATAGGAGTGGCTGACAGTGATGTGCCTGTCCTCTCTTCTCACTTCATCAATTCTTTGTTCTTTCTTGTCCAATCTCCACTAAAAATTTCTCTCAACCAGTCCCCTGGTAACTTCCTCTAATTTTCTGTTTGCTTTCAGTGGCTGAAGTCAGTATAGCTTCTCAGTATTCATCTATCTTGTATCCAGAAATATTTTCAATTTATGATAGATTTATTGGGATATAACCCCATTATAACTTGAGGATCATCTTTGTGTGTGTGTATCTATGTGTATCTATATGCATGTATTCTAATGTTTCTGTTTCTTTGGAGAATTCTGATCGGTCCATTTCTTTTCTGAATAACTGATAGAATTAGACAAAATATTAATACATATTACAGTATTTCAATATCACTACAAACTAATTTGATCTAGCTGATGTTTATAGAAACCTAAATCCAATAACTACATAATATATATTCTTTACATATGACCCTGCAGTGCTCACCAAAATAGACCATTATTCAAGGTATTAAGACTAGTCTAAACTGATCACTTTGACTAGTAAGATGGCATTGGTACATGCCACCTTGATGGGATTGATTTGGAATCCCCTGGCACGTTTCTAACTCTACCATTGGGGTAAGTCCGAGTGAGCATGTGCTGAACTGTACATCTCCTCCCTCTCTTATTCCCACTCTTATATTTAACAGGCATCACTTTTCAGTTAAATTTAATGCCTAAGAATAATTGTGTGTTAATTAAAAAGTTCAACCAATGGTATTAAGTAGAACAAAAAATACTAAAAGGAATAAAATAGTAAGTTGTTCCTCAACAGTCAGGACAAGGGCTGATCAAGTCATTGTTTCTCATAGGTGCTCAGTTACTTATCACAGATCTGGGAAAACATGATATTTGTCCCTTTGGGACTGGCTTATTTCACTCAGCATGATGTTTTCCAGATTCCTCCATTTTGTTGCAAATGAGTGGATTTCATTTTTTTTTACAGTTGTATTCTGTAGAGTACTTACTGAGATCAATTTTCAGTTAATTTTTATATTTATAAGATTAACCCCATGCCAAGTAGAGAGTTCACCAATCACTATGAAGAGAAAAAGAAGGAACAAAAATAAACATGTGAATTAATGGTAAAACTAGTACTCAAACAGTACTTTATACTTTGTGTATCTGTGTGGTTGCAAACTGTTGAAATCCTTACTTAGTATATATTAAGTTGATCTTTTGTATATAAAGATAATTGAAAATGAATCTTTATGAAGAATAGGATGGGTGAGGGAGTGGGAGTTGGGATGGTTGTGGGTGGGAGGGAGGTTATGGGGAGAAAAACCGCTATAATCCAAAAGTTGTACTTTTGAAATTTATATTTATTAAATAAAATTTAAAAAGAGCAGATATTAAATAAAATATAATTAATTTTAAGATATTATAATAACAATGTAAAATACATACCTATGTTTACTGGAAGTTAAATTGTCTTGTTAATAACCAAGACAGACAGAGGGGACAGAGCACAGATGATTTGATTGACTAGCTTGGTTAAATAATATAAATCCTCTAATGTTCCATGAATAATACCAGGCACATCCTCATTTATTATTTTCCACATCTTTCTAAAATTCAGGTATTAAAATACATTACTTTGGTCTCATGTTTTGATGTCTAAATATGATGACAAATCTCTATTTTAGAGATATTTTAAGTGGGAACATAATCTACTTTGTAGACATAAATAGGGACTGACAATGTTATACTTAAAAGAGTAAGTTTTGAAATCTGTATTTAATCAGTGTCTCAAATGTAAATATTGTAACAGTATTGTTTACTTTCAAAGATATTGTTCAAATGTAGATCAATATACAAGTGACATGTGTGTTTGTGCAGTTGTGTAATTGTTCATTATCTATTAAAGTTCTATGATAATTGGCAAAAAAAAAATGCCTGTAGGAAAGGACCAGCATTTTCCCCACCACATTGTGGATTGATATTCTGTAAAATAAAGTAAAACATAAATTAATAGAAAAATGAAATTCTGAATGTACAGAAAATATATAATCCTGCTTTTTCATTTTAAATCAGATTTTCCTACAAAATGAATCATTCCTTCACATGATATTTACCATATTTTATTTTAAAACATCTGCAACCTTTATGTTTTGTTGAAGTCTTTGAATATTTAACTACCTATACAGATTTAATGTAATTTTATGGGCTATTTTTAGACAACTTATCTCCTATCATTAGTATTGCTTCTAACAAAGTACTCATTCCTTCTCACAGTAATGATAGCACATTGCTTTTCAATTCATATTTGCAACACATTTGAAATTTTTGTTCTTTGACTTTCTACCTACCACCTACATATATCTTTAATATCTGAGTTTCCATCAGTGTTTGCCTAGTGAAATGGAGGCCATCTTGCTTGGGTTTTACATTGTGAGGTCAACAGCTTCCTTAAAGTTCTGTAAGTTGTCCTGGCAACAGTCAAGTACACAGTTTCTCAGAGAGACCTTAGACTGGGGTAATCGTTCACCACTTCCAGGTAATATATTTTGTACATTTTATGGATATTTATGGGACTCTAAATTTCCCTTTAATTGTGAAAGCTAAAGAAGTTGAAGCCAAAAAAAAAAAAAAACCAACAAAAAACCTGAACTATGTACGTTGGTTTTGTTACTGATCATTAATCGGTAACCAAAAAAATGACAAGGATATGAAAATAGTGAATGGATGATTAGAGGTTTGGAAAATAGTGACTTGTTTTATGTATTAAGATATTGGCAAAGTTCTTTCTTGAAGTAAGTTACAAAATAGGGAATATGCCAAATGAATGTATGATTCTGACTCAGGTGACTACCCGGCAAAATTTTGAGATTATCAGTTGTCTTTGTTTAGTTACACATGGAAAATGGGAAGAGACAGAGGAAATGAAAATGGGAATGTCCTGTTTACTAGTATAATTTAGAGGAACTAAGAAGTGAAAAGCTTTCAGGATAAGAAATGGTCTCAGGGTCAGCACTGTGGTGTAGCGGGTAAAGCCGCCGCCTGCAGTGCCGTCATCCCATATGGGTGTGCATTCGAGTCCTAGCTGCTCTGCTTCTGATCCAGCTCTCTGCTATGTCCTGGGAAAGCAGCAGAGGATGGTCCAAGTGCTTGGGCTCCTGGCTCCTGGCTTCGGATTGCCGCATCTCCGGGCATTATGGCCATCTGGGGGTCTCTCTCTCTCTCTCTCTGCCTCTGCTTCTCTGTAACTTTGCCTTTCAAATAAATAAATCTTAAAAAAAAAAAAAGAAATGGTCTCAGTAAAGAGATGTGTGACCTTATGACATTTTGTTAAAATCTCAGAAATATTTTAGTAGACTCTTTCGGCTAAAAGGGAATCAAATAATTGTGAAGGAGGTTGGAGCTGTGGCATAGCGGGTTGGGCATCACATAAAGGCTCCAGTTCAAGTTCCAGCTGCTCCACTTCCTATCTAGTTCCTTGCTAATGGCCTAGGAAAATCAGCTGAAGATGGCCCAAGTTCTTTGGCCCTGCACCGAGGTGGGAGTCCTAATGAAACTCCTGGCTCCTGGTTTCAGCCCAGCTCAGCCCTGGTCGTTGCGGCCATTTGGGGAATGAAGCAGTGGATGGAAGATCTCTCTCTCTCTGCCTACTTCTCTCTGTACTGTGCCTTTAAAATAAATAAAATTTCATGGAAAACTGTAGTTAAAATAAGTTTATACACACAGACATATATATATATATATATATGAATTGTGAAGTTATATCCCACAGTACCATGACATGTGGGATAAGGGAAAATTTTTTTTAAAGATTTTATTTATTTATTTGAGAGGTAGAGTTACAGACAGTGAGAGGGAGAGACAGAAATGTCTTCCTTCCATTGGTTCACTCCTCAAATGGCCACAATAGCTGGAGCGGTGTCCATCCAAAGCCAGGAGCCAGGAGCTTCTTCCTGGTCTCCCATGTGGGTGCAGGGACCCAAAGATTTGGGCCATCTTCTACTGCTTTCCCAGGCCACAGCAGGGAGCTGGATTGGAAGAGGGGCAGCCAATACTAGAACCAGGGCCCATATGGGATGCCAGCGCTGCAGGCAAAGGTTTAACCCACTGCGCTACAGTGAGGGCCCTGGATAAGGGAATTATGGGAGGAGATGAAGTGGTTCTATTTCTTCAATTGTATGACAGTTACATTACTGAACATTATTGATTAAACTTCAATCTCTATATAGAAATGTGATGCTTTTTATTGTCTTAAATTAAATCTTCTCAAACACAAAGGCAGATTATAGAGATGAAAGCTACATTTAGAAGCAACTAAAAATGAAATTTACGTGGCTGAAATTTTCATTGTAAGGATATAATCACAGAAATGGAAAAGAACAAAAATGTATAAATGATTGTAGAATATTCTGAAAGACAGGTTAAGGATATATGACATATTATTGGTTAATGTGAGAAAGGGAAGAGAGTAACTAGAGTAGAAAATAACATATGCAAGAAATCCCCATTCCTCCTTGTCTGCCAAGGGAAAAAATGTTAACATTTTTGTTAATCTATTATGTGGAAGATCTTAATTTTTTTTCTTTAAATTCTTCCAATATTCCCTATGTTCACTTGACATTATCTTCCATAACTAAACATATCCATTCAGGTGCTCTAAACAAAAAGAGCAATTTTCTTCTAAGCAATTTTTAGCCCATTACCTTTGCCAGTTGAATCAAAGTTCAACAAGTTTAAATACAATCATTTTTTTTTTTTACCCTTAAATAGCCTTAGCTGCCTGAAGTCATGGGATTAAACAATACCAGCCTGGTGATTCATTTTATGACTGTAGGTGGCATTCAGTAAATGAGTAAATGTTTACTCTTGATCTGTTGTCCATCTCTGAAAATGTTTGCTTGTGAAAAAATCCTGATTTAAGTACTTTTTTGGTAGGCTTTGTGCTATTATTGTCAATGATGTAAATGTTATAAGATTGTTTTATTCCTTTCTCTTGAAATTGAACAACATGATTTTAAGCTCTTCTGTTCTATTAATTTTCTATCCTCTTGGAAACACTTACCTTTAATCTCCAGGAGAATGTTAGGCAGATTCAATTAAGACTCTGCCTGACAGTTTTTTAGATAGTCACCGGGGGAGTGCTAATTCAGGCACCACCAAAGCAGCTTATCTGAGAGTTGCCAAATAAACTTGAAAATCATATAATGAGTGGTTTTGACATTACAAATAAAATTCAGAGTAGCTGGGATTTTGATTTGCCCTTGGAAATGATGTGGTTTTGAGGAAGGAAAAAAAAATTCTTGAGTTTTTGGAATATGTTATCCCTCTTAGTATTTTTTTTGTTTGTTCTACTTAATACTTTTGGTTGAATACTGTAATCAATACACAATTCTTCTTAAGTGCTGAAACTTAACTGAAAAGTGATCGCTGTTAAATATGAGAGTGGGAATAAGAGAGGGAAGAGATGTGCAATTCGGGACATGCTCAAGCTGATTTACCTCAAACGGTAGAGTTAGAAACAGACCAGGGGATTCGAATTCAATCCCATCGAGGTGGCATGTACCAATGCCATCTCACTAGTCCCAGTGATCAATTTCTGTTCACAATTGATCGTAATGATAGGACTAAGAGTCAAAGGGAGCACATAAACAAGACTAGTGTCTGCAAATACTAGCTGATAGAATAAAAAAGGGAGAGAATGAACCAACATGGGAAGTGAGATACACAGCAGACCCATAGAATGGCAGATGTCCTAAACAGCACTCTGGCCTCATAATCAGCCCTTAAGGCATGCGGATCCGGCTGAAATGCCCATGAGAGTATTTCAGGCATGGAAAGCCAAGACACGCTGGGGGAAAAAAAAACCTAAATGAAAGATCTCCACGAGTGAGATCCCAGTGGAAAGAATGGGTCATCAAAGAAGGAGGTACCTTTCTCTGAAGGGAGGAGAGAACTTCCACTTTGACCATGGCCTTGTCTAAATATGATCAGAGTCAGTGAACTCAGGGGGCTTCCACAGCCTTGGCAGCTCATGACAAGAGCCTAGGGTGATTATTAATGCCATAAACAAGAGTGTCAATTTGTTAAGTCAACAACAGGAGTCACTGTGCACTTACTCCTCATGTAGGATCTTTGTCCTTAGTGTGCTGTACATTGAGATTGAATGCTATAACTAGTACTCAAAGAGTATTTTTCACTTTATGTTTCTGTGTGGGAGCAAACTGTTGAAATCTTTACTTAATGTATGCTAAACTGATCTTCTGTATATAAAGAGAATTGAAAATGAATCTTGATGTGAATGGAAGGGGAGAGGGAGTGGGAAAGGGGAGGGTTGTGGGTGGGAGGGACGTTATCGGGGGGAAGCCATTGAAATCCATATTCTGTACTTTGGAAATTTATATTCATTAAATAAAAGTTTAAAAAAAAAAACAAAAATGTGAAGTAAATCAAGGGGTCTGAATTCTAGGCCTTGTGTGCTCACTTAGCTAATTCTATGGTTGGGTATTTCCAGTTCTTTATTTGTTAAATAATTTATGGGAAGGCTTTGGAGATTAAGCAAGGATATCTTAGAAAAAAGCTTCATGTTAGAAGCAATCCACCTATTTGCATTCAACTATTTGAGTGTCCCAGGAAGAAAAAAGATTTTGAAGAGTTCATAAACTTTCAGGGAGTCTTTCCATGTGTGTTCTCGCAGCTTGTGGGCTAGGAGGAACGGTCCAAAAGGAAGCCCTTTCATCCTTCCAGTGTTTGCTTGTATCAGTTCCCTAGTCTGTTCAGACTGGCACAATAAACATACCACAGAATGGCTTGTAAACAACAGAAATTCAATTTTCATGCTTCTGGAGACCAAGTCCAACTGCCAGCAGATTCAGTGTCTGGTAAGGGCTCACTTCTTGGTTCATAGATGGCGGTATTCCTTCCTGCTGTGCTCACTCATGTTGTAACAGGCCAGGCAACTTGTGAGTGCTCTTTATGAGGATTCCAATCGCCTCAGGAGTGCTGTGCATTTATGAATTAATTACCTCCCAAGGCCTGAACCCCAATTACTATGACACTGGGGACCAGGTTTCAACATATTTATTTAGGAGTTGAGGGCAAAGCAAAAATAATCACTCTATGGCGATCAGACACTTAAGAATTGTCCTGGGTTTCCTGTCTCGTTCACCAGCCCTGTCCTCTATACCATCACGGCACCTCATCAACTGTGCCTCTTAAACATCTCTAGAATCCATTTGACATGCTCCATCTTGACTTCCACTGCCATGCTGAAGTCACAATCATGTCTCACATTCAGTCCCACATTACTCTATTTCATTCTACACATTTTCAGGGTGATTTTAATAAAATAAACTTTGGTCTATGTAACTTTTTACTTTATATCTTTCAAAAAATTGAGCATCCCACCAAGACAAAATTTACGCTTCCCTTTCTTCCTCTTTTCTTGTTCCTGATCTGCTTCTTGCTTCCTTCTGGTTTTCCTTGTCTTTATTTTCCTCCGCTTTTTTTTTTTTTCATTAGGATACCACGTGGGGCAGGTAGTTATAGTGTTGTGAGGGAAACTTATCTAGGAAGGGATCATGAATTATAGAAGTGGGAGAATATTTTACTTTTTTTATAAGCCTTGTTTAGACAGTCAATTTAGATGTCAAATGTTCTATAGATCAGAATATCTGTATCTTTTATTTTTTCAGTAACACTAGAGCCCTAACTGGTCTATGGTACATAAAAGAGTCTGTGATGGTAAATATTTGGTGTCCATTTGACTAAGAAATATCTTGAAACCTGGGAAAGCATAATTTGGGGTGTATCTGTGAGGGTATCTCCAAGTGAGATGAACATTTGAGTCAGAGTGCATTGGATAGGAAGACCTGGCTGCAATGTGGGTGGCCACAGTAATTTGGGAGTTTGGAGAGAAGAAACATAGAAGGCAGGTTGGCTGCTTTCTGAGATCTGAGATTTGCTTATCTCCTGCCTAGGACTTCAGAATCCCTGACTTGCTGGCCTTTGGACTCCGATATTTACACTAGTGGCCACCTTGTTTGCACCCTGCCTTTCAGCTTCAAACTGTTACATTCTCAGATTCCTTGATTCAGAGGCCTTTGAACTTGGATTGAATCATGACACCAGCATTTCAGGGTTGCCAGTCTGCAGATGGCCTCTCATGGGACCCCTCAGCTGCCATACTTGCTCAATCACATGAGAATAATACTCTAATAAATCCTGTTTCGTGTATCTATATACATATACCTATATACATGTATATACGTATACATATATATACATATATACATATACACACACATATATATATATATATATATATATACCTATATACATATTCTGTCTCTATAGAACGGTGTTTCAAATTACAGAGCAGAGTCACATCATAAAAATACTAACAATACTGATCTAATCAAAACAGAAGTATCATGGACCTGCATATTATTTATGAAAAAATATTCTGGGCTTAGGAATTTCTGTCTGACCTTTTAGGAAGCTAAATTCTTATAAGTACTGCTTAGAACTTAAAAGAGCTTATCTGAATTATTTCTTATAGTGGAGAAATGACTTAACGAATTAGTACAGATTGTGATTGATGTTTCCAAGAAATTTCGCAACATTTTTGGGCAGTATAGTACAAAGTTTCAACATCAAGGCCAAGAGTTTCTTATGCTTAACAAAGCTCTCTCTCCCCCTTTCTTTTAATTTTAGCATATTTCCTTTCATTATTTCTTTGTTCAAGATGAAGAACAAGTTGGTTGAATTTTTATTCACTATGATTCTTGTCATTAAATTTCCCCATAGGTTTTTCTTTTCGGACCAAACTTTCCCAGTGCTTTTACTTATTCTCCAAATAAGTTTTTTTCTCATTGTATTATCCTTTGTTTTTGTTGTTCTTGACTAGTCCCTCTCAAATTACTTCATAATCATTTTAGACTACAAGCACTGGACATAATATTCTATTGGGTCATACCATTGCCAAAAAAGAAAGTGGAAGGTTGCTTCCTGACTCTTCACATTGGTCTACTGTTAATAAATACTGGTATCCTACTACCCCCACCCTTCCTCCAACAACATTATCTTCAGGAGCATTTGTTTAGTGTCTATGTACAGGGCCAGCTTGCAAAATAATAAAATAAAAAACTCAAATGCTCATCTGCTACCACCAGATACTTGGTAGTGATTGACAAATAGTGTTAGGAGCCAGAAGGATCTAAACTTGGAAGACTGTGAACTCAACATTAAGATTTTCTCAGTGGAAGTTGGAGAGTAGGAGTCTAAGAGGCTGTTTATATCTAAACTTGCTGGAAATAAATGTAAGAACAGAGCAGTACATCAAAGAAAGGTTTATTTAGCAGCAAGTCTTTGGTTATAAACAGGAAAAATCAGTCAATTCATTGTGAATAGATGAAATGCACATAGATTTGTCAGTGTTAAACTTGAAGAGTCTTGTGTGGTTCAGAGTGGCTCAGTGTACTCCTTCTGTTTTATTGCAAGATTTTGTTGAGGCTTGATTTCCTTTTCTCTGGGTGACACTACCCTAGTCCATGGCTATTTATCTTTCCTTCAAGTCTCATCAGCTTGCTCTTCTCTTTTTTTGTCTCTAAAGACAAAAATACAAGCTCCCTCTGTTTTAGGATGTAGTCACCTTTATTGAAAGGAAATGGGAAGATTTTTTAAAAAGGTGAGAAAGGGATATAGTTTACAAAAAGTGGCCATGGAGATGACAACTACATACTACGAAATATGTTTAGCCTCAGCTTCTCTTCCTGGTATCAGGGATTCTAAACTCTTGAATATTTCTAACAGTACTCTTAGAAGTAGTCAAGGCCAGGTCATCTAATAAAATTAAAGCAATGGTAAATTCTAGGGCCAAGTGAAAATCTATACATGTGTCTGTGATAAATCCAATCAAATTTACTCTGTTCATTACGTTTTTTGGTCTTATCATTTTCTTAGCATTTCTCAATCTCTATTCTGATCTTTGATACTGTAAAGACATCATTTTAGAAATTCCCTTTTCCAAAATTTGTGGGTCATTTGGGATTCAGAAAAGATCTTCTGAAAATTGTATGTTCTGACTTTTGATTGAAATTATAGATTGTAATTTTGAGTATTTACCTGAGAGAACTCTCATTTATCAAATAAGGATGAGATAATTTTAAAAGAGAAATGAGCTAGGAATCAAGACTATAAAACTTATGAAAATAGAAAACCTGTTATCATAAATAACTCACTAATAGGAAGTTATTTTTCCTTTTGTTTTCCAAATATTAACAGACTGAGTCAATTGACATTTATATTTGCATTTAGAAAAAATATTCTTACATTTCCATACATAGGGCAGTATGGATGTTATTTTAAAATGGTAGCTTAAATTAAAAAGGAGATTTAATGTTTTAGCAAATATACTCAGTGTAATTATATTTAGAATTTTCAGGAAATTAAAATATAATTGCCGCCCTTTAAGAAAGATTAGTCTCTCTGCTATAAAATATTATTTAAAACTTCAGCAGTATTGGCCCTGATACCATCTTGGGTGAACATTGAGGAGATGACAGGAGAAAGGATTATTATGCTGTCATTGGTGGGGAAGCTTGTCCTGTGTTCAGCTATGTGGGAGAGTGTAAGTACAACTCTGACCTTCAAGATGACTTTGATAGAGCCTTGCAGGTAATTCTTCATTTACTCTTGTGCTCAGATATACAAAATGCCCTGTGGTTATACTGGCCTTCTTTAAGCAGAGAAATTTTACCATCTTGTAACTAGATGAAGAGATGCTGAAACTGGAGGAGACATTAGAAAGTAGCTAATTCAAATGATTCTTTTATATGTAAGGCCAGTTAAAAATAAAAACAAAAGAAGGCAAATTATTTTTTTAAGGTTCCACAATAAAACAGTAGAGAACTAGGAATGAAACTGGTCTACTGATATCTAATCTGTTGATATCTAGTCAGTGGTTAACTTTCCTGTACCACCTAACACAAATGTTACACTCCTGTTTATGTTGTGACAAGAATGTGCATGGGGAATGAATGTAATGTCAATAATATTGAATAATACAGTATTTACATTGGCAACTGATTTTTCAACATAAATATCACCTCTGAAAGTCTTTTTTACATTGTATTTCACCATAATGATCACTCCCTAGAGTGTGGCTCTGCCAAGATTTACATGAAATTTAGTCTTTTTTCCCCTTGTACTACTACAATATTGCTTAATGTTAGTAACTATTATGTTATTTATTTTTATTTATTTTAAGAGTTGTTTATTTATTTGAAAGGCACAGTTACAGAGAGAGGGACAAACAGAGAGGAAGAGATCTTCCATCTGGTGGTTCACTCCCCAAGTGACTGCAAAAGCTGGGGCTGAACTAGGCCAAATCTAGGAGCCTGGAACAACATCAAGGTCTTTCAAATGGGTTGCCAGGGGCCCAAGCACTTAAGCTGCCATCTGCTGCTTTCCCAGGACATTGGCAGGAAGTTGGATGGGATGTGGAATAACTGGGTCTCGAACTAGTACCCATGTTGGATGCCAGTGTTGCAGCAGCTGCTTAACTTGCTATGCCAAAATGCTGGCCCTGTTAATATAATAATTATTTTATGTAATATATTAATAGCCACATGCAGTATTATCATTATCAACCATTATTAGTAGTAATATTGGCTAATGTTAATAATTATTATCAGGTATTGTCAATATGCATAATTTATTTTCTTGAAAGGAATCTAGCGTCAAAAATGTGTGGGCCTTGTATCTGCTTTAGACCTGCCATAATTTTAATCAAAAGAGTATGCAATTTCCAGAATATCTGGACAATGTTAGATTTTGAAACAATGCAAAATGTATTCAGATGGGACATATCAAAAAAAGCTACACAAGCAAATTGAAAAAATGTGTCTTACTACTCTAAAATTTAAAAAGGTAATTACCTTAAATTGAAATTATCTGCCATCAATTTTGCTTACCGAAGATCTTATAGTCATTCTGTACAACCTTATGGTTGGGAAAATATGTATTTCTAGCCTATTGGTAGAAAGCTTCCAACCAAGGCCCCTTGCCTTTCCCCAAGGCATACCCCAGACCTCTCATTGTTTAAAGCAAACAAAGGTTTAGTGCCTGGCAACAAGGGTCTTCCCAAGACCTTGCTCATCAAGCTCCACTGGTGTCTAAGCTTACTGGATTCAGAATGTTTTGGATGAAGTGACAAATGCCTGAATTTTTCTGAGTAAAAGTTGAACCTAATTGTTGAAAAATATTTTAGTTTCTCAGTGTGACTTGTTTTGTTTCTCATTTAAGGTTGATAGATTAGATGATGGATTAAATAGCTCTTCAAACACCAATATGCCCAACCAGCAATGCTTAAGACTCTAGTGTCTCTCTGGCCAAGTTAAAAAATCATTTTAAAATCCCGGGAAGACACTGTCAGTTCTCTTCTCAGCTTTTCTGAGAGAGTTTGAAACTCCTCACTGCTTGTTGTTCTGAAAGTTTCCTTGGCATCCCAGGATCCACCATGTTCTGGTTTCCTTTGCCATCTGATTTTTCTCAGTCTTCTTCACCAGATCCTCCTATTCTGTGATCTCTTCAATCTTGGTGTTTCTCAGAATCCCTTCTTAGTCTTTTCCTTTCCTTATGGGATAATGAACTTTTATCTCTTTCCATAAATTAGCCCATATATACACACTGACGACTCCCTAACCTCTATCCCATCTTATCTTTCTGAGTTATCTTCTTCTATATTTTCCTCATTCCCTATTCCGTTTCCCAAATGTGAAGGAGTTTCTTTCCATATCCCTCACATCCAATTAGTCTTCAAGAGATAATGATGTTTTTATCACTTATGGAAATACTTTATTTCTAAATATCATTGACACTATATTAGCCCTCCCTGTATATTCTTTATTTTTTTCCCTGCTGGGCTTCTCACTGGGATTAGTTCAAATATTCATCTTTCATGTTTCCTTTCTTTTATTTTTTCAATAATCTTCAAAGTAGACTACAATATATTTGCTTATTTCTATCTCCTTTATAAGACAGTGAGCTTCTGGCATGCAAAGACTATGGCAGTGTTATCCTCATATTCTTAATACTTCACATAGTAGGGGCTCCAAAAATGCTTGTTGATCAAACAATATGATGTATTGGTTTTGTGTTTTCCATCTGGGAAATCCTTTTGCCTCTGTGCCTTTGTATTAGACTTCAGTGTTACTGTACTCTGTTCTCTTAACTGCCTCTTAAATTTTTAAAATTTATCCGGCTGAAAAGCCCATGAGAGTATTTCAGGCATGGAAAGCCAAGACACTCTGGGGAAAAAAAAAAAAAACCTAAATGAAAGATCTCCCCGAGTGAGATCCCAGTGGAAAGAACGGGTCATCAAAGAAGGAGGTACCTTTCTCTGAACGGAGGAGAGAACTTCCACTATGACCTCATTTAAATAAGATCAAAGTCAGTGAACTCAGGGGGCTTCCATAGCCTTGGCAGCTTATGACAAGAGCCTAGGTTGATTACTGATGCCATAAACAAGAGTGTCAATTTGTTAAGTCAACAACAGGAGTCACTGTGCACTTACTCCTCATGTAGGATCTTTGTCCTTAGTGTGCTGTACATTGAGATTTAATGCTATAACTAGTACTCAAACAGTATTTTTCACTTTCTGTTTCTATGTGGGAGCAAACTGTTGAAATCTTTACTTAATGTATGCTAAACTGATCTTCTGTATATAAAGAGAAACGAAAATGAATCTTGATGTGAATGGAAGGGGAGAGGGAGTGGGAAAGGGGAGGGTTGTGGGTGGGAGGGACGTTATGGGGGGAAGCCATTGTAATCCATATTCTGTACTTTGGAAATTTATATTCATTAAATAAAAGTTTAAAAAAATAAAATTTATATAAATGGAAATTTATTTCATATATACTTTTTTAAAGATTTATTTATTTGTTTAAAAGAGTTATGCAGAGAGAGAGAGAGAGAGAGGTCTTCGATTCACTAGTTCACTCCCCAAATGGCCACAATGGCCAGAGCTGGCCAATCCGAAGCCAGGAGCCAAGAGGTCTTCCAGGTCTCCCAGGTGGGTGCAGGGCCCCAAGGACTTGGACCATCTTCCACTGCTTTCCCAGGCCATAGCAGAGAGCTGGATCAGAAGTGGAGCAGCCAGGACTCGAAACGGCACCCAATTGGGATGCAGGCATTGCAGGTGGCAGCTTTATATATATATATATATATATATATATATATACACACACACACATATATATGTGTGTATATATATACACACACACACATATATATATGCAATTTTAAGAACATAATGATACTTCCCAACCTACCCACCCTCCTTCCTTCCCTTGCTCCCACTTTCCCTCCTCCTTCCATTCTTATTTTTCTTTTAATTTTTGCAGTGGCATACTTTCAATTTACTTTATAATTACAAGCTAAACCTTCCACTAAATAAAGAGTAAATAAAGCTCATGATTTTTGAAGTGCCAGTTGCTTGTAGGCCTATCAGTTCAACCAGTGCTACCTAAAACCAAGTTTGGTTTGCAGTGAGCATCTTGTTGTAAATGACCAGCTTTGAAAGGTTCCACTGGGAATGTAATCAATCTCTGTGAGTAGGGACATCTTGCTCTGTTGCTTTCCAGGAAGCCGCCAGATGGTTCACAGAAAAGCATCCTTATTTAAAAATCTTTTCAGGGTGTCCTGGGAAAATATTGTGGGCAGGCATTCAAACAAGTTCAGAAAGGAAAGCAGTGGCTAGGGGGAGGATATCATTTAACTTACCTATCCCCAGCTGGTATTTTTGCTGCTTCTGAGGAAGAGAAGTCTGATTTACTGACTCACTGCAGTTCTGAACTCTGGTTGTTAATCCTTAAGAGCCATTTCCCATGAGCAGGCCATAGACTAATCTTTTTAATAAAGCCTTTAAAATATTTTTCAGAGCTGGGATTATATTGTTAATATGGTTTTGTGAAAGAAAGACTAGTGGATGAAACAGATTGTTCTCAAATATAAACAAACCTTGAAGGAGAAATGCTCAGTATATGAGAGGTCCTAAAAAGAATGGACAACAGTGAATGGACTTATTAGGAAAAGAAAGGGTCTATTTTTTGCTTCCCTAAGCTTTTTATTGTTTCTTCTTCAGTCTTTAATGTGACCACATCAAAAGAACTTGGGATGTTATAAAGAACTGGAAACAAGGCAAATTCAATTTCATGAACAGAAGTTTCTAGGAAATTTTCTGGTCCTGGCTAGATCAAACCACACAAATAAAATTCAGGGTCTTCCAAACTTGGGGTTGGATAAACCCAGGTGTCAATGAGTGAATATCCAGAAACATATTTTCAAGGGTGTAAGAAAGCAAAATTATATTTTCCCTGTATTTTCCTCAACAATGTGGAATCAAGAACATTTTTTCTTTCCCAAAGATGTAACCTTAATTTAAGTTCTGCTATTTGCATTTTAGCGCAAATAAATACATAAAGAGGCTATTTTTCCTTATGTATGGAACTTCATTCTCTAATGTGAAGAATTATAGTTGTAATCAATTCTACTTCATTTTGCCAGATGAGAGAACAGGTCTTAACGCACTTACAGTCTTGATCAGAAAGACAATTTTATCATGAGCTGTAGGCAGCTTTGGGCAGTGGTTCTGGATGTAGATTCTCTTGGGTTCTCCTCCAGGCATCTGGTGCAGATGGGCAAGCTGACCCCGAGGATGCGTCTGTGCTATCTGGGCGGGTGGCTCTCTGGCCATCTGTGAGTAATTATGTGCAATATCAATACCTGGGAATGGGGAGCTAGTTTATTGCCAGATGTGACCATAAAAAGAAACTTTCAGAAAAGCTGGTGAGAAGCCAGCTAGCTGATGAAGTGACAGTCTTTTCCCTGGAATACAAAAAGCTCTGAGAAAATAAGTTATGGAATCACAAATATAGTGAGTAGTTAATACATTTAATGAGAATTATTGTGAAGTAACAACCTTCACAGAAAGGGGATCAACCATTTCTCCCCAAAATTGATTGAAAATATTTTTTCTCATTCATTCTTTTATTCAAGTTGCATGTAGTAGAGTCTCCACTCCAGCCATCCTGGGCTATTTGCTAAACATATCATGTCCCAGATTTAAGGTAGTTAAAACCCTCCTAATCTGCTAATCTTCTTGTCAGATAGAATTTTCTGGCATTCACATAGAAAAAATCTTGGCTTCTGACTTTGGCCTGGCACAGCATTGGCTGTTGTGGGTATTTAGGAAGTGAGCTAGCAGGTGGAAGATTCTCTTTCTCTCCCTCCCTCTCTCCCTCTTCCTTTCATCCAGTGGAAGGTAGGCTGACCTTCTGCTCTGTCTTTCCTCTGCCCCTGCTGTCATTTCACCTGCTTATGACTCTGCTTTGATGTTCTGAGGAAAACACAAGAAAAAGAAAGGAATTTGGCTGAAATGAAATCACTTTGTATTTAATCTGTTAATGGCTTTTATTCTCCCATCAATAGAAACAACTTGCCAAAAAATCATAAACATGCATAGTTATGGGAAAATGTATTCAAAGTGCATAATCACACCCTGGTATATGCCTTTGACTGTGAAAGTATTTAATCAAGGAACTTGTTAAATCAGAGATTATATAAATTAGCATAACATTCATGTTTTGAAATTCCTTCAAGACAGAAAAACTACCTCAGAGGCTGAAGTGAGATGAAAATATTGTCTTTATGTAGCAAATCCGTCTCACTCAGAGAATGCTTCATATATGTGTTTCACATTTACACATGAAAGACTTGAAAAAAGACATTAAACCTGCTTTAACAGAATAGAAGAAAATGAAAATACAGAAATCATACATAAAATGAATCCATGCACACAGTTGGACATAGACTCAAGTGTACACACACACACACACATACACACATAAATATATATACACCACACATGAACATGCCCAAATGAGAGAATTAATTTATTTTTGTTTAAAAAACAAGGAAGTCAACAATTTAGGTTAGGGAAAGACTTCAGTGGTGTCACATGTGGCTGTGCTGTTAAAAAGAATGGTTTTCTTTCTTTAGAATACGTCAATACATCTATTTGTGGGTAGTGTTGTCTTTTGTGTAGGAATTGGTTTTAGTTTATTTCAATGTTTATTTTAAAAAGACTTGTTTAGAATTTTTTTCCCCCAATAGATTGAGGTTTACCTTTCAAATAAAGAATTCTTGGTTTGATTAATGAATGCCCATAAACAACACCTAATTATCACTTCACTTTGTGATCTGACTAAAGTAATCACTGTTGACTATCAATTTGTATATCTTAGATAACTTCTGGTTTGCTTGATCTTTTTTTTTTTTTATTTTCTTGGTCTGTTTTGATTAAGTTAACCAGATAGTTTCCCAGCCTTTTTTCATATGAGCCATGGGCATTACAGATGTGTTAGGGCAGCAATTGCTGTTTCCCCTTATCCTGCATAACCCCTTCCTCTGTTATATGGAAACAAAGTAGAAGCCAAGAACATCTGGAAACGATCAGTAAACAGCAGTTTGGAAATTTCTGCTTCGTTTAGACTTAACATACTTTAGAAAAAACTATTGACAGAATAATTAAATTGACATTTTAATTTCATCTGGAAAATTCATCTACTTGTTATCTCTAAAACCATTAATTTCTCATTTACTTCATCCTTGTTGTAATTTGGCAATAATTGCACAGAGCTCTCCTCCCATCCTCAAAACATACACATCTGGTCTCCTGTCATAAAACTTTTCTTCCTAAAACTTGGGATGGAGAATACTGTCACTCTCCACAAATCTCCAAAGGATGCCAATGTTGTGTTCAGAAAAAAAAGAAACAAGCTCACTGATTTCTAATTCAACATTCACCATATGCTGGAATCCATCTGGCTACACCTCTGACTCCTGTCTTCACACAACGTATACTCCAGTCACATCTTTCCAATATTACTATTAACAATGCTTTTGCTGTTTTTCCTTTCTCTACACCTTCTCCCTCTTCCTCCTTCTACTATTATTTTGATTTTTCTGATGGAGTATTCAGTCTTTAAATACCACCTTTGTTGTTCTTTTCCATTACAATTGATTGCTAGCTACTTTGAGCATCTGCAGCACCTTGTCCATTCTCTTATAATGTGTTTGTTTTAATTATTGTCCTGGATGATTTCACATCACTTTCTTTTGTTTGGTTGTGAGGGTTTTGAGCACAGGGTCCACATCTCACTGACCATTGTATCACACAAGACCTACCTTAGTGAGTCTGCACCAGGAAGAACACAGTAAATGTTAGTAAAGAAAAAATTGAATATGAGCAAGATATCTCAAATTTAAAATTACAGAATTATTTTATTGAGTGACAGATCTATTAATGGCTATCAAGAGAGGCTAAATTAAAAAAAATGAGACTTGTTTTGATAATAGAAAACTGAGCTGAATGAATTATCATTCTGATGCACTATGGAAATTACTATGTTCTTATGTGTACCACTATTAAATATAATTTTGTAAATACTTTAATATTTTCTATAATTCATTTCTATATATCCAGGGTCATATTTCAGTCTCAGACTTGATAAATGGAGAGATGGCACTCAAGGTCTCAGGCAAATACAGTTAGGACTTGAACTCTTGTGTCTAATATTGAATAAAATTTAGGAAGTCTCGGTGAAGGTTTTCTTTAATCCTGGTGATGATTATAAAAACAAAGTTAAAAATTGTGGGTGCAGTAGGTATCACTGAGAAAAAAGAAAGGGTTATGCAAAAGATAGGTTGTAAGGAACAGGAAGAAAGAAAAAATATATCTCCTAATATTCCTTCAGGTTTAAATGGTTCTCAGTTGTCCTGTCTGGATGGCAACTGATTGAGTTCTTCCTTGTTTAGCTTTTCTTTCTCTGGTCACTTTGACCACAGCAAAAAGTATGAAACACACGATTTATAACCCAGAAGTACAGAGCAGAGTGTAACCTCGGAATTGGTTGCTTCGCCCATTGCTTGTTTTTTCATGCATCCACAGCACCAGAATTGCCTCCCAGGTTTCCCCATCATCGTTTGTAGAGTCAAGATAATTCACTCCATGGAGAGAGGGGAAGAAGCTCAAGCAGGGCTGTTCCTTAGGCACTAGGGTCCTTTTTAACAGCATCTTAGAAGGATTCTTGTCTGGGCTTCTGTTGATATAAAAAGTCCCCCCCGCCACCACCAAATTTTTGCTTTCAATCATGGTAGGACTTATTTTCCTCTCAACTTCTTTATGTGATCCACAGATGTTTATAGCTTATTTTGGTTAAGGTAGTTTTCTTTCTCTGACTATTGGCATATTTAGGCTAAGGAACTGAGCTAAGAAATTACTAGTGTCATGCACTTGTTAATGCAAGTGAGTCAGTGACTCAAATCTATTCCAGGAAAATCATGCACTTAAAAAGGCTTTGTTTTCTAGAAACCCTATAATATTTTCTCCTTTCTGAGGAAACTTAATCATGGATTTAGTGTTTCTATTTTCACTTTTTTCTAGAAGCTTGGTTTTTCTTATGAAAACAGGGATTCTAGAATTTACCTCAGGTTGTAAAATTTCCTGAAATGAATGACCCCAGTAAGTTCCACTGTGTTCTTCAAAATGCCTACTACCTATGTAAAGGCTTTTCCTGCTAACTGTGAATATATCTCTCCTCTTCACAGTAGATACATAGTTGGAAGTTGGGGAAAGGTTAAGCATAAAGAATTACCAAGATAGTCTACACACTTTCTGTAGCTAAAGTCTTGCCCCAAGCAGTTTCTGGCATATTTCTATTGGTGCATTATCGTCAATCCATATACTCAAGACATATTTGTTATGTGCTTACTATATGCCCCCAAATGTCCCTTTCCATAAAAGACAATATCATTACAGCAGAACCAATACCTACTTTGTTGCTAGACACATATTAGTCACTTAATCATGTACCTTAATATACAGGCTCCTCCAGAACCCATGAGTGGATCCCTTTCTGTATTAAAAACAGTGTTTTACCCTGCATGATTGTAGGAATTGTGTGGGAAGTTTCCACTGACTCCAGTGCAATATTAAGAACCATTCATTGCTCTATTCCTGCTTCATGAGGCCACTCTGCTTTTCGCTTAGGTCTATGGGGACTCTCTAAAGCTTTGGTGATTTTGTGTCCTCAGTTAGGGGAGGTGATACAGGCTCCTTCTCTAAACGCCTGTCAACTGTCCACAGTTTTGTCCCGTCAGTTTCCTCTGCTACTAACAGCCAGGGGCTTTTCCATATTCCCAGTCATCATGCTTTGTCTTATGCTTAGTATGTCTTTTCCCAACAGCCCGTATCCCCTTCCTCTGCTGCATTGTTTAGAATTCAGACACACAGCACAGAGTCTTTTCTTGGCATCTGGGTTCTTCATCTTTTGTAGGAAAGTGCCTGGAATTGATGAGCTTATCCTGAACTCTGAGAGGCAGAAAATTATTTGACCTTAAACTTCCCCCTTTTAACTGGATTTCCCCTAATTACTTCTTCTTTAGACTGACTCCTGCTGTGTGCCAGAAGTCTTCTCTCACCAGCACAGTGTACTGCAGTCTCTGACGCTCTAGTCCCAGTGCCAGTGTGGTTTCCAGGAACTGGCCTTCAGGACTGGTACAAGCAAGGCCCGCTTTCAAGCACTGCAACTTGCCTCCCTGTTGCCTGTACTTGAGGTGAGACTAGGTGCTCTTGAGGCCCACACGTGTGTTAGGATCTCAGCACTGAGGGATGTCCACTGACCCGCATGCTCCTGGTCTGTTTCATTGCACTGTCTAGTTTTTCTTCTCCTATATCTCTTGTTATTGTTTGGATTTCCTCGTTCATTTGCCAGGACTCCCTTCTGCTTCTTGGATCACTAGTGTCAGCTCCATCTATCAATGATCACATTTGGATCCTATATCTTTTTTCCCTTAATTTTTTTGTTTTTACATTTTCAGTTTTTAACAAATCCAATATAGTTCATAGATTCAGCTTTAAGAATAGAATGAAATTCCCTTCCTCCCTCACTCTCTCTACCTCTTTCCTTCCTCTCCTCTCCCTTTTCTTTCATTTTTTTAGATTTTGAGATAACATATTTTAAATTTACATTACAGTAAAGAGGCTTAATGCTTTACCAAATGAGAAGTTTAACAAGTAAAAAGCAAAAAGACTCTAGTTTATTGGAATATAGATAATGGCTATATATAATAGTTGAATAGAAAAATGACCATTTCACCCATATATAGTAAAAAAGAGTTACATAGAGAGAAGGAGAGACAGAGATCTCCTGTCTGCTGGTTCACTCCCCAAATGACAACAACAGCTGGACCTGGGCCAGACCAAATCCAGAAACCTGGAACTCCAGCCAAGTCTCCTAAATTGATAGCAGGGGCCCAAGCACATGGGCCATCTTCCACTAATTTCCCAGACCTATTAGGGAGCTGTATTGGAAATAGAGCAGCTGGGTCTAGAACCAGTGCTCATATCGGATGCTAGCATTATAGGCAGTGGCTTAATTTTCTGCACCACCACACCAGACCCTGGATCTTGTATCTTACTTTTATTAAAGTCTCTTGCTAGCTAGCTTCTACCCAACTTTTCCCATTTTATAGAATAGTCACTTGTGAGTCACAACTTCTTCTCCATAGCAAACTATATGTTTAAACCTTGCTTGAAAATAAAATGCTAGGAGTTCATTCTGAACAACACACTAGATGTAGATTTTGGATGTACCTGGAATAAGGGTGCTCTCTATTGATGAAATAATGACATAACAACAGTAGATGTATGGCAGTCCTTGGCTTAGGGTTCCATCTAGTGCTGAAATAGCAAAAGTTTTCACAGGCTCAGAGAAAAATGAGTGTTCTGTTCAGAATTTCAGGAAGGCATTGTAGAGTGGATTAAGCTGCCACTTGGGACACCTTCATTCCACATCCGAGTGACAGTGTGAGCACCCACTATTCCACTTGCAATCCAGCTTCTTGAGAATGTTACTGGGAAGACAGCAGAAGATGGCCTGAAGTACTTTTGTCCTTGACACTCAAGTTGGAGACCCACGTGGCATTCTGGGTTCCTGGCATCAGCCTGGCCTGGCCCTGGTTGTTGAAAGCATTGGGTGGTGAACTAGTAGATGTAAGAATCTCTCTTTCTTTATGACTCTCCCTTTTTGTCTGTCACTCTTCCTTTCAAATAAATAGATAAATCCTTAAAATATTTGTGAAAAAAATTGAATTAAAATATACATTAAAATTTTCTAGAAGATAGGCACACACACACACACACACACAAAGTCAGATAACAAATATAGGAAACAATTCCACATTTGCAAATGTAAGATGATGTCGTATACCAATAAGCATCAAGAATGTTCTAGGGAACCATAATTGCACCTAAGAAACAAAATAAGGTATCAGAAACCAATCAGATACCAATTGACACATGAAAATGCTCATATAAAAAATCCAAAATAGCTATTTTAAGGAACTGAGTGGTATTCAGAAAAACAGAGTAGTGATTCATTACACTAACAAAGAAACTTAACAGAGAGATGAAAGTAATATAAGAAAATAAAACAAATGCTTGAGCTGAAAAGTACACTAAGCAACATTAAAATAATGACAAAGGCGTCAATGGCAGATGACATAAAAAAAGAGAGAATTAACTCAAAGACAGGCTATTTGAAAATACACAGAAGAGGCTAAATGAAAAACAAATGAATAGGAATCAAGAAAGCTTATGGGAACTTTGGAATAGTATTAGAAAAGCAAATATTTGAGTTATTCAAGTTCAAGAGAGACTTATGAAAGACTAAGGAATGAAAAGTATATTCAAAGTGATAATGATGGGAAACTCTCGAAATGTAGAAAAAGATACAATTATCTACATTCAGGCAGGTCAAAGACTATCAGATTCAACTCAACCAAGTCTACTCCAAGGCATATTACAAGTAAACTCTCCAAGTTTAAAGAGAATATCCTCAAACCTGTAAGAGAAGAAAACAAATAATGCACACAGGTGAGCTTTGTGGTGTAGTGGATAAAGCTGCTGTGTGAGGTTCCAGCATTCCACAGGGGTGCAGGGTCAGGTCTCCCTGATCCACATCCAATCCAGCTAATGGCATATGAAATTCACTGGAAAATGGCCCAAGATCTTGGGATGCTGCTACTCGCTTGGGAGACCTGGATGAAACTCATGGCTCCTGGCTTCTGCCTGGCCTACCACTGGCTGTTGTGGCCATTTGGGGAGCGAGCCAGCAGATGGAAGATCTCTCTCTCCCTGTGTCCCTCTCTGTCTGTAGCTATGACTTTCAAATAAATAAAATTTTTTTTAAATAGTATAGGGTGTATCAGTTCACCTGATTGCAGACTTCTTGGCAGAAATTTTATAGCTGTAGAGAAAATGGTATGATTTTCAAAGTACTATAGGGAAAAAAAAGTTGCCAGTCAAGAATACCATATCCAGAAAAGCTATCATTTATTTAGGAAGGGGAGACAGAGAAATTTCTGAACATAATCTGAGAAAATTAGCATCACTATACATGTCCTACAAGATATATAAAAAAGAGTTCTTTAAACTGAAAGACACAAATAAGTAAAAATATCAGAAAGTAGAAAACTCACTGGTTAGAGTTTTAGCCTAGAGTGAAACCCAAGCATCTACAGCCAACTGATTTTCTGCAAAGGTCCTAAGAACATAAATTGAAGAAAGGAGAGTCTCTTCAAAAATGGTGATGGGAGGATGAATACCTACACGGCAGAGAATGAAATTATACTTCATCTTCCACCTTACACAAAAATTGGCCCAAAATGACCAAAGTCTTAAGTTTAAAATATGACATTATGAAACTATTAGAAGAAAACAGAGGAAATGCATCAAAGCACTGGAGTAGCCAAACATTTTATTGCAAGGGAAAGAAAAACAAAACTAAACATATGGGATTTTATCATACCAAGAAACTTCTTTTTTTTATTTTTATTTTTTTATTTTTTATTTTTTTGACAGGCAGAGTGGACAGTGAGAGAGAGAGACAGAGAGAAAGGTCTTCCTTTGCCGTTGGTTCACCCTCCAATGGCCGCCGCGGCCGGCGCGCTGCGGCCGGCACACCGCGCTGATCCGATGGCAGGAGCCAGGAGCCAGGTGCTTTTCCTGGTCTCCCATGGGGTGCAGGGCCCAAGCACCTGGGCCATCCTTCACTGCACTCCCTGGCCACAGCAGAGAGCTGGCCTGGAAGAGGGGCAACCAGGACAGAATCCGGCGCCCCGACCGGGACTAGAACCCGGTGTGCCGGTGCCGCTAGGTGGAGGATTAGCCTAGTGAGCCACGGCGCCGGCCCAATACCAAGAAGCTTCTATACATCAAATGAAACAACAAAATAAAGCAAAAACCTACAGAATATAAGAAAATATTTGTTAACTGTCCATTTAACAAGGAGTTAATAGCCTGATATCTAAGAAACTCAATGCGATAGCATAAGAGCAAAAGCCCAATTAGAAAATTGGCAATAGACTTGAATAAATACTTTTCAAAGAAAGATGGGCAGATGGACAATACATACATAAAAAAATTCTCCACATCACTAATCATGAGGAAGATGTAAGCAAAAGCCACAATAAGGTATCACCTGATTCTCGTTATAATGGCTGTTATTAAAAACACAGAAAATAGTAAGAGTTGGTTAAGATGTGGAGAAAAGGGAACCATTGCATAATGTTGATGACAATGTAAATTAATACATCTATTGTGGATAATTTATGAAGATTACTCAAAAAATTAAAAGTAGAACTACCATACATACAATCCAGCAATCTCATTTTGGGGTTTATAACCAAAGAAAATGAAGTCAGTCTGTTGAAGAGACATCTGCACTCCCACGCTTACTGTATCATTATTCGTAATAGCCAAGAAGTGAGAATGTATTAACAGAACTTGTTGAAATGGAAACTGATGAATGGATAAAGAAAATATGATATACTATATATATGTAGTGAAATACAATTAAATAATAAAAAAAGATAAAATTTGAAATTTGCAATGTTATAGAGGTCATTATATTAAGTGGAATTAACCAGGAAGAGAAAGATAAGTACCACATAGCCTTATGTATGTAACCTAAAAAAAATGACCTCATAGATGTTAAGAGCAGAATGGTGGTTACCAGAGCCTAGAGAGAGTGAAGAAAGGGAGGGAAGAGGGAAGACTGAGTAGCAGTACTATGTCATAGTTAGAGAGGAGAAAGCATTTTTGATATTCTATTGAACAATATGGCGACTACAGATGACGATACTATATTGATTTAAAAATGCTATAAAAAAGAAAACTAATGCTCATGTTTACTGAGGGAACTTAGTTACAACAGCAGCCTCTGTGAACCATAATATTTTCACAACCTTTCTTGCTATCAAGAATGTTTCAGTTGCAGCTTGAATCTCTTATCTGATCCCCATTCCTCTCCCCCTCCCACTCAGGACCTCTTAGGTGGCAAGAAATGCTTTCTCTCTGAAGGCAGCCCAATTATTTATTTGACAATTCTGACTATTGATCTATTCAATAAAATGGCATGTATTAAGTGGCATTTAATACATGTGATATTTCTTACTGTGTGGTAACAAATAAATCAGTGAATAAAGAAGAAAAAAATCAAAGATACAACTCATAGCATATTATTGATAGCTTTTGTCAAATACTGTTGTGTGAAATTGTTATTTATGTTTATTTCTTACACATCAACAGAAGTATAAACCTTATGAAGGAAGATCCATGCCTCTTTAGTATTGTATTCTCCTTTATTTCTCTTTCCTGTGTCTAGCACAGTGGCAAACAAATGGTGAATATCTTGTAAGTGTTTGCCAAATGCTAACCCATGAGACAATGCAGAGTACATTTGAAATTTCTCACCATATAGGGCATTTGTTTTCACTGGAAAAAGAAATCTTTCTCTAATTCTTACTGTTTATTCTCTTACACTTGGAACTTTTGCCATTTCAGAACTCAGTGGTGGTGTTATTGAATGTCTTTCAACTCTAGAAATCAAAGGGCCTTTGGGAATAAGAGTTTCTTTATGCTTCAGAGTTAGGAGCTTGCAAAGTACCATCAATGGGCTTTTTGTTACTTTTGAGGAAATGTTATATTTCAGGAGCATAGATACCTGGGGCATCTGCTTTAGTTGTTCCTTTTAAGAATATCAATTTATTCTTTTGTTCAACATGACTAAATGGAGAATTGCCTCCCTGAATTTTTGTAACGTAATGGGTGGAGAGCATAAATAAGTTCTTTCAAATGCCAAAATCTTGAATAATTATCATCTGGTATTTACTTTATCCTAAATATTCATTTGAGAGCTTCTTAAATTATAATCAAATTATAAAATCATTGATTCCATTGCACAAGTAATAGCCATCAAGCAACTTCTGGTCATATAGAAATTAAATGATAAACACATATATTGATATCTTAAATTTTATGAGTTTATGCTTTTGACATAATATATTGAATGAGGCCGGCGCCGCGGCTCAGTAGGCTAATCCTCCACCTAGCGGCACTGGCACTCCGGGTTCTAGTCCCGGTCGGGGCCCCGGATTCTTTCCCGGTTGTCCCTCTTCCAGGCCAGCTCTCTGCTATGGCCCGGGAAGGCAGTGGAGGATGGCCCAAGTGCTTGGGCCCTGCACTCCATGGGAGACCAGGAGAAGCACCTGGCTCCTGCCATCGGATCAGCGCGGTGCGCCGGCCGCAGCGCACCAGCCGTGGCGGCCATTGGAGGGTGAACCAACAGCAAAAAGGAAGACCTTTCTCTCTGTCTCTCTCTCTCTCACTATCCACTCTGCCTGTCCAAAAAAAAATATATATTGAATGAAAAATAAGAGATGTGAAATGTAAGAGAGAAGAAAAATGCTAAGATTGCATTATGAATGTCATTTTAAATACCAGATATCTAATTAAAATGTATGTGAAATAAATTTGCAAGAAGCTAACAAGTAATGATTTTTCAGTCTACAAGCTGACTTAAGTTTTCATTATGAAATGAATGCTGGGTTATATTACATTCTGCAGGCTGGCATTGTGGCACAGAGGGTTAAGCCACTCCCTGAAATGCTGGCATCCCTTATCAGAGCACCAGTAGTCCTGGATGCTCCACCCAATCCAGCTCTCTGCTAATGTGCCTAGGAAGGCAGCACAGGATGGTCCAGGTGCTTAGGCCATTGCCACCCACATGGAATTCTTGGCTCCAGTCCTTGGATTGGCCCAGCTTTGGCCATTGTCAGCCATTTTGGGAATCTAATAACAGATAGAAGATCTTTCTCTCCTTCCACACTCCTCCTTTCTGTAGCTACCTTTCAAATAAAATAAACCTTGAAGAAAAATAGCATATTATAACTTGAAAAAGTCCTATTTTTTATCTTAGTGATGGTGTATCAAATTTTTATGAAAGCAAAAAGTATTTAACTAAATCATTTGTGAGCATTTTCAAATAAGCACAAAAGTGGATTTTCCTATGTTTTTCTAAGTCTTAGAAATACAGTATGTGAAACAATACTATATTGTACCTAGGAGAGTATGTTACAACATTACTGTGGTATTAAATCTAGTTTATGAATTTTGATGTCAGAAAGATGGATGAAACTTTAAAACTTCCTAATATTTTTTATCTCAAGAATTATTGGGCTCTACTCTTTGGACCTTAGATAATAAACTTACTGATGAGGTTGTGTTGGTTAGTTTTTTGTCTCCCATCCAAGTACTAACCAGTCACAACCCTGTTTAGCTTCTGAGATCAGACTACATCAGGCATGTTTAGGGTGGTATGGCCATAGACTAGAGTTTTGTCTCTATAACTAGAATACCTGAGAGGAGCAACTTAGAAAGGAAGGTGTATTTCAGCTTACAGTTTTTTACATAGTCCAAGATCAGATGGCCTCGTTTATTCTTTTTTTTTTTATTATTATTTGACGGAGTTATAGACAGTGAGAGAGAGACAGAGAAAAAGGTCTTGCTTCCATTGGTTCACTCTCCAAATGGCCACTATGGCCGGTGCTGCGCTGATCCGAAGCCAGGAGCCAGGTGCTTCTTCCTTGTCTCCCATGCGGGTGCAGGGCCCAAGTACTTGGGCCATCCTCCACTGCCCTCCTGAGCCACAGCAGAGAGCTGGACTGGAAAGAGTAGCAACCGGGACTAGAACCTAGCACCCATATGGGATGCCAACGCTGGCAGTGGAGGATTAACCAAGTGACCAATGGTGCCCCCCCCATTGATTCTAGCATCTACTGAAGCTGAGGATGGTAGAGACAGGTAGGCTACACTGAGTTTATATAATCTTCTTGTGACAGCTACCTTTTAAGGGAAATCTTTCAGTGGCCTAAAGACCATCCACTAGACCCACTTCCTCAATATCCTAACTATCTTGTCTCCACCACTAATCCATTAACCATTAACAAGACTTTAGGGACCAAGCCTCTGATATATTGGGTCTTTGGTAGAAACCCAGATTACTATCCAAAGTTTAACAAGGGTTAACAATATTTCTATTTGCTTCAGGTTTCTATGTGAGAGGACATATGCTAGAGAAACCTTATTGGCCTCTTCCCTTATCCATTACTCATTGAAAATCACAAGAAGTGAATTTCCCTGACTGATGGATGACATTGGGTCAAGTTTCTCTATCGGACCCTGAGATTTATCCTCTTTTCTTTCTCATACTGCCTTGGGTCATTCTTAGTGTGGATATGTCTATCTATTCTGTGAATACAACGTTTTCTTGGTGTACTTCCTGAAATACAAAGCATATATGTGTGTGGAGTAGTGATAGTGTTATAGGGACAAGGGAGGTAGTAAATCCTGTGACCATAGAACTAATTCCACATTTTCAATCATCTTTTTTTTAAAGATTTATTTATTTATTTGAAAGTCATAGTTACATGGAAAGAGGAGAGGCAGAGAGAGACAGAGAGAGGTCTTCCATCTGATGGTTCACTCCCCAATTGGCCGTGATGGCTGGAGCTGTGCTGATCTGAAGCAAGGAGCTGGGACCTTCTTTGGGGTCTCCCACATGGTGCAGGGGCCTGGGAACTCGGGCCATCTTCTACTGCTTTCCCAGGCCACAGCAGAGCTGGATAGGAAGTGGAGCAGCCAGGTCTCACATGGGTGCTCATATGGGATATGGGAGCTTCAGACTAGGGTGTTAACCCATTGCAAAACAACACTGGCCCCTTCAATCATGTTATAAAAATAAATTCAAAATGCTTACTTCTATTTGTCTTCTTCATGTTATTACCCATTTTATCCCAAAATTGACAGGGAAAAAGGGAATATTATATCCTGAGTTCTAACAAACCTCAGCATCTACTGTAAAAAGTAAATGTGTGGGTTACTACCATCTGTTTCATGAATGATGTAGTAAATGATACCTTATCTAATGAACAACTTTTCTAGAATTTTACTATGCTTGGATCAAGATACTCAATGACATTTTTGAAATTTATCTAGAAGATTAAGATTTTATTATTCAACAAATGGTGCTGGGAAAGCTGGATTTCCACGTGCAGAAGCATGAAGCAAGACCCCTACCTTACACCTTAAACAAAAATCCACTCAACATGGATTAAAGACCTAAATTTTGACCTGACACCATCAAATTATTAGAGAACAATGGAAAAACCATGCAAGATATAGGCACTGGCAAAGACTTCTTGGAAAAAGACCCCGGAAGCACAGGCAGTCAAAGCCAAAATTAACACTTGGGATTGCATTAAATTGAGAAGTTTCTGTACGGCAAAAGAAATAGTCAGGAAAGTGAAGAGGCAACCAACAGAATGGGAAAAAATATTTGCAAACTATGCGACAGATAAAGAGTTGATAACCAGAATCTACGAAGAAATCAAGAAACTTCACAACAACAAAACAAACAACCACTTGACAGATGGGCCCAAGGACTTCAATAGACATTTTTCAAAAGAGGAAATCCAAATGGCCAACAGACACATGAAAAAATTTTCAAATCACTAGCAAACAGGGAAATGCAAATCAAAACCACAGTCAGGTTTCACCTCACCCCAGTTAGAATGGCTCACATTCAGAAATCGTCCAACCATGCTCAAGCTGACTTGCCCCAAATGGTAGAGTTAAAAACATACCAGGGGATTCCAATTCAGTCCCATCAAGGTGGCATGTACCAATGCCATCTCACTATTCCAAGTGATCAATTTCAGTTCACAATTGATCATAATGAAAGGACTAAGAGTCAAAGGGAGCACATAAACAAGTCTAGTACCTGCTAACACTAACCGATAGAATAAATAAAGGGGAGAGTGATCCAACATGGGAAGTGAGATACTCAGCAGACTCATAGAATGGCAGATGTCCTAAATAGCACTCTGGCCTCAGAATCAGCCCTTAAGGCATGCGGATCTGGCTGAAAAGCCCATGAGAGTACTTCAGGCATGGAAAGCCAAGACACTCTGGCAAAAGATCTCTGTGAGTGAGATCCCAGTGGAAAGAACAGGTCTTCAACGAAGGAGGTACCTTTCTCTGAAGGGAGGAGAGAACCTCCACTTTGACTATGACCTTGTCTAAACAAGATAAGAATCGGAGAACTCAGAGGGCTTCCATAGCCTTGGAAACTCATGACTGGAGCATAGGGAGATTACTGATGCCATAGACAGGAGTGTCAATTGGTAAAGTCAACAACAGGAGTCACTGTGCACTTACTCCTCATGTAGGATCTCTGTCCTTAATGTGCTGTGCATTGAGATTTAATGCTATAACGAGTACTCAAACAATATATTTCACTTTGTGTTTCTATGGGGGTGCAAACTGTTGAAATCTTTACTTAATGCATACTAAACTGATCCTCTGTAAAAAAAAAAAAAAAAAAAAAAAAAAAAAAAAAAAAAAAAAAAAGAAATTCTCCCAACTTGACTCTCACTGGGATTAAACATGACAATAGGTCTGATCTGATTTCATCATCATTAAAAAAAAATCATCTATTATTTTTCACTTTATGTTTCTGTGTGGGAGCAAACTGTTGAAATCCTTACTTAATGTATACTAAGCTGATCTTCTGTATATTAAGATAATCGAAAATGAATCTTGATGTGAATGGAAGGGGAGAGGGAGTGGGAGAGGGGAGGGTTGTGGGTGGGAGGGACGTTATGGGGGGGAAGCCATTGTAATCCATAAATCGTACTTTGGAAATTTATATTCATTAAATAAAAGTTAAAAAAAAAGAAATCGTCCAACAACAGATGCTGGAGAGGATGTGGGGAAAAAGGGACACTAACCCACTGTTGGTGGGAATGCAAACTGGTCAAGCCACTATGGAAGTCAGTCTGGAGATTCCTCAGAAACCTGAATATAACCCTAATATACAACCCAACCATCCCACTCTTTGAAATTTACCCAAAGGAAATTAAATTGGCAAAAAAAAAAAGTGGTCTGCACCTTAATGTTTATTGCAGCTCAATTCACAATAGCTAAGACCTGGAACCAACCCAAATGCCCATCAACAGTAGACTGGATAAAGAAGTTATGGGACATGTACTCTATACAATACTGTACAGCAGTAAAAAACAAACAAACAAACAAACATAAAAAACACTGAAAATCCGGTCATTTGCAACAAGATGGAGGAATTTGGAAACCATCATGCTGAGTGAATTAAGCCAGTCCCAAAGGGACAAATACCATATGTTCTCCCTGATCGGTGACAACTAACTGAGCACCAAAAAGGAAACCTGTTGAAGTGAAATGGACACTATGAGAAACAGTGACTTGATCAGCCCTTGTCCTGACTGTTGATATACAGCTTAATACTTTATCCCTTTTAGTATTTTTTTGTTCTAGTTAATACTATTGGTTGAACTCTTTAATTAACACACAATTATCCTTAGGCATTTAAATTTTAACTGAAAAGTGATCTCTGTTAAATATAAGAGTGGGAATAAGAGAGGGAGAAGATGTACAATTTGGGACAAGCTCAAGCTGACTTGCCCCAAATGGTAGAGTTAGAAACGTGCCTGGAGATTCCAATTCAAGCCCATCAAGGTGGCATGTAGCAATGCCATCTCACTAGTCCAAGTGATCAATTTCAGTTCACAGTTGATCATACTGATAGGTCTAAGAGTCAAAGGGATCACTCAAACAAGATCAGTGTCTGCTAATACTACCTTATAGAATTAAAAAGGAGAGAACGATCCATCATGGGAAGCAGGATACACAGTGGACTCATAGAATGGCAGATGTCCTAAACAGCACTCTGGCCTCAGAATCAGCCCTAAAGGCATTCGGATCTGGCTGAAAAGCCCATGAGAGTATTTCAGGCATGGAAAGCCAAGACACTCTGGCAAAAAAAAAAAAAAAAAAAAAAAAAAAAAAAGACTTAAATGAAAGATCTCTGTGAGTGAGATCCTAGTAGAAAGAATGGGCCATCAAAGAAAGAGGTACCTTTCTCTGAAGGGAGGAGAGAACTTCCACTTTGACTATGACCTTGTCTAAATAAGATTGAAGTCAGAGAACTTATAACAAGAGCCTAGGGAGATTACTGATGCCATAAACAAGAGTGTCAATTTGTTAAGTCAACAACAGGAGTCACTGTGCACTTACTCCTCATGTAGGATCTTTGTCCTTAGTGTGCTTTACATTGAGATTTAATGCTATAACTAGTACTCAAACAGTACTTTACACTTTGTGTTTCTGTGTGGGTGCAAACTGTTGAAATCTTTAATTAATATATACTGAATTGATCTTCTGTATATAAAGATAATTGAAAATGAATCGATGTTAATGGAATTGGAGAGGAAGTGGTAGATGGGAGGGTTTTGATGGGAGGGAAGTTATTGGGAGGAAAGCCATAAGCTGTACTTTGGAAATTTATATTTATTAAATAAAATGTTTCACACTAGGTTCCTTTGTTAAGTTTATATCTATCAGAAAATACACCCAGGGGAAAGCATACCTATGCATCAGCAACAGTGTTATCTTTTTTTTTTTAAAGATTGATTTATTTTACTTAAAAGTCAGAATTACACAGAAAGAGGAGAGGCAGAGAGAGATAGGAGAGAGAGAGAGAAAGAGGTCTTCCATCTGTTGGTTCACTTCCCAATTGGCCACAATGGCCGGAGCTGTCTCCCACGAGGTGCAGGGGCCCAAGGGCTTGGGCCATCTTCTACTCCTTTCCCAGGCTATATCAGAGAGCTGGATCGGAAGTGGATCAGCAAGGACTCAAAGTGGTGCCTGTATGAGATGTGGGCACTGCAGGCGGCTGCTTTACCCACTTTGTCACAGTGCTGACCCCAACAGTTTTATCTTCTACCCTCTCCTCCTCCTCCTAACTCTTTGCTTTTTATTCTTGTCAACCTGTATGTATGGACAGAATAAATTAGGGGATGATTTGGGGAAATCCATATAGAGTAGATACAGATTAAATCCAGGTTTAATGAATGTAATGAGGAATTACAGTAGTCCACTGGCTTTTCTATGCTAGAGTGAGATGCCTTTAAGAATGTTTATTCTGGAAGCCTTATGATTTCTCATCAATATCTAACCTGAATTCTCATGATGTCTTTGAAAGGTAAGTAATGGTTGCAAAATCACAGCAAAATAACAATATAGATATAATACAACATACTGATAAGTAGATATGAAACAACAATATAGATATAAGCAAACAATATAGCTATGATGAACCAAAATAACATTTATAATAACTAACATGGTTACTAGGCAATTAAGTGTGTTGAATAGTGAATGCATCTTTGGTGTTTAGAATTGTTAGTTTAAATGCAATTTATTCATTTAAAGATACCAATGTAGGGGCCGGCACTTTGGCACAGCATGTAAAGCTGCTGCCAGCAGTGCCAGCATCCCATACGGACACCGGTTCGAGTCCCAACTGCTCCACTTCCATTGAGCTCTTTGCTATGGCCTAGGAAAGCCTAGAAGATGGGTAAAGTCCTTGGGCCCCTGCACCCATGTGGGAGACCTGAAAGAAGCTCCTGGCTCCTGGCTTTGGATCAGCACAGCAGTGACCCTTGCAGCCATCTGGGGAGTGAACTAGCGGATGGAAACCCCTCCCCCCACCCCGTCTCTCTCTGCCGCTGCCTCTCTGTAACTCGGCCTTTCAAGAAAATAAATAAATCTTAAAAAAAAATCAATGTATTGTAACTTGGGCCATCCACTAGAAAATTAAACAAATGAATCAAGGTGAAAATACCTTTTTCTAAGTTGTTTTATGAAAATTGGTTATAAAATCTGCAGATTTGAATTATATTATATGGCAGACTTTTGAAAAGATTTAGTAAAACACACATTAAACGCGATGATTCCTCACAAAACAAAACATCTGGTACTGCTAGTGAAATGCTCATTAATGAGCCAATAAATGTTGAAGATGAATTATTGTCAGGAGAACAGAGATTTCAAAATTTCAAATTATTTTATAAGAAAAATTTAATACCTCTCAGGCAGTCAAAAAAGATTTATTTTATTTGTTCGAAAGGCAGAGTTACATTGGAGGCAGAGGGAGAGAGAGAGAGAGAGAGGGAGGGAGGGAGAGAGAGAGAGAGAGAGAGAGAGAGAGAGGTCTTCCATCTGTTGCTTCACTCCTTAGATGGCCGCAATGGCCGGAGCTGGGCTGATTTCAAGGTAGGAGCCTGGAGCTTCTTTTAGGTCTCCCCTGTGGGTGCAAAGGTCAAGCACTCAGGTCATCCTCCACTGCTTTTCCAAGCACATTAGCAGGAAGCTAGATCAGAAGTGGGAGCAACAGGACTCGAAAATGTGCCCATAAGGGATGCTGGCACTGCAGGCGGCAGCTTTACTCTCTAGGCTACAGCGCTGGCTCCTGTGAAAATATCCTTTTAACAATCTATTTGATCTATTCTTTAATTTTTTAAAGAAAGCTTTGAGGTTTCATTTTAAGACCAATGATGTTTTTTAAAGTTGTTGGCTAATATACTGTATATGATAAATGACTATAGATGATATTATTCTTAAATATTTATACTCTTTTTAAAGTTTTATTTATTTATTTGAAAGAGTTACACAGAGAGAGGAGAGGCAGAGAGAGAAAGAGAGAGAGAGAGAGAGAGAGAGGTCTTCCATATGTTGGTCATTCCCCAACTGGCTGCAACAGCCGGAGCTGAGCCGATCCAAAGCCAAGAGCCAGGAGCTTCATCCAGGTCACGCAAGCAGGTGCAGGGGCCCAAGGGCTTGGGACATCTTCTACTGCTTTCCCAGGCCACAGCAGAGAGCTGGATTGGAAATGGAGCAGCCAGGACTTGAACCAGCGCCCATATGGGATGTCGGTGCTTCAGGCCAGGGCGTTAACCCGCTGAGCCACAGTGCTAGCCCTATACTCAACTATTTTAAAAAGAAGCAATAAGGTCATTAGAATAGAAGTGTAAACTAATGAAAACTTTAGAAGAAATGATATATCCAAAACCAGATTTTTCCATTATACTTAGGAAAGAAAAGTCTAACTACTTAATTTTTCTATGAATCACTATTTAAATTTTTTATTAACATGTAATATTTGCACATTTTTATGGGTATAGTGCAATACTTCAATATATATACACAGCAAAACAATCAAGTCAGGCAGTCAGCCATTCCAGTATTTTATCTTTCCTTTTGTGTGGAAACTATTAGATCCTCTAATCCAGTTCACTATACAGTATACAGTACTTTATTGTGAATGATGGTCAACCTGTATACTAGAATACTAAAACTTCTTACTTCTATCTAATTATTACTATAATTCTACCTAAATTATCTGAACTCCTCTATCTCTCCTCCCCCAACTCTTCCCAACCAGCAGTTATCACTATTCTAAGTCCAGATCAATTATTTTTCAATTATCTACATATGAAGGAGAACATATAGTATTTGTGTTTCTGTGTCTGGATTATTTGATTTAACCTAATGATCTTCACGCTATCCATTTTGCTGCAAATGGTTTTATTTATTTTAATGGAAAAATAATATTCCCAATGTGTAGTTACTATTTTCTTCATCCTTTCATTTGCTAATGGACACCTTGGTTGATTCTACTTCTTGACTTTTGTGGATGGTGCTGCAATGAATATGTAGTTCAGGAATCTCTTTCATCAGCTGATTTCAATTCCTTAAATATATATACTCAGAATTGGGAGAACTTGTACATATGGTAGATCTAAAATTTTATTTTAATTTTTAATCAGTTTTTAATAGATTAACTGTCCTTTTTAGATATAATTCTAAGAACATAATAATATTCGACTCACTCCCCATCCCCACCCAACCTTCCTTCCTTCCTTCTCCTTTTCTTTCATTTTTAGCTTTTGAACTAAAATATTTTAAATTTACATTACAGTAAAAAGGCTTAAGACTTTACCAAATAAGAAGTTTAACAAGTAAAAAGTCCTGGTTAGTGAGAATATAGGCAATGGCCATAAACAATAATTGTGTGGAAAAATGACCATTTCACCCATACATAGTATATTTTAAAGTAACTACAGATAATTAAAACTATAGTAGTATAACATTCTTAACTATTAGCTGATAAAGGTATAAAACAAAGTTTTGCAAAACTATATTTGCTGCAATACTGATACACACAGACATTTCTTACTTTTTTCTATCTTTTTTTTTTTTTTTTGAATTTTAGCTCCCACATGTAAGCGAGAACATATGGTATCTGTCTTCCTGGATTTGGCTTATTTCACTCAACAACATGTCCTCCAGTTGTGTCCATATTGCTGCAAATGGTAGAATTTCTTTCTTTCTACAGCTGAATAATATTTCATTGTGTATATATACCACATTTTCTTTAAGCATTCTTCTGATGATGCACACATTGGTTGATTTCAAATTTTGGCTATTGTGAACCATGCTGCTATGAGCATAGTAGTACAGGTATCTCTTATACATTGTGTTCAAATCTTTTGGGTATATACCCTGTAGTGAGATTGCTGGATCATATGGTAAGTCTATTTCTGGTTTTTAAAGAAATCTTTACACTGTTTCCCACAGTGGCTGTATGACTTTACATTCCCACCAACAGTATATAAGTGTTCTTCTTTGTCCACATCCTTGCCAGTATTTGTTACTCTTTGTGTTTTGGATTTTAGCCATTGATAGGGGTGAGGTGATATCTCATTGTGGTTTGGATTAGCATTTACTTGATGGTTAGTGAGGTTGAGAATTTTTTTCATATTTTTGTTGTTCATTTGTATTTCTTCTTTTTTTTTGACAGAGAGAGAGAGAGAGAGACAGAGAGAAAGGTCTTCCTTTGCTGTTGGTTCACCCTCCAATGGCCACCGTGGCCAGTGCACCACGCAGATCCAAAGCCAGGAGCCAGGTGCTTCTCCTTGTCTCCCATGCGGGTGCAGGGCCCAAGCACTTGGGCCATCCTCCACTGCACACCCAGGCCACAGCAGAGAGCTGTCCTCTTCAGGGGCAACCAGGACAGAATCCAGCGCCTGGACCGGGACTAGAACCCTGGGTGCCGACCCGGCAGGAGGAGGATTAGCCTATTGAGCCGTGGCGCCGGCCTGTATTTCTTCTTTTGAGAACCATTGAAGTCCTTTGCCCATTTCTTAACTGGATTGGTTATTTTTGTTGTTTTTTATGTTGCTGATTTATTTGGGATATTAATTCTTTGTCAGCTGGTTTTCAAATATTTTCTCCCATTCAGTTGGATGTGTCTTCACTCTATATGTCATTTCCTTCGCTGTTTAAGAGTTTCTGAGTTTGATATAGTCCCATTTATTTAGTTTTGCTTTTGTTGCCTTGTTTTAGGGGTCTTATTAAAAAATGTGTCCCCTATATCAATATCTTATAGACTTTCTACTACTTTTTCTTCCAGCTCCTTCATAGTCTCAGGTGTTAAATTTAGGTCTTTGATATATCTTGAGTTGGCTTTTGTATATAGTCAGAGGTATGGATCTAATTTCATTCTTCTGCATATATAAATCCAGTTTTACCAGCACCATTTGATGTAGAGACTATCCTTACTCCACTGTATGGGCTGAGTGTTTTTGTCAAAAATAATTTGGTGGTATGCATGTGGATTAATTTCTGGGCTCTCTATTCTGTTCCATTGATCTATGTATTGGTTGTTATGCTTGTGCCATGCTGTTTAAATTACTATTGCTTTGTAATATGCTTTGCAGTCAGGTATTGTGAAGCCACCACATTGCTTTCCTTTCCTCCCTCCCCGACTCATACATAGCGCCCTGTTCGGCAGTGAAAAGCCACACAGCGTGCCTCTATTCTGCTGCTATCAGTGTCATAATCAGAGTCATGGCAACGTGTGGGCAAAGGACGGATCTGCTTCATACTGAAACTGTGGGAGTTTTGGACATTATTCCCAGAGCTATGCTTGTTTACTCCATTTGATCTGGGGGATTCACCTAAGCTGTGGGGGGATAATACCAGAAGCAGCCCATAAAAAATTCCACTACCGTCCTGGGAGATCTGGGTAATGACCCCACTATACCCTGCAAAACAAGGACTGTAACAATTCATGCTAAATTTCTCAGTCACACTGGAATCTACCTGGTGAACACAGGGATGAACTTGCCTGCATTGTAATTCCCTGGACTCGTATCCTCCACAATAAAATCTGTATTCCTTGTAGTTACAATGTAGGACTGGAACAGGATTCACTTCACTTCCTATAATCTTAGGACTAGGGCTGTTAATATTATAAGCCACAGCACCAGTTAGACTCTCCTAGCAGGTCCCAAGGAAGGGTACATCTGTATCATGCGGCCAGCACTGTGGTGCAGCAGGTTAAAGTCCAGGCCTGTGGTGCTGGCATCCCATATGGCATGAGTTTGAATACCAGCTCCTCCACTTCTGATTCCTCTCTCTGCTATAGCCTGGGGAAGCAGTAGAAGATGGCCCAAGTCCTTTAGCCCCTGTACCTGCATGAAGACTGGGAAGAAGCTCCTGGCTCCTGCCTTCACTTCAGCTCTGCTCTGGCCTTTGAGGTCATTTGGGCAATGAACAAGAAGATGGAAGGCTTCTCTCTCTTTGGATGTACCTCTCTATGTAACTTTCAAATAAATAAAATAAATCTTTAAAAAGAAACAAAATCTGTATCACACAGTACTAGAGCAACACCAATTGATTCCACAAGCCCCAGCACCACTCAGCCTTGCCAGAGGACAAGAGGACAGCCACCCCTGTCTCCTGTGGCTTGAAGAACAAGGCCCTGGCTATCACATTTGCCAGGGAGACTGAAGCCTATCTCTCTGTGGGCCATAGATACACACCCAGAGAAAACCTTATTCATCTCAAAGCCACAGTTCTATCCCTATGAACTGCAGCAGACTAGTCCACTGTGTCAATTACAGAAACAGCTGACATTGATTAAGACAAAAGAAATTACTCAGAGACTAAACTCCTGGGCTCACCTAGAACCAAAGCCAAAGCAACAAGTCAAGTGATACCCTGCATTTAAGCTAAGCCATAAACTCTTTTTTGCAATAAAACCTACTCCATAAAGAAGGAGAGAGGAGCACACCAGATGGGCAGACATCAATATAGAGACACAGGAGAAATGAAGAAGCAAGTTACCATGATGCCTCCAAAAGAGCACAATAATCCTTCAGAATTAGATCCTGAATGAGACAGATATGGAATTCAAAATAATGATTGTAAGGAAACCCAATGAAATGTAAAAGAATGCAGATAGACAGACTAAAGAGATGAGGAAATCAATGATTGGCACGAATGAAATATTACTAAAGAGAGAGAACTAATTAAGAAAAGCCAAATAGAAATTTGGAGATGAAAGTATCTATCAGTAAAGCAAAAATATGATTGAAGAGCAGATTAGACCAAGTGGAGGGAAGAATTTGTGACCTCAATGGTAAGAATTTTGAAATAACCCAATCAGACAATAACAGAGAAAAGAAGTAAAAAGAATGAAGAAAGTCTACACAAAATATGGGATATCATTAAATGACCAAATATTCATATTCTTGGTATTCGAAAAGAAAAGGAAAAAGCCATTGAGAACCTGTTGAACATAATGATAATAAAAAATTTCCCAGATTTTGAAAGAGACATGGACATCCAGATACAAGAAGCTAAAGAAGTCCAATCAGACTCAACCAAAAAATGTTTCCTAGACATATTGTTATCAAATTGTCAAAAGTTAAGGAAAGTATCTTAAAGACAGTAAGAGAATTGTGTCGAGTTATATATAAGGGAAAACCAATTTGATTAACATTATACTTCTCAGCAAAAAACCTACAGGCTAGTAGAGAATGGGATGATATATTTAAGGCCTTCATAGAAAAAATTTCCAACCAAGAATATTATATCCAGTGAAGCTATCTTTAAAAAGTGAGGAAGAAAGTATTTTCCAGATAAGCAACAACTGAGAGAATTCCCCACTGCCAGACCAACCTTACAAGAAATTCTAAAGGATGTGATACACTAGAAGTAAACATGAAACATATGTCACCACCAAATTCATTGACAGAGCAGGACTCATGATCTAAATAGGGTTAGTTTGACTTCCTCTTTTCCAATTTGTATCCCTTTGATTTCTTTTTCTTGCCTAATAGATCTGGGTAAAACTTCCAGGACTATATTGAGTAGCAATGGTGAGCATGGCCATACTTGTCTGATTTTGGATGTTAGTGAGAATGCTTCCAATTTTTCCCCATTCAATAGTACGTTGGCCATGGGTTTGTCAAAAATTGCCCTGATTGTGTTGAGGAATGGTCCTCCTATACCCAGTTTGCTTAAGGTTTTCGTCACAAAAGAATGTTGTATTTTATCAAATGCTTTCTCTACATTTATTGATATAATCATATGATTTTTGTTTTTCAGTTTGCTAATGTGATACATCACATTGATTGATTTGTGAATGTTGAACCATCCCTGCATTCCAGGGATAAATCTCACTTGGTCCCAGTGAATGATCTTTCTGATGTGTTGTTGGGTATGATTGGCTGGTATTTTATTGATGAATTTTGCATCTATGTTCTCCAGGGAAATTGGAGAACAATTTCTCTTATATTCTCTCTTATATTTTTTTCTGATTTAAGAATTAAGTTACTGCTTTGCTTCATAGAAAAAGTTTGGGAGGATTCCCTCCCTTTCCTATTCAGTAGTGTGCACACTGTGGATTTGTCTTATATTACCTTTATTGCACTGAGGTATGTTTCATGTATATCCATTGTTTTAAATTTTTTTAATAATAAAATGATATTTATTTTATCAAATGCTTTCTCTGCATCTATTGAGGTAATTAGTAATGGTTGACTTTCATTTTGTTGATATTGTGTGTCACATGTGTTGATTTGTATTTGTAGAGTCATCCCTGCATCCATGAGATAAATCCCTTTTGTTCAGGGTGGATGATACTTTTTTGTCTTATTAGATTCAATTTGATAGTCTTTTGTTCAAAATTTTTTATCTACATTCATCAGGGATATTGGTCTGTGCTTCACTTTTTTTTTGTTGTTTCTTTGGTTTTGGAATTAAGATAGTTTTGGCCTCATAGAATCAATTCAGAAGGTTTCTGTCTCTTTCAATTGTTTTGAATAATCTGAGAAGAATTGGTGTCAGTATTTTTTTTTAAAGTTAGGACAAATTCAGCAGTGAAGCCATCAGATTTGGACTTTTCTTTATTACTGACTCAATATCAACCTTGGTTATTTGTCTGTTATGGTTTTATATGTATTTGTGTCTAAATTTTGCAACATTTTGTCTGTCCAGAAATCTCTCCAGTTCTCCTAGATTTTCCAATTTGTTGGCATGCAGTTGTTAATAATTATTCCTAATGATTCTTAATGATTCTGTGATGTCAGTTGTAATGTATTTCTCATTTTTTATTTTATTGAGTCTTCTTGCTTGATTAGTTAAAGCAGTTATTTATGAATTTTGGTTACTTTTTCAAAAAATTAGCTTCTCATTTTACTGATATTTTGTATGATTTTTAAAAAAATTTTATTTGACTTTTTATTATTTCTTTCCTCCTACTAATTTTAGGTTTGTTTTGTTTTTGCTTTTCTAGGTCCTTGAGATGCATTGTTAGATTATTTGACACTGTTCCAATTTTTTGATGCAGGCATGGATTGCTCAAAATGTTCCTCTTAAACTGCATTTCCTGTATCCCACAAGTTTTGATATGTTGTATTTTTATTTTCATTCATTTTGCGATTTTATTTTTGTTTCCTTTTTGAGTTCTTCTTTGATCTACTGCTCATTCAGGAGCATGTTGTTCAATCTCCATGTGTTTATATATCTCCTAGAGATTCTTTTATTGTTAATTTCTGCCTTCATCCCATTGTGGTCAGAAAAGATACATAATATGATTTAATATTTTTTAATTTGTTGAGACTTGCTTTATGGCCTAGTGTATGGTCTCTCCTGGATAATATTCTATACAATGTTGAAAAAATATATGTATTCTGCAGCTGTGGTATGTAACGTTCTGTTGGTGTCTACAAAGTTCATTTGGTCTATAAGTATAGATTAGCTGTTATGTTTCTTTGTTGATTTTTTGATTGATTGATCTTTCCATTTTTGAGCATACAGTGTTGAAATCTCCCTGTGTTATTGTATTTGAGCTTATAACTACTTTTAGATCTACTAACATTTATTTCATAAAACTGGGTGTCCTAAAGTTGGGTGCATATGCATTTACAATAGTTACATCTTCTTGATAAGTTGATTCTTTAATCATAAAATAATGATCTCTTTTTATCTTAAAGTCTATTTTGTCTGTTGTGAGTATAGCTATGCCTGCTTACTTCTGATTACAATTTTCATGAAATATCTTTTCACATCCTTCCACTTTCAGTTTGTATTTTCGTTTTTGAAAGAGTGCTTCTTTTAGGTAGCACGTAATTGGGTCTTTTAAAAAATAGATTCAGCCTGTCTGTATCTCTTAATTGGGAAATTTAATCCATTTACATTTAAGGTTATTATTAATAATTAATGAGTAGGTACTGCCATTTTCCCATAAACGTTCCTATTGTTTAGAATCTCCTTTTTTTTTTTACTATGAGGTTTTCTACTTTCACATTCTTTCATGATTCTGGTTTCCTTTCTCTGTTTAAGTATGTAGTATATGCATCTTTAAGTACATTTGTAAGGTTGGCTAGGGGGTGACAAATTCCTTCCATTTTTGCTTGTCTTTGGAAGGTCTCTGTTTCATCTTCATTCATGAATGAAAGCTTTAATAGGTAAAATGTTCTCTGTTGGCAGGTTTTTTTCTTCACAAACTTGGTCCATGTTTCTCCATTCTTTCCTGGCCTGTGCTGTGGGTTCCATGTTGATAAATCTACTGTCAGTTTGAAGGGAGTTCCTTTAAAAGTAGCCTGGAATTTCTCTCTTGAAAATTTTAGGATATTCACTTTTTGTTGTACTTTTGAAATTTGACAATAATGTGTCATGATGAGGTTCTTTTCTGATCATACCCATTTGGGATTAAATGTGCTTCTTTTATTTACATGTCCATAAATTTCTCCAAACTGGGGAAGTTTGCTGCTATTATATCATTGAATAGATTTTCTAAGCCATTCTTTTTTCATATTCCTTTAAATATTCTTTTTTAATTTATTTTGTTTTTTTGAGGGATTTTTAAGCTTTTATATAATAAATATAAATTTCCTTTTTTTAACTTTTATTTAATGAATATAAATTTCCAAAGTACAGTTTATGGATTACAATGGCTTCCCCCCCATAACGTCCCTCCCACCCACAACCCTCCCCTTTCCCACTCCCTCTTCCATTCACATCAAGATTCATTTTCAATTCTCTTTATATACAGAAGATCAGTTTAGCAAACATTAAGTAAAGATTTCAACAGTTTGCTCCCACACAGAAACATAAAGTGAAAAATACTGTTTGAGTACTAGTTATAGCATTAAATCTCATGTACAGCACACTAAGGACAGAGATCCTACATGAGGAGTAAGTGCACAGTGACTCCTGTTGTTGACTTAATAAATTGACACTCTTGTTTATGGCATCAGTAATCACCCTAGGCTCTTGTAATGAGCTGCCAAGGCTATGGAAGCCCCTGAGTTCACTGACTTTGATCATATTTAGACAAGGCCATGGTCAAAGTGGAAGTTCTCTCCTCCGTTCAGAGAAAGGTACCTCCTTCTTTGATGACCCGTTCTTTCCACTGGGATCTCACTCGGGGAGATCTTTCATTTAGGTTTTTTTTTTTTTTTTCCCAGAGTGTCTTGGGTTTCCATGCCTGAAATACTCTAATGGGCCTTTCAGCCGGATCCGAATGCCTTAAGGGCTGATTCTGAGGCCAGAGTGCTGTTTAGCACATCTGCCATTCTATGGGTCTGCTGTGTATCTCACTTCCCATGTTGGATCATTCTCTCCCTTTTTTATTCTATCAGCTAGTATTTGCAGACACTATTCTTGTTTATGTGATCCCTTTGATTCTTAGTCCTATCATTATGATCAATTGTGAACAGAAATTGATCACTGGGACTAGTGAGATGGCATTGGTACATGCCACCTTGTCCCGTATTGAAAAAAAAAAATTTCCAAAGTAGAGCTTTTGGATTACAGTAGCTTCCCCCCCATAACTTCCCTCCCACTCGCAACCCTCCCATCTCCCACTCCCTCTCCCGTTCCATTTGCATCAAGATTCATTTTCAATTATCTTTATATACAGAAGATCAATTTAGTATATGCTAAGTAAAGATTTCAACAGTTTGCTCCCACACAGAAACATAAAGTGTAAAATACTGTTTGAGTACTAGTTATAGCATTAATTCACATTGGACAACACATCAAGGACAGAAATCCTACATGAGGATTAAGTGCACAGTGACTCCTGTTGTTGACTTAACAAATTGACACTCTAGTTTATGGCATCAGTAATCTCCCTAGGCTCTTGTCATGAGTTGCTAAGGCTATGGAAGTCTCTTAAGTTTGCCAACTGCAATCTTATTTAGACAAAGTCATAGTCAAAGTGGAAGTTCTCTCCTCCCTTCAGAGAAAGGTACCTCCTTCTTTGATGGCCCGTTCTTTCCACTGGGATCTCACTTGCAGAGATCTTTCATTTAGGTCATTTTTGTTTTTGCCAGAGTGTCTTGGCTTTCCATGCCTAAAATACTCTCATGGGCTCTTCAGCCAGATCCGAATGCTTAAGGGCTGATTCTGAGGCCAGAGTGCTGTAAACAGGACATCTGCCATTCTATGAGTCTGCTCTGTATCCCACTTCCCATGTTGGATCTTTCTTTCCCTTTTTACTTCTTTCCCTTTTTACTTTTTACTACTTTTTACTTTCCTTAATACTTCAGTTAGTATTAACAGACACTAATCTTGTTTATGTGATCCCTTTGACTCTTAGACCTATCAGTGTGATCAATTGTGAACTGAAATTGATCACTTGGACTAGTGAGATGGCATTGGTGCATCCCACCTTGATGGGATTGAATTTTGTTCTCCTGGAGCGGCAACTACAGTGGAAGTGAAGTATGTATAGTGCCTGCCCTCTGCTTCAAGAACATGCTGGGCAAGGAGCAACTGGCCTGAGGGGAAATAATGCTGTAAATGAGCACATTTCCTGTATTCAATCCCAGTGGTAGTACAGGCTCATATGCGGCTGCTTGCATGGGAAAGTTGCCCATGGGATCACAGTTCTCTCCTGGCAGTTTCATAAGAAAAGTAGTTAGACAAGAGAGAAGTAGGTGAAACTGCAGCTTATCTTTTAAGTACATGCTGTCAGTCCCTAGATGAGGTAGATTTAAAGCAACTACCCAAGGGAGAAGGCATAAGTAAGATTTCATAGCATGTGTAGGGCATCAGCTCTCTGTCCCTGGCAAAAGCCCGCTGAGCAACAGTTGGTGGAGGGAGAAGAGTTTGGTAAGATTACAGTTCTGTCTCTGGCTCCTGTTCTTCACTAATTAAGACGTTCTATGAAGGCTTGTAATTACTGATTCCTCTCTTTTTTCCTAATAATATCATGCTGTTCTTCTCCCTCATATACTATATTCTTGGCACACTGGTCATTTTTCAGTTCCTCAAATCCACTCCATTTTGCTTGACTTCTAGCCTTGGAATCTAATATTCCTTATCTAGTTTTCTGCCATAAGCACCACTTCTTCACAATTTACTGGGGAATTCTCTGTCCTTCAAGGGTGGGTATCGTTTTAAATGTCATCTCTTCAATGAGGCCTTCTATGCCCAGGCTCACACAGCCTCTCTTGCTCCAATGTTCAAGAATCTGTGATTATTATATTGAATTCTATGCAGTCATTAATAAAAACAAGGGCCAAAAAGACACTATAAATGTTTAGCCCTTATTAGAACCCCTCAAAATTTAACACTATTCTGACACAAAGTTTATATTAGATTTTAATATAATTGTTATTTTACACACCCCCACAAGAATGAGACAGAACTATCATGTCCTGGTTCAATTCCCAAATGCTTCCAATGAAGGGGGTTGGACCAGATTGAAGCTAGGACCTGGGAACTTAGTCTCTCATGCATCTGGCAGGGATCCAACCACTTGAGCTATTCCAGGATATGTATTAGTAAGAAGTTGGAATTGGGATCCAGAGGTGGGAGTCAAACTCATGCACTGTATATGTGTCATGGATAATCCAATTGGTGTGTTAACTACTAAGCAAGATGTATATTCCTTAAAATAATTTTGAATCATGAAGTGAAACAATATATGGGAATACTTTAAAAAGTTCATTGAGATGGAATTAAAATATAGGTCTATTTTGAAATCTGTGCATAGTTTTTTTGTTAATATACATTTTCCATGACTTTTTTTTGAAAATCAGCCATACATAATTTAAAATTTTTGTGCCAAAATCATCTATCCCCAATGATCTTTTATCTTTTAGTTCTATTATTTTTTGAAAAGTTTTTGATACACCCTCATTTGAATGATATTTTCAGAGACCATGCTATGTGTTATCACCTAAAATTTCTACAAAGGTAGACTTTTGTTAACTTTAAGAAACTATAAACTGATGGGAGAAATAACACATTTTGAGTTTTTTCAATAATTTTTTCAAGTTTTTATACTTTTGGTTGGATGTCTTAGAAAGGAGTGGGTAGGTTATCTTTTTAATTTTAATCATAATAATGTATCATACATGATTTTCAGAGCAAAACGTAATACCTAGTTATACTCATTCATCTAATGGATACTTATTGAACAGCTTTCACATGCCAATGAAAAGCTGTCCAAAATCTCTGAAAGTCAATTCTCTCTTTAGTTGGTTCATTAATAGTCAAGTTACCGAGCTTAAAAAGCATATTGAGGCCAGGGCCGCGGCTTACTAGTCTAATCTTCTGCCTGCGGCGCTGGCACCCCAGGTTCTAGTCCTGGTTGGGGCGCCGGATTCTGTCCCGGTTGCTCTTTTTCCAGTCCAGCTTTCTACTGTGGCCTGGGAGTGCAGTGGAGGATGGCCCAAGTGCTTGGGCCCTGCACCCACATGGGAGACCAGGAGGAAGCACCTGGCTCCTGGCTTCGGATTGGTGCAGCGCGCAGGTCGCAATGTGCCGGCTGTAACGGCCACTTGGGGGGTGAACCAACAGAAAAAGAAAGACTTTTCTCTCTGTCTCTCTCTCTCTCACTGTCTAACTCTGCCTGTCAAAAAACAAACAAAAAAAATAAAAAAAAACAAAACTCAAACAAACAAACAAAAAGCATATCGATAGGGGCCGATGCTGTGGTAAGGCGCAAAGAGCCACTACTTACAACACCAGCATCTCCTGGTTCAAGCCCTGGCTGCTCCACTTTTCATCCAGCTACCTGTTACTGTGCCTTGAAAAGCAGAGGAAAATGGCCCAGTACTTAGTCTATTGCTTTCCACTAAGGAGACCTGGAAGAAGCTTCTGGCTCCTGGTTTCACTGTGGCCCAGCCTTCTTTGTTGCAGCCATTTGGGGGAGTGAACCAGAGAGTGGAAGAACTCTCTCTGTCTCTCCCTCACTATGAAATTCTGCCTTTCAAATAAATAAAGCAAAGCTTAAAAAAGAATATAGATAATTATTTCCTAATACCACTTTATCTATGAAATTTTCACTGTACATTCTATGCTATAATTGCCTATATTAGAATTGGGAATATAATGGACACTATGAGAAACAATGACTTGATCAGCCCTTGTCCTGACTGTTGATGTACAATTTAATACTTTATCCCTTTTAGTATTTTTTTTTGTTCTACTTAATACTATTGGTTAAACTCTGTAACTAACACACAATTATTCTTAGGTGTTTAAATTTAACTGAAAAGTGATCTCTGTTAAATATAAGAGTGGGAATAAGAGAGGGAGGAGATGTACAATTTGGGACATGCTCAAGCTGACTTGCCCCAAATGGTGGAGTTAGAAATGTGCCAGGCACTCTGAAAAAAAAAAAAAGAGGACCTAAATGAAAGATCTCTTTGAGTGAGATCCCAGTAGAAAGAACGGGCCATCAAAGATGGAGGTACCTTTCTCTGAAGGGAGGGAGAACTTCCACTTTGACTATGGCCTTGTCTAAATATGATCAGAGTCGGTGAACTCAAAAGGCTTCCATAACCTTGGCAACTCATGACAAGAACCTAGGGTGATTACTGATGCCATAGACAGGAGTGTCAATTGGTAAAGTCAACAACAGGAGTCACTGTGCACTTACTCCTCATGTGGGATCTGTCCTTAATGTGTTGTCCAATGTGAATTAATGCTATAACTAGTACTCAAATAGTATTTTACACTTTATGTTTCTGTGTGGGTGCAAACTGTTGAAATCTTTACTTAATATATACTAATTTGATCTTCTGTATATAAAGATAATTGAAAATGAATCTTGATGCAAATGGAATGGGAGAGGGAGTGGGAGATGGGAGGGGTGCGGGTGGGAGGGAAGTTGTGGGGGGGAAAAGCCACTGTAATCCAAAAGCTCTACTTTGGAAATTTATATTTACTAAATAAAAGTTAAAAAAAAGAAATACAAAAAAATAAAGAATTGGAAATATTATCTACTGTTTTTCAACTTTTATATCCTGGATTTTGTTTTCTTTTTATTATTTTTTCTAATTTGTTAAGATCATTTCCAATTTTATTTTCTTAATTCAGGTTGTAAGCAAGTCAGTATAAACCTAAGGTAATAATAACACCTTCTTCCATCTGAGTCGTCAGTAAGCACAGCTGGCTGACATCAGTCCTGACTTCTAAAGGTTCTTGAAAATGTCCAGGCAGAATTAAATAATTGCTATCAGTTTTGTCAGATTAACCTTGAATGCTTTGTACAGTCATCGATGCGTACTGTGATGGAAACTGTTTTTTGAACGCGGTGTTCTAATCTCTAGAAAGCTTAAAAGAAGACCATCTGGTTATTTGCAACAAAATGGAGGAATCTGGAAAACATTATGATGAGTGAATTAAGCTTACTTAGTATATACTAAATTGATCTTATGTATATAAAGATAATTGAGGGCAGAGCCAAGATGGCGGAATAGTGAGGGCGCACACCAATAGTCCGGGAAAATTTAGTTTAATAAAAGTGGAGTTACGGTAGCCGCAGAAAAAGGATCAGGAAAAAACTGCAGAGGAAACTCTTCCGGATCTAGTGGCTGTGACTCGGAGGACCTACTGGGAGAGCAGGGTCGCCCACCACGCAGAAGCCGAACCGCGGGAGCTGCGGGGTCTGCGCGCCAGTGTGGGAAGGGGAGTGGATGTGACACAGACACCAGCAGGGAGAGGAAGGACGCCCAGGGCTCCGAGTCCACACATCGGCGCTGGAAGGGGAGGTGAGCTCAGTAACCAGAGACATTGGTGGGGAAATGGCAGACAGAATTTAGAGGGAAGCGGGCCTTGAAGCGGGAAAGTTCACCAGACTGACTACAGGAGAGAAGGAAAAAAAAAAGGGTGGGGGGATACTGCTATGGACAAGTTTCTCTCTCTGCCAAACTTGCAAAGGTGAGAAAGAGACAAAGAGCAAGCCACACTTGGGATATACATAATAAAAGGGGAGAGCTAAGGCTACAATTCAGTAGCCTAGGCAACCCAGTGGGAGTCTGCAGGAGAAACTGAGCCTGCACAGACTCTTTAGGTAGAAACCAGAGATCCAGAGATCGAAAGCTAAATACCATCAATTCTGCTCAGCCGTGCAGTATTACTTACCTCCTGAATAAAAGATAAAATAAATAAATAAATAAATAAATAAAGAGAGATTTACCACGTGTAACCTGAGGGTGTCACTTTTGCACACCTGTAACCAGGAAGAACCAAGCAGAGCTCTCAGGCCACACCCATCGTAAGCCTCCAAGGCTCCTCCAACAGCAGGCAGTCCACTTAACACAGACATAGTATATATTAAAAAAACCTCACAGTGAAGGAAGAAGAATTAACTATGCCAAGCAACAAACACAAAAATCGAGGGAACAAGATCAACGATGACACTATGACGCCTCCAAATAAAACACCCCAAGCCAAGATTATGAAGATGATGAGATAGAAGAAATGTAAGATACGGATTTCAAAAAATTTATGATAAGATCATTTAGAAGGTTTCAAAAGCAAATCCTTGAACTACAGAAATCTTTATTGGACAGGATTGAAAATCTCTCTCGTGAAAATGAAATTTTAAGGAAGAATCAAAATGAAACGCAGAAACTAGTAGAACAGGAAAGTGTGATAGTGAAGAGAAATCAAAATGAAATGAAGAGCTCAATAGATCAAATGACAAACACATTAGAGAGCCTTAAAAACAGAAGGGGTGAAGCAGAAGAGAGAATATCAGACTTAGAAGACAGAGAACAGGAAAGGATACAGTCAAAGCAAAGAAAAGAAGAGGAAATTAGAAATCTAAAAAATATTGTTGGGAATCTACAGGATACTATTAAAAAAAACCAACATTTGAGTTCTAGGAGTTCCTGAAGGCATGGAGAGAGAGAAAGGATTAGAAGGCCTTTTTAGTGAGATACTAGCAGAGAACTTTCCAGGTTTGGAGAAGGACAGAGACATCCTAGTACAGGAAGCTCCTAGAACCCCCAGTAAACATGACCAAAAGAGATCCTCACCACCACACGTTGTAATTAAACTCACCACAGTGAAACATAAAGAAAAGATCCTAAAATGTGCAAGAGAGAAACGTCAGATTACTTTCAGAGGATCTCCAATTAGACACACAGCAGACTTCTCATCAGAAACACTACAGGCTAGGAGGGAATGGCGAGACATAGCACAGGTGCTAAGAGAAAAAAATTGCCAGCCCAGAATATTATATCCTGCTAAGCTCTCATTTGTGAATGAGGGTGAAATAAAGACCTTTCATAGCAAACAGAAATTGAAAGACTTTGCCGCCAATCGTCCGGCCCTGCAAAAGATACTTAAAGATGTGTTACACACAGAAACACAGAAACATGGCCATCAATATGAAAGAAGGGAAAGGAAGAACACCTACCAGTAAAAGAGCATGGGAAGCTCAAAGCATATACTAGAAAATATCTCCGGGAAAATGGCAGGGCAAAGTCACTATGTATCAGTAGTCACATTAAACGTTAATGGACTTAACTTCAGTTAAAAGACACCGATTGGCTGATTGGCTTAAGAAACAAAACCCAACTATTTGTTGCCTACAAGAAACACATCTCTCTAACAAAGATGCATGCAGAGTGAAAGTGAAAGGTTGGAAAAAGATATTCCATGCCAACAGAAACAAAAAAAAAGCAGGTGTAGCCATATTAATATCAGACAAAATAAACTTTAATACAAAAACTGTTAAGAGAGACAAAGAGGGGCACTATATAATGATTAAGGGCTCAATTCAACAGGGAGATGTAACTATTATAAATGTATATGCACCTAATTACAGGGCACCGTTCTATTTAAAAGATATGTTAAGGGACTTAAAGGGAGACTTAGATTCCAATACAATAGTACTGGGGGACTTCAGTACTCCACTCTCAGAAATAGACAGATCAATAGGACAGAAGATCAACAAGGAAACATCAGAATTAATCAACACTATTGCCCAAATGGATCTAACAGATATCTACAGAACTTTCAATCCTACATCTAAAGACTTTACATTCTTCTCAGCAGTGCATGGAACCTTCTGTAGGATTGATCACATACTAGGCCATAAAGCAAGTCTTAGCAAATTTAAAACAATTAGAATCATACCATGCAGCTTCTCAGATCACAGCAGAATGAAGCTGGAAATTAGCAATTCAGGAAACCCCAGAAAGTATGCAAACACATGGAGACTGAACAACATGCTCCTGAATGAACAATGGGTCATTCAAGAAATCAAAAGAGAAATCACAAACTTTCTGGAAGTAAATGAGGATAACAACACAACATATCAAAACTTATGGGATATGGCAAAAGCAGTATTGAGAGGCAAGTTTATAGCAATAGGTGCCTATATCAAGAAATTGGAAAGACACCAAATAAATGAGCTTTCAGTGCATCTCAAAGACCTAGAAAAACTGCAGCAAACCAGACCCAAATCTAGTAGGAGAAGAGAAATAATTAAAATCAGAGAAGAAATCAACAGGATTGAATCCAAAAAAACATTACAAAAAATCAGTCAAATGAAGAGCTGTTTTTTTTGAAAAAATAAACAAAATTGACACCCCATTGGCCCAACTAACTAAAAAAAGAAGAGAAAAGACCCAAATCAATAAAATCAGAGATGAAAAAGGAAATGTAACAACAGACACCACAGAAATAAAAAGAATCATCAGAAATTACTACAAGGACTTGTATGCCAGCAACAGGAAAATCTATCAGAAATGGATAGATTCCTGGACACATGCAATCTACCTAAATTGAACCATGAAGACATAGAAAACCTAAATAGACTCATAACTGAAACAGAAATTGAAACAGTAATAAAGGCCCTACCAACAACAAAAAAAAAAAGCACAGGACCAGATGGATTCACTGCTGAATTCTACCAGACATTTAAAGAAGAACTAATTCCATTTCTTCTCAAACTATTCAGAACAATCGAAAAAATGGAATCTTCCCAAATTCTTTCTATGAAGCCAAAATCACCTTAATCCCTAAGCCAGAGAAAGATGCAGCACTGAAAGAAAATTATAGACTAATATCCCTGATGAACATAGACGCAAAAATCCACAATAAAATTCTCACCAATAGAATACAACAACACATCAGGAAAATCATCCACCCAGACCAAGTGGGATTTATCCCTGGTATGCAGGGATGGTTCAACATTCACAAATCAATCAATGTGATTCACCACATTAACAGACTGCAGAAGAAAAACCATATGATTATCTCAAAAGATGCAGAGAAAACATTCGATAAAATTCAACACCCTTTTATGATGAAAACTCTAAGCAAATTGGGTATAGAAGGAACATTCCTCAATATAATGAAAGCAATTTATGAAAAACCCACAGCCAGCATCCTATTGAATGGGGAAAAGTTGGAAGCATTTCCACTGAGATCTGGCACCAGACAGGGATGCCCACTCTCACCACTGCTATTTAACATAGTTCTGGAAGTTTTAGCCAGAGCCATTAGACAAGAAAAAGAAATTAAAGGAATACAAATTGGGAAGGAAGAAGTCAAACTATCCCTCTTTTCAGACGATATGATTCTTTACTTAGAGGATCCAAAGAACTCTACTAAGAGACTATTAGACTCATAGAGGAGTTTGGCAAAGTGGCAGGATATAAAATCAATGCACAAAAATCAACAGCCTTTGTATACACAGGCAATGCCATGGCTGAGGAAGAACGTCTAAGATCAATCCCATTCACAATAGCTACAAAAACAATCAAATACCTTGGAATAAACTTAACCAAGGACGTTCAAGATCTCTAAAATGAAAATTACAAAACCTTAAAGAAAGAAGTAGAAGAGGATACCAAAAAATGGAAAAATCTTCCATGCTCATGGATTGGAAGAATCAATATCATCAAAATGTCCATTCTCCCAAAAGCAATTTATAGATTCAATGCAATACCAATCAAGATACCAAAGACATTCTTCTCAGATCTAGAAAAAATGATGCTGAAATTCATATGGAGGCACAAGAGACCTCGAATAGCTAAAGCAGTCTTGTACAACAAAAACAAAGCCAGAGGCATCACAATACCAGATTTCAGGACATACTACAGGGCAGTTGTAATCAAAACAGCATGGTACTGGTACAGAAACAGATGGATAGACCAATGGAACAGAATTGAAACACCAGAAATCAATCCAAACATCTACAGCCAACTTATATTTGATCAAGGATCTAAAACTAATCCCTGGAGCAAGGACAGTCTATTCAATAAATGGTGCTGGGAAAACTGGATTTCCACGTGCAGAATCATGAAGCAAGACCCCTACCTTACACCTTACACAAAAATCCACTCAACATGGATTAAAGACCTAAATCTACGACCTGACACCATCAAGTTACTAGAGAACATTGGAGAAACCCTTCAAGATATTGGCACAGGCAAAGAATTTCTGGAAAAGACCCGGGAGGCACAGGCAGTCAAAGCCAAAATCAACTATTGGGATTGCATCAAATTGAGAAGTTTCTGTACTGCAAAAGAAACAGTCAGGAGAGTGAAGAGACAACCGACAGAATGGGAAAAAAATATTTGCAAACTATGCAACAGATAAAGGGTTAATAACCAGAATCTACAAAGAGATCAAGAAACTCCACAAAAACAAAACCAACAACCCACTTAAGAGATGGGCCAAGGACCTCAATAGACATTTTTCAAAAGAGCAAATCCAAATGGCCAACAGGCACATGAAAAAATGTTCAAGATCGCTAGCAATCAGGCATATGCAAATCAAAACCACAATGAGGTTTCACTTCACCCCGGTTAGAATGGCTCACATACAGAAATCTACCAACAACAGATGCTGGAGAGAATGGGGGGAAAAAGGGACACTAACCCACTGTTGGTGGAATGCAAATTGGTTAAGCCACTATGGAAGTCAGTCTGGAGATTCCTCAGAAACCTGAATATAACCCTACCATTCAACCCATCCATCCCACTCCTTGGAATTTACCCAAAGGAATTTAAATTGGCAAACAAAAAAGCGGTCTGCACCCTAATGTTTATTGCAGCTCAATTCACAATAGCCAAAACCTGGAACCAACCTAAATGCCCATCAACAGTAGACTGGATAAAGAAATTATGGGATATGTGCTCTTTAGAATACTATACCGCAGTAAGAAACAATGAAATCCAGTCATTTGCAACAAAATGGAGGAATCTGGAACACTTCATGCTGAGTGAAATAAGCCAGTCCCAAAGGGACACATATCATATGTTCTCCCTGATCAGTGACAACTGACTGAACCCCAAAAAGGAAACCTGTTGAAGTGAAATGGACACTATGAGAAACGGTGACTTGATCAGCATAGCCCTGACTGTTAATGAACAACTTAATACATTATCCCTCTTAGTAGTTTTTTTTGTCTGTTCTACTTAATATGACTGGTTTAATTCTGTAATTAATACACAGTTATTCTTAAGTGTTGAAATTTAACTGAAATGTGATCCCTGTTAAACATAAGAGTGGGAATAAGAGAGGGAAGAGATGTACAATTTGGGACATGCTCAAGCTGACTTGCCTCAAATGGTAGAGTTAGAAACATACCAGGGGACTCCAATTCAATCCCATCAAGGTGGCATGTACCAATGCCATCTCACTATTCCAAGTGATCAATTTCAGTTCACAATTGATCATAATGAAAGGACTAAGAACCAAAGGGATCACATAAACGAGTCTAGTACCTGCTAATACTAACTGATAGAATAAATAAAGGGGTGAGCGATCCAACATGGGAAACGAGATACACAGCAGACTAATAGAATGGCAGATGTCCTAAACAGCACTCTGGCCTCAAAATCAGCCCTTAAGGCATGCGGATCCGGCTGAAAAGCCCATGAGAGTATTTCAGGCATGGAAAGCCAAGACACTCTGGCAAAAACAAAAAAAGACCTAAATGAAAGATCTCTGTGAGTGAGCTCCCAAGGCAAGAACAGGTCTTCAAAGAAGGAGGTACCTTTCTCTGAAGGGAGGAGAGAACCTCCACTTTGACTATGACCTTGTCTAAATAAGATAAGAGTTGGAGAACTCAAAAGGCTTCCATAGCCTTGGAAACTCATGACTGGAGCATAGGGAGATTACTGATGCCATAAACAGGAGTGTCAATTTGTAAAGTCAACAACAGGAGTCACTGTGTACTTACTCCTCATGTAGGATCTCTGTCCTTAATGTGCTGTACATTGAGATTAATGCTATAACGGGTACTCAAACAGTATATTTCACTTTTTGTTTCTATGTGGGTGAAAACTGTTGAAATCTTTACTTAATGTATACTAAACTGATCTTCTGTATATATAGAAAATTGAAAATGAATCTTGATATGAATGGAAGAGGAGAGATTGCGGGAAAGTGAGGGTTGGGGGTGGGAGGGAAGTCATGGGGGCGTGGGGGAAGCCAATGTATTCCATAAGTTGTACTTTGGAAATCTATATCCATTAAATAAAAGTTAAAAATAATAAAGATAATTGAAAATGAATCTTGATGTGAATGGATGGGGGAGGGTGAGGGGGATGGGATGGTTGCGAGGGTGCGAGGTTATGGGGTAAAAAGCCACTATAATTCAAAAGTTGTACTTTGGAAATTTAAATTTATTAAATAAACATTAAAAAAGACCATGGAAGAGAGAACTAAGATTGATGTAGTGTTATCTATGTTCTTTTACATCATTGAAGTCATTTTTCCTCATCATAACTTTATCTGGAAGTCAGCATTCTTCCCAGTTTTGATTAGGATGCCAAAGCTTCAAGAGATTAAGGAATGTGTCCAATCCCCTCCAACTCTTAGTTCTTTACACTCTGCAATTTTGCCTGTGCTAGAAATAGTAATTAATATTTTCAGGACTAGAAATTGAGTGTTCTGGTCAAAGCAGAAAAAACATGCTTTGGGATTATATTTTTAAGGCATTGTTCATTGTTTTTAATTTCTTAAAATGATAAATGAAAGATAAGAGTTGGTGGGAAAGCAGATTTTTTTATTGTGGGATATGTACGATACTTGAAATTAAAAGATATTTATTTTAGTGCATAAATTTTCAAATCTTTCATTATGAAGAATTCTCAAAAATTTCAAGGTAAGTACCTATTTTGAAAAAAAAAGTACATAGATGTCAAATTTTTTTGCACCAAAATCAATTTATTTTCATTCAAATTTTCAATAGATTTTTGAAAATTCCTTGTATTGTTTCCTATGTTTGTGTAATAAGTCACCACAAATTTAGTGACTTAGAACTGTCACATTTGTTGTCTCATAGTTCCATAGGGCAGAAATTCTTGTGGGTTTGTCTAGTTGAATTTTCTGCTCTGTGTCTCACTGGGCAAAAATCAACTTTTGGACCTTGGGAAGATACACTTCAAGCTCATTTATGTTTTTAGCAGATTTCAGATCCCTGTAGTTGAAGGACTGTTCATTTTTCTTAATGGTTGACTGAGGGCGACCCTTAGCTACAATAGGTCTGTTTCTGGTACCTGCGTGTGAGTGGGTTCATGCATCTTATAACCGGCTATGTTATGTTGAATCATTGTCCTGGCTGGAATCCCCTTTTCCTTCCTTTGTTCCAGCTGGAGAATATTCTGTACTTTTAAGGGATCATGAAGACTGGGCCTTCCTGAGTGAGTAATCCAGGATAACCTTTCCTAATTTTTATGTTATATTTTAAATAGTATTATTATTTTTGACAGCAAGAGCTCCTGTTTGCTAAATTCACTGCTTCACTCTCCAGCTGGGGCCTAAAGAAATAACTCAGAATTTGATACAGACCTCCTATCTGGAGCCATCTCTGCTTCCTCCCATGGTCTAAGTTAACAGGAGCCTGGAATCAGGATTGGAATTGAGTACTGAACCAGGACACTCTGATGTGAGACACAAGCATCTTAGCTGGCATCTTCACTACTAAGCCAAATGCTAGCTCCTATCTTCTTACTTAAGATATAAAACCTTACTTACATTTGTGAAATCTCCTTTTTTTCTGTGTAGTAAAACATAGTCCTAAATTCTAAGTCTAGATCATGGGCATCTTTGGGAGAACATTCTGCTTAGCCCAAAAAAGAATGAAACAGGGAGGTTTCCCCAATTTAGAAGTATGTTTGAGGGAATTCTTGATACCTTGTTAGGTAATACTTTAAGTACAGGATTCCTTATTTAATGATTGGTTCCCTACTTAATTGAAATTTGTGAGTAAATCAATATACAGAACCCAAGTTTAGGATCTTTCAATTTTCTAATGATTTTTCTTGATTCTAATTGTAACTTTTCAAGTATGATTGCCTATAAATTTTTATTTTTTTGCTTTTCCATTTGGGATGAACTTTCCTTGAGTGAGTACTTGTGATTTTGGTTTATTATAGCTTTATTTGGGCTACTGTAGTGATAACATTATGGCTGAGCATAGAGATTCAGAGACTAAGTTTCACTTCTAAAAATCTAAAAATTGAAGAAGAGGGTTGGCAGTAATAAGGTACAAATAATAATTTGTATTTTGTCTAGAAAATTATTTCTTTCTGTGAGGAATTGTGCTTTGTTTCTCAGAGTGTTTGGTCTTTGGATAGGAATTTTTGTTTTAGGAAACACAGTGATTATACCTTCAAATTAAATGCCACTTAGATCTTTATGTCATATTTTCTAAGCTCTTTAAGTACAAATAACTTTACCCTATTCCACAGCATCCAGGTAGCTCAAGGTTAAATTCTGTCATCATGATGTCATAGGTGTCACAGCTTTGCTCCTCTAAAAATGTTCTACTCCATGGTTTCTTTACTTACTTTAACAGGAAAATATTGACATAGATTAAAAGTGATTATTGAGTTGCTCTTTTGGGAATTGTCCCCTCCTTTTCCTCCTGTACTGACATTAAAGTCATCCATTTTATTTTGCCTGGAGAGAAAATCTGTTATATCAGTTTTCCATCAACATTTTGCCTGAGAAAAAATGTGGGAGACAGCTGTTTTAATGTTGACATGGATCCAATTTCTACTAAGTATGTCCTTTGAGCTTTTTGGGGGTTTATTTTTAACTCTGACAAAATTAATTTGAAGACAGGAGTAACTGACCATTGTTGTCTTTATCAAATTTTCTGAAGAATGTGTGGTCTTATGCCTTTCCTTATACATTAGAAATATACAACATCTAGTACCACAGAAACGTATCATTTCAGGGTAAAGATAATTTCTGTTGCTGTCTTAGGATTTGACTGTTATTTTCATTAGTTGATTATGAATTTAAAAGTAGTTTTTCATTCTTTTACATCAGCAAGACTTTGTACTTTATAAAATCTTTACTCCAAGATATTTTTGTAGTATCAGTTTGTGGTTGATGGTGAGATAAAAAGAGGAAAATGATGTTGCATTGAATACCAGTGGAAGCCTTCTACACTGCGAGATCAGCTTCCTTTTTTTTTACTTCAGGGGTGCTCAGATATTCCTGTTCAGAGAAATAATTGACAGATCTTGGACAATGCTGAGAAGTGTCACTCCCTCTCATCTCTTTTGCCCCAGGTAGAAGGAATCTTTGAATTGCACTGTGTATACACGTGACTACGAGTGCACATGCTTATGTTGTTGAGATGCTGGTGGAGACAAATTTTTTCTCTGTTCCATTATTCCTTTGGAAAAGGCTGAGAGAAAAGCCTTAGCCCCAAAGAAGGTCAGAACTGATTTAAATCATTTCTCTTGTCAATACTTATGTGATTGTCAGTGAGTTTCAGTTTCTTTTTTTTTTTAAGATTTATTTATTTATTTGAAAGTCAGAGTTACACAGAGAGAGGAGAGGCAGAGAGAGAGGGAGTTTCAGTTTCTATGGAAGATGATGACTAATATTGAGGACTGGAGATAAGTACAATAAAAATACCCTGCATATTTTTGGTCCCATTGTAGGCAGTTAATAAATAGTAGTTATTATTATTGCTATTATTATGAAAACCTTTATGTCATTAGTTAATATATTCCGTCTTTGAGAAACATATGAACAGAAACAAAGTAATTAATCTTCATTATGGTTTTAAAAAGCATCTTTAGAGCCACATACTCCCTGTGGCTTCTCCAGTATAGTAGGCTCTGAGCATAGCATGTAGGTGTTTCCAGAAGGAAATTTCAGAGCTCAGCTCTATCTTTGCAGTTTATTAATCTGCTACCATGGAAACAGGTGTTTATTTCATACATAAAACACAAGAAAATGGTTTCAAACAAAGCACTGTATCAAGTAATATGTTGTTGGTGGGCACTGCTTCTTTTTTTCATAAAATATGATTTCTGAATGACTAACCTCATTTTTGGCAATCTGATTTGTTTCCATGGAAACAGAAGTGACAGTTGAGGTCTCCAAGCTCTTGTAACTGGTGGGGCTCAGGTTAAGTCTTGCAAATCTCAGTTGTCCCAAGGCACCTAAAGGAGCCAACAGGAAAAAAGAGTCGCTGATCTTTAGGGAAAAGTAAGGAACAATAAATCACACATTTGCAAAATAAGTTTGAGAAAACCATGTGTGCTGGATAGGCAGAGAGTAACTCACAGATACAATTCATGATTCCATGACTTGGGATCTTATATGGTCTTGCCTGATATTAAACACTATTTTCTGAGTGACTAAGCAACTTACCTATTTACCATGTATTTTTGTTTCACCTAATACAGGGTGTTGGAAAAGCCAAGAAGGTTTAAGATTAATCAAATATCACATAATGATTCTTTTTTTTTGACAGGCAAAATGGACAGTGAGAGAGAGAGAGACAGAGAGAAAGGTCTTCCTTTTTTCTGTTGGTTCACCCCGCAATGGCCGCTTGGCTGGAGGTATGCCAATACAAAGCCAGGAGCCAGGTGCTTCTTCCTGATCTCCCATGCAGGTGCAGAGCCCAAGGACTTGGGCCATCCTCAACTGCCTTCCCGGGCCATAGCAGAGAGCTGGACTGGAAGAGGGGCAACTTGCATAGAATCTGGTGCCCCGATCGGGACTAGAACCCGGTGTGCCAGTGCCACAAGCGGAGGAGTAGCTTATTGAGCCACGGCACCAGCCTCACACAATGATTCTAATATTTACTAGCATGAGCACTAATAGTGAATGGAGAAAAATTGAAAATTTATAAAAGTCAAACTTATTAAGACAGATGTGTTCATATGACATACATGTGTTCATATGACAGTTTTCTGATTCATAATATTTAACAGTAGTTTAATAAACGTCACAGGCTAGTTGAAGTGAAAGGAGTTTTTACTCTTACTTTAGAAAGCTTTCCAGGGATTCCACATCACTTTAGACAGAGAAAAGTCAGAATTTTATTTCTGAGATCCTAACATTTACTCTAAAGCAATAAGCCATGTTTCCCACTCCTTCCCCTTTCCAAGTATGTTGTGTATGTATATTTACTGGTGTGTTATATACTTTTCAGGAGAGCTGTGTCTCAGAATTTTCCTGTGACTGGTAAGAATCAGACAGTCTAGGACACTCTGACCACTAGATTCTTTATGGAAAATCTTATTGGCATCCTGTAGGTATTTATGAAGTTGTTTCATAAATATCCAAAGGGACTTTCATAACTGAAGATTGGGTAAAGAAAAAATTTAGTTGAAGATGGAGATCACTTTGTGGCATGAATAATATATGCTATCTAATCTTTTAAGCATAATATTACAAAATGATATACAGATGAGTAAGTAACTTGCCACTAAGAAATTTTTCCCACTAATAAATTTTTTTTTCTTTTTTTAACTTTTATTTAATAAATATAAATTTCCATAGTATAGCTTATGGATTACAATGGCTTCCCCCCCATAACTTCCCTCCCACCCGCAATCCTCCCATCTCCCACTCCCTCTCCCCTTCCATTCACATCAAGATTCATTTTCAATTCTCTTTATATACAGAAGATCAGTTTAGCATATATTAAGTAAAGATTTCAACAGTTTGCACCCACATAGAAACACAAAGTGAAAAATACTCTTTGAGTACTAGTTATAGCATTAAATCACAATGTACACCACATTAAGGACAGAGATCTTACATGAGGAGTAAGTGCACAGTGACTTCTGTTGTTGACTCAACAAATTGACACTCTTGTTTATGGCATCAGTAATCACCCTAGGCTCTTGTCATGAGATGCCAAGGCTATGGAAGCATTTTGAGTTCACCGACTCTGATCATACTTAGACAAGGTCGTAGTCAAAGTGGAATTTCTCTCCTCCCTTCAGAGAAAGGTACCTCCTTCTTTGATGACCTGTTCTTTCCACTGGGATCTCACTCGTGGGGATATTTCATTTAGATCATTTTTTTTTTATTTTTTTGCCAGAGTGTCTTGGCTTTCCATGCCTGAAATACTCTCATGGGCTATTCAGTCAGATCTGCATGCCTTAAGGGCTGATTCTGAGGCCAGAGTGCTGTTTAGGACATCTGCCATTCTGAGTCTGCTGAGTATCTCACTTCCCATGTTGGATCGTTCTCTCCCTTTTTTATTCTATGAGTTAATATTTGCAGACACTATTCTTGTTTATGTGATCCCTTTGGTTCTTAGTCCTATCATTATGATCAATTGTGAACAGAAATTGATCACTTGGACTAGTGAGAAATTATTTTAATTAAAGAAAAACTTCAATTATTTTGCTGGTTATGAAAATAGGATATCTTTTCAAAAAATTTTTATAAACCAAGCAAAATAATTAAGAAAAAAAAAGCCATTTACAATCTCACTACAATCTCACTCTCTAGTTAGCATTCATGTGTATAATATGCATCTATAAAATCCCCTCACATATATTCTTATATGAAATTTGACTTAAATATGACAATAGGGAATCCTCCAAGATGGGAGGGAATGCACTGATAGCAGAGGAAAAGATAAAATACAATTTTATAAAATTAATAAAATTAATAAAAGCAATTGTAGTTTGCTTCTTTTATACTTTAGTAGTATAAATACTACTTTATACTTTAGTAGTATAAACACTACTTTAGTAGTATATTTGTAATGTATATTGGTATATGTTTAGAGATGTGAATATGCTTCTTGTCAGAGAATTGAACCTATTTACTTTTATATCATGTTTTTCAGTAATTTAAAATACTTCTGTTATCACTGGATTTTTAGATTTACAGGTGTGTGTGTGTGTGTTTCTGACTATAATTCATATTGATGAGTTATGTTTGGTTGTAATAATACATTATTTTCTTATAACTTTATAATGCATCTTAATAAGGAAATTTCCCCATTATTTTTCTTTGTTTTCAAAAATTTTCAGATAAAATTGAGTCATATAGTTTTGTTCCAAATAATTCTCATTTGTTTCTTGATTGGGAATGTTTTACATTTATAGACTAATTTGAAGAAACATAACAATTATAATATTAATATTTCCTGTCCAGAAAGATGACTACCAGTTCATGTTTTTCCAACTGCTCTTTTATGTCCTTAATTTTGTACTTTTTTATGATAATTTCAGCATTTTACTTCATTGCCCTTTTAGCAATCATTCTTTTTTATGTAAAGAGTATTACTTTATGGACAATTCCTGTACCCAACATTATCTATTCCTCAATTCCATCTGTCCCATACATCATCCAGTGGTTTCTATTTTCCTATTTCAATCTCTTCAATTAGCAGCAAATCTATCAATGCCTGCATTAGCTGGAATTTTCTATCGAGTCATATGGTCATGGGATAATGGCATTTCCACAGTGAATGAGAAAAATTTCCAGTTGCTTTTCATCATCATCATTATTATTGTTTGATCTATCTTTCAAGATAGATAAATGAGATAAATTTTTCTGGCTTGTGTATTGTGATTTTATGGTGGCTACACAGTGTGTATTGAGGAATAAAAATGAAGATTCCTGTGACCTAAAATATACTTCCAATTTGTCTCCCAGGAATGACTTCTTTCCACCATTATTCTACGATTACAGATCCTTTTTTTTTTTTTTCTTATTAAGGGTCTTTCTCCAACAAGATGAAAATTCCTCTTGTAGGAATAACCCTTCAGACTATTCAGCTCAGGCACCTATAGCAAATTATCACAGATTGGGTGGCTTAAGCAGTAAACTTTCTCACAGTTTGGACACTGGGAAGTCAACATTCAGGTGTCAGTGGGTTCAGTGTTGGATGAGGGCTCATTTTCTCCTGTTGCCCCCCCCCCCCTTTTTAAGATTTATTTATTTATTTATTTGAGAGAGAGAGAGAGCGAGAGTGAGAGAGGTCTTTGATATGTTAGTTCACTCCCCAAATGGCCGCAGCAGCCGGAGCTGAGCCTATCCTAAGCCAGGAGCCAAGAGCTTCTTCTGGGTCTCCCATGAAGGCACAGGGATCGAAGGACTTGGGTCATCTTCTACTGCTTTCCCAGGCCATAGTAGAGAGTTGGGTCAGAAGTGGATTAGCGGCCAGTGCTGCGGCTCAATAGGCTAATCCTCTGCCTGTGGCGCCAGCACACCAGGTTTTAGTCCCACTTGGGGCACCTGATTCTGTCCTGGTTGCCCCTCTTCCAGGCCAGCTCTCTGTTGTGGCCCAAGTGCTTGGGCCTTGCACCCCATGGGAGACCAGGATAAGCACCTGGCTCCTGGCCTTGGATCAGCGTGGTGTGCTGGCTGCAGCGCGCCGGCCGCAGCGGCCATTGGAGGGTGAACCAACGGCAAAGGAAGACCTTTCTGTCTGTCTCTCTCTCTCATTGTCCACTCTGCCTGTCAAAATAAATAAATAAATAAATAAATAAATAAATAAATAAGGAGTGGATTAGCCAGGACTCAAACTGGCGCTCATATAGGATGCAGGTACTGCAGGCGGTAGCTTTACTTGCTGTGCCGCAGCACTGGCCCCCTATCTCTTCTTATTAGGACTCTAATCCCGTTCATGAGGGCTCCACCTCCATGAACTAATCACCTCCCAATTGTCCAGCCTCTTAATATCATAACATTATGGGTTAGAATTTAAACACATGAATTTCTGAAGAGTAAAGGAATACGAAGTTTCACTTCATAACAATTATTACAACTTTAATTACTCTGATGGTTTCCCTGCAGCAAAATTCTGAATATTATGAGATATTCGATTTGGAAGTTTTAATAGTAAAGTGGTTCCAAAATAAATAAATGCCTTGAAGGGTAGACCATCGTAGAGAGCCATGATGGTTGAGGGAACATTATGAAATGAGAAAGTTGGAGGAAGATGTGTGATGTTTTGAGGAGAAAGGGAACATTAGCAAAAAGTTGGAGAGCTAAGAAAAATTAAACTTATTTTTTCATCTATAGTTTGTCATATCTGGTTATATAGGAAAATTTCATGAAGAGAAGGAGTGAAGGTTAGAACTGCTTTTATAGTATCCATTAAGTTTCCTCTCTACTAGTCCAATCTTAGCCGACAGCAGTCAGGGTTTTTATTACTAAAGAGCAAACCAAGTGCAGTTTTCTACCCTTGATAGAATTCTACTGTCACCAGTATAATCATTTTTAGTGACACATTGAAAAAAAAAAAAACCCAAGCCAGAATTACTTCTTTAAAATATCTTTTTTCCTAACTACAATCATTATGATATCATTCAATACTCATTTTCTTCTAAAATATAGTCACTTTATTCTACCTATGAGTGTCTGTGGCATCAGTACTGATAAAACAAAATTAAAAAATCACTTTCAAAGGAGCTACATTTTATATGCAGCACATACACCTGCCACTTGAAGCTCATCTCACAATCAACTTGATAAGTCAATCAATTTTCATTTTTTCCTCATCTCCTAGGTAACCAGAGCACCCATCAAGACACTTGCCAAAGGAGAATGTTTAAAAAAGTAATACGTATTCATGATGTTTTCTTTTAACAAAAACTTAATAGAAAATCATAGAGCTACCGACACAATATTTTAAATCATAGTAACACAAATTTTCTTTGATTCTGGTGAGAGAGCTTGAGGGGAATCATACTATAGAATATGATATCATTATATTTCAGTCTCTTATGATCTATCAAGAATGAAAACGGCACCACCTGCTATGTCTATTATGTATGTAATGTGAATAACAAGCATCCCACTGCTGGTTATTAAAACAAATCGTAAGCCATCTGACATTATACTTATAACCCATTCCCTGTTTCATGGCTCTGAGAAAGACACAACTGAGAGAGAATGCACTGGGATAAGTCTTTTGATGTGAGTACAAGGCTTTGGCCTCAAAGGAAGTCATTTTTCTGCCTAAAATGTTCCTGAGAAAAGACATTAAGTAAAATGTAATTATGAAATAGTATTATTGGCCCAACATGGAAGAACATTGCTACAGTTGCAAAATGCATTAAGTTTTACCTTATCCGAATCCTCTTGTTGTGTGAAGTCATGAGAAAAATAGAACATTTGGTGTATTTTTAGAAATAAATTACATTCAGGGGCCAGTGCTGTGGTATGGTGGATAAAGTGCCTGTGAGATGCCAGCATCCCATGCGGGCACCGGTTTGTGTCCCGTCTACTCCACTTCCAATGCAGCTCCCTGCTAATGTGTCTGGGAAAGCAACACAGGGTTGCACAAATGGTTGGCTCCTGCCACCCACCATGGGAACCTGGATGAAGTTCCTAGCTCCTGGCTTCATCCTGGCGCAGTCTGGGCCATTGCAGCCATTTGGGGAGTGAACTAGCGGATGGAAGATCTCCCTTTGTCTCTGTCTCATTCCCTCTCTCTGTAACTCTTTCAAAATACATAAGTAAATAAATTAATACTTAAAACAAATAACTCGCATTTAAGAAGTGATAGATCTTATTTTCTTGTTGATACAGTCTGGTATTCAAACCCCACAGACTACATAGTCTTCAAGTGTACTAGGCTATACCATATCCAGCTGGTTTATTGGCCATTATTTCCTGTTGGAAGTTTTCACCCTTGCCATGTAAAGGTTTATCCCTGGGGGATAATAATATTGGCTGAATACCTATTGAGGAAAGGAGGAATCTGGAAATAAACTACTATGAGTGGGATTTTCAGTCTATGGCTGTTATAAATGTTCTTTAGTTTGAATGTTTTGAGAGATTTGGAAACCATTTAAGTTACTTATTCTGGATACCAGAACAAGACTGAAACAAATATTGGACAGAGAAGCTCTTTTTGAAGATTTCTTCCTGGAGTCTTGGTTGGTTCTCTTTGGGTCCTTCCAAGGGGCCTTGAAGAAAACATTTTGATAAAGAGGACTGTGAATAGCTGTAAAGTTTTGGAAGAGCCACAGTGAGAATCACTACACATTGTGTGTCTTGAGAGTTGCTGCTATTTTCCAATGAACTCTACCTTTTCTTTTTTTTTTATTTTTCTTAAAGTTCTATTTATTTATTTATTTGAAAGGCAGAGAGGCTGGTACTGTGGCATAGCAGGTAAAACTGCCACCTGCAATGCGGGCATCCCATATGGGCACCGGTTGGAGACCCAGCTGCTCCATTTTCTATCCAGCTCTCTATTGTGGACTGGGAAAGTCTTTGGTCCTATGCACTCGCATGGGAGATGCAGAAGAAGCTCCTGGCTCCTGGCTCCTGGCTCCTGTTTCCTGGCTTTGGATTGGTGCAGCTCCAGCCATTGTGGCCATTTGGGGAGTGAACCAGCAGATGGAATACCTCTCTCACTCTCTTCCTCTCCTTCTCTCTCTGTGTACCTCTGACTTTCAAATAAATAAATAAATAATTTTTTAAAAAAAGAAAGGCAAAGTTACAGAGAGAGAGACAGACAGACAGTTTTCATCTATTGGTTCACTCCCAAAATATCCACAATGGCCAGGTACAAGCCAGGAGCATCTTACAGGATCACTTGGGCCATATTCTGATGGCACAATAGCAGGGAGCTGGATTGAAAGTCAAGCAGCCAGGACTTGAACTGGTGCCCATGTGGGATACCAGTGTGACAAGCGGTGACTTCACCTGCTACATCATGGTACCAGCCCCAAACTCTACCTTTTCTTTGTACATAGCAAATGAGAGGTTTGCCTTTAGCCAATGTGCTGAATGTAAGATGATTTAGTTATATTTCTGTATGTTGTATTCTGACATTTCCATTACAGTTTTACATTCATTACAGTTTCTATCCAACAAATATCAGTTGAATAGATTAACATAAAATAAAATATCAGATGGTAAAAAAACTATAAATTTAAAAAATTTTGGTGTTCTTGAGAGAATCATATTATTTTTTTAAAAAATATTATTTAGAGTCAGGAAAAGAGAGAGAATAGATAAAGAGAGACAGAAAGAGAGAGAGAGAGAGAGAGAGAGAGAGAGAGAGAGAGAGAGAGAAAATATCATTCACCTGCTTGTTCACTCTCCAGATGGTTGCAATGGCCAAAGCTGGGCCAAGCTGAAACCAAGAGCTAAAAGCTTCTTCTAGGTCTCCCATGTGGGTGGCAGGAGCTAAACACTTGAGCCATTTTCTGTTACTTTTTTCCAGGCCAATAGCCTAGTGCTGGATTGGAAGTGGAGCAGTTGGGATGTGAACTGGCATCTATATGGTATGCCATGTTGCAGGTGGCAGCTCTACCCACTAACCACAACACCAGCCCCAAGAATCACATTCTTAAATAATACTAAGTAACAACCCCATCTCTTGTGCATCTGGGATCTTGTCTTCACTGTCACTACCTTAATTATTTCTAGGTGTCCTTACATCTGCAGGTCACGCCTTTCATATTTGGAGTCTTACAGGAAAACACTAGATTGTCCAGGGTTAAGTTTCATGCTTGTGACTTAATTGCTCCAATAAATTCCTTCAAATTCTGAAATGACATATGGAACCCTGAACCTAATTTACTCTTACAGACATCAAGATGGGATGAATGTAAGGAGTGTATTGGATTTTCAATATCTTTTGACTTTTGGTTAAGCTTACATCCTCAACATGGTTACCTGATTATCTCACCTATGTATTCTGTGCTTCTGCTGAACAGAAATACTTGATATTCCTAGTGTGTATTATGTGGCCTTTGATTTATTTGTCCTCATCATTTTGTTTTCTCTACAATGGCGCTTTTCACCTGTGGTCACATACTACATGTCTTTGAGTGTCTAACTCTGTTCTCCTAACCAGAAAAAAAAAATCATTTTTGACAAAACCAAATAAAAATTTTGTGTAAATTAAAGATTTAATATAATTTATAGCCTAAAATATAGGGATAATGAGGCTATAATGAGGGTTCTGGATGAATAGAGAAAAAACTGAATGTTTCCTTTTTAGAGATCTGTACCTCTCACCAGGCTATAGTTAGAGAGTACAAGAATACAAAGTTCAAGTTTTTTATTGGACATTAGGGTGACAATTGCTAATGATAATTTACTATCAATATATATTTTAAATCACAGAAGAAATATTTTTGAATATTTTCACCAGAAAGAAATGGGGTCTGAGGAGGAGACTATTTTACTCTGATTGGAACATTTTACAATGAAAACCTGTATCACAAGATCACATGGTACCCCATAAATATGCACAATTTTTATGTATCGGTTAAAAAATTGAATTTGCATCTTACCCCCTCTGGCTATGTTAAGGTTATCCATTGATGTGCCTTAACCTTCTTGCTGACTTAACTCAACTTGAGGGAAGGCAGGATGTCTGATTGCCTTTGAATCAGGTGCAGGATCCTGTACAGTGCATAGCAGCAGCTCATTTTATTGAAGGAGGCAACCACTGAAAGACAGTAAACATAGTGGGCTAAGTGACATCCTGTATGTTAAGTGAGAAGCTCGGTGAGGACAACAGAAGATGAGAGAAAATAGATTCTTAGTGACCAGAGACTCACCTCAGAGGGATTTGACATGAGATTTGAAAGGTGAATGTATTCTTGCCAAGTTGACAAGGCGACATTGGAACTAAGTGTTTATAGATTTTATCTTTCATATGAGGAAGGGCTTTTTAATAATAAAGTTCTCCAATGAAGACTAAATATATCATCTATATATCTAGAAGTGTTTAATTAGAAGCTAGTTGACTATCTTTTGCAGAACTTATGGAGGAAATCATGTACTTTTCCATTGAGATCTCTGAGAACCCTTAAAAATCTGAATTTATGTGACTCCTACCACCAAATCCAAAGGAGTGTAGGATATTAAAAATAGTTTTTGTTAGTTAAGTGCATATTATTTTAGAAATAAACTTAATTATTTCTTTAGCTAGTAGGATAGCATATATTTTACGAGAAAAACATGAAAAATTACCTTTTTAACTTCATTGACCAAATGAAGCACTTTTTCTTTCCTTTTTTTAAACTTTTATTTAATAAATATAAATTTCCAAAGTACAGCTTTTGGATTTCAATGGCTTTTCTCCCCCCATTACTTCCCTCCCACCCACAACATTCCCCTCTCCCACACCCTCTCCCATTCCATTCGCATCAAGATTCATTTTCAATTATCTTTATATACAGAAGATCAATTTAGTATATATTAAGTAGAGATTTCAACAGTTTGAACCCACACAGAAACACAAAGTGTAAAATACTGTTTGAGTACTATAGCATTAATTCACATTGTACAACACATTAAGGACTGAGCTCCTACATGAGGAGTAAGTGCACAGTGACTCCTGTTGTTGACTTAACAAATTGACACTCTTGTTTACGGCTCTTGTCATGAGTTGCCAAGGCTATGGAAGCCTTTTGAGTTCATGGACGTTGATCCTATTTAGACAAGGTCATAGTCAAAGTGGAAGTTCTCTCCTCCCTTCAGAGAAAGGTACCTCCTTCTTTGATGGCCCGTTCTTTCCACTGGGATCTCACTCACAGAGATCTTTCATTTAGGTCTTTTTTTTTTTTTTTGCCACAGTGTCGTGGCTTTCCATGCCTAAAATACTCCCAAATGAAACTATTAACACCATTTACAAAACAACTTTGATTTTGTTTCTTACCTTCCATTTAAATGTGTACCATAGAACTAGTTATTCTGCTTTTCCTGAAGAAAATACCAGGTCAAATGCATTTTCCAAATAATCTCATTTTAATAATTAGTATTTATAGATACATGTAATAATCAAAACTTTAGTCTTGACTGATGGTCAAAGCTTTTCTCCTTTCCAAGCAAGGTCTGTTACACTCAAAAACCTGCAGGTAGAGAGCCAGGATCTGGTCAGCTTCTCTTTCTCTCCACCTTGACTTCTACCTCTCCTCCTTCCTCTTGTTATCTGTATTTCTTTTTCTAAAATATTTATTTATTTATTTATTTGATAGAGAGAGTGAGAGATAGACAAACCAGGACTAGTCCAGGCCATAGCGAGGAGCCAGGGAATTTGACCATCATCTTCTGCTTTTCAGGTACATTAGCGGTAAGCTGGATACAAAGCAGACTCCCATATGGGATGTGGGCCTCCAAACAGGAAGCCTAACCCTCTATGGCAAAATCTCTACTCTGTTATGTGTATTAATTGCAACACCAATATTGTACAAAAGAGGGTGACAAGAAAAGGTCTTTCTATGGCTAATACTGCCAAGAATGGACATCAGTATTCTCTGGGCTTGGAAGATGTTGTGAAAATGGTTCTTACTAGCCGGCGCCGTGGCTCAATAGGCTAATCCTCCACCTTGCGGCGCCGGCACACCGGGTTCTAGTCCCGGTTGGGGCGCCGGATTCTGTCCCGGTTGCCCCTCTTCCAGGCCAGCTCTCTGCTATGGCCAGGGAGTGCAGTGGAGGATGGCCCAGGTGCTTGGGCCCTGCACCCCATGGGAGACCAGGAAAAGCACCTGGATCCTGGCTCCTGCCATCGGATCAGTGCGGTGCGCCGGCTGCAGCGGCGGCCATTGGAGGGTGAACCAACGGCAAAGGAAGACCTTTCTCTCTGTCTCTCTCTCACTGTCCACTCTGCCTGTCAAAAATTAAAAAAAAAAAAAAAAAAAAAAAAAAAGAAAATGGTTCTTACATTGCATTGTGAAGAGGTAGGTTGTAGGTTCTTTGAAGTTCTTCCCTCAACTGGGAAATGTGTCATATGTGATTTCTTCTTTTAAAAATATTTTTAAAAATTTGTGTGTGTTACATTTCTGTATATTGTATTCTAACAACGTACAGAATGAGAAAGGGGGGGGGAGGGAGAGAGAGAGAGAGCTCCCAAATGCTAATTCAATCCCTGTAGTGCCTACAATAGCCAGGGCAGTGCGGGGCCAGAAGGCAAGAATGCAATCCAGATTTCCCATATTGGTGACAAGACCCAATTATTTGAGTCGTCACTTTTACCTCCAGAGGTCTGCATTAGCATGAAGCTGGAGCCAGGAGCCAGAGCTTGGAATTGAGCTCAGGCACTCCAGTAGAAGATGTAGGTGTCTTAAACCATTTGACTAAATGTCCACTTCTCACCAGTAGTACATGGATGGTCAATTTCCACTTTGGTCAAGTCAGTGGACATGTGCTAATTTCTCTGAATAGACTTTAGGAAGCGTTTTTCATCATGTTTAAGGTAGAGTGAGATACTGTCCCTGTTCTCTTCCATAATAAATTCTGAGAGAAATAGCTATTGATCTCCAAAAATTCCCCCCCGCCAAAGAAATTCTCTTAAATATCCAGTTTCATCTTCTTGAAGTGGCTGCTAAAATAAAAGTTGCAAAATTGAGTTTGGCCATCTTCTTTTCAAGTCCTGTTGTAATTTGATGGTTCAGGAATCCATTTTGGAACAAGACAGAAATTCATATTTCTGCCTAGAGTCCCCTCAATAATAATTGAGACTGAGTCCTATTTTAGCAGTCTTCTGCTTTAGGATCATCCTAAACAATCCAGGAAGCTGAGACTAGTCTATACTTCCAAATGCATAAAACAGTATCCTAAACTTTTCCCCTGGCTTGCGGAAAATATGTGACCATAATGAAACTTTAATGACTGTATGGTCTTAAGGTATTTAGGGAGTTCTTATCTCCTTGTCGTCTATGATTTCTTGACATTCTGTGTGAACTTTGATTTCTCTGTGTTGCTTAACTCTGCCAGATATATCTAATTAGCTACTTAGTACCCCTCCCATTTGTGTGTCTTGTTCTAGTAACTTACTTTTTTAACCTGTATTTTGCCATATTATTATATAAATAAGGGAAACATATTAGTTCCTCCTATTTTGTGAACTTTAAAAAACTACTTGGAAAATGAGAAGATGTTCACTTGATTTTCCATAAAGAGTTTCTCCCCATTGCATGTAGGAAGGGTTTCCTTAGCTTCCCCACACCAATAATAAATTATAAAACAGACCCCATGGGCAACAGGGGGAAATTGTGGATCTGTTGACAGCACTATAATAAATATTCATATTAATTTTTAAAAATAACAAGGGTAAAAGTTCAAATCCAGTTTTGCTCCCAGAACAGCCATTTCTGTTTTTCCCCTCTGAGATAAGTTTCAACTTTTCATATTAAACTTCCTGAAAAAGGAGCTGCAACCTGATCCTAAAGATTAGTTTAGCACACTCTACTTTTCGTTTTGTTTTTTAAAGACAAAAGAATAAATGAGCTGATAATCTTCATCATCACTGTCATCATCCACTGTATAATAGAGACCATATCCTAATTTGGCCACATACTCATCCACTGTGTGATATAGACAATGTCCTTATTTGGCTAGATATGAAACAAGAGGCTATTTGTAAATCCTGGCCATAGCCATCCTCTGACATGGGAGGTAAGTGATGAAGAAAGAGCTTGAGGCTAGAAACCATGGAACAAATGCAAGGTAAGGTAGGCAGGGTAAAATGGAAGAGAGAGAGAGACAAAGAGAGAAAGAGGGGAGGGGAGGAGAGGGGAAGAGAGGACAGAAGAGAGGAGAAGAGAAGAGGAAGAGAGGGGAGAGGTGAGGAGGGGAGGAGAGAAGAAGAGTGGAAAAGAGGAGGAATCCAAAAGACTTTTAGATTTGCTGAATTGAAAACCAGAGAAAATTGTCAATTAATGGAAGTTGAATGTATAAGAATAAGGGAATAAGGTCACCCACTTGAGGGAATTTTCATATCAATTTGATAGTGTGCCAGGTTTCAGTTTCATTGGTCATGCTGCCCTCATGGGGATCTTTCCTGCAGGTATATTTAAAGATTCCCCCAAGACTCTAGGCAAATGGTCTGTAAGGATGCCTTTCTTTTTCTTTTAAACACAGTGTAATGATATACCTCATTTACCAGTTAAAGCCATAATGGCTTATGCAGATCCATCATGCTAAGGATTGTTCGGGGACTGTTGAATAGACATGTGTCTCTGCTGCCAGCAAATACATTTAGTCCTCCTGCTACACTGCACTGCATTATGATGTGTTGCTTCTTGAAGGGTCCTTAGAAAGGCCTACCTAGGTTAGGAAGGGAGAGAATTCATGCCATCTATTGGCCAAACCCTCTTTTTAAAAAGTTTTCCACAATCTTATTACCACATCTATCTTCTCATAAAAGAAAAATCAAGGTAAAGCTAACAATCATAAGATAATTCACTTTTAAATAAAGTATCTGGATATAGTCTATTTTCCATGAGTACCATGGTAATAAATCAGCTTATGAGTCTACCCATTTGGTTTCTTGATATACCAAGTTATGTCAATTAAAGGATGAAAACTTAATGCTGACTCTAGTTATATATTCTCTTCTAAAAATTACATTTCTGAGGCGGACATTGTAGCAAATTTGGTTAAGCTGATGCTTGCAATGCCCACATCTCATATCAGTGCTGTTTGGATCTGGGCCACTCTACTCTGATTCAGTTTCCTGATAATACTCCTGGGAAGCCAGCAGATAATGGCCCAAGTATGTGGATTCTTGCTACCCATGTGAGAGACCCTGATGGAGTTTCAGGCTCCTGGCCTTGAGTTGGGCCAGCCCCAACTATTGGGAAGAAATTTTCTCTTGTATGTGTCTGCATGTGCTCTCTCTGTTATTCTCTCTATCATTTTTCTCTATCTCTCTGCCTTATAAACAAGCAAATAAATAAATCTTAAAAATATTATATTTGAAATCTGCTGCTGAAGCCAGAATGGAAATTCCTCCTAAATATTGGCATTCTAGTATTAAAAGATATCAAGAGGATCTTGGTTCTAAATTCCTTCTATTTTCTTTTTGTGTTAACTTTGTTATAATTTTTATATTTCATACTTTTTTATTTAATTTGTACAAATATTTGCTTTTAATTTTAAGCCTTTGTCTCATGCTTGCTTTGAATGTATTGCAGTGAGACATACTGATTAGTGGCTTAGACTGAATCCTTCTTGAACCCATGTGGGGACTTTAAACCCCCAAGATAATAGACCTCCACTTTGACCCCAGCTCAGTGATCAGGCCCTAGTGGAGCCCATTATCTCATAGATGGACAAAAAGGACATTCTTGAACTCTTTGCTTGTTTATTTTGATCATGGAAATATGACTTGCTGGAAAGAGAGGCCTTCTGGAGACACCAGTTTTAGATGAGTACACTCTTTAGCTAAGAAGAGATTGTAAAAGTGAGGAACTCTGGGTGCTCACCTTCATCAGCTTTCTCTAGCTCCTCACAACTTTCTTTTCTGTGTCTTAACATTGGCAGAAGAATTGCTGCTTAGTCCATTCCAACTTCCCTCCAAAATGTGGTAACAATGACAAATCCTTAGTATGGATCCTTTCCACTTCAATTAAGCACTTGTGTTTACATTGGCAGATAAGACTTCAGAAAATCATATAATGGTATGTCAAATAGTTCATGGAAAAATCTAAGTTTGATTTTGGTGCGAGTTTTATTAGATCCTTGCATAATTTCATAATGTACATTTTCCATGAACTATTAAGGCTGTCATATGCATGCATTTAAAACATTTTTACAATCAAATAAATTATACTTTAATATATTTTCCTAAACTGTTTGATATGCCCTTGTAAATTAGTAATCTAAAGCATATGGTTAAAAATGAAAGTCACTACTGATTGATTATTTTCTAAATAGGCTGACTGTTGGGAATTTTATATGTATCACTTCATTTAATAATCCATGGTCATTCACTTAATAGTGCATTAAAAGATCATCAATTATTCTATATACAGGTCAAAATGTAGAGGCAAATTTCTCTGTGGAGGAGTACACAGAGAATTTGATGAGTAAGAAAAATGTTCTCTTTGTTTGCCTTTTCCTAATACCACTTTACCTATGAAATTTTCACTGTACATTCTATGCTATAATTGCCTACATTAGAATTGGGAAGATAATGGACACTATGAGAAATAGTGATTTGATCAGCCCTTGTCCCAACTGTTGATGTACAATTTAATACTTTATCCCTTTTAGTATTTTTTTTGTTCTACTTAATACTATTGGTTGAACTCTTTAATTAACACACAATTATTCTTAGGTGTTTAAATTTAACTGAAGTGATCCCTGTTAAATATAAGAATGGGAATAAAAGAGGGAGGAGATGTACAGTTTGGCACATGCTCAATCGGACTTAACCCTAATGGTAGAGTTAGAAATGTGCCAGGGAATTCCAATTCAATTGCATCCAGGTGGCATGTATCAATGCCGTCTTACCAGTAGTTAAAGTGATCAGTTTCAGTTCATAATTGATCACACTGATAGGTCTAAGATTCAAAGGGATCACATAAACAAGACTAGTGTCTGCTAATACTAACTGATAGAATTAAAAAGGAGAGAACGATCCAACATGGGAAGCGGGATACACAGCAGACTCATAGAATGGCAGAAGTCCTAAACAGCACTCTGGCCTCAGAATCAGCCCTTAAGCATTCGGATCTGGCTGAAGAGCCCATGAGAGTATTTTAGGCATGGAAAGCCAAGACACTGTGACAAAAAAAAAAAAAAAAAAAAAAAAAAAAAAAAAAAAAACAACAACACCTAAATGAAAGATCTCCGCGAGTGAGATCCCAGTGGAAAGAATGGGGCCATCAAAGAAGGAGATACCTTTCTCTGAAGGGAGGAGAGAACTTATGACCTTGTCTAAATAAGATTGCAGTTGGCAAACTCAAAAGGCTTCCATAGCCTTGACAACTCATGACAAGAGCCTAGGGTGATTACTGACATCATAAATAAGAGTGTCAATTGTTAATTCAACAACAGGAGTCACTGTGCACTTACTCCTCATGTAGGATTTCTGTCCTTAATGTGTTGTAATATGCTAATTAATGGTATAACTAGTACTCAAACAGTACTTTACACTTTGTGTTTCTGTTGGGTGCAAACTGTTGAAATCTTTACTTAATATATACTAAATTGATCTTCTGTATATAAAGATAATTGAAAATGAATCTTGATGTGAATGGGATGGGAGAGGGAGTGGGAGATTGAATGGTTGTGGGTGGGAGGGTGGCTATGGTGGGAAAAGCCGATATGATCCAAAAGTTGTACTTTGGAAATTTATATTTATTAAATAAAAGTAAAAATAAATAAATAAAAAACTAAAAAAATTCTACTATTTTCATATATTAGTACTATTTTGATGAGTAATTTGATTATATATTTAATTACACATCATCTATAGTAGATTCTGTAATAGATACTCCTGAAATTACAAATAATATGTAAATTGGTTTTTAAAAGAAAGAAGGCTTCTACTCTCTGAGTGGTGTCAAAGGTCTAGATCAATATGTATTAGCATGCTAATACAACATTAAGCCTTCCTCTAGGATTAAAAATAAAAACAAATCAGTTACAATGGAAGTATTCTGAATGACATGGATATTACCCCTATTGATATACCTAAAATATGTGCCATGGTTTTTAGGAAATAAAGTAAATAATCATCTGAATTAGGTGGAAGAGAGGTCAAATGAGTACAATTGAATTTTTACAGCTTTCAGTATTTATTTGTTTGTTCTAGTACTCACTCACATACCTAAATGTAGCCACTCCCCTGTTGTTCCTACCTTACATTTTTTCTCTATCTCAAAAATCAGATAAACTCTTACATATGCATATACTATTTTATAGATGTGAGGTTTATAGTACTCAACTTTGATGTCATAAATATGTATTGGAGAGAGGGGGTGAGTGACTGAATGAGAGAGCAAGAGCAAGAGTGAGAGCATGAGAGGGCAAAACAATGAGTTCCCATTCAGTAGTTCGTGCCCCAAATGCTAATAACAGCCAGAGTTACACAAGGCAGGCTAAAAAAAAAAAAAAACACAGGAGTTGGAAACTCAATCTGAGTGTTCCATGAAAGTGGCAAGGATCTAAATACTTGAGCCATCAACTGCTGCCTCTTAGGGTATGCATTAGCAGAAAGCTGGAATTGGGAACGGAGCTGTAACTTAAACTCAGGAACTCCTATGTGTGATGCAGACATCCCATATTACATCTTAATTGTTCAGTCAAATGTCCAAATGAAGTCTTAAAAATTTTTAATAATGCAAAATGAGATTCATGTTTTCACTGGAACATTGTTGCAAAGATTACATCAAATAAATTATAAAAAGTATATAAGAAGCAAATATTATTTTTTTAAGATATGATTCTGCCATCTGTATTTGAAATTGCATGATAAAACCATCAACAGCCAATTCTATGCATAGCAGCTGCCGTACACTCTGCTGAATTTAGCTCAGTCCATTTATCCTGAGTAGATAACTAACAGCATGCACAATTTGTAAATAGAGAATATGGATTTTAATACAGGTTGTGGATGCCATTCATTAATAAAGGATTTGCTTCTATGGTATAAGATTAGTTATGGACTGGGGCACTAGTACCAGTTTCTCTGGTTTCTAACCCTGAGCTTTGCCACTTCCTTGCAACATGACTTGGACAAATTGAATTTTAACTCTGCTGCTTCAGTTTCTTGATTTGTGATCTATGAATAATTATACCTAACTCACAGAGTTGTTACAATCTTATAGATGATTGTTTTTGCAACATGTTATCATGGCACACAGGCAGAACAATAAGATTTCTTGCTTAATAAAACAAATAGACTTTTATAGCCAGTGTTTTTGCAGAACTGTGTTTTTTTTTTTTTTCCTCTTTTTTTTTTTATTTGACAGATAGAGTTAGAAACAGAGAGAAAGGTCTTACTTCTGTTGGATTACTCCCCAAATGGCTACTACGGCTGGCGCTGCACTGATTCGAAGCCAGTAGCTAGGTGCTTCTTCCTGGTCTCCTAAGCGGGTGCAAGGGCCATCCTCCACTGCCCTCCTGGGCCACAGCAGAGAGCTGGACTGGGAGAGGAGCAACTGGGACTAGAACCCAGCACCCATATGGGATGCTGACACTGCAGGTGAAGGATTAACCAAGTGAGCCACGGCGCTGGCCCCTTTTTCTTCTTAATATTTGTATAATTCTTTGCTTATTGGAGAGTTAAGCTTATGATTATAAAATAAACTGAAAGTATGTCATTGTAAAAATATTAAAAAAAGGGAAGAAGGAAGGTAGGAGTATGGGTGGCAAGGAGAGCAGGGTGGGGAGTATAACTATGCCTCTAAATCTGGATATATGAGATACATGTAACTTGTTCACCTATATAAATAAAAAATAAAAATAACAGAGACTTAAATTACATTTAAATGGTATGAAGTTTTTAAAGGTGATTTGAAATAGCATCATTTAGGATTTCTGTATGTTATTACATATATATGTAAGAATATTCATGCTAACCTTGTTTGGAAGCAATACTTGATTCAGGGGAGGACAAATGACCGGAGTCTTTAGATCTTAAGCATCTTTTGTGTAAGCCATGTCTATATAATTAATATGTAAATCATGTCCCATCTCACTGAGGCACCTCGGAAAAGACTTGACACCATTTTGAGGAGCTGGTATCCATTCCTAGCTGCTAGCATCTATAGACATTCTAGAAAGCATGGAGCTCCTCTTCCCACCCATTCCTCTACACAAGGTAGGACCCAATAGAGTCCTGCTCAATTATTTACATTGATGGTATTTTGGTGGCTTGTTTATTATGCCTTTTCCTTCTGCACTGGAGCACTGAGATACAAACAAATCAAAAGGAGAAAACTGAGTTGTTTTTATACTTTTATTTGGAGTCAGTGCAGAGACTTAGTGTTAATCACTGTAAGTGCTAAAATCTTTATTTTTGTGCCAAACATTCTTTGCATTATGAGCGTGTTAGCCAAATGAGTGGTATTTGAGGTCAGAATGAGAAGATTACCCCTAAACCATGTGACCCAGATTTATCTTTTTATCTCCTAAATATATTTTATACCAATACTTGTTAATTCTTGCCAGTACTTAAAATTTCACTACCAGGAAATTGGTGGCAGGATTATAATGTTTTTTGTGTCCACTCTGCCACCCTTTTGCAATTTGGCAGCTTCATTATGCACTTAAGCAGCCTGATGCTTCAGCTTGACACTTTAAAGTAGCCATCAGCTAACAATTCTTGGCTTAATGTTAAGGAGCAACTGTGAGCATATAAGTGAGCGGCAAAATTTTTTTTTTCTAATTTGGGATTCAGTTGCATCCTTAAACATAAACAGTTTGTGTTGATAAAAAGAAACTGAAAAATCAAAACATTCAAGAGATTTCTGCAGCAAACGTGTGTTTAAGTTTTCAAAAAATACTCATTAAATTGAAATAAATAAAAAATTATTTAAAAATATGATTCAGGTGTCTGAAAATCCAAGTCAAGCAGACACAGTCAGGTGTAATAGAATGAAGTGTGCTAATCTAGACATGGCAAAGGGCTCACTATACTCCTTTTGAAAAATTTTCTAAGAAGTTGCTATTCAAACTTTCACATGTTATAGAAAATATGCACGTTTCCCAATGAGCAGAATTACTGTATACTTTATTTTGAACCAGGCAGGGGACTAGGACATAAGATCTTCACTAAACTGATAGTCTGATATTTGCACAGATTTTCATAAACATTTTGGATTCAAATGTGAAATTGTTGCATCTTCAAGTTGTGATTAGGCACATCTATTGTAATTAATATTTCAAAAATATTTGGTGAAAAATATAGGCATTTTTGATTGTATATTCTGTGTGAATTATTTAAGGCAGTAGGTAATCCAAAGAGAACCTAGGATCACCTTAAATTGAACCAATGTTTTTTCTTTTTTCATACTAAGGATCAAAAAAAAAAAACCCCATATATCAGAGGTTATACTGACAAAGAAACTTCCAGGAAGGTTTTTCCATTCATAGAAAAGACATGGTGGTGGTATGCATTTGACCTCTTGGTTAAGATACCAGTTGGGATGACTGTGTCCCATATTGGAGTGCCTGGGTTCAGTACTTGGCTTCAATACTGACTTTAGCTTCTTGTTAATGCAGATCATGGGAAGCAGTGTTGATGGCTCAAGTTATTGGGTTCTTTCCTCTCATGCAGGAGACCTGGATTGAGTTACTGGATCCTAATTTTGGTTCCAGCTATAGACAATTGCAGGCATTTGAGAAATGAACCAATGGATGGAATCAATCTCTCCCTCTCCCCCTCCCCCTTCCCTCCCCCTCCCCCTCTCCCTCTCTGCCTTTCAAATAAAAAATATGAAGGCATAAAAGATTGGACTCAACAACAGTGTTTAAATCTATAGAGTTTCTGTATTTTCCACCTAGGAATTGTGTTTATACATACTGTGGACACATTTTGATTCGGAAAAAATTCTCATATGGACTTTTTATTTCTTTAAAACTCATTTTGAGAGGATATTAGTATATTTTCTTGAAATTTTAAGGTCAAATATGCATGGGCACAATTTTCACTATGTTTAAGTAGATCATTTGCCTTAAAGAAAAGCAAAAACAATAACAACAAAAAGCAGGCACAGGGAGTTATTGTCCCAGTGAAAGATGCCTTCTAAAGGAAACATTTACATTTTTTGGGCGTGATGGTAGGTTTATTTATACATTTTCTCTCTCCTCCTCCCATCCCCTTCCTCCTTCTCTATATTAAGGTATAATTGATACACCAAATACACACATTTACTGTACACACCAAACACACACAATCTCAATGAGTTTGGACATACACATACCACATCACAGCCAAGGAACTAAACACACCTATCATTACTAATAATTCCTTTGTACTCTTGTGTTTGTGTGCATCTGTGTGTGCATGTACATGTGTATGTATTTTATAAGAATAGTTCACTATTATTAACTTACATGTTATGTTGTGTAGTAGATCTCCAGCACTTAGTTATCTTATGTAACAGAAACTATATTCACTGAAGAATGATTGTTTCCGTGACTTGCCTATTTTAGATACTGTATATAAATAGTTTTGTGTAGTATTTGTCCTTCTGTGATTGACTTTTTGCACTTAGTAAAGTGTTCTGTAAATGGCAAGATTTTCTTCCTTTTCAAGGATGAGTAATTGGAGTTATTTTTTTATGTCTTACAATTTTCCCTGCCTAAATAATTCCAGTTTTTATAATCATAGGGATGGACAAATCATATTTTATTTTATGTTACTTTGTTGGCATATTGGTGGCAGACAAATGGCTCAAAATTAGTCTCATCTGGTCATACTTTGAAAAGGTCTATTAAAATAGATCAAATGTCTCAGAAATATACTCTGATTACTGATGTTTTTGAAATAAACAAACCCACTTTAAAACAATATTGGGTTTCAGACATATTCACTTTAACACCATATTGGTTTTCAGACACTCATCATGTAGAATTCTATGACAGGTAAAAGAGAAAGATATCAGCAAACTACTTGGTACATTGATTTTCTAATTTTTGCATACTGAAGCACTGCCTTCTCATCTTTTTTCATGACAGAAAATTGAGTCCAAACTCTACTGATGATTTTCTTCATGAGTACATTTCTTTACAGTTGAATAGCTTGGTTTCAATGATGTTCATACATTTTAGATAAAAAATATAGATGCTGTATTACATGTGTGATATAGAGATTGTTCTCAACAGATATTTCTTTTCCAAAGAAGTTAAAATAAAATAAAACAAAGAAATACGCATTTCTTTCTAAAAGACAAACTCAGCCATTGAGTATTGTTTAATATATATCTAGTGAGCACAATTAATTAGGTACAAAGTATAAATTACATAAATCACCTTTAATTTAGGAAATGCTATATGTAATTCAGCTATACAATAAAGCATAAGAGGAGAATATAAAAATGAACTATAATTAAAAATTTCAAGTTTACTTGAACCACTATATAATCTAACTGAAATTCATAATATATTGGAATTTTTAGCTGTCTTGTTTCCCAAAAACACAATTTGGGTCATAATCAAGAAGTCTGAGGGAACTGACACAGGGCAAACAAGTCAAGCCAGTTGCATGAACATGGTATATACTGTTATTTTCTAAAAAAAATATAAACAATGAATTTAATTATTCAAGAAGGAGAAGGAGAGAGAGAGAGAGAGAGAGAGAGAGAAAGAGGGAGAGGGGAAGAGAGGGAGAGGGGGAGAGGGGGAGAGAGAGAGGAGAGAGAGAGGAGAGAGGAGAGAGGAGAGAGGAGAGAGGAGAGAGAGAGAGAGAGAGAGAGAGAGAGAGAAGAGAGGGGAGAGAGCATTTCCATCCCCTGGTTCACTTCCCAAATGCTTGCAATGGCTGGACCTGGGATGTGCTTAAGCAAGGGAGTAGGCACTCAACCCATTTCTCCCACATAGGTGACAGAAACTCAACTACTTGAGTCATCTTTTCTACCTCTCAGAATCTCCTTTAAGACAAAGCTCAGCCGGCACCGCGGCTCACTAGGCTAATCCTCCGCCTAGCGGCGCCGGCACACCGGGTTCTAGTCCCGGTTGGGGCGCCGGATTCTGTCCCGGTTGCCCCTCTTCCAGGCCAGCTCTCTGCTGTGACCAGGGAGTGCAGTGGAGGATGGCCTAGGTGCTTGGGCCCTGCACCCCATGGGAGACCAGGAAAAGCACCTGGCTCCTGGCTCCTGTCATCGGATCAGCGCGGTGCGCGGGCCGCAGCGCGCCGGCCACGGCGGCCATTGGAGGGTGAACCAACGGCAAAGGAAGACCTTTCTCTCTCTGTCTCTCTCTCTCTCACTGTCCACTCTGCCTGTCAAAAAAAAAAAAAAAAAAGACAAAGCTCAAATCAGCAGTAGGATTCAGGTATCAAACACAGGTACTCTGAGGGAGATGACAAACTAAGTGCTAGGCTAAATGCCTACTCCTATACTGTCTTGAAATCACTGCCATATTGAAATTTTCATTTGATGAATTTGGGCTGTCCACAGGTAGAATTACTAAAAAGAAAATTGGTTCAACTCAAGGAAGTCTCCTGGTAAGTTAAATATACTAGCAAGTAAATTGATAAGTTTCATCTGTTGAAGATATACAACAAAAACTCTTGACAAATTATCATGACAACTTACTGCTTCTTGTGTACCTTATTTAAACTCTTCATAATAATCGCTTTGTTCCTTTCTTAAAATCTTAACCTTTTAAAAGTGTTTTACTTCATCAGGTGTTTACTTTTTCACAAACATGGTTTGTTTATGCTTTTTCGCCCACATGTTGTCTTAATAATGTGAATTATTCATAGGTTATAACTGTAGAAAAGATGCACTGAAATCTCAGCTACTGAAAGAAATAAAAAACACATAAAAACAAACTTGATTTTTTGAGAAGTCTGAAAGTTTTGAGATTTTCAAAGGCTTCTACTTAAGCTTTTCAGCATTGGCATTATGAAAGATCCATCAGATTTTGACAACTCCATTTAAGCAAGGTGAATGAAAAGCATAATGATAAGTTTAGTCTGTCTCTCAAGAATCAGGATTCTTCTTCAACAATATAAGAAAAAGCATTAGCAAGGGCTACTTTCTAACATTCTTGGAAGACATACTGACCTCTCAACATTTACCCAATGTTTCAACAGTATGGCTTTTTGAAATTATTAAGATTTTTGTTATGGCAAAATAATTAATAGGAATTTTCCAGATTTACCATGTATGCTACATGTAATAATAATATTTCCATATTTACACTCTACCAGGGCAAGTTTGTGGTAGTAAGGATAGGTACATTGGAAGAAATATGTCTCAAAATTTAATTGATTAGTATTAATGGGGTGGTAAATACAAAAAATTTTGGGTGATAATTTGATTTTAAAAATGTGAAACAACGATTCTTTTTGACCCCAAATGTTTCTTTTGGGAATAAATTTTATTAAATAGTTGTTTTCACTTAGTGGTTCAATCAGAGTAGACAAGCAAGAAAGGAAAGAATAAATGTATGGGAGGTAAATTCTTTTAAAAATTACTTATTTGAAAAGCAGAGAGAACAAGAGACAGACTGATAGAGAGTTCCTGCCTGCTGGCTCACATCCCAAATACCTGCAGAAGCTGGGAGCTGGGAATTCAACCCAGGTCTCCCTTTGGGTGGCAGGAACCCAATCACTTGAACCATCACTGTTTTCTCCCCAAGATTTGCATTAGCAGGAAGCTGGAGTAAGGGATTTGTGCCGAATATTGAAGCCAGGTACTCTGAGAGGGGATGTGGGCATCTTAATTGATGTTGTAATTGTTTGACTAAATGCCCACCTCTAAATGCATATATTAAAGCAAAATCTGGAACTCAGGTTCTAAAGATGTAGGTGATGGAAAAGTGCAATTTCTCCCATTAGCTTTTAGGGAGAAGACTATAAAACATTACTAGGCATAACTATTAATTTTTTTTACTAAAAAATTTCCTCTTTCTCTGATAAAGAGAAGCAGAATTTGTCCCAAATAGTTATGATTCAACCACCATTCTTACTAGAAGACATTATTTTTATTTTTTATTTTTTAAAGATTTTATTTATTTATTTGAGAGGTAGAGTTACAGGCAGTGAGAGGGAGAGACAGAGAAAGGTCTTCCATCCTCTGGTTCACTCCCCAAATGGCCATAACTGCTGGAGCTGCACTGATCCGAAGCCAGGAGCCAGGAGCCTCTTCCAGGTCTCCCACACAGGTGGAAGGGCCCAAGGCATTGGGCCATCCTTTACTGCTTTCCCAGGCCATATCAGAGAGCTGGATTGGAAGAGGAGCAGCCGGGACTAAAACCGGCACCCATATGGGATGCCAGTGCCACAGGCGGAGTATTAACCTACTGCACCATGGCACCGGCCCCACTATTTTTACTTTTAAAGGATCTTGTTTTCATTTTCTCATACTGGTTCAATCCTTCACTTCTCAGTTTTGCTATGAATGAATCATCTACTCTGTTAGTATGGGTCAGAAAGTTTTGAAACTGAGGAAGTATGATATTGTTATTTTCTTATTTCACTTAAATGGTTGATAATAGTCACAATGACATTTCAGTAAAGCAAACGCCATGGAAATTGAGTATTGCAATGTATCTTATTATACAAGATTGTTCAACAGCATTTCTCAGGTCATTCTCATTTCTTATTTAGAAAATATTGCAAATGAACTTAGTTCACTCAACAAATATTGTGTGCCAATATACGTTCCAGGTGCCATCTTTAATATTTTTAGGTTGAAGGGGAGTTAGGTCTTTTAACTTGACAAGCAAATACAACTCTGTATTTGAGGATTATGTGTGTTGCAGTGCCTGTTTTGACACGGTGAAGACTGGACACTGACATGACTAAGAAACTGGTGGATGGGCATTTGGAGGTTCACTATTTGATCATTCAGCCAGTGGCATATGATCTCAGACAAAAAACTAAATGCCATTGTTACTTCTGTTCCCTTGTTCTCATTTGTCATCAAAGGCATTCTTTGTTTAGCATATCATCACCTCTGTCTTTTACTTTAAATTTCTATTGAGAATCTCCATGTCTTTTACTGAAATTACTGAAATAGCCTCTGACTTTCCAACTGCCTACATGATAATCTAGATTAATCTTTCCAACTCATTCCTGTGACAATGCTTTTTATCTGATGAAAAATTTTAAATAATGCTTCTCAAAATTATCTTAAAAGCATTCCACATGTCCTTTATTGATACTCACATGATTTTAAGATAGCATTACTGTGATACTCCAATTGAGCAAATAATTGGAAATTTGAGAAAATTGAAGCCCAAGAAGCTTAAGTGAGAGGTCCTGGCTTATTAGTTATAACAAAAAAGTGTAATTGACACAGAGGTCTCTTGAATTTCAGATATGTGTACTCTCTCTTATTGTACAATGTCTTGCCTTAAATTCAGTGTTTGCTTCTCCCATGTAGCAGCACTTAAAGGTCAATGGCTCTGAAAAGGTAGATGGAAGAGAATTACAGTAAACTAGACCCCATGCTGAAGTATTTGTAAACGAAAAATTTCCCTTGAGTTGATGTATCTGTTGTTCAGTCTTAATTATATCTAAAATTTGGTTTGAGTGTGATTGTTATTGTTCAATACATGGATGAATTAATGAAAAACAATGTGCTAAGCATGATATTTAGGATATGTAAAAGCTCGTTTTAAGTTCTAGTAACTATTGTTAAGTTCAGGAACTATAAACCAGGAACCACTAATGTGAGAATATTCAGTTTTGAAATTCCACGTGTCCTTTAATATTTCCAATTACTTGACCACATGGATAACCTGATCAATAATGCACATTTTATTGACTTGTTTTCCTTCCTGTTTCATATTTTCACTCTCTTACCAGTGTTTTTTGGGATCAGCTCTCAATTAACTACTTTCATTTAAACCCACATTTTAGTGTCTTCTCTGGGGGAACCCAAATTAAGAAAATTACTTAGCATAAAATTTTACCTCTAGTTTTCTCTATTGTCCTTTAAAAGCAGTTCTGGTAGTCATCCCCTAAGAATTTCCCGCCTGAGTATAATTCTCTTATCACTGCTTCAACTGATCTTCTATCTGCATGGGCTTCTTTGAGCCTACAGATTTGGTTCTTGCCAAAATTTGGGATGACCCCTGTGCACTTGACAGAATTTTTAAGATATTAACTTATGGAGAGAATTTAAATGGATATTCTTCTCTTTTCTTTATTCTGTTCTCAAGACAATTCTATGTGACACACAAATAAGTATTAATGTTCTTTAAAGATTTAGTTTGTCATTTAAAAGGCACAGTTACAGAGGGACACACACACACACACACACACACACACAGAGCGAGAGAGAGAGAGAGAGAGAGCTTTTAATTCTGGGTCACTTCCCACGTACTCAACAGTCAGGGCTGGGCCAGGCTGAAGCTAGGAGCCTGAAATGCCATCCAGGTCTCCCATATGGGTGGTGGTTGGTAAGGGCTCAAGCACTTGTGTTATAATCTGTTGCTTTCCCAGGCTCATTAGCAAGGATTTGGATTGGAAGTAGAGCAGTCGAGACTTGAACCAGCCCTCATATTAGATGCTGGCTTAATCTGCTATGCCATAATGATGGCCCCACACAAATATTATTGATTTTCTACTTCTGGAAAGACTTATAAGATATTTTAGCCACACTGGATTCTCATTTGGTTGCTTTTGGAGATGAGTATGAAGGTATTTACCCAAAACATACAATCAGTCACTGTGTTCACGGGCTGATTGGTTACTACTTCAAAGTAGGGACATATTTTTTATTTTTCATGGTACCACTTATGTGGCAATAATGAGAAGTATTATCTGTGTTAACTGGTAACATTCAGTTATAACGATGTCATCTATGGGAGGCTGATAAATGGGTGAGCTTTCTCCTTGACAGCAACTTTAAGCTGGTAAGGATGCGTGCATGGTATATGAACTTTGGTAGCATTATATCATTATGTATTTTGTTAAACAAATATATATATTTTTTTTATGAAAAGCTTTTTTACTAATAATGAATAAACATTGGTAATCCTATATGTTTCCCACATGGGGAGAAAAGAGAAAAGTATAAGTGGTAGAGTTTTGATGCTCTTTAAGTTCACAAATGGAAATTTGACCAGCAATCCCCCAGAATAATATCCTTATCATTTCTTTTATCATATTTCTTTTTACTATTCTGCCCCTGTTTTATTTGCCCATCTTATATTTCAATTACCCAAAAGAGATGTTCAGATAGTCAACATCCAGTTCTTAACAGACTGCTTAAGGAAGGTCTCCTTGTAGGCTGTTTACTAATATTTAGATGACTGCCTTCAAGTCAAGCACAGATTTTTTTATCAAAAAATTATAGCCAAAGTGGCTGTGTTGGAGTTGCAAGTTCATGTTTGGTTCACTTATCAAGCAAAAGGGTGGCAGAGTCATATTATCTATTATTTTATTATAAAATCCCTAGAGCCATGCACTGGAAGGTGACTTTTCTCCTGATTCCACAGCAACAGTAAATTCCATAACACTTTGTTAAGAATACATCCAGGGCAGACATTTAGCCTATCAGGTAAAAGATTGGTTAAGATGTCTGTGTCCTATACCAGAGTACCTGGGTTCAATACCCAGCTCTAGCTGCTGACTTGTGTTCTGCTAACCAGACTCTGAGAGGCAGCATTGATGGCTCAAATAATTGAATTCCTGACACCTATATGGTAGATTGAGTCCCCAGATTCTGACTTCAGGTTGGCACTGCACAGACATTTGAGGGCATTTGGGGAGTTAACCAGCAGATGGGAATATGTGCACGTGCTCTCTCTCTCTCTCTCTCTCACTCCCCCTTACAATTTTTAAAAAATTATTCTAGGAATAAAACAGTAGAAAGAAGTATAGTACTCTATTTTCCTAGAAAAGATTGAAGCCAAGAGAAAAATATGCATGGAAGTGAGATGATCTACATGGCTGATAGCTTGTCACACTGAATCTCTGTACTTCACCCTGGTAGCTGACTCCTATAATCTCATGTTCTCCCCTCTCTGCCATGTGCTCTGAGCCTGCAAGAGATTTTTTACACCGTCCAGGTCCATGTCTTGAGGCGATTTGTCCAGCCTATATGCAGAGTCCACAACAGCACCCAAGGCATATGCATAAAAGAGACAAAATATAATCTTGTAAATGACAATAGCAATCAAAAGCAAATTGTGGCAGGAAGAGCAGTAAAACAGCACCAGGACAAAGCTATGGATGACAAGCAAATGTTTAGTTGGGATTTGAAGTGGATAATCCGTACCATCTAGTAAGACAGAGCTGGTAACATCATCTCTGTTAGACAACCTGGCACCAGCAGCTAGGGGCTGGTGCAGTGGAGTGGACAGAGATATAGGTTCCATCAGTGATTTTCAAAACTCATGATTAAACGGCATTTTAGACCAACAGGCCAACTTTAGTGGCCCACGATATTGTTTTTAGCCCACTATTATATGCCTGGCTACAGGTCCAGGGACTATTTTAGGTGGGCTGGAGACTCCCTTCAGCATGGCAAGAAATATACAACCCACCCTGAGGGAACAAACAGCTTGAATCCTTATCTGAAACTCCATTTTAGTTGTTTTTAGTATTTGTGTTTAGTATTTGTTTAGAGTAGCAATTCTTTCTCTAAGTTGGCTGTAGCAACTAAAGATCTGGATCTACATCTTGGACATGGATGGTATTTGGGGCTGGGACCAGATCTCCCAGATGCTCATAAAAAGCAAGTATGCCAGTTATGTGTATATTGAATTTATTCGTGTTTTTTTAGGGACTTAAGGCCAATAAGCTAAGATGCTTTTACTTAATAGGGCCCAGATCTGTTGCTTTAATAGGCTTTTATTTTTTTTTTAAATTTTTTTCATTAACACTGCTATCTGGAGTTTCAATGCAGCCGAAAGTGCCATGACACATCATGAGTTTGAGCCCAGTAGTGGACATGTCCTGAGCACAATCTGTAAAGCTGTTGTTGAGGTGCAACTGCTACCACTACCACAAACCCCATCCAAGTGTCTCAGGATAGCTAGTCACATCTAGTGTACAACTTAGACTCATATCAGAGTTCCCAGTGACTGTACCTGTTTTGTTACAATCATATTATTTTGGGTTACCTCCTGCTGTTCATGAAATTGTTATGGCATTAGTTTGTATTCTCCTTAGGGGACCCAGGCAACATAAGATTCTGTTTTTGGGATACTCACATAGGCTCATTCCCAGACTCCTCATTTCTTTGAGTATCAGTCTTCCTATTTCCCGTGAGTCAGGGTTTCTCCGTCCTATGAAGTGCATCAATTGTTGCTGCCACCATTTAGATGGGTCAACTCACTTTCAGGGTTAAAACTGCAACTAAAGTCCCATATCACACCCTCAGGGTGGAATGAGGTATATACTTTCATTCCTAGGGTGATCTGTTCTTCATCAAGCTTTTGAAAATTTGGAGAATATATTGTGTGATTTTTTGCCAATCGCTAATGTTCACCATTAGTGTGGAGAGTGGGTATCACCCATTTTTCACTAAAATAGGCATATGCCTTCCTGAAATCATTCCACAGGACCATGATTCAGCCCTGTGCCTGAGCCATATAAATGCTGACACAGGGTTAATTGAATAGTGGTGGATGCCATTTTTGACTTTTCTGTGTTATTTATAGCATAATCTCATCATCTCCAGTGTCTCCCTACAAGGAGACATTCTCTGTCTGCTTGCTTTTCAAAGTGGCTGACCAAGTGCCTCAGTTCAGCAAATGTATATTCTCTCATAGTAGTCTTTGGACTTGTTAGAATCTTCTTTCTTTCATCATGAGGTTTTCTAGTAGCTTGTATCATATTTTGAATAAATGGTCTAGTATCTAAATAAAGAATTTTCTCATTTGGTCCCTCTTTACCTTCTACAAGAATATAGTCCCCTTCATTGGAGGAATCATTTTACTATGGATCCCAGCATGGGTGGTGGTCCCAATCTTATCTACATGTTATGACCTGCAGGCAGGAGTGGGGAATATGATTATGTGCATCTGCACAACATTGTAACCCATTGCCTCTCATGGTGCCTCCTATTGATGGATTTTGTGTACTTTATACTGTGTTCTAATGCCCGTGCCTCTTAATGCTTTTTCCAGCTCTCCCTTAGCTTGGGTCACAATATTCATCATTCCTTAGGGGACAAAGCAAAGCCCAACTACAGTACCAATAACAGTTTTACTTTTCTTTATTTATTTTTATCTTCTCTACAGCTTCATTTAAGACGCCTAACAGTCCTTTTGATGTTTGTGGAGTATCTCTGAACTCATGCACTTATGTGAAGCATTCTAAAAACATCTAGCTAAATCTGAGGCATTCTAAAAAATCAAGCTAAATTTTCACATCTTGAGGTTGTGGGCCAACCTGGAATTTCACCCACAGACTATGGACTTTCCTCTATTATGTTTCCTTTGCTTAATCCTTCTTCACTGTGAGTCTCCTGGCTGGCTCACTGGTTGTCTGAAAGGCAGCAGACCATGTAATGCTTCTCCTTGCTCTCCCCAAAAAACTGAGAAAGAATCCTGAGGCTGAAGAAGGAAAATAGGAGCTCCTGTATGAATAAAAGAGTTTATTAGAACAACTTCCATCCAGTGTGGATAAGTGATCAGGGCAGAAAGTAAAGCACAATTTTTCCATGTAGGGCAATAGAGAAGGGAAAACTATACATTCAAATCTAACAGGGACATGAGATAGGGGCTGATTTTACAACATTGCTTTATGTATGCTTTAGGAGGGAACTTCTCAGGCATTGTCTGGACTATCTGAACTTATAGGAAGACTTATGATGGTGCTTCATGTTCATGATGAGAGAGCAGCATCAGACAAATGTCTGAGTGTCCTTCTGCAATAGAGGTGGGGTCAAAATGGAAAGGTGAGACTCAAGATGGCATTACTCTATTTTGCTGTTATACATTTGTTGAGAAAGAGTTTTGAAGTTATTTAGATGGCTCAAACAAGTACTCAGTTGAAGTTCCATGGAGTATTTAAAAAATAATTGTGGGTGGCTGATCCTCTAGAACACTAGTCCTCATCATTCTGGTAAAATTAAATATGAAAAGTTATAATCTCTGTCAAGGAAACAAATGGGGCAAAATGATACCTATAATGTAATCGACAGCCACAAGCACATGTCAAATTTTTTGTGTTTTGAAATGGTTACAAATCGGGCCATCAAAGAAGGAGGTACCTTTCTCTGAAGGGAGGAGAAACTTCCACTTTGACTATGACCTTGTCTAAGTAAGATCGAAGTCAGCGAACTCAAAAGGCTTCCATAGCCTTGGCAACTCATGACAAGCGCCTAGGGAGATTACTGATGCCATAAACAAGAGTGTCAATTTGTTAAGTCAACAACAGGAGTCACTGTGCACTTACCCCTCATGTAGGATCTCTGTCCTTAATGTGTTGTTCAATGTGAATAAATGCTATAACTAGTACTCAAACAGTATTTTACACTTTATGTTCTGTGTGGGTGCAAACTGATGAAATCATTACTTAATATATACTAAATTGATCTTCTGTATATAAAGATAATTGAAAATGAATCTTGATGTGAACAGGATGGGAGAGGGAGAGGGAGATGGGAGGGGTATGGGTGGGAGGGAAGTTATGGGGGGGAAAAAGCCATTGTAATCCATAAGTTGTACTTTGTAAAATTATATTTACTAAATAAAAGTTAAAAAAAGAGAAATGGTTACAAATGCTACTGAACCCTAATAAGGTTAATTACAGTCCATCCTTACCCATTATTTAGATAAGAAATGTGTGATAAGGCATGGCCACTCCTTTTTCTTTTGGATTTTTTTTTATCTTGAGTGATTAAGTTATTATTTCAAAATGAATTTGAATGTTTAATTCTTTTAACACTTCAGTTTATCTTAGAACACTTATTACTTCTTCAATTGTAGCTGTCTCTTTCTACTTCATCTGTTATGTATTGAAAGTATGTGTCACTTTCCAAATTCATGTTGAAGTCCTAATACAGTCTATCCGTATTTAGAGATGAATCCTCCAAGGAAGTCATTAAGGTTAAGTAAAATTATAATGTTGGGGCCCTGACATGATAGAAATAGTATCCTTATAAGAATAAATGCCAGGAAGCTTATTTTTACCTGTAAGAACATGTGTGTCAAGGATAAACCATGTGAAGATATGATAAAAAGGTAACCCTCTGTAATCTGGGAAGAGAATCCTCATAAGAAATTGACTTGGCTTGAATCTTCTTTTTAAAGATTTATTTTATTTTTTGAAAGGCAGAATTAACAAAGGGGGAGATAGGGAAAGAGGAAAAGAAGGAGAGGAAGAGAGAGTGCAATAATTTCCAGCTCCTGGATCACTCCCCAAATGGCTGCAATAACCAAAGCTGGGTCAGGCCAAGGGCAGGAGACTGGAACGCCATCTCCGTCTCCCATGTGGGTGATGGGACCTAAATACTTGGACAATTTTCTATTGTTTTCCCAGACACAGATGGATTGGAAGTGGGGCATCTGGGACTTAAACCAGTATTCATATGGGATGCTGGCATTGCAGGTAGTGACTTAACCCAATGTACCATGATCCTGACTCCTGGAATCTTGATATTGTTCTAGCTTTAATTTACGTCAGCAAATGCATTTCTGTTGCTTCAGTCACCTAGTCTATGATATTTTTGTTGTAGCTGATGGTGGCTGACTAATAAATCCTTCAAGCAAAAAATATTTGTTGAGTGTCTGGCACTGTTTCAAATGTTGAAACTACAACTATAAATATGACAAAGTCATTGACTTCATGAAGTTTAGATTTTAATGGTAGAAATATAAACAAATATTGGATAAGTATAGAGCATGGTTCAACAAACAAAATAATAAAGGAAGATAGATAGTGGTGAAGAAAGCTTAAACATAGTGATCAAGGAAGGCCTCTGTATTAAGGTAATATTTGGTCATAGAATTGAATGAAGTGAATGATATAAACATCTGAGATAAGAGTGCTTAGGCAAGGGTACTAGAACTTAAAAATATGTGTTTGTCAAGGATACCTGAACTTAAAAGTACGAATGTTTGGTCAAGGATACTAGAACTTAAAAATATGAATGGCTTTGTAAGATGCTGTAAGGGTACTGAATTATATGTGTGAAGCGAAGTTGTCATAGAATTTTGAGTAAAAATTTGATATAGTGCTTGTTTAAAAAAAATCTCCTTCTGCTCACTCTGTGGAAAATAGACTGTGAGAAGTTGAGAGTTTAAGTGTGGAACAGACAAGCTTATGTGTTATTGAATCAATCCAGGTATGAAATAATGATGTGTCCTATGATGGCAGTACTGAGGGTGATGGAATGTAGTCAGATTTGGAAAATTTTAAAGATAGAATTAATAAAAACTAGGAGTGGATTAGCTATTAGGCAAGGAGAGATAAGAGTTAGGCATGACTCCTAGACTACGGGGCTGAACATCTGGATGAGTGGAGGTGCATTTTAACAAAATGAAGAAGATTGAAAAAAAGTACGCTGTGGAGTAGAGAATATGGAGAAGTGTTTTAAGTACAGAGGTCCCTACCATAGACTCCCTAGTTTAATGTAGAGAGACAGATTAGAGATATAATGTCAGCATAGAGCAAGCATTTAATACCATGGAAGGGGAAGATTTTTTGTTAGATTTGAATGTAAGTAGAGAAGGTGAAAGTATTGAACCCAGAAATAGAGAAAGAAATTCCAGCAAATGAGACTGAGAAGCAGCAGCGAGGGAGGTGAGAAAAAAGAGAGCTGCGTTATCCTTGAAGCAAAGTGACAAGATTCCTCATTTTGCTTTGTAAACCCCGTGCACGTGCACGTGCATTGCCAAATGAACTTTACTGTCATTATGTTCCTGATTGCAGATTTTCTGGTTCCATTTCTAGTGTGCTTTATCTAGTGGACCATTTCCTTCTGCACCCAGAAAAGGTGATATGGGATTTGTTCTCCTTTCCAAGTATCTATGGTAAACCAAGTCACCATAGATCAAAACCCACCACATTCTGTATTGTTTTCTCAAGAAAAACTAATTCCTCCATTTTGAGCCCTGATGATGTCAATTAAAAGTTGCTCAAATTATATTTTACGTAGATTAGACAAGTAAGTGAATACATGAAATTCAGAGACAGTATTAGTAACTAGAATAATAGTTATTAATAAAAACTTTTAGAAGTTGTATGTCAAGTCTGTGCTTTCCCTCACAGTGGAGAATACAAAGACACCCCTTCCTGGATGGAAAGGGTTGGGGAATGTACAATATTGGAAGAAAGAGGGCTAAGACATTTCTCTGAGAGGAACCTGCTGTCCACAAATATTATTCAAAGAGTGTTTTTGTCTGAATGTTTGTGTACCCTTACCCAATTCATACTTTGAAAAGTAATCACCAAAGCTGTAGTATTTGTCTGTGGGACCACTGGGAGGTAATCAGGTTTAGATGAGGTCATAAGAGTAGAGCCCCCATGATGGGACTCTTGCATTGTAAGAGAAGACCCCAGAGAGCTTGCTTCTTTTCTCTGTCAGCCACATGAAGATACCAGATGACCAGGAATTGGGCCTTCACCAGACACCTGATCTGCTAGTACTATGATTTTGGCCTTCCCAACCTCCAGAACCGTGGGAAATAAAGATCTATTATTTAAGCCATCTGGTCCATGGTATTTTGTTATAGCAGCCTGTGCCTACCAAAGTGAGTGCTTCTGTCAAAGTCAATGTATTATTTTCCTGTGGTTGCTGTAACAGATTACCCCAGACTTACTGGTGTAAAACACCAGAAATTGATTATTCTCTCACAGCTTTGGAGGCCAGACATCTGACATCATTGTGTTGGCAAGGCTATGCTTCCTTCAGAGTATCTCGAAGAGGATCTGTCCCTTGTCTGTCACACAGTCTAACAGCTGTAGACATTCCTGGGCATGTGGCTTCATCTCTCCACTCTCTGCCTCCTTGATCAGTTGCTTCTGTTTCTGACTTTCTCACATTTGTCACTGGATTTAGGGTGGACCTGAATAATCGAGGATAATTTCATCTAAAAATCTTTAATTACATTTACAAAGGAGATGTTTTTTCTCCAAATAAGATAATATTCATAGGCTGTAAGGCTGTAGGGAGTCAAAGTGGCTGTCTTTGGGGGAGCATTTTCTGGGCTGTCACAGTCTTTCCTGAGAAGTTGTTCTTTCAGATTTGAACACCATGAAATGAATCAAATTGTAAGTTTTAAGGTGAAAAACTGCATGTCAGGGAGCTTAACTTTTCCATTCCTCAAGCCACAAGTTTCTGATTAATTCTGAATAAGCAGAATAGTTGGCTCTTCCACAAGATCGTCATTGCCTATCATTTCACTCTTAGTGCCTCATTCTTTTGGCATGGGAATGCTTTTCTACATTCAATTCAAAGTTCAGTTACCTCATCATGAGAAATTCTTAGGTAAGGCATATTGTTCTAGGCTCTGTGATAAACCCAGAGGCACTTAGAAGTTAATTGCTCAACTTCCCTTGGAACTCAATCTCTTGATTCCAGGTCCAATGCTTTCTCTACTCATTCACAGGTATAAGCCTGGAAGGCTAGGGCTTGGGGAGGTGGAGAGAAGGCATATGTTAAACTGTTTATGGCTATTTCCTAAATACCTAATTGATGATTTAATAGAATAATCTCATATTTATTTTGGAGCTAGCATGGGCTGTGGCTAGGAACACTTAAAGAGAAATTATGCACCTCCTTCACTTGTATTTTTGGGTTTGGCCTCCATCAGGACACAGGTGGGTCTGACTGCTTGGCTGCAGCAACTGGCTGTGACCAGCTGGGGAGCAGGGGGTGGGGTTGGCTTACTACAAAGAGACTCCACAGCTGGAGCTGCTCTCAAGAGGAGGTGGCTTTGGGGTAAGCGGCTGTGAGCTGGGTGGCCAGCTATTGTGGAATGCACCAGACAGAGGGATGTTGTTCACAGGAGCCTGTTCCAGCTGGCAGTCATAGAGGACAGAGGCCACCCTGCACGAGTGGTGGGAGGCAGGGGTGGGAAAGCCTGGGTCAGGGATCAGCACTGAACATGGGTAGCAGAAAGATGTCATGAGCCCAGGGAATGGAGAGCAGCTGAGGTTCACTCTGCGATGTCCTTGGCTGTTTGTCTGACTCATTCTTGTCCGTAAACAGGCAGCTTGATGGGGCAGGTAGAGTGCCCACAATGTTCTGACCTTTTTCGTTAATCATCTTTGGTAGAAATGCTTTAACTTGTCTCCCTTTAACTAATTTGATTGGTAGGGGAGTCATGGATCAGATTTTAAAGCTGCAGTTACCTTTTAACCCTCATGTGACCTTAAGGTTTTGAAATGTAAATATTTTCACATTCCATCTCTCTTTCTCTTACAGAAGTTGTGAGGATCAATAAAAGAGTATACAAATGGCTTTCCTGGAAAGAATTGCTGTGTAATATAAACATGTGTTGGAAAGGAGCTGGAATGGCACAGAATATTTGATTTTCAAAGCATGAAAAACTAGTGATTAGTTACGGTAAAAGAGAAGTCGAGACAGTTGCCCCCCGCCCTCATGAGAACTTTGACTGCCATAAACTTTTCAGTATGTAACTGACAATGCGGAAATTATTGGCCAGGGATTCTGATGTGATTAGTTTTGTTTCATTTCTACTTAAAACTTTCTCCCTATTTTTTTTTTTTCTAAGTTAACTACTTGTTAGTGAGCATATTCAAAACCTAAATGCTTGGAATATATTTTGGAAATCTCTCTCACAATGACGATAAGGAACTCATCTAGTTTGTTTGCTCAAGTAACCTTTTCATTCCTTGCTTCTGAATATTATATTCTGATAGAATTGTAAGCACAGCAGTGATACATTTAAAGTAGGGCAAGGCATTGCTTATGGGTTCTGATCTATGAGATTTACAGGTTCAGATGAAATAAAATTGCTAAGCTGGTTTATTTAGTACCATTTACATTTGAAAACATAAAAATTTTGAATAAAATGAACTTACTGCTTGATATGTGAACCAATCCAGGGAGGTCTCCATTGGAGATGTTCTGCTGGTTTGTTTTCATGCTTAATTGAAAGGAAGAAGTTCCAAAGACAGCCATAGATGAATGGCACTGTTTTGGAACTGGCAGGGTGCACCCCTGAAATGGTGGGGGAGGAGCTGGTGCGTAGTGGTCAAATCCTTCAAATCACTCATTGCTTCATTCTTTGAGGATATCGTGAAACATTTTGTTAGATTTTGGGAGCCATTTATTATTGTATTTCAGTCTGTTTGAGGATTCCATACAAGCTATAATGACATGTGAGTTTTATGTGGCTAAGCCCTAGATCGTGGCTGGATTGTATACTTCAGGTGGAGATATGAGTAAACCTTCTGTTCTGTTTATCACTCACTGACCCAGGGAATTATATGTTGTTAAGTTGAACACATCACAAGGCTGAACTATTTGAATTTGCATTACTTAACTCGTATCTGAGCCAATCTCCAGAACAAGGAACATGGGACTTACACCTGCTTGAACAGATGTATGAATCAAAGTGATATAGCCCAGAATTAAGGTGACTAGAAAACTTCTGATTCACCTGTTAAAGTGAAAAAATTCTCAGTTTTTTTTAGTAAATATGTTGTCTTTGATTTTTGTAATATCACATACAGTAGTAGTATTTCAGATTCAAAACACATGTCTACACAGTAAAAAAATTTAAAAATGGATATGATGGGGTCAGCTGCCACCTGCAATGGTGGCGTCCCATACGGACTCTTGTTTGATGCCCAGCTTCTTCACTTCTGATCCAACTCTCTGCTAATATTCCTGGGAAAGTAGCAGAGAATGGAGCAAGTGCTTGGGCCCCTGCACTTGCATGGAAGACTGGAAGATGCCCTTGGCTTCTGGATTCAACCTAGCCTGGCCTAGCCCCGGCTGTTATGGCTATCTGGGAGTAAACCAAGGTGGATGACTGATCTTTATCTCTCTCTCTCCCTCCAACTCTGCCTTTAAAATAAATAACCTTTAAAGTAAATATTTATTATCAAATAAAATAGAATATAATAATTCTTATAAAATAGATTTTCGATTTTTTGTCAAACTCCTAAAATAGACAATCTGGTTAAGTACGAGTAACTTTGTAGCTTAATCTTATGTATTAAATTCATTAGCAAAAAATTTTTAAAGCCTCTGCCCCTTTTTTCAAAAGCTTGATTTATTTATTTGAAGGCAGACTGACAAGGAGAGAGAGAGCCAGAATCTTCATGCTCCTCTGGTTTATTCCTCAAATGCCTGCAATAGCTGAGGATGGGCCAGATAGAAGCCAGGAGCCAGGAATGCCATCAGGGTCTCCCACATGGGTGACAGGAATCCAAGTGTTTGGGCCATCATCTGCTGTCTCCTAGACAGATTTACATCTAGGTCAGAAGTGGAGGCGGGACTTGATCCCAGGCAGTGCGGTAAGGGATGTGAGCTTCCAAATTGGCAGCTTACTCTGCTGTGCCACAATGCTTGTTCCTCATAAGAACATCTTAATGGTGTCAAACATATCCATAAATGGTCACACTTAATGATGATAGAGAAAAATAATTGATGGGGCAGAATCTTCATGAAAATATTCATTTTGCTTTATCAAGAACCTCTTTGGCTATGGTTTAATTTTTATAGCATTTGTGAGGTTGGTGAATGAGTCTCCATATTTTACAATGATTTCCTCCGAGATGAAAGTAAAAGAATGTCCCTCTCCCATTTCACAATTCTTTTTAACTGCTCTATTTTATAACATTTATAATTTTATAATATATGATATAATTTATTTATGTTTTCTGCTTATTGATATATTAGTTTGCTAAGGTCGCCATAACAAAACACCACTGGCTAGTGGCTTTAGCTATAGGAAAGTATTATCTCACAACTTCAGGGGTTAGAGGTAGGTACAAGTTGAAGGTGTGGGCAGGGTTGGTTTCCTTATGAGACTTCTTTACTTGGCTTGCAGATGGTTGCCTTCTCACATTGCTTACACGTGTTTTTTCCTCAGTGATGCACTTGTGTGTCCAAATTTCATTTTTTTTTTTAAATAAGGACACTAGTCATATTGGACTAATGTTCACTATAGTGATCTAATGTTAACTTTACATGCTGACATTCTGAGGAATAGGACTTCAGTGTATGAATTGGGGCAGAAGCAGTGAAGGGTATAACACTTGGTTTATCACCAGCTCTAGGATTTTTGTCTCTTTGGTTTATTTTCATATCCTAAATGCCTAAATAGCAGGGCTTGGAACATAATATACACTAAATTAATAAATGCTGAGTGAATAAATGAATGAATCAGTCGGTGAATGAAAGAAATAAGTTGAGTGACAAGTATGAAAATCTCGAATTTTGCTATGTCTAACAGATGCCTCACTTGCTGCTTAAGATCATTTATACTTGAATTAGTAAAGTTTGCACAGTCTTAGTTATGCTTATTCTGGCATATGGGCATATCAGTAACATTTGTGGATAAAGTCTGTAATTAGAAATAACTACCAAATCAAAGCATTAATAATTTCAAAGTAAGTAATGAAATGCACATCAACTGTGGAGGAGGAACAGGGAACAGTAGGGCTTCTTTCAAGCCAGTAACACTTTAAGGGCAACAATTTGTAATTAAAACTGAAGTGAATTTAATCTTTCTTGCTAATCACTCCCGCAATGTTAGCCTGTTTTCATCAAACTAATTGATGGCAGATGGAACAGATGCATGGTGAGATTACAGCCCCACTTTATAGCAGGGTTATAACAAATGTGACTTTTCCCCTATTATATGCATTAACATTCAGAAATGCACTCCTTTGCTTTCTACATGCACTGAAGTTTCTTCTTTGTTGTGAGACTGATTACAAAGAATTAGAGGATTTTAATACAAATAGAATTCATTTGATTAAGTCAGTCTTAAATAAGCATTTATTGAGTACTGACTATATGAACCATGAGAGAGGGGTCACACATTCCTAACTTCAATGAATCAAGAAGAAATTATACAAAAAGTATCTCTACATGATCCTTACTTTCTTGAACATATTTCAGAATTACAGTTTTGAAGTTCATGAAGTTTAAAATCAAATCTCAAAATTTGCTTTGTTTTGTTTCAAACAATAACTTATGGGCCAGCGCCAGGGCTCAACAGGCTAATCCTCTGCCTAGTGGCGCTGGCACACCGGGTTCTAGTCCCAGTCGGGGCGCTGGATTCTGTCCCGGTTGCCCCTCTTCCAGGCCAGCTCTCTGCTATGGCCCAGGAGGGCAGTGGAGGATGGCCCAAGTGCTTGGGCCCTGCACCCCATGGGAGACCAGGAGAGGTACCTGGCTCCTGCCTTCGGATCAGCGTGGTGCGCCGGCCGCAGCGCGCCGGCCGCATCGGCCATTGGAGGGTGAACCTACGGCAAAGGAAGACCTTTCTCTCTGTCTCTCTCTCTCTCTCACTGTCCACTCTGCCTGTCAAAAAAAAAAAAATCTTACTACCAGAGCAACTAATATCTTAAACAATTATGTCTGGAAATAACATATTTTTCATTAGTTTTTCTATGGATATTATTAAGTTATATAGACACAAATCTAAATAGATATCTTCTAATTACAAATTTGAAAAAAATTTAAATTACAAGTTATTATTAATAATGATAAATTTATTATACATGAAGTCATTAACCTCATATCATCTCTTCACAAAGGCATTATACTATCTCATCACAAGAAGAATGAGTATAGTATAATAAGATATTTTGAGAGAGAGATTAAATTCACATACCTTTGATTATGGTGTATTTTTATAATTGGTCTATTTCACTATTGTTAATCTCTCCCTGTGCTTAACTTATAAATTTAACTTTATTATAGATATGTGTGTATGAGAAAAGACATACCAGATAGAGGAATCAATGTTATCTACAGTTTCAGGAACCCACTGAAGGCTTAGAATCTTTACCCTGCAGATAAGTGGACACAACTGTATTTATGGGAATCTAAGCTTTTAATAGAATTAGTGATAATAACTAGTAATTAAGTCAGACTCTATTAATGTATTCAACAGAGTTATGGGTGGTGGAGTTGTAGAAATTCCTTCTATAAATTATGGTACTAAGGGCCAGTGCCATGGTGCAGTAGGCTAATCCCACCTGTGGTGACGGCATGCCATATGGGCGCCAGTTCTAGTCCCAGTTGCTTCACTTCCAATCCAACTCTCTGCTATGGCTTGGGAGAGCAATAGAAGATGGCCTAAGTCCTTGGGCCCTGCACCCATGTGGGAGATCCAGAAGAAGTGCCCAGCTCCTGGCTTTGGATTGGCGCAGTTCTGGCCATCACAGCCATTTGGAGAGTGAACCAACGAAAGGAAGACCTTCTCTCTGTCTCTCCCTGTCACTGTCTGTAACTCTAGCTCTCAAATAAAATAAATAAAATCTTTTAAAAAATTATGGTACTAAAATCATACTACTTGGGGCAGGCGCTGTAGTGTAAGTATTAGGTTAAGCCTCTGCCTACAGTGCTGGCATTCCATATGGGCACCAGTTCATGCCCCAGTTGTTCTTTTTCTGATCTAGGTGCCTGCTAATGGCCTGGGAAAGCAGTGAGAGATGGCCCAAGCTCCTGGGCCCCTGCCATCCATGCAGGAGACCTGGCAGAAGCTCCTGGTTTTGGATTGGCCCAGCTCCAGCCATTGCAGCCATTTGAAGAGTAAATCAGTGGATGGAAGACCACTCTCTCTCTGTTTCTCCCTCTCTCTTTCTGTAACTCTGCCTCTCAAATAAATACATAAATCTTTAAAAATATGATACTATTCTTGCAGCCAAACGCTTTGACCACAGGCTTAAATCTATTATAAAGCTAGATGAAGGGGTTGGGGCACTGTGACTCAGAGGATTAAATCCCCAACCTACAGTGCTGGCATCCCAAATACGTGCCAGTTTGAGTCCTGGCTATTCCACTTCCAGTCAAGCTCCCTGCTAATATACCAGGGAGAGCAGCAGAGGATGGCCCAACTGCTTGGGCCTCTGCACCTATGTGGGAGACCTGGAAGAAGCTCCTGGCTCCTGGCTTCAGCCTGGCCCAACTCCAGACATTTTGGTCATCTAGGGAGTAAACCAGGGGCTAGAAGATCTCTATCTGTCTCTCCTTCACTCTCTATAACTCTGCCTTTCAAATAAATAAATAAATCTTCAAAAAAAAGTTAGATGAAGCCATTCTGTATGTATTTTAAACATTATTTCAGAAACAGAACACCAACAGGAATTCCATTAAAGGTAGAAATAAGTGGATGAAAACATGAACATTCCACAATTGGCATCAAACAAAGTAATAACCATTTCTTATTTTAATTTGCAAAAGAGCAAAGATTTAGGAAACAAATATTAGGTAAGTGTAAGGGAAATTTTATTTATAAATCTTGCTTAATCTCTATTTGTTTGACTACATTTTACCTTCTAAAATCTGAATTCCTTTCTGTTTTGAGGGGAACCTAAATACACTCCACTTCCTATAGTGAGACACAGGGGACAGATAAGATTTTGTGAACTCTTTGGCTGCCAGGGCTCAGGTGAGTGACTTCATTTCAAGCAAATGGACTTTCAAGCCCAATTCATTGAACCACATAATTAATTAAAAGAGTTTTAGGTTGGGGCTAACAGTGGAGTAAAGTTTAGGAGTTTTGCTGCTCCTGTGAGGACAGCGGCAGGTTCAGCTGCGGCGTTATAGCCATACCATTCTTATGACAGGGCCACCTGCTCGTGTGCTTGACTGAGCCTCTGTTGGATCATGGGGCTTTCTGGTTGGGTGCTTTAGCTTTCTTGTCAATTATATAAGGTGTTGCACATCTGAGGATGTATGGGCATTTTCTAAAATCTCCCAATAATTTTTATATCCTTGAGGAATCCTCTCTTATTAAGCGTGGGATGGACATGATAACTTGATTCTAACAGAATATAGCAAATATGATAGGATATTGCTTTGGAAAATGTTACAAGAAGACAGTGACTTCTGTCTTCATTGTACTCGTTCTCAATTCTGCCTGCTTGCTTTGGGGGAAGCCAGGTGACATTTTGCGAGCAACCATCTGCAGAAATTGACATGATAAGGAACTAATATTTCTGACCAACAACCAGCAAGAACCTGAGGTTTGTCATCATTCACGTGGGTGAGTTTGAAAGCAAGTCCTCTACCAGTCAAGCATTGAAATGAAAGCAGCCCCAATGTAGACCATAACTGAAGTCTGTGACAGACCATTAGCCAAAACCAACTAACTGAGCCATGCTTTATATCCTGACCCATAGACACTATGCAATAACATCAGTGCCCTTTGTTGTCAGTTGCTAACTAATACAATTTCCCTCCAGATAGTCCATTTTCTGATTACTTAAGTAAACCAGAGTTTGTTCCTGTTGGTTGCAACCAAGGATGTAGTGTTTGTTAATAGGGATGGAAATAGATGATGCCTATTATAGCAGGGACTGAAGGTTGTGAATATTTTCTTAAGATTCTGAATAAAACATCTGGAAACTCATTTTATATAATAGTAAAACAGTTATTTAAATTTTTACCTCTGATCAATTATAGTAAAATACTCTTTGTTGGCAAAACTTGGAATAGACAATATCTAATGTGCCTTAGAAGACTAATAGAGGTATGAGGAATCTAAGCATGATGAAGTGGAATAGCTTCTTCTAACAATACTAGATGGATGACAGAAGGAGAGTGATAGTTGTAAATTCTTAGATTCCGAATGCAAAACATGGATTTTTATTATTTTGCCAAAGATTGACTATCCTTTTGAAGCCGTAGTGATGAATGGGATTAAGGCCTTTATAAAACAGGCTTACTACAGCATTTGGCCCTTATCCTTCTGCCTTCTATTAGGTGAGGACACAGCGACAAGGCACAATTTGGAAATACAATGACCTTCACCAGACAGTAATGCTGGCAGCTTGATCTTTGATTTCCTAGAACTGTAAGAAATAACTTTCTGTTCATTATAAATTTTGGAAGCACAGATATTTTGTTATATTAACACAACTGGACTAAGAAAATTGGCTATTCTGTGAGATGCTGGAGGTGAAAGTGGTTCCTTGATTGCAGTGGGGATGGTTGATCCTGTGAGACAGAGGTGAATGATCAGCCATTTGCCTTCACTGACAAAGTGGCCACACCATAGCATCCTAGTCAGAATGCTTTATATACATCACAGATCAGGTAGTAGGGGAGATAAAATATCTGGGTAGTCCACTAATATTCCATTTGATTGGGCTGAGGCCCAACAAATTACATTATTACAAATTCTGTAGTCATTTTCCTAATTACCAAATGAATTAATCCAACTCAGAATCTATGAATGAAGAGAATTCAAAGTGACTTGGAGAAAAAACAAACACCTATGTTCATTCTAGTATTCTTCAAATTATGTTCCCTTGGGGACTGGTGCCGTGGCACAGTAGGTTAATTCTCCACCTGAGGCACCAGCATCCGATATAGGCGCTGGTTCTAGTCCCTGCTACACCTCTTCCAATCCAATTCTCTGCTGTGGCCTAGGAAAGCAGTAGAAGATGACCCAAGTTCTTGGGCCCCTGCACCCACATGGGAGACCAAGAAGAAACACCTGGCTCCTGGCTTCGGATCAGTGCAGCTGTTGTGGCCATTTGGGGAGTGAACCCGCAGATGGAAGATCTTTCTCTCTGTCTGTCCCTCTCACTGTCTGTAACTCCACCTCTCAAATAAATAAATAAAATATTTTAAAAAATTGTGTTTCCACTCTTTCAATCTTTGTCCCAACTGTGCCATTTTTATGACTATCTGGCATTTGCTGTGAGTGGACATTAATTTCCAAGGATTCACAATGCCACTACAGATTGCCAGTCATAGTAGCAGTTTTACTACTATGACTGGCATTAATAGAATCTTGACCCAGGTGAAGTTTCATCACTAAGAGGATGGCAGAGTGTAGGATGATAAGGAAATATTTTAAAGGTGCGGAGGAATTGATTTATATCCTGTACTCATTTGTCTTTGCTATGGCTGGTGCTGAGGATAGATGAGTCCTGGAAAATTCCATGTGGTTACTTAAGTTGAAATTTTTTCAAGTGTGATCTCCTTGCTGGAGCAAATCAATGGACTCTGAGCCCTAGTATGCAATTACTTATGTGGAAAAAATGTTTTTAAAAATTTCCTTTTTTTACTGATCAGAAGATAACAGAACTTTTAAAATCCAGATTGTCTCCTAATTTGACCTAGCATTCCATCATCTTGTCGTTACACTACATTGATTATACCATGCTGATAAACCCTGGAAGAGTTATCATAAAAGTGATGAGATATTTGCATGACATTTATTCTTTTCTTTTTTTATTTATATAAGGTGAGCAAATTTCATGTATTTCATATATACAGATTTAGAAACAGTGAAAAATAGTTATTAAGTGACTACTTTGTGTCAGTCTGCTGAAAATGTAGCTGTGAACAAAAGGGAGTTTCTCTTCTCAAGAGCTAACATCATGCATTTTTAAGTTAAACAAAACAATTTTACTGATGACTTAGATTTAAGGTATAAAGGAAAGAAAACTCAGTGGGTACGGCACTGCTCTCTAATGTTGGAGATCAGAGGAGGCTAAACTGAAAGATAATATACTAATGGAGACCATATGGAAGAGAGGGAGACAAAATGAAAGACCATGAAGAAGAAAATTTTAAATACAGGGAATATAAAATGTATAAAAGCAGTGACCTATATTTGAAACTCATCAGTATAACTTCCAGACAGTGAGTGAGGTGGGGATAAAGATAAGGCAGCAGATAAGGTTATCTTTGAGTGGGTTGGGAAACAGAAACATGATTTTGTGCTGAAGTGTGACATGATGTGATTTGTATTTTTAAAAGATTATTGTGGTTTATATATTATGAACACCCTAGGTGGAAAAGTGGATGCAATTAGCAGATTATAATTGTAATGATTAAGATGAGAGAAGTTGATGATATCTTGAAGCTGCTTGATAAGAGTAAGAGGTAGTGAGAAGTTTTGTTTGTGTGTGTATGTGTGTAAATTTATTTTCTTTTCTAAAAATTTAATTATATTTTATTTGAAAGGCAGAAAGAGATCATGTCAGAGAGAAAGAGATCTTCTACCCACTTGTTCATTCCCCAAATACTCACAATAGTCAGGGCTGGGCCAGGCTGAAGCCAGAATCCTGGAACTTAATCCTGGTCTCCTAAGGAGCTGGCATAAACTCGAACACTTGACCCATTTCCTGCTTTCTCTCAGGTTGTGGATAAGCAGGAAGCTGGATTGGAAGCAGAGGATCTGGGACTCAAATCAGCACTCCCATCCTGTATGTAGATGCCGTAAGTAGCATCTTAACTGTTGGGTCAAATGCCCACACATATGGATGCATTTTTAAGTTAAACAAAACAATTTTACTGATGACTTAGATTTAAGGTATAAAGGAAAGAAAAAAAAATCAAGATTTTTTGATTTGAGATTAGCAAAGCAGGAAATGATTTGCACTCTTTGGATTGGAGGAACCACAAAGGAAGCAACACTTCAAAAGCAAAATAAAAAAGGATATAGAGTCAAGATAGGAATTTCTCAAAGACAAAAAGCATAAGTGTAGATTGGAGTCAATACATAGGTGACTTGCAATTTACCTGAAACTTCAAGGAGAAATAAATGTTTGTTCTTTGAAACTTCTGAAATTTGGGAGATGCTACCACAGAAAAGGTGACTAGAAGAGGTTTTTATCCTTTATAAATGAAATCTGAGATATCTCACTAAGTCAAGAATCTTGACTAGCAGAGGTAATCGTCTGCTTGGGCTTCCAAACCAAGATACCTTGACTAAATGGTTTATAACCCACAAAGATTTATTTCCCACAGTTTTAGATGCTAAGTCCCAGAGTAAGGCATCAGTAGATCCACTGTCTGGTGAGGACTCTTTCCTCATTGACAACACCTTTTTTTAGGATTTATGTATTTATTTTGAAATTCAGTGTTGCAGAGAGGGAGGGAGAGAGATATCTCCCATCTGCTGATTTACTCGTTCCAGTTTTAGCATGTGCTGCTGACGCAATCCCATGCTGATTCACTAGTCAGATGGCTGTGACAGCCAGCATTGGTCAGGAGCCAGGTTTTCCATGTGAGTGATGGGGACCCAAACACTTGGGCCATCTTCCACTACTTTCCCCAGGCCATTAGAAGGGAGCTGTATCAGAAGTGGAGCATAGAGGACACGAACCACCACCCATATGGACTATGAGAGTTGCACCCATGTGGGAGACCCGGAAGAAGTCTCCTGGCTTCAGATTGGCGCAGCTCTGGCTGTTGTGGCCAATTGGGGAGTGAATCAGAGGATGGAAGGCCTATCTCTCTCTCTCTCTCTCTCTCTCTCTCTCTCTGTGTGTGTGTGTGTGTAACTCTGACTTACAAATAAATAAATAAATCTTTAAAAATGTGTATAAGATGAACTGAACTAGTAAATATATCAGTATTCAAATCAGAAGTAGAAAAATAATCAAAACTGAAATTCCACTTCACAAAACTGATTAAAATAAATATTAGAAAGAAACAAAATAAATTAGATAGAAATTAGAAGTAAATATTATAAATAAATTATAAATAAAAGAAAGAAATGGAAAGAAATAAACATTAGATTAAACCAATAAACACCCTATATAAACACAATCATGGTTACTCTTTCTCTATGTGCAATGCAGTTTGATTTTTTAGTTCTATTCTATTCCATTCCATTCCATTCCATTCTATTCTATTCCATCCTGCCCTATTTTATCTTTTCTAGAGAATGTTCATTAAAAACAGCTCATTGATTTCATGGTTCACTGATTAGTTAATAATAATGATTTGAAAATAACCATTTTTCACAGGCATACCTCATCCAGTCCATCTCCTATTTCTTGGGCATTACTGATTTTGTTGTTTTCCTCAAGCAACATCAAGGATCGATTCTTCTGGTATCATCTTGCCACAAAATAATATTGCAACTGTATTTAGTGTCAGTGTTTCATTTATTAATGGTACGATGCCAAAGAGAGAAGGTAGAAAGGAGGGAGTGAGGGAGGAGAAAAGGGAATATCATTATATTCTTAGACCTTTTTTTGTATTTCCAAATCATATTCAATTTGTTAAAAGTTAAAAATGAAAATTAAAAAAATGTTGCCACTAGGCAGCAAGCTTGCAACCTCTAACTACCAGGACCAAATCACTGTAATTTGGGGTATGATTAGAATAGAGTAATTTACTCTCAGTAGTGGAAATAATGGAGTGACAACCCATTTGTATTTTCTGGGTATCAGAGTTCTTTCACAGGGTTGGTAGTCCATGGCCTTGAATCTGTAATTCTCCATTTCTAAAGAGCTGGTAGGATAGAGCCATCTGGAGTGTATTCACATGAAGCGCCATGAAAAAACATGGGAAAGAATTCAAGATAATAGAAGAGAATCAATGTTCACACATAAAATGTTTGTTCAAAGACTTTTCATTTAAAATAATGTATGGCAGGGTGGGCATTGTGGTATAGTAGGTTAAATCACAGCTTAGACTACCAGCATTTTTTAATGGAGTGCCTGGGATTGAGTAATGCCTCTGTTTCTGATCTAACCTCTTGCTAATGTACCAAGGAGGTAGCTCACGATAGCTCAACTGCTTGGGTACCGGCCATCCATATGGGACAATCAAATGGAGTTCTTGGATCCTGGTTTTGGCCTCACCCAGCCTTGGCTTTTGAAAGCATTTGGAGAGTGAACATTGGTTGGACAATCTCTCTCTCTTTCTCTCTCTCTCTCTGTCATTTGATTTTTTTTTTGACAGGCAGAGTGGACAGTGAGAGAGAGAGACAGAGAGAAAGGTCTTCCTTTGCTTTTGGTTCACCCTCCAATGGCCGCCGCGGCTGGCGCACCGCGCTGATCTGATGGCAGGAGCCAGGTACTTATCCTGGTCTCCCATGGGGTGCAGGGCCCAAGTACTTGGGCCATCCTCCACTGCACTCCCTGGGCACAGCAGAGAGCTGGCCTGGAAGAGGGGCAACCAGGACAGAATCCGGTGCCCCGATGGGGACTAGAACCCGGTGTGCCGGCACTGCAAGGCGGAGGATTAGCTTAGTGAGCCGCGGCGCCGGCCTGACATTTGATCTTTATAAAAAACAAATACAACTTTAAAAATGTGTGATTTAAGGTTTACTGAAATATTTTCTCACATATTCTTTCAAAATGCCTATAAAACATCTAAATAAAGAGGAAAACTCTTAACACCCCAAATAAGGTCGAGTGTTAAAAGAATCTGAAAGGAATTTCCACTAACCATAAGGTCTCTGAAATTGAATTAAGAACTCTTATCAGTGGCTGTTCCAAAGAGTCACTCTACAAGTCTCCTTACTGTATTCCCCCTTTCATTTGTACTGCCTTCTGGGAATGTATACATATTTAAACTGTTATTGGGAAAGCACAATACAATCAGAATGAGGATATGCTATTCTTATGATTCCTATAATTTGTAATGATGGAATACTTTAGAAAAACATGAAATGTGTTTCAGACTTTATTTTTTGACCTATGCCATGCAAACTTTTTTCTGCTTGGCAGTTTGAAATGTCTTTGTTGAAAAACGCAAGTTTTTCCTCTCTGTGCATGAAGTGACCTAAAATGGGTTGTGGATGATATCATCACTGCTAACAATCTTTAGTATAAAAGACATAGACATTGTGGTAATATTGGTTCTCTTCATGGTTATCACCACTTGGTATGCATCAGAGCTTTGGAAGGCTTCCATGATGCTGTACAGTTTGACGCAAAGAAAAGGGTTTACTGGGGAAGCCTACAAATAAGGTGGGAAGTGTAGAGTGTCTGCATTCTCTTCATCCCCTGGAGATAATGCCAGAGCCTGCTTGATTTAAGAGAAATGAAATAGATTTCCCTTCTTGGAATGGAGAGACTTCATTCTCATGTCATTATGCCTTCTTTCTATGGAGTAAATATGAGAACAACATCATCAGTGGTCACAAAACAGAGAGTGGGACACCAGGAAGTCTGGAACAACATTTTACATAAATTGTCCGGAAAAATTTGGAGCCCAATTAGCTAGATACTTTGGAAGCATGCAGAGGAAGTTGAAGTCACTTCTCCCAGGAGGAGAAAACTACTGAAAACTTGAGAATTTAAGTTTTGGGATACCCTCTTTGAATGGAGACAAGAAGGTATCATTAGCTGGCTGATTGTTTAAGCTATACAGGGAGAACTAGCTGCTAAGCCACAGTAACCCATCTTGGATGAGAGAAACAGTCACTGGACTTACAATAGTTGACCCTGAACAGGCCTCATTTGCTCTTCAGAGTCATTTATTGGATGCAAATATTTTGTCCCATTCTGTGGGTTGCCTCTTTGACTTGAAAACTGTTTCCTTTGCTGCGCAGAAGCTTCTTAGCTTTGTGTGAATCCTTTTGTTTATTTTTGCTTGTATTACCTGTGATTCTAGGATTTTATCCAAGAAGTCTTTCCCTAGGCCACTGTCTTGCAACATTTCCCTGATGTTTTCTTCTAACAGTTTGAGGGTTTCCAGTCTTAAGTTTAGATCAGTCATCCATTCCTAACACCATTTGTTGAAGAGACAGTCCTTTCTCCAGGGATTGATTTTGACTTGCTTGACAAAGATTAGTATTTTTGTAGATACGTGGATTAATTTCTGGGGTTTCTATTCTGTTCCATTGGTCTATGTGTCTATTTTTGTGCCAGTACCAGGATGTGTTGATTATAACAGCCCTTGTAGTATATCTTGAAATATGGTGTTGTGATGCTTCAGCTTGATTTTTTTAAAGCTTTTGTTTAATGAATGCAAATTTCATAAGTACAACTTTAGGAATATATTGGTTCATCCCCCCAAACCCACCCTCCCACTCCCACTCCCATGCCACCTCCTACTCCCTCTCATCCCATTCTTCATTAAGATTCATTTTTAATTAACTTTATATACAGAAGACCAACTCTATGCTAAGTAAATGTTTCAACAGTTTGCACACACACACACGCACACACACACAGTGTAAAAGTACTGTTTGAGAACAAGTTTTGTGGTTAATTCTCATAGTAGAACTCATTAAGGACAGAGGTTTTACGTGGAAAGTAAGTGCACAATGACTTCTGTTGTTAATTTAACAATTAACACTCTTATTTATGATGTCAGTGATCACCTGAGGCTCTTTGCCATGAGCTGCCAAGGCTATGGAAGCCTTTTGTGACCATAAACTCCTTCAGTATTTAGACATGGCCATAAGCAAAGTGGAAATTCTCTCCTCTCTTCAGAGAAAAGTACATTCAACTTTGATTGCCCCTTCTTTCCGCTGTGGTCTCATTCACAGAGATCCTTCATGTAGGATATTTTTTTGCCACAGTGTCTTGGCTTTCCATGCCTGAAATGCTCTCATGGGCTTCTCAGACACATTCGAATGCCTTAAGGGCTGTGCCAGAGTAAACTAGTTGATTTACAGCTTAGATTGAGCTCATGGTATCAGCATAGTTCACCCATCCTGGTATGTGCACTATTCAGTCTCTGTTGTGTGTTCCCCATTCTCCAGTGTGAGATGTATCCCCAGTGCGCAGAGAGCTCTGAGGCTCTGCAGTCAGCCTGGGTGGGTACACCAGAACTGAGCAATACCTTGTGATGTTTTTCAAGTTGAGGGAGAGGAAGAAATGGGAAAGATGATGGCTGTCCATTCTGATGGGGCTTGTCTCATTATTTCCAGAGTTTTAGGGGTTACCTTGTTTCCCTTCCCCTACTATCTGTGCTGCAGCACAGAGCACTGGGTATGCCTGTGTTCTGCTACCCTGATGGGCCCAGCTGGACCTTAAAGAGTTCAGTCTTCCCTGCGGAAATGCAGAAATGTCTCTTGGATCCCTGGATAGAAGATAGGCAAGAACTTTTTCCAAGTAGCACCCCTCTCAAGATAGCACCTCCCCACTACATTGCCTTCTCTGAGAAGTTGGAGATGGAATTATGTGGGTTCTCCCTCTGGAGTCTGGAAGCCCCACGTTTATGAGGGAGCTATCTGTCCTTAGCTGCTGGTCTGTGACAGTAGGATTCCTCACCAGGTGATGTAGGCAGGCAGATAGGATAAAACTGATTAGGTTTGTGAGCTGGAAAACCAAGCCTTCACCATGCCTCTGAGTGATCTCATGCCCCTACCTGACCACACCTGTATGTTTACCTGCCAACCAGACTAATTAACCACTCCCCTTTGGAAGTGTATAAAAGGCCTGGAACACGGCCTGTCCCTTCTTTTGCCATTATTGACCTTTGTTGCTCTTGTTGCCCCACGCCTTTGGGGCGCCAGCTCTCTCTGCCTTCCCTACTCGTGATTGTGAAAGAAATTGGCTGATGGGGACAGCACTGTGTTTAATGGGTAAAGTCACCACCTGCAATGCCTGCATCCCATATGGGCACCCTCTGCTCCACTTCCTATACAACTCCCTGTTAATGCAGTTGGGAAAGCAGTATAGTATGGCCCAAGTGCATGGCCTCTGAACCTGTGTAGGAGACTTGGTTGAAGCTCCTGGATCCTGACTCCTGGCTTCAGCCTCGCCCAGCCCCATTGTGTGGCCATTAAGAGAGTGGGCCAATGAAAGGAGGATCTCTCTTTGTCTCTCTGTAACTCTGCCTTTCAAATAAATAAAATAAATGTTTAAAATAAAAGGAAATTGATTGTCATTTTGATACAAATTCAGAAATCTGGTTCAACATTTTAGCTTAATTGGATTTGATGTAATGGAGATTAAAGTTATTTCTGTGATGCTTCACTGATTTTTTTTTCTCCTTCCCCTCTATTTCCATAGACAGGGAAACATGTTTGTTATGTTTCATTACTTCAACTTTGTTTAGATAAAATCTTTTTTCATTTTTGGTTACCTCTAAAAATAAGTTATAAAATACTTACTAACCATTATTAAATTACTTACACCCCCTGGGACACAGCTTGGAAAATTTCTAAACACATAGAGGTTCGTGGAACAATGTAATTGTCACTGTATGTGAGCAACTACTTTCTGTATCAGTAAAGGTCACGGAAAATGAACTGATGATGTAAGATTTTGGGAATTTGAATATTGAGGATAATAATAATAATAATTGAGGATAATAAATTCCTTCTTAATATAATTTTCCACATAGAATTTTTGACTGTTGTGTTAATGATACTTAAACATAATAATGAAAATGATAAACCCAGAAATGCAAGGAAAAATATTTTTAGCTGAAACATATATGGAAATACCTAGACAAGTTCATAGGAAGCCCCAAATGCATTTCATATTATGAATTCATTTTTCAAATTGAAATTTTCAGTCACATTTTACACCACTTTGAAATGGAAACTTTTTGTTATAATGATAATTCTGATCTAGAGAATAGTCAGGATTTATGCTGCCTCAATGTCAAGGGTGTACTAAATAACTCCTATGTGTTAACACATTGCAAATAAATCTGACAGGTTTATAACTATTATTTATTAACTCTTGGGTATTTGTTTATTGAAACTGCTATCCTAAACTTTTAAGAAATGTGTTTTGATTTTGCATGAGACTGGGACAGAAAATTTAAGTAGTTAAGGATAGGGAGTGAAGGTCTTAAGGTCACAGAGTCCTATAAAAAATGAAGGAGGAGCTATTGTGGCATAGGATTAAGCTAAGTGCCAGTTCAGCTTTGAGCTGCTCTTCTCCCAATCCAATTTCTGTTAATGTACCTGGAAATGCAACAGAGTATGGCCCAAGTACTGGGTACCCCAGTCTCCCATGTGGAAACCAGGAGGAGTTCTTCTCAACTGGACTTGGCCTGGCCCAGAAGAGGCTGTTGCAGTCATTTGAGAAGTGAATCAGTAGATGGAAGATTCTCTCTCTCCCATTATGAATCTGTCTCTTTTACCTGCTTCTGTCTCCATCTCTCCCTCTCTCTCGGATGCTCTGCATTTCAGATCAATCAATAATCTTCAGAAGAAAAGAAAATGATGGAGATGCCATGCAGTTCTTTGAATTTTGACACCATGTATGGAATCTGCTCTCTGCCTATTTTTACTTCTCTGTTATTTGGCTTTAGAATGTTGGGTCTGACCTTCTTACTTGGAATCTTTTATTTTTCTTAAAGATTTATTTATTTATATGAAAGGCAGAGCTACAGAGAGGCAGTGACAGAGAGAAAGAGAGGTCTTCCATTTGCTGGTTCATTCCCCAAACATCTGAAATGGCTGGAACTTGGCTGATCTGCAGCCAGGAGCCAGGAGCTTCTTCCAGATCTCCCACATGGGCACAGGTGCCCAAGCACTTGGACCATCTTTTACTGCAGAGCAGAGATCCATAGCAGAGAGCTGGATTGGACGTGGAGCAGCCAGGTCTCGAACTTGCACCCATAAGGGATGCCGGCACCCCATACAGTGGCTTTACCCACTATGCCACAGCACGGGCCCCTTGGAATCTATTTTATACCTTTTTATATATACTTAAATATAAATCTAGAAATACTGGCCAACTTCTCATTCTACATCCATTGAACTTCAGAACTCTGAACCTGACTTTGTTAGTGTAGTTTCTAGTATTAATCTGTGGTCTTTAGAGACCCTGACTATAAGTGACTTGCTATCCCCTTTTATTACTGGAAAAATCCAACCCTTACGCCTCATATATCCCATCCTGATGCCATAAAAAATTCAACTCTTTATCACGTTATTAAAAAAATTAAGTAACAACATGAAATTAAAACCTCCGAGGATTACCCTGTAAAATATTCATTATTTGTCATTTTTCTATCTACCTCCAATGAAAGGGCTTTGGTATTTATATAGCTATCATCTCCCATTTAACATAGACTGAGACTTAAATTAATCATTATTGATTTTTAATGAACCTCTAGACGTGGACTAAGTTCATGGGCTAGAATTTTACAGGTGGGTCACATCACATTAAAAGGATGATGTCACTTAAAAATTTCTTTGAAAAGAAATGTATTATTTAATCATTCAAACCATTTAAAATAATTGATTCTCATAATTTATTTGTTAAAGGGCCTTATTTGTCTCTGCTTCCTAAATAAAATCTTAACAAACAGCTAATAAACAGGTATGGTTATACAGCTTTAGTAAAAGGACCAGAATATTTTATTTTCACTATTCTTCCTGCAAGTATACTCCCTTTTCTAAAGCCACATTTCTTATCCTTTCACACTTTATTATCTTTACAAAAGAGGAGACAACATACAAAATTAATTTAAGGAAAGGTCTGCATTACAACGGAAAGCCATTAACTGGCAGCCGTTTACCAAAGCACAGTTAAAAATCAATTTTAATTAGTATTTTTGGCTTTAATGAAAAGTGATTACAAAATTGGCATTTTAGCTAATACTGTTGAGATTTATGGTGAGCTGATGCTAATTAATTTTCTGTTGAATTCCTGTGGGCCCATAGATTCTGCAATAAAATGGTATATTTGCTGATACCAGAACTGCATCAGCATTTTGGAATTTTGTAACAAAAGACTTCTTAATGGTTTACAGTTATTTCACAGTATTGCTCTAAAGATAAAGACTATTATGATTTTTTTGCATAAAATAGTTATAGGCAATCAAATTTCATATTGCTTTATTAATTGGGACCATTTTATTTTAATATATTTTGAATGTTAGCCAAAGAACCTTTTATTTAAAATACAGCCTTCTTTTGTCTAATTGCTAGTGGTAAGAGCAGAACATGAAATACTTTAATTACAGCACATTCACTGAAGGATTTTTCTGCATGCCCCACTTTTCCTGATTATATTGCTAGTAAGTTGGCTACTGAACAGAGTTATATGATTTAGGCTTATTTAAAAATAGGAAATAAAAATAACTAAACTTTACAATCCACTTTTACCGTAAGATTTGAGTTTCAAATGCTGTTTCACTTTTTGTGATGGTTTTCCATAAAGTAGAAAAGATACTTACTAAGGACTTTAAAAATTATATACTGTTCCTCTACAAGGTGAATATCTGTATCCACACACTGATTTTGTTTGATCTGTGATTACAAAATCATTTTGTTCATGTGTTGTTGTTACATGTTGTAGACACACACACAAGGTGACGTAGTCTGGACTTAGTTGAAAGGATGGTCTGTGGGGACAGAGGAAAGATATAGGGTTCTTGACAAGGCATTGAAGTCATGAGTCAGTTACTTAACCTTTGTAAGCCTCAGTTTTCTGAACTGTGCAATGAAAACTATACCCATGTCAAAATATATTTTGAGTATTAAAAATATATGTGACTTAGTATATGGAACTGAATAAATAATATCCAATTTTATTTTAGAAATAAAATATCATTTTTAAAGCATTATCTTAGAACATATTACAAGAATATGCTTGGTTTATAATATTTTATTTAGGATACAGGTATAAATCATGCCAATGCAGTTTTGTAATTATAAATGTATAAGCCTGATGCCATATTGAATCATTAATCAAAAAGCCAAAATGACAGAAAATGCAAAGAATCATAGATTCCTAGAATTTTAGAATAATTTAATAGATAAGATCAATTAAAATGTAACAGTGCCATCTCACTAGTCCAAGTGATCAATTTCAGTTCACAATATATCATAATGATAGGTCTAAGAGTCAAAGGGATCACATAAACAAGACTAGTGTCTGCTAATACTAACTGACAGAATAAAAAAGGGAGAGAATGATCCAACATGGGAAGCGGGATACACAGCAGATTCATAGAATGGCAGATGTCCTAAACAGCACTCTGGCCTCAGAATCAGCCCTTAAGGCATTCAGATCTGGCTGAAGAGCCCATGAGAGTATTTTAGGCATGGAAAGCCAAGACACTCTGGCAAAAAAAAAAAAAAAAAACCAAAAAAAAAAAAAACCCCATCTAAATGAAAGATCTCTGTGAGTGAGATCCCAGTGGAAAGAATGGGCCATCAAAGAAGGAGGTACCTCTCTCTAAAGGGAGGAGAGAACTTCCACTTTGACTATGACCCTGTTGGAATAAGATCGCAGTTGGCAAACTCAAAAGGCTTCCATAGCCTTGGCAACTCATGACAAGAGCCTCGGGTGATTACTGATGCCATAAACGAGAGTGTCAATTTGTTAAGTCAACAACAGGAGTCACTGTGCACTTAATCCTCATGTAGGATCTCTGTCCTTAATGTGTTATACAATGTGAATAAATGCTATAACTAGTACTGAAACAGTATTTCACACTTTGTGTTTCTGTGTGGGTGCAAACTGTTGAAATCTTTACTTAATATATACTAAATTGATCTTCTCTATATAAAGATAATTGAAAATGAATCTTGATGCAAATGGAATGGGAGAGTGAGCGGAAGCTGGGAGGGTTGCGGGTGGGATGGAAGTTTGGGGCGGAAAAGCCATTGTAATCCGTAAACTGTACTTTGGAAATTTATATTAATTAAATAAAAGTTAAAAAAATAAAGTCAACATATAAATAGAAAAAAAAAAACTGAGATATCCAACCCAGTCTCTTTTCTTTTAAAAATGAGTAAGTGGAGGATCATAGAAGTAAAATGACTTGATTTGTAAGTCATAAATGAATGTTAGAGGAAGAGCTTAATTAAGTCTAGTATAGAGGACAATTTATGTGTGCGTGCGTTTGTGTGTGTGTGTGTGTGTGTGTGTTAAAAGTAGGCAATATCAAATTCATCCACTGAAGATTAGCAATGACTATGTAAGTAAGAGTTACCTTTCATGGTTCAAATTTTCAATGATGTAACATGGGAAGCACAGGGTTTTGTTTGCTTTTTAACTCAGGCAAAATTTGGAAAAGTGGGAAAATATTGCTTCATCTAATTCTTGGTCAAAATATTTGATATATTTTCACAAGAACCAATCGGCTGTGTCCTAAAGTCCTTTTGGAGAAGCATATACCTCAAAATCCTACCACAAATGTGTTAAAAATCCAAAATATCCAAAATATCTCATCTGAAAGCTTCTGGAAATATTTTCTATTTAAATATTTTAAAAAATTTTTATCAGGGGGAATCATTTACTTTCCAAAAATACTCTCAAAGTATGACATATATTTTAATATATATTTGCTAGTCAGGTCTTGGATGAATGGCCCTCTTCTACCCATCTGCCTCCCAAAATACTTTTATGCAGTGTTTGATTGGGATGGCCTTGTCTCGGGCCCATAGGATGGTTAACAGACATCCTCATGTCTCTGAGGTGTGGTGATAAACACACATGCTTTGTCCTTCTTGAACTACCTAGTTCAAGTCCTGCCTGCTCCACTTCTAATCCAATTCTCTGCTATGGCCCGGGAAAGCCGTAGAAAATGACCCAAGTGCTTGAGCCCCTACACCATGTGGGAATGGCCCCTGGCTTTGGATTGCTCCATCTCTGGCCATTGCATCCATTTGGGGAGAGAACCAGTAGATGGAAGATCTCTCTCTGCCTCTGCCTGCTATAACTCTGCCTTTCAAATAAATAAATAAATTTAATAAAAAATGAAAAATATGCATGTATGAACTATGAAATATGAATTGTGGATTCTAATGGTTTAGCATATGAATAATCTCATACTTTAATAGAAAATTAATACTGTATAATATAAATAGTAAAACCCTAATATTTAAAAGTATTAATTTTTCTTCACTTAATATAACAGTGAATAAAAAGACATACTTAGATTAAAAAGAGAGATCACAGAAACTTAGATTAAAAAGAGAGATCACAGAAGAATGGCAATGCTTTATTTTTAAAATACTTTCAGTGGCACATTTTCTTGCTCTTTGAATGATTGGCCTTTCATTTTCATTTTGTACCAAACCCCACAAATTATGGACCCTGTCCTGACATATTGTCGATTATGGGAGAGGAATCTGCACCATTCTGAAGATATGCTGCCATTTTCCTGTTTTAGGACTTCAATTTTCTGGATGTTAAAGAGATTATTTACTTTCTGTTGATGAGTGAAGAAAGAAAGAATTTTTCCATTTAGATAAATCACAGTATAATTGATTAGATAATCTTTTATCATATTATTAAGACATCAGTCATGTCTTCTTGAGATTGTATCATATTCCTCTTGATTGGATTTTGATTTGATTGATGAGGTTGTCTATCTCCAAATTTGTTCCTTAGATAGCTAATGCCATCCTACTTCATGGAGTTATTGTGAAGACTACATTTGTGTATTCAGTAAATATTTATATAGCGGGTACTATGCTAAATGCTGGGTATTCAGCACTAAGACATGTAGGCTCTGAGCCCTCTTGGAAATTGCATTCTAGTGTCTGAGACAGGTGACAACAAGTTATATTCAGATGGAGCTGTGAAGAAAATAAACAAGTTTATAATGGGAAACTTTTAAGTATTACCCTTAGGAAGGAACTGAGTAAGGACATGTATAATATCTGGGAATCTGAGTGATAAGTCGAAGTTCTAGAAGGAGAATATTCCAGAGGCAACAAGGATTACAAAAGCTTAAAGATGAAAATCCATGGAGTAGCAGCTTAAATGGTAGCTACCAAAAAGACATCCCCACGTGTTACCTTATTTTGCAAGTGAACCTATTCAGATATAACTAAATTAAGAATCTTTAGATGAATTCATCATGGATGAGCCAAGTGGATCCCACATTCAATGAAGTCTCTCTACAACAAACAACAGAGAAGACATAGACACAACAAACAGTCATCGGTAGCACAGGCAGAAAATGGAGTTAATTTACCACAAGCTGAGGAAGTTGTGGAGCCACCAGAAGCTAGGAAGAGGCAAGGAATAATTCTCTCCAAGAGCCACTGGGGGAAACTTGATTTTGTATTTGGCCTCCAAAACTATGGTAGAATATATTTTCATGTGTTAAGACATTTAATTTGTGGTAATGTTATGACACCATTAGTCAATTAATACATGTGACTCTTTTTGAAGAAAGTAAGAAAAAGTGAAGAAGATAGAGGAGACTGAGGAGGCGACCAGGTAGAACCCAGATTCTGATGGGAAAAAGCTGAGATTTTATTATTAGAGTCATGTGAAGCCATGGGTGGCATTAGGCTAGAGTATAATTTGGATATATTTAAGCTACAATTCATGGAATGTGCTGTCAGGTAGAGAGCGTGAAACATTGAAGTATGACTATAGTAATAGATTGAGCAAGGATGGAGACACTTACCAGTCTGGATGTTCCAGAGTGAAGGGACTACCACAGTGAAACTGAAGTTGCAGGACTTGGTAATAGATTGGATATGAGAGGAATCATAGATGACTTTCTGAGATTTTTAGAATGAACAAATGTGTAAAAGTAATTCCTGAAATGGCAGTGACTAGTAGAGGAAAAGTACCCATTGTTGAAGGTAGGAATCAAGAATTCCATTACAATGCAATTAAAATTTAAAAATCCAAGGAGAAATGCTAATTAGGCAACATTAGTTGAGATAATGTGTGCTAAAAGCATGATTAATTGCTTATCTATATTGCTTAAAAATGAATGTGTCCTGTAACATTTAATGAGGATTTGATTTTCTTAGTTCAGTTCTCATAAGCTAACTATTCTGTCTACAGGGGACATTGCCCTAAGGTTGCTATCATTGCAGCTAATTAGTTGTTACCTTCATTATTATTATAGCAGACTAATGTTCTTTGAAAGTTTCAAAAGAGGTCAGATAATTTTTATAACTTTAATCTTTTTTAAGATTTATTTATTTGAGAGTCAGAGTTACACAGAGAGAGGAGAGGCTGAGACAGGGAGACGTTTTCCATCTTCTGGTTCATTCCCCAGTTGGCCCTAATTGGCCCCAATGGCTGGAGCTGCGCCAGTCTGAAGCCAGGAGTCAGGAGCTTCCTCTGGGTCTCCTATGTGAGTGCAGAGGCCCAAGGACTTGGGCCATCTTCTACTGCTTTCTCAAGCCATAGCAGAGAGCTGGAACAGAAGCGGAGCAGCCAGGACTCTAACTGGCACCCACATTTGATGCCAGCACTGCAGGTGGCAGCTTTACCTCCTATGCCATAGCACCGGCTCCAGGCTTTAATGTTTCTCCAGCAATCCGTAGAGTGTGATTGGAAGTTGAGGGCTAACTTGCATCATAAGTTAGCAAGCAATTCCACAATGTAAGCAATTCCATGAATCCAGTTATTTGCTTCAGTGCTCAACTCACCAACTAGAAAAAATGTAAGAATCAACTTTTTACCCAAACTCTAATTTTGGCTCAAGAAGCCTGAAAATCCTGGCTTCTAAAAGCCGTTTCTAACCTTTCTCCATTTAATCAATAATGACTCTGGCAGGAAGAGAATGTATATCTTCTTTCTCTAACGTGGATAATTGAATATTGCCTAATTGGATTAACTGCTCTACTTTGATGTCACAGTGATAGGTGATGTATAGGAGAGCTGGCAGAGATAATTGTGCATGTGCAAGAGAGAAGATTTGATGTAAAATGAATGATACAGGGTCCCGAGACCACAGCTTTGAATGTAATGCTCCCATTCCATTATCAGAATTTGGGGAGGTATTTTTTATATTAAAAAATGGAATCTTTTCAGGCATTAATACATGTTCAATTCCTTTTAATGGCTTCTAACTTTATATACTTTAGATTTAGTTACTTTAGGTTGCCTGAATTATTTCTGGATGGGCAGGAGATAGCAGCCATATTTCTCTCTGATTAAAGTATGGAGGAGCACACCAAGGACCCTTTCCACATTCACCTTTTCAGTAAATGCAAAACCAACACTATTGGGAAAAGTCAAAGTTACACATACAATGGTCCTTCTAATCTCATTTTGATTTGGTTTGAGATCAACAACTATGAACCTGGACACAAAGTCAGGGTGGCTGACCTCCTGTCAGGAAATTCAGATGTATCATAGAGAGTGATTTAAAGAAGTGTCTTAGGTTTCACAAAAGGCATTATACCACCTGGTCTGACCTGAAGCACCTGCTGTATGGTGACTGACAAAAATTTGTGAAGCCTTACAGTGTGAATGGTGAGGTCATTTTTTTTAAAGAAAGAGGCAAAATTTCCATAACTACAAATTTATCCAGTGTCCTTACTCTGTATTGCAGTGCTGGATATCTGCAATCTGCAAGAAAGCAGTATACCTTTTCCTTTAATCCATTCAGGACTTGTGGAACGCCTACTTGTATTCCCTGCTTGGGAGGAATGTTTGAGTTGGTTTTATTTGATAAAATGGAAGGTGTTTATGGAGGTAACTGATCAGTCAAATAAAAGAAGCCAAACTCAAAATCTCTTTCTTCCTGAGAATAATGACCTGTTTTTCAAAAATAATGAACCCCCCCCCTTTTTTTTTTGAAATCCAGATAGGACAAATGAAAGATATGAAGGAATGTGAAAATGTTTCCTGACATTTATCAAACTCTGAAATTTTTGTGAATATAGTATAAGATTCTGTAAGTTTTAAATAATTTTTCTTTACAAAAATGAGAAGGCAATTTGTGTAGAGTGAGAAAAAGTGAGATGTTTTTGAAGGACTAGGTATACAGATCTGTGATTTTTCATAGTCACTTATTATTTGTATCATTGTTTTCATATCCATGAACTTAGGAAAGCATGAACTTCATAATGAGAATAATACAGCTGGAAAAATGTACCAGCCAAGGGTAGAAAGACAAAAATGTTCTGAAACCCATCAAGCCCTTATTGGCTTGAAAAATTTGGCAAGATTTTTATATATGCAAGTTAAATCTATGACAAAATCTTCGTACTTCAAAATGAATGGCATGCCAAGTGACTGAATACTGCTTTCAAATGAGTGATTATAAGCACTAGAACTACTCAAACATATCAATAATGCTGAATACTGACAATTTCAGGTTCCATTTTGGGTTCACAGTGGTTTCTATGACAACTATGCATAAAGCCTCTGTTTGACATCCCTCCTTCAGGAAGTGAAGTTAGAAAGCCAGAATGCAATCCATTTTGCACAGCTAACTTTAAACATGCAGAAGGATATTTTCCACAGATAGTTTTAATGTTCAGAACTTCCAAATTAAAAAAAATACATAATTTTTCTTTATGATTATCATCAGATTTTCAGATGATATTAAGGAATACTGTAGTATGGTTTACTCATCTTAATTTTGAAAATTGAGAACTATGTAAAATACTTTCTGTTTGGGAAAGAAGTTTTATGGCCCAAATTGTCCTTCTATTGTCTGTGAAACAGAACATAGACTGTAAGCTTTAGCTAGAGTAATGGGTGGTGATCATAAATCTGAGTAATTGTATCAACAATAAACTGGATGAAGCTGACCTGAATGTGTAATTGAAGCATATTCATCAAATTTGTCACTTATGCAGATCAAAATAAATGGTAAATTGATTTGGAAAATTTTATTAAAATTCTTGCCAAATGAATGTGAAAAATTTTGGAATTTATGTGTCTTTATTAGCCAAAGTAATTATTTAATGAACAGATCTGAAATTCACTTATTCCTGGTGCCTCTTTGACCATGTTAAAATCTCTAAGAAGGCAAGTCAAATTGACTTCATACCTACCCAAATAGCCTTCTTTTGGACTTGATCACCTTTTAAGGAATTTATCTTTACATATGATTACATTCTGAGATCCTAGAAGTTAAGACTTCAACACATGAGTTTTTTTTGGGGGGGTGCATAATTATAACTGCAACACCAATGCAATTTGTAGATTTCTTCATATTTGTTGAGCCTCTCTATAAGCATCAGCACTAAGCTACCACATGTAATGCAATGGAGGTAGAGTTCTTGACTCCTTGACAGCTTTTGAAGGATAAATTCAATTAAGAGCTAAGTAGACAAACAACTACATAATTATGGACAGTGATAGGAATGGGGGAAATGACAGGAACAAGTGATGGAGATCAAAGGAGTGATGGTGGGGATGAGATGAGAGGAGATGGTAGGAATCTTCTTTTCTTTCTTTTTTAAAAGATTTATTTATTTATTTGAAAGGAAGAGTTACAGGGAGGCAGAGGCAGAGGCAGAGAGAGAGAGAAAGAGAGAGAGAGAGAGGTCTTCCATCTGCTGATTCACTCCCCAGATGGCCACAACAGGCAGAGCTGTGCTGATCTGAAGCCAGGAGGCAGGAGCTTCTTCCAGGTCTCCTGCACAGGTACAGGGGCCCAAGGAATTGGGACATCTTCTGCTGCTTTCCTAGGCCACAGCAGAGAGCTGGATTGGAAGTGGAGCAGCTGGGACTCGAACTGGCACCCATATCAGATTCCGGCCATACAGGCAGTGGCTTTACCTGATATGCTGCTGTGCCAGGTCCAGGAAACCTCTTTTCATGAGATCCTTGGGAAGTACTCCACAGAAAAGTATTTCCCTTAAGTTGTGAGAAGATGCTTGCACCTGAAAAACTGAAAGGTGTTCAGGATGGCTAGAGCATTGTTGATAAGAGGGAGTGAAATGACATGCATCAGATGGACATCACATATTTGGTTCTGAATGGCCTGGTAGACCTTGGGATGTAGTTTGGGTACTGTGAATTGTAAAATGAGGTTATTGATTATGTTTAAGCAGGAAAGATTTGTGTTTTTAAAAAACTTACCCTGGTTGCTGTGGTAAAGACTGGAAGGCCTAGAGTGAACAGAGGGAGACCATTTAAAGAGCTGTGGCAGTAGTTCAGTACATAGGTGACATGATGGTCGATTGATTGAAAGCAATAGCATAGCAGCTGAGTAGAATAGAAAGATTAAATATTTTAAGGGTAGAAGTAACAAGACTTCCAGATAACTTTGCTGTGAAGAGTAAGGAGAATTATGCTTCATAGAGCAAAGGTAACTCTTGGGTTTGAACATCTGAGTTCATGTTGTTTTCCTTTGGTGTGGAGGACAACCCCGCAAAGGAAACACTCGGCAAAATGAGGAGGCAACCAACAGAATAAGAGAAAATATTTTCAAACTATGTAACTTATAAAGGATTAATATCCAGAATCTATAAAGAGCTCAAGAAATTCAACAACAACAAGACAAACAATCCAGTTAAGAAATGGGCAAAGCACTTGAACAGGCATTTTTCAATAAAGGAAAATCAAATGGCCAACAGACACTTGGAAAAATGTTCAGGGTCACTAGCCATCAGGGAAATGGAAATCAAAACCACGATGAGGTTTCCATCTTACCCCAGTTAGACTGGCTCTCATACAGAAATCAACAAACAATAAATTCTGGCAAGGATGTGGGGGAAATAATTCCCTAATTCACCATTGGTGGGCATGTAAACTGGCACAGCCACTGTGGAAGACAATACAGAGAACTCAGAAATCTAAATATAGACCTACCATATGACCCAGCCAACCCACTCCTGGGAATTTACCCAAACCAAAAGAAGTCAGCATATGAAAGAGTTACCTGTACCCCCATGTTCATTGCAGCTCAGTTCACAATAGCTAAGGTATGGAATCAATCCAGAGGTCCATCAACTGTTGACTGTATAAAGAAAAAAATATGGTATATATACACTATGGAGTACTACTCAGCTGTAAAAAAATTAAATTCTTTCTTTTGCAACAAAATGGACAAAATTAGAAACCATTAACCTTAGTGAAAGAAGCCAGTCCCCAAAAGACAGATATCATATATTTTACCTGATCTGGGGTAAGCAATAGAGTACCTAAGATGTAATGTATTTTAGTGAAGTGGACATTCTGAGTTTTGATGATTGTTTATAGCCCTTGTCTCTACTTTTGAGGAACAGTGTTTTTTTCTTCATAGCATTTGTTGAACTCTTTACTTAGTGTAGGGTTAACCTTATGAGTATAAAGTATACTGAAAACAGGCCGGCGCCGCGGCTCACTAGGCTAATCCTCCGCCTAGCGGCGCCGGCACACCGGGTTCTAGTCCCGGTCGGGGCGCCGGATTCTGTCCCGGTCGCCCCTCTTCCAGGCCAGCCCTCTGCTGTGGCCAGGGAGTGCAGTGGAGGATGGCCCAGGTGCTTGGGCCCTGCACCCCATGGGAGACCAGGAAAAGCACCTGGCTCCTGGCTCCTGCCATCGGATCAGCGCGGTGCACCGGCCGCAGTGCGCCAGCCGCGGCGGCCATTGGAGGGTGAACCAACGGCAAAAGGAAGACCTTTCTCTCTGTCTCTCTTCTCTCTCACTGTCCACTCTGCCTGTCAAAAAAAAAAAAAAAAAAAAAAAGTATACTGAAAACAGATCTTTGTAAAAATTAAGAGTGGGAATGGGAGCGGGAGGAGGAAGAAGCATTGGAGTGTGGGTGGGAGGGAAGGTAAGCTGGGATGTAGCACTATGTTACTAAATCCATATATATGAAATATATGAAATTTGTATACCTTAAATAAAAACTTTAAAAAAAAATGGGAGGAAAGAGTTGACCTAGAGAATAGTTTTGAGAGCAAATAATGAGATCTGAAAGTCTAGGCCGGCGCCGCGGCTCACTAGGCTAATCCTCCGCCTTGCAGTGCCGGCACACCGGGTTCCAGTCCCGGTTGGGGCGCCGGATTCTGTCCCGGTTGCCCCTCTTCAGGCCAGCTCTCTGCTGTGGCCAGGGAGTGCAGTGGAGGATGGCCCAGGTACTTGGGCCCTGTACCCCATAGGAGACCAGGAGAAGCACCTGGCTCCTGCCATTGGATCAGTGTGATGCGCACACGCTGGCCGCGGCAGACATTGGAGGGTGAACCAACGGCAAAAAGGAAGACCTTTCTCTCTGTCTCTCTCTCTCACTGTCCACTCTGCCTGTCAAAAAAAAAAAAAAATCTAGGTTTGATCACTTTGAATTTTAGGTGCTTTTTATTTTATCCTAAAAGACTTATAATGCTGTTCAGTACTATGTTTTGAATTCATCTCCAAAAATCATGTGATGGAAACTTAATTCTCAATGCAACTCTGTTGTAAAATGGGCCTAATGAGAGATTAGGCCATGAGATTCCTGTCCTCATGAATGTTTTAACGCTATTATTATGGAACTGGATTTTTTATAAAAGGGCGAGTTCAGTTCCCCCTTTTTTTTTCTCTCTCTCTCTCCTCGTCACCTTTGACTATGGAATGACACAGTAAGAAGGCTCTTGCCAGATGCTGCTCCTTTGATCTTAGACTTCCTAGCCTCCAGAAATTTGAGCCAGTATATTTCTGTTCTATACAAATTATTCAGTCGTGGGTATTCTGTTAAAACAGCACAAAATGGACTAAGATATTCAAGTATATATATGTTAGGAAGCCAACAACACAACAAAAAACACACAAAAACACTGTGTTTGTAGTTTAAGCAAAAATATATCCTTTCACTAATGATCACTAGAGGCCTATAATTAAAACTGTCCCTATAAGCTTAAATGTCTTGTTTGTAAATGAAATTTTGATGGAAGGATTAGGTATAACTTTCTCTTTTCCCCCCATATAGTAGATGTTGGACATTTATATAAATAATGCATTCTAGACTTGGTTAAAGGGCTTCATATTTGTGTTTCTAACTAATTTGACCACATTATTAAATATGTATTGGGAGAACAATATTGTTATTTGAAATTGAAAGACTATCCTGAGAGATTTTACAAGTGAAAATGAAGAATATTTTATAACTTAAATGGAAGTGCCATGCAGAATACTCTTCATGTAAGCTTGCAAATTGTAAATCTGGCAGAAATTTTCAGAAATGTTTGGCTCCTTGGGCTTTAATGATTTGCGGAGTTTAGTGATTTAGTAAAGACTCTCTGTTAACAGTTTCTTAAATATTTAATGCTGTAGGCAGAATGATAGGATGATAAAGCTTGCTGTTGATGAAGAAAATAAATTGTTTGACTTACCCCACACTATTGAAGCCTTAAAATTGGTGTTATATTTTGAAGTTAAAAAGGCTTTTTTTCTTAGTTTTAAATGTTTTAAAATTATTTTTGAAAAGTTTGTCATGAAAGAGAGAGGAATTTAGTCTAATATGTATAAGATTGTGAATATGAGTTTCAAAATATTTTACAGATCAGTCTATATAGATTTAATAGAGTTAAAATGATCTTACATTTACTTTATATTTTATTTGAAAGGCAGACAAACATACACACACAAGACTTTTTTTTAGATTTATTTATTTATTTGAAAGTCAGAGTTACACAGAGAGAGGAGAGGCAGAGAGAGAGGTCTTCCTTCCACTGGTTCACTCCCCAGATAACAACAATGGCCGGAGTTGCACCGATCCGAAGCTAGGAGCCAGGAGCTTCTTCTGGGTCTCCCACAGGGGTGGGGGGCCCAAGGACTTAAGCCATCTTCTACTGCCTTCCCAGGCCACAGTAGAGAGCTGGATCAGAAGTGAAGCAGCTGGGACTCGAACTGGCACCCATATGGGATGCCAGCACTGCAGGGGGTGGGTTTACCTGCTATGCCACAGTGCCAACCCCACACACAGGACTTTTACCCTTTAGTTCAATTCCCAGTGCCCACAGCAGCCAGGGCTGGGCCAGGCAAAATCCAGTAGCCCATAACTCAATCTAGGTCTCCCATGTATGTTATAGGTATTCAATGATTTGAGCCATCACCTGCCCTCTCCCAGGGAGCACAATAGCAGGAAGCTGCATTGGAAGCAGAGTAGCTTGGACTCAGAACAGATATTCTGATATGAGATGCATTATTCTGAGTTGCATTTTAACTGCTGCAACAAATACCTGCCCTTGTATTGGTTTTCTAAAAATAATGAGTAATTGTGTATGGTGCTATTAACAAATTTAATTATAAATTTGTTCTGAGTTTTAAAGTTTTTACAGACAAGGAAACTAAGATTAAAATATTATTGGAAGTTCCAGAACTAGAGCCCAGGAATTATGTTTTCTAGGCTAGTGACTTTCAGTTCTGCAAGGCTGTGATTTACAGTCTAGTCACTTCTTTTGGTAAATAAAAATAAATCCTGGACAGTTACTTTGTGAAAACTACCAACTTTGTACTTTGTTAGAAGTGTTATCTGGATAAAGAGCTCTCTTATTTTTTGTGAGGTGTTTTTATCAAAATTTCCTGAGGCTTATGAGGAATTGAGTCTCTATGTCCTTCCACTCAAACACATCATCTTTGGACTAATACAGATTTGCCTTTTCTGTGTAGCACAGCCATTTTTGTCTCTCATATGATATCTTTTGGCTATCACAGTCTGAAATTAGGAAAACATTGCTGGTCAATATATTAAGAGATACTCCATAAAACATGTAAATATAGGAAGATACCTATTCTGAAACAGTTAAATATGGTAGCTACATCAGACCAATTTGTTCAAAAGTTTAGGAAAAGGAGTAAAGATGATTATGGATGGCTAATAAATATTGAAGAGAAAAGATGTAATAATATGAAGTAAAATTTGGCAAGTAGGATAGGGAAAATGTGTTTTCTTGCCAAAGAACCATAGGATCTTGACATCATTGTTGGTATTGCCAACCTAAAGTGCTATTTATTCAAATGCTTATCTAGCATTCCGCAACAACCTCAGAAGACATTTTGTAGCCTATAGAATTGCCAATGCCAGTTGTAGCCAAGAGTTTTTGGTTCCCATGAAAATATTGACTTAGTCTGACACTGATTAATTTGTTGTGGCTGAAAGGACCAAAATTTTACAGTGACTTCATTGCAAATGATATTAATATTTTAGTACTGGACTTCCATTTGGCTGTTGACTATATCAAGCTCTCATGCACTCTTGCAAAGGCAAATCAACAGAGATATATTTTAGAAGAAAACCAGGACATCCATTTTTATCTATTTCCTAACATATACTTTTGGAAAATTTTCTTCTGCTTCATTTTTAAAAAATATCCTTGTATCTATCTGTTTGACAGAGAGACAAGGAGAGCTCCTAACTCTTGCTTCACTCCTCAAATTCCCACAATGATTGGGGCTGAAGCTGGGAGCCCAGAATGTAATTCAGGTCTCCATATCACTGGAAGAAACACAGTTATTTTGCCATCACCACTGCCTCTCAGGGTGGGTGCATTGGTAAGAAGCTAGAATCAGGTGGATCCAGGAAGTGAACTAGGTGGTCAAAAGTGGGATAGGAGCATCTTAACCACTAAATACCTCCTGCATTTGAAAGAAATGGAGTCAGTGACATGCAAAAAGAGCCAGTAAGGGGTTGTACATTCAGGAGTCTCTGGACTGATTTTTTCAGAAATTTGGCAATTCTGAGGATTGCAAAACACAAAGGAGTAAGTAGGTCTATATCAGCCCATACCCGTACAACTATATTGATCTATACATTTTTATCATTAATTATCTGTATAAGAACACTTCATGAAGTTTGTGGGAAAACATAATGAAACAGTTTAAATTAGTAAAAAAAATGAAATTCATGCATGTGAGAAAGTCTTCAAAATTTTATGGAAATTCATATTATGAAAAAGCTATGCATGTATTTAAAAAGTATTTCCATCAAATAAGAATGTTTTACAGTTCTTTTAAAGTTTTATTTTACTTAAAAAGCAGGGAGAGGAAGGAGAAAGGATGGGAGAGAGTGAGAGAGTAAGAGAGAGAGAGAAATAGAAAGAGAGAGAGACACACACACATACACACACACACACACAGAGAGAGAGAGAGAGAGAGAGAGAGAGAGAGAAACTTCCATTTACTGGTTCTCTTCCTAAATGCCTAAAACAGTTAGGGCTAGGCCAGACGGAAGCCAGGAGAGCCAAAAACTCCAGTAGGTCTCCAATGCAGTGGCAGGAACCTAAGTAATTGGGCCCAAATATGCTGCTTCCCAGGCACATTAACAGAAAGCTGGATTGGAAATATAAACATAGCATACCCAGGACTCAGATCAGGCGCTCTGAAGTGGGATGATGACATCCCATGCCACAGCTTAACCCACCATGTCACAATAACTGCCCTAAACTTATCTTTTAACTATACCTTTTCAGTTTTTTGAAGTACTATCATATCTATCTACATTATAATATATCACCTATGACATACAACATAAAATTATATCTTTTATGATAGATAGATAAATCACATATAAAATCGCACATATGTCATCTTGTTACCAAACATGGTAGCCTAGCTGCCCAATGTGCAGAAATCCAATGTGTCACAGTCTTTTGGACAAAGAAAGGCTTTATTTATTAAAATACAGTCTGCATACCAAGAAATCCACAGAAGTGTACAGATCAGTGAGTTTTTTGTCATCCAATCATACTCATAACCAACACCCAAATTAAGAACAAAGCATTACTAGTACCCCCAAAAGAGTCCTCACTGTTTCCTGTATTTGTTTTTTAAATGTATGAAGTAACAGTATACTATCATTTACATGATATGAGTCAGTGAAACTGTATGTTTATATACCAAATGATCTGACAACCATACAGTTTTATCTTCTCTCTTTATATTAACTACCAGAAATAAAAGAAAATGTGATATTTATCTCCGTGGGTCTGCTTATTTAACTTAGCACAATTATCTGCAGTTGCATCCATTTTATTTTTGCAAATGTCAGAATTTCATTCTTTTATGGCTGAGCAATATTCCTTGTGTATATAAACAACATTTTCTTTATCCAGTCATCAGTTGATGGACATATAAATTGATTCCCTAGCTTAGCTATAGAGAATTCAACTGCTGTAAACATGGGAATTCAGGTTACAGTTTCATATGCTAATTTCACCTACATCGGATATATTCCCAGGAGTGTGATAACTGAGTCAAGTGTTATTTTTTTAGATTTTTGAGGAATCTGCATACTGTCTTCCAGAATGGTTGTACCAGTTTACAATCCCATCAACAATGTATAAGGGTATCTTTTTCTCTAAATTATTGCCAGCATTTGACATTTTTTGAGTTTTGTATGGTGGGTGTTCTAACTGGGGTGAGGTGATTGTGGTTTTTTTCTTTGCATTTCTCTGATGGCTAGTGATCCTGAGCATTTTTTTTTTCATGTGTCTGTTGGCCATTTTTATTTCACCCTTTGAAAAATGTCAGTTCACATCCTTGGCCCCTTTCTTAACTGGATTGTTTCCTCAGTTGCATTATTTTTCTGCCATGATTCTGAAATGAGTGATATTTCTTTGTATAGTTACTTCCTTACCTGTTATGACAAATGAATAGCAAGTATCAACCTATATATGGATGGATCAACTTTTACTATCAGAAGACACCTCCCATAAGAAGATGTGTTGAAAATGGGTTTTGGTTCTAGGTCTCATTTTTTCAACTCCCTTGAGAATTATGATAACTTCTTACTGGGAAGTTGGTGGGCAAGAGTATGAATAAAATATGAGAAACATAGGGTATTTAGACACATCCAGGCTGGATGCCACGACTGTCATATGGACTAGGGCTCTGTATTTATGGAACAAATGTGGCCACATGGAGTAGGCTACTTTGTATTTTCTGCTTTTGAACTTGAAAACAGCCCATCTGCAGCCCTCAGTGTTAAGTCTAATATGAGGGGATTTCAACATGTCCATGGAAAAATGAAGTTCAAAGATAAGTTTATATTGTTGCATTTTTTAAAAAATGCATTATTTTTATAATATGCATTTCCATGAGCTTTTTGAAGACTCTTTCTTACTAATGATAGATAAAATGAGTGTGTTGACCTGTTCCACAGCAGCAAAACATGGGGGAAGAGTAGAAGTGTTACAGAACATGGTCATGACATCCACACAAACAAGACTAGTGTCTGCAAATACTAACTGATAGAATTAAAAGGGAGAGAATGATCCAACACGGGAAGTGGGATACACAGCAGACTCATAGAATGGCAGATGTCCTAAATGGCACTCTGGCCTCAGAATCAGTCCTTAAGGCATTTGGATCTGGCTGAAGAGCCCATGAGAGTATTTTAGGCATGGAAAGCCAAGGCACTCTGGGAAAAAAAAAGAAGACCTAAATGAAAGATCTCTGTGAGTAAGATCCCAGTGGAAAGAATGGGGCCATCAAAGAAGGAGGTACCTTTCTCTGAAGGGAAGAGAGAACTTCCACTTTGACTATGACCCTGTCGGAATAAGATCGAAGTCGGCGAACTCAAAAGGCTTCCATAGCCTTGGCAACTCATGACTAGAGCCTAGGGAGATTACTGATGCCATGAACAAGAGTGTCAAATTGTTAAATCAACAACAGGAGTCACTGTGTACTTACTTCTCATGTGGAATCTGTCCTTATTGTGTTGTCCAATGTGAAGTAATGCTATAACTAGTACTGAAACAGTATTTTTACACTTTGTGTTCTGTGTGGGTGCAAACTGATGAAATCTTTACTTAATATATACTGAATTGATCTTCTGTATATAAAGATAATTGAAAATGAATCTTGATGTGAATGGAATGGGAGAGGGAGCGGGAGATGGGAGGGGTGCGAGTGGGAGGGAAATTATGGGGGGGGGGAGCCAATGTAATCCATAAACTGTACTTTGGAAATTTATATTTACTAAATAAAAAAATGATTAAAAAAAAAGAACATGGTCATGACATCCAAGTACAGGAAAGACCTTGAGTCAGAGTTAAACGATCATTCTCTCTTTAGATTAAAAAAAGAGTATGATGGTGATGTAGTGACATCCCTCTTTCAGTCTCCTTTTTCATACTCCTCCAAATGGAATGATGAACTCTGCTGGATGCGAAGCTGATGTCTATCAACAATCTTCCTTCCATCTTTCATAGATGTTTTTAGGCCCTTATTTCCATTTTTTCCTCCTAGATATGTTTTGGTTGTTTCTTGATGAAAGGGGCATGAGAGAAAATTTTTGAGAACTCTCATGCTTGAATATTTTTATTTGCTCATAATACTTCAGTGAGCGTTTGGGGGGATATAAAACTCTGTTTGCCAGACCATTAATCTCTGAAATTCTAAAGGCAAATTTCTTCAGTGTCTGTTGCTTCTAATGTTACTACTTTTAAAAATACATTTGTTTGTCCGGCGCCGCGGCTCACTAGGCTAATCCTCTACCTTGCGGCGCCGGCACACCGGGTTCTAGTCCTGGTCGGGGCGCTGGATTCTGTCCTGGTTGCCCCTCTTCCAGGCCAGCTCTCTGCTGTGGCCTGGGAGTGCAGTGGAGGATGACCCAAGTCGTTGGGCCCTGCACCCCATGGGAGACCAGGATAAGTATCTGGCTCCTGCCTTCGGATCAGCGCGGTGCGCCGGCTGCAGCACGCCAGCAGCGGCGGCCATTTGGAGGGTGAATCAATGGCAAAGGAAGACCTTTCTCTCTGTCTCTCTCTCTCACTATCCACTCTGCCTGTCAAAAAAAAAAAAAATACATTTGTTTATTTGTAATGCACAGAGACAGAAAGACATAGAGAGAGAGGAGACTCAGAGATATATTCTATCCAAAAGTTCACTTGCCAAATACCACAAGGGCTGGAATTTTGCCCGGCCAAATCTGCGAGCCTGGAACTCAATCTAGGTCTCCCACTAGGGTGGTAAGAAAACAACTGATATGCCATCACCTGTGGTCTCTAAGGTGTGCATTAGCAAAATTCTTGAATCAGAAGTAGAATTGGGGGTTGAACCCAGGCCCTCTGATCTATGTTTGGGCATTCCAAGCAATGATTTACTTGCTGTGCGAAACACTGTCCCCCACCATGGCTGCTATTATTGTCATTTCAAATATTGTTTATGTAGGGTCCTTGTTTAATTGGTGGATTGCTGATTTTTTTAAAAAAAGATAAAATTTGTAGAATCTTTGTTTTTAGAGTTCTGAATTTTTACAATGATGTATTTTGATAAAGGCCTATTTTCATCTGTATTTTTAGTTGGGCTTGGGGCTTTACTCTGTGAGACCTTATAATCCAAAAATTCATTTTGTTTAATTCTGGATTTTTTATTGGACTATATATTTTCAGATTTTTTTAGCTTTTTAAATTTTTATTAAACAGAGGGAGAGAGATATCTTCCATCTGCTGGTTCAGTCCTCAGATGACTGCAATAGCAAGGGCTGGGCCAGGCCTACGCCAGGGGCCAGGAGCTTCATCCAGGTCTCCTATGGGAGTGGCGGGAGGCCATGCACTTGGGTCATCTCCATTGCTTCCCCAGCTGCATTAGCAGAGAGCGGTATTGGGAGTGGAGCAATTGGGAGCTGCATTGGGACATGAACTGGCAAACATTTGGGACTCTAGCACCACAGGTGTCTACCTGCTATGCCACAAATCTGGCCCCATCTTGAACTATATTATGAATGAGTTTTTATTTTCTCTATGTGAGTTTTCTTTCCACATGTTAATACCCTGGATTGTCCTTTAATTTTTTTTCCTTTGTTTTCATCTTGTTAGCTACTTGTTCTACTTTGGGAACATTTCTGAACTTTATCTCTTTTCTCTGTTATTGTGTTTTCCTTTCTATTATTGTATTTTAAACCATGCTACAAAAATGAAATATCTCTTTCATTTCTCTGGGAATATTAATGATAGTTACTTTATAGTTTCATTTTCTCTTAATCATTTTTTGCTCTATGTTCTCCACCCCCAACATTTGGTTGCTTTTGTTTTCTCCCTTTAATATTAGATGCTTTCCCCAGATGTCCAATGTTTTTGCTCATGAGAAGAAAAAGAATAGAAAAACAGATTGAAAGTTCTAAATATATACGGAAGGCATTGATGTTGAGCTTTCCTATGGGAATAGTGGAAAGAGCTAGGTATTTAGGAGCTCCTATGTCAGGATCTTTGTGCATTTCTTCTTGAGCTAAGTACAATCTCTAGGAAACTATCTTCTAAACCCATCTTTGAGAGTAAGAGTAGGTTCTCTGGAATTCTGGGAGTAGAGTAGGGAAAGACTGCTAAGGTTTTCTGCCTTTAGCATTTAATATTCACACAAATATTTAATTTTCCACAAAATACCATACTCTGTTTCCCATGTTTATACTTTCAAGTGCATATTTTCCATCTTTTTTTAAAAAATATTCTTTACATCAGTTTTTCATTCAGAGGAAGATACTGTAAAAAGTATACAGTTTCTTTATATTTCCTGACCTCACGTCTTGTACTAAAGTGGTTTTTGCTATAGTCAATGACCCTACATGGACACGTCATTATCACCTAAAGTCTATAGTTGACATTAAGGTTACTCTTTTTTTTTTTTTTTTTTTTTTTTTTTTTTTTGACAGGCAGAGTGGACAGTGAGAGAGAGAGAGACAGAGAGAAAGGTCTTCCTTTGCCGTTGGCTCACCCTCCAATGGCCGCCGCGGCCGGCGCGCTGTGGCCGGCGCACCGCGCTGATCCGATGGCAGGAGCCAGGAGCCAGGTGCTTTTCCTGGTCTCCCATGGGGTGCAGGGCCCAAGCACCTGGGCCATCCTCCACTGCACTCCCTGGCCACAGCAGAGGGCTGGCCTGGAAGAGGGGCAACCGGGACAGAATCCTGCGCCCCGACCGGGACTAGAACCCGGTGTGCCGGCGCCGCTAGGCGGAGGATTAGCCTAGTGAGCCGCGGCGCCGGCCACTCTTCTTTAAAATAAATAAATAAGGGCCAGAATTGTGGCACATTGGGTAAAGCTGCTGCTTGTCATACCAGCATACCATATGGGTATCAGTTTAAGTCCTGGCTGCTCCAGTTCTGACCCAGTTCCCTGATAATGCACCTGGGAAAGTAGCAGAAGATGGCCTGCGTGCTTGGGTCCCTGCACCAGTGTGGGAGGCCTGCAGGATGCTCCTGGCTCCTGGATGCTGCCTCGCCCAGCCCTTGCCTTTGCGGCCATTTGGAGAGTGAACCAGCAGATGGAAGCTCGCTCTCCCTCTCTCTCCCTATCTCTCTCTCTCTGTAAATTTTTCAAATAAATAAATATATCCTTAATATTTCTTTATTTATTTATTTATATAAGAGATTTCATGTATTTTATGTATACAGTTTTCAGATATAATGATACTTCCCACCCTCCCTTTTTCCTTTCTTATTTTTCTTCTAAATTTTATGATGATATATACATTCAAATTACTTTATAATCACAAGTTTAATCATCCACTAAATAAATAATTCAGCAAGTAGTAACTAGCAAAACCACTGTTCTTCAGGAATATAGACAATGACTCTAAACAGAATCAAATCTCAAGATGTAAATTTCACACATACACATCACATGTTTTTGAACTCTATATATTATTTGCCACAAATCATGTTATTTGCCTTTTTGGGACTGACTTATTTCAACAAGTATAATGGTCTCCAATTGCATCTACTTTGTTGTGAAAGACAGGATTTTATTATTATTATTTTGTTTGATTTTATTATTTTTTATGGTTAAATAATATTCATTATGTATTTAAGCCACATTTTCTTTATCCAGGGTTGATTTCATATCTAAGCTATTGTGAGTTGAGCTGCTGAACATAGTGGGTAAGGATAGTTCTTTCATATGTTGATTTCATTTCCTTTAGGGAAATTCCCAGGAGTGGGATAACTGAGTCATATAGTAGATCTATTTTTAGATTTCTGAGGTGTCTGCATACTGTCTTTCATAGTGATTCTACTAGTTTACATTGCTACCGACAGTGGTTTAGGGTACCTTTTTCTCCATATCTTCAACAGCATTTATTATTTGTTGACTTTTGGATGATAACTATTTTAACCGGGGTGAGATGAAACCTCATGTGGTTTTGATTTACATTTCCCTGATGGCTAGTGATCTTAATTAAGCATTTTTTCATGTGTCTGTTGGCCATTATAATTTCTTCTTTTGAAAAATGTTTAAGCCCTTTGCCCATTTCTTAGATTGTTTATTTTGTTGTTGTTGAGTCTCTTGAGCTCTATATATTCTGAGTATTAATCCATTATCAGACCTACAGTTTTCAAATGTTTTTTTCCATTCTTTCGGGTGACTCCTCAATTTTTAATTATTTCCTTTGCTATGCAGAAACTTCTGAGCTTGATGTAATCCCATTTTTACTTTTTGCCTTAATTGCCTGTGCTTCTGGGGTCTTATCCAAAAAGTCTTTACCTAGACCAGTATCTTTCAGTGTTTCCCCAATGTTTTGTTTTCCTCTGGTAGTTTGAAGATTTCAGGCCTTAGGGTTAGATCCTTGATCTAAAAAATGACCTAAATGAAAGATCTCTGTGAGTGAGATCCCAGTGGAAAGAACAGGCCATCAAAGAAGGAGGTACCTTTCTCTGAAGGGAGGAGAGAACTTCCACTTTGACTATGACCTTATCTAAATAAGATTGCAGTTGGCGAACTCAAGAGACTTCCATAGCTTTGGCAGCTCACGACAAGAGCCTCAGGTGATTACTGACGTCATAAATAAGAGTGTCAATTGTTAAATCAACAACAGGAGTCATTGTGCACTTGCTCCCCATGTAGGACCTCTGTCCTTAATGTGTTGTACTATGGGAATTGACGGTAAAACTAGTATTCAAACAGTACTTTGTACTTTGTATGTCTGTGTGGGTGCAAAATGTTGAAGTCTTTACTTGGTGTAGAGTTGATCTTCTATATATAAAGATAATTAAAAATGAATCTTGTTGAAGAATGAGATGGGAGAGGGAGTGGGAGATGGGATGGTTTGTGAGTGGGAGGGTGGTTATGGGCAGAAGAACTGCTGTGGACCAAAAGTTGTATATTCAAAGTTTTTATTTATTAAATAAAATTTTTCTATAAAAATAAATTCTTGATCTCTTGTTAGTTGACTTTCATATAGGCTATAATATACAGGTCTTAATTTGTACTTTTGCTTATGGTGACCCAACTTTCCCAGCACCATTTTTTGAAGAGACGGTCCTTTCTCCAGGAAGTGATCTTAGATCATTTGTCAGATATTCATTGGTTGTAGTTGCGTGGGTTACTTTCTGGACTTTCTAACCTGTTCCATTAGTCTATATGTCTATGGGGTTCTAGCACTACAGGTGGCAGTTTTAAATTCTGCACCACAGTGCCGGCTCCTCCAGATTGTCTTCCACAGTGGCTGTACCAGTTTACGTTCCCACCAGCAGTGGATTAGGATAGGATATCCTTTCTCCACATCCTTGCTAGCATTTGTTGTTTGTTGATTTCAGTATGAAAGCCATTCTGATTTGGGTGAGAGGAAACCTCACTGTGGTTTTGATTTGCATTTCCCTGATGGCTAGTGATCCTGAGCATTTTTTCAAATGTCTTGGCCATTTGAATTTCCTCCTTTACAAAATCTCTGTTCAAATCTTTTGCCCACTTCTTAAAGGAATTGTTTGTTTTGTTGTTGAATTTCTTGAGCTCTTTAGATTCTGAATATTAACACTTTATCAATTACAGAGTTTGCAAATATTTTCTCCCATTCTGTCCATTGCCTCTTCCCTTTTGAAGTGTTTATTTTGCAGTGCAGAGGCTTCTCAGCTTGATGTAATCCCATTTGTCATTTTTTCTTTGATTACCTGTGCTTCTGGTGTCTTTTCTAAGAAATCCTTTCTATACCATGTCTTACACCGCTTCTCCAATGTTCTCTAGTAATTTGATGGTATAGGGTCATAGATTTAGGCCTTTGATCCATTTTGAGTACATTTTTGTGTAAATGTAAGATGGGGGTCTTGTTTCAAACTTCTGCATTTGTAGATCCAGTTTTCCTAGCACCATTTGTTGAAGAGACTATCCTTGTTCCAGGTAATGATTTTAACTCCTTTGTCAAGAATAAATTTTTTGTAGATGCTTGGATTGATTTCTGGTATTACTATTCTGTTCCATTGATCCACTTGTCTTTGTGCCAGTACCAGCCTGTTTTGATTTTAACTGCCCCATAGTATGTCTTGACATCTGATATTGTAATGCCCCAGCTTGGTTTTCATTGTTTAAAATTGCTCTAGGTATTCAAGGTCTCTTGTGTTTCCATATGAGTTTTAGTATCATTTTTTCTAGATCTGAGAAGAATGCCATTTGTATTTTGATTGGGATCACATTGAATCTGTAACATGGATATTTTGATGCTATTGATTTTCCCAACCCATGAACCTGGAAGATTTTTCCATTTTTATATCTTCTTCTGTTTCTTTATTTAATTTATTTGTGATTTTAACCATGAAGATCTTTGACTTCCTTGCTTAAATTTATTCCAAGCTACTTAATTTTTTTGTGGCTATCATGAGTGGGATTGATCTTAGAAGTTCTTTCTCAGCCATGGCATTTTCTGTGTATACAAAGGCTCGTGATTTGTGTGTGTTAACTTTATATCGTCCCACTTTACCAAACTCCGTAATGAGTTCAACTCATCTCTCAGTGGAGTCATAGATACCCCCATATATGGTATCATGTCATCTGCAAATAGGGATAGTTTGACTTCCTCCTTCCCAATTTGTAACCCTTTGATTTTTTTTTTCTTTCTCAATATCTCTGGCTAAAACCTCCAGAACTATATTTAATAGCATTGGTGAGAGTGGGCATCTTTGAATTTGGATAATAGTGGGAATGCTTCCAATTTTTCCCCATTCAGTAAGATTCTGGCCATGGTTTGTCATAAATTGCTTTGATTGTGTTAAAGAGTTTTCCTTCTGTACTGAATTTGCTTAAGGTTTTCTCCATGAAAGGATGTTGAATTTTATTAATTGTTTTTTCTGTATCTGCTGAGATAGTCATATGCTTTTTTCTTCAGTTTATTAACATGATACATCACATTTATAGATTTGCGAATGTTGAACCATTCCTGCATAGCAAGGATAAATCCCACTTGGTCTGGCTGAATGATCTTTCTGATTTGTTGGTGGATTTAATTAGCTAGCATTTTGTTGAGGATTTTTGCATCCATGTTTATCCAGGATATTGGTCTACAGTTCTCTTTGTCTGTTACATCTTTTTCTGGTTTTAAAAAGATACTATCCTAGAGCTGGCGCTATGGCTCACTTGGTTAATCCTCTGCCTGTGGCACCGGCATCCCATATGGCTGCCGGGTTCTAGTCCCAATTGTTCCTCTTCCAGTCCAGTTCTCTGCTGTGGCCCAAGAGGGCAGTGGAGGATGGCCCAAGTGCTTGGGTCCCTGCACCCACATGGGAGCCCAGGAAGAAGTACCTGGCTCCTGGCTTCAGATGGATGCAGCACCAGCCATAGTGGCCTTTTGGGGAGTGAACCAATGGAAGGAAGACCTTTCTCTCTGTCTCTCTCTCTCACTGTCTATAACTCTGTCAAATAAAAAAAAAAAAAACTATCCTATGCAAAGGAAATTACAATTATAACTTCAGGAAAGTTCAAAGAAAGTAAGGAAGCAGGAGAAAATGACTGTTTTGATGAATATTAAAATAAATCGTGACAATTAAAATATTTCAAATAACTGAAGATGATTATTAGTACATATCCCAGAGAATTTGTAAACAAAAAGATAGGTTTTTTTTTAGATTAAACCTTTGCTGACAATCCAGCTTTGTTTATCATTTTGAATACCTGGAGAGCAAAGGAATAGAACAAAAGAACTGCTGGTGGACTCTAAGTTCACAGAGAAGAATGCAGAGAAAATATTTGGAAATACTGGACAGATATGTCAATGTGAGGATGAATTGTGTAATTAAGATTCAGTAAGCATACTGTCACATACTGACATTAGTGACTGTCTTTCATTATTATTGAAGATCTATTGTAGAGGAGCGGCATGACATTAATTAATTTAAAGTGTACTGTCCCTATTTGTATGCAGTCTTTTCTCTGAAAAAAAAAAATTATCTAGGAGGGAATCAATCATGTGCTCTTGGAATAAATAATAGGTTTGTTTGCAAGAAACCCACAGAGTGTTTTGCTATTTGCAATAAAAAGAAAAATAACTGAAATAATTATCAAATAAATTAAGGAAAATTTTCTATTTTAGTTGGTTAAATAAAATTTTATGAAGATTTTAATTTTTGATTAAAGAAGAGTGAGTTAAAACATATCCTGGAGATTTGGAATTTGTAGGCCTTCTAAAAATTTCTTATGTATAATCAAAGAATTATGAAAAGAGTATAATTTTAAATATTCTTAAGAAATCTCCACTTGTCTTAGAACAGAGACCAACATTTTAAACATGACGCTCAAAGCCATACATAGCCTGATGTCCACAGTGTCCTCTGTATCTCCTTCCCCAGCCCCAATCTCCATTCCTACTTTCTGTTCTTTAAGCTCTGTTTCTTAGTGTGATTAAACCCCTTGTCAATAAAGGTTATTCCTTTTCCTACAAGAAGTCCCTCTTCACACCCAAGCTCACCTCCACCTTGTACTTCTATGATATTGTAGATCAATCTTCATTTTTTCTAATAATACTTAATTAGGCTCCTATTTCGGATCAGGGCTTCTTATAAATGATTTTCTTTCACACTATCCAGAATTATAATTTGTTTTGATTTATGTGATAGGTAAATAATCCCCATCTTCCCCTCGAGAGCCCGAGAGGGCAGAGACTTGATTTTTTTTTTTTTTTTTTTTTTTTTTGGACAGGCAGAGTGGACAGTGAGAGTTACAGAGAGAAAGGTCTTCCTTTTTGCCGGTGGTTCACCCTCCAATGGCCGCCGCGGCCGGCACGCTGTGGCCGGCGCACCACTCTGATCCTGATCCGATGTCAGGAGCCAGGTGCTTATCCTGGTCTCCCATGGGGTGCAGGGCCCAAGGACTTGGGCCATCTTCCACTGCACTCCATGGCCATAGCAGAGAGCTGGCCTGGAAGAGGGGCAACTGGGACAGAATCTGGCACCCCGACCAGAACTAGAACCTGGTGTACCGGCGCCGCTAGGTGGAGGATTAGCCTAGTGAGCTGTGGCGCCGGCTTGATTGGTTTTTACTTAGCAATTTGCTTTCAATGACTAATAGAAGGCTCAGAATAAAATATCAGATTTTTTTTGGGTCAAAATTAATAAAAAATGAATCCAAATTAAGCATGTTCAGTGGTTGTCTGCCTCATTAATATCTCAGTAATTGTTTACAGTTCTGTTGTTAAAAGGTTGGATTTATTCATGCTGCCTGACTGCTCTGAGCTGGGGTATAAGTCTTTTATGCCTTTAGACTTGAGCCAAATATTGGTTCTTCTTGGGTTTTGAGCCTGCCAACTTTCAGACTGGAACTTGCACCATCAGCTCTCCTGGTACTCAGTCCTTTGACCTTGAACTGGAGCTATACTCTTATTAGCCCTCCTGTATCTCTAGCTTGCCAACTGCAGGTCTTGGGAGTTAGTCTCCAGAGGTGCCTGAGCCAATTCCTTTTAATAAATCTTTTTTGTATACATATAAATAAATATATACACTTTTTTGTTTCTGTTTCTCCAGGGAGCCTTGAATAATATAATAATTCAATTAAGCAAAAATAGAGTAAACAAAAATATTGCTATTAGTACAAATGGAATCATGGCTCCAAATGATTTATGTCAGTGGTATTAGCAATTATCCAGTCTTTGTGTGTTGTTCAAGTAAAGGCCATTTGTGAATCAGTTATACCTCATGCTTCTGAAAATGATAATTCCTCACTACCAACTGAAAAATGGCTCTCATGGGTAGACTTCATGGAAAGGGCCCACTAGTGACATCATAGTTTTCTCACCAGCACTTGCTCTCTGAATACAAAGGGCACATGCATACATATATGTACTCAGACATACAGAGATTCTCCTTTTATAGTCAATTGTACCTATTCTTTGATTCAAGCCAGAAATAAAACTCCTGCATTGGAATAGGCAGGATAAAGGTACTGTAATTTTTCTATGGACAGACCATCTCTTTTACCTTTTATCTCCAAACTCTAATAGAGTATTGAGCCATTAAAATATAATATGATAAATGTGAATTCTGTTAATAAAGAGATGCATTCAAGATATGCTTCTTCCTGATTACTATACAATGCATATAGTTCACTAAAGGAAATTTGAGAATTCAGAATGCTATGTGTGTTTGGGTACTTAAAATTTTGTGCCAGTGGTGTCATTTCTTTGCTAATACCATCACGAGTGGAGTGAATTTAGTAAGAAGTGAAAGATTTTAACCAAAACACTACACTCCTGGAGATTGCAATCAAGTTGCTAATGAAGCCTGAGAAAAGAACTAGACAGAGAAAAGTTTTAAGAAGCTTAGGAAGGGAACATTAGTGTTTTAGCAAAGCAAGTGATCATTTATCATTCATGGGCGCACATTAAATGCAGTACTAGAGAGAAATTTGATGGAGTATGAGAGGCTATGAAATTTTTGGCTTCCTTGGCTGGAACATTTTGAATAGTTTAGGTTAATTGTTTGAGACTATTAAGAAATGTTGTTATTTTGCTTTGTTTTGTTTTTACAACTTTGAGCAGAAATGCTGTGATGGCACATTTGAGAAGCAGGGAGCCCATAGCTGATAGTGATGCATTGTTATTTAGCTTAAGCAATTTAATCCAATTTAGCTAGTTCATCAGAAAATTAGAAAGGCAAATACTTGTATTTGTTAAGTTTCAATGCCCACCCAATGTATAACTCACTGGCAAATTATCTAGAGAGGTCATAGGATTTTGGTACTGATTGCTGACTCTGTGATTGAGTTAGAGATAAATTTACTTGGAAACTTGGGATTTCTTTTTCCATGCCCCCACATTATTATTTATGCTACTGAATTACAGTTACAGTGAAATATTAGGTTATGCACTTTACTTCATGCTATTAAAAAGCTGAGAAATTGTGTACTTGATTTCCAATCTTATTTCATAAATATGCAATATTTCTTTTCCTATAAACTGAAATTTTTCAAGCCAGAAGTTGTGCCGAGTCTAAGGGAGACTCTTCAGTAATTTTTCTTTTTATTAATCACATGTGTGGTTTTATATCTAATTTTTAGAAGTTTGTTTATTCTTCACTGCTTCACAAAGCTGTATATTTGTGGGAAACCAGGTGATGTTTCGTTTTCAAACTACAATATTGGAATATCTTATAGTTGTTTAATTCACATTTGAATATTTTCTTTCAGTATTGTTTCTTCTTATATGATGCTGCAGTTGTAAATGACTAGAGACTGGTGAGAGAGCAAGCTCTTTCAATGAATAAGTGTTTTCATCTGTTTGGAACAAACTTTGGAACAAGAATGGAGAAAATAATATATATAGAATTAAATCATTCCTATTACTCATTTAAATATATGCTGGGTGTTTTGCTACCACATTTTCTTGGAGGTATAATGTATGTGGCTGTTATAGCCTGAATTGTCTCTTCCTTCAGACTCCCAATTTCTTTTTACTTATTTATTTAAAAGATAGAGTGTCAGAGAGGAAGGAAAGGAGGGAAGGAGAGAGGCGAATAAAGGGAGATGTGGTGGAGGGAGGAAAGAGGGAGAAGGAGAGATGCAGGAGAAAGATAGAGTCTTTGCGCATGTAGTTAAGATGAGATCATTAGCCTGGGCCCTAATCATAACTGGTGTTCTTATATAAAGCAGAAATTCAAACATAGACATGCACATAGAAAGAATTCTTGTGAAGATGAAGGCAGAGATTAAGGTAATGTTATACATGTCAAGGAAAGCAAAGATCGCTTTCAAACCACCAGAAGAGAGACATGTGCCAACTTCTCTCTCACAGTCATTGGAAGGAAACAACCCTGATGATACCTTGACTTTGGACTTCTAGCCTCTGGACAGGAGACAATAAATTTCTATTGGTTAAGCCATAGTTACAGTAGCTCTGGAAAACTTGTGCACATTTGCTTTGGCTTCTTTTTCATTCACACTTGGGAAATGAGGATGTCTCAATCACAACTGGCAACAGTGTGTTATCTCTATCTATAAAGTTCTTTGGACATTATTTGCCATTGCTGTTCCAAGTAGTTTTCTTCTTGTCTTTGGATGTAACTGCCATATTGTCAGCCAGCATTCTCTCCAGAGAAGTAATTCATGATGGATCTCCCAGTTATTATTTCTCTACACTGAAAGACTTGCTGGGCAGGTTTAAAACAAATTGCACAGTTTAGCATTCACTTAATTTTAATTTTTGCTCTATTTTATTTATCCCTTCTCCTGGTCTTTAATCTTTATATTTTCATCAGAATACTGGGTTTTCTACTTCTTTTTATTTTTTCACTCTTGTTTTTAAAAATAATGTGAACATTTTTCATTTATCTCACCCTGCCTTAAAACTATAGCCCCAAGTATTTGCTTCTCTTTCAGACTAAACATCTTTAGGTAGATGTTTCAAATTACTTTCATCATGCACTTTCCTAAGCTTTACCTCCCAATCTAATGGCTTTCAATTTTCACACCCTATTCTCACCTTGACAGTGTCCTTGTTGATTTTACCAAATTGAATTGACCTTTTGAAAGCCTCATCTTATTTGAATCTGTGTAATGTTGGAAATTTCTTCCTCGAAAACTCTCCTTTTTCTTGGTTATGTCTGAAACAACATTTTAATCTGCCTCGTTGGCTAATCATTTCCAATATCATAAAGAAATTTCTTCTATTTTAACCATCAACATTGAGATTTTCCAAGTGTTGAGAATTGAGAAGTGTCTGAGATTTTACTTCATTTGCAAGTTCACCTGCCATGGTTTCTTATGACTCCCAGATTTTTCAGAGACAAAATTTTTATGTCTAATAGTAGTGGCCACAGAATCAACATTTGCATCATTTTCTGAACTCCTCTTTCAATGGGGAAACACAAAAAGGCCCAGGAAATGCCAACAAATTAGAGTTGTATTGTAGAATAGGAACACAGTGCCATCCATGGAGAGCTGACGCCCAGCTAAAGAAATGTGTCATTGAGCTTCCCATGCCTCTACATGCTCCTACTAGATGACTTCAACTACTGTTTATAGCCCAATGCCTCCAGATCTCTCTCTCTCTTTCTTCTAACTCCCATCTCCAACTAATCATGGAAACTTGTTGATTTGTCCAAAAATCACATGCTTTGTTCCCTATGTTCAGTTATATTCCTTTCCTGCATTTCTCAGTTTGGTAAATGTATCAATATATATTTGTTATTCCAAAATAGTAACTTTGCAGATTCTTCTCTGAAATGGCATTAAAAGTTTGTGGGTGTTGTTGAATGCTCATGATTTCTTTCTTCTCTTTCCTCCAAATCTATCTTCTCTTGCCATATCTTTGTTCATACTTATCTTACTCTGGACTGTAACTATGGCTGCTCTTTTGGTGTCTGCTTCTATGGTCATCCCTACTGTTCTAGCCTTTGCATGGCTGCCTGAATAATTCTTCTAAAAAAACTTCTCATGTATTTCAGACTTGAAACAATTTAGAGCCCACTCTTTCATTAGTACTGTCTTCTCTCCTGTGAATTCTGAGATGTGTGGGATGCCCTAGCCAAGTATAAATTTGACAGATACCTTATCTTTGGAATATACATTTCTAATTAATTTAGTAATGAGTCTTACATGTCTGTATTTTATATAAAATTTAACACCAAGTTAAAATTTACCTTTACCATTACATATTGCAGATGTCACAACCTTCTAATATCAGGGTAACTTTAGTCTCAATCTTTTTACTCTAATGGATTTCATATGGTGAAAATTGTGCCATTTTTTGTAAGATTTATTTATTTATTTTTTAAAATTTATTTATTTATTTGAAAGGCAGGATTACACAGAGAGAGAGGGAGAGAGAGAGAGAGAGAGAGAGAGAGAGAGAGAGGCAGGCTTCCATCTGCTGGTTCACTTCCCAATTGCTGCAGGCCAGAGCTGTGCTGAACTGAAGCCAGGAGCCAGGAGCTTCTTCTAGGTCTCCCACACTGGTGCAGGGGTCTAAGTTGTTGAGCTATCTTCTATGGCTTGCCCAGGCCATAGCAGAGAGCTGCATCAGAAGAGGAGCAGCTGGGACTTGAACCGGTGCCCACATGGATTGCCAGCACTGCAGGTGGCAGCTTTACCCATTAATCCACGGTGCTGGCCCCTGCAAAATTTATTTATTTGAAAGGCAGAGTTATAGAGGGGTTGGGGGACAGAAGGAGGGAGGGAGTGGGGAGAGAGAGAAAGAGAAAGAGAGAGACAGAGACAGAGAGAGAGAGAGAGAGAGAGAAAGAGAGAGAATCTTCATTTTGCTGGTTCATTCCCCAGTGGACACAATGGCTGGAGCTGAGCCGATCAGAAGCCAAGGGGCAGGAGCTTCTTCTGGATCTCCCAAGTGGGTACAGGGGCCCATGTGCTTGAACCATGCTCAGCTCCTTTCCCAGGCACATTAGCAGGGAGCTGGATTGGAACTGGAGCAACTGGGACTCAAATCAGAGCCCATAAGGGATGCTGGTGCCACAGTGGTGGCTTAATCTGTTATACCACCGTGCCGGCGCTTGTCATGTTTTTTTTTTTAAGATTTATTTATTTATCTATTTGAAAGTCAGTGTTACACACACAGAGAAGGAGAGGCAAAGAGAGAAGGAGAGGCAGAGAGAGAAGGAGAGGCAGAGAGAGAGAGAGAGGTCTTCTATCTGCTGGTTCCCTCCCCAATTGGCTACAACTGCCAGAGCTGTGCCGATCTGAAGCCAGGAGCCAGGAGCTTCTTCTGGATCTCCCATGATGGTGCAGTGGCCCAAGAACTTGGGCCATCTTCCACTGCTTTCCCAGGCCATCAATATGGGATGTCGGCATTGCAGGCAGCAGTATTACCCGGTATGCCACAGCGCCAGCTCCATGAGTTTTCATTTTTTTTTTTTTTTTTTTTGACAGGCAGAGTGGATAGTGAGAGAGAGAGACAGAGAGGAAGGTCTTCCTTTTTGGTGTTCAGTCAGTTGTCACCGATCAGGGCGAACATACGGCATTTGTCCCTTTGGGACAACTGACTGAACACCAAAAAGGAAACCTGTTGAAGTGAAATCGACACTATGAGAAACGGTGACTTGATCAGCATAGCCCTGACTATTAATGAACAACTTAATACATTATCCCTCTTAGTAGTTTTTTTTTGTCTGTTCTAATTAATATGACTGGTTTAATTCTGTAATTAATACACAGTTATTCTTAAGTGTTGAAATTTAACTGAAATGTGATCCCTGTTAAACATAAGAGTGGGGATAAGAGAGGGAAGAGATGTACAATTTAGGACATGCTCAAGCTGACTTGCCCCAAATGGTAGAGTTAGAAACATACCAGGGGACTCCAATTTAATCCCATCAAGATGGCCTGTGCCAATGCCATCTCACTAGTCCAAGTGATCAATTTCAGTTCACAATTGATCATAATGATAGGTCTAAGAGTCAAAAGGATCACATAAACAAGACTAGTGTCTGCTGATACTAACTGATAGAATTAAAAAGGGAGAGAACAATCCAACATGGGAACCGGGATACACAGCAGACTCATAGAATGGCAGATGTCCTAAACAACACTCTGGCCTCAGAATCAACCCTTAAGGCATTCGGATCTGGCTGAAAAGCCCATGAGAGTATTTCAGGCATGGAAAGCCAAGACACTCTGGCAAAAAAACAAAACAAAACAAAACAAAAAACACCAAAAAACCTAAATGAAAGAATGAAAGATCTCTGTGAGTGAGATCCCAGTGGAAAGAACAGGTCTTCAAAGAAGGAGGTACCTTTCTCTGAAGGGAGGAGAGAACCTCCACTTTGACTATGACCTTGTCTAAACAAGATAAGAGTCGGAGAACTCAAGGGGCTTCCATAGCCTTGGAAACTCATGACTGGAGCATAGGGAGATTACTGATGCCATAAACAGGAGTGTCAATTTGTAAAGTCAACAACAGGAGTCACTGTGCACTTACTCCTCATGTAGGATCTCTGTCCTTAATGTGCTGTACATTGAGGCTTAATGCTATAACGAGTACTCAAACAGTATATTTCACTTTGTGTTTCTATGGGGGTACAAACTGTTGAAATCTTTACTTAATGTATACTAAACTGATCTTCTGTTAAAAAAAAAAAGAAGAAATTATCAATTCCCAACTTGACTCTCACTGGGATTAAACATGACAATAGGTCTGCTCTGATTTCATCATCATTTAAAAAATCATCTATTATTTTTCACTTTATGTTTCTGTGTGGGAGCAAACTGTTGAAATCTTTACTTAATGTATGCTAAACTGATCTTCTGTATATAAAGAGAATTGAAAATGAATCTTGCTGTGAATGGAAGGAGAGAGGGAGTGGGAGGGGGGAGGGTTGCGGGTGGGAGGGACGTTATGGGGTAGAAGCCATTGTAATCCAGAAGCCATACTTTGGAAATTTATATTCATTAAATAAAAGTTAAAAAAAATTTCTAGGGGAAAAACAAGCCAATAAAAAAAAAAAGAAAGGTCTTCCTTTGCCGTTGGTTTACCCTCCAGTGGCCGCCACGGCCCGTGCGCTACGGCTGGCGCACAGCGCTGATCGATGGCAGTAGCCAGGTACTTATCCTGGTCTCCCATCGGGTGCAGGGCCCAGGCACTTGGGCCATCCTCCACTACCCTCCCGGGCCACAGCAGAGAGCTGGCCTGGAAGAGGAGCAACCGGGACAGAATCCGGCGCCCCAACCGGGACTAGAACCTCGTGTGCCGGCTCCACAAGGCAGAGGATTAGCCTAGTGAGCCACGGCGCCAGCCCATGAGTTTTTAAAATAATGTTTTATCATGTTTTCACAGAATGATGTAGTGATATGTTTAAATATATTTTAAAAATAGCTTAAATTACAAAAGCATATTGCTGAATATCAGCCTTAACAGACTTTTAAAAAAATTTTAAAAAAGATTAATTTTATTTATTTGAAAGGCATAATAACAAAGTGAGAGGAAGAGACACAGAGATTTTGCACTGGTTCATTCCCCAGATGGCCATGACAGGGCTGAGTCAGACTGAGGCCAGGAGCCTGTGACTACATCTGGGTATCCCACGAAGGTGACAGGGACCCAAGAACATGGGACATCTGCTGCTTTCCCAGGTGTGTTAGCAGGAAGCTGGATTGGAAGCAGAGCAGCTGGGAATCAAATCTGTGCTCTACTAAACGATGTGAGCATTGTAGAGGCAGCTTAATGCACTATGCTGCCTCCACTTACAGACTTTGACATTTCTAATGTTGTGGTGCAGCAGGTTAAGCCATGGTTTACAAGACCAGCACCTCATATGAGCACTAGACTGTCTCCTTATGGGTTAAATGTGATTTTTGAAACAGTGCAACTAGTGATAAGCAATAGAAGACCCACTCAGAATTTTCATTTGAAATTATAGTGAGAAAGATTATTCAGGACACATCGCTTTACACAGATGAAATTATCTGTCACCCTACCTCTCGTATTTTAAGATTTGAAATGACCATGTTCAAGGGTTTCAGATTAGAGGTGGGTATAATGAGATTCTATAGCAAAAATGAGTTGAAGGAATGTTTAAAGTTATTTGGAATGCAGGGATTTCCATAACATGCAATTTTAATAGTGGTAAATTATTTCAATGAGAGCAAAATTAAGCTGTGAATTAATGTCCCAATTTTGTATATGAATAGTAATAATTCTGCAGGTATTTTCTTAAGAGAGAAAGATATTTTTAAGGTAAAAACAATCAGGAAAGAATGAAAATTCATGCATGAGATAAAATGATCTTTATTGACCATTCAGACATGACATTATTACGTGAACATAACCTTGACAGATGGACTGCCAATTGTTGCATGTCAAAGAGACATGGGCTACTACCTCTTGAGGAAAAACCTCTTACACCAAATGCACCTAAATACAATTGTTGTTTTTCATAATCCTGAGCTGTGTTATATTGGAGTTTATTATATTAGCATTTGAAAAATGTTAATATATCCATGTATTCTGGTGTCTCATTTATTATTAAAATCTGTACTTTGATATGGGATGACTAAGCCTTTGGAAACACTGTTATCAGTGCATAACCTCTTGCACAGCAGTAACATTTAGATAAGCAATACTTTGGGGACAGGAACTATTACAAACCATCTCAGTGCATCCTTGTGACATTTATTTCATTTATAGTGACTTTGGTCTGTGTTGATAATGAAAAATCTATTATTAATATACTGCAATGGAAAGCATTTTGAAATAGATGCAAGTTATTTTGAACTGAAATAAAGGGTTCAGACTAACCCAAGAGTTTTTGAAGTAAAATTAAAGTGAAAAATCTGAAAAGCAAGTGAAATTGATGATATTTTGGTTTGGTTTCAAATTGTACTTTAATAAATGCATCAAATACAGTCTTTCTGAATGTCTATTTTTTAAAAAGATTTATTTTACATATTTGTAAGGCAGAGTTACAGAGAAAGAGTGGGAAAGAGAGAGAAACAGAGATCTTCTATCTGCGGGTTCACTCCCCCAAATAGCTGCAAGGCTGGTCAGGACCAGACTGAAGCCAAGAGCTGGGAGCTTCTTCCATGTCTCCTACATTGGTACAGGGGCACAAGGACTGGGGTCATCATCCATTGTATCATCCATCTGTTGCATTGGTTATGTGTGGCAAGGCCTGAAGCTTTTTTTGTAAATATAATTATACTAAATTGATTTAAACTTTCAGCATGATTCTATGATTTTTTTCAATTATTCACCTTAAGCCAGAAAAATTATTTTTTTCTCACTTGCTTTACTGTTTTACTACATGAGTTCTAATATTTTTTCAACTGACATTTTTAGCTGATTACAATATTCATGTGGAGATTTTAATTCTTTCTTTTCCTAAGTCTTTTAGATAGAAAAAAATGATTGAAGATGAAAAAAAAAAGTGGATTTACCCAATGTTACATTTTACTTAAGTTCCTCCCAAACCAAGTCTCTCCTGAATATATAAAGTGCTTATTATTGATTATTTTTATTTTATTAACAAAACCATAGATGTAACATATTATACATTATTTTCAGATTAGATATAGCTTAGTCTTAATTTATTAAATTTAGATTTTAAAGGATAATGAGTTTAAATTTATGAAATTTTGCTCATTTTGTTTTCTTATAATTTTGATTTTACATCACTTAGACATGGAATTAAGTTGATGTACAAACTGAAATGCTGAAAGCATAATTTGATTATTTCAATGACTGAGACAAATGAATCTGACTACTTCTGAACAAATATCTGAGCTATTGACCATCATAATGGCTGACAGAATTGATTTTATAGAAAACAGCTACTCTTTTCCTAATGATTGAATGATGGGAAAAACATTTTGCCAGTCAGCCTTTACAAAATCACCTCTGGAAAGAAATTTAACAGGCTGTGTTCATGTTTATTAAAACAATGAGAAGTAATTGCTAAACAACTTCTGATTTAGATTCAAGTCACTTGCCACCCATGCAAAATTTAATAACACAGTCAGTAATCTTTTTGGCATGGGAACACTCTTTAGACTAAGAATTTCCAGGCCAGACTATTATTACTTGCTACTGTTTGATATGGACTTTCATGTATTCTTTATGTAAGTTTCTTTATAAAACAAAAGAGGAGGTATGTGAGATAAGAGTGTACATTTTGAGATGCTTCTATAAAGAATGAAACAAATGAGTGTACTATATTTTTCCCTGTGCTTAAAAATGTTTAATGAATAGATTCCGTTCCTTGAGGAAGAAAAACTGAAAATGCCTGACTTGTGGTGAAATGCCCATTTTGAAATATCCACAATTTCCCACAAAATTTTCTGTTTAACTTTTTTGCTTCCTGGTTTTATTCCTACTGTTTTCTATGTTAACTGCCTTGGAAACAAAAAATTGCAGAAAAAAATTAATCCACTTCTGGTGAGGACAAGATGCGAAAATCTGCATGATAAGCTTATCAAAATTTTGATTAAAACTCGTTGATTGTGGTGACTAAGAAGAGGGAGACTTGAGGAGCCTTGTAGCAACAGAATGGAGAGTTGACCCAATGACCAAAGACCAAATGTGAAGGGGGATGTTTGTGCAGGATCCACCTACAAAGGAAAAGGACAATAAATGTATTGTGTTTGAAAACTTAAGATATCTTTCTTGCATATCTGAATCTGTGAGCTGATATTCAGTCACTTCCAACTGAAAATGATGACTTCTACCACCTGCAAAGAGAAAGTAGGAAATTCAGCCTCAAGTTCTAACCAAGCAGTTCCCTGTGATAGAAAGTGAGAATGCTCTTATTTCCATACACAATTTTTCTTGATTGATGGTAATTTTGAGAAGATTCAGTATGAGTTATAGAGAATCATACCTTGACAAGGTCTGAAGACGTACAATACTCATATCTGTAGTTTTAGGCAAAAAATATTTCAGTACTATATTTCTGGAAAGAGAATTAGAGGGCTGGTGCTGTGGCTTGACTGGTAAAGCCACCACCTGCAGTGCCGGCATCCCGTATGAGCACTGGTTCGAGTCCCGGCTGCTCCTTTTCCAGCATAGCTCTCTTCCATGGCCTGGGAAAGCAGTGGAAGATGGCTCAAGTCCTTGGGTCCTTGTGCCCACATGGGAAGACTCAGATGAAGCTCCTGACTCCTGGCTTTAGATCAGCCCAGCTCCAACAGTGGCAGCCATTTGGGGAGTGAACCAATGGATGGAAGACTTTCTCTCTCTCTCTCTCTCTTTGTCTCTCTCTCTCTCTCTCTCTTAAATGGATTATTATTTGTATTTTGTAGTTTGTGGTAAGAATAACTGGGAAACAAGGGCATGGTTTTTAATCAGTGGCTGCTATTATAAAGATGATGATAAAGTATCCCACATTGGTGATCTCTATCCTCTGCCTACTGGCAGGCCCTTTCTATTTTGTGACTGTCTGCTCACGGTCTCTATGTCTGACTTTGCGATGGACGAACCTTTTGTTCTCCCACCACAAATTCATATGCTGAAACCATAATCTCCAAGGTTATGTTCATGAGAGCAGAACCTTTAAGTATATGATTAGTGTCCTTATAAAAGAGGTTCCAAGAGATCTCTCCTCCCTCTACCACATAAGGAAACAGTAAAAAGATGGCTGTTCTTGAACCAGTGAGTGGGCCCTCCCCAGGCACCAATTCTGTAAGCACCTTGATTGTGGATTTCCCAGATTCCAAAACTATAAGAAACAAATTACTGCCATTTATAAGCCACTTTATCTTTGGTATTTTGCTATATCAGCTTGAACAGAATAAGTCAAGAAATTGATACTGAAAAGTGGAGATGCTGTCACAACAAATAATTCAGAAATTGGAAGTGGATTTGAAACTGTGTAATGGGTGGAGGCCAGAAGAGTTTCTAAGTGAATGCTAAATTAAGTCTACATTGCCGTGAATGCACTTTTAAAGGTAATTCTGATGAAGCCTCAGAGCAGAGGTGAAAGCTATCGAGAGAACCTCAGATCTCTTACAATGCACCTGAATGTTATGTTGGTAGGAATGTGGCAGTGTCCCTTCTGATTAGATTTCAGATGGAAATTAGTAACATATTATTGAGCAATGGTAGAAAGAATATCTCATCATATACTTGCAATAAACTTAACTAAGATCATGTCCTAGTGTTGTGTGCTGGTAGATACTTGAATGATGACATTAAATATCTGACTGATAGAACATCTAAACAAAGTGTTAAAAACATGGTTGGCTTCTTTTGACTGCTTATAGTAAGATGTTTGGGACAAATGACAAAAATATAAGGGAATCCGAACTTAAAAGAGTTGGAACATTCTCAGAACTGTATATGCTGAAAAGAATGAGAGAATCTGGGAGACGACATGAAAGGTGTGGCCAAATGATAGTTTGACTAGAGAATTAGTCAACTATCTACAGAGAAGTCAGGGCCTGCTGTCTAAGACTATGGATAAATGCCCTCAAAGTCAATTCAGTTAATAGGGCGGCTGGTGCTGTGGCGTAGCAGGTTAACACCCTGGCCTAAAGTGCTGGCATGCCATATGGGCACTGGTTCCAGACTTGGCTACTCCACTTCCAATCCAGCTCTCTGCTATGGCCTGGGAAAGCAGTAGAAGATGGCCCAAGTCCTTGGGCCCCTGCACCCATGTAGGAGGCCCAGAAGAAGCTCCTGGCTTCTGGCTTCAGATCAGCACAGCTCTGGCCATTGTGGCCAATTGGGGAGTGAACCAGCAGATGGAAGACCTCTCTCTCTATCTTTGCCTCTCCTTATCTCTCTGTGTAACTCTGACTTTCAAATAAATAAATAAATAAATCTTAAAAAAATTAATAGGGAGCCTAATCCCATCATAGGCCCCAAAGCACAAGATACCAATGAGGGTGGGGCTGCTATTTAGAGTCCTCACTAGGGTAATGCCTAGCGGAGCCATGAGGGTGGGGCCACCCCTCTGACACAAGTCTAATAGTGTCACCAAAATGAGATTCCAGCCCTTGGGTGTGGAAGACTTTAGACTGAGGCACAGAAATGCTGCAGACATAGGGCCACTACAGAGAACGGATATGGGTATTGGGCCTGGGCACAGAGCTACCATGGGGAAGAGCCACCCAGGGTTATTTGGACAGGGCTGCCTGGAGACATGGAGGCCCTGAAAATCTGCAAGTGATAAAACTGGTGTGTTCAGAAGTTGAGGCACCTCCCTCAGCAGCCCCAGAGGGTAGAGCATTTAGCCAAAGAAGATTATTCTCAAACCCTGAGCTTTTGGACTTGCTCAGAATCTGTAACTCATTTCTCCTTTCCTATTTATCTCTTTGGAAATGGGAATGTCTCTTCTGGGCCTGTATCATCATTGTATTTTCGAAGCATCACTCATATCTGATTTATATGATATTTAGATGTGACTTTTGACTTTAGATTTTTGCTGGAGTAAGTTGATTTCGGGAGCTATTATGATAGAATGAATATATTCTGCAGATAGCAAGGGCAGGATTTTTTGGGCACCAAGGGCAGAATCCTATGGTCTAAATATTTGTGTCTCTGCAAAATTTAAAAGCTCAGATCCTAACTTCTGAGGTATGGCATTAGGCAGCAAAGTCTTGGGGAAAGAATTATATATTCTTATAAAAAATGAATAGAGCAGCTTTGTCCCTTTTGCCATGTGAGGACATAGAGAAAAAATGACTGTCCAAGAAACAGGCCCTATAGAAACACTGACTCCATTAGAGCCTTGGTCTTAGATTTCCCAGCCTGCAGAATGATGATAAATATATTTCTGTTGTTTATAAGTTACCCAGGCTGTGACATATTATAGCATCCCGAATGGACTAAAAGAGCCTTCATTAACCATCATCTCTAGTCATCTTTCTCCCACCACCCCTATAGGGATGACCTCTGCCAAATGCTGTGTAAAATGGATGGCTCTGAAAAAAAGAGCAGATATTTAAGACTAATTACATTGTGTTATGCAATTATAAGCATGGACTCTGAAGTCAAACAATTCAGGCTTATAATCTGACCTCTGCCACTTAACTACTGCCTCTCTGGACAAACAGCAAGGCCTCACTGTACATAGCATTCCTTATTTGTAAAATGATGAAGTGATAAGTAATACTTCTTTATAGAATCCTTATTAATTAGTGCATGTGTAGTGGTTAGAATATTGTTTATTAAATAATTTGTACTTATTAGATATTATCAGTTATTGAAAAAACTTGAGGACTTTTGAGTTATTCATAATATTTCTGTTGTGATAGATTATTTTGGTTTTTATTTTTAATCCATAATTTCTATTGGACTATGCATTTCTCAAAGAACACCTTATTCACGTAACAAAAACATCAAATCACCATACTTTTCCCCCTCTTCTTCACTACATATTACTTGCTTAATGATGTTATGCTGTAATTTATGTCCCTCTATGTTAGGAATTTTCTGGATGTTATTTCATTTAATTCTCATTTAGTCTTGTGATTAGTTTTCACAACTAAAGAAGAAATGGCAACTTAAAAATGTTAAATAACTTGCCTAAGGTCAAGTAGATAACATGGATCAGACCTAGGAGTTGCACCCATGCAGCCTAAGTCAGAGCTTGTGCTCATAATCACTCAGCTACATGGCTTCTACTTGCTATGGAGCAACAACAGCTAGTCAAAATGACTCTCCATTGCCAATGTGTTAATTGAGTGGTTGCACCACTAAAAATCAGCATTAATTACATTAACTTCCTGAATAAATTTTACTTCAATTTCTGGTGAATTGTTTTTCAGTGGAAATTGGGAAATTTATAATCTCTTTATATTATATTATGTGATTATGAACATGTGCATGTGTAGGCATAGCTACCTATAAAGTTATACACATATATAAATATATATGTGTATATGTGTATGTGTGTGTATACATATATGTACATCTGTATCTTTAACAATAATTTGTATGTACTTTCTTCTCTGTATCATGGTTCACAGAAGTCTGGGGACTATCCTTTTTAGCATCTCTTACAAGCAAGGCTCAGCTCTCAGTTTCACCTCTGAGAGTCACTAATATATGATATCTAAGGCAGAAGTGAAGAAGAAATCATATGATTACCCTCGTCTAAGTGGGCCCATGTGTGGGATTTGGCAGATGAGAATTTTGCAGTGGTCTTTGGATGTCGCCTTGTGAGCCACGCTTCTTGCTGCTATCTGCAAAAACCTCTGATTTTGAAAGTGTTGGATCTTCTGAAAGTTGGTAGTTAACAGGAGACCTTAATCTATCTTTTTCTTTTTCCAGTTTCTATCCTATAGCTGTAACAGGAGCTTTATGAATAGCTAATTCATTGTATCAGGTTCCTTCTTCATGGAGATATCTGGAAAGTTTTCTGTTTTCCTGACAAAAACTTAATGAACATATTTTATATGTACATTAATGAGAAATCTTGTAATATTCTCTTTAACAATCTCTCCAATGGGCATATCTGTCCAAATAATTTTCCTGGGTGAATTTGTTCATCATGCCAATATATTTTTTTAAATTATATTTAAGGCATATAAATTTCATGTATTTCCTATATACAGATTCAGGAACCTAGTGATCATTCCCACCCTACCTTCCTCCTTCTGATAATCCCACCCTTCTTCCTCCTCCCTATCCTATTCCAATTCTTAATTTTTACAAAGATCTATTTTCAGTTTACTTTATACTTATAAGATTAACCCTACTTTAAGTAAGGAGTTCAACAAATAGCATGAAGAAAAAGCACTGTTCCTCAACAATCGACACAAGGGCTGTAAACAATCATAGAGTCTCAAAACATCAATTTCATTCCTACAGATAACCTTTTAGGTAGTCTATTAGTTACCACAGATCAAGGAAAACATATGGTGTTTGTCTTTTCAGAACAGGCCAATATTTTAAGATAAGTTTCAACAAAATCTATCCCAGCCTTACTTTCTAATTTATCATCTGCCAGTCATCAGTGAGATCCTGTTCTTGGTAGAGTTTGCCAAATGCTTTATCTGCAACCACCAAATAGGGTTGCACCTGCTTTTCCCATCTCATTTGCATTTGCCTCCTCCTGATGGGTACTCCCTTTCCAATTATACATGAACACTTAACCCCTAATATTCAGCTAAAACTCCTTTGTTTTACAAAGATTGGCTCGGTGCAGTCTGACTATGGCTATCTCATTTCCCTTTTTTTAAAAATTTATTTTATTTATTTGAACAACAGAATTACAGAGAGAATTAGAGAAAGAGGTCTTCCATCTGCCCAAATAGCCACAAAGGCCAGAGCTGAGCTGATCTTAATCCAAGAACCAGGAGTGTGGGTGCAGGGGTCCAAGCACTTGGGCCATCCTATGCTGCTTTCCCAAGTTCATTAGCAAGCAGCTGGATTAGAAGTGGAGCAGCTGTGACTTGAACCGGTGCCCATATGGAATGCTGGTGCTGCAGGCTAAGGGCTTTAACGCTCTGCACCATGGCACCAGCCCTCTCATTTACGTTTGAATTTCTACCACCTGTATACTCTTTCTGAAATTTGCTGTTTGTTATTTATTATTTTCCATTTGTGATTTAAAAATACATTTAATTGCAAGTTTCCTGAGGGTAACAAATATTTGAATTATTCCCTGGTGAAAAGTTTGCAAATGAAGGTACATGGCACAAAGGTAGCTTCTGGGACTTTGTATAGCATCTATGACAGATGTGCATATAACTTCTAATGTGGTTGAACTGATAGAGTTATTAGGAAGCTCTTTCCTGCACAGCTGCAAGATCTGAATTCTCTAGGTGACTTATTGAGGCCTAAAAGTTTCTTTCATGTTTTGCCTTCTAAAATTTTAACAATATCATTTTTAGGACCTTGCATGATCTCTTTCAAACTTTTTGATTGCATCCTCAAAATAAATTTTTATATGGTAACCACTTAGGCACATAAACAAACATATGGGAAACAGATTCTAAAGGAAACATTAAGTTTTATAGTTTCTATTATTTTATCTTTTTATCTAATATACTCAATACTTAAAAAAATAATTTGGAGGCCCTGATCTAGTAATTTAATTTCAGAATTAACTAGAGTTGTAAAATACCAATCTAAGCCCTCATTTCCTCTGTGATCTTATTTTACAAAATAATTCTAAGTTCTTTGTAAAGTTAAAACTAGACTTTCCTTTGTATTATGATTAAATGCTGAAGTACTTCCTGTATCACAGATGTTATGCATATTCTCTTATATTATTGTTAGACTATTTATTTATTTGCTTGAAAGAGACACACAGAGAGGGAAATATAAGGACAGATAGATATTCCATCAGCTAGTTCACTACTCAAATGGCTTCAGTAAACATGTCTGGCCTAGGCTGAAAACAGGAGCCAGGAAATTCATCCTGGTCATGAATGACAAGGACCAAAGTACTTGGGCCATCATCTGCTGCCTTCACAGGTATATTAGCAGGAGGCTGAATTGGAAGCAGAGTAGCTGGGTCTTGGAACAGCATTCAAATATGAGATGTCGCTATTTCAAGAGACAGCTTAACCCACTGTGCCAAAATGCTGGCCCCCATATTCTCTTTTAATACTACCACCACTAAACCCTTGCTTCCTTTACCTAGATAACTCTGTATCTGTCTTCTTTTTATAGGCAAAAGGCACAGTCATAACTTAATTAAATAATTTGCATTTAGATATACTAAACAATCATGTATTAGAACTTGAGTATATCTGTGAAACCACACTAGGTCCTGTGGGTAATTCCGTTTCCCCTATCTCCCCTATTCTCACAGTTATCATTCAAGTTTTTGGTCAAAGGCCATTCGTGTTTGCAGCGAGACCTTCACTGATCACTCCATTAAACAGTGACTTCTCTATCTTCAACTCCAGCACTCACACTCAACACTCCTTTACTTCCCTCCATTTTCAATATTTTAAAAATTGCTGTAATTATTTAGATATGGACAAAGAAAGACAGTAGGTAAATGAAAATAGATGATAAAGAAATAGATAAGCGCAGAGTTCCTATCACTAGTTCACACCTCAGAGGCTTTCGATAGATGGGACGGGGCTAGGCAGAAAGTGGAAGCCTGAAGCTGGAAATGCAATCCATGTCTTCTACTTAGATGCTGAGGACCCAGCTACTTCAGCCAACTCTGATGCCTCATGGGGTCTGCATCACTAGGAAGCTGGAGTCAGGAACCAGAGCCAGGAACTGGATCCAGGCACTCCAGTTCAGAACATGTGCATCTTAACTGCTAAGCCAAATGTCCCCCCAACACACACACTTTTATGTTTTTACATAGCATTTTTCATATTTAATGGACTAAATTTACTTGCTTATTGTGTTCATGTTTTATTACTGTATCCTCCTGTTAGCATAGAAGCTCCATAAGGACAGGAATATTTACCGTTTTATTGACGTATGACAAAGTCTTAGAACAGTGCTCAGAACAAGGTAGGTATTCAGTTAATATTTACAAAATGAATTTACTAAGCTATTTACCAAACTTTGTCAAAAATAATGGCTAAGTAATAGAAATTTAGAATTAAAGCCAGATCTGCTGATTCTTATTTCAAACCTTTCAGGTACTGAATGAATGTAAATCTCTTCCCTAATGCATACAGTACCAAGATAAAATAAGATATAGAAAGACAACAAATTCTTGGGACAGGTTTAAATATTTGCATTTAAATAAATGCATTCATATAAAAATTAGATATCTGCATCTCTATAAAAAGGCATAATTTATCATTATATAACAATAACCTAATTTCATGTGTTATTATCCTTCATAGATAGCTCAGTTTCCCTGAGAGCTTTGATGTGCTTCCTCGGCTCCTTGCTACAAGTCCATAGAGGGGCTGCGGGTCCTTACTGTGCACTCAATATCACCTTTGCTCTGAATTCATTTGCTGTTGGACTCGACTCTACTTGCTTAGGTGTCCATTTACCTTTCCTCCCAGTTTCCAGTTTTCCCCAATCTGAGGTTGATTGGCAAAACTGATGGATCATCTTGTACAAAAGATCCACTCCTTTCTGCAAACACAAAACATTTTCCTAAGAATACCAACTTTTGTTTGTTTCTTTTAATGTTATAAATCTTACAAATGCAAGGGGATAGAAAATTAAATTCCTATGCAATTTTAGCCCCAGACCAAAATTTCACTTTTCAAATCTTTTCTTGACATCGTGTCAGTGGCACCACAGCATCTCATGGATCATCCAGACTTTTTCCTTAGTCCTCAAATGTAGTCATGTGCAAGTTGGTGGAGTCATAATCTATACTGAATTTGTTTTTGCATTTGTGTTTCCATTCATACTCTACTATTCTTATTGAGCTCTCATCATTTCTAGCTTAGGCTAGTTATAGCTCCTAAATCAGGGGTGGGAAACATCTGGCCTGTGAGTTGTATGAAGCTCATTGAAATCATGTGGTCTGACCCTGTCAAGACAACTGCAGGCAGGACTAAAAATTCAAAATTCCATAATCTGTAGCAGGCTAAAATTTCTAAGCTGATGATTTTGTATGGCCAGGGAATGATGTTATAAATATCCAAATGCCCCTTGGCTGTGTGTGTATGTGTGTGTATGTGTATGTGTGTGTATGTGTGTGTGTATGTGTATGTGTATGTGTGTATGTGTGTATGTGTGTGTGTGTATGTGTGTGTAGGTGTATGTGTATGTATGTGTATGTGTGTATGTGTATGTGTGTGTATGTGTGTATGTGTATGTGTGTGTATGTGTATGTGTGTGTATGTGTATGTGTGTATGTGTGTGTATGTGTATGTGTGTGTATGTGTGTGTATGTGTGTATGTGTGTATGTGTCTGTGTGCCTGTGTGTAAGTGTATGTGTGTGTATGTGTATGTGTGTATGTGTATGTGTGTCTGTCTGTGTATGTGTGTATGTGTATGTATGTGTGTATGTGTGTCTGTACGTGTGTATGTGTATGTGTGTATGTGTGTGTATGTGTATGTGTGTGTATGTGTGTATGTGTGTGTATGTAATTTTCCTCACTCCTGGAAGGTCTAACCTGTTGCAGGGGCCTTTTCCTTTGTTGAAGACTTTTTCCTTAGTGGATGACTTTTTCAGTGTTTTATGTTTTTCCTTGTACAGAGGTTTTTTTCCTCTGGGGACTTTTTGCCTTTTTTGGCTATTTATTCATGCAATGACTTGTTTCTTGAGCTTGCACTTTGGTCTCCTGTGTATTTTTATGCCCCTGCTTTTGAATTCTTCCACACGTAGATGGAAGAACATGCAATGAGCTCAGCCAGAGACTGCCCCCCCCCCGCAGCCCACAATAGAACTGAAAGATGTTTATTTTAGTGCAAAAATGTTCAAAATCCATCCATGCCTAGTACTTTAAAATATTTATTTATTTATTTGAAAGGCAAAGTTACAGAGAGGCAGAGGCAGAGAGAGAGAGAGAGAGAGGGAGAGAGAGAAAGTTTCCATCCACTGGTTCACTTCCCAAATGGCTACAATGCCAGATCTGAAGCCAGGAGCCAGGGGATTCTTCTGGGTCTCCCACATGGATGCAGGGGCCTGAAGACTTGGACCATCTTCCACTGCTTTCCCAGGTGCATTATCAGGGAGCTGGATCGGAAGAGGAGCATTTCAGGACTTGAACCGGTGCCCATATGGGATGCCAGCACTGCAGGCAGTGCCTTTACGTGCTATGCCACAATGCTGACCTCAATGACTAGTTTTTTCATAATATACATTATCCTTGAACTTTTTGAACTACCCTCTTAGGCTCCTAACTGCTGAAAAAAATTCTCAGAATGCAGTGGCCAACTTCCTGCTTCAAAGTCCTTGATGTCTCATATTTCATATTAAAATTACTGTTGGTGGGACTGTAATCTGGTGCAGCCATTGTGAAAGACAGTATGGATATACATCAGAAATCTGAAAATAAATATAGCATATGACTCAGCAATCCTACTCATGGAAATTTACCCAAACAAAATGAAATCAGCAGATGAAAGAGTGATCTATATATACCTCCATGTTCATTGTAGCTCAATTCACAATAGCGAAGATATGGGATCAACCAAGATGTCCATCAACTGATGACTGAATAAAGAAATTATGGTATACATACACTATGAAATACTACTCAGTGGTAAAAAAATGGAATCCTGTCATTTGTAATAAAATGGATGCACCTGGAAACCATTATACTTACAGAAATAAGCTAGTCTCAAAAAGATAGATACCATGTATTTTCCCTGATTTGTGGTTACTAATAGAGTATCTCAAATGAAATGCATTGGAATGAAACTGTCATTTTGAGATTCGATGATTGTTTATAGCCCTTGCCTCTACTATTGAGGAAGAGTATTTTTTCCTTCATGCTATTTGTTGAAATCTTTACTTAGTGTAGGGTTAATCTTATGATAATAAAGTAAACCGAAAACAGATCTTTGTAAAAATTAATAGTGGGAATAGGAGAGGAGGACGAATAAGGATGGGATTGTGCGTGGGAGGGAGGGTAGGATAGTAAGTATTACTGTGTTCCTAAATCTGTATTTGGGAAATTCATGATATTTGTATATCTTCAATAAAATTTAAAAAGAATGTAGTTATATTATAATATTATTTTAAGTGCTTTCCATTAAATTCATACTTTGATACTTTAATTTTCCAGAGAGTAGTCATAGCCAGTTGTTGCCTATTCTTGTGGCTTTGCACACACTCCAGTGTGAGAAGCACAGGCTTTCCAAAGGGGTCCTAATTTGGTTTCCCAACCTTGTTGCTCACGAGAACCCCCTGTATTCCAGGTTCCAGCTGGTGGGTGAGTTTAGGCTTTCTTTATGATTCTTTTGTTAATTCTGTTTTGACCGTCTGCAATTTCTTTTCCCTCCCATTCTCTCATTTCTGTAGTTTTCCATTTCTTTCTGTCATTTGAAAATATACAGGCAACTTTATTTTCATCAGCTTCATAATTTTCTTGTGCTGTTTATAAACATTGAAAGTTTTTCAAAATTTTAGTTCCTCTTCTGTTCATATTTTTGAAAGTGAGTGAGTATTTTTGTCACATTCATGTTGCTTTAGATCATGCTTGGGGAATAATTAGTATTGTGAACTTTTCTGTAACCAGTTTTGTTTGCCACAGCATCTGAAATATGAAAACATCAGATTTCTATAGTGTGTTTTATTTTATAAATGAACAGATGTACATATTTTATTTTATAGCTTTCTGTATATCTTTTCTGCCAAACAATAATTTAGTTGAATATATGGACAAATTTTTAGCTTCTGCTTCAAGACTACAGATTGAGCTCATGTGGTACATATCCTTTTCTTCTGAGATGTCATTAAAATGACAAAGGAATAAGAGGCTTTTAAACTTACAACGCAGAAGAGAATAGGAGGAAAGCTATTATGGAAAAGATGTTTCACTGGATTTCTTGCAAAATCAGATGGCTGAATTCATCTTAATGCAAAATAAAGTAAGATTTCAGTGTAAACATGCATGAAAATTTTTATGGTGGAAATATGTTTCAGGTTGAGATTACCAAATAAATGAATTGCGATAGTGACAGAGTCCTAGATCTCTTCTATGTTTATAATGAAAATACATAAAACTACAGTGAAGCTGTTAATGAGTCAGGATGGACAACCAAAATAAATGTCAAACAATTATCCTATCAGTATATACTGACTAATTATAACTCCTTTATGCCTATAAATGTAACAGTTTACTTCACCTACAATGATTAGTGTTTTACCCTAGCCCCACACCAACGAAACAAAAACAGTAGCAAAACAAAATAAAATCCTAAGCCAATAGAGACTTCTCTACATGAATGGAATAGGGAGAGAAAGGGAGAATGGAATGGGGAGAGACAACTAGAGCAGATAACATGGCTTTAGTACACCTGGGAGACATTGATTTTGTGTTGAGGGTGCCCATTTATAGCATAGCAAAGAGCCTTCCAGTTAACAAACCCCACAAGGATACTGAAAATATTCAGGCATTGATAAGAGCCTGAACTGTAAAAAGAAAGCCTGAGGTGCCCAAACCAAAGTACAACCCCTAGGGGAAATAGAGATATTTCAGGTAGTAGAAACTAATTTTTTAAAAATAATATTTAAGAACCTCAGACCAATTGAATAATTGAAAGATTTACGTCTCTAAAATAAGAATAGTGTGCAAATAGATTCTTAAGATTTTCTAAAATAAAATGGAGGGAGGAAAGATGTTAAAACATATCAGAAGGAAGATAAAACATGTAGAGTGTCAATGCAGGAGTCTGTAATACTTACTATGATTTCCAGGAAAAAAATAATATAAGCTACAGCATGTTAGATAGTCTATATTAGAATTCTTATAGCTAAAATAAATATAACTTCTATTTTTAAGACCTTGCTAATTCCAGATACAATCGAAAATAAAAAGAACTGTCATGTCATTGTGGAATTTCAAAAAGAAGAATAAAGAGAAACTCACCCAATACACCCAATAAAATATCAGAATCACTTAGAAGGGCCTGTGTTGTTGTGTAGTGGGTAATGTGGTGCCTGCAAAGCCTGCATTCCATATGTGTGCCAGTTCTGGTCCCGGCTGGTCCACTTCCAATTCAGTTCCCGATAATGGCCTGGGAAAAGAAGTGGATCATGGGCCAAGTGCTTGTGCCCCTGCAACCCATGTGAGAGATGCAGATGATGCTCCTGGCTCCTGGCTTATGATTTATTATTTAGAGATTCAAGAATATTTGAAGAACTAGAATAAAATGAATGGATAGCAATGAGGTATAATTATCTAATGTTTTATTTTAAAAAAAGATTTATTTATTTATTTGGAAGTCAAAGTCAAACAGAGAGAGAGGGAAAGACAGAGAGATCTTCCATCTGCTGATTCATTCCCCAAATGGCCACAACAACCAGGGCAGGACCAGGCTGAAGCCAGGAGCCAGGAACTTCATCCTAGTTTGCCACATAGGTTCCTCGGCCCAAGCGCTTGGGCCATCTTCCACTGCTTTCCCAGTCACATTGGCAGAGAACGGGATTTTAAGTGGAGCAGCTGGGACTCGAATAGAAACCTATATGGGATGCTGTCAATGCAGACAGTGGCTTAACCCACTGAGCCACAGCACTGGCTCCTATATAATGCCTTTTTTGTAGTTTGTTTTTTGTTTTTAAACATTGTTTTATTCTGCAAGAAGTTTATATGTCAGTAGTAAAATGGATGATTTCAGAATTCAGGAAAAATTATTTCCAATAATGAAGCCATTTAGAAGTCAGATTTTAAGAGTTAATTTTTTTAAAAAAAATTAACTATTTTTTAGAGTGTTGAAGGAGAAGTTTCATTACAGTAATTTTTGTTGGTTTGCTTTCTTTTTTATCATGAGAAGGAATGGAAACTTAACAAAAATGCAACCACGAATTATCTATATTCTATCTTGGATAGATTAATTTAAAATAATTAAATGTAAGCAAAATATTTAAGTCTATAATACACTGTGAGATGCATTATTTTTGTCATATTTATAATGATATTTTATAAGTTCATTTAAATTTGGAATGATAAATTCTACTCATAGCATCCTTTATTTCTTAGTTCTGAAATTGAGAACTATAAATTATTTTTGTATATTCTTAATAGAACATTAAGCCAGAAAAGAGTAATTAGTTGTTATGTTTCTTTTTTTAACTTTTATTTAATAAATATAAATTTCCAAAGTACAACTTTTGGATTATAGCAGTTTTTCCCCCCCATAACCTCCCTCCCACCTGCAACCATCCCATCTCCCACTCCCTCTCACATCCCATTCTTCATCAAGATTCATTTTCAATTATTTTTACATATACAAGATCAGTTTAGTATATACTAAGTAAAGATTTCAACAGTTTGCACCCACACAGAAACACAAGTATAAAGTATTGTTTGAGACTTGTTATGCCATTAATTCACATAGTACAACACATTAAGGACAGAGATCCTACATGTGGAGTAAATGCACAATTGACACTCTTACTTATGACATCAATAATCACTCAAGGCTCTTATCATGAGTTGCCAAGGCTATGGAAGCCTTTTGAGTTTGCCAACTCCGATCTTATTCAGACAAGGTCATAGTCAAAGTGGAAGTTCTCTCCTCCCTTCAAAGAAAGGTACCTCCTTCATTGATGGCACATTCTTTCCACTGGGATCTCATTCACAGAGATCTTTCATTTAGGTCATTTTTTTTTTTTTTTTGCCACAGTGTCATGGCTTCAATGCCTGAAATACTCTCATGAGCTTTTAAGCCAGATCCGAATGCCTTAAGGGCTGATTCTGAGGCCAGAGTGCTGTTTAGGACATCTGCCATTCTATGAGTCTGCTGTGTATCCTGCTTCCCATGTTGGATTGTTCTCTCCTTTTTAATTTTTTCAGTTAGTATTAGCAGACACTAGTTTTGTTTATGTGATTCCTTTGACACTTAATCTATCATTATGATCAGTTATGAACTGAAACTGATCACTTTGACTAGTGAGATGGCATTGGTACATGCCACCTTGATGGGATTGAATTGGAATCCCCTGGCCACTTTCTAACTCTGCCATTAAGGGTAAGTCCGACTGAGCATGTGCCAAAATGTACATCTCCTCCCTCTCTTATTCCCACTCTTATATTTAACAGGGATCACTTTTCAGTTAAATTTAAACAACTAAGAATAATTGTGTTTTAATTACAGAGTTCAATCAATGTTTTTAATTAGAACAAAAAATACTAAAAGGAATAAAATAGTAAGCTGACTGTTGAGGAACAACTAATGTTTTAATCTTGTGTATGCATTGCTTTGATAAGCACAGGAAAGTAAAAAGGAAAAAAAACTGAAGTCAACTAGAATTTTACTAAGATTTTTCCTAAGCTTATTGAAGATGTGTCCATACACAGGATCTCTAAGTGTACTTGTACACTGTTTGAGGTACTTCAAAAAGTTCATACAAAATAGAATTTAAAGATATGTATTTTGGTGCAAATTTTTTTTGAAATCCATGTGCAATTTTTTTATTATTCTTTTTTTTTAATTTGACAGGTAGAGTTGTAGACAGTGAGACAGAGAGACAGAGAGACAGAGAGAAAAGCCTTCTTTCTATTGGTTCATTCCCCAAATGGCCACTACGGCCGGCGCTGTACCAATCCGAAGCCAGGAGCCAGGTGCCTCTTCCTGGTCTTCCAAGCGGGTGCAGGGGCCCAAGCACTTGGGCCATCCTCCACTGCCCTTCCAAGCCACAGCAGAGATCTGGACTGGAAGAGGAGCAACTGGGACTAGAACCCAGCACCCATATGGGATTCCGGCGCCGCAGGTGGAGGATTAACCAAGTAAACCATGGCGTTGGCCCCTCCATGTGCAATTTTGAAAATAAGATTTTCTTTGATCGTATTCCGACAGGGTCATAGTCAAAGTGGAAGTTCTCTCCTCCCTTCAGAGAAAGGTACCTCCTTCTCTGATGGCCCGTTCTTTCTACTGGGATCTCACTCACAGAGATCTTTCATTTAGGTCTTTTTTTTTTTTTTTTTTCAGAGTGTCTTGGCTTTCCATGCCTAAAATACTCTCATGGGCTCATTCATATCTGAATGCCGTAAGGGCTGATTCTTAGGCCAGAGTGCTATTTAGGACATCTGCCATACTTAATATATACTAAATCGATCTTCTGTATATATTTATTTTTATTTTTATTTTTTTGACAGGCAGAGTGGACAGTGAGAGAGAGAGACAGAGAGAAGGTCATCCTTTTTTTTTTTTTTTTTGACAGGCAGAGTGGACAGTGAGAGAGAGAGACAGAGAGAAAGGTCTTCCTTTTGCCGTTGGTTCACCCTCCAATGGCCGCCGCGGCCGGCGCGCTGCGGCCGGCACACCGCGCTGATCCGATGGCAGGAGCCAGGAGCCAGGTGCTTTTCCTGGTCTCCCATGGGGTGCAGGGCCCAAGCACCTGGGCCATCCTCCACTGCACTCCCTGGCCACAGCAGAGGGCTGGCCTGGAAGAGGGGCAACCGGGACAGAATCCGGTGCCCCGACCAGGACTAGAACCCGGTGTGCCGGCGCCGCTAGGCGGAGGATTAGCCTAGTGAGCCGCGGCGCCGGCGATCTTCTGTATATAAAGATAATTGAAAATGAATCTTGATATGAATGGAATGGGAGAGGGAGCGGGAGATGGGAGGGGTGCGAGTGGGAGGGAAATTATGGGGGGGTAGCCATTGTAATCCATAAACTGTACTTTAGAAATTTATATTTACTAAATACAAAAGTAAGATTTTCTTTATGAAAACCTCTCATATTTCATAACACCCTTTGATCTAGAGAACTTCATCTTATGCAGGTATAGTAGTCTTAAGATTTTCACTCTAATTAAATAACTTCAAATAAGTCCATGAATGTTTGAAAAACTTAATCTATTCAGTAATTTGAGATATCAGAACAAAAATGGATGTCCATTTTGGGTGTGTTTTTAAAACCCTATATTTTTTATTCTAGTTTTGTTTTTCTTAATTATGATCTCTATAGTGTCCCTCCATTCATTTTTCTATTTTCTTATCCCTAGCCTTTAGTCAGTTTTAAATTTAAAAGCTATTAAAAATTTTATGTGAGAGGCAATGGAGAGAGAAGGAAGGATAGAGAAAGACACAAAGAGATCCCATCTGCTGGTTTAATGAACAAATATCCATAACAGCCTGAGTGGGGATGGGAGGTGTGGTTGTAGACTGATCCTGAACTGGAACTGGGTGTTGGGAACTAGATCCAGGTCTCCATATGGATGACGGGAACCCAACTACTTGACCCTTCACTGCTGCTTCCCATTCCTGCCTTAGCAAGAAGCAGGAGTAAGAGCTGGGAGTTGAACCCAGGTTCTCCAATGTAGAATGTGGGCAACCTAACTGTGGGATATGGGGATCTTACATACAAGGCTAAATGCTTAAATCTTTAGTCAGTTTTCCAAAAATTTCAAAACTGTGCAGGGATTTCCGTTTGATACTCCAAGACCTAAACTTGAATATTTTTTTGTATCATCTAAAAGTATCTCTGATTTACAGTTTTGAAGCATGCCATCATAAAGTAATTAAAAATATGCCAATACTGAAAACAAGAAATAAGTAAAGCGAGCTAGTACCTACATTTTCAATATCATAGTCTCTTTTCATTTACCACAGTTTCACAGTTTGTTTTTTTCTGCTGATGTCTCTACTTGTAAGTGTCTAAGAAAGTTTTCTATCCAGGGTAAAGAGCATTAATGAAATTATTACATGCCACCCTCTGAAAAATGAAAGAAATCCTTATATAGTTTCTAAAATGAAATCTATGTGTGCCTGGTCATGGTCCAAACTGATTTTGAAAAGTATGTATTGAATTGAAATGGTCAAAAATTTAATAAAGATAAAAACAAGGAAAATTTCCAATTAAAGATGAGTAACTGTTGATTATTCAGGTTCAAGAATTAATACTGATTAGTGTTGTACAATTAAGCTGCTCTTTCCAGGACAAAGAAATGTTTCATTATAAGCTCAGTAGCATATGAAATGTATAGCTGCTTTGTAACTTACATTTTGTATATCTGTACCCTGGGGGTAGAACTTCATTTCAAACTAGGTTTACCATTCTAGGAAGATTATTTCTTACAACCTCTGGGCTACCATCTCTGTCAGCCACCCAGGGGATGCTTAACAATTCCTTTGACTGTTTCAAGATTCTGCCTTATGTCTCTACCTGAATATTTTCTAGGTCTGCTCTTGTCAGTGAGTTGCCATAGTGCACTGTGCACTGAATATTAATAAGTTCTGGGTGGATTTTAATTATGTTAGTAGACTGAGCATGTTTGTTAGCGACATCGGTATCACAAGGCAGGACTTGAAAGAGTGGTCAGCAGCATCTGTTCCATCATCTCTATACAAAATTTAAATTAAACTCTACTTTTATTATTGTTAATTCAAAATTTACTCTTTCACTTTATTTTTGAAAAAACTTTAAAACAATTAATAATATCTTAAAATGGGCTGCTTAAAGAATTCACTAGGGCAGTGTAGTGGCACAGTGGGTTAAGCTTTGCTTCTGATACTTTTCTCTCCTAATATAACTGGGAAGGCAGTGGAACTACTGAGGCTCCTGTCTCCCATGTGGGAGACATGGCCAAAGAATCTGGCTCATTGCTCATTTTTTTTGGACTGACCCAGTTGTGGCTCTTGAAGTCATTTGGTGAGTGAACCAGCAGATGGAAGATATCTATCTCTCCCTCTCCTTCACTTTCTCTGTCTCTCTCTCCTCTTCTCTTTCTTTCTCTCTCACACACATGCATACACACACACACACACACTACCTTTCCAATAAATAAATCTTAAAAAACAATAAAAAATTCACTAAAAGAATGCATGATATATAATATGAACTCTAGAGAACTATCTGCTGTTCTTTATAATTGTCTAACTCATTTATTGATTTCATAATTTTTAGGCAAGTAGGATCGGTCATAAAAATGAACATTAGAAGGTCCAAAATAAAAAGAAAATTTTGATTTTGCTAATAGAAATATTTTCCAAATTTCTCTGCTGAGTCACAAGCTAACAATCTTTAATATATAGGGAGCAACAACTTTAGAAAAAATGGGTTACTATAAAAGTTAAAATAAAAATTAGAAGTGAAACTAACAGCATCAATTTCCTTGGCATAAATTTTTGCTTTCTCATCCTGAAGTTTTATTTTGGCATAAAGATAGCAATAACACTAAACCCTTCACTGGAATCCAAACAACAGACAGATTATTTTGTCTTTAAAAATTTCATTATAAAAGACTAGCTATGGAATAGATAAAAAGCATTTTAATTTAATGAATATCCAACTTAGAGTCAGTGAATCTAAATATAAGAAACAGTTTCATCGTTTATAGACTTTTTTCTACTAAAATAGAAACAATAAATATAATTCAGTGGATGGTAATGAGTGATGAAATAATGAGAAATTATGACATTTTAAAATTATAAGTGCTTATAAAAAAGATGTTAGATGTTAAAATAATTAGGTTTTAACACTTCATCTGTTTACAAATATTTTAAAGTATAAATATGCTAGTCTATCACTGGAGGTACTGTCAAATGTGACATTAAAACAATCTGAGTTTGACTCTTGATTTGAATATGGGTTAGTTAAAAAAGCAATTAATGTATTTCCTATATTTCCTGGTTATCTATTGCTGTGTAAAAACTATCCAAAACTGAGTTGCTGAAAGCAACTTTTCATTAACTCTCATGCTATTGTGGGTTGGGAATTCGTCTGGGTGTATCTGGTCATTCCTCAGTTCCCTGTGGCATTGTTTCTCGGTGGAATTCTGTTGGTGGATGGGCTACTTTGTAAGTAGCCAGGCTGACTTCACTAGTATGCCTGGCAGCAGAGTGAAATGGGCAGGAGGCTGGGCTGCAGAATAGAATGTCTCTGGCGTGACAGTCAAGGAGAATAGAACTTTGGCTTTTCCCAGAGTGAACATCCCAAGGAACCCTGGTTTTATTTGTAAAATTTTGTGATACTGAGACTTAGAAATTCCAGAACATCCCTTCAATCACATTCTTTTCATTAAGGGAGACATAAAGTCCAGCCAAGCTTCCAGATGAGCAGAATTAGATGCTACTTCTCAATCTATCACAATGCCTCCCAGACTGTTTTCCTTTTCTGCAAAATTACTGCCACAGAGTTATTGTGAAGGTCCAATGATATAATGTCTGTAAAGTGACTTTATTACATCCTTACAAAAGTAAGACAAAACAAATGTCTCTCTTTTTTATCAAGCATCTGGAGATGGTATTTCCCAGTGACACCAGGATAGTACAATGACAGCAGATAAGCACAATTGCTCACTCATTGAACATTCAAAATAGTGGTTAAATGAATTTATGCACTTCACTCATAGCAAATACCTGAGGCCTGGACCACATAAGAGTTTTAGTATACTATATACTGTATATATCGTATGATCAACAAGAACTAAACTGCTATAAAGAGACATCTGTGAGAAACCTAGAAGCTATGGGAATTGGTGTAATATTCATGACACTAGGAAAAAATGAAATCTGGTCGTTTTCAACAAAATGGATGAAACTGTGAAACATCATACTTAGTGAAATAAGCCAGTCTCAAAGGGACAAATACCATATGTTCTCCCTGACCTGTGGTAACTAATAGAGCATCTAAAGGCAATCTGTAGAAGTGAAATTGACAGTTTGAGAAGCAATGTCTTTGAACAGCCTTTGTTGTGACTGTGGAGGAACAGTTTTTTTTTTTTCTCATACTATTTGTTGAACACTTTACTTAACATACAGTTAATCATACATGTATAAAGTCAATTGAAAATAGATCTTAGTAAGAAATAAAAGTAAGAATAAGAGAGGGAGGAGGAAGGGGTGGAAGTGGGAGTAGGAGGGTGAGTACAGTGAAAAGAATCACTATGTTCTTAAAGTTGTACCTATGAAGTGTATGAACTTTGTAAAGCTATATACTTCAACATACATTCCTATGGACTTACTTCTAAGGGTACATTTTAAAAACTGTAATGGGACCCAAAATCCCCTTAAACTGGGTGGTAAAAATAGCATTTTTAAGTGTTAAAGTGATCATATGGATAGGATTAAGTGTTTGGTAATAGTAATAGATAGAATTAAAAAGGAGAGAATGTTCCAACATAGGAAGCATTCCATACACCTGACTCATAGAATGACAATCACTTTATGAAGTACTCTGACCTCAGAATCAGACCTTAAGGCATTCTGGTATGGCTGAAAAGCCCATGAGAATATTTCAGGCGTGGAAAGCCAAGACACTATGGCAAAAAGTGTCCTACATGGGTGAGACCCTATTGGAAATAAGTAGTTCTCAAAGAAGGAAGTACTTTTCTCTGAAGGGAGGAGAAAACTTCCACTTAGCATATGGCCTTGTCTAAATACTGAGGAGTGTGTGGATTCAAAATGCTTCCATAGCCTAGGCAGCTCATGTCAAGGGCTTTGGGTAATCACTGATGTCATACATGAGAGTATTAACTGTTAAATTAACAACAGGATTCACTGGGCACTAACTTCCCATGCAGGACCTCAATTCTCAAAAAGTTGTATATGAGAGTTAATACTAAAGCTTGTTCTCAAAGATTTACTTTGTTTTAATGTTATAAATGGAGGATATTATGTCTTATAAGTTACAGTTATATCTAAATGCTCTCAAAAGATGTATCATTCTTGGGTTCTTCTTTAAAGTTGACTAAGTTTCTCAAAAAAAGAGAGAATGCTTAAAAAAAAAAAGAAGTGAAATTAATTTCGAGATGCAATGACTTTGAACAGCCCTTGTCTCAACTGTTGAGGAACAGGTTTTTTTATATAATTTGTTGAACTCTTTATTTAGTGCAGAGTTAATTCAAAATAGATCTTAGTTAAAAATAATACTGGGAACAGGAGAAGGAAGAGGAAGAGGGGTAGATGTGTTGGTCGGAGGGTGGTTAGGGTGGGAAGAATCTCTGTGTTCTAAGGTTGTATTTATGAAATGCATGAAGTTTGCATTCCATAAATAAAATGTTTATTTGGGGAAAAAGGCTGGTTGACCTAAAAATAGTAGAAAAAACAAAAAAAAGGATGCTGTCATCCTGAGCTGTGGTAGTAGGAAGCTATCAGTATCTCTGTAGCTACTATTTATTCCCCAACTTACTGATTACTGTTGCTAGTCATTCTGGGAGCATACATTTAAATTAGTTTTTGTATCTTCTCTAATAGATTGGACAATCTATTTTAGAAAGATCTCTAACCACACTGGTTACCATTAAATGTATATCTCATGTAAAGTAGTATATTTCACGATTTCCTTCTTATGGAGTTTCTTTCTTCTGTAGTGCCAGATAATTGTCGAGTTTCAGTAGAATGTAACGGTATCATTTGGGAAATACAATCATCTCTTGATGAGATCACTGGTTCTAGGACCCCCATGGATATCAATATTCATAGACGTTCAAGTCCCTTATATGAAATGGCATCATAAAATTTGCTAGGCATGTTCTCCCATTTACTTAACATCAACTCTAGATTACTTAAAATATATTTCTTATTAGTATAATGTAAATGCCATGTAAATAGCTGTTATAGTATATCATTTAGGGAATAATGACAAGGAAAAAGAGTCTCTACTTATTCATTGCAGATACAACTTTTTCCTAAATATTTCTCCCCCTCCTACTTCATGTTTGGCTTGAATCCATGAAAAACCTAGGATATGAAGGGCTGACTCTTTCTGTCATTTCTTTTGTCTGCCGAGGAGCTGAACCCTCTTCTAATGTTCGTGGAGTTACTTTGAATCTGGGTGAGACTCAGAGAGTATCTTCAATAGGAAGCAGATATTTCTTCTCTTCTTGGGAATTAGGATAGTCTCATGAGACTTAGTCATGGCTATTCCATATGAGAAATCACAGTCTAGTGATATGAAGAATCAGGGCCTTGGGAAGTGCAGTCTAGAGACTAGTGGTCACAGCTGCATACCAGCAAGTAAGAGCAACAGGGGGAGCAGGACAGTGGCAACCTCTAGAGGTCAGGAACAATGAAGCTGTGAAGTCCATATCAGATCCTGGTTGATGTCTACCTTATTACTTGTGCCTTTTTCCCAGCCAAGTTTTTAGTATTTCCTGCAATTTTGTGACTTACCAAAAATAGTTTCATCAGCTATCTTTGCTTAATTCAAAGTCGGATTTTGTTGTTTGCAATTAAGAATTCTGATGTTGTGGAACTTACTGTCAAGGATTTCCACAGGCTACCAACCACAGGGAAGTGGTAGTGGTGCTTCTGAATTCTGGTTTCACATTAGAATGGGAAAATGCCATTATATCAAGTCAACACAGATCAATCATATTAAATGTTCAAGGGTAGAAAACCAGATATTGATACATTAAAATATATTGTTACATTATTCTAACGTGAGAATTAATGTAGAGGCTAATAAAATGTTGAAGTAGGCTAATTATGTGTAACCTGCCCACCTGTCCCCAAATTATGTTCTCTAGGAATTAACTCCTTTTCCCAAGATCTTGTACATCGCTTCCATGGCTATTCATTCTAATTTAGAGAGTTTGGAAATATTGCCGTTGAGATGGTTTCTCTGATGCCAAAGGATCAGGATTCCAGGTAGCAGTTGCCAACAAGCCATATCTAACTTCTAGGAGAAAAGAAAGGCACAGTTATAATTATTGTTGGAAAGCCTTCAAGGCCTATCCAATGACCACAATGATTAGTCCAGTTGACAAGATCTTTGTAAAATTCTTTGTATTTAAAAGCTTATTAAGAAGATTTTACTTATTTATTTGAAAGAATTGAGAAAGAGATAGAGAGTGAGAGAGAGAGAGAGATCGATCTTCCATCTGCTGGTTCACTCCCCAAATTGCCACAGTGACCAGAGCTGGGCTACTCCAAAGCCAGGACCCAGGAGCATATTCTGGGTCTCCCATGTAGGTGCAGGGTGTCGCTCCTCATCTTCGTGGAGGAACGACACAGGACCCTGCGCTGTTCTTTCGTCTGCTCGGCCCTCCCCGGGTTTGCTGCTGGTTTTTCCCGGGTTGGCTACCGTCCCTTCCACCTCCGTGGAAGGGCAGTTCCCCCTGCCACATTCCCCACTTCCGCGGGGGAGCGGCACACCGCCGGCCGGCTCTCTCGGGGGCTGCACAGGTGTTCCTTCAGATAGATGTTCCCCTTAGATGTTCCTCGTGCATGCCGTCTCTCTCCTCCTTTATAGTCCTCTTCCACCAATCCCAACTCTGCTACCCACAATGCCGAGTACGCTGCTCTCCTCCAATCAGGAGCAGGTCCTGCAGTTTATTGGTTGAACTGGAGGCAGCTGTGTAGAAGCTGTTTCTCCCTTCTCAGCGCCATATTGTGGGAGAGCAGAGGCATAGAATAAGTCTTGATTCCAGTAACTTAGTCTAGTCTGAGTTGCTCCCCACAGATCCCCCTTTCTTTTTATTTTTGGCATTGATACGCGCCTGTCCTCGGTGCCCCGCGGCATACACTCTGCTCTGCTTGCTAGAGTTGCCCACAGGTGCTTACAATCAGGCAAACCGAGTCCGGGTCCTCTCTTCGCCATGTTGTGAGGAGGTTTTTAAGCGCTGATGCGTGCCTGTGTTCAGTGCCCTGCAGCGCATGCTCTGCTCTGCTAGAACTGCCTGCAGGTGCTTACAAGCCCTAGCAATCAGGCAAACTGAATCCAAGCCCTCTCATTGCCGTCTTGTGGGGAGACTTATTGGTGTTGATAACGTGCCTGTCTTCGGTGACCTGCAGCGGGTAAGCTGCTAGCCGCCAGCAGGTGCTCATCGCCTTACTAATCAGGCAGACCGAATCCAAGCTCTCTCATAGCCGTGTTGTGGGGAGGCCTTACTTTTCTCCATTTCTCTATCTCCGGGCATTCCTATTTCTCTTATTTTACTTCTATCTGCCAGCATTCCTATTTATCTCATTTTACTTCTAAACTTCTGTTTCTCTTATCCCTGCGGCTTCCCGGCGCCCGCCCCGAGGCTGCTTCTCGGCACCTCACCACCCCGCGGCGGCTTCCCGGCTTTGTGCCGCTTCAGCCCGCGCTTCTCTCATCTGCGCGGCTTCCCAGCTTCGCGCGCGCACTCCGCGGTCTCCGCGCCCCTTTGCGCCCACACCACGGCCTCGCACCAGCCCCACGTTCCCTATCTATTCACGCCCCGTGCTCTCTCTGCACGCAGCGGCTTCCGCGAGTCACACAGCGTAGCTTACGTTTCCGCCACCACCGGTATTCAATCTAAGTTCCCCGGGCTAACCTGACGAATTCAAACCTGGCGGCCCACGTCTCTGCCTCTGGTTCCAGATTTTCGCCTTTTGTTCCCCAGGCTGACTTGAAGAATTCCAACATAGCTTACGTTTCCGCCTCGGCCTGCACTCGCGGCTTCAATTCCCCTAACATTTTTCTCTACCCGGTATGATTCCCTAAGTTTTCTTCCAACAATATTCCTCCCTCATTTCTCCTGGCCTCTCCCCACAGTCCGTATCCAAGTCTAAGTTTCTTATAGGTTTCACTTTCACTTTCAACCTGCAGTCCGTATCTGAGTCTAAGTTTCTTCTTGCTTTCACTTTAAATCCTAACTTCTTTCCCACAGTCTGTATCCGAGTCTATGCCTAGGCTTTCAATAGCTTCTTCCGGCACCTTTTTCGTCCGGCTTTTCCCTAGGCTCTTTGCTAGTCTCTCTCTCCGGTAATTTCCCACTTCTTCCCGTTTCTTCCCTCCTAGGTTTCCTATCCCTCCTAGGTTTCCGATCCGAGTCACGGCACCATTATGTCGCTCCCCCTCTTCGTGGAGGAACGACACAAAACCCTGCCTAGGCTTCACATGTGAGTCACGGCACCATTATGTCGCTCCCCGTCTTCATGGAGGAACAACACTAAACCCTGCCTAGGCTTCATATCCAAGTCACGGCACCATTATGTCGCTCCCCGTCTTCGTGGAGGAACGACACAGGACCCTGCGCTGTTCTTTCGTCTGCTCGGCCCTCCCCGGGTTTGCTGCTGGTTTTTCCCGGGTTGGCTACCGTCCCTTCCACCTCTGTGGAAGGGCAGTTCCCCCTGCCACATTCCCCACTTCCGCGGGGGAGTGGCACACCGCCGGCCGGCTCTCTCGGGGGCTGCACAGGTGTTCCTTCAGATAGATGTTCCCCTTAGATGTTCCTCGTGCATGCCGTCTCTCTCCTCCTTTATAGTCCTCTTCCACCAATCCCAACTCTGCTACCCACAACGCCGAGTACGCTGCTCTCCTCCAATCAGGAGCAGGTCCTGCAGTTTATTGGTTGAACTGGAGGCAGCTGTGTAGAAGCTGTTTCTCCCTTCTCAGTGCCATATTGTGGGAGAGCAGATGCATAGAATAAGTCTTGATTCCAGTAACTTAGTCTAGTCCTAGTTGCTCCCCACACAGGGTCCCACATATTCGGGCCATCTTTGGCTGCTTTCCCGGGCTCATTTACAGGGAGATGGACGGCAAATGCAGCTGAGATTTAAACTGGCTCTCATATGGATGCCAGCATGGCAGCCTGTGGCTTAACCTGCTGCACCACAATGCTGGGCCCAGGATCTTTGGAAAATTAACCCTGGATTTCTAGGAGTGAAATTGTGGAGAAGCCTACAAAGTTATCATTTGCTTTGTATGACTGGAATATTCCCAAGTCTGGCAAATGGATTTATCTTTTACAGTCATGGATATATATGCAATTTACAGACCTAAGCCAGTTCATACACTCAAAGCCCTTGAATGAAAAACAAACAGTACGTGTGAGGATGGAAGCTGTGAAGAAAAAATCACTACTAACCTAGGACGTGGTGTCTAGTCATATTTGAGCATCCTTGGTAAGTTACCAGGTAGGCTATATCCAGGGAAATGGGAAATACAAAGGCCTTTCAAAGGTTTTTGCTGCTGTTAGACCTATGTTAATTCTAATTAATGGGGACCCAGAACACTACTGAGATTCAAACCACAAAAGGCGTCTTAGTTCATCTGCTACAAATCTTGTGTGACCCTGACTACTACTTATGGTTATTATCCCTGCACTTAAGTGTACAGAAGGAAAGGATATATATTCTTGGCAAATCCACTCTTATTTTCTGCCCTGGTAATTCAGGGCTAATATTAGCAGAAAGACAAAGTGGAAGCCTCTGGAGCTCCCTATTTTTTTTTCAAGTACATAATATTTTTATTGTCAATAAGCAACCAGCATCATTTAAACAGTACAGGATGAAAACATGGATTTCTGGGTGCTTGACTGAGTATGCTCCCTACCCAAATAGGTATCACCTTTAATCAATTTATGTTGGAACTGACTGTTTCAGAAATGTATTAATAATATGAATATATTACGCATCCTCACAATTAACTCACATATGATTCAACTTGTCTTCACTCATTTAATGTCTCTATTCTTAAAAATTAGTGTATCTATGAGAAATACACATATGAATGCCATTTTCATCTTGAATGAAACAGAAAATGAGCTACTCACATTTCCTTTTAATCTCACAGTTGGTCTGTTGTTTACAGAGCTTGGATATGAATTTTGAGGATAGTAGTAAATTGCTGGAAACTTTATTAAATGATTGCTTCTATGACGCTTACAGTTTCCGGATATGATCTCTTTATAGGAGCAAATAGAGCACCTAGCTTCTAGTATTCAGAAAGCAGTGTGGCTAAACCTTTTTTTTTTCTATTTTATGAGCAGAGGTCATAAAATACATTCTGTGTTCAACTTGAGAAACATGCATGATAGACAGTAAAGGCAAATCTCATAAAAATACAGAACCAATCAATCTAATGTTAAAAATCTTAGGCCAGGACAGATCAAAAGCATGAATTGTATCAGGAGCTTAGGTGGTATCTATTTTTACACAGTGCTATCCTCCCCTCAACTTACATCTTTAGCCTTTTGAAGAGTTTCTTAGGATGAGCAGGCTTTATACGACTGGGAACATTAAAAGCATTTTAGCTTAGGTTAAGATTTGCTATGAAGGAAGAAAGAACCTTCCCACTGGGGAAATCCTTGAAAAACACACCTTGTTGTCTATGAGACCTGGACAGAGAAATAGCCTGAGCTCGGTGACTGGATTGCTTTCCAGGCCATGGCTGAGAGATTGGTGGTAAAGATAAGGAAACAAATGAAGAATGAAAAAGGAAATAAAAAGGTATAAACAATGTATGTTTGGATATTAGACTATTTGATTCCCGCATGAGGGTTCATCAGAATAAGCCCCTTCTAGAGGAAACTTTCAACATGCAAGTGGAAAACATAACTTTCAAGTATAGATGACCTCAGGTTGATTACTTTAAACAATATACAGTACAGTAGACAGTAGACAGTACTTCACACTGACGTTTGCTTGCCTTTTTCCTTCATGAATTTGCCAATCAATGAATTTACTGATTTCCTTTTATGTTATCATGGGTTTTACACAACCTTGCTCTTATCCAGAAACTCACTTTACTTGGCAGTTGCCTATCAGATGAATTGATTTTGCCCTATATTCTATGATGTACTAGCTGTGGGCTTTCAGAACATTTCCTTTTCATTCTCTAAAATGCTATGCTCTACGAGAGAGAAATAATTCCATCTTTCTTTGCAGAAGCTCTATATTGAATTAAAATATGAGATTTACACCAAACCATCTTGAACTCTACAAACCACCTATTTAACAGCCAAAAATGAGGGTTTTTGTGCTGATTGTAGGGACTGATCTTGACAATAAGGGTGATTTTACAAGTGCAATACATTATAGGATGTGAAGTATATGAGTAGAACCCTGGTGATACTTCTACTGCCTCCATTACTGCTTCGTCAAGTGCTCTAAGTTAATCCTCTAGAGGCAGAAATCTTAATAAATTAAAATTTGGCCACTCTCCTAGGAACACCCTAGCCAGCTGCTAATGGAAAAAGGTAATAAGTGAAAAGGAGTCACAAAACCAAAAGCAACTTTATGAGTAGTTGTAGAAATTACACTTTAGTTTTTCCTCAGATGTTCATCTTTACCATATAATTATATGTGTGTGCATTTGTGTGTGTGTATGTGTTTCCTCCTTTATCCCATTTCTTTCTCTATTTTATATCAGGCACTTTGGTGATACATTTAGTTCACATATTGCAGAGTGAGATAGAATTATGGCAGTCCTATAGCTATAAGTGATCCAAGAAATATAGCAGATGATTAAAATTTGAATGATTAAAATTTGATGAATAAATTTGATAGCTGAGGGTATTTTCAGCATACAGGTGAAAGGTTTTATAATAATTATGTGCCACTTTTTTTACGCCTTAAGAATTTGAAGCATTTAGCATTGGGATATTATGTGGATAAGCAATATATTATTTTTTCCCTCTGTAAGTCCTCTCAACCCCCATTTTACGTTTGGGAATTATCTACCTCAAGAGTAGTAGTAGAATGCAGAACATCATTTCCTGTCTCTGCAGAATCCAGAAACCAGCTACTTATAGCATAGCCTTTACTCCAGTTAGAATGGCAATATATGATGTGGGCTTAGACTACAGTTTACCATGAGATTTTATTAATAGCTAAAGTAATCATAAGGAACAGAGATTTTATTTTGGTAGCAATGAACTGCCAAAGCATTAGCAACAACATCAAGTCTCTAAAGTGTATAAAATATTTTAAGGGACTTAATTTTTGGCAAGATTTAAGCTATGGTCCTGCTTATTGTTTCATTTATTTCATTCTTGTCATTTTTACGTAACTTGCTTTGCCCTCACTATTCTAGAAATCAGAAAATGATTCTAGATATTCAGGGATGTGATGTATGTTTTAAATGTTATTTATTTATTTTGTCTAAGTCATCAAGAGTTTATGTCTTTTGTAAGCAACAAAGATTCTGGCAGAGAAGGGATGAAGTGCAGGAAAGCTGGGAGGTGAAATAAACATCCCTTTTCCAGGTAACCCATACGAGAGTGGATGAAAGGGTCTCAATATCCCAGCATTAAAAGGTTAGGGGAGGGGACATCATTATGATGCAGGAGATGAAGCTGATGCCTGTGACCTTGGCATCCCAAATCAGAGTACTGATATGAACCCCAGCTGTTCATGTCCAATCCAGCCCCCTGCTAATGCACCTGGGAAAGCACCAGAAGATGGTACAAGTGCTTGAGCTCCTGCAACCCACATGGAAAACCTGGATGAAGCTCCTGCCTCCCAGCTTTGGCTTGGTCAAGCCCAAGCTGTTGCAGCCATTTGAGAAATGAAACAGCTAATGGAAGATATCTCTGTATCTCTCTGTCTCTCTCTCTCCTTCTCGTTCTGTATTTCTATTCAAATAAATCTTTTTAAAAAAGCTAGAGGAAAAGAAGATATTCACTATCTCAAGATAGTTTCCCCAAGTGGTAAGGAAGGCAGCAGTTAGTGCTTTCTCATAGAGTGTGCTGAAAATATGGAGGTAAGGTCTGTAGGTAAAGCTGCAAAGTCAGCAAGGAAAACAAATATCATGAAGTGCTTTGCTGACAGGTACTGGACTGGGAATATGGTGCTGAGGATAGGCATGGAGATACAGGCAGATGAGACCGTGAAAGCTATACTTGTTGTGAACAGTATAGGTAAAGCAAGTGATTGTAAAACTCTATTAGAATTGTCTTTAGTATTATTTGAATTTTCCTAGGCTTCACTAGCTAGAGACAGGTTTACAAGGACAGCAGTAATCAGTTCCATTGCCCTGTGTTTCCTCTCTCTAATGCAAGGTCCTGGCCTCACTGTGTGCTTCTCAAGTATTCCCAGCCTTCTCTTGGGATTATCTCCCATTGTGAAGTGAAGATGGCTGTGAATTCTTTGCCACACTTTTCACTAGAGTGATTCACCATTTCTTCCCCTCGATCCTGAGTAGGCCCCATGACGTGTTTGTGACAATGGGATGCAACCGAAGTGGTATTGGTGATGGACAGCATGTGAGGCTGGGCCTTAGAAGATCTGTAATTTATTCTTTTGACTCTTGGAATACACCTTTTTGGCATCCAGTAGCCATGGTTGGAGGAAGCCATATGGAGAGAGAATGACTCAGCCCTCTGAGCCATAGCAGCCAACTCCTAAAAACAGGTTGTCCTTTTATGACATGTTTTAGAGTAGGGGTGGGGAAAGCATTGTTGTTTGCTCAAAAATATTTGGAAAAATTTAAAATTTCCCACATTGTAGTACAAATCAGAACATGAGACATCAGAACATGAGACAGTTCCAAGTAACAAAGTTTTATTGTGCTCAAGATTCTGTTTCTCTTCCAACAGGGAAGGATTTTTGCTTTCATATTTTTTTTTTTTCTTATTGAGGGTAAAGTCATTTTGCCTGACTGCCTGACCTTCCCTTGTTCTTTTCTTTTCCTTCCTTCCTTCCTTTTTTCTTTTAGGATTGATTCTTCCACAGAAGTCTGCTCAGTTACTCTGCAAATATTTCTCCTGTCCTGCTCCATAAGTTCTGCTGAAACACCAAGAAACTTCTTATTCTCTCTCAGATTTAAAAAATAACAATGACAATTTAAGAAGATATTGAAATTTAATATGTTAGAATTGCAATAACTGCAAGTATTGAGTTGTCACTCATACCCTATATGTGTGAGAAATTCACCAGTTTAGTGAATTGGTGTGAAAGGGTACAAAGAATTCCTGGAAATTCTTTATAGTTGCTGATGAGTTATTCCTATTTGTCAAAAGAGACCATCACACAGAAGACAGTATTCCTTTTCATGCTAGCCAAATAACCTGAAGAAGGAGGCAGGTGGTCTGAAACAAATTTACATATATATATATATATATATATATTTAAGATTTATTTATTTGAAAGGCAGAGGCGGGGGGGGGGGGTTCCACCTGCTGGTTCACTCCCCAAATGGCTGGAACAGGTGGAGTTGGGCTGATCCACAGCCAGGAGTAGGAGCTTCTCCAGGGTCTCCCACATGAGTGCAGGAGCCCAAGGACTTGGGTCATCATTTTTTACTGCTTTCCAGGCCACAGCAGAGAGCTGAATCCAAGTGCAGCAGCCAGGACTGGAACCAGTGTGCAAAAGGGATGCTAGCACTGCAGGTGGCAGCCCTACCCACTACACCCCAATGCCACCCCTCATATTTCAATTTATTTAGTTAGTTAGTTATTTTTTTAACAAGATGGTTTTTTTTTTGGACAGGCAGAGTTAGACAGTGAAAGAGAGAGAGACCGAGAGAAAGACCTTCCTTCCATTGGTTCACTCCCCAAATGGCCGCTACGGCTGGTGCGATGCGCCAATCTGAAGCCAGGGGCCAGGTGCTTCTCCTGGTCTCCCATGCAGGTGCAGGGCCCAAGCACTTGGGCCATCCTCCACTGCACTCCTGGGCCACAGAAGAGAGCTGGACTGGAAGAGGAGCAACCAGGACAGAATCTGGCGCCCCAACCGGGACTAGAACCGGGGTGCTGGCACCGCAGGCATAGGATTAGCCAAGCGAGCCATGACGTCATCCTCATATTTCAATTTAATGTTTCAACTAATTTATACCTTTATCAAGAAGTTATACATCTACTTAGGAGTTACCATTTTCCTCTATTTGTCCAATCCCAATGATGAAACTAGATTATGTCAGTGGTGGGGTGGGGCTCCACTAGTACTTAATGGCACAGATTTTCCTTAGCAAAGAGCTAACTTTCCTATTATTTTATGTAACCTGGTGTCAGTCCAATTATTGCATGAGTTTTCTTGATCTTTACAAATTTACAGCTTGTTTTTTATTTCCTTCAGACATACAGCGCAGATCAGACACTAATCATAATACATGCATAGCATTTTTCTCACACCTTTATTTTCATAAGTATGTGATTCTTCATAATATGAAGGCTATCTCACTGTAAGATCCCAGGATCTAGGAGGGCTTGTGCATAATGTTTGCCTATTCCAAAGAAATACCCACAGGTTAGATTGGGAGAGACAAGAGTTTATGGTACTAACAGGAGTGACTAATGGTGGCCATTCTGTCAGCAATGTGCACTGCCTGGCCAGAATACATCTGTTAAAATGCAAGCAGTATACAACAAACATAATTGACATGTGGCCAAAGAAGCATAGGTGTTCCCCAGTGATCTACAAAACAAATCTACGAGCTCAATGACAAAAGTCACAGCTGTAGTCACCTTACAGTCACCTTTCCCACATGATTTTTTAAGTTGCCAGGGTGGTGATTAACCCAGGGGCTACCACAGGTATGGAAAGTTCTTTCTCTTGGGGCGAGAGCAGCATTACTTCAAAAAATCATGAGAAATGGAATAAGAAATATTAATTTTGGTCACCAAATTTTGGAAATCTATGTGCAGCTTTTTCATAATATACATATAGCGCGAAGTTTTGGAAATCCCTTTATACACTTTCAGTGCACTGGCCAATTATTTCCCCATCGATTGCATATTGACACTACAACTTAAATTGACTTCAAGTAATTTGGCTGATTTACATCCATGTTTATAAAGAAAATTTACCATTATCCTCAATAAATTTCGAATATCCTATTGCTGTTTTGCAAAGTGGTGATAAACAAGCGAAGTAGTCTATTCAACGCTAAAAGTTTTCAACACTGTAGGTGAATTTGATGCCCCACTCTGGGGGAGAAATTCACTTATTACAGGTCCCACCTGTCAGTCCTTTTGTATCCTGGAGAATATGAAAGACAAGTATGTAATCATATGTTGCTTTACTTAGACCATGTTTATTAAGCATCATTATGATGTGAGCACACCCTGTACTTCACATTGTAAAGACAATGTGAAGATGAAGTCTGTCCTCAACACATTGCTGAGGATGTTTGAGCTATAATAGTAGTGATAATGTATTTAAATAATTGCTGTTAAAAGATATATGTAGCCAGCACCACAGCTCACTTGGCTAATCCTCCACTTGTGGCGCCGGCACCCCGGGTTCTAGTCCTGGTTGGGGCGCCGGATTTTGTCCCGGTTGCTCTTCTATCAGTCCAGCTCTCTGCTGTGGCCCGGGAGGGCAGTGGAGGATGGCCCAAGTGCTTGGGCCTTGCACCTGCATGGGAGACCAGGAGGAAGCACCTGACCCCCGGCTTTAGATCGGCGCAGTGCACCGGCTGTAGCTACCATTTGGGAGGGTGAACCAACAGAAAAGGAAAACCTTTCTCTCTGTGTCTTTCTCTCTCTCATTGTCTAACTCTGTCTGTCAAAAAAAAAAAAAAAAAGAAGAAGAAAAAAAGTATATGTAATAGTTTGTGGAAGCTCTGAGTGTTGGCATGAATAACTATTAAGCAGAGCCAGTTAAAGCTTCATAAAGGAGTGATTTCTGACCTTGATTTTGTGAGTACAATAGGAGTTCAATAAGTAGACCTGGAAGAATAGAAACTCCAGTTACGTCACTCATCCTAGGCTAGGCCAACAAGTAACAGCCAGCCTCAGGCATTAGCCAGCCATATGAATGAGGCCCTCGATATCCGACAAACTGCAACCAACTGAGTAAGCCCAGCTGAGACCAGCAAAAGAGCTGTCAGATTTAACCCAGCTCCAATTGCTTCCTGTGTTTTCATGAGTTAAATACATGTTAGGTTCTAGGCACTAGGTTTTACAGTGGTTTGTGACACAGCAGTGGATAACTGATACAGTCATAGATGCATTTTAGAAAGACTAATGGAAGGGTTGTGGAGGATGAGACAAGGATGACCGAGAGAGTTGAGGAAGCAACTGTAAGATACCAGGAAAGACCACCTGCTGTTACTCAGGAGTTTTTGTGTCAAAGCTGGCAACTGTAGCCTCTTCCCAAGATCTTGGGAAAAGGATCCTGTCTGAGTGCTTCCACAATACAGCATCAACTGTACCCCAAAAGGCTGCTGATTTTTCCAAAATAAGTGAGAATCATGCACACAGTAATTTACTAATAGTTTACCAGGACCAGCTTCTTAGCAGAACTTACAACTGGGCTATGACATTCTGTAACTCCAGAGAATCCCTATGCCTTATTTTCCTGTTTCCATGCCCCCATCCATCTAAATTCACCAATTAATTATTTATTTGGAAAATTTGTTGTTATGATTTGGAGGTGTATTGTCCACCCAAAGTTCATATGTTGGGAACTTGGTCCCCAGGTTGGTAATTTTGGGGTGGGGGGCAATATGAAACTTTTGGGAGGAGGAGCCTATAAAGAAGATATTAAGTGTTATGGGAGCTCTTGAAAGGGACTGAGGGATCCCAGTCACTCTCTGCATTGCAGGTTTGAGACATGATGTCTTCTTTCCACACGTATTCCTGCCATGATACTACTAGGCCCTCAATAGAGGCTGAACCAAAAGGGTCACCCAATCTTAGAGTGTCAGTCTCAAAAACTATGAGTCAAACATGATTTTTTTAAAAAAAAGATTTATTTATTTATTTGAAAGTCAGAGTTACAAGAGGAGGAGGGGCAGAGAGACAGAGAGAAGTCTTCCATCCGCTGGTTCACTCCCCAATTGGCCGCAACTGCTGGAGCTGAGCAGGTCCAAAGACAGGAGCCAGGAGCCTCCTCCAGGTCTCCCATGTGGGTGCAGGGGCCTGAGAGCTTGAGCCATCTTCCTCTGCTTTCCAAGGTCACGGCAGAGAGCTGGATCAGAAGTGGAGCGGAGAGGACTCAAACCGGTGCCCATATGGGATGCCAGCACTGCAGGCGGCAGCCTTACCCGCTACACCACAGCGCCAGCCCCCAAACGTGATTATTTTGTTTATAATGTTAGCTTTCATTGATATTTTGTTATAGAAACCAAAAATGGATTATACACTTGTAGACAACCTAACATGCCAATCTTTCCTAAGTGTTTTTCTTTTGTTGCAGAAAATTTTAACCCTTGATTAATATTCTCCCACAGTGCTGTTCTCCTTTTTGCCTTATTCGTCTATGATTTAATCTCCTATCTTCCCAAACTTTTCCACTCTTTATTATACTCTATCCTGGAAGGATGAGTCTGTTTCTTAATTGAATTCTTTTTTATTGTCCCTAATTTAAAGCTGCTTCTCCCAGTGGTGTCTGAAATTCAGGCTGTTTCAATTCTTATACCTCATGAGTCTGAAAACAGTGATTGTTGATCTGCTAAATGATTGGTTACAGTGGATACATTCACTTGTATCTGACATTCCTGTCTTCAAAATGCTTTTTTTCTGTTGAAATGCTTATTGTTCCTCTTACTTTTCCTGCCTTTCTTTTCAGAGTATTTAAAATATATCCTTTTTAACTATTCTACAATTTTTGACATTATTTAGATGTAAAGTACAAAACCCTTTTTTCTTGTTATAAGTTTACTAAACTTTCTTGAGTGATGTAATATTATAATGGTTTCAGCTACCAACTCTACCTCAATGCCTTAGATTAAGCAAAATTTTCTCCTGAGATTTGATTCACATGACACCTTTATGCAGATATTCCCAATTTAAGGAGAATTTATATGCCCTTTAAATCTATTTATCTTTCTATTTTTCCTTCCCTTTATCTCATTTAGTGGTATCTGCATCTCAGAGTTGTCCTAACCAGATACTGACTCCCACATCTCTACAACTACCCAATCAACAAGTCTTACTGAATCTAAGACTTGCCTTCCACCTATCTCTTTGACCTGCCCACCCACTTCTATTTGTGTAACCACCATTGTAGTTCTGTTCAACACCATGTTATTACCAGACTAATTGAATATTGGTTTCCTTTGATGTTGTTGTTGTGATTGAAAACTAGAGGAATGCATCTGATTGACTCATATATCCCTAACCAAGGCTAGAATTTTAGTAAAGGGAAGTTGGAGAAAGGCGTGTTAGACTAATCCCAGGCTCTGTGTCATGTCATTGGAGGAAAGCACTGACCCTGAGCACTGTACCATCCAGATACCATCACCTGGCTGAAGTGGGGCTTCTTGGAGAGAAGGGTGTGTGTACACGGGAAGATGTCTCACACTAAAGAGCCAAAGCACTGAGGGCTCATGCAGTTGTTCTTAGGGATGCCCCTGAGTGCGTCACACTGAGATTTATCTTCTGCATGTTAGAGAATTACTGTGGCCTACATGAATGATCAAGGATGCCAATAGTGGAAAACTACAGAGAAGGTAGTCCTTACATTCTTAGATGGCCAGAGTTCCAGCAAGTAGTGGTGTTGCTGCTCCTTTCTTAAAGTAGTTAACAAGCAATGCACCAGTTGCCAGAAAGTAATGTAAATCTCATCAGGCTACAGTAGTGCTTCACTATTGACATCATAGCTGGTATACATCAGGTGTTGGGATCCAGGTCGTTCTATTAACTGTCACAAGAGTAGTAGGTTTGAGTCAGAGCTTCCTAGCCAGTAACAAGTGTTTACTGATGATTTATTGATCCCCTTAGCTTTTTGGATGGCCAGGAAAAGATTTTGACATCTGGAGTCTCTAGGACTGTTGTGTTGCCTCATTTATCCTAACATGCTAACCAGTGTAATTTTCCAGAGTACTACACTATGATGGGATAAATATCAGGAAATGTTTTGATTTAAGGAATTTCTAACTACCTGCCAGATGAAGTGAGAATTCCATTCCATGCTACGTATTGACTGATGCCAGATACACACTGAAAGCTCACAAATCAAAAGGCTCTTCCTGTCTGCTTGGTCATTAGCTAAACTCATACGACATATTGTCAGCCACGCTTGTTTCCAGTTCTATTTATGTCAGTAAATGTTCATATTCATTCATATAAAACTACTCCCCTCGCCACTGAGAATAGACTAAAGAATAAGACTGATGAATTTTGTGCCCCGAGGTACCTATATTTTAAGAGGGGGAGAAAAGCACTAAAAATGAGTTTTTATGATTATGTATTTAATTAAGCATATCATAAAATGATTTGAGCTTTAAAGGAGAGGAAGTTATTATAAAATAATTAAATTTGGAAAACTCAATAAGGCAAGTTATTTTAAAATGTCTCTTAAATTAGCTCTAACCAAGAATCCTTAAAAAAGAAAGAAAAATTCTAATTCTTAGGGCTGCCAGTGGAGCTCGCATCCCATATGAACACTGGTTCTATTTTTGCTGCTCCACTTTTGATCTACCTCCCTTCTAATGGCCTCGTAAAGCAGTGGAAGATGGCTCAATGGTTTGGGCCGCTGCACTCCCATTAGAAACCCAGAAAAAGCTCCTGGATGCTGGCTTCAGATTGAGCTAGCTATGGCCATTGTGGCCTTTTGAGGAGTGAACCAGATGAGAGAAGACCGCTCTCTGCCTCTGTAATTCTGCCTCTCAAATAAATAATTCTTTAAAAAATTATATTTTTGTTCTATACTTGTCTTTATGCAGAGCCCTTATGTTTTCATTTCATTTAAAAAAATTGAAATCTTAAATTTATGTTGTGTCTGTTATTATAGATTACATATGAAAGACAACAGGGAGAAGTAAAGAGGTGACCTACTGTCAATGACACAAGGAATTATACTGGGGAATTAATGTGCACTTAAATGTTTTTAGCTAAAACACAGGGTTTGAAATACGTATATATTTTATCTTAATGCTTTCCTGCTTTACTAAATTAATTTATTTATTTAAAGGGAAAAGATTTTATGTAATATATATATATATATATATATATAGTTTTAAGAACATAATATACCCTACCCTTCCTTCTTCTTTCCTACTTTCCCTCCTTCCTTTCTTGTTTTTCTTTCAATTTTTGCAATGACATACTTTTTTTTTTGACATGCAGAGTGGACAGTGAGAGAGAGACAGAGAGAAAGGTCTTCCTTTGCCGTTGGTTCACCCTCCAATGGCCGCTGCGGCTGGCGCGCTGCGGCCGGCACACCGCACTGATTCGAAGCCAGGAGCCAGGTGCTTCCTCCTGGTCTCCCATGTGGGTGCAGGGCCCAAGGACTTGGGCCATCCTCACTGCACTCCCAGGCCACAGCAGAGAGCTGGCCTGGAAGAGGGGCAACCGGGACAGAATCTGGCGCCCCGACAGGGACTAGAACCTGGTGTGCCGGCACCACAGGTGGAGGATTAGCCTATCGAGCCGTGGCACCAGCCACAATGACATACTTTCAATTTACTTTATAATCACAAGATAATTCTCCTCTAAATAACGAATTCAATAATTAGTAAATAGAAAGACCACTGTACCTCAGGAGTAAACACTATAAGGGCTATAAGCAGTAATCACATCTTTTTTTTTTTTTTTTTCAACATGCAAGAGAATTTATTCAACGTCTGCGCAGACGGGCCTCTCGACAGCACAAAGCCATGCAAAGAAGAAGCCCCGAACAGTTGTTAATGAGCATTTTTAAAGGGAAAAACCACACAATTTACTTAATACACACAATTTACACGCTAATTGGGGGTTTTAAATGATACACACATGATTCACACACTGGTTGGGGGATTTAAATGAGGGGGTTAGTGGCGGGAAAATTTTTCTGGCTATCGCAGGACTCACTTTAAGACTTTAGGGTGCGATATCTGCTGCTCGCCAGAAGGTGCTCTGCAACTAGGAGTTATCGCAAAGCCTCGAGGCGGGGTTCCCGCTGCGAACCACATCTCAAGTGACAGCTGGTGCCTAGGGCTCTTTCTAGGAACTAGCACTCTACATGGGGCAAAGGCTATTTCTAAGAACTAACTCTCTAAGTAGGACAAAGGTTACTTCATCTGAGCCGGAGGGGAATGGCTCTTCATCCCCCCCTTTTCTTATGGGTAAATTTTAATCTTAAAATTTATGTGCTTTCTTTGTTCCAGGGGGGTTGGTACTGTTGGGTGAGTACTAGAGCTTGCACAGTAGACATCCAGCTTCGTATGAACTGGAGTAAACGGTTGAGGATGCACGGACCGAAGGTTAGAATCAGGAGGAGGATAACAAGGGGGCCCATAATTGAGGATACAAGGGTGGTCAGCCAAGGTTTTGTGTTAAACCATCCTTCAAACCAGCCTTGTTGAGCCTCTCGTTCCCTATGCCTCTTGTCCAGCCTAGTTCTAAGTTTTGTCATGGAGTCTTCTATGACTCCTGAGTGGTCGACGTAAAAACAGCACTCCTCGCCTAGGGCTGCACAGAGGCCACCCTTCTCTAGGAAGAGTAGGTCAAGTCCTCTCCTGTTCTAAAGGACCACTTCGGACAGAGAAGTAAGAGATTCTTTTAGCCTGGTTATGGATTGTTCTAGGGCGTGAATGTGAATGGGCCGTTACCCCAGTTCCCACTCCCACTAGACCTAATAGGACTGCCAAGGTTAGGGAGGCTGGCTCCCTGCGGAAACAGGTGGGATGTTTGTCATAGAACTCTTCTAGGGTGTTAGTCGGATGGTACATTATTCGGGGCACCAGCAGTAATCACGTCTTAAGATGGCAATTTCACTCATACACATCACATTTTTGTGTTCTATATATTAGTCATCACAAATCAGGGAAATCATATGATATTTGTCTTTTTGAGACTGACTTATTTCAGTAATTTAGTTTCAAAAGACAGAATTTAATTCTTTTTTATTACTGAGTAGTAGTCCCCCATGGATTTACGGCACATTTTCTATAACAGATCATCAGTTGATGGACATCTGGGTTGATTCCATAACTTAGCTTTTGTGAATTTAACTGCTATAAATATGGGGGTACAATAACTCATTCATATGCTGATTTCATTTCCTTTAGTTAGATTCCCAGGTGTGGAATGACTGGGTCACATGGTAGACTCATTTGCAGGTTTCTCAGCAATTTCCATACTGTCTTCCTTAATGGCTGTACTGGTTTATATTCCCACCAGCGGTACACTAGGATTTTTTTTTTCTCCACATCCTCACCAGAGTTTGTTCTTTGATTCTTGGATGATAACCATTCCAACTGGGATGAGGTAAAACCTCATTGCAGTTTTTATTTTCTTTTCCTGGTGGCTAGAAATCCATAACATCTTTTCACATGTCTATTGGCCATTTGTATTTCATCCTTTGAAAAATGCCTGATCATATCCTTACCTAATTTCTTTTATTTTTATTTTATTTTATTTTATTTTGACAGGCAGAGTGGGCAGTGAGAGAGAGAGAGACAGAGAGAAAGGTCTTCCTTTGCCATTGGTTCACCCTCCAATGGCTGCCGGCGCGCTGCAGCCGGCGCACCACGGCCGGCGCACCTGCCTATCCGAAGGCAGGAGCCAGGTGCTTATCCTGGTCTCCCATGGGGTGCAGGGCCCAAGCACTTGGGCCATCCTCCACTGCACTCCCTGGCCACAGCAGAGAGCTGGCATGGAAGAGGGGCAACCGGGACAGAATCTGGCCCCCTGACCGGGACTAGAACCTGGTGTGCCGGGGCCACAAGGCGGAGGATTAGCTTAGTGAGCTGCGGCACTGGCTCTTAGCCCATTTCTTAACTGGATTGTTTATTTTTTGTCATTGAGTTTCTTGATCTCCATATATATTCTGGGTATTAATCCTTTATCAGATGTATATTTTGCAAATGTTATCTCCCATTATGCCAGATGCCAGTTCACTTTGTTGAGTGTTTCCTTTGCTGTGAAAAAGCTTTTTAGATTGATGTAATCCCATTTGTCTATTTTTGCTTGTATATCTGGGTTCTATGGTATCATCTAAGAAGTCTTTACCTAATCCAATGTATTGCAGTATTACCCCTGTGTTTTTCTTGTAGTTATTTGTTGGTTTCAGACAGTAGTTTTAGATCTCTAATCTATTGTGAGTTGATTTTGTATAGGGTGTAAGGTCTTGTTTGATACTTCTTATGGGATCCAGTTTCCCCAAAATAATTGATTGAAGCAAGTGTTCTTTCTCCAGAAAGTGATTTTAGCTCATTTATGTAAGATTAGTTAGTTGGTTGTAGATGTGTGGATTAATTTCTGGGGTTTCAAATCTGTTCCATTGGTCTATATGTCTATTTTTTGTGTGCCAGTACCAGATTGTTTTGATTATCACTACCCTACAGTATGTCTTGGATTGTGGTATTGTGATACCTCTGGCTTTCTTTTTATTGCTTAAGATTGCTTTAGCTATTCATGGTATCTTATATATCCAGTAAATTTTAGGTTTTTTTTCTATATCTATGAAGAATGTATTGGTATTTGGATTGTGGTTGCTATGAATCTTTGAATTGCTTTGGGTAGTGTGGACATTTTAATATTAATTCTTCCAATCCATGTACATTTAAGATTTTTCCATTTTTGTCATATATTTCTTTCCTTAATGCATTGTGTTATTCATTATAGTGATTTTTCACATCCTTGGTTAAATTTTTCCCCAAGGCTTTTAAAACTTTTTATATCTATTATGGATGGGACTAATCTTAGAATTTCTTTTTCTGCTATGACACTGCGTATACCAATGCTATTGATTTTGGTGTGTTCATTATATATCCTGTGACTCAGCCAAATTCTATTATGAGTTGTAATAATCTCTTAGTGGAGTCTTTTTGACTTCCTTATGCATAGAATCTTATCAACTGTACACAGGGATAATTTGACTTCCTCTTTTCCCATTTGTATCCCTTTCATATATTTTTCTTGTGTAAGGGTTCTGGCTAAAATTTATAAAACTGTATCAAATAGTAATGGTAAGAGTGTGCATCCCTGTCTGATTTCATATCTTATTGGAGATGCTTCCAGCTTTTTCCCATTCACATTACCTTGATTGTGCTGAGGTATGTTTCTTCCATACAGTTTGCTTAAGGTTTTCTTTTTATTATTATGGAAGGATGTTGTATTTTATCAAGTACTTTCTCTACATCTATTGAGATAATCATACAGTTTTATTATTCAGTTTGTTAATGTGATGTGTCATGTTTATTGACTTGTGTATGTTGAATCATGCCTGCATCCCAGGTATAAATTCCACTTGGTCCAGGTGAATGATCTTTTTGATATATTGTGGGATTTAATTAGCTAGTATTTTGTTGAGGATTTTTGCATCTATACTCATTAGAGATATTGGCCTATGGTGGTCTTTCTTTGTTATATCTTTTTTTTGTGGGGGGGGTTGGCATTTTGTCATTAAGGTGATGCTGGACTCTTAGAAGGAGTCTGGGAACCTTGCCTCCCTTTAAATTCTTTTAAATAATTTATGAAGAATTGGGATTAGTTCTTTAAAGGTTTGGTAGAATTCAGCAAAGAAGCCATCTAGTCCTGGACTTTTCTTTGATGGGAAGATCTTTATTACTTATTTCAATCTCTTTCTTGATTATTGATTTATTTACGTTTTCTATGTCTTCATGCTTCAATTTTGGTAAATTGTATGTGTCCAGAAATCTCTCCATTTCTTCTAGATTTTCTAATTTTTTGCCATAAAACTGTTTGTGGTAATTACTGATGATTGTTATTATTTCTGTGATATCTGTTATAACATTTCTTTGCTCATCTCTGATTTCATTAATTTGAGATTTATCCCTGTGCTTGTAATTTGAACCAATGGCTTATTAATTTTATTTTTTTCAAAAAAAACTTTTTTTCACTTATCTTAGGTATATTTTTTAATTTCAATTTTGTTTCTTGTCTAATTTTTATTTTTCATTTCCTCTTATTAATTTTGATTTTGGTTTGTTCTTGATTTTGTTGGTTCCTCAGATATATTGTTAGATGTTTTATTTGATGGCTTTCCAATTCCTTGATGTAGTCACTAACTGTTATAGATGTCCTTCTTGCCAATGCTTTTGCTGTATCCTGTAAGTTCTTTTTTCTTTTCAACTTTTATTTAATAAATATAAATTTCCAAAGTACAACTTTTGGATTATAGAGGCTTTCCCCCCATAACCTCCCTTCCACCTGCAACCATCCCATCTCCCACTCCCTCTCCCATCCCATTCTTCATCATGATTCATTTTCAATTATCTTTAAATACAGAAGATCAACTTAGTATATACTAAGTAAAGATTTCAACAGACTGCACTCTCATAGACACACAAAGTACTGTTTGAGTATAGTTTTACCATTAATTCTCATAGTACAGCACATTAAGGACACAGGTCCTACATGCGGAGCAGGTGCACAATGACTCCCGTTGTTGATTTAACAATTGATGCTCTTAATTATGATGTCAATAATCACATGAGGCTCTTGTCGTGAGCTACCAAGGCTATGGAAGCCTCTTGAGTTCACCAACTCCGATCTTATTTAGACAAGGCCATAGTCAAAGTGTAAGTTCTCTCCTCCCTTTATTGAAAGGTACTGTCTTCTTTGATGGCCCATTCTTTCCGCTGGGATCTCACTCACAGAGATCTTTCATTTGGGCAATTTTTTTTGCCAGAGTGTCTTGGCTTTCCATGCCTATGAAACTCTCATGGGCTTTTTAGCCAGATCTGAATGCCTTAAGGGCTAATTCTGAGGCCAGAGTGCTGTTTAGGGCTTGAATATCCCGCTTCCCATGTGGGATCATTCTCTCCTTTTTAATTATATCAATTATTTGCAGACACTGGTCTTACTTATGTAATCCCTTAGACTCTTAATCCTATATTTTTGATTAATTAAGTTTTGATGTGTTGACATCTTTATTTCTTTCTAGGAACTTTTTAATTTCCCTTTTGATTTCTTTTATGACACACTCTTCCTTTGGAGCATGTTGTACAGTCTCTGTGTTTGTATCTTTTCTAGAGGTTCTTAAGTTATTAATATCCATCTTCAATCCATTGTGGCCATAAAAGATACATGGTATATGATTTCAAAGTTTTTTTTTTAATTTATTGAGACTTGTTTTATGGCCTAGGATATATTCTATCCTATTGAAGATTCCAGGCACTGATGTAAAGAAAGTATATTCTGCAGTGTGGTTTGAAATATTCTATAGATACCTACTAGATCCATTTAGTCAGTAGTTTAGGATACTCTATTGTTTATCTGTTGACTTTTTGTTAGCTGACCTGTTCATTTTTGAAAGTTGTGTTTCAGGGGTCGGTGTTTGCTGTGTAATGGATAAACCCACCGCCTGCAATGCTGGCATCCCATATATGTGCTACTTTCAGTCTTAGCTTTCCACTTCCAATTCAGCTCCCTGATAATGCATCCAGGAAAATAATGCTTCTTGTTTCCTATCAGACTTCACAGATTAATTGTAATGTAGTGTTCAGAGTGCTAACCATGGATATGGACAAAAAAGGGAATGCATATAAAAATGATCCAGAAGTATAACCTAAGAGAAAAGGGTAACATTGACTTATGATCTGTATGAAGTGGAAATTAGAAGTATTTCTGAACATGTAGTTCAAAGCAGGAGAACAGAAGTCTAAGTTTTGGAACATAAAAGAGCTTATTTTTAATTAAGAGGTTACCCTGTGACTGCTGCCAAGAAATTAGGTGGGGAGTTTATGGAGAGATACATAAGTAAGGAAAGTCATGATGGAAATAAATAGAAATTTATTTGAGTTATATTGAGTTGTTATTTTGAGTGTTTGAAGAAACCTCAAGAATCACATGCTCAGTGTTTTTATGTTAAAGTCATGAAAATGAAGCATTCAGGGCTATCTAGTTGACTTGTGGCAGATTCCAGTGGAGCTAGATGCTAAGCCTTCTGATTTGGAATTTATAGGAATTTGTTTCTTGAGGAGTTAACATTGCTGTAGATGATGAGTAAATATGTCAGGATCTGCTAAAATTAGCTGGCGTGAGATCTAGAAAGTCCAATGTCCTGGAATAGAGGTATCAGGTTCTTTTACTTTAGTGATTCGGTGAAAAATATTTTATCATAGTTCTGAAGTTGTTCTAAAACCACTGGAGTAAGGAAAACTAAACTGTATTTGTAGAGCTTTGCAAAAAAGAATTGTTCATGTTTTGCTAATGGAATTATTAGAAATATAAATTATGAATCTATATCCAATATTAGGTTACGTAGTGATGGACTTATACAGAGGTGGATTTATCCTGAGTATTACATGGAAAAAGGAGAAGTGATATTACCAAAGTGAATTGCAAATCAATGCAATCACTGTCAAAATACTCATGATATTAATCAAAAAATAGAAAAAGCAATGCTAAAGTTGGCATGATATCATAATGGACACTGAATATCCAGTGGATTCCTGAGCAAAGGAACAATGCTGGAGGCATCACACTTCCTGACTTCCAAATATGCTACAAAAACTGTATTAACCAAAAGAGTATTGTATTAACATAAATAATACATTGGTCAGTGGAATAGAGTAGAGGACCCAGAAATAAATGCATATATTTAGGATAACTTATTGTTAACAAAGGAATACAGAACATTTTTTGGGGAAAGTAGCATCTCTTCAACAAATGTTGCTTGGGAAACTGCATGTCCTTATGTCCTTATGATGAATAAACCTGGGGTGCTTCTCTCTCCCTCTCTCTCTCTCTAAATACACACACACACACACGGATTAAATATTTAAATGTAAGAATCAAAACTATGAAGCTACTAGAAGAAAACCAGAAACAAGAGAAATAGACAAATGCTTCAGGATATTGATCTGGGTAAAAATATTATGGAAGTGGCCCAAAAGCAAAGACAACAAAGTTAAAAATAGACAAATGCTATTAAATAAACGTAAATAATATCTGCACATTGAAGGAAATAGGCAATAGAAGAAAGAGACGACCTAGATAATGGGAAATATACTTGAAACAACAAAGGATTAAAAATCAAAAAATATAAGGAACTCAATTCAACAGCAAAATAAAAACAAAACAAAGTCAAATAATCTGATGTAAAAGTGGGATAATATGAATAGAAATTTCTACAAATATATGCAAATAGCCAACATGTATTTGAAAAATATTCAATATCACTGATTTTCAGGGAAGTACAAATTGAAACCGCAATGAAACATCATCTCATTTCAGTTAAAATGTCTATTATCAAAAAGACAAAATATAACCAGTATTGGAGAACTTATGGAGAAAAGAGAATCCTTAAACACTTGTTGTGGAAATGTATATTAGTATGGCCATTTTAGGAGACAATATGGACATTCCTCAAAATCTGGAAATAGAAATAGTATTTGATACAACTGTCCCTTTACCAGTTATAAGAGTAGATTCAAAAGAAAGGAAATTAATATGAAGATAAATCTGAACTTCTATGTTTATTGCAACTATATTCATAACAGACAAGATAAGTAAGCAACCTAAGTACCATTGACAGATGAATCCATAAAGAAAATATGGCATGCATATTCATTTGAATAGTACTTGGCCATAAAAAGGGATGGATTATGTTGTTTGTAATTTGTGGTGACATAGAGAATCTTGGAGGATATTATATAAAGTGAAATAAGCCATGAACTGAGAGACAAATATAGCATGTTCTCAGTGTATAAAATCTAAAAATGAGCTCTTAAAATTAAAAAATAATATTGTGTTTACCTGGGGTTGGGAAGGGTAGGGAGCAGAATAGTACAGGGAGAGCTTGTTTAATGGGTACAACAACAGTCAGGAAAAATGCTACTCTTGGGTTACTTTATTTAACAATAATTTATTGTATACTTCAAAATAGAAGAAAAGATTGTAAATGTACCCAAGGAATGATAAGTGTTTGATGTGATAAATAGATATGTTAATTACACTAATTTGATCATCACATTTTATAAACAAGGACCAAATTATCACACTGTACCCCACAAATATGTAAAATTATTATTGATTTTTTGAAAAAATTTCCATTTTTTAATTCTCTCATTGTTTTCTCAGTCTCCTTTGGTGATTCCTCTTTTCATCAAACTCAAACTTTTTACTTTCCCTGTGTCTCTTTTCTTCTCTCTACACATTATCTTTGTGTGATATCATTTTCAAATACCATCTCTTAGGAGATAATTTCAATCATTACCAGACTGATATAGTCAACTGGAATTACAGACTGATATAGTCCACTAGTTACTTTACATTTTCACGTAGATGTCAAAGCATTTCACACTTTGACATGCCCAAACTGTTATTTTCTATTTCCTAAATCAGTTCCTTACTCATCTTTTTCCTACAATAATCACCACAGCATATCCCTCTAGGAAACAACTTGAGCTAAAAAAAAATGTTATTTTTGATTCCTCTGAGCTTTCATCATCATATATCAAATCCTTGGGATAGAATTTCCTTATCAGTGTTCTTGCTTTGATACTTACCATTCTACAAACTTTTCTCTTCATAAAATCAAAGTGAGCCTATCACACTTGATTTTAAATCTCAATCAGTGCTTATCACAGTTAGAATAAAATTCACTCCTTACCCTGGTTTATTAAACTCATTTAGATCCTGCCTATCCTCATTTATTCAACTATTCCCATACTGTTTTCCCTCTTGCATTATAGAATTCAATGCATTAGATTTATTTATTTATTTTACTAATTTCTGCCTTAGAGCCATTATTTTGGAATGATTTTTCCTAATATTTATGCCTCTTTTTGATATTCAGAACTAAACTTAAGTGGCACATTTCAGAGTGATTTCCTGATTACCCAATCTAATGTATCATGTTTAACAATATCACATAATGTTAATAATTTAATAAGTATATAGTTAATGTTTTTGTTGTATATTATTCTTTTATTCTATCCTTCAAAGTGTAAATTCCAAGAAAATAGATTTTTATCATCAATCGTAGGCAACAAATGTTTTACTTACCTATGTATCTGTTTATCTATATTTAAAAAATAAGTGAATGCATTAGCTCAGGTATATTATAGACATTTAATTTCCTAGAAATGCTTATTTTGTTTTAAACTCCATTCCTAAATAATTTTTTAAGGTAAGAATGTAATTAAATTCCTAAGCTATTTCAATTCAAACAGTTGCATTTCCACTTTTTTGTTTTTTTTTTTTTTAACTCCAAACAAAATGATATATTTAAGGTGAAATGCATTCAAAATCACCCACAAACATATATTCTTTTCAAAATCTTTTAATGTTATACACTTTGTAATAACCACTGGATAAGGTCCACATTTTGCATTAAATTCTTATAATATATGGGTTATAACCTGAAGGAAGATAATTACTTTGATCAGCTTAATCAGAAAGCTTATTGTCATTACCATTTTCTGATAGAACCTATGTGCACCTGAATGAATAATTAAAAGACTGCCAAAATCTAGCAAACCAAAAACTATGAAAAACCCACCAACATATTTCTGCTCATTTTTTGGTATTATAATGGGCTCTATCAATGCCAGAAAGGACTAGCCTATCAACAAGAATGTAGAAGCAACATAACCAGAGACTAGAGCACTGTTAAAAATGGCTTTGCTTAGGAATAAAGATGGTTTACAAAAGAGATGATATATATAGTTTGGAAATAAAACACTAAAGTTAACTGGCTAGATATTTAGGAAATGTGTTCATCAAATACATGTACATTTCCTGTTATCTCTTAAATATTTTTAATAAAAAGTAACATATTCTCATAGTTAGATGTTTATTTAATCATCAATTCATGTAAATATATTGTTACACATTTCTATTAAGATGACTATCTCAGTTTCTATAGAAAATAATTGAGATAAAATATTGACTGTCATTGTTGAATACAGTTTGACGTCTAAGACATCTGAATAAGTAGCACAATAGAAGCCCAAAACCTTTCAAAGGCAAGAAAGTGTAGGGGAATATATCACAGGCAGGGTGGACTATGTAAAAGTGCGAATTTAAGGGTATCAAGAACATTCAAGGCATTTATGGATATCTTTATCAAATCATTAGCTGACAACTAAGGTAAATAACTAGGAATTTCATTGATTCCTGTTAACAAAAATTCCAGCTTTAAAGATTTAATCCATGAAACTCATTAAACAAATAAACAAACAGAAGTAGTGATCACAACAAGGTTAGATAGCAACAATAATTGCCAGGGAAGGGGACCTCCTTACAAGAGTTATTAAATTATATTTTTAAAATGTTCATGTTAAAGACAATATTATTAAATCTGCAAAGAAATCAGAAAAGATATCCCTTTTATTGTTGCAAAAGCTATCAATATCAATTATTCCCTAGAAAGCTCAGATTGAACACATATATAGACATTAAACCAGCTATAATGAATATCTTCAATAAACTGAAAGGAAATGAATTTTAAATTATGAGTAGAAATAGCAATTATAAAAAAGAATTAAATAGAAAGGTAAAAAAGGTTAACTTAAAAATGCAATAGAGGCATTTAATAGTAAATTTCTGTTGGAAGAAGAAAAGAATCAGTAAACTTAAATATAGGTCTATAGACTGAAGAGTAGAAAGAAAATTAATGAAGCAAAATGAAGAAAATCTTAAAGACCTGTGGGTCAGTATCAACATTTTAACAGACACTAAAGAGAGTCACAGAAAAGAGAGAAAAAAAGAATAAAATGTAGAAATGATGGACTCAAACTTCCAAAACCTAGCAAATACAATAATATGCTCATCCTTGAATGTAAATAATTTTTAAAAAGTTTACTAAGTTCACACATTCAAAACTGTTGCAAATCAAAGAAAGACAAAGAGAATCCTGGAAGCAGCAAGAGAAAAAATGGAAATAAAAATACTAAAAAAAAAGATAAAACGAATGAAAGCAAAAACGGTTATTAGAAATGACCAAAAAAAATGCCATATATTTGGTAAGAACAAGAAAAAGGAGAGGACATTTAAATTATTAAAATAAAGAATGAAAAAGTGGAAATTACTACAGTTTTTATAGAAAGAAAAAGGACTAAAAGGGAATGATATGAACAGTTATGAATGAGATAATATAAATGAAATAAGTAACTTCCCAGAAAACAAGAAATGACTAAAACTGACACAAGAAGAAATAAAAAATCTGCATAGACTTATCAGATGGAAAGACATAGAAATAGTAAGCAAGAACTTCCCAGAAGTCGTGGCTGAAATGATTTCATTGAATCGTTACACACACTTTAAAAAGAATTGCATCAGAGAGAAAGAGAGAAACACACCCCAACTTATTCCATGAGTCTAGTGTTTAACATAATACCAACTTTACACTAAGACTTTGTAATATTTATTTTTTTTAGTCTGTATGTCATTTATTCTCTGAAGTGTATCATTTCTCTTCTTTTCTTTAGCTTTTATTTAATAAATATAAATTTCCGAAGTACAGCTTATGGATTACAATGGCTTTTTCCCCCCAGAACTTCCCTCCTACCCTCAACCCTCCCATCTCCTGCTCCCTCTCCCATTCCATTCACATCAAGAAATTCTCTTTATATACAGAAGATCAATTTAGCATATATTAATTAAAGATTTCAACAGTTTGCACCCACACAGAACATAAAGTGTAAAATACTGTTTCAGTACTAATTATAGCATTAATTCACATTGAACAACACATTAAGGACAGAGATCCTACATGAGGAGTAAGTGCACAGTGACTCCTGTTGTTGACTTAACCAATTGACACTCTTGTTTATGGCGTCAGTAATCACCCTAGGCTCTAGTCATGCGTTGCCAAGGCTATGGAAGCCTTTTGAGTTCGCTGACTCCAATCTTATTTCGACAAGGTCATAGTCAAAGTGGAAGTTCTCTCCTCCCTTCAGAGAAAGGTACCTCCTTCTTTGATGGCTCATTCTTTCTACTGGGATCTCACTCACAGAGAGATCTTTCATTTAGGTTTTTTGTTGTTGTTTTTTTTTGTTTTGTTTTGTTTTGTTTTGTTTTGCCAGAGTGTCTTGGCTTCCCATGCCTAAAATACTATCATAGACTCTTCAGCCAGATCCGAATGCCTTAAGGGTTGATTCTGAGGCCAGAGTGCTGTTTAGGACATCTGCCATTCTGAGTCTGCTGTGTATCCCGCTTGCCATGTTGGATCGTTCTCTCCTTTTTAATTCTATCAGTTAGTATTAGCAGACACTAGTCTTGTTTATGTGATCCTTTTGACTCTTAGACCTATCAATTGTGAACTGAAATTGATCACTTGGACTAGTGAGATGGCAATAGTACATGCCACCTTGATGGGATTGAATTGGAATCCCCAGGCACGTTTCTAACTCTACTATTTGGGGCAAGTCAGCTTGAGCATGTCCCAAATTGTACATCTTCTCTCTCTCTTATTCCCACTCATATTTAACAGAGATCACTTTTCACTTAAACACCTAAGAATAATTGTGTATTAATTACAGAGTTCAACCTATAGTGTTAAGTTGAACAAAAAAAAATACTAAAAGGCATAAAGTATTAAGTTTTATTTAATTTCAATAGAATAAGAAAAAATTTCATAATCATCTCAGTAGCCATATAAAAACTATTCGACAAAACCCAACATTTTCTCATGATAAAAACATGCATGCAACAAAAAGGAATGGAAGAAACTTTCTCAAACTGATGTAGGGCATGTATGAAAAGCACATAGTTTTTAATTCAATGTTTCAAGAAAAAATATTGAAAATGTGTGTTTTAAAGCTATCCAGATGGCAACAATTTTCACTACTGCTGATTCCAATCAATATTTTTCTGAGGGTTTGAGTGAAGGGGATTTTAAAAACATAAATGGCATCCACATTTAAAAGTAAGAAATGAAACCAGCTCTTTTAATAAATAATGGAATCTTGTACGTAGACAATTTTAAGGAATGCACCATAAACCATCGAGCCTATTAATGTTGATTGCCAGACAAAAGCTAAATATCCAAAAAAAATCCTATATACGGAAGGAGTTAGCAAGAAATATTAATATATTTCTGTACATTGGTGCATTAAAGTTCTTTAGAGATACAGAACCAATAGGATATGTACATAGGTATACGAAGAAGACTTAGGATAATCGACTCACACAATTACGGTAGCTGAGATGACACATAATAGGTCATCTTCAGAGCATCTAGGACACTGGTATCATTGCTCTGTTTAAGTCTAGGTGCCTAAGAACCAGAGAAACTCGGTGTAGCTCTCTCATTTTTCAGATAGAACCCCGAGTGCCAGCCAGGTGACCTCTGATATACTTCCTGGAACCCAAATGCCAGTGACTGACATCCCACGTTTGTCAAGCAAGTCTCAGATCTCAGAGTGAAAGGTCAATTTACCTTCTGTATTGAGTCCTTCCAGCTGATGATGCCCACCCACACTGTTGATGGGTCCTTCTATCTGGTCCTCTCAGACTCACATCGCAATCTTTCTTGGAAACACTCACATGGACACACTCAAAATAATGCTTCTTCAGGTTTCTCAGGATTCCTAAACTCAGTCAATCTGACACTAAAAATTAACTATCACAATTAGCAATATCAAGTATAAAATGAAATTAGTAGGATAATTCTATTTAAAATAACATGAAAAAGATACACATTTTAGTAATAAATTTAACAAAATAAATAGAATATTTACCATGTGAACACTACTATAAATCATTCATAAAAAATTAAAGAAACCTTAAGTAAAACTAAATATCTCCTATTATCATGAATCAGGAGAAAATATTCTCAAGGTGGAAATATTCCCTAATCTAAGCAACAGATTCAACATATTAGTATTAATTCCTTATACTGCATTTAAGGTTTGTATTTTTATGAAAGTGGACAAGTTAACATTAGATAGTATGTTGCCTCTATTATTGAGAAACAGTGGATTACTTTTTGATTTTGTTTTTTACTATTTGTTGAATTCTCTACTTAGGGGAGGGTTAAGCTTATCTTTATAAAATAAAATGAAAGTATGTCATTGAAAAATTAAGAGGGGCCTGCAGGACCAGCGCTGTGGTGTAGCAGGTTAAGCCGCTGACTTCAGTGCCAGCATCCCATATAGGTACTGATTCAAGACCCAGCTGCTCCACTTCCAATCCAGCTCTCTGCTATGGCCTGGGAAAGCAGTGGAAGATGGCTCAAGCTCTTGAGCCCCTGCACCCGCATGGGAGACCCAGTAGAAGCTCCTGGCTCCTGGCTTTAGATCGGCCTAGCTCTGGCCCTTGTGGCCATTTGGGAAGTGAACTAGCAGATGGAATACCTCTCTCTATCTCTGCCTCTGCCTCTGTCTCTCTGTAGTTCTGCCTTTCAAATAAATAAATAAATATTTTTTTTTTTTAAAAGAAAGAGGTGCTGGCACTGTGGCATAGTATTCTAAGACTGCTTGTGGTGCCAGCATCCTATATGGACACAGGTTCACTTCCTGGCTGCTCCTGTTCTGATCAAGCCCTTTGCCATGCCCTGTGAAAGCAGTAAAATATGGTCCAAGTGCCTGGCCCCTGAACCCGCATGGGAGACCCAAAGTAAGCTCCTGGCTCCTGGCTTCAGATCACCCAGATCAATATGGCCATTTGGGGAGTGAAGCAGAGGATGGAAGACCTTTCTCTCTGTCTCTCCCTCTCTTTGTCTAAATCTACTTTTTAAGTAAATAACTGTTATCTTTTTAAAAAAGAAAAATTAAAAGAAATAAGTAAGGAAAGAGGATGGAGGGTGGGTGGGAAATACCACTATACTCATAAATCTGTATATTTGAAATACACGAAATTTGTTCACCTTATATAAATAAAATATTTTAAAAAAGAATAGACATAGTGTTAGAGTAAGAAGTAAAAATTCAAAGTCATGATTTATCATTTTTTAAGAAAAAAAGAATGCCAAGAAAATTTAATAAGGGAAAGTCTTTTTGACAAATGGTGCCAAGAAAGTGGAAAGATATGCCAAAAAATGAAACTGGACCTCTATGCCAAACTGTATACAAAAACTAACTTGAACTACAGACTTAATTATAAGAGACAAAACTATAAAATAGTTAGATGAAAACATAGGAGTAAGCAAAAATCCCTTATACAAGATCAATTTAGCTTCATAAGAGTAAAAACCTTTGTGCCTCTAAGGACGCTGTCAAGATAGTGAAAAGACAGCTCATAGAACTGGAGAATATATTTGCAAATTTGGTGAAAATATTTGTGTCTGGTAAGGGACTTGTGTCGAGAATATATAAAGTCACAAATACAGCTCAGTAATAAAAAGACAAATAATCCAATTATTAATGGGAAATGGTTTTGTGTAGCCATTTTCCCAAAGGAAATTTACAAAGGTCAGAAAGTAAAGGAGAAGTTCAACATGATTAGCCATTAAACCACAATGAAAGCCAAAACCACAATGAAATTCACTTTACACTCATGAGGATGACAAAAATAACGGAGAGTAAGTAATAACTGCACAATAGCTTTTTGAGTGGCCTTGAACCAATCCTGCTCTTCCTTTTTCACTTGTAGTTTTCAGGAATGACTAGACCGTGCTGGGAAGGCCACACCTTAGACAGGGAAACATGTTGGCTGAAACAGTGCCCAATCTCCCCAGGAACAGGCTGTCCTTCAACAGTCTATCCCAGCAATTCACATTTTTCATTGTATATAGTTCATTGCAGACTGCTTTCTTTTTGGGTTCTCTCAACTATGGTACAAGTGAGACATGTACAATCAAGATTCTACATTCCCCAAGCAGTTTTCCTGAGCCTTGAGAGCCTGGCTTACAATGAGTTTTTGGCTTTTTTGTCCCTTGCCACTTATTTGTAAGTTTCAGACCTTCATGTAGAGGGTATGTGTGTGTGTGTGTGTGTGTGCCTATGTTGTATGTATGTGTATTCTGTTTTCCTGAACTCAAGACAAATTGGTAACCAGTGAGTAAGGATGTAGAGATATTGTAACCCCATGTACATGGTTGGTACAATTGTAAAATGGTTCAGATAGTTTGGAATATAGTTGGGTAGTTCCACAAATGTTGGACTTATCATATGATCCACCAATTCAATATATAGGTACTTAGCCAAGAAAACATATATTCACATGAAAACTTCCAGGAGCACTATTCATAATAGTCCCCAAAGTTAATCAGTCCACATGGCCATAAACTGATGGATAAATAAAATATGAAATATCCATTCACTGGATTAACAAAAATGAAAATAGTAATAAAGTATTGATATCCATTACAACTTTGGTGAACTTTAACACCATTTTGCTATGTATATCTGGGGAAGAAAATGTGTAAGATGAGCTCAGAATTTCAGATTATATCAGAGATTTAAACAATATATTAAAAATCTTCATGATGTGTCAGCGATATTTAGGTGCCAATTTGAATATGCTCACAGTGACCAAAGATGGAAGAGTTCAGTCATTAATAAGGAAAATAACTGAAGTCAACTGAAATATGGAAAGCATGTTTAAACCTAGGATTGATAATGTAACTAAAAATCCCTCATTAATCACTAAATTAACTTTGTATGACTATGTAACTAATTAACTTAAACTGGCATTATTTCTTATCTTGCATGGGTCAGGAGTGTGAATAAGGATAAGGCTTAGCTTTGTCATTTGCTGAGGGTTTCCCAAAGCTGCAATTGAGATATTGGTCAGGGTTAGGTCTCATATCTGTTGACCAGGACTGGCTCTCATATGATTCTTGAAATATTCTTTCAAGCTTAAGTGGTTGTTGGCAAAATTTAGCTCCTATGACTGAATGCTGAGGCTAGCATTCTAGCTAGCTGCTCATTGAGGACTGTCATCAGGTTCTGAAGAGCATCCCCAACCCCTTGAGATATGAACCCCTCTCTGCATCCCCTTATAAGGCGGTAGGTTACTCCTTCAGTGCAAACAGGAAAGAGTAACATCACCAAAAATGGGAGAGTGTAGAGCTCCAAAACACATTCCCTTCACTAGCGCAATGATTAAGTTGTGCAACATTTGGCAGAATCAAATTTTTTCAAACTCTGGAATCTAATTTTTAAAAAGCTTACAAAATCGTTCTCTCCCTTTTTGATTGTATCAGTTAGTATTAGCAGACACTAGTCTTGTTTGTGTGATCCCTTTGACTCTTAGACCTATCAGTGTGATCAATTGTGAACTGAAATTGATCATCACTTGGAATAGTGAGACGGCATTGGTACATGCCGCCTTGATGGGATTGTATTGGAATCCCCTGGCACATTTCTAACTCCACCATTTGGGGCAAGTCTGACTGAGCATTTCCCAAATTGTACATCTCCTCCCTCTCTTATTCCCACTCTTATATTTAACAGGGATCACTTTTCAGTTAAATTTAAACACCTAAGAATAATTGTGTGTTAATTACAGAGTTCAACCAATAGTATTAACTAGAACAAAAATAATACTAAAAGGGATAAAGTATGAAATTGTACACCAACAGTCAGGACAAAGGCTGATCAAGTCACTGTTTCTCATAGTGTCCATTTGCAGATGTCTTAAATAGCACTCTGGCCTCAGAATCAGCCCTTAAGGCATTCAGATCTGGCTGAAGAGCCCATGAGAGTATTTCAGGCATGGAAAGCCAAGACACTCTGGCAAACAACAACAACAACAAAAACTAAATGAAAGATCTCTGTGAGTGAGATCCCAGTAGAAAGAACGGGCCATCAAAGAAGGAGGTACCTTTCTCTGAAGGGAGGAGAGAACTTCCACTTTGACTATGATCTTGTCTGAATAAGATTGGAGTCAGCGAACTCAAAAGGCTTCCATAGCCTTGGCAACTCATGACAAGAGCCTAGGGTGATTACTGATGCCATAAACAAGAGTGTCAATTTGTTAATTCAACAATAGGAGTCATTGTGCACTTACTCCTCATGTAGGATCTCTGTCCTTAATGTGTTGTTCAATGTGAATTAATGCTATAACTAGTACTGAAACAGTATTTTACACTTTATGTTCTGTGTGGGTGCAAACTGTTGAAATCTTTACTTAATATATACTTAATTGATCTTCTGTATATAAAGATAATTGAAAATGAATCTTGATGTTAATGGAGTGGGAGAGGGATGGGTGCGAGTGGGAGGGAAGTTATGGGGGATAAGCCATTGTAATCCATAAACTGTACTTCAGAAATTTATATTTACTAAATAAAAGTTAAAAAAAGAAAAAAATGTGATAAATTTAGAATCAGATTTCAATTCTTAGGATTAGTTGTTTTTTGTAAGTTCCATAAATTAATTCTGTAAAGTTTGTATTTTTTTCTTTTTTATTAAGAGAACAGGGTCTAGAAGAGTGTTGGATGAACTCTGTGTTTTGACTGAAGTTATGTCAGGGAATAGGGAATGTTAATAAACTACAACACTGTTGAAACAAAAAAAAGTTTACAGAATAAAGAAGAATGCTTAATGATGAAATGATCTGCTAAATTGCAGGTAGAGAGTGGTAATTTCAGGTGGTAATTTTGCTTACCTGACTTTCATGACCCTCTCTTAGCTTAGCAGCAGCTGTTAGGGTGACAACCCACATTCTTGATGAAGCTTGTTGGTGCCAGGGAAATAACATAAACCATTTTCTTAAATAACTGTATGTATGTTTTGATCTGTCTGGTGAGTCCCTGAGGGATGGACTCAGGGCCTTTCCTCTGTTTTTCCTGCTTTGGAACTTCCAGATGGTGTTTGTTAAAATTATGTAAAGATAAATATACTATCCACACACCTCAGACAGATAACATGTATAGCACGCAGAAGAACACAAAATGTGGCAAGGAGGTTGCTGGGGAAGGAGCAGTGGGGAAAATAAGGGCTTTGAAAAGCTGCTGTGTATACTGGAGATGGCATGTGCATGCCCAGGGATGAGTAAATGTTTCGAAGTGAACTGAGAAGATCCTAAGCTTTTCACTTTTTCACTGTGTCTGACTTTGGCCGCTGTGCAAACAGGAAGTGAAAGTTAAGGGAGAGTCTTTAGGCTGGAGTGGACCAATACAGAGCAAATCCACAGGGACCAGGAGAGGAATTTTTTAATTAAAAAATTTATTTAATTTAATTAATTAAAAAATTATATATATATATATATAGAGAGAGAGAGAGAGAGAGATCAAGAACACTCTCATCCTCTTGTTCACTCCCTAAACACCCACAATAGCTCCGGCTGAACCAAGGTGTAAGCCAAGAGCAGGAACACAATCCAGGTGTTCAAGGAGGGTGGTAGGAACCCAGTTACTTGAGTTGTTACTCTTGCCTTCCAGGGTCTACACTGGCAGGAAAGTGGGGTCAGGAGTTGGAACTGATGATTGAACCTAAGTACTCCTATGTGGGATGTAGGTTCTCTTCCCTCTTTTTTGACTCCAGGGATTTAAGGAAAACATGGATCTTGATTCAAACAAATAACTGAGCAACTGTTCAAAAAAAATCAACACAGTCTGAATTCAAATGCTGTTTAGATATCTGATGACATTAAAGTATTGTTGTGAATTTGTGTAATTGTGATGACACCATTGCCATTATGTGTGAGTCTTTAGAAAGACTTGCATGTAAAATACATATCTACTGCTTTGTAAAATACATATGTGTAAATGTTTACCAGGGAGTATTTTGCATGGGCAGGTGGGATGTATCATTATGAGCTTACATCTGTATATATAAAATACATGAAATTTGTCCACTTTATATAAATTTTTAGAAGTTTAGAAAAGAGCTGAAGCCACTTACAAGGCACCCCCCAAAAATGAGTTATGTGGTGAAATATTTACAGATAATACATAATACTTTTATGACATATAAAGTCTGGGGTTTTATTCAAAGTGATCAGTTGTGTGTAGAATATATGGGTATAATGGTACAAAGACAGTCCTAAATTGATGACTGTTGAAGATGTGTAATAAATATAGTAGTTTAACTATATTGGGGTTTTTAAAGAAAATTTCATCTCTGTGGGTCTTATAATGGGAAAATGACACCTAATGAACTAATGAACTAAAAGTTAATGTACGAATGCATAGGTTGGATGGTAGCCCCATTGTAATGGTAGTTGGAGGTGGAGTCCTGGGGAAGTGATTAAGTCATAAGGATGTAGAGCCTTTAAGGATCTTATTAGTACCCTTGTCAGAAAAGGCACAAGAGCCTCCTCTCTGACTGCTCTCTGCAGTGTCAGTACTCAATGAGAAGATGGCTATTTACAAAACAGAAAGTTTTGTAACCAGGCATCTACTGGTGTCTTGGTCTTGATATTTCTAGCCTCCAAAAGTGTGATAAATAAATGTTTTTAAGCCACCTAACCTATTGTGTATTTTTTAAAACAGTAAAAACTGACTGAAGCACCATGGTTGTATACTTCCAGTTTTAGAAATGTTGAATGCTATTATAAAGGGGATAGAGTAGGATCTGGTACAATATTCAGTAAGAGGATCAATAAAATTATAATTCACCTATCAAAATATAATACTATATCTCATCAGATCATGTATGTGTATCTATTACATGCACATTTAATATTTATAAAATCTTATTTATAAAATTAAATTCTATTTTTACTAAAATATTATTATAGATTTATGAAACTGCATAGTTCTTCTAAACTCCTTAAGTGGAAATGAAGTATATTATTTATCTAGATAATTTAGATAGCTTTATTTTATTTTATTTATGGTTTATATTTTGTTTCATATGGACTAAAGTGTAGCTATGTGGGGTAAATGCATTAGGTAATTATTCTGAAGGTGAGGATTTGGTGCAGAGGCTTAAGGTGCTGCTTGGGATGTCTGCATCTCAATTCAAACTGCCCAGGTTTGAGTTCCAGTTCTGCTTGTAGTCCAGCTTCTTGTTAACCTTTTGGAAGCAGCAGGTGATGGTTCAACTATCTCAGTCCCTGTCACACACTTGGCAGATTCAGATAGAGTTCTGGGATTTTGTGTTTAGCCTGGCATTTGAACAGTGAACCAGAGGCTGGAAGCTCTCTCTGTCTATCCCTGTCTCATTGCCTTTCAAATAAAAAATTAATTAATTAGAAAGCACTTAAGAAACCTATTTGATATCTTACTAGATTTTCTGCATTGCTGTATATTCTGCAGCAATAATTTCTATAAAAAGGACAGTTTACCTAATTATAGAAAAAATAGTGATGGGTTTATTTTAATAAAATTCTACCATATAAAACATTTTAATTTTGCCTGAATAAGATTATATTTCATAATAATATACACCAAAAGCCCAACAAAGGAGAAATCTTTTTAAACTGGACCTTCACTTTGTGGAATTGCTGTTGGTCAATTCCCTGTTCATCCAATAGTCAATTGACATTTTCCATAACAAGCCTTATTAATTTTCAGGAATTATTCATTTTGACAGCATCTATTTAGAATTCACTGTAGTAGAAATGGAGAAGGGAAGGATGGAAGTGGATACTTTAATGTATTAAAGAGGAAGATGAGATGCAATAGCACCTGAGAAAATTCCACGAATTTGAATAACAGAGAGTAAAGGTTGAGTTCTGGATGTTAGTGTCTTTGTTATAGGGTTTGCAGTGGGAGGGGACACAAACAGATCATCTAGCATTGACTTATCTTCAATACAGTCTCAGCTAAAGCAGTTTAGACAGAAGTAGAAATCCATTAAATATCCTCTGCAGGAGGGCATTCATCAAACTCTCCCTATGGACCACTTATCCTTGGGAAAATCACATTGGGTAAGTTTCTTATAATGCAGAAATAGTGTGATGTTCCTGGAATGTGGCTGCTGAATTCCTGGCAGTTGCAATGCAATATAAATATATATTACATGATGTTGTGTAACAAATGCAACGCTAGTATTTTTCTCTTTCTGTCTTTCTCCTTTACAGTAAGCAACCTTAATAGAGACTGCAGTTCAATGACAGAGATTCTTTAAAGTTTATTCCTTTATAAAGTAGTAATAGTAGTAATAACATCTATGTTAGAGGCTTAAAGACTAAATTAGATAGATAATTATTACAAAATGCATAACATCAAGTATAGCACATAAGTGCTCAATGTTAGCTATTGTTTTATTATTATTTCACATGATTATAGTTAGCCACATAAATGACTGGTAAGTCTGACCCCATTTTTTTCCTGGCTTTGTAAATAACTAGAGCAGCTGCTTATTATTAAATGGATGTTAATATAATCAGAGAGTGTAGGGTGTGGTGTAATCCATGTGGATAAAAGTAGTTTAGAAAGTCAAAGGTAATTCCTGAGGACTAATAGTCTATGCTTAAGTGATAATGAAATCAATCATTCAGCACTTGGTAGAGAATAGCCTGAGTGGACATAATGTATTGGCTACAGGAACAGGTGTTATCCACGATGTTTGAAAAAAATCTGTTCTTCAAATTTGCTGAAGGAATCTCAGAGTTGCACTGTAAAAAATATATGCTGTCACTCCAAAACTCCAGTATAGCAAATGCTTTTTCTGTCACTTGGAATACAAAGATATGACTTGGTTCCTAAAGGAAAATGTTATTTATACAAATTATTTACTTGTCTATTGAATTCTTTCAAATACATTGAAGAGTTTACTTTTAGCATGTCATATCTGTACTCCTATCTGTCTTGTTAACAAATGTGTCTGAGTCAGTTCAGGCTCCTGTAGATAGATTGGGTAGCATAAACAACATAAATTTATTTTATTAGAGTTCTGGAGGTTAGAAATTTGAGATCAGGGTGCCAGAATTTCTAGTTTCTGGTAAGGCCTCTATGCTTTGCAGGTGGCCAGTTTCATGCTGTGTTCTTACATGTGCTGGAGATTAGGGCTCCAATGTACGAATTCTGGGAGCATGCAAACTTTCAGCCTATATAGTATCTTAAAACAGTGAGGTAGAAAAAAACCTCTGCATAGATAGGAAATACCAAAAAAAAAATTGAAACATTCTAATATAAATATAGTCTCATAATTTTGGTATGCATTATAATTTATAACTCTCTTATTTAATGGAACAATAAATTAAGGTGTTAAAAGTGCTGTATTAATTTTGGGTAAGAAATCAAATTTTCACACAGGGAAAATTTATCTTTGGTTCTGTTTTCTCTAGTTATTTCCATCTTCTAATTTAAGTATGTAATATTTTATCTTCCTATCATCTTCTTCAAAACATTTTATATACAGTTTGTCCCCCAGCAGCCTTTCTTTACTTGCTACATATGAGAGGTCTTCAAAAGTTCATAGTAATATACAAAAGACTATAAACAATAATCTACTGAAAAAAAATCCATTTTGCTCACATACAGTAAATTTGAAAATAATCACAGATCATTAAATCTGTAGTAGTATATCATGCTTAACTATTGGTTTGACAAAGATTTAAACAAAACTGAACTATGGTCTTTTTACTTGCTTCATTTTATTTAGTGGAGAACTAAATCTCTGACTATAATATAAATTAAAAATGTGTTATCTCAAAAATTAAGAGAGAGAGAGAAAGAGAGAAAGGAGGAGGGAGGGAAGAAGGGTGGAATGAAGGTATTCTTATATTCTTAAAATTGCATCTATGGACTACACAGAATTTGTTCACTTTGTGTTAATATCACATCAACATGAGAATTGAAAACATATTAAAATATAGTCAGTAATTCATTATTATTGACAACCTTCAGAAAATAAAATATGCTATCAATTTATGTTAGGGGTTACATTTTATAAATAATAGTGGTATCTACCAATATATTTTTATTTTAAAAAGAGAAAAACTAAATACAGAAAAATAATTTCTCTAAAGTCAGGAAGCAATTTCCTGGTAAAGTTGGTTTGTGGACATAGTCATTGCTCACATTCTTAACCGCAATTCTAAACACATTTTCACATCCATAAGTTGTAGATAATAGTGAATATCTCACTGAGTTTCTGTAAAAATTATAGAATCATAAAAAATGTTACAGTTGCCAGCATCTTGGTGGTACTCAGATGTTCATTATTTTTATTGATGTTGTTCATGTTGTAATTATTAACTTTAAAATGCTAATTATTTTTCCTATGCCAACTTCATAGATTTATTATGCTGTCATAAAGATCACATTTTGCATTTGAATTGTAATTGTGAATTATAAAATACAAATTCTATGAAGGATTTTTAAAAAGTTCATGGAAATGTGTATTTTGAAAAAAATGCTTGGATTTCAAAATTTTTGCACCAAAATCAACATTTTTTGATTCAAAAAAAATTCATAGTAAATGTATATTATGAAAAAACTGCATAGATTTCAATTTTTTTCATCCAAACATTATAATTTATCATAACACATGCCTAAGCAGGATCTAGTTTGAGGCCCTAAGGAGGATGTTATCAGTTTGAAAACAGTCTATATTAGAGCAACATGAATTCTGCTAAAACTGAAGCAAGAACAAATATCACATTTGTGATGTAACGTGTTGAAGAATGATGAAATAACTGAAAATTTACAAAAAGTTTGTGGAAACAATGCCCCAAAGAAGTTAAAGAAGGGGTGAGAGGATTTTGAAGATTAATTCTGAAGTAGTAGGCAACCCATATTAATTTGCAAGAAGAAATTAATCTTATTTGTGCCCTAATTGAAAAGACTGACAATTAACATCAATAATGATAGCCAACACTATAGAAATCTCAATTGGATCAGCTTATACAATTATGACTAAAAAAAGTAGAATGAAACAAATTTCTGCTCAATGGAAGACAAAACTGTTGCACCCAGATTATTTGCAGGCAAGAGCAGAGTTCTCAATGAAAATTTTAAACAAGTGTGATCAAGACATTGAAGAATTTCTTCAGTGAATTGTAATGAGAGATGAACCATAGCTTTGCAAGTATAATCCTGAATATAAAGCACAGTCAAAGCAATGGCTACCAAGAGATAGAACTGATGCAGTCAAAGTGGAATTGGAATCATTGGGAAAAAATGTCATGATGAATTTTAAGGAAATCCCAAGATATTTTACTTGATAAATTTATGTATGGAAAACAAATGATAAAATCTACTTATTAAGAGATTGTTCAAAAAAGTTAGCTAAAGGTTTATCAGAAAAACACATGGGAAAACTTCCTCATAGAATACTTCTTCACCACAACAATGTTTCTGCTCATTTTTATTAAACAAGAAAAATTCTGTAAGATTTTCTATAGGAAACCATTATGCATCTGCCCAACATTCATGATGTTGCTATTTCTGACTTTTTGTTGGATAATCTTAAAATACATTTAAGAGGCTTTCATTTTCCTTCTACTAATAATGTAATTAGACTGCATTGGCATGGATAAATTCCTAGCACCCTCAATTCTTCATGGATGGACTAAATAGTTGGCATCATTGCTTGCAAAAATGTCTTGAACTCAATGGTGATTATTCTGAGAAACAAAGAATGTATTTTTGCCTCATAATTCTATTTTTCAATGAAAATTTGAAATGCCCTTGTAAATGAAGCAAGAGTTTTATAGCTGGTTTCTGTGTTTCCAGTCTGGTCTATCTCTAACATTACCAATATAACAGCTAAATCATCCTTCCCTCTTTACTTCTCTTCTTTCCCTCCTTTACAATCTCCTTTCCTCTTTCTTTCATTAATTCATAATTTTAAGGAAGAATTATCTTTTGTTTTCTTTAAAAATTGCATGGCATGTGATTTCATTATTGTTCATAATTATTTGCCTTTTCATCTTTTTTTTTTTTTTTTTGGACAGGCAGAGTGGACAGTGAGAGAGAGAGAGAGAGAGACAGAGAGAGAGGTCTTCCTTTGCTGTTTGTTCACCCTCCAATGTCCGCCGTGGCCAACGTGCTGCGGCTGGCGCACCGCGCTGATCAGATGGCAGGAGCCAGGTACTTCTTCTGGTCTCCCATGGGGTGCAGGGCCCAAGCTCTTGGGCCATCCTCCACTGCACTCCCTGGCCACAGCAGAGAGCTGGCCTGGAAGAGGGGCAACCGGGACAGAATCCGGCACCCTGACCGGGACTAGAACCTGGTGTGCCGGCGCCGCAAGGCAGAGGATTAGCCTAGTGAGCCGTGGCGCTGGCCACTCTTCTCATCCTTGAATAAAGCCAGCCTTACCACATTGACTTTATTCATGGTTGTGAGATTTGTTTGGGCTGTTGAAATGTAAGATAAAGTAATGTGTGTTAGACCTATGCAGAAACTTTGACAGTCTTGTAATTTTCTGCGTTATCATTTTTTGTATGTGTAATGAGAAGTCTGTGTTATAACATCGAATATTCCTTCAGTGTATATTCTGGATTATAGAGCATAATCATAGCAAACCAACTTAACTGAGTTAGAAATAGTTTTCATTGTAATATTTGGATAATTTGTAATTCTTTATAACTTCACCTAGAGTAAAGTAAATAACACAAGCCTAAGTCATCTGTAAATTTCATTTGTACAAGAGGCAAGCAATATAAATAGATGAAAATATGATAACACTTTGTATGCACATTCTTCTGGATTCCTCTTCTAGGTAACCCCTGTCCTTGATTTCTGGTGTCTTTTCCATGCCTGCATGCCTGTAAAGATATGTGATTATGTAATTTACATAGTTAATTTCTCTGTTTCATTTAGGATACTTTTGCTATGTGTATAAAATATCTTCTCAGAATTTTCATGAAAATCATGTCCGTACACATTACAAAACTAAATATTAAAATGATAAATAGAAGAACATGCACAAATTCACCATTTTGTCTCCTGAATTTCTGCTATCTTGTATCTACTTTTATTCTGGACAGTCTACTAGATATTTTCATAGAAAACAGTTTCCTTGGATCAGACAGCAGGTAAGTTTGTTGTCTAGTATGACAAAAATATTTTTCAATAATAAAATTTGGGCAAATTTGCTGAGACTTCCTAAACTTGGGAATCCTCAACTACAACACAAACCAACTATATATAAAAAACTTTTATATATATATATAAAACTTTATATAAATATATAAACTTTATATATATATATATATACACCTTATATAAAGAGTCACCTAGATATTGTATCATAGAGGTTGAGAGTAATAGGAATACATGAGAGGTCTTTGAAAAGTTCAAGGAAAATGTACATTATACAAAAATTAAGCATGAGTTTTCAAAATTTCTTTTGGCACTAAAATAAACTTATCTTTTAGCTCCATTTTCCACCAGCATTTTGAAGCCCTGTTGTATATGAACATGAGGCTCATTTTGCCTCTTTTTGTGAATAACAAATTTCCTATATCTTATCTAGGAATCTCATATATTATGCCAACATCTGTGAAAGTGTTTTGGGATAGGTTTGGTTGATTTGACACTGGTGACCATTAATTTTCCTGTAGTTGGTTAGTGGTATTTTCCTCTAAGATTGGAAGTTTTCTGTTATTATATCTTTGAATAAGCTTTATACCCCTCTACTTTCAAATTTCTTGAGCCCTAATAGCTCAGATATTTCTCTTTTCTTGATGTTGCCAGGTTCCCATAAGCTGTCTTCCTCTTGATTCATTGTTTGACTCCTCCAACTGTGTATTTTCAAATAATCTGTCTTTTAGCTCACTGTTGCTTCCTTCTATTTGATCTATGTGGCTATTGATGCCTTCTATCATGTTTTTAATTTTGCTTAGTGTGATTTTTAGTTGAAGGATATCTCTTTGACTTTGTTGAATTACTTCCATCTCTATCAATTGTCTCTGTTAGAGCATTAAACATTTTTTCTCTGTGTTCTCTTGCAATTCATTGAGTTTCTTTAAAATGGCCATTTTGGAATCTTCATCCCAGCATTTGAAAATTCAATTCCCTAATGATTCATTTCTGACAGTTTATTTTGCTTTTTAGGTAAGGTCATGATTCCCTGGAAGTACTTGATGTACCAAGTGTTGATGTATGATATGGTCTGTGCACTAGCAGATTAGGTATAGTAATCTGGATTAATTCATGGCCGTCCTTCTAGAAATTTTAAGCAGTATGTAGATTTTCTATGAGCCCATGGATAGTCCTGTTGTTTTAGCACTAGTAGTTTTAGTTTTAGATTTAGTTTTACTACAGACAGATTTAGTTTTGCTCCAGGTCTGTTACTAGTTTTTTTTTTTTTTTTTCTTCTTCTTCTTTTTAATAAACACTCCACAAGCTCAGATTTGTCCAAATCCACAGCTAATGTGTTTTTCAGAGTGAATTGGGCAAATTACTGAAAAAGGGTAATAAATCCCTACAAGCCTCTTTCTGGGCCTGTGGCAAGTTTTCCTATTCCTGTGCTGCAATGCTAAAACACACCTGAACCCACAGCCAGTCAAGACCAGTGCATCCTGGGAGTAGAATCACTTCCCACCCTGCTATGGTCTTTCTGCTCCTGAGGTGGACTCATTCTCTGTTGCTGCTTCTAAAACCACTGGTGAAGCTGACTTGAGTGTAATACATATCCACTGAGGTCAAAAAAGTCCACTTGGAACTAAAGTGGGTCCAGAGGCATGGGTAGGCATTGGTCTGAGGACAGGGACCATTCAGACCTGCTGGGTATAACTCCTTGCTGTTTGCTAAATGTGGAAAAAGAGGTCGAGGAGGAAACCCTTCAGCTCCCCAGACAGGTCCTAGGTGGGTCACACCAGGAATTCACAGTCATTAGACAATGTGTAATCATGGGGGTGTACATGAAGCCCACCTGTGGTTGGCGATAATACACACATCAAAAGAAGTCTGTCCCACGAAAGTGCATGTCTTAGCTTATTACTGGGGCAAATCCAGAAGTTTAATCCACAGACATTTGTCTAGGGATGGCCACCATCAAGATCTGCTCAGTGTTAGGCTCTACTGGTTGAGCACTGAGTCCCAAGACTGGGCTCCTTGTTGTCTATCCAAGGCCTGTGGATGGTGATAAAGGTAGCTCCAAGGCCACCCATCCTGGGAAACTCTGAGTCACAAATAAGTCTCACAGTCACTTGGCCACCCAAAATCATAGGGTTGTACATCAAGCTCACTTGAGGCTGATGGAAACATGGTGGAATGAGTCCTTCCCCCTAGATTACATCTGCCTGGTGCCAGGCAACTCTAGAGGTTTTATCTGAAAACACCACTGTAGGGCTGCAAACTTTTGAGCTTTATCAGATGCTGGGTCTCAGGGCATTGGGCTGCAAGGCCTGTTCTCAAGCTCCCTCTTCTTCCCCATTGCAGCATTGTAGTCTTGCTCTACAGTCTCCTGGTGGTTGAGGGAAGGGCAGCAGGGGGTTGCTTAGCTGAGGATGCTCCAAATATTTGGTCTGTGGGTACAGACCTAAGAGCAGAAGTCATAGTTACTCTGACACTGGTATTCAATTCCTAATCCCCCCACTTACTCACCCACCTAAGCAGGAGGCATGTCTCTGCTGCTGTGCTAATTGGAACTTGGAGAGGGGTGACACAGGCAACTTTTTCTTTCCTGTTTTCTTCAACAGAACTTTTCTTACTGTTGTAATAAAACAAGGCATTGTGATCTGTCTTCTGCTTTCCCTGACTCTTATAAAGGTGATTTGCTGCACCAATAGTTGTCATGTTGGTGTCTTTTTGGAGAAGTAATCACCAGAGCATCTTTCTCAGCCAGTCTTACTTATTTGCTTCCCAGAGCCGCTGTGTTAGTCTTAATTGGGCTACTTCAGATGTAAACACATACATCCTGGTTAAAATTCATATGAAAAAATTTCAATTGAGGGAAAAAAATGTTTGTTTTCTTAATAGCCTGATTTTGATCTTACTCTGTTGGAGCAAATGATTTTTACCATTATTTTGCATAAGGAGACTTTTGTTTTTTCTTGTTGTCCAGCCATGCTCAGATTCTAAGAGAAATCATACTTCCTCTAAATGTGGTGCCAGCTCTGATTAGAGCCTTTTATCCTTATGTTAGAGGAAAGTTTCATTTCATCCTGTCACACTTAGGTTCTCATTTAATCAAGTTTACAATTTGCCCTTTGCCAATTCTGTAAATTTAATTTTCCACCATTTTCACACATGCGCTCTCAGTTCCAGCTCTTTCAGATTCCTTAGTTCCCTACTATAAGCACTTGATACTTTTGATTTTTAATGACGTTTCATTTAAAAACTTTTAGATGAACCTCAAATATATAGAACAGACAAAAACAGAGTTCCTTCTGTGGAAGCAGGGAAGTGATCCCACTCCATCCAGTTATCTTCCTCTAGATCCAATTCATGGATTCTGCCCATTTGACTTGTTCTCCTTCATCTAGTCCATTCTTCCTTATCAGTGTTCCCCATCTTGGAACACTTCTCTAGCCTGCTGTATTATCTGAGATGTCAGAGTAGTTCAGTCTGCCCACCTCGCAGTACACCATGCTACACTATTAGAGGTTATCATTCATTAACACTACATCAAACACTGGGAGCAAATAGGACTCTTTCACTTCTGCTTTGTATTCAAAACATATTTGATGAATAAAAATTTCTACTAGAATATTTCTGCTTTAAATCATGTTTCTGTATTAGAGAGCTTAAAAATGAAAGGAATAATGGAACTTAAAGATAACATGAATTTTCCATGAGCTTTTCAAAGACCTCCTGTATATTAGTTTTATTTAAATGTGATCACTTCTTGATTTTTCAAAATTGTGGACATTAAAATATTTAGAATTATGATTCAATAGCATACTATCTTTTATTTTTCTGGAAAGTCACAATGTTTGGCTGAATGTAGTTGAGCCCCAAGAGAAAGCTGACTCAAGAGTCACAGTTTATATTCCCTTTTATGCTGATTCCCATAAATTGTACAGCCTAGGGTTAGGAAGTGTCATCTCTTAGACCAATGTTAAGCATCAAAAAATGAGCTACCTCTGAATTTTTAATTTAATTTTGATATTTAAACCCGAGAAATAATTACTGCAAGTTACATTGTTACTTAGTAACATATTGTGTTTGTGTATGCATGTGTCTGTCTGTCTTTGAATGTGTGTGCATGCATATATGTGTGTTGTGGCAAGAAAGGGCTAAAGTGTAAAGTGTATAAAATGTAGACTGTGGAGTAAGTTTTCAGAGGAACAGTCTAAAAAAGAAAATTAAAACCGGCGCCATGGCTCACTAGGCTAATCCTCTGCCTTGCGGCACCGGCACACCAGGTTCTAGTCCCGGTCGGGGCGCCGGATTCTGTCCCGGTTGCCCCTCTTCCAGGCCAGCTCTCTGCTGTGGCCTGGGAAGGCAGTGGAGGATGGCCCAAGTGCTTGGGCCCTGCACCCAATGGGAGACCAGGAGAAGTACCTGGCTCCTGCCATCGGATCAGCACGGTGCGCCGGCTGCAGCGTGCCGGCTGCGGCGGCCATTGGAGGGTGAACCAACTGCAAAAAGGAAGACCTTTCTCTCTGTCTCTCTCTCTCACTGTCCACTCTGCCTGTCAAAAAAAAAAAAAAAAAAAAAAAAAAAAGAAAGAAAGAAAATTAAATACGTACATGTGATGTAAATATATAGTGTATATCATCTAGATCTAGATACACAATTATGAGCTTTTGTCACTAAGAGGCACATTGCAAAATCTCAGTGTTACAGTCCCATCAGATGTGCTTGCTTTGAAGTTTAATTGCTGCTGTACTGTGTGATAAAGGAGGTACATGATGTTCAGCTCATCTCATTTCACCTTAGGCTCAGACTAAATTATCAGTTTTTATACTCCCTTGCTGGAGTACTACAGATGGTACAGGTTTTGGGAATCCTGAGTAGTCTGAAGTCATCCTTTAGTAGCTTTTTAAAATGGCTTAAATCTATTGCCCAGTAACAGTGGGAAACCAATATTCTCTTCCTTTTTTCTAAAGATTTTTAAAGAATTTGTTGTTTGACATCTTTCATTCTGAATTCCTTCTCCTATTGAATTCTTTATTAACCTCCACAACATTGCTCCTGATTTTGCAATTTTCACTTCACTGAATGTGTCTCTGGGATTTTAAAAACAAAAATGTCCAAAGAATAATTTTGACTGATAATTATGCAGAAACTAGCATATATACTCTCAGGGTCGCCTTTGCCCTTCATATGAAACAGCACTTTGTTACACAACTTGATAATTAAGACACATTTTTTCCACGTACCTATCAACTTAAATCCTGATTTACTTTTATTTTAGATATAAAAGTTCCAGAATTATATGTAACTGAAAGAAGTGCTCTTTGACTTATATTCCACTGCAAAATCCCTGTTTATTTCATTTATTCCTTATCCTAACATATTCAAAGTTTGATCACATATAAGTCAGAATTAAAGAAATGTTTTAGTGCATCTTTAACCTAAAATATAGAACTCTTAAAAAGCCTTAAATAAACTTTGGTTACTATAACACAGCTTATTATTTTTATAGCATTTACAACATTTTCCTGAAGTAAAATTGGATTATCATGATAGAATGCCCCGTATTTGTGGTTTTCTGTTCAAATAACTATCAATTAAAATATGACAACTTTTTCTGTTATTATATTTATAGTCATATTGATGGAGCTTCACTTTATTTACAGAATTATATTGATTTTTCAAGTTCCTAAAAGGCACTTGGAAAGGACGGTAATGGAATGGATAGATGCGTTGCCTTGTAGATCAATCAGTGAGAATTTCATGGATTGTAAAGTGAGGACATATTTACTGAGGTCAGCATTTTTGTTCCTGCTGCTGCTTCTGGAACTGCAGCCAGAAGCTTATTAGTACTAGCTACATAATTTCTGGAATAGCAAGCGAGTAAGAGCACAATATGGCAGAGTTTCTTGGCAGGAAATTGTATTCTCTTAACTGCTTTAATTCTTTTGATTGCATTAGGGGCAGCTCATCTCTGATGAAATGCTCTCAGCCAAGACCTAGGAATATATCAAATAAGAGCTGATGCCTCATTTCTTTGAGCAGAGCACTCAATTGCAAAAATAGTCATGGATGAAACTTAAGTGCAGTTACAATATAAATTAAAAAGCTAAACACTTTTAGTAATATTTTATTCCTTTATTTTTTTACAGAATATGATATTGCTACTACCAGGTTTATGCACGCATGTGAGTAAATATGTGAACTTGTATAAATGTGTGTGTGTTTACATTCAAATAATGTAACTCTGTTGCAGTCATGTGACATTTATGCTTGTGTAAACACAGTTGAATCTGATGTTCAGCAGTGTAAGTAGGAAATTTTACATTTTCTAGAAGTTGCAAGCATGATAAAACTATTATACAAGTCCAGAAAATAAAGTGCTTTAGCAACAAAGATTGAGTATGGTGACAAATCATTGGAGGTGAAATTGGCTTTCTGTCGAAAAAAGTAATACAAATGAGAGAGCAAACAAATGACAACCATCAATGAAAGTGATACAATTCTCCTCCTTTGAACTGATATTATGGAATTATATATCATAAAATTTAATGGAATTCAAGATATGAAAGTTCGTAGATGAAGCAACCTAAACCAATGGGAAGGCTTAGGCCAATGGAAAGTTAGTGCAGTGACTGGTGGCTCATTCCAGGCAAAACTGACAATGACCTCCTGCTTCAGCCATGATTCACCATGTGTGCAGAAGGCTTTGTAGGGGCATTAAGAAAACGAAATAAAACATCAGTGCCGGAAGATAATGAGTTTTGTAGCTAGAATCATCTAAGAAATTTCAATATGTATTCCAGACTTCAAAATTAGTGTTTGTCATATATACCTATGTTATATTTTCTGTTAAATATATTTCTTGACTACTTTTTAAGAGTGTTATATTCAAATGTCCAGAATTTAAAGGGTAAAAAAATTGGGAGTAGGAATGGAAAACTGTGCCAGCATTTAATGATTCTACTTGGAAGAACTGAGGATATATCACACATATTGTTGTGCTAAAAAGGGTTTTGTTATCTAATTGAATTATTTGTCCCAAACTCTTTGGTGATCTGTATCTCATTGTACTGTTGCATCTTATGCTGCTTAAATTCACAGAAACAAAATGCTAGTAAATGCCACTCTTTTTCCTGCCTTCCCAGAAACAGATAGATTTCTAGGAAGAAAGCATCATTTCTGAAGTCTACTCTCAGAGCATTCTTCTAGGATCTGAGAGTAAATGGAAAGATTAAAAAGGAATTGAAGAATTTGAATATATAGATAATTCATTCTTTGACCTTTAGACAATTTACTTAACCTCTTTAAACTTAAATCACTTTTTTACAAAATGGGAAGGTTAAATTCATAAGCCCTAAAGCTTAAGAGGCCTATGATATTATACAGAGGACACCAGACCATATTCCTACTATTTAACTGTAATGTTGTACTCATTGACCAGCAACACCCCATCCCTCCTACCTCCAACCCTCTTCACCTTCTGATAACCACTCTTCTACCTTCTACTCCTATAAGATCAAGTCTTTCAGGTTCCACATTTAAATGACATAATGCTGCATTAATCTTTTTTGTTGGGCTTATTTCTATTACACATATGGTGATTATGTAACAATGATATATTTTGTATTGCAAAATAACTAGAAGAGAGGATTTTGAATTTTCTTACCATAAAGAAATAATAAATGTTTGGGATGATATATATGCTGAATACCCTGATTTGATCAATACAGAGTATATGCATATTTCAACATCACAAAATACCCCAAAATATGTATACTTGTGTGTCAACCAAAAATAATGTAATGCAAAACTATTCTACATTGGAATAGTCTTAAATTCAAGACAGCTGCCATTTCTATTTTTCCTATAATTTTATATATGACAAATATATAACATTTTATTTATTTATTTATTTGACAGGTAGAGTTACAGACAGTGAGAGAGACAGAGATAAAGGTCTTTCTTCCATTGGTTCACTCCCCAAATGGCTGCAACAGCTGAAGCTATGCTGATCCGAAGCCAGGAGCCAGGTGCCTCCTCCTGGTCTCCCATGCGGGTGCAGGGGCCTAAGCACTTGGGCCATCCTCCACTGCCTTCCCAGGCCACAGCAGAGAGCTGGACTGGAAGAGGAGCAACCGGAACTAGAAGCCGGTGCCCATATGCGGTGCCAGTGCTGCAGGCGGAGGATTAACCTAGTGTGCCATGGCGCCGGCCCCATATATAACCTTTCTGTTGTACCACTGTTTACTATTTGACTGACAACAATATGTCACTAGTTTCTTTTCCCTATACCTCATAAAATTGTGTCAAGAGCTCTTATAGATCTTTTCCATACAGCAGAGGGGATATTGTGAAGCATTAAAAATAAATATTATTTTGAAACCCTTTCCACAATGGCATATTGCTTGTTCTGAGACTTGAAAATTTCCATGTGTAAGAAAAGCTGGGAAAACAGAGCCAGTTTACGAGACTGGGAAGGACTCTGGTTGCCTAATACAAATAATTCACATTCTTGCTGCTGTACTAATGAGAACAGTTGCTGATGATAGAGGTACCAGATGTGTGTATGTGCATATAATTATATATATTTAATTGCTGTTAGAGATCCTGCATTTTAATAAATTTCCATTTATTTTGTAACATCACTATATTATGCTAATATTAAATGTGAATTTTGTTATAAAACATGTATTCGTTATAAAACATATATTTGTTGCACATTCACATTAAAATGTAAATTTTTATATGAAGCTTGATTATTTTGTGGGGTTTTTTGACACTGGTATTCAGAATGTTCTTACACAAATGTTTTGCAATTATGTGAGATGTTTACATTCCATGCAACATGAATTTTTTTCAAAAAGTATTTCCATTTACTTGAAATTCAGAGTGACACAGAGAGAGAAATAGAGAGAGAAATCATCCATGCTCTGATTCAGTGGACAAATGCCTGCAACATCTAGGGTTGGGCCATGTGGAAGCCAAGAGCCAGAAACTACAACTTGGTCTCCCGTGAGAATGATAGGAGTCCAAGGACTTGAACCATCATCCCTTGCTTCCCAGGATGCAGTAGCAGAATGCCTGAATGGAAGTGGAGTAGCTAGCAGATGAACCAGCACTGTGACATGGGATGCAGGTATCACAATCTGTGCTTTAATAATAGGCACCACGGGCCAGCACTGTGGCTCCCTTGGTTAATCCTCCACCTGCGGCGCCAGCATCCCATATGGGCACTGGGTTCTAGTCCCGGTTGCTCCTCTTCCAGTCCAGCTCTCTGCTGTGGCCTGGGAAGGCAGTGGAGGATGGCCCAAGTGTTTGGGCCCCTGCACACACATGGAAGACCAGGAGGAAGCACCTGGCTCCTGGCTTTGGATAGGTACAGTAACAGTCATAGCAGCCATTTGGGGAGTGAATCAACGGAAGGAAGACCTTTCTCTTTGTCTCTCTCACTGTCTATAATTCTATCTGTCAAATAAAAATATAATAGGCACCACAGTGCCACTAATAGCTACTTAGATGCTATCAAGAAATAGACTTCTTTCCCGTGGAGTTATTGAGTCTAATTGGAGATAAAGCATTAGATAATGCCCCATTTACAGTGGCTTAACTTATTTTTTGACTGTATAATGATTTGAAAGTATATCCATTCTATTTTCCACCTTCATTATGGTATTCAGCAGATTGCATGAGATATTCAACACTTTTTTATAAAATATGCTTTGTGTTAGAGATTTCACTCACCTTTAGGCTAATGTAAGTGGTGTGAACGCACTTAAGGTAAGGTAAGCTATGCTAGGCTAAGTTAGGATGTTCTTCACGTTAGATGTACTAAATGCAAGGTTGACTTACAACATTTTAAACTTATGATGGGTTTATTGTAACATAACCCTAACATAAAGTGAGACAAAGATAGAAATATGATATAGATAAATAAAAAGAATAATAATGTAAAGAAAAGAAAAGTAATAGAGTTTAAATCCACAAAGATGGGTTTATAGCAAACATGGGAATCATTGAGTTTAATTGGGGACAAAAAAAGCTAAAGCTACCATTTTTTCTGTGCAGGAAGTTTGCTTCTTGATCATTACTGTGCTTTAGGAATAATTTAGAAGAAGTGTATATAATATGATGAAATAGATACCTACAATATGAAGTCAAATTTGGAAGATATTTCCATAGCTGAATCAAACATGTGAAAAAAGAAACCAGAGAAAATACACCGCACTCACTGAAGTGGAATGGACAACAGCAGGGAGAAGACATTCCGAGGGTCACAATCTGGTGTCTGAGAAGTGGCGCTGGTGACAGTAATGGGCCATGCAGGAAATTAATGGATTTGACTAGGTTTTAAAAGGAAGATGTTTCATTTATTCTGGAAATAGAGAGTTGGGAATGGTAGTTTGCTATAAATATAAAGTTACCCTGCATGCATTTAGAAACACCAAAAGATGCTAGGGCTAGACGTAGACGTTAATGAGTCACCTTTATGACTGTGGTACAGTACAGTCAGAGAAGATGTCCTTGATAAAGAATAGAATGGATAGGGGCCAGTGCTGTGGCTTAGCCGGTAAAGCCACCGCTTGCAGTGCAGGCATCCCAGAGGGGCGCCAGTTTGAGTCCTGGCTGCTTCACTTCTGATCCAGCTCTCTGTTATGGCCTGGGAAAGCGATGGAAGATGGCCCAAGTCCTCAGGCCCCTGCACCCGCGTGGGAGACTCAGAAGAAGCTCCTAGCTCTTGGCTTTGAATCGGTGCAGCTCCGGCCGTTGTGGTCAATTAGGGAGTGAACCAGCAGATGGAAGACCTCTCTCTCTCTCTGCCTCTCCTTCTCTCTGTGTGTAACTCTGACTTTCAAATAAATAAATAAATATATTTTTAAAAAGAATAGAATGAACAAAGAAAATGAGATGTGATATTCATGTTAAATAATGTATTTACAGACTGGCAGGAGAAAGATAAGCCAGAGATACAAAGTGAACATAAAAATTAAGAGGCATTTCAAGAATCTGTTGAATCTAATTAGGAGACAAAGATTTTGGTTGTACTTGTGCAGATTACTCTTATTATTGTTATTATTTTCTTGTCATATTTTATTTGTCAAATCAGTAACTCTTTTAATCTGACTTTTGAGTACATATTTCTAAGTATTTATATATTTCTTTCCTGATTTATAAATGTCTTTTTAAATGAAATTTTCTTTGAATATATTATTAGCATATAATTATAGTTTTGCAAACAACTATTTTAAAGATAATAATTTGATATTGGTATGGCTTTAATACTAATTTCTATAATGAGAAGCACAGAATTCCTTTCATATTCAATTAGACCCATCCATTTTTAAAGTAGTTTGTGACTTATTTCCAGGTGCAATGTTAAATCCCAGTTCCTAGCTTTGGGAGGTTGAAGAGTAGACTCCAGATTAGGGTAAACCCACCTGGTCATGTTGTCTAAGAGTGCACTTTGTATCCACTTCCATTGACGTCTCTTCTTTCTCAACTTTCACCATACGATTTTCTTTCCTCCGTTCTCTTTAAATTATTTTTGGTTTGTTTGAAAAGGAGAGAGAGGTGAGATGGAGAAAATATCTTCCATCTACTGGTTCACTCCCTGAATGCCTGCAAAATGTAGAGTGTAGCAGGCTGAAATTCAGAGCCAGGAACTCAGTTGAGCTTGCTCATAGGTATAGCAGGGACTCAAGTACTTGCACCATCACCTGCTGCCTTTCAGCATATGCATTAGCAGGAAGTGAGAAGCAGAAGCAGAACTGGGAATTGAACTCAAGTACTCCAATAACCACCATTCATTTTGCATTTCAAGAATTTTCATGTCTAGATTTCCCCAGTGTTCCAATTTTTTTTTTTTTTTTTTTTTTTTTTTTTTTTTTACAGGCAGAGTTAGACAATGAGAGAGACGGAGAGAACGGTCTTCCTTCAGTTGGTTCACCCCCCAAATGGCTGCTACGGCTGGCACTGCGCCGATCTGAAGCCAGGAGCCAGGTGCTTCCTCCTGGTCTCCCATGCGGGTGCAGGGCCCAAGGACTTGGGCCATCCTCCACTGCCTTCCCAGGCCACAGCAGAGCTGGACTGGAAGAGGAGCAACCGGGACAGAACCGGTGCCCCAACAGGAACTAGAACCCGGAGTACTGGCATCACAGGTGGAGGATTAGCCTAGTGAGCCATGGCGCTGGCCTCCAATGGTCTTTTCATATTAAATGTATATTCAGATCTGCTAGAAGATACATCAGGTGTTATCTGATTTTCTGACAAGTATATGCAGACAACAGCTGGCTGAATTCCTAGATTGGTATATGCAATACATGGCTGACTGACTGACCAGGATCTACTTTCCAAAAATAGTTGCAGAATACTTAAGTGTTTTGTATATTTCTGTGTTCAGGCATAGAAAGTCCAAAGGCTGTAGAGATCCAGTATAAATGTATTTCAGAATGGAAGAAGCTTAGCTGACCTGTTGTTGAAATTCCACTAAAATGAGAAGATTCAGAAATTCTGATGGCTCAATTAATGTTCATTTCTTGCATGTTTGAGTTCTCTTTCAGGGGCTAAAATGGATTGACTTCTGGTAGACCCTAGGGAGAAACACATTATAAAGGAAATGGTAGTTACATAAATATAATACTGGTAAGGCAGTAAGTGCTAGGAACACTTTATCCAGGTTAAGCACCCTTAAGTTATTCCAGACATATTGAGAAATCAAGAGAGGAAGAATATTGTAGTCATGTATATATCCTGAGAAGTTTTGTGTTAATTGATTGGTTTTGCTTTTCTCCCAATATCTATTTGTCTAATATATTCAACAACACAGATGATAGGTAAGTCTCATGATTTGTATAGAGATATATTCTGTTATCTATTTCTCATAAAGTGTCCTGTTGCAAATAAATTGTGTTTTTAAAAACAATTTTATGATTAAAGGCATTAATTCTAGAGCAAGATTTCCTGAATTGAAATTCTAATTTTCCCCAAATTTTAACTCCATAGCATTGGACAATTTACTTAAAGTCAGTATGCCTCCATTTGCTTTTATGTAGGATTGGAATAATAAAAGTTCTTACTCTCTGGTGTTGTTTTGAGAATAAAATGAGTTATAAAATATAAATCACTTAGTATAGTGCCCAGAATATTTTAAATGCTATATAGTCATTGACCATCATTGCTGATCTATATAAATTTATTTTTGCTGATCAATATAAATTTATTTGGGTTTTCAGACTAGTGCCATCCTAATATGTGAAAATACTCCTTGCTGATAGACATTAATGAGGTCATCCTTTTACAAAATTATATATTCAACATTTATTCAGCATAATCAAATATCTCTTCTCTTAACTCCTTCTATACTAGAATAATATAATTCCATTAATGTCTTTTAATGAAGTAAAAGTGAGACAGTAAATAATCAAGAATCTTAGAACTTGCAGAATTATTGATAACTTGATAGCTATCCAAATTCATCTGAAAGATATTTATATGTAATTTGTTGGAATACTTGAGTTTGGTCAATACTATTACTTCTGACAGGACAGTTGTGCTAAGACTCAGTATACGTGTTGATACATAAAGATGGTTTTACTTTAAATTCCTGGAATCATTTAACATAAATGGAATCACATCTGACAGGATGGTTTTTTTGAGTTTGATAATTGTTATAGTGTATCGTGCCACTTACAGCATTTTTTTTCTTTCTGTTAACCTCTTGGCTTAAAGCACTGAAATGCATTGTAGAATATTGTAATAATGTAAAACAATAATGGGATTTAGTTTTACCATGGAATGATTGGTGCAGCTTTTTGCAGTTATCACTCTTCATTTTACATACACAACTAACCCTAAGGCCAGGTTTACATGGAAGTTGGTTCACTTTCAACCTGTGTCTGTGTCACTTGCAATGATTTCTAGCCTATATCACACAAAGCAATTTCACTAAGTGCTTGACTTTAAGTGATTTACATCCAGACACAGACCACGGAAATCCTACTCAGAAATTCCATCACACAACAAGCTCTCATAACTATTTCTCTAGAAAGCACATTTGAGATATTGCATCAAGTTATATTTCAAATACTGAATCTGTTTCTCACTTTTTCCTTTCCTGGAGGTTAGGGAGAAATATACCCTTCCTCCACCTCCCCCCACACTCCCCATGTGTGAAGATTTTTTTTTTCTTTCTTTAGTATTACTGAACTCGAAAGAAGCAGGGAAAATGAGTCAGAAAGAGGAAGATACTAAGATGAAAAGCCTTAAAGAAATCAGGTTATTTTAAGAAGCACATAAACGAAGTAAATGTTAAAACTACTATTTTTATTTTAAAAAATTAGAACTGACAAAGTTTATTTATTATTTATTTTCAATTTATTTGAGAGGGAAAGAAGAAGAGAGAGAGGGAGAGGGGTAAGGAGAAGGAGAGGGAGAGAAATGATTCCGAAATGCCTGTAATAGTCAGGGCTGGGCCAGGCCAATGCCAGTAGCTGGGAACTCAATCTAGGTATCCCATATGGGTGGCAGATACCTTAGTACTGAGCCATCATTCAATGCCTTCCAGGGTGTGCATTAAGGAAAAACTAGAATCTGAAGCAGAGCCAGGATTTTAACTCAGGTACTGTGATATGGGATATGAGTATCTCAAGCAATGTCAACTGCTGCACCAAATGCCTGCACCTAAAAATTACAATTTGCAAGTTTTGAAGGTGTTATTTATATGTCACTGATATACGGCTAATTTTATTTCAGTTCAGCTATTACTTTACAATTAATAAAAATCTAGAACAATGATTCTTCAAAATGTACTTCCATTTATTATGAATACTTTTTGTGGGCTACAGAGAATATTTAACTTAATCATGTAGTACACTCCTATAATACTGTTTATTCAAAAGCAATATTTCAATATATATTGCTGAACTAATTTTGAATCCATATGTGAACAAATGAATAACAGACATTAAAATTGCTTTTCCTTGAGACAGGGGTTGGCATAGTGTTTAAGATGCCACTGGTGATGCCCACAGCCATTATTGGAGTGCCTGGATTGAGTCCTGGCCCTGCACCTGCCTCTAGCTCCCCACTAATGAGAATTCTTGCAGGCAGCAGGTGATGGCTCAAGTTCTTGCTTTCCTATTACTCACAAGGGAGACATAAATTGAGTTCCCTGCTGTTGTGGGCATTTGGGGAGTGAACCAGCAGATGTACAATTTCTATCTGTCTCTCTCTCAAATAAATAAAAGGAAAAATCATTAAAAATTAAAAATGTTTTCTAAGAATTTGGTTGCATAGCTTAGAATGGAGAGGCTGTCCTGAGGAAATAAACTATTTTGTTCAGCGTCTAAGTGTTTAAGAAAGTAAGACTGAAATGCTATAATGTCTATAAAATATATTACTGTATGTCTAAGAAGACTTCTTGGAGATTTTGAGAAGCTTCTAGTATGGAGTCTGGTTTGAATGTGCTTATTAATCAAAGGAGCTAGATGATGGTTATTTCTCCTTTCTCTTTGTAATGATGCCATTAATGGTTTTGAAAGATTTAAATCTTTTACATTTATGCACATGTGCATATACACACATGCGTAACAACTCTCTCATGCCCCTAACTTGCTACTCAGAGAGTTGTTTCTGTATGAGTGAAAGGGGCTGTGCACATAAGGAAGTAATCTCTTGTACACCAGGCAGAGTTTTAACAATGAGGGTGAAGCTTCGTTTCTGCTCTGACCATATACTTTGCTTGCTGTTACCTGTGATCTCACATTTCAAGAGAAGCAGTTAAGCTGGGCGTTTTCCTTACAATCTTCTTGTGTCTAATATTGTAAAGAAGGATATTTTGGAATTCTCTCTTTTGTGTTTGGCCCCATCAAACGTATTTCCAGCCTGTTTGCTTTTTTAGCATTTCTCCTAGTTTTATTTGATCAAACCTGAAATGTCTACCTTACTCTTTTCTCGTTACAGGGTTTTGAGTGTCCTGGAAGAGCGTGAAAAGTGACTCATTGTTTTTTCCAGGCCTTTCTAATCTTTTCAGCTTCATCTTCTTGGCCTCATATACTTTGCTTGGAAAGGGAATGGTGCTTCATGTTTTGATCACTGGAAAATTGTTTCAATATGTTTTTTTTTTTTTTTGACAGGCAGAGTTAGACAGTGAGAGAGAGAGACAGAGAGAAAGGTCCTCCTTTCCATTGGTTCTCACACACACACCCCCCACCCCCCCACCCCCCCGCCAAATGGCTGCTACAGCTGGCGCGCTGCGCCGATCCAAAGCCAGGAGCCAGGTGCTTCCTCCTGGTCTCCCATGTAGGTGCAGGGCCCAAGCATTTGGACCATCCTCCACTGCCCTCCCGGGCCACAGCAGAGAGCTGGACTGGAAGAGGAGCAACCGGGCAGAATCCGGCACCCCAGCTGGGACTAGAACCCGGGGTGCCGGTGCCACAGATGGAGGATTAGCCTAGTGAGCCGTGGCGCTGGCCTCAATATGTTTTCAATATACTGTCTTGGGCTATCTTGCTAGGCAGGTTTTAATGTTTGAGTTCTGCCTTTTACTTCAGTGTTTGAGCTTAAACATCATTTAGAAAAGTACACTTGGTTAGTAATGTTCGGGTTTGGTCATGTGCATATGGAGAACAGGGATGTTCTGTTGCACAGAGTTGAGCGTGCGATGCAAATCTGTGCAAGACTCTTGGTAACTGTAACAGTAGATGGATTCTTCCCCATCCCTGTGGTTGCCCCCTTGCCCTCTCCGATTGCCAATTGTCCTCATGCTGCCTTCTGTTCTCTATTTCTTAGTCTCCGAACTCCATTCCCAAGCCTCATCTCTTTCAAATACATCTCTGGCTAACAAATGATTTATTCTGCTGGATAAAAACACAAGATTCTGAAGCAATACGACCTTTTCTATACCTCTAATTACAATCTCAATTATTATAATTATAGTTTTGATTTTTGTCACATAAATTGTAAATGACACTATTGATTGCTTTATCTCAGGGATTAATAAATGTTTTCTTCAAAGAGCCAGGTAGTAAATACTTTTTGGTTTTGTAGACCACACATTCACTGCCACAACAACTGAACTCTGCTGTTGTAACATGAGAGGAGCCATATGTAAATAATTAATACTGTTATGGCTTGCAAAACCCTTGCCTACCTTCTGCTTCTTCATTCTTCTTGTAAGATTATTTTTATTTTGTTTGAAAGGCATAGATAAAAAGTGAGAGATAAAATGAAAGAGAGAGAGAGAGAGAGAGAGAGAGAGAGAAATATCTTCTATCCACTAGTTCATTCCTCCAATACTTTCAGCAGCTTGGATTGTGCCAGGCAGAAGCCAAGTATGAAGGCCATCACCTGCCATCACCCAGGCACATTAGTAAGAAGCTGAATTGGAACTAGACACAGGACTTGAACCCTCCAGTGTGCAGTGCCCCAAGGAGTGGCTTAACCAAGTATGCCACAGTGCCCAGGTTTATTCTTCCTTTTTGAAACCCAGATTTATTCCACTATTAAGTTGGTCAACTCATACTCAGAGAAAGAGGCACCTCCTGCTGCTCAAGGTTATGAATCACAATTGATTTAAACTGATCATACTAAGCTTTGCATTTAGCCACTGATTGGCTTAATCAATTTTTGAGCACCAAACCATGAATGGAAATTTGCTGTGGCCTTCTGGTAACTAATTTGCAGAAGGCGGCTGCACAAGAAAAGCAAGTTCTTCAGGAAGAAGAGGATGTGACAATATCATACCTATTATTAAGTGATGGTGATAATAGCAATGATTTGTGCTAACTTCAAGTAACTCATCATTATGTTGCCAAATCTGAAATATCCATTAGTACCACTTTTTTTTTGGAAGAGATGTTTATGTTAAAGAATGGCCATATTTATTGGTTTCATAGCATCCACAGTTCAGGGCTAGTGTGTGGTGTAGTGGATAAGGCTGACATCTGCAATGCCGAAATCTCATGTGGGTACCAATTTGTGTCCAGTCTGCTCCACTTATGACCCAGCTCCCGGCTAATGTGCGTAGGAAGGCAGTGGAGGATGGTCTAAGTGCTTGGGCCTCTGCACCCATGTTGGGGAGACCCAGAAGAAGCTCCTGGCTCCTGGTTTTGGCCCTGCCCAGCAGTGGCCTTTGCACCAGCAGATGGAAGATTCCTCTCTGTGCCTCTCTTTCTGTAACTGATTTTTTCAAAATTAAAAAAAAATCTTAAAAAATCCACAACTCATAGCACTTATACTTAACAATTTTAACAGATGCATAAAATTGTTCATATTTATGTGGTATGATATTTTCATATATGTTCACATTGTTTAATGTTCAATTCAGGGTAAACATCTATAAAACATTTATTATTCATTAATAGTGAAAATATTCAAAATCCTTTCTTCTGGCTTTGTATTTTTTAAGAAAAATAGCAACACCCAGTGTCTTAGTCTTCACTTGATCTTAGCTAAAGGCCGAGAAACGATTGCCCTAGTCTTATCTAACTATAACTTAGTGCCCAAGAAAACTTTCCCATCATTCTTTCATCCTATCTTCTCCATCCTCTACTACTTTATGTCTCTAGGAATCTGATTAAAATCCCTATGAAATCCATAAATATTTTAAAAAGTTGTTTTCTTAAAAGAAGTCATTACAAAAATATCTCTTTTTCAAAATCTCTCAGAGAATGTAGTACTGTCCTTTAATGTAATTTATATGTATAATATATATTTTCCATATTTATACATATTAATATATATGGGACATTTTGTAAGATTTAAGAAAAATTATAGAATACTATTTAATTAAGAAGTTGTGAATTTAAAGAATTGATAGATTTAACAGAGATGTAGAATATTCATGCACTTATACACAATATTCTTTAATTGTAAATACAGAATCATTTGTGAGGTATGAGACCATGTAAACCAGTCTCTAAATATTCATATTTTTGCAAATTATTTCATTCCATGTGATTACTTCCTTGTACGAGAAATATTACTATATATTTATGTTGTATATATTTCATTGTATCTTTAACTCTAAATATGAGTAAGCTGCTTAGTCGCTAACATTAGAAAATTTTATTAACTGGAAACACCTTTGTCTTTTTGCTTATATCCACATTAAATAGAAATTGAAGTATATCTTTGGTTTAAATCTTAGCTCAAATCATGGTTGATTATCAAAGACTATCCTATGGAGGCCCCTTTCCCTTTGTTAGTTCTGTGATAAAGAAACAAATTTGTTTTAAATACAGGTTCTTTTATTTGGACTCATTTTGCCCTTAACAAGTGCCTTCTAATTAAGGAATTCATTTTTTCTTCACTGAACATTCCATTTGAATTTGTTTCCCTGTTCTGTTTGATTTTTTCCTAATTTAAAAAAGTAAAACATAAGCATGAGAGCCACATTTTAGATTCAGATTTAATGACATTTGAAGGGAAAAAGAAGAAAAGGAAATCTGTGATATCAGACAAATTGCTCTGTAGCCTTCTCTTATTTTGGTTCCATCTGGCAATAGATGGCAAGTGGGATAAGTCTCGGGAACAGGGCTCTCACACTGAGTGGAGCTTACTCGTGCTGGTCTTCTTTTGAAGATTGCCCTTGAGAGAACTCACGGTTGACCTTGTGGCACTTGTGTCCAGGCCAGAGGATATATGCATTTTCAGAACCATATCTACCATATAACCACAAGAAATTAGAGAATATTTTAAATTAGTTTTGATTATACAATAATTATACATATTTATGGGATAGAATGAACTCAATATATATGGCTGTAAACTGTAATCATCAGATTGAAGCAACTGACAAATTCATCACCTCACTTATCATTTCCTTGTGTTAGGATCATTTAAAATCTTCTCCACTAGCTAATTTGCTTTATAATTGCAAGATTAACCCTCCACTGAATAAATAAGTCAACAGTAGGAAGCAGAAAAACCACTGTTCCTCAAGAATGTAGACAAGGGCTATAAACAGTAATCAAATCTCAAAATGTCGATTTTGCTTATGTACATTACATTTTTTGTATTTTGTACATTGGTTACCAGAAGCCAAGGAAAATATATGATATTTGTTTTTATCGGACTGGTTTCTTTCCCTAAGCCTAATGGTCTCACTTGCATCCATTTTGTTGTGAAATACAGGAATTCATTCTTTTTTACTGCTGAGTAGTATTCCATCATATATATATATATATATATACATATATACATATATATGTATATATAAAACTCAGTTTCTTTATCAAGTCATCAGTTGAGCTACTGAATTCTGTAGTTCACAGCTATTTTCAAAACTTGCAATAGCTTTTGATGAGGGTTGAAATGGTCGTGGCAATTTTTCTCTTTGTTTCTTTTTTTTTAAAGTTTATTTATTTATTTGAAAGACTGTATAATTTTATACAGAAAGAGAGAGAGAATGTTTCATCTGCTGGTTTACTCCCCAAATGGCTACAATGGCCAGGGCTGGGGCAGGCAGAAGCCAGGATCCAGGAGCTTCTGGGTGTCCCTTGTGGGTGCAAGCCCCAAGCACTTGCGCCATCTTCTACTGCTTTCCTAGGCCATTAGCAGGGAGCTGGATTGGAAGTGCAGCCAGACTCGAATTGGCTCCCAGATGAGATGCCAGCACTGCAGATGGTGGCTTAATACCCTATGCCACAATGCTGTCATTATTACAATTTCTTAAAACAACAATGATGTCTGTCATATGGCCTGACTCTTCCCTTCATGAAAGATTTCTCATAGCATGTGATGCTGTTTAGTAGTATTCATAATAGAACTTGTTTAAAAATTGTAGCCAATCCTCTCAAATCCCATTGCTTAACCAACTAACTTTATGAATTATTCCAAGTCTTTCTTGGTTATTTCAACAGTGTTCACAGCATCTTCACCAAGAGTAACTTCTATCTCAATAAACTACTTTCTTTATTCTTCCATAAGTAACTCCTCATCCATTGAAGTTTCATCGTGAGTTGCAACAATGTAGTCACATATTCAAGCTACAAATTACAATTCTGTTTCTATTTCACCATAACTGCAGTTATTTTCACCACTGAAGTTCTGAACCCAAAAAAACTGTCCATGAAGGTTTGAATCAACTTCTTCCAAACTCCTATCAATGTTGATATTTTTGAAATCTCATGAATCAGTTCTAACTTAATGACTTCTAGAATGGTGAGCCCCTTCCAGACAGTTTTCAATTTACTTTGCCCAAATCTATCAGAGAAATCAATATCCATGGCAGCTATAGACTTATGAAATGTATTTCTTAAATAATAAGACTTGAAAGTCTAAATTACTTCTTGATCCATGGGCTGCAGAATGGATATTGTGCTATTTGGCACAGAAACATTAATTTTGTACATCTCCATCAGGGCTCTTGGGTGACCAGGTGCATTGTCAATAAGCAGTAATATTTTGAAAGAATTCTTCTCTTCTGTAGAGCTCAAAATGGGCTTAACATATTTAGTAAATCATGTTATAAACAGTTGTGCTGGCATTTATATATTTTGTTCCAATTATGGAGCACAGGCTAAGTAGATACTTTCTTCACACCCCTAGGATTTTCAGAACGGTAAATGAGCACCGTCTTCAATTTTAAGTCACCAGCTGCATTAGCCTCTAGTAAGAGAGTTACCCTGCCTTTTGAATCTTTGATGTCAGGCATTGACTTTTCCTCTCCAGCTATGAAAGTCCTAGATGGCATCTTCTTCCAATATAATGCTGTTTTTTCTACAGTGGGAATCTGTTGCTTAGTGTAGACACCTTCGTCAGTTATTGTGGTAAGATTCTCTGGCTAATTTGTTCCAGCTTCTACATCATCATTTTCTGCTTTAGTTTGATGACTTTAGTTAGATGATGACTTTTTTCTCAAATGTAAAGAACCTCATGCTAGCTTCAAACTTTCCTTCTACAGTTTCCATCCCTCTTCCTTCTTTTTTTTTTTAAGATTTATTTATTTATTTTAAAGTCAGAGTTAAACACAAAGAGAGAAGGAGAGGCAGAAAGAGGTTTTCCATCTGTTGGTTCACTCCCCAGTTGGCCTCAACAGCTAGAGTTGCGCTGCTCAGAAGCCAGGAGCCAGGAGCTTCTTCCATGTCTTTCAACACAGGCTCAGGGGACCAAGGACCTGGACCATCTTCCTCTGCTGTCCCAGGCCACAGCAGAGAGCTGGATCGGAAGTGGTACAGCCAGGACTTGAACTGTTACCCATATGGGAAGCCGGCATTGCAGGTGGCAGCTTTACCTGCTACATTGCTGGGCCACAACGCCGGTCCCCACACCTGGTTCGAACTCAGTAGAAATGCATAGTTAGTGCCTTGCCTGTGTTAGACTTTGGTTTAAGAAAGGTTTGTGGCTGGTTTGATATTCTATTCCAACCACTAACATTTCCTGTATATCAGCATTATGTCTGTTTCCCTTTCTTATCATTTCTGTGTCTGCTGGAATAACACTTTTTATTTCTTTTGAAAACATTCCCTTTGTATTCACCAGTGAACTAACTTTTCTTGTGTGACAGGCCTAATTTTCAGCCTATCTTGGCTTTGAACATGCTTTCCTCATTTAGCTTAGTCATTTCTAGTTTTTGATTTAAAATAAAAGGCATATGACTTTTCATCTCACTTGAACAGATAAGGCTTTTATGTAGTATAGTTGTTAACTGACCCGATTTCAATATTTTTGAATAGGGGAGCCTAAGGAGAAATATGGAGGATTGGCTGGCCAGTCAGAAGAGTGAGAATACACACAACATTTATCAGTTAAGTTCACCATCTTGTATGGGCATGATTTTAGGATAGTATGTCCTAAACCCCAGCTCCACCCACCAGGAAGTGGGCCAAAAATGGTACAGGCAAAGAAGTAGTTCAAATCAGATGGACCCAACATAATGCTTAATGTAACCTCAAGGAGACCTCCGGCCTCCTTATAATTGTTTTTTAGCATAGAAAGATCATTCCTCCTTGCACCACAAAAGTCTGTAATTGTCATGACAACCTGCAAAGGTGATCATGTAAGGAGAGAAAAAGGGGTAGATCCCTAATTCCTAGTCTAGAAGTCATTACTCTTTTCCCAGAAATAAGATAATTATTCCACCTAGGTATTAACCTACATTTGTCAAACACTGAAAAGGGGAGTTTAAAGAAAACAAGGGGCTGCTCTAACTAGAGAAGCCTGCTCTTTTCTGGTTTCTTTATCAAAACTATCTTGCTTGCATTTTGGTAAGTCATTTGATTTTTATCTCATGCTGAAGATAAGGACCCTACTGAGGCCACAGTGCCCCACACATGGTACCTGACAGTCTCATGTATCAGTTTATGTTGCTGCAAAATAATTACTAAAATATCATTAACCATATGTCACCATAACAAATATAATTATAATTAAAAGTTTTAAAATAGAGAATTACCAAAATGTAGAAAGGGATGTGAATAAAACAAGAGCAGTTGAATAAATGGTAGGTATAGACTTGCTCCACAAGGCATTGCCACAAATCCTCAAAGTGCCTGTGAAGCCCCATAAACTGAAGTACAATAAAAGGAGGTACAGCTTTAAATAAAATTTAAATATGGCAAAACAGGAGAGATGAGCTTTGAGAAATTTTGAGGTGTAAATAGAAAGCCATTGATTTTAGCCAGTCCCATGTCTTTTCCGTCAGAAAGTTGGTCTTCTCACTCATGTTTTCTGCATTAGGAAGGCAGCCACAGAAACAGTGATCTTGATTGGAAATTTTCTTTCAAATGAAGCCTTTTGGCTTCAGTACTTAAGTCTTGTAAGGAAACTACTGATTTAATTCTAGTCCTTTCAAGTCCAGCTTAGACTGCTGAGCAATGCCAGATGGAGGCCACTTACATTAAATAGCTTGAAAGTCTCAGGGTCATCAGTTCACTAAAAGGAAATCCTGGAACTAAGTAATTTAAAGGCACTATGAACATAGTGTACTTTTATAGTTGGATCAGATGCCAAGTGCTAGCACTCCTCAACTGTCCACAGCATTAGACACTCCAGCAGCAACTGGGAAATTCTCTTAGGAAGTGTGTTGCTTGACACTTCTTTTGACCTTAGACTCTGGGAAGAAAACCAAAGTGACTTCCTTTATCTGGAAGATCTGATGAAAACTTTGTCCTATGTAAATAAAAAGATCCTCTAAAAGGCAACTTACATCTATTAATGTATCTTTAGAAGAAAAATGAAAAATTCCATTTGCCTATAAATGAAGGGTTTAGAAAAAATTTTAACAACAACAGCAACGAAATGATCACCCATGTAACTCATAAAGCAAAGTCTCTGGGGACCTGATTATAAAGTCTCTATCTGGGTCTAGGTAATATCAGTGAAGTTCAGTACTGCCTGTGATTTGTTGTTGCCATTCTTATTAAACTCAATGTGACATCATATTCAAATATGTTTGTTTATGGCTAGCCAACTTGCTCCAGTGATTATTGTAATGAACTGAACCAGTTCAAACTTCATACAAAAAACGAGCTTTTATTTTGCTCATGGCTTCTGTGGATCAGGAATTCCTAAAGGGTACCATGGGGATGGCCTTTCTCTGCTCTATAGTCTGCGACTTCAGATAGAATTTGCAGCATCTTGGAGGATGTCTTCGGTCTAATTTCGTTATGCATGTTCATTGGTATGTTGCCCCGGGGATGGCAAGACCCCAGATCTAGGAATACAAGCAGATGGCCCTATTTTGGCCTCTGCAAGTGGCTTGACTCCCTCACATCTTGTCACAAATGCAAGTTCAAGGTTCTAAGTGCAAGTGTAGTAGTGACAAAGGTCGTACTGCTTTAGAAACCATGTGGTTCCTTTCTCTTTACTGTCACCCCTTATTGGTGGTTAAAAGCAAGTCACACACCAGTTCACATTCAAAGGGAGTAAATATAGGCACATTTGTCAATTAGAGGAATGCCAAGGTCGTGTTGTAGAACAAAGGGTATGTGACATGGAAGAAATGTCGCGGCTGTCTTTGACAATGTAATCATGATGATGTTTATAGTGGTGTGTACATTTAATATCTAGCAGAGAGTATCTTCCTGGCTATAGTCTATCTTTCTTACCTGCAATTTTATAATGCTTATTTGTATTAAAAAATAAATAAAGTTACATATTATAATAATAGCAAGAAAACTAATGTCAAATTGAAAAATACTGTGATACTGTTATTATTCAGTTCACCAGAAATACTATCAATATATTCCATTAAAATTTTGTTTATCTATTTGTCCACGAAGACTTTATTTCTCTTCATTGAGGCTGGTTGTGTTGGCCAAACAGCAGATGGCCTGCCCATAATGCCTTTGGGCAGATGTTCTCATTTGGGCCATAACATGTGAATAAAAATGCCATATTCTAAACTATCTCATCATCTGCAGTAATTACTGGATAACATCCAATGTGTGCACAGGTCTTTTATTGCTGTGTTATATTGGCTAGACCTAGTGCTGGAGGCTTGGTTGATAGTAACACTATTTTTTGAAGTTTTAGAATGGATTATTTCACTCTATTTAGTTTGGTACTTACCAAATAGTCATAATCTATATAATATACTGTACATAACTTAAAAGATTAATACAGTTTTAATACTAAGTTTGACTTTATGCTTTTATCATTTTAAGTAATATATTATCAAAATAAATGCATATTATTATTGTATCTTCTGATAGACTGAAAACTGAAAACGGGACAAATGTTTAGCCCAGCAATTAGAACACCAGTTAATGTGCTCTTGTGCTGTATGGGAATGCCTGGGTTCAGTTCCTGGCTCTAGGTCCTGATTCTACCTCCCTGCTAATGCAGACCCAGGAAGCCATGGTGATGGCTCATGTAATTGGGCCCATGCCACCTGTATGGGAAATCAGGAATGCAATTGCAGTTCCTGGCTTTAGCACACTGGCCCAGTCCTGACCTCTGCAGTCATCTGAGAAGTGACTTGGTAGATGGAGGGATTTTTTTTATCTGTCCCTTTCTCTGTCTCTTTGTTTCTTTCCCTCTAAAACCCTGGCTCTCAAATGAACATATAATACAAAAATAAATCCACCATAGAAAAGGGAAAAAAAAGAAAAACCTAAAATTAATTGAGCCATTGGAAACATTAAGATGGTTTTGTAGTGTGCTTTATTTGAAGATTCATTTCAATCATGTAAGATTCTAACCATTTTTTCCTCAAAATTCAGGTGTTTGTCATTAGTAGAACTTGTAGATACTAGATGGAAGCTGTTCTGAATGATGAGAATAAAAATACAACACAATGACTTCATTTCATGAAAGAGGAAAACATTCAGAGCCTGGTGTATAGTAGGTTTTGTGTAGATCATTTTGGTTCTTTCAGTCTTGAATACTATTCAATCACTTATAGTTTATCCAGCCTCTAGTTCTAGGAAGATGGCCTCATTTAGCATCTGCCTAAAGCTTTTAAAGTGACAACACAAGGTGGTACACATGAAAAGTGCTTATTGTTGCTTTCCTGGTATAAGACAAAAGTGCAGATTATTCAAAAGACTTATATTAGAAGACTCTTATGTTCCTTTGCACCTGCACCTTTTGTTTACATTTTCTTCTCAATGCACCTACATAGTCAGGCAATATGACATTTTAATAAAAAAGGCATCAGAATGTGTATTTACCTTGCTATTTTACTAGTGTATTAAGCATTTAGGCAAATAATGTGGCATGGGTCACAAGTAGAATCTTTTTTTTTTTTTTTTTTTTTGACAGGCAGAGTGGACAGCGAGAGAGAGAGACAGAGAGAAAGGTCTTCCTTTTGCCGTTGGTTCACCCTCCAATGGCCGCCACGGCCGGCGCGCTGCGGCCGGCGCACCGCGCTGATCCGATGGCAGGAGCCAGGAGCCAGGTGCTTTTCCTGGTCTCCCATGGGGTGCAGGGCCCAAGCACCTGGGCCATCCTCCACTGCACTCCCGGGCCACAGCAGAGGGCTGGCCTGGAAGAGGGGCAACCGGGACAGAATCCGGCGCCCCGACCGGGACTAGAACCCGGTGTGCCGGCGCCGCTAGGCGGAGGATTAGCCTAGTGAGCCGCGGCGCCGGCCAAGTAGAATCATTTTTTAACAAACATTTTGGCAATGTGTTTCAGTTTTGGTTTTCAGTGCTATTCTTCAAATGTGATTCCATTAACAAGACGGTTAATATATTTTAGTTGAGAGCAGTGATTGTCAACTGCAAGCAATTTTGATTCCCAGATGCCATTTGGCAATATCTGGAGTCATTTTCATTTGTCATGTGTTAAAGGTGCGGGGACTCTAACAGATAGAGGCCCCAGAGGCTGGTACCTACACCCCACCACACAGGCTATAATGCACAACAGAGGAAACTGCCCTACAACAAAGAATTATCCTCTGCCAAAAGTGAATAAATTCAAAGTTGAGGAATCCTGATATAGGAAAAACACTTCTTTTAACTTTTATTTAATAAATATAAATTTCCAAAGTATAGCTTTTGGATTACAGTGGCTTTTTCCCCCATAACCTCCCTCCCACCTGCAACTATCCCATCTCCCACTCCGTCTCCCATCCCATTCACATCAAGATTCATTTTCAATTCTCTTTATATACACAAGATCAATTTAGTATATACTAAGTAAAGATTTCAACAGTTTGCACCCACACAGAACACAAAGTGTAAAGTACTGTTTGAGTACTAGTTGTGAGGAAATAGTTACAGGAGGCAATTCAAAGATGGTGCCCAAAGGAAGTAAGGTGGGCAGAATCCAAAGTTGTTTACCACTAAAACTAATTGGCTATGCAACATCAGGGGAAGTGGCAACAACTGATAGCAGGTGTATAGACATATGGCTAGTCCTGTAAAAATCATCCCGTAAAGTGACCCTTTAAGTGATTGGTTGGTCCTTATGCCCTGCCCCAATGACTCTGAACTTTTGTGCTATAAAAGGCTCTGTTGTGCGCGAAATAAATGAGTTCTTGCTAGACTTGGCTCCCCGCTGTGTCTGATTGTCTCCGGGATCTGGAGGCTGGGGAACAGGCCAGCTGCACAATTACCTTTCCTCGAACCCAGTCCATCCTTGTATGGGTGGACTAAGACCCTGCACTAGTTATACCATTAAATCACATAGTACAACACATTAAAGACAGAGATCCTACATGGAGAGTAAGTACACAGTGACTCCTGTTGTTGATTTAACAATTGACACTCTTGTTTATGGTATCAGTAATCACCCGAGGCTCTTGTCATGAATTGCCAAGGCCACAGAAGCCTTTTGAGTTCGCCAACTCTGATCTCCTTTAGAGAAGGTCATAGTCAAGTGGAAGTTCTCTCCTCCCTTCAAAGAAATGAACTTTCTTTGATGGCCCGTGCTTTCCACTGGGATCTCACTCACAGAGATCTTTCATTTCAGTCTTTTTTTTTTTTTTTTTTTTTTTTTTCTGCCACAGTGTCTTGACTTTCCATGCCTGAAATACTCTCCTGGGCTTTTTAGCCAGATGTGAATGTCTTAAGGGCTGATTCTGAGGCCAGAGTGCTGTTTAGAACATCTGCCATTCTATGAGTCTGCTGTGTATCTCACTTCCCATGTTGGATCGTTCTCTCCTTTTTAATTCTATCAGTTAGTATTAGCAGAAACTAGTCTTGTTTATGTGATCCCTTTGACCCTTAATCCTAATTATGATCAATTATGAACTGAAACTGATCACTTTGACTAATGAGATGGCATTGGTACATGCTACCTTGATGGGATTGAATTGGAATCCCCTGGCACGTTTCTAACTCTACCATTTGGGGCAAGTCTGATTGAGCATGTGCCGAATTATACATCTCTTCCCTCTCTTATTCCCACTCTTATATTTAACAGGGATCACTTTTCAGTTACATTTAAACACCTAAGAATAAATGTGTGTTAATTAAAGAGTTCAACTAATAGTATTAAGTAGAACAAAAAAAAATACTAAAAGGGTTAAAGTATTAAGTTGTTCCTTGACAGTCAGGACAAGGGCTGATCAAGTAATTGTTTCTCGGGAATGCAAACTGGTAAAACAACTATGGAAGTCAGTGTGGAGATTCCTCAGAAACCTGAATATACCCCTACCATACAACCCAGCCATCCCACTCCTTGGAATTTACCCAAAAGAAATTAAATTGGCAAATAAAAGAGCTGTCTGAACCTCAATGTTTATTGCAGCTCAATTCATAATAGCTAAGACCTGGAATCAACCTAAATGGCCATCAACAGTAGACTGGATAAAGAAATTATGGGATATGTACTCTATAGAATACTATACAGCAGTAAAAAAATGAAGTCTGGTCATTTGCAACAAAATGGAGGAATCTGGAAAACATCATGCTGAGTGAAAGAAGCCAGTCCCAAAGGGACAAATATCATATGTTCTCCCTGCTTGGTGACAACTAACCAAGCACCAAAAAGGAAACCTGTTGAAATGAAATGGACACTATGAGAAAAACACTTTTAAAATATGTATGAACACAAATGTTTGGCAAAGAATTAAGTGGTACCTAATGTGGGAAATGTTAAGGGTTTAGTATGGAAAATATTTTGTTTCTCTCCCCTGCCATTTATTGAAAAGCCTGCTCTTTGAAATCATTGCTTTTAATCAGAATCTTTATCAGATATTGAAATCCTTAGTTTCGTAACTTAACCTCAAATATTACTAGTGTTGTATTTTGCATGACAAACTACGACATGATTGTCAACAAAAACAGAAAATTTTAAAAATAAGCCAATTGTTTTGTGGAGTTTTCCACATTTGAGCATTGTATTCACTATTGTAATAGCAGAATAATCTTCTTTGTCTTTCTGTATCGATGTCCTAATCCTTAGAACCTATGAATGTTACTTTATGTCACCAAAGAGGCTTTTTACAAGTGATTTAGGTTAAGTCAAAACGCATCAACAATCTATATCTACAACCCAGTACCATCAAGTTATTAAAGAACATTTGGGAAACCCTGGAAGACATTGACAGGCAAATGGAAAAGACCCCAGAAGCACAGGCAAGCAAAACCAAAATTGACAAATGGGATTACATCAAAATGAGAAACTTTTGCACTGCAAAAGAAATACTCAACCAAATGAAAATGCAACCAACAGGATGGGGGAAATTATTTGCAAACTATGCAACTGACAAAGGATTAATATCCAGAATAAATAAAGAACTCTAGAAACTTAACAACAACAAAACAACGCAGTTAAGAAATGGGCAAAGGACTTAAATGGGCATTTTTCAAAAAAGGAAATCCAAATGGCCACAGACACATGAAAAACTGCTCAGGATCACTAGCCATCAGGGTACACAAATTGAAACCACAATGAGGTTTCACCACACACCCTGTTAGAATGCCTTTCATACAGAAATCACCAAACAACAAATGCTGGTGAGGATGTGGGGAAACAGGTACCCTAATCCACTGTTGGTGGGAATGTAATCTGGTGTAGCCATTGTAGAAGACAGTATGGAGATACTTCAGAAATCTGAATATAGACCTACCATTTGACCCAGCCATCCCACTCCTGGGAATTTACCCAAGGGAAATGAAATCAGCATGTGAAAGAGTTATCTATACCCCCATGTTTACTGTAGCTCAATTCACAATAGCTAAGATATAAAATCTACTCAAATATACATCAGTTGAAGTCTGGATAAGGAAATTATGGATATGTTCACAATGGAATACTACACAGCAGTAAAAGGAAAATGAAATCCTGTCATTTGCAAGAAAATGGATGCAAGTGGAAAACTTTATACTTAGTAAAATAAGCCAGTCCCAAAAGAACAAGTACCTTGTTATGTGGCAACTAATAGAGTACCTGAAGGTAATCTATAGAAGTGAAATTGACACACTTAGATGAGATGTCTTTGAGTAGCCCTTATCTCAATTGTTCAGGAACATTTTCTTTTCATACTATTGTTTGAACTCTTTACTTAGTACAGGGTTAATCTTATGTGTGTAAAGTTAATCGAAAATAGATCTTAGTAAAAAATAAGAATGGGAATAGGAGAAGCAGGAGGAAGAACAGTGGGAGTCCAGGTGGGAAGAATCACTGTGTTCCTGAATTTGTATTTATTACATGCATCAAGTTTGTACACTTTAAATAAAAGGTTAAAAAGTTAAAAAAAAAAAAAAGAAAAGCAGCCAGCAAATCTAATATAGATGAAATCTTCTGGAATATATTGTTACCTGTTTTTCAGATCAATGTTGAAATCTGCAACTTAAAATCATTTTTAAGTCTTTCCTCTATTGGTAATAACACCAATAAATCTGAGCTAATAGTAAGAAAGATAGTTAATTAAAGATAAAAAAAGCTTATCATATTTATTCTTAACCATGGAGCACCTTTCCTGCTGTGTTCAGAGGATCAGAGTGATGTTAGCATGAGAAGGATGCACCTAAACTCACTAGTGGTGTTGGCTTTAAAGAAGGAGGAGGGAGAGCATCAGTCAAGGATTGTGGTGGCATATAAAACATGCAAAAGTTGAGAAAATGCATTCTCCCATAAAGTCTCCAAAAAAGGAGCACATCCCTGCCAAGCCCTTGCTTTTATCCAGTAAGACTCTCATCAGACTTTGGACCCAGAGAACTGCAAGCTATAAAATTGGAACTCTATTTAGACCATTAAATTTGTGGTAATCTGCTTTGGCTGCAAAAGAAATCTAAGTATTTTATTTGTATATCTCAGTCCCTTCATCATTTGGAGAAAGGTGTTATCATTTCTTTTAAATCACAGGTAGGAAACGATTGGAGACATAAATTGATCTATGAAGGATCACATAGCAAGTAAGTTAAGAGGATAATGTATCAGAGCCAAGTATTTTAATTTTAAAATCAGTGCTTTTATAACTGTCCCCTAAATTATTTTAGGTGAAAATTTATTATTCCTTTTCAAAAGCACAAAATGTACACCCTGTCTTTTTTACTGGTTCTCTTTATAAAATGTAAGCCCTGTGATTAGTTTGAACAAAGAATCCTAAAATTTTCAGAGTTCAGTTTCCCTTGCAAAGGCAAAATTATGTTTTTCTGAATATATATGTTTCTTTTTTAATATCTGAAGTAATAAAATTGTTTTATTTCCAGTTAAGCTGTAGCCATGCCTACAATCCATTGTGCCTTCTTGGGTTCTGTTTTGTTTTTACCTGTTGCTTATTCCTTTTGCTTCTTCTCACTGCAGAACTTCCCTTCTGCTCTTTTATCACCCAGATGAAGAAGCTGGTAGTTCCTTAAACATGCTCGCTCTGACATATTTTTACTTTTTATTCCTTTTTCCTTACTTTTGAACACACTGTTATTACTATTTTGAACTCATTCTTCAAGTCCCAGCTTTCTAACATTAAATTCTGGGAAGTTTATCCTCATGGTCCACTCTCCACCCCCAACCCCTAAGATAAGGCAGTGTTTGTTTCTGTTGCACATGTATTGAACTCTTTATCAGAATTTATTTCACTATCATGATTTCCTTGTGCCTTGTAGGCATCTCCCTCTACACTGAAAGTTTCTCAAGGACAACATTCCTGCCTGTTCATTAGCAAACATCTCATCTTTTAAAACTGCATGTTTTCCCTGATCTGAAGTAACTAGTAGGGTATCTGAAATGTAATATATTGGAGTGAAATAGACATTTTGAGATTCGATGATGGTTTACAGCCCCATCCATTGAGGAAAGTGGTTCTTTTTTCATACTATTTGTTGAACTCTTTTACTAAGTGTAGGGTTAACTATATGACGTTAGGTAAACTGAAAATAGATCTTTGTAAAAATTAAGAGTGGAAATTGGGAGGGAGGAGGGGGAAGGGATGAAGGGAAGGGATGAGAGGAAATGTCCTTAGGTTCCTAAATCTGTTTTTATAAAATACATGAAATCTGTATAATTTAAATAAGATTTTAAAAAAAAAATGCACTTCTAGAAGTATAATTTACAAACTGAAAAATATGCAAATTCTGAGTACAGTTGGTTTAGCTTTCATAAAAGTGCCCAGATATGTAACTGTTAGGATTAAGATGTTGGTCTGAAGAAAGTGCGGAAATGACTGGTGGAGGCAGAAAGACTTGTTTTAGAAGGTCTGCATAGCCGGGCGAGACTTCAGCCCACCTGTTCAAGCTTGGGATCCTTGTAAGCTAGTTCCGTAGGGAGCCAAGGTATTTGGAAAGCCCCATCAGTGATTGCTGACTGTGATAAGGGGAAATTGGACATGCAGCTGCTCCTTTACAATGTATTGTTGTGCTGTTTTAAAAGATCCCAGGTGGGACCCTTGTTAAAGCTATTGCTGGGGCAGTAAGAATTCTACCAGGTTTGGGTTAACTTTGTACTCAATGACCTGACAGATTCTGTCAATAATTACCATTCATATCATGATGAAGGTCAGCTCCCTAGAAGCACATGGCTACACTCTTCAGCTTCTGCTCTCTACATGTCACTGGTCACCCCCTCTCCCCTTACCAACCCAAAGGTAGTCACTGTCCTGATTTCTTGTGCCGTGCATTGGTTTTGCCTATTGTAATAGTTTCTAGGACTGCTGGTACCAGCAGACAGGAAAATGAGGGGGCATACCAGAAATGTACTGTCCTAGGTCTGAGGATAAGGAGCTTAAAATCAAGGTGTCAGCGTGGTTGGTTCCTTTTGAGGACCGTGATAGAGTCCTCATGCCACTTTCCTATCCTCTGATGGTTTACTGACAATCTTTGGCTTCCTTTGGCTTGTTGAGTTGTCAAACGGATCTCTGCCTCCATATTCACACAGTGTTTCTCTTTCTCTCTCCCTCATTTCTCTCTCTCCTCTTTCTGTGTGCTCAAATTTACCCCTTTTTTAAGGACACCAATCATATGGCCTCATCCTACTTAATTATGTCTGCAATGATTCTATTTCCAAATAAAGTCATATTCTAAGGTTCTGGTTAGGTCTTCAGCATGAGATTTTGTCTTTGAAACTCAATTTTGAACATTATATATTGCTCTGTATCCTCAACTTTGGTGCAGTTTATTTATTTATTTATTTATGTGTTTATTTATTTGAAAGTCAGAGTTACACAGAGAGAGGAGAGGCAGAGAGAGAGAGAGGTCTTCCATCCAGTGGTTCACTCCCCAAATGGCTGCAATAGCCAGAGCTGCGCCAATCCGAAGCCAGGAGGCAGGAGCTTCTTCTGGGTCTCCCATGTGGATTCAGGGACCCAAGGAGTTGGGCCATCCTCTACTGCTTTCTCCGGCCACACAGCAGAGAGCTGGATCAGAAGTGGAGCAGCCAGCCAGGTCTCGAACCAGTGCCCATATGGGATGCCAGTGCTTCAGGCCAGGGTGTTAATCCACTGCACCACAGTTCCGGCCCAGGTGCAGTTTTAAGTTCATATGATTTGCCTGTATAGTCATGTCATAAGTCATTGTTTATTTTGATTACTGTAGTATTCCACTGAAAGCTTATAGCATATATATTCATGCATTCTACAGTTAAAGGATACTAGAGTGTTTATAGTTTAGGGTCATTGCATATAGTCTTGTTTAAATATTTTTGTACTCAGATTTTTGTGCATATAGTGAGTAAATATGTAGTGAACAAAAGGAATTACTGTAGGACAAAAGCACTTTCACATTAGTTGCTTTGCTAAATGAACCAATGCCAAAGTTTGGGAGGAGAGAGAGGATTTGAGTGTTTCTCTAAATATGTTTCTTCTAATATTCTGCAAGAATATCAGTGGGTGTCATTTTCTAAAAGTCCTGTAGCTTAAAAAAATTGGAAATATTGCAAATAAACTAAGAAAGATACTTTGTTTCTTCTTCTGAGTTATGCTGCAGGATTTTTCCAGTTGCTAATGTGAATTGTGTTTCTTCTAGAGTGAACATGAAAGACATTTCTCAAATTTGACAGGAGGTTCTTTTTGTTTGTTTTGGGCAAGACAAAACTAGGAACCAAAATTCTGCTAAACTTTACGCTTTGTTATCAAACAGGTATATTGGCATAATATGAACTCTTTGGTAAATTATTTAAACCTGAAATCTCAAGAGAGAAAGTGAGGTTTGGAGCCTAATTCTGCTGATAAATAATCCTCTTATTTCTTGTTTCAGGTTAGTTTAAATGTCTTGTAATATTGTTAACAATGCAATGATAATCCATATTCTTAGGGGGCATCTCTGCATGCACAAGTTTTCAGCAATTAAAACAAAAAGTTGTCTCTACAAAGTGGAAACCTTAAACACATAACAAGAAAAGTGATCAATCAACCAGGGCTAGCACATGTTATCGTTTTACTGATCCCTGTTGTGATTAATGCTTAAAAAGGAGGAAGGATCCCATTTCAATTCCCTCTTCTACTTCTTTCTTAGTAGGACAATGGATTAAATACTTGCAATAAGAGTTGTTTCTATTGTATATCTTAAAAGGATTAAATTTTAATTACCAAATGCATTAAACCTGTATATTAATTAAGTGGTTTTGGGTTGCAGTGGCTGAGACATCAGCACTTTTCATGATGTCTCGTTTTGCTGACTGTAGTCTGAAGGGAAGTTTGCCCCAGACAGCAGCAACAGGGCTGGGCTGCCAACCAGCACCAGGGCCAAACAAAAGGGCTTGTACCCCAATCAAGTTAAAAGTCTCAGAGTTGCTCTTGCATTCCAGATGGCAAGTAAATTCAAATCTATAGGAGGGATTTAATTAAGATAGGTTGATTGCAAATGTGAAGCCAGGAATTCAATCTCAAGAGAACAAAAAAAAGTAGTGGCACTTAAAAATGACTAGACCAGAGTCAGAAGTCACAGATCTGACTGATATCCAATTAGGCCCTTCCTTCTGTACTTTCTGCCATCTAGGCTGCTTAGAAGTCTGCTGCTCTCTGTGATCACCTCTGGTTTTGTGCTTGATGATTAACAGCTCAGACTATGAAAAATCCTTCCAATGGGCACATTTGCCGTGTATGGCTCCCACTGTGCCAGGCATCGTGCTATAGGGCTAACATGTCTCTGTCTTGCTAGTGAGTACACTTTTAGTCATTTTCCTCAAGGAGTGGGTTTGAGTTAATAGTCGTAACTCCACATAAGCTCTGTGGGGACAGGGTCCAGGTTTGTCTCCTTCCCTATTATACTGCGGCACCAGGTGTTCATTTCTTTAAAAGATTTATTTGATTTATTTGAAAGTCAGAATTGCAGAGAGTGGGAGAGAAAGAGATCTTCCATCTGCTGGTTCACTCCCCAGATGGCTGCAGCAGCCAGGGATAGGCCAGGCTGAAGACAGGAGCTTCTTCCGGGTCTCCCATGTGGGTGCTGGTCTCTGCTGCTTTCCCAGGCACACCAGCAGGGAGCTAGATTGGAAGTGGAGCAGCTGGGACTCAAACTAATTCCTAAAATGAATTCCAGCGTTGCAGGCAGCGGTCTTACCCACTATGCTACAGCATCGGCCCATAGATATCCATTTAAATTAGCTTAAAAAATGCATGCTTCATGCCTTTAAAAAAAACTTTTATTCTGTTAATCACTTTGGCTATTTTTAAAAGATTTATTTGTTTATTTGAATGGCAGATTTACAGAGAGAGGGTGAGACAGAGATCTTAAATGGTTCATGCCCCAAATGGTTGTTATGGCTGGGATTGGGACATGCCAAAACTAGGAGCTCAGAACTCTGTTGGGGTCTTCCAAGTGGATGTAGGGGTTCAAGGATTGGGCCATCTTTTGCTTTCTCAGGTGCACTAGTAGGAATTTGTATAAGAAGGGAAGCAGCCAGAACTCAACTGGCGCCCATGTGGGATGCCTGTGACACGTGTCGGGGCCCCTTTACAAGTTTTCTTTTTTCTGCTAGAGATTGTGAAAAGTACTATTTCCTTAAATGTTGATATCATTCATTCACGAGGCCATCAATTCTGTGCTCTTGGAAAGTCTTAATTTTTCCTTTAATTTGGAAGGATTGTTATTCAGCATAGAGAATGTGCTATATGATAATCACTATTCATCATTTCAGGTTACAGAAAGTTAAATATCCCAGCAAGGCACAGGAGAGGTGCTTGTTCCTCAGGCTGTCTGAGATCTCAGCTGAAAGGATTGAAGCCTGAAGGTCTGGAATCACTGGAACTGAGGCAGGAGGGTCTGTTGGGAAGTTGGCATGCTCAGCCGCTTGGCAAGTTCTTTCCTCTCCAGGTGGCCCCTCCTCACTACAGTTTGAGCATCTTCATGACATGGTATCTGGCTTCAATCAAAACCAGAGATTCAAAAATTGGGGAAGCAAGGTAAAAACTATATTTGTCCTGACATGGTCTCAAATCATTTAGTAATGCATGAGTCATATTTCTCTCTTCAGAAAGTCACTAAGTCCTGCTCACTGCTAAGGAGAAACAACTCAGTGATGTATTTTGAAAGGAAGCCAATCAGAGGTCTAAGGAGTACCAAAAATGTATTTTATTTTATTTTTTTTTATCTTTTATTTAATGAATATAAATTTCCAAAGTACGACTCATGGGTTACAATGGCTTTCCCCCCCATACCGTCCCTCCCACCCACAACCCTCCCCTTTCCCACTCCCTCTCCCCTTCCATTCACATCAAGATTCATTTTCGATTATCTTAATATACAGAAGATCAGCTTAGTATACCTTAAGTAAGGATTTCAACAGTTTGTTCCCACACAGAAACATAAAGTGAAAAATAATAGATGATTTTTTTTTAAATCATGATGAAATCAGATCAGACCTATTGTCATGTTTAATCCCAGTGAGAGTCAAGTTGGGAATTGATAATTTCTTTTTTTTTTTTTTTACAGAAGATCAGTTTAGTGTACATTAAGTAAAGATTTCAATCGTTTGCACCCCCATAGAAACACAAAGTGAAATATACTGTTTGAGTACTCGTTATAGCATTAAGCCTCAGTGTACAGCACATTAAGGACAGAGATCCTACATGAGGAGTAAGTGCACAGTGACTCCTGTTGTTGACTTTACAAATTGACACTCCTGTTTATGGCATCAGTAATCTCCCTATGCACCAGTCATGAGTTTCCAAGGCTATGGAAGCCCCTTGAGTTCTCCGACTCTTATCTTGTTTAGACAAGGTCATAGTCTATGACCAAAAATGTATTTTAAAATTACCATACTCCCTTCTCTAGTGGCCTTATGGACTGTGTTTCCTGTGCTGATCTAGTAAGTGTTGGTATTTTCAAGGATTCTTTTCTTTGTCCTATCTCTTCTTATTCCATGGCTTCAATAAAGACTCCCAGATCTATCTTAGGAGCCCAGACTTTTCTCCTTAGCTCTAGATCTCCAAATGAAAATATCTATTCACATTTCTATTTAAAAGTTCCAAATGCACTTCTAGCTCAGTCTGTCCTTGAACTCCATAGAGAATTAAATAACTATAAACTTTTGTAGACTTTAATGTCAAGTTGGCCATTGGTTAATTTTTGCCAATAATGTCCCAATTAGAAATTTCAGGACTTTAATGACTTTATGAATGGGAGGTGAAAAGTAGGGAGAATATGTTTAAAGGAATAAATTGAAATGTTCAGCCATGAAGGGAAGACAGAGAAAAACCTCTCACTGAAGGGAAAATATAAAGTCAAAAAAAGTTTGCCTTTTTTTTTTAATGGAAGATACGTCAGCAAATTTGTGTGCTGAGGAAGAAGATGATAAATGGGGCTAGTGCTGTGTCATAGCAGGTAAAGGTGCTGGCTGCAGTGCCGGCATCCCATATGGGTGGCAGTTCAAGTCCTTCTGGCTGCTCCACTTCCAATCCAGCTCTCTTTCATGGCCTGGGAAGGCAATGGAAGATGACCTGGGTCCTTGGGCCCCTGCACCTGTGTGGGAGACCCAGAAGAAGCTCCTGGCTCCCAGCTTCAGATCAGCGCAGCTCCGGCCATTGCGGTCAACTGGGGAATGCGCCAGCAAAGGAAGACCTTTCTTTCTCTCTCTGCCTCTCCTTCTCTCTCTGTATAACTCTGAATTTCAAATAAATCAATAAATCTTTTTTTAAAAAAGATGATAAACATGCACCAGGAGAAAACAATTGGCCACACAAGTTTCTTGCAGTGGGAGAATTTCTTTTAGAGGTAAGTCCCTTCCCATGTAGTATTAGGAGAGAAGACTATAAGACTAAACAGAATGCAGATAAGTTTCTAGGGGAGGCAGAAAGGCTACTGAGAGACAGGAGCCTTTTAGCCCCATCTAGGATATATGCACAAGGACTGTATTATCCATACTTTCTTTCTACAGAACTCAGCTAAAGAATCATTCCACTTTCATGTCCTGTTCCACAGCACATTAAAAAAAATGTATTTATATAAGGTGAACAAATTTCATGGATTACATATACAGATTTAATATCATAATCATACTTGCTACTCCACTCTCCCTCCCTCCCAGGCTCCTACCTTTCTTCCTTTCTTATTTGTTATTTTAATTTTGATATACTTTGTTTTATAATCACAAGCTTAACCTCCAAATAAAGAATTCAACAAGTAGTAAGTGGAAAAACCACTATTTCTCAAGAATATAGACAAGGGCTGTTAACAATAATGAAATCTCAAAATGTCAATTTCACTCATAAACATTACATTTTTTGTGGTACTCTATAAATTACCACAACTTAGTGAAAACATACTATATTTGTCTTTTTGGAATGGCTTATTTCACTAGGCATAATGGTTTCCAGTTGCATCCATTTTGTTGCAAAAGACAGGATTTCATTCTTTTTATATGGTCGAGTATTTTATTCCTCTATATGATGATCGTAGATAAGTTTTAATGATACATTTCTGAAAAGATTCTCTAGACAAATCATGATTTTCTGTAAGGTAAAATAACAACAATGAGTTTTTTTATAAACTACAAAGTACTCATATACTATATCTTTAAATATGATCAAAAACCTGTGAAGTGAGAATTTCTTCAGAATACATACATGTTTATATAATATTAATACAAAATATATGTGTGTAATTATAATATTTAACCTATGTCATCTTGCTCTTAATTCAATGCCCTTTCCACTTATATTTTAGCCAAATGATTTGTTTATTATTTTTTTGCTGTGCAGAAATATTGCATTGCACATCTAGGTAATTATACATTTTAAGAGAATACAGTGCAGTGTGCACAGATGTCCCTGCCACATCACAAGACTATGAGAATAAATATTGTCTCACAAGTCCACGAGAACAGATAGTGTTGTTGGGCAGTCTTATTTCAGCACTTTGACTATACCATCCAATTGCTTTAGGCCTCCATGTTTTCTAATAAGAATTTGTTAATGTTATTGAGGGTCAGTTATGAGTGAAGTACCACTTACTCTTACCTCTTTGAGAATTCTCCTTATGTGTTTTTCTTTTGAAAGTTTGATTATGATGTGTTTAGGCATGGATGTTTTTGAGTTTCTCCTACTTGGGGCTTTTTGATATGCAGAGTAATATTGGAGGTACTTTTAAAAACCACAGAAAAATGATACCAAATATAAGTTTATTTTGGTGTAAAAAGTTTGGAATTCACACAATTTTTTCATAATTTGAATCCCATAAGCTTATTGAAGACTCCTTTTATAACTTTTAATCAAATCTGATAAATTGTCAGCTATTATTTCTTATATCATTTTACCTTTCTATTCATCTTGTTTTGAGACTCTTATTATGTGTTCATTGACATGTTTTGGCATGTGTTCCACAGGCTGTGGTGCTCTGCTAATATTTTTCTACTGTTTATGAAACTGTATAATCTCAACTGGCCTATTTTTAAGTCCAGTGATGCTTCCACTGCTTTTGTAGGTCATTAGCAAGGAGCTAGATCAGGAGTGGAGCAGCCCAGCACCCATACGCTGGCATCACAGGTAGTGGCTTTACCCACTGCTCCACAATGACAGCCCTTACTGTCCATTTTTAAATGGGAATTTAGTTACCATTGTTATTTTGCTATTGAATTGCTTGAATTCCTGATATATTTTAGGTATTAACCCCTTGTCAAATGTACAGCCTGCAAATATTCTCTCATACTCTATAGATTATCTCTTCACTCTGTTGATTATTTCCTTTGCAATGCAGAAGAAAAAAAAAGATTTGTAATTTGATAAATTCTATTTATGTATTTTTACTGTGCTTCTGGGTCTGTTCTATAAACCCTTGGCAGTTCCAATGTCCTGAACATTTTCTCTGTGTATTATTTTAGTGTTTCAAAGATTTAGGTATTACATTTACGTCTTTAATCCATTTTGAGTTGTTTTTTGTATGTGATAATAGATGGGGTCTAATTTCATTTTTCTGCATGTAGGTATCTGATCTCTTCACACTGTTTATTTGCTTATTTTTCATCTGATTTGAAAAGCAAAGCAAGAGATATCGAGAAAAAAGAGTCTTTACGTCCCCTGGTTCACTTCTCAAATGCCTACAACAGCCAGGTCTGAGTTTGACTGGAGCTACAAGCTAGAACTTTATCTGGGTCTCCTATGTGAGTGACAGTGACCAGATAACAAGTGCCATCAACTGCTACCTCCCAGAATGCACTTTAGCAGCAATATGGCCATGAAGTGGAAGCAGCAGAATTAAAAATTTGTCACTCTTATGTGAGAAAGGGTGTCCTAAATGATGACTTACCCTCTGTACCACAATGCCTGTTCCCCTGCCCCTTTTGTTGAAAGGTAAAGGAACATCTTATGCCACTTTCATGATGTTTCAAATTCCCTACATTATACTCAGAAGCCTATGCTGGCTATCCTGGCCTTCTTCCATCCAAATATATTTTCTTGATTAGAGAGAATTTGAAAGTATCTGAATAGTTAATACCAAGTTTCCCATGAGTGGGTTATTTTTCAAACTATTTTATGTGAGAAATAATGCTCAGCTTCACAGCGTGATTACATCTTTCCTAAAACCAAGTACAAGTTTGGAATTGAAGTTTATGCAACTGAATAAACCCACTTGAGCCAGCTTTGACTTACTTACAAGGTCTTTGTAGCATTCATATTTATGCCTGATAACATTAAAATTGAAAATGAAACCCAAAGTAGCTTATATGTAAACTAAATAGGAAATTAAAGCTTGCTTTTAAGATTAAAATGGAAACCACAAACAAACATAGAATACATAAATGCCTTCACATAGAAATACTTAAATAATCATCAGCAATGTTTCTAAACACTGTTCTTTCATAAGCAGGAAACACATATAAGATATAAACACTAATGCTTATTCCATTATGATAACAGATTTATTTATTTTTTCAATAAATAGGTGATGCAGCACTAGATATGAAGATTGGATTTGAAAATTCCATATAAGTATCAGACAAAAGAATTATTTCTCTCAGTTATTTTTTATAATAGGTAAAGCACTATTCCAAGAATTAGATTCAATATACACTAGTTTTCTTTGCTTCTTAAAGTTCTAATTAAATGAAAATTTTATGGCATCAATAATTCTAAAATTCCTTAAGAACTATGCTACGTATGAAACACAGTTGCTCTTGGCCATTAACTTTTATATTTAAGGCCAAGTTTATAAGTTTTCTTAATTTGTCATTTTTGATGATATAAATTTTGCTGATAGAGCTTTTGGAGATAGCTAATGGATGAATCTATGTGCAAAAATATGTTGAAAATGATTAAATGGGTTCTTTTCATTAGAAAATACTGGACAAGAAAATTCCACTTAAATCAGTGAGGGAAAAATATGCTCCCATTACAAGTTGGCAGAGATTGTTTGTCAGGACAAGATGAGTTGTATTTTATTTTATGCCACAGATGTAGTCTTGAGAAATTATTAGTGCTTTGCATTTTTGCATATCAAATGATCTTTAAAATACCTAGATATGGAATCAGTTTGACAATTGTTTAGAGTAAATCAGTGTTGTTTGACTGAAAGTCAGCTTATTCTCAAATATTAGATTTTGCACTTTTAATTAGACGTCTTCCAGTAAGATATGAACTTACCTATCAATTTCTTTATTTGGAAATTGCACATAGTAAAATGCATGTAATATTAATTACTATCCAATAAATTATGAAGAAGACTAAGTGAATTAATATTTACAAAAGCACAGCCAGCTGTGTTGCAAAGCAGGTTAAGCCCTTGTCTGCAGTGTCAGCATCCCCTTTGGTAGCAGTTTGAGTCCCAGCTGCTCCATTTCTGATCCATCTCCCTTCTAGTGCACCTGGGGAAGCAGCAGAGGATGGCCCAAGTGGATGGGCCCATGCACCCATGTGAGAGACCCAGAGGAAGCTCCTGGCCTCCTGGCTTCAGCCTGGCCCAACCCTGGCTGTTGCAGCCAGTTGGGGAGTGAACCAGCAAGTGGAATACCTCTCTCTCTTTCTGTCTCTCTTCTCTTCATATATATATATATATATCCCTTCCCCTCTCCTTAACTCCATCTTCAAATAAATAAAATCAAAATCTAGAGAACAATTGGCCCAAATATTTTAATAAATGATTATCTTTTGTTAAAGGAATTACTTTGTAGTAAGATTTCTCTGCTTTTGTATTTTGAGGTTTCCTAAATTTTAGTACAGAGGCATAAAAGTACTCAAAAAGGAAATCTTCATTTACTATGATATCTTAAATAGTTGCTCAGTACCTTTTCTTGGAATCTATTCATTTATTTAGCAAATATTTTTAAAGATACCACTATGTGCCAGATACTGATCTGCTCTGAAGAACTGAGTATAGTCAATAGATTGAGGCATAATTACCACACTAATATAAAATGCTAACAATAGGCAAAACTGGGTATGGAGTATATGAGAACCTTGTACTACTTCATAATTCCTTTTTTGTAAGTTAAAATTATACTGATATTAAAAGTAAAAAAGAAATTTAAAATCAGGTAAAGGAAACATATAAAAATAACCAATAAATATTTAAAACTTGGAACAAATTCTATGGAATGAACAAATGATGCTGAGATAAGAAATATCAAAGGAAATTCTTTTATTTTGTAATCCGGAAAGGCCTCTATGAAGAGATGATATTAAAATTAACCTTGGATCTTAAAAATTGGAGTGTGGATGGCAGAGAATTGTAGATATGTGAGAGGATATCAAGGCATGAAAGACTGTATAATTAGAAGAGCTAAAATGATGTAATAGTAATGGGGGAAGCAAGCTTTTATGGTGGTGGGATCAAAAAAATCCATTTCATATGCATTAGGTTTTAAAGTATTTTAGTCACACACTTGTTTAGTAGGTAGTTGATTAGAAAAATCTGGAACTCAGAAGAATCTAAGAATAGAGATAGTAGGGATTAACAGCATATGAGTTATATACAAATCCATAAGAAGACATATAAATATATAAATATATATATAAATATACAAATCGATAAGAAGATATAAATTCACCAAAGGAGACAGTTTATAAAGAAAAGAGAACAAAGAATTGAAATAGCAAAAAGTGGAGATAGTGCAGTCTCAGGAAAGAGTTGGGAAGAAAATGGCACGCAGATTAGAGGGACACTGTGGATCTACATGGAGGGTGTGGACATGCACAATTCAGCATCCTGGCAGCTGAGAGCCTCTGCACCAGCTTTGGAGAGTGAGGTGAGACCGGTATGCAGCAGCCCAAGCCACTGGCAATAAAGCTGCAGGAAGAGCCTGGAGGGAATCTGGCTTGGAGCCCTGCTGGGGAGAATATACTTGCCAACCTAGAGGGGAAAAAAAGGGAGGACACGATTCTCTCTCCCCTTCTCCCTGCAATGGTGTCCTGTAATAAGCCAATAGAAATTAGGCACCATTTTGGACATACATAACAGCTGTGTGGGATTGTGTCTGTGCCCAGCAACCAGCTGAGCGCAGACACCTGAACCTGGTGGGGACAACTGACAGGGGGCTTTGTGATCATGACTGTGGGAGGCTATGTGCTGGGATGTTGTGTGGGAGGGTTCAGGTTGTACCGCGGGAGGTTCCACATGCTCAGGGCTTCTTGATTCTCTAGTGAAGGATATTGCTGTGGAATCTGCTTACACTGAGGACTGCACAGATACTCTGTGTGGTTCTTGTGGCAGTGTGGATGAATATTATACCCACTGGAGCTAGCACCCAGGCACTGGTCTCCTTAGAGGAGAGGAGGAATTGAATCTACACCAACAGAGAAGAACAAACTCCCTGTCTGATGACAACAACAACAACAACAACAACGAGAGAGAGAGAGAGAGAGAGAGAGAGAGAGAGAGAGATTACCATGCCCAACCAAGGAGTCACCTTGGACATTCCCTTCACCTTGGAGCAATGAACAGAGCTCCCTAGCCACAACCACTGCAGACCTCTAGGTATTCACTGAAAAAGTAAACACTCCACTAATCCACAGAAGAGAGTCCAAAGATAAAATCCACCACAGCAAAAAAAAAAAAAAAAAAAAGAATATCTCCAATAACGCTGGCTAATAAGTGTACCAATTCAAGAAACAATAAGGCAGATACCCTGTCGCTCCCCCTCTTCATGGAGGAACGACACAAAACCCTACGCTGTTCTTTTGTCTGCTCGGCCCTCCCCGGGTTTGCTGCTGGTTCTTTCCGGGTTGGCTGCCGACCCCTCCACCTCTGTGGAGGGGCGGCTCCCCCTGCCACTTTCCCCACTTCGCGGGGGAGCGGCACACCGCCGGCCGGCTCTCTCGGGGGCTGCACAGGTGTTCCTTCAAATAGATGTTCCCAGTGCATGTTGTCTCTCTCCTCCTTTATAGTCCGCTTCTACCAATCCCAACTCTGCTACCCACACGCCAAGTACGCTGCTCTCCTCCAATCAGGAGCAGGATCAGCTCCTGCAGGTCATCACTCAAGTTGGCGAGAGGCAGCTGCATAGAAGCTGTTTACTCCTCTCCCAGCGCCATATTGTGGGAGAGCAGATGTATAGAATAAGTCTTAATTCCAGTAACAGTCTAGTCCGAGTTGCTGCCCACAATACCCCCAAAAGAACACAACTCTACAATACCAGATTGTGAAGATAAAGAGGTTGATGAAATGCCAGAAATGGAATCTGAAAAATTGGTTATAGGATAACTTAGAATTAATCAGAAGCAAATTCATGAACTAATGAAATCAGTACATGCTTTGAAAGAAAATTTCTCCCATGCAATTGCAATCTTAAATCAAAATGAAATCTTGGAAATGAAGAATTTAATAGAAAAAATAAAAAATGCAATGGCAAGTCTTAACAGCAGAATTGTTACAGCAAAAGAACAAATATACAACTTAGAAGACAAATTGCAGGAAATTATACAGTTAAACCAAAAACAAGAAGGAATTAGTAAACTAAAAAATATTGTTAGGAATCTACAGGATACTATCAAATAACCCAATATACAGGTTCTAGGAATTCCTGAAGGTGTGGAGAGAGAGAGGATTAGAAAAGATTTTAGTGAAATAATAACAGAAAACTTCCCTAATTTAGAGAAAGAAAGTGACATCCAAGTACAGGAAGACAGGAAGCACATAGAACTCCTAAAAGACTTGATGAGAAAAGACCTTCACCTCAGGGCCAGCACTGTGCACAGTAGGTTATCTTCTGCCTGCGGCACCAGCATTCCACATAAGTGCTAGTTCTAGTCCCGCTGCTCCTCTTCCAGTCCAGCTCTCTGCAATGACAAGGGAAAGCAGCAGAAAATGGCCCAAGTTCCTGGGCCCCTGCACCTGTGTGGGAGACTGGGAAGAAGCTCCTGGCTCCTGGCTTTGGATTGGCGCAGCTTCGGGCATTGCAGCCATTTGGGGAGTGAACCAATGGAAGGAAGACCTTTCTCTCTGTCTCTTCCTGTCACTGTCTGTAACTCTACCTCTCAAATAAATAAATAAAAATCTTTTAAAAAATACCTTCAAAATGACACACTGTAATCAAACTCTCCGCAGTATAACATTAAGAAAAGATTCTAAATGTGCACGAGAGAAATGCCAGGTTATTTTCAGAGCATCTCCAATTAGACTCACAGCAGACTTCTCATCAGAAAACTTATAGGCTAGGAGATAATGGTGAGATATATTACAAGTTGTAAGAGAAAAAAAACTGTCAACCCAGAATACTATACCCTGCAAAACTCTCATTTATGAATGAAGGTGAAATAAAGACCTTCCATAACAAACAGAAATTGAAAGAATTTGTCACCACCTGTCCAGCCTTGCAAGTCTCAGCAAATTCAAAAGAATTGAAATCATACTGCATTTTCTCAGACTACAATGGGATGAAGCTGGAAATTAGCAACTCAGGAATCCCTAGAGCATATGCAAACACAAGGAGACTGAACAACATGCTCCTGAATGAATGAGTCGTCAATGGGTCATTGAAGAAATCCAAAGAGAAATAAAAAATTTCTGGAAGCAAATGAAGATGTCAACACAACATATCAAAACATAGGGGACACAGCAAAAGCAGTGTTAATAGGAAAGTTTATTCCAATTGGTGCCTACCTCAAGAAATTGGAAAGCCACCAAATAAATGAGCTATCAATGCATCTTGAGGATCTAGAAAAACAACAGCAAAGCAAGCCCAAAACTAGTAGGAGAAAAGAAGTAATAAAAATTAGAGAAGAAATAAAATTGAACCGAACAAAAAACAATACAAAAGATCAGCAAAAAAAAATCTGGTTTTTCAAAAAATAAATAAAATTGACACACCATTGGCCCAACTAATCAAAAAAAAAAAAAGAGAAAGAGAAGACGCAAATTAATAATATTAGAGATGAAAAAGGAAATGTAACAATATACACCACACGAAAAAAAAGAATCATCAGAAATTACTTCAAAGACTTATATAGCAACAAAATGGGAAAACTAGAAGAAATGGATAAATTCCTAAACACATACAACTTACCTAAATTGATCCTTGAAGACATATAAAAGCTAAACAGACCCATAACCAAGACAGAAACTGAATGAGTAATAAAGACCCTTCCCACAAAAAAAGCCCAGGACCAGGTGAAACATATTCAAAACAGTTGAAAGGGAGGGAATCCTACCAAATTCTTTCTATGAAGCCAGCATCATCTTAATTCCTAAACCTGAAAAAGATACAACAGAAAAATAGAACTACAGACCAACTGTCTTGATAAACATATGCAAAAATCCTCAAAAAAAACCTCTATTCAGTTGCATCCAACAACACATCAGAAAGATCATCCACCCAGACCAAGTGGGATTTATCCCTGGTATGCAGGGATGGTTCTGCATTCACAAATCAATCAATGTGATACATCACATTAACAGTCTGAAGAACAAAAACCATGTGATTCTCTCAATAGATGCAGAGAAAGTGATAAAATACAACACCCTTTCATGAAGAAATTTCCAAGCAAATTGGGTATAGAAAGAACATTCCTCAACACAATCAAGGCAATTTATGACAAACTCATGGCCAACATCCTATTGAATGGGGAATAGTTGGAAGCATTCCCACTGAGATCTGGAGCCAGACAAGGATGCCACTTTCACCGATGCTATTCAATATAGTCATGGAAGTTTTAGCCAGAGCCATTAGGCAAGAAAAAGAAACCAAAGGGATACAGATTGGGAAGGAGGAAGACAAACTATCCCTATTTGCAGATAACAAGATTCTATGTATAGGGTATCCAAAAGACTTCACTAAGAGACTATTGGAATTCATAGAAGAGTTTGGTAAAGTAGCAGGATATAAAATCAATATGCAAAATTCAACAGCCTTTGAATACACAGACAATGCCATGACTGAGAGAGAGCTTGTAAGATCAATCCCATTTATAATAGCTACAAAAAAATCAAATACTTCAGAAAAAAATCAACCAAGTATGTCAAAATCTCTGTGATGAGAATTACAAAAAATTAAAAAAAGAAACAGATGAAGATACATAAAAATGGAAAAATCTTCATGGATTGGAGGAATCAATATCATCAAAATGTCAATACTTCTGAAAGCAATGTGCAGATTCAATACAATTCCAATCAAAACACCAAAAACATTCTTCTCAGATATAGGGAAAATGATGCTGAAATTCATATGGAAACACAGGACACCCCAAATAGATAATCCAATCTTCTACAACAAAACTAAGTCAGAGGCACCACAGTACCAAATTACAAGACATACTACAGGGCATTTATAATTAAAACAGCATTGTACTGGTACAAAAAATATGTATACATCACTGGAACAGAATAGAAACTCCAGAAATAAATACAAGCATGTACAACCAACTTATTTTTCACAAAGGAGCTAAAACCAATCCCTGGAGCAAGGACAGTCGCTTCAACAAATGGTGCTAGGAAAACAGGATTTCTACATCCAGAAGTCTAAAGCAAGACCTCTACCTTACACCTTATAGAAAAATCCACCCAAAATGGATCAAAGACCTAAATCTATGACCCAATACCATCAAATTATTAGAGAACATTGGAGAAATCCTGCAAGACATTGGCAGAGGAAACAGTTCTTGGAAAAGACCCCAGAGGTATAGGCAGTCAAAGCTAAAATTAACAAATGGGATAACATCAAATTGAGAAGCTTCTGTGCTGTAAAAGAAGCACTCAGCAAAGTGAAGAGACAATAGACGGAATGGGAGAAATTATTTGCATACTATGCAATTAATAAAGGATTAATAACCAGAATTTATAGAAACATCAAGAATCAAGAAGCAAGATTATAACAGTATGGTTAGAATTAGAACGAGATGCATTACCTACTTAACAGAGACAGTAAAAGAGCTGAGATGGTAATAACATCAAATGTTATTGAAATTAGATTAAGGGATAAGGAATTTAAATTTAGAATACACCAAACTTCTGATTTATTAGAAGAGCCCAAAGTATAATAATACATATAATACCATTAGCAAGAGCAAAAGTTTCTATAGCTTATGGTACTAAATGTCATGCTAAGGGAATTATATTATGTGATATTAAATCCTTCCAACAACTTTGCAAGGCAACCATTGTAAAACTTCCTTTTCAGTTGAGTAAACAGAAGTTGAAAAGATGATAGAATTGTTTAAAATTCTCAAACATTAAATAATTTGTAGAGTTGAGATTTAAATTTTCTAGATCTTTTTTTATATATTCTATAGTTCAGCTCTTCCTATCATGCAAGTATTTATCACTTCCTTACATTATTCCTGTGAATACTGTTTCAGCATGATTCTTGGCATGCAAAAGTTTCAGATGAAACCACAAAAGTGCAACATTGCACAATTTGTTTATTTTTTAAATTTGTAGGACATTTTCATCATTTCTTAAAAAGAGACATCTATTTATTTCAAAGGGAGGGACGGAGGGAAGGAGGGAGTGAGGGAGGGAGGGATTGAGGGAGGGAGGGAGGGGAGGGGAGAGAGAGAGAGGGGGGGGGGGGAGAGATCTTCCATCAGTTATTTTACTCTCAAAATGGCTGCAAAGGCCAGGGCTGGCCCAGGCTGCAGTTAAGGACCTGGAACTCCATATGGTCTCCCATGCAGATGGCAAGTGCCCAAGTACTTGGGCCATCATCCATTGTTTTTCCAGCCATGTTAACAGGGAGCTGGATTGGAAGTGGAGTAGCTAGGACTCAAACTGCCACTCCATATGGGATTCTGGTATTGCCTGATGTGGCTAACCCTGCTGTGCCATATTGCACTCCCCCACCCCAAACATACACACTGGATTATTTAGTATTAATCTACTTTACAAAGGAAATAATTATTTTTTAAATCAAAATTGGAATGTTCAGCTACTTCATAGGGAGATAACACTGCAATATGTGCCATAATTCATGATAAAATAGAGCCAGCATAGTCAGTAAGTTTTCCTGAGATTTAGCATTACCAAAATTTTGCTCATTCTGAAAGATTAAAATTATGGGCCCTTGGCTTAGTGGTTAAGATACCATTTGGGTGCCACACCTCACCTGTGTGTGTCTGGGTTCAAGTCCTGGCTCTAATTCTTATTCCAGCTTCCTGCTAATGAAAACTGGAAAGCAGCAGTGATGGCTGAAGTAATTGGGTCCTTTCCAATAGGAGACCTTGACTGAGTTCCTAGCTCACAGTTTTGCCCTGACCCAGTGCTGGCTGTGTGGGCATTTGATGAGTAGACCAGTAGAGGGGAAGTTCATTTTCTTCTCTCTCTCTCCACCCCCCTCAATTAAATAAAAATAAACACAAATAAAAAGTCAATTAACTAATTTGCAACTTTCAGTAAATTACTTAGAATTCACTTTAAAGAAAAGTTAGTAGAGTTTATTTAGCTGGTGTAGAGTGATACATCATCAGTAAATCATTTATAATACACTTTCAGGAAAAGTTAATTGAGTTTATTCAACTGGTTTAGAATAACACCACATCAGCAAATGTCCTCATCTTCAAAAAGGCTATTTACTTGGGTTTACATTTCAATGTGCACTGCAGTGATGTTTTTCCATGCTTGCATTTCTTCTACAGTTTCCAAAATAGATAAAAGCCTTGAGAAATTGGCTTGAAATAAATCTCAGTCCTCAGGTTCATATATGATAAGAATTCATTTGGACAATAACTAGCTCATAGTTTAACTACAATCTTCCATTTTCATAACTTTCTAATATAATTCAAATTATACTTTGTGACAAAATTTCATAATATATACTCTATACTAAAGTGATTTCTTTTTATGTTTTTAAATTTAATTTACCTGAAAGGCAGAGAAAGAGAGATAGATAGTCAGGACTAGACCAGGCTGAAGCTAGGAGCCAGGGACTCTGGCTGAAGTACTTAGGCCATTATCTGTTGCCTCTCAGGGAGAATTAACAGGAAACTAGATTGGAAAAGTAGTAACTAGGATTCAGATAGGCACTTCAACATGAGATTCAGGCATCACAGGTAGCAGCTTAACCCACTGTACTTCAATACCAGCCCCAAGTTAGTTATTTCCTTGAAGCTGTTGGAATTTGTAATATAGTAAGACCATCTTTGTGTTTGGCGACAGTGGTTGCTATAGGTAATCTTTCCTGCTTTGCTGCAGTTCTGCAGTTTATCTTTTGTCTTTCCATGTCCAGAAATTAATTTCATAATCTTTAATTTCAAAATATCATCAATTAATATCAAATTTATTACTATAATTTTCATAATATATGTTAGGATGCATTGTGGTTATCAAAACTGCTTTTGTTACTGTTGGGTTTTGGTTTTAAGGTACACACCATTCTGGTTTACTCTAGATTATAATATAGTATGGAGACAATGCAGACACATTTTCTGTAAACTTCATGTCTTTTCAATTTTCTGAAACCTTACCTTCTGTTGATAAGAATCAAATACCATGAAAAAGCATGCTAATAACAGCCACATAAACCCATCTTTAGATATTTTTTTACACCTTTGAAATCTCAACAAACTTAATGCTTCAAGTTGAAAACTGCAATTTGTGGAGATCTGAGGTGGTGTTGGACACCCTAATGGCTGTTTGGAGAATATTTCAGCTATTTTGTGCTTTAGTCTCCCTTTGCTTTCCCTGCCATTGGGCTCTTTTCTGAATCATTTCTATCCTTATTTCTAACTCTTGGATTCTGCCTCTGCTCATCGATTTTTGCCTTGGATTACTTGGGTTTTCAGAGTACCACCTTAACATCATTTCTGCCAGATTCACTATTTTGACTGGATTTAGTGTTTCCATTTGGTTTCTGGTTTTAGATTTCTAAGATGTAACCCAAGCCAGTTCATGGCTGTTGCATCAGCATTTCTCAGTGGCCTCCCCTGACTGACAGAAATGCCTTTTCCCTCTTCCTCAGGCTAGTCTAGAGTCACATCAATTTTATTCTTGTTTCGTTAAAGAATAGCTTTTGCGGATTCATGAATTTGGATTCCCCTGTTTTTGATACTGTGGAGGTACAATTAGATATGATAATGGAATTTCTTTTTCCCCCATGCTCCTTTTCTTTCTGCTTTCAAAGGACTTAGATCATTAAAAGTACATTTTTTACATTAGCAACAGAAAAATGTTTAGATATACATTTCATGAATATGAATCAAAAGATCTGGTGAAAATAGTTCCTTATATTGTGAGAAATGCTGATCAGTACTGAAATATTTAAAAAATATTTTCTTAGGAAACATTTAGAACATTGCCAAATATGGATTTTATGCTGATATCATTTACAATTAACAAAAAACTAACTTGAAGCATTTGGAATCATTTTAGAGTAGATGTAAACAATATGGGCTTAGAGCAAACTTCCTGATATCCTGGATTTGCTCTTCCATCAGCCCCATGTCCCAGATCTATAAAAGATGATAGTAGGACCAGTTAATAGTGTTGCTGTGGGCTTACATGAGATGATTCATGTAAAGTGTCATGTAAAGTTCATGTAAAGCCTAGGTTACAGTCACCATTTTGATGAATGTTAACTTGAATTATTATTTTTGGTGGTATCTTAAAACAATACTTTGTGAGACTGCATTTTTCCTGTTAAAAACCTTTTTTGTGAGGCAGAGACAAAAACAGAAATAGATGGAGAAATAGACATAGCACCTGTTGTGGAGCACACAGATTAAAACACAGCAAGACTTTGAGATCAGTTAGGAGGCATTATTAGCCAGCTGACGACTGCCTTTCTCACAGAGCAAATCCAGAAAGTTACCATTGTGGGAGGTTTTAAAGGCAGAAACCACATCCTGTTATCAGCAGTTAATCGTCAGGGCATGGCGAGCAAGATGGAAGCAGTTAGCCAATCAGCAATTAACGTCCATTCCCACCTGACATCAGTAGCTGGCGCCAGGTGTGCAGCATCTGATGACGTCCAGTACCAGATGTTTCCTTAATGTTAAGCATATGAGTATACCTTGGCTTAACTCACTGGCACACAGGGTTCAACACAACCCACACACCTTTACTTTTACTGTCTTGAAGTGTTTGTTTCTTTTTCTTTTTTTTTTTCTTTTTTTTTTTTTTTTTTGAAAGTTAGAGTTACACAGAGAGAGGAGAGGCAGAGAGAGAGGTCTTCCATCCACTGGTTCACTCCCCAGATGGCCACAATAGCCAGAGCTGCGCTAATCTGAAGCCAGGAGCCAGGAGCTTCTTCTGGGTCTCCTACGTGCAGGGGCCCAAGGACCCGGGCCATCCTCTACTGCTTTCCCAGGCCATAGAAGAGAGCTGGATCAGAAGTATAGCAGCTGGGACTAGAACCCATGCCCACATGGGATGCCGGTGCTTCAGGCCAGGGTGTTAACCCGCTGCGCCACAGCACCAGCCCCTGTCTTGAATTTTAAACATTCAGAACACCCCATCATCATGTCAGACACCCTTCTACTGGTTCACTCCCTAAATGCCTGCACTAGCCAGGAGTAGGCCTAGCCTACTCCTGGGAGCTTGGGACTCAATCCAAATCTTTCATGTAGCTGACAGGAACTCAATTACTTGACACATCACTGCTGCTTTTCGGGATTCACATTAGCAAGAAACTGGAATCAGGAGTTAAAGTCAGGTAGCAAACTCAAGCACTCTTATGTGGGATTCAGGCATCCTAACCAGGACTTAACCTACTTGGCTAAATGTACTCCTCTTATTACAGAATTTTTTTTTTTCAATTCCAAGGTTTGGGATAGATGTAATATTGTTTCCTTTTCTTCTTATAAAAAAACAATTTATTTGAAAGGCAGAACATCAGAAACACACAAATACACACACACACACACACACAAAAACTTTTCATCTGCTGGTTCATTCCCCAAATGACAACAGTTAGGGCTGGATCAGGCTAAAGCCAGTGTTGCAAGAATCTATAGTTCTAGCCATTTGAGTTCATGTCCCATGACCAAGAAGCATAAGGAGCACAGAAAATGGAGGGTGAGCAAGAAAAAAAAGTTTATTAAACAAAAAGAAAAAGCAAAGTTTAACTGAAGCAAACAAAAACTCCCACGTGGGAGGAATCCTTAGTAGGAATCCATTATGTTTTAAATCCTTTAGGTATACCCCATCCCTAAAGGAGAGGAGAACTGAGTTTTTCCATGGCTGAGGGTCATGGTGCAGGGCACGAGTGGTTTTTTAAAAAGTCATTTCAGATTTGCTTAGTAAAGGTAGCACATTACTTTTTAGATCCTGAAATTCATAATTAAATTGCTTTATCTACCCTTACCACTAAATCAATTAATTGATCAGAAATCCTTCCTCTGGGCTAGGGTAAGTTTGTACAGGGTTTTGCAGATGTTTCGGTTAGTCACCAATGACATTCCCATTGCTGGGAAGTCTGTATCTGGAGCTGTGAGGGTGTAGCTCTATCTTGCTATTGAGTAGGGATGCATTTTGTTACAGGTGTGTCCTGTATGTCAGGTTTGCATAGCCCTCTTCAGAATGTCAGACTTGAGTCATTTGAGCTCTTTGTGCCTGGCTTACCTAACTCAGACTTCAGCTAAATGTCTATTTTCTCTATCAGTCATCTCTTTGAAGAGGTATCTCTAAGAGCTGTTAGGGAACAGGAGGTGATGCTGCTGTGGCTGCTTCATGCTTGCAAGGGGTGGCGAGAAGGGTCAGCAGAGAGAGGTGCCCCTCAGAGTGGTAGATGTCCACCTCCAGCTGGAATCTCCTGAGCTAGAGTAAGGACCAATAGCCAGTGCAAGAGGAGAGGAGTGATTCAACGGAAATTAAGGAAGTTAAAGATGACACCATCGGGTTAGTTCAGGGAGACAAGAGAGTAGGAAAAAAAATAAGATGGCCTTTAGGAATAATCACCATTCTCTTGAGAGATGTTAAAGTCATCCTCCAGGACTGAGTCTGAAATCCAAACAACTTTACTGCGGTGGGAGTAGTTCCTCTCATGAGTCTTTGATAATGACAGAGAGTTCTGGCAATATTTTGACCAACACCAAATCTTCAGAGCTGAATTTTGTGACCCTCCATACTCTGGGGCATTTTTTCCTGCAATTGTTGAAGAACCTTCTGGAATTTGTCCAGAGATTTTAAGTTAGGAGCCTTGGACTCTTGTCAGATCATTAGTAAGGAAAGGTCAACATAGACATCTTGAAACAACTCAAATCTATTTTTAGAAGATTTATTTATTTGGGGCCAGAGCTGTGGGATAGTAAGGCTAAGCCTCTACCTGTAGCACTAGCATTTCATGTGGCATGTAGGTACCAGTTCCTGTCCCAGCTGCTCCTCTTCTGAACCAACTCTCTGCTTATGGCCTGGGAAAGCAGTAGGAGATGGCCAAAGTGCTTGGGCCCCTGAACCCATGAGGGAGACTCAGAGGAAGTTCCTGGCTCCTGACTTCAGATCAGTCCATTTCTGGCCATTTGCAGCCATTTGAACCAGCGGGTGAAAGACTTTTTTCTCTGTCTTCCCCTCTCTCTGTCTGTAACCCTACCTCTCAAATAAATAAATATTAAAATCTTAAAAAAAAGTTTATTTATTTATTTGAAAGGCATATATATATATATATATATATATATAGAGAGAGAGAGAGAGAGGGATTGTCCATCTGCTTGTTCACTCCGTAGATGGCTTCAAAGTCCAAGGTACGCCAGGCCAAAGCCAGGTGCTTCCTCTGTGTCTCCCACATGGGTTCAGGGTCCCAAGCACTTGGGACTGCCTTTCCCAGACCATTAGCAGGGAGCTGGATCAGAAGTGGAGCAGCTGGTACACAACCCACACCCATAAGGGATACCAGTATCGCAGGTTGCAGCTTTACCCGCTACACTACAGCGCCAGCCCCTTGGTCCCAAATGTAAAAGGCCAAGTGGTATACTTCAGAAGATGTCATAATGTACACTCATGTCCAATTTCCTGTTTTTGAAGGTTTCTCCTAAGATCTGAGGCTGGCTGAGAAATGAACTTTTCCTTTAGGATTGACTTTCCCTCCACAGAGTTGGGAGACAGGAATGTATGATTGACCAAAACCTCTCTCATTCTCGTAAGGAGGCTGAGGAATTTTCTTCAGGGTCCTGCTCTATCCTGGATAGTTTGGAGTAATTTAATGGCTTGTTCTTGGTTCTCCTTAGTTCCTCCAAGACACAAGCAATGAAATGCATTTGCTTCCGTTCATCAGGTTAGGGTAAGCCTCCTTCTGAGGGACAGCCTGCTTTCCTGTAAGATACAGTGGTCCTTGCCCTCCCTGATAATGTGAGGACATAAATCACATATAAAGTTCATTCTCCCAGATTTCTGCAGGTGGTAGAATGTCCTGTTTCTCAGTCCCTAATAGGATCTAATTTAGGAGTAATATCACATCTTTCCAGGAAAGTTTATAGACTTGAGTTAAAGTCTAGACAGTCTCTATGTACTTATCAGGATCATCTGAAAAATTTTCCCAACTCTCCTCTTACTGTCTAAGCTCTTTCAGAGAAAAGGGAACTTGGATGGGTGTGGGGCCAGTGAGCCCTCCAGAATCTCTTGGAGGGGTAAAATAGAAGTTGATGGTCTGGTGCCCTGTTTGTGGACAGTTAGTCCTGGTTGGTGGGGCATAAGGGAACAGAAGTGGTAGGCAGGGGTTGGTGTAAGCTGTGCATTGGGATCTGCAGTAGATGGAGGGGGGAAGGAAGTTGAGGTCTTGAGGGTAATTGCTGCTAAATGTTCTGAGTCTACAGAGTTGGCCTTGGCCTGGCTTATCTCAGAGAGCTAAGAATGCCTGGACATGAGGGATCTCAGCCCATTTTCCTTCTTTGCAATGGGGGAATAATTGCAGGATGATTTTATAGTAGATACTTTCCTTTGGGGCCAAATCTAACCATTTTTCAGCTTGTGTCCTGGTCATGCCACAGTGCCGAAAAAGACCAGGCATTTTTGATTCAAGATTTGAGGCTCGAAAGAATTCAAGTGCCGAATGATGCACTCCAAAGGAAGTGAAGATGCCCTGCTGAAATGAGAGGATGAGAAATAAAGTCATCTCTAAGTTTCTTCCTCTGTCTCCTTGAGGCATCTCTCAAATTCCTGGGTTGTGAGAGCATGTTGACCTGGAGCCCACACCAGGGAGGGATCGGAGCCTCCCCATTGCCCTTGATTCCCTGGCATGTGAACACCATTTGTATGTTGCCTTATGGTTTCCTATAACTGGAAGTCTAGGATTTTAAACTGGGCCTGCCTAAAAAGCTAGGACTATAAAGGTGAAGATTTGCAAGGAAGGTAAGCTTTCCTGGCACAGTGGAATTTTCCTTGTCAAGGAAAAATTGACAAGGAAATCAGTGGGGAAAAGAACTCTAAGAGGAGAAATATCTGCCCCCGTGAGCCATCTATAAGGGATGTGCCATATGGAGAACCTGCCAAAAGTGAATGCAAAATAAGAGGTCCCCTGATAAGTGCTACCCAATGGCTGACAATAGAGACCATGGGCAAGTAAGATCCACTACAGCTTGATGGAGTCAGCTGACTGGTGTGTAAGGAGATAACTGGAAGGGAGTGGTTGCCTCAGCTTACAGAGAAGACACCCAGGGATCCATCAGGGCATCAGGGATGGGTGAGGCACCCAAGGAGAGCCTCACTAAAAATTAAGAAACTTGAATCGAGAGTATCTGACAGAGGAAGAGCTGGGAAGTTGCGGGACACGGGGATCCACAAGAGGTTAGATGAGAAGAAGTAGAAAGAAAGCAAAGAAGCAGATCTCTGTTAGGCACTCTGATGGGCAGTTGGAGTCTAGGTCCAGGTCCAGTCAAGGAGTCTTTGAATAACACCAGAGTGTTGCCCTGCCCAGAAACCTTCAGTTGTTCAAAGACATTATCCCAGGGTCACACATTGTATAATCTCCATGAAAGTAAATCGAGGCAAGGCAATACTAACATTCCCGATGTCAGGAAGGCAAAGGGTAATTGATCAAACTCCCTTTCCCTTATCCCTAGCTGCCAGGAAGCCCAACTTCTGAGTTTTTAAGACCAGCAACCACATAACTGCCATGAACTTGATGACAGAGGCCTGATTTTTTTTCTTTCTTTTCTTTTTTTTTTAACTTTTATTTAATAAATATAAATTTCCAAAGTACAGATTTTGGATTGTAGTGGCTTTCCCCCCGCCATTAACTTCTCTCCCACCCACAACCATCCCATCTCCCACTCCCTCTTCCATCCCATTCTTCATCAGGATTCATTTTCAATTATCTTTATATACAGAAGATCAATTTAGTATACACTAAGTAAAGATTTCAGCAGTTTGTACCCACACAGAAACACAAAGTATAAAGTACTGTTTGAGTACTAGTTATAGCATTAATTCACATAGTACAACACATTAAGGACAGAGATCCTACATGGGGAGTAAGTGCACAGTGACTCCTATTGTTGATTTAACAATTGACACTCTTATTTATGACGTCAGTAATCACCCAAGGCTCTTGTCATGAGCTGCCAAGGCTATGGAAGCCTCTTGAGTTCACTAACTCTGATCTTATCTAAACAAAACCATGGTCAAAGTGGAAGTTCTCTCCTCCCTCCAGAGAAAGGTACCTCCTTCTTTGATGGCCCATTCTTCTCGCTGGGATCTCACTCACAGAGATCTTTCATTTAGGTCACTTTTTTTTTTTTTTTTTTTTTTGCCAGAGTGTCTTGGCTTTCCATGCCTGAAATACTCTCCTGGGCTTTTTAGCTGGATCCGAATGCCTTAAAGCGGTGATTCTGAGGCCAGAGTGCTGTTTAGGACATCTGCCATTCTTTATGTCTGCTGTGTATCCCGCTTCCCATGTTGGATCGTTCTCTTCTTTTTAATTCTTCAGTTAGTATTAGCAGACACTAGTCTTGTTTATGTGATTCCTTTGACTCTTAATCCTAATTATGATCAATTATGAACTGAAACTGATCACTTTGACTGGTGAGATGGCATTGGTACATGCCACCTTGATGGGATTGAATTGGAATCCCCTGGCACGTTTCTAACTCTACCATTAGGGGTAAGTCCAATTGAGCATGTGAGGCCTGATATTTTTAATTGATAGAGGACTATGACAGAGAACAAGGATCTTCAAACAGAAAGAGAAGCAGAAGCAGTCCATCTTTGCTGACTCTTCTTATGTTCCCAGATGAGTCCCCAGGAAATGTTGTAGTAGTCTGTAGATCTAGCCCCTTGGGTTTTTGTCCTGTGACCAAGAATAAGGAGCCTGGACAATAGAGGGTGAGCAAGAAAGAACAAGCACAACAAGAAAGCAAAGTTTTGCTGAACCAAAGGTAAGCTCCTACAGTGGGAAGGATTCTGAGTAGGAATCCCTTAGGGGAAGTTGCCTCAGGGTCTATATCCTTTGGGCTGGGAAAGTTTGTACGGGGGTTTTGCAAAAGTATTAGTCACTAATAACATTTTTATTGCTGGGGAGTCAGTATCGGTAGCTGAAGTTATCCGTAGCTGAATGGGTCCAGCCATAATGCATTCACTTTGTTTTCAGTTCCTCTGTCTTGTTTTTGAGTAGTGAAGTATTTTGTGCGAGGTGTGTCCCTTTACAAATCAAACTTGAGTCTCCCTGTGCTTGTCAGACTTGAGTCTCTTGAGCACTTTGTCCCCTGCTACTTGCTTCAGACCTCAGTTAACTTGTCCTATATCTATCAACAGGAGCCAGGAACTGTGTCCTGGTATCCCACAGGAGTAGCAGATGCCCAAGAACTTGGACGATGTTCCACTAACTTCCTAGGTACATAAGCAGGAAGGCAGATTGGAGTGGAGCAGCCAGGACTCAATAGGCACTCCAACCTTAGATGCCAGAGTCACAGGTGCTGATTTAGACCATTGTGCCACCATGCTATCTCCTTGTGCTTTTTTTTTTCTTGTAAAGTACATTAATACCTAATTATAACTGCCTAGATGGTATTATGTTAGAAGAAATCCTGCCAATGTGACTGAAACATTGTGCATTTTCAACATTCCTGTGCTTGTTCAGTTGGTACTAGGAGAAACTGTTGATAATGCACAGTAAGAGTTCATTATTGTCATTGGGAAAGGTTTGGTGGAGCCTGTAATATGAACCTGAAAATTACTAATTGAAATCAGAGTTTAAGAGGAAGCACATGATTACAATTAACTAATTCAGAAGGTAGCTCAATGTTCTCTCAAGGATTCTCAGGGATACTGAAATCTACAGAAAATAATAGCATTGTTTTGTTTATATTATTTGATGAATTTACTTAAAATACTGTAGAAAATTCCAAATGTGTGATCAAGCAAGGTGCTCCAAAACTACTTTTACATGTTTACCAGGCTACTGCGGAAGAAGCTGTATGTTGCATGAATTTGCTCTGTGGAATCAGCTAGAATTTAATTTATCTGTTCTGCTGTTTATTAGACTTATAAATTGAGGCACTTAATCAAAGCTTTCTGAGCCACTTCCTTGTATGTAGCAGCACTTATCTCTCATAGGATTATTAGGGGAATTAATTAGTAACTACAAAATGCTTATGATACATAGGAAATGCTGAATGTTATGATTACTAGCAATATGATTTTATTAGTAGTATCATTTTTTGTTGTTATTACTAATATGCCTAAGACATTTAAATAGTAATATGTAAAATTAATATGAGTAGAAGTGTTAAAGAGGGTTTATATATAACATTTAGCCTGGCACAAACGAATTAATAAGGATTATCTCCACTTTTTTGAATATTACTAATAAAGCTATGAAGATTTGGATACATGTTTTTGTGTGAGAATATGTTTTCATGTCTGTTGAGTATATACTTTAGAAGAATAATTTCTGGTACATACATTAACTGTTTATCCTTATAAGGAAGCTCAAATTGTTTTCCAAGGCAGCTACAACATGTGAAATCAATTTTCATTTATATGAATACTATTATTGAAATTTCTTACAGGACTGGCATTGTGGCACAGCTGGTTAGGCTAGAGCTTGCAATGCTGGTTTGAGTGATGGCTACTCTGCTTCCAAACCAGCTTCCTTATAATTTGCCTAGGAAAGCATCAGAAAATGGCCCAAGTGTTTGTGTCCCTACCACCCCTGTGGGAGACCAGAATGGGGTTCCTTGATCCTGGCATCAGCCTGGCCCATACCTTGCTGTTGCAGTCATTGAAGAGTGAAACAGAAAATAGAAAGGTCTCTCTCTCTCTCTCCCTCTCTCTCTCTCCCTCTCTCTCCCTCTCTCCCCCTCTCTCCCTCTCTCTCCCTCTCTCTCATGCACGCACGCACACACACACACATACACACACACTTCAGCTGTCAAATAAATAAAAAATAAATAAAATCTTTAAAAAGAAGTAAAGGAAATTCATTCTAAATCAAACTCCTGCTATTCAGGTGAGTTAAGGATATCACCCATAGCTATGTCAAAAGGAAAAGGTGAAGGCAGAAGTTGGGATTTGAGCCTGGGATTAGCTGGCTCCAAGGCCTGTGCTGTGTCCCCACTGTTCTATCAAGTCCTCAAGGTAGGTTCTGAGGGAGCTTAATTCCATTAAGGATCTATTTCTCCTGGATTTTCTGTTTCAAATTCATGTTGCTTTCCATAGTTCTTAGTTCTGTGTTTTAATAGAGCTTAATGAAAAATACTCCTGTAAAAAGGTATAAAAATTATATTTTAATAAATCTAGTACTTAGGTAGAAAAAGAAAATTCATGCCCATGATTTCCCTTAATATTTAGCTCAAATGCATTCTCCTCTTTGACCCTTCCATGTTACGTATTTGCATGTTTTCTTTCTTTTTAGAATCATTTGTAATATTTAAAAGGGAACAAATTTCACATATACAGTTTTAAGACATAATGATATTTCCTATTCTACTCTCCCTCTCACTCCCTCCTTCACTCCCATCTTTCCGTATTATTTTTCTTTCAACTTTAACAATGGCACACTTTCAATTTTATTTATAATCACAAGCTTAACCCTCCACTAAATAAAAGATTCAGAAAGTAGTAAGTAGAAAACCACTGTTGCTCAAGAGAATAGACGAGGGCTATAAACAATAGTCAAATCTCAGAATGTTAATTGCACTCATATACGTTACATTTTATATTAGTATATCTGTAGATTAGTTGCCACAAATCAGGGAAAACAAGTGTTTGTCTTTGGGGGACTGGCTTATTTCCCTAAGCATGGTGTTCTACACTTGCATCCCTTCTATTACAAAAGACATGATTTCATTTTTTTTATGGATGACATTTTATGTTATCTCTGTGGCATCTTTCATATTATATGATTACTATAATATTCTATTTTTACCGATTTCTATCTTCTTCTCTCATCCACTCAGAACTCCTGCATGGATAATTCTGTTAGTTCACAAGCTCATCTCAATTTTCATTGAGAAGATAGAAGATGACAGGAGCTCTCGTATGTACCCGCTATAAAATAGCTGGTCATATACCTTTCCATTGCCTGAGATGAACTTATCGCTTCTTTGTGGTGAATTTTATTCCTCCATAACTTACCAAGTGCTCCAATCATGAGGTCATTCCTGCAGCCTTTCCACCATTGGCTTCTTTGTTTTGTTTCTTTTCCATCAGCATGTAAATATTGTTTGCTGTCTTCTATTTTTAATAAAGATACCTTCAAAACTTGAAGTCCCATTTCAGCCATCATCTCCTTTCTTTAACTTGATGAAAAACTCCTAGAATGTGTTCACCATAATATTTTCCTCCATTTCCTTACTACATGGATCCACAGAGCAATGACAGCACTACCCTGAGAATGTGTTAATAGTTGTCTGTGATTGTAAAATAAACCTACTCTTCTGTATTTGTATTTCTTTTTTTTTCTTGTATCAAAATGTTTATTTTTTTTAAACTTTTATTTAATGAATATAAATTTCCAAAGTACAGCTTATGGATTACAATGGCTTCCCCCCCCATAACGTCCCTCCCACCCGCAACCCTCCCCTTTCCCACTCCCTCTCCCCTTCCATTCACATCAAGATTCATTTTCAATTCTCTTTATATACAGAAGATCAGTTTAGCATACATTAAGTAAAGATTTCAACAGTTTGCTCCCACACAGAAACATAAAGTGAAAAATACTGTTTGAGTACTAGTTATAGCATTAAATCTCAATGTACAGCACACTAAGGACAAAGATCCTACATGAGGAGTAAGTGCACAGTGACTCCTGTTGTTGACTTAACAAATTGACACTCTTGTTGATGGCATCAGTAATCACCCTAGGCTCTTGTCATGAGCTGCCAAGGCTATGGAAGCCCCCTGAGTTCACCGACTCTGATCATATTTAGACAAGGCCATGGTCAAAGTGGAAGTTTTGTCTTTCTTGATATTTTAGCAGAATAAATTAAGAGAAACCATTTTTTCCTTTTAAGAATACACTTTTGGATTTTATGACTTTCTCAATGGCTAACTCACATAAGTCTACTTTGATTATTCCATGTTATCATGCTTACTGCTGAGATTCTGGAGAAATTAGGAGAAGAATTTAGGATTACAGAAGAAAGTGAAATTTTAAGAAAATAGTTTTCTGAGTTGTGCATGCCATGTGATGTTAGTGCTCAGTGATGGAAGGATGATGTCATTAGTGATCTTTCAGTCATGAGTCACAGTGTGAAATGGGACCATACTCAGTTTATTCTCTATGTCTCTCTGTCTCTCTCTTTCATACAGACACACACACACACAGAGAGAGAGAGAGAGAGAGAGAGAGAGAGAGAGGGAGAGGGAGAGATCTCTTATGTTCTGTTTCACTAATGAAAGCAGGAAATTATCTATTATATGTACAGTTCACCGTAGACCCCAAGCCAGTGGCTGGCATATCATCTCTCCTCTGACAAGGTTCTGAGAGAAGATCATAAGCACATGGCCATGGTTCTGAGCAGAGCAGATATCCTGTGATAGACAAGTTTTATATACATCCTTGTCACCTTAGCATCCTCATACATAATACATAGTATGAATATGACCACAATAATACTCAATACTCTTTCAGTCTCTACAGCTATGCACTCCATAATGAACTGCAGTGAACTTCATTGACTAAGTATCTATATAAATCTCTAGTTTATTATAACAATGAAAATATTATGCATGCAATTAATATAGAAATCCTGTGTATGTGTGTACATTTTCTAGTCAGCTCAAATTATATTTGTATTACCTAGTTATTAGAAGCTATGCCTCAGAAACCTATTGCTATTTCTACAAAATTTTCAAGAAGGGGGCTGGACACCATTGTGATATAAAGTAGGATGCTGGCCTCCCGTGGGGGCACCAATTTGTTTTCTTAATGCTCTACTTCTGATCCAGCTCCCAGCTTATGACCTGAGAGAGGCAGCAGAAGATAGTCCAATGTCTGGGACCTGACAACCATGTCTGAGACACAGATGATGCTCCTGACTCCTGGCTTTGGCTTGTCTCAGCCCAAGCTGTTGCTGCCATTGGGGAAATGAACCAGGAGATGGAAGGTCTCTTTCTCTGTGTGTGTGTGTATGTGTGTATGTGTGTGTGCTTTCTCCCTCTCTCTCTGTAACTCTGACTTTCCAAATGAATTGATAAATAAATCTTTTTAAAAATTTCAATAGGAAAAACTATTAAGATTAAGTGAAAAATATTTCTAAATCTCAGGACATTGTTTCCTTCTTTATTGATGTGGGAGGCATTTGCAAATGTGTTTTCTGCCTTCTGCTGGAAGTGTTTATTTTCCTACAGAATTGCTATGCTACAATTAAGAGTAAGTGGTGACTGGCAGGTGTATCTGACAGAAATATATTATTTTTGTGGGAGATACAGAGAAACATTCATAAAATCAATATGAATCCATTTGGGGAAGTGGAATTATTTAGAGAAATATCTTCATCCAGTTTTGTCCATGTACTGAAAACAAAATGAGCAACTAAAATTGACAAGGCAATATTCTTCTAAACATTTTCCCATTAAATATTGCATCACATAAAAACATGATTTTATGGCTATTATCTCAAATGTTCTTCTCCTGTTCAATATTTACCTCATTCCTGTGACTAACTTTATATCAATGCTAGCAAGAATTATTTTAAAAAAATTCTAGAAACTTGAGACTCCTTTAATGTGTTAAGTATATTTTTAATTATGACTTCAGTTGAAAGTATATATTAAATTTTATAATAATCAAAATTATGTATTTTTTGTACTTTAATATTAGCATTGGGACAAGCAGTGTGGTGCAACAGGATGGACTGTCGCTTGGGAAGGCAACATCACATGTCCAAGTTCCAGTTTGAGTCTTAGCTCTTCCACTGCCAATCCAGCTTCATCCTAATGCATCTTGGGAGGCAGCAGATGATGACTCAACTGCTCACCTATCACCCACGTGGTGCATATCACCCACGTGGGAAACCCAAATGAAGTCCTGAGCTACTGCCCTTGGCCTGGCCCTGCTCTGTCTTTTATTGGCTTTAGGGAAGTAATCCATTTTTGGAAAATATCTCTTTATCTGCCTTTGAAATAAAATAAATAAATAAACAAAAAAACACAAATTAATAAATAAAAATTAGCCTTTTCCTATTTTGAATAATAAGTAATAATCATCTTAAGAAGCTAATTTATGAAGTTGGTCAGCAAAGCTCTCTAACAAAATCTGCTGCTAACCTCTGTAATAGTGGCAACAGAAAGCAAAAGGAAATGTTGACATCTACAGAAGACTATATAATATAATCATTGTGTGCTAACAGTTTCATCATTCCTTCCAAAGATTTGTGTCATTGTTTTCCTTTACTGAGAGAACCTAGTTTTCTTCACCATTTCAATTATCTGTAAGATTCACATAGCTAAAACTCATGCCTGCACTCAAAAGCACAATTCTGTGCTGTCAAATCTCTACTGTACTTTCCCCTTGGGAATTTCTATACTGCTTAAATCTCAATTTATTCCTAAACTGAAATAGGCATTCTTAATATCCAAATCAGTTTGACTGTCAATCTTACCATAATTGTTAGTGATATTTCTCTCCTCTCAGTCTTCATGAATATTTTTAGGTACCACATACTATGTGTTAAGGCCTGAGCTGCACATTAGGAATACATCATATTTAAGATCCCTGCATTAATGCTATTAATATTTTTCGCAGGATTTATGCCAGCATTAGTTACAATTCAATGTAGTAAGAGGCAAAGGGGGTAAGTATAAGCCATTATAAAACAAAATTAAATAATACACAAGCTGGTTATTTGCAATCAGAGAAGGTTGTCTGAAGAAAGAATATCTAAAAATTATAAAGGATTGGGAATTAAGGTGATGCTGGCTTCATAGAAAGAATTTAGGAGGACTCCCTCATTTTCGATTGTTCTGAATAGTTTGAGAAGTATTGGAGTTAGTTCTTCTTTAAATGTCTGGTAGAATTCAGCAGTGAATCCATCTGGTCCTGGGCTTTTCTTTGTTGGGAGGGCCTTTATTACTGTTTCAAATTCTGTCTCAGTTATGGGTCTGTTTAGGTTTTCGATGTCTTCCTGGTTCAATTTAGGTAGGTTGCATGTGTCCAGGAATCTATCCATTTCTGATAGGTTTCCCTGTTTGCTGGCATACAAGTCCTTGTAGTAATTTCTGATGATTCTTTTTATTTCTGTGGTGTCTGTTGTTACGTTTCCTTTTTCATCTCTGATGTTATTGATTTGGGTCTTTTCTTTTTTTAGTTAGTTGGGCCAATGGGGTGTCAATTTTGTTTATTTTTTCAAAAAATCAGCTCCTCGTTTGGCTGCAAGATATAGGTACTGGCAATGACTTCTTGGAAAAAACCCCAGAAGCACAGGCAGTCAAAGCCAAAATTAACATTTGGGATCACATCAAATTGAGAAGTTTCTGTACTGCAAAAGAAACAGCCAGGAAAATGAAGAGACAGCTGACAGAATGGGAAAAAAAATATTTGCAAACTATGCAACTGATAAAGGGTTGATAACCAGAATCTACAAAGAAATCAAGAAACTCCACAACATCAAAACAAACAACCCACTTAAGAGATGGGCCAAGGACCTCAATAGACATTTTTCAAAAGAGGAAATCCAAATGGCCAACAGACACATGAAAAAGTGTTCAAGATCACTAGCAATCAGGGAAATGCAAATCAAAACCACTATGAGGTTTCATCTCACCCCGGTTAGAATGGCTCACATACAGAAATCTACCAACAATAGATGCTGGAGAGGATGTGGGGAAAAAGGGACAAAACCCACTATTGGTGGGAATGAAAATTGGTTAAGCCACTATGGAAGTCAGTCTGGAGATTCCTCAGAAACCTGAATATAACCCTACCATTCAACCCAGCCATCCCACTCCTTGGAATTTACCTAAAGGAAATTAAATTGGTAAACAAAAAAGCTGTCTGCACATTAATGTTTATTGCAGCTCAATTCACAATAGCTAAGACCTGGAACCAACCCAAAAGCCCATCAACAGTAGACTGGATAAAGAAATTATGGGACATGTACTCTATAGAATACTATACAGCAATAAAAAAAAAACACTGAAATCCAGTCATTTGCAACAAGATGGAGGAATTTGAAAAACATCATGCTGAGTGAATTAAGCCAGTCCCAAAGGGACAAATATCATATGTTCTCCTTGATCAGTGACAACTAACTGAGCACCAAAGGGGAAACTTGTTGAAGTGAAATGGACACTATGAGAAACAGTGACTTGATCAGCTCTTGTCCTGTTGATGTACAATGTAATACTTTATCCATTTTAGTATTTTTTTTGTTCTAGTATTATTGGTTGAACTCTGTAATTAATACACAATTATTCTTAGGTGTTTAATTTTAACTGAAAAGTGACCCTGTTAGGAATTTGGAAAACATTATGCTGAGTGAAATAAGCCAATCCCAAAGAGACAAATACCATATGTTCTCCCTGATAGGTGACAACTAACTGAGCACCAAAAAGGAAACCTGTTAAAGTGAAATGAACACTATGAGAAATGGTGACTTGATCAGCCCTTGCTTGCCCTGACTGTTGATGAACAACTTAATATGTTATCCCTCTTAGTATTTTTTTTTGTTTGTTCTACTTAATATTTTTGGTTGAATACTGTAATCAATACACAATTATTCTTAAGTGCTGAAACTTAACTGAAAAATGATCACTGTTAAATATAAGAGTAAGAATAAGAGAGGGAAGAGATGTGCAATTTGGGACATGCTCAAGCTGACTTACCTCAAACGGTAGAGTTAGAAACATACCAGGGGATTCCAATTCAATCCCATGAAGTCTCTTGGTTCTGGTGGCATGTACCAATGCCATCTCACTAGTCCCAGTGATCAATTTCTGTTCACAATTGATCATAATGATAGGACTAAGAACCAAAGGGATCACATAAACAAGAATAGTGTCTGCAAATACTAGCTGATAGAATCAAAAAGGGAGAGAATGATCCAACATGGGAAGTGAGATACACAGCAGACCCATAGAATGGCAAATGTCCTAAACAGCACCTTGGCCTCAGAATCAGCCCTTAAGGCAAGCGGATCCGGCTGAAAAGCCCATGAGAGTATTTCAGGCATGGAAAGCCAAGACACTCTGGGGAAAAAAAAAAAAAAAAAAAGAAAGAAAGATCTCCGCGAGTGAGATCCCAGTGGAAAGAACGGGTCATCAAAGAAGGAGGTACCTTTCTCTGAAGGGAGGAGAGAACTTCCACTTTGACCATGGCCTTGTCTAAATATGATCAGAATCAGTGAACTCAGGGGGCTTCCATAGCCTTGGTAGCTCATGACAAGAACCTAGGGTGATTACTGATGCCATAAACAAGAGTGTCAATTTGTTAAGTCAACAACAGGAGTCACTGTGCACTTACTCCTCATGTAGGATCTTTGTCCTTAGTGTGCTGTAAATTGAGATTTAATGCTATAACTAGTACTCAAACAGTATTTTTCACTTTATGTTTCTGTGTGGGAGCAAACTGTTGAAATCTTTACTTAATGTATGCTAAACTGATCTTCTGTATATAAAGATTATTGAAAATGAATCTTGATGTGAATGGAAGGGGAGAGGGAGTGGGAAAGGGGAGGGTTGTGGGTGGGAGGGACGTTATGGGGGGGAAGCCATTGTAATCTGTAAGCTGTACTTTGGAAATTTATATTCATTAAATAAAAGTTAAAAAAATTTAAAAAAATAAAAATTATAAAGGATTGGTTGCTGTAGTCAGGTGAAAGGTGAAAGAAGACGTGAGGTGTTGGAGTGGGTATTTGAGTTTGTGCAAAACTTCTGCAAAGATTAATATGCAAAGTAATGCATATGGAAGAAATAGATATTATAATTGAATATGAAAATATGTGATGGTGTGGCTGGGGATTTTTTTTAGGAATCGAGGTTTCTAGATATTGGCAGTAAATTTCATTGATTTTAAGCAGAGGAACAGCATAATAAGATTTATGTTTTAGAAGTATTCTCAACACAGCTGCAGCATAAGCATACTAAAGATCATTAAGAAATAAGGTAGGGGCCGGCACCGCGGCTCACAAGGCTAATCCTCCACCTGCGGTGCCAGCACCCTGGGTTCTAATCCCGGTTGGGGTGCTGGATTCTGTTCCAGTCGCTCCTCTTCCAGGCCAGCTCTCTGCTGTGGCCCAGGAGGGCAGTGGAGGATGGCCTAAGTCCTTGGGCCCCTGTACCCGCATGGGAGACCAGGAGGAAGCACCTGGCTCCTGGCTTCGGATGGGCGCAGCACGCTAGCCGTAGCAGCCATTTGGGGGGTGAACCAACAGAAGGACGACCTTTCTCTCTGTCTCTCTCTCACTGTCTAACTTTGCCTGTCAAAATAAATAAATAAATAAATAAGAAATAAGGTAGGACCATTGTAAGGCTGTAGTCTAGTGGAAGATGATGACAATCTTAACAAGGTAATGGACTGTGAAGAGAGAATTGAATTGATTTATTGTCATGTCATCATCAAGGTTTGGTCATTCAATACATATGTGAGTTTTAGCAATATAAATAAAACTCATTCTTTTTTTGAGTATCATGATGGATGGTGGCACACTTATTGAGCTGTAGAATCCAGGAGGAAGCATCAATTCCTTGTTTGACATTGTGAACATTTAGAAGGAGATGTTCATCCAGAGCTGAATATGATGATTGATTGACAGAACTGACAATGGAAAAAGAATTTGTTAGGTAACTGAGGAACCCCAGCCCCGGTGGAGGAAGTAGCAAGAGAGGATGAAAAACACAAGAAAATTGGCCTAATGAGAGCAGAGTTTAAGGATTGAGCAAGAACCTTTAGGGAGACTGATTTAAGGTGTCCAGAAAGATAGGAGAAAAATCAAAAAATGTGATGTTAAGAGATCAGTCAGGGGATGGCAATATGGCATAGCCGCTAAAGCCATCACCTGCAGTGTCAACAGCCAATTTGGGTACCAGTTCGATTACCAGTTGCTCCACTTCTACTCCAGCTCTCTGCTGTGGCCTGGGAAAGCAGTAGGAGATGGCCAAAGTCCTTGGGCCCCTGCACCTTTGTGGGAGACCCGGAAGAAGCTCCTGGCTCCTGGTTTCAGATCAGTGCAGTTCTGACCGTCACAGCCATCTGGGGAGTGAATCAGTGGATGGAAGACCTCTCTCCGCCCCTCCTTCATTTCATGTGTAACTCTGGCCCCAACTCTGCCTTTAAAATAAATAAATAAATCTTTAAACAAAAAAGAGATCAGAGAGGACTTCAAAAATCTCAAGGTAACTCATTTTCTCCATAGGAATTACTTTATTGAAGCAGGCAATTGGCATGGTGGTCAAGACTCTGCTTAGGACCCCATTCTCATGTCTGAGAGCCTGTGTTGAAGTCCTGGCTCTGTTTCCAACCTGCACATCACTAATGTGCTCTCTGGGAGACAGCAGGTGATAGTGCAAGTAGTTGGTTCCTTGCCAGTTACATAGGAAGCCTGAACTGAGTTCCTCGCTTCTATATCTGACTTGGTCCAGCCCTGGCTATTGTGGACATTTAGGGAATGAGCCAGCAGATGACAGCTCTCTCTCTCTGTGTATCAAATAAAATAATTAATTAATTAAAAAATTACTTTGTGTATAATTTAACATGATCCAATATTTAACTCAAATTTTTATTTAAACAATAGTTCTTGGTGTATATATTCCTCTAATTTTGAATATTTAAAGCATTTTTAAATTTGTTCAATTTCTGACTTTTCCAAGAAATTAATCTTGGTGATATGGTATATTTATTTTGGTAAGTTTGTTTTTCTAATGAACACATGGAAGTAGTGATAGCTACTTCATCTTATGATTTATATCCCTTATATCTAAATCCATCATTGTTAGCCTGTAGCTTATTTGATCCAATACTGTTAATTCCAGATTACTTATAATATTAATATTATAAGTATGGTTATTTTTTGTCTGAATTCTATAATGGATTATAAGGCAATAATATTAGAAACTAAAACTTGAGAACTTCTGCATTCAGTTCCAATTAATAAATTTCTTATTTTAAACGTTTGGATAAGTTAGCATTATTTCTATCAACATATCTATCTATCTTTTATTTATTTATTTTGAGAGGCAGAGTGGATAGTGAGAGAGAGAGAGACAGAGAGAAAGGTCTTCCTTTTGCCGTTGGTTCACCCTCCAATGGCCGCCGCGGCCAGCGTGCTGCGGCCGGCGCATCACGCTGATCTGAAGGCAGGAGCCAGGTGCTTCTCCTGGTCTCCCATGGGGTGCAGGGCCCAAGCACTTGGGCCATCCTCCACTGCACTCCCTGGCCACAGCAGAGAGCTGTCCTGGAAGAGGGGCAACCGGGACAGAATCCGGCGCTCTGACCGGGACTAGAACAGGGTGTGCCGGCGCCGCAGGTGGAGGATTGGCCTATTGAGCCATGGCACCAGCCTCTATCTATCTTAAATACAAATGAACTTCAAATTTTCATGGAAAATGGAATTAAAAAATAAATTTATTTTGATGCAAAAATGTTAAAATCTATGTATAACAGAAGTCTTAAAATTTCAAGGAAATTGCATATTAAGGAAAAAATGCATGAATTTCAAAAACTTTTGCACCAAAATAAATTTATCTCTTATAATATAAAAATGTGTATTTATTGGAGAAGAAGGAAGGGAGGAAAGAAAGAAAGAAGGAAGGAAGGAAAGAAAGAAGGAAGGAAGGAAGGAAGGAAGGGGAAAAAGAGGAAGACAGGAAAGAAAGAAGCACACGGAGAGGAAGGCCCTGGGCTGGACTGAGGCAAAAAGCAGGAACCAGCAACTCAATCCAGGTTACCCATGTGGGTAACAGGAACCCAACCACTTGAGCCACTGCTGTCTCCCAGAACTGCATTAGCTTGAAGGTAAAGTTAGAAGCAAGAGCTGAATGTTAAATTCAAGTACTCCAATATGGGATTTAGGTATCTTAACTTACGCGCTCATTAACTTAATCCGCTTGAAAAAGAAATTCTGAAGTACCCTCATATTGTATAATTCAAGAAGTGATTCCTATGATGGATGACATTTGATGTTTTAGGTGCAAGTGCTATCTAGAGACTATTAGTCCCAATTATTTATTTATTTATGTATTTGACAGGTAGAGTGCACAGCAAGAGAGAGAGACAGAGAGAAAGGTCTTCCTTTGCCATTGGTTCACCCTCCAATGGCTGCCGCGGCCAGCGCACTGCGGCCGGTGCACCCCACTGATCCGAAGCCAGGAGCCAGGTGCTTCTCCTGGTCTCCCATGGGGTTGCAGGGCCCAAGCACTTGGGCCATCCTCCACTGCACTCCCTGGCCACAGCAGAGAGCAGGCCTAGAAGATGGGCAACCGGGACAGAATCCGGCGCCCTGACTGGGACCGGGACCCAAGGTGTCGGCGCTGCTAGGTGGAGGATTAGCCTATTGATCCATGGTGCCAGCACAAGTTCCAATTATTTTAAATAGGGAAAATCTATAATATATTATACATCAACCCAAAATTCCAAGAAAATTATCTAAAATATAACTTTTAATAGAATGGCTACCCACACATATGTAACAAACTCTCATGCTCGGATTGAAATGCTTACAGCATCATTTCCTGGCTATCATACAATTAATATTGAAAATTTTGTATGTGTTAATATTTGCAGTTTGTATATTGAGCTACAATTATTTTATTTACTGTTTTACATGGTATATAGTGCTTGACATTAAAAAATCTTGTTTTAAAAAGTTGACAAAAATATACGTTAAATAAGTGGGTACTTTCATGCAATGAAATTTGGGAAGCAAATGGAAGATATCATTTTTTAAGTACAGGAAAGTGATGATGTGAATGATATGGAGTAAAAAGGAACAATTTTACACCAATTGTTAATTGTAGAAAAACTCTTGTTAGATAAATGCTTTTAGGTAATGCTGTACATATTCCTGACCCTGAAGGCTTTCTTATATCTTCAAGGGAAGTGGCCAATAATTGAGGATGAAAACAATTGCAAAATGGACATTTCCTTTCTTCTGGAGATTGTATCATAAATTTATCTATTTGTGGAGAAAATAGGCCTTTTATAAAAGAGAAACTCTTTATCACACCACTCAATTTCAGGAATGTCTCTTGTAGCATCTTTGGCAGCCACCAGACAGAATGCCTCTGGTGGATCCAGTGATCTGGGGAGTGCTTGCCCAGTCTTCAACATTCTTTTCAAGATATCTCTATTTTAGTCATACCAGGATTATAATTATTTTCTTTTTTAATATTTATTTATTTATTTTGAAATTCAGAATTACAGAGAGAGAAAGAGGAGAGAGAGAGAGAGAGAGAGAGAGAGAGAGAAAGACATCTTCCATCCACTGGTTCACTCTCCTAATGGCTACAGTGGCCAGGGCTGGGCCAGACTGAAGCCAGGAGCTAGGATCTTAATTCAGGTCTTTCACATGGGTGTCAGGCACACAAACACTTGGGCCATCTTCCCCACTGCTTTTCTCATGCCATTAATGGGGATCTGGATCAGAAAGGGAGCAGCTGGGGCTTGAAGTGGTACTCCTATGGAATACTGGTGTTGTAGGAGGAGGCTTTAACTGCTGTCTCAGTGCTGACCCCTAAAAATTCTTTTTCAATAAATCTGTTGACCCCAGGCACTGCTTTTAGGATGTTATCCTGAGAATTGTGGACTCTAAAATGCACCCAAACATGACAGCAATAAAGTACATTGTGTATTTTCATCTTTTTGTTACTGTAATGAAATATCTGAGACCAACTATCTTTGTGAAGTAAAGAGGGTTAGTTTGTTTCACATTTCTGAAGCTGCAAAGTTTGGAGACCTCATCTGGTGATGGCAGAGACCAAGGTAATGCAGAGCCACACATGACTGGAGACAGGGATTCCATCTGTCTATGTTTCTGTGTTTTTGTTTCCTATAAAGCTATCAGAGTTTAATTATGGGGGCTCCATTTTAATGACCTAATTCATTGTAACTGTTTTCATCTCCAAACACCATAAATTGATTACATTTTTACTCTCTTAGTGCCACTAATGTAAGACTTAGAAGACTAAACCCCTGAGTCAGGGAGAGAAATATTCTAACCACAGTGCATTATGCTGCTATGTTCTTGAATCAGTGTATATGAAATATGTGAAATTTGTATACCTTAAATAACATTTAAAAATTAAAAATTAAATCATTCTCATCTAAATATTTTCTAATTGCATCAACAATTCTTTATTGAAGTACAATGATAGCACAAAGGTATTTCAAGAAAAATTCTTGCAGTCCAGTAATAAAATTCTAGCAACACAGAATTATTACAAATTTGCATATAAATGAATTGACCTATTTCACAGGAAAAATATTAATCCTCTTTGCAAGTGAAAGTGAAAGAAGAATTTTCTTAGTGGCAACCATGTGAGCTTTGGTTTTCTAGCAGTGGTACAGTTATATAGAGATCATAGAGATTTTTATTTGCAAAACTAACTTTCTGATATGTTTGACATTTAAAGGAGACCAAAAAGTTAAAAACATGTAAGATTATCACAACATTCTGTTCCCTCACATCAAATTTATTAAGCAAATCTTTAACTTCCTGAGCAGTTACCTGAAGCTAATTTATGTTTCCAAAACTCAGTTTCTATTGACCAGGGGCATAGCAGAGACTCTGTATCTGAAGACAATTTCTCAATGTTATTGTTTGCTAAAATGGCAATTTCTTATAGCTGTCTGTAATCCATAAATTGAAAATGAACCTAAAACCTACTGAGACAAGTTAATTTTGCAACTATGAATCTGTGATAGATGATAACAACCCACTCGAACATACTACTTACATACGCAGAGGAGAACATTTGAAAAAAACCAAATGCTGTTTTCCTAACAAAATTTAACATATCCAGTATTGGTAAACCTCATTATAGGTCTTATCGGAGTCTCCCTTGTTTCTCATGTAGTAATTTAAAAATCTAATGAACATTGCTGTCCAATCTCTGTTTCTAGTACGGCAACACTGACCTGTGTATCAAGTGGTAAATACTTGGCCACTTCTAAAGACTGTCATTTTCAGTCCTATGACATATTGGCTGCTTTTACTACTTATTTTAATGGAACCACTTAAGTCTGACAAGCTTACATTCTTGGGAAGTTTGCCTTCTCATTTACACTAAAATAAGTTAGACACAAATGAGATACAAAGTGATCTTTGGGCCTCTGGATAAGAAATAGAAATCCAAAGTTAGCCCCTTCAAAGTCAGTTCCATGGCTCTGGCCCTAAAGATAGCTCAAGGAGCAATTTAATTGAGGGAATCCACTGACACTGCTTATGTAAGCCCAACAATAATAATTTCCTGGAGCCAGTGTCTCTTTTTCTTATTGCTTTTGCTTAAGGCACATTCACTGTTGTGTGCTTGGTGAAGGCCCAGGTGCTCGCTGAAGAGTCCTGGCCTTCTTTGCTGCGTTCTAGTCTGTCTCTATTTCCCATGCATACACTGGGTGTTTCCTGTTTAAACCTTGTGTGGAACAAACTGCTAGCTGCCCACTGAAAGTCATTCTTCCTCTGGTCCATTGCTTTAGAAGTACTGGGCAGTCTGCTGTCCAGCCCGGTTGCATTTCCCAGGTGACCTTTTAGTTCAGCATGGTCATGAGATTCTGTTCCCAGTACGAGTAATAGGTACAACTTTCAGGATTGTTGACACTGAAGTGGCTGCATCTCCTACATGCTCTTTATCCTTCCAAAGAACCTGAGAGTGTACAAACCTGCTAGCCGGCTTTCAGTAGACAGATGAAGAAAATGCCTTACTGGAGAGCAGAGATCAAGACTGAAAAGAACTTGGATTCCTAAATGATCATATGGACGTGGCTGCCAGCAAACTTGAAAATCAGAGTCTTTTTTTTTTTTTTTTTTTTGACAGGCAGAGTTAGGCAGTGAGAGAGAGAGACAGAGAGAAAGGTTTTCCTTCCATTGGTTCACCCCCCCAAATGGCCGCTACAGCCGGCGCGCTCGTGGATCCAAAGCTAGGAGCCAGGTGCTTCCTCCTGGTCTCCCATGCAGGTGCAGGGCCCAAGTACTTGGGCCATCCTGCACTGCACTCCCGGGCCACAGCAGAGAGTTGGACTGGAAGAGGAGCAACCAGGACAGAATCCGGCGCCCCAACTGGGATTAGAACCTGGGGTGCTTAGCCTAGTGAGCTGCGGCACAGGTAAAACTCAGTTTTCTAAAGGAAGAAATAAACTGCTGTCTTGTTTGGATCGTTCTATTTTGAATTCTCTTTGTTAAGTAGGTAGCATTACCATAAGCAAAATAGTCAGCAAGACATAGCACAGTCTACTTTAACTGTGCAGATCTGCAGTTCCAATTCTATAGACAGGCGGATTAGACTAGTTAAGTTTTGAGCAGGATAACTTAAAGAGTATGACTTGAGAAGAAAATTTTACTCTTGATCAATAAAATACACCTGCCAAGTCTGGGAACACAGAGGGAAGAGATAGGATAGCAGTCATAAAATAGGAAGTAAAGTGAGACTATACAGAGTTGAGAACAAAAATGGAGATTTAGAAATGTTGAATAATTAATTGGTGTGAAGATGGAGAAGTGTGATATAAAGATTCATGAAAAAACAGCGAAGAAATGAGAATAACTAAACCCATGGTAGAAATTTCATGGTAGTAGATGATAAATCCATAAATAGTGATTCAAGTATATTATTTGAAGTTATAAATGTGAATGATAGAAGAAATACAATTAAAAGCAGTATCCTTTGAGAGTTAGGTAGGGCATGAAAAAAAGTTTCCTTTTTTTTTTTTTTTTTTTTTGAAGACTCATTTATTTACTTGAAAGTCAGAGTTACACAGAGAGAGAAGGAGAGGCAGAGAAAGAGGTCTTCCATCTGCTGGCTCATTCCCCAATTGGCTGTAACTGCCAGAGCTATGCCGATCTAAAGTCAGCAGCCAGGAGTTTATTCCAGGTCTCCCACATGAGTGCAGGAGCCCAAGGACCTGGGCCATCTTCCACTACTTTCCCAGGCTATAGCAAAGAGCTAGATCAGAAGTGGAGCAGCTGGGGCTTGAACCGGTACCCATATGGGATTCTGGCACTGGAGGCAGTAACTCTACCCAATACGCCACGGTGCTGACTCCCCCAAATTTTCTTTTTTATTATCATTTTTATAATATTTGTTATTTTAAAAGGATATACTTTTTATTCCCATGTTGATTGTAGTGTTATCCACAACAATCAGGCTATGGAATTCACCTAAGTGTCTGTTGAAAGATGAATGGATAAAATGTGGTATAAACATACAAATGAAACACTATTTTAACCTTAAAAATGAAAGAAATCTTGTGTGACAACATGCATAAACCTGAAGGACATTATGTTAAATGAAATAAGCCAGACACAGAAACAGAAACACTGCAGGATCTCACTGATACGTGGAATAAAAAAAATCAAACTCAAGGATGCAGAAACTAGAGTGGTGGTTGCTGGGATGCTGAACACAGGGTGCTGCTAGTTAAGTGACGAAAAGTTATACGGAAACATGAGGAGTACATTCTGGAGATCTAATATACAGCAGAGAAAGTCTTGATGATGATGTATATTTGAAATTTTCTTAAGGATAGATCTTTTGCTCTCACCACACACACACAATAGTATCTAAGAGAGGTGATTAATTAGTGTGATAGTGATAATAATTTCACAATAGATATGTACCTCAAAATATTACATTGCATGCCTTAAATATGTACAATTTTTGTCAATTCTACCTCAAAAAAGTTAGAAACAATGCCGGTGCTGCGGCTCACTTGGCTAATCCTCCGCCTGAGGCACCAGCACCCCAGGTTCTAGTCCTGGTTGGGGCACCAGATTCTGTCCTGGTTGCTCCTCTTCCAGTCCTGCTCTCTGCTGTGGCCTGGGAAGACAGTGGAGGATGGCCCAAGTGCTTGGGCCCTGCGCCCACATGGGAGACCAGAAGGAAGCACCTGGCTCCTCGCTTCAGATTGGCACAGCGCGCTGGCCGCAGTGCGCTGGTCATAGCGGCCACTTGTGGGTGAACCAACGGAAGGAAGACCTTTCTCTCTCTCTCTCTCACTGTCTAACTCTACCTGCCAAAACAAACTAAACAAACAAACAAACAAACCTGGAAACAAAAGTATGTGCTTTTATAAAATAAGTAAAATGTCAAAGTACATATAAATTGAATTATATACTTAAATTTTAGAATGATTTCAAATAGCTGTAATATAGTGTATTATATAAAACAGTTATTCTCAATTCATATTTAGTACATACCAACTTTAAAAATCAATTGCAACCCTTCAAGAAACTATGAAGAAATTAGGGGACAGATGATGTTTGAAGAGTAAACAAGATGTGGGCATTTCCAACTTTATAGTACACTGGACACCATTTAAGATGCATAATAGAGACCCCAGGGTAGCCAAGAAGATGGCAGGGAGCAAACAGCACCTGGCCAAAGACCAAATATGGGAGGAAGGGAAAGTTAGTATGAAAGCTGAAAGGGAAGCTTTGTTGACTTCACAATTATTCACATGGGTATATAATTTGCAAATGCAACCAAATAAATATTTCATGATATTTTAAACTTACCTAAGCATTTTGAGTAACCATTAAGAAGAGAGACACATGGTTGAGTTGGTGATCACAGGGCATTTACTTAATGAAAAGCCACTGTTATTAGAGGACTTTATTATTTATTTGAAAATGGCAAGCTGAAAGTTATCTACAGGTCAGCAAATCAGCAAATAATGCAGACAATTGAAAGCATATAGGTTCTTTTAGCATCTACAGTTTTAATTAGTTAGATGCTATGCAGTACATTATATAAAGAACTTCAATATTCCCTAGGTAGGTATAATAGTTTATGGAGGCTTTGCATTTTATTATTGTTGGCATAATGGGAAATCAATAGCAGTATTATCTATTTCTACAGAAAATCTTGTAAATATTTGCAACATTATAGCAGACTGTGTTTCAGTTAACTCTTGAACCATTTTTCTCCTTTGTATCTCCAATGGTAACATAGAATTTATAATAAAGTATTTTTAAAAAATATTTATTTATGTATTTATTTGAAAGACAAAGTTAGTTACAGAGAGAGAAGAAGAGACAGAGAGAGATATCTTCCATCTGCTGGTTCATTCCCCAAATGACCGCAATTGCTGGGGCTGGGGCTGGGGCTAAGGCAGGCCGAAACCAGGAGCCAGGAGCTTCTTCCAGGTCCCCCACATAGGTACAGGGACCAAGAAATTTGGGCCATCCTCTGCTGCTTTTCCATGCTATTAGCTGAGAGCTAGATCAGAAGTGGAGCAGCAGGGACTCGAACCTATGCCCATGCGGGATGCTGGCACTGCAGGCCACTGTGCCACAGTAATAGCCCTGATTTTATAGTTTTGTTATAAAATAACAACGTTTAAACTAAAAAGATTGGAAGACAACTTTATAGTTATCTATATTTCAGAGATACCATAATATTTTAATGCAAACAATTTAACATAATTATTTGTCATAATTTTTCACCATATGGAAACAAATTTTCCATACTCTGAATGAATTCGTATCTTTTAAATTTTTTATTATATTTGTGATAGTATGGTAGAGAGTTAAAAATACATTTTTCTGGAGGGAATTTGCTTTTATTTTTCTATGTGGCTCCAAGAGGTATTCATGTTAGCCTGTTGTGTATCACTCACAGACACGGAAACATTTAAACAAAAACAACAATATAATTAGAAGGAAAAAGGCACATTCTGTTAGTGCTGAATAGCTCTGCTTTAAGACTACCCAAAGTGAGAGAGTAGAAATAAAACATTAGCACATATTAGCATGTTGATACTGTAATTTAACATATACTATTGTTCTTGAATATAAAATACTATAAAGTTAATAAAAAATGACATCTTGATTTAAAAGTGAAATTTTCCACCCATGTCTAATGCCATTTTAAAGATACTAAGAGAGATCCCACAGGCCAAAGAATTAAAATAAGTTGATTATGTAATTTCCTGCTGGATAGAAAACCCAAAATGCTAATAAGTTTACTTTCAAAGATTTAGTTCTCAGATAACAGATTTGATTTATTTGTTGGCTTTTTTATATCATTGTAACAGAGTTCCAGAAACTATGGAAAAGAGGAAAATCAAATGATATGCATTATACAGGATTCATTAGGAGAATAACCCTACGTAATTTATAAGGATTGCCTTGTTTCAATGAAACTTTGTTTAAGATAAAAAGAAATATATGTTTATTATTTTGGTTTTTAAATAGACAATGTTTAGAACACTTTTACACTTAGAGAAAGCCCAGCAAGACAGTGTTCTCATAGACCCACTTCACGGCATATTGTTCCCTAACATTAGCATATTGATTAGTGTGGCATAGTGATTATAATTGAGAAAAAAAAAGTATTGATAAGTTATTATTACTTAAATTTACATTAGGTTTCGCTCTGTATTATTTGGTTTGTGGTTTTTTTTTTAACCTTTTATTTAATGAATATAAATTTCCAAAGTACGACTTATGGATTACAATGGCTTCCCCCCCATACCGTCCCTCCCACCCACAACCCTCCCCTTTCCCACTCCCTCTCCCCTTCCATTCACATCAAGATTCATTTTCGATTATCTTAATATACAGAAGATCAGCTTAGTATATATTAAGTAAGGATTTCAACAGTTTGCTCCCACACAGAAACATAAAGTGAAAAATAATAGATGATTTTTTTTAAATGATGATGAAATCAGATCAGACCTATTGTCATGTTTAATCCCAGTGAGAATCAAGTTGGGAATTGATAATTACTTTCTTTTTTTTTTTTTTTACAGAAGATCAGTTTAGTATGCATTAAGTAAAGATTTCAACAGTTTGCACCCCCATAGAAACACAAAGTGAAATATATTGTTTGAGTACTTGTTATAGCATTAAATCTCAATGCACAGCACATTAAGGACAGAGATCCTACATGAGGAGTAAGTGCACAGTGACTCCTGTTGTTGACTTTACCAGTTGACACTCCTGTCTATGGCATCAGTAATCTCCCTATGCTCCAGTCATGAGTTTCCAAGGCTATGGAAGCCCTCTGAGTTCTCCGACTCTCATCTTGTTTAGACAGGGTCGTAGTCAAAGTGGAGGTTCTCTCCTCCCTTCAGAGAAAGGTACCTCCTTCTTTGAAGACCTGTTCTTTCCACTGGGATCTCACTCACAGAGATCTTTTCCCAGAGTGTCTTGGCTTTCCATGCCTGAAATACTCTCATGGGCTTTTCAGCCAGATCCTAATGCCTTTAGGGCTGATTCTGAGGCCAGAGTGCTATTTAGGACATCTGCCATTCTATGAGTCTGCTGAGTATCTCACTTCCCATGTTGGATCACTCTCCCCTTTATTTATTCTATCGGTTAGTGTTAGCAGGTAATAGACTTGTTTATGTGCTCCCTTTGACTCTTAGTCCTTTCATTACGATCAATTGTGAACTGAAATTGATCACTTGGAATAGTGAGATGGCATTGGTACATGCCACCTTGATGGGATTGAATTGGAATCCCCTGGTATGTTTCTAACTCTACCATTTGGGGCAAGTCAGCTTGCGCATGTCCCAAATTATACATCTCTTCCCTCTCTTATTCCCACTCTTATGTTTAACAGGGATCACATTTCAGTTAATTTTCAACACTTAAGAATAACTGTGTATTAATTACAGAATTAAACCAGTCATATTAAGTAGAACAGACAAAAAACCTACTAAGAGGGATAATGTATTAAGTTGTTCATTGACAGTCAGGGCTATGCTGATCAAGTCACCATTTCCCATAGTGTCCATTTCACTTCAACAGGTTTCCTTTTTGGTGTTCAGTCAGTTGTCACCGATCAGGGAGAACATATGGTATTTGTCCCTTTGGGACTGGCTTATTTCACTCAGCATGATGTGTTCCAGATTCCTCCATTTTGTTGCAAATGACTGGATTTTGTTGTTTCTTACTGCGGTATAGTATTCTAAAGAGTACATATCCCATAATTTCTTTATCCAGTCTACCGTTGATGGGCATTTAGGTTGGTTCCAGGTCTTGGCTATTGTGAATTGAGCTGCAATAAACATTAGGGGGCAGACCGTTTTTTTGTTTGCCAATTTAAATTCCTTTGGGTAAATTCCAAGGAGTGGGATGGCTGGGTCGAACGGTAGGGTTATCTTCAGGTTTCTGAGGAATCTCCAAACTGACTTCCACAGTGGCTTGACCAGTTTGCATTCCCACCAAGAATTTGGGAGGATTCCCTCTTCTTCGATTGTTCTGAATAGTTTGAGAAGAATTGGAGTTATTTCTTCTTTAAATGTCTGGTAGAATTCAGCAGTGAATCCATCTGGTCCTGGGCTTTTCTTTGTTGGGAGGGCCTTTATTACTGTTTCAAATTCTGTCTCAGTTATGGGTCTGTTTAGGTTTTCGATGTCTTCCTGGTTCAATTTAGGTAGGTTGCATGTGTCCAGGAATCTATCCATTTCTGATAGGTTTCCCTGTTTGCTGGCATACAAGTCCTTGTAGTAATTTCTGATGATTCTTTTTATTTCTGTGGTGTCTGTTGTTACATTTCCTTTTTCATCTCTGATTTTATTGATTTGGGTCTTTTCTCTTCTTTTTTTAGTTAGTTGGGCCAATGGGGTGTCAATTTTGTTTATTTTTTCAAAAAACCAGTTCCTCGTTTGGCTGAGTTTTTGGAATGTTTTTCTTGATTCAATCCTGTTGATTTCTTCTCTGATTTTAATTATTTCTCTTCTCCTACTAGATTTGGGTCTGGTTTGCTGTAGGTTTTCTAGATCCTTGAGGTGAATTGAAAGCTCATCTATTTGGTGCCTTTCCAATTTCTTGACGTAGGCACCTATTGATATAAACTTTCCTCTTAACACTGCTTTTGCTGCGTCCCATAAGTTTTGGTATGTTGTGCTGTTATCCTCATTTACTTCCAGAAAGTTTTTGATTTCTCTTTTGATTTCTTCTATGACCCATTGTTCATTCAGGAGCATGTTGTTCAATCTCCATGTGTTTGCGTATGCTCTAGGGATTCCTGAGTTGCTAATTTCCAACTTCATTCCTTTATGGTCTGAGAAGCTGCATGGTATGATTCTAATTCTTTTGAATTTGCTGAGACTTGCTTTATGGCCTAGTATGTGGTCAATCCTAGAGAAGGTTCCATGTACTGCTGAGAAGAATGTAAAATCTTTAGCTGTAGGATTGAAAGTTCTGTATATATCTGTTAGATCCATTTGGGCTATAGTGTCATTTAAATCTACTGTATCCTTGTTGATCTTCTGTCCTATTGATCTGTCTATTTCTGAGAGTGGAGTATTGAAGTCCCCCAGTACTATTGTATTGGGGTCTAAGTCTTTCTTTAAGTCCGTTAATAAATCTTTTAGGTAAACTGGTGCCCTGTAGTTAGGTGCATAAACATTGATAATTGTTATATCTTCTTGTTGTATTGATCCCTTAATCATTATATAGTGCCCCTCTTTGTCTCTCTTAACAGTTTTTGTGGTAAAGTTTATGTTGTCCGATATTAAGATGGCTACGCCCGCTCTTTTTTCATTTCTGTTGGCGTGGTATATCTTTTTCCAGCCTTTCACTTTCAGTCTGTATGGATCTTTGTTGGAAAGATGTATTTCTTGTAAGCAGCAAATAGATGGGTTTTGTTCCTTAACCCAATCAGCCAAACGGTGTCTTTTAACTGGACAGTTCAGGCCATTCACGTTCAATGTGCCTAATGATAAGTGGTAACTTTGCCCTGCCATTTGCCAAAGATAAGTTCTAATATATGCTTTGAATTCCCTGTGATCTTTTGCTGTGAGCTTTCCTTCTTTGGTTTCCTTCCTTTACCTTCTTTCATATTGATGACCGTGTTTCTGTGTTTCTGTGTGTAACACATCTTTAAGCATCTTTTGCAGGGCTGGACGAGTGGCAACAAATTCTTTCAATTTCTGTTTGCAATGAAAAGTCTTTATTTCACCTTCATTCACAAATGATAGCTTTGCAGGATATAATATTCTGGGCTGGCAGTTGTTCTCTCTTAGTACCTGGGCTATATCTCGCCATTCCCTCCTAGCTTGTAGAGTTTCTGATGAGAAGTCAGCTGTGAGTCTGATTGGAGATCCTCTGAGAGTAATCTGACGTTTCTCTCTTGCACATTTTAGGATCTTTTCTTTATGTTTCACTGTGGAGAGTTTAATTACAACGTGTCGTGTTGAGGATCTCTTTTGGTCGTGTTTATTAGGGGTTCTGTGAGCTTCCTGTACTAGGATTTCTCTGTCCTTCTCCAAACCTGGGAAATTTTCTGCTAATATCTCACTAAAAAGGCCTTCTAATCCTTTCTCCCTCTCCATGCCTTCAGGAACTCCTAGAACCCGAATGTTGGGTTTTTTAATAGTATCCTGAAGATCCCAGACAATATGTTTTAGATTCCTAATTTCCTCTTCTTTCCTTTGGTCTGACTGTATCCTTTCCTGTTCTCTGTCTTCTAAGTCCGATATTCTCTCTTCTGCTTCACCCATTCTGTTTGTAAGGCTCTCTATTGTGTTTTTCATTTGATATATTGAATTCTTCACTTCAGTCACTATCACAGTTTCCTGTTGTACTAGTTGTTTCGTTTCATTTTGATTCCTCCTTAGTATTTCATTTTCACGAGAGAGATTTTCTATCTTGTCCATGAAGGATTTCTGTAGTTCAAGAATTTGTTTTTGAGAACTTCTTAATGTTCTTATCAATTTTTTGAGATCTGCTTCTTGCATTTCTTCTATCTCATCATCCTCATAATCTTGAATTGGGGTGTCTTTTTCATTTGAGGTCTTCATGGTGACTTCCTTGTTTTTATTACCTCGGTTTTTGCGTTTGTTATTTGGCATATTGGAGATATTTGGTTTCTTCACTGTGGTGCTTTTTCTTGTTATACTATGACTCTAGATTAAGTGGACTATCTGTTTTTGATGGAGCCTTAGGGCTTGAGATGGGTGTGGCCTGAGAGCTCTGTTTGATGTGCCAAAGGTGACACTCCCAGGTTAGGCGTGGTAAATCTCTCTCTCTCTCTCTCTTTGATTCAAAAGGGAAGTAATTCCGCACAGCTGAACGAAGTTGGAGGTAGTTAGCAGGCAAATGATATACCCACAGGAGCCAGAGATCGGAAGCTCTTTCCCAAAGACCACACAGGGAATCTGTTCGGCCCTCAGAGTGGGCTCAGATTCTCCTTCAGTCTCCCACTGGGTTGCCATTACGGAATTGTAGCCTCTCTGGAGAGTGCTCACGTGAATTCCGTGAGTTCTCTCCCCCACCGTCTCTTTTTTCACAGTCTCAGTTCAGTAGCACCACAAATTTACTAGGTACTAATCTCCTGTTAATTCGCCCCACCCAGAGTCAGGTTTTTCTGCTAGGCTCAGGGCTGGTGCAGACCTGAGGTCGCTCTGCTTATGACGTATGTCCAAGATGGCGCCTGCTCTTTGTCTTGCTCGCCCTTGAGAGGTGAGTGGAGAGAGAGAAACCCGTGTCTGTACCAGTCACCTTTTTTTTTTCTCTCTCTCTCTCTCTTCCAGTTAGCCTGGTGAACTTCCCCCTCCGGGGGTCGTTCCCTCTAGTCTCCTCTCTCCGCTTGCCTGCCGGTGTCTCGGGCTATTGAGGTTCGGCTCACTTCGCGTTCCAGCGCTGGTGTGTTGAGTCTGCCGCTGGTGTCCCGAACTGTGGGCTCCCACGCTCTCCACGCAGGTCCGCTGTGAATCACGCGTTCCGGAAGAGTTTCTTCTGCTGTTTCCTCCCCTACTCTTCCTTGAACCTGCAGTATCTCCACTTTTATTAAACTATCTCTCCCCGGACTATCAGTGTGCTCCCTTCCTATTCCGCCATCTTGCCTCCCTTTCTAGAGAGGTTTGTGGTTTTTGACAAATGTCAAATGTCATGTATCCATTATTACATCATAAATTTAACTTTCAGTGTCTTAAATATCCCCTGTATACAATTATCCATCCCTTTGTACCCTTAACCAATAGCAATCATTGCTCTCTTCACTGTGTCAATAGTTTTGTCTTTCCTACAATGGCACATATTTGGGATCACTGACTTCTTTTACTTAACAGTATCCATTTAACTTTCCTCCATGTATTTGTGTGTCTACATAGCTTATTACTTTTTATTGCTCAATATTATTCAATTGCATGGAAGTGTTGTGATTTGTTTATCCATTCGCCTTTTGCAGAGCATCTTTATTGCTTTCAGTTTTGTGTAATCATGAATAAAGCCGCCATGATCACCCATGTGCAGATTTTTGTGTGGATGTAAGTCATCTCAGCTCATTTGATAAGTATGTAGGAATGGATTGCTATTATCTTATGGTAAGACTATGTGTAGCTTTACAAGAAATGCCAAAGTATCTGCCAAGTGACTATAACATTTTGCATCCCACTAGCAACAAATGTGAGTTCCTATTGTTCTGCATCATTGTGTGCATTTTGATGTTATCAGAGATTTTATCCATTAGAGATTTTGGCTTAGATGCTGACTCAGGAAATTTTTAAAATTCTTTTTCATTTTTATAGTTATAATACAATTAATGTGATGAAATCTATTTACTCAATTACAAAAAAGAATAATAAATATATAAAATTACATAATTCTATAATACATGAAAAGATATCTAAAAATTACATTAATCATGTATCAAACCAGCAATATAAATGAATCCAATAATATATTTAATTGAACTTTCAAGTAAGCTGTTAACTTTAAGGTAAAATTATTTTTTTTTCAAGTTCTATTTGTTCATTGCCTGATACAAGAGCTCCAGAGCCTCCATTCTCCACAATCCTAGACCAAGCCTTTCTGAATTGTCACTCTAACATGCTTAGAAACATTTCCTGCTTTTTCAGAAAGACCTGTACTTCCCTTTTTTTTTTAATAATTAGGGCCTATATTTCCTGGTATGTTGGACTGCGATATATAAATATTCAGAGTTTTTTTTTTTTTTTTTTGCAAGAAAATGAAGGATACAGAAAATTCCAACATCCAGGTGCCTCTTGACATCCTATGGCTTTACATCAAGTAAATACCAGAATCCACGATGTACTTTTCCCATGATTTCTCTGGATTTCACTTGAGTACCTCTCTTGATGGATGTTTCTCTTAATTAAAATAAGGGTTTCTTTTAATTTTTAAATTTTTTAAGTGAACAAATTTCATATATTCTGATTTAGGGGCATAGTGATACTTCCCACCCTACCTTCCCCCCGGCCCAGGCTCCCATCCTACCTCCTCCTTCCGTTCTCACTCTTTCTTTATTTTTACAATGATCTACTTTCATTTTATTTTGTGCTCATAAGATTAACATTGCACTAAGTAAGAATTCAACAAATATTAAGAAGAAGAAGAAAAAATACTGTTCTTCAACGGTAAAGACAAGGGCTGTAAACAATCATTGAATCTCATCGAATCTCATTTTCTCATATACATTACATTTTTTTCCCTCTATCAATTACCAAAGATCAGGGAAAACATGTGGTGATTGTCTTTTAGGGACTGGGTTATTCACCAAGTATAACCATTTGCAGTAAAATTCTTAAATCCAGACATCTTTACCTGCTCTTTTTTCTTTTTTGAAGAAAAATGCTTTTATCATTTGGGATCAAGTAATTTTTCCTCCATTTATCCTGTTAGAAGTAAAATTTGTTTCAGAGTAAGTCAAATATGAGAAGTAATTATAAACAAAGATAATTAGTTTTCCTCTTTATACTTGTCATGTGATTTCTCATGTATCTTGTGCATTTCATATATTTAGCTAAATCTTAATAATTCTTAGAACAGCAAAAGGATTGAAACAGTTTAATATGTTGAAAAATACATTTTAGTCCTAACTCATACATCTGAAAATATGAGCATATTTTTTAAAAAATTAATGAATTATTTTATTTGAAAGGGAGAGAGATTATCTATCCACTGGCTCACTCCCCAAATACCCACGACAAGTGGGGCTTGAACTTAATCCATTCTCTCATCCTGGTGGAAGGGACACAACTTCACGAGATAACTCCTGTTGCCTCCCAGGGCATGCGTTAGAAGGAACCTGGAATCAAAAGTGCAGCTGGGACTTGAACCCAGTCACTCCAATATCGTCTATAGGTTTCGCAAGCAAAGTCTTAATCTCTGTGCCAAATGTCCACCTATGTAAATGCAATCTTATTTGGAAATGGTGTCTTTGCAAATTTAACTAGTTAAGAATCTTGAGTTAGGTATTAGAGCCAATGACTTTTGTTCTGAGAAGAGGACATGCATAGAGATGGAAGGCTATATGAAATTAAAAGAACAGATTGAAGTGATGCAGCCAAGGAAACGCAAATATCACTAGGAATCACCAAATCTAGGATGTGGGCAGAAAGAATTTCCCCGCACAGCCATCAAAGAAAACAGAGCTCTACCAGCTTTCCGCCTGCTAGCTTTCAGAACTATGAGCAAATACATGTTGGTTATTTTCAGTCACTTAGTTTGTGGTAATTTGTTGTGGCACCCTATTAAGAAAATACATAGCCTAACATCTCAAAAATATGTGACTAATGTCTCATTATCCATAAGACGATGATATATAGAACCAAGCTATCATTTTAATGAAGCTGAGTTTAGACCTCACTATAAATAAAATTAATGGTAAATTTGTTACTGGCAGTCATTTCTTATTTCACTCTTATAAGCATGTTATTGCCCAAAAAGTCAAATACTAAATTTAACAAATTAGGAGTTACAAAAATGTGCATGTGCAATTTTATCCCAAGAAACTCCTATGGTACAGAATCATTTACTTTATTTGGAAAGAGTAATCAAAGTGCGGCCTTACTTCTTTTAAAATCTGTTCACACAACGACACTTTGTTTACTGACCTGGTGTTAATTTAATAACAAAAAAGGCTTCTAGCTTGAAGGCTGAAAGATAAGTGAACTTTCTTGGCTTAGGAAAAGTCCATCTATACGTTTCATAGAGACATACTTTGAAAACTCCTTTTTTCCACTGATATAATAAAGTAGGACAGGAACCATTTCTGAGTTAACAATGAACAGTTGACACAGCAAATTGTTTGACTTCATCCACATCCTAAAAACTGAATTCTTTAAATTCAGAGAATCCTTTGGCTTTTATAGATTATGCTCTGAAAAAAAAATTGAATTATATGCTCTGACTCTTCTCAAATACCAGAGAAACACAGACACATTTTAATACAGTTTATATTTTTTGGATAATTTTTTACTAATGTATGTAATGATGCCAAGAAATTTGCTTTGGGGGCTGGCATTGTGATGTTGCAAGTTAAGCCACTGCTTACAATGCTGGAATCACATATGGATGCTAGTTTGAGTCCTGGCTGCTCCACTTCCAATCCAACTCCCTGCTGATGGCCTGAGAAAGCAAGGGAGGTTGGGCCCCTGCACCCATGTGGGAGACCTGAAGAAGCTCCTGGCTCCTGGCTTTGGCCTGTCCCAACCCCAGCCATTGCAGCTATTTAGGGAGTGAACCAACTGATGGAAGACCCCTTTCTCTGTCTCTTCCTCTCTCCCTCTCTGTAACTCTGCCTTTCAAATAAATAGAAGAAAAAAGAAAGTTAATTTTTTTAAAAGATTTATATATTTATTTGAAAGTCAGAATTACAGAGAGGCAAAGGCAAAGAGAGAGAGAGAGAGAAAGGTCTTCCATCCTCTGGTTCATTCCCCAGATGGCCACAATGGCCAGAGATGAGCTGATCCAAAGCCAGGAGCCAGGAGTTTCTTTGGGGTCTCCCAAAGAGACTTGGGCCATCTTCTGCTGCTTCCCCAGGCTGTAGCAGAGTGCTGGATTGGAAGTGGAGCAACCAGGACTCCAAGCAGCACCCATATGGGATGCCGGCACTGCAGGCAGCGGCTTTACTTACTAAGCCACAGCACCAGCCCCAAAAAGTTACTTTTTATTAATAAAAATTACTTTTTATTTAACTAATTTTTTGAGAAAATAAATGTGTAATTAGATTCTGAAATTAAATGAAAATGATCTATTGATAATATGTACAAAAAAAGGAAAGCATGTGTTACGTACTGAGTATATGTGTTATCCAAAAATTCACCCCTTCCCCTTGTGGAATATTTTGAATAAATAAATAATTTAAAGGGGCCGGCATTGTGACACAATGGGTTAAGCCGCTGGCTGAAATGCCAGCATCCCAAAATGGTGCCAGTTTGAGTCCCAGCTGCTCCACTTCCAATCCGGCTTCCCGCTAAAGTACCTGAGAAAGCAGAAGAAAATGGCTCACGTCCTTAGGCTCCTGTACCCTCGGAGACCCTGATGAAGCTCTTGGTTCCTGGTTTTGACCTGGCCCAGACCTGGCCTTTGGGGAATGAAGCGGCAGATAGGAGATTACTTTCTCTTGCTCACTTAAATAAAATAAATCTTTTTTTCAGAGAAGAAATAATGTAAAGCCACGTAATGTCATCAGGTAGAGCCTAAGAGTCACCAGAGAGCTCTCACTGATATTCCCTGACCTTGCATACACCAAGCAAATGCTTTGTGAGATGCACTGAGAAATCATCTGTCCACAAGTTAGCGAGAGTCCTTGATGGACCTGAATTTGTCTGCCACTTGAAAGTCTCCAGAACTGTGTGAAATTAAATTTCTGTTGTTTAAGCCACCTAGTCTATGGTATTTTTTTATAGTAGACTGGACAGGTTAGTACAGCATGTGACTAAAAAATTATTCATTGAATATTCAGTGATTTTATATAAATTTATTTATATAAACTATATAAATTTATAGATTACAAATTATATGTTTAACAATCTAAATTTTATACAAATTTATGGAATATTTAATAATTTTACATATATTTGACAGATATAACACAATATAAAATATGTAACAGTATGGACTGAAACTGATAAAAGAATCATATTGTTTTAAATAAAATTATATATTTTCATGTTTGCCCATGTTAATCCATAAAAGTATAATATCCTGTGCAATTTAACATAAGCAATAAATATGCTGCCTGTGTCTATATCCACCAAAGCTAGCTTATTATTCAATATTAGTTCTTAGCTTGAATAACTTAAAAGGAAAGTTACTCCTGAAAAATCATTGTTAGAGAATGCTATCAACATAAATCAACATAAATCAAAAAATAACATAGTAAAGATTAATCAAATCATTAAATGAAAGCTTATGTCTTAAATTCACTGTTTTCTAGATTCGCAATCCAAATTAGTTTTTAAACTAATAAAATTATTTGCTTACATTGTTTACTGGTCTTAGGCTCAAAATAATTTTGTTTTGCTTATGTCTGAAAGAATACTGTCTTGGAAAGTTTTTCTGATCATGAGAGCCATTTTGAGAATTCAGTGATTCTTAATAATTGAGAGAGAAGTCAGGTGAAAGAACTGATGTATCTTTCTCAATAAAATTTGGAAAGAAATTCTGCAATTTTTTTTTTTTTTTGACAGAGTGGACAGTGAGAGAGAGAGAGAGACAGAGAGAAAGGTCTTCATTTTGCCGTTGGTTCATCCTCCAGTGGCTGCCGCGGCTGGCGCACCATGCTGATCTGATGGCAGGAGCCAGGTGCTTCTCCTGGTCTCCCATGGGGTGCAGGGCCCAAGCACTTGGGCCATCCTCCACCGCACTCCCGGGCCACAGCAGAGAGCTGGCCTGGAAGAGGGGCAACCTGGACAGAATCCGGCGCCCCTACCAAGACTAGAACCTGGTGTGCTGGCGCCACAAGGCGGAGGATTAGCCTAGTGAGCCGTGGCGCTGGCCTGCAATATTCTTAAATAACTGTTTACAAGCTTACATGCAAAAATGTGTGCATGAACAGCTGTACAGTTTGTTTCAAACTTTCAAACACTCTTGTTAACTTGCTTTTACATCTCCATGGATCTGTAAGTTTAAGTTTCATTTCAGGCTACACACTTCATTTCAATTATAATGATATGAGGTCTTTCTATCCTTCCTTAAAGTTCTATCATTCTCAGGTTTTTTTACTGTGAGTCATTATTTTTACTTTCCCCATTCACAACATGTTTTGTAAAGCTTTGTTCATCTAAGAAATAGCATCTAGAAAGTAACGCTTCACAAATTTCATGTTATTCACAGGAATCTACCTGTTGTTCTGCTTAGCATGAGAAGTATAGCCACTAAGCTAATATAATTTGAGTTAAAAGGAAGGCAGTCTGATATTTGAACAACCTGGGCAACTTGATTAAAAATAAAGGGAAAGAAATGTAGAACTGTGATTGATTGTTATGAAATATTAATTTGTGAACCTTGTTCTTCACTGATTCTCTCAAGGAAAAATGCCATCATGAAAACAACTGCTACAAATCCTAAAAGGATATGTCATGGTGCCTTCTATTACCTAATAGCTTGTTTAATCAAAATTTTCTGTTTTATTTGGGAAACAGGCTCAACTAGAAATATTCTTATTAAAAATAACAAATTGTTTAAAATATCCTGTTATACATCTTTTGCTACTAACAGTGAGTGTTAGAAGAACATATTTTGAAATGAAAGAACATAGTTATACCTTGAGGAAATTTATTATTATTTAATAAATCTGTAACCGAAATCATATAATCATATCAAGAGACACAGAAAATCATCTGACAAAATTTCGACATCCTTCAATATAAAAAAAAAAAAACTCTAAACAGATCAGGTATAGAAGGAATGTACCTCAACACATTAAAAGCCTTAAGTAGCAAATCCACAATAGCATACTCAGTGTTTGAAGCTTTCTCTGTAAGATACAGAACAAATAGGATGTCTTCTTTCACATCTTATATTTAACATTGTATTAGAATTCATAGAAAGATCAATTAGGCAAAAGAAAGAACTAAATAGTAGGCATCCAAATTGGAAATGAATAGTTGAAGCTTTCCCTGTTTGCAGATGAGATGATCTTATATCCAGAAATCTCTACTCCACCAAATAACTATCAGAACAAATGAACATGTTTAGCAAAGTAGTAAAATATACAAAGGCAACATTCAAAACCAGCAGTGTGTCTGGTTATTAATAATGAACTATCCAAAAAAGAATTCATTAACATAATCACAATTGCAATACCATCAAAAAAAAAAGCAAAAATGCATGCTTTAAAAGGAGGGAAAGATTTTTTTCACTGAAAACTATAAAACATTAATGAAAGAGGTTGAGGAAGACACAAATAAACAGAAAACAAACTATTTTTATGGAGTAGAATAGATGTTGTTAAAATATCCTTCATATCCAAAGCAGTCTACAGATTCTATGCAATTCCTATCAAAATCTTAATGACATTTTCCACAGAATTAGAAAAAATCCAAAAGTTCATATGGGACCAGAAAAAAACAACAAAGATGAGGGCATCATAGTACTGATCTCTACATTTGTTACAATACTATAGGAATCATAATGGTCTAATAGCAACACCAAACATAGTCATGAAGACCATAGGCACAGAATAGAGAGCAAAGAAATATGTCCATGTATTTACACACAATTGATTTGGACAAAAATGCCAAGGACACACAATCAGGGAAAGGACAGTCTGCCCCTTCAATGGTGTTAAGAAATCTGGATACCCAATCATGGAAGAAATAAATTACATACTTAGCTGCATGTAAAAAACAAATCAAAATGTATTAAAGACTTCAATACTTGAAACTGTAGGTCTACCAGGATAAAACATAACAGGAATGAATGCCTCTTGACATTGGTATAACCAAAGATTTTTTTTTTTTTTTGGATATGACTTCCAAAACACGAGCAGAAATAGACAAATGAGATTGCATCAAACTAATCAGTTTTTGCAGCAAAGAAAGCCACAGAGTGATGACACAATCTACAGAATAGGAGACAATATTTGGAAACAATACATCTGAAAAGTGGTTAGTATCCAAAATATATAATGAAATTAAATAACTCAATATATCATGCCGTACATAATAAATATATGCAATTTTGTCAGTTAAATATTAAATAAGCCTGTGACTAAGTAAATCTTAATTACCTAAGATTACTGAAAAATATCTTTGTGTTCTGTTGTGCAATACATATTTAAAAACTTTGGGATAAGATCTCAAGGTATTTCTGCAGTTTATCAGCTAAGGTTCTGTATATTTTTAAAAAAATAATATAATAAATATTGAAATGAAAAAAAAAAAAACTCGCAGAAACTGGCATCTTACCAGAAACTGTTCAGGATGTCATTATGGATGGATGCTTCCAGGTCATCTCATCATTCTATAAGATTGTTTTTAAATGAGTGCTACAGTTATCTAGGGAATAGGTAAATAAATAATGCAATGATACTAATACTTCCATAATGTATTGCAACTGTATTAGACATCATACTCTGACATTCTATGATATTAAATGTATTTTTAATATAAAGCATAGGGCATTTTTCCCATTGCAGTTTCTTATTTCCGTTTGAAAATGTACTTGGAAATTCACTCAACAACCTTGAGTGAATTTCAGAACATAAAACCCTAGCATTGGTCTACTTTATGTAATGACACAAACAGCATTTCTTTTCCTCAAGATATATAAAATAGTCAATATTTTCTTTTCTCTCATTGTTGGAGGATGCAAACAAAGAAGTTCCTATAAACTATTTTTTCTGGAGTCATAAAGACCTAACTTCTAGGAAAATAGTCCAGTCTCTTGCTATACCTCTTCACAAATGAATCTCTATTTAAAAAATAACATTGCACACTTCTAATGAATTGTAAACTTTGTAGAATTAACTTAATGGGTGCAAACTAGATTTTTTTCATATACTTCTATAGCAATAACTTCTTCAGTTTACAGATGAGAGGCCCAAATATTAGATGTTGAATCTATTAGTAGCATGCAATTTTGAACTTTCTAGAACCTCAATCAATATATGGGGAAGTGAATAGAGTAAAGAACAAGGAACAGGCAGCCGGCGGCACCAGCACCCCTGGTTGTAGTCCTGGTCAGGGCCCTGGATTATGTCCCGGTTGCTCCTCTTCCAGTCCAGCTCTCTGCTATGGCCTGGGAAAGCAGTGTAGGATGGCCCGAGTGCTTGGGTCCTGTACCCCCATGGGAGACCAGGAGGAAGCACCTGGCTCCTGGCTTCGGATTGGCACAGCGCTGGCCGTAGCGGCCATTTGAGGAGTGAACCAACAGAAAGGAAGACCTTTCTCTCTCTCTCACTGTCTAATTCTGCCTGTCCAAAACAAACAAACAAACAAAAAAAAGAGGTGATGATAGCTTGAACCAAATCTGTAACTATGAAGGTTGTGAGAAGTGAGCAATTTTTAGATTATGTTTTTAAGGTACAATTAAGGTATTGAATGACATGGATGGATCTATCGTGGATGTGAAAATAAGGAATCAAGATTTTTAACCTGTGGGTGTGAAAACAAGGAATCAAGATTTTTAATCAGTGTAGTTAAAAGCATGAAATGTTATTTAACATTTTTTTTACCTCTGGGATGGTATTGGTTAATACATATTTTGAATCTTTTTGCTAGGATCATAACTGTCAGAAAGAAATAGCTGGACACCAGCAACTAGTATATTTATATTTATTATTGTAAAATGCCAATCAATATCAGTCAGAATGTTGACTAATAGGATAGTTTTGCCTCTGTCCAAACAATTTCATAGTTAATAGTAATTTTAATGTCTGAAACCACAATAATTGCCCTCAGAAATCAATAGATCAATAAAAGACTCTTTGTTTTTAGATACAAGTATTGAACAACGTATCACATTTTGATCATGACAACACAAATTTAGAAAACCTTTGAAAGCTAAATAGAAATGAATGAATGAATTTTTTAAAGCCTATAAATTTAGATATATATCAGTGGAAAACTGCATTTATAATCTGTTACATACTATTTAAATCTAATGAGTATGAATATTTTCATTGGAAACAAATTTATTAATCTGAAAAAAATCATTCATAAAGCAACAACTGAACAACAGTATTTTCAATAAACTTAATATTTAGATGTACTTTTGTTAAGAGTAATATATCAAATATATATATATACACACATATATAGAACTTTAAGACAAAAATTGACCAAAAAGAAATTTATAAAGATTTTCTATAAGTTCCTTGAGTTTAAAATTTGTTTTCATCTCTTTATTTTTTCTTTCTTCAATTACACATAATTATGAATTGAGATTCTTCTGTGATATCACATTAAAATTCTCTTGAAATGGAAATATTCCTGTAACAAAATGTGCACATACTGTGCTTATCAGCTGTATGTACAAAGTAAGATAGAAACAAAAAGCTATCATGTTCCAAAAATCATGCTATTTGGAAGAAGTGATGTTGTCATTTAAAGAATAATTACTTGTATCGATTACATTCAGCAATCAGGAAGCACTGGTGCAATGGTTGGTTTGTTTTCTGAGTAGTTAGGCAATGTCAAGCAAATTACCTGGTCCAATCTCTGATACACAATTCTTTTGGCCTGTGTTACTGGAATTGCAAGTAATGCTCGGATTAAAGATACATCTTTTGAAACACTCATAATTTAGTCAGCTTCACTGGTTTAGATTGCTTTTGGAAATTTCCAAACTTTAAAATTTATAAGGATTGTACTAGTGCAGACTACTTATGAAATGTTTATTAGCATGACCAATATGCCCTTAATTTCTAAGGAGTTAGAAAACAATCTTTTCTGATGTAGATGCCAGTGTGTCCCAAAGGGAGTCATCATTTTGTCTTGTATAGTATATTCCAAACAAACAAATGTTATTGTTGCCCAGTTCTCATATTTGCCTATGTTGGGTTCACAAAGAATACTTTTCAGTTTTGCAACAAGCAGGGTTCTGGTTTCACAGCAGTCATTTAATTTGCTGAACTTAGGGGTTAAGGAAATGAAAAGGCTCTGAAGTATGCTTCTGTGGGAAGGTACCCTGAGAGTGGAGTAAATTTGAATAGGAATAAAGAGACTAGAAGCTAAGAACTTGGGGGCTTCTGACTGAATGATCTTAAAAGTCACCCAGTCTAGGGCATAGAGATTTTAGTTAGATTTGTGCCAGCATAAGGGTTTTTGAAAGCAAGGCAGCAGGAATAAAAACTGTGGCATGCTTATGGGAAATGGGTCAGGTGAAAATGAGTTTAGTCATCAATTGTTATGATCCAAGTAGGGTATTAATCTCCACCTCTGTTTATCCCAGTGAACTGGATTAACAAAGATGGAATGGGAGACAGATCCTTGTTAAGTGAGACAGCATGTTATTTCTTCTATCCTGGGATTGGGTACAGATTGGAAATGCAAAAATATGTAAGATATGGTCAACCTCTCCTCAAAAATTTCAGAATCTACAGTCACTGAAATTCAGTCCTTTCTCCTATGAAATTTAATAAATTTGCAATGCCTACTTCATCATCTACTTACTTTCTTTCCATGTCCAATTTCCTTAAACTTACACTAGTTTGAATTTTGACTTATAATATTAGATAAGCCTGCCATTCTCCTTTCTTTACTTCTGAAGATCTTGTCTGTGGAAGGAATATTAAAAGTTACCTCATTTTAAAACTTTACTAGATGTTCTCATCATCATGCATTACAGTTTCTGAACTTATTGTTACTTTACCTCTTAGTTATAATTATTTCATGTTATGTCTCAGTTCATTTTAAAATTTTCCTATTAGATTACTTGTTTGACTTGAATAGGACCAGTGTCAATTATTTTTTCCTCTTCCTAGCACATAACAAAGTGGTTTGCCTATAGTAAGCTCCAATAAATGTTTATTTGATCAAATTATATGATACTTCCACAAATTCTAAGCCTGGCTCAGCCATTTCTTATCCTCAGACAGGTTATTTTGCCTTATCTTGCCACCAAGTTAGGACATCATTTCTTTAATATTTTATTTCAGGATAGATTTAAATTTACAAAACAAAAACTGTGAAGCAGTATACAAAGAGTTTCCATATACCGCTATTAACATCTCATATAAGTATCTTTGTCATAATTAATGAACCAAACCAGCTTCCCCTTTTTTAAAATCTAAACTTCTTTTATCCTTTCGACTAGCTTTTCATTTGATAATAAAAATCTTTTATAATGAAAAGTAGGGAGAAAAACCTATTCTCACTGTCTTCATACATTAATTTTAGATCTAAGGAATTTATATAATGAAGATCTAGGAAGGACTCCCCATGTGATTATTGACATCTAAAATTCGCTAAGTATTCTTCTGGGCATTATTGGTTGTTAGATGAATATGCATAAGAATAACTCTGGGTAGAGTGTTTAAAATTTGTCCAGTATCACACATGAGACAGGTGTGTAATATCTCTGATTTACAGCTTAAACCAGCTTCATAGAAACTGCATTTTGTGAATACATTTAAAAATATCATGGGAGTGGGCATTTTGGTGCAATGGTTAAGTTACTGCTTGGAAACCCATACTAGAGTTCTACTCTGCTTTAAATTCAGCTTCTTGCTAATGTGCGCCATGGGAGGAGCAGATGATGGCTCAAGTCCTTGGGTCTCTGTCACCCATGTGAGAGAGACTTGAATTGAGCTCCAAATTTCTGGCTATGGCCTGGCGTAACCCATCCTTGGTTATTGCAGACATTTAGGGGAGTGAATAAGTAGATGGAAGTTCTGTCTGTGTCTCAGTCTCTCTGCCTTACAAATAAAATGAAAATTAAAAAAATTAAGTAGCATGGGAAAATAATAGTGTAAAATTGGCAATTTATACATATTATATATATGGAAAAGTAGCATCCAAGATATTAAGCATGGTCAATGAAAATTATATTAAACAGGAAAATATAGACAAACATATCTGTGATAAATTGACCTCAAAGCACCTAAGAAATATTAAACATAAAGAATTTTGGCAAGAGAATTACTTGTTGTGAGCTAATGATTCATAACAGCTTCCATTTTGCCTCATTGCTGTCTGTGGGCCTGGACTCACACTTGCTAATCTAGGTAGGAAAGAGAGACCTCAGCTTTATGCTCTTTTATTTTTCTAGTACATATATATATATATATATTATTCTGAGGAATTATTCCTTTATCATTCCATGATAAACTTGTTCAGTCTGAGAAGGGCTAACTCTCCTACCTGCCAACTGTTACTTGAGCAGATGAGGTAACTGATCATCCCCTCCCTGATTCCCAGCACCATTGGGTTTGTTGCATGTGGAGAAAACATGTATAAGAATGAGGTCATGCACAGGAGAGCTACACATGTAGAGAGAGGCAAGATCTTGATGATATTTTTAACCCATGAAACTAGCCATGTTGAAATTTACTGTAATTTCTTGACTTCCTAGTTACATTGGGCAAGTATATGAGCTAAAAGTCCATGGAAAATGGAATTAAATGATTATTTTGGTGCACATTTTTTAAATCTGTGCATTTGTTTTGTAATATACATTTTTATGAACTTTTTGAAGCCATTTTGTGTGTTTGTGTGTTTTACCTATATCTGAAGGACCCTGGAAGGTTAATATAGTCTAATGTTAGTTTAATATAGCATAATAATTAGTATATTTAGTTTGGTGCCAAGTAATCCAGGATTCAGAGTCCAATTTCATTCTTGAATTTACCAGGTAAAATGGGTTTCCTCCTAACAGTCATACCCAAGTACTTGATTGGCTTTGGCCTAGGAGCCCTTACTATTCTCAACCTAAATTAACAACAGAGAGAGTAACTCTCAGTAAACAGAGTAAATTCATTCAGAATGAGTTACAGGGTTATAATTCAGGATGCATAATTTATAGAAGCATCTAGAGAATTTGAGATATTTGGAAGATTTTGAAGGCAAAATGGATAAATCTGTATTTAATCTATTGTAAAATAAGGTTAACTGGTCTCAAAAACTCAGTGTAGCAGTTAGCTTTAACTAATTAGTGGAGACAATGGTTCCAAGGCAAGCAGCATATCTGAACTTCGGTAGTCTTGAAAAATTTCTTGTGATAAACATTGTTATCAAAAAATGTGCTGACATGCAGAACACATGAGCCATGTATAGTGAGTAGGCATGAGTTTTGTGTAAGACATGAAGGGATTTCCTGTCAGTTGTAGAAGGTATGTGTGGTCCTTCTTATCTTTAATACAGCTGCTCCTTCATGACATTCTTCTCTACTTTTTCTGGATCTGCAAGAGTGACTCCATCTTGCTTATCAACGACTTTCACCTTCCACATTAGTTTGTCAGAAATCCTCTGGACCAAGACTAAAACACAGCTCAGTAGGGCTCCTTGGGGACTCATTGTAAAGAAAAATCCTAAAGAAGTACATAGCTGAAGATCTCCCTGTTTCTAATCAATGTGTTTATGCTCAACTATCTGTTGAAATCCCAGCTAAATTTGTCTCTCTTTATGGGGAGGAAGCTGTGATATTTTCATCAGGGTGAAATTACTATCGAACTACACTTAACCAATTAACAGATTTTTAAATAGTATTTTGCTTTGGAGGTGGCATGAAATAATGAATTTTTAACACAGGCAAAATAAAATTTCTAAGAATACCATAAATATATGGTTACAAAGAGACTCATTGCCAGGGAAATTCTATATTAGAGATATGAAACTATCATAATATTTTAATTGAAGAGGAATTATACAGAAAAAAATATTAGCAAGTAAAAAGAATAACTGGAAGGTATGTAAATTGATTAGAAATTAAAGAGTGGTAATCAGTAAAATCATGGAAATTTAAAACCAAAACTATTGGTCAAAGAATTAAATTGGTACATTGTACAGATGGCTGTATCTCCAACAGCTATATCACTCTAATGCTGGTACCAGAATATGATAGGAAAGGCTTTTACCCCTGCATTACAAAATTAAATTAGCTCAAATTAAATTAAATTGTAGGTTTTTTTTTAAACGAGGATTATGCCCATAGCACTTCTCAACTGAAACATGATTTGTATATGGGCTTTGAAATTTAGAGGTTTGCTTGTTAATCCAACCAATGCTGAGTAATACAAGAAGGCAGGGAACTCTATCAGATAGGAAAGGTTATCTCCATGAGTCTTGTTGAAATAATTCTTCAATGGCAGGAATCATGAAACTAAATGTAGGCTCTCTTTACCAAGAGGCCAGTGTTACAGACTGACAGAGAGAATACACATTGCTGGAGGGCAATAGCCCAAATCTTACAGACTGTACATTATCAATAGTGCGACTTTAGAGGGAAATCACAATGGAATGCTGAGGAGGAGACAACCCTGGCCATACTGGAACCCTTTGTAACACTTAACATTGTTGATTAGGATTCCAGTTCTCTGAACTCTCCGGCCTGGAGCTCTTGTGTAAGCTGCTGCCAAGTTGATTGTGGTCCCCTGCAATACCTCCACCAATGTGATCCACTACCTCCTGCCTGGCTGATTCTTAGATTCCACAGCCTTCCTCAGAGATTGTGTCTTTCAGTGATCTCTGGAAATCAGATGACTGACCTTCAAATCCTGGATCCAAAACTATCAAGCTAGACAGTCTATTTTCAATCACTTATCACAGTGTCTCCTCACTACCTTATTTTGCTGATTTTTAAAATGAGAACAATAGGGATATTAAAATAGATCTGCAATATGACCTAGCCATCCCACTCCCAGGAGTTTACAGAAATACGAAAGAGGTATTTTTACTCCCATGTTTATTGCAGCTTAATTCACAACAGCTAAGATATGGAGTCAACCCGGATGACCACCAACTGATGGCTGGATAAAGAAATGCGTTATATATACACTATGGAATACTATTCCACCAAAAAAAGAATGAAATCTCAAAAAGACAGTTGTATGTTTTTGCTGATAGTGGCAGCTAATGGAGAATACCAAAGAAAATGTATAGGAATGAAATTATCACTTTGGGGTATGATTGTCATTTTTAACTCCTCTTTATACTTTTGTGGCACTGTGGTCTTCCAACTTCGTACTTGTTGAATATTATGATTAGTGGCAAATTAAGCCTGTGAATATAGAGTGGATTAAAATTATGTCCTTGCAAAAACTAATGAAGAGAGGGGAGGGAGTGAAGGGGATGGGGGGAACAGGGGAGTGAAGGCAGTGTGGTTGTCTTCTTGGAACTGTATTTATGGAAAGTTTGAAATCTGTTCTTATGTTAATAAAAATTATTTTAAGTGGGGACAATAATTATTCTTACCTTGGAGAGTTGCTATGCAGATTATATCAGATAGTCATGAAAACTGTTTAAGAGTCATTATCATAGCAAAACACTCGGTATGGGTTACCTCTCATCATTTATAATTGCACAGGTATTCAAAAGATTCTGAGAACTGATGCCCACTGGAAGCCCTGACACTATTCCTGGCTCTCAATTTAGGATCTAACATCGGAGATTTAATTTCTAGACATAAATTATAGAGTCTTCAACAAGTTCAAAAAGAGAGGGCATGCGGCATAGCAGCTAAGACAAAAGTTGGAGAACTGGGTTTGCGTCCTGGTTCTGCTCCCAGTTCCAGCTTTCTGTAATACACACACTGAGAGACAACAGGTGATAGATCAAGTGTCTGGGTCCCTGGACACTCACATTGAGCTCTAGGCTTCTGGCTTTAGCTTGGCCCAGCCACACTGTTTTGACCATTTGTAGAGTGACCCAGTGAATGGGCTATCTCCTTCTGTCTGTCTCTCTCTAAGTCTCTGCCTCACTAATTGACTGACTAATTAAATACATACATAACAGTTCAGAGAAGATGCATATTATAAAAACCAGGCACAGAGGTGGACATTTGGCCTAGCAAAGACACTAGGGAAAGCAGTGGAAGATGGCCCAAGTCCTTGGGCCCTCGCACCCACATGGGAACCTGGAAGAAGCTCCAGGCTCCTGGCTTCGGATCAGCCCAGCTCCAGCCATTGCAGCCATTTGGGGCATGAACTAGGAGATCGAAGACCTCTCTCTCCTTCTGCCTCTTCCTCTCTAATTCTGCCTTTCAAATATATAAATAAATCTTAAAAAAAAAAAAGACACTGGGGTCCTCTGAGTCCTACTTTTCTAATCCCAGCTCCATTTCTGATTCCAGCTTCCTACTAATAAAGACCCTGAAAGCCAAGGGTGCTGGCTCACATGACTGATCTCCTGCCACCCAGATGGGAGATTTGGGCAATTACCTGCTCCTGGCTTCTGCTCTGGCTGAGCCCAGTCATTGTGGACATTTGGAGAGCTCTCTGTAAGTCTGCCTTTCTCATTCTTCATCTTTCTGCCTCTCAAATAAATAAGTAAGCATGGATTTCTTTTTTATTTGAACCAAAACGTATTCTTTAATTTTGTTTGTCCATCTAGGTGCTCTCATATATCCTCTTGAGACTGGCAATTTGGATTTCTGTGTTCTTCCTGTCTATGTTCCATTCTTCAAACCTGCAATTGACTTTGACTTCAAATGTGAACTATTCTTGTGACATTAGTGTATGAATGCTGAGAGTAGGAGGATTAATCAGAAAATGAGGTGTGGGAGGTAGTATCCTCAGCAGTTTAGTAGTTTTTCTTTTCTTTTTCTTTAATCCCTATTAAGAGGTGTTAGTTCTCTTGTTTTTCTGTCAATATGATGCCTCTGCCTGTACTTTCCTTGAGGGTGACTTCAGGGATACTGTAATATGCATTTCCTTATTGGGACACTGGTTATATAGGCTTGTTTACTTTGTGAAAATAGATTACAGACAGGGCATTTATGATTTGTGTACTTTTGTGTATGTATGTTATACTTTGTAAGAAGGAATGAATGGAAGAATGGTCTGGTGTTCTTTATGTTACAGTGCCAACTTTTCTGCCAGGTTGGGAATTTTATAAACATAGCCACACACATGCTCTTTTATGATTTTTGTTATGACATAAAGTAGCCAACTACTTAATGCAGCAATCTTAAGTATGCAATTTTTAGGAGATGACAGGTTTCCTTTGAATTAAACATGCATAATGTTAGTTAAAATTGAAATCGTTCTTGAAAAAATAACCAGCCATTTTTTCTTTGAGAGTGTATACATAAAATATTTGGTCATGCATTGAGGGGCAATTGCTTATCACTTATAGATTTTACCTTAAAGACTCAAATTTGCTCTTACTGGAGGAGAAATTGGCATGTTTATTTTTTCTTCTGCACACTTAAAATACATCTGAAAGAAAACATGAGTGAGTAATAAAAATAGCTTTTTCTCATAGAATAGGTGGGAACACCAAAGATCGGGAAGAAGGTTGACATGAGACATTTAATAGTAAAATATCCTTGTGATTTCTAGTTATTAAAATACAGAATTAGAGTTCCAGCACAAAATTAAATAGATTAACTGCAACTTAGCAATAGCTCTCCTGAAATATTAATTATTTAGGTTTTAGGTATGCTTATGTTCAAGGTCTATTTAAAAGATACAGAAAATATACATTACCTGGAGGGATGACACTGTAAGAAAGGTTCCAGCACCCTGGGGAGAAAAAGCAGGAAGAGAAGGGAGGGGCCGAAATGAGATGTGGGACAGGAGCCAAAAGTAAACTTTGCTGCCTTGCAGGATAGGTTTTGTTAATGGCTGTGAGGGCTGCCAACTCCGAGGAAAAACTGAAGTATATCATTTTCATAAGGGTTCTTCCTCTTCACACTTGAGAAGATGAATTGCTTATTTATCCCAGAGTTCTGAGGGATGGATTCATTATTTTAAGTTATATATGAAATAAGTGGTGATTGAAAAGGAAATGTTTTGCATTTTATATACTAGATAGAAGATATTCTTCCTGTTCTTAGCAATACTCACTGAAGTGTTGCTACAGTATCTTTTTTTAATATAAATTGATTTTTTATTATAGCTCTCTGGAACATCACATATTTTCATCATTTTAATAAAGTATATAGATATGTATATGTAAGTAAGTATTTAATGTTTAGTTAAAACAGCCTTTTTGTTATTGGAGACAGAGAGAGAGAGGGAGAGAGGAATGATTATCAATGATGTAGACAAAATTGAAGGCTTCTGAGTTGATTTATATCTATGTTGTTCTGCTAAATAACTGCTTGAATAAAATACCATAACATTTATTTCTTGAAGTTTTGGAGACCAGGGTGTCCAAGACTAATGTTCCCATGTATTTGGTGTCTGGAGAGGTCAGCCTTTTCATAGACTGTGGCTTCTCATCATGTCCTTACATGGCAGAAGAAGTAATACAGCTATTTCTTTTAAAAGGGTGCTAAGCCCATTCAACACAGTTCTGTCCTCAAGGCATGATTGCCTTCCAATGCCCCACTGCTGGTGGTCCTACTGCTAATTCCATCACCTTGGTGGTTAGGACTCTAACATATATATGTTGGTGGAACATATACATTCAGACCATAGCAATAATCAATCTAAATATATTTTAGTTGTATTAGGTGCTAAACTAAACAATGTTGCTACCAAGTCAAGACTCTTAACGTGAAAATTTTCAAAACGTGATTTTCTGTGTCTGATGTTTATATTAAAAATATTGCTTACAGGGGTGGGCATTGTGATCCAGTGAGTGAAGCCAAAGTTTACAACATCTATATCTCATATTGGAGTGTTGGTTCAAGACCTTGTCACTCTGGTTCCAATTCGGTACCTGCTAATACACCTGGGAGGCAGCAGATGATGGCCAAATTCTTGGGTTCCTGTCAGTCACGAGGAAGATCTGGATGGAGTTCTTGGCTTCTGGCTTCAGCTTGGCCAAGTCCTGGCTGTTGTGGGCATTTAAGAAGTGAATCAGTGAATAGAAAATCTCTGTCTTTCAAACGCATAAATAAATATTTCTTTAAACATATTGCCCATAGGCATTTGGAGTTAACAATTAAAATGCTTCGTGGGGTGCCCACATCATAGTGACTGGTTTCTAGCCCCAGCTCTACTCCTAACTTCAGCTTTCTGCTAATGCGTATCATGGGAGGTGACAGGTAATGGTTCATGTAGTTGGGTACCTGCCACCCATGTGAGAAACACAGATTAAGTTCCTAGATCTTGGCTTTGGCCATTTTGGGAGTGAACCAGCAGATGGGAGATCTCCCTGCCTATTTATCTGTCTCTGTCTCATTGTCTATCCATCTATCTCTGTGTTTCACTCTCTACCTATCACATAGAATAAACAAATAAAAATTAAATATATTTCCTGCAATTGTTTAAAATTTTATCACATATCTCTTATATGTATAGGGTATTGAGTTTTTGACCTGTAATCTAATATTTGCATAAGGAAGGCAAATGTAATCTTTAAATAAAATCCCTCTTCAATAGTGGGAAGTCAATTTGATATATATTTAAATAATCCAGTTTGCCCTCTTCCAATTACCAGGTACATGATGATGTGGAAGGACAGGCAAATAGATGTGTCCATGTCTTAGCTGTCTCATGCTTAAATGCAGGTGATAGTACTTAATTGATATTTAATTAGGTGATAGTATTTGTATCAGTCACTTCATGATTAATATGATCAAATATGAAATTATATATAAACATTTCTCCAATTATAATTACCTATAAAATATTATTAATGTGTTGTGGTACATATTTAAAAAACTATAAAATTTATTTCTCCACAATGCTTTACTGGGGAGATCGATCTGCCAAGAAAATAATAGTGACAATATTTGAATGAAAATATTACTTTTCAATGGAAGTAGACAAAGTTCTAACTTTCCAAAAGACTAAGACATTTGTGTTGAAGTCACTATTTTTGAGTGTTGCTATTATATAAGCACTGACAGTAATAAATTACTTATGGTTGGACCACACTAACTTTTCCGTTATTCATCTTTTAAGTTGCTAAGAACCAACTTACCTATTACATATGGTAGTGCTATTTGTTCACCATTTTCTTAAACTATTGATATTATTCTACATTTGGCCTACTTCAAGTCCTCTTACATCCTGCATCAATATTCCACACTAATAAATGAATGAATTCAATAGCATGCTCACTGTTGCCAAAAGTTTAATTTTCTGAGTTGCTGCATTATACAGGTGAGCATTGCTGGAGTTACATACAACACAGTGAGAATTTCACATTCCTGAACAAATAAATCGTCATCAGGCCAAATCTACATACCAATACCTCCACAGGCAAATTAGTTTTTTATACCATGTTTTTCTTTTCTTTCTTAATGCATATCTATAAGTGACAAAATGGTGGATGAAAAAAAATCCCAACAGATGGTTTCATCCTAATAGTTGCATCATGGGACGCATCATTAATTTCATGTCTGTGCTACACAAAAATGCTGGCTTCACTGTGGGCATCTGGCTGGCAGTTCCTCAGGGATTTGTCATACATATAATCCAAGCATCCCAGCTGTGTTTTCAGTTCCCTGGTGTCTACTCTGGCATAAAAAGGTGCTCACAGGCCAATCTAATCCTCTTGTCAATTCTGTGAACAGCTAGAAGAGGACTCTTAAATCTAAAACCCTATTATTATCTGCCTTGACTTCCTACTTCCAATTACATTAGTTGGTTTATTAAAGATTTTTTTTTCAGCTTTGATTAACAAAGTTTGGATGATATCAACTGAAAGAAATTTCACTTATAATAAGATAAAACATATATACCACAATAACTAAATAATGAGGACATCACTAATTGCAATCACATATTTTGTCATTTTCTAGTTTATCTCACTAAGTAAAAATATCAGCTAATGAACAGTTTTTATCAATAATTTCCTAATTTGTTGAAGATAAATACTCTCAAATTAAATGTCTATAAAGTATATCTGAGGAAATATCTATGTTGAACTCCTGAGCTCAACAATTAGTCTCTGAATCTCCTATAGGCTGTTAAAGGGATGAATGATAAAAACAACTGACACCAATAAAAAGTATGTCTGCAACACGATGAAGCAATAACCAAGAGAGGAAGTAGAAAGGAGGCACAATGTGGTACAGTCAGGTGAAATCTCAATTTTATGTTTTAGGTTGCTGATTGTATATACATGGACTCATATATTAGTGAGAATTTCTGTGATAAGTTTGAATAGAAAACAATCGCAAGACTTTTTAAAGATTGCCTAGAGTTAAAAGTTAGGTTAATATGCCTCTTAGTAGCAGCATTATGCATTCAGATGGCAATCAAAAAGCCAAAGTCTATGACTATGAAACACTAAAAAATTAACTATAATACTTTTGGCAAAATTTTTATCATTATTGACCAAAATTATTTTTATGTTAATACTATCTTACAGGATGGTTTTACAAGAAGCTACGTATAAACTGTTAGAAATACAAATGATTTTTTACTTTATAATTTCTCTTTAACTCATATTTAGATGATCTTCATTCATTCCTACATAGATGTTTCAACTTTTATAATGAGTTTGATTAAATTCAGCAAACATTTGTGCCTACTCAACCATGGAGAAAACACCATAAACACGAAAGTGGCTCTTTAATTTGGTGCTATTATAATTCACTGGGGGGAGTATATCTCTTGTAGTTTGTGTTTGAGAAAATAATCTCACTCAATTTTTAACTTTAAGAATATACTAATTGGTATTATAATAAAATAGCAATACTTCTAATAAAGATTTTGACAAGATAAATGTCAGTTCCATTCTCTGCCAGTGCATTAAAATGCTCAGTGTTTTGGATCCAATATCATGAAATGACACTCTTTGGAGAGTACCCTGCAGTATCCCATTTTACTTTATAACCTATTCAGCAGAAATTGTTTCCATGGCTGCTGGCCATTGTGCCTGTGCTAACTCTGTGACTTGGCATAGTGATGCTTCCATTTGACTCAATTTAAGCAGGCTTCTTCTACAGCTGTATCTTCCAGTGAATACTCAAACCTTTTGAAAATGGAGCTAGAAAGAACATTAGACTGGCCTTTGAATATCCAGAATATAGTCCTGGGTTCTGGGCTATGTGGCTTGTCATGCATTTTTCTTAAAATTTGTTAAAAAGAGTATTTGAGGGGCCAGTACTATGGTATAGTAGGCTAAACCTCCACCTGCAGCACCAGCATCCCATATGGGCACCTGTTCATGTCCCATCTACTCCTCTTCTGAACCAGTTCTCTGCTTATGGCCTGGGAAAGCAGTAGAAGGTGGCCCAACTTCTTGGGCCCCTATACCCATGTGGGAGACCTGAAGGAAGCTCCTGGCTCCTAGCTACAGATCGGCCCATTTCTGGCTATTGCAGCCTTTTGGGGAGTGAAACAGCAGATGGAAAACCTTTCTCTCTCTCTCTCTCTCTCTCTCTGTAACTCCACCTGTCAAATAAATAAATAAAATCTTTTTAAAAAAGACAGTCTTTGAAATGCACCTGTCCAAGATCTCTTACAGCCTTATTTATCTTCTCTGAATTATTTCTGATCTTCAGTGTCTACTGCAGAGTACAGGAGTCCTCCAGCATCAGAATCAAAGAGGCCCAGCTCCACTCCCTGCTTGCTTGGTGAGCTTTGGTTTTTTCATCTGTAAAAGGACAACAATGCCTCTGTCTCAAAGTAATTTGTGAGAGTAAACTAACTTAAGTGTGTGTTATGTTTAAGGTGTTGCTTTGAATGGAACAAGTGTTTTCCTTTTTGATCACCAAGTGTCACACTTACCTGTTTGTTTCCATATATCCTCACATTTCTCCCCATTTGCTCTTTAGGTTTCTTTTTTTTTTTTTTAAACTTTTATTTAATGCATATAAATTTCCAAAGTACGACTTATGGATTACAATGGCTTCCCCCCCATACCGTCCCTCCCACCCACAACCCTCCCCTTTCCCACTCCCTCTCCCCTTCCATTCACATCAAGATTCATTTTCGATTATCTTAATATACAGAAGATCAGCTTAGTATACATTAAGTATGGATTTCAACAGTTTGCTCCCACACAGAAACATAAAGTGAAAAATAATAGATGATTTTTTTAAATGATGATGAAATCAGAGCAGACCTATTGTCATGTTTAATCCCAGTGAGAGTCAAGTTGGGAATTGATAATTTCTTTTTTTTTTTTTTTTACAGAGGATCAGTTTAGTATGCATTAAGTAAGGATTTCAACAGTTTGCACCCCCATAGAAACACAAAGTGAAATATATTGTTTGAGTACTCGTTATAGCATTAAATCTCAATGCACAGCACATTAAGGATAGAGATCCTACATGAGGAGTAAGTGCACAGTGACTCCTGTTGTTGACTTTACCAATTGACACTCCTGTCTATGGCATCAGTAATCTCCCCATGCTCCAGTCATGAGTTTCCAAGGCTATGGAAGCCCCTTGAGTTCTCTGACTCTTATCTTGCTTAGACAAGGTCATAGTCAAAGTGGAGGTTCTCTCCTCCCTTCAGAGAAAGGTACCTCCTTCTTTGATGACCTGTTCTTTCCACTGGGATCTCACTCGCAGAGATCTTTTGCCAGAGTGTCTTGGCTTTCCATGCCTGAAATACTCTCATGAGCTTTTCAGCCAGCTCCGAATGCCTCTTTAGGTTTCTTAAGGCCTGGTTAGGTGTTCTGATGACAGCAAAGACTTGAGCCCTACTGTGCTCTCTGTGGGTTCCAAGTGGAATAGACATAACTGAAAAACTGGCCCAATTGCTTTAATGGGCCTAGGTGGTTATGACAGGAGACAACTTGTAGTTTTATATAATAAAATGGCGAGGAGGGCTAACCACACTATGGTACAGATCATAATTCTGCCACAGTGTTGTGGAGACACTCCGGCATTGGTCTTTGTAGAAATTTAGCTCAGTGATAACAGCACAATTGAGGTCAATGCTTAGAAAATTTTCGTCAGCCACATGCCATCCTCAAAATTTGTTTACCCATTTAACACATGTCTTACATCCTTAATATATTTTTCTCTGAAATGACTTAAATTATTCACTATTTTTAGTATTTTATTCAGTCCATAATATCTGTAAAATCATATGATGATTATGTTGATTTCTTAATGCACATAAGTATACAATTACTTCTCAGTTTCTAAGCACTGTTGTTAACGAAGAATATAAACTGGGTAATTTATAAACAACTGAAATTTATTTCTCACGGTTCTGGAGACCTAGAAATCCAAGATCAAGGTGTGAAGATTATGATGGATAACGGCCTCTTCCTTATAGATGGCACATTCTTGGCTGTGTCATCGCTCATATGGAAGAGAGAGAACAAGTGCCTCTCTTACATAGACACTGACAGCAGTCCTGGGGTGGAACCCTCTTGACCCAATCCTTTCCCCAAGGCCTTACTTTTTATTAGAACCACATTGGGGGATTGGGTTTCAATATGTACATTTGTGGGGGCACAAACTTCCAGAGATATGGATTTCACCAAAAACCACTTCAATCACCTTTGAAAAACATCAGCTTAGTTTCAGTAGGTGTTGCTTAGTGGTTTTCTGATAGCAGAATGATTGGGTGTCCAAAGTGGAGAAAGACAAATCTACAGTCTTGAGAAACAGCTTATTCTTATTTTAAAGCTTTACGTTCTTAAAAATGTTTAATGAATCATAATTATTTATAATTATGAGGTTCACAGTGATAATATGATGTATATGTACATTGTGGAATAATCGTGTCAAGATAATTAACGTATCTGTCATCTTAAATAGATATTTTTATTCTCCCTGTCTAACTGCAACATCTTTAACCAACATCTTCCTGTTCTCCCTCTGTCTTGAGTTCCTGGTAGCCAACATCTATTCTCTGCTTCTATGATTTGAATTAATGTACATTCCACATGTCTAAGAGTAAACACACAACCTAGAGATAATGAGACCTTCAGATGTGTACTTCTTTGGGATTTGTCTCTATCAGGATTTCCCCAAGGTACTTCACTGAGATCTTTTTTAGTCTGGATTCAAAGGAGTTTTTATAAACCAGTGTTCCATGATATAAAGGGCCCCAGCATCCTAAAACCAAGCAAATTCTTGAGTGTAACTTCCAAGAAGAAATGACAATTTAAAAGTAAGTTGGACTCTGAATCAAGGTTGAGTTGCACCTAGTGAGCCCTCCACATCTGCAGGTTCTGCATCAGCAGGTCCCATATCTGAGCACTCAAACAACCTCAGATTAAAAAATTTGAAAAAAAAAATACAAAAAAAAAAATACTGTGTCTCTGCTGAGCACATGCAGACTATTTTTCCTGGCATTATTTCCTAAACAACAGTATAATAACTATTTATAGTATTAACCTTGTAGACACCATTGTACCTGGTCTCAAGTTAGTTTACTATATTTAGAATGATATGCCTTTCTTATATGCAAACGTTATGTCATTTTATATAAGGGATTTGAGCATCTGCAGGTTTTGGTATCTGCAGGAGTCCTGGAATTAGAATATATGGTTTTGTCTTTCTGTATCTGGTTTATTTCACAACATAAAAGAAGGCATGTTATTGAGAAATGGTTTGAGGTTGTATTTAAGAGGACTGATTCTAGAAAGTGGCTGTGTTCAATCCAAGCTGTCACCCTTCAGCCACATGTGACTTTGGGCTAGTTACTTAGACTCCTTGTGGATTAACATTCTTATCTTTAAAAATGGAGTCAACAATAGTGTCATAAGACAATTATAATAATGAAATGAGCTAACACATGTGAATCTCTCATAACTATGCCTTCTCATAGAAATGACTACTTGCTGTTACTATTATTATAATTATTCTCCTGAGAGAAAGATAACCAGACCAATCTCTGGAGTCTACAGTAGCATTTTCTAATGTAAATACCTTAGTTGAGTTTTAACAATACAGTGACTACTAAAACACCAATGCAAATATTTTGGACCACTTTTTTAAAAATATAATTTGGCCTTATTTCATAATAGGCTGCTTCTGGTAATACTTTATATATTCTCTTTTCTACTAAAATTCCATAAAAAGATTTCATATTTGAAAGTCTATCATCTATTGCCTTAAACTGTGATTTAAAACAATAACTCTATCAAGATTTAAAAGTTTAAGTCAATAAAAACATCTGTATTCAAACCACAACTTTTCAAAGCACAAAATGTAGAATGTGTTTTATTTTAATTCTTTAGTGATATATTGAAAAATGATGTTCCAAATTATTCACATAATGAATCAATAGGACATTAACTTTTTATTTTTTAAAGAAAACTTTTATTTAATAAATATAAATTTCGAAAGTACAACTTTTGGATTATAGTGGTTTTCCCCCCATAACCTCCTTCCCACCCACAAACCATCCCATCTCCTACTCCCTCTCCCATCCCATTCTTCATTAAGATTCATTTTAATTATCTTTATATACAGAAGATCAACTTACTATATACTAAGTAAAGATTTCAACAGATTTCACCCACACAGACACACAAAGTATAAAGTACTGTTTGAATACTAGTTTTACTGTTAATTCGCATAGTACAACATATTAAGGAAAGAGATCCTACATGGGGAGTAAGTGCACAGTGACTCTCGTTGTTGATTTAACAATTGACACTCTTATTTATGACGTCAGTAATCACCCGAAGCTCTTGTCATGAGCAGCCAAGGCTATGGATGCCCCTTGAGTTCACAAACTCCAATCTTATTTAGACAAGAGAGTTTCTCAGGCATGGAAATCCAAGACATTGAGGGAAAAAAAAATGACCTAAATGAAAGATCTCTGTGAGTGAGATCCCAGTAGAAAGAACGGGCCATCAAAGAAGGAGGTACCTTTCTCTGAAGGGAGAAGAGAACATTAACTTTTTTAAAAAAGATTTTTTTTATTTGAAAGGCTGAGCTATAGATAGAAAGAGACAGAAAGGAATCTTCTATCTGCAGGTTCATTCCCCAAATGGCCACAATGGCCAGGGCTCAACTAGGCCAAAGCCAATATCCAGGAGGTTCTTTTGTGTCTCCCATGTGGGTGTAGGGTCCCAAGCACTTGGGTCATCCTCTGCTGCTTTTGTAAGCTCATTAGCAGTGAGTTGGAACAGAAGTGAAGTATCAAGGATTTGGACCAGCACGCCTACGGGATGCTGGCATTGCAGGCGGTAGCTTAACCTGCTATGCCACAATGTTGTCCTTGTACATTAACTTTTCTAAAAAAAAGATTTATTTATTTATTTACTTAAAAGGCAGAGTTACAGATAGTCAGAGGCAGAGAGAGAGAGAGGTCTTCCATCTGCTGGTTCACTCCCCAGATGGCCGCAATGGCAGGGCTGTGCCGATCCAAAACCAGGAGCCAGGAGCTTCTTCTGGGTCTCCCACACGCGTACAGGGGGCCCAAGGAATTGGGCCATCTTCTACTGCTTTCTCAGGCCATAGCAGAAAGCTGGATTGGAAGTAGAACAGCCAGGACTTGAACCGGCGCCCATATGGGAAGCTAGCACTGCAGGCGGCGGCTTTACCAGCAACACCACAGCACTGGCCCCTAACATTAACTTTTTTAAATGCTGAAATAAAGAAGGAAACTTACCATACCTAAGACCCCAAGTTAAGTAATATAACATGAATATAAGTGCCAGAAAACAAGTTGTACCTTATTTAATTTTTTTTTTAATTTTGAAAACAGTAAATAGGCTACTCAGTGTGAAAACAAATGTTGCCCTTTTTCAAATGCCCTGCTTTTACACCCTGTGACTGGTGTAAAACTGTCAAAATTCCTCTTTGAATGGAAAGTAAGTGTTTGCCAGTGAATGTAGACGCTTTCTGTAAGGGGTTACTTGAGATAAGCACCATGCTGGAAAGGAAGCAAGAGACTTGCTCAGGTGTGCAGGAAAAGCATATGGAGTGTGGAATGTTCTGTTGTTCTTACCTGGTGATGAAGACTCAGGGCAGCCTGGCTGACGTTTCCACGGGGAAGAAGCACCCGTTTCTGTCTGATAAAATGTTCCTGCTTTTTCAAAGCTTTCCTTATGTGAGTGTTGAGGCTATGCTGAGATCTCTGATAGGTACTGCATGAAGTAAGTGCTGTCTGTAACATGTATGCAATTTCTAGGATAAGAGAGAATAAAGCAGTTTAAAAGGGAGACAGAGAACACCACCTCCCTTCACCTTTCATCTCCAGTAGTGGTCCAATATGGTTAACGATGTATGGATTCAAAGTGAGTTATCAGTAGAGCTTCTGGAAGACAAGACTTCTGCTTTGAAAGCTTGAGAAGAAAGTTTATTAAATAAGTATACATTGAAGTTGGGTTGAAAAAGGCATATCTGACATAGTTCTATTTCTGGATGAATTTACCTCCCCACTAAAGAGGTAAAATATATAAATGCAATGAACTAAGTTGTGGAAAACGACAGCAAGAAAAGTTCCACAAGATGGATTTCATTCGATGATTGAATATGTTTTATCCATTTGGGGAAAGAAGAAAGTGGCTGAAAATGGCTTTTTTAAGGGAAGAAGAACCAAGGTTTAGGACAAGGATGACAAAGGAAGCAGACTGCAAAAGTAGGGACAGATGTTGAGGAGCACAGTGAGGGAGGAAGTAGTCACCTGTTTGGCTGTGAGAGCTGATATATGAAAGTAGGAAGTGGAAATTGAAGTAGAAAAAGAGGGACAAGTTTCTGAGCAGAATGTACAAAACCTGTGCATTTTTAAAATGAGCTTTGGGTGGCAGCATTATGCAGAAGTTTTCTAGTTTTGTATTATATTTCCCACAAGATATTAGCACTGGAAGAAAAATAAGAAATTAAAGTACCAGGTACTAGCACTGTGGCACAAAGGGTTAAACCTATGACCTGTAGTGCCAGTTTCCAAATGGGCGACAGTTCTGTTCAAGTCCTGGATGCTCTACTTCTGGTCCAGCTCCCTGCTAATGTGCTTGGGAAAGCAGCAGAGGATGGCCCAAGTGCTTGGGCCTCTACACCCACATGGGAGACCCAGAAGAAACTCCTGCCTTTGGTCTGGCCCAGCCCTGGTCATTGCTGCCATCTGGGGAGTGAACCAGCAGATGGAAGATCTCTCTCTCTCTCTCTCTCCCTCTATTTCTGTAACTCTGCATTTCAAATGAAATAAATAAATCTTAAAAAAAGAGCACCAGGCCGGCGCCCTGGCTCAATAGGCTAATCCTCCGCCTTGCGGCGCTGGCACACAGGGTTCTAGTCCTGGTCAGGGCGCCGGATTCTTTCCTGGTCGCTCCTTTTCCTGTCCAGCTTTCTGCTGTGGCCCAGGAGTGCAGTGGAGGATGGTCCAAGTCGTTGGGCCCTGCACCCGCATGGGACATCAGGAGAAGCACCTGGCTCCTGGCTTCGGATCAGCGCGGTGCGCCAGCCTCAGTGCGCAGGCCACAGTGGCCATTGGAGGGTGAACCAACGGAAAATGAAGACCTTTCTCTCTGTCTCTCTCTCTCTCTCACTGTCCACTCTGCCTGTCAAAAAAATAAATAAACTCAACTTAAAAAAAAAAAGCACCAAATACATGAGAAATCTATATTTTAGATCAATCACTGTGTTGAGTATATAGGATGGTGGACTATACCAGGATTGGAAAAGGATAAAAAACTCTATCCAAGTTAATGCTTTGGATTTGACTACAGTCATTTCTCTCTTGAAGTTATTCCTACTATTGTGAAAAATTTAAGAGATATTTTATAAAGTAAAAGGATTAAAAAAGTAGTAGTCACTGGGAATAACACGAGCAAACAGTCTTTTGTTTAAATTCAAAATCTCTTATACACACAACCAAGTGAATACATTGCACTTATAATAATGTTGGTGTTCCAAACAGGTTTTCTATGAAAACTCTTTGCAATAGCATTTTGTTGCTATGACAACCCAGAACAGCAATTGGAAATTAGAACAGTGAAGGTGAGATGGGAAAGACATACAAATAGTTCCTATTTAGCTAAATACTATTACTTTTCAATTTTATAAATCCAGGGAAAATTGTCATCAAGTATTCAAAAATAATAGTTTTCACCCTTAAAATCATATAGAGTGCCCAGTTATATTTGAATCACGTATTACTTATTAAATAAGATAAATCAACTCCTTAATTTTTCTGAATCTCAAAAGAAGTTTTTAAAAGTCTATTTGAGCTTTGATAACCTGTTGTATATTCTGAGCATTTAGATTGCTAGATCAGGATATTATAGCTTTTAATTGATTAAAACTTTGGTTTTCAAAATGTGTTTTGCAAATCTTCCACAAAATAGCTCTGAGATTTCTTTAGAATGAATATGGTCATTTGGCCACTTGATGAGATGTTTTTTATTTCTTTTAGGTTTTGCCTCAAAATCTCATTAGAAATTATAATTGTGGAACTCAGCAAATGAGAAATTTCATAATTCAGAAAGTTTGAAGCAATTTTACAAAAGTTATAAAATATTTTGAATCCTGGTTATTTTAAAATAAATTTCAGAAAGCTATTTGAAGAAAATATATTACAGTTTATATTTATATTTGTAAGATATGAATTGACTCAATTAATATGTGGTTCTACTACCATTCAAATACACCAAATTTTATTCTCTCTTGCTGTTTGTAGGCATTTCAAAAAAAAAAGTAATTGAAATCACTCACCATCTATGATTTCTTAATGTGCATAACACACTAGGCATCTAGGATACAGATGCCTGGCATCTGCCCTAAAGGAAAATGATGTATTCCCATAAACAGATATAATGCACCCAGATGATGCTAGAGAAGAAATACAGTGTAATATTTTTTAAAAATCAGAGCATGAAAATCTATATGATGTGAGGGTGATCTGTATGGTCAATATCAAGACATAAACCATTATTATCCTGAACAAAATAGGATTTGCCAGACAAAGTAGAATGTGTGGTCACTGTATTCTTGGAAGGTATTCATGGTGGCAGTGTGTAGCAGTGTGGAGATAGAAAAACAAAATTTAGGATCTTTCACATTGTCATCTAAGTATATGTACATCGGAATTTTGGATTTGTGTCCACTCCTCAGCAAAATATACCTACAACTAAAGTTACAGAAACCCAGCAGTTTCTGCAGACTAGAAAGGAAAGGTCCATCTTAGATTCTGGAATGCAAGTGACTTGGATTGTCCTTGAAAATATCCTCCCTTGCAAACCTGGCAACCTTGAATACCAACAAAGCCAACTAAGTTCAGGAAGGGTCTTCTGAATTGCCCATTTTCTTAAGTCTTACAGAAGTAAGAAAGTGTGAAAAAGGCAAGAATTTCCTACCTGTGCTATTGTGGTTCTTTTTTATTGTTTGTTTGTTAATGTTTATTTATTTTCATCTATTTGAAAGGCAGAATGCGAGAAAGAGAGAAAGAGATCTTCCATCTGCTGGCTCACTCCCCAAACGCCTACAAAAATCAGGGCCAGGGCAGGCCAAAACAGGAGCACAGACCTTAAGCTGGTTCTACCATAGGAGTGTCAAGGATTTGAGTATTTGCTCCATCATCTATTGTCTTCCAGGATGCGTTAGCAGGGAGCTCAATATGAAGCAGAAGACCCAGGACTTTAACGACACTCCAATATGAGAAGCAGGTGTCCCAAGCATGAACTTAACCTACAGTACCACAATGCCCAGCCCTCTTAGGGTTCTCACTACAGACTGATCCACATTCTGAGCTCATCCACCTCACTCTTGAGAGCAGAAAAGAGAAAGGGAAAACTCCGAACTCTGACTGCAATTTCGAGATTCATGTGTGAAATAAGTTGTATGTGTGGAATAAAACCACCTACTAATGGGGAATAAAACCAGCTCACAATTTGCAATCTAATGGAGAAAAGCAAACATAAAACAAGTACATTTACAGTTTAACAGAATAAGTGCAAAAGATGCTTAGTAAATATGTATTGAATCACTCGAAGATGCCACCATAGAAATAATCTGGGGGTAGGATTAGCAGAGATAGATTTAGATTATAGGGCCAGTGAAGGCCCTTCTGCAAAGGTAGAGGCAGATAATGACTTCGCTTGCTTTATTGCTGTTATAGAGCTCCTCAGCACTCTGAGCTCTTTGGTTTGGGAAAATGGTACAGAGGTTGAGAGAGAGAGAGGTCTTCAATCCACTGGTTGGCTGCAACAGCTGGAGCTGGGCTGATCCAAAGCCAGTAGTCAGGAGCTTCCTCCGGGTCTCCCACATGAGTATAGGGGTCCAAGGACTTGAGCCATCTTTTACTGCTTTCCCAGACTGTAGCAGAGAGCTGAATGGGAAGAGGAATAGCCAGTACACGAACCACAGCCCATATGGGATGCTGGTGCCACCAGTGGAGGCTTAGCCTACCAAGCCACAGCACCAGTCCCCTACATTTTATTTCCATTAAGTGTGCTTTCAGCTTTTTTGGAATCACATGTTAATGAGCCTCAGTGAAGAAGAGCCTGAGTTCAAAATGATTATTTTGTCATATATGTGCATATGCATGTGTGTGTAACTGTTATACTACTTAACTGCATAAAGATTTAAATATCAAAATCATTGAAGATTAAAGGGTTCTATGCATTACATAAGATTGCAGTTATTCAGTTAAAATATTCATGATGATTTCTTATCTCTCATGCTTTTTAAAACTCTTGGAAATTAAAGTTACCTTATGAATTTTTGTGTCTACTCTTTGGAGAGAAATACAACACATATAACATCAATTCCTTTTGTGGTCTGGCCTATTTATGTCTGTCTGGTATAAAGAATTTGATGACAGAAATACACTGATTTTGTTACTGTGTTTTTCCTTTTTTTGTTCAGTCTCCTTTTAAAGGTATTTCAGTGGATACAGGGTTATTTAGACTATTTCAGATAAATAAGAACTTTTATTTTCAGAAAATAGTCCAGAGGATAAAGAGACTTTAATGGATGCTGACGTATATGAGATACCTGACAGTGTGTTCTCTATTATTTCCAAAATTTCTATTTTTCTCTGCTGCAATAGAGTCATACAACTGGTACCTGAGCAAGCTATGCCTAGAAACCATGCATGAAAAAGTTGCAAAGTGACAGATGCAGCTCCAGAAGGCTATTTAAATTGATTTTTTTGTAAAATACCTTTGTTTCTTCCCCTAATTCCTTCTAACTTTATATGTCATCCTCCTGATCCAGTTTATTGATACTGTGGCTGGTTTTGGCACCACCATTTTCTAGTCAATTGATATATTTAGGCAAAAACTGAATTTTTATGATACATAAAAACATACTTATTTTTTAGGTCTTTTGCTATTCCTCTTCCTTACATATATTCTTTTTTTTTTTTTTTTTTTTTTTTTTTTTTTTTTTTTTTTGACAAGCAGAGTGGACAGTGAGAGAGAGAGACAGAGAGAAAGGTCTTCCTTTGCCGTTGGTTCACCCTCCAATGGCTGCTGCGGCTGGCACGCTGCGGCCGGCACACCGCGCTGATCTGATGGCAGGAGCCAGGTACTTCTCCTGGTCTCCCCTGGGATGCAGGACCCAAGCACTTGGGCCATCCTCCACTGCACTCCTTGGCCACAGCAGAGAGCTGGCCTGGAAGAAGGGCAACCGGGAAAGAATTCGGCACCCCGACCGGGACTAGAACCTGGTGTTCTGGCACCGCAAGGCGGAGGATTAGCCTAGTGAGCCGCGGCGCCGGCTCATATATTCTTCTTTGTAAAATGGAACAATTTATTAAAATATTAGTTCATCAAGTATTCATTTTTAGCTTTATGGTATCTTAGTTGGATTATCTTTCACTCTACTTGGTGTTCAATTCTATCTTACTTTGTTTGAATTTTCCATTTATATGACATCTGTGATGTTTGATCTGTTACTCAAAAGACTACAGAAAATTTAGGAGTCATTTTTTAAGGATTTATATATATTTGAAAAGCAGAGTTACAGAGAGAGAGAGAGAGAGGTCTTCCATCCATTGGTTTACTCCTCAAATGGCTGCAATGGCCAGAACTGGGCCAATCCAAAGCAAGGAGTCAGGAGCTTCCTCCGGGTCTCTCAGTCAGGTACAGGAGCCCAAGGACTTGGGCCATCTTCTACTGCTTTCCCAGGCCATAGCAGAGAGCTGGATCAGAAGAGGAGCAGTCAGGTCTTGAACTGGCACCCACATTGGATACCGGCAATGCACATGGCAGCTTTACCTGCTATGCCACAATGCTGGCACCTATATTTTCTTAATAATTTGGAAATCAAATAACAGAGTGTATCCATTCATTATAAATTGATTTTTTAAAAGAAGAATGGCAAGGATGGAAAAAAGGGTAACAAGCTTTCCTAGATTTAGAGAAACAGAGTTGTAAAGCTGAAAATATTTCTCTCTATTTCTCTCTCTCTCTCTCTCAAGCCATCCCCTATTGCCTCATAAAGTGAATAATAGCAAGAATTTGGATAGAAAGTGGAGCTGGAACTTGAACTAAGGCCCTCCAATATGGAGTGTGAGTGTTTAAATGACAGCTTACCGTTGTGCCAAACACCCACTAATAATTTAGCAATATTTTGAAATTAAATGTACATTTTATAGAGCCATAGGATATAAATGCATTTGGAAAATTGGTGCATATGTGCAGATAATATATGACATTGTGACTGAGCGGGCAACAGTCATTATGATTTGAAAACTTTGTGAAATAACTGAGTATTTCTGGGTCAGATTGACATTTAATTGGGAAGGACAGAACTTCTCCAACTCATTCTTTGTGTATTTTAAAAGTGAAAACCAAAGAGCTAAATAAACTTGCCTGAAATCACACTAAGTGAAATTTTAGATTTAGGTCTCTGCTAGACAAATAATTTTTCCATATTACTATACCACTCTCAGTGAGAACTTTGTCAATTATGTACTTAATAATTCAGACCAGACACTCAAAGCATACATAAATGACTTTAGCTTATATCTTTTTAGGTTTGATTATCCCAATTTTGGTCATATCAACATCTATTAAGATCATAGTAATTAAATCAAGATTGCAATAAAAGTATTGGTTCATGCTAAGTTGATAACCATAGTACTCAACTGAATTGCTTCAAATGAGTAAAGACGCATTAAAAGGACATCTGAATTTACTATAGTTAGCTAAACATTGACATATATTCATGTGATTCTGCATATCTGATGATTTATATTCTTACTAGTAGACTTCCATAAATATTTTAACTCATCACTTGAATGGTCAGAACATGTAAGAGACTTAATAGTTGTTGAATTCAAAGTTCAAGTTATTGGAAAAACATGTTTTAGCAGTGTGTGTAATTCTTGGTACATTTCTAACACCAGTCTGAGCAGTCAATGGAGCACCCCCACTTAGCCTTGCAAGGACTACAGCTTCTCCTGGGCTTCTGGTAGAGAGTGGAAATGACTCCTACATGGTAGGTCATGTATTCTACAGCACAGATGTGTTTTGATATGAAAATGCAAATACCAGGAGAATTTGACCAATTGGTCATCCTTGCTTTGGGTCAGTTACATGCTCACACAGATGCCGAAGTGTAATCTTTAAAAAGTTGGGAGTAAAAACATTGGGTTCAGTAATCTATTCCTGGAAGTGACAACTAAAAATTACCTAGAAAAAAAAAGAAAGAAAAGAAACTGTTTTTGTCTACTTCTGATGTGGTTAGATAGCAATGGTTTTATTTTTAAATTTCAAAATTTATTTTATTGTGTCATAGCAATCTTTTTGATCTCCCTCAAGGTAATCAATAACCATTATTAAATAAAGTATTATAGAATCGATGAATTAGTTCACATGAGATTCTGATAATATTTTTTTTAATTTATTTAATGCGCATAAATTTCCAAAATACAGCTTATGGACCACAATAGCCTCCTCCCCCCCCACCGTGTCTTCCCTCCCATCCACAACGCTCCCCTCTCCCACTCCCTCTCCCCTTCCCCTTCACATCACAATTAATTTTCAATTATCTTTATATACAGAAGATCAATTTAGTGTATGTTAAGTAAAGATTACCACATTTTGCTCCCACACAGAAACATAAAGTGTAAAATACTATTTGAGTACTAGTTATAGCATTGATTAAACACCTAAGAGTAATTGTGTATTAATTACAGAGCTCAACCAATAGTTTTAAGTAGAATATAAAATGCATCTTTTGTATTGTTGTGGCTTCCCCCCGACCTCCCTCCCTCCCGTGGCCCTCCCCTCACCCATTTCCTCTCCCATCCCCCCCCTTCATCACGTTTCATTTTCGGTTACCTTCATATACCGAAGATCAATTTAGTATATACTAAGCAGGGATTTCAACAGGTTGCACTCACACAACCGAACCAGGTATAGGGTATTGTTCGACTAGTAGTGTTGTTTTTGAGTTTCATAGATAAACATATTAAGGACAGAGATCCTGCGAGGGGAGCATGAACCCAGTGACTCCCGTTGTTGATTTAACAATTGGCACTCTTATTTATGACGTCAGCAATCACCCTAGACTCTTGCTATGAGCTGTCTAGGCTATGGAAGCCCCTTGAGTTCACCAACTCTGAATTTGTTTAGTCAAGGCCATATCACAGTGGAGGTTCCTTCCTCCCTTCAGAGAAAGGCGCCTCTCTCCTTGATGGCCTGATCCTTCTGCTGGAGTGTTGTTCGCCAGGATCCTTCATTTAGATTGTTTTTTGCCACCGTGTCATGCCTTTCCATGCCTGCGAGACTCTCATGGACCTTTTAGTCAGATCCGAATGTCCCAAGGGTTGATTCTGAGGCAGGAGTGCTGTTTTGGGCATTTGCCATTCTATGAGTCTGCTGTGTGACCTGCTTCCCCCGCAGGATCATTCTCAACCCTTTTGATTCTATCTTTAATATTTGAAATGTATTGATAAGAAGTTGTAATAACTTTAAATATTGTCACAAGTCTTTGTAGACCATATTATTGTGTTTTGGTCTGGAGCACATACGAATAAAACCTGTATAACTAAGTCTTAGGCCACTGTGTAGAGCTGCCTGAGTGAGGAGTCACTGTGTACCTCCCATTCAAGCTGTCTCCCCTTGACCTGTGTTACTGGATGTGTGACACAGATGCTCATTGGTATCAAAGCCATTGGAAAGTGAAAGGGAGTAGTGAAGGAGAACACCATACCACCAAATATTTGGGATATTCAGGTTCCATGGTGTATTATTAAGGGATGTGACACAACTTTTCAAAACTTTGGTTCCCAAATACCATCGCAATTTGATGTTTCAGAGTCTGAAAACTCGGAAATCAATTTATTCCTGAGATTACTTTGGTGTCACTTTTCTTGAGATCACATTTCTGTTTTACAGCTTAAAGAGAGAGAGAGATGGATTTTAGATGTTGAATTGATATTGAACTCCTCAATCAATTTTTAAATTCTCATTTGAATCTTTTCTTTTCTCCTCTCTCTCTCTCTCTCTCTCTCTTACTCTTCTATTCTCTTTCTTTCTCTCCTTCGTTCTTTCCTGGGAAAAGAACCTTAACTTTTGAAGCATACCATAGAGTCTGTCTTCATTGGCAGTCACATGGTCTTGTCACACATTGGTGTCACTTAACCCCAGACCCAGCTCCACTCACAGCGACAAAGTCCTCACTGGGCCATTTGGGATACCAGTATTCCTTGTCAGAGTGGCTGGTTAGAGTCCAGGCTACTCAGCTTCCAGTCCAGTATCCTACTAATGCATCAGGTAAGCAATAGATGGTAACTTAATTACTTGTGTCCCTGATATTCACCTGGGACACTGAGATGGAATTTCTGGCTCCTGGATTCAGCCTGGCCCAACCCCTGCTGTGGCTGGCATTTGAGGAGTGAACCAGTGGATGGAAGAACTGTTCCTCTACACATCTCTTCCTCTTGCTCTGTGACTCTTTCAAATCAATAAATAACACTTTTTTAAAAAAACTTCTTGCATATCATAGAGTCTGTGGCTAATCCTTTAGGGAACTCTTCATCTCTACAATGATCCACAAATAGTCCTTAAACTTCTAATTTCATTTGGTTAATTTAACTACAATATATTTGCCAACAGAAATTCACTTGACTCATAATATCTCTTTTTACGTGAAAGGCAGACAGAGAAATATCTTCCATCCATTGATTCACTCACCAGATGCCTGTAATGTAGTAAACTGGGGCAACGTTGGATCAGGCCAAAGCCAGAAGCCAAAGCCACAAGCCCACAACTCAGTTTGGGTCTTCTACATGAGTGGCAAGGACCTGAGTGTTTGAGCCATAACAGTTGCCTCCCAGGAGGCACACCAGCAAGAAGGTGAAATTGAAAGTAGAGCTGGGATTTGAACGAGGCATTCTGGTTTGGTATATGGACATCCCAAGCTGGATCTCAAATGATAGGCCAACCACCCACTCCTTGTAAAGTTTTTTAAGATTATTTATTTATTTATTTGAGAGGTAGAGTTACAGACAGAGAGACAGAGAGAAAGGTCTGGTTCACTCCCTAAATGTCTGCAATGGCCAGAGCTGGAGCCAGGAGCCAGGAGCTTCTTTCAGGTCTCCCACAGGAATACAGGGGTTCAGAGATTCGCACCATCTTCTGCGGCTTTCACAGGCCATAGCAGAGACCTGGATTGGAAGAGGAGCAGCTGGAAAAAGAACTGGCACCTGTATGGGATGAGGGGGCTGCAGGCAGAGGCTTAGACTACTGCCCCCTGTTGTAATGTATTATGTGTAGCCACAAAGGGGAAAAAATGACAATCAGTTGTAAAAAAAAAAAAAAGAAAAGGGAATTTTGATTGACTCCCTGAAACTCCAATGTTTATTACATTTTTAAAAATGCAATTTGTTGGAAATTTTAAATTGAAAACTCTTACTGTAAGAAAAAAATAACTAAGACCGACTCACCCTAGTGCTCTTCAAAAAGAGTATGTGGTACCACTTCATTTTTACTTAAAAATTATTTATTTAAAAAGCAGTTATGGAGAGAGAGAGAGAGAGAGAGAGAGAGAGAGAGAGAAATGTTTTCCATGCCTGGTCCACTCCCCAAATGCCTGCAATAGTGAGCAAGGGCCAGGCCAAAGCCAGCAGCCTGGAACTCCATCTGGCTCTGCCACATGGGTGGCAGGGGTCCAGGGACTGAGGCCATCTTCTGCTCCTTCCAAGGTGCGTTAACAGGGAGTTGTAACAGAACTGGAGCAGCTGGGACTTGAACTGGCTCTTCAATATGAAACTCAGAGTTGGGAGTGGCTTGACCCACTGTGTGACAATATTGGCCCCCATCTGGAAACTTTTGATCTATGTTTGAGACTACCCAAACTATGTTCCCTGAATTTAGTGCTAATGTATCCCGACATTTTCTAACGAGTGAGAAACAAAGGAAAAATCTGGTCTTTTTATCCTAGTTCATTAAAAATGTCATATGTGAAAAGAGTATTTCCCTAATAAGTTGCATTGGGCATAACAGTTGAGCTGTCCTGGTTCATGGGTAAAGCTACCTTAAAATGACTGTAACCTAAAGTCATGAATCTAGATTTTAGGAATTCTAAACACAACTATTTTGAGGCTAGAATTACTAGTATTGTTCAGATTTAAAAAAAATTTATTTAAGACAGCAAAAGAGAGAGAGAGAGAGAGAGAGAGAGAGAGAGATCCTGTATCTGTATCTGCTGGCTCATTCTCCAAATGACTGTGACAGTCAGGTCTAAGTAGGAAAACCTAGAGCCCTCCCTGCCAAAAACAGCTTCCAAGCCTTCTTGGTTTTTTAGGCATCAGAGACTTGTGACATTCAAGAGTCTACTGATTTGTAGAAAACTATGTCCAGTGTTGATGCCATAATCCACTACTATCCCTTCCCAAAGAGGGGCCCTTTCACAAGAGTTGTGGGCTGTATGAGTATCTGGGAGTAGAGTGGCAGAAAAGGAGAAAGAGAAATCTTTTTCAGAATCCTCATTGGAGATAACTGGTCAGTGGCAATCATCACACTCTATGTTGACGCCTGCTAACGTTCCTGAAAACACAGCTCAGAATGAATTCCTCATTCAGGTATGATAACCGGGATGCTTCATTCATCCTTCCACTCAGCATTGTGCACACAGTCATTACATTCTTCATATTGGGTGACTGTGACCCCTGGAGGGCAGCTCTCTGACCATCGCCATGGTCAGTGACACTCCACTTTCATCATCTTAAGGCTTTATCAGTTCTCCACTTTCCACTCAAAACCCCGAGAGTGTCTGTTTCTTGAGACATTTAACTAGTGAAGAAACAGAATCCAAGGACTTTCTACATAGTACACACTCATGGATTGCTTATGGTCTTGCAATAAAGTGCCGTTTTTAAAGGTACTGTGAGGAAAAATAAAGTGATGAGGGAGATATTATTGTAATTATTTTGAAATTCTACTTTCATGAGTAGGGTAGATTTAATAATCTTAAAGTTCCTTCAAAATGCTAGAATTGCTGATTCTGCAAGTCTTGTTCTTATTATAGCCCTATTGGCTTCCCTTTTTCAAGTTAAAGATCCAACAGGCGTTTGGAGTGTGCTTGTGGCTTATAAAATCCAAAGATAGTGAGCAGTTGGAGGAAAGTGTACTAGCTATTAAGTAAAAAAGATTTCATTTAACATATTCTAGTGCATTTAGAGTAGCAAAAGGGGAACAAACAAATTATTGTGAGGGTCACAATGTGAGTATTTCCTTTTCTTTTCTTTTTTAATTTACTTGACAGGTAGAATTACAGATAATGAGAGAGAGACATAGAGAGAGACAGAGAAAGGTCTTCCTTCCGTTGGTTCACCCCCCAAATGGCCAATACCGCCGATCCAAAGCCAGGAGCCAGGCGCCTCCTCCTGGTCTCCCATGTGGGTGCAGGGCCAAGCACTTGGGCCATCCTCCACTACCTTCCGGACCACAGCAGAGAGCTGGACTGGAAGAGGAGCAACCGGGACTAAAACCCGGCGCCGCAGGCAGAGGATTAACCAAGTGAGCCACGGAACCGGCCCCCAACAACATGAATATTTTCGGGGTCAAGCCATGGACTAGATAGAGATAAAACTTTTGGAAATTTCTTTCCAATACTCCATGACACTAGATTTAATAGTCCTTGGGTGTACTGTTACAAGAAAGAACAGATTAGGTTGTGGATAAGTGTGATTGTAGGTTTCAAAATGAACTTCAATTCTAATGTGTACCATAGGATATTAGTAGATGATTGCAAAGAAATATAGAAGTTTCATATCCAGGATATTCCCAAAAATTCATAATATTCATTTTGTGTTGATGGTTTTCGCTGGAGTTGCAAATACTGAGCTTGAAATCAGTTGGGAAAAATCATGCTTCCAATATTCTCTTCAATTTGCTCCAGTGGCAATTTAGTCAAGCAACCTGCTTGGAAATAATCTATTTGCAAAACCTCGGCAGGGAAAAAAAAGCTGCCACATTATATAATTCACTGAACAGGTTTTGGCTCCCAATCCGCCAATCCATCTTAAATAGTGGCCAGTACCCTGAATCTAGCAATACATACGATCAAGCAATTTAGCGCACAAACAAGAAAGCCTCCGCAACTTGGCATCCCCGTGGACATTCATCTTTGAGAAAACCAAATGGATCCAACTTTTGCCAGAGTTTAATAGCAAAGCTGTCACGTTTTACACCAGCATCAAGTCTGGGAGCGAAGGGAAAGAGCAGACCGGAGGAGAAGGAGAAGGGAGGAGGTGGAACTGTTGACTGGACTGCTTTCAAAGTGGCTCCAGCTTCCAGGGGGAGGGGCCGGGATGCTGCACTTGGCCGGAGAGACGAAGTGGTTAAAAATTATTACTAGCAAGGGGCTGGACCCTCGGATGTAAGTATATAAGACCGCGCCTCCAGCGCAGAGCCGCTGCTGCTGCTCAAGGAGTCGGGACGAGGTGCACCGGCTCAGCCCCTCAATCGCTAGAGGCCAGGGAAGGAAGCGGAGGGGAACGGTGGGAGCCACGCCACACCGGGGCTCCTGCTTCACCCCTGGCCCGGGCACAGGAGTCCCTTAACTCCCATCCTCTGGTCCTAGAGCGCCTCAGCGAAGTTGTGCGCGCTGTAACAGGGCACACTCGCGCGCGGCACCAGCGCGCCCAGAGGCGGGTCCGCACCGACAGCGATGCGTGCAGGGGGCCGGGCAGCGGGGCCGCGCCTGCAGGAATAGGGCCCTGCGGAAAGCAGGGAGGGAGGCTGCAGGGTTAGAGTCGCGGGCTGAGCCGCAGACCGAGGCCGCCTTCCCCATCACACGACACCTGCTGCTGCTGCCGCCCCGCGATGATCCGCGTGGTCTCGCTGCTGCTGGGCGCCGCGCTGCTCTGCGGCAACCGAGCCCTCGGCCGCCGGGTGGTGAGCGGTGAGTCCGGGGCCGCTCGCCGGGCGAAGAAGCGCGATCCGGGACCGTGGGTGGGCCACGGGGCAGCCTGTCTTAGGGGCAGGCCCTCTAGGGATGGGAAACCTGTTCCGGGTAGGGAAACAGGGATAAAGGGAACTTACTCTTCCCAAACACCCATAGATAAAAGTTTGTTTTTGTTTGCTTGGTTTTTGTTTTTTGTTTGGTTGGTTTTTTGGTTTGTTTCCAGAATGCCTCCTTTGCGGCTGCGGTAAGAATGAACTCCACTTTTCTTCCTCTTCTTTTTTTCTTTCTTTTTTTTTTTTTTTTTTTTTTTTTTTTTTTTTTGGAGAGTTGATCACAAGGCAGAGCTGGGCACCTGCAAAACTGATGGTGGGGTGGAGCGGAGGCAGATGGAGCCCAGAGACAGAAGGGGGAAGGGGGGCTGCAGAAATGCCACCCCCGTGTCGGTCTGGCTGGACTTCAGTCTCTGCTTTGTCGTCAGGAGGGTGATTCCTGAGAGCAGACCCGTTCTCTGTGGGTCGCTCACGCTTGCCTGGGAATACAGCCTTTGTTCTCTGCAGGTCTGGCAAAGAATAGGGAACCGCTCATTGGGCGAAGACGCCTTTCCTTTTCACACCTCTCTCCAGGTTGGGGACTTCTCAGAACACGGTCAGCTGGAGTTGGGCTGTGGTGTGATTGGTGCACACAGTAGGTGCACAGTTGGATCTTATCAGTGTAGTGGAAGTGGATCAAAATTGGCACGCCTCCCAGTGTTTCCTGTAATTTTTCCTTTTCAACATCCACTGTTCTATTGTTAAGCAAGTATGCCTTCTAAGGATGTAGATTCTTTCACTTTTTAAAAATTTATATAAAGGGAACAAATTTCATGTGTTTCATATATACAGTTTTAAGGGCATAACAATACTTCTCACCGTACTGTAGATTCTTAAATGGTGCTGAATCCGAAATGGCCTTACATGGGGGTTGAACCTAGCTACCATGCTTGACATCCCTTGCTGTACTCATTCAAACAATCTCTGTTGCATCTATGTAGGTATATTTTTAAGAGCGAAAAACTTTTTTTTTCTTTTTAACATGAAAGGCATCAGTAGTCCTTTTCACATCTGTACAACAGGTGTCACTGGATGCAGAGATAGAGGACAGATGACAGCAACTTAATTGTGAAGCCTGACCTTTAGAAATTGGCATATTAAGCTTAATTGTTACTGATCTTCCCCCGAGGAATTTGTGATGTTCTACATCTTCAGAATAGAATTCTTAAATGTGTGGTTGCTGGTCACCCTCCCCCAGCTTTTTTTCAGGATGTTACAAAAACTGTGACACTCAATCCCATTCCTCTCTATTTTTGCTATGAAGAAAATTTCATTTTATAGATTTATCTGATTGTGTGAATTATATATTTGACTGCCTTTGTGTCTATCAGCTTTTGATGAAAATGAATGAACAGCAGAGACCATACTTTGAATATAAGGTACTTTTTAAAACAAACAGAAACATTTCATTGACTAAAAACCCTTTTAGTATATTCTTGTCTATATGCTTAAAATTTACATGGAGAACCAGAGTATCTAAAGTAAGGCAGAACATAACAAATTATTGAAGAAAAGTTCATTTTGTGTTCTATTCATAATTTATTCCAAAGCTTTTGCTGTGTTTTCCTATAATGTATCGGTGTTTTGAAGATGGCATCTGGAAAATTTCTAACTAACTGAGCCTGATCTATTTGACTTATCATAAATTATGTTTACTTGATATTAAGACACTTATTTAGTTTTGTTTTTCTTATGAATAATTTAATTGCTTTTGGCCATTAAATTTGTGATGAAATTTAGCATCTATAAATTGATTTGTGACTTTTATCCTTTGAAGAATAAGTTTTTTAAAAGATTTGTTTCAAGCTTGATGCCTGGGCACAGAGTAACTTAAAGCCTGGTATTTTTGTTTCTAACAAGAATAAAGTCTGCTTGATGGATGTTAAGTTTTGAATGGTACGTCAACTTTTTCATACCACTAGGGAGCATCTGTCAAATTTCTACTCAAGTGTTTGAGGACTGAAACAGTCTCTTCGGGAACCATTATTAGAAATATATCATGTGTAATACATTTTCTATTTGTTAACTTTTAATGAGACAGTTTGTGATTTCTGTGTTGTATTTTCAACTAATCACTTCTACTGCCCAATAGACACTTACAAAATAATTCTCCACAGAAATTCTATTTTCCTACTTTCTAATATTCAGTAAGATGTTTCCCAGTGCTTTTAATTTCATGACCTGTTTAAAAGTACAGAGCATTATATAGCAGAAATAGTTTTCAAGAAATATTTCAAACAACTTCATCATTGTAAACCAAGAGGTGATAATAAAGTATTAGTGTAGCTTAGTGGCCGTACTTATTTTGATGCATGAATATGCAAAAATATTTAACCATGATGATACCAATCAGAGTATTTACTGATTTATTATACTAAATCAGGAACTACTTTTAGGAGGTTAGACTTACACTGATTTCTTAGTACACATAGATGTCTAGAGAATATTTGTGACATTGTAGTCATCTAAGCTTATGAAGTGACTACTAGATAGTGACATTTTCAGGAAAAAGATGATATTTTACTCTTAAGAATATGGATAAATATCAAAAAAGGTGCAAAATTAAGGTCTCTAAGTTGGGAGCATATATTTGAAGAGCAAGTGATATTTTGAAATATTTTAAATGTGAAGTAATGTGTTTCCTTTTTCTCCCACTTTCTCTTTTTCTTATTAGTGCTCATGGCAGTAATTCCCCAGACTATTTATGCTGAAAAATGTCATTAAGCATATTTCATGGCACCTACAAATTTCTCCAGAATATTTTAATATGTATTAGTTAAACATTATACATTTTATTTAGGAGACTATGATTAAAATATCTAATTTTATTCTGCAAATATCATAAAATATGGCAGATTCATGGATGGTGGCCAGATTAATATAATAGCAAGGGAGATACAAGAAAAACTGCTGAACATATCCCAATCTATGGAACTATTCCATGACATCATCAAAAACATAAAGTGATGACAGTGCAATTTCAAGGATGCAATTACTGTAAGTATCTCTTGGGCAAGAAAGGAACAAATTAATCTTATTACTAGTCATTAAGTAAACTACCCATTTATCATAACCATTATTCCTTAATGGATGTCATAATTTTATAGTTTTTTATAACTTTTCCTGAAGATGGAAATATCTATTACATTAAAGTTGGAAAAGTAGTAGCATTTATATAAAGTGATCTAAAGTGGAAGTTCAGCGGATGCTCTTACTAGTATGTTTTACTCTTTACAACTGCTTTCTATGGGAGCATTCCTGTAGTTGGATACATATGTATAATTCTGAGGTGAGATTCTTTTCTTCTACTGCTTTAGCATATTAGTGATGCTTTAACACAGTACAACAGCTTGACTTAAGTTATACTCTTTGTAATTGGAAAAATATTCAAACTGGGACTAGTTTATTTTATTTGAAATATGAAAGGGCTAGGTAAAAATTTCATGAGGGCATACATAGTCTGAAGATAAGAGATAGAAGGCATTCAAATATTAACTCTTATCTGATTATTCTGCAGCAGGAAGTCCAAAACCTACTTGAAAATAAGCTCTCAGTGCACAGCTCCTTGTATATATTAAACACTCAGTAATTAATAACTAATCAATACTAATGGTTATAATATGGGCAACAGGAATACCATATATATTAATCAATCCTTTTGTTTCTGAAGTATTTTGCTATTCTATTTTATTTGAGAATATGTGGAAAAACATTGAAATTTCAGTAAAGGCATAGATTGTAGAGCCAGACAACCCAAACCCTGGCTTTAGACGTGAGCTCTGCGAACTTGGTGAAATTATTTAACCTTTCTCTGCTGTCATCGTCTCATTTTAAAAATAGGATGAGAACATCTATATAATAGGGTTGCTTTGATAAGTCAACGGGTTCGAACACCATTGTGTAGGTTGTCTCCTGCATAGAGGTACCTGCTAAGAGGATAGGGGTGAGAGCTCAGCTTGGCAAGCCTCCTGTCCACAGCTAAGGCTTCCTAGAGGCAGAAGTAGATTTCTAGTTAAATGGAAGTATTTTGGCATCAATCACTAGAAGAGGCCATCTTTTTCTAATTAACCCAAAGGCATGTATTGTGCTAGCGCTTCTATAATATTGATAATATAGGATTATAATATGAGTCATAAGGAAAATTTTGTTACTTTCTTGACTGATCACTCAAACAGAAAATAAATAAAGAAAAATAAAGCAAAAACATAGATTCTTTTTATTAAGGGAAAAAAAACTTACAAAGACCTCAGGAATTTGGCCTTGCTTTTAGATAGTTGCCAAAAGCTTTTAAAGCTCTACCAATATTTACCTCCACAGGAATTTCCATAACTAAGAAAAAAGACAAAATCATCAATTTGTGGAAAATGGTAGCAGAATCTTAGCTTTGATGATGATAGGTATGTTTATTTTAGTATATCTAAATAAAAATGTGTGCATTTATATTTAGCTGGGTGTATATGGAGTATACGAAACTAATAGGAGTGAATATTTCTTTTTATGGTTCCATAAAAATTTAGTACAAAAAAACTTAAATATTCAAATACCTTTTATTTTGTAAATTGTATTTTTTAGAAGTAAGCATTTTAGTAAATTTTAGTAATGCCTAGACTGACATCTCAGGAATGAACTGAGAGCCCAGTCTGCGTTTGGACTAGAGAACTTATTGATTTTGGTATGTACCCTCTGTTTCTCCTCTCCGTTCCTTCTGGAATATGGTGCGGTGGAGGGTTTCTTGGGCATGAGTTTCCAATAATTCCCCCAGGAACTTCATAATGGACCGAATAATCCCTGTAGTGTAGGGCAGATGAGATTCCCCTGAGCTGTTCCCAGGGAGAGGGATGGAACTCAACCAGTCTATTGAACAATGACAGGACAAAAGTGGTCATATGTAAGTATTGGTTTGTTACTATATTTGTTTCCTCATTTAATTACACAAAAGACTCACCCAACAGGGTTATGGAACAAGAAAGAGACTTTTGGCATGTAAATTTTGATCTGTTCCCAAGGCTTCCTTTCTCATACAAAAATTCTATTTTTCTTAAAAATAAACCCCATTTTTTTTTTTTTTGGCTCTTTGTACACACATAGGCTAATGTCTATGTAGCTACTTAACACTCCTCTTCAAGAGAAGTAACCATAGTGTTATGGGGGTAACATGGATAAAGATCCATCTTCCGTGTTTTCTTTGAGCTGACACATAGGCATAGAGGTGCTTATGGGTTTGTCCATCCTGTGGTGTTTGGGAGTGGCCTAGGAAAAGATTGTCTTGTGTGGTCCACCAGGTTGGTCACGTCATTCAACAGGATAAGCTGCAAGCCCTGTGTCATGACCATCTGGAGCTGGGTGGCATGTATTCTGTTAGAGACAGAACAAATGAATGCATTAAAGACATATGTTCCAAAGAAAAGCAGTAGGAGTACAGGAGCTATAGGGCCAAGGAGAGAGAACAACTAGGATTTCCATAAACCAGTGCTGGGCCAGAAATTCCAATCCTGTTTGACCTGGTCCTGGAGTTGTCCAGCCTCATTCAAGAAATGCTGAATATGGTTTTGTACCTGTCTGGTTTGACCAAAAATCATTTCTTGGAGCACAGAATATAGTTGACCTTGGGCAGCAATTTGCATGTCTATGGTCTGCCTGCTTGGAAGGACTGGGTTTATCAACTCTAGAGCAGGGGCCCTAGGCAGTGTTTCACTGGGTGAAGGCTATGTTTTATTTTCTTTCCCAATGGAGGGGTCCCTGTTCTGGCTTGCTCTTGAAAGCCTAAGGGGGGCCGGTGGTGTGGCGTAGTGGGAAAAGACGCCGCCTGTGGTGCTGGCATCTCATATGGGCGCTGGTTCGAGACCCGGCTGCTCCACTTCCGATCCAGCTCTCTGCTATGGCCTGGGAAAGCAGTGGAAGATGGCTCAAGTCCTTGGGCCCCTGTACCTGCATGGGAGACCTGGAAGAAGCTCCTGATTCGGATCGGCGCAGCTCAACCATTGCAGCCAACTGGGGAGTGAACCATTGGATGGAAGACCTCTCTCTCTCTCTCTCTCTCTCTCTGACTCTCTGTGTAACTTTAACTTTCAAATAAATAAATCAGTCTTTCCAAAAAAAAAAAAAAAAGGAAGAAAGAAAGAAAGCCTAATATAGGGGGCTTTGCTATTTCCCTGTGTCTATGGATCCATGACCTGTCAGTTAAGAGAAATGTCAGTGTCTTAAGGTCACAGAAAGCAGTAATTTACTGCATGCCTTGTATCCTCTATGGCACCAGTTAACACTTAAAATTTTTTTAGCTCCTGGTACACATCCAGAATATGTTAACAAAAATGGCACAAAGGTATTATCTCAAACTTCATTTTTCTCAGTATGTTTGTAAAATCTTGGGTGAAACGTCTTTTGTCTGTCATGTGGATAAGTCCACAATCAAAGGGAGTTTTCACGTGCATGATGACAGTAGTTTATAGTTGGTATAAATTAACTTTAGTACAGTAAAAATTATTCTGTGGTTTTGAGAATACTTACCTGTCATATAAAATGTTGATGAAATATTCTATCTGAATATAACATTTCAAAGAAAGAGACAGGGAAATTCTCCATGTGATCCCACAGAACGAGAAGGGGGTTAGTCCTAATTGTTCTCAAGGAAGATTAGCCTTACAGAGGTGGGAAAGTTGCTTCCAGAAGACATGCATTAATAGGACTTTTTCTGGGAATTAGGACAGCATTTGTTTCCCAGCTGTTAGAGTTCCACTGCTCTAGTAGCCAAATGGGATCAGCTGAAATGGCAGTGAAAGGTTCAATAGCTGATACTTCTGCTAATTTTCTGCAACATGGACAAAATTTTCACAATGAGATGGAATAAGTAGTAAAATATAATTAGATATAAAGAAAAAACTTCACAGTGTCAGCTTTAACTGATTCTACATAAACCATAAGAAATTGTGGAATGTAACTATGATTTCCTGAAAACTGCTTTGCTAGATCTGAACTGCTATTGACTTTTAAGTTCAAAATCCACAGACACAGCTACCATTCAATCAATATGCTTTGGAGCTAATGTATCGCTTACAGTTTGTAATTGGCTGTTGTCCTGAACTGCGAGACTCCCCCTGCTGTGCAGCATCACGGTCTCCATTCCCTTATCCAAGATCCATGGACAACTCTATTATCCACAGACAAAGAGAGATTGCCTGGCACAGAGAGTATAAAGCCTGGCTGGCAGACAGGACCACTGCAGTGTTATTTGTTAATTATGTTAAATATATTTCTGCCCATATATTTTTCTTTAATTATTATTATTATTTTTAATGATTTATTTTATTTATTTGAAAGGCAGAGTCACAGAGAGAAAGAGGGAGAGACATAAAGAGATCTAGCTGCTAGTTCACTCTCCAAATAACCACAATGGCCAGAGCTGGGCCAGTCCAAAGCCAGGAGACAAATGCTTCTCCCCTGCTTTCCCAGGTATATTAGCAGGGAGCTGGATGGGAAGCGGAGCAGCCAAGACTTGAACCGATGCCCATATGGGATGTTGGCACTGCAGGAAGCAGCTTATTTGCTATGCCACAGTACTAGTCCCAAATTATTATTTCTATGTGTACAGACTATGTGTAACATAGTGGTATTAGTATTGCATGCCTGATACTTGAATCTTCCTTATGAGTTTAAAGTTACATTTTAATTTTATATATGAGTTAATGCTCATCACTAATTTTGTTTCCTCCCCATGTATAAATCTGTGTTGTGTTTACTTTTTTAATGTATCAAAGATAATGAATTCTGGCATTTAATGAGTAAAAAGTATTTGCATGTAACAAAGCCAGCCCACATTCAGGGAACCCTGGGTATTATTGCTATACTAAAAGTTTGACTATTAGGTTTTATTCTTTTTAAAATTTGACATCTTGCAAACAATCTTGTTAGACAAATCTAACATTTCAAAAGTGCTGGAATCAAATCTTGAGTAAATTATCTTAGAGTGAACAATTGAGCAAATTGAAAACTCAAGGGAATGAAGTTAAGATATATTTGGAGACTTACAAGGATATGGAGAATGTAGTAAATGAAGATGAAAGAGAACTTGCTGCTAAATTGCAGGAATAAAAATATAGGCTGAATGACACTGTCAGAATATTAACAGGAATCACTATATTAAACATAATAATAAAACCTAATAATGTATTTGGATGATTTTTTTAAAGATTTATTTATTTATTTGAAAGTCAGAGTTATACTGAGAGAAAAGAAGAGGCAGAGAGAGAGAGAGAGAGAGAGAGAGAGAGAGATCTTCCATCTGTTGGTTCACTCCTCAGTTGGCTGCAGTGGCCGGAGCTGCGCCAATCCAAAGCCAGGAGCCAGGAGCTTCCTCTGGGTCTCCTACATGAGTGCAGGGGCCCAAAGACTTGGGCCATCTTCTACTGCTTTTCCAAGCTAAAGAAGAGAGCTGGATCAGAAGTGGAGTAGCCGAGTCTTGAACCGGCACCCATATGGGATGCTGGCACTTCAGGCCAGGGTGTTAACCTGCAGCACTGGCCCTTAGGATGAATTTGTAAAATATATTAACTGTATTACAGTCAGCCATTGGGGCTTCCATGATCATTTCTGAAAGATTATTCATTTTCAGACTAATTTGTCCTTCTGAAGTCTCTTTAACTCCTTTCTGTAGTCATTCATACTAACATGTTGTTATTCATTAACAATGATGTTGGGCAGTCTTGATCTGTTCATAATTTTCAGTGTGTTGCTTCTGGGTCCAGAACACAGAGACAGAGGGACTGGCATTCTCCCATTGCTGAAGCTGCTACTTTATCAGTCGGTTCTTCTGAACTTGTGTGAGGATTTTTAATGTCTATCACTCAAACACTGCTGTGAGGTTAATGGCCTTTCACAGACATCGGCTCCTCTCTGCCTGTAGGCATCCTAGGTCATTCATTGCCGATTGTAAGAGGAAAAGTATGTGATGCACTAGCTCGGTGTTATGCACAGTACTTAAAGGGACAAAGATTGAATATTCATTTATATTTATTTATTTACTTAAGTGATTAAGTACAATAACACCTCCAATTCCCCACTACTGATAACTTTTCTTGACAGGCTGCAAAGAAGTTTTGTAGTAGAAAAGGCCTTTGAAACCTAATAAGAATAATGCAGATGGGCAGGCACTGTGGCTCACTAGGCTAATCCTCCACCTTGCGGCACTGGCACACCGGGTTCTAGTCCCGGTCGGGGCGCCGGATTCTGTCCTGTTTGCCCCTCTTGCAGGCCAGCTCTCTGCTGTGGCCAGGGAGTGCAGTGGAGGATGGCCCAAGTGCTTGGTCCCTGCACCCCATGAGAGTGCCTTTGGATCAGTGCGGTGCGCCGGCCGTGGCAGCCATTGGAGGGTGAACCAATGGAAAAAGGAAGACCTTTCTCTCAGTCTCTCTCTCACTGTCCACTCTGCTTGTAAAAAAAAAGAATAATGCAGATGAACTCTAAGAAAGCATAACTTTGTCTAAATTTCTTGGCATAAAGTAATTTGAGTTTATGTAAAATGTTTGACATTTTGCTTTCCAAGGCCAAATTTAAGGTAAAGTCAGTGTGACTAAGAGAGTAGTGGAGACTGTGGACAGCAGTTTGGGGAAAAGGAATCCATGGCAGAGTTGTTTTGCTTTGGTTTTTATGGGATTTTGTTGTGTGTGTGTGTGTGTGTGTGTGTGTGAGTGTGTGAGTGAGTGTGTTTAATTTGAGAGAGATGAAGAGTCAGACAGACACAGAGAGAACTCCTGTCTACTGGTTCACCTTCCAAATGCTGGAAATGACTCAGGATGGGTCAGGCTGAAGTCAGAAGTTGGAAAGTCAATCTAGATCTCCCATGTAGGTATAGGGACCTAACCACTTGAGATATTACCTGATGCCTCTCAGGGTCTATATCAGCAGGAAGCTGAAATTGTGATCAGAGATGGTACTGAAACTCAGGTATGCTGTTTGGGGATGTGGGCATCTTAACCAGCATCTTAATAGCTGGGGCAAATGCATGCCCCATGGCAGTTTTTAAAGTTGAGACCGGAAATCAAAGTTGAACAAAGGAAAAAAAAATTGATGAAAACCAACACAGAAAACCAACATAGGACCATTCCAGAGCTTGTTTCTATGTTGTCCACCTCGTTGGGGCTGAAATAGGGTAAACAATGAAACAACATGAATTTCATCAATGATAGAATTAACTTACTCCTGTACACTGTAATATAACTTTAAATAGATGGATTTGTGGTAACCTAATATTATCATGCAACTTTGCAGTCATGCTACTATAAATAGAAAAATTAATTTACTTCATTGTAGGGGTATGTGGAATTCAGTTGTCAAATTTTAACCAAACTCATTGCCTGTGCATTTAAGATTTCACAGATGTTGGAGTAGATGGAAATTAGTGATATATCAACAGTGAAGTTTGACAAAAAGGTGATATGTTATTAAGAGCTCTTAAGGGCCGGCGCCGCGGCTCACTAGGCTAATCCTCCGCCTGCAGCGCCAGCACACCGGGTTCTAGTCCCGGTCAGGGCGCCGGATTCTGTCCCGGTTGCCCCTCTTCCAGGCCAGCTCTCTGCTGTGGCTGGGGAAGGCAGTGGAGGATGGCCCAAGTACTTGGGCCCTGCACCGCATGGGAGACCTGGAGAAGCACCTGGCTCCTGCCATCGGATCAGCGCGGTGCGCCGGCTGTAGCGCACGGGCCGTGGTGACCATTGGAGGGTGAACCAACGGCAAAAGGAAGACCTTTTTCTCTGTCTCTCTCTCACTGTCCACTCTGCCTGTCAAAAAAAAAACTCTTAAGAATCATAATAAGCTTTGATTGTTCTGTATATCTTTAACCATTTACTTACAATATATGTAGTGACTTTTAAAGTCAGTATTTACCAGGCTAGGTGGTTAAATTGTGCACTGTAATTTAAAAGGGCTTTAAGATACCAGTATAAAATAAAAAAAAATACATTTTAAATATCCCTTAAGATTCTGAATATTCTTTTTACTTATTCATTAATATAAGATATTTGTTCTCAGTCTCCCCCCCGCCCCCCACAGGCAGAGTTAGACAGTGAGAGAGAGAGAGACAGAGAGAAAGGTCTTCATTTTTTCCGTTGGTTCACCCCCAAAATGGCCGCTATGGCCGGTGTGCTGTGCCAGTCCGAAGCCAGGAGCCAGGTGCTTCCTCCTGGTCTCCCATGCGGTGCAGGACCTAAGTACTTGGGCCATCCTCCACTGCCTTCCTGGGCCATAGCAGAGAGCTGGACTGGAAGAGGAGCAACTGGGACAGAATCCAGTGCCCTGTCCAGGACTAGCACCCGGGGTGCCAGCGCCGCAGGCAGAGGATTAGCCTAGTGAGCTGTGGTGCCAGCCTGTTCTCAATCTTTATTCCTAAAAAAATACAATAGGACCATGGTTTGTTAAGATTAGCTATTGGAGGCCGGCGCTGCGGCTCACTAGGCTAATCCTCCGCCTTGCGGCGCCGGCACACCCGGTTCTAGTCCCGGTCGGGGCTCCGGATTCTGTCCCAGTTGCCCCTCTTCCAGGCCAGCTCTCTGCTGTGGCCCGGGAGTGCAGTGGAGGATGGCCCAAGTCCTTGGGCCCTGCACCCCATGGGAGACCAGGAGAAGTACCTGGCTCCTGCCATCGGATCAGTGCGGTGCACCTGCCGCAGCGTGCCGACCGCGGCGGCCATTGGAGGGTGAACCAACGGCAAAAGGAAGACCTTTCTCTCTGTCTCTCTCTCTCACTGTCCACTCTGACTGTCAAAAAAATAAAAATAAAAAAAAAGATTAGCTATTGGAAAAGATAACTTTAATTAGTTTGGATTTAAATTTAATGGAATTGTGAATGCGAATAGGCTTACAAAATGCAACATTATTGCTTTCAAACACATAAAGGAACTAACTTTAGTCTAATAGAGCATTTTAGCTAAATTTGAAGAAAGGATTATTATTTAGTATGAGTTCAACATATAAATAGAAAAATAATTTGATGTTAACTTTGTTAAAGATTTGTCAGCTTACCTGTTTTGAGCTAAACATTTAACTGTCTTTTTTTTTTTAAAGATTTATTTATTTATTTGAGAGGTAGAGTTACAGACAGTGAAAGGCAGAGACAGAGAGAAAGATCTTCCATCTGCTAGTTACTCCCCAGATGGCCGCAAATGGCTGGAGCTGAGCCAATTCGAAGCCAGGAGCCAGAAGCTTCTTCTGGGTCTCCCACGTGGGTGCAGGGGCCAAAGCACTTGGGCACCTTCCACTGCTTTCCCAGGCCATAGCAGAGAGCTGGATCAGAGGAGGAGCAGCCAGAACTCGGATAGGCGCTCATATGGGATTCCGGTGCCACATGCGGAGGCTTAGCCCACTGTGTCACAGTGCCGGCCCCCTAACTGTCTTTGAAAGACAAGTTTTGTCAAATTTCAGCCTACCCTGATTTCCATTCAAATTATCAGAAATACACAAAATTAGTTATTGATGAGATTTCATGAATTCCTTTATTTCATGATATATTCATTCCCTCTGGTTTCTAAACTATCAGATTTCTATTCATATTTAAAATGAATTTCTTTTTTCAATATTTTACCCATTCAGTTACAATTTGAGAAAATTTATTTGGAATTTATGAATTATCCAAGATATTTCTGTAAAATAAAAGATGACATTGGTCTAGGAATTGGAGTTCACACACAATATATCCAACAAAATAGAAAATACCCAAGGGGCCGGCGCTGTGGCTCAGTGGGTTAACACACTGGCCTTAGGCACCAGCATCACATATGGGTGCCAGTTTGAGACCCGGCTGCTCCACTTCCCATCCAGCTCTCTGCAGTGGCCTAGGAAAGCAGCAGAAGATGGCCCAGGTCCTTGGGCGCCTGCACCCTTGTGGGAGACCCAGAGGAAGCTCCTGGCTCCTGGCTTCGAATTGGTGCAGCTCCAGCTGTTGTAGCCAATTGGGGAGTGAACCAGCGGATGGAAGACCTCTCTCTGCCTCTCCTCTCTCTGCTGTGTGACTCTGACTTCCAAATAAATAAATATATTTAAAAAAAAAAAAAAAGAAAAAGAAAATACCCAAAGAACTGGCAAGGGGATTTTTCAAAGAAAATGAGTGCTACAAAAATCTACCCAGTCACCTCTAACATAAAGTTATGCTAATCAATTATTTATTTTTATAGTAATCCTCTTTTTTAAAAAAAATATTTATCTATTTATTTGAAAGTCAGAGTTAGGGAGAGAGGAGAAGGGAGGAAAGGGGAAGGGAGGGGAGGGGAGGGGAGGGGAGGGGAGGGGAGGGGAGGGGAGAGGAGGAGAGGAGAGGAGAGGAGAGGAGAGGAGAGGAGAGGAGAGGAGAGGAGAGGAGAGGAGGAGAGAGGTCTTCCAGCCACTGGTTCCCCAATTGACTGCAGTGGCCGGAGCTGAGCCAATCCAAAGCCAGGACCCAGGAGCTTCTTCCTGGTCTCCCACATAGGTGCAGGGTTCCAAGGATTTGGACCATCTTCTACTGCTTTCCCAGGACACAGCAGAGAACTGCATCAGAAGTGGAGCAGCTGGGACTATAACTGGTGTCCATATGGGATGCCAAAACCGCAGGTGGCGGCCTTACCCGCCATGCCACAGCACTGACCCCTATAGTTACCTTCTTTCTACCTTTTCTCAATTTTTAGTTTGAATGAATTTGCTGTCCAACATACACAATAAAATCAAATGTTTACACCAAACTTTGCATCTTATTCAGAATACCTAATGCAATTTTTTTTTAAACATAGTTTATTTATTTGAAAGACAGAGTGACAGAGAGAGGGAGAGACAGGGAGAGAAACAGATCTTTCATCTACTGCTTCGCTCCTTACATGGCTGCAACAGCTGAGGCTTGGCTAGGGTAAAGGAGCCAGGACCTCCAAACTGGGCTGTTACTCAGGTGCTGGGGCTCCAAATACTTGGGTCACTTCTGCTGCTTTCCCAAGGGCATTAGCAGGGTGCTGGTTTGGACATGGAGCACCTGGGACTTGAACTGACACTGTAATATGGGATGCTGGTGTCAGATGCAGCAGCTTAACCCACTGTGACATAATGCAGGCCCAAACATTGTTTTTGTTTCACTTTACTTATTTTTAATACTTACATTACTTTATGAGTTATAATTCTTATTTCATCACTTTGACCTTTTAGTCACTTTCCAATATATACCTGAAATTCCTTTAATATGACTTGCTCTGATAATGGGTTTATAAAAGCGAAGCCATGAAAATGCTTACTTGTATTAACAAATATTTCCTTGAAATACTGTGTTTGAAGGTTTTATGTTCTAAGCTTACCAGGAATTCAATTTGCTTTTACAAATATGCTAGAAAATAAGCTTTATAAAATGATTTAGTGAAAGAAGTATTCTTGATAGTATGTTTTCTATTTCTATTGGTCTTTTTTTAAATATTTTACTTATTTGAGAGGTAAAGTTGCAGAGAGAGGGAGAAACAGAGAGAAAAGTCTTCCATCTGCTGGTTCACTCCCCCAAATGGCCACAACAGCCTGATCTGGGCTGATCTGAAGCCAGGAGCCAGGAGTTTCTTCTGGATCGCCCACATGAGTGCAGGAGCCCAAGGACTTGGGCCATCTTCTGCTGCTTTCCCAGGGCATAAGCAGAGAGCTGTTCAGAAGAGGAGCAGCTGGGTCACGAACTGGCACCAACGTGGAATGCCGGCACCAGAGGCAGAGGCTTATCCTACAACGCCATAGCACCAGTGCCTCTATTGGGCCTTTCATTTTGATTATCAGCAGCATTATGAAAACAGCTCAGTAATCCGTATATGGGCTTTTTTTTTTTTTTTTTTTTTTTTTTTTTTTTGCAGGCCAAAAGGTGTGTTTTGCTGACTTGAAGCATCCCTGTTACAAAATGGCCTACTTCCATGAGCTGTCCAGCCGCGTGAGCTTTCAGGAAGCCCGCCTGGCTTGTGAGAGTGAGGGAGGCGTCCTCCTCAGCCTCGAGAATGCGGCAGAACAGCAGCTGATGGAGAGCATGCTGCAAAACTTGACAAAGCCCGGGACAGGGATCTCTGATGGTGACTTCTGGATAGGTCTTTGGAGAAATGGAGATGGACAGACCTCTGGTGCCTGCCCCGATCTCTACCGGTGGTCTGATGGAAGCAGTTCCCAGTACCGGTGAGTCTCACTCCCGTGGAGTTCAGTGGTGCTCCGCAGGTCTCCAAAGTGTAGGAGGAGGGTTCTGGTACCTGTGGAGGATGTTAGGAAACTGGCGCAGTTGTAGCCAGGTTGCCGCATGGCCCAGCTACCTGAGCCAGGCTCCACCCCCATCCTAATGGGATTCACTGCTCCTGCTTCCCTGCCCACCCTCAGGCAAAGTTTTAAAAGGGCCTGTTCCTGAACACCTGCTCTCTTGACTCTTCTCTCTCGGTTCCTCTCTCTAGCCTCCTCCTCTGGTCTCTTGGCTCTTGGTTCTTCTCTCTTGGCTCTGCTCTCCTCTCTCCTCTGCTCTATCTTCTCTCCTTGCTAGCTCCTCTCCTCTCTGTTTCTCTCTTATATTCTCTTTCTCTCTTTTTCCTTCGCTGCCCCTTCACTCTGGGCTGTAGGGTGTTCCCCAATAAACCCTTTCCCTTACTCCGGTGTTTGGTGTGTTTTGTGATGGATAACATTAATATATAGCAGAGGATATCGAAGTAGAACAAGCAGAACCACTCAGGAGGCATGACTTGAAGTGTGCCTGTTGCTCTCTGGTTGTAGAAACTGGTATACCGATGAACCTTCCTGTGGAAGTGAAAAGTGTGTTGTGATGTATCATCAACCAACTGCCAATCCTGGTCTTGGGGGCCCCTACCTTTACCAGTGGAATGACGACAGGTGCAACATGAAACACAATTACATCTGCAAATATGAGCCAGGTAAGGTACAGTGTACAGTAGATTCAGTAACTTGTATATGTTAGATTTTCTCTTTAAGCTTTGCTATATTTGGCTCTTCTGTTTTTCTGCTTTGAAATATGGAATTATCTTGAATCACGTCATGTCAGGGTACTGAAGCACATCATGTGTTATACAGAAAACTGCCAATGAACCAAATAGAAGGGTGTCAAGAGAAACTATGAAGAGGTGTTCCTAGAGAAAATACTCATTTCTAAGATTAAAGTTAAATTCTCTTTTTTTGTAAGCATATTTTTAGAACAATAAATATGAGTTTTCAAAATTTTTAAACGTTTCCTATAATGTGTGGGATGTAGGTAGAAGTCACCAAAGCACCCATAGGTAAACACAGATGAGCAACAGTTCTTTGAATGAGTTCTCATGAAAATAAGCAGCTTTCTCTTGGAACATTAGCTTATCACTTCATGGCATAATACTTGGCATGCGGTCTTCAGTGAAAATCAGAAAGATTATAGCTCATTCCACCATAATGAACACAAATATGTGACACTTTCTCCCCATGACTCCCATTATTTGAAATAATGCCCCTCACTGAGCTTTCTTTTGAAATCCCCAACTTCTTGTCCTATGGAAAAATGGGAGGATTACATTGATCTGAACCATGCAAGGCTGTTTTTCTATTGTAAACAGTAAATCTGAATTACTTTGAAAAGGGCAGCTCAAGAGAATTGACATTTGACAGAGAGATTAATCTAAGCCCCATAAACTCATATTTTTAAAAATCACTTGAAAAGTCATATACTTAGGCTTTGAATTTTTTCCTGTTTTCCCCCTCCTCAGTGTTTGGAAGTATTGGTTTAACTCATCTGCAGGGCAGTCTGCTTGACCTCATTATATGTGTTCCTGGAAGACAATTAAATTCAAGTACTTCTGCTCCCATTATTCTCTTGAAATTACATGATTCCTTTTCCCCTAAGACTGTAAAGCACAAGGATTATTTGGATTAGACTTAGCCTTCTGTTATGTTTGTACTGCTCTTGAGTATATTAGCCAAGTTTTTATATCCCTTTTGAGTTTATTCTTTACCCCCCTTGGTTGCTAAACCCATCATTTTATTCTCCTGGAAGCCTTTGAAAACCATCTGTTACACAATTATGTTCTTTCTCCATTTTTCTCTTGGAAAAATATCAAGATGAGATTATCTGATATTTTAAGCTATCAATGAAGCAAATAATGTGTAATATTTTCACTAGATTTTGGTAGAGTGGGTGTTTAGTGCAGTAGTAAGATGTCTATGTTTCATGATCAAGTGTTTGCGTTTGATTTTTGGCTCTGCATCTTGACTCCAGCTTCCCACTAATGCAGATCCTGACACCTCCAGTAGCTGGATGCCTGCCACACCCAGAGGAGACCTAGATTGTGTTCTCAGTTCTGGACTCTAGCCATGGCCCAGTCACACACACACATACACACACTCCCTTCCTTTCTCTCTTTCTGTCTCTCTGCTTCTCAAATAATTACAAAAAGCAATAATACAACATTTCCCTCTTCTTTCTTTTGAGCTTTTAGATAAATTGCTCCATTATTTAGGATAGTATTAACCTTAAAATCTTCTTAGCCGGTGCCGCGGCTCACTAGGCTAATCCTCCGCCTTGTGGTGCCAGCACACCGGGTTCTAGTCCCAGTCGGAGCGCCGGATTCTGTCCCGGTTACCCCTCTTCCAGGACAGCTCTCTGCTGTGGCCCGGGAGTGCAGTAGAGGATGGCCCAAATACTTGGGCCCTGCACCCCATGGGAGACCAGGATAAGTACCTGGCTCCTGCCATCAGATCAGCACGGTGCACTGGCTGCAGCGCGCCAGCCTCGGCGGCCATTAGAGGGTGAACCAACGGCAAAGGAAGACCTTTCTCTCTGTCTCTCTCTCTCACTGTCCACTCTGCCTGTCAAAAAAAAAATCGTCTGTACTTGTTTTGTGTTAGTAATCTAGATTTTTATTGCTCATATAAGAGCATTTGAAATGTAAAATATTTTTTCCTTGTCTTAAGTATTTTACCCAAATCTACAAATAATGTATATTCATTAAAAGATTCTTTTATGTATTGTATAAGCACATATGAAGGATTTTTGTTTATAATTTTTTCTTTCTTTTCATATTTCTATTTGTTTAGATTTTATTTAGGGTATACAAATTTCATTTATTTCATATATGCAGATTGAGGAACATAATAGATCTTTTACAAAGATCTATTTTCATTTTGCTTTATACTCATAAGATTAACTCTACACTGTGGGGAGCAACTCGGACTAGACTGTTACTGGAATTAAGACTTATTCTATGCATCTGCTCTCCCACAATATGGCGCTGAGAAGGGAGTAACAACTTCTACGCAGCTGCCTCCAGTTCAACCAATAAACTGTAGGACCTGCTCCTGATTGGAGGAGAGCAGCGTACTCGGCGTGTGGGTAGCAGAGTTGGGATTGGTGGAAGAGGACTATAAAGGAGGAGAGAGACAACATGCACCAGGAACATCTATCTGAAGGAACACCTGAGCAGCCCCTGAGAGAGCCGGCCGGTGGTGTGCCGCTCCCCCGCGGAAGTGGGGAAAGTGGCAGGGGGAACCGCCCTTCCACGGAGGCGGAAGGGACGGTAGCCAACCCGGGAAGAACCAGCAGCAAACCCGGGGAGGGCCGAGCAGACAAAAGAACAGCGCAGGGTCCTGTGTCGTTCCTCCATGAAGAGGGGGAGCGACACTACACTACTTAAGACTTCAACAAATAGTATGAAGAAAAGAAAACAAAAGCACCCTCAACAGTCTAGATAAGGGCTATAAACAGTCATTGCATCTCAAAATGTGATTTCACTCTTATACATTACTTTTTAGGTACTTTCTTAATTGCCACAGATTAGGGAAAATGTGGTATTTGTCTTTTATGACTGGTTTATTTCACTAAGTATAATGCTTTCCAGTTGCATCCATTTTGATGCAAAAGACAGGATTTCATATTTTTTTACTGCTGAATAGTATTCCATAATGTATGTATACATAGTTTCATGTGCAGGTTTATAGCTTTTTTTAATAGTGTTATCAGGATTTTATTCTTCATTTTACTCATTAACATTTTTATCTTTATTTTGTAGTTGGTCAATGTTCTTTGAACATAGTGTCTGGCTTGTGAAGGATGTTCATTTGATTAAATCCCTTGGCTACACATTCCGTATTTGATTTTTAATTTAAAAAAATTGATTTAATTTGTTTGAAAGACAAAATGACAGAAAGCAGCAAAGACAGAAAGACTTTCCACCTGTTGGTTCACTCCCAAATGTCCACAACAGCTAGGTCTGGGCCAGGACAAAGCCAGAAGTCAGGAATTCCATCTGAGTCTTCCACATAGGTGCAGGGGTCCAAGTACTTGAGCCATCCTCTGTTGCTTTCCTGGCACATTAGCAGGGAACTGGATCAGAAGTGGAGCAGCTGGGGCTCAAACCAGAGATCTGATACAGGATCTGACATTGTAGCTAGTGGCTTAATCCACTGATTCACAATGCAGGCTCTGATTTTTAAATTTTGTTGTTTAAATTTTCTATTATTTGTAAGGCAGAGAGAGAATACTCGCATGTGGAGGTTGACTCCCTAAGTGCCTGCAATGGGGCAGGGCTGGGCCTAGGGCCAGAGCAAGGAGCTGCAAACTCAAAATAGGTCTCCACATGAGAAGCAGGTATCCAACTACTTGAACCTTCACCAGTTGCCCCCCAGAGTCTGTGCTGGCAGGAAATTGGAATCAGGAGCCAGAAATGATAATCGACCCCAGGTGCTATAATGTAGGAAGCAAGAATCTTAACTAGCATCTTAACCACTGTGTCAAAATTATGCCCCAGGGCTTGATCTCCTAGTAGTGAGAGGATTGGAGGACTAAGGAATGTATCTACTTAAAATATATAAATAATCAATAAATGATTGATTACTTTGAACTTTATCTCCCATTTTACTATTATAATATAATTTTTAAATAAGGTTTATTTATTTATTTGAAAGTCAGAGTTACACAGAGAGAGAAGAAGAGGCAGAGAGAGAAAGAGAGGGAGAGAGAGAGAGAGAGGGAGGAAGGGAGGGAGGTCTTCCATCTGCTGGTTCACCCCCCAAATGACCACAATGGCCAGAGATGTGCCGGTCCGAAGCCAGGAGCAAAAAGCTTCCTCTAGGTCTTCCCATGCAGGTGCGGAGCCCAAGGACTTGGGCCATCTTCCACTGCTTTCCCAGGCTATAGCAGAGAGCTGGATTAGAAGTGGAGCATCTGGGACTAGAACTGGTGCCCATATGGGATGCCAGTACTACAGGTGGTGTCTTTACTTGCTATGCCACAGAAGCGGCCTCATATAATGTAATTTTAACTTTGTATCCTCTTTCTGCTTTTACATACCATCTAAAAACCTGGCTAATGACATGCAGTAGGTAAAAAAGTTAACATAACTAAGCAGAAACTGAATATCTATTTTTAAGCTTACTTACTCTCCTACTTTTTTATTGGTCTGCGAACTGTATATCTATTCTTTGGGTCTACCAGTGTCTGAATCTAGTTTTCATATGAAAATTGCCTTATGTACTTCTTTTAGACACTAAAAATAGTATTTATAAAAGTATGTTTCTGAAAGTTTGCTGGTTAAACAGCAAGTTAAAGTTTAATATTATCTTAAATAACTTAATATCTTAAAATAACTTGTTTGGGCTGATGCTGTGTCACAGTGGGTTAAAGCCCCAACCTGCAGTGCTGGCATCCCATACAGGCGTCGGTTCGAGGCCTGGACGTTTCATTTCCAATCCAGCTCACTGCTAATGTGCCTGGGAAAACAGCAGAGGATGGCCCAAGTTCTTGGGCACCTGCACCCATGTCAGAGACCTGGAAGAAGCTCCTGGCTTTGGATTGGCTCAGCTCTAGCCGTTATGGCCATTTGGGGAATGAACAAGCAGATGGAAGACCTCTTTCTCTTGCTGTCTCTACTTCACCCTGTAACTCTGTCTTTCAAATAAATAAGATAAATCTTAAAATAAAAAAAAAAACGATTCTATGTTGGTAAGTTGTGTAATATTTATGTTATTTTTTTCAGACAGCAATTACATTAATTTAAAGTTTGTTAAGATTATCTTACAGAAACCCATTCTATGTTGATAAATTGTGTAATATCTATGTCATTTGTTCAATGAATACCAGTTGACCACCTACAGTCATAGTTATTAGGTTCTGTAAAAGAGTGTACAAGAGTGAGTGTAGGTGAATATTGAGTATGAAACTCACAGGAGGCTATCAATTCCTGTGTACAGTGTAATAAATATTATACAAGATGGCATATGAATTCCCAGTGCATGGAGACTCCATGACAATATGAATAGTAAAAATCACATTAAAATGCTTTTGTATTCTAAAGACTATATAAGAGGACACATGTTCTTTTTTCCCCATCAATTGACAAAAGTAAATAGAGGTACTGGTGCTGTGCCAAAGCAGTTTAAGCCTCTGTCTACAACGGCAGCATCCTATATGGGTGCTGCTTTGAGACCTAGCTGCTCCACTTCTGATCCAGCTTTCTGCTAACGTGCCTGGGAAAGCAGCAGAGGATGGTCCAAGTTCTTGGGCCCCTGCACCCATGCAGGAGATTTGGAAGAAGCAATGGGCTCCTAGCTTCCACCCCAGCTGTTGTGACTATTTGGGGAATGAACCAGAGGAAGGAAGATTTTCTTTCTACCTCCTTCTCCCCATCCTCCTTCCCCTCCCTCTCCCTCTCCCTCACCCCCCTCCCCGTGTGTGTGTCCATATCTCTCTCTGTAACTGCCTTTCAAATAAATAAGAAACAATCTGAGAAAAGTAAATAGACATACACGTATGGATCAAGTTAAAAAAAAAAAAAACTTACTGTCACTGAATTATTAGCTTAAAAAGCAGTGTTCCTTAGAGAACACTAAGGAGATAGAGTATACCGGTTCATGATAAGGAATTTTAATATTTTTAAAAAGATTTAAGGTTTATTTATTTATTTGAAAATCAAGGTTACAGAAAGGGAGGGAAAGAGAGATAGAGATAGAGATAGATTTGGAGATAGAGAAATAGAGATGGATATAGAGATAGAGAGAGATAGAAATAGAGAGAGAGAGAGAGAGAGAGAGAGAGTCTTTCATTCTCTGGTTCATTTCCCAAATAGCTGCAATGGTTGGATCTGGGCCAGTATGAAGAGCCAGGCGCTTCTTCTGGGTCTCCCACATGGGTTCCAAGAGCCAAAGACTTGGGCCATCTTCCACTGTTTCCCAGGCCATTAGCAGGGAGCTGATCAGAAGTGGAGTAGCCAGGACATGAACTAGCATCCATATAGGATACTGGCACTGCAAACAGTGGTTTAATCTATTCTGCCACAATGCCGGCCCAGAATTTTAACACTTTTAAAGTTTGTAGTGATTTAAGAGTTCTCATCTAATGAAACAATAAACAGTTTGCAAGCCTAAATTTATTATTATTTAAATAAGTAGACAAAATTATTGAGAAACAAACCTAGGGATATCATTGTATAGGGCAGAAAAGTTCTTTAGAATGCTGTTGCTTAAATTATCAATTCCAAATATGATCATCATTACTACAATGAGAAACCTAAATATTACTCTGATTTTAGTATAAAATCTCTTCCTGTGTTCAAATTATATTTAATGCCTGGCATTCTATATTCATTGATGTTTTTTAAAGATTTATTTAATTTATTTGAGAGATAGTGTTACAGACAGTGAGAGGGAGAAACAGAGAAAGGTCTTCCATCCGCTGGTTCACTCCCTATGGCCGCAACCACCAGAGCTGAGCTGATGAGAAGCCAGGAGCCAGGAGATTCTTCCGGGTCTCCCACGCAGATGCAGGGGTCCAAGGAATTGGGCCATCTTCTACTGCTTTCCCAGGCCACAGCAGAGAGCTGGATCAGAAAAGGAGTAGATGGGACTAGAACTGGCGCCCATATGGGATACCGGTGCCACAGGCGGAGGGTTAATCTACACAGTGCTGGCTACTATTCATTGATTTTTGGCCAACTTTGTGTCTGCTTTGTTTTTATTGGCTGTAGCAGGCTTTTATCAGCTCAGACTACCTGTTGATTGTTAAATGTAATTTGGAGTTTCAAAGGGAATTCATCAAATGGATCTTTTATTCAAAGACAGATAAATACTAACTTTATAGTTAGATCATTTTATGTTAATTTGACTTCAGAACATACTTTTAGCTGTAAACTACTGTTATATCAAAATCATGATGTTTTGCTTTATGATAAAATTTTATCTGTGTTTACAGCTCTTATTTAATCATTATTTATAATACTAGTGCTATTTAATTACAGAGGTTCATCCAACAGATCCTGTGGAAAAACCTTATCTTACAAATCAACCAGGAGATACCCAAGAAAATGTGGTTGTTACTGAAGCAGGTAATTTGTTTATGTGTCTTTATCTCCTTTTTGAAGAAAAGAACTGTACATTCAAGCACAGTTTCCCCTTGATATAGGTGATTTTTTTTTGTTTTTGCTAGGGGAAATGGTGCACTAATATGAGCCTATAGAAATTTACTTTTGAACTTGGTTACCAAAAAAATTATATTAAGATGGTTTTTGAATACAAGAATCTGAATTGTTTTCTTCACATTTTGACTTCAAGTTGGGGCTAAACCAAGTGATCTCCACCCTAACCTGTATCTATAAGGAACTTCTCCAACACTATTTAGAAGTCATGATGTAAATTGACACATTTGGTGACCTACAAAATGTGGTGTGCTGGTAAATATTTAGGAATTGTCTGTGTTGGAGATGGGGTACAAAATAATAAACCTGATTTGTAACCTTTGCCAATTCCCATGGTTGAAATGGTCCTACCTGGTCAATTTCGGGCTACCAAAGTGACATCCCTGAACAGGGATGGGTTGGGAAGAGACGTTTACAATAAACTCAGCGCAGCTGCCTCCAGCACACCACACCACTACTACAAAGAACACATAAATTTCCCAATGCAAATGGCATGCTATTCCAACACTTCTTTATGTCAGTTGGGGGCTCTTTTTTATTTTTTAAGATTTATTAATTTATTTGAAAATCAGAGTTACGCAGAGAGAGAAGGAGAGGCAAAGAGAGAGAGAGGTCTTCCATCTGCTGGTTCACTCCTCCATCAGCTGCATCAGCCGAAGCTGTGTCAGTCTGAAACCAGGAACCAGGAACTTCTTCCTGGTCTCCCACATGGGTGCAGGGGACCAAGGACTTGGCCCATTTTCTTCAGCTTTCCCAGGCCATAGCAGAGAGCTAGATCAGAAGTGGAGCAGCCTGGACTTGAACTGGCGCTCATATAGGATGCTGGCACTGCAGGTGGTGGCTTTACCCACTATGCCACAGTGCCAGCTGGGGAGGGGTGGTCTCTTTTTAACATAACCCTATACCAGTTGTCCAAAAAATGTTTATCTTAGTTGCCTTGTGAAAATAGATCCCAAGACCCAAAGTCTCAAACTCTTTCCACAGGTGACCTGAAGTCTATTAAAAATATAGGAAACACTTTCTCTCTTTCTTTCTTTTTTTTTTTCCTTTTTATCATTAAATGTTAGCAGTGATAATGGCTTTTGAAGGGAAAAGGAATATTTCTTGAATCTTTAAAATGCGTGATCTCTTTAGGCGTGGCCTAAGGAGAAAATCGCAAATCATTGCCCAGATACTCTGTCACTAGACCATATGAATATCTTCTCTGTTAACAAAAGAAGTGATGTGCAGTTATGTGGATACTTAACCCATGCCTGGCCACTTTGACCAGAAGTATTTACATTAGTTATGATGATGAGTTTGAATTTGCAAGCTAAATTTGTAGTTCTTCAATTTGCTTGTCTGATTTAGACATGATATTAAGATTTAGTGCTTTTCACCTTTCAGGTGCTGGATTTTAAAATCATCCAGATCTTCTGAAAAACATAATTAAATCTTTTTGTAAATAATTACATTAGGAATATTTTCTCCCTGAAGATATTGAAAATATGCTTAATGAAGTCATTTTAAGCTATATGGGATTTCTGTGTTGCGGTTTTTCATTTTACTAAGCATCCCTGGCATTGTCAAGTGTGATAGAATAGGATTAAAAATAATTAATTTTAGGACTTAATTAAGATCAGGTCTTTGTGCCTCTGCAGCCTTGTGTCTTTGAGTTATGACTTCATCATCAGTTAATATTTACATATTTCAATTTAATTTCAGACTTGTATATTGTCATGGCAATGAGCTTACTGGCTGAGAGAATTATTTAGCTAATAAGTCAACAATGATTTAATAAAATATTATTTAATATTCAGTTCTTGTTTCTCTAAGCAGTAAATGAGAAGTAATAATGAAATGAAATATCTAAGATTATCAATAAATTATGAAAACTAGCCCATGACTGAATGATAAACAACAGTTATGAACATATGAATATTAAGCCTGAGCATCATAATTCAGTAGAATTTTGTTTTTAATTTTTCCAAAACCTGAATATTTTATTAGAATTATCAGTATTTTGAGAAGAACTTTGAAATCTTTTTATTGATGTTAATTTCACTTTACCTTGATTTTAGGGAAACTCCTTTCGTAATTCTGGTGTTAGAATCCTAACTCAGCTCTCCTTGTACATTAAGACTGTTTTACTTTTGTAGGCATTATTCCCAATCTTATTTATGTTGTCATACCAACAATACCGCTGCTCTTATTGATACTGGTTGCTTTTGGAACTTGCTGTTTCCAGATGCTGCATAAAAGGTAAATAATTTCTGTGTGTAGAGACAATATGAAATACATTAAAAGGCTTTCAGATATGTTTTTAAGATATTAGTGTAAAATTAATTATATTTTAATTTGCCTTAAGAAAGTTCTGAGTTTCTTATATGTCAGTACAAATCCAGTGCATTCATTCCAATATGGTATATCTTCATTATAGGATTCGTGCCATATCTCATTTAATCCTCATGAGCCTTGTGAAGTGGGTACATTTCTGTTTCTATCTTTCAGTTGAAAAGATGATGGTCTAGATGGATTACTTAGTCTGCCTTGGAGCCCTCATTTAGTGCATGTGATGGATTGAATCAATGTTTGTGAGTTTATAACACATGCACTACATTATACTGTGTCTTCATTAATTAGAATTAATGCCAACCCCTTCAATCTTGATATCAACTTATGCAACTTGATTTTTGCAGGTGTACTTGGAAGTAACTTTTCAAACTTCAAGTCATAGGCTTCCATTTTATTTCAAAAGGACCTTGAAGAATAGGATATAAACTGCAGGGGTAAAAATAAGTCACTTTTTTGCCAGGAGTCTCGAAGTAAAGTGAGATATTTTAACAAGTATTTTGGAATTATTCTGACTTTTTCATTTGCTTACCCATACCTCTGAATTGAAGAAGTGAAGTTTTTCCATGTGTGTCAATTTGCAAGTAAATAAAAAATATGAAATATGTATCAACAGAAAAAAATAAAAGATGGTGGGTTTAAATAAGAGCATTTTTGCTGGATTAAAGTAGGCATTGTTTTTCAGTTTTAAACAAGCACTGATCAAGAGAACACCTCTATCAGGAAGACTTGCAAAAAAAATTCTTTTTTTCCTTTTGACTTTACTTCATCTTCTTCTTTTCTGAAATAAACCATACAGATCTCACTAAGTGACAAAATGTCCAGAAAAAAAAATTACTAGATATAAATGCTAAGTGGATCATATAAATTTTGTTAAAATATCCAACTGGATGTTAAAATAAAACATTTTTAATAATGATGAATAAAACCTGGAAAAATTGATACTTTACTTTGCATCCTCTTGGATTTCAAATATACATGAGGAATCCAGTTAAAATTTTTTCAATAATTTGTACAAAATAAAGAAGATATGGGTTGATGGAACCTAATCTGAAAATCTAAAATCTGAAATGCTCAAAAATTTGAAACTTTTTGAGTATCAACATGATGCTACAAGTAGAAAATTCCACATCTGATTTTGTGTTCTGGATAAAAGTAAAAAAACAGATGCACTAACAATATTGTATAAAATCACCTGCAGGCTGTGTGTATAAAATACATATGAAACAAATGAATTATATGCTTAGACATGGATCCCATACCCAAGATATCTCATTATGTATGTGTATATATTCAAATATGCAAAACAATCTGGAGCCCCAAATATTTCTAGTCCCAACCACTTCAAGTAAGAGATACTCAGCATGTAGTAAATACTTAGCTTCCTGCTCTAATTCCTAAGACTACCAATGGAAAGATGATTTTCACTGTGAAAAGCAATGAGGTAGAAGGATTTGAGATAAATTCCCCTTGATCCATGCAAACTTAATATAAAACATAAATAGCAAATTCAGTCCCCAGGTTTTTATAGGTTGAAAACCTGTGTAGTTTTCACTTGCTTAAATTCTCAGAGTGAGAAAATGAACCAAAATAGACCACCCTACATGCCAGAATCTACTTAGAACCTAATTCTTCATTCTTAGATCCTCCGCTTTTCCTCTCTTCCAGGAGAGCAAGGAGAAACTTCATGAAAGACTCATCACCATTATCATCTGAGTGTCTTGCAGAAAGTTTAAATGCCAGTCTGGTACACATGATGGTTTCTATCCTTCCATTTCATGTCCAAATAACTCTTGTTCCCTTAACTGATAATAATCCTGAAACAAAATACTAATTCTACACAATACCACTGTTAACAACTTAACCACCTTTTTAACCATGTAAAAATTTTCTGTACTTTGATAAACTTAGCTTGATGTAGTTTTCATTTATGTTGAATGACTTTGTAGAATAAAAGTATTGATATTATTTGGGTAAAAATCTACAAAACATAAGTTTGGACATAACATATTATTAACCACAAAATAATTAAGTTGAAGTCAATTAAATAATATTGACAAAACTGGTAAAAGAAAGGTATGTTAGAACTGATTTATTTCTCTTGTTGAAGGAATTTTGCAAGGCCTGGTTATTTGAGACTGTGGGATAGGGTGGGGAGGAGCCATGTCTCTGGGGATTAGAGCAGATGTGGGAGGCTAGGCTCTGGATGGATGGAATGGGTCAGAGGATGAATAAGTGTAGAACAGAGTAAAATAAGGACAGATTATGAATAATGATCCAGGAGAGACATAATTCTTAGGAAATTAGGCCTTGTAGATATAGATCTTGACAAGTGGAGGATGACTTGAGTAAACTCACAAATAGATATATGTACAGAAGCCATAAATGCAATCAGTTTATGGAAGACAGCAGAACCTTAGATATGGGCTGTAAATATGGGCCAGAATTCTAGATCTGACCAAAGTGAAGTTTTATCTTAGACTTGGAAAAATGCAGATCCTACTAAGTTACCAAAGCCTGAATCTGTTACTGAATTACACTGGTTTTAGAGTCTAAGGGATGATTGAGCTTTCAGGAACCAACTTATGTACAAGACCAGAAAACTTAACAGGGAGGAGGAAGAGGAATAAGCCAGTTCGTACACTTAGTACATTATTTTGATGATTTGACAGGAAATTCAGCACACAGTGGCAGTTTCAGTGGCAAGATTGCTTTACTCAAAAAAAAAAAAATTCAAAAATCATTGAGCAAAGAAAATAAAGTTTTATTGCTGAATTAAATGAAAGTGTTTAGTACTGTGTCAGCCACATTTTTGTATGTGCATATCTGAGCTCTAAATTGTGATAGATCAAACAGAGAAAGATATATACATTTACTATTCATAAGGGCTATCTGTCATCATCACACATGAGAATAACCCAGAACTTTTGTAGGAATGGGAAAAATTGCTGGTGAAAGAAGGATCTTTTTCTAAATAAGTGCCTGAAAAATCTCCATTGGACCAGATATGCCTCGTCTGATAAGGAATTTCATACACTGAACTTACTTCTCCTTGTGTTTTTCAGTAAAGGAAGAACAAAAACTAGCCCAAACCAGTCCACACTGTGGATTTCGAAAAGTACCAGAAAGGAAAGCGGCATGGAAGTATAAGGATTTATTGACTTGGCTCCAGAAAAGAAAAGGGTTTTGTAATTCTGGATCTGTATAATGAATGGCATCAGAACATTAGCTTGCAATGGCTTGAACTCTCAAAGGATCTGCAAGATGAACTGTAAGCTCCCCCTTGAGGCAAATGTTAAAATAATTTTATATGTTTGTTATTTCATTTACAAAATGCGCTGTGCTAATAATGGAGTGAGACATGCTTATTTTGCTAAAGGATGCACCAAACTTCAAGTAAATGGAATGGACCACACAGATAAAATTGCTGTCAACACTCAGGAGTGTGTTGGAAGCAGTTATTTTTATTTCTTTCATTTGTCATAAGGTGTAATCTAGTTGATGTAAATTGTATTGAAATTTACAGTGTGCAAATATATTTTACCTTTGCATAAATGTTTGATAAAAATGGACTGTTCTAATATTTATTTTTATGGCATTTCATTTTTCAATACATGTTGTTTTGATTAAAGAAGTTTACTATTATCAATTAAATTCACACCATACACAATATATTACCATCACACAAATATATTACTATAAAGAATTTTTTTTTTTTGCTAGAAGTGGTTCACCTTCTTTCTTTTGGTTTTGGTGGGACAATGTTTAGGAAATCTCTTCAGAAATAAGAAGTTGTTTCATTAACTGTGGTATAAATCTCAGACATTTAACTTACAGGCAAGAATTGTCTAATTTCACTTGTGCAAGACATGTGCCTTAAAATTATTTTTAGTGTAAAATTCAACAGATTTTGTAATAGAATTACTTTATTAATAGCTGTATAAACAGTAATTCAGTCAATCTAGAACAATTGAAGTGGCATACACAATATAAATCATATGTCTTCACATGTTGCCTATATAATTCTGAGAGGTCCAGAATCAGTATGGTCCCTCCCTTGCCCACAAAACAAACACGATTGTTTGGGTTTTAGAATTGACACTGGAAGCAGGTAGTTGTAGAGTTCCTCTAAGGTTTACCTAGTTCTATTTATCCTCTATTAGTATAAAAAGAGGTCTTATACTGGGGACCAGTGGAAGCACAGAACACTGATATTTCAGGAAAGAAGAAACTAAGATAAGCAATGGGTGGAGATTTGTTGATAACTCTTTGGTTGAGATAGTAAACAGTGGCTCCTTTCTGTCTTATCTTCTCCTAGTTCAAGTGTCTGACTCCTTTTTCTCCAGAGAGTTGTAATTATCTCGTCTTAAAATGTCCTGGTACTCCTTTGAACCAAATAAAGAGTTCTTGTTTCTGAAGATCGATCATGGGTGTTTTACTGTCTCTCTCATATGAGCAAAATACAGATACATCTCTCATCAATGCTTGGAAATGAAAACAAATTACTATTTAAATGTGGTAAGAATGAAAGTTGTGGTTTTAGAGTGAACAGGGGAATCCAATCTTTTCCCCATCCCCTCTTTTCCCTAGTTGAATAATAAAGTGCTCTCATTAACACAATTGACAACTAGAGTTGGTTGGCAAAACTAAGAGGCAAAATAGAAATTAGTGGGCATTGGCCCTTTCCAGCTGCTTGGAGACTGAGAGAAGGCACAGCTGCAACTAATCCTAGACCTGCCCATAGTTAGCCTATTTCTTTTCTTGGCTGCCCATCTTTTTACACTGGGAGACCAGCTGCTGGGATCTACCTCTTCTCTCCAATCAACCATCATGCATTTCTCCCTTTAGCTGGGCCATATCAGGAGAAAAACTAGGCTTTTTCTTTCGTCTATGCCACCCAAGATTATGACAGCTGCAGATACAAGGCAGAAGCAGAAAAGCATAAGGGAAAGGTTATGGCTCTGCCTTTTATCTTTATCCAAGTCTGGATAATTGTTCCTGCACCAGTGACTAAACCCCTACATGACTAAAGGTGATTCAATAAACGTCCTTCCTTTTAGAAAATGGTAATGATGTTGTGCTGGGAGTATCTAAAAATTTTATCTCAACCTTGAAAAATGAATATGAATCCATGGTGTATCTGCTGTGTTTGCTGCTTCAGAAAATACTTGGAATGTGTGTTTCGAAATGCAAATAAAATACAAAACAAATCTTTTCAAGTACTGAAGATAAACAACATACCCTACCCCTAGTGCTCCATCTTTCCTGTTAAGATCAGGTCATTGAAAAGTTCTATGACATTTAATCTCCTTTCTCCAACAATCAGCAGTCTTTTGATAAAAGAATTTATTCTCTAATGATACCTTGATACCTTTTCCTTGAACTTGAGAGATTACTCCCACCTGCGTGGTGGTCGTCAGTGTACCCTTCAATGCATCTACAATAATCATTCCTTCTGGGTGTGGTTTAAGTCTCCTATGTTCAGCCAGCCCAGACTGATTGGTCCCTTCTTTCTACTCCTTTAATATTTACTGTCTTTTCTATTATATGGACCATGCAAGAATGTGTTTGTGTATGTATTTGTGTGTATGTGTGTGTGTTGTATTAAGTAGTTATGAATTTTGTTCCCGCAAACAATTCAACACATTCTGTGTAGTAAGCTAAATTCCAGTTTGTTCTTACTCTGGAAATAATCCAAGAGATTAAATAAGTGAAGCAAATTCATTTATTACACATTTTTGGCAACCTAATGAGCAATTCAGCTGTGTCTAAGTAAGTTTTTCACATAAACCAAGGAAAACATTTGTAATAGTTACATTTCTTTAATATGTATGAATATTTTTGGAGCTTTAAAAATTCTAGCTGGAAATAAATGGGCAGATGGGTAATCCAGGTAAGAAATGATCTGTATAGAGTAACTATTTTAATTTATTTTACGATGCTAGGTGATAAATAAATTTATGCCTATTTGTTTTTTAATTAGCTTATCTTACAGGAATATGCAATATCCACAAGCTTACAATAATATTTTTAAGGAACAGATAAAATATTAAGATTATACTCAAGTTGAAATGGAAATGCATCTGAAAATAAAAGTTGGGAACACTGTTGAGATTCTGCTAATAGCAAGCCAAACAGGAGCTACATAGATTATATTAGTTTATTTTAAACCATGAGGTAATCTTGGAAAACAACTTATTTCATATCTTTTCTTAATTTTGCTTAAGCTTCCTTAAGTGTATAGTATGTGCTTGTAAATAATATTATTTTAAATAAAAGAAAGTGATGAAAAAAATGATTAAGGGCAAAGACAATTATGATATCTGTGAAAAAAAAACCTGTTCACAATGCAATCAAATGTATTTAAAGTTACTTTTTATGGCAAACAGGCATTTGTTTTGTTCCCTTCATCTTTCCCCAGCATTTTTGTGACTTATGTAAGAATGAAGGTTGTTATTTATTTTTTCATAAAACTCTCAATTTCCATGCTCCTTAAAGTGGAATGGGAAAACTGCCAAACTTTCACGTTTGTTTTAGGAAATTTTCTCTAATCTAGAAAATTTTTTATCCATTCTGTGAACCTTGGAACTCGCACATACACCCCTGGACGATTAGGCCGGGCACACTGGTATCCAAATGACGTCACACCAGCAAGAAACCACCTGTTGTTTTCTTGGCACATCAGTGGTCCTCCCGAATCCCCCTAAAGAGTGAATTGAAAAAGAAAATAGTGGATATGTGGTCAATTCATATAAATACATGAATGGAAAGCAAATCAATTCAAAAATACGATTGCAGGTCATCTATACACTACCATTTTAGGTCATGAATGACTCTAGTGTAGGGGCTGGTGATCATTTTTGTTTAATACAAAGATTCTTGAACCTCAGAATGTACCAGTGTTACTTAAAGGACATGATAAATCCTACTCTACTGATCCCACTTTCAAGGTTTCTGGGACATAGAATTTGTGTTTCTACTAAGTCTTGAATGTTGCTGATCAGAGGTACTGGAAGCCTTGCTTTAGAAACCACTGGTGAAGAATACAACTCTGAGGTATGAGTAGAGTGCCATTCACTTGCATTTTTATAAGGAAAAGGCGTTCTCTAGCCATTCTTGTTTTCTTTACATCAGACAACTGCTTCAAAAATGCAAGCTTTTGGTAAACTAGGAGATATGAAAGAACTTGTGAATGATTAAGGCAAGTTCTTTGACACTTTAAGACAGAAAAATCCTCTTTTAAAGAGCTTATTCAAGTAATAGATGAATAATATATGTTCACAGTTTTAAATAATGCATTCACATTTAATCAGTTAATCTTCATATAAAATATAGCATTAAAGCTGAAAAAGGAAAATCATGTGACAATCTAGGGTACTGATTACTTAATGATGATAACATTGTATTACACAGGTATTGCCTTCTGTGAGAGCTTTCTTACTTGCTAATGAATCAAATATTCAGACTGCATAGAAATCAGAGCCAACTGTAAGATTTCAGAGATCTGGCATGAGTTATTGGCTCAATGTAACTCTAACATTATCAATGGCATTTTCTGTCATATTTTTTGCCTACTGTGTGAGGTGTCCACTACACAATCCCCATTAACTGTAATTGAAGTTGTACCGCTGATTTCTCTTCTGTACAATAATCCTATAAATCTCCCCTTAAGTGGCAATGTATCTTACCTTTAGCTCACTTTTCATTTTAAAAGGGAAGTATGAGATGAAGAGTAAATCTTAACCAAGAAAGTTATTCAATATGTCTTAAACTTGTGAGTGTATATCAAATGAGAATACACATAAAACTAAACTGAAAATTTAATATAACCAGAGACATTGATTTAAATAGAGGACACATATACAGACATATAAGCATAGTTATTAATTTATAAAACAAGATGTTATGCTTTAACACAGTGAAACTGTCTTCTCATAATATAAATTGCTGCTTCCACATTTATAAATAATTTATTTGGTCAGTTCTATCAGGTTTAATTTAACCCAGTAGATACTATTGCATTAATATTTTATTAATTTTTCAAATGCAGATAACATACTAGATGATTTATTTACTAAATCCTAGAGCAAAATGCCAATATTTTTAAATTCCTATGTGGTGGAATTTTTTTTCAGATGATCATGCAGTTAAAAACTATCAACATTTCAAGTGTATTGCAATATTGGCATTACCAATGCAGTAATTTGTGGTATTAGATCTCTAAAATACAATGTAAAAGATAATATAAAAATTCTAGTATAGGAGTTCAGGACCCAGAATAATGGCAAAAAAATAAGTTCTTTATTTGCTTCCTACTTGGTTAGCTGTAAATTTGCTCTAACTAGGCTAGCCAGGATTTTTATCCCAGATGGTTTTCATCTAAGATAAATTTCTAGAAATTATTTCATGTCACTGAACACTTGGATAATATTCTAAATTTAGGGAGGAAAATTAGAGGCCCATAGAACAATTTTGCCCTCAGACATATTATGTTTATATTGCTTACATAGGGTTTAAAAGAATTGAAAATTTTAAAATAAATCCTTTTAGGTAAAGTACACAGTCTCTTGCTCAACCCAAGCCCACTACTTCTTATTTTACTTGGTTGCCTCACATACAAATATAATTTGATTTGTAACTCTTGCTCTTATAATCTAATTTTGTTTCTAATACACAGATCCACTGAACAGGACTACACAAATAGGGAAAAGTAGCAGCTTTGTAAAAGAAGAGGTGACATTAAGGTATCTTGATGATTTCTTTATTTTCAAATTATTGTCAAGAAATGAAATAATTATATAGCAAAGCTTTCTGAACATGTATATTGAGCAGTTTTACACATTTACCTGACAAGTGTCTATTCCTCCTTCTTCATAGCCTGCACATACCATATTTTCAGTAATGCTATATTCTGGCATCTGTTGTTGACATTTCTCATTTGACAGAAGAGGAACTTCAGCTTCTTGCAATATATCTGCAGTGAGACCTGCTCAAAATGGAAAATGCAGTCAGTCAGTCAGAAGGTATCAGCACGAATCCTTGAATGAACCATCAGTCTTACTTATTCCAACATTTCACCATCGTTATTGAGTATGTGTGTATATATAATAGAACTAAACACTAAGCTTGCATTTTATAGCACATAATAGAGCCCATCTGTTGATTTCACCAAATGGATAGCAGCAAAGCACTTCTTCCTCCCACTCCCAGAGACTTGTAGGGATGGGAGCTTGAACTAAATGGTCCTTAGACACCTTCAGTGATTTTTAAGCAGTTATAATTTTGCTCATGAAAGAAAAGCTTGTTGACACAAAGACTGCCGTTCATGGAAATTATCCATGACTCAGAAATCCAGGAGTGCTTTTCATTTGACACCTGAGGAGGTGTTCTGTCCTGTATAAAGGTATTCAGCTACTTTGTGGTGCTATGTGAGTGAACAGGTGCACATGGAGCACAGGACAAAGCTCTGGTGAACTGTGTCCTGGTCTAGAGGCAATCAATTTGTCATCCACATGTAGTTGAAGAGAAAGGAGGCATTTCTTAGCAAGGTGTACTCCCATTCTTTTTATAAAATGACTCATTCACTTGAAGTATGAATCTCTGTTTACTGAGATACCATTTCCTAGAAGAGATGTGAAACAAGCAGGTGTTGATACTCCAGAAAGGGATATGATAAGCAATTTCTAATAATTAGCAACTTTATTAGATCCCTCAAGAAAAGAAGAAAGTTGATGATAAATTAGTTCATATGACACTATTATGAAAGTCTGTGTGACATTACTTCCTTCTAAACTTAATCCATGCACTCAATAAGACTGAGGAAATGTGTATGCATGTGTGGGTTTATGTGTGTCTGTTTATGCAACTTAGGTGCAATGCAGCACATATGAGACTCAGTAATTGGCTTGTAAATGTGTAATAATTGGCTCATCAGAAAAAGAAAATCCCAATATGTCTCCTTTTCTGCCAAATACTCCCACTATTGCTGATTCAAAGGACCAGCATGGCAAGGAACATGGGTTTTGGAAGGAGACAAGCATAAATGGCTATTGCCAGCTGTGTCAGAAAATTCAGCAACACACTACTAGATGACTTTTAATGTTTGACTTTAAGAAAATGAATTGCAGAGGTTGCAGTGGGGGAGAAAATTCAAATTTAGGATAATCACCATTATCCTGTAAGGATCAAGGATCTGCTTGGTAGCCTTTAGTTTTGTAATAAAAACCGCAGTCGGGGGGTGAACCAATGGAAAAAGGAGGACCTTTCTCTCTCTCTCTCTCTCTCTTACTGTCTAACTTTGCCTGTCAAATAAATAAATAAATAAATAAAAACCTCAGTCATCTTTGGTGTGTCTCAATTGAGAAGAAATGCTTTTGGAAGCATGCTTAAACTCTTTGGTAAAGGAAACTTGAACAGTGCTCTTATATTTAACATCTATTGTCAATATGACTTTCATGAGCATAATTAGGAATAAACACACATATATACATACATATGCATCAAAATTTCAGTAAAGCTCTTTGAAGATTACTTACTGCCTTAATTTAACAAACTAATTCTTCACCTAATTTCTTCCTGATAAACAGTTGGTTCATGGTTTTCTTATCTAATTAATTAGTGAAATATACTCATAAGATAGGAAACTGGTATTTTATAAAATTAATTAAATAGAAATCAAAATGCAAACTTAATAAAATTCATTAAAATTATCATTACCCTAAAAGTATTTAAGCATGACCTGGCCATTATTTCTAAATGAAATTTATTTCAGATGTAATTTTTTTCCTGGCTCCATGGCACTCTTAGAGACTTTGTTAAGTCAATTAATTATATATCTTTAGTAACAATAAGTAAATGTGAGCCAAGTTCACTCAGCTATAAAAAATAACCATTTCCTGAAGTTTTAAGTTAAATTTTGCTAAAGGATAATTTTTGAAGCTTCGGCATTGTAGTCACAGAGTATCTTTTATTTTCAAATTTAAAAGAGAACATATCAATGTAAGAATCATTTTTGCTCTGTAAATTTCAAATTTAATAAATCATAAGATTTTTCAAGTGGAAGAAATATAAAAATATACAGGACCAGCACTGTGGTATAGCAGGTAAAGCAGCCGCCTATAGTGCTGGCATCCCATGAGTGCGCTGGTTTGAGACTTGGCTGCTCCACTTCCAATCCAGCTCTCTGCTATGGCCTGGAAAGCAGTAGGAAAATGGCCGAAGTCCTTGGGCCCCTGCACCCGCGTGGGATACCTGGAAGAAGCTCCTGGCTCCTGGCTTCAGATCAGTCCAGCTCCAGTCAAGTGAACAGGTGGGTGGAAGACCTCTTCTCCCTTTCCCCCTCTCCCGCTCTCTTTGCCCCTGCCTCTCTGTAACTCTTGCCTTTCAAATAATAAATAAATAAATCTTTGAAAAAAATTTAGCAGTGACGATCAACTGTGCAGCTTTAAAAAAATAAGAATATTCAATCTTTGACATTAATATACTTTATGGAGAGCAAACATGAGGCATTTTCAGCAAAACAATGTAATTTCTGTGGAGAATCTTTGTCAGAATCATCAAGCAATTACTTGACTAAGAACTTGATGGATTCTCTGAGAATTAAGGATATTTTAGCTGTGACAGTTTTGATTCTGGGAACCTGTAGCTCTCCCAAGACTGGGTACATTTTCATCCTGAGTACAATTAGAGGTTTTAAATACAATGGCTGTAATTATTTTGGATTACAGAGATCACCTTCTTTTTTCAAACTATGGCATCCTTCCCTTTGCTTAATTACTAATGAATGGGAGAAACTCTGTTCTAGATAGGACAGATAGGAGTTCTGTAACCAATAAGGCTTTTTAAATGTATTTATTTGTTTATTTATTTAAAAGAAGAGTTACAGAGAGAGAGAGGGAGAGAAAGGAGGGAGGAGGGGAGAGACACACACACAGAGAGAATGTGCCTTCCAGTTATAATTAGTATTTATGAAGTGCTGTAATATTTAAAAAAGTCATGTTTGGTTCTACTTACTATGCATCATTTTTGATTTTGGAAAACAAGCCATTAAATAATTTTGGGATGTCAATGGTATATCGATTTATAGTCTTGAATCTAAGTCTTCCTGTCAGCGGGTAGCAAAGCATGAAGGAATTCTTTTGTATTTGGGGAGAAAGTGTTGAAAAATCTTCATAGGGTAGTTCCAAGGCATACTTTTTACTAGTAAGAATTTTATTTTTTTCATATCTGATTATTTACCTTGATATATAAGCCTTCCCCAGCCAGCAATAGAACAATTCTTTCCTGGAGATAAAACTTGATTTTCTTCTGGTAAACAGATAGGTTGTATATAGTCTGTAAAAGCAAACAAGGCAAACACAAAACAACAACAACAACAAAATAAGGACACAGATGCATTTTCAATAAGCTTTAAAAACAAACATTTTCAATATTTAAAATCTGAATTTTTTTTTTATTTTATTCTGACTGAACAGCTTTTAGACATCAGCCTTTAGGAGAAAAAAAAGTAAACAAAAACATTGTACGCTAATGATTCTTTCATAACCAAATACCAAGGCTGTCTTTTAAGATCTTCTATGTAGTCTCTTAATTACCTTTTTATAGTGTAAGCAAGGCTTTAAGTCTGTACTTAATCATTCATGTTTGATTTGTGAATAAGATGGCACTCAATATAAAATAGTGCCACTGCTATGACATCTTGGTAAGGTTATTGCTCAAGATCAATTATGAGAAATTTGGGCAAATATTCTAAGGTTTTTTATTTTCTCCCATTATCTCCACTTTAAAAAAGCTTTCAAGCAACTGTTTTACAGTGCACTTGGGGAAGCATTAGCATTGGTCACTGACTTTTAAAGCTCTTCTGCATCAATTTGCAAGCCACTTGGCTTTCAGTAAGCACTCACTACCTGTAAGACTCAGGACAGACACACAAATGAATAAGAGACAATGCCTCCCCTCAAGGACAGAATTCTACAACTAACCATTTGATAAGCGCTGCAATTCATGTGGGGACCTTGTTTCATGAGAGCACAGATACAGCAGCTGTTTTGTCTAATTGGGCATTGAGAAAGACATTAGAAAAAAGGTGGAATTGAGTAGAGCCGTTCAGCATAAAATTCACTTTCTCAGGCATTTTCTTGCACATTTTCTATGCATCTGGAGGTCTGGAGGGACACCTTCATTTACTAATCTGATGATATTGAATTTCCTCTACAAACTTCATAGTACAACTATTTATCTGTGCCGCTCCTGAGAGCTTTCTATGATAGAAAGCGATTTCCTTTACCTGTGTAATTCACTTTAAATTCGAGATGCATCATGGCAATGTCACTGTTCTTTCTCCGTTCATTATAATGTGGGTTTATGACAATTTCATCTATCCGCCTGGTTACTATGTGAGGAGAAGTCAGATTTGATGTCATATGAAGTCCTAGGATTGCTGTCCATCTAGTTGGCTCCATATTTCTCCTGAAAATTGTAATTAAAAAAATGTGAGAAACTCTCCAAACACAGCTATTACTTATTATATGTTCTTCCCCATAGAAATGTCAGAACTATATATGTCCAGATAGCTCCAAGAAAATATTCTTGAATTTTTCTGAAAATTTTGCACATATTGCTTATCTCCCTAAATGCCTGCAACAGTCAGAGCTGGGCCAGGCAGAAGCCAGGAGCTAAAAACTCAATCTGTGTCTCCTACATGGATTTCAGGAACCTGATTACTCAATCCATGATCTGCTGTGCCCCAGGGTGCATTAGCAGGATGCTGGAGTAAGAATCAGAGCTGAGACTTAAACCCAGGCACTCCCTGAGGGATGCAGACAGACAAGTAGTGTTCTAACCACTGTGCCACAAGCCAGCCCCTGAAAGATTCTTCTTTAAATTAAATGCATTTCCTAATATATATATATATAACTTTTCCTAATATATATATATATATATATATATATAACTTTTCTGATCAGATCATAGAGGAAGCCTTAATTAGTGCTAATGTCTTTACCACTTTTCTTAAATCTTCTTTAAATCTCTAATTCTAGAATATGGGTCTCAGTTCTGGCTGCACATTGGACTCATCCAGAATTCTTTTAAATAATACTGATACCTGCTTCTCCTTCCTCCTCCACTCTTATTTAATGAGTCTAGAATGAGCCATCAAATAAATTTAGAATAATTTTTGACTTAAAAAGATGTGTTTTTGCTACCATATGGCTAGGTTTGAGAACCTTGGTATTAGATTACATTTCACCATGGGGATTGCATCCTGGTTCAGGATTCTTCAGATAACACAGCAGTTGTACAGTTGTGGTAGTGATGGAAGTAATTTCAGAAACATTCTCCCACTTAGGGACATCACTGAATTCATATAGAGTTAAGGTTAGCAATAAAACCAACCGTGATGTTTATAATTTAACTTATGGTCTTGAATAATTTCCAGATATGATGTTGGCTACTGGCTAACACTTGCCAGACCAAACTGGGTAAGTATATTACAGTCCGAAAGTGTGTAAGGACTCCTAAATGTACTATGGGCTTGCAGTATCTACATATCAAGAAATTACCAGTGAACAGCAGGCCAGTGAACAGCAGGAATTAAGCCAAATTAAACAAATTCACAATGAAGTTAAAAATTCAATGATGGCAATCAGAGGCAGAGCTATATCATTTTTAAGAGGTACAAGTGCCTAGTCTAATCTGGCATTTAAGATGTTAAATGCAAGTGATCATAAAGGACCAGAGGTTATTTTACATCTATCTGACTATTTTGTCACCAGCAAGTCATTAGCAAAGCTAGTGAATACTCAAGCATCCAACAAGCATCTAAAGATAATCACATTGCATTAAAATACTAGGAAATTTGTGCAAGTACTTCTCAGCAACAGAGAAATGACATCTGTGGAAAATTTTATTGGTGTGTACTCTAGTACCCTGTGCTTTTAATGTTTCATTTTATCTAATCCTTATTACAGTGCTATGGAGTTTACAATCAAAACCAACTGCGTGCTGATGGTTTATACAGTAGGGAGATTTGAACTGAGACTATCTGACTTTAGAGCCGTATTTGTACCATACAAGCAAGCATCCTGGGATACCTCTTACAGCACGGACAGAATTCTGTGGGCAGAGTTGGGAACGTGAAAGGAAGATGGAGACCGGGCCCAGGAAGGAGAGCTGTGACCTGTCATTGGGTTGTAATCTCAGGGAGGTGAGGGTGTCTCTACTCTCATTGGTTCATGGCAGCTCCTGAAATGGCTCAAATGCTGAACAAGGATTGCATTATGGTGCTGCAGAAGAGGCCCTGTTTACTTACCAAGAGGACTTCTTGCTCTTGTTTCTCTGGGTTAGAGCAATCAGTACTTGGCCATGCTTGGGACAATGACGCATTTCTTGCATTCTAACTGTATCCTACTTCCACATACATGAGACTCCCTTGTCTCTCTTGGCCCACTTCGAGTGAAATCATCTTCTTTTATGTAATATCTGAACTAACTCTCTCTCTCTCATTTGAAAGGCAGAATTGCAGAGAGGGAGACAGAGAGAGAGAGACAGAGAGAGAGAGAGAGCGAGCTAGAAAGAGATTTTCCATCCATTGGTTCACTTCCCAAATGGTTGCAATGAGGCTGGAACCTAGAGCTCCATCTGGATGTCCCACGTGCATAGCAGGGTCCCATGCAATTGGGCCACATTCCACTGCTTTCTCAGATACATCAGCAGGGAGCTGACCAGAAGCAGAAAGCTGGGGCTTGAATAAGTGCTCATATGAAGGACTGGATTCTTAGGCAGCGTCTTAACCCACTGTAGCACCACTTTCTATCTCTCACATGTTGCTTGCATTTCCTAAAGCTCACTGGTCACAGTTTTCACTTGATTAGCCTGCCTTTAAGACTAATGTGCAATAGGTGGTTACTCTGTTTTAAGAATTGGAAGTCATTCATTCTATATTTAATTCATATATTTACTCAATTTTTATCAAAGTTAATTTTGAAATTGCTGTACCATGTTTCTTATTTTACATTTTAATAAGCTTACATGCTATATTTTTATTGAATTTACATAACTGGTATATAAATATTTATTTGTTTATATTTTATATAAATACTATCAATTGTTATGTAAAATTTAAATAAGTATTAATATTTACTCAGAGTATATAAGACCATTTTGTAGTTAATAGTACATATAATTATTAAAAATGATAGAGTTTTCTCTTGAAATGTTTTCTGTATATTTAATTTTCATAAGCTATTGCAAGTAAATTCAGGTAGATATATTCAGCTTATTTGTTGTAGCTTTAAATCAATGTTAAATTAGGGAAATTGGAAAAAAGGAGCTAATCTCCCAAATTATTACTTCTTTTGTTGGGACATTATTCTGTACAATTGTTAGTAAATATAACTACTGGTATGAAAGAGCTAGCAGATAACACAAAGTTAGTAATCACATTGTCCCCCGAGTTATCTTAAGATATTCATTGGAAAATCAGTGTTTGAATCATGAACTGTGAGGATTAAATATGCATGCTTCAAGCTACTGGTTTAGTAAAACACAACCCACAATGTTAATCTGAACACTCCTAATGATTTTTAGAATTATTATTGTGCTGCATTGAAAACAGCTTCTTTTCCAAGTTTTCATTACTCTATCCTGGATAAGTGGCACCATGGATCGAAAAAAATTCCTCCAATCTGTCTCATTCACAGTTCTCTCAAGTCCTCCTCCACAACCCTCTCCATGTCTAAATATTTTTTAACAAGTCATTTTTCTTTTCTTTTCTTTTTTTCAGATTTATTTATATATTTGAAAGTTAGAATTATACAGAGAGAGAAGGAGAGGCAGAGAGAGAGAAAGAGGTCTTCCACCTGCTGGTTCACTCCCCAGTTTGCCTCAATGGCCAGAGCTGGGCCGATCTGAAGCCAGAAGCCTGGAGCTAAGCCACAGCACCTGCCCTTGGGTCTAAATACTTAACTATTCCTGCAAGGCCAGTGTTATTACTGCATCACATGGACATTTTAAGATCCTTTCCTCTAAGGAAAAGGACTAGATGGAGCCAACACTGTGGCGTAACGGGTAAAGCTGCTGCCTGCAGTGCCGGCATCTCATATGGGTTCCAATTCAAGACCAGGCTGCTCTGCTTCTAATCCAGCTCTCTGCCTTGGCCTGGGAAAGCAGTAGAAGATGGCCAAATTGTTTAGGTCCCATTACCTGCGTGGGAGACCTTGGGGGAAGCTCCTGGCTCCTGGCTCCAGATCGGTGCAGCTCTGGTCATTGAGGCCATTGGGGAGTGAACCAGTAGATGGAAGACCACCCCCGCCACCCACCATCTCTCTGCCTCTGCCCTCTCTGTAAATTTGCCTTTCAAATAAATAAATAAATCTTCAAAAAAAAAAAAGAAAAGAAAATGACTGGATAATGCAAAAGTTACAATAAAAATGATTCTCAAGTTTTATGAATCAACTGTGGAATTTGCTAGAAATTTAGATTCTGGTTTTCTTCTCTAGAAATTCTATCTTAGAAGCTTGGAATGGGACTTTTAGAACTGGTACTTTGTGACCACTATGGAGGCACTGGACATCACTAAACCTTAGCTTCTTCATCTTCCTAAAGTTGAAAGATGGGAGCATAAAGTCTTTAGAAATGGCATTAACATGAAGAGAGGAAGTTACCATATTTCTAAAATGTTCTTTTCTCAAAGCTTTTACATTCTAGGAAAGAAATAAAGACCTCCAGACAGAAAGCAGGTGAGCATGGGGAAAGGAGATCACCCCGCTGGATAGGCAAGCATCAGTCTACTGCAGAAGCCAAAGATAAAGGCACCTTTGGGAAGGGAACATTGGCAGAATTTTTGTTACCTTTCACCTTCATCTTCCTGTGCAAACAAAACATTTGTCCTAAGAGTAAGGAGGAAAGATGTATTTTGGTAGGCGAGGAGAAAGACTTACACTCCTGATCTCAGTAACCTCCACTTCCCTACTTTCCAGCACATAGATACAACTCTGGATACAATAAACCAATGCTGTCCCTAATCTATATGGTCGTGTGCTAGTTTACAACTAACCTCAATCAGAATGTGCATATGTATGTGGGAATTTCAATGTGTGAGAGAGTGATTATGATAACAAGAGAACGATGTAATATGCTAAAAGGAAATGAAGATCAATGGGAATCCATTACTGTAAATTGAAACACTTTCTCTATTTTATGATTACTAAAGGCAACACAGCGGCAACCTCGGTGAGTGTGATCAATGCCAGCACTAACATTTATTCCCAACAGCATTTTTGGTCTCTTATTATTCTCCCCAGAATAGAATGAGGATTCCTAGGAGGACAGCCAATTCTAATTTCCAAGGCAAGTACAAATGAAGATGCTTCTGAAATATAGTGTTGGTGCCAGAAAGAATGTCAGGAGCAATTTCAAAGGAACAAAGAAGCCAGAGTAAGAGGGATCCACTGACCAAATTTCAGGAATTTGACCATCACATAATAATCATCACAATTTTCCTAGGTAAAAAAAACAAGGTGTTTAAGAAAGGCCATGAATTCACAATGAAACTTAAAACAGAAAATTTAAAGTATGAAAAAGCCAAGTTGTATTGTAAAAGGAAAGTGAACGACTATGTCATGCTCATGATATAATGTAAAATATAACTCCAAATGTTTCTTATTCCATTCGCCATGGCTCACAATGAATCTCACCAGAACCATGTCTACATCTACAGTCTTGTTCCTGCTACTTAGCTGACAGACAACTTTGCAGCAATAGTGCAGCACGGCCTTGTGAAATTTCTGGAATAAGTTTACCCAATCTTATCCCAAAGCATTAGAGTTTGATGTCACTTCTATAGAAACTTGCATAACTTTCCCCTTCAATGCTCTTAGTCTTCCTTCCACTGTCAATTGCTCACTGATGCTTTCTCCTAGTACTGTATCTAAAACAACCCCCTTTCCCCATCAACTCTCAGTTTACACTAATTTTATGTTTCTTTATTGCATATATCACTTCTTAAAATATTTATTTGAATTTTTGCTATCTTTACAGATTTATTTATTCAGGAGGTATTCAACAAGCAGAGTTACAGACACAGAGAGGGAGAGACACAGAGAGGTCTTCTTCTATCAGCTGCTTCACTCCCCAAATGGCTGCAATGGCCTAGGGCTGGGCCAGACTGAAGCCAGGAACTTTTCTGGGTTTTTCACATTGGTGCAAGGACCCAGCCACTTGGGCCATCTTCCACTGCATTTCCAGGCCATCAGCAGGGAGCTGGATGGGAAGTGGAGCAGCTGGGACACGAACTGATGCCCATAGGGGATGCCAGCGCCACAAGTGGAGGCTTCACCTACTATGCCACAGCGCTGGCCACTGAATGTTTTCTGTCTTTACCTGTAATTTAAGGTAGTCTTTCAAAAGTTCATGGGAAGTGAATGTTATGCAAAAGTTTTACAAGGATTTCAAAGTGTTTTTTTTTTTTTTTTGCATCAAAGCAAACTTATTGTTTAATTCCATGCTTCCACAAACTTGTTGAAAGCCTTTCAGACAAGAATTATCTGTGCTATCAGGTAAAGCACAATCATGCTTAAAATATGAAAAAAAATGTTCAGTTAGCACATGCTACAGCTCAGAAAATATCATTTGACTGAATGAATCTATGGAAAATACAAAGTAATCCAAAAGCAGCGAGGATTGAGCATCAGCAATGGTCACACAGAATAGCCAGGGAAAGAGGGAAGAATTAGATGTCCCAAGTAGTTACATGAAATAACTCAGGAAAAAGAGGATAAAACAATAATATTATTGGGGCCAGTTCTGTGGCGTAGTGGGTAAAGCTGCCGCCTTCTGCGGTGCTGGCATCACATATGGACGCCCATTCAAGACACGGCTGCTCCACTTCCAATCCAGCTCTTTGCTATGGCCTGGAAAAGCAGTAAAAGATGGCCCAAGTCCTTGGGTCCCTGAATCCGCGTGGGAGACCAGGAAAAAGCTTCAGGCGCCTGGCTTCGGATCAGCGCTGCTCCGGCCATTATGGCCATCTGGGGAGTGAATCGGCGGATGGAAGACCTCTTTCTCTCTCTCTGCCTCTGCCTCTCTGTACTCTGACTTTCAAATAATAAATAAATAAATCCTTTTTAAAAAGCAATATTATTAAAGGTGGTGAATTAGTTCTCAAAGTAGAGATAATTTCAGAGATTTGATACTAGAACTTCTGGGAAGCAAGATTTCTGGGTGGGTTAATAATTATGAGAAATTTTTTTATTAAATTTTTTTTGTTTAAGGTAAACAAATTTCATGTAATTCATACACACAGATTTGGAAATACATTATTAAAAATAGTGTTGAGTGGTGAAAAGGAAATGGGTTATGTAATACAGGTGAAGGGAGTATTAAAATACATAATTTTATGGGGGAATCACAAGGTTGGAAATTAACAAAAAATTATGTGAAAGATGTAAGTCTAAAAAGTTTTAGTGATACAATAAGGTGATCTGAATTTTCAAAACTCGATTAGCAGCTCAAACATCAAATAATTTAGAAAAAGAACCAAGATCTATGCACTAAAAGAAAATCAATATCAGTAATCCATTTTTGAAATCTGTACTGTCCTAAGAAAAGCTCTTCCTCTTTTCGATTTGCAGAAATTACTATGATCTTTAAGTGGTGTTACGGTATTTCTGCAACCTGAAGAAGACTATTGTGCTTTGTTCTAAATTCCTGAAGCCATAGGTCTAGATAGAGACCTGAAATTAAAACCATATGGTTTAATATACACACATATAGTAATTCAAATAGAAATTAAATATTTAAACATATTATATTTATATGTAATCTGTTTTACTTAATGTGATGAAAGAATTCCAAAGAATCTGAAAAAATTTTAAATAGTAATCCAAGTAGTTAAGTAATGTTATTTAGAATCAGGGCTTTACTGTGCAAAAAGTTGCTATTCAAAGTTTTCTTAGCTTATCACCTTAATAAATTTAACAGTAAGTAAAAATAATAATGCTTATTAATTACCATATTCTAAATATTTCATGTACAATATCATCTATTTCTGGAATGCTAACACTTCTTTCAAGGAATTGTTTTAATCAGGAATGAAGTAATCAACTTGGTCTCCTCCAAAGAGTTAATTTAAAGGGTAGGATATTGGCAGGAGGATTTCTAAGGCTAATTTCATCTTTAATATACACTACTCAATGCATGTGATCCAGACCACACATTTACAACATGCGACTCTCTACTCAACTGACTTTCTGAAGGCAGCGATAGTGTTTGCTGGGGAAGGTCCAAGGAAGAAGTTTCTAGGTGATGGAAACATTTTATGTCTTGATTACACATTTTCTATACATCAACAGGAACAAAGAATAAAAAATAAATACTGAATTCTGATTTTTAGATTTGCTTAGAGTTAAACAGTGAGAGAGACAGACAGAAAGGTCTTCCTTCTGTTGGTTCACCTTCGAAATGGCCACTATGGCCAGAGCTATGCTGATCCGAAGTCAGGAGCCAGGTGCTTCGTCCTGGTCTCTCATGCGGGTGAAGGGGCTCAAGCACTTGGGCCATCCTCCACTGCCTTCCCGGGCCACAGCAGAGAGCTGGACTGGAAGACGAGCAACTGGGACTAGAACTGGCGCTCATATGGGATGCCAGCACCGCAGGCAGAGGATTAACCAAGTGAGCCACGGCGCCAGCCCCCACAATAAAGTTCCTAAACTATGTTTTGTGTCTAAGCTTGACCAAAAAGGTAAGTAATTTGTGATAGTCAGAACAGTGCTGTTTTGGCTGGTGCCATTTCTCTGTCTCTGTATCTTTCAGCATTTCAAATAAAATGAAAATAAGTATTTTAGAGTCCAGTTCTTAATAACAATACCCTGAAGTATTTAAGAGTGATAAGAATAATACTGAATGCATTACCAAATGGTTCAGAAGAAAAATATGCTTCCAGATTTGGAGAAGTTGAAAAAACAATGTAAACGGAGTAAAATGTAAGAAAATTTTGAATCTAGGTAAAGTTATAAACGAGCTCACTAGGCTAATCCTCCGCCTTGCGGCGCCGGCACACCGGGTTCTAGTCCCGGTCGGGGGGTCGGGGAGCCGGATTCTGTCCCGGTTGCCCCTCTTCCAGGCCAGCTCTCTGCTGTGGCCAGGGAGTGCAGTGGAGGATGGCTCAAGTCCTTGGACCCTGCACCCCATGGGAGAACAGGATAAGTACCTGGCTCCTGCCTTCAGATCAGCATGGTGCACCGGCCGCAGCGCGCCGGCCGCGGTGGCCATTGGAGGGTGAACCAACAGCAAAGGAAGACCTTTCTCTCTGCCTCTCTCTCTCACTGTCCACTCTGCCTGTCAAAAACTTAAAAAAAAATGAGTTCTCTATACACTTCTTGCCATTTTTATGCAGTGTGAAATTATATCAATGTGAAAAAGTTCAGAAAACAAATATGATGAATATCTAAGTGTAGGAGGCTTATATTCTCCTTTCACAGAGTTTCTTATGCAGGAAATGCAGCAAAATAAAAATTGTATTGTCCATTTGCATGATTCACAATATGCAAAAGGGTTGCAACATCTTGATTTTGTTCTGACAATCAACTTGGGAAGTTGAAATCCTTGTGGCCACCCCACAGATGCAAAAACTAAAGTTCAGGGGCCAGTGCTGTAGCGTAGTAGGTTAGGCATCTGCCCATAGCACTGTATCTCCAATGAGCGTTGGTTCGAGCCCTGGCTGCTCCACTTGCGATCCAATTCTCTGATGAAGGCCTGGGAAAGCAGTAGAAAATGCCCCAAGTGCTTGGGGCCCTGTACCTGCATGGGAGACCCGGGAGAAATTCCTGGCTCCTGGCTTTAGATCAGCCCAGCTCCAGGCCATGGCAGCCACTTGGTGAATGAACCAGTGAACAGAAGATCTCTCTGTGTCTCTCCCTATCTCTGTCTGTAACTCTGACTCTCAAATACATACATAAATCTTAACCAAAAAAAAAAAAAAAAAAAAAAAAAAAAAAAAAGAGAGAGAGAGAGAGAAACTAAAGTTCAGAGATCTTAAATTGCTCCTCTGCAGTCACACGGGGTCAGTCTCATACATAAAACGACAATTCTGTGCTCTGGTTTAAAGTTAATCTAGCCTTTAAATGATAGCAAAGTTGGTCCATACTTTTACCAATTCACCTTCTAAGGTTGTAAAGGGCAGGTCATTGGTAGAGAAGCAGAACAGGCACAGGGATATTTAGGAACATCTGGGAGCACTGAGAACTGAAGGACGTGGATGACAGTGGTGACAATAAGATTAAAGACGGGGCAAGAGTTGCCCAGCCCAGCTCCATGTGGGTTATTCTTTCGGGGAGGACGTTAATAAGTTTCTATCTGCACACATACAACTTTAAAAATACAACAGGCAATATTAGCATACTGCTAAAAATGCTTTCTCTTGAAGTATCTACATCAGTGTCAAAAACATTTTTATTTTCTTAAAGACATGAAGTATGAAACAAGAAAATCATGTCAAAACCAAGAAATAATTCCACTGAGTGGCTAAGAAGAGTAAAATGCAGGGTTGGGAAGGATAATTTTTAATTCATCACAGTTCTAATATAGCTTTCTTAGCTTCTGCTCAAATCAAATCTATTTGAAAAACATTTTATGTCCTATGTGACTGCACATGTGTTTAGATTAAATGAAACTCTCTATTCCTTCATATATTTGTACTTTGAAGAGATATATTATTGGTGTCATTGACCTATAATAAGTACATTTATAATAGATAATTACAAAGATGGCACTAATATTATGCAAGTCATTAATAGATAATTGAAAGACATCACTAATATTATGGAAGTCTGGTTAACATTTAGCAAGTGTATGTAAGAATATCAAACATAAATTTATTAAATCAGAGGTTAATAGAGCAAGGTTGCTGACTTACTAAGTCCTGTCTATGTGCAATAGAAAATGCTGAATCTTGAGCAAAAAATACTTTTTATTTGCAACACACTTAGGATATAGATGTTACTCACCTGTAGTACACACACACACACACACACAAAAACAAAAATACAGGGGAACTTCAAGAAGTTTTGTGAAAAATGTAATTGAAAGATTTGTTTTGATGCAAAATATTTTTGAAATCTGTGTATAGTATTCTCATAATACACATTTTCATGAATATTGTGGAGACCCCTCGTATGTACAGATGTTGTAAAAAGCCAAGGTTACCAGGGAATGGGAAAATGGCCTGCTGCAGATGTTTGTTGTATTATGATTGAAAACAGGTTAAAATATAATGATGAGGCAGCAACATTCTTTAGCTGTTGGAGAGGTTGCAACCTAGTCACCTACATGGAGCATTGAATGCACAGAATCAGAAAGCACTTTAGATGTAGATGGGGCAGTACCCTGACAGTTCCTCTGGAGGCCAGCTAGTGGGCCATGTAGGAATCAGGCCCAGAGTCCTGATTCTACAGATTCTTGGGGTTGGACATCCAATCTACTCGCACTATGGTGATGTGTTTTTAGACATAGGCTCAATCCTTTCATGCTGATTCCCCCTGGCTCTCCCTATGACCCCTAAAACTTTCCCAGACCTCAGAGTCTGATAATTCATCTGTTTTCAACAGAGAGCTCTCAGTGTCTTTGTTGGTAGCATAGTTAAGTGTATTTAACCTGAGTAACCACAGCTGTTTAGTTCACACGTGTGTGCCCGTGGCTCTTTCCTCTGAGATTCTGGATGCAGGCTGCAAGTTGGTGCTCCTAATCCTCATAGATGACGTCATTCACTGGAGGTGGCCCCTATTTGGTGAGGCTCAGGGAATCAGTCCTAGGTTAGGTGCAAAAATATGAGGATGCTGATCTTTTTCTGAAAAAATTCAGAACTGTTTGGATGTGGCTATCTGAGAGGTGTCAACTCTTATGTGAAAGAAGATAATTAACATGTTTTTGGGCCCAAGATCATTCATATCTTTTTCCTTTCCCCCATCTCTCTCTACTCACCCCTTTATTTCCTGTGGTACTGCCTTAGGAATGGCAGTGTGTAAGAAAAGCAAGTAAATTCCAGGATTTAAAGGGAATTTTGCCCTGTTATTTTATAAAAATGAAGTTAGAAATGCATGACATTAGTTCTAAATTTTATTTACTTATTTATTGATTAATGTTAATTTATTTAAGGGGAAGAGAAAGAGAGGGAGTGAGGGAGAGAGAGAGAGAGAGAGAGAGAGAATCTCCCACTTAGTATTTCACTGCCCCAAATACTCACAACAGCTGGGGTTAAGGCCAGCTTAAGCTGAGAAACCAACTCAGGTTTCCTACACACTTGTTCTATCACCTACTGTTTCCCAAGGTGCACATTAACATGAAACTGGAATCGGGAGCAAAGTCACGGCTTGAACCAGGCACTCTGATATGGGATGCAGGCATCCGAATTTGCTGCACCAAATGCACCCCTGATGGAAGAGTTTAGTGAGTTTGCATGAAATGGGATGCTTGGCAATGCCTGCTCTGGTGACCTTATCTGGGAAGGGACATGTGACATGCTACTTACCCATACACACAGTGGGCAGCAGACACCAGCCAGTCTCTGCTAACTAGAGAAGCACCGCAGAGCAGTTGACTGTTGTAGTACAGAGCAACAATCCAGGGCCAGGCCCCTTCGTTGGCATTAGTCCCTCCAACAATCCTGGGACTGACGTCTTGGGCCACTAGCTTTGTTCCACATACTGTTCAAATAAATGAAGAGAGAATATCTACTTTACTTTGTTAGGTTTCTTTTGACCATGAAAATTGAATAGTGAGAAAATGCCCAAGGGACTTACATGCTCCTCTTAGAATTTTAAACTGAAAACTTGAAGGAGACATAACAAAATATTTACTTACACTTATGGTTACACTGTAACATAATGAGGGAATCTTGTAAACATTGTGAGCTGTAATGGAAAAATAATTATATTTCAAAAATTGTACATGTAACATTTTATAGTAAAACAGTGTAGGTTATCCCTACTTTCTTGTTTTAGTAAATAAGCGTTTCAACGGAAATATCATCTAGGAGATGTGGGCAGGTTGAAATGCAGAGCAGAAATAGGCCCAGTTAAGACAAATAGAGCTGCATGTGCATCCGTGCCACTTGCTCTTCATGTGATTTTGGGTAAGTTGTAGAATATCCCCCAAAACCTAAGTTCTTCATCCATAAAATGGGGCCAACAATCTTTACAATAGTAGAATTTTATGAGGATTGAAGCAAATGCTTTCCATAGAATTATTTCCATGCCTTATACATAATGAACATTAATCATTGATAGGTATGCTTGTTTTTCTCTAACCAACCTTGCAATTCATCATTCAGCAATTTAGTAGTCTTCCCTTATCCTCAGCAGATACCTTTTAACACCCCCAGTGGATGCCAGAAACCACAGATAATACTGAACCCTGCAATTAAATGCCCTTTTGATTTTAATCAAGCACTTATCACACCATAACTGTAACTCTTGCATCTTGAGTATATGAGAGCAAATGACATTGGTTTCTTCTCACAATAAAAGATTTATTCTTGGCATAGATTTTAGCAACACCAGCATGAGTTTCTTTTCTTTCCTTATTTACTCAGCAATTTCACTTTTTCACTTAAAGGAAACATTTTACAGCTTCTCTTTGGCACGTCCAATTCACAGGATCACTCTTTTGTGCTTTGAAGTCATTACTGAGTTAAAAAATGGTTAGTTGAATACAAGCATCATGAGACCCCAACAGTGTATTTGATAATCCTGAGAGCTACTAAATGACTTCTGTATGAGTACCGTATATGAAGACACTTCAAAATGTAGAACAATAATCATAGAAGTACATATGTCTCTTGGACAGACTAATTTCATTTTCTTTGGAGATGCAATTGCAGAATCATATGGTAGTTCTGTTTTTTTTCGGAGGAGCTTCCAAACTGTTTTCCACAATGGCTGTACCAATTTATATCCCAATCGGCAATGTATAAGTGCTCCTTCACATGTTTGTCAGCACTTGTTTTCATTTCCTTTTGGTAACAGCATATCTAACTAGAAGAGAAACCTCATAGTGGTTTTGATATGTATGTTCTTGATGACTAGTAATGTAAAGCATTTTTCGTTACCCTCACATTACACAATGTATACATGCATTGAAATATCATGTGATATCAATAAATATATATAATTTTTATGCCAGTCAAATATTTTTAAATACAGAAACTGAATTAAAAGTAAGATCACTTGGTGGCCAAATTTTTTGAAATTCATTCATAATATATTCATTATAAGCATTTCGCATAAACTTTTTGAAAAACTCTAGTATGTATGGATTTCAAAACTAAAACTTATGCTTTGATTTCATTTCCATAAACTTTTTGAAGTACCCTTATACAGTGTGGACAAACGGTACAGAGTAATAATTCATGCCTTGCACGGTATGACACAAGCCTGTCATGCTACTGACAATGGCATGTAATTAGAAATTGATGTATTGTTTGTTTCTGGAATTTTCCATTAAATATTGCATACTGTAGCTGACCACAAGTAACTGGAACCGCAGAGAGGAGGATCACATATAAGGAAGAAATAAAATACAGAGTGTGCCTCAGTCTTGCCAGTCCCACAGCTATTCAGTTCAATACTGTGGAAGGTTGATGAATAAATCAAAATTTTGCTTTCAAAAGAGCAGAAATGGAAATGGCAAAAAGTAGGCAAAAATATTGAAAACATCCATTACCTAAAAATTTGGATCCTAATTTTTTCCCATGCTATGAATTCTATTTTAAGCAAAAATTAAACCAAAAATTACTTTATTTTACAGTGTGTTATACTAACTAACCACTAGAGATCAGCATAACATAAGGAATTAAAACATGTGCCTACACTGTTTCCTATTGTAGCTACCGCAGATGATAGTCACCATAAAACAAAAAAGTACATGCGAACTCACATATATAATTTTAATGACATATTTATATCTTCAACTGCACTTTATTGGGTGTGTCATTTAGTTTTTTGAACTTTTAGACAAAAGAAAAATGAATGATAAATAAGACCATTTGTCCAAAGCAATTCTTCTGGAACATGTACTTCTGGAACAAGTCCAATAAGGTTTATTTGAACTCACATGCATTCATAATGTCTGATTCATAAACTCTTTACAATAGAAGATAATTTCAGTTGAAATACTAGAAAATATATTCTGTTGGTAACCAATGTGTATGTATCCATATCTATCTACACAGATTTATTGATATATTCTATAAGCTCCAAAGAAAAATCATCAATTATGTTGTGAAATTACATCCAAACTCTTTCTACCTCTGCAGTATTTGGCAAGAAAAATCCATATTCAAAATGATCCATCTTTCTAAGGTACTTTTTAATGATCTTAGAAAGATTAAGCAATGCTTAATGCTCTGTGCCATGCATAAAACTGATGAATTTGGGTGCTGTCATTGTGGGATACCAAATTAAGCATGCTCAAGTCCTGATTATTCCACTTCTTATCTAACTTCTTGTTAATGAGCCTGAGAGGCAGAAAATGGTGACCCAAGTACTTGGGTTCATGCCACCCATGTGGAAGACCCAGATGGAGTTTTGGCTACCAGCTTCAGCCTGGACCAGCCCGAGCTATTGTAGCCATTTGGGGAGTGAATCAGTTGGTGGAAGATTCTCTCTCTCTCTTACTCTGCCTTTCAAATAAATCCTTTATTTTTAATTGTTTTTTGTAAGCAGCACATACAAGTTTCTGATTAACTTAAAGGTAACAAGAAAACACCACTGGCCGGCGCCATGGCTCACTAGGCTAATCCTCTGCCTTGTGGCGCCAGCACACCGGGTTCTAGTCCCAGTCGGGGCGCCAGATTGTGTCCCGGTTGCCCCTCTTCCAGGCCAGCTCTCTGCTGTGGCCAGGGAGTGTAGTGGAGGATGACCCAAGTACTTGGGCCCTGCACCCCATGGGAGACCAGGATAAGCACCGGGCTCCTGCCATTGGATCAGTGCGGTGCGCCGGCCACAGCGCGCCAGCCGCGGCGGCCATTGGAGGGTGAACCAAAGGCAAAAGGAAGACCTTTCTCTCTGTCTCTCTCTCTCACTGTCCACTCTGCCTGTCAAAAAATAAAAAAAAAAAAAGAAAACACCACTGAATTTGCACACACTTCTCCAACAAACTCGCACATGCAGTGTCTCATGCTTGCTGTATCTCTAGTCAGAAAGAATAGTGAATACATCTTTTGTCTAGATATATTTATAAGAAATGGAGAGAAACATAATTTCCAACCTGGCCTTGTCCCTAGAGTCAGAACCAGGTTAGTCCTCTGTACAAGAAGAATGACTGTGCCATGATCCTGTGTCTTTCTCTCCGATGAGCTGTGCAAAGGTATGCTACACATGGATGGAATTTTAATCTGCTGTATTGACAAAAAAAAAAAAAAAACTAATTTCTCTCTCAACTTATGTCTAGTTATGCACTCCCTGCTTTTCTTTTCTTTCTCCATTCTAGAACTGCTCTTTAGAATGGGCTGCTGCCTTCAGGAATTTAGAAGATGGCATGTTAAAGTGGAAAAGTATTGGATTCAAATAATGTTGGATTATACTCTTCATACTGCCTCTTAAGTTTGAGAACTGTGCAAATCACTGATCAACAATAGGCTTCCCTTTCCTCATCCTTATAATCAAGGAATTCTGATAAAGTTACAGAGCTTCTAGAGAGAGTGGAAATAATCTCAACAATATTTCTACTTTGGAAGCAGTCGAAGATATGCATTTAATAAAGTGCTTGATAAGCACTTTGTATCTTATAGCTAGTACTCCTCTTAGAACAAAATGTTGAATAATATATATTGTCAAATTTCCATTGATTTCTAGGACTAAAACTGAAGTGGTCCAAAACTTTGGAAGAAAAGAGAACTCAGTATTGGCAGCTCATAAACTGTACATTTCTTATTACATCAGGTCATATTGCAGATATCACGCTAAATAGTCTTCGCAATGGTGGGAAATGGTAGCCTGAGTGTGTCAAATACTTGACAATAGAATTTAAAAATGAGGATATAGGTAATTTTTCATAGTTGGACAATCATTTTTACTAGTCATTCTCTTCTTTCTTAATTTTTAAAAGTTTATTTATTTATATATCCAGTAAGAGAGCAAACAATAAGATAGAGAGAGAGGGATATATTCCATTTACTAGTTCATTAACCAAATGCCCTCAGAGCAACAGTTGGGTCAGGCTAAAGACAGGAGCCAGGAGCTCCATCCGTATATTTCACACATGTGGCAAGGACCCAAGTACTTCATTCATGATCTGCCGCCTCCCATGGTGTGCATTAGCAGTAAGCTGGATGGAAACTAGAACCCAGAGGTGGCACTCCATCCCAGGCACTCTAATAGGGGATGCGAGCACCCCAAGTGGTGGCTCACCCTGCTGCACTATAACCTCTGACCTGTAACTGGCATTTTTTGTTAAGTATTTACCAGCTTAGCTCTGCTCTGAAATACCTATAAAGTTAAGATGAATTTTTTTTCTAAAATTCCTTTGCTTTTCCTTGAAGATTCTTAAATAAGATATGAATAGAAGAAATTCTCAGTGAACAAGCTACTTCAAGATCTATAATGACTGTATAAATTTAGATAAATCATACAGAAAGAAAACTTAGAATCCTGCCCCATCACTTCCAGATGCTTTGCTTTATCCCCAATGAGACTCATAATACCAATCAGGGCCCAGCAAACACTGATATAAAACATTCAACTGCAAAGTACCTTTATTGGCACTAAAAATACTCCTTTACCAATTTATTTTACTAGTTTAGCACAGAGAAATGGAAAATTGTCATGCATAATTGACTAATTATATAATTTCATTTTTAACCATTAAGCATGTAAAACAAAATATCTTGCAATAGCATCTTAAATCTTTGTAGTTACAGCTTCTTCTTAGAGTTATATTCTTTCTGCCCACACCTGGCATTTAATGCAGCTGTAAACTTTAGAATCCAACTGCACAATTTCAAGCAAAAAAGTGTTGCTAACATCCATGTAGGAGAAATGACTAAATGTAAGCTAAAATAGAGCTTTGAAAACCAGGAGGATGCTGCTTATTAGTACCTAAGGTTCTAAGGTGCAAATAAATCTAATTTTAAAAAGCAAATGGAATGCATAGTACAACTACAAGTCTATACTCTTTTAGATAATATTCATGTTCTATTGGCTAATAAAGAGAAAACAATACACTCATTTCCTCCAATCCCCATTATTGTCTTTAATGAAACTAATTTTTGTCACTTTTTTAGTGTTATCAACATTGGACTTATTTATCCTAGGTCTCACAATTTCTACCGCATTCATTTTTTTAATGAATCTAAGGGCAAAAATAAAGCAATGTATGGAATTTGAACTTATCAAATCCCTGGTGTAGTAAAAAGTTACATAGAAAACTCTAATTTGACCATCTTATCCTATATAAAAGAGCTAGGCAATGTCATCAGATAGGATTGGTTGGATAGTATTTGATGAAAGAATAGAGAAAGTCAAATAACTTTCAAGATTTTATGGCCATTATGTGGCAGCATTCAAATATGTCTGGATTTAAAAAATCTATCCCTTTCCCAGTTCATGTACAATTTTATCAAGAACAAATCTTAGACCTACCTTGGTGTTAGAATTAAGCTACCATTAGGCGCCGTGTTTAATTTCACAAATGGTCCAGTTTCAGTAGAGAAGATTGGAGTTGATGAGTTTTCATTCCTAGGGAAAATAGACATATAGACAGAAGCAAATAAAGAAACCATAAGCTACACTTTTAGTTACTTAATGCTGTGGACATTGAATGAAATTATGACATTCCACATGAGGGAATTAATATTTTAATATAAAGCTTCATATGTTTTGCTGTCTGAAAGATAGTGCATATCCATAGAATTACCCATAATGACACAGAATGTCATTTTAATTTATGCATAATATCTGTAGTCCTTGTTTTCACTTGCACATATCATTTTATCAACTGATTTTTTTTCTCATTTGACTTTTTCTGTGTTGCCCAATAACTCTAAAATGATAGATTCGGAGTGTCAATTTCACAAAATTGCTGCATCATAATTTATGAAGTCTTTATGTATGCTCCTTAAGAACAACATAGGAAATGAAGATAATCTATATTTATCATTCAACAGGGTGCTTTGTTCCTGATATTACATTGAATTCAAAGCCTAATAAGCCCGAATTTAAAGTCAGAGTCATGTGATTGCTCTAAAGGGAGTAGTATGTATCTTCCACTGGGGAGTGTCAATTGATGTTCTACCACAGGGTGGAGAAAGAGACACTTACATGTGACAAGACATTTAAACCCATCGGCTTTCTATTCCTTGAAATCTGTTATATCCATGCTCTCAAATGTGAGTCTTAACTAAAGATTTCTCATTATCCTTTCTTTCTCTAGACAGAGACCTTAAGCTTTCAATTCCTAAATGTTTTTCTGCCTTTTGCTTATTCCAGATTTTAATGTTGACATAAAAATATGCGTTAGGCTATAAATGTCCTGGTTTCTGCTATCTTCTGCTAGTCAGCAAGAAGATGATGCTATTCCTACCTACTGAAGAAGCTTGCTGGGTTTATTCATTGCCTCTTGAAAAAAAAATAGTCCAATGTCTTCCCACACTACAGTGAGCACTGAGCCTTCCTGTCTGGATGTAGGATATTTCCAAGAAACACTCGGAGTTACGATTAAAAAGAGAAGAATTAAGCAGAGGGTAGTTCCTGTCTTTCTGAATGCTTTGTATGAACTGAGAATGTCTGGTAGTTTTAATCCACTGAACAGAGATCTGGGGCAGTGGAGGCTTTATTGAGAGTCCCAGAATTTAGCACCCTATGAATTTTATTTTACCAGCAGATAAAAGTAACTCAAGCATTCAAAGCTATTACCATTACTTTAATAAAATCTGAAATAGATTTATCAACAGAAAGATGGACCTTGTTGGTTTTGTTAGAGAAGAATCATTTTATTTAAGTGTTTATGTAAATGCAGTTTCTAGAGGTAGGAAACAAAGTGGGCATGAAAAACTCAAAAGCAGCCAAGGATGCAGAAGGTCAGTAACACCCAGGTAGTGAGGGCATCACTAATGCAGAATGGCTATGTTTAAGGACTCACACTTTCACAGAAGACAGATTGAGGATCAAAACAGATTTCAGAGGACTTTGAAACAGACCATTGAGGATGATTCTGGTAGAATTCATCGCATTCATCTAGGATTTTAAAAATATGAGTGAGGGATGTGTTTTTGGCCTAGTGGTAAAACCTCCCAAGTCCTTTATTGGGGTGCCTGGATTATTTCTGGCTCTTGCTCCTGATTCCAACTTCCTGCTAATGCAGACCCTGGGAGGCAGTGGTCATCACCACTAATTAGGTTTCTGCCACCTGTGTGGGAGACATACATCAAGTTCCCAGTTCTCAGCTTTAACCAGATCCAGTCCTGTCTGTCCAAATGTTGCAGACAGGAAGCATGAGTTTTATCAGCAAACGCTTTAGAAGTGAAAGTCCCCAGTTATGGGCATTTGGTGTAGTTGTTGAGACACACTTAAGATACCTACATCCAATATGGGAGTGCCTGGGTTGGAGGCTGCCCTCTGTTTCTGATCTCAGCTGCTTGTTAATGCACACCCCAAGAGGCACATTGATGGCTCAAGTGTTTGGGTCCCTTCCATCCACCCAGGGACCTGTATTGACTTTCAGACTCCTGGCCTCAGCCTGACCCAGCCACAGTTTGTGGGCATTTGGGAAATGAACCAGCAAATGAGATTTCTCCTCTTTCTCTCTTCTTTTTTCCCCCTGTTACCTTTCAAAACATAAACAAATAATTTTTTGAAAGAAATACAAATACTCTAGCCTCACTCCATGCCAAGAACCAGAACCTCTTGGATTGAGGGTCCCATGCTCTGTGTTACAACAAGTTCTCTAGCTGTCAGAAAACCCAAATAGATGCCCAAATAGATGTTGTTTTCTTCTACTTGCATGAGTCTCTGCTCTTGTACTTCTAAGGTGATTTCTAGCCACCTGATAATCCGTTTTTAGGCACTCATCAGTAGTGGGTAAATATCTTGGAGGATGTTTCCTTAATATATTTCAGAGATGTAGAGTCTAGACTTTTCAATTTCCTGTCTATTTTTCCTTTCCTGTCCCTTGGATAGGAACTTGAAGAGACCTATTAATATCTCTGGAAATTAGAAACAAAATATAGACAAACATTAAATGAATATTGATACTAACAACCTAACAGTACTATATAGTGACCATCAGTTTATATGAAAATTTCCAGTTTTCAGTGGCAGATATTAAAATTTGGAGTTTAATTCAAAATGGACTACTTGCATTTCAAATTTTGCTAAGTCAGACTCATCTTTTTCTAACTGAACATAAGTTATTCCAGTTTGTATGCACAAGAAGCAGAATACACGGTAGCAGAAGTTTACAACAAACTATTCATTGTCTCAAGAAAGATGAGGCAATGAAAACACATTAAAATATTATTGATGGGGCCGGCACTGTGGCACAGTAGGTTAACCTTCCATCTGTGGCACCGGCATCCCATATGAGTGACAGTTCGAGTCTCAGCTGCTGCACTTTGGGTCCAGCTCCCTGCTAATGCACCGGGAAAAGCAGCAGAGGATGGCCCAGGGCCTTGGGCCCCTACACTCATGTGGGAGACCTGGAAGAAGCTCCTGGCTCCTGGATTTGGATTGGCCTAGTTCCAGCCATTGCGGCCATTTGGAGAGTGAACCAGCAGATGGAAGACCTCCCACCCCCACCCCCCCCGCCTCTCACTGTCTATAACTCTCCCCCTCAAATGAATAAATAAAATCTTTTAAAAAACTATTGACAAAATAAAGGGTTAGCAATCCCATTAAGTCACCAATTTCAAAGACAACATTTTGGAACTACTGAAAAATTGAATTGGTCAGAGAGTACATGATATTTTAAGTTCCAAAACTAATGCACACAAGAGAGGGGCTTCCCGCCTCTTTTCCTGTGCATGCAAAGAAATTGAATGTTAATTTTTTGAGAGGCACTCTGGGACAATTACTTTTTCTAAGTCTTGAAACCTTCCAGATCTGCAGGTTGAGATAAGTCCATCACATATTTACATAGCGGTTTGAAATCAGAGATGTTTGGTATCACACAGAAACACTGTTTAGCATTACCTTGTTGACATACTAGTGCTTCTAGCCACCTATTTCTAAACCTTTATTATCATTTTTATGAGATATGCACACTCAGAGGGCTCCCCTGACTTCAGGAACTTTATTGTATGTGAAAAAAAGAAGCAAACAGATGTAGTCATTATTATTGTTGAGGTCATACATGGAGCATAAGAATATGTTTTCAAGTGAATTCAAGAGAAAGAAAAAAGGATATCCCAGGGCCACTTGCATGGTATTAAATCTTCTTCCTCTCTTTTCAGGCCTTTCTCTTTTGTCTCACTCCTCAGACTGTATTTGCTCTGATAAGAATTCTCCCCTGAAGCAGGAGCTTAGGTACCAATGTTTAAAGCCTTTGGACACACTAAAGCTAAAAAGAATGATGTATGCTGCAAATACTGCAGCCAGGCACTGCAGCTCATTTCACACCCCAAAAGGTTTAAGTAATGAATAGAGCCAGGTAGGATTATCCTAAAAAGTGCTTTTTGGAGAAGGATGCACCTTCTTTTCAGATTGGAGTGGAAGAAGAGGATTGATTTGGTGGGATAGTAGTAGAGGGAGAGCATTTTATAGGCAAGGGTATGGTGGATGGAAGAGATGTGATGGCAAAGGTCATCCAGCTAGGAGTCATCACATGAAAGTGATTAGGCAAAACAAACATCATGGATGAATTTGATAGACTTAAATTGCTTACTGCTTGCTACTGTTATGGCAATATATCTGACACTCACTTAGCCCTATGATAATTCTTCACAAACTGGTAAGTTTACTTATTTTAGATTTGCTGGTCCTGACATTTAAAATTATCTTAGCCCAATTAATTTCCTTCTTTGTGCAGCTACTGTGTTAACAGCAGGAGGGAAGCGAGAGTCATTCTGGTAGCTATTCTCTGTTGTTTTACAGGTGTGCTGATGTTAGGAAGGAAACAAATTGCTGGCATTTCTACCAAAAATATGACTGAGAGATGTGATACTTCTAGGAGATTGTCGAAGAGACAGGCTCTCAATGGACATTATCTGGACACCTTGGACAACATGATCTACTGTAACATTACTTTCTCAGATGCTATCAGAGTTTATTTATTTTAGAGTAAGAGGCAGATGACACACTCATCCATATTTGGTACAAAGTTTTCTCAAGGCATATGTTTTCCACTGTATTATTACTTTATAAGAATTTGTGTGAAATTTCCTTTAGTAATCAGTGCAAACACTATCTGCCTTTCCTTATAAGACTGGTAACATTTATATAATCTCATAATGAAAGTTACAGAATTTTTAGTATTTTTCATTTTCCATGGATTTCCAGAAATCTCAGACATATATGATAGTAATTACAGTAACCTTCTGTAGATTTTCCTTCCTGTGTCTTTGGATTGCTTTTTCATGTAGTGTTCCTATTATATCCCTTCATATAGCCTTTTTCACATATAAGTCAACTTCTTTTTGAAAGGAAATAGGTATGAAGAAAAGAAGGGATAATGAAAGAAAATATTGGGAAAGAAAGAAAGAAAGTTAGTTAAATATGAAGAAAAAGACAAAATAAGGAAGAAAGAAAAAGACGGAAGAAGGAAGAGGATGAAAAAAATTAAAGGAGAGAGAGAAGAAAGAATATTATTCCATCGGACTGTGTCAATTTTATTTAAAATAATCTTTGATTTCCTAGAATATACAGGGCCAATTGCAGATTAAGCTGTTAGAGAAACAGAATGAACAGGAACTTTTTATTATGAATTCACAGTGTTTCAGTTTTCTCCTATTCTTACCTGTCTGTGTCTCAGAATACAGAAGGCACTCCCATCTCAAATAACAGTAGCTAAGAAAATGATAAAGGCCATTGCCTTGTGGTATAAACACAAACTCTTGTTTTTTATGTAACAAGCTATACATTGCCAAAAAAAAAAAAGAAAATACCAAACATCAGAAGGATTTTATTACTCTAATTTCTGTATAATTATATTCTTAGTAATTTCTGGAAACCCAAGTCTTTTTATAGCGCCAAAATACTGATTAAAAAGTATAAGCCAAAATTGAATTAAAGATAAAAGAATTCTACCAAAATTGTTAGTAAAAATCAGTGAAATTCCATATCAAAGAGTATCTTAATTCTCAGGAATATGTTTTCAGATACTTAGTGGACAAAATCATAAAGAGTTTTTTCCTAGTAGAAAATACTAGTTTGTGGGTTGGTGAAAACAGCCTCAGATATTCTTTGGAAAGAGATCTTTCTAAACTCTACAATTAGGCTCTGGTCTGTTGGGGGTAAAGTTATGTCAGAATAACAAACTAAGATAACCCCTGGATTAAGTCAGAGATAATTTTCAACAGAGCATTTACATCAAATTGCAGTAGAAAAATTTTTTTTGATGTTTTGTTTAAAAAAAAAAAATCAGGCACTATCAAACTGCTAAAGCTCGGGTAGGTTTTATACAAGTTCTGTGCCAAGAATGGTATGTTCCTTCAGTATGAGACGGCCTCCGTATCAGAATCACAGGAGCCTCTTTAGAGAACAAAGACTTCTGCATCTCTGTCTAGCCAGGTCCAAAACCTCTGAGCTCAGGTCATAGAGCCCTTGGTAGTCTATGAAAACAAACAGGAGTGCTGGGGTTACATATGAAATAATTACATTTTGATTTTTATTAATCTCTGTTCCAATACAAATGTGAATAACTAATTATCAGCAATACCCATAATATTATCATAAAAACAAATTATAGATATTTTCATATCTTATTGTAGTTGCTACACAAATACAAAAACACCCTTTATATTCACCTTTGATATTAAAGTAATTATTACAACCACCAGTATACCTTATCTAACATTAATAGAGAAATATATTACCATATCATATATTTAGTATTCCATTATTAGTTTACTCCCCAAGTGGCTTCAATAGCCAGGGCTGTGAAGCCTAAAGCCAGGAACCAAGAATTCCATCCGGGTCTCCCACATAGGTAGCAGGGGCACAAGCATTTGGCCCTTCTGCTACCTTCCTAGGCACATTCGCAGGGAGCTATATGAGATGCTAGAGTTGCAGGTGGAAGCTTAACTGGATAAGACGTAAGCCACCTTCTTAACTGTCACCCTCCATTGTCTGCATTCTTAGGATCCAGATATTTAACTATTTTTAAGACATTAATATTTCCTACATTCTACAAAGTTTCATAGTGCTCATGATATCTAGCTTGTGAAGGCTTAGCAAGGCAAATCAACTGCATCATTCATATACTAGGTCAGTTATAGGATGGAGTGCTTTCCTAGGAAAATCATTTAAAATCAATATTTTAAATTTCTTTAACGTTTATTCTTGTATCAGTCTAAAATGTTTTCGTTCACACTTTTATCAAATACATAAAAATGCTAAAAAGTACCTTTTGCTTATGCATCCTATAAATGGCAGGGAATGAAAAACTTTAATATAAAAGAAGGAAAGGCTGATGAAATCTGCCTCATATGATTTACTAGAATCTGTGGGGAATTGCATTTTGTACCCTATCTGCATAAATAATCTTGAGAGACTACAGCGCCTTTTTAATAAATTGACTCCTAAATTACTTTCCACTGTACCAAACACACATCATTTTAAACTCACTAAGTTTTCTTTCAGTTACCATACGCCAGTCTAGACAAATTCTCATTAAGGCTCTAACTTTCTTTCAATTACTAGAGCACTGTGGAGACTATTTAATAAGCACAGGCCCAAAGATTAAAGTCTTTAAAGAGATTACCTGACTTATTTCTGAAGAAAGCAAGTGTCTGACCTTCATCAAGAACTGTGTCTAAGGCAGTGGTATGTATTACTTGCTTTATACACACTAAAAGTCCGATTCTTTGTCCCTGTCTCCAACTGGAAAGACACTGGCCCATAAGAAATGAGGTCAGTGAACTTGAGGGTAAAATCTGTTTTGGGAAAAACACCATGTAAGTAAGCAGTACACAGTTGTATAGGACTATCTTTCATCCACTCAGCCTGGACCATTTTCTAGAACCCTTCTCTGAACTGGCCAAAATATTAGTTTCTACTGATAACATTGCATTAATCTCATTTTTTAAAAATTACCTATGCTTTTTTATTTTTATTTTTATTTGACAGGCAGAGTTAGACAGTGTGAGAGACAGAGAGAGAGTTATAGACAGTGAGAGAGAGAGAGAAAGGTCTTCCTTCCATTGGTTCACTCCCCTAATGGCAGCTACGGCCGGCACTGTGCTGATCCGAAGCCAGGAGCCGGGTGCTTCCTCCCGGTCTCCCATGCAGGTGCAGGGACCCAAGCACTTGGGCCACCCTCTGCTGCCCTTCCGGGTCACAGCAGAGAGCTGGACTGGAAGAGGAGCAACTGGGACTAGTACCGGGTACCCCAAATGGGACTAGAACCTAGGGTGCCGGCACCACACGTGGAGGATTAGCCAAGTGAGCCACAGCGCCGGCCCTCTATTCTTTATTAATCCCTGTCACATAAACCCTTAAAGCAAAGATTATGTCTTACTAATGGAACAAATGACATCATCACTAATGCTTACCTTTCTGATGCAGGAATAACCAACATATTTTATATATTTACTTACATATACTTATCATATGCTATTATTTGTAAATAACATTTATGTAATATGCTAATATTACATAAATACATAAAATGAAGTAAAGTTATATGTTTCCTTTTCAATACATTATGTCATACAAATACAGGAGTCAGTACTATGCTATATCCTTGAGATATTATTCAAAACATTGAAAGTAAAATTTCTATCAAAGGAAAATATTGATTATTTTGACCTTGTGAAGAATGACCCCCCTTAGCCCCATATAATCTTCAAGAAAACGTAGTTATATTTCACAAACAACAATGTAAAGAATGTCTGTGTTTATAATCATTTGAGGATGCTCCAAAATATAGTGAATTAGGACACAAAGCTCCTTGGCAGTGAAAACCAATCACCAAGGACATTCAAATGCATCAGCTGTGGAAACAAGGTCAAGTCACAAATCTCTTTAGCTTAATCTTTACGAAATTCCAAAGTCTATAAAGCTCTCCTCAGCATTGCTTCTTTGACACTGGAAGCAAATGACTTCCTAGGGCTTCATCTCTATGGACTGGATCTTGAACTAAAATCAACATTAATGTAGAAACCTGAAATCAATGCCACTTACTCATGCATTAATTGAAATCAGAATAAACAATTGGCCGGTGTCGTGACTCACTAGGCTAATCCTCCGCCTGCAGCGCTGGCACACCGGGTTCTAGTCCCGGTCAGGGCGCCGGATTCTGTCCCAGTTGCCCCTCTTCCAGGCCAGCTCTCTGCTGTGGCCAGGGAGTGCAGTGGAGGATGGCCCAAGTGCTTGGGCCCTGCACCCCATGGGAGACCAGGAGAAGTACCTGGCTCCTGCCTTCGGATCAGCGCGGTGCGCCGGCCACAGCGCGCTGGCCGCGGCGGCCATTGGAGGGTGAACCAACGGCAAAGGAAGACCTTTCTCTCTGTCTCTATCTCTCACTGTCCACTCTGCCTGTCAAAAAAAAAAAAAATATATATATATATATATATCCATTTCAGAGTTTTGTTAACTCTTTAGCAAAAATTACTATTCCTCCTGTTACCCAACCTCTTGAAGACTCTTTATATCTGAAAATCTCCTATGTTGAGAAGGGGTTCTTCAGCCTGTTTAAGAAAAACTAACATTGATGGAGAAGTAATGAAAGCTGAAAACTTGGGAATTGAGTGATACTAATGCAATTAAGGTACATCCTTAGATAGACTTCAATGATGCACATGTTTTATTAGGATATAGTTTCTGCAGGCAGGATCTTTGGTATTTGTTTAAGCATAATACATGCCATTTAGTAAGCAAAGTCCAAAGAGAGCAACTGATTCTTTCTTTTGGACAAATGGAGTAATTTCCTTAGCTCTGCAAAATACTTAAGAACTCACCATTCATTGAGTTCTCTTCCCTTAGGGTTCCCTTAGGGGTTCCGTCCCCGTTCCCAGCTACTCATTCCAATTCTGATCTCCATTTACTCTTAACAGAATCTTATTTTACTCTGGCAATCTGCACAGTTGCAAAACTGGATACTTTAGGTTTTTATTTTCAAAGCATTGCTTAAGGGGTGGGTTTAGCTTCTTGGCTTCTTTAACAATGTGTGTGAGTCTTTGTGTGCATGCTACTGTGTGTACATGGTAGTCTGTTCCTTAATAAACTGCCCTCCTCCCAGTCCTCTCTTGGAGTTCAAATAAACCGCTTGGTGTATAACCACAACATTTAAAAAAATAAAGAAAGCACACACAGTCTGCCCTTTATTCCTGTGGGTTCCATATTCCTAAATTTAACACCCACAGATAAAAAAAAATGTAAAATAAATTATGTGTACTGAATATGTCATCATTCCCTCAAGGAGTATTAATATTTTCTTAACTTTTACATAATCTTAAGTATTACAAGTAATCTATAAGAAATTTAAAGTTTACAGGATTATGTGAACAGGTTACATGCAAATACTATACCATTTCATGAAATGGACTTTTGCATCACAGAGATTGGTATTTGCAGGGGATCCAGGAAGCAATCCTGTGTAGATTCCAAGGGATGACTACACACATACACATATGTACACACACACACACACACACACACACTCACACCCAATACATGCACTCTCTCATACATATGTAAAACAGACAGGAAGTTTCCTAATACACATAAAGCAAATTGAAGATTATTTATGTGATGGATAAGAAAACTCACTTCCTTGGCTTTTGATAGGGATTGCCTTTCTGATGAGACTGATACCACTGGGTGAGGCTTGGAACTGTTCCCATTTAGAATGTATTGAGAAGACAAAAGAAACTGCAAAGTCTCAACCTAATTGCAAGAAGTTTGGGGGCACCCCGGCACCCTGAGTGTGACCCCCAGGCATATTCCTATGGGAAAATAATTGTACTCAGTACTTGGGTCTATCTTGAGTTTTAATATACAAAATAATTCTTTCATTCCAATAGAATTAAACATCTTTGATGGACTACAGTACAAATTCAGCTGATGTGCATAATGCTATTTCTAGTGAAAACATATTTTGTGACCTAAAACATTAAAAAATACTTTGAAACACATCTTAAAATTTTATGCATCATAATGTTTAATTATATGAATTACTAGTCATAGAAGGTATTCTTGTAGAGAAAAAATGTTAAATTGATTTTGATGAGGTACAAATAGTTGTAATAACTACCAAATGTGGAAGATGTATGCAAATATTTAGTAATGCATGGATTATTTTACTCTGTTACTTTAAATAACTTAGGAGAAATTAGAAATTGATTGCCATTTCAGGGGAAAAACAAAAGATAATGTTGGAATATATCTAAATATCTAGATACATTTATATGTACATATGTATGAACTAAGGTGTTGAAAAATATTATGGAAAGTAGAATTAAGAGATAAGCTTGCTTCAATGCAAAACATTTTTGAAATTCATGCATAACATTTTCATAATATGCATTTTCCATGAACTTTTTAAAAGGAATTTATTAGCACGTTCAATTCACAGCAAATGCATGATTAACACAATTGTTATCTATTCTCATGTTATGTATTCTATTCTCCATAAACTTTTGAAGACCCTTCATAACATAATAATTTATTATTTCACCTATTTATGAGATAATAATTAAGTTAAATGTTAGCAAGGTGATATTGAATACAATAATCATAGTTGATATCTTTATAGACCTCATAATTTAATGTGACAGAAACCTAGTAAATGATGTATTGCTATAAGTCATGGAAAAATCTACATGTGACCTAATATGTTTGGGAATCCCAATCTTCAAAATCATGAATTCCAAATGATTAGAATGGTGAGTTAGAGTTAACAGATTATAAAATGTGAGAGAAATAAATTATTATTATGCATTACCTTCCATTTTCCCCTCATTATTTTTGAGATAGAAAGGTAAAACTTTAACATGGTGAACTTAGGTATTTGATGTACTAGATGCTGAATTTAGATGTGGAGGTGCAACGCATTGTTGGAGAGTGATGAACTGGAAACTTTATTTGTATTACCCCTCTTGAAAAAGCCTTTTTCATGTCCTTTTACACATCAGTTGTATGTCTTCAAATTTTTCAGAAGTGTTGTAAACATGGTGCAAAGATAGATGTATATGCACACATCTATGTATCTGTAATACCATTATGACTAGTGATGTGTATTAGGATATAGTAAATTGGAATACAGTTATTCTGCCATATTTGTGGGTTATTTATTCCTTGATTAAAACAACTACAAATTGAAAATATTTGTAGTAGTGTCACTACTGAGCAAATAAAGATATTATATCTTGTCATTATTCCCCAAACAATTCTGTATAACCAGTATGTACAAAGCATTTACATTGTACTAGGTAATATTATTAATCTAGGAATGAGTTAAAGTACACAGAGGATATGCATAGGTTGTATTAAAATACTGAGAAATTTTTTCCATAATATTCATTTTCTTTTTTTAAATTTTATTTAAGGTATATAAGTTTCATGTATTTCAAATGTAAATATATAAGAGACTTGGACACCTATGTATTTTGTTATCCATAAGTGTCCTGGAATCAGCGCCCCACCATGGGTACAGAATTCACTTTATTTCCTTTTCCTAAAAAGTGATAATCTGGAAACCTGTTGGAGTGAGGTGGACACTATGGGAAATGGTGGCTTGATCAGCATAGCCCTGACTGTTAATGAACAACTTAATACATTATCCCTCTTAGTAGTTTTTTTATCTGTTCTACTTAATATGACTGGTTTAGATCTGTAATTGATGCACAGTTATTCTTAGGTGTTGAAAATTAACTGAGATGTGATCCCTGTTGAACATGGTGGTGGGAATGGGAGAGGGAAGAGATGTATAATTTGGGACATGCTCAGGCTGACTTGCCCCAAGTGGTGGAGTTGGAAGCATACCAGGGGATTCCAATTCAATCCCATCAAGGTGGCATGTACCAATGCCATCTCACTGTTCCAGGTGATCAGTTTCAGTTCACAGTTGGTCATGGTGAAGGGACTGGGAGTCAAAGGGAGCACATAGACAAGTCTAGTACCTGCTAACGCTAACTGATGGAGTAAATAAAGGGGAGAGTGATCCAACATGGGAAGTGAGATACTCAGCAGACTCATAGAATGGCAGATGTCCTAAATAGCACTCTGGCCTCAGAATCAGCCCTAAAGGCATTCGGAGCTGGCTGAAAAGCTCATGAGAGTATTTCAGGCATGGAAAGCCAAGACACTCTGGCAAAAGATCTCTGCGAGTGAGATCCCAGTGGAAAGAACAGGTCTTCAAAGAAGGAGGTACCTTTCTCTGAAGGGAGGAGAGAACCTCCACTTTGACTATGACCTTGTCTAAACAAGATAAGAGTCGGAGAACTCAGAGGGCTTCCATAGCCTTGGAAACTCATGACTGGAGCATAGGGAGATTACTGATGCCATAGACAGGAGTGTCAATTGGTAAAGTCAACAACAGGAGTCACTGTGCACTTACTCCTCATGTAGGATCTCTGTCCTTAATGTGCTGTGCATTGAGATTTAATGCTATAACGAGTACTCAAACAATATATTTCACTTTGTGTTTCTATGGGGGTGCAAACTGTTGAAATCCTTACTTAATGCATACTAAACTGATCCTCTGTAAAAAAAAAAAAAAAAAAAAAAAAGAAATTATCAATTCCCAACTTGACTCTCACTGGGATTAAACATGACAATAGGTCTGCTCTGATTTCATCATCATTTAAAAAAAATCATCTATTATTTTTCACTTTATGTTTCTGTGTGGGAGCAAACGGTTGAAATCCATACTTAATGTATACTAAGCTGATCTTCTGTATATTAAGATAATCGAAAATGAATCTTAATGTGAATGGAAGGGGAGAGGGAGTGGGAAAGGGGAGGGTTGTGGGTGGGAGGGACGGTATGGGGGGGAAGCCATTGTAACCCATAAGTCGTACTTTGGAAATTTATATGCATTAAATAAAATTAAAAAAAAAAAAGTGATAATCTGGAAAATATATTAAAAATACGAAAAATGCTGATGCAAGTTTAACAACAGATTATAATATTTAATATTTTAATAATATGATAATTGTAAAGATTTATTTTTATTTATATAAAAGCCAGAGAGAGAGAGAAATAAAAGTCTTCCATCTACTGTTCACTCCTCATATGCCTGAAACAACCAGGTCTGATCCAGGTCAAAACTGGGAGCCAGAAAATTCATGTGGGCAAGGCCCAAACTACTTCAGCTATCACCTGAGGTCTCACAGGGTTGGCCTTAGCAGGAATCTGGATTGGAATTGGAGAAGCTGACACTTGAAGCAGGCACTCCTATATGGGATGTGGAAGTCCCAGTCAACATCGTAAATGTTGTGCTGCAATGTCTGCCCCTGATATACTAATATTTATGCATTATTTATAAACATGATCTATTTATACTTGTATATTATTTGTAAAAGATTATAACAGTGCTTATTATTTGAAATTGGGGCTATTCATGGCTTTTATGTTCTTATTTTTGCTCATGGACATTTTACAAATTCATACATTTGATAAATGTTGAATTTCATAATAAACACAAGTTGATATCAACAGAAGAGTTTGAGAATCTTTTAAAAGAGAATTCAGCAGAATTACTCACCCCAGCCCAAGCAACTGACAAACATCATTTGAAATCTGTGTGGTCCAGTTGTCAGCACAAGCTAAGTGCCATACATTCTGAATTCTGAACTGCACCAAACCGTCATAGTCTGTTGTGCCATTGAAAAGACGTACTGCAGATGCAAGGTAGAGTGGTAGTTACCAGACTGGAGAGTTGGAGCAGAGGGATGTTATATCTAAGGGTACAAGGTTCAGGTAGACGGGAAGAATAGTTTTTCTGAGATCTACTGTGCACCATGTGACTATAGTTCCCAGTAATATATTGCATATTTTAAAAATACCAAGAAAGTAACTTTCACATCTCCTCAATACTGAAAAAGGTACAACTTAAAAATAACAAATAAGCTAATTGATAGGCCAATGGTAATCTGTCAATGAGAAGAATTTGTAGAATACAAATGTATGGTCAACTGTTTTGCAAATAATAAAACTAAACACAACGAGCTTCATCTGAGCCTTCACTACAGTGTGGGTGACCATCACAGAAATTTACTAAGGGAATACACTCTCCATTTTCACACTGAAATTTCTCTTCCTGGCAGGGCTCTGTGGAGAATAATTCCACATTGCATAAATACATAATAACATCCAATCACTTTATTCCTTATAACTATATACAGTTGTAATCTCTTAATCTATAATCTATAATAAAATTTCAAAAAAAAACTAACACTGGAAGAATTATGAAGTCACAGCAAAGAGATTATATCACACAGAAGACCATTTAGAACTAAGTTGATAAGTTGACTCTCACTGGGATTAAACATGACAATAGGTCTGATCTGATTTCATCATCATTTAAAAAAAATCATCTATTATTTTTCACTTTATGTTTCTGTGTGGGAGCAAACTGTTGAAATCCTTACTTAATATATGCTAAGCTGATCTTCTGTATATTAAGATAATCGAAAATGAATCTTGATGTGAATGGAAGGGGAGAGGGAGTGGGAAAGGGGAGGGTTGTGGGTGGGTGGGACGGTATGGGGGGGAAGCCATTGTAATCCATAAGTCGTACTTTGGAAATTTATATTCATTAAATAAAAGTAAAAAAAAAAAAAAGAACTAAGTTGATAAGAGTAAGTGATGGTCTCTAAATACGCAGTGTTCTCTTAGAGTTTAGAGATTGTAGATTTTCTTACAGTATATTACAAGGCCTAGGTTGAAATATATGCTTGGTAGATTTAACTTTGACCTTTCAAATAACTATAAAATTTGAAAAGATAGAAATATGCAAGTTCATCATGCATCAATGCAGCAAACAAGCAGAAAATGAAGTTAATCATGATGAGCTTATCTTATACACTTAGTTTCTTTCTATTTCAGAAATTATTTACTTTGTGCTCACTCTTTTGCTGTTTAGTTTTATCAAATTCTCTATCCTATTACAAACACTTTGAAGCAAATAGAGGTGGAAAATGTCTACTTAAATTGTTTCTGAACTTGAATTTTCATTCATTTAGAGACTAAGTTTATAAAAGATGCTCTTCATGAATAACTTCATGTATTGATGTATTGATGCATGAACTTGTATATTTCTGTTTTCAACTTTTATAATTGTATGAAAGAGCAAAATTAAATCTACCAAAATTGTATTTCAAACTATACCTACATACTCTAAGAAAAAATAAAATCTCACTTATTCAATATACCCAAAGTGAGACAAATAAAACACAGAGACCTACATGTTGACTCTTCTAACCAGACAGGGCACAGAGGAGCTGGAGCCATTAGAAGATGTCCATACCCCCAGTCATCAGCACATGTATTAATACACACTCATAATCTCCCTTTCCTATTTGTAGAATCCAAATGTAGAGTCAAAGGTGATACGACTGCTTTGCAGATAACAAAACATACCACAGTTTGCTTCATCTGAGCCATCATTACAGTGTGGGTGACCATCACAGAGATTGGGTAAGGGAATACACTCTCCATTTCCACACTGAAAGCTCTCTTCCTGGCAGGGCTCTGTGGAGGAAAAAACATGTATTTAGTGTATAAGATAAAGATATTACAAACTGATGATTTTGGAGGGCTCATTCTTTTTTTCACTTCTTTAGAAATAATCCTTTGCCACAGCCCATGGTGAAGATAGCTTTGGTATTGAACAGCATCATGCACTTAAATAGTCAGAATACCTCAGAATTAGTGCCAAAGAGTCACGTTGCTTTAAAGGAACATGGATAAAACTGAAGGCATCTCCTTCACAACACCATTGTGGGAAGTTCCAACATGGAGCTAACGTTCTTTAGAGACATCTCACACTGTTAATCTTTGCATCTCCTTAATAAATCCCCCCATTGCAAAGGAACATACAAGCAACAGCCATTGTAATTTCACTCAAGCATAGAGCAACCTAGTGGCCTGATCTTTTTCCAAACTTCTGTTATATAGAAATGTGGAACTTGTCTTTTGACAGGAGCAGGGTTGGATTAGGTTGTAACAGTGGATTCAATTAAAACTCGGTCAGCTAGGAAAGAGTGGTCACAAAGAAACAGGAGGCCTGCAATAGCAGGCTGAAATTGGAGCTCCAAACAAGGAGAGCAGCGCTGGAAGCCTGGAAATATGCTTGGCACACAAGAAACAGAAGGAAAATGAAAAAAGTTGGATAAAAAGGGACTAGATATGTTTGGAGGCAGTTGGTGGTTTTTTCCAGAGTATGAGTTGTACAAAAAGACGCCGACCGGAAATACTCACTGTTTAGATGGAGTGGAGAATAATATTTCCTGAACTTGTTTGATCTTAAGTACTTTGTCCTGGGAGAACTCTCATATCAGTGGAAGAGAGAGGATTGCTTCTCTCAAGGTATTTTATGATCAATGGCTTAGGAAGGATAGCTCATGCTGAAAGGATACTAGGAATTGCTTGAGGAACACATAGGATTGGGATCTCCTGAGAAAGAGATAGGGGCTGGGTGTGGACGGATTTAATATCTTATCTCCTACACAGGACATGGACAATCATTATATGGAAGCAAAAGCCCTGATAAGGAAACTATTAGCAAAATTAGTCATACCTTAATGTAACTTCACATTACTTTGAAGGAAATACAATTCAAATTGAAATCATTTAAAAAATGAGTCACAATAATCCCCTCTGAAAATTTTCTCAATTCATGATGATCAAACGTTATGCTACTTGTAAAAAGAATCATTCCTGTTGTTTTAGAATCTAGGTTATAGTTCCAGATCGGACAGCATTGATAAATACTGTCACAATCTGAAGAGAAGTGCTAAAAGCGGTCATACAACATTTACCTAAAATACAAAAAGACTTGTCTAGCAACTATTAATACCATCATCTATGTCCAGCAATTAAAAACAGAAATTTAGAATATTTTTCTCAAAAATATGGCAGAATACAGTCCTAGAGGGAGAGGCCTACATGTGGGTGAGGGGAGAATGGTATCATCCTGCAAGCTACTTGTGGGAGGCTGTAAGAGGAAACAATTCATGCCAGGTTGCTTCAAAGTGAGGCCGGCATCCCACTGTCCTGCTGAGAGTTTAGTATAGGAGAGCCGCAGAATTAGTTACAGCAGATGATGCTTCTGTGGAACTAGTGTTGGGGATTTCAGATTTTTAAAAAATATGCTTTGTATGAAATTTTAAGTCAAATCTTTAGAATGAGGAACACACAGGGACTGAGTAGATCTGAAGGCAGTTGGGGTGTGTGTGTGTGTGTGTGTGTACCTGAATAAAATTTACTTCTATTCCATCCTATCCAGTTCTGATCTATTCTATTCTATTCTATTCCATATGTCATTCTACCCATCCCAATTCATAACACGTTATGGTGGTCAAAGCCAATAAATTGATTTCATTACTTAGTTTTGGAAAAATATTGGATTAATTGAAGTACAGTGAAAAAAATGGCATATGGTAACTTTAATTTCTGTAAGTTTGTGAGCACATAACTGATTGGTGATCAAGTCCTGTGTGATGAATTCAGAATTCAGAAGGCTGGCCTTGTAGACATTAGGAAAAAATGGAATGGCAACTGCCTATCTGAGCAAGTGGGCCCTAGCACAAAGAAATGAAAGTGTGGAGGGAATTAGGAGATCAGCAGGATTATGAGATTATCTATGCAGTGCACGAGTACTATCTATGCCTATAGGGCAGTAGTCGGGGAAAGGGAGGAGCAGGAGTGCGCCAAAGAATCTACAACATTATTATATAGAACGCTAGCTCGTAGAGAGCCACAATACATTGCTAACCCAAAGAAATCTACAGCGTAATAGATTTTTCCTTTATGTCTGTCTTCCAACATTAGAGCTATGAGGAAGAGGAAAGGAAAAAAGTGGAAATTGAAACACAACCAGTATTTCCATCATTCTTAAGCCATTGGGCCAAGGTGTGTGACCGAATTAGTGGAAGCTTTGAACAGATGATATGACCATTTTGATACTATACTTGACTGTACATTTTAGTACTTAAAAGTGAGTGTTGAAATGGGTTTTTGGCACAGTGTTTAAAATGTATCACATACTGGAGTGGCTGTGTTCAAGTCTTGGCTCCACTCTGGTTCCATCTTTCTGCTAATGCACACCCTAAGAAGCAGCAGGTGTTTGATGGCTCAAACACTTGGGTCTCTGCCACCCAAGTGGCTCCTGTCTTCAGCTTGACCCAGGCCCTTATGCAGTGTCTGTCTCACTCTGCCTCTTTAAATAAAATAAATAACAAATAATTTTAAAAACATGAGCTTTGAAGCAGAAGTTTAGTCTAGTGATTAGGATACGTAAGTCCTGTGCCAGAGTACCTGAGTTCTAAATCCAGCTCTGGCTTCTGACTCCAGCTTCCTGCTAATCACACCTTGGGAGGCAGTGATAATGGCTCAAGTAATTGAGTTCCTGCCACCAACATGGGAGATCTGGACTGAATTCCCTAGTAATGGCCAGGCCCAGTAATGGACATTGCGGCATTTTGGGAGTGAACTACAGGATTGGAATTCTCTCCTTCTCTGTCTATTACTCTCTGTCTCTCTGCTTCTCAAACAAATATAAAAATTTTTTTTGGTTGTCCCATTAAGATAATTAAGTACTGATAATATTCTTAAAAGCAAAGATGGTAAGATTTAAGATAAACTTTTTGACAAATATCTTTTTTTTAAAGATTTATTTATTTTATTTGAAAAGAAAGAGTTACAGAGAGGCAGGGACAGGGAAAGAGAGAGATAACCAGATGGCCAAATGGCTGGAGCTACGCTGATCCGAAGCCAGGAGTTTTTCTATGTCTCCCACATGGGTACAGGGGCCCAAGGACTTGGGCCATTTTGTACTGTTTTTCCCAGACCACAGCAGAGAGCGGATCAGAAGTGAAGCAGCGGACTCAAATGGGTGCCCATATAGGATGTGGGTGCCACAGGACCCACCATGCCACAGCACTGTCCCTTAGATAAACCTTTTTTTTTTAGATAAACCTTTTAAGTAAACATTCTTTTTCTAAGTGCCAGTTGTGCTACTTTCCAACTCATAAAATCAGATAAACAGAAAACCACACTTAGTCCTTTCTTCTTGGTTTCTTACAATTGTAATTGGAGCTCTTTGTACACTAATTTAAACATTAAAAGTTTCTTAGGGCCAGCGCTGTGGCTTAGAAGGTAAAGACGCCACCTGCAGTGCCGGCATCCCAAATGGGTGCGGGTTCAAGTTCCCGCTGCTCCACTTCCGATCCAGCTCTCTACTATGGCCTGGGAAAGCAGTAAAAGATGGCCCAAGTCCTTGGGTCCCTGAATCCATGTGGGAGACTCAGAAGAAGCTCCTGGCTCCTGGCTTTGAATCGGCGCAGCTCCGGCCGTTGTGGTCAATTAGGGAGTGAACCAGCAGATGGAAGACCTCTCTCTCTCTCTCTCTCTCTCTCTGCCTCTCCTTCTCTCTGTGTATAACTCCTTGGGCCCCTGCACTCCTGTTGGAGACCCAGAAGAAACTCCTGGGTTCAGATCGGCACAACACCAGCCATTGTGGCCATCTGGGGAGTGAATCAGCAGATGGAAGACCTCTCTCTCTCTCTCTCTCTCTCTGCCTCTACCTCTGCCTCTCTGTAACTCTGCCTTTCAAATAAATAAATCTTTAAAAAATCCTGTATTTTTAAATTCAAATCTAAGTTACTTTAATAAAAATATTTCTAAGAAAACATGGCTGGTTGCTTTTACAAACATACAATAAAAAATTAGGTTACGTATCTCAAAATAAAATAGATTAGGAAAGTTTCTGTAAATGTAATTATTAATTTGTTTCACTAAAACTTATTTTTCCACTTAGTGAGATGACTAATTAAAGAGAATTATGTACTCTACAGGTAAGCTTTACTATGTAGTACATATACTTTTCATCTTTCTAGTACTAATTTTCCCTTAAAAAACAGGAAGGCTTAAAATTAGGTACATGTGTTGCTATTGATATATTTTACTTTAAATCTGTATGTTAATATATGTTTATTTGTAAAATTGACAACTATAATTTCATGTGTATGATCAGGTATCTTAATGTATTTATAAGATTTTAGTCACCACTAATTATTTTAAAATTATTTATTTTTTTATCTTATTAAAATTAAAATAATAATCTAAATCAAAGATAAATTCCAATTAACTTTTTCTTTTGCTATTGTGGTCAGCAGACTACATGGAGATAGAGAAGTGCACATTAATTGAGAGGAATGAAATGTAGATACCTGAATAAAAGCACTTTAGTCAAAGCATGCAAAAGTATCTGAATATCATAGCTCACTTTTGTGTTCTAGCCAAAACTATTAGGATTTTAGCCTATGAATCTACAAAAATAGTTAACATTTCTGAAAGCTGAATGAATTGTAAGAAAAATGCTGAATGGGACAAAATGATTTATTGTTGCTAATGTGAATAGAAATTATAAACTCTGAGGGGAAGCATAAATAAACTCCTTCTAAACTTTCTTTATGCATAAACTTGATTCCAATTCTTTGCAACATATAGTAATTTGGCTTCATTAAGAAGTCTTTAATCCAACAGTTTCAATCTCTGTGGACTCTGAAACCTCATTCTGATAGTGTTATGCTAGTGGTGAGAAAGGAAAAAAGAAATATTGCTAAGAATTGAAATTCCCTATCTCCTTTTTATGAAGTCTCGAGTAGCCCTGCCTCATTTAGTCAACATATGCTTGCTTTTAAATGGAACTACATTGGTCTCTAAGGCACATGGCAAACAATTTGGGGAGGGCTCTAAACTCCTAAATGCAATCAGCTGCCACTCCCACAGTTGCCTGAAAAGCACTGTTGAATTTCATATTAAGAATCTGAGTATTGGGAAAAAGCAATGAAGAGTTGTTTATAGAAAACTGATCTTAATAAATTACATTACTTATACTTACTTCAGTACAAATGGAAGTGTTAAGAAAGGAAAGAGATAGAATAATGTTAGATGATATATTATACTTCATTTGAATGTCTTGGAACGTATCACTAAAACATCTCAGAAGATAAGTGAAACACATAAATTTTGAAAATAATTTATGATAACTTTTATATAGTTTTCCCTAAAATGACCACCTAAAGAGAATGCCAGGATTAACATATATCTGAGCTCAATGTTTTTCCATTTCCTACTTGATTATCTTCTGGTGCCAAGTCCCTATATCCATAATCTCCTTTAAATCTTTGGTGTAGAAGTTCTCAGTAGGAAAGGACTGCGTCTTTGACAATGCAATCCCACTACCATCTACTCTTCTTTAATGTACGTACCATTCCCAGGAGGAAATGGCAAACTATACTCCCAACATATTCACCACACAGTGATGGTCACAGAAGACTCAACTGTGGATTCGTTCTAGGAAATAATTCATTGCATAAGTAACATAATAGTAGTAACTGAAATTTAGTTACAGGACAAAAAATATGAAGAGACTGTATATTATATTATATCCCTGGTATCTTTACTATGTTGGGAGCAATGGATCACACTCTTTTGTAGTGTTTTCTTGAAAGTTATTTATGTGTTTGCTTATTTATTTATTTGTTTTTATTTTTTAGACATAGAAAGATACAGAGACAGAGACAGAGAATCCAACCATTATTTTACTACCCAAATGCCTGCAACAGTGAGGGCTGAGCTAGGACAAAGCTGGGGGCCTGGAACTCAATCTGGGTCTCCCACATGGATGGAAGGGTGCAATTACTTGAGCCATCACCTTCTGCCTCTGAGATATTCATTAGCAGAAAGCTGAGATTATGAGTGGAAGCAGCACTTAAATCCAGGATGTGGGCATCTTGGGCTGAATCTTAACCACTGCACCAAACATTTTGCATGTGTGAGTTATGTGTGTGTATGTGTGCATATGATTTCACATAAGAGAGAAAATGTGGTATTTATCTTTGTCTGGATTATTCTGCATAGCATAATTATTTCCAAATCTATCAATTTCGTTGCAAATGTCAGGATTCCATCCCTTTCATGATTATTATTCCATGTGTATATATGCCATATTTTATTTATCCATTGATGGATGTCCAGGTTGATTCTAAATCTTTGCTGTTGTGTTAATGCTACAATAAATGTGGGTATACATGTATCTCTTTCACATGTGGACTTCATTCTCTTTGTATATATTCCCAGAAGGATGATGTAGTCATATGGTGAATCTATTTTTAGTTTTTTGAGGAATCTCCATACTTTCTTCCATAATGGTATTACTAATTTGCATTACCACAAATAGTTACTTTGAAAGCAATACTACATAGAATGGAGATTACTTTTACTTAAGTAGCTTTAATAACAACTGTTGTGGCTTATTTCCAGAGCCAGAGGGTAGACCAATCCAGGCCAATATTTTATTAGCAGTGAAGTTGAAAGTCATAACTTTCTGGGGAGGGTCCAAAAATCTAGGACAATTGTGAATGGAGTAGCAGACATAAATATAATTTAATTACTCAATCATATTGGGAATAATAAGCCAGTTGAGTATCAGTCATCCAACTCTACGTAGTTTTATTACTTTTGGTGAAATACAAAAGCAGAGTCTTCTACAGAAAATAGAGACAGAGGAATTAACATACATTCTGTCTTTCTGTCATGTTTGTACCTAGGAAGAACTACTGTACTGTGGAGCAGTAGTATTGGAAAAATCAGTCTAAGGGAAATAGCCAGTTTAAAAAAAATTCTCACAGATTTTTGAATGCAAAAATTAAATATAAAAATGTAAAGATATCTATACACACACATATATATATATATATGAAAGTACTTCAAAACATTTGCAGTTAAATGGTATTGAAAGATAAATTGTATCAGGTGTTTGTCTTAGTGATTAAGGTGCTAATTGGGGTATCTGCATCTCACGTAGGAGTCACTGGGTTTGAGTTCTGACTCCTCTCCCAAATCTAGCGTCCTGCTCATACAGAATCTGGAAGGTGATAACCTACATAGTTGGATCTGTTCCCCTGACGTGGGAGACTGGATTGAGTTCCTAGTTCATTGCCTTAGCTCCTGGCCAGGCCCAGGGTCACTCTGGATATTTGAGATTGACCTAGTGGATGGGAGGAAGTCCCTCTCTCTCTTTTCCTCTCCCATTCTCTCTCCCTCTCTCCCTCTCTCTCTCTCTCTAGTATGTTTCTCTAACTCTCATAAATAAATATTGTTTTAAGAATTTTACTTTGGTGCAAAAAAATTTGAAATCATGCAGTTATTTTTATTGTATTCATAGTCCATGAACTCTTTGAAGACCCCTCAAATGCATGGATTTCAAAATATTTTGCACCAAAAGAAATGTCATTTAATTTTATTTTCCATGAACTTTATGAAGCATATATCTATATTTCTATATATATCTATGGATATAATTTTATTACCGGGGTGAGAAAGTTGTTCATGCCAACAAATTATTGCAGTAACTTTACACTGGTTAGCGATGTTAACTTTTTAATTGGATGATTTGGCATCCCAAAAGCTCACTTGCCTGTCTCCCTGTTCTTTTCTGAATGGCTCTTGGTAAATGGAACATGACATCAAATCCTCCTTCCTTACAGGACTAAAAATTCCACTTTTAATATTAAACACTGTCAGCTTTAGCAAGAAAAATTCAAGACTCTTTACACACTAGAAAAATGCACGTCAATAGGCTGCATAATGTTGTGGAGTCCAACAAACTCAGGCAATGGTCATACAGACATAAGGAAAGGAAGATAATCCTTGTTAAGATGAAGCAGAGAGAGTATCTTAGCGGCAAGCCTTGAAAGCATTTTGGTCATGAAACCCTGCATCCTTTTATTGTTTTGCTCCAAATGTTGATGTCATTCATGATCTCGAGGACACTTACCTGGAATTCCCAAGTGGTAGCCAGTAGTGAAGTTTGCTTTAAAGCCACTGCTTGCCACTGATGTGTCAGTTATAAAAAGAACTGTCATTCTACTGGTGGTAGAAAACACATCCTCCACAGGACCAGACCCTGTGTACACAGCTGCCTCAAAGACAAAGTGAGGTGATCAGTGAAATTATTCTTTGAAACCAAAAGGAGATACACCCCTGATCTCAGTTCCATCTTCCAGATGTGAAGCCGGACGCAGTCTGATTCACTTGTCAAGCAGCCGTGTGTAAATGGACATGCATATGCTTTTACTCGTGCATTTCGTACACTGCTCTTAAAAAGCCAACATTTCAATCTTTTCCAATCTTACTGGAGTTTCTGCATTTCTATAGTTTATTGATGAATTACTTGTATTATTTAGTGTACCAACATTATTGTTCAAAGATCACGCTATCCTAGACACATGACTATTTGTCTCCTTTTAAAGATCTTCATAAAAACAACAGATATTATAGTTTCTCTTAGTAAATTTTTATCTTTAATTATTTGTATTTTTTGTAAGTTAAATCATAAACTTAATCTGATGGTTGGATTAAATAGAGACGAATAATAAAAATTAAAACAGTGACTTTCCAACTTCCCTCTCCCATCATCCTTTAATGCCTAGGCTTTGGGGATTTCATAAACAGTTCTTCACCTAATTAAAAAATACATTCATCTTTTTAGTTGTCTTATAAACTAGAAGCTCTGAAAATGATTTATTTTAAAAAGAATATTCACCTACATATTTGAAAACTATAATATTGAGATCCTTTGTAATTACTCATCTTTCAATGATTTGTGTAACTTTTTGGAAGTGAAATGATTAATTTTTATCATTATTAGATCAGGGGAACATTAGATTCTATTAGAAGAAAAATAAATCTGAAAATAGAAACCTTTCTCAAAATTCATTATAAATATGGATACAAAAGCCAACAATGAAATCCCTCAGTTTTTTAAAATGTTTTTATTTATTTTTCATCAACATGAAAGGTGGAGTGAGAGATTGAGAGACAGAGAGAGAAAAATCTTTCTTTTTAAAATTTTTAAGCTTCATTTTTTTTTAATTTGAAAGGCAGAGTGACAAAGAGACAGAACTTCCATCTGCTGGCTGTCTCCCCAAATGGCCACAACAGCCAGGCTGGGCCAGGCCAAAGCCAGGAAGCTGGAACTAACTATATCTCCTACATAGATGGCGGGGGGGGGGCGGGGAGGGTAAGTATTTGGGTCATTTTCTGCTGCTTTCCCAGACCTATTAGCAGGGAGTTGTATCAGAAACCTACCTGCCTGGACTTGCGCGGTATTCTGATATGGGATGATGGTGTCACAGCAGTTAGGGGGACAGGATGTGGGAGGAAGTGGGGTTAAGCCATTGGGCTACAATCCCAGCCCTGAGAGATATCTTTTAGCTGCTGGTTCACTCCACAAATTCCCACAACAACCAGGTCTTCGTCACACTGATGTCAGAACTCAGGAAATCCATCCAGATCTCTTATGTGAGTGGCAGGGGTCCAAGAACTTGACCCATTATATGCAGCCTCCCAGAATACATTAACAGGGAAGCTACATCAGAAGCAGTGGTGTCAGCACTCAGACCAACACTCCCACATGGAAAGCAGGAGTCCCAAGTAACGTCATAATGGCTAAGCCACAATAACCCCCAGATTTCTCAGTTCTTGATAAATTTCTTGCTCCACCAAAACTTTCATCATGTACTTATTCTCTGTGTGACTCTCAAAATCTTCTCTCAGAAAGCTTACCTTCTAGAGCTTTATAGGATTCTGCTGACAGATTAGATACCAGAGGAACCCTGTCCTCCACCCTAAATGTCTGCATGTGCTAGAAAATGTTCCCTCTGGAGTTTCCATCCATTGTTGGCAAAATTCAAGTGAATGCATCCTGATTGCATAGACAAATCAGGTGAGATTTTAAAATGAATGATTAATGAGTACAAAGTACAGTTAGTTAAAATATTTTTAGTCATAAAGTGACTGGACTCATGCATTCCAGTAAATCTTTTAACTTCTTCATAATTTAGTGTGTGGTTCCTAAAAGATATTTTTCTTAGAAATTAATAGTAGTTAAATAAGATAGAGGCTGTTAGGTTTGAATGATAGCTTTTTAATGTCAACATATATTTTGTGACCTAGGCTTAAAATATTTAGAAGAGTACACTCCCCTCATATCATGTAAACAAGTAATAATCAGCAGAAAATAGAAATAAATCAACTTTGGTGTTTCTGTAAATCATTCTTGGAAAGCCATATAGAAGCAGTTAGTATGATAGTCAAAGCCAATGACAGTAATAATGAAACATGAATTAAAAATCATTTTTAGTTCTTAGTTTGCAAGATGTAAGACTTGTAGTCAATTAATGCCAGATGGTAGAATAGATGACTTAGAAATATTAAGCCTGGGGGCTGGTGTTGTGGTAGTGAATAATACTGCCACCCACAGTCGGCATCCCAGAAGGGTGTCAGCTGGAGTCCCAGCTGCTCCATTTCAGACCGGTTCCTTGCTAAAGGCTTGGAAAAAGCAGCAGATGATGGCCTAAGTGCTTGGGTCCCTGCCAGTCACATGGGAGACCTGGTAGAAGCTTCTGGCTCCTGGCTTCGGCCTGGCCCAGAGCTGCCCATTGTAACCTACTGCCCATTGTGAACCAGAGAATAGATGTCTCTGTCTCTCCCTCTCTCTGTAATTCTGACTTTCAAATAAGCAAATAATTATATAAAAAATATATTCATCCTGGTTTGTCAAGAAAGGTCGGGAAGAATATTATTTTGTCACCATTGAAATCATACTTCATATTGAAAATTTTACATAAAGCTTAACGTATTATCCTATTGTATTTTAATTTTGCTTATTGTAAAAAAGTGATAACATTTACTGAGAAATATTCTCCCCATCAGTTCAATATCTCGAACCTTCGTAATATGCAAATTGCAGACTTACCTAGGAGCAAAGAATCATCTTCACCACCATCTCGAATTTCAACCACATCTTCAATATTTTCTAAGTCAAATTCTTGAAAATGAAGGTGTATATTCTTTCCAGTTTCTGCATTTAAATACCAAACACCTTAAAAGCAATAAAAAATACAATTTAGAAACATTCCTTTTAATTTTCCTTTGTTTCACCTTCTTGAGCATTTCAAATCACTTTTTTTTTTTTTTTTTTTTTTTTGACAGGCAGAGTGGACAGAAAGAAAGGTCTTCCTTTGCCGTTGGTTCACCCTCCAATGGCCGTCGCAGCAGGCGTGCTGCAGCTGGCCGGGCGCACTGCGCTGATACAATGGCAGGAGCCAGGTACTTATCCTGGTCTCCCATGGGGTGCAGGGCCCAAGCACTTGGGCCATCCTCCACTGCACTCCCTGGCCACAGCAGAGAGCTGGCCTGGAAGAGGGGCAACCAGGACAGAATCCGCGCCCCGACCAGGACTAGAACCCGGTGTGCCGGTGTCACAAGGCAGAGGATTAGCCTAGTGAGCCACGGTGCCAGCCCTCAAATCACTTTTAAAGATTTTTTTTTCAGGACCAGTGCTGTGGAGTAGCAGGTTAAGCAGCAGTCTGCATCCCTTCACCTATTCGATTTCCAGCCACTCTACTTCAGATCCAACTCCCTGTCAATGCACCTGGGAAAGCAGAGGAGGATGGCTCAAGTGCTTGGGCTATGTGGGAGACTCAGAAGAAGCTCTTGGCTCCTGGATTTGGTTTGGCCCAGTTCCAGCCATTGGGGCCATTCGGCAAGTGAGCCAGTGGATAGAAGATCTCTCTCTCTGTCTCTCTGTCTCTCTGTCTCTCTGTCTCTCCTTCCCTTACTCTGTAACTCTGCTTTAAAATAAACAATATATACATATTTTTAAGAAAGATTTTTTCATATTTCATGATGACCAACATTTTATTTTTAATTTTTGTTTTAGTGAGGAAATATATTGGTTTACTAAAGAATGTTTATAGTAAACTTTCAATCAAATTTGAAATCATTTACTGTAACTGAATTTGTGTCATGTAAAATAGAATACTCATACATAAAGGTTGCAAGTAGCCTTTCCTCTCTCAATCTAGAATTAATGACCTTAAAATATTAATATTCAAATATCATTCATTTAACTTTCCATATTTAAATTTAAAGAAAATTTGGTGATTTAAATGCAATTTCTAAGATAAATTTTAGTAAATATTTATTTCTATTCATATACTTACATGGTCATAGTTCAACTTAAAAACAAAACAAAGCAATATTATTAGACAAATAATCTCCTTATTTTTATTGAGTTCATAAATTAGCCTTGAGCTCTTTTTCTAGGTCACTTTCTCTGTATAAGTGTTTCTCATTTACTCTTAAGAAATATAATTTTTTCCTTTCTTTTGTAATTGATTGATTTTTTAAAATTTTTATTAGTAGATAATAGATTTCATTAGTTCATAGGTACAGTTCTAAGAAGATCTATAGAGGAATGACCTCTAAGTCTGTATTTTCTGCACTTTTTTGAGGAGTAAACAAATTCATCCTAATATCTACTGTGTGTTCATACACATATCTCAAGTCCTCCATATTCTAAAGGAAACAGAATTATCTCTTTCACAAACTCAATTCTCTTCCTCTTTTTTCTGTCTTTGTGAATGACACCACTAATCGTCCACTCACAATTGCTTATACCACATATCTCGGCATCTTCCTTGATTTCTTCTCTCCTACCGCATCCAATCAATCACCAAGGTTTGCCAGACTTCTAGCTACAGTCATTGACTCCAATTTACTTTTCAATGTCCGTTGCTGCTATCAGAGTTCAAGTCACCATTATTTCTCATCTGCTAATTGGTGATGCTGAGAGCTTTCTTATCTTACCATCTGTTCTTACAAGACAGCCAGATGGATTCATATAAAGTGCAGGTTTTATTTTATCGCTATTTTCTTGTAAACTGTTAGACGTTTCTCTTTAGTACTATCAGAATAAAATCTGAAATCCCTAGCATGTTAAAACATTGCTTCACACTTAAAATTACACCTTTTACTCATACTTAATTTTCTTTGAAGACTCAAAAAGGCATGCTCCTACTTTGTATGTTAAATATTTCAACATTCCTCTACACAGTGCCCAGTCTTTCCCTTATTATAACAGTATTTTGGATATTTTGTAATGTCTGACAATTTATCTCAATCTCCATCCACATTGTGAAATGTTTATTCTTTTTTTACTTACTTTAGTGCTAATTAATAAAATAATCAATAAATATTTGTTGAATAAAAAGTTTGACATTTGTCAAAATTGTTTTTCAATACTCAGGGATTTTTTAAATAGTTATGTTGTTCAAATGATATGTCTAGAAAATTTGTTCCATGTCAAAATAATGGTTGCTTAATTTAGGGGATCAGAAATCTCCCTATAATAGATATTTTTCTATGAAAGTGATGGTTACTATCTCTGGATCATTCCAAAGAAGTAATCTGCTATTTTCTAACAACACATTTCTCACTGCCATTGGAACTTTGTTTCACTTGCTGAGTTCTTCACAGATTGATTTTAACCAAGGATGGTCATAAAGAGAATATGTCTGTTCCAATCCAGACATAATCTAGTAAAATATTTGTAGAATGGGATAATATGTGCATCTTTATCATAATCTAATTTCTCTAGTAAGTAAAATTGACAGAGACAGTCTTTGTTCAGTTCTAGGAAACTAATTTCTCTCCATACATTTTTAGTAATTCTCTTTACAATTTGATTTTTTAAGAGATTTATTTACATATTTATTATTTGAAAGAGTTACAAAGGGAGAGGAAGAGACAGAGAGAGAGAGAGAGGGAAAGAGACTCTTCCATCTTCTGGTTCACTCCCTAAATGGCTGCAATGGCCAGCACTGGGCGAAGCCAAAGCCAGGAGCTTCTTCTGGATCTCCCAAGTGGCTGGTAGGGGTCAAGCACTTGGGCTACCTTCTGCTTCTTTTCCCAGGCCATTAGCATGGAACTGGATCTGAAGTAGAGCAGCTGGGACTTGAACTGGTGCCCATATGGGATGCTTGCTTTGGAGGCTGCAGCTTTACCTGTTACCCTACAATGCCAGCCCCCGATATAATTTAATTTTGAATAGTGGAAATCTAATCTTATTACATTGGGTGTCTTCTTTTTTTGTCTCTTGTCTACATTTGCCAGAGGTGTGGATGTCACACTTGACTCTACTTTTATGTTTCCATTGATTTTACTGTATGGACATGTAAACTTGTTAAACACACTAGACATATGCACAAACAAGGAGATTGATTTAGAGAGCAGTAGCTGGAGTAAGTTTAGATCTTTCACTTGCTGTTACTAAACTTTTAATTTGGAATCATAGTAATACACCTGATTTAACAAATTATTAATCAAAATATTTGAAATAATATGGATATTAAGCATTAACAGTGCCTGGCATAAAATGATTATTCTTATGCTTGTTATTTTAAGAAATGTCATAGGTAGACATGGTAGTTGTAACCATGTCTGATTCATACAATCTACTTTTCGTGTTGAGGATCTGACTTTTACATATACATTCATTTCTAATGGCCTGGAAAAGAAATAACTCACAGAAAGCCTGATTGGGGTAGTTGTCTGGGAAGTTTGTGGAGCTGAATGTCGTATTTGGCTCCCAGAGTTCAAAAGGTCCCCCGCAGTCAGCTGAAAAGAAAATGCAATGTAGAATGATTAATGACAAAAACTATTTTTTTAAGATTTATTTATTTATAAAACAGAGTGACAGAGAGAGAAAGAGATCTTTCATCTGCTGGTTCAATAGCCAAATGCTTTCAACAGCCAAGACTGGCCCAAGCTAAAGACAGGAGCAGGAACTCCATCCAGGTCTCCCACATGGGTGGCATGGGCTCAAGTACTTGAGTCATCATTTATTTCTTCCCGGGTACTTTTACAGGGGGCTGGATTGCAAATGGACCAGCCAGGACTGCAATCGTCTCTCTGATATCTGATGTGGGCATTGCAAGTAGCAGCTAAAGCTGTAATGCCACTAGTCTTGCTAGATAAATTTTGGAGTTTGTTAATGGAAAAAATTTTCACTGCAAGGAGAGAAAAATTCATGTAAAAGGGTTATATTATTAGGAACTTCTAAAGATCAAGTTGAGTCTGAGCTTAAGGCAAATTAATTAGAATAACAGAGCACAAATCTTCTAGTTCAGAGAGTATGCTTTTTCAAAATTATTTTTTTGTATTTATAGTTTTATTATAAATAAATTCAACAGTAATGTAAAAATTCATCAAGTACTTCAAATTTCTCAATTTTTATCCAATTCTTACTACCATCATTATATTTAAAATTCAGAGCATAATAATAAATAATCTAATTTGAATAATATAGAAAACTGGAGTAAATATATATTTTTCTATTATTAAAGGTAAATAATACCAACTTACTTACCTCTAATAAATGAAAGTTCAGATTATGGGAGAGATCTTTAGGTGTGTATACCTATGGCAATGCCTTTAGCCATAAACCTTCTTCTTTGATCTCTTATGTATCATCTGCCTTACTTTTGTAGATTTTTTGAAATGAATGTATATGTCCCAAATTTATAACAAACCCATAAATGTGAGTTGTGTGATGCATATGATGGGTCAGAGGGAGACATTTACTTACTCTGACCTAATAGTGGTATAAAATCCATCCTATCCTAGTCATTAGGGAGGTGGGTTGTGATTATCTAATATGCCTTCCTCAACCAGGCTTGTCCAGACCTGGATGAACTTATAAAATAATGAAGCTTATAAAATTCAAAATAAAAAGTCTTCTTAGAAGACTTTATTGTTTAAAAGATGTTTCCATACAGGTTGTCTCAACTTGCTAGGGATCATGGTATTCAGAAGGGAGATGTGTTGGGGGCCAGTGCTGTGGCATTGCAACACTGGCATCCCATACAGGTGCTCACTTGTGTCCTGGCTGTAGCCTGTAAATCTCTGTAAATCTGACTTTAAAATAAATAATCTCTTTTGAAGGGAATATGTGTTGGATTTGCTGGGCTAAATTATGTGATCTAGTTTTCTTTTGGAGATGGTTTTCTCTTTTAGAAAAAAGATACATGTTAAGGTTTTTTTTGGGGGGGGATTGGTGTATAAATCAGAGATAATTTATGAAATATGCCTACTCATTCCCTGCTGTATTAATTTACCTACTATTTGTGGAGTAGATAATTTCTATCACAATACTGGTTTTGTACGTAGAATCTAAGAATTGTCCATAACTTCTGGCATAGTTACTTACTGATACCATACATATGCGTCTAGTATCAAGTCAATACTTGAGCAGTCTTAATTTCTAGCTCATCTCATGGGTACATTACAGTCTCCCATGGAGTTTAGTAAACGTTGAATCATTTCCACCATCTGGTCCAAGCCATAGACAGAGTTTAGATTAAGTGTCAGAAAGTACCACTTGATAGCCATGTACAAAAAGAAGGAGGGCAGAGGGGAATATGGATGAATAAAATGACAAGTAAAGTCAGTGATGGATAGATCTAGAATAAAGAAAGCAGTGTACACAGAGTGCTGAAAAGGCATTTGAGAAAAAAAAAAAAACTGGTAGTAAGGAATGAGATCAGATTTTCCACTAGAAATTAACAGTCTCCTTGATTATGTGATTGTCTTGCAAGGATTTGTGAAAAAGGATCTGCCAGAGTGTTACAATCATTTCATGTATCTAACGCTATAAAATCTTACATTTACATAGCTCATTTAATTTTCATAATTTTCAATGGTCATGAAATGCTTCCATTAATTTTGATAAAACCAATTTGTAAGGGAAAATGTAACAGCAGGAACAATGGTCACACTTCAGATTGAAGACAGGAAGTCAACTCTTCCTATTTTACAAATTTAACCATGCAAGTGTGATCAGTGTGTTATTTTTTTGGTTGCTATTGTCATTGTTTTTACTTTTATTCTCATTTTCTATTCAAGAAAGAGGAAATTTTCAAGATCCTATGCATCTAACTTAGTAAATAGTTATAATTTTGAGAATATGTTGAGCTTTTACATAATGGATCACCTGAGAGTGCATTATGTTATGTGTAAATGAGCAGGTATAACTTTAATAAAAATCACAACCAGAACTAAATTGACAAGTGTAATTGTTAAAACTGTCAAGGCATTTCTCCTTCTTTTAAAATACTTGAAATGCATTTAAATTATCATTTCTTATTAAATAGTTGGTCAGTAAGATATCTCTACTCCATGACCATGTAAATATATTGTTTACTCTCTGTTTATATAAAGTACTGTAAGGAATTGGCAAAAATACTTTAAACTGTTCTAAATATGGTGTCATACTTTACTTTATTGGTAGCATTGTTATACAGGAGATGTAGTATGTACTTAACACAGGAGCCAAAGATTCATGAAATACAATTCTGCATATCAGTCATGCTGTGTCTGTAGATAAATCATCCTCACCCAGGGAATGAGAATAGAACAGTCTGTCTGGTTCAGAGAATCCTATTTATTTATAGAATTAAATTCTTTCATTTTTCTTTTTGTGGGAGCTATTCTCTTAAACATTTGTATTCTGATTAATTTCTTACTGTGCCCAGAGGGATTTTCATTGCATACTCTATGTAAATAACATGCTGTATTTTGCAAAGTGGTTGTCAGGAAAAGAAATTTTCCTTGAGGCTTGTCATTTTTTATCCATGCTTAAACTTCTGACATCCATTAGATATGTGTCAATGCAGAGGCATTTACTGTGGGGTAAGAAGGAGGTGAGCTCAGATTCCACTTATGATAAGATGGCTCAACTCAAAGAAATCTATGGCAAAATAAGAAATAAAGATATGAGAAAAACAGGCTCTTGATTTGCATTAATTGAGGGAAGTAATAGATGTAGCTTAAGAAATAATACCTCAGACTCATGTCTGAATGTTTAAGGTGGCCAGTTAAAATCAGCATTGTGTTTCATAACACCCTAGCAAGTAACAATGTTCATTACAGACAGCATTTAGATGTTTAGATTGTAATTTAAAACAAAGTTCTGCATGAAAAGTTTGTATTCAGCTTATCAAAATTCATATTTTTATTATCAAATTATAGACAACCCACAATATACTTTTATTAACTATATGACAGTAACATTCTAATTTTCATTTCTTATAATTGTTATAATCTCAATTCTTATAATCTCAATTTTTATTAACAGAAATATAGCCAATATGATATCTCCTAAAATTAAGCTATGAGTTTTAAATGCAAAATTATTCTAACAAAATAGAACTATCAAAAACATAATGGTACTGGGCTCTATAAATGCATCAAGTATGAAACTTGGTAGGAGTTTGAGTATTAAGCCAGACTAATGATACAGAAAGCAAGCAGCTTTGCTGGATATGGCTATTAATTATATGAGAGAAACATAGGTACCAGTTCATTTCTATGTAAAGAACTAAAGTTAGGCTGATTAACTCTATTTATATTCTGTCTATAATAATTGCTGAATTAATTTTGATTTTGCACTTGGAAATATAAAATGGCTTAAATAATGGGAAAATGGAGCAAAACTGTGGAAATACAGAGTGAATACTGAAAATAGCTAAAGCTATAGCCTGTTTTTTTTTTTCTTTCATTTTGACAGCTCCAGAAATAACTCAGGGGCCTGAAATAAGGGTTTCTCTTTGTATACACTTATTCTGCCTAGCAGGTATATTTTTATGAATCATGAAAATTTTTTAAATTGTCATATGTGGTTGTGAAATGTTAACTTTCTTACAGTGTTTTCAATAGAATCCCTACATTTCAATTAATTTGTGCCAATGTCACAGGACAAAAAAATCATAGAGCTGATACAAGGGCAAGTGATTGACATTAAAAAAATGGAGAATCCCTGCAATTATGAAAACTTAACCTACATTTCCCTAAATGAGGCACAGTGTGAATCCCTAAGAATGAAGTAAGAAACTGAATTTCATTATTCAGTTATTAGCCTGGAATTATTTTCTTATTTGAATGCTGCATAGCGAGTCAAAGAAAAGCCATTAGCCAGTCACCCATAGTTTTCTTTTATTTCTGCTTAAACAAATCAGTGATCTGGAACCAGGAAAATTCTGCTCAAATAAATATTTCACTGAACCAATTGCAAATGACATTAGAATGAAATTGTTCAGAATGCATTTGATGGTAATTAACATTTTCTACTGTGCTAAATATTGCCTTGAAGTGAAACATTTAGAAACTGGTACAAATATATTCTGGGCAGGTTATGAAGATTATATTTTAAAATCAGATGATTTTTTCAGCCATTGTAATTTCCCTATTGACATCAATATTTTATCTTTTTTTCTGACTAGAATAGATGCAGGACTGTATGAGTAACACAGATTAATATTTAATATGGGGAAACATTTAAAGTTTTATGTATATGCATGATGTATACAAAGCTATTTTAATTTTTGAATTTTAGTTAATGGAGTTTTGCTACATATAAATATTAAACCTATGAAAAGACATTTTTCACTAAGAAAATAAGTGAAATATGTCACTTATAGGTGCATAGAGAACTATTCTGATAGAGTTATAAAAAGTATTTATTTTAATGATTTCAATATAAAATAGCAAAATGTTGACAATATTTAGACTATAAGAATTATTTATCAAATGATTTTAATGCTTTTAAATATGTTGTGTTTATACAAAAATATTCTATATAGTTAGGTACAGTGTGAGATACATAAAATAAAGTAAGATAATTATGGTTAAATAATGCCAGGAAGTCCAAATTATTTCATTAATCTTTCTTTTCTTTAGTTCCTACTCCATCATCATATCCAGGTTTGAGCACTGTTGATGAAATTTCTTTTGATAAACATGGATCACCCAAAGAGGAATACGACCAAAACAGAAAGACAATGAGAGAGAAGTTTTGTCCATATTTAATAACATTTACTGATCATCTATTTATGTGATGTCAAGAATCAACCAGACACTGGTAAAGCAAAGGTGAATTAGACCTTGAGTTTGTCAAGAAATTCATTTCTTCTCATAATTTTATAGTTAATACCATTACATAAGAACAGATGGTACTTTCTTCCTTTTTTTCAATTTTATGGGTGTCATCCTTTTAAACAAAACAAAACAAAAAAAAGTATGTGATAGTCAAGAAACCAGAGAAAGAGAAAGAAAACCCAAAGCATTTGGGGTTATGCCAGGCCAGTGCTTGGAGCTGGGAACTCAATCCAAGTTTCCAACGTGGGTGGCAGGAACCCATCCCTTGAGGCATCACTGCCACCTACCAGCGTGTGAGTTAACAGTAAGCTGGAGCCATGAGGCAGGTATATTTCCTAGCCAGGAGCTCTGACAGTGGATGGAAGCATTCTAATTGGCATCTTAACCACTAAACCAAATGCAGCCCCTCATTTTATCATCTATCTGTATGCATTCTTAAAGACTTCTGCAGTGTTTGGCATTGTGGCATAACAGGTAAAGCCACCGCCTGTGACACTGGCACCCGGTGTGTGTCCCAAATGTTTCACTTCCAATCCAGCTCTCTGCCAATGGCCTGTGAATAACAGTAGAAGATGGCCCAAGTGTTTGGGCCCCTGCATCCATGTGAGAGATTGGGATGAAGCTCTTGGTTCCCAGCTTTGGGTAAGCCCATCTCTGGCCATTGCAGCCATCTGGGGGGTGAACCTACGGATGGAAGATCTGTCTCTTTCTCTCTCTGTCTTTCCTTCTACCTTTGTAACTCTTTCTAATAAATAAATACCTCTACTTTTTTTTAAAAAAAGACTTCTGCAGCTCATACTCTTCTCAGAAGTCTATCACTTCTCTCATAAATAAAGGGATTACAAAGAGTTGTGGAAAAATGAAATTAACAGATAAGTATATTTTGGTGTGAAAATACTTTGAAATCCATGATAGTTCCTCCATAATATGCATTTCCATGAGTTTTCTGAAGACTCCTGAATGCATGGATCTCAAAATTCTTTACACCAAAATAAACTTAAAATTTAAGTCCATTATTCACAGATTTTGAGATATTCTCATGCTGTTTTTAGAGCACACATTTACATGTTGTTCAAAATATTTATTTAATATTTTTTCATGTATCAGTGATTAGTGATATATCTTCCATTTGTTATGTGGCACTTAGCACATTGAGCTATTTATAAAATTTTATCGAATATTTGAAATATGGACGAGTTTGTGTTTAACCCAGACAAGCATATGTATATATATGTTACTGCACAAGATGGCAAGTTGCACCATGTCTTTTGGTAAGATATAATTGGTCATTTAATGTGGTGGCCTGGAGGAGGCATTTTGTGCAATATTTAGGATGTCACGTGGTATAGCAACAGCTCATTTTGTGGTGCCTGGATTTCAACCACAGATCTCCTGATTTCAGCTTTGTGCCAATGTCTTGAGTGGCAGCAGGTGACGGCTGCCTCAATTCAATGACATTTGTTACATAAGCCCAGAATTTATCTTTAGAGTCAATGAGTTACTGAAGTCATTCATCTGGAAAGTCTTCTCTCCCCACCTCCACTCTTTTTAACTTAAAAAATAGAAGTTTTGGAAGAAGAATTAAATTTGAGTAAGTTCACCATGTTGATCTCTTGACATGAATTTGGTAGTTTCAAGTGCAGTTAAAGGAAATGGCAACTAGAGTTAAGCACTGTGTTTGTGGGCTTAGATTCATGACAGGATAAAATATCCATGAAGTTTAACCCAAGCAAAGGTGTGGAGCTAGATCAGCCTCCAATTTCAACAATCCAAAGACAGAGAGATGTTTTGCATAACACACAAATGTAGTGAGAACATTCCAATAGGGGGATGATGGAGGCTTTATTACATTTATCATTATTTAGGTTTTTCCTTTTTTTTTCTGTAAAATTTTCTAGTCTAAAAGTAGTTTGATGTCCTGTTTCCAAATTTGATTGAAGAATACAGATAGACATTGGCTCCATTTGTTCTTTAGATTCTAAAGATCCCATAGTACACTAAGGATTCTTGTCACCATTCAACTGCAGAAACTTAATGGCTCCAGGAGGGAGAATATTGCAAAATTTTGCAAAAATATCATTTTAGGACAAAAATATTTCATATGATTCTGGTCAGTAAGTTCAGAGTTCATTATCAATCATTGTTATTTAAATATTCTAAAAACAATATTTGTGATTTCACACTTATCTAAACTCTTGTGGAAATTTTAAGGTCACGCCTCAGAAAGCTCAAGAGAATCTCAATACTTCTTCCCCGAAGATTATATATGCCACATTATCAGTATTGGGTTAGTTTATAATGAAAAAAATGGAAATCAGAAACTTCATCACTTTCAAAAATGAAAAGATACTAACTAAATATGATCTATACAAAGTACTGAGTTTCATTGTGGGTTTTTGTGTAACAGGTAATATTTTGCTAGATTGTGTTTTACTCATATGTCAAAATCTTTTACTGTCAATGAAAAATCAATATTTGACTAAAATAACAAATACAATTCAGAATAACATCCATCTTATAATATTAATGACTTCATAAGGAAAAATAAAATTACTTACTAGGAAGTTCTGGTGGTGGAGTTGGGACCAAAGTTGGTTCTGGATAAAGACTTTCATTGCAAACCCCTTGTGTTAGAGTAATGTCATCCAGTGCTATATCACTCAGTAACTGTCTTTTAAAAGCATTAAAGGCAACCTGTGGTTCAGAGAGGTAAATGAAATTATTATACTTTAATCTTCACTGTTCGGACTCTTCTTGTGGCCGAATTTCCTGGAGAATCAATACTTTAATTTCTAGCTATGCAATGAGCAGATTACTCTTTGATGAAGTATTTGTATATCATGTTTTTTAAAGTCCTTTGCTGAAACCAACTGTCTTATTTTATGTTCACATGTGCTAAGAATTTACTCATGTTCTCCTTCTGAATTAGTCCCAGAGACAACATTGACTCTCAACAAAGCGGCTAAGCCGAAGAGCAAATATTGGTAGGGCTTGACATGCTCACTCTGCCAGATGAGGTAAGTCTGAAAAAAATGGACTCAACATGTGTTAATTTAGAAAGTGTACTCAGTGAGTTGAGCTAGCTTTTTTGGATACTACTGTACTTAGTGCCCCATCTCTACCTTCTCTTGTTCCCTTGATATTCCATTTTCATTTACCCTTCCTTGAATTATCAGACAAACGTGTTGGAAAAGAAAACTTCAAAGAAAAGGATAGAATCAGAAAAAAAGAAGAGAAGAAAAAGGAAACATGAGTGAAGGAGAGAAAGTCTTAGGAAGAATACTGATTTGAATCATTGATTACTGCTTGCCTTATACCAAGACACAAGGGATATGCAGCCCTCAATGACAGTGTCTCTCCAAATACACATCTTCTGAAGGAGATGCTATCTTGTTTGAAATTAGCCAATTACAACATTGCTAATTTGGTCAAACTAATAGCCTATATTACCCTATATTTTAATTGAAAGACCCTCTGGAAGAAAACGCATTCAACTGTTATCTGCTAAATTAATTTACCTTAATGTGAAATAAATGATCAGAGACTTCCTGATGATACAGCTCATAGAAAGTGCTTCTGAAGGAAATATGTGGAGATTAGGTCTGCATGTGGCAGGATAGGTGAATAACCATGAGTGTCGTCACAGGAAAAGATGATTATCCAGAAAGTGCAGGGGTGACCTAGGTGGTGTTTATGAAAAGGTGAAATAACTAGGCAGGCACGGAAGAGATAAGGAGACACAATGAGCCTGTGTTAGACAGGATGTCCACATCAGAAAACTGAAACACCCTACAAGCTTTTCATGTATTTTATGGACTATTATCAACTGTATTTTAATGTAGTTATTCTTAAGATGTTTTCTAATAAATCAATAAGTAAATAAAAATAAACATAGTCAAAGAAAAAATGAGGTAGAACGGGAAGGTAGAGAAAGTGATTGGGCTACTTTCAAAAATAAATTTCTTTGCTGTATTATCCATTAGAAATATCATAATAATAAAGAATACGAAAGAATTATCATTAAGCCTTTTGCAAACCTTGAATTCCATTGTTTCATTTAATGTTACTTGTCCATAATTCCAATTTTCTCCATAATTTCCTTCCTTTTGGAAAACTGTCTTCTCTATATTTTGAGCATTGCTGATATTAATGCTTAATTTATAAACATTTTCACCATACATATAGTACCTAGTTTGGAAAAAGCAAAAACTATTTGAATTTCTATATTATAATAAATAAATTTAATGGTTCTTCAAGTCAATTCCTTCCCTTGCAATTCTCTGTTTTTTCTTCAGTGTAGGGATTATTCAGGAAGAGAAGGGGAGTCTAACAGACTTTTGCCACTATCTTCGTTGGAAAAGTAATAGTGCATTTAAAACTGTGGCTTACTCCTTAGTGAAATCTGACCCTGATAACCTAATAAGGGCAATTGCATGCATTTTGATAACCTAACAAGGGCAATTGCATGCATTTAATGAGCTAGCATGGCATTTGTGTTTACAACATACCAGAAACTAAGGCAGACTGGTTCCAAAGTACGGTCTAAAGGAAGACTTAAAAGTACCACTGTTTCTTGTCTCCCTCCTGGTCCAGTTGGGGTAGAAATGTAAAATCCTGTAAAAAAAAATTTATTTTGGTTAAATACTAGTATTTTCTAAAAAATATCTATGTATTGTTTATCTGTATGGCAGAAAGATGAAGGGGTGGGGATAAAGGGGGGAGATAGAGACCAACAGAATGAGCTTGTCTATCTGCTGATTGACTCCTCAAATGCCTGCAACAGCTGGTGCTAGTTCAGGCCAAAACTAGGGGTTGCTAACTCAATCTAATTCTTCCATATTAGTAGCAGGAATCAAAATACTTGAGCCATTGCATGCCAGCTCCAAGGACAAGCATATGCAGGAAGCTGGGAATGGAAGTGGAGTTGGGATTCAAACCCAGGCACTTTGATGTGGAATGTGGACATCCCAAGCTGAGTTTTAGCATGCTTTAATATGTGGGGTATGTCATTCATGGACAGAAAAGAAGAAAAGAAAACTTTAAATGAAATGTAAAGAAACACTTCAATAAATGGACAGGACACTAGACTCAAACCCAAAAGGCAGCATCTTTTAACCACAATACACTATTATTTAGGAAAATTAATTTTAGAATTCTGGATCTCTCACTTTATTAAGTGAGAGCCTCAAACTACAACACCATCCAGGATACAGAAACTGACTTGTTATGGGTTATGTTAACATGTCCATGTGCCACTTTAATTTCAAATTACTAGATTCTTTGATTAATTACATATTTAGAGGCAGTGCATATATGAGGGTGCTTATATAAGCCTGTGGAATAATTCATCATAAATCCAACTATTTACAAATTTGAATACAGAGTTAAGAGTTTCAAAGAGGCTCTGTTTTATATTCCATTGACTACATTGCAAATCTCTACATAAGCCACTGATTGTATAGTGGTTTCATCTTCCCCTTTCCTTTGAATGATAACTGATCAGATCACAGAAGAGCAGGAAGCATACTAATCCATATAAAAGCTCTCAAAATAGCACAAACCACTGATTAAATTTTTTGGTGTGGAATTCATTATTCCAACCAATGATTTGAGTCATTTGAAGTGTTCGAATGGTTGTTGGGGTACGAATATTTTGAACATTCTCTTGGGAAAATTTATTTTATTTTTAGTTTGAAACTCGTGTATTATGACAAGAAGCAGGAATCAGGTAACAAAATGTGATACGATGCAAATAAAATGAAATATTGAACTAATCTAATATGATTGAAATGCAATTTTTAATGAAATGCTGAAATTTAGTGTTAGCAGGAAATCAAGCATCTTCCCTTTCACACTTTCCAACAGAAAATAGAGGCAATGTTGCATGTAAAATTCAAATTCAAACTCATTCATTGACAATATGCAGAGTAAAAACAAAATATGAAGAAAAGACCCCCATAGAAATATTTATAAATATATCAATGCAAATTTAGACCAGAGAAGTAACATTTATTCAGATTAAATGTGTATTTTATCAAGTTGAAATCATGGTCAAATGTTTCAATTAATATCATACATATACATTAATTGAATCTGAACTTCAAAATCTAAAGTAAAGATGAATACATAATTTTTATTTTATTTATTAAAACATTACTCATATTTTATTTAACACTGATATATTTGACTACTTATTTTTGTCCAAATATTCAATTTCCTAACAGAAACAACTAGCATAAATACAGAAATGAGGAACAAGAATCCACTTTCTAAATGCCCAATTCCAAATCCTCTTTGAGTTGATCTTACTCTGTAGTTTCTTAGAGCATAGCTAGGGTGAAAAGACTTAAAATATCAGTGAAACACGTGGACAAGCACTGTAATAGTTTATTCAGAAATGTTTGTATTTCACTGCAATTATATAAACATATCATGCTCTGATTTATGCTTTGGCATGTTTATAGTCACTTACAATCCGAAATATTTTAAATCAATTGTTTACTTATTAAGTAGTAATGTATTTGAAATTTTCAGTGTAAGAAGTACTTGATGCCATGAGTTTTGTGTTAGTATCTTCATAAAACATAATTAATTATGTAGACTATATGCCCTATAATGTTGCATAAATGAATAGGCATTATATAATAGAAATCATATAATTGCACAATGTGGGATCTAATAAAATATAATATTAAAGTATTACTTTGATGATATGGCTGTATTATATAATCAAAAATTAGAAGATGAAAGTAATCTTTCATTAAATTATGAATTTTTAAAGTACAAAATCACATTTTACATAAAAATTTTATTAGTCTAACCACAAAGTTGTCCTTAAATTTCATCTAAGGGATTTTTCTTATAAAAGTCATTTGGCCTTTATTTAGCACATGTCAGACATGCAAGAAACTCTGTATGCTGTAATAGTCCATTCCTTTTTAACATGATTTGAACATTATTTTTAAGGTTAAGCTTTTATGCATACATAGTTTTTAATTTTTACATTAATGATAAGATATATACATTAGCCCCACAAATGTTTAGAAGTGATCTTATTTAGACAAGGTCATAGTCAAAGTGGAAGTTCTCTCCTCCCTTCAGAGAAAGTACTTTCCTCTTTGATGGCCTGTTCTTTCTACTGGGATCTCACTTGCAGAGCGGATCCTTATTTCAATCATCTTTACTCCTACTATACTGCCTCCATCATGTTTAAAAACAACTGTATTTTTTTTTTTTTAGAAAGGCAGGTATAGAAAAGCTCTCTGTGTGCTGTCTTGATCTTTTGTGGCCTCTACATTTCTGTAGCTTTCACGTGCTATTGAACTCATTTTCCCTACGCGTCTGAGTAAATGGGTCACGTCTGTGCAACTCAAGATGCTCCCGCATCGGCACCATCGGGTCTATGCATCCCCACTGCTTTCAAGAGATCCAGCCATACCCTGGTCATTGACAGAGTCGAGATCAGGAGCTGCTACTCCATCAAGAGAGTTAGTTCTTCAGGAGGAGTAGAAAAGAGAATGTGGCTTAGATGTTCTTCTTGAAAATGATGTTAATTCAGTTTCTCTGTTTTATTTATGTTTTCCTGTCATTTAAAGGGAAGGCAGAGTACAGCAACAGAAAATCCCTGCATAGGTAAGCGTGACAGCAGGAGGGCTTTAATTCTCTTCTATTTCCGTGGTAGGATGTTCTAACACAAAAAAAGTAAGTTGAAAGAATAATGCCCCTTGTGGCAGAATGACAGGTAGGTTATGAAATCACAGGACGAGAACTGGATAGGACCTATTAAGCCCTACCATCCATTCTCGTTACTTTGCTGCCTCTGGTGGGATCTGACCTGCTCTAACCTGTCTAATTTTAAATAACTCCTGCTAAAGGACTTTCTCCTGAGACTCCATTTCCTGCTTAACTACTTAAAACCAACACGTGACACTCTACTTGTTTCACTTCGGTCAGTTTCAACTTATTTCTTTAGTTATTTAATCCGTAGGCAGCCTGAAACCATTTTTCTCTTGTCATGTCCTTATATTCTTCACGTATCAGTGGAATTATTTTATCTCTTATTATGATGACATAAAAGTAGAAAGAAGATAATTTGAACATCAAAGATTTCAACTGCATAAAAAGGTACCTGTCATAGTCAATAGATATAAATGCTTTCTCTACTTTCCTCTAACTACTCTTCCAAGTGTTAAAGACTTACTACTCTAAAGGCGGGAGGAGTTCTGATTATTCGATTGTTGTAGGCCAGTCCTTTTTAGAGAGCTGGGGCAATTTTCACAGAGGAATTAGTCTTCAGCTCTGCAAGGCTGATTTACCAATAAAGAATCAGGCTCTGTGAAATACCTTACTCAAAGAAGATTAATTATGTAGGAGAATATTCACATTATTATTTTTGATGCTAGAAATAATTGGTCTTATGGAGTTGGCCATCTACATTGAGCTCACTTTGTATGTGTAGGTACACACTGGTAATTAATTTAGCCCAGGGTTTACTTTCAGAATACTTCCAGAATAAGGCTTTGCAAATTGCTTCCACTGATCTGGGTCCCACAACCTTATCTCTGGGCTAGGTGATGGATTTCCAGTGTTCTTCCTTTAATACTCTTGCCCATCCACAAAATATTCTCTGTCTACCAATCAAAAGGAATCTTACTATTCCCATGCTCAAAAACCTCAACTAGCTAATTGTTTCTCTTTGTAAACCACCAAAACTAGAAGATCCATCATTGTCTGGACCCTATGGTCCCACTCAGTCCCTTTCAGCCTCAGCAGTCCACTGACTTTTCTCCACACAAGTCAGTCTCTCTCCCATTTGAAGTCATTGAACTGTTTGTTTTCCCCATCTGGAATAAGAAATAGAGCTAATTCTTTCAATTCTTTAAATTATGATTCACATGCCACCTTTTCAGTAAGACCTAAATTGATCATCCTATTTTAATGTTCCATAGCATTTCCATACCTGCCCTCCTTTTCCCCCTTACCAAACATTGCTTCTCCTGACTATGCATCCAAATGTTATATATCATAATAAATTAATTAGTTTTCATGTATATTGCTATTTTTTGAGGTCTATGAGAGCAGATTATTTGGTTTATTTTGTGTGCAGTTACAGTCTGAATGCTTTGGATAACACCTGGGTATAAAAATGTTTCCTATTTATTTGTTTTTTCAAATTTATTTATTATTTGAAAGTTTGATAGAGAGAGAGAGAGAGAGAAAGAGCTTCTGTTTGCAGGTTCATTCTCCAAATGGTTACAAATGTTAGGAGTTGGGCCAGGCTAAAGCCAGAAACCAGGAACCCCAACCAGTTCTCCCATGTGGGTGGCAAGGGCCTAAGCAATTGGACCATCTTCTGATGTATTTTCCCAAGAACATCAAAAGAGAGGTGGAACAGAAGTGAGCAGCTGGCACAACATTTGGTGTTCAAATGGAAAGCAGGTATCACAGGCAGTGGCTTAACCAACAATTTCGGCCCCCACAAATGTTTCTTGAATGAAGGAGTAAAAGAACAAATTAAAAGGGGATTTTAGTTTTGATTGTAAATAGGCTAAAAGAAGTCACTTGTTACTAAAATTTATTTTGATGAAGTTGTTGTGTGATGAACCATTTGTTGGTATTCTAAGGATGTTATTGTCTAAAGAACCAGAATTAGTCAGGTACATTTATAGCCTTAAAATTTAACTCTTTAATGTCTTGTAACTGGATATAAAAATGACATTAATTAACCATTTACTTTTAAGTTCATAAAAATGCAGATATTTGGGCCAACTGTGGAATAGTGGGTACAGCCATTGCCTGTGATGCTGGGAACCCAGTGGGGCACTGGTTTAGTCCTGGATGTTCTACTTCCCATCTAGCCCTCTGCTAATGTGCATGGGAAAGCAATGGAAGGTGGCCCAAGTTCCCAAGTTCCTGCTCCCATGTGGGAGACCAGGATGAAGCTTCTGGCTCCGGGCTTCTGCTTGGCTCAGTCCTGGCTATTGTGGCCATTTGGAGAGTGAACCAATGGATGGAACATATCTCTCTCTGTCTCTCTTTCTCTCTGTCTGTCTCATCTCTCTGCCTTTCTCTCAGCAACATTGCCTTTCAAATAAATAAATAAATACATTAAAATGAGAATATTGATCTTTTTAATAGAAGTGCCCATTGATCATGAATTACAACACACATATGCTTATATTTCTTATGTTGCTTCACTCAGTTAATGATGTATTCAGAAATTACTTATTGAGTCAATGTGGTAGACATTCACTCATATGTTCAAAAACAATTTTACATGTTAATTAGATTCAGTTACTGAGAATGTCCTAGAAATTCAAAGGTGAAAAAGATCAGATTTTGTTATGAGGAAGTACAACTGTGATGAAAAGAAGTAAGCAAATAAACAAAAATAATGCTATGTGATAAGAAAACCAATAAAAGTGCTTAGACGTTTGAGTGAAAAGGAAAATTTCAATGTGGAAGTTCAAATGGGTTTTGTAGAAGTGGTGATAAGTGATACATGTCCTCAAAGCCTACAGCCACACCTGACTAGAGGAAACTTTTACATAGTTTAAAATTGAATTGCACTCTCATATAATCTATCAACAAGCCACACTATAGGAGAGATTTTGCTTAGGGAAATTATACAAATGCACAAATTTTCACTCTGCTCTTTTTTCAATTTTTCTTACTTTTTAAGACCCACATCTAGATTTGAAATTCTATGGTGAAGAGTATTTTTGGGATGATGAATACATGCTTCTAAGATTGTCATGGGTGATCAGCCCCATATGATTTCCTTATCTCCTCATATTTATCCATGACTTCTGGGTTTCTTGATCAAATATTAATATTTCCACCTGCTGTCAAATTCTAATATCCTATTTGCATTAAAAATGTACCTACACTCACAGTTCTCCCCTGGGAACCCTACTCTAGAACCAATGTTCCACAGAATTCCCAGAAGAAGTAAATATATCTTTATTTCAAGTTGATATGATCTTGGATATTGAAAATGCTAATTGATTCTGTAAGAAAATATCAGTTAACAAACTAGTTCAGCAAGGCTGTATGGTAAAAGATCAATATAGAAAAATCCATTTTATTTCTTGCATTAACAATAAGCAATCAGAAAGTGAGATTAAGGTAAAAAAAAGCAAAGTTCAGAAAAGTTAATTACCTTACACGAGTCTACTTAGTTAATAATAAGTGGCAAATACAGAGTGACAGTCTTATCTGCCTATTTCTAATGAGCCTTGAGTACTTTTCAACAGCTCATGAATATATAAACAAAAGAATATAATTCTTGGAATACATTTGCTTTACATGCTAATTTGATGATCACTTTTCATTTAAGAACATTTATTAGACTATCATTTTAAAGAACAATTATGTGAAAAGACTGTTTAGCTCTCTCTTTAAACTGCAAAAACAAAGCCTTTTCTTTTTATTTATTAATTAAAAATGATTCTTACCTGAAGTATTACCAAAAGTATGGTCAAAATTTGGTCCAGTAAAGGGAGGAAAAGTGTTTCCCTGAATTCTTTCCCATTCGTTATCATCATTTAAATCCTGGACCCAGAAACAAAAGCCATCCTCAAAATTACAGTTAATTTTTTCATAATCTGTGAATTAAAAAAATCAAAACTCAAATCAACTACACAATATAAGAAACACAATTAGACTGCTTAGAAAATAGTCTAAGATCTTACAACTGATAACTGAGTGGCTTGCACAAAATCAATTCTTAAATTAATCTCTGTTTCATTCATTTAGGTTAAAACACAGCTTTTGATTGTGAACTGTGTTAAATGTGTTTTGTGTATCCCATCAGAACTTTCACAAACATGTACACAAGCTTCTTGTGCTTTATTACATTTTAGCTCTATTGGTTTATCAACACTAACTTTGTCCAGTGTTTTTTAGTCTCCCTTTTGTCTTTTTTATTTTATTTTTTTTAACTTTTATTTAATGAATATAAATTTCCAAAGTACAGCTTATGGATTACAATGGCTTCCCCCGCATAACATCCCTCCAACCCACAATCCTCCCCTTTCCCACTCCCTCTCCCTTTCCATTCACATCAAGATTCATTTTCGATTCTCTTTATATACAGAAGATCAGTTTAGCATACATTAAGTAAAGATTTCAACAGTTTGCTCCCATACAGAAACATAAAGTGAAAAATACTGTTTGAGTACTAGTTATAGCATTAAATCTCAATGTACAGCACACTAAGGACAAAGATCCTACATGAGGAGTAAGTGCACAGTGACTCCTGTTGTTGACTTTACAAATTGACACTCTTGTTGATGGCCTCAGTAATCACCCTAGGCTCTTGTCATGAGCTGCCAAGGCTATGGAAGCCCCCTGAGTTCACTGACTCTGATCATATTTAGACAAGGCCATGGTCAAAGTGGAAGTTCTCTCCTCCCTTCAGAGAAAGGTACCTCCTTCTTTGATGACCCGTTGTCTCCCTTTTATTACTAAATTTAATACTTTAATCGTAGTTGAATTTATGGAAGCATCTCTGAATTTGTTATATGCTAATTACTACATTTTCACTTGGAACACTTGTAACCTACAAACTTTTAATTTAATTTTATATTTTTTTCTCAAATTGATTATTTCATCTTTTTGAAGAAAAAGAACTATTTTCCAATTCCTTATTTTTTCTTTAGTATCAAATAAAAAGAGATGAGCACAAAAGATACTCATTAAAATTTATGTAATAAAATTTTAGGTTCTCTTACTTTTAAAATTCCATTAAAATATTAAAGCATCTAAAAATTCAAAACCTGGACAGTAAATGATACTCACTGTTAAGCTCACTGGTGTTAAATGCACTGTATGTCGCATGAAAACCAATATAATCGTTTTCATCAGATTCTATAGTAAATGTGACAGTAACTTGGTTGGAAAAAATCCTAATTGTGCCAGGATTAGTTTCTGAAAGGGAAGCTGCAAAAGAAAAAATGAATGACTGTTATTTGTACATGTCTACCTATTCATTTATCCATCCATCAGTTTATTGACTGATCTGCCAATGTGTATATCATTAATCAGTAACAGCATTAATCCTATTATTAATTTATTGTAATTAAACTATATCCTGTTAAGTATTAGAAATCCTCAAATTATTGTATTTTCATGATTTGATAAAACTTTCATTTGTAATCATTAGCTTCACACACAATATACACATAAACAAAGAAATTGCTGTCTCTCTCTCTCACTGTCCACTCTGCCTGTCAAAAAAAAAAAAAAAAAAGAAATTGCATTCTTGAAAAAGATTCCCTAACAAATAGACAACTTAAGCACTAACAAAACCAAAACTTAGTTTGATTCTATGAGATATGACCAATGCCACACTCATAGGGGTGAAAGAAACCTAGGTCAAAATATTATAAACATAAGAATACTTTTTGCTTCTCTCCCTGTATAACTGTAAGACTCCTAAAAGTACTTGATGACTTAATGATTGTTTCCATAACATTTTATATTGCTTTTTTTTTATCATTTATGCCTTGAATCTAAGCTGCTTAAAGATCTATTCCTAATCTTGACTCTCAGAGTGAGTGGAGTATATGGATATAAAGTGTTCTCATGTTGATTTATAAAAATCATTACTATATGAAATTTGCTTTTATAAAAATGTATAGTTTAGTACATACATTTTTAAAAGCAGATAACATTGCCTCCAAGAGTGTCAAAATTGATTCTCAATGGCAAGAGAGTCTTACTTTATGAATGTGTAAAGCCCAGATATACGTTTAGCACATAAATAGATATACACATATATGATATTAAAACTCTATATGGGGGAATTAGAAAAAATGTTCTAAAAAGGCTTCCTAGTCTTGGTATAATAAAAGAGGGGTTAAGAAAGAAAGGTTTATCATTTTAGTTGCACAATTTGAAGTGAGATTCAAGATTCAAGTCTACAAGAAGTACTACATTTGCAGTAGGAGACAGACCTACCGGTTTATTGGGTTCTAAATAAAGACACTTGACTTCCAAGCTGGCCAAGCATGGTGCAGCCCCACTATTCAGCTACTTTGGGATATGAAAAGAACAAAGAAAGGAGTACCTTTCCAGTGGTCTGAGTGATGGAAATTGTCAATGAAGAAGTGAAAAGGCAACGAAGGCTCCGTGAGAGACAAGTGGAGAGAAGACAGAGACGTCTGCAGCCGACCGGTGGTGCAGCCAGCTGCCACTCAGCTGCCCTGCAGCTCAGAGTTTTAGCTAAGAGCGACTTCCACAGTGACCCACTGAGTTTGCTGCAGCCTGGGGAGCTGACTGGGGTTTGACAACTTCCAGTCTTGGGTCAGGAAGGCTGCCTTGCTTACCTCCCCCCTCCCCCACTACTGCAGAATGCCAGGCGGTCAGGAGGGGGTGCCATTTTCTTAGGAGTAGAAGTACTCTGCAGCAAGCTGTGTCACTGCTTATATTGCCCTGGGGAGAACTCTGTGCACCACCCTGACTTTGAGTCCAGCATGGAGCACTAGTTGGGGGGCAGGGTGCCTACCTAAGCCCATGATGGGAGAGCATATTGCCTGCTTCCCACCCCAAGTCCCCCAAAAGGCTCTCAGCTACAAGCAGGGAGGAGGTGCCATGTTGATAAGGTGAATGCAGGCAATTGCAGTTTGTGCAAGTAGGGGAATTTATCTGAGGGATAAATTAGTGGTCTTTACTGACTTTGAGCCTGGCCTGGAGGGTTGGCAGGGGGTGGGATGCCCACTTACGCCTGTAAGCACTGCTCCCCTCTTTCAAGGGCGGATGTACTCAAACTTCCAGGGTGGAACAGTAACACAGAGCAGGCTCTCTGGGTGCCTCGCCTATCTCCATGGATAGAGCAGAATCACAGAGCTGAGAGTGGATGCCTCGCTCTCTGACTGTGGGAGCCTGTGTGCTGTGACTGTAGGAATTCTGTGACTCTACGATAGGGCATGGGATGAAACTGGATCTCTGAGCAATTACTGTGTCTGGCTTCAGAGGCTTGGGGTGCATTTGTTGCAGAGGGTTCTGTGCACTGAGGACAGCACAGACCCTTTTTGAGGTGTATCCGCCTGCATGGATGTGGTGTATAGCCACTGATGGCTTGCCCCAGGCATTGATCACTTTGCCAATGAGGAGGTGAGACAGTGATCACATTAGCTGATGTGATTATACTCTCCCTCCTGCTGACAATAGAGATCTACCACACCCAATGTGGCTCTCCCTGGACTCTTGCACCACTCCCAAGCACTGACTGCAGGTCCCTGGCCCCATCCAGCACTGGCCTCTGAATATCCACTGAAGGGGCAGAAAGGGCACTAATCTCTTCACTCAGCCCAGCTTCCAAAGTGACCACCACAGATGAGGGGATGTCCAAGTAGGGTCAGCAACATTGCAGGCAGAGCTGTAAATTTCCTGTTAGAGATGCCACCTGCCTTTACCTAGCCAGTTCTCCTCCCAGGCCAGGTAGGTAATGGAAGTCAGCAGGGTGCCTTCCTGAGGAGGTTCACACCTCCCTTAGGATGTACCCTACATGAAGAGATAGGTCTGGGCCTCTTAACTTACAAGGCCTAAAGCCCACCAGACTATTTTCAAGCCCCTTCTGTCAGTTTCTATTTGTCTTTCAATCGGGGAACTTATTTGTGGCTTAGACAGCACCTTCCTTTATAATCATAGCCTCTACTCTAACATTAATGGCTCTACTCCCAACCTGTGTGTACTGATGGTCCTCTCCTCTACTTAATGTTGTATGATTATTCAGAATTTCTCTACAGACAAACCCCTCTACCTGCAAAAGTTGAGTGGCCTTTCTCCTAGTCTTGTCTGGGATCAGATTTAAACCATGTCCATCAAACAATCCTCGCAAGAGTCCAGATACCCCCTCCCATTTCCTCTCCTCACCCTAACTTGTATACTACAGTGTCTGTTTAAGTGTTTACAGAAGGTGATAATGGAATGAACCAAGGCCTTCAGTAACCAGGCAGTCAACCAGATGCTTCTCCATCCATACATGCATGTCCCTGCGAAGCCCCAAGATACCCCCAGTGGGCCCCTGTAGACGACATCCCCAGTCAGCAGGAAGTAGCCAGAGAGACTCATCGTCACCCCCTTTCCTATCATCAAAAGGTCAGGATGGTAGCTTTGTGATCCGAATGGAGGAAAGGCCTATACTTCCGGGAATGGGAAGTTCCTACCTGTATGTGTGGGGAAGAAAAGTCCTTGTCAAGGTCCTTGTGGGTGCCTAAAGGTCAACTAATGAGGATCAGACCCGCCTCAACCTTACCCCCATGCCCTGAATCTATAAAAGGAGCTCTCCCAATCTCTGATGCGTGGCTTCTCCAGCCCCTGCTCTGTTGCTCTGTTGGGACGGGGGAACCTCGCCTGGGAGTGGAACCCCAATAAAAGCCTGTGACTTAATTGATTCATCTGCCTGGGAAGATTTGTTACACGCCAGACACCTGCAGACTATTCCTACCAGCTTTCCTTATTGTGTAACCCAAATGATTCTTATATTGAAAGACTTTGAATTCTAAATATCTAAGCAACTGAGGGATGCAAACTTTCTAGAAATTTTGCTTTACAACTATCTACCTGACTTTTTTTCTGCTTTATTTCCCATATAATTGGAATTGTATTAGAAAATGGCTTTTGGTTAAATCTAAATGTTAGTGGCTGAATAGACCCTGGGTGGTTGGAATGTGTTGGATCTCAGTGTTATCTTAAAAAAAGCAAATAACTCTGATCATATTTAGACAAGGCCATGGTCAAAATGGAAGTTCTCTCCTCCCTTCAGAGAAAGGTACCTCCTTCTTTGATGACCCATTCTTTCCACTGGGATCTCACTCATGGAGATCTTTCATTTAGGTTTTTTTTTTTTTTCTCCCAGAGTGTCTTGGTTTTCCATGCCTGAAATACTCTCATGGGCATTTCAGCCAGATCCGCATGCCTTAAGGGCTGATTATGAGGCCAGAGTGCTGTTAGGACATTTGCCATTCTATGGGTCTGCTGTGTATCTCACTTCCCATGTTGGACCATTCTCTCCCTTTTTGATTCTATCAGCTAGTATTTGCAGACACTATTCTTGTTTATGTGATCCCTTTGGTTCTTAGTCCTATCATTACAATCAATTGTGAACAGAAATTGATCACTGGGACTAGTGAGATGGCATTGGTACATGCCACCTTGATGGGATTGAATTCGAATCCCCTGGTATGTTTCTAACTCTACCATTTGAGGTAAGTCAGCTTGAGCATGTCCCGCATTGCACATCTCTTCCCTCTCTTATTCCCACTCTTATATTTAACAGCGATCACTTTTCAGTTAAGTTTCAGCACTTAAGAAGAATTGTGTATTGATTACAGTATTCAACCAAAAGTATTAAGTAAAACAAACAAAAAAAATACTAAGAGGGATAACATATTAAGCTGCTCATCAAGTCAGGGTGAGGGCTGATCAAGTCACCATTTCTCATAGTGTTCATTTCACTTTAACAGGTTTGCTTTTTGGTGCTCAGTTAGTTGTCACCTATCAAGGAGAACAAGTGGTATTTGTCCCTTTGGGATTGGCTTATTTCACTCAACATAATGTTTTCCAAATTCCTAACAGGGATCACTTTTCAGTTAAAATTTAAACACCTAAGAATAATTGTGTGTGAACTCAGGGGGCTTCCATAGCCTTGGTAGCTCATGACAAGAGCCTAAGGTGATTAGTGATGCCATAAACAAGAGTGTCAATTTGTTAAGTCAACAACAGGAGTCACTGTGCACTTACTCCTCATGTAGGATCTTTGTCCTTAGTGTGCTGTACATTGAGATTTAATGCTATAACTAGTACTCAAACAGTATTTTTCACTTTATGTTTCTGTGTGGGAGCAAACTGTTGAAATCTTTACTTAATGTATGCTAAACTGATCTTCTGTATATAAAGAGAATCGAAAATGAATCTTGATGTGAATGGAAGGGGAGAGGGAGTGGATAAGGGGAGGGTTGCAGGTGGGAGGGACGTTATGGGGGGAAAGCCATTGTAATCCATAAGCTGTACTTTGGAAATTTATATTCATTAAAGTTAAAAAAAAAATAAATAAATAAATAAAGCACACATAAAATAGAAAAAAAAGCAAATAAGTAATTTTTGGTGACACAGTGACTGATGTGTTGTCAATGCTTAGTGGATGTCAGATATTGTTTCTCTTTCTCATAGACTTGGTTTTACACTCTGAAAAGGAAGCAATTATGACTTACTTTCTGTACTTCTGCCACTGGGTAAGAGTATGGGAGATTTTAATCATTATTTCAGTGCATATATTAAGACGTGAATAAACCAAGTTATCGCCTTTTTCTACATAAAAATATAGGTCTTACATTGAAAGAAAAAATAAACAATTATCTAATAATTTTTAAACTGTAGATTTTTCCTGTTATTATATTTTAGCTGACAGAACAAATTTTTAGCCACAGTTATCTCAGGAAAATCTAGTTTCTTCTGCTGAAATGCCAATAGTTCTAGCTATACTAATTTACATAGTCTTGCCAAGAAGTCACACTGAAATGTGAAATAATTCATCATTTGTCTTCTTACAGCAAATGCTTTGGGGGTTACGCACTGGGAAAGAGCTAAGCCAGGAAGCATGATAATGATGGAGTGTAGTTTGGAAAGTGAGCAATGGACAGGAATGGTAGACTTTCTACAGTGTGATTCAGCAGGCCTAGTATCCCATTTCCAAAACATCAAACATAGCTCAAATGAACACTGATAGAGGTGTCAAAATGCCAAGCTCAGAAATGTGCTTGCAAGCTCACAGTTGTTCTGCATTATTTCTATCCCAAATGCTTCTTAGGTAATTAATAGCATAAATGATTTCTATTATTGGCAACATACTTTACTGCGTGCCTCCTACGAATTCTGTATGGGGACCATGTGCTGATGACACACAGAGGAAATAATGAGGGTCTGTATTAGAAAATTCAGATTGTTGAGTAATAAAAAATATTAACTGTGGAATTTCTCAGTACTGGAGAAATGCTATGGGTGTACAGAAGAGGCAATCCTTAATTTTTAGGTGCCATGGTTGGGGAATGTTTGTAAGCTTCTGGAAGGGATGATTTTGTAAGTCAGTGCTTGTTGAACTTTCCCATGAATTATACCCTAATCAGCAGAAATATGGATGCATATTTCTCATTATACACAGAAATGTCTTAACAAAAGAATAAAGCCTACTCCAAAATTTTACTTTAAAATATTTACACCTATTATTTAATTTTCTATTCAAATTATGATTGTTTTATTGTAAGATAAATTGGCAACTAAGGGGAAAATCCATCATTCTTTGATTATACACTGCCTATGAATACTTCTGAGTGCCTCAGTTTTGTAAGTATTGTCCTACGCAAGGTTAAGCTGTTCTATTTGAGATATACTGTCATTAATTAGCATGAGCACTTGGGGTATCAAGAATGCAGAACAACTGTGTGCTTGTAGACACATATTCTGGGCTAGGCATTTTGAAACCAGTTTCACTGTGTTCAGTTGAGCTATTTCTAATGTCTTTGAGGATGCATAAAAACATTTATGGATTTTTCTGAACAAAAAAAGAACTCATTAATCATTTTCAATCCCATCCATGCATATCCATTCATGATAGATAATTATAACGACCATTGACTACAACTAAAAGGAAACCTTCTTGAACTATCCTGATAATTGATTCTGACTTACTTCAATTTCCATATTTACCTGAAGACCCTAATGTACTTTATGTCATCTTTTTTATATAATGTCCAACTTTCTCTCATTCTCTTTACCATTACAGAGCATATTTTCTATGGTTGTGCATACCTTATTCTGTCTTAAATGTCCATTTATTTTACCAGTCTCCTTGTTAGATATCTGGTGTTTTCTGTACAAGTACCAGTTACAGAATATTTATCTCATGACTACACAAAAATCACTGAAAAAGGGCCTTTAGAATTTGTTTATACTGACTTATCTCTAACAAAATACGTAGCTACTATTTTAGAGTTATTAGATATTTTTATGTCTTTGTAATTTCTGTAGATAATTTTGTTTCCCTAATTTCAGTGAAATATATCAATTTTTCAAGGAAATAAAATAACAGCACTGGAGATATACAAGGTATCTGCAAAATGTAATGGGAAATGCATATTATTTTTAAATCTCATTTTCCACAAATGATTTGAATGATACTCATAAATCCTAAGTTGGAATTTAATGAAAACAAATCTTATCAGCATCACTTGTATAGAGAAGTTTGTTGAAACACTTGGATAAAAATAGGATTGTGAGTTGATAATAAGAAAATTGACACTACTTTAAAGACATAATTCTAAATTTCTAAGAAATACAAATTATCTCTGTTGATTTATACTGTGAGTACCATATAATAGAAGTATAAATCTGTTATTTTAATTTTAAATCAACAAATACCTAGCTTTAAAAGTACACCAGAAAATATGCTAACTGCAGGAGGTAAGATATTATTGCATTTCTTTTAAAAATTTTAAATTTTAACACCCAGCATTCTTTCTTATATTTTTTCAGGTTAAAACCAAGATACTTAATTTTCAAAACTTTAAAATGTGTTTTTATTTAAAAATATTTAAATTAAAATTTCTTGAAATTTAATGATATTTTTACTGATTTTTGTCTATTTTAGTATTTGGTTTCTTATTACAGTTTATGATAATTATTGGTGCACTATTTATACCACTTAACCTAATAATTCTAATATTTATTCATGGATTACTGATAGTCCAAGCATGTGGAAATAGTATTTAGACAAATGGTTAGAAACAGGGTGAAAGAACATGAGGGTAACCTATCTAGCACTCACTGTGCAGTTAATTTCTATGAACTTAAATTTTATCACTTATAGAGATTATAATAGCATCTTCATAATTGGTTTGGAGAACATCTATGGGTTAAATTAAGTTGCTAACACACAATGACTTTACACAATGTAAGTGATCAATGTACGCTAAAATTATATATCTGACATTATCCTTGGCAAATATTTATGTGAAATAGCTTACTTATCCACCCAAGTAAATAATTATTTTAACCATGATTTTAGGAAACTACATCTGTTAAATACAGAAATAAAATACATTATCAAAAGGTTGATCCATTTATTTGAGCCCAATGTGACTACCATGAGTGCATATGTTTTTTGTGTACTCATCACATTTGTGTGCAGGCACTTAAAGGATAATGAATAACTGCAATGTGTTTAAGGTCAGAGAGTTTGGGGATTAATTTCTTCCCCTCAAGCCAAATAGCTCTGTGAACCTTTTGATTTAACATTTTCAATACAATTTTGCTTTTCTGTAATGTGTACTTTGTAGGTATGTTGAAAATATTAAATTAGAAAATCCACAGAAATCATTTAGTACAGCACATCTATAAGCACCCAATAAAACTAAGCTTATTAGCATATCCCCAAATATTTGTGAAATATTTTAAATCAATCAAAATATTTGATAGGATTATATTTTCAATATCTACAAGCAAAATGCGAAAGGAAAAATTATTAAACCATAATAAAAGAAGTCCCTTGCAATGATATCTCAACTCTATGGGTGAGCAAAGTTTGTTATTCCCTGGTTTATTTCCACAATCTTGTCTTCATCCTCATTTTATTTCCTCCTAGAACTTTCCCCTATTTTCTTTGGTTACCATGAATAGGGGCCAGCTGGAATAATAAAGTGGGGTAGCAGATATTTCACTAGTGTGTTCCTTGCCCTTTCTATGGATTCCATCAGTGATCATGTATTAATAATAAATGGTCATGGAACAACAACACCATCTACATTTGGCTGTACTGAGCCTTCTTCCTGTGCTGGAAACTGTTCAACCCTTTTAATTAGTGTTAAACAGAGGAGCTCTACACATTGAAAGTAAGAACAGAGACCCTATGAGACTAAGTAATGAGTGTGGGAGAAAAATAGAATAATAATTTTTAGGGATTGTCTGTGTTTTGCCTAATAGAGAATAGTATTAACACAATATATAGTAACAAAATACATAATTATATTTATTTGGCAAAATTTATATGATTTTCAAAACATCAATTAGAGGATAACCATGTGAAATCATGTTATTATAAAGAAGATTATATAGAACATCAGTTTCTCAGTTTTTATAATGAGGACCAATTTGGCTTTTTTCCCTTGGTTACTTAAACTGCACGATTATATTCAGTTCTGAACCGAAGTAGACACATACCACTCCAAAAAGCTCACCAAATATTTTCATTTTGATATCAATTCATATTTGCTTTAACTTACCTCTTAAAATCTTGCTTGGACCTACACCTTCATAAATGTTTAACAGGTCTGTATAATACGTATTAAAAGAATCGAAGCTCAGTTTAATAGACAGTCCTTGGTTTACCCTAAATTAAAAACAAGATATAGATTATATCTTAACAGTGATGTAATTCTTAACACATTGTAGGGTTTGAATATTTTTCTTCTTATAGTAGGAAACACATAACATATGACACTTCCTTTTAACATAGTATTGTTAGCTATGCACACAACATCGCACAGCAGATCTTTGGAACTTTTGCGTGCTTGAAATCTATATCCATTTATCAGCAGCTCTCCGTTTGTTCTCTCCGCCCGCAACGCCTGGCGAACACCAATCTACTTTCATTTTTAGTTTAACTACTTTGAATGCTTCACGTAAGTGCAATCATGTGGTATTTATCTTCCTTTGTTTGCCTTATTTCACCTAGCATAATATTCTTAAATTTCAGTCATATTGTGCTTACAGAATTTCCTTCTTTCTTATGATGAAATGATGTTTCATTTTGTATGTATACTGTATTTCCTTTATCTCTTCATCTGTTCACAAACATTTAAGTTCTTTCTGTATCTTGGCTACTGTGAATAATGCTGAAATGAAATGCTGAAATCTCCTGGAGGTTCTTATTTCAATTCTTTTGAATCAATAAGCAGAATTAAAATTGTTGTATCAGTTAATGGCTCTAGTATTGACTTTAGGAGGAACCCAAATACTGTTTCCATAACTGACTCACCATTCAACATTCCTATTGTCCTTGCACAAGGGTTCAAATCTTTCTATGTCCTTGTCAACATTTTTTTTGGGGGGGTACTGGTCATTCTAACAAATATGGGTTGATATCTCATTGTAGTTTTGATCTGCATTTCCAATTAGTAATGCTAAACATCTTTACATGTGCTTGTTTGACATCTGTATGTCTGATAATGAATGTTTATTCTCATTTTTTAAAGACTTATTTTATGTTTTTGAAAAGCAGAGTTACAGAGAGAGAAAGAGAAAGAGATCTTCCATCTGCTAGTTCACTCCCCAAATAGCCACAAGGGCTGGGACTGGGCCTGGTGGAAGCCAGGAGCCCGGAGCTTCATCCGCATCTCCCTTATGGGTGCAGAGGCCCAAGGACTCAGGCCATCTTCCACTGCTTTTCCCAGGCCATTAGCATGGAGGTGGATTAGAAGCAGAGCAGTCAGGATTTAAACTGTTCCCATATGGGATTAATGCATCACAAGCAGAGGCTTAACCTACTACCCACCATGCTGGCCTCTTCCATTTTCAGTCGGGTAACTTACTTTTTGTTTTAAATGGGTTTGTTTGATTTTTTTGGTATTGAGTTGTAGTAGTTCCTTAAATATTTTTGGTCTTACTTCCATATATATAGTTTGAAATATTTTCTACAATTCTATGGGTTGCTTTTTTTATTCTGATGATGGTTTACTTTGCTATCCAGAAGTTTTTTTACTTTGATGTAACCCAATTCATCTAATTTTGCTTCTATTGCCTGGGTTCAGGGTGTCATATTCTAGATATCATTGCTAAGATAAATGTTACGAATATTTGCCCTATGTTTTCTTCTAGGAATTTTATAGTTTCAGTTATTATATGTAAGCCTTTAATCCATTTTAATCTTGAATTTTGTGCTTGGTGTAGTACTAAGGTCTGATGTCATTCTTTGTGAATTTCATATTTTTCTATATCATTTGTTGAATATACTATCCTTTCCCTGCTGTGAGGTTTTTACACCCTTGTTGAAGATGAGTTGACTGCAAATGCAAGGACTTATTTCTGCAATCTCAATTCTGTTGGTCTATATATGTGTTCCTATACCAGGACATTACTGTTTTGGTTTCAATAACTTTGTAATATATTTTGAAATCAAGCAGTACAAGGCTTACAGTTTTTTTTTTCTTTGTCAATATGTTTTTCCTATTTAGGTACTTTTTGGTCCCAAATGAATTTCTGGAATTTTTCTCTATATCTGTGAAAAATACCCCCTTCAACAGTGATACATGTTGAAGCTGAAGAAGTTTATACGAACTCATACAGGCTATCTCCACCACTGGCCCTATGGTAAATGTGACTGTAATGTCAAAGCTGGTCTCACCTAGCACCAAATACAATTTAATTACGTCTTAAACATTACTATGTAATTAATTTTGCAGACTTGTAGAAAAACCATTGTCTTTAGTCCCGGGTTGATCACCACAGGTCAAAAGGCGATCTGGTAAAATGCATCACTATTAGAGTAATCAGTTTTGAGAAGAAAAAGTAGATTATTTATGTGACTAATTAATTCATATATTCTTAACAAACTATAGCATATATATTTTAGGGTGTTCTTTTACATTTTTCAAGAATCTAAACCATACTTGTGCCACAGTGGCGATTTCTTAAAATAAGTAATAAAAATGAAGCAAAAAGAACAGAAACATAAAGATTGTTAAACAATATAGAATCATTATTATGTAAATTATGATAGCAACTTTTTGTGTATCTTACTAATAAACTATATAAATTTGAACTACTTTTATTCAGAAATGGATTAAAATATTATTTTAACCTAATAAAATTCCAAGGACTGTTTAAAGACATAACTGTACACTTAAAATTTCAGATTAAGGTTCATATATGCTTTCCATTTAGGCAGAAGTTATCTAAGAGTTTTCAAAGACTTTGTAATGACATCTAGTGTAAAAACTAAGACAATTTTTGACTTCCCATATGAGTAGTGGTAACAGTATTTTATAGATGAGTCTGTATATATATTTGAAACAATGTTCTCCAAATTGGTTAATTTTTCAATTGGAAAGAATTACCTAAAGTTACTATTTGTAATGCACAATCTTATTTTTGATGGGCAAAGAGTATGTTGTCTATAATATGAAACAAAGGAAATTATGCTTATTTATATTATGTATTTTACATGAGGCTGAGCTGTAAAATAGAAATGATTTAAAGAGAGTAGAGGAGCAGGTTCTGCGGCATGGTGGATAAGACCACTGCTTGTGGCAAAGGCGTCCCAATGGGCACTGGTTTGAGTCCCGGCTGCTATACTTCATAGAGAATGTTGTGCTTTCTGTTGAGTAATGCCAAGTAGATATACGTCAAACAACCTTTTCTTTTTCTGGGACATATCTACATGGGGAAGTAACCCATTTCCTAGCATTTGGCAGGAACCTGATGTTCTGTATTAACTTTCTTTAATCAGCTGTTACAATGACTCCTTTACTTTTCTTGTGAACCATGGCAATGATTAAAATTTTTATACCATAGGTAAGGTTGGGGAACCATAGTCCCATTCAGCTGTTAAGAGAAATAACTAACTATAATTTCTCAAAATGAATTCCGTGGAACACTTCAGCATATACTGTGAGGGGAAATATTTGATGGCTCACTGTAAAGTTTTTATTGGAGATTTGCCTCACAATGTAATATATTTAAGGTTTTGAGAAGTCCCACCCTCTTTTTAAACATTATAAAGAATTTATTTTAGTATCCCTTATATGTATTTGAATACAAAATCTTTTCCCCAAGGAATAGCTGGGAAGAAATCAGGCATTCCTCTTCTGTGAAAACCTCTGATGTAAACTTTTAGGGAGCTCATCTAACAACAGCCTGATTATTTGATCACTATCATAATTGGATTGTTCAATTGAGCATAAGAGTATGGGGTCAAATATATAGTAACTGTTCCGAATGTCTTTTAAGGTATAGCAGAAAAAAAAATGATGTGTGTAAAGGGTGTTCCCTGCTCTTAATCTGTAACCTTTCATGTTTCCAGGTTCTGCATCTGAGCATTTAACTAATGTGGTTCAAATGTATTTTTAAGAAAATTACAGCAGTATGGAATATGTGCAGACTTTTAAATCTTACTATTCCCTAATACAATATAACAACTATTTACATAGCATTTATGTTGTATTAAGTAATCTAATTTAGAGATCGTTTAGTGTGTACAGGGAGATATGTGTTATATGCAAGCATTATACCATTTTATACAAGGAATGTGAGCATTCAATATTCATAGCAGATCCTAGAACCAATCTGTCTTGTTTACCACAGCATAACTATATTCCGTTTGCGGATGCAGGTGAGAGGGACTTTTTTTCTTGCAATAAACAGTCATACATGAATGTCCTTAGTCTTGGCAGCACACGATTTGTGCCCAGGCCAAGGGTATCTTACTACAAAATGCAAGGTGATGACCCCATTCATTAGAAAGTACTGTGGCACAGCAGGTTAATCTACCACCTACAACACCAACATCCCATATGGGCACCAGTTCTAGTCCTTGCTGTTCAACTTCAAATCTAGCTCCCTGCTAGATTTCCTGGGAAAACACGAGATGATGGTTCAAGTCCCTGGGCCCCTCTACCCACATAGGAAACCTCGAAGAAACTCCTGGTTTCTGGCCTAGCCCTGGTCATTGCCACAATTTGGGAAGTGAACCAGTGGATGGAAGATTCTCTCTCTCTCTCTTCCTCTCCCTCTGTAACTAACTCTGCCTTTCAAATAAGTAAATAAATCTTTTTTTAAAAGTAGTCTTCATAGGACAGAATATCCTTTTAAAAGGTAAAGGATGAAAGAGAAACTTTTTGAAGTTAATGAGTTTGGTGTACTTTCTTTTGTAGCTAATAAAAATTGTAGTTGTTGAAGATACCACTTAAAGTGCTATGACATCACATCAGAAAAAGACTTCATGATTAAAGACAGGTAAGAGAAGAAGGCGTCTTACTGTATAATCCACTGACAAACAGTACTTGATCCAGGCTTTGGATAATGGTCAGCCTGGAAAGACCCAGAAGATCCAGTCAACAAAAATTGTCCATCACAAGCTGTGGCTGGAAAAAAAAAAAAAAAAAACAATGCTATAACTAGTACTCAAACAGTATTTTTCACTTTATGTTTCTGTGTGGGAGCAAACTGTTGAAATCTTTACTTAATGTATGCTAAACTGATCTTCTGTATATAAAGAGAATCGAAAATGAATCGAGTTGCGGGTTGGAGGGACGTTATGGGGGGGGAAGCCATTGTAATCCATATTATGTACTTTGGAAATTTATATTCATTAAATAAAAGTTTAAAAAAAGACAATGAAAGTTAGACAAAGACAATCTTGACATTAAAACTAATAAGCATTTCATAGGTGTATATGACAGAATATATACAAGAGTATTTTACAAAACTGAAGCTACTAAACCAGATCTCTTGTTTAAAATCTATTAGAGGAGTTGGTGTTGTGGTGTAGTGGGTAAAGCTGCCCCTGTGACATTAACATCCCATATAGGCACAGGTTCATGTACCAGCTCTTTAACTTCCAATCCAGATCCTGGCTAATGGCCTGGAAAAAGCAGCGGAAGGTGGCCCTAATGTTTGGGCTCCTGCCACCTATGTGGGAGACCTGGAAGAAGCTCCTGGCTCCTGGTTTTCTTCCAGCCATCTGGAGGGTGAACTAGGGAATGAAAGATTCTCTCTCTCTCTCTCTCTCTCTTTTCTCTGTAACTGTGACTTTCAAAAATAAACAAATGTATCTTCAAAAAATAAAATAAAATTTATCAGAATTTTTCAAATACTCTTACTGTATCACAGTCTTTCAGATCACTGTATTTCTAAACAACCAAAACTATGTTGTATTTTAAGTGTATTTTATCATATATTTAAGAAAACATGTATATCTGAATTGTAAGCTGTCACATTAGACAAATAACAGCTAATTTTTATTCTGATTTTCCCATTAAATTGGAGCAAGGCAAGTTTAAAATGCATGCACAAATTACTATGTCCTTCTGAAAATGATGAGTAAGACAAGGCAAAGGATACATATGTTGTTAGGGGCCTGTAGAGAATTTATCCATTCTTATCCATTCTATTTTTATGCGTTTTTTAAATTTCATCACTCTAGCTCCCTTAGGATAGAATCACTATAGAGCTCAGTATTTTTCAGCCACTATTCTTGATTATGCCTTTTACTTTCCGTGATTACTCATGTTCCTCTTTTAGTTCTTATAACACATGTTTCCATGAACTTCTCTTTACTGGTATGCACTATCACTTGTCTTTAACTTATTTCTGAATTCTTTTAGATTTTCATATTTTTTCATCTTTTTAATGTTATTTGCTACATATTTGATTCCTTAATTCTATCAACACTATCTTCTAAAATTATGCTTTCCATAATGTGACTTTTCCTCTGTACAGGTTGTGAATTCCTCATATGCCAGAAGCACTGATGGAGAATAGGAAAATAAAAAAAAAAAAAAAAGCTAAATTTTCTGCCTTTAGAGTCTGAGAACTGGAATAAGCTAATCCAAAACCAAGGGATGGAAAAATACATTGTAATATCATTCAGTAATTCTATCAAATTATACACTACAAGCTATTCAATGACATAAAATATACAATATAGAGACAAATAAATAACTTGAAAAATAGATCAGCACATGAAAATGTTGGTTATAATCCCATATTTTGTCTGACTTTTTTTTTTTAAAGTGCAAAAATTGCATTAAGATACAAAGTCTGTTTAAGAACAAAACCTGTGGGATGAATTATACTGCTTTATAACTTTACAGACTGATTCCTGGCATGGACCAATAGAAGGAAAACAAGGAAAGAGAAAAAAATTATGAACAGAATTAAGTTCCAAATAATCCAGCACAGATCTTTGGAAAAGAAAAAGAAATTCTAGCTTGTTGAGCTGAATAAGTCTCCTCACGTTTAACACTTACTGCAGCAGAAAAGGACAGTGAAAGTTGATTTGTCATGATTTGAAGATAAACAATAAAATATTTGACTTTTTAAAATTCAGTGCTGCATTTTTGGTTGTGAAAGCAAAATTCTTTCCTCATCGTCAAATCTCTGCTCACTGCAAACCAGGACAAATAAAAGAGTCAATTAATGCCTTAGCTTCAATGACCATAAAAACTAAATGATTAGAATTGTATCTATGAACTACACTGAAACTGTTCTGTTTGTATTAATGTCACATTAACATAAGAATTGATGATAACTGTGTCGTAGCGATTATCATCTGTTTCCTGTGACTCTGAGAATCTAATCTAATCATAAATTCTTTAAATTAAAAAAGGATTGGGGCCAACGCTGTGGCACAGTGGGTTGTGGTCCCAGTCTGTGGCACCGGCATCCTATGTGGGAATTGGTTCGAGTCTCTGTTGCTCCACTTCTGATCCAGATTTCTGATGCATCCTGGGAAGGCAGTAGAGGATGGCCCAGGTCCTTTGGCCCTTGCAACTGCATAGAAGGCCCAAGGGAGGCTCCTGGCTCCTGGCTTTGGGTGGATGTCTGGGGAGTGAACCAGCGGATGGAAGGCCTCTCTGTTTCTCTCTGCCTCTGCTTCTCTGTGGCTCTGCCATTCAAATAAATAAACAATTCTTTAAAAAAGTAAATAAAAAAGGATCAAGAGACTTAAAAAAAACTAACAAAAATGGTATATGCTATTTTGTGTAGTATATACTGTGCTGTACTGCAAGGTTCTATAATACACAAAATGATTATAGATGACATCATCTATTCTTTGAGCTAAAATGCAAGGAGGGAAAAGCGTAAGTGAAAGTAAGAACAAGAAATCCTGAAGAAAAAGAATTCCATATTTCCAATATTCTTAAAGGTAGAATGCAGATCATTTTTACAATAGCATTTCACAACAAACAAGGAGAAGCCAAAAAAAAAGAGAGAATTAAAACATGAACAAAACAAAATGAATCTAAGAATTTCTAGAACTTATTTGTGAAGTTGATACAATTATAATAGTTTTCATATTTTACAGAGTTGAGTGATATCCCCAGTGGCAGAGATTGTTCTATGTCTGTCCCTGTTATAGTTCCATCCTAGGCATGTGTCTAAACTTCACTTCCCCAAACAGCAGGCACTCGGAGTAATGTGGCTGAGCTGATTAGTGGTGTGGAAGTCCTTGTGTTCATTTGTAACTGTCTTCCTTATCTGTCAATGGATTGTAAAGGATACAATAGAGGACTCTATAGACACACAGGGTAACTTTCAAGAAGTTGGCATTTCTGGCATGGATTATGATAAAGGCAATAAATCAGTTCTTAATGTCTTAAATTGCTGAGTGTTTACCCAAAATTTAGCCTGTCCTAAAAAATATGATCAATTCATCCTGTTACTATGAGCTTAAGTTTTATTGGGAATAGATCATCTACAGGTGAAATTTTTCACTAAATGGCCACTGGTAAACTTCTTCATGCAAGCAGTGATGAATGATATTCCTGACGACATCTAAAATAAAATTGCAGGGGCTGGCATTGTGGTATAGGGGTAAAGCCACTGCCTGCAATCCAGCATCCCAAATGTGTGCACGTTCATTTCCTAGCTGTTCCACTTCTGATCCAATACCCTGCTGATGACATGGGAAAAGCAGCGAAAGATGTTCCAAGTAGTGGCGCCTGTTACCCACATGGGAGACCCAAATGAAGTTCCTGACATCTGGCTTAGGCCTGGCCCAGTCCTGGCCACTGAGGCCATCTGAGGAGTGAACCAGCGGATGCTCTCTCTCTCCGGCTCTTGCTCTCACTCTTGCTTTCTCTCCCTGTCTCTCTGTAACTCTATCACATAAATAAATCTTTAAAAATAATAATGGGGTCTAGCACTGTGGCACAGTGGGTTAAAGCCCCGCCTGCAGCACTGGCATCCTTTATGGACGCCAGTTTGAGTCCCAGCTGATTTACTTCCCTGATCCAGCTCCCTGTTAATGGGCCTGGGAAAGCAATGAAGGATGGCCCAGGTCCTTAGGCCTCTGAACCCATGTGGGAGATCGGGAAGAAGCTCTTGGCTCCTGGCTTGGGATCAGCTCAGCTCTGGGTGTTGTGGCCATTTGGGGAGTCTCTCTCTCTCTATCTCTCTCCTCTCTCTCTCTGTAACACTGTATTCCAAATAAATAAAATAAATCTTTAAAATAATAATAAAATGAACTAATTATAAAGAAACATTCAAAATGCCAAAATATTATTTTATGATTAGTCTTGTGCTAAGGGTATTCTCAGACATTTTTTGGATTTAATTTCAGGATACTTCTGCTGAATCTAGTTTGACAGACAAAGAAGCAGGACAGATTTTGGGAGGAGAAAAAGATATAACTAGCTACAGATGAGTAGAATTAATGAGTCTTCATGATTGCGAAATTTTAGACTTTCCAGTGCAGCATCAAAAAAAAAATTCTGAGTGAAGAGAACTTGTCCTGTCATTCATTGAATTATACTATTAGAAATGTGTTCTGTAAGCCAGTTCCAAAAAGAAAATACCATATGTTTTCCCTGATATGTGGTAACAAATAGAGAGTACCTAAAAGGGAATCCATAGGAGTGAAATTGACATTTTGTTATGCACTAATTTTTTTATAAATGAATTGTTTATTGTAAATATTTCAGTCATGGAAATGAGAACAAAGGCATAGACAACCTGAAACAAATGGAATATTAGAAAACAGCTAAGAAAAGGAACACAATCATTTAATTTTGCCCAAAGTCAGACACAGATGATCTGACCTTTCTGTTCCCCAAACTATGCCATCTGAACATACAAAGCTCTCGCATAATATACTACATTCTAGAATGACAATTTTGTAGACTTAAAACAAAAACAAAAAAACCGCCCTTAAAGTCAGGGATCCAAATTCAAGACAGATTTCAAAATTTCCTCCTTACAACACTTACTATGCCTGCTATCCGTAGGCTGAATGCTGGGAGTTGCCTACTGGGGTAAACTGTCGCCATGTGGTTCTTATCTTTGGGAAACTTGCAGTGTATCAACTGGATATGCACTAATTTTTAACAGCCCTTGTCTCGACTGTTGAGGAACAGTGTCTGTTTCTTCATATTATTTGTTGAACTCTTTACTTAGTGTAGGGTTAACCTTATGAGTATACAGTAAACTCAAAATAGATTTTTGTACAAATTGAGTGGGACTAGGAGAGGGAGGAGGAAGTGTTGGAGCGTGGGTGGGAAGGAAGGGTGGAAAATATTATTATGTTCCTGAATCTGTGTATACGAAATAAATAAAATTTGTATACCTTAAATAAAATTAAAAAAAAAAAATAAAGAAATGTCTGCTGTGAAGGGATGGGATTCATAAGGATATATGCTTTGGATCCACTGAGAACGCCCTCTTCTGGCTAACTATTTACAAATTGTGTTTGTCCAGGGCAGTCAATTCTCCAGGATATAGGAATCAAACGTGATCCATGTCCACCCATCTAGTTCTGTTATGAGCATACATACAATTCTTGTGAACTGTGAAGTCACTTTGCCAACCAACTTCCGAAACGGCCTGCACCTTGACCTAAATGTGTGAGTCGGCATTCTTTCCTTCTCACAGGTCAGCTGAAAAGTGAACTTTCTTGCTGATGCAATCTACTCAGAAGAGAGCAACAGTTGGAAGAAATCTTAGTTCAGCTGTAGTCAGCTCTAAGTTGTATAAACTTAAATAACCAAAGTCTTAAAAAAGAAACTGTAAGAGGAAGTCAACATTAATGTGACTCTATTAGTCACACAGTTAGAGCACACAGCTGGTGGGGGGGAAGGTAAGGAAAAAGGTCAATTAGAGAAAACTAAATAAATTTTTAAGTTTCTCATGAATGCATATGGATGAGCGAGTGTTTTCAGGTGGATATTATGCTAATATACGTTGAGTTTGTGCTGAAGTGAACTCCATGAGGCTTTTGACCTCAGATTCATTGATGAGTAAAATGAATAAAACAGTTTATTTTCTTGAATCCTTGCTTGATAAAGATTGATTAATTGGATTTTTTCCACTATTTCTTCTGCAAACGATTTGCATTTATTTATCAAAATAGAGACAACACTAACTTTCAAATACAAAATTTGAGATTTGGGGCCAGTGCCCTGGTGCAATGGGTTAAGCTGTCATCTGTTGAGTACCACTGCTCCAGCTCCTGCTCCCAGCTGACGTGCCTGCGAATGCAGCACAAGATGGCCCAAGTCCCTGGGCCACTGCACCCACCTTGAAGACATGGAAGAAGCTCCTGGCTGGCTTTGCCCTGGCCCAGCCCCCATCATTGCAGCCATTTGGTGAGTGAACTACCAGATAGAAGATTTCTCTGTCTCTCTTCTCTCTCTGTAACACTGACTTTCAAATAAATAAGTAAATAAATAAATAAATCTTAAAAAAAAAAAACACCTGAGAATTAACAGCATGCAAAACTGAGTAACTAGAGACTTGAGACTTGGTGACATGGAAGGCTAATCAGTACTGAGGTATGATAAACACAAACCATCATGATGTCTGAAAGTAACAAGGCAGTTTGATGATTTCTTGAAAGCAAATTTAGATAAATAATCTGGTTCTACTATGAAGCTCATCTCATGAGTTTATATTGGCTTAGAAAACTAATTCATACCTTAAAACTTTAGGATAAATTCTTATACTTATATGGTACCCCTATACTTATTATTTATATGCTTTGGAATAAATTCATCGTGAAAACTATTAACTTTCTGCAGATGGAGAACAAATAATAGGTGCGGTATGTTTTCTGATTATTTGATTAATCTAATATGTCATTTATGCATTTCACCTCATTTATAGTTATTGACCATAATTATATAGACTAAAAACTATGTATGTATCTGTGACATACATTGTTTTAGAAATGGAAACCAGCATCACTTTTGCTACCTCATGATGGCACACTTGGACTACATTCTCCCTGAAAAGGTTCTGGAAAATGCCTGAAACCACAGCAAAAGGTTACTTTCTTCTTTGAGTAACTTATTTATATAAAATAGATTTAAAATATTCCATAGCCTGCACTTTCTTCCAATATGCTCTGAGTGTGCTTCAAAGGATGAGGTTAAACTTGGAAGGTTTGAATTGTATCCAAGAATGTTTGAATTGGGATTGCTTAGTGGAAGTCTCTTTGTGGAGTTGCCTTTTGTTAAGTTGGTACTGGGAAACAAACCAACTGCCTGTCTTTTGAAGTATGTACCAAATGGATAGTTAATTTTTAAGACTTTGGTCATTATTGGAACATTCATTTTCAATTAACATCAAGTAAGAGAATAGTGTAGCAAAAAATAGAAGAGCGAAGTGTAGCAAGCAACTAACTACAGGTGATTCAGGAACTAATTGTGTTCAAGGCTGATTTTCAAACAGACTGTAATACACACACAAGAAATGTTCAATTCAAGCTTTTTGTATAATTTTTCAAAAACATATTACAGATTAGCTTTATTCAAATAGTTCTTCACATTGCATACTAATCTGTATTCATAATTGTATGGTAATCATACACATCCCACATGAAAATAAATATCCCTTTTGGACGCTACTTTCTAGTAAACGCCTAACTGGAATCCATGCACTTAAGTCATTAATATTCATGCTTGGTGTATAATAAATGGTAATCAAGTGTTTAATAATAACAAAACAGATATCAAGATATACAAATAAAAGATGGAATGTTTTATTCCTGAGACATTAAGTTGTTCTTTATAACTGGTTGCCATTTTCCATAGAACTACAGAAGGTGAATAAAAGCACCAACTAGATTAAGGGGCAATGCTGACTGAGGTAGGAACTACTAAAATGACCAATAAAGGGGCCGGAACTGTGGGATAAGTCCACCTCCTGAAGTGGCGGCATCCCAAATGGGCGCCGGTTCGAGTCCCAGCTGCTCCACTTCCGATTCAGCTCTCTGCTATGGCCTGGAGAAGCAGCGGAAGATGGCCCATGTGGGAGACCCGGAAGAAGCTCCTGGCTCCTGATTTTGGATCAGCCTGGCTCTGGCCATTGCAGCCACTTGGAGAGTGAACCCGAGGATGGAAGACCTCTCTCTCTCTCTCTCTGCCTCTGCCTTTCAGTAACTCTGTCTTTCAAATAAAGTAAATAAATCTTTTTTTAAAAAAAAATAACCAATACAAGACGGATACGATGATTTTATGATGAAAAGAAAAACACAAAAAGCCATTACAAATACTCAGAAGTAAGAACATAGAAGCCGAATTCATAATGGCTTGGAATAATTTAATATAGAAAATAAATGAAAAATAATGGTACACGTTCCTCATATTCATGGCAGACATCGTTAATCATAGCATTCTTTCCATAGTCACCAAATGAAATTCTTGTTAACTAATATCTTTATATTATGTAATAGAGTTTAGAGATTAGTAATATAATTATATTTTAGAGTTTGTATTAAATTATAAATGTAATTACAGAAACAGTGATTTCAAATATTTGAGATCTGTGTAAGTGCACACATGTGTATTTTTGAGTATGTGTCTGTGTGAATGTGCGTGTGTGCCTATAGAGAAAGAGGGCAAAAAGGAATGGGGGAGAATGCAGGGACCTTACCACAAATGTTACTGTCTTCATCATAACCATCTTGGCAGTCTACTTCTCCATCACAAAATAAATCATCGGCTATGCAAGTTACACCATCAGCACAAGGTCTTGAACCAGGCAGACACTCTATTGAGAAATTTCCTTAAAAAAAAAAGAAAAAAATATAAATTTTCTCATGGTAGGTTTAATTGCCAGTTTGTAAAAGACAAAATATTTGAATATTTCTTATATATATTTTCTCAGGTCCTTACTTCTATGCATATCCTACAATTTCTAAGAGAAATATTTCTTTAATTTGATAAATCATCACTTATCAAAATTAATAGAATTTCACATTTTTGGAAAAAATTCATAAATATCACATATAGATGTTAAAATTAACTTTTACTTTATTTTAACACTAACCAATTAATGCTAGAGTTTGGGCATCTAGACTAGTGTTTATGCCTCCTAACATTTTTATAAGTGCTGTGGGCTTCAATTTACTGGGAAACTTATCATATCATTTGTAACATCTAGTAGCCACTTTATTTACTTGCAAACTTATTATTTGATAACAGAGTGGCTTAAGTAAATTTTGTGTTCTGCAGGGTAAAATTTATCAACAAAAGCCACTTTATGGTAAGATGAATTATCTAAAATTCCTAGTACATTGCTACATTGAGCAGTGAAGAAATCCATTAGATATTTCTGTTCAGTATCTCTTTTCGTATATTGTCTGAGATTCATAGATAATGAAATACAAATACAACACTACAAGGTTCCAGGCCATACTCTCAGCCTGTCTTGTCCTTTACTTGCTCCATTTCTACATATGAAGGACAGAAATGCACCAGGAAACAAATTTCACTTTGATAAGATATCCTGGAAAATAGAAGTGCAAAACTAAGTAAATTAGATATTTTATATACCCAATGATAAAGAAATGCAGTTCTACTTTTCAGAGTATTGTGAGAATTTGAATATTTTTGTCTTTGACTAGAATAACAATGATGGCTTAAAATTTTTGAAATCTTTGACTCAACAGGAATTTTTTGTTATTTTTCTTAATTTCAAAGTCAACACTTTACTGCCATCTGCTGGGATTTAAAAATAGGAAATTCTGAAATTCATTTTTATGTTCGATAAAATTAATTAAGAAAATTGAAGTGCTCGTAGCAATGAGTCTATTAAGATAATTCCAAACTAGGGATATTTATAAACAGGGTTGCTGAGCATGTAAGTGTACACAACTAAATTAGACTTTTATAATTTGTTCTAATTAAAAAGTAACTATAAACCATTGGGAAATACTTGGAATATCTAACATCAAATTAGGAGAGAAGAAAGGTCAGAATCATTCCTAAATTACAGAATACCCCAATCTAACAGAAGAAAAATGATAATAATTGTATTTAATAAATTCAAATGCATATTGTAATTATTGTAAGAGGGTCCTTGATGGAATCTGTAATCCAGAAAATGTATAATATGTGATAGTATTTCATAAATGATAAATAAAGGGAGAAAAGGCAAAATTCTTGAAACTGTAAGTCATATTTTAACAACAGCTATTAAAATTGTATACATTCATCTCCTGAGAGATTGGCTTTGGAGATATAACTAGGAAGATACATAATTTTGTCTGACCCCAAGCCTCTCATGAGAGCTTCACTTCCTGATGCTTTATCTCTGCGATGGAAATTTAGATTGAGCCTTATTCTGGAAAGTGACTGTACTTGGACTCCTTTGATCTCATTATCCTTCACTTACTCCACAAGCCTTTGCCATCTATGTGTTGTGGAACTCCAGGGGTTGGGATGAAAGGATGAGCAAGGCAGAGCCTCCCTTCGTTGGTCCCTGAGTGTAGTAGTGAGAGAGACTGGATCATTGACTATTTTCTAAGAAGAGGTATATAAACAAGCTTTTGGAACACAAGGCTTAGATAATGAGCCTCTTTTTCAGGCAAGGATGAAAAACGTTTCTCAGAAAAGTCATATTTAAACTAGATTTTGAAGGGTATTTAGAAATGTACAAGGAATACCACCTACGGTTTGTGATGTGACAGGGGTGCATCAGTGCATGGAAATAGATGAGTCTGATTTACCTGGACGTCAGTATGTGAGGGGAAGCCGTATCAGGAAGAGTGTTTGGGACCAGATTCTGAGGGATCATTTTCTCTTTATTTACAGTTGGAAATATTTTTTTCCTACAGACAACAGTCCTGGATGATTTTACATTTGTATGTGATATGACCAGGCCATGTTCCATACCGGTAATTCTAGGATCATGTGGGAATTTGTGTGGAGTCCAACTGAGAAGCTGTTTCCACAGTCTGGGCGAATGTTGATAAGGGCTAGAACTCTCTCTCTGGCAGAGGAGATGGGGCAGGGACTTAATTGCTATTTTACAAGATAATTGATGAGCTTCAGAGACCAGATGTGCTCCAGATCAAGATCCGGGAAGGTGCTGAGGGGTGGACAATTGAATTACTAACGATCAAGTCATGAGAGTGATTATGAAAATAGTGAGATTAGAAAATTAGTCTAGTTTAAATAATTTTGGTTAGAAGGTTGAAATATTAACTGCTCTTGTTGAGATTGTACTCTCTGATGACTGTTTCACAAACAGCCTTCAGCTGATCAGTCTATGAAGACAGGTTCTTGTATTGACTAATGGGAATGACTAATGGGAAATGAACAGAATTGTTATACAACGGCAGCCCATATCAGGATGCATCGATTTGATTTTTATTTAAGCTTATTTCTCCCTCTCATTTCATTGCATAATTTCTGACAAGAGCATTTTTTAAAATATTGACTATTGTAAGAATTTTCCAGATGCCAATTTTTAAAATGATCTTTTATTCTTAACACTAGAGGTTTTTTTTTTATTTTTGTACTCTTCTGTTACCACTTCATTCATTATTTTTCCCTAATTTTTCTAAAAAGTCTATACAGTACTATACTGTTCTGAGCACAGAATTTTTAGGATTTCATAAATTCCTGTTAAAGAACTGTGCACAAAGATGATAATTATTTGTTTAGTTTTTTAGAAGCTAATCAAGTTGCCTGAATATTAGGAATAGCTATTTGAATGGGAAAAAACTTTGCACATACTTTATATCTGTATTGTTAACATTCTTATGTACTAATTTTTGGCAAATGATAGAAACAGTAGCAAATTGATTAATTGAATTCTGAAAATAGAGTTTTTAATTATCTGATTATATTTCTATCATGTAGGATTCAGTAGAAAGTCATACGTGATTACTTCAGAGTGATCCAGAAGCAAAACAATTTCCAGCAACTTGAGGCTAAGAAACACATGTGACTAATTTGTGCAGAAAATGAACAAGGTATTGTGAAGGATAAAAAAGCTAAAATCTGTTATTTTTCTTCCAAGTCAGTCCCAAGAGATACATTGAAAATCATAGTTTGAAAATCTTAGATGTTTATTTTCTTTGTCATTTACATGGGGGTAATAGTACTTGGTGACCAAAGCTATCTGAGAAAAATGAAGCCCATAATCTTTATATCTTACTTAGTAGTGTGAGTAGAATCTGCATCCTTGAATGTCTGCCTTTAAAGACCAATGTAATCTTACAGAAATTCTCATTGACTTTGATAGAACACCTCTAGCTTGTTTTTTAAAGCAAAATTATGGCTTTCAGACCAAATGAAAGTACAGTGTGAAGGTATTTTAATAGCCCTGATCATGTGGAAAGAGGTTTTATAAACTATAGGAGAGTTCCTAGCGATGTGTAAATGTTGTTTTATCAATTGCAGAGAAAGAAAAATATTTAAAATCAAAATATATTCGATATTGGATAATGTCTGTGAATCTCAGCACTGGGGTAATTAAATTGAAGTGCATAATCCTGCCTCGGATCCTTTTGGCCCAGTTTCCTGTTCATTGCATGGGCCAATTACTTCTTTTCCTCAATCCCCAAACTCTTCCACAGAATGGAATTACAGTAAAATTGCATTCTGTATGAGGTTGAGAAAGCCCATGGTAGTGAAACTTTGGTTTTTCTTCAGTCTGCCTACACAGTCAGCAACAAAGGATTAGAACTAGCTGCAGTCTCGGAACTCTTCAAGCATATGAGCAATTGCCTCAAACAGACCCTGTAGGCACTCTGTAGCAGCCAAGAAATCAATCTGGGTAATGCGACCTTAGTTCCCAGCTCTCTTCCCTAGTGTTCCAAATGGGTTAGTAAAACTTTACGGTAATTGGCAACAAAGGCAGTTGAACAATAGAAAAAAAAAAAGTCCTCATGGACTTTGTATCCGTTATCACACAAAGGTACTCTTTGGCAGAATTTATAATAGTACTAATGCCAGGTATATGATGCATGCATTTGTTGATTTTTCTCAAACTCTGGCTTCCAGGCATATAAAATTGCGAATAAACTTAACATCCCTGAAAGGCATATTCATAATAAATTATTGCCTGGAAACTGCAGTTTTCAAGTTTAATTGCCTCGTTCCCCTCTATAAATCTATATCTTGCTGTATGAGAGGACTAAATGAGAACTATTGAGGACCCATGTACTACATGGATTTAGTAAAAACAGGAATATGATATTTTTCCACCTACTTACCTTAGAGGATTAATTAAGGTAATTCAGCACAGTCGCCAATAAAAGGAAATGTTTGGAAAAAATGGCTAGTTAAAATAAGCATTTCCAAGTGTAGTCATTCTGTGTTAACCTTAGGTTTTGAAAAAGCTTTTTAAAATATATGTAACTGTGTTGTTGTTTCATCGTTAAAACATTAACGGCAGGAAGAAGGGCTCAGATTGGTTGCGTCCTTTCCTTGTGCCAGCCACAGAGCTGCCCACAGAACACTGCCTCTGTACCACTCCCTTTTCATTCTCACGATCACACTCTAGCAGGGATGCAGATCCTTTTTATGCCAAGGGCCATTTGGCTATTTACATCTCCAGATGCCATACATAAACATCAACTTAAAAAGTAGCCACTATCAGTTTATTCAGTCTCTTGTCCAGTCTGCAGTTGCCCTGGCAAGGCCAAACCAAATGATTTTGCAGGCCTTCTATGGCCCGTGGGCCGGACTTTTCTCACTCCTGCTAGAAAATACAATTTAATTTGTTCAGATAATAAATAAAAAGCTCTAGGAGCTTAGGCAGCCTGGCAAACACACCATCCCCAAGTGTCCGTAACTAGATAATGGAGAGATTCACTCATTCTTTGCAATGACTGATAATGTTTATGTTACTTTTTGGATTTTATTTTAAATATCAATTGATGATGTAAGCTGTGAAAGTAGGGTTATGTGCTTGCTGACTCTATTGTTACAGTTTAAATCAGTAAAGGAGACTTTGGCTCCACTCCCCAGAAGAGCAAATGTGGATAGAGATCTTCACCGCGCTCTCTTTCCTCTCATTCATCAACCCTGCTCTACCCAGAGGAAAATGGTCATGTGATTCAGCCAAGTCCCCATGTTTTTGACAGGTTTGTCTTCAAGACGGTAAGAGGGAAAAACTTGTTTTAGGTCCAAGGAGTTGTTACTTTATTTAACATTATTTTTCCTCTAGGTCATCCTGTGAAACTTTATACAACTAAAGGGACCTCATTACCTGCCTCATTCATGAATCACTCAATAAATTAAACGGAAAACAAGGAACTGATTTAGATGTTTGTTGTTGACTCTCAAAGTTTCAGAAGCAAATTTCATAAAATAAAACTACTCAGCCATTATTAATCCTAAAAAATAGTGTACTGAAAAAGTGTATTTAAAGGTGATTTTACATACTGTAAATATTTTATCTGCCTTGTAGAAAAAAATATGGGCTCAATCTTTTGTGCTGATTTATGGATATATTATAAATACAGCTGCAAGCAGGTTCAGATTATCCTATGTGTCTCTGGGATTTAGAGTTGTGATGACTGCTTTCATGAAGTGTTTTGAATAATACTTCACAAACTGTTTAATTTGACCTGTGTTACAACACCACTTGGCACCAAAGTTATCATTTATTTCTAAGAAGTATATTTATAATTTTAAAAATAATTTTTCATGTGTGTATATAAAATTTTGTGTTAACTTTAATGACATAAAGATGGCAGTACAATATTCTTGTTGGGAAGCAGATTGGAGATCTATGCAATATTGCCTGTATCAAGCTTACTTCAAGGGGTTATGGACAAACACAGGTAATTTAAAATGAAGAGGTGCTGGAACTGTGGCATAAAAGGTTAAACCGCCGCCAGTGGTGCCAGCATCTCATATAGGCACCTGTTCGAGTCCCAGCTCTTCCACTTAGGATCCAGTTCTCTGCTATGGCACAGGAAAGCAGCAGAAGAGGGCCCCAAGTCCTTGGGCCTCTGCACCTATGTGGGAGACCCGGGGGGATCTTCTGGCTCCTTTTTCTGGATCGGCACAGCTCTGGCCATTCTGGCCATCTGGGGAGTAAGCCATCAGATGAAAGACCCCTCTCTCTCTGTCTCTCTCTGTCTCTCTCTTTTTTTCTGTCTCTCTGTAACTCTGCCTTTCAAATAAATAAAGAAATAAATCTTAAAAACAAATAAATAAAATGAACATAATGTCAGAACCAAGAAAGTATTTTAGTTGACTAGTAGGTAGAAGCACAGTGAACAATTTTACTAGGGTTATAGAGGAATTATTATCTCAAAGAAAAATACTAAGAGTTGCCACAAAATAGATACTTAAAAGAATCATTGAATGACTAAACACAAAGCTATGTTGGGAATGGTATGTTAACAAGAGATTGTTATAAGGGATGCAAATATGTCTAACTTACATACAGAGAGAATAATAAAAAGAAAAAATTCCTAACCTCTCAAGAAATTTGCAACCCTCATGGAAACCATGATAATATTCTTAGTGTTTGATTTGAACCATTGTTCCAGTAGAAGACTGAAGTGAAGTTGGATAAAATAGCATTACCCCCAAAATGTATTGTTCACTTTTAGCAAATTTGTATGCTCCAGTTTTCCTATCTGCAAAACTGTGTTTATTGTAAAGTATTGTGGCACAAGAGAATTATCAGGAGCCTAATATGAAACATAATTAAAACTTTCTGAAAATATAAAGAGGAATGTGTGTTTGGCCTGGGGAGTAGGATGCCCATCTTCCATATCTTACCACCTGGATTTGATTCTCAGCTCCAGCTTCTGACTCCAGTTTCCTGCCAGTGCAAATGCTGGGAGCCAGTGGTGGTGGCCCAATTAATTATGTTCCTGCATCTCATTGAGTGGGTTTAGTTTCCAACTCCTGACTTCAGCCCTGGCCTACCCTGGACATTGTGGATATTTGGGGAATGATTGAGTGAATGGAAGTTCTCTGTCTCCTCTGTTGTGTTCTCTCTGTTTGTGTCTCAAATAAATTTTTCTACATTTTAATTAAATATATAGAAATAATATTAAAACTGACCTGGTGTTGTCAGAAGATGGCTGGTTGTCAGCTTGTCTGTAATGATAAATAACATTAAAATAAAAATTATGTATTTTAAATTTTTATTGGGAATTGTATGCTTCTGTTGTTTAATTATCATCTGGTTTTTTTTTTTGCAGTTACTGTGAATTGTTAGTGTCTATTAATATGAGAATGTGCCCTTTGTATCTGAATCTAAGAAAACATTTTTAACTGTATTTTTAGTTAACAAAAATCATTGTGTGATTTATGGTATGAAGGTCTGATGTATTCTGTATGTTTACAATGTGGGATGATTGAGTTAGGCTAATTCACAAATCCATCAACTCACAAACATAGTTTTCATTGAATTCTAGATTTGTAGACTAGTGGTTATTATATTTTAATTCATCTTTTCCAACTACAAAAGAGAATATTTTTCACTAATAATTAATTAAATATGAGGATTCATTGATTTTACAATTATATACACCTTAAATGTACCAGGTTAATTTGAAGTTATTTGAAAGCTAAGCATGAGATATGCTTAGTTGATAGACTTTGCAATAAGGAGGAATTATTTTTAATCCTTGAGTTTGATAACTAATAATTCTGTGACCCTGGACTTACAATTTATTCCTAAATTTTTTCTTTCTACACTGAAAAAATATACCCTCAAAGATTCACTCTGAGAATTAAATTAGCTAAAATTTGCAAAATATGGTGCCTAGCCCAAGTGGTGTTTTAAAAATAATACTTCTTTTAAATATTATAATTATGATATAAATAATGCTATTATAATCATGATAACGATGATTATTATAGATAATACTAAAAGCAATATATTTATTATTTAATTATAATTTACATATAAAAACCATTTATTTATATGCAAAGTTGATATTTGTGATGACTTCTGAAACAATCAGGAAACATTTGAAATTTACAGGGAGCAGCCTTTCAGAAAGATAGTGAAACATGTCCATTGATTCTGGTAGTTGGCAGAATCAGTGTTCGAATATAAAAAGAACATTGAATTTGGACATGTATATCTTCGGTATATGTACAGGAAGATTAGGGACTTTGTAGCATTATGAACTGTATCAATCCTAACCAAATATATGCTTCTTCTATTTCAGCATGAAGAATAAAAGCTGCCAGAAAAAAAAAAAAAGTGTTCTTCTCAAGTCAGAATTTTATGATCACTAAGTTATATTTTTAAAAATTCCATAGATACTGACCTGAAGTTGTTGCAGGGCTTACTGTAGAGAAATCCTCCAAAGATGCTGGAAAAAAAGGAAAGTTGATTTGACACCTGGGCATTATATATATACACACACACACACACACACACACACATGACACAAAACATTGAGCATAGCTTATATATTTATTCAAAAGTCATTTGATCCTTTAGAGCTCTTATTTTATACTCTTTTACCGAATAATCCTATTTATTATTTGTTTGAGATACACTTGACAAATTTCCAGTACCTGCATGTGCTCTCTTTAAAATTTACTTTTGCCAAACATTTACTTGATTCTGTATACATTTAAAAGTTATCTATTTTTTTAGTCTGTACTTCTATAGAATAATTTATATTTTAGTAAACTAATGGAACACTACATACTCAATCTTGGAATAGCTAGAACTAGTGGTTCTACACTGAAATATATGATTGACCTCAGTTGAAAAATAATCTTGCACATAATAATAATTACTGAGAGCTAACTACTGTTTTAAGTATGAAGTGCTTTTTCACAAAAAGTTAAAAACTGGCTATTTTCTTCAAACTTTAATATGTTTAGTAATATTAAAAATATAGTGAATTAATTATGCAATACACAAAGGAAACTAAAGTATATCTCATAAAAAAATATTTGTCTGCTGAACTTTTTATTTAAGCTGTATTGATGGTAAGTGAGCTGTGTAGAATCCTCTCTTCTGCTAATCATGTTGTATTTTCTGTATTTTTTAATTTTTGCTTTGTCTTATTCCTACAATACCTATGATAGTTTTAAATTTGATATGATGGTTTTTTATTTATTTATTTTTTTGACAGGCGGAGTGGACAGTGAGAGAGACAGAGAGAAAGGTCTTCCTTTGCCGTTGGTTCACCCTCCAATGGCCGCCGGGGCCGGCGCACCACGCTGATCCGAAGGCAGGAGCCAGGTACTTCTCCTGGTCTCCCATGGGGTGCAGGGCCCAAGGACTTGGGCCATCCTCCACTGCACTCCTGGGCCACAGCAGAGAGCTGGCCTGGAAGAGGGGCAACCAGGACAGAATCCGGCTCTCTGACCGGGACTAGAACCTGGTGTGCCCGCGCCTCAAGTCGGAGGATTAGCCTAGTGAGCCGTGGCGCCGGCCTGATGTGATGTTTTAAAGAAGTAAACAAAAAGATTTGTAAGAGCTTTTAATAAAGAAGGTATTTTTATTATATTTAATTTGTTCTATGAAGAAATTAAGAACTGTATTAAATTCTTAACCAATCTTAAAATATGATTAAATTTGAAAATTCACTTAATGGAAACAAACATTAAACACAAGTATCTAAATTTAAGCTTGTGCTATGTTTATAAGTGTATTTGAGCACAGTTCAATAAATTGTTACTTCAAATTGCTCGGAATATTCTTGAGTTGATGTTTTGATAAGTTTTATTTTATTTGTGATAGTGATTCCAAGTTAACTCAAATAATATGGTTATATTGAATAAATATCTAATTTTAAAATCCATTACCTCTCCTCCCCATGGTAATCCAACTATCGGGAATAATAAAAATAATTTTAATCATATCTGTCAGAATAGAACTCCAGAAACTAAGGCACCTTTAATGAGCAAGAAACCACATTTTTAGAAGAAAACATTAAAAAATCAACATTGTTAAAGATAAAATCATTACAAGCAAACTCTAGTGTAGTGCTAAAGAGAATGGGCATTCCAGTAGGGCAACTAGGCCAGAATCCTCAATCCAATTCTCAGTTTGTGAGTTTAAGCAATTTACCAAAATTATTTGCACTTTTTCTTCATATTATATAACATATCTAATATGGTGAGTACATGTGTTGCTAGTTCAACCAGCAGTTCTGACTAATAATGGCTAGAACTAATTTCCAGCTCCTCTGAGCCAGATCAAGACCCCAAATGGGCTCTGCTATAGTAGCTGTGCTAGAGGGAATCAAATCAGCAGCAGAGAACCCACTGCAAATATCAGTTGTCTTCTCTCTGCCAAGAGCTGCAGGATGTATCCGGAGGCTTCATGGAAGGCAGGTTTCACGATGAGCCGACATTGCTGAGAAGCAACCGGAGTTTTACAAGTTCATGTCTAATATTTCAAAATTAAATCAAAACAAAATAGTAAGGATCAGCAATGTGGTGTGATGCCTACAGCTCATATTGGAGAGTTGGTTGAAGCGCAGAGTGCTCTGCTTCCAATCCTACACCCTGCTAAGGTATCTGAGAATGCAGTAGAACACAGTACAAGTACTTTTGACCTCTGCCACCTATCTCTTTTTCTGTAGCTCTGCCTTCTAAACAAATGAGTAAATAGTTTCAATAATATTAATTTCTCCACATTTTTATGTAACTGATTTTAGGCAACCCTAAGTGACTGACTTCATTCTGTACCAAGGCTATTTGAGCTGATGCTATGTTATTCAGTTATTCCATTGGGTATGAATATTGATGCATTGAGGTTTTCAGATGTTAGCTTCCTAAAATCCCAAGAATTCAGAATTCTAAAATAACACTTGGTCCTGAAATTTACAGATAAGAAACTGGGGACCTGTATGAGCTTGGCAAATTGCTAATCTCCTTGACAAAAATAAGCACATGGCATAAATGTTTGTAGAATTGAATTGGATGGAGATAAGCTAGATAGGAAACTTTAGAATAATCTATCTATTAATACTTTTATTGCAAAGTTATTATTTTTAATGCCCTATGTCTCTTCTCCTTTTATTTATTCTTATGGTAAAAAATGTTTTTTGGAGGAGCCAGTGTTGTGGCGCTGCAGGTTACAAGCCCTGGCCTTTGGCGCTGGCATCCAGTATCAGCACCAGTTCCAGTTCCAGCTGCTCCACTTCTGAGCTCATGCACCTGGGAAAGCAGCAGAGGATGGCCCAAGTGCTTGGACCCCTGCACCCATGTGAGAGACTTAGAAGAAGCTACTGGCTCCTGGCTCCTGGCTCCTGGTTTCGGCAGGGCCCAGCCTCAGTCGCTGTGGCCATTTGAGGGGTGAATCAGCAGGTGGAAGACCTCTCTCTCTCTCTCTCTCTCTCTCTCTCTCTCTGTCTATACCCTTTCTGTAACTCTACCTTTCAAATAAATAAAATAAACCTTTAAAAACTTTTTCACTTTGGCCGGTGCCGCGGCTCAGTATGCTAATTCTCCTCTTTCGACGCCGGTACACCGGGTTCTAGTCCCGGTTGGGGCACCAGATTCTGTCCCGGTCGCTCCTCTTCCAGTCCAGCCTTCTGCTGTGGCCCGGGAGTGCAGGGGAGGATGGCCAAAGTGCTTGGGCCCTGCACCTGCATGGAAGACCAGGAGAAGCACCTGGCTCCTGGCTTCGGATCAGCGTGGTGCGCCAGCCGCAGCGGCCACTGGGGGGTGAACCAACGGAAAAAGGAAGACCTTTCTTTCTGTCTCTCTCTCTTACTGTCCACTCTGCCTGTCAAAAAAAAAAAAAAAAAAAACAAAAAAAAACAAAAAACTTTTTCATTTTAAAGATACTATTTTATTTTTACAAATAGGTAACTAGGGTTAGTAAAACTGACTCCTCTCTTTTTTCATTTTTTCTTCTTAAACAGTGGACCTTGCCACTTGACACCATAACCTAACAATATCTATAATTTAATCAGAAAGTGATGACCCTTTCTAATAGAGAGATTTTGAAGTCAGGGTGTGCTTGACCAATGCAATGAATGTGACAAAACTCATAAATGCTTATGGATGCTAATGCATTCAGAAACTTTTGATATTTTACAAACTGTTTCTCAGTGACTTTTCTTCAAATATGTTTTCTCCATATTTCACTTTTCTCATGTAAATTTGTTACATCAAGCAATAAGGCATGCTACTAAAGTCAAGGATGATCCCACTGCTTCTCTGGTATATTGCTAGAATTTTAATTTCATAGCTTAATGATTCAAAGAAATCAAATAATGCTCACAGATACCTGTGATGTCGATGCTGTTCAAATCAATCTGGAAAGGGACCAGTTGGCTGGATTGATTCGCTTCAATCCCTTGAATCAGTTCATTTTTTACATTTACATCTGACACCCACTGGGCAAAGAAAAGGTCAAATAAGACTATAATGCTGCCATTTCTGCAAAGCAAAAGATGACATGAGAAGAAGTTGGCCATTTTCAAGTGATTCGTGTTCAATTCATGTAAAATATCTTTAAAATTCTCTACAGGGATCACCTTGTTGATTCTCACTATATTGTGTGAGGTAGGCTATGTCAAGTATTATCTTTATCTTACAGGTGAAAGAAAAGGAAATTGAAAGTCTAAATGCTGTTCCGAGGACACAAATCCCAAACAGATCCGAGACTGCCGTCTAAGTCTTCTGAGCTCCATGTAGGAACACCAATCCCGAGGCCTTGTTGTTCCCCAGAGTCACTGCATCTGCTAAACTAAATCACGTTGTTTGTTCTGATTTTTATGATTATGATTTGAAAGAATGAAGGGTGTAGACTCATCATCTTTCACGAAGACTTTTTTTAAGTTTCTATATAATTTAAGGAGACCTGATAGCAAATGATAGTGATTTATTTATGTCCATTTTCTTCCCTATTTAATATAAAATATAAGACTCTTCCCTGATTTAAGTGACACAAACAAACATATCTAAGGTCATTGGGAGCTCATGGGAAAGTAAGCCTCGTGGACAAAGGTGGGAGAGTCCTCCAGAAAAGACCTGCTATCACAGGATTAGAGTTCAACAAAGCAGCTCTCATCTTTCCTTTATCTTATCATGTGCTCTGCAACATTTTAAAAGATACTACTTTTTTTGCAATTTTAAGAGATAAATTAATAAATGGTTGGTCAGTAGGGATACTTGAGAGCTTTTTGCCTTCCTATCTACAATTTTATTTCTTCAAACAATTCTTTGAATTTACAACTACTTAGAGATAAACTCAAACTCAAATCCTCATTCCATATCCCTCAGTAATTTAAGAATCCTTAGAGCAAACTTGATTCCTTAAGAGACAGACTCAGGAGAATAAAATTTTACATGCCATGTTTACTGGTTCCAAAATGAGAGGAGTGAGTCACTCTAATATTTTGTGACATACCTAAGTTTGTGTGAAGTTCTCAAAGGACTTTGTCAACTCAAAAATAGTTTTTTTAAAAATTTGTTTTGCCTCTATCTTTCCAGATAAGAACTACAGCAAATGTGATTTTTTCTTCCATTACTGTGTACACGACCAGAATGCTCCTGAAATCTACAGCAGATCAGCATCTTCACTAAGCAGGGTGTTTCTTAATGGTAAGATAGTCTACTCTTTATGTTCATGGTTTACCAGAAGTGATTTTTTTCCATGTATATGGTTATTTGTATTTGAAATGAATAGGATACTATGATATAGTAATTTCATACTTCACATATATTAAACAAATTATTTTAAAATGTTAGGATTTATTTTCCAATCATTTTCTTAAATCATAGTAACCAATTTATGTAAACAAGAAGGTTCTTTAGTCACTGTTTAGTTTAGAATTCACCAGTCATACACATACATACAATCACTTGCTGTCATTTTTAAGAATACATTTTTCACAGACATTTTTTTAAAAAATGCTTATTTATTTCTTTGGAAGGTAGAGTTTACAGAGAGAGAGAGAGAGAAAGAGAGAGGAAGAGACACCGAGAGAAATCTTCCATCTGCTGGTTCATTCCCCAGATGGTGACAATAACCAGAGCAGGACTGGCCTGAAGCCAGGAGCGCAAAGCTTCCTCCTGGTATCTCATGTAGGTGACAGGGGCCTAAGGACTTGGACTGTCTTCCACTGTTTTCTGAGGCACATGAGCAGGGATCTGGACTGGAAGTGGAGCAGCCAGAACTCAAACTGGTGCCCAAATGAGATGCTTCATTGCAGTTGGCAGCTTTACTCATTACACCACAATGGTGGCCTTGTCACAGACCTTTTTTATCTACTCATTCACACTTGTTCATTTTCCCATGATGGCTAATCCCTAATTTTGTTGAAGAACGCCTCTCTATTTTCCCTGGAAAGGTGACATTTTCTTTAACTATTTTTCAGATCAATTCTAGATTTCTCAGAGTATGTGACCAAACCCTGGTCAATGGAGTCTATGAGGAAAACTGAAAAGAAATTTCTAGAAAACTTTTCCATACGTAATAAAAGACTCACCATAAAATATTACTTTCCTTATTGAACATAATTGTGTTTGTATATATGATTGCTGAAACAGCCACATCTCTCTTGAGGAACAGGGTGTACATGGTAGCTGCCAAGCTAAGGACAACATGGTGAAAGAATGGAAATGCTAACTCCTAGAAAACATATTGCTGTTGCATCACTGAATTAACTTCTGTTGAAATAGCTAGATTTCTTGTGCTTTCAATAGACACTAAATGTTTAAGACACATTTAGTGTATGCTTTATGTTAATTGAAATTTTAAGACTTAGAATTGGCACTCCTCTCTCAGGCTTCATCTCTGATTTATTTAAATAGCAGCTTCAGAAAAGGAGATTACTCTATCTTTGGTTCTGATATGAGCCAACATTTCCATTTTAGCAATAAGGCCATTGAGGCTCGGCATCATGGAACTTTGGCCCAGCATTATACAGCTGATTAGTGTGAGATAGGAAAAAACCTAGGTTTTCCGTCTCCCGCATGCCTTTTCATATACTTCCTATCTTCTCAACCCAACACTGCTTCTAACAACACTTAGGATGAAGTACTTGTCATCAGGAAAGGGATCATAGCATATTTATCTGAGAGGCGGATCCAGGATTTTATTGTGTTGCATTTCATTAGAACTATATCTTTAAATGCAAAAGGAAATAGCATTTCTTTTGTGGGGGAAGGAAATATTGTTTTATTCCCTCCATACTTCAGAAAGAGTCTTCCTCCTCCTTCTCCTTCTGTTTCCCTCTTTCTTCTTTACCCTTTATTTCCTCTACCAGCCTCACTCCCTGAATTGTTAAATAGACAGGAGTCAAACAGTTAAGTAAACTAAGAGTGAGCAATCTCCATTATTATGTGTATTCAATCCCTTATCAGCATTCATCTAGTGGATTCAAACTAAATAATTTAAATTCTGATTGAATTTGTGTTTTCTCTTTATATAAATGCCATCTATTTAATTTGATGGAAAACTTACTTGTACTTTATTTTAATTGTAAGTAGAAGAGCTAACATACTTTGGACAGCAAAACTGTAAAACTGGAATTTTCCTTCACTGAGTTGAAAATGGCTGGATTAGTTCCTCCTCAGGCATGATACATCTTTGCATGAGAGATATGTCCTCTTAGTTGTGAATTATATATTGTGCTTAATAATTTATAGCTTGCCAGGATAAAAGTTACATATCCTCTATCCACTGTATCTAAAGAATACTCTTTAGAATGTATTCTGTTATTCAATGTAAATGTTAAAATAAAAGAGATATTTAGTAGAAATAAAAAAAACATAAACATTTATGTTTCACCTCATTAAACAGTTGGGACCATTATTTTAGTACTTTTGCAATAATTCCTATCATTGCTGTGAGATTGATTTTATTTATTTATTTATTTATTTTTTTGTTTGTTTTTTAGAAAGTTTTTATTTAATAAATACAAATTTCATAGGTACAGCTTTTAGGAATATAGTGGTTCTCCCCATTCCCACCATCCCACCCCTACTCCTATGCCCACCTCCTACTCCCTCTCCCATCTCATTCTTCACTGAGGTTTGTTTTTAATTAACTTTATATACAGATGCCCAACTCTATACTAAGTAAATATTTAAACAGTTTGCACCCACACACACACAGAGACACACTAGGTATAAAGTACAAATTGAGAGCAAGTTTTACAGTTATTTCTCATAGTACAAATCATTAAGGACAGAGGTCCTACATGGGGAGTAAGTGTACAGTGACTCTGTTGTTGATTTAACAATTAACACTCTTATTTTTTACATCAATGACTACTCTAGGCTCTTGACATGAGCTGCCAAGGCTATGGAAGCCTTTTGAGTCCACAAACTCCGTCAGCATTTAGATAGGGCCATACGCAAAGTGGAAGTTCTCTCCTCCCTTCAGAGAAAGGTACCTCCTTCTTTGATGGTCCCTTCTTTCCACTAGGGTCTCACTCATATTTCATGCAGAACAGTTTTTGCCACCATGTCTTGGCATTCTATGCCTGAAATGCTCTCATGGAATTTTCAGCCTGAAAATTCCATGATTTTATTTATTAAAATAAAAAGAATATTCTTCCTTTATGGGAAAAAAAGAAAAAGTGGCTATTTTCATTTCAAAATACTAGTTCCCATAGAATATCTGAGTTTATTTTAGCAGATAAATCTGATCATTGTGTACAGAGAGCCTGTGTGTAATACATCAAAATGTTTCCTATATCATATTCTCTTCATGATATTGATGACCTTTAGAGTTGCTGAGTAAACAGTCTTTTCTTTCATAAGATTGTGACACATCTGTGCTCAAAGGGCAAAATAAACTGCATACTGCCCCAAAGGGTAAATTACACTTTATTAAAAGAATCGACTACCAAATGCTCTTGGATAAAATGTACTTTTCACAATCCAGAATTCAGAAAGAATTTCTAAAGGAAAGCAGTTCACTGTTTTCCTGAGCATCTAAAGGAACACACACACACACACACACTCACAAGCTAGCAGGCAAGAAGGCTAAAATATTTGTCCCAGTTAAGAGGAAAAGGTTATTGACTAAGTTTAGTACTCTGAATGTTATAATTTGACTTTAGGAGCTGGCACTGCGGCTCAGTAGGTTAATCTTCTGCCTATTGTGCAGGCATCCCATATGGGCACTGGTTCTAGTCCCGTTTGCTTCTCTCCTAATCCAGCTCTCTGCTGTGGCCTAGGAAGGCAGTGGAAGATGGCCTGAGTGCTTCGGCCCCTGCACCCATGTCAGAGACCCAGAAAATCTCCGGGCTCCTGGCTTTGATTCGGCTCAGCACTAGCCGTTGTAACCATTTGGGGAATGAACCAGCGCATGGACAGCCTCTCTCGCTGTCTCTCTGTCTATATCTCTACCTCTCAAATAAATAAATAAAATCTTTTAAAAAAATTTTACTTCATACCCCCAAGAGTGATATGACTCCAATTAAATTTAAAAATTTAAGAATTTTAAGAATTTAAGAAATTTAAGAATAAAGAAAATTTTAAGAATTTTTGATTTTTTGTTTGTTTATAATTGATGTGGATATTGTTAGGTGATGATTCAACTTCACTGATTTTATTCATTGGATTTTAAAAGTAAAATAATTTATAAAGCTAATTGTAAGTCTGCCACTGTTTACTATAAATGGAAAGAGTCTATTTATATATTACTTCAAGTAATCCTAAAGATTTTTGTGTTACTCCCTCCTGCCTCCATATTACTTTTCCTATCTTCCTCTTTTCAGTCTCCCAGAATACTAATCTGTAATTTATCTTATAGATGTTTTCATAAAATTATTTTACACTTCATTTTCAAAAATTCATTTTTGAGGCCAGCGCCGTGGTTCAATAGGCTAATCCTCCACCTGTGGTGCCGGCACACCAGGTTCTAGTCCCAGTTGGGATGCCAGATTCTGTCCCGGTTGCCCCTCTTTCAGTCCAGTTCTCTTCTGTGGCCCAGGAGTGCTGTGGAGGATGGCCCAGGCTCTTGGGTCCTGCACCCGCATGGAAGACCAGGAGAGGCACCTGGCTCCTGGCTTTGGATCAGCGCGGTGCGCTGGCCACAGTGGCCATTGGAGGGTGAACCAATGGTAAAGGAAGACCTTTCTCTCTCTCTCTCTCTCTCTCACTGTCCACTCTGCCTGTCAAAAAAAATTCACTTTTAATTTAAAAGTACTTTAGTTATCACTAGGAAAAACATTTCCTCACTGATGTATGTTATTTGAGAATCATTAAAAATATTTATCAATATTTGGGCACTATTCTGGCCTCTTAGCTATAAAGGAAGGGAGAGTGATAATTCCTCACATCAAATAATTCATAGCTTCATGGATGGTGAGTTTACCATCTAAAAAAATAAGGATTCCATGCTAAATATTAAAGAAAATTCTGGGGTTTTGATAGCCCACCAAGCCTGTGTATGAAAGTTTGTATTCAGCCAAATTTCCCAATATGGAAAAAATGAAGATTCAGAAGAAGTTCCCTTTTAGCATAATTATCCTAAAAAGCTCTACAATGGCAGTGGATATGGTGTTTCATAAGAATGTCACCAGGCAGAAGCTGATTAAGAAGCAAGTACCTGGACGGTCTCCTAAGGAAGATTAAACCTTTCAGAAATAAATCTGAATTGATGCTTTCATGCAGACCTCCAGACTAAATCTTCTACAGAATAGGGAAAAAGAAACTGATTGTACTCACTCTGACTTAGATAAATAGCTTAAAGTGAACAATCAAGCAAACCAATCTTGAGTGCGTGGTTTTATATTAATAAATATTAAACAAATATTTTTAAAATTACACTTTTGAAAGACCAAAAAGCATTAACCTATTTTGGGAGTCCATGTGCATCCTCTAGTGCTGATATTGAGATAACAATAGAGGATGTGACAGATAATAAACCGACAATGGATAGTTTTTGTAGGAAAGAATACAGTCAATGGATGCAGGATCAGCTATTGGGATGAAGATGATAAGGATACACCGTGGAATAAAGGGTAATAAGTATAGACAGATAAATAGATGAGAAAGAAAGAAACAGAGAGGATACTGATAGATAAAGAAAAAAAATAAGCCCCCTTCTTAGAAAAAGAAGCTTCCCACATCTTTTCATTTTGCCTTCCATTGGTTAGAATTAGTTTTGTTCCAACAGGAAGTAGCAGGGCCCTGACGTGCCTTTTGCTCATTAAATAATGTTCAGTCGAATTTCTGTCAGTTTTCTAAGTGTGATCTCTTTGCCTTTGATTTGACTCTCCTACCTCTACTTAGTTATTGAGAAGAATTCTTTTACTGATGTCGAGAGTCATAAGAAGATCATACATCAGGTATTTCTGTCTCCAGGATTTTCAATTCAATTGCTCTTGATCTAAGATATGAAACTAGCTTTTCTGCAAAGTCAGGCCTGTTGCGTTTCTCCAATGATCTGCCAATCTCTAATGACTCTCATTTAAACAAGTTAAATCCTTAGGCTCATGGTCACCACTTTCATGGTGTCTCAGCATCTTCTTAATGGACCTCAGTGCCAGCCGGGCAGCTCATTATGTGACATGGATTCTTTCTTTGTCAGTAATGGTTTCCCTTTTCTTCTCTACTCAAGTAGTCCCTACCTATGCTTCTAAGACTAGGCTCCCGTTTTTTACAAAACTTTCCATGACCTACTATTCCAATTCAAGGGACCCTCACATATTAACACACCTACACTTTGAGAGACCTATTTAACCTTTATTTATAAATCATATTCCAACATAAACTTAAAATCATGTTGAGAGGATAGTTATTTTTATATTGGTAGAATAAAAATTCAAGGACAACGTGATAACTGTTAATGTATTCAAATATTATTAACAAGTGTTAAACTTTTCATTTATTTGCAAGGACTTTTTAAAGCACATATTGAGAGGCAAGCATTAGTTAGGTTCTGAAAATACAGATATCAAAGATAACATTCTTTCCAGAGGGAGTTCATAATGTAGTAAATAAAAAGACAATAGATAATTACTTTGCAATGTGAGGATTGTATTTCACATGTAGATACAAGGTACTAAATGAGCAGGTAGGTGAAGTACCTAATTCAGACAGGGTGGCAGTTAAATATCTCTGAACATGTAGCATGGACCAGATCTTAATCTACTGTAAGAATGCATTCAATACATAGTAAGAAGAGGAATGAAGCTCTAGGTTGCTAAAAATTATACAAAATAGAGAAACAGGATGCTTTTGAGGGTGTGGAGATAATGTGGTTAGGCTAGTGCTGAAGCCTAAAAGGAATGAGGAAGCATTTTTTGAAATAGAATCCTGGATTACTAATCTTAAGGTATTTGAAACAGTGATATGCAAGGATGTAGATGCATTGATTCATTGGAAGAGAGGTAAAGAAGTAAACTTTTGATTGGGAAGAATAGATAATATAAAATACAATAAACATAAATGTGTATGAACTCATAAGGCAATAAGTAAAACATGGTACTAACAATTGAATAGGCAGTCTGATGGATGTCCATAACAACATTGAAAATGGATTCCCAGGGGTATTTGGCACAGCAGGTTAAACTGCTGCTTGAGACACCTGCATTTCATATCTGAGGGCTTGGGTTCAAGTCCTGGCTCTTCTCTCCCTTCCAGTTTCCTGCTAATGCACATCCTGGGAGGCAGCAGGTAATGACTTAAGTTCTTGGGTCTCTGCCACCCATGTGGGAGATCCAGATTGATTTCCTGGTTGGCTTCTGTCAGGCCTAGTGGTTATTGGGAGAGTGAACTAGCAGATGGAAGACATCTCGCCCTGTCTCTGTCTTTGCCTTTCTAATATATAAAATAGATACTCGTGTGTATGTGTATGTGTGTGTGTATGCATGTGTAGAATTCCCAACTTTTGTGTGTTATACCGTTGTCCATTTTAAGCTGTATGAATCTCTTTATTCTCACTGGGACAAAATGAGCTTACTTCTAAGGCTGTGAGTATTGTAGACCCAAGCAGTGACCCAAGCTATGCTATATCATCTGAAATCTTTTTCTTGCACTATCACATGAACTATATGTAATACAGCTTGCAAAGTACCACCTAGCAACATCAATTAATGTTTCTTTACTCTGTTGTACCTCCACGATATTTTATATTCCTGCAGGCAGCAATTCTGGACTGTCACCTCCATAGGTACTTCTGAGCTTAATTTATTATTAATTATTTATATTATTAATGAATGTTTATATTCATCACTTAACTCTAAGGTACTCTTTGTAGTGAGGCAATAAAAACTTAATGGCTTATCCAAAATAAAAACATAAAGAAAGAAAACAGTTCTAAACACAATACAGACAAATGTCTTAACAATAGTAGTTGAGTGAGCTCCTTGATAACTCTCTTAACATCTGTGATCTCACAACCTAGTTAAATGGCTGGTACCACATAATATATAATAAATAAGTGAGAAATAAATAGATTTCTGAATGATCATTTATTTGAACCAGTGTTGATAATATAAAACTATTTGCCTCAATTTTCCAGAGGCATTGTAATATGTTTTATATTTTTAAATTTTCATTATTTTTTCATAGGCAGAGAAAGAGGAACAAAGACAGAGTGCGTCCATCTACTTTTCTACTTCACACACACACACACACACACACACACAGGCTGCGAGTCAGGCCAGGACTAAAATTGAAGGCCAGGAACTCAATATAGATCTGCCATGTGGGTTTCACGGATCCAATTACCCCAATTAATTGGGCCATCACTGCTTCCTCTCAGAATTCATTTTAGCAGGAAGTTGGCATCAGTGTATCAAACCCAAGTGCACTATTATTGGACAGCAGGGATCTTAACCACTGGGCCAAATGCCCACGATGTGTTCTCTACTTTTTTTTTTAATACCCATGTTTACTCTCATCTTTTGTACTTTCACTTCCTATTAGCATGAAGTGAAGAACACTACTTTACATTTTTTCTTGAGTTTTATTCCACTATAAGTGATGTTAACTTTGCACTCTATATTCTCTTTCATAACATGCTGTATCTGATAGAATTTGAGGGATATTTACTTAGACTAAACCAAAGAGAATTTTCAGAAGATAAGAGAAATTCTGCTTTTTGGAAATTATAAAAACTGCAAGGTAACATATTTCTTATCACATCACATTTGAAGAACGGATTTTCAAAATCTGAGCTAAAAACAAACATGTTCACAAAGTATTGTTTTCAGGAGAAAGTAAAAGTAAATTATCATAATTTTTAATCTACATAGATGTATACATCTTCATCTCTGACATTCTTATTAATACAGGCTCTAATTTTTTAGTATCTTCAAATTATATTAACTGTAGGGATTACAGTAGACTCTACTATATTTTACCATATTTTTAACTTGCCTCTATCTTTTATGAAAACACAATTGTGAAAAAATAATTAATTAATATCAAATTTCAAATGTTCTATAATTTGAATGAGAAAAAAACCCTTACTGATCATTCAGGGATTGCCACATATCAAATCCACTAAAAGAATCCTATAAAAGATATTTCACAACTTAATGAAATCATTGTACATTTATTTGTGAGTTTTCTTTTTTTAAGTTTATTTATTTTATACAGGTTTCATATATTTCATGCTTACAGATTTAGGGATATGGTGACAGTCCCCCACCACCCTCCCTTCTTCCATATTCCAAACCTTCCTCCCCTTCTCCTTATATTCCCATTCTTTTTTTTTTTTTTTTTTTTTTTTTATTTTTGACAGGCAGAGTGGACAGTGAGATAGAGAGACAGAGAGAGAAAGGTCTTCCTTTTTGCCGTTGGTTCACCCTCCAATGGCCGCCGCTGCAGCCGGCGCACCGTGCTGATCCGATGGCAGGAGCCAGGAGCCAGGTGCTTTTCCTGGTCTCCCATGGGGTGCAGGGCCCAAGAACCTGGGCCATCCTCCACTGCACTCCCTGGCCATAGCAGAGAGCTGGCCTGGAAGAGGGGCAACCGGGACAGAATCCGGCGCCCTGACCGGGACTAGAACCCGGTGTGCCGGCGCCGCAAGGTGGAGGATTAGCCTATTGAGCCACGGCGCCGGCCCTATATTCCCATTCTTAATTTTTACAAAGATCTATTTTCAGTATACTTAATGATCATATAGTTAACCCTACTCTAAGTAAAAGAACTCATAAATAGCATGAAGATAAAAACAAAACAAAACAAAACAACAATTAGAAAAAAAAACTGTTCCGCAATGGAAGGGCTATAAACAATCATTGAATCTCAAAATGTCTATTTCACTTCAATACATTACATTTTAGGAGGAAATGACTCTATTAGTTATTTTGGATCATGGAAAACATATGATATCTGTCTTATTGGGACTGGATAATTTGACTAAGTATAATGGTTTCCAGTTGCATGTATCTTGTTACAAAAAACAGGATTTTGGTTTTTTTTTTAAAGCTGAGTAGTACTCCATAGTGTACATATACCATAATTTCTTCATCCAGTAAACAGTTGAAGGATATCTGGGTTGATTCCATATCTTAGCTATTGCGAATTATGCTGCAATAAACATGGTGGTACAAATAACTCTTTCATATACTGATATCTTTTGGTTTGGGTAAATTCCCAGGAGTAGGATGGCTAGATCATATTGAGGGTCTATATTCAGATTTATTCAGATTTCCGTTAGCATGGAATATCTTTTCCCATCCTTTCACTTTCAGTCCTCATGTGTCTTTATTAGTGAGATGTATTTCCTGTAGGCAGCAAAATAGATGGGTCTTGCTTTTTTAATCCATTCAGCTGGTCTATATGTTTTAACTGAACAGTTGAGGCCATTTACATTCAAGGTGACTATTGATAAGTAATGACTTGGCCCTGCCATTTATCCACAAATATTCCCATTGTTTACTTTAGATGTCTTTTGTACTTTTTTTTTTTTACAGGCAGAGTGGACAGAGAGAAAGAGAGAGACAGAGAGAAAGGTCTTCCCTTTGCCCTTGGTTCACCCTCCAATGGCTGCTGCAGCTGGCGTGCTGCGGCCGGCGCATCACGCTGATCCGAAGCCAGGAGCCAGGTGCTTCTCCTGGTCTCCCATGGGGTGCAGGGCCCAAGCACTTGGGCCATCCTCCACTGCACTCCCGGGCCATAGCAGAGAGCTGGCCTGGAAGAGGGGCAACCGGGACTAGAACCCGGTGTGCCGGCGCCGCAGGCTGAGGATTAGCCAATTGAGCAGCAGCACCGGCCTTCTTTGGTACTTTTACTGGGGGATTTTATGCCTTTGCATTCTTTTATAATGATGGCTATCTTTCTGTGTTTCTGTGTGTAGCACATCCTTAAGCATCTTTTGTAAGGCTGGATGAGTGGTGACAAATTCTTTCAGTTTTTATTAGTTATGAAAGGTCTTTATTTCACCTTAATTCATAAATGAATGCTTTTCAGGGTGCAGTATTCTGGATTCACAGTTTTTTTCTTTTAAGACTTGCACTTTGTCTCACCATTCCCTTCTAGTCTGTAGGATTTCTGATGAGAAGTCAGCTGTGAGTCTAATTGGAGATCCTCTGATAGTAATCTGGTGTTTCTCTTGTGCAAATTTTAGAATCTTTTCTTTATGTTTTAATGTGGAAAATTTGACTACAATGTATCATGGTAAAAATATTTTCTGTTCATGTCTGTTAGGAGTTCTATGTGCTTCCTGTACCTGGAAGTCCTTTCTTTCTCCAAATTAGGGAAGTTTTCACTAAAAGTCCTTCTAGTCCATTATCTTTTTCCACACCTTCAAGAACTCCTAAGACTCGTATGTTGGGTCACTTGATAGCATCCCACAAATCTCCAACAGTCTTTGGATATTCATTCCTCTGCCTTGCCAAGTCTGCTGTTAAGGCTTTCCACCACATTCTTTATTTGAACTATTGAATTCTTTATTTCTAATATTTCATTTTGATTTCTCTTTAAAATCTGAATTTCATAGGAAAACTTTTCATTCATGTCACATATGGTTTTCTTTAGTTCATTGACTTGCTTCTGATCACTTTTGAATAATCCTATAATTAAATTTTTAATTGTTTCTTGCATTTCCTCAATCTCTTCATCTTTGCATTCTAATATTGAAATGTTGTATTTCTTTTTTTTTTGGGGGGGGGCAAGTCATGATGTCATCCTTATTCTTGTTTCTTGTATTTCTGCATTGTTTTTAGGTATTTGTAGAGTTGATTTTTTTTTCCTCTGTTGACTTTTATCTTTGAGCTATGCCTCTGTGGCTTAGTGGAATGTCTGCACTGTCAGTAAATACCAAGAAGTGTGTGTTGGGTGTGGCCAGAGAGCTCTGTTCAGTGCTCCGGGAGGTGGGGGGAGACTATCTAGGGTGACACCCAATTTGGGCATGGTAGAACTCAATACCCAGCTATACCCTGCACCTTCTCATTTAATCACCAAGTACCCATGGTCTCAGCACCCAAGACTCCCACAGTGGCTGGGTCCAGAAGTTTCTCTGCCCTGCGATCCTGTCCTGTCAACAGAGAGGCTGTTATTCCCTGAGATAGCTCCATCTATGTTATGCATCTTGATCCTGGGAGGTTGTGGGTGCCTCACCATCCCACGTGGTTGCCCAGCCACCTCCTGGTCAAGCTCAAAGTCAGTGGGCACTGCAGATTGTTCCTTCTAGAATATCTGGATCACTCGCATATACAAGAGCCACTGGATGAATATTACTCCCTACCTGCCATTGCTTCCAGTACTGCCAAGAATGCTTCCTGTCTCAGCCAGTGGCTGTGTGCATGCACAAAGGGTTCCGCAGATGCTGCCCAAACCAAAAATGGCACCTGTCCTTTCTCAACCAGGCAGTGTGGGCGCTGATGTGGGAAAGTTGGGGTGAGATAAATGTGCCCCCTTCTACTTCCACTGGGTCCACTGGAAACCACTAGCAACTGCTAGCCCCCAAGGTGCCAATCTGGATTCATGCCATACTCTCCCTTCAGTTATATCACAATGGATTGCTGCAGTCTGGTCTCACCTCTGTCTCCAAACTGCCGCTCCCTCTGGCTCTCATCTGCTATTGTTGCCTTTGTGTTGGTGCTGTGCATATGCACCCTCCACACTCCACAGCATTCCTCTTCCTCTTTTAGGATTTCCAGTGCAGTTTTCAGTTTTCTGTCCAGTTCTCCCCTGAGAGTGCAATTTCTACACCTGTGGTATTTTTTTTTTTTTTTTTTCAGGCAGAGTGGACAGTGAGAGAGACAGGGAAAAAGGTCTTCCTTTACTGTTGGTTCACCCTTCAATGGCCGCTGTGACCAGCGCACCACGCTGATCCAAAGCCAGGAGCCAGGTACTTATCCTGGTCTCCCATGGGGTGCAGGACCCAAGGACTTGGGCCATCCTCCACTGCACTCTTTGGCCACAGCAGAGAGCTGGACTGGAAGAGGAGCAACCAGGACAGAATCCGGTGCCCCGACCGGGACTAGAACCCAGTGTGCTGGTGCCGCAGGCAGAGGATTAGCCTAGTGAGCCACAGCACCGGCCCTTTCCTTTCCTTTCCTTTCCTTTCCTTTCCTTTCCTTTCCTTTCCTTTCCTTTCCTTTCCTTTCCTTTCCTTTCCTTTCCTTTCCTTTCCTTTCCTTTCCTTTCCTTTCCTTTCCTTTCCTTTCCTTTCCTTTCCTTTCCTTTCCTTTCCTTTTTATTCCTAGCTTAGTGCAGTATATGTCATTCCCTAATAAAAAATCTTGGATTCTCATATTCATGATTTTTCTACAGCTTACCTCCATCACCTATCTTTGGTGATTCAGAAGAGAGTGAAACACACATAGTCATTAGAAAAGAGAAAATGTCAGGGAAAAAAAAGATTGTAAGATAAAGTATCTTTCACCTTGTTTGAGTATAGATTCTCCAACAAGTTGTCCTGTAAATTGCTTAATTTTATAAAGGTTAAAAATGAAGGTGAATATCTGGGAAAAATAAAGATAAAAATAAAATTTTCATGCAAAAAGGCTTGTGTGGGTTTAATTACGGAATGTGGTAACACATCCACAGGGAAAGAGCCCTCGGTGGAAAAAACATGTACCAGATACTAATCTGGGAATTTCTGAATATCTGACTCTTTACATTTGACTGCTCCTTTCCCTTTCTTCAATAAGTCTTTAAAAAAAGAATTTGCCATAGTAAGATAACGTGACTATATCAGACAGTCAGATGTGAGTATTAGCAGTCTGACATTTGAAAAGTAACCTAGACTCTTGGAACCTCAGACTGATAAGCCACGGTGGGTTGCTCATCTAAACACTCAAAAATCTCTAGTAAAGAATAGATTAGATGATATACAAAACTGTGTACTTGATGCTGGCTTCTTGGTGAAGTAGGTTAAACTGCTGCATATCTGCATATGATGTTGGCATCCCATATAGGTACCAGTTGAGTCCTGGATGCTCCACTTCTGAAACAGCTTCCTGCTAATGGCCTGGGAAAATCTGCTGAAGATGGCCCAAATTCTTGGGTTCTTGCTGCTCAAGTGCAAGACCTAGAAGAAGCCCTGGCTCCTGGCTTCAGCCTGGCTAAGCCCTGGCTGTTGCAGTCATCTGTGGAGCAAACCAGCAGATGGAAGATCCCTCTTTTTCTCTCCTTTGCTCCCTATATCTCTGAATTTCAAAAAAATACATCTTAAAAGAGAAAAAGAAAAAAGTGTGTAGTTCTAGAGGTACATGGATAAACAAATTGACAAGTATGTGATGATATTACGGTTTGTATTGAGCCCAGTTCCCTAAACTTATTAGCACCAGAAGCATCATCAGCTCATATAAACATGTCATTGTCTTTTCATAATAAGGCTGAGTTTAACATTTTAAAAATAATGTTTTTTAGAGAATAGACTCCAATAGATATACAACTTTTTAATCTCTTAAACTATTGGATTATTCACCTAAGTGAATAAGTAAATATAAATATCAATGCACAATGTAAACAAGAAAATTGTAACAATTTCTACTAGAATACAAACTGGTAAGAGTAAGAAAAATATATAATTTTTAAGTCCTGGCCTATAGTAAATGACCCATGAATAAAAGTAAAATTAAATGAATCTTCAAATTTTATAGGTAGTAATTTCATCAAAACGAAAAAGGGTGCAATTGCTCTTTGTTCTGGAGCTTGCCCACTGTGTTTTCATTGACTATGTGGCTTTGGAATTTTCCCTTTGTCCATGCTCCTTGGACTGTGATAACTGCCTAAAGACTAACACTTTGTTAGCTTCCTGGTAAAGGAATGGGAAGACTGATAGTTGTAATGTAAGACTATTGCCATCAGCCTAACTTACTTAGGTGTTCCATTGGCATGAGTCAGGCTCTCCCTTACTTACCTTGATTTTTGATGTTTGAGCTTTCTCCTAAGCCAGGGATGTTGTCTTCCTTTTTATTTCTTTAGGAAATAAAGTTGTTTTTCTCACTGTATCATCTATTTTAGGATAAAAAGCTATTCTACCTTTCCTATAACAATTTGGTGTATTTTGGGGACTCTTACTATAACATACTGATAGGAAAAGAGGACATATACTGAGTCAAAAGAAAAACAAAGCAAAAATGGATTCAAATATAGATGCTATTCAATTTATAACAAGTTATGTACTGATAAACCCATTGTGAGTTGAAATACATCAAAAAACACATTTAATACATTTAAGCTACCAAGAATCATAGCTTACTTAGCTCTAGCCTATTTTAAATGTGTTCAAAACACATTAGCCTTCTGGGGATAAAATTATCTAACACAAGGCATATTTCATAATAAAGTGTTGACTATAATATGTAACTTATTGAGCACTATAATAAGCTGAAAATAGAATACCTACTCATCATTAATACATAATTTATACATTTTAATGTAAGGTGTCTAATGAATGGGTATAGCTTTTGCAACTCTGTAATGTAAAATAAAAATCATGTTGACCAATTATAAATTGAGATGATCTTGAAATTCCTAAAAATTTTCCAACTATTTAATTGGCAGAGAGTTAGCTAATATCTCAAGCCTCAATGTCATATCTATAAATCTGAATAATGACATCTCTCTCATAGTCATTTTATGAGAATAGATTAGCTAATATCACTTAAATTACATCACAGTATGGTTGACCTGAAATACATGTTCAACCAGTGAGTTTCCACATTTTTTTCTTTTTTTGCGAAGGTGTGTCTTTCCATCTGTGTTATTTTATTCTAAGTGATCTTGAAGACTTTGCCCCTGTATACTGTTTTACAGATATACCAGATCTCAATCAGTTTCTTATGTTAGCTTTCTATTTTTACGGGCGGGACACCTTTTCTTTGTTGTTTTTCTCTTTTTAATTTAATTTTATATATTATAAGGCCCCTATAACTTTCTTAAATTTCATGCTGATTCTTATATCTATTTATTTATTTCATCTATTCCTTTGATAGTTTGAGATTTAGAAAACTGTAGATTCAGATTGATGTCAGCAAGTGGCAGAATAAGAAGCCCTGGACTTTCTCCAACACATACATTGATACAAAAACAGCACATGGATGAATTCCCTTCATGAAGAATCAAAAAAAATTAGTTGCTAAGAGGGTTGATCTCATGGGAAGTGTTCCTAGCATAACATTTATAAGTATATATATATATATATACACACGCACACACGCACACACACACATACCATCTCTAGATTCAAATAGTCTTAAGTGGAAGATCATCATTATCTAATGTAAGATTCATTCATTTACTGAACACTTACTTTACAACCGTGAACAAATCCCCTGTCTCCCGTGATTCACTGTGTAAATGAAGCTGATGACATCATATCATTTTACTAATAAACAGCAAGCTTATCCCACATGTTCACTGCACATTGGAAAATAAGTCTGCATCTGTGTACATTCAACCTCAACCCCTTCCTGGTATTACTAGATTTCACCCAGGAGAGACAAACATCATCATATGTTCAAATATCAGAATTATTATTTGCTACTAAAATAAAAAAGAAAGTTTGTGTTGTGATACTTTTCTTCTAAAATATTGAAAATTTTAAATAATCCTTTTCTCCTACCCAATGACACTATTTTCCAACTAATAACAAAATGGTTACTTTACGATTCTGTCTTCTATCAGCAGAAATTCTTTGAATACACTCACTCAAATTGTAAAACTCTTGAGTTCTTATATTCATTCTTCAAGTTACTTGATTGAAAGATCTCATCTATCTAAAAATAAAAAAAGTTGAAAAGGTATATTAAATTTAAAATATCAACTTGTAGTCACAATGTTATATAGAGTAATTCTTATGTTTTGCTTCAAATTGATAGAGGGTATTTTCTCTGTGGTGGTTTGGTTCATATACTTCTGAAAAATGGGCATATTAAATTTAATTACTAACTTCTTCATGGTCAGAAATTGGGATCTATACCTTTTGGCAAGTGGTCAGCAAAACTATGTTGTGTCAAATCAGTAGAAGAAAAGACAATCCCCTACCATTTGCTGAAGGTCAAAAGCAAGGACTTTGAAATCCATTGACAGTTTATCTTGCAAATTAGGATTATATGTAGCTCCAGATGTTATCTTAAAAGTCCCTCTGGTTTCATGACTGTCTCCAAATCCTGGATCTGGACAAATTAATAAGAAACGAAATGTTGAATTAGGAGCAGGAGAGAACGTGGGCATTGTGCTTAAGGCACAGAAGTAAAGTTCTTGCTAGACGTATTTCCCGGCAATTCTTCCTTGACTTGTCAGTCCTGCACTTCTTACTTTTTTTTGTCTGCTTTTTATACTTATTCTTCTTGTTTCAGAATCAGATATTTACAGTTTTTATTTATTTACTTTCAGCTACCTGAAAGGCAGAGAGAGAGAAAGAGAGAGAGAGAGAGAGAGAGAATCTTCCCATCTGCTGATGCACTCCCGAGATATCCAACAAAACCAGGGCTAGGCCAGATGGAAGCCAAGAACCTGGAACTCCACCCAGGTCTCCCTAGCAGGAAGCCAAAGCACTTGAGTCATCATCTGCAGCCTCCCAAGGGTGCATTAGCAGGATAGTTGGGAAGCAGAAGATCCACACCTGGAACTGGCACACCAACATGGGATTTGGACATTGTAAGCAGCAGCTTAACCTGCTGCACTGCAATGCCTGCTCAGAATTGTTATAAATAAATAGATAAACTGTTTTATCATTTCAACAATTAATAAATAGGCCTCTATTCTAGTTTTCTATTCTAATTTTCTTTTCTTTGAAATATAGTAATACTCTTGAGCTTCTTTTTTTTTTTTTTTTTTTTTTGGTATTGAAATTCCTGCTGGAAGAAGCAGAGTCTGATACATTGCCACCAATTATAAGAACTGATTCAGGAAAGCATGGTGAGAAATGGACCATTAAAAGTTCTGTAGTTGCTTTCAGATACATTTTGACCCCCTGGCATCCAAGGCCTATGCTGGCTTTCATCATGTGGATTGCTGTGAAGATTTCAGTATGTGCTACTTTGAAAGCAGCCTTGAAGAAACTTCTTTCATTCTAATAATTATAATATGTAGAGTATAAAAATGTATGAATGAAATACATGTTTTGAGATTTGATTATTGTTTATAACCTGTGCCTACATTCTTGAGAAAGAGTGGTTTTCCTATTTCCCATTGAATTATTTATTTAATGGAGGGTTAAGTTTCTGATTATAAAGTAAATTGAAAATATTTCATTGTAAAAATTAAAAACAAAATAAGGAAGGAGGAGGGAAGGTGGCAGTGAGGGAGTGAGGGGAGGTAGAGTGGGAAGTTTAATTTTGCTCTTAAAACTGTGTATATGAAATACATGAAAATTTTCCCCCTTTATAAATAAAAAATTAAAAATTGACTTGTATATGACCTTATAGCTTTTGATGATGACTGTTGAAAAAGTTACAAATTCTATGTAAAATATACTGATTCAATAGGAAAAATGCAAATAAATGAGTAACAAATTGAATATATATAATGGCTAATAACATTTTCCATTAAGTCCTACATAATTTCTTCATTAGAATATTCTCGCTGAGATATATTTATAGGGGCCGGTGCTGTGGAATAGCAGGTAAAGCCACTGCCAGCAATACTGGCATCCCATATGGGCGCCGGTTCTAGTCCTGGCCATTCAGCTTGTGATCCAACTCTCTGCTATGTCCTGGGAAAGCAGTGAAAGACGGCCCAAGGGCCCCTGCACTCACATGTGAGACCAGAAGGAAGCTCCTGGCTTTGGATTGGCACAGCTCTGGCCTTGCAGCCAACTGGGGAGTGAGCCAGTGTATGGAAGATCTCTTTCTCTCTCTCTCTGCCTCTCCTTCTCTCTCTGTGTAACTCTGACTTCCAAATAAATAAATGAATCTTTTTTTAAAAGAAGAGATATATTTATATTTAAATGAATAGCATCAACGGAAGCAAAATGATGGCATTATTAGCAAATATAATAATAATGACACACAATTCTCACAATGAATGCTATCAGATGCTATTTCTTTTTGTCCAGGATGGTGCCAGTGGGGCTCAGAATGACTCAGCAACAGGGCAGGCATTGTTGCGCAGCAAGTTAAGCTGCTGCTTGTGATGCTGGTATCTCATATCAGAGAACCAGCTTGAGTTTCCACTATTTGTTTCAATCCAGCTTCCTGCTAATGCACCTGGGAAAGCAGCAGATGATGGCCCAAGTACTTGGATCCCTGCTGTGCTATAGTTCTTGGATCCAGGTTCCTGGCTTTGGCCTGCCCCTGTCCAGGCTATTGTAGGAATTTGGGGGGGCGGGGACCAGCAGATGAGAGATCCCTCTCTCTCTCTCTCTCTCTCTCTCTCTCTCTTTCTCTCTCTCTGATATTCCCTCTCTTTCCTTCACTGGGTCTTTCAAATGAATGATTGAAAAAATATAAAACTTTTTATAAAAGAAAAGGATGGTTCAGAAAAGATTTCCAAGGTAATAAAGGTCCTAAGTAACAAATTTGTAAATTGACATTGAAGTAGCTGGCTTCACAGCCCAGAATCTGTCATATACTGACATCATACTGTTATAGGCAGGTGTACAGGACAAAATTGATAAGGTTTGTGAGCTGGAAGATCATACCTTCACCACACCCCTGTGTGATCTCCTGCCCCTACCTGACCACACCTGTGTGCCCATCTGCTAATCAGGTTAATTAACCACTCCCCTTTGGAAGAAGATTAAAGGCCTGGGACAGTGTGGGCCCAGCCCTTTTTTCCCTTTTGCACTGGACCTGCTTGCTGCCGCCGCACCTTCCAGGAGCCTCCATACTCTTTCACATGGCTGGCTCCTGACGCTCGGTATGAGTCCAGATTTCTCTCTCCTTTAGATAGAGCCCTCACTCTCCTATGCATTTCTCTCAATAAATAAAAGGCTTAAAACTTATTATGCTGCCTTGTTCTGAAATCAGAGATGACCAGTATTCAGAATTGTTCTCTGAGTATTAGGCAAGAACCCACAGGCTCCTTAAGGGACATGTCTCCAGTAATAATACTTCCCAGTCCAGAAGGAATATTAGAAATAATATATCAAACAATAAGCTTATCATTATGCTAAACAGCTTTCATTGTCAAATTTGGGTGTAAGATATTATTATTAACTTATTTCATTTGCTCTTTAAATACCCAAAATAACATTGAGATTTGCATCTTAAATGTGGAATACATAGAAAGACTGAAGAGCTACCAGAGATTAGACTAAGGAAATACGACAATGAAATGCTATGTGGGTGACTGTACTGGTTTCTTTTTTTAAGGCATTTTTATTTATTTGGAAAGTGGAGCTAGAAGGGGGCGGGAGAGAGAATATGAGATCTTTCCTCTGCTGGTTCACTCCTCAAATGGCCACAGCATCCTGATCCAGGCAAGACAGGAAGAATGCAGCCAGGAGTCAGGAAGTCCATCCTATGCTCCAATATGGGTGGGAGGAGCCCAGATACTTGGGTTGTCTTCCATTGCCTTCCTAGGCAGGTTGCTTTACAGTTATTTCTGATAAAAAGTAAAACAAAACTATCTATCAAATATAGATGCCATTAAATCCTCTATTTTTGTGTTACAAATTGAATTCAAATCCTCTTTAATATTTGGTTATTCATTGTTAAATTTTGTAACATCTTCAATATTCATTTTCCATTGTTTATGGTGGAACAAGGATAGCCATTCTAGCTCTTTGACTGAAAGTAGATCAAATCAGAATTTACTCCTTACTCCTCCATCCTTTCAAGAGATCAGTTCAGTCTCATACCCTGTATTGTTCCCCACCTCACCCCCTGCGTTCTTTTCCAGATCTGAAAGCCTATGAAACCTGAAAAACCTGTAGGGAGAAACTCATCTCCTACTGCTTCCCACCCCATCTCCAGACACTTAGCCCACCCTAAGATATATAAGGCCCAGCCCACGGAGGACTGTGTCCTCTGCTACATGTTCTATCTGTGTGCATGCTAGCCGCTGGTCACTCATTTCTGCAAATTTACTTTTCTTGAATAAATTCATTCTGGCTGCGAGTTCATATCCTGTCCCCTCTGTGTCCTGTGCCTCTTTTCCTTACAGTTTATAACATAATTCTCTTTAGCATGTTAACTGAGCATCAAAGATTTTAATAGTCTCAAATGGTTTTACATTCTTGAAGATTTTCATACCATTTAAATAAGGCCAAACAGACTCTTTTCTAAAGTGTAAGTGGGCCTCTATAAATCTTTAAGTGCTGATATAGTCATATAAAATATTCACAAATATATATTTTATTTAAAATGTATCTCTTGTATGTGACTATAATATGTGACAGGAGTTATACTGATATATTTTAAAATTTTATTATACTATAATTCAAACTTATTAATCCAGTAGAAGAAATTGGCTAACTCAAAATCTGAGAATATTCTTGGAAAATCTAAAATTACTCATATGTAAGAAATCTTATCCTGTGAGTTTTCAGAAAGAATTACAATGCCCACATATAACCCACCATTTAAAAATATAAGTATTATATGGAAAAAATAAATACTTAATGCTCAGGTTGTTGCTCTGCTTCCAGTTTTTTTTAAAATTTGTTATAAATTAATAAGTGATAAATAAGGCACAAGTTTTAGACTTGGGACTTCTAATTTGGGATCTTACTTCTGATCCCTACTTAAGATACAGACTTAAGCAATTTCCTTAAATTCTTTGTCTCAGATTCCTCATCCGTAAAATGAGGAAACTAGTAACTACCACATAGATTTGTTATATCCAGATAATATTTGAAGCTGTTTGAAAAGATATTGGTACAGACTCAGCTATAAATAATACTTTCTTTTCTTATTTTGTAATTTATCACAGGCTGATATTCAGACAGCTTGAGATCTTTAAAAGTCTACATTTACATCCAAGTTGCTTTTATTACTACAATTAGAATTTTTGGTCTAATAAGAGAATGAGGGAGTTCTAATGAAATGAATATTTTTTCACTAACTGCATATTTATTGATTTGTGCAGTCAACAATTTAATGTGTTGATAAATTGGATTCTATCAGAACGAATGTTCATGCCAACAAACCTACATTTCGATGTTGAAAATGAAAAACATAGTATTTTTATTCTTTAAATTAAAAAAAAGTCTCATGCTTGAATTCTGGATTAAGTCATATACCAATTACATTTTCTAATATACTGTGACATAAACTACAGAGAAGCAACTGAGTGTAACATAGCTATTTTGACATAAAGCCACAGCAATGAATAAGATATACTGACAGGATAGCTGAGATTAAAGTGTGCCACATCTGACAGCGCCCTTAGTGGTCAACTCCATATGACTTACCTCTCCCTGAGGCATTGATTGCCAGCCAAGACACTGCAATTAATCCAGCAAACAGCACCACCAACGTGGCAAAGAGAGCTGCAAATAGAACTTCATACGAGCTGAGACCATGGTGCCTTGAAGATACGCTTCTTTTGGATTCCATTTTTTAGTTTTAAAGGTTTGCTAATTTAAGAACTGTAAGAGACTGTAAATATCTATATTCTCCACACTAGAGAAACACACTTCAGCACAAACTGGGGGGTAAAAGTCTTCAAATGCTTAGAGATCTGTAAAGCAATGACAATCAACATCGACAGCCATACCAGTCAGTATAAAGGAGTAGTACATGATGCTCTGGCAATGTTAGGTCTTTATACATCAAATCTTTCAAAGGGCAGTTAATCTTTAAGAATATATCAATGAGTTTAGAAGCCTAGAGTTGTAAATACTAATCAACTGATCAGGCTATTTGTTAAGGTGAATGAAATTAACTTCATGTTGTAAACAAAAAATGACACATTATCATTTGTGGAACTATTAGAAAAAATACAAAATTCATGATAGACAAATGAGTCACTAGGCAGATGAACTTGATATTTGTAAAGAGAGGTTCTAACAGATCAACCTTCTGCCCTCTGACTCTGATCATTATGAAGGTATTTCTCCTGTTGTGTGTGGGGATAGACATTCCGAAAATAACTTGCATGCACAGATGTATATAAAACATAACACACACACACACACATTCTTCCCCAATACACACACACGCACACACGTGTGTATGTATATGCTTCTTACTGAAACCAACAAAAGTTTTATTAACTTGATTATGTCACCATTGTGAAGTTAGGCAATTCAGCACAGTATTGATTTAACATGAAGGAAAGTCCACTTCAACAAGGCGTCATATTTTTTATGGCCTATGTGTAGTTGTCAATGAATGGTAACAGCTTTACTAACAGGGGTAAAGTGTTCGTTTCTATTTTAAGAAGATATTCTGCGTGGAGAGCACGTTGCCCTGGACTTTGTTTAAAGATGCCAATTACAGTAAGAGAATAAGTTAAGATAACTACACTCATAACTGTGGACCTAGGACTTAGGGGAAAATTAAAGCTGTTTTCTGATAATTATAGTGTGGTGCACCTCTGGTACTTGAACAACTGAAGCCATTATTTAAAAAATAAATTAACAAAATAGAAAAACCAAAACTATTCTGAAAGAAAACTGATTTGCTTTTTGTTCTGGTCAGTAAAACTGGCTACAGGTAAGAAAGTCCCAGATCAGAAATCCTTAAAACACTGAAATTGTGACCAATTAAATTAGGCTGAGATGAGCAATAGTACTTTGCTTCTACCCTTGAAAGAAGAGAATAGCATGTTGTACTCAGTTATTTGCTGAATAAAAAGGACAACAGAAATAAATAAGTTATAGAAATACTTGTATTTTTTATTGAATTGCAAACTTTGATTTACATATATATGGAATGAAGGATGCCAGTGATGGCACTAGAAGTTCATTTGACTCAGATACTAAGGGACAATGCTAATATTAGACCAGACCCTCTGATAAAATTGGAGCCTAGAAAAGATCACCCTTGAATTTCAAAAGTCAAGAAGGTGAAAGTTTAATTACTGTTTTCTCTTTGTATTTGGTGCAGAAACAAAGATTTTTCAGAAAATCATAGGGAATGTTCACTTAAATTTATTTTGACCTTCCAGAAGCAAATGAGAAGGTAGTTAGCAAAGAGAGTGCACATGCTCTGCTCTAAGAACAGAGTAACAAAAGATTAAATGCATGGTTGAAAATCCAAAATGACTTACTCCAGTTTAGAAACAAAATCAGCCTTCAGGTTATAAACTTTCTTCAAAGGAAATGTTTTAAATAATTCTACTTATTATAATTAAATAAATAGTGGAAGAATATCTGTTTTGAAAAAAGACAATCATATATAAAGGACAAACTGAAAGAAAACAAACAGGTAATTGTGAAAAAGAACAAATCATATGTCCTAAAATTAAATAGAAAAACTATAAAAATCAAACAGTATTTCACATAAGACAACTCATCATAAAGCTGTAGCAATAAAGAGAATATGATATCAGTTCTATCAATTCAAGAACAGAAATAATATAGCCATCTAGTTAAGCTACACCTTTGACACAAGCCTCCCATTACAAAACATCAGCTCTGCCTCAGACCCAGCTCTTTGCTAATGTTCCTGTAATTGTAGCAAAAGATGGCTCAAGAACTTGTGACCCTGTCACCCATATGGGAGACCTGGATGGAGTTCCAGGTACACGACTTGGGCCTGGCACAGACTCAGTCTTACGGCCATTTGGGGAGTAAACCAGCAAATGGAAGATCTCTTTCTCTGTTTCTCCCTTTCACTCTGTCACTCTGCCTGTCAAATAAATAAAACAAATAAGAAAAAGAAATTATCTAAGTGGAAAGAAATAACATGCACATCAACAACTTAATGCACACATAGAAACCTCATTTATGAAAAGTAGACCGTTAATTATGGGAGAGGAAAGAATGGCTATTAAATAAATGGTCCTGGGTGAGTTTGTTATCCATTTTTTGGATAAATCTCATGCCATAAGGAAAAATAAAATCCAGGTAGATTATGTATACACAAAAGTACAGAAACATTATAGCAGAAAACACAGAGGAATATTTTTGATGAAAACATTGGGAGAGTTTTTAATAAAAGAATAAAAAGAAGAACATTAGTAAATTTAGCCAAAAATAGCACAGCCTCATTGTTTTTATTTGGAAGGTAGAGAGATAGATAGAGATAGAGAAAGAGAGGACAGACAGAGTCTTCCAAAAGTGAGCCCATTCTGCAAATACCCACAGTAGCTGGGTGAGGCCCCGTTGACACTAGGAGCTACGATCCCAGTCCAGAATACCCATGTGGTAGAGACTCAAGTTCTGGGGGCTTTACCTGCCATGTCCCAGAGAGCTAAACAGGGGGAAGCTATAATGGTAATGGAGATGAAACTTTTTTTTTTTTAATGATTTATGTATTTATTTGAGTGGTGGAGTTACAGAGAGAGGGAGAGAGAGAGAGAGAAAGGTCTTCCATCCACTAATTCATTCCCTAAATTGTCCCAATGGTCAGGGCTGAGCCCATCAAAGCCAGGAGCCTCCTCTAGGTCTCCCACTTGGGCCATCTTCCACTGCTTTTCCTAGGCCATTAACAGAGAGCTGGATCAAAAGTGAAGCAGCCGAGATTCGAACTGGCACCCATATGAGATGCCAGCATTCTAGGCAGGGGCTTTATACACTATGCCAAAATGCTGGCCCCTGCAGATTCATTTTTAAAGAAAAATATGTAGAAAAGAAAGTAAAATTAAGACTAGAGGATTTTGGCTTGTTTTTCATGGCATATGTTTTAGTTTGACAGAACAGAGCTGAGGCAGATGCTTCGGTATGAGGTCCTCAGATTTGTTTGGAAGGCAACATGGAAGATTCCATGAGAGGAGCTAGCAAGCAAAAAGGTGGGAATGGGAAATAAAGCCAATGAAGACTGTGTGATCAGTCAGTTGCCACTGCGTGTGCTGAACCCTAATCCTGCAGAGGACATTTGTGGGACAGGGAGAATAGGCATCAGATTTATCCTAACCAAGGAGCAAGGAAGCATGGATAATTATTCACCAAGTAGTGATGCTCACTGATTGAGAATAACTTCTGGGATACTATCTCCATGTCACTTTTAGCATGCCCTGTGTGGGCAGAACATTCACAGGAAGGGAAGCAACTGTAGAGTACAGGGATGAATGAGAGTGCATGTGGATGGAACATTCTTACGTGGTTTACTACAGCAAACAAGTGAAAATAACCCTCCAGAATTATCAAGACTTTTTACAAATTAACAAATAAAAAGCAAACAGAAAGCATTTAACATAATATGCAAAAGCAAACATCAAGGAAACAAAACATGAGAACACAACCATCCATAGGTGTTTGACCTGAGTAGACTCGTAACTTCATGAGTACTCATGAAATTCCAAATACAATAAAAAGTTAAATGTATGAGAAAAACATTTAAAGACTTAAAGGAATTTTATTAATATAAAGAGACCAGATTTCATGTATTTTATAGATACAATTCTGAGACTTGGCATTACTAAGAAATAACATTAATTGCTTGTGAGATGAAAATATATAGCTCCAGACAGGTAAATATCATGAAAATTGTGAATAGACAGATAGATACACACACACACACACACACATACACACTGATTACTCCCCAGATGCCCTTAACCGCCAGGGCTGGAGCAGGTTGAAGCCATGAACCCAGAACACATTCTGGATGTTCCACATAGGTGGAAGGGACCCAATTCCTGGGGCCATCACCTGATGCCTCCCACAGTGTGCATTAGCAGGCATCTAGAATTGAAATTAGGGCTGGGGTTTGATCATAGGCACTCCAATATGGGATGTGGGTGTACCAATTGCCATCATTTTCATAACACACAATTTCAAGATCCTTTTGATAAGTCTGTTTACATATTTAAAAATTTTTTATTTATAAAAGGGAAAAACTTTCATGTGTTTCATATATACAGTTTTAAGGGCATACTGACACCTCCCAACCGATCCTCTCTCCTTTCTTCAACCCCACCCTCTTTCCTTCTTTGTTTTTTTTTTTTTTTTATTTCACAATGACATACATTGGATTTTCTTTGTAATCACATGCCTAATTCACTACTAAATACAGAATTCAATAAGTAGTAAGAAATATAATTTAAGATTTGCAAGAGAACAGTAATGACTCCTTGTTGAAACTCTGAGGGCTACTTGATAAAAATCTTACTGAATCAAAAGGAAAGTTTGACTTTGTTTATAGTGTTATTCAGTATCTTTTTCAGTGAGTATCTTTGGGTACTATCATTAGAGACATTTGCTTATTGGATCTTGTTTATTATTGTATTGACACAGAAAAATGTGGCTGGATATCAAATATTTGAAGCCATATCATCTTTCCATCAGAACCTCTACAAATACTGAATTAGCCCTCCTCCATAACTATCTACTTCATTTTTTGATTGTGTGTATATCATCAATTGGTTTCTTATCAACCACTTTTTAAAAGGACTGATTTTTCTATATTCCCTGAGTTCATCTGGATGTGTGATATCTTCCTCTTTCTTCTATGCTTGAAGGATATGCTATAGGGGATGAATTGCATAAATAAAGTTTGCATTTTTTCTTGGAGTACAGAAGATATGATGCTCAACTGTCTTTCAGACACTGAACATAAATACAGAAATGTTTGATGCTAACACCATGTTTTATTTTTCTGCGTGATATGTTTCTTTTCTGGGTGTATGTCTAGAGAATTCTTTTCTCATAGTTGAGGTTCAATAGAGAATAAGTTTAAATTAATCATTCTGATTTGAGTTATTTTGGAATGTTTTCCTCTTTCAGTTTCTTCTTCATGTCAGAAATAAACACTCCTTTATTAAAATTTTGAATTACTTTTTGTTGTTTTTGCTTCATTTTCTAGGTACCTGGGTCAGGAGTCCGATTTTCCTTACTTTGGATATTCTTATTCATTTCTCTGTATCTATACCGTTGTACTAATTGTTTTTATACTTGAACTCCCTTTAAAAGACTGATTTATTTATATGAAAGAGTAACACTCACATACACACACACACACAGAGAGAGAGAGAGAGAGAGAGAGATCCTTTATCAGCTGGTTCAATCTCCAAATGACCACATCAGTCAGGTCCAGGCAGGGCTAAGCCTGGATCCAGGAACCCCATCCTGGCCTTCCACATGGATGGCAGGAGCTCAAGTAGTTGGGCCAACTTTCAGGCAAGTTGGTAGGAAGCTGAATGAGAAGCAATGCAGCTAGGACTCAAACTGACACTCTAGCTATGGTGTCACAAACAGTAGCTTAATGCACCAAACCACATGACTGATGCCTTTTTATACATTTGCATTATATACAATGCATATTTCTATATTTCTGCTCTCTGCTGCTTTTAATTTAATATTTTGTAATGCTTTTGACTCAAATTCAAGAAGTTATTTTCTTTAATTATAGCCTTTTAAAAATCTATTTCTGCTTTATTATTTAATAAAGAGCTGATATGATCATGAACTCATTAAGGTATAATAAATATTATCATGGAAAATTTTCCTCTGTTCAAATTTGCTTATGCAATCCTGTGATACCTTGCTACCATCCTTCCTTGGAATATTTACATGGTTGCTATGCTATTTCTTTTCATCTAACTTAGTTCTTGACATAGAACTGGCCAGGTTCTTTCCCATTGTTTATATATGGTGTATGTGAAGTCTCCGTATATTTATATGAGTTACAGTGTAATTTGAGGACAGTAAGTGGTTCATTTTTTATCATTTCTGTAACTTGAGGGGTTGATGGAAAGTGTAAAAGAAGAGTAACTCATGTCAGGTTATTTACAGCTACTGGGTGGTAGTTCATACTACTTTCTTTCTTTTACGAGATTTCATGATACCAATATGGTGCTTACTTTATCTGTGGATAGTGTGGATTCTGCTGTGCTGCACATAATTTCCTACATTAATGAGTAACAGAGAAGAACTGCAAACTCCTCTGCCTCTCCTCTCTCTGTGCAACTCTGACTTTCAAATAAATAAATAAATCTTAAAAAAACGAAAATATGTGTGTTAACAACATTACTTAGTTATTCTGTCTACAGTATTAAGGATACTATAAAGTTCAGAATTGAGATAAATATTATTTTACAAGAGGACACATAAAGACTAGAAATAAACATATTAAATATTCTTTTAATTAATAGAGATCAATTAGGTTTTTTATAATCTCAGCAAACAGAAGTTGGGCTCCTCTATTCTAGGCTAATGGGTAAAGAAAACCTTTAAATACGTGATATATTGGAGTAATCTATTTAAAATGACAAAACTGCACTCTGTTAACTGGTAAAAAAAAATTATTCTCCATTCAAAAAATGTGATGCAATATCACAGAGAAACACCACATGTCTTGACAGAAGACTCAAATTTGCATACAGACACGGAACTTAACTGTGTCACCTAGGTCATTTTGCTAAAACATTTTAAGCTTCAATTTCCGGATTTGAAAACTAAGATTATTGATTTTCAATCACTTTATTTCTAAAATTTCATGACTTTATAAATTTTGTGATTCTTCTAAAGCCTATGATTCATGCACTTTTATACTAAAAAGTCATTTTTTCAGATATCATCTAAAAATCATGTATGCAAAGTAATGCCTTTTCAGATGCTTTCTTAAGATCTTTTCCTTCATGTCTTCCACTGACCTTTCATTCTCCTCGCAGCTTCTTTTTATTCTTCTCTTGTCTGACTACAGTAAAACCATATTTACTTTCCTTTTGCTAATGCAAATTCCCTTTCTTAGCTCTTCATCCTTTGTTCCAGCTCCACATGTGGCTTCTTACCTTGCCTTATGAAAGTCACTCTCACCAAGCATATCTCCCTAATCTACTTTTGTCTGTAAAGTGGATTATGGAACTTTTGAATAAAAGGTATTATACCAGAACATGCTGAACTGCATAGCACTTAACTGTTCTGAAGGAAAGAACTCTATTCATGGCAGTATTCAAAAATAGACTTGTATTTCAGGACAGAAAAATGAACTAGGCTGGAAGAGATTGGTTTTTCCTAGTAGGGGTTACCATACTTTTTATAGCATCTTAGTCTGTTAGTAGGGAGCTTTGAAAAAATATCAGCATGTTCTTCCCTATCAGCTGCTAGTTTAGGTCATTTTCAAAGAAACCTCCTATGGATCCAGAATCCTAACCAATTCTCAACCCCATGATTTTATATTGTTGTGCCAGCCACATCTGTAGCTCAGGCTGGATTTATCTTCTCACCATGTTACTTTTTAACTTTAATCATCTTAGTGCCTGGAGGTCAAAAGATTTTTTTTGATATTGAAAGAGAGTAAGCCTACTTGTCAAATTTTCTCAATGTTCCCTTATCTAATTGCCCTTCTGTCCCCACCAAAGCTTCATTCTAAGTTTTACTTTTTCCATGGAGTTAGTTTTCCACCTCAATTTGTTAAGTTTTCACTATCTTGTCATTAAAATAGTAGCAGAGATCTCATTATCTTTCCTTTGCTAACTGTAAGAATAAAGACACATCTAATTAAGAGATCATCCAGTTGAGGAAACTAAACTTTCCTGGCCTCAAAACTCTCAGGTGAACTTTTGTATATCCTTTTTCTGTTTCTTTCTGGAGACCATCCAAATAAACTCATTGGGTAGTATTTCCTGCCAAATAAGTACATAGTTTCTTTGTATGAATATTATTTGTGTCTCTTTTATTACTAATAGAACCTCAGTTACTCGAAGTGTCTGGCTACTTTGTGTCTGTGCTTGAATAATGTTGCAACATGCCCAGAATTACATATTTATTAATGTTTCTAATAGTGCTACTGCTAATTATAGAGGTTGGGACTAGCACCATCAAAAAATAAAATAACTCGCAGTAACAAGAAAGGTAGGAGTATTGTTGGGTCATTCTCAATGATAGAGGCATAGGCTTGTTATTATGAATACTGATGCAATGAACAGTAGAGTAAAGACATCTCTTTGTGATCTTACTTTCATTTATTTTGGATACATACCCACAGGTGGGATTCTGCATTGTAAGTTCTGTTTTTAATTTTTTGAGGAATTCTATCCTCTTTTCCATAGCTGCTGTGCTGTTTTACTTCCCCATCAAAAGTGTACAAAGGTTGCACTGTTTCTATATGCTTACCAACACTTATTTTTTCTTAATAATATCCATATTCATATATGAGGTGATATATCACTATGGATTTATTTGCATTTCCTGATAATAATATTGAATATCTATGTCTATTGGCCATTTGAATGTTTACCTTGGAGAAGTAGCCTCAATCTATTTTACCCATAGTGTTATTTGTTTATTTCTATTGAGTTGTAGGAGTTACTCACATACTCTGGAAATTAACCTCATATCAGATATATGCTCTGCAAATATTTTGTCTTATCACATTGATTGTCTTCCTTTTCAACATGTAAGGCTTTTCCCTTGATTGAGTCCTGAGCACCCATTTTCTTTTTGTTATCTCTGCTTTTGGGCTTATTTCCAAGAAATAGTTGCCAAGCACAATGTCAATATTTTGCTATATTTTTTCCTCTAAGAGTTATACAATAGTGGCTTTGTAATGTCTTATACTTGAGTTGATTACATGTATGGAATAAAATAATGGTTGAATTTAATTTGTGTATATGGATATGCTTATTTTCCCATTATCATATAAGGAGACTATCCCTTCCTTATTGTGCATTCTTGGCACCCTCATCAAAGATCAGTTTATCATTGGTTCATGGGCTTATTTCTGGGCTCCATTCTGTTCCAGTGATCTTTATATGTCTGTTTTCATGCCTGCTTTTATTATTAGTATATATCACTATTTCTTTTTTTTATATCACTATTTCTATTTACCAAATATGGTAAGACTTCACTAGAACCATTAGGCAAGGAAAAAAAATTAAAACAATCTAAATGGAAAGGAATGAAATTTTCTTTGTCTGCAGACGACATCCATATGTAGGTAGAAAACCTTAAATGCTCAAAAAAAAAAAAAAAACAGCTGTTAGAACTAATAAAGTCAGTAAAGTTGCAGGGTATATAATCAACATACAAATGTCATTTATGCTTCTCTACCATAATAATGAATTGCCCAAAAAGAATATTAAGAAAATAATCCTATTTATAGTGGCATAAAGAATAAAATATTTAGAAATAAGCTTAACCATGGAGATGAAATACTTTTCCAAAGAAAACTCTAAAACATCAGTGAGATAAAATAGAGGTAGGGCAGCTATTTGATCATTTAGGGCACAGATTAAGATGCCCTTGTTCCTTATTGGTGTGCCTGGGTTTGAATTCTGATTCTGGCTCCCGATAATTGGCTTTTTGTTAATGAACACCCTGAGAGTCAGAGGTGATGGCTCAAATAGTTTGAGCCCTGCCATGCAACTGGCAGACTCAGATTGCACTTCTGATTCCAGGCTTCAGCTTACCCAGCTGCAGCCATTGTGGGCATTTCTGGCCCAGCTCCAGATGCTGCAGGCATTTGGGGCTCACTTCTCTCTGCCTCTCAGTTTAAACAAAAGAAATTAAAGGTGACAGAAATAAATGGAAAAATACTCTATTTTATTGATGGACATACTTAAGTGGTATTAAAATGTCTATATTACCCAAAATGATGTACAGATACAAAACTATCTCCATCAAAATTTTTATCTGTTCTACTTAATATGACTGGTTTAATTCTGTAATTAATACACAGTTATTCTTAAGTGTTGAAAATTAACTGAAATGTGATCCCTGTTAAACATAAGAGTGGGAATAAGAGAGGGAAGAGATGTACAATTTGGGACATGCTCAAGCTGACTTGCCCCAAATGGTAGAGTTAGAAACATACCAGGGGATTCCAATTCAATCCCATCAAGGTGGCATGTACCAATGCCATCTCACTAGTCCAAGTGATCAATTTCAGTTCACAATTGATCATAATGAAAGGACTAAGAGTCAAAGGGAGCACATAAACAAGTCTAGTACCTGCTAACACTAACCAATAGAATAAATAAAGGGGAGAGTGATCCAACATGGGAAGTGAGATACTCAGCAGACTCATAGAATGGCAGATGTCCTAAATAGCACTCTGGCCTCAGAATCAGCCCTAAAGGCATTCGGATCTGGCTGAAAAGCCCATGAGAGTATTTCAGGCATGGAAAGCCAAGACACTCTGGCAAAAGATCTCTGTGAGGAGCATAGGGAGATTACTGATGCCATAGACAGGAGTGTCAATTGGTAAAGTCAACAACAGGAGTCACTGTGCACTTACTCCTCATGTAGGATCTCTGTCCTTAATGGGCTGTGCATTGAGATTTAATGCTATAACGAGTACTCAAACAATATATTTCCCTTTGTGTTTCTATGGGGGTGCAAACTGTTGAAATCTTCACTTAATGCATACTAAACTGATCTTCTGTAAAAAAAAAAAAAAGAAATTATCAATTCCCAACTTGACTCTCACTGGGATTAAACATGACAATAGGTCTGATCTGATTTCATCATCATTTAAAAAAAATCATCTATTATTTTTCACTTTATGTTTCTGTGTGGGAGCAAACTGTTGAAATCTTTACTTAATGTATACTAAGCTGATCTTCTGTATATTAAGATAATCGAAAATGAATCTTGATGTGAATGGAAGGGGAGAGGGAGTGGGAAAGGGGAGGGTTGTGGGTGGGAGGGACGGTATGGGGGGGAAGCCATTGTAATCCATTAGTCGTACTTTGGAAATTTATATTCATTAAATAAAAGTTAAAAAAAAACTCAATGGCATTTTTTTTTGCTAGAAATTTAAAAAAACTTCTAAAATTCCCTCAGAACCATAGAAAACCAGAATAGCAGAAATGATCTTCAGGAAAATAGGCAAAACTACATGCATGAAACTTTTTGACTGTATACATCATTTAAATCTTTGATTTTCCAAGATATCCTAGATTAAAATTAGGTTATTCTAATATCTTTTGGACAGTGGAAACGTGTGAACTTACTATTAATATTGAATGTCAGATGTTCCATTCTCTAACTTGAGATAGTCTGTTAAGGATATTTGCTCCCTATGATTTATCTATAACAAATTTGAGATGAAAGTTTAATTTTTGAATTTATAATAGTTAGTCAATGTGTGAAACCCTTCCATATGGTCACAATCTGGAGCATAATCTAAATTATTATAAAAATTAACCTTGTTTTTAATTTTGAGATAACCAAAAAATATTTTGGGATAATCAACTAGCCTTTGAATTTCAAATTAGCCCTTTTTCTATTTTGAGGTATTAGAGGTAACTAAAAAAAGCTTTGAGATAACCAATTGTCTTTTGAGTATCTCTTATTATCGGCCATGATAAAACTCACTTATTCAAGAATCTACATATTTCATGTCTTGCTAGCACCTTAAATGTAATTATATATACTGTGGGAATATTTTCTTCTGATATTTAATTTGCTTTAATGTAGTTGTAAGATATCACTTCTGAAAAAGTCAACTCATACTATTCCAACCAACTCACTGTCTCCATAAAAAATTCTAAGATGGATAGATTAACTTATGTTTTGAGTAATTACAAGATTCATGTGTGTATATTATATATATATATTTTATATATGGTAGCAATTTTGACTGAGAGAACAGAAAAAAAGAATGATGTTTGTTGTAGTATTTCATCCAAGTTTTACACATTGATTCAAAAAGGTAGTTTCAAGACTTTGAAGCTCATGTAAGCCTAATCACTACTTATTTGGCACTTCTACATTTAAATTATCTTTTTTCCTTTCTCATCAAAAATATGCTATGAACAACTCCATCACAATCTGTACTTTGTGATGTAAATAGGCAATGAGATATAGTTCCAGTATATCATAATCCTACTATTGTCTTCTTCCCTTACATAGAAAATTCTGCCATAGCAAACAGGTGCAGTGACGGTCTGACTGAGATCTCCGGAGACAAAAAATAAAGGAAGATACTGTGGAGAGGTCCCACAGCAGTTATGCAATTAAAATATGCAATTAAAATTCTTGAATCATTTCCCTTCTATGGCAGAAAACTAAAATAAAAAAGCCTTTTAAAAACATTTTAAGATTTCTACTACAGATGCTAGTCGCTATGCTGAACAAGATTTGGTGTGTTCACAATTTAATTAAATTCATCTCTCAGTAACCCTGTGATAAAAATAAAGCCTAAACCCCTTGGATGTCTGTATCTGCTAGATGTTTCTGATCTAGAAAATAAAATTAACTCTTCAGTGAAATGATCCAAATAGGATGGCACGAGCTAATCTTGTCAATGTGTATTGATCTGTATTAGGAAAATAATGAGAATGTCATCATGAATAGCTATACATGTTAATCAACATAACAGCCTATGTACTTATAAACACACACATAGGCACTTAAACATAGAGCTATAAACACACAAACAAGCACATATCCACACATATGCCATAAACACATACACAAATAGTTAAAACTCTCTTTCTCACACACACAATTGGGAACTAATTGCTAAAAATGCTGTATCATTTCTCAAGGACATTGTTAGAAAGATTATAAAAACACTTCCTTCCCTTAATAGAGATGCAGTAAAAAAAAAAAAAAAAAGTCAGTGGAGAATGCAAATTTATTCCTCTGATAACATTTGCAAGAGTGTGGGAGGTGCCACAGACTCTACTTGAGTTAAGATGGTGTTTTCTCCAGACTGGTTGCTGGCACCCTTTTGAGGGGATGGAGAGAAATAAATGTGCTCTTCCTTAATAGGGATATGCGGCTGCCCTGCCCCTGGCTTGTGCTCAAGGCCATACTCAAACTCAGTGTGGTCAACAGAGTTCTCCCTTAGGCAGCATCACCAGTGACATGGCTGGCCACAGTGTGCTCCCTCCTTGCTCCCAGAAGATGGCATCTCCTCCAGTCCCCAGCTGGGGCAGTTGCAGGCTGTGTCCCCGATTGCTGCTGAATGTTTGTCCTGTCCATGTTGCTCCTGGGCATCTTTCTTCTTTCTGTAGAATTTCCACTGCTAACCTGTCTCTGGTTCTCCCTTGGGAATGTACTTCCACTGTTTTTCTTCTGTTATCTTCCCCTGGTCTAAATCAGCACCTCTTTTCCCTATTCAGCCATCTTGAAATATCTGTTCCTTTGGAAACACTACACTAGAAGTAAAAAATCTAGAATCCTCTTGTTTTGTTTTCAAAGATGTATTTATTTGTTTGGAAGTCAGAGTTATGGGGAGGGGAGTGGGAGGGTGGTGACAGAGACAGAGATCTTCCATCTTCTGGTTCATTCTCCAGATGGTAGCAATGGCCAGGTCTAAGGCATGAGACAGGAACTTCCTTCAGGTCTCTCACGTGGGTGGCAGGGGCACAAATACTGAGCCATCCTCCACAACTTTTCCCAGGCCATTAGCAGGGAACTGAGTTGGAAGTGGAACATCAGGAACATGAACCGGTGCTCAGATAGGATGCTGCCATTATAGGTGGCAGTTTTAACCATTACACTACAGTGCTGGCCCCTCAAATTCCTTCTTGATTTTGTTAATAATGTGACTATGATCAGCCTGATTTTTTAAGTACAATCTTTTGTATCTATACAACAAAAGGTTCAAATGAAACAGCCACCTCTAACATTCCTTGGGTCTATGATTAAATAAACTTTAAATAACATTGCAAAAGTCACTAATACCTTTGTAAGAAGCTTTTTCATTTTTATGTATTTATTATTAATTATCTTGAAGATACTTGGTAGTTAGACACAATAAAATTTCAGTTGACATTTCTTTTTCTGTATGATCAAAATATCTTCATTATTTATAAGGTATAACAAAAATTCTCAGGTTGTGTTGAGGATCCAGTTAATTATTACTAATACCCGGCACATAGCAAAACCTGCATATCACCTAAAACAATTAGTAATTTGATTTAGTAGTATTTTCATTTTCAATGCCATCATATGGATCAGATTGTGTAACAGATAACAGGAATACTTGAAGTTGCTGCTGCATGAAGTAAGCTTTTGATCTTTGACTTTCTGAGTTCCTTGAGGAAGGTAGTACAAATAGCATGGTCAGGCTCTCACAGTGAGGATGACACTGCCAGTGGGGTTCACTCTCTAGATGTCACTTTGGGTCTTTGTCATATTACACATATCACTGCAGTGAGTCTCAGTACTATGTAATCAAAGAGTTTCCTGGTGTGTGGGTTTTCTTTACCTTCATCCCTAAGAAATATCTAGAGAGAATTTGAAGAAATTGTGGCTTTACTACTAAAAGCGTGGTCTCTGAACATTAACCAAAGCTTGTTAGAAAGTCAGAATTATTAAATCAGAATCTTCACTTTAATAATATTTATATGATTTATATGCATATTAACCCATTATGTTTCATCATTCTATATATTTAGGACCTATAGAGACTTAAATGGAGCAATACATATACCACTCATGATAACTCTGAAATAAATATTATGTGGTTAAAATATTTCCAGAAATGAAAACTTGGGAAACCAGGGGCTAAAGTTCTAAAAACACAGTTTTCAAAAGATTGAGCTTTGGTGAGCATCTGAAATTCTCTTTTGAGGGAATTATTTTAAATTTATGACTTGGGAACAGTACAGGACCGTGGGTTATGATGTGGTTACTGGAACACTCTACAGCACCAATAGAGCTGCAAGGATGCAATAACATAGAAATATGTAGTAGATCAAACATTTTTAAATGAGCTCTCAGTCTTTGCATATCACGTAAATATCTGGAATGTGGTATTTCAAGATGTTGGTCACAACTTGGTGTTTTGTTCAAGGAAAGCAATTTGCCTAAGAGTTGACAGCATTAGCATTTAAATCATAATTTGTGACTCCAAATCTTGAACCCTTATCACTGGTTGTAAAACTGTGGATGACATTTTTTACTTAATTTCCCTGAACTTTAGTTTCCTCATCATTGTAATAGAGATAAACATTGCTTGACAATTAAGGGAGCTGTTCAGAATAACTCTCCTTCGAAACCAGAAGATCTTACCCTTGATCAGTTAGCGATATTCCCTTTCACAGGGTTCACTCATAACATTAAAACTAGTGTTTTTAGTTTAACCATGTCAGAAATCAGCATATTTTTTGACATGTAACTACACATTTTCACTAAAGAAAAATAGATGACAGATGCAATTTCTCTGTCTTTGTTAAGGGATTGTACTCTCAAGTCTTTTGAACACAGTTCTCCTTAATCTATTTATGGATGGTTTGCTCTTTTGTTTAAGATCTGAATAGGAATTTTCTGATATGAAACTTCCCAGGAAGGTAATGGATGAAGCCTCATGGAGCCTCTAAGTAGATTTTATCGTCTGGTTTCACTTCAACCTTCACTGTTCTGAGAAAAATGATTGTTGACACAAGCCTTCGGTTATGTCCACTGAAAATTACAATGCCTGTTTTGGGCACAGGACTTACGGCTGGTGCTTCTGCCTTCAGGCAGAGTGCTAAAAGCAATGTATCACCATTGATAGAAAGTAAAGAGAAGGTAAAACTTATGATGCCTTAATACTTTGCTTTATTATGATTTTTTAAAAAATCATAGTTTACTCAACTGAGCAAGCAGCATGCAATTTGACAAGAAGTCCTAAAATATCACTTTATGAGATTGTTTTTGAAAGTGATATAAAATGTGGTAAAACGTATAATGAAACTTATTTATATTTAATGGTTACTATGTCCTATAAATAATTCTAGGAACTTCAAATGTATTTATTTAATAATTCTCAAAATAATCCTGTGAGGCAGTTCTACCATTATTCCTACTTTAAAATGTGGACATTAAGACACTGATCATTTCAGAATCTAGCCTAAAGTAGTAAAGCCAGTAATGCCAGATTCAGGAAATAAATTCTTGTAGTCTGATAATGACTAAATTCAGTGGTTTTGTATGGACTGATTAAGATAAACTCTAACTTTATTTTTCAGTCACCCTTGTTTGTATACAGGGTACTAGAGTAGGCTGGCCATGAAAGAAATATGAGAAATTTGGAAGGCAGATGTGAAATAGCAACCAGCAAGCTAGGAAATTGCTTCCAGAACTCCAGGCATGACTGTAGGTCTCAGACACTGCTGAGCTGCTGGCTGATCTGATGAGCATGGGATGGCAGCCAGCACGGAGTTCCTCCAGGTCCTTTCAGTCAGGAGCTGGCTCCTGTGCAGGGAGTGTCAGCGTGGAGGGCCCCAGCTGCTCTTAGCAGCCACCTGAGGCAAGACATTCAAGTCTGGATATGGAGTATAAGAAAAGCACCAAAAGAGAGACATGACTTCTGGTTTACCCTTAGAGGTTTAGATTTACCCACATGGCTTTTATTTGTTTTTTATATCCTCCTGTTTTAGGTGCAGATTTATTCACAATTGATTACTCGGTTGATATGCAATAATTGCCTGTCTACAGCCAAGGCAAAAACAAGACCCTTTCATAAATGTTACTAGATTTTGTGTTTGATTCCTTGTAAGTGCTTTTTCTTTTATCCTCTAACCACACCCTTCCTGGTCTTTGCTTCTGTGCATTTTCACAGAATTGTGGATTGTTTAATCTCAAAAATAAATTTCTACCCATATTACTCAGTGATTCTGCTTCCCTAATAGAATACACACTGATACATATGTCTATGAAACAAAGACTATATTGATCATTTAATAAAATAAGTTCTTCCTTTGTAGTTAGAGACTATAACTCAATGTTACTAGCATAATTCTAGGGACATTAGGGTCACTTCATGATGTTTGATATTATCCTCATCTCTCATCATCATTTTACTCCAATGGAAAAAGAAATCTTCCACAAATTTTCAAGAAGTAGGCATTTATCTTTGCATTTTCACCTTAAAAGCAAGTGTTTTAAATGTTTTTGCCTGTTGATTCTTAGTGTTATTGAGGTCTTCCACTTAATCTTTAAGTCATCATTTACTTCAACAATAATTTTCAAACATCATAACCTCTGCTACCTTGAGAGAAGATTCTATTTGCTAGTAATTCAATGCTACTTTTCACCCTCTACAGACCTGAACATCTTGTTTAAACTCTGGTGCTGGACGGCTCCCAAATGTCCAATAAAACTCTAAACCCAGACAAACATTGCAGAGGAACTCCACAGCAATTCCTTTATACAACTTTTGTTTAGACATCTCAGTGAGTCTATTTACGTGTAGCAATTTCCCAGTGCCAGTAAAAGTCAGAAGAAGTGATTCACTGGGGCATTCTTGCAAAATATGACAGATGGGCTCATTAGTCTTTTGATTCATAAAACCCATGATGTTATTTTGTTTAAATAAGAAGCAAAAAATAAGTCCCTGATAGGTTTAATTCAGAGTCAGAGCTAAGTAATGCCAACTTTGCAGATTCATGTAAAGAAGTGACAAAGGGAACAGGAGAGGGGAAAATGAATTGTGCAAGCAAATGTGCTATGCTGTGTGAAAAGTATGAACTATAAGCTAATTATATTTGAGAAGAAAACTGGAGATCTAACAGCGAGGCAAAGGAGTAGAGAAAAGCAACAACTCCCAAGTTGCATGCCATTTATTGTGTTTTTGTGATATAAATACAGTAAAAGGTTAACTAAATGAGATTTAATAGAATGTGTATGCAAAACAAAAGCAAAAAAGAAACCACATGATGCTAGAGTATTTAAGGGAAAAAATAAAAGAATGAAATGAATGATTGATAGGACAGAGGAGAGTTATCTCTTCACAAAGAAGCCAAAATTTAAAGGAAGATGTCTTTGGAATATGCAACTCTGAAAATTCTTTAAGACAGACATAGTAGAGTGGCTGTGTGCCACTCACTCCTATTGAAATGCTCATTCATTTTGATCAGTCACCTATGTTTTGTTGCAATCAGCAAGCCTACCTGATCTAAGGACTCCCTCCTGAAATCTGAATGTGAAATTAGGTACAGCAGTCTGCCAGATCTCTCTCTGCCTTACCTTTAAATGCTGCTTAAAGAGAGACTTAGTAGCTCACAGTTCTCCCTGCATTCTTAAATGGTTATAATAAACAAATGTAAAGGTTTGTGAAAAATAATCCCGTAATGATTTATTTCATCAGTGTTTTACAATTTTCATTATAAATATCTTGTACTTCAGAAGGTTAAATTTATTCCTAAATATTTGAACTTTTTTAACTTATTTTGACTGGGAGTTCTTTTTGATTTCTCTTTCAACAAGATCATTATTGTTGTATAAAAATGCTGCAGTTTCTTTGCATGCTAACTTTGTAAACTTTACTACATTGGTTTATTACTTCTAACAACTTTTCAGTGGAGTATTTCGGATCAGCGCAGTGCGCCGGCCGCAGTGGCCATTGGAGGGTGAACCAACGGCAAAGGAAGAGCTTTCTCTCTCTCTGTCTCTCTCTCTCACTGCCCACTCTGCCTGTAAAAAAATAAAAAAATAAAAAATAAAAAAAAGATTTACTAAATATTATTGATTTAATCTTGGTAGGCTAGATATTCAGGAATTTATCCATTTTTAAGGTGTTTCTAATTGCTAGTATATAGCTACCAGTAGGAATTACTTACAATCCCTTGTATATCTGTGGTAAAAGTTATAATGTCTCCTTATTTCACACCAATTTTATTTAAACTCTCTCTCTCTCTACTCTCTCGCTCTCTTCCTCTCTCTTTCTTGGTTTGTTTGGCTAAAGGTTTGTGTATTTTGTTTATCTTTTCAAAAAAGCAAGTTTTTTTTATCTTGTTTACTTTTTAAAAATATTTATTTATCTAAAGATTTACTTATTTTATTTGAATGGCAGAGTCAGAGAGAGTCAGAGAGAAAGAAAGAGAGAGAGAGAGAGAGGAAGAGAGATCTTTCATCCACTGGTTCATTCCCCAGATGGCCACAATGGCTGGAGCTGCCCTGATCTGAAGTCAGGAGCATCTTCCAGGTCTCCCACGTGGGTCAAGGGCCCAAGAATTTGGGCCATCTTTTATTGCTTTCCCAGGCCATAGCAGAGAGCTGGATTGAAAGTGGAGCAGCCGAGATTCGAACTGCTGCCTATATGGGATGTCAAAACTGCAAGCTGTGGTTTTACCCAATAGGTCGCAGCACTGGCCCCAATTTATTTATTTTGAATGTTAGAGCAAAAGCAGGGGGAGAGAGAGAGAGAGAGAAGAGGAAGAGAGAGAGAGATATTCCATCCACTGGTTCACTCCCCAAATGTCTGCAGTAAGGTCTGGACTAGGCTGAAGCAAGGAGACAGTAATTCTATCTGGTTTCCCACACAGGTGGCATGGTACCAAGTCTTCTGTTGCCTTCCAGGGAGCCTTAGCAGGAAGCTGGATCAAAAGCAGTAGCTAGTGCACCAACAGGCACTCCGATATGGGATTTAATTGTCAAAGGCTACATTTTTAACCCAGTGTGCCACAACATTAGCCCATAGTTATTGTTTGTTTGTGTGTTTGTCTGGTTTTCAGTTTTACTTTCATTTATTTCTGTTCTATTCTTTATTATTTATCATCTCCTGCTAATTTTTGATTTTTGTTTTTATTTTTCTAAGTCCTTGAAATGCATTGTTAAATTGTTTGAGGCCAGCGCTGCGGCTCACTAGGCTAATCCTCCACCTGCGGCGCCGGCACTCTGGGTTCTAGTCCTGGTTGGGGCGCCGGATTCTGTCCTCATTGTTCCTCTTCCAGTCCAGCTCTCTGCTGTGGCCCGGGAAGGCAGTGGAGGATGGCCCAAGTGCTTGGGCCCTGCATCCGCATGGGAGACCAGGAGGAAGCACTGGCTTCAGATCGGTGCAGCACACCTACGATAGTGACCATTTGGGTGGTGAACCAACGGAAGGAAGACCTTTCTCTCTGTCTCTCTCTCTCTCACTAACTCTACCTGTTCAAAAAAAAAAAAATACAGGCCAAGGCTAGACCTTCAAAAAATAAAAATCTTTAGATTGTTTGTTTGAGATCTTTCTATTTTGGATGCACCTTCGGCTATAAACTTTTGTTTTAATACTGATTTGGTGAATCCCACTGATTTTAGTATGTTGTGCTTTCATTTTCATTTGTTTTAAATATTTTAAAATTTTCTTTTCAAATTCTTCCATGATCCATTGGTCATTCTGTAACATGTTGTTTGGTTTTTGTGCAATTGTCGATTTTCTATTGCTTTTCTTGTTGTTGGTTGTTAGTTTTGTTCCTTTGTGGTTTGAGATTACATATGGCATGATTTATTTTTTTTTAAGTTTACTGAGAATTTATTTGTGTCTCAATATGTGGCTTATTCTTGAAAATGTTCTGTGGCTGTTAAATGAACACAGAAAGTGAAAAAATATCCTTTATTCATGGAGTAGAAGAATTAGTAAAGTAAACTGTTCATACTGCCTAAAACAGTCTACGGATTCAAGGCATTGCCTATCAAAATGTCAAAGGTCTTCTCTACCAAATTAGAAAATGAAATCTAAAATTCAAAGAAACCACAAAAAAATCTACAATAGCTAAAGTGAACCGGAGGGAGAAAATACATAAAACTACAGGCATCATTCAACGGTTAAACTTATCTCAAATATTTAAATTTCTTGTAGCTATTGTGAATGAGACTTATATTATAGTTCTTTCTCAGATAACACATTGTTGGTATATAAAATTTTATTGTTATTTGTGCATTGATTTTATATTATACAACGTTGAATTTTCTCATGAGTTCTAATAGTCTCTTAGTGAAGATTTGTGGTTCCTCTATATAATGGATCACATTTTCTGCAAATAGGGATAATTTAACTTCCTCTTTTCCAATTTGTATTCCTTTGATTTTTTTCTTACCTAATGTCTTTGGCTAAAACTTCCAGAACTATAATGAATAATAGTGTTGAGAGTGGGCATCTGTCTCGATTCTTAATGAAAATGTTTCAAGCTTTTCTCTATTCAGTATGATGTTGGCTGTAGGTTCCCTCTACACTCTAAATTTTTAGTTTTCATAATAAAAGAATATTGTATTTATCAAATGCTTTCTCTGAATCTGTTGAGATAATCATATGATTTTTATCTTTCATTTTGTTGATGAATGTATTATATTTATTGATTTGCTTTTTTGTTTTTCTTTAAGATTTATTTATTTATTTGAAAGTCAGAGTTACAGAGAGAGAATGAGAGACAGAATGAGAGACTTTCACCTACTAATTCAATACCCTAGAGGGCTGGAACAGCTAGGGCTGGACCAGGCTGAAGCCAGGAGCCAGGAGTTTCATCTCTTCTCACATATATGTGCCAGGGGCCCAGGGACCTGGGCCATCTAATGCTACTTTTCCCAGGCCAGTTAGCAGGGAACTGGATCAGAAGTGGAGCATCCAGGACACAAACTGGAGCATACATGCTATGCCAGCATTGTAGGCAGTGGCTTTACTCACTGTACCACGATGCTGGCCCCAATTTACTTATGCTGAATCTTCTCTGCATCTTTGGGATAAATTACACTTCAACAGGGTAAATGATCTTTCTATTGTGTTTTTGGATTCTATTTGTTAGTATTTTGCTTAGGATTTTTTGCATCTATGTTCATCAGTAATATTGGTCTTTAATCCTTTTGTTGGTGTTGTTACTATGTTTCTGTCTAGTTTGGCATTAAGGTAGTGCTGGCTTCATAGAATGAGTTTGGAAGGGATCCCTATTTTTCAACTGTTTTGAGTATTTTAAGAAGAATTTGTTATTTCTTCCTTAACAGTTTGATAGAATTCAACACTGAAGGCATCTGGACCTGGGCTTTTCCTTGTTGTATGGCTTGTTGTCACTAAATTCAATTGCAGTCTTGATTATTGACCTATTCAGATTTTCTATGTCATCATGCCTCAATTTTGGTAAATTATCTGTGTCTAGAAATCTACTCAATTCTTCTTGATTTCCCAAATTCTTCTCATATAGGTGTGTATAATAGTCCCTAGTTTTTTTTCATATTTCTATGATGTCAGTTGCAATGTCTTTCTTTCAATCTCAGATTACTTTGGGATAAATTTCACCAAGGAGATTAAAAATGTTTTCAATGAAAATTATAAAACATTAATGAAAGAAATAGAAAACAAACCAAAAAAAAATAGAACGTTCTTCCATGTTCATAGATTAGGGGAATTAATATCATCAAGATGTCTATACTATTCAAAGAAATTTACAGATTCAATATGACCTCAATAAATGTTCAAAGAACATGCTCACAGAACTAGGAAAAAGCAATCCCAAAATTCATATGTGCAGGGTTTTAGTCCACCCAAATGAGGATGGACTGGGTCCGAAGAAAGGTAAGTGCGCCGCTCACCCATTCCCCAACCCCCGATCCCAGAGACAGTCAGATGCAGCGATGCAGCGGGGAGTCAAGTCAAGTAAGCAAGAACTCATTTATTGCATGCATAGTAAAGCCTTTTAAAGCACAAGACCACAGGATTACTGGGGCAGGGCATAAGGACCAACCGATTACTTAAAAGGTCATTTTACGGGGCGACTTTTTACAGGACCAGCCATATGTCTGTACACTCGTCATCAGTTGTCGTCACCTCCCTTGATGCTGTGTGGCTAATCAGCTTTGGTGGTAAACATCTCTGGGTACCACCCACCTTACTTCCTTTGGGTGCCATCTTTGAATTGCCTCGTGTGCCTACTTTCCCCGCAGATATGGGAACACAAAAGACCCTGAATAGCAAAATCAATCTCGAGCAATAATAACAAGCTGAGGCATCACAATATCAGATTCCAAGACATACTACAGGACTGTTATCATCAACATAGCCTGATACTGACACAGAAATATACATGTAGACCAATGGAACAGGAGAAAAATCCCAGTAATTAACTCAAGCTCCTTCAATGAACTAATCTTTGACAAATGATCTAAAATCATTCCCTGGGAAAGGTACAGTCTCTTCAACAAATGGCGTATAGAAAATTGGATATCCACATGCGTACATTAGAAACAAAACCCCTACCATATACCATATATAGAAATTAACATATGGAGCTGGTGCCATGGCACAGCAGGTTAAAGGCCAGCCTGCAGCACTGGCATCCCATATGAATCCCGGTTCAAGTCCCGGCTGCTCCATTTCTGATCCAGCTCTCTGCTGTGGCCTGGGAAAGCAGTAGAAGATGGCCCAAGTCCTTGGGCCCCTGCACCTGCACAAAAGATCTGAAAGAAGCTCCTGACTCTGGGCTTCAGATCAGCTCAGCTTTGTCTATTGCGGTCATTTGGGGAGTGAAGCAGCGGAATGGAAGACCTCTCTCTCTCTCTGGGTCTACCTCTCTCTGTAATTCTGTTTTTCAAATAAATTAAATAATTCTAAAAAAAAAAAAAAGAAATGGGGTAGAGACAATAATGAGGACTTGCTGGATACACTAATGTTTTATTCTTAATTGAGGTATTGATTATTATTATACTCAAAGGAAAAAAGCTCATTTGTCTGTGGACTTATGTACATTTATTGGTATGCATACTGCATTTCAATAAAATGTTTAGATAAGAAATACCTGATTTCAAGACATACTACCAAGAAATTATTAATTAAATATAATTGTTTTGCATAAAAACCATCACACAGATCAATGTCAACATATATACAGCTAACTGACTTTGACAAAGTTCCCAAGAATGTGCATTGGAAAAAGTACAATTTTTCACTAAATGGTGCTAGCCAAAGGGGACATACATATGTACAAGAATTAAATTTGATCCCTACCTCTCACCTTATACAAAAATATACTCAGCATAATTTAAAGACCTGTATGTAAAACCTGAAACCATGAGACTGCTAGAAGAAAATATTGGGAGACCGGCACTGTGGTGCAGTGGGTAAAGCCACCGCCTGTGGTGCTGGCATCCAATGCGGGTGCCAGTTTGAGACCTGGCTGCTCCACTTCCAGTTCAGCTCTCTGCTGTGGCCTGGGAGAGCATTGGAGGATGGCCCAGGTCCTTGGGTCCCTGCACCCACATGGGAGACAAGGAGAGGCTCTAGGCTCCTGGCTTTGAATTAGTGCAACTCCGGCCATTCTGGCCATTTGAGGAGTGATCGGCAGATGGAAGACCTCTCTTTGCCTCTGCCTCTCTGTGATGCTGCCTTTCAAATAAATATGTAAAACCTTAAAAAAAGGAAATATTGGGTAAAGAGTTTAAGATTTAAAAAAAATTATTTCTCAATTTGAGAGGCAGAGTTACATACAGAGACAGCAAAAGACAGAGAGGTCTTCCATTTGCTGGTTTACTCCTCAAGTGACCTCAACTTCCAGAGCTGGGCTGATCTGAAGCCAGGAACAGGAGATTCTCCTAGGTCTCCCACTTAAGTGCAGGGGCCCAAGCACCTGGGCCATCCTCCACTGCTTTCCAAGTCCATTAGCAGGGAGTTGAATCTGAAGTGGAGCAGCCAGACTTGAAGTCGTTTCCCTACAGGATCCCAGCGCAGCAGGCAGAGGCTGAACCTATAGCAGAGCATTGGCCCCCACTTTAAGACAGTGATATAGGCAATGATTTCTTGAATAAGATCCCAAAAGCACTGGCAACAAAATTATAGACAAATTGATTTAGATCAAACTCAGAAGCTTCTGCACAGCAAAGGAAATAATCAATAGAGTGAAGAGATACCCAACAGAATGGAAGTAACTTGCAATCTACTTTTCCAAAAATTGATTAATATCCAGAATATATCAGTAACCCAAAAATCTTGACAACAACCAAAAACCTACCAAATTGGCTAGCAACTGAGTAAAGTCCATGAATTGACATTTCTTGAAAGAAGAAATAAAGTGGCAACAGATATATGAAGATATATTTAATATCACTAACTGTCAGGGAAATGTAAATTAAAATCTCAGTGCGATATCACTTCACCCCCTGTTAGAGTGCTATTATCAAAAATATAGAGGATAGCAAATACTGATGAGGATGTGGAAAATGGGGAATTATTGTAAATTGTGGATGGGAGTGTAAATTATTATAAATATAATAATTATAAATTATTATAGTCTTTAAAAAAACAAAAAATCAAATTGCCATTTAATCCAGCATTTCACTACAGGGTATATAAAAGACATGGAATGATTTATCAGAGACATATCAACTCCATCAGGTTTATAACAGCACTGTTCACTTTAGTCAAGATATGGAATCCACCAATGTGTCCATCATCAACTGAATGGATAAAGAAAATGTGATATAAATACACAATGAGATGCTGTCCATCCATAAAAAAGAATAAAATCTAACAAAATGGATAGAACTGGAGAGCATCATGTTATATGCGGTAAGTCAGACATCGAAAGGAAAAACACTACATGTTCATTCATATGAAAGTGCTAAAAAAAAACAAACAACATAGAATATTGATAAGTAGAGGCTAGGAGAGATGGAAGGAATTTGGATAAAAAACAAAAATACGGGAAGCTTGATGTAGTTCATTAACCATAAAAACACACCATACTGTTGGAAGCTAATAATGGGAAGCTGGATATGGGGCATATGTAACTCTTGAAATACTTCTTGGTTTTTGCTTTGTAAATTCAAAACTATTCCAAAAGAAAATTTATTAAAAAAATAAAACTCATAATGCAAAAATCTTCAATAAGGAATTAACTTCCATCTGTGAAATTTTTAAAAAGATTTGTTTATTTAAAAGTCTGAGATTCCGAGAGAAAGGGAAAGGCAGAGAGAGAGAGAAAGATCTTCTATCCGCTGGTTAGCTCCTCAGATTGCTACCACAGCTGGGTCTTGGTCAGGAGCTTCTTCCAGATCTCCCAAGTGGGTGGGAGGGGCCCAAGTACATCTTCTGCTTCCATTCCCAGCCTTTTGCAGAGAGCTGGATCAGAAGTGGGGCAGTTGGGGCACCAACTTGTGCCCATATGGGATGTGAGCACCACAGGTGGTGACTTTGTTGGCTATGTCACAATGTTGGTTCTATTAAAGACATTATGCTTTGCTGGACAATAATGGTTCCTTTGGTTTCTTATTGGTTGTGTCTACTTTTGTGATTGCTTCACACAATAACTACATCATAGATTATTTTTCACACTCTAAGCTACTCATGTAGTTACATAAATAAAAAAATTAAAAAAATTAAATATATATTTAGTATAACTTAGCAGACAAGGTTTCAAGTATTGTAAATATTATCTTAACAGAAAATGCACTGCTTTATTCTCATTAAGGAAAATAAGTACTTAGACATTATCTACTAAATATCTTGTGCACATTTTTTCTGAGATAATTTGATAATTAAGATGCATCAGTGTCCTGAGCTTCAAGTGGGCTTGATATGAAAAACCTATTATAACTTCCATGCAACAAAATAAAAAAATACATTATTTCGTGGGGAAAGAGAAAAAGACATTAGCACCTCTTTTTGGCTCTGCACTAGCTTCAGGGCTATGGATTTTAATAAATGTTAACCTATATGTATTCCACTTCTAAATAGTTGTTCTGAATCTTTTTCACTCACATATTTTACTTGGTAGCAATGTGTTCATTTTCCTTTCTGCCTTCAAGGACCTGTGATTATTCTCTGACATTTGCTTAGGAAACACAAATTCTCACACCCCCACACAACCCCCCCACACACACACACTGACAAACTCACACTCACTGTGACGAACACCATAAGGAGTTGTACTATACAAACACAACCTCAAATAATTCTCAAGGTGCTCTATTATATAGGAAATAATATTACCCTTTCTTATAGAAGAATATATAGGAATAGAGAGCTAACAAAGAATAGAGACTATTTAACTTGTGCAGGGCCACTTAGCAAGTAAGTGGGATAATCAGAATGAAAGTTCAAACAGATGTTCTGGACAGAGTATGCAAAATTTTGACTTGGAGAGGGAAAAACTGTAATGAGTAGATGAATTCAATTTCTGCCTAGAAAAAAATCTATTTCCTGACTTTATCAAATCTCTCGACCAAAAAGCAAGTGATCTCAACAAAATCTATTCCTTTATTAATTCCTGTTAAGCTTAGTCTATATTATTTCCTATACTGCTGAAGGTATCTTTTGTTATAAAATTATATATTGTCATCAAAAACATTTGAAAAATTACGAGGTAGAAAAGTATGTTGCCAAGTAGTTTTCCAATTAATAACTTAATAGCATATTTCTGTTTTTCCTAGCTCATTCCCAAGTCATAATCTGACTTAATTTGCCAAAGCATTAAATTGTATTGCAGCAAGTAAAACCACTGCTTGCAACCCTGGCTTCCCATATCAGGGTGGAGTTCCAATTGCTCTGCTTCAGATTAAAGCACCTGGAATGGCAGCAGATGATGATCCTATTACTTGTGCCTCTGCCACCCATGTGGGAGACCAGTACAGAGTTCTCAGCGCCTGGCTTTAGTCTGGTCCAGTCCTGGATACTGTGGCCAATTGGTGAGTGAACCAGAGGATACAAGGTTTCTCTCTGTCTCTCCTTCTCTCTGTGGCTCTGTAATAATTTTTTTTAAATCTTTAATTAAAAAGGCATGAGAAAATAAGAATATTGTAAAATGAAAAATAAAAGCTTAAAAAAGAAGTGCTGCTGCCCCATGCTAACCCTCCACCAGGCCTTATTTAGAATGAGTAATTCCTTTTGGTGTCTATGTTTGTGATAATATATATTGATCTTAGTAATAGCTCATTCATCGAAAATTAGTATCTCTGGTTGGTTAATAGGTGGTTACAGAGGAAGTGACTGCTCTGTCATTCGTACGTGACATTGGCTGCATCTCTTCGTCCTTTGCTTGTTTGGTTCTACCTGTGGCTAAAATAAACTGATGTTTAATCAGATTGTCAAAGTGCACATAGCTCAAAAGACTCATGGTCATTCAAAACCTTTAAACCAATGAGGACATATCTGGTTTCCACCCCTCCCCTGACTCATTGTCTATTATAAGACAACAAAGTCATTATGATAAATAAGAAGAATGAAAATCCTTGCCTGTTTATATCTTTAAATAGCTATTATGTTGCAATGAAACAACATACACTAAGTTAACTAACTAACTAACTAACATACACTAAGTTATTTGTGTAACTAACTAATTAACTAACTAACATACACTAAGTTATTTGTTTTAATTACAGTTAATTTAGGTCTTTAGTTATAATTGAAAGCTTTCATTTCTACTTTGCCATCAGAATCAAAGTTGCTCAGGACTGGTCTGCTTCCCCAAAGTTTATCCCACTGAAAAAGGGATGTTTTTGTTTTCAGATTTGTTTATTTATTTGTTTTACAGAGAGGGAGGCAGAGAAAGAGAAAGGGAGACACACACACACACACACACACATTAATCTTCCACCCACTGCTTCACTCCCCAAATGTCCCCAGTGGCCTGAGGGGGTCCAGAACTCCATCCAGGTCTCCCCTGCGGGTGGCAGGAGCTCAAGTGTTTGGGCCATTCTCTGCTACTTTAGAAGGGATATCTTCACTCATTAGCTTATTTCCTCCAAAAATACCATCACAGATATGGTATACCACCATTCTTGATTTGAACAGCTGTACTTTATTTAAGGAGTGGATTTTGGCAACATTCAACATCCACATACTGCTCACAGCACATGTGCTTTTACCATATTCTTTTATTACATCTTTTCTCCCTATATCCTAAAAAGTCAAAAATGCCTCATCAAAATATGTCTGCAGGTCTATTTTTATCATTAACTTTGCCTTAAAATGTGCTTTTTCAAATATTTCTTATCATTAAGAAAATATTTATCTATTATTTATGTAATTATTCCCTTTTCTATATGTACTTCTTTTCATAATTCTGGGTTCACATATGAGGAAACTCTTGGATTTTTAATCTATAGTTTATTTATAGGAGGGTAATTCAAAGATTCCACAGAAATATTTATGACTTTAAAAATTTATTGCACTCAAATAAACTTACCTTTTAATTCCATTTCCCTTGAACTTAATTTTTTAATGTATTTGAGATGTAGAGAAAGAGAGTTCCTATCTGCTGGTTCACTCTCCAAATGTTTGCAACAGCTAAGTGAAGTGTGCGCGTGTGTGTGTGCATGTGCGTGTGTGTGTGTATGTTGGCAAGAAGGCAGTGGGAGGGCAAGACCAACCCAGGAGCCAGAAATCAAATCCAGGACTTTACAAGTAGCAGGAACCCAATTACTTGAGTTACCACCACTGCCTCCTAGGGAGCTGGAGTTGGGAATCAAATTAAGGTACTCCATTATGGGGTTCAGGAATCGCTACTGTTGACTCAACACTTGTTCCATATCGATTCTTTTAATGACCCTTTTATATTTTTTCTATGATTTTTCAGTGTCTTATGCAGGCTTTCTATGTTTTGATTATATATCTTTAGTATTAATTGTACTTCTTCAAATTGATGTTCATGTTTTTCACCCGTAAATAATTTTTATTGTCTCAAAATCTTGTTTTGTTTTATCCAACTGAAAATAATCAGCTCACCCCTATCCCTGAGGGATGCTCCAACTGCGCTGAGCTCTTTTCTCCGGGCTCCTGTCAAGCTAGTGTTGTAGTGAATCTGGAGAAGCTAAAGCCTAATTTGTACACCACTACTAGAAAGTATAAGGCTGTCTTCAAATAACTCCCGCAATGAAGGCTGCTGGGACTCGAAAGTTTAATTTCAGATTGCAGTAAAGGGAAGGTCCATGCTCACAGCACTGCCCACATTGGAGTTGGAACATTAACACATTCCATCACCTACAATGGAAATAGCGAACCCAGGAAGAGATTACCAAAAGAATAAAAAGATACTGATTCAGCTGAAAAAAAAAAAAAAAGAGAAAAGAATCATTAAGTATTTCTCTGGAAAGAAAGGTTTAATATTTGTTCTGTGACATTTCCTTTGGTCAAATTCCTCTTGCAACATACTTTAAAGTACATATATTGGATCAAGATGAATTGTGGCTAAAACTGCTGCATATTCTCTATGCCAACTAACGAGATGCAGCCACACTAGTAAGTCTGAGGAAGTTATGACTAGCAAGGCATACCAGTGGAAGAGAGTCCAGAGCTGTGATCTCCCTAACCAGGGTGGTTTCACTCAGTCAGCGTCTTTTTTTCTATTACCACACCTATGTTCCAAACTCTGAGGAATTTAGAAACATTGCATTCTCTGCTTGGGAGCCACATAAACGCTGTCGCCTGTTGCTGTACATGCTGTGGGGCCTGTCCTATGTCTTATCTTAAAGATAAGTACTGTGGTTTAGATGTGTCCCCTTCCAAACTCCTGTTGAAATTTGGTCTTCATTGTAACCGTGTTGAGGGGGCACAATATCTTTGCCTCATGTGAATTCTGCCCTCCTGAAGCCATTAATGCCTTTCTAGGGGGCATTGTCACATGTGGTGGTGAGTTCCCACTGTCAGTGTGCAGGTGGACCAAATAGCTCTTTTTCCCTTTTCATATTGTTCTGAACAAATGTAAACTATTGAGCTTATGACTGACTAAAGTGTTGTTTTTAAACAGATAAATAATGATTGCTTGTGAATTCCAGAAAGTGGCCTTGAGAAAGCCAATTGCAGTTGTGATGTAATCTGGCCTTCCTTGGACAATGTGGCCAAAGGTTCAAATTTGTTGCTAACAAAATGCAAAGGATTACAAATAAATAAGGCACCACTAGCACGTACTGCAGACTGAGAGGGCTTCATTATGATTAATGAAACACTGGAATCTCTACACAATACTTGGTCGCATTAAGATCTGAGCCAAATAATGTTGATGTAGCTCCTTTGTTGCACAGAATATCCTGCTATGTCTACTCATAGCAAAGTCAATCATGAAGCAAGTTTCTCCAAACACTGCACCAGTATCTGAGATACTCTATTTTCAGGCCTGCAACCAGCTCAACACCTGGTTCAGCAGCCCAAGCCACTTTTCAGCTTCCTTAAAAGCCTCAGGCCATTCTCACTAAGTAGGATGGTCGTTCCTGCTATTTCCTCATCTTTGGAGATTAAACTTTCTCTTTCTTTATCATCAAACCTTGTCATTGTTATTGTGATTTGGCTCCTTCAAGCTTTCAGTAACAATTGGACTGGATTAGTTTTCGGAATTGCTGTTTGTTATAACATGAGGTCATCTCTCCTGTTCTTTCTCTTCTGTAAGTTTTCCACTGTCTTATGAAACAATACAAAGTCCTCACGGATGCAGCTGCCTTATGTTGAATTTTTCAGTCTCCAGAACCATGATCCAAAATGCAGATATTGTATCAATTCTCATAAGTGACCCAGTTCCAGAAATCCTGTAACAGCAATAAGAAATAGACAAAGACTAAAATGGATGGCAAGAGTGGGTTAATTGCTGTACAAATGTCTGAAAATGTGAGATCCATCCTGGGACTAGGTAATGGGTAGAAGTTGGAACACATTAAAAGATTTACTTATTTATTTGAAAGGTGGAGTTACAAAGAGAGAGAAAGAAGGGAGACAAAGAGAGAGGTCTTCCATCCACAGGTACATACTCTAAATGGCCATAACAGCTAGGGCTGGCCAGGCAGAAGTTAGGAGCCAGGGGCTTCTTCCAGGTCTCCTACTTGGGTGGCAGGTGCCGCAGGACATGGGTCATCTTCCACTGATTTCCCAGGAGCAAGATCAGGGAGCTGGATCAGGAGTCGAGCAGCCAGGTCATGAACTGGCGCCCATACGTGATGCCACTACTGCATGCCGCAGCTTAAATCACTACACCACAGCACTGAACCCTGGGATGGTCTTGAAATGAATGTTAAGAAGAGTCTGTATTGCTGTTAATAGACCATTAAGGGTAATTCTAATGATTTCAGAAGGAGAGAAGATTAGAGAGAGTTTGAAACTTTTTTAGAGGTGACTTAAGTGGCTGTGACCAGAATGTTGAAGAAATATGGACATCAAAGGCCATCCCAATGAGGTTGCGGATGGCAATGAGGAACACCTTATTAGAAAACAGAGTAAATGCCATCCTTGTTGTAAATTTGTTAAGAGCTTGGCCGAACTGTGTATTTGCCTGAGGGCTTTATGGGAGGCAGAACTTAAGGGCAGTGAACTGGAATATCTGCTGGAAGAAAAGATAAACATTTAAGCTGCTGCATGGCTACTGTCGGCTTCTTGTAGCGAGGTACAGGAGCAAAGGGGTGACCTGAAGCAGAGTTTAGAATAGAAAGGGCAGCACAATATAAAAATGCAGAAAATTTGCAACCTGGACATGCAAGAAGTAAAAAAAAATAATAATAATAAAAAAAAGATGCAAGAGTACAGCAAAGGAAATATTTGCAAAAGATAGTATTATGGCTAACAGGGAGCCAGGTGCCATTCATCAGGACAAGAGGAAAAAGGCCCTGAAGGCATCTTTTAGAGATCTCTGAGGTTGCTCCTCCCATAAGACTTAGACTACTTGGGTCTGAAAGTCAGACAGGACTTTCTGGCCAGGGCTGCCCTGGGCCTGGACTTCCCACATCTCACCACAGTGCTATTAGGATGCTTCAGTTGTGCCTCAAGCAGTTCCAGGTGCAGCTTCTGCCACAGCTCCTGAGAGCACACGTGTTAATTGTTAGCAGAATTTGCATGGTGGTAATTCTTCAGATTTGCATAATTTAAGAACTTGGGAGACATGACTTTCTCCTCCTATATTTCAAATGATGTAAAAAAAAAAAAAAAAAAAAAAAAAAAAAAAAAACAAACCTGAGGTCCCAGACAGAGGCTTGTCACAGGGCAGGACCACTGCTGGAGTATATCTCTTGGCATTACGCAAAGTCTGTGTGGGAAAGCTGCGAGTCCAATTAGAGACAGTTGAAGTGTGGCCCACACTCAGCAAAAACCACAAGAATGGGGTTGCTCCAACCCCTGTGAGTATACCTAGGATGTAGCATGTGTAATGAAAAACTGTCTTCCACTTTAAGATGTAATGTCTAGGGGCCTGTGTTGTGGCATAGAGGGTGTGGCTGTGGCCTGCAGTGCCAGCATCCTGTGTGGGTACCAGTTCATTCCTAGGTGCTTAACTTCCTATCCAGCTCCCTGCTAACAGCCTGGGAAAGCAGTGGAAGATGGCATGAAGGCCTGGGCTGCTGCCACCCATGTGGGAGACCTGGATGAGCTCCTGGTTTTGGCTTAGCCCAGCTCTGACCAATGCAGCCATTTGAGGAGAAGCCAGCGGATGGAAGACCTCTTTGTGTCTCTCCTTCCCTCTCTGTAACTCTGACTTTCAAATAGGTAAATAAATCTTTTTAAAAAATTAAAATAAAATAAATTTTGAAGTAGCTTGGGGCCAGTTAGTTGCTCCATTTTTCAGATCCCTTCCTCCCCTTTGGAATGGGGATGCATTCCTGTACCTGTCTCACTACTGAATTTTGCAAATGTGTTTTGATTTCACAGACTCAAAGATGGGTCTTTGGATTTTGAACTTTTGAGTTGATGATGGAACCAGTTAAGCCTTTTGGGTCTATAGCGATAGTATGATTGCATTTTGCATTGTAAAGAGGATGTGAATTTTGGAGGACCAGAGATGGAATTCTATCGTTTGAATGTGATTTGTCCCCCTAAAATTCATGTTGAAATTTGGTCCCCAATGTAACAATATTGACTGATGGTGATGATTCAAGAGGTGTTCACCCTCGTGAAGGAGTCATTGGCACTCTAAGGGATATGGTTTATTCTTCCACGAGCTAGTGAATGTGCACTCTTATGGGACTGTGTTAGTTATCAAGATCTGGCTGGTATAAAGTGAGGCTGCCCCACATGTACCTACTCGCCCTTTCACTTTTCTGCCATGTTGCATTGCAATGCAGAGCCCTTGTCACATGTGGTGGCTTGATCTTGGACTCCAGAATTTTGAGCCAAAATAGGAGTCAACCCCTACTCTTTATAAATCACACCGTCTGGGTATTCTGGTAAAGAAATGGAATAAACACTAAGATAGTAAATAAACTTGCTTTGGAATGAAGTTAATTATGCATCATGAATCTTATTATCCCTATGAACCTAAGACCTCTGCCACTATTCAAAGACAGTGGGCATTTCATTCTTTTTGTTTATTTAAAGTATCATTATCTTATGGTGGGAAATTAATTCTTTAGCTCTCAACCTTTTGTTTTAGGTTTTGAATGACTGGTATGACCTTTATTAAGATCTCACTTAGATGGACCAAGTTTCCAGGTCTATTTTTTTTTAAGTGAGAGAGAGAGAGAGAGAGAGAGAGAGAGAGCAACTTCCATCTGCTGGTTGAATCCCCAAATGGCTGCAATGGCTAGGGCTGGGCCAGGTTGAAGCCAAGAGCCAGGAGTTTCTTTCAGGTCTCCCATGTGGGTAGAGGGTCCCAAGTACTTGGGACATCTGCTGCTGCTTTCTTAGGTGCATTAGCAGGGAGCTGAATTGGAATTGGAGCAGCAGGAATTGAATCAGAACCCATATGGGATACTGGCACTGTAGGTGGTGGCTTAATCTGTTATGCCACAAAATTGGTCTCCTGGTCTATTTTTTATACTTTGAGTTCACTTACACTAAACTTGCAGCTTTACCTTGTTTTCAATTAAAATAATCAAACATACAATAAGCATATTTTTTGTAATTAAATGCTTTGATATTTCTCACATTTATCAAGAATTTTAAACACAGTGTTTGTTTCTGCTTGAATAAATTCTTGAATTAAATGTAGTTTTAGTTTTACAGAGCATTAATTCAAGTAATTAAAAATGTGTGTATATACCTATGTGTATTCAATCAATGAATCCTCCCAGTATATTTATTATCACTGGTTGATAAATCTCAGCACATGGCACATTTTTTTGCAATGCTAGTTGTCAGCCTCTGTGAAACCCATATTTGTTGGTAAATTTTAAAACATAAGGCATTAAAATTTGATGTCTGAAATGAATTATATGAAAGTTGCGCACCAATGATAGTGAATATATGCTACAATTAGTGACTTGTTTTTCTGTCTTCTTGAGGGAGGTTCCATTTTATTCAGATGTTGATAGTTGAAATGATTTCTCCCACAGGATATGTAGGTATATATTCAAACACTTAGTCCCATATAAGCCAGAATAATAGTTTTTTTTTTTTCTTAAGGTAATTTCACATTGCTTAATCAATCATCTAGTTAACTATTTGGGTAGTAGTGACATAGTCAATGAGGTAGCATTATTGGATGTGTCTATGGGTGGCTCAGGTTTTGCCAGTACTCAGGTTTTGCCTTTCTTGTTGTAACCCTACCTGGCCTACAGCACAGCAACAAGGCTCATGGTGCAACAGTCCTGGCCGGCCCATGTGAGAATCCAGCTGTGCTGCTCAAACCAGATGCCCCCTTCCCTGCCTCACCTGACCCTCTTTTCCATGTATCACCCAAATCCCTTTTGCATGCGCTGTACAAAATCTTTTTCTGTCACTGCCAAACCTCCCTTTCTGTGCACCACCAGACTCACTTCATTCTGTGTAGCAAAAACCACAAGTACTGTGACTTAGATTCTGGTCCAGCTGGAAATATCCAGTGTGGTCTCAGGCTGATGGAGAAAATTGAGACAATTTGCCATTTTGTATCTTGGTGAGAACACAAAATACTGGATTGTCCAAGTCAACTGACATAAACTTGTGATCAAGGTTTCCTAATCATTTCAAGGATACAAGTAATCATGGGATACAGACAAAGCAGAGGGATGTAGCTACTGTAATCACGTCTTGCAGCATCAGAATGCCCTCTGTTCTGCAACATATGAAATCTCTAATAATGTATGCAACTGTAATTCTTTTGGCATTGCAACATCTCCATTTTATTCTTATAAATTGTATCGTGGATGTGATATTTTCCAGGAAATATGCTCCATAAATCTACAGATACCAGGTTTGTTTACCATGTAAGCACCCGGAGTAGATAAATCTTACTTAAAGCAACCCACAGGAAAGAACTCTCCAACTTGCAACCAATGGTTCATTTGTTATGAGTATGTTTATCAGAAATTGTCCTGATGACCTCCCCTCCACTAGGGAATCAGTAAAAAGAAAATATTTTATCTCCTCTGTATCACTTTATAAAGTAGTCCAAGGATCTTCATACTTTTACCATGAAATGTTTAGATCATAATGGAATGCATGTGCACTTACTTCCCAGAAAATTTCCTTTGAAATGGCTCAATTTCATTCAAACTGACATATCTTTCAATGTAGTCTCATATCAGCTATAAGATGTAAAATTTTCTTATGGTTCTACCTCCTTGTTTCTTCTGTTTCCAAGTAGTTATAGAATGAACCTTTTCCTTGTTAATTTTGTCTTTTCAAAGACAATATCCAAAGAGTGTAGGAAAGGGCTGAAACTGTGGTGTAGTGGGCCTAGCCTCCACCTGTGGCACGGGTATCCCGGATGGAAGCAGGTTTCTGTCCCAGCTGCTCCTCTTTCAATCCAGCTCTCTGCCTATGGCCTGAGAAAACAGTGAAAGACAGCCCAAGTGTTTGGGCACCTGCACCTATGTGGGACATCCAGAGGAAACTCCTGGGTCCTTCTTTGAATGAGTTCAGCTTTGGCCACTGCAGCCTTTTGGGGCGTGACCCAGCAGATGGAAGACTTTTCTCTCCACCTCTCCCTCTCTCTGTCTGTGGATCTACCTCTCAGAGAAATAATTTTTTAATGAATAAATAAATAAAAGAGAGTAAGAAAACATTTGACTAAATACATCCAAATATCATTTACTACAATTACAATGGCAGTATAAATTTGTTTTTAATGATTATTTGCTTTTTTTTTACTTTTAATAGAAAATTGTTCTAAAATATATTTGTGTTCACTCTACGAGGCAATGTAAACTATTGCTAAATAATTTGAATGGTTTAATTAAAAATTAGTTCCGCATATACATATGACATCTTTCTTTCTGCAATTTCCCCTTACTGCAAATATTCCCTTTTAGAAAACACGAGATTTATGGGGCTGGGGCTGGGGCATAGCAGGTTAAACATCCGCCTGCGGTGCCGGCATCTCATATGGGTGCAGGTTTGAGTCATGGCTGCTTCACTTCCAATCCAATTCCCTGCTAATGGCCTGGATAAGTGGTGGAGGATGGCCCAAGTGCTTGGGCCCCTGCAGCCACATGGGAGATCTGGAAGAAGCATCTGGCTTCTGATTTCGAATCAACCCAGCTCCGGCCATTTCAGCCATTTGGGGAGTGAGTGGAAGATTCACTTCCACTGCAAGATCTTCCAGTGGATGGAAGATTTCTCTCTCCGTTTCTTTCTCTCTCTCTCTCTCTCTGTAACTTTGCCTCTTAAATAAATAAATAAAACTAAAAAAAAAAAAAAGAAAATGAAAACATGAAATTTACCTATGCAATCAAGAGCAACTGTCTTTCTCATTTTGTGAACACTGATATATGGGCTTTCCAATTCTTCCTTGCTGCTTCTACAGATTGGATTTCTGCAACACAAAAAGACATATTTCCACTACTCAAAGTGTGCCACTGATTTACCTTTACTTAATTTAGGTTAATGAGATTTTATATATATGTATATATTTATAATATATGTATAAAATGAAAGATTAAATGACTTTTAATGAAGTGTTTTTGTATTTATCTTTTGCTTTTACTTCAGATAGTTCCACCTATAAAAAACTTATATCTGAAAAATTTATAGTTTTAAATATACTTTGCTTTTTAATGACCTTACTTTTCTGTAAACAAATAATCTTTTTCTTGATTACTGTTTCCTGTAGTCTTTTTTCCCACCTGGGATTCTCTTATTTATCTTATGTATCTAAGAGTTTGCTCCTGTGATAAAATTTCTTTTGCTTTAGTTAGAAATACTGTCTTCAGCAATATTCTGTCCTAATTATCTAATGTTTAGTAACCTAAAAATGATGTAAGTTTAGATTTGTGTTAACCCAGAGGTTGAATTTTGGCTTCCTAAAGAGATGTGTTAAGGCTCTAAGTCATTACTACAAATGTGATCATATTTGGAAGCATGGTCATGGCCATAGTAATTCTAATTAGAACTAATAAATTAACAAAATTAAGAGGATGTCATAGTGGGGCAGGGTAGGCTCCTAATCTCATATGACTGGTGTCAATATAAGGCAGGTGCTTATGTGACAGACATGGAAACACAGGAAGCGTGTGGTATGAAGATGGTGAAAGAAACTGGAGTCGTTATGTCAGTCAAGGAGTGCTTGTGGCTCCTGGAAGCCGGAGCCAAGGAAGGAGCCTCCCTTAGAGGAGTCAGAAAGAGCAGAACCGGGCCAACATCTCGATTCAGACGACTAGCCTCCAGGACAGAGAAACTATTCTGATGTTTTAAATCACCCAGTTTGTGGCACTTTATTGGGACAACCCTCATGACACAGGTCCTGAGATCTTGGATGTAACAGGAAATACTTAGTCAAGTTATTTTCTAGTTTGAAGTGATTTTTTTTTCTCCCAGAAATAAATTGGGAGTAATTATTTATAAGTACATATTTTTGTCAAATAAGTCAGATGAAGTTTTCTGTGCACCTTTCTGGAAATATGAAGTTCTTATTACAGCAAGAAATTCACTTAAAAGAACCTGATGAAGCATATCGACTTAGAATGCGTACAACTTTTTTTAAACATTTATTTTACACATTTATTTTTATTAATTTAAAAGACAGAGAGACACACAGAGAGAGCTACCATCTGCTGTTTCACTCTCCAAATGCTCACAACAGCCAGGTCTGGGTCAAGCCAAATCCAGGATCCCAGATCTTCAATCTGGGTCTTTCAAGCAGATGGCAGGGGCCTAAGTACTTGGCCGTCATCTGCCGCTTCTATGGTACGTGTTAGCAGGCAGTTGGATCAGAAGTGGAGCCAGGGCCGGCGCCGCAGCTCGATAGGCTAATCCTCCACCTTGCGGCGCCGGCACACCGGGTTCTAGTCCCCTTCGGGGCGCCGGATTCTCTCCCGGTTGCCCCTCTTCCAGGCCAGCTCTCTGCTGTGGCCAGGGAGTGCAGTGGAGGATGGCCCAAGTACTTGGGCCCTGCACCCCATGGGAGACCAGGAGAAGCACCTGGCTCCTGGCTCCGGATAGACATGATGTGCCGGCCTCAGTGGCCATTGTAGGGTGAACCAACAGTAAAAAGGAAGACCTTTTCTGTTTGTCTCTCTCTCTCACTGTTCACTCTGTCTGGAAAAAAAAAAAGAGAGAGAGAGAGAGAGAGAAAGAAAAGAAGAAAAAGAAAAAAAGTGTAGCCAGGCACTTGGATAGATGATGAAGGTGTCCCGACCTGCATTTTAACTCCTATGCCAAATACTTGCCACTTCTTTGGTGTCAATCTGGTCAGCCAGTGTTCTGCCCATTGGATATGCCTTAATATGTTAATAATGTTAGTCCTGATAAGTTATAAAGCAGTTTAGCACCCCAAAAGTTGGGAAGGACACCTAAGTCACCTAATTCACCCTGAATGATGAGAAAGGAAAAAAAAATCAGGAACTGCAAGTTGAGTTGATTTGGTTCTATACGTAGGCATTGCCATCTTGTGTTGATGGTAAAAGAGCAACACAAACTCTTTGATTAAGGTTCTAGTATTCATGCTCATCTTCTCAGATGGTGATAAGCAACAAGTATATTCAGATGTATTTTCCAATCACTGGCATTAATTCACACATTTTCATAGAATAATCTGTTCTGGAATTTTCCAGAGATATTGCCGTTAGCATTTTTCTAGTTTCGAAAACCTGAAAACACATGCCTTTCTTCAAGGATCAGTAACTCATCCAGTTTTTTGCTTGCTTGTTAGTTTGTTTTTGTTTTTTAAACAATGATACAGTGTGGCATACACACTACTTTCTCTTTATGGCCACTTTTTTCAATTTGGAGGATTAGACTCAAGGGACAGATAGTTCTTCATATGGATTCATTTGTTATATTACTGCCCTGTGGAACAACATATCTCATACATGTATGAGATGACTTCACATAGTTCATCGTTAATGTTGATTATGAAAAAACTACTCCTGGATTTAAAATATATTTTCCATGAAAGTAAACATACCTTTTACTTCAAATTTCCAATAAACTTATAATATGTATATACATATACACATGTGTGAGTATGTATAGACACATGGATAAATATTTAACTAATATGTATATACATATACACATGTGTGAGTATGTATAGACACATGGATAAATATTTAACTTTTATTTTTATAATATGTAATTTTACATATTGGGTTCAAAGAAATTTCACTGTTGTCTCCTTTACTATCATTAGTTTCAAGATTCTCTTCTTTTAGGTAATTTAACCCTCATTTTTGTTAGAGAAGATTTGATTGCAGAAGCAGAAGTACACCCAAGAGAGTGAATTTTAATATCTGTGAGTTTATAAATAGCCATAAATCCATCATGTTTACATAGCTAAGCTATAGAGCAAATTTGGAATTCTTAGAATATGATCATATGGAAATTTCAGTTCCTGGTATACTTCATTCTAATAATTTCTTAATTACTTCTTCTGTATAAGATTATTATTATTTTGAATAGGATACATATATATTATCTAATAGTATAAATATATTAATCCTGTGCATTAGAAATATTTAAAAGAAAAATCAAGTATTTGGGAGAAAGATGTTTGTTAAGACAGTTTTTCAATAAATGCACCTTAAAATTCATCTATTGTTTAAAATTAAACATTAGGCATGGGTTCTATAACCTTTATATGACTATAATTTGATTTAGCCAATGGAGTCTTTGTTGTATACTCAGGAGAGCTTTTTACTAAGTACTTTAAAATAGGAAATCTCTTTCCTAAATTTATGGCATCCTCAGTGTTCTTTAAGGAAAAGCATACTTGGAGGAAAACAAGACTCTCCCTATTGTCCTTATCACCCATTGCCTCATTTTACTTTCTTCACAAAATATAAATATTAAAAGAAAGTTATAGGGCTGGCGCCGCAGCTCACTAGGTTAATCCTCTGCCTTGCAGCGCCGGCACACCGGGTTCTAGTCCCAGTCGGGGCACCAGATTCTTTCCCGGTTGCCCCTCGTCCAGGCCAGCTCTCTGCTGTGGCCAGGGAGTGCAGTGGAGGATGGCCCAAGTGCTTGGGCCCTGCACCCCATGGGAGACCAGTATAAGTACCTGGCTCCTGCCATCGGATCAGCACGGTGCGCCGGCCTCAGCGTGCTGGCTGCGGCGGCCATTGGAGGGTGAACCAATGGCAAAGGAAGACCTTTCTCTCTGTCTCTCTATCTCTCACTGTCCACTCTGCCTGTCAAAAAAAAAAAAAAAGAGAGAGAAAGTTATACATTACTAATTTACCTTTAGATCATCCTGTATACCAGCAAATCATAAACCAAAAAATGTATAAATTTGGTTAAGTAACAATATTAAAAAATTGTTTCACATTTGTGTGGTGCTTTGTACTTTCTTTCTCACTTACTTATCACTTTGTACTACAAAGCACTACAAACTCTAGAGACTGTACCTGTTCTTGAGCTATAAAAGGAAAATCAACAGCAACAACAAAAGTACAAAAAACACTCTTTGATCTGATTATATTCAATATGTATCTGTATATATGTATGCATTACTGGAAATTTTGGTGGTGTGGCATTGAAAACTGATACATTGTGAGCATTGGTGTTGAAAATAAATCTAAAGCAGAAATTCATTGCGTCAGACATGACTGCACATCAATTTCTGCTTCTTTTTGCAGCCACTACCTAATGAAAGTTAAAATTTCAGTATGAGGAGGACATTGAACCAGATTTAATTACTGACTTCAAATGATCATAAAAGAATGCTTTAACGCCGAATGTTGTAGAACATTCATTTGTTCTTTCTCAAAGTCATGAAGCCTAGTAATCCATATGGTTTTCTTTGGAATCTTTTAATTAATCTGTGCTCTGCATTCTTTCTTATAAATCTTTCTACTGGTTAAACAATGTTGAAAACAATCTGCATTAACAGTCAATTCTTCCTTTCTATCCAAGGACAGATAAAAATCTGTTGTACAATCGTAGGAAATTACTGCTGGCCATTTGAGGTTACGTATATTCATCTTTACAAATTTACCCATGGCAATGGCCTTTTTGTTATAATGCTTTGCATTTAAATAGTTCATTACATTTAAGATTTTTAAATTAATTCTGTTATTATTGCCAAGCAATAATTCCTGTGATCATTATGGATGGAAAAGTTGTAGTCCAGAGAATTTAATAGTTTAGTTATTGATAAGAGTTCATCTTAGAGTGGCTTTTATTCTTGAAGCCATCATTTCTGTATCTGTAATTATGTTTGACTGAATTTCAGGATTAAAGCAGTGAATCAGATTTTCTTTTGTCTTAACATAAAACATTTTACATAACATACCACTTTCACACTGCATTATTTTTCTTCTATTCAAATAGCACCCATTGTTTTTTCCTAGAGAATGAGTAGTATTTCTAGATACTATAACTTGCAAAATCATAGTGATGAAAATGGCAAAAACAAATAAGAGAAAGGAGCTTCAGGACAGGGATATGATAAATTGGATTTCTGATGGACAAGAAGACAGTAATTGGATCGATCAGGGAGCTGCAGGCTATTATATTTAAACTCCTATTGAAATGTAAAATATTCTGGGTAGCAGCAGTGCAACATTCGGAGGGAAATATCCAAAGGTAGAACCACTGGAGAACAGAGAGTAGATGTCTGAGATAACAACTTAAATGACACAGAATGTTCCAAGAGGGATATCGATGAAGGTGGCAAGGGCAGCTATGAATATGTCCTGCATTTACAGAGAACTGAGCATCAATCAATTCTTGGCTAAGTTTTCAAAGAAAGCTATAGACAAAACAAACCTCTGTAACTTGATTTATACAAAATAGAATCTTAGGGTCACATCTTTTCATAGTGGTCGATATAAAGATTTAAGGTAACCTGAGAAAGGTTAACATTGAAATCCTAAGCTCTGGAATCTACATCCCTTTACAGTTTCATAGACCTGTTGTCTCCAAAGAGTCCTTGTCTTAGGATCACATGACTTATACTTCATATCAATTATACCATGTTATTGAAAGTCCTCATCTTTTTAAAGATTTATTGATTTGTTTAGAAGTCAAAGTGAGAGAGAGAGAGAGAGAGAGAGAGAGAGAGAGAATCTTCCATCTGCTGGTTCACTGTTAAAATGGTGGCAATGGCAAGGATTGGACCAGGCAGAAGCCAGGAATCAAGAGCTTCATCCAGGTCTGCCACATGGGTGACAGGGCACAAACATTTAGGCAATCTTCCTCTGCTTTTTCAGGCCATTAGCAAGGGGCTGGATCAGAAGTAGAACAGCTGAGACACAAGCCAGTGCCCATACAGGATGCCAACATTGTAGGTCGCGGCTCTACCCCGTATGCCACAACAACTGCCCTGGAACTCCTCATTTCCAAAATTTGAAATTAGTTACTCTAAAAAAATGTTAATTTTTGCCAAGACTTAGTCATGTAAATAAATGTTCATTATATCTCTTAGTACATTTAAAAAAGTCTTGTTAAAAAGGAAGTTCATATAATATAAAGATTACAGTAATATATTGATTTTTAATGCTTAAAAGATAGTTTCTTTACTGTTGCAAAATGATCAACCCACTGACTAAAAGCAGTAGTTTAGATGAGCTATTTGAACAATTGAATAATCAGGAAATCTTTGGAAAAAAAAAAAAGAAATTGTAAAAGTTGTCAATTTTAAGACACATTAATTTTACAAATAAATTTTTCTGTTGAGAATAGTTATTTCTTAATTTAACAAAATCTCTCATTTTCTCCTGTCAATGCATTCTTATTTCACTCTTTTTGTTGCTGAAATTCCTGTATTTCCAATGACACAGCTTTCATTTTAATATCAATGAACTGATTTTTTTCATAGTTGAGTCTTATTTTGATTAATTTCAGTTATAAAAGAGCAACATTTCTATTTTGTAATGCTCTTCCCATCAAATATGGCTCTTTTCAAAGGATGGAATTTATCCTATTTTGTCCCTTATTAGCTCTGGGCCTAGATGCACTTGATGTAATTGCTGGCAGGTTATCTACATCAGTAATAGAACATTCTGGCATCATATGACTATATATGTAGACCAAATAAATTATTTCTGTGCTTTTTTCTTCTTTAAAAAGATTATTCATTAAATCTTATAAGCTGTTACTCCAAATTTGAATTTAAGCTAAAAAACATTGATTTTTTTTTAAAAGTAAATTATTCAAAGTAACCAATACTAGATTTTCCTCAATGACACAACTCTCTAGGTGTCCTTGAGACAGGAACTCAATTTTCACTACACAATATCAAAGCATTACTATCTTGGATATCACAATTCATAGTAGGGTAAATTTGGGTTGAGTCACCTTGCTTTCTGAAAGTTCACTGCTAGTTGACAAGCATTCAAACTATTGCTCTGTTTATCTGGTAGTCAGTAGCAGTTTCTCCCAAGCTATTTAGTGCAGAGTTTATCATGACTATTTCATCCTGAGGTTAACACAGATGATGTTCTGAATGAATAAAGGTCAAAAATAGCCATTTATCCTAAGAATAATTAACTCTAGATGATAGATAAAGTCATTATACTCTATTATGAAAGAGTGTTTTTATTGGACAGGTTAAGGGAAACAGGTGGCTATATGTACACGAATAAGGCTTAAATACCAATCTGAAGTCTTTGTGGTTTCTCCCATTCAACTTTTAAAGCCTCACTTTACCCAGAATATCCATGGTCCTTTCATGTATCCTTACAAATCACAAATAAGTTGAAGAATTTGCTCTAATAAAATAAATATAATGAAACAAGAAATGAGGAAACAGGGGAAGTGGCAAGAAGAGCAAATAAAGCTAGATTTCTAAAAGAGCAAAACTGGATATAAAAAAATTCCTGGAAATAAGGAAATTGCAACAGAGGATTTTTCAGAAATGGAGGGAAAATCTCAATTTGTTGCTTGTGTCACCTTCTTCCCTGGCTAACTTCCTTTTAATGTTAATTGCTACTGCTCCCATTGATGTGGGCCTTAATAAGGGAGTTGCTCTTTCTCTAACACTATACTCCATCACTTAAGGTAGGAACATTTAAATAACAGTTGACAGAGAATGGTTTAATGACCATCAGATGGCCATAGACAACCATAGTAACCATTAGTGACCACAGACGGCAGCTTTACACACAATTTAAAAAATGAAGTTTAAAGAAGATACTTATTTTAAGTTTATTGTCTAGTAAAGAGATACCTTGTACCCAAGCTCTTGTCTACTTAGGGGGAAAAAAAAAAGACTATTAATCAACACTATCTGTGCGCAACTAGAATCACCTTTAAAGTTCAAACCCATTATCCAGAGAAAGTCTGCCTGTGGTTGAACCTTTTCAGCATGAGCTTCCTGCTGGAGGACCTGCGTCATTCTCTCACAATGTCTAACATGTAATTAACCAAATCTGTTTTAGAGAACACTATAGATAACCTTGGGTATGGGAACTTCTCTAACTATCACTTCAACAACATAACAGACTCAAAATTTATATAAAAAAGACATAAATGTCTAATTTTTGGGAAATGGCACTATTTGGTTACAGAAAAGATACCACCCTAGAGTCAGGTGATACTGCTCATTTTTAATTGGAATTCTTAGTTGTGAATGGAAATTCAATGTGTGAATTATTGGAGATGTCAAAAAGAAGATAGGAAATACAGTGTTTGAGAAAGCATGCTGAGAAAATTAGCTTTATGGTTAAAAATGAGAGATTTGTATTTCCCCTTTCTACATTTAATTCGTAAAGCATTAAATATGGTGCTCTTCATAGAGATCCACAGAGAAATTTTGTTTTGTTTTTCAAAGTAGTTAAAATATATTTTTTAAAACTCCTGGTCAGGCATTGGTGCAGCAAGTTAAGCTACCACTTAGGACAGTCACATCCCACATTGGACTGGCGGTTCAAATTCTGGCTGCTTTACTCCCTGTCTGGCTTTCTGCTGCTGCATCCTGGGAAACAGGATGATGGCTCAAGTATTTGATACTCTACCACCAGTGTGGGAGACCCAGGTGGAGTTCTTGGTTCCTAGCTTCTGCCCTGCCAATTCTGGCTGTTATAGGCATTTGTGAATAAACTAGTTAATGTAAGGTCTCTGTCTCTCTCTGTTGCTCTGCCTTTGAAGTAGCTGCAAATAAATAAATATCTTTTGTTTTGTTTTTTTTTTTAAAGCCAAACTCTGTCACATCTATATTTCCTAAAATATGGAATTGTACTAGAGGGAGTATCACTACGTGAAAATGGTAAAGTCACATGAAAGAACAAAGAAATTCAGCAGGCTACTGAGAAAGCGGGGATTTGACCTACAACATATTATGTTATGCTTTATTTCACCTGAAAGTTTACTGAGTAAGCCTAGTAATATATGTTTCAGAAACAGACAACACAGTCATGGACCTGTTTGAAAAGCATCTAGGTGTTTTTTGTTTGGTTGTTTCTCTGCTTTTGTTTTGCTTTGTTTTCTTAATTTCAGGAATTGAGGCCAGTGTTGTGTTGCAGCGAGTTAAATTTCCACTTGTGCTGCCAGCATTCCATTTTGGGGTGCTGGTTTGAATCTAAGCTCTTCCCATCCAGTTCCCTGCTAATGTGCCTTGGGAAAGCTGCAGCTGATTACAGCCAATAAATGCACAACACTGTGAGGACATGTATCACATTTTGAGGAAATAACAAATATTGGTTCTTTGCTTTTGCTTGATTGGACTTTGAAAACATACAGGGGCTGGCGCTGTGGCACAGTGGGTTAAAGCTTGGCGTGAAGCGCCGGCATCCCGTATGGGTGCTGGTTCTAGTCCCAGCTGCTCCTCTTCCGATCCAGCTCTCTGTTATGTTCTGGGAAAGCAGTGGAAGATGGCCCAAGTCCTTGGGCCCCTGCGCCCATGTGGGAGGTCTGGAAGAAGCTTCTGGCTCCTGGCTTCAGATTGGCACAGCTCCGGCCGTTGTGGCCATCTGGGGAGTGAACCAGTGGATGGAAGACCTCTCTCTCTCTGTCTCTACCTCTCTCTGTAACTCTGTCTTTCAAATAAATAAAATAAATCTTTTTTTTAAAAAAAAGAAAACATATAAGTTTTAAGTATAAAATATATTCAGTCTTGGGGCTGGCACTGTGTTACAGTGGGTTAAGACAATGCCTGCAAAGCTGGCATCACATATATGTGCCAGTTTGAGTCCCAGCTGCTCCACTTTCAATTAAACTCCCTGCTGGAGCACCTGGGAAACCAGTGGAAGATGGCCTTAGTGCTTACGCCCTGCCAGCCGTGTGGAAGATCTGGATGGAGTTCCTGGTTTATAGCTTTGGCCTACCCCCACCTTTCTGTTGTAGCCATCTGGGGAAGGAACCAGCAGATGGAAGATCTTTCTATCTCTTTCTATCTCTGTGTGTGTATGTGTGTGTGTGTGTGTGTGTCTCCATCACTTTGCCTTTCAAATAAATAAATCTTCAGAAAAAGAAGAACATATTCAATCTTGAATTCATTAGTTTATGGAGTATAATGGCAACAGGATAAGCATTATCATGTGGTGCATATATAATTTTGAGCATTACATTGTATTGTGGTATCATTAATTACAGATCAGATATTCAGGTCCTAGAAACCATGAATGTTGTATTTGTTTTACAATTTTATAAATGTCAAAAACCATTGCTTCAATCAGCTACTTTATACATATTTTCTGTTTGTCTTAGCAAGCAAATGTGATTATAGTAATAATTAATTGTCAAATATTAAAGTAAATAATTTTTCCAATTATTTGAAAGTTGTCTAATACTATGAAGTATAGTCTAGCCTTTTTGGAAACAGAAAAACCAGCACTCAGAATAGATCTGTTAATTATGCTCTTTGTATCAGTGAGTCATATGAATCCAGTTAGCAAATGTGGAACAGATGTTCTGCTAATCAAAATATATAAACATAATTTTCCTCTCTGACCTAAACTGCATCCGAGAAAAACTGTTGCTTGTTTTGTTTATTCGCTGGGGAAGAAAAAGGAGGAAAGCTAGTATTTGTCAAATGAATTATGTCCTTATTCTAGGGGATTTGAAAATGAAGTTTTATAGAAACCATATCATTTTTATAAAAAATATTCTATTTAATAGTTCACAAAGTAAGCTTTCACATATTCAACTGTACTTGGTGGGTATAGTAAGACTTTAGGGTGGGGATTATTAGTCCATCTCCTAGGTAGGAAGAGTCCCAGACTGGGGCACATATCAAGGTAATCTTTATGTATGTCTTCTAACATTAGGATCAACACTGAGTGTTGTAGCAACAAGTAGAAACAAGAAGATGTCTTCCTATCATGTTGTTTCCTCTTGTAAAGCAGTAGCTAATGCTCTCTAGTTCAATTTCTGATATTATAACATATTGAATACATACTGGTGAAATTGTTGAAATTTTGTGTACCCCAGATTCTTTATATAAACTGGGGCAGTCAATTGAATGGTTTTTCCATAAGTGTTTGTGATTGTGATTGAGGTCATTCATGTTGATTAAGTATTGAGAAGAATCCTCAGCATGGTTGACACTCACCACTGAACTTTTTGCTATGGTCCTTTCTTTCATGAAACCAAACTTTCAAAAATGCATATTGGAAGTTAGCAATTTTCTTCCCTTCACACTAATTCTTGAAACGTTTTCAGATCATTTTATTTAGGCCATAATGGGAAATACATTGTCTCTGAGATGATCCAGTTAACCCACAACCTTCCTCTCAAAAACAGACCCATACATGAATAAAGCGTATATTCATACAAAATGGAACAAAGAGTCCTTTAATTATAAAATAGGAACACATATATACTATATATGATGTTCAGCCTAATTTTTCTGTAAGACCTCTACTCTTCAAATTTCCATCACTTGAATACTACTGAACTCTTTCAACTTGTATATAACCCTACCATACAATCCAGCCATACCACTCCTTGGGATTTACCCAAAGGAAATTAAATTGGCAAACAAAAAAGCTGTCTGCACATTAATGTTTATCGCAGCTCAATTCACAATAGCTAAGACCTGGAACCAACCCAAATGCCCATCAACAGTAGACTGGATAAAGAAATATGGGACATGTACTCTATAAAATACTATACAGCGATAAAAAACAATGAAATCCAGTCATTTGCAACAAGATGGAGGAATCTGGAAAACATTATGCTGAGTGAAATAAGCCAGTCCCAAAGGGACAAATATCATATGTTCTCCCTGATCAGTGGCAACTAACCAAACACCAAAAAGGAAACCTGTTAAAGTGAAATGAACACTATGAGAAACGGTGACTTGATCAGCCCTCACCCTGACTGTTGATGAGCAGCTTAATATGTTATCCCTCTTAGTATTTTTTGTTTGTTCTATTTAATACTTTTGGTTGAATTCTGTAATCAATACACAGTTATTCTTAAGTGTTGAAACTTAACTGAAAAATGATCCCTGTTAAATATAAGAGTGGGAATAAGAGAGTCAAGAGATGTACAATTTGGGACATGCTCAAGCTGACTTACCTCAAACAGCAGAGTTAGAAACATACCAGGGGGTTCCAATTCAATCCCATCAAGGTGGCATGTACCAATGCCATCTCACTAGTCCCAGTGATCAATTTCTGTTCACAATTGATCATAATGATAGGACTAAGAGTCAAAGGGATCACATAAACAAGACTAGTGTCTGTAAATACTAACAGGTAGAATAAAAAAGGAGAATGATCCAACGTGGGAAGCGAGATACACAGCAGACTCATAGAATGGCAGATGTCCTAAACAGCACTCTGGCCTCAGAATCAGCCCTTAAGGCATGCGGATCAGGCTGAAAAGCCCATGAGAGTATTTCAGGCATGGAAAGCCAAGACACTCTGGCAAAAAAAAAAAAAAAAAAAAAAAAAAAAAAAAACAAACCAAACACACACAAAACAAAACACTAAATGAAAGATCTCTGTGAGTGAGATCCCAGTGGAAAGAACAGGTCATCAAAGAAGGAGGTACCTTTCTCTGAAGGGAGGAGAGAACTTCCACTTTGACTATGACTTTGTCTAAATATGATCAGAGTCGGTGAACTCAAAAGGCTTCCATAACCTTGGCAACTCATGACAAGAGCCTAGGGTGATTACTGATGCCTTAAAAAGAGTGTCAATTTGTTAAGTCAACAACAGGAGCCACTGTGCACTTACTCCTCATGTAGGATCTCTGTCCTCAATGTGCTGTACATTGTGATTTAAAGCTATAACTAGTACTCTAACAGTATTTTTCATTTTGTGTTTCTATGTGGGTGCAAACTGTTGAAATCTTTACTTAATGTATGCTAAACTAATCTTCTGTATATAAAGAGAATTGAAAATGAATCCTGATGTGAATGGATAGGGAGAGGGAGCGGGAAAGGGGAGGGTTGCGGGTGGGAGGGACGTTATGGGGGGGAAGCCATTGTAATCCATAAGCTGTACTTTGGAAATTTATACTCATTAAATAAAAGTTAAAAAAAAAGAAAAAAAAGAAGTGATTGATTGATTGCAAATTCCTAGGAAATTAATGTCCACAGAATATAGCTCACTTAACACATATTTTTGCACTCACATATATATAATGTAGTTTAATCTTCAGGTTAATGAAAAAATATAAACTTCATATTTTATTGCTTATGATAATGCTCATTTTAAATGAAATAGAGTGCACATTCGATGCAGTGTTTTTCTACCATGTATATTCCAGCTGAGGCTGCATAATGGAGAGATCTATTTTCTCCTAAAATCTTTTGTCACAGTTTGAAAGGATCAACGACTATTCCCTGTGATTCAGTTTCACATAACGATTTCCTAGGAGTCCTTAAAACTTAGGCCCTAGATGCATTTTTGTCTGCGTAAGAATTTTAAATCTCCTTACTCCATTCTGTCATTATGCCATCCCTTGACAATGGTTTTGCTAAAGGATTTTCAAAAGCTGAGTTCTGGGAGTAGAGGCAGATTTCAACTTTGAATGCTATTTTCTGATCAATTGGAGCTTCTTAATCCTCTTCTTTCTTTACTCGGCTGTGCTGGTAAATAGCTGTCAGCAAGGGAAGAAGTGCAATACCTTTGGGCCATGACCCACTTAAACGCTCCTTCTGTTGGAGAAAAGTCCGTGGCAGCTTTAAATGTCAGTGTTCTCCTGGAATCCCCCGTGTCAGTCTCAGGGGTTCGATTGCCATGTGTATATATAAATTCCAGCCTTTTCAAATAAAATACTGGAAGTTATTACATCTGTCAGGTGAAGCAGAGGTAAATATGAGCCTGGAATACAAAGATTCAGTCCATGTATAGACTACAAACAATAACCAAGCCCTAGAGGTCTTCTTGTATGTGGACTTGCATGATAAATTCTACAGTTATGTGTGATAATCATTAAAAATCGACTGATGATTTTTATCCTACTCATTTCAAGATAATCCATAATTAAGCACTGGCACAATATTATAATGCAATGCAATGTTCTATCAAATTTATGCAAAAGGTTGACCTACTTATTAAAAAATACTGAATGCTGCTTTTCATGTCAGATACAATGATTTTGTGAAGATTTTATTATAATGAGTTTTTCTGTTACCCAGGAGTTGACTTATATACAAGCCCCTTTTTTAAATAAAAGGTATATCTTCAACATGAAATAATGTGCTGAACACTAGTATCAGTTTATCATTGTTATTTTATTTTAACTGCAAACAATTAGCCAGCAGAACCTACTGAATTGAATGGGTTTGTATTCCATTGAATTGGTCACAGATTTGCCTGGCACTTAATTTTTAAGAGATTTAGTCAAATATAAGAGTCATGATTTTCGGCAAAACTGCAAATAGATGCATTTTAAAATGCATAGATCTTAAAACTGAAAGGCAGTATTCTTCTTAGGAAGGATGAGGATAACTTTTAATTTCAGCAGCATGCAGCATGGAAGATTTCCAGTTATTCTGAGGACGACATGGTAGAAAAATCTTGTATGCTCACCTGAGCTCCAATTGGTCTTTCTACAATTTTCTGCAATTACAAAGTAAAAATCTAAAGCTGAACTTGTATTTCTATAGGCAGTTGACATTTTTAGCCAAAAATTCACTTTTGCTCTCCTTTTTCGCATGTTTTCTCTACTTCCCTCCTGGGAAAGTTTCCATTGTTATATGGCAATGCAAGAAGAAAATGGAATAATAGGCTGGATATTTTCACTCAGCTGAGTTTAGAGCTAATCATTACTGTTGATCCAATGTCAAAAAGTTCACTTTCACAGCATGAATTAAAGTTTTTTTTTTTAATTTTTAAAATTTATTTCATCCCTCCAAACAAATCTTTTATTTAAGGAATACAGGCTTCATGCATTTCATAAGTTCAACTTTAGGTATATAGTGATTCTTCCCAGGATACTCACCCTCCCACCCACACTCCTACCACTCCTCCTCTTCCCTCTCCCATTCCCAGACCCATTCTCCAATAAAATCCATTTTCAATTATTTATAAATAGAAGACCAACTCTATACTAAGTAAAGAGTTCAACAATTTGCATGGTGAAAACAACAAAAAAACAAAACAAAACAAAAAATAATTGTTCCTCAACAGTCGAGAAAAGGGCTATTCAAATTCATTGTTTTGAAGTTAATTTCATTTATTTTTTTAAGAAATTTAATTAACTTTAATGAAGCACCCAAGAATGATACATCTTTTGTAAGTACTTAGAGGTAGTTATAACTCAACACTTTGAGGACAGAGGTCCTATATGGGAAGTTAGTGCACAATGAATCTTGTTGTTAATTTAATAATTAACAACCTTATGTAAAACTTCAGTGATCATCTGAGGCTCTTGACATGAGATGCTTAGGCTATGGAAGCCTTTTGAATCCACAAACTTCATTAGTATTTAGACAAGGTAATAAGCAAAGTAGAAGTTCTCTCCTCCCTACAGAGAAACATACCCCCTTCTTTGATGACCACTTCTTTCTACTGGCATCTCACAGAGATCCTTCATATAAGACATTTTTGCCACAGTGTCTTGGCTTTCCATGCCTGAAATGCTCTCATGGGCTTTTCAGCCAGACTAGAGGGCCTTAATGGCTGATTCTGAGGTCAGAGAGCTTTTTAAAGCAATTGTCATTCTATGAGTCCACTGTGTGAAATGTTTCGCATGTTGAAGCCCCTCCTTTTTAATTCTATTATTATTACCAGACACTTAATCCTATCCAAATGATCACTTTAACATCTTAACATGGTATTTTTGCCACCTAGTTTAAGGTGGTTTAGGGTCCCATGGCAAGTATTTAAAATGTGCCCTTAGAAATAAATCTATAGGAATGTTTGCATTACTATACAGCTTTACAATTACAAACTTCATACACTTCATAATTACAACTTAAAAAACATGGTGATTCTTCCCACCTTGCCTACCCTTCCACCCATACTTCCAACACTTCCTCCATTATTCGCAGTCTAATTTTTTACTGAGATCTATTATCAATTGACTTTATACACACGTTTATCTCTATGTTAAGAATTCACCAAATACTGTGTATGTATGTGTGTATATATAATATATATAATAAACTGTTATATATATAATATATATATATATAAACTGTTCTTCAGCAGTCAAGAAAATGGCTGTTCAAATCATTGCTCCTCAAAGTGTCAATTTCACTTCTACAGATTTCCTTTTAGGTACTCTGTTAGTTAACACAGGTCAGGGATAACATATGGTATTTATCCCTTTGGGACTGGATTATTTCACTAAGTATGATGTTTTCCAGATTCATCCATTTTGTTGCAAATGACTGGATTTCATTTTTTAATGTTGTATAGTATTCCATAGTCTACATATCCTATAATTTCTTTATCCAGTCTTCATTTGATGGGCATATTGGTTGATTCCTGGATTTGTTATAGATTGCCTTGTTTTGAGGAATGTTCCTTCCACACCCAATTTGCTTAGAGCTTTCATCATGAAAGGATGTTGTAGTTTATCAAATGACTTCTCTGCATCTATTGAGATAAACAAATGGTATTTTTCTTCAATTTATTAATGTAGTGTATTATATTGATTGATTTGCAAATGTTGAACCATCCCTGCATACCAGGGACAAATCCCATTTGGCCAGGGTGAATGATCTTTCTGATGTGTTGTTGGATTAGATTGGTTAGAATTGTGTTGAGGATTTTTGCATCTATATTCATCAGCAAAATTATTCTGTAGTTCCCTTTCTCTGTTGCATTTTTTTTAGGTTTAGGAATTAAGATGATGCCGGCTTCATAGAAACAATTTGGGGGAATCCCTCCCTTTCAATTGTTTCGAATAGGTAGAGAAGAATTGGAGTTAGTTCTTCCTTAAATGTCTGATAGAATTCAGAAGTGAACCCATCTAGTCCTGGGCTTTTCTTTGTGGGGAGAGTCTTTATGCCTATTCAGTTTCCTTTTTGGTTATGTCTCTGTTTAGGTTTTCTTTGTTGCCAGGGCTCAATTTAAGTGGGTTGTATGTGTCCAGGAATCTGTCCATTCATTCTAGGTTTCCCAGTTTGATGGCATACAGCTCTTTGTAGTCATTTCTGATGATTCTTTTATGTCTTTGGTGTCTGTTTCTATATTTATTTTTTCATTTCTAATTTTATTAATTTGGATCTTCTCTCTCCTTTTTTTTGGTTGGTTGTGGCAATGGTGTGTCAACTTTGTTTATTTTTTCAAAAAACAGCTCTTCGTTTTGCTGATCTTTTGTATTGTTTTTTGGTTTTAATTTTGTTGATTTATTTTCTAATTTTAATTATTTTTTTTCTCCTACTAGTTTTGGGTTTGGTTTGCTTTTTTTTTTTAGTTTCTTGAGATGCATTGTTAGCTTATTTATTTGGTGTCTTTCTAATTTCTTGAAGTACACACAAATTGCTATAAACTTTCCATTTAACATTGAATTTGCTGTATCCCTTTGATATGCTTTATTGTCATCTTCATTTGTTTCCAGACATTTTTAATTTCTCTTTTGATTTCTTCAATGACCCACTGTTCATTAAGGAGCATGTTGCTCAGTCTCTGTATGTTTGCATATGTTCTAGAGATTCCTGAGTTGCTGATTTCCAGCTTCATTCCATTGTGGTCCATGGTGAGAAGAATGTGTATTCGGTAACTCTAGGATAGAAAGTTCTGTCGATTTCTGTTAGGTCTGATTGGTCTATAATGTACATTAACTCTGCTCTGCTATTTCCTTGCTTACTATCTTCTCTTAGACTAGAGCAGTAAGCTGCCTCCCTATCCTGCCATCTTAATCCAATCCAACCAACAGTTATTCTTGTTAAAATTTTATTCTCTCACTGTGATTCTTACTCCAGATCAACCAAAAAAAAAAAAAAAAGCATTTGTTGTGATTCTGAGATGAATAACCATGTCTGAATTGTCTAGAAGCCAAAGTAGGATTAATTTTCAACTTCCCACATTATATTCTTTGGGAGAGATCACCTAGCAATAAGGGAACTAATATTAACCTTCAGTAAATGTTGAGTGTGTTAACAACATATTTGAGGCTTACTCAAGACTTAGAGATGCTTTAGATCTATAGTTCCATGAGTGATCTGTGTAAGTTAGTACATAGAAGTCTAAGGAGTAAAAATAACTTCTTCAAGCCATTTTCTACTGAAAACTCAACTGTACGTACACAATTTTAGACACAAAGTTGCAGAGAACACACAGACACAGAAGGCAGATATCATTAAGATTCAGCAGGATTTCTTGATTTTAAGTTCTCTGTTACTGAGTATGAATATGGAGTAACATGAAGCAATTGATGACAAACTCAGCAGAAAGTTGATACTATGAATCAATAGAAAACATTTTATTTACTGATTGACGGCTTTATTGAGGTATACTTGATATGTAAAGCGGTATATCCGATACTGAGGTAAATTTGATATACAAACTCTATAATTTAGAGTTTGGACATATGACATATGCAAACAGCTATGATACCATTACCACAACCAAGGTGGTAGACATAGAAAACAACTGCCAGAGTTTTCTTGTACCCTTTCCTCATCTTTAATGATAAGAACACTTTACATAAGATCTTTCCTCTTAAAAAATGTCTGCATGTACCATACCATATTGTCAAACACTGTAATAAAGAAGATTTCCAGAATTCATTTATCTAGTCTAACTGAAATGTAATAACCTTTAAACAACAGCTTTTCCATTTACTTTGTAAACAATGCAAGGGAGAGGGAGGAAGGTCGGGGAGGAGGGGTTGAGGAAGGGAAGTATTATCACATTGTGCGAAATCTATGAACTACATTAAATCAGTTATATTTCTATTAATATCACATTAACATGATAATTAATGGAATTGTGTTGCAATAAATACCATGCACTTGCTGTGACCCTGAGATTCTAATGCATTAATAAATTCCTCATGAAGTACATCAATTTTGTTGAAATACATCAATTGTTGTTTTCTTCATCCTATTAAGATAAAACTGTCAGTCTATAAATTCACCTCCAAAATCAGTAACTCTCAAAATTACATGAAGTAAGTCTAGTTACATTTCTGTGAAAATCCTGATGTTCATAATTGAGGCTTATGTTGTGGTACAGCAGTTTGGGCTACAGCCTGTGAGACTAGCATTCCATTTGAGCACTGGTTTAAGTCCAGGTTGCTCTGTTGCAAACCTATCTTTCTGCTAATGTGTGTGGGAAAACAACAGAAAATGGTCCAAGTGCTTGGGCACCCACCACACATGTGAGACCAGGATTCAGTTCCAGGCTCCTGGTTTGGAATCAGCCCAGCTCTGGCCTTTGCAACAATTTGAGGAGTGAACCAATGGGTAGAAGATATCTCTCTGTCTCTTTCTATGTGTCTGTCTGTCTGTCTGTCTGTGTAACTCCAGGTCTCAGATAAATAAATAAATCAATATTTAAAAAAAGCTATCCATAGTCAGTTATCTTTCCTTCCACCTCTTAACTCTGATTCCTAGTGTACTTGAAGGTTGTCCAGAGAAACTGAACCAAAAGGATATGTGTATATGTATATGTTGTGATAAATGTACATACAGAAATAGACTTATTTTAAGAAATTGGCTCACATGATAAGGGAGGCTTATAAATCTAAAATATCTAGTTAGTCTTCAGGCATGATACAGATCCAGAAGAGAGTCAGTTCCAATGTGAAGGTCATAAGGTTAAAAGTCCTGAGAAAAGCTGATGTTAAAGTTCATGAAAGTTCCTCACAAATTAAAAACAGAACTACCACATGATCCAGCAATCCCACTTCTGAATATTATATCCAAAAGACACAAAATCAAGATGTTGAAGAAATATCTGCACTCACATGTTTGTTGTAGCACTATTCAAAATATACAAGATATGGAAATAGCCCAAAATCTTCATCATCACTTGAATGAATAAATAAAATTGGTATTTGGGTACATGTACAATGGAAAACAATGAATATTTAAAAAGAAGGAACCCCTGCTTTTTGAGATCACCTGGATGAAGTGGAGGACATTATACAACATGAAGTAAGCCAGACAAAGAAGGACAAATACTTCATGGGTCACTAGTATAAGCTACTTACAATAGCTTTAAGTCATAGATGCAGAATATATTACAGTTGTTCCTGGGATCTTAAGGTAGAAAGCATTTTTATTTTTTAGCTTCTTCAGATCTGATTATCAAGAGTAGAACTGAGAATTTGGAAAATTGAATATTACAACAATATTTGAGCTTTAATTCTACAACAATGAAGACAGCATCATATTCAAAACATAATTTAATTTATAAGCTTCCAAAGTAGATACTTATACATGTAATATAACCTCATATTTGAAATTAGATGTCCCGAAAATGATTTTACAGAAAATTACCTAGATATTGAATGTACAATGTTTTTCTCTTGTTAATGTGATATTTTTGCTCTCTGATTTGATATTTTATTCCACTGGGAATGTAAGTAAGCTCATCAAGTAGGATGAAATATTTTCTTTTGTCCTCAAAACCATTTTGAACCAATAGGATATCAATTTTTAGGTGTTCTTATATGTATATGTATGTATATATATATATATCAATATGGTTGCAGAGATTTATCATGAAATTGACCCATGTGATTATAGAAGCTGAATCGTCTCATGATCTACTCCTGTAAACTGCAGACCCAGGAAAGCTAGTGGTGTATTTCAGGTCGAGTACAAACTCCTGACAACCAGGGCTGCTGATGGCATGTCTCTATCTGGAGCAAAAGGCCTGAGAACCTAAGGGGTTTCTGGTATTTAGTTCTAGAGTCAAAAGTCATGAGACCCAGAAGCTTTAATATCCACAGGAGAAGACAGGTGTCTCAGCTTGTTACAGACCCCTTGCAGCTTGCCATTAAAGAGTCAGGTTTAGGGAATGGTACAGACTCCCTCCCACGTGTTATCAAAGGGCCAGTTGGGTCTAAGCAAACCAGTACTGACTTAGAAACTGGTTCCCCAACCATCATAGTCAGTCCCATACCTAGGGCCTAACCTCATACCTAAGATAAGTTAGTTATGTGCCTCCTGAAACTCTCTTTAAGTTATAATTTACTGTGTCCTGTATCATAAAGTTATCCTACTTTGCAATTGTTCTTTTTTGGTCCCTGAGGGCCTAAGATAAGAGTGTGCTCTCCGAAATTGATCCGAAATCGCACTGAAACTGCCCCAAACTGTCTCAAAACTGCCTTGTTACTGCCTTGTTGAATTTAGGGTTTCCTCCTGAAGCCTTGAGTGCCATCAGTTTCTTTGGTCATTGTCCATAACAAGCTCAAGATGAGAGAGTAAGTTCTCTAATCTGTTCAGCTTTTTTTTTTTTTTTTATTCTGTTGAGTCCTCATAATGGGTTGATGAACACCAACGTTGGTAACAGTGGATCTTCTTTAGAGTGCTTATCTCTTCCAGAAACACAGACATACCAAAAAGCAATGTTTTATCAGCTATCCGACATTCCTTAATTGAGTAAAGTTGCCACCCCAAATTAAGCATCACAGTATGAAAATGCATAGCTCCTGTTAAAGCATATAAGAAGGATTGATTACAATGCTGTTGTAAAGCTCTGTTATTGCCAATGACATCATGAAATTGTAGTCCATTGTGGACAGTGATTAGATAGGTTCTAGATATTTCCTCATCAATATTAGAATTGCATGCTAAATAATTTACAGAGATGAGATGTCTGTGCTAGTGTAGTCATGACACCTACTTGCCAGAAATATCAGGATTCCAATCTGAATCTCTAATAAGTTCCCCAGACTTTGGAATTGTTCATTTGTCAAATTTTATTTTTGAGAATTTGCTGTTTGCAGATGAAACGCTTGTTCATTCCTGAGTTCTGTGCTCAGGGTTGGGGGGAAGGGGATGTCTAAAATCTTTTCTAAGGGACTCTGTCTTTATGCCAGATATCAACAGTGACAGAGTTTTTGTGGAAGGAAGTACAATTATTTAACTTTATAAAAGTGTTTTAGAAGACAAGGGGTACCAAATGTAACTAATTCTAACATTGAAAGGATAAAAAAAAGTGAAAATCTCTCTGCACACATAGTATTATATAACAATCTAGATAAAAATTTGATTTAACTTCCGAAGAATAATTAAATTCTTGGTATTGTAGATAGCTAAAATGACTAAACCAATGCTCTTGCAAATTATTTAAAGTAAGATGAATTCCTCAAGTAAAATTGTATGAATATAATTAACATGGGAAGTAAATCCTTTAATTAGAGAAGTCAAATAATTATTTTTCATCAAAGAAATGAAATTACTACAATTACTTTTTGAATAGATAATACAGAATTGTTTAATAGATAATTTTAAGGTGCCCACAAGGAAGGAATTTAACTAGTAAGTGAAATATTTACAGAGTACATTCATGGATTAGCTTTCTTCTCTAGGAGATTCCTTAGAACTTCAGCATTCATTTAAATATTCTAAAATAGGACTAACTTTAGAGTTTCACTGAATAACTACTTAGGCAGATTTATTTTTATCCTAGAAACTGTTATACTCATTCTTAACAATTAACATGGTGGTATTTGGCATTCATTTAAATAAAAGGACACCTACTTTTTCTGTCATTTACATTTCTAAAAAATCAGGACATTTCAACTTAATGACTTTCATGTTTTAGGGGAAATTTAGTAACATTACCTAAGAGGGCTACCTAATATTATAAAATCCAGTGTGACATTCAAACATTCAAAATGAAGATAATGTTTACAATATAACTAGCATGGAAGATGGTGGATATTGTGGCTGGCACAGAGGGCTAATTCTCCACCAGCATCCATATGGGAGTGCCTAAGATGGAATCCTGCCTCTGATTTCAATCCATGTTCCTGCTAATGTGCTTGGAAGACCATAGATGATGGTGTAAATACTTTGATTTTTCTCACCTGTGTGTGAGACTCAGCTGGAGTTCCTGACTTGACATTGATGCAGCTCAGCCCCAGCTGTGAACTAGTACAAATATTTAGCAATAATCTTACTACAAAGCTGGACAGAATTATTAATTAGATCTGTTTATTTCTGATGAATTTAAATCATAGATTAATAATTTAATCCAGTGTATACCTGGAATAAACATTTCATCTTTGATACACACGATTCAAAACTGACTTTCATAAATGTATATCCTCTTTAAAATTACAGATAATTACCTCAAAGTATAAATAAGATACCATAAAATTTTCAACAAAATAAGATGTTTGAATAACCTAAATTAAGCAATAAATCCCTAAATTAAAATTTTCTACCTGGAAGCATAAAACAATTAGGCAATAATTACACTTTGAAAACCTCATGAAAAATTGAATTTAAGATTAGTGAAGGGCATTTAGTGTAGTAATCAAAATGCCCCTTGGGATGCCTCCATCTCTTGTCAGAGGGCCTGGGTTTGAGTCCCAACTCACTTTGAACTTCTAGCTTCCTGCTCACGCACACTCTAAGAGGCAGCCTGTGATGACTTAAGTACTTGGACCTCTACCACCTACACGAGAGACCTGAATTGAGTTCCAGGTTCCTGGCTTCAGTCTGGCTTAGCTTTGACTGTTATACCATTTGGGGAATAAATCAGTGGATGGAAGCGCTCTCTCTCTCTCTCTCTCTCTCTCTCTCTATATATATATACATATTTCAAATAAATAAAAAATAAGCAATTTTTAAGATATCAATTTATTTTGATGCAGCAAATTTTCCATATTCTGAAAAAACTGCATGGATTTGTGTCAAAATAAACTTAATTTTTACTTTCGGTTTTTTTTCATAATCTTCTTGAAGTATCTTTCTATGTGGTTTAAAAAGTAGCCTCTAGCTTTCTCTCTCTCTCAACCTCTCTCTTTTACACTCTCATTCTCTCTCTTACCCTCTTGCCCTCTCCCCCTAGGCCTGTCAGGCTTCGCCCACCCAACAATAAGGATTTCCTCTAACTCAGGTGTTTTGTGTGTTTTGTGGTAACCTTACGTTGGTGCCGTGACTCAGATCCAGGCTCCCCCAATGACTTTGCTCTCCCTTCAGGGATCTCTGAGTTGCCTTGGGGTCCTGGATTTCTGCCAGTAACAAAACACATCTCCAGAACTCCTTCACTCCACCAAATGCTCTGTGATCGCCATCCGCACACCAGCCTTTCAAATTCTGAGGCAAGATGCAGAATGGGGAATTCTCATGGTGATCTCCACTACAGGTTGTGGCTGCCCTCTGCTTTGTCTTGGAGTCCTGGTACCAGGCTCCACAACTCCTACAGATTCTGTGTTCAGGCAGCAGTGAGTGACAACTCAACTTCCTGTTTCCCTTCTATGGGCTACGCCCTGGGCTCCAGGGGGTGCATGGGAGACAACCCCACACTCTGTTCCCATCTCCCCAGCCTCATCGGATGGTGGTGATCTTGGGGATGCCAAATATCTGCCAATCCGACTCTCCAGGTTGTCATGGGAGCTTCTTCCTACTTTCCATCCAGTTTTCTCTCGGTTGTCCTCTATGTAAAATATGGTCCCTCTCAAATTATCTCCACACCTCAAATTCTGACCCTGATATATATATATATATAATATATATATAATATATATAATATATATATAATATATATATATTTTTGACAGGCAGAGTGGACAGTGAGAGAGAGACAGAGAGAAAGGTCTTTCTTTTTTGGTTGGTTCACCCTCCAATAGCCGCCGCGGCTGGGGCGCTGCGGCCAGCACACCACGCTGATCCGATGGCAGGAGCCAGGTACTTCTCCTGGTCTCCCATGGGGTGCAGGGCCCAAGCACTTGGGCCATCCTCCACTGCACTCCCTGGCCACAGCAGAGAGCTGGCCTGGAAGAGGGGCAACCGGGACAGAATCCGGTGCCCTGACCGGGACTAGAACCTGGTGTGCCGGCGCCGCAAGGCATAGGATTAGCCTAGTGAGCCGCGGCGCCAGCTGACCCTGATATTTTTATCATTTCTGTGAGTGATCAGGAAAATGGAAGGAGATCCCATATGTTCAAGCTTTTTCCTAGCTTTTATCTAAACCTTCTGTGTGTACTTACTGCTCTCCAACTCAGGTCCTTTTGACCTCCAAAGTTCCCACTAGAGGTGAAGGGTCTGGGCCAAAACCCCTGCCCCTGGCTTTCACTGTTAGCACACCATACCTGCCTTCCCACCCAGGAATTCCAACTTTATCTTAGAACCATTCCTGGTCCAAAGTCTACCCGCCCCGTTTTTATCAATCATCCTGGAGAAGCAAGGGTAAGTTTTGGAATGGCCATCTCCATACTTTCATCCTCCAGCCCTTGTCCTCCAACAGGTCTTTGCCCCTCCCCCTCCTGTTCCAATTTTACCATAAGAATAGCAAGAGAGTGGTGATCCCATCCTTCTGAGCTCCTTGTTTACTGAAAAACAAATTAGGCATCCCACCCCTTGGATGGCTCTTTTGTTTTATCATTAGCACACAGACAGGAAAATGAGATTTTTTGACCTTCACTCCAGTGGACTTGTTGTCCCTGGCACATCCGCCCCTGGCCCACATAACCTTTGCGAACTGTGTGGCAGCTGCCTGAACTTTTGTTTCAGAGGCAGTCCCAAGTGGCTGACTGTTGACTAGGGCATCATTGGCCTAAGGTGTTCTTAGGGTAAAGCAACTGTCCCTAGACATTGGGTTTAAAGAAATTTCTCTCTTTGAATCTAGGAAGACCACTGCCTTTGAAAATATTGCTTTGTAATTTGCAAAACCTATTTTGCAATTTGTTCTAAAAGATTTCTGATGATATAACAATGGGTAATCAGTACTCAATGAAACAGTAATGGGTAATCAGTACTCATTATAGCCCCTAAAGTAGATTTTTAAAATCTCTGGTTTAATGTAATTGATTTTTTTTTTTTTTTGACAGGCAGAGTGGACAGTGAGAGAGAGACAGAGAGAGAAAGGTCTTCCTTTGCCGTTGGTTCACCCTCCAATGGCCGCCGCTGCAGCCGGCGCACCGCGCTGATCCGATGGCAGGAGCCAGGAGCCAGGTGCTTTTCCTGGTCTCCCATGGGGTGCAGGGCCCAAGCACCTGGGCCATCCTCCACTGCACTCCCTGGCCACAGCAGAGAGCTGGCCTGGAAGAGGGGCAACCGGGACAGAATCCGGCGCCCCAACCGGGACTAGAACCTGGTGTGCCGGCGCCGCAAGGTGGAGGATTAGCCTATTGAGCCACGGCGCCGGCTCAATGTAATTGATTTGTAACCAGAGTTTTATAAAAGGAGTGGTATTCCATATGAATGCAATTTTGGCCTTAATTCAGATAGAGGTATAATATAATATCAGCATCTTAAGTCATTTAGGTGTAACTGCTAAATGTAAATTGGGTAAAGGCAAATGAGATAAATGTCTAAACATAACTTTGGTGCTCTCAGCATCTTATATTCTATATAAAAACTATTTGGGTTTGTTAACAAATGTTTTCATAAGCTGTCCATGGAAAATAGTTCAACACTGCTTAAAAGTAACTAAGGCTGAAATTTGATGTGTTACCTTATTTAGAAAATGTCTTGATTTGGAGATTTTTAATAGGTTATTTAAAAATGTAAATCAAGGAAGGTTAAGAAGGAAAGAATGTTCTTGGTAAGGAAAGTTAAGAAGGAAAGAGTTTTTAAATAAAGAAATGACAGGGTTTATAAGAATTAGTTCATCCTGACGGCTAGTTTACTCTATATTGGAATGGAAATGATAGGAAATTTCAAGTAAGATGAAGAGGGTGTGTGGAAGTCACAGAAGGTTATGAAAGAAAGAAATTTTGGGGTACAAAACAATCTTTTTCTCTTTGACATAGAATCTGATCCTCTGTTAAACAATGAGTTGAAGTAATCTATTATATTCTCTTAATGTCTCTGTTAGATTCTAATTGTTTAAAAACACCTGATTTTGAAGGAGTTACCATTTATTTAAATTTATGCTTTTTCTAATACATTTGAATAATAATAACAGTGATCAAATCTGGTCTGTATTATGTCATGATGTTAAGGGATCTTATTTCAACCAGGTATTTTAAGCCTTCTTGGCATCCATGACAGGCATTCAAAAAAAAAAAAAAATCAAAGTTCCAAAGAATTTGGACTTTGATATTTCCAGTTTGGTCCATGGAAATATCAAAGGATATATGTCTCCCATCTTGTAGAGACACCAACTAATCAGGCTATTTGGATTATATTAGCACCAATGTCAAGATGTGAAGTGGTGCTAAATTTTAAGTTTTGATAATAAAAATGCTACTGATAAAAATGTATGAAAGTTAAAAAAGTCTAATGATCTTTTGTTACTAGACACAATGGTTACCTTAATGGGAAAGACCAGAGGCCTAAACGTTATAAATGCTTTGTAAAATCCTACAGGTGCTTTTGAAAATACCATGTGGAGTATTGCAAGTACCTCTTGTTGGTTAATGAGTTTACAATTTTAAACGTGGTTATTTAAAGTCTTTTGTCATTCACAGTGTTATATATTAGATTTGCTACTCATAAAACTAAAACATTGTTGGTTCTGTGTTTAGCTGTCCTCCAATAGGTTCTGATGGACTTTTCCAGCCACTTCTATTGTGTTCAGTACATATGGATGGCTCTGTAAACATTTGAAGCCAATCATGCACTACAAGTTTCATCTGGGAGAAAGTATTGTTAATCAAGGTTACTAAGAGCTGGAAGCCAGGTGACCACATGACCCAACCACAGGCATCAGCTCCACCCCCACCCTAATGGGATTCTCTCCTACCTACTTCCCCCCCCCCCAGCAAAGGTTTAACAGGACCTGTTCCTGAACAGTGCCTCTCTCTTACACTCTCCCCCTTTCTCTTACCTCTTGCTCTCTCCCCCTGACCTGTTGGGCTTCCCCCACCAGACAATAAAGCTTTCATAAAAAAAAAAAAAAAAATTCTAGCTTCTAGAATTAGGTAGACTTTGCTTTTTAATGCGTTCTTTGCCCTTTATGTGATTTTTACTAGACTACTTGACCCTGTAAAACCTGTTTCATTGCTGTGAAATTTAGAGAGTAATTATAACTATTTCAGAGTTGTTGCAAGTATTGAGATAATGACATGTGAATTCTGAGTTTAGGATTTACTAAGTGTCTTATGATTTGTTATGATAATAGTAATTATTTATGTGGGATTAGACAGGAAAAAGGAAAGTGAGCATGAAGGTGGTACCAGAATCATCATATTTGAGAACTTCCTTTTTAATTAGGCCAGATAAAGTATTGGAAATATACATGTTTCTTCCAATGCCAACTCTCTTGGGAGAGAGAGCATGCACACTTACCAATTTCTTGTCTCCACTGAATTTGGATTGAGTGCTCATGTATGCTTGTCATTACAAATGTTAGGTATGGTTAGGTTTAAGAGATTATCTTTCCTGAAAAGCGTAGGAATGCAAAATAATGCATAATATCTCTTAATTGGTGAAAGTAATAATCTTATACTAGTCATTCATAATGCAAAACAATTTGCAAGTACAAACTGAAGTCTTGAATTATAAAATTTTGGTTCAGCAAGCAAGAAACAGCAGTGTGTTAGTTAGAAATGCACTTCCACTTTTGACAAGGCCTTGATTGTAAACAGGTAAGAAAATTAAGCATTAAGGAGCAGATGACAATACATACTACCATTGGGCATAAAACTTAAATCTTCATAAATGGAGGGGACCATAATTCATATAACTTATGCATTTTTTAAATCTTCTGTGGCCTCAGGATTTGGGTAACTTTTGGTAGCCCAGAAGCTGTCACATCTAATTCTTGAGAAGTGACCATATCTCATTAAACTGTTAGTCATATTCTTTATTAAAAAAGAAATTATCCAGAATGGCAGAGTAGCATGCTTTTGTACCAAATCCAGGAATTGGGTAGAAGTATGGATAGTGCTACCACCTCTTACTTTGTCCACTAATCAGAAGTAAGTATGCTTATTTTTTCATAACCTTGTATTAAGGTGGTTCAATGAAAATGACAGGATGAGGAGGATTGGGATTAAGATGTTCCCTATTGGAGTCTGTGCTGTGGCACAGTAGGTTAAACCTCTGCCTGTGGCACAAGCATCCCATATGTGTGCCAATTCCAGTCTAGCTGCTCTGTTTCTGATCTTGCTCTTTGCCTGTAGCCTGGGAAAACAGAGGAAGATGGCCTAAATGCTTGGGCCCCTATACCCACGTGGGAGACCCAGAAGAAGCTCCTGGCTCCTGACTTAAGATCAGTCCTACTCTGGCCATTGAGGCCATTTGGGGAGTAAACCAGCAGATGGAAAACCTCTCTCTCTCTCTCTCTCTCTTTCTCTCTCTCTTTTTCTCTGTAACTCTGCCTCTCAAATAAATACATCTTGGGAAAAAAAAAAAAAAAGATGTTCCCTACTCTTAGTTTTTCATTTAACTAGTTTTTACACAATTTGGAAGTGACTATTGGAATCTTGTGCATGAGCAAAGGAAAAATAAAGGAGATTTGGAGTGTTTGGGCATACTCTGGTGAACTGGACGGCATAATATTTGGGAAGGCATGACAAATTTGCTTATAGCATCTATGAGATCAAGAAGTTCATGGAAATGAAATTAAAGCTATTTTGAAATCCATGCAGATTTTTAATAATATACATTTATTTTCCATGAATTTTTTAAAAATATCATCCTGAGTTCAGGGTGGAAAATTTTAGTCATTTTAGTTTACTGTCTAGTCTGTTTGGTCAACTTAGTAATATTGAATGTACATTCTTCCAGAACTGCATCAGATCTTTGAGATTTCAAGATGAAAATCTCAAATGGTTCCTACATATCTAGTACACAAGAGCAGAAGGGTCTCAGAGAAGTTCTGGTCATTTTAACAAAGTGTTTGGATAACATGTATCAGTCAGGAAATTCCTGACACAGGCATCAGCTAAGCTAGGGAGAGTGAACCAGTGGGTGGAAGACCTCTCTCTCTCTCTCTCTCTCTACCTCTACTTCTCTGTGTAACTCTGACTTTCAAATAAATAAATAAATCTTAAAAAAAAAGAATTAGAATGGTGAAATAGTGAATAAGAATTCACTATTTAAATATGGTATTAACAGTAGGTTTTTCATATATGCCATTTATACATGAAGTTTTCTTGTACTTTTAGCTTGCTAAGAATTTTTATATTGTATTGAATTTTTACTTTTTTTTTCTTATACATTAACAGGAACCTATTGCGGTGGGATGAGAAGGCCTTGCCAAGATGGCTGCTGGCAAGCCAGTGTCAGTTACCCAGGAAATGGCAGTGGAAGCCACCTGGCAAAGGAGCCTGCCTGGCAACAGGCAGTGATTGGTTACAGCATAAACCACCCCTTGACTGGATTGGCTGCCTCAGCTATATAAGCTTCTGTACCTACTGAAATAAATGAATCTGCAAGCTGCACACCTCTAGCCCACTTTCACCCGACTCCTGGGGTCCGTGTTGTGACTCTGCACCTCTTGCCCCCGCCGTGCTCCTCCTCTCAGAATGAATCCACAGCAACAACCTATGATTTCTTTTTCAATCTGTGAAGATGGTAAATTTAGCAGTTTTTGAAGCTTTTGTGATAGAATTTATAATTTTAAGAGAATTATTTAATGCTTTTATCTTGTATATTGATGTTCTCTAGAAAAATAGAATCAAGAATATGTCTATGTTTTTAAAAACATATTTATTTCAAACAATTGGCTCACATGGTTATAGAGGCTTGCAAGCCTAGAATCTGCTGGCTGGAGACCCAGAGAGGAGCTCATGTTGCAGTGCAGACTGAAGACGGTCCTCTGCAGAACTCCCTGTGACTCAGGGAAGGGCAACCTTTTGTTCCATTCAGATCTCCAACTGATTGAGCTGGACTCATCCACCGTACTAAAAGACCAATGATTTTAAATGTTAGCTTAATCTAAAAATACCCTCACAGAAGTGTCCAGAATAATGTCTAACCGCATACCTGGATTTGTCGCACAGCCACCTTGACACTTAAAATTATCCATTGTAAACTGTTGCTATTCCCCTCACTGCGTAAATGAATATGACATAGCATTGTACATATAAGTTAAATACCATTTATATCTGTCAATTATACTTTAACCAAATTAGGGAGTTTTTTTTTCCTAAGAGAAAAATTATATATCTTATATATTTTGTATTAGTAACAGTAATGAGAAATTAGGAAAAATTAAAACCCCCACCCAATAAATTCAACATCTCATTCATGCAGTTTCCATTCTGAGATACAATACGTAGATTCCACTATAAGCAAAACTGTTATGAAATAAGTTATGTAATAAAATCATATCTAGAGCTGTAAATTTCTTTTTAAACAATTATGTTTCAGTAATATCTCCCTCTTCCCGGCTGCTTTTAACTATTTACATTATAATTTGGGCCATAACATAAAGTGGATATATTTTCAAGGCCAGTTAAAGTTATCAATTTTATTTGGATACTGGGCTTATCCTGAATCTCAATTCCATAAGTTATAAAATTGGTGTAATCATCATTTCTGGGAGGCAAAGCTTCATTACATGTCTGCATATTAGACTTATTTATTAAAATTTTATGAATCTTTTAAGCATAACTGTTTTGTTTAGCATATAATAAAATGTTTAAAGCTTGTTTTCCTTAACCTTAACAATAGTAATTTTCTCAATTGTCTTTTCATTAATAATTAAGATGTGACTTTAATTTACTGTTCTTTACCCAATTGTGAGTGGTGATGGGATGGGGAGAATGTTCCAACTGAGATCACTGTGTGGCATTGATAACACAAAGAAAATACATTTCTATTCTGAAAAGAAACAAACTCCTACCTCTCAGGGTCACTGGATGTTGAAAGTTAATGGAGCTTTTGAGAAATTAAATCTTGAAAGAAGATTAAAAGTCACATTCAGATATTATTCTTGATCGTGTACAATAACAATACAAAGCACAGTGTGGTAAATTACAATAAATTCTAATAGCTTGTTTCTGTAAATCTTTGCTAAATGTAAGAAAGTCTAATATAGTCTCCTAACTTCTGCTTGAAATGACATTTCAAATGCAGGTTTCATATTTGAGTCAGTTGTAATGTATCCACAAGAGGATATATTTAGTGAGGTAAATCATTATTAGAAAAAAAATCAGGAAACTATTGTTTTTTTTTAAGATTTTTATTTTTATTTTATTTGAATGACAGAGTTACAGAGAGAGGTAGATACAGAGAGAGGTCTTCTATCCACTGGTTCACTCCTCAGATGGTTGCAATGGTGAGAGCTGCACTGATCCAAAGCCAGGAGCCAGGAGCGTCTTCCCTGGTCTCCCATGTGGGTACAGGAGCCCAAGCACTTGGGCCATCTTCTACTGCTTTCCCAGGCCATAGCAGAGAGCTGGATTGGAAGAGGAGCAGTCAGGACTAGAACAGGCACCCATGTGGGATGCTGGCGCTTCAGGCCAGGACTTTAACCTGCTGTGTCACAGCGCCGGCCCCAGGAAACCATTGTGTGTTTTTTTTTTTTTTTTTTTTTTTGACAGGCAGAGTGGACAGTGAGAGAGAGAGACAGAGAGAAAGGTCTTCCTTTTGCCGTTGGTTCACCCTCCAATGGCCGCCGCGGCCGGCGCGCTGCGGCCGGCGCACCGCGCTGATCCGATGGCAGGAGCCAGGAGCCAGGTGCTTTTCCTGGTCTCCCATGGGGTGCAGGGCCCAAGCACCTGGGCCATCCTCCACTGCACTCCCGGGCCACAGCAGAGGGCTGGCCTGGAAGAGGGGCAACCGGGACAGAATCCGGCGCCCCGACCGGGACTAGAACCCGGTGTGCCGGCGCCGCTAGGCGGAGGATTAGCCTAGTGAGCCGCGGCGCCGGCCCACCATTGTGTTTTTAAATAATCATATGTGAAAGCTTAATCCCATAATTCTTGAATATAGTATCTCATAATGTTAAAAGAAAATTGAAACTTCTATTTTTTTTTAAGAATGAAAATTTTAATTTGGTGCTTGGAAAGTAAAAGTAAGCAATATTAACAGGAAATAGAGTTGATGTATACAAATGCTCTCTGTTTAACTGAATAGCTTTTTTTGGTAGGGCATTGAGACATGATATTTAAACATATAAGCTCTACTTGCCTATCAGGTTGCTACATTTTGGGGACAAAAATGCTTTATGCTGAGTGGTAAATTTTGATGAATGGAATATTGAGATGCAAATACCAGACAAGCTAGTTCACCTTTAATTATTTTCACATGAAATAATTCACACACCAAGTTTTTTTAAAAATAATCATTATATGTTAAAAGTGTTGTTCTAGAGGAGAGATGGAAAGAGGAGAGGGTAGAGTTCTTGGATCTAAAAAACACAGAAGTGTATGTGACTTTGTGGTGAGGGAGATGAGGGCAGTCATGAGCTGGGAGCAAGGACTTAAGACATTTGCTGCAAGAATGACAGCATGATGAAGTTACTTGTTCAGGTTGCCTTGTAGATGCTGCAAATAAATGAAGTTGGGAAGATAATAAAGCAAGAAGAAAAGGAAGGTTAGGATTCGATGATCCAAGAAAAAACAGGATTTCAGAACTTCAGTAGCTATAGTTTTCTTTTAAGACAGACAAAATAAGACCGTATGCATTATTGTTACCTTTACATACACCCAATTGTTCCGTTTTACTTTTTTTAGCAATGATTGAGTAACTGTACTTCATATGTGTACTTTGTCCCTTGCATTTTAATTTATCTTCCATAAGACTTCCAGGTGGTACCATATGTAATTCTACCTTTCACCAAGGATAGCTGCACCCTGTTAAATTTAAATAAATGTAGTCTGGTAATAACTTTCACTTTGGAAAAGCAAAACAAAGTATAGAATATTCAGGCATGGTTATAAATTATGACTTCCTCCGAATGAAAAAGAAATCATTCTGGTGTTAATAAAATTTGCATGTATATAAAGTAGAATATGACATGCTTTAACATAAAAGCCAGAGGAAAAATCAATTGCAGCTGACTATTGAAAGCTTTGGCTCTTATGTCCACCTGGCTAATAAACATAGCTCTAACTACAGCTGCACTTCCAGCAGTCTCTCTTTATTTTTCAATTACAGTTTGGAGGCCAGAGTATGGAACACATGATTACTGAATTCTTTTGGATGTAATGGATGTAAATGAATGTTTGTAATAAGAGAAGGAAGTAACTTCATTCTTTAATATTTGAATGCCTAAATTTAGGCTTCAGATTTTTGGAAGTTATGCTCTATGCTTCCTTATCTAAATTTATTGCACAATTTGAAACCTTAAATGCTAGAGTATCTCTGAGATTCAGTTTTGGCATTGACATTTAAGCAGTTTTATTGTCAAAAAATAATTATTTGGATAAGTTGTTAATATTTTTTATTTGTTAGGCTAGAAAAACACTAGGTTGTATGTTTAGCTTTGTAGAAAATTTTGTGATAATTTTAGAGCTTGTGTGGTAATTGGATAATTTTGGATGAGTCTATGATTTCTTGTTCCATATATAAATTATTATTATAAAATTTGTTCTTGACAGCTTCTTGTCACTACAAGTAAATACCTATGACAAAATATGAAGGAAGGAGGCTTACCTCAACTCACATTTTGGAAGTTCCCAGTCCAAGACTGGCCAGTCCTATTGATTTGGATCTAGTGATGGTGTCTTCGCTGGCAAAATCTTGAGGCAGCACAGATCATTACATGGCAAGAAGTGTGTGTAGAATGGGAGCACATGACTAGTCAGGATGCAGAGAAGGAGTAGTAGGGCACAACTCCACTTTTATAACCAGTCCTCTCACAAGAAGTACCTTCTGAAGTCATGCTCAATGACCAAGAGACATCTCATTAGATTTCTTCTCAAATCACCATTATCAGATTATTTATGCCCCTGTTAAAGACGTTCGCATAGGATTGTATGGTTTATCAGTCACATGAATTTAGGAACCAAATCTTTTCAAACTGTAACATTATTTAATATCTAAGTTCAAATTTTCAATTAAGGCAGGAAAGATGTATACAGTGCAAGAGTCACATGTTATGGTAGATTCTGGTGAGAACTTAATATAATTAATCAACACAATTATTTCAAGGTTTCCAATGAATTTTGGCCTATAATCTTGTGGGAAAGATAAGATGAATAAACAGTAAAATTTTAAGTAATTAACCTAATTCTGTTAGCCATCAGAGTACTGTGAGACCTGAGCCTGGATCAAGGTGTAACTATTTTTAATTAGGCCTCCATCTTGTAACTTGGGCCTGACCAGGCCCTGAACCCTAAGCCAGAAGCTCCTAAAAGTAAATAAATGAACTCCCCTTGCGATAAACTCTCCTAGCAACAGCCAATTAGCAGATAACAGTGAAATACCTAGAGTTCCTGGTGTCTTCTCAGGGCAGATAAGGTCATTAATAGCATCCCGAGACCCTGCAGTTCGGCAAGTTCACCCCAGCAGCTCGGACCCTATGCCTCTGCCAATCAATTCAAAAGGCATCAACCCCAAAGCCATCCAACCACCTTTAGTAGGTCTGTTCCCACCACTGGATGCACTAATCAATTCTAAGAGATGTCCTTTGAATTTCCCGCGGGATGATATGATTTGCTAAATGGTACCATGATGTATAGAATGTCTCTGAAAACCGTATAAAAACCCTGTTAACTGAAGGGTCGGGGTTCTCAATTCAGACCTGCTGCGTCAGTGTTGATTGAGAGTCCAGGCCGGGACCTGCAATAAAACTCTCGTGTGCTTTACAGCAGTATCGGCTCCTTGGTGGTCTTTGGGGACAATTGAACTGGGCATAATAGTACCTAAGCTATATTATTTTATACTATCTCTACAAATGATATATAATCCTGCATCTTTATTAAAAATTAAAGATAGTGGCCTAAGTTGTAGTGAGTAGGTTAAGTCACTATTTGCTATACAAGCATCCCATATCAGTGTCAAATTGAGTCCCAGATGCTCCACTTCCAATCTAGCTTCTTGATAATGCTCCTGGGAAGGCAGTAAGTGATGGCCCAAGGACCTGGACCCCTTCCACCCTTGTGGGAGATGAGGATGGTGTCCAGGTTCTTGGCTTTGACCTGGCCTAGCCCTGGCTATTTCAGCTATTTGTGGAGTAAAACAGTGGATAGAAATTCTCTCTCTTGGAGCTGGTATTGTGGCATAGGAGGCTAAGCCTCTGCCTGTTGCTCTGGCGTCTGAAGTTGTGTTTATGTAATATGTGAAACTGAATTACAGGAACATTTAAACAGCATTAAGAAATTACGTACCACAAAGAAATTGTGTGTCATAAAACTATTTTTTGAATACTAGTTCTTGCAATTCTTCTCTATTAAATAGTCGATGGGAATTTACAATATTTGAATAATTATGCCTTTAGACATGGGATTGGTAGATATTTCTTGACAATGAAAGATATATTTACCCTCTATTTTCAGGATGTATTCTTTTATGACTTCAGAATCCAAACCTGGATTTTTTCCACTTATTAAACTGTTTTTAGATTTGTGGAAATGTATTTCAAATGTTTGTAAGAGAGAAAAATTTTACAAATGGACAAATATGCTATAATATTAAAAAGAGAAAAGTATCTTCTTGCAAGTATTTGTTTAATTAATAGTAGATACAGAAAAAATGTATAAAAATCTTTATAATGCTTATAAAACCAAAGTATTTTATTTAGAAATGAAACTGGTTGCCAATGATCATTAAATCAAATATTCATTGAATATCTGTTATGTTTAAGAAGTTCATTCTTTCTTTCTCTGTGTGCATTTGTGTGTCTATCTATCTATATAGGCATACAAATTTCCATATGTTCATGTGACAGCAATTTTGTGTTGTTGGCTTCCAGGAGCTAAAGCAAAACTTGTTGCACTAATGTAAATTAAAGCTTAAAGTTGCTTTCTTTATCAGTTACAGTACATTGAAAAGTACTCTTAGCAGAACATTCAGCTAAAAATAACATTGTAATGACTAATTATCATATCATAATTATAACACTAATTTGCTTGTTATAGCAATAACTGTTCAGAATGTAAGTTCAAGGGCTGGTCAGAGCATGGGATAGATAGCTTTGTAATATTCTTAGTTTTTTTTTTTCTTGCTTGCAATATGGTGTGCCAACCCCATACACCATGTGAAAAAGAGTCGTAAAAGGGGAGTCTGTTGCCCAATGTCTTTCTTAAAATAGGAGCAGATATTTCTTGAAAGTCCATAAATGAATCACAGAGAGTAATGAGGGCAAAAGGTGAATACAACTGATCCTTACTATTGGAAGAACCCAAACCTCAGATCAGAAATCCTAGGAAAAGAATGTGTCTGTAATGAACACATACAGGTCCCTTTTTCTTGTCATCATTTCCTAAACACGTAACAACAATTTTCATAGCATTTATGTTGCAATATAAGTAAACTAGAGATGACTTACAGTATACTGGATATGTGTAAGTTATATACAAAATCTATGACCTTTTTTGTAAGAGACTCGAGCATCTCTGGATTTGGTATTTGGGGAATCTTGAAATCAATGCCTTGGACACAGCAAAGGATGACGGAACTATGTGCCAGGACAATGAATATCAAAATGTCATATATAGAACTTGTTAGAAATCCCGATTCTTGGATTCCAACCCAATCCTTCTGAATTTGAAACTTTGACAGTAGCACCTGAAGATGACTAAGTAGTTCTTTAAGTTGTTTTGATATATTGTAATATTTGACAACTGCTGCTTCAGAGAAAACATGCTTCACTCCAAGAGGCTAGCTGTGAATTAGAACGAGGCTTATGCCGGCGCCGCAGCTCACTAGGCTAATCCTCCGCTTTGCGGCGCCAGCACACCGGGTTCTAGTCCCGGTCGGGGCACCGGATTCTGTCCCGGTTGCTCCTCTCCCAGGCCAGCCCTCTGCTGTGGCCAGGGAGTGCAGTGGAGGATGGACCAAGTGCTTGGGCCCTGCACCGCATGGGAGACCAGGAGAAGCACCTGGCTCCTGCCATCGGATCAGCGCAGTGGGCCGGCCGCAGCACGCGGCCATTGGAGGGTGAACCAACGGCAAAAGGAGGACTTTTCTCTCTTTCTCTCACTGTCCACTCTGCCTGTCAAAAAAATAAAAAAATTAAAAAAAATTAAAAAAAAAGAGGCTTCTTATACAGTTCATGATTCTCGTTGAATCTCAAGCTTTTCTGCCTTTCCCATCAATTGTATTACCAATTAGAAGACATGAAAGACTGCCAAAGGTGTAGACACAAAGTACATAAAAATGATAGAGTACATTACACATATGAAGACATACTATAAACTGACTTGAGAAAAAAAAAAGTAGAAAAAGTATCACATAATTTAGGCCATATAGGATTTTTTGTTCTAGGCTCACTTTAATCACAGCAGTAGGTTTCTTGTAGTTTCAGGACAGCATTATTAAAATGAAATCCAGAGAAAAACATAACATTTACTTTCTCTTCCTAAGAAGTATTATTGAAGATAGTATGCCATAGATGGCTCACCTGTCCTTCCTGAGTTAATCAACCTTAACATGATGTTTTATACTACAGACTCCTGGTCTCAGTTGTATGCTCATCGTTACATCTGCGAAGGGATTTAGACTACAATTCCATTTTTTCTCTCACAATTGGTAAGGAGTAATCTTTCCAGGACAACAGCAAATTGACCATGAGGCAAAAATTGTTAATATTCATTGAAATCTGTGAAGTTGATCATGAGGAATGAGACTCATAAGGGCAAATATCTTTTTCTATCTTCTGTCCATATGAGCACCTGTGTATACAAGATGTTGAAATTTTTTAGTTATGATTGTGCAAAGGCTACTGATTTTTATTCCCAGAGTAAATTCAATATATGTTGACATTATGATGCAGTGGTTAGAGAAGCTAATATGGCCTTTGGAAATATTTTTGAAAGCATGTGTTCTTTCTAACGCTTACCTCTCAAATTATTTTCTTTCCTCCATCTACATTTTATATCTCTATCTAATTAGTTACCTCTTTTCTTGTTTATGCTGTACTTCCCTTGCCTAATTTCAGTCCTCTCCAACCTAGCTTTTATGATTTTAAACAACGACCCTTTTTTGGGAATAATTTAATACTTAGAGAAATGACTAGGGTAATACAGAGAGTTCTAATTTTACTCTACCCAAGGTTCACCCTTTATCATCTGATACTACCATGGTGCATTTGTCAAAACTAACACATCAACATTGGTTTATTCCTTGATCTAAACTTCTGACTTTACTTTGGTTTCACTAGTTCTTTCTCTGTTTCACAATCCAGTCCAGGTTACCCAATTGCACCTATTTGATTTGTGCCTCTAGTCTCCTCTAGTCTGTGAGTTCCTCAGTTTTTCCTTGTTACCTTATCAGGTCTGAGGATTACTGGCCTAGGATTGTATGGGATATTATTTGGTGGTTTCAATTTGCCTCATGTTTTCCTCGTGATTAGAATGGGGTAATAGGATCTGGGGGAGAAACTTTGAGAGGTGAAGTGATCTTATCACACTGTATCAGGGAATACATGAATCAACCTAACGTCACTATTGGTATTGACCTTTGCCATTTGATTAGGAGAGAGCTAGACTGGAAGAGGAGCAACCAGTACAGAACCGGCGCCCCAACTGGGACTAGAACCCGGAATGCCGGCGCCGCAGGTGGAGGATTAGCCTAGTGAGCAGCGGCACTGTCGTAAGTGCTGGGAGGTTTCTATTAGGGAATGAGTTGTATCTCTATCCACCCACTCAATTCAGATGTCAAAGTCCTAGGACCCCGGTACCTCAAAACAGGATTATATTTCAAGATGAGATCTTTAAAGAGACATGCCAAGGGCCAGTATTGTGGTGCAGCCGATTAAGTGACCATCTGTAATGTTAGCATCCTATATCACAGCAACAGTTCTAGTCCTAGCTGCTCTGCTTATGATCCAGTGCCTGCGAAAGCAGTGCAGGATGGCTTAGGTACTTAAGCCTCTGCCACCCAAATGGGAGACCCAGGTGGAGATCTGCATTCATGGATTCAGCCAGTCTCAGACCCAGTGGCTGGAAGATCTCTCTCTCTCTCTTTCTCTCTCTCTCTCTCTGCCTGTCAAATAGACAAATAAAAAATTTTTTAAAAAGAAATAAATAGGGGCCAGCACTGTGGCACAGTGGGTTAAAGCCCTGGTCTGAAGTGCAAACATCCCACATGGGTGCTGGTTCTAATCCCAGCTGCTCCTCTTTCAATCCAGCTTGATGCTATGGCCTGGGATAGAAATGGAGGATTATTCAAGTCCTTGAATCCCTGCACCCAAGTGAGAGACCTGGAAGAAGCTCCTAGCTCCTAGCTTTGGATGGGCGCAGCTCCAGCCATTGCAGCCATCTGGGGAGTGAACCAGCGGATAGAAGACCTCTCTCTCTGTCTCTACCTCTCTTTAACTCTGTCATTCAAATAAATAAAATAAATCTTAAAAAAAGAAATAAATAGATTTGTTGAAACATAAGACAAAATGAGGAAAAAAAATCACTTAAGAAACAATACAGGGGGCCGGCGCCGTGGCTCACTAGGCTAATCCTCCGCCTTGCGGCGCTGGCACACTGGGTTCTAGTCCCAGTCGGGGCGCTGGATTCTGTCCCGGTTGCCCCTCTTCCAGGCCAGCTCTCTGCTGTGGCCAGGGAGTGCAGTGGAGGATGGCCCAAGTGCTTGGGCCCTGCACCCCATGGGAGACCAGGAGAAGCACCTGGCTCCTGCCATCAGATCAGCGCGGTGCGCCGGCCGCAGCGCACTGGCTGCGGTGGCCATTGGAGGGTGAACCAACAGCAAAGGAAGACCTTTCTCTCTGTCTCTCTCTCTCTCACTGTCCACTCTGCCTGTCAAAAAAAAATTTTAAAAAAAGAAAAGAAACAATACAGGGTATTATTCAGAAATAAAACATAATGAAATGTTACTTTCAATAAAATGGGTGAAACTAGAAGTCATTATTTAAACTGAAATAATCCTGGTGCAGGAAGGCAAATTTTGTCCCTCATATCTGGAAATTAATAGAAAGACAATCTGATTACCGCATTGTGATTCCCAGAAGCTGGGAATTTGAGGGGATGGAGAGAGGGTCAGTATCAGGTACTGAAACACAGTCAGATGGAAAGGATCAGTGCTGAGTGCCCCCAGCACAGTGGGATGACAAAGTTTCACAATAACCTATTATATTTTCAGAGCATAAAGACAGACTATATCCCATAATTACATACAATTAAGATAAATTAAATCTACAAGATTTAAATATATGAGAGAGAAAGAACCAAATAATTGATTTGGGGCTTTTTTAGAGTTGCAGTGCCAGAATCACAAAACTAAGTACTTTGGATTATGTGTGCTCTGAGGCATTACAGACTAAAAATATATTGTAAGGCCCACAAGGAGGAGAGCTGCATCCTTTGTTTGCCAGTAAGTTAGGTTGATGCAGACAGGGCAGCATACTGTCCTGTAAGTAAGGAATTGACTAACTTAAAGAATGCTTGTTAAGCTATTCTCAGAAAGAATGGGGATGACAAGGACAAGAACAAAGAAATCCCTTGGTAAGAAAAGGCTGAGGGGTAGTAGATCCCAATGGCCATCTATGGGATGGGAGTGTTCTGCTTTAATGTAGAAAGATGTAGAGATCTGTGCCTAGCAGGGCCTCAACAGGTGCTAGGAAATGAGTGTACAGGTTCACAATTGACATGTACATGGCTGAAGTCATGTACGCTGGCTGCACTGCCCCAAAGTTTTGGGAGTGACTCAGTCTACTTTATCTGTTGATTTGTAAAGCTTTTACAAGTGATTAAATTAAAGTAAGGGCCTTGGGGGTTCGCCACTACTCCGAGATGACTGGTATCCTGATAAGAGGAAATTTGGACTCATGAGACAACATCAGAGGTGTGCTTGGGCTGCACGAAGACAGAGACGACATTCATCTGAGGTCAGGAGAGAGCCCCGGGAAGCAAAGATTCTTCCACCTTCATCTGAGAATCTGAGCCTCAGAACTCTGAGAAAATATCACCAAGTCTGCGGCACTTTGTAGTGTCAGCCCTGGCTGGCTCATACTTCTTCAATTAGTTTTCCCACAATTATCTTACATACAGTTTCTCCAATTCTTTCAACCATTTGTTATGTTAATACAGTGGTCAACCATACCAGTTTGTGTGGAACCATGATGATTTAAATTCTGGAATAAAGTCTTAATCCTATCACTGTGTTGGTGATTAAATGTTTTTGCTAACTTTCTTTTGAGTGGTTTATTAAGTTAATAATGGCCACCTTACAATATAGTCCCAAGGAGATCTTAGTACTTTTTACATTGGAACCAAGCAAGGGTTTTGTTAGATTATGTCATGTGAACTGTGTGTGCACAACAATTTGGAGACATATATAACATTCTTAATCTAGGATCAAGTTTAGTCTGTAAGTAATTATGAAATGACTGGACATCAGTAATAGATGAACTTTGAGTTGCTTGGCAAATGTGATGGTGATGATGCAGACTTACAGCCTCACCTTACTTCCCTCATTACCAGCATTATTTATTTGCCAGAGAATAACCAATCACCTAAAAAACTTACATGACTCAAATGGAATTTAAATTCACGTCTCTGCTTCATTAATACTAAGCTCAAAACAAATGAAGGTAAAAGACATTAACTCTTGCCCATGTTCACATGCTTTTGTAATAATACTAAAGTTCCATGGAGGTTGGTCATTTAAGCATTATTCTTTTTTTCAGCTCTCACAGCTTTTTATTTTCAAACAAACACAAAAATCCAGCTGCTTTAAACTCATATAAACAAAAGCCTAACCTACCCCTGAAGATCTTTGAAATCTTCCTATGAAAATTTCTTCCCATGAGAGTAAACAGATGATCAAGAGGAGAGGAGGAAGAGGGATGTTACAGATTGACATGTGCATAGTAGGTTACCAATTGGCGCATCACAAAGTGCATGAGCAGCCATAACATATATTCTAGATAATGATCACAAACATTCATTTAAAGTAAAAACCGGTGCCAACATACTTCTCACAAGTAAGAAATATGTCCTCAGACTCAGTGTACCATTCTTCTGCATCCAAGGATCCGTTGGCACTGACAGCTAAACACATCCAGCTTCCAGAAATATTTTCCATAAATGATGGCCTGAGCTTCCCAGACAGCGAAAGGCAGATCGGAGAAGTTGAACCTCTCTACCATTTGAGTGATGGATTGTACACCGAGCTGAAGATTTACAAGCTGGGGCATTTGCAGCTGCACAGATTCACTTCTTGTTAATTCATCTCCCAAATCCTGTAGCAACGCCATTTCTAGTTTATGGCACATTTTCATTAGTTCCTCATATATTTCTGTTAATTCTTTACATGTCTTGCAGGATTTTGGCTGTACTTTCCTTAAATTTCTGTGAAGTCTCTTGATCTTCCTTTTCCAGTTTCTCTAAAAGTTGTTTTTCTTCCTAAAGGCGAATTGGATGCAGCCCCATATACTCAGCCCTGAGTTTTTCTGTCTGTTGATGGACATAGCTCACCCACAGACTAATGGTTGTCCTGCACAATTTAGAGTCCTCTGATCGTTTTGTATCTTTTCCCATAAAGACCTCATTTGCTTTAAGAGCATCTCCGTGTGTCCTCAGCAGCCACTTCAGTGGGGCAGTGTATGCGAGCCTCGTGCTCCTGAGAGTAGGAGCAAAGAGCACAGATCAGGTTCTTTTGTTCTTTGCAAAATATCTTCTTTGCATCCTTTTGGGCCACACACTTGTGCTCTTAAGAGCTCAGCAACTGTTTGAGACTGGTTTTTCTGGCAAGGGAAGCCATCTTCTTCACATATTTGTTGGTTCTAAAGTCTTTTTGATGTGATGGTTCTCTGCACGCTGGGCACTGGGCAGGAGTTTGGACTTCTTGCCAGGAATGGAAGAGACAGAGCCTACAAAAACTGTGCCCACAGCCTGTAGTGACTGGGTCGATCGGTAGCTCAGGTAGATGAGGCAGGTGAGTACTTTGTGTAAGACTTGAGATGTGACAAACTCACTGTTATGAGGGAAGAGAATGACTATCTTCTCTCTAAGGAGGCTAGCTGTGTTCCTTCCACTGCTTGCTCTAGACGTAAGCGTATGAAGTCCACTCAGGGCACTGCTGGTGGTGGTGGTGGTGGCTTTCAGAAGTCTTCCCAGCTGTTCTGACAAAGACTTGAAGCATTATCCTTAGGTGGATCCTTACCAGGAAGCTAACACACTGAAATAACAAATGGAAACATAACACATTTGGATTACCATTATGAGTCATTAGAGAACTCAACAACAACAACAACAAAACCTCAACCAAATCCAAACCTATGGTCTTAAAATCAAACTGAAAGCAGGAAATCTATGCTGGGAGGAAGCACAGAATAATTATTGACACAGAGAATTAGGGGTCTGATCACCAGGATTTGAATACTGTCCCTACCATTTATTAAACTATGGTCTCACAAAAGTTCCTTATCTTTCTGAGACTTTGTTCCTTTGTTTATAAAGTAATATTGCTATTATTTCTTCCCTCAATTTGACTTCTTCTATTTTCTTCAATGTTCTGAGCCTTCTTTTGCTCATTGGGCAAAATGCTGGCTTTGAGTGACTCAATTAATTTCAAGGAGGGCATAAATCAATGTACATAAAAATCTTAATCAGTATTAGAATTATTGTTTGCTAGGTTATCCAAGTGTTATATTTAGTATTTTTCTTAATAAGTCAAATACTACAGATATGATTTATTATGCTGCACACAATTTTCATTTGTGCAGTAATCTACATTGTTACCTTGTGTGTTTTCTGCTGATGTCTGCTTGACGTCAGGGACAAAAGGAATTTTGCAATAAATGTTGAAAAGAAAAATTATTATTCTGTCAAAAACAAAATCTACAGAAGATAGATTAGCAAATAAGTATTTTTTATCTAGAGATATACACAAATGCAAGTCCTAATTGCTGATAATTTTTCAGTCCCATAAACAGATATATTGGTAAAGATCTAACTCAATTAGTTTTTACTCATTTCTCCTATTTTTATCTTATCCAATCTTTCCTAAATTCTGTATAGCAGTAACAGAGAAGCAAAATGCTACAAAATAATTTAATCAAAGGTCTATTTCAAGGCTGTATAATCACAAGGCACATTTGTTTTCTGTAAAAATTAATCATAATTTATATAATCAGAAGCACTGGAAGCAGAAAGAAAACATTAAAGCAAATTCTGAGAAAACATTTCTTTATAAATTAAGGAAACTTCATTTTTCTTCAGATATAATTGAATAATAAAAATCTTAAATGAAATTAAATGACATTTTTCATTTGCTTCAACAATATTGTTAGTGTTGGTGTAGTTTTATCTATGATAGTAATTATTTCAATTATCTTACATATATTTACACTTCCAATTGTTCTAATATATTTAGGTAAGATGCTATTATTTCGCTTTATTCATTTTTTTATTTATACTAATAAATCTTAATCATAAAATAAATATCTTCTTTTTAAAAATTTCCCCCAAATAAATCTTTTATTTAAGGAATACAGACTTCATGCATTTCATAAGTACAACTTCAGGACTATGCTGATTCTTCCCACCATACCTGGCTTCCCACCCACTCTCCCACCCCTCTTCCTCCTCCCTATCCCATTCCCACTCCCATTTTCCACTAAAACCAACTCTATACTAAGTAAACAGTCCAATAATTTGCACAAGACAAACAATAAATAAAAAAAAATTGTCAACAGTTGAGACATGGGCTGTTCAAAATCATTGCATCATGAAGTTAATGTCATGTCTCTCTCTTTTTTTTAGAAACTTAATTTACTTTAAAGAAGCACTGAAAAATGTTATATCTTTTGTGAGCACTTAGACATAATTTTAATACAACTCTTTGAGAACAGAGGTCCTTAATGGGAAGTTAGTGTTCAGTGACTATTGTTAATTTAACAATTAACACTCTTATGTATGATGTTAGTGATCACCTGAGGCTCTTTTTTTTTTTAATATTTTATTTATTTATTTTAGAGGTAGAGTTACAGACAGCAAGAGGAAGAAACAGAGAGAAAGGTCTTCCTTCCATTGGTTCACTCCCCAAATGGCCGCAAGGGCCGGAGCTACGCCGATCCGAAGCCAGGAGCCTGGTGCTTCTTCCTGGCTCCTGACCTGGGTGCAGGGGCCCAAGCACTTGGGCCATCTTCTACTGCTTTCCCAAGCCACAGCAGAGAGCTGGATTGGAAGAGGGGCAGCTGGGACTAGAACTCGGTGCAACAGGTGGAAGATTAACCTACTGTGCCGCTGTGCCAGCCCCACACCTGAGGCTCTTGACATGAGCTTCCTAGGCTATGCAAGACTTTTGAATCAACAAATTTCATAAGTATTTAAACAAGGTGATAAACAAAGTGGAAGTTCTCTTCTCCCTTCAGAGAACAAAACCTCCTTCTTTGATGACAACTTCTTTCCACTGGGGGTCTCAACCACTGATGTCCTTCACGTAAGACATTTTTTACCATAGTGTCTTGGCTTTCCATGCCTGAAATGCTCTCCTGGGGTTTTCAGCCATACCAGAATGCCTTAAGGGCTGATTCTGAGGTAAGAGTGCTATGAAAAGCAACTGTCATTCTGAGTTGGCTGTGTGGACTGCTTCCCATGTTGGTGCATTCCCTTCTTTTTAATTCTATTTATTAATATTACCAGACCCTTAATCCTATGCTTATTCCCTCTATACCCAATTTGCTTAGCGTTTTCATCATGAAAGCATGTTATATTTTATCAAATACTTTCTCTGCATATATTGAGATAATCATATGTTATTTGTTCTTCAGTTTGTTAATGTGATATATCACATTGTTTGATTTGCAAATGTTGAACCATCCCTGCATAACAGGGATAAATCCCACTTGGTCTGGGTGACTGATCTTTCTGATGTGTTGTTGAACTCAATTGACTAGAATTTTGTTGAGGATTTTTGAGTCTATGTTCATCAGGGAAATTGGTCTGTAGTTCTCAGTTGCATCTTTTTCATGTTTAGGAATTAAGGTGATGCTGGCTTCATAGAAAGAATTTGGGAGGATTCCTCCCTTTCAATTGTTTTGAATAGCTTAAAAAAGAATTGGAGTTAAATCTTTAAATTTCTAGTAGAATTCAGCAATGAATCATCCAGTCCTGAGCTTTTCTTTGTTGGGAAGGTCTTTATTACCGATTCAATTTCCATCTTAGTTATGGGTCTGTTTAGTTTTCTATGTCTTCATGGCTCAACTTAGGAAGGTTGTATGTGTCTGGGAATCTAACCATTTCTTCTATGTTTCCTGATGTGTTGGCATACAGCTCTTTGTAGTAACTCCTGATGATTCTTTTTATGTCTGTGGTGTCTGTTACATTTCCTTTTTCACCTCTAATTTTATTGATTTAAGTCTTTTTTTTTTTTTTTTGCTTAGTTGGGCCAGTGGTGTGTAACTTACAATTACTATTGTATTTGAGTCTCTGTCTTCCTTTAGATCTCTTAACATTTCTTTTAAATAGTGAGATGCCCTGTAATAAGGTATGTATACATTTATAATAGTTACACCTTTCTGTTGAACTGATCCCTTAATCATTACATATTGCCCTTCTTTATCTCTTTTAACAGTTTTTTGTGTTTAATTCTATTTTATCTAAAATTAGAATGGCTACACTAGCTCTTTTTTAGTTTATATTAGCATGGAATTTTTTTTCCATCCTTTCAATTTTTTTTAATCCATTCAGCCAGTTTGTGTCTTTTAACTGGAGAGTTGAGGCATTTGCATTCAATGTGACTATTGATAAGTAATGATTTTGGCCTGCCATTTTTCCATAAATATTCTTATTTTTAATTTGGATTTCCTTTGTACTTCCACTGGGAGATTTTCTGATATTTTCTTCCTTTACCGTGTTCATAGTGGTGACCATGTTTCTATGTTTTTGAGGGTAGCACATCATTAAGAATCTTTTGCAAAGCTGGACAGGTGGTGACAGATTCTTCCAATTTATATTTGTTATGGAATGTATTATATCACCTTCATTCATAAATGGGAGCTTTGCAGGGTACAGTATTTTGAGTTGACAGTTTTTTTTTTTTTTCTCAGAAGCCTTGGAAAATATCTCACCACTGTCTCCTAGCCTGTAGTGTTTCTGATGAGAAGTTCGTTGTGAGTCTAATTGGAGATCCTCTGATAATAATCTGGTGTTTCTCTCATGCACATTTTAGAATATTTTCTTTATGTTTTACTGTGGAGAGTTTGATTACAAAGTGTTGTGATGATGATCTTTTCTGTTGTTTTCTATTAGTTCTATGTGCTTCCTGTACTTTAATGTCCCTTTTTTTCTACACATTAAGGAAGTTTTCTGTTATTATTTCACTAAAAGGGCCTTCTAATTCTTTCTTTCCACACCTTCAGGAAAGTAGAACCCTGTGGATTCCCAATAGTGTTTTTATTTTTTAAATTTCTTCTTCTTGCTTTTGGCCTTATTGTAGAATATTGTAGAAAGATATTCTTTCTTCTGCTCTACTGATTCTGTTGTTAAGACTTTTCATTGCATTTTTTATTTGTTCTTCTGAATTCTTCATTTCCAAAATTTTTTTGCTTTCATTTTAAGATCTCAATTTCCTGGGAGAAATTTTCTTTCACGTTGTGTTCAGATTTCACTAGTTCACACATATGCTTCTGATTACTTCTAAGTAATCCTAGATCAATTTTTTGAATTCCATTTCTGGAATTTCTTCAATCTCTTCATCTTTATAATATAATATTGAAGTGTTGTATTATTTTAGCACTGTCATCTTGTGTTTCTTATTGTTTCCTGAATTGGTGCATTTATTATTTGGCATATGTAGAGATACTCATTGTTTCCTCTTTTTTTTTTTTTTTTTTTTTTGCTGTGGTGTGTTTTATCTTTGGACTATGTGTGAATTAGTACAGTGTCTGCTTTCAGGGAATACCTAGAGGTGTGGGCTGGTTGTGGCCAGGGAGCTCTGTTCAGCGCTCCAGGGTGAAGAGATTGTTAAGGTGATACCCAGGTTGGGCATGGTAAGTCCCCCCTTTTTTTTTTTTAATCAGAGAGGAGGTTTGTTCTGCTCTGTTGGAATAGACCCAATTCACTTCCTCTCCTCAAAGGAGACCAGTGCCTCAGCTCTACCCCAGTGGGTATAATATTTGTCTGCCCTTCCACAAGGACCACACAAAGGATCTATGAAGTTCTTGGTTTAAGCAGATTCCCTAGCAATTTCCCTCACAAGGGAATCAGGAAGCCCTGAGTATGTGGAGCCCCCCAAAGTGACTGGCTGATATCTCAGCCACACTGTGAGACCTCCTACACAGCCTCAAAATTTTCACAATCCCTGCACACCAGCCTCCCACAGTCATGCACACCAAGCCCCCTGTCAGTTCTCCCTACCAGATTCAGTAGTCTCTGTTATGCTGGTTTCTGGGCATGGAGCTGAATTGGCGCAGTTGTTACATATCCAAAATGGCACCCACTCTCTGTTAGCTTGTTAAAGATGCCGTTGCATAGTGATCAGGGAGAGAGAAATGTGACACCCCCCCACCCCGTGTTTTTTTTTTTTTTTTTTTTTCCTCTAGCTTGGCAGGTACACTATCTCCCATAAGGCTCTTAGCCAGATTCCCTCCAGGCTTTTCCTTGAGCTTTATTACCAGTGGCTTGGGCTGCTGCAGTCTGCTCTCACCTCACTGTCCAAAGCTGGTGCAGAGGCTCTTAGCTGCATTCTACACCCTTCACATAGGTCTGTTCTGTCCCTCTACTTTGCCTGGAGTTTTCTCTGCCATTTTCTCCCTATCATTTCCCTGAGATTGCCCTCTCCATTTTTTTGAAAATGTCTTCTCCTATTGTAGAGTGGTAAGGTCCCTCCATACTCCACTATCTTAATCCAATCTAAATACCTTCTAAAATGTATTCAAATAAGTAAATAGTCTTAAAATATTGATTTTCTTCAAATTTTATTGACTATATCCCTTCTATGTTTTTGTAATTTCATTTTGATTATTGAATCTCTAGGAGAAAGGATATAATTTCAAACACTGAAGACAGTAATGTCCAGAGTGAAGACTATTTAAATTTTCTGTGCCTCAACATGTTTCCTTCTGATTTTTCCATCTTTCTCATGAAGTCCAAAAGCTAACAAAAGTATCTATCATTTTTTCACTTTAATATAAAGTATTTTCTGAACTCTGACCTGGAATATTATGAATTGTTTTTTTTTCCTTCCAGTATATACTGTTGCCCCTTTTGTATAGTTTGATATTCCACAATTCAATATTTTTCTAGGAAATCATTCTTTTTTTAAATTCCACTTAAATACCTTCCTTATCATTTCTAATTTATTCTATCCTACAGCTCTTAATTTCCTTATTAGAAGTCAAATTTTCTCATTAGAAGTCAAATAATTAGAACTTTTTAAAACCACTTTGCATCTTTTCCCCCTTACTTTTGGATTATTGCCAAAGTCTTGGGCTCCAGATAGCAAAATTCATTCTTTCTGAAAAGCTGTGAGAGACTAATGTCTGCTAATACTAACTGATAGAATTAAAAAGAAGAGAATGATCCAACATTGGAAGCATGATATACAACAGACTCATAGAATGGCAGATGTCCTAAATAGCATTCTGGCCTCAGAATCAGCCCTTAAAGCATTCAGATCCGGCTAAAAAGCCCATGAGAGTATTTCAGGCATGGAAAGCCAAGACACTCTGGCAAAAAAGAATGACCTAAATGAAAGATCTCTGTGAGTGAGATCCCAGAGGAAAGAACGGGGCCATCAAAGAAGGAGGTACCTTTCTCTGAAGGGAGGAGAGAACTTCCACTTTAACTATGGCCTTGTCTAAATAAGATCAGAGCTGGTGAACTCAAGAGGCTTCCATAGCCTTGGCAGCTCATGACAAGAGCCTTGGGTGATTACTGACGTCATAAATAAGAGTGTCAATTGTTAAATCAACAACGAGAGTCACTGTGCACCTCCCATGTAGGACCTCTGTCCTTAATGTGTTGTACTATGTGAATTAACAGTATAACTAGTACTCAAACAGTATTTTATACTTTGTGTTTCTGTGTGGTGCAAACTCTTGAAATCTTTACTCAGTATATACTGTTTATCTTCTGTATATAAAGATAATTGAAAATGAATCTTGATGAAGACTAGGATAGGAGAGGGAGTGGGAGAAGGGATGGTTGTGGGTGGGAGGGAGGTTATAGGGGAAAAAAGCCACTATAATACATAACTTGTACTTTGGAAATTTATATTTATTAAATAAATTTTTTTAAAAAATTTGTGTTTCAGACCATTAGCATCTTCGGTATCCAAATTCATCTTCATCATAGAAATTCCAATTCTATCTTCTTAGCATTCTTTAAAATGACTACATTTCCATTCAAATGTACTACTATTTCCCTTATAAAATTAATTTCTTTTGTGATTTAAAAAGTAATATGTTGTATATTTTTCATTGCTCAAATGTTTTGCTCAAAACATTCAAAATATATTTTCTTTTTTTTTTTTCTTTTTTTTTTTTTTTTTGACAGGCAGAGTGGATAGTGAGAGAGAGAAACAGAGAGAAAGGTCTTCCTTTTGCCGTTGGTTCACCCTCCAATGGCCGCCACGGCTGGCACACTGCGGCCGGCACACCGCGCTGATCCAAAGGCAGGAGCCAGGTGCTTCTCCTAGTCTCCCATGGGGTACAGGGCCCAACCACTTGGGCCATCCTCCACTGCCTTCCTGGGCCACAGCAGAGAGCTGGCCTGGAAGAGGGGCAACCGGGACAGAATCCGGCACCCCGACTGGGACTAGAACCCGGTGTGCCGGCGCCGCTAGGTGGATGATTAGCCTATTGAGCCGCGGCGCCGGCCTCAAAATATATTTTCAAGCAGGGAAGAGAGATAGGTAATCTTTCCTTGACATTGCTATTTAATATTTTTCGAAACAGCATTAAGATTTCTATTCTTTGTGCTATATCTCAACTAAAATAGGATATACTAAGATGTTAGCAACTACTGAAGATTCAGCTGTTCAAATGTGAGAGTTGTGGTTTTAACGTCTGTTACATCACGTATTTTTGAGATGGAGGGCAAATCTTTCAGGTCCTCTATGAAATTTTTTCTTCTTAGTCCTGTTTATATAGTACATTTCTACTGGTGAACCCATCAAACATTAGAAAGTTGTAAAGACCACCATTTTAAAAAAATCATCTGTGTTACACATTTGTAGTCATATCTATGTATCTATCCATGTATTTATACATACATATAAATATCCATAATAAAGTTAATAGAAAAAACCTGGACATTATTTCAGTCTTTTTTCTTATTATTATGTGATCAACACACCTTGCTTTTCTAGAGCTTATTTCTTTTTAATATATTTTTAATAATGTTTACCATTCATTTCCTAATAAAGGGACAAATAGACTACTTGTCTGTTTCTAAATGTTACTTAGACATTTAAATAAATACTGAAAGATTTTTTATGTAATTGTTTATTGATTAACTTGTATACTCATTTTTATATATGTAACAGATATATTTATATATTGACAGGCATGATAAGATGTAGAGATCAAAATATATTTTTCAAATTGAATTTACATGTGGCATCGTTTACTGAAAGATATTTCTATTTCCTTATACATTCTTGGTCCTTAATTTTTTTTAAAAAATGATCATATACGAGTGGGCCTATTTGTGTGCTCCATATGCTATTCTTAATATTTTCTACCATAAATATGTGGCATTGTTTTTAGATAATCTTAATTACTACAGCTTGATCAAGTATCTAACACTGTACATTTTTATATTTTTTCCTTCTTCAATATTACCTTAAGTACTTAGCTCATTGCATTAATGAATAAGGTTTACAAATTATCATTTTATTTTAAATAAGGATTTTTTAAAGATTTATTTATTTATTTGAAAGTCAAAGTTACACACAGAAAGAAAGAGAGGCCGAAAGGGAGAGAGAGAGAGAGAGACAGAGAGAGAGGGAGAGGTCTTCCATTCGCTGGTTCACCCCCGAATTGGCCACAATGGCCGGAGCTGTGCTGATCCAAAGTTAGGAGCCAGGAGCTCCTTCCCAATCTCCTATGCAGGTGCAGGGGCCCAAGGACTTGGGCCATCTTCTACTGCTTTCCTGGCTATAGCAGAAAGCTGGATTGGAAGTGGATGGAATTTGAACCAGCGCCCATTTAGGATGCCGGCACTGCAGGAGGAAGCTTCACCTGCTATACCACAGAGCCAGCCCCTTCAGAAAGGATTTTAAAATTCAGATTGATATCACTGAAACCATTTAATAGTTATTCTCTATTTTGTTATTTATTTTAAATTTAGAATTCTTATACATACTTTGTTAAAACTGCAATTTTTGGGGCATTTTGTTACTACGATATATAATATCATTTAAGCTTTCTCTTTCATGTATTTGTAGCTAGCAAAGAAAATCACAAGTATTTTTACATCCTGAGTTGTACCCAGTACATTTGCTAAATTATTAGATTTTCCATGGCCATAAATCAATTTATCTATAAATATTGGCAGTTCTATTTCCCCTTTATTTCAATCCAAATACTGTCATATTATATTAACACTCCCAATAGTGGATATACTTTATTCATTTTTTTTAAACAGGAAAAACTCTTAATATTTAACATGAAGTGTAAAATTAGATATCTCTCTTATAAATATTTTTTGTCAGGTTAAAGAAATTCTGTATTATTCATATTTTATTAAGTGATTGCTGTCTTGCTTTCTTGTTTTTAACCATGAATGGTTGCAGAATTTGGTTGAATGATTTTTTAGCATCTACCAAAATAATAGTACATTTTCTCTCCTTTATTCTTTTTGGCATGTGGATATAATTAATTGACATTAATATTAACCCTTTTGAATTTCTGGAGCAAATGATATTTTGTCATAATTTTTATCATTCTTTGTGGATATTACACTAGATTTTATATTTTTGTGCTTTGAGACAGGTCTGCAGCTCTCCTTACCTGTCACAGAGATCTCAATATCAAGCCAATTTCATAACCAAACACCTAGAAGAGCTTTAAGAAAACACATATAAATATGTATATTTGCATTTTTTCATTTCAAATATTTTAAAGAAATCCCCAGAAAAGCTGTCTGAATCAAGTTTGGACTCATGTTTTTCAAATACTACAACCATGATATTAAACATTATAGAATAACAAAAAAATTCTTATTTTGTTTCAGGAATAGCAATTGAAATGGATTATTTTATTTCGTTTCCTCACACACTTTTTGAAGTCTAAACAATATTTTAAAAACTAGAGAATTGATGTTCAAAGAGTAGAGCAACTTGCTCAAAGTTACACAGGTTGTTAGTAAAAGAAGCACATTGTTATAAACATTGTCTCTTTATCTGTCAGGTAAAGAAGTTGAACTTGATGCCTGTTGGGTATCTCCTGAAGCTCATTCCTGTTTCTTGATTCACAAATAGGTATATGTTTTAATTTTGTTACCATGTGGATACAAACATTTACTGATAAATACAAAAACAGAACAAGGTCAACACCTATTCTTATTTCCTCCACATTTTTATAGGGTATTTTCTGAATTTTCTTGTCTTAATTGCACCCTGTTTCCTGAGAAAACAATTCTCCTTAACCATTCTATTTTGTTTCCTCATTTTCCTGTCCAGTCTTCAAAGAAAGGATCAACTCAGGCTCTGCATTTATCTTTTTATCTTTCTTTATTACTTATTTTTATCTGCATATAAGTAATTTTATTGAGATTATTTATTTTCTATTTGAAAAACAGACATACAAATACATACAGACCAATGTTTCATCTGCTAATTCATTCCTCAAATACCCCCAAGAATCAGGAGATTGAAGCCAGCAGCAAGGAACTGAATCCAAGTTGTACCATCACTTGCTGCATCTCAGAGTGCTCATTAGTGGGAAGATGGAGTCAGAAGCCAAGACTAGAATCCACACTCTCCAATATGGGATGCAAGCAACCCAAATGGTACCCAAAGCACTGTGCCAAGCTCCTCCCTCCTTATTTACTCTAAAGCACTTCTGTACAGCATCTTAGACACCAGTTCTGCCTTGAGGCCCATGTTCCTAATTATACCACTCTCTGCTGGTATTTATTGTCACAGTATGTTGGTCATTTCTCCAAACAGATGGGGGATTATCACAATTGAACAGTCTTCTGTTTTTTCTTGTTCTTTCTTCCTAAATTCATGTTAGATTACTTCAATATACAGAAGTAAGACCTATCAAGTACTATAGTATCATAACTCTTTGAAATAAACCACTTCTGTTTCAGTTTTCTTCTAAAGTGGCCCAGGAGGGACTATACCACTTTATCTGGGGCTCCTACGCTTCTTATCTCGAACTTCTGCATCTTACTTTCGAAGACAACCTCCCTCCTTTGAAGTTGTAATTTCCTCCTTAATCCCATGCAGATTTCCATTGCCAACAGTATAACCTTCAGTGTCAAGGCTACTTAGGCCATTTTCGATAGAACATCTGCATCCTTTGATTTCTCCAACATGAGAAAATCAGAGCTGTGAGTTTTCGTTAATACAAATTGTCTGCTTTCTCCACCATTACACCAGAATAGTCGCTTTCAGACAGAAAACTACTGGAGAGTCCTTTGAACTTTACCACTCTTTATGCATCTTCTGCAATCTGCTCAGTAGTTCTTAGAAGGGATTTGCCACCTGGCAAACTTTATTTTCTATTTCCCCAGGAGCTATTTGAATTCTTCACAGTCTCTTCCAGGGTTGTATTCCATAATGTTTCAACTCTCACTTTTAGCTGATGTTCTTGCCCAACAACTTCATATAGAATTAAACAGCATTAAGTTTAAAAGATCTATGAGTTTCCTGTATTAAAATATGAGGATGCTTACTTGTAACAACAATGGTAAGAAGGAGATATATTAAACAGTAAGTAAGTGCAATAAATAAAATACTGAAAACTGGTGAGCAAGAAGAAAAATAAAGAGTAGATAAGGTCAAGGAAATGAGGGGTACTATGGGACAGATGAGCAAGTTACTGTAAATAGAATATTATAATGGCCCTATTGAGAAGATCTGATAAAGAGTTTATTTGATAAGTGGTTTTCCAGTTTTTATGGAAGATGACATACCTGGCAGAGGTAAATACTGGAGAAATACATTAAGTTGAGATCACGCATGATCAGTTCAGGGAATAGCAAGAGCACCCTGGTTACAAGAAAAGGCCAACTAAGGGGAAAATTTTCGGAGAGTATGGCCAAGAAAATAAGCTTGATATGTTATACAGGACCTTGAATTCTTCCAGGAGTGGGCAGCCAGAACTAATGGATGGAGACGGAGAGGAAGAATCAAAAAGATACTAAGGAGTAGTAATTATTAGATAGGAGAAAGCCAAGAGAATACAGTATCTTAGGAATCAAGAGAGGAAGCTGCATCCTGACAATGATCAACTGAGTGAAAGAGTGAAATCCTAATAATGTGTTAAGTGAAATTCGCAACAAGAATTTACCATTGGTTTTGGTGATGTGAAAGTAATTAGGAATATTATCAAGGCCAGTTTCAGTGGAATCATGGTGGCATAGATCCATAAACTGAATTTAAGAGAGAATGCAAGAATATAATCTGTTCAACAGCAAGTGCAAATAATAAACAGCTTTTGTAGAGCTTTATTGTAAGCGGAAGCAGCTAACGGTCAATGAAGAAAGTTTATGGTCAGAGTAATTGGATGTGATTCAGGGAGTTACTGTGAAATACTGATTACATATGAGAAAGAGGGAAACTTCGGTGTCACATACCTAGATTGGCAAGAGAAGAAGATATTTTAGTTTAAAAATGGGGCCAGCAGGGAAATGAATGCAGATCCTATGGGGATATAGATATTGTACTTGGTTAAATGGAAGCACTTTCAGATTTCTGTTTTCTCAACGAACTAGCAAGTAAAATCAGCTATTGGAACAAAGATGGGGATGTTAGAGGTTGGAGAAGAAAGAGTGAAATCATATTATGAATGTAGAATAGTGAATGTTTTTATCTCTTCTTATTTTACCTATATGTACAAATATGAGGAATTGGAATGGGCGCAGTGTTGATTTACCCATTGTTATGATTTTGTTAATGAGTACAATGAATCTAGATCAGAAAGAAGACAAAAGTGCTTGCAAGGCAAGGGTTTTGGGAACTGAACACATAATTTAATCTGAGAAAGGATATTGTGGGAATGGGGGATCATGCAAAGGAAGGGTCATTAATTTAGAGACTCGTAGCCTCAAGGGAGGGCTAGTGTAGACTGCTGAGAGAGTGATGCAAAGGGATAGCGTGGTTTCCTGGTCTGGACCGTAGGGAATTGTTTCCTGGCAATAGCTGTTTCCATCATGGCCTCCCACAGATGCACTCGGACCTTATGGGGGAAAAGTGAATAAAAATATCCGTTGTACATTTTGTGGTACAGTGGACTTCGAGGTCTTCCAGCAACTTTATTGACTCTTGTGTTTTCACATGCTGTCTCCTGTCATCTCCTCTTGTGTTACATACAAGAAAGACAAATCTGTGTGACAGTCTTCTGCCAAAGGCCAGGCTCTTCTGTCTTTCACACTAAAAGAAATTCTCTTCTAGAAGGTACCTATTTCCATCTGACAATTCACCTTAAGTGCACTTCTGAGTGAGTAAAAATTAATTCAAGAGCCACTGTACGTATATGTTTGTCTATTTCTCCTTGAATGAATTTGTTAGAATCTGTGTTATCATCATCATATTTATATAAGGTTTACCAGCCATTAACACAAAACAATATGTCCCATGAATGAAAAGGTCCATTTGAAATTCAGATACTTTGCTACAATTACATAGTTGATGTATCATGACTGTTTCCCCATCCCTGCAAATTTGGAAAAGATAACTTAGATTTTTCACCATTTTCCTACTCAAATAAATTTTGCTTCCTTTTGTTCTTTTGCTTCCTTCAGTTTTAACACCATTTTCTAAAGCAACTATATTTGGAACTCTGGATATTTCTTTGTCTCACTCCTTCGTTTTTCAGGCCTTTTACCCAAGCCTTAGCCATGCAGAATGTCAATGTCTCTCACTCTTTCACAATGTCTCTTTCACTCATTCCTTTGTTTCTATTTGTACTGAAGACCCTCTTTTTTATATCTATACTCATTTATTCATCTGTGTGAGTACCTAATAATTACCAGGTGCTAGAGATACAGTTTTAACTACAAAAAGCAGGATTTACTTTTTCACATAGCTTGAGTTTCTTTCTTTCTTCCTCTCTTTCTTTCTTTCTTTCTTTCTTTCTTTCTTTCTTTCTTTCTTTCTTTTTATTTTTTGACAGGCAGAGTGGACAGTGAGAGAGAGAGACAGAGAGAAAGGTCTTCCTTTTGCCGTTTATTCACCCTCCAATGGCCTCCGCGGCTGGCTGGCGCACCGCACTGATCTGATGGCAGGAGCCAGATACTTCTCCTGGTCTCCCATGGGGTGCAGGGCCCAAGCACTTAGGCCATCCTCCACTGCCGTCCCGGACCACAGCAGAGAGCTGGCCTGGAAGAGGGGCAACCGGGACAGAATCCAGCACCCTGACTGGGACTAGAACCCGGTGTGCCGGCACCACAAGGCGGAGGATTAGCCTAGTGAGCCACGGCGCCAGCCTTGAGTTTCTAATACATTAGCCAGAAGGTACTAAATGATGATTCTGTGCCATTAAGAACCCTGGCTAATGGGATATAGAGCGACCAGAAGGCTACTTTAAGCTGAGTGATCAGGAAAAACCCCATTGAGAAAGTGACATGGAAGCTGACCTAACTTAATGACATTTTATTTATATCTTTATAGACAGTCCATTGCCTCTTGGATCTAATTGCCTCCCACATCTTTCTCTGCCCTTGCTCTTATTTAGGACACTATAAAATATGGTTATTGCTAGCAATTTTGTATTTTGGCTACAACTATCTGAAGAATATTAGCTATGAACTTACAGTGAGACCATCTCCATCTACACAAATGATCAATGAAAGGATCCTCTGAAATGGGAGATAGAAGATCAGCCTTCCATTCCCATTTTCAAAATAACTTACCCTTCCATGTCCTCATTATTGGAATGATGTGGTTGTGTGGACTCCAGGCTTTCATTTGTTTTTAAAACCCTGTGTGTTCATATAAATCATAGGCAATTATCATGGTAAAAAGGAGAAAAGTATTATTTTAAATCTATTATTCAAATCATAGCAACACTATAATGTTTATCACTGCATATCATTTCTTGCCTTAGAGATAATTTCTAGTAGCAGGAAAAAACATTTAACAAAAGATTTCCAAGATGAAAACTAACCTTGTAAGATTAAAGTTCAAAGGAGTCACAATTAGAAACTTGAAGTAATTAGTCCAGTTCCCCAGTGTTGTTCCCTTTCATTCTTACCAATCAGTCTTATTCTGAAAGTGTAACCTTAAATGCATTCATCATTCCAGGTACAAATCATTGTTAAGCGCTGACTCCACATTTCAGGTATTCCGTAATTCATTTGGTTAAGAAGAAGTACCTGCTACTCTTCTCTTCTTTCCGTATCTCAGAATCTTAATCGCAGGAATTTATTAGCTGAATATGGTTGTGGTTTGATTTTTGTTTTCGATTTTTTGTTTGTTTGTTTTTGGCCAGCTTGCAGTAGTGCTGTTGTGTCACAGAACTGTGACTACAACTTCTACCGTAATTGATGAGAACAAATTCTTCTGGGATGTATTAATACAGCTGTAGGCAGTGAGTCAAAGCAATGAATGGAAAGTAAATATATTTAGGAGCTCAAGAGACATCCATGTGGCTGGAGGCAGGGAGGTAGGCAGCCACTAATAACTGCAACTAAACAGTTGGAAGGAAGCATAAATTAGGTTTGCTCCACCAGTCATTATCTATCATATGCACTTGGCAGTTATGATCCAATGTTGCTTTCCCAAACCAATCAGCCTTCATTGTGGAGCTAACTAGTGCATATGCAGTTGCTAGTTAGAATGATCACAGGGCCTTTGATTTTGAGTGCCCATTTTAAAGATACAGATTTTCTCTGGGGTTTTGAGGATGAAAATGTTTAATCTTGAATACTTTTCCCCCAAAACTTAGAATCTATTTAGTTTGAAATTATAAGACCTTTCCTTTACATTGACATTCAAGATGATCAACTTGGAATCACAGAATTATGGTTCTGGTAAAACATTTACTTTTGCTAATTAGTAGCTTGGTCTAAGAATGAATTAACTGCCTAAAATACAGGCACTGTGTATACATAAATATATATATGTGTATATATATATGTATATATATGTATATGTGTATATATGTGTGTGTGTATATATATATATATATAGGAACAGTTTGGATAAAAACAAATGATAAAGTTCAATATGGTTATATTTTCCAGCCATTCATCTAAATTATGGATAGGCATATTGCTAGAGGACAGAGATGTAAATATACAGTTAATTAATATTCCAGGGTTCATATTATATGCTAGTGACATAAGGAAAGTGCTGTATGTAACAAGGAGGAGAGCGTTATTATTTCAATAGCGGAGTTGTAGGGGAATGAGGTTCAAATAATCACTGAGAGCTATTATTAGGAGGAAAGGCAAAAGGCCGATGAACTAGTCCTTACAGGATGCTGTGCATTTTCTGAATGCATTTATACCCTCAGTTTCCCACATTTGAAAAGCTGCAGTTTTCATACTTAGAATTTGTCTTGGCCTCATAGCATAGTGAAGAGAAGCCAGAATGCATACAGTTTTAATGTGAGTTTTTTTTTTAACTTTTATTTAATGAATATAAATTTCCAAAGTACAGCTTATGGATTACAATGGCTTCCCCCCCATAACGTCCCTCCCACCCACAACCCTCCCCTTTCCCTCTCCCTCTCCCCTTCCATTCACATTATGATTCATTTTCGATTCTCTTTCTATACAGAAGATCAGTTTAGCATACATTAAGTAAAGATTTCAACAGTTTGCTCCCACACAGAAACATAAAGTGAAAAATACTTTTTGAGTACTAGTTATAGCATTAAATCTCAATGTACAGCACACTAAGGACAGAGATCCTACATGAGGAGTAAGTGCACAGTGACTCCTGTTGTTGACTTAACAAATTGACACTCTTGTTTATGGCCTCAGTAATCACCCTAGGCTCTTGTCATGAGCTGCCAAGGCTATGGAAGCCCCCTGAGTTCACTGACTCTGATCATATTTAGACAAGGCCATGGTCAAAGTGGAAGTTCTCTCCTCCCTTCAGAGAAAGGTACCTCCTTCTTTGATGAACTGTTCTTTCCACTGGGATCTCACTCGGGGAGATCTTTCATTTAGTGTTTTGTTGTTTTTTTTTTTTTTTTTTTTTTTTTTTTTTTTTTTTTTTTTTTCCCCCAGAGTGTCTTGGCTTTTCATGCCTGAAATACTCTCATGGGCATTTCAGCTGGATCCGCATGCCTTAAGGGCTGATTAAGAATGAAACCTGTTAAAGTGAAATGAACACTATGAGAAACGGTGACTTGATCAGCCCTCACCCTGACTGTTGATGAGCAACTTGATATGTTATCCCTCTTAGTATTTTTTTTTGTTTGTTCTACTTAATACTTTTGGTCGAATACTGTAATCAATACACAATTCTTCTTAAGTGCTGAAACTTAACTGAAAAGTGATCCTTGTTAAATATAAGAGTGGGAATAAGAGAGGGAAGAGATGTGCAATTCGGGACAAGCTCAAGCTGACTTACCTCAAACGATAGAGTTAGAAACATACCAGGGGATTCCAATTCAATTCCATCAAGGTGGCATGTACCAATGCCATCTCACTAGTCCCAGTGATCAATTTCTGTTCACAATTGATCATAATGATAGGACTAAGAGCCAAAGGGATCACATAAAAAAGACTAGTGTCTGCAAATACTAGCTGATAGAATAAAAAAAGGAGAGAATAATCCAACATGGGAAGTGAGATACACAGCAGACCCATAGAATGACAGAACTCTGGCCTCAGAATCATCCCTTAAGGCATGTGGATCTGGCTGAAAAGCCCATGAGAGTGTTTCAGGCATGGAAAGTCAACACACTCTGGAAAAAAAAAATGACCTAAATGAAAGATCTCCGTGAGTGAGATCCTAGTGGAAAGAATGGGTCATTTATATTCATTAAATAAAAGTTAAAAAAAAGAATAATTGTGTATTGATTACAGTATTCAACTAAAAGTATTAAGTAGAACAAACAAAAAAAATACTAAGAGGGATAACATATCAAGTTGCTCATCAACAGTCAGGGTGAGGGCTGATGAAGCCACCGTTTCTCCTAGTGTTCATTTCACTTTAACAGGTTTCCTTTTTGGTGCTCAGTTAGTTGTGAGTTTTTTTTTTTTTTTTTAACATTAACTACACCTCATTCTAATACTTCCAGAGATAAACACATTCTGTATGCTTGTCTTTGCCAATTCTACTTACTAAAAATAAAAACAAAACAAATGTGTACTGTTTGAGTCGTGGTTTTCACACCCCTGACTCCTGTGGCTGTGCACATATACTTGGTTTTGATACTAAAAATGGCATCAATCATTGTTACTACATAGATGATTATGTATAAAGGTCTTTGTACTTTCAAATGTTTTTAAATAATGCCTTAAAAAGACACATTTCTTTGTAAATAAGGCATTGGGCAAGAAGTTAGCTGGCATGGCCAGTTGGGAAGAATTTAATGGCTCTCCACCATCTGGTGTATTCCTAGTGAGCAAGTCACACTAAACATAAGAAATCACTGCACTACAGACTTGGATTGCAGCCTCCTGCTGAAGGACTCAGGAGTATTCAATATTTGTGTCATCCTTCAGCAGGCATTTTGATGAATATGAATGTAACAGAAATGTCTAAATCTATGTATGAATCACATATAAACCAAATATTAACAGCCTCCCCAGAGGACATGCCTTGATTTCTTTTTACTTTTCTCTATCTGCCTGGTCATTTCTTGAAGTAACAGTTAACAAACTGGCTTAGTGGGGTGTCACAGTCTTCTGGAAAAGCAAAAACAGGTACAAGGGACATGCACAAATAAAATCAAATAAAAATTTGATAAATATTACTATTTAAAGTTTTAGTATAAAGTTTACTATCATCAATAAAAGTATTTTCAAGAAGATTTATTTATTTGTTTGAAAGGCAGAGTGACAGAAAGGGTGATAGAGGGAGAAGATGGGGCGGAGAGAGATCTGCTTCATTCCCAAAATGACTGCAACAGCTAGGAACTCTACCAGGGTCTGTCACATGGATGGCAGGTACCCAAGCACTTAGGCCACTTTCTGCTGCCTTCCCAGGTCCATCAGCAGAGAGCTGGATCACCTGGGATTCGAACCAGAGTTCTGATATGTGATGCCAATGTCACAAGCAGTGGCTTAACCCACTGCACCACAACTTCTGCCCCCTCAAAAAGTCTTAAAATGAATAGTTTTATTTGAAAGACTTGTATTGCAATTTCTAGTAGTCAGGAAATCATGAATCAATAGTTAACAATCCTCAGTCACCATGAAGTTTTCTCTTTACAAAATAACTATAATGTAAAAACCGTGGCAAACCAAAATGTTAAGGCATCATCAAACATCTTGTAAATGAGATCTGGCAGGGATAGAGAATAACATTCTCTTCACTCCATGTCTGATGAAATCAAAGAAGTTAATCTGATATTATAATAAAAATATAAGATATATCTATACACTTGATAGTTTCATTTCAGGGACAAGGGTAGCCCCAGAATTTTTATTAATTGTCAATCAGTGCAAATAGGTTCATTGACTGGTATAATCAGGTTTTAAAACAGTCTGTGTTTGTGGTATCACATTATTTGAAAACTTGATAGTACTCCTTTATGATTAAAATTCCTTGGGGAGAAATGATTCTTTCAAAAGAATAATATAGGAAAACTACCTAGGAATATATTTTTCTGACTATAACTAGACAGCTAGAGTTTTAGGAGATCAATTTTTGGTTTGTGTGCTTATACCTGTCCCTTTAGACACTATCAGGTTTTATAGAAAGGGAATAGATATGAATGTTCTCTTTTTTCTCAGCTGAACAGGGGAAAGGAGCAAAGAAGTAGTGTAGTTAATGGAAAAGAGTTAATACGTGATGTGGGATTTGAGTAGGAAACTCACGCCTGGATTCAAGGGCTTGATGAATATGGATTGGCTTTCTCATGTGTAAAATAAAAGATTACATTAAATGACTTTGTAAATTTAAGTCTTTTTACTTTATGATTCTTGATACTGATTCTTAAGAATCATTACCTTTTTGGCAATGAAATGCCTTGGACACAGCAGGTTTAAGAAAAAAAATATGAGTGACTCAACAGACTGCTCTCATTGAATAATTATAGTTTATTATACACTTGTTAAAATGTACTAAATGCATATGCTATATATTCTGGTTCTTTTAGTTAACATTTTTATATGCCCCATTTGCTCATGTGCATTATGGTGAGTTAGGAGGGCAAGTCATGCAGGGACATAGAACCTATCCCAACCTCTGCATGAACATGGAGTCCTATGCATTATATAATGACAGTTTTCCTTAATTATCTATTTCAAGAAAAAGATACTCCATAGAATGGACAGCATGAAACAAGAAAGTAGTAAGTCCCCTTTGAAGTGTATTGTTTCTGTAGAAATCACAGTGGCAGCTCTCTAAAAAGCTATTTCTATCTGGAAATGGTGCATATATTCCTTTGAAGAAAAGGTTCTCTGCTGGTGTAATTAAGCAAACATCTTGAGGTGAATATATCTTGGGTTCATGAGGGTGCACTGGATAACATGTGTCCTGAAGGAGAGATGTGCGGAGGTCGTGTGTCGTTTGAAGCAGAGGCTGGGAGGATGCAGCCATAGGAAACACTGGCACTCTCAGAAGCTGGCAGAGGGGAATAAGCTATTTTCCCATACAGCTCCTAGAAGAAGTGAATCCTCGATGTGACGTCTGCTCACCAGAACCAAGAGAGAATAAAATTTGTGTTGTTTTAAACCATCCAGTTTTTGGTCATTTGTTAAATCAGCCCAAGTAGCTAAAACATTGCCATCGACATTAACTTAAATAAGACTCAGAACTGATTCACAGAAGGAAGGTTGAAACAGTCAGGAACAGCCTGGAGCGTTCTAATGAAGTCATTCAAGAAAATGGAGCCAAATGGCTGTGAACAAAGGTGTGCTCACTGGAGGGAAGCGCAGGTGATAGTGCGCTGAGGTTGCTCCCTTAGTTTCCTGGGGCTGCCGTAGCAAAGCACCAGGGAACAAGGAGCTTCAACAAGAGAAATGGACGTCCCCCACAGTTCTGCAGGCTGGAAGTCGAAGGACAGAGCAACGTGACAGCAGGAGTGGGTTCTCCTGCGGCCTCTCTCCTGGACTTGCAGGTGTCCAGGGTGCTGACACAACCTTTTTCCTGTGTTCCCACATCACTGGCTTCTCTCAAGTAAGTCATAATATCCCTTTCTTATAAGGACACCAATTAGATGGGATTAGGGCTCCTTCAAGCATGCTCATGTAAAATTAGGTACCTCTTTAAAGGCTCTGTCTCCATATATAGTCATGTTCTCAGGGGCTGGATGTTAGGGCTGCAACATACACACTGGAAGATCACGATTCAGTCCATAAGGTTGCTGTTAGCTTTCTATATTTGAGTTCTCTTATTTGTTGACTGGAAAGGCTATTAATATCCAAGAACTTAGTGAAACTTTAGGGTCTTATTTCAATAGAAGCAATAGCTGGAAAATGCTTTCTGTGAGTATAGTATAATTCTTCTTGTATCTTCATCACCTAGTATTAATTGATGTTTGAAAATATTTGCTTAACTGAACTAAACTTCAAATAGACACAGGCTCATTTTCCTAGGTATATAAATAAGCCAGTAGAAGATTATTATTTGAACAACTTTATGTATTTTCAGCATGCAAGTCATAGGGGGTAAATATTTTATTCATTACCAGGCAACTCATTTTCCTCATGGACTCTTCAGTCATCCTAAATTAAAACGTTTGATAGATTAAAATATATTTTTCTGAATTGCTTCATATATGCATCTATATGTTGAATTTTTAATCAAATTTTGTGAGGAAATGAAGGAAATGAAACTTATTTGGATAAAAGTTTTTACAAGTATTCCAAAAACTTAGCTTCTACATTTTAAAATATGATGATTGATAAATCCCTAAATATCATTGTTATTTAATTCATGTCTATATATTTTATTAAGAATATACACTGTGGTAAAAATTATATCCAATCATAATTTGTGAGAAATCTCACTAGAACACAATTGAGAGGAATTGAATGAAAAGTTGAAATTATTTCATGAGAAATCACCACTGAAAAGAAAATGACCACTAGAGGGTGCTGCTGCACTTTAACAAACCAACTTGTAGCTATGAAAAATGCAGTTTTAAAACAGGGTTTCAAATTCAGCTTGTGACATGAAATGGTCTAAAAGAAGAAAAATAAATTTATTGAAGTTAATATTACTTATCAGACAATTTAAAAACTCTTGGCACTTAACTTGCCATTTCCACCACAAACTAATTTTGCTAGTCTTTTAAGATGTACATTTAGAAAAATATTTACACCAAAAAGAAAAGACACCGATGGCATTCAGCAACAGCCTTGCTCAGATAAATCCCATTATACGCTCATTGTAAAGGTTTCTATTTCTCATAATGTAAGATAATAATGGTAATAATAGCTTAGCTAGGTAGACTGGCTTTCGTTTGAAGGGCTATGGTATTATTTACACATACACAGTTTATAGTCTTAATGCAGCATACTCGTATGCTTACATATCCACAGTGAGAGGGGGAGGACAGAGAGTATAATGGCCAATTTAAAAGGGAAGGGATTGAGGTGCTGAATGTCATTGCTTACCTAAATCACATTGGTGTTAGACTGTGAATATACAAATATGTATGTGCACATGCAGAAGTGAAAATGAGAATGAAGAAATATTTTCTATAATATTGAAAGATAAGAATAGTCATGATTAAATATATTACATACAGGCATTTAGCATACAGATTTTGGAAAGAAAAACTGAGTTAAATATATTTCAATAATATTACTATGCTCATCAATAATAAAAACTTAGTGCTTACTATGAACTAAAATGCAAATGACTACTATGAAAATATAAGACACATTCTCTGATGTAAGCAGTGGAGATAGAGTGAAGGGGATCTGATGCATTTGCTAAAATAGCTTATAGTACATCATTTTATGTGAAAAATCTACTGAGAGTTGTATATATATGGAATTTAGAAGACTGTAGTTTGCATTAAACTAAAGTACTCCATGGGAGGATTGGTTTTGAAATTTGAACAAAATTCAGAAGAATAGTAATGGCAAAACTGAACGGGAAGAAAGTCAGAGCGCTGGATGATTGGGACAAATATGGTGACCATCAACAGACAAACCGGGCTGTGTTGCTAACTCGGGGTAGGGAGGAGCACTTGGTGGAATCCAGGAAGGGAGACTGGGGACAGATTGTGTGTGGTTTTGAAAGGCTGAGCTGCTTTGGTTTGATCCTAAGTATATAAATCAGACTTGTGGCACGATCAAAGTAGTCTTTAGAAAGATTAAATTTTTTTCCAGATAGATTTAGATGGGGAGAATCGTTAGTGAGAGGAGACTGATGGAGAAATTGCTACACAAAAAATAACATGAGGTGGAATGAACACTAATGAGGACAGTGGTGTTGGGAATGGTCAGGACAGGACTAAAACCACAACACTGAGAAATGCTGAGGGGCTGGGATGGTGCTGCACACACCACAAATAAGCTACCAGCTGTGATGCTGATATCCCATATGGCAGTGCTGCTTCGAATTTGGTATTGCTCCTTTTCCAATCCAGCTCTCTACTACTGAGTCTGGGAAAGCAGTAGATGGCCCATGTGTTTGGGGCCCTGTCACTCATATGGGAGTCCTGACTGGAGTTCCAGGTTCCTGGCTTCTGCCTGGACCAGCCTTGGCCATGTGGCCATTTGGGGAGTGAACTCGTGGTATGGTGTCTCTCCTTCTTGCTCTTTCACTCTGCCTTTCAAAGAAACAAACAAACCTTAAAGACAAAAGTCATCAAGCAGTGCAGACTTTGATTGATTAGAAGTTGAGGTCTCCTTGAGAAGAGAGAGAAAACAAAAAGTGGTCATGAGAATTTTAGCCCAGAGCATATCAAGCAATAGGAAGAAGGAGTCAATTTGTACCCAAGGGAAAAAGACACAAAACTCAGCTCTGTTTGGGGTATTTTAAGATGTCTTCCCTTTGATTGAATGTAAGGATTCTTCTCACAGACACAGGGCAGAGCTGCAGAAAAGAGTGAGGAAGTCAGCATAGATTTGCATAGGTATATTTAGAATACTGGTTTAAGCAGAAGGCAGGATACATCTGGGTAAGAAAGGGAAAAGAGGAGAAGGGTATTAAAAATCTAAAATGTGGATTAATCCCCATTTTGTAATTAGAGAAAGAATATCTGCCACAAAGAAACTTGAAATAGTTATCTTAGACATGTAAAAGAGAAGAGAGTTCAACTAACCAATGCCAAAGAATTAGGGATGCACTGAAAAAAAAAAAAAAAAAAAAAAAAAAAAAAAAAAAAAAAAAAAAAAAAAACAAGAACAAACAACCTTGAAACAGTCCAGAGTGTTGAAGAAAATGTCATGGAGTTAAATAACTCCGAAGAGCTCAATTCCCTATTAGAAAGTGTCGTTACATCAAAATGATGGTGTTGGTAGATTAGGAAGGGAGATGAAGGGAACAGAACACAAAATAATGTAAATGATTGTGTAAAAATAAAAGCTGTAAAAAGAAATCATATAGGAAAGTAAAGCCAAAGGGTTAGCTATTTGGGTAGGGTAAACCACTGTGTTACAAAGTTTTGGAATATTTAGAAATATGTTGCACGTGTGTAGTCAAGGAGGAAAAAGGAAGTAGAGAAAGAGAAATGAAGATACAAAATGAAGCGGGTAATTGAAGGGTGCAGTGTCAGAGGAGACAGAGAGTGGGAGCTAAGGACGAAGGCTGCAGCAGTAGCCTGTGCTAATGCAGTGTTTGATAAGCCTGAGGAAAGGTGTTAGTCCCTAGGTTTAGGTGCGGATATTCTCAGCTTTCTCCAGTCTGTTTTGAAATTATATGTGGGACAAGTCAATCAATAAAAACAGGATAACGTCAGTCATCTGAACTCAAACTCACACATGCACACACATGTACGCACATGATTCACAAAGGTGGGGGATAGAAAGTAATTTTGTCTGCCTCACAATTTTTCTGATATTTAAAGCTTCATAAGAATCCTGACCTTGATGTGTGAACCACAATTAATCATGAGACTCTTCTGTTGTTAATGCCTATATAAAACTCAGAGAATAAACAAAAAGAAAGTGGAGCCTCTTTACAATCATGAAGAATATAAAATTCTACCCTACTGATCAGTGTTCTAAACTTACCCATATTTGCCACATTAGCCTGATAGATTTCTATTTCTGAAAAGAAGTTTCTCAGGTGGGCTTTTGTCACAATGGATAAAATGCCAATTGGGATGCCCAAATCTTATATCAAAGAGCCTGGGTTCAAGTCCTGGCTGAATTTCTGATTCTAGCTTCCTGCTAATGAGTACTTTGAGAGAACACAGATGATGATTTAAGTACGGAGGGAGCTTTCTGGCTTCTGATTGTAGCCTGGAGCTCCAGGCCTTACATGTATTTGTGAAGTGAGCTAATAGATGGAAGATCTTTCTGTCTCTTCCTCTCTGCCTTTACAATAAAACAAACATTTAAAGCAGATGTCTATTTCTAGAAAAAATGTTTTTTATCATTAAGAGACAGCAAATTTGTTAAATGTAAGGTTGGCATAGTGGCTCAGTGGCTTGAGCCACCATTTGTGACAATGGTATCCTTTATCAGAGTGCCAGTTCTAGCCCCAGCTGCGCCTCTTCTGATCCAGTGTGTTGCTGATGTGCCTGAGAAGGCAACAGATGATAGTTCAAGTACCTGGGTGTATGCCAAACATGTGGGAGACCTGGATGGAGTTCCTGGTTCCCAGGTTCTCCCTGGCCTAACCCCAGCTGTTGCAGGCATTTGTGTAGTGAACCAACAAGTAGAAAAATCTCTCTCTCTCTCTCTCTCTTTCTTTCCTCTCAGATCCTCTATCAGTCTGCTTTTTCTGTAAAAAATCTTTTTAAATGTATTTGAAATGTCTATAATTCACAAACAACAGAGCAGCAAAAGCAGTAGTTTTATCTGATCCCAACTGGATAAAGATCAGCTGGTGAGCTTTGCTGCCTGTAGAATTCCTCATCTTGTGCTGATTTGGATGCAGACCCCACAGAACCTTGTTCTGCTCTTTATTTTCTTTGAGTGTTTCATTCATGCCGGCTCTCTTTGAGGAATTCCTTACCTGTGGGCTATTGGTCCCCCAACTACCTGTCAGGCTGATTGACTACCATGCTCTGATCTTCTGCATCAACACTGTTGTCGATCAAATATTGCTCACTTTGCTGTGAAATTGCTTTATCCAACCTAGCATAGGATACGTTGACATGCGTAGACTGCCTGCCTTAACTCTCACTCCTTCTTCGTCTCCTAATTGTACTCATTGCCTTCTTTCAGGGAAAATATTTTCCCTAAATCCTAGAAGAACTACAGTTAACTAAAGGCCAAGGCTTTCAATTAAGATTTTCAATGGTCACATAAAAGTGGTAAGAAACAATGAAGCAGGCAATGACATAGGGAGTAGACCAATAATATTTATGGTTTTAATGTACATATGACAATAATATTATTTAATTTATACTAGATACTCATAATATTTAATATATATTTATTGCTACTTTGCCACTCAGGGTGAAAAATTAGCACTTATAATCTTATTCTGATAAATTATTTTGTATCCCAATTCATAGAACACTTGGGAATTCAATTCAGTTTCCCTATATGAGTGGTCTAGACCCAAATACTTGAACCTTCTGTTACTGATTCTCAGAGTTTGCATTAGCAGGAAGCTAAGGTTAGCAAGACTAAAAATTCCAGTTTAGGAAATAGCTCAACAGTCATATCAAAATGACTTCTAGGTTGTTCAGATTCCACACTAATTTGGTACTGCAGACAGACTGGGCAGTTCTCTCAGTTGCTGTGCGAACCTAAACTGGTTTGTGTCTGGGTTTGTGAAATGTAATATCATAATAATGCTTCTGGAACTATGCGCCAATCAACTCAGATATCACTGATACAAAAAACTCATGCAATTGTTTCTCCAGAACTTCATGCTTAATATATCATGGAAATTCAATAAGTGCTTATAATGTGATTATCTATCTATCTATCTACTTATTTATCTTTCTACCTTATTTTTCTTGGTCAAATAAGAACTCCTGATTTTGTCTTACATTTGACACAATAATAAATATGTGGCAAGGGATTAGCAAATGTTTATTTGATGACTACATGAATATATTAATATACTGCAATTTTTCCTCTCTCAAAGTCTTTTGTGAGAAGGGGTCATATTATATATCGTTTTCCAATGATTTGGTTGTATTTTGTGATAAAATTTATTAAATCTAGTAAGACTTTACTTCATAGTAGTAATGAAGAGTTTTGTGTAATTTTAGTGTGGCTACTATGAGAATTTCTATACATTTCCAAAGTCTAGACAAGGAGAGCTCATTTTAGATGAAATAGGATTATCACCAAATACTGCAGCACATCCAGTGGCTTCCCAAATGCTGATAATATACAATATGCAGTATGATGAATATACTTTAATGTTATCAATATAGTACAACGTTATTATTATTAGAATGCCGAGTTGGCGGGCGCTTGGCTCAATAGGCTAATCCTCCGCCTGCGGCGCCGGCACACTGAGTTCTAGTGCCAGTCGGGGCGCCGGATCGGATCCTGTCCCGGTTGCTCCTCTTCCAGGCCAGCTCTCTGCTGTGGCCAGGGAGTGCAGTGGAGGATGGCCCAAGTGCTTGGGCCCTGCACCCCATGGGAGACCAGGAAAAGCACCTGGCTCCTGGTTTCGGATCAGTGCGATGCACCGGCTGCAGCGGCCATTGGAGGGTGAACCAATGGTAAAGGAAGACCTTTCTCTCTGTCTCTCTCTCTCTCACTGTCCACTCTGCCTGTCAAAACAAAACAAAAAAAAGAATGCCATATGATATGACACAATGGAGACTTCTCTTGGGATGAGTAGGCAAATGTGAAGGGCTTGGTATGAGGTGGAAAGAATTGATAGACTACTTCTCTACCTCATACCACCTTTTGCTATTCTGGGAATTCAGGGCTAAAAATATTTGAGGAGGTCGGCAGATGGGATTATTTCAGTTCAATTTAACACTTGACTCATATTCTCTCCTTGTGGCTGTAACTGCACTTTTGGATGGTTTGGTTTGTAATGCTCCATGTGGCAGCCACCTCACTAGAACTGTGAATTCCTCATCTGAATTCTGTGCTTTGTTCCCAGTTCTATGTGAAGCACATGGCGCAATTTCTAATTCAGAGTAAGGCTTATGAGGGACTGAGTTTTTAAGTGGTTGAATGAATATATTTTTTGATCAATGCATAAATCACTGTTAAAATAAGAATTTTCAAACATGCAAGTGTGAGAATGACACATTTCCTTTGCTTAGTCCAACACAGGAGGAGATGAGAAGGGGATGAGTAGATATGTACTATACAAAGAAAAATCTAATGAATGTTAAAGGGAATACATCAGTAGTACAAGAGGGATTATGACCATGTTTGAAACTCTCTTTAGTTATCTCATTCATACTGATAGGCAAAGTCCTAAAATTAATGCAGAATGGGCTTCTGTTAAGTGATTCTGGCATCCTAGACCTAGATTTTTGATTTATTGTCGATTCCAAAACTATTTTGACATGTTAAATCTGTAAGGTAAATATAATACAGCAAAATGTAATGGTGTTCTGGGGGCTGACACTATGACACAGTAGGTTAATCTTCTGGCTGTGGTGCCAGCATCCCATATGGGCGTCGGTTCGAGTCCTGGCTGCTCCTCTACCAATCCAGCTCTCTGCTAAGGCCTGGGAAAGCATCAGAAGATGGCCCAAGTGCTTGGGCCCCTGCACCCACCTGGGAGACCCAGAAGAAGCTCCTGGCTCCTGGCTTTGGATTGGCGCACCTCTTGCTGTTATGGCGATTTGGGGAGTGAACCAGCAGAAGGAAGACCTTTCCCTCTCTCTCTCCTTCTCACTGTCTGTAACTCTACCTCTCAAATAAATAAATAAAATCTTTTTTAAAAAAGTAATAATGTTAAATGGAAAACAAAACTCTGAAAATCAAGTGGTTATTTTAATCATAAGTACAATGCAAATATGCAGTGAGTTGGTTACTACTCATATAGTTGGTGCTATATTGATGGTTTCTACATTTAGAAAATGATTTTCTCTCTATTCTGTGAACATTGGGGTTTACCAAATATATTATTTTAATAATAAATTATTTTCTTAATTTATGTCCTGCATAAACAAGTTAAGGCAGCTAACTTGGCTATTTCTGTTCTATAAAGACTCTAAAAAAAGTAAGAGTACAGAAAAACCTGGAGAATATTCATAGGAATGAGTAGACTAAAATCTCTGTTAATATTAATTCCAATTAAAGAACCAGCAATGTATTAATTTATTTACTAACAAAAATTCATGCAGTCAATATTTTTTATCTACTATGTATCAGGGACTGCATTAGATTCCGGGGATCCAATGGAGAAGGGTAAAAAGAAACAAAACTTCCTTGCATGATTGTAAAGCTTATGCAGACATGAGGAGACAATCAGATGATTTCAGCAGTAAGTGTGTAATTACAACCACAGTAAGTTCTGGGAAGGAGAAGCCTGCCATGCTCTGATGATGTAAGTAATGAGAATTATCTCACTTGGTTAAGGTGGTCAAGTAAGCTTCCCTATGGATGGGAAATTTGAGTTGAGAGCCTATTCATATGTAAAATACTAGTACATATACATTCTTTGTAGCTTGATGATGGATCTGAAAGTCAGTATAATATTTAAGAAGGGCAGTTGGCAGTAACAATCAAAATGTAAATTTTGAATACTTTTTGGTCTAGTGATATAAACTTTGTTTCCTCAAAACTCTTAATGCTGAAATCCTGAGCTACAATGTGCTGATATTTGGAGATGAATTAAACCTTTGTTTGGAAACCCAGTGATATAATTAGTGCCCTTATTAAGGGCTCAAAAGTGAGGCTTTTCCCAATTTTTCTATAGCAGTCATGTGAAGACAGCTAGAGATCACAGAGCTAGCACAAGGGCAACAGAGTCATGGCATAGTTCCAAGTTATGGAGATGACATTGCCACCCTAGTGGGAATGGAGCATGCAACATGGAGCCATATAACATCATTCCTGATCTTTAAGCTTTCTTGGAATTTGCTTTGCTAGGTTTTGGACTTGCTTGAGATTCCTCACCAATTTTCTTTCTTCTTTGTCCTTTTAGGAGTGGAAATGTCTATACTATGCTTTGTTCACTACTGTATTTTAAAAATACTTAGTTTACTTGGTTCACCAAGTTCACAGAAGGGAGTAATTTTTTCTTGGGTTAAGTTGCATCCAAAGTCTTCTCTGTATTTGATTTAGACGATATTTAGATAGGAGAGACTTGATGCTGGAACAAGTTAAAACTTTTTGTAGTTTTGAGATAAATAGTGTACTTTTTATATGATAAGCATTTGGGGGTCCAGATTTGGAATGTTAAATGTTTGTGTTCTTTCAAAATTTGTATTCTAATTGTAAATCTAAACCCCAAGTGAGAGTATTTGGAAATGGGGCTTTTGATGACTATTACGTCATGAGATTTGAGTTCTAATGATGGTATTAATAGCCTTATATGATCCTCTCTTTCATCCATGTGAGGTCACAATGAGAAAGCAATGGTTTGCAGAAGACACACGGCCCTTGACAGGCACCTTAATGGCTGGTAGCTTGAACTTTGGCTTCATGGACTCCAGATCTGTTATAAGCAAACATTTGGTATTTAAGTCATCTGTTCTCTGATATCTTGTTATAACAGCATCAACTGAGCAAGACACCCAGAGAAGTAATTTCTAGAGAGCTGGCTAAAAGAACATTGCACAAACATAAAAGCAAATATGTGCAAAGGTATTTTCTTTGCAGCAATACTTATCACATACTTTTAAACATTATCTCATATACAGTAATAAAATTGAAAAATTATGGTTTAGCCAAAATGTTAGTCATAAAAATAATGATATTTTCTCCTTTGGTACCATATTTAGTTTAATTTACTCACTTTTTCTTTAGAATTTTAGATTTTATGTTAATAAGTGAAATGGGAATACAATTTTTCTTCCTAATAATGTCTTTCCTGTTTTTTACATATCATGCCTTTGCTGACTTTATAGTGAATTTGGGGAATTATTCCCTATTTTAAATAGTATAAACAAATTTCATAAGATTGTAAATTATTAAAATGCACATAAAAATTCAACAGACCTTGGGTTTTTTTGTAGCAATAATTTTATCTAGTACTTCCATATTATTTTTTAATGTAGCTTCATAAATTATGTCTTTCTAAGAATTTATTCACTCTTAATTTTTCCCCACTTGAATGAACAGAAGATTAAACATGAGATTAGGCTGAAAAAGGAAACTCAAATAAATTCATAAATAATAGTTTATAGTGAATAATTTTGGCGTGCGGTGATATACATCAGCTGTATTTATGGCTCCTAGAGGCCTCTGTATCATGACCCATGTTGTCTCAAATTTGGCTATTTAACATTTCTGCTTTTATGTCTCAGGACTGTCTATGACACTGCATGAATATGGTATCCTAGAATTCAAGGACTATAAATGTTCCTGGAATCAACTCTAAAAAAAAAGGGAGAATAAATGCCTTTGGTGGAACAATAACTCTGAGTTGCTTGAGACTCAAGTCCTCAGAAGGTTCCAGTTACCCAAGGCAAGGACCAGCACTTTTATACATGCGTTCTACCATTTCATCATTTCCTGTCTCCCTCTCCCTGTTCTTTCTTCTTAGATGCTGGTGTTCCTTGTCCAGTGTCTGTATGCGAGGTAATTTTTGCTATTTTGTGTTGGGCTCTGCATTCAGAATATATTAAAAGAAAATAAAGACCAAAGTAAATTACAAATAATTTTTAGAGTGTGTTCTGAACTGCAGATTGGAATGAATCCAATTTATAGCCCCTGAGATTTAGAAGTAGCCAGCCAAGAAACAATTAGTGATAGGAAAACATATTTTTAATTTATCATTTAATGGACAAAAACTAATGTACATGATATGATACTGATTAAAAAAGAACACATCAAAACTGTATGTAAAGTGTGTATCACATCTTGGAAATAAAACTGCAGATAATGGTAACAATGATGGCCGATGGGGGAAATCTTTGGAAATTTGAATTTGTGAATAGTGGGAAGTGATATTAATTTTGTAATTTTAATACTGCTTATGTTTGTATTTACATCTTATAACTCTTATTTTTTTAAATGCACACATGCAGAGTGGATGTGGAGAAGTTGAGGAGAAAGATATGAGAAAGATTTATTGGGTCAATATTTCTATGTGGGGTTTGGAAATACAGCTAGATATTGTTTGGATTTTATTTTAACTTTGATTTTAATGTACAGTAGCTTCTCTACTTCAGAATACAACAGATCGGATCATGCAAGTATACGAGTTGACAATATGGAAACCCCTCTAGCCAGCAAACTCTAGTGCCATCTGTTATTGACTGGCACAGTGACTGACTTTTCTTTCGTGTCATAGTTTTAACTGACATTTTGTAAAAGGTCTCAGATAAAGAAATTTCTGTGTTTAGCGAGTTACCTAAAATATTCATGTGGCCTATGTTTAGCACTCAGTGAATTAGTCTACCAAATAAAAACATCTGTCAAATGTGCTATTTGTTTTCAAATGATGGGATCATTTGACTGCTTGACTGAGTTTGTCACACTTTATTGGTTCTTTTATTGATTTCACACATTTACTCTCTTGAGTTTAAGGTTTGTGATTGCATATAGAGCTAAGGTATATGCTGCCAGTGAAGTCTGACCACCGACTTTAGGCCCACTTATTTTTGTTCTGCCATTATGTAGTTACAGAGTCTATTTGAAATAATGGGTAATTTGAGCTGAACAGGCCTAGTTTCTAGTTCTGCTTCTGCCATTAAATAGTTACAATATCCTGTCACTCATTTTACTGATTTCTAGAGATTTTAACATTGGGTAGATATTCCTTGCATTTTTAATGTCTCCAGACTATACCTTCTCCCTTTAAATCCTTCTGTAAATGGCATAAGGGAAAAATTCTTTCTTTTCTACGTTTCACTTAATAGATGTAAGCTTTAGTCTTTGAGTAAAAGTAATTTAAAAATAGAATATTTGGAAATTACTGAATAGTAGAATTATCTTTTTTTTTTTTTTTTTTTTTTTTTTTTGGCAGGCAGAGTGGACAGTGAGAAAGAGAGACCCTCCAATGGCTGCTGCGGCCGGCGCGCTGTGGCTGGCACACCGCGCTGATCCGATGGCAGGAGCCAGGTACTTCTCCTGGTCTCCCACAGGGTGCAGGGCCCAAGCACCTGGGCCATCCTCCACTGCCTTCCCGGGCCACAGCAGAGAGCTGGCCTGGAAGAGGGGCAACCGGGACAGAATCCGGCGCCCCGACCGGGACTAGAACCTGGTGTGCCGGCACCGCTAGGCGGAGGATTAGCCTGGTGAGCCGCGGCGCTGGCCATGAATAGTAGAATTATAATAAATAAGGTAGTAGAATACCAAAACAACACCAAATCCATTCAGTCTCCATGAGTTTTAAACTAAAAAAATTGTTAGAAATATAATAGTTCTTGATTTTTCTATTATGTACACCATGAATAAATGACTAAAATTGTGAAAGTCTCCATAATGAATACTGTCAAAAATCGTGAACAGGATCAGGTGTTTGGCATGGAAGTTAAGACACTGCTTGACATGCCTGCATCCCATAGTAGAGTGTTTGAGTTGATTCTCAGCTCTGCTGCCCATTCCATCTTCCTGCTAATGTGCACCTTGAAAGGCAGCAGGTGATGACTCGAGTATATGAGACTCTACCATTCACATGTAAGACCAGGATGGAGTTTTTAACCCTGTCCTGGACTGACCCAGTTCACAGTGTTTTGGATATTTGGTAAATGAACTAAGGGGTGGGACATATTTATTTGCCTGTCTCTCTGTTTCTACCTTTCAAATACATATACTCAATATGTGTAAAAATCACAAATGATTAGTAATATCAAATGGACAAAAGCCACAATGGCTCACATACTGATTTAACAACTATAATCAGCTACTGAAATCTAAAAATTGAATCATATTGATTAATTTTGCAGTATGATCTCAAGGAAATAAAAGAAAAGAAAACATAGCTCATAATAATCAAGTCTACATATTGGAAAAGTAAGAGTAAAAATCTCCAAATTACTGTATATTTTTTAAAAACTGTGTATTTTTCTTCACCAATATTCTAAAATGAAATCCAAACAATTATAAATGGTTGCATTCTTTGCTGTTATTTTTGCTTACCACTGAAATGCAGTCATTCCTAAAATGAAACCAAACTCTATTATCAAGAGGCACAAATGCAATTTATAAACTAATTGTGTATCCAAATGCAGATCTCTGTTTTACAAGGTGTGCAATAATTGAATGAATTCAGTTATAGTCATTCAGGGTTAGCCAGTAATCCAGTAAACATACTAAATCATTAACAAACTGGATACAATTGATAAAATAGATTATTAACCATTAACTCAAGTCATAAAAAAGAAACAAAGCTTCATAATAAATGCCAACATTTTAAGTTCAAAGTCATACTTTCACTTTATATAGAAGCTTATCCTGGGTAAGAGATAATAATCAATCTTTAGGTTGAATTGCTTGACATCAAATGTGCTAAACATGCTGCTGACTTCCCTTGTTCAGAATGAGAAAGCCCATGCAGATTTAATGTATTTCATATACACAGATTCAGGAAGAGAATGATACTTTCCACCTTCCCTCTCTTCCATGCTCCCAGTCTTCTTCTTCCTCCGGGTCCTATTTCTACTCTTTTTACAAAGAACTGTTTTCAGTTAACTTTATACAGATAAGATTAACCCTAAACCAAGTAAAGAGTTCAATACACAGCATGAAGGAAAAAACACTGTTCCTCAACAGTTGAGACAAGGACTGTAAACAAACATTAGATCTCAATATGTCTATTTCACTCCTCTACATTACCTTGTGGGCACTCTATTAGTTACCACAGATCAGGTAAATACCACCTCTTGATAACCATATCTTCTGTAGCCATTTTTCAAATTGATTCTTCCTACTATTACTCCTCCTGTTCATGGAACATCCACCTAACACTCTTCCAGGAGAAAAACACCACAGAAACCCAATTACATTTGCTCACAATCTATGTTCACTGCAGAATAATCCAGGATTTATGAGTTCCCACAAGTTACTTGAAATTTGAACTGACTACTATGCCTACGGCATTCCTTAAAGAGAAAAGGAAGATTTTATGCATGGAAACAACACTTGACTTCACTAAAAATGATTTTGGGTCACCTACTCAGACAAAGGTTTACTACAATGGTGACTGACTTTAGTGAATAAAGTCAAGATAGGCCTGTCCTTTTAAGAGGTTGGTTCCATTTGTGGGCAGCCACATAGCTTTGGATGAAACCTGTTATCAAAGGTATATTTCAGGGGCTGGCACCGTGGCTCACTAGGCTAATCCTCCACCTGCGGCACCAGCACCCCGGGTTCTAGTCCTGGTCGCGGCACCAGATTCTGTCCCGGTTGCTCCTCTTCCAGTCCAGCTCTCTGCTGTGGCCCAGGAGCGCAGTGGAGGATGTCCCAAATGCTTGGGTCCTGTACCCGCATGGGAGACCAGGAGAAGCACCTGGCTCCTGGCTTCAGATCAGCGCAGTGGGCCTACCGCAGCGCGTCGGCCGCAGCGGCCATTGAGGGGTGAACCAACGGGAAAGAAAGACCTTTCTCTCTCTCTCTCTCTCTCACTGTCCACTCTGCCTGTAAAAAAAAAAAAAAAAAAAAAAAAAAAAAGGTATATTTCATCCTCACTTCTGATGTCCATGCCTAGTCAAGAATGAGAACTGCTGCATATGGGTGTCCCCCAGAGAGCTACAACAAATGGAACTATTAGAACAGTTGAGTGGAAAGAATCCATATTATCCCAACTCTTTGTTTGGTTTGGTTTGGTTTTAAATTTCCTGTGTTTGAAAGGCAGAGATGGAGGGAAGCAGATAGAGATCTTCCAAATCTCTGCTATAGCCAGGACCAAGCTAGGTCAAAGCCTGGGGACTGGAACTTCAATAAAATTTCAATAAAATAGGTTATTATTATTATTATTATCATTAGGTAAATAGCCAGAATAAAACCATGTGTTTGGGCCAGCATTGTAGTACAGCAGATTTGATGATCACAAATCTTTTATTCCATATTGGAGTGCTAATTAGAGTCCCTGCTTCTCTGCTTCTGATGCATCTCTATGATAATGCCCCAGGGAAAGTAACAAAGAATGGTGAAAGTACCTGGACTCCTGCCAGATAAAGTTCTGGGCTCCTGGTTTTGTCTTCACCTACATCCATGTATTGTGGACATTTGGGGAGTGAACCAGCATACGGAATATCTCTCCCTCTCTCCACCTGTCGTTGCCTCCCCTCTTTCTTTCAAATAAATAAATATATCTTTAAGAAGTAATTAAACTTGCTGGAGAAATCAAGGCAAAAGATTTATTGATATCATTATTCTTTTTTAAATATTTTATTTATTTATTTGAGAGGTTGAGTTACAGAGAGAGTGTGTTGGAGAGAGAGGTCTTCCATATGCTGGTTCACATCCCAAATGGTAGCAAAGGCTGGAGCTGAGCTAAGAGCTTCTATTGGTTCTCCCACATAGGTACAGGGGCCCAAGCACTTGGGCCATCTTCCACCACTTTTCCAGGCCAAAACATAGAGCAGGATTGGAAGAAGAGTCACCAGGACACAAACCCATGCCCATATGGGATGCCAGTGCCTCAGGCAAAGGCTTAGCTTATTGTCACAGCACTGACCCATATTCACGGCTATTGAAATCTTTTCACACTATCATGTTTATGTAACTCAGAGTAAATAAAAACATATAAGCAAATTTATGGCTTATTTTATTGGTCTTTATTTACCTATACCCTAATATGTATATGGAGAATAAGTGGTAAATTTGATTCTAAGCTATAACTAATTTTGGTAAATAAATGATGTAACAATCCCAGTAACTATAAGAGTAAATGTTTTGAAGATCAATTATATAAACGTGTGCATGCACACAGACACACATACATCCTACTTTTCATTAGCAATTCATGACTAGAGCCTAGGTCATAAACAAGAGTGTCAAATTGTTCAGTCAACAACAGGAGTCACTGTGTACCTACTTCTCAGGTGGGATCTGTCAATGTGTTGTCCAATGTGAAGTAATGCTATAACTAGTACTGAAACAATATTTTACACTTTGTGTTTCTGTGTGGGTGCAAACTGATGAAATCTTTCCTTAATATATACTGAATTGATAATTGAAAATGAATCTTGATGTGAATGGAATGGGAGAGGGAGCGGGAGATGGGAGGGGTGTGAGTGGGAGGGAAATTATGGGGGGGGGGAAGCCATTGTAATCCATAAACTGTACTTTGGAAATTTATATTTACTAAACAAAAAAAAAACGATAAAAAAAGAAAATAGTGTGTGCTATTGTCAAGTTTTTTAAAAATCAAAATTAAGTTTGAGAAAAAACAGTATTAAGAAGTTCAAGAGCCCAGAATTAAAATACCTGAAGGAACCAATCAGGTGACCCAAGTTGCTAAGCTGCGACAAGTATTGGGCCACAGGTAGCAATGGGGATTTTGTTGAATGGGGGAATACAAGTTTATGCTAGAGACTTGCTGGTATTCAAGGATCAGTGGGGCTCATTCTCTTTGAATTACCTTGAAATTAACTGGGAATCAGACTTTTACATGAAGTTTCTGAGTTTTAAAATTTGCTTTGTTAACTGAATCAAAGAACATGCAGATGGCTCTTCAGGTTAATTTAGTCCCCAGGGACACCTCTTAGAAACTTTTGAGGCAACTGAAGAGGGGAAGGACCCAGGCAGGCTACAGTCTCTGAGTTGAAAAATTAAAAGAAAGAAATCAGGCTACTGGGAATTCCAGTGAGCTTCAGAGGGAAGGGAAACCACCATGCTAACTGGCTTAAAAGACCACAGAAAGGGTTTTTACAAGCACTAGCAATGTCTGACTCATTTTTTCTTTTTTTTTTTGTTTTGTTTTGTTTTGTTTTTTGGTTTTTGTTTTTTTTTGCTACAGTGCAGTGAGTTACATTGCTTTATTCTTCCCAGAAAGAGGACAGGTTATTAAAAATTCAGGGCCGTCCCCAGTTCTTGAAAACTGAAATGCCTTTGTATGTAAGCCCTTTCACACACACACACACACACACACACACACACACACAGAGTCATGTATGTAGAGATATTTAGTGATTTTACTGTTAACAACATGTTCTCTCAGTTTATTTCTCATGAGATTCTCATTATCAAACTTTTATTTAACTCTCATTTTTCCAGGTGTACAGATCATAAGTTATCACTGAAATGTAAATCTTTGCTCCAGTTTCTGTGTAGAAACAAATATGAAAACAGTATAAATAACAGCAAAGCTACCATGTTCTTAAATAAATTCTCTGGGTACTTCTGTCTTTGAGTGTTGCATATAATTGACCAATTACATTTCTTTATTGTTTTATGGTTTATTATTGTCTAATTATCTCAGCATTTCTGAAAATAATGGTACATGGGGCAGATATCATGGTAGAATTATCTGAATGGAAATTTTCTTAATGGCAAACATTTAGTTAGTAATTAATATGGAAGCTAAATTTTCCCAAAGCACAATGAAACACATCTGTGCATGTATTTGACCATACTCTCTCCTCCTGGCAGAGTCATTAGGTAGATTTTTGAGTGATTTTCCCTAGAGACAATTGATTGAGGAGAATCATTTCTGATTGTTTTAGAACACCCATTAGAAACACATTATTTGTTTATTTGTTTGCTTTCTTATTTTCCTCTTGGGGTGTTGGATTGATAGGCTCATGGTTGATATCCTACAAGATTGTATACTCTTGAGTGGGAGCAAAGCCACATAGAAGAAAAGAATTCAGGGGCCAGTATTGTGGTATAGCAGGTTAAAATGCTGTTTTTGACTTTGGTTTCCTATGTTGTGGTGATGGTTCAAGTCTCATCTGCTCTGTTTTCTATCCAGCTCCCTGCTAATGCTCTTGGGAAGGCAGAAGGGGATGGCTCAATATTTTGGACCCCTGCCTCCCACGTCGGGGACCAAGATAGAACTCCCAGTTCCTGGCTTTGGTATGGCCCCGTCTTGGCTCTCGAGGGCATTTGGGGAGTGAGCCAGCAGATAAAAGATCTTCCCTTCTCTCTGCCTCTCCTTCTCTCTCTGCTGCTCTGACTTTCAAATAAATAGATAAACCACTATATACATTTTGAAAAGAAATTAAAAGAAAAATAATTCAGATATGAAGCAGGGAAAAAAGTGCCCTAAGGGGGAAGGAGGTGGGCAAAAGTAATTCTCTGTGTGAAAAGTAAGCACCTTTGATAAACGAATAGAGGGTGGTGTGCCAACAAGAGTGAAGATGACGTTTATTGATAACATGTGACTAATAGCCATTCGATAGTTCTTAGGGAGATCAACGTGCCCCAATTCAGTGAAATTCCACTTATTTGCATTCTTTCTTATCTTCACAGGAGAAATAGCAGAGAATTCTTACATGAGCTTCCTCAGAAAGAACTTCAGAGAACTGAGTGTAATTTTAAAGAAGCCGTCAGCAGTTCTGCTATCTTCAGAAGGTCCTCAGATTTGTGCCTCATTGGGTTTCTTTATGTCCTCTTTTTAGGAGAACTGTAATTCCTTCTTTTGATGCCCCTCTGCCACCTGGAAAAATGTAGAGTTCAAAAGGGAAAAGATAAAGATGGCCTTTGTTGAGACATTATTTTCTTGCTCCACAAATGCCTTTTTCCTTTCCATTCATAAAATCACTTTGATTATCTTTTAGGACTCTCATTCCATTTATTTCCTCTTGTCTTCCGGGTATATCCCTATGTCTGTTTCTATTTTTAAAAGCTATGTTCTCTAGCTATACTGTTGTAAGGATAAAATTCAGTTATATTAAAAATAAATATACTTTTATTATAGTCTACCTTTCTAAACCTAAGAATGCTGCATGCATATATGCATATGCAAACACCCACATAGATTCACTCAGTACCTTATTGTCTCCCATGTGTTCTTTATTACCCTATATCATGTAATAAACTTTGCACTCTCCTTTAAGGTTTCTATAAGAAATGACCTGATGTTGGAAGTTTAAGCAATGTAAATATCATCCCCCATTTTTTTCTAATTGAATAGTCCATTAGTCAGCATTATGTCACTATAATGAAATACCTAAACAAACTAATTTTACAAAGAGCAGAAGTTTATTTTGGTGCTCACGGTCAATGACTGGAAAGGCCTCATTGGTTTGGGCTTTGGGATGGTCTTCTTGTTGGTAGAGTCCCAAGGTGGCAGAGTATCACACAGCAAGAAGAGGGAGCATGGGATTCTGTAGGTCCTTTATGTCTCTTTTTTTATTTGACAGATAAAGTTAGACAGTGAGAGAGAGAGACAGAGAGAAAGGTTTTCCTTCCATTGGTTCTCCCCCCAAAATGGCTGCTACGGCCAGTGCCGCACAGATCCGAAGCCAGGAGCCAGGTGCCTCCTCCTGGTCTCCCATGAGAGTGCAGGGGCCCAAGCACCTGGGCCATCCTCCACTGCTCTTCCGGGCCACAGCAGAGAGCTGAACTGGAAGAGGACTAGAACCCAGTGCCCATGGGATGCCAGTGCCGCAGGTGGAGGATTAATCAAGTGAGCCATGGCGCTGGCCCTATGTCTCTTCTTATAACACCATCAGGAGTCAGTCATGAAGATGTCATCCTAATGACCGTATCTAAACCTAGTCATTTTCCAAGGCCTCACCCCCTAAAAACCATGGTTAGACTAAGTGTTCACTGCTAATAACATTAACATTTTACCTTGTGGAATAAACTTTTGCAAGAATTTGGGAGGACAAACCAAAGCTAACAGTATCAGCGATAGACATCTATGTTGTATATTGTTAAGAGACAACAAGTTTACTTAATTGAAGTATATCAGACATTTCAATGCAGGTACAATTCAGGTTACACCAGTTGTTTTAACTTCTATAGGTTTTGTCTGTGGCACACAATACTTCTCTATTTAGAATATCTTTAATAAGAGCTCTATTGCCCATTTTACCTACATTGTTTTGAAATCTACCTCAAAATGGATTACAGCAATTCGCAAAATAAGAAAGTAGGAACATTCACTAATATGCTCTAATCACAGTGGGATTTACCTAATTTCCCCCGAGAAGCAGGCCTTTTTAACCTAACTTACTTGAGACACTGCTCCATAGTAATAGACTTGGTGAATGACCCCATGAACAAAGGGCGCCTCTCGTTAATACCCTCATTGCAGTGGCTGAGTAATAAAGTATTGGCAGAACAAAAATTGTCTTTAATGATTGATCTCAAGCATATGTTTTTTGTGTTTCCAGTAACTGTGGCAGAAATTCTTTGTTGTCAGTTGTAGATTAGGAGCAAAGCAACACAGACCTCCGAAGAGGATACACCATGTGAAATCTGCAATTAGGAACAAGCGCAGCTGACAAAACCAAGAGTCATGAACACATGCAGAGAGCATGTCATGGAGAAGCTGCCACTGGAAGACTTAGGAAGCAAACACTTAGCTGACATTGCAGTACCAGTGAATGTACATGGATTTTTTTCCCCTTAGCTATCCATCCTTTATTGTAACTATCAAATTAGCCAGTGTGTTAGAGAGAGTGGTATGCTCCTGGGAAGGGGCAATAATTTCTTCTCCTCTCACTCATATTCCTGGTTGACAGTTCCCTAGGGGGACAGCAGAAGTAAATTTAGACCTGCCCTGATGGAGGCGAGTCAGCTCATTAGCAGCTGCCATCACAGCACTTTACCTTCGGCTCACAGATGGAGACAAGAGCTCTTTGAAGGCGATTCTGAGGCAGCTTCGCATGGAGCAGCAGAAGCAGGGATTCTGTAAAGTGTCGTTTCCCTGGAAACCAAGTGCAACAAATATCCTGTTGTCATCAGTTCAGGATGCGTATAGTTCACACATAAATGCTGGGTTTGTGGAGAAATGTGCACAGTGGATGCCTGTGTTATAGATACATGTAAGCGCAAGGTTGTAAGGACTGCCAGTCAGCCCCTTTATGGAGTCGTGAACTCTTTATAAAGAGCGGTGTGTTACAAGGTCTGACATAAATTATTCCTATATGATGTATGTGCAACGCAGAGTTCCCATGTGAAGCACAGTATTCCCTTATGCAATTTAGAAGGAAGTATCAATTTTAATTGAATTAGATCTTGTTTTCTCGTTGAGGCCTATCTTGTTAATTTAAATCTTCAGATTCTTACTTGTGGGAATGTCAGTACTGGAATTTTATCTCATTAATATTTCAAGAAAAAACCATTCTGCTTTCATCATACTCATTAGACTCAAGGTACAAGTGAAAATGGAGGCATTATTTTTCACATTACCTTTTATTTAAGTTCAATGGACCTTCCATATCTGTGGGTCCTGCAGCAGATGATTCAACCCACTCTGTCTTGACAATACGTGGGGGAAATTGCATCTGTACTGAACTAACACAGATTTTGTTTTCTAGCTACCATTCCCTATACAGCATAAAATTATTTACATACTGTTTATATTGCATAAAGTATTATACTAAGGACTTTGACATCCATGGATTTTGGTGTCTGAGACAATCCTGAAATCAATTCCCGATAGATATTGAAGGATGACTGCATTTATGGGGTAAAATCCTGTTTACCAGATCTTAAGAGATGCTGGGCTTTAAATTATATATGAGTTTAACATCCTGTCTATCTAAAAGGAAACTTGAATGACCATAAAATAGACTTAACACAGTAAGTAGTCTACAACTCTGAGTTCAAATTCTATTAGATAAAATTCTAGCATAATTTCTCAAAAAGAAATTCAAACGATGATTATTCAAATAGAAAATTTTATGAAAGAATAAGCTATCTATCCATGATATAGATTAATGACTTTTTTTAAACAATAGCACCTTAAATGGATCTTTTTAAAATTTTTTCATTTTTATTTTCATTTTACATATTTTAGCAGATTCAATATGATTTGTAGATACAAGTATAAGAACATACTCATATTCCTCTCATACCTCCCTTCTACCTTTCTTTATTTTTTTATTTTTGAGGTAACATTTTACATTTACATTATAGTAAAAGTCTTAATATTTTATTGAATAAGAAGTTTAATAAGTTGAAATAAAAGAGACCCTAATTTATTGAGAATATAGACAGCACATATAAATAATCATTGAATACAAATGACCATTTCATCCATACACAGTGTTTTTTTCTCAATTAGTCGTTCATAATTTTTTTCAATGAAATAGAACTAATGACAATGTAACATCTAAATATTTCTTGTGTGGTTATAGGATAATAATTAAGTTCATTTAGAATGTAAGCCATTTTCTCTCCATAGTTTATACATAAGGATAATTTTACGCAGATTGAAATGCAAATAATTATATATTTTCTTACCCCATTAGTTATTACAAACAGGGAAAACATATGTTATTTGTCTTTTTAGGATTGGATTGCTTTACTAAGAATAATGGATTCCAGTTGCAACCATCTTATTGCAAAAGACAAGATTTCTTTTTTCTTTTTTTTTTACAGCTGAGTAGTACTCCATAGCATATATATATATATAAAATAGTTTCTTTAATTATATATAATATAATTATATATTATAATTTCTTTAATAAGTCAACAGCTGATGGACATCTGGGTTTATTCCATATATTACCTATGGTGAATTGTGGTGCAGTGTACATGGGGGTACATTTAACTCATCATAGAATCATAGAATGATTTCTTTTAGTTTAGGTAAATCTCAGAGTGGGATGGCTGATCGTATGATAGCTCTATGTTCAGATTTCTGAGGTATCTCCATACTGTCTTCCACGATGACTGCACCAGTTTACATTTCCATCAGCTGTGGACCAGGGTCCATTTTCCCCACATCCTCACCAGCATTTGTCATTTGTTGATTTCTGAATGAGAACTATTCTAACTGGAGAAAGGGGGAAACCTTATCATGGTTTTGATTTGCATTTCCCTGATGGCTGTGATCCTGAGCATTTTCTCAAGTGTCTGTTGGCCATTTGAATTTCCTCTTTAGAAAAATGCCTGCTCAAGTCCTTTATCCCTTTATTAACTAGATTGTTTTGTTGTTGTTGAATTTCTTGAGCTCTTTATAGATTCTAGAAGTTAACCCTTTATCAGTTGCATAGTTTTTAAATATTGTCCCCCATTCTTTCTGTTGCCTTTTAACTTTGCTGATTTTTTTTCTTTTGTTGTGCAGATGCTTCTTGATTTGATGTAATCCCATCTGTCATTTTTGGCTTTAATTGCCTATGACTCTGTGGTCTTTTCTAAGAACTCTTTCCTTATGCCAATGCCTTGGAGAGCTTCCCTAATGTTCTCTAGTAATTTGATGGTACTAGTTCGTAGATTTAGGTCTTTGATCCATTTTGAGTGGATTTGTGTTTAAGGTGTAAAGTATGGACCTAGTTTCCTACTTCTGCATGTGGAGATCCAGGACCATTTGTTAAAGAGATTGCCCTTGGTCCAAGGATTGATTTTAGTTCTTTTGTCAAAGATAAGTTAGTTGTATGTGTATGGATTGATTTCTGGAGTTTTCATTCTGTTCCAGTGATCTATAAGTCTGTTTTTTCTGCCAGTACCAGACCTTGTAGTATGTCTTGAAATTAGGCATTGTGATGTGTCAGGCTTTGTTTTTGTTGCATAAGTTGTACTTTCAAAATTTATATTTATTAAATAAAAATTTTGTTTAAAAAAAGAAATGCTGAAAGAGACCTAACGGTGGTTATGGCTCCAGCTGGTCCATCTGGGTGTCTGGCTCAAGGGCCCTGGGGTGGCGAGGAAGCCTCTTTCAGGTACAATGATCTCAATCAGCGGGGTACCTCAAAGAGCTCATGGTAAGTAGAATTAAAAGATAAGTCTAATTTGGTGTCAAAAATGTTTTAAAATCCATGCTTAGTTCTTACATGATATGCCTTGTTCATGAACCTTTAGATGGTCCCTTCTAGAAAATTTTCAAAGTTTTTTTTTTCCACCAAAATAGGTGCACCTTTTAATTTCATTTTACAGGAATTTTTAAAGTACTTTCATACATGTATCCAGCAGATGGTACCACAAAGTGATTCCTTCCTTCGTTTGCCAAAAAATAAATCTATATCTATATATATATATAAAAGATTGTTTTAGCTATTTGAGTTCTTTTGTGTTTCCATATGAGTTTTAACATTGCTTTTTCTAGATTTGCAAAGAATGGTACTGGATTATTTCACTAAGTATGATGGTTTCCAGTTGCATCCATTTTGTTTCAGAATGCTGATTTTCAGGGGCCAGCACTATGGTGTAGTTGGTAAATCCACCACCCGCAGTGCAAGCATCCTATGTGGGTGCTGGTTTTAGTCCCAGCTGCTCCACTTCAGATCAAACTCTCTGCTATGGCCTGGGAAAGCAGTGGAAGATGGCCCAAGTGCTTGGACTTCTGTGCCCATATGGGCAACCCAGATGAAGCTACATGCTCCTGGCTTCTGATTGGCACAGCTCCAGCCATTTGTTCAATGAACCAGTGGTTGGAAGACCACTCTCTCTCTGTGCCTCTGCCTTTCTGTAAATATGCTTTTCAAATAAAATTAATTAATCTTAAAAAAGAAGACAGGATTTCAGTATTTTTTACAGCTGAGTAACATTCCATAGTGTATATGCAACGCGTTTTCATTATCCCATCGTTGGATGATGGTCATCTGAGTTGATTCTGTATCTTAGCTATTGAGAATTGAATTGCAATAAACATGGGTGTACAGATAACTCTTTTGTATCCTGATTTAATTTCATTTGGTTAAATTCCTATGAGTGGAAATGCTGGGCCACATGGTAAATCTATTATCAGCTTTCTGAGGAATTTCCATACTGTTTTCCACAATGGCTGTACTAGCTTGCATTCCCACCAACAGTGGATTAAGGTGCCTTTCCTGCCACATACTCTGCAGCATTTATTTATTTATATTTTTTGATTTCTGTATAAGAACCATTCTATCCTCATTGTGAAACCTCATCCTGGTTTTGATTTGCATCTCCCTGATGACAGTGATCCTGAGGATTTTTTCATGTGTCTGTGCGTCATTTAAATTTCCTCTTTTGAAAAATGCCTGTTCAAGTCATTTGCCCATTTTTCCAAGGGATTGTTTGTCTTGTTGTTTAGGTTCTTGAGCTCTTTACAGATTCTGGATATTAATCCTTTATCAGTTGCCTGGTTTGAAAATATTTTCTTTATTCTGTTGATTGCCTCTTGACTTTGTAGAGTTTCCTTTGCAGTGAAGAAGTTTCTTAGCTTGATGTAAACCCATTTGTCAATTTTTGCTTTTATTGCCTTTGTTTCTGGGGTCTTTTCCAAGAAGTCTTTAGCTATTTCAATGTCTTGAGATTTTCCCCAATATCCTCCTCTAATAATTTCATGGTATCATGTCACAGATTTAGATCTTTGATCCACTTGTTGTTGATTTTTTGTGTAAAATGTAAGGGAAATCCAATTTTCTCTGCACCATTTGTTGAGAGACTTTCCTTTCTCCAGGGATTTAAGCTGCTTTGTCAAAATTTAGCTTTTTGTAGATACATGGATTAATTTCTGGAAATTCTATTCTGCTCCATTGATCTACATGTCTGTTTTTGTGCCAGGACCAGGCTGTTTTTATTATAACTGCCCTGTAGTATGTCTTGAAATCTTGTATTGTAATGCAATGGGCTTTGTATTTGTTATTTTAGATTGCTGTAGCTATTTGAGGTCTCTTCTCATTCTAAATGTATTTTAGCTGGCCGGCGCCGTGGCTCAATAGGCTAATCCTCCGCCTTGTAGCGCCGGCACACTGGGTTCTAGTCCCAGTTGGGGCGCCAGATTCTGTCCCGGTTGCGTCTCTTCTAGGCCAGCTCTCTGCTATGTCCTGGGAGTGCAGTGGAGGATGGCCCAGGTCCTTGGGTCCTGCACCCGCATGGGAGACCAGGAGAAGCACCTGGCTGCTGGCTTCGGATCAGTGCGATGCGCTGGCCGCAGCGTGGCAGCCATTGGAGGGTGAACCAACGGAAAAGGAAGACCTTTCTCTCTGTCTCTCTCTCTCACTGTTGACTCTGCCTGTCAAAATAAATAAATAAATAAATGTATTTTAGCATCATTTTTTTCTAAATATGAGAAGAATGTCACTGGTATTTTGATTGAGTTCATGCTGAATCTTTAATTTTTTTTTTTCAGTAGTATGGACATTTTGATGATTTAATTCTATCAATTCACTAACATGGAAGATTTTTTCCATTTTCTTGTGTCTTCATCTATTTCTTTCTTAAATGTTTTGTAATTTTCATTACAGAGAATTTTCACCTCGCAGGTTAAGTTGATTCTAAGGTTTTTTTTTTTTTTAAGATTTATTTTATTTATTTGTAAGACAGAGTTACAGAGAGAGGCAGAGACACAGAGAGAGGTCTTCCATCTGCTGGTTCACTCCCCAGATGGCTGCAACAGCCAGAGCTGCGCCGATCCAAAGCCAGGAGCCAGGCGCTTCTTCCCAGTTTCCCACATGGGTGCAGGGCCCAAGGACTTGGGCCATCTTCCACTGCTATCCCAGGCCATAGCAGAGAGCCATATGGCATGCTGGCATTTCAGGCCAGGGCCTCGACTGTCTGTACCACAGTGCCGGCCCCTGTTCTAAGGTATTGGTTTTTTGTAGCTATTGTGAATGGGACTGATCTTATAAAATCATGCTCAGCCATGGCAACTTAAATGGAACTTGTAGGGTTTCACAGTATGAATATTGAGCTAGAAACTGGCTTAATTGGGCAGGTTGGCTTTTAAATGCTTATAAGTTTTTAACCATGAATTCAATGTTGCTAATATTTTAGTGTTTATGGAAAATATCAATGACATCATAGGTAAGCATTTTGCTTTTTTCCATATTTCCTACATGAGCCTTCCCTCACTTTGAGAGGCATAGTCATTATTAAAGTAGTCCTATAATTATCAGGACCAGGTAGGTATTATCCTGAAGTTTCACCTACAGAAATGGATGTATCATGAACCTCCATTATTTGTCTGTATGCACATGGTGAATTATTAATAGAGCTAGGTATTCAAAGTTTCCTTCTTATCATTTAATCACCACTTTATGATAGGGTACAATTCAGGTCTACCTAATTAATCTGTACTCATAATGTTTGATTCATTAATACAGACACATGTACTTATTTAGCTGTAGTTTGATCTACTTGGATTTGAAATATGCTTTTGCACAGTCTAGACTGTAAGAGGAGTGAAACTATCCCTTTTCAATTTCCTCCTTATTAAATGTCCCCTTGACTCTGGCCTTAGTGCTCACAGCAGAGTCTGTCTATGGATTTTCTAAACCAGCTCAAATCTTAATTTTTCAGGCATCAGTTATAGAGTTCTAAACGTTACAAAACATGTTGAAATTGAGTGCTTTTTACTCCACTCTGTGTTACCATGGGATTTTATCAAAGAGTATGACCTCTAATCATATTAATATTTAACTAAGCAATAAACATGCTTTGCTGTGAAGCTCAAAGCCAATAGAATTCTCTGTGGTGATGGCTCTCCTATTAAATTGACAGGATTTCTTTGGCTTTATCTCATTATTGTAAAATTGGGGTAAACATCTCAGTGTTCAAATTCCTGAAAATGCCCTAAAGGGCTTCTTTTTAATTCACATATCTAAATAAACATAAAATCCTAAATTGAACTTTAATTTATTTCCCCAAAGCTTTGTTTTAGAAAAATTATCCTAAAAAAACTTCAAACCTATTAGACTAGGATTTTAAAACAAGATAGAAGGAAAAATAGACCATTGATAAATTTAAGTAATTGTGTTATAAAAATTGAGAAAAAATTTTTAAAATGTGACAAGAAATCAATGATGATTTTCATATAAAATAAGGGAAAGAATCTCGATGTAAAGGCAATTAGAATTATTGAGATTATACTTAGATATAAATCTTACACGGGAATGTGTAGCATGGACAAGGTTATATAATAATCATGTTGCACCATCCTCCTGGATACACAAAATGAAATTTACCAGATCACCACCCACCCCTTAGAATCATGAGGTACCACTGGCTGAATTTTGATCAATAGTTTGTGGGCATTGATATTGAAAGCAATCTCCACTTTTTATTTTAAAAAATCATTCATTAATATTCTCTAGGTTCCTCTACCCATATGCAGTAACCTTGAAATTCACCTGTTCCAGATGGCATAACTGCAAGACAGAAGAATCCTGGGCCCCTATTGCTTAGAAATGTGTTGTAGTCTACTATAAATACCTTTGGAATATAGATAGTATCCCTAGGTTTCTTAAAATTAATTCATAGATAGATTCCATCAGTTACTGCAAAATCAGCTAAAACATAGTTTTTAGTTTTTATGTTTTTGGAGATGATCTAAAAGATATATTAATCATAGCAGTTCAGCTTCTCCCATTGATCAGCATTCTTACTTTCTTTTTTGATTTTGTACTTCCATGTTAGAAAACGTTAATTCATGCCTAAAGAAATATGGTTCAAAATCGTTAGTTTTGTTTAGGGGTGTGTGTGTGTGTGTGTGTGTGTGTGTATGTATGCATGTATGTATGTATGTTTTACCAAAGAAGGTAAAAGGGAATGAGGGCTCCTGTCACTCCAGGCCTCCATGTGGCAATTGTGGCTTATTTTGGAAAGGAGCAGCCCTGAGCAGGTACTCAGGAAGTAACTCTGGTCCTCAGAATTGACCTTTGCATTGCTAATCCTCCACTTGATCACTCTGGGTAAGGAACAGTGGAGCCTCCTGTTGGACATGACGAGTATTTCTAGCACTTGTAGTGCTTACAAGCCTTTCTTTTCTTTGATATCTAGAGAAATATGGCTTGTAATATTTTTCAGTATCTGTCCTTAGAATGATAAACATACTCTCAATGTTCTTTTGAGAGAGTAATTTTGATGAAAACATTGCCCTGGATTACCAGATTCTTCCCCGAACTCATTTTTTTTTCCCTGGAACTGTCTGTCTGGAACTGACAATGCAGTGACTACTCGTTTTAAAGAAATTCCCCAATAATATGGAAATTGTTTATAGTGGTGATTTATTTTAGCAATGATTTTTCCATCTCAAATTATTAGTTCACAAAATGGGTGAACATGGGTATAATCAGGTCTTTGTTATCCCTTGATGAAATTATACCCGTAACACCCCCTTGACAGGGTCACGAGAAGGCTTCTCAAGGTCATAAGGAATTTAAGCAAGGGGCTCAGAATGTATGGTCTAGAAAGTATAAATGTTGTTGGAGACTTATTAGTACTATTCCAAACAAATGCTATATAATACAAGAGTAATTGCCAACATTTGTGTTCCTAACTCAATTTCCTACAGAAAGAATAGCTAAAAAAAAACTATTAAATATCCATTACCTGTTGTTTAAGAACAAAAATAGCATCTTTTTTTTCGGACACTTCTTATCAAGCAATTGAATGCAGCAGGCTGATGTACAGTGGGAGTAGGGTTAGGCTGGTATTGACATTTTGCTTCCTAACTTAAATGATTAAACCTTCACTAAATTAGATCAAGGAATTTAATTTCTTTTCAAGCCTTTATGAATTTTCTCTAATACAGAAATGATCTGAGACAGAACACTCAAGAAAATTAAACAGAGACAACACCATCTGAAAAGTCTACACTGCACCCTGTGGGGGGCACTCATGGACCATCAGACACACACAGCTGAATGTTTTAGAGCAAATCTCTCAATATAATTTCCAATGCAAATTCTGATTTGTTTGCTATATGTTCACAGTGCATTCATGAAGCAAGATTTGAATAGTAGAGCAAAGACTAAAATGGAGGCGACACTCTTTCTGAAGGTCTTGAAAGCACATTTATACACTTAAAAATAAATCACAGTTTATTTACTAGTTAAATTCAATATGCATAATTTTAAAAATCTCTATCTGACATGGGCAGAATTAAATCCACAAGAGGGAAATCAATTGTAAAACTGTCACATTTGAGTATGGATCGTTTTGCATATGATAGAGAAGACAAAAGGGCTGAGGACAATGCAGTACCTTTTAGAGCAGCCAAAGACAGGCTGTCCCTGGAGCCAGCAAGGTCAGCAAGCTGCCAGGTCTTCCCATGTAAGGCCAGGGCAGAAAGATCATCCCCTGTCCATGTGAGGGGAATGAGTGGGACTCACAGGTCAGCGTGATAACTGCCAGCTCACTGTCTGGACTTTCTTAGGATCTAAAGAGTGGAGGTGACAAGGGATGGCTTCTGGGGAGATTTAAGATCTTTCCTCAAAAGAAAAATGATTCTCCATTAACCTTAAAGTTAAATACTGTTTGATGTGTGAATGATGTCTTATGCTGTTTAAATAATGCACAATCTAAATAAAAATTCAAGTGCATGCCAGTAGTAACAATTTAATATATTCAACAAGTTGAGAGCCTCTGAACACCATCCTTTTCCAAGAAAACCTGCCTACATGTCAATCCCACATTAAAGCACTCACCATGCTTAGGCATAATGCAATCATCAAAGGGAAGAAGTGTGTTTTCATTAGGAAAGGAAGAGAACAGAAATAGGACAGACTATGCAGCTTGTCCTTCTAATCCGTGACTGTAATGATAAAGGAAGGATTCCAAGATAGTTGATTAGGGGGTGACATGCTACACTAGGCTAGATATAAATAGCCCCCCCCCCCAAAAAAAAGTGTAGGAATTGCACACTTGGGGGAGAATTGGAGAGAAAACCACACTGGAAATACTACAGGAGGAGGAGGAACACTGGGGACCTGTGTGGAGGCCGTGGATTCTCAGCATGAACACAGACACAATGAATGACTGTAGCAGCCCCAGAGCTGGAGCGGGCGGCAGCTTGGAGATGGAGGTCAGAACTCATCAAGAAGCAAATGGTCCTTCAGATAGAACCCTGAATGGTGACTGCATTCTACCACAACAACCTGGATGGCTGTCATCGCCACTCATCCTTCCACACCCAAAGGGCCCTGAAGATGATGACTCCCTATCAGCAGGAAGTAGCCAGAACAGTATCGACACTGTTGCTTACCAATGAAATAAAAATTTCTGCTTCTATGAAAAAAAGAGATAAAGGAAAATACATCACTGGGATGTAGCAAATAAACATACAGATAAATGATATGTGTACAAATTTATGGAGGATTTCATCTGTGAGAGTCAAGAGAGGATTATGTATCTAGAGGAGAGAGGGTCACGAAAGAAGGAACAGTTCATTTAGGAAAGCATACTTAATTTTATATGAGGAATTAGTGAAACTTACATGATCACTGAAATGCTATAAACCTGATAAAAAAGGAAAGAAAAAACTGAAAATCATCAAATGCCTTGAATATTCCCTACAAATGCTTGAAAAACCTGAGAAGTCAGTAAGTTTCTCTTTGATTAGACTTACGGATGTCATTTTAAATTACTGGGTACTATAATGGGAAAATATCAATAAGATTATTTTTAAACATTTATTTATTTATTTGAAAATAAGAATTAGAGAGAGAGAGAGAGAGAGAGAGAAATTTTCCACCTGCTGTTTCACTCCTCAAATGGCCGCAACAGCCAGCCCTGGGCCAGAATGAAGCCAGGAGCCAGGAACTTCTTCCAGGTTTCCCACATGGATGGCAGGGGCCCAAGACTTGGACCATATTCTGTTGCTTTCCCAGGCACATAGGCAGAGAACTGGATTGAAAGTAGAGGAGCTGAGGCTTGAACTGGTGCCCATATGGGATACCAGCATGGCAGGTGGTGGCTTTACCCACCATGCCACAACAAGAAAGTGATTTTTAAAATACCTGTTTACAAAGTCAGTGTCAAATGGAACTGATTATAGTAAAGTACATGGACCCTTGAAGGTATTGTTTTATCTGAGTGATATATTTTTATATTCCAATCATACATACTATATAATCTACATATAAATGTATATAAATAAAATAACTTAAATTGTTGCTTATTTCATAAAATATTTTTATGAAATATAATGGGAATTGTGGAGTAATGAATGGGAAAGACCTCATCACTCTCAGGAGTGAAACTGAAGACTAATAAATAAGATTTTAAGGTCAAGTGGTAAGTAATGGATTGAGTATCACTTTTATAATAGTTTTGGTGAGAGAAGTGCATTACAATTTTTGGCTGCTTGCACTGAATTATTGGAAAAATACCCCCAAATATGTTTTGTTACATATTTTATTAAGTATATGAGACTAAAATGGGATAATGTGTTAAGCTTTAATTTTTAAACATTATTTTAAAAGTAAAGGTAAAAAAAAGCCTTAGCAAGTCAATGTTATGCTTAAAGCATATGATGTGGCATCTTAGTCTTTGGTATAAAATGTGAGAAATGCTTGCCAGATTCTACTTACAGGAATGTCGTACGGAAGTAGGAAGTGGAATAAAAAATGAATGGCCGTATTACTTTGCTTCCGTGCAGTTCCAAACATGAGATAAAATATAAAGAGACAGATTTCTTCAGAGCACGAGAACCCTGTAAATCATGACATAGATCTCTGTACTAGCTATTGATAAACTATGCCCAGTTCTCCTGATGAAAGAAATGGCTATGTCTCCCTAAAGCACTGTGACAAAAATGAGAGAGACACTTCTAATATCAAACTTTGTCAAAGAGAAGCAGGTGCTTCCACCACTATTGCCATTTGCTGCTTTCTCCAACGTGTGGTCAAGACAAACATTTTCAAAATATACCAGGAACTGTTCATTTTTATTTTACTTATTTGACAGGTAGAGTTAGTGAAAGAGAGAGACAGAGAGAAAGGTCTTCCTTCCATTGGTTCACCCCCAAAATGGCCGCTACGGCCGGCATGCTGCGCCAATCCGAAGCCAGGAGCCAGGTGCTTCCTCCTGGTATCCCACATGGGTGCCAGTGCCCAATCACTTGAGTCATCCTCCACTGCCCTCCCGGGACACAGCAGAGAGCTGGCCTGGAAGAGGAGCAACCAGGACTAGAACCCAGTGCCCATATGGGATTCTGGTGCCACAAGCAGTGGATTAACCAAGTGAGCCACGGCGCCAGCCCCTAGGAACTCTTAATATTTTCATTCTGAAAATTTTCAGAGAAAATAATTTGCAGTTTTCTGCGTAAACTTGAATGTTTATTTCAGTCAGAAACTTCTAAATTTTATTTTATTTAGTGACACTTGCATTTTAGTTGATGGACTTTTTTACTTGAATGTTAATTAAATTCATTGTCATCAGTGACTGATTTACATCAGTACTCTTTGTACCCAAGGTCCCTGAGTCATATTAGGCCACCTTGAAACATTCAGATAATGATAACAGCCAAGAATATTTTTCTTGTGATATAAAAATTCAAATTATTCTATATATCATCTTGGGCACATAACCAAATCTGCAATGAAGTGGTCCTTGCTGTTTTTCAAATATATGCCTTTCCATAGTTTCTGGATTAGAAGCTTGTCATAAAATTTTCCATTTAAAAATATGTTTTAAGTATTTTAGAGATGAATTTAGTCTTTGATTTGATTAGTTTCATATATAGTCTGTCATTGATTTAAAAAATATTACTACAACATTTAAACACTTTTGAATTTTCACAAGATAATATACAATTATAATTAAATGGTTAACAGGCCAACACAAAGTTTTGAAACCTTGTGCTTAAAAATTGAAAGAATAAAAGAAGATGAAGCATTGCATATTTATTTGAAGCAATGAAGATAAAATTTCCAGTACAATCTTATTTTCATATTTTAGCATAATTGCAGTGCTATGTATTTTACATGGATTATTCAAATGTTATATAACTTGTTATTCTTTAAGCATGTTGTATTCTCAAGTTATTGCATATATATTTTAAGAGTCAACAAATACCCTAAATAGCACTCTAACCTCAGAATCAGCCCTTAAGGCATTAGGATGAGAAGCCCTTAGGAGCATTTCAGGAACAAAAATCTGAAACACTGTGGCAAAAATGTTTTACATAATGGATCTCTGTGCGTGAGGCACCAATGGAAAGAGGGGCCATCAAAGAAGGATGTACTTTTCTCTGAAGAGAGGGGAGAACTTCCACTTTGTTTATGGCCCTGTCTATATACTGATGGAATTCCTGGCCTCAAAAGGCTTCCATAGCCTTCACAGCTCACATCAAAAGCCTCAGGTGATCACTGATGACATATATGAGTGTCAATTGTTAAATCAACAATAGAAGTCACTTTGCACTTGCTCTCCATGAAGGACATCTGCCCTTAATGAGTTATACTATGAGCAATAACTGTAAAACTTGTTCTCAAACAGTACTTTATAATTTGTATATGTGTGTGGGTGCACATTGTTGAAATCTTTACGTAGTGTAGAGTTGGCCTTCTGTAAATAAAGTTAATTAAAAAATGAATCTTGTTTTAGAATGTGATGGGAAAGAGAGTAGAAGGTGGGATGGGATTGGAGGTGCGAGGGTGGGTATGAGGGGAAGATTTCACTATATTCCTAAAGTTGTACCTATGAAATTTGTATTCATTAAATAAAACTTCCTTTAAAAAAAGAGTACTTAATTTGATGCATGTATAATGTAGAAAATATTTTTTCAACAATTGTAGTATTTCTAGTGGCAAGTAACAAATTGTCAACTTAAGTATATTTCAAAAGTTAGATAGACTTATTAGCCTACGCACATGCAAAGTCTTGTCTTCTCTTTCTTTGGTTTTGTCTGTTCTCTACAAAGACTGGACTCCATCTTGGTGGGAAATGTGCATCCATGATTCCAGATCACAAGTTTGTGTACCAGAACATTTAATAGAATTTTTACCCAGAAATTTTTTAAAATTTATTTATTTATGTTTTATTTATTTGAAAGGCAGACATAGAAAGAAAAGGAGAGAGAGAGTGAAAGAGACAAAGAGACAAAGAGCGAGATCCTCCTTTTGCTGGCTTATTGAATCCTATACTTGTCAATATCTATGTCTCTGATCATGAATACAGCTCATTACCTTAGGTCTCACTCCTATTCTTTATATGAAAAAGAACCAGTTGCTTTTTAAAAAAAATGATGGTTTCAGAAGGGAAAATTTCAACATGCGTGAAAAAATCAACATAATTTAAGTGAAGGGGGGATGGATTTCAAAGAAGCAGCCAAAAACCACTAACCCAATGGGACTTACCCATTTTTTAATGTGTGTATCCGGAAATTCTTTTCAAAGAAGATAAAAGACTGCTGATGATGACATGGTGTCTGCTTCTCCCAGTTTCTCAACTGGTTGACTATTCTCATTCTTCTTGCTTTTTATAATGAGATATTTTGAGAATTGTTTGGATTTATCAAGAAGTTGTAATGATATTACAGACTGTCCATATTCCACACACTTGGTTTCCTCCTATTGTTTATATGTTGCATTATTATAGGTAACTTTGTCATAACTAATTGACCATTATTGATGCATCATTGTTAATTGGTTCCAGGCTACCACATTTACACGTAGCCCTCATGTTACTTAAGTTCCTTTGGCTCTGACAATTTATGAAGCTTTCCTTTTTTAATTTGTTTGTTTTTTATTGGTGGGAACAGTTGTTGGGTGATTTGACAGCTTTGAAGAGTAGGATATTTTAGAATATCCAATTGTAACTTGCATGTTTTTATATTAGACTGTTTTGGAAGATCACAGAGACAAAGTGTCGTTTTCATCACATTATATCAAGGGTACACACTGTAAACATAACATCACTTGCAATGATAAATTTATGCCTGTCAGCTTTCTCCACATGAAGGTACTTTTTCTACTCCTCCTTTTTCACACACTACTCTGGAAGGAAGTCACTTGGTGTGACACACCCTGAAGGAGTAGACAATTAATCTCCATCATCTAGAAGGTGTATCTGCATGAATTATTTGGAATTCTTCAGGGAACGTTTGTGTGTTTTCCTCCAATTAATTTTTTATTTAACCACTTATCAGAATTCATAAACATGCATTATATATGTTGGGTTATAATCCAGTACTACTGAATTTATTATTTTTAAGACTTATTAAGGCTGTTACTACAATGTAAATATAAAATGTCATCTCAGAAACTTTAAAAAAAGGCAGAAAAGAGAAATATGGGAGGGAGAGAGAAAGGTAATACATTATGTTCTTATACTTGTAACTACAAATCATATTGAATCTGTTAAAATTAATTAAAATTAAAATAAGATTAAGAATAATAAAATAAAACATAAAATATTTTATTTATTATCTATTTGAAAGGCAGAGAGAGGGAGAGAGAGAGCAAAAGAGAGAAATAGAGATAGAGGTAGAGAGATCGTCCATTAACTGGTTCACTTTCCTAATGGCTGCAACAGCCAAGGCTAGGTCAGGTCAAAGCCAGGAGCCAGGAATTCCATCTGGGTATCCCATGTGGGTGTATAGGCCCAAGGACTTGGGCAATCAATCCTCTGCTGCTTTCTCAGGCACATTATCCATTATCAGGGAGCTGGATTAGAAGTGGAGCAGCCAGAACCTATATGGATATCCATATTTATGGCCAGAATTTCAGACTGTGGCTGAACGGATTGTATCACAATATTGTCCCCTACTGAATTTATTGTGATGCTAGAATTGTTCTACTTTTGGATAGTGGCCACTGGTTTAGTTGGCTTCTCTTTCACATTGATGTACTTTCTGCTCCACTTTTTAAAAATAATTTTGTTCATTTATAAAGGAGAGATTTAATGTATATCATATATACAGTTTTAAAATCATAATAATACTTCCCACTCTACACTCCCTTCCTCCTTCCTCCCACTGTCTTCTTTAATTTCTATCCTCACAGAAGTATTGGTCATTACTCTAGCGGGGATGGGGATCTTTTCTCTGCTAAGGGTCATTTGGATATTTGTAATATTATTTGCAGGGTTTATAAATTAGCCTGCTATATATTTATTGAAATTTGAGTCCCACCTACAGCTGCCTTAGAAGAGTGAGACCAAATGTTTCTATGGACCTTATATAGCCCACAGGACAGACTTTCTTCACTTCTGATGTTGGCTTCCAAATGTGGTACTAGAAAAAGAATGTCATTGATACCTACGAACTTTTTAGAATTATGGGCCCTATGCTTGACCTATCTACTGAATTAGAATTTCTGGGTTCTCTATGCACAAATCTGTCTTTCAATAAGCTGTGATGGTTATTCTTATAAATGGAAAAGAGAACCAGAGCTCAGAAGTTTCATGAGAAGAGGAGTATATATTTACTGCATTCTATTGCAGAGAATTGAAGAACAAAACAAGTAAACAATTCAATAAGAGACATTTGGCAAAAACATTACATTTTGGTTGAAATGTGTGATCTGAATCTATTTATGTGATCAATAATCTGAATTCTTCTTTTAGAAAAACTGTTTAAGTTTTAAATTAATTACCTGTTAATGTTTTTCATAATAAAATCATTTTAAAAGTTTCATGTCTATACTAAACTCATACAAGTTTAAATATAATTCCAAATCTTCTGATTATCCTCCTTGGACATCATTTTTTTTTAAATCACGAGTCTAATTTCTCTTTTATATAATTCTTTGTGAAGACAAACGACAATGAATCTTAAACTTCATTGAATAAATCAAATGCACAGACAGCTACTCTGAAAGGAAATACTAAGCTTTATTAAACCAGAGCTTTATTAAACCAGAGCTTCTTACTGCCTTTGTGTATGTGTGTGTGTGTGTGTGTGTCTTGGTCTCTCACCAAAGACAAAGCAAATTAATATCACAAGAAAAATGGTGAGCTGCTATTGAGTTTTGGGATAAGTATTGAGGAAGAAGTTTTTAATAAAAGATTTCTATTCTGAGTCAGATAAAATTAATATTATTGAATTATTTTGTAATGTATATTTGAATTGATTTGGTACTTTGGAATTAGTAAGTATTTTCTATTCATAAAAATTTTGCTTGTGTCTGTATAAGCTCCTTTCAGATTTTAATAATTAATATATAGAAATGTTAGAGATAATTTATAGTGACATTTACTTTATCATTTTTTCTTGTCTTAAGACAGACTTGAATCTGTTATCTGTGTTAATTTACCACATAACCAAAATAAAATTTTAAAATGCATGATAAATTGTGATTTTTAAAAACCATTGATTTTGTCCTTTTACCTTCTATTATCATATTTTTTCTCATATTTAGCATGCTAAGTAATGAATTGAAATGTAACAACTTCAAGAGATTCATATTTTTCTGAAGGAAAAAATCAGGGGCATTAGGCTAAAGGTTTTATGTTTCCAATATATGCTTTGACTAGCTTTCATGTACACATGTTTAAACGAGTAGAATGATAAATACGTTTAAAAAGTGTATCTTTGCTTTGTGCTTCATCTACAAGATCTGTAAATCTATGTCATCAACCAAAGATCCTAACACTGATCAGATCAGTTTCTCCCCTCCTGAATCATGCCTCCCAACCTCAAAGTTTTCTATATAGAGACAGAGCTGTCACTGCCAAGGACTTTACTGCTTCTACTTATAGACTGGATGATATTTGACTGCCAAAGTAATACATCAGTCATTACAAGATGACTCACACCATCCGCTTCTTGGCAAGGATATACATATTGCTAACAATAACATTTCTCTGGAAAGCTTTAAGCATTAATGCACTCATATTTTTATTGAACCAAAACTTCTTATGAAATGAATATTGTCAAGTTTTCCCACAGGTTTATAAAAAATGCTGTACAACTTCTTTAAACTAAAGCTAAACGGTACATTTCATCCTTTAATAATGTCCTTATGATTTATTTTTAAACATTTTAAATTACTGAAGAATTATATCCTCAAGATAGTCAGATTTTATTTAGATATTCTTTCACGTCTATTTGTTATTCAAAAATGTTAATTTTATTAATTTAAGAATTCGTATTAGTTTTCTATTACTGTAACCAAATATGCAAAGCTATGTTATTTGCAAAAAAAAAAGTATGTTATATAAGTCATAGTTTTGAAAACAGAAAGCCCTAACAACATGGCACTGGCTTCACAAAGTTCCCCTTGGTTGTGTCAGTTCATAGAAAGTGGCATCATGGTGGAGTATATGGGACTGGGAAAGATGACATGGGGAGACAGAAATACAAAGAGTGTGGAGGGATTCAACTTGTGTTTTCATGAGAACTCACTGTAAAAGAACTAGATGGGATCCCATGAGAGCTACTAAATCCCTTTCATGGGCTTCCAAGGGTGATGCCACTAGTGATCCAATCATCTTGCACTATGTCCTACCTCATAACAGTCCAACGGGATTTGATACTGTGATGCGTGCCTTAAGCCACTGCTCATCCTGGCATCACTTACCTGAGTGTCAGTTCCAATCTCGGCTACTCTGCTTCTGATCCAACTTTTTGCTAACAGAACTAGGAGTGTATATCTGTGTCCCTAATACCAACTTGAGAGACCTGGATGGATTCCTGGCTCCTGGCCTTGGCCTGACCTAGCCAAGCCATTCCTGACATTTGGCGAGTGAATTAAGTGACTTAAAGAGCTCTCTCTCCCTCTCTCTTTCTCTCTCTCTCTGAGTATGTGTGTGTGTGTATGTGTGTGTATGCTTCTCCTCTCTCTTAGTCTGTCTATCTTTCAAATAAATAAATAGTTATTTAAAAGGATAAATGTTGCACAACCTCTTAACATTGTCACACTGGAGGATAAGCTTCCAACATAAAATTTCAGGGAACACATACAAACCATATCAGTCCACCTGGGGCTCCCAAGATTCATATCTCATAAATTAGAAAGCATTCATTCCATCCGCAATAATTGCAAAGTCATAAATTGTTCAAAATCACTTAAAAGTCCAGGTCCAGAGGTTGGTGTTTGGGCACAAGTTAAGCTACTGACTGAGAAGGCTGCATCACATATCAGACTATCTGGTTTGAACCCTGACTATTCTGCTTCCAATCTAGTTTCCTGCGAATGTGTGCCATGGGAAGCCACAGTTATGACCCAAATACTCAGGTCCCTGTCACCCGCATGGGAGAACCAGATTGAGTTTTGAGTTTCAGGCTTCTGGCTTCAGCCTGGTCCAGCTCTGTCTATTGTGGGTATTTGTAGAATGACCCAGCTGACAGAAGATCTTTCTTTCTGTCATTTTGCCTTTCAAATAAATAAATTTTTAGAAATCTTCATAAAATGTCCCAAGTTTAAACTCTTATGTTTCAACAGTAAGCCTTCAAAAATAATAATAATAAAAACAAGGATGTATTTCCAAGATGCAATAGCAGGCAGAAATAGGGTAAAAATCCCTATTCCAAAACAGAGAGATAGAGAAGTAGAAAGGGAGAACTTTCCCAAAGCAAGACTGAAGCACAGCAAGGTAGGCATTCAATTTCATTTGTTTATTTTAAATTTTTAACAGACACATAAATTATGCATATTTATTGAGTACCATGCAATGTTTATAGTATATATATATATGAATACACACACACACATATAAACACCTAAATAGGGTAAATATATTTATCTCTTCAAATGTTTAAAATTTCCTTATGGTGAAAATATTTAAAATCTCACCTTCTAGTTTTTTGTTGCATTGTTGCTTTCGTAGAGAAATATATGGTATATAACATTACAGTCATCCTAATGTACATTAGAACAACAGAATTTCTGCTCCTAACTATAACTTAGTATCCGTTAATCAAATTTTCCTCATTTGTCTTTGTCTTCTTTTCTCCCCATTGTTTGGAAACCACCATTATATTTGCAACTTCTATGAGATCATTTCTTTTTGTAAACTCCACATGCAAGTGAGGTTACACGATGCTTATTTTTCAGTGCTTGGCTTGCTTCATTTAATATAACCACCCCCTGCTTCATCCATGTTATACAAATGACAAGATTTCACCAATTTTTATGACTGAACAATAGCTGATTGTGTATATGCACTGTGTTTTCTTTACCCACACAAAGATGTATTGGCTATTGTGAACAGTGTTAACATAAATATGAGAATACAGATATCTCTTTCAACTCACTTGGATATGTACTTGGTAGTGGGATTGGTGGATCCCATAATAATTCTATTGTTAATTTTCTGAGGAACTTCTATAATGTTTTCCACAGTGGCTATAAGAATGTTTACTAAAAGTACAGTGTTCATTTCTCCACATCCTCACCAATACTTATTATCTTTTGTCCTTTTCATAAAAGTCAATCTAATTTGAGTGAGGTGTGATATTGTTTTGGCTTTGATTTGCATTTCTCTGATGATTAGTGACATTCAGCATGTTTTAAATAAATATATGTAATTGGTATGTGTTCCTTGGAGAAATGTCTGTTTTAGATATAGTGCTCACTTGTAATTATATTATTTAGATTTTTGCTGCTGAGTAATTGAGTTCCTTTTTTTTTTTTTTTTTTTTGGACAGGCAGAGGGCAGAGTAGACAGTGAGAGAGAGAGAGACAGAGAGAAAGGTCTTCCTTTGCCTTTTTTTTCTCTTTTATTTAATGAATATAAATTTCCAAAGTACGACTCATGGATTACAATGGCTCCCCCCCCCATACCGTCCCTCCCACCCACAACCCTCCCCTTTCCCACTCCCTCTCCCCTTCCATTCACATCAAGATTCATTTTCGATTATCTTAATATACAGAAGATCAGCTTAGTATACCTTAAGTAAGGATTTCAACAGTTTGCTTCCACACAGAAACATAAAGTGAAAAATAATAGATGATTTTTTTTAAATGATGATGAAATCAGATCAGAACTATTGTCATGTTTAATCCCAGTGAGAGTCAAGTTGGGAATTGATAATTTCTTTTTTTTTTTTTTTTTTTTTTACAGAAGATCAGTTTAGTGTACATTATGTAAAGATTTCAATCGTTTGCACCCCCATAGAAACACAAAGTGAAATATACTGTTTGAGTACTCGTTATAGCATTAAGCCTCAATGTACAGCACGTTAAGGACAGAGATCCTACATGAGGAGTAAGTGCACAGTGACTCCTGTTGTTGACTTTACCAATTGACACTCCTGTCTATGCCATCAGTAATCTCCCTATGCACCAGTCATGAGTTTCCAAGGCTATGGAAGCCCCTTGAGTTCTCTGACTCTTATCTTGTTTAGACAGGGTCATAGTCAAAGTGGAGGTTCTCTCCTCCCTTCAGAGAAAGGCACCTCCCTCTTTGAAGACCTGTTCTTTCCACTGGGATCTCACTCACAGAGATCTTTTTGCCAGAGTGTCTTGGCTTTCCATGCCTGAAATACTCTCATGGGCTTTTCAGCCAGATCCGAGTGCCTTTAGGGCTGATTCTGAGGCCAGAGTGCTATTTAGGACATCCGCCATTCTATGAGTCTGCTGAGTATCTCACTTCCCATGTTGGATCACTCTCCCCTTTATTTATTCTATCGGTTAGTGTTAGCAGGTACTAGACTTGTTTATGTGCTCCCTTTGACTCTTAGTCCTTTCATTATGATTAATTGTGAACTGAAATTGATCACTTGGAATAGTGAGATGGCATTGGCACATGCCACCTTGATGGGATTGAACTGGAATCCCCTGGTATGTTTCCAACTCTACCAATTGGGGCAAGTCAGTCCGAGCATGTCCCAAATTATACATCCCTTCCCTCTCTTATTCCCACTCTTAATGTTTAACAGGGATCACATTTCAGTTAATTTTCAACACTTAAGAATAACTGTGTGATAATTACAGAATTAAACCAGTCATATTAAGTAGAACAGACAAAAAAAATACTAAAAGGGATAATGTATTAAGTTGTTCATTAACAGTCAGGGCTATGCTGATCAAGTCACCATTTCTCATAGTGTCCATTTCACTTCAGGAGGTTTCCTTTTTGGTGTTCAGTCAGTTGTCACCGATCAGGGAGAACATATGGTATTTGTCCCTTTGGGATTGGCTTACTTCACTCAGCATGATGTGTTCCAGATTCCTCCATTTTGTTGCAAATGACTGGATTTCGTTGTTTCTTACTGCGGTATAGTATTCTAAAGAATACATATCCCATAATTTCTTTATCCAGTCTACCGTTGATGGGCATTTAGGTTGGTTCCAGGTCTTGGCTATTGTGAATTGAGCTGCAATAAACATTAGGGTGCAGACCGCTTTTTTGTTTGTCAATTTAAATTCCTTTGGGTAAATTCCAAGGAGTGGGATGGCTGGGTCGAATGGTAGGGTTATCTTCAGGTTTCTGAGGAATCTCCAGACTGACTTCCATAGTGGCTTGACCAGTTTGCATTCCCACCAACAGTGGGTTAGTGTCCCTTTTTCCCCACATCCTCGCCAGCATCTGTTGTTGGTAGATTTCTGTATGTGAGCCATTCTAACCGGGGTGAGGTGAAACCTCACTGTGGTTTTGATTTGCATTTCCCTGATTGCTAGTGACCTTGAACATTTTTTCATGTGCCTGTTGGCCATTTGGATTTCCTCTTTTGAAAAATGTCTATTGAGGTCCTTGGCCCATCTCTTAAGTGGGTTGTTGGTTTTGTTTTTGTGGAGTTTCTTGATCTCTTTGTAGATTCTGGTTATTAACCCTTTATCTGTTGCATAGTTTGCAAATATTTTTTCCCATTCTGTCGGTTGTCTCTTCACTCTCCTGACTGTTTCTTTTGCAGTACAGAAACTTCTCAATTTGATGCAATCCCAATAGTTGATTTTGGCTTTGACTGCCTGTGCCTCCCGGGTCTTTTCCAGAAATTCTTTGCCTGTGCCAATATCTTGAAGGGTTTCTCCAATGTTCTCTAGTAACTTGATGGTGTCAGGACGTAGATTTAGGTCTTTAATCCACGTTGAGTGGATTTTTGTGTAAGGTGTAAGGTAGGGGTCTTGCTTCATGCTTCTGCACGTGGAAATCCAGTTTTCCCAGCACCATTTATTGAATAGACTGTCCTTGCTCCAGGAATTAGTTTTAGATCCTTGATCAAATATAAGTTGGCTGTAGATGTTTGGATTGATTTCTGGTGTTTCAATTCTGTTCCATTGGTCTATCCATCTGTTTCTGTACCAGTACCATGCTGTTTTGATTACAACTGCCCTGTAGTATGTCCTGAAATCTGGTATTGTGATGCCTCCGGTTTTGTTTTTGTTGTACAAGATTGCTTTAGTTATTCGAGGTCTCTTGTGCCTCCATATGAATTTCAGCATCATTTTTTCTAGATCTGCAAAGAATGTCTTTGGTATCTTGATTGGGATTGCATTGAATCTATAAATTGCTTTTGGGAGAATGGACATTTTGATGATGTTGATTCTTCCAATCCATAAGCATGGAAGATTTTTCCATTTTTTGGTATCCTCTTCTATTTCTTTCTTTAAGGTTTTGTAATTCTCATCGTAGAGATCTTTAACGTCCTTGGTTAAGTTTATTCCAAGGTATTTGATTGTTTTTGTAGCTATTGTAAATGGGATTGATCTTAGCAGTTCTTTCTCAGTCATGGCATTGCTTGTGTATACAAAGGCTGTTGATTTTTGTGCATTGATTTTATATCCTGCCACTTTGCCAAACTCCTCTATGAGTTCCAATAGTCTCTTAGTAGAGTTCTTTGGATCCTCTAAGTACAGAATCATATCGTCTGCAAAGAGGGATAGTTTGACTTCTTCCTTCTCGATTTGTATTCCTTTGATTTCTTTTTCTTGTCTGATGGCTCTGGCTAAAACTTCCAGAACTATGTTAAATAGCAGTGGTGAGAGTGGGCATCCCTGCCTGGTGCCAGATTTCAGTGGAAATGCTTCCAACTTTTCCCCATTCAATAGGATGCTGGCTGTGGGTTTTTCATAGATTGCTTTGATTATATTGAGGAATGTTCCTTCTATACCCAATTTGCTTAGAGTTTTCATCATGAAAGGGTGTTGAATTTTATCAAATGCTTTCTCTGCATCAATTGAGATAATGATATGGTTTTTCTTTTGCAGTCTGTTAATGTGGATAATCACATTGATTGATTTGTGAATGTTGAACCATCCCTGCATACCAGGGATGAATCCCACTTGGTCTGGGTGGATGATTTTCCTGATGTGTTGTTGTACTCTATTGGCCAGAATTTTATTGAAGATTTTTGCGTCTATGTTCATCAGGGATATTGGTCTGTAATTTTCTTTCAGTGCTGCATCTTTCTCTGGCTTAGGGATTAAGGTGATGCTGGCTTCATAGAAAGAATTTGGGAGGATTCCCTCTTTTTCGATTGTTCTGAATATTTGAGAAGAAATGGGATTAGTTCTTCTTTAAATGTCTGGTAGAATTCAGCAGTGAATCCATCTGGTCCTGGGCTTTTGTTTGTTGGGAGGGCCTTTATTACTGTTTCAATTTCTGTTTCAGTTATGGGTCTATTTAGGTTTTCTATGTCTTCCTGGTTCCATTTTGGTAGATTGCATGTGTCCAGGAATCTATCCATTTCTGATAGGTTTTCCTGTTTGCTGGCATACAGGTCCTTGTAGTAATTTCTGATGATTCTTTTTATTTCTGTGGTGTCTGTTGTTACGTTTCCTTTTTCATCTCTAATTTTATTGATTTGGGTCTTTTCTCTTCTTTTTTTAGTTAGTTGGGCCAATGGGGTGTCAATTTTGTTTATTTTTTCAAAAAACCAGCTTCTCGCTTGGCTGATTTTTTGTAATGTTTTTTTGGATTCAATCCTGTTAATTTCTTCCCTGGTTTTAATTATTTCTCTTCTCCTACTAGATTTGGGTTTGGTTTGCTGCAGTTTTTCTAGGTCCCTGAGGTGCGCTGAAAGCTCATTTATTTGGTACCTTTCCAATTTCTTGATATAGGCACCTATTGCTATAAATTTGCCTCTCAATACTGCTTTTGCTGTATCCCATAAGTTTTGATATGTTGTGTTGTTGTCTTCATTTACTTCCAGAAAGTTTTTGATTTCTCTTTTGATTTCTTGAATGACCCAGTGTTCATTCAGGAGCATGTTGTTCAGTCTCCATGTGTTTGCATACTTTCTGGGGTTTCCTGAGTTGCTAATTTCCAGCTTCATTCCGCTGTGGTCTGAGAAGCTGCATGGTATGATTCTAATTCTTTTAAATTTGCTGAGACTTGCTTTATGGCCTAGTATGTGATCAATCCTAGAGAAGGTTCCATGCACTGCTGAGAAGAATGTGAAGTCTGCAGATGTAGGGTTGAAAGTTCTGTAGATATCTGTTAGATCCATTTGTGCAATAGTGTCAATTAAATCTGCTGTTTCCTTGTTGATCTTCTGTCCAGATGATCCGTCTATTTCTGAGAGTGGAGTATTGAAGTCCCCCAGTACTATTGTATTGGAATCTAAATCTCCCTTTAAGTCCCTTAACATATCTTTTAAATAGACTGGTGCCCTGTAATTAGGTGCATATACATTTATAATAGTTACATCTTCCTGTTGAATTGAACCCTTAATCATTATATAGTGTCCCTCTTTGTCTCTCTTAACAGTTTTTTTTATTAAAGTTTATTTTGTCTGATATTAATATGGCTACACCTGTTTTTTGTTTTTTTTTTTTTTTTTTTTTTTTTTGGTTTCTGTTGGCATGGAATATCTTTTTCCAAGCTTTCACTTTCAGTCTGCATGCCCCTTTGTTAGAGAGATGTGTTTCTTGTAGGCAACAAATAGTTGGGTTGTGTTCTTTGAGCCAGTCAGCCAAACGGTGTCTTTTAACTGAAGAATTCAGACCATTAATGTTCAATGTGACTATTGATATGTAGTGACTTTGCCCTGCCATTTTCCCGGAAATATTTTCTAGTATATGCTTTGAGCTTCCCATGCTCTTTTACTGGTAGGTGTTCTTCCTTTCCCTTCTTTCATATTGATGGCCGTGTTTCTGTGTTTCTGAGTGTAGCACATCTTTAAGTATCTTTTGCAGGGCCGGACGAGTGGCCACAAAGTCTTTCAATTTCTGTTTGCTATGAAAGGTCTTTATTTCACCTTCATTCACAAATGAGAACTTTGCAGGATATAATATTCTGGGCTGGCAATTTTTCTCTCTTAGCACCTGTGCTATGTCTTGCCATTCCCTCCTAGCCTGTAGTGTTTCTGATGAGAAGTCTGCTGTGAGTCTGATTGGAGATCCTCTGAGAGTAATCTGACGTTTCTCTCTTGCACATTTTAGGATCTTTTCTTTATGTTTCACTGTGGTAAGTTTAATTACCACGTGTCGTGGTGAGGATCTCTTTTGGTCATGTTTATTGGGGGTTCTATGAGCTTCCTGTACTAGGATATCTCTGTCCTTCTCCAAGCCTGGAAAGTTCTCTGCTAGTATCTCACTAAAAAGGCCTTCTAATCCTTTCTCTCTCTCCATGCCTTCAGGAACTCCTAGAACTCGAATGTTGTTTTTTTTAATAGTATCCTGTAGATTCCCAACAATATTTTTTAGATTTCTAATTTCCTCTTCTTTTCTTTGGTTTGACTGTATGTTTTCCTGTGCTCTATCTTCTAAGTCCGATATTCTCTCTTCTGCTTCACCCATTCTGTTTTTAAGGCTTTCTAATGTGTTTGTCATTTGATCTATTGAGCTCTTCATTTCATTTTGATTTCTCTTCACTATAACACTTTCCTGTTCTACTAGTTTCTGAGTTTCATTTTGACTCTTCCTTAAAATTTCATTTTCACGAGAGAGATTTTCAATCTTGTCCATTAAGGATTTCTGTAGTTCAAGGATTTGCTTTTGAAAACTTCTAAATGTTCTTATCATAAATTTTTTGAAATCTGTATCTTTCATTTCTTCTATCTCATCATCTTCATACTCTTGGCTTGGGGTGTTTCGCTTATTTGGAGGCATCATAGTGTCATCGTTGATCTTGTTCCCTCGATTCCTGTGTTTGTTACTCGGCATAGTTAATTCTTCTTGTGTCACTGTGCGTTTTTTTTTTTTTTTTTTATACTGTGTCCGTGTTAAGTGGACTGCCTGCTGTTGGAGGAGCCTTGGAGGCTTGAGATGGGTGCGGCCTGAGAGCTCTGCCTGGTTCTTCCTGGTTAAGGGTGTGCAGAGGTGACACCCTCAGGTTATGCGTGGTAAATCTCTCTCTTTTTATTTATTTATGTATTTTATTTATTCAGGGGGTAAGTAACACCGCATGGCAAGGCTGTGCAGAATTGATGGTATTTTGCTTCCAGTCTTTGGCTCCTCTGGACTCCCACTGGGTTGCCTAGGCTACTGAATTGTAGTGACTCAGTTCCTTAGCTCTCCTCCATTGATATGTAGATCCAGAGAGGAGGCCTGCTCTTTGTCTCTTGGGAATTCTTCAAGCCTTGCAGCCTTGTAACCTTTGCAAGGTTAGGGGGAAGAGAAACCCCGAAGCTTTTTTTTTCCTTCTTTCCGGTAGTGAGTTTGCTGCACTTTCCGGCCCCCCTCTAGATTCTGACCCCCGTTTCCCCACCAATGTCTCGGGTTATTGAGCTCACCTCCCCTTCCAGCGCCGATGTGTGGACTTGGAGCCCTGAGCGTCCCAAGTCTCCCTGCTGTTGTCTGTGTGGCATGCACTCCCCTTCGAGCACTGGCGCGCAGACCCTGGGGCTTCCGTGGCTCGGTCCTGCGACTTGGCTTCCGCGCGGTGTGTGACCTTGTTCTCCCAGTAGGTCCTCCGATTCAAGGCCACTCCATCCAGAAGGGTTTCCCCTGCAATATTTTCCTGGTTCTTTTTTCTGCGGCTACTGTAACTCCCCTTTTATTTTTTTATTTTTTTTTATTTTTTGACAGGCAGAGTGGACAGTGAGAGAGAGACAGAGAGAGAAAGGTCTTCCTTTGCCGTTGGTTCACCCTCCAATGGCCGCCGCTGCAGCTGGCGCACCGCGCTGATCGAAGGCAGGAGCAAGGTGCTTCTCCTGGTCTCCCATGGGGTGCAGGGCCCAAGGACTTGGGCCATCCTCAGCTGCACTCCCTGGCCACAGCAGAGAGCTGGCCTGGAAGAGGGGCAACCGGGACAGAATCCGGCACCCCGACCAGGACTAGAACCCCGTGTGCCAGCGCCGCAAGGCAGAGGATTAGCCTATTGAGCCGCTTGCTCAGAAAATAAGAGTGAAGTACATAAAATCAGAAAATGTAAGCATTGTGACTGACACTCAGAAATGCAAACAATTTCTAGCAATTACTATGAACAACAATTACTATGGCAACAATGATAACCTAGAAGAAACAGACAAATATGTTATTGAGATTTCTTTATGAATAAATGCCATATATAAGCAGCCTTATACTGAACAGAGATATTGAATCACTAATCAAAAGTCTCCCATCAAAGGAAAGCCCAGGGTCGTATGGCTTCATGCTGAATTCTGCAGAAAATTTAAAGAAAAATTAATTTCATTTCTTCTTAGTTATTTAAAAAAATAGAAGAGTAAGAAATTCTTCTAAAGTCATTCTTTTAGGACAGCGTTATCGTGATACAAAAAGTAGAAAAGGACATGACAAAAATCAAAGGTCAATAACCTTGATGAGAATAGATGCAATACCTCAACAATACTAGCTAATCAAACCCAACAACACAGTAAAAATATTACTCAACTTGAACAAAAATAATTCTTCCTAGGAATGCAAAGAAGATTCATTATACACAAATCAATAAATATGATACATCACATTAATAGAATGGAGGAGAACAATCACATGATTATCAGTAGATGCACAGAAGACATTTGATAAAATCCAACACAGTTTAATGATAAAACCATGAGCAAATTATGCACAGAAGAAAAGAGCCTCAACATAATCAAGTCTGTGTTTCATACTGAACCATTAACATTATACACCTCATATTGAATGGGTAAACCCTGAAGGACATCCAGATTGAACAAAAGAGAGTCAAGGGGCCTGTGCTGTGGCACAGTAGGTTTATCCTGCACCTGCGGTGCCTGCATTCCATATGGGCACCAGGTCTAGTCATGGCTGCTCATCTTCCAATTCAGCTCTCTGCTAGGGCCTGGGAAAGCAGTAGATGATGGTTCAAGTCCTTGGGACTCTGCACTCACATCGGAGACCTGGAAGAAACTCCTGTACCCTGGCTCCTGGCTTTGGATCGGCACAGCTCTAGCCATTGCAGCCATTTGGTGAGTGAACCAGAAGAAGGAAGATCTTTCCCTCTGTCTTTCCCTCTCACTGTCTATAACTCTACTTCTCAAATAAATAAATAAAGTCTTTTTAAAAAAGGAAGTCAAATTATCATTGAGGATGATATAGAGAAAATCCCCCAAATTCTTCCAAAACTATTAGAATGAACATATAGCAAAGTTTCAGGATACAAAAACATTATTGAAATTCAGTAACATGGCTGTGTAAAAATAATAAATTATCTGAAAGAGAAATTGAGAAAGCAATCTTATTTAGGCAAAACAATACAGTATTCAGGAATAAAATTAACCAATGAAAGCTGTGACTCACTGATGAAGGGAATTTGAAGAAGACACAATGAAATGAAAGGCAGAAAATCTCCCAGAATTTCAAAGAATACAATTTCAAAGCAAAAAATAAGAATACTTACAAAAAATGGCAGGGCCAAGTTGTCACTTTCAATAGAAATCTTGATTATAAATAGCCTAAATTCTCCAATTAAATGATACAGACTGAATGAATGGATTAAAACACGAGACTGATCTATTTTCTGCCTGCAAGAAATCTACATCACCAATAATGATATAGACTGAAAGTGAAAGGATGGAAAATGGTATTCCATACTCATGGAAAGCAAAAACCAGCAGAAGTAGCCATCCTAATATCAGACAAAATAGACTTTAACATAAAAACTTTTAAAAGAGACAAAGAAAGAAACTGTAATGATTGAGGGACCAATTCAACAGGAAGATGTGACTATAATACATGTATATGTACCCAATGATAGGAAACCTGGCTATTTAAAATAAATGTTAATTGATCTAAAGGGAGACATAGACTTCAATATAATTATAATAAAGAGACTTTAACACCCCACTTTAATCCACAGAAAGATCAACTAGATAGAAAATCAACAAAGAAACAACAGAGCCAATTGACACTATGTACTATGTAGCAAACAGACCTAACTAATATCTAAATAAGTTTTCATTTTGCAGTTGCAGAATACACTTCTTCTCATCAGTGCATGGACCATTTGCTAGACCATAAAACAAACATAGCAAATTTTAAAGAATAAAATGATACCATTCATCTTTTCTGAAAACTATGGGATGAAGCTGGAAATTAACAACTCAAAAATTAATGGACATATGTAAACATATGGAGGCTGAACAAAATGCTCCTAAATGAATAGTTGGTCATAGAAGAAATCAAAAGGAAAATCAAAAAAATTTTGGAAACAAATGAAGATGACAATATAACATGTCAAAATTTATGTGATACAGCAAAAGCAGTCTTAAGACAGAATTTTATAGCAATTGGTGTCTACATAAATTTATTAAAAAGTCATCAAATAAAAGAGGTACCAGTGCATCTCAAGGTCCTAGAAAAACAAGATACCAAACTCAAAATTATTAGAAAGAAGGAAATAATTTAAATTAAAGAAGAAATAGCCATAATTGAAACAAAAATACAGAAGATCAGTGAATGAAGAGCTGATTTTTTGAAACAAATCAGCAAAATTGATACACTATTGGCCCAAGCAGTCAAAAGAAAAAACAAAAGAGGAAGGTGATCCAAATCACTAAAATCAGAGATAAAAGAGGAACTGTAACAACATATACAACAGATATAAAAAGAATTACCGTGAATTACTAAAGAGAGTAATATGACAATAAATTGGAAAATCTAGAAGAAAGAGGTATCTGGACATATACAGTGTGCCAAAGTTGAATCATAAAGACACAGAAAACCTAAACAGACCAATAACCAAGAAGGATATTGAATCAGGAATAATTAGTTATTTAAATAATTACACCAACAGAGAAACCCAAGACAAGAAGGCTTCACTGCTGAATTCTATCAGTCATTTAAAGAACTAATTCCAATTCTTCTCAATTGATAATTTCTTTTTTTTTTTACAGAAGATCAGTTTAGTATACATTAAGTAAAGATTTCAACAGTTTGCACCCCCATAGAAACACAAAGTGAAATATACTGTTTGAGTACTCGTTATAGCATTAAGTCTCAATGTACAGCACATTAAGGACAGAGATCCTACATGAGGAGTAAGTGCACAGTGACTCCTGTTGTTGACTTTACAAATTGACACTCCTGTTTATGGCATCAGTAATCTCCCTATGCACCAGTCATGAGTTTCCAAGGCTATGGAAGCCCCTTGAGTTCTCCGACTCTTATCTTGTTTAGACAAGATCATAGTCAAAGTGGAGGTTCTCTCCTCCCTTCAGAGAAAGGTATCTCCTTCTTTGAAGACCTATTCTTTCTACTGGGATCTCACTCACAGAGATCTTTCATTTAGGTTTTTTTTTTTTTTTTTTCCAGAGTGTCTTGGCATTGTGGAGTACTACTCACCTCTAAGCAAAAATGAAATCCTGCCTTTTGTAATAAAATGGATGCAGTTGGAAATCATTATAGTTAATGAATCAAGCCAGTCCACCCAAAACAAATACCATATGTGTTCTCTGATTTGTGGTAACTTATAGAGTACAAAAATGTAATGTACAAGAATGAAGTTGACATTTTGAGATTTGATGATTGTTTATAGCCCTTGTTTCTACTGTTGAGGAGCAGTGTTTTTTTTTTTTTTTTTTTTTCTTCATACTATTTAACTCTTTATTAGTGCAAGGTTAATCTTCTGAGTATAAAGTAAACTGAAAGTAGATCATGGTAAAAATTAACAGAGTGAGTAAGAGAGGAAGGAGGAATTAAGATGGGAGACTCTGCTGCAGGGTAGGTAGAGTGGGAAGTATCACTCTGTTCCTCAATCTGTAAATACAAAATACATGAAATTTGTATATATAAAATAAAATTATATAAAATAAATCATGTGTCCATTGATTGGAAGAATCGATATTGCTGAAATGTCTATATATCTCAAAGTGATTTATATATTTAATGTAATTCCTTCGAAAAATACAATGCTATTTTTTCAAAAAAATGGGAAAAAGACTACTAAAATTTTTACAGAACCACAAAAAACCTCAAATACCCTAATAAATCTTTACAATATGAATTTAGCATGACACATATGCGGAACTTAAAATATATTATAAAGTCACAGTAATTAAAGCAGTGTGGTATTGACATTAAAACAGAACAATCAAAAAGAGTAGAGACACCAGAAGTAAACTCAACTGATCTCCAATAACTCTTAATTCATATAAATAACTTTATTTTCAATAAATGGTACTGGATATCCACATGCAGAAGAGCAAATTTAGATCCCCATCATCATATACAAAATCTATTCAAAATGGATAAAGACCTGCATATAAAACATGAAATTTTGAAACTATTAGAAGTAAACATAGGAGATATGCTTCATGATGCTACTAATTTTTTTGATCAGAATCCCAAAGCACAGAGAACAAAAGCAATAAACAAGCACAAAGGATTTCACCAAACTAAAGAGCTCTGCACAGCAAATGAAACAATCAATGAAGTGAAGAGGTAAAATTTTCTGAACTCTGCCCATTAATCATTTCCAAAGCCACTTATACATTTTTTTTTATTTTTGACAGGCAGAGTTAGACAGTGAGAGAGAGAGACAAAGAGAAAGGTCTTCCTTCCGTTGGTTCACCCCCCAAATCCCCAAATGGCCACTATGGCCGGCGCGCTGCACTGATCTGAAGCCAGGAGCCAGGCATTTCCTCCTTGTTTCCCATGCAGGTGCAGGGCCCAAGCACTTGGGTCATCCTCCACTGCCTTCCTGGGTCACAGCAAAGAGCTTGACTGGAAGCGGAGCAACTGGGGCAGAATCTGGTGTCCCAGTCGGGACTAGAACCCAGGGTACTGGTGCTGTAGGTGGAGGATTAGCCTAGTGAGCCACTGCGCTGGCTGCCACTAATGCATTTTTAGGTTTAGTCTTGGCAACTCCACTCTTGGTAGTAGTTTTCCCCTGTTTTATTCCATTTTCAGTTGATACAGTGAAATGCTTGGGTCTGGGTACTTTACAATAAAATGTTTATTCAGTTAAGCGTTTTGGAGGCTTCCAGTCCATGATTGGGTGACTCCCACATGTTCAGTCTCTTCTGAGAGTCTAATGGTAGGTGACATCATGACATGAGGCTGTAGAAGAAGGAGGGATCACAAAGTGAGATAGGAAGCCAGAGAGTCTGAGGAGTGGCTAGACTTTCTCTTTTATAAGTTCTCTTATATAAGAAATAACTGGGATTCAACAAGAACTATCTAAGTCCCTACAAAGGGTAGCACTCTCAATGCCCTAATACCTTCCTACTATATCCTATCCCTTAAAAGTCCCTCTACTTCTTAACATTGGAATGAAGACCATGCTTCCAACACATGAATGCTTAGGATCTACTTAAACCATACCCAAACCAAAGCAATATATAACATGAATGTGAAAATAAATAAAAAGAAAACTTTATAGTAAAACTGACCACAATTGAAAGACTTAAAAATTGAAATAATTTGCAAAGAAACATCTGTCTTTTCTATTTAGCAAAAGTTTACAATCAATGTAATGTCAAAAGCAGAGGTTGGTATATAGCATTTTTCCACATTTCACAGGAAGATTTGATCTGTATACTTTTTGCATCTTTGGAGTATGAGTCATTTTAATCTGCACAATAGTAGTTATTTTTGAATTAATGATTTTACAAATCCTTAAAATTTTTAAATATACTGAATATATTATGTACATAGCAGAGTGCCTGGGTCTGGGCTCCACTTGTGTTTCAGCTTCCAGCTAATGCATAGCTTGGGAAGCAACAAATAATGCCTCAAGCACCTGGGTCCCTGCCACTCATGTGGGAGACCTGGACAGAGTTCCTGGCTCCTGGCTTCTGCCAAGGCCAGTCATGGCTGTTGTGGGCATTCAGGCAGTGAATTAGAAACTCGAAGATCTCTCTCTCTCTCTCTCTCACTGCCTTTCAAATAAATAAAAATAAATATGTTTTGCATGTCTTTTTGAAAATATATGGAAGCATTTATTTTGAGAACTTTTAGACAGTTAATTTTAACACCATTTTTGTGTATGCATGTTAATGTCCAATTGTGTTTTTAACTCACAGCTTCTGATCTTTAATGAGACCTCATATCTCTTCTTGTACTTAGAAGACCTTAGACAACACAAAGATGACCAAGCTGTTTTTGCACACAAGGGTGTCACTCCTTCTGCTTGAATAATTAGCTTTACTATTTCCTTTAATTTGAATCTCCTGTTGATCATTTATTTCATCTTTCACTCATCAAATTTAACTGTCTTTGATTTTTATTTTGAACTTTTTTTACTAGAAATATTAACTCTAGGGTTCAATTTTTTTCATTTAAGCACTTCAAAGATATTTTTAATGACCATCTTTCAGATCTGTTTGCTTTTACTTTCCATTTTAAAAACTTTTTTCTACTTTTCTGTAATTATATTTTATTTTTATTTAATTATTTATTTATCATAGATTTCATTGTGACTTACAATTTAAATTTGCAGGGCATCTGTATTTTTGTTCTGAAAACATTTGCAATTTGCAGTAGTTATATGTAATTTACTGTTGAAATTTTTTTGAATTTATTTACTTTGATTGTAATTGTTAAAACTGTGGCTTTGTGTCTTCCATCAGTTTTGAGGGTCTTTGCCATTTTCCCTTTCCTTTGCTTCTGTTCCATTCAATCATTTCTCTCTTTTTGTGACCTTGATTACTCATATGTTAGAACCCTTCACTGTTTTCCATGTAGCACACATGATATTTCTTCTCTATTTCTTTTTTTTTTAACTTTTATTTAATGAATATAAATTTCCAAAGTACGACTTATGGATTACAATGGCTTCCCCCCCATACCGTCCTTCCCACCCACAACCCTCCCCTTTCCCACTCCCTCTCTCCTTCCATTCACATCAAGATTCATTTTCGATTATCTTAATATACAGAAGATCAGCTTAGTATACATTAAGTATGGATGTCAACAGTTTGCTCCCACACAGAAACATAAAGTGAAAAATAATAGATGATTTTTTTTAAATGATGATGAAATCAGAGCAGACCTATTGTCATGTTTAATCCCAGTGAGAGTCAAGTTGGGAGTTGATAATTTCTTTCTTTTTTTTTTTTTTTTTTTTTTTTTTTTTTACAGAGGATCAGGTTAGTATGCATTAAGTAAGGATTTCAACAGTTTGCACCCCCATAGAAACACAAAGTGAAATATATTGTTTGAGTACTCGTTATAGCATTAAATCTCAATGTAGAGCACATTAAGGACAGAGATCCTACATGAGGAGTAAGTGCATGGTGACTCCTGTTGTTGACTTTACCAATTGACACTCCTGTCTATGGCATCAGTAATCTCCCTATGCTCCAGTCATGAGTTTCCAAGGCTATGGAAGCCCCTTGAGTTCTCTGACTCTTATCTTGTTTAGACAGGGTCATAGTCAAAGTGGAGGTTCTCTCCTCCCTTCAGAGAAAGGTACCTCCTTCTTTGATGACCTGTTCTTTCCACTGGGATCTCACTCGCAGAGATCTTTTGCCAGAGTGTCTTGGCTTTCCATGCCTGAAATACTCTCATGAGCTTTTCAGCCAGCTCCGAATGCCTTTAGGGCTGATTCTGAGGCCAGAGTGCTATTTAGGACATCTGCCATTCTATGAGTCTGCTGAGTATCTCACTTCCCATGTTGGATCATTCTCCCCTTTATTTACTCCATCGGTTAGCGTTAGCAGGTACTAGACTTGTCTATGTGCTCCCTTTGACTCCCAGTCCCTCCACCATGACCAACTGTGAACTGAAATTGATCACCTGGAACAGTGAGATGGCATTGAGCTTATCATTCACTTAATTTTATGCTTATAATTCTTTTTTACCTCTTTCAAATATGCTAAAACTATCCATGAATTTTGAAGTTCATTCATTGATTTTTCAAAGTAGAATTTCCATTATATTCTCTTCTGTTGCAGTTGATTTCTCAACAATGTTGCAGTGGATTCATTTCTGAGAGGAGGAGTGTGGAGGGGGCAAGAGGCGTGGAGTCACCACACAGACCCCGGGAGTCGGGTGACAGTGGGCTTGTGGCAAGCAGTACACAGACTCGTTTATTTCAGTTGGTACAACAGCTTATATAGCCAAGACCAGCCAATCCAGTCAAGGGGCAGTCTGTGCCCCAACCAATCACAGCCTGTTGCCAGGCGGTTTCCAAAGCCATCCAATCACAGCCTGTTGCCAGGTAGGCTCCATTTGCCATGTGTGATTCAAAGCCATCCAATCACAGCCTGTTGCCAGGCAGGTTCCTTTGCCAGGTGGGATTTAAAGCCATTCCTGAGTAACTGACGCTCGCTTGCCAGCGGCCACCTTGGCATGGCCTTCTCATTCCACCACACTCTTCAAAGTTTCTTTTTCTGTCAGAATTCACCATGGTCATAATACTTTTTTGCACATATACATATATTTATTTTAATACCTACGAAAGTAGCTTCAGTCTATGAATATCCTGTTTGTGTTGCCAGCTTTCTTTTTTAATCTGATTTCAGTTAATTATCGTCTATTCATTTCGTTATTTTAAAATTGGGTGTCTGATATTTTGTATTAAAAAATATAGTTTTCTGCATTCTATGAAAATATTTTTGCCACAAAATATTATTTTTACATCTGCCAGTTAGGTTGACAGTATTTCACCAGATCCTTACAGAGATTTTAATTGCTGTGTTTATCGTACTATACCTTGTTCCTAACTTGATGCACAATACAAAGTAATGTTACTTATCAGTGAACTCCTGTATTACATTCGTTGCTTAAATTTTAATCTAACACTAGAAGATTTACAATATGGTGGCTAAGTTTGTTTTGTCATCCAAAGATTTGGCATTTGTTCTAATATGGAAAACTAAGAACATTATTCTGACGTCTCTTGATTTCTCTTCTCTCTCGGAATATTATTCTCTTCTCCCTCAACGTATGTAACTTTCATAATTCTCCAATGCTTTAAAGCAGGTACTAAAAACATATCTTTTTTTTTCTTTTTGTGTTATCTTCTATAGTTTCCACAAAGTGAGGGTGGCTTTTGAAACAGAATGTCTACACAGTCTCTTTGTACAATTACCTATAAGCATGAAACATCTCTAAATAATATAGAAAATAGCACTATTCCTACAAATAGAGATAACAAATGAGGAGGCAGTAGTGTACTACAATAGGTTGATTGTCATTAGGATGCATTTTATTTATACTATCCATTAAAAATTTTAAATTAGACATTCAAAACAATTACTGGAGTTATGTACACTATTCGGGAGGAATTTACTTAATATATCTCTATTTGTTGGTCACTGATCTAAGCACAATAACTTATTATTGATTTTATTACTACCCACACAAAATTCATTTCATTAAGGTGTTAAGTATTGATTTTGCATAAATAGTTTTCAAGGTGATACATTCAATAAATTATCTACTAATACAGCATAATATGGTTTTTATACTTTACTTAATGCTATTCATGGACTATTTTCATACACACTATATTTTTAACTTTATATATTATGAGGATTATACTCCCATATAAATTTTTTAAATGTTTCCTCTGATTAATATGTCTACTTCATCCTAATAGCTACTATATTAATACACAATTGTCTCATCCATGTCCCTTGCTACTTTTCATATGTATTCCCAAAGACATGTCCTTGTCATCTCAATAAATACTTGACACGTACTATTTTTTAGCAATTCATACTTACATTTTAACATGACTTCTCTTCAATTATACACTATATCAATTGTTTTAGAGATAAGAACTGTTGAATATCATGTAAGAAATATCTGACCATAGATTGAGGATGCAGAGAAAAAAATATCTAAGTACAATAATTGATTACAGTCTTTTTTCAAGGAATTGTACCAAGCTTTTGAAATTACACTGATAAAAATAAATGATTCTTATAAGTTGGGAGCTTGCTGTCTGGAAGATGCAGATGAATGTAGACAAATATCTCATGAAGTATTGTAAATACTATAAAAGAGGATAGTAGAAGAATTCATATTAAAAAAGAGTTATATGTCATATGGCATCTTTACTTCAAATGGAAAATTCTAAGAATTTTGAGTACATTAATCTGAGAAATTGTTGTTCATAGAAAGCAGTGAGATTAGAAGGGTATATCTGCTGAGATCAGATACTATAGAACCAGATACGTCAAGCAACGTAGCACTTTAATATATATATATATATATATTTGTTTCCTAGTAAATGTTTAATATCATTTACATGCTTATAACAACCAAATGTGGACATCAAGCATTAATGTCTGTTTATCTGTAAGAAGATACCAGGCAAGGGAGAAAGTCAATGCCACTTCATGAGCCATTTATTCATGGTGGGATGTTGGGAGAGTGCATAAGGACATGCTATTTCTGTTAAAATATCTGTATGTATTTGAAAGATTATTAACAATAGAATTTATGTGAAAAGTAATAATAATAGTGACCGTGTATGGAATCTAAATATTGATTCATTCAAAATATGAATTAATATATAAATAATGTGATGGTACAGACATTATTTTCCTAGCATTTTAGAAAAAAATTGAAAACAGAGGCCAGTGCCATGGCTCACTAGGCTAATCCTCATCTGCGGTGCCAGCACCCTGGGTTCTAGTCTCAGTTGGGGCGCTGGATGGATTCTGTCCAGTATGCTCCTCTTCCTGTCCAGTCTCTGCTGTGGCCCAGGAATGCAGTGGAGGATGGCCCAAGTGCTTGGGCCCTGCACCCGCATGAGAGACCAGGAGGAAGCACCTGGCTCCTGGCTTTGGATCTGCGCAGTGCGCCAGCCATAGCGGCCACTTGGGGGGTGAACCTTTCTCTCTGTCTCTCTCTCTCTCTCACTGTCTAACCCTGCCTGTCAAAAAAAATTGAAAACAGAGAAATCTATATTTAAGGAGGTTTACTATTATGAAGAATATTTGTCTCTCTGAGTTAGGAACAAATATAGTAAGCTACTAGGAGGAGATGATGGAATTATTTTTGAACATTTTAATTTTTGAGGAGTTTTTTTTCACCTGTTTGAGGCCTGGAGGGTATTGAATGTTTTTGTCTGAAGGTCTTGAAAATGATTCAACATAGACAATTGTTCTGAAATATTGTATTAATGGTAGGTATAATATTGTGTGTTTGTGATGCTGTTGGTAGTTATATATAAAGAAAAATGAATCACATAAGTATAGAACTTCTAATAATATGAACATTAAACATTTAAATATGAACATTTAATGGCTAGCACCATGGCACAGTGGGTTAAGAACTGCTTGCAGCACTTACATTCCACGTCTGAGTGCTGGTTCAAACCTTGGCTATTGCACTTCCAATCCAGCTTCCTATTAATTAGCCTGGGAAAATAATGGAATATGGCTCAAGTCCTTGGGATTCTGTCACCCATGTGAGAAACCCAGATGGATTTTTTGGCTCCTGTTTTCAGCCTGATCAAACCTGGACTGTTTCAGTCATCCAGGGAGTGAATTGTGGGTGGAACATACTCTCTCCCTTTCTCTCCTTCTGTCTGTCACTCTGCCTTTTAAATAAGTAAATAAATAGTTTTAAAATCATGAGCATTTAATGTGCAGCTGGAGAAGATTGAGCAAAGAAGAATTAAATGGTTTACCATTCTTCTTTGCTCATTCTTCTCCAGCTGCACATTGGAGGGTGAACCAACGGCAAAAAGGAAGACCTTTCTCTCTGTCTCTCTTTCTCACTGTCCACTCTGCCTGTCAAAAAAAAAAGGATCACATAAACAAGACTAGTGTCTGCAAATATAACCGATAGAATAAAAAAGGGAGAGAACGATCCAACATGGGAAGCGAGATACACAGCAGACCCATAGAATGGCAGATGTCCTAAACAGCACTATGGCCTCAGAATCAGTGCATCCATCGGTCCATCCTAATGACTGCAATAACCAGGGCTGGTCTAGTCCAAAGGCAGGAGCCTGAAGCTCCATCTATTCTCACACATGGGCAGCAAGGAATCAAATACTTGAACTATCACCTGTGACTTCCCAGAGTATATATTTACAGAAAACTGGATGGAGGGGAAACAATGACTCACATGCAGGAATTTTGTTGTAAGATACATGTGCCCCAAGAGGTCTGTTAACTGCTGCACCACCAATTTCTCCATCATAACATTGAGTTTTGTTAGATTTTGCCTCTTTCAGTCAAAATAAATGTCTCTGTCAATTCTAAAGAATTTCTAGAATGTTCATCCAGTCCCATCTCTCTTGAATTACAAGAATATTCTACAAAGTTGCCATAAGTTGTTACTATTTTATTTGGATATTGCCATCCAGAATTTAATAGGTGACATTAAAATCAGTGAGACAAAGTGTACTTCTAGATATCATTTTATCTATTTAAAGAAATTTCTAAAATTCACACAGAATAAATTTAATCAGTCAAGATTTCCAAAGCAAACAAAAATAATGAAGGAATCAAGTCCAATTGTTGGTAACAAATTTCACTTAACCTGAATCCATATGCTTTTTTTGCACATTTTTAAAGATTCCCTTTTGTAGCCATAGATCTTATAAATTACCAATGAATATTTGAGATTAGTTAAACACATGTTTTGCAATGTCTCAAATATGTTTTCATTTCATTTGAAAAGGACACACACACAGAGGAGAGAGAGAGAGAGAGGAGAGAAAGAGGGGAGAGAGAGATGGAAAAAGATCTTCCAACTGCTGCTTTCCTCCTTCGAATGCCTGTAACAGTCAGGAATTATGCAAGCCAAAGTCCGTTCCTCAGACCTTGCATCTTCCAAGTGGGTGGTAGGGACTCCAGCATTCATGTCATTACATACTGCCTCCCAAAGTGGTCATTAACAAGAAGCTGGATTACAAACATAGAGCTGGGACTTGAACGAGGCACTCCGATATGGGACACATTTGTCATAAGCAGTAACTTAACTGCTGTACCACAGGCCTGCCCCTTGGACGTTTTCATACTGAGTTGCAGACATTCACCAGTCTGATAGCCTGGAGACTAATAACATCAACTCTGCTAGAAGACAAACCAGGATAGTGACATACAAAATGTTCAGAAGAAAGACAGGAACTCACGGGGCAGTGATTTCAGAAGAAGTGCGAGTTTATGTGAAAATGATTTTGTTATCATCTCACAACCCTTTCAAAATGCAAACACAAACACACACACACATACACTAACACACACACTGATGTCTTGAAAAATCTTTACTTCTATATAGAGGCTAATACTTTCTGTGAATTTTTCTAATGTTTTCAGGGCACATGGAGATGCTGCTCATACTTGTTTTCCCTGGAGGGAATTGGTTATCTGCAGAATATGACAGTTTTTGTGTTGGATTACATTCTGTGGATTAACACATCTGCATTTCTCATTACTAGGGGGTATACTCATTTACTAAAAATAAAGTATGATTTAGGTAGTTCCTGTATCTTTTGAAAGCTGTTCACAAGCTACTCCACATACAGAAATCAACAGCAGATAGATTATACACTGTAAGTGAAAAGCGAAATATCAGATTACCCTCTAGTGTTTAATCTGACCTAAACACAAGGACAATTGGCTGAACCATTTTTCACTCTCAATCAAACACAAGATTCAACATGTCCTGAACTTTTCTGAATTAAGTGAATTCTATTTCTTTTTTTCTATTTTTGATTTTTCACTGACTTCCTTCTATTATCACTGTGTTCCCTTGGATGGTAATTTATAATATCCACTGCTCTTGTTCTTTTTGTCTTCAATATGTTTCTTCTCTAATTCTCTCATCTGGAATTTTAGATCAAAATGAAAGAAAAAAGGAAAAGAAATAAAAAGCTGTATCTTTTATTGTCAAAAAATTTGGATAGCCAAATTTTTACTGCCTTTACACTGAAAGGAATTTTTCCCATTTACCTGCAGCACAATGATGATTTCTGTACTATGCTAAAACAGTACATACTGCCAATAGCTCAATTATATATACTTTTATCGTTCATTACCCAGACCATCTCACTCCCTGAGAAATCTAGAAATTTAGTTATGCCTCATTGATTCACAGTAGATATGCCAGTCTGGATGGAGGGTTTTTAAAAAGAAAAAAAATACAGAATTAAAAACAACTGCACTCATTTACATTTTTACCACACTGTGATCTTGTCTGTTACTTTCCCGCACCAAAGATTCTTTTAGCTCATCAAATTCCATGGCATTTTAAAAAGAACTTTCTAAAACCAAGTTCAAAATCTGATCTCTGTATTGGACAATTAGCTATCCTTTAAGCCAGCCTTTTTATAGTCTGCAGTGAGGTCAGCAGACAGAAGCTATAAATCCACAGAAAGTTCTTGCACTTTTAATAACCCTATTTTCAACTGGGCACCCTTGTCCCTGGGAGGAGTACATGGGTGTATCAGGACATAATGATTATTAATAGAGAGTATTATCATATAGTTTCAACAGTAAAAGTTTCTCTGGATTATTTGATGCATGTAAGGACAAACATTGCTATTAATGCCACTATGATTATTATGGCAGAAATTATACGCTACTGCAATTTGGAAGAGAAATTGACCTTCACTCATCTTTTGTGAAACTGCAACTAACATGGCTAATTAAAAAAAAAAAAACATATATTTTATTCTGAAAGGCAGAGTTGCAGAGAAAGAATCTGTCAGTTCACTCCCCCAAAGGCCTCAACAGCCAGGGATGTGTCAAGTTGAAAACAGGAGTTAGGAACTTCTTCTGGGTCTTCCACATGGGTACAGGGGTCCAAGCCCTTTGACCCTTCTCTGCTGCTTTTCCAGTTGCATTAGCAGAGAGATGAATTGGAAGTGGAGCAGCCAGGACATGAACTGATGCCCGTTTGGAATGCTAGTGCTGCAAACTCTAGCTTTAACCCAGTGTACCACAGTGCCACTCTCAACATAGCTACCTTTAATGGATGTTAAGTGCAATTCAATAAAATTTAGATCACAGATAATCCATGGTATTGGATTTATGATCCAACAGTTGACATCTGGGGGATGAATTATGTACCTCTAAATATGTTGTAGGAATTATTGATCATTTCCTACTACTTGGAGGTATCTAAATGTTTAATGAAAACTTTAACACTTATTACCCAACCATAAGTAGTCACAGAAGTTATCAGGAGTCCAGGAGAAAGCATGCACAATATCTCTAAATCCAATTATCATGTAAATAGTTTTAATTTAATAAAAGCTAAAAACAATTTTTGGAAGTTCCATTTATCCTTCCTATAACTTTTCAATGGACTATTTTGTTTTTCTTTACCCAAATTAACACTAAAAAATAGTCCTCCAAAGTAGTTGTTTAGTTGTCAGAAACAAAATGGAGTTGTTTTAGTCAACCCTAAAAAAAAAAACATAAATCCAAAAGGTTATGAAGGAAGGTTCTCACACATGGCTGCCTGATACTAACAGGCAGAACATTGAATGAAGGCTACTGTGAACTTCAAACTGCACTATACTAGGACATTTGCCCAGGAACTCTTTGTTCAAACTCAGACTGGAGGGTAACACTCTTGTTATTAATCACCATTTCCAAGGAATATTATTAAAGAATATTTTAGGGGGCGGAGCCAAGATGGCGGAATAGTGAGGGCGCGCACCGATAGTCCGGGAAAATTTAGTTTAATAAAAGGGGAGTTACGGTAGCCTCAGAAAAAAGAACCAGGAAAATATTGCAGACAAAACTCTTCTGGATCCAGTGGGCGTGAATCGGAGGACCTACTGGGAGAACAAGGTCGCCCACCGCGCGCGAAAGCCGAACCGCAGGACCGAGCCGCGGGACTGAGCCGCGGAAGCCGAGCCACGGGACTGAGCTGCGCAAGCTGCAGGGTCTGCGCGCAAGTGCTCGAAGGGGAGTGCAACAGCGGGGAGACTTGGGAAGTCCAGGGCTCTGAGTCCACACATCGGCGCTGGAAGGGGAGCAGACCTGCGTGGAGAGCGTGGGAGCCCACAGTTCGGGACGTCAGCGGCAGACTCAACACACCAGCGCTGGAACGCGAGGTGAGCCAAACCTCAATAACCCGAGACACCAGCAGGCAAGCGGAGAGAGGAGACTAGAGGGAACGACCCCCGGGGCGGGGGGGACTTCACCAAGCTAACTGGAAGAGAGAGAGAGGGAAAAAAAAAAAGGTGACTGGTATGGACACGGGTTTCTCTCTCTCCGCTCACCTCTCAAGGGCGAGCAAGACAAAGAGCAGGCGCCATCTTGGACATACGTCATAAGCAGAGCAACCTCAGGTCTGCACCGGCCCTGAGCCTAGCAGTAAAACCTGACTCTGGGTGGGGCGAATTAACAGGAGATTAGGACTTAGTAAATTTATGGTGCTACTGAACTGAGACTGTGAAAAAAGAGACGGTGGGGGAGAGAACTCACGGAATTCACGTGAGCACTCTCCAGAGACGCTACAATTCCGTAACTTTGGCAACCCAGTGGGAGACTGAAGGAGAATTTGAGCCCACTCTAAGGGCCGAACAGATTCCCTGTGTGGTCCTTGGGAAAGAGCTTCTGATCTCTGGCTCCTGTGGGTATATCATTTGCCTGCTAACTACCTCCAACTTTGTTCAGCTGTGCAGAATAACTTCCCTGTTGAATCAAAAAAAAAAAGAGAGAGAGAGAGAGAGAGAGAGGTTTACCACGCCTAACCTGGGAGTGTCACCTTTGGCACACCAAACAGAGCTCTCAGGCCACACCCATCTCAAGCCCTAAGGCTCCATCAAAAACAGATAGTCCACTTAATCTAGAGTCATAGTATAACAAGAAAAAGCACCACAGTGAAGAAACCAAATATCTCCAATATAACAAATAACAAACGCAAAAACCAAGGTAATAAAAACAAGGAAGTCACCATGAAGCCCTCAAATGAAAAAGACACCCCAATTCAAGATTATGAGGATGATGACATAGAAGAAATGCAAGAAGCAGATCTCAAAAAATTGATAAGAACCTTAAGAAGTTCTCAAAAACAAATTCTTGAACTACAGAAATCCTTAATGGACAAGATAGAAAATCTCTCGTGAAAATGAAATATTAAGGAGGAATCAAAATGAAACGAAACAACTAGTACAACAGGAAACTGGGATAGTGACTGAAGTGAAGAATTCAATAGATCAAATGAAAAACACAATAGAGAGCCTTACAAACAGAATGGGAGAAGCAGAAGAGAGAATATCGGACTTAGAAGACAGAGAACAGGAAAGGATACAGTCAGACCAAAGAAAAGAAGAGGAAATTAGGAATCTAAAACATATTGTCGGGAATCTTCAGGATACTATTAAAAAACCCAACATTCGGGTTCTAGGAGTTCCTGAAGGCATGGAGAGGGAGAAAGGATTAGAAGGCCTTTTTAGTGAGATATTAGCAGAAAATTTCCCAGGTTTGGAGAAGGACAGAGAAATCCTAGTACAGGAAGCTCACAGAACCCCTAATAAACATGACCAAAAGAGACCCTCACCACGGCACGTTGTAATTAAACTCTCCACAGTGAAACATAAAGAAAAGATCCTAAAATGTGCAAGAGAGAAACGTCAGATTACTCTCAGAGGATCTCCAATCAGACTCACAGCTGTCTTCTCATCAGAAACTCTACAAGCTAGGAGGGAATGGCAAGATATAGCCCAGGTACTAAGAGAGAACAACTGCCAGCCCAGAATATTATATCCTGCAAAGCTATCATTTGTGAATGAAGGTGAAATAAAGACTTTTCATAACAAACAGAAATTGAAAGAATTTGTTGCCACTCGTCCAGCCCTGCAAAAGATGCTTAAAGATGTGTTACACACAGAAACAAAGAAACACGGTCATCAATATGAAAGAAGGTAAAGGAAGGAAACCAAGGAAGGAAAGCTCACAGCAAAAGATCACAGGGAATTCAAAGCATACATTAGAACTTATCTTTGGCAAATGGCAGGGCAAAGTTACCACTTATCATTAGTCACATTGAACGTGAATGGCCTGAACTGTCCAGTTAAAAGACACCGTTTGGCTGATTGGGTTAAAAAACAAAACCCATCTATTTGCTGCTTACAAGAAACACATCTTTCCAACAAAGATCCATACAGACTGAAAGTGAAAGGCTGGAAAAAGATATACCATGCCAACAGAAATGAAAAAAGAGCAGGCGTAGCCATCTTAATATCAGACACCATAAACTTTACCACAAAAACCATTAAGAGAGACAAAGAGGGACACTACATAATGATTAAGGGATCAATTCAACAGGAAGATATAACAATTATCAATGTATATGCACCTAACTACAGGGCACCGGTTTATCTAAAAGATTTGTTAACGGACTTAAAGGGAGACTTAGACCCCAATACAATAGTACTGGGGGACTTCAATACTCCACTCTCAGAAATAGACAGATCAATAGGACAGAAGATCAACAAGGATACAGTAGATTTAAACGACACTATAGCCCAAATGGATCTAACAGATATATACAGAACTTTCAATCCTACAGCTAAAGATTATACATTCTTCTCAGCAGTACATGGAACCTTCTCTAGGATTGACCACATACTAGGCCATAAAGCAAGTCTCAGCAAATTCAAAAGAATTAGAATCATACCATGCAGCTTCTCAGACCATAAAGGAATGAAGTTGGAAATGAACAACTCAGGAATCCCTAGAGCATACGCAAACACATGGAGATTGAACAACATGCTCCTGAATGAACAATGGGTCATAGAAGAAATCAAAAGAGAAATCAAAAACTTTCTGGAAGTAAATGAGGATAACAGCACAACATACCAAAATTTATGGGATACAGCAAAAGCAGTGTTAAGAGGAAAGTTTATATCAATAGGTGCCTACATCAAGAAATTGGAAAGGCACCAAATAGATGAGCTTTCTATTCACCTCAAGGATCTAGAAAACCTACAGCAAACCAGACCCAAATCTAGTAGGAAAAGAGAAATAATTAAAATCAGAGAAGAAATCAACAGGATTGAATCAAGAAAAACATTACAAAAAATCAGCCAAACGAGGAGCTGGTTTTTTGAAAAAATAAACAAAATTGACACCCCATTGGCCCAACTAACTAAAAAAAGAAGAGAAAAGACCCAAATCAATAAAATCAGAGATGAAAAAGGAAATGTAACAACAGACACCACAGAAATAAAAAGAATCATCAGAAATTACTACAAGGACTTGTATGCCAGCAAACAGGGAAACCTATCAGAAATGGATAGATTCCTGGACACATGCAACCTACCTAAATTGAACCAGGAAGACATCGAAAACCTAAACAGACCCATAACTGAGACAGAAATTGAAACAGTAATAAAGGCCCTCCCAACAAAGAAAAGCCCAGGACCAGATGGATTCACTGCTGAATTCTACCAGACATTTAAAGAAGAACTAACTCCAATTCTTCTCAAACTATTCAGAACAATTGAAGAAGAGGGAATCCTCCCAAATTCTTTCTATGAAGCCAGCATCACCTTAATTCCTAAGCCGGGAAAAGATGCAGCACTGAAAGAGAATTACAGACCAATATCCCTGATGAACATAGATGCAAAAATCCTCAATAAAATTCTCGCCAATAGAATGCAACAACACATCAGAAAGATCATCCACCCAGACCAAGTGGGATTTATCCCTGGTATGCAGGGATGGTTTAATGTGCGCAAGACAATCAATGTGATACACCACATTAACAGACTGCAGAAGAAAAACCATATGATTCTCTCAATAGATGCCGAGAAAGCATTTGATAAAATACAACACCCGTTCATGATGAAAACTCTAAGCAAACTGGGTTTGGAAGGAACATTCCTCAATACAATCAAAGCAATCTATGAAAAACCCACAGCCAACATCCTATTGAATGGGGAAAAGTTGGAAGCATTTCCACTGAGATCTGGGACCAGACAGGGATGTCCACTCTCACCACTGCTATTCAATATAGTTCTGGAGGTTCTAGCCAGAGCTATTAGGCAAGAAAAAGAAATTAAAGGGATACAAATTGGGAAGGAAGAACTCAAACTATCCCTCTTTGCAGATAATATGATTCTTTATTTAGGGGACCCAAAGAACTCTACCAAGAGACTATTGGAACTCATAGAAGAGTTTGGCAAAGTAGCAGGGTATAAAATCAATGCACAAAAATCAACAGCCTTCGTATACACAGACAATGCCATGGCTGAGGAAGAAATTCTAAGATCAATCCCATTCACAATAGCTACAAAAACAATCAAATACCTTGGAATAAACTTAACCAAGGACGTTAAAGATCTCTACGATGAAAATTACAAAACCTTAAAGAAAGAAATAGAAGAGGATACCAAGAAATGGAAAAATCTTCCATGCTCATGGATTGGAAGAATCAATATCATCAAAATGTCCATTCTCCCAAAAGCAATTTATAGATTCAATGCAATACCAATCAAGATACCGAAGACCTTCTTCTCAGATCTGGAAAAATTGGTGCTGAAATTTATATGGAGGCACAAGAGACCTCGAATAGCTAAAGCAATCTTGTACAACAAAAACAAAACCGGAGGCATCACAATACCAGATTTCAGGACATACTACAGGGCAGTTGTAATCAAAACAGCATGGTACTGGTACAGAAACAGATGGATAGACCAATGGAACAGAATTGAAACACCAGAAATCAATCCAAACATCTACAGCCAACTTATATTTGATCAAGGATCTAAAACTAATTCCTGGAGCAAGGACAGTCTATTCAATAAATGGTGCTGGGAAAATTGGATTTCCACGTGCAGAATCATGAAGCAAGACCCCTACCTTACACCTTACACAAAAATCCACTCAACATGGATTAAAGACCTAAATCTACGACCTGACACCATCAAGTTACTAGAGAACATTGGAGAAACCCTTCAAGATATTGGCACAGGCAAAGAGTTTCTGGAAAAGACCCGGGAGGCACAGGCAGTCAAAGCCAAAATTAACTATTGGGATTGCATCAAATTGAGAAGTTTCTGTACTGCAAAAGAAACAGTCAGGAGAGTGAAGAGACAACCGTCAGAATGGGAAAAAATATTTGCAAACTATGCAACAGATAAAGGGTTAATAACCAGAATCTACAAAGAGATCAAGAAACTCCACAAAAACAAAACCAACAACCCAATTAAGAGATGGGCCAAGGACCTCAATAGACATTTTTCAAAAGAGGAAATCCAAATGGCCAACAGGCACATGAAAAAATGTTCAAGGTCATTAGCAATCAGAGAAATGCAAATCAAAACCACAATGAGGTTCCACCTCACCCCGGTTAGAATGGCTCACATGCAGAAATCTACCAACAACAGATGCTGGCGAGGATGTGGGGAAAAAGGGACACTAACCCACTGTTGGTGGGAATGCAAACTGGTCAAGCCACTATGGAAATCAGTCTGGAGATTCCTCAGAAACCTGAAGATAACCCTACCATTCGACCCAGCCATCCCACTCCTTGGAATTTACCCAAAGGAATTTAAATTGGCAAACAAAAAAGCGGTCTGCAGCCTAATGTTTATTGCAGCACAATTCACAATAGCTAAGACCTGGAACCAACCTAAATGCCCATCAACGGTAGACTGGATAAAGAAATTATGGGATATGTACTCTTTAGAATACTATACTGCAGTAAGAAACAATGAAATCCAGTCATTTGCAACAAAATGGAGGAATCTGGAACACATCATGCTGAGTGAAATAAGCCAGTCCCAAAGGGACAAATACCATATGTTCTCCCTGATCGGTGACAACTGACTGAACACCAAAAAGGAAACTTGTTGAAGTGAAAGGGACACTATGGGAAATGGTGACTTGATCAGCATAGCCCTGACTGTTAACGAACAACTTAATACATTATCCCTCTTAGTAGTTTTTTTTGTCTGTTCTACTTAATATGACTGATTTAATTCTGTAATTAATACACAGTTATTCTTATGTGTTGAAATTTAACTGAAATGTGATCCCTGTTAAACATAAGAGTAGGAATAAGAGAGGGAAGAGATATATAATTTGGGACATGCTCAAGCTGACTTGCCCCAAATGGTAGAGTTAGAAACATACCAGGGGACTCCAATTCAATCCCATCAAGGTGGCATGTACCAATGCCATCTCACTAGTCCAAGTGATCAATTTCAGTTCGCAATTGATCATAATGAAAGGACTAAGAGTCAAAGGGAGCACATAAGCAAGTCTAGTACCTGCTAACACTAACCGATAGAATAAATAAAGGGGAGAGTGATCCAACATGGGAAGTGAGATACTCAGCAGACTCATAGAATGGCAGATGCCCTAAATAGCACTCTGGCCTCAGAATCAGCCCTAAAGGCATTCAGATCTGGCTGAAAAGCCCATGAGAGTATTTCAGGCATGGAAAGCCAAGACACTCTGGCAAAAGATCTCTGTGAGTGAGATCTCAGTGGAAAGAACAGGTCTTCAAAGAAGGAGGTACCTTTCTCTGAAGGGAGGAGAGAACCTCCACTTTGACTATGACCTTGTCTAAACAAGATAAGAGTCGGAGAACTCAAGGGGCTTCCATAGCCTTGGAAACTCATGACTGGAGCATAGGGAGATTACTGATGCCATAGACAGGAGTGTCAATTGGTAAAGTCAACAACAGGAGTCACTGTGCACTTACTCCTCATGTAGGATCTCTGTCCTTAATGTGCTGTGCATTGAGATTTAATGCTATAACGAGTACTCAAATAATATATTTCACTTTGTGTTTCTATGGGGGTGCAAACTGTTGAAATCTTTACTTAATGCATACTAAACTGATCCTCTGTAAAAAAAAAAAAAAAAAAAAAAAAAGAAAAGAAAAGAAAAGAAACTAATCAACTCCCAACTTGACTCTCACTGGGATTAAACATGACAATAGGTCTGATCTGATTTCATCATCATTAAAAAAAATCATCTATTATTTTTCACTTTATGTTTCTGTGTGGGAACAAACTGTTGAAATCCTTACTTAATGTATACTAAGCTGATCTTCTGTATATTAAGATAATCGAAAATGAATCTTGATGTGAATGGAAGGGGAGAGGGAGTGGGAAAGGGGAGGGTTGTGGGTGGGAGGGACGGTATGGGGGGGAAGCCATAGTAATCCATTATTCGTACTTTGGAAACGTATATTCATTAAATAAAAGTTAAAAAAAAAGAATATTTTATACTATAAACCTTCTAAATTTTCACTTAAAATTTTTATAATTTTATTGATTTTCCCCTTTAATAGTTTCTTCTTGCCTCAATGTCTTTGAATACCCTAAAAGTTTGCTATGACATGTGTGTTCTTATCACAATATTCGGCCATTCCCAAACAAATCTCATTATTCTTTGACAATTCTCTTTTAATAGTTATTTAGGTTGACATAATTTTGAAATTATTTTTTCAAATTGAGCAAGATAGCAATGTAGAATTCTAACAAAATTTTCAATAGCGTTAAAATCTTCAGTTCAAGGAATCTGTCATTCTACTAAAATTGGTTTGATATTTACTAACTAAAACATAATAAAGAAATATGATATGTCCTTTATTATTATAGAAATTAAACAATTGATCAAAGTAACTACAAAAATGAATGGCATTCTAATTCCTTCAGTTTACACTGTGAACCTAAATACTATATTATGTCCTCCATTTCACCAAGTGGAAAATTTGTTCTTTTCAATACTTAAATCAACCAGTATTGTTCAATAACAGAATTTCAGTTTCCAAGTATTGGTCAGACATTGCAACAGTTTTTAATCTTATGCAATATCTTTCTTCCTTCCTTTTTGAAACTGTTGAGTGTTATGTGCTGTTTAAATTGCTACTCATTGGTTGGCACCATGACTCACTAGGCTAATCCTCTGCCTGCGGTGCCTGCACCCTGGGGTTCTTGTCCTGGTTGGGGCGCAGATTCTGTCTCAGTTGCTCCTCTTCCAGTCCAGCTCTCTGCAGTGGCCTCTGGAAGGCAATGGAGAATGGCCCAGGTCCTTGGGTCTTGCACCCACATGGGAGACCAGGAGGAAGCACCTGGCTCCTGGCTTAGGATTGGCATGGCGCTGGCCGTAGCAGCCATTTGGGGGGTGAAGCAATGGAAGGAAGACCTTTCTCTCTGTCTCTCTCTCTGTCTAACTCTGCCTGTCAAAAAAAAATTGCTACTCATCTTCATCAAAGTTGTTTTTTTAATAATTATGAATAATTTAAATGGGTACTATTACATTTTCCTTGGTTTATTTAAATGAAGACATTTAGCATTTATTTAGTGTAATTTAAATTGAAATATATTGCAATTGAATTTAAAAGCCCATTTTATATGCATTAAAATTAAACATACTCTATATAATATCATGGAAATATGAAACATTAGTATGAAAAAGTTAAAAATAAGCAAAAAAATTTTCCTAGAAGAAAATTAGTACTTTATGCAATTTGGAGCCTAAGAAATCATGAAAAGTTCACTAATCAGAAAACAGAAATAAGATAAAATGGAATACTTTTAGAATTGCCAGTGTCGGGTCTGGCTAAGCCTTCCCTTCCAGTGCCAGCATCCCATGTGGCTGCTGGTTTGAGTCTGGGCTGCTTCTCTTTCAGTTCAGCTCTTTGCTATGGCCTGGGAAAGCAGTGGAAGATGGCCCAAGTGCTTGGGCCCATGCATCCGCCTGTGAGACCCACAAGAGGCTCCTGGCTGCTGGTTTCTGACGGGCCCAGCTCCGGCCATTTCAGGCATTTAGGGGGTGAACCATCACATGGAAGACCTTTCTCACTGTCTCTCCCTCTCTGCCTGTAACACTACCTCTCAAACAAATAAATAAAATTGCCAGTATCAGAATAGCTCTATCCATCACAGTCGTAATACAAGATCCAGAAAGATCTCAGTAGCAAGCTAGTTACCTTTTTCAATACCACAGAGTACAGGTCTTATTGGTAACATTCATGATTAAAAACATTAATTTGCAAGTCCTGTTTCTATACACACACACACACATATATATACATATATATATTATTTAGATGTACAATATTTGGCACTTTAAGAAAATAACTACACTTAGAAAACACACACACACATTTTCTTTTTTTTAGTTAATAGTGCTGATTTTTATTAATATAAAGAGAACAGATGTCATGAATTTCATAGATACAATTCTAAGAAGATAGCCATGTTTTCTTCTCTCCCTCTTCATTCAATCTCCCCTCCTTCCTTCCTTCCTTCTTTTTTCCTTTAAGTTTTTTTTTCAACTTTTATTTAATAAATATAAATTTCCAAAGTACACTTTTTGGATTATAGTGGCTTTCCCCCCACCCATAACTTTCCTCCCACCTGCAAACATCCCACCTCACACTCCCTCTCCCATCCCAATCTTCATCACAATTCATTTTCAATTAACTTTATATACAGAAGATCAACTTAGTATATACTAAGTAAAGGTTTCAACAGACTGCACCCACAAAGACACACAAGTATAAAGTACTGTTTGAGTAGCAGTTTTACTATTAATTCACATAGTACAATACATTAAGGAAAGAGATCTTACATGGGGAGTAAGTGCACAGTGACACCCGTTGTTGTTTTAACAATGGACACTCTTATTTATGACGTCAGTAATCACCCAAGGCTCTTGTCATGAGCTGCCAAGGCTATGGAAGTCTCTTGAGTTTGCCAACTCTGATCTTATTTAGACAAGGTCATAGTCAAACTGGAAGTTCTCTCCTCCCTTCAGAGAAAGGTACCTCCTTTTTTGATGGCCTGTTCTTTCCACTGGGATCTCACTCACAGAGCATTTTTTTAGCCCTTTTTATCCACTAACTTGTTGAAATCTAACAATGACCCCATGAGAGTGAAGATGAGATGCCAAGGCTATGGGAGCCTTTTGAGTTCAGTAAATCTGATCTTATTTCGACAAGGTCATGGTCAAAGTGGAAGTTCTCTCCTCCCTTCATTGAAAGGTACCTCCTTCTTTGATGGCCCATTCTTTCTGCTGGGATCTCATTCACAGAGATCTTTCTTTTACGTCATTTTTTTTTTTTTTTTTTTTGCCACAGACACACATTTTCTTAAGGGAAATTTAAAAAAAATAGTAAGGATTACTGTTTTGATATCATGAGACCTTCAATCTCCAGCAAGAGTATACTGAGGGAGAAATTGCATCCACTTGCCTTCCACATTTCACTTTCAAATGTTCACTTTAGCAAGGCTTGTTAATACCGCCACACATTTTCATTTTCTTAACCTTTGAGCTGAAATCACAGCAGCCACCTAATTTCCCACACTGATTGCAGTCTGCTTTCAAAGAACAGTCATTTGTAATCTTCCGATATGGTTTGAGTAAGTATCATCTTAAAGCATTTTTTTCCTATTAACCTTACTGCTTACTCCACAATTTGTTTACAACAAAAACAAAATCAGTCAACAATTCTGTAATTTTCATTAGTAAAGCTGTTCTTCTCTCTGGTTCATCAACAAAAGCCTTGGGTGGTGTGTTCATTAAATTCTGATTGTGTGTGTGTGTGTATGTTTTCCCATGCAATGTTAAAAACAGAGTGTATGGTTATTTTTTATTTCTCAAAAAATTAACAACCAGAAAGTTGGCATATTTGTGGAGTATGGTGTAATTTTTTTTGCATGTATACATGTTTAATATTTAATCAGGGCAAATATGTTTATCCTTTAAACCATTTAACATTTCTTTATAGCAAAAACATCCAGAATCCTATCTTCTAGGCTTTTATTAAATAGAGAAATATATACTATGTTAACATAATCTGTAGTTACCCTACTCTGTAACAGAATCCCAGAACTTACCCTTACCTAACTATAACCCAGTACTGGTTACTCAGTCTTTCCCTTTTCCTTCCTTTCAACGTCCCTTCTCAGACTCTGGTAAGCATCATTATATTTTTGACATCTATGGAATTAACTATGAGCGAGATCATATGATATTTTTCTATCTGTGCTTGGCTTATTTCACTTACTGCAAACAATAAGATTTCATCCTTTCTTATGGTGTATGAATTCCATTGTGCATATGAACCACATTTTTTTTTTTCTATCCAATCTTCAATAGATGGACTCTTAGGTTGTTTCCATTTCTTTGCTGTTGTGAATAGTGTTGAAATAAATATGTTAAAAAGTCTCTTTGAAACATGGATTTCATTGCCCTTAAATATACACCCAGTAGTGAGATTATTGGATTATATGGAGGTTTTGTTTGTAATATTATCGGGAACCTCCATACTGCTGCCCACAAAGTCTGTACTCGTTTACATTTCTACCAACAGTGTGCTCATCCTCACCAACACGTGTCTTTTTACTTTTTAATCAGAGCCAATAACAATGAAGTAGGCTGCTATCTCCTTGTGGCTTTGATTTGTGTCCCTCTTTTGATTAATGTTAATTATTTTTTCATACAAATGTTCATCATTTGTATGTTTTCCTTTGAGAAGTGTTTCTGTAGAGTGATTAATAATTATTTAATCTTTTTGCTATTGAGTTTATTTCCTTATATATTCTGGATATTAACCGTATTTGTTCCCTTGTGAAATATATACCTTGCAAAGATTCTCCCCATCCCCATCCTGTGGGTTGTCTCTGCTCTGTTGATTCTTCCTTTGCTGTGCAAAAGCTCTTTACTTTGGAGAAATTCTCTTTGTCTATTTTTTTTGCATTTATTTCGCTGCTTTTTGGGACCTGATTCAGAAAATCCTTGTTTATTCTGATATCCTGAAGTGTTTTCCCTATTTTTTCTTCTCATAATTTTAAAGTTTCATGTTTCATATTTAGGTCTTTAAATCATTTAGAGATAAATTTTGTAATTGATAAGGGTCTATTTTCATTCTTCTGCATTTATAAATCCAAATTTCCTAACACCATTTAGTAAAAAGACTATCTCTTTTCCAACGCATGCCCTTAGCACTTTTGTTAATGGTTAGTTGGTTTTAGGTACATAGGTTTATTCTAAGGTATGTATTCTGTTCCATTGGTCAGTGGATCTGTTTTTACCCAATACCACCATGTTATAATTGTCGTAGCTTTGAAATGTGTTTTAAAGAATAATATAATGTGTTCTGCTTTGCTTTTTTCACTCAAGATATTTTTGGCTATCTGAGGATCTTTGATAGTTCCTAAGAAAGTTTAGTGTTATTTTCTCCAATTCTATGGAAATTACCTTTGGGATTTTGATAGGAATTGAATTGAATGTGTAAATTACTTTGAATGTTTTGCGTATTTTAACAGTAACGATTCTTGCAATCCATGATCACAGGGTATCTTCTCATTTCTTTGTATCCTTATCAAAATCTTTTTCTAAAATGCTTACTTGTTTGAAAGGCAGAGTGACAGAATGAGAGAGAAGGAGAAGCAAAAATGGAGATCTTCCAAACACTGATTGACTCTCCATTTGGACCCAGCCTTGCTCAAGTCAGGAGCCAGCAGTTCCATCCTGGTCTCCCATATAAGTGGCAGGGAACAAGAATTTGGGCCATATCCTTCTGTCTTCCTAGGCACATTAGCACATAGCTGGAAACAAAGCTGGGTTACACTGGCACTCGGATACAGGAGGCTGTCATTGCAAGCAGTGACTTAAGCTGCTATGTATCAATGCCTATCCTTCCTCTTTCTCTTCAATTTATTTTTTCAATGAATTATATTTTTCATCAGAGATATCATGCACCTCTTGGTTAAATTTATCCCAAGGTATTTTATTTATAGACTTTTTGTAGTTACTGGAAATAAGATTGCTTTTTTATTATTTTTCAGATTATTCAATTGTTCATTAATGGTACACGACAAAACTAATGATTTTTTGTTTATTTTATTTATTTGAAAGACTGAGTTACAGTGAGAGGTTTGTGACCTGCCATATGCTCTATCCTACAAAATGTTCTATGTGTTGTTGAGAAGAATGTGTATTCTGTAGCGACTAATGGAAAGTTATGAAAATGGCTTTTAGGTATGAATGATTCAGCCCCTTCTGTTGCATTGCTGATTTTCTGTCTAGATTATCTCTCTCTTTCTGAAAGTGGCCCAGGAGGCTCCTCCTCACCATCTAGAGCTAAGTCTCAGAGGACCTGAGGAAAGTCAAGCCCCTGACTTTGTGTGAGGGACTTCCATGAATGGAGACTTAACTTTGACCCAATTAGCCAGTCAAAGCCATAAATCCTCAAGGCCTCAACCAGTCATGAGAACTTCCTCTTTTACAGCCTATGATAAATCCTACCAAATCAACATTCAAGAGCATTCTCCTTCAGGGATACCTCCCAACTGCTGGGAGTTTTCTCTGCCTTCTTTTTTTTTTTTTTTTTTTTTAAATAGATCTCCTTTACTTTGCTCACTCTTCCTTGTCCATGCTCTTCATTTATCATGGGCACAACACAAAGAACCCAGCAAAGAAAAGGAATTGTAATTTAAAAGAGCTGTAACATTTAAAAAATTTGGCAGAAAGAAAAATTTGCAACATTTCTTGGGAATGAGACAAAACCCTGACCATTTAGACCCACAGACGCCAAGGGTCATTGGAAGTGTGAGTGAAGATGGACTTCCTCTGCTTCTTTTTTGGAGATATTTGTTCTCTACAGGAGTCCACTCTAAATTAAAAACATGGGGACTCTGTCAGCCAGTTAAAAGCAGTTAGCAGGGCTGCTGGCCATAAAGCCTCAGGAGGAAGGCTTGCTGGGGCAGACCTGATTAATCACCCTCTGCCTTTCAGCACTGGGAGTGGTGGTACTGTTCTTCCTCGGCTCTCATTTGAAGAAATTCATCGAATGCATCAGACTATAGTAAAGTTTAGGAGTATTCGAAAGTATCTGGCCAGCTTCTTGCTGCTGCCTGAAATCTCACTTATCCAATCCAGACTCCCACTTCCGCTTAATGTATTGGATTAAAATCTGCACTCCTCACTTTCTTTCCTTTCGGTTTGCTACATCCTTCTCACTCAATCTCAAATGCCAGGAAAGAAAGGAGCAGTGTCTTCTGGCCACAACTGGCCTGACAGGTTTCCCACCTGAGGTAGCAAGAGTTGGGCCTGGGCCTGTGCTGCAGCTCACTAGGCTAATCCTCTGCTTGTGGCGCCGGCGCCCCGGGTTCTACTCCTGGTTGGGGCTCTGGATTCAGTCCTGGTTGCTCCTCTTCCAGTCCAGCTCTCTGCTGTGGCCCGGGAGGGCAGTGGAGGATGGCCCAGGCCCTTGCGCCCTGCACCCACATAGGAGACCAAGAGGAGGCACCTGGCTCCTGGCTTCGGATTAGCGCAATACGCCGGCTGCAATGTGCCGGCCTTGGCGGCCACTTGGAGGGTAAACCAATGGAAAAAGAAGACCTTTCTCTCTGTCTCTCTCTCTCTCTCTCACTGTCTAACTCTGCCTGTGGGGGGGAAAAAGAGTTGGGCATGGATCTATTAAGTCTTTTTATCTGATAGGTTTTTTTTTTCATCTTTCTCTGTAATTTACAGAGATGGCTTTTTTCTTGTATTCATAACACGAATATTATGTGAATCTCTACCTCTTTGCTCCATAATGTATTTACCTGCTCTATGTAATGGGCAGTTACATGTTGATGTCATGTGCTAGTCCTTTTAATCAGTGTTTCTCAGTACTATTATAACTGACCTAGGTAATGAAAATTTTATACATCTTGGGGACAGGTTTCATATGTTTTCTGTTCTCTTCATTAAGTTTTGATTGCTTAGGAGAACTGAGTTTTAAAGGTTAGGATTATCTGCCCATATTTATTTGAATGACTGCTATAACTTTGATAAGATCTGGCCAACAGCTTTGGTTAAAATACTCAGGTTAAATGGATTATAATGTGATGCCAAACATATGTTGTGTTTCTATAAAGGTCTGATGTTTTATGCCCTGGGGTCAATGGGACGTTGTTCCAGAGTGGATTCATTCTCCAGGCTTTATTTCTGATAGCTTGTTCTGTATGCTATATTAGTAGCATGATGATACGTAATAGAAGGACTGAGCGTTCTCTACCCCATTCTCAGCATGTAACGAGGGCCCAGCTGGTACTGAGATGGAGCTAGCTGACCATCCCCCATAAGATCCTATGCTTGATTGCAACCCTCATCTGCATAGCATGGCCTGCACTAAGGGTTAAGCCCCACTTTCAAGGAGATATTACCCTTACGTGTAGGAGCTGGGGCAATACATCCATGGGGTGTCTCTGCACCTGAGCAGGGTGCCCATAGCAGGGACAGGGATGTATCAAGCAGACATGAGATATGTGTGCATACATGTCATTCTGGCTATGTGATTATGGCTGCCTGAAGAAAACAAAATGAGGGAGAATGGTGCTAATGTCATGCCCAAATTAGCAAACTTGGTGAACACGCCAGATCCTTTAAAGTGAGTATTGACAAACCACAGGCGAGCAAACATTAAATAACCAGGCATTGCCAGGTCAAAATATAGATGAAAAACGGGAGTTTCAGATAGACTGAGGGTCAAAGTTATGCACAGGTAAGGGCAACTACTTCTATTGGCTTAACCATTCTTTTTTTTTTTTTTAAAGATTTATTTATTTATACAGAGAGAAGGAGAGACAGAGAAAGAGAGAGAGAGAGAGAGAGAGAGAGAGAGAGAGAGTCTTCCATCAGCTGGTTCACTCCCCAATTGGCCGGAGCTGTGCCGATCCAAAGCCAGGAGCCAGGAACTTCTTTGTCTCCCATGTGGGTGCAGGGGCCCAAGGACTTGGGCCATCTTCTACTGCTTTTCCAGGCCATAGCAGAGAGCTGGATTGGAAGTGGAGCAGCTGGGTCTCAAACCGGCACCCACATAGGATGCTGGCACTGCAGTGGTGGCTTTACCCCCTAGACCACAGCGCCGGCCCCATTCTTGATCGAGAGCCAGGTTTCACATTCACCTATGATCCACAGAATCAAATGTCGTAGGAACACATGGGAAGGTTTGAGGCACAGATAAGAGCATCTCCTCCTGTCCTTGACCCACTCTGCTGTGCACTTCAGGACCGCATGCTCCCATGCCCAGGAACTTCAGGTATACTCAAGTGGACAGGCAGAATTTAAGAATGCCTTTGTTGCTTGTTCTATTATTTTAGATGGGGATTAAGCCGTCTCCACGTATTTGGACTGTATCATTGAGCATTGGGATTCCTTTGACTCCCGAAACTTGAAGAATGCCAGTTCTTTTCCTACACCATGGCATGGCTGTGATACAAGTTAGAGAATGGAAAGACTTGGTCCCCAGAGAGAACTATTAACTAGAACACTGTCCTCTAACCAGACCTCTTCTTTTGCAGAGCAGAGCAATGTCCTGAGACGCTTTATGTCTAAGCATTTTGCACCATGTAATACAAGCCAGAAATTGTCAACTCTGAGGTAGACCTGGTGGCTTTAACAGCAGTTACCTTCAAGAATACAGCTGCCGTCTCCCTCTGCCTGCTGAGGAGCCTGCCACATAGTCCACACAGATCACACCAGCTACAACTCTTGCCACCCCCACTGCCCCCGCAATTCAGTACTACCTGTTAATAAGCAGAAAACCTGAATGTTAACTTCTGCTTTATCTCTCCAGGAGGTTCCTGAAAGGTTCGGTGGCATTACTCATGTCCAGTTTTCCCTTTCCTGCTGGGTCTTAGACAGATAAAGCGAGTTTTGGAAACATTTTCAGATGACTCAGATATATTGAGGCATTTGAGTGTCCCAGTCTTATGTTCTGACCTAGAAAAACATAGTGTTGCTGCTAAATACGACCCTAACAGGGAATGAAAAACAAGCTGCTCAACAAGTTGTAGAAACATTCATGGATGGATTTCATATGACATTTTTATCCTCTCCTGATCATGGAGGCCAGGTACACATATATCCTACAGTAAAGCAGGCTGTTTCTCAAGAAGAAATTAACCATAAATGGGTACCGGATGGCCCTGTAGATGAACAGAAAAGAACATATTTCATTGTTTATATCCTGGAGGGAATTAGGAGGACCAGGACTAAGCACTTCAGCTACTCCAAACTATCCATGATAGACCAACGTTGTGAAGACAACCTCTGCCATTATAGAGAGGTTGAGGGAGATATTATTTTACTATTCCCGAATTCAATAGAATAACAGGAAATCTTGAAGGATAGGTACCTTACTCAGTCAGCCCCAGATATTAGAAAAATGCTTTAAACCCAGGGTCCTGGGACTGAGAGTACATTAGAAATCTGAAGGTTATCACTTTGGTCTTTTACAGTTGGGCTCAGAAGGAGACCCAACAATGGGAGAGAATGGATATAAACACGTCAGAGGAGTGGTAGTACCTTTATGGCCACTTAAACATGAGGTTACCTGTAGGCCTCTGAAGAGCTATGGCTGATGTCAGGCAAGAGATTTCAAGAAGGAATGTGCACATTCCTGATGTCAGACAAAGCTTGCATGGCCCTTTCCTACTTGAATATGGTTGAATGAGCCCAGAGATCAAGGCTTCTGGAGCCTGGCACCCTTTCTTGGATGACCCAACAGGACTTAAGGGGCCTAGAGTTTCACTTACAGGCTTCTAACACCCAGACCCCTGGTTTCAATTCCTTCCCATCCCCATGAAAGGGAAGGAATCGAATTCCTCCAAGATACTGGAACTACCTTTTCTGTCCTTCTCTCAAATCATGGACTCCCCTCTTTTCTTAGTGTGACCATCAGAAGCATCTCCAGAAGCCCTTAGTTATTTCACCCAGCCCCTAAGATGTAAATGGGATAGCTTATTTTTTACAAATGCCTTTCTTATCATACAAGAAATCCCAATACCCCTTCTAGGGAGAGATCTCTTAGCCTGAACAAAAACCACTGTCCTCCTGGCTCCAACTAAAAGGGCTAAAAGTCATCATAGACATCTTAAATCACAGGGACATTTGGAACCATGCAACAGTCACTATAACATTCTAATCCTAGGAGTCCTCAAACCAAATGGAGAATGGAGTCCTCAAACCAAATGGAGGCTAGTACAGGAGCCCTAACACATTAGTGGGGTGATGATCCACATTCACCCAGTGTTCCCTAACCCTTATACTTTATTGTCCCAAATTCCAAAAGGCATTAAATAGTTTACAGTTTTAGACTCAAAAGATACCTTTTTTTATAGTATTATTCCACAACAACCAATATTTGTTTTCAAGATACTTCTACTCTGTTCACCCAGTTAACTTGGACTGTGTTGTCACCAGGATTACAAGACAGCCTCATCTGTTTGGACAAGACTTGTCCAAAGAAATGCCAGAGTTTTCCCATCCATATGCAGGATGGTATGACACCATCCTTTTCAACTGAACTGAGGAATGTTCCCAAGAGGGCAAGAAGATGCTTCTCAAATTTTTTGTAAAGAGAGACCATAAAGTCTTGCAACATAAAGCACAATTCTGCTTGCCTCGATAGTATCTAGGCTTAGCCTTATGTAAAGGAACTTGGCACTGGGAGAAGATGGAATCAAACCCATAGGCATTTTTTCATTTCCTAAAACACTTAAATAGATTAGAAGCTCCTCTTGAGAGAAAAAAAAATTGTCAACACAGAATACTGTACCCTGCAAAGCTCTCATTTATGAGTTAAAGTGAAATAAAGACCTTCCATAACAACAGAAATTTAAAGAATTAAATAGTTTGCCACCAATCATCCAGCCTTACAAAAGATGCTTTAGGAAGTACTACACATAGAAAAACAGAAACATGGCCCTCAATATGAAAGAGAGTGAATGCAGAAAGTCTCCTGGTAAAAGGACAAAGGAAATTCAAAGTAAACAATAGGAATATTTATGGAGAAATGGCAGGGCGAAGTCATTACTTATCAATAATCAACTTGAATGTAAATGTCCTCAACTCTCCAGTTAAAATATAAAGACTTGCTGAATGCATTAAAAAGCAATGCCCATCTACTTGCTTCATATAAGAAACATATTTTACCAACAAAGATGCACACAGACTGAAAGTGAAAGGAAGGAAAAAGACATTCCATGCTAGCAAACCAAAAAAAGAGCTGTTTTGCCATCCTAATATTAGACAAAATAGTCTTTAACATAAAACCTCTTAAAAGAGACAAAGAAGGGCATTATGTAATGATTAAGGGATCAGCTCAACAGGAAGATGTGCCTATAATAAATGTATATACATCTAATTACAGGATACCTGGCTATATAAAAGAAATGTTAATGGATCTAAAGGGAGAAATAGACTCTAATACAGTAGCAATGGTAAGCTTCAATAACACACTTTCAGCAGCAGACAGATCAACCAACAGAAAACCAGCAAAGAAACGACAGAGTTAATCAATACCACAGACCAAATGGACATAATGGATATCTACAGAACTTTTCATCCAATACTTGCAGAATACACATTCTTCTCACCAGTGCATGGAACTTTCTATAGAATAAACCAAATTCTAGGCCATAAAGCAAGTTTCATAAAATAAAAAAAAAAAAACTTGAAACCATACCATGCATCTTCTCTGACCATGATGGAATGAAGCTAGAAATCAATAACTCAAGAATCTATGGAACATATGCAAACACGGAGAGACTGAACAACATGCTCCTGAATGAATGAACAGTAGGTAATAGAAGAAATCAGAAGAAAAATTTTAAAAGTTTCTGGAAAAAAATGAAGATGATAATACAGCATATCAAAACTTAGGGGATACAGCAAAAGCAATGTGAAGAGGAAAGTTTATAGAAATTGGTGCCTACATAAAAAAAATTGAAAAGGCACCAAATAAGTGAACTACCAATGCATCTCAAAGACCTAGAAAAATAACAGCAAACCAAACCCCAAATTAGTAGGAGAAAAGAAATAAATAAAATTAGAGAAAATATACAAAATTGAAACAAAACATACAAAAGATAAGAGAAACAAGGAGATGATATTTTGAAAAAACATAAGAAAATGGACACACTTTTGGCCCAACTAACCAAAAAAAAAAAGAGGGAGAAGACTAATTTGTGTCATTTATTTTGACATTTGGCTCATTAACAGAGAATTAACAGATTGATCATTTCAATGGAATATGCCTTTTTCTCTTCCATTAATTTAACCCCTAGACAGCACATAAAACTAAACTATTTTCTAGCCCATATATCCCCAAAGCCATGTACAAGGAGTTCTTGAAAAATGGAATTAAAATGTAATGTGACTTTCCAATTAACATTTTGAAACTTCACTGTACATTATAGATTCTTGTTGAGAAATGAACATAGTCACTTGAATTTTATGCCTAGGTGAACACCTAATTGAGAATACTTCTACTGAAATCATGAGAAAACTTAAAATCATTTGGGAGAAAACTACTGAAAGTAATTTTATTATACAAATCAATAATTAGTGTTGTTATTATGTAGCAGAATTATTCTATTACTTTTACAATTTTTATATATTTTTAATTAATTTTTTAAACTTTTATTTAATAAATATAAATTTCCAAAGTACACTTTTTGGATTATAGCAGCTTTTCCCCCCATAATCTCCCTCTCACCCACAACAATCCCATCTCCCTCTCCCATCCCATTCTTCATCAATATTAATTTTCAATTACCTTTTTATATAGAAGATCAACTTAGTATTTACTAAGTAGATTTCAACAGTTTGCACCCACAAAGACTCACAAAGTATAGAGTACTGTTTTAGTAATAGTTTTACCATTAATTCACATGGTACAACACATTAAGGACAGAGATCCTACATGAGGAGTAAGTACACAGTGACACCCATTGTTGATTTAACAATTGACACTCTTATTTATGACGTCAGTAATCACTCGCGGCTTTTGTCATGAGTTGCCAAGGCTATGGAAGTCTCTTGAGTTCGCCAACTCCTATCATAGTCCAAGTGAAAGTTCTCTCCTCCCTTCAGAGAAAGGTACCTCCTTTTTTGATGGCCCGTTCTTTCCACTGGGATCTCACTCACAGAGTAGGCAAATAATATTGCATTTTGTTATTATACCTTATGTTTGCCATCAGTTTTATCAGCCCTTTTTGTCCACTAACTTGTTGAAATCTCACAATGACCCCATGAGAGGGAAGATGAGGAGAGTGAAGCTTTAAGAGTTCATTTGCCTGTCAGTGATGACAAGTGGAAGGACAGGATCTGATGCCAAATCTACTTGTCTCAAAGCCTTCATTTTGAAGTCTGTTGATATGAAAACTTCCATAGATGGTTCAGATGTTTCTAGGTAGGTGCTTTGTGTTATCCTAGTCATCAATGCTGCTGTTGTTTCTGTCTTCAAGATCAGCCACTTTCCTTATTTTCCACCATCATCTTTATTCAAGATGTCATACCTTCACACCTAGACATTTGTCTCTCTTCTCCAGTTCACCCTGGATATTCTCACCAGCCATCTCTGGTTATATCACCACTTTACAGAGAATAAAATGTGTGGCCTTCGAAGAAACAAAAAAGATTAGAGACTTCCTAAAGTCACAGGATTCTGTTGATTCTGGATTTCTGGATACAGGGAAATAGAACATCCTTTGTGTTAGCTGTAAAAACGATAAACAAATGCCAGGGACCCATATTTTGACATGGAGCCCAGAAGCCAAACAAGTCTATTCAATCTATATGAAGTGGAGAGAAAAGGGATGAGTTTAAGAGTGTTGAATCAGCTTAAGGGATCAGCTCAGAAGCTTGCAGGATTTTTTAGCAAAGAATTTGAGACCGTGGCAAAAGGGTGGCCAGCCTGCCTCTGAGTGGTTATAGGTACCACCCTACTAATACCTGAAGCCACCAAATTGACCCTGGGCAAGAGTAATAGTGCATACTCTGCATAGTGTGACAGAATTGCTAACTTTGAAAAGAAGCCTTTGGCTAACAATCACCTTTAAAAACGCCAGGCATTACAGCTGGAGGGCCCTGCAATCCAGCTTGAGATTTCGCTTCTCTCTTACTTTTGCTACTTTTCTCCCGTGGAGAAATCCAGAAGAATGTGGAGGATCCAGAACATGAATGTAATGATAGTTCCACAGACCTATGGAGCCAGAGAGGGCATCAAGGATACACCTTTAGAGGACACGGACTGAGTTCTCTTTACAGATGGCAATTGGGAATTCTTTTGTTGAACAGGAGCCTGCCACATTAGATATGACATTGTCACATTAAATGAGACCATCAAAAGCTTTCATTTCCTTTTGACCTGAGTGCTCAATAGGTAGAACTGGTAGCCCTGAGAACAGCACTGGAGTTGAGCAGGAAAAAAGGGTGAATGTTGATACATTTTCTCAATATGTCTCCTTGTTCTCCATGCTCTTTTAGCTATTTGTAAAGAAAGACGCTACTTTACTTCAAATGGGTTTCCTATCAAATACCACCAGGAAGGAGACCAATTGTTGTCTTTTGTGTTCCTCCTGCAGGAAGTGGCAGTTGTATTCTGTAAGACACACCAAAAGGAGAGATGAAATTATGAGAGGAACCAAGTCACAGTTTCGGCAGCCAGATCAATAGCTAAGGGGACTCCCTCTATCCATAAGAGATCAGGCCCCTCCCACGAAGGGACACAATGGATATTTTCTAGAGATTATAGTATCCAGTGGCATGAATGACTTCAGTATGAAGAAGGAAGAATTCATTTTCCTTTCTCTTGCCAGTGAAAGGCACTTAAAACTCTCCATCAAGCTTTCAATCTGTGGAGGGGTAAGACTTTTCAATGGGCCCAGAGGCAATATACAGTAAAGACCTCCCCAGGACTATGAAACAGGTTGTGGGGGCCTGTGAGGTTTTTCCTAGGAGTAAACTCTTAAATCAAAGAATTTCCCTTTCCAGACCACAAAGAAAAGGAAACTCTCCAGAGGAGGGCTGAAAACTAGACTTTATCGACCTGGGTAAAACAAGAAATGTTTACACACGTTCACTAATTGGATGGAAACCTTTCCCTGTAGAAATGTGAAGGCTACCAAAAGAATAATGGTGTGATCTCTGAAATAGTTACTTTGTTTGGACGTTCTGAGTCCACAAAATTAGAATGGCCCCTCCTTCAAGAAGACTATCATTCCCGTTGTTGAAGAATCTAAGACAGTAGGTTTACATTATCATCTCTATTCTGCTTGGGGTTGATTCTCCCAGTCATCAGGGATGATAGAAAAAATTGACATCCTCAAGAGACACCTCAAAAAGCTATCTCAGGAAATTTATTTACCCTGGATCTCTCCTTCTAATAGCCTTAGTATATATTTGAAATATACCCTCAGGTTAAGTTTGAGCTCTTTTGAAATGCTATATAGTCATCCTTTTGTTACTAATGACCTCTTAATGAAAAATGAGATACCATATGTGATCAGCAATTGTCAAATTCAGCGCACCGCACTGATCCGATGGCAGGAGTCAGGTGCTTCTCCTGGTCTCCCATAGGGTGCAGGGCCCAAGCACTTGGTCCATCCTCCACTGCACTCCCTAGCCACAGCAGAGAGCTGGCCTGGAAGAGGGGCAACCGGGACAGAATCCGGTGCCCCGACCGGGACTAGAACTTGGTGTGCCGGCGCCGCAAGGCGGAGGATTAGCCTAGTGAGCCGCGGCGCCGGCCAGCAATTGTCAAATTCTAACAGGCCATTGTAGATCTCCCAAAGGCAAAACCCAGGGTATTAGGAAACCCTAAGTATACCCCAGAAGAAAGATTCATTATTAGTTAAGGCCCTTCCAACACACTTTCTCTCTTTATAGGAGGGTTAGGAGGGGCCCTATACTTTGATTCTTTCTACTCTCACTGTGGTAAAATTGTGTGGATTAGAGCCCCGGATCTACCATTCATGAGTAAAAGCCTGGGTTTCCCATTCAATTTCAGATTCGATCCTGGAGGACAGCTTTGACACCTCGAAGGAAGGTGAATATTATCATTCCAGAAGGACTCAAACTCCCTTTTAAAAAAGATAAGTCTATTATGCACACTCCTTCCCAATCTATCATACCTCAATCCTATCATCCAGCCGCAGTTTTTTGGGGAAAAGCCTTGCTACTTGAGGTACCAGTTCTTTTCATCTTACTGTTCATCAGCTTACCTCCACTAATGATGTGGTGCCGTGGTTTTAATCCTGTTGAATGAAGGCAACACAGTGAGGGCTCAGAAACATTCCTTTATTTCAGGGGACACGCCCATGACACCTTCCCCATAGAAAGACCAAGATAGCGATACTCTATTTACAAAGGCCTCTTTTGGTTTTTCGATACCCCCACATTGGAGAGAGCTATCTTATACCTCACACTTGTGGTTCAACAGGGGTGGGAGGCTATGATAAAGACCCTTGAGTCTCAGAAAATTATGGTCTTACAAAATCATTGGGGGTTAGAAATTCTAACAGTCCAATAAGGTGTAACAAGTGTGTTATTAAATGAAACATGTTGCATTTGGATTAATACCTCTCACCATGTGGAAGAAAATCTACAGGTTCTAAAAGACAATGTCAGGCTCATAAATAACATAATAGAACATGCAGTGTCATTGCCTAGCTGGCTACATTTCCTCTTATCCTCTTTAGGACTCTATATCATATGGTCATGGATTGCTTTCTTTTGTAGCTTCTCTTTGTATTTTTGTGATACTGCTTATGTTTGTGCCCTATATACTCAACCTTCTTTTAAAACTTGTCTCTTCTTGTCTAGAGTCTAGCAAACTCCAGAGGGTCCTAGAGACAGAACCATGAATTCAGGCGTTCTACTGAAGTTCCCTGGACAAACCTCTGGAGGAGCCATGACTGTTGTCTCTAACATTATCCCTCTCTATTTCAAAGTAGACACAGCAGTTGTTACCCCCTTTCTCTAATATTAGGGTTACCTGTTCAAAGGGGTGATTGATAGAGATAGGCTGCTCACCTGGTAGATAAGGACAAGAGGCCCCTGCCCACCAACTGGAGATGAGTCTTAGAGGACCTGAGGAGAGTGAATGAAGGACTTCTGTGAACAGAGACCTAAATTCCACCTAAATAAGTAATCAAAGCCATAACTTCTCAATGCTTCTCTTAGACCCATCATGAGAACTTTCCCCTTTACACCCTATTTAAAAGCCCTAGACAATCAATCCTCAAAAGTTTCCTCCTTCAGAGATCCACTGTGACTGTTGGGAGTTTTCTCAGTATTTTTTCCATAAACCTCCTTCACATTGCTCATTCTTCCTTGTCAGTATTCCTCATTCTTTATAGATGTGAGACAAAGAAACTGGCTGAGAAAAAGAATCATAATCTAAAAGAGCTATAACATTTTAGAAATTTGGCAGAAAGAAAAAGCTGAAACATTTCCTGGTGACAAGACACAAGCTCAAGCAATTATAACCACAGGCTGCTGCAACAGTGATTGGGCTTAATTTGTGGCTGTCCTAGAAATTCTAAGCAGTCTGTTTATTTTTTCTGGCTTATAGATACTTATGTGATTTTTACCACTGACTCAGTCTCACAATACTTCTCAAATTCAAATTTGTCCCAAATGTTCAGTTAAGGTGTTTTTCAATATGCACAGGAGAAGTGCCTCCAAAGGGGTGGCCCATCACAACAAGCCTCTTCCTGGGCCTGTAGTAGGATACAACTCCTTGTCTTGTGCCTAAAAATGCCACAATGCTAGTTTACACCCAGAACTGTTAGCCCCAACACCATTGCATCCAGAGGAAAGAACCAAAATTCACCCTGCTATGGTCTGCCTGCTACTATGTTGGCTTACTCTCTGATGTCACACCTCTCAGCCACTAGTGATTTCAGCAGAGGCATAAGACAGACAGAATGGTACTATACAAGTCTGCTGGGCACTGAAGCAGGTCCAGAGACCGTGTGCAGGCAGTGGCATGGAGACAGGGACAATTTGCCGCTGTTAAATGCTGGCTGTTACCTACCTATTATGACTGTCCACAGGGACTTGTCTTAGGACAGAAACCTTTGTGATGTGCCCAGTGTGAAGCTTTTCTAGCCTGGCACTCTGTCCCAAGTCACAATTCTATGACCCTTGCTCTCTGCCAAAGTTGGTGAAGAGTGATAAAGACACCCTTCTGCCCACCCAAACTGTGCCCAGCCTGGTCACCTCGGGGTCCCACACTCATAGTTTTCTACAAATTTCTGGAGATCTCCAACAAATTTGCTGGAGGCTGGTAGTTACACACTTAAAAATGAGTCTGACCCTGCAACGGGCAGGTCTTTGTCTGAAGCTGGGTAAGCCTAGGAGCTTGCTTGGTCTGTGAGCACCAACCGGGAGTTCGTGCTTTTAGGCTTTATCAGGCACTGGATCTCAGCTTTGTAGACTGGTTTCTGAACTCTGTGGCTCAATCCTAAAATCCTTCATCTGCCCTTTCTGTGAGTCTGAATTTTAATTTCTACCAATGGTGTGTTGGGGTGGGGGGCAGTTGGAAGAGGCTACGTGGCTATGGAAGCTACAGCTATTCAGTCCACAGGTATAGGCCTGGGGGCCCAAACGGGAGACTTAGTCCAACTGAATTTTTCCCAGTGGTTTTGGCTCTGGGATTCAGTTTGTTCCATCTCCCCAGCTTAGTCATGTCTCTCCATGCCACACTCCTTGGAACTGGGAGACAAATGACATGGACAACTCTTTCCTTCTTTCTTTCTTCAGTTGGACTTTTATGATGATCATAGCAGCATGAGGCACTATTTTCTCCCACCTGGCTCCGAAGAGCTCATCAAGTTGAGTTGGTGTGTGTGCAGCTCTTCCCATTTTGTCTGTGTTGGGAGGTAGTCAACAGAGACTAATTCTCTGCCAACATCTCTGCTCTGGTTCTCCTAATGTATTATTGTCATATCTGATTCTTTCACAAGATACTGGGAATCTGAACAGATGCAGGTCTATCGTTTGGTATAAACTCCTGAGAACCAATTGGATTCTTCAGCCAAGTTGGCTCCAGCACTCAAATTTTATATGTGTGTGACAACTTTGAAAGCCAGAAGGATATATTGTGAATACTTTCCTACTTGAGGAAAAAAAAAAAACAGGAATGCTATTCATCAGCTTCAGCAAGTATAGATTAAAACCATCCTACTTTATTTAACAATTGTGTAAAGGTAGGTAAACATTGAATACCTTTCCAGAAATTATTGCTATCTTATTTTCCTTTTTATTCTTTATTCTTAGAATAAGAAGTTGGCAGATTAATATTGCTTTACCACAAAAATATCCATGTTTATTGTCTTGAAATTATGTACACAGCTTCAATTCATTTCATAAAACATCTGTGTATGCATGATATACAAAGAATTTACAGTTAGCCCTAATCCATCCAATACAAACCACATATTCTTCTCCCTTACTGTGTAACCTACCATTAATTTTATTAATGAGCTCAATCTTCAAATAACACAAAGTCCTTTGATAATGACAAAGGTCAAATCCTCTGTGAGCTGGGCATTTAAACATATTTTTGAAAGGTCAAACTAATTTAAAACACTTGGTTATTCCCCTTCAGCTTTGATCCATAGCTCTTTGCATTGTTGTTTGAGTGCCTAATACACACACCAATAAAAATACAGAAACAAAACAGGTATGGTCACTTTAGGGAGTCAATACTGAAAAGATTTTTAACTGATAAAGTAATAAAGTTAACTGTATAAGATTTGAGTAAATGATGAAATGCAAATTTTGTCAGCTGCTATTAGAACATCTACTTTTGTATGACAGTTTTATCATCAAATAATATTCTGAGATTTAACACTATGTAGTGTCATGTATAGTGTTATATATCAAACAAGATGACATGTTTCCTATCTACCAAATGCACTGAGATGGCACGAAGATTATCTGGTGAAAACAAACAGTAACTTAATAGTATTGCAGGAGCTCTGACTAATTTTACCATATGAACAGAAAATATTAGATCACATGGAATATAAGAAATAGACTATGGGTAATTCTCCTTGACAACGATTTATTATAAACCTCTCTTTAAATAAGATTTTTAAGAATTTTTTATTTTATGAAAGAATTAGAGAAAGAGGGAAAGAGAGATCTTCTGTCTGCTGGTTATTTCCCAAGTGGCCTCAACAGCAAGGATGGGCCAGGCCAAACCAGGAGCCAGGGGGGGTTCTTGCAGATAGCTTTTGTGGATGCAGGGACCCCAGCACTTGGACCATATGCTGCTGCTTTCCCCAGGCCATTAGCACAGAGCTGGATCAGAAGTGGAGCAGCCGGAGCATGCGGCAGCGCCAACATGGGACGCCAGCCTTGCAGGCAGTGAGTTGGTCCTGAGTAAGAGATTTTTTAGTCTTTATTTTTTAGAGATACTTTACAATTTATTTCCTCCCTAAACTTTTCTTTTAACCAAGTTTATACTCCTAGCCCTCCCTTTCTTTCTAAGTACTGTAGTTTCATCACATAATTTGAAGTACTGGTAAAAAGTCCTCTCAAAATTATTCACTTTTGTTTCCGCCTCCTTCATGTGCGTTACATTTTCAGTGCTTAAAAATGTGATGAATGGCATATAGTGTCATTTAAAACCATGCATCACCCAGAAAATCTATAGGTAGGAATCTGAAAGCTAAGAGACTTTTTTATAGTGATAATACACTCAGGATTTCATCAGACTTTCACAAGAGTTAATAGGATGAAAGATGGCACAGCTTCACAAAAGAGAGGTAATGCTTCATTCCCAGGAGTAGTTATATAACACCAATCACAGCAGCACTTTGTCTTCGACAAAAGACCAAATGAGTTCTCTTTGGGAGTTGCTTAATCCATAGACCAGGACAATAAGGTGTCGCTGTGCATTATTCAGCAGAAAAGACAGAGGGAAGTCAGGGCTGGGCAAAGAGAATATGTACATTATGTCGGAGACAGACTTGCTACTAGACTCCCTCGACACAACATTTGTACTTACAGGCTTTTAACATGGCCTTAGTCCCTGATCAATTAATCCTAGTGAGATTTAAAGACTCCTGTGACCCAGGACACATTTAGGGATTTATCCCACTAGTCACCATTCACATTTATAGTTAGAAGCAGAAATTATGTGTTGGGAAATTAACTAGAACTTTTCACACAGAAGAATCTGACTTCTATAGCTTTATTTTATTCGTTTTGCTTCATTTATGTGATTCAGTTATAGGAAAATGGCCATTAGATCTATATCAATATGTTAGCATATTGAGCGTTTGACCCAATGTCTTATCCAGTTCTTGCGTAAAGTATACAAACATTGTTGAACAAACTGGAATGTTCAATAAAACATCAGCAATCATGAACTGTTAGGCTCCTCTATATTAACATTCTCTAAAAGGAAGCAGAATCAAGCGATGTCTTCAGAATTAATTGGATCTATTGTGAGAAATTGATTCATCAGTTACAGAGACTGACAAGATTCAAGAATTGCTGTTGGCAAGATGGAAACCCCCAGAGAGTGGATGTTGTAGTTCCAGTGCAGGTTAGAAGACCTGAGATCCAAGAGAACTAACTGTGTTGTTTCAATCAGAATCTAGATAAGCTCAAAACCGAGGAAGACCTGATATTTCAGTTCAAGGAAAAAAGAAAGTGACGCCCCCAACTAAAGTGGAGTCAAGCAGAATAAATTTCTTTTACCACCAGAAGCATTAGCCCTTTTGCTCTATTCAGACATTCAATTAATGAGGCAAGCGAATGGACGGTTCACTCTCTCTCGCTCTCGCTCTCGCTCTCTTTCTCTCCTCTCTCTGCCATTCAAGTAAATACACCTTAAAATAAACAGCACAGGGGTTGGTGCTGTGGATCAATGCATTAAATCCCCAGCCTGAAGCACCAGCATCCCATATGGGCGTTGGTGCAAGTCCTGGCTGTTCCACTTCTGATCCAGCTCTCTACTATGGCTTGGGAAAGCAGTAGGAGATGACACAAGTAGTTAGGCTCCTGCACCCATGTGAGAGACCTGGAAAAATTTCTGGTTCCTAGCTTTGGATCAGCTCAACTCTGGCTGTTGCAGTCATTTGGGAGTGAACCAATGGATGGAAGACCTTTTTCTCTCTCTCTCTGGCTCTACATCTCTCTAACTCTTTCAAATAACTAAAATAAATCTTTAAAAAAATAAAAAATAAACAGCACAAATGAAGTTATTAAATAAGATATCTATATTTTAAATAGTTGAAGAAAGTGTAAAGACTCATGTCCGTTTTTTAGACATCCATCAGTAATTCTCTGTTGTTACACAGATGTTACCGAAGTTTAACTCAGTTACTTCCCAAATGAACAAAAATTGACTTAGTACTATCAACTATATACATTTTTTAACATTTATTTAATGAATATAAATTTCCAAAGTACAGCTTATGGATTACAATGGCTCCCCCCCCCCATAACTTCCCTCCCACCAGCAACCCTCTCCTTTCCCGCTCCCTCTCCCCTCCCATTCACATCAAGATTCATTTTCGATTCTCTTTATATACAGAAGATCAGTTTAGCATATATTAAGCAAAGGTTTCAACAGTTTGCACCCACATAGAAAAACAAAGTGAAAAATACTGTTTGAGTACTAGTTATAGCATTAAATCACAATATACAGCACATTAAGGACAGAGATCCTACATGAGGAGTAAGTGCATGGTGACTCCTGTTGTTGACTTAACAAATTGACACTCTTGTTTATGGCCTCAGTAATCACCCTAGGCTCTTGTCATGAATTGCCAAGGCTATGGAAGCCTTTTGAGTTCACCGACTCTGAATATGACAGAGGTCTAAATATGACAAGGTCGTAGTCAAAGTGTAAGTTCTCTCCTCCCTTCAGAGAAAGGTACCTCCTTCTTTGATGACCCGTTCTTTCCACTGGGATCTCACTCGCGGAGATCTTTCATTTAGGTTTTTTTTTTTTTTTTTTTTTTTTTTTTTTTTTTTTTTTTTGCCAGAGTGTCTTGGCTTTCCATGCCTGAAATACTCTCATGGGCTTTTCAGCTGGGTTCGAATGCCTTAAGGGCTGATTCTGAGGCCAGAATGCTGTTTAGGACATCTGCCATTCTATGAGTCTGCTGTTTATCTCACTTCCCATGTTGGATCATTCTCTCCCTTTTTTATTCTATCGGTTAATATTTGGAGACACTAGTCTTGTTTATGTGATCCCTTTGACTCTTAGTCCTATCATTATGATCAATTGTGAACAGAAATTGATCACTGGGACTAGTGAGATGGCATTGGTACATGCCACCTTGATGGGATTGAATTGGAATCCCCTGGTATGTTTCTAACTCTACCGTTTGTGGCAAGTCAGCTTGAGCATGTCCCAAATTGCACATCTCTTCCCACTCTTATTTCCACTCTTATATTTAACAGCGATCACTTTTCAGTTAAGTTTCAACACTTAAGAATAACTGTGTATTGATTACAGAATTCAATCAAAAGTATTAAGTAGAATTGACATACTACTGAGACATCTTAGAACTTTCACTTGTTTGTCAGCTAGGTTTCTATTTTATTATGATTTTATCTAAGTCTTCTATACAATATTTTATAAAATAATAAAAATGCACTGTTCAACAAATATATCTTGCTCATGTGTTTGCAAGGACTACATTACATTGGTGGGCCTATGGGTAGATAATGATAACTTCATCAAGAATAATAAGTATTTCTGGGACAACAGCATGATACATTCCCTAGATGCCCACCATGGCTAAGCTGCCATGGCTAAGGCTGGGACGTACTGAAGCCAGAAGCCCAGAACTCAATCTCAGTTTCCCAGGTGGGTGTCAGGGCCTTAATTACTGAAGCTATTACATGCTGCTTCCCAGGACTTGCATTGGCAAAAGCTGAATAAAAGCACTTCAAATGTGATGTAGGTGTCTCAAGTGCTATCTTAACTGCTGTGCCAAATGCTCAACCACAAAATATTTTTAAATGTTCTCTGCAGCTAATACAGAAATTAAACAATGCTTTGCATCCTTACATTGATTTTCAGGGATAATTTCACCTCAGTTACAGGACTTGGCGTATACTTCTTTATGATTATTCAGAAAATATTAAAAATCTTAAAATAAGAGCATTTGCAACACACATAATACAAAATTTCAAATGTAGAAATTATTGCTTGATACCACTAGAGGTACTTTAGATTATTCTATCTTGGTATCTGATCATTATTATATGTGCTCATATGCACCATCAACTTCCTTCATGCTCCAAGACGGCCACTGCAGTATCTAACAGATCTATTCTTCAATTCATTAAGTAGGGGATAGATAAAAGGAGACATCCTCATCTGGGTAGGCTTTCAAGAAACCTTTCTAGAAGTCAACTGTAATTATTTTTCTTTACATTTTGTTATCTGAACATATAATTTATGATATTAAGTTACCATTGTAGGTGGGTGGTATGATTTTAGCTTGGCTTCCTTGGATAATTCTATATACACACTTTATATAGAAAGGAGATGAAGGTGGATGTTGGGTACACAGCTAGCAAGCTCTGAAGAAGTCTCTATGGTTATTTGACCACATTTAATTTTCAGATTCTTACTATGTGCATGTTAATGGAAAAAGGTCAGAAACATCTATTCTTAAATTGACAAATGTATATATATGACAAGAGTGCAAATGCAGTGCTGGGGACAATCTTGGTTCATATTTCCTCATGTAGTCCTCACATAACACTTTTTAAATACTTGCCTTTAGTATCATAATTGAATTGTTTATTTATGTAACACACACATGCACACACATATCTATATCTATATCTATATAGATATAGCTATAGATATAGATATAGATATATGTGTATATCCAAGCACTTTTATATTAGTGAATGGAGGAAACAAATTCTATTTCTTTTTTAAATTTTTTATTTAGTAGACATAAAGTTTTAAAGTACAGTTAATGGATTACAATGGCTTCCCCCCTCATAATTTCCCTCCCACTCAGACCCCTCCCATCTCCCGCTCCCTCTCACATTCCATTAACATCAAGATTCATTTTCAATTCTCTTTATATACAGAAGATCAATTCAGTAATATTAAGCAAAGATTTCATCAGTTTGCACCCACACAGAAACACAAAGTGTAAAATACTATTTCAGTACTAGTTATAGCATTACTTCACATTGGACAACACACTAAGGACAGATCCCATCTGAGAAGTAAGTACACAGTGACTCCTGTTGTTGACTTAACAATTTGGCACTCTTGTTTATGGCATCAGTAATCTCCCTAGGCTCTAGTCATGAGTTGCCAAGGCTATGGAAGTCTCTTGAGTTCGCCGACTTCGATCTTATTCAGACAGGATCATAGTCAAAGTGGAAGTTCTCTCCTCCCTTCAGAGAAAGGTACCTCTTTCTTTGATGGCCCCGTTCTTTCCACTGGGATCTCACTTGCAGAGATCTTCCATTTAGGTCTTCCTTATTTTTTTCCCAGGGTGTCTTGCCTAAAATACTCTCATGGGCTCTTCAGCCATATCTGAATGCCTTAAGGGCTGATTCTGAGGCCAGAGTTCTATTTAGGACATCTGCCATTCTATGAATCTACTGTGTATCACTTCCCATGATCATTCTCTCCATTTTTGATTCTATCAGCTAGTCTTAGCAGACACTAGACTTGTTTGTGTGATCCCTTTGACTCTTAGACCTATCAGTGTGATCAATTGTGAACTGAAATTGATCACTTGGACTAGTGAGATGGCATTGGTACATGCCACCTTGATGGGATTGTATTGGGATCCCCTGGCATGATTCTAACTCCACCATTTGGGGCAAGTCCGATAGAGCATGTACCAAATTGTACATCTCCTCCCTCTCTTTTTCCTACTCTTATATTTAACAGGGATCACTTTTCAGTTAAAATTTAAACACCTAAGAATAATTGTGTGTTAATCACAGAGTTCAACCAATAATACTAGAACAAAACAAAGAGAAAATACTAAAATGGATAAAGTATTACATTGTACATCAACAGGACAAGAGCTGATCAAGTCACTGTTTCTCATAGTGTCCATTTCACTTCAACAGGTTTCCCCTTTGGTGCTCAGTTAGCTGTCGCCAATCAGGGAGAACATATGATATTTGTCCCTTTGGGACTGGCTTAATTCACTCAGCATAATCTTTTCCAGATTGCTCCATCTTGTTGCAAATGACCTGGTTTCATTGTTTTTGACTGCTGTATAGTATTCTATAGAGTACATGTCCCATAATTTCTTTATCCAGTCTACTGTAGATGGGCATTTGGGTTGGTTCCAGGTCTTAGCTATTGTGAATTGAGCTGCAATACACATTAATGTGCAGACAGCTTGTTTGTTTGCCAATTTCATTTCCTTTGGGTAAATTCCAAGGAGTGGGATGGCTGGGTTGTATGGTAGGGTTATATTCAGGTTTCTGAGGAATCTCCAGACTGACTTCCATAGTGACTTAACCAATTTGCATTCCCACCAACAGTGGGTTAGTGTCCCTTTTTCCCCACATCCTCTCCAGTATCTGTTGTTGGTAGATTTCTGAATGTGAGCCATTCTAACTGGGGTGAGGTGAAACCTCACTGTGGTTTTGATTTGCATTTCTCTGATTGCTAGTGATCTTGAACATTTTTTCATGTGTCTGTTGGCCATTTGGATTTCCTCTTTTGAAAAATGTCTAGTGATGGCCGGCGCTGCGGCTCATTAGGCTAATCCCCTGCCTTGAGGCGCTGGCACACCGGGTTCTAGTCCTGGTCGGGGTGCCGTATTCTGTCCCGGTTGCCCTTCTTCCAGGCTAGCTCTCTGCTGCGGCCAAGGAAGTGCAGTGGAGCATGGCCCAAGTGCTTGGGCCCTGCACTCCATGGGAGACCAGGAGAAGCACCTGGCTCCTGCCATCGGATCAGCACCATGCGCTGGCTGCAGCAGGCCGGCCGTGGCTTCCATTGGAGGGTAAACCAACGGCAAAGGAAGACTTTTCTCTCTGGCTCTCTCTCTCACTGTCCACTTTGCCTGTCAAAAAAAAATAAGAAAGAAAGAAAGAAAGAAAGAAAGAAAGAAAGAAAGAAAGAAAGAAAGAAAGAAAGAAAGAAAGAAAGAAAGAAAGAAAGAAAGAAAGAAAGAAAGAAAGAAAGAAAGAAAGAAAGAAAGAAAGAAAGAAAGAAAGAAAGAAAGAAAGAAAGAAAGAAAGAAAGAAAGATGTCTAGTGAGGTCCTTTTCCCATCTGCCCATCTCTTAAGTGGGTTGTTTGTTTTGATGTTGTGGAATTTCTTGATTTCTTTGTAGATTCTGGTTATCAACCCTTTTTCTGTTGCAGAGTTTGCGAATATTTTTTCCCATTCTGTTGGTTGCCTCTTCACTTTCCTGACTGTTTCTTTTGAAGTACAGAAACTTCTCATTTTGATGCAACACCTTATGTTAATTTTGGCTTTGACTGCCTGTGCTTCTGCGGTATTTTCCAAGAAGTCTTTGCCAGTATCTGTATCTTGCAGAGTTTCTGCAATGCTCTCTAATAATTTGATGGTGTCGTCTCGTAGATTTAATTCTTTAATCCATGTTGAGTAAATTTTTGTGTAAGGTGAAAGGTAGGGGTCTTGCTTCATGGTTCTGCACGTGGAAATCCAGTTTTCCCAGCACCATTTATTGAATAGACTGTCCTTACTCCAGGAATTGGTTTTGGATCCTTGATCAAATATAAGTTGGCTGTAGATGTTTGGATTGATTTCAAGTCTATATGTGAGTCAACCATTCTATAGGAGTATTTAGTCAATTATTACAATATTAAAAATAACTACAAAATCTCATTGGTATATAAAACTAACCATTTCCACTTGGAAAATCTATGAATTGGCTAGGGTAGCTCTTTGACCTTAGTTGGATTGATTTCATCATATACTTGTTGACTGACTTACTTTAAGCTCAATAAATTGGTTCTTTCAGTGTATGGCAGTAAACAAAGAGACCAGGTCTAATGCTGTAAACCATCAGTTGTGTCTTACCTATTAGCGTCCACTGGACAAACCAAATCATAGGGTCCCAAATTCAGAGTCACAAAAATATATTCATTTGTGAAAGGTATTGTACAATTGTCTGAAGTAGAGCAAGAATGCAGGGAAAGGTGAAAAACTGAGTCTGATAATTCAACCTACCGCAGTAGGTTGAACCAAATTTAGTTCCTGACACATTGAATGTACAGAAAATGAGTGAAGTAAGCAATGCATTTTTAAACCACTGCCTTGTACAAGCTTTTTGACCTCTTTGAAAGTGTCTTCCATGCATAGTTTCACATTTTTTCTTGAAAAATGATCATTGAAAGGTGGATGTTTGATCTGGTGGTTAAGATGCCAGTGCCCCATACCAGAGCATCCAGGTTTAACACCTGGCCCTACTTCTGATTCTAGCTTCCTGCCAAAGCAGATTTTTGGAGGAAGAAGATGATGACTCATATTGGCAGAACCCTGTTAACCACTGGGAGACAGGGATTTAGTTCCTAGCTGCTGGGTTCAGTTTGGGCCATCTCCAATGATTAGAAGCATATGAGAAGTGAATCGGTGGATAAGAACTCTCTCTCTCTCTCTCTCTTTCTTTCTCTCCCATAAACTACTTTCTCCAAGCCTCTTGATTAAAAAATGACAGCTGAATTTTCACAGATACTGGATTTTACTACTTCATTATTAAGAACTTCACAATTTCTCAACTGAAACTCTCCACTATAGATCATACACTATAGATCATACACTATAGATCACCATTACATCAAAGTGTTCCATTGTGCTAGAAATAAGCAAAAATATAAGTGAAAACCAAAGAATGTGGAATATGAGGTTATTGTGAGGATTAAGTAAATTTAGGTGTGTGATATTTTCAAAACAATTTCATTAAAATATAATAGTTAAAATGTATATTATTAACAAGTGTTTAACATTAATTGCTTGCAAAATGATGTTATTACATAATTACATAATAAACTAATACTGAATAAAAATGGACATTGGATTTTTTTAAAGATTTTTTATTTTTATTTATTTGAAAGAGTTACAGAGAGCGGTAGAAACAGAGAGAGGTCATCTATCCTCTGATTCACTCCCCAAATAGCTGCAACAACTGGAGCTGTGCCGATCCGAAGCCAGGAGCCAGTAACTTCTTCTGGTCTCCCATGTGGGTGCAGGGGCCCAAGGACCATCTTCTACTGCTTTCTCAAGCCACAGCAGAGAGATGGATTAGAAGAGGAGCAGCTGGGACTAGAACCAGTGCCCATATGGGATGCCAGCGCTTCAGGCCAGGGCTTTAACCCATTGCACCACAGCGCTGGTTCCTGGATGTTGGATTTTAAGAAGTCAGTGGTGAGAATCTGCACCATATGCTTTGTGATTTGGGGAAGAAATTCAGCTTCTATGATTGTCAGATGCCTCATTTTTGCATTATACATACATAATTGAAAATAGGATATACATCTGAAATACTTAGCAATATGGTTAGCATATATTAGACTTTAAATAAACTATCTTATTTCTTTATTTTTCTCTGTTCATTTCAGTCAAACTCAAGTTAGCTGATGAAAATCACACAGGTCACTCTACCAATAGAATTAAATATCAAAGTGTTAATTGTGTGTACAAAGTTGCTAACTGAGTTACGTCCATGCTAAACCTATAGGATATCACACAGGCAACAATTGCAGGAAACCATCCATCACCTGATGATCGTGACAATAGGAGGATTTTGATTCTACTGAAATTTACAAACTCAGAGGAGGTGATTACAATAATGAACCAGATCTCTGAGGATATGGTACTGGCAATGTATGATGAGGCCTTTCTGAAAGTGTTGGGAAAACCACAAACACAACGCAAATGCAGCTACAGGAAAATCTGTTTTAGTTGAGATGAGAAAAACACTGCTAGTAGAAAACTCACCAGAGCCATGGCTGGAAAGGAATCCGCAAGAAACAAACAGGAAGTTACAAGTCACTTCCTCCCCCAGGCTTGCAGTTTCTCAGCACCACTACAGAGCAAAAATAAGAGAAAATAGTTTCACATGGGTCACTTGTGCCCTTCCACTGTCCTTCATATTCTTTCTCCTCTTTGTTCTTCTTACCTTCTTTCCTTCCTTCTTTCCTGGACTAATATTAATATTACAGGCTTGAAAAGACACATTAACACAAAAATGGGCTATCATCTTCTGTGAAATTAATAAATTTAGAAAATTATAGATGAGGTTCAGGAGTCTACAAAATATTTTTAGCAGTATATACTGTTAGCATATTTACATGTTTTTTTATGTATATGTTTAAATTCTCCTAATTACAAGGTTGAGTCCAGAGTTTTTGGGATTCCTAATTTTAGGTTATGGTTTTCTGTATTTCATCACCTTATAGATCCCAATTCACTTGCATAATTATGAATAAATAATTAAGTCACTGCGATCTGAGACTGGCAGACCTCAAAGTAATATGAGAATTTTGATAGATTGAGAATGGGTAGAACACTATGAACAATACAAATTTTATAAGCAAATTTGTGGTAAGGCAAGAAATGTTTCGTAAACACTATGAAATAAAGTTAATTAACTTAATAATTATAAAATAATTATAATAAGGAATATAATTTTTAAGGAAATAAATGTTTTAATTTTCTTACATACACACTAAGAATTTTTAAGAGAATACATGAAAACAAATAACTTATTATATTCCATAATATAGTTTTGAAGTTAATTAAACTGTACTCAGCAATTAAAAAAATTGATACCTATCTTAGATGCTGAATTGTTCATTAACTCGTGTGCAGATGGGAATTTTGAAATCCCACTTTACTATATAGTGTAGAAAGATTAATAACAATTCACATATTTCCTGGTAAAGAGGTATGATTTTGGAATTGCAAAGATAAAAACACAACTGCATAGTGCAATCACAATTACGTTGTTTTCTAGGTACATTCTAAAGCTTCAGAAAATATGCATACTAGAAAAGTTTACTGTTTTACTAAATCACCAAAAATATATGCACAAATATAAACAATGATTAAAACAATGATGTTAGACAATTTTCCAATTTACAGTTTGTAACTACTATAGATAGACATCTTTACATGAGAGAGAAAATATTAAAAGCCTCATGTTTTATCCTATATTTGTTAGTCACCATGGAATCATGAACTTTGCTAGATTACTTTTTGTTATCTGGTATTAGAAGAGATTCAGATAAGCGAGGTTCAAAATAGAGAATACAAGTTAACCTACAAAAATAGAGGGGCATGGGAAGGCAGGTGTGGCATTTACTTCTGGTTCAGACTATTTTAAAATAAGAGATAACGAGAAATTCTCCAAACTGCTAGACAAAATATGCTTCTTATGATGTAGGAGTATACTCCATTTGTGAACAGCTGTAAATGTCCTGGCTGGAAATTCATGGGCTTTCAGGAAGAATATTGGCAATTAGATACAAAAGGTCAGATAAGAGATCTACAAGTGTACACTGGGATTATTCCAATAGTGTATAGATATTTGTGATTCATGACCTTTTGTGGTGATGGAAAAACTGAAACTCACAAGGATATAATGGCTCATTCCAATGTTTTCTCCGTAGGTCCACAAGCAGGGTAGTCACAATGACAAGAATGAAAATTACTAATAGGTTCTACAGCACATGTAACATCTTTCAAGGCTGATTTAACTGGTGACAGGACTGAATAATCTTTTAGCACCTGAAAATATCTATGGTATAGCATATCAAAATTTTCCTTTTCTTAAAGAGTGCAAATAGTTGCATTGTATATAGATGGTTATAAAACACAACTGTTTCACTATGGAGAAAATAGAAATGAACTTCTATTGAAGTGAATAATTATGTGTATTTGAATTTCCTAACCCAATGCTTCTGCATATCATCTCTGAGCTCAGAGTGCCCAATTTTCTCACACAAGACCCTTTACTTTGTAGCCTTGGATCAAGGGACTCTTGATGGCAAAGCAAGCAGCAATGAACAAATGATTAGAACATTTACAGGTCTTACAACATTGTAATTTAGGAGCTAACAGACTAATAAAAATTTGGAATTCTTTTTTAAAGTTAGAACTGAAAGAAATTATTTTGTGAAGTTTTGGGGCAGTCACTTACAAAGAAATATGTGCAAAAAATCAATAGCCATTATGTGGCCATATGTCTCCAATATCTAGAATAAAACCTCTTAGAACCTAAATTAAATAAATAAATAAACCATCCCTCTCCTTCATCACTCTTAGTGAGTTACTTTGGTAATTTTTGTGTTCGATTTTGTCTCTGGACACACACTTGGATTTGAGGCCTTGGTTCTTGAAAAATGTCAGGCTTCTACAGGAGAACATTAGGATTTCTAAATAACATATAATAGTTGTTTGCTGTGCCCTTATCATCCGTCCTTTTCATGTTGATAGAGTTTTATATAAGAGTTAGTGTTTTACGCTGTCACACCTGGAAATTTGATATTGATTATATAGGAAAGTGCAGGTGCTACTATGTAATGGGAATTCAAAAGAGAGTTCTGTAAATTAAGGCACTCTCTTGGCTGCCTCATGAAGTCTCCATGTCCTGGAGTAATAGTTAAGAGGAAATTAAAACTACCAAGGTCTACCAGGAGAAAACTACCTAGAATTCAGTCCTTTCATTTGTGACCTATGTTGAAAATTTATGCCAACATATCAGGCAAGCATTCTAGACAATCAAAAGTCCTAAGCAAATATGAAGGCAATCTAAAAGAAATGGTAGAAAGAGTCAATGAATACTAATTATCTCCCTAAAATTAATTGTATCAGTCTGAACTCTAATTTAATTAACTCTTCTTTGACATTTCTATCCTCCTGTTCTCTTAGGGATCATGCACATACTTTGCCTTGAAGAAGCAGTGATGGGCAGCAGATTTAATTGTGGCCATGAGATCTTAATGATAAAACATGTAAACTTTATGTAACATAGTCAGTGCTCCATTCAAATACACTTAGCCCACCCAGGATGATGGCTACAACTTTGATGGAATCTCCCTATGTGCCAATGGCTCTCTATCTGTATCTTTCCCACTCTCTGCTTGCTTTTGTTACATGAGCAAGACAGATCTGCCTCAGGATAGTGTGGAAGCGCCAAGAACTAATGATGTCAATATCAATCATCCAACAATGAGGATGAATGTTAGTAACTACTCCGACTCACTCATCCCTCAGAGGCACAATCCTGACATTTTTCAAATACAGTTTCTTGCTAGCCTTGAACTGTAGTTATCTGCAGTGGTTATGGGCTCATTAAGGTACACTTTATTAATCTGTTTCCACCTGTATCACTTTGTGACTCTCACATCTTGCATTTGAACTACCTTACAAATAAACTCAAAGCAAATAAAAATCACTTGTTTTAGGAACTACTTTGGGTGAACAAAAATTAGGACACCATCATCATCATACTTACCATTGGGCTATTTTCTACTAAAGTATAATTTTAAGGAAATTGGTGTGGTTGAATAAACCATATTTCTATATCAAAATAGGCCTGTAATTTATAGACACTGGTATTTAATGAAGAATGGAAAAAATTGTATATTTGACTGCAGATTGATTAGCGCAGCCAGATTCATGACAGGGGTCAACTCATTAAAGTAGTGAACAGACATGAACCAGAATCTTGATAAGAAAAGTGTTCATATTCAATGAACCCAGAAATGGCAGCTTGCCAGACAACGACTCCCTTTACGGGCACTGAAAAGACTTTGAGGTCACACAGACAGCTCCACTTCAAGAAGACATGCTCTTTGAGTTATATTTTCAATGGATTTGTTACATTTACATTGTGTATGAAGATAGCTGTCTGGAGTGAAAGTAACAGCCAGGTTGTTACAAATAGAAAGGAAAACTGGTTCCCAGGGAGACCAAGGCCACAAATGACATTCTTTGAATTTAACTCCTAGTGCGGCCACTTGTATTACTTGAACCTTACCTACAGGCTCAGATCTGCCCATAGTTCAGGATCAAACATACTTGTACTCTGGACAAATTTAGAAAGCCTAATTCAGTTGTACAGGGTGGTCAGTACAAATGTGCACCTGCTGTAAGTCTTTGGTTCTTTTGTCCCAGAATAACTTCATTCTGCCTCATTGCTGTGAGTCACCCCCAACAGTTGCACTAAGGCTGCTCTCCTAGTTACTAATGACTACCAAGATAAAACTCCATGTTCTCTTCTTAGTTCTCACTCATTCATGGATGTCCTCACAGTATCTGTCCACTTTAGTTTTTGAATCTTGCTTCTTTCTATGTGTCACTAATCTGAATTCTACTGTATCAGTAAATATTGATTTATCTGTTCCTTTTATTTTATCTACTCTCTTATCTTATATTGGAAATGATAAACAATAAAATATATATACAATGCTACTTCCAGAAGTTTACATAAAAATTTAAAAATAAGTTTACTTTGGCACAAGTTTTGAAATCTATACATGTTTTTCCAAAATACACACTTTAATGAACATTTTGAAGATTCCTTTATATGCATGATTAAACATTTTATTTCCACTTCCACAAACTTTTGAAGTACTTTTGTGCATGCAATAGTTCTTTAAACATGGATAAAAGAAATGAATCATTTATAAAGAAACAAAAGCATTGAGCATAAAAATCAAGTGTAATTATACTTACCGCAATTCAGCTCATGACTCAAGTATATGCAGCAGGTCCATGACTATATTCAGCTGTAATTTCACCCATCCTGCTATCTCAACAAACCACTATCAGATACATACCACCGTGTCCTAACAAATGTGAATCTCTGTCAACAATTAACACCAAGCTATAGACCTGTTTTTCCCCATGGCCCACAAAACAGGTCTAAATTCATAACTTAGTTCGTTTGAAATTCAGTTCGTTATACCATAAACTTGTCATTTTCTTTATGCTCTTACTCAAGCTTCACAATTAGTTTACCACATATTTGACACCAATATTCATCAAAACATTATTCTGAACCAAGGTGATACAATGGTAAACAGAATTTGCAACCTTCAAGGATGCTTCATGAGTTCATTGATCAGAGTCACTACATTCTTAGCCTTATTACCATCAAAAGCCTAGCCTGGGAGGAGCATCCACATCTTCATAAATCCTCCAGCCAGAGAAAGACAGACCTTGACCAAGCCATAGGTAGACACCAGAAAATCTTATTCAGACCTTAATTGTCCCAGAGATGAACAGGCCCTGCACTTGGATGTCTTGACAACTCATCTAGCAGAATCTGCACAAAATACCACATTAGTGCCTTGACTAATAACGGAAGGTGCACTTGTAATTTAGTAAAAACTAAAACTTAAAGATTAGTATTTGCAAAATATCAGTAAGTTCACCCCATGCATGAGGCTATTATTGTTTCTGTACAGCAGAAGCTGGAGGGCACTGCGAGGATCTGTGATGCAAATGACACAGAGATTGGGACCTGGGCAAAGACAGCACTTATAGCCTGTAGGAAGAGGCACATCAGAAGTCTCCATGTGATACAGAAGCAACTGATAATGTTGGTGAAGTCCTCTTACTTAAAGGTTACACCAAGCAAAAATGCTCAGTACCCCAAACTTCTTACTGGCATGTCTCTGGGGAAAACCTGTTTGTGTCTCAGAACACATTTCCAGGGATCTCTCAAAAAACAGCAAATAACCAGGCATTCTGAGCAACAAATTTGATCCCATGATGAGAGTTGTTATGAGGAGTTTATATTGAAAAGAAGGTCACACACTCAAAGACAGTACGCTATGGTTATTTAGGAGATGTGAGTGTCCATTGGAAGGTTCCAAGAAGCTTGTGCTTCGTAGTAGGTGGGAACCGACTCTGATCTGGAAGCAAACATCTGCACTGATTGTAGGATCCTTATGACCCACAGTTCACTCAACTCTGGGCTCCGTTACTTGGCTGCCAGACATACAGGCAGCTGTCAGCATTTCTGAGGTATACTACTCTCTTCATTCCCATCATGTCTTCTGCAAAATGAAGCCTTTATTTAGCATTGGCCTGCTGTCTCTGTTAATAATACTTGAGTAGATTCCTGGTGTTGGGAGGTAGATACTGTCATAAAGACAGCCCTGATAATCCCCTGATCCACAAAAAAGGAGATTCAAAGTCACAGATGAGGTTATAGTTTTCCAGAGGGATCTCTTTCCTATTCTTTGTCCAGAGTCTGGGTTCTTAGTACCTCTGTATACTTTCTTGTAAGTTGCACCTATACTTGAATGTCCTTAGGACCCTGTGTAGCCTCTCTGCTTTCTGAGGGCACTAAGTCTGGAAAAGCTATGTCTCACCTAGGATAACCTTCATGGGTAGTGTTCATGGATATGTGTAGTTGCACAAGTCCCACATTTGAAAGGAATAAGCACCTTGAGTGGCTGTTTTGAAATTCTTTTTTTTATTATTATTACTTTTTGACAGGCAGAGTGGACAGTGAGAGAGAGAGAGACAGAGAGAAAGGTCTTCCTTTGCCGTTGGTTCACCCTCCAATGACCGCCACGGCCGGCGCGCTGCAGCTGGCGCACCGCACTGCAGCCGGCGCACCGCGCTGATCCGATGGCAGGAGCCAGGTACTTATCCTGGTCTCCATGGAGTGCAGGGCCCAAGTACTTGGGCCATCCTCCACTGCACTCCCTGGCCACAGCAGAGAGCTGGCCTGGAAGAGGGGCAACCAGGACAGAATCTGGCTCCCCGACCAGGACTAGAACCTGGTTTGCCAGCGCCACAAGGAGGAGGATTAGCCTAGTGAGCTGCGGCTCTGGCCTGTTTTGAAATTCTTAATAAATTCCTCTGTAAAATTGTAATTGGTGACATTGGTATAATAGATTATGCATTTTGAGCTCCCAGACTTTTCGATATCCCATCACCTCCTGCCTAAACAGAACAAGTTCTCAGCTATTCACTCATTTTGTGGTGCCCAGTTCCTCCAGCCTCTCCTGCTCACCTAAGAACCACTGTAGTGTATACCCAGAGCAGTGAGAGGTTTGTGTTTAGAGGAAGACCAGTATTTCACTACTGGTGAATGACTTTAGGCACTGGAAGCTTCTGGGTCCTACAACAGCGATTCATGCTATAATCTGGCAATGCCATAACAAATTTGATAGGCATATTAGCAAAAACTCTCATCTACTCCTTTATTTGTGGATTGGCTCTGCATTCGTCAGGGCTCTGCGTTTTCATTTTTTACCAAGCCCCACAAATTATATAACTTTTCCTGATCTTACGTACAATGCCATCACCAGTCCCTCTTCTTGTGGCCTGGGCAAAGCCTGTTCTCTAGACGTCTTCCAATAGAGATATTGACCAATATATCTTGAATACTTATTAACTGTCAAGTTCTGTGTTGAAGGTTTATTTTATTTTATTTATTTATTTGGTTAAAATCTCATTTCAGGGCTGGTGTTGTGGCACAGCCAGTTTAGGCCATGTCTTTGATGTAGTCATCCCATATTAGGGTGCTGGTTCTTGTTCCAACTTCTCCATTTCCAATACAGTTTCCTGCTAATGTGCCTGAGATGGCAATGGAATATTGCCCAAGTATTTGGGGTACTGCCATCCATATAAGGGACCAGAATGGAGTTCCTAGATCTTGGCTTTGGCATGGCAGAGCCCTGGTTTTCATGGTGATTTGGAAGTAAACCAATGGATGGAGATCTCTCTTTCTCAAATAAATATTTTTTTTCAAAAAAATTCATTTCACCCTGACAGCCACCTTGTAATGTAAATCCTCCTGTTATTCTATATATATGTGTGTGTGTGTGTGTGTAGTAAAATTGAAGAATAGCAATTCTAGAAAATTTCACAGAGATCACAGAGTCATGAGGATTCAAACTCAACACGTTTTATTAGGGAACCCATTAATTTTGCCTTATGATAGAAGTGGAGTGGGCCAGTATCAAAACAGCAAAGAATCTCAGGTTATAATGTGAAATAGTACTGAGAACTTTACAGGGCAACCATTATTGTGGCTAATAAAGTTAACTGTGGGCTGTGCATGAATCCTAGGCAAATTCAGGACAGAAAAAAAGAATACTTAATCAGCCTCGGAACTATTATAAAGATCATTCAGCCTTATCAGGGCATCTGGCTCGAGAAGGCAGAAGTGAGATTTCGAAACCAAAAAGAAATTTTAAAAGGCCATGCAATTTAATCAAACACATTGGTGGTCCTGCCAAAGGTGGAGACCCTGGATCCCTTCTGCCTGCACTTGCCTCTGACCTGGGAGACTAAGGCATCTCCTGTCCCTGGTTTCACTTATGCAGCAGGAGCAGAGGAAGCAATTTGTCCTAACACAGATAGAGGTGACTGCTCATCACAAAGGGATTCAATGAACCTGATGTTTTAGTTTCTGCTCTTCCTACTGATTCTTTGATGGTTCTTGTTTTAGAGTAAGTGAGCAAGCCCTCTGGTAGCCTTTCATCAGGCATGGCTGTCTTAAGTTGTGGCTGGCCACAGTGGCTCTGAACCCACAAACACAGGCTGATTTAGTAGGACGGTGTTCAAGGAGGACAAGTCTGCCCAGCAGGCCCTGGCAGACTGGTACCTCAGAATGTGGAAACAGTATTCACCCGAAACTTCAACCTTTATCCAACAATACCACCTCCCCTCTTACTCATACATTCTTATTCTAGACTCACAGGCTCCATGTGTGGGAAGCTTGGAGAAAATTCTGGAGATGTGATCTTAGCAAAGCCTAATTAGACTAGGTCTGTCATGCAAGAAAGCTGTATCTGTGGACTCTTAGGCTACAACAAAGAATATCAGCTTTGTACAGGCCTATCCACCTCATTCCATTTGCTCAGGACAACTGGGGTTGGGGTCCTATTGTTTTTCTTTTAAATGTTTTTGTTCTTTATTTATTTATATTCAAAAGGCAGAGAGGTAGGGGTATTTTTTATTAGGAAAAGGTCCTTGTTCCATCATTTTCCATTTGCTGGTTCAAGTCCCCAAATGCCAGCAAGAGTAGGGGAAAGCTGAGAATCAAGATCTCCATTCTGGTCTCCCACATGGGTGGCAGGAACCCAAGTACTTGAGCCACAGTCTGATACTACCTAAGATGTGCTTTAATAGGAAGCTGATTCAGAGGTGGAGTAGCAGCAACTCAAAACAGGCACTCCAGTATGAGATATGGGAGTCCCCCGCAGCAGCTTAATGTGTTATGTTGCAATGCCTGCCCTGGGCCTTACCTCTAACTGCATATCTCCTAAACATTCTCTTTTTGGTGAGATATTTTCCCTCCTTTGCCGCTATGCTCAGAGCATCAGAGCTATAGTGATGATTTTAGCAGTTAACAATAAATCTTCCAAGCTTGTGTTTCACAACCAACTTGCTCACATATGAATGTCCTTGGCAATCTATATTGTGACACACACATCAGTTATTTTTATAGAAGCTCCTAAGCACAAAAACAAAAGCCAAATTTGCCATAAAATGCTTGAGTTTAAGGAAAATGTAAAGTCCTGGGTGGGTTCTCCACAGCACAGCCCATGAACATGAAATACTCAGAAATTCAATGTTGGGTGCACAGGTTGCCAAGATTCTCTGGCTCAGAGCAAAATTAAAGTGTGAATTCAGCTCAGAAAAATTTTGTGGTTCACAGATTTGTACGTTACCCTCAGGGAGTCAAGATGTTACTGTTGATATTGCTGTAGCAATGTGTTTATATGAGGTTGTTTTCCTGTCTTTGAAGTTCTTTAAAAGACTATTAGCACAAACTAAAAGTTAGTGGAAGAAGATAGCTCGGCAGAGTGTCCACAAGAGAGGCAGCATGGTGCCCTTGGAAAATGGCAAGGAAATCACAGAACTCAAAGTATAAGGAATCTCTGACAATGGGGCTATCTTAGCTGAGGACGGGGGGTCATTTTAATTTCCTCAGTTTACCTCCTTCATTTATCCAAGAAGCAGCAGTTTTAGACAACAAAGTCAGGTGTCACTTCAGCTGAGAAGATATTCCTACATTGTAAGAATCAATAAAACATAGTAATGAGGTGGGCATTGTAGCGCAGCAGCTTAAGCCTCTGCTTGGGAACCTGAGTTTCATACGGGAGGGCCTGGGATTGAGTCCTGGAGCTGCCTCTGCCTCTGCTTTCCATCCAGCAGATCAATGCGCCTCAGGGAGGCAGCTGGTGATGGTCCAAGTACTCAATTCCTGCCACCCATGCAGGAGACCTGGGTGGAGTTGCTGTCTCCTGGCTTTGGCATGCCCAGTCCTGGCTGTTGTAGTCATTTGGGGAGCAAGTTAGCAGATGGAAGATTTCCCTCTATCACTTGTTTTGCCTTTTAAATAAAAACAAACAAGCAAAAAGCCCCAAAACACAGTGCTGGTTTAAAGCACCAGGTATTCGTGGAAAGTCCATAACGTGCAAAAAGGTACAAAGAAAAAGAATCGGGATGCGGTTTGCAGAAAAGGTTTTGGCTGTAGGCAAGGACCCAATGCAATACATAGGAGAGGTGTATTGAAGCTTAGCAATTTTTTAAACAGTTAAATCTACTAGTCAAAATCTTACTAGCAGAGTAAGGCTTTTCCTGAACCCATTGTGCTATTAATGAAGTGCTAGTTCAGGCCTGGTCCCAGTGGGTCTGTCAATTTCCTGGACTCTTGCTAGAGTTGGAAGCAGTTACAGCTTCAGGTAAAAGTGTGAAATCTGAAAGTTGGAACTGAGATTTGAATTCTGATATTACTCTTTGACTAATAACACCAATGTTCTCTACACTGGAGACCAGAAAACTTATTTGAATATGTGTATATATATATATATATATACACACACACACATATATATATACACATAAAATCAACATACGTTTCACGTCTGCAACGTCTCTTGGATTCTTTCCATTACATTTTATTCAAACTATTATCTGTCCCATTACAAAGAATTTATTGCATTATTATTTATGGCATTTTTATATTAAAATATTGGAAAGAAACAACTATATTAAAATTGTGATTTCATTAAAATAATGGAAAATAAAAGGGGAATGAACACATTTGAAATTCAGTTACATTATAATACAAGCTCTATTTATAGTTACTAATATTTCCCCCAAAATATCCATTCATCCATCAAATAAAGCAAATTATTCTTTGTCCTCTCAGTTTCCCTGATTATTTGGTGCCTTTGCTCGTGCTATTTACATAATCAGAAATTCTCTGTGTGATGCTCGTTCATTGTGTGATGCCTGTTACTCAACAAGCACGATGAATCTAACATAGTTGTCTCAATGAGACAAAACTCCATATATTGTCCTTTTCTTCTTCAGCTCTTCAGAACACTTTGCATCCCTGTTAGTGTGCTGAAGACATGCGGAGCCCATGAGATACTTTGTTTGTGGATACTGCACCTGAAGCTCTAGTAGCGATGGATACCTTATTTCACTTTCAGAGAAAGGGACAGCAGATAATCCTCAGATGTCATTCACCCTTAAGGACTGCTTCATCTGAAAGGTGCTTTGCCCCACAGCATACCCCATTCTCTGATTCCCGCCTGCATCAGTAACATATTAACATGGGATTGTGGACACCCAGTCTTCTCACTACAAATGCAGATGGCTTTGAAGTGTCTTCTGCTAACAGCTCCTTGGAGAAGAGCTGCTGGGCCCTTGTTGAAATTGTATCCCAACACACCCATTCTACCAACCTAATCCAGCTCCCTGCCTTTTTCTTGCACAGGTGTTAACCAGAAGTATTTTCCAGATAGATCCTGTGTGTTTACATCATAATGTGCTTGTTGAGAATTCCCAACTGTATTGTTATTCATTAACTCTGTAACATTTGGAATTGTCGTAAGGCATTCACTGCTTTATTTACAAAACATGGTTGTAAGTGTGGATGAAGAACAAAAATGAAACAGATTACTGTTGATGCTTTCAGGGGTCTAGGATGAGGGATTAAATATATTAATAAAGGCGCTGATTGACTAACACATGCACAGATAAGTGGCACAGGGATCATGATATAGAAACCTCATTTATATGTTTCCTGTCACCAAGAAGGGATTCTCAGGCTCTTAAGGCATGAGGATGTTTTCATAGAGTTTTTGATACCCTGCTGTATACAGTGACTTGAAAACTGGCATTCAGTATGTAATTGTTGAATTGATCCTATGTTGGATTGCTCTGGGAAGAAAAAAATACACAGTTGTATTTATGAAATGCATGAAGTTTGTATACCATAAATAAAAGGTTCCTGGGGAAAAATCACTTAAAAATAAAAAATAAAGGTCAAGAGAGGAAAAATCACCAATAAATGCATAAAATAGGAAAAAAAGAAAAAAATAGAAAAGGAAGAAATATTCAACAGAAGCTGCTTCAGACATTGGCTTAGCATAACTACAAATTAATTTGAATGTCCAGGGATTCATTTTATACATTGGTTTATTTATTATTGAAAACAAGAATTCTAGTCAAATAACCATGAAACAGAAATGCTAGTATGAACACTGCAAAACATGTGCTGAGGCTCACAGTGACAGAAGCAACATTCATAATGTCAAAGATGCCAAGATTGATTGATTTGCTTCCTGGACAGATAAGTACTGCCCTCCATTTACAGTCAGGCAGAAGCTATTATATTCTGTATTTTTCCAATTCTAATTTTCTTCATCTCTAACACAACCTTTCTGCAATGCTAATGTACAAGACCATTATTTATCTATTTTTTACAAAAAGCTGTTTAACAAAATTTGAGTTGGTTATATGGATCACTAAGAGCTTAGTCTAAAGGAAAGAGGGTTATGTGTCATTGCAGCATTATCTTATTTGACCTAACTATTTTTTCTTTATAAGAAGCAAATAGAAGTATAGTTCAATAGTCTGAGTAGGTAAATAATTTAACTTAATTGTTAAAGGTATTTCTGAATAATCATTTTTGTAGTTAGATTATATAAATGTAAGATATCCAAAGTAATTCTAAGATTAATCTACAAAGAACTCTGCTTCAATAAAAGCATTTATTAAATTCATTATTTTTCAATTTAACAGCTTTATTAATGAGACAAAGATACAGACATGTTTATTTCAAGAAAATGAATATAGGCATTTAAAACTAAACAAAATAATTATTGCTATAGATTTTCTGGAAACTATATTCAATGGTGAATTTAAAAAGAGAAATCACATAATTCATTAATATTTGTATTTTATCCCCTCTTACCACTTCTTAAATGGCTGAAGATGAATCAGGATTTTTTTCTATTCCCTGCTGTCTGTTCAATTACTTCTTGAATTCTTAATTAAAGAATAGTTGATTAATGACACATAAGCAATTTATATTTCAAAAAATGTCAAAACACATCATTACAAAAAGATGGTTTTCTAAGTTTAATTATGGATGCTTACTTTTTACTTTAGCCTTGGAATCTATCCTGTTAAAATAGTTTCTACTTCTTTAGAAAATACATCATAATTGTCTGAAGTGAAGGCACCATCCCCAACTGAGTCTTAAAAGTATGAATAATAACCACATGCACATTGTGGTTATTATGTATCTACTCACTCTTCTGTTTGCAGTGAATCTTGGCTCTGCTGAAAATACTACATCCTTCAGAGCCAGATCAAAAAGATGTTGTTGTTTGCTTGGTTTTTTCTTCACATATTTTTAATATCATAGATATTAAAGGGTCCTTGCATTACACATTCAGAACTTTCTCCTGTGTTGCTGCTTTGATTTTTAGGTTACCTGACTGCACTAGATGATATCGCTCTCTGCTACGGTCACTTTCCTACAATCTGGTCACCATCTTTGCCCTGCCAACAGCCATGGCCTATGGATTCCCTGAATATTCATGTGCCTTGGATCTATACTCACTTTTGGGCCAAGTGATAGTCTTAGTTTTTCCTTTGATGGAGCTCCATCCAACACCCTGCAGAGGCCCCCATTTTCTACTGGCAGTTGTTATCTTTTGTCTTTTCAACAATAGATAATCTAGGTGCAGTGAGATGACATCTTGCCTTTGATTTGCATTTCCTTCATGTTTAATGTGAAGTACTTTTTTGCATAACTGTCTGACACTTATACGTCTTTCTTTGAGAAATATATCTATACATACATATGTAATAGATAGATAAATATAAAATTGAGTTCATAATATATTCTGGTTATTAGCCCCATGGATTACCTTTAAATACCATAACTTAGTTGTTTAACTGATTTTATATTCATTCTTTTTATTTATTTCTTGGGAAAAATATCATTTACTTATTTCTACATAGTTTGATGTGGCTAGAGAAGTACACTCAATAAGGCAGTCTGGACTCACTTTACTTTATGATCATTTATGTCAGGTGGACCATGGCAAGTCATAGATACAGTCCTGTATTTCCTTGGTCCTTATTTCTGGTTTCTTATGCAGATATTTCATCACTTTGCCTGTATTCTTCAGACCACCATGGCTACTCAAAGTTATCACATATGAGGATTTTACCAACTTTTACATGGATGAAAGAAAAATACCAGTATGACTACTTCCAAAAGGTTCTAATATCACATCTATCCAATGAGCTGAATCTGTACATTATATTGTCGATTATCTTGTTTCTCTAGCTAAAATATCTTGGCTACAATGTACAACATCAACACTCATCTTCACATGGGCTTTCTCATTTTTTTAAGAACATCATACTAACAACTATCTCTTCTTCTATTCTCAAGGCAAGATAGCCAATGGAATTTAGGAAATGCTGTCAATGTTCACAATCTGGATCAGACAAGTAGGTTGTAATCCAGGAAGCAAATAACCAATTAATGAGCATGAGTTTCACTGGTCCAACCAGTTCTCCTGCTACATGAACTCAGCAGAATTAGCTTAATCTTAGACTGGTGAACAATTTGTAGTACTTTGAAATTTCCCTGTTAGGTGCTTGGGGCATGTTTAAATTGATGATATCGTGCATGATATAGAGAATTAAGGCCAACATAGAAGAGATTTGAATATTAACCAAAGAGACTGAAGAGACTGAAGCCAGAGGCATGGCTATCATTGCCTTATTCATCAAAAAGATAAAATTGTACTTTGTTTCTTTCTCATGAAGACTCTAGCTGTTGTGGCTGTAAGTAAAATATCCATACTTTTTCTCTAAAAGTATACTTTCTTCTAATACAGAACATAATTACTGCTTTTGGTGACAACCGTCAGCCCAATCCCAGGTCATTTATGGTTATTCATCTTTGGAGAATCTATCGTTTCTTAATTTTCATAGGTTCCACCATTATCTCAATTAAATTGCTATTATATCAGCAACAACTACAAGGATTATTTATTATTGGCTATTAGGGAGAGACACTAGAATTATATGAGTTAATGACCTTTTTTTTTTTTCCTTTGGAAAGTCAAAGCTGATAGTTTGATTCCAAGCCTAAAGTTAACATCCTTACTTGGAAATTTAAAACTCAGAATCATTGAAAAAAATTATTCTGGGGAGATAGATAATTACATCAAGATGTTTATATCCTACCTGCTTTGGGCTGTCTGTCCTATTCCAATGTAGAAAGTAAGGTTGAGAAGAATGAAACAAATAAGCAAAGACAAGCCAAATAATCCACCTCCTGTTTCCCCACAAGACCTACATTTGAAGTTTTATTCCTGAGGCCCTAAATGTAATTTCATAAAACATAACTATTAATAAATTTTCTTTTTCTTCTTAACTTTTCGTTAGGCTTCTTTCAACCAAAATATATCTAATTAAGGGAAAATTTATGGTGTATCAATAAAGCATATGGTATACTAAGCTGTAGATACAGACAGGGGCATAAAATTGTGTCTAAGCAAAAGAATTTGATCAAATTTGTCATTATATTGTCTATGGATAAGAAATATTGGATTATTTAAATCAGAGAAATGGGTACTTTCTGTTTCTGTGGCAGTGAATAAGCAATGCCTGTTAAAGTTCTTATCTTGGACTCAGTACAGAAGACAGAGAAAGGAAATTTATGAAACATCTGAATTAGAAAACAATGCATACCTGTGCCTAGCCACACTATCTCACAGTCAGATGATGATCCTTTGAAAAAAACCTGAAAGTGGCTGATGCTTTGGCATAGGAGGTAAAGCTGCCACCTGCAGTGCTGGCACCCAGTATGGGCACCAGTTCTAGTCCAGGCTGCCCAGCTTCCAATCCGGCTCTCTGCTATGGACTGGGAAAGCAGTGGAAGATGGCCCAAGTCCTTCGGCCCCTGAACCCACCCGGAAGAAGCTCCTGACTCCTAGCTTCAGATTGGCTCAGCCCTAGCCATTATGGCCCTCTGAGGAGTCAATGAGTGGATGGAAGACCTTTCTCCTTTCTCTCTCTCTTTGCCTCTGCCTCTCTGTAATTGTCTTTCAAATAAATAAATAAATCTTTAAAAAAAAAAAAACACCTGAAAATTTTTACCATTTTAAAGATAATAAATGATTTTTTGCATTTTTTTATTATTTATTTGACACATAAGTTAGACAGTGAGAGAGAGAGACAGAGAAATGTCTTCCCTCCGTTGATTCACCTCCCCAAATAGCCGCTACTGCTAGAGCTATGCCGAACAGAAGCCAGGAGCTTCTTCCAGGTCTCCCATGCGGATGCAGGCGCCCAAGCAATTGGGCCATCCTCCACTGTCTTCCCGGGCCACAGCAGAGAGCTGGACTGGAAGAGGAGAAACCTGGACCAGAACCTGGCGCTCATATGGGATGCTGGCACCGCAGGCAGAGGATTAACCAAGTGAGCCATGGCACCGGCCCCCGATTTTTTGTATTTTTAAGAATGAATCTCTCAAGCTCTGGAGCAGGTAACCACAGCATGCAAAGATCAGTCTTCCTGTGTGGATCTGGAGCCCAGAGATCAATTGAAGTTTGCAAACTATGCTTTTGGAAGCTTCTGCCGCTTTCCCTGAAAATGAGGTTGATATATATTTTGTTGATCACACCATTGTGAGAAAAGTCTCTGAGAGGAGAGAAACCAAACGTGCAAGGCAGGAAAGGAAATTATAGCAGAGAAGAAAGAGAAACATGATTATTGTGTGGTGGACCACTTGCTCATAATTAATACGCATGTAGTCAGCATACTATAACTATTAATTTAACCATTGATTATTATATAGTTATAAAATAACACATACGTTTAGGAAATTGGATTGGAGGTAGTTTAAATTTTATTTTATTTACTTGTTTTTAAAGATTTGTTTTATTTTTTATTTGAAATTCAGAGTTATAGAGAGAGAGGGAGAGACACGAGGGGAGAGAGAGAGAGAGAGAGCGAGCTTCCATCTGCTGGTTCACTCCTCATATGGGCACAACAGGTGGGGCTGGGCCAAGCCAAAGCCAGGAGCCAGGAGCTTTTTCTAGTCTCCTACGTGGGTAGTAGGGGCCCAAACAATTGGGACATCCTCCACTGCTTTTTCCAGGCCATTAGCAGGGAGCTGGATTGGAAGTGGAGGAGCCGGGACAGAAACTGGCACCCATATGGGATGCCAACATTGCAGGCAGCTGTTTTACCTACTACAACACAATGCTGACCATGGTATTTTAAATTTTAGTTTTTTTTTAAGACTATTTTAACTTGAACACACACACACATACACAAGAATGTTTTCTCTTTCTAAATATAAACATATCAATAACGTGATTCCATTCTTTTTTGTTTTCTGGAGGTAACATTTTTGTTTATCTGTTTGGATAAATTTGTATTTCATTATCATGAAGTCACTTTCAAATATTCAAATGCAAATATAAAATTAATAGGTTTTTTAATCCGAAATTCAGACAGACCATAAATCTTTAAGGTGCTGTTCATTCTATTTGGACTTCTTTTTCTTGATATCTCTATTCTTGGAGTTTTTCATTATCCTGTTCCAGACTGACCTGACTCAACTATGGGTTGACCATGCTGCTGTTATGCTGTGACTTCTTTTTTCTCTCCAGTTTGAAATTTGTTTCACATTTCTACTGTATTGGGGTACCATTGTTTGCTTATCATACATTTGTCTTTCTTCATGTTCAACCTTCCTTTGGTGGAATGTAGCCTCCAGAAGCTTCCTGAGCAAGCATGTTTAGGAGGTAAATATTTTCAGGACTGTATTAGCTGATTTATTTGAAAATCAACAACTCACTGAGATTCCATAGGTTTTGCTATGTTGACTTCTATATTTTTCTTAAATGGTAAAATATGTTTATTTTAAAAATAGAATGATTGATTCTACTTTTCAAAGCTCATTTAACATAAAATGCCTCAGACATTGCTGGGCACCCACAGCCACATCTGAAGTCACTGAAATATATGGGAAGCTGCAAGTGACCTCAGCTGCTTAAGCGATGATAGGTTCTCAAAGGCAAACTAATCAATGAACCCATACTCACCAATCATCTATGTATTTTTTTCACAATGATCATTGAAAATAATCACATGTTTAGCTTATGGAAATATGCCGTCTGGTTGGTTCAGGTTCCATCTTTCACTGCAATGTGTAATGTGACCTGGTCGGTTTTGCCACCATACTAGCCAGGCTTAGAGCAGCTTCTCTTCCTGTAATTCCCACCCTTCTTTTTTTCCTCTTTCTTTTCTATATCTTTTTTAAAGATTTACTTATTTATCTGATAGAGTTACACAGAGAAAGAAAGAGAGGCAGAGAGAGTTCTTCCTTCTACTGGTTCACTCCTCAAAGAGCTGCAATGGTCAGAGCTGGGCTGATCCGAAGCCAAGAGTTAGGAGCTTCTTCTTGGTCTCCCATGCAAGTGCAGGGGCCCAAGCATTTGGATCATCTTCTACTGTTTTCCTAGCCCATAGCAGAGAACTGGTTTGGAAGTGGAGCAGCCAGGACTTGAACTGGCACGATATGAAATGCCGGTACTGCAAGTGGCTGCCTTACCAGTTACACCACAGCGCTGGCTCCTCTTTTCTATATCTTGATCCTTCTAATCAGTCCATCACTCCAGACCTTTAATATTTAATGTATATAACAGAATCAGTAGGGCTTTGATTTTCTTATCCATAAGGGGAGAAAATGAATTCTTAATTTAAAACTTGGTCAAATAAGAGTCCACATTTCTCTTAAGGGAGGAGAAAACTTCTATTTTGCTTATGGCCTTGTCTAAATACTAGCAGAGATTGTGGATTCAAAATCCTGCATAGCCTTGGCAGCTCATGTCAAGGGCCTCAGTCATCACTGACATCATACAAAAGAGTGCTAATTGTTCAACAGCAGGAGTCACTATGCACTTACTTCTCATGCAGAACCTCTGTCCTCAATGAGATATGAGAATTAACTTGTTTTCAAACAATTGTGTGTGTGTGTTTGTGTGTGTGCAGATTATTTAAATCTTTACCTAGTGTAGAGTTAGTCTTCTGTGTATGAAGTTAATTGAAAATGAATCTAAATGGAGAATGGGATTACAAATGGGACAGGGAGGAAGAGGTGGTGTGGGAGTTTGGATGGGACAGTGGGTATGGTGGAAAGAATCACTATAGTCCTAAAATAGTGCTTACGAAATTTGTACTCATTAAATAAAAGGTTTCTTTGGAGAAAAAAAGCAGAAAGAAAAATAAAACAAAACAAAAAACAAATAAGAGGCCAAATTAATCAGTCAAGTGTTCAGCAAGTCAGAGACCATGATTTGTGTTCTGATCTTTCCCTTGGCTGCAGGATGTTGCAACTTGGAAGTCAATTCATTAACTTAGCAAGAGTCTGACACATATGAAATGCAGTGATTATTTTAACATGCATACCAAACTATTATTATGACTTCCAATCAACTTCCATCTAATTTTATCAGCAAAATATAGGTCAGCCTATTTCTCCTGAATGATAAATGAATGCAATTCTATACTTGAAAGAATATGGAGGAAGGATTTTCTGGGATATTTGAAAGCACAGTTAATTTTTTAAATGGTTGGTTCATGGTAATTTTCAAAATTATGAAAAGGTCCTGGAAAAGATGTAGTTTCAGTAGAAAAGGATGTCCTCATTAAAACTTTCAACAGGAAATCACACACAGACCCTAACCATATGCCTAATCTTATTTTAGACTTAAATAGAAATGAAAACTATATTTTTAACTCAAGTCAGTTTGTTTAAAGGTTATGTTTTGAAAACCTATGGAACTTCACATTAAATGTGTTTTTGTCTGTAATAACTGTAATCATTAAAAAGTCTTATATTTTAGAATTTGCCTATTTAAAAAAATTACACTACATGTGGATAGATACACAATGGTTTTATCCCAAAAGACACAATGATACATGTGGGTGTTTTTTTTTCCCCTTAAAATCTATGGTTTCTCTATTAGCTGTTTCTGTTGAGATTAGTTCATATAAAATTTGGTTCTTAATATTTATTCTTGTATTTATGGGTATGATTAAAATATCTTGCTTGAAAAGAGCAAGAATTTCTCAAGATACTTTTGGCCATCATGTTTGGTCTGTATTTCTTTCATTACATAGTAATTATTAAAGAGGCCATATATATGTTCAGATTTTGGTTGAAACAAATTAATTTCTTTAAAAAGGAAGTGAAAATAAAAATATTTTTAAAATTCTTAAAAATTTCTAAAACAGATTGTGATTTGTTTGGTCTTTAGTTTTAAAACTATCAAAATGTAAATGACTTCAATATATTATTATATTTTAAATGGAAATTATTTTTTAAGTATTCCAAGTCACAAGAGACTGTTAACAAACAATTTGAAAACTTGGAATAAGATATTTAGCTTAACTGAGTCTTTTATGTGTTGATTTGGTAACTACAATTTTTAGGTGCAGATGGTGAAATAGACTCTAATGGTGGTTAACTGCTTAAACTGTCTCTGGAGTTTTAAGTTCCAATTGCACCAATAAAAATGGGCAATTAATCCTTTCTATTTTACTGCTATTAAGGGAAAGATAGCTATTTCAGTTAACTGCCAACTAGACACTACTCTTGATTAAAATCTTCTATCAGTAACTTATTCTCCTTTTCGAATTGCAAGTCTAGAGTTAAAATTAAGTGAGAAATATCATCCTTTAAACTATTATGGTCTATTAGTTATGTCAATGCAATGAAGTCTATTGGTGCAATTAGTCAAGGGATAGGAATATTACTCCTTATAAAACTGTATATGGTAGGGACAAGGTTAATGCTAATTTAATATGCATTAATGATATGATTGAGAGCATTCATAGATGAAAGAACTGAGATCTTAGCTAAATGACATATTCTGATTTGTTTTAAAGTTTGAAAATAAGTGCATGTTCAAAGCATGCATTTCTTCCCAAATGTAATAGTGTTGGCAAGTTGAAAATGGGTAATTATAAAAGTTTCTCATTTAGACATGCATTATTTTGACAGTAACTTCTCAGTCATATCAAATATAATTTTCTGATGTGAGAAAATAATTTCATTCTTCCATAACTACACATGTGGCTACAATATAAAAATAATACACATTTTAATCAAAAGCACAAGGTAGTAATCTAGCTGACAATATAATTCTCAAGGAAATGAAAAAAACTAATGTCAAGTATTGGCTTAATTATTTTGAAATGTATCTTTAGTGCCCTATAGGCAACGTAGAATAATTCATGAAGAAATTTGGGCTATTTTTGTATAACCTATACCATTTTTTTTTTGACAGGCAGAGTGGACAGTGAGAGAGAGACAGAGAGAAAGGTCTTCCTTTCCCATTGGTTCACCCTCCAATGGCCGCCACGGCCGGCGCGCTGCAGCCGGTGCACCGCACTGCGGCCGGCGCACCGCGCTGATCCGATGGCAAGAGCCAGGTACTTATCCTGGTCTCCCATGGGGTGCAGGGCCTAAGCACTCAGGCCATCCTCCACTGCACTCCTGGGCCACAGCAGAGAGCTGGCCTGGAAGAGGGGCAACCGCGACAGAATCCGGCGCCCCGACCGGAACTAGAACCTGGTGTGCCGGCGCTGCAAGGCGGAGGATTAGCCTAGTGAGCCGCGGCGCAGGCCTAACCTATACCATTTTAAAAATGTGAAACAGAAAATCCTAAAGGGAAGACATGTAAATTGAAATGATCAACATGCCACAAAAACTAGCAACAGCATTAGCATTTGTTTGTGAATTAATTATATTAATGGTTACAATCAGGATAATGTGGGCTTTTGCATTAATATAATGAGAGTTTACTTGCAATGTTTTTGTCTGTCTTTTAATTCCACCAACTGTGAAAGCAACGCAAATGTCAACACTGAGGACAAAGCAGAATTTGCATAGGGATGGAAACAGCTACATCATGACAAACAGAGCTTGAATTAGCTCATGGGCTGAATAATGTCAGGAGTTTTTGTACTTGAAAATTTATTTTTAAATCCATATATAACAGGAAAGATTGATTAAGGCAGCTGCATTCTTAATTCAAATAAGATCAACTGTGGCAGAGGAGGCAGAGCAAAGAAAAATTGCTGCAATGACTTAAGTGAAGAGAGAAAATCAAATACAAAGAAACACAATGAAATCATCATGCAAAATACACATTAAATGTAACTTAATTCACTTCAGAAAGTTTGCTTAATGTGCTTTTCAGTTGGTATAGCATATTTTATTTCCAAAAACATAACAGTTTTCTTGTGTCCAGCACTGAGGCATAGTGGGTTAAACTGCAAAGCCTGAATCCCATGTGGGCACAGTTGGAGCCTCTACTGCTCCACTGCTCCAGTTCTGATGCAGATTCCTGCGAATGCACCTGGGAAGCAGTGGAAGATGGCCAAGAACTGGGGCAGCTGCACCCCTGTGAGAGACCCAGATGAAGCTCCTATCTCCTGGCTTCAACCTGCCCAGCCCTGGCCTTTGTAGCCATGTGGGGAGTGCAGCAGATGGAAGATCTCTCTCCCTCTATCTCTATGCGTGTGTGCCTCTTTCTCTGAAACTCTTTCAAATAAAAATTTCCTAAAAAAACACAAGTGTACCTCAAAAAGATTGTGGGAAGAAGAAACTTAAAAGTTAAGTTTTTTTTTAGTGTAAAATACTTTTAATTCTGCCAAAGTTTTTTCATAATTTGAATTTTCCATGAAACTTTTGAAGACTTCTCAGATCATGAATTTCAGAATTTTTTTGAGGCAAAATAAAATTATCTTTTCATTTCATTTACTACAGCTTTGTAAAGGATGCTTCATGAAGATATAAAAATTAGAGATTTTTTCCATATCCTATTTAAAGAATCATTATTATTTCAATCTGTTGGTCAGCAGTATGCTACACCATCACTAAGGTTATTTGATTTTACTGTACCTTTTATTCTCTATGTCTTTTTCCCTGTTGAATGCTATTCCTGACTGAGCACACACAGCTCAAATGGTCTGATATCTTCATTAATTATTAATAAAAGTCATCTCGTAGAATTGGCCTTGATTTTTATCTGTCTATTGACAGACACCTCCCCATTACTTCTACTTATTCAGCAGTGTTCCCCGTGGATTATATCACTGACTCTTCCTGTTGTTGAATATCTTACCTTCTTTAACCACTTCTCTTCCTTGTTAGTTTCATCACTTCTCTGGTGGGGGATTCAAAAGTTTGATACATGGATTTGCTTCATTAAATTCAATTGTACTAACAATATTCACTAATTCAGTCAATCTACTTTTTAGGCAGTTGTAGGTGACAATAATCTAGTGATGGACAAAGCACATGCAGTACTTACATGTTAGGCTCTTAGAGTTTAGTGAAACTGTATAGATTATGCTTATATAAACACATTTGAAATTTCAGTTTCAATGTGATAAAAGTAATAATCTGGGTTTTTTGATAGAGACCAAGAAAGAATCTAATGAGATAAATCATTCCCTATAACTTGGAGTAGTTGAAGAGTTGGCTCTATTTATATTATTGTGATTATAATGAAACTCAGCTTAATCAAGAACACTTTATTGAGGTACAATCCAATAAATGATTAAATATGTTATATATATATATTTTTTTCTAATGTGTACCTTACATATGTTATCTCAAGAATTTCTCTAGGGGCCAGTGCTGTGGCATAATGAGTAAAGCCACCGCCTGCAGTGCCAGCATTCCATATGGGTGCTAGTTCAAGTCCCAGCTGCTCCACTTCTTATCCAGCTCTTTGCTATGACCTGGGAAAGCAATAGAAGATGGCCCAAGTCTTTGGGCCCCTCATCCCTGTGAGAGACCTGGAGGAAGTTCCTGGCTCCTGGCTTCGGATCGGAGTGAGGAGTGAATCAAGATGGAAGACTTCTTTCTCTCTCTTTCTTTCTCTCTGTCTCACCTTCTCGTTCTGTGTAACTCTGTTAGATAAATAAATAAATCTTATTTTTTTTAAAAAAGAGATTTCCTACAAACGTTCTTGAGACAGGTGATCACATTGACTTCATTTTTATAGATGAAGAATATATAACACAAAAATGAACTCACTCAAGGCCACACTAGCCATGAAATGTTGAAATGGAACGAGAGTGTTGAAGGTCTAGTTTCAATTAGAAACTATTTAACACGTTGCTACACCAACTATCAAGATGCTGAGACCCAAAATATCCCAACTTGAGTTGTGAAAAATAATGACTTTTGCAGGTGTACCACAAATAGAAAGAGAACTATATGTAGTGAATATCACTGGGAATAGAGTTGCAATGTAATGACAATGTAGGTAGAATAGTTCAAAATGAAGTTGAAGGCATATTCACAGGTAGACCTTGTAGAGCCTAAAGACCGTGGGGACCAGGAAAGCATTCTTAGGCAACTGACTTACTCCCATTCTAGCCTTCTCTGTTTCTTTTGCTTTGCTTTCTTATTTTATCATTTTAGATATTATGCAGGGAATTAATGCAGCAAGCAAGAAAGATTATTAGATGAGGGAGAATTGTTGCATTACAGAGAAAGTGATGATAAAGATCTGTACTACTGTTATAATGGCAGAGATGTAGAAAGTTGAGAAGAGAGATACCTTGGAAAGGGTAACATACATGACAGAGTATATGGCAGATACTCCCTTTAATATATTTAGAGATCTTAAAATCAAAATTTAAAAATTTAGGGGGCTGCCGCTGTGGCACAGAAGGGTAAAGCCACGGCCTGTGCGCTGGCATCCCATGTGGGTGCCAGTTTGAGTCCCAGCTGCTCCACTTCCAATCCAGCTCTCTGCCTGGGAAAGCAGTGGAAGATGGGCCCAGGTGCTTGGGTACCTGGACCCGCGACTGAGACCTGGGGGAAGCTCCTGGCTCCTGGCTTCAGATCGGCTCAGCTTTGGCTGTTTCGGTCATTTGGGGAGTGAACCAGATGATGGACTACTTTCCCCTCTCTCTCTCTCTCTCTCAATCTATGGCTCTACCTCGGTCTGTAACTGTCTTTCAAATAAATAAAATAAATCTTTAAAAAAATTTAGGAACACTAAGTGTTCTGGATCTTATGGACTACTATTTTTTTTTATGTGACAGGTAGAGTTAGGGAGAGAGAGAGACAGAGAGAAAGGTCTTCCTTCCATTGGTTCATCCTCCAAATAAATGGCTGCTACGGCCGGCACCGTGCCAATCCGAAGCCAGGAGCCAGGTGCTTCCTCCTGGTCTCCCATGTAGGTGCAGGGGCCCAAGCACTTGGGCCATCCTCCACTGCCCTCCCAGGCTACAGCAGAGAGCTGGACTGGAAGAGGAGCAACTGGGACTAGAACCCAGTGCCCATATGGGATGCCGGCACTGCAGGCAGAGGATTAACCAAGTGATCCACGGTGCCGGCCCCTGGGAGCTTTTCTTTCAATAGCAATTCTCAGGTGTTTTGTATGGCAGTCTAAGACGACTAAGACATTTTGTTAAAGTAAAAAATGCAGCCATTACCTTTAGATAAAAACAAATGGTCACATATCCATCTCATAAAGACTATTTTTGGTAGTTATAGATCTGAAATTATATGTCATCTAAACAAAATTAATGTTCCAGGGGCTGGCGCTGTGGCGTAGCAGGTTGAGCTGCTACCTGCAGTGCCAGCATCTCATATGGTTTGAGACCCAGTTGCTCCACTTCCTTTCCAGCTCTCTGCTATGGCCTTGGAAAACAGTGGAGGATGGCTCAAGCCCTTGGATCTCTGTACCCGCGTGGGAGATCTGGAGGAAACTCCTGGCTCCTGGCTTTGGATCTGTGCAGTTCTGGCCATTGCGGCCATCTGGGCAGGGAACAAGAGGATGGAAGACTTTTCTCTTGCTTTGCCTCTCCTCTTCTCTCTGTGTAATTTTGACTTTCAAGTAAAATAAATAAATCATAAAATAAATAAATAAGTAGATATATATAAATAAATAAATTAATTAATTAATACTCCAACACGGAGGAATAAACTAACATAGCTTGGGATATTGTAGGCATGAATTGAAAGTTTGTGGTCACAAATATCAAGCTTTAAACTATTTGAATAGGCTTGATCTATTTGAGGAAACATAATGTTTGAAATTTAAGAAAATTTCTTTCCAGAAGCTACAACCTTAGCATAAAATATTAATAAATAGCATAAAGTTATATCATAATCCCACTAAGTACAGAAATGGATAAGCATCTTTCCAAACAGTAAAAAATTAGAATTAGTTAAACTGATGAGAACCATACAGATACACATACCTACAGTGTTATATTGAAATTAGCAAAGAGATCAATTTAGAGAAAAACAGCTTTAGCCCTTTAAAATATGCCATATTAAAGATGTGATGCTATATATTTTTTTGTTTGACAGGCAGAGTGGACAGGGAGAGAGAGACAGAGAGAAAGGTCTTTCCTTTGCTGTTGGTTCACCCTCCAGTGACTGCCGCGGCCAACGCGCTGCGGCCGGCGCAATGCGCCTATCTGAAGGCAGGAGCCAGGTGCTTCTCCTGGTCTCCCATGGGGTGCAGGGCCCAAGCACTTGGGCCATCCTCCACTGCACTCCCTTGCCACAGCAGAGAGCTGGCCTGGTAGAGGGGCAACCGGGACAGAATTTGGTGCCCCGACCGGGACTAGCACCCGGTGTGCCAGCGCCGCAAGGTGGAGGATTAGCCTATTGAACTGGGGTGCCGGCCTGATGCTGTATTTCCGAGGGCCCCCTGAAGGGCATCCTGGGCTACACCAAGGACCAGGTCGTCTCCTGCGACTTCAACAGTGACACCCACTCCTCCACCTTCGATGCTGGGGCTGGCATTGCCCTCAATGACCACTTTGTGAAGCTCATTTCCTGGTATGACAACGAATTTGGCTACAGCAACAGGGTGGTGGACCTCATGGTCCACATGGCCTCCAAGGAGTAAGAGCCCTCAAACCACCAGCCCCAGCGAGAGCACCAGAGGAGGACGAGGCCCTCAGCCGCTGGGGAGTCCCTGCCCTCACTCAGTCCCCACCACGCTGAGAATCTGCCCCTCTTCACAGTTTCCATCCCAGACCCCCTGGAGGAGGGGAGGGGCTTAGGGAGCCCTACCTTGTCATGAAACCATCAATAAAGTCTTCTGCACCCAGAAAAAAAAATAATAATTTTTTATTTAATGCAGTGCTTGACATTCTCAAGAAAAGTTGAGATTATATTGTTTTCACAACTTCAAAATAAAGGCAGATTTCTTTTCTTTGATAAGTAATCTAGGAGTAGTTAAGACTGGCACCTCATGAGAAAATCAGAAGTCTCTAACTACATTGGATGTTTGGTCTAGCAGTTTGGCTCTTGATTGAGGTACCCACATCCTTCCATCAGAGTGCTTGGGTTTGCTTTCCAGCTCCACTCAAAATTTCAAATTCCTACGCATGTAGACAATGGAATGAAGTGATGAAGGCTGCGTTGGTTGGGTTCCTGCCACCCATATGAGAGATTTGTTTTGAGTTTCCAATTCCCAGATATGACCTTTCTCAGTCCTGGTCATTACAGGAATTTGGGAATGAAGCAATGGATGGAAACTCTGTCTGTCCCCAGCTGGAATAAATAAATTTATTAAAGAAATAAAAATTAAATAAAATCACAAACCAAATAGCCAATCCCAAAGGACAAATACAACATGTTCTCCCTGATAGGTGACAACTAACTGAGCACCAAAAAGGAAACCTGTTGAAATGAAATGAACACTATGAGAAACGGTGACTTGATCAGCCCTCGCCCTGACTGTTGATGAACAACTTAATATGTTATCCCTCTTAGTATTTTTTTTTGTTTGTTCTACTTAATACTTTTGGTTGAATACTGTAATCAATACACAATTCTTCTTAAGTGCTGAAACTTAGCTGAAAAGTGATCACTGTTAAATATAAGAGTGGGAATAAGAGAGGGAAGAGATGTGCAATTTGGGACATGCTCAAGCTGACTTACCTCAAACAGTAGAGTTAGAAACATACCAGGGGATTCCAATTCAATCCCATCAAGGTGGCATGTACCAATGCCATCTCACTAGTCCCAGTGATCAATTTCTGTTCACAACTGTTCATAATGATAGGACTAAGAACCAAAGGGATCACATAAACAAGAATAGTGTCTGAAAATACTAGCTGATAGAATCAAAAAGGGAGAGAACGATCCAACATGGGAAGCGAGATACACAGCAGACCCATAGAATGGCAGATGTCCTAAACAGCACTCTGGCCTCAGAATCAGCCCTTAAGGCATTCAGATCTGTCTGAAAAGCCCATGAGAGTATTTCAGGCAGGGAAAGCCAAGACACTCTGGGGAAAAAAAAAAAAAACCCTAAATGAAAGATCTCCATGAGTGAGATCCCAATGGAAAGAACGGGCCATCAAAGAAGGAGGTGTCTTTCTCTGAAGGAAGGAGAGAACTTCCACTTTGACCATGGCCTTGTCTAAATATGATCCGATTCGGTGAACTCAGTGGCTTCCATAGCCTTGGCAGCTCATGATAAGAGCCTAGGGTGATTACTGAGGCCATAAACAAGAGTGTCAATTTGTTAAGTCAACAACAGGAGTCACTGTGCACTTACTCCTCATGTAGGATCTCTGTCCTTAGTGTGCTGTACATTGAGATTTAATGCTATAACTAGTACTCAAACAGTATTTTTCACTTTATCTTTCTGTGTGGGAGCAAACTGTTGAAATCTTTACTTAATGTATGCTAAACTGATCTTCTGTATATAAAGAGAATCGAAAATGAATATTGATGTGAATGGAAAGAGAGAGGGAGTGGGAAAGAGGAGGGTTGCGGGTGGGAGGGACGTTATGGGGGGAAGCCATTGTAATCCATAAGCTGTACTTTGGAAATTTATATTCATTAAATAAAAGTTTAAAAAAATCGCAAACCAAGACAGAGCCAAATACAATCCCACAAGAGAAATATGTCTAAAAAATATCTTGAATTTGAATCAATCTTTTTCTCAGAAAATAGTATTTCAGCACAGAGAAATGTGGTATGAAAATTCCAAAATATGGTGGTAAGCCTTTGAGGAGACATTAACCAAATCAGTCTTGAAGTTAATGCAATCAATTGCAAAATATAGTGGTTCACCCTCTACTTTCTCTGGATTTTAGAATATGAAGGAAAAATAATATTTGCTCTTCTATGGGAGATCTGCATATATACTTAAGGCTTTGTTCTATTGATTTCAGATTTTAATTTAAAGAAATATGTAATTGATATTAAAATGATTTCTTTTACTCTAAAATTGTTCATTCTAATATTTCTCTTACATATATGAAACATCAAAATACAGTGTAAAATGTCACTATGAAGTCTATGTATAAACCTATAAATACACATAATCGAATATGATTCTAAGCTCAGTGGATGTAGTTTTCACTGGTAAAGACACAACGATGCAAACTTTATGTTAATAGCAACTTTTAGTAGCAATTGACTCAGTTGAACTACTTAGTGTATTGGGAGAAAAGTGTTCCTCTAAATTCTATCAACATTCTACTGATGTGCATGTGAAGTTTTCTGTTTATTGCCATAAACATATATGTATGTGTAGTTTGAAAATTAAATTTTATTCTTGATTTGTGAGCAGTATAAAATGAGAGGTTGTTTCTGATTGATTAGCAAACCCTTTTCTCATAAGGCCATCAGAAAGCATAGTCCTAATACTGCCTAATACAAACTCTCCAAACTCCATTTTTCCTCTTCCCTTAGAAGAACAATGCCCGAGCAGGTGCTACATGATGATCATCAGAAAGCCATTTTGTTTAACATGAGTAATGTCATTCAGAGGGTGAGCCATCTGTTTGCTGAGTGATTGTCAGACCTATCCCCACAGCAGCATAAAAGCAAGGCATGTGGGTGCTATAATCATGGATCTTCCAACATCTTTTGTCTCTTGCAAAAATGAAGTGAAATTATTTCAAGAACTAACTTACATTAGAAATCTAGACACTTAAATACTGTGTTTTTGTTGCTTTGTGGGTTCCAAATATGTAATTCAAATACTAGACTTGAATTCTGCATGATATTTATTACTTTAAAAAAGACACTGAGCAAATTAATTGTAGTTCAAAACCATGTATCACTGAAACATGTGCAATCTGTTGTTCCTATATTTCTTAGACTTTAGATCTCATCTTAAAGTGTGATTTTTCCCAGAACACTTATATACGTCTTTTATATTGCTTATCAGAAAACATGTTAAGAATTTCCTTTCTGAATAAAGTAAGCAAGAATTATTCACAAAACAGTATCCACAAAAAAGCATAAGGGAATTTTAACAAGATTTTTTTTGACGTTTATTACTATATTGCTATTCAAATGATAATAATAGAATTGTTTGTAGTTATTGTAATTCTCTACTATTTTATCACTATTATGCTATGATGATGCCTCAGGAATAACTCTGAGAAATTCCAAGAAATAATAACACAAATGATATTTGGAAAAACAAATATTTGTGAAAAAGTATAAACACTTATATATGCCTATATATATTATCTGTCTACCTGAATCTATCTATATAGCTGCCATTTATATACCTATATGTTTAACATCTATCTTTCTATGTAAAGTGATACTCTTCAGGTAATTTACTTTAGCCATAATCATTACAAATTGCTGAGGGAAAAGAAAAATAATCTTCCTCCTTCAACATATTATTGTCATTATGTTTAGGAAATGAGTAATAATAATACTAAATCTATTTAGAAGTTCAAACTTCATATCAAGCAATGTTTGGCAATGTAGTTTGGAATATGATGGAAAATGTAGAAAATATTTTGAGCAATTTGATTCTATCAGATTAATGGCCTTTTTAAAAAATTGTGAAACAATATTACATAGAAACTTACCTATAAAGCAGTAAGTTTATATAGATAAAATTCAGTAACTCTTGGATAGACAAGCACAACAATGTATAGGATTTTCTGATACTAAGGTCTACCAGACCTTAACTTCAAGAAATAAAAACAGAAGTATTTAAAATCACTTAATATCTCTTAGTCTGGATTCTGTAGAGAGAATAACCTCATGAAGTTCAAATGCTTTCTTAGGACATTTGGAACCTTGACAAGATGGCCATCATTGAATATGTATGAATCAGAGTTTATAGATGCTGGTTACACCCCAGGTATGGGAAATGTAGAAATGCATCAGGAAAACTGTACATAGAAGACATGATCTTAACTTTGAAACTTTTAAATGACTGCAAGTAAGGGAGAGAAATTCATTCTACAGACATTTTAAAATGTATTCATGCATAAGCAACTATGAATTTGTACCCAAATCCAATCCACGATACCTAGTTGAGGAAATTTATTTGACTTTGGTTGGCTTAGAGAAGAAGATAGAAAGCACAATCTTACATGATAATATTTACTTAGGGTCCGAGCTCCAGGGAAGAGTGGTACTGGGCTTTTATTCTTCAGTGGGCACTAAATGAAAGCACAAAATATGGGAAGAAGAACAAATGTAGATATGAACTGTAAGTTTGAAGGTCATAGAAAACACAGAAGAAAACGATCACAATGTAATTTTTTTTTTTTTCTTCTGAAGTTGATTAACTCAGATGGCTGGAACTCAGGAGATTTAAGCTATATATGACTGAGACAAAATTCTTGCTGCATCCAATGGCTTCTTCACCTAGGAGATGATAATGTTGCTTATAAACAGAGCCACTGTTATTTCAAAGTTACAGAATATGCATTTTTAAAAAAGGGTTAAGAAGTGACAAAGTCAATCAGTCTTAGCTTTTAAGTAACAACCTCCGTGATTTACTCATAAACTTTTAGAATTAATGGATTTGTACAGATCCTTTTTTAAGATTTATGGGTTTATTTCAAAGTCAGAGTTACAGAGAGAGAAGGAAAGAGAGACAGAGTGTGTGCGCTCAACAGAGAAAAAGAGAGATCTACCATCTGCTGGTGAAATGAAGTATGACATTGGTTCAATGATCAGATAGAATATGGTGCAGACTTTATTAGATGACAGAAAATAAACAATATAATGTGAATCATTTGCTAAAACATTTGTGATGTCTTGGAAGGCAAATAATATATTTGATGAACTTCAGGCCAAGAAATTGAAAAAGCAGAATAATATTGAGTCAGACAGAGTACTGTACAATGTAATATATAAGACTGGGTTACCCCAGAGTCATCATGAGCATACAGTTTTTGCAAGAAAGAAACTCAGTTGTTTTGCTTTTTTTAAAAGATTGTTTTATTTACTTGAAAGCCAGAGTATCTGAGAGAAAGAGGGAGGGAGGCAGGGAGAGAGGGATGGAGAGAGAGAGAGAAAGAGAGAGAGAGAGAGAGAGAGATTTTATCTGCTAATTCATTTCCATAATGGAACAACAGTTAGGGCTGGGTCAGGCTGAAGCCAGGAGCTAGGAGCTTCTTCTGGGTCTCTCAAATGGGTGCAGGGGCCAAAGCACTTGGGCCATCTTCTGCTGTTTTCCCAGGCTGATTAGCAGGGAGCTGAACCAGAAGTGGAGCAGCCGTTGGCTTAACCAGTTATACCACAATGCTGGCCCCACAAGATTGTCTTCAGATAAATTCTAAGAATGGCCTAATAAATATAGTTCTAGCATAACTAAGTTGGCCAACATAAATGTACTACAATAGAATAGGTTATGTTGAAGTGAAATGGATACTATGAGAAACAATGTCTTGATTAGCCCTCCTCCTGACTGTCGAGGAACAACTTATTTTATTCCTTTTAGTATTTTTTGTTCTACTTAATACCATTGGTTGAACTCTTTAATTAACACACAATTATTCTTAGGCATTTAAATTTAACTGAAAAGTGATCCCTGTTAAATAAAAGATTTGGTAGAGTTCTTTGGGTCCCCTAAGTAAAGAATCATGTCATCTGCAAAGAGGGATAGTTTGAGTTCTTCCTTCCCAATTTGTATCCCTTTAATTTCTTTTTCTTGCCTAATAGCTCTGGCTAGAACCTCCAGAACTATATTGAATAGCAGTGGTGAGAGTGGACATCCCGGTCTGGTCCCAGATCTCAGTGGAAATGCTTCCAACTTTTCCCCATTCAATAGGATGTTGGCTGTGGGTTTTTCATAGATTGCTTTGATTGTATTGAGGAATGTTCCTTCCAAACCCAGTTTGCTTAGAGTTTTCATCATGAACGGGTGTTGTATTTTATCAAATGCTTTCTCGGCATCTATTGAGATAATCATATGGTTTTTCTTCTGCAGTCTGTTAATGTGGTGTATCACATTGATTGTCTTGCGCACATTAAACCATCCCTGCATACCAGGGATAAATCCCACTTGGTCTGGGTGGATGATCTTTCTGATGTCTTGTTGCATTCTATTGGCGAGAATTTTATTGAGGATTTTTGCATCTATGTTCATCAGGGATATTGGTCTGTAATTCTCTTTCAGTGCTGCATCTTTTTCTGGCTTAGGAATTAAGGTGATGCTGGCTTCATAGAAAGAATTTGGGAGGATTCCCTCTTCTTCGATTGTTCTGAATAGTTTGAGAAGAATTGGAGTTAGTTCTTCTTTAAATGTCTGGTAGAATTCAGCAGTGAATCCATCTGGTCCTGGGCTTTTCTTTGTTGGGAGGGCCTTTATTACTGTTTCAATTTCTGTCTCAGTTATGGGTCTGTTTCGGTTTTCGATGTCTTCCTGGTTCAATTTAGGTAGGTTGCATGTGTCCAGGAATCTATCCATTTCTGATAGGTTTCCCTGTTTGCTGGCATACAAGTCCTTGTAGTAATTTCTGATGATTCTTTTTATTTCTGTGGTGTCTGTTGTTACATTTCCTTTTTCATCTCTGATTTTATTGATTTGGGTCTTTTCTCTTCTTTTTTTAGTTAGTTGGGCCAATGGGGTGTCAATTTTGTTTATTTTTTCAAAAAACCAGCTCCTCGTTTGGCTGATTTTTTGGAATGTTTTTCTTGATTCAATCCTGTTGATTTCTTCTCTGATTTTAATTATTTCTCTTCTCCTACTAGATTTGGGTCTGGTTTGCTGTAGGTTTTCTAGATCCTTGAGGTGAATAGAAAGCTCGTCTATTTGGTGCCTTTCCAATTTCTTGATGTAGGCACCTATTGATATAAACTTTCCTCTTAACACTGCTTTTGCTGTGTCCCATAAGTTTTGGTATGTTGTGCTGTTATCCTCATTTACTTCCAGAAAGTTTTTGATTTCTCTTTTGATTTCTTCTATGACCCATTGTTCACTCAGGAGCATGTTGTTCAATCGCCATGTGTTTGCATATGCTCTAGGGATTCCTGAGTTGTTCATTTCCAACTTCATTCTTTTATGGTCTGAGAAGCTGCATGGTATGATTCTAATTCTTTTGAATTTGCTGAGACTTGCTTTATGGCCTAGTATGTGGTCAATCCTAGAGAAGGTTCCCTCTTTGCAGATGACATGATTCTTTACTTAGGGGACCCAAAGAACTCTACTAAGAGACTATTGGAACTCATAGAAGATTTTGGCAAAGTAGCAGGGTATAAAATCAAGGCACAAAAATCAACAGCCTTTGTATACACAGACAATGCCATGGCTGAGGAAGAACTTCTAAGATCAATCCCATTCACAATAGCTACAAAAACAATCAAATACCTTGGAATAAACTTAACCAAGGACGTTAAAGATCTCTACGATGAAAATTACAAAACCTTAAAGAAAGAAATAGAAGAGGATACCAAGAAATGGAAAAATCTTCCATGCTCATGGATTGGAAGAATCAATATCATCAAAATGTCCATTCTCCCAAAAGCAATTTATAAATTCAATGCAATACCAATCAAGATACCGAAGACCTTCTTCTCAGATCTGGAAAAATTGGTGCTGAAATTTATATGGAGGCACAAGAGACCTCGAATAGCTAAAGCAATCTTGTACAACAAAAACAAAGCCGGAGGCATCACAATACCAGATTTCAGGACATACTACAGGGCAGTTGTAATCAAAACAGCATGGTACTGGTACAGAAACAGATGGATAGACCAATGGAACAGAATTGAAATACCAGAAATCAACCCAAACATCTACAGCCAACTTATATTTGATCAAGGATCTAAAACTAATTCCTGGAGCAAGGACAGTCTATTCAATAAATGGTGCTGGGAAAACTGGATTTCCACGTGCAGAAGCATGAAGCAAGACCCCTACCTTACACCTTACACAAAAATCCACTCAACATGGATTAAAGACCTAAATCTACGACCTGACACCATCAAGTTACTAGAGAACATTGGAGAAACCCTTCAAGATATTGGCACAGGCAAAGAGTTTCTGGAAAAGACCCGGGAGGCACAGGCAGTCAAAGCCAAAATTAACTATTGGGATTGCATCAAATTGAGAAGTTTCTGTACTGCAAAAGAAACAGTCAGGAGAGTGAAGAGACAACCGACAGAATGGGAAAAAAATATTTGCAAACTATGCAACAGATAAAGGGTTAATAACCAGAATCTACAAGGAGATCAAGAAACTCCACAAAAACAAAACCAACAACCCAATTAGGAGATGGGCCAAGGACCTCAATAGACATTTTTCAAAAGAGGAAATCCAAATGGCCAACAGGCACATGAAAAAATGTTCAAGGTCATTAGCAATCAGGGAAATGCAAATCAAAACCACATTGAGGTTCCACCTCACCCTGGTCAGAATGGCTCACATTCAGAAATCTACCAACAACAGATGCTGGCGAGGATGTGGGGAAAAAGGGACACTAACCCACTGTTGGTGGGAATGCAAACTGGTCAAGCCACTATGGAAGTCAGTCTGGAGATTCCTCAGAAACCTGAAGATAACCCTACCGTTCGACCCAGCCACCCCACTCCTTGGAATTTACCCAAAGGAATTTAAATTGGCAAACAAAAAAGCGGTCTGCAGCCCAATGTTTATTGCAGCTCAATTCACAATAGCTAAGACCTGGAACCAACCTAAATGCCCATCAATGGTAGACTGGATAAAGAAATTATGGGATATGTACTCTTTAGAATACTATACCGCAGTAAGAAAAAACGAAATCCAGTCATTTGCAACAAAATGGAGGAATCTGGAACACATCATGCTGAGTGAAATAAGCCAGTCCCAAAGGGACAAATACCATATGTTCTCCCTGATTGGTGACAACTGACTGAACACCAAAAAGGAAACCTGTTGAAGTGGAATGGACACTATGGGAAACGGTGACTTGATCAGCATAGCCCTGACTGTTAATGAACAACTTAATACATTATCCCTCTTAGTAGTTTTTCTGTCTGTTCTACTTAATATGACTGGTTTAATTCTGTAATTAATACACAGTTATTCTTAAGTGTTGAAATTTAACTGAAATGTGATCCCTGTTAAACATAAGAGTAGGAATAAGAGAGGGAAGAGATGTATAATTTGGGACATGCTCAAGCTGACTTGCCCCAAATGGTAGAGTTAGAAACATACCAGGGTACTCCAATTTAATCCCATCAAGGTGGCATGTACCAATGCCATCTCACTAGTCCAAGTGATCAATTTCAGTTCACAATTGATCATAATGAAAGGACTAAGAGTCAAAGGGAACACATAAGCAAGTCTAGTACCTGCTAACACTAACTGATAGAATAAATAAAGGGGAGAGTGATCCAACATGGGAAGTGAGATACTCAGCAGACTCATAGAATGGCAGATGTCCTAAATAGCACTCTGGCCTCAGAATCAGCCCTAAAGGCATTCGGAGCTGGCTGAAAAGCTCATGAGAGTATTTCAGGCATGGAAAGCCAAGACACTCTGGCAAAAGATCTCTGTGAGTGAGATCTCAGTGGAAAGAACAGGTCTTCAAAGAAGGAGGTACCTTTCTCTGAAGGGAGGAGAGAACCTCCACTTTGACTATGACCTTGTCTAAACAAGATAAGAATCGGAGAACTCAGAGGGCTTCCATAGCCTTGGAAACTCATGACTGGAGCATAGGGAGATTACTGATGGCATAGACAGGAGTGTCAATTGGTAAAGTCAACAACAGGAGTCACTGTGCACTTACTCCTCATGTAGGATCTCTGTCCTTAATGTGCTGTGCATTGAGATTTAATGCTATAACGAGTACTCAAACAATATATTTCACTTTGTGTTTCTATGGGGGTGCAAACTGTTGAAATCTTTACTTAATGCATACTAAACTGATCTTCTGTAAAAAAAAAAAAAAAAAAAAAAAAAGAAACTATCAACTCCCAACTTGACTCTCACTGGGATTAAACATGACAATAGGTCTGATCTGATTTCATCATCATTAAAAAAAAATCATCTATTATTTTTCACTTTATGTTTCTGTGTGGGAGCAAACTGTTGAAATCCTTACTTAATGTATACTAAGCTGATCTTCTGTATATTAAGATAATCGAAAATGAATCTTGATGTGAATGGAAGGGGAGAGGGAGCGGGAAAGGGGAGGGTTGTGGGTGGGAGGGAAGGTATGGGGGGGAAGCCATTGTAATCCATTATTCGTACTTTGGAAACTTATATTCATTAAATAAATAAAAAAACAAAACAAACAAAAAAAAAGATTTGGAATAAGAGAGGAAAGAGTTGCACAGTTTGGCACATGCTCACTGGGACTTACCCCTAATGGCAGAGCTAGAAACGTGCCAGGGGATTTCAATTCAATCCCATCAAGGTGGCATGTACCAATGCCATCTCACTAGTCAAACTGATCAGTTTAAGTTCATAATTGATCAAAAGATAGGATTAAGTGTCAAAGGAATTACATAAATAAGCCCTGTGTCTGCAAATAATAATTGATAGAATTAAAAAGGAGAGAATGATCCTGCATGGGAAGCAGGATACACAGCAGACTCATAGAATGGCAGATGCCCTAAACAGCACTCTGGCCTCAGAATCAGCCCTTAAGGCATTCAGTTCCAGCTAAAAAGCCCATGAGAGTTTCTCAGACATGGAAAGCCAAGACACTGTGGCAAAAAAAAAAAAATGACCTAAATGAAAGATCTCTGTGAGTGAGATCCCAGCGGAAAGAAAGGGACATCAAAGAAGGCAGTACCTTTCAATGAAGGGAGGAGAGAACTTCCACTTTGAATATGGCCTTGTCTAAACAAGATCAGAGTTGGTGAACCCAAGAGGCTTCCATAGCCTTGGTAGCTCATGACAGGAGCCTCGGGTGATTATTGATGTCATAAATAAGAGTGCCAATTGTTAAATCAGCAATGGGAGTTCCTGTGTACCTGCTCCCCATGTAGGACCTCTGCCCTTAATGTGTTGCATTATGCGAATTAATGGTAAAACTACTACTTAAACAGTACTCTATACTTTGTGTGTCTTTGTGGGTGCAGTCTGTTTAAATCTTTACATAGTATATGCTAAGTTGATCTTCTGTATATAAAGATCATTGAAAATGAATCTTGATGAAGAATGGGATGGGAGAAGGAGAGGGAGAAGGGATGGTTGCAGGTGGGAGGGAGGTTATGGGGGGAAACGCTGCTATAATTCAAAAGCTGTACTTTGGAAATTTATATTTATTAAATAAAAGTTAAATTAATTATCCTGAAGAAATAAAGCAAACTAAAAGTGAAAAAAAAGAAAAAGAAGAAAAACTTGCATGAGAATATGGAGACTGCAGTCTAACAAGAGTCACACATTGTGATGGTCAGAATATGGTCCTTGGTACCATATTGGACCGCCTGCTGGATTACCTTGTGGGTATCTGGTAGCGGTTGGGTCCTGAGTTCCTTTAGCATCTACCAGAATTTTTGTCTTCTCAAAGACATAGGCAAAATATGTACAGCTTCATGACCTGCATCTGAGAACTTCAATAGATCAGTTGGAAGTCTAGTTTGTGATTGTGAATTCCCACTTGTGCTTATAAATTAATTTTTTCTTTCTTTCCCAGTATAACTTTCCCAAAATTTTGTTCACCACTGGAATTTCATAGAACTCTTTTTTAAAATTATCCATTTATTTATTTGAATGGCAGAGTTACAGAAAGAGAGAATCTTCCATCTGCAGTTCACACCCCAAATGTCTGAGATGACAGAGGCTAGGCCAGGCTGAAGTCAGGCGCCTAGAACTCCATACAGATCCCCCATGAGGATGGCAGAGACCCAAGCACTAGGCCCTCCTCAACTGCTTTCCCAGATGCATTAGCAGAGAGCCAGAATGGGAGTGGAACAGCCAGTTCTTGAACTACATTTTTACGGAATGAAGTGCCTCAGACAGCAGCTTAACCTGCTGCACCAGAATGCTGGGCCCCCATGGGATTCTTTACTAGTTTCTGGAATTATTAAGTTCTTATCCATATAATGAATCTGTTATTTGATGCCAGTCATTTTGGTTCTGTCTCCCTGACTAATCCCCAAACTGTTAAACCTGTTAGAGTTTCCCTAGTTACCTAGTTATTACAACCATATAATATTTATAAAAGGCTTTGCATTCATTATCTCCAGGCTTTCTAATGGGTGATTTGAAAAAAAAAAAAAAAAAGGGCTTCTTTCTAAAATAGTTAGAGAGCCATAGAGCTTGCCTCTAAACCAGTGCTCTGACCATGTACTTTATCTACGCAGTGGTACTCACTGAGAAAACTGAATTCACTCTATTGGCAATACTTTGCTGATATACAGAATTTCTTTCTGGAAGAAGTCATTTTGTACATTTTTATTGCCAACTTGCAATCTTTTTTTGAAGTATTACAAAGATAAGTGACTTTTTGGCAACACTGTGCACCCATTTTAGAGGCCAGATAATGACAAGAGAATATGACCCAGAGGACATTACTTTGCATGCTGCAGTGCATTTACACGCAGTAATGAAGGCTTTAATATCAGCAGGAGAGAAGAGAGTGACAGTGCACGTTAACGCTGAACTCCTGCATTCTCTCTCAATGGAGCATGAAATAAGGCATGCCATCATGTCAGCATTCGCTAGGAAAGATTTGCTTAGCGCCTCGTCCTTGCTGTACAGCCAGTCGACTTCCTGGTGAATCAGATTCTCCAGCAATGTGCCTCTCTTACACCTCCTCATCTCTTTCCCTATTCAGTTGTTTGCATTTCCACGTCTATGATGATATGAAACCGCTACTTTGTCAGGCACATGTACAAGCCTTTTAAGTTTCTCATATGGCAGTGAAGTCTTGAAAGGAAGATTATTACAGTCCTACATTATATCATTTCGTATGAGGGAAAATACATTAACCAGAAGTAAAAGTATGTCTTCTGCAGCACTGTCCTGATCATCTTCCCACACCATATAAATAATGGCATTTTAATCTGAAATTCCGCCTCAGATTATAGCATCAGTAACTCAACACGGCTAAAAATGATCGTTTCCGAAGCACCTGACACCTAACTCTAAAAAAATCAGTATGTTAGCATATCAGGCTAAGATAGTTAACCTTTCTAGGCATTCCTATAAAACTTGTTTACTAAAGAAAAAAACGTCCAAGTCTGTATTGTATCAAAGATGTACTCCGGGATTTACATTTTATGACAATTTATTTTTCCCGGTTTTATCTGAGTCCTCACATAATTAACTAGCTCCTAAAAAGTCTAGTGCTATATTTGATAAAAAAAAATGTACCATTATTTTTAAGATTTTACAAATGCTGTATTTTAGTAAGTTAGAAACAATTCTGAGAAAAGTTATTGCAGAAATGAGACTCTATTAAATATCAATAATTATCATAAAATACAACATTTAATATTAAGGTAATAAAGGATTATTATTCTCTACATACTTAACAAGTTGCATTTTTATTCCTATCCTACTGGTCTTTAGAGAACGTCTTTATTTTATTTATTTTTAAAATTTGTTTATTTGAAAAGCAGAGCAATGATGAGAGAAAGAGAAGAGTGAGAGAGAAATTTTCTGTCTAGTGGTTCACTCTCTGAATGGCCACAACAGCCAGTTTTGGACCAGACTGAAGCCAAGAGCCTAGCCTCTTACATAGGTGGCAGGGCCCCCAGGACATGGGACATCAGAATTCTGTTGCCTTCCCAGGCACATTAGCACTAAACTGGATGGGAGATTAACCAGGACTCTAATCCACACTCTGGATATGTTATGGCAGCATTGCAAGCAGAAGCTTAATCCTCTGTGCTAATACTAGCTTCTAGAAAATATTTTAAATACACATTCTAGAATTATGACTTGATGCTAATCACAAACAATTTGGAATGTAATCCTATTATATTGGTGGATCAAGGAAAGAAAGAATCCAAATGGGGTCTCCAAGTGTGAAATATATACAGAACCCTCAGGAAATAATGAGATAGTTGCTTATATACATACATTAGGCTTCGATATTCCAGAATTTACTTCACTAAATATAGAAGCCACATAATATTTAATAAGGTGTATTGCCGGGAAGCAAAATGCTCCACATAAATTAATAAAAATTCCTTGTGTATTGATCTCAGAAGTTTACAATGAACAACTGAAGTCCTAAGAGAGTTTATACTGTAGAAACATGTGTGATTTGCTTAATTAATATACACTGAATTTGGAATCATATTATTGTTGATATAGTGAAATTCTATTTCATACTAAAACAGTTAAGATACTGCATGCCAATAGATTCCCCTGTAGGTACAAATTTTACGCATGTAGTAAGTCAAATAAGGAAATAATTGAATTTCTATTTCTGAAACTTTCTTATGTAAGACATGTTTTCTGATTTCTTTCAAAGTTCCACTCTTGAACTGCACTTTCTTTTTCCAAGTTTTAAATAAGTGAAATGTTCCATATTGTTCTCCCATTTGAGCAGTATTATTTATACTGATTTTCTGAAAGCACATACAACTACATGATATAATTGAGGTTTCACTAAAATTAAATAACAATGGCAATTAAAAAGAAAACTTCTCTAAAGGACCACCAACACAAATCAAAACCTACAAATATTCCATTTAAAGCCTGAATGCCAAATATGAGATGGTGGTAGATAGATAGACATTGATTTGAGACGGTGCTCAGAATTTTTTTTTAAAGATTTATTTATTTATTTGAAATAAAGAAAGTTACACAGAAAGAGGAGAGAGAGAGAGACACAAAGAGAGAGAGAGAGTGCTGATCTGAAGCCAGGAGCCAGGAGTGTCTTTGGGTCTCCCACGTGGGTGCAGGGGCCCAAGTGCTTGGGCCAGATTCCACTGCTTTCCCAGGCCACAACAGAGAGCAGGATGGGAAGTGGAGCAGCTAGGACTTGAACCTGTGGCATTATGAATAAGTGGCCAGAATTCAGTTTTATTTACCTATGACCCTAAAGGGAGGCAACCTCTGTTAGGTAATGGGCATTGCTAGATTTTGTATTTCAATTTGTGCATCAAAATGAATTAGAAACTTGTTTTATGGCTCTTTCTGTGTCTGTATATCTTCTTGTTGGAAATTGTTTAAAAAATGTAATATAGTATCCAACCCATTTGCCTTTTCATTGAGAAGTATCGGATCCTCATAATATTTTCCATGTTTTCTTTATCTTGCGCACTGTCACTCTACCATTGTGATTTTGGGTTCTAAAAGAGAATCGTAATAGGAGTTTCATTCTGAGGTAATTCATAAAAATTGTATTGTTCTATAAAGCTCAAACATATCAGATGTCTTGTCATGTGTGAATCAAATGTCACTAAATAATTTCAAAGCAAAAAGCAATCAGAAGGCTGGACAAAAATATGTAACAGGAGTCTGGACATTGGAGGAGACTCAAAGTCCTACTTTCCTGTTGGACATACTCCTCTGGTTCAGAAAAAAAACAAGGGCAGTAATGCTATTTGCAGAACTTCTCCCAGAGCAGGTCATCATCCGGAGCAGCCAGGAATCTTGTGGAGCTTCTGAAGCATTCCCCAGGAGGGGTCCGCCTCACAGACCCTAGGAGCTACGTATTCTATGTATTCTTTTTTTTTTTAAACTTTTATTTAATGAATATAAATTTCCAAAGTACAGCTTATAGATTACAATGGCTTCCCCCCCATAACGTCCCTCCCACCCGCAACCCTCCCCTTTCCCACTCCCTCTCCCCTCCCATTCACATCAAGACTCATTTTTGATTCTCTTTATATACAGAAGATCAGTTTAGCATATATTAAGTAAAGATTTCAACAGTTTGCTCCCACACAGAAACATAAAGTGAACAATACTCTTTGAGTACTAGTTATAGCATTAAATCTCAATGTACAGCACACTAAGGACAAAGATCCTACATGAGGAGTAAGTGCACAGTGACTCCTGTTGTTGACTTAACAAATTAACACTCTTGTTTATGGCCTCAGTAATCACCCTAGGCTCTTGTCATGAGCTGCCAAGGCTATGGAAGCCCCTTGCGTTCACTGACTCTGATCATTTTTAGACAAGGCCATGGTCAAAGTGGAAGTTCTCTCCTCCCTTCAGAGAAAGGTACCTCCTTCTTTGATGACCCATTCTTTCCACTGGGATCTCACTTGCGGAGATCTTTCATTTAGGTTGTTTTTTTTTTTTTTTTCCCCAGAGTGTCTTGGCTTTCCATGCCTGAAATACTCTCATGGGCATTTCATCTGGATCCGCATGCCTTAAGGGCTGATTCTGAGACCAGAGTGCTGTTTAGGACATCTGCCATTCTATGGGTCTGCTGTGTATCACACTTCCCATGTTGGATCATTCTCTCCCTTTGTGATTCTATCAGCTAGTATTTGCAGACACTATTCTTGTTTATGTGATCCCTTTGGTTCTTAGTCCTATCATTATGATCAATTGTGAACAGAAATTGATCACTGGGACCTGTGAGATGGCATTGGTACATGCCACCTTGATAGGATTGAATTGGAATCCCCTGGTATGTTTCTAACTCTACCGTTTGAGGTAAGTCAGCTTGAGCATGACCCGAATTTCGCATCTCTTCCCTTCTTATTCCCACTCTTATATTTAACAGTGATCAATTTTCAGTTAAGTTTCAGCACTTAAAGAATAATTGTGTATTGATTATAGTATTCAACCAAAAGTATTAAGTAGAACAAACAAAAAAAATACTAAGAGGGATAACATATTAAGTTGTTCATCAACAGTCAGGGCGAGGGCTGATCAAGTCACCATTTCTCATAGTGTTCATTTCACTTTTATTTACTGATTTGAAAGTCAGAATTATACAGAGAGAGGAGTGGCAGAGAGAGAGAGAGAGAGAGGTCTTCCATCCACTGGTTCACTCTCCAATTGGCAGCAATTGCCGGAGTTGAGCTGATCCGAAGCCAGGAGCCAGGAGCTTCTTCTGGGTCTCCCAAGCAGGTGCAGGGGCCCAAGGACTTGGGCCATCTTCTACTGATTTCCCAGGCCATTGCAGAGAGTAGGATTGGAAGTGGAGCAGCTGGGACTTGAACCAGCACCTATATGGGATATTAACACTGCAGGTGGCAGTTTTACCAGCTATGCCACACTGTTGGCCCTTTCCCCAGTTTTTAAAAGAACTCTTTGAAATTTGGTTTCATATGCTCTGTCAACTTCTTAATGGATGCCTTTTTCAAATTTTTTATTTATATAAGGTGAAAAAATTTCAAGTATTTTATATATTCAGATTTAGGAACATAGTGGTGTTTCCTAACCTACCTACTCTCCCAACCATGTTGTCATCCTCCCTCCTCTTTCTTTTCTTATTCTCTGTTTAAATTTTCACAATGACCTAATTTCAGTTTATTTCATATTGCATGTTCATGTCAATGAGAACAATCTTTGGCCTTGTTTAATGAAATTCATGCCATCTGCCTAAACAAATTGATATTGCCATGCTTATATGGTAATTCCTCTCCTATGGTTACCTACTGGATGTAGTTTTTTTACAGATACTTAGGAGTTTCACAAATCACTTAATTTTTTTAGGAAGTTTTCTGTTCTCAGACAGTAAAACAAATCTTCAATTCTATCATTGTGTCTAAATTCTAGTGAGGAACACCTAACAAAAAGATCCTAATATTTACACTGGTGTATTATTTCAAAGGCATTTTTAACTTTCACACTATTTTACTATACAAAGACTCAGGAATTTGTATCTATGAGGATATTTCAAAAAGTTTATGTAAAAATTTAGATTAAATCCAACAACATCTGAAAGACTGTTCAACTGGACTTGGTGGTATTATTCCCTGATATATGATGATGGCTCAACATTTACAAATCAATAAATGTGATGCATCACGTTAACAAACTGAAGAACAAAATCGTATTATTATCTCTATAGATGAGACAAAGCATTTGATAAAAAATATCATTTCATGATAAAAGCTTAAGCAAATTGGGTGTAGAGGAACATTCCTCAACACAATCAAGGTAATATAAGACAAACCCATAGCCAGCATCATACTGAATGAAGAAAAGTTGGAAGCATTTCCACCAAGATTTGGAACCAGAAAAGGATGCACACTTCCATCATTGCTAATAAATATAATTCAGGAAACTTTAGTGAGAGCCATTAGGCAAAAAAAATAAATCAAAGAAATACAAATTGAGAATGAGGAAATCAAATTACCCCTGTTTACAGGTGACATGATCCTGTATATATGGAACCAAAATACTCCACTAAGAGATTATTACAACTCATAATAGAGTTTGGCAAAGTTTCAGGATATAATATCAGCACACAAACATTAATAGGCTTTGTATACATAAATAATGCCATGGCTGAGAATGAACTTGTAAGATCAGAACCATTCACAACAATGACTACAGATAAATTTAAATACCTTGAAGTAAAATTAACCAAGAATATGAAAGGTCTCTACAATGAAAATTATAAAACATTAAAGAGAGAAATAAAAAAAGATACAAAAAAATTGAAAAATCTTTCATGTTCACAAGTTGGAAGAATTAATATCATCAATATGTCCACACAAACCAAAGCAATTTACATATTCAATGTGATCCCAATACCAAAGACATTCTCAGTTCTAGAAACAATGATGCTAAAATTCATACAGAAACACAAGTGACACTGGGTAGCTAAATCAGTCTAAAACATCAAAAAGAAAAAAGGTATCACAATACCAGATTTCAAAACATATTACAGGGCAGTTATAATCAAAATAGGCTGATACTGGCACAAAAATAGTTAAGTAGACCAATGTAGCAAAATTGAAACCCTAGAAGTTAATCCACACATCTACAATCAATGAATCTTTGACAAACAAGCTAAAAATAAATCTCTACAGAAAGTACAGTCTCCTCAAAAAGTGGTACTGGGAATACTGGATCCACCTATGCAGAAGTATGAAACAAGACCCCTACCTTACACTTTATACAAAAATCAACTCTAAATGCATCAAGGATCTAAATCTATGACCTGATACCTTCAAAATACTAGAGGAAAACATCAGGGATACTCTACACAACGTTGGTATAGGCAAAGGATTCTTGGAAAAGACCCCAGAAGCACAGGCTATACAAAAATACACAAATGGGATTACATCAACCTAACAACCTTGTTTACTGCAAAGAAAATACTCAACAAAGTGAAGAATCAACAAACAAAATTGGAGAAAATATTTGCAGACTTCGCAATTGCTAAAGGATTGATATCTAGGACCTATAGAGAGCTCACAAAACTCGATGACAACAAAGTAAATAATCCAGTTAAGAAATGAACAAATACATGAATGTACATTTGCTAATAGACACCTGAAAAGATGCTCAAGATAGCTAGCCATCAGGGAAATGCAATTGAAAACCACATGAGGGGCTAATCCTCTGCCTGCAATGCAGGCATCCCCTATGGTACCGGTTGCTCCACTGCTGATCCAGCTCTCTGCTATGGCCTGGGAAAGCAGTGGAAGATGCCACTTGCATGGGAGACCTGGAAGAAGCTCCTGGCTTCTGGCTTCTGATCAGTGCAGCTCTGGCCATTGCAGCCATCTGGGGAGGGAACCAGTGGATGGAAGACCTCTCTCTCTCTCTCTCTCTCTCTCTCTCTCTCTGCCTCTCTGTAACTCTGCCTTCAAATGAATAAATTAATTTTTTATGTAATTTTCAATTTTACTTTTTATTTATTTATTTATTTATTTTTTACAGGAAGAGTGGACAGTGAGAGACAGAGAAAAAGGTCTTCCTTTTGCCGTTGGTTCCCCCTCCAAAGGCTGCTGCGGCCGGCGCACCGCACTGATCCAATGGCAAGAGCCAGGTACTTATCCTGGTCTCCAATGGGGTGCAGGGCCCAAGCACTTGGGCCATCCTCCACTGCACTCCCTGGCCACAGCAGTGAGCTGGCCTGGAAGAGGGGCAACCGGGACAGAATCCGGCACCCCGACCGGGACTAGAACCCGGTGTGCTGGCGCCGCAAGGAGGAGGATTAGCCTAGTTTATTCGGCGCCGGCCGAATAAATTAATTTTAAAAAAAGAAAACCACATGAAGTTTCAGATCATCCAGTTAAAATGGATACACATAAAAATCAAAAAAATAATAAATGCTGGTGAGGGTATAGGGGAAAGGGTACCCTAATATGCTGTTGATGGGAATGTAAATGAGTACAACCATTATGGAATACTCTATAGAGATTCCTCGGAAATCTGAAAACAAATTTACAATAAGATCCAGCCATCCTACTCCTGGTAATTTATTGAAAAGAAATGATATCAGCATATCAAAGAGCTATCTGGATCCCCATTTTTATTGCAACTCAATTCACATTAGCTAAGAATCAATCCAGATTTCCATTAACTGATGACTGGCTAAGGAAAATTTGGTATATATACATATATATATATATGATTATATATATTTGTGTGTTTCTATATATATGTGTGTGTGTGTGTGTCTTAGAAAAGAATGAAACCCCATGTCTTCTGCAACAAAAAGTATGCCACATGAAACCATTCTACTTAGTGAAGTAAGCCAGTCTCCAAAAGACAAAAATCATATATTTTCTCTGGTATTTGACAGTTAATATAGAACACAAAAAATGTATAGAAATGAAATAGACATCTAATGATGTGATTTTCGTTTTTAGTCATTGTTTATACTCCTGTGGAAATGTGGCCCTTTTATTTTTCACTTGTTGAATATTAGTTAGTGGTGAATTAAATCTGTGATTATTGAGTGGATTGAAGCTATGTCTTTGCAAAAAAAGAAAAAAACAAAGGAAGGAAGAAGGGGAATTGGAGAGAGAGAAAAGGGAGGGAAATATGGTTATCTTCTTAGAACTCTACATATGAAATACAGGAAATATGTTCTTTATATTAACAAAAATTTTAAAAGTTGCAATTTTAAAACATTGTTTTAAAAAGAAAGTTTATTTGAGTGCAAAGCAATTTTGAAATCATGCAGTTTTTTTTCATAATACATGTTTTCCGTGAACTATTTGAAGATCCCTCATGCAATAAACTCCTAAATAAAAAAGATAAACTATGGTGTTGTAAATTCTTTTACTAGCAGCAATCAAAAAGATAGAACACATTATTCTGGCCATCAAAGGACATATATCCTAATAACAAAATGGAGTGCACATAGTACCTTTATATAACATCACAAGGTGACAGTCCACCAAGAATATTAGCTTGTTTAATTAAAGACCTCCGCTATCTTGATCAGTTTACATCCCACACAATCATGCCCCTCAAATGGAATTCAAGAGCATATAATTCATTTAGATACTGAATTCAGGAAACATAAATTGTTAGAGTAGAAATAATTGAGAAATGGATGGAAAGGTTGGCAGTAAATGGTTTGTTATTAAGCAAGTTACCACTGTGGGAACCAGTGTCAGTCCTCACTGAGAAAATCTGGGAAACAGGCAAGAACACAGGAGTCTGGGTTTTCAGAACCCAAGGGCAAACATCAGCTTGCTGTTTATTCACAAGCTCCCATTGGCCTTACTTCTGGGTTACCCCCTGGGTAGTGCTAGTGGTTCAAATAGCTTGTTCTAAAGCTAGACATAGCAGGCTCTGGTGATTACAGGAATTTTTCAGAAATTGTTTAAAGTAAGAATGAGATGTTCTGAAATGGTGAAGTGTCAACTGGTGCCACTATGGCTCCACAGCATTTTCTAAACCACCTGTTCTGAGGACTCTAGCATGTCGTGCATGCAAATGGTTTAGTGCAGAATTTATGATGCTGTAGCTATGTTATGATGCTGTTAGTATGTGTTTTCTTTATGTCAAATTAGTACATAAAAACAGATAATGCATTTACAAATGAATAAGAAAATGGACAAACCTTCCTCCATATTAAAAAGAAAAACAGTTTGAAAAGGATATTGCAGATCAAAAGTATTGTGTGCATGAGACAGGGAGGTAAGCAAGCTGATTTGTTGATAGAATTTTAGTACCCTTGATGCATTTAACTGCATTATACTATGAATTGCAGTAGCTCATTTGACCATATTGTACTTGCTTTAATCTGTTTCTTGTACTAGAAAAACTCCTGCAGGTGCCTTAACGAAGAAGAATTGCAGGAACAGTAAACTGATTCTAGTTTCCAAATATAATACTAGGACAGATGTTGACCAATAATGAATTTGTCCAACACAAACATTACTGTAGACATCATGTGTCCATATTTCCTAGTCCTGTAAAGCTTACCACTGTGGAAATCACAGTATTCACACTCCCAACATCAAAGACGAATCTCTTGGGCTCCATTTAATCATCAACATACAACATTTTAGGTCAGGTTTAAGATATTGCATATATAAGTTGTGGCATCTTTGGTATCAATTTATGTTTGCCTGGTTATTAAAGCATTTAATGTGCTTTTATACATCTGAGTGTTTGTATTTACCTTCTTATAAAGTGCTTATCTAAGTTTATTGTTCATATTTTTAATTTGGTTGTTTAAATCATGTTTTATTGATGAACCATTTAAATTTACCTATATTTATTGAAAATAACCACTTATATTCACAAGATTATATTTTCACCTCTTTAACATGACATTTAATGATTAGAACTTTTTATTTTAATACAGTTCAGTAAATTTTATCATTTACTTTATGGTCTATATATTTGTGTCCCATTTAAAAATAGTTCCTCAACAAGTTTTATTAGGGTTTATCCTATGGAGGCAGCCTTTAATGTCAGCCAAGAGGGTGCTCAGTACCATCTCTCAATCTTTGGTAAGAATAAGATTGCATTTGTTCTGCTCAGAGAAAAGCCAGGAAGTCAGGTCAGGTTTAGGGTGAGGGCAGTGCGAGACACAGCTTTTGAACTGAAGTTTCTCTGTGTTAAGATTTGTTAATTTGGAAGCCAGCACTGCGATGTAGTAAGGAAAACTGGTGCCTGCAGTGCCAGCAAGCCATATGAGTGCCTGTTGGAAACCCAGCTGCTCTTTTTCTGATCCAGCTCTCTGCTATGGTCTGGGAAAGCAATGGATGATGGCTCAAGCCCTTGGGCTTCTGCACAAGTTTAAGGGACCAGGAAGAAGCTCCTGGCTCCTGGATTGGGATTGACACAGCTCCAGCCATTGAGGCCATTTGGGGAGTGAACCAACAGAAGGAATATATCTTAAACCTTTTAAAAATAAATTAAGATATTCTTTTACAAGACTGCTTGGAAACCTTAATGTTTTATCTTCACCTTAGACCAGTTAGTTGTCTGGAACTGATATGTGTAGAGTAAGATTGGGTGGAATCCCCAGAACTCATTGCAACCCAAATCTGCTTCAACACTGACCTTCTTCCAGTTTCCTTAATGGCTGGCATTCAATTTTTCTTTAATACTGTTTTTTTTTTCTTTATTGGTTTAAACCCTGGTATATAGTCTTATGCATTCTCTGAAGAAACAATTCAGGTTAAATTTATTGAAGCATTGCCTGGGTTATATATCTGGATGTATAAAATAGCTACCTTTGTTATTCAAGATAAAAAACCCTTTCCTTTAAAATATTAGAAGTATTTTTCTATGCCTTTTAGAAACTGAGATATTAGAAAGTATATTCTATTTTGAATTTTGTTCCAGTTTGATTAACACATTCATCTTCCCTTTCTGGAAATATACAAGTTTTTTAATACATTTTGAAAGTTTACTATTATGAACTTTTTTTATTATTATTATTTTTGACAGGCAGAGTTAGACAGTGAGAGAGAGAGAGAGAGAGAGAAAGGTCTTCCTTTTCCATTGGTTCACCCCACAAATGGCCGCTACGGCAGGCGCGCTGCACCAATCCAAAGCCAGCACCCAGGTGCTTCCTCCTTGTCTCCCATGCGGGTGCATGGCCCAAGGACCTGGGCCATCCTCCACTGCCTTCCCTGGCCACAGCAGAGAGCTGGACTGGAAGAGGAGCAACCGGGACAGAATCTGGCACCCCGCCCGGGACTAGAACCCAGGGTGCTAGCGTTGCAGGCGGAGGATTAGCCTAGTGAACCACAGTGCCGGCCCTATTATGAACTTTATATTTTGTTTTGAGAAAAAAAAATTCTGGGAAGCTTGGAATGACTAAAATCTTTGCCTTTTAGGCCCCAAATTTGTCTTGTTTATTTTTTTTTAATTCTTATTTTCTATATTTTCTGTTAGTATTTTCTAATTGAAAAATACAATACCAGAGATTTTAATTGCTTTTGATTTCTAGCAATGAAGAATTTGAAGTTTTTTCTGAAAAAGGGGAGAGATCTTAAATTATTGTTGCAAAATTTAGATAATAAAATAATATTTCAGGTAGAACTTACAGCATAAGGAAAAGGAAAAAATTAACATTCATTCTTATTATTCTTCAACTTTTCAGGTTTCTAAAAATTTTTTATATATCTATTATCAAAATGATAAAATATGATGTGATTTAGATGTTTTCATATGTAATCACTTTAATAAAAATGTAGATTATCACCTAACAAGAGTATTCAAACTTATTTGATGGGTTGGTGATGTGGTTTAGTAGGTTGAGCCTCCACCTACAGCACTGGCATACAATATGGGCACTGATTCTAGTCCGGGCTACTCCACTTCTGATCCAGCTTCCTGCTGGTGGCCTCAGAAAGCACTGGAGGATGGCCCAAGTTCTTGGGCCCCTGCTCCCATGTGAGAGACCTGAAGGAAGCTCTTGGTTCCTGGCTTCGGACTGGCCCAGCTCTGGTGGTTGCTGCCATTTGGGGAGTAACAGCTGTTGGAAGGACTCTCTCTCTGTCAGTCCCTCTCTCTGTAACTCTGCTTCTCACATAAATAAATAAACAAATAAATAAATAAATCTTTAAAAAATTACTTAAGTAATTAAGAGGAATATAAAAACATTTTAATAGCATTAGCCACTATCTGAGAAATGTGTAGACATTCATACCTAGTATTTTGACCAATATACAGTCAATATATTGCTAACATACAGCCAGTCTTCCACAATAAGTTCTCTATGGTTTAACTTCCATGATTCATCATTTTAACAGCAAATTAAGGAATGAAAATTTTTAGGCTTGGAAGCAAACTTTTATCCCTGCACTGCTGAGAGATTTATTATTCATCAATAAATCCACTCATTGTGTGCCTTACAAAGCCTGTAATTTTGAGCTATTTACATATAAGCTGTCTTCAAACTCCATCTTGATATATCAAAAACTTCATCAATATTCTTATTCATGTCATTAATAATCTGAAATGAAGACAAATATTACACCATCTCTCCTCCTTTATAGTGATAATTGATAAATTACATAATTTAAGTGATCTATATAACATCAGGATATTAGAAAGGATTCATAATGCCAAATGTTTAAATCTGTCCTTTATCCTGCCAGAAGTACATCATTTTTTATTGTCATTGCAGGAAACCTTGAGAGATAATGAAACACCATCTCATCTCCTAATATCTATGGTATAACCTACTTCTTTGGGTTAATATATTTATCAAACTATTTGTTCATTCAAGAATGTGTACTTATGTTCACTGTGTACTAGGCACTGTGCCAGCAATGGAAGATACAATGTATAGCGCTGAGATGAAAGAAAATAATCTTTGTCTAATGCCTTCATATGGCATCAAATGAGATGACAGCCAATAATTGCCCAAATATAACAATTGTGATTCTAGTAAATAATATAAAGTAGTGTGTTGTGAACACATAAAATGGAGCTGACTGTTTTACACAGGGCCACAGATACACTACCATGGCCTGACAAGTAACAGGATATATTAGGGAGTACTTTTAAGTAGGTGAGTGGTAATGTGCACAAATTGCGTTCATTATTCTATAGTTCCAGGCAAACACAGATGTTTTGTATGTTTTCAGGCCAAGATTTCATGGAGAAAATCAAGCCTGAATGCACAGCTCAGATCACTTTAAGTCTGAGAACTAACCTCATCACTCCAACCATGTTACATATTTATAGGGTGACCCAAGAGTATTTAGAACACCTACGTAGAAGATCTAAGTCAAAGGATCCCCAAAACAAGCAAAAGCAAATCAAACTCCAGTATCTGCACCACAGTACTAATTTCTTCATTCTAGGGCATACCTTTGATAGAAGATACATTGATATCTCCCAAAGGACTTAGTGTATTCCTATAGACTATTCCAGTCAATTTAGCTAGTTATTGGAAAACTAATAAAAAGAGGGAGGTAGAAGAGTCTCTTGCACCATACAAAATCATGTCTCCACTGACCTAGTTAGGAAATTTTTCATTTAAGGAACTTAGTTGAATCTGGATAAAAGGAATTGTATAAAAGTAGGTTGAAGGTAATGAAATGGGTAATGAAAGGAAGTGGATTTAGACAAAAAGAAATTGTAGAAATTCAAGTGCAAAGAAAGAAGGCAGAATGACTTCTGACGCATTGGCAAGAAGTCTTGAAGGTGGGAACTTAGACTCCAGGAATGGTATGGTAGACAAAAATGGGAAATTCATAAGTCATGCAGGGCTTTTAAACCATTGTAAAAGCTGATTGTTAAATATGTGGAACAGTGGGATAGTATGTCATGTGAGATGGATGCAGGGTAAGAGGGGTGCAAAATTCTCACATTATACCTGGAAATCTTCACGCTGAGTGCAGAAGAGAGGATAAACTTGAGGAGGTCTACAGTGAACATCCAGTGACTTTCAGAATATTCTATAGTCCATCTAAAATAATGGTGGCCAGCCATGGATTTCAAAGATATTTAAAGGGAATACATTAAAATGAAAGGTATTTATAATATGCAATTCTGGTTCAAATTTTCAATGGGCCATAGTTGTTCGTGCAAAAAATAATAAGATAGAAAGGGGGTAAACATGGTTATTGAATTAGACTGAAATCTTAGTTGGAGACAATATATTGCTCTTCTGTTTTTCTTTTGTTACTAGTTTGGAATATGTGCATGTGCTACTGAATAGACAGAGATGAATGTCTAGCTGATATTAAACAAATACTGGAGAATTCTTGCTTGAAAATATGATTTGTCATTATAAGCTAGTTAGTGTCTTCAGTTTTTAAGGGAAACATCCTTGGCACAACATCAAATCTTTATATAGGTAAGGGAAAGTATAAACTAAAGCATCAGTAGATAAATATATAATTTTTGCCCACAGCAAGATGATTTATAGAGTAAATGCAAAAAGACAATCAATGACTATGTAAGAATACTGGGTGTACATCAATACTGATTCAAATAAATAGGGATCAGCTCAAGTAGCAAGTGTTGCTGTAATTCTCAGTGGCTAAATAATTGTGCATGATAATTACAAAATAATATATTTGAAAATAAAAGGGCTTTTTCCTAGCTAATCAATGTTCCTCTATCACAAATACACTAGGAATATTATTAAAATAATTTTCTGTTCAGTCATTGTGGTGAATGAATTGGCTAATTTTCTACCCACATTGGTCTAGAATTTAAGTGGTAATCAGCTCTGTGGAAATACTTAATTAGAGCACTTTAAGATGACTTAATAAAAGTCTTTTCAGTTTTATTGTATAAATAGCACTTTGAAAACAGAAATTACTTAAATGATTAAATCTCATGGAATTACAGTTTTGTGGTTAGAGCTCTGAAAAATGAAATTTTATATATAAATGATGAAAAGGTGATAAAATAATCAATTTCAATACTAAAGAAGTTAGAAAAAAACTGTATAAGGGTTAATTTACTTTGATGCTTCATTAATTTGCTAGTGTCCAGAAATCAAATTAAGATCAGTTTAAACAAAGATAATTTCTTACCAGTAATTTTAAACCTATGCTGTCTAAATTAGTGTTTTAAGTAATGGCATAATCTTTCCATATGAAAAGAACTGTGAAAGAAAATATAGGTTATAAAATTAGATGACAAAAAGATCCAAACATTAAAACACTTCTTAAACTTGAGACTTCATTCAAAGTATATTTTTAAAAATGAAAAAGTCATAATTTTTGCCCCTATGATTTTTGCCCATATGTAAATTCTCAGCTTCAAATTTATATGACAAATTGAAAAAGTCAACATTCAACATATTGATCATGTAATAACTTGTGGCAAGAGGAGTATTCCAAATTGGCTGACAGACATACTGGATTTTGAATAATTAAAAATTCCCAAGTATAAGCTGCATATGATTAGGCCCACTGAGACATTTTTAAGCAAGATATAAAATTAAAATTTTTGTAGATCTTATAGAATATCAATTTTCAGTCTAAAAAAAGAACAGTGATGGCCGGCACTGTGGCTCACTAGGCTAATCCTCCACCTAGCGGCACCGGCACACCGAGTTCTAGTCCCAGGGCGCTGGATTCTGTCCCAGTTGCTCCTCTTCCAGGCCAGCTCTCTGCTGTGGCCCGGGAGTGCAGTAGAGGATGGCCCAAGTCCTTAGGCCCTGCACCCGCATGGGAGACCAGGAGAAGCACCTGGCTCCTGGTTTTGGTGGCAGCCATTGGAGGGTGAACCAACGGCAAAGGAATACCTTTCTCTCTGTCTCTCTCTCTCTCACTGTCCACTCTTCCTGTCAAAAAGAAGAAAAAAAAGTGAACAACAATATTACTTCATTATTATCTTAATTTAGAAGTAAAATAAATGATAGAATATTTTTCAAATATAAAGAAATTCTTAGTTTGTGTTCTGGGTTTAATAGTGTGTTAACCAAATCCATGTCCACTGGCAAACTAAGATTATGACCTTCTATGGAAATTATGTCTTTTCATATGTAAGATGAGCTCATATTTCATTTGGGTAGGCACTGAATTCAATGACTGCTGTCTTTCTAGGATGGCCATGTAAAGGCACACTAAGAACAGTGTCTTGAGGAGACAGATGAGATTTGAGTGATTCATTCAAAAGCCAAGGCTTCCCTTCAACCAACAAACAGTAGGAGAGAGAACCAACCACACCAATGCTATGATTTTAGACTCCTGATTTTCTAAACTATGAGAAAAATAAATTTCTGTCATTTTAAGATACCTTGGTGTTGATAATTTGCTATCAACACCTTACGAGATTTAGATAGTGTTCCTTAAGAGTTTAGAAGCACTTATTTTACCCAGTATATTAAAGGCTTAGGACTTTAGTAAATTCCAATTAATTTGGACAAGACGTAATAAAACCTGAGCAAAGAAAACAGAATAAAACATGATTCTTATCCTCCAGACAATTAGAAGTTTTTCCAATCATGAAAGACCATTTAAAAGGAAAAGGACAAAAGAAAAAAATATGCATTCTAAATAAAAACTCTTAGAAAGTATCTATTTTCTGAGAATAAAGGTAATAAATAAGTAACCACATGGAATTGTGCAGATATATTGTAAGTCTTTTATACATATCCTGAGTTCCTCTCCAAAAAAAAATTTACCAGTAACACCATATATTTCCATATTATAGTCAAATTGTAACAAGTTAAGGAAAAGGAGAGAATCCTAAAGATACTGAGATAAGAATCATTAAATTACAAATAAACAAAAACCAAGTAACTATCATAAGACTTCTTAGCGGATAATTGAATGATATATTCAGTCTTCAAAAAAAAAAAGAAACAAAAAAATTCCAACCAAAATATTATATTCAGCAAGTGCATCCTTTAGAAATGAAAAAAATAAATTAATTTCTAGATAAACAAAAAAGAGAGAATTCATCACCACAAACCAACTTTGCAAGAAATCCTAAAGAGATTCCTAATTAGAAGAAAGCATCATGAAAACACATGAAGAACCAGATTCTCTAACAGAGCAGATACAACCAGCAACCAATAAACAAAATGTCAGAAACTATTTCTTATCTAACAATATTAGTGTAAGGTGTAAATGGATCATATTCTCCATCAAAATATACATGTTGGTTGAATGATTAAAGAGAAAGGCCCAGCTCTATATGTCCTACAAGAAAAGCACATCACAGGTAAAGTTACACATAGATCAAAAGAAAAAAGACACACTAAGCAAATGTAATCCAGAAATGTGCTAGAGTAGCTATACTCACATTGTATAGAACACATTATAAATCAAGAAATGTGAAAAGAGACAAAGAAATATGTAAGAAAATTGATAGTGAAAAGGACCTCAGTCAAAGCAAGCTGTGGGTCTGGGGGCATATGATTGTTCGTCTATCTTTGTAAGAGATATTTAATTATCCCATGAGTTCTTTCAATGATTGCCTGTCCCTGTGGATTGTATGAGATACCTGTTGCAGACTGTATGTTCCAGGATCTCAGGAAGGAATTAAAGTCCTGTGATATATATGCTGGCCCATTATCTGTCTTTATGGTCCAGGGGTCATCGAGAACCAGAATGGCGGGCTAACCTGCCTTTATCACATTTCTAGCTTTTTCTCCGGAAGGGGTTGTTGCAAATACAGCCTTTGAATAAGTATTTAACACCATATGTACAAAATTAAGTTTACCAGAAGAGTTCATGTGGGTGATGTCCACTTGCCAGAGCTTATTGGGAGCAAAGCCTCGCAGGTTCACTCCCACTTGTTGCAGTGGGCCTAACGAGCAACTCACAGACTCATTTATTTCAGTTGGTGCAGCAGCTTATGTAGCCAAGGCAGCCAATCTGGTCAAGGAACAGTTTATGCCATAACTAATCACTGTCTGTTGCCAGGCAGGCTCCTTTGCCAGGTGGGTTCTGAAGCCATTTCCTGAGTAACTCATACTCATTTGCCAGCGCCATCTTGGCATGGCCTTCTCATTCCACAATAAAATACCACTTGTTCTCCTTCATAATTAATAGCTATAAAAAAGCAACAGCAACAACAAAATTCTCATTCTAAATGCATAATGTTTATTGTAAGAATATTTGAGGGGTGGAAGGGATAAAAGGTTTTTAACTAAAAGATGGGGGAATCTGGGTGTGGTTGATTAGGACAAAATAATAATATGAGATGTTAATTGGGGAAATGAGGGGAGTGGAATATGGGAGCTGTTTGTATTACTAACTCACATTGTTTTATTCTGTAAATGTAAACTATTCTGAAATAAAATGTTAAAAAGTATAAATTTCTAAAATTCTAATTATAATTTAATTATTGTGTATATATAAAGATAAAACATGAATGTACAGAATTCTTGAGAAAAAGCATTACTATATTATCACTTTTCATTTTATTATGTGCTCAAATGTCTCCCCAGCCTGTACAAGCTCTGGAAATCATTTATCTATAAATCTAGTTCTACAAATTTGGGTATTTCTGTGCATCTAGAAACCAATAATTGCCTAGCATCAGAATGCTGGAATAATACTAAGATCTTCTCATTGTTTTTCTTCTACCAGGAGTCCCAATGCTATGATGCTAGAATAAAATGTCTGAAATACTTGTTTCACATATTTTTCAATTTCTTCATTTAAAATGAGAGTTTGTTACTTTATTATGGCCATTCACAAAAATCCATAGTTTTATTTTGGTCATTTAGAACTTGAATTTTGAATTTCAAACATTATTTCATTCATATTTATAATTAATACATAAAACATGTATACATGGAGTACACTGTAATGCTTCAATACAGGTATATATAGTGCACCGTTCAAATCAGGGTAAACATATCTATTTCTTTATATATTAATAGAGATATTGCTGAAAATAGTATGAAAATTGGGGGACTGATGCTGTGGCATAGTGTGCTAAGCCCCTGCCTGTGCAGTGACATCCCATATGGGTGATAATTCGAGACCCCATTGCTCCTCTTCCAATGCAGCTCTCTACTATGGACTGGGAAAGCAGTGGAAGATGGCCCAAGTCTTTGGGCCTCCGCATCCACGTGGGAGACCCAGAAAAAACTCCTGGCTCCTGGCTGTTGTGGCCATTTGGGTAGTGAACCAGCAGATGGAAGACCTTTCTCTTCGTCTCACTCTCTCTGTAACTCTACTTCATAAATAAATAAATCTTCAAAACAAACAAACAAACAAACAAAACAATGGGGCTGAGCATTTTGACATAGCAGGTTAAGTCACCACAACCCATATGGGCACCTGGTCAGGTGTTCAAGACCTGGGTACTCCACTTCCAATGCAACTCTCTTCTATGACATGGGAAAGCAGTAGAAGATGACCCAAATCCTTGAGCCCCTGCATCTGTGTGAGGGACCTGGCAGAAGCTCCTGGCTCCTGGCTTTAGATCAGTCCAGCTCTGTCCATCCAGCCTTTGGGGAGTGAACCAGCGGATGCAAGACATCTCTCTCCTCTGCCTCTGCCTCTCTGTAACTCTGCCTTTCAATTAAATAAATAAATCTTTTTAAAAAAATTGATACTGGTATTGTTGTGCAATGTGTTAAGCTGTCATCTCCATGTTTTCTATCCTATATAGGTACTGGTTCAAGTACTTCCAATCCAGCTCCCTGCTAATGTGCCTGGGAAAGCAGTAAAAGATGGCCCAAGTGCTTGGGCCCCTACATCAACAAGAGATAATAGGATGGAGTTCCGGGCTCCTAGCTTCAGTCTGGCCCAGCCCTAGCTGCTGTGGCCATTTGGGGAATAAACCCGAGGATGGAAAAAATCTCTCTCTCTTTCCCTCTATCCCTCTTCCCCATCTCCCTATCAAATAAATAACTAAATCTTTTTCAAAAAGAAAATTGTATGAAAATTAATCAAAATATTAAAATTAGAATTACCATGTGATCCAGTAATTCCACTACTGTATATCCCCTTCTATCCAAGGGCGATCAAGTCAGTAAAATGAAGACTCATCTTCACTCATGTGTTTGTTGCAGCACTCTCCACAATAGCCCTAAGTGGAAACAACCTAAGTGCCTATGCACAGATGAATGAAGAAAATGGGGGGCATATATACAGTGCTACTCCTCCATAAAAAGGATGAAATGTCATTTGCAGAAACATAAATGGAACTGTAGCTTATTTTTGTTAGATGAAATAAAAATAAGTCAAGCTCCGAAAGACAAATAGCACACTGCTGAAAATGCTGCTGAGAACAACTTTATTTCTGTTTCTGAGTTACACTTTAATCATTAAGTATATTCTTCAGTAAAAAAGAATATATATATGATGTTAAAAATTTGATTTTTTTAAAAAAAATGCACGTAATTTCTCTCTCTCTCCCCCTTCCTTTTAACATTTTAACACTAGTAGATGCTTCATTTTTCCCTAGGAGCAAAGTAATGAAGTTTCATCCTATATAATATAATTCTAACTCCTGAAGCACAGATAATTTTAATTCCTTTTCTCTGAAGAATTCCAAACCAGTTTTACTAGTGAGAAAAAAAAGTTTCTAGAAATTAAAGTTTTTTCATTAAAAAAAATGGTAAGATTTCTTATATTATCAGTGGGTAACAAATGTATTTTACATATCACTACAGCTCCATGCTTACAAAAGAGTTGTATTGACCAATTGCAAATTTTGTATAATATGCATTTTTATAAACTTCTATGAAGATACATGTCAATCTGTTCACCGGTAATTTGCATGATGTGTTAAATTCCTGTAATCATTATCTTAACATAGGGAAACAAAAAGGAAACAGCTGCCATAATTACTGCTGAGTGCCAAAGGATGTTAATACTACAAAAGCTAACATGGATTCAGGAACTAAATAAGGAAAAGTCTCCCAGAACATGCAATATTGGACAAAGCAAATAAACTATAGTAAACACATTTTTTCAATACAACAATCTATAATACAAACACAAAAAAAGAAAAGAAAAAATTAATACAGAAGTTGATATTCTTAACTGAAAAGTGAAATGCATAATATTAAAATAAGTTATTATACATTACTACTATGTTAAACACTAGGAGGAGAGTCATTCACCATTCCAACTATGAGGAAGGATTATCTTGTTGCTATTTTATTGTAAATTGGAATTTCTGAGATCTGTTGAAATGTTAAAATGCCAAGCCCTTCATTCTTGGCCTATCAACTAAGGGAATCTTTGCAACACTCAGATTGTGATTTAATGTTTCTAAAAGATTATTTTTATAATTCATTTGGCATTTTCACATAGTCTTGAGTAGATTTCATTTTTTAAAAGAGTTTTGATTTACAGAACACTTGAAAACAGAATAGAGAATTTCCATATATCCACACTTCCACCACCCTTTTGATATTTTATGATAGTCTGCTAAATTATTGTAATGAACAAAAGCTGAGATAATGTTAATAACTAAACTCCATTGTTGAATGATTTTTATTTTCTTCTTCCCTAATAACTTTCAATCTTCCAGGATTGCATCTAGGCTATGAATTTATTTGCTTGCCATGTTCTCAGTAGGCAACTCTAAACAGTTTTCCCAGATTTTCCTTATATTTTTTATCACTTTGATGGTTTTGAAGGAAATTAGTCAAGTATTATACAGGGTATCCTTAGATTGGAATTTTTATTTGATTTTTTTCTTGATTTTTATGATATTAGTCTGCTTTTCATCATTATAATAAAATGTTTAAGAGAAACAACTCTCAATGAAGGAGGTTTACATTGCTTAACACTTTGAAGACTCACAATCCAAGATTGAGTGGGCTCAGCTGGTTCTGCTGTCTGATGTGGCTAAAGGATGGGAGAGTGTGTGTGGAGAATTAATCACATAGCAAGTCACCAAACAGAATGACAGTTATCTTTTGAGGGAATATCCCCAAGGAACTGAACCTTACAGTAGGCCCATTATTTTTTTTAATATTTAAGCATTGTTTTAAGATTTATTTTATTTATTTGATAAGAATTACAGAGAGAAGTAGACACCAAGTGAGAGGTCTTCCATATGCTGGTTCACTCCACAAATTGCCACAATGGCAGGAGCTGAGCCTATCCAATGCCAGGAGCCAGGAGCCTCTTTCAGATCTCCCTTGTGGGTGCAGGGGTACAAACACTTGGGTTGTCCTCCACTGCTCTCCCAGGCACATTAGCAAGGAGCTGGATTGGAAGTGGAACAGCTGGGACTCAAACTGGCGTCCATGTGGGACGCTGGTGCTGCAGGTAGAGGCCTTAACCCATTGCAATATAGCACTGGCTCCAAGCCCATGACCTATTCAAATTATATAAAGGTTGGAGTTTTGGGGAGAAATGTCATAGGGCTAAAGTGCAAGTTTTGTGATATCATATGTAGGTATCTTCTATCAGCATGGATCTTTGTTGATATTGACTTTGATGACCAGAATTGTTTGCCAATTTTAATTATTATAGTGTTATTCTACCACTAAGTACATTCCAAATTTAAGAAGTAAAATATTATACCCAGCATGCTTCAGATATTTATGATTATTTGAAATTCTCTTGCATAGGAGATTCAATTATGCTTCATGTATTTATTTATTTAATCCTTTATTTATACCAGCATGGAATAATTAATATTTATTTTAAACTTTGACTTATAATCTACTAGTCTCTTATTTATTTTGTTGCTGGAAGGTGTGGCCATTTGGAATTCTTTCAATTGGTTCCAATGTGACTTTGATATATTTACCCCTTCAGTGTAAATGTTCTTTTTCTTTGAGCATTTCTTTACTTTCTGGCACTGCAAGATGCTCCAGGATAATCTTGCATCAGTGCTAGAATCTACTATTTCCCTAAGGAGTCTTAATTCCCTTTATAATAAAATGGTATCAGAAACCCTGATATGGGTACTAGGTATGATCCTTGCTATTTAAATGTCATTGTTTCTATGCCCTCTGAGTTGAATGAATGAGGAAATACATACACATTCACAAAAAACAAACCGGTGTGTATACAGAAAGCCATAAATATTTTTATATTTACTTTCTTTAATAATGCATTACTATAAATATGAATTCATATTAATGTTTCCAATTTTTTACCATATGCAGCATTTTCTTACCTACTTTTATAAATCTGTAAATTGTTTCCTTAGTAGTAAGAAGCTTGACTTCTACAACATGATTTCCAATTTCTCAGTGGTCAATCCAAATATATATATATCATAGTTTCTCATGTGAAGCATATTTTTATCAATTAAAAGACAGTTCTATGTTTGTAGATTTTCAGAATCCTCTCATTTTTTACATCCTTAAGTCATCATCTCTTTCCCATACCTCCTGTGAATTCCATCCTAGATTCCCCCAATCTCAAAAATGATTATAATGGGCCGGCACCATGGCTCAATAGGCTAATCCTCCACCTGCGGCGCTGGCACCCCGGGTTCTAGTCCCAGTCAGGGCACCGGATTCTGTCCCGGTTGCCCCTCTTCCAGGCCAGCTCAATGGCCCGGGAGTGCAGTGGAGGATGGCCCAGGTACTTGGGTCCTGCACCCCATGGGAGACCAGGAGTAGCACCTGGCTCCTGGCTTCGGATCAGCGTGGTGCGCCGGCCGCAGTGCGCTGGCCACGGCGGCCATTGGAGGGTGAACCAACGGTAAAGGAAGACCTTTCTCTCTGTCTCTCTCTCTCTCACTGTCCACTCTGCCTGTCAAAAAATAAAAAAAGGAAAAAAAAAAAGAAAAAAATATGAAAAAATATGATTATAATGACATTTGCTTATTTTAAGATTATTTTGATTGTTTCCTATGAATTTTGATAAATGCCAAATATCATCTGTTTATGATTTCAGAGTCACAAAGAATAATTTCACCATGTTAAAAACTTTACCTATTCTGACTTCTTTCTTTCAACAACACCTGGAAAACAATTGATGTTTTTTGTCTCCACTGTATTACCTATTCTAGATGAATATATTTGAAATCATATATTAAGTAATCTTTTTGGATTAGCTTCTTTCACTTAGAAATATTCATTTCAGTTTCAGTCACATATTTTTATAACTTGATATCTCATATATTTTATTACTGAATAATATTCTGTTGTGTTATACATCATTGTTTTTATAGATATGCAACTATTGAATGGCATCTTAGATGTGCCTCCAGTTTTTAATGATTATGAGTAATGCTATAATAAACAAGTGTATGTAAATTTTTATGTGTATATACATTTTGCGATCAGTTGAATAAATGCCTAGGAACATCACAATTGGATTGCATCGTCTATCTTAGTTTTCTGTTGTAATAACAAAATATATGAGTCTGGGTAATTTATAATGGAAAGTGCATTAAGCTCATTCTTTAGGAGGTTAAAAGTCCAAGATATTGGTATAGCCAAAGGCTCTTTGGAAAAGATCCCAGGCACACAGGCAATCAGAGCTAAAATTGACAAATGGGATTTCATCAAGCTAAGAAGCTTCTGCACTGCAAAAGAAACAATCAGCAAAGTTAAGAGGCAACCAACAGAATGGGAGAAAATATTTGCAAACAATGCAACTGTTAACATCTAGAATGCATAAAGAGTTCAAGAAATTCAATAAGACAAAGCAAATTATACAATTAAGAAATGGACATAGGACTTGAACAAATGTTTTTCAGGAGAGGAAATTCAAATGGACAGCAAACACTGGAGAAAATGCTCAGGATCACTAGTCATCATTGAAATGCAAATCAAAACAACAATGAAGTTTCACCTCACCCCAGTTAGACTGGCTCACATAGATAAATCAACCAATGATAAATGTTGGAGAAGATGTGGAAAAAAAGGTACCTTGGTCCACTGTTGGTGGGAACGTAAACTGGTGCAGCCACTGTGGAAAACAGTATAGAGATCTCACCTCAGAAATCTGAATATAGACCTACCACATGATCCAGCCATCCAACTCCTGGGAATTAATTCAAACCAAAATAAATCAACATATGAAAGAGTTATCTGTCCCCCATGTCCATTGCAACACAAGTCACAATAGTTCAGACAATTGAATCAAGCCAGATGCCCATTAATTTTTAACTAGATAAAGAAATTAAGATATATATACACTAAGCAATATGAGTCAGCCATAAAAAAAAAAACAAAAAAATTGAAATCCTGTCATCTGCAACAAGATGAATGTAACTTGAAATCATTATGCTTACTAACATAAACCAGTCACAATATTTTCAATGATTTGCCATTATATCACTTGTGTTATCCTGTGGTTTCATTTAATATTATACTCAATGAACCACACTAGAAACCTACAACACTGCCTTAATGAGTGGAGCCAAAATTAAAACATATAAAATAGGGTATTTCTTATTGAGACATTGATAAAGGATTTGTTTGAAATTTGGAAAGCCAATAACTTTATGTCATACTTCATGGTAAAACTTGGGTTGATTGGTTTATTTGTTTTGTGCATATGTATGTGTACATACAAAACCTACTAAAAACTAAGGTAATAGGCTCCTTTGTTAAATTCAATATATTTGCTTACATGTAATTCCATCTTTCTTTTTTTAAAGATTTATTTACTTATTTCAGAGGCAATGTTACAGACTGAGAGAGGGAGAGACACAGAGACAGAGATCTTCTGTCCATTGGTTCACTCCCCAAGTAATTGCAATGGCTGGAGCTGAGCCAGTCCAAAGGCAGAAGCCAGGAGCCTCTTATGGATCTCCCACGTGGGTGCAGGGGCACAAACACTTGGGCCATTTTTCACTGCTTTCTCAGGCCATCAGCAGAGAGCTGGATTGGAAGTGGAGTAGCCAGGACTCGAAGCAGCACCCATATGCGATACTGGCACCACAGGAGGAGGCTTAACCTATTATGCCACAGAGCCGGCCCCCTATTCTTTTTTTCAAATATGTAGATAAAATTGAGAAAACATTAATAAATAAAATGAAATAAATAATTTATTAGATATAAAATAAACTTTTAGTGTTCATTGAAAATGGATCATTTTAATTGGTCAAATACATTTCTGTCTTGATGAGATGCTGATACTCTAAAATCAACTACACTTAAAAATTGTTTCATAAAGTCTTTCAAACTTTTTAAAGTTCTCAAATTTCTTACCTTAATATCTCGGGGAATTTTTCCTTTTTAAGTAAACATGTTATATGGACATATATTTATGTAGATTAAGGAATGTTCTATTTTATTTTAATATATATGGGACTGGCAAAATTATTCCTTGAAGAAGCTGAGAAACATGTTTTCTTCACAAGGATCATCCCATCCTCATTCATATTCAATTTTTACAATTCTGATGCTATTTCCATTTTGCCTTTTTATAACAATATAAACATGAACTCTTAACTGAGAGTTGGTATCATGAACTCATGCAAATATGCACTGGCAAAGGAGACTATCATACTAAAATGCTCTTAAATTTGTATTGGCTCAACAGAAAATAGTTGGAATACAATGACATGTGCTCATGACTGATTTTCAACCATACTGAATAAATTTTTTGTTAGCTTGTTTTTTTTTTTTTACTATTGCCATTTATCAGAATACTGAAAATTTAGTAATTTAAAATGCTTGTCATTTCATGATCTGTTCTGATGTCAAAATTTAGGAAAAGTACAATGCATATGTTTTGCTTCTTCACGGTAGCTAGTACTTGGTGGAATAGACTTAAAGATTAGTTGAGCTTGCTCCTGGAAGCTAGAGTTATCTGTCTGGTGCTTTTTCTTGTCAGTAATCTAGATCTGAGTGAATACATAGCACTTTGCCTTGTAACCTGTGCTCCCTGTTAGGATGATGGCTCTAGGGCTACTAGATTTCCTTTGTGACATTTCAGGACTCTGTTGTTAGATGTCTCAATGAACAAAGCAGAAGCTACATTAGCTTTATTACCCAGACATGAAAGTCCCTGAGTACCACTTCTGTCACTAATTCTCTTGGTCATAAGCAAACCACAGACACTAATATTTAAGGAGATTTGAATTAGTTATACCTTTTAATAGAGTTTTTGGGCAATGTTATAAGCCATTTTGGGAAAAATTCAAGCCTTAAAGCTAATTATATTTTACTTTCCATACTTAGCAGAACCTTAGACATAACGTTTGAATGTAAAGCCATAAAAATATGACAAAGCATATTGCATATACTCAACTACATAGTAGGGGTGGAGTTGTAAAAGAGCTGTGAAAATGCAAACATTATATTTTCCTACCCTGTGAAGTCAGATCTTTAATTTCTTAACCTTCACAAATTTCAGATATCATCTAGTTATCAGTGAATGGTGAATATACAATGATACTATTTCTGTTTTTATTGTCTTATATATTTTTGTCAATATAGGTATCATTTTTGTAAAATTTCTACTAAAGTTTTAATATTTCTTAAATCATCTGAGTCTTCCTACTGGTTTGTTATACTGTGTTACATAATCAGGATAAGAATCTGTGTTGACAACATGAATGCAAATGTTTTTTTTTTCTTTTTTAAAGATTTATTTATTTACCTTAAAGGTAGAATTACAAAAAAGAGAAGGGGAGACAGTGAGAGAATGAGAGCAGTGTCTTCCATCCAGTGATTCACTCCCCAGATGCCTGCAATGGAAGGGGCTGGGCCAGGATGAAACCAGGAACCCATAGCTCCATCGGAGTCTACTTCATTAATTGAAGGGCCTTAGTATTTTGGCCCTCTTCCACTGCCTTCCAGGCACATTAGCAAAGAGTTGGATCAGAAGCAGAGCAGCAATGACTTGACCTGGAGCCCGTATGGGATATTGGCATTACAGATAGCAGCTAAACTTGCTGGGCCACCATTGCAGCCCCATTATCTCTCTTCTTGATATTCCTTTTCTGCCTCATCATTTTATGCTGATGTATAGCATATTTTAACTGAATGCATTCAAATTTATAAATGTTTATGTTCTTTAACTTTCAGTTTTTATTTTGAGATTCTCAGACAGATATGGATAAAGAGAGAATCTTCTATCTCTTGGCTCACCCTCCAAATGCCTGCAGCAGCCAGTGCTGGACCAGGCTGAATCCAGATGAGACTCTTTTGGGTCCCCCTTTTGGTTGGCCAGGATCCAAATGTTTGAGCCATCATCTGTTGCCTCTCAGGATATGCATTAGCAGGAAGCTCTTTTTGAAGTGAAGGAGCTGGGTCCCGAAACAGGCACTTAGAAATGGAATGTGGGTGTCCCAGAAAGTGTCTATACCATTATCCAAAAAGCCTGGCTCCCTGAAGACTTTATCATCAGTGTTTAGTACTCTCGTGGGAATGGGAGGAGTCCTATTTAAGAAATCTTTGCTATTCATAGTCTGAAGATAAACTCCTATATTATAGTCTAAATTCTTTATTAGAGCATCATTTTTTTGAATTTAGATCATCATCTATCTGGAAATAACTGTTAAATATATTAAGAAGCAGAGTTCAAATTTCTTTTTTCCCATATATGAATGTATTATTGATCTATGACTGTTAATTAAAAAGGACACCCTTTCCTTACAACACTTCTGCGTCACATGAATCTGGTAGGTGTTTTTATTACTTGAACTATTTATGTATCCTTGTGCCCATATAAATTTGTGTTACATACTACATATTTATCTTTATTATTGATATTGTCAGTATAAGTCCTCCAGTTGTGGCTCTTTGGGTCAATTTAATGTTTTTCAGTTTATTGGCATAATGTTGTTTGTGATATATCATGTTTTTAATAATTATGTGCTTTCAATTTATGCTACTTTTAAATCCTGGTATTGGTGTTTGGTACTGATTTCATTTTTCTTGATCCATATTGCAAGCTGTTCATCAATTTTTAAGATGTTTTGAATGTCTGCTGTGGCTCATCTCACATTATATGGACCTTATCTGTATTTCCAGCAATAGCTGAGTCTCCAACTCACATTATATTGACTGTCTAACCCAAGTTAAAGGATCACACTCTTCATTCTTCTTGTAGTAGTCTCCACAAAGCTAAAGCACACAATTCAGATAGGAGAGGGTTGAGACATCCTTTACATTGATTTTCCTAATTTCTTCTTTCCATGTCTCTGGTCTCCCATTCCCACCACGTGGATTAACCTTCAGATACACTATCTTTCATTCAAACTATTATTTTAGGGTCCATTTTCAGTAGAATGCAGACTAAAATATTAATTTTAAAATTTCCAGTTTTATGCTTCATAAACTCATTCTGCATTTTTCAAATTTTCATAATTTCAGCTTTTTCCAATACTAGTAGCATACTTCTGTTTCCTTTCAATTAAGCTATCTGTTTTAATTTTATCTTTGAAATTGACATTTGGATTAATCTCAGCTTTCATTCTTGCCCAGTATGTAAATTTGGCACCGCAAAATTCTTAGCAAATATAATATTTTCTCATTACTTCCACAAAAAACCTTTTATAGTTTTCATACACATGTTTTCTTTTTGAGCTAAGGGAATTTAGAAGTGTACTCTAACTTCCAAGCAATTTTGACTTTCTAATTATGTGTTTCTTGTCTGAGCCTAATCTACTATTGTTAAACAATTTTCATTGTATTATTTGAGTCATGTGAAATTATTTTTATTTGATTGTTATTTCCCTCTCAAATTTTTTATGTAACAATCAGTAAAATTTTGTGATGCATTTTGTTTCAAGACATATTTCTTTACTGATTTTTGTCTACTTTTTCTTTCAGTTACAGAAGAATTTTTTTCAAAATTTATAATCAAATTTACATATTTACTCACTTATGCTTTTGCTTCTGTCATGTTTTGATTATCTATTTTGAAAATTTTATTGATACACTGTTCACATAAAGACAAACTGCACATAATTAAAGTGTAAATTTGGGTTATTTTTAATAAATGTACTTTTGCCAAAAAGTCAGAAGAGCATACATATCACCAAAAAGATGCCTAGTGTTTCTTTATAATACATACATTCCTTCATTTTGTCAGACTTATATTATTTCTAAGAAAAAGTACTTCTTGTGGTGGGTGCCGTGGCATAGTGGATAGAGCTGCAGCCTGCAGTGCCAGCATCCCATATAGATACTGGTTCAAGTCCCAGCTTCTCCACTTCCAATCCAGCTCTCTGGTGTGGCCTAGGAAAGCAGTAGAATGAGACCCAAATCCTTGGGTCCCTGCACCTGCGTGGGAGACCCAGAGTAGTAAGCTCCTCGCTCCTGGCTCCAGATCCTGCAACTCCAGCTGTTTTGGCCATCTGGGGAGTGAACCAGCAGATAGAAGACCTCTCTCTCCCTGTCTCTGCCTCTCTGTAATTCTGCCTTTCAAATAAATAAACAAATCTTTAAAATAAAATAAAATAAAAAGTACCTCTCTGTTGTCTGTCAAAATAGAGTAATTTGAATTTCCTGTAATTTAATATGAATGAACTCATACAATATGAATTGTTGTTTTCTTTTTTGTTTAGTATTCCATTATGCAATTACTCTTTAACAGTTCCTGGATTTTATTGCAAATTTGGTTAACTATAGATATTGTTGAAAAACTGTATATTATAAAAAACAAAATAGCACACAGTATTTTAGATGTATTCAATGTGAAAGTTTGGTAAAATAATTGTATTTTTCCTGGTTGGGCATTATCCAGTGTATACATATACCAAAATATCACAGAATATCCATAAATATGTGTTATTCTTAGAGGTCTGCTAATTTTTAAAAATTAAAAATAAAAAGTAAAATACAAATTAAATAAATACATAAGAAAATAACTTATTTATAATTCACCAGTTGATGGACATGTTTAGTTTATACCATTACAATAAATATGATTGAAATGTTTGCACAGATGTTTCTGTCTGGTCATATGTTCAAATTATTCTTGGGTAAATAACAAGGAGTTGAACAGATAGATCATGATGAACATGTTTGTTTAACTTATTAATGTGTTGCCATTTTAAGAAGCAGTTGAAGCATTTTATGCTACTAGTCACCATGGTGTGAGGGTTCTACTACCTGTACATCTTCACAAATGGTAAATGTTCAGTGATTGTAGGCTATGCTTTTTTAGAAGAAAATTTTGCTAATGTTGAAATTTATTCATTCTGTTTCTGAACTGGTTATGGAATTATTTTAGCCTTAAGTATCTGCCCTTGCTTTATTTGCCTAGTAATTCCTACTTTTCTTCCAAGATTAATCTCCAACCTACACAAAACTTACTTTACTCTCTTCCTGGTTCATTGGTTCTGTAATACGTAGGTCAGAGTAGCATTCATATAATTTAGACTTATTTGATTACAGGTTTCCTGTATTAAAAACATGTATTATTTATCCTTTTCACCTACCTCAGAACTCAAAAACATTGAGAAGTCAATATATTTTGGGTTGATAATTGAAATAGTAAACAGAATTCTATAATTCTGATTTACTGATTATCTGTAAAAGCTTGCAAATGAACATTTCTTACTGAATGTAAAGATGTACAGAATTGCGTTGATTACTTCCAAGACTTGAGTCATTCAGAGTGCAATTACAAATATAACGAGATATCAGGATACTTCTGAGAACATAACTTGATTTAAAATTTAATCATCGCTCACTCATGACTGGGATTGGTGTTTAACTTTTTATATACCATCTGCTGCCTAAACATCTAGGGAATATTTTTAAGGAATATCTGTCTCCTGAAAATTATAATCTTGTGCCAGCTTGTTTATCACTTATCTGGTTGCTGGCATTTAAACCTTGTAACAACAAAAATTATAGTTGAGTGCATAAGGCAATAAATGAAAGCTAAATATGATAAGAGAATAATGAAAATGTAAATGACATTTTCCCTTCGGATTCATTACTTCTGGTATTATAATGAACTATATAATTGTGACACTAGGGTACACGGAAATAGTGAAGATATGGAGGGCAAGTTTCATTCACACAAGTGGTAGTTTGAGTATTGGCTGTTCCCTTGAATATAATTTCAACCTTAGATAATTGGAGAACCATTGTAACCTGAGTTTTTCTATCATAAGTAGTGAATAATAACAGTCTTTTAAATTATGATACAAAATGCTGGCATATTTATACATTTGATCATTTCGTTCATGATCCAAAAAATTTAGAGAAGACGATCATTTAGGATTGAAGGGGTCCAGAATATGACACCTCACAAGAAGTCACTTTTACATAAAGATTATTTTTAGCAAAATGTATTTGTAAATAGGCAGATGTAGAAAGAGTTCTCTGTCCAACAACTGCCTCCCAATTCCTGCCTGGTGGTTCACAAAATTTCCTTGTGAAGGTTGCAAGAATTTCTCTTATGAAGTTGTCTAGTAACTCATCGCCAGAAATGAGCCTGCACTAAGAGGCATCAGCAAGAACAAAGCTCACTAACATAAACCTTATCTTCCATTAGTTTCTCGCATATATTTCTTACTAACTTCTTGGCAACTTGTCACTAGAAGTCCAAACACATTTCTTTTATTAAAATAGTGCATAAAATATTGTTATATAAACTCATGTGCATGTAAATATTAATAAAGTGTATGTCTTTTCTTTTGTTTACCTGTATTTGTTAGTTTAATTCATAGCCTCTTATCATAAACATCAGAGCATAAATGACATTTTTTCCTTTCTGCTTTTATCTTTAGGTGTTAGATATTTTTATTTTAATAAATGCCCATAATCACTATATATTCTGAATGAGATGCTTTTTAATAATTGTCTAGAAAACACAAATTAAAAGAAAAATATGAACTGAAAAAAACTAATTGTTCATGAATTCATGGTTCACAAAATTTTCCAATTGCTTGGAGCCATTCATCTTTGCATTCTATATGAATGCCAACACTTTTGATATGTAGTAGTCACACTACGCAGAGTAAATGTCTGATATTCTCAATGTCCCTATTTTCTTATTTAACTACTTATCTCTTTTTCTTTCTTGAGGTAGTTTCAATAGTTTCCTTAAGGCTGCCATTTAATTTCCCACAAATTTGGTGGCTAAAAAGAATGGAAATCAGTTTCCAAGACGGCAGAATAGAAAGGGAACTTACTGCTCTAGTCTAGGGGAAGATAGTTTTTAAAAAATGGAGAGTGCAGTCTCAGGGAAGAGTTAGGGTGAAAAACTCCTGAAGAAACTTCACACAAATTAAAGTGACACTGTGGATCTAGGTGGAGGGTGTGGACATGAAAATCTCAGGACCCCAGCAGCTGAGAGCCTCAGCTTCTGCTTTGGAGAGTGAGGTGAGACCAGACTGCAGCAGCCCAAGTCACTGGCAATAAATTTGCTGGAAGAGCCTGGCGCAAGTCTGGCTTGGGGTCCTGTGGATGACAGTGTACTTGCCAACCTAGAGGGGAAAAAAAAGGGGGGCATGTTTCTCTCTCTCTGACCACCCAACACTGGCATCCTATAGCAAGCCGAGAGAGGGCAGGTGCCATTTTGGACATACCTAGAAGCTGCACCAGCTCATGTCCACAAGCCCAGCAATAAGCCGAGTGGAGAGTCTGTCTGGGAGAATTGACAGGGAGATGGGCGCTTCTGACTGTGGGAGCCTTGTGTATTGGGACTGTGAAAACACTGGCTTTGTGGGAGGATGCAGGGTGTGGCTGGGCCTTCCAGTAGTGACTTTGGGTGTTTTCACATGCTCGGGGCTTCCAGATTCCCTGGTGAAGGTCATGGCTGCGGAATCTGAGCTCACACTTAGGATTGCATGGATCCTTTGTGTGGTTCTCATGGCTGAATGATAAATATTGTACCTACTGGGGGTAGTGCCCAGGCATTGGTTTCCTTTGTGGGGAGGAGGTGAGCATGATAATATGCCAGCAGAGCAGATTAAATCTCCCCTTTGCTTAAAAAAAAAGAGAAGAAAAAAAGAGATTTAACACACCCAATGTGGATGTCACCTTGGACATTCACCTTACCCTGGAGCACTGAACAGATTTATCTGACCACACTCAGCACATTCCTCTGCATTTCACTGAAAGAGCAGATACTCCCCTAAGCCACAGAGGCATAGTTCAAAGATAAAAGCCATCGCATAGGAAAAAAAATAACAAAACGTAAACAACAAACAAACAAAAAAACAAACAAAAATTATCCACAAATGCCTAATAATAAACGTAGCAATTCAAGAAACAAAAATAAGGAAGACAACATGACACTTCCAAAAGAACACAACACTTCCATGCTAGAATGTGACAATGAAGAGATTGAAGAAATGCCAGAAACAGAATTTTAAAAATTGACAGTAGGATTGGGGCAATGGTAAATAGTCCCGGTTGCTCCTCTTCCAGTCCATCTCTCTGCTGTGGCCCTGGAGGGCAGTGAAGGATGGCCCAAGTGCTTGGGTTCCTGTACCTGCATGGGAGACCGGGAGGAAGTATCTGGCTCCTGGCTTCAGATCGGCGCAGCGCTGGCCATGGCAGCCATTAGGGGAGTGAACCAATAGAAGGAAGATCTTTGTCTCTGTCTCTCTCTCACTGTCTATGACTCTCTCTCTGTCTCTCTCTCTCACTGTCTAATTCTGCCTATCAAAAAAAAAAAAAAGAATTGAGGAATTTAATAGAACAAATACAAATGCAGTGGAAAGTCTTATCAATAGACTCAGTGAGGAAGAAGAAAAATATCCAAGTTAGAAGAAAAATCTCTAGAAATTTTACAGTAAAAAAAAGAGGTAGAAATTAAAAAACTAAAAACCAGTGTTGGAAATGTATGGGATACTATCAAATGACCCAACATATGGGTTATTGAAAGAGAAGGAATTTTCCCAAATGCCATTTATGAAGCCAGAATAACCTTAATTCCTAAATCTGAAAAGAATGCAACTGAGAAAGAGAACTACAGACCAATTTCCTGATGAACATAGATGCAAAAATCCTCAAGAAAATTCTAGCCGACAGAATCCAACACCCAACAAAAAGATCATTCACCTGGCCAAGTAGGATTTATTCCTGGTATGCAGGGATGGTTCAACATCTGCAAATCATGTGATACATCAAATTAACAAATGGAATAACAAAAACCATATGGTTATCTCAATAAATGCAGAGAAAGCAATTGGTAAAATACAATACCCTTTCTTGATGGGTATTTTATTAAGCCAATTGGTATAGAAAGAACATTCCTTAACACAATGAAGGCAATTTATGACAAATCCATGGCCAGCATCCTATTGATTGTGGAAAAGCTGGAACCATTTCCCCTAAGATCTGGCAGCAGATAAGGAGGCCCACTCTCAGCATTGCTATTCAATATAGTCCTGGAAGATTAAGCCAGAGCCATTGGGAAAAAAAAATCCAAATTGCTGACAGACACATGAAAAAATTCCCAGGAACACTAGCCATCTTGGAATTTTAAATCAAAACCACAATGAGTTTTCACCTTCTACTGTTAGAATGGCTTTTTTATAGAAATCAGTAAAAACAAATGCTGGCAAGGTTATAGAGAATACAGTATCCTAATCCCCTGTTGGTAGGAATGTAAACAGGTTCAACTTTGTGGAAAATGGTATGGAGATATCTCAGAAATCTGAATATAGACCTACCATATGACCAAGCCTTCCCACATTTTGAAATTTACCCAAGGGAATAAAATCAGCATATGAAAGAGTTATCTGCACCCCCATGTTTATTGCAGCTCAATTAACAATAGCTGATATATGAAATCAACCCAATGCCTCTAAACTGAAGACTGGATAAAGAAATTATTGGATATGTACATGATGGAACACTACACAGAGCTAAAAAAAAATGGAAATCTTGTTGTTTGGAACAAAATTGGTGAAACTAGAAAACATCATACTTAATGCAATAAGCCAGTCCCCAAATGACAGATACAATATATTCTCCATGATCTGTGCTAATAGAGCACCTAAAAGGCAATCTATAGAAGTAAAATTTACACTCTGAGATTTAATGATTTTGAACAGCTCTTGTCTGACTGTTGAGTAACAGTTTATATATATATATATATATATATACTATTTGTTGATTATCTTAGTATAGAGTTAATCATATGTGTATAGAGTTAGTTGAAAATAGATCTTAGTAAATGATAAGAATCGGAATAGGAGATGGAAGAGGCAGAGTGGTGGTAGTGTGGGTACAGTGTGAAGAATCACTATGTTCCTAAAGTTCTACTTATGAAATTCAATAAGACTGTATTCCTGAAATAAAAGGTCTCTGGGGAAAAAGAAATTCAAAAAAAAAAATGAAAATTTACTTCACATTGTTCTGAAAGACAGAAGTTCAATCAAGATGTTAATAAAATACACTCTTACTTGAGGCTCTAGAGAACATTGCTTACTTTGTTTCTTATTTTGAGAATTTACATGAAAGGCGTAGTTACAAAGAGGAAGAGACAGAGAGAGAGAGAGAGAGAGAGGTCTTGCATCTGCTGGTTCACTCTGCAGCGACTGCAATGGCTGGATCTGAGATGATCCAAAGCTAGGAACCAGGAGTGTTTTCCAGGTTTCCCACATGGGTGCAGGGCCCCAAGCACTTGCATCATCTTCTACTGCTTTTCCTGGCCATAGCAGAGAGAGAGTAGGTTCGGAAGCGGAGTAGTCCAGACCTGAACCAGCATTCATGCGGGATACCTGCACTGCAGGCAGCAGGTTTACCTGCTATGCCACAGCGCTGGCCCCCCAAAGGAGTTTTAAATCTGTATCTGCTCAAGATACTGGTAATGTGAAGTAATTCTCTGTTGCCAAGATATTCCCTACCTCCCAAACCACAAAAACACAAAGGCTGCATCCAAGTTGTTGTTCTTTTTGTCTGATGTGTTATTTCAGAGAATAGAGTTTCATGGAACAAGAGTTGAAACTAGTGTTAACTTGAAGGACAGAGGTTCATTATCATTTAATTACTGTCAGAAATATTTCTTAATATTAGGTCTCTTGGCACATGCAATCAGAAAGCTGGTGACCCCCACCATGAACACGTGCTGTGAATTATCACCAATAAAGGTGTGTTTAAACTGATCCCTAGGAGAAATCACACTGAAATGTCTACATCAGAAGAAAACATTTCTAACTTGTTCCTTGACATTGATATGATCGATAATGTGATTTGCTATAAATTGCTTAAAGCTAATCTTCAAACTGAATAGAGTAAGCACAGGCAATTAAAGGTGGAGGAAAGTTGGTTTTCAGGTGCTATAGATCTAATTAAATCATGTCATCTACTTATACAGGTAGATATCCTCAGGTACTTTTGCACAAACATTTGTAATTATTTACCTGAAATTGAAATAACAATATTGATTTTGGTATAGTAAGATTATTTCTGAAACCTATATGAGTCATTTCCACTATTATTCATCCTTCAAAATGTAATTTTAAAAAAATAGGAGAACACTTTGAAACACAATATTTGTTTAATTATAAATGGTAAATTTCCACATATTTTAAAATATATTATCATAAAATATTCTCTACCTTCTTTTTTTATTCATTTTATTTATTTAATAAATATAAGTTTCCAAAGTATAACTTTTGGATTATAGCAGATTTTCCCCCTTAATATCCCTCCCACCCACAACCATCCCATCTCCCACTCCTTCTTCCATCCCATTCATATCAAGATTCATTTTCAATTATCTTTTTAAACAGAAGATCGATTTAGTATATAGTAACTAAAGATTTCAACAGTTTGCTCCCACACAGAAACACAATGTGAAAAATACTATTTGAGTGCTAGTTATACTGTTAATTCACATAGAACAACACATTAAGGACAGAGATCCTACATGGGGAGTAAGTGCACAGTGACTCCTGTTGTTGACTTAACAAATTGACACTCTTATTTATGATGTCAGTAATCACCTGAGGCTCTTGTCATGAGCTGCCAAGGCTAAGGAGGCCTCTTGAGAATGCCAACTAACCTTATTTAGACAAGGCCATAGTCAAAGTGGAAGTTCTCTCCTCCCTTCAGAGAAAGGTACTTCCTTCTTTGATGACCCATTTTTTCCGCTGGGATCTCACTCACAGAGATCTTTTATTTAGGTCATTTTTTTCCAGAGTGTCTTGGCTTTCCATGCCTGCAATACTCTCATGGGATTCCCAGCTGGATCTAATGCCTTAAGGGCTGATTCTGAGGCCAAAGTGCTATTTAGGACATCTACCATTTTATGAGTTTGCTGTGTATCCCGATTCCCATGATGGATTCTTCTCTCCTTTTTTGATTCTATCAGTTAGTATTAGCAGACAGTAGTCTTGTTTACATGATCCCTTTGACTCTTAAATATCATTATGATCAATTATGAACTGAAACTGATCTCTTTGACTTGTGAGATGGCATTGGTACATGCCACCTTGATGAGCTTGAATTGGAATCCTCTGGCACGTTTCTAACTCTACTATTGGGTTAGTCCAAGTTAGCATGTGCCGAACTGTACATCTCCTCCCTCTCTTATTCCCACTCTTATATATAATAAAGATCACTTTTCAGTTAAATTTAAATACCTAAGAATAATTGTGTGTTAATTAAAGAGTTCAACTAATGGATTAATTAGAAAAAAAAATACTAAAAGGAATAAAGTAGTAAGTTGTTCCTCGACAGTAAGGACAAGGGCTGATCAAGTCATTGTTTCTCATAGTGTCCATTTCACTTTAACAATTTTCCTTTTAGGTGCGCAGTTAGTTGTCACTGATCCGGGAGAACATATGGTATTTGTCCCTTTGGGACTGGCTTATTCAACTCAGCATGATGTTTTCAGATTCCTCCATTTTGTTGAAAATGACCATGGCATTGCCTGTTTATACAAAGGCTGTTGATTTTTGTGCATTGATTTTATATCCTGCTACTTTGCCAAAATCTTCTATGAGTTTCAATAGTCTCTCAGTAGAGTTCTTTGAGTCCCCTAAATAAATAATCATATCATCTGTAAAGAGGGATAGTTTGAGTTCTTCCTTCGCAATTTATATCCCTTTAATTTCTTTTTCTTGCCTAATAGCTCTGGCTAGAACTTCCAGAACTCTATTGAATAGCAGTGGTGAGAGTGGGCATCCCTGTCTGGTACCAGATCTCAGTGGAAATGCTTCCAACTTTTCCCCATTCAATAGGATGCTGGTCATGGGTTTTTCATAAATTGCTTTGATTATATTGAGGAATGTTCCTTCTATACCCAATTTGTTTAGAGTTTTCATAATGAAAGGGTGTTGAATTTTATCGAATGCTTTCTCTACATCTATTGAGATAATCATACGGTTTTTGTTCAGCAGTTTGTTAATGTGGTGTATCACACTGATTGATTTGCGAACATTGAACCATCCCTGCATACCAGGGATAAATCCCACTTGGTCTGGGTGGATGATCTTTCTGATGTGTTGTTGTATTCTATTGGCCAGAATTTTATTGAGGATTTTTGCGTCTATGTTCATCAGGGAAATTGTTCTGTAATTCTCTTTCAATGCTGCATCTTTTTCAGACTTAGGGATTAAGGTGATCCTGAATTCATAGAAAGAATTTGGGAGGACTCCCTTATTTTTAATTGTTCTGAATAGTTTGAGAAGAAATGTGATTAGTTCTTCTTTAAATGTCTGTTAGAATTCAGCATGAATCCTTCTGGTCCTGGGCTTTTCTTGTTGAGAGGAACTTTATGACTGATTCAATTTCTATCTCAGTTATGAGTCTGTTTATGTTTCTATGTCTTCATGGTTCAATTTATGTAGATTGTATGTGTCCCAGAAGCTATTTATTTCTGATAGTTCTCCCTGCTTGCTAGCATACCACTTTGAGTAATTTCTGATGATTCTTTTTATTTCTGTGGTGTCTGTTGTTGCATTTCTTTTTTCATTTCTGATTTAATTGACGTGGGTCTTTTCATTTTTTAGTTAGTTGGGCCAATGGGGTGTTAATATTGCTTATTTTTTTTTTCAAAAAAACTAGCTCTTTGTTTTGCTGATCTTTTGTAATATTATTTTGGATACAATTCTTTTGATTTCTTCTCAAATTTTAATTATTTGTCTTCTCCTACTAGTTTTGCGTCTGGTTTCCTACAGTTTTTCTAGATCCTTGAGATGCATTGGAAGCTTTTTGTTTGGTGCTTTTCCAATTTCTTGATGTAGGCAACTATTGCTATAAAATTTCCTCTTAACTCTGCTTTTGCTGTATCCCATAACTTTTGATATATTGTGTTGCTATCCTCATTTCCTTCCAGAAAGTTTATGATTTCTATTTTGATTTCTTCTATGACCCACTGTTCATTCAGGAACATGTTCTTTAGTCTCCATGTATTTGCATATGCTCTAAGATTTCCTAAGCTGCTAATTTCCAACTTCATTCCATTGTGGTCTGAGAAGATGCATGCTATGGTTTCACTTCTTTTGAATTTGCTGAGACTTGCTTTATGGCCTAGTATGTGGTCAATCCTAGAGTAGGTTCCAAGTACTGCTGAGAAGAATGTAAATTCTTTATGTGTAGGATAAAAAGTTCTGTAGATATCTGTTAGATCCATTTGGGCTGTAGTGTTGTTTAAATCTACTGTATCCTTGTTGATCTGTCCTGTTGATCTGTCTATTTCTGAGAGTGGAGTATTGAAGTCCCCCAGTACTATTGTATTGGGGTCTAAGTCTCCATTTAAGTCCCTTAACAAATCTTTTAAATAAACCAGTGGCCTGTAATTAGGTGCATATACATTTATAATAGTTAGATATTCCTGTTGAATTGATCCCTTAATCATAATATAGTGCCCCTCTTTGTCTCTCTTAACAGTTTTTGTGGTAAAGTTTATTTTGTCTGATATTAGGATAGCTAAGCCAGCTCTTTTATGGTTCTGTTGGCATGGAATATCTTTTTCCAACCTTTCACTTTCAGTCTGCATGCATCCTCGTTGGAAAGATGTGTTTCTTGTAAGCAGCAAATAAATGGGTTTTGTTTTTTAATCCATTCAGCCAGTCAGTGCCTTTTAACTGGAGAGTTGAGGCCATTAACGTTCAATGTGACTATTGATAAGTAGTGACACTGCCCTGCCATTTTTACAAAGATATTTCTAATACATGCTTTGAACATCCTGGGATCTTTCACTGGAGGATTTCCTTCCTTTACCTTCTTTCATATTGATGACCATGTTTCTGTGTTTCTGTGTGTAACACATCTTTAAGTGTCTTTTGCAGGGCTGGACAAGTGGTGACAAATTCTTTGTTTGCTATGAAAGGTCTTTATTTCACCTTCTCTTACAAATGAGAGCTTTGCAGGATATAATATTATGGGCTGGCAGTTTTTTCTCTTAGTACTTGGGCTATATCTCGCCATTCCCTCCTAGCCTTTAGAGTTTCTGATGAGAAGTCTGCTGCGAGTCTAATTGGAGATCCTCTGAGAGTAATCTGACATTTCTCTCTCACACATTTTAGAATCTTTTCTTATGTTTCACTGTGGTGAGTTTGATTATAATGTGCATTGCATATTGGGGGTTCCATGTGCTTCCTGTACTTGGATATCTCTTTTCTTCTCCAAACCTGAGAAGTTTTCTGCAAGTATCTCACTAAAAGGGCCTTCTAATCCTTTTTCTCTCTCCATGCCTTCAGGAACTCCTAGAACCCGAATGTTGTTTTTTTTAATAGTATCCTGTAGATTCCCAACAATATTTTTTAGATTTCTAATTTCCTCTTCTTTTCTTTGGTTTGACTGTATATTTTCCTGTTCTCTGTCTTCTAAGTCCGATGTTCTCTCTTCTATCTCGCTGATTCTGTTTTTAAGGCTCTCAAATGTGTTTTTCTTTTGTTCTATTGGATTCTTCATTTCATTTTGATTTCTCTTCAATATCCCAATTTCATGTTCTACTAAATTCCTCATTTCATTTTGATTTCTCCTTAAGATTTCATTTTGATGAGAGATATTTTCTGTCCTGTCCTGTATGGATTTCTGTAGTTCATGTATTTGTTTTTGATAAATTCTCAATGTTCTTATCATAAATTTTTTGAATTCCATATTTTGCATTTCTTCTATCTCATCATCTTCATAATCTTGTATTGGAGTGTCATGTTCATTTGGGAGAGTCATGATGTCTTCCTTGTTCTTGCTTTCTTGGTTTCTGTGTTTGTTGTTTGGCATTGTCGAGATATTCTTTGGTTTCTTTTATCTTGCTGTGGTAGCTTTTCTCATTATACTATGACTCTAGATTAAGTGGACTGTCTTCTTTTGGTGAATTTCTAGAGTCTTATGGTGGGTGTGGCCAGAGAGCTCTGTTCAGTTCTTCAGGGTTAAGGTGTGCCAAAAGTGACACACCTGGGTTTGGCGTAGTAAATCTTCTCTCTCTCTCTCTCTCTCTCTCTCTCTCTCTCTCATTCAGAAGGGAAGTAATCCTGCTCAGCTGAGCTCTTCTCCTTGATGGCAATCAGCATCTGAGCACTAGCCACAGTGGGTATAATATTTGTCTGCTTTGTCCCAAGGACCACACAAAGGATCTGTGCAGTCCTCAGTGTAAGCTCAGATTCCCCTGCAATGTCTCTCACCGCATAGCCAAAGTTGCCTGAATTTGTGGTGTTTCCCACCAAAGCTACTCACATCTCAGCCACACCATGAGTTCTCCCACACACCCTCAGCTTTTTTTTTTCCACAGTCCCAGTTCATAAGCTCCACACATTCACTAGGTCTTAGTCTCCTATTATTTCTCCCCACCAGAGTCAGATTTTTCTGCTTGGCTGAGGGTGGATGCAGTCCTGAGCTGGTGCAGCTGTTACCTATGTCCAAAATGGCTCCTGCTCTATTGTCTTGCTCACCTTTGTAAGATGAGTGGAGACAGAATCGTGTCGATACTGGTCCCTTTTATTTTCTGTTCTTTCCTCTAGTTAGGCTGGTGTACTTCCCCCCACGGGGCTTCAAGCCTCATTCCCTCGAGGCTCTTCCTGCCACTTTTCCACCAGTTTCTCAGGCTACTGCAGTTTCGCCTCACCTCCCTTTCCAGCGCTGGTGCATAGACTCAGCAGCTGGGATCCCAAGCCATGGGTGCCGGTGCCCTCCACGTAGTTCCACCATGTCCCACTAATGCTGGAAGAGTTTCCTCTGCAGTTTTTTCCCTAACTCTTCCTTGAGACTATAGTATCTTCCCTTTTATTAAACTATCTTTTCCCTATCAGTGCGCTCCCTCCCTATTCTGCCATCTTTCTCTACTTTCTTATTAACAGTTTACAGTAGCCAACATCCTGCTCCCTCTAAAGCTCTTGAAAATACAATGTGGACATTTTAGTGACTTTCATTTATAAGACCAAGCACATTTATTGATCCTAAGCTGAATATTCTAAAAAACTTAAGTTTTAGGGCCGGTGTTATGGCATAGCTGGTAAAGCGATCGCATGCAGTTCCAGCAACCTATTTGGGTGCTGGTTTGAGCTCTAGCTACTCCACTTCTGATCCAGCTCCTGCTAATGGCCTGGGAAAGCAATGGAAGATGGCCCAAGTACTTAGGCCCCAGTACTTACATGGAAGACTCAGAAGAAGCTCCTGTCTCCTGGCTTCTGATTGGCCTAGCTCCAGCCAGTGCAGCCATTTGGGAGTGAACCAGAGGATGGAAGACCTCTATCTGTGTCTCTGCTTCTGACACTTTATAGCTCTGCCTTTCAAATAAAGAAATAAATCTTTTTTTAAAAAAAAGTAAGTTTTAAATCTTTTAAACTTGTAAACTTGTAGGATTTAGGTTTTCATCTTAAATCTGACACTCACTGTCTACCAGAGGAAAGATTTATTTATCTTTTTGATCAAGCATTTATTCTTAGTTGGTAAAATAATGGTTTGTGACTATCTAATAGTCATCAGGATCATTTTTCTTTTGTCTGTCTGTTCGAAGGTGATACAATTTTAGGTCTTCAACACTTCTTAAGAGATAAATAAAACTATTATTACAAATGATTTAAAAAGTCAATAAATGAACAAATCTGTCCAGAAGAGTGCTTTGTAAAATAAATATAAATTCTATAAACTGCCTGTTTATGTTCTATGTTATGAATTGACCTAAGGAATTATTCATAGAAATATGACTTATTTATACAAAATCAACTACAAACTTGAACACAATTTTTTTCTTTAATATAAGATTTCTTTACCAGACACTCCCTGGTTTTTATATTTTGACACTACTGAATAAACATCACTCATGCTTATGTCTTTAGAGGTTTACATAAAAATGTATGTAAATCAAGTTTCTTGACATTTTTTCTAACATCTCATAACTCAGAAGTACAGTGACAAGCTACTGTTAATTTAAACACAACATGGTATTTCCCAAGACTTCTTTGTTTTCCTTCCACTTATACAGTTATGAGTATAATATAATTCTTACATATTTAAAGATTTATGTTTTCACAGACATACAAAAAATTTCAAATTTGCAAGAGCTACAGAATACATATTAACATTGCCAGACACAAATTAACTTTGCCAACAATGATCTGAATTAACAAACATGATATATTTGTGAAGAGTCTATCTACAGAGTACTTCTAAATGCTCCTAAAAATTTTTGCTAAGAAATAATTTGCATTTTCCATAAACTTTTTGAATTTTCTTCGTGTCTGTCTGTTGGTCTATCTATCTATCTATCTATCCACCATGTATCTATTTAGCTTTTATTACCTTCTAATGTAGAGGACGTGAGGGAACTCTTTTTTCCTGTAGGAGGCTTTAATTAACTAAAGTTGCTTGTAACATATTCTATAAAATTGAATCCTGATGCATCTTTCTGGAAAGTTTCTTATCCTGCTAGCCTTGTGGAAATTAAACTTCATAATTTCAACATTTTTATTTCAATATTTACCAGATTATTCTGCTCTTCTTTTTATAGACAAATCAAATTTATCAGACAGGAATTTATTTAAATTCTACCATTTCCACACACACAATTAATTGTACCAATACCTTTGCATGTTTTTTCACTGCAGATGTCAAAAAAAATCTTTTTTTTTCCCAAATGTAACCAAGTTATGTAATCTGTGATCACATCCTTGCCCTCTGTGAAGATGTAACTCAATTTCATGGACTTCAACTGCCTATTTGTGTCTTCCTCTCAGCATGCAGGCACACAATCCCTGGAATTCCATACAGATTTGTTCTTTCTTTATTCTGCACTGTTTATTAATATATCTGCTCATCCACTAGAGGTGTTTCCCAAAACTTCCTGCATTGTTACACATCCTCATTGAGGATTCAAACACTTCAAAGTCTATTCACTTAAAACTTAATCTAAAAATTGCTGCCATATTCTGAATGTGCCCACTAACATTCATCTATTAGAAAGTTAATCACAAATTTGACAGTGTTGGGAAGTGGGGCCTTATAAGAAGAGATCAGATTATGGAACTCTACCATCATGAGAGGATTAGTTGGTCTACAGAGAGCTTGTGGGAGTGGGTTCACCTATTGTTCACCCATTGTTTCCACCCATTGTTTCTATGAGAAAGCAACTCTTTTTGACCATATCACATGCCATTGCCTTAATCTTAGACTTTCCAGCTTCCAGAATAGTTAGTAATTAGTTTCTAGTCTTTATAAATTACTCAACCTGTGATATTCTGCTGCATCAACACACAATGGACTAAGGCACACTGCTCCAGTAAGTCAAGAGAGCTGGGTGTTGCCTTGGGTCCTGCATATGGGGCATAGACTGCCACTCAGGCATTTAATCACAGGCAGAGGTTCCTTTAACGTGTACATTTGTGAGTTTCAGGACTGAAATAGGCCCTGGCTCCTGGGTCACCTGAAAAATATTGTCCACCATCAGCTTGCAACTGCCACTCCCACCAGACCCCAAAAGGCGAGGACCAGCCACACATCACTCCCAGAGTGAGAGTCGAGGCTGTTTCTGGACCTGCCTGTTGTGGTCAGTTCGGTCTCCTCCTAACAGAGTTCCACAGATGAAACTGCTTGTAAACAACAGCAACTTATTTGCCTATAGTTCTGGAGGCTGGGGCTCTAAAATCAAGACACTGGCAGATTCAATATCTGGTGTGGGCCTGCACATTCATTCTGTTCACCATAATAACAGTGGAGAGAGATTCTTCTAAAACAATAAGATTATTTGGGAGTAAGGAGAATCATTGCAATGTGGTATAGTTATATCACAGTGGATCAAAGATAGACTCAAGACACTTGAGGTAGGAAGATGGTACTGTGACGCAGTGGGTTAAAGCCCCAGCCTGCAGTGTTGGCATCCCATATGGGTGATAGTTTGAGTCCTGGCTGCTCCACTTCCCATCCAGATCCCTGCTAATATGCCTGGGAAAGCAGTGAAGGATGGCTTGGGCCCTTACACCCATGTGGGAGACCTAGAAGAGACTACTGGCACCAGGCTTCGGATCGGCCCAGCTCTGGCCATTGTGGCCATTTTGGGGAGTGAACCAGTGGATGGGAGACCTCTCTCTCTCCCTCTCTCTCTCTCTCTCTCTCTCTGTAATTCTGTCTTTCAAATAAAATGAATCTTAAGGAAAAAAAGGTTGAGATAAGGAGAAACTTTGAAAGGCAAGAGGGAGAAGAACACATACTTTATTTATTTATTTATTTTTGACAGGCAGAGTGGACAGTAAGAGAGAGAGACAGAGAGAAAGGTCTTCCTTTTCCGTTGATTCACCCTACAATCGCGGCCGCGGCCAGCGTGCTGCGGCAGGCGCACCGTGCTGATCCGATGGCAGGAGCCAGGTACTTATCCTAGTCTCCCATTGGGTGCAGGGCCCAAGGATTTGGGCCATCCTCCACTGCACTCCCTGGCCACAGCAGAGAGCTGGCCTGGAAGAGGGGCAACCGGAACAGATTCCGGTGCCCCGACCGGGACTAGAATCTGGTGTGCCAGTGCTGCAAGGCGGATTAGCCTAGTGAGCCGCGGCGCCGTCCAACACATACTTTATTTTTAGGTAAAGAGAATATGGGTTCCAGAGGATTATGCAGGAATTGACGGGCATTCATTACTGGGCACAAGGCATCAGACAAGTGTTCTTGTGCACCTGGCCATCTTCCTAGTGGCTCAGCTGGACAGCAATTGGGAAGAGGTCTTGTTACAGATAATTATTGTGTAAGAACCCTTCAGAGAGTCTCAGCTAGGTTCTCACTAATGGTGTGTTTGCTGACAGCGTCTTTCACAACTTCCTGGCTCTAGTTATATTTTGGATAGAGTTTGACACAGTGACCTCATTTTGATTCTGACAACGCTCACAGTTCATAGACTTACAGTGTTCTCTCATGGTGGGAGGGCAAGACAGGTTCCTAGGACGGAGCTCCTTTTATTTCCTATTTCATTAAATGGAACCACAACTTCTCCTAATTCAAAAAATGAGAAATCATAATTTTTCCCTGTTTCTAGCTCCAAGATTCCACATTAATATTCAAAAATCTTTTGCTGTGTACAATCCCCTATAACAACTTAATTTCTGTTCTTCTACATAATATATTATCTTTTCTCGACTGAATTGCTGTTCTCTCTCTTTAGATTTTGCTGCCGTTCAGTACACTCTTTCCCAGTGTCATGTATTCTTGCTATGCTAACCTTTGAAATAAAATATCACAGTATAACATTAATATGATTAAGGCATTCCCCTGCTTCTCCCATAATTTTCTTTGGCATAAAGGATAAACATTTAAAACCCTGTGCATGATTTGCAAGACTATCATGGGCTATTTGTCTGTTGAATCTCTATGTTTACCTCTTTGCCTCATAGGTTGTGTTTCATCATTCCTCATTGCTGACAAGGCCATACTTTCTCATAACTCTGTGGCATTACTGTGACTTTCCCAGGACATCACACATTTACTGATTTTACTGAATGATTTTCTATTTTGAATTAAATTCTTATAGTTATGTTGGGACCATTCTGGCTGCTACGTATGCACCTGGATACATCAGTGTTTCATGTTTATGGAAAATAAGCATTGTACATAAGAGGCTAGTTTACTAAAAATGGAATTGAAAAGTTCATAGAAAATGGAATTAAAAGGTAAATTGATTCTGATGTAAAAAGTGTTGAAATCCAGGCATTTTTTTTCATAATATCCACTTTCCATGAACCTTTTGAAGACCCCAAGAAACTTTCAGGTTAATTTCTATTTTGCTTCTTTTTCTTTCACATGTCTACATACTAGATGTAAGCCCTTGAAACTAGTGTATGAAGTACGTCCCTCCTTCTGTTGTGACTGTTGAGATTTCAGTGGTGTAATTCAGCTTTTATTGTTTACTACTTTAGTAAACTTTAGATGATATCCTAGTTCTGCCAAACCTCGTCAACACCTTAATTTTCATTTGCATTAACGTTTATTTCAGTGCTCACCATGCCAGCCTTAAGTGAAAAATCTTAATGAGAATTAATTATCATTAATTTTCTCTTAAACCAAGTACCTTTTTTAGGACAAGTAGTAATATATCCTCTTTTCAAGGTGAGTGAAGCTGCTTCTAATTTCACTTAGGTTGTCCCCAGATTTTATATTCTTATTATTAACCTATATTCTGTAAGTCCAGGGATTTATTCATGAACTAATTTTAGTGCATGGCTTCCTCATTTGTGTTACTAAATAATCTTCATTAATAAGTGAACTATATGTTCACTATATTGTTTCTGTACTTGGGTTTCTGATGTCACTCACACAGGTTCAAGATAAGAAAAATATGTGATTTTGGCAGCAAATGTGAAGACACATGAGGATTTTACTGGAGAACGTAATAGCTCATTATGTAGACTGACTGTGATGTTCATCTATGATAGCAGAAGATGATGACATTTGTATTATGCAGGGCAGTGTCCATCTCTAAGTGTTGTTGGTTAGAACTACACTCAGTAATGATACTACAGTCTTAAAAATATCTAGACTAACGTGGTTTATGTTAAAAAAAGACAACTTAATGAGAGTTTCAAAAATGCCAAATTCGCAAAAAAATAAAAGCCACTGAAATATTTTATTACAGTGGAGACAGAGCTGCTTTACAAATATTGGAACTGCGATGTGAAAGAGGAAATGTATTTTGATTTGATTTTTATAGCCATGTGGGTTAGAATTAGGCCCAGATGCTGAAGACTGGATATCCTAAGAAGGAAAGATAGCCTGAAGATTCACTGAATTCGATATAGCTGGAGTGATTAGGCATATCCTTGAACGATATTAAATGCAGATGGTAAAGTTTTGTTTTTAGAAACAGAGTTGAACTGAATGAAATTAAGGATAATCCCAGTTCTTTTTTTTCTAATATTGATCACATAGTTTTTAACATACTGAACTTTCAAATTTCCCAAGTATTATATTTACAATTCATCTGCAGTTATGTCTTTAAAACAGAATTTGAGAGAGTTCACTGCTTAAACAAGTAAGCATGTCTTTCTTTCGATGGAGAGACTTTGATGAATGCAAAGCATTGCTGTGACATGCAATATCATATACACATTTTAATGTCACAAGTTGATTTATTGTCAAACCAAGTGAATTGGTAGTCAGAGAAATAAAAAATGTATATAAAAATCCTCATAAATCAGTTTCCAGATTGCAGTTTACATCAGATTTTAAACATTCAAAATGATGGAATGTAAACATCATAAAATCATCTAAAATTATATCAAATCTATCAGATGAATCCTTCACAATACATTGTGAAATGGACATACTTCCCTGGCACTGTCACTGAGGTTAAATATAAAGCATTTTTCAAAGTATTTCCATATTAAAGAATAATTTTCTCAGAGGAAACAACATTTCAAAATGAAAACAAAATGACAAAAGGATTCTGAAATTAGAAGAAAACTAAGAAATATGAAAGCTATAAAATAAAATGAAATTAGTAATAAAATAGGAAAGCGACCTCAAAACTGTTTATTGCTGAAGTGCCTCTAGATACAAATTTTAATTAAAACTGGATTCATTAAAATAGTTACTGATGGAATTTCCTTTGAACATTTGCATAGGTTAATTATGCATTAAATGTAATGTATATGGATGAAATTGACATTTTGATTTTTGATTATTGTTTACAGCCTTTATCTCTATGTTGAGGAACAGTTTTTTGTTGTTGTTCTTCTTCTTACTATTTGTTGAATTTTTTTTTCTTATTCGAGGGTTAAGCTTACAATTATAAAATAAGCTGAAAGTATGTCATTGTAAAAATTAAAAAAAAAGAATAAGAAAGGAAGAAGGGAGGTTGGGAGAGTGAGTGGGAGGGAAGATAGGGTGGAAAGTATCACAATGCTCCTAAATCTGTACAGATGAAATATATGAAATTTGTCCACCTTACAGAAACTAAAACAAAAAAAAAATGCAAACGATCACATATCCCCAACAAAAATAGAAATTATATGCTTTTATTTTTTTTAGGATTTATTTATTTATCTGAGAGGTAGAGTTACAGAGAGAGGGAGAGACAAAGAAAGAGGTCTTCCAAAAGCTGATTAACTCCCCAGATGGTCTCAGTGGCCAGAACTGGACCAATCTAAAGCCAGGGAGCCAAGAGCTTCTTCCTGGTCTCCCACTTGGGCCATCCTCTACTGCTTTCCCAGGTGCATTAGCAGAAAGCTGAATGGGAAGTGGAGCCACCAGGACTGGATCTGGCACCCAAAAGTGATGCCAGCACCACAGACAGAGGCTTAACTTACTCTGCTACAGCACTGTTCCTCACTTTTTGTTCTTTTCATGTGATTCAGTCTACTAGAATTTCAAATTTAAAAAGTTTTCTGTATTCAGCAGAAGAATTTATGCTTCAGGATAGTATTGTGTAGTCAATGGAGGACTTTTTATATTATCAAAGAAAATCGTGAATTGACATCGGTTAGTTTTAATAATATTACAACTCATTTATTTCTTACTCGAACAAGCTTATTGAAACTTCAAAGTACATATAAACATGATCAATGTGTCTGCTGTCTCCTGAGAATTTTGCTCCATTAAAAAAAATCTATTTGGGGCATGATTCATGTTATTGTCTATCTTTCTGGTATCAGATTTGACTGCCCATGAGAAATCAGAACTCTATTAGTGACTGAGTTCCACTGGTGTCTCTCTTTCATGTCCTCTGTACTCACACAGTTCCTTCCAGTGTTTTTCATCAATAAACAAACTCAAAATATCTCAGAGAAAACTACACACTTCTGTGTGATAGAACCATGATACTCAATTTTTAGGAGATAACAAAATAGATCAAAACACCATTAACCCAGATGCATGATCATCCCTTATGTGCAAGTAAAAACTAAACAAATAACTGGTGTGCTGGCAGCTTTTTCATGGAGAACCACATATTCCTCCACAGGCATACATGTCAAATGTAGCTACTGGACCCTACTCAGGATGCTGTTCCGGTAATCTCCATTAATTTATTGGAGTCAATCTTACCTTAGCTCTATGAGGTGAAACTCAATCTAGGCTAAAAAGAATTTTTAAAAGACTTGGAAATAAATAAAAAGGTCTTAAAAATAGAACACATTATTGTTAAACTTTTAACTTATTAATTTCTTTTTTTAATTAGTATAGATTTAAGACACAAATATTGACAAAGAGAATTCAAATTTATTTTAAAAATTTTTAGTGGTAATGATTTGCCATTCATAAAAACTGCAATGAACACAAGTAATAGCTCACTTACAGCACAAGAGATGGAGTTAATTGAGAACTATGGAGAATCCTGACATAATTCCAGTATCACATTAAAACAGATTCGTATATAAAATGAAGACACATGCTCAGAAATATAAGACCCTTCACAACAGTGAATATTTGATGTTTGATATTTGTTAAAGAAGCAATTTTTTTAGACCTGGTGATTAAATGCACTTTAGGGAATATTGTGAAAAAAGCAATAGTCTTTGTTCTCTGAGAAGCTCTTTTGAGTTAAATAGAACTTATTGATATTTAAAGTAAGTAAATATATATATTATATATATATATATACAATTACCATATGAATTGGAAGGAGAATCTGTATGTACATATATATATATATATTCGTATATATTCTGGGAATTTCAAAGGGACTCAAGGATGTTGCTTGTGGCTACATTTTTCTTAAGAACACTTAACATTTTCAAAAAGTGCTTGGAAAATGGTGTTGAAAAATTCGGGGTTTTTTTTGAAAAAACATCTTGAAATCATGTATACAAGGAATCTTCAAAAAACTCTATAAACTCTGGCCGAGTCTAGTCCAGGCTGCTCCTCTTCTGATCCAGCTGTCTGCTATGGCCTAGGAAAGCAGTGGAAGGTGGCCCACGTCCTTGGGCCCCTGCACCCATGTTGGAAACCTGGAAGAAGCTCCTGGCTCCTGGCTCCTGGCTTCGGATCAGCTCAGCTCTGGCCATTGTGGTCATTTGGGGAGTGAACCAGCAGAGTTAAGACCTCTCTCCCTCCCTCTCTGGCTCTATGTCTCTCTATAGTTCTGTCTTTCAAATGAATAAAATAAATCTTTAAAAAAAAGCCATTCTAATATATTATCTGCCATCACCATTCACTACAGATTTCAGAAAAGAAATGAATGTTGTTAAGTATCTCTACCTACAGTATATTGGCAATTTTTAGAAGGTTTATTTATTTGAAAGGTAGAGAATTGCACAGAGATGGAGAGAGAGATTTTTGATCTGCTGGTTCACTCCCCAAATAGTCTCAACAGCCAAGGCTGGACCAAACTGAAGCCAGGAGCCAGGATCTACATCCCTGTCTCTCAGGTGGGTGCAGGGTCTCAATCCCTTGGATCATCTCCCACTGGCTTTCCAGATTCATTAGCAGGGAGAAGGATTGGAAGTAAGAGTAGCTGGGACTCGAATGAGCACCCACATGCAATGCTAGCATTGTAGGTGGCAGCTTAACCCACTGTGGCACAGCACCGACCTCATGACAATTTTAAAATTTTGTGTAACACCATGAAACAGTGAATGGATGTTTGCTTCATTGCAGATAGCAAATACATTTGTGGTTTGCATTTAATTACAGATTATACAGAAGCATCCTGCTTACTAAGACTTCTAGGTATCATTCACACTAGATTTTTACTTATCTTGATTGAGAAACAGTTGGCATACAATAAACTACACATATTTTAGTGTCAATTTGAAGATACTAAATAGATATCAGTGCCATGATAATGAATATATTCTGTCACTTATAAAATGTATGTGAAGATTTTAATATCCATTCACTGTTTCATAGTGTTACTCAGAATTTTAAAATTGTCATGAGGTTGGTGCTGTGACACATTAATTTTTATTGATGTGTGTGCGGCATTTCATTAAACAGATGTATCACATTATATTCACTCATTTACTTGTTGATGAACTATTTCCTGTGTCCATTTTTGGCAGTTACAAATAAAGATGAGATGAACCTTCATGTACTTATCTTTGTACAGCATACACTTTTATTTCCATCAGGTGAATACTGAGGAGTGAAATGATTGGATCATATAGTAGATATATTTAACTTTAAAAGAATCTACCAAGATTTTTTTCTTTTTTTTTAACAAAATAGTTGTCTGCCATTTTACATTTCAGCAGAAGTGCAAAAAATTACGGTTCCTGCACATGCTCAACACTCAATAAGATCATCTATTTTAATTACAACCTATCTAATTAATGTGTATTCACGTCTCATTGTGATGCAAACTGGAATTAATGTCTTAAAATGTTGTTTCATGTAATATGTCCATTTGGTTGTTTCATGCAGGAGGGTATATTTAGTTAGGTTTCTTCGTCGTTGGCTGGAAGCAGAAGTCCACAATAACAGAGCCTTTTAGCCATAGCTCAAAAAATGATTGGCCTTTGATTTCCAAGAGTGGTATTATTGTATGCACTGATCGATTAATTATGGCTCTATCCCAAATTTAGCAATTTTATGATTCTGAGGGCTTTTCAACTTGGGCTGTATTTTCTTCTCTATTTTTTTTTATTTTATTTTTATTTTTTATTTTTTTTAACTTTTATTTAATAAATATAAATTTCCAAAGTACGACTTATGGATTACAATGGCTTCCCCCCATACCGTCCCTCACACCCACAACCCTCCCCTTTCCCACTCCCTCTCCCCTTCCATTCACATCAAGATTCATTTTCGATTATCTTAATATACAGAAGATCAGCTTAGTATACATTAAGTAAGGATTTGAACAGTTTGCTCCCACACAGAAACATAAAGTGAAAAATAATAGATGATTTTTTTAAATGATGATGAAATCAGATCAGACTAATTGTCATGTTTAAACCCAGTGAGAGTCAAGTTGGGAATTGATAATTTCCTTTTTTTTTTACAGAAGATCAGTTTAGTATGCATTAAGTAAAGATTTCAACAGTTTGCACCCCCATAGAAACACAAAGTGAAATATATTGTTTGAGTACTCGTTATAGCATTAAATCTCAATACACAGCACATTAAGGACAGAGATCCTACATGAGGAGTAAGTGCACAGTGACTCCTGTTGTTGACTTTACCAATTGACACTCCTGTCTATGCCATCAGTAATCTCCCTATGCTCCAGTCATGAGTTTCCAAGGCTATGGAAGCCCTCTGAGTTCTCCGACTCTTATCTTGTTTAGACAAGGTCATAGTCAAAGTGGAGATTCTCTCCTCCCTTCAGAGAAAGGTACCTCCTTCTTTGATGACCTGTTCTTTCCACTGGGATCTCACTCACAGAGATCTTTTGCCAGAGTGTCTTGGCTTTCCATGCCTGCAATACTCTCATGGGCTTTTCAGCCAGATCCGAATGCCTTTAGGGCTGATTCTGAGGCCAGAGTGCTATTTAGGACATCTGCCATTCTATGAGTCTGCTGAGTATCTCACTTCCCATGTTGGATCACTCTCCCCTTTATTTATTCTATCGGTTAGTGTTAGCAGGTACTAGACTTGTTTATGTGCTCCCTTTGACTCTTAGTCCTTTCATTATGATCAATTGTGAACTGAAATTGATCACTTGGAATAGTGAGATGGCATTGGTACATGCCACCTTGATGGGATTGAATTGGAATCCCCTGGTATGCTTCCAACTCCACCACTTGGGGCAAGTCAGCTTGAGCATGTCCCAAATTATACATCTCTTCCCTCTCTTATTCCCACTCTTATGTTTAACAGGGATCACATTTCAGTTAATTTACAACACTTAAGAATAACTGTGTATTAATTACAGAATTAAACCAGTCATATTAAGTAGAACAGACAAAAAAACAACTAAGAGGGATAATGTATTAAGTTGTTCATTAACAGTCAGGGCTATGCTGATCAAGTCACCGTTTCCCATAGTGTCCATTTCACTTCAACAGGTTTCCTTTTTGGTGTTCAGTCAGTTGTCACCGATCAGGGAGAACATATGGTATTTGTCCCTTTGGGATTGGCTTATTTCACTCAGCATGATGTGTTCCAGATTCCTCCATTTTGTTGCAAATGACTGGATTTCGTTGTTTCTTACTGCAGTATAGTATTCTAAAGAGTACATGTCCCATAATTTCTTTATCCAGTCTACCGTTGATGGGCATTTAGGTTGGTTCCAGGTCTTAGCTATTGTGAATTGAGCTGCAATAAACATTAGGGTGCAGACCGCTTTTTTGTTTGCCAATTTAAATTCCTTTGGGTAAATTAAAGGAGTGGGATGGCTGGGTCAAACGGTAGTGCTATATTCAGGTTTCTGAGGAATCTCCAGACTGACTTCCATAGTGGCTTGACCAGTTTGCATTCCCACCAACAGTGGGTTAGTGTCCCTTTTTCCCCACATCCTCGCCAGCATCTGTTGTTGGTAGATTTCTGCATGTGAGCCATTCTAACCGGGGTGAGGTGAAACCTCATTGTGGTTTTGGTTTGCATTTCCCTGATTGCTACTGATCTTGAACTTTTTTTTCATGTGCCTGTTGGCCATTTGGATTTCCTCTTTTGAAAAATGTCTATTGAGGTCCTTGGCCCATCTCTTAAGTGGGTTGTTGGTTTTGTTTTTGTGGAGTTTCTTGATCTCTTTGTAGATTCTGGTTATTAGCCCTTTATCTGTTGCATAGTTTGCAAATATTTTTTCCCATTCTGTCGGTTGTCTCTTCACTCTCCTGACTGCTCCTTTGGCAGTACAGAAACTTCTCAATTTGATGCAATCCCAATAGTTGATTTTGGCTTTGACTGCCTGTGCCTCCCGGGTCTTTTCCAGAAATTCTTTGCCTGTGCCAATATCTTGAAGGGTTTCTCCAATGTTCTCTAGTAACTTGATGGTGTCAGGTCGTAGATTTAGGTCTTTAATCCATGTTGAGTGGATTTTTGTGTAAGGTGTAAGGTAGGGGTCTTGCTTCATGATTCTGCACGTGGAAATCCAATTTTCCCAGCACCATTTATTGAATAGACTGTCCTTGCTCCAGGAATTAGTTTTAGATCCTTGATCAAATATAAGTTGGCTGTAGATGTTTGGGTTGATTTCTGGTGTTTCAATTCGGTTCCATTGGTCTATCCATCTGTTTCTGTACCAGTACCATGCTGTTTTGATTCCAACTGCCCTGTAGTATGTCCTGAAATCTGGTATTGTGATGCCTCCGGCTTTGTTTTTGTTGTACAAGATTGCTTTAGCTATTCGAGGTCTCTTGTGCCTCCATATGAATTTCAGCACCATTTTTTCCAGATCTGAAAAGAAGGTCTTCGGTATCTTGATTGGTATTGCATTGAATCTATAAATTGCTTTTGGGAGAATGGACATTTTCATAATATTGATTCTTCCAATCCATAAGCATGGAAGATTTTTCCATTTTTTGGTATCCTCTTCTATTTCTTTCTTTAAGGTTTTGTAATTCTCATCGTAGAGATCTTTAACTTCCGTGGTTAAGTTTATTCCAAGGTATTTGATTGTTTTTGTAGCTATTGTTAATGGGATTGATCTTAGAAGTTCTTCCTCAGCCATGGCATTGCCAGTGTATATAAAGGCTGTTGATTTTTGTGCATTGATTTTATACCCTGCTACTTTGCCAAACTCTTCTATGAGTTCAATAGTCTCTTAGTAGAGTTCTTTGGGTCCCCTAAATAAAGAATCATGTCATCTGCAAAGAGGGATAGTTTGAGTTCTTCCTTTCCAATTTGTATCCCTTTAATTTAGTTTTCTTGCCTAATAGCTCTGGCTAGAACCTCCAGAACTATATTGAATAGCAGTGGTGAGAGTGGACATCCCTGTCTGGTACCAGATCTCAGTGGAAATGCTTCCAACTTTTCCCCATTCAATAGGATGTAGGCTGTGGGTTTTTCATAGATTGCTTTGATTGTATTGAGGAATGTTCCTTCCAAACCCAGTTTGCTTAGAGTTTTCATCATGAACGGGTGTTGTATTTTATCAAATGCTTTCTCGGCATCTATTGAGATAATCATATGGTTTTTCTTCTGCAGTCTGTTAATGTGGTGCATCACATTGATTGATTTGCTCATATTGAACCATCCCTGCATACCAGGGATAAATCCCACTTGGTCTGGGTGGATGATCTTTCTGATGTGTTGTTGCATTCTATTGGCGAGAATTTTATTGAGGATTTTTGCATCTATGTTCATCAGGGATATTGGTCTGTAATTCTCTTTCAGTGCTGCATCTTTTTCCGGCTTAGGAATTAAGGTGATGCTGGCTTCATAGAAAGAATTTGGGAGGATTCCCTCTTCTTCAATTGTTCTGAATAGTTTGAGAAGAATTGGAGTTAGTTCTTCTTTAAATGTCTGGTAGAATTCAGCAGTGAATCCATCTGGTCTTGTGCTTTTCTGTGTTGGGAGGGCCTTTATTACTGTTTCAATTTCTGTCTCAGTTATGGGTCTGTTTAGGTTTTTGTTGTCTTCCTGGTTCAATTTAGGTAGGTTGCATGTGTCCAGGAATCTATCCATTTCTGATAGGTTTCCCTGTTTGCTGGCATACAAGTCCTTGTAGTAATTTCTGATGATTCTTTTTATTTCTGTGGTGTCTGTTGTTATGTTTCTTTTTTCATCTCTGATTTTATGGATTTGGGTCTTTTCTCTTCTTTTTTTAGTTATTTGGGCCAATGGGGTGTCAATTTTGTTAATTTTTTCAAAAAACCAGCTCCTCGTTTGGCTGATTTTTTGGAATGTTTTTCTTGATTCAATCCTGTTAATTTCTTCTCTGATTTCAATTATTTCTCTTCTCCTACTAGATTTGGGTCTGGTTTGCTGTAGGTTTTCTAGATCCTTGAGGTGAATTGAAAGCTCATCTATTTGGTGCCTTTCCAATTTCTTGATGTAGGCACCTATTGATATAAACTTTCCTCTTAACACTGCTTTTGCTGCGTCCCATAAGTTTTGGTATGTTGTGCTGTTATCCTCATTTACTTCCAGAAAGTTTTTGATTTCTCTTTTGATTTCTTCTATGACCCATTGTTCATTCAGGAGCATGTTGTTCAATCTCCATGTGTTTGCATATGCTCTAGGGATTCCTGAGTTGCTAATTTCCAACTTCATTCCTTTATGGTCTGAGAAGCTGCATGGTATGATTCTAATTCTTTTGAATTTGCTGAGACTTGATTTATGGCCTAGTATGTGGTCAATCCTGGAGAAGGTTCCATGTACTGCTGAGATGAATGTAAAATCTTTAGCTGTAGGATTGAAAGTTCTGTATATATCTGTTAGATCCATTTGGGCTATAGTGTCGTTTAAATCTACTGTATCCTTGTTGATCTTCTGTCCTATTGATCTGTCTATTTCTGAGAGTGGAGTATTGAAGTCCCCCAGTACTATAGTATTGGGGTCTAAGTCTCCCTTTAAGTCCGTTAATAAATCTTCTAGATAAACCTGTGCCCTGTAGTTAGGTGCATATACATTGATAATTGTTATAACTTCTTGTTGTATTGATCCCTTAATCATTATATAGTGCCCCTCTTTGTCTCTCTTAACAGTTTTTGTGGTAAAGTTTATGTTGTCCGATATTAAGATGGCTACGCCCGCTCTTTTTTCATTTCTGTTGGCATGGTATATCTTTTTCCAGCCTTTCACTTTCAGTCTGTATGGATCTTTGTTGGAAAGATGTGTTTCTTGTAAGCAGCAAATAGATGGGTTTTGTTCCTTAACCCAATCAGCCAATCGGTGTCTTTTAACTGGACAGTTCAGGCCATTCACGTTCAATGTGACTAATGATAAGTGGTAACTTTGCCCTGCCATTTGCCAAAGATAAGTTCTAATATATGCTTTGAATTCCCTGTGATCTTTTGCTGTGAGCTTTCCTTCCTTGGTTTCCTTCCTTTACCTTCTTTCATATTGATGACCGTGTTTCTGTGTTTCTGTGTGTAACACATCTTTAAGCATCTTTTGCAGGGCTGGACGAGTGGCAACAAATTCTTTCAATTTCTGTTTGCTATGGTAAGTCTTTATTTCACCTTCATTCACAAATGATAGCTTTGCAGGATATAATATTCTGGGCTGGCAGTTGTTCTCTCTTAGTACCTGGGCTATATCTCGCCATTCCCTCCTAGCTTGTAGAGTTTCTGATGAGAAGTCAGCTGTGAGTCTGATTGGAGATCCTCTGAGAGTAATCTGACGTTTCTCTCTTGCACATTTTAGGATATTTTCTTTATGTTTCACTGTGGAGAGTTTAATTACAACGTGTCGTGGTGAGGATCTCTTTTGGTCGTGTTTATTAGGGGTTCTGTGAGCTTCCTGTACTAGGATTTCTCTGTCCTTCTCCAAACCTGGGAAATTTTCTGCTAATATCTCACTAAAAAGGCCTTCTAATCCTTTCTCCCTCTCCATGCCTTCAGGAACTCCTAGAACCCGAATGTTGGTTTTTTTAATAGTATCCTGAAGATTCCCGACAATATGTTTTAGATTTCTAATTTCCTCTTCTTTTCTTTGGTCTGACTGTATCCTTTCCTGTTCTCTGTCTTCTAAGTCTGATATTCTCTCTTCTGCTTCACCCATTCTGTTTGTAAGGCTCTCTGTTGTGTTTTTCATTTGATCTATTGAATTCTTCACTTCAGTCACTATCACAGTTTCCTGTTGTACTAGTTGTTTCGTTTCATTTTGATTCCTCCTTAATATTTCATTTTCACAAAAGAGATTTTCTATCTTGTCCATTAAGGATTTCTGTAGTTCAAGAATTTGTTTTGAGAACTTCTTAATGTTCTTATCATTTTTTTGAGATCTGCTTCTTGCATTTCTTCTATGTCATCATCTTCATAATCTTGAATTGGGGTGTCTTTTTCATTTGAGGGCGTCATGGTGACTTCCTTGTTTTTATTACCTCAGTTTTTGCGTTTGTTATTTGGCATATTGGAGATATTTGGTTTCTTCACTGTGCTGCTTTTTCCTGTTATACTATGACTCTAGATTAAGTGGACTATCTGTTTTTGATGGAGCCTTAGGGCTTGAGATGGGTGTGGCCTGAGAGCTCTGTTTGGTGTGCCAAAGGTGACACTCCCAGGTTAGGCGTGGTAAATCTCTCTCTCTCTCTTTCTTTTTTTTTTTTTTTTTGATTCAAAAGGGAAGTAATTCTGCACAGCTGAACGAAGTTGGAGGTAGTTAGCAGGCAAATGATATACCCACAGGAGCCAGAGATCCAGAGATCGGAAGCTCTTTCCCAAGATCCCCACAGGGAATCTGTTCGGCCCTCAGAGTGGGCTCAAATTCTCCTTCAGTCTCCCACTGGGTTGCCAAAGTTACAGAATTGTAGCATCTCTGGAAAGTGCTCACGTGAATTCCGTGAGTTCTCTCCCCCACCGTCTCTTTTTTCACAGTCTCAGTTCAGTAGCACCACAAATTTACTAGGTCCTAATCTCCTGTTAATTTGCCCCGCCCAGAGTCAGGTTTTTCTGCTAGGCTCAGGGCCGGTGCAGACCTGAGGTCACTCTGCTTATGACGTATGTCCAAGATGGCGCCTGCTCTTTGTCTTGCTCGCCCTTGAGAGGTGAGCGGAGAGAGAGAAACCTGTGTCCGTACCAGTCACCTTTTTTTTTTCTCTCTCTCTGTCTCTCTTTCAGTTAGCCTGGTGAACTTCCCCCCCACCCGGGGGTCGTTCCCTCTAGTCTCCTCTCTCCACTTGCCTGCCGGTGTCTCGGGCTATTGAGGTTCGGCTCACCTCGCGTTCCAGCGCTGGTGTGTTGAGTCTGCCGCTGGTGTCCCGAACTGTGGGCTCGCACGCTCTCCACACAGGTCCGCTGTGAATCACGTGTTCCGGAAGAGTTTCTTCTGCTGTTTCCTCCCCTACTCTTCCTTGAACCTGCAGTATCTCCACTTTTATTAAACTATCTCTCCCCGGACTATCAGTGTGCTCCCTTCCTATTCTGCCATCTTGCCTCCTCCCCCCTTCTCTATTGTTTTAATTACATCATTCATGGAGTCTCTACCATTACGATTTAACCAGAATTGTGCTTGGATGTACTGACAATTACACTTCATTTCCAATATAGAAGGTACTCATTTATGCTCACTGTTATATCTCTATTACTGAGGATATGGCCTGTGAAAGAATAAACCCAAATACTACATGAATAATTGATTAAAAATAGTACATGAAATAAATATTCCAATGGTAGTTGTAAATCAACTGTATTGGGTTCCATCGATGTTCACTATAATTAGAAAAGTTTTATAAGGCATTATAACATATATCATTGTCTTGAACATGTATATTAACCCATTCAGATAGATGTGGGTGTATCATTCAAGATATATTTTATCATAGGGAAGGATTAGTAAGTACATAAAAATTTGCTGATACTACAAAACATAATAAGAACAGTGAAATTATTACAATTTTATTTCATAATGCTCTGCAAACTCCTATGTAATAGTAAAATTTAAGAACATAGATTGTGGGGCCAGTGCTGCAATATAGTAGGTTAATCCTCTACCTGCGGTACTAGCATCCCTTATGGGCACCTATTCAAGTCTGGGCAGCTCTACTTCTGATCCAGCCCCCTGCTGATGGCCTGGGAAAGCAATGGAAATTGGTCCAAGTACTTGGGCCCCTGTATTCACATGGGAAAACATGAGGAAGTTCCTGGCTCCTGGTTTTGGATCAACCTAGCTCCTGCCATTGTGGCCAATTAGGGAATGAACCAGTGAATGGAAGGCCTCTCTCTCTGTCTCTCCCTCTCCCTTTGTAACTCTGCTTCTCAAATAAAAAAATAAAATAAATAAACCTTAAAAAGGACATAGATTGTATTGATGAGTCAATATTTCAGATTTTATCTACCTTTCATAAATAAAATCACAAATAAAATTTCTTTTGGAATAAAATAGCAAGGTTCCATTCAAAATATCCCTGTATGATTTTAATATAGGAAGTATTTTATTATCATTTTAATGTAGTATATGAATAATATAAGGCAAAGCATATTCCATTAGAAAAAGTAGCTACTTAAAATTTACATTCTACAGGGCCGGCATTGTGGCGCAGTGGGTTAATGCCCTGGCCTGAAGCACTGGCATCCCGTATGGGCTCTAGTTCGAGACCCGGCTGCTTTACTTCCAATCTAGCTCTCTGCTATGGCCTGGAAGGGCAGTAGAGGATGACCCAAGACCTTGGGCTCCTGCACCCATGTGAGAGACCCGGAAGAAGCTCCTGGCTCTTGGCTCCTGGCTTCAGATCCGCTCAGCTCTGGCTGTTGCAGTCAATTGGGGAGTGAACCATCGGATGGAACACCTCTCTCTCTCTTTCTCTCTCTCTCCTCTCTCTGTGCAATTTTGACTTTCAAATAAATAAATAAATCTTTATAAAAGTTTACATTCTACCATACTGCAATGGAGATAAAAATATTATTCCAGTCTGCAATTTTTTTCAAATTTTAAAATTGTCAATTTTCAACAGCAAGGTGCAGGATTTTTTTTCATTTTAATGAATTTTTAAAACATTCAATGCAAAGTAGAGCATGATGGCTTCAAGAATTCTATGAAGGTATTACTACAAATTTTCCTGTAAGCGTATTTTGTTATTGTAAAAATATGTTAGGGGACAACATTGTGGCATAGTAGGTAAAGTTGCCACCTGCCATTCCAGTACCTCATATGGGTATCTGTTCATATCTCGGCTGCTCCAGTTCTTCTCCAGCTCCCTACTAATGTGCTTAGGAAGGCAACAGAAGATAACAAAATTCCTTGGTCCCCTGCATTCATATAGGAGACTTGGAAGAACCCCCTGTCACCTGGCTTCTATTTGGCCTAGCCCTGGCTATTTCAGCCATTTAGGGAGTGTACAAGTGAATAAAAGGTATCTCTCTCTCTCTCTCTCTCTCTCTCTCTAACTCTGCCTATCAAATAAATCAAATAAATCTTTAAAAATACATGTTAAGTCGGCGCTACGGCTCACTAGGCTAATCCTCCACCTGCAGCACCAGCACATAGCACATCAGGTTCTAGTCCCAGTCGGGGCACCAGATTCTGTCCCGGTTGCCCCTCTTTCAGGCCAGCTCTCTGCTGTGGCCTGGGAGTGCAGTGGAGGATGGCCCAAGTCCTTGGGCCCTGCACCCGCATGAAAGACCAGGAGAAGCACCTGGCTCCTGGCTTTGGATCAGCATAGTGCGCCGGCCGCAGTGGCGATTGTAGGGTGAATCAACGGAAAAGGAAGACCTTTCTCTCTGTCTCTCTCTCACTGTCCACTCTGCCTGTCAATAAATAAATAAATAAATAAAAATATGTTAAATATAGTATTCAACATCAACAAAAATGATAAAATGATACTAGATCTTAATGGTTTAAGTAAATTCTAGAAAATATTCAAACAAATAAAATTTTAAATATTACTTAGATTAATATGTCTTACAGTGGAATATTTGTTTTACACATCCACATGCTGGTATTATTTTTTTTTCCACAGAGAAACAGGGAAAAATGAAAGTAGCTTCCCTGAATCTTTTACTGGCTAGGAGCTAGGTGCTTATTCTGCTTCTTTCAGGTCTCCCACGTGAGGGGCAGGGGCCCAAGGACTTGGGCCATTTTCTGCAGCTTTCTAAGGTTAATTAGCATGGAACTGGATCACAAGTGGAGCAGCCAAGACTGGAACTGCCACATAGCTGCAGATGGCAGCTTAACCTGATGAGCCACAGAGCCAGCCACAATATTTTGAATTCTACAGCTGAAAAGTCTTAAATATTATGGAATACAAATTGATATCCTAATTAGGAAGCTCCTTTCGTTTAGATTTCTTTTTTTTAATTTTATTTAAGGTTATGCAAATTTCATGCATTTCATATATACAGATTTAAGAACATAGTGATAATTCCCACCCTACCCTTCCTCCTGCCCACACTCCTAGGCTTCTTCCTCCTCTTTCCTATTCCCACTCTTAACTTTTACAGAAACCTATTTTCAGTTTACTTTATACTCATAAGATTAACCCTACACTAATTAAAGAGTTCAGCAAATAGTATGAAAAAGAGAATCCATCAATCTGCTAGTTCAGTTCCCAAATACTTGCGATAAACCATGGCTGAACCAGGCCACGACTCCATCTGGATTTCTCATGTAGGTGGCAGGAACACAAGTACATGATACATCATCTGCTTTCTCCCAGGTGCAGCAGCAGGAATCTGGATCAAAAGCAGAGAGAGGGCTCAATGCCATATCCATGGGAGCATACCAAGAAGTGGCTTGTTGGCTGTGCCACAGTACCCACCCCAATTTGTTTGCATTTTTGCTTGAAGTTTTGTCTTTGCAGGAGCAGCAAGTAGACCTAAGAGGTGTTCAGCTGTTCTAGATTATTTTTTGTCATTTGTACTGCGGCAGTTTTGGAAAAGTGTTTCACATTATCTATGCCTATTTGTTTCAATTGCTGCTTATGTAAAGCTTTAGCTGAATACAAATTTGTAAATCATATTTTTATATCTATATTGCAATGTCGAAAATGCAATTTCCATCAATCTATCTTATTTAAAACTCATCTTTGGGTAAAACTCATTTTTTTTATTTGGAAAAGACATTTTGTTGTTCTATTATTGTAGAAACATGGGTTTAATTGCATAGTAGGTTTGAAAACAGAAATTGAAATAAATGGATGTGCTTGAAAGCAATGTGGCACTGAAGTTTTTGTTATTGTATTATTATAATTTAATTATTAAAGAGAAAAATATGAATCAAAATGGACTTTTTTCTTATTTGTATATTGCAAATGAATCTCTTTTTGCTTTTCAGGGGAATTAGAGATATTATTAATTTGTCTCAAATCCATAATTATTATGCTATTTATTTACTTATTATTTACTTGTTTATTGTTCTACCATCAAATATGATCCAACTCCGAAAGATATTTATCTTAATATCTAAAGCCTGTGAATAAATTACTTCCATGGCATAAAGGATTTTGCAGATCTGATTAAGGATACAGAGCTTGAGTTAGGAATATAATGCTGGATAGTCTGGGTGACCACAATCTCATTACCTGAGTCATTAGATAATGTAGATGTCTCCCAACTGTGGTCACAGTGAGATGTGACTATGGAATAATGGTCAGGAAGATGTGATATTGTTGACTTTGAAGATAGTACAAGCGGCTCAGGAGCAAAGGAATTTAGGCAGCTCCTAGAACCTGGAAAGGAGAAGGAGGTTGGTTCTTTCCTATAGCCCCCATAAAGGAATACTTACCTGCTCACACTTTGATTTTAACTAAGTGGGACTGTTGACTTTCTGATCTCTATAAACACAAGAAATTTGTTTTCTTAAAATGGGGCTGCTTGCTGTGATAGTAATAGTACAGTAGTATAATTTACTTGTAAACTTACTTATACTAATTATATAATAAATCTTCTCATATATGCATTCAAATTTTTAACCAAGTTGTGGTATGTTTTTAAATATCAGGGCTTTTTTATTTATTTTTTTGCATTTTTTTTCTTTTATTTAATGAATATAAATTTCCAAAGTACGATTTATGGATTACAATGGCTTCCCCCCCACACCGTCCCTCACACCCACAACCCTCCCCTTTCCCACTCCCTCTCCCCTTCCATTCACATCAAGATTCATTTTCGATTATCTTAATATACAGAAGATCAGCTTAGTATACATTAAGTAAGGATTTCAACAGTTTGCTCCCACACAGAAATATAAAGTGAAAAATAATAGATGATTTTTTTTAAATGATGATGAAATCAGATCAGACCTATTGTCATGTTTAATCCCAGTGAGAGTCAAGTTGGGAATTGATAATTTCTTCTTCTTCTTTTTTTTTTTTTTTACAGAAGATCAGTTTAGTATACATTAAGTAAAGATTTCAACAGTTTGCACCCCCATAGAAACACAAAGTGAAATATATTGTTTGAGTACTCGTTATAGCATTAAATCTCAATGCACAGCACATTAAGGACAGAGATCCTACACGAGGAGTAAGTGCACAGTGACTCCTGTTGTTGACTTTACCAATTGACACTCCTGTCTATGCCATCAGTAATCTCCCTATGCTCCAGTCATGAGTTTCCAAGGCTATGGAAGCCCTCTGAGTTCTCCGACTCTTATCTTGTTTAGACAAGGTCATAGTCAAAGTGGAGGTTCTCTCCTCCCTTCAGAGAAAGGTACCTCCTTCTTTGAAGACCTGTTCTTTCCACTGGGATCTCACTCACAGAGATCTTTTGCCAGAGTGTCTTGGCTTTCCATGCCTGCAATACTCTCATGGGCTTTTCAGCCAGATCCGAATGCCTTTAGGGCTGATTCTGAGGCCAGAGTGCTATTTAGGACATCTGCCATTCTATGAGTCTGCTGAGTATCTCACTTCCCATGTTGGATCACTCTCCCCTTTATTTATTCTATCGGTTAGTGTTAGCAGGTACTAGACTTGTTTATGTGCTCCCTTTGACTCTTAGTCCTTTCATTATGATCAATTGTGAACTGAAATTGATCACTTGGAATAGTGAGATGGCATTGGTACATGCCACCTTGATGGGATTGAATTGGAATCCCCTGGTATGTTTCTAACTCTACCATTTGAGGCAAGTCAGCTTGAGCATGTCCCAAATTATACATCTCTTCCCTCTCTTATTCCCACTCTTATGTTTAACAGGGATCACATTTCAGTTAAATTTCAACACTTAAGAATAACTGTGTATTAATTACAGAATTAAACCAGTCATATTAAGTAGAACAGACAAAAAACTACTAAGAGGGATAATGTATTAAGTTGTTCATTAACAGTCAGGGCTATGCTGATCAAGTCACCGTTTCCCATAGTGTCCATTTCACTTCAACAGGTTTCCTTTTTGGTGTTCAGTCAGTTGTCACCGATCAGGGAGAACATATGGTATTTGTCCCTTTGGGATTGGCTTATTTCACTCAGCATGATGTGTTCCAGATTCCTCCATTTTGTTGCAAATGACTGGATTTCGTTGTTTCTTACTGCAGTATAGTATTCTAAAGAGTACATATCTCATAATTTCTTTATCCAGTCTACCGTTGATGGGCATTTAGGTTGGTTCCAGGTCTTAGCTATTGTGAATTGAGCTGCAATAAACATTAGGGTGCAGACTGCTTTTTTGTTTGCCAATTTAAATTCCTTTGGGTAAATTCCAAGGAGTGGGATGGCTGGGTCAAACGGTAGTGCTATATTCAGGTTTCTGAGGAATCTCCAGACTGACTTCCATAGTGGCTTGACCAGTTTGCATTCCCACCAACAGTGGGTTAGTGTCCCTTTTTCCCCACATCCTCGCCAGCATCTGTTGTTGGTAGATTTCTGCATGTGAGCCATTCTAACCGGGGTGAGGTGAAACCTCATTGTGGTTTTGGTTTGCATTTCCCTGATTGCTAATGACCTTGAACATTTTTTCATGTGCCTGTTGGCCATTGGATTTCCTCTTTTGAAAAATGTCTATTGAGGTCCTTGGCCCATCTCTTAAGTGGGTTGTTGGTTTTGTTTTTGTGGAGTTTCTTGATCTCTTTGTAGATTCTGGTTATTAACCCTTTATCTGTTGCATAGTTTGCAAATATTTTTTCCCATTCTGTCGGTTGTCTCTTCACTCTCCTGACTGCTCCTTTGGCAGTACAGAAACTTCTCAATTTGATGCAATCCCAATAGTTGATTTTGGCTTTGACTGCCTGTGCCTCCCGGGTCTTTTCCAGAAATTCTTTGCCTGTGCCAATATCTTGAAGGGTTTCTCCAATGTTCTCTAGTAACTTGATGGTGTCAGGTCGTAGATTTAGGTCTTTAATCCATGTTGAGCGGATTTTTGTGTAAGGTGTAAGGTAGGGGTCTTGCTTCATGATTCTGCACGTGGAAATCCAATTTTCCCAGCACCATTTATTGAATAGACTGTCCTTGCTCCAGGAATTAGTTTTAGATCCTTGATCAAATATAAGTTGGCTGTAGATGTTTGGGTTGATTTCTGGTGTTTCAATTCGGTTCCATTGGTCTATCCATCTGTTTCTGTACCAGTACCATGCTGTTTTGATTCCAACTGCCCTGTAGTATGTCCTGAAATCTGGTATTGTGATGCCTCCGGCTTTGTTTTTGTTGTACAAGATTGCTTTAGCTATTCGAGGTCTCTTGTGCCTCCATATGAATTTCAGCACCATTTTTTCCAGATCTGAAAAGAAGGTCTTCGGTATCTTGATTGGTATTGCATTGAATCTATAAATTGCTTTTGGGAGAATGGACATTTTGATAATATTGATTCTTCCAATCCATAAGCATGGAAGATTTTTCCATTTTTTGGTATCCTCTTCTATTTCTTTCTTTAAGGTTTTGTAATTCTCATCGTAGAGATCTTTAACGTCCTTGGTTAAGTTTATTCCAAGGTATTTGATTGTTTTTGTAGCTATTGTGAATGGGATTGATCTTAGAAGTTCTTCCTCAGCCATGGCATTGCCTGTGTATACAAAGGCTGTTGATTTTTGTGCATTGATTTTATACCCTGCTACTTTGCCAAACTCTTCTATGAGTTCCAATAGTCTCTTAGTAGAGTTCTTTGTGTCCCCTAAATAAAGAATCATGTCATCTGCAAAGAGGGATAGTTTGAGTTCTTCCTTCCCAATTTGTATCCCTTTAATTTCCTTTTCTTGCCTAATAGTTCTGGCTAGAACCTCCAGAACTATAATGAATAGCAGTGGTGAGAGTGGACATCCCTGTCTGGTACCAGATCTCAGTGGAAATGCTTCCAACTTTTCCCCATTCAATAGGATGTTGGCTGTGGGTTTTTCATAAATTGCTTTGATTGTATTGAGGAATGTTCCTTCCAAACCCAGTTTGCTTAGAGTTTTCATCATGAACGGGTGTTGTATTTTATCAAATGCTTTCTCGGCATCTATTGAGATAATCATATGGGTTTTCTTCTGCAGTCTGTTAATGTGGTGTATCACATTGATTGTCTTGCACACATTAAACCATTCCTGCATACCAGGGATAAATATCAGAGCTTTTTTAAAGATTTTTTTTTTTTACCCATAGAATGGCAGATGTCCTAAACAGCACTCTGGCCTCAGAATCAGCCCTTAAGGCATGCAGACCTGGCAGAAAAGCCCATGAGACTATTTCAGGCAGGGAAAGCCAAGGCACTCTGGGTAGAAAAAAAAAAAAAAACTCCTAAATGAAAGATCTCTGCGAGTGAGATCCCAGTGGAAAGAACGTGTCATCAAAGAAGGAGGTTCCTTTCTCTGAAGGGAGTAGAGAACTTCCACTTTGACCATGGCCTTGTCTAAATATGATCAGAGTCAGTGAACTCAGGGGGCTTCCATAGCCTTGGCAGCTCATGACAAGAGCCTAGGGTGATTACTGATGCCATAAACAAGAGTGTCAATTTGTTAAGTCAACAACAGGAGTCACTGTGTGCTTGGGCCATCTTCTACTTCTTTCCCAGGCCATAGCAGACAGCTGGATCAGAAGAGGAGCAGCTGGGACTAGAACCAGTGCCCATATGGGATGTCAGTTCTGTAGGCAGAAGATTAAACTACTGCACCATACTGCTGGCCCCTAAACGTTGGAGTTTAATGAACATGAGAACAAGGGATGCTAGATCATTGCAAATTAATCCTAACTGACCACTAGCTCTAAGGAGTGAAAGTTAATGAGCCACACGCTGGGTTACTGCTGTAACAAATTATCACAAACTTAATGAATTAAAGCAAAATCCATTTCTCTGTATAATATACATGAGAAGAGGCCTGGAAAAGCCTGGCTCCTCTGGATCTTTGCTGTAACCAAGGTGGAGTTTGCTTCAGGTACCTGTTTCATTGGTAGCTGTTTGACTCAGCTTCTAGAAACCATCTATACTACATGATTCTCGGTCAGTGTCTTAGTCTGTTTTGTGCTGCTATACCATAATACCACAGCCTGGATAATTGATATAGAAAACAAATGTATTGACTCATTATAAGGCATTCTGTAAAGTTCAAGGTCAGGGGCCAGTATCTGGCCACAGCCTTCTTGCTGCGTCATCCCACTGTGGAAGAACACAGAGATGGTGCGAGTGTGTGTGGAGGGGATCTCATCTTTATGTGAGGAACTCAGCCCCGAAATACCTGCATTAATGTGTCCATGAGAGCAGTCACATCACGGCAAGGACAACTCTGAACATCTCCCCTTCAGGGATTCATTTCCCAGGACATGATTTGGGAGGAATACATGTACAAAAATCATTTAAAATTTAGCAACTGTCCTTCTCCAAAGTCAGCTGTGGCTTATTGGGTTCTAATGCTGTGAATTACTATTGTGTTTTCCTTGGTCACACTGCTCTGAGTGACTTTCTGCCTAAAACACAGCTAATGGGGTTTATGCAGTGTCTCTTTAGACAGTGAAAAAAAAAAGGGGAAACCAAAAATGCAAACTATGTGTTGCTGTAGGTTTTATTAGTGCTCCCTAAAAATCTCACATACTGAAAAATCTCACATTGATGTTTTATCACGATGAACAAGGCGATGGGATATAAACCTATCTGTTACTGTTCTACTCAGTAAGATATTAGACACTGAAGCAAAAAAATACGTCATTAAAGAAACCAGGCAGATATTTATGGAAAAGCAGCATGCATATTTCACTAAAGAGCAGAGATTATATAAAATTGGAAAAGACAAGTCCATAAAACAACATGTTTGAAGAAAATAATTAACAACTTTGCCTTAATGGAATTATTTATAAGTATATAGATTTAAAGATAGTACATTTAGATAAAAAGTGACATAAAATTTAAGCTGTCATGTTTATATTAAGGACAGACAAATAAAATGATATTTGCTTATAGAAGCAACTAAACTCAGTATTTTGATCTAACAGCTATTTTTCTTCTCTTGATTCTTATAATGATAGAATATTCATTTTGGACAGTGGGGGATTTTTTTATTACTCTCATAATACAACAATGAATAGCTTGTTTTTTTCCCAAGAGCTACTATTTCCAAAGTGCAAGGATGTGATGTTTATTTGTTCATTTTTTATACAATGATAATCGGTATTATATGAAATTCCAAATCATGTTCCACTTACATACCTCTTAGAAGGTTGTTTACATCCCTCCAGGGCAATATGCACTCATCCTAATCACTCAGTTGGAGCACCTGTTTCTATGTTGTCATTTAATTCTAATACTCTGTGCTGATCTGATGTCTTGTTACACCAGTCCAGTTGTGAGTGATACAAAACAGTGGTTTGGCTGGTGGCATATCTAGGGTAGTATTCATTGCAAAATAACTGGCATAAATTCTGAAAAGCTATTAATTTTGGCCCAAAAGTACAGAGAAAGTTGCATTCAGAGAATACTGATTGGATCCAGACTGAAAATGTTGAAAACCATTGACAGGCCTCACCATGTTCAGTCCTGAATAGCTAAATCAGGTGGTGAGTGTTGCTGCAAAACTGTACTATTTTGTTTGTGCTTTCCAAGAAAAATGAGGAGATTGAGATTGGGTGACACACATCATTCTTTTTTCATGACTTCAGATATACATAATTCTGCAATGGCAGATGCATGGACATTGGGTTCCATGATTTGAGAGTCTATGACTATGAGGAAACAGATATTCCAGGAAATAAATGGAATGAGGAAAAAACGTTAAGAAAAAACAAGTGCTATACTTGAAACTGATTGGGCTGTGGAAATAATTCCACATGTGGAAGTTCCACCCTCCAATAACTGAAAATGCTACCCTGAGCAACTTTTAAAATGACTAAAATGCTTCTGTGAATATTTTCCTTACAAAGAAAGAGCACTTGGGGCCTGCACTGTGGTGTAGTGGGTAAAGCTCCCACCTGCATTGATGGCATCCCATATGGACACTGGTTCAAATCCTGGCTGCTCTATTTCTGATCCAGCTCTCTGCTGTGGCCTGGGAAAGGAGTGGAAGTTGGCTCACGTTCTTGAGCCCCTGCACCCACTTGGAGGACCTGGCAGAGGCTTCTGGCTTCCAGTTTCAGATCGGCACATCTCTGGCCATTGCAGCCATTTGAGGAGTGAGCCAGTGGATGGAAGACTCTCTCTTTCTCTCTCTCTGTCTCTGCCTCTCTGTAACTCTTTCTTTCTAATATATAAACAAATCTTTAAAAATATAACGAAAGAGCACTATCTTATATATGCATATTTTTAATGACAGTAGAGGAGAGATGTATTGTTTTCTAGTTTCTTTTTTATTTCTTTTTCTTTTTTAAAGATTTATTTATTTATTAGAAAGTCAGACTTACACAGAGAGAAGGAGAGGCAGAGAAAGAAAGAGAGGTCTGGTTCACTCCCCAGATGGCCACAAATGTTCACTGGTTCATTCCCGAGATGGCCACAAAGGTCAGAGTTGAGCCAATCCAAAGCCAGGAGCCAGGAGATTCCTCTGGGTCTCCTAAGTGGGTGCCAGGGACCAAGGACTTGGGCCATCCTCCACTGCTTTCCCAGGCCATAGCAGAGAGCTGGATTGGAAGTAGAGCAGCCAGGACTCGAATCAGCACCCACATTGGATACCAGCACTGTAGGCATCAGTTTTACACACTTTTCCACAGGTCCAGCCCCCTGTGTTTCCTAGTTTTCAGGAATATAATTTGAACAAGTAGCCATGCAGATTGTAAAATAATGTTAGTCATGAAAGAGTTTGAATGTATAGGTAAAGGTTACTTTACAGTATGATGATATCTTAAGGATGATGCCAGTGTACACAGTCTCAAAGAAGATTTACAAGTTTCATTTGGATATTTTAGAGTATGAATGGAGAAAATAATAGAAATAGAGAAGAGGAAATCCCTTTTATGGTTTGGGCTATCCCTTCATTGGCTATAATTTCATTTACTTAATCATCCCTAGATAATAACTTAATTATATATCAATGGACTCTCCACTCATCAGCAATAACTCTTCTTTTCCCAGTTACTTAAAATTTACATCTTTCAGGGGAATTGTTCTATCATCCTTTATTATAACAAAGGATTTCTATTTTTGATCTGAGGGTTATGTCAATCTCCAATGGAGATTAAAAACAACAGATAATCCGGGGTGCTTTATGAGAGTTTTTATTTTCCTTTTCCCTCAGGAAAGAATATGTATGTAACACAATGCTGGAAATGTTGATGTTTTCTAGAAAAATGCTGGAGTGTTGGAAAAGCAGTGTGAGTGTGGCAGTGTGACCCAGAGGGGCTGGCGTTGTGGACGAGCGGGTTAAGATGCAGCCTGCAGCGCCAGCATCCAAGCTCTGAGCATCTGTTGGAATCTTGGCTGCTCTGCTTCCAGTACAGGTGCATGCTGTTTCTCATGGAAACTCAGCAGAGGATGGCCCAAGTCCTTAGTCTTCTGTCACCCATGTGGAGCCCGAATGGAACTCAGGCATTTGGTTTCACACTGGCCCAGGCTTAGCAATTGCAGTCATTTCAGGGGTAAGCCAGCAGATGGAAGAGCACTTGCTACCAGTTTCTCTTTCTCTGTGAGTGTATGTGTCACCCTCTATTTCAGATAAATAAATAATTCTTTAAAAAGAGTAATTTTCTCCTAAAATGCCCAAGTTGAGAAGGCGCTACCAGTGTGGTTTTGTGACCCATAGAGATATGACTTGGGTTTACCAAGCCCTAATCTCTTCTGTCAACTGTAATATACTTTGTATTGGATTATTCTCTGTTTAAAAAGTGGTATTTCCTATCCATGGATCAATCAGTGTTGTAAACTGTTCTAAGCTTTCTGTCAGCAGCCTAGAAACAAGTATGCTTGACATGGCTTGTCATAATAGAAAGGAAATCCTAGAATCTACGATAAATAGCAAATGTTTAAAATTAGGCGTCAAGCATTGATTAAGACACTAGAAGGAGCATAATGAACAGGCATTGTGCTTGGTAATATCTATTTCCCTCCAAAGTAACCGAAAGTGTTTTGAACAGCCTGTGAAAAAGTCTGAGAGCAAATCCAAATTAGAAAGATGCAGGTTGGGGCCAGCGCTGTGGCACAGCGGGTTAAAGCCCTGGCCTGAAGCGCTAGCACCCCATATGGGTGCTGGTTCTATTCTCTACCTCTCTCTGTAACTTGTCTTTCCAATACATAAAATAAATCTTTTTTTAAAAAAGAAAGATGCAGCTTAACCAGGGGTCACAAATACAAGCAGAGAATTGAACACAGAACACAGGTTTAGAATTGGAAGAATTCGCTTATTGCTCGTTTCAACTTCTCATAAAGCAGTTGCTTGCACTTTGGCTCAAGGGCATCCGTTAATGTCCTCATGGCATTTGTTTCTAAGCAAATACTAACGTCCCATCTGGAAAAATGGACATTTACTTAATATATGGGATTTCTTTTCATTGTATTGAAAACAATGCAAAGGCTATTCAACTGCCTCTTCCAGCTTTCTTCAGTGCTGTTCCTCTCAGGTATATTGTATTCCAAGTGGAGTTTCACTCTTTTTGATAAATGTTCTAGCTTTTAGTTTGACCATTAAAATACCAGGAAAGGTAGTCAATCAAAATGTACTTCTGTGCATTCAAATGAACCTTTTAGAAAAATGAACAAGATTGAAATCTCTAAAAGGCTCTAGTATGTTCACTAAGTGCAGAAGTGATTAATCTTTTTATCCTTATGTTGGCAGCAGCCATAAAATGCATGCAATCAAAGTTTTAATGACTTTTATTAGTGTGGAACATCCCATGAAGTTGTCCAAGAGATAAAAATAGGAAAAGTAGAATAAGAATACACTGCTTTGCAAAATAAGATTTCCTAATAAAAGCATTCAATAAATAAAATTTTGAAATATTCAACTATCCAATATTTTTAAGAACTGTTCTGCTGTGAAACTCCCTAAACTTCTATAATGAGGTGGTGATACTTTCTTTTCATACTGTTACTGATTCATTAATAGATGAAAAATCATCTTAAACAGGATTTTATATTTTAAAGGGTTATGATTAAGACACAGAACAACAATATTTTTGGTATATTTTGTGCCAAAGAGCTATTGCATAATGTTTTGAAGTCACAAATTTTTGAAGACTATGTACAACATAAAACTTCTTATTTGAGTAGATTACAGACTTTTTTCCTATATATTCAGTATATATTTTAACAAAAATTACAACTTGTTTCCACAAATGCACTATACTTTGAGTAAATACACAGTCCATGGCTTCCCTGATAAGACTACACTCCCCATTTACCTTATATATGGCAATGGACCTATAACATCTGACAATGTAGTGTAAACAATGACTAGCATTACACTAGTGACTTTGGATCACAAGATGGATACTGGGATACAGGAAAACACTCGACACTGAAAATGCTGATGATCAAATTAGAGAGTGAAAATAAATGCAGACACATGCCATGTTCTTTTTTTTTAAGATTTACTTATTTTTTGAAAGACAGAGTTACAGAGAAAGGGGAAGAGACAGAGAGAGAGAGAGAGAGAGAGAGAGAGAGATCCTCCATTCACGGGTTCACTCCCCAGATGGTTGCAACAACCAGTGCTGGGTGGATCCAAAGCCAGGAGCCAGGAGCTTTCTTCAGGCCTCCCACATGTGTACAGGGGCCCAAGGACTTGGACCATCCTCTGCTGCCCTCCCAGGTGCACCAGCAGGGAACTAGGGAACTGGACCAGAAGTGGATCACCTGGAACTCGAACTGGAACCCATATGGACTCCAGCACTCCACCCATTACACCACAGTGCTAGCCCCTCATGTCATATTCTTAGAATACATATTCTGAAAGATCTGTAGATGCAATTAAATCCCATGCTAAACCCCTGAAAACTTTCTTCCCCAAGTGGGGTAGATGGAGATGGGGTAGAAATTTACAAGCTTATTTTTGAAGTTGTATAAGCACATAATATAACTATATTAGGAAAAATAAACCTGAAACACATTCATTAGTCTTGAATATATGGCATTGATGAGAAGATAAACAAATCAATGAAATAGAATAGAAAGTCCTGTGTTCTCTTTTTATCTCCTATCATAAGAACAGAATGTCTCAATAGTCTTCTAGGAAAGAGTGAAGAACATTCTATCTTCAATCCACTCATTCTCCTGTCCACAGAAAGAAGGAGGAATGCTGACCACAAACCAAGAGGGAAGTACTAGGTGATCTTGCCTAACTTCTTCCAGCAGAAAATCTGCATAACTCAACTAATGATATTTGAAACAAGATCTTATCTACAAAATGTCTTTATCATGTTATGCTTGTCTAAAGGAATAAAATAGTAAATAAATTCTGAATGTATGCCTAATTAGAGAATGACTTGCAGGCTGTAAAACTCCTATAGTATGAAATGGAGATGGTTCACAACTTGCACACTACTGACTTCAGGAATGGAGATGCATGAACCTTACTCAGACAGTGTTTTGTTCTGTTTCAAAAGTGCATATCCAGTGCAGAAAGAAAGGAAGGAGAATTCTCTATGTCCCAACATCGTCCTGTGTTTATCTATGGAACACACCTACCTATAAACTTAAGACTGTTAAGAAAACTTGACAGTAAAAGTTCTTGGCTTTTTGTGATACTGATTTGACGACCTGTTTCTCTGTATTGATTAGCTCATATGAACTGCTGTGAAAGATTTTTGTTCCAAAATGAGAAGTCACACAAGGTTGGTCCATGGTTCAAAGAAGAGCAAACTGTGTAACAAATGTGGAACAATCAGGAAATAAATATTTCTTATTAGAGACTGGGGAATTTATTTTTTGTACTAGTGAAGTTGGGTATCAGAGAGGAAATATATGCAGGTTGAAACTTCTTTTTAAGCAATCTATGCATGAGTTTGTACTCCAGTTTAAAGGCTTCAAGGTTCCATGTTGTCTGCAAAAGAGAACACTGTGAGGGATGATGACAGAATATCTATATTGGAAAAATATGTACCAAGGCTTTATGGTAAGAGATTCCATGTTGGTCATTCATCCCATAAAATTATTCCTGAAATTTTTAATAATGAAGTGACAACACAAGTTATTGGGAATATTCTTGAAAATGTCCATGCTTCGGGAAACAATTCTGTATAACGTTTTCCTCAGAGTTTACCTGTTATTTCTTTCACCATAATATTTCAGTTGTTAATAATATTTTCCACAGCCATTAAACAGATTTAAAAATGTGGCAAATGTATAGTAAAAAATAGCAAAACAAAAGTACTCTCCCACACACACATAGGACAGTTTTTTAAGTAATGATCACTGTTTAGTATTAAGATTTAGGTTCATTTTCATATCTGTATTATTATTTAAAACAATACAAATGTATTCAACAAGTGGATCATAAAACTCCATTTTACTTTAATGTAAAATTTATTTTTTCTTATGAACTGGTTTCACAATCTTAAAATGAAGAGTTGACATGTTAAAGGGAAATAATGCACACTTTATAACATAGTAAATTTCTAGGTTTTTTTTTTTAATGAATTCAAATATAACTGTCAGAAGTCATATTTCTACCCTAGACTGCCTTTAGGAGGTTTAGCAACTAAGCTCATGCTAAATAACCCTAGAAATACTACTGTCAAATTATTTCTGAGTCAATATTTATTTAAAAGGATACTGAGGGGCCGGTGCTGTGGCAGGGTAAAGCCCTGGCCTGAAGCACCAGCATCCATTATGGGTGCTGGTTCTAGTCCTGGCTGCTCCTCTTCCAGTCCAGCTTTCTTTTATGGCCTGGGAAAGCAGTAGAAGATGGCTCAAGTCCTTGGGCCCCTGCATCCACATGGAAGACCCAGAAGAAGCTCCTGGCCCCTGGCTTCAGATCTGCACAGCTCTGGTCATTGTGGCCATCTAGGGAGTGAACCAGCAGATGGAAGACCTCCCTCACTGTCTCTACCTCTCTCTGTAACTTTTTCTTTACAGTAAATAAAATAAGTCATTAAAAATAATTAAAAATATAAAAAGATAAGAATATTGTAGCTGATAGGTTTCAAAAATATACAGTAAGGGTGGAGATTTAGCCTAGCTCATGTCCCACATCAGAGTACCTGAGTTTGATTTCCTGACTCCAGCTACTGACAGACACAGATCCTGTGAGACAGAGATGACGGCTCAGGTGATTAGGTGACCTAGACCAAGGTCCTGGTTCTAGATTTTGACCCAGATCAGCACCAGCCATTGGTGGTATTTGGTGAATTAACCAGTAGATGAGAGATCTCTGTTTCTATCTCTGCCCCCCATACCTAAAATTACAAAGAAAAATGTATCATACATAATTTACAATCAAGCAATTTCATTACTGAAAGCAGAAACTTTTTAGGGAAAACTCTATATAAACAGATTTAGAATGACCTACTATTGGAAATGGTATATAAAGCATTTATATATTTACTGTGAAGAATAAAAAGTTGCTGCTCTCTTCTGTTCCAGCACTCTGCTAACGGCCTGGGAGACGATACATGTGCCTGGGCCCTTGCACCCAGGCAGGAGACCTGGAAGAAGTTCCTGGCTCCTGGCTTTGCATCAGCCCAGCCCTGGCTGTTGCAGCCATTTGGGGAGTGAATGGATGGAGAATCTCTCTCTGTCTCTCCTTCTCTTTCTGTGAATCTGACTCTCAAAAAAATAAATAAATGTTTAAAAAAAATTTTAAATATAGGGCCAGTGCCGTGGCGCAGTAGGTTAATACTCCGCCTGTGGCGACTGCATCCCATATGGACACCAGTTCCAGTCCCAGCTGCTCCTCTTCCAGTCCAGCTCTCTGCTATGGCCTGGGAAAGCAGCAAAAGATGGCCCAAGTCCTTGGGCCCCTGCACCTGCATGGGAGACCAGGAAGAACCTCCTGGCTCCTGACTTCAGATCGGTGCAGCTCCAGGCATTGTGGCCATTTGAGGAGTGAACCAACAGAAGGAAGACCTTTCTCTCTGTCTCTCCCTCTCACTGTCTGTAACTCTGCCTCTCAAATAAATAAATAAAATCTTAAAAAATATTCAAAATGTGTGTAGGAGGAATGGACAAAAATGTGCAGTGCTTTGTTAGGATTTCTCATCCCTTTGTTTTTGTTTCTCTCTTTCCCTGTCTTTATAATCAATGTTAAAATGTTATCACTTCAAGATAACATGTTATAATCAAATCTATTTTTGGGAATCCTCATGCTAACCACAAAGCAAAAATCTACAATACATTTGCCAATATTAATAACCAAGATTAATTAATTAAAAAGGAGAGAATCCTCCAAAACTCCTTCTATGAAGCCAGCATCACTTCAATTCCAAAACCAGAAGATGCAACAATGAAAGAGGACCATAGACAAATATCCCTGATGAACATAGATGAGAAAATTCGCAATAAAATACTAGCTGATTGTATCCAACACGATATCTAAAAAATCAACCACCTGGACCAACTGAGACGTAACCCTGGGGTACAAAAATGTTTCAACATATGCCAATATATAAGCATGATTTATCACATTGACAAATTGAATAATATAGAGCACATGATTATCTCAATAGTTTCAGGTAAAGAATTTGATAAAATACAACATCCTTTCATGATAAAAAACCTTAAGCAAATTAGGTATAAAAGAAACATACCTAACCACCATCAAGGTGATAGATGACAAATCCACAGATGGCATTATATTGAATGGGGAAAAGTTGAAAGCATTTCCACTAAAACCTGGAATCAGTGTAAAATGCCCATTCTCGCCATTACTATTCAATGTAGTTCTGGAGATTTTAGCTACAGCAAATAGGCAAGAGAAAGAAGTCAAAGGGATAACAATGGGAAAAGAGGAAGCCAAATTATTCCTGTTTACAGATATGATTCTACACATAGGGAACCCAAAATAGCCCACTAACAGATCACTGGAACTCATAAGAGAGTATGGCAAAGTCTAGGAATCCCTAGAGCATATGCAAACACATGGAGATTGAACAACATGCTCCTGAATGAACAATGGGTCATAGAAGAAATTAAAAGAGAAATCAAAATTTTTCTGGAAGTAAATGAGGCTAACAGCACAACATACTAAAACTTATGGGATACAGCAAAAGCAGTGTTAAGAGGAAAGTTTATATCAATAGGTGCCTACATCAAGAAATTGGAAAGGAACCAAATAGATGAGCTTTCAATGCCGCTCAAGGATCTAGAAAATCTGCAGCATACCAGACCCAAATCTAGTAGGAGAAGAGAAATAATTAAAATCAGAGAAGAAATCAACAGGATTGAATCAAAAAAATTACAAAAAATCAGTAAAAATGAGAAGCTGGTTTTTTGAAAAAATAAAACTGACACCCCATTGGCCCAACTAACTAAAAAAAGAAAAGACCCAAATCCATAAAATCAGAGATGAAAAAAGAAACATAACAACAGACACCACAGAAATAAAAAGAATCATCAGAAATTACTACAAGGACTTGTATGCCAGCAAACAGGGAAATCTATCAGAAATGGATAGATTCTTGGACACATGCAACCTCCTAAATTGAACCAGGAAGACATAGAAAACCTAAACAGACCCATAACTGAGACAGAAATTGATACAGTAATAAAGGCCCTCCCAACAAAGAAACGCCCAGGAACAGATGGATTCACGGCTGAATTCTACCAGACATTTAAAGAAGAACTAATTCCAATTCTTCTCAAACTATTCAGAACAATTAAAAATGAGGGAGTCCTCCCAAATTCTTTCTATGAAGCCAGCATCACCTTAATTCCTAAGCCGGAAAAAGATGCAGCACTGAAAGAGAATTACAGACCAATATCCCTGATGAACATAGATGCAAAAATCCTCAATAAAATTCTCGCCAATAGAATGCAACAACACATCAGAAAGATCATCCACCCGGACCAGGTGGGATTTATCCCTGGTATGCAGGGATGGTTTAATGTTCGCAAAACAATCAACGTGATACACCACATTAACAGACTGCAGAAGAAAAACCATATGATTATCTCAACAGACGTCGAGAAAGCATTTGATAAAATACAACACCCTTTCATGATGAAAACTCTAAGCAAACTGGGTAGGGAAGGAAAATTCCTCAATACAATCAAAGCAATTTATGGAAAACCCATGGCCAACATCCTATTAAATGGGGAAAAGTTGGAAGCATTTCCACTGAGATCTGGTACCAGACAGGGAAACCCACTCTCACCACTGCTATTCAACATAGTTTTGGAAGTTTTAGCCAGAGCTATTAGGCAAGAAAAAGAAATTAAAGGGATACAAATTGGGAAGGAAGAACTCAAACTATCCCTCTTTGCAGATAATATGATTCTTTATTTAGGGGATCCAAAGAACTCTACTAAAAGACTATTGGAACTCATAGAAGAGTTTGGCAAAGTAGCAGGATATAAAATCTATGCACAAAAATCAACAGCCTTTGTATACACAGGCAATGCCATGGCTGAGGAAGAACTTCTAAGATCAATCCCATTCACAATAGCCACAAAAACAATCAAATACCTTGGAATAAACTTAACCAAGGACATTAAAGTTCTCTATGATGAAAATTACAAAACCTTAAAGAAAGAAATAGAAGAGGATACCAAAAAATGGAAAAATCTTCCATGCTTATGGATTGGAAGAATCAATATTATCAAAATGTCCATTCTCCCAAAAGCAATTTATACATTGAAGCAATACCAATCAAGATACCGAAGACCTTCTTCTCAGATCTGGAAAAAATGATGCTGAAATTCATGTGGAGACACAGGAGACATCGAATAGCTAAAGCAATCCTGTACAACAAAAGCAAAGCCGGAGGCATCACAATACCAGATTTCAGGACATACTACAGGGCAGTTGTAATCAAAACAGCATGGTATTGTGTTTTTGTTGCATAAGATTGCTTTATCTATTCGAGCTCTCCTGTGCCTCCATATGTATTTCAGTGCCATTTTTTATACATCTGAGAAGAATGTCTTTGGTATTTTGATTGGTATTGAGTTGATTATGTAAATTGCTTTCAGAAGAATGAACATTTTGATGATATTGATTCTTCCAATCCATGAACGTGGAAGATTTTTCCATTTTTTTTGTATCTTCTTCTTTTTGTTTCTTTAATGTTTTGTAATTCTCATTGTGGAGATCTTTGACATCATTGGTTAATTTTTTTCTATGGAATTTGATTTTTTCTGAAGCTATTGTGAATGGGACTGATTTTAGAAGTTCAATCTCAGCCTTGGTATTGTCTATGTATCAAGGGCAGTTGATTTTTGTGTTGGCTTCATGTCCTGCTACTTTCCCAAACACTTCTAGGAGTTCCAATAGTCTCTTCCTGGAGTCTTTTGGATGCCCTATATATTGAATCATGTCATCTACAAATAGGGGTAGTTTGACTTCTTCCTTCCCAATTCATATCCATTTGATTTCTTTTCTTTTTTTCTTTTTTTTTCTTTTCTTTTTTTTTTTTTTTTTTTTTGCAGGCATAGTTAGACAGTGAGAGAGAGAAAGCAGGTCTTCCTTCCATTGGTTCAGCCCCAAATGGCTGCCATGGCTGGTGAACTGTGCCAATCCGAAGCCAGGAGCCAGGACAGAACTGGTGCCCCAACTGGGACTAGAACCCGGAGTGCCAGCACCGCAGGCGGAGGATTAGTCTAGTGAGCCATGGCACAGGCTGATTTATTTTCTTGCCTAGTGGCTCTGTCTAAAACTTCCAGGACAATATTGAATAGCAATGGTGTGAGTCGGCATCCCTGTCTGGTACCAGATCTCAGTGGAAACGCTTCCAACTTTTCCCCATTCAATATGATGCTGGCCATGGGTTTTTCATAAATTGCCTTGATTGCATTGTGGAATGTTCCTTCTGTACCCATGAAAGAGTGTTGTATTTTATCAAATGCTTTCTCTGCATCTATTGAGATAACCATATGGTTTTTGTTCAGCAGTTTGTTAATGCCATGTATCACATTGATTGATTTGCAAATGTTGAAGCATCCCTGCATAGCAGGGATAAATCGCACTTTTCTGGGTGAAGGATCTTTCTGATGTGTTGTTGGAATTGATTGTCTAGAATTTTGTTGAGGATTTTTGAATCTATATTTATCAGGGAAATTAGTCTGTAATTTGCTTTGTTGCATCTTTTTCAGGTTAAGAAAAAGGTGATGCTGGCTTCATAGAATTTGGGAGGATTCCTTCCTTACAATTGCTTTGAATAACTGGATAAGAATTGTAATTAGTTCTTCTTTAAATGTCTGGTAGATTTGGCCAGCACAGCAGCTCAATAGGCTAATCCTTCACTTGCGGCGCCAGCACCCTGGGTTCTAGTACCAGTCGGGGTGCTGGATTCTATCCTGGTTGCCCCTCTACCAGGCCAGCTCTCTGCTGTGGCCCAGGAGTGCAGTGGAGAATGGCCCAAGTCCTTGGGCCCTGCACCCTAGGGGAGACCAGGAGAAGCACCTGGCTCCTGGCTTCGGATCAGCGCGATACACCGCAGCGGCCATTGGAGGGTGAACCAACGGCGAAAGGAAGACCTTTCTCTCTCTCTCTCTTTCTCTCTCTCACTGTCCACTCTCCCTTCAAAAAATAAAAAAAAGTCTGGTAGATTGTATGTGTCCAAGAATCTACTGTAATCAATACACAATTCTTCTTAAGTGCTGAAACTTAACTGAAAAGTGATTGCTGTTAAATATAAGAGTGGGAATAAGAGAGGGAAGAGATGTGCAATTCAGGACATGCTCAAGCTGACTTACCTCAAACGGTAGAGTTAGAAACATACCAGGGGATTCCAATTCAATCCCATCAAGGTGGCATGTACCAATGCCATCTCACTAGTCCCAGTGATCAATTTCTGTTCACAATTGATCATAATGATAGGACTAAAGACCAAAGGGATCACATAAACAAGAATAGTGTCTGCAAATACTAGCTGATAGAATAAAAAAGGGAGAAAATGAGCCAACATGGGAAGTGAGATACACAGCAGACCCATAGAATGGCAGATGTCCTAAACAGCACTCTGGCCTCAGAATCAGCCCTTAAGGCATGTGAATCTGGCTGAAAAGCCCATGAGAGTATTTCAGGCATGGAAAGCCTAGACACTCTGGGGGAAAAAAAAAAAAAAAAAAAAAAAAAAAAAAAAAAAAAACAAACCTAAATGAAAGATCTCTTCGAGTGAGATCGCAGTGGAAAGAACGGGTCATCGAAGAAGGAGGTACCTTTCTCCGAAGGGAGGAGAGAACTTCCACTTTGACTATGACCTTGTCTATATAAGATAAGAGTCGGTGAACTCAGGGGGCTTCCATAGCCTTGGCAGCTCATGACAAGAGCCTAGGGTGATTACTGAGGCCATAAACAAGAGTGTCAAATTGTTAAGTCAACAACAGGAGTCACTGTGCACTTACTCCTCATGTAGGATCTCTGTCCTTAGTGTACTGTACATTGAGATTTAATGCTATAACTAGTACTCAAACAGTATTTTTCACTTTATGTTTCTGTGTGGGAGCAAACTGTTGAAATCTTTACTTAATGTATGCTAAACTGATCTTCTGTATATAAAGAGAATCGAAAATGAATCTTGACATGAATGGAAGGGGAGAGGAAGTGGGAAAGGGGAAGGTTGCGAGTGGGAGGGACGTTATGGGGGGGAAGCCATTGTAATCCATAAGCTGTACTTTGGAAATTTATATTCATTAAATAAAAGTAAAAAAAAAATACTACTGGGTTTGTTGAATAAAAAAAATCAGGAAAAAAAAAGAATATATCTATTTCTTTTAGACTTCCCAGTTTGCTGGCATGCATCTCTTTGTAGTAGTTTTTGACGATTCTTCTTCTTTGTGTGGTGTCTGTTGTTACATTTCCTTTTTCATCTTAATTTTATTGATTTAGATCTTCCCTCTCCTTTTTTTGGTTGGTTGGGCCAGTGGTGTGTCAGTTTTTTTCAAAAAAACTAGCTCTTTGTTCTGTTGATCTTTTTATTGCTTTTTAAATTCAATTTTGTTTATTTCTTCTTCCATTTTAATCAATTCTTTTCTCTTACTAGTTTTAGTTTGGCTTGCTCTTGTTTTTCTAAATCCTTGAGATGCATTGATAGCTCATTTATTTGGTACCTTTCCAATTTCTTGATGTAGGCATTAATTGCTATCTAATTCCCTCTTAACACTGCTTTTGCTGTATCCCATAAGTTTTGATATGTTGTGAGTCATCTTCATTTGTTTCCTGAAATTTTTGTATATCTCTTTTGATTTCTTCACTGACATAAGGTTCATTCAGGGGCATGTTGTTCAGTTTCCATGTGTTTGCATATGTTCTAGGGATTACTGAGTTGCTGATTTCCAGCTTCATTCCACTGTGGTCTGAGAGGATGCATGATATGATTTTGATGTTTTGAATTTGTTGAGACTGCTTTATTACCTAGTATGTGGTCAATCCTAGAAAAAGTTCCATTCACTGATGAGGAGAATGTGTATTTTGCAACTGTAGGATGAAAAGTTCTGTAGATATCTGTTAGGTCCAATTGGTCTGTAGTGTCAATTAACTCTACTGTTTCCTTGTTGTTTTTCTGTCTGGTTGATATGTCCATTGCAGAAAGTGCAGTATTGAAGTCCTCCATCACTATTGTATGGAGTCTATGTCTCCCTTTAGATCTCTTCAGATTTCTTTTAAATTGTCAGGTGCCCTGTAATTAGGTACATATATGTTTAAAATAGTTACATTTTCCTTTTGAATTTATCCCTTAATCATTACATAGTGCCATTCTTTGTCTCTTTTAACAGTTTTTGTGTTTAAGTTTATTTTGTCTGATATTGGGATGGCTACACTGAGTCTTTTTAGGTTTCTATTGGCATGGAATAAATTTTCCATCCTTTCACTTTCAGTCTGCATGCATCTTTGTGGATGAGATGTTTTTCTTATAGGTAGCAAATAGATAGCCAATCTGTGTCTTTTAATTGGAGAGTTGAGGACATTTACATTCAAGGTGACTATTGATAAATAATGACTTGGCTTTTCCATTTTTCCAAAAATATTCCTATTTTTTATTTGAATTTGCTTTGAACTTTTACTGAGAGATGTTCTTCCTTTACCTCCTTTTGTAGTGATGACCATGTTTCTCTGTGCAGCACATCCTTAAGCATCTTTTGTAGGGCTGGATTGGCGGTGACAAATTTTTCAACTCCTGTTTGTAATGGAAGGTCTTTATTTCACCTTCATTCATAAATGAGAGCATTGCAGGTTATAGTATTCTGGGTTGACCGTTTTTTTTTCCCTTAATACTTGGAATATATCTCTTCATTCTCTCCTATCCTGTAGGGTTTCTGATGAGAAATTTAGCACAATGATCCTGAGATACAGGAGAACTCATGATTATTCTATTGCTATTGTGGCTATTGTGAAGAAGGGGGAACCAAGAACCTAAAGGATGTCTTGAATTTACCACCTTACAAAGAGATTATAGTTCCTGAAGTTCAGAGGGCTAAATATTGGAAAGTCATGAAGAGCAGATAACTGATCATGAGGAACCACTCAAGGCTTGGAGTGTTGAGGGAAGGAAAGCCTGAAAGGATCACTAGGAAGAGTATCCAGTGCTGATGGAGAGCGTAGCATAGGATCTATTCCTACAAAACACACTGAAAACTGCATAATTTACAATACATAGAATGACTATGCAATATTCATTGAGGAAAAACTGGTGTAGTTTGAGTAAAGTCTGAGGTGTTAACATTACTGCATCAAAATATTTTCTTAGATTTGTTAAGTATATGCTTATTTTATACATATAAATATATGTTAATATTGAGGAAAACTAAGGAAAGGGACTATGGAGACTCTTTTTTAAATCTCTGAAAGGATTTTGTAAGTTAAACTTATTTCAAAATAATAAAAAATAAGCAAACACAAATAAGAGTGGTTTACTAAAGTACTTAAGAAAATGATAGCCAAACAGCAAAATTAAGAGCATATACATAGGGCCAGGGCTGTGGCACAGCAGAATAAATCCCTGGCCTGAAGTGCCAGCATCCCAAATGGGTACCAGTTCTACTCTTGGCTGCTGCTCTTCCAATCCAGCAATCTGCTATGGCCTGGGAAAGCAGTAGAAGATGGCCCAAGTCCTTGGACCCCTGTACCCGCATGGGAGACCCAGAAGAAGCTCCTGGCTTTGGATTGGTGCAGCTCTGGCCATTTCGGCCATCTGGAGAGTGAACCAGTGGATGGAGGAACTCTCTCTCTGTCTCTACCTCGCTCTGTAACTGTCTTTCAAATAAATAAAATAAATCTTTAAAGAAAAAGTGAAATCTTAAAAAAAGAGCATATACATGTAATTACTGGTAATTATGGAAATGCAATGTAGTACCACTACATCTACAGTGGATTAACTAAAATAATAATAATGGTAATAATAATAACAATACACACACAAAGAAAAATTGACAATGCTGTGGGGGCAAAGTAATAAAACAACTAGAACCCTTGTGGAATATTGTTCAGTGTGTAAAGTCACATAATTGTTTTGAAAAACTTTGCTATTATCTACTAACTTTGCATATATGAACACACTACAAATTATCCAAAGTACTAGGTATGCACTCAATATGGAAAATATGCAGCACATATGTGCATGTGTTCTTTCCATTCACATTTATAGATACATTAAAATTACTTGTATAAGAAAGTGTATATGTGGGCCATCATTGTGGCAAAGCGAGTTAAACATCCACTGTAATTTCCCACATCCCTTATGAACAACAATTTGATTCCCTGCTGCTCCACTTATGTTCCAACTTCCTGCTAATGCACCTGGGAAAGCAGTGGAAGATTCCAAGCATGCTTGGGCCCCTGTACTTATGTAGGAGACCTGAGTGGATTTTCAGGCTCCTGGCTACTGGCTCCCATCAGCCATTACAGCCATGTGGGGTGAAAAACAGTGGGTGGAAGATCTCTCTCTTTCTCTCTCTCTTTCTACTTCTTTTTCTCTCTTTCTACTTCTTTATCTCTCTCTTTCTCCTTCTATCTTTCTCTGTTTCTCTCCCTACTTCTGCCTTTCAAAATAAATAAATAAATCTAGAAAGCACATATATGGAAGCATGTTCATTTCACTCATACTCAAACAACTACATGATGCTATCTATGTTCAATGTCCATGCATTCCAGAGACAGAACAAAAGTATGATGCTAAAATTCTGGCCACAAATGACCACTGTGTGCAAAAGGGTAGGAGTAAACAGGAAGGGGAAAAATAGAGGGCTTCTAGGGCATGGAGCTTTTCTATTTGTAAGCCATGTAGTAGTTACCTGTGAAATTTGACATAAGTTAACAAACTAAACCCTGATTTCTGCACTTCTTTCTATAGACTATGTTGTGAAAGTTTTAAAGTATTTAATGAAAACCAAGTTTCTAAGTTATTTAAACTCGTCTTCAGTTCTTCATTTCTTGGCTTGTTTTACACATGCAAGAATAATACTGTATCATTTCAAAAGGAATGGGTATCTTGTAGTCATTATAGGGATTAGTATCAGTAACGCCTAGAAACACAGAGCTTAAGTAGTCTAACTGTCTTTACATATATATTTCTTATAGCTCATTCCCTCCTACAGTTTGGAAAAATACTAAAATATATCTATTTTGAATACACTTGGATATCAAACTGTATCCACCAAAACTAGTTCTAATGAAAGAAAATAGAAGTAGAAGCAGGATGAATCCATCCAGATTCATTAGAATTGCACTTTCATATACAAATCTAGTATTGAATTTCTGAAGCCATATTTCTGACTTATTATTGACAAAGAAGTTAGGGCTCACATTTATATGCCTACAGCAACAAATAACATGTTTCTCTAGGCCAATCATTCCTCTATTTTATTTTCCTACAAATTCTTTCATGAAAACATCCTGTCTTTAATTTATCAACTTTAGCGAAGACTGCCTCCTGGGGGATTAAAATCAAACACAAAACAAGCTGTCCTAGAAATTGTTATTCCATTCTGCTGGTAACAGTTTAGAATGTATTTATCACACAGTCTGTGGTGGATCCAAGTTTTGTAAGGTAAAGCTTCCACAATTTTTGGGACTGCTCTCAAGAAAAAAAAAAAAGTGGGGGAGGAGGACAGAAATATATTACTGCTATAAATTTCATAGGAATATTAAATGATGTGAACCCATTGTTAGGACACCTTCCTGGGAATTAGTACAGTGAAAAGCAACCTATGTTTCCTTTGCTTCCTGGTAAATCTGCTCTTTAATGGTAATACTCATAGAACTGTAAGATGAGCAACTTAAGTAGGTGTCAAAAGGAGAAGACACCAAGATGAAAAAGAAGAGTAAAGAGATAAAATGGAGCATGTGTAAAAACGAAAGCCTGTCGTTCAAAGCTGATTCTAAATGACAGTGTGCTTCCTCACTGTCATATCCAGGGGTAATGTAACTTTGACACTCAGCTTTGTGTATGGGGAAAAGTCAAAAGGAAATCCATCCAGCATCCTATGCAGAGTTTATTGTTACTATACTGAATAAATCAAAATTGTTCATCATTAAATTTCTCATTAAACATTAGAAACAAATTCAAATTATTTCTCCAGGAAAAATATCATGAAACTTTCAACAACTCTGATGCCCACTGTGGTAAATAGAACTCACCAAACTTGGTCCTATTACCAATCCTAATTTTTTAAGGCTATTGATAAGTAGGGTGTTGATCATGAAGGTTGTATTTGTAATGATTTAAATTAGCAAATAGCAGGCTGGCGCCATGGCTCACTTGGTTAATCTTCCACCTGTGGCGCTGGCACCCCATATAGGAGCCGGGTTCTAGTCCAGGTTGCTCCTCTCCCAGTCCAGCTCTTTGCTGTGGCCCAGGAAGGCAGTGGAGGATGGCCCAAGTGCTTGGGCCCCTGCACCCATGTGGGAGACCAGGAAGAAGCACCTGGCTCCTGACTTCGAATTGGCATAGCGCTGGCCGTGGCGGCAATTTGGGCGGTGAATCAATGGAAGGCAGATCTTTCTCTCTGTCTCTCTCTCTCACTGTCTAATTCTATCTGTCAAAAAATAAATAAATAAATAAATTAGCAAATAGCAAAAAAAAAAAAAAAAGAAAGAAAGATGGAAGGAAGAAAAAAGAAAGAAAAAGATGGAAAGAAGGAAGGAAAGAAGCAAGGAATAGTAAGAGATTTGTTAAAATCTAGAGTATTTTAGATTTAGGAAATTTTTTATAAGATGAAGAAAATTCAGTGGGTTTCCATTAAAATTTAGATTTGTTTTACTTTTTGGTCTAAGCTCTCCTCATCTCTGTTTTCCTGAAAATGGACTCAAAGACACTAATCGGGCTATTTAATGCCGCTGTCTTAGTTAACAGATTTCTCTGGGTGAATAAAAATACATGGGGACTAAACATGCTAATGCCATGTCCCAGTCCCAAATTCAACGAGTTATGTTATATCTGTGCCATGACCTTAAATGGCTATATGCAAAATTAAGAGAGTAGAGCAGCAACTGTGCTTACAACATACTTCACAGGTGATGTTTGTTCAGGGGTAACAAGTAGGGTAAGTGTAGGCAGATGGATTCCAAAGAAATCAAAAGCTTGTTTAAATGCAAATGTTCTCAGAAAGAAGAAACATTTAGAGAAGAAATGATATATAAATGAATTCCCTCTTAGCAGAATGTTTTCTTCTTCATGTTTACAAGAGGCAACCTCAGGTGTCTAATGGAGATATACTGAATAACTAAAATTAGATACCTTTGCAAAAGGATTTTTAAAGCCTCTAAAAGCTTGTTGTCTTAAAGCTTGCACTTTATTTAGCTGCAGAAGTGAATCTGCAACCAAATTACAATCTTCCCTCTAGGAATTTTATACACCAATCTTGACTTCAAGATGAGTTGACACTTCAGGGCATAAAAGTGCAATTTAGTCTCTCTCTAATTCCCACTTAACTTCCATGATAACAACCTACTGCTTAGTGAAGTAATTAATGGAAAATTATGCATTTTTATTGGCAACTTGGGAAGTACTTTCAAGGAATAAGACAGTAATCACTGAGTCATAATTTCATACCAATTATTTTCAATCTCAACTATTTGGTCATAGCACCAGAATCAATGAATAATGTGCAAGGTGGGAGAGGGAATACTTTTGGCCTATCAAGAGATTTTTGTTTTTGAGAGGGGAGGAGAAGATGTAAATAAAATGTCATCTATATGTGAAGATAAATGATCAAAATAAATCTCTTATTTTTTGCCTTTAGATTCATTATTTCAGATGATATGCATCTGTTAGGTTATGTAATCCAATGGAATGTAGTTTGTAACTGCTTAAGAAAGAAAATAATTAAATCTTCATAGTTCACTTACATTTTTCTGCAGTGGATAAAATGAATATTTAGCAATGTGAGCTAACAGTTTGCAAATGTGCAATTAAAATCCTGGCTCTTCTCTAATTATGTAACACTTAAGTTAAATGGTCTTAATAGACATATAATGATAGCTTTATAAACCTACAGTTACTTATAATCAAATGTAATTTCTATTTCAGTTTTAAAGCATCCATTAAATGTCTATTATCATTTTTAAGTAATTTGGCAGACATTTAATGAATACTTTACAAACCTAAATAGTAATTATTTCAAGAGACAACTGTTAATATATAGGGGTAACACACCATTCATTTGAAAACAGTTTAAAAGTAATTAATAAATTATTTATGCCATACTCAAAGGATTTACTACAGGATGAAAACTCACAATTTTATTCTGGGTCATATGACATAACCTGTAATGTTACAAAAATATATGGAATGAATAGTCTGAGAATTCCATGAGTACTCTAGAAAACTGCTTTTTTTGCTAGGCAGAGTGAGAGTGTAGTTCATACTTTAATTCACTGCTATATTTTGGGGATGTTGCTGGGAAACAAAAAAATGTTCAATATAGACAGTTTTTCTTTGCAAGTTGTAGGTGATGAACCAGTTTCCAGTCTTTCAGAATAATGCGATGAACATGATCAGAACACTACTATTTCTCACTATATCTGAAACACCTTTTCACAACTGGAGTGCTAAAGATTCTTTAAGGCGATAAAAAAACTATGTATTATAAGTGAAGTTATCAAGATTTTCTCATAAAATAGAAATCACAATTTTTGGTTCATGAAGTACATACCCATCAGGACTAAAGGAAGATTATAAAGCCTTTTGTAAGTGTGATATATGCACTAATTTATTAACTAAAATTTGATATTTTTCTGTGTGATATAACATTTTAATAGTCCAAATGTGAAACTCTGGATGACATAGTTATACAAATATAGATAATTATTTGAGCATGTTTTAGCCAATGTCCATTTTTAACTATAATATTTAATTTATGATCATAGTATTATGAAACTTAGTTCATAATTTAGTTGTTTTCAATGATGTTGTCTCAGCATCATGTTACTTGTTACTTCTTGTCCTAATCATGACTTTTCTGACAATAAAAATAATATAAAATTTGTACTCATTCCACAAAGGGATACAGTCAGCTATTAAACATTATGGCAAATGTAAGATATAGATTTATATAACATACATACAGGTATATAGGTACATAGGGAAGAGGAAGATGATCTATCACTGTAATATTTAACTCTACTTATTTTTATGGAATTTCCTAGATAATTTTAAAGTGATATAAATAATAATAGAATTTATAAAATTTGGAGAACTCAACCTCTATTGACAAACTTGGTTAAATTTACAAAATTTATCATAAATATCCATGGTTAAATGATTCATAGTTTTATACTAATTGTTATAAAAATGATATTATAGAACTAACAGACAAGACTAAAGTTTACAACTCTGTTTTATATTGACTATGAACCACAATGTCACACATTAATAGGTATCCAACAAGTGAAATGACAAGTAGTCATTTGGGCATGCATGATAGAAGTTCAGCAGAGAGATTTGCACTAGACAAATTGATTTGGTGGGCATTGGATTATAGGTAATGATAAAAGTGATGTAATTTGTGCTGGCACTGTGGCACAGGGGTAAAGCTGCTGCTGTGAGGCCAACATCTCACATGGATTCCAGTCCCTGTCCAGGATACTCCATTCTGATCCAGTTCCCTGCTAACAGCCTGGGAAAAGCAGCAGAGAATTGCCCAAGTCCTTGGGCCTTTGCCCACATGGGAGATTTGGAAGAAGCTGCAGACTTCTGGCTTTGACCTGTCCCAGCCTCGGCCATTGTGACCATTTGGGGAGTGAACCAGTAGATGAAAGATCTTTCTCTGTGTCTCCCTTCCTCTTTAACTCTTTCTTTCAAATAAATAAAAAATAAGTCTTTTATAAAAAGCTAAGTAGTTATGTGAGATCAAAGACAGGTTGTATAGCTAAAGAACAAAGGAATATCAAAGATTAGGTTCTGTGTTACCCAACACTAAATAGTCAGGAAATGAAGACAAATGTGCAAAAATAAAGGACTGCATGGTGTCTGATGAGCAGAAGGGAAAATGAGCAAAAATAAAGGACTGAAATCCAAAGGAAGTCATACTTCCAAGAAGTAGAATATAATTAAACACATCATATATAGGTAATCAGGTCAGAGATTAAATATTGCTCATTAAATATAGCAGTAGAAAAGTAATTGGTAAATTGATTAAGAGTACTGAGCAGTGGGCTTGAAAGACTGATGGAGAAGTTTCAAGCTACAAAGAGAGATTAAAAAGTTTGGGTATATGCTTTAATATTTTCCCCATTCAGTATGTGATTCGTTGATGGTTTGTTATATATAACCTTTATAATTTTGAGGTTTCTTCCTTTAATACCTAATCTGTAGAGGGTTTTCATCATGAAGGGATGTTGATTTCTTTTTTAAAAAAAGATTTATGTATTTGAAAGGCAAGGAGATGGAGAGAGAAAGAAAGATAGAAAGGGAGAAAGAGAGAGAGACAGAGACAGAGAGATCTTCCCTCTTCTCTTTCACTCTCCAAATGACCACAATGATCAGGGCTAGGTCAAAGCCAGGAGCCAGGAGCTTCTTCTGGGTCTCCCATGTGGGTATAGGAGCCGAAGGGCTTTGGCCCTCTTCCACTACTTTCCCAGGTGCATTAGCAGGGAGCTAGATTGGAAATGGAGCAGCCAGAACTCAAACCAGTGCCCATATGGGATGCAGACACAGCAGGAAGAGGCTCAAACTATTACACCACAGCACTGGCCTATGATGTTGAATCTTATCAAACACTCTCTCCACATCTTCGCAGTACCATTATGGTTTCTATTCTTATTTTTCCTCAGATCTAGAATAAGACAAAGCTGTCCATGTTTATTGCTCTTACTCAATATATTATTGCAAACTTAGGAAGAGCATTGGGGAGGAAAAATAAATAAAAGACATCAAATTTGGAAAGGAGGAATCCAAATGTTCCATTTCCAGAGGCATGGTATTGTACACTCCACCAATAAAGCTGTTGGAACTGATAAACCAAGTAAATAAAGTTGTAGGTTACAAAACAGATATTCCAAAAACAATAGATTTTTGTACAACAATAATGAACTCAAAAAGGAGAAGTCACAAAAATATCACATTCACAATAGTTACAAACATGAAATACTTAGAAAGAAATATAAACAAAAAGGTGAAAGGTGTCTACAAAGAAAGTTATAAAACACTGATGAAACAAATCATTAAGAACACAAAAAATGGATTAGAAAAATTAATATAATTTAGATGTTTATATTACCCAAAACAAACCACAGATTCATTGCAATCTCTCTCAAAATATCCATGACATTCTTTACAGAATTAAACAATAGCAAAATTCACAGAGTCCAAAAGATCTAAAATAGCCAGTGCACTCCTGAACAACTACAATAATTAAAAATACAAAAATAAAACAACACTGAAAAACAAAAACAAAACCTAAAGCAAGCTGAGGCATCACAATACTTGACTTAAAATCATAGTACAAAGCTGTAGTTATTAGAATAGCATGATACTGGCACAAAGTGACAAATACAAAAATGGAAGAGAACAGGGAACCAAGAAATTAATCTACACACATATAGCCAACTTATTGTTGAGAACAGTGCCCATACCATACACTGGTGAAAAGATAATCTCTCTAGAAACAATGCTAGCAAAACTGGATGTATATGTATAGAAGAATAGAATTAGATACTTACATCTTGCTGTGTACCAAAATCTACTCAAGGTGGATCAATGAGTTAAATTTAAAACCTGAGACTCTGAAATTACTGGAAGAAAATGTAGAGGAAATCATTCAAGACATTGGTGTAGATGATGACTTCTTGGATAAGACCCCCAAAGCAAAGGCAACAAAAGCAAAGCTAGAAAAATATGGTTATATCAAACTCTGATGCTTCCGCACATCAAAAGATACTAACAATAGAGTGAAGAGACATTCAACAAAACGGGAAAAATTTTTTAAGCTACGTAATATATGGATTAATATACAAAGTATATCAGTGACTCAAAAACTCAACAACATAAAACAACCAATCAAGTTAAGAAACAGCAAAGGACCTCAGTATATAATTCTCAAAAGAAAAAATATGAATTGCCAAGAAATATATTTAAAAAATTTTTTAAAAAATGCTCGACACTACTAGCCATCAGGGAAATGCAAATCAAAACTACAATGAAAAATCACCTTACCTGTGTCAGATGGCTATTACAAAGAACAAGCAATGCTGGTGAGGATGTGGAGAAAGGCATCGTTTTTAAGAAATGTAAATTAGATGGGGGGGGTGGTGCTGTGGCACAGTGGGTTAACACCTGGCCTGAAGTGCCAGCATCCCATATGGGTGCCAGTTCGAGACCTGGCTGCTCCACTTCCTGTCCAGCTCTCTGCTGTGGCCTGGAAAGCAGATGGCTTAAGTCCGTGGGCCCCTGCACCACCCACATGGGAGACCCTGAGGAAACTCCAGGCTCCTGGCTTCAGATCAGTGCAGCTCCGGCTGCTGCAGCCAATTGGAGAGTGAACCATCTGATGGAAGATGTCTCCCTCTCTCTCTCTCTCTTTCTCTCTCTGCCTCTCCCTCTCTCTGTGTGACTCTAACTTTCAAGTAAAATAAATAAATCTTAAAAAAAGAAATGTAAATTAGTGTAGCTACCATGGGAAGCAGTATGTGTATTTTTTTTGTAATTAAAAGACAATTTTATTTTGATGCAAAAGATTGAAATCTATGCAGTCTTTTCATGCATTTTCATGCAGTTTCAAGATACAATTCTTTGTTTGTTTGTTTGTTTTTTTCTTTTTTTTTAAATTTTAATTTAATGAATATAAATTTCCAAAGTACAGCTTAGGGATTACAATGGCTTCCCCCCCATAACGTCCCTCCCACCCGCAACCCTCCCCTTTCCCACTCCCTCTCCCCTTCCATTCACATCCAGATTCATTTTTGATTCTCTTTATATACAGAAGATCAGTTTAGCATACATTAAGTAAAGATTTCAACAGTTTGCTCCCACACAGAAACATAAAGTGAAAAATACTGTTTGAGTACTAGTTATAGCATTAAATCTCAATGTACAGTACACTAAGGACAGAGATCCTACATGAGGAGTAAGTGCACAGTGACTCCTGTTGTTGACTTAACAAATTGACACTCTTGTTTATGGCATCAGTAATTACCCTAGGCTCTTGTCATGAGCTGCCAAGGCTATGGAAACCCCCTGAGTTCACCGACTCTGATCATAATTAGACAAGGCCATGATCAAAGTGGAAGTTCTCTCCTTTCTTCAGAGAAAGGAACCTCCTTCTTGGATGACCCGTTTTTTCCACTGGGATCTCACTCGTGGAGATCTTTCATTTAGGTTTTTTTTTTCCCCCAGAGTGTCTTGGCTTTCCATGCCTGAAATACTCTCAGGGGCTTTTCAGCCGGATCCGCATGCCTTACGGGCTGATTCTGAGGCCAGAGTGCTGTTTAGGACATTTGCCATTCTATGGGTCTGCTGTATATCTCACTTCCCATGTTGGATCATTCTCTTCCATCCGCTGATTCACTCCGCAAATGGCTTGAATGGCTGGAGATAGGCCAATCTGAAGCTAGGAGCCAGGAGCTTCTTGGTCTCCCACATGGGTGCAGGGGCCCAAAGCACTTGGGTCACCTTCCACTGCTTTCCCAGGCCATAGCAGAGAGCTGGATCGGAAGTGGAGCAGGTGGGACTTGAATCACTGCATGTATGGGATGCCCGCACTGAAGGTGGCAGCTTTACCCACTAAGCCACAGCGCCAGCCCCAAAATTTGAATTGTCAAACTTGTTCTCTAAAATATTTAGGAGAATCTATTAGTTTCCTAGGAGTACTGCAACAAAGCACCACAATTTGCATGCTTTAAATAATAACAATTCATTGTCTCACTCTTCAGGAAGTTTGAAGTAAAAGTTCGAAGACTGAAGTGTTGATTCCTTCCAAAACTTGGCAAGGAAAGATCTGTATGAAGGCTTAATCCTTAGCTTCAAATGGCCATCTTCTTCTTCTTTACATGGAGGCACATGCATGTTTGTGTGCGTGTGTGTGTGTGTGTGTGTACATTTCCAAGTTTCCCCTTTTTATAAAAGCACAAGTTAGAATAGATCTATCCTATCACCTCATTTTAATTTTATTGTCTAGGTAAGATCTTCTCTTCAAATAAGACCACATTATGAGGTACTGGGGATGAAGACATCAGCAAATGAATTTGGACAACAGTTCAATTCATAACAGGGAAAATGTGTTGCATTGTTATGAAACAGGCAGTAAAATTAGAAATTATTAATAAAAGATATTCCCAGGAAAAGAGGACATCAGGCAGAGTAGGAATTATTGTGATCGAAGCCAAGCTGGACAGTGCATCACTGAAAAGGGATATAGACAGAATCAGAAGGGCAGGCAGCGGGAGGGGGAAAACCAGTAACAGCAGAATTCTAAAAGATCAGTATAATGAATTCATTAAAAGAGGGTGGAAAAATTCGTCTCTGGATTTTTGAGAACAACCTAAAAAGTGTTTTTCCCCTTCCTTAAAACAACTAGGAAATGGGGTAAACTCCAAAAATAGAGACAGAGCTGTCCAAGACAAAAGTCAAGAGCCAAGAAGTCATAGAGGGTTTCTCTTGTGGGTGGCAGGGACCCAAATACTTGAGCCATTGTCTATTGCCTCCTTACAGATGTTGCACAATAAGCAGATCCCAAGGTAAGGAAGAGAACTCACAGAAGTTCTATGATTATTCTGGCTTTCTGCATGAAAGGACTTTCTTGAACCTGATGCAGGAATGGAAAGGAGAAGGAGAAGAGGAGGAGGAGGAGGAAGAGGAGGAGGGAGAAGTGGGAGGGAGAGGAGGAAGATGAGGAGGGGAGGGGGGTAAGGAAGATGAAGGAGAAGGAAAAGCATGATGATCATATCCACTTGTGGAGACAGAAATGTGCAGAGGTTGGTTCTGCTGGAATATGATAGAATAGAGACTAGAAAGAAGTGTGATAGGAAGACAATTTGCTTTGGTGTACTTCCATCTGTTATAAAGCATAAACCACATATGCTCAGGATAAAGATCTAATGATCTTGTACAGACCAAAGATAACCATTTTCTTGGATATCTCTTTAGAAACTATGCTAGAAAGATGGCATGGGGTGGAATGAGAAGGCCATGCCAAGATGGCCACTGGCAAAGGAGCCTCCATGGCAACAGGCTGTGATTGGCTAGGGCATAAACTGCCCCTTGACCAGATTGGCTGCCTCGGCTATATAAGCTGCTGTACCAAATGAAATAAGCAAGTCTGCAGGCTTCTCGCCTCTGGCCTGCTTTCACCTGGCTCCGCGCTTCTCCTCTCAGAATGAATCCACCTCAACAATGGCATAGAACATCTTTGAAGTATGAAAGGAAAAGATTTATTGTCAAATTACAATTGAATATCCAGTAAGATATTCATCACAAGCCAATATAAAATTAATACTTTCCCAGGCAACAAATGTTGGGAAAATTTATCACACAACTAAGCAGAACTACATGAAATATTAAAAATTTTGGAGTAAAGGAATTGACATCAAGTGAAAACTAAGAAACACACAAGGAAATGGGAAAATTAAATTAAAAGACACAATTTGATGGCAAAAATGTTTTTAAATAGATGAATTTTTTTGTAATACACATTCTCATGGGTTTGTTGATAACCTTTTATAAGATGTTTATCATTACTATTATTTGAAATGCTAGGATTTAGAGAGTGGCAGAGACACAGAGTGACCTTCCTTGCATTGGTTTGTTCCAAGATTGTCCACAGCAGCCTGATCCTGGACAGATACAGAGAGAAGCCAGAAATCAGAACTCAGTCCAGCAGGAAGAAATTAGCATTAACAGGAGAGTGGATATGAAACAGAGAATCTAGAATTTGAACCAGGTGCTTGGATAGTGAGAATTCTAAGCAGCATCTTAACCACTCTCATCCCCAGAGATCCAATATTATGTGAAAATGAACTAAAAACATATGAATGCATACAGTGAACACTAAAATAACCACAAAATAGTTGTAACTGATTAATTAATAAATGGAATACTGACAAATAATAAATAAGGGGCCGGGCATCTAGAGCAATATGTCATTCTGGAGTATCTGTGTTTCATTCCCAACTTCAGCTACCTGCCAATGCACAGGTTGGGAAATGGCAGTGAGGGCTCAAGAACTGGATTTCTGCCCACTAGCTGGGAGACCTGGACTGCATTCTCTGCTCCCAGCTTCAGTCAAGACTCAGTTTCCAGTCATTTCACACATTTGGGAAGTGAACCAGAAGAGGGGAATGATCTCTCTCTCTCCCTTTCCCTCCCTCTTTCTCTCTCATTCTCTCACTTTACATCTCACTGACATTCTAAATATACACAACTTTAAAAATAATAATAAATGAAAAGATAAGTAAACAATAATGGAAATAGGTGGGGTAAGTAATAAAGAAGACTGAAAGGAAACGGATTTATGGGTCATTCTTTGCATCCCTTTCCCTCTATTTATTATTTTCAGTATGAATACAGGAAAATAACTCAGGAAAGTCCATTTTCTATGTGTGTTTGTTAGAAACACTTCTCTTGTTTTTTTTAATTGCTAACCCTTGCTCACATATTTATAGATATAAATCATCTAACCTTGTACTAAATTCTATGCTCATGGAACATTGAAAACACTACATATGGATAGGAAAATAAGAAACCACACTCATATCTGCTCAAACTCATGCTTACCTATTCCATAATACTGTATTTAAAAGGCACAGAGACAAAGGTAAAAATACTAAGAATTCAAGGCAGTGAGAAAATAGCATTAAATCAATAACAGGGCTCTTCTGAATATGAAATTGTGTGTAACTGCACAAGTTACAGCATATGAAGATGGCCCTAGATGAAAAATGGTGTTATTTTCTTCTAACCTATAGGTAAAATCAGAATTTCCATTTTTAATTACTTTAATTCAAAAAAATCACAAGGAAATGCCAGCCAGTAGAATATAAAAAAGCAAATATCTTATTATATGTGCCTTTAAAAAATTTGAAAAACATAACAATAAATTTGTATATTATATGTTATTTGTTCATTGAAATTTTATAACTGCTGAGAGATAAAAATTATCTATGGGCCAGCCACATGGCACAGTAGGTTAATCCTCTGCTAGCAGTGCAGGCATCCCATATGGGCACTTGTTCTAGTTCTGGCTCCTCCTCTTTCAATCCAGCTTTCTGCTATGGCCTTGGAAAGCAGTAGAAGATGGTCCAAGTGATTGGGCTCCTGCACCTGTGTAGGAGACCCAGACGAAGCTCCTGTCTCCTGGTTTCAGATCAGCCAGCTCTGGCCATTGTGGCCATTTGAGGAGTGAACCAGAGGATGGAACACATTTCTCTCTGTCTCTCCCTCTCTCTGTATGTAATTCCACCTCTCAAATAAATAAATAATATTTTAAAAAAGGTGACCTAAACAACTTGAAACATAGAATATGATGATGGATTAAAAGCCAGTACTGTTGTGATGTTCATTCTCTGCAAGTTGATCTGTCAAAAACCTAGCAGAAATTGCTTTTTAAAACTGTTTAAGAGAACTTTAATTATTACTAAGCACTTTAGGCTAGAAATGTCCAGGATTTTTTTTAACTTGAATGAGCCTTTCTGTAATTTTGCATTAAAATGTTAAGCCATAAAAACCATTGATTACAAGCTCATTGAAACTTAGATGCAATCACCAAGTTAGGCCTGTGTGTATTTGGAGAAAATGGTATCTACCTAGTGGCAACAAGCCCAGGCTCGTTACTATGGTCTAACGAGTTTGTTCAACAGTTTGTTGAGCATGGAATCGGACTTTAGCTAGTTTAGTTTTGTTGCTACCACTCCATGACTTATTCTATACAGAGTATTCTCATAATGAAGTAGGCAGGCATACAGGTTAACATTGATCAGATTTGTGAACTGAAAGACCATGCCTTTGCCATGCCCCTGTGTGGCCTCATGCCCCTACCTGATGCCTTTGCCACGCCCCCTCATTCCCGTACCTGGCCACTCCTGGTTGCCCACCAGCCTATTGGGTTAATTAACCACTCCCTTTTAGAAGTGGGTTAAAAGCCGGGACATGGTGTGGCCCAGCCCCGCTCTTCTTCCCTGGCCTCTTGTCAGGAGGGGGTGCTTGCTGTAGCCCCACACCTCTAGGGTGCATGACCTTTGGGCCATGTTCTCTAGGCTTCCTGGCCCAGATACAGGCCTAGATGCTCTTCCATATGGCTGGTTCCTGATGCTCAGTATGAACCTCTGTTTACCTCTCTGTCTTAAGTAAAGCTCTCACTCTCCTATGCATCTTTCTCACTAAATAAAAGCTTAAAACATGCCATGCTGCCTCATTTATCTGTGTCCATATTTAGAATTATTCTCTAAATATTACGCAAGAACCCTCTTGGGCTTATTAATATTGTGGATTTAGTAATAAGGCTGTGGTGAAATCGTAAGGCACCCCAAATTTCAGCAGTGCATGTGAGACCCTGGATAGCATTTCTAGGGAACTTTAAGGGGCCACATTTCAGTGTAAATTTTAGGGGGTCTTCTCTGATTTCAATGGCTCCTCTCATGTATTGTTCATCTAGATAACTTTTAAGAACATTACTAAATTTCAAAACGCACTAATCCTCACATTCTGGTGATTGATTTCAGGTCACAAAAGATCATAATGATAGGTCTAAGAGTCAAAGGGATCACACAAACAAGACTAGTGTCTGCAAATACTAACTGATAGAATAAAAAAGGGAGAGAACGATCCAACATGGGAAGCGAGATACACAGCAGACTCATGGAATGGCAGATGTCCTAAACAGCACTCTGGCCTCAGAATCAGCCCTTAAGGCATTCGGATATGGCTGAAGAGCCCATGAGAATATTTTAGGCATGGAAAGCCAAGACACTCTGGCAATGGAAAAAAAAAAAAAAACTAAATGAAAGATCTCTGTGAGACCCCAGTGGAAAGAACGAGCCATCAAAGAAGGAGGTACCTTTCTCTGAAGGGAGGAGAGAACTTCCACTTTGACTATGACCCTGTCGGAATAAGATCAAAGTCTGCGAACTCAAAAGGCTTCCCAAGCCTTGGCAACTCATGACTAGAGCCTAGGGAGATTATTGACGCCTTAAACAAGAGTGTCAATTTGTTAAGTCAATAATAGGAGTCACTGTGCACTTACTCCTCATGTAGGATCTCTGTCCTTAATGTGTTGTTCAATATGAATTAATGCTATAACTAATAATGAAACAATATTTTACACTTTATGTTCTGTGTGGCTGCAAACTGAAGAAATATTTACTTAATATATACTAAATTGATCTTCTGTATATAAAGATGATTGAAAATGAATATTGATGTGGATGGAATGGAAGAGGGAGTGCGAGATGGGAGGGTTGTGGGTGGGAGGGAAGTTATGCGGGGGAAAAACCATTGTAATCCATAAACTGTACTTTGGAAATTTATATTTACTAAATAAAAGTTAAAAAAAAAAGATTTATTCCCCCAAAGGTGTCAGTCAAACACTACTTTTATGCAAAATAATTTCCCTCTTGAATATCTTCTCCCGCACTTTCTTTCCCTTTATGTTTGTGATAGCTTTATTTTTTCATGTAAATGTGATGCAAATACAAAGAAAACGAATCCAATGTAGTTCATTGAAACAATTGTAAGAATGTAATGATATTCCTTCCCTCCCTCCCACTCTCTTTTCCTATCTCCTCCCCTTCGGTCCCTTCTTCCTTCCTTCTTTCCTCCTTCATTTTTGACATAACATATTGTTAAGCTAACTGTAAATTTCATTCAGAAATTCAAAGTTCTTAACATACTCAAATGATTATGAGGAAGAAGAACATGTGACACCTTTGTATTTTAAGATACAGTAAATGTTCATTGAGGCAATTGTCAAGGAGGCTGCATGACTGAAATTGTCAACTAAATATGTAGATAATGAAACAGAAGAGAAAAATATAGAAATATTCTCATGGTTACATGACCGCTTGTTATGTTGAGAGTAATAACTCAATGAGAGATGGAGTAATTTTTTAAAATATTTTGCTGGGGCAGGCACTGTGGCATAGTGGGTAAAGCTGCAGCCTGCCATGCCGGCATCCCTTATGAGTGCCGGTTCAAGTCTTGACCACTCCACTTCCGATTTACCTCTCTGCTGTGGCTTGGGAAAGCAGTGGAAGATGGACCAATCACTTGGGCCTCTGCATCCAGGTGGGAGATGCAGAAGAAACTCCTGGCTCCTGGCTTTGGATCTACGCAGTTCTGGTTGTTGCAGCCATGTGGGGTGTGAACCAGCAGATGGAAGATCCCTCTCTCTCTGACTCTCCTCTCTCTATGTAACTGTGACTTTCAAGTAAAATAAATAAATCTTTTAAAAATATAATATTTTACTGAAGATACTGTAAACATATTGGGAAATGAATAAATAATCCTTAGCTTCCAGTATATACACAAACTCATACTGAAGAATTTAAGAATAGATGGAAGAAAGGGAAGTTGAATTATTTTCTCATAAAGCAGTAATTATTTTCTTATAAATCATTTTCATCCTAGAAAGTGTAGCTAGCCACAATTTGAATAGAGACTGATAGCTGTTGAGGTAGCATGTTTTTAGTGCCTACTCATATCTCAACAAATGGCATTAACATTTCTTTACATAAGTCCTCCATCTATGTTTCCATGTCCAATAATAAGCACCTGCATGTCTATAAGATGATTACCTATGCACTGGTGACTAGATCCAGATTTATCAGCACCAGTAGAGAACAATTGCCTTGAAAGTTTTATGCTCCTGTCAACCTGTCTTAAACTCTGAGAGCTGTGTGTGATGGTATAAATATCCCAGGTTCCTTATTTCTACTCAGGAAAACAGAAATTTTGACCATACTTTCAAGAGACTGCCTCTGAAGCACTGAGCTAAAGTTATTCTTTGTGTGCCTTTTCAAATAATTCACTCTTTAGGACTCCTCTCATTTCCTGTCTCATATCCACAGGTACCATCTATACTCCCAGGTTTTAGGTAATAATAAGTCGTCCTCGTCTCAGGATATAAATCCTCCTCATCCTGCTTTGTGCTGGAAGGTCAAATTTTATGACTATGATTCCAGTATAATTATAATAGCATACCTTTACAGTTGTATTATTATATTTGTATCTTAAAAAGTGATCTCGTTTGTAAAATAGGGTGTGTGGCCAGCATTTTATACAGAAAAGTAGTTGCAACAATAACCACATTTTATCCATAAGACAGAAAGCAGAAAAATATACAAAATATTATTTTGGAACCAAAGTATGAGGCAAGGCAGATGTCTGTGATGTTTAAAATGAAAACTACATTTTAAACAAGCTAGAAACTTTGTGAATATTGTTTGCAGGAGATTTCTTAAGAACATTTTGAAAAGATGAACTCCAGGTGGAAAGAGTAATTCCTGATATAGCAAATAAATCAAAGGAAGGGTAGAGTTGACAGAACAGATAATAAATTGTGTATGCTCTGACAATGTGGAAATCATTCATCTAACATAAAATGGGAGCAGATGGCTTTTGGTAAGAAGATAAAAACTAAAATTAGTTTTATGATTACCTCATTGTAATTGCTAGATGTCAAAGGGTATTATTTAGAGCTAACAAATCAAACAGTGAAAAAATAAACTTATGTAAGAAAGCACTGAAACATCTATGAAAGTAATTATTATTTGTTAAGTTTGTTGATGGTGTGTTGGAGGGGGGATAGAAAAGTATATACATATATAATTTTATATATAAATATATATTTCTATATTTTAATATATATCATATGTTTAATATATTAATATATTTAATACATTATACTACATATAATAAATAATATACATATTAATATATCAATTTTAATGATGATTAAAATAAGAATTCCTCAAAAATACCTTGAAATATTCTATAAATACAAATATATTATATCAAAATTACAAACTTCCCTATTAGAAATAAAACAAAATAGGAAATAAAACAAACATCTAAACTGAATGTTTTATGCATTATGATAGTTAATTTCATGCAATCACTTATGTAAAATAGTCTACCAAGTTGTTTGATCAAACACTTGTCTAGGTGTCACTTTCTGATAAAATTAACATTTTTTGATAGATTCTAAGTAAAATGGATTATTTTCCAGAATGTGGGTGGGTATCATCTAGCCTATTGAAGGACTTATAAGCAAAGATCGAGGAAGAAAGGGTCTTGAAAAAATATAATCTACCATCTGGAAAGATTCTGATGAAGAGGGGAGTGTTGAACTCCCAAATTCTGAGGTGTTTAGTTTTGTTGTTGTTGTGTGTATGTTTTATTATTTAATCTTTTTGACAATACAATCATATCTTTCACTTCCTTCTGAAGAAGCAAATTCACATGACCTGATATAATTGTAATGGCCTCCTTTGAACTAGTTTCCTTGCAAGAAACTGAATTATCATCAGAGCTCACCCTCATTAGGTCAATATTGTTCCAGCCTTGTAACTAAACTCAGTTCTTAGCAGACCTAAAAAAAATATGGTCAAAGTGTGACCCATAAGAAGATAGAACATATTTCCAAAGAACTACATAATTTCTACAAGGTATACAACCAGAACTTGTAGTAACGTGTGTAGAATTAATACCAAGGGCCAAAAAAATTGGTGGGGAGGAATTTAAAATTGTATCAGTAAAAATACATTGAACTAGGCCTAATAAGCAGATTCTTCATTTTACAGTACAAGGTGTTAGAAAGGGATCTAATTGGTTGATTGGTTGCTTCAGTGCTTGAATGAAATATAAACCAAATAAATGAAGTTGAAAAATTACAACTGGCTTGATATGAACACAGATAGTGATTTAAATGTTAGTGGGATTTGGATCTCATAGTATATTTATTATGTGAAATATGAACATCCACACTAGAGTCTAGTGGGCAAATGTTTCTTAATGATTGTGAAAAATATGTTAGTGAGTCTCATTATCCGTGAAGAGCTCTGTGGTCATCCTTTCCCATAGGTCGAAAAACACAGTGGGGTCTGCTGCCTGTGAATAGGGAAACGGGAAATACAAAGGAGATAATTCGACCCTGAGGAGACAGGAGCCAAATGCCATCACTTAATTGCTAAAGTCAAGATGGGAAATGATAACATAATGGACGGTAGGTGCAAATAATAATGAGAACAGAATGACTCAGAATCTTATGGGGTTAATTAATGGATCTTGGTGACACTAGGTGTGGAAAGACGGGTATTTCAGCTAAATTCTCACTTGATCCGTATATGCAGAAACATTCTGGGCAAAGAAAGTAAAGAATAATCTGAATCATAAAAACAGAGTGTACACTCAAATGAATTTCCAGATCAAGGTCAATTTGCTAACCCTGAAAGGGAAGCCAAGACCCTTTGAGGAAGAACTCCACTATCCTGCCAAAAATGTGCATTGTTAATCTTTACCCCACCATTAAAGGGCACTGAAACTTCATATAGAAGAAGGAGCTCATAGAGAGATAGCCAGGGACTTGGAAATGAGGTTAATAAACAAGAAATCCAGATTTTCAAAGAGTAAGAACAGAATAAAAACAATTGTTATTGATGAAACTGAAAAGTTTTCTACTGATCCACAAAGTTATTGAAGGCACTATTTATAACAACATTTTCTTCTAGAGTTTATTTGTGTATGCCAATGTTTTTATTAAGCATCTCAGTTTTTCAAAAGAATTGTCTCAGTTCTTTCAGCCCATTGCAGGTGTTTACCTTTAGCTGAAATTATTCCTTCACATTATAAAGAAGCTGAATAAGAATTCCACAGAAACTTTTGTTTCTCCATACATTTAGCTTGTCAATTTAAAATGCAAGATCTTTAGTTCTTCACTTTTCTCAATTGATCAGGATTAATAACTGGAAAATGAACATGATGCTCCCCTTCACACATGATATGCATTTAATGGTATAATTAAATCAACATCACTCAAACGCTCTTCCATTTTGATTGTATTTGGAATGAATACATGTGACCATATAAAATCATATTGCAATACATAGTTTTTCTTTTATTTATATGTTAGTTACAGCACTGTGAAATTTATCATTTGTCAATTACTTTTCTGATACAACAATCATTCAGATAAACACAACAATGTATTGTAATTTATGATTTTTTTCGGACTGTATTTTTTTGTAGTCTTCCATCACAAGTCCTATGCTTTACATTGGTTGAATTCATTTAAATTTGCTTTAAACATATTGTTAATATCATTTACTCTGGCAGGTGCCGTGGCTCACTTGGCTAATTCTCCGACTGCGGCACCGGCACCCCAGGTTCTAGTTCTGGTTGGGGCGCCGGATTCTGTCTTGGTTGCTCCTCTTCCAGTCCAGCTCTCTGCTGTGGCCTGGGTAGGCAGTGGAGGATGACCCAGGTGCTTGGGCCCTGCACCCGCATGGGAGACCAGGAGGAAGCACCTGGCTCCTGGCTTCGGATTGGTGCAGCATGCCAGCTGCAGCGTGCCGGCCATGGCAGCCATTTGGAGAGGGAACCAATGGAAGAAGACCTTTCTCTCTCTCTCTCTCTCTCTCTCTCTCTCTATTTCTCTGCCTGTCAAAAAAAAAATCATTTACTCTGAAATCTTTATGTGTGATCTAAGATCTATTTAATGTGAAAATCAAGTTTTTGTTTTGTTTTGTTTTGTTTTGTTTTAATCTATCCATGCACTTGTTAACAAATAAATGTACAGGGGCCAGGGTTCTGGCGTAGTGGTTAAAGCTGCCACCTGCAGTGCCAGCATCCCATATGGGTGCCAGTTCACTATCCAGCTGCTCTACTTCTGATCCAGCTCTCTACTATGGCCTGGGAAATCAGTAGAAGATGACCCAAGTCCTTGGGCCCCTGCACCTATGTGGGAGACCTGGAAGAATCTCCTGGCTCCTGGCATTGGATTGGCACAGCTCTGGCCATTGCAGCCATCTGGGTAGTGAAGCAGCAGATGGAAGACATCTCTCTCTGCCTCTTCTCTCTCTGTGTAACTCTGCCTTTCAAATAAATAAATAAATATTTAATAAATAAATTAATAAATGAATGTACAATTATGTTGAAGTCATCTAATTATTTCTTCATAATAAAATAATTTCATAATTTTTAATTTCATTTGTATCTTTATACATTGGTCCCTAAATGATAGAATATGTCTTAATTTTATAAAGTGTGCAAATCGTATGCTATGTGAATTGTTTGTTTACTTTTTCTCAAAACTGCAATTGGAATAATCATACTTTAAGCTCAGTTCATTTGTTTTCCTGTGGATGTGATATTATGTGAAAATGATGTATTCTCATGTCATGGTATTTTATATTATTTTCAGGGCTTAGTTACACAAATAATGCTGATTTAGACAGTATTATATATGTATTATAGTGGGTTAAATAAGCATTTATCTAGGGTTAATTTGGAATTTGAGAGTTATAGTATTGTTTATCAGATTTTGTGATTTTGTTCTTTACAGTAGTTGGAACAATTTTCTTTTTGTCAATAATAATACAAAGAATTCTTCTTGTCTAAATCCTTGACAAACTATTGCCTTTTTGAATTTATTTAAGAGCATGCTTTATTTAAGTCAGAGACCTCCAGCTGTAATGCCCAGATAAGTGAATCCCCAAGAAGATATCAGTGACCGGATCACACTGAAATGCAAAAGCAAGGTTTATTTTAAAAGTACAAGCCCTGACAGGGACCTCATCTGACCAGCCGATACAGCAAGAGCAGAGGAAGGCCCAGGTCTTTGTTCGGGGACACTTTTAAAGGGAAGATACCTCAGCAAGGGCTTAGGGTGCGGGGCCTTTTGTGATTGGGCAGGGCATTGGGGGTGGGTCTACGTTTGGCTTGGGTTCAGGGAGTTACCTCATTTGGTAATCTCTACTGAGCTGCCCTTTGTCTGCTGAGCTAACTATCCTTGGTAAGCTTTGATATCTCTGGAATGCCTGAATTCCTGCTTTTACAAGGACTCAGGTCTGCCATGGGAAACGGAGGCTGCTTTTTATTGTTTCAAAATAGAGTCACTTTGGTTCTTCACAGCCAAAGTGGCCTGGTAGGGGTTCAAAGAGAGGCAAAACCTGAAGGGGTTGGTGGAACTATGGTTTTTAAGCACAATTTTGGAGAAGAAACTGTCAATCAGTACAAGGCAGGGATAAAGTCATCAAAAGAACTGATTTGTCATCTTTTTACCCCATCTGACTCGCTCATGAAAAAACAAAAGAGCCATCAGAAGGGTGGGATACCTAACTGGTTTTACAGTAAACTGGGAGTTCAGAAGGGTGGAATTACCACTCCATTGCTATTCTCATAAGATTGGGAGCTCACAAGTAATGGATCAGTTTGGTTTGACCTCACTAAAGATAACTTTTGAGGGAAGCATTTTCCATTGGATCAACTTATTATTTCCATTGGACTCCTTATTAACCTATCTGACCTCTCACATTCCCTCCCCAGCAAAATGAACCCTAACTTCTGTTAGGGTGTATGAGATTATGATCACTCTGGCTTCTTCCAGCTGAGTAGGGGCAGAGTAAGGGTTCCAGCAGGAGGTAGCCTCTCTAGTGGGGTGCAGAGCCAGCTTACAGAAACTTCTTCCATCTGAGGTTTCATGTGCATTACCATCTAGAATTTCACTCTTTCAAGTCTGGAGAAAACAAATATAACAAGCAGATTAAATACATAGGGTCGGAAACAAAGGACAGTCATTAGAGGACCTAAGAAAGGTGCTATCCAAAACATATGGAAGTTTTCCCATTGAGAGGCAAATAGAAACTGACAGGAGAGACTTGATAATCAGGCAGCTGTCAAGACCTGGCCAAGTACAGGCCAAGACCTATCTATCTTTTCACATGGGGTGCTGGAAGAGGCATCACAAGGCACATATGAACCTCCTTAGGGAAGGAGGTTGGCCTGAATAGAAGGCTTGTGGCAATTCTAAAAGGAAATTTACAGTTCTACTACAATGTTGCTGACCCTACTTGGCTGAAGTATTATTTTAGTAATAATTTAAATGCATTTTATATTTAAATACATTTTATGGACAGCAATATAAGTCAAATGCAAAAATAATGAGTTCTTAATATTTACATGTGTTTGCATGTGTGTGTATGTTAATTATCACCCAGATCAAGATATTGATCATTTTCATTATCATGGAAGAATATTTCAATCCCACACCCCTCCATCCTTAGTAACTACATTGTTTGTGAGGATATAAATTAATACACTCATTATGGAAAAATGGTTGTGATGTTCATAACAGACTAAGACACTAACAGCCATATGACCCCACTTTTGGTAATATCTCCAAAGAAAATTATTCTCTTGAAGAGAACTCTGCAGTCCCGTGTTCACTAAGTACAAAAAAACTAATTGTTGGTAGATAAATGAATAAGAAAAATATAAAGCACCTGAATGCATATAATGGAAGATTATTTAGCCTTGAAAAAAGGGACCTTGCCAATTGTAATTTTGAGCATGATCAAGGAGGACATTATGTTAAGTGAAAAAAATCAAAAACAGAATAAAGACATATGAACAATCTAGGATAGTAGAGTTCACAGAAGTAAAGAGTAGAAGAATGAAAGTGGATGCTTACCCCATCATAGGTAAGTCAACTCAAGATGGATCAATGACCTAAATGTAAGAATTTAAACTATGAAATTATTAGAAGAAAACATAGGGGAAACATTTCATGATGTGGCATGGGTGATGACTTCTTGAATAAGTCTCCCAAAACACAAGCAACAAAAGCAAAACTAGACAAACATCATTATATCAAACTAAGAAGCTTCTTCCAGCAAAGGAAAGAATCCTGAGTGAAGAGACATCTCACAGAATTGGAGAAAATATTTGATGAAGTATTAATATACAGAATACATAGACACCTTAAAAAAAAAAACAACAACTAAAAATAACCAACCCAGTTAAGGAATTAGCAAAGTAGCTGAATAGACAGTTCTCTAAGGAAGAAATAGAAATGACCACTAAATATATATATATAAACAAATGCTCAACATCACTAGCCTATAGGGAAGTGAAAATCTAAACCACAGTGACATATCAACTAGCCCATGTTAGAATTACTATTATCAAACAGAGAGTAACAAATGTGGGAAAAGATTTGGAGAAATGTAAACTTCATTTCACTGTTGGTGGGAATGTAAATTTATTTATTTTTATTTATTTATTTTTTGACAGGCAGAGTAGACAGTGAGAGAGAGAGAGACAGAGAGAAAGGTCATCCTTTGCCGTTGGTTCACCCTCCAGTGGCCACTGCGGCTGGCGCACTGCGGCCGGCGCACCACGCTAATCCAAAGGCAGGAGCCAGGTGCTTATCCTGGTCTCCCATGGGGTGCAGGGCCCAAGCACTTGGGCCATCCTCCACTGCACTCCCTGGCCACAGCAGAGAGATGGCCTGGAAGAGGGGCAACCAGGACAGAATCCGGCGCCCCGACCGGGACTAGAACCCGGTGTGCTGGCACCGCTAGGCAGAGGATTAGCCTAGTGAGCCGCGGTGCCAGCCGGGAATGTAAATTTGTGCAGTCACTGTGGAAAACAGTGTGGGGATTTCTATAAAACTACAAATACAACTGTCATATGATCCAGCAACCCCACTACTTAACCAAAAGACATGAACTTTTGTATCAAAGAGACACATGATTCACTTTTTTAATGGCATCACTGTTCACAATTGCAAAAAAAAAAAAAAATCAATCAAGATATAAATCATCAGATGAATGGATGAAGAAATTATGGCATATTTTCCTAATGGAAATTCAGCTACAAAAATAATCAATTTCTGTTGTTTGCAGAAAAATATATGGAACTGCATGACATTTTGAGTGAAATGAGGCAGAGACAGAAAAACAAATGATGTATATGCTCCTTTACATGTAGAAGCTATAATTAACAAAAAAAAAAGCTGAATCTTAGAATCAAATGTTGAGTATTAGAGGCTGGGAGGAATGGGAAGGACAATAGATTTTTTATAAAAAATGGGGGAACCTAAATGTGGTTCACTAATTGTAACAAAGATACTAAATCGAGACACTAATAGGAGAAACAGTCTGAAGGGTATATGAGATTTTTGCTTTGTAAATTTAAAACTGTTCGGAAATAAAATGCTTTTCAAAAAGTCTACAAAAGTGCAAAAAAAAGGGGGGGGGGGGCAGAGGTGGAGCCCACATGTCCATTAGCTGTTAGCAGTTCAGATCAACATTATACTAAAAGCAATAAGTCAAACACAAAAGAATGCAGTGTGTATGGGCCCATCTGAGGAGATTCAAAACCGGTTAAACTCATGTATGCTATCAATCAGAACAGACATGGCCTCAGTCAATGAATAGGTAAAATCTGAGAATGCTAGAAGCAAATTTCTAGGCTGATGGAAGTTATTCATTGATTTGGGTATGGATTACAAGAGTGTATACACTTGCCTAAACATCATCACATTTTATAATTAAGTTCTGTGCATTTTTCTGTGTATAGTTTTATTTCAATAGCATTCTCAAAAAGCAAAATCAAGGCTTGTTTAAGAGGAAATAAGATTCTGAATAAATGAAGTTTTAAAGGTGTGAATTTTTTTCAAGAATGTGGTCTTCAATTCTCCGATTCCAGGTAATTTTTCCTACAACAAAAAACTGAAAACTAATGCTAGTGATGTTCTTTTTTTGAAGACTTGGGTCAGAAATTCTTAAACGAGTGGGAAATAAGGCCTGGGTCTGGAAAGATGTATTCTGTATTAGTATAGATTTGTTTGCTAGAGAGAAATAAAAATTGTTATAAAAAGGATTGAAATTCATGATGTTTACATGTTTATTTCATTTAAAATTTGATTTTTTTTCCTAATTGTTGTCCATTTTTATCTACCCATATCCAACTTTAATTGACTTTGGTAGTTTTTGAAGGTCATAAATATAGCCCTTGCCAATTTTCTTTCATTATGAAAATGTATAGATCTGGAAAGCCTGTACTTGAACTATTTGCACCTAATATAATTATAGAGGAAAATTAACCTTGCTTGGTATCTTATTTTTGTTTTATATCTCAATATTCAAAATATTTTTCTGAAATATTTTATATAAAGTCTCATGTTTTCTAGAAAATACATGGAAAATTCCTTGTGAAAGTTTTAAAATAACATCTAACAAATGAACATATGATTTATCTGTTTTTTGTACTACAATTAAAAGGGAGTTTTAATTTATCAATGAAGTTTCTTTTGTTATTTTTATCTTATGCTTTATAAAAGGTAAAACCACAAAAGAAGGTATTCAAGACCCTAAAAGCAATTCTGCATTATGAGGAAACTAATGTTTACCTTCTTCCAGACATTTATGTGTAGTCAATAAATCATCTAATCTACTCTAAATCATTTTGGACAATAATGCCTAAGTAATGTGGGAATAAGGTTAAGCCTTCTATTGATAAGTAGTAAACCTGCTCATTAAACTTAATCCATTGTACTGTAAATGTCACTCCCCAAAGCTCTTCTTCTAATCAATATCCTCTACTATCTTTCCCTGTCAGATGAGATACAATCAACCTAGGTTATAGTATTGACTTTACTGCTATTAGGAGACACGTAATAACATGCACATTGAACATTTCACAGTCTGTTTAAACACAGATGACCATGTTATACAATTTGTTTTTAAGTAAATTATTTCAAATTTTAAAAATAGGAATTGAGGAGGCATTTTTTAATATTCTTAACCTTTTTCTCTCTCCCTTTCTCTCTCTGTGTGTGCATGTGTTTGTGGGTGCGTGTGTGTGTGTGTGTATGTGATTCTTTGGTCAACATTTTCATTTGCTTCAAAAAGCATCCATGCTGACAAAGCGCAATTATCATTACATCAAATTATGACATTATACATTTAGAAACATCAGTCTTATGAACGTAGCATTTGGCAGATAGAGTGGCTTGAATTCAAGTAGATAAACTAAAAAAAAATCTGAACTTCTAAGTTGTGTTATCATAAATGCTGCTACCCTAGCCGAAAATAAACTCAGATTATTCCCCATATAAAGGTATAAAGAACTCCAAACAATAATGCCCTCCATATCAAGAAGCAAGCTTTGAAAATAGAAAGTCCGCCAAAAAGGTAATATTTTCTAGTACCTTCTTTAGGAAACACCAAAGAGGAAGCGAGAAATTGAAATACTTAATACTAAGAAGTAACTAAAAGCCTGAAGAACCTAACATAAATCTGACAAAAAATCATTTGCTGTCCTTAGAATAGGGCTTTGTTATTCAATGGTAGCACCATTAATATTTTGGGATAGATAACCTATTTTTAGGTGGGAGCCATTCTATGTATTGTCAGATACTTAGCAGTGCTCATGTCATCTACACACGTATCTATGCTATGTATCTCTCAATTTAACAAAACAAAACAAAAACACAAAACTATCACCTCCAACTGAAAAACTACTGAAATAAGGCAACTGAGCATTTTTTCCAACATGGATTTCAGAAATAATATGGACCAGACACTTTTATGCATTTTATATCTATTCTTGTTTCCGTTTCCCAAAATAGGGTTATTTATTGCAGTGAGTTTGTTGGTTTTGCCTATCATATGTTGGAAAGTACAGCAGATAACACATCTTCATTGTCTTTATTTTTGGATCAAGCATTGGCTACAGTGATCGAACTAACCATTGGGATTCTTGGAATGAAGCTGATCACATTTTGCATGTAGAAGGGCAATGTGTCAAGAGGGAAGATTGGAGAAAACTTCATTAATGGCTTAAATTTTTCATGCTGCTCACATCCTTTGCTGGATGACTGTAGTTCTTCCCAGTACAGATTTCATATATAGTTCATACCCTTCAAATCTGAGTCCTCAAATTTTGTCTGTTTTGGTCTTTTTACCAAATAAGTAGGAATAAGTAGGAAGGACAATATGCATTCCTCGATTCATGCATTTAAGACTCTTTTATGTCTCCTCTTTTGCCTTCTTGTGCCATTAATGCTAGAAGCACATGAACAGGACAATACTGTGGTTCTAGAAAGAGGATGAGAGACATTTTGAGAACAGTCATGTTCAAAGAACAGCTGAGATCAGCCAACTTGCAGATGCATTACAACTGTCAGCTGTGACATGCAAAACTGCCCCAGGGAAAGAAGTAAACCTCAGTCTCCCCTGCTCATCTCCCAAACAATTCAAACTATTTGATTCTAACTGAAACCATCTTCAAGTAAAGGCAAACCTATTTTATGGATCTACAAATCTGAACAATGCTTATCTGAGAATGATCAAGGATACACGGAAAAAAGAGCACAAGGGAACTCTATGGCGTAAATGATGTTTTCTGCATTTTGATTGGAGTTTGGGGTAACATGGGTCTTTATTTCCCCAAATAAAAACTCATGGGGGCTAGTGCTGTGATATAATGAGTAAAGCCACTGTCTGCGATACCAGCATCCCATGTGGGCACTGGTTCTAGTCCTGGCTGCTCCACTTCTGATCCAGCTCCCTGTTAATATGCCTAGGAAGGCAGCAGAAGATGGCCCTGCACCCACATGGGAGACCTAGATGAAGCTTCTGGCTCCCTGCTTCAGTCTGGCCCAACCCTGGCCATTGCGGCCATGTTCGAAGTGAACCAGCAGAGGGAAGATCTCCATGTGTGCGTGTTACTCTGCCTTTCAAAAAAAAAAAAAAAAAACCTTCATGGGATTTTAATCTCTAGGTCTATTACCTCAATGAATCTTCACTATAATGATACTATACATGAATTTTCAATCTCAAAAAGAGAATCTGGAGATATTTAGTAAAATGTTAAGAATCCAGTATAATAGCTGAAATAACAATGAAAAATCATGATAAATTTAAAACAATATGGAAATAAGTCCACATATAATTTCAATAGATGTAATCAAATTGAATGTCATGTTAAGAAAAATAATAGCCCCATATTTTAAAAATTACAATCCAGGGACCAGCTTTGTGGCATAGCAGGTTAAGACGCCCTTGTGATGCCAGAGTTCCATATGGGCATTGCTTGTACTCGGGTCTCTGCTACCTACTTGGGAGACATGGTAGAAGATTCTTGCTCCTGGCTTCAGACCAGCCCAGCTCAGAAGGTTCCAGCCATTTGGAGAGTGAATCAGTGAATGGAAGATCTTTGTCTCTGTGTCTCCACCATGTCCCAGCTATCTGTAACTCTACTTTTCAAATAGAGAAGTAAATCTTAAAAAATAAAAATGCAATCCAGATTTTCTTCTTTCTTTTTTGGTTTCCTAGACAAGCCAGTTCTATAGTGCTTAGGTAGAGCCGAGCAAGGTAGGTTCCCTAGAAAGGCATCTTGGCACAGGTTGTTTGAACCAGAGAATGATGAATAGGGAACCTGCTGAAAGATTTCTAGGTCAGAGGTCAGAACCCAAGTGAAATGATGACCATCATTGGTCATCAGATGTCAGAACCAACAAAAAATGTAAAGGGATTTTGTAAAGTGTAGCGTGGTCCTTCACGGACTGCTGAAGTCCTGCAGGACAAAAAGATCTCAAGCTGGTATGGCCTAGTATTCGGTTCGAGCCTTATTCAGGATGAGGGAATGATGTTGGGGAAACTGGATAGGGCATGAAAGCCCAGCTTGCAGAAGGATATACATGGCTGGAAGTCCCAGTGGGTATTGAGCATCTGGGCAGAATGAAGGGTGCAACCTGGTGTGGATGTAGGAGTCAAACCAGAGAGAAGTCTGGAAAATATGTCTTTCATCAAATGACCATACTACCCTGAGCATCAACAGCAATGAGGATAGGATGGGACTGTGTGTAATTTAATACAAAACAAAGAGAAGAAAAAGAATATCACTTGTAACCCTGCTGAAGATACATAACTTGAGCCTGTTTATGAGGGAATCTCAGACCTAAAAGACAACCTAAATTCCATTTTACAAAATTTCTTGATTTAAATTGTAAAGTATCAGGGTCAGAAAGTCAAAGTAAGACTATGAAAGAGTTTCAGACTGTATTAGGAATGATTGAGAAGAAGGTCCAGATGCTATTATTGGGAGACATGTACAAACTTGAATATGGTTTGAGGATCAGATGGTAGTAATGTATCTAATATAAATTATTGATTTTAATAGTTGTGTTATTGGTTATACAGGAGAATATAGAAACTAGCAACTTAGTGTTGAAGGTAGGGAGACATCAGGTCCATAACTCACCATCATGTGATTTAGAAATATTTTTTTACTATATTTGCCAATTTTAAGTTTGAATTTGTGGTATCTGTAAAATAGACACATCTACTTACATTTGTTGTATACATACAAACATACACACACAAAAGACAACAGAATAAAAATCTCACTGTAAATATTGTACCTCATACTAAATATTCATATTCAAAAAGTCAGGTTCAAGGTAGATACTTCTGTTATCATCTCTTTTATTCATCATTGTACAGAGTACTATCCAATTTCTTATATAAAAATGAAAAAAAATCTCAGCATTCTTATTTTTATGAAATAAACTTGTTCTTACAAAAAGAATTCATCAAAATCTGCTGAACTATTAGGACTGTCTAGAAAATTCAGTAAATTTCCTGGCTAAAGCATCACAGAAGAAAATTTTCTAATTTAATAAACTATATTAAAATCATAAAAATGTATTAAACATTAAATTGAATATGTAACACATAGGGTGCATAAATGTATTTCAATATTAATATATTAAATATACTATTCACTGTAATATTCAAATTTAAGAATCAATTTGGAAGATATGTTGGGTTACATTATCATGTAAATTGAGGGGTTGGTGTTGTGGCACAGCTGGTTAAGCTGCTGCCTGTGATACCTGCATCCCCTATGGGCACCTGTTTGAGTCCAGTTTGCTTGCCCATCCGTAGTGCGAGTGTACCTTACTCCATTACTTAAAGGCTTCAGTAGAAGAAAAACTGGCTTTCCTGAGCAAAAGAAAAATTCTCCAGGGCTACTATTGTGGCATAGCAGGTAAAGCAGCCTCCTGCCATGCCAGCATCCCATATTGGCACTGGTTCAAGTCTTGGCTGTTCCACTTTCTATCCAGGTCCTGCTAATGTACCTGGGAAAGCAGTGGAAGATGGCCCAAGTGGTGGGCCCCTGCACCCATGTGGGATATCCAAAAGAAGTTCCTGGCTCCTGGGTTTAGTCTGGCACAGCCCTGGCCATTGTGGCCATTTGGGCGTTGAACTAGTTGACGGAAGGTCTGTGCATGTGTGTGCGTAACTCTGCCTTTCAAATGAATAAAATAAAACTTGAAGAATAAAAAAGAAAGAGTAATTCTCCAGAACATTCTTTGAGCTTCACTCTACCATTGGAGTATACAGGCTTTCATCCACACTGCAGATTTTGAACATCTAGCTTCCATAGTTGCATAAGCCAATCTCTCTCTCCTACTGGTTCTTTTTATATGGAGAACACAGACTAATACAATCACATATCACACAACACTTCTTGTGATGCCTATGTAGCATATCAAAATGCCAGTGTTCGGTCCCAGCTCCTGCTAAAGCACACACTGGGTAGCATTAGGTGCCTGAGTCCCTGTCAGTCATGTGGAAAGCCTGGATTGAGTTCTGGTTTCCTGACTTTGGCCTGACATAGTTCTGGATGTGTGGGTATTTGGGGGGTGAACTAGCAAATAGAAGATCTTTATTTGTCTCTGTCTCTCTCTTTAAAATAAAATAAAAATGTTAAAAAGAGACAAATTCTTAAATTATGGAGGAATATTTACTAAGTATTTGGGAAAATAAGTATGAGCCCTTAAATTGCAATATAATTACAAATGAATTATATATAGATGAAACAGTTCCTGATGAGTAGGGTATTATCCGTTCCAGCCACCCAACCATAGACAATACATAGAATTATTTCCTAATTCTTACAGACTTTTTTTTTCTTATTTCCATATTTTGGAAATTTCCATACTTTGGGAAGCATTCTTATTGTGTCATAAACTTATCCAAAGCAAATTTTTCCAGTTCCAATTCTCTCTTGCTGTTTGGGGAGTTTTGTTAAACTGTTGAAACACTAGAGAGCAAACTTCCTCATAGACCTGAACTTGCATGCTCCAGATTGTAACCATACACCTGTGTATGCATTTTGACTTCCATCTGAGACTCTAGATTCAGATACTCTTGATTTTTATGATTTTGAATTTATTATTTGTTTATTTCACTTAGACTTCATATCTATTCAAAAACTCAGTGAGCTTGAAAATAGCTGTGTATGTGTCTGGGCACATATCTGTTTGTGTCTGAAGCAGATGAAAAGATTCCTGTGTCAATATCACATTGATAAGAACTCAACTCTTTGTTTAACAATTTTCTATATCACTTTTATAATTTATACTTATTTGAAACAGGAAAACTTCTATCAAATATGTCTTAACTCTCTCGATTTTAAAATATTCCAGTAGTTTTGATCACTTATTTGTGTTGAGGTAGCAATTGTCAACTGTATAAGATAAAATAACTTAAGAGCTTAAAATGGAAAACATTGTTGGGTCCAGCATGGCAGGGTGTCAGGTTAACCCAAAAGAGGAACGGTGTCACATAGATTAAGGAAGCAGACCCGGATTAAAGATTTTAATGTGTGGAAAACCAGGGACCACTCTTGTCCACTGCCACATGTAAAGACAGGCCGGAGGCAGAGGCCCAAATGTCTGGTTACTCCAAGTAGTTATTATCAATGGTGACATGATAGATTAGTCATAAAGAATGTGCAGTTTTGTGAAAATAGAATTTCATGATGAAGGAGTTTAAACATAGTGAAACAGAGAACAATGGGAAGTTTCCATGTTAACAGGAAGGACTTCTGTGCCTGGAAGCTAGGATTAAGGAGACAATGACAATGTGGAAGGGTCCTGGGAAGGGACTAATTCTTAACTGGGGTAAGCATTCCACTTGCTTTTTACTATTTACCCAGAGCACACAGCATTTCCTTAGCTGTTTCAGCATCATATCAAATGACCTTTGTCATTGACGTAATTCAGCTGATCACCTTTGTAATCTGGCCAAGCAAGCCTTCAACAGAATTCATGCTGTGTGGTGGTCTCTGAAATCTAGGCCTGTCATAGTATTTAGGCCTTTGGTGGTCCCCAACAGAACATTATACCAGCCTAATGTTTCTGAGAATTGGGAAATATTCTCCTTAGGCTATTTTTATGACACAATAACTCACCCTATCTTGCGGTTTACTTGTATTTTTGGGAAACAGAAGTTGAGATTTGCTGTACAGCAATTTGTGCTTTACAAACCATGTGTGTGTGTGTGTGTGTGTGTGTGTATTTTGTGCTTATGTTTTTGTTTTCACATGAATATATTGACTTAAATATTATCCCTTTAACTTCTTACCATAATAGAATGTGGCACAAAAGAAAATGGCTTATCCTAGATAGGCTGCCAAGAAGCTATAAAATAATCACTCTGAGCTGGGAGATCTTCCTGGTAAACCTCGCGGAGTCTGAGCATAATTCACACTCCAGGCTATTTCCTCTTCCTTCCCTCCCTTCCTTCCTTATGTCCCTCCTTTGTTGTTTCTTTCCTCCCTTTGTTTCTCTTTCATGATGGTTCCCTCCCATCCCCCCCAATCCCTAATTTGCAAAACTCTCCTTTTAAGGAAGTTGAATGATTTTCTAATACAAACAGAATAGCAGTAGTACTAAGCTGTCTGTAAATTAAAATCAAGTCTTATTGCCCTGAGATCCAAGGAAAAATTAATGAGTACAAAGAAGGTCCATTCAATAGAACACTGAAAAGAGACTACATTTTCATTCCTCTCCAATCAATATATGTAACACAAAAATATTATCTGCCAGTAAGAATGGACTTAGTCTATTTATTTTCTGTTTAATAAGCATCCTTTCTGCATTGTATAGGCAAAAGCTGTGTATTTTTCCTTGATTTCTACTCTTGATAGCAGGTCATCTCTTAATTTATGAGAGAGAGAAAATGCCTGTTCAGATGAAAACTAATTGTTATGCATCATTTTTAAGGGAGGAAAGAAAAATAAATGCTTAAAAGACTAAATAATGTTGCTTTCTGAATAAGTACTTCTGATTATTCTTTTCAGTGGTTGACTAACTGTATAAAACATGATTAGTTCTAATGTGCTATTGATGTATCACAATCTTAGGCAGAGTTAATAGTATACTTAGCTTGTGCCTGCCTTTCTTTCTTTTCTCATTTTCCAAGCTGCAGTGTGGCATAGACCTTAGTCAATACAGCAACTCCCTTCTGAGCAAGCATTAAATTGAACAGATGAATGGCAGCGTTTTAAAGCAGATCTGATAAGCCAGACATGCTTGCAGGTTTAAAAGAGGCCACATAAGATAAAAAGAACTACTGGACACTTGAGAGCTGACATATTCTTCTAAAAGAGAAAGAATCTTGAGAAATCAATTGGGCCATAGAGAATATTCTCAAAAGATCAAATAGGGCAAAAAATGTTTCAGTTTCTCTCAAGAAACAGGCAGTATTTAGAGGAAATGTTCTTTCAAATAGTCAAATGTATTCATTTGTACTATAATTTCATATAAAAAGAGCAGAGTCTAATGTTTCTAAAAATGACTTTAAAATATCTCACATTTTGTTAGCAATTTTAGACTCTAATCCCCCAAAATATCATTTTGAAAATGTTTTCCATCATAGTAGGTGCCTAGAGGAAATATACACTCCTCAAAAACCGATCTTATAAATCATTTAGGTTTTCAGTACTGAGAGAGTGGAACAGAATATCCTGAAGGCATTCTGAGGTATGTGTGCTTGTGTGTGAGAGCCAGAGAGAGAGAGAGAATATCTCAACCAAGAACTGCATATCTGAAGTTCAACATGGTATTATCATCTGATTTTAGAAGTAAACTTTAATAAAACAACTCTTCTTATACTGATCTTTTAAATCTAGCATACATGTGGAAAACCATGATAAACAGGAAATACATTTGTCATTATCTAAATCAACAATGACTGTCATTGATACATCAATCAATAAATTTACTTATTAATATCTGCATTTTCTATGATTTCTGTTATTGTTAAAAACCAAAGTTGACTTTGCTAATCAACCGAATGAATAAATCCTTTTTAAAAAGCAGAAAAAAGAATGTGGGAAGAAAGGAAGGAAAGGAAAGGAAAAAATAAGGATCTAACTTGGAAAAACAAGAAATAGATATTTTCACATAAGTTTGGCTCATTGTCAACCAAATAAACCCTCAAAATTTCCAGGAAGTAAGCTTAAATATAGTTAATTTAAAATCACTGGATGACAGCAGTCAAGCACCAAGTAAAAGATATGTAAGGACTGTTACATTAGTGCCATATGATATTACCTCATTTGGAGCTACTATGTATATAAACAAAATGACTGTAGGCAAGCAAACACTTCATGCTATTAAACCATCCAAATGGGGAGTTATAAAGTAGTTATTTCTAAAGGAAAATGAGCAATTAATATCTGAGCTCAAATTCAGATATTTTTTGCCTGTAATGATATTGTATGTCCCTAGAGGGAACAGTAAGAACTGTGTGTGTGTGTGTGTGTGTGTGTATGTGTGTGGAATGTCAGTAATAAATGACTATGTAAAGGCAACTATAATAAGAGAAATTTTTCTCTTACTCCTTTAAATATCTTTATTTCTCACTTCTAGTATACACTTGGTAATACGAGATAAAATTGTTAGCTCTCTCTACTATAATGGATTTCATTTCTTAGTCCATGCAGCCTGTAATAACAAATTGCCATTGACTGGGTAGCTTAGAAAAAAAACAGAAATTTATTTCTCACACATCTAGAAACCCAAGATCAGGGTGCCAGAGTGGTTCTGTAGCAATGAAGGCCTTCTGCTGGCTGCTGGTTACTAACTTCTCACTATGTCCTTACATCATGGAATAGGCAATAGAGCTGTGTGGTAGAATGAGAAGGCCATGCAAGATGGCTGCTAGCAACAGTGCTGTGATTGGATGGTTTCGGAAACCACATGACAGCGGAGCCTGCCTGGCAACAGGCTGTGATTGGATGGCTTTGGAAACCACATGGCAATGGAGCCTGCCTGGCAACAGGCTGTGATTGGATGGCTTCAGAAACTGATGGCAACAGGGTGTGATTGGTTAGGGCATTGATTAGCCCCTTGACCGGATTGGCTGCCTTGGCTATATAAGCTGCTGTAGCAACTGAAATAAATGAGTCTGCAGGCTGCTTGCCTCAGTCCTGCTTTCACCTAACTCCCGGGGTCTGTGTGGTGACTCCAAGCCTCTTGCCCTCATTGTGCTCTTCCTCTCAGGAATGAAACCACAGCAACAGAACTGCCTGGGGCCTCTTTTTATTTTTACTTCCTTTACAAGATCTATTTATTTTATTTTATTTGAAGGAAGGTTTACATGGAAAGAGAGAAAGAGAGAGAGAGAGAGAGAGAGATCAATCTTCCACTGGCTGGTTCACTCCTCAGGTGGCTGCAATGGTCAGAGCTTGGCCAGGCAGAAGCCAGCAGGCAAGAGCTTCTTCAGGGTCTCCCACACAGGTGCAGGGGCCCTTGGGCCATCCTCCACTGCTTTCTCAGATGCATTAGCAGGGGTGGGATTAGAACTGGACCAGCTGGAAACTGAACCAGGCCCATATCGTTTGCCAGCACTATAGGCAGTGGTATAACCCACTACACCACAGCACTGGCCTCTGGGGCTTTTTTTAAAAATTGATGTTTCTTTATTGTCAGTGGTGGAGAGGGGTTCATGCCCTAAAGAAATCTTGACCCCAAGGCTCAAAGCAACAGGATTCAGCAGTTAAGCAGCCAGGATGTGAACTGATGCCCAGTTGGGGTGCTGGGCATCTTGGGCAACAGTTTAACCAGCTGCACCATGATGCTGAGCCCTGGATAGCTTTTTTTTCCAAAGAAACCATTTATTTAATGTGTACAAATTTCATAAGTACTTCTTTAGGAATATAGTGATTCTTCCCATCATGCACCCCTCCCACCCCCATTTCCACCACACCTACTCCTTCCTCTCCCATTTCTGGTCCCATTCTCCATTAAGATAAAAACTATACTGTTCCTTGAGAGTCAAGACAAGGGCTGTTCAGACATTGCTTCTCAAAGTGTCAATTTCACTTCTACAGATTTCCTTTTAGGTGCTCTGTTATCATGGAGAAGGGAGAACATATGGCATTTGTCCTATTGGGATTGGCTTATTTCACTAAGTATGATTTTCCCAGATTCAACCATTTTGTTGCAAATGATTGGATTTCATTTTTTTAACCAATGTGTAGTAGTCAATGGTGTATATATCCTATAATTTCTTTATTCCATCTTCAGCTGATAGACATTTAGTGCGATTCCATGTCTTAGCTATTGTGAATTGAGGTGCAATAAACATGGAGGTGTAGATAACTCTTGCATTTGCTAATTTCATTTACCTTGGGTAAATTCTCTGGATTGGGATGGGTGGGTAATATGGTAGGTCAATATTCATATTTCTGAGGTATCACCAAACTGATTTCCATAGTGGTTTTACCAGTTTACATTCTCACCAACAGTGGATTAGTGTACCTTTTTCCCCACATCCATGCCAGAATTTGTTGTTTGTTGGGATGACTTGAAACTTCATTGTGGTTTTGATTTGAATTTCCCTGATGGTTAGTGATACTGAACATTTTTTCATGTGTCTGTTGGCCATTTGGTTTTCCTCTTTTGAAAAATGTCTGTTTAAGTACTTGGCCCAACTCTTAACTGGGTTGTTTGTTTTTGTTGTTGAGGAGTTTCTTGATATCTTTGTATATTTGGGTTCTTAATCCTTTATCAGTTTCATTGTTTTGCAAATAATTTCTCCCATTCTGTCAGTTGCCTCTTCATGTTCCGACAACTGTTCTTAGCCAAAAGGCTGAGAAGCAATGTCTCTTCATGTTCCTAACTGTTCCTTTTTCTGTACAGAAACTTCTCAGTTTGATGCAATCCCATCTGTTGATTTTGGCTTTGATTGCCTATGCCTCTGGGGTCTTTTCCAAGAACTCTTTCTTCCAATGTCTTGAAGGATTTCTCCAATATTCTCTGTCAATTGATGGCATCAGGTCATAGATTTACGTCTTTAATCAATTTTGAATGAATTTTCATGTAAAGTGTAAGGTAAGGGTCCTGTTTCATACTCCTGTATGTAGAAACTCAGTTTTCCTAGCACCATTTGCTGAAGAGACTGTCCTTGCTCCAGGGATTGGTTTTAGCTCCTTGGCCAAATATAAGTTGGTTGTGTATGCTTGGATTGACTTCTGGTGTTTCTATTCTGTTCCACTGTTCTATCCATCTCTTTTTATAGCAATACCAGGCTGTTTTCATTATAATTGCCTTGTAGTAGGTCTTGATATCTGGGATTGTGATATCTCTATCTTTATTTTTGTTGTAAAAGATTGATTTAGCTACTTGAGGTCTCCTGTGTTTCCATATGCATTTCACCATAATTTTTCTAGATCTGAGAAGAATGTCTTTGGTATTTTGATTGGTATTGCAATGAATATGTAGATTACTTTCCAAATAATGCACATTTTGATGATACCAATTCTTCTAATCAATGAACATGGGAGGTTTTTCCATTTTTTAATATCTACTTCTATTTCTTTCTTTAATATTTTGTAATTTTCATCACAGAGACCTTTGACATTCTTTGTTAATTTATTCCAAGGTATTTGATTTTTTGTAGCTATTATGAATGGGATCTATCTTAGGAGTTCTCTTCTAGCTGTGGCATTGTCTGCATATAAAAAGGCCATTGATTTCTGTGTATTGATTTTATATCCTGCTACTTTACCAAACTCTTCTATGAGTTCTTAGTTTCTTGGTGGAGTATTTTGGATCCCTTATTTATAGAATCATGACATCTGCAAATAGGGATAGTTCAACTTCCTCATCCCCAATTTGAATCCCTTTGATTTCTTTTTCTTGTCTAATGGTTCTGGCTAAAACTTCCATGACTATATTGCATAGCAATGGTGAGAGAGGGTATCCCTGTCGGATACTGGATCTCAGTGGAAATGCTTCCAACTTTTCCCCATTCAATATGATGCTGGCTATGGGTTTGTCATAAATTGCCTTGATTGTATTGAGGAATGTTCCTTCTATACCCAATTTGATTAGACTTTTCATCATGAAAGGGTGTTGTATTTTATCAAATGCTTTCTCTATTATCTATTGAAAGTATCCTGTGGTTTTTGGGCTTCAGTTTATTAGTGTGATGTATTACATTGCTTTGAGAATGTTGAACCAAACTTGCATAACAGGGCTAAATCTCACTTGGTCCCAGTGAACGATCTTTCTGATGTGTTGTTGGAATCAATTGGCTAGAATTTTTTGAGGATTTTTGTATCTAGGTTCATAAGGGAAATTGGTCTGTGGTACTCTTTCTCTGATGTATCTTTTTCAAGTTTAAGAATTAAGGTGATGCTGGCTTCATAGAAAGAATTTGGGAGGATTCCCTCCCTTTCTATTGCTTTGAATAACTTGGGAGGAATCGGAGTTAGTACTTTTTAAATGTCTGGTAGAATTCACCAATGAAGACATCTGGTCCTTTGCTTTTCTTTGTTTGGGGGTTCTTTATTATTGATTCAATTTCTGTCTTGGTAATGGATCTGTTTAAGTTTTCTATGTCTGAATGCATCAATTTAAGTAGGTTGTATGTGTCCAGGAATCTCCATTTCTTCTAGGTTTCCCAGTTTGTTGGCATACATCACTTTCTGGTAATTCTGATGTTTATTTTTATTTCTGTGGTGTATCTTGTTACATTTCCTTTTTAATTTCTAATTTTATTGATTTAGTTCTTCTCTCTCCTTTTTTTTTGGTTATTTGGGCCAATGGTATGGCAATTTTTTTTTTCAAAAAAACCAGTTCTTCATTTTAATGATCTTTTTTATTGTTTTTTTTTTATCCAATTTTGTTGATTTCTTCTCCAATTTAAATTGTTTCTTTTCTCCTACTAATTTGGAGTTTGGCTTGCTCATTTTTTCCTATATCCTTGAGATACATTGATAGTTTATTTACTTGGTGCTTTTTAAATTTCTTTATGTAAGTATCAATTGCTATAAACTTTCCTCTTAACACTGCTTTTGCTGTATTCCATACATTTTGAATGTTTTGTTGCCATCTTCATTTGTTTCCAGAAATGTTTTGATTTCTCATTTGATTTCTAATATGACCAACTGTTCATTCAGGAGCATATTGTTCAGTCGCCATGTGCTTGCATATTTGTTGGGAATTCCTTAGTGGTTGATTACCAACTTCATGCCACTGTGGTCAGAGAAGATGTATATTATGATTTTGAATTTTTGAATTTGCTGAAACTTGTTTTATGGACTAGCATGTGGTCAATCTAGAGAAAGATCCATGCACTGCTTTGAAGAATGTGTATTCTGCAACTGTAGGACAAAAAGTTCTGTAGATATTTGTTAGGTCCAATTGGTCTATAGTATTGATTAACTCTGCGGTTTCCTTGCTGATTTTCTGTCTGGTTGATCTGTCCACTGCTGAAAGTAGGGCATTGATATCCCCCATTACTATTGTACTTAAGTCTATGTTTCCCTTCAGATCACTAACATTTATTTTAAATAGCCAGGTCCCCTGTAATTAGGTACATGTACATTTATAGTAGTCACCTCTTCCTGTGGAATTGATCCCTTAATCATGACAAAGTGTCCTTTGTCTCTTTTAACAATTTCTGTGTTAAAGTCTATTTTGTCTGATATTTGGATGGCTACACAAAGTATTTTTTGGTTTCTGTTAGCATGGAATATATTTTTTCATTGTTTCACTTTCAGTCTGCACGCATCTTTGTTGGTGAGATGTGTTTCTTGTAGGCAGCAAGTAGATGTGTTTTGTTTTTTAATTCATTCAGCCAGTCTTGTCTTTTAACTAGAGAGTTAAGGTCATTTACATTCAAGGTGCCTGTTGACAAATAATGACATTGCCCTGCCACTTTTCCATAAATATTCTTATTTTTTTACTTTGGATTTCTTTTTTACTTTTCCTGCAAGATTTCCTTTCTTTACCTCATCCTTAGTGATGACAGTGATTATGTGTTTCTGTGTTCAGAACATTCTTAAACATCTCTGCAGGGCTGGATTGGTAGTGACAGATTCAGTTTCTGTTTGTCATGGATGATCTTTATTTCACCTTTGTTCACAAATGAGAGCTTTGCAGAGAATGGTATTCTGGGTTGACAGGGTTGTTTTTTATTTTTTCTCTCTTAAGACTTGGACTATACCTCACAATTGTCTCCTATACTGTAGGGTTTCTGATGAGAAGACAGCTGTGAGTCTAATTGGAGATCCTCTGAAAGTAGTCTGGCATTTCTCTCATTCATGTTTTTGAATCTTCTCTTTATGTTTTACTGTGGAGAGTTTGACTACAATGTGTCATGGTGAAGATCTTTTCTACTCATGTCTATTAGGAGTTTTATGTGCTTCCTGTACTTGGATGCCCCTTTATTTCTCCAAATTGGGGAAAATTTCTGTTATTATTTCACTAAAAAGGCCTTCTAATCTGTTCTCTCCTCCCATGCCTTCAGGAATGCCTAGAACCCATATTTTGGGTCATTTGATAGTATCCTGTTGATTGTCAACAGTGTATTTTAGCTTTCTGATTTCTTTTTGTGTTTGGCCTGACTGTATAATTTCCTGTGCTTTGTCTTCTAAGTTGGATATTCTTTTTTATGCTTTAGCAATTCTTTTGTTATGGCTCTGCACTGTATTTTTTTATTCGTTCTATTGAATTCTTCATTTTCAAGATTTCTTTTTGCCTTCTCTAAGATCTCAATTTCATGGGAGAAAATTTTGTTCATGTCATGTGTGGATTTCATTAGTTCATGCAATTGCATCTAATTACTTCTAAATAATCCTATGATCAATTTTTTGAATTCCACTCTGGCATTTCTTCAATATCATTATCTTCAGAATCTAGTATTGAGGTGTTGTGTTCTTTTGGGGGTGTCATATTGTCTTTCTTGTTCTTGATTCTTGGATTGATGAGTTTGTTATTCAGCATCTGTGGAGATAGATACTCATTGGATTCCTCTTTTTTTTTTTTTTTCATTGTTTCAGCTTTTATCTTTGGACTATATCTGGTTGGATTAGTTGATTGCTTTCAGGGAATAACTAGAGGCATGTGTTGTGAGTGGCTAGGAATCTCTGTTCAGTGCTTCAGGGTGAAGGGCATGACTGAGGTGACACAGCCAGGTTTGATGTGGTAAATTTCCTTTTTTTATCAGAAGGAAGGTTTCTTCTTGTCTGTTGGCATAGATTCAGCTGAGCTCCTCTCCTCAAAGGAGACCAGTGCCTGGGAGCTAGCCCCAGTGAGTACATTATTCATCCATTCTGCCACATGAACCACACAAATCATCTGTGCAGTCCTCAGTATAAGCTCAGATTCCCCAGCAATGTCTCTTGCCAGGTAACCAGGGAGCTCTGATCATGTGGAATCTCCACAGGGACTGCAAAATGTCCCAGCCACACCCTGAGTCCTCCAGTGCAGCCCCAGTGTTTTCACAGTCCCAACACACAAGCCTCCCACAGTCATGAGCACCCAGCCCCCTGTCTATTCTACCCACCAGACTCAGGAGTCTCCACTTGGCTGGTTGCTGGGTGCATACACGAACTGGTGCAGCTATGTCAAAATGACACCTGCTCTCTGTCAGCTTGTTACAGGATGCCTTTGCAGGATGATTGGGGAGAGAAAAAAGGTGACTGCCCTTTGTTTTTTCTTCTCTAGTTTGGTGGATACACTATCCCCTAAAGGGCTCCAAGCCAGATTCCCTTTAGGTTCTTCCTGCAGCATTTTCACCAGTGGCTTAAGCTTCTGAAGTCTGGTCTCACCTTGCTCTCCAACACTTGTGCAGAGGTTCTCAGCTGGGGAGGTCCTAACTTGTGTGCATTTGCCCTCCACATAGTTCTACTGTGTTCCTCCAATTTATGTAGAGTTTCCTGTTCTGTTTTCTCCCTAATTCTTCCCTGAGACTGCTCTCTTTCCACTTTTTTTAAACTATCTTATTCTAGACTTGAGCAACAAGCTCCCTCCTTACTCTACCATCTTGGGGCCTCTTTTTATAAGGGCACTAGTAATCATTTATAAACTATCTGTCCTCATGACATAATTACCATCAAATCACCCAAATCTTAATATCACCTCCCTAAATGGTTAGGTTTCCAACATAAACATTTGATAGAGACATAAACATTCAGTCCATTCATTATACTCTCCATACAATATATTCTCCCCTTAATATTCTCTGCCTTCCTTTCTTATTTTCTTCTTCCTATTATCTCTATTATATTAATAGTAAAAGCTGGCCTATTCATGTCAAGTTCTGTTAATATTTTCAGGCAGTGTTTCTCACAATCCTAACTTCCTTAAATAAAACGTCTGCCCAAACAATACTTCATAAAACAAAGAGAATTATGTAATCTAATCACAATCCCAAGGATATTTCATGGAATGTTATTAATCTTCTCTGCACGTGAGAGTATGATGGGTTAGTGGGTTAAATATTTGTAAGACATTTTCCTTCTAGATAAATCATTCTCAATTGTAATAAATGGTGCTCTGAATTATCATGTATTTAAAATTTCAAAATGAACTTCATTAAAATTTTGTTTAAAAAGCATAGGCATGATATTAATAGTCTAGCCGGCGCTGTGGCTCACTTGGCTAATCCTCTGCCTGCAGCACTGGCAACCCAGGTTCTAGTCCCGGTTGGCACACCGGAGCCTGTCCCGGTTTCTCCTCTTCCAGTCCAGCTCTCTGCTGTGGCCCGGGAAGGCAGTGGAGGATGGCCCAAGTGCTTGGGCCCTGCACCCACATGGGAGACCAGGAGAAAGCACCTGGCTCCTGGCTTCGGACCAGTGCATCGTGCTGGCCGTAGCAGCCATTTGTGGGGTGAACCAACGGAAGGAAGACCTTTCTCTCTGAATCTCTCTCTCTCACTTTCTAACTCCACCTGTCAAAAAAAAAATAGTCTCAGTTGAGATTATTTAATATTTTAATGAATTCCTGCCGTTTTGATATCAATTAACTCTTTATTGATTTATTTTGTAATAAAGAATATATTCAAATACCAGTATATCCTGTTTGTTAAATCATCTATGTAATATAATAAACATAACATAATTTTGTTAAAGGATTCAAAGGATTTTCTACTGTATATAAGTAATACAAAGTATATGAGACCTAGTGTTGTCAAAATTTCACATAAGTCATTGATTGTTTTCAAGTATTTTTCAAAAGTGCCTCTTGGGTATTTTGTTTGCCACAATCATGGGTTCTTGCTTCCTTTGCAGTCATATAGGGCAACCCAAACTCGGAACCAGATAATAACTTCATTCTCTACATTCTCATGTTATGTTTGCTAATTGGTGTCATAACTTTGTCTGAAACTGAAAGATCATAATTTATCTTCCTTTAAATAATGAGCAGTGTTCAGGAGATAGTGACTGACTGTTTTAAATGATAAACTTGTATGAGAAGCTCAGGTTAAGACATATTGAATATGGTCAATGTTTTATTTGAGAATTCTTATGCTTGAAAGACAAATACAAGTTGAACAGACAGCAATAAAATGCTGTGGATAATGATTGTAGAAAAATGTGATGCTAATTAATGAAATTATTACTTTGTCATTCCATTTTAATAAAGAACATCCCCAAATATAGCTTATAATTCAGTGGATATGGCACGGTTTTTATTTTAATGGTAATCATAAAAAGGAAGCCAAGAAAGAACAAAAGACTCACATAAAGATATTGATGAAAATATTAAGTGTGTCAAAAAGTCTCTCTGATGGCATTGATCTAATTCATTCTTCTATGCTTGACAGAGAATATTCAATAATCAGAATTACTCACATATCATTTTGACATTGCCCTTTAGAAAGTAATTAACAGTACTAATTCATATAATTACTTTAGTCTATCAAGAGGTTTCAGAAATCACATGTTATTGAGCATCTGTGTATTTTAACCTTACATATATAAGCACATTTTATTTACCTCTTAGACAATGTGATATGAATAATATAGTATTTCATGAGGCCACTGGCTCAATAAATTTATTTTCTTCCTAAGGTACTTTTAAGGAACTTCAAAAGCAATTTTCCTGTTTTTAAGTAAATGAACTTTTTCTCTTTTATAAGATGGCATGCTTATAGCTGTTTTATGAAAGGAATAGAAATATAGCATTTAGTAAAAGATTCATAATAAAAAAAATCTTTGATGTTCTAAGACAATAATACAGTCTAATGGAAATAAAATTTGAGCCACCTATGTAATTTCAGTTGTTTTGATACCTCATAAAATATAAGAAAATCTGGGTAAAATTATGTTATAAACTTAATTATGATAGTATGGTATTATAAAATGATATTTGGTCTTTGTCTTGGTTCAAGGCACAGCACTCTTTAAACTGTTAGAATTTCCATATTGAGACGTGCGCTTGGTGCCTCTTTTATTGTAATGAGACAGATCCTAGTGGGAGTCTACTTGTTTGGGATACGAACTGGCCATGAAAAGACCAGGCCTTCATTTCTTTTTACTTATTTATTTATTTTCTTTTTACAGGCAGAGTGGACAGTTAGAGAGAGAGAGAGACAGAGAGAAAGGTCTTCCTTTGCCGTTGGTTCACCCTCCAATGGCTGCCACAGCCAGCGCGCTGTGGCCGGTGCACCACGCTGATCTGAAGCCAGGATCCAGGTGCTTCTCCTGGTCTCCCATGGGGTGCAGGGCGCAAGCACTTGGGCCATCCTCCACTGCACTCCTGGGCCACAGCAGAGAGCTGGCCTGGAAGAGGTGCAACTGGGACAGAATCCAGCTTCCATAGCCTTGGCAACTCATGACTAGAGCCTAGGGATTTTACTGACGCCATAAACAAGAGTGTCAAATTGTTAAGTCAACAACAGGAGTCACTGTGTACTTACTTCTTGTGTGGGATCTGTCCTTAGTGTGTTGTCCAATGTGAAATAATGCTATAACTAGTACTGAAACAGTATTTTACACTTTGTGTTTCTGTGTGGGTGCAAACTGATGAAATCTTTACTTAATATATACTAAATCGATCTTCTGTATATAAAGATAATTGAAAATGAATCTTGATGTGAATGGAATGTGAGAGGGTGTGGGAGATGGGAGGGGTGTGAGTGGGAGGGAAATTATGGGGGGGAAACATTGTAATCCATAAACTGTACTTTGGAAATTTATATTTACTAAATAAAAAATAAATTAAAAAAACATTAAGGGAGGGGTGATAAGAATTGATTTTTAGCCAAGTTAGACAGAAATGTGGGTGAACTAGATACCCAATATAGAATGGAATCTATAGTGAGTGTAGTCTGTAGGATTGAGTCCTCAAACAAATGGAGTCTGATGCTAATTCTGGGTAGTTATTATCAGGGTTAAATCAAACCCTTGTATGTCCAGTTGGGGTCCTATTATTATTCTGAATGTTAAGTGTTTCATTTCTAGCTGTATAGGGATCAAATTACTTAACTTGGCAAGGAATGCCCACTGAGTCTCAATGGAGCAAATGTGCACAGCTTTTGAAAAATGCTTCTCTCTCTTTTTTAAATTATTTGGATAGGCACTTGATATAGCTGTTAAGAAGCGGATTGAGATGCCCAAAGTCCATATTTGGAGTGACTGATTCAAATCCTAACTTCTCGACTTGTGACCCAGTTTCTTGTGTACATCTTGGGAGCTAGCAGATGATGTCTCCAGTGGGAGATCCAGATTGATTTCAAAGCCCCTGGCTTCAGCCTGATGCAGCCCTGAAAGTTGTGGGAATCTGAGAAGTGAAAATATAGATGGAAAATATATATATATATATATATATATATTTATCTCTGTTTCTCTGACTCTTTGCCTTTCAAATAAATTGAAAATAAACAAGCATTACATTTTTAAAAAATTATTGGATACTTAGTACACACAAAACATGATAAAACTTATAACCTGTTTTACACAAAGTTGAAGTGTAACAGTTTTGTATGTATTCATTCCTGAATTTCCAGAAGGTAATTCAGCCTTGGCTGACTACCTTTCACCTATTATCTAGCTCTAGTTAGTTTATCAGCATTAGTGAATCCAAAAGAAAAGTAAAAAACTGGAAATAATGGGAAAAATCACATGTAGGAATGTCTTCCTGAATTAGCATTTATGCACAGATTCATAATTATAAAATTGAGTTGTCAATGCCTATGAGGTTCTATGAGTGGTTTTAAAGTACAGGTACAGGTATGCTCCTTATTTGACAGGATAGATTTTACATATTAGTCATCTCCAATCATTTCATTTAAGGGAATTATTTACTTTGTTTAACCTTCAAGCAATAATAGAATAATGTCTCCCTTATTTGATTGATTCCAATTACAAATATGCATGCAATATGTAAAGTATGCTGAACATTGCGTGACAAGTACTTATACTGTATTACATTGGCAACTGCACATTTCTGACTTTAAAAATACAAAGACAGTTTATAAGTTCTATTATCAAACCAAAATTTCTCTTTGATAAATAAAACTTTAAGAAATGTATGTAGGAGTAGGCTTTGTGGTACGCATGCTAACTCGCTACTTGGGGAGCCCACATCCCATATCAGAGTGCCTGCTTTGAGTGTGGGCTTTTCTGCGTTTCTGATCCGGATTCCTGCTAATGCATCTCAGAAGTAGATAATGGCCCAAATATTTGAGTTCCTGACACTCTTCTGGGAGACCTTGATGGAGGGTACTGGTACAGGTACCTGGCTTCAGCCCGGCCCAGCCCTGTCTGTTGTGGACATCCAGGAAAGTAAGCAGCAGGGGGAATATCTCTCTCTCTCTCTTTTTCTCTCTCTCTCTCCTCTCTCTGTCTTTCCCTCTCTCTTTGTCACTCTTTCACATAAATAAATACATAAATAAATAAATAAATCTTTTTAAAAATGAAATACATGTAGAATAAAATTTACCCACTGATGTATATATATAAAAACAAATCTGGCTTTGCACCAAGCCAAAATCAGGAGCAAGTTAGGTGATTTGGAATTTCGCTTTATAGAACTTATTCTTCATTTAACATGAATCTTTTCCTTTACGTAGTTAATCAGAAACTATTCTTCATATTGCAAAATTTGAGAAAAATAGTGAAAATGAAGTAAATTGATCATTACTAAAAATGAAAGACTTGCCTTTATCTCAACTCTATGTGGTGCAGAAATTAACTGAGTTTATAATGCATATGGATATAAACTGTAATATGAACTATTTAGATGATGGTTTCATCACAATTATCAAGTTTTTAACCATAATGATATGCCCATTGATACTAAAATGAGCCTTTTCATAACTTCTCATTTGGGAAGCAGAGAAAAGTTCCAGTAAATGGAGACATGACTTGCATATTTAACATGCATAAGGGTTGCCTTAATTATTATCAGTATTACTATGATTATTAATCTAGCAATGACAATTTCTCACATAATAGTTATAATTATCAGTAGAAAGGAAATACTGAAATATAATAAAGTGAATAGTAGTTGCATAAAATTCTAAAACTGAATGATAACCTTGTTTTTTAAGGATTTATTTACTTGTTGGCTGGTGCTGCGACATAACGGGTAAAGCCGCCACCTGCAGTGCCAGCATCCCATGTGGATGCTGGTTTGAGTCCTGGCTGCTGCACTTCCAATCCAACTCTCTGCTACGGCCTAGGAAAGCAGTAGAAGATGGCCCAAGTTCTTGGGCCCCTGCACCCAAGTGTTAAACCTAGATGAAGCTTCTGATTCCTAGATTTGGATCAGTGCAGCTCCAGCTGTTGCAGCCAACTGGGGAGTGAACCAGTGGATGGAAGACCTCTCTCTCTCTCTGACTCTCCTCTCTCTGTGTAACTCTGACTTTCAAATAAATAAATAAATCTTTTAAAAAAAGATTTATTTATTTGTTTGGAAGGCAGTATAACAGATACAGAGTAATACACATAAACACACACACACACATACCCACAGAGTAAAAGTGTGTGTGTGTGTGCGTTTGTGTGTGTGTCTGTGTGTGTGTGTGTGAGAGAGAGAGAGAGAAAGAGAGAGGAAGAAACAGACTTCTATTCACTGGTTGATCCAAAATCAGGAGCTAGGAACTGTATCCTGGTCTCCCACAGGATGACAGGGACCCAAGTATTTAGATCATTAGATACATTGCTGTCCCAGGCACATTCTTGGGGAGCTGAATTTTAAGTCCAGCAGCCAGGACTCAAAACAGCACGGACACGTATACCAGCATTACAAGTAGGGACGTAGCCCACCGTGCCACTACACTGGCCTTACAACCTTGTTTCTGAACTGATCAGACAAGAGAGCGGAATTGTAAATGTGTGTTATTCATTATTTTGTTCTTCAACTATTAATCAATTACTTGTATGGGTGGGAATTTGGCCTGGTGGTAAAGATACTCACATTCCACATCCAAGTGGCTGAGTTGGAGTCCTGAATCTGCTCTTGATTAGTTTGCTGCTTATGAGCAGCCTGGGAGGCAACACATGATCACTGAAGCAGCTGGGTTCCTGCCACTGACCTGAGAGACTTGAATTGGGTTTCTGAGCTCTGGCTTTGGTAACAAGGCAAAGACCGTTGTGGGATTTGCTGAGTGAACAAGAGCATGAAAGCTCTTCTCTGTCTCTCTTTATGTGTGATCTGTCTTTGTGTCTCTCTGTGTCTCTGCCACCAAAAAAATTAAAAATAAGCAAACAAACAAACAAAAAAACAAAGAGCGGAAGCATTTAGACTTAACAGGTGATACTGGCATACCAGATAGTGCCAGTCTGTGTTTTGGTTGCTCTACTTCTGATCCAGTTCCCTGCTAATGGCCAAGAAAAACAATGGGAGACAGCACAAGACAGCACAAAGTGTTCCGGCTCCTGCCATCCACAAGTGAGATGTGGATAAAGCCCTTGGCTACTGCCTTCAGCCTGGCCCAGGGCTGGCTGTTGCAGCCATCTAAGGAGTGAACCATTGGATGGAGAATTTCTCTTTCTGTTTCTCCTTCTCTCTCTGTAGCTATGTCTCAAATACATAAATAAATCTTTAAAAAAACCAACTAGTTTGATTTAAAATTGTTGATATACAGTATCTTGATTTAATAATCTAATTTGCTATGCTAATATTTATCATCAAATTCCTATTTGAAAAATCTTATTCTAAGTTTTCAAAGACATTGATAGAAAATGTTGTTTGAATTTTCTCCAATAAGTAGTCCCAATTTCTGTCCTTGCACTAAGAAACATACATGGAGAGGTTATGGTCCAGTAGCTCTTCTGAGGATGAAAAACTTGAAATTCAATAAACAACATTCTTTTTTTAATAATCCACATTCAAAACCAATTGAACAGCATAGATTCCAGATAAATGAAGATCAGAAATTTGACATATTTCTGGTTGTACAAGACTGCTTACAAATTGTCACTTCTGAGCTAGTTGCATATAATACCACTGGGCTTCCACAGTTGTCCCCCATGACTGTAGGTAGATTTTATGGCGGTGAGCAAGAAAGTCAGCGCATGCGCTTAGAAAGATCACCAGAGTAGAGGAAGGAGCTGATATGCTCAGACTGAATTCCTTCTAACCAATCTGGGAAACCACACCTTTTCCCAAGGGGAAGAATAACAGGGAACAGAAAAACAGCGAAATAGGACTCTTTGTAGGGTTCTGAAAAGAAAATATGAAGTAGAGGAAATTATATATTCCAGTAGAAAATAGTTTCATTGTATTCAATTAAGTAAATTTATTACAATATTAACCACATCTTGTGGCTTTCCTGGTTGATAACCTGTAAAATTGTAAATCATTTATTCTTACCTTCAATAAGTATCTCAAGTTAATTACTGGAAAAATAAAGACTGATATTTAGTCTTCTGAGTGAATCTGAAATACAATCCTTACTCATATTTTCAAAACATCATTTTTTACTATGTATACAACTTTGTAACTAGCCACAGGCCCTCAAAAATGTGTACTAAAGAAAGCAAGATTTAAAATCAATAGTTCATTTAAACCTTTACAATATTTTGGAAACAATGAAGGAAATAAGATGTATTAGCTTTTATTAATCTGAAAATACTACTATAAATTATGTAAGTAACTTCCAAATTAGAATTATGCCATATTTTTTCCTTCTAAGACTTAGATGTGTTTAATATTACAAAACTGTTTTTTAACATCAAAAGACATTATTTTTTCCCAGGAAAATACCCCTGGATACATTCGACAATGTCTGGAGACAATTTTAGTTGTGATAAAAGAGGGAGGGTATTACTGGCATCTAGTGAGTAGAAACTGTAGATTCTGCTACAAAATTCCAAAATTCCAAGGCAGCCCACAAGCAACAACTGCCCAAAAATGAAAATAGTGCCAAATTCGTGAAGCCCTGTTTTAAGCGAGTGTTACATTACCTTTCAAAGTATATGATAATATTGCAGCAACATAATGCATTTTTTCTTTTGAATACCCTACTTTATCATTGAATGATATGTCTTTGCTATTTTTATCAGGTGAAAATACATGCAAAGATTAAACCTGGCCAGTGAGTCAAGGTGAGGCATGCAAGAACTACTTTCAATCTCTTTCTTCTTCTTTCAAAATATTTTAAATAATTAAGAAAATTAGAGCTCATTGAACATTTAACATTTTCAACAATTTCCCATATTTCTTTCATATGTAAACATTGTATATACTAATACATACTATTTTTGGAAAGCAGTTGTTGATATACATATGAAATTCATGGTAAATATAATAAAATGAGGAAAGAAGGTTATATTACTATATAAGAGGTATAATTCACTGAAGACAATATTTATAAACATCTACACAATGAAAGATAAGCCATCCACATGTTTTTCACTGTATATATCATATAAATGTTATATACATATTAATGTATATTGATATATATTATAAATTCCACATGAAAAATGTATTTGTCTTTTTGTATCTAACTTATTTCACTCAGAATAACAGTCCTTTTTAAGATTTATTTATTTATTTGAAAGTCAGAAGTACAGAGAGAGGAGAGACAGAGGGAATATTCGTCTGCTGGTTCACTCGCCAAATGACCTCAACCACTGCAGCTGGATGATTGCTCGAGCCAGGAGCCCGGAGCTTCTTCTAGATCTCTCACTTGGGTACAGGGATCCAAGGACTTGGGTCATCTGCTGCTGCTGCTTTCCCAGGTGCCTTAGCAGGGAGCTGAATAGGAAGGGCAGCAGCTGGGACTTGAAACAGCACCAATAAGGGGCACTTACATTGCAGACTGCAGCTTAAGCGGCTGTGCCACAGCGCCGAACCCCATCAGTGCTAGACTCCTTACATTGTATTGCAAATATTAAGATTCAATTCTTTTTATATCTGAGTAGTAAGCCATCATTCATATACCATGTATTATTTTCTTCAAAGGTCATAGATTAGGGTGTAATAATTAATGGTAACACTAACTTCTGAAGCACCAAAACTTCAAATTCTCGGTGGCTTAACCCAAAATATTGCCTTTCAAATTATAGTCCAGTGAGGGAGGTCCTGGGTGGGCAGCCTTTCACAGGTTGCTCAGGAAGCTCCGCGTGCTTCTCTAGGTCCTCAGAATGTGGAAAATGGTGAAAGAAAATTAGCTTCCTTGTGAGGAGCTCTGTGGAAGTGGTGCAGTACCACTTCTGTCCACAGCATATTTTCCAGGATCCAGTTACTCACACAGTGAAACAGCTGGGAAAGAGACTTGGAAATGTGGGGTGAATGTGCCATTGCCAGAACATGGTCCTTATTTTTCTGGAACTTAATTTTCTTGTTTTTAATTTTGTTTTGTTTATTTTATTTATGTGAAAGACAAGGATAGAGACAGAGATCTCCCATTGCTGATTCGCTCTTCAAATGCCTGTGACAGATAGAACTGGGCCAGGCCAAAGCTAGAGGTCAGGAATTCAATCTCATTCTCCTACGTGGCTGGCAGGGACCCAAGCCCTTGAGTCACCGCCTGCTGGTTTTCAGGATGCACTTCAGCAGTAAGCCAGAATCATAATAGACCCAGGACTCAAATCCAGGCACTGTGACATGCAAAGCAGGCATCTCAAGTAGCCTCTTAATTGCTACCCAATATGCCAGCCAATCTTCTATTTTTAAAATAAATATATAGGGGCCTGTCCTATATGGACACTGGTTCTCATCCTGGCTGCTCCACTTCCAATCCAGCTCTCTGCTATGGCCTGGGAAAGCAGTAGAAGATGGCCCAAGTCCTTGTTCTGCACCCACACGGGAGACCTGGAAGAAGATCCTGGCTCCCAGCTCCTGGCTCCTGGCTTCTGGCTCCTGGCTCCTGGCTCCTGGCTTCGGATCAGTTCAGCTCTGGCCGTTGCAGTCATCTGGGAAGTGAAACAGTAAGTGGAAGACCTCTTTCTCTCTCTGGCTCTAACTCTCTGTAACTCTGTCTTTCAAATAAAGAAAATAAATCTTTTAAAAAGTATTTATTTATTTATATAAAGAGAATAGATTTCATTTTTTTCACATATACAGCTTATAAGAACATAACAATATTTCCCACCCTCCCTCCCCCTTTCCTTTTAAATTTTCTTTTAATTTTCACGATAACATAGTTTCAATTTATTTTATAAACAAAAGCTTAATCCACCACTAAATAACAAATTCAACAAGTAGAAAATTTTAAAAAAAGCGCTGTTCCTCAAGACTATATACAAGGGGGTGTGTGGCAGGTGGAATCGCCCTTTTGGTGCCAACATCCAGTGTGGGTGCCCGTTTGGGTCCTAGCTGCTCCACTTCTGATCCAGCTTTCTGCCGTGGCCTGGGAAAGCAGTAGAGGATTGCCCACATCCTTGGGCCCTTGTACCTCCATGGGAGACCCAGAGTAGACTCCTGGTTCCTGGCTTTGGATTGCCGCAGCTCCAGCTGTTGTGGCCATCTGGGGAGTGAACCAGTGGATGGAAGACCTCTCTCTCCCTCTCTCTCTCTCCCTTTCACTCTCTCTCTTTGCTTCTCTCTCTCTGTCTCTCTGTCTCTCTGCCTTTCAAGTGAATAAGTATTTTTTTTTAAAGTATACTCAAAGGCTATAAACAATAATCAAATATCCAGATATCAATTTCACTCATGTACATTACATTTTTATTACTGTGTTTTTAGCTAGTGCAAGTGAAAATCATGATGTTTATATTTTTTTGGGAGTCATCAAATTTTTGAACATCTTGGTTGGGTCCTATCTTTGCTAATATGAGTAGACTTGTAGTAAACCTGGAGTACTTGTACTCTTTCATATGCTGATATTTCTTCCTTTGGATATATTTACAAAATAGGGATATCTGGGTCATACAGTGGATCTATTTTTAGTGTTTTAAGGACTTCCACGGGCCAGCACCGTGGCTCACTTGGCTAATCCTCTGCATGTGGCGCCGGCAACCCGGGTTCTAGTCCCAGTTGCGGCATTGGGTACTAGTCCCAGTTGCTCCTCTTCCAGTCCAGCTCTCTGCTGTGGCCCGGGAGGACAGTGGAGGATGGCCCAAGTGCTTGGATCCCTGCACCCACATGGGAGACCGGGAGGAAGGCTCCTGGCTCATGGCTTTGGATCAGGGCAGCGCTGGCTGTAGCAGCCATTAGGGGAGTAAAACAATCCCATTAGGATTGGGGTGAGGCTGACACCAGCGGTTGGGCCATGTGGCCACCTGGCTTTCAACGATGGTGGCGGGAGCCAGGGCATAGGATGTAAATCAGGTGTACATCATGCCACAGATAAGACTACGCCATTTTCCTAAGTTTGTTGCTCTGGAAAGCCCTGCACTTAGGACATTCATCCAGGAGCCTTTCTCACATCTTCTTGCTCACTTTATCAGAGTCCACGTGGTGTTCTCACCTCCCCCAACAAGCAGCTCTGGAAAGGACTCTGCCTACTGTTCAAATGCAATGAAGCCTGACTGCTACTACCCCCACCCCCACCTCTAGCCCATCCCATCTCCTTATCTATACTCAGAGGCAGGACTGACGGAACAAGGACAAAAACCTCAGCTATTTCAGGTTTCTTGTTATCCCTGCATTCTTTCAAAAGATCAGTTTCTTCTCACACCCTTTATTTTTCCCTACCCCACCCCCTGCATTCTTTCCCAGGTTTGGAAGCCAGTGGGCCAGACCTGAAGAACCAGGATGGTGGAGTTCACCACTACTGCTCCCCACCCCCACCACTAGCCCATCTAAGATACTGAAGGGGCCAGTAGATAGGGGTCAAGGCTTCTTGCCACATATTTCCAGTGCCTGTATGCCAGAAAACACTTCTCTACACATTTTTTGTTTGTTTGTGTGTTTATATTTTTGTTTCTCACATTTTTTATGTGTTAATATAAACAGAACAGGGGCTGGCGCCGAGGTGCAGTAGGTTAATCCTCCACTTGCAGCGCTAGTCCCAGCTGCTCCTCTTCTGATCCAGCTCTCTGCTGTGGCCTGGGAAAGCAGTAGAAGATGGCCCAGATACTTGGGTCGCTGCACCCACGTGGGAAACCAGGAGGGAGCACCTGGCTCCTGGCTGCAGATCTTGGCAGTTCCAGCCCTTGCAGCCATTTGGGGAGTGAACTAATGGAGGGAAGACCTTTCTCTCTGTCTCACTCTCACTGTCTGTAGCTCTACCTGTCAAATAAATTAAAAAAAAAAATAAAAAAATAAACAGAACAGATTTCATGTATTTCATAGGTACAATTCTAATAATATAACAGTGCTTTCCTCCCTCCCTCCCTGCTCCTCCTGCCCTTTTTTCTTTTAATTTTTTTTGAAATAACAATGAATTTACTTTACAATCACAGGCTTAATGCTCTTCTAAAGAACTATACAAGTAAAAAGAGGAAAGACCACTGTTCCGCAGGAATATAAACAATATATCATATTATTATATAAAAAACATAAAATAAATGATATATAATAATAATAAAGTTAGAAGCAGTAATCATACTGTAAGATGTAAATTTCACTCATGTACACTAATGGCTTCTGTACTCCATATATTAGCTAAAACAAATCAAAGAAAGCTTATATTTGTCTTTTTGGGTCTCTTCTTAGAAAGGTCAAGGGCTACAGCTAGGTTGGCCAAGCTAGCAATTGGCAATTGTATGTTTAAAACATGAATTTTTCTAACTCAAAAATCCACATTTCCTGATGCTGCACTTATTTTTCAAAGTCCATAAATTCTTAATTCAGTCTCCCCCCTTCTTTCCTTTAAATGTTTTTATTTAAATTCTTTAATTACTTTTTAAAATAGTCAATATAGTTTGTAGATACAATTCTCTTTTTTTAAAGAATTATTTATTTGAAAGTCAAAGTTACACAGAGAGAGAAGGAGAAGCAGAGAAAGAGAGAGAGAAATCTTGTATTCGCTGGTTCACTCCCCAATTGGCCACAACGGCTGGAGCTACAACAATCCAAAGTCAGGAGCCAGGATCTTCTTCTGGGTCTCCCACGGGGGTAGCAGGCACCAAGGACTTGGGCCATCTTCTATTGCTTTCCCAGGCCATAGCAGAGAGCTGGATAGGAAATGGAACAGCTGAGACTTGAACTAGTACCTATATGGGATGCTGAAAATGCAGGCAACAGCTCTACGCACTATGCCACAGTGCCGGCCCTAGATACAATTATTATTATTTTTTTTTATTATTTTTTGACAGGCAGAGTGGACAGTGAGAGAGAGAGAGAGAGAGAAAGGTCTTCCTTTGCTGTTGGTTCACCCTCTAATGGCCGCCGCGGCCGGCGCGCTGCGGCCAGCGTACCGCGCTGATCCGATGGCAGGAGCCAGGTGCTCCTCCTGGTCTCCCATGGGGTGCAGGACCCAAGTACCTGGGCCATCCTCCACTGCACTCCCTGGCCACAGCAGAGAGCTGGCCTGGAAGAGGGGCAACCGGGACAGAATCCGGCTCCCCGACCGGGACTAGAACCCAGTGTGCTGGTGCCGCAAGGCGGAGGATTAGCCTAGTGAGCCGCGGCAACGGCCCCAGATACAATTCTAAGAATATAATTATATTTCTTTCCTTCCCCTCTTATCTCTCTTCTCTCCTTCCTTCCTTTCTTCCTCTCTTTTTTTTTTTTTTAGTTTTGAGTTCACATACATTAAATTTACACTACATTAAAAAGGCTTACTGCTTTACCAAATAAGAAGTTTTTTGTGTCCATTGTATACCATCAGTTTATATTCCTTCAAATAAAATGCAACAGAAAATAATATATATATATATTAAACTTTCAAATAGAAGAAGACATAAAAACAAACAGATCTTTGTGCTCATGTTTGTCTTTTAAAATGTTTTCATTGTGATATGAAACACCTGGGGCCATTTTTAAATGGAAAAAATTTTTACAAATATTTTATAGCTACTTTCATTAGTTGACAGTAAAACAATTTTCTGATCTATTGCAATATTTAGGCCAATATATTCTTTGATTTCTTTTCCAACAAGAGCAATTTTAGACCCCTCCTTTTAAAATATGGTCTTACCTTAAAAAGAAAGAAAAATTCATTAAAATGAAAATGCAAGAGTAATAACCAATCAAAAATTGCTTGTGTAAATTTTATTTTCAAATATGTAAGTTGTTTTTTTTCTGAAATGAATCGCACTCCATTGAATGTAAGTGAAAGTATGAAATGTATTTCCTACTTCCAGGTAATATATATTGAGAGGAGATATAAAATGAATTACAAAGACAAACATGGATAAACAGATTCCATAGGAAGTTCACTGGATTTATACTAAGATGTCTTGAAACCAAGTTCTAATATTAATTAACTGAATGATCATGAACAAATATTTCTAACTTCTTTCATCTTTTGTCTATTATTTGGAGAATAAATATAGTTACAGTAGTCAAATATTTAGGTTTGAAAAATATGAAACATGATGCTATCACATGCAAAATGACCATAAAAAATCAAAGCCTAAGACATAATTACAAGATATCTGTAAAAGTTAAGTAGTGAGCCAGCACTGCGGCTCACTAGGCTAATCCTCTGCCTGTGGTGCCGGCACCCCGGGGTTCTAGTCCCAGCTGGGGCGCTGGATTCTGTCCCAGTTGCTACTCTTCCAGTTCAGCTCTCTGCTGTGGTCTGGGAGTGCAGTGGAAGATGGCCTAGGTCCCTGGGCCCTGCACCCGCATGGGAGACCAGGAGGAAGCACCAGACTCCTGGCTTTGGATCAGCGCGGTAAGCCAGTCACAATGCGCCGGCCATAGCGACCACTTGGGGGGTGAACCAATGGAAAAAGGAAGACCTTTCTCTCTGTCTCTCTCTTTCTCACTGTCTAACTCTGCCTGTAAAAAAAAAAAAAAAAAAGAAAGAAAGAAAGAAAGAAAAGAAAAGTTCAATAGTGCCTCAAAAAAGATACATCAATCTGGATTTTTATATTCACACTCTTTGAAATGTATATTTTCATGCTCCATCTAGAATATTAAAGTGATCATCAATTGTTAAAATAGCAGCATTAATAGTAATATAAAATATTTAATGTAAGATAAATATACAGACATAAATATTTATACACTACAAAGGATGTAGAAATGCAAATGAGGAAATGATATTTTCTTTTTTTAAGATTTATTTATTTGAAAGAGTTGCACAGAGAGAAGAAGAGGCAGAGAGAGAGGTTTCCATTCACTGGTTCACTACCTAGTTGGCTGCAATGGCTGGAAGTCAGGAGCCAGGAGCTTCTTCTGGGTCTCCCACATGAGTGCAGGGGCCCAAGGACTTGGGCCATCTTCTACTTCTTTCCCAGGTCATAGCAGAGATCTGGATCAGAAGTGGAGCAGCCAGGACTCGAACTGGCACCCATATGGATTGCTGACACTGCAGGTGGTGGCTTTACTTGCTATACCATAGCACCAGCCCTGAGAAAATGATATTTTGTGAACAGGATAAAATTATAATGAACTTAATAAAAAATAAAATAAAATACTATATGTTACAAATATAGAAGTTATAAAACTAAAGAACATAAAATAATATTTGAATACTAGAACTACAATATTGGGCAGATAGATGTTTAAAAATACCTTTTTTTTCAAAATCTATATATGATTTATTAAATTATAATTAATTAAATTTTTATGGGTCATGCTTACATAATAATTTAGTAAGAATTTTAGAACTGTGAGAAAATAATGAGAAAGTAAAGTAATGGAATGGAAATTGCCTTAAATTCTTCTATAAGTGAGATACTTTAATGTTTAAATAAGTTAATCAGTATTGCATTAACAGGATCATGTAACTAAAACAGAGTGTTAATTGTTAAATTAACGGTGGATTCACTATGCACTAATTTCCCATGCAGGACCTGTGTCCTCAAAGAGTTGTATTATGAGAGTTAATAGTAAAACTTGTTCTCAAAGATTTACTTCACTTTAGTGTATTAAGTGGAGGGTATTCTTAGGTCTCAAAAGTTATATTTATGTCAAAGTGCTCAAAAAAGATGTATCATACTTGGGTTATTCTTTAAACTGAATTAAGTTTCTCAAAAAAAGAATGCTTAAAAAAAGTGAAATAGATTTTGAGATGCAGTTATTTTGAACAGACTTTGTCTTGACTTTGAGGAACAATTTATTTTTTCATACAATTTGTTGAACTCTTTACTTAGTATAGAGTTAATCTTAGCAAAAATTAGTCTGGTTGTAGGAGAGGGAGGAGAAAGAGGGATGGGAGTATTGGTGTGAGGCCAAGTATGGTGGAAGAATCATTATGTTCCTAAAGTTTTGTTTATGAAATGCATGTATTCTTTAAATAAAAGATTTCTTTGAGGAAAAAATAAGTACAATAAAAATATAAAAAGCAATATTTTAATTCCTCAGAAAGTATAGTTAATTTTACAAGATTTTCAGGCACATACAGAGTAAAATCATGTCATAAGTACAACACATGTGTTCTATATGACTTATAAGGCTTACTACTATGAAAATGTTAATTGTTTCAAACTTTTGAAAAGCCTTTAGAAACATTTATTTAAAATAGGAAGCACATATACATTTTAACATATCAGTTATATTCTATGACTCTGTTACCTGAAACTAAAGTTATTTTACATGAGGCTTTATATGTAAAGATATATTCCCACATTTCTAATAATGATCAAAAATGAAAAAACAAATATAGTATATGTCCAAGTATACAATATCAAGAGATGACTAAATATATTTCATCTATATCATCAAGTAACATGTAAATGATCATTAGAATATTTAATTTCCTTCTTCTTGGGCCATCTCTGTGGTATAATGCATAATGCCACAAGATGTGTGGCACCAGCATCCCAAATGGGTACCTGTTCAAGTACTGTTCCACTTCCAATCCATCTCCCTGCTAATGTGCCTAGGAAATCAGTGGAAGATGATTGAGGTACTGGAGCCCCTGCACCCACATGGGAGATCCAGAAGAACTTCCTGGCTCCCGGCTTCAGACCAGCCCAGCTCTGACAGTTGTGGCCATTTGGGAGTGAACCAACAGATGGAAGATCTTTTTCTCTGTATCTCCCATCCCCCACACCATAACTCTGCGTTTCAAATAAATAAATAAATCTTAAAAAAAAAAAACCTTTCTTCTGTTTCCCATTTTGTTTTCATCTAAGAAAAAAATACAAACTAAAATTGAATTTCCACAGATAAATTTTTTAACATCCTACTCTGCAATTCTGGTTCATAACCAGTATCATCTGTTGCCTTTCTTTCTTCTAACAATAATCTCCCTTCATGACTACTTGTCATAAATTCAATAGATCATGTATAAATTTCCTCTATCCTAAAAAGCAAAAGGAAAAATAACAAATATAAAGATAAATCTTCCTTCAACATTTAATTTTATTCAACCTGAACATTCCCCCTTTTTAGGTCATCTTAAAACTGTGGCAATTTTCTTTAAGTCTTCACCACCCATTTGCTAATAAAGCTCCAGAGATTACATTTGTCTTTGTTAAAATGAGTGTCTCAAAGATATACAGGAGCTCCTTTGTACCAGATCCAATAACTTCCAATCCTCCTGATCTTATTCATTATGCATTTGACACAATTAGCCATATAAACCTACTGGGAAATAGTACATATGGACAAGGGCCTTGCTACCAGGAATCAAAAGAAAGAAAAACATGTTAGACATATGTAAGTGGTAACACATAATCTTGTAGTTGCTTAGATAAAAGAACATGACAGCTCATCAGATATCAGATACTGTTGGGTGGCATTTTATATCAGCAATATAATGATACTTTATAAGAAGGATAAAATTTACAGGAAAGTATTTGCAAAGCTAATTCTTAGATGATTATGATGGAATATTTAATTAGGTAGATATGAGTCTAAAGATGACTGCAAAATATTATAAAATCTATGAACTTCTGGAGACCTCCTGGGAGAGATATAGAGTGTGATGAAAGGTTTTTGGTCAGGGATAGATCTTTGAGAATATCAAAAGTTTTGGGAATATAAATATTAAAAGAAACTCATGAGAAAGTAGAGATGAATGGAGAGATTGAATTGAATGTTTTTATTTGATCCTCCATATTAGCTTTCCACCCAGCTCTGTGCTGCCCTAAGACTCAGGATCAAGGTTAGGTGGTTATTTCATGCCTGCTGTCACACTTTGATTATGACTGGCATGCTCTTTGATTATGATTGGAATGCTCTTTCATTGTCCAAAATGTCCTTGTTTGGACTGTAAATTATCTGGCAGTTCTATCCAAGACTCCTTTTCATCTGTCTTCTCTTTGTCTTCAGCCAACAGAGATCAGTAGAGTGGAGAATAATGAGGTTAGGAAATTTACTTCTGTGGCATCTTTCTAGACCTGTTACAGTAGCATTTTTTTCCTAATTGCCCCCTGCTGTTGCTAGCCACTGATGGTAGGGATGGGGAAATGGGAATAGTTATTACTATACCCTGCTGCTTTACCTATTAATAGCTTCCATGTTATTTTCCCATTATTGTACTAGAATGTGAAATGCATGTCTCCCAAGATCCTTATGAATGCAAGAGTTTGGTTACAGCCCAGAGAGTGTGAAAATCAGGAAAGGATTTTCAAAAGGTATGTGTCTTAAATGGAGCTAGGGTTGGAGGAGAAGCAGAAGAAGTGCAGTAGAGTGGTTCAAAAGATAAGGAAAAAACTGTAAAAAATCTAAATAATCATCGTATTGTGCATTATGAAACTTTGTGCTAGATAGGAACAAAAATAAACATATGCTAGGCAAAAAAAAAAAAAACACCTATATCCATTTTTATGTTCAATGTAGTTCAGTAATCATGTTAACCTTTCTTTTGATCTTAATTTTAGGAGGCAGGTAGAAGCTAGAATACAAAGTACATTTTTTGCTCTTTTTTTGCACTTAATCATTGTGGGTGATCTTGTACCTGGCTGGAAGACTGCCTGCCTAGCCTAAGCAGGTGAAGAGGGCATGGCACCCCATTACCCCTGGGGAAAACCCTGCTTGAGGACTCAGCACACTGAGACTCACCCATGACCTGACTGTTGGCAGCGGGCAGGGGCCCCAGGCACATTTCCCCCACTCCCACTTCCTTTTGAGGAGCCTTATAATTATCAACTAGGTAAACAGCTCCCAGGTGTGGCCCAGACCCATAAGACCACCTAGAAGGTTATGTGGGCTATGTGACCTTCAAGCTGATTGGAGAAGCATAGCGGTATCAGTATCAGCTTTATCCTAAAAAATTAGTGTTGCTACCCTGAGCTAGCTACTCCCTGTGGGGAGCAGCCTGGACTGGACTGAGTTACTGGAATTAAGACTTATTCTATGCATCTGCTCTCCCACAATATGGCGCTGGGAGAGAAGTAAACAGCTTCCGCACAGCTGCCTCCAGTTCAACCAATAAACTGTAGGACTTGCTCCTGATTGGAGGAGAGCAGCGTACTCGGCGTGTGGGCAGCCGAGTTGGGATTGGCGGAGGAGGACTATAAAGGAGGAGAGAGACGGCATGCACCAGGAACATCTAAGGGGAACATCTAGCTGAAGGAACACCTGTGCAGCCCCCGAAGAGAGCCGGCCAGCGGTGTGCCGCTCCCCTGCGGAAGTGGGGAATGTGGCCAGGGGGAACTGCCCTTCCACGGAGGTGGAAGGGATAGTAGCCAACCCGGGAAGAACCAGCAGCAAACCCGGGGAGGACCGAGCAGACGAAAGAACAGCGCAGGGTCCTGTGTCGTTCCTCCACGAAGAGGGGGAGCGACACTCCCCTTTGCCTGCCCTATGAAATCTTGTGCCTAAGTACCAATAAACAGACATATTCATCGAAACTGTCTCTGGTGCTTCTTGTCAAAGACCACCATCACTCCACCATCCCGACAGTGTGGACCTCTCAGGATGAGCCCACAAATCATATTCAGAAAAATAGAAGTATTGGGAGACAATTTTTCTCAATATATTAATCTGAACAAGGACACTTTTGTCCAGATTATGAAAACTTCATTTTTGTCAAAGCTTTTACATGGATAGACTCTCCACAGACATGAGATACAACAAACTGCTTAGCTCTGCTTTGGTCTACCCTTGATGCACGAATTGATTGTATTATAAGCTGAATATATTTTTCCAAAACAAAATGGACTTAGTGTGATTATTGGAAACAGCATCGATAACTCTTAGAATACAAGATATATATTAATATATAAAAATATGAAGAAATGCTGGTGGGTGATGATTGTGGTGAAAAGTTAAATAGGCAGTATGTAGGAGGCTTAGAACTCTGAAGCTAGCATAATTAGCCTATCAGAGAAAGAGTCAGGTCATGCTATCTCCTCTTCAAGTTCAGATCATTTTTCAAGGGGTTGGTACATCTGGGAATTCTGATAGTTGAACCCTATATCCAATTTAGAAAGAGCATTCCTAATGTTAGCTCAAGGCAGTGGAGTAGAAATTTATCACTAAGGCACGGAATGCATTCCTTCTGGCTGAAAGCTGCTTAAAGGAATGCAATTTGTGTGGTATAAAACTGCATGGGAATCTTAGTTGCATTTTTCTTTAAAGCTATGAAAAATTTTTAATGCCTTTAAGGGACAAAATTCTAAGCACTTCTTGAGAAAACAGAAACCATTTTAAAGAGAACAAACAGCTTATGGTAACAATTCCAACATTGCTCACTACTCTATTTCCTTCTTCATAGGCCAGACCACCTGGAATTTTTGTCACCAAACAAAACTTTAGGCTCCCAATATTTTAACCCAGGTCCCAAGAATTGCACAGCAAGCTCTTGTTAAAGTGAAAACCCAGGAATATTGGTTCAGGGTCTGTTCTGCTTGGAAAACAAGCAGATTCAAAGTCTAGAAATAGGTATCATGCCATGTCTCAGATACCTTTAACATACTTTGAAGAGACCTGCACAACATTCAGTCTTCTGAATTAGAAGTATGCTAATACTTTGAATGAGAGGAAGTAGTCAAAGAATTTAGGATAAAAGGAGAGAAAATAATGTCAGGCACCAAGAAATCCCTGGAAAATAACTTAGTATACTTTTGAATAGAATTATTTTTATGGTTTTTGATTCTTCTTTAAGTCAGCAAAATAATTTAAAGCATACAATTTTAATGTGCCAAAAGTACCTGATGAACCCATAATTTCTATTGGTTATGATACTTAATTCTTCCTAATTCCTGAGAGAGGAAAGTACTCTATACCTAATATTTAAATATACAGTGGGGGGGCTGGTAAATTCTGGTAAGCCCTACTAGGAATTAAAAGGACCATAGAAGCTTCCTCTTGTCCAAAAAATTAGAGACATGGACAGCAGACTTTTTTCTTTGCCACGTGATTATCATCTATTTTTGAGGAAGCAAAGATATAAGGAAATTACTCCTTCCCCTGCCTACATGTCACTCACTTGCCACTCATACTTTCCTCACTGACCTTTCCTTCTATTTGGCAGTGGGGGCTGAGTATGCATTACTGAGGCAACTGTGGATTATCCTGTGAAAACAGCTATGCCTAGGGTTCAGCGCTATTTTCCTTCATTGTGATGAAGGGGCCTGAAAAGCTTCAGATTATCCTGTTACTCAGAGAATTAGCGAGATTTGGAGATAGGAAGAGGAAAGATCATTTCAAAGCTCAATAGGCCTCAAATTGAAGTCATGTTCTATGTTATTCCATTAGTAATGAAGGCAATAGTTAGTTTATTGTCTGATTACAAAATTTTATCTGTTGATATGTTTGAAGCTTGTTTAGAAGCTAAACAATATCACACTAAAAACTGAAACACTCTTCACCTGATATGAGTCATATCCTTTCCTTTTCTATATTTTCTATAAAAATTTCTCTGATTTTCCCAGTCTGATTAATAATTACTAAGAATAAAAATGTCAGTTTCATGACATTGATGGAAATTGGAGTTGATAATTTAGTTTACTCAGCTGTTCTCATGTTAGCTAGCAGTTTGTTTTTAAAATCTTTATGTTATTTTATTTGAAAGGCAGACATAGTGAGAGAGACATAGACAGACAGGCAGAGATCTTCCATCCATTGGTTCACTTCCCAGAAGTCTTCGGTCAACAGAGATGGGCCAGGTCGAGTCCACCAGCCTAGAAAGCAATCCAGATACTCAGATGGGTAGAAGGGATCTAAGTATATAAGTGTCACATGATGTCTTCCAGGGTGTACATTAGCAGGAAGTTGAAATTGGAAACAGAATGAAGAGTTGAGCACAAGCACTACAAAAGAAGATAAATATAGAAAAGAAGATAAATACAATCACAGTAATTCAGATTCTCTATGAATTTATGTGGTAAAAGACATTGCTATGTTTTACATGTACATAGATTCCGCACAGGCAAATTAAAAAAAAAAAAAAGATGCAGAGAAAGAGAAAGATATTGACATAACAGACCTTTAGAAGTCATTCTGTTGGTTACTGTTGGCTCTGGGCATAGGCTAACAGGATGCTTTAATTTTTATCATTTTTGAGCAGTATTTTTATAAAAAAAGGTATTTATATATTTGAAAGTCAGAGTCGCACAAATTCAGAATTTCATACAGAAGGAGGGACAGAGAAATCTTCCATCCATTGGTTCACTCCCCAAATGGCCACAATGACCAGGGTTGGGCTGGGCTGAATCTAGGAGCCTGCAGCTTCTTGTGGGTCTCCCCCATGGGTGCAGGTGTCCAGTAACTTAGTCCATCCTCCACTGCTTTCCCAGGTGTATTAGCAGTGAGCTGAATGGGAAGTAGAGCAGCCTAGACATAAACCGGTACTCATATATGATGTTGGCACTGCAGGTTATGGCTTAATTGATCCATTGTATCACAGCGCCATCCCACTGAGCAATATTTTTTAAATAATCTATGCAATCAATGTATTTTCACAAGGTTATAAAAGCATATTTGAAAAAATGAGTATACTCTTAAAAGTGATTTTCTTTTCATGACATGTTTTGCCAGAGGTCCAAATACTTATAGACTCTATTTATCTGTATGTACTTGGAAAACTTAAAAAATGTAACCAACTGGATGATTATTGCATGAAATGTAATTTTTTTTCTAATAAGCTATGTGCAAGCCACCTCTTGGTAGAATAATAGATCAGTTGTGCTTCGCTTGCTATTGCTCCTAAATGGCTGAATGGGGTATAGTCACACTAAATTAGACTACTTTGAGATGTGAAAAGAACAAAGGTAGGACTATGTTTCCAGGGTTCTGAGTGATGGGGATTTTCAAGGAAGAAGTGGAAAACAAAACAAACTAACAAAAGAAAAGGGAGATTCCATGGGACAAGAGAGACAATGCTGCAGCCAGCCTCATAGAGTAGCCAACTCCAGCTGTGAGCCACTATCTTATCATGTCAAGGTAGGAAGAAATTGCTGTGGGTTTCCAGTGCTCACAGTTTTAGCTGAGAGGGAATTTCACAGTCACCTACAGACTTGCACTTCAGTCTAGAGAGCTGATTGGGGGCTGAGCAACTGATGGGCATGCAGCAGAAAAGCCTCCTTGCTTCCTCCCCTTCCCCACCCAGAGCGTCATACTCAGCAGAAAAAGTCATGTAGTGCACATATGTTCTACCAGCATCAAAGAGTAAGGACAATGTGTGGGGCAAAGTACAGATTCCCTGAATCCTGCAACTGTGGCAGCTTTTGGGTATTAGCTCAGAGCTATACTCACATTCTCTATGTGAGCAAGGGGGATTCATCTTAGCTTCTGGGGGCAGCCCATAATAAAATGCAGTTCCACCTTGGGAGAATTGGTTAATGACCTGTAACAATTTGTTCTTAATTTCTTGGTGAACTGAAATCTACCCAGTGGACATAGGGAAGAACCTACCTGCATTCCAACTTTCTGAAGTTATACCCTTCAGAGTAAAATATCCTATATACCTGGTAGTCACCCTGTAGGATTAGAATAGGGTCCAGTTCCTAGGGCTAGGGATGTTTGTATTATAAGCCACAGTGCCATTTGGCCTCTCCTTGCAGGACCTGAGGCAGAGTCCATCCATATCACGCAGTTTTATATCACAATTGGTGCCGCAAACCCATCATCACTCAGACTTGCCAGTAGGACAAGTAAACAGCCTCCCCTGTCTCCTTCAGCACCAAGAACAAGGCCCTAGTTAATACATTTGTCAAAGAGACTGATGTTGAACTCTCTGTGTACCAAAGACACCCACCAAAGAAAACTCTTACTGGCTGGCGCCGTGGCTCAATAGGCTAATCCTCCGCCTGTAGCACCGGCACACCGGGTTCTAGTCCTGGTCGGGGCGCCGGATTCTGTCCCGGTTGCCCCTCTTCCAGGACAGCTCTCTGCTATGGCCCAGGAGTGCAGTGGAGGATGGCCTAAGTGCTTGGGCCCTGCACCCCATGGGAGACCAGGAGAAGCACCTGGCTCCTGGCTTCGGATCAGCAGGGTGCACTGGCCGCGGTGTGCTGGCCGCGGCAGCCATTGAAGGGTGAACCAATGGCAAAGGAAGACCTTTCTCTCTGTCTCTCTCTCTTGCTGTGCACTCTACCTGTAAAAAAAAAAAAAAAAAAAAAAAAAAAAAAAAAAACAAAACACCTCTTACTCATCTCATAGCTATACTTCTTTTGACAAATTGCAGCATATTAGTGGTCCACTATGCCACTTATAGACACAGCTGATAGAATAAAATAAATCACTCAGAGACTACACTCCTGGGCTCACCCAGAACCAAACCTAAAACAACAAGCAAAGTGATACCCTGCATACCAGCTAAACCATAAACTCTTTCACAATAAAACCTATTCCATAAAGAAGGGATAAGTGGGCAGACTTCAACGTAGGGACATAGGAAACATGAAGAAGCAAGGTAGCATGATGCCTCCAAAAGAACACAATACTCCTCCAGAATTAGTTCCTAAGCTGAAGGAAATCTATGAAATGACAGATATAGAATTCAAAATAATGATTGTAAGGAAACTCAATGACATTCAAGAGAATATGGGTAGATTAAAGAAATGAAATCAATGAGTGACATGGATGAAAACATTGTTAAGAAGATAGAAGTTATTAAGAAGAACCAAATAGAAATTTTGGAGATGAAATATTCAATCAATGAAGCTAAAAATGCAATTGAGAGCTTTAACAGCAGAATAGACCAAGTGGAAGAAAGAATTTCTGAATAAGAATTTTGAAATAATCTGATTAGACACAAATAAAGGGAAAATAATTAAAAAGAATGAAAAAGTCTCCATGAAATACAGGAATATGCATTAAATACAGGAAATACATTAAATAATAAAATATTCATATTAAAGGTATTATAGATATTCCTGAAGGAAAATAAAGTAAAAAGGGCACTGAGAACCTGCTAAATAAAATAAAAGATCAAAATTTCCCATGGACATCCAGATGTAAGAAGCTCAAAGAATCCCAAGCAAACTCAACAAAGAAAGGGCTTCTACAAGGCATTTTGCATCAAATTGTTGAAAGTTAAAAACAAGGAGAGAATATTAAAATTGTAAGAGAAAAATCATCAAGTTACATATAAAGGAAAACCAATGAGATTAACACCAGACTTCTCAGGGGAAACCATACAGGCCAGGAGAGAGTGGGATGACATATTCAAGGTCTTAAAAGGAAAAACAAACAAACAAAAAACCTCTCCAACAAGAATATTATATCAAGCAACACAATCCATTGAAAGTGAAGGAGAGTGGGGGCCGGCAGTGTTACATAGTGGGTAAAGCCACTGCCTGAAGTGCTGGCATCCCATTCGAGTGCTTGTTTGTGTCCCAGCTGCTCCAATTCCTATCCAACTCTCTTCTATGGCCTGGGAAATCAGTAGAAGATGGTCTAAGTCCATAGTCCCATGCATCTGCGTTGGTGGCCTGGCAGAAGCTCCTGGCTCATGGCTTCAAATTGGTGCAGCTCCAGCTGTTGCAGCCAATTGGGGAGTGAACCAACAGATGCATGACCTCCCATTCTCTCCCTGCCTCTCCTTCTTTCTCTGTGTAATTCTGGTTTTCAAATAAATTAATTAATCTTAAAAAAAGGAGAGGCCAGCATTGTGGTGTAGCAGGTTAAGCAACTAAGTGCAATGCAGGATTCTATACAGGAGCTAGTTCAACTCCTGACTGTTCTACTTCTGATCCAACTCCCTGCAAATATGCTTGGGAAAGCAGTGAAAGATGGCTCAAGTCCTTTGGTCCATGCACTCACATGGGAGATATGGATGAAGCTCTTGGCTCCTGTCTTTGGCCCGGTCCAGCCCCAGCCATTGTGGCTACTTGGGGAGTGAACAAGTGGATGGAAGATCTCTCTCTCTCCTTCTTTCTCCCTGTGTAACTCTGCCTTTAAAATAAATAAAATAAATTTTGTTTTTTAAAAAAATGTGAAGTAGAAACAAAGTATTTTCCAGATAAGTCAAAAATGAGAGATTTCTCCAACACCAGACCAGCCTTACAAAAAATTCTGAAGGGCATTAAGCATTGGAAGAAAACAACATGACAACACCAAATACACTAACAGAGCAGGCAGAATCATTATCCAATCAACACAATGGCAAGTCTTAGTTCTTATCTATTAGTGCTAACCTTGTATATAAATGGGTTAAATTCACCAATCAAAAGATTTAGGTTTCTGAATGGATTTTAAAAAAATCTAGGATCCCACTTCCATGGTGAATTGGCAGCTGAAAAGGATTACTTCCATTCTTTGTCTCACATGGAAGAATTTCCACTCAGACAAGGCAGAGAGAAAAGCAAGATTTATTTAAATCACAGATCTGCCAAAGCAGCCTGCAGGGATCTCCAAGAGAGACAAACCCATGCAGCTGGTGGTAGTGAGGTTTTTATCACAATTTTGGGGGAAAAAACTGACAATAAGCCAACAATCAATTACAAGACAGGGACAAAACCCACTGTAAGACCTGATTTGTAATCTTATTTGCCCTGTCTAGCTTGCTCATGATAAAATAAAAGAGTCATTTGAAGGGTGGGATGTGTAACTTGTTTTCACATTGAACTGGGAGCTCAGAGGGTAGAATCACCACCCTCCCTTGCTATTCTCATGATAAAACTGGAAGCTCCCAAGGAGTGGAACAGGTACATTTGTTTTGCTAAAGTTAGCATTTGGGGATAAATATGCAGTGTGATTCAGCATTTAGATCTTGTTAGAGATAACTTTTGGGGGAAGCAAGCATTTTGCACTCTCTTAGGGGGCTTCTCCTTTCCTCATTTTCCACTGGGATCAACTTCTCTGTTGACCCATTTGATTCCTCATATACCCTTCCCCAAAAGAATGGACCCTAACTTCTGTTAGGGGTATTGGACAACGACCACTTTGATTTCTTCAAGCTGTGTAGGGGTGGCATAGGGAATGGTAGTTAAGACAATATTCCAGCAGGAAGTGGCCTTTCAAGGGGGTTGTAGTGACAGCTTGCAGAAACTGCTTCCAATGAAGTTTTCCTTTACGTGGTCATATAGAATTTCACTGCTTCAAGTCTGGAGAAAACAAATCTAACAAGCAGATTAAACATGCATAGTTTAAAACAAAGGACAGAGTTATTAGAGGACCTAAGAAAGGCACTATCCAAACCAGGAGAAAGTTTTCCTATTAAGAGGCAAATAGAAACTGATAGTAGGTGGTTGATAATAATCAAGTGGGCCTGGCCAGATACATATGAGGTCCAGACCTAGCTATCTCTTCACATAGGTTACTGGAATGGGCATCATAAGGGAGATATGAACCTCACTAGGGATGGCACCTTGTTGACTCCAATTACCTAACTGGCCCTGGAGGAGAACTGGACTGAATAAGTTAAGTGTTGAATAGGCAGCATCTCTAAAAGGAAGTATATAGTTCTGCCTGAAATGTTACTGACCCAGGCCATCCCCTCAACAGTGGTGATTAATTTGGAAGCTGAGCATAGTAAAGGGCTTTTTCAGCTTACAGGCAACAAGGTCCGTGGTTCTGACCTAGAAATCCTTTGACGCCAGGGAATTTCCATTTCCAGTGACCCAGATCTTGGCTGGCAGAGCTAACAGGCTCTTTAGAGGTTGGCTTCTGTCATGACTGCTGTCTGTCCAAAGCCTTGGCTTTTCACATTGAGAACCAATGTCATTTGGGGTAGATTGGCCTTGTTGGGTCTCTTCGATGGAAGATCACTGTGTAAAACTGTTATTAATTGGCCTACTGCCTAGTCTTACTTTGTTCTTGCTGCCTAACTCACTCTTCTTCCTCTTGGTCTCTGTTAAAGCTGACCAGAGGAAGCCTTTAACATGTCAGCCAGGGTGGTGCTCAATCCCATCCATGTTTTTTGAAAATTACATAAATGTTTAATAAGTCGCTTTCTAAATATGTGAAATACTATGAAATTTTAAGGGAATCCACTTTCACTATGAAGAACCGCCACATAAAAAAGTGATGACATAAAAATTCATCCATATAAGGTTTATGAAAAAATTAATTTTAAAATGTATCACTAACATATGTTGCCAAGAGACAATATAACATATATAAAACTTGATATAATTAAAATTATTGTTGTATAGCCCTATTAAATATATTACAATTAAAAATATTCAATAGATAACAATATTTATAAGCACAAGTATTTTCTAACGATTATGCAAATATGTACTTATCTTAATTCTCATGTTTTACTGTGATGACAAATAGATGACTCAAATATGTTTGATTCTTCCAAACCAATTGTTCAGGTTAAAATAAGATGCAAAGTAAATGATTGATATAAAATCATGGAAGTTACTTTATATTCTTTACAAGTTATCTTCCTTGCTGCCACTCAAATTTTTACAAATATCTTGCTTGTTAGGATTCCTCAAAAAATCATGGGTTAATTCCTTGTGTGTTTATAGAACTACTTCTTGCTTAATTGTTGGAAATATTATGCATTTCTTTCTATTTGCAATATTCTTACTTCACTATTTTTAATTAAAATCACCATGGTGTAGTCATGCTTTTTTCATTCCTTGTTTCAGGATCCACTTACCCTAATTAAATGTTAGTATTTTCAGGCTCTCTTCTTCTTCTTCTTCTATTAAGACTTATTTTATTTATTTGAAAAGCATAATTATGGAAAGGAAGGGAGGGAGGGAAAGAGGATGTGAGAGAGGGAGGAACAGAGATGGAGGGAGGGAGGGAGAGAGAGAGAGAGAGAGAGAGAGAAATCTTCCATCCATGAGTTCATTCCCCAAATCGTCACAATGGCCAGGCATGGGCCAGAATGAAGCCAGGAGCCAAGAGCTTTTTCTGGGTTTCCCACATGAGTTCAGGGGCCCAAACACTTGGACCATCTTCTGCTGCTTTCCCAGGTGCATTATCATGGAGCTGGAATGGATGTAGAACAGCTGGGACTGAAACTGGCTCCCATATGGAGTTTGGTAGTTTTATCTGATACACCACAATGCCAACTCCAGCTTTTCTTTTTATCTCATTTTCTTTCTACTCTACATGTTCTTCCTTGGCAATCATATCTAATCTAATGGCTTCACTATTCATATTCCAATGAGATCCATATTTATTTCTCTACCTTGTGTCATTCTCCTTTCCATCTTATGGACGGTCAGCTATCTTCTTTATATTTTTTTCAAAGAGATTTCACTAGGCAACTCACACTTCACCTATTGAAAGTGGTTTGTCTCCTCTTCAGTTAAGAATCCCTTCAATCCATGACTTCATTCCAACTGGTTACAGAACCCAGTATTGTAACAGATATTTTGGTTCTCCAATGTTCAGAGACTGTCAATATCATGTCTCAGGATAGCTTTCTGATGAGTTTTTGAGTTTATACAGTTCTCTAGCCCACTCAACTGTTTTAATCCAGGCAATATCATTTCTTTTCTGGAATTCTGGAAAGAAAATTGCCTTCAATTTACCATTCACATGTCAGTGAAATGCATAGCTAATCATAGTATTCAGTGTCTCAAAACTTTTAAAGAAGTTTCTTATTGTGCTTAAAAACAAAGCCTACTTGGCATTGGAAGGGTTTCTGTTTTGTATTCTGTGTCTTTCTCTAAATATCTGCTCAAATTATATACCTTGAAGCAAATAATTTTTCTAACATAAATCTATGAACTTATTTCAGTTAACTTATATATTTTAACTAGCAGTTATGTTAGGGCAATTGTGAGAGAAATATGTAGGTATAAAATCTTAAACTTTTAAATGAATATTTCTTTACTCATTATTTTAATTACTGCAATCATGAGAGATAAAATTTCACTTATTATTCCAGGAGTTTATATTTGACATCTCATTTCCACATCTGAATTTTTGTGTTCTTGATAAATCTGTATTTGGTCTTCAGTCTTCAGTGAAAAGCACTATGTTACCATTTTTTTTTACATCCTATATTACTTTCTGAATTGTTTTGAATTGTAAAGTATAGCATGTGTGTATCTGGTTTCACTTTTGTTCTATTATGTCATCATAACCCATTCATATATACACATTATGGGTATTGAGTAGAGAACATTTAGGAAAAAATAAGAGCAAATGCAGATGTTCACAAAATAGTTTAAAATATACAATGATAATGGTAATGCTTAAACCTCCCCATGACCACATTATTCTCATAATCACCCTGAAATTCATCCCTATTGCTGAATGATCCATTTAAAATTATCTTGCTTTCTACTCAGGTTCACAGTCTTATTTGTTTGTTTTTGCACATGATATAAAATGTATCACACTGTCTGAATCTTCACACAACTTAATTTTTCTTGTTCATTATTCTGTAGTAGTAATTTAGGTTTATGTTTGTGACAATAATTCATTTTCACTGCTGAACGTTATTCAGATAAGCTAGGCTTATCTGTCCATTCTATTCTAGATTGAAAATCAGTTAGTTATAAATGTTAGCTCTTACAAACAATTTTACTATGAAAACTCTACTAACCCATTCTGAACTTCAAATTACATACTTAGGAATGGATGTGCTGTGAGAAAGAGTATGCCATATTCCATGTTAAAGAAATGCCAAAATGCTTTATTTATTTTTTTAAAAACCTTTTATTTAAGGAATACAAACTTCAAACATTTTATAATTATGACTTTAGGAACAGTGTGATTCTTCCCATTGTACCCAACCTCTCACCCACTCTGCCACTGCAATTCCTCCTCTTTCTCCTATTCTCATTCTTATTTTTTACTAAGATCTATTTTCAATTAAATTTATACACATATGATTAAATCTAGGTTAAATAAAGAGTTCAACAAATAGTATAAAAAAAAAAGAAACTCTTCCTCAACACTCAGACAAGGGCTGTTCAAAGTCATTAAATCTCAAAGTGTATTTTCACTTCTAAAGATTCCCTTCAAGGTACTCTATTAGTTATCACTGAACAGGGAGAGCATATGGTGTTTTTCATTTTGGGACTCGCTTATCTCACTAAGTATGATATTTTCCAGTTTCATCCATTTTGTTATAAATGACTAGATTTCATTTTTTTTGTTTTGTTTTGTTTTTACTGCTGTGTAGTATTCAATTATGTGTGTATCCCATATTTCTTTATCCAGGGCATTTGGGTTGATTCCATATCTTAACTATTGTGAATTGAGTGTAATAAACATGGGGGTACAGATAATTCTTTCACTGCTGATTTCATTTTCCTTAAGTAAATTCCAAGGAATGGGATGGCTGGGTCTTATGGGAGGGCTATATTCAGATTTCTGAAGTACTTTTATACTGCCTTCCATAGAGGGTTTACCAATTTACACTCAACCAACAGTGGGTTAGAGTATCTTTTTCACCACATCTTTGCCAGCATTTGTTGTTTGTTGATTTTTGTTTGAAAGCCACAGAAGTGAAGTGAAACCTCATTGTAGTTTTGATTTGCATTTCCCTGATGGTTAGTGATCCTAAGCACTTTTCATGAGTCTTTTGGCCATTTGGATTTCCTCTTTTGAAAAGTGCCTGGTTAAGTCATTTGACCATTTCTTAACTGGTTGGTTGTTTTGGTGTTGTTGAGTTTCTTGAAATCTATATATTCTGGTTATTAATCATTTATCAGTTTCATAGTTTGAAAATAACTTCTCCCATTCTGGGTTGCCTCTTCACTTTCCTTTCTTTTGCAGTACAGAAGCTTCTCAGTCTGATGTCATCCCGTTTGTCAATTTTAGTTTTGATTGCATGTGCCTCTGGGGTATTTCCCAAGAATTCTTTGCCTATGCCAATTTCTTACAGGTTTTCGCCAATGTTCTGTAATAATTTGGTGGTATCAGGTCACATTTTAGGTCTTTAATCCATTTTGAGTGGATTTTTTATGTTAGGTGTAAGGTAGGGGTCTTGCTTCATAATTCTGCATGTAGAGATACAGTTTTCCCAGCACCATTTATTGAAGAAACTGTCCTTGATCCAGGAATTGATTTTAGCTCCTTTATCAAAGATAAATTGGTTGTAGATGCTTGGACTGATTTCTGGCATTTCTATCTGCTCCTTTGTTCTACTCATCTGTTTTTGCACCAGGACAGACTGTTTTGATTATAACTGCCCTTCAGGATGTCTTGAAATCTGGTATTATGATGCCTCCAGCTGTGTTTTTGTTGTATATGATTTCTTTAGCTATTCACAGTCTCCTGTGTTTCCAAATCAATTTCAGCATCATTTTTTCTATATCTGAGAAGAATGTCCTTGGTATTTTGATTGGTATTACACTGAATCTGTAATTTACTTTTGGTACTATGGACATCTTGCTGATATTTATTCTTCCAATCCATGAACATGGAAGATTTTGTATTTTTTGTTTCAGTTTTGTTTATTTCTTCTCTAATTTTAATTTTTTCTTTCTTCCCCAATTGGGGTATGGTTTGTTGTTGTTTTTCTAGGTCCTTGAGATGCATGATTAGCTAATTCATTTAGTTCCTTGGTGTAGGTATCAGTTGCTCTAAAATTTTCTGCTAACACTGCTTTTGCTGCATCCTGTAAGTTTTGATATGTTGTATTGTCATATTCATTCATTTCAAGAAATTTTTTTGATTTGTCTTTTGATTTCTTCATTGACTCACTCTTCTTTCAAAAGCATGTTTTCAATCTCCATGTGTTTTCATAAGTTCTAGAGATTACTGAATTTCAGCTTCATTCCATTTTGGTCAGAGAAGATGCATGGTATGATTTCATTTTTTTTTAATTTGCTGATACTTGCTTTATGGCCTAGCATGTGATCAATCCTATAGGAAGTTCATGCACTGCTGAGAGAATGTGTATTCTGTGACAGTAGGATGGAATGTTCTGTAGATATCTGTTAGGTCCATATGGTCTATAGTGTCAATCAACTCTTTTGTGTTCTTGCTAGCTTTCTGTCTGGTTGATCTGTCTATTGCTGGAAGTTGAGTATTCAAGCCTCCCATTACTATTGCATTGGAGTCTATGTCTCCTTTTAGATCCATAAACATTTCTTTTACATAGCCAGGTACCCTATAATTGTGTATATGTTCATAATAATCACATATTCCTGTTGAATTGATCACTTGATCGCTACATAGTGTCCTTGTCTCTTTTAATAGTTTTTGTGTTAAAGTCTATTTTGTCTGATGTTAGTATGGCTACACTAGCTCTTTTTTGGTTTCTGTTAGCATGGAATATCTTTTATTATTGTTCTACTTTCAGTCTATGTGTATCTTTGTTGGTAAGATATGTTTCTTGTAGGAAGCAAATAGATAGGTTTTGTTTTTAAGCCTTTCTACAATTCTGTATGTTTTAACTGGAGAGTTGGGGCCATTAACTTCAAGGTGACTATTGATAAGTAACCACTCTGCCCTGCCATTTTCCCATAAATATTCCTATTATTTACTTTGGATTTCTTTTTACTTTTACTGGAAGATTTTCTGCTTTCATCTTTTTTAGTGATGATCATGTTTCTGTGTGTAGCACAACCTTAAGCATCTTTTGTAAGGCTGGATAGGTGGTGACAAATTCTTTCAATTTTTGTTTGTAACGGAAGGTCTTTATTTCACCTTCATTCCCAAATGATAGCTTTGCAGGGTATAATAAACTGGGTTTACAGTGTTTTCTCCTAAGACTTGGAATATATATATATATATATATATATATATATATATCACCTTTCCTAGCCTGTAGGGTTTCTGATAGAAGTCAGCCACGAGTCTAATTGGAGATTGATGGAACAAGGACATAAGGCTCCACCATTCTCCCTCATTGCCCATAAGAGATAAACTTTGGAATGTATTCCTTGTCCTTGAAACTCAACTGGGTCTCACATCCTATTGGTTCCATACCCCCTCTGCATTCTTTTCCAGGTTCTCAAGGCCTCACCCAGTTCCTGGAAATCCCCTCTGCCTGCTACCCCCTACCCAGACCCCCAGCCCTAACCCTCCTTAAAAAGGCCCAGCCCCTGGGGGTCGGGGCCTCCTGCCACATGCTCCATTTTGTACACACAGACAGTTGGTCACCCACCTCTGTGGATTTATTTTCTCTGAATAAATTCGATCTGGCTGTAAATTCCTACACTGCCTCTTCTCTACTCTGTCACTCTTTTCCTAACATGTTGTTGCCCCGTGTGAGGAGGCACCAATCTGCAACTCTTTTCCTTACAGAGATCCTTTATTATATCTCACAGGATCTCACAGGTTCTCATAGGTCTCTGAAACTTTTTTTTGGTTTTCTAACTTTTTTTTTGGTCTGACTGCAAAATTTCCAGAGATTTGTCTTCTAACTCAGATATTGTTATCTCTGCTTCACTGAGTCTGTTATTGAGGCTTTCAACATTTTTCATTTGTTCTATTGAACTCTTTATTTCCAAGATTTCATTTAGATTTCTCTTTAACATCTCAATTCAATGGGAGGAATTTTTGTTTCATATCATGTATGAATTTCATTAGTTCTGGATTTGTTTCAGATTACTTCCAAGTAATCCTATGATTGATTTTTCAATTTCATTTCTGGAACTTTTTCAATCTCTTCATCTTCACATTTTGGTATTGAAGTGTTATGTTCTTTTGAAGGCATTATGTTGTCTTCCTTATTCTTATTTATTGAATTGTTGCATTTATTATTTGGAATTTTTTTAACATACTTGCTGTTTTCTTTTTTGTTTTGTCCTGTTCTTTTTTTTTCTCCCAGTGATGACTTTTATCTTTGGACTATGCCTCTGTGACTTAGCAGAATGTCTCCTTTTTCAGTGATTACCCAGAGTCATGTGGTGGGTCTGGCCAGGGAGCTGTGTTCAATGCTCCAGGGTGATGGGAGTGTCCAAGGTAACACCTAGCTTGGACATGGTAAATCTCCTTTTATTTATTTATTTATATTTTATCAGAGGGGGATGTTTGTTCTGTTCTTTTAGCGTAGTCTCACTCTCACCTCTCCTCATAGGAGCTCAGTGCCAATGTGCTAGCCCTAATGGGTGCAATGTTCGTTTGTAGTGCCACAAGAACTACACAAAGGATCTGTGCAGTCCTCTGTGTAAGCACGTATCTCACAGCAATGATTCTCACCAGGGTATCAGGGAGCCTTGAGCACAAGAAGCCACTCACAATGACTGCCCAAAGTCCCAGCCACACCCTTTCTGCTTGGCTGATTGTTGGGTGCTCAGATATGAGCTGGTACAGATCAACTGCCACTCAATGTCCAATGTGGTACCTGCCCTCTCTCAGCTTGTTACAGAATGGTCAAGGAGAGACAAATGTCCCCCTTTTTCTTCTCCTCTAGTTTGGCAGATACACTGCCCCCACAGGCCTCTAAGCTGGACTTGTGCCAGGCTTTTCCCGCAGCTCTATCATCAGTGTCTTGGGCTGCTGCAATCTGATCTCACCTCACTCTCCAGAGCTGGTGCTGAGGTTCTCAGCTGTTTGGGTCCTGAGTTGTGTGCATTCACACCCTCCACGTAGGTCCACAGTGTCCCTCTAAATTGGGTAGAGTTTCCTCTGCTGTTTTATCCTTAATTTTTCCCTGGGATTGCACTCTCTCCACTTGTTTCTTTTCTAGACTATCTTCCCCTAAACAAGAACAGTAAGTTCTCTCCCTATTACGCCATCTTTGATCCCCCCTATATTATTTCTTTCTCACCAACAGAATATGATCTCCTGAGACCCCAGATCCTCATCAACTTTTATTATTATTCAGCACCTACATGTTTTCAACAATCTGCTAAAAGACAAATGGTGGATAATTTTGGTTTTAATTTTTATTTTTCTGAAAATAAAAGTGACACACTCAACAAGAGTTTCTAAAGTCAGAGTTATAATTGTCACAACCAAGAAATCATCATTATTAGTGTGTTGCTGTTGACTAATTCCCATATCTTATTCTCATTTCAGTATCTTACCATTAGTGTCCCTCCCCCTTTTTATTTTAAATTATCTGACAGGCAAAGGGATAGAGAGAAAACAGCCTTCCAACTGCTGTTCACTCCCCAGATGCTCACAATGGCCTGCATTCCCTGGGTGGTGTCAAAGCCAGGAATCAGAAACTCAATCCACATATCTCACATATGTGGGTAGGAACCCAATTACATAAGCCTTCAATGCTGGCTGCCAGGGTTGCCATTAATAGGAAGCTTGAGTCAGAAATCCCACATAGGCAAACTGACAAGGATGTAGACATCCCAGTGGGGATCTTAACTGCTAGGCCAAGTATCTGTCCCTGTCATTTCTCTATCACAGAATCCAGCACAGGATACCACACTATTTCATTTTGCCATTTTGCTACTGTGACTTATGTTCTTCTGGCCTGTGACAGTGGTTTTTCTTCTTTTTTTTTTTTAATTTCAGTGGCCAAGACATGCTCTGAAGTATACTAATAAGATATTTTGTAGGGTATTTGTAAAGAAAAGGGGAGCAGAACAGAGAAGATACAGGATATGAACGCACAGACAAAATGAATTTATTCAGTGTAAATACAAATTTGCAGAAGTGGGTGATCAACTGCCAGCATACACACAGACCAAACATGTGTCAGAGGGCCTAGTCCTCAGCAGGCTGGGTTGTTTTATATCTTAGGGTGAGCTAGGGGTCCAGAGAGGAGGCATGGGCATGAGATGGAGGTGAGTTTCTCCATATAGATTTTTCAAGTTTGATGCCAAACTTCCAAACCTGGGGAAGAATGCAGGGGGTGGGGTGGGAAGCAACAAGGGAATTGGTCTCTTGGAATAGTGCATTGGTAAGGGGTGTATTCCAATTTTATCTATTTTCAGACAAGGAAATAGAATGGCTGAAGCTTATTTCCTTGTTCCATCAGTATTTCTCCATTTGAGTTTGTGTGATATTTTTCTCAAGATAAAGCCTAGGATAGGGGTTTGGATGAAGAACATCATAGTAGTTAAACATTCTCATTACATCATAGTAGTAACTTGATGATACAAAATACACTTATTCAAAGTAGTCATGGGCATCCTGCTTGAAAGTATTTACAATCTTAGTTGCAAGCCACCAACAGAACATCATTAGCTGTTTAATTGATAAGAGTTTTTTCAAAGATAGACTTCACTTGGATAATGACTCTTGAAATTGCTGACTATTCAAAATTAATTAGCTTTTGATCCACACAGTGAATGTCGATTTAATTGAGTTCTGTATATAGCAGCAAGATTTTTTTATTTCTTTCATACACAGCAATACCCAAAGCAGACAAGTTTCTTTAACATTTTACCTTGTATGAAGGGTTTATTTTCCCCTATGGTTGTAACACTCAGAGACCTTGAATTGATAGAAAAGCCTGAGGCTCTGTCTCCTGTCCCTATATGGCTACTGAAACAAAGCATCCTGTCAGTGGTCAAGGCTCACGCCCTCAGGGCAGCCTCTGGCTCCAGCACCTTTCCTGCTTCCCTGCTGTCTTCCCTAGTCTCTGCTAGCTTAGTGAATTTCTTCTCTATTTTACCAGGTCAGCCACACATTTAGCATTTCATTTTAAAAATAGATTTTCCAATATTGAAAATTTGTTCTGTGCTGGAATTATTTTACAGAAGTCATGCTTTGCTATGTGTTTTGTTCTAAATATAATTTCCCCTTGATATTTTCTTTATATTAACTATGACCTCTCTGTTTTAAAACACAACTTATAATCCAATTTTTTAACATTCGTTTTGATATGTCATTTTGTTCATGTTTAATGTTTTTCATTAATTACTCCAAATAAGATAAAGGAAGATAAAGATAATTGAAGAAGAGAAAAGAAAATGAAATATTAGCTGTGATAGAAATGCAGGAATAAAAATGGTTTGAAAAATTAGAAAGTTAAAATGGAAAACATTACTCAAAGTGTAATAGATGCTAATCTTAGCAATCTTACATCTTAGCTTGAATAAAATTTATAAATTTCAGACTAACACAGTATCATCACATTTTCTCACTGCCAAATTATGAAATATCTGACATGATTCTGCGAAACACACACACACAGACACACAGACACACACACACATATATATATATATACATATATACATATATATATTATTAGAGCCTTAGTAATGTAAGCCAAGATAAGCTATTAAAATAACTAAATATGATATGTAAATAAGTTAAATCATATGTAAGATTCCTAAGTTTCAGCTTTCTGTAATTGTGTAATAATTCCCACAAAAGTCTATGTTATTCTGAATATCATTATGCTGAAACAGACACAGACTTAGCAGCAAAATGAGCTGATTATTTTTAACAAATGCTAACTATCTCTAATAACTCTGTAGTTAATTACCCATGTTTTTCTAGAGAAGAAATGAGAAATTACTGAAAATTCTGTATATCAAAGCTAAAATCTATTTTTTTTTAAAGATTTATTTATTTATTTGAATGTCAGAATTACACACAGAGTGAGGAGAGGCAGAGAGAGGGGTCTTCCATATGATGGTTCACTCCCCAGTTGGCCGCAATGGCCAGAGCTGAGCCAGTCTGAAGCCAGGAGCTTCCTCCGGGTCTCCCACATGGGTGCAGGGGCCCAAGGACTTGGGCCATCTTCTACTGCTTTCCCAGGCCAGCAGGGAGTTGGATTGGAAGAGGAGCAGCTGGAACTAGAACCAGTGCCCATATGGGATGCTGGCACTTCAGGCCAGGGCATTAACACACTGTACCACAGCGCCAGCCCCAAAAAGCTAAAATCTATTATAGTAGCAGAAAGCAAATAATGAACAAAAACTTTCACTGACATTTTTGGAGAAAATTTCAAAATTATACATTAAAAAATATTGTCCGGCGCCATGGCTCAATAGGCTAATCCTCCACCTGCGGTGCCTGCACCCCGGGTTCTAGTCCTGGTTGGGGCGCTGGATCCTGTCCCAGTTGCTCCTCTTCTGGTCCAACTTTCTGCTGTGGCCCAGGAGTCTGGTGGAGGATGTCACAGGTCCTTGGGCCCTGCACCCCATGGGAGACCAGGAGAGGCTCCTGGCTCCTGGCTTCGGACCAGCATGGTGCGCCAGCCACAGTGCACTGGCCGCGGCAGCCATTGGGGGTGAACCAACAGAAAAGGGAGACCTTTCTCTCTGTTTGTCTCTTTCACTGTCTACTCTGCCTGTCTATATATATATATATATATATATATATATACATATATACATATCAGTACTTTCAAACTAGGATTCATTTATTAAAATAACAAAATTGGCCTGATTATCTTAACTATGAAATGACAACTTAGATATAGCAAATGAAAATGCAGTTGAATACTATAAATCTACTTTTGCCATTCATATTCCTATAATAAAAGCCTGTGTATGGTGTTTTTTGATATTTGCGTGTATGTGTTTGCATATGTTTGATGTATGTGTGTGAGGGTTTGTGTATGGATATATATGTGGTGTGTATGTTGTGTATGCTTCCCATTGTCCCTTGGAATTCTAATTTTCTTTATTTTCATGACAAAAATCATATTTTTCTCTTGTATCTTCATTTTTCTTCTTTTAAAAAAATTCAGTTCCTTTGACTCATCCAGCATCTCTTTATGTTTACTCTTGTGCTTAGGCTTCTGGAGGTAAGTGCTTCTGTGACATTTAATGGAAGGCGAGGATTGCCAGCCAAGTCTACTTTCATTCAGTGCCTCCAAGAGTGTGAGCCAGTGACTTACACTGAGGAAGTCTAATGATTTTATTGCCTACGACTTCATGGGATTGTATTGGAATCCCCTGGCATGTTTCTAACTCTACCATTTGGGCCAATCCGATTGAGCATGTCCCAAATTCTACATCTCCTCCCTCTCTTATTCTCACTCTTATATTTAACAGGGATCACTTTTCAGTTAAAATTTACTTTTTTTTAATTTTTAATTTGTTTTTTATTTATTTATTTTTTTAATTTTTTTTAATTTTTTTTTAACTTTTATTTAATGAATATAAATTTCCAAAGTACGATTTATGGATTACAATGGCTTCCCCCCCATACCATCCCTCCCACCCACAACCCTCCCCTTTCCCACTCCCTCTCCCCTTCCATTCACATCAAGATTCATTTTCGATTATCTTAATATACAGAAGATCAGCTTAGTATACATTAAGTATGGATTTCAACAGTTTGCTCCCACACAGAAACATAAAGTGAAAAATAATAGATGATTTTTTTTAAATGATGATGAAATCAGATCAGACCTATTGTCATGTTTAATCCCAGTGAATCAAGTTGGGAGTTGATAATTTCTTTTCTTTTCTTTTTTTTCTTTTTTTTTTTTTTTTTTTTTTTTTTTTTACAGAGGATCAGTTTAGTATACATTAAGTAAAGATTTCAACAGTTTGCACCCCCATAGAAACACAAAGTGAAATATATTGTTTGAGTACTCGTTATAGCATTAAATCTCAATGCACAGCACATTAAGGACAGAGATCCTACACGAGGAGTAAGTGCACAGTGACTCCTGTTGTTGACTTTACCAATTGACACTCCTGTCTATGGCATCAGTAATCTCCCTATGCTCCAGTCATGAGTTTCCAAGGCTATGCAAGCCCTCTGAGTTCTCCGACTGTTATCTTGTTTAGACAAGGTCATAGTCAAAGTGGAGGTTCTCTCCTCCCTTCAGAGAAAGGTACCTCCTTCTTTGAAGACCTGTTCTTTCCACTGGGATCTCACTCACAGAGATTTTTTGCCAGAGTGTCTTGGCTTTCCATGCCTGAAATACTCTCATGGGCTTTTCAGCCAGATCCGAATGCCTTTAGGGCTGATTCTGAGGCCAGAGTGCTATTTAGGACATCTGCCATTCTATGAGTCTGCTGAGTATCTCACTTCCCATGTTGGATCACTCTCCCCTTTATTTACTCCATCGGTTAGTGTTAGCAGGTACTAGACTTGTCTATGTGCTCCCTTTGACTCTTAGTCCTTTCATTATGATCAATTGTGAACTGAAATTGATCACTTGGAATAGTGAGATGGCATTGGTTCATGCCACCTTGAATGTATTGAATTGGAATCTAAACACCTAAGAATAATTGTGTGTTAATTTCAGAGTTCAACCAATAGTACTAGAACTAAACAAAAAAATACTAAAATGGATAAAGTATTACATTGTACATCAACAGTCAGGACAAGAGCTGATCAAGTCACTGTTTCTCATAGTGTCCATTTCACTTCAACAGGTTCCACCTTTGGTGCTCAGTTAGTTGTCACCGATCAGGGAGAACATGTGGTATTTGTCCCTTTGGGACTGGCTTAATTCACTCAGCATGATGTTTTCCAGATTCCTCCATCTTGTTGCAAATGACTGGGTTTCATTATTTTTGACTGCTGTATAGTATTCTATAGAGTGTATGTCCCATAATTTCTTTATCCAGTCTACTGTGGATGGGCATTTGGGTTGGTTGCAGGTCTTAGCTATTGTGAATTGAGCTGCAACAAACATTATTGTGCAGATAGCTTTTTTGTTTGCCAATTTAATTTCCTTTGGGTAAATTCCAAGGAGTGGGATGCCTGGGTTGTATGGTAGGGTTAAATTCAGGTTTCTGAGGAATCTCCAGACTGACTTCCATAGTGGCTTAACCAGTTTGCATTCCCACCAACAGTGGGTTAGTGTCCCTTTTTCCCCACATCCTCTCCAGCATCTATTATTGGTAGATTTCTGAATGTGAGCCATTCTAACCGGGGTGAGGTGAAACCTCATTGTGGTTTTGATTTGCATTTCCCTGATTGCTAGTGATCTTGAACATTTTTTCATGTGTCTGTTGGCCATTTGGATTTCCTCTTTTGAAAAATGTCTATTGAGGTCATTGGCCCATCTCTTAAGTGGGTTGTTTGTTTTGATATTGTGGAGTTTCTTGATTTCTTTTTAGATTCTGGTTATCAACCCTTTATCTGTTGTGTAGTTTGCAAATATTTTTTCCCATTCTGTTGGTTGCCTCTTCACTTTCCTGACTGTTGCTTTTGAAGTACAGAAACTTCTCAATTTGATGCAATCCCAAATGTTAATTTTGGCTTTGACTGCCTGTGCTTCTGGGGTATTTTCCAAGAAGTCTTTGCAGTACTTATATCTTGCAGGGTTTCTCCAATGCTCTCCAATAATTCGATGATGTCAGGTCATAGATTTAAGTCTTTAATCCATGTTGAGTGAATTTTTGTATAAGGTGAAAGGTAGGGGTCTTGCTTCAGGCTTCTGCACATGGAAATCCAATTTTCCCAGCACCATTTATTGAACAGACTGTCCTTACTCCAGGGATTGGTTTTAGATCCTTGATCAAATATAAGTTGGCTGTAGATGTTTGAGTTGACTTCTGGTGTTTCAATTCTGTTCCATTGGTCTATCCATCTGTTTCTGTACCAGTACCATGCTGTTTTTTTGTGTTGTTTTGTTTTGTTTTTGACAGGCAGAGTGGACAGTGAGAGAGAGAGACAGAGAGAAAGGTCTTCCTTTGCCGTTGGTTCACCCTCCAATGGCCGCCGCGGTCGGCGCACCGCACTGATCCGATGGCAGGAGCCAGGAGCCAGGTGCTTTTCCTGGTCTCCCATGGGGTGCAGGGCCCAAGCACCTGGGCCATCCTCCACTGCCTTCCCTGGCCACAGCAGAGAGCTGGCCTGGAAGAGGGGCAACCGGGACAGAATCCGGCTCCCCAACCGGGACTAGAACCCGGTGTGCCGGCGCCACCAGGCGGAGGATTAGCCTAGTGAGCCGCGGCGCAGGCCTCATGCTGTTTTAATAACAACTGCCCTGTAGTATGTTGAAATCTGGTATTGTGATGCCTCTGGCTTTGCTTTTGTTGTACAGGATTGCTTTAGCATATGAATTTCAGCATCATTTTTTCCAGATCTGAGAAGAATGTCTTCAGTATGTTGATTGGTATTGCATTGAATCTGTAAATGGCTTTTGGGAGAATGGACATTTTGATGATATTGATTCTTCCAATGCATGAGCATGGATCATTTTTCCATTTCTTGGTATCCTCTTCTATTTCTTTCTTTAAGGCTTTGTAATTTTCATCGTAGAGATTGTTAATGTCCTTGGGTAAGTTTATACAAGGTATTTGATTGTTTTTGTAACTATTGTGAATGGGATTAATCTTAGTAGTTCCTCCTCAGTCGTGGCATTGCTTGTGTATACAAAGGTTGTTGATTTTTGTGCATTGATTTTATATCCTGCTACTTTGCCAAACTCTTCTATGAGTTCCAATAGTCTCTTAGTAGAGTTCTTTGGATCTTCTAAATAAACAACCATATCATCTGCAAAGAGGGATAGTTTGAGTTCTTCCTTCCCAATTTGTATCCCTTTAATTTCTTTTTCTTGCCTAATAGCTCTGGCTAAAATTTCCAGTAGTATATTGAATAGCAGTGGTGAGAGTGGGCATCCCTGTCTGGTACCAGATCTCAGTGGACATGCTTCCAACTTTTCCCCATTCAATAGGATGTTGGATGTGGGTTTTTCATAAATTGCTTTGATTGTATTGAGGAATGTTCCTTCCAAACCCAGTTTGCTTAGAGTTTTCATCATGAACGGATGCTGTTTTTATCAAATGCTTTCTCGGCATCTATTGAGATAATCATATGGGTTTTCTTCTGCAGTCTGTTAATGTGTTGTATCACACTGATTGATTTGTGAAGATTGAACCATCCCTGCATACCAGGGATAAATCCCACTTGGTCTGGGTGGATGATCTTTCTGATGTGTTGTTGGATTCTATTGGCCAGAATTTTATTGATTTTTTCTGGCTTAGGAATTAAGGTGATGCTGGCTTCATAAAAAGAATTTGGGAGGATTCCCTCTTTTTCAATTATTCTGAATAGTTTGAGAAAAATTGGAGTTAGTTCTTCTTTAAATGTCTGGTAGAATTCAGCAGTGAATCCATCTGGTCCTGGGCTTTTCTTTGATGGGAGGGCTTTTATTATTGTTTCAATTTCTGTTCAGTTATGGGTCTATTTAGGTTTTCGATGTCTTCCTGGTTCAATTTAGGTAGGTTACATTTCTCCAGGAATCTATCCATTTCTGATAGGTTTCCCTGTTTGCTGGCATATAAGTCCTTGTAGGAATTTCTGATGATTCTTTTTATTTCTGGGGTGTCTGTTGTTATGTTTCCTTTTTCATCTCTGATTTTATGGATTTGTGTCTTTTCTCTTCTTTTTTTAGTTAGTTGGGTCCTTGGGGTGTCAATTTTGTTTATTTTTTCAAAAAACCAGCGCCTCATTTGGCCTATTTTTTGTAATGTGTTTTGGATTTGATCCTGTTGATTTCTTTTCTGGTTTTAATTATTTCTCTTCTCCTACTAGATTTGAGTCTGATTTGCTGCAGATTTTCTAGATCATTAAGATTAATTGAAAGCTCATCTATTTGGTGCCTTTCCAATTTCTTGATGTAGGCACCTATTGATATAAACTTTCCTCTTAACACTGCTTTTGCTGTATCCCATAAGTTTTGGTATGTTGTGCTGTTATCCTCATTTACTTCCAGAAAATTTTTCATTTCTCTTTTAATTTCTTCTATGACCCATTGTTCATTCAGGAGCATGTTGTTCAATCTCCATGTGTTTGCATATGCTCTAGGGATTCCTGAGTTTCTAATTTCCAACTTAATTCCTTTATGGTCTGATTAGCTGCATGGTATGACTCTAATTCTTTTGAATTTGCTGAGACTTGCTTTATGGCCTAGTGTGTTGTCAATCCTAGAGAAGGTTCCATGTACTGCTGAGAAGAATTTAAATGCTTTATGTTTAGGATGAAAAGTTTTGTAGATATCTGTTAGAATCATTTGGGCTATAGTGTCATTTAAATCTACTGTCTCCTTGTTGATCTTCTGTCCTGTTGATCTGTCTCTTTCTTTTTTTTAAAAACTTTTATTTAATGAATATAAATTTCCAAAGTACGACTTATGGATTACAATGGCTTCCCCCCCATACCGTCCCTCCCACCCACAACCCTCCCCTTTCCCACTCCCTCTCCCCTTCCATTCACATCAAGATTCATTTTCAATTATCTTAATATACAGAAGATCAGCTTACTGTACATTAAGTATGGATTTCAACAGTTTGCTCCCACACAGAAACATAAAGTGAAAAATAATAGATGATTTTTTTAAAATGATGATGAAATCAGAGCAGACCTATTGTCATGTTTAATCCCAGTGAGAGTCAAGTTGGGAATTGATAATTTCTTTTTTTTTTTTTTTTTTTTTTTACAGAGATCAGTTTAGTGTGCATTAAGTAAGGATTTCAACAGTTTGCACCCCCATAGAAACACAAAGTGAAATATATTGTTTGAGTACTCGTTATAGCATTAAATCTCAATGCACAGCACATTAAGGACGGAGATCCTACATGAGGAGTAAGTGCACAGTGACTCCTGTTGTTGACTTTACCAATTGACACTCCTGTCTATGGCATTAGTAATCTCCCTATGCTCCAGTCATGAGTTTCCAAGGCTATGCAAGCCCTCTGAGTTCTCCAACTCTTATCTTGTTTAGACAAGGTCATAGTCAAAGTGGAGGTTCTCTCCTCCCTTCAGAGAAAGGTACCTCCTTCTTTGATGACCTGTTCTTTCCACTGGGATCTCACTCACAGAGATCTTTTGCCAGAGTGTCTTGGCTTTCCATGCCTGAAATACTCTCATGGGCTTTTCAGCCAGATCCGAATGCCTTTAGGGCTGATTCTGAGGCCAGAGTGCTATTTAGGACATCTGCCATTCTATGAGTCTGCTGAGTATCTCACTTCCCATGTTGGATCACTCTCCCCTTTATTTACTCCATTGGTTAGCGCTAGCAGGTACTAGACTTGTCTATGTGCTCCCTTTGACTCCCAGTCCCTCCACCATGACCAACTGTGAACTGAAATTGATCACCTGGAACAGTGAGATGGCATTGGTACATGCCACCTCGATGGGATTGAATTGGAATCCCCTGGTATGCTTCCAACTCCACCACTTGGGGCAAGTCAGCCTGAGCATGTCCCAAATTATACATCTCTTCCCTCTCCCATTCCCACTCCCATGTTCAACAGGGATCACATTTCAGTTAATTTTCAACACTTAAGAATAACTGTGTATTAATTACAGAACTAAACCAGTCATATTAAGTAGAACAGATAAAAAAACTACTAAGAGGGATAATGTATTAAGTTGTTCATTAACAGTCAGGGCTATGCTGATCAAGCCACCGTTTCCCATAGTGTCCACCTCACTCCAACAGGTTTCCCTCTTGGTGTTCAGTCAGTCGTCACCAATCAGGGAGAACATATGGTATTTGTCCCTTTGGGACTGGCTTATTTCACTCAGCATGATGTGTTCCAGATTCCTCCATTTTGTTGCAAATGACTGGATTGTGTTGTTTCTTACTGCGGTATAGTATTCTAAAGAGTACATATCCCATAATTTCTTTATCCAATCTACTGTTGATGGGCATTTAGGTTGGTTCCAGGTCTTAGCTATTGTGAATTGAGCTGCTGGTTCACTCCCCAAACGACCATAATGCCCAGAGCTGAGCTGTTCTGAAGCTAGGAGCCAGCAGCCCAAGGACTTGAGCCATCTTCCACTGAATTCCCAGGCCGTAGCAGAGACCTGGAATGGAAATGGAACAGCCATATAGGATGCTGACGCTGATGGCCCAGGGCTTTAACTTGCTGTGCCATAGAATCAGCCCCACTTGAGTATTTTCAATCTAGGATATTTTCAAATGATAAAAATCAGTCCCAAATTTTACATCTCAATTGGACTTCCCCAAATGGTGGAGTTAGAATCGTGCCAGGGGATTCCAATAAAATCCCATCAAGGTGGCAGGTACCAATGCCATCTCACTAGTCCAAGTGATCAATTTCAGTTCACAATTGATCACACTGATAGGTCTAAGAGTCAAAGGGGTCACACAAACAAGACTAGTGTCTGATAATACTAACTGATAGAATCAAAAAGGGAGAGGACAGTCCATCATGGGAAGCGGGATACAGAGCAGACTCATAGAATGGCAGATGTCCTAAATAGCACTCTGGCCTGAGAATCAGGCCTTAAGGCATTCGGATCTGGCTGAAGAGCCCATGAGAGTATTTTAGGCATGGAAAGCCAAGACACCCTGGAAAAAAAAAAAAAGAAGAAGAAGAAGAAGACCTAAATGAAAGATCTCTACTAGTGAGATCCCAATGGAAAGAATGGGGCCATCAAAGAAGGAGGTACCTTTCTCTGAAGGGAGGAGAGAACTTCCACTTTGACTATGACCCTGTTGGAATAAGATCAGAGTCAGTGAACTCAAAAGGCTTCCATAGCCTTGGCAACTCATGACTAGAGCCTAGGGAGATTACTGATGCCATAAACAAGAGTGTCAAATTGTTAGGTCAACAACAGGAGTCACTGTGTACTTACTTCTCATGTGGGATCTGTCCTTAATGTGTTGTCCAATGTGAAGTAATGTTATAACTAGTACTCAAACAGTATTTTACACTTTGTGTTGCTGTTTGGGTGCAAACTGATGAAATCTTTACTTAATATATACTAAATCAATCTTCTGTATATATAAAGATAATTGAAAATGAATCTTGATGTGAATGGAATGGGAGAGGGAGCGGGAGATGGGAGTGGTGTGAGCGGGAGGGAAATTATCGTGGGGGAAGCCATTGTAATCCATAAACTGTACTTTGGAAATTTATATTTACTAAATAATGCATCACTTCCCTGTATGGTGTCCTCTGAGCATCATCCAGGTCCTGCCACTCCTCATGAGTGAAGTACACAGTCAGGTCTTCAAATGACAACCCCTCTAGCCGGCTTCTGCCTCTCACGGTGAACTCTAGAGGTCCCGAGAGCCCCAAGGAGCACGGAGGCCACAGCGTCCCTGCCCGGAAATCAGGCACCGGGGCGTCCTAACCACAAGTTAATCAAATTTATCTAAGCACTCCTAACCAGCAGAATTTCAGGAAGCTCCCTGAGCAATGTGGACAAGCAATGTTTATGGACATAAAAAGGGAATGAAATGCAAAAACAGCTGTATTGGTTATAGCTAAGCATTTGCCTTTATGAGGTCAGCTGGCAGTCTGACTAACTGAGGTTTGGTGACTATGACTGAATGAGAGTAAGAATTGTTACAAGAATATACTTAAGTTCAAATTAAGAGTTTATCATTCAGCTCATTTACACATTATATTAGGTTGCAGTGTATTATGTACAGAAACATATTTATGGCAAATTTAATCTACAATAACAGCCTCAAACTGTTTTTAAAATCTAGCCTCATTTGACTCCTAAAGTTTTTAGGTTGTTTATCTTCCTCATTTTTCTAATTTCTACCATCTCATTTAAAATTCCTACAACATTTTGTCTAAAATAGTAAAGTTTTATTCTACCCCATTTCTTTGTCTTTAAATCTTCTTTCACTTTAAATTCACTCCATACTAAGTCCATTTTGTGCTACTATAATAGAATTGTTGAGACTGGGTATTTTATAATGAACAGAAATTTATGGCCTCTTGATTCTGGAGGCTGAGAAGTGAAACATCAAGCTTCTAGCATTTGTCCATGGCCTTCTTGCTGTATCATCCCATTATACTACATGGAATGCAATAGACAGGGAAAAATTCACCTTTAAATAATGGTACACCAACTGCACCTATGAGGATGAGTGGAATATTTATAGCTCAACATATATTAGCTAAAAATTTCAGATTCTATACCCTAAATAATTTGTCTTTGCCAGATTCTCCAAACTTACACTGTGTCCCTTTCATGGGTGCACTATGCTCCCTGTGGGACGCAGCTATGCTTCACTCCCACAAAATCTTCACCATTCTTTATGACGTTGCAACTATAGCCTCCTGGGGGTTTGATTTAGAAATCATTTGTCCAAGAATGACTTCCCAGGTAACTCCTTTATCTACTTTTTTTTCAAAATAACTTCTATTTATTTTTATTCAAAGGACAGAAAAGGACAGAGGTTGACTGAGATCATTCACCCACAGGTTTCCTTCCCAAATACCCAAAATAGCTGGACAGCACTAGGAAGAAATTAGCAGCCAAGAACTTAATCCTGGCAATCCACATCTGGGACAAATGCCCAAATCCTTGAATTATCACCCGCTGGTTCCCTGGGTGTACATTAGCAAGAAGCTAGGATTTAAAGTGGAGCCAGGACTCAAAGTAGGTACTCTAATAAGGTTTGCAGGCATCCCATGTCAGGTCCTAACCTCTGTTTCAAATGTCTGCCGTTGATCTACTCTTATAGTGCTCTTCATTTCTCTTTCTGGCACTGATAGCAATTTTAGTGAAATATTTTGGGTGGAATTTTTTTGCTTCTTAAAAAATAAATATTTATTTATTTGAAAGGCAGAATGGCAGAGATGGGTGTTGGGGTTAGGTGGAATTCCTAAAAATTCTTTTGAATGCTCAGCAATGCATTTTTGTGTAAAAAGGAAAGTTGATTTAGATTTTTTGTGTGTTTTCAAATTTTCCCTCTCATATGTTATTAGTTTAGGTTCCTTTCACTACCCCACACGTCTAGATGAATTCATTTACCCTAGAGTTGTTTCAGATTATTAAAAACAAAAAAATCAAAAAGAATGTTTAATTTTCAAATGTTTGGTCTTTAACATTAAGCTTTATTTTTGTCATCAAGAATAAAATTAGCTCTTAGAGTCAGTTTTTTTGAAATACTTTTTAAATGAATTCTTATCAATCTCATGACATCAAAGGGCTGAAAGGCAGAATCATAATATTTTAATAGAAGCCATAAAGTACTAATAATGCAGATAATGGGACAGTGTTGTTTCAGGCACCTGAAAAGAATTTTAAGTTCTTCCCACTTCTGCTTAGGATAGATGAGAAAGTCAAGAAAGAAAAAGAAATGATGCAAAGATGCACACTTGTGGCTAACTTCAGCCACTAATGAGTAGAAACTCAAAGGGACAGAAGCATTAGAAACCACCATATTGGAAAGAAGGGACACACCAAAAAAATCAAAACTAGAAACCTGCTTGTCTAGGAAGAGATCAAATCTCCATGAAGACTGTACTCCAAAAATAAGAAAGCAAGCCAGGCTTTTGATGCAGTGCTGAAGAAGCTGTTGGGAATGCCCACATGTTGTATCAGAATGCTTAGGTCTGAATCTTGGCTCAGTTCCAGATTCCAACTTCCTGCTGTACACCCTAAGAAGTGGCTGGTGATGACTGAAATATATCCGTCTATGCCACCCACATAGAGAGTTACATTGAGTTCCAGGCTCCTTGTTTTGACCTGGCCCAGTCGTTGTTTGCCATCACAGACAGTTCGGGAATGGACCAACTGATGGGAGAGCTCTTTCTGCTTGTCTCGCTCTTCCTGACTCTCTGTCTTTGAAATTATATATATATATGTGTGTGTGTGTGTGTGTGTGTGTGTATGTATTTCAAGATATATATGTATATAAAGCTAGCTTATTTATACATTTGTGTATGTATATGTGTGTGTGTATATATATACATATATAGAGAGAGAAAGAGAGAAGGAGAGAGAGAGAGAGAGAACAGCATTAAGTGGAGCAGGAAACTTTTTTGTTGTCCTGAGACAACAAGTCTGCCTTATTTAACGTAATGGTCTAAAGTTCCCACATGTCATGTTCAGGAGACCCACAGGTACCTACTACATTGATAACATATTTTGTCCATTGTGAACAGTGGAATGTTCAGAGCTTCCAAATAAGGAAAAACAGTCACTGAACTTAAGCAGTCACCAGGGCAAGTCAGTATTTAACCAACCATAGGAAGTCAAAGTTAGATTGATATGAATCCATGGAGCACTTTTAGTTCTTTGCATGAAGCAAATAATTTCATCTCCCATGTCCCATTCCCTGATATATCAACTCACCTTCTGGGAAGGAAATGGAAAACAGTAAGAAATATTAAAAATGGAGCAATTATTAGAAATAATCTAAGTCAGTCTTCTAGGGCTGCCATGACAGAATGCCACAGAACAAATGGTTTAATTAACAGAATTGTGTTGTCTCCTAGTTGAGGAGGATAGAAGTCCCAGGCGATGTTGCTGGCAAGATTGGTTCCTAGGCTCCCTGCTTGTCTAGCAGATGGCCACCTTTTTCTTACATAACCTTGCAGTCCTGGTGTTGGTTTCTCCTCTTAAAATAACACTTGTCCTGTTGTGCCTGAGCAAGTGCAAACAGAGGAGCGCCAGGCATTGATAATATTTGTCAGTCCTTTATTGCCAAGGGTTGAGAGTGGGCTCATGCCCTAATGAACTCTCAACCCCAAAGGTCAAAGCAACAGCATTTATAATGGCAAAAACCACAAGGAGGGGAGTGGAAACACATGATTGCTGGGTCAAGCTGACCTAAAGCATATGTAAAACTAATATCAATTACAATACCAATTACAGCCTTGACAGGTACTGACCTATATCATATGTGGAACATAGAGAAATTGCAATCTTAACATTAATCCAGGTGCAGCCTATCTGTTTAAAGCTTGAGCAATCATGCCAAGGGACTTCTATGTTTTACTAAGCAGGAGGTAGTATACTATTATTGTCTTAATTTTAGACAATAATTAGCTTCAGACCATGATCTCATGGTGGGGTATGCTTTCTCAAGATGGAGTCTTGGGTGCTCTAAAATGGAGTCCCTACTGTCGGGGTGTCACTTTAGTCCTATTGAAGAAGAGTTCCTTGTAATCTTAACTCCACACAAGGCCTATCTTCATGTGGTTATATTTGTGGTTAGGACTGCAACCAATGAACCATAGCAGTCATAAAAAAGAGATGATTTGAACTAAAGAAACTGATATCACTACATGGCAATATTCAAGAGAAATACTAGATTAGTTATAGGAAATACCACAATCAAACTTTGAAACATCCGTGTGAAAATAGTTGCTGAGAGGGCTAGCGCTGTGGCTTAGTAGGCTGAGCCTCTGCCTGTGGTGCCAGAATCCTATGTGTGTGCCATTTCATGTCCTAGCTACTCCTCTTCTGATTTAGCTCTCTGATTATGGCCTGGGAAAGCAGTGGAAGATGGCTCCAAGGTTTTGGGCTCCTGTACCCACCTGTGAGACCCCGAAGAAGCTCCTGGCTCCCAGCTTTGGATTGGCTTAGATCCTGCCATTGTAGCTATTTGAGGAGTGAACCATCAGACAACAGACTGTTCTCTCTGTCTCTCCCCTTCTCTATCTGCAACTCTGCTCTTAAATAAATAAATCTTTTAAAAAATAGTTGCTGAAATTTCTTTTTATTTCTTACTGTTTAAAATTTATATAAAGTTAATAAACTTCATGTATTTCATTTATATAATTTTAGAGCATAATGATAGTTCCTACCCTACCATCTCTCCTTCCCTTACTCATATCCTTTCCCCATTTTCTTATTTTTTTAATTTTTACATTGAAATACTTTCACTTTACTTTATAATCACAAGCCTAACCTTCCATTAAATAAAGAATTCAACAAGTGCTAAGTAGAAAAAGTTGTTCAATTTGTAGAGGAATCCACAATTACATTAACATACATATAATTTATTTTTAAATTAATGTGAGGAGGTAGATGGACTAATTGGCAGTTAGGTTAGTCCTTGTAGGAATGAGAAAATGGGAAGTCTCTTTTAGAGGGTGCAAAATACTTGCTTCTCTCTAAAAGTTACCTTTAGCAAGATAAAAGTGTGGGACCCCACTCCTCTTTATCACAAGAATACTAAGGAAGTAGTGAATCTATGCTTTCTGAGAATAGAAAGAAGTTACCCATCACACGTTTCTGATTTTTTGTTGTTGTTGTTGTTGTTTTATCTTGACCAAGCCAGACAGGATTACAAATCTTTTGGTAGGTTTTATCCCCACCCTCTGACTGATTGTTAGCTGCAGTTCTTCCCCCTTCTCCCCCTCCCCCCAACTGTGCTTAAGACTGGACTATCAATTTCTTGGGTCTTCTTCTCTTGGAGTTCCCTCTTGGCTGATATAGCAGGAGGCTTCTTGTTCAAATAAATCTTGTTTTGTTCACTGACTTGTCCATGTGGGAATTCTTTCATGTGAGACAAGAATCAAGGCCACCCATTTTCACCACTGTTTTACTCATAACATTAAGACAATGTATAAAGAGTAAAAAATGGAAAATAGCCTAAAAACTAGTTTGAGACTTAACTGAACAGAATTTGTTGCACCTTTTTACATTGTAGAATACACTTCTCAATATTGAAATGCAGTCAATGAAATGATGGACATTTACTATATGATGTAAAATGAAAATATGTAGTTATCTATGATAATTTATTTAATATGATATTGTGACCAGATTGACCAAAAATCATTATCAGGTTATCTTAGGTTTTATAATACTCATCTTTCTTAGATATAAATGAGTCTAATAATTGCATATATCTCATACAATGATGGAATTTAATGTTAATTTAGTCAAACTATTAGCAGCATGTGGCACACTTTGCACTTAATAAATGCTTTAGCTATTTTTATTATTCTAGATAGATTCTCTCACAATTTTATTTCAGATTTTACAAGACATGTATTGGTTTTTAATTACCCAATGTAAGGTGTCCAGCGTGTAACAAATCTTCCCAAGCAGACGAATCAATTAATTCACAAGCTTTTTATTGGGATTCTGCTCCCAGGAGAGCTTCCCCGGTCCCAACAGAGTGGGGGCCAGGGAAGTCGCGCATCAGAGATTGGGAGAGCTCCTTTTATAGATTCAGGTCATGGGGGTTAAAGGTTGAGGCAGATCTGATCCTCATTGGTTGACCTTTAGGTACCCGTGGGGACCTTGACAAGGACTTTTCTTCCCCGGAAGTACAGGTAGGGACTCTCCATTCCCGGAAGTATAGGCCTTGCTCCTTGTGGATCCCAAAGCTACCACCCAAATACTACTTACTATATATATATATATATATATACTATATATATATATATAGTATTTATATATATGTAAATATATATAGTATATATACATATATATATATATATATACAGAGAGAGAGAAAGAGAGAGATACATTTTGAAAAAAACTGTATCTAATTGAAGTAGGCAGGCATACAGGTTAAAATCGATTAGGTTTGTGAGCTGGAAGACTATGGCTTTGCCACGCCCCTGTGTGACCTGATTCCCCTACCTGGCCACACCTGGGTGCCCACCAGCCAGTCAGGATAATTAACCACTCCCCTTTGGAAGTGGGTTAAAAGCCTGGGACACGGTGTGTCCCACTCTTCTCTTCTTCCCTGGCCTCTTGCCAGGAGGGGGCTTGCTGTAGCCATGCGCCCCAGGCTTCCTGGCCTAGATGCTCCTCCATGCGGCTGGTTCCTCGTGCTCAGTATGAACCCAGATTTACCTCTCTCCCTTAATAAAGCTCTCACTCTCCTATGCATCTTTCTCACTAAATAAAAGCTTAAAACGTAGCATGCTTCCTCGTTTATCTGTGCCAGTATTTAGAATTCTTCTCTAAATATTAGGCAAGAACCCTCTTTGGCATATTAATATTGGGGGTTTATTAATGAGCATATGGTGATATGGTATGGCATCTCAAATTCCGGTAACACCTGTGGCATTCGAGATGGCGCTTCTAGGGAATTTAAGAGTCACATTTTCATATAGATTTTAGGAGGTCATCCCTGATATCATATTTAGACAATCACAGTTTTCTTCTTCGTGTCATATGTGTAGCTAATTCTTTTAGCACTTTGCTCTCTATCTTTATACTTGCCCATTAGCTGATCTGTTTGTAACAAGATCTGTATATGGGAAGAAAATTCAGAGTCTAAATAGTAGACAGGAAACCCATTGTTTCTGTGCCCCAAGGAGAAAAACAGAATGCTGATGACTCTTTGTCCTTAGAGATTAATGTCTTGATACTCAAAGGGGAACTGAAATGCAGCATTACATATCCATAACCTAAAGTCCAATCCATCAAATCCATAGAATTGTGCATTCTAATGTAAGACAACTAAATGAAGAAAACTGACATATTATACTACCCTTAATTAGATATGGTCAACAGGAAATAATACCAAATACACAAGAAATTACCTGTGATAACTGATTCATTCTAATTCATTTATTATGCATTTCTTTATTTAAAGAAGTCTTCCATGTTTTGTAACATGACCAATTTCATACTCTGATGTATGAAACTGGAAAACAAAACATTAAAATATTTCATTGTGAAAATAAAAACAAAAACAGAATGGACCTGCCATTTATGGTCTATAATTTTGCTTTCAAGACCTGAAAATTCATGGGTTTTCTGTAACTACAATTTGAACATTGACCCTTTGAGCATGTATCACTCCTGAGTGCTGCAATGTGTGTTTTTTTAACTTCAGGAGAAGCTACTTAGAGACAAATTACTGTGGTGCCAGACTGAATTCACCTCGGCAGCTGCACTCTGTGGCACCTCATTCCTATGCAGAAGCTTTGCAAGATTCAATCTTTGACCTTCTGGATGACACCTTCTGGTGGATAGTCATTATTTTCTACCTCCAGCTCACTAGGATGCTTTTGCAGAGTAGTCATTAGAACTCCACAGGCAGCATAAACGACCAGATCTCTATATATGTTTCCATTGTCAGAAATTGGAGGGGAGGAGATCAAAGAAAAAAAAAAAAAAAACACAGGGCTCCAAGCTTGCTTATATTCACAACTGCACCTTTCCCTTGCTGTCTCTGAAGCCCATGACTGCTGATTTCCCTATGACTCCTGACTTCCTTGTGATATTTCAAGTCACTCCTGTCTCTATAATTCAGGTTTAAGTTGGCCTTGGTGTGATATTAACCCAGACAACACTGCATGTATTTCTTCCCTGCAATTTTAATACTTGTCCTTAAATAAAGGTTAAAAATCAGTTAAACAAGGCATGTAGGAATAAAGCAGAATCAAGCCTGGGGCATGGTAGAATTCCTCTGAGCAGGTTAAAGGTGTCACAACAGTGTTTCCAGAGGCATAGAACAGTTTTTTGAGTGTGAATTGATATAATGGCAAGTAACCTATGTCTTCTAATCCTGGAACTATCCCCTGCTGCTTCTCTCTCTACTCTGCCAGTACTCATCTCCCTTGAAAACCTCCCCTCCTCCTCCCTTTCCTCTCTCATCTCCAGTCTCTAGTTTGCTTTCTTCTATCCTTGAAAAGATCATTTACACATCAAGAACAGGCTGAAAGAATGCTGAAAGCTTCCCGGCCTATTTTAAAACAATGATTATGTTTCATCCTTTCAAAAATAGCAGAATAGAAAATGTAAATTATTTTTAATTGTCTTGTTCTTTTGGTTCCATTGGATTCACCACCACATTCCAAAAATATCTATTGCTTTTTCTGTGCAAGGTAACATATGAAAATGTTTCAAAAAGTACCAAAAAAAGGAATTAAAATATAAGTTTATTTTGGTACAAAAACATTTTAAAACCCAGTGGTAATTTTTCACAGTACCTATTTTATAGCAACAATTTGAAGATCCTTCATACTATTGTTACAATTGAAACCATGGCAGAGAAAGACAATCTCAGGTCTTTGTTTCACAAGAATATCCACGCAGACAAAGCAGAGAGAAAAGCAAGATTTATTTAAGTCAGAAAGCTCCTTCCACAGTGATCAGGAATGGGTTCTCTAAGACAGGCAGACCCAAGAACTGTGAGGGCCCAGTCTTTAAGCACACCTCAGGGGAAAGATAATAGAACAAAACAAAACAAAACCCCAAAATAGAATAGCAGCTAACAATCAGTTAGAAGGCCAAGAAAAATTATATTAAAAGTCTGGATTTTTAATCTTGTCTGTCGCATCTAGCTTGCTCATGATAAGATTAAAAGTCATCAGAAGGATGATCTGTGATTTCTTTGTTTTCTGGAAACTCCCAAGGAGTGAGATAGGCAATTTTGCCTTGCTAAAGGCAGCTTTTCAAAGAAACATGTGGGATTCAGCACTTTCATCTTGCCAAAGGTAACTTTTAGGGGAAGCAAGGATTTTGCACCCTTTGACACAGATGTAACTTTCCTCATTCTGAACAAGACCAACCTAACTGCCTATTAAACCATCTGACTGTCACACTTTGTGTTAGAGAAAAAAATAAATATGGGAATTAATATGTTTAGTGTTTTACTTGTGGGATGAAAGAAAATTAAAATAAAAATTAAAGCTAGAATATATTGTCATGACATAAGTGATTATTAAGTGATAGCAAATGATTGGACAAAGTGTTGCATCCACTCATCAGCTAAAATAGAATATTACAAAAACCAGTGACAGAATTTTATTGAATTTTATTGAAAATGAGAGGCAAATGAGAGACAAATGAGAGGCAAGGCAACTGATCGGGACCAACACTCCTTACCAGAGTGCAGCCCCCAACAGCGAGTTACACAACTTTTTTTAGTATCCTGTCCACTAGGGTTCAGGATTTCAAACTGGACCCCTGGTATGCAGGGAACAATAAAAAGAAAACCAGAATATGGTTGTAAGATAACAGTTAACAACAATAAATCCAATAACAGATCCAAGATATGGTTGTAAGGTAACAGTGAAGGACACAATTTCGGTCAACCTAGTTCCTGGGAATTTGGGCCCACATACTTTCACAAGGTACACCCTTAGCTGTTAGCAAGCAAAGCTAATATGTACAGAGGCAAGAGATCTGCAATTAACTTTTAGCCACACTCACTCCATTTTGATTTTGATTCTACAAAAGTTGTTTCATTAGTGATGGAACAGGGACATAAGCCTTAGCCATTTTATCTCCTTGCCTGAAAGTAGATAAAATTCCACTTTTCTCCTTATCCCTGCCTTCTTTCAAGATACCAGCTCAGCCCCACAGCCCATATTATTCCCCACCCCACTCCCTTCATTCTTTTCATAGATTGAAAGCCACAGAGGAGAAAAAACCTGTATGGAGAAACTCACCTCCACCTACTGTGCCCTCCCCTCCCCCGACACTTAGCTCACTATAATGATGTATAAAGCCCAGCCCACCAGAGGATTGTGCCCTCTACCATGTCATCAATTTGTGTGCTTGCCAGCAATTGGCCATTTCTGTGAAGGAATTTGTTCTGGCTGTAAGTTTTTATCTTGTATTCTCTCTGTTCTGCTACCCTGTTCTTTACAACTAGTAGTATTGTGTTCAGGGCTTGTAAAGAGATTGTATGCAAGAAAATTTAAATCTTATTTCTGTTTTCCCATGTATATATTACAGAGATCCTTAAATGGAACTGAATTTGGCTTAACTGGAATTCAAGCAATTTCATGCACAACTGGGTATTAATGAGGAAATTATCTTATCTTGATACCATACTTCTATAATGCTAAAACCCAACAAGGACAAACTATACCATGCATCTTTAAATTACATGTACAATTTCAAAATGTGTATGACTAAAATTACACAGTATAAAAACATAGATACACACACACATCAGTGAATAATACCTTCTGCCTGTTGGGAAATATCAGAAACCAAATTCAGTTATATTAGAACCTTTTCAAACTATATATATATATATATATATATAATTATATATATATAATTGTATATATAATTGTATATATATATATACAATTCATGGAAAGTGAAATTAGATATGAGCTTATTTTAATGCAAACTGTTTTAAAATCTATAAGTTTTTTTTAACTTTCATTTAATAAATATAAATTTTCAAAGTACAGCTTTTGAATTACAGTGGCTTTTTCCCTCCCATAGCTTCCCTCCCACCTGCAACCCTCCCATCTCCTGCTCCCTCTCCTATTCCATTCACATCAAGAATCATTTTCAATTATCTTTATATACAAAAATCAATTTAGTATAAATTAAGTAAAGATTTCAACAGTTTGTACCCACACAGAAACACAAAATGTAAAGTACTGTTTGAGTACTAGTTATAGCATTAATTCACATTGTACAACACATTAAGGACAGAGATCCTACATGGGGAGTAAGTGCACAGTGACTCCTGCTGTTGATTTAACAATTGACACTCTTATTTATGATGTCAGTAATCACCCTGGGCTCTTGTCATGAGTTGCCAAGGCTATGGAAGCCTTTTGAGTTTGCCAACTCTGATCTTATTTAGATAAGGTCATAGTCAAAGTGGAAGTTCTCTACTCCCTTATGAATAAGTTTTTCATAATAGGCTTTCCCATAAACTTTTTGAAGACCCCTTGTATGAACTTCATTGTTTGCCTTTTAGATAACATCACTTAACTTTCTTTTTTGTCACATGAACAAATTTTGTCTCCTTTACCCTTGGTTTCTCCCATTTACTTTAAGTTATGTCACTGGAGGAAAGGCCATGGAAGCCATAGAGTACTTGCCTTCTCTTAAGAAAGAATTCAGGTGTGAGACAGTGAAGTGATAGGCTTTATTGGGATAGGGCATCCATCCGAATGGAAGGGACAGAGAGAGTGCCCAGTCAGTTGGACTAGGGGAGAGTGAGGTTACTTGTTTGAGTGGAGAGAAAACAGCTGGTCTGAGTGTGCAGTCTGTTTGGACTTCCTAGGTTTTTAAGGGAGTCTGTTTACTCTCCTCTCCACCTCCTCCAGGACAAAGGATGGGAAGTCCTAATGGAAGGGGGTTTTGGGTGAAAATGAACAAATTCCTCCCCAGATTTGCTGTCCCAAGCGGAGCAACGGGGCTTCCCTTAGGGCTTCTGTGAAGGTTTTGTCTGTGAAGGTTTTATTGGCCCATGGTATTAGGTAACCCATTATGTCCAGAGGAAAGAGAATTCTCTTGGGAGCTTTCCTTAGGGGAAGGGCTGGGACTACCTGGGCAGTCATCAGGGTCTGAGCAGGACTTTGACCTGCAAAATGCTGGGGTTCTGGAGCTTCCACAGTAGGTGCTGATCTTCAGGCCTTTCGCACACACACATAAGCTAAATTTCTGACTTCCTACCTAACAGTTACATGATCAGTTCAAAGTGATCACGGCCAGTGCCGCGGCTCACTAGGCTAATCCTCCGCCTTGCGGCGCCGGCACACCGGGTTCTAGTCCTGGTCGGGGCGCCGGATTCTGTCCCGGTTGCCCCTCTTCCAGGCCAGCTCTCTGCTGTGGCCCGGGAGTGCAGTGGAGGATGGCCCAAGTCCTTGGGCCCTGCACCCCATGGGAGACCAGGAGAAGCACCTGGCTCCTGCCATCGGATCAGCGCGGTGCGCCGGCCGCAGTGCCCCAGCTGCGGTGGCCATTGGAAGGTGAACCAACGGCAAAAGGAAGACCTTTCTCTCTGTCTCTCTCTCACTGTCCACCTCGGGTTCTAGTCCTGATTGGGGCACTGATTCTGTCCTGGTTGCTCCTCTTCCAGTCTGCTGTGGCCTGGGAAGGCAGTGGAGGATGGGATGGCCCAAGTGCTTGGGCCCCTGCACCCGCATGGGAGACCAGGAGGAAGCACCCGGCTCCTGGCTTCGGATCAGCCCAGGGCCGGCCATAGCGGCCATTAGGGGAGTGAACCAACAGAAAGGAAGACCTTTCTCTCTGTCTCTCTCTCACTGTCTATAACTCTCTCTCTATGTCTCTCTCTCACTGTCTAACTCTGCTTGGCAAAAACAAAACAAAAAACAAAAACAACAACAACAACAAAACATTGTAAGAGTTATTTGCCAACAGACAACAAGATTTAGATTTTGGCAGAAACAAGTTATAAAAGACTGGTCTTGCCGGCGCCGCAGCTCAGTAGGCTAATCCTCCACCTAGTGGCGCCAGCACACCAGGTTCTAGTCCCGGTCGGGGCGCTGGATTCTTTCCCGGTTGCCCCTCTTCCAGGCCAGCTCTCTGCTGTGGCCCGGGAGTGCAGTGGAGGATGGCCCAAGTGCTTGGGCCCTGCACCCCATGGGAGACCAGGATGAGTACCTGGCTCCTGCCATCGGATCAGCGCGGTGCGCCGGCCGCAGCGCGCCAGCTGTGGCAGCCATTGGAGGGTGAACCAACGGCAAAGGAAGACCTTTCTCTCTGTCTCTCTCTCACTGTCCACTCTGACTGTCAAAAAATAAATAAATAAATAAATAAATAAATAAAATAAAAAAGACTGATCTTTTATATTATATATTTATATATTATATATTTATATTAAGACTGGTCTTGCCTTCATAGTAGCTGATGTAGAACCATTGCATTTGTTATTTGGAGATAATGCGTTAAAGACATAAAATACCCCTAGACTGTGAGAACCCAACTGCTTGGTGACTCCCTCTCTCTCTCTCTCCCAGCCCATCCATTTGTTCAGAGTCTTTATTTTCCTTACTTAAATAAAACTTCACTTTTCCTACTTCACTGTTGTGTCCTATCTTGTAAATTGTCATCAACACCAGGATATGTACCAGACCTGGACTCATCAGACCAGTTTTCCTGAAACATTATTACACTTGTAAATGTGATAATTTTGCTTTGTTGGATAATGTTAATCGTATAAAATAAAAGCCATCATTTCATGTCAATTCCCTTCTGAAGTTGTAGTAACTTTAATGTAGTAATCTGCATTTCCCCATTCTACACTTCAAACATATTCCATGTGGTTTTCTTTGTATTTGAAATTTCTTGAATAGATTTTTCATTTCATAAAGATTTTTTTCTTTTATTGCATTAAGATAATAGGATTCCTCTTTACTCAAATCATCCAGTTTATTAATTATAATATTTCTTGAAGAGATGCAAATTTTTCTTGTATAATGTTTTTATAAAGCCTAATTAATTTTTACTTGATTGGTGTAGGAAGAATCTTCTTATAGACTATGGAAAACGCACATTGTTGAAGTCCTGGCCACTTCACTTCCAAATCAGCTCCCTGCTAATGGTTGTAAGAAAGTAGCAATAGACAGTTCAAGTACTTGGGCCCCATCACTCACATGAGAAACCCTGATGGAGTTCCAGTGCCCTGGCTTATGGCCATTTGGGGAATAAATCAGTGAGTGGAAAATCACTCTTTCTTGATTTTTATCTCTTCTTCTCTGCCTCTATTACTCTGCATTTCAGACAGATAAAAATAAATACTAAAAAAGCAAATGGACATTATGAAGAGATTATGCATAGTTGTCATGATTTTGTACAAAAATTAGCTTACTTTTAAACTCTACTTTTCACAAACTTTTCGAAATCTCCCATTCTTTAGGCATGCCTTCTTATTAGGTTTGGGAATAAGTAAAATTTTTGCTTGGACTCAATGTTTTCTATATTCAGATGTAACTGCTTTATCTTTAGGAACTTAATCCATTGTGCCCACCCCTATAGTTGAGTAAGTTAAAAGCAAGCAACTGACAAAATTATCTGAATCAGAGTTCTAAACACTGGAATGTTCACTTGGTTCACTGGTTATATTTCCTGCTGTTTAAAATGTTTTAAAGTGAAAGATGAAGCCAGTACATTGAAAGAAAAATAACTTGTTTTGGGGTCCTGCACGTTGCAGTCCCAGGTTTGTTTCCTCTTTGCCATCAGCATTTTGATTGTATTTTCACTTTTTGTGAAAATGTTATTTATTTGTTTGTTTACAAAATAAGTAAAAGTTGAATGCTCATTTACACAGTAAAGGCTCTCAGTCATTTTATTTTCTCAGAGTAGACAAGTACTGTCTTAGCAACCAAAATTTATTTTTTCAAGAGCAAATTTTAAGTTCAGTGTCTGCTTCCAATTCAGTTTCCTGCTAATGAGAACCCTGGCAGGCAGCAGATGATGACTCGAGTACTGGGACTCCTGTCATACACATGGGAAACCAGGATGCAATTGCTGGCTCCAGGGTGTGGCCTGGCCTGCCTCTGGCTCTTGGAAGCATACAGGGATCAATGCAGGGAATGGAGGATCTCCCTCTCCCTCTCTGTTGTTTTGCCTTTCAAATAAATAAAATTAACCAAATTAACTTTTAAGAATTATGAACTCATTTTAAAAATAGCATATTCATAAAATTAAATTTATTAAAATTTACTAATATATAGCACAGATTTATATATCTTCCATTTCTCTCTCATTTAAGTAGTTTGTGTTCCCTATGGATGAGCTGTGTGTGTGTGTGTGTGTGTGTATTTCCTAGTAGGTCTTTGTAGATATTGCTTCTCCACTGTGCCCATTGCCTAACGCCTTCTCAGGTGCATGTGTTCCACTCATTATGAAAATTTCTTCAGCTTGAAGATCACATGTTTCTGTATTTTCTCTAAACATTGTATTAGCTGAGGAGGGCACTTAGATTGGCCTGTCTGTCTCTGTTTTAACTTTCACTACTAAGTTCTGGATCAAGAGTTCCTCTCTGGAGGATTATGCATCATTTAACAGATCATTGCTCCTGCAATCATAGACTTACCAAGTAAAGTCATCACACTTCCTCCTGGAGTAATATCCTGTCTGCATTAAGGTTCAATTTCTGCCCTGGAGACTGGAGAACTAGTTACCCTACCTCAAGATTGGGTAATTAACCTCAAAGTGCTTTTTGTCTCTAGGTTGAGATACTCTTCCCGAAGAATCTTATTTGCTCAGAGGTTGATTCTAGATGTCACATAATATTTTTTCATAAAGTATAGAATAGAAGATATCAAATCATTAACTGAGGGTCACATACTATTTAATGCCCTCCATTTCCTGTTAATTCAAGGTGAAACTGAATTTTATTTCTGGAAAGTTTTGAATGTCATTGGCACTTGCCTTCATTTCCCTAGTGTGTCTCAATTGGAAGGTCAGAACTTAAGTCATTGATCTTGCTAAATAGAGACACCAAAGAATAGTGATTAAAAAAATATTAGTAGGTACCTCATTTGTAAAAGAGGACAGCTGGGTCAATTTTTTTTTATCACCGTTGACATCTAGTGCTTGAGTATATGTGTTGAATTTGCTAGTATAGCGTTCTTTGACCCTATTAATCAGGTGATGTCAATTTCCTGATTCAAATTCTTATTGCTGACTTGGGGAACAATGACCATTTCCATACTGTTTGACTTCTGATGATTTTTATACTGGAAACAACTGATGGGACTAATTCATAGGGAGGATGTTTTTCTGTTCTATTCCAGTAGAGATATGTGTATGTCAAGATCCTAAATAACATAAATTGTGGAGAATTAATGTAACTAGTAGTACAATCTTGTACATAGTATTAGTGTTAGTTCCATCAAGAACGCAATTATATTTTATGCCCTTTAACTAATATGTTAAAATATTTTATATGCAAAAAGAGGTGATTGAATGCAGAATTCTAAAATAATCTTTGACTAATATTTGACTATTCTATTGTATCAAATCCATACTTTATCATTCTCTCTTCTTTTTTTTTTTTTTTTTTACTTTTTTATTTTTGCTTTTTTAAAAACACGCATGCGAGAGAGAATCTCCTATTCAGTGGTTCAATTCCGGGCCTTGGCTAGTCTCAAGCCACAAGCTAGGAATTCATTCCAGGACTCCAATGTGGGTGGCAGGACCCAAACTACTTGAGCCATCATCTGTTTCCTTCCAATGTTTGCATTAGCAGGAAGGTGAAACTGAGGGTGGATCCAGGGCTCAAACCCAAGTATTCTAATATAGGACACATAAGTCCCAAATGGTTTCTTAACCACTAAGCCAATTGATCACCTTGTTTCTCTCTCTTTATATCTATTATTCCTCTTCTATATTTTAAGAATGGTCTTTTACTTCATTTTTAATCATTTCTTTATTTGTGAGACAGAGAAAGAGAGTAATAGGAAAGAGAAGAGAGGGACACACTATCCATTGGGTGCATTAAAGCCAAAGCTGGAAACCTAAAATTAAATTGAGGTCCCCCACTAGAAGGATAGGAACCTATCACTTGAGCTATCACTCCTGCCTACTTGGGTCTACATCAATAGGATGTTGGAGACAGGACCCATGGCACAATATTGAATCCACTTTGGCACATAGGTGTCTTAACTAGCATCTTAACTGCTAGATCAAACACCTGCTCCTCCTATTGTTTTGTTGTCTTTTCTAATTTCACTATTATTATTTTATGCAGTATTATGTAATCATTTCAATATATTCTTCCCTGTTTTCTAATTTACTATATATAACAGTTACTGAATTTAATATTAGAACTTGTATCAAACCGAACTACTCAATACATGTACATACATACATATGCACATAGGTATCTGTATATGAAACACATAATATACATACATGTATTCCTTTAGTGATTTTTCCATATATATCAAGTCCAAATTTTTCATATTGTTACTGTCTGATGTTAACTATTTCTACACATTACCATGTGATAAATACAAATGTTATGGGATAAGTCAGTAGAGTTTAAAATTCCCTATGTATTTCCAGTTCTGATATATATATATATATATGTTTCTTTTTTAATTTATAAACTTGACCTACAATGCCTTTCTCTGAGTCTTAAAGGCAGATTCAATGAAACTCTTACCTTTGAGGATAGTCCCCCAAAAGATATTCTTTCTTACTAAGACATTAATAGGATTTTTGTTTTCTTTAATGCCACTTATATGCTTTGTATTTTAATTATTATTGTAGGTTTAAATAATCTTGCCTATTTATCACCATTTTATATTTTATAATAATTTCATATACATTACACATCCAACTGTGAGTTATTTATTAAATAAAATAGGAGTTTTTTTTATTAAGATTCCTTGAATGATGAAGTTACTACTTGAATTAAAAGCAGACTTTAATTATTTTATTTTGTATGACTGTGGGGCCTTCTTTCAAAGACAATGAGCAAATCTATTGATTTTTATTTCTAAGAAATATTATTCTACTTAAAATGCTGCATTTGGAGTCCAATTTTGCCAACAGTGACTCTAAAAGCATCTTTTAACATTGATCTTTTATTATCCTCATTCTGGAGTGACTTCTCTGATGGACTTGGATTCTGAGTACCAAACATACACATCTGAATGTGGAGTTGGTGAAAGGAACATGGTCTATAAGGACTGTTTCTTAGGCCAGTAAGGTAGCAGGCAAATTAGCTTATTTTATTTAGGAGACAGAGGTATATCTTCAGAAAATAATGCATAGACCTTTCTGTTTTCAATTAATTGCCACTGTCATTATTAAATAGATGTTTTACATATACACATTTTTGTCATGGAAAGCAGAAAGTTACTAATCTTTTCTAAGTAATAGCTCTCATATTTCATAGAGATTCTATTGATGGTGAAATAGTCTATTCAAAACATTTAATATTTATGCAGAAAGCCGATACAGAACATTGACAACACAGATCTCTAATAACTTGATAGAAGTTATAAACAACAGAAATATGCTTTATATTTTTTATGACAGTCATCTCTACAACATGCTGAGTAAAATTGACTATTAGTTTTAATAGTTCCAAACTCCAGAATTCCTCAAATATACTTAAGAATCTAATGACTATTCAAGGTATTTTTTTTCCTTTAAGAACAGTGAAATAAATCTCTGGGTTTGTTTTGTCAGGTAAAAATTCAGAAACTACTTTCTTTAAGCTATCCAATTAATTAAGAAACTGAGCTATTTAAGAGTGATGGTAACACAGAAAGCCCAAATGGTCCTGCAGGCTGATTTCCTTCTGTGGCTATCTCACTCCTCTATAAGGTTTCTATCTTTTGCACCAAAATTTCCATTTCTCTAAGAAGTGGATTAATACTTATCTCTCTTCAATAATGGAACTACATGATGTAAAAAGCCAGCATCGTTTTTATTGAGAAAAGAGCCAGAAGCATTTGTCAGCACTAATCTGAAACTAGTTTCTAGTGATTCATTAATATCTTCATTTTGTTGAAATGCTACTGAAAACTGAATGATAAATGATTGGAAGATTGGAAATTCAGACAGAAAGCCCTTTGCAGTCTATTGCAAAAAATACAATGTGGCAAATATTAAATTTCTGAAACCCCTGAAGTCAAAGCCACATTTCTTGACATGATTTTTTTTTTCTGTTTTCAAAACATCTACTCACTATGTGGCAGAAATAGAATTGGAATACATCTGCAAACATCCTAAGATTGCTGTAACAAGTCTGCAGGAATTCACCTCAATTTAGACGAAGTACATGCAATTTATGAAGTCCCTGTTGTAAAAAACAAACAAAAAGATACGTTCAGTTCTCCCTAGGGTTGTCAATTGTTATTAGATTTTGATTCTATACAAGTATAAGCATTGTGAAACCACTTTGTCACCTACTGGAAAATGGCTTTCCATGGTGTGAAACTCACAGTTGGATACCTGTGTAGCATCTAGTAATTACTGGCTTTTCCAATTTGTGCAACTGAATTTCTTTACACATAAGCCATTTTCCCATTCTTTCTTACCATTTGTAATCTGAAAGATGTGTTCAGCTTCAAATTGTTTTGTCTTTCAAAATTATGTTTTAAAGATTTATTTATTTATTTGGAAGCTAGAGTTACACAGAGAGAGAAGGAGAGGCAGAGAGAGCAAAATCTTCAGACCGCTGGTTCACTCCCCAGTTGGCCATAATGGCCAGAGCTGTGCCAATCTGAAACCAGGAGCCAGGAGCTTCATCTGTGTCTCCCACGGGGGGTGCAGGGGCTCAAGCACTCGGGCCATTTTCTACTGCTTTTCCAGGCCATAGCAGAGAGCTGGATTGGAAGTGGAGCAGCCGGGACTTGAATCGGCACCCATATGGGATGCCGGCACTGCATACAGCTGCTTTACCCGCTACGCCACAGCTCAAGCCCCTCAAAATTATTTTTAATTGAGAAAATATATGTGTCATGGTATAAACTGTGATGTCCTGATATATTTATATATAATGAAATGTCTCAATCGAGCTAATTGACATATCAATTCCCTTACATATTTGTTTCTTTTGTGTGTGTGTGTGGTGAAAATATTTAAAATTTGCTGTGTTAACTATTTTTACATACATAATATATTGTTAATAACTATAATCAACATGTTGCATGATAGATCTCCTGGACCAGGTTTTCTGTAAAACTGAAAATTTTTTCCCCTTGTCAAAATCTTTTTTAAAGAGATTTATTGCATTTATTTGAAAGTCAGAGTTACAGAGAAAAAAGGAGAGAAAGAAAGAGAGAGAAAGGGAGAGAGAGAGGGAGAGGAAGGGGGGGGAGAGAGAGAGAGAGAGAGAGAATGAATCGATATTCTGTTTGCTGGTTTATTCCCTGAATTGTTCCAACTACCAGGACTAGGCCAGACTGAAGTCAGAAACTAGGAACCCATCCGGGTCTCCCATGTGAATGACAGGGGCATATGCATTAAGGACATTTTCTGCTGCTTTCCCAGGCATATTAGCAGGGAGTGGGATTGGAAGCAGGGCAGCAAGCAGAGCAGCTGGGACTTGAATGGAGTGCCAATGTGTGATTCCAATGTCTTAAGTGGCAGCTTCTCCATCTGGGCTACAATGTTGGGCCCTGACCAACATCTTTCTAATTCCTCACCCTTCACCTCTGCAGTCTTTGGTAACCACTGTTGTACTCTATGCTTCCTTAATTTCTACTTTTATATAAAGTGAGATCATACATTTGTCTATATTTAAACTACAACAATTTTATTAATAAATTGCGATTTAAAAAAATAAAGGTATTATGGCCATGAATTGATTATTTATGCTGGTTAAGATTCTCTCTGACAATATCTAAATCAATCAAAGTTAATAAGTATGAAGAGTGGGAGCACAACACTGGAGGCTGGTTGGTTGTGTTTGGATCCTGGTCATAGCCATGTGTTCTTGCAAGAGTTTCTGTAATGTCTCTATGTCTTAGTTGCCTGCTATTTCAAGTGGAGAGAAAAACAGAACATATTTAGTGTGGAGAAATAGAGGATTACATATGTTAACATTTATTAGAATGTTTAGAATAATATTGGGTTACAGTAATTATACAATGTGCATTAGCAATTTTAATTGTTTATTACAGAGGATATGATACTAGAATATTTGACTCTGTAATTTCTGACAGCACCTGAGTCTCAAATCCTAAAAGGCCAATAACATGACTTTAGCAATGACTGCTTCTGAAGATCACAGACTATGCGGTGGTCCTTGACAATGTGCTTTGACTTAACATCGGATTTCTTTCATATCACTAAGTGAACTCAGTTCCTGTATGGCATTAGGCCTTGAACTGAGTGAAAGAAATGTAGACCACGGGTAAAGTAAAATGTGTTTGACACTCCTATCAAATAAGTTAGAAGCCTTAAATCATCCTTCAATTTATCTTCTTGCTTTTTTCCATATCTGAATTGTTTTAGGTTTTATTTATTTTGCCTTTAAATATTTTCTTAATATGTATTTACAATTACATCCTCATTGTTTTGAAGATTCCCATTAATTTTTGTTGCCAACGCATGTAAACATTTTCTTCACCCAGAATCTGCCTGCATACCAATCCATTACCCACACTGCTGATGGAGTACACGCTTCAATGCAGTAAAGTGAGCTGTGTCCCCAAAGGTTGTCCTTTATTCATGATCTATTCTTGGCTACTTTTTTTTTTAACCTTCCTTTCTTTGTGCATACTGTTAGCAGAAGTGATAATGATTTTCATTTCTTTTTTTTTTTTTTTTTTGCCAGGCAGAGTTAGGGAGAGAGACAGTGAGAGAGAGACAGAGAGAAAGGTCTTCCTTCCGTTGGTTCACTCCCCTAATGGCCACTACGGCTGGCGCTGCACCGATCCGAAGCCAGGAGCCGGGTACTTCCTCCCGGTCTCCCATGTGGGTGCAGGGACCCAAGGACTTGGGCCATCCTCTGCTGCCCTCCCAGGCCACAGCAGAGAGCTGGACTGGAAGAGGAGCAACCGGGACTAGTACCCGGAGCCCCAACCAGGACTAGAACCAGGTGTGCCTGTGCCGCAGATGGAGAATTAGCCAAGTGAGCCACGGTGCTGGCCGTGATAATGATGTTCATGAGCTTTACCTAACTTAAGGTCACCATTATACTTATTCTGTTGTTTTTAAGATGTATTTATTTATTTGAATTTCAGTTACAAAGAGAGAAGGTGAGCCAGGGAAATAAAAATCTTCCATCTATTGTTCACTACCCAAGTGGTTGCTATGACACATACTAAGCGGGTCAAAGTCAGGAGCCCTGAACTCCATCTGGGTCTCCCACATGGATGTCAGGGAGCAAAGAGTACTTGGGCCATATTCTACTGCTTTCTATGTGCATTAGCAAGGAGTTGGATCAGAAGTGGAGCACACTGGACTTGAACATGCACTCATATGGAATGCTGGCTTTGTAGGGGGTGGCTTAAACTTCTGGCTTTTCATGTTTTTATCTTTAACCTACCAGGACAGAATGAGTTGAAACTTTTATTCATATTTTTAAGGCATACTTATTTAAATGGCAGATTGACAGGGGCTGGCACTATGGTACAGCAGGTTAATGCCCTGGCCTGAAGTGCCAGCATCCCATATGGGCACCGGTTTTAGTCCTGGCTGCTCCTCTTATAATATTTTATACATTTAATTATCCTGCTAATTCCAACAATCATGTTGCTAAACAATTATCCTGAATTGTCTATCATTTGTGTTCAAATTATATCATTCACTTTGGGAATTACCTCCAATCCTAAAGAGCAGCCACTTCAATTGTAGCTCTCTACATGAGTAAGAGTGCTCACCAAATTCATTGCTCGCTGGAAGGAGCTAGACCATGCAACCAGTCATAGAATGAGATCTGTTTTCTAATATAGTTAGCCATAAACAAATGATCAGTATTTTAAAGGTTTACTCACATAACATACTTTTAGAGAATATTAGCTTTTAAATAGCACATATGTGTGACTTTTAATATTTTTCTTTGATAGTTCACTAAATATGAGATAAACATTCAGCCACCATATAAGCACTTAACTGCAACCCTTTTTACTCCAATGTATTCCTACCAATCAGCACTAGCAATTCTATTTGCCTTTTTGCCTCAGTTTTTTTTTTAAGTCTAGATTTTATATAGATGTGTGTGTGTTTTATATAGATGTGTGTGTGTTTAAGGGGACAGGTGCATGTGTGTGTGTGTGTGTGTGTGTGCATTTGTTTACTCTCATTATAGACTTGGTCAGGTTCATATAAGTAGTTTCCAAAAACAATTAGAGTGGGTTAATGCTCAATTTTATAGTTTTCTATTTTCAAATGTTACGTATGTTTCAGAATTAGATTATTTTCTATAGGCTCATAATGAAATTGTAGCAAGAAACTCAATTGTATATTTTTGTTTCATTGATCTTCCTGTTGGCAGGAAAGGGAACTAATAGTTTTAGGGATGAGTGAACAAAATTTGGCAAATGTAGCACCTGTTCAAATATCGTAGATTTGGAGTTCGAAATTGAATTCACACATTCCAACTCTCAAGTTATATTTGTTACTAGAGAAAATCAATTCTGCTTCAAGAAGAAAAATTATTTCTGCTAAGGATTCAAGAGCATTTAACATTGTCTGTGTTAGAACTATTTGACTAAATGATTTGGATATGACTACCCTAAAATCTAAAACCTTTACTTTAAAGGTAGAATATATATTTAATTTAAAGGATTTTACTAATAATTTGAAATAAAATTATTCTCCATTTATCTTAAGTATTCTAACCATTTCTCATACAAATAAATATCCATGATTTGATTGAAGTGAAGCAGCTGCCTATACTTAGATGAAGACCACTAAAGCTGGAGGAAAAATAGACACTTTATATTGCCATCTGCATGTCTAAGCTCTACTGGCCACATCGTAAAAGAAAAGCAACTTATAATTTAACTAAAATATATTGTCATTTTTGAACATTTTAATGAAATATTTGTGATACATATTCATCTGTTGGAATACACAACTGAACTTAGAAAGTAGTTAAAATTAATAGACTGGGAACAGCACTGTGGCACAGCAGGTTAAGCCACTGTTTGTAAGGTCGGTATCCATGTTGCAGTGCCATTTGGGGTCCTGGCCACTCTGTTTCTAAGTCACCACCCTGCTAATGCTCCTGGTAAAGCAATAGATGAACCAAGTACTTGGTTGGGCCCCTGCCACCAAGATGGAAGACATATATGGAGTTCCTTGCTCCCATCTTCAGCTTGATCCAGCTCTGGTTGTTGTGACCATTTAGGGAGTGAATCAGCAGATGAAAGATTTATCTCTGTCTCTCTGTCTTCCCCCCATACTTCTGTTGCTCTTCCTTTCAAGTAAATAAATCTTCTAAACTTTCTTTTTAAAAAATTGATAGTTTGGGGGACAGAAATGTTAATCATGAAACACTGACCCAGGTTTTTGGTTTGCATTGGAGCTTCTTTGAATTGCAAGAAATTTTTTTTTCCAGAGAATCATTTCTTTGTCTTATGTTCCATTGGAATTACTTTTAATCCAATGCATGTTAGTCCAGGCAAATTTCTGAGAAAAATAGCTATTTTTAGTGAAATGCAAATAAAACTATTATCTTGAATACCAATAAATTAAGATAGACTGAGAACTGACATTGAGAATTAATGAAAAATAAACTTGAATACATACAAAGGAGCTACTCACAAGGTTCAAATCAAGCTCCCTTCACAAGATTTCAGTCATATCATCATATGTCACAATACTGACATAAGGAACAGATACAAAATCTTTTAAAGTGAGAAAGAAACATGGTCAAATAAGACTTGCATCAGACTTCTAAACAGCAGCCAGGGCTCAGTAAAGCAGTATGTTCTAATATTCTGAAGAAAATAATTTTCAACCTGAACTTTATTTCAGTCAAAGTATAACACAATTGTGGAAGGAAGGAAGAATACAGACAGTTGCAAACAATGTAACAAATAATTCATCGATGATGCAGCCAAACCTAGAAATATACTGGAGAGTGTGTTAGTCTAAAGTAGAGACTTAATTTGAAAGGATAAAAGAATGAGATTTGTGAAGCAGAATATTCTACATAGGAAAGAAGCAAAGGGAAGTTGTAGAATAAAAGTTAAAAAATCACAAAATTGTAGCCACTAAGAAAGCAATGACTTCTGGAACTGGAGGATTGATGGTTTAAGACAATCAATGAAAGATCTGATCTTGTTTGTGAGAATGTGGTGAAAGATTTATTTACAGGGACAAATGCAATTTGAAAAAAGCCTATTATTATTAACACTAGTGTGGGGAGCAACTGAGACTAGACTAAATTACTGGAACTAGGACTAATTCTATGCATCTGATCTCCCACAATATGGCGCTGAGAGAGAGCAAACAACTTCTATGCAGCTGCCTCACCAATTTGACTAACAAGCGGCAGGAGCTGATCCTGCTCCTGATTGGAGGAGAGCAGCGTGCTCGGCGTGTGGGCAGCAGAGCACGGATGGGTGGAAGAGGACTATAAAGGAGATAGAGACAACATGCACCAGGAAACATCTGAGGAACATCTGAGCAGCCCCCGAGAGAGCCGGCCAGCAGTGTGCTGCTCCTCCGCGGAAGCGGGGAAACGGCGGTGGTGCCGCCCCTCCGCGGAGGCGGGGGCGGGGGGGGCGTCGGCAGCAAACCCGGGAAGGACTGGCAGCTAACCCGGGAAGAGCCAGACAAAGAGAACAGCACAGGGTCCGGTGTCGTTCCTCCGTGAATGGGGGAGCAGCAACTAGGAACAAATATATAAGAAAAATGCATTGATTTAACTATAATGCCTTTTTTATACTCATAACAATGCTAATTTGTGTTGAAGAAGAAAATCTCATGATACATAAACATTGTTTATTTGACTTTATATGTAACAATACATACAGATTCTTTCACTGAGAGAAATTCTTCCTCTGCCTTCAGAGGTAAAAGGTATTTCATTATTCTTTCTGGCATGGTAAAATAGTAATTGCTGCAGTTACAAAATTCCCTTCCCTCTTAATTCTCTTGATTTACTTATTTTTCATTTTTGTAATTTAAAACACTGTAACACATACAGACATTCCATCTTTTACTATTTTGAATTATCTTCTTTTGTTCAATATATTATTCTTGTTTCTTAATAAGTATATCTTCTTATTGTTAATAATTCCCAAATGGAATGAAATCAGCATATGAAAGAGTTATCTGTACCCCCATGTTTATTGGAGCTGAATTCACAGTAGCTAAGATATGGAATCAACCCAGATGTCCACCAACCAATGGCAAGATAAAGCAAATGGGAGATACACACACACACACACACAAATTATGGAATACCACTCAGTCCTAATAAAGAACGAAATCTTGTCTTTTGCAACACAATGGATACAACTGGAAACCATTATATTAGTGAAATAAGCCAGTCCTAAAAAAGATAAATGTTTTCCCTGATCTGTGGTAACTAATAGAGTACCAAAAATGCAATGTAATAGAGTGAAATTGACATTTTGAAATTCATTGTTTACAGCTCTTATCTCTACTGTTGAGGAACAGTGGTTTTCTCTTCTTACTATTGTTTGATCTCCTTACTTAGTGTAGAGTTAATTAATATAAAGTAACTGAAAGTAGATCATTATAAAAATTAAGAGCAGGAATAGGAGAGGAAGGAGGAGGAAGTGTGGTAAGTATCACTGTGTTCCTAAATATGTACATATGAAACACATGAAATTTGTTCACCTTAAATAAAATGAAAAATAAAAAATTAAACAATAGTTTTGTTTGTGATATTACTCTATTAAAGAGAATTCCTCTTTCACATTTGTCTTCTTCTTTCATATAAAACGTAAACACTTGATTACAAGTTATTTATTGCCATAGAATAAGAAAAAAGAAAAAAAAAAAAGAATAGAGGGAGGAAATTGTGAGAGCCAGATTGCAGTGTCTGGGGGGAAGTGACAAGGGATACTGGTGAAGATAGGTCTTAGCAGCAAAGTGAAGAGTCTCTCAGGCAGATAGAGCTTGTACAGATTAAATGGAAGGTTACATGACTGAACAGTGATACTATTGGGAAGATTACTAGAAGACAATGTCTGAGTGAAATAGGATGCCTGGGGTTGGTGCTACGGCTCAGTGGGTTAATCTTCACCTGTGGTGCCAGTATCCCATATGGGCACCGGTTTTAGTCCCAGCTGCTCCTTTGCTGATCCAGCTCTCTGCTATGGCCTGGGAAAGCAGAAGAAGATGGCACAAGTTCTTGGGCCCATGCACCTGCGTGGGAGACCTGGAGGAAGTTCCTGTCTCCTGGCTTCGGATCAGTCCAGCTCTGATGGTTGCAGCCATTTGGAGAGTGAACCAGCAGAACGACATTTCTCTTTGTCTCGCCCTCTCACTGTCTGTAAATCTAGCTCTTAAACAAATAAATAAGATCTTTAAAAAAAAAAAAGAAAAGAAAACATGGTGCCACGGCTCACTTGGCTGATCCTCCATCTGCAGCGCCAGTACCCTGGGTTCTACTCCTGGTTGAGGCACCGGATTCTGTCTCAGTTGCTCCTCTTCCAGTCCAGCTCTCTGCTGTGGCCCGGGAAGGCAGTGGAGGATGGCCCAAGTGCTTGGGCCCTGCACCCACATGGGAGACCAGGATAAGCACCTGGCTCCTGGCTTCAGTTCGTTGCAGCGTGCCGACTGTAGCAGCCATTTGGGGGGATGAACCAACAGAAGGAAGACCTTTCTCTCTGTCTCTCTCTCACAGTCTAACTCTTCCTGTCAAAAAAAAATTAAAAAAAAAGAAAACAAAATAAAGCAAGAATTCATCGTTTACTTAACCACATTTTATACCAAAATGACTATACAATTATTTACAGAACTTATGCTGCATTAAAACTGGCTTATACTATATATGAAATGGGGAAAAATTGAAGCAATGAAATGCATGCTTTAAAATTAGTTTGAAATAAATTACTCGTGTCTCTCTGTTGAGAATAGACTGTATTATGGCAAAGAAGAATGAAGGGAGACTATTGGGAGTCTTTTGCAAGAATTTTATCTCGACATGACTAGTTGCCAAATGAAGAATTCAGGAGTGTCTAGATATTGGATACACTTCCTAGGTAAGGCAATAGATATGAGAAAATTAGTAGATCAAATTTTGACTCCAAAGACATTTTTCTCAGCAATTTGAAGAATAGGATTGCTGCCTAATCTCTTAGGGAGGCTGTAGGTGGAGCAGGTTTTTGAGGGAATATCAGACTCGATTTTGGTTGCATTTGTAATGCTACTCAACATCTAAATTTGAGGTCACAGTTTGAGATTTCTGTTAGGCATTCAATTTGAGGAGGAAACCAAGAGAGTTCTGAGCTAAAGATATTAATTCAGGACAGATTACATAATAAACAAAATAAGTATTGTTTAGCACGGTAAGAGAAAGAGAAAATGCAGGCAGAATAGTACTGGGAAAGCATTGCTAACAACAAGTGTCCAAGACTTGGAGAAGTAAAGATGAAATTAATAAGAGGGAGCAAACAAGATGTTGAGGGAAAGTAATAGGACATTGTGCTACTCTATAATAACCATGAGCAAAATATATTAAAGAGAAGGAAGAGGTCAACTGTATTATTAATCTTAACATGTTAAGTACCTCAGACCCTGAGTGGAGTGGTTTAAAGACAGATTATAAAGAGAGTATTGGAAATAGGACACATAGACAGTTATTCTAATGAATTCTGTTACACAATTGGCAAGAACAGTGGTAGTGTAGGGAAAGAGAACTGGAATCAGTAGAAATGTAATGTTGTAGTTGAAGTTTTTGATTTTAATGATGGGAAGAAGTAACAATTTATTTGGGCCCTCATAGAGCCCAAAATAATGTGAGCTAGATGAAAGGAGAAGTGTTGCTAGAGAAATCTCTCTGAACAAGTAACAAGTGGTAAATTAATATCCAATGTAGGGATTCACATTGTGTATCAAAAAGGAAATTTTATATTCTGTAGCAGTAGGTGGGAAAAAAGAGAATGTCAGAGAAGTTGGTGATTTATTGTAATTTTCTAGCAAATCAGTAGGAAGAATGGCCTAAGAAGTGTTGGGAATTATTATAAGAATGAAATTGATCAATACTTTTTCCTGGGAATACTGAGACCCTTACAGAGATTGGCATGATGTGATATCTATCACCGTTGTCGTATTGTGTCTATGACTTGCCCCTTCATAGTCTAGGGCTAGCTGTCTTGATTTTTTTATTTGATGTTTTAAAGATTTATTTATGTCTGCATTTATTTATTTTAAAGGCAGAGATGCAGAGAGAGGGAGATAAACTCAGAGATATCCTCCATCCAGTGATTCACTCCCCAAATGGTCACAACAGCTGAGTCTGGGTAAGGGCAAAGCCAGGGCCTGGAACCACATTCAGATCTCCAACAGGGTGACAAGTACTTGGGCCATCTTCTGCTGCATTCATGGATGGATTAGCAGAGAGCCAAATGTGAAGTGGAGCAGCTGGGGCTCAAATAGACACTCATATGGGATGCTGACCTTGGCCGGTTAACACACTGTGCCTCAACACCAGTCCTTGTCTGGTTTCTCAGCAATTTATAGGCAATAACAAGCAAAATCCTACCTTAATATTTCAAAGTTTGTCTTCTCTTTATTCTGCTCATGTGCACATTGGCTTTTCCTTACTTTATCAAGCCTCTATTCGAATGGGAGTCCTTTCCTAAGTAACCACTTTGTAACTCTCTATTCCTTTATTCCACATTATTTTTCTTGTGAACACATATCATTACTTGACATATTATTTTCTTTTACTCATTTCTTGCCATTTCTCTGGGGAGCAACCCGGACTAGACTGTTACTGGAATTAAGACTTATTCTATGCATCTGCTCTCCCACAATATGGCGCTGGGAGAGAAGTAAACAGCTTCCGCACAGCTGCCTCCAGTTCAGCTAATAAACTGTAGGACTTGCTCCTGATTGGAGAGCAGCGTACTCGGCGTGTGGGCAGCCGAGTTGGGATTGGCGGAGGAGGACTATAAAGGAGGAGAGAGACGGCATGCACCAGGAACGTCTAAGGGGAACGTCTAAGGGGAACACCCGTGCAGCCCCCGAGAAAGCCGGCCGGCGGTGTTCCGCTCCCCTGCGGAAGTGGGGAATGTGGCCAGGGGGAACTGCCCTTCCACGGAGGTGGAAGGGATAGTAGCCAACCCGGGAAGAACCAGCAGCAAACCCGGGGAGGGCCGAGCAGACGAAAGAACAGCGCAGGGTCCTGTGTCGTTCCTCCACGAAGAGGGGGAGCGACAATTTCTAGGTAGAATTATATTTTTTGGTCCTAGAAAAGTGACTGGCAGATAGATTGTCAACAACTAAACCTTTGAATAATTGAACAAATGTAAGAATAAGCATATGAATGAAATATTATAGACAGAAAAGGAGAGAAATAAGAGTGTGCACTAAAACTATGTTTCTCTATAATGATAATAAGAAGTCCATAATGGTGCTAGGGTTATTGCTTTAGGAGATGCGAGTATGATCATAGTATTTAACTAATTGGAGTTAAATCACAGTAGGAAAAATGAAATGATGAAAAGCATTTGCCTTTTGGAAAGGCATTGGCATGAGAGAGAACACAGGGTACTTAGTGTAGAATGGCTTGATTATTTTTTAAAGCTTTAACTTTACATCATAGTTAAATAAGAAAAGCATATTGTGTGTTAATCCAGTTTGAAAGAAATAATGTGTCTTACTCTCATTTCTGCCATCAAATTATGCAACAGGCACCTGAGTAAAATGAAGCTTGAAGACCACACAGTTGATGGTGGGTATCTTTCTACTTTGGAGAGTCCTGAGCTTGCTTTTCCCTTATCACAATTTCCTTTATATATAGGCTGCAAATAATCCTCAATAAATATCCATTCTATTATACCTCTGATGTTGAATATACTATACTTTTACACATTTGAATATAACTAATTCCAAATACATTTTAAAAGATATATTTTATTTATTTGAAAGGCACAGTTACAGAGACAGAGGGAGAGACTAAGATATCAAGATCTTCCCTCTGCTGATTCACTCCCCAAATAGCCATGATGGACAAGGTTGAGCCAGTCCAAAACCAGGAGCCAGGAATTTCATCTGGGTCTCCCACACAGGTGCAGGGATCCAAGAACGTGGATCATCTGCTGCTGTCATCCTGGGCATATTAGCAAGAAGCTGGATTGAAAGAGGAACACTCACAACACAACTTAGTGCTCATATGGGACATTTCATTTCAGGCAGTGCTTAACCAGCTGAGCCACAATGCCAGACCACCAAATTTATTTCTCTGTGAATAGGAAATGTGATGGCAGTAAGTTATTTGATATCTGTTTCCTAAAATGCATTGCCATAGTTATATGATGCCACACATATGTTTGACAACTCTTAATTTTCTCAGTTAAAATGATAAAAGTCTACACCACAGGACAATGGGAATGTAATAAACTAATAAATATACATTCTGTAGAGTATTGCCTTGTACAGACTAAATAATAAATGATAATTACACCAAAATAATCAATAATGTTATTATTCATCTTAGTTTAAGCAGCCGCTAAATAGTTTCCTGGGTTTATATTCTTTTTGGACTTACATATGTAATCAGTGTGATAGTGTGGGAAGTGAATGCAACAAAGTTATACAGTCAACAGGTGGATTAGAATTTAATCAGGACCGCACATTCAGTGCCAGACACATTTGGTGAAGTTCTGAAAGTTCACTCTAAGCACCAAAAGGCTATCGGTGGATTTCAATGTCTATGTAAAGTAAATGTTAAAATTCTCTCGAGGCTGATTTCAGAGAAGCCTACCAAATGCTAAGTTCCAACTAGTCAGCTGAGAATTCTAATCCTGCTTTGTTTTAGGTTTAAAGTAACTTGTACATCACTGCAGAATAATTCATACATGGGAAGTTATTTTTCCCTTGTTCCCGGGTTCACCTTTCAATGTGTGTCAACACAAATTATCTTTGCCCTCCAGGATGCAGCTGTGTTCAGTGTGGCTCTAATTCTTTGAATTCTTTGCATTGTTTCTGCCCCTGTTTGTGAGATGAAACAGTTTGCATGTAGGTGCACATGGATTTCTGGGTAGGAAAAGACAAAAATGTACATAAATCCTGCTTTCAAATCATTTGAACTTTGACCTTCTTACACAGACTATTAGCCATCCATTAGAAAAATTTCTTCTGAGTAAAATATTGCAGCATAAGGATGTGGCCTGGCACCCGGTCCATGTGAGGATCATGGAATCTTAGATTGGAATGGGCTCACAGAGCCTTTAGGACCAGCTACTAGATTATAAATGTTACACAAAAGGGAAGGATGAGGTCCAAAGACAGCAAAAACTATTCAGTTCCAGGTCTCTGGACCCTTGGTCCAGATCTATTTCAACAGTTTCAAATAATTCAGAGATACAAATACAGGTCATGACTAGTGACTGATTACTCATTACTTCCATGACTTTATTATTAATACGTTTGCCCTGTCTGTACTGCAGCTCTTAAACATGTATGTATTTTGAAAAAGAGGCCATTTTTACCTACTCCTTCATAAAGAAGTGAAAAAAATACGACTATTTATAGGAAGATAAAGAAAGTGGACATTTTATGAAGCTGTACGTTTAAATTAGATGAAGATATAAATCTGTTTCTGAAATTACCTGCAAATATAAAGACATTACTATAGCACCAGACAATACAACACAAATCAGGTGCAAAATTATTCGTCTATAAATCTTAATCTACTACAATTTTATTTTCTCTCATCTATTTGCTATGTGGTACTCCTGAATTTTAGGTGCTAGCTCTATTACTTGGAAATAGGCTCGCCCTAATAAAACTGACATTTCTAAAAGGCTGTTTTTGTAGAATCATGTTCCTGCTTCTGAGATCCCTAATTCAACACCCTTGACAGAGCCTCAATTCTCTGCGGAGTACAATACCAGGAACAAAGGGGAAATAAAAATAAAGGGAGCAAAGAGATGAGAGCAGGGATAAATTCTTAAGGCTGTTTTATTCCACATAATTCAAAAAGTTACAAAGTTCTCTTATGTTGAAACTGAGTTTCCCCATTTCCACTTTGCTTTCAGTTTTCTATCAGTGACAGGCAAAACCAGACATTTAAATTATTTTTGAATACATTTGAGTCTTCAACCAAAACTTAGTAAGACTTTTTTTTCAACTCCAAGTTTCATCTGGAATAATGGATTGATTAAATAATATATACAGGCAATTGACATGGAGGCAATGAAAATTCCCACTAGGTTTTTAAGTTAACATTTTCAGTCACAGAGCATAACAGGAAATAAAGATGAGTAACCTGAAATCTTATTCATCTCCTATGAAATTCATCTAGTGAAAGTCTTCTATTCCATTCAATTGTATCATTTCAATATTTCTTGTGAAGGCAGCATTTCAGCCTAGCTGAAATGAAGAGCTTCATTTTCATGAATCATTTCATATTTGCACAAGTCTGTGTATGCTATGGTTTCCCCATACTTTAAGGCCTACATATTAGACTTCAAGTATCCTAGGCAAATTAGCTCTTCATGTACTTCTATATTTAAACTTTAGCTTTATCTCTTTATTTCAGGAAAGATAAATTCATATTTTCTACTTTTTATTATGAGTGTAACAAAGTAAGCTTTATTGTCATCATTATATGGAAAATTTGAATTAAAGCTTTTGAAAAAAGTTAACCATGAGCAAAATATAGTACATAAACTTTGTAAATACATATTTCTTTTTTGAAATATTTTTTTTGACAGGCAGAGTGGACAGTGAGAGAGAGAGACAGAGAGAAAGGTCTTCCTTTGCCCTTGGTTCACCCTCCAATGGCCGCTGCCGTGGCCAGTGCACTGTGCTGATCTGAAGGCAGGAGCCAGGTGCTTCTCCTGGTCTTCCATGGGGTGCAGGGCCCAAACACTTGGGTCATCCTCCACTGCACTTCTGGGCCACAGCAGGGAGCTGGCCTGGAAGAGGGGCAACCGGGACAGAATCCAGCGCCCCGACCGGGACTAGAACCCGGTGTGCCAGTGCTGCAGGTGGAGGATTAGTCTATTGAGCCGCGGAGGCGGCCTTGTAAATACATATTTCAAAAAGTAGTTTACATAATGTCGATAAGTGATGGAAACTAGGTTTTGTTTTAAATAAATATTAATGTTACTGACTTAAGCACAAGCAATCTTCAGTACAGGATTTATCAGTACCTTTAAAGCACAAACATGCTCAGTGACTGTTCTTGTCGGCATAGGTTTTCCAAGAACACAATTTTAAATGGCATGTGAATAGCACCAGTAAATTTTAATGCTTTCAGATGTAATATTTGCCTTTTTTTTCTCTCAAACAAAATTTTAGGGAAAAAATGGGGAAATTATAATACACTAATTATGCCAAAATAAAAAATATATGAAATTTAAGTTAATTATTGGTAGTAATGAGAACCTTCTCTATTTTCTGATTTATTTACTTTAAAAGTGAAATATTTAATTGATACTAAAGTTCAAAATCCACATAGCCTTTGTTTATAAATCTGATAGTATTAAAATACTTATCATCATAGTTGCTGTTAGTAACTTGATCAAAATTTTATTCTTCTGCTTTATTCTCTTCTCTTCTTTCATAGAGTGTTTTTTTTTTTTTTTTTTTTTTTTTTTTTTTTTTTTTTTGACAGGCAGAATGGACAGTGAGAGAGAGAGACAGAGAGAAAGGTCTTCCTTTGCCATTGGTTCACCCTTCAATGGCCGCCACGGCCGGCACGCTGCGGCCAGCGCACCGCGCTGATCCGATGGCAGGAGCCAGGAGCCAGGTGCTTCTCCTGGTCTCCCATGGGGTGCAGGGCCCAAGCACCTGGGCCATCCTCCACTGCACTCCCTGGCCACAGCAGAGAGCTGTCCTGGAAGAGGGGCAACTGGGACAGAATCCGGCGCCCCGACTGGGAGTAGAATCTTGTGTGCCGGCGCCGCTGGGCGGAGGATTAGCCTAGTGAGCCGCAGCGTCGGCTCATAGAGTATTGTGAATCACTCTAGATATAACTAGAGAAATTGGTTCTGTTAGAAAAGTTCAATCATTTTTCTATTATATAATTAAAGTATTTTAAAAAGAAAGTTCTGCTTTTTTTTCTCACAGAAATTTTTCTGTAAACATTTTAATGCCACAAAAATAGTAATATTGAAAACAAATAAATTACCATATTATAAACATGCAGATAAGTGTGTATCAAAAAATGAGACATTTGGGGCTCTAGTTGTGCCAACTTGCACATCGGCTGCTCCTTTTCTGATGCAGCTCAATGTTAATGCCTCTGGGAAAGCAGTGAAAAATTGCCCAAGTTCTTACACCTTCCCAACCTATGTGGCAGTCCTGGATGGAGTTCTTGGCTCCTGGCTTTAGCCTGACCCAGCTCTAGCTACTGCAGCCACTTGGGGAATAAATCAGGTGATGAGGATTTTCTCTCTCTCTTTCTCTCTCTCTAGCTCCCCCTCTCCCTCTTTCTGTAGTTTTTGCCTTTCAAATAAACCAGCAACTTGCAAAATTAACTATTGCTTATAAGTTTAGAAAAAACTCTCTAAATACACACATTAGAACACAGAATTTTTTTCAAAACATAGCTAACTCATGTTTTAAATAATGTATGTGAAATCCATCCTATTAATCCATTTATATCCACTGTAATTTAGATGTACTTTATCATAAACTTTATCACTGACATGAATATTAAATCTTTTAAAATAATTCTCTGCCTTAAAATATTACTATCAAAATATCATGAAGCATATAACTTCACAAATGAACTCCATTGGTTTGTTGAGGCAAAACTGTGTTGTTGATGTGTGTAAATTCTGTCTTCAATTTTTAAGAATTTTCTTATAAAGTAAGATGTCTTATTATTTAGTAAGCTTAGAATATTATTTTTCTGGTGATTTATAATATTTGTACTCTTTTTGATATATAGCTTAAAATTATAAATACTCAGATAACCAATAAATTTACCGAAATTGAAGATCTTTGAAATATTAAGGTGATTTTATTTGTTTATGTGTTGTAGTCTTTAAAAGGAGAATTTTTTTTTGTTTTTGACATTTTCCCAGATAATTAAGGAAACAAAAAATGTGTGAAATATTTACCTCAGCTATGGAATTGATATTTTCATCTTTTATAAGCATTCATTGCTTCTTAAACACAAAACTTTAAAAGCACCATCATGAGTGCCAACTATTATAGAGGTTATAAACAAATGCAGTATTGGAAACCAGATGCTGTTGTGACCTTAATAGTTGATATTCTATCTCCTTCAACATTAAGTTCCAGAATAAAAGAAGCACCAAATAATTTTAAATTTTTGTGTCATTGTTGTTTTATTTAATTTGCTTCTATTATTATTATTACTGTATAGTTTCCCCTATTTAGCAATAATTGAATTAATAGATAATTTATTTACATTTTTTTCATTTATTTGAAAGGTAGAGTGAGAGGGAAAGAGGGAAAGAGGGAGAGAGGGAGAGAGGGAGAGAGGGCAAGGAGGCGAGAGGGCGTGAGGGCAGGAGAGAGAGAGAGAGAGAGAGAAATCTTCCATCTGAATGTTCAATTCCCAAATGGCCACAAGAACCAGGACTTAGCCAGGCTGAAGCCAAGAGTCTGAAACTCCATGAAGAACTCCCATATGGATGGCAGTGGCTCAAGTACTTGGCCATCTTCTGTTCTCCCAGGTGCATTAGCAGGAAGCTGGATGAGAAGTGCAGCAGCCAGGCTTGTAACAGCCACTCGTAAACAATGCTGACATTTCAGGCAGCTTAACTCAACACACCACAGTGCCAGCCCCTTGATTGGCTATATAATTTCTTTTGCACTTCGGTTACATAGCTCATATCCTTCAGAATCTAATCAGGAAAACAGAAACCATCACATTTACTTAAGATGAAGAACATTTAATTCAGGGAATTGAGTATACAGGTGGTGCAAGAGCTAAGAGAACACAAGAAACTGGTAGGGAAAGCCAGAGGTTAAGGGGAAGAGGATGCCATTATTATTCCCTGGATGCAGGAAAACAGATGAGATTGTACAACTGGTGCGCAGGAGCCCAGAGTTCATTGCTGTATCTGGATATACAGGCTGTGTTGCCCTGAGACTGAAGGAGATACAGCTGCTCACAAAGGTAGAGAAGAACCAAAGAAAAAGAATCTGAATTCCCCTTCCCATTCCCAGTAATGAAAGCTGGTTTATATGGAAGCTCCAGAAACAGTCATCTGGCTTCAGCTCCTTTGAACTACGCAGGCACAGAGACAATATGGCCCATGTAATTTATTGCTCAACACCCAGTTCCACCTACTCTCTTATTAGGCTTTCACATAATAATCCCATGTTCCTCACCAACTGGATGTTGCTACAAATCATACATGAAGCTACACTCATCCTCTCTTCAGAAATGGGGGACACAAAATCCCATCTAGCATCATATCTAAGGCAGAATCACTCTGGTACATACGTGAATCAGTTTGGTCTGGTGACTTTGACACTACATTCAAAAGTAAGGCACAGCCTCATTCAGTACAATTCAATGAAAAGTGAAAAAGATAATAAATAAGTACAAGAAAATAGATATTATTAAATGAATGAATGGATTCCTAAATGAAGGTCATACTTAGAGGCATCCCAGACTTCATCCCAGACACCAAGCATAGACACACCTTCTGCTTCATATACTACACTTTGTGTTACTTAGGGTGCTTAGAATAACCTGGAGAAGTACTTGTGTATTCAGGCCCAAGGTTTTACTAAATCTCTTGTTATCACTCCAGTTCCCCCAAAGCATACCTATTTGTGATGGGTTAGGAATGAGAATGTAATATAGGTGTTTCACGAATTTTACACTGAGAATTACTTTAAATATGTGGACTTGCTTCAAGTGAAATAAATCTGTCTCCCAAGAAGATGAGAAACAAACTTGTCTCTATTTTGTTCATTGAAGGCCTTCTATTTCAAGTTCCCTGATTACTCCTCAATTCTAGCATTTTAAATTTTCTTTACAGTAAATAGACTGGAAATTGCATATCTGAATGCAGGTAATTTCTTGAGCATACTGCTGTGATGTGCTCCCGTGAAGTGGAAGCAGGAGAAGTAGAATAGGGCAAAGGGAAGGTGCCGTGTGATGCACACTCACCATAGGCATCAACCAGCATTCTGAACGCACTGACACTGGAATCCCCCCTAGAAAAGCTGACCTTTACATTCCCATTATATCTACTCATCATTAGATGCAGTCTGCCCCCAGAAGGGGATCTGGCCCTGGACCAGAGAGTGTTGTCAAGGGTAGGGCAGGGGCCAGCGCTGTGGCACAGTAGGTTAAGCCTCTGCCTGTGGTGCCGGCATCCCATATGGACACTGGTTCTAGTCCTGGCTGTTCCTATTCCAGTACAGCTCTCTGCTAGGGCCTGGGAAAGCAGTAGAAGATGGCCCAAGTACTTGGGCCCCTGCACCCAAGTGGGAGACCTGGAAGAAGCTCCTGGCTCCTGGCTTTGGATCAACACAGCTCCGGCCATTGCAGCAATTTGGGGAATGAAACAGCTGATGGAAGACCATTCTCTATCTCTCCCTCTCCTTGTCTATAACTCTACTTCTCAAATAAATAAATAAAAATATTTTTTTTAAAAGAAAGAGTAGGGCAATTTCCAGAGAAGACTGATAGCTGAGGGTGTCAGCTGGAGCAGCCTCAGCAGCCAGAGGGGAAGTGTTTCTGTCCTGAGGCAGATTTGGGCAGTGCATCAGAGTGCCAACAACATAGCAGTTAACTTCTGGTTCTATAATTTCTTCAAATCTTCTTAATTTTCCAATTGTTATGTTCCCTATATTCATTTTATTCTTCATGCACACTTTATGACCTACCTATTTATGGTCAATGATTTTCTGATTTGGACATACAGATACATGTATGTAGAATAAAGTTTGCTTGAATATACATAGATCAGATAGATCAGTTCTCACTCCACATATAAATAATTCACCCTTTGAGTAAAAGAATAATAATAGTTACTGAATATGCATACAGAAATGTTAAATAATTGCTTATAAGAAGTTATTGCAGGCCGGCGCCGCGGCTCAATAGGCTAATCCTCTGCCTTGCGGCGCCAGCACACCGGGTTCTAGTCCCGGTCGGGGCGCCAGATTCTGTCCCAGTTGTTTTTAAATACTGTGTGTGTGTGTGTATTCCTTTATGGTGCTAGTCACTTACTTAATCCAGTTTAATAAATGGAACAAAGTAATGCAGATTTTTTAAAATGTGTTTCCTATGTTAGGGACATGGTTAGCTCATTAAATAGAGGTTGATCCCCAACAAGGTATTTGCATTTGCTATGAAGAAGAGATAGATTGTATTATCATAATAATAATTTCATGAACTAATTTGAGCAGTTGGGAAAACTGAAGAAAAATCCCCCAACAATGGATATTATAGTGTTATTAATATTCAAATTTTGATTGTAGTGGACTTTTTACCCTCCAAAGGATTGCAAGAAACCCCTGCAATTATCTTAGACTTGGAGGGCGGCTGATTGAGTTCATTGTAACCAGCCAATCAATATGCTGCCAATCCTACTTTGTTAGTCAGTGTGTCCTCAGATTAGACATACTTTGTTAGCTTGATCAGGAAAAACCCCAGGGTCAATGCAACCCAGAAAGAGCTAATATGTTTTGTATAGAGGTATGGTTATCCAGCTCAAGTCCTCAAAAGAACTGATTGTGGCTACTTATCAGAAAAGTGACTTTTTCCAGTAACTATTGGTGCAGGTGAGACATCTTTACTTTTCTAACTTCTTTAAACCACTGGGTACTGTCTTAAAATGTAGTTGGACATATCTGTTTACCACATATTCTTCACTGAGAATAAAAACAACACTCCCAGGGGAATCTATACTCTGAATTATCCAAAACACTTGATCCTTAATTGTAGAGCACATGGAGTAGTTAGCAGGTGCTCTACTGAACAACAGCTACCAATCTGAGAAAGTTGTAAGATTTATAATAACAACTCAGGTGTGATCTTCGGGGAGAGAAGAAATAATACCTAAGTAATATTTCTGGAGAAAATGATTTGTAATACATTGACTGAAATTTCTGATCACAGACCTAGTATTTTTGCTCATTTGTTATTCTGTGTTGATATAAAGATTGGTGACTACCCTACCAGAAGTAATGATATAGTAACTAAAGAAATAACCAATAATAGTGACCAAACAATATTGCTTGTTGTAAGTCTTCAATAAGATAGAAATGACATAAAGAGTTATATAAAGAGAATATGATTTTGTAACATAAGCATATGTACAATGTCTCAATTCTTAGCTACATGCAGCAGCAATAAATCTTGTGTTACGGAAAAAGTAAGTGCATTTTCTAAAGTAATACTGAGTTAAGGGTGTCACTTGCACTCAGGTAGGTCTGCAAACCAGACATGGAGGACCTGTGGTTGGGATTCATGACTGAGAGTTCATTGCAGAATTGGTAATACAGGATGCACCTGATGCCAACACTGAGTATTGGAAAATTCTACTCACCTCCCAGCCAAGTGGCCGGGTCTGGCCACTTCTTATCAGGAAACGCAGCTCACTATATCAGACACTGATAAAATGAGATGTACTTATTTTTTCAGTCACATTAATGACCAGAAACTCTTTTTATTTTTATTGAAGTTATTTATTTATGTACAAAGAGTTAGCATGGTTTTCCATAGAGCTGATGTAGTAGAAAATCACTTAGTCCAACTTAATGAAACTGATATCCTTTGTGTATGGCCTGAAATGCTGGTGGCACATGTTAAGACCTTGCAGGTGTGAGCAGATGTACCAAGAGTGGGATCTCTGGCCAAATTTTTATGTGTGGCTCCAGTAGAGCTGCTGCTGCCCCATCTTGCTTTTAGGAGTCCAAGGAGGCGGCTGGCGCCGTGGCTCGCTACGCTAATTCTCCACCTTGCGGCGCCGGCACACCGGGTTCTAGTCCCGGTTGGGGCGCTGGATTCTGTCCCGGTTGCCGCTCTTCCATGCCAGCTCTCTGCTGTGGCCAGGGAGTGCACTGGAGGATGGCCCCATGGGAGACCAGGAGAAGCACCTGGCTCCTGCTTTCAGATCAGCGCAGCGCGCCGGCCACAGCGGCCATTGGAGGGTGAACCAATGGCAAAGGAAGACCTTTCTCTCTGTCTCTCTCTCTCACTGTCCACTCTGCCTGTCAAAAAAAAAAAAAAAAAAGGAGTCCAAGGAGGCAAAAAAATTTGTTTTAAAATCTAGGTAGTTGGTTCTTATTAGTTAAGCCTCAGAACAACAGACATCCATCTATAAGGAATCCCAGTAAAGCAAACATCTACCATGTTTAATGTCTAAAACGGCAAATTTACTGACTCCCACCCACCTGCAAGTTTCATATATTGAAAATTTCTCCGAAGCTTCAATGACTGAAAGAACAAAGGTCCTTTAATCCATCTGTTCATTCAATACCACATGTATTCATTCTTCATCCACACGTATGCAACCATCATTTGAGTAACAAGAACTGTACTTATCTCAAGTGTAAAACCGTTAAAATTCTTATCCATCCCTTTACACACTATTATAAGTTCAAGAAATATATGAGTGATATAAATTCTCATTTGGTATTCAGTAACCAAGAGAAAAAATAAGGAAACAATTAAAAGACACCATAGGGGGCCAGTATTGTGGCATAGCTTGGAAAATTCCTTCTTAGGACACCAGCATTCTATATTGGAGGGCTTTTTAAGGCATGATTGCTCTGCTTCCAATCCAGTTTCCTGCTAATACACCTGAGAAGGTATCAGAAGATGACTGAAGTCTTTGGGCCCCATGTGGGAGACCAGGAGGAAGTCCTGGTTCCTGGCTACAGCCTGGTCCAGACCTGACTGTTGCAGCCATTTGTGGAATGAAGCAGCAGATGGAAGATCTCTCTCTCTCTCTCTCTCTCTCTCTCCCTCTCCCTTTCTCCCTCTCCCTCTGCCTCCCCCTCCCTCTCTCTCTCTTCCCTCCTCTCCACTGTCTCTCCCTCTCTTTTGTTAATCTTCCAAATGAATGGATCAATGAATGAATGAATAAATAAATATTTTTTTCAAAAGACAATCTAAATAAAATAGGGGACAAACAAAAAAGGAAACATTTGTTCTAGAGGTTAAGACACCAACAGGGGTGCCAAAATCCCAGTCAGAGTGCTTGGGTTTCTGTTTTGGCTCCAGTCCTGATTCCAGCTTCCTCCATATGCACACCCTAGCAAGGAGCTCAAGTACCATCCATGTGGGATTCATGGAGTGAGTTCCAAGTTCCCGTTTTTGACTCTAATACCAAGGCCATCATGGACATTTGGAGAGTGAACTGACAGATGGAAGCTTGCTTTCTCCTTTCCTTTCCCTCTCTTTCTCTCTCTCCATCTCCATTATCTGTCTATGTATCCTTGTATTGAATAAATAAATAAACAAAAGTTACTTATGAAATACTTGACAAAGAGCATGAAGAAAAGAGAAAAATGAATTGCAACAGCATACTTCAATACAGTGGTTCAAAAGATAATACTCAAATACATGATGGAGATGAAATTCTTATTTAATTGTAATATAATTCTTATTCTTATTATAATACAGTCACAGGTGCAGCTTTTACGTCTTTCTTTTACTACCAAGAAGACTTTACATTCTGAGTTTTTCAGTATAATCATCATTTTCACCTGTCATCCTGGTCTCCATCTGACAAAATATTTATTCCAGATTTTAAAAATAGTATTGCTATTAACTGCTATATTACCTGAGAAGAATAACTTGATAGTAGTAGGTTCAAAGTACACATTTAATGAACACATTTAGAACATTAATAGGTTATTGGCATTCTGTTCTATTGCATCAAATCTCTGTTATGATTTTGTCTAGTGCCATGTGAGATGCTTTACTAACAGAATATTAAGTAAGACAGATCTCCATTAGCAACTTCCCAAATGCAAAGTACCTAACAGCTCCTTTCAAGGATATCATGAAGGGCATAACTGATACAATGAATTATGCTCAGAAAAAACAGTGAAGGCTGTCTTCTAGGACTAACACGGCTGTAGGAAAATTATGTGATTATTGCTACCCCTCTCAGACACTTGGCAACCTAGGTGACTGTACCATGGTCCAGACACAAGCTGCCAACATTTGTTGAGATCAATAGGAAATCTGGAGAATCAAATGAAGGTATCAGCAAAAAACAATGTCTGAATAGTCTTGTAGTACAGCTTAGAGAGAGTGGTGGAATGGTCTTGATAAAGTGGATTTATCATTTATTTCAGACTGTAAATGTCTAACTATTTATTTTTAATTTCATTTCATTTGAAAGATAGAGAGATCTTTCATCCACTGTTCACTCCATGACTATATGTGACAGCCAGCGATAGTCCAGGCCAAAGCCTGGAGCCTAGAATTCAGTTTGGCTCTCCCAAGTGAATGGCAGGGATCAAAGCACTAGATCTATCATTTTCTGTCTCCCGGAGTGAACATTAGTAGGAAGATGGATTGATAGTTGAGTCAGGACTTGAACCAGGGTCTCCATTAGGGGATGCAGGTATCCCAAGCAGCATCTTACTGGCTGTGATAAACACCCTCCACAAAAAACTATTTATTTTATTTTTTTTTGCAACAAATTACCTTTATAGCAATAAACTTATAGCTTTTTTTATAGCTTTTGGGGAACATCCTGAGCAACTTGACGAAGGCCTGTTTCTTTCTTTCTTTCTTTTTTTTTTAAAAAAGATTTATTTATTTATTTGAAAGTCAGAGTTACACACAGAGAGGAGAGGTAGAGAGAGAGAGAGAGAGAGAGATCTTCCATCAGGTGGTTAACTTCCCAATTGGCTGCAACAGCTGGAGCTGTGCAGATCCGAAGCCAGGAGTCAGGAGCTTCTTCTGGGTCTCCCACTTGGGTACAGGGGCCCAAGGACTTGTGCCATCTTCCACTGTTTTCCCACGTCAAAGCAGAGAGCTGGATCAGAAGTGGAGCAGTCGGGTCTCAAACCAGCGCCCATGTGGGATGCCTGCACTTCAGGCCAGTGCGTTAACCTGCTGCACCTCAGCACCGGCCCGAAAGGTATGTTTTTAATAAAACATTAAAAGCTGATTTTTCCATTTCTCAGAACAATAAGGATAAATATGGACATTGCATACAATACTCAACAATGGGCTATAGTCCTATCATTTAAGCACATGACAGTGAGAAGACATGAATCTACTGACAAAACACCAATGTCTACTTGAAAATTTGTAAAATCTGTGACTCTGTCCTATCACATAACGTGTTGTTTGTCATGTTGTATATAGTTGAAGACTTAAAAAATAGTAGGCCTTCAAAATGAATAGCTAAAAGTAAGCAAAATTGTAAATAAAATGGAGCATTTCACAACTAACATGGAAATTACAAGATGTAAATTAAAAAATAACTTTATCCAGACTTTTTATAAATGAGACAAGAAAGAGACTGGATTTTGATAAATCTGGTACAAGACAGAAAGATAGAGGTGATAGGGGGAGGTGTTTAAGTGCTGAAAGAACAAGGAGAGACAGACAGGGAGGGAGAAAAGGTGATGACACAATGATAATGCTGTAAATGAGAAAGGGAATATAGCTGTAGGTTAAGGGATTTGTTAAATATCAACTATATATATATATATATGACTAATAAAATTGTTATTAAAGGGAGCGTTTATTAAATACAATATATTTATATTTGTTTATACACTTGATAATTAAAAATAAATTTTTTGAGAAGCAGAGAGACAGACAGAGGGAGTGCTCTCATTACACCCCAAACGCCACAGGGCTGGGGGCTGAGGCTGGGAGGTAGGAACTCAATCCGATCTTCCACATGGGTGGCAGGAAACCAATTACTTGAGCCATTACTTCTGCCATGATCTACATTAGCTCGAAGCTTTGTTTTCTTCTGGAATTATACATCTTACATTTAAGTCTTTGATTCATTTTGAATTGATATTTTTATATTATATTTATATCATATTCTCTAGTAAATTATTTTGATGCCTACAGCTTTGTTCTTTTTGCTTTGGATTGTTTTGGTTACTAGATTCTTCCTGGTTCCACCTGCATTTTAGGATTTTTCTCTATTTTTCTACACGTAAATTCAGTCATTTTTATGCTGTTTTATTTAAGGACATGCTACAGTTAATAAATATTGGTAGTTAGTCCTATTACACTCAAAAGAAGCATTTACAATAACATATTTTTAAAAATTATTTATTTTCTTTTTTTTTTAAATGTAGAGTGAGAGAAAAAGAGAGAGAGAGAGGAAGAAAGAGAGAGAATCTTATCTTTCCATTGCTGTTTTACTCCCCAAGTGCTTGCAATAGCTACTGCTGGGCCAAGCTGAAGCCAGAAGCCCAGATCACCATCCTGGTCTCTCATAATGATGGCAGGGGTCAAGTACTTGATCCATTATCTTCTGTATCCCAGGATACATTAGCAGAAAGTCAGATTGGATGTGGAGATGCCAGAACTCCAACCAGCTGTGAAAAGAAAGAATCCTGTTTTTGTAACAAAATGGATGCAACTGGAAATCATTATGCATAGTTACACATGCCGGTCCCCAAAAGACAAATATCATGGGTTTGACCTGATTTGTGGTAACTCATATGGAGAGTATGAAAACTGCAATGTATATGAGTTAAATTGACATTTTGAGAATTGATTATTGTTTACAACTCTCATCTATGCTCTAGAGGAACAGTGTTTTTTTTTTTTTCTACTTACTACTTGTTGAATTTATAAAATAAACTGAAAGTATGTCATTGTAAAAATTAAAAAAAGGAAAGAGGAAAGAGGGTGGGAGTGTGGTCATGAGGGAGGATAAGGTAAGAAGTATCACCATACTTCTAAATCTGTATATATGAAATACATGTAATGTGTTTACCTTATATAAATAAAATATAAAATATCAATTGAAAAATTTGAAAGCAAGGATTTGCATAATGCCCAAATTAGATTATGGACTAGATAATGGCATTGACTATTTTTTAAATTTTATATTTATGTTGAAATGTTTTTAAAGACTTCACCACACCTGATGTCTAATTCAAATTAATTTTGTATAATTTTGTTTATCTAAAGATTAAATATGGAAAATGATATCATACCCATAGTTTAATAATGGAGAATGTTGGGTGTGGTATATATGGAAATCTTTGCACTACTTCAAAATTTAATTTTATAAATTTAAACTATTAAGTATTTAAAAATATGAAAAATTAAGGAAACCCTTCAACTTTCACTTGTGATGTCACTAAATATTGTTAAGGGAAGAGAGGGACAGTTTCCTTCAACCAAGGAGACAAGCTGAGTCAGCTGGTAAGAGAGGCTTGCTCCATGCCTTCTTTTCAATGCTCTATGAATCATTCAGTTATATATCTAGATACATGCATTATATTTCTACCTTGTTTCCTGGATCCAAAGCCTAAATTCTATAAGAGACTTGGAGAACCTATGAATTTAACTAGTGCTGAATGTGACCTTCTAAATCATAGGGATATGAGTTTCAGCTCATCTCAGCCTTACAAATGCGAGAAAATGATCATTCTAAGAGCACATGTAGAAGCTGAACATGTCTCCAGGCTCACTTGTAATGTGAAAAGCAAGTAACCTACCTCAGGGTACTTGAATTTCTCAACTTCTTTGTCCTTGTCAGATATACCCAGAAAGCAGATTCTGAAGCAAAGCTTATGTGTTAAAATTTTATTGAGAAATACACTCTCTGGAAGAGGGCCATGCAGGAAAGTAAGAAGAGAAAATATGGCTGGCAGTGTCCACTAAAGATTTACAGCAAGTGTAAGTGCTTGTTCTGACTGGGATGAGTCTTAATAGGGGCAACTGTACTATTGTACTTCAGGACAATCAATCTCACAGTAATAAAGAAGAATTGAGCATCTGGCTCCTCTCAGCCTCACAGGTAGTATTCTTGCCTTAGCACAAACCTGGTCACTTCACCTGGCCTCTCTGGGTATCCAGAGAGCAGAATCATGGACATGTGGAAACTCACTGCCAGTTAGGGATCTGCATTATCTAGCTGCGGTAACTTGATTCCATTTCAATGGATGTGGTGCTAAAGTTATTCTTTCTGAGAAACAAAGTAGGGAAACATATTTGTGGTACAAATATTGAGATTAAATATTTTTCAATAAATTTAATGTTTCAATGCCCTTGGATCTCTGAAGGGATTTCCCCCACTCGACATTGCACTATATAGACTGTAGGTATAACTTGATTAGTAGCATCGCTATTACTTTCCTTGAGTACCCTAATACTTAAAACAGAATGGATTATGTTTAACCAACTTGGTCAGAAAATGACATAAATTTCCCACAGTTCCTCATGTCACTGTTGTGTGAAATCACTCTGATCATGAGTAATTCCAGGATTTTACATTTTTATTTATTTGTTTTCATTTTTTTTTTTAATTTAAGATACATTGTCTATCTGCAGTGTTATTTCCTAGGTGCCTCCAACGGCAAGGATTGGGTCAAGCCAGGAGCCCAGAAATCATTTCAGGTCTCCCACTTAGGTGGCATGAACCCAAGTACTTGAAGGATCGCTTACAGCCTTCTAAGGTGCACGTCAGTAGGAAACTGGCATGGGGGGGGGGGGGGGACGGTGGAGCCGAAACGAATGTCCAGGCACTAGCTTGTGGAATGTGGACATTCTAGGCCATGACTTCACACCCCACTAAATGTCCACCCTACAAAGATTATGTAAAAGAGCCATACAATCTTTTTTAAAGATTTTATTTATTTATTTATTTATTTATTCGAGTGGTAGAGTTACAGACAAAGAGAGAGAGAGGGAGAGACAGAGAGAAAGGTCTTCTGTGCACTGGTTCACTCCCCAGATTGCTGCAACGGCCAGAGCTGTGCTGATCCGAAGTCAGGAGCCAGGTGATTATTCCCGGCTCCCATGTGGGTTCAGGCTCCCAAGCACTTGGGCCATCCTCCCTGCCCTCCCAGGCCACAGCAGAGAGCTGGATTGGAAGAGGAACAGGCGGGACTTGAACCGGTGCCGACATGGGATGCCAGCACCGTGGGCAGAGGATTAACCTACTGCACCACGGTGCTGGCCCCAAGCCATATAATCTTAATATGCCAATATTTTGCTTTTCCGCAAGTAGGTGTTGTCAAAAATAATTTTAGGTGCCTTTCCAAATAGAAATTTTAGAATTCATTGCATATTATTACTTATTTTTATTAAGCAGACATGTTGGAATAAAGAAAATATATGGTCAAATAGAAAAGAGTTTCTGAAATGCTAATTACAGACATGTTTTTTATTGTCTATTTCAAATATTGTGAAGCTAATATTTTTAACTCCATTTAAAATGAGCCATGTGGCTCTGAAAGCAAATGACAATCCTTCCTTATTAATCTTTTTTATGGCAGTTTTTGTACTTTGTATTTACTGCCTATTCATATTCTTTGATGAGAAATGCAGACTACAGCAATGTGTCTAATGTGTTGACTAAAAATAGCCTTCAACAATATTTTAGACAGCTTTAAAGGCTAGACCGCATAATCTTTTGAAAGATTGAATAAAGACCCTTTCAGTTTATGAAGAATGGCTGAAAAATTGCTCTAATTAGTTTATTTTAATCTGTAGAGGGAAATGTAAGTTGTCTACACATAACAAGTGGCTAATTTTTAGTGATTATTTTTCATTTCTAAGTATTGTACCCAATCACCTGGCTTGCCCCGATCAAATTTACTCTTTTAATCTTTCTCTTCAATTAGAACATGAAAAAAAAGATTACTGTGATTTAAATATAAATGATAGAACTCAGAAAGTATCATACACCCTGCTTCTCTTATCTGTATGAGAAAAACTTTCCCTCTAGTTACTCAATAAGGAAGATGAAATTCTCCATTACTTATTTCCCTCATCCAAGTAGTCACCATTTTTTCTGTTTAATCTGATAGATATCTCTCTCCTTTACTACCTCTTAATATGCCCCTCCATCAGCATTATTTCAGTGTCTTTTGTTTTTACCTTCAATTACAATAATGCTTTTAAGTGGTCTCCAGACTTCCTCTGGCCCCATCTTTCATTTTTGCTACCAAGAAGAATTTTCTGAAGTGTAAATCTTAACACCTGCCTCTTCTTGCTAAAGCCGGGTTATCTGTTGATAATGTATAAATACTTCGATTAACTTGCTTTACCAGTGTGACGCTTAATTTTATGTTTTATCTTGGTAAGGCTATGAATCCCAGATATGTGAACAAAAATTACTCTTTATATTTCTGTGAAAATATTTTGTATACAATTAACATTTAAATTTGTGGATTCTGAAAGCAGATTTCTCTCTGTAATGTGGTTGGGCCTTATCCTATTTATTGAAGACATGAATAGAACAAGACTAATGTCAAAGGCTCAGATATAATAGACTTCGGAGAATGCATAAACAAGAGTGATAACTAAATATTGCTATTGAAACTGAACACTAATGGCTTCTGCCAAAGTATTCTCAGTTGAGAACATGCTCTTGCTGGCCATAGTGTGTGGCTACAGGAACTGATTAGAGATAATAAATGGGCTATTATCAAGAAAAGCATTGAGTTCTCACAGGAACATTGCCTCCCACAAGGTCATGCCTCTACTTTACTAGATTTATCTATCTAGTAAACCAAGTCACAAGGCACCCCACTGATGCCTTGACAATCGTGTTCTGAAGTAATATTACAAATAATGTTAGAGTATGCACATGTGCTCTACAAATGGCTGATGTAATCTTTGTCAATAAACGAAGCACACTGAGGCATTACTTAAGCATTTGGGCGGTGCTCTTCAGACAAATGAAAAAAATTCGAAAGGCAAAACTCAAAATACATTTTAACAATATACTGCATTATATCTGCTAAAATACCAGGGAAAATAAATCACAACTAGGTCCAACTTCTTATGGCAAGAATGATAGCCCACCCAGTGGGAGAACAAAGCAAGATTGTGGCCAAGCCCAACAACAAAGAAGAAAACCCATACACTGTCACTTAGAAGTGAGGTAGGAGGGAGAATATTTCTGAAAAATTATATATATATATATATACATATATATTATCATCTATAATTGGTAGTAAGACAACACAAGTAATTTCAGAATTTATACAAACATCCACTGTAATGATTTGCTTATAAATTATTTGAGCTAACATTTTTAAAAGAGCTATAAGGAAAGAAGAATGTGAAATAAATCCTATGATATATGTTCGGCAGAAATTGGATAGGATGCTTGAAGTTCTACCTCAATGTAATGTAATGAGGAACTGCTACTGTATTTTTTATTTAAGTTGTACAAGTTTAATATATTTCCTTTATAACATTTTAGGAACAAAGTGTCACTTCCCCCTATGCTTTCTCCCTCCCACCCATACTCCAACTCTTCCCTCCCCCTCCTTCTAGATTCTCACTCAGTTTTTACAATGATCTATTTTCAGTACACTTAATGATCGTATAGCTAATGGTAACCTTAGTAAAGAGTTCAACAAACAGTATGAAGAGAAAACAAGACAAACAAAACATTGTTCCTCAACAAAGGAGACAAGGCTACCAACAATCATTGATTTTCAAATGTCTATTTCATTCCAATATGTCAGGAATTCTTTTAGTTACCTCGGATCAGAGAAATCATATGATATCTGTCTTTTTCGGACTGGCTTATTTCACTATGTATAATGGTTTCCAGTTGGAATTCTCTTGTTGCAAAAGACAGGATTTTATTTATTTTTACAGCTGAGTATTGCTCCGTAGTGATATATACCATAATTTCCTTATGCAGTCAACAGTTGATGGGCACCTGGGTTGATTCCATTATCTTAGCTATTGTGACTTGTGCTGCAATAAACATGGGTATACAGATACCTCTTTCATATACTGATTTTGCTTGGTTTGAGTAAATTCCAAAGAGTGGAATGGCTGGATCATATGGTAGGTCTATATTCAGATTTCTAGGGTATCTCCATAATGTCTTCCACAGTGGCTGTAGCAGTTTACATTCCCTCCAGCAGCAGATCAGGGTATCTGTTTCCCCAAATCCTCACCAGCATTTGTCATTTGCTTATTTTTGATATGAGCTATTCTAACTGGAGTGATGAGAAACCTTGTTGTGGTATTAATTTGCATGTCCCTGATGGCTAGTGATCCTAAGAATTTTCTCAAGTGTCTATTGGACATTTGAATTTCGTCTCTTAAAAAATGCCTGTTGAAGTCCTTTGCCCATTCCAAGACTTGATTGTTTGTTTTATTGTTGTTGAATTTCTTAACTCTTTATAGATTCTGGATGTTAAGCCTTTATTAGTTGTGTAGTTTGCAAATATTTTCTCCAGTTCTGTCAGTTGCCTCTTCACTTTGCTGAGTGTTTCTTTTGCCATGCAGAGGCTTCTCAGAGGCTTCCCATTTGTCAGTTTTGGATTTGAAAGCCTGTGCTTCTGGAGTCTTTTGCAAGAAGTCTTTGCCTATGCCAATGTCTTGCAGAGTTTCCCCAATGTTCTCTATTAATTTGGTGTTGGGTCATAGATTCAGGTCTTAGATCCATTTTGAGTGGATTTTTGTAAGGTGGAAGGGAGGAGTCTAGTTTCATACTTTTGCATATGTAGATCTAGTTTCCTCAGCGCCATTTGTTAAAGAAACTGTCCTTGGCCGGCGCCGCGGCTCACTAGGCTAATCCTCCGCCTAGCGGCGCCGGCACACCGGGTTCTAGTCCCGGTCGGGGCGCCGGATTCTGTCCCGGTTGCCCCTCTTCCAGGCCAGCTCTCTGCTGTGGCCAGGGAGTGCAGTGGAGGATGGCCCAGGTGCTTGGGCCCTGCACCCCATGGGAGACCAGGAAAAGCACCTGGCTCCTGGCTCCTGCCATCGGATCAGCGCGGTACGCCGGCCGTAGCACGCTGGCCACGGCGGCCATTGGAGGGTGAACCAACGGCAAAGGAAGACCTTTCTCTCTGTCTCTCTCTCTCTCACTGTCCACTCTGCCTGTCAAAAAAAAAAAAAAAAAAAAGAAACTGTCCTTGCTCTAGGGATTGATTTTAGCTCCTTTGTCAAAGGTAGGTTGGCTGTAGATGCATGGATTTATTTCCATAACTTCTATTCTGTTCCAAAACAAAGCCAGAGGAGATGATACTTTAAACACACAAATTTTGCATCAGCTTCTACTTTTAAATGACTATAGTGAGTGAAAAAGATATCAATCTTTGTGCAGTGGTATATTATTTTTCAAAGGGGATTAATTTTTTTCTGTGTGTACCACAGTATTTGATGATTCTCAACCAACAATCATGGTTAATTGTCATGTGTTATAATTTCTTTATGGTAAATAGTGTCTATAAAGCATTAATGGGAAAAGCTTAACCTTTTCTTTCTTGGGGCTGCCTATGACACCAGCAAACCATATGGGCACCAGATTGTGTCCTGGCTGCTCCACTTCCCATCCAGTTCCCTGCTAATGGCCTGGGATAGGCAGAGGAATATAGCCCAGTGTTTGGGCCCCTGCCACCCATGGGCAAGCCCTGGATGAAGCTCCTGGCTCCTGACTTCACCCTGGCACAATACTGGCCATTGTAGCCATCTAGGGAGTAACCAATGGATGGAAGGAAGATTCTGTCTCTTCCTGTTTCTCTATCACTCTGACTTAGAACATAAATAAATAAATCTTTAAGAAGAGTTCCCATTCATAAATAGTAATTCATTTTAACTAAAACCATAAAAAGAGGAAGCATGATTTTTCTTTGATCCTTTACATCTTGCCCTATAATCTACAAACTTTTGTGTGTTTTGTAACAGATGTGACAGAGGAAAAAATAAAGACACAGAAACAAACATAAAAATATGCATAAACTTTAATAGTAATTGAAATAGCTAATATTTAAACATTTGTTTTATGTACATAGAAGATTATTAAATGTCACTTACTCAAATTTTTTTTTTACCAAGGAGCATCAAGTGAATTTATCAAATAATAGAAAGAAATTTATGAAAATGCATACTTATTTTGATCAGTGGCTGCTGTAAAAACCTTTTATATTTCAAAGGTGTTTTCTGGACATTTAGTCAACTTTTTGAAAAATCTTCCAGTTTATGTTTTGGCAACTTTTGGAGGCATTAATATTCATATAAAATATTAGAATGATTAATTGCAGGTTAAATATGGATGAAATATGTAGGCATTCTCTCACTCAAATTAGAAAAGAATTGTGAATTTTGAAGTAAAAACACTTAAGGGTAAAAGATTGACATTTTTAATTATTAACAAAGAATATAATTTAAAACAAAATGGGTTTGTATTTTTACTGACAAATATTACTATATGAAATGAAATGTAATATTTTTTCTTGAATCCTGTCTGAAAAATTGTTCTTTTTTGCTTTTAATTTTTTTCCCTCAAATATTTATAAATTTTGTAATGCAGTGTGACTTGTAAGCGTCTTTATTTTCTTTCTTGCTGTCCCTAAAATGAGGTAGTACTGCTTCAGTGTTAAGTAACTGAAATTCAAAGCTTTTCTAAGTTCCATCTACTTTCAACATGCTGCTAAAATGATGATGGATTTTTTCCTTCTCCCATTTTAACAGCCATTATTACTAATATAAATGATGAGTTTGACACAAAGATAATTGAATTATCCCAGTTTATCACTCCAATTTGTCATAAAAATTATTTTCCGTATAAATTTCAGTGTAGAAGATGCTCAGACATTTATTTAAAAATTCTCTATAACATTTATCTGAGAAACAAATACCTAGTGGAATAAGTTGATATAAAATTAATCTGTGTCCTGATATATTGACTTTTACTTTTACTTCTGTGGTGAAATGAGTGTAAGCAGCCATGGCTTTGGGGCCAGTGTTGTGGTATAGCAGATTAAGCCACCATCTGCCATGCCAGCATCACACATGTGCATTAAGTCCTGGCTCAGCCCCCTGTTAATGTACTGGGAAAGCAGCAAAAGATGGTTCAAGTGCTTGGGCCCCTGCACCCATGTGGGAGACCCAGAAAAAACTCCTGGCTTCTGGTATTGGCCTACCTCAGTCCTGGTCTTTGTGGTATTTGAAGAGTAAACTAGAAGATGGAAGATTTCTCTGTCCCTCTCCCTTTGTAACTCTTTCAAATAAATGAATGTTTTTTAAAAACAGAAATGGCTTTTACTTATTGAATGCATGATTTAGAATCAATGATACTTTGTACAGAGGTATAATAATATTTCTTGAAACCAAACATTCTTAAATGAAGTTGTGAGATACGTGCTATTATATAAATTCATAATTGTCCTTTCATCACTTTAAAAATATCTTAAAGAGGTAAATAAATAAAAATATTCATATCATAAGAACTTTGGAATTTTCCTGAAGAGATGGAAAGTTTTGACCATAGTTCTATATCTTGAATGGCTAATATGACTGATAATCCAAATGATCTTCTACATATAATATTCATAAAAATAGTAACACATTGCCAATATAGGCTTTAACATTTAGTGATTTTTAAGGTTTTTTTTTTTTTATTTTCCAAAAATCATTTGGACATAAACAGTGGACATTTGGCCTAGTGATAATGATGCCTATGTTCTACCATGAAGTGCCGGAGTTTGACACCTGACTCTGGCTCCTAGCTTTAGCTCAGAATCACACACACATACTGTCGCTCCCCCATTGATGGAGGAATGACACTGAGCCCTGCGCTGTTCTCTTGTCTGCTTGGCCCTTCCCAGGTTAGCTGCCGTTCCCACATTCGCGGAGGAACGACGACGTCCCGGGTTAGCTGCAGGCCTCTCCACCTCCGTGGAGGGGCAGCACCCCCCGCCACTTTCCCCACTTCTGTGGGGGAGCAGCACACCACCGGCCGGCTCTCTCGGGGGCTGCTCAGATGTTCCTCAGGTGTTCCTTCAGATGTTCCTGGTGCATGTTGTCTCTCTCCTCCTTTATAGTCCTCTTCCACCTATCCCAACTCTGCTACCCACATGCCGAGCATGCTGCTCTCCTCCAATCAGGAGCAGGATTAGCTCCTGCAGCTTATCAGCCAAATTGGCGAGAGGCAGCTGCATAGAGGTTGTTTGGTCTCTCTCTCAGCACCATATTGTGGGAGAGCAGATGCATAGAATAAGTCTTAATTCCAGTAACTTAGTTTAGTCTCAGTTGCTCCCCACACATACATCCACACACACACAAAAATGCACACAATTATTTCTAGTCACTCAAAATAATTGATATATGATTTATAAACCACATTTTATTTTTTATTTTATTCTTATTTTATTTCTTTTGAATCCAGAAATATAGTTCATCTTGATCCTTTTCCATCTACTTAGAAATAATGTTCACATCTAAGTAACAACCAATTATTTTGTTATTATCCATATTTTACATTTCATTTACAGAAACTGTATTTCATGATTAATTGAAGTAATCATCATTTTAGTCCCATGTTACTACATAATTCATATGTAGAATGTTCAAAATGTTCATGGAAAGTGCATATTATACAAACACTATGGATACATTTCAACAATTTTGCACCAAACTACATTTGTCTTTTACTTCCATGTTCCAATTGTTTGTGAAGTACCTTCTTACCTTCTAAGTGATATTTTCAATATGCAAAGAAAACAGATCTTTTTCATTGTCTTCACCTAAATTGTAATCAAAAATATTTAGCATGATTGTACTTAGGGCATGTGCTGGAGCACAGTAGGTTAAGCCTCCACGTTTGATGCTGGCATCTCATCTGGGCACTGATTCATTTCCTGACTTTTCAAGTTTTGATCCAGCTGCATGCTAATGGCCTGGGAAAGCAGTGGAAGATGGCCTAAGTGCTTGGGCAATTGCATTCATGGGTGATCTGGAAGAAGCTCCAGGCCTCAGTCTTCAGATCAGCCCAGCTCTGGCCATTACAGCCTTTTCAGGAGTGAACCAGTAAATGGAAGATTTCTCTCTGCATCTTTCCCTCTCTCTTTCTGTAACTCTGCCTCTTAAATAAATCTTAAAAAATGATTGTACTCACAATTTCAAAAAGAGATTTTGTCATGATGTATAATTTGAATAATTTATTTGGATTATATTTCTATAAAATGAAATATTTTATCTATTCCTCACTAAGAAAAACTAAAAACCCTGGATATCATATATAAAATGAACAAAAGAAGATTGTAAATGGAAATAATAATTTGTTAGTTAAATCATTGGAGTTCCTCTTTCTCCTTTTATCCTGTATTCAGTGTGGGGAAAATTGCTAATCATGGCCAAAGAATGCAGACCAAAAGTATAACAACCAAAATAAAACAACAACAATAAAAAAGAGCTCCAAAGGAAAACTGTTATTTTTAGCCAAAGGCCAGAAATGGGGAAGCCTAGCAAGTCAAAACATCTTTTTGTTGTTGTTATTGTTAGCAATTATACCCATCCAACAACTAGAAGGTAGTAAAGGGAAACAGTCTACAATCCCAATGCATCAGACAATGCCTAGTGTGGAACTACCATTATGCCCTTCTCAGGCTGAAATGAAACACATACAGCTATCCTACGGGGTCTCAGTGACAGAGAAGAGCCAATAGGAATCATGATTTTCATCATCTTCAGCTAGTAATAGATCCATTAACCCCAGCAGTGTCAGTAGCAATCATTTGAGAACTCTAGACCTCTACTCCAACAGGGAGCTACGAAACAGAAAGATTATGCTGTTGTCACACTGGAGTGGTGTCAAAAGAGGCCAGCTGAAATGGAATAGTTAAACCAAATCAATAGTATTCAAAAATTCTATGCTTCATTCAAACATTACTGCTAATATCAAGAAGCAGGGATACGTAAACTCAAAAGTGAAAGAAAAATGTTAATACAACAGACACGTTAGAATCATCTAAGATTTAAAGCTATAGTCAAAAATTATTTTGAAAATAATTAGGCATATTATTCTAACACATGAAAACATACAGTTTTGGCAATGAAATAGGAAGACCAAAATATACAAAATAAAAACAGATGCAACTACAAGGAAAAGTGAACAAGTCTGTGACTAAAGTTGTAGACTCCAATGTCTTTCTCTCAACAATTGAGATAATGAGACAAAAACTCAGGAAGGCTCTAAAAAACTCCAGAATATCACCAGTAATAGGATCTAATGGACATTTACCAAACATTTCATCTGCCCCTCAAAAAACAAAAAAGTACATTCTTATTGAATTCCTATAGACATATACCATGATATATCATATCCTAAGCAGTAATCATCATCAATTAATTTAAGAGTTGAAATCATAGTATTTCTGATACTGAAATCAAATTAGAAATCAGTAACAGAAAGATAACTGGATTTTTTTTAACACTTGGAAACTGGAAAATGCCCTTCCAAATAATCCATGTTTCATAGAGAAATGCCTTAAGGAAATTAAAAAAAAATCCAACTGTATAAAAATGAAAACACACATTAATAATGGGTGCGACGCAGCTAAAGCAGTACTATGATGGGAATTTATAGCACTAAATGTTTACTTTGCCAGTGTCATCCGTCATCATTAAGAGGGTTGCTGAGAATAATCAAGCCAGCTTTCTGACAATAGAGTTTCAATTAGCTTTTCATGCATTTACCTTAGTATACTCTTCTATTTTCAATTTTCACCATATTACCTTCCTTTCCTTTATGTCAATCCTTATTAGTATTCAAATTTCTTATTTGGCTATTTGAAACTTAAAAAAAAAATCTGCTGCATATTCAAATGTAAGCTTTTTTGGAGACTGAATGTTAAGGACACTAAAGCAACCCAGCGGTGAACAGGAGTCCCTACAGGCCAGCCTAAAACAGGATGGTTAGTACATTCATATCTTGTCCTGCCTGTGTTGATAGGATCCATTGATCCATGGCACTGTTTGTATTCCAGGTGGCTACACACTAAAGATGCACCCAGCTGGGTGATCTGCCCTGATTAATGTCCTTCACACATAAGGTGCAGATGGCATGGCATTTATTTCCTTAATTAATTTATTAGGGCTGCCATATGGGAGAAACAACTTTCTTATCAACTGAAGTCACTTGGGAAAATGAAAGGACAACCCATTGCCACGGGACTACATCAAGTTACCAAAACCAGCTCAAGATGAAAGAAATCAGTGAATTGCTCAGACAGAAGCAGTGTGCACTGGCATTTTTCCACAACTCCTACTTTGAAAACCAGATGGGATGCGGTCTGTCAGGTGAAGCAATATTTCAAATATGGAACTCTTTGCTTGAGTTGGTGTCAAGTAAAAATATTCCATACTGAGTTTATAAAACTCTTTAGCTGACCCTCAGAATGGTATTGTTGAAAACTGTCTAATAGAAATGCGGCAGAATGTTACCAGGGCAAAAGTGTGGATACACATATACAGCTTAAAATTTGCAAATTTAAAAGTGCTTTGTGTTTTTTTGTGTTACAATTATGCTGACAAGAGAAATATATAATCAATGCAATTGCTTATGAAGAAAATAATCAATATTTCTCATATAGGCAACTCTGTCTTGGACCTTCCCAGAGACCTACATTTCTCAGATTTGAGTTCATCAAATCATACAAGGAAGAAACTCAATAAATCTGTGCTTTATTAAACAACATTCTACTCAATTTCAAATATAGTGGCAAATTTTCCTTCCTGTTTCTAGTTCATTAAAAGCTCATGTGGTTCTTTTGAAGTAAAACTACGAAATATCACCTTACTATATGCTTGTAGAGAATTAGTAATATAATTTGCAAGTTAACACTCATAACAAGTCCTTTTCATTATTTTATTATTTTACAATGTAGTCAAAACAGAAAATTTAGACCACTTTTAAAAATAATGCTTTGTGGAAAAGACCTATCCAAGCATATATATCATTATAATTATGCACTTATATACAAATATATGTGTTTATATGTAAATATATTTATATTCAAATGCAGGATATATATAGACTAGAAATCTTCAAATTTAAAATTGAATTGTTAAAACTTATTCTTAATTTCTAAAAAAAAAATTGTTGTCCTGGCAATTTTTTTAGGAAGATAAATCCATCAGGATATCTATGCAAAACAAACAAATCATATTTCACTACATACTGGAACATGTGACATTTAGACACCTCATGAATTAAATTTTAAATGTGACCTTACTAGGTCACAGGGAACAGAGAAAACAAAAACGCCAACAAGAATGGAAGTATATCAATGACACAGATTACTATGCAATTACAAACCATCCCGTCTGTAAATAAAGGACAATATGTGCATTGTGATACATACAAAGTAATTTACATCTTCCTAGTTACCTCATGAGTGGGGTCTTCTTTTTCATATTTCACATTCCAAAAGTAATATACAGTTATTCAAGGGATGTTTGTGGAGTAGCTACTTAGTGTCAGGCATTTTACTAGGCTCTGAGGATAGTAGGAGGAAGAAATTTTTTAAAAAAGAGACAATTTGGTGGAATTACCAATAAATGTGAAATGGAAATCAAGCACAGTAAGCACAATTAAGTGCACTACAGATGATCCCATAGGAGACAAGGGGAGATTGAACCTCTGTGACCTAAGGGAAGTTATATTTAGGTTGAAATTTGAATGATATGTAATCACAAGAAGAAAAATAGTGTCCCAGACAAAAGGAATAAAATAAACAAGGTGAGATAGAATTATAGATACTTTTAGAAAGGAACTAGAACTATATAGCAGGAAAACTGCATGGAGACTATGAGACAAGGCAGAAATAATAGGAAGGGGATGATAACAAAGGGATATTTAAACCACAGAAAGTGATCATGCACACATATCTTACCTGTATATCATATATGCTTTATAAATGTTATACTTAATTTATACATGAGGATCCTTCAGAAAATTTAACAGAAAAATATAATTAAAAGGTGGTGTGCATTTACCACGAACTTTTGGAAGTATCTGTGTATATATGAATTCCTTTAAAACTACACCTCAGTGCGTGCAAATTTTTGCCCTCTGATGATGTCTTCTGTTACTTATTTAAAGGTAGATTAAAAGTTCAGATAACATTGGTAACACAAGTAAAGACTGTAAAATCTGTTTTCATCTCAAGTATATACAAAAGGGTCACAATGTTCCTATTTTACTGTATTCTAGAATGCAAAGGACTTGGTGTTTTATAAGAAACTGTCAGAAACACTCAGGGTGTCTCTTTGATGAATACTAAGGACAAAATGATTCTATGATCAAATATAAAAAAAGAGTTCAAAAGTTAGAGGCAGGGCCAGTGCTGTGGCTCAGCGGGTTAACTCCCTGGCCTGAAGAACCGGCATCCCATATGGGCGCCAGTTCTAGTCCCGGCTGCTCCTCTTCCAATCCCACTCTGTGCTATGGCCTGGGATAACAGTAGAAGACAGCTCAAGTCCTTGGGCCCCTGCACCCACGTGGGAGACCCGGAAGAATCTCCTGGCTCCTGGCTCCTGCCTTCGGATTGGCACAGCTCCAGCCATTGCGGCCAATTGAGGAATGAACCAGCGGATGGAAGACCTCTCTCTCTGTCTCTACCTCTCTCTGTAACTCTGGCTTTTTAATAAATAAAATAAATCTTTTTTTTTAAAGTTAGAGACCCAGAACTTCCCCCTTATGCCTAATCTGGAACTACTGGTTACTTCTGGAATTGCTTATTCTGGAACTGACCTTGCAAGCATTTGAGCTCTCTTGAACTTGATACCATTTCTTAAATTGAGGAGCAACTAATTGTAGGCACAAAATCATCATGTCCAGGAAGACTTAGTACATCTTTTGGAATTTCAAAGGACATATGATGAGTCCTAAATAAATCACTGTTTCCTTCATATATAAGTATGAATTAAAAAAAATAAGTATGGAATTGAAAATAATATTTATTTTCTAATAAATTAGTCTCTTACAATGTTGAGTTGCTAGGATGTTATTCAGTAGTCCAGACACTAAAGATGGCATTGGGATAGTAACAATCAGGATTGAGACAGACCTGTTTATCAGAGAGTATCAATAGGCTGTGGTGTCTAAACAAACTTGGAGATAAGAATGAGGAAAGAGCTCAGGTTACCCCTAGACTATTAACTCTAGTTACTGGTGGTGACTTTATCTGACTTTGGAAACATGAGTGAAGGATGAAGGAATTTTGCAGGATAGCAAATGTATTTGTTCAGTTGAGTGATTTGAGTTAGATGTCCACTGGACACACAGGTGGACATAGCTAGAATGAAGGTAGATGGCTGAATATTCAGAAGTAAGACGGAGGCTAGAAAGAGGAGAAACAATCACAGATATTTCCCAGTAGTTTTAGGTGACACTGGGGAAAAGGTCTTCTGTGGTTATAAGATGTGCATTTAAGGGAAGTTTATATTTGTAATTATACAAGTGCAAAAGCCATAAACATGTTTCCATATAAATGAAAGCAAAGCAGTACAAAGAGGAGATTGTACATTCAGGAATAGAAATTGAATATTATGGTAAGGTTTTTCTGGAGGCAGGAAACAATGCAGTTTTGGAGAAACATTATTTTTTAAAAATTTTTTTTAAAAAACAGAGAGCTCCTGGTTCCTGGCTTCAGATAGGCTCAGCTCTGGCCATTGCAGCCATTTGGGGAGTTAACCAGTGGATAGAAGGCCTTTTTCTCAGTCTCCCTCTCTGTCTGTAACTCTACCTCTCAAATAATTAAATAAACAAGACGCGTTAAAAAAATCTGACAATGAAGTCATTACAATCAAACTAAAGAAAAATATACACGGAATAAAAGTTAAGAACTATTGCAATCTCTGTAGAACAGTAACACTTTACTGTTAATAGTAGTGATTTTCCCTATTGGTATCCTTTCTACTCAATGTAGCTAGTTTTAAAATCCAGGAGAAACAATGTCTGAACAATTGTGCTATCTAGTTTTATCCCAAAAATTCACAATTATTCAAAAGGATAGAAGATAAAAAATGAAATAATGTTTCTGGGTCAGAAAGCTTCTACAATTTTTAGCTTGAGTTTTTCAAAAATGAGTTCCTATATGGCAGTCATAAGAGACAGATCATTGAGTATAGCCTGGGGATTAGTTGAAGAATGCTTGAAATAAAAGTCTTTACATCAGGTAAGCAAATAAAAAGTTGGCAAATTACGCTTGGAAAGAAAAAGAGGATTTTCATAGGTCTGAGCCTAAAGCTTTGTGTTCTGAAAAACTGAATTCAAATCACACAACTAGAAAACAGACCCAGCCTTCTTGTTTATAATTAAGAGTGAGTGATATAGCCTAAACTGTACTATGTTTGACAATCTCAAATTAACATGATACCTGTTCTGGGATTTTAAAAGTCCAATTAAGCTGTTGCATTCCAGCATGCAACCAAGCATTACCCTGAAGACCAGTATTTTCTCAGTAGGTCTAATGTAGAAGCTCTTAAATACAACAAGCTCCTGAATAATCCCCGCTGGCTTTTGGTGCAGCATTTTGATGGTGAATTAGTTCCAGTAAAATAATTCTTTATGCTCTCAGGCCTTTGGCTCACACCAAGACCCTTATCTGAACTTGTGAAAATATAGCATTTGAAAATAGTTATCCAAATGTACTTAATAATTCATTACACTAATACCCGAGACCACAGTGTAATCATAAATTCAGGTCCCTCTGTTTTCGAAACCATAGTGCAGACCACTTTTTCTTTAATTAAATGTTTTCAAATTATCCTTAACTGTGAGCACTGAAACATTTTGCTTTAAAATTGTGGTTCACCAACTTTAGTAGGCACCAATATTATCTGGTGGACTTGTTAAACACAAGTTGTTGGAACTCCAACATGAAGTTTCCAATTTGGTAAGTTTGGGGTGGAGTTCAAGAATTTTCATCACCAGAAAGTTCCGAGATTAAGCATTTGCTGGTTATTTAGAGAATACATTTAAACAATTTAACAGAGATTCTTTCACATATATTAACAATCAGTGACTAGGAACTACCACTCCACTCTTTTCTAAAGTTCAAAGTTACATAATGGCCAGCTAAACTTATAAGACAAGCAAAAACAGTGCTTTTTAAAAGCAGTCATTTAGGGAGCAGATGTTGTGGTGTAGCAGGTTAAGCCTACACCTGAAATGCCAACACCCCATATGGCTGCTGGTTCCAGACCTGGCTGCTCCACTTTGGATTCAGATCCCTGTCAATGTGCATGGGAAAGCAGCAGAAGATGGCCAAAGTGCTTGGGCCCCTGCATCCACATGGGCGACCTGGCTTGGGCATGTCATAGCTCCAGCATTGGGGCCATCTGGGGACTGAACCAGTGGATGGAAGATATCTCTCTATCTCTCCTCTCTCTGTAACTCTTTCAAGTAAATTTTTTTTTTAAATGTATTTTTTTAAAAGCAGTCATTTAAAGGTTTTCCTTGGAGGAAAAAGAAGACTAAGTTTTGAGACAATGCTGAGGCAGAGTTTTGCCTGGTTAGGAATAGATAGAGTGCACGTTTTCTAACTTGTAGGGATGAACAACTTATGTTGTAAATAACTGAGAAAATGGACCATGTCAGTTACCACTCTCTACTGCCAATACCAGAAAGTCCAACCAAAATCTGCTTCAACAGAAGCTGGCTTACTAAGTTTGCATAACTACACATCCAGACATAGCCATATTCTCTGGTTCTCTCCTTTGCCGTACTGTGCATGTTCCTCACCTCGCTTTCCGGATGCTCTGCCTTCATAGACATCCTGGATATCTATGATATGGTGGAGAGAAGGTTAGACCATTTTCTCTCAGGTTGGATAGACTTTTGCAGTTAGGAAAGGGAGTCCTTTCCCTTTCACCTACATTAACTTACTTAGAACAGGGTCAGCTGGTCACATTTTTTGACGGAAAGTCAGGAATAGTAAGCAATTTAGCTTTCCCACATCTTTACTAGGGGACGGGCAGGGAAGAGCGAGTTGTGAAGGGTTCTAGCGTTGCCAGTTCGTACTGCACAGTACAGGGACTGTAAAGGAAGAGATGCTTTCTGGGACAACCTGAAAACACATTTTTCCTTTTGGCACTGGATACAGACAAAGAAAAATGATCGAGTAAACTGTTGAGACTCAAAGTCTAATTAGACGTGATGAGAGAGAAAAGAGAAAAAAGCTAAATTTCAACCTCCTATAGCAACAACCAAAAATTGGGTAATATTCAGTGAAAATCAGATGCAGAATGTCTCTAAATGGGAAAAGCCAGAAAATCCTTGGTTTTCTGACAGCCAGAGCATTAGGAAAAATGCCATATATTCAACACTTAGGTTAAATTAAAACAACAAAGACAGGTGAATAGCAATAAATTTTAATGTTGAAAAATGGAAGAGCTTGGGACTGGTGGTGTTGTGTAGGGGGTTATGCAGCCACCCTTGATACCAGAAATCCATTTGGGCACCAGTTCGTGTCCCAGCCGCTTCACTTCTGATCCAGCTTCCTGCTGTGGTCTGGGAAAGCAGCAGCAGACCTTCCAAGTGCTTGGGCCCCTGCACCCACACTGGAAACCTGAATGAAGTTCCTGGCTCCTGGCTTCACCTGGCTTAGCCCTGGCCATTGTGACCATCTGGAGGGTGAACAAGCAGATGGAAGGTTCCCTCCCTCTGTGTCTCTGTTTCTCTTTCTTTTTGTCTCTCCCTCTAACTCTGCCTTGCAAATCAATAAACAAATCATTAAAAAACATAGAAAAGCTTAAGAACCAGACTCTTTAAATGTTCTTTAATGCTATATACTTTTAAACAAATGATTTACACAGGAAAATGTTTATGGTCAGCTTGACATTTAAAATTTATTTCAAAAAGCCATTTATTTTCTAAGAAGATAACTGAGGTAATTTTATTAGCAGAAGACCTTCATTAATTTTCTTTGCTCTGATACTGTCATATCTATTTTTTTTTTTTTTGACAGGCAGAATGGACAGTGAGAGAGAGAGAGACAGAGAGAAAGGTCTTCCTTTTTCCGCTGGTTCACCCTCCAATGGCCGCTGCGGCCAGAGCACTGTGGCCGGTGCACTGCAGCCGGCGCACAGCGCTGATCCGAAGCCCATAGCCAGGTGCTGACTTGGGCCATCCTCCAATGCACTCCCGGGCCACAGCAGAGAGCTGGTCTGGAAGAGGGGCAACCAGGACAGAATCCAGCTCCTGACAGGGAATGGGACTAGAACCCCGGGGTGCCATTGCTGCAGGCGGAGGATTAGCCTAGTGAGCCGTGGCACTGGCTGATACTGTCATATCTTAATGTATTAAGTATTAGTACCATTAGTATTCATGGTTACTCCTTATTTTACACTATCCAGAACATTTCTAGATAGTGAAAAACATGATAAAGTTTGCATGGCAGGTACTTTGATCATAAATCTGTGGCCTTAATTTTGTTGTTGTTATTGTTATTCTTTGGTGCAGCTGGTATCAGCTATGTAAAGAAGAGATGTATTCATGATTATCAAAGTTCTTCCACATCACATCTTTGTGATGTTAGTTTGATAAAACATTGGCTTTAGTGAGAATATCATAATGATGCTGAGTGAATTTCTTCATTTTAAATAAATATTATTTAGAATAGCTCTCAAAATAAATACCCAGCACACTGTGAGTAGCTATCATTTTTTTCTTTTTAAATATTTATTTATCCTACAAAGCTGGAGTTTTACTTATCTTACATATATATTGAAAAATTAAAATGTTAAGGTGAGTTTTCTGGATCTTTTGCTTACTATCGTGTGAAAATTTGCATAGTATCATAAATGATGAGCTGAAAGCTATATAGATCACCCTTTTCTGTAGGTATTTTCATGGTATAAAAAACTAGAGGAATTATCTGTCAAAAAAAGCCAGTGATTAAAAACAAAATAAATTAACTAAGGAGTATGTGATAATATTCACTTTATAATTATAATTGTATATTATATCCTTTTGAATGGTTAATTTTTTCTCTATATGTAAGGCATTCTTTATACTTTAGTAGTAAGTTGTAAAGACGTGTTTAGCTGGTGCTGCGGCTCACTAGGCTAATCCTCCGCCTTACGCCGCCGGCACACCGGGTTCTAGTCCCAGTCGGGGCACAGGATTCTGTCCCGGTTGCCCCTCTTCCAGGCCAGCTCTCTGCTGTGGCCAGGGAGTGCAGTGGAGGATGGCCCAGGTGCTTGGGCCCTGCAGCCCATGGGAGACCAGGAGAAGCACCTGGCTCCTGGCTCCTGCCATCGGATCAGCGCCGTGCGCCAGCCGCAGCGCACCGGCTGCGGCGGCCATTGGAGGGCGAACCAATGGCAAAGGAAGACCTTTCTCTCTGTCTCTCTCTCTCTCTCTCACTGTCCACTCTGCCTGTCAAAAAAAAAATGCTTAGAACAAACATTAGCTAAGATCTTACTACATAATTCAATGCAAGCTTGAGAAATACTATTGTAATGCCAAAAGTAAAATATATTAGAAACTGCCTGAGCCTATTCTATACTAGACCTCTTGAAAGTTGTTTTTCCACTGAATAGGCTCTTTCCTGTGGCCTCCAGATCATTTAGGCCTGATTTTTGACAATAATGGAATTGATATCAGTGTTGTTTGGAAATCAGGTTTCCAGCTTTATTATAGGTAGTGTTGATGTTTGCCATGGAGATTCCTTGTTCCAGTCTCACCCTCGTGAACATTCTCTTGGTTGGGCTTTTTATTTATTTATTTTTTATTTTATGACAATGGGACAATTTCTGTGTATTTCGTACATAGAGTTTTAAGAGCATAATGACACCTTCCACTCTACCCTCCCTCTCTCCTTTACTCTCACCTTCCCTCCTCTTCTTATTTTTTTTTTAAATTTTTATCTTGACACACAATTTTCTTCGGAATCTTTAGTTTAACCCTATTCAAAATAAACAATTCAACAAGAAGTAAGTGGAAAATCACTGTTCCTCAAGAACAAGAGCTATGAGCAAGAGCTATAAAATCACAGAACATCAATTTCACTCATGTACATTACATTTGTTTTTATACTCTGTATACTAGTTACCACAAATCAAGGAAAATATATATTTGTTTTTTGGGGACTGGTTTATTCATTAAGCATAGTGGTCTTCAGTTGCATCCATTTTGTTGTGAGACACAGGATTTCACTCTTTTTATGACTGAGTAGTTGTCCATCATGTATATGTGTGTGTGTGTGTGTGTGTATGTCTATGTATATATATATATATATATATATGCCATGATTTTCTTATGTAGACATCAGTTCATGGGCATCTGGGTTCATTCCATATCTTAGCTATTGTGAATTGAGCTGCAATAAACATGGGGGTACAGATAACTCTTTTATATGCTGATTTCAGTTCATTTGGATAAATTCCCAGATGGAATGGCTGCGTCATATAGTAGATCTATTTTGAGCTTTCTGAAGAATCTCCATCCTGTCTTCTATAATAGTCGTATAAGTTTACATTCCCACCAACAGTATATTAGGGTACCTATTCCCCACGTCTTTACCAGCATTTGTAATTTTTGATTTTAGGATGATAACCATTCTAATCTTTGAGGTGAAACCTCTGTTTTTGTTTGTTTTTAGTCTGTTGATTCTGAGCATCTTTTCAAGTGTCTGTTGGCCATTGTATTTCATCCTTTGTAAAATGCCATATACTTAGCCCATTTCTTAACTAGATTGCTTGTATTGTCATTGTTGAATTCTTTGAGCTCCTTAAATATTCTGGATATTAGTCATTTATCAGATGTGTAGTTTGCAAATATTTTCTCCACTATGTCAGTTGCCTCTTTAATTTATTGAGCACTCCCTTTGCTGCACAGAAGTTACATAGCTTGATGTAATCCCCTTTTGTTCTATTTTTGCTTTTGTTACTTGTACTTCTGGGGTCTTATCCAAGAAGTCTTTGCCTATGGCAATGTCTTGCAGTGTTTACCCTTTGTTTTCCTCTAGTACTTTGATGATTTCAGGTCCTAAATTTAGATCCCTGATCCATTGTGAGTTTTCTATAGGGGGTAAGTTGTGAGTCTTGTTTCATAATTCTGCATGTAGAGATTTCCCCAGTTTCCCAACACCACATGTTGAAGAAACTGTCCATTCTCCAGGGCATGATTTGAGCATGTTTCTAAAAGATTAGTTGGTTGTAGATGTTTGTATTTATTTTTGGATTCTCTAGGGTGTTCCATTGTTTAATTTGTCTTCTGCTGTGCCACCACCAAGCTGCTTTGATCCTAACTGCCTATAATATGTCTTGAAACTAAACTCCAGGCCGGCGCCGCGGCTCACTAGGCTAATCCTCCGCCTAGCGGCGCCGGCACACCGGGTTCTAGTCCCGGTCGGGGCGCCGGATTCTGTCCCGGTTGCCCCTCTTCCAGGCCAGCTCTCTGCTGTGGCCAGGGAGTGCAGTGGAGGATGGCCCAGGTGCTTGGGCCCTGCACCCCATGGGAGACCAGGAAAAGCACCTGGCTCCTGGCTCCTGCCATCGGATCAGCGCGGTGCGCCAGCCGCAGTGCGCCGGCCGCAGCGGCCATTGGAGGGTGAACCAATGGCAAAGGAAGACCTTTCTCTCTGTCTCTCTGTCTCACTGTCCACTCTGCCTGTCAAAAAAAAAAAAAAAAAAAAAAAAAACAAACTAAACTCCAGCTTTATTTTTATTGTTTAGGACTGCTTTAGTTAATCAGCTTTTCTTGTAATTCAATATTAATTTTAGTAATTTTAGGATCATTTTTTTTCAGATCTGGGAAAACATCTTTGGTATTTTGACTGGGACCACGTTGAACCTATAATTGCTTTGGTATACGCACATTTTGATAATATGCATTCTTCCAATCCATTAACATGGAAGATTTTTTTTTCCATTTTTTCGTGTCCTCCTTTAATTCTCTTTAATGTTTTGTAATTTTAATTGTAGACTCCTTTCACATCCTCGGTTAAATTTATCCCATAGATTTTTATCTCCTTGATTTGTCACCTATGATGGCTCCATATACAGGAAAGAATCCTGACTCTTACATCACATTTAATTTTTTTGTTTAGTTTTTAAGATTTATTTATTTTTTTAAACTTTTATTTAATGAATATAAATTTCCAAAGTACAGCTTATGGTTTACAATGGCTTCCCCCCCATAACGTCCCTCCAACCCGCAACCCTCCCCTTTCCCACTCCCACTCCCCTTCCATTCACATCAACATTCATTTTCAATTCTCTTTATATACAGAAGATCAGTTTAGCATACATTAAGTAAAGATTTCAACAGTTTGCTCCCACACAGAAACATAAAGTGAAAAATACTGTTTGAGTACTACTTATAGCATTAAATCTCAATGTACAGCACACTAAGGACAAAGATCCTCCATGAGGAGTAAGTGCACAGTGACTCCTGTTGTTGACTTAACAAATTGGTACTCTTGCTTATGGCATCAGTAATCACCCTAGGCTCTTGTCATGAGCTGCCAAGGCTATGGAAGCCCCCTGAGTTCACCGACTCTGATCATAATTAGACAAGGCCATGGTCAAAGTGGAAGTTCTCTCCTCCTTTCAGAGAAAGGTACCTCCTTATTTGATGACCTGTTCTTTCCACTGGGATCTCACTTGCGGAGATTTTTCATTTAGGTGTTTTTTTTTTTTTTTCTTTTTCCCCAGAGTGTCTTGGCTTTCCATGCCTGAAATACTCTCATGGGCTTTTCAGCCGGATCCACATGCCTTAAGGGCTGATTCTGAGGCCAGAGTGCTGTTTAGGACACTAAAGTGTTTATCTCACTTCCCATGTTGGATTATTCTCTCCCTTTGTGATTCTATCAGCTAGTATTTGCAGACTCTAGTCTTGTTTATGTGACCCCTTTGGTTCTTAGTCCTATCATTATGATCAATTGTGAACAGAAATTGATCACTTGGACTAGTGAGATGGCACTGGTACATGCCACCTTGATGGGATTGAATTGGAATCCCCTGGTATGTTTCTAACTCTACCGTTTGAGGTATGTCAGCTTGAGCATGTCCTGAATTGCACATCTCTTCCCTCTCTTGTTCCCACTCTTATATTTAACAGTGATCACTTTTCAGTTAAGTTTCAGCACTTAAGAAGAATTGTGTATTGATTACAGTATTCAACCAAAAGTATTAAGTAGAACAAACAAAAAAAAATACTAAGAGGGATAACATATTAAGTTGTTCATCAACAGTCAGGGTGAGGGCTGATCAAGTCACCTTTAGTTTTTATTTCTGGGTTGTTTCTTTCTTCAGTTGTTGTCTCTCATTTGTGTTATTCAGTCATATTTCCTGTTCCCTAAATAAATATACATATTTGACTTCTCCAGCTTTTATGTTGATTTGGTTGGAAATAACTTCATAATTTACTTGCTTATCTAGAGGAGATCCTTCACAAATATTTCTATTTTAGAAATGCTGTGGGGTGCCAGTGCTATGATGCAGCGGGTTAACACCCTGGCCTGCAGCTCTGGCATTCATATCGGTGCTGGTTCTAGTCCCGGCTTCTCCACTTCTAATCCTGTTCTCTGGCATGGCCTGGGAAAGCAGTAGAAGATGGCCCAAGTCCATCTAGGACCTGTGTGGGAGACCCAGAGGGAGCTCCTGGCTCCTGGCTTTGGAATATTACAGCTCTGACCATTGCAGCCAATTGGGGAGTGAATCATCAGAAGGAAGACATCTCTCTCTCTCCACCTCCTCTCTCTGTGTAACTCTGACTTTCAAATAAAACTAAATAAATATGTGTGAAAATGTTATAAGCACCTAAGTAAATCTGGCTAAGGGATGGACTATGTCTGTGAAGGGTTCTCATTTTAAATAGATTGATGCAAGAAGACCTATGTGGAAGTGCACTTTTTCCTTTTTAAGATTTTTTTTATTTACATAAAAGACAGTGAGAAAGAGAGAGAGCATGAATCTTCCATCTGCCAGTTCACTCCCCAAATGTCTACAATGGCTGCATCTGGGCCAGTCAGAAGCCAGGAGCCAGTAGCTTCTTCTGGGTTTCCAACTAGGGTGTAGGGGTCCTAGCACTTAGAACATTCTATGCTGCTTTCTAAGTCACATCAGGAGGAAGCTGATTTGGAAGAGGAACAGCTGGGTCTTGAACCAGGGCCCATATGGGTTGCAGGCACCGCAAGTAGTGTGTTTACCCACTAAGCTACAGTGTCAGCCCTGAAAACTGATATCAGAGACTGAGCACTGCTAATTTAGAGCAAGAACATTTTAAAGAAAGGTTAATCAACTTAGGGACCCTAAGATTAAGGGAAGTGAAATATTTGGGATATGTCTAACAAAGAGCAAGGATAGCAGAACTTAGTGAGCAACATGGGAAATACTGCTATTAAGGAATTACAAGTTAGATAATTTCTAGGAGAGGCTAAGTTCTGAAGCCTAGGATACCAATGACTGAAAACAAAAGAAAGCAATATGAAGAATTGCACATCTCTGTAGCTTTCAGTAATGTTGTTTATGTTTTGCTCAAGTTATATGCCCACTTTGGCTTACCATAGGCATTGTTCATTGTCACTGTTTAGAAGTGGGGTTGCTGAGGCTTTATCTCAACACTGCTCTATAATGACAGAAGCTGGGAACAAAGAAAAAGAGCATTTGTAAACGGCAAGCTTCCTTGGTCACGTGGGATGCCATTTCCCTGCTCATTCTGCAGAGCAGTTATGTATAGTCTTCCTCCATGGGAAGACCTCACAGAAATCTACAGAATGTAGGTGATAGAAATAGTTTTAGGATCGTATGTTCAGTAGTTAAACAAGGGATTATAGCTTGCCCGAATTTGTGCTGGATCAACAAGGTCTTACTAAAATTAACAAATAGAAAGGATATAAGGAAGTCCAAAGCTATCAAATAAGAATTTTGGATTTCATCCTCTAACAAAGAAAATATAATATTGCAATTTGTAACTTATATCAATAGATAAATATAATACATTTTTCAATAATGTGAATTCTGTTTCAAGTTTGTTGCTAATATATTTATAAAAATTTAATTATACTAATAAAGCATTTTCTATTATAATTCTCACTTGCTGGAAAGTCACATTTTCATCTACAACTATGGAATCAGTACAGGTTTAACAGAAGTATTTCACAGAGAAATACTGATGTTGTCTAGAAGAGCTTGAGATTTAATTTTGAAAGATGATGTGGTCTTCCTTTCTAGTTTGTCATAGAATTTCATTAAGCTACTTGTTGTTTCTTTTTGCTCTCACATAATCCCCTCCAGTCTTGATAAGGCTTATCTAGGAATGTGCTTGGGAGAGCAGATGGAGCTTCCTGAGAGACTGGGCCTGGGTTCACTAATCAGAGAAAGATAGCTTTAGCTACTTCATTTTCTCCTCTGATGCATTCAATTTTAATAGAAAAAATATTTCACAAACCTGAAATCAGGTTGTTTTTGTGTAAACACACCTGTTACAATTACAACAGGCATAATTTCTCTCTTTTTTTTGTAATACAAAGAATCTACATGCAATTAATTCTGTTGGAAATTTTAATGGGAATAAAGTACTGTATTTTGCTGCTAAAGAATGAACCAAAATAGATGTATCATGTATATTACAATTTGCAAACTGTTTCAATGCATTAAGCATTGACATTTGGGGGAAAAAAAAAACCTAGTTATTGAATACAGTTACTTTCATAATGGATTTCCTGCATTTGTACCCAGTTTGTCAATATAAATAAAATATAAGTTGACATGTGCATATATAGTAATTTATAGATATACATTTCTTACAAATACATGGAAAAAGCAAGCATCTAACACTTTTTTCTAGAGTACTTGTTCTCCTATATGGGAATATTTCATTATTTTACAGAACTGAATTTTATTGCTAAAACTGCTAAGCAATGGATATTGTCAACAAAATTTTAAAAAAGAAAAATTACTTGCTTTAATTTCTTGGAAATGCTAGTAAGGTAAGAGTTGAGAACATTAAGATGTCCATTTCCTTAAAGGATCAAAGGAATTATTTCTATTGTTATGCTGAAAAATGATAGATGAAAGCTATTTGTAATAGAAATTATAGTTAATATCAGTCATATTATTAATAGTATACATTTCATGTTATAAATAACTTGGGAAGATTTCTATGAGCTTATAAACCTAAAATTATTGAATAATGCATACAAAGTAAAGATAAATATAATTTATTTAAAATAGATTTTTTTCTCAATGCTAATAACCTGAGTGCCATTTTGCAAGATGTCATCATTTGGGAACTTGTGTCAAGGGTGCATGATCCCCACATCTGTTTCTTACTCTCTCCAACAGGAGTTTAATTTAGAATCATGGAAAAGATAAAAAATATGTGAAAAAATGCATTTCTTTGAGTCCTAGAATCTTTTCCATTTGTACTTTCTACTTTGACCCACATAATTTCGTGCTATCATAATATGTCCTGTATTTAAATCACCTTAACACCTGAAAAACATGCAAAAATAGATTTTTTTTAAAAGTAAATTTTTTAAAAATTAGTTTCATTTAAATTGACTCTTACTGGTAAAACAGAGGAAAGTCACTCACATAAAGTATTTGTCATTTGTCTCAGATAAACAAGATCTTCTTGCTATATTGATCTCTGTAGAAAATGATAAGTAATAGAGTATGAAGTACATTTTAGGCTTAGCTGTACAGTGACTACAAGTAATCCAGTTTCACAATACAGAAGGGATTTAAAGCATAGGAGTATAAAAATGTACAATAGTAACAGTATACAAAAACTGGAGTAGCTGTATAGAGCTCAGACAAAGCAGACTTTACAACAAAGAAACTTATGAAAGACAAAAAGGGAATTCTGTAGTGATAACAGAGTCTATTCCCCATGGATATAGTAACATTCTTTGCCTTTATACCCCTATGAACAAACAATCAAAACATATGAGGCACCATGTGATGGAACTGCAAGGAGCAATAAACACACATGCTGCTTTGATGGAGTACTGAAAATTCCTCTGTAAACGCTGATAGATCTAGCACCAGAAAATCAAGAATGAGATAGCTAAGTGAAAAAGCAATGTCAAATGGATTATTATAAAATATTTCATTCAATAGTAGTAGAATATACATTCTTTTTTTTTTTTTATTTTTTGACAGGCAGAGTGGACAGTGAGAGAGAGAGAGAGAGAGAGAGAGAGAGACAGAGAGAAAGGTCTTCCTTTGCCATTGGTTCACCCTCCAATGGCTGCCGCAGCCAGTGCGCTGCGGCCGGCGCACCGCACTGATCCGGTGGCAGGAGCCAGGATCCAGGTGCTTTTCCTGGTCTCCCATGGGGTGCAGGGCCCAAGCACCTGGGCCATCCTCCACTACACTCCCTGGCCACAGCAGAGAACTGGCCTGGAAGAGGGGCAACCGGGACAGAATCCGGCGCCCCAACCGGGACTAGAACCCGGTGTGCCGGCGCCGCTAGGCGGAGGATTAGCCTAGTGAGCCGCGGCGCCGGCCAGAATATACATTCTTAAGTTCACATAGGATATTCACAAAGACACTCCAAATACTGGGCATAAAGCACACTTAAACGATTTTAATAGAATAGAAATCATATAAAGTGCTCTTAAACAGAAATGAAATTAACTACAAGTCAATTAGGAGAAACAAAGCAGAAACACTCTCAAACACTGAAGCACAAGTTTCAAAATAACACATGGGTCACTTAAGAACCCAAAGAGAAACTTTAAGAAACTTTGAACAAAATGGAAATACAGATTAAATTCCCCCAAATTTATGGTATGCTGTCAAAGCAATGCTCTCAGGAAACGTGTAACACTGAATAAAAATATAAAGAATAAAGATAGAAAGATAGTCACAATTCAAACAAGTTGAAATAGGTATTCTAAATTGGCCTATATTTTTACATAAATTAAATAAAAATTAATGAAAACAATCCAAATAAGATGGTGAAAGACCCAGATTTCACTGAAAGGTTATTTTAAACATTAATAAAGAATTGATAACATTTCTCTAAAAACCTTTTAGAAAATAAAACACTGAAGACAATATCCTAAGTCCTTTTCTTAGTCACTTTAATGCTACAACAAGATATCACAAATTGAGTGGCTTGAACTTAAGACATTTATTTCTTGTGGTTTTAAATGACAGAAAATTTGAGAACCAGAGTACCAGTAAGGCTGACTTCTGGTGGCAGTTCTCTTGTTGGTTTGCAGACAGCTGTGTCCTTGCTACACACAATGCCAACTCTGCTCATTTGATATGAAAACTACAAAAAATAGATTAGTAAAATCCCAGTTAATTCCAAAAATTGGAGTGGGAGGATAAGAAGGATTTATAAATGATGTGCAGGTGTTATTAGTTGGTAAGTCTATTCTGCTTGATATGTAGTGGTGGGTAAAAAGCAATAGGCATTGGTCAACCTTCCTGAGAGAAGTACCTTTCAAGGTCAAGTTTACAATAACCCAAAGACTTCTCAACAGGCCCATATCCATGAAGCCCTAATTAGATCATATCTCTACTCATTTTTTCCATAGAAACATATTTGAACTAAATGTTTTATTTCAAAATATAATTTATATTAGTTACTACTAGATTCTTGATACTATTTCATACAAATATTCTTTAATTTTTCCCCATAAACCTTTTATTTAAGGAATGCAAACTTCATACATTTCATAATTACAACTGTAGGAACATGGTGATTCTTCCCAGCATACCGCCCTCCCACCCACACTCTCACCCCTTTTACTCCTCCTTCTCCTATTCTTGTTCTTATTTTTTACTAAGATCTATTTTGAATTAATTTTAAACACATACAATTAATTCAAAACTAAGTAGTGTTCAAAAAATAGTTTGAAAAAAATGTTCCTCAAGAGTAGAGACAAGGGCTGTTCAAAGTCACTGCATCTCAAAGTGTCAATTTATCTTCTATAGATTACATTTTAGGTGTTCTATTCGTTATCACAGATCAGGGAGAAAACATGGTACTTGTCTTCTTGGGACTGTCTTATTTCACTAGTATGATGTTTTCCAGTTCCATCCATTTGTTGTAAATGACAGGATTTCATTTTTTTTTTACCACTGTGTAGTATTCAATGGTGTACATATCCCATAGTTTCTTTGTCTTCAGTTGGCAGACATTTTGTTGATTCCATATCTTAGCTGTTGTGAAATGAACTGCAATAAACATGGAGGTACAGATAACTCTTTCATATGCTGATTTCATTTCCCTTGGGTAAATTCCCAGGAGTGGGATGGTCTATATTCAGGTTTCTGAGGTATCTTTGTACTGTCTTCCACAGTGGTTGAACCAGTTTACTTTCAGACCAACAGTGGATTAGAATACCTTTCCCTTCACATTCTTGCCAGCATTTCTTGTTTGTTGATTCCTTTCTACAACTCGGAAAAATTATGTATAGTGATTTCAAACAAAGAGACAGAGAAAGATGTACTGTCCACTTTTTTCACTCTCCAAATGCTTGCAACATTGGGTTATTGAACTGTTCAATGTGGCCAAACCTAGGAGCTTGGAACTCAATCCAGGCCTCTCATGTGGTACACATTATCTGAAAATCATTCTAACAGGTCTGCCCTTAACCTATTAATGTTAAACCATTAACCATTAACAAAACACTTTGGGAACCAAGCCCTCTATATAAGGGCTGACCTTATTCAAAGCATAACAAATGCATTTGTTTGTTTTCTCTTGAAAATTTGATTAACTGACTGTATTTTTTACCTTCATATTCGTTTCATAGTTTGGATATATTCAATTTTGTATTCTGGAAATAATTTCATTCAGAATTTGGAATCCTGTATTATCTTACATCTTATTACCTTTGATAATATTGTAATATTAAATTCTTTGTATTTAAGTAATTTATATTTTGTTATATTTTATGTTTTCTTTTGTCCTCTTCCAGCTTTTAGGGTTGTGGCCATCTCTTTATCTTGGATATGAATAATATATAATAATATTTTTATGGGATTTTTAAAAATGGGGACTGATGTTCTTCTTTTTTGAGACATGTCTTCCTAATTTATAATAGCATCCCTTCTATTTTCTTTGTACTTTGTACTTTTTTATGGGTTGCAGCACCTTAATTTATTCACAAATTATTAAAAGACGAAAGTTTTTCTAGTTTAATTTCTGCCTCTTTAGTTTTTTCTATTTCGTGAGCAATTAGCTCTTGTAACTTTTGCTAATTATGTTTTAACTCCCCAAGGTTCTTTTCTCATTCTCTGACTTCCTTGTTTTAGAGAACCCTCTCTTCCTATTATGATGCAGTATCTTCCTGTCTTTCAAAGCTTGTTCATTGCAAAGTGTGATTTTTGAAGTTTCATTCGATTGACTACTTTATTTTAAATCCCTCTTAGCTTTCTGGGAGAAAAACAGAATAATTCTTCTTTTACTTTCTTGCAAACATATGGAAACATTTTATAGAGAAGTAATTATTGTCATGGTAGCTGCTGTGAGCAGATCTCCTACCCACATAAACATAGACGGTTGCTTCTTTTACCTACCAGATGAGAATGGAATGGTGCAAAAAAATCATTCCTGCAAGACCAAGAATGTGTTGGTGATTGCCTTATGCAAATTTCAACAAATTGATGCCTTTATCTTTTTTTTTACTTTTATACCAGTGTATCTAATACTGAGTAATTATAAAGAGTAGGGATTTATTAGACTTACAGTTCTAAGTGCCGACAAGTCCATGAGCATGTTTTAGACTTTTGCTAGGCATCTGTTGAGGGCATTCTTGCTGTGTCACAACACAGCAGAGAGCATCACAGGCTGAGAAAGTGGACTGGCTCAGGAGCTTCTTCATCTCCCTACCAGGTCAAAAGTGCCGTCACGGGTTGACTCACTCAGAGGGTCTTATCCAACCCTCATTGTCTCCCAAAGACCCCAGATCCAAATGCATCAACGTAGGAGTTCTGGAATTATATTTTCAACACAAGAAAATGTGGGACACAGTCAAACTGTAACAGGGGCATTGGCATATTCCAAGTATTTTTGAAACCACATCCACAGGAATCCAAGCTCACAATTTCTCTTTCAGTCTTCAGGCACACATATGAATGCTGGGATTTTAAACAGTACTTAAAGGAAGGTGCTTTAAAAGGCCAGAATTAGTCCAAATCCACACTGATGTTTTTATATGTTTCAAAACAATTAATATTTGAGACAACAGATTATTCATGCTTTTACTCTAGTCAATAGTTGATTATGTAGTATGTGTGAGAAATTATATAATAAATGTATCTATGATCTTTATGGAGTCATACTATGTCCACATTAAAATGGCAGTCTAGAGGAAAACCAAATTCAGAAGAGTAATTACACTTATAAGGCTATAATTACTAGCTTGTGAAAATTATGGGGAAGAAGAATTTTTTCATTGTGATCATTTATGAGGGACCATAATCTGATGGCAAGAGAATGTAGAGAAATATTTGAGCGGGGACCTGCATAACGGATAGGAAGTAATTAGAAAGGACTGAGTGTTGAGCCAAAACAAGTGAAGCCATGCTCGGGATGCATGGATAATGTATCAGAGTGCTAGTTCCTATCCTTCCTTGAATTCCAATCCAGTTTTCTGCTAGTGTGCATTCTGGAAGACAGAAGGTGTTGGCTCAAATAGTTGAGTCACCATCACTCATGTGGGAACCCAGATGGAGTTTCCGGCTGCCTGGTTTGCCAGGGCCCAGACCTGACTGTTGTGAGCATTTGGGGAGAGAACCAGCTGTTAGAGTACTAGAGCCGGTGCTGTGGCATAGTGGGTAAAGCAGACACCTTCACTGCTAGCATCCCAAAGGGCACCGGTTCAAGTCCTGGCTGCTCCACTTCTGATCCAGCTCTTTGCTATGGATTGGGAAAGTAATAAAAGATGGCCTAAGACCTTGGGCCCCTGCACCCACGTGGGAGACCTGGAGGAAGCTCCTGGCTCCTGGCTTTGGATCGGCACGTCTCCAGCTGTTGCAGCCATCTTGTGAGTGAACCAGTAGATGGAAAACCTCTCTCTCTCTCTCTCTCTCTCTCTGCATCTGGCTTTTTGTAACTCTGCCTTTCAAATAAATAAATAAATAAATCTTAAAAAAAGAATATCTCTTTTTTTTCCTGCTTTCTCTCTGTTATTCTGCCTTTCAAGTAAAGAAATCACTAGGAAAAGTTTGAGAAAGGAAAATATACACTTCTCCCAGGAAACAGTCAGTGAAAGAACAAAAAGACAGAATACCAATTGAAGGAAAAAAAATTAGTGTGCATTTTAAATGTAAACAATGGAGTCAACTTAATCACCATGTTTAAGATGCAATGTTCTTACATCCTGTTTCCAAGTACTTGAGTGAAACACCTACCTGTGCTGTGACTCCTGAATCCAGCTTCCTGCTGTCACAGACCATGGGACATGGCAGGTGATGGCTCAAGTTAATGGGTTCCTCACACAAATGTGGGAGCTCTGTTTTGAGTTCCTGGTTCTGGCTAGACTTGGTCCAACCTTGGCCTTGCAGACAGATGGCAAGTTATATCTCTCCCTCTCTCTCCTCTGAAATAATAAAATAAATAAATATAAATAAGAAGAGTAAGAGTTGATAAATACAGGGATAGGATTATGTAAGTTCTTGTATAACGTAGTAACACATTTAGATTTCATCTGTAGTAGTATATGAGTTAAAAAATGAGTCATTGATCTTACATGCATTATTAAGGTATTTCCACATTAACAAATCAATTTTTGTGTTTATGCTGTCACTGAAAATTTAAGAGTTTACAATGTTAAATAGACCTAAATCCAAAATAATTTTGCCAGGGTCAGCATTGTGGCATAGCAAGTAAAGCTACCACTTGAGATGCTGGCATCCCATATGGTCACCAGTTCTTCTCCTGGCTGCTCCTCTTCTGATCCAGCTCCTTGCTAACGACCACGCCACAGAAGATGGCCCAAGTGTTTGGGCCCCTAACACCCATGCAGGAGACTTGATTGAAACTTCTGGCTCATGGCTTCAATCTTGTCCTGCACTGAATATTGCAGCCATCTGGGGAGTGAACGGGTGAATGGAATACTTTCTCTCTCTCTCTCTCTTTCTCTCTAATTTCACCATTCAAAGAACAAATAAATCTTTAAAAGGTTTGTCATTTTCTAATGGCAACTGACTGGTTTTATAAATCTCACTTTCTCTGTCCAAGAAATGAGAATAAAAGAGTATTTGAAAATGTTTTTGGAAAGTAAAATTAATTGATAAATTTATATGATGCAAAAAATTGAAATTCATGAAATGTTTTTTCACAAAACACGTTTTCTGTGGCTTTTTTGACGGTTTTCATAATATGCACATTTGGACTGTATGACATTGAAGATCAATTAATAAAGGCATGTGACACATATTAGGAGAACATTAAATACTTGACATTATTTTAATGCTGTTCTGTTTTAGAAACTGGTCTAAATAGGATGGTATTGATGGAGATCAATTGGCAGAGTGATCAATTGAATTAAACATTAAAAAGAGAGAAATTCAAAAATGCTTCGACAATGTCTTTAAGAAATACTCCACAGATTTATGAGTACACAGACAACATATGATTTCAAATTTGTGGTCTGAATATTTAAAATGTCTAAAACTAGTGGTGGATTTATTAATCTGTTTTTGCTGAAAATCTAACAATGCTTTATGCTTTTAAAAAGACTTACGTCTAATCCTCCGCCTTGCGGCGCCGGCACACCGGGTTCTAGTCCCGGTCGGGGCGCCGGATTCTGTCCCGGTTGCCCCTCTTCCAGGCCAGCCCTCTGCTGTGGCCAGGGAGTGCAGTGGAGGATGGCCCAGGTGCTTGGGCCCTGCACCCCATGGGAGACCAGGAAAAGCACCTGGCTCCTGGCTCCTGCCATGGGATCAGCGTGGTGCGCCGGCCGCAGCGCGCCGGCCGCGGCGGCCATTGGAGGGTGAACCAACGGCAAAAGGAAGACCTTTCTCTCTGTCTCTCTCTCTCACTGTCCACTCTGTCTGTCAAAAAAAAAAAAAAAAAAAAAAAAAAAGACTTACGTACATAGATTTATCTGCTCTAACAACTTTCTGAAATAAGCTGATAGATTAATCATTGTGAATCTGTAGACAAAAATGTGAAAGTTACAAAGTGATAGTTGTGCAAGTTAGTGTCTTTATATTGAGCTTACTAGGAAAAATATTTTTGATATACACATTTTGAAAAAATAGATGAAGAGTCAATGGTTCTCTATTTTTCCTTATAAAGATTTTCAGTGTTTGGAACACTAAGATTCATGCTGTTAATGTAACTGATATAGAACACTCAGATCCAGAGGGTGAACAGTGTGTTGTACTCAGAGGAAGGAGACTCAGAGAGATTAAATGCTGGAATTCATAATTCAATAACTAACTTCTTCTTGCTAACCCAATAATATTGTTAGCTCCAATTATTTTTAAGGATGCACACACCCAAGCTGGGGAGAGATTCCAAGAGGGCAGAATAGAGAAGGGTGTACCACTCCAGACCAGCGGTAAATAGAAAAAAAAAAAAAGTGAAGTAACTACAGTCTCAGGGGAGAGTTTTGAGAGAAAACCACGTGGAAATTCTACATAAGGAAGGAGGAGGAACGCCATGGCTTGGTGTGGAAGGCATGGCTGTGCAGCATGAGCATGGGCACAGTATGCAGCTCCAGGAGCTGAGAGCTGGAGAAAGTGCCAGCTTTGGAGAGTGAGGTGAGATCAGACAGCAGCAGCCCATGCCACTGGTGATACAGCTGGACAAACAACTTGATGTGAGTCCCACATGGAAGCCTAAGGGGTTAGGGTAACTTCTGACCCAGTGAAAAAAATATGAAACATCTCTGTCCCCATCCCTCCCAACAATGGCACTCAGCAACCAGCTGAGAGGCTGTAACCATATTGGCATTAGCAGCAGCTGCAGAAGCTCTTGTGCATATGCCCAGCACAAGGTACCATGTGTTGACCTTTTTCCTTAGAGTAGGGTTAATCTGATGAGTATACAGTAAACCGAAAATAGATCTTTGTGAAAATTAAGAGTGAGAATAGGAGAGGGAGGAGGAATAATGGTGGGAACATGGCAGGAGTGAGGGTAGGGTGGGAAGTATAGCATAGTATAGTATCACTATGTTCCTAAATCTGTATATGTGAAGAACCTGAAATTTGTATATGCTACATAAAATTTAAATAAACACATACACATATTTGTCTTTATACCATATCTTGTGTTATAAGTAAAACAAATATTACCAATAAACACAAAGTATTGCCTTACAGATATGTTCAGAAAAATTTAAATATTTTTGTCAATGTAACTTTTTTAGGAGACCAGTGTAAACTGTTATAATGATTGTAATAATTATATTTTTCAAGACTATTAAAAAGATTAATGTGTGATGGATGGGACAGGTACAAGGAAAAGAGTTTGCCTATGTGACGGTGCACCCTCTGTTGGCTTTGATTTCAAAATTACAAAGGAAGCACCTAAGGCCCCAAATCCTTTCCCCTGAAATCTAGCAAGGTAGCTGCAACTCCACTGGACATTCAATGTGTGATAAATATATCACTGAAGGATAAGGAATATGGAAATAATTTTCACATTAAAATATGACTCATTCAATCTTATATTTCATACAGAAGGCAATGCCAAGGAGCACAATGAGAAAGCAAGGGAGTGCATACCATAGTATAAAAATAGACAAAAGAAGATAAAAAAGAAAAATTGGGTAATTTGGAACACGAATTTCTCATTTTATGTGTTATATTATGATGTTATTACCAAAGCCAGTCTTTGAAATTTTCAATGTTTCAGTTTTTAAGAGATTCAGTGTGATTTGTACATACAGTTCTAAGAACATAGTAATATCTCTTCCTCCCTCTCTTCTTCCATCCCCCCTCTCTCCCACCCTTCTTCCTTCTGCCTTTCTTTTTTTTAGTTTTTCTGATAATATATGTTAAAATTACACTACAGTAAAAAGGCTTAATACTTCACCAAATAAGAAATTTAACAAGTAAAAAGCAAAAAAGACCCTAGGTTAGCAGGAAGATAGACAATGGCTATAAACAATACTTTCTTGGAAAAATGATCATTTCACCTATACACAGTAAACTTAGTAATCACAGATCATTAAAACCATAGTAATATAATATTCCTAATGATTGTTTTGAAAAAGATATAAAACCAATTTTACAAAACTATATTTGCATCAATAAAACTGTTACACACAGATATTTCTTTCTCTATTTTTTTAATTTTAGTTGTTACATATAAGGGAAAGCATGCAGTATTTTTCTTTCTGGGTCCAGTTTATTTCATTCTACATGATGTCCTCAAGTTACATCCATTTTGCTGCAAATGGTAGAATTTCATTCCCTTTTAAAGCTGAATAATATTCCATTATGTATATGTGCCACATTTTGTTTATGCACATCTAATGATGGGCATCTTGGTTGATTCCATGTGAACAGTTATGCTATAAACATGGTGGTGCAGCTTTCTCTTTGAATATTATGTTTAAGTTTTTTGCATATAATTGGTAGTAGGATTGCTGGGGCATGTGACAAGTCTAAAAATAAAGTCTAAATAAAGTTTTATTGAGCCGGCGCCGTAGCTCACTAGGCTAATCCTCCGCCTTGTGGCGCCGACACACTGGGTTCTAGTCCTGGTCGGGGTGCCGGATTCTGTCCCGGTTGCCCCTCTTCCAGGCCAGCTCTCTGCTGTGGCCAGGGAGTGCAGTGGAGGATGGCCCAGGTGCTTGGGCCCTGCACCCCATGGGAGACCAGGAGAAGTACCTGGCTCCTGCCATCTGATCAGCGCAGTGTGCCGGCCACAGCGCGCAGGTCCCGCTGGCCATTGGAGGGTGAACCAATGGCAAAGGAAGACCTTCCTCTCTGTCTCTCTCTCTCACTGTCCACTCTGCCTGTCAAAAAATAAAAAAAAAAATAAATAAAAAAATAAAGTTTTATTGAAACATCCTCATCCATTGTGCCTTTTTTTTAATATTTATAAATTTCCAAAGTACAGCTTATGGATTACAATGGCTTCCCCTCCCAACTTCCTCCCACCTGCAACCCTCCCATCCCCCGCTCCCTCTCCCATTCCATTCACAACAAGATCCATTTTCAATTATCTTTATATACAGAAGATCAATTTAGAATATGTTAAGTAAAGATTTCAACAGTTTGCAATTTTTTTCCTTAAGATTTATTTGAAAGAGTTAGATAGAGAGGTAGAGATAGATAGGTAGGTAGAAAGACAGATAGATAGATAGATTGAGAAAGAGAGTTAGTTTTCCATCTGCTCGTTCACTCCCCAAATGGCCACATTGGCCTGAGCTGAGTTCACCCAAAGCTAGGAGCCAGGAACTTCTTCTGGGTCTCCCACGTAGGTGCAGGGGCCCAAGCACTTGGGCCATCCTCGCTGTTTTCCCAAGTCATAGCAGGGAGCTGGATTTGAAATGGAGCCCATATGGGATGCTGGTGCTGCAGGCCGGGACTTTAACCCACTGCACCAAAGTGCTGGCCCCTCTAATTTTCTTTCTTTTTTTTTTTTTAAATCTCCATATGTTGTTTACAGTGGCTGCACTTATTTAAATTTCCACCAGCAGTGTTAAGTGTTCCCTTTGTCCACATCACCATCAATATTTGTTATTCTCTGTTTTGGATTTTAGCTATTCTGAGAGTGATGAGGTGAGGTGATAGCTCATTGTGGTTTTGATTTGCATTTCCCTGATGGCTGGTGATGCTGAGTATATTCTAGACTGGGGATTCAGTTTCATATGGTTGTTTGAATTCCTTTTGCACTTTTATGAGAACTAAAAATGTATTTATTTCTTCTGACACAATAAAGCCTGACTGTCTAATATGATAGGTATTTTATAAACAGAAATAACAAAAATGTTGACTATGAAAAATTACTTATTAAATTCAAGATATTCTTTTCTATATTTTAAAAACATGGTTCCCTTGATTTAATTTTCGTTTTAGTTGTCTCAGGAGAATTACAAAAATTATTTTTCACCTTACTTAGTGTACTCAATAATGAGCAACATTCTGTAACACAGTCTCAGAAAGTAAATTTCATTCAAATGAGACATCACCTGTTTGGTTAATGATTTTGTGACTGCTGTTATTGTTTTAGACTTGAACATGGTCTGGTGCTAGCAGGGAGTTTTTGAAGTAATCTGAAATCGGTAACTGATTTACTGGTATTACAGCCATAGAAAGGATAATACAGCCACTTTGCCCAAGGTATGCTGGTCTTACCTTTTTATTTACGGCCACTGGCATGACTGGAAAACAAACAGCTGCATCAGTATTTTCCTGGGTATTAAAGTCATTTTTATTGATGCTTTTGAACTTGATGTAGCATCTTATAGGGACACTGCAAACAGAGCCCTAGTAAATATACAATTTATTGCTGAGGAACCTATTTAATGAAAATATCTGTTGTATGTAAGAAAAGCTACAAATGTCTGTTTAGAAAACATTCATTTTTATTTCCCATTATGTGCTAGTGTCTGGTTTCCTCAGTTTTGCTCTTTATTTTTCTCTTCTAAAATCTAAGTAAGATGATTACTTTACCCTCTTCTGCAAAAAGACAGCTGTACCTGTGAACAAGCTGTTTAACTTCAGATTATAATAAATGTATAATAGAACTGCTACTACAACACATATAATCTCTTTGTAAAATAAGGTTTATTTATCATCCTGGTGAACTGAATTCAATATCATATTTGGGTTACTGGTGCAAATTAAGGAGCTACTTTTATAATTGAAATGTCATCATAAAATTTTGTCACCCAAAGTGAAAGAGAAATAACATTTTGTCATTTTTAATCACTCAAAACTTCTTATCTCCTATAATGTCGACAGTTTATACTGTCACTGATTCTCATACCTAATGGAGAAAACATCTAAGAAAATTCAGTTCATTGTAATTATTTTCCTTTTGTAATAGTAAGATAGATATATACTTCTTAAAAGTGCCCAGTTTAGTTCAACAGATTTCAAAATAAAACATAAGTCTTTATTCAAAAAATAGGAGTTTTCCCTTAAGGTGATCCATAATGAAAAATGACTAAAATGTTAAATTTTTAAGAAGAAATTAACATAGTATGCTAATTTCATTTTAAGAGGAAAACAAAATAGTTGTCTTATATGAATATAAAATAACTTCAAACTCTGAACATATTTTTTATTTTTCTCCTGGAAATCAAATTAATAGCACCAAAAATATAAGACAACCAACCACTACACACAAAATATATGAGCCACATTTTTAGCAAAGCATAGAAAAAGGTATAATTTACTCACTTCAGGAGGCATATGCACCTCCACTTCAGATTTGAATTTGATTACAAGACATGAAACCTTCAGAGTAGACCATTTTAGAAATCCTCAACTCAAATTCCTGTGCTGCAGATATGCATATTATTTGATGTGGAAGTCCAAATCATTTGCTCCTCTCCCGGTCCTGATTAGATTAACAGAAACGTGGGCAGAATCATGGCATAAAAATCATTCATTTGGCTTCTGAGACAACAGAAAAAGGGAAGGTCACCTACATACTTTCCCAACTCACTTCCAGGGAACTACTGCACATAGCCAATCCAAGAAACTCCAACCAATAATGATAACACCTGCAGAAATATAAAAAAATTCTTGATAGTTTGGGGGTTCAGAAAATAATTCCCCAAACCACAGGATCTCAGTGTGCAAATAACTTGAACAAAGGGAAGAAGTTCAGAAGCTAGATCACCCATGCCATATAAAACTTTGAATAAATTAATATGTAAAACTTCTCTGACATTAGCGTGTCTTAGGAAAGACATTTTCTTAGTCTTTTATCCAAAAAAAAATCTCTATTCTTGCCTTTGTTCTTAAGTAATATGTTCACTGCATATAGACATTTTGATTGAATTACCTGCTTTCAGGAATTTAGAGAAGCCACTCCATTGCCTGTTGTCTTATGATTTTACCCAATAAATAAATTTCAACCAATACTATGGTTTGAATTTTTTATATTTTTGATTAGAATGTGATACTTATAAATTTATATGGGGTGAAGAGCAATATTTCATCACACATATATAGTTAAAACCAAGCAAACCAAGTAACTAGTCTGTTTCCTCATCTTCTTATTTGGAACCTTTCAGTTTTCTTTCAGTTCTTTGTACAAAATATTGTACAATATGTGAATTAAAGTCATCCCATTCGGCATTGGAACACTAGAACTTGGTAATTTTGTGGGGTAAATTTATTTTTATTTATTTGAAAGGTGGAGAGGGAGGCAGGGAGAGAGGGAGAGAGAGAGAAAGAGAGGCGAGGTAAGAGCATTATCTCACTTTCTGGGTCATTCCTCAAATGCCCACAACAGCTGGGGCTAGGGCAAGCCAAAGGTTCTCAGAACTCAACCTGGGTCCCCCACATGCATGGCGGGGATTCAACTACTGAAGACATCATCCACAACCTCCCATGGTGTGTATTACCTGGAAGCTGAAACTGGGAAGAGCATTGAGAATCAAACAAAGCATTCCAATGTGTAATGTGGACGTCTCAAGCAACTTGTTTCTTTTTTAAATTTTTTTTTTAATTTTATTTAGTAAATATAAATTTCCAAAGTATACTTTATGGATTACAATGGCTTTTTCCGCTCCATAACTTCCTTCCCACCAGCACCCCTCCCATCTCCCGCTCCCTTTCCGATTCCATTCACATCAAGATTCATTTTCAATTATCTTTATATACAGAAGATCGATTTAGTATATATTAAGTAAAGATTTCATCAGTTTGAACCCACACAGAACATAAAGTGTAAGATACTGTTTCAGTACTAGTTATAGGATTAATTCACATTGGACAACACATTAAGGACAGAGATCCTACATGAGGAGTAAGCACACAGTGACTCCTGTTGTTGACTTAACAATTTGACACTCTTGTTTATGGCGTCAGTAATCTCCCTAGGCTCTAGTCATGAGTTGCCAAGGCTATGGAAGCCTTTTCAGTTTGAGGGCATCAATCTTATTCAGACAAAGTCATCGTCAAAGTGGAAGTTCTCTCCTCCCTTCAGAAAAAGTTACCTCCTTCTTTAATGGCCCGTTCTTTCTACTGGAATCTCACTTGCAGAGATCTTTCATTTAGGTTTTTTTTTTTTCTTTTTTTTTTCCAGAGTGTCTTGGCTTTCCATGCCTAAAATACTCTCATGGGCTCTTCAGCGAGATCCGAATGCCATAAGGACTGATTCTGAGGCCAGAGTGCTGTTTAGGACATCTGCCATTCTATGAGTCTGCTGTGTGTCCTGCTTCCCATGTTGGATCGTTCTCTCCCTTTTTTTATTCTATCAGTTAGTATTAGCTGACACTGTTCTTGTTTGTGTGATCCCTTTGATTCTTAGACCTATGAGTGTGATCAATTATGAACTTAAATTGATCACTTGGTTTAGTGAGATGGCATTTTTCAAAAGAGGAAATCCAAATGGCCAACAGACACATGAAAAAATGTTCAAGATCACTAGCAATCAGGGAAATGCAAATCAAAACCAGAATGAGGTTTCATCTCACCCCAGTTAGAATGGCTCACATTCAGAAATCTACCAACAACAGATGCTGGCAAGGATTTGGAGAAAAAGGGACACTAACCCACTTTTGTTGGGAATGCAAACTGGTAAAGCCACTATGGAATTCAGTCTGGAGAGTCCTCAGAAACCTGAATATAACCCTACCATTCAACACAGGCATCACACTCTTTGGAATTTACCCAAAGGAAATTAAATTGGCAAACAAAAAAGTGGTCTGCACCTTAATGTTTATTGCCACTCAATTCACAATAGCTAAGACCTGGAATCAACCTAAATGTTTTTTAAATTTATTTTTAGTTTTTTTTTTAAGTTTTAACAGATCCAATTAATTTATAGATACAATACAAAGAATAGAGTCATTTCCCTCCCTCCATCTTACTCTTCCCTCTTCTCTCTCTCTCTCTTTCTATCATCTATGTTTCTCTTTCTTTAGCTTTTGAGATAACATATTTTAATTCCCATTACAGTCAAGTGCTTAATTCTCCACCAAATTATGTATAAAGCAGATGAAAAGCAAAGAGTTCCCAGTTTAACATGACTATAGGCATGGAGTATAAAAAATAAACAAATGGAAAATGACCATTTCACCAATATACAGTAAGTTTTAAATTAATCACAGAACATTAAATCAGTAGTGGGGCCAGCATTGTGGAATAATGGGTAAAACCACCTCCTACTAATCTAGCATTCCATATTCATACTGGTTGTGTCCCTGATGCTCCACTTCTCATCCAGTTACCTGCTAATGTGCCTGGGAGAGTACTGGAAGATGACTGAAGTCCTTGGTCCCCTGCCATTCACATGGGAAAGCGGGAAGAAGCTGCTGGTTCCTGACTCCATTCAGCCTAGCTAGTTTGGCATTTGTCATTGAAACAGCAGATGGAAGACCTCTCTTGCAATCTCTTCCTCTGTCTTTGTAAATCTGACTTTAAAATCAATAAAAAAGTCCTTAGGAAAAAAAAACTATATTAGAGTTCTTATGACTCTTTTGAAGATTTAGTTATTTATTTGGGAAGTCAAAATTCCAGAAAGAGGGGAAGGAGGTGGAGAGAGAGAGAGAGAGAGAGAGAGAGAGAGAGAGAGCAACAGAGAGGGAGAGAGAGAGAATCTTCCATCTGGAGCTTCACTCTTTAGCTGGCGACAATGGCCAGTTATGGGCCAGGCTGAAGCCAATAGCTAGGAGCATCCTCTGTTCTCCCATACGGGTGGCAGAGCCCAACCATTTTGGACATTTTCTGCTGACCTTTTCTTTTTTTGTTTTAAATTGTTGTTATGGCTGCCTTGTAGTATTTCTTTTTCTGAAAAAATATTTATTTATTCATTATTTATTTATTTCTTTATTTGCAAGGCAGAGTTACTGAGAAGCAGAGGCAGAGAGAGAGAGAGAGAGAGAGAGAGAGAAAGTCTTTCATCTTCTGGTACACTCCCCAAATGGCCAAAACAGCTATAGTTGGGCTGATCTGAAGCTAACAGCCAGAAGTTCTTCTGGGTCTCCCACACAGGTGCAGGAGTTCAGGGTCTTGAGTCATCTTCCACTGCTTTCCCAAGCCATAGCAGAGAGCTGGATTGGAAGTAGAGCAGCCAGGATGTGAACTAGTGCCCATATGGGATGGCAGCACAGAAGGCTGCAGCTTTACCCACTATGCCACAATGCCGGCCCTCTTCTGCTGCTTTTTCCAGGTCACTAGCAGAGAGCTAGATCAGCAGAGCAATTGGTGCACAAATCGTCGCCAGTATGGAATGCTGGATAGGCTAGCAGTAGCTTTACCTGCTATCCTACAATGCTAGCCCTGTATGAGTTCCTTAACTTTTGGTTTGACAAGCTACAAAGCATAGTTTGACAAACTATTTTTCAGCACTACTGTTACACATAGGCATTTCTTAAATGTTTGTTTGTTTTAGCTCCAACATAAGGGAAACATGCACTATTTGCATTTCTGTGTCTAACCTACCTCACTCAACATGATGTTCACCAGTTGTATTCATTTTGATGCAAATGACAGAATGTCATTTTTTATGACTTTTCTTTAGCCTTTCATCTGATGGAGGAGGCCTTGGTTGACCCCATATTTTGACTATTGTGAACAGTGCTGTTATAAATATGGTGGTACACATATTTCTAGTAAAATATCTTCATGTCTTTGGTGTCTCTACCTAGAAATTGTGTTGGTGGATCATATGGCAAGTCAAGTCTTATTTTTCTTTTTTTTATTTTTAAGAAATCTCGATGCTGTTTTCCACAGAAGCTGCATTCATTTACATTCCAAAAGCAGCATATAGGTGTTCCCCTTTCTCTGCATTCTTGCCAGCATTTGCCACTCTCTGTATTTTGGATTTTGACTATTCTGACAGGAGTGAGGTGATGTTTTATTGTGATCTTGATTTGTATTTCCCAATTGGCTACTGATGTTCAGCATTGCCATTTCTTTGTTTTTATTTATTAAGGTAAAAAAATTTCATTTATTTCATATATTCAGGTTTAGGAAATTGGTGATACTTCCCACTCTACCCTCCCTCCTGCCCACGATCCCAGCCTTCCTGCTCCTTCCTCTGTTATTCCTTCTCTAAGCTTTTACAGTGATCTACTTTCAGGTTCCATAAGATTCCATAAGGTTCCATAAGATTAATCCTACACCAAGTGAAGAGCCCAAGGAATAGTAAGAAGAAATAAACATTGTCCCTCAATGATATAAATGAGGGCTGTAAACAATAATCAAACTTTAAAATGTCAATTTCATTACTACACAGAGCAGGCAAAACATGCAGTATTTGTCTGTTGGAGACTGGCTTATTTCATCAAGTATAAAGGTTTCTAGTTGCATGTATGTTGTTTCAAAAGACAGGATTTCATTATTTCATTCTTTTTTTATAGCTTAGTAGTATTCCATACTCTCTCTCTCCATATATATATATATATATATATATATATACACATACATATATATATTTTCTTTATCCAATCATCAGCTGATGGATATCTGGGTTGATTTTACATCTTAGCTATTGTGAATTGTGCTGCAATGAACAAAGGGTATAGATAACTGTTTCAAATGCTGATTTCATATCCTTTGGGTAAATTCACAGGAGTGGGATTGCTGGGTCATATGGTATATCTATTTTCAGTTTTCTGAGGTATCTCCATACAGTCTTCTATAATAGCTGTACAAGTTTCAATTCCATTAGTGGATTAACATACCTTTCACCTCACATCCTCACCAGCATTTATTGTTTGTTGATTTCTGTATGAGAGTCATTCTGACTGGGGTACAATGAAATTTCATTATGGCTTTGATTTGCATCTCCTGATGGCTAGTGATCCTGAGCATGTTTTCATGTTTCTTGGCCATTTGGATTTCTTCTTTTAAATAATACCTATTCAAATTATGTGCCCATTTCTTAACAGGAATGTTTGTTTTGTTGTTGTTGAGTTTCTTGAGCTATTTATAGATTCTGAATATTCATCCTTTATCGGCTGTGGAGTTTGCAAATATTTTCTCCCATTCTTTGGGTGACTCTTCACTTTGCTGAATGTTTCCTTTGCAGTGCAGAAGCTTATAAGCTTGATGAAATCCCATTTGACAATTTTGGCTTTGATTGCATGTTTCTGGTGTCTTTTCCAAGAAAGAATGCCTATATCAGTGTTTTGCAGCGTTTTCCCAATGTTCTCCTCTAATAATTTGATAGCATAAGGGCATATATTTAGATCTTTGATTCATTTTGAGTTGACTTGTGTAATGTATAAGGTAGGAATCTTGCTTCTTACTTCATGCAGAAATCCAGTTTTCTCAGCTGCATTTGTTGAAGACTATCTTTTCTCCAGGGATTTATCTTAACTCATTTTTTAAAGATTAGTTTGTTGTAGATGGGTGGATTTATTTCTTGAGTTTCTATTCTGTTTCATTTGTCTACATGTCTATTTATGTGCCTCTACTAAGCTGTTGTGATTATAATTGCCCCATAGTTTGTCTTGAAATCTGGTGTTGTGATGTCTTGAACTTTGTTTTTGTTGGACAGGATTGCTTTAGCTATTCAGAGCCTCTCCTATTTACATATAAATTTTAACATTGTTTTTCTTTTTTTAAGATTTATTTATTTATTTGAAAGGCAGAATTACTAAGAGTCAGAGAGACAGAGGTCTTCCATCTGTTGGTTCACTCCCCAAATGGCCGCAACGGCTGGAGCTATGCTGATCTGAATATAGTAGCCAAGAGCGTCTTCTGGGTCTCCCACATGAATGCAGGGGCCTAAGGACTTGGGGAATCTTCCACTGCTTTCCCAGGCCATAGCAGAGAGTTGGATTGGCAGTGAATCAGATGGAACTTGAACCACTGTACATTTGGGATGCTGGCACTGCAGGTGGCGACTTTACCTGTTAAGGAACAAACCAGCCTCAGTATTGTTTTTATTGATCTGAGAATAATGTTGTTGCTATTTTGATTTGGATCACCTTGAATCTGTAAATTGTTTCTTTCATATGTATGTTGGCCATTTGTATTCCATCTTTTGATAACTGTGTTGAAATCTGTTGCTCATTTCTTAATTGGATGTGTTGTTGTTGTTGTTGAGTTTTTAAATTTGCAGATGTATTCTGGAAATTAATCCATTGTTGAATCAGTAGCTTGCAAATATTTTTGCCTTTCTGTTGGGTGTCTCTTCATTCTATTGATTGTTTTATTTGCTGTGCAGAAGCTTTTGAGCTTTATATAATCTCACATATTTAGTTTTGCTTTTTGTTGACTATGCTTTGACAGACTTATCTGAGGAGTCATCACCTACACCAATATATAGGAGTTTTTCACCTATATTTTCTTCCAGAAAGTTTATAGTCTCAAGTCATAAATTCTGGTTTTTGGACCACCGTTAGTTGATTTTTGTTTATGGTGATATGTATGGAGTTTAATTTAATTCTTTTATATATATATATGTATATATGCTGTTTCATCAGCAAAATTTATTGAAGACATGATTCTTACTCTAGTGTATGTTCTTGGCACTTTTGTCAAGAATTAGTTGGATATATGTAGGTGGATTAATTTCCAGGTTCTCCATTCAGGTCTGTTTTTATCTATATGTCAACCTTTATGTCAGTGTCATGCTGTTCTAATTGTTATAACTTTGTTTTATCCTTTGAATTCAAGTATTGTGATACATATTGCATGATTTTTTTCCATGCACTTTTAAAAATATTTTTTATTTATATAAAATGAACAAACTTCACATATTTCATATGTAAAGATTTAGGAGCATCCTAACCTCTCTTCTGCCCATGGTCCAAACCCCCTCTCCTCATTCATTTTTATTCTTTCTTTTAACATTTACAGTGACATATTTTCTGTTTACTTATGATCATAAGCTTAACCCTACATTAAGTAAGAAACTAAGCAATCAGTAAAAAGAAAAAAATAGTTATAGAAAAATTCAACAATAACTTTGCCCAGGATTGCTTTGGCATTTTGAAGTCTTTTGTGGTTCCATATGAATTTTAGGATTTTCTTTTCTGATTCTTTAAAGAATGGCATTGGGATTTTTTTAACTTTTATTTAATGAATATAAATTTCCAAAGTACAGCTTATGGATTACAATGGCTTCCCCCCACTATAACTTCCCTCCCACCCACAACCCTCCCCTTTCCCTCTCCCTCCCCCTTCCATTCACATCAAGATTCATTTTCAATTCTCTTTATATACAGAAGATCAGTTTAGCATATATTAAGTAAAGATTTCAACAGTTTGCACCCACATAGAAACACAAAGTGAAAAATACTGTTTTAGTACTAGTTATAGCATTAAATCACAATGTACAGCACATTAAGGACAGAGATCCTACATGAGGAGTAAGTGCACAGTGACTCCCGTTGTTGACTTAACAAATTGACACTCTTGCTTATGGCATCAGTAATCACCCTAGGCTCTTGTCATGAGTTGCCAAGGCTATGGAAGCTCCCTGAGTTCACTGACTCTGATCATATTTAGACAAGGTCATAGTCGAAGTGGAAGTTCTCTCCTCCCTTCAGAGAAAGGTACCTCCTTCTTTGATGACCTGTTCTTTTCACTGGGATCTCACTGGCAGAGATCTTTCATTTAGGTTTTTTTTTCCCCCAGAGTGTCTTGGCTTTCCATGCCTGAAATAGTCTCATGGGCTTTTCAGCAGGATCCGCATGCCTTAAGGGCTGATTCTGAGGCCAGAGTGCTGTTTAGGACATCTGCCATTCTATGAGTCTGCTGTGTGTCCTGCTTCCCATGTTGGATCGTTCTCTCCCTTTTTTATTCTATCAGTTAGTATTTGCAGACACTATTTTTGTTTATGTGATCCCTTTGGTTCTTAGTCCTATCATTATGATCAATTGCGAACAGAAATTGATCACTGGGACTAGTGAGATGGCATTGGTACATGCCACCTCGATGGGATTGAATTGGAATCCCCTGGTATGTTTCTAACTCTACCGTTTGAGGTAAGTCAGCTTGAGCATGTCCCGAATTGCACAACTCTTCCCTCTCTTATTCCCACTGTTATATTTAACAGTGATCACTTTTCAGTTAAGTTTCAACACTTTAGAATAACTGTGTATTGATTACAGTATTCAACCAAAAGTATTAAGTAGAACAAACAAAAAAAAAATACTAAGAGGGATAACATATTAAGTTGTTCATCAACTTGTTGTTGTTCATCAGGGCAAGGGCTGACCAAGTCACCATTTCTCATAGTGTTCATTTCACTTTAACAGGTTTCCTTTTTGGTGCTCAGTTAGTTGTCACTGATCAGGGAGGACATATGGTATTTGTCCCTTTGGGACTGGCTTATTTCACTCTGCATAATGCTTTCCAAATTCCTAACAGGGTATTTTGATTGATATTTTGTTGAATTTATAGATTGCTTTAAGTAGTATAGATATTTTAATGGTGTTGGTTCTTCTACTTCAGGGTCAAGGAATATCTTTCCATTTTGTTGTGTGTTCTTGATGATTTCTTTCATCAATATTTTATAATTTTCAAAGTAGAGATCTTTAATTTCTTCTGTTAAATTCAGTCCTTAATACTTGATTTCTTTGTGTCTATTGTGAATGACATTTCTTTCTCTTTCAGTGAGTTCATCACTGCTGTATAAACAAAAGCTTTTTAAAATTTTTTTTATTTCATATGCTTATTTTATAACTTTACTGATGGTTTATCAGTTCTAACAGCTTTTTAGTAGAGTATTTATGTCTGTCCATATACAACATCATGCTGTCTATAAACACAGATATTTTGACTTCCTTTTTCCAATTTTATGCATTTTATTTCTTTCTCCTCCTTAATTGGTGTTGCCAATACTTCCAGTACAATATTGAGTAAGAGTGTTGAAAGTGGACATCCTTATTTTTTTCAGATCTTAGAGGAAATATTTCAGCTTTTCTCATTCAATATGATAGTAGCTGTTGGTTTGTCATAGAAACCTTTTTGAGATATTCTTCTATTCCTAATTTGTGGAAGATATTTTTTATCATGAAGAGGTGTTTGTCTTATCAGATGCCTCCTCTGCATCTATTGAGATGACCATATGAATTTTTACTCTTCATCAAGTTTATGTAATTTATGACATTTATTGATTTGTGAATGTTGGATTACCCTTGCATCTCTGGAATAATTCCCACTTGATTATGATGTATGATTTTTCTGATGTAGTTTTTGGATTCAGTTTGCTGATATTTTTATTGAGAGTCTTTGTATCGGCTTTAAACTTTATTAGATTTTTAATTTTAATTTTTAATTACTTTTTAACAGATATAATGTGATTTATATATAAATCTAATATATATCTAATGTGATTTATATATATACATATATATTATAAGAAAATAGTTGTACTCCCTTCCTCCATCCTCCTCTCTCCCTCCCATTCTCTTTCCTTTTCCTTTTTAAAAGATTTATTTATTTATTTTAAAGACCTTTACAGAGAAAGGAAGAGGGAGAAAGAGAGAGATCCTCTATCCCTGGATCACTCCCCAAATGGCCACAATGTCCTGAGCTTGCCAGGCTGAAGCCAGGAGTTAGGGGCCAGGAGCCTTCTCCAGATCTCCCACATGGGTGCAGGTGCCCAAGTACCCAGTCCATCCTTCACTGCTTTCCCAGGAACATCAGTAGGGAGCTGAATGGGAAGATGAGCAGCCAGGTCTCGAACTGGCACCCACGTATATGCTGGCGTCATAGACAGTGGCTTTATCTGCTATGCCACTTTATTGGCCCCTCCCTCATTCCTTTTAATCTCTGTTTTCAGTGATTTGAATATAATGAGTCCAGAATTGGGATCCCAAATATTAAAATTTCCTGAAGGTGATTAGGTTAAGAATCCTAAAATCTTTGCCTTTTACAAATTTGAAAATAAATCAGTTTTTAGATTTTCAGATATAACATTTTTATTTTTCATTTTTTCTCTTTCTTCTTTACTTCTAGATTTCCAAGTTAAATACTTTATTATTATTTGATAGGGAGTTACATAGAGGCAGGGAGAGGAATCTTCCATCCATTAAAAATCTGGGTCTCACACATGGTTATATAGGGACCTAAGGACTTGAATTATCTGTTACCTCCAAGGATTTATATTAGCTGGAAGCTGGAATCAGGATTTGAACCCAGGCATTCTAATATGGGTTGTATTATTATCAAGGAGTGTCTTAAACTGCACAAAAATATCTGCCATGTTAATCTGTTGCATAACATTGCAGAGTTTGCTGAAGCCCAGGTGGAAGATCTCTCTCTCTCTCTCTCTCTCTCTACATCTCCTTTCAAATAAATAAAATCAATATTTTTTTTAAATCCCATTCTATTCTTTTTTACTATTATTATTTCAGATGAATTATATTGTACTGTCTTCTAGTTTCATGATTCTGTATTATATAATCTCTATTCTGCTATTAAACCCATTTAAAGAGATTTCAATGATTGTATTTCTAGTTGTTTAATCATTCAAATGCTTATTATTTACTTATTTACTTGAGGGAAGAGAGAGAGAGGGAGAGAGGGAATGCTTTCATCAGTTGGATTTCACTTCCCAAATGCCCAGGCTGGGCCAAGCCAAAGCCAAGAGCCAAGATCAACTTGCGTCTCTCATGGGTGGCAGGGACTAAGGTACTTTCACCATCACCTGTATGTCTCCCTGGGTGCACATTATTAAGAAGGCAGAATCAGGACCAGAGCTGGAATTCCAACTTGGCATCCAAATTTGAAATATGGGCACTTTCCAAGTAGTATCTTAACTGCTGCACCAAATGTTCATACCCAGATATTCTATTTAGTAGATTTCCATTTATTTTGTTTATACATGCACACACATAAATATCTATTTCCCTCATGAGATGGATTTTCATTCAATGTGAGCATACTTTTCTATTTTTAATAATTGATTTATTTCTGTGAAAAGTAGATTCACAGAGAGAGACGAAGATCTTCCACCCATTGGTTTACTCATCAAATAGCCGCAAATGCCAGGACTAGGGCAGGCCAAAGTCAGGGTTCTGGATCTCCATCCAGGTCTCCCTCACAGGTGGCAGGAGCCCAAGCCCTTGGGTCATATTCTATAGCTTTTCCAGGTATGTTAGCAGGGGGCTAGATCAGAAATGGAGAAGCCAGAATTTAAACTAGTGCTCATATTGTATGCCATTATATGTTGCAGATAATGGCTAAACCTACTGTGCTGTAACATTGGTCCCACTTTTGGTATGGAAAATATTGATTTTATCATTGGTTGATATCTGTGTTTGCTGATTTTAACAACTGAGGTTTGTTCTTGGCTGAATCTGTTTTATCTGCGATTGAGTTACATGTTGATTAATTTTAATTTTTAGCTTGAAATAGAAATCCCACATTCTTTATATACCTCTGAAAAATTGTGTTTGTGTTTGCAAGAACAGAGCTTTATTTGACAAAAACTGCAAACTCATTTTCCTCAGCAGAAATTTTAGGTCTTTTCAGTCCTTTTACCTTAACTGGGTAAAATTTGTTATGCCCCAGACATTTCAGTGAGCAAGCAGAATTTGGACAAAGTTTTAGCAGTGATTTTGAGGCATCTGAACTCAGAATATCACTTTTCTGTTACATCACTGTCTCATTTTTCAATTGTGATGACTCCCAACTCTGCCCTCAAGCTCTTAAGTCTGACAAGAGTGCAGGCTTTCTCTTAGAGTTTTATCCTCCACACACAGAATTGACTGCGACTTTCTCTCAGGCTAATAGGGTAAATACAGGAAACCTTTATCTTGGTAGTTGCTTTTCCTGAGTTCTGACAGCTGTCCAAATTCAGGCTATATTTGTTCATGATTCAATGTTTTCAGATTTTTTAAAATCATCTAGAATTTCTAGATGGGATCTGAAACTGGACTATTCATTAGGAGGTGATTATTGAGTTCTGAGGTAAGAAAATTGCCAAGCAAACATGTATGAATATAGTAAAACTCTGGATATTTTAGTTTTATATTTTTTTCAGGAAAGTATTATGTAACACAATATGATGAGACACAATTGAGAAAACCATAGTAAAATGGTTCTTAACAAACGAATGTAACTAATTAGCTATAAATTATATTTAACTTTATGAAGTCATATTTTAGCAAAAGTTAGGTGAGATAAGAGAAAGGGAGAAGTAGACAGTTACATGTCCTGTGAATACACAATCCCTAAGACATAAATCAAGCAGAATAAAAAATAGCATATTTAACAGTACAAAAGTAAGCAGTGAAAACCAATATTAGCAACAGAAATTGCAAATGAACTTAGGCAGAAGAGAACATAGAAGAGAACACATAGTAGCATTATCATTGTTTATTATGACTGATGCAAATAATATGAAATTGTTCAATATATGAAATGCACTCACAACAAAATATATAAAACAATATAACATGTTAGGTAACTCTGTATCTCTGTTTCTATAGTCATCTATCTTTTATCTTTCTGCAATCTAGATATTATCTATCTATCTATCTATCTATCTGGAACTATGCATACATACACATGTATTGGGCCATGAGAAAATCCTAAACAATTTATAAACAGAAGTGATGCAGAAGATATTCTATTTTTCTTTTTTCCAAGGAAAAATAAAATTTTCTTTATGTTTGATGACATATGAAGCACTATCCAAAATTCAATACTGACAACAAATATAACTTTATTGGGTCAAAATATGTCAGGTGAATTTTCTTAACTTCTTTGAAGGTAGAAATTTTAAACAATATTAAATAATTAGAAACAATACAATGTGTAAAATAAGCCTCAATTTGAATTTAAGCTGACTAACCAAACCATGCAAATTACTACAATTTTTAGTATTTAAAAAAACAAGCATATTTTCAGTAGCTAAAAAGTGAAAGTCTATTTTATTCTTAATCTTCCCAGAAAATATAATTTTTAAAGCTAGATTTAAATGGTGAAAATACTCATGGTAGGAGACTCTGGTACTAAATGTGGCTGGGTTTAAGAGAAATAGAAAATCATGAGAATGTATGGAGCATTTAAATGTAAATTCTCATATCACATTACACAAAATTAGAAATTTATAACAAAATTAAAGAAATACAAATTCAAAATAATTTTTTAAACAAAATCTGGTCCAAGAGGGAATCATAGACATTGCAGACTTTTAACATGCATTAAACAAGCAATCCCCTATGTGCAAGAACATATCATCTGCAAACAAAGATAATTGGACTTCCTCCTTCCTCATGTGAATCCTTTTGATTTCTTTCTCTTGTCTAATGACTGTGACAAACGTCTAGGACTATGTTGAATGGTAATGGTGAGACAGAGCCTCCTTTTATTGTTCTGGATACTAGTGGAAATGGTGCCAGTTTTCCCCATGCTGTGGGTTTGTCATATATTTCCTTGATTATGTTGTGGCATGTTCCTCCTAAACCTAACTTGCTAAGGTTGTTATCATGAACAGAAATTGTAGTTTACCAAATGATTTCTCTGCATCTCTTTAGATAATCTCTGCAGATATTTAGATTATCATAATATCTGATCTATTTAGAAAATCAGATTATTTTTAGTCTTTAATTTGTTGATATGACGTATGACATTTATTGATTTTCATATGATGAGCTGTCTGTACATACCAAGGATAAATCCCACTTTGTACTGGTGAAGGATTTTTTGATGGGTGGTTGGATTCACTTAGCTAGTATTTTGTTGAGGATTTTTGCATCTATAGTCATCAAGGATATTGATCTATACTTTTCTTTCTTTATTGCATCTTTTCCTGGTTTTGGAATTAAGGTGATGCTGGCCTCACAGAAGGAGTTTTGGAGGATTCCTTCCCTTTCATTTGTTTTGAATACTTTGAGAACAATTGGTATTAATTCTTCCATAAAAGTTTGGTAGAAGTCTGCAGTGAAGCCACCTGGTCCTGAGCTCTTCTTCGATGGGAGATTCTTTATCAATGATTTAGTCTGATTGAATCTCTATCTTGGTTATCAGCCTTTTTGGGTTTTCTGTTTTCATGAATCAATTTTGGTAGATTGTATTTGTCCAGATCTATACATTTCTTGTAGATTTTCCAATTTGATGTCATATAGATGTTTGTAGCAATTCCTGATTTTTTTTTAAAGATTTTTCATTTTAAATGGCAGAGGTACAGAGAGACAGAGAGAGGGACAGAGAGACAGATCTTATATCTGCTGGCTACGGATGGCCACAATGGCCAGGAGGGGCAAGGCCATAGCCATGAGCCAGGAGCTCCTTCAGAGTCCACTACTTGGATTCAGGGACCCAACACTTGGGCCATCCTGGGCTGCATTTCCAAGAGCATCAATAGGGAACTGGATCAGAAGTGGAGCAGCTGTGATTTGAACTGACTTGAACAGCAAGCTCACTGTTTGCTATGGATTTGTTCAGATTGTCTATATGTTCTTGATGTAATCTTGGTAGGTTATGTTAATCCAGGAATTTATCCATTTTTTGAGGTTTTCCAGTTTATTAGTATATTGTTCTTCACAGTAGTTTCTTATGATCTTTTGTATTTCAGTGATGTCAGTTGTTATGTCTCCTTTTTCATCTCTACTTTTTAATTGAGTTTTTCTCATTTTTTGATTATTCTGGCAAGATGCTTATCTATTTTGTTTATCTTTTCAAAAAACTTTTTATTTTATTTATCTTTGTAGTTTTGTTTTAGTTTTGATTTAATTTATTTCTGCTCTAATCCTTATTATTTCTCTCCTCCTGCAGATTTTGGGTTTAGTTTATACTTGTTTTTCTGTCCTCAAAATACATCATTAGATATTTCATTTTAGATGTTTTTCCTTTTTTAATGTAGACACTTAATGCCATGAAATTCCCTCTTAATACTGCTTTTGCTGTATCCCTCAGGTTTTGATATGTTATAGTTTCATTTTCATTTATTTCATAAAGGTTTTTAATTTCCAGTTTAACTTCTTCAATGACCCATTGATCATCAGTAGCATGTTGTTTAATATCCAAGTTTGAGTGCTCTATTATTCCTCTTGTAGTGAACTTCCAGTTTTATTCTTTTATTATCTGAAAAGATACATGATATGATTTTAATGTTTTACAATTGCTGAGACTTGATTTGTGGCCTAATGCTATGTTGTAATTTTCATTCATTTCCAGGAAGTTTATGATTCCTCTTTTAATTTCTTCTAATGCCCAGTATTCATTTATCAGCATGCTATTTAGTCTCAATCTGTTGGCATATTTTCTCTAGTTTCTTAAGTTGTTAATTTCCATTTTCATTTCATTGTGGTCAGAAAAGATACATGCTATGATTTTATTTGTTTTGATTTACTGAGATTTGCTTTCACAGTGTAGCATATGGTCTGTCCTAGAGAAAATTCCAAGTACTGATGGAAAGAATGCGTTTTGCAGCTGTAGGATGACTTGTACTATAATACCAATTAGAAGCACTTAGTCCATAGTGCATATTAGCTCTCTGTTACCTTGATGACTTTTTGTTTAGTTGATCTGTCTATTGATGATAGTGTGTTGTTGAAGTCTCTCATTATTATTGTATTGTAGCATATGTCTTTCTTTAGATCCATTACAATTTGATTTAAATAACTAGGCACCCTGGCATGGTATGCATATACATTTACTAAAGTGACATCTTAATGTTGAATTGATCCCTTGATCATTACATGCATAATAATGTGCTGAGGAATGATCTATCGATTCTCAATTTGTTTAAAGTTTTCGTCATGAAAGGGTGTTGTATTTTAGCAAATGCTTTCTTTGCATCTGTTGAGACAATCATATGGTCTTTGTTCTTCAATTTGTTAATGTGATGAATCACACTGATTGATTTGAAAAGGTTGAAACATCCTTGCATAACAGGGATAAATCCCACTTGATCCAGGTGAATGATCTTTCTGATGTGTTGTTGGATTTGATTGGCTAGTATTTTGTTGGAGATTTTTTTCTTCTATGTTAATCATGGAAATTAATCTGTAGTTCTGTTTCTCTATTATATCTTTTTCAGGTTTAAAAATTCAGGTGATTCTGGCTTTAAAGAACAAATTTGGGAGGATTCCCTTCCCTTAAAATATTTTGAATAGCTTGAGAAGAACTGGAGTTAGTTCTTCTACAATGTTTACTAGAATTCAACACTGAAACTGTTAGGTCCTGGTCTTTTCTTTGTTGGGAGGGTCTTTATTACTGATTTAAGTTCTGTCTTGGTTATTCATCTGTTTATGTTTTCTATGTCTTCATGGCTCAGTTCATGTAGGTTATATGTGTACAGGAATCTGCATTTCTTCTGAGTTTCCTGTTTTGTTGGCATACAGCTCTTTGTAGTAATTTCGGATGACTTGTTATATTTCTGTGGTGTCTGTTACATTTCTTTTTCATCTCTAATTTTACTAATTTGGATTTTATCTCTTCCTTTTTGGTTAATTGGGCCAATGCTTTGTCAGTTTTGTTTATATATTTATTTTAAAAAAAAAACAGCATTTTGGCGAATGCTGTGGCTCAATAGGCTAATCCTCCACCTGTGGCACTGGCACACAGGGTTCTAGTCCTGGTCTGGGCACCGGATTATGTCCTGGTTGCTCCTCTTCCTGTCCAGCTCTCTGCTGTGGCCCAGGAGTGTTGAGGAGGATGGCCCAAGTGCTTGGGCCCTGCACCCGCATGGGAAACCAGGAGAAGCACCTGGCTCCTGGCTTCAGATCAGCACGGTACACTGGCTGCAATGCACTGGCTGCAGCGCACTGGCCACAGCGGCCACTGGGAAGTGAACCAACAGAAAGTGAAGACCTTTCTCTCTGTCTCTCTCTCACTGTCCACTCTGCCTGTCAAAAAAAAAAAAAAAAAAAAAGCATTTCATTTTACTGATCTTTTGTATTGTTTTATTCATTTCAATTTTGTTGCTCTCTTCTTTAATTTTAATATTTCTTTTCTCCTAATAGTTTTGGGTTTGACTTGCTGTTATTTTTCTAGGTCCATTAGATACATCACAGCTCATTTATTTGGTGCCTTTCCAATATCTTGAAATATCTTGAAGTTCCTCTTATCGCTGCTTTTGCTGTATCCCATACTTTTTGGTATGTTATATTGTTGTCTTCATTTGTTTCTTAAAATTTTTTGATTTCTCTTTTGATTTGTTCAATGAACCATTGTTTGTTCAGGATCATGTTGTTCAATCTCCATGTGTTTGCATATTTTTTAGTATTCCTGAGTTGTTGATTACTGATTTCCTTCCATTGTGGTCAGAGAAGATGCATGGAATGATTTTGAGTTTTTTGAATTTGCTGAAATTTGCTTTATGTGGGAAATCCCAGAGAAAGATCCATGCACTGCAGAGAAGAATGTTTATTCTGCAATCGCAGGATGAAAAGTTCTGTAGATATCTGGTAGATCCATTTGGTCTATAGTGTCAATTAACTCTACTGTTTCCTTGCTGATTTTCTGTCTGTGTTGATTTGTCCATTGCTGAAAGTGGGGTATTGATAAGCCCCATTACTATTGTATTTGAGTCTATGTCTCCCTTTAGATCCCTTAACATTTCTTTTAAATAACCATGTGCCCTGTAATGATGTGCATATACATTTATAATATTTATATATTCCTGTTGAAATAATCCTTTAATCATTGCATAGTGCCCTTCTTTGTCTCTTTTATCAGTTTTTTTGTTATATTCTTTTGTCTGTTATTAGGATGGCTAAACCAGTACTTTTTTGGTTTCTGCTAACATGGATTATCTTTATCCATCTTTCACTTTCAGTCTGAAAATATCATTGTTGGTGAGGTATGTTTCTTGTAGGCAGAAAATAGATTGGTTTTCTTTTTGAATCCACTCAGCCAGTCTTTTAACTGGAGAGTTGATGTCATTTACTTTCAGGGTGACTATTGTTACATAACAATTTTAGATTGTCATTTTTTCTTTTTAAAATTGATTTTATTTATTTGAAAGACATAGTTACAGAGATAGGGAGAGACACAGACAAAGAGAGGTCTTTCATTTGCTGGTTCACTTCCCAAATGACTGCAACAGCTGGAGCTGAGCCAATCTGCAGCCAGGTGCTTAGAGCTCCTTCCAGGTCTCCCACGTGGGTGCAGGGGCCAAAGTACTTTCCTGGACATAGCAGAGAGCTGAATGATAAGTGGAGCAGCCAGGACTCCAACTGGCACCCATATAGGATGCCAGCACTGTAGGTCAAGTCTTTAACCTGTTATGCCATAGAACTGGTCCCCTGCCATTTTTCCAATAATATTTCTATTTTTTACTTTTGATTTCCTTTGTACTTTTACTGGGCAAGTTTGTGCCTTCACCTTCTTTCATAGTGATGACAATCTTTCTGTTTTTCTGTGTGTACCATATCCTTGAGCATCTTTTGTACAGCTGGAGAGGTAGGACAAAATTTTTTCAATTTCTGTGTGTTATGGAAGATCTTTTTTTCACCTTCATTCACAAATAAGAGCTTTGCAGGATACAGTATTCTGGGTTGACAATTTTTTTTCTCTCTAAAGAGTTGGAATATATCTCACCATTCTCTCCTAGCCTGTAGGGTTTCTGATGAGAAACTGCTGTAAGTCCACTTGGGGTTCCTCTGAATGTGACCTGACATTTCGTGCATGTTTTAGAGTCTTTTCTTCTTGTTTTACTGTGGAAACTTTGACTACAATGTGTCATGGTGAAGATCTTTTCTGTTCATGTCTGTTGGGAGTTCTATTGCTTCCTGTACTTGGATGTCCTGTTCTTTCTCTATATAGGGAAGTTTTTCTGCTATTACTTCAATGAAAAGGCCTTCTAAAACTTCCTCTGTTTCCATGCCTTCAGGGACTCCTAAGATCCATATGTTGTCTCATTTGATAGCATCTTGTAGATTTCCAACAGTGCTTTTTAGTTTTCTAATTTTTTTCTTATTTTTGTTCTGGTTGTAAAAATTCCAGAGATTTGTCTTCTACCTTGGATATTATTTCTTCTGCCTTACCTACTCTGTTGTTAAGAATTTCCACTGCATTTTTATTTGATCTATTGAATTCGTCATTTCTAGTATTTCATTTGATTTCTCTTCAATATCTCAATTTCACGGGAAAAAAATTTCATTCATATCCTTTATCGTTTTCTTTAGTTTGTGAATTTTCTTCCGATCACTTCTAAGTAATCCGATGACTAGTTTTCAGAATCCTGTCTTTAGAATTTCCTCAATTTCTTTATCTTCACCTTTTAATACTGAAATGTTGCAGTGTTCATTTGGGGGGTTCACACTATTGTCCTTATTATTTCTTAATTTTTCCTTTTTTTCAGCATTTGTGTAGTTTTTTTTTTATTATTATTATTGGTGGCTTTTATCATTGGTCTGTGTCTCTGTGGCTTAGTGGGATGTCTATATTTTCATTAAATACCAAGAGGTGTGTGCTGGATGTGGCCCGGGTGTTCTGTTGTGTATTCCAGTGTGGACCAAGTATCCAAGGTAAGACCTCCACTGGCTTGGCAGCTCTTTTCTGTTTAACTGGATGAGAGGATTGGTCGCCCCTGTTCGCGTGACCCACCCTTCTCCTTGAAGCAGAAGGTTGTCCCAGTTTTAGTACTCGGTGTGCTCAGTACTCATCCACACTGCTTAATAATGCATGGAATCTTTCCTAGGAGCATGGTCCCCTCTGTTATGAGATGCCATAGGTAATTGAGGAGCTCTGAGTGTGCAAAGATGTGCTCTGTAGTTGCCCAGGGCCTAGGTACACTTTGTCTCTTCTTATGCAGTCACTGATTTCTCAGATTCAGCTCTCAGGGCTCTACAAATGTGTGGATTGTCAGGGGGACTACTCCACCCCACTAGCCAGCCCTGTCTATAATGAAACTATGGTGTTCCTAGAGCTGCTGTCTGTGTGTGGTCCTCTCAACCAGCTTTGGTGTCAGTGGCAGAGGTGATTTTCTTTCCCTGATTAGGTTTGTGGATCACAGGTGAAAAGACCATCTGCACGCTGGAGCCCTGCTCCCTCATGCTAGGCAGGTAGGAGAGTTCTATAGGCAGGACTTCCCTTCCATAGGGTCAGCTCCCTTTCCACTACTGTTGCCAGGCAACTGGCATGATATAGCTTGCACTGAGGGGGAAGTAATTCTTCTGAATTATTGTGACCCTCACTGTTTGGTTGGGGGTTGACCCTCGTTATTGCTGGGCATGTGCACAGGAGGTGGGGGGTGGCAGCTAACTCCCTGTTCTTCCCCACCCCAAAAATGCTGTGAGCCTTCCCCCAGCTGGTTGCCATTCTCTGCTGTAGCAGGGAGTCAGGGGAGGAAAGATGTGCAGCCTTTTTTTCTTTCCAGTTCTGCTGTCTTAGGGGGATTGCATAGAACTTTAAAAGCAGTTCACTGGGGCTGGCACCTTGGCATAGCAGGTCAAACTTCCACATACAGTGCTGGAACCCCATATGAGTTCTGGTTTAAGTCCTGGCTGCTCCACTTCTGATCCAGCTCTTTGCTATGGCCTGGGGAAGCAGAAACAAGATGGCCCGAGTTCTTGGGCCCCTGAATCCATGTAGGAGACCTGGAGAAAGCTCCTGGCTCCTGGCTTCAGATAAGTGCAGCTCCAACCATTGTGGCCATCTGGGGAGTGAACCAGCAGAAGGAAGACCTCTATCTTTCTCTCTCTCTCTCTCTCTCTCTCTGCCTCTGTTTCTCTGTAACTCTGCCTAACAAATAAATGAAATAAATCTTTAAAAAAAGTAATTCACCAAGATTTGCCTTCTAGCTTGGATATCCTTTCTTCTGTCCTGCCAAGTTTGTTATTAAAGCTTTCCACTATGTTTTTATTTGACATATTGAATTCTCTATATCTAATATTTCAGTTTGATTTTTCAATATCTCTATCTCACAGGAAAATTTTTCTTCCATGTCATGTATGGATTTCTTTCACTGATGAATTTGCTTCTCATCACTTTTGGGTAAACATTTGATCATTCTGTTGAGTTACTTTTCATGCATTTCATCAATCTCTGTCTTCACATTCTAATATTGAAGCATTCCTTTGGAGGAATCATATTGCCTCTTTTTTCCGTGCTTCTTATGTTTCAACAATTATTTTTAGGCATTTTGGAACTACTTGTTGCTTTTCTTCTCTGATAGCTTTTCTCTTTGAACCTTGCCTCTGTTTCTTAGTGGTGTATCTGCTGAATCAATGGCTGTTTAGAAATCTGTGCTGCCTGGGGACAGAGAGCTCCAGGCAGTGCTTGGGTATGGTGCAAAATCCCACATTTACATCCTGATTGGGCATGGTAGCACTTGTCTATTTACTTTTTCTTCTAAAGATTGTATTTTATTCAAAAGTCAGTGTTACACAGAGAGAAGAGGCAGAGAGACAGAGAGAGGGAGGTCTTCCATCTGAAGGTTCACTCCCCAACTGGCCGCAATGGCCAGAGCTGAGCATATCTGAAGCCAGATGCTAGGAGCTTCTTCAGGGTCTCTCACGTGAGTGCAGGGGCCCAAGGACTCGGGCCATCTTCTACTGCTTCCCCAGGCCATAGCAGAGAGCTGGATCGGAAGTGGAGCAGCTGGGACTAGAACCGGTGCCCATATCGATGCCGGCACTTCAGGCTAGGGCATTAACCGGCTGTGCCACAGTGCTGGTCCCGAACTTGTCTATTTTCAGCAGAGAGATTATGATCACATCGGTTGATGTGGTCACTGCCTCACCTCCATTCTGCCAAGATGATCAATGCCACATGAAAGCCCACAGTAGCTAAATACACTAACCATGCCTTCATTAAGAACCACACAATGGATCTGTGGGGTTGTCAGTGTGAGCACAGAACCCTTTTCAATGACACACCCCAGACACTTAGGAAAATCTGAACCTCTGGACCAGACTCAGTGATTGCTCAGAGACCCATGCCTTATCATGCTCCATACCCCATCACGCAGTCAGTGGATTTTTCACACAGCTCACAGGGACCCCACAATCACATGGAGCAGGGGAATCACCCACCCTGAGCCCCATGAGACTACTCTATCCAGAGAAAGCTGAGGCATTCCCAGAGTCAAATGCCTGTTGGTATTCCACCTTGTCAGTCTGAGTAGAGATGGCAGTGATATGGAGGGGAGGGTAGCACTTCACAGGCTTAAATGGGAACCCTGCCCTGCCAACCCTTGAGGCCAGACTCAAAGTCAACGAGGATGGCAGATTTGTCCCTCAGATAAAATCCCCTAGTCAGCCCATGTGAGCCATGGCAGTGTGTATTTGCTTTTGAAGATGGCTCTAGTTTCTTGCTATTCAATGGGAGTCCTTGTAGGGCAGATGGGAACCAAGCAATGTACTCCGGCTTCATGGGTTTAGGTGGATGTGGACACCCTGCCTCCCACTAGCACTCTAGGCTAGACTAAAAGTCTGTGTGGCCCACAAAAGTTCTCCCTCTGGCAATGTCACCAGTGACACTGGCTGCCGCGGCTCCTATTATTCCTCTTGAAGATGATGGCATCTCCGTTTGATGCTGATTCTGATACTGGTAGGAGGAGAAGTGAGAAGCACTGCCCAACTTTTACTACTGAGCATGGTGCTCTGCAGGAGCTGGGGAGGGGAAGAAGCAGGTCAGCTTGCCTGCTCCAATCCTGGCTATTGTTCCGAGTCAGTCAGTCTCCCAGGCAGAAGTAAAAGAAGTGGCCAGCTGTGGAATTCCATCTCAGCTAAAACTGCGAGCAATGGGCTTGTGGCAATTTCTTCCTATCATGATGTGATGTATGCTCACAGCCAGCAGCTGGCTGTGGCGCGTGGCTAGGTGTAGTGGTGTAGGTCGTCTCTCCCAAGGAATCTTTATCCCTGGATGAACACATTCAGTCATCACAGATTCTTATTCTCCATTGTTCAGTTGATATTTCTCCTTTTAGGAAAATGAATCTCAGAAATTTCTTAGTTTATCACAAATGCTGAATGACCATATTTTTTTTAGGTATTGTGTTATTTTGTGGACACTTTCATTAATATTACTGTATTCTAACTCCAGAAAGATGGCCAGACATGGACAACGATCCTAAGGAGAAACACAAGGAGAAAATTTTGTTAACACCAAGAATATAGCTACTGAACTACCAAAATGAATGTTTCTGAAACCCAGCTGAACATTAGATTGACTCAGAATTGGACACCATGCTTAGAAATTCTTGTTAAATTTGTCATAGATTTTATCTATGAATTGTCTTTTTCTCTTTCTTTGTTTCATTTATTTTGTCATGTTTTATTTTGAACCTTCCTCTGAAGTCTAATGTGCAGTTGGTGCTGAGAAAATCAAGTCTGATGTTCCCATATTGGGACAGAGAGAAAGTTATGATGTTGGTAATTTCTTTGGAGTCACCATAAAATGTTGTAATTGAAAAAAGGACATTCATGTTGATAGCATTATTCATTATAGCTAAAACGTGGAATAAACTCACATTTCCACTGAAAAATGAATAGATAACACAAATGTGCCTTATACATGTAGATGTAACTTGGGGATATTGTGCCAAGTGAAGTAAGCGTATTATAATGACAGATACAATATGATTCTTCTTACTAAAGTTCTTAGCATAGTGAAAATCATAAAGATAAAAAATAGAGTGGTGATTGACGAGGACAGGTTGGAGACAAAAGAATATATATGTTTTAATGAATGTAGAAGTTCAGCTTTGAAAGGTGAATAGAGCTCTGGAAATGGATGATAGCTGTACATTATGAATGTATTTAATTTCATGAACTGTACATTTAAAATGGTGAAGATGGTCAATTTTATATTCTATGCATTACTGCAACATTAATGTTTTAACATTTAAGATGATAGAAATCTTACTTCATTTCTTACCTCATGTTGAATATATGTATTAAACTATCACATTATACCACATAAATGCATGCAATGAAATAATAATAGTGGTGACCAGTTGGTCTAGTGGTCAAGAAACTGATTAAATGCCTCTGTCCGATACAAGTTTGCCCCAGCTAACTTCAAAGATTTAACTGAATGCTTTAACCACTACAGATATGGGAGGAAATAGGTGATGAGTTGGGTAATTAGTTGGGTTCTGACCACTCAAGTGGTAGACTTGGATTGTGTTTCTGGATCCTTCTACTGCCCAACTCACTCCTGGTCATTGTGAACATTTGTAATGTAAACCATGGAATGGGAGCTCTCTTGCTCATTCTCTCTCTCTCTCTCTCTCTCTCTTTCTCTGTTTCTCTGCCTCTTAAATAGATAAAATGAAAAAAAAATTAAAAGACTTAAATGGAGAAAAAGGCCTATCTCTTAATGTCCCCAAAACTTTCCTGAGGTAATACCACATCTCGGTCATTAAAAAAATGTCAAGTTTCAAAGCAGGATACTAAAGAAGTAGAGATTATAGCTATCCTATTTTTAAAATAAAGACATACCTTGTTTTCTAAATACTGCCATAAGAAGAAATATATATATCAAAAACAATAATAAATATCAGCCAGAAAATATCTCACTGTACACAGTAACTTCTCATGTAGAATGTACTTCTCCCTTTGGCCCAATTTCTTTTTATCCAATTCCTCTTTGTATTTTATATTTCCCAAGACATTTTTCTAAATGGCTGGCTTGCTAATGATTTCCTTTCTAGCATTTAACATTGTGGTTGATCTGTTCCTTATAAAACTCCCGACTATCATTCTAACTGCAAGATTATGGGAAATGAGTGGCATTTGAGGAAAAAAAGAAACAATAAGTCATAGAAACTCAATTAATGACAGATTATCTCAATCTTTTCCCCATAAATTAGGAGATGACCTCAGTTTAATGAGGTTGAAGATTATGGCATGATTGGTAAATGAAGGCTTAAGAGGCACAATGAGAGACTAATCAAAATATCAATGATCCATGACAAAAAATCAGGCTTAAATTAGAGATCATGAATATAAAATGTATCAGGTTTTTATGTCTCTTGTTATTTTTTTCAACAATGTTTTGGTCCTCTGAATTTGAGGGGGAGAACAGAAGAAGGGATGATGTGGAGAATGAGACAAATGCTAGTTCATTAATTCCTTCAACATTTTTGTTTCATTCAACAGTGACATAGTGCTTATAATGTGTGAAGTACTGTGTAGATCAGTAAGAAGTATTTTCTATCATCAATGAACTTATAGGACATCAGGAAAGATGTTAAAATAAAGAAGATGGTGGTATATTTTGTGAACTATGTTTAAATCATTTTCTTATCTAACAATAAATCATTGATTAATTTGCAAAGACATGTTTTCCCCCAAAATATATGCATGTATCAGGCCCTGGTGAAATAGTTTGTGCATTCTCTATTTTTCTTTATAGTGTTATAGCAATGCAGTTATCAACAGTCAAAAAAAAAACCCAAAATGCTAAAGAAAATACGTTAATTATCCTACTCATAATTTTCATGTAGCTGATATATTACAGCCTCTGGGTATATTTCTGACAATGATGTTTTTAATAAATATATAGTCTTAAGGAAATAAATCTAGTAAAATGGAGAAAAAGAATCTCCCAAAAATCTTCCCATATATTAAAAAAGTCAAAATGTATGCATTATTTGGTTGCCTTTCATTTGATGAGGAGATGTCATACAAAGCCCATAAAATTCTTAAAATTTCCTGACAGATGAGATGAGAGTGTTGAGATGTTGAGAGTCTTACACAGAGCTTCTAAATCCTTTAGGATTTTCAGGATTATAGGATCACATATTATTCTAATTTGACAACTCTGGCTGGCTACTGGATTGCTTCAAGGTGAAAGCTGGTCAACAGGATGCACCAATTACAATTAGAAATTTGGAAACTCTCGTCCTATCCCTATTCTCCAGGGACATGAGAAGGACTAAAGATTGAGTTAAAATGATTATGCTTATGTTATGAAATCTCTGTAAATGTCCATGAATTGAGGGATGCATAGATCTTTGGCTTTGGTGAATATATCCATACTCCATGTAGATGGAAGCTTCAGGGGTTCTGGTCCTTTCAGCTTCATCCTATGGAGCTCTGTATTCACCTCTATATTATCTACAATAAATTGGTGAATGTAAGAAATTTTCTGACTTTGCAATCTGTTCTAGCAAATTATGGAAACTGATGTGGTACTTTTAGGAATCCCTGACTTTGCAGTCAAATTGGACAGGCATGTGGTACTCTGGGGACCCACTATTTGTGACTGGCATCTGCAGTGAGTGCAGTCTTGTGGGAATAAGCACTTAAACCAGTGGTGTCAACTCTACCTCTGGGTAATTAGTGTCAGAATTGAATTCATTTACAGGGCCTACAGACAATGTCTTGGGAGTTGGAATATTGGCTGGTGTAGGAGAAAAAAACCTACAGATTTGGTATTAGAAGTGTTGTTAATTAAACAATTTTCTTTAGAACACAATATTTTTTTAAATGCAAAATGTTTTTCATGAGACATAGACTTAAAATAGATGTGTGGCTTTTAAAGACCTTGCCTGGTTATGCTAACAAAATCAGTCTCTTTCTCTCTGTCTCTCTTACTCTCTCTCTCTCTCTCTCTCTCTCTCTCTCTCTCTTTCTCTGTTTGTGTACTAAAACCAGTAACTTATTTGGAGAATGAACACATTCATAGTTTTGGGCAAAGAACAATTTAATACACAAAGCAACTTGATGAACATACGATGAAAACATGTTGATTTCCTACAAATTGCATCAATTTTCCTTAAAGAATAGTTTTGGAAATATTCTCAATGCAAAACCCATTCCACTTGCCATATTAATGAAAGTAGTGAGCAAATCCGAGATGTGATGAGATACTAAAGAGCTCTAAAATGCATGTGTTTTTAAGTGAAGGTGGGAAGGGCGTAATATGATATTTTCTACTTGTGTCAAAGCAGAAAGGCAGTATTTCAGAAATTAGAAGAAAGGACAGGTAGCTTTGGAAGGGAATGAGTCTCTGAAATCTGTAACTCATGAGTTTTCTGAGAGACTAACAAACAACTCAACTGTGAAATTGAAATTAACATGAAAACATTTAGACCCAAAGGAATCATTTAAAGGAGACAATAATTAGTATTGCCCAGTTCATTTTATGAATTGTGTAGAACCTATCCTCAAAGTCAATTAACTGTATTTTACTATTTAATATTTGCCTATTAAAATATTCCAAAAATAATAGTGACTTCTCATAACTATATGTAAGAAAAACATTAAAATTTCAAACTTAAATCAGTCTTATATTTCAAAGATAAGTTGGTAGTACACAGTTCTGATATGGATGTTTATTCTCTTTCTTTTTTTATCTTTATCACCTTTATTTCTCTAATTTCCTCTATGAACAAAGAACATTGTTTAAGTTTACTTTTTTGCACCATTCTATTTTCCCTACTAATGTATTATAATTTAATTATGCAATTTTCTGACGTTCTTACAATTTGTCTTAATTATATCTATATTCACTTTTATATTTGTGTATAGAATTATCTTGTTATTTTTCTCACATGGTTCATGTTTTCTTAAACTAAGAGGGAAAATAGAAAATGTCTTAAATTCATGTTTAATATTCATAGTTTGGTTATTCATGAAGTTTTGTATTTTTCTTAGATTGTGTATTTGTCTATTATGTTGTATGGCTCCATTGGATGAAAGATGCAAACTGAGTTTGTAGAGTGTACTTGGATCTCCAACTCTTTCATCAACCTCTTGCTTCTTAAGATTCATGACTTGTTGATGCATGCTGCAATGGTGAGCTCCTAAATTCTTTCTCCCCAGGACAAATGTCACTAATTAAAATGTGGAGAGTTCCACAAGCATGTAGGAAATGTTGTCTATGGATTTATCTATGTACTTGTATCTATAGGTCTAATTCTTTCTCTCTCTTTCTCTGTGGATGTGTGTGTGTGTGTGTGTGTGTAATTTTTGTATCCTATATATTATACAATGTATCATTTATGTTCTTTTATAAATATAAAATAGATATTCAGGGCCGGCACTGTGGTGCAGTAGGTCAGTCCTCTGCCTTCAGCACTGGCATGCCATCTGGGTGCCGGTTCTAATCTCGGGTGCCTCATTTTAATCCAGCCCTCTCTGCTATGATCTGGGAAAGCAGGCCCAAGTACTTGGGCCCCTACATCTGCGTGGTGGACCTGGAAGAAGTTCCTGGCTCCTGACTTTGGATTGGTCCAGCTCCAGCCATTGCAGCCATTTGTATAGTGAACCAGCAGATGGAAGACCTTTCTCTCTGTATCTCCCTCTCACTGTAACTCTACCTCTCAAATAAATAAATAAAATCTTCAAAACAAAAAAGAATAAATATTCAACATTCAATTTAGCCTAGTGTTGTAGCTTTAAAGATAATTTCACTTTCAGAAACAGTTATCTTCACGTTACGATCCATGGTATCCTTCCATAAACCTGTCAATCTTCTCTTATGTTCTGGTGGAGCCACTGTGCTTCAGAAAAAGGAGTAGCAGTAGTTCTTTGCTGGCCCCAAGAGACACACTTTTTAAAAATAAAAAAAAAAAAAACACCTGTGAAGGGGCTGGCATTGTGGCATAGTGGGCTAAGCCTCCACCTAAATGTCCTAGCTTACATTCTGGTGTACAGAGTGCTAGGATTTCAATCATGAATTTTCAGAGGGAGTACAGTTCAGATCATAATGTATTTCAAGAAAAGTTATGCATTACAAGAAATTGTATACTATCTAGAAACAGGCAATTCAATCTTCATACTGTCGCATCATTTTTTTATTGGTTGCCTGAGAATTAGCTTGCTTAGTCTTTAATCCCTATCCTACTTGATATCTATATTCAGTCACAACTCTACAATATCTTTGTTTTGACAGGCAGAGTTAGACAGTGAGAGAGAGAGAGAGAGAGAGAAAGGTCTTCCTTCCGTTGGTTCACCCCCCAAATAGCCACTATGGGCAGCACGCTGCGCCAATCCGAAGCCAGGAGCCAGGTGCTTCCTCCTGGTCTCCCACGTGGGTGCAGGGCCCAAGCACTTGGTCCATCCTCCACTGCCCTCCCGGGCCGCAGCAGAGAGCTAGACTGGAAGAGGAGCAACTGGGACAGAATCCGGCTCCCCAGCCGGGACTAGAACCCGGGGTGCTGGTGACACAGGCAGAGGATTAGCCAAGTGAGCCGCGGCGCCAGCCACAACTCTATAATATCTAAGAAACATATTTCAACCTGCCTGGATTCCAACTCTCTATGATGCTATAAAATATTTCTGAATCAATGTCATTAGTAGGTATAGATTATGTACATATATATAGACACATATATTGCATTAGTTTCCTATTGTTTCTTTAACATATTAGAACACACTTAGTGACTTAAAACAATGTGAAATATTATATTAAATTTCATCAGAAGTACAAAGTGAATCTCTTTTATTTTTCAAAGTGAACGTCAATGAACTGAAATCAATCTGTTGTCAGAATTTCATTCTTCCGTGGAGGCTCCAGAAGAGAATCCTTTTTTGCCTTTTCCAGCCTCTAGACGCTGCTTACATTTATTGGCTGTGGCTTCCTTTCTTTTCAGTCAATAACGGCTGTTCAATCTTCCCCACATAGCGTAACCCTGACATTGATTTGTCTGCCTCTTTCTTCCACCCCTTAGGACCTCTGTGAATATTCTGAACCTACCTGCACCCTCCAGGGTAATATCCCTAGGTTTACATCAACTGACTAGCAAACTTGATTCCATTTTCTGTCTTAATTCTTGTTATCATGTAAAGTTACACACTGACAGGTGGCTGAGATTAAGACTTGGAAGTCTTTGCGGGAGAGTCACTATTCTGAATACCACATTTACTAATTGTAATATTGAAAAAACATCTACTTTATTGATATTTATGGCCATCTAGAACACCAATGTCTGGATCTAATCCTGTATGTGCTTTGAATTGAACATTAATGGCACAAGTTTCATGAGATTCTGTTTTCAGAAGACAATCTTAGTTAGAATCACAGACATCAAAATTAGAGAAAGTTTTAAAATATGTTGATCTGAATGTAGACTAGTGATTACTAAATATTGGAAAGGATTTGGGGGGAAGGGGGCATAGGGAGGTTGGACATGGGTAGAAAAATAGAGTGATAGCAGGAATAAGTTCTAGCATTCTGCAGCTCAGAGTGATTATTGTTCACAATAAGCTCATGTGTATTCCAGAAACAAATAGGAGAGAGGAGTCGCAAGCTCCAAATATAAACTGCTGAGAGGAAAGGAAAGATTAATTGACAAGATTTGAGCATCTCAGTGTGAAACACCACACTGTATTCTATAAATGTGTACTATCACTGTGTTAATAAAATTTTTAAAGAAATGTTTAAGATGATAGAATTTCTGACTAACCTGATTTGATCATCACTCACTGAATGCATGTAACAAATTATCATACTGTACTTCATAAATGTTAATAATTAAAACCTCTAATGATGTGTAAATAATTTCACAGAGACATTGCTTGTGTCTTGATTGCCAATGGGACAGACACTGAAGCAAATCTTGAGTTCAGGCATTTTATGCACTATATGACCCTATGAAGTGCAAGTGAGGCAATGGAACTGTGATATGTGAAAGATGAAAATTAATCAAAGATTCATTAATAGCAATGTGAAGAGCAATTTGGACTCACTCATACATGAACTTTTTGCAAAATGGACTAAAACAGATTGGTGTGTTTTCTAAGAAGCTCGGGAGGCTCAGTGTTTTCTACTGATATCTCACCCCCCTTGTTTGACAATTAACCCCAGGAGAATGAGCAGAAGTGCAACTCAAGATTGTACCAGAATGTGGTCTTGTGTTGGAAATACGCTCATGTGGAGCAACGAAATGTACTGGGAACTTAGGTAGAAAACTAAACTATCTGCACAGAGGAATGAATTGTTCACCAAAGCTGCAGGTAAATTGAGAGGTGGTCTGAGTAGTTATGGATTGAGCAGCACTATAACTCATGCCTTTCTCATTTGAACCTATGCAAGTCCTTGGCTGTCCTTAGCAAGTGCACCCTGTTGCTCCAGGGTGGTTGCTACCATCTCTAACAAAGTCTTAAAATGAAAGGGTAGTAAAGCAAGATTTACTCTGCATTGTTCCAGCTGGTTCAAAAGCCATAATGACTATATAAATCATTTTTCTTCTCTATTTCTATATTTTTAATCTCTTGGACAGAATTTCTGCACACCTATCCATGAGTTCTGATTATCATGCCTGTAACTGTAGTGGTGATTACCACTGTAACCAGGCAGGGGTAAGATATGAAGCACTAAAATGAATGCCTCAGTTCACACCTACTGCTTCTTGCTCCCAATCTGTTGTAGTGAAATTTGCTCTATGAGACAATCACTGCTGAGAATCAAAATGCAGCAACTTTTTTTGTTTGAAGATTAATCAGCATGAGGCCTCAGGTTACTAGATTTCTACCATCATATTAAGATAAGGAAAATTAAAATTGAACCCAAGAGCATAAGGCTTTCCCTGCACATTCTACCCCATCCAGAGACCATGCTCTGTAACTCTTTGAAGCTTAAAGCTTCAGGATCAGGAAAACTAGGATTCACAGAAAATGATAATAAGTAAAGTCAACCCTATCAATTATACATTCATCCTTATTTCCTTTTGCAGTCTAACTATATTCTGAATCGGTTCAACACTTAGACTGTATTCCAGAGGACAAAATCTAAGACAAACACAAACATTAATATAGGGCTTCACAGGGTCAGAATCACCAGTATCATGGCCTTCCTACTCCATATCTTACCCCTGTAGAAGATCTGCAGGGATAAATTCATACATGAAGTTCTCATCTCTGCTAGCAGTGTCTTCTTCCATACAGCCCCTGAAGGACCTGCTTGAGTCTCTTCTTGAAGAGGTATCACTCTGCAGAAATGCATCCTCCATAGTTTTGTTGGCTTGTTTATTTTAATCATGGTAAACTTTCTTGGAAGCTGATCATGTATCTCAAACATTCCTCTCTATTAATGAGAACAGGGGCCCATGTTTCCAAACTTTGTAAAGATATGCTGGAGAATTTTCTTAGAAATTCTTTCACTTCTCCTTCAATTTCCCCTTATCTCTTCTTTAGCTATGTGCTTCTATTCCTGTTCCAAAAACTCAATAGTAAATTCCTCAGGAACACCTCCCAGACCATCTCACATCCTCATCCACACTCAAGTTAAAGTGTTTGCCTTTTCAAGAGAGGCGTGTTGATTTTAGCAAACTCAGCATCCTTGGAAAACCCTTATGAATCATGGATAAACCTCTTGAGTGTTTTGTTCCAGATGCCATTCACACACGCATGGGTGACATCATCCCAAGTCAACCAGCGTTCTGGATGTGGACATGAATGGAGTAATCTTACAGCTGTGTGAGTTCTCTCTCAGGGCTTTCCTCAAATGCAGCAGAACCCAGGGGAAGGGCCCCCCTCAGTGTTAGGCCTTAAAAGTTGTTAGAAGGCTTCGTCCCATTTGGTTGTATCAAGAGAGTGCTATTTGGAGAAAGAAACACCACTTTGATATTGGAATGAAGATTTGCAATAAGTGGAGCATGTCTGGCTATGCTATCCTCAATATGTACAATCGGGAAGTGTATGTTCTCTCCAAACATGGCTTCTCCATTTCTCGGGACAAGCAATTCAGGAGGTCGTTGTGGAGGACCGGCCAGGTCACTTCTGACTGCTTCTGATGTTCCCTGGCCGTGAGTGATTATTAGCATTCTTGCAGGTCCTGGGGTTTTCACCCTGCCTCTGCCAGTCCACAAAGGCTTTCCACGTGTAGCCTGCAACATTGCCACTCCTCCTACCCACCACAAAGACCGTTATAGTGTCCTTAAAAGCCTTGATCCGGGTTCCATTCTTTAGGTATGAATGTCCTTTTAGGCATCTATTTCCAGAATAGGGAGGCCTCAACTACACAGAAGTTTTGATGTGGCAAGAACTCTGCAGCAGCACTGTTTATCTAGAATTTCCCAAATTCCTCAGCTGATCTCACATCAACACTTGCAGATTCAGCCCTGTTTCACATTATGTGATGGATAATGATTCTTTCATTGATGAAGCTGCATCATTCGCACAGTAAATTCAATATCGCAGTTGCATCTAGATTTTATTTTCACAGAAAAGATTTAACACCTCTGAGTCGGATGCCTTTCTGTGACCAGTCTTCATTCTAGCTGGTTAGAAGTTTCTCTGTATATGAAACAGGCCCCCCTTGTGTGTTTCTTGGTCTCATTGCCATCGATGAAGCAAATCCATTATCAGCTCTCATGACTTTGTTCTCCTTTTTCAAAATCATTGCTATGGGGGTATGGGACATGGCTGATTGGTAACAAATGACCATCACTGATTTATACCATGGTGACACTTAGTTACTTTTAATTTCATTTCCAGTTTGATAACTGCATGTTCCTTCTTACTGACAACGGTAGGAATAGATTGTGTATGCTTACAGAACATCCTGAACAAAATAGCAGGAGATCAAATCAGACACAACAGAAACTCATATAGTAAAAGACCCAGGGTTTATGAGATGTACCATTCTGCAAAATATTGTTTTACACTAAGCCATTTTATTAGTAGAAGGAATTTTATCTAAAATAATGATAAAATGATGGTATTCTTCATGTAAATAATTAATATATGTTATTATCAACTATTATTTACTGTACCTGATTGTACGTGTTATACTCTTATATGACTGGCGGTTCAGTATGTGGTTTATACCAGCATCACCACAAACACAAGCGTAGTGATATTATGATGTCTAGCATATCATTAGGTGATAGTAATTTTCAGGACAATTATGCTTTGGGACCCCCCCACACACATACACACATATATTTTTTTCTTTCATTGACCAAGATGTTGTGTGGCACATGGCTATAGTGCCAAATCCATTGTTCACTTTCAGATTCTTTCTCACAGGGATAAAATATAATTAAGCTGAACTAAGTGTCAAATAAATTTTCATGAATTTCACATCTTAATAATCATTACTCCAGCCGGCACCGTGGCTCAATAGGCTAATCCTCCGCCTTGCGGTGCTGACATACGGGATTCTAGTCCTGGTCAGGGCGCCAGATTCTGTCCCAGTTGCCCCTCTTCCAGTCCAGCTCTCTGCTGTGGCCCAGGAGTGCAGTGGAGGATGGCCCAAGTGCTTGGGCCCTGCACCTGCATGGGAGACCAGGAGAAGCACCTGGCTCCTGGCTTCGGATCAGCGCAGTGCGCCTGCTGCAGCGGCCATTGGAGGGTAAACCAATGGAAAAGGAAGACTTTCCTCTCTGTCTCTCTCTCTCACTGTCCACTCTGCCTGTAAAAAAAAAAAAAAAAAATCATTACTCCAGCCTAGTAATTGCTGCAACATAGGTTTCAACAGAAAAGCTAACTTTTAGAAATATGTTAAAATAATATTCTTTAGATCAATCTGAGTCTTTGATCAATAATACTTCATTATGATTATTTGTTGATTGGAAAGTGTTTTTTTTGGTTTATGCCAAGTAGCCTAACATATATTGCATATACTTACTATTTTTCAGTGTTTGAAATAATTTCAGAAAACTAGGCTAAACTAATAAAATGACATACATAAGTAAATATACCAGATTGTGACGTAAGAAAAATGCTCCTGGGATATATATAGACAAAGATGTTTTAACTTCTGATAAATTCTGAAGAAAACCAGGAATGTCTCACACAAGATATAGAATCACATAACATCCAGAACTGAAGAAGCATTTTAGTTTGAGAAGCATCGTGAGCAAAAATGCTCAAAAAATAATAAATATGATTATTACTAGAAGAGTATGCTTCTTTTGTACTAATGTTGGACTTTCAGGTAGAAAACATATTTCCAGCTGGGTTTGTGGTGTATTATAAACCCCTTCCTTACAGAAGTGTTGAAGGATTACTCTACTTTTCATTTTTGTCATTCCTTGTCATGATATGCTTACATGATTATGGACCATAATATTTAGACCTTTGAACAAGTTATTCACATAAGTTTTCCATCAATTTACTAAAAACTAATAACCCTATATGTTAATTTAGCAATCCAGACTTATTAAATATTATACTGACTTCATCACCACATTTCCAAATCTAATGTCATTTACAGATACTCCCAGCCTTGTGGGAAAATCATCATATCCTGCGCAGACATCCCTTTAAGAGGAGTTGCTCTATTGATGGCACATGTTTCAATGCTGAAGACATAACCTTTTTCAAAAAACAATTATATATATGCATATATATACATATACATAAATATTTATATCTATCTATCTATCTATAGAGAGAGAGAGAGAACAGACACAGAGAGAAAATGGTTCATACCCACTGGTTTATTTTTCCCCAAGTGCCAGCAACAGCTGAGGATGTGCCTGGAAGAAACTGGGGCCAGGAACTGAACCCCTATCTACCATATTGGTACTAGGAAATCAATTATCTGAGCAACCACTGCAGCCTCTAAATGCTTTTCCTTCTGTTTGACAATCCATTTTACACATATATTATATTATTTAATTTTTCTCAAATAATATTTATATTGATAATGACTTTTATCATTTCCTAATTCAGCAAAATGTCATCTTCCACTTTACTAAAATATCTAACCTCACAGACATATATTAAAATCTGTATCCCTTAAAGTCTCCCACTTAGAAATGCAAATACACTTGAAAATACGTTGGACTGGAATGTTATTATTCCGTGACTTATTTTTTGGGGGGTGATGGTTGTTGCTAGTAATAAGTAGCATGATGAAGAATGGACTGAATATTCATTCTCTCTCTTCTCTCTCCCTCTCTTGCTCTGTCCTATTTTGATAGTCAGAAGTATGTGTGAGAGAGTAGAGATCAGAGAGACAAGGACTGAAGAAGACACCATGCCTAATGGAGAGACAGGAATGGAATATTATTAGAAAAAGTTGTGGGCAAACAAGGTGCACCAAGAATATTTCATATAAGCAGAGAATTATTGATGGTACCAAAAAGATAGGAGGAGAAAATAATTATCATTGACGTTTATTGTCCTTCCTCTAGGTCACTAAACTTGATTTGGCCTGGGTGGTTATACATTCAACAAAAGGGGTAATATCTCTATAAATAGATAATCTTCCTGCATATATTGTAGGCCTGAAATATTCCAGCAAGCAGGAGGAATGAAGCACAATGTTGCTGTCTTAATATTTATGCTTTTAAGAGACACCAAATTTGCAACTTGAATTTCTGTATGTGGGTGAGTATGGATTAGTGTGTGCATGAGTGTCTGTGTGTGTGTGTGTGTGCATGTGCATGTGTGTGTGGGGGGAGAATGAAAAAGAGAGATGAAGAGATTTCTGCTCTTTGAGGAACTTATTATACAGGGTACATTGCACAAAAACTTTAGAGATAGGGAAGGTATATCAAGGTGTTGTAGTAATTCGTACAGGGAAGCCCAGAATATTTGAAATCGATGAGTAGAGAAAAGGCTTATTAAAAGTTCCATGAGTATACAACATGTTGTGAGATCATTTTGAAGAAAACATTATTTACCTTCGTATTTTGAAATGACTTAATATATTACTAGTAAAGTATTTTACACATATATTCACACTTTTCAGAAATTTACCTCCAGACTTATATTCCTAACATATTTTAGATCAAAGTGACAATTGCTCTAAGATTCTTGGAAAATCAAAGTTTAATACTCAACACCATTGATATGACCTTGTGTCCCTGATAAATGAATGCATTAAGACTCTACCCAACAGGATTGCATTTCCCACCTGCATTTTGACCAGTTTCCTTAATGACTTTGCCAGCTGATATAAATTGCTTTTTGGAGGGAGCCCAGAGGAATGTTAGAAAGTTTAAAGATTTTGCTTTATGTTACAGTAGATGGCTTTTAATAGTAAAAAAAAAAAGTGGCAACTTCTGTCACATAAAATTTCTCTGTTTTTATTTTGACACTAGATAACAAGCACTTCTCTTTTAAAGTAGCAGTGTTACTTAAACAGACGTGCTAAGAAAAATACACTAATTAAAATTACCCAGCTTTCTTGTGTTGTCATACTGACCTTCATATGAGTTGCACCATTGTGATCAGTTTCACTGGTCAAATATATTGTCTGCTATTTTCACCATAGCCTCACTTAAGCAGGCATTACTAAGCCAGGAAGCATCTCCACTTCATAATCAAGTTCATAAGATATCACTTATTGAAATCATATGAAAGAAGCCCAGGGAAAAACATAAAATAATTGCTTTCATGTCAGAATTGGAAAGATACACAAATTTGTGGTGTATTAAGGTGACTTTGTAATTTTATTGAATAGTTTTCCACTTTGAAAGGAAAATAAATCATTAATTAAATGATAATCAAAGTATGATAGCATTCCTGACATGAACAAAATGAAGCTGATTTGGCATTAAATATGAAGTTGATGTTAATAACACTTTCATTTTTATATTTATAATGTTAATGTAATTAAGGTACTTGTGGTTTGTATAAAAACTGGATGAATAATTATTATGTTTAGACTAAGGTTAAATAAATTATTAGAGTATTCTTAATTGCAGGTTCACACAGAGTTAATGTGTTCATTCTATATGAGTATCATTCAGACTTTTTAAATGTTATTGCTCAACAAATTTACATTGTTTCATCCACATTTCACATATATTATACACGTTTTGTCATGTGCACTTGTATTTTTTATTTCTGTATATTTTGACAGCCTCAGAAAATAACTAATCTCTTCACACCTAAATGTATTCATAGCATTGGAATTTATTCTTCCTATATAACTATGTCTTGGTAACTTCATGGCCTTTAACAACCAGTATTCTATTCTATTCTATGAGATCAACATTTTTAGCTTCCACATAGCATATCATACAGTTTTTCTCTTTCTGTTCTAGCTACTTTCACTTTCCTCACCTACATTACCAACACATTATTCCAAGAAAACAAACAAAGATATGAATGAACGTGATAGTTAGAGAATATGTTGTGATTCTATGAGTACTGAAATTTCTTTACAAAAAATTAAATTTTGAAGGCAACCATTTGGCTAGCAGAAAGGTTTCAGGATATCTGTGTCCCATATTGAAGTGTGTGGATTTCATTCCAGTTCTGACTTCTGGGAGGTAGTGGTCATGTCTCAAGTTTCTGGGTTCTTTTCATATTTATGGGAGTTGTGCATTCAAATTCAGCACACACCAAAACCTGTCCCATTGTAGATGGAATTTGGGGAGTTAAGCAATGAATGGGAGCTCTTTCAGTCTCCATTTGCCTCATAGATAAATGATCTTTTAAAGTTTTTACATTAAAACAAAACAAAATGTGAAAAAAAAGGTTTCCTCCATGTATGAATCACTTTGAAAAAACAAATTCAGAAATTTGAAAAGCAAATTTAATTAAATTAACAAAACACTAAAGGAAATAAATTGTTCTTTCTTTGTTCTTTGTTCAGGGAAATTTGCCTTTTGCTAGCCTAGTGAAATGTGGTCTGACAAAATGATTCCCTTGCTATTTTCTGGTATATTTCTTTTCCCTGGGGATTCTACCATGCTGTTCAAACAACCACAGAAAATAAGACCATGCAGCAGGAGTACTCCCTTCAAGTGTAGGCTATCACTACAGAGTGTTACTAACAGAACTTCAACATAAAACTGTGGATACTCAGACCCCAACTGGCAGAAACATTTTCACTCACTTTATCCAAACAGATTAAAACTTTCAGAGCAAAATCCAATTCTACCTATAAATCATTGTGACATAGCCTATGACCAAAATTATGGCTCCTATAGCCATTTTAATATAGTTCAAATATTTGGTTGTTGTGTCCAAGATATAAGTTAGCCAAAAAATTATAAACAGCTTTTTGTTGATTTGATGCATGAGTAGGTAGGCAATATCATAAAACTGTCTATTTCATGTGGTTAATATTTTTCTTTCTGTAAATGTTAATTCACACTTCTTTGGAAACTATAACTAACAGGAAAAAGTAACTAATGAAAGTACTGACAGTGTCATAACTTTTTCCATCACTTCTTGTTAGAACATAAATATAGGTTGACATTCCTTTCCTTTCCACATAAAACTGTGAAGGTTATTAAAAAGCCCAAATACGATGGATTGAAAATTACAAAAAGGATGGATAAATTAGTTGGAGCATCATCTTGATAAGAAATTCATACCTAGACATGTGTGATTCAAGTACAATCTTTGTCATGAAATGAGGCAATAAGTCCGAGATCTAAACAGCACCATTCTCTTCTACAACTCCGACCTTTTTCAGAGTTTATATTTCTATTGTGTCTAATGGTTATAACGTGTACTATTGTGTTCCTGTGTTTTTGTGATTAGGAATTGCAGCTCAACATTCAGAGACATGGATTTATGTCAGAAACAACTCAAATTTTCAGCCCAGTCCAAATTTACAGGAAATTGTACTTCAGAGACTGTTGTACATAGTTCATCATATTTTTATAAATATGAAGATTCAGAAATAGGAACTCAGACATGGGATATGAACAATCCTAACGATGGGGTATAAATTATTATCTCTAACTCAGAACTGGCATCCAAGCTTTAGAAATAAATGCCTTCACTTTTCTCACCTTACTTCAAGATTTAATATCCTTCTATAAGGCAAATTTGTTTTCAGCTATTCTTACCTTAAACAGGACTTGCAAATTTAAGAAAGGATTTTAGTTTTGAAGCACAGTTACTACTTTAATCATGAAAGATAGAGAATTGGCAATAAATAGAAAATTGAAAGGGGGAGATGATATGATTCAAAGAAAAGGGGATTTAGAACAAAAATGTGCATTGTCTGCATTTATATTTTATACTATTTCTTATTTTTATTTAAGGAAGTGAAATTTCCCTTTTATTCATTTTATGAAAACAATTTCCTATCTTCACATTAATTTCGACAAGTATAAGATATGCATAATTATAATTATAATTCAAAGGCATATGCATGAGTATACAAGTATATATAGAATATTTTCAGTATTCATCAGAAGCAATTTATTGCTTCTATTTTCAGGTAGTGTGTAAGAGGACTTGATATTAATTGAATGAAACCAGAGCTGGATCTTGTCTTAGGTGGGAAAGACACATAGTATTCCGATACTTACAAACATAAAGGGTAACATCAAAGCATGGTAACTATTATAACAGAAAGCAACATGGTATCATGAGTATATGGAAGCAGAGAATATAATCTAGCTGCCCTTCTGAGGATACACTATTCGAGAAGAGATGAGGCCTGGAAGGTAAATAGAAAGTAAACAGCCCAAGACAGGTGACATCTAGACTAATTGCTGAAAATGTTATTATAAACCGGGTAGGGCAAGTAAGAACCTCAGAGAAGAAGGATTAAGGAACACTTGAATGCAAAAACAGTTGATTGGGACTGGAGTGGAAAGAAAGATGAAGAGACAGAGAGATTAGCAGAGATTACTAACCTCTCATCAAAACATGCTTATTCTTCCGAACTATACACAACCAGTCTATTTCCCATCACCCTTACAATTGTGTGTGGCTATTTGTCCAAGCTCCAGGTCTATAGACAAAGAATGGAATTAATGTAAATTGAGCCCAGATCTGATGTAAAATGTCCCCTTTTTATGCTTTCCCATGTGCTTTTGTATCAACTCATTGGAGATGACTGTGCTGACATTGTAGAAATGGGGAAGTATCTATCTGCTTATGTTACTAAGTGAACTGTGGAGTAGAATTTCTCATTATTATGCATCAGAATGATAAACTTTAAATCTTTAACAGGTTTGTTAAAGCAAAGATCAGTAGGCCCTTCCCCATAGGGTTTTATGTGTTAATTCTAAGTGGGATCTGAGAACCTGCGTTTTTATCAAGTTGCAAGATGATGATTATAATTTATCATAATTTATAATTATCCTCTTCATGAAGATTCCTCTTTTCCCATTCCTAATTATTAGCTTATAAAGTTAGCACATGACTCAACGCTGGTTAAATGTGAGGTACGAGGAAGTTTGTAGTGCAATGACTTGAATTAATTTTTTAAACTACAGCCTTGAAACATAAACAGTTTAGTTGATCAGTTCCTGCCTGGGCGAAAGTAATGTTTAGAACTCCTGCAGCTAGCTTGTGCAGATGAGAAGAGCACATGAAGGCCAAACCACCTTAATGAATCTAACAAAGATGCTGCCAAGAATAGGAATCATATAACAAATAATGGAGTGGAGACCAGAGGCGCTGGTATTAGAAGCCCACATAATTCAAGGTTTTGCTGGATGACACTCTTCAGTGATTTTTTTTCTTCTTAGATAAAAATGTTTTTCAGTCCTCTAAAGGTGTTATGTAAAACCTTTTTCTTGAAAAAACTTTGAACTGGACAAATGAATTACATTCTGAAATAACATATCATGCAAATACTGTTATTTTTCAGAAAGAAACTCAATATTTTCTTCCAGGAGTAGTTATCTATAGTTTTCTCAGGGCCACTAAAGACAGAAAATGAATCTCTCCAGTTCCAGCTATCTAAAAACAACTTATATTACTAATGTATTATCACTTATTTATTTAGCAATACTTACCATAAAGTATGAAACCTTAAGATTGTTGCCACTTAATATATGAAATGTCATTACTACTAGCTAAAATCATGCATTACATAGGACATTTCAGGCAAAAACTAAAAATTCTTATTATATTAGAAAATTTTGGGACTCCAAGGAGGCTGAATAGGAAAAAGACATGCTGCTTTTGACTAGGAGAAAGTAGCAGAAGAAAAGTGAAGAAATATATTCCCAGGAGAGACTTGGAGAGAAGTTTGTAGCGGAAATTCTACAGAAAGGAGAGGGACACGTGGAGCAGCATGGAAGGTATGGACACACAGCAGTGAATGTAAACGCCACAATGACTTCCACAGCTTGGGGGCTGGAGGAGATGCAAGCATCTGAGACTGACATAGAGCAGACTGTGACAACCTGTGCCACTAGTGATATTGCCTAAGAGAATTCATTGCGGATCCCACTGATTTTGAGTCCAGCCTGGAATCCTAGAAGGGGGCAGGGTACCCACCTAACCCAGTGAAAATTAAGCATGTTTCTTTTTTTTTTTTAAAGATTTATTTAGTTATTTGAAAGGCAGAGTTACAGAGAGGCAGAGGCAGATGGAGAAAGGTGTTCCATCCACTGGTTCACTCCCCAGATGGCTTCAATGGCTGGAGCTGCACCAGGAGCCAGCAGCTTCTCCTGGGTCTCCCACATGGGTGCAGGGGCCCAAGGACTTGAGCAATCATCTACTGCTTTTGCCATAGCAGAGAGCTGGATCGGAAGTGGAACATCTGGGACTCGAACCAGTGCCCATATGGGATGCAGGTGCTGCAGATCAGGGCTTTAACCTGCTGTGCCACAGTACCTGCCCTAAAGCAAATTTCTTAGTCCACAATCCTCCCAACAAGGGTACCCAGCTACCAATGGGGAGAAGACAATGTCTTGACACAATTAGAGGCTGTGTGGGTTCTCTTGCATGCATGTGGCCAGGGCATTTTACCAGAGGGTGAAATGTGTGTTCACCACTGACTTTGAGTCTTGCTGGGAGAGTTGACAGGGGCTGGTCACCATGTAGGACTGTGGATTGCCCCTGTCATCTCAATATGTCACTGGTTTCAGGGCTCAAGCAGCCAAGGTAGAACACCCACATGCAGCTGGTTCTGGAAACATCTTCGCTCTCCATGGACAGGGCAATTAGTCGGTCTGAACTTATCCTCTGCACTTCATGGCTATAGAAGACTTGTGCACTGTGACTGTGGGAGTTCTGTGACTGAGAGTAGAGCATGGGATATACATGGGTCTCTGAGCAATTGCTGTGTCAGACATCAGAAGCTAAGAGTTCGCTGATGGTATGAGGTTCATTATTGCAAAGGGTTCCTTGCTCATACTGAAGACCACATAGATCCTTTGTTCAGTTCATGTGCCAGAGTGCATGGGAGTTGTACGCACTGCAGGCTAACCCTGGTAAGGGATCACCTTTGAGGAGAAGGGGTGAAGTTGTGGTTATGCCACAGAAATGATCACATCCTCTCTTATACTGAAGATAGAGGAGATCTACCATGCCTAACTTGGGTATCAACCTTGATTCTCACCCCCTACTTGAGCACTGACCATAGTTCATTGGCACCACAAGGCACATGAATCTGGATTATGACTGAAGGCACAGAAACTACACTAAGCCACAGAGGCATAGTTCAAAGATAAAATCCATCACAGAAGAAAATCACAAGTATTTCCACAAATGTATAAATATACATGCAAAAATCAAAGAAACTATAACAAGAAGACTTCATGAAATCTCAAAGAAACACACCAAAACTTTAAAATTCAAATGGAAAAAATGAAGAGATTCATGAAATGTCTGATAAGGAATTCAAAAGATTAATCATAGGCTATTTAGAAACAATTAGAAGGCAATTCACGAGTTAAAGAAATCCACACATGACATGGATGAAAAATTTTACTGTGAGATTGAGATTTTGAAGAGAAATCTATAGAACTATTAGAAATGGAAAATTCACTATGTCAAATAAAAATACAGTGGAAGACCTTAAGAATAGATTTTGAGAGGCAAAAGAAAGTATATCCAAGCTAGAAGAAAAATCTTTTGAAATATCTCAGTCAGACCAAAGAAGAAGAAGAAAAAGAAAAAGAAGAAGGAGGAGGAGGAGGAGAGGAGGAGGAGGAGAAAGAAGAAGAACAAGAGAGAAGAAATTAGAAAAATTAAAAGCAGCGTTGAAGATGTATGGGATATTATCAAACAAGACAAAAAATGAGTCTTAGGAGTTCCTGAAGGTTCAGAAAGAGAGAATGGATTAAAAAGTCTATCTGGGAAATAAAAAAAAGAAAACTTCCCTAATTTAGGGAAACACAGGGACATCCAAATACAGGAAGCAAATCAAATTCCTAGCAGATAAGACCAGAAAAGATCTTCAACACAACACATTCCATCAAACTCTCCATAGTAGAACATAAGGATATGATTTTAAAATGTCCATGAGATAAATACCAGATTATCTTCAGAGGATATCCAATTATAAACAATGCTGATCTTTCATTAGAAACCTTAGAGATTAAGAGAGAATGGAGAGATATAGTCCAATGTTTAAAAGAAAAAAAAAAACTGTCAGTCCAAAATACTGTACCCTACAAAGCTCTCAATTAGAAGTGAAGGTGCAATAAAGGCCTTCTATACAAGCAAAAATTGAAAGAATTTGACACTACTCATCCAGCCTTACAAAAGACGCTTAAGGATATGCTACACACAGAAACACAAAGACATGGTCATCACTATGAAAGAAGGTGAAAACAGAAAATATCCCAGTAAAAGTACAAAGTAAACTCAAAGCAAACAATAGGAACATTTATGGAAAAATGTCAGGGCCTTGCCATTACTTATCAATAGTAACCTTAAATATAAATGGTTTAAATTATCCAATTAAAATAAACTGACTGACTGAATGCATTAAGTAATAGGATCCACCTATTTGCTGCCTGCAAGAAATACATCTCATAAAGAAAGATACACTCAGACTGAAAGTGAAAGAATGGAAGATATTACATGCTAATGGAAAACAGAATGAGCAGGGGTAACAATACTAATATCAAACAAAATAGACTTTAACACAAAAACCTGTTAATGAAGACAAATAAAGGCATTATTAAGGGATCAATTCAACAGGAAGATGTGACTATAATAAATGTATATGCACACAATGCCAGGGTACCTGGCTATTTAAATGTAATGTTAATAGATCTAAAGGGAGAAGTAGACTCAAATACAATAGTCATGGGGGACTTTATACACCATTTTAATCAATAGACATATCAACTAAACCGCAAATCAACATGAAACAATAGGGCTAATGAACAGTGTATAATAAATGGACCTAACTGATAACTACAGAATATGTCTTCCCACAATTACAGAGTACACCTTCTTTTCATTAGTGCATGGAACTTTCTCAAGGATAGACCATATGCTAGGCCATAAAGCAAGTCCCAGAAAATTAAAAATAAAATGAAATCATAACATGCATTTTTTTCTGACAGCAAAGTAATCAAGCATGAAATGAACAATTTAAGAAATGCCAGAAAATATGCAAATTCATGGAGATTGAACATCATGCTCTGAAATGAACAATGGGTCACAGAAGAAACCAAAAGGGAACTTAAAAATTTCTGGAAATGAATAAATTGGTAACACAACATGTCAACATGTATGGGATACAGCAAAAGTACTGTTAAGAGAAAAGTTTATAGTAATTAGTGCCTCCACCAAGAAATTGGAAAGACACCAAAAAATGATCTATTAATGCATCTTGAAGACCTAGAAAAACAACAAACTAAATGCAAAAAAATAGGAGTAAAGAAATAATTACTTTATTTATTTATTTTTATTTTTTAATAGGTATGTTTTTCTTTCTTTTTCTTTTTTCTTTTCTTTATTTTTGACAGGCAGAGTGGACAGTGAGAGAGAGAGAGACAGAGAGAAAGGTCTTACTTTATTGTTGGTTCACCCTCCAATGGCTGCTGCGTCCAGCACTGCAGCCGGTGCACTGCGCTAATCCAAAGCAGGGAGCCAGGGGCTTCTCTTGGTCTTCCATGTGGGTGCAGGGCCCAAGCACTTGGGCCATCCTCCACTGCACACCCTGGCCACAGCAGAGAGCTGGACTGAAAGAGGGGCAACCGAGACAGAATCTGGCTCCCCAACCGAGACTAGAACCCGCTATGCCAGCACCACAAGGCAGAGGATTAGCCTATTGAGCAGCAGCACCAGCCAAGAAATAATTACAATTAGAGAAGAAATAAAGAAAATTGAAGAAATAAAGAAATAAAGAAAAATGAACCAAAAATAAAACCAGGAACAAGAACCAAATCGATAAATCATAGTTGAAAATAAATGTAAAAATGGATACCACAGAAATAAAAAGAATCATCCAGAACTACCACAAACAGCTATATAACAGCACATGGAAAATCTGGAAAAGATGGATAGATTCCTGAACACAGACAAGCTAACCAAATTGAGTCTTGCAGACATAAAAAACCTAAATAGACCAATAACCCAGATGGAAAATTGAATCAGAAAGAAAGACCCTCCCAGGAAAGAAAAGCTAAGGATCAGATGGCTTCACTATTGAATTTTACCAGACAATTAAAGAACCAATTTTAATTGTTTTCAAACTATTCGAGTAATTGAACAGTAAGGCACCCTCCTGAACTTTCTAGGAAGCCAGAATCACCTTAATTACAAAACCTGAAAAAGATACAATAAAGAAAGGGAACTACGGGTCAATATCACTGATGAAGATAGATACAAACATTTTTGACAAAGTATTAGCTAATCAAATCCAAAAATATATCCAAAAGATCATTCACCAGGGTCAAGTAAGATTTACTCCTGTTATATACAGATCTTTCAACACAAGAAAATCAAAAGTCTGTGATATAGTGCATTAACAAACTGAAGAATAAAAAGGAAATGATTATCTTGATGCAGAGAAAGCATTTCATAAAATACAACATTCTTTAAGGATAAATACTTTGAGCAAATTGAGTACATACAGAATATTCCTCAACAAATCAAGGCAATATTTAACAAAACATAGCCAGGATTCAATTGAAGGGAAAAATTGGAAACATTTCCACTAAGATCCAGAACCAGAAAAGGATGTTCACTTTCAGCAATTCTATTCAGTATAGTCCTGGAAGTTTTAGTTAGAGCCATTAGGCAAGAAAAATAAATCAAAGGGATATGAACTGGAAAGGAGGAATTCATATTATCCCTGTTTTCAGATGAGATGTACCTATACATAGGGGAACCTAAAGATTCCATTAGGAGACTATTGGAACACAAAAGAGAGTTTGGTAAAGTTGAAGAATATAAAATTAACAAACAAAAATTAATAGCTTTTGTATACGTTGACAATGTATTGGCAGAAAATGGCCTTGTAAGATCAATCCTATTCACAATAGCTACCAAAATTTAAATAACTTGGAATAAATTTAACCAAGGAGAAAAAAAAAAACTCAATGATGAAAATTACAAAACATTAAAAATAAATTAAGAGAACACACAAAAAAGGTAAAATCTTCCATGTTCATGGATTAGAAGAACTAATATCACTAAAATGCCCATACTACCAAAAACAATTTACAGATTCAGTAAGTTCACAGTCATACGAAAAAGATATTAAAATTCATATTGCAGCACAGGAAACACTGAATAGTTAAAGCATTCTTAAACAACATAAACAAAGCCAGAGATACCACAATACCTGATCTGAAGATTTAATACAGGGCAATTATAATTAGAACAGCTTATTACTGTCACAAAATGGATATGTGAGCCAATAGAATCTAATAGATAATACAGAAATCTCTCTAAACTTCTACGACCAACTAATCTTCAAAAGGAGTTAAAATCAATATCTGGAAAAAGGACAGGCTCTTCAACAAGTGGTGCTTGGAAAATTGGATCTCCACATGCATAACTATGAAAGAAGAACACTACCTACACTTGTACATTTCTAAATGAGCAAATCCATATTAGAAATTCAGATGACTTTGTAAAGTCAATATGTTAAGTAAACTGTAATAAGTTCAACATTTCTGCTTTTGTTGTGTTCTTTCTGTATAATGTTAGCTTTGAATGTTATTATATTTCAGTATTCTTCTCATCCATGAAATAATATAATTTCCTTACCTTTCTCAAAATATAAGGACTTCCTATATGTCCCTACTTTTTTATGTTTGTTTGAGACCAAAGGTATAGATCCTTTACTTCTTATATCTCTAATAAGAAAACAAGGACAACACCATACATAAATGGTTTGAGGGGATAGAAATGTTTATCCTGGGTCTGCCTTTGTGGTGTAGCTGGTAAAGCTGCTGCCTGCAATACTGGCATTGCCAGTTCAAGTCCTGGCTACTCTGATTCTGATCCAGCTCCCTGCTAATGTCCTGGGAAAGATGGATGGCCTAAGTGTTTGGGCCACTGACAACTGTGGCCATCTGGGCAGTGAACCAGTTGGTGTAGGATACCTCCGCCCCTGCTCCTGCTCTGTCTCTTCCTCTCTCTTTGTAGTTCGTTCAAATAAATGAATAAATCTTTTAAAGACAGAAATATTTAGCCTGATTGCAACATCATAAAATGTATTATGAATCAAAACATCATATGACATCCCATAAATACATATATTTTTATGTATCACATACAAAATAAATTTGAAAAAAGAAAGTAATACCATAAGCATTATGCAAAGCAGCTGATAGTCAATTTAATTTAGACAAGATTGTAAAGAACAGTGAGCACTACAAAAAAAATTGAGTAGTGCAATTTAAAATCATATCTATGAACATTGCTGATGTGGACATTATTTGTTACCTGTACTGATGGATAAGTATAGGAATTGAGAATCAAGTTTTATCTTATCTCATTATTGAATAACAATCTTAAAATGATACATGCTGATTTTTTGTAAACTTATAACTGACCCTACTTACAGGAGCACTTTCTAAACACATAACGCATTGGAAACAGAAAGCAAATACTTATTTCTAGCTATACTTATTGTCTATCTGTTCTGGAAAAGAATGCACTCCCAGATTATCAGACTTTTACTAGAAAAGTATTGCAAGCTTCTGTGCACTTTGACCAATCTTCAGTGTTGTCTTAAACAAACTATATTCTAAATACCATTATTGAGTACAAGTGGAAAATTCAGTGAATTTGTTGACCACTTCTTTTAATTTTATTTTTATTTTATTTTTATTTTTTGACAGGCAGAGTGGACAGTGAGAGAGAGAGACAGAGAGGAAAGTCTTCCTTTTCCATTGGTTCACCCTCCAATGGACGCCGCGGCTAGCGCGCGGCGGCCAGCGCACCGCACTGATCCGAAGCCAAGAGCCAGGTGCTTCTCCTGGTCTCCCATGGGGTGCAGGGCCCAAGTACCTGGGCCATCCTCCACTGCACTCCCTGGCCACAGCAGAGAGCTGGCCTGGAAGAGGGGCAACCAGGACAGAATCCGGCGCCCCGACCGGGACTAGAACCCGGTGTGCCAGCGCCGCAGGGCGGAGGATTAGCCTTGTGAGCCACGGCACTGGCCTTGTTGACCACTTTTAATTCATTAAAACTGCAGCCAGATTTTTTTTAAGGAAAAAATACTAACATCTTCAGGTACATTTGTTGTGTAGTTCAGCTTAGACTACATGTCACTTCCTTGGGTTATCTGGTCCTTGTCGTCTCTTCAGACTTGCGTAATGTCTTATTCTCAGTCATTTAAGATTCATCCAGTTTTCTGTGTCTTTTGTTTCTTCAAACAGATTTTTCTATATCCCAATTTAGTCATATCATTTTGTCTTTTTTTAAAAGTATTATTCTTATTTCTTCTGGCTAATTACTGCTAATTCTTTTCTTCTTTTCCAGCTATTTTTCCTCCCATCCACTTCATTTGCAAGGCTAGGTTAAGTTCATGAGTTCCACTAGCAACTGTACTTCCTTTGTAGAACACTGCATTCAATGTCTTCTCTAGACATTTATTTCAAATTTATTTTTCTTATTGTACTGGAGTCTGTGAAGACAGGACTTGTGCTGCTCTATTGAACTCAGAATCTCTCCTTCATATTACACTGCAGTATTCATGAGTGTAGTTCTGTGCTTATTTTATCAGTAACACCTTTTAACCTCTACCACACAGTGAGTGTTACATATTTGTTTCTAAAATGAATTAATTAAGGCTTCAAATTTTGTTGAAGGTGAAGCTATTCTGCTTTGATTATTTTCCTTTTTCTTCTACTTGAAGAGCATCCTATAAAATTTACTGATAATGCATTTTAAGCTATAATGATATGATTGGAATCTATGTAACTTTTGAAATATCCTACTGCTATTGTGACAATATTCATAAACTATATATATTTAAATCCACATGTATGAATATATAATAAGTTAGGTTTTCATCTCTATAACAAAATGCCTGAGAGAAATTACTTATTAAGAGAAGAAGTTTGGTGTGTCTGGCAGATTTGGACGTTCACATTCCAAGATCTTGTGGGGTCAATTTGTTTCCCTAAGTGCAGGAGATGTCAATGGCAAAGCCCTCAGGAGGAATGATCATGTAGTGACCCAGGAAGCCAAGGGAATGGCTAGACCAGCCTTGCTTTTTATCACCAACTCTCTCATGAGAACCATCTTCCAAGGATAAACCATTAGCAACCTATGGTCTTTCCACTTAATGCTCTACTTAAATGCCATAATTGGATTGTGTTTCCTTTACTCTTAACACTATTAACCAGTAACTTTAAGGATTAAATGTCTGAGTGAATTTAGCATCCAGCAGCCAAATTTGTTCAAACCATATTGTATTTTGCTTTATAAACACACATGTTACACTATATAGACACACTACATATATATGTGCGTGTATGTATGTATATATGTATATATATAGTATCCTGAAACAACTTTACGTAAGTATATGTATCCCAGTTTTACTCTAATGAGTACATTTATTCAATAACTCTCACTACTTCATAAATATGGTATGTGTGCATGTAAAATCAGATCAAAAAAGTGAAATCATTTTCAGAAATTCTGTAGTCCAGGATTATCTCTAAAATATATCATTGATAGTTCATATAATATTCTGTTCTTTAATTTCTGCCCATGATAAATAAAAACTAGAAAATAAAATAGTCATGGATTGATGCTAGCATGTTTCTAATGAAATAATGAAATGATGCTATAAAATACCTTTGTGAATTAAAATGCATTCAGATTTATCCTATAATTACTTTTGATTGAGATTAGAAAATATATGTAGCCCTTAAACATAGAAAAAATTGCATATGTTTTGTTGAAATTCAAGAAAATGAGTATAATATCCTAACCTTGGGCATAATATGTTTGGATTTGAGTATTTCCTCTCATTTTCAAGTTTAGCTTGCTGCTTTCGTTCTCTAAAGACTTATACAGGCTCATGTATTTTCTTTTTGAGCCAAGCGTCTAATTGCCATTTTTTATTTTCTGTTTTACAATGGCTGTCATTGGATAATGGAAGAATCAATCAAACTTTTTTACTTCATGTCCCTGCAGCAACAGAACTTTATTATTTTTACTCCAGTGACACCGAGAAGCTTGAATCAATATTGACAAAACATCAGGTCTTTCTGAAAAACTTTGCTATGATAGCACTCAAAGCTTAACTATTTCACATCTTTTATAGCTATGAAAACTCAAAATTTATTTTCCTCACAAACACATACATCTTAATTTCTTGGAAAATCATTCTGCTGTGCTTGAAATGCAGTCACTACAACTGACTTCCAAAGCTTAACATTCATCTCCATGTGTGAAAACAGAATTAAGCATTAAACAAAGAGAACTTTATGATAGAGTTAAAGATTAATTTCTTTTTAGAAGGGGAAGCTGGTCTTTGAAGCAACATGATCTTGCTCCTGCTATTGGTGGAAAAGTTGAATTTCTATCTCAACTAGCAGAAAAACTTACTCACAGGTAAAAGGAAAGTTTAAACCTAGAAATAATTCATACTGAAGTTGTGTTCATCATTGATATTGATCATTTGAAAACTCTCCCAACTGCATGCATAATAATTTTTTTCTTATTAAAATACTTATAATTTTGTTCTTAATTTGTTAATTTTGAGTAATGGAATAGACAATAAAATATACCTGATAAGCTTATGTGGTTTGCATTTTCTTGGATTAAATTCTTTGCAGGATTCCAAATTCAGTATCAGAACTCCTAAATTTTTTATTGCTTTTTTTGGGTGTGGGTTGTTTCTTTGACCTTCTTCTGCTCTTTATCCATGACAAAATTTATCAGAATATCCAATGTTTCTATCAGGCAATGCATCTCATTCACTATATATTACTGAAGAGTTGGTCTCAGTTGTGGTTCAAACTTGACAAATGTTGAATGAGAGAAAATTAGTAATGCAACAATGTTAAAAAAAACAGACTGCAGAGAGTAGATATATGAAATATTTGTTGTGTGATGTCCATTTACACTTATTAACTTTTAACTCTCAGAGCACAATGTGTTTAAGTTAATATATTTTTGCTAAATACACAACTCTTGCTGTTGGTGATTGCCTATTTTTTCAAGCATGGATACTAAGTCAGATTTTTGTATATAGTTTAGTTTAAAAAATTGAAAGATGTGGAGTTGTAACTCAGTTCTTCCAAACTCCAGGATTCTATCACAGTGTACTCGCTGTTCTTTAAATACAGCCAGGGAGGTCCTCACCCTCCATTCTTTCCTGAATTTTTATTTTCTTCTAAAGTGATTTGTTTCTGTGTAAGAAGCAGTTATTGCTTTTAGAATTCAATAGATTTTGGATATTTCCAAAATTTTAAATATTGAAATTGGTTCTGTTATCACAGTAAAAATGTGATTTTATTTAAATTTAGTAGTAAAATGTGTCAGGAACTATTTCAATATCTACCTTTCCAGTAAAGACAGAAATAGCATATTTTACATTCAAGATTAAAATATTTCCTGGTTTTATGGATAACAAAAGACCTGATTAATCATATACTACTTGAAAAGTAGTAATAGTAGTAATTAAGAAAAGGAAGTATGCATGGATATATCTATATGCAATTCATATCTCTTGTATTTCCTATGTACTTATCTTTCTTTTATTTTTATTTGACAGATAGAGTTAGACAGTGAGAGAGAGACAAAGAGAAAGGTCTTTCTTCTGCTGGTACACCCTTCAAATGGCCACTACAGCCGGCACACTGCGCTGATCCGAAGCCAGGAGCCAGGTGCTTCTCCTGGTCTCTTATGCAGGTGCAGGGCCCAAGGACTTGGGGCGTCCTCCACTGCCTTCATGGGTCACAGCAGAGAGCTGGACTGGAATAGGAGCAACTGGGACTAGAACCTGGCACACATAAGGGATGCAGGCGCTGCAGGTGGAGGATTAACCAAGTGAGCCATGGCACCGGCCCCTACCTATTTTTCTACCTACCTGCCTAATTAATCTTTCCATGTATTATATGTATAAGGATATTTCAAAAAACTTGAGAGAACTTAAATATGCATTCCACAAATTTTTAAGAAGTACTCCTGTATGTCTTCTACATATATGCAAAAATAGAAACTAAGACATATGGATTTTAAATACACATGTCTATATGCATTTATCTACATTAGAAGTAAATTGTACATACTTTCAAATCAGCCTCATTGTAATATGTTTGCATCTACTCATATTTACAGATCTTTCACGAAAACAAACATAAATTGGTTACAGGTAAACCCCTTACATTTAGTTTAATTTGGTCTACATATGTATTGCCTACAATAATAGAAGGGATTAGTATAAATGAAATAGAAGGAGTTAGTATAAATGAAAAAGAACACAAGTTAAATTTCTGGTTCCAAATGAATCAAGCATGACGTGAAAATATTAAATTCATGTAACCTCTGTGTTCCATCTAACAGAATTGAATTTTCCAAAGGGGGAAAATATAGATTGATGTTTTAAAAATTACTACAGGGTATAAACTACACTATCGCTCTACAACAAGCCTAACCTATTAGTAGAAAATGTCCATGAAAAATTGACATTTTTACACAAATTTACATTGCTTCATCACTGTTATGCATCTTATTGCAGACAAAGTTGATGACTTGAATTCATGATTGATTTATGAGCATTGGAGAAATGAGGCAGAAAGTATTGGCTTGGTTGCCAAGGAGTCCATTTAGGGCAACCAATAATTACACTGAGAATTAGATTGTGTGAAATTGGAAAAGTGTAAAAGAGTCCATGACATTAGTAATTATGTGGAAAATGAAATGAATATCTTACATATTTGCTTTCATATATAATTCCTCCTCTAGATATTATATTTTCTTCATACTCATTTTCAGAACCAGCCAATATTATTGATGTGACATCTATTTTAAAGTAGAGTGAAAGCAAAAAAGACTCTAAACTGTATTCAAACTTTGGGCAAGAGGAGAATGAAAATAAGTTGGGGAAGTGGTTTCTTATTAATATTAATACAATTCAATATGCACAATTTCTGCCTCTTATACTTCTTTCTCTTAATAATGGCTCAGATGACAGTGGGAAATTTGTTCAATGCAAATGATAAATATTAAAACTCCTTGCTGAATAAGTTATTTTTATTCTGTTGGTTAAACACTCACAAATACATATACACCTATAGATGTTTCTATTTCTACAGGTTAGGTACATTTAAAAATTTAAATTTAAACCCATGACCTGTAGCAACTATAGAATTAAATTACTTTTTTTACTATTTAAAGAGCTCCAAATTGTAGAGCAGAGTGTGTCATAATATTGAATTGTACTTTTTGGACATTTATTCAATTCAATTTATTATAAATCTGAGGAAACATAATTTGAAATTTTAATTGTAAATTATAAGTACATAAGTGAAATATTCTTATAAAACTGCTTATATACTATATTTAAATTAAAATACTTTTCCATTCCTATTTTTTGTCTAATGCTTTTTTTCCTCTTTTTTATTTAGTAAATATAAATTTCCAAAGTACAGTTAATGAATTACAATGGCTTCCCCCCCATAATTTCCCTCCCACTCACACCCCTCCCATCTCCCACTCCCTCTCCCATTCCATTCACATCAAGATTCATTTTCAATTATCTTTATATACAGAAGATCGATTTAGTATATATTAAGTAAAGATTTTATCAGTTTGCACCCACACAGAAACACAAAGTGTAAAATACTGTTTCAGTACTAGTTATAGCATTACTTCACATTGGACAACACACTAAGGACAGATCCCACATGAGAAGTAAGTGCACAGTGACTCCTGTTGTTGACTTAACAATTTGACACTCTTGTTTATGGTGTCAGTAATGTCCCTAGGCTCTATTCATGAATTGCCAAGGCTATGGAAGCCTATTGAGACTGCCGACTTCGATCTTATTTAGACAAAGTCATAGTGAAAGTGGAAGTTCTCTCCTCCCTTCAGAGAAAGGTACCTCCTTCTTTGATGGCCCTGTCCTTTCCACTGGGAAAGAACTCACAGAGATCTTACATTTAGGTCTTTTTTTTTTTTTTTTCAGGGTGTCTTGTCTTTCCATGCCTGAAATACTCTCATGGGCTCTTCAGCCATATCTGAATGCCTTAAGGGCTGATTCTGAGGCCAGAGTGCTGTTTAGGACATCTGCCATTCTATGAGTCTGCTGAGTATCCTGCTTCCCATGATGGATCGTTCTCTCCCTTTTTGATTCTATCAATTAGTATTAGCAGACACTAGTCTTATTTGTGTGATCCCTTTGACTCTTAGACCTATCAGTGTGATCAACTGTGAACTGAAATTGATCACTTGGACTAGTTTGATGGCATTGGTACATGCCTCCTTGATGGGATTGTATTGGGATCCCCTGGCACATTTCTGACTCCACCATTTGGGGCAAGTCTGATTGAGCATGTCCCAAACTGTACATCTTCTCCTTCTTTTTTCCCACTGTTGTATTTAACATGGATCACTTTTCATTTAAAATTTAAACACTTAAGAATAATTGTGTATTAATTACAGAGTTCAACCAATAGTACTAGAACAAAACAAAGAAAAAATACTAAAATGGATAAAGTATTACATTGTACATCAACAGTCAGGACAAGAGTTGATCAAGTCACTGTTTCTCATAGTGTCCATTTCATTTCAACAGGTTTCTAATGCTTTTTTTTTTCAAAAACATTTATTTGGTGACAGAATCTAAAAATATTTTCAGTCACCCTCCAAATGTTTTGCTTCTGACCAATGGATTAATCTTTGCTAAGTTATGTTTCCAAAATGCAATTTCCTATTTCAGTAATCTACAATCACTCTCAGTTTCTTATATGATAAAGTATAAAATAAAATTGTCTTAGAACAGGTTTACCCTTGCAGATGTGTTTTCAACATTTATATCCTGAATTTCTTTCTCTCTTTCTTTTTCTTTTATAGAAAAGAATGACCTGGGAGGTATTAATAACTTATTTCATCAATGCTTTGGATAGTCCAATATCGAAGAAATATGAGCAAAGTAGTCATGAAAAGCAAATAAATGATATTTGTTACAAAATATAAAAGTAATAAGTTTTGATATATTTGGACATGTATACTTTTGTCCAGTAAATTCACAGATCCAAACTATCAAATAGTATCCATCTCTTCAAGAGTTGATGAAAACTGCAAAACTACCAGCAACGAGACCGTCCTTTCTCCAGGGATTGACTTTAGCTCATTTTTCAAAGATTAGTTGGTTGAAAGTATATGGTGTTCAGAAAATTGGATTTCTGTAAGTACATGGTATTGAGAAAATTTTTCCTCTGTATGCAGAAATATGAAATAAGACCCCTACCTTACACTTTATACAAAAATCAATTTACAATTGTTCAAGGATCAAGGATCTAAGTCTATGACCTGATTCCATCTGAGAACTCTATAAGACATTAGCATAGGTTACAGGTGATAAAAACAAACATAGCTGCGTCACCACTGTGGCAGAGTGGGTAAAGCTACTGCCTGCATCACTGGTTTCACATATGGGAGCTAGTTGGAGTCTTGGCTGTCCCACTTCTGATCCAGCTCATTAATTTTGCTACTTTTGATGATGTGGATTACCCCTATTGTTGTTGTAACAATTTATGGCACATATTCCAAGTTTAAAAATATATATTCTTATACCCTGCATGCCAGAGACTTCACTGAGTCAGTCGGTGATGGCTCAAGTAGTTAAGTCCCTCCCACTAATGTGTAACAACTGACCTGAATTCTCAGTTCACAGTTTCAGCCTTGCCTATCTTCAGATGTCTCAAGGATTAGGGAATGAAACCAAAGATGTGAATCTCTCACTCTCTCACACACACACAGCACACTCACACACGCACACACACATACACTTCTTTGAAATAAAGAGAAAGAAAGAGAGAGAAAGAAATAGAAATAAATAAACAAAGAAAGAAAGAGCGAGAGAGAAAAAGAAATAGAAAGAAAGAAAGAAAGAAAGAAAGAAAGAAAGAGAAGAAAGGAAAGAATGCCTTTCTCTGTCATTTCCTCTTTGTAATCACTAGCATCACATGCAATGTTGTCCATATTTCAATGTTCTGTTTTGGGTCATGAGGTATTACTGAAGAATATAAAGTGTTAAGACAAAAGACTGAAATTGTGTGCCTCCAAAATGTCTATTTTCTTACTATCAGAAATAAATCAATCTATATCCTTTTCAGCTACTGTTAATTTGAATGTGTATATTGTATACAATTGAATCTAAATCTAAATGACACAGGCACCTTGTAACAAATCAAACATCTGTATGTCAGTTAATGAAAGACTAAGTCCATCAAAGTGATGTTCCAGTTAGAGAACAGTCAGACTGCAGGACTTTATTTGTCACTGCTAGGATTCGTAAGAGGGTACAGTTGAGAGAGCAAAAATGAAGAGATGTTTCTCCATAGAGGGGTATAATAGTCTGATAAGTGAATTTGTGTGTGAACGGGTATTTTCCTCATGCTCCTAAAATGAGTTAGCTATTCTAGAAGAACTATAACGATAAAATCATTTTTTCCTGACTTTATTGGAATTTTGTTCAGATATCCTTGGTAACAATGAGAACAGAATAGTTGAATTTGAGTGCCAGGAAACAAACAACCAAAAAAAATGAATATGAAAAAAATACAAAGTCAGTAACAGCATTGATTCACATTTTCTATATTTTGTGATCTAATCAGTTTCTGTGACAGTGTCTAGCATAGAATGAAAGGCCCTCAGTGGGTGAGAGAACAACGTAATCTACTGGTGATCCCAGCCTCACCATAGATTCTCCCATCCAATTGTCGTGAAAATAGCAGAGCCACTGTGACTTAAAGAGCTACATTGTCTGGGAAAAAGGGGTGTCTTGTTGGTAATTGGCATTGTCTCAGGAGTGCTAACTGTAGGGTTTAATTGCCATTGCATCTGAATCCATAGATTAATATGTATTTCTTATTTTAAAAGCAATAGCCTCTTCATACATTTCTATTGTGAAAGCCTGAATATTGAAATTCTACCCCTTTGAAATTAAAGCAGGAAATTAAGTAGTAATCTTGGGTTCTGAGTGCTGTAATTTTTATTATCTATTAGACATAGCAATGGGCAAATTATGACAACAACTATTTAAGCTATCCATAGCTGGGGCCTATATTACTCATTCATAATTGTCTCCTTATATACATTGTACTTTTGTAGGGCCAGTTTCAATATGGTCTGAATGCACCCTGTCTCTTCATCTCTGCTAGTGCAGTTAATTTTCCATAATTCTCTTCCCATCCTTATTATTATTACCTACATTATATTCAGAAACCATGGAGTTTGGTGAATATTTTGTGAATAATTTGAGAGAATTGCATTGTATGGGATTTCATTACAATCATTTTGCAGAGTGTCTTCAGGGACTGCCTGAATTGCAGTGAACGCTCTGGCCTCCTGCCATGGTGCTTGTGCCCTGAGAACCTCCCTACTGTTATCTCGTGCATTAGGATCATATGTTTAATTATGCCCCACTAAACCATTAGCTCCTGGAAAGCTGGTCATTTTCTTATTACTTAGAGTTGTGTTCACCATATTTCAACAGAGTTTAATTAGTAAGCATTCCTTGAATGAATAATACAGGCAAGAATATATTGTCTCTGTATAACAGGAATTCGGCATTGGGAAGAAATTAAGCAGAAAAACAAATGGATGAAAGGATACCTTGCTCTTTATACAGAATCAGGTAAAGCTTTTCAGAAGACATTTTCATTTTATCTTTGAGATAAATTACTATTTAGGGTGATAGTGATGTTGTTGATATGTTTTAGGTAGAAAAAATAGATTCTCACAAGGGCCTGGATTTCAAAATTTTGAACTTAGGAAACTGAAATTAATTCTTTTGGCACAGCTCATAGGTATCACAATTAGAAACTGCTAATACTTGCAGCAGTAGTTGTAGTACTGACTACTGTGGCTATATACATTGTTTATAATAAAATCAGATTAAAAATCCAGTTTCTCTGAATAGCAACATCATGAAAGCTCACTAGCCACATGTGGCCATTGTGTTGGACAATAAGGACACTTACAGAACCATAATAAGGAAACTTTCAAAAATTATCTCCAGTCAGGATGATCTAAAAATTTAAGGGTTAAAGATGCTCACAGGGCAAATTAGCATGATTTCTACATTAACTTGTTTCTGGTGGTAATAGTAACTGGAACCTTCTGATAAGAATTGCTAATGATAGGACTAAGAGCCAAAGGGATCACATAAACAAGACTAGTGTCTGCAAATACTAGCTGATAGAATAAAAAAGGGAGAAAATGACCCAACATGGGAAGTGAGATACACAGCAAACCCATAGAATTGCAGATGTCCTAAACAGCACTCTGGCCTCAGAATCAGCCCTTAAGGTATGCGAATCCAGCTGAAAAGCCCAAGAGAGTATTTCAGGCATGGAAAGACAAGACACTCTGGAAAAAAAAACAAATGACCTAAATGAAAGATCTCCACGAGTGACATCCCAGTGGAAAGAACTGGACCATCAAAGAAGGAGGTACCTTTCTCTGAAGGGAGGAGAGAACTTCCACTCTGACTGCAAACTTGTCTAAATATGATCAGAGTCAGTGAACTCAGGGGGCTTCCATAGCCTTGACAGCTCATGACAAGAGCCTAGGGTGATTACTGAGGCCATAAACAAGAGTGTCAATTTGTTAAGTCAACAACAGGAGTCACTGTGCACTTACTCCTCATGTAGGATCTCTGTCCTTAATGTGCTGTACATTGTGATTTAATGCTATAACTAGTACTAAAACAGTATTTTTCACTTTGTGTTTCTATGTGGGTGCAAACTGTTGAAATCTTTACTTAATATATACTAAATCGATCTTCTGTGTATAAAGATAATTGAAAATGAATCTTGATATGAATGGAGGGGGGGAGAGAGTGGTAGATGGGAGGGTTGTGGTTGGGAGGGAAGTTATGGGCGGTGGGAAGCCATTGTAATCCATAAGCTGTACTTTGGAAATTTATATTCATTAAATAAAAGTTGAAAAAAAGAATTGCTAATTGTATTTATTGAAGGAAGATACTGTTTGTAACAAACAAATTATCTGCATGAGTTTCATCTTTCTACAATGTTAAACTTTAACAGTTGATCACCAATTCATTCATCTATGAGCTACATGGACTTCACTGAGTATGCAGTGACCTCAGGTATTCCCTATCTCACTTTGCAGTTGTGGCATTGAATGGGTAAGGCACACATAGTCATGACAACCATCAATGTACATCAAATGCATATGTGCATATGTGCAATGCACATCAAATGAATATTTAGACACGTATATAATTACAGGTCAATGACTTAACATACCTCACTGAACATATATCACACAGCGAGAGAAAAGAAAATATGTTTGGCCAGCACTGTGGCTCACTAGGCTAATCCTCCGCCTGCAGCGCTGGCACCCCGGTTCTAGTCCAGGTTGGAATGCCGGATTCTGTCCCGGTTACTCCTCTTCCAGTCCAGCTCTCTGCTGTGGCCCTGGAGGGCAGTGGAGGATGGCCCAGGTCCTTGGCCCTGTACCTGCATTTGAGACCAGGAGGAAGCACCTGGCTCCTGGCTTTGGATCAGCGCAACTGCTGGCCACAATGTGCCGGCTGTAGCAGCCATTTGGGGGGTGAACCAATGGAAAAAGGAAGATCTTTCTTTCTCTCTCTCTCTCTCTCTCTCACTGTCTAACTCTTCCTGTCAAAAAAAGAAAATATACTTAACAAACCAACTTGAGAGATGGATAGAGGGAGAGGGGAAGGAGAGGACAGAGAGAGCCGCCTGGGTGTGTTCTTAGACAGATCTGGATATAGGTCAATGTCTTGCAAGGAAGCCTAAAGGGACTCAAGCAGAATTGCGCTAGAGTCGCAAGTCTGCAAGCATTTGTGCTCTGGACATGAGCTGACTGACTCTGGAGGGTTAGTCTTTTTAGGGTCCAGTCCAAGATGTGGCTGATTACACCCTTACATGTGATTGGTTATAACTCCCAGGGTATAGCTATTACTCCCAGACATTAGTCAATGCTTTTTTTGTCTTGAAGATGTCAAGGCTTGGTTTGGTAGAGAGTTTGGTGTCTGTTATTCTGTAGTAAACATTTTTGTGCATGCTAATTTTAATTTTTCCCATTAAGTTGTTAAATTGAAGCCTTAATGACAGTATGCCAAAATCAAAGGGCTGATAAGATGCAGTATGAAGGAGAAAGAAATTCATAAATTGAGACACTTTTATGGGGGATGAAGCAAAGCTAAAAAGGTTACACAAACAAAAGGAAAATGTATAGGCTAAAAATAGAAACTTGAGTTCAAAAAGGAGATAGATTTTAAGAATTCTTGAGAATGTTGAAAATAAAGTCAATTTTTCACTGTAAGTATAAGAATTGATGCCGACTTTGAATTGTTAGTATTAGTATATTTGAAACACACAATTGAGCTAGGGTTTTATGAATGTGGATACCATTTATCAGACTAGTATTTTTGAAAGATTACTGGAATTAAAATGGAGAAGGGAAGGTGTCTAGACTGTAGGTAAGAAATACAGGTAAAGTAATATCGTAATAGTATACAGAAATGTTTCTTTGAGCCAGGAATGAGAGATGTAAAGAAATATTTGGATCTGAGGACTATTTTTAAAAGTGTTCTTTGAAAATAAGGGTCCAGTAAAGATAAGAAAAAGAAGACAAATAGAACACTGCTAAGGTTTCTAGATGAAGAATCCACTTGTTAGTGTTGACATTTATTGAAAATTTAAATACTATTAATTTTTAGATTCATTTCTTTTTTTTTTTTTTTTTTTTTGACAGGCAGAGTGGACAGTGAGAGAGAGAGAGAGACAGAGAGAAAGGTCTTCCTTTTCCGTTGGTTCACCCTCCAATGGCCGCTGCTGCTGGCGCGCTGTGGCTGGTGCACCGGCTGATCCGAAGCCAGGAGCCAGGTGCTTCTCCTGGTCTCCCATGCAGGTGCAGGGCCCAAGCACTTGGGCCATCCTCCACTGCACTCCCTGGCCACAGCAGAGAGCTGGCCTGGAAGAGGGGCAACCGGGACAGAATCCGGTGCTCCGACAGGGACTAGAACCTGGTGTGCCGGCGCTGTAGGCAGAGGATTAGCCTAGTGAGCCATGGCGCTGGCCATTTCTTTTGATCATTTGATGTCACTGGCACAATTTTTTTCATATTAATCTGAAGCATTTTGCTTTTGTAGTCCCATTTTCCTTCTTTTTTACTTCTCCTTGAGCATTGTATAAAACAGTATGAAACATATAGTAAGTTGTTATTAATTTAAATCTATAACAATAAAAATTTATCTGCAATTCTGATATACAGCTCACAAGTAAAAAGTAAAATCTCACATCTAATGTCCATTGTATATCATGATTCCATTGTTGCATGAAGCTCCTTACGTCTTACTGGTCTCCTCCATCACTCTCAAATTTTTTCTCCAATACTATGTTATTTCATTATTATTATTATTATTATTATTAAGGTAGAGATACAGGGAGACACAGAAAGATAGACAAGAAGAGAGAGCTCCCATCTTCTAATTTAATTTGCAAATAGCTACAATAGCCAGGGTCAGGCCAGGGCCACAGGAGGAACTGGGAATGCGAGGCAAGTCTCCCATCTGGTACCAGGAACCCAATTATTTGAGCCATCACTGATGCCTCCAAGAGTGTGCATTGACTGAAAGCTGGAGTCAGGAGTCAGAGACAGACATCGTACCTAAGCACTCTGACAAGGGTGATGGTGTCCCAGTTGATAGATTAAATGCTTGGGCCCTGCATGAATATTCTACAAACTGTGTTTGCTACAATGCATTGATAATCTGATTCTCATTTCTCCTTCCATTTCACAAGGAGAAGAATTTGTGTGGCTGTGATATCTCTGGAAACATTGCTACTGTAGCGTCTTCAGAGTGTGCCTTTAGCCCGATCCCCAGAGCAAACCGACGGAGCACTCTTTATGACAACTTTCTGTGAATTGTCACCCCAATATGGAAAGATACAGGGCATTTTCTTGCTGTTTTTCATTAATTTAGATTATATTTGATTATAAATTTTATGTAACATTGCATTCAATTCAAACTCCCATAGTTAAGAAAAATTGACTTTGCCTGAGTTTTTAGCAGCACTGTATTTCTCAGTCTATCTCTTTTTAATTTACTTTTTATTTTTGTACTTTAGGTTACAATTTACTCATGCATCTTCATAAATACTTTGGTAATAAGTTAAGAAACGGAGTTAAGAGGTTATAACCTGTGTATATTTTATTTGGAAATCGTCGTGATGGGAGACAAGACTTTAACTTACAAAAATTGAAAAACAGCATACATTACTTTTTACTTAAATATTTAAAACATCTTTCATTTCCCTTATTAAAATATTGATAATCATAACTGCACAAGAGATTTTGGAATGACTTGATTGATATATAACATATATATCACATAGTTCATATATTTAGCAAATATAATTTAGCGTATTTAATATTTTCATATAGATGCAAAACAATCATCACAATCTGACTTTATGTTCCATTCTTCCAAAAGAAATCTCACATGTATTAGCTGTAATCTACTTCATTTATAAATGTATATATTTGGATATAAAATTTTATATAAATAGAAGCATATGATGTCTTAGAAAAGAATGAATAGCTTTTCTGACTTTGCACATTGTTTTCCAAGTTCATTCATGTTGTAGCATGCATAAGGACTTCATTTCTTTTTGCTTTTGATTTATATTCCATTGTGTGTATGAACTGTAATTTGACCTGCATTTTAATTATCTGTTTGTCAATTGATACACACTTAGGTCATTTCCCCATTTGTAGTTATTATAAATAGTGCTGCTATTTACATGCATGTACAAGTTTGGGGGGGTAGATGTAACTTATTTTTCTTGAGTATGTACCCAGAAATGGAATAGAAAAACTGTTTACTGAATTACTACATTATGTTACATTTTCACCAGCAATATATGAGAGTTCCATTTTTCCCACATCCTTGTACATTCCCTTTTGTTTTCTGCCATTTTATTATAACCGACTAATTATAAAACAGAATCTCATCAAGATTTTAATTTGCATTTCCAAAATGGTAGTGAGATTTTCATGTGTGTATTGGCCATTTTTATATATTATTTTCCCAAATGTCTATGAAATTATTTGCCCTTTTTAAAAGACTTATTTGATTTATTTGAAAAGCAAAGTGACAGAAAGAGGGTGGGGAGAGAGAGAGAGAGAGAGAGAGAGAGAGAGAAACAGAGTCAAAATCTTCCATCTGCTTATCCTCTCCTCAAATGGCCTCAACAACTGGGGCTAGTCCCGGGCAAATCAGTAGCCAGGAGCTCCAACCAGGTCTCCCATTTTCCCCTGTTTTCTCAGGTACATGAATAGGGAACTGGATCAGAAGCAGAGAAGCCAAGACTAGGACCAATACACATATGGGATTCTAGGACTGCAGGCAGCAGCTTAGCTGGCCCCATTGCCCAACTGCCCAGTTTTGATTAGGTCATTTGCCTATATTATTGAGTCATAAGAGGTATTTATAGATTCTGGAGACTAATTCTATTCTAATAGATGATTTCCAAATATTTCCTCCCATTCAAGGGATTGTCTTTTAACTTTCTTAATGGTTTAATTTGCAAGAAACTTTTCAATTCGGATGTCATCCAGTTGATCTATTCTATGCCACTTATTTTTGGGGGCATGTGAGTTTTCCAAAAAACTTCTCATGTTGTCTTCTAAGAATTCTTTAATTTTAATTATTATATTTAGATGTTCAATTTTGTGTAGATTTTGCTTGTTTTTCATTTTTTCCCTGGCTAGCCATATTTTTCTCTGTGTCATTAAAGCTACTTATTGGGGCCAGCACTGTGGCATGGCTGGTTAAGCTGCCGCATGTGGTGCCAGCATCCAAAATGGGCACCCTTTCAAGATCCAGCTTCCCCACTTCTGATCCAGCTCTCTGCAATGGCCTGGGAAAGCAGTAGAACATGGCTCAAGTCTTTGGGCCCCTGCACACATGTGGTAGACTCAGAAGAAGCTCCAGGTTCCTGGCTTCAGATTGGCCCAGCTCTGGCCATTGCGGCCATTTGGGAAGTGAACAAGCCAAAGGAAGAGCTCTTTCTCTCTCTGTCTCTGCCTCTCCGTAACTCTGCCTTTCAAATACATAAATAAATCTTTATAAAAAATCTACTTACTGCTTGAAAATTGTGCTCTATCCTCCCTTAGCCAGTCAGATTTGAAGCCTTCCTTGTTGGATATGTATGTGGCTTGGATCCAGATAGCATTAGTTCCTAACACATTTTTTTTTTTTGTTTTTGATAAAGGGCTGGTACTAAAAAATCATTTGTCTTATTGCTCCTAAAAGGGTACAGCCTTCGTCATACATAGCCTTTTAGATGGCCTTGGATGCAAGTGGTTTTATTTTTAACTATGTGTAGTCATCTCAGGTTTTGAGCAGCTTATTGTTCAGTTTGGTAAGAAGTTATAATTCAGCACATTGTGCCTGTGAGGCTTCTGGCCTGCATCAGTGGATCCTTGTGCAGCCTAGGGACTGCTTTATTTCTGCGCCCATCCTCTGATCAACATGAGCGGTGCAACTCAGTGCATGTGCAGGTTCTAGTCCCCAAGACTGCACTTAGTTGCCTTCTTTTGAAACTCTGGCTACCCTGCTGCTGTCTCACTAGAATCACTGAACTACCAGGTTCACATCATTGCTTACACCAGGATCTGGTAGTTTTGACAGTGTTCTGAGGCAGGAAGCTTTCCACTCTGCTCCACAGAAGGTGGTTGTCTCAAGTAGGGCTTACAAACTCGTTATCCTGAAGTTTTGTTTCTCTAAGCAGAGTGACAATCTGTACTCCATTAGTTGGTAGTGTTTGTGTTTTTGTGGGGATATGGCATCCCTTGGTCTTCTGGGCTAGTGTCTACTGACATGTACTGTGTGATGTCAGACAAGATGGGGTAGATTGACCATGGACCCACTATCTCAATATGCCTTACCTGGGATTAAGCTACTGTTGTACTTGGAGAATGGATGTGGAATGAAATAGCTGGTCCTTTCTACCCCACCTGACTGAGGTAGAGCATCTGCAATGTGGAGATGAGGTAATGGAGGAGAAACCTATTTCCTTTCCATTGGCTGGAATCATAGCCCCGACTAGAACCCCCATCTTCTTGGCTTACTAAGGTGCAATGCCTCGGGAAGAGCTTCTGAAACATGTATGGGGCAGGGTGGGGGTTAGGGGATTGGGGATTTGTGTCCTATAATGCAGAGGGCATGACTCCAATGCCCAGACTGGCTGTTGTTCTTACCAAGACTTAGTAGATTTTCTTGACTGAACATGTTGGCATTTGCTGTATTCCCTTGGGCAACTTTAAGACTTTAAATGGCAGTGCATAGCCCTCCACAGGCCACCTCCTAGAACCCTGTCTTGACTGCTGTTCCCTACTCCGCCCCTACTCAGCTTGTAGAAGCCAGAGCAGTCATTCTCCCATACTCCCTAGGGTCCGTTCTTCTTGGGGAGGGAACGTGAGGAATCAGAAGGGTTAATAGGTAGTCAGGTTGGTCTTGGTGGAAATTGGGGGTGCAAAATGATTGTTTCCCCCAAAAGTTATCTTTAGCGAGGTCAAAAGTGCCTGCCCCACTCCTTGGGAGCTCCCAGCCTTATCATGAGACTAGCAAGGCAGTGGCAATTCCATCCTCCTGAGGCTCGTAGTTCATGGTGCAAACAAGTTACCTACCTCACCCCTCAGATGGCATTTTGCTTTATGAGCAAGCCTGACCAGGCAAATGAGATTACAAATCAGGTTTTTTCACACATTTTGTCCCCACCTTGTAATAAATGATTGTCTTTTTTTTCTTTCTCCAAATTGTGCTTAAAAACCCCACTGCCACCAGTCCTTGCAGGTTTTGCCTTTCCTGGAGTCCCCCTCCGGGCCACTCTGGCTGGAGGTTTCTGACTTAAATAAATCTTGCTCAAAATCATGTTTTGTGATTTTCATCAGTTAAATGGCTGATTTTCATCAATTAAATAGGACGGGGTTCTCTGTACTCCTTATTCCACTATCCAAGGACTCCCACATACACTAGTTTTTTAACATTTTTAAGTCTTGATTATAGCAAAATATAATACAAATTTGTCTTTAATATTCTGCCTATTGATTCAGAACTTCAGCACTGTTAGAGATCAATTTATGAAATACAAATATGAACTGAATAATAGATCTTAATACAAAAATCTTTTATTTTCTTAAATTTAATTGAAGCTATGTGCTGCATTAACTTATAATTAAATGTTAAGTAGTCCATTTACACAGCATATTATTACCCACTAATACACTTAATTAGTGGCAATTACCTAGGACTCAAGAAACAAATTTCCATATGTCTGAGAATGACAATTTTATCCAGAGTCAAGAAATTGCTTTACAACTGATAAATTGCCAATGTTAATTTAAAAGGGGTGTTACATAATTTGGGTGATGATAGCATTTAGAAAGAAATATTCATCTCCTCCAAATGTTATCAATTTGAATCTTCCTATTGTAGAATTAATCTTTCTTAATTTTTTATTGGATGAGCATCATTTTTGTGTATGTGATTTTATTAATAATAAAGCAGCTCAGGTTACAATTTCCCTCGAAAAATTTGCTATTATCTCATTTGTAATATTTATACTCTATTAAAACTAAAAATTTAATTTTGTTTCGAAGTTTGAGGAGAATGGATGCCCACCTCTTTTTGAAAAGAAATAACCTTCTGGGGAGGTCATGTGAGACACATATAAGTTGGATGAATATAGACAAGCTTAGAAGGAGATACAGAAAATAGGAGATATAAAAAAATGAGATCAGATTTCTTATATTTTTATTAAAAGCTTTTCACATTAACCTTCATGGTAGAAGCAAAAATACATATATGATTGTTATTACATGATTTGCAGATATTTATATTAAGAAAATGTACAAATACATGCATGCACACAGATGCAAACTATGCACTTAAAGGGCTTCCCTGAAGCCCATAATTATTCCCACATAATTATTTTATAACTTTATTAAAATTCATTGAAGTACATTTATTTTTCACATTTTTCATATATCCACTTTCACTTCACCAATTAGAAAAAATATTGACCTATCTTCAAAGTATTATAAAACACTATATCATGGATTATTTTATTCATTTGTAAGATATAAAAAGGTCTGTATTTCTTTAGAATTATTTAGAGAGGAAGCATTCATTTTACAAAAAATATGTTAATGTTTATTTGTTTAAAATAATTTTGGGGGGTCAGTGCCATGGCTCACTTGCTTAATCCTCCACCTGCGGTGCCGGCATCCCATATGGGCACTGGGTTCTAGTCTTGGTTGCTCCTCTTTCAGTGCAGCTCTCTGCTGTGGCCCAGAAAGGCAGTGGAGGATGGCCCAAGTGCTTGGCCCCTGCACCCACATGGGAAACCAGGAGGAAGCACCTGGCTCCTGCTTCGGATAGGCGTAGCTCTGGCCGTGGCGACCATTTTGGGGGTGAACCAACAGAAGGAAGATTTTTCTCTCTGTCTCTCCCTCTCACTGTCTAACTCTATCTGTCAAATACATTTTAAAAAATAAAATAAAAAATAATTTTTGTGCTTTATGATAACTAATGACAGCATTTTCTTGCCTCTACTATTTTATATATCTCAAAGATAGGGTTTCCTAACTTTTAACTCTTTAACACAGAGATTGTCAACCATAGAACCAGGGAAAGTATCATACCATATTTTTGTGAAGAAATTAAGTTTTACCAGGGCCGGTGCTGTGGTGCAGTGATGCAGTGGGTCAACTCCCTGGCCTGAGGCACCGGCATCCCATGTGGTTTGAAACCTGGCTGTTCCATTTCCGATCCAGCTCTATGCTGTGGCTTAGGAATGCAGTAGAGGATGGCCCAAGTCCTTGGGCCCCTGCACCCATGTGATAGACCCAGTGGAAACTGATGGCTCCTGGTTACAGATCGGTGCAACTCCGGCATTGCGGCTAACTGGGGAGTGAACCAGCAGATGGAAGACCCTTCTCTCAGTCTCTGCCTCTCCTCTCTCTGTGTAACTCTTACTTTCAAATAAATAAATAAATGTTTTAAAAAAAGAAAATAAGTTGTACAGATATCCGTTTTTAGTTTATTTTTGATATACACAATCATACACACACACACATACATAACATAGAAAAGGCAGTAATATCCAAATAGCTATGTCATTTTTCCTTCCTTCTTTTTTTTTTTTAAGAGTTATCTACTTATTTGAAAGGTAGAGTTACAGAGAGGCCAGCACATGCAGAGAGAGAGAGAATGTGAGAGAGAGAGAGAGAGAGAGAGAGAGGAGAGATAGGTCCTCCATCTGCTGGTTTACACCCTAAGTGACCGAAATAGCCAGGAGCCAGGAGCTCTACTTGGTCTCCTGCATGGGTGCAGGGGCCCAAGGACCTGGTCCATCCTCCACTGCCCTCCCAAACCATAGCAGAGAGCTGGATCAGAAGTGGAGCAGTCAGGACTCGAACCTGTACCCGTAAGGGATGCTGGCACTGCAGGCTGCTGCTTCACTCACTATGCCACAGCCCCTGCCCCTCCTTATTTCTTAGCAGCCATACTTTCTGGAATCAACTAGAATGAGTAGCACTTAACCTCAGAGAAACCCATGGGAGTGCTGCACATGAGAATGTCACTCATTCTGCTTGTTAAAATGATGAGAAAGGAAAAATAGAGAAAACATGTCTTCTGGGAACATTGTATACTATAACATAACACTATTCAAAATGAAAAATGGTGTGACATCTGAATTTATCTACAAAATTCTCCATATATATTGTTGGATGTTATATTTTGGGACCTACATATGTTGTTGCAAGGAGCAAATGTCCGGAGTTATCACATTATTCAAAGCACCAGTGGAAGGTGAAGGAGAGAACACCAGGTGAAATTAAAATGATGGAAATCTCAAAAAAAAAAAAAAAAAAAGAAAAGAAACAGATGATGGTAGCATGGGATCCTTTCAAAAAATCTTACCTGTGATTTGATGTATTTACACTGATTTTTCCCCCTGGAAATTTGATGCTCATATAATTATACCTGTATGAATGTCATGAATTTATAAACAATAAATTTGTCATTTGTCATTAACTCTTTTTTTTTTTTTGACAGGCAGAGTTAGACAGAGAGAGAGAGAGAGACAGGGAGAAAAGTCTTCCTTTCCGTTGGTTCACCCCCCAAATGGCCACCATGACTGGTGTACTGCGCCGATCCGAAGCCAGGAGCCAGGTGCTTCATTAACTCTATTTTTAAGAATAATTATCCTTTTTTCAAAAATATATAGTAGAGCTACATACTTTCAAACTATACTCATAATATATTCAATATTCATCTTTTTCAAACTAATCATTTAGCTTAGTTTCTCATACACAATAATTTTGATCAGATGTCTAATTTTTGCTGATGTTTTTGAATTTTCTTGTTTTAATCTGTTTTCTTTATCAATTCCCAGATATCATTTTATTTTAATTTCTGACAATTTAATCCCTCAAAATAAATATTTTATGGTGACACTTTTGTTTGTCTATGTACATATGTAATGTACATAAAATATAATATTATGAATATAGACACAAACACTCCTAAGCTGTTAGATTTTGAAATAAACTCTACCAGTTAAGCAAATATGGTACTTATGTACACAAGTATGAGCATTTCTTCAATAGATTCAGTAGACTTAAAGTTTACTATGATTACTTTAAATGCTATGCTGATTTAGAAATCTATTTAACCTGACTGTATCTCAGTTTCTTTGGAAGCAGGCTGAATAGAACTTTTTGAAGTAATAAAATAAGCTAATAAATGAAAAGAATTCATAACTGCAACTTATCTGTGTCAGCTCTTAAATAGAATTTAGCAACTATGTGTGTATAAACATACTTGAGTTCAACGGCATGTTATAAACTTTAAATATAATTAGAAAATATTAATAAATAATATAATTACACAATTTTTAAAGTATGATTTTTTTAGGAAGGCAGAATCAGGGATAGAAAGAGATTCTCCACCTGCTATTTCACTCTCCCAAAGCTCCCAAGAGCCACTGGTGAGCTGGGTTACCAGGAGCCAGGAGCTCAATCCAGGTTTCCCATGAGTGGTAGGGAGCCAAGTATTTGAGTCACCATCTACTATCTTCTAGGATGCACATTCGCAAGAAATTGAATGGAAAATGGAGGGAAGCCTTGATCCCTGGCATTCTGATAAGAGATGCAGTTGTCCCAGGTGGCAGCTTTAGATGTTACAGCATAACACCACTTCACCATTTGATTTGTTGTTATAAAAGTGTTTTTGAGGCTTCACATGAAAGTTTCAAATCTCCCAGGAAAACCTAAGTGAAAAGATAAGTTTATTTGGTGCTAAAAATTTGAAATAATATATATGGGAAGTCTTCAAAATGTTAATGAAAAGATGTATTATGAAATATTATACATGGATCAAAAATATTTTCACAAAATAAACATCTTCAATTCCATTTTCCATGAAATTTTAGAAGTATCTCTATACATATAAATGTAAAACCATCATTTTGAAATTTAGCTTCCTCAAGCACATTTTCTGTTTTTAATATAACCCTACCATTCGACCCAGCCATCCCACTCCTTGGAATTTACCCAAAGGAATTTAAATTGGCAAACAAAAAAGCGGTCTGCAGCCTAATGTTTATTGCAGCTCAATTCACAACAGCTAAGACCTGGAACCAACCTAAATGCCCATCAACGGTAGACTGGATAAAGAAATTATGGGATATGTACTCTTTAGAATACTATACCGCAGTAAGAAACAACACAATCCAGTCATTTGCAACAAAATGGAGGAATCTGGAACACATCATGCTGAGTGAAATAAGCCAGTCCCAAAGGGACAAATACCATATGTTCTCCCTGATCGGTGACAACTGACTGAACACCAAAAAGGAAACCTGTTGAAGTGGAATGGACACTATGGGAAACGGTGACTTGATCAGCATAGCCCTGACTGTTAATGAACAACTTAATACATTATCCCTCTTAGTAGTTTTTTTTTATCTGTTCTACTTAATATGACTGGTTTAATTCTGTAATTAATACACAGTTATTCTTAAGTGTTAAAAATTAACTGAAATGTGATCCCTGTTAAACTTAAGAGTGGGAATAAGAGAGGGAAGAGATGTACAATTTGGGACATGCTCAAGCTGACTTGCCCCAAATGGTAGAGTTAGAAACATACCAGGGGATTCCAATTCAATCCCATCAAGGTGGCTTGTACCAATGCCAGCTCACTATTCCAAGTGATCAATTTCAGTTCACAATTGATCATAATGAAAGGACTAAGAGTCAAAGGGAGCACATAAACAAGTCTAGTACAGGCTAACACTAACCAATAGAATAAATAAAGGGGAGAGTGATCCAACATGGGAAGTGAGATACTCAGCAGACTCATAGAATGGCAGATGTCCTAAATAGCACTCTGGCCTCAGAATCAGCCCTAAAGGCATTCGGATCTGGCTGAAAAGCCCATGAGAGTATTTCAGGCATGGAAAGCCAAGACACTCTGACAAAAAATCTCTGTGAGTGAGATCCCAGTGGAAAGAACAGGTCTTCAAAGAAGGAGGTACCTTTCTCTGAAGGGAGGAGAGAACCTCCACTTTGACTATGACCTTGTCTAAACAATATAAGAGTCGGAGAACTCAGAGGGCTTCCATAGCTTTGGAAACTCATGACTGGAGCAGAGGGAGATTACTGATGCCACAGACAGGAGTGTCAATTGGTAAAGTCAACAACAGGAGTCACTGTGCACTTACTCCTCATGTAGGATCTCTGTCCTTAATGTGCTGTGTATTGAGATTTAATGCTATAACGAGTACTCAAACAATATATTTCACTTTGTGTTTCTATGGGGGTGCAAACTGTTGAAATCTTTACTTAATGGATACTAAACTGATCCTCTGTAAAAAAAAAGAAAAAAAAAAAGAAATTACCAACTCCCAACTTGACTCTCACTGGGATTAAACATGACAATAGGTCTGATCTGATTTCATCATCATTTAAAAAAATCATCTATTATTTTTCACTTTATGTTTCTGTGTGGGAGCAAACTGTTGAAATCCTTACTTAATGTATACTAAGCTGATCTTCTGTATATTAAGATAATCGAAAATGAATCTTGATGTGAAAGGAAGGGGAGAGGGAGAGGGAAAGGGGAGGGTTGTGGGTGGGAGGGACGGTATGGGGGGGAAGCCATTGTAATCCATAAGTCGTACTTTGGAAATTTATATTCATTAAATAAAAGTTAAAAAAAAAGTTAAAAAATATATTTATTTATTTGAAGAGACAGAAACACACAAGCACACATACACACACACAGAGTGAGAGGCAGAACACTCCCATCTGCTGGTTTACTACTCAAATGCCTAACTCAGAAGCTGCAGCCAGGAACTCAATCTGGGTCTTCAACATGAGCGGTTGGAGCTCAGCTACTAGACAGTTTATTGCTGCCTTCCAGGATCTGCATTAGGACAAAGTGGGGTTAGGAGCCAGAACCAGGGACTGAGCTCAGATATTCCAGTGTGGGATGCATGAATCCTAAGCAGCAAGCATTCTAACATTTGCCCCATCTATTGATAATATGCTAATTGAAAATCAAATACATCTAAATCTAGTCTCTGCTTTTGATAAATTGTGTGGCATACACTCAAATAGACATATGATGTCATATGATATGCTTATTTCCACAAAATAGAACCTGCTCTACTTACTGAAAGAACAACCAATTTGTATTACAGAAAGTTAATCCTATCAACCAATTGAAGAGGAAGGCTGGATAAGAAGGTGTCTGTGGCTTTAAGGAAAAATGGAAGAAAAGAGCTCTGATGACCTCCTTTGACCAGCTATATGTAGACCAAGTTGATGAGTCTCAGAGACAGGCAGAAGCTGCTGACAGATGCTTACAACTCCGCTGGCAACTGCTCAGGGCTTGAGCAAGGAAATAGTATGCCCACAGCTAATTAATTTTGGAACTAGTTTCTTTATATTTTTATCACTGCATTCAGGGACTTGATGAGATTTATAAAGAATGTATAACTTTGCAACAGTTTGAACTTTATTGCTATGCAAATTCTAAATGTGAGGAAATATCATGAGTTACCTAGTGGATCAGCCTGTCTGTTACATGTTGCCATGTCTTTTCCCAAAAACATTGCATTTAATCTCAAGAGAACAGCAACTGCTTTTCATAACACCTGACAACACTTTCTCATAGCTTGCTGATCTAATTGTGTTCGCACTGTTAATTGTGAGGCTGATTCACATTTGGTAAGAGACATAACTGTCAGAAGCTTGAAATTACCAGGAAAATGGGACAGTCCTGGTGCTGTACGTCTGAGAGTCACAAGTATTTGTGATCAGGAGACATATTTCCAATTGTTGCAAAAACACAACCAAGTTTTGCTGCTTCCATAGAACTTTTGCTATTTTTATTGAATTTAATATTTCATTATTTAGTCATTAAATGTGAGAAAAATACACAGGTTTATTTTCTCAACAGGAAAGACTGATATAATTCTGAAATCTTTTGTTGAAAAAGCTAAACTAAATTGAAAACACTTGGTTTAGCTACTTCTGAGGGAAGGCCAGAGAGCAACTATAATAGAGACTATAAAAATGCATAAGAAGCCAAGTAATTCACAAGTGATTAATGATAATAGTGATATAGATAAGATAATAGTGATATAGATAATAGTGATATAGATAAGACCTTTGGTGATAAATACACAAGTGAGTTTAGAAAACACAACAAAGAGTAATTAGATTAAACTGAGTTATAAACAATGAGCATGTAAAAGATACCAAAAATAACAGATTTTGATATTATACTTGTATTGCTGAAAGCATAAATTGTTTCATAAATGGAGAAACTAGGATGATTTAAGTACTTTTGAAGCAGAAAACTCATTTAGTTATTTTATGAGAAAAAGACACTCACTGTAAATCATCCCTACATTTGTATGAGGGCAAAATAAATTGCCTTGATAAGATCAAACTGATTTAAGGTACACTTCTATATTAGCACGGGATGAATTTAAAGTGTCCTATATCTTGGATCAAGGCTAAACCAAATGTCTTTCTTGCTCACAGGTGCACACATATACACTCATATGCATGCAGATCCTTGCCAGTCTAAATCTGATGTTTTCTTCTCAAAAAAACAAATTCACATCTGCAGTCTCATAAACAATTCTTTTTGGTTTTTCCCCTTTAGCATTTAAAACATACTCAGTTTTAGTTTCACATTTTAAAAAAATCACAATAACAACTTGAATGTTCTGTTGAATTATACTGGGCATCTAAAAGAAACCTAAATTTATCCCCATAGTTTTATGAGGATTAAAATATTAAAAATATATCTCATAATGAAACAAACATTGCAGCTTCTACTGTGAGGGTCGTTTTTACATTCTTTACTCTTCTGTGAAATACATGGAGCAGAGATATCGCTGAAGGGAAATTATAACTCAAAGAAATAACTGATTTGTCAAATTTACAGAACAAGCAAATGACAAAAACAACAACTAAGTTCTCTGAAGACTGAAGTCTAGGATGAGTTGCTATTCCCTGACTTCAGGGTTCTTCTTGAAATTTTGAAGTTAAAGGATGATTATATACAATAAATTAACATTTTAGGTATTTTTACATAACCCATGTTTCTCTATTACTTAGGCACTTTAAATATAGGTGACATCTCCTGAGTTGAATTCTGTTCATAATACTGTAATGGGCTATTTGCAATCATTTTTGGGCAGTTATACTGCATAATTAAGGTTAGGATTTGAGTTTCTTATTAAAATTGCATGTATATACTTGCAATGGACTACTATTCAGACATTAAAAATAATGAACTAATGACATTCGCAGCAAAGTGCATTAAATTGTTAAGTGAATCAGGCAAGCAGAGAATGAAAAATGTCATGCCTTCTCTTACATGTGTACCTAAAATGGGAAAACATGCAAATTTGAATTTGGATTATGATGATTGGAGGTTGGAAAGGGTGAGGAAGAGGGGGCAAAGAGGTTGGATGATGAGTATCAAAGAACAGTTCAGAAGTAATAGGTTCTAGTATTAGAACAGTGGGGCAACTATAATTCACAATAGTCTATTATCTAGTGCTTAAAGAACTGGAGGAGAGGAGCTGATAGGTCCAAATCTGGAAGAAACATGGAGAGGTGGGAACGCATTCAGCCTTATTTGGTCAGTTTGCATGCTGTATGAAGTAATGAAGTACAGTACTGTGCCCCATGGGGAGGACAAGTATTAAAAATTAATCACATTTTTTTAAAAAAAATTGATTACAAAACTAGTTCTTTATTTAACAATGTTTATATTGTATGAAGCAATATTTTTCAGATTTCAATTGAGTAGATTCTGCTGTAGTTCCATTTAGTCTAAGGCCCGCTTGTTCTCATGCATTTTTCTCTGCTTTTCATCTGCTCTCTCTTGGGATCCTGAATGCTGGCAACACCCCTTCTCACTCCCCCATGTCAGCTTACTTCCTTCTGACTTCTGACAATGGCGAGTCAGACTGAGCCTGAGTGTTGGAGAGCATGAGAACGCCAAGAAGCCAGGCTATTCTTGCTCCTGCCCCAGGAGGTGAATGTGGAGAGAGACAACTCACCTGATTCCCACCTCTGCCACGAGATCTTGGGCTCCCAGGCCCAGTATCGTCCTTCCCTCTCCACGACCTTGCACTTTATGTGTGTGGACACTTCTCATGAGTGCTAATTTCTGGTTTCCATTACCTTCTTTGATTTGGCACATCAGCAATTTCTGTGGTTTTAAGAATCCCTTGCATTAAACTTCTGACACTTTAATCCCTGACAGTCTGCTTTTTTTCCTCTTTTTTTTTTTTTTTTTGGATTACCCAAAATGTTTTGGTAACACATTTGTCATTTCTGAAATGATTTTTTTTGTGTATGTATTAAAAAAATTTACCAGCATTAATTAAAAGCTTGCTAACATTTTCCCAGGTAAATTGGAATTTCTGCCATCTAGCTATGAATCAAGATTTGCTGGAAAGGTCATTGTGGCCCAGCACGTTAAGCCTCCACCTGCAATACTGGTTCAAGCCATGGCTGCTCCACTTTCTATACAGATCTTTGCTCATGCGCCTGGAAAGCAGAAGAAAATGGTCCCAGTATTGGGTCCTTGCCACCCACATGAGAGACAGATGAAATTCCAGTTTCCTGGCTTCATGCTGTCCCAACCCTGGCTGTTGTGGCTGTTCTGGGAGTGAACCAGTGGATGGAAGGTATCTCTCTCTCTCTCTCTTTCTCTCTCTCTTCCTCTCTCTCTCTCTCTCTCTATATATATATATACACACACACACATATACACATAATCATACATAGATATATAAAATTCTGCCTTTCAAATAATTTTTATGAATAACTGTATCAATCAGAAAATTGTAAATCATAAGACCTTTCCAGATCTCAGAATAAGAACTACAGGCCGGCGCCGCGGCTCACTAGGCTAATCCTCCGCCTGGGCGCCGGCACACCAGATTCTAGTCCCGGTCGGGGCGCCGGATTCTGTCCCGGTTGCCCCTCTTCCAGTCCAGCTCTCTGCTGTGGCCAGGGAGTGCAGTGGAGGATGGCCCAAGTGCTTGGGCCCTGCACCCGCATGGGAGTCCGGGAGAAGCACCTGGCTCCTGCCATCGGATCAGCGTAGTGGGCCTACCATAGCACACCAGCCGCAGCGGCCACTGCAGGGTGAACCAACGGAAAAAGAAGACCTTTCTCTCTGTCTCTCTCTCACTGTGCACTCTGCCTGTCAAAAACATTAAAAAAAAATAAGAACTAGAAATTATTTCTCTCTTCTTTCCTTTCTTCTTTCCTTCTTTGTAAATTGAGTATTAAATCAGCTTTTCTAATTATAGTACTAGTTTGTATATGATTGTATTAATCAAAATTATGTGAAAAAATAAAGATGATCATTTTGTGATAAAAGGAAATAATGGCATATAATAATTTTAGTTTATAATACTATGACACTCAATGAACACAATTTCAAATGTAGAAATAAGGGGGAAGAGGGCAGTGTTTTGGCACAGCAGATTACATTGGTGCCCCATCCCATATGAGCAATGGTTGGAGTCCAGATTCCTTTGCTTCTGATCCATCTCTGTTATTGTGCCTGGGAAAGCCGTGGAAGAGGGTGCAAGTGCTCGGGCCCTTATTATCCACATGGGAGATCAGGATGGAGTTCCTGGCTCCTGCCTCTTGCCTGGCCCAATCCCAACAGTCATTTGGATAGTGAACCAGAAGAGAAATCTCATCCTCTCTGTCTCTCCCTCTCTTGCCACATTGCCTTTCAAGTAAGTAAAATAAATCTTTCAGAAAAAGAAAAGAAACAAGGGCTAAGTTACAGTTTAAATAGCTCAGTGCATGAAAGTTTCCTTTTTCATTAAATGCATTCTTTATTATGTGTGGTCTTGAAAATCATTCTTATGTAATTGCTTATTATAGTTATCTAAAGAAAATAAACTTCAACGTATGAAATGTTATGCACCAACCTCCCCATGTTCAATAGTATTTTATGTATTATGAAAGTAAGTAGTATTCAATAGACTGTAGTTTTAAGTTGTTTTAAATGGCTATGTTTTGGAAGAGTTTGGCAAGTTAAAAAATACACACATTGGGATAGCACTGAAAAAATGCATGTGTGCTCTCGGGCTGAATATGTATTACAGAGCTGTGTTCACCAGGGATACATTGCACTCTAGCTCTGCTATACTTGGATGGATGCATCTCTTCATTTATATCCTGTAGGGAAATAAAAGCTCACTGCTTCTACACAATGAGGTAATGAACAGCATAAATAGTTCATATAACTTCTAGTTACGCATCATCTACCCAATAACAATCCACATAATATATGAAAAAGTGATACTACAGTTTTTGAAATAAATGTTTATATAGAGCTGATTATTTTCTCCTTCCATGTATTGCATGAGGTTTTAATGCCCTTATACCTCAAATTTGCTTATTTTAATATTCAGTAATAATATCCTACTTTGATTTCAGCTTACACAAATTTTTTTTTGAAACTGTATTGCCCTCTTTGACTACACCCTGTCTTTGTTTAGTTGCTGCTTATTTTAATATTTTGTTGTATTTTTATTTAAATTCATTAGGTCATTGTGATCTTTTATATTTAGCTTTTAAAATTTTATTTGCTTATTTTATTTATTTGAAAGACAATGAGACAGAGACATATAATAGATATAAAGGAATATGGAGAAATGAAACAGACTAGAGAAATCGTCTATCTGCTGATTCATTTTCCAAAATGCCTGCAGTAGCAGTCCTGGGTCAGGTCCAAGCCAGGAACCAGGTACTCAGTCTGGGTCTCCACATGCGTGGCAGGAACCCAGCTATTTGAGCTGTCACCTGGTGCCTCCAAGGGTGCACATTACAGGAAGTTCGTAAACAGACCAGGACCCAGGCTCTCTGACATGCGGTGCCACACCACCTTTCAAAGCAATGTTTTAACCACCAAACCAAATGCCCTTCTTACCTTTCTATTTCTGACATGATTTTTCTAACAGTGGAAACAATAAGCACAATTTTTTGCTGTAAGTGAACTTCTGTTTGAACTTCCATTTTTAAAATAGTGATGCAATAATTTTACCCAGAATGATCTTGAACTCTAAAATTTTTTCTTGACTCTTTTCATCTCTTAAAAATAGTCCATTACAAAGTTATTCTCCTTCCTAAAAAGTCTCCTGTACCAATGTTTTCTTTTTTCACTTTACTACCATCCAGGACTTACTAACTCCTAAGTTAAACACTACTAGGAAATTGAAACTCTACATATACTATATTGATATAAATGGATGGTATTTTTCAAAAGACAGTAATAAGTTAATACCATGGTTTTCTCTGAATTGTTTACAAGGGTTTTCATCTATCATTCTTCCTTTTTAAGTCATCTTTCTGAAGTTTCAAGTATTCCATTCCAACTTCACTCTTACATTTATTCTCAGATGCTTTCAGTGACTTCCTGTTTCTTAGCTTTCTCAGTTTTTCAATTAACTGATTTTGTATACAGATTTATAAGTTTAATTACTGATCATTCCAATTTTCCACAAAATCATTCACTTTGATTAAACTGTTTCTATTCATGCTGTCTTGAATTTGAGTTTTCTCCACCCTTGCTTGTTCATACTGTTTCTTATGGTTGTTGGAGAAAGTAAAGAGGAGAGAAACAGGAAGGGAAAGAAAGTAGGAAGAGAATAAAAGTAGCAAGATTGCTACATTTATGGCACTTGTTATTTATCAAGCACTAAGTGGTAGATTAAGGAATGGGTAGATGCCACATTTCAAAGGGAAAAATCTATTCTTTAGGTATTTTCTGAAACATAAATGGGCTAAAATATCTAAAAGCTCTAATTTTTTGGAGGAAATTATGTTTTCCTTGACCATTTCTTAAGAAGTTTATAGTGCATGGATGCATGAAATACATTTTTTGACTTCTTGACAAGTGGAAAACTAAATTACAACATGCATTATCTTACTTTTCTTGTCTTCATCCTATACAGCTTTCACCTTTATCAAATAAATGATGCCCAAATATTTAAAGAACATTAGTACTCAAAGATGTCAAATTATTTGACAGCAAAGGGTCTCATGGATTTTAGTATGCACTTGTGTTTATTATAAATAAATAATATAAAGCTATTATTTAATGTACTATTTGTGAAACCCTAGGAATTCAATATTAGTACCCTAACTACCCATTTTAGTAAAGTTAAACTTGACTATAGTTAATATACTGCAGTATATGCTTGAAATATGCTATGAGAGTAGATGCTGAATAGCCTTACCATGCATAAAACAGTGATAAATATGTGAGGTAATTAATACATTAATTAATTTGACTAAGGTAATAACTAACAATGTATAAGATTGTCAAATATCTGTAATTTAAATATATGTAAATTCGATTATGAATTATGCCTCAATAAAACTGGAGAAATTAAGAAAATTAAAGCATATTTCTGAAATCACTAAGTTTGGAGTTGCATGTCAACATAAGTTTGTATGATTCTTATAGTTTATGTTTTTTAGAAATATTCAATTCTTATCACTTATGGTATCAATTCAACATATAGCATAAACTTAATATTGTTCCTCTCTTTATAAATCAGATTTTTTCAGGAGACCTATTGTGGCTGGATTTCATTTCAATCTCCTTTGTGATTCCTTATTTCTGTCTTCTAAAACCAACATAAAAACAGTGAGATAATTTTCATTGCCTATAAACTAATACATTTCACCTTAATCCTTACATGAACAGTGATTATAACTCATAAAATAATAAGTCAATATTATATTTTTAATAATTGAGGACGATTGCATGAAAAAATAAAGTATCAGAAAAAATGAAATAAATTAGAATGTGTAAAAATTTGCCCAGAACTACCAAATTATAAGAGTTTATGCACAGTGCTATAAGACCAGTAAGTACTGAAATGTGGCCTTCAAAACTCAACACTAGAAGGGTAGGCATTTTGCGCAGTAGTTAAGACATCACTTGGCGTAGTTACATTTTATATCAGAGTACCTGGGTTTATACTCTGGCTTGGCTCCTGATCTCAGATCTCTGCTCATGTGTAGCCTGAGTGGCAGCAGGTGCTGCTCCACACATGAGAGACATGGACCGGCATTCTGACTGTGACCTGATCTACTCCTCACTGCTGCAGGCATTCTGGGAGTAACCCAGTAGATAGGAGATCTGCCCCCTCTCTCTTGGCCTTCCTCTGTCTTTGTCTTTCAAATAAAACCTACTGATTTTAAAAGTCACCGCTGAAAAGGCTGTAAACCTAAGGAATTTCACCCACCACTCTGAAAGGAAAGAAATAACAGGCAGTGTATGTGGAGTACTCAGCGCTTTTTCCTTGAAACACGTGATCTGTTGACAAGGTCACATCTGGTCAGGAGGCCGTTGTGGGTCTCAGGCAGTTACAGTGAAAGAATCAAGAAGTTAGGGCTTTTCTGCATTTCCAATCCAGACAACTAAAGCAAGTGAACAAAGAAAATGCAACTGAATATGGTCCATGTTTCCTACGTGGTATTAGGGATGGAATTGCTGCTTTTCATTTTGCACCATCACTAAAATCAGCCTTAGATTTCCCCCTTATGTTTCAGTCTTAAGAGGTTTTTTTGTCTTTAGTCACTGTATGTGCAGAAGGAATTCTACATCTTCAGAAAGAATTCAACCTTGAAATCAAATTATTAGCATCCTAGGTTTTAGAATTCCGAGGGAAAATGGTGGACTCATTTATATGCATGGGTGGAGGAATCCTCTGCTAACGTTACAGAGAAAGTTACCATTGATCCAGCTTATCTTTGTTCAATAACACTTGACTGTCAGAAATCAAGTATCTGTGGATTTGCTAGTAATAGATTTGCTGGTAAAATTCCCAAGGAGTGAATATTGCGAGAAAAACTGATTGAAGACATTACTTGTTAAAGCAGCACCACAGGGGATAAGTGGGGGACATTTTGTCCTACAGTGTAGATAAAGGGAGTTCCATTTATGTCAGTGGAAAATGCAACTAAAACACTAGACTATCAGGTTATGAGGCTGACAGCATTGGGGCATTATTGTTGTTGCACTGCTACTGTGTGGCCTTAGAGACTATCAGCAGGGGGATGTGATGTGGTTCAAGCAGTGAATGGGAGACCTGAAAACAGGGAAAAGCAGGAAGAAGAGGATTCCAAAGAGACATGTAATATCATTCACTCAAGGTTTCCATAATGACTGAGAATTCCAGTGCAATCTTCACTTAAAATTTTAAAGATCTACCTTTAAAAAGCATATTTAAAGTAGATGAATTTTATTATATATTATATATTTATTATTTTATGTAAATCTGTGAGTCTATACATCTATCTATAGTTACACTTTAAGGAAAAATATTATAGTCAATCCCAGTTTCCTTTCTGTATATATTGGAGTTCTAACTTTGGTTATATATTTCCTTTATGTATATTAGACTTTTTTACTTACATATATTTAGAAAAATATCATACATATTTTGATATTGAGAATTATATGTAATTCATATTTAACATATTTAGCAGTTAACCCAAATCCAGAAACATTTTAGTGTGAAAATGAATATCTATGAATATGTGGACAAAACCTGGGGAATATAATAGAAATAAATTCAGATTCTAAAGATCTCATAGGTTTGATAGTTGAAATTGAAGGAAACTGAAAATTGCCATTTTATCAATAGAACAATATAAGCATACATTCTAATACATTATACTAATACTGCTAGCATTCGATTTATATTTAAAAGTTAATTCAGACTGACAGTTACATAGTAAAAAGTTGAATTACTTGCTATATAAGCAAACAGTTAGATGAATATTCTAAAAGAGCTCAAGATTCCTTTTCAGTTGTCAAAACTTAATCAAAATAAATCAAATAAATTAATGTTTTAGTTTCAGAATGGAAATTAGCATAAAAACTACCATGTAAATGTGGTAAAATCAGTTTTCTGACAACATATCCAAGCACATGTTCAATGTGTTACTTTCCAGTCAAAGCTAAAAATAACAGAAGTTAATGAAAATTAATCAAGAAGCATGTCTATCAAATAGAGAATTTCACATTGGCATTGGGCCATCAAACATTTACTCCTTTAAGAAGATATGCTAGGGGCTGTGATTTGGCACACTGGTTAAACATATAATTTGGGACACCCATATAGCATATGAGAATGCTTGAGTACAATTTCTGCCTTCACTTTTTATTCCAGCTTCTTTAAAATGCATATCCAGCCTCTGCTGAGGGTCAAGTACTTGGGCCTCTGCCACCCATGTGAGCAAACTAGATTGAGTTTCTGGCTACTGGTTTCAGCTTGCCCCAACTCCGCCTATTACAGGCATTTGAGAAATAAACCAACTACGAAAAACTCTCTCTCTCTTTCTTTATCTCTGGCCCCACCTAGCTACCTCCTTCCCTCTTTCTTTTTCTCTCTCAGACTTTAAAATAAAATATTTTAAAAAGTGAAAAGATATGATAACCTGTGATTCAGACATGAATCACATATTAAATCATTCTCTAACAACATTTGGCCAAACATAATTTATTATTTTCCAATTTTAAATATTTTTAAATAAAATAATGTCTGGCAGATATTATATTTTAGAAGCATTTATGTTAAAAATTCTTTAAGTGGCATCTAAAAGATTGTTTACTATTTTTTTCAGAATTTTATTATCATGTTTAAAAATTTTTTAGGTAAGATTTAATTTGAGCAATACATAAATTAGTATTAGAAAAACAGCTTAAAGTTATTAAGGCCGGCGCCGCGGCTCAATAGGCTAATCCTCCACCTAGCGGCGCCAGCACACCGGGTTCTAGTCCTGGTCAGGGCACCGGATTCTGTCCCGGTTGCCCCTCTTCCAGGCCAGTTCTCTGCTGTGGCCCGGGAAGGCAGTGGAGGATGGCCCAAGTGCTTGGGCCCTGCACCCGCATGGGAGACCAGGAGAAGCACGTGGCTCCTGGCTTCGGATCGGCACGGTGCGCCTTTCTCTTTGTCTCTCTCTCTCTCACTATCCACTCTGCCTGACAAAAACAAAAACAAAAACAAAAACAAAAAACAAAAAACAGCTTAAAGTTATAGATACCCACATGACATTACATGGCGCTTGACTTGATAAAGAAAAGAAATGTTCCTTAGAATATTGAAAAGGGAACTAAAATATCCTACAGGTTGCATATACATAATTTGTTATGAAAAATTAAAAATAAAAGAACAGTAGACCCAGATAGTTAAAGCAGAAACAGAGTAAAGTCAATATATCAATAAATGCTGCACTGCACACAGTTTTTTTTTTTTTTTTTATTTGACAAGTAGAGTTACAGACAGTGAGAGAAAGAGACAGAGAAAGGTCTTTCCTCCATTAGTTCACTCCCCAAATGGTCACTAGGGCCAGCGCTGCACTGATCCGAAGCCAGGAGCCAGGTGCTTTTTCCTAGTCTCCCATGTGGGTACAGGGGCCCAAGCACTTGGGCCATCCTCCACTGCCCTCCCGGGCCACAGCAGAGAGCTGGACTGGAAGAGGGGTAACCAGGACTAGAACTGGCGCCCATATGGGATGCCGCACTGCAGGGGGAGGATTCACCAAGTGAGCCAAGGCACCTGCCTCTGCACACAGTTTTTATGAGACTAGGAGAGACAGACTCCAAGTTAAGATTTTGGAATTCTCAAAACACAGCAAAACAATTAAACAAACAAAAAACAAAACGTAGACCTAGTCCACCATGCAACCACTTATTTTGGCTATGGCTGGGAAGCGGAGGACCAAAACAACGCAATTACAACCATGGGATCATAGATCCTTGATACTATTACAGCAGCAAAACAGATACCAACACTCAACACCTTTGAAGAAACAATGTAGTCCTCAAAGATGAAATGTAATGGGATCTACCTTGAGAATACCACCCATAAACATGAATATCATCAGCATCATTCATTCCAGCAGAAACAAGAGGCAGCCTCTCTTACCTAATGCCTATTTACCTCATGTCCCTCAGCCATATGCACACGCTTCGCAGAAGTTATGTTACTTGCAGAAAACTTTTGAGAGAATTTGAAACTATAATAAATTTGTAGTATGCATATTACAAGAGCTTTGGATTGACTTGAGTACTACAGTCATCTTCATTACCACAATATTTTACAACTGTTGGCTTCCAGACACAATTCCTTTCTAGTTAAACTTCCAGAATATAATGAAGCAATAGCATTATTCTCCCTTCTAAGATACTGTAATTATATTACTACAATAAAATATGCTCATCTTCTTCTCTAAATGGGGGAAAGATTAGTCATTGAAACCATATTGAGTTTTATTCCCTCTCTGTAGCTAAATAGTGCCCTGCAACTAAAGCATGAGATATTAAGTAACATATTATACTGTAGACATGCCTCATATAAAATTGCAGCAGGGGGCTGGTGCTGTGGTACAGTGAATTACACTGTCGCTTGGAATGTCTGTATCTCATTTCTTAGTGCCTGGGATCGAGTCTCATAGTCACATTGCATCCAGTTTTGTAGTCACCCACACCCTTGGAGGTATTAGATTCTGTAGTACTTGGGTCTCTGCTACAATTGTTACATTTTATCCACAAATATGGAGCTCATGGGAAGCTCCAAGCAAGTGCCCTGGGGTTTAGAGATGTCTCTATCCCATCACTGTGTAGTGGTAATTTAATTTTTCCATTTATACCCCAGAAAACTCATAAATATGTCTTAGCAGTAAATTTTCTTTGTCATGACACAGAGCTTGTTTCATGTTTTAAAAAATTATTGACTTGTAGCTATAGACATATCACTTGAGCAAAAATTCATATTCATAAAATTTACATTTGGTGACATAGTACTCAGGACTAGCAAAATTCAGAAATAAAACCTCTTTTCCCAACAGTTACAGGTAAATGAAACCACAAAAAGAAACTAAAAGGAAAAAAAGAAAAGCAGAAGAATCCACAATTTTCATCTGAGCTTATGAATTTCCTCTTTGAAAATTTCATGTATGTATATATTCTTATGTCCATTTGATGTAATGTTAAAGAAATCAAACTCTTAAAGACTGGAAAATGTAATCCTTAATGCTTTATGCACAAAACATGAAGGAGGCACAATACTGAGGATTAAAACAAACTGAGAAAGTCGTGAGGATGAAGAACAGGAACAGAATAAGTGAAGAAGTAGAGAAAAACAAGACTCTAAAAGTAGTTCACAAATAAAATTCTAAGAAGAAATTATGGAGAAAATTAAATAGCTGAAACTGCAAATATGTCCATTGACTCTTCTTATTTTTGTTGCTGAGCTTAGTCTGTATCCACATATTTGATCTTAACAAAAGGCTGAGAAGCAAAGTCTTTATCCAAAATAAACCAAGAAATATATAAATTTAAATGGGACAAAAGGATTTCTGGAAGTAAATTGTCAAATTCTTAAAAAAATCATAATTCTCATAATTGTCCTTGCAGCTGATATTCAATATATAACAAATGCAGTCATGAAATAAAACTATAGTCGTTTCCATGATGGCAGAATAGGGAGGGAGCTTATTGCTCTAGTTTAGGGGAAGATAGTTTCTAAAAAGTGGAGGAAGTGCAATCTCAGGGAGGAATTAGGGAGAAAATTGCAGAGGAAACTCCATGCAAATTAGAGGGGCAGTAGAAATACACAACTCAGGACCCCAACAGCTGAGAATCTCAGCACCAGCTATGGATAGTGTGATTTGAGCCCAGAATGCAGCAGCTCAAGCCACTGGTGATAAAGCTGCAGGAAGAGCCTGGCATGAGTCCAGCCCAGAACTATGTGAGAGACAGTGTACCTGCCAACCTACAGGGAACGTTTCTCTCTCTCCCCAGCCACCTGCGAAGAGTGTCCTATAACTAGCTGAGAGAAGGCAAGCACCATTTTGGACATACACAACAGCTGCTCCAGCTCGTGTTGATGTGCCCAGCTACCAGGTGAGAGATGTCTGAATCTGGCTGAGAGAACTGACAGGGAGTTGAGTGCTCATGACTGTGGAATCATTGTGTTCTGGGACTGCGAAAACACGGTGGCTTCCTGGGAAGACCTAGGGAATTGTTGGGTCTTTGATTCAGTCACTGTGGGCCACTCCACAAACTCGGGGCTCCCTAATGCCCACGGAAGAGTCATCGCTGATGGATGTCTGCTCACAGCGAGGACTGCAGGGATCTTTTGTGTGGTTCTTGTGGCAGAATGGATGAATACTGTAGCCAATAGGGTTGATGCCCAGCCATTGGTCTTCTTGGAGAAGAGAAGGTGGGCACGAGACTATAACAACAGAGCTGATCAAAACTCCCATCTGATAAAAAAAAAGAGAGAGAGAAGAATTACCACACTGAACTTGGATGTATCCTTGGACACTCTCCTCACCATGGACCACTGAACAGAGCTCCCTGGCCACACCCATACAAGCTTCTGGCAGATACTCCCTTAGGCAAAGAGGCATAACCCAAAGATAAAAGCCACCACAAGGAAAACAAAACAAAACAAGTATCTCCACAAATATCTAAAAACAAATGCAACACTTCAAGAAACAAAAATAAGGAAGACAATATGATGCCTCTAGAAAAACACAAAAAATACTTAATTACTAGAATGTATAGATGAAGAGATTAAAGAAATTAAGAAAAGGAATTCAGAAAAAAGAGTCATATTACTTAGAAGTAATGAGAAGCAAATCCACAAATTAAAGAAATCCATACATGACATGAATGAAAATATTTCCCATGAAACTGAGTTTTTTTAAACTTTTATTTAGTAAATATAAATTGCCAAAGTACAGTTTATGGATTACAATGGCCTTTCCCCCCCATAACTTCATTCCCACCCTCCCCTCCCATCTCCTGCTCCCTCTCCCATTCCATTCACATTAAAATTTATTTTCAATTATACTTATATACAGAAAATCAATTTAGTATATATTAAGTACAGATTTCATCAGTTTGCACCCACACAACGTAAAGTGTAAAATACTGTTTCAGTACTAGTTATAGCATTACTTCACATTGGACAGCACATTAAGGACAGAGATTCTACATGAGTAGTAAGTACACAGTGGCTCCTCTCCTGTTGTTGACTTAACAAATTGACACTCTTGTTTATGGTGTCAGTAATCTCCCTAGGCTCTAGTCTTGAGCTGCCAAGGCTATGGAAGCCTTTTGAGTTTGCCGACTTCGATCTTATTCCGACAGGGTCATAGTCAAAGTGGAAGTTCTCTCCTCCCTTCAGAGAAAGGTACCTCCTTCTTTGATGGCCCGTTCTTTCTACTGGGATCTCACTCGCAGGGATCTTTCATTTAGGTTTTTTTTTTTTTTTTTTTTTTTTTTCCAGAGTGTCTTGGCTTTCCATGCCTGAAATACTCTCATGGGCTCTTCAGCCAGATCCGAATGCCTTAAGGGCTTATTTTGAGGCCAGAGGGCTGTTTAGGACATCTGCCATTCTATAAGTCTACTGTGTATCCCGCTTCCCATGTTGGATCATTCTCTCCCTTTTTGATTCTATCAATTAGTATTAGCAGACACTAGTCTTGCTTGAGTGATCCCTTTGACTCTTAGACCTATCAGTATGATCAATTGTGAACTGAAATTGCTCACTTGGACTAGTGAGATGGCATTGGTACATGCAACCTTGATGGGATTGTATTGTAATCCCCTGGCACATTTCTTTTTTTTTTTTTTTAACTTTATTTAATGAATATAAATTTCCAGAGTACAGCTTATGGACTACAATGGCTCCCCCCCCCATAACTTCCCTCCCACCTGCAACCCTCCGCTTTCCCGCTCCCTCTCCCCTTCCACTCACATCAAGATTCATTTTCAATTCTCTTCATCATGATACATTGTAGTCAAACTTCCCATAGTAAAAAGCAAAGAAAATATTCTAAAATGTACATGAAAGAAAATGCCAGATTACTTTCAGAGAATGTCCAATTAGACTCACAGCTGACTTCTCATCAGAAACTCTAAAGCCTAGAAGAGAAGACACTAAAAAATGGAAAAATCTTCAATGTTAATAGACTGGAAGAATTAATACATCAAAATGTCCATACTACTGAAAGCAGTTTACAAATTCCATGTAATACCAATCAAAATATCAAGGACAATATTCTCAGATATAGAAAAAATGATGTTGAAATTCATAGAGAAGCACAGGAGACCCAGAATAGCTAAAGCAATCTTATACAACCAAATCAAAGCTGGAGGTATCAAAATATCTGATTTCAAGACATACGACAGGGCAGTTATAACCAAAACAGCCTGGTACTGATGCAAAACAGATGGATAGACCAATGGAACACAGTAGAAGCTCCAGAAATCAACCCACACAACTACAACTTATCTTTGACAAAGAATCTAAAATCAAGCCCTAAAACAAGGGCAGTCTCTTCAACAAATGGTGCCGGGAAAACTGGATCTCTGCATGCATATGTATGAAGTAAGAACCCTACCTTACCCCTTACACAAAAAATCCACTCAAAATGGATTGAAGGACTAAATCTGTGACCCAATACCATCAAATTATTAGAGAACATTGGCAAAGGCAAATTGTTTTTGGAAAAGACCTCAGAGGCACAGACAATCAAAGCCAAAATTGATAAATGGGATTACATCAAATTGAAAAGTTTCTGCATTGAAAAACACTCAGTGAAGTGAAGAGGCAACCAACAGAATGGTAGAAATCGTTTGCAAACCATGCAACTGATAAAGGATTCATTGAGAATATCATGGCCCAGGATGGCCCACAGCTGAGGCAGACTGAAGCCAGGAATCCAGAGGTTCTTCCATGTCTCCCATGTGTGTGCAGGGGTCTAAATATTTGGACCATCCTCCACTGCTTTTGCAGGCTCATTAGCAGGGAGCTGAATTGAAATTGCAGCAGTCAGGTCTTGAACTGACACCCATAGGTGATGCTGACTTCACAGGTGGAGACTCAACCTACTATGCCACAATGCCAGCCCAATAAACTTCTTTTTAAAAACATGAGAGTACCAGACTAGCAAGTTTTCATCATTGTGACTTCAACTACTCAAGCAAAATAATAATTCTCTTGCAAACACCAGCTTTGGTTTTTGATTAGTGATGTTTGGTAGCCTAATTCTGTCACTAATTAGTGCCATGAGACTTTAATAATGATACGTCTATTTCTATAAGTGTAAGTTGACAAGAGCAGTAGTGAAATTCAGTATTTGTTAGCATTAAATTAAATAATTAAACATTAAATAAAATAATTATGTCTATTTAATTAGTATTTGATAAGTTTTTAAATTATCATTATCATAGTATGCTTATCATAACCATCATAACAAGTAATGCTTTAAAAGAATAAAGAGATTCTATTTGGGATGTTAGGTGAGACTACAAATATGCCACTGTTTTATTCCTCAATATTTCAATATTTGTATAATTATAGAATCTATGAAAAAGAAGGGGTTAATGCTATATTCCAATGCTATTGAAGATTTCTCCCATTAATGTTCAAATTTAGATACCTTGTTACAAGAAAATACAGATTCATGATACAATTTTGTCTGAATCTTTTTCTTCCATTTTATCATTAATATAGTTCTAGAGACTATTTAATGCACTGGTGTGCTTTTATGTTCTATAATTATATTTCCAGACTTAAAGAATTCTAAATGTTTCACAGTGTATTGCACATAAATGAATTGTGAATGCTTTTTCTCAAAGCACTGGGAAATGCTTATTTTTGTTCCTAATTTTTATCCAGTTAATATCTATTAACTGTCATTTGAAAAGCGCACATGTAAGCTTTGTCTATTATTTAGTTTGACTTTAACAACCATATTAAAATGCATATTTTTAAACAAAGTATAAAATTTGCAATGCTCAAGGTATTCTAAGATTTTAATAAGAATTCAGACATTTGGAGTTTAGGGCCTGTACTCTTGCCTATTATATTTTATTTCCTCCCTGAATAACTGTATTTTAATTGATGTATTAAGGAAGAAGCTAAGTACTACAGAACCATTTAGACTAATCCTATGACTCTCAGTAGTGACAGAATGAATGAATAATAGAAAATCCAACTCTCATCATTCCATTCTAAAGAGAATAGTCAAGTGTTACATTTATTTGTGTTAAGCTCCTGTGGCTGAAAATTACAATTAGTTACTTGATAGTTTTCTTCTTCTTCTCCAAAATTAATCTTCTAAATAACTACTCCCTCCTCACTATTTATTTCTGTTCTCAAAAAAATGGATTAAATTAGATATTCTCAATGAAACTATTAGACATTTCCAAAAAATGGTCTGGGGAATAATGTGTAAAAATATTCTTGACAGCACAAGAAACATATTATAGCAGATTTTGATATCACTTTATTATGTAACCCATTCTTTTTTTTTAAACATTTATTTAATGAATATAAATTTCCAATGTACAGCTTATGGATTACAATGGCTCCCGCCCCCAACACGTCCCTCCCACCCACAACCCTCCCCTTTCCCACTCCCTCTCCCCTTCCATTCACATCAAGATTCATTTTCGATTCTCTTTATATAGAGAAGACCAGTTTAGCATACATTAAGTAAAGATTTCAACAGTTTGCTCCCACACAGAAACATAAAGTGAAAAATACTGTTTGAGTACTAGTTATAGCATTAAATCTCAATGTACAGCACACTAAGGACAAAGATCCTACATGAGGAGTAAGTGCACAGTGACTCCTGTTGTTGACTTAACAAATTGACACTCTTGTTTATGGCTTCAGTAATCACCCTAGGCTCTTGTCATGAGCTGCCAAGGCTATGGAAGCCCCCTGAGTTCACCGACTCTGATAATTTTTAGACAAGGCCATGGTCAAAGTGGAAGTTCTCTCCTCCCTTCAGAGAAAGGTACCTCCTTCTTTGGTGACCCATTCTTTCCGCTGGGATCTCACTCATGGAGATCTTTCATTTAGGTTTGTTTTTTTTTTTTTTTCCCCTCCAAGAGTGTCTTGGCTTTCCATGCCTGAAATACTCTCATGGGCTTTTCAGCCAGATGCACATGCCTAAAGAGCTGATTCTGAGGCCAGAGTGCTGTTTAGGACATCTGCCATTCTATGGGTCTGCTGTGTATCTCACTTCCCATGTTGGATCATTCTCTCCCTTTTTGATTCTATCAGCTAGTATTTGCAGACACTATTCTTGTTTATGTGATCCCTTTGGCTCTTAGTCCTATCATTATGATCAATTGTGAACAGAAATTGATCACTGGGACTAGTGAGATGGCATTGGTACATGCCACCTTGATGGGATTGAATTGGAATCCCCTGGTATGTTTCTAACTCTACCATTTGGGGCAAGTCAGCTTGAGCATGTCCCAAATTGTACATCTCTTCCCTCTCTTATTCCCACTCTTATATTTAACAGTGATCACTTTTCAGTTAAGTTTCAGCACTTAAGAAGAATTGTGTATTGATTACAGTATTCAACCAAAAGTATTAAGTAGAACAAACAAAAAAAAATACTAAGAGGGATAACATATCAAGTTGCTCATCAACAGTCAGGGTGAGGGCTGATCAAGTCACCGTTTCTCATAGTGTTCATTTCACTTTAACAGGTTTCCTTTTTGGTGCTCAGTTAGTTGTCACCTATCAAGGAGAACAGGTGGTATTTGTCCCTTTGGGATTTGCTTATTTCACTCAGCATAATGTTTTCCAAATTCCTAACAGGGATCACTTTTCAGTTAAAATTTAAACACCTAAGAATAATTGTGTGTTAATTACAGAGTTCAACCAATGGTACTAAAACAAAAAAAATACTAAAATGGATTACATTGTACTTCAACAGTCAGGACAAGAGCTGATCAAGTCACTGTTTCTCATAGTGTCAATTTCACTCAACAAGTTTCCCCTTTGGTGCTCAGTTAGTTGTTGCCGATCAGGGAGAACATATTATATTTGTCCCTTTGGGACTGGCTTAATTCACTCAGCAGGATGTTTTCCAAATTCCTCCATCTTGTTGCAAATGACTGGATTTCGTTGTTTTTGACTACTGTATAGTATTTTATAGAGTACATGTCCCATAATTTCTTTATCCAGTCTACTGTTGATGGGCATTTGGGTTGGTTCCAGGTCTTAGCTATTGTGAATTGAGCTGCAATAAACATTAATGTGCAGACAGCTTGTTTGTTTGCCAATTTAATTTCCTTTGGGTAAATTCCATGTAGTGGGATGGCTGGGTTGAATGGTAGGGTTATATTCAGGTTTCTGAGGAATCTCCAAACTGACTTCCATAGTGGCTTAACCAATTTGCATTCCCACCAACAGTGGGTTAGTGTCCCTTTTCCCCCACATCCTCGCCAGCATCTATTGTTGGTAGATTTCTGAATGTGAGCCATTCTAACTGGGTTGAGGTGAAACTTCATTGTGGTTTTGATTTGCATTTCCCTTATTGCTAGTGATCTTGAACATTCTTAAGGAGCAAATTAATATTTCTAGTATTATTTTCCATAATCCTAAAATATGTTAGTCGACCCCATAATAACTTCATGACCATTTCAGCAGTGGATGGTCAAAATTAAATTATATTGGTCAAAATAAAATGTTTACACAGAAAAAATATATTTCTTTTATTCCTACTTTCCAATTCTCTGAATTAACTGAAATCTTATGTATGCTGAAGTTTCTTTAGTACTAATAGATTACTTATTTCCTCACCATATAATACAGTATATTATTTCACAAAGACAATTTTTAAAAATGGACAATGATTTAAAAATTTTCTAAAAGAAATATATAATTTTAGAGTATATATTTATATAGCATAGACCATGCACAGCAGAAATTTATATCCATGAGTGTAGTATTATCTTTATTTTATTAACTTTACTATTAAAATTATTTAAAAAATAAAATTGATTTGAATTTGAAAATATGAGATAAATTAATGAAAACCTAGTTTAAATATATATACATGTAATAAAAATGTATTTCTTTAAGCTTGCCATGTTGTGAGCACTTGTTCTCTCTCTTTCTAAATGACAAGAAAATAAAACTCATCTAACATGAGATCAAGTGCAAACTGGAGCCCCTATGGGATGCAGGCACCGCAGGTGGCAGCTTTTCCTGTTATTCCACAGTGCAGCCCTCTTAGAGCCCTGAATTAATGGTTGCACTGTTTTTTAAATTGGTTACCTTTCATAATTTCCTTGTATTAGATTAATATATTTATTTTATCACTCTTCAATTGTCTTGCCCTATGATTGCCTAGCTCCAACATTCTAATTTATTGTTGAATTCTCTCATTCACTAAACCCTAGAAAAAAATCAGGTCTTACATTTGCAACCCATCTCTCCAATCAGGCAGTGATACTGTAGAAGCTTCATGTGCTCTTTTCATGACATTTGCTGTTTCTCTCCAAATAAAGTAGATACTACAAGACACAAAATCATAATATTGGATAATGATCAGAGAAAACTATGCTCTCCCTTGCCAAGGAAATTCAATCCCAAAATCCAGTGTGATTGTGTGAACCTGGACCAGTTCTCTGGGGAACTTGGGATGAATTTAGACCCTAATATATTAAAGGAATTCTGTGCCTGCATCCTGCTCAGGGCTTCAATCTGCTCACTGTGGTGTGATTTTATTTCATTTCAGTCCCAACAGATTTCTATCTCATTCATGAGGGAAACTATGACAATTTTATAGTTATCTTTTCAGAGAGGAAGAGTATTAAAATGCAAATTTCCAATATCATTTTTTGCTAGAGTGGGCTTTTTTTTTTTTTTTTTTTTTACTAGTATGCTTGAAGAATTCTTTCTCTGTCATTGGAATTAGACATACCCTGCAGTCAGTAGTGATCAGTCTGACTCTTACTCTTTCATTTTCCATGAAGTATGGTTTTCTTCCATTTTTCAGATTTGCTTATTCCTTCATTCCATGGAAATGTTTGCTATTGTGGATTTGGATCTATTTTTATTGTATTTGATCTATGATGTCCTTAACAAACACCAGTAATCACGTGCTGATTAATCTACATGTCTACCATCTATAAAAATAATGTATTATATTTCCTTAGCAGCATCAGTGTATTTTTTCTATATTCAATATCACTTTCTCTTATTTATTAATTCCACCTTTATTTGAATTTCTAATGGATTTTGTTGCTGATGTGGGCTGTCCTTGATCTGGTAATTTTGGAATCTAGGATATATCATATCATGTAATACAAGCTTTCTGCATATGACTTCCAGACTCACCACTGCATGGGTGTATACTTTCCTATATTATTTGAATATTTTAAAATAAAAGGACCAAAAATTATAGTATATTATTTTGGAATTTACTCAATAATCAAGCTACAAAAAAGCAGTTTTGTGAAAATTGGAAGGCCACGATTACACAGAGTTACATCTGTCTATCAAGGAGTAAATGATACAGAATGATAACAATCATAAAAGGATAAGGTGAAATACAAAATAATTTTTAACTAGAAAAATAAAAAAATCTTAGCAAGATACATGTGGGAACCAGGAAATAGTTCATTAATATTGACAAAAGAGAGAACAAATTAATTTGGAGGAGGAGAATGTAACTGATTTAATCACATTTGACAATCTGTCATGCCTGGGGGCAGGACATTGTGGCACTTCAGGTTATGCTGCTGTGGGGGGCACCTATATCCTGTATTAGACTGCCTTATTCATGGCCCAGCTACGCTTGTTTCCAGCCCAGCGAAGCTCCCAGTTTCTTTATGGCCAAGACTCAGCTGTTGCCAACATTTGGGGAAGGAACCAGCAGATGGAAGACTCTCTCTCTCTCTCTCTCTCTCTCTCTCTCCCCCCTTCTTTCTCTTTGATCTTGCCTTTCAAATAACTCATAAATATGCTATACCTATAGAAACAAAAGTATGCATAATCAATAAAATATATTTTGTTCGAAAAGCAGTCAGTATAACAAGGAAGAAACTGAATAGGACTGTAAAATTAATCAAATCAAAAGTCTTGAGTCTACAAGGCTAAACATGAATACAGAAAAACGAATCATTACCCTGATTTTAAAAGAATGCGACACAACAATGTCATACAGTAATTGATATTGGATTCAATATTTCGATCTAACATTTCAAAAGTCAGTAACCATCACTATTTCCTGGGAGCCAATACAAAAATCTTAGAAAAAACAATCATCTGGACTTTCACTACCAAGGATCTCTCCAATATTGACCTACTGGCACCAAGTAACGATTGTTCAGGCTCCCACATGTACTATATGGGTAGACTCTCTGTATTCTAGGTCTGTTTAGACTTCAGCTCTGTGAACATTTGAACTTGTTATAAATCTCACTAGCTTTTACTCTGCTACTGACTTAAGAATTTAATTTGCTGTTGTTCATGAGAAGTTGCATACCTCTACTGACTCTTAGGTATCACAACTTTGTCTCAGATTCCTCTTTAGCTTTCTATATAGATATAGATCGATGACATAATAAAAAATGCAAAAAATGGGGTCAGTGCTGTGGCATAGCAGGCTAGGCTTCTGACTGCGGCACTGGTTATTGTTCCAACTGCTCCTCTTTCGATCCAGTTATCTGCTAATGGCCAGGGAAAGCAGTAGAAGATGGCCCAAGTGCTTGGGCCCCTGCACCTTCATGGAGACCAACAGAATCCTGGCTTCAGAGTGATTCAGCTCCAGCCACTGTGGCCATTTGGGGAGTGAACCAGAAGATGGATGATTTCTCTCTCTGTCTCTCCCTCTCTCTGTCTATAGTCTCTCTCTCAAATAAATAAAATATTTTAAAAAAGAATGAAAAAATTTAAAATAAAGAAGTATTTAAAAATGCAAAATAACTAGTGTGGGGAGCAACTGGGAACAACTCGGACTAGACTAAGTTACTGGAATTAAGACTTATTCTATGCATCTGCTCTCCCACAATATGGCGCTGAGAAGGGAGAAACAGCTTCTACACAGCTGCCTCCAGTTCAACCAATAAACTGTAGGACCTGCTCCTGATTGGAGGAGAGCAGCGTACTCGGCGTGTGGGTAGCAGAGTTGTGATTGGCGGAAGAGGACTATAAAGGAGGAGAGAGACAACATGCACCAGGAACACCTGAGGAACACCTGTGCAGCCCAAGAGAGCCGGCCAGCGGTGTGCCGCTCCCCCGCGGAAGTGGGGAAAGTGGCAGGGGGAACCGCCCTTCCAGGGAGGTGGAAGGGTCGGTAGCCAACCCGGGAAGAACCAGCAGCAAACCCGGGGAGGGCCTAGCAGACAAAAGAACAGAGCAGGGTCCTGTGTCGTTCCCCCACGAAGACGGGGAGCGACAAACTAGTACTTAAAAAATGTGTATTTCAATTAAATTTTAATTCATTGAACTTAATCTTATCAAACAGATTAAATAACCTGTCAACATTAAATTAAGATTTAAAACATTAGTTTATAAATAAAGCTTATAGTTAAGAGCTTTCTATTTGTGGCTCATTCTCATATGGAACTAGAATCCATGATTTTAATTAATTTGTATGACTGGTCTGTAAAATTACATATATGTTACACTTCATATATGTTATATAAACATATGTATGAATTTCAATTTTATGCCAAATAAGCTTATCTTTTAATTGCGTTTTCCAAGAATGTTTTAAAAATCCTAAAATATTATACCATTGTTATAAAGAAAACTAAGATCAGTTCAATTTACCACAATTTACATGAGAAAGAAAAACATTCCGGAATCCAGCAGCATTCAAGATCAAAGATGATTCAAAATACTCCGAGTCACTGTGCACTTACTCCTCATGTAGGATCTTTGTCCTTAGTGTGCTGTACATTGAGATTTAATGCTATAACTAGTACTCAAACAGTATTTTTCACTTTATGTTTCTGTGTGGGAGCAAACTGTTGAAATCTTCACTTAATGTATGCCAAACTGATCTTCTGTATATAAAGAGAATCGAAAATGAATCTTTATGTGAATGGAAGGGGAGAGGGAGTGGATAAGGAGAGGATTGCGGGTAGGAGGGACGTTATGGGGGGGAAGCCATTGTAATCTATATTCTGTACTTTGGAAATTGATATTCATTAAATAAAAATTAAAAAAACATACTCCATTCCACTACATATACAAGTTACATTTGTAGCCAGAACAAAAAGAAAACGTAAACAGTAACAATATGATTTACTACTCTTTGCGTTTGATTTATAAATAAAGTCTAACAAATTAGCAGCCTGTAGCTGGCTAAAGTTTTACTGTTGTTATTGGCTGAGATAAATTGATTGGTTACAAGAGTATGCTCTTAAATTAGATTATAAATTCTTTACACTTCAAGTTAGGAAATAGGTCACTATGGAGTTTGCTTTGAATCGAAGTATATCACTCAACTACAGAAGTATATGTAGATAAATTATTTCAACTTAATATAATACATTAGATTCAAATATGACATTGAAATGGTTAAGTTAATAATGAGACTAAGTATTTTGAGATGTACTGTTAAAACTGTATTGGCAAGAAGATCAAGTATAGTCCAAGAGAATGGTAGTGAATTCCTTCCTAGAATCCTGTCTCTGTTTCTAAATTCCTCATCTTTAAAAGAATGTGTTGAAAGGTGAGTAAGCAAGATAGAAAGAATTTTGTTTTCATTAACTAATTCCTCTATTATTGCCTGAAATATTTCATCCACAGCTAATCTCACGCCTGGCTTGCTCCTCCCCATCAATTCTCATCTTAGATGATATTTCTGGATCTGAAGTACTTTGTGATCCAAAGGAGTCCTAACCCTACTCTGGCCCATCATTCTGTACTCAGAGTCCAGGTTATATGCTTCAAAGAAGTTACTGACATTTTCAGTCACTATGTTTGTTTGTTTGTCATCTACCATGATCTGAAGAATACACATTCATTAGGTGATAGGCCAGGTTTTTCTTGCTTGTCCTTGTGTCCCAGCTCATATCATGGAGCATTCCAATTCAAGATATTATCAAATGTTTTGAGGAAATTGTGTTTTGGAAGATATGAAATTAAGAGAGAACTTGAAATAGGTAGATGATTAACTCAGAAAATAAATATTCTTGTTTTTATTTTCTTTATTTTGATGATTGTAATGATAGAGAAAATCAATGCTTCATTAATAATTATATTATAATATAATATATCTGTGTTAAATGAACTATGGCCAATGGGTAAGCTTAAAAAGGGGGAATGTGACCTATATTGAACAATAATTTTGTAATAAAATAATTTGAAAAAGCTACTTTGATATCTGGATGGAAGAATACCTTTAATATATGAGGCTCCAAAATGCAGACATAGGACCCAGATTCCAAAAACAGTGTTGCCACTTATAAAGTTTGAGACCTCAGAAAAGTTAACTTCTGAATTTCAATATCACATCTTTTTAAAAAATATGTATATAATTTTTAATTTGAAAGACAGGGTTATAGGAGAGAGGGACAGAGAAAATGAGAGAGAGAGAGAGAGAGAGAGAGAGAGAGATCTTCCATCCACAGGTTGACTCCTCAGATGGCCAGCTAGATTTGGGCCAGGATGAAACCAGGAGCTAGGAACTCCATCTGGGTCTCTCACGTGGGTGGCTGCCCCAATATCACACCTTAAAATGTAATAACGCTGCTCACGTCTCACAAGTTTATCAGTGCTATGGAGTATACTATTTGAAATTCATAAATAAATCAGTATTCTATCACATTTTTAGGATTTTAATTGTATAAAAGTGTTTATATGAAAACTACTCAGTCACTTGGATAACAACAACAGAGCTGGAGAGCTAATGTAGATCTCTAATCAGCTATAATCTATTCAACTCTGAAATACTTTATTTTCTGCATCAGGTATTGTCTTGGTGACATTTCTTCTCCAGCCCAGGTTTATACCATGAAGAAAGTATACCAGTCCACGTTTTAAATGTTTCCTGGGAAGTCTGAGTTAAACAAACTCCCACTCTGAAATTTTTTCTATTGTCATCATTTTAAATCTTCCTTTGTATGTCTTCTGGAAAAACTAATTCTAATAAGTATATTTTCCTAAACAAATAAAAGGAAACACATGACTCTTACTTTCTATAAATACAATTGAGTGATCTATAATAGATAGATAATAGATAAATAGACACAAGAAAATATTTTTATATTCTCTACTTCATAGTAAGTAATATAATAAAATAGTATTAAACTCTAAAAACTTAGAAAACAAAACATCTAGCTATATTAGCTAGTATATCGTTCATGAAATCAATTTTGGACAATACCTATTTTTACATCATAAATTTTCATTTAAATTATTCTGCTTCTAATTTACATTTGTTTATAAAAATCAGAAAGTATTTTTTTTCCTAAAACTATTCAATTTTAGAGTTGCAAAACTTACTTTTTAGAATCTAAGTGCAAAAACTTAACTGTAGGTAGAATTTTCACAAATAAATAAGAACATTGTTGTCACATATTTATGTTTTCTTACAGGTCGGATGAATGCAAGTGTAGTGTGTTTATAATCAGATTGCTAAATATATAAGACACCCAGAACAAAATATATGTCCAAATTTCCTGATGATTGAGTAATTAGTGAAACATTTTATAAGGAATTGAAGTGAATTTTAAACCTATGGAAGACGTCTGACATAAACTGATGTTGTAAAGAACACTCTTACTTATCTGCTAGTTTCCATATTTTTAATATTTTGAGCTCCATATTTTAAGTGGATCACGTTTCTATTTGTAGACAAATACCAGCTAAGTGAATATATGTACTTACACATCTGTGAGTATATATGTCTGCGTAGCAATGTAATCAACTAAATGAAGGAAAGTACAGTGTGTGCCCAGATAACAAATGTATCTGGAGTGTACCTTTAACAAGAGAGTTTGTATATAAGTCCTTTCCTTTGAAAGATCTCAGAAAAAGCATTATAAACCATTGAATTTTCAAAACTCTTCATAAAACTGTTAAATAAGAAATTCAGCTTTTACCCAAAGATCCCAGCTCTGAGAAATATTAAGCTCTTACTGTTAGGAAACTGGCACAGTTTTAGCCTGGTGGCCACATGGCCTAACCTCTGTGGTCAAGCCCCACCCCCATCCTAATGGGATTCACTGCTCCTGCTTCCCTGCCCGCCCTCGGGAAAAGTTTTAAAAGGGCCTGTTCCTGAACACATGCTTTCTTGACTCTTCTCTCCTGCTCTCTTGGCTCCTCTCTCTCGGCTCTTCCCTTCTCTCCTGCTCACCCTCTCTAGCCTTCTCTCTTCTCTCACTCCCCTCTCCCTCTCCTCTCTCCTCTTTGTCTCTTACTCTCCTTCTCCTCTTTGCCCCTTCACTCCGGTCCATTGGGTGTTCCCCAATAAACCCTTTCCCTCACTCCAGTGTTCGGTGTGATTTGTGACGGCTAACATTAATATATAACACTGGTGCCACGACTCACATTAATATATAGCACTTACTCTCTTTTTATCTCCTTTCCTAAAGAGCTGAAGACTTGGCCCCAGATTCATTCTGAAAAAATGATCTCATGCTGTTTTTGTAATAAGTACTCTAGAGAATAACGACATTTTGGACAATAAAATTTTCATTGTGTTTCTTTATTGAATACTACAAGTTCTAAAAACTGCTTCAGAAAGAGATTTTCCTATAAAATTGATAGACCATCTAAGTCTCACAAAATAATTTCCCTACTGCAACGTATATAATACATACTTTTTCATTAACTAAAATTTCATCTCTCAACCTCTAATTACAGCTCATTTTTTTTAGCTAATTTTTCTTACAACTTTCTTCTAAAAGGGAATACTTGGTTTAAACAAAACTCCTTAATTTATATTACCTGATAATAATGCTAACCCAGTCTGTCCAATATTTTTCAGGTACACCCAAAATTCTAATGTAGCTGTCTCTACTAATCTGACTTATAGTCCTGCAAAATCTTCATTTGCCTTATAGAAAATATTTCAACTTCCATTAATTCTTCCTTTCAATGCTGTTGAGCCTTACCATTTTTTTAAAATAAAAAAACAGTGAAATTCCTAATAAAGGTAGAAAGAAATGTATAAAGAGCATTATTTCATCAGAGTTACGGGAAACAGTTTTTTTTTTTTTCTTTGATTGAATGCATTGCTTTTTGGAGCAATGATTAATGTTCTGTTTGGAGTACTTTTGCCAGAATGTTAATGTCAAGAATAATTTTATTCAACATAAATTCCTGAGTTTTCTTCTTGCATAAGTTAGATAAAATAAGAATATTTAAGGAAGTAAAACTTCATGTTAGGTTCTTAAATATTTTCATGCTTATCTCCATTCGTCTCATCAACTGATTTTCCTATTAGGTTCCATGAGTAATAAAACCATTGCTGTGTTTAGTAGAAAGCACAATTTAATTTTGTGTCACATAGGGGATCCTAGATAAATAAAACATTAAACCTAAAACTTTCAAGTTTAGTGATACATTCTGTCAGAAGACTTATTTTCATGAAAAAATTTGTATATCCAAAAAAATCCTTCTTTTGAAGTTACATATTTAAAATTGAACATGACTGACAAAGATTTTTACATTATTTTATATTTCTTGGTTATATTGTTATTAACTAGGTAATAGTAAGCAACTATTCCATTTACCAAGTATGTCATTGGAAAGAGGATTTCAGACCCCATTTCATTCCACTCTTGCTATCTGTACCTAACAGATGTACATGGATTCCTCAATAGAAAGCATTTGACTACAACTGGAATAAATGAATTGACAAAGAAATAAAATTTGTTCTTGGATAATTCATATTTTTGCAGAAAATAAGTATCATTTTAGTTATATCTTTAAAACAAAATTTCAATGTCAATTGCCCAGTTTCTAGCACTCCCAGCCTTCTTTCTTCTGCTCTGATTTTTCCAAAATGTATTTGCTATAATATGAATGTACATTGTCTTCCCCAAAGGCATATGTTCAAATATTGGTCACCAATATAATGATATTAGTAAGTGGGGAAATTTAGGGAGATGAATAGTTCATGAGTGAAGAACCTTATAAAAGTGGCCTGTGGCAGCTTCTTCATCCTTTCAAATATGTGAAGGCACAACGAAAAGGTTCCAACTTTCAATCAAAAATGGGCTCTCATCAAAAAACAAATATGTTGATGTTAATTTGGGGTTTTCCATCCCCTAGAACTGTGAGAAAAACATAAATTCTGTTTTTTATTTCAAAAAAAGTTTGTCTTATTTATTTTTAAACATTTAAAAATATGAGTAATGTTTATGCTGAAGGGATGTCAGATGTGCTAAAAATAACAAATTTAACAATCATTATTGAATGAGTAAAGTATGAATATCAAACATCAAATACTTTATATTTTGTACATGCATGCAATTTTTATAATTCAGATAATGTGGAGTTATTCATCTACAATGTTTTGAAAGCTTCTATGAATGCATGTTATGGTAGACATTTCCACTTAGATGGCATTATGCAGATATAGTGAAATCAATATTTTAAAAAGATATAACAAAAATATATGTAATAAATTCAGTTATATATTAAAGTTAATGTTTCTGGGAAATAGAGCCATTTGCTTATATTTAGACAAATCTGATATAATAAACTCAGTCTACATAGTTACATAGAATACTTCTGAATTGAAAACTCAAGTTTAGGGCTTGGAGTATGACAGCTGTTAAGATGTCATTTAATGAAATAATACAGTCCCAAAAAGACAAATATCATGTATTTTCTCTTATTTGTAGTAACTTATATGTAGAGTATAAAAATATATTGTATATGAGTAAAATATGCATTTTGAGATTTGATTATTTGTAGTTATTGTCTATACTCTTGGGGAACTGTGATTTTTATACTTACCACTTGCTGAATTCCTTATTTAGTAGATGGTTACTCTTGTGGTTATAAAAAAAAATTGAAAGTAGGTCATCGTGAAATATTAGAAGAAAAATAAGAAAAGAAGGAGGGAGAATGGGAGAGTATGGTGGGAAGCATCCTTATGCTCTTATGACTGTAGATATGAAATACAAAAAAATGCAAATATTAAAGGAAAAAGGAAGGGAAGAAAAGAGGAGGTTGCAGAGAGGGAAAATGGGAGGCAAATATGGTTACCTTCTTAAAATTGTATCTATGGAATACATGAAATCTGCTATCTTTATGCTAATAATTTTTTTAAAGATGTCATTTGGGATATTCACATCACATATTGGTGTGCTTGGGTTCAAGTCCCTGCTTTGTTTCTGGTTACAGCTTCCATATAATTAATTTGTAACATGGGAGGCAGCATGTGATGGCTCAAGTACTTTGATCCCTGTTACCCATGTGGGAGAACTAGATAGAGTTCCAAGCTCCTGGCTTCAGCCTGCCCCAACCCTGGCTATTTCAGGCATTTTGAGAATGAAAGAGCAAATGTGAGATCTCTGTCTATGTGCCTTTTTTATTACATAAAAAGTTAAAGAGAAACAAGTCAAGTTTAGTACTATTAAAAACAAATATCAAAACAGTACAGATTTTCCAAGTATTTGCCTTTATTAGAATTATATATTGGCTCTTTCCTTACTTTTGTCCCTTTTTTTGTCCCATGAACAGTATTGTTTTGAAATGAAGACCATGTACTTAGAATTGAAATTAATTAACAATGAAAATAACAAATATATACTTTAAAAAAAGACTGCCATGTAATACTTGTTAATGTATGTGCATGTTATAAACTAGCCATTTTGTCTGACTTCTCTTTGATTAATACAGTTGATTATGAAGAAATCTGAGATAATGGAAATAATTAATTGCCTTTGTAATAATATTTTGTACTTTAAAGACCAAGAATCAATATTTATCTTGCTAAGAACAAAATTGATTATATCTTAAATTATATAAAATGGAGTCTCTCATTTCTCATGAAGTAACAAAACTGTACAAGGACTCTACTAAAAGTTTCTTCTCTTTGTATAATTATTTTAAGCATGTTTGATGTGTTTTTTTCTTAAAGTTAGAAAAAAAGTTCCTTCTCAAAACAGTTCAAACACAGTTTGCTTTTGGCATTGAAAGCTGTTTGCTTATTAATTCATTAGACGAGTGTTTCTTCCATAATGTCAGAGGAAGAGTAAAAATGGTAAAAAAACAAAAAAACAAAAAAACAAAAAACAAAAAACAAAAAAAAACACTATAGATTATGACAAAAACCTTGTTGTAAAACAATATAGGATTGCATTTTTGAAGTCTGTTGAAGGAAGAGAATATTATTGCATTGATTTATCATAGTATGAAGGAACAGTTACTTATATTTTGGTTTTAGATTGCAGCCTAATACCTACCTATTTCTGCCTTTCTAATTGTAGCTAAAGCAAAGATGATTTTTCATTCCCTACACATAGGGAATCTGATAGTTGGCTAGAAGCCAATAGAAACAGTGTGGGTGCTAAAGTAAGCCTTGGGTTTAAATCAAATCAGAAGCAATGTTAGATGTTAATAAATAAGTTAAATAGCTAGAAATACTTTGGACTAAAACCAAATGCGAAAATCTAAGCTTACCTAAAAGGCTATTTGGAAATCAATGCATTCTTTGTTTGGTTACACATGACTTTGTCATTGTAGTTGTGTAAACTTAACCTCTCCTCTTTTATTACATTAAAATGAAACTATACTTTTGAAACTGTGGATGGTTTGTATTAATATATGAAAACTAAAATGGAATTTCTCCACCTAATAGAATTAGTATTAATCTCTTATTAAATAAAGGCTATTAGTGAAAATTTATAAGTGCAATGGAATAATCACATTGAAAATACCCACAATAATATTGGAAGAATGGTTTTTCTAAAGTAATTTTACTTATTTCATACTTATTAAAGTGGAAAATAATTGTAATAAAGGGAATAGGGAAACAAAAAATCATATCTTTTTCAGATAATAATCATGAACCTTTAAATGTGATTATTTCAGCCATCATATGTGTGTTCCTACTATAATTTTACTCTAATATTTTATTTTAGTATTCTACATGATATTTTTTTCTCATTCACTGTGGTAGAAAAATTGCTCGAACAGGGCCAGCTAGTAGTGTACACTCCCTGTACCCTTACCCTTATGTTGGGAGTACTTGACCTAACACATAAGTCTTTCAAATGAACTGTTCCTAAAGAAAGAGGTTTCAAATTAAAGAGATTCTCTGTGACTGACGTTGAAGGTGGTGGGGCCATGTGACAAGTAACACAGGCAATCTCTAGGAGCCAATAATGACCCAGCAGCTGCCAAACAGCAAGGAAATGGAAATCTCAATCCTACATTGACAAAAGATATGAATTTGGCCTATGGGTGATCTGGATAGAGAACCATTACCCTGAATCTTCAGAAAGCAATTATTACCATGAATCTTCAAAAAAAAAAAAAATGAACCCAGCATATAATTTGATTTCCGCCTTGTAATGATATGATGTGAGTAGGCAGACAGCTGGTTAGGCCTAAGTAAGATGCAAGTCTTGCAAGCCCTACAATATGCTATCTCTTCACCTGTCTTCAAAACATTCACCTTCTGGGGTGCTCCCAGGCATTATCTGGGACCAAGAAGAGCAGACACAGATGACTAAATAGACACTAAAATCTACATGAAGGTGCCAAAAATTTCTAGATGGCTTAATTCATTTTAAGGAATCAATTGCTATGTTATAAAAGAGGATGTGAATGAAGAGAGCTTTTACTCACCATAATGACAATTTGGGGTGCTATCCAGGTTCTCTCTCTCTCTCTCATAACTTTCTGGCCCACTCAGGGTGGGTAATGGTCAGTGTGAGGTAACCCATACTCATGCATGAATTTGTTTTTTTTCTCTATCACTCTTAAGTAAATCTTGTTTCTATTTGTACTCATTAAAATGCCTCCATTTAGAATTTTTATCTCTGTGTGGGACAAGAACTTGGAATGAAAATTAATATACTCAAGCTACATCATAAATAAGTGAGACAGGAGTTTGAAATAATTAAAATAAGACTGTAACCCAGGAATGACAATCAGTGAGTGAACCCCATTTTCTTCTTGGCTGCATCTTTTAAAGGGATGAAAAGTGACTTATGGACAATCCAAAAAATTTTTTTCCACTATTCTCAGCCTCCACTGGACTTTTTGAAGTGCAAATCTGACTACCTAAATTCATCTTAGTGATGGTTGTGAACCAGTGGCAGGCTGCTAAGGAAAAGCTGCTGGGATGGTCTACAGGAGCCCTTGGAGGAAGAGTACCAGTCCTTGCCCACTCAGCCACAGTACACAGGTGTCCATTCTCTGACTGCAGTTTGTTTCTAGAACTTGTGTCTCTTGCAGGGCAGATTGGCCATTAGCACTGACATACCACTGTCTAGTTACACACGAACTTTTGTACCAAGTGCATGACTTTTTAACTCCTTTTTGCTTATCAAAATGGGAGAGGGAGGAGATAGGCCCTGTTGCTTGGTTACCACATCTGGTCTCAGCATAGGAATTCCTCTTTGAGTTGAAGATAGACAATCAACTCACCCAACCCCTGAAAGTACATGAAAGTCCCTGCTGCCCACCATGTTTGGGTAATAGGACACACGGCACTCTTATGTTGGTTTTGTTAGGTAGGAAGTCAGAAATGAGCTTATGTGTGTGTGTGACAAAGGCCTAAGAAGTTGACATCTAGGTCCAGCACCCGCATCTCAAAGTCATCCCAATAACCTTCCAGTTGCAGCCCGGTGTCTGCACTTCAAACACCCTGCCCCTTCTACCTGATAACCATCCTTCCTAACCATCCTTCCTCTAGGCTCCTCTAAGGCAGGGTGATGCCAGCCAGGCTTCACCATGTCTGATAACTTCAGGGGGAAAACTCAGAAAGGAATTTTTTGTATTTACATCCAAAAAATCCTTTTTTCAGGAGGAGGAGACGAGGAGGAGGGAAGGCAAAACCCATTCCATTAAAAACCCCGGCCTCAACCGGACTGTGCTCTCAGCCCTCTGCCTCTCTGCTGAGCCACCCACCTGGCTTGCCCAGGTGTTTTCTCTCCACTCAACCACGTAACCTCGCTCTCCCCCAGTCTGAGCGACTGGGTACTCTCTCTCAGGTCATGTCTGAAGAGTTGCCCATCCGTTCTTACAGACGTCCCTACCCTAATAAACCTTGCTATTTTGCTTCCCACTACTCTTTGTCTCATGCCTGAATTCTCTCTTGTGCAAAGACAAGAACCCTTGCTTCTCTGGTAACAGTTTGTTGACTCATAGTGTGGCCAGGACCTGATGGGCATTGTAGCCTCTCTACTTTGGAAGGAATGTAGCCATGAGAAAGCATAGTTTAAACACATATAAATGTGTATTCCCACCATATGGTTGTTGCTTCTGCTAGCAAGCTTAATACTCCACTATCAAGCCCCAATCTCACATTGAAGGAGTAAGCTTTGTAGCTTTGAGAAATCTGAATGCTGGCTTCTCAGATCCAATATCCTAAGATTCTTAGATGCTGGCATCATCCTGATGTGCAGAATTCAGGCATGGGTTCAATTCCCCTTGGTGCCCAAATCCATAAGCAAAGTGATACAAGCCATCAAGTATATTCAGGGTGTTGGTTCTTCAGTGTTCAAGTTGAAATTTAAAATTTATTTTACTCCAAACATGTTTGGATGCTGACATTGCTCCATTAACAGACCTCAGGCATGGATTTAATGCCCACTAGATGTCAGAAGCCCTGAGTGGAAGTAATATCTTCACATCTGAGACACTCTCCTGTATGCTATTTTAAGTCAGAATGCCACCTAATCTGGTACTGGGTTGACTAATTAATGTTTAAACTAACTGAAAATATTCAGAGTAATGCTCTGAAGCATTTACATACACACACACACACACATACATACATTTCAGGTGTGGGCCAAGTACCTCCTCTGGTTTCACCTGGAACCTTAGGCAGTACCCTCTGGAGATCAGGAGCCCTAGGTGCTGAGGTGAAAGCTCCTGAAAATATTCTGCTGGACAGCTGTATCTCAGATTTAGGACACCTCAGATATATATCCACCTGCAGTAGCCCTCAATTATGTTGGAATGGAAAACACACCAAGGAGCACATAAAAGAGATTTGGAGATACCATATTTAACTTAGCACAAAGGATTCCAGTCACATGCCTAAACATAACTGGGCTCATAGACAGCTATGTTTACTTTGTTTTCTCAGTTTCTGCAAAAATGGTTCAGCTGTGGATAATTCTGCATTCATTCCCATGGTCTCATCCTAAAGGCACCATTTCAGAAACTGGACATGGAACCTGACCACAGGCTCCCATAAGCCTGATGGAAGAGGTAGCATTTTAAGGTCTTAATAAGATATAGGGCTAAAGAAGAAAGACTATTCCAATGTGGGAAGCAGCCCAGACAACAAGCTCATAAAATAATAGATGGTTTAAACATTACTCGGTCAACCCAGGACAAGACTAGGTGACATACTGACTCTGAATAGCACATAGGAAACTGTTTCAGAAGTGAAGATTAAACACGGATTCAATGAGTTTCCCTTCAGGAAGGACACCTTCCTTGTCCATGACACCAGTGAAAAATAAATGGTCATTAGAAGAGGCACTGTATGGGGCTGGTGCTGTGGTATATTGGGGTAATCCACCATCAGCAGGAACAATATCCCACATGGTGACCACATTAAGTCCCATCAGATCCACTTCCAATCCCATTCTCTGCTAACGCACCTAGGAGAGAAGTGGAAGATGATCCAAGTGGAAGATCCATGTGGGAGACCTGGAGGAAGCTCCTGGGTCTTGGCTTTGGATCTGCCCTGCTCTCACTATTGAGGCCATTTGGAGAGTGGAAAAACGGATGGAAGATCTTTCTCACTATTTGTCACGAACTCTCTCTGTGTAACTTTGCCTTTCAAATAAAAAAATAAAATTTAAAACAAAGAGGCACTGTACACAACTCTAAAAGCGAGGACTATTATTTCCTTCATGTTCCTGTCTGAAGACTGATGGGGGTAAGGATTCAGCAGGCTTCCACAGCCTACTCATCTCAGGATAGTAGCCCCAGGTGATCATTAATGCCACAGGTGAGAGTGGTAATTGTTAACTGGAATAAGAGTTATTCTGTACTACTTTCCCATACAGGACCCCTAACTCCAAAGAGTTGTATTACTGGGGCTTGCATTATGGAGTAGTATGTTAATCTGCTGCCTATAATGTCAGCTTACCTTATGGGAACCAGTTAGTATCTTGAACACTCCATTTCTGATCCAGTTCCCTGTTAAAGTGCCTGGGAGAGCAGATAGGGCAGCTCAAGAGGCTGAGGCTCTGCCACCATGTGGGGGACCCGGAAGAAGCACTTGGCTTCAGCCCCTGCAACCCCATTTGTAGCAGCCATTGGCTAATGAACCAACAGATGGAAAAATGGAAGATCTCTCTCTCTCTCTCTCTCTCTGCATGTCCCTCTGCATGTCTCTCTGTGTATCTCTCTCTTGTTCTACACACACACACACACACACACACACACCTTTTTTAAACATAGTTGTATTTTTATGAAATTTGATGATCAACTTCATCCTTCATCCTAGGAAATGTACTTTGCTTATAGTTTGCAAAAAATAAGATTTTCTTGTCTGTCATCAGTTTTTGTAATCTCTGAATGTTAAACTCCTTTGCTTGGAAGAGATTTATTATCTCCTCAGATACCTCTCATATTTATTACTCCCAAGCCAAAGTCATTTGCTATTATGTTAATTATCACTAAGGTAAACCCCAGCATCAATGTCAAAGTAGATCCTCAAGTCTGGGATCAAGGAATATCTGAAGAGTTTTCACATCCTGGACCTCTTAAAGGATCAATGGACTACATTTACCCATCAGCATCAATAACATTTAAAGCAAAACCTTGATTGATAAGTTTCTTAATTGTGGAATCTTTATTTCACTCCAGTATCTTGTAATACTGCCATTATTTATGTTTTATAGTTTATGGGGAATAAATTATGGTTAAGAATATAAAAACTATTAATGAAGCTCTCATTCCACTTTGCCTTATTTTGCCAAGTCCTTACATAATGTTAATACAAGCACCTTGTGGTATATAGTCCAGACATATGGAATGTCTTCTTGTACATCTTTTAAGCCATAATCCCAATATTTGTATTTGAATGGACTGATCTGTCATCAGTTGAAATCAACAGTCTTGGACAGCTCTTCTTCAAAGCTTTAGTGATAGACCTTAATTACTTGACAGAGGTCCAATTAAAGACTAAAGTCATTCTATGATATGTAGATGAAATTTTAATTTGCAGATGCTCCAAAAGGGACAAAATAAATATACTATCCTGGTCTAAAATTCTATAGGAAAACAGGGATACAAAATTTACAACTAAAAGCTCAGGTTGCTAAACAGGAAGTAAACTAATTGGGCATATATTCTGACCCCAGAAAAGTGTCCTCATTCACTTATGAGAAATGAAGCTATACTATATATCAGGTCACCACAGGCAATGAAACAGCTAAGGACATTCCTAGTGATTGCAGGAATTGTGGAATATGGATTCCAGGATTTCGGTTGATGGGTAACTTTTATGTGAGGCTTTAAAGGATCCTAACACAGATACACTTAACTGGACACAAGAACAACAGCAGGCTTTCTAAATGATTAAAGAGCTGTTAAAAGAAGCTCCATCACTGGGATCCCCAAGTTTTGGTAAACTGTTCACTTTGTTTGCAGCAGAGAAGCAGTAAATAGCTCTGGATGTACTCCCTCTGAAATTTGGCCTACTTTAATGAGAAATGGCCTACTTTTCTAAGTATCTGAATTCAGTGGGTTCAGGATAGCCTTTATGAATGAAAGAAGTCACAGCATCCATGCTTTAAACTAATCCTAGTCTTCAAGTGTCTGGCTAAGCTTTGTCCAGCAACCTCAGAATCATGGCTAAAGCTACTGCCCATTACCCTCTTCAGTATGAACATTTCACCTCAGCCTTCTTTAATGATTAGCAAGTTTAAAATATTATCTTTGATATACTCTTTGATCCATTTACTCAGAATTAGACAAAGCATATTATCAGTCTAGATCAGGCATAGGACACTCTGACAAAGTATGCTAATAACATTATCCCAGTGTCAGATTCTAATTATTGCAAACAGACAATCTCCCCAGGATATGTGATTTTGTTAAAAACTAGGAATGAAGGCTCCTCTTCTGATCAATTATAACCAAAATGGAAAGGACCTTACCAGGGGTTACTTAGGACTCGTACTGCAATTAAATCACAGGATATTTCTCGTCGGTTACCTTTGTCAAGTATTAATCCTTAACTTTTCAATTTCATGGTTATGCACAGAAGATAAATCTGTCTACTCTTGTGAGCCAACTAAAGACCTCAAATATCTCTTTAAAAAGCTAAAAGGTATGGTCAACATATTTTAGCTATCTCTTCAAGTGATTCTCTCGGGAAGATGCTATTGACAGAAACAACTACCTGGGGAGTTCTTCTACCATGATGAGAAATCATGGTATGCCACATGATGTCACTCTGAAGAAATTTGCCTATTGCCTTGGACAGCTTAGCTTAGACTGCAGGCCAGACTTTAAAGAAAATATTCAAGTCTGTAGATACTCTAGCTATAATAGTCATGGGCTATACCAACTGGCCTTAAAATAAATACTAGAAGAAAATAGTGGAATCTGTTACATTTACTCAAGCAATAGTATTGTCACTGAAAGACATTGCAAGGCTTTATATGCAGGCTAAATGGTTCTATAATTTGGGAAAGGAAAGACTACATATTTCTATTAATTGTGAAACAATATATGAATAAGCTTCAGAAGATGGGCCATCCTTTGTCACCCTCTGAAAGACTAAGGGACAGAAATCTTTGAAAGGCGAATGATGTGAAATGAATAGTCAGACAACTAGTTAGGAGTAACTCCAAGGCTTATGGGAATACTTGTAAGCCCTACAAAGTAGTGTTGTATCTTAATCTGTCAGTCCAAAATGCCCACCTTTAGGGGCAGAGCCATGGAATAATGGGCTAAGTCACTACCTGTAGTGCCGACATCCCTCTGGGATCTGGTTTAGATCCCAGCTGATCCCTTTCCAATCCAGCCCTCTGCTATGTCCTGGGATAGCAGTTGAAGATGGCCAAAGTATTTGGGCTCCTGCTCCTGCACCTGCATCGGATCAGCCAAGCTCTTGCTGTTGCAGCTATTTGGGGTGTGAACCAGTGGAAGGAACATCTTTCTCTTTGTCTCTCCCTCTCTCTGTAACTCTACCTCTCAAGTAAACAACGTTTTTTTAAAAAAATGCCCACCATTCCATGATGCCACTTTATCTACTGCAACTAAGAAAGGGAGATGCCATGACTATATGGATATGAAAATCCCACGTGGAGATGCCACACATAGTAAGGTACCAACCACTACCAGTGCTGAGGACAGGGAAGGTTTTTCACCACAGACCACGACTGAGGAGCCATAAAGGCTTCCTCTCCTTCTTGCTTTAGGAAATGGTCTGGCCCATTCATAATGGGTATTTCTCCATGTTTAGTAGTCCACACTCCCATGTGAGTATGCTTTGGTTATATAAATCTTGTTCACACTTCTACTTATTATGTTTCTTTGCTTAGAATTCTTATCTATATGTGACACAAAAACCTAAATTTGATGTTTATATACTTGTGTCCACATCAATAAGGCTCCTGGCAAAAAGCCAGCTGGTTTCTACCTCAGACTTCCTGCTTACAAAGGTATTTTCCAATAAAAGGATTGTTTTTGAGGTACTACATTTGTGGAATTCATCTCATAGCAATAGAAAGTTGAAAGAAAAGCAAATATTCTCATGACCACCAAGATTCCATCATTTTCTCAAATGGATGAAAGGAAAGGCACAGAAAAGATAACAACATAAAGTGATATAATAAAATAGAAAATATGTGCACACCAGAGAAAACCATGAAGCACAAAAGGTGATTCTTTGACAGGATTTATAAAATTGGCCAATTCCTGAGATAAATGAAAATTGCACAATATTACACCTAAAATCTCATGTTGATGATCAATTTACTTTGTCAACTGTCTAACAGAATGTATATTTCTCATAGCCCAGCCCTTAATTCATTTTTGATGATATATGGACTAATTTTCCTAGGAAATTTAGGAATTTTGATAGTTTTTTCAGAGAATATATTCTCAGCTTTGATGATGTTCTCTTTTGTTTCTATTTTATTGATTTCTGTTATTTCTTTTTGTATTCATTAATTTCCTTACACTCTTCTTTGAGAGTAATTTGTTACTAATTTCTAACTTTCAGAAACATTATGTTACTCCTTTTTTTCCCACCCTTTAAAATTTCAAATATACAATACTTGTGTTCACCTATGGCTTAGCTGCAACTATGTATTTAATTTCCAGTAAATAGACTTATGTGCTTGACACCAACTTAGCAGAATCCTATTCAGAGAGATTATTCTGTGTGATTTCATGGCTAAGATTTTTTTTGACCTGTGTTTTCAGTCAGCATGCTATTTATGTAAACATTTCATGTGTTTCTCACAAAGATACACACTTTGCAGTTGTTGATTATAGAGTTTCTTACAGTTAGCTAGTGTTGCATATGTAAAATTCATTAACTAAGAGTCTACAAGTGAACATGTCCAAAAGGTAATTGATTAAAGCGATCTGGACCTTAGAATTACCTAGATAGTGAACTAGTTAAGAGAATGATACACTCAGGGATACGGCTTATTGTAATGTGAATCAACAGAAGGACACTGTATTAAAGGATAAACACATGGGGCCAACGCTATGGTGCAGTAAGTTAATGCTCTGGTCTAAAGCACTGGCATCCCATATGGGTGCCGGTTCAAGACCCTGCTGCTCCACTTCCGATTCAGCCCCCTGCTATGGCCTGGGAAAGCAGAAAGAGGATGGCCCAAGTCCTTGGGCCCCTGCGCCCATATGGGAGAGCTGGAAGAAGCTCCTGGCTCCTGGCTTTGGATTAATGCACCTCCAGCAATTGTGGCCAACTGAGCTGTGAACCATTGGATAGAAGACCTCTCTCTCTTTCTGCTTCCCTTCTCTCTGTGTAACTCTGACTTTCAAATAAATAAATAAATCTTTAAAAAGAAAAGGATAAACACCTAAAGGAGTTTCACCAAAACTGTTGTGCTTTTTCATCTATTCACAGATTTTTGTTAATTTTTTCCAAGGAAAACTTTGTAGCCCCTTTCCTTGTGGGTAGGATATATATTTATAAAAATTTTAAGATGTTATATATACATATATATGTGTGTTTGTGTACTATAATATATATATATATATGGCTATGATGATAATGATGTTATTTTTAAAAGTTTATTTTAAAGCTGGTTAACTTTTTAAGATTAATTTATTATTTATGTGAAAGGTGGTGCATCAGAGTGAGAAAGGGAGAGATATGTTCCATCCTCTGTTTCATTCTCCGTGTGGGTTCAACACCTGGAAATGGACCACATGGAGCCAGTTGACAGGAACTGCATCTGGATTTTCCAACAGGGTGGTAGTGGCCCAAGTATTTGGAACATCACCTTCTGCCTTCATAGTCACATTTGCAGGGAACTGGAAGAGAATATCTGGGACTCAGATTGGGGCTCCAATAGAGACGCAGTCATCCTAAGTGGCAGCTTACCCACTGAGCTAAAATGCTGGCTTTCCAAAGTGTTTAATTTTGATACATACGTAATGGTATGTCAGTATTACTTAACTTGCGTATTGTAGTTTTATTATATAATATTTTGTGTTACATTTCATGGAGCATATACATAAAGTATTATCCCCAGTAACTAAGTCAAAGATGTGTCAAAGATGAATTTAAGAAAGAATTAACAAATATTAAATATTTTCCCTTAATATTTTGAAGATCATTCCTGAGTATAACACCATATTTGAAGAAGTACTATTTAATGGTTTAAAATTTCTTGGGGCCAACATTGTGGAGCAGTGAGGTAAGCTGTCTCCTGCAATGCTGACATCAATTCTTGGCCATCCAGCTCCCTACAAATGCACCTGACAAGGCAGTAGTAGATGGCTCAAGAGCATGGGCCCCTGCCATTCATAAGGGAGATCATGATGGAGTTCCAGGCTCCTGACTTTGGCCTGGTCTAACCCTGCCCATTGTGGCCATTTGGAGAGTGAGTCAGAAGGTGGAAGATCTCTTTCTCATATCTCCCTCTCTCTCTGTAACTCTGCTTTTCAAATAAATAAATAAATCTTTAAAAAACTCACAATGTTTCTTTTTTTTAACTTTTATTTAATGAATATAAATTTCCAATGTACAGCTTATGGATTACAATGGCTTCCCCTCCCATACCGTCCCTCCCACCCACAACCCTCCCCTTTCCCACTCCCTCTCCCCTTCCATTCACATCAAGATTCATTTTCGATTATCTTAATATACAGAAGATCAGCTTAGTATACATTAAGTAAGGATTTCAACAGTTTGCTCCCACACAGCAACATAAAGTGAAAAATAATAGATGATTTTTTAAATGATGATGAGATCAGATCAGACCTATTGTCATGTTTAATCTCAGTGAGAGTCAAGTTGGGAATTGAAAATTTCTTTTTTTTTTTTTATAGAAGATCAGTTTAGTATGCATTAAGTAAAGATTTCAACAGTTTGCACCCACATAGAAACACAAAGTGAAATATATTGTTTGAGTACTCGTTATAGCATTAAATCTCAATGCACAGCACATTAAGGACAGAGATCTTACATGAGGAGTAAGTGCACAGTGACTCCTGTTGTTGACTTTACCAATTGACACTCCTGTCTATGGCATCAGTAATCTCCCTATGCTCCAGTCATGAGTTCCCAAGGCTATGGAAGCCCTCTGAGTTCTCCGACTCTTATCTTGTTTAGACAAGGTCATAGTCAAAGTGGAGGTTCTCTCCTCCCTTCAGAGAAAGGTACCTCCTTCTTTGATGACCTGTTCTTTCCACTGGGATCTCACTCACAGAGATCTTTTGCCAGAGTGTCCTGGCTTTCCATGCCTGAAATACTCTCATGGGCTTTTCAGCCAGATCCGAATGCCTTTAGGGCTGATTCTGAGGCCAGAGTGCTATTTAGGACATCTGCCATTCTATGAGTCTGCTGAGTATCTACTTCCCATGTTGGATCACTCTCCCCTTTATTTACTCTATCGGTTAGTGTTAGCAGGTACTAGACTTGTTTATGTGCTCCCTTTGACTCTTAGTCCTTTCATTATGATCAATTGTGAACTGAAATTGATCACTTGGAATAGTGAGATGGCATTGGTACATGCCACCTTGATGGGATTGAATTGGAATCCCCTGGTATGTTTCTAACTCTACCATTTGGGGCAAGTCAGCTTGAGCATGTCCCAAATTATACATCTCTTCCCCCTCTTATTCCTACTCATATGTTTAACAGTGATCACTATGGGAAACGGTGACTTGATCAGCATAGCCCTGACTGTTAATGAACAACTTAATACATTATCCCTCTTAGTAGTTTTTTTGTCTGTTCTACTTAATATGACTGGTTTAATTCTGTAATTAATACACAGTTATTCTTAAGTGTTGAAAATTAACTGAAATGTGATCCCTGTTTCTTTTTTTTTTTTTTCTTCAGGTGCCAGATACTTATCCTGGTCTCCCATGGGCTGCAGGGCCCAAGTGCTTGGGCCATCCTCCACTGTACTCCCTGGCCACTACAGAGAGCTGGCCTGGAAGAGGGGCAACCAGGACAGAATCTGGCGCCCTGACGGGGACTAGAACCCAGTGTGCTGGTGCCACAAGGTGGAGGATTAGCCTAGTGAGCTGCGGCGCCTGCCTGCAATGTTTCTTTAATAACAGTACTACTAATGATAGGAAACATGATGATTCTGTGGATGATATACTGTAAAAACTGAAAATTTTTTATTTTCTATGTACAATTTTCATTGTTGTTTCAGGCTTGATCTTCTTAACTAAGAACTAACTTCAAATCATATCCTATGCATTTTTAAAATTTAAAGAGAATGGTCATGCTATGTATTCTTTTTTTTCCTTTATTTACTTTTTTTAAAACTTTTATTTAATGAATATAAATTTCCAAAGAACAGCTTATGGATTACAATGGCTTCCCCCCAATAACGTCCCTCCCACACGCAACCCTCCCCTTTCCCACTCCCTCTCCCCTTCCATTCACATCAAGATTCATTTTCGTCTCTCTTTATATACAGAAGATCAGTTTAGCATACATTAAGTAAAGATTTCAACAGTTTGCTCCCACACAGAAACATAAAGTGAAAAATACTGTTTGAGTACTAGTTATAGCATTAAATCTCAATGTACACCACACTAAGGACAAAGATCCTACATGAGGAGTAAGTGCACAGTGACTCCTGTTGTTGACTTAACAAATTGACACTCTTGTTTATGGCATCAGTAATCACCCTAGGCTCTTGTCATGAGCTGCCAAGGCTATGGAAGCCCCCTGAGTTCACTGACTCTGATCATATTTAGACAAGGCCATGGTCAAAGTGGAAGTTCTCTCCTCCCTTCAGAGAAAGGTACCTCCTTCTTTGATGGCCCCATTTTTTCCACTGGGATCTCACTAGAGGAGATCTTTCATTTAGGTTTTTTTTTTCTTCCCCCAGAGTGTCTTGGCTTTCCATGTCTAAAATACTCTCAAGGGCTCTCCAGCCATATCCAAATGCCTTAAGGGCTGATTATGAGGCCAGAGTGCTGTTTAGGACATCTGCCATTCTATGGGTCTGCTGTGTATCTCACTTCCCATGTTGGATCATTCTCTCCCTTTTTAATTCTATCAGCTAGTATTTGCAGAAACTGTTCTTGTTTATGTGATCCCTTTGGTTCTTAGTCCTATCATTATGATCAATTGTGAACAGAAATTGATCACTGGGACTAGTGAGATGGCATTGGTACATGCCACCTTGATGGGATTGAATTGGAATCCCCTGGTATCTTTCTAACTCCACTGTTTGAGGTAAGTCAGCTTGAGCATGTCCCGAATTGCACATCTCTTCCCTCTCTTATTCCCACTCTTATATTTAACAGTGATCACTTTGCAGTTATATTTCAGCACTTAAGAAGAATTGTGTATTGATTACAGTATTCAACCAAAAGTACTAAGTAGAACAAACAAAAAAAATACTAAGAGGGATAACATATCAAGTTGCTCATCAACAGTCAGGGCAAGGGCTGATCAAGTCACCATTTCTCATAGTGTTCATTTCACTTTAACAGGTTTCCTTTTTGGTGCTCAGTTAGTTTTCACCTATCAAGGAGAACTAGTGGTAATTGTCCCTTTGGGATTGGCTTATTTCACTCAGCATAATGTTTTCCAAATTCCTAACAGGGATCACTTTTCAGTTAAAATTTAAACCCCTAAGAATAATTGTGTGTTAATTACAGAGTTCAACCAATGGTACTAAAACAAAAAAATACTAAAATGGATAAAGTATTACATTGTACATCAACCGTCAGGACAAGAGCTGATCAAGTCACTGTACCAACACAAATGCCCATCAACAGTGGACTGGATAAAGAAATTATGGGTCATGTACTCTATAGAATACTATACTGCAGTCAACAACAACGAAACCCGGTCATTTGCAACAAGATGGAGGAATTTGGAAAACATCATGCTGAGTGAATTAAGCCAGTCCCAAAGGGACAAATATCATATGTTCTCCCTGATCGGCGACAACTAACTGAGCACCAAAGGGGAAACTTGTTGAAGTGAAATGGACACCATGCTACGTATTCTTGCAGATAGATGCCATTCATCCTGCTTTCCAGAAAACTTTCTGAAACTATTTTAATCAAACTAGCCAGAATTCTCTTGCATAGAGAATATAATTATAACCACTGTATCAGCTAGAAGTAAAGAAATGTAATATTTGTGCCTATAGAAAAGTGCCTTAAATAAACAAACAATAGCTTATATTTTAAAGTTCCACTGTGAATTTCTGTCACCATATTTAGATGATTCAAATATGGTTGAGAAATTATATAAGAAAGGGCTCACAATGAAAAAACAAGAACTGTGAAACTACTATGTACCTAATAATAAGCTACACTAAAGAAGTATTTTCAATGGAGATTCTGTTATTAGATATAGATAATAATTTATATTTTCATTTCATTTATGGAAATGCATTTACTCATATTTTATTAAATGTTAAAGCATTATGCAATATGCTAAAAAATGAATGCTATTCAGTATTCAGTGACTTGATCAGCCCTTGTCCTGACTGTTGATGTACAATGTGATACTTTATCCCTTTTAGTATTTTGTTGTTGTTGTTCTAGTACTATTGGTTGAACTCTGTATTTAACACACAAATATTCTTAGGTGTTTAAATTTTAACTGAAAATGATTCCTGTTAAATATAAGAGTGGGAGTAAGAGAGGGAGGAGATGTACAATTTGGGACATGCTCAATTAGACTTGCCTCAAATGGTGGAGTTAGAAACGTGCCAGGAGATTCCAATACAATCTCATCAAGGTGGCATGTACCAATGCCATCTCACTAGTCCAAGTGATCAATTTCAATTCACAATTGATCACATTGATAGGTCTAAGAGTCAAAGGGATCACACAAACAAGACTAGTGTCTGCTAATACTAACTAATAGGATCAAAAAGGGAGAGAACAATCCAACATGGGAAGCGGGATACACAGCAGACTTATAGAATGTCAGATGACCTAAATGGCACTCTGGCCTCAGAATCAGCCCTTAAGGCATTTGGATATGGCTGGAGAGCCCTTGAGAGTATTTTAGACATGGAAAGCCAAGACACTCTGGAAACAAAAAAAAAAAAACACAAAACCTAAATTAAAGATCTCTGTGAGTGAGATCCCAGTGGAAAGAACGGGGCCATCAAAGAAGGAGGTACCTTTCTCTGAAGGGAGGAGAGAACTTCCACTTTGACTATGACCCTGTCGGAATAAGATCAAAGTCTGCGAACTCAAAAGGCTTCCATAGCCTTGTAAGCTCATGACAAGAGCCTAGGGAGATTACTGACACCTTAAACAAGAGTGTCAAATTGTTAAGTCAACAACAGGAGTCACTATGTACTTACTTCTCATGTGGGATCTGTTCTTAATGTGTCGTCCAATGTGAAGTAATGCTATAACTAGTACTGAGACAGTATTTTACACTTTGTGTTTCTGTGTGGGTGCAAACTGATGAAATCTTTACTTACTATATACTGAATCGATCTTCTGTATATAAAGATAATTTAAAATGAATCTTGATGTGAATGGAATGGGAGAGTGAGCTGGAGATGGGAGGGGTGCGAGTGGGAGGGAAGTTATGGGGGAAAAAAGCCATTGTAATCCATAAGCGGTACTTTGGAAATTTATATTTACTAAATAAAAGTTAAAAAAAGAGAGAGAGGAGAGGCAGGGAGAGAGTCTTCCATCCTATGGTTCACTCCCTAGATGGCTGCAATGGCCAGAGCTGTGCTGATCTGAAGCCAGGAGCCAGGAGCTTCTCCTGGGTCTCCCATGCGGGTGCAAGGGCCCAAGGACGTGGGCCATTTTCTACTACATTCCCAGGCCATAACACAGAGCTGTATTGGAAGAGGAGCAGCTGGGACCAGAACTAGTACCAAATGGGATGTCGGCACTTCAGGTCAGCGCATTATCCCAGTGTGCCACAACGGTGGCCCCAGCATGAACCGTTTTTTGCTGGCATACTTTTAGATGACACTACAAATGCCTTTATTAAAGAAAACTGTGTATATAGTTATTTCAAACTTTTTTTATATATAAATCTAGGCATTTCATGAAGATTTTAAGTAATTTTTAATTATTTTTTTTCTTTTCTAGTTTTATATTTATATTATAATTGAAAGAGTCATATGGTATATTTCCTCTGAGCTTTTTAATAAAAAAAAAACTTGATATACAGATGGTATCCAAGTAAACATTCATTTTAAACAGTAACTTCTCAATACTTTTTGAAAAAATAACTTTTTAAAACTTCAGAGACACAAAATACCAACTATGGAAAGTGCTAACTGTGGGCTCGTCCACACTGTAGGGATTGTGGGGTAATGGTGTTCTTTGATAAGAAGCACCAGATACAGTTTTGGTGAATGCATGAACATGTCCGTTTATTCAGTCAAGCACAAGCTTTTATAGGGCAGGCAAAAGAGAGTAGCTAGCTCAGGGTTGTGACACTAACTCTAGGATAAAACAGATACTGGTGCCTCAATGCTTTTCCAATCAGCTTGAAGGTCACATAACCTACTTAGCCTTCCAGTCAGCCCTATGGATTTGAGCCACACCCGGGAACTGTTTACCTATTTTAAGGCCCTTCAACAGGAAGTGGGGATGCGGAAAATGTGCCTACGGTCCCTGCCAGCAGTCAGGTCATGTGTAGGTCTCATCATGCTAACCCCAAAACCAGGGTCTTTCTCAGGGGGGCATGGTGTGCCATGCCCTCTTAACCTCCTGCATGGGTTAGGCAGTCAGTCTCCCAGCCAGGCACAGGACCACCCACAGCAAACCTAGAAAGAAATAAGGTAATTTATTGACTTATATGCCAAGAAAATGTTCTTTTTTTTTTCTTTTATGACTTTTTCATTTGGAAAAACAAAGACAACACAAAATCTAGTTAATAACAAGTGTAATTTTCAGAGTATAGCTATCTATAAATGAATTATAGGCCTTACAACCATATATGCAATTGGAAAATACAAAACAGAAAACAAATTAGACTTTAGACAAATCCAAACCATACTTTTTTTTCTTTGTAATTACATGGTTTATATTGATCTGGTCTATTTTTAATTAAGTGATAAATATCATTTAGAAATAATTTTATATAATTCTACTTACTGAAATGTCTGGCAAAATATTTTCTGATTGTTTATGCAATTTAGTAATATTGTTGGAATCCAACTCCAGAAAACATTTTTTACTATTCTAGAATTTGTCTTTAAAACGAAATGTCATAACATAAAGTGTCTTGTTAAAAATTGAGCTTAATCACATAACATTATATATTCCTTTAAAAATGCTGTGATAACATACATTCCCTCCACAATATGACTTGGGTATTAACTAATATTTGTAAACTATATTTTCAAAGTGTTTAGGATGCATATAAATAAATATAATTCTCTTCAGCAAAAGTAGTGGCTGTCCTTGAAAATATATCTACCCACGAGTAGATAAAATGATAGAAATCTTGATGACTTCACACCATGATTTACACATCTTATGTGATGAAAAAGAAGGAGGGATGTAATTTTTTCTAAAGCATAAAAATTAACATTAAAAATTTAGAACATGAACATCTGGTTTCAATTTGACATTTACAGCTTAGTAGTCTTTACTCTGTCATAATAAGCAAAAAGCTTGGGGCCTGACTCTGTGGTGCAGCCCATTGAACAGACACCTGTTACTCTTCTGTCCCATATAAGCACTGGTTTCAGACCTGGGTGCTCCTCTTTCAATCCAGTTCCCCTGCCATCCATATGAGAAAACTTTATGGAGTTTCAGGCTTGTGACTTGAGCCTGGCCAAACATCAAACATTGAGGCCATTTGGGAAATGAATCAGCAAGTAGAAAATTTCTCTCTTTCTCTCTCTCAACTCTTTCAAAGCAGTAAATAAATCTTAAAAAAAATAAGACACTAGATAAAATAAGTAACAGGTCAACAATGCTTCTTGCATCCATTGGAGAAGTGAGGTCATATTGTATTCGTTGCCCCCAAATTAGACAGAAAGGCAATATATGAGTATAGTGAATAACAACTATCCAGAAGAGAACACAAACAGAAACAATTTATAATAAGAAACTCTAAATTATAATTGACAAGTTGTTAGAGGCTCAGGGCAGACAGTTTAAAAGTTAAAAAATACAGGGCATTGATTCTCATGGAGACTTACACATTTTTGTGTGTTTACTTCTAGGAGCTCTACCCTCTACCATGCTCTTTTGATGAATACTGGAGAAAAAGTCTCACATGCACCCTGGAGGGGGAGTGAAAAATACACTTAGAATATATCTGAACCCTCTGTTCTTCCAAATAAGGCCTGCACCCAAGATAAACTGTTCCACGAATACTAAGCTATCAGTTTTTGTTTGTGCATTTGGTGTTTGTTTGTTTGTCCCCAGAATCTATTTTGGGAAAGTGAAAATTCTCAATTATTGCCAAATCCAGTCATTCTGCCCACCCACCAAGAGGGGAGCCAGACATGAAAATAATTTACAAAGGTCACAGTGTAGAAGGAAAAGTTAATCAGATGATTGATACCTGGTTAAAGACCAATAGAGTGCTTTCCTTCTCATAACAGCTAACCACATTACTAGAGAATTTTTAAATACAATTCCTTTTATTCAGCATCATGTTCAGCTATCAGGAAGAAAATCACAGGGCGTGCCACAAAGCAAAAACATAGTTAAGGAAACAGAGTAATTCTCAGGACCAGACTCACATATGGCAAGGATGTTGGAATTATCAAAGTGGAAATTTAAAGCAACTGTGATCAATATGCTAAGGTCTCTAACAAGTTGAAAATATGCAAGAACAGATGGGCAATGAAAGCAGAGAAATGGAAATTCTAATAAAAATGCTGGGGATTACAAACCATAGTGATGGAAATAAATCATGCTTTTTCTTAAGATTTTATTTACTTATTTGAGAGGTAGAGTTACAGACAACAGAGGGAGAGACAGAGAGAAAGGTCTTCCATCCACTGGTTAACTCCCCAAATGGTGGCAAAGGCCAAAGATGGGCTGATCCAGAGCCAGGAGCTAGGAGCTTTTTCCGTGTCTCATGCAAGTGCATGGGCCAAAATACATGGGTGATATTGCACTGCTTTCCCTTGCAATAAGTACAGAGCTGGATTGGAAGAGGAACAGATGGTACATGAATTAGTGTGCATATCAGGTGCCTGCTCCAGTGCCACATGTTGTCTTTGGTCTATAACACACAGTACTGGCCCCTGAAAAATGCTTTTGATGAGCTTATTATTAGAATGCAATATCTGAGGTTGGGGAGATGTCAACAGAAACTTACAAAATGGAAAAACTGAAGAAAAAAAAGGTTGCTAATAAGGATAATATCCAAGACAAGTGTGACAACTACAAGTAGTGTAACCTGTAAAATAATACAGGAGAGAGAAGATACATAGGAGCAAAAAGAATATTTGAAGCCACAATGACTGAGAACTTCCTCAAATTAATGCCAAGGCAGCTTCAAAATCTCAGAGAACACCAAGAAGAGTAAGTGGCATTTTTTTAAAGAAGAAAAATAATATGTCATCATTTTCAAACGGCAGAGAAAAAGACATAGAAAAAAACTCAAGTTAACCCTGAGCAATACATAATTATATTTAATTTCTCAGAAACCATACAAAAAGAAGGTAGAGTGAAATAAAGTGTTGAGAGTGAAAAAAAAGAAACCTCAAACACAGAATTTTGTACACTGATTAAAATACTCCTCAAAGCTGAATGAAAGTTAAAACATTTTCAGAGGAGCAAGCAAAACATTGAAAGAGTCTCTTGCCAGTACATTTCATCCAAGAACTTTCAGAATTCCTTAGAGAAGGCTATGACATAGGCCAGTAACTTGCATCTACATAAAGGAAGAAACAGCATCAGAGAAGGAACAAATGAAGGAAAAATAAAAACTTTAATTTTTCTTATTCTTAATTAACCTTACAGATAGCAGTTCATTCAAAATTACAGTGACAATGCTTTCAGATACATATACATTTATGCAGATGAAATAATTGATAGCTATTAGAGAAATAATAATGGGGGGAAGCAGCCTATGGGGGCATGTGTTAGGCTGCTGCTTGAGACACTGGCATCCCATTTCTGAGTGCCAGTTCAAGTCCCGGCTGCCCACATCCAGGCTGTAGCAAATGCACTTGAGAAGGCAGCAGATGATGCCCTGTGTGCTTGAGCCTCTGCTACCCATGTGGGAGAAACAGATGGAGTTCTGCCTCCTGGCCCTGACCTGGAACGGCACTTGTTTCGGCAGCCATTTGAGAAGTGAACTACTGGGTTTCTTCTCTTTCTCTCTCTCTCTCTCTCTCTCTCTCTCTCTCTCTCCAGAAAATCAAGAGATCCAGAAGAGCCAGAAGAAAATTCAAAGAAAAGAACAAAGTTGGATGATACCCAACTTCAAGACTTAGTATAGCAGCCTGCACCGTGGCACGACAAGTTAAACCAGTTACTACAGTGCCGGGGTCTCATGTGGGCGCTGGTTCGATTCCCAGCTGCTCCAGTTCCGATCCAGCTCTCTGCTATGGCCTCGGAGAGCAGCAGAAGATGGCCCAGGTCCTCGGGCCCCTGCACCCACATGAGAGCTGGAAAGGGCCCCCGGTTCCTGGCTTTGGATAGGCGCAGCTCTGGCCATTGTGGACACCTGGGTGGTGGGCCAGTGGATGGAAAACCTCTCGCTCTCTCTCTGCCTCTGCCTCTGTGTTAATGGGAAATCTATAAGTTCAGCTCAACTTTGTTATGAATTTAAAGATGTTCTAAAGCTCAGTTTGTATTAAAATGTGTATTTTTTCATTTTTTAAGCCACAGATTAGCAACCCCTGATTTTTCTTCCCTCTCCTCAGTTACTTGGCAATACTTAGATACGTTTTTATCCCATTTGCAGGAATGTGTGTGGGTGTTGTTGGAATATCTTTGAACATCCTGTAACTTACAAGTCACCCCTCAATATAAGGTACTATCTGTTCTAAAATGTCAGCAGTGTCACGGTGAGAAAGGCTGCCCTGGAGCATGCCAAGGGTATTTCTCTTGACTAATGAATAATATGAAGTATGGAAACAGGTGTTCATCACCCTTTGAAAATCTAGAACCTTTCATTACAAGTTTGCTCAATATTCCTAGGGGCATAAGGTAATGTTCTCATTTCAGATGCTATGTGAAATGTGTCACAATAAATTCTAAATTATTTATTGTGGTTTGAAAGGATATAAAAATGTGTGAAAACTGTTTTCAAAGCTCATCCATATACAGGGCTCTACAATCTCAAAGTAACCCAAGGGAATTCAAAGCTTTATGGGATCCGATTCATATGTCCTCATATCCTACTGAGCAGTGTACTGTGTGCCCAGTCTCCTTTTAATGTGTATCACTGTTCAGGTTAGACACGATAAGCTTCTTTCAAGTGTTACTTTTGAGCCTTCCAAGTAACATATTTATGAACTGGAGATAATCACAAGAAGTCCAGTGCCAGGATTGGCAAGAAGAATTTAGTTGTGTTTAGAGTTGCACTGAAATGGTGTAAGAGTTGGAACAGAAGTGCAGCAAATATAAGTTTTAACAAAACATATTGACTCTCAATTTAATGGATGTATACTTTGCTTTTCTACTGGGTAATAATTATAGGAAAAAATTTTAAATTAAAAAAAATCTTCAAAATTACGAAGAGAAACATTAGGAGAAATGAATGGATCAGGCCAGTTTTAGAAAACCCTGGAGTAAAAATGAGATTACATTTGCCAGGTTGAACTTGGGAAAAAGGCAGTTCAGTGTCCATGTGCAAGCTGCCCAGTGGGGATTAAACATGATGCACTGTGCACTGTACTGGATCTACTGTGTCACTGTATACTTTCAGCTAAGTTTATGAAATTTATATCCATTTCCCACATTTTTATGAAAAATGATATGAGGATTATCTCCAAAAGGGAGCAAATTTTTTTATTAGTGCCTGCTTTTTAAAAGTTTATTTTACATTTTAAATACAGTATTTTTCTCATAAAAAAGCCAGGAAATGCCTAACTCTGTGTTTCCTATGCCATATGTACATGAGAGCTGTCAGACAACCTAACAAATGTTTTGGATGTAACAGTGAGGACCCCTGAGATCTGGGACTACTTTTCAATCAAAAGTAAACACAAAGTAAGCACTGCTAAGGAGAAAATAATCCAGTTTCTGGACAACAAAAAGAAAACAGTTAGGTACATACAAAACCAGGTATTAAAAAATAGAAATAAATGCAGCACACAAATCCCAACAGCCCATTTGTAGTGAACTGTGTCTACTGCAGCTAATCAATGGAAACCCTCCTACTACAGGAAGTGACTTACGATTTGAAATTTTAAAAATCTAAGTCTTTCAGTACTAACATAACATTAAGTATATACTGCCATCTTTGTTATTTTTCTATCTATACCACCCACCCTTCTCAATCTCTAGACTAGCCAATCATGTATACAAATTTGAGGCAATTAATCCGTATTTGTTTTCAGTAAGGAAAACAAAGATGTAACTCTTTCCATCATTGAAGACATAATAAAGATTAAAGCTATGAAATTTAAACATGGGCATATGTACTTCCAATTCTAATAAGTAATTCAAGCTGTAAGCATGGAGGGTTAGTGCTTAAGTAGTAGTACAAATGGGAAGAGAGTGGGCCGGCTCTGGCAGTGATTTCCATTTTAGTGCAATGCTATTCCCCATACAATGAATTATATTTAAATATTTCTGTATTTTCTAATTCAGTAGGTGCCAATTTGAATTTATAAAGTCCTTAACTGTAAGCTTTGTGTAGCAAACAATTTCAATTTGAGATGCTGTCTCAAGACAAAACAAAAGTGAATTTTGTTTGCTCCTGGTAGTATGAAAACCAATGAAGAGACAAGGCCTGAGAGTCTGTGCTGGTTCCCCAAGGAGAATATTTGAGGTGTTCCACATATCTTGATACTTCAATTATCTATGGGGTTGAACGTCTGAGTTTAAGATTATCTTAGAAAATGATCCTCTGTAATATAACTCTAAATTAAAGTCACACCAAAGGCTGAAACAATCTGAGTTATTCAGAGCAAGATTAAATTGACGCAATTTTTTTCTCATCTGTGAGGTCTTCAGTATTTAAATTTTAAAAATGGTGACCTTCACTCAAAGCTGCACATACAATTTCAAAGTCAAGAGTACTGTAACTACGAGCTCTCTTAAAACACATGGAGCAGGCAGCAAGGGACTAACCATCTGCCAGGTGGGGTCAACGTTGGGATGTTTTATTTTGGAGACTTTAAACAGTTAATATGTAACTCATGCAACTTCAGCATCCACTAGTGACTCTGTTGATCAGCACCCAAGGGCTGGAGGAGTCTGAGGAATCCCTTTGAACCCAAAGAATTGATGCTAAAGCGCTTTATGGAAATCCTCACTCCCAACAAGAGTTCACAAAGCATCGGACCAAAATCAATAGGATAAACATTGACTCTAATGTTCTATCCACAAAAGTCAAGAATTTTCCAAATCAAATGCCATCTTCTGCCCAACCCTAGCGAATTTTAAGACCTAATATCACAAAAATTCAGGAATTTTCAGAAATTGTTGAAGAACCTTTTATTCTGCTAGGTCTTAGACCTTGGATACTTTATGGTTTTATGAACAGAAAGTCCACTAGGGAGGGTTCATGTGTATCTAACCATTGTAAAATAAAATGACTATTTTATTTTGTTTTCTCTTGAGCTTAATGCAGTTTTGATGATGTGAGCCTTAATCACTCTGGTTAAGTGAATTATTCTTAACACAACAGTGCTGAGAATCAGAATTGAAAATGAAAGAACACACACACATTTCCTAGGAAGTCTGTTCCCTGAGGCATTCACCATAAATAATCTTTCAGTTTACCCTATGTGGAGTTCTCAGATTCAGCACAGAAAATCAGCATTCTCGATTAAATTTAATTTCAGGTCAAAACAAAACAAAGCACAAAAAAAGGCATACAATAAGTTGTCAGCAAAAATATTTCCCATGCAGTCTTTGGGACACATTTAAGCAAAAATAGGTTGAGGAGATGGCGGTGCAGGATGTGGGTGTGGTTTTTGAATGTGCAAATATATGCGTATAATATATGATGTTAACAACAGGGAGGCAAGGTTTGGGGTGTGAAAGAGTCCTTGGTGCTGCTTCACAATTTTTGTCTTGTAAATTTAAATCTATTCTGAAATAAATCGTTAGAACCTATAATTTTATTGTGTATAAGAAATTAAAAGCTAATTGGTTGTTGTGTATTTTATCTGGCAACTTAACCCTCTCTGGTATCAAATGTCAAATTAAAAAAAAAAAACTTGTTAAATATTTGAGAAAACATATATAGAGTCAACAAAAAATTGAAAGTTATTTAGTTTTAACATTGAGTTCATCTTTTCAAGAAAAATGTGAAAAATCCCTCATTAATCATCTGTTTTTAAAATTATTTCTAGAAGTATATATTTATATACCAGAATATTAAATTGCTTGATTTAATGATTGAATTTTGAGTTTAGAACCATTACATCATTTAAAACTTCATATTAAATATATTTAGATTACATGTTGATTGATTTCCATAACAGTCAATAATGACACTAATTGCTCACCTTCTCTGGGATTCTAACCAATTGAGAATGGCTTGACTAGGATACAGGTATTAGGTTTGCAACTTATCTGTGTGCATTAACTTCCTATGGAGTATTCCTGCTAAAGTGAATCAGAGGGTGTTGCATAGTCAAAGTCAAATGAGATTTTCATTTTCCTCTCTGCTGAACTGAAGACAGTTAATGCCCATACAGCTGAGATGAGAGCTTCCTTCTGAACCTCTCAAACCACCATTGTGAAAAACTGTTAAAAAAAAGACTGTTCCTGAAAACGCAAATATGAAAACTCCTGGCAGTGAAGAGATTGCTAGTAGAATTACGTTTCAAATGAGTAATTGAAGGCCACGTTGGCATGTAGAGTGCTTTGTGTTTTAGATTTTCAGGAACTCAGCAAACATTTGTGAGTGACAACTACTCTAGTCATCCGAATATTGTGCCGCCTATTGCATAGAATAATGCCTTTTGACACATTTTTTGCACTGAGGTTGCAAAGAAGTTAGAAAGGATGTTTGAAAACAAAGCATGCTAGAAGAATCCTAATTACAATAATGCACTAAGGCAAATAAAAATTTAGGGGCTTCAACTAGTTTAGGGAAGGACTTCTTTATAGGCTTGTTCTTTTCCTATAAATGGTCCATGCTGATGACATCAATCTGCTAACAATTTTTTGTATTTGTTTTTTTAAATTTTCTTTCCTTTGGTTGACTTAGTAAGATCAAAGGTTTTTTTAAAGCATCAACTGAGACTGAATGCCAGGCAATCATTTGTAGGTATTTTCAATTTCAGGAAGCATTTCCACTAAAGTTTCTAGTTCCTTTTTCGTTTCTTTATTTTTTTTCCTTTACAATTCATTTATTTACTTGAGAGGTAGAGCTACAGATAGAGGGAGGAGAGAGACAGAAGTGTCTTCCATCCACTGGTTATCTCCCCAAATGGCTGCAGCTCCAGTCATTAAAAATGAAATGATGACTTTTGCAGAAAAGTGAATGGAACTGTTATTTTGTTAAGTAAAATAAATGAGATGCAGAGACTAATGCTATATATTTTCTCTCATGTGTGGAAGTGAGAAAAAAGATCAAAACTGATGGTAATGATATTGAGAACCTGAAGAGGGTAGAGAAGTGGGTAGGAGGAGTTGGATAGTAGGTACTAAATACAATTAAACAACAAAAAATAAGTTCTAGTGTTCCATAGCATAGTGAGGTGACTTTATCTCACACCAATGTATCATATGCCATATGAATGACAGGGACAGAACAGGTAATAGGCTCTAAGCAAGAAGATAAGATAATGAAATTGAAATGCTCACTGACTGATTTGATCAGTTCATGTAATACGTGTGTTGAAATTTTACACTGTGTTTCCTTAAAAGCATAATAACCAAATAAAAATTGTTTGAATAAAAATGAAAACAAGTAAAATATATTAAGGAACAGCATATTGTGGGAACAACATCAGAGACTCTTGTTGAGTTTCTCTACTGCACAAAAGTCAGACAAAGAACAGAGGAAATATATTTATGGAAAATGTTTTTTTGAACAAAGACATATTTAAAATGCTATAAGAGTGAGAACTCTTCTTGACTTCTCTAATTATTTCCCACATCTCAAAAGTCAATTAGTTCTTCCAAACTCCTAAAGATTGTCTAAATGTTAGCATAACTAAAGCTATTGATATAAAAAGAAACTATTTTGTCAGAATTTTATTCTACCTCTGGGCCTCTTGCACAAAACAACTAAATAATAATAAACTTTAACAACAACTTAATTATTGACATCTAAATAAAACTAATGATAGTTTTGAGTTCATAAATCTGTAAGAACCAATATAGGTTCTTCTAAAATGTAACCAAAGAAGAGTCCAGGATCTTTTTAATAAAAGCCTGTTTTCAGTTTATTGATTGGAGGTTTAGTTGAAAAATTTATTTTTAATTTTTCATTAATTATACTATAGTATAATTGTTTATAAATTATTAATGTCAAATATTAAATTTAACTTAAATATCAGTCATACAATGGTTAGCCAGAAGGTATACCTTATGATGCTACACTGATGTAAAGTTAAATTAAGTATAGAAGGAGATTAAATAAGACATATATATATATATTTTTTTTTTTTTTTGACAGGCAGAATTAGACAGTGAGAGAGAGACAGAGAGAAAGGTCTTCCTTCCGTTGGTTCACCCTCCAAATGACAGCTACTGACGGTGCTGCACCAATCTGAAGCCAGGAGCCAGGTGTTTCTCCCTGGTCTCCCATGCGGGTGCAGGGGCCCAAGCACTTGGGCCATCCTCCACTGTATTCCTGGGCCACAGCAGAGAGCTGGACTGAAAGAGGAGCAACTGGGACAGAACCGGCACCCCAACTGGCACTAGAATCTGGAGTACTGGCACCGTAGGCAGAGGATTAGCCTAGTGCGCTGTGGCACTGGCCTAAATAAAATATTTTTATGGAAAATATTTTATTTTCTTTAATGAAATTTTGGAACTGGGTATATATATTGAGTGCAAATGCAAAATAAAATAGAGGTAATGTAGTAGAAGCAGTAGAAAAAATAACTACTTTTTCAGATTTCTGAACTGAAACAATATAATTTCTGAATAATTATAAATAAATGTGATTTTTTAATCTTTTACAAAATATTTCCAAATTGACATGTTACCATTTTTATATTAATTGATAGGCAAAATAAATATATGTGATTTTAAATAAAATTAAATAAAATGATATTAATAAACTCTCAATAATTCTCTATGGTTTTAGAAAATAGCGTATTTTCTAAGTCTTTACCATTAAGAGTTAATCTAAAGTCTGGGCAAATAATATTAATCGGTATAGATAAACTCTATTTGAACATATTTTAATTAAGATATGCTTTAGGATTTTTCCCAATATCAATATTGTTTTAAAGGAGTAGTGGATTTTAAAAGAATCAGAATGGTTTAAGATTATGTCTAAACAATGGTGTAGCCACTAGGAGGAGATGGGGACAGCCCTACATATAAGCTATTAGCATCTCAGCATGTTGCCCATTATACTAACTTGTATACCATTCAGAAACCTAAATAAAGGAGAAAATTACTTTCTGTAAATTGGACACTATAAGCACACACAGACCGTGTAATTAATACATTGATGGAAAGATGTATTCATTAGACATTTTTGTACTACAATAAAAAGATTATTCTCACTCATGGAAATATCAATCAAAAACTAGTCTAACATAACATTTTGTAGAGAAATGAAGCACTACATTTAGAATTCATGAAAACATAGTTCAGAAGTTGTTACATTAAACAGGCATATAGCAATGGGATTTTTGAAAATTCTTCAGCAAATTATTAGTATATAATATATAGCTTTTGATAAATATAATTATTTCATAAATATTTGTTTTGTTTCTTGTGATTATTTTGTACCCACGTTAACTTGCTTCACTCGTAGCTGACCTAGTGTGCTACAATGGATATCTTAACATAAACACTTTACTAAGAGAAAAGACAGCCACATCTCATAGTGCAGATTTATCTGAGCACAATCATGGTGTGAGTAAGATTTTAGTCCCCTCCCAATCATCCAAACTCCACCCTACAATTCTGACATCACCACTCCTGAATTTTCCTTTTTGCCAAAAGAGAATGTACTTCTGTTCACATTTCACTGGTCAAAGCAAATTACTTGCATGGCCTCATTTTATGCAAGGGACTTTGGAGAAATCAGTATTTGATTTGTCATGTGCCTAATCTTTTCTCAGTGAATTTTCATAAAATCTGAAAAGAAATATGTCCAGTCCCGGCTGCATGTCTATCCTTTTTCCGCGATGTTCCATGGAGCCTCTGTTCTGTTCTGTTACTTCTCCTCTGGAAATTTTTGTCAGTTAGTCCCCTGGAAATGTGGTCCTTCCTTTGTTAAATTCATAAACTTCTACAGCTATAGTCAGTTCTTCTCTTCATTATAAAGTCATCTTGGATCTTCCCTCTAGATATACTGGGGTCTGATTTACATTGCAGGGAACCTAAAGATGCATTTGGGTAGAAATGACAGTTGTACAAAATATATATTTCCAGTCCAGGTACACTATATATTCTTCCATTTGTATTGTTATTTTAAATGTATCACAATAACGATTTATATGTTTCCTGTAGGGTCTTGTGTATCTTATAGTAGATTTATTACTATTGAAATTAGTTGCTATTTAGCATATTATTTTTAAATAGGATGTCCTAAATTTATGCTGCTTATATATAGAAATAAAATTGAGGATGGAATTTATACTCAACAACTTAATAATTCTTACAATATGATTGGAGATTTTCAGATTTGCTCCCAATTGAATCAAGAGATCTTCAAATATTATCATTCAATTTTTTAAATTTATTTTTTTATTGCTTTATCTTGGCCTAAGAACAATTGGCCATGCTACTTCTCTATTAATTAAGATTCCATCTTAAACAAAAGGTAGTATAAATAATGACTTTGGCCTTGAACTCATGGTTCAGCTATTTCTCAGGTAACACAACATTGAGAGATTATTTTAGAAGTCTCACTTTCTTTAACTGTAAAATAATGTTTGTTAAAAAGCTTTCCATTTTCTTAATTATAACTCTATGCTTTATATCTGAATCATTCTCATATTTTAAAATTTTATTTCTGTAAAATATGTTAACATTCACATAATAGAAAAATGACTTTGAAAGAGCTATGCATATCATGAAGTTATGAGGAATAAAAGAAAGGCTAAAGAGCATGTTAATTTATATCAACCTGAAAGATTTATTTTTCTGCTTGTTAAATCTCCCCATAGTTCATGAAAAATATTTTCATATTGAAAATGTTTCAGTGGGTACTATTTTTTTCTGTTCTTGGTAAAATTAATTTCTCTCATGAATATTTTTGCACATGTATATATAATGACATTTTGAATCCATGGAGACAGACTTTAGAGTCAAGTTCAGTTTCCTTGAAATATTGAAACCTAAATGGACAGCATTTACTGAAAATACGACTGACATCACCACCCCATTCCACACACCATATGTCACTGAATAGCCTCCACTCTCTGCCAAGATGTAATTCAAATCAGTGACCTAGAAATAAAAGACTACATATCCCATTACCAATCAATCCCCTGAGCCATTCAGTCTCCACTCAGTAATATTTTAATAAATCATTTCCGTTTATATTGATGAGCTGTTAATGCAAATTGTAAGTAAAAGGACAGTTGACTTTTATTAGCAAAGACATGAATATATAATATGCTACACAAAAAATTCTGCTCTATGCTCAGTGTGAAACAATATAACTCACCAAAGGAAAAGATGAATTACTATTACTTTTTCAGAATTTCATGATTCCTATTCATATCTTCTTTAATAGTTTAGATTGTTTCTAAACAATTGCCCTGTAGATAAATCTTAAGAAGTACAGTTCCACTATATGTTATTTTTTATTTATGTCAAATAAAATGTTTCAATGATAGAAAGAATCTGAAAATTCCTATCACTCAAATGATAGTAAAAGAACCTGGTTGTGCTGATGTTCACAACTGTAATTTATGTAAATCTGTACTCTTGAGTTAATCCTACCTTCCACTTTCCCTTTATTGCTTCTTTTATACTGTTGGTATAATTAGAATAAGAGTATTAACAATTTAAAAAGAATGCTTTAGCATTTCAGCAGTTATAATCTGCCATTATATAATCTTTGTACTCTTGTTCAAATCCTGAAATTTATATCTATGTGCATATATACATACATATATATAACATGTAGTAATTCAATTATTTACGTTATTTTAATAAATTTATACATTATAACAAATGCTAGGAATACACAAATAAAAACTCAAAGTCTAATGCATATATTATCAAGGATTATTTCTGCTTAAAAGTAATATTATTATCACTTCTCAATGTTATTGAGAATAAAAACATAAGTGTTATTTTTGAAAATGTGCAGAGAAAAATACAAATACAGCTTTCTCCTTTGTTGCAGAAATATACTGTACTTGTGTTAAACCCTGACAATTGAGGGAAAATGAAGATAATATTTCTCAAATTGAGTGCCATGTAACTTAGAATCTGATATAATGCTAATAAAGATTCTGATCAAAACATTTTCTTCATGAGAAAGTTTTATATATTCTGTAATTCCTTTTCTTATAAGAGTTGCACAGTATAAACTTAAGCTGAGAAATACTACAGTATGTGATATAACTTTATTATTTCTAAACTTTCTCAAATTCAAAATATTTTTTCCAGAATAACAGAGTATTATAATGTGAGTACTGCTCAAAAGAATAATAGAAACACTGAGTTAGACATATTGGAAGGGGCTTTTAGAACTCTTCTTACCATTGATTTTTACTGGCATTTTATATAACCTCATTATCTATATTCAAAATAAAACATTAATATACATACTGTTTTATTTCATTAAATTCATTGCAAATGGCAAATACCAATTCATCACCCTATGTTCTGGTTAACGTGAGCATGTTGGGGCCGGTGCTATGCTGCGGTTGGTTAGGCCTCTGCCTGCACTGCCAGTATCCCATATGGTTATCAGTTTCTGTCCTGGCTGCTCTTCTTCCAATCCAGCTTTCTACTTGTGACATGGGAAGGCAGTGGACATGGCCCAAGTCCTTGGGAGCCTGCACCTATGTGGGAGACCTAGAAGAAACTCCTGGCTCCTGGCTTTGGATTGTCTCAGCTCCAGCCTTTGTGGCCCTTTGGGGAATGAACCAGCAGATGTAGAACCTCTCTCTCTGTCTCTCCCTCTCTCTGTCTGTAACTGCCTCTCAAATAAATAAATAAGTATCAAAAAAGTAAAAAAAAATAAATAAAACGTGCATGTTAACAAGATTCTGAAGAGCTGTGTATCCATATCAGAGTTTGAAAGTCTATTGTATATTAAAGTATGGTCTGTAGATTACTAACATTATCAAGAAACTTATTAAAATGCTAATTCTTAAGCTAAATCTCAGAAACAGTCAAAAATTCTAGGAGTGGAAAGTGTTATTCTGTCCTTAAATAGTCCTTCTTGGTGAGTCTAATACAAGCTAAAATTAGAGTCACTGTTCATCATCGAATTTACCTTAAGTGATTTGGAGGAGTTTTGCTGGTTGTTTTGCCTTGTTTTGATATTAATGTCTGGGGAATCATCTTAGTTTAAAAAAAAAAAAAAAAAAACAAGAACATGGGTACAAGGATAGAAAAGGTATTGATCCTAAATGTGTGTTGTAATTCTCTGAAGTATTGGCTATTAGCTTCCAAAGAGTTAAAGGCACGGATCATGATAACTGCATTGGCTATGAAGATGAAATTTCTCATGAAGACAGGGATTCATTTAATGACCTGGACAGTGGGGTGAGGGTAATATATGAGTATGCTAAATTAGCAGAGTAACTCACAGTGAATCCAAAAAAGAGGTAGATTTAGCTGTATTTTTGCTACAACAATGAAATGGAATTCCTCTGCTACAGAAAAAGGATTTCTTGGAATTAGGTCTCACTCTTAAGGGACTGGGTAGTTGGCTCTCCCACCAATATGCTGAGAGCAACTTTTAATCATGCAGCCAATTATTCTTCCATTTCCTAACTCCTCTCTCACCCTGCCCCAACCACAATAGCAGAATTGCTCCCTTCAGTTATCTAAAAAGCATAATTCTCATAGCCTCTTCTGTCTTTACATAATTTCTGACAACAGAAGCTATGTTTCTCTGAGTGTCATGCACAAAACTCAAGATCACTTTAGCTCCATAAACCAAAGGGAAATAACCTCAAAATTTTAAAGTAAAAAACTTCACTTTTTTTTTGGAGGGGACAGCTAATGTTGGTAAAGTCAACAACAGGAGTCACTGTGCACTTGCTCCTCGTGTAGGATCTCTGTCCTTAATGTGCTGTGCATTGAGATTTAATGCTATAACGAGTACTCAAATAATATATTTCACTTTGTGTTTCTATGGGGGTGCAAACTGTTGAAATCTTTACTTAATGCATACTAAACTGATCCTCTGTAAAAAAAAAAAAAAAGAAAAAAAGAAAAGAAAAGAAAAGAAACTATCAACTCCCAACTTGACTCTCACTGGGATTAAACATGACAATAGGTCTGATCTGATTTCATCATCATTAAAAAAAATCATCTATTATTTTTCACTTTATGTTTCTGTGTGGGAGCAAACTGTTGAAATTCTTACTTAATGTATACTAAGCTGATCTTCTGTATATTAAGATAATCGAAAATGAATCTTGATGTGAATGGAAGGGGAGAGGGAGTGGGAAAGGGGAGGGTTGTGGGTGGGAGGGACGGTATGGGGGGGAAGCCATAGTAATCCATTATTCGTACTTTGGAAACGTATATTCATTAAATAAAAGTTAAAAAAAAAAAAAGAAAAAAAATAAAAAACAAAAAAAAAAAAAAAATTTAAAATTTGGCAACACAAAAATTTTAGAAAGGCATTTGGAAAGATTTATTACTTAATATTTATCTATGGCCACCAAGACATTATGAATTTGGGCACATTATCTTTTTAGACTGTCCCAACAGTGTCATTTTTCACTTGTCTTTTCCTTCTTCATCTTCCTTTTTTTCTTTGTACCCTGTCTTAGGATATCCAACTTTGTTTGTAGGCTTATGTTGATGGAAAACCACCTCTTCCTAAAAGTGAGTGAGCGATGCACCAAGGTTATCAGAAGATAAAATGACCTCGCTAAAATGACCTTTTATGAAATAGCTGTTGTATATGCACAAGGTCATCAGATGTGCAGATTTGCATGTAACAGTTCAAGGGCACCATTGTTGCCCAGACATTCTCTCCAAAGAATTAGTACAGGGTATTTATTTATTTTTTTTTAAATTTCAAACAAATTGTTGTTGGTAAATACATTCAACTGTGATTGTGTCAGTTTAGGGTTTGGTAAACTTTACTAAGTACTTCCAGTTTCTGCTTTATTTTCCAGTTTTGAGTGAGAAAGGTGCATTAGAGTTTTCACTTTAAACTCTTAGCTAAATCAAAATGATAACCGCTCTTAACAACTCTTTGCCTACTAAGTGACTGCACCTCTTTTCCAAGGTCAGCATAAAGTGCCTACAGATAAAAGAATTTCACTCAGAACTCAATTGTCAGAGATTGTCAACTCCTTACTCTCATGGTGCTACCTTGGCCAGCCAACTGATGGACCTACTTTGGTTCCACAGTCCATGCTGTAGCCAGCAGCATACTGAGAAGCAATGAACCACCAGACAATAAACCCAGGGATCAATGGAAAATTATAGATGAAGGAAGAAAAACAAGAACAAAAGTAAAAGCTAAACAGAAAGCAGAGGTTAAGCAAACTGGCTGTCAGGTATGAAAGTTGTTTGACTAATTAGTTACAGTAGGATTGTCATATGGTTGTGCAAATCTACATTTAATGTCTTTCACTGTTCAGTAGCAGTTTTTCATGTTAAATACTGTTTCTGACTTTCCAAATGTAAAATAAACACAAAGATAAAATACAGAAGAAAATTTCTGCTACATAAAGAATGTAAACATCTTAAAGTTTGGCATTTTCAAGTACATGATGTCAATTGAAAGGATTCTAGACAGAAATTAGTTTTTCCAGTTACTTGACAGCAGTTATAAATAATGCTACTGTGAATGTCTGCATTAATTTTTGCATGCGTAGACATGTGTTCAAATCACTTATACAAATACTTAGTAGCATGATTGCTAAATAGTATGATAACACTATGTTTACTTTAAAAAAAAACTGAGAAATTGTATGCTAATGTGATCCATCTTACTGAAATTGGTTACCAAGTTGAAAACATATGAAACAGTTTCATTGAAAGGGATGAAGGAGAAGGTCCTGATTTGAATACCTAGAACTGTGTAGAGATTAGAAAACTAGAAGTAACGGAAATACACATACGTATTTAACTGAAGTAAAGTAAGTTATTTCCCACAGAGATACAGGTTAATAATTATGAAAATACTGTATGTGTTTATAAAAAATAAGTGGATGGCACATTTGAAGATGAAAATTATGAGCAAACAAGAGAGGCAAAGAGTCCAGAACAATCACTGTGGCAATGGATTAGAGTTGGAGTAATCACTGGTAAAAATAATAAGCTCAATATAGATACTGGTAGTTACATTTAGAGAATTTTTAGGCATGTGTACATATGTAGTTTAGAACAGACACATAAAATGTCGTACAGTAATGCTTTGCCAGCTGACAGGAATTTGAAGCAAACACTCCCCAATAAGCAAAAATTATGCAGAGTACTCAGATCTGTTTCTAATGTTATTATTTAACTAAAGGAACCAGAAGTCCTTGGAGGCATGGTTGATTTTTAAGGTTGAGGTAAAGAAAAATTAAGATGAGGCTGAAAAATCTTTCACTGCCAAAAATAACTGGCATTCTTGCAGAAAAATAATATAGGACAAAACCCACAATGATAGAAGAGTGCCAAAGGAAAATAACGGCCAGCTGAAATAGCTCTTAATGGATAAAGCTTGGTCAGTTTAAGCAATGAAACATATCAGTACTGGACTTAAAACCAAAATATAAAGTAAATATCAATATATACATAATAATACAAGTAAGTGGTTGAACACATAAATAAAAGAGGGAAAGTCCACATATTGCCCTTGAAGAAAAATTCAAACAATAAATGTGAACTCAGTCCTCAAGGAAATAGCTCCTCTTCCTTTATATGTGGGTTGAACACATTCCCCTCCTTCTGAAGAATACAATTTTGGTACTGGTTGGAAAGCAAGTTTGTATTGGAGAAACTTTCACACTGCTTTGGCCAGGTAAACCAGGATGATGCTAGATTAGTTAAGTCATGGCGATTGTGTCTATACTTTCAGTGTCACAATGAGAACAGAACTTTACTTCTGTGGTCTTACTCCTCAAAACCCACAATAAAGAATTATATTTTTGCTTCCTAAGAAAATGCACAAGGAAAATGTAACTTGTATACAACATTTGTTGATGTTTGTGTTTCACCATAAGGTAGCCATATTGTTATCTGAAAACCAGAAGACACATATTATGAATTGAAGAGGACGTAGCTCCCCAGCTCATACAAATGTTGAGAATCAAACATCTTGTGTTAACAGCTAGTGGATTAATGAATAACTGATGGATATGGGTAGAGAATTGAGCTAATTATGGTAGCTAAGAGGTGGGGCTACTTAGTGGTGCTTGGATCATTGAGAACTTACCCTTGAAAGCTAATTCTTGGGAGACAATTGGCTACTTAAGCTGAGTTCTACCTAATTCCTGTTTCCTTGCGCACCATATGATCATTCCTCTCCGATGTTCCAGTTTTGCCAACCTTCACAAAATCCCAGACTAACAGAGACATCCAATCTTCAACTGAACTGTGAACTTCCAAGACATAAGGCCGTATTAAACCTTTTACTTTCCAAGAAACTGCTATTAATAACAAAAACTCAACTAAAATAATAGAGACCTGATGAAGAAACATCAGAAACTAGTTTAAAGGTGGTAGTTACGTTAGACAGATTAAGTGGGAACTGTGCCTTTTGCTTAGTGGTTATCAGCTACAGTTCCTTACTCCAGTTTCTGCTAATGTAAACCTAGGGCAGCAATGGTGGTGGCTGTTTCCTGTTTCCCAGTGAGAGATCTGGATGGAGTTCTCACCTCCCTGCTTTGGTTGTGTGCTGTGAGATTTTATAGAGTGATCCAGCTGATAAGAGCTCTCTCTTTCTACCCGTCTTTCTCTCTCTAGCTCTAGTTCTATTTCTGCCTCTCACATAAAACAAATAAATAAATAAAAAGACTATGGTGAAGTGTGTACTGTAACTTGCCTAGCACTGACAAACTTATGTGTGCTTACTGTGTGAAGCATAATTTTCTATTTAGAAAATTAAATGTTTTAAAATTAATTTTGCCAATTTAGATTTTCAGATTTATTGTGCACATGCTCCAAGTGAAGAGATAAATACTAATTGCTATGAATTGTTGGCTCAAATATCAGAAGTTTGTAGAGTTAACCTTCAGTTTTGTATCTATCTTTGAAGACTTCAAATAGTGAAAAAAATCAACTGATTTTAAGCTGAAATGTATGTCCGAAGTAAAATTTTGGAAAGTTTAATGCTGTTAAAATGAATTATTATTTTTTTAAACTTTTATTTAGTAAATATAAATTTCCAAAGTACAGTTTATGGATTACAATGGCTTTCCCCCCCCCCATAACTTCTCTCCCACCCGCAACCCTCCTATCTCCCCCTCCCTCTCCCATTCCATTCACATCAAGATTCATTTTGATTCTCTTTATATACAGAAGTTCTATTTAGTATATTAAGTAAAGATTTCATCAGTTTGCATGAATTATTTTTAATGCTACTATAAATAGTAGCTCATTATGAAAGCAAATAATTTTGTCATGAAAATATTAATATAAATTCTTATGATAAAATCGGTGTCCTTGTTAATACATACAAGAAGACATCTTTAATTTGGATTTGGTAAAATGTTCACATAATTCATGATTACATCAGGAAAAGTTATGATTTTCTACCTACTAAAATAGAAAAGATGATTGAAAAAATCTAAACATTATATGCATTTTGTATATATAACTTTTAGAGAAATGTATCTACCACATATGGATATATGTGTAAATATCAAATTTAAAAGACTCAATAGACCATTAGAATTTAAAAAGATATATGTATATGTACATATATGTATATACTGGCACACACATGATTTTGAAATACATGATTATGTCTATTTTTTATAATTAAGCTGATGGTAAGTATAAAAGAAATCTTTCCTTGCAGGACTCCTGCTTTGGACAATAACTAATGTGGGAATCCATTTTAGATAACCAAATATTGTTGAGAATGTTGGTTTTGTTATGCTCAGTTTTTATTCCACTTTTTTTATTGTTGACCGCCAGACTTGGAGCTTATTTGGATTCAGTGCTATCCCAGTGAGTTGAAATCAAAATCTTTAAGAGTGTCAGATTCAGACCTTAATCTAAATATTGTTGGTGATTTGTCTAGTCTTTACTCATTCTACCCCAATTGAAATAAACTAAAAGCAGTCCATAGAATAGATTTGTATTTGACTAATGATGCTAATCCCTGAAATTATTTTTGAAGCAATGCCACTATCAAGTCTTTCATATTCCACCAATGTTCATCTCAAGTTACACCTGAAGAATCTGCCATTACTCTACGGTGGCAGTATACAGAAAAAAATTGGAACATCACGTGTATATGGTAAGGGGAAAATGATGCTGAGTAACGAATCATGTGAGTTTAACCTAATGAAGGATAAATAGCAGCTCTTCACTAAATGCCCGGAGAGTGAATGAAGTTTTGAGTTTAAAGCACCAACTGGAAATTGAGGAAAAAATATTCTAAATAATAGGCATGCCAGTGTATTAGAAGGCATACAATTTAATTAAAAAGCAAATATATACTATGTTGACACATTTTTATTTTGATCTGTATAAAAGCACTCTAAAGTACTTTATGTGGCTCTCCAATATAACATTTATACCATAATCTTAATGTTATTTACATGGCTTACTTTCCTGTCACAGTTCAGGTTCAAAAAAGTTTAAAATACAGCACTTTTAGTGATGCTTGAATCCTCACACCTTTTTTTTACATTGCATTTTAACCAGCTGTTAACATATACTATAAAAGTACTCATATTTCAAATACTTCTAATGGAGTTATCCTAAGTAGTGCAATTCCCCTCCTGAGGATTCTAACACTATTTGATTTAATTAAGCTGGTCAGATTAAAACAAGTGGTGATATAAATCTAAGAGTAATGTATATTTCAGTTATGGATAGTGTCACTGAAGTGCTCGCATACTATGTGTGAAATGTGTCCCATTCTTATTTTGTTGTATTCAATGACACCAAATAAAGAAAGACTGACAATTTGCATATCTGTTAACATATCTTTAACACTAAACAGATTATTAGTTGTTTTATTGCCCTGAGTTTTGACATATGATGTACATGAATTCTCCCACGTGGGTGCAGGGGCCCAAACACTTGGGCCATCTTCTACTGCTCTCCCAGGCCATAGCAGAGAGCTGGATCAGAAGAGGAGTGGCCAGGTCTTGAACTGGCTCTGATATGGGATGCTGGCACTTCAGGTCAGGAAATTAACCTGCTGCACCACAGCGCCGGCCCCGAGGATGGTGTATTTTATTTAATTTAAAATATCGTGTGAAGGACTTTCTCTGTTTAAGAGCCATCATTGAACACATTGGGCAAGAATGTATAGATCTTATTTATGATCTATTGAGAAGTAATGAAATAATTCACCATCTCCAAAAATAGTAAAGGCATTGCATTATTTTGTTTTGGTTACAGCAATGAAATACCTGAGACAAATTATTGATTTAAAAAAGGTTAATTTTATCACAATTTTGGAGGGTTAAGTAATAGCACCTGCATCAGCCCCATTCTGGTGAGGACCATATGGCGAATGGTAAATGGCAAATTGCAATGTGGCAAGGGTGTTCTCAAGGTAAGCAACCACATTTCAAACTAGGAACAATAAGAGAGCAACGAGGATCCCACACCTTGCAAAGGCCTAGACCAATAAACTTAAAGTTCTCCCAACAGGCCCCATCTTTTAAAAGTCTATACTATTGACAAATACTGCCACCCTGGGGATCAATTCTCCAGTCACAACAAATTCCTGAGAGATTCCAAACTATGGCCAAATCATAGCACATTTCAATAATGTTGGAAGACTTAATTTGCACTCTCCCCAGTCTTAGAAATCTCGGTTAGTAGAAATTTGACCTTTTGCTTATGCTAAATGTTTATTTTTATTTTTTCTTTAAATAAAGATACATGAAAAAATTCTTGTGAAATCTACAGCTTGAAATAATTCTGTCCTTTGTAATAGGTACCTAATTAAGTTTATGATATTGACTTATCCACAGATGTAAACCATGTAGATAGGACTGGATCTCCATATCATAACCTACGTATGAATATGTAAGTTATAAATAATAATATAATTTTTGATTGATGCATTATTTACAAGAAAATTGTGGTAGGTTTTGCACAAAAGACTGTTTCATTTCCTAGCTTAATTTAAGCTTGTAATTGCTTGTATTTTTAAGAAGTCATTAAATTTTCGATCCCTAATCTCTTCATGCATAAAACAAGATGGGGAATGGGTAGGGAGGTGGCATGGAGAAATGGTCAAAGCTAAGAACAATGATCAACAAGCATTCTAGATAATGATGGTGGAAGTAAGAAAATAAAAAAAGATCAAACTTAATATCTATATTGTGACATAGTAATATAATGAATACCTATATTGATGAACCTATAGTTATAAAATTTCAGATTATTTATAAAACATTTAGATTAATTTCAACTATATTATCATATCTCTGTAGTATTGACTTTGTTTTACTGCCTGTAGCTACTCTATATAGAAACAGATATAGATATACCTTGACACATAGATATCCTTCTGCCCTGAGTTATAACTCTGTATCTATATATGTAGATATAGCTGTGATATAGCCAATCCAAAAATTTATGATATTCATTTTAAAAGGAGGTATATATACATATATATATATATCAGTTTTGAAGCTGAAATTGTGTCACTAAGCTATAGATTACACATTATATTTTACTGTAAATAAGTTAGTAAACTGCTATTTCCCATCATGTGATTAACCCACTATGATTGAAAATCTTGTTGGTTTATCCATATAAGTATAGGGCAGACTCTAATTGCTTGGCTGAACACTTAACCCCTCCTATTATACATGGCAGGTGTATCTTTTAAACCCTGGGGTGATTATTATGTGAGATAATCTGCCTAGAGGATAGGTAAGAAGATTCTTGGGTAGACAAGCAGCTGTCACTCCAGTGTGTTGTAACTAGGAGCAAAGTTTGAAGTGATGAACCACATGGTAGTCTAGACAGAAAATAAATAGCTATGAACAGGCAGTAAATAGATCAAAAGTTAAGAGTGATAGAAGACTTGGAAACCCCAATGAGATTATAAAGCAGTTATAGTGAAAATAGCAGGGAGAGAAAACTGGAAAGACATATGATTGCTGGCAAATAATGGGATATTGATCTTCAAGGTTCAGAAATGATCACTGTCTGATTCTGGGCACACCCATTCTACAGAGCACAGGGATCGTTTTACCCCACGCTGTGAGAAAAATTACAGTCAGTATTTCCTTTACTTTTTTTTTTCCTTTTTTTTTTTTTTTTTGCCAATCATTGGGGTGTGTGCATGTGTATATGTGTGCATGCATATTTTATTTACAAGTGATACATTTTAAGTAATTAATAAAAGCTACAAGAAACCAGTGCTTAATGAAATTGGTAGGTGCATATAATATGAGATAGATTGGCAGCAGCTGAAACTGGTAATTTCCAACAATGCTCTGTATCTGGTTATTTAGCCATGATAGAAATTCCCACCTATATTTAATTGATTGCCAAGTCTTTTAATTTCTAATTTCTAAACATTTCTGAAATTAGTTACTTTTCTTCCATTTACTTATTCCATATGCAATAAATGCTTTCATCACAAGAAGAGGAGCAAATTTAATATAATACCTTATTCTTTGAAATCATCATTATTTACTCACTGTCCTTAGTACAAAAGTATCAATTCATCCACGTGGATTTACAATGCCCTCTCTACCAGCTTGCTTCAGCATCCTCTTACCAACCGTTGTCCTTGTATTTCTACTACACTGTACATCTTCTTGGTACTTAAATTTACCATATTGTCTCTGGACTTTCTTACCCTCTGTTTCCTGTGCATGGAACATTTTTCTTTATATTAAGTTCCCTGTCAACATTAAAACACTTCATCATCTTCCCAGAATTCTCCCTGGATGCTGCACTAACATGGTTAGACTGGATGATTCCCCTTCACAGTTCTGCATATTCCTTTTCATAACCCCATCGGACATTTAATATCATATTTCTTTCTCAAGGCCTCTAAGTTGTGTGAGGGCTGCATACATACATACATATATATATATGTATATATATATAGATTCAACAGTGGAAATATATTTAAATTAGAAACATTTTACAGAGCATGTTGAAGAAATCATCCATATGGACATTAGGGTCTATCAGAAAGAAATGAATTAGTTTGCTTATAATTATACAACTACTCATTATACAGCTACTCATTAGCAGAACTGAGGATTAAACCAAGTCTGTTTGAGTTATAGTATGCTGTGTGTTTATATCCTTTTAGAAACAGAAAGTGAGGCTGGTGCCATGGCTCACTTGGCTAATCCTCTGCCTGTGGCGCCGGCACCCCGGGTTCATCCCGGTTGGGGCACTGGATTCTGTCCTGGTTACTCCTCTTCCAGTCCAGCTCTCTGCTGTGGCCCTGGAAGGCAGTGGAGGATGGCCCAAGTCCTTGGGCCCTGCACCCGAATGGGAGACCAGGAGGGAGCACCTGGCTCCTGGCTTCGGATCCACGCAGCACGCCAGCAGCAGCACACTGTCCATAGCGGCCATTTTAGGGGTGCACCAATGGAAGGAAGACTTTCTCTCTGTCTCTCTCTCACTATCTCTGCCTGTCAAAAAAAAAAAAAAAAAAAGAAAGAAAGAAAGAAAAGAAACTGAGAGTGAAACATAAAATGGAAGCTTGCCAAGAAGATTGGTAGGTGATGGACTTATCAGCCCATTAAGTTGAAAAAGGGAAGATTGTTTGCAGTGGGTGGGAAATCATGTTCCTAAGAATTGCACTGGAGGTTTCTCTACAGCAAATGTTCTGTAGAAAGTCCTATTTGTCAAAAAAGGATAAGGAGGAGACGCTTCTGGAAGAAAACGCCGCGATGGCCGCGCAGGGAGAGCCCCAAGTGCAGTTCAAACTGGTGCTGGTCGGCGACGGCGGCACCGGGAAGACGACCTTCGTGAAGCGCCACCTGACCGGCGAGTTCGAGAAGAAGTATGTAGCCACGCTGGGCATCGAGGTGCACCCGCTCGTGTTCCACACCAACCGGGGCCCCATCAAGTTCAACGTCTGGGACACGGCCGGCCAGGAGAAGTTCGGCGGCCTGCGGGACGGCTATTACATCCAAGCCCAGTGTGCCATCATCATGTTTGATGTGACATCCAGAGTGACCTACAAGAACGTGCCTAACTGGCACAGAGACCTGGTGCGCGTGTGTGAAAACATCCCCATCGTGCTGTGTGGCAACAAAGTGGATATTAAGGACAGGAAAGTTAAGGCAAAGTCCATTGTCTTCCACCGAAAGAAGAACCTTCAGTACTATGATATTTCGGCCAAAAGTAACTACAACTTTGAAAAGCCCTTCCTCTGGCTTGCTAGAAAGCTCATTGGAGACCCCAACTTGGAGTTCGTCGCCATGCCTGCTCTTGCCCCACCAGAGGTGGTCATGGACCCGGCCTTGGCAGCGCAGTATGAGCACGACTTAGAGGTTGCTCAGACGACTGCTCTCCCCGACGAGGACGATGACCTGTGAGTGCGTGAAGCTGGAGCCCGGCGTCAGAAGTCTAGTTTTATAGGCAACTGTCCTGTGATGTCAGCGGTGCAGCGTGTGTGCCACTCTTATTACTAGCTAAGCAGAACATGTGCTTCATCTGTGGGTGCTGAAGGAGATGAATGGGCTTCGGAGTGAATGTGGCAGTTAAAAATACCTTCATTTTTTGGACCTCTGCATATTTAGCTGTTTTGGAACGCAGTTGTTTTCTCTCAAGTTTCAAATACAAGACTGCTAACAGTCACATCACAATATTCAGTGGTGGAATCTTGTTTGTTACTGTCATTCCCATTCCTTTTCGTTTAGAATCAGAATAAAGTTGTATTTCAAATATCTAAGCAAACGAAAAAAAAAAAAAAAGGATAAGGAGGTAACATTCTCAGAAAGGCTAAGGATTTAAAAGAATTTCCAGGTTATGTAAAACAAAAGCTTGCATTAACATCTGTACAGGTAAAAAAAGTACATAAAATAGTGGTAAGGATTTAGTTTACAAAAGAGCTAATGATCTTCTAAAAGTAAAGATTGAAAGGAAAGGATACATCAAGAAAAATATATTCATCTATTGAAAAATGTGGTTAAATGTAACTTCCGTAACTTAATCACAACAACTGTAGTTATCATCCAGTAAAAATGAAATAAACAAACTATTGGAAAATCATTCTTTTTAAACACATAATATTTCAGGATTCTTATATATTTTAAAATCTGCTTCTAGTTACTTTGTTGATATGTTTAGAATTTTCTCATGCTAGAAGTATGCTGTCTTTTTTTTTATAAGAGTGTGATAATATATTTTGAAGCATAGCTAATCTAGCCTCTGCTTATATATTATTTTAATTAAAAATTTTATTTTGTGTTTTAAAACCTTGAAAAGAGTCTTGAATATTTTTTTTAAATTCCAAGAAACATATATTTAAATTACTATGAGAGTATATGTGATCTAAATGTACTCAGATTAACTAAGGAAATTATTCATAACATCATATATTTTCACATTCCAAATAATGGTAGGGATTTTTGTTATTTATTTGTTAAATATTACTATATGTGATATTTACTAATTATGGCTGTAGTTTAGTCATTTCTTATTTGAGAATATTTGAAATAGCTAATTTATTTTTGTTTCAATTATAAGTTGACTATCATGAATGTTCATATGTGTGTCTATATAAATGTATTAGCTACATATGATTATACACATATAAACATATAAACTTGCTAATTTTGGTATGTAATATGTCATTTTTACATTCATTTTTCTGTATGTCCATGTAAAAATCCATTAATTCTAATATACATTAATTTTCTTCTTTTAGAAAAGAAGGAAATTTCTCAAAGAAAAATATATACATATAAATTTTTACATATCTTTATGCAAATCAGGATTACTTCATTCCCATTTTAATATTCAATATTTTAATAATAAATTAAAGAGTTATGTAAGATAACATTCATCTTCTACTTAATTCTGATTTTCATTGATATATTTAGAGTATTTTAACATTAGAGAAAATGTTTTATTTGTTTAGGATAAGTATTTGATCTCTTCACTACATAATGCTCCTAATATAAACCCTTTTGTCATCCATTGAAGTAATTATTTATTATTATTTATTAAATTGAAATAATATTTATTAATTCTTTTGCATCGTATTGATGTAATCTTTTTAGCTATTGCTTTTTAAAACTATACTTTTTGTATATTTAAATGAACTCAATTGGTTATTATCTTTGTCAACTTATATCATAGTTTAAATATCTTCACAAATTCCATGTTTTGAGTTTTATAAGAAGCTTTAAACTGTACATAATGGATATCTTATCTCTCATATCTAGTCAACCATGATCTGATGCCCATGCTAAAATTAATGTGTTTTCCTGAACAATGTTCTTTCGGTAATACCATGTTGTTTTCCAACCAATAGCATTTAAAGAAAAAAAAGAGGATTTATAAAAATGAATAGGATCTATATCAACATGAAAGTCCTGGAGACAACAAATCTTAATTCTTCTAGAAATATTTTCCATGCTTTTAAAATTATTGTGATAAATGTAGCTCTCCATCCAGTGACAAAACATGCAATTAAATATCTTCTCTTCTAAGATTTGATAATTTCTAATTTTTTTCATTTTAGATGTTTTAAGATTTTTAAATAAAAGAGAAAATCCTCTGAAAAGTCTTGAAGAACAATGAAATTAATTAAGTCTTTAATGAGTTAAGTTTTTTAGAACTGTGCATTCCTGTGACACCCTATTGAAATATCCTATTAAAAAAAACTAGAATATATCATGGTGAGAAAGGAGATACACAAGTACAGAACATTTTGTTTTAATAAAGTTTCAAATGATTCTTCAGAATAACAAATAACAAAATAACAGAATAACAAAAATTAAAAAGAAAGCTGAGGTCCATGTCAATAGTAACAACTTGAAATTAAAATAAAATTGATATATCCGGAAATACATTTTACAAGATTATATGTCCATAAAGTTTTTGCAAAAAGTAGAAAATATTTCTCAGTTATTTAACCAGTTTTCATGTAAACAACTTATTATCATTTAAAATCCTGGTAGCTCATTCACTCATTCATTTGTTTTGACATTTGGTGTCACTATGCAGCACAGCAAGATCAAGACCACTGCACAGTATAGAGCTGGATTTCTTTTGTAACTTCTAAAAAGCCTGTTTTCTTTTATTCACATTCCCAAAACTTTAAACAGGTAATTTATATTTCAAATAAATTAGCTAAATATTACATCTTTGAGACACATAAAGTATTCGGAATTGTGTCAGGTATAACTTTAAATATTCTTAATTTCCTGGAATTTTAATTAAAACTCCATTATACATTTCGTAATAGCTGAAGCTATTATGGACATATTTCTAAATCATTAAAAACAAGGACAGAAGTTTATCTTCAAATGATGTAGCTACAATTGTAAGATGCACCTTATATTCAATTATAAATAAATCATCAGACTAATAAAAACATGTTAAAGCCAAATATGTATATGTGTGCATGAGTGTTTGCATACGTGTGTGTGTGCATAACTTTGTTTTTGAGAGTGCATGTCTATATATTCAGTATGTGGTAATGGAGCCACAAGGCTTAGATTCAAATTCTGCCTCTTCCTCTTACTATGTTTGTTACTTTTCACAAATTGCCTGTACTCTTTCAACTCATTTCTCTTATATAAAATATAATTATACTGGTTCTTACCTGAAAGATTTGTTGTGATTAAGTGAATAAGTGTCTGATAGTAATTAAAATAATGTCTAGAATACAGTAAGTATTGAATAAATATATTATTATGTTGCATGTATTTTTCTCTAGTTATATGTGTTTTCACAATTAAGAGTGGTTTGGACAGTAGGTCCTGTTTATGCTCTGGATCAAGGATCCTCAAACCATTTCTTTTTATTTATTTTATTTTTATTTTTATTTTTATTTTTTTTCTCAAACTATTTCTTAAAGGGCCAAGGACTATTTCAGGTTTAGAACATGATGCATCTCTGTTAAAATTATTCTACTTTGCCAGTGTGGCATGAAAACTGCCTGGGTGATGTGTACATTAATGAATGTTGCTTTGTTTCAATAAAACATTATTTATGGACACTAACAAAAAGAGTGGTATGGCGATGGAAAAGGAATACTCTTTTAGGTATACAGTTTTGTATTATTTAAGATACTGAGATGAAACCATTCCAAGGCAAAACAGAAAATTCTACCCCAAGTTACTGAAGAAAATTCACATGTCCTAAATAGTATTTGTATCTGCAGTCTACATCAAAATAGAATGTTTTAGTTAATGTGATTATATTTTACTTTAAAGAATATTACTACAAAGACTCATTAAATTAACAAAAAGTGGGAAACAAATGGAAGGGCATTATTCAAAATACCTGAGTATTATTTGAAACAAGGAGTAAATGATGTTCAAAAAGAACATTTTTTGGAAGAAAAGTAGAATATGAAATGAAAGCCTGATAGAAATTTTGCATTCGGAAAGGAATTGTAAATATCTGAAACAAGATGCAAACAATGTCACTAGAACAATACTGTGAGATGGAAAAAGAAATTGTAAATATCATAGATATACATTTAGGAAAAAGGACACAATATTAAATAAGTACAGGCAGATTACCAGAAGAGAAAATTAGTAAGTGAGATGAAGGAAATCAATAATTTTTCTTGCACCTTTATGATATAGTCACGGTCTCCACTTTTCATAGAAAGAAAAGAAGACCAAAATAAGCAAAGCATTACACATTGGGTAGAACAGCAAATAAATTACAGAATTATACTTCTCACCCTGTGAAGTATTCATCTTTAATTAAATTTAAAATTAGCTTTAAGTTTAACTGTTGAGGCATATGATGTTATGTTTAGAATTCACTATTCATTAGTGACTTTCTCTGGGGATTAGGCTAAGAATGTAATTAGCCAAAATATGTCAAAGTACTCAGAGCAGTTACATAACATTCAGTGATAAAGCATAGTCAATATTTGATAATTATTATTGTCATTATCTTACAACTCTTGAAATTAGTGAGTCTCTGCAAGTTATCTCACCCTTTGAATCTCATTTCTACAATCAGTAAAATGAGAAAATTATGCCTATTTTTGTTAATGAGAGAAAAAATTCCACCTCAAGAAATCATGGTTAAAGATTACGATAATGAATGGGAAGCTTCTGAAAAAGCACTCAACTTCAGATGCTAGAAGTACTTAGTAAGATGCTTGGATTATTGTGCAGGTAAAGGAATGGTCTCCTTCAGACCAGTGTTTCTAGATCCTTCACTTGCATCACTTACACTTCTGCAGTCAGTTGGAAAATACAATTCAGAGGATTGAATTCAATGTTTCAGAGACTGCCTCACATGGCCATTGCTTGCAATGAATCCCCATCCCTCCAAATCTGCTGTATTTATTACCTCCTTCTTGCCGTGTGCACAAAATGATCAGAATTGTAGCAGCCCTCACGGGTCTCGAAGTTTTCTTTTAGACAAGTGATATTTGGGGGAATGGTACAGAATATAAGAACTGCATTCCTGATAGTATGGGAATCTTATCTGCCTGTCCTAAACTACTAGCCATCTCAGTGAGAGGAAACCTTTCATATATTCTTTTGTTAATCATTGTTTATTTTAGAGTTACAAATAGAGAGGCTGAACTACCATATTCTGGTTTATTCCTCAAGTATACACAAGAGTTGGAGTAGTAGACCCAGGGACTCATAGTTTCCGACATGGACGGCAAGAACTCATGTATTTGGGCCATCATTTGCTGCCTTCCTAGAGACTGGCATTGGTCTTCATTCCGTCTACTTCCTGGTGCATTTTCATGCTGCCTTCCACTACAGTTTCACATTGAGGTAGCATTCAATTAAAACTGCCTCGTCCTTTTCCTTCCTCTCAAAAACTTCTTAAATCTCTCCTTTTCTCTATCTGATATTTGTTTAAATAGTTACAAAGGAAATCTTACAGAAGTTTGAAAGGAAAAATACTGGAGAAATTATTTTTCTATATAAAGTTAATTGATTAGTATTATATGAATGATATACATTTATTTAACCAGAGTTTGCACGTGGTTATGATAGAGACTTACTTTTGGGCCTTATCATTCTCTGTATTTATTTGTAATGACTGTTATCCACAAACTAAGCCATCTGTCACTCTTACTCTTAGGGCAAAGTAGCTGCCTATCTGAGCTTTTCTTTTGGAAACATCTTTACAATTAATGTAAGAAATATCTCAGGGCTGGCACCACGGCTCAATAGGCTAATCCTCCACCTTTTGGGGCCGGCACACCAGGTTCTAGTTCCGGTGGGGACGCTGGATTCTGTCCCAGTTGCCCCTCTTCCAGGCCAGTTCTCTGCTGTGGCCCAGGAGTGCAGTGGAGGATGGCCCAAGTGCTTGGGCCCTGCACCCCATGGGAGACCAGGAGAAGTACCTGGCTCCTGCCATCGGATCAGCGCGGTGCGCTGGCTGCAGCGCGCCGGCTGCGACGGCTATTGGAGGGTGAACCAATAGCAAAAAGGAAGACCTTTCTCTCTGTCTCTCTCTCTCACTGTCCACTCTGCCTGCCCCCCCCCGCAAAAACAAGAAATATCTCATACTAAACTGTATATTTGTATATCTAAGAAACAAAAAGGCTATCATAAGGCACCTTATGAATGGAAATAGGGCATCTTCTTAGAAAACTAAAAAATAACATTTGGTTCATGAGTAAATAATTCTTGCAGTTACAGTAAAGTGAAAATACTGTGGAAACATTACGGTGTGTGTTGCAGTGTCTACATTCAGACCTCTGTGTTTTAACATGGCTAGAACACAAGTAGAAAAATGGAGACTGGCATTGTGGAGCAGTGAGTTAAGCCACTGCTGCAATGCTAGCATCCCATATGAGCAAAAGTTAGAGTACCAGCTGCTCTACTTCCCATCTAGCTCCCTGCTAATGTTCCCGAAAAATCAGTGAAAGATAACCCAAGTACTTGGGTCCCTGTCACCCATGTGGGAGACCCAGATAGAGTTCCGGGCACCTGGTCCAAACCTGAACCATTGTGGCAGTTCGTGTAGTGAACCAGCGGATGGAAAAATCAGTCTTTCTCTCACCATCTCTGTGTGTGTGTGTGTTTGTGTGTGTCTGTGTGTGTATGTGTGTGTATCTCCCTGTCTGAATATAACTCTGCCTTTCAAATAAATGAATATTTAAAAATTAGACAAATGAGTGACCAATGCCTGCAACGCCAGCATCCCATAAGGGTGCTGGTTCATGTCCCCGTTGCTCTACTTCAAATCCAGTTCCTGCTAATGGCCTGAGAAAAGGAGTAGAGGATGGTCCAAGTGCTTGCGCCCCTGCTACACTTCTGGAATACCTGGAAGAGGATCCTGGTTCCTGTCTTCAGCCTGGTTCAACCACGCCATTACAGCCATCTGGGGAATGAGCCAATGGAAAGATCTCCTGATCTCTCTCTCTCTCTCTCTCTCTCTGTGTGTGTGTGTGTGTGTGTGTTTGTCTATCTTTCTCCTCCTCCTGCCTTTAGCTCTGACTTTCAAATAAATAAATCCATGATTTAAAAAATAAACGAATTATCTCAAACTAAAAAGCTGCTCTGCACAGTAACGGACACAATCAGCAAAGTGAACAGAAGATCCACAGAATGGGAAAATACTTGCAAACTATTTATCTTGCAAAATAGTGACATTTGGGAAATATAAGGAACTTCAAAAACTAAGCAAAACGTATAATCCAATTAAAAATGGAAAATTGGGGCCAGTGCCGTGGCATAGCGGGTAAAGCCGCTGCCTGCAGTGCCGGCATCCCATTTGGGCAGCAGTTTGAGTCCTGGCTGCTCCACTTCCAATCCAGCTCTTTGCTATGGCTTTAGAAAGCATGGAAGATGGCCCAAATCCTTGGAACCCTGTACCTGAGATGGAGACCCGGAAGAAGTTCCTGGCTCCTGTCTTCAGATTGGCCCAGTTCCAGCTTTTGCAGCCATCTGGGTAGTGAACCAGTGGATGGAAGATTTCTCTCTCTCTCTGCCTCTGCCTCTGCTTCTCCATAACTCTGCCTTTCAAATAGATAAATAAATATTTTTAAATGGGAAAAATATGTCTTTCTATAAACATTTCTCAGGAATGGAATGCAAAGAGCAAACTCTGTGAAAAATGCTAAATATAAATAGTCATCTGGGAAACATCAATCAAAGCCACAATGAGAACATATTGTATTAGAAGACAAAGAATAACAAATACTGTAGAAGATGTGGAAGAAAGGTAACTCATACATTGCACTGGTGTAGGCTTTGTCAATATTGCTTTTATGGAGAACAGTATGTAATTTCTTCAAAAACCTAAAAATATATCTACATATGATCCTGCTATCCCACTTCTGTGTATATATATCCAAGGCATATGGACAAGTTACCTTCACTCCCATGTTCACTGCAGTATTATTCACAGTAGCTCAGATAGTTAATCAACCTAGATGCTCCTGGGTGAGTGGATAAAGGAAATGTGTAGAGGCTGGCAATGTAGAAGGCAGGTTAAACCACTATCTGAAATCTCAGCATCCCATGTGGGAGCTGGTTCCACCCTGACGCAGCTCTCTGCTCACGCACCTGGAAAAACACTAGAAGATGGACCAGGTTCTTGGTCTCCTGTGACCCTCTTGGAAGACCCAGAAGAAACTCCTGCTCCTGGTTTTGCTCTGGTCCAGCCCTTGCTGTTGTGTTTATTTGGGAAGTGAACCTATAGATGAAAGAGTACCCCCTTCTCTTTCTCTGAACTCTGCTTTTCAAATAAATACATCTTTTTTTTTTTAAAAAAAGAAACTGACATATATACATAAAACAATATAAAATCCAGACATTTATAGCAAGCTGGATGAAATGGGAAATCATTAATAAAATATAATAGATGTGGGAAAACAAAGTACTCTCTCACATATGGAAGTTGAACCTGGAATAATGACTACGCGAATTTCCAAAGGAAGTTTTGAAGAGGTGGGGAATAGAGAGAATTTGGATAATGGGTTCCAAAAGACAATTTCATGGAAGGAACAAGTTCTAGTGCTCCACAGCACAGTGGGGTGACTATATTTCTTAATAACCTACTATATAGTGTATGAAGAACTAGCAAAAAGGAGCTCAAGTCTCCAAACATAAAGACGCTGTGGTGTAGCAGGTAAAGCCGCTGCCTGTAGTGCCGGCATCCCATATGAGCGCCGGTTGGAGTCCTGGCTGTTCTACTTCTGATCTAGCTCTCTACTATGGCCTGTGAAAGGAGCAGAAGATGGCCCAAGTCTTTGGCTCTGCACCTGCTTGGGAGACCTGGGAGAAACTCCTGGCTCCTGTTTTCAGGGATTGAACAGCAGTTGGAAGACTTCTCTCTCTTTGCCTCTGCTTCTCTGTAAGATGAAAAATGTTAATTACTGTGATTTGATCAGTACACACTGTATACATATGTTGAAATATCACATTGCAGCGTATAAATACCTTGAGCTACCACTGGTTAATCACAAAGAACTGTATACATTTATTGCATTATATAGGAAATAATATTGTTTAAAAAATAAGATATATATTTGTAAATTTAGAGCATGAATATCCTTGAATGAGTTCTATATAGTTGTCTATCTGTCTATCTCTCTCAGGTAATTAAGTGCAGTTTAAAACTGCATAATAAGCCTCTGAGATGTGGTATCACTTTTCAAGTAGATCATGACACTCATTGTGTTGGGGATGACACTTAGTGTACAATGTACGTCAAATATCTGTAAGGCTTAATAAAAAAGAGGGAAGATTTCAGTATGTTGTAATAATATACTTTTCAGTTAAAAATAATAAAAATATTATTTCCAAGTGATAATCTTTTATAAATTCTAAATTAAACAAAATCAAGAAAAGCCTATCTTTGAATGTATGGTTTTAGGATATTGTACTAATAGCTATTAAGTATATTATTTAATTTTCTTGAAATATATATTCATAATGTCTTAAAAATAACCCTGAAATCCAAATCAATGTGTACCTTGCCATATGGGATGCTCTTTGGTTACCAGGCCTCTTTTTTAAATTTTTTTTAAATTTATTTATTTGACAAGTAGAGTTGTAGACAGTGAGAGAGAGAGAGACAGAGAGAAAGGTCTTCCTTCCATTGGTTCACTCCTCAAATGGTTGCTATGGTCGGCAGTGCGCAGATCCGAAGTCAGGAGCCAGGCGCTTCTTCCTGGTCTCCCATGCAGGTGCAGGGGCCCAAGCACTTGGGCCATCCTCCACTGCCCTCCTGGGCCACAGCAGAGAGCTGGACTGGAAGAGGACCAGCCAGGACTAGAACCCGGCATCCATATGGGTGGAGGATTAACCAAGTGAGCCGTGGCCCCGCCCCCCTCCCCAGCTCTCTTTTATACAAATGCTGCCTGGTATGTCCCCAAGGAGCATGGAAGTGTTGTCTATAGAGCTGTTCTTGACTACATGGCCAAGTTAATTCCAGGAGGATGACCTGGGGAATGGCTTACTCCTCATGGCCAATGTAACTAGAAAAGTAAGTATTTTTACCATGGGATCACATGAAATTGTATCACTGGGATGATGCTGACATGCTGATTTGGGATGACTCTTAGTTAAGTCAGGATCAGGAAAAATTCAGGATTCTGGACTATCAGAGGCCCAACTCAACCCTCGAAGTTGATTCATGTGTGTGTTATGATTCAGCTCTCTTTACAAACTCTTTGTCTCCTGTGGTCTATGGCACCTGAGGGCTGCAGGAATAGCAACAGTCATCCTTTCCCAGTGCCTCTCCTGATCTGCAATTGCAATGCATGGAGGAGATCTCAATACTTGTTGCAACTGCCTTATCAGTGAGAATCTTCACTGCAGAGGTGGCTATGGCTGCGTCTTCTGATAACTTTGTGGTCCTGCCATGATCCGCAACACTAACTGTTCCTTTTGATTGATGGTTCTTTCTTACTTATGTTGTGGGAAGTGTTTACAGGTTTGTGGTCTCCAAGGAGAATTCAAGATGTAAAATTTTGCTTTACCACTCAATTTCTATATTACACAACTAATAATATATTTATGGACTATAATCACTCAGAAATTTGAAAGACAAATAGAATGAAAAAATTAACCAGAGAAAATAAACAATGACAGTGTCATATTTATCTTATAGAATAATACTTGAGAAATAGCTGGCTCGTCTCAGTTAAACTTCATCAATATTGATATCCGACAATGAGTCAGGAACCTTGTGGATGTAAGGACTTGGATATTAATAACAAATTCAGCCCTCAGGACACAGATTTTTGCAGGATATAGGCTAAAAATAATTTATTGTAGTGCGGTAGCTCTGTACAGAAATATACATGGATACACTGAGCCCATATTCTTTGGCTTTTTCCTTGTAACTAACTGCTAGACTTAATGACTTCAAACTTTAATCTTTTAAATAAGCCCTCAATTCTATTTACTGAGAATTTCCATTTGACAGTTTGGACTTGGCTTAGGTTGCTACTGTTGCTGGTGTTAATTGAGCCCCCACAAGCATTTACAAGGTTCTGGGCATCTCTGTTTCTGCGGAGTTGGCTGACTATTGACTGAAGCAAAGGAACAGCAGGAGGAAACTCAGCTATCCATCTATGACTATTAGTAGACTGTCCTGAGCTTATTCACATGGAGGTCTGGCAAGGATTTAAGAGGAAAAATGGCATCAAAGTGTATTCAAACCTAGGCTTGGCAATGATGTAAAGCCACTTCCACTGATTTTGTTGGCCAAACCATTAACCATAGAGAGTCATACAGCCAGTGCTGATTCAAGGATAAACAAATGAATCTACCTCTTTATTGAAGGATTTGCAGTTTTATTTAAAAAATTGCACTTATTCAGGGGCAGGTGGAAATAAGTGGCATTTATTTATTCATTCATCCTTTTGTTTATTTATTGTATTTTACCATAATGAGTAAGTTTTCTAGGCACTACATGATTTTGTGTAAAATTAATTTTATCAATAAAACTAAACTGTAAAATAGACGGAATCTTGTCTTTTGCAACCAAATGAATGCCACTGGAGACCATTATGTTTAGTGAAGCAATCCAGTCCCAAAAGACAAATATATGTTTTATTTAATTATAGCTAATATATAGAGCACAAAAATAATAAAGTATGTAAGTGAAATTGTCTTTTTGATATTTGATTATTGTTTATAATCTTGTCTATACTCCTACAAAATAGTTATCCTATTTTCTAATTGTGAATTATTTATTAATGGAAGATTAAGTCTGTGACTATAAAGTAAATTGAAAGGAAAGATTAAATTATTGTAAAAATTAGAAGAAAAAGACAGGAAGGAAGAAGGAGAGTGGGAGGGTGGAGAATATTATTATGGTCTTAAAATTATGTATATGAAATCTGTTCCTTTATATAATAAAAAATTTAAAAACATTGAAGTCATAAGTAGCAAGAACTTAAAGTAGAATGTTTGGGTGAATCTGAAGAGGTGAGTGATAGTGCTGACATAGAGGGGTCAAGTTCAGGAGATGCTACATTTTTAGTACATTAGATTTCCCTCAAATGTGAACATTCACAAATTTTTCACTGAATCAATTGGAGATGTTAATAAGCACAAAGGAAAATCATTAATTGTTAAAAAAGAGGAGGAAGACCCCATTCATTTTTGTTAAGATATATTTATTTGAAATTCGGAGTTACAGATAGGGGGAGACACACACAAACATACAGAGAGAGAGAGAGAGACAGAGACAGAGAGATGGAGAGAATCTTCCACCAACTAGTTCATCCCCCAGAGGCTGCAACTGTTAATATTAGGTAAGGACAAAGCCAGGAGCTGAGAGCTTCATTTGAATCCCCATGTGGGTGGCAGGGACCGAAGCACTTGGGCCATCTTAGGCTGCTTTTCCCAGGCAATGGCAGATAGCTGGATTGGAAATGGATAAACCAGGACATGAATAGGTGACCATATCAGATGCAGCCATAGCAAGTCTTAGCCAATTTTTTGTCCCATTGCTCTTGTTGATTTCTTTGATACATCAAGACAATAAAAGTAACAACAAATCATACAAGGAAAAAAAGTGTTCATTGTGTTTATGCCAATACATTTGTTTTTATTTGAATTTTTAAAATTTTCTTTTCACTAAATAAAATATTGAAGCTTGTGCAGCAGTTTGAAAGAGGAGGTAAAATATTTTCATTAGATTGCTACAGGTAAGATTTTTTTTACATTAGACTGATTATTCTATCAATACGATAAATGATAAAAGTAAATCAGACCAGAGACATGGAAAACAAATGACTACTGAAAAAAACTAAGAAAAGAAAAATGAATTTCAATATCTGATATTAGTCAGAAGAATGGAGAAAGGGAGAATAAGTTTGAGTAAGGAAAATCTTAGTTATGGATTGAATGTGGGGAATGATAAAGTGTAGAATATTTACAGATTGGGAGATTAGTGTTATCATTATGATAAGGAATTGAGTACCTTTAATTCTCTTTTGTGGTTGAAAATTTGTTTGTGACAACTCTCAAACTCAAATAAAACATGAAACGAGATGTAGATCCAACTCAACTGGAAATAGCATTCAAACTCTAATTTAAAACTAACCAGAGATTGTCTCTGGAAGCAGAATAAGGATGCTGTAGATAGAGTGAGAAAGAAATATGTTAATGTCATCTGATATTGTTTAGTCTCCTATAAAAAATACTAGATAAAAATAGATAGAAAAAGAAATACTAGACTTTCTATTTTATTCCACTTTAAATTTGACATTAATTTAAGTAAGTACATATTGCACTTACAGGTAATTTTTTCCAGAAAATAATATTGTTTCATTCTATATTCTATTTTAATTTATTTTAATTATTTAAAAGACAGACAGATACAGACTGACTGACAGAGAGTGAGAGTCAAACAGACATAGGGATATCTCTCATCTACTGGTTCACTACTTTGATACCAGTAATGACCAGTGTTGGGCCAAGCTGGGAGCCAGGATCTCAATCCAGGTTTTGAATGAGTAGCAGGGACTCAACCACTTCAGTGGTCACCTGTCATCTCCCATGGTGCACATTAGCAGAAAGCTGAAATGGGGAGCAAAGCTGGGATTCAAAACCAGATACTCCGATGAGGATGTGGAAATCCCAAGCAGGATCTTAACCGCTATGTCAAATTTCACCCCTGGAAATAAGTTTAGGCATGCCTAGATTTACACTGGAATCTATAGAAAACAAAATTTTTGAAGCATAAACTTCAGGATAATTTTGAATGTGGGAAGAAATACTGAATAGCAGCAAGTGTACTTGGCATATTATGTCCTAAAATTGAGAAAGAAATCTATAGATGTAATAAGCCCTTCAATTTGTTAACCAAATCCTGCAGTTCCCAAGAGTTTGAACCATTGATATTCAACAATTAAGCCCAAAATATGTTCTATTATATAAAAATAGAAATAATTTCACATTGATGCATATGCAAAAAAGACAATAAAGATTAATATATGAACAGGAAAATCTTGTCTTTCAATTTTCAGGCAGTAACACTTCATAGCAGAATATGGTGTTGCTTCATATTTTAGTATTAGGGACCCTGGAATTATTTACTTGTCAGTTTTTATGTAAAATGCATATTATAAAAGTAATTTTTCACAGATATGTGCAAATACACATGTAGACACACACTAATTAGGTATGATAAGCAGAAACTATTTCCTTAATTAGGTATGACTAGCAAAAACTAGTTCACATGTCATATCTTTGTTAAAATAAACAGTTTTCAATTTCAATTTGGAGGTTAAGTACAATACGGAGGATTCTTTTTTCTTTTTTAACTTTTATTTAATGAATATAAATTTACAAAGTACAGTTTATGGATTACAATGGCTTCCCCCCCCCCATAACTTCCCTCCAACCCGCAACCCTCCCCTTTCCTGCTCCCTCTCCCCTTCCATTCACATCAAGATTCATTTTTGTTTCTCTTTATATACAGAAGATCAGTTTAGCGTATATTAAGTAAAGATTTCAAGTTTGCACCCAATAGAAACACAAAGTGAAAAATACTGTTTGAGTACTAGTTATAGCATTAAATCACAATGTACAGCACACTAAGGACAAAGATTCTACATGAGGAGTAAGTGCACAGTGACTCCTGTTGTAAACTTAGCAAATTGACACTCTTGTTTATGGCATCAATAATCACCTAGGCTCTTGTCATTAGTTGCCAAGGCTATGGAAGCCTTTTGAGTTCACTGACTCTGATCATATTTAAACAAGGTCATAGGCAGAGTGGAAGTTCTCTCCTCTCTTCAGAGAAAGGTACCTCCTTCTTAGGCAGAGTGGAAGTTCTCTCCTCTCTTCAGAGAAAGGTACCTCCTTCTTTGATGACCTGGTCTTTCCACTGGGATCTCACTCCCAGAGATCTTTCATTTAGGTAGGTTTGTTTTTTTTTTTTTTTTTTTTTTTTTTTTTTTTTTTTTTTGCCAGAGTGTCTTGGCTTTCCATGCCTGAAATACTCTCATGGGCTTTTCAGCCAGATCTGCATGCCTTAAGGGCTGATTCTGAGGCCAGAGTGCTGTTTAGGACATCTGCCATTCTATGGGTCTGCTGTGTATCTCACTTCCCATGTTGGATCATTCTCTCCCTTTTTTATTCTATCAGCTAGTATTTGCAGACACTATTCTTGTTTATGTGATCCCTTTGGTTCTTAGTCCTATCATTATGATCAATTGTGAACAGAAATTGCTCACTTTGACTAGTGAGATGTCATTGGTACATGCCACCTTGATGGGATTGACTTGGAATCCCCTGGTATGTTTCTAACTCTACTGTTTGGGGTAAGTCAGCTTGAGCATGTCCCGAATTGCACATCTCTTCCCTCTCTTATCCCACTCTTATATTTAACAGTGATCACTTTTCAGGTAAGTTTCAACACTTAAGAATAACTGTGTATTGATTACACTATTCAACCAAAAGTATTAAGTAGAACAAACAAACAATAATACTAAAAGGGTTAACATATTAAGTTGTTCATCAACAGTCAGGGCGAGGGCTGATCAAGTCACTGTTTCTCACAATGTTCATTTCACTTTAACAGGTTTCCTTTTTGGTGCTCGGCTAGTTGTCACAGAGGTTTCTTTTCATACAATTGACTAACAAAATCTTGTCAAGTGTATTTAACATATATCTGATAGTATTTCAGAAACTTCTGAAACAAAGAAAATGGAACACAATGCAAAAAGGAATACATGGTAGATATTACTTCAGAAGGTAAAAAAAAAAATCCTCTGCATTAAGAAACAAAAATGAAAACCAGATACTTCTATGCCTAATCACAAGGAAAATATACTGCTGGTTTCCACAGTAACCGATTCCTGAGTATTCCTCATTCATCTCTTCCCCACCAGAATCTGCCTCATTATGGAGAAAAGAAATTCAGTGTCACATCAATGCAAACTCTAATATATATAGATCCAAATACATTTTTTCTGTCCGGGGTGGCTAAGTAAAGATGTAGACATCCAGCCTTGGCTTGAGCAAGAAAGCTTAATTTAAATGTGAGATGAACTGAAGTTTCCCTTGAATTTTACTTATGTATGCAGCATCTATTATTTGAGCATCTGAGAGAGTTTTTTCTGTTTTTTTTTTTTTTTTTTTTTCATCTGCTTTGACAGGCTCAGCTCTTTGGAGAGTTTATTTTATCTTCTCTAGTCAGAAGTCGATATCACTGGTACTTCTAGCTCAAACTTAAAAGTCAAAACACAAAAGAACTAGCACACTTATTCTTGTCTGGCACAGATAAGATTTATTTTGTGTGGTGTAGAAGCACCTGACAAACTATCTATTTTATACTGAACTCTCAAAATACTCTAGACTATATTTTCTAGCAGGAAAATATGTTAACATAATTTACTATGAGATGTATTTCCTGTGATTATGCATAAAATATATACTTGTGTTGAAGCTATTTTACATAATTTGATAGCACAGCCATTATGGTAGATCCATCAATGGATTTCTTGATCACAAGTTACAATGACGTGATTTTATTTTGGAGGCACAATTTTAACCTTGCTTGCTTTGTCATGTACTAGTCATGCAGTTTAAATGTGTGGTTTTGACACACATATCTTATGCAGTGTCTCATATCCTGCACATAAGGAATTTTGCTGATGTACTTCAATAGGGAATTCTGCATTTTTTGGCATATCTATTTAAACAGTGTTTTTCCTGTGGTTATTAATATCTATAACCCTTGGAAAACTCTAAGTTTCATAAAAGAAACAAGTCTAATTTCATGCTGAATATCATTACTTCACCTACAGTCTAGCATATGTGAGAGTTCAGTAAATATTTCAAGAACAGAGAAATAAATAGTGAGCCAACAAAATTTACTTGTTCGTTGTATAATCTAATTCTAACAATTGCATTGTCTTTATGCTCACAGTGTATAAGTATTTTAATTTTATGTATAGGCACAAGGAAATGGGTATATACTGTAAAGAGTATTATGCATCAAGTACCTGATACAATATAACACAGAACATACCATACAGCTGACTGATTAATTGAAAGAAAAAAATGTAAACTTGTGCTGGAATTGACAACCTTTGTAAGAACAGAAAGAAAGGAAGAAGAAACCAAAGTGATTGAGCAATACAGATCAAAAGTAATTAGTATTTTTCCCATTTCCTTCCATGAAGACTAGTAATGTTAAATAGAAACTTTGGCCTCAAGCAATGGAGCAGATATCATAGATAAATGGTTTGCATGATGTTGGGGACTCTTTGTTTCATTATGAATTACCAATTATTGTGATACACATTTTCCTGGGTATCCTGCTCACAGCAGTGAACAAATTCTCCATTGTCAAGAACACAATCTAATGGGATAACATGCAACATATCTTAACATCTATAAGGAAAAAAAAGAATACTGAAAACAAGAGAATAATTGAGATAGCAATTTTTTTATAAATGTCACAACAAAATCATCAATGGTAAGATGTCATTTGAGCAGAGAATACACAAGCCAAGTAATTGAATCAGTCATCAATCTAATGAGGAAATAAACAATCAAAACCCCTGAGATACAAACATGCTTAGTGTGTACAAGAAATAGTGGCAATGCCCAAGATGCTCTGTGGCTTGCACAGAGTAAGCCAAGAGGAAAATATTGGCATATGAGATAACAAAGATCTCATCCAATTATTCAAGGCCTTGTAAATTATATCTAGAAGTTGTTTTTTTTTTCTCTGAATAAAAAGCAATACTTTGTCTGGTTTGGAGCAGAGGAAAGATGATTTTTTTGAATAATTTAATAAAATTGTTCTACCTTCCTCTGTAGAATGGGGGTTACAGGGCAAACGAGGAAAGAGACAATCCACTAAGCCTTTGCAATAATGCAGGTGGCAGATCATTGTGTTTGGCCCAGGGTGACAATGAGGAAGAAGGTACAAATGAGAATGACTTTGTACATATATCAGTATTGAACCAGGGGCCTGTCTGGTGGCTCTGTCAGTTAAGTTGAGCTTGCAATGTCAGCATCCCATATCAGAGTGCTTATTTGTGTTCCTGCTGTTCTGCTTTTGAATCAGCTCCCTGCTAAGGCACCTAGGTAAGCAGGAGAAGATGGCCCACGTATCTTGGTCCTTACCACCCATCTGACAGACATGGATGGCGTTCTGGCTCTTGCATTTAGCCTGGCTGAGCCTTGGTGGTTGCAGCTATTAGGAGTGAACGAGTGCACAGATGATCTCTTTCTTTGTCTCCCCCTCTTTCTCTCTGCCACTCTCTGCCTTTCAAATAAATGTTTTTAAAACAGTAGAACCAGAGGATTTGTTAATAGATTGAATGTCATATGTTAGAGAAAATGAGGGGAGAAGAATGAGTCATGGATCTATTTCTGGAAAATTGACAGATGGAGTTTCCACAAGATGGGCGGGCAAAGGAGCGAATGTGAAGGCAGTCGTGCAGATCCTGACTTTGTTCTGTTCCTCCTAAACTACTGAGGCTTACTATGCATCCAAGTGGAAATGTCAAAAAGTATTTTTTTTTCTTTTTATTATTCTTTTAACAGACTATGAGAGAAGCAAGGATAGAAGTTTGAGTTTGATAGCCGGCGCCGCGGCTCACTAGGCTAATCCTCCACCTAGCGGTGCTGGCACACTGGGTTCTAGTCCCGGTCGGGGCACCGGATTCTGTCCCGGTTGCCCCTCTTCCAGACCAGCTCTCTGCTGTGGCCAGGGAGTGCAGTGGAGGATGGCCCAAGTCCTTGGGCCCTGCACCCCACGGGAGACCAGGATAAGTATCTGGCTCCTGCCATCAGATCAGCACGGTGCACCGGTCACAGCATGTGGGCCGCGGTGGCCATTGGAGGGTGAACCAACGGCAAAAGGAAGACCTTTCTCTCTGTCTCTCTCTCTCACTGTCCACTCTGCCTGTCAAAAAAAAAAAAAAAAAAAAAAAAAAAGAAGTTTGAGTTTGAGTCCGGTTTGAATATCAGAGCCTGGATGTTAAGTGCAGGAATGTTGATAAATACATTAAAGCCATGTAGCAAATGTAAGACAGCCACACCTGTGGCACACATCCTCGAGGATCAGGACTTGATAGAAGGCCACCACCAGATGGAAACGCGCTGTCATACAGTGCTCATCTCCCATGTTATTCAGTGAGAATTTTCCTATGGTGTTATGGGCTCAGTGTTTGCAATTCTCCCCTGCCCAAATGAATGTCTTGAAATCCTACCCAACAATGTGATGGTAACAGACTGTGGGTTCTTTGAGAGGGAATGTGCAATAAATGAGTTTATAAACATAGGACCCTCGTAGTGCCTTTATGAGAGTTCTCAGAGAGCTTGCCTAGTTCTACTTTCCTCCAAATGAGTGCATCATATGAAGGGAGAAATCCACAACTCTTGAGAGTCCTGACTTCAACCCAATCATTGAAGCACTCAGATATTTCTGCTAGAAATAAATTTCTTCTGTGTGTAAGCCAACTGTGATATTTTTGTCATAGCCTTCTGAACTAGGACAGAAAATTGTTACCAAGAAGTGGAGGTGCTGCTATCATATCTGAAAATGTGCAAGTAGCTTTGGAACTGGGTATGGATCAAAGCTAAAAGAATTTTTCTCTGCATACTAGAAAAAAATCAACATTACTACAAGGTGACTCTTCCTGGTGGTTATGCTGAGGGTTCTTTCTGCAGAGAAAACCTGGATCTTTTTAGAAAACAGCTAAGTAGTCCTTCTTCTACTTAAAAAGGCGTTAGCTGTGAATTCTTCCCTCTTCCTACCTCAGGTAATTTAAATGTTTTTTTTTTCTCTTTGATTTTTAATTTCCTAGAGTATGTATACCCAAACAGCTCCAAATGATAAAAGATATATAAAGCAAAATCCACTTTAAACATTTTATTATGGTAAACAGCTTTAGTGTTTTGATAAGTTCACTGCATCTACTTATTCTTTGTGTAAACATACTTGAGTCATCTATGGAAGTCTAATTTTCCATATAGAAAAATATATCCATTTAGAGTGCACAGTTCAATGAACTGCGACAAATGTATGTTCTTATGTAACCAAAACTTTCAATATATGAGAAACTTTTATGGCCTATTTCCCATCACACACACACACACACACACACAGAGTCTATCCGCAAGCAATTGCAGAACTACACTAATATTACACTGGATCTCTGTTTTAGAGTTTTATATAAGTGAAATCTACAGTACATGCTGTTTTGTGTCTTATATTTCTACTAATTAGGGGAATGCTTTGAAGCTTAAGAGATGGTGTTTCAGGTGTTAAAACTTTGCTTTTGTTTTTATCTACTAATCCTCTCAAGGAATGTACTGCATCTTGTTTAAAAAAAAAAAGTTGCTTTGAATATCTGGGTAAAAGCTACTATGTGCATAATATAATTTCTTTCCCTTGGGTAAGTTTTACATAGTGAAATTCATCAGATACGTGATAAGTGTATGTTTAATTTGAGATGATTCCAAACGGTTATACTACTAGCAGAACTACACTGAATGTCTAGATGCGCCGGGTTTTCACCATTGCACTGAATTATCGTTCTCTACACTTTCAAATGGATGTGCAGTCATGGGAACGTATGGCTTAAATACTCAGTTTCTGATTACTAATTCTTTCAAAAATGTTTTTCTTGGCTCATGAAATATACTAATTACATTTTCATCCATATCTGAATTGAGTTTTTCTTTTTAAATTCTATGTTATCAATTCATTATATTATTTAGACAGACTTTATTCATTTGCTATGTTTATTGCAAATATTTTGTTTTTATCTATGGTCTATATTTTTGTTTTCTAACAATATTATGATAGTGTGTAATTTATCCTTTTAAAAATGTATAGTTTATGCTTTTTATGTCTCATTAAAGAAATCTTTCCATTTTTAGGGTTGCAAATTTTTTTCCATATTTCCTTTGGGAATAATTTATGTTCAATTCTATGATATATTTTATCTAACATTTTGTGATTTGTGAAGAAAGAGGAGGTTTATATTTATCTCTCTTGTATAAACTCAGTGTTTTTTTTTTAACTTCCTTCTTTCCAATTTGTATCTCTCTTCTTGCCTAATGATCCCAGCTAAAATTTCCAGAACTGTATTAAATAACAACGGTGAGAGTGGGCATCCTTGTCGGGTTCTGGATCTTAGGTGTAATGCTTCCAACATTTCTCCATTCAATAGGCTCCTGGCTGTAGATTTGTCATAAATTGCCTTGATTGTGTTGTGGAATGTTTCCTCTATCCACAATTTGCTTAAGGTTTTCATCATGAAACAATGTTGTATTTTATCACATGCTTTCTCTGTATCTATTGAGATTTGTTTTATGTTCTTCAGTTTCTTAATGTGATGTATCGCATTGATTGATTTGGGAATGTTGAACCATCCCTGCATACCAGGGATAAATCCCACTTGGTCTGGGTGAATGATCTTTCTGATGTGGTGTTGGATTCAATTAGCTAATATCTTGAGGATTTTTGCATCTATTTTCATTGGGAATATTGGTCTATATTTTTCCTCTATTGTATCATTTTCTGGATCAGGAATTAAGGCGATACAGATTTCATGAAAGAGTTTGGGAGGATCTTTTCCCTTCCCATTGTTTTGAACATCTTGTGAAGAATTGCTATTAGTTCTTTAAATATCTGGTAGAATTCAACAGTGAAGCCGCTCATTCCTCATCTTTCATTGTTGGGAAGTTCTTTATTACTGATTCAATTTCTGTCTTCGTTAATGGTCTGTTTAGGTTTTCTATGTCTTCATGACTCAATTTTGGCAGATCATGTATGTCTAGGAATCTATCCATTTCTTCTAGGTTTCCCAGTTTTTTGGCATACAGATCTTTTTAGTAATTTCTGATGATTCTTTTTATTTCTTTGATGTGTGCAGTTACATTTCCTTTTTTATCTCTAATTTTATTAATTTGAGTCTTCTCTTTTCTTCTGTTGCTTAGTTAAGCCAATGGTGTGACAATTTTATTTATTTTTCAAAAAACCAGGTGTTCATATCACTGATTTTTTATTTTTTTTGGTTGATTCTCTAATTTTAATTATTTCTTTCTTCCTACTAATTTAGGGTTTAATTTGTTGATTTTCTAGGTCTTGAGATGCATTGATAACTCATTTATTTGATGGCTAATTTATTCATGTAGACACCAATTACTATAAACTTCCCTCTTAACACTGCTTGCTGTATCCCATAATTTTTATATGATGTATTATCTTCATTCATTTCCACAAATATTTTATTTCTCTTTTAATTTTTTTGTGACCCAATGTTCATTCTTTAGTCTCAATGTGTTTGCATATGACCAAGAGCTTCATTCAATTGTGGTCAGAGAAGACACACGGTATGATTTCATTATTAATTTACTGAGATTTGTTTTATTGTCTGGCATATGGTCTATCCTAAAGAAAGTTCCATGCACTGGTGAGAAGAATGTGAAATCTATACTGTGTTGAAAAATTCTGTAGGTATCAGTTAGATCCATTTGGTCAATAGGATTGATTAACTCTGTTGTTTCTTTGTTAATTTTCTGTCTAATTGATCTGTCCATTTATGTAAATACAGTGTTGAAGTCCCCTGTTATTAGTTTATTGGAAATTGTGTCTCCTTTTAGATGTATTAGCATTTCTTTTAAATAACCAGGTGCTCTTTATTTGGGTGCATTTACATTATTATAGTCACATCTCCCTGTTGAACTGACTTCTTAATCATTGCATAGTGCCTTTCTTTGTCTCTTTAAACAGTTTTTTATGTTAAAGTCTATTTTGTCTGATATTAGGATGGTGACACTGGCCCCTTTTTGCTTTTAGTTAACATAGAATATCTTTTTCCATCTATTCATGTTCAATCTGTGAATATCTCTGTTGCCAAAGTGTGTTTCTTTTTTTTCCATTTTTAAACTTTTATTTAATGAATATAAATTTCCAAAGTACAGCTTATGGATTACAATGGCTTCCCCCACATAATGTCCCTCCCACCCACAACCCTCCCCTTTCCCACTCCCTCTCCCCTTCCATTCACATCAAGATTCATTTTCAATTCTCTTTATATACAGAAGATCAGTTTAGCATACATCAAGTAAAGATTTCAACAGTTTGCTCCCACACAGAAACATAAAGTGAAAAATACTGTTTGAGTACTAGTTATAGCATTACATCTCAATGTACAGCACACTAAGGACAGAGATCCTACATGAGAAGTAAGTGCACAGTGACTCCTGTTGTTGACTTAAGAAATGGACACTCTTACTTATGGCCTCAGTAATCACCCTAGGCTCTTTTCATGAGCTGCCAAGGCTATGGAAGCCCCCTGAGTTCACCGACTCTGATCATATTTAGACAAGGCCCTGGTCAAAGTGGAAGTTCTCTCCTCCCTTCAGGGAAAGGTACCTCCTTCTTTGATGACCTGTTCTTTCCACTGGAATCTCATTTGCGGAGATCTTTCATTTAGTGTTTTTTTTTTTTTTTTTTTTCTTTCCACAGAGTGTCTTGGCTTTCCATGCCTGAAATACTCTCATGGGCTTCTCAGCTGGATCCACATGCCTGAAGGGCTGATTATGAGGCCAGAGTGCTGTTAGGACATTTGCCATTCTATGAGTCTGCTGTGTATCTCGCTTCCCATGTTGGATCATTCTCTCCCTTTTTTATTCTATCAGCTAGTATTTGCAGACACTATTCTTGTTTATGGGATCCCTTTGGTTCTTAGTCCTATCATTATGATCAATTGTGAACAGAAATTGATCACTGGGACTAGTGAGATGGCATTGGTACATGCCACCTCGATGGGATTGACTTGGAATCCCCTGGTATATTTCTAACTCTACCGTTTGAGGTAAGTCAGCTTGAGCATGTCCCGAATTGCACATCTCTTCCCTCTCTTATATACCACTCTTATATTTAACAGGGTTCACTTTTTAGTTAATTTTTAGCACTTAAGAAGAATTGTGTATTGATTAAAGTATTCAACCAAAAGTATTAAGTAGAAGAAACAAAAAAAAACACTAAGAGGAATAACATATTAAGTTGCTCATCAACAGTCAGGGTGAGGGCTGATCAAGTCACCGTTTCTCATAGTGTTCCTTTCACTTTAACAGGTTTCCTTTTTGGTGCTCAGTTAGTTGTCACCTTTCAGGGAGAACATGTGGTATTTGTCCCTTTGGGATTGGCTATTCACTCAGCATAATGTTTTCCAAATTCCTAACAGGGATCACTTTTCAGTTAAAATTTAAACACCTAAGAATAATTGTGTGTTAATTACAGAGTTCAACCAATGGTACTAGAACAAAGAAAATACTAAAATGGATAAAGTATTACATTGTACATCAACCGTCAGGACAAGAGCTGATCAAGTCACTGTTTCTCACAGTGTCCATTTCACTTCAACAAGTTTCCCCTTTGGTGCTCAGTTAGTTGTCGCTGATCAGGGAGAACATATGATATTTGTCCCTTTGGGACTGGCTTAATTCACTCAGCATGATATTTTCTAAATTCCTCCATCATGTTGCAAATGACCAGGTTTCGTTGTTTTTGACTGCTGCATAGTATTTTATAGAGTACATGTCCCATAATTTCTTTATCCAGTCTACTGTTGATGGGCATTTGGGTTGGTTCCAGGTCTTAGCTATTGTGAATTGAGCTGCAATAAACGTTAAGGTGCAGACAGCTTGTTTGTTTGCCAACTGCATTTCCTTTGGGTAAAATCCAATGAGTGGGATGGCTGGGTTGAATGGTAGGGTTATATTCAGGTTTCTGAGGAATCTCCAGACTGACTTCCATAGTGGCTTAACCAATTTGCATTCCCACCAACAGTGGGTTAATGTCCCTTTTTCCCCACATCCTCTCCAGCATCTGTTGTTGGTAGATTTCTGAATGTGAGCCATTCTAACTGGGGTGAGGTGGAACCTCATTGTCGTTTTGATTTGCATTTCCCTGATTTCTAGTGATCTTGAACATTTTGTCATGTGTCTGTTGGCCATTTGGATTTCCTCTTTTGAAAAATATCTATTGAGGTCCTTGGCCCATCTCTTAAGTGGGTTGTTTGTTTTGATCTTGTGGAATTTCTTGATTTCTTTGTAGATTCTGGTGATCAACCCTTTATCAGTTGCATTGTTTGCAAATATATTTTCCCATTCTTTCGGTTGTCTCTTCACTCTCCTGACTGTTTCTTTTGCAGTACAGAAACTTCTCAATTTGATGCAATCCCAAATGTTAATTTTGGCTTTGACTGCCTATGCTTCTGGGGTGTTTTCCAAGAAGTCATTGCCGGTACCTATAGCTTGCAGGGTTTTTCCAATGCTCTCTAATAATTTGATGGTGTCAGGTCGTAGATTTAAGCCTTTAATCCATGTTGAGTGAATTTTTGTGTAAGGTGAAAGGTAGGGGTATTGCTTCTTGATTCTGCACGTGGAAATCCAATTTTCCCAGCACCATTTATTGAATAGACTGTCCTTACTCCAGGGATTGGTTTTGGATCCTTGATCAAATATGAGTTGGCTGTAGATGTTTGGATTGATTTTTGGTGTTTCAATTCTGTTCCATCGGTCTATTGATTCTTCCAATCCATAAGCATGGAAGATTTTTCCATTTCTTGATATCCTCTTCTATTTCTTTCTTTAAGGTCCATGGTTAAGTTTATTCCAAGGTATTTGATAGTTTTTGTAGTTATTGTGAATGGGATTGATCTTAGCAGTTCTTCCTCAGCCATGGCATTGCCTGTGTATACATAGGCTGTTGATTTTTGTGCATTGATTTTATACCCTGCTACTTTGCCAAACTCTTCCATGAGTTCCAATAGTCTCTTAGTAGAGTTCTTTGTGTCCCCTAAGTAAAGAATCATATCATCTGCAAAGAGGGATAGTTTGACTTCTTCCTTCCCAATTTGTATCCCTTTAATTTCTTTTTCTTGACTAATAGTTCTGGCTAGAACCTCCAGAACTATATTGAATAGCAGTGGTGAGAGTGGGCATCCCTGCCTGGTACCAGATCTCAGTGGAAATGCTTCCAACTTTTCCCCATTCAATAGGATGTTGGCCGTGGGTTTTTCATAGATTGCTTTGATTGTTATTGAGGAATGTTCCTTCCATACCCAGTTTGCTTAGAGTTTTCATCATGAAAGGGTGTTGTATTTTATCAAATGCTTCCTCGGCGTCTATTGAAATAATCATATGGTTTTTCTTCTGCAGTCTGTTAATGTGGTGTATCACATTGATTGTTTTGCACACATTAAACCATCCCTGCATACCAGGGATAAATCCCACTTGGTCTGGGTGGATGATCTTTCTGATGTGTTGTTGCATTCTATTGGCGAGAATTTTATTGAGGATTTTTGCGTCTATGTTCATCAGGGATATTGGTCTGTAATTCTGTTTCAATGCTGCATCTTTCTCTGGCTTAGGAATTAAGGTGATGCTGGCTTTGTAGAAAGAATTTGGGAGGACTCCCTCTTCTTCGATTGTTCTGAATAGTTTGAGAAGAATTGGAGTTAGTTCTTCTTTAAATGTCTGGTAGAATTCAGCAGTGAATCCATCTGGTCCTGGGCTTTTCTTTGTTGGGAGGGCCGTTATTACTGTTTTAATTTCTGTCTCAGTTATGGGTCTGTTTAGGTTTTCGATGTTTTCCTGGTTCAATTTAGGTAGGTTGCATGTGTCCAGGAATCTATCCATTACTGATAGGTTTCCCTGTTTGCTGGCATACAAGTCCTTGTAGTAATTTCTGATGATTCTTTTTATATCTGTGGTGTCTGTTGTTATGTTTCCTTTTTCATCTCTGATTTTATTGATTTGGGTCTTTTCTTTTTTTAGTTAGTTGGGCCAATGGGGTGTCAATTTGGTTTATTTTTTCAAAAAAACAGCTCCTCGTTTGGCTGATTTTTTGTAATGTTTTTTGATTCAATCCTGTTGATTTCTTCTCTGATTTTAATTATTTCTCTTCTCCTACTAGATTTGGGTCTGGTTTGCTGTAGATTTTCTAGATCCTTGAGGTGAATTGAAAGCTCATCTATTTGGTGCCTTTCCAATTTCTTGATATAGGCACCTATTAATATAAACTTTCCTCTTAACACTGCTTTTGCTGCATCCCATAAGTTTTGGTATGTTGTGCTGTTATTCTCATTTACTTCCAGAAAATTTTTGATTTCTCTTTTAATTTCTTCTATGACCCATTGTTCATTCAGGAGCATGTTGTTCAATCTCCATGTGTTTGCGTATGCTCAAGGGGTTCCTGAGTTGCTTATTTCCAACTTCATTCCTTTATGGTCTGAGAAGCTGCATGGTATGATTCTAATTCTTTTGAATTTGCTGAGACTTGCTTTATGGCCTAGTATGTGGTCAATCCTAGAGAAGGTTCCATGTACTGCTGAGAATAATGTAAAATCTTTAGCTGTAGGATGGAAAGTTCTGTATATATCTGTTAGATCCATTTGGGCTATAGTGTCAATTAAATCTACTGTCTCCTTGTTGATCTTCTGTCATGTTTATCTGCATAATTCTGAGAGCGGATTATTGAAGTCCCCCAATACTATTGTATTGGGGTCTAAGTCTCCCTTTAAGTCCCTTAACAAATCTTTTAAATAAACTGGTGCCCTGTAATTAGGTGCATATACATTGATATTTGTTTTATCTTCCTGTTGAATTGATCCCTTAATCATTATATAGTGCCCCTCTTTATCTCTCTTAACAGTTTTTGTAGTAAAGTTTATGTTGTCCAATATTAAGATGGCCACGCCCGCTCTGTTGGCATGGTATATCTTTTTCCAGCCTTTCACTTTCAGTCTGTATGGATCTTTGTTGGAAAGATGTGTTTCTTGTAAGCAGCAAATAGATGGGTTTTGTTCCTTAACCCAATCAGCCAATCGGTGTCTTTTAACTGGACAGTTCAGGCCATTAATGTTCAATGTGAGTAATGATAAGTGGTAACTTTGCCCTGCCATTTGCCAAAGATAAGTTCTAATATATGCTTTGAATTCCCTGAGATCTTTTGCTGCGAGGTTTCCTTCCTTTACCTTCTTTCATATTGATGATCGTGTTTCTGTGTTTCTGTGTGCAACACATCTTTAAGCATCTTTTGCAGGGCTGGATGAGTGGCGATAAATTCTTTCATTTTTCTATTTGCTATGAAAAATCTTTGTTTCACCTTCATTCACAAATGATAGCTTTGCAGGATATAATATTCTGGGCTGGCAGTTGTTCTCTCTTAGTACCTGGGCTATATCTCACCATTCCCTCCTAGCTTGTAGAGTTTCTGATGAGAAGTCAGCTGTGAGTCTGATTGGAGATCCTCTGAGAGTAATCTGACGTTTCTCTCTTGCACATTTTAGGATATTTTCTTTATGTTTCACTGTGGAGAGTTTAATTACAACATGTCGTGGTGAGGATCTCTTTTGGTCGTGTTTATTAGGGGTTCTGTGAGCTTCCTGTACTAGGATTTCTCTGTCCTTCTCCAAACCTGGGAAATTTTCTGCTAATATCTCACTAAAAAGGCCTTCTAATCCTTTCTCCCTCTCCATGCCTTCAGGAACTCCTAGAACCCGAATGTTGGGTTTTTTAATAGTATCCTGAAGATTCCCGACAATATGTTCTAGATTTCTAATTTCCTCTTCTTTTCTATGGTCTGACTGTATCCTTTCCTGTTCTCTGTCTTCTAAGTCCGATATTCTCTCTTCTGCTTCACCCATTCTGTTTTTAAGGCTCTCTAATGTGTTTTTCATTTGATCTATTGATTTCTTCACTTCATTATGATTTCTCGCCACTATCACAGTTTCCTGTTGTACTAGTTGTTTCATTTCATTTTGATTCCTCCTTAATATTTCATTTTCGAGCAAGAGATTTTCTATCTTGTCCATTAAGGATTTCTGTAGTTCAAGAATTTGTTTTTGAGAACTTCTAAATGTTCTTATCATTTTTTTGAGATCTGTTTCTTGCATTTCTTCTATCTCATCATCTTCATAATCTTGAATTGGGGTGTCTTTTTCATTTGGTGGCGTCATAGTGACTTCCTTGTTTTTATTACCTCGGTTTTTGCGTTTGTTATTTGGCATATTGGAGATATTTGGTTTCTTCACTGTGGTGCTTTTTCTTGTTATACTATGACTCTAGATTAAGTGGACTGTCTGTTTTTGATGGAGCCTTAGAGGCTTGAGATGGGTGTGGCCTGAGAGCTCTGTTTGGTGTGCCAATGGTGACACTCCCAGGTTAGGCATGGTAGATCTCTCTTTTTTCTTTCTTTCTTTTTTTTTTTTTTTTGATTCAAAAGGGAAGTAATTCCACACAGCTGAACGAAGTTGGAGGTAGTTAGCAGGCAAATGATATACCCACAGGAGCCAATGATCGGAAGCTCTTTCCCAAGGACCACACAGGGAATCTGTTCTGCCCTCAGGGTGGGCTCAGATTCTCCTTCAGTCCCCACTGGGTTGCCAAAGTTCCGGAACTGTAGCATCTCTGGAGAGTACTCACATGAATTCCATGAGTTCTCTCCCCCTCCATCTCTTTTTTCACAGTCTCAGTTCAGTAGCACCACAAATTCACTAGGTACTAATCTCCTGTTAATTCACCCCTCCCCACCCAGAGTCAGGTTTTTCTGCTAGGCTCAGGGCCGAAGCAGACCTGAGATCACTCTGCTTATGACGTATGTCCAAGGTGGTGCCTGCTCTTTGTCTTGCTCTCCTTTGAGAGGTGAGCGGAGAGAGAGAAACCTGTGTCTGTATCGGTCACTTTTTTTTCTCTCTCTCTCTTCCAGTTAGCCTGGTTAACTTTTCCCCCTGGGGGTCATTCCCTCTAGTCTCCTCTTTCTGCTTGCCTGCCAGTGTCTCCGGCTATTGAGCTTCAGCTCACCTCTCGTTCCAGCGCTGGTGTGTTGAGTCTGCCACTGGTGTCCTGAGCTGTGGGCTCCCATGCTCTCCACGCATGTCCACTGTGATTCACTCGTTCTGGAAGTTTCTTCTGCTGTTTCTTCCCCTACTCTTCCTTGAACCTGAAAAATCTCCACTTTTATTAAACTGTCTCTCCCTGGACTATCAGTGTGCTCCCTTCCTATTCCGTCATCCTGCTGCTCTCCCGAAGTGTGTTTCTTGCAGGCAACAAATATATGGGTCTTGTTTTTTAATCCATTGGCCATTCAGTGTCTTTTAACTGAAGAGTTGAGGCCTTTTATATTCAAAGTGACTATTGATAAGTAATACTTGGCCCTGCCATTTCCCATAAATATTTCTATTGTTTACTTTGGATTTATTTTGTACATTCACTGAGGGATTTTTCTGTCTTCAAATTCTTTCATAATGATAGCTATCTTTCTGTGTTTCTGTATATAGTACATCCTTAAGCATCTTTTGTAAGCCTGGATGAGTGGTGACAAATTCTTTAATCTCTCCTTGATATGGAAGGTCTTTATTTCACCTACATTCATAAATGAGAGCTTTGCAGGTTAGAGTATTCTGGGCTGACAGCTTTTTTTTCTCTCATGACTTGGACTGTTTCTCACCATTCTCTTCTAGTCTGTAGGGTTTCTGATGATTAGTCAGCTGTGAGTCTAATTGAAGATCCTCTGAAAGTAATCTGGTATACATTTTATGATTTTTTTTATATTTTACTGTGGAAAATTTGACTGAAATATGTCTTAGTCAAGATTTTTTCCCGGTCATGTCTGTTAGTTCTATGTGCTTCCTATACTTGAACATCACTTCCTTTCTCCAAATTGGGGAAGTTTTTTGTAATTGATTCACTAAATAAGTCTTCTAGTCCATTCTCCCTTTCTGCACCTTCAGGAACTCTAAAACCCATGTGTTGGGTCATTTGATAGTATCTCATAAATCTCCAACACTGTTTTTAAGTTTTCTAATTCTCTTTCTTCTTTTTTTCATTTTTTGATGGACTGATTGAAAGATTTCCAAAAATTTGACTTCAAAAAATCAGGTGTTTTAAAATGAACTTGTTCCAGATTTTCTCAGAAGCCAATTGTTGTTTAATTAAATGGCTTAAGTACCTTTGTGTCTATTACCAAATCTCAATTATATTTAATTTTCTATATGCCTATCCCTGCTTTAATACCACACTGTTTGTATGGCTATATTTTTATGTTAAGACTTTAAATAAAGTAGGTTAATTTTCACCTACTTTTTCTTATATTGTTTAGCTTTTAGATATTTCAGGCTTTTTATTTCTATGAATATTTTAGATTCAGCATTCTAATTTCTATAAAAAGCTCTGCTAAGACTTTGAGATTTCATTTTCATTCATAGGTGCATTTTTTGAATTTTATTTTAAACAGAATATTCAGAATGCACTTGATAAAACTGGCAAGACAATTATACAGACCACTGCAGTGTGGGAGAGAGAGCTCAGTGGCTAAGGAGCTCATATGCTCTGAAAGGAAAGGCAGAAAACTTTTTAATCACAGGTGTGCTAAAGGAAACGTATTGTAGGATATTAAGGATGAGGAAATCACTCAGTGTGATTAGGCTATCTATGTTTGTAAATCAGTGCTTATCTATTATGTGGATGAGTAACAAACTTCAATTTCTATGACAGGAGGCAATTTTGCTAAAGTTAAATTCATAGTTTTGCATTGAAATTGTAAGCAATGGAATCTAAGGCTATGGGTGTTTGCATTTCAAAGATATGACTCCTGGATCCTTGAGCATACATTTCTGATCATCTTATTAAATTTGATTTTTTGCTTTTTGTCGTATTGCTATTTTGTTTCAATCTCTAAATGTTTCTTGCTAATGCCTCAGAAATAAAATTATTTTATTTTATCTAGTAGCTTAGTTAGAAAAAACAGTTATTGATAAACTCAATTTTTGGTTCTCATAGTTTTTCTTGTTTGATCTCCTTAGATTTTCTTGTATACAGTGAGATTATATTGAATATATTTGAATTATGACACTTATTCTTTCTTACTAATCTGCAATTTTCATTTCTATTTCTTTGCTTACAGTGTTGAGTCAGTACATGTTGATGACTGAATTCATTAAATCTTCAAGCTCTTGTATCTGTTCAGAAGATGACTCAAAATAATTGATCATTTATGAATATTACACTAGTTTTGTATTCCTGAATTAAACTTTACATTATTGTTGCACATTATTCTTTTTAAATTTTTATTTTTGAATTACTAATGTTCATTAAGGATTTTATGTATGTGTTTATGATTCTCAGGGATATGTAAAAAATGCACATAATGTTCTAGTTCAAGACCACCAAAAAGTGGACCCTAATTCTTTATACCCATTCTTCTCACAGGATTGTATATCAGCAGTATCGTGCCAGATAACCATAAAAGAAACCACAAACAATTGGATTTAATTGAATGCCAATGATCTTAATTGTAATGTAATGAGTTAATTAAAACCAAGTTAAGCCTGGAATCTCTAATTCCCCCAAACTAGTCAGATTAAACTCCTGATTCTAATGATATTGATTTGGGACTCTCAAAAGCAAAAACCCCTATTAATATGATCAGGAAGGGTAAAAAGTATTCCTGCCCACCAAAAAATACCTAAAGTGTTGGTTATTTTATGCATCAACTTGATAGGGACATCAAGTGACCAGCTATTCGGTTGAAAACCATTTGGAGTGCATCTGTGATGGTGTCTCTGGATGAGAATTGCATTCAAATTGGTAGAATGAATATAGCAGATTGAATAGTTTGAGCCTCATCCAGTTCATTGGAGATCTAAATAGATCAGAGCCAGAGTAAGAAAGAATTAGTTCTCAGAGAATAATTATTTTTGAGCTGGAACATCCGTCTTCTGAACTCATATGGAATACATACCATCAGCCCTCTTGGGTCTCTAGCTCTTAGAGTCATTACATAGCCAGTGACTTTTATTTAACCTCTATAAATTGACTCAGTGGAAATCCAATATTCACTAAAGATATTTAAAAAATAGAAAAATAAAATGGCAATTGATTTTTTATTATATGCATTTATGCTATGCTACATTATATTATTTTATTTTTATTTATTTGTCATTCTTTGAAAGGGAAGAAGAAAGTGATAAACACACATACATACACACACACACAGATAGAGAGAGAGAGATTTCTCCCATTTTCTGACTCACTCCCAGAATGCCATAACATGATATACATTATACATCGGTATTTCTTTATCTGACCTAACTGCATCTATGTATCCTTTGACCTAGTCTTCTCATTTCCCCACCCCTTTTCAATTTCTATTTCAATGTAATAATTTTTAAAAGACTTATTTATTTATTTGAAAGGCAAAATGACAGAGAGGCAGAGTCAGAGAGAGGGGTTGAGAGAGGTCTTCTAACTGCAGGTTCACTCCCTAGATGATCACGACAGCTGGAGTTGTACCAATCCAAAGCCAGGAGCCAAGAGCTTCCTCTGGGTCTACCACATGGGTGCAGGGCTCAAGGACTTGGGCCATCTTCTACTGCCTTCCCAGACCATAGCAGAGAGCTGGATTGGAAGTGGAGACTTGAACCTACACCCATATGAGATATTGGCACTGCAGGCAGAGGCTTTACCCCTTTTGCCACAGTGCAGGCCCCCAGTATAATTTTTTTTTAGCTTTCACATGAATGCATAAGTGAGGTAAATTTTGCTTAGCATTATCCTCTATCATTCCTGCATTTTGCACATAATTTCCTTAATTTAAAAAAAAAGATTTATTTATTTATTTGAAAGTCAAATTACAGAGAGAGAGGAAGTGACAGAAAGAGAGATCGTTCTTGTACTGGTTCACTCCTCAAAGGGCTGCATTAGCTGAGCCTATACCTGGGAGCCTCACCCAGTCTCCCACATGGGTGCAGAGAGCATTACAGGGAACTGGCTCAGCAGGGGAGCAACCAGGAATTGATCTGGTGCTCTGATGGGATGTCAGGGCCTCAGCTGGTGGCTTAACCATTGTGCCACAATGCAAACCCCTAAAATCTAGTCTCTTAAAGCTAAATAATATTCCATGTGTACACACTCACACACACACACACACACAACTAGGGTACTTCAAAAAGATCATGAAAAATTGGAATTAAGGGGCTGGTGCTATAGTGTAGCTGGTAAGGCTGCCGCCTGCAACACCAGCATCCCATATGGGCACCAGTTCTAGTCATGGCTGCTCCTCTTCCAATCCAGCTCCTGCTATGGCCTGAGAAAGCAATAGAAGATGGGCCAGGTCCTTGGGCCCCTACACCCTCATGGGAGACCTGGAAGAAGCACCTGGCTCCGGGCTTCAGTTCGGCGCAACAGAATGAACCAACAGAAGGAAGACCGTTCTCTCTGTCTCTCCCTCTCACTGTCTGTAACTCCACATCTCAAATAAGTAAATAAATTTTTTTTTTTTGGACAGGCAGAGTGGACAGTGAGACAGAGAGAGACAGAGAGAAAGGTCCTCCTTTGCCGTTGGTTCACCCTCCAATGGCCACCGCGGCCAGCGTGCAGCGGCCGGTGCACCACGCTGATCCGATGGCAGGAGCCAGGTGCTTCTCCTGGTCTCCCGTGGGGTGCAGGACCCAAGTACTTGGGCCATCCTCCACTGCACTCCCAGGCCACAGCAGAGAGCTGGCCTGGAAGAGGGGCAACCAGGACAGAATCCGGCACCCCGACCGGGACTAGAACCCAGTGTGCCTGAGCCCCAAGGCGGAGGATTAGCCTAGTGAGCTGAGGACCCGGCCAATAAATAAAATCTTAAAAAATGTAAATTCAGTTTATCTTTGATTCCATTTCCCACTAAGTTTTTGAAGAACCCAAGTGAGTGTGAGAGTACATGTGGCATGCACCACTACTTCATAATTAAGTCATCATTATCCGATACTTAAGTTGTTTCCATTAATTGGCTATTGTGAGTAATCCTGAATAATAAGGGGAGTGTAGTTAGCTTTACTGGGTGGTGCTTTCACTTTTGATAACATTTATTTATTTGAAAGGCAAGTGACAAGAGAAGAAAAGCCCAGAGTGGGGTGGGGGCGGGGAAGAGAGAGGGATTTCCAATTGCTGGTTTGCTCCCCAAATTCCTGGAACAATGAGGACTGGGCCAGAATAATGCCTGGTATCAAGAACTCTATCCAGGCTTCTTACATTGGTGGCACTTGGGTCATTATCTGCTGCCTTCCTGTGTATATTAGTAGGAAACTGTGACTGAAGTCACCAAGAGATGACAGAGCACTCTAATATAGGATACTGTCATTGCAAGTGCTGGTTTAACCCCCAGGGATATAATGCTCATTCTTGATTTCATTTCTTTTGGGTAAATGGACAGAAAAGATATTTCTGGATCATAACATAGTTATATTTTTATTTAGAACTCTCCATATTGTTTTCCACAGCAGCTGCACTAAATCTACTTCCCCACACTTCTTAGGGGGCCCATCTTCTCCATATCCCACCAAAATTTACCTCTTAGATTTTTGAGAAGAGACATTCTAAATAGCCACGAAGTAATTGTTCATTGCAGATTTTACTTGCATCTCATTGATAATTAGTCATGTTAAGCAACTTTTCATGTATCTGCCAAACTTTGATTGGATGAATATTTTCAGAACTGAATTTGGAGACTGCTACATAGGATCAGAATACTTCAAACAGGAAATAAAAAACTGCTCTAATTTAGTATAGAAACTATCTATAGGACTAACAATTTAATCAACAAAAACTGATTGTATACTTTGCACCAAAGTACTATAACACAATAGGATGATTAATTGATTGATGAAATAGTTTCTGGACATATACTACGTTTTATATGTTATGAAATTTTCCCAATGTTATATGACTGGCAGCTACTGCTTTTAAGCTGAATATTTTGGATTTAGAAACATAAGATAAGAAAGAAGTAAAAAAAAATATGGGGTTGTGAGGAGATGGTGGAAGGAATTACAACTAGAAAAGGAAATGTTACCAGATCTTGTCCAAACAAATCATTCCTTTACCCCAGTAGATGTAATCTGAGTAGGAAAACAGTTTTTATTTCCCAATTATTTTCATCACCTAATCATTGCTATAAACTAATTAATAATTCAGTTGTGTGCATGCTAAGCTTGATCTTTAAATTGGTCTTACCTGAATCATATTTGAGAAGTGTATCCCATGTATTTTGATTTATTGCAAATTATATTTCAAAATCTGATATATATGAAAAAGAAAGTATTAGAACCACATAAAAATGTGCAAATTTTGAAGATTATCAGATCTATTTCTTATTATCATTTTATTGATAAATATGAATTTTATAGTACTTATAGTTTTTAGTTATAAGTAATTATGGGAATCTAAACAAAGAATTAATCATTGAAAAATTTAGTTTCTTTAGAATTCATATCCCTTTTATTAACAATAACTAATATAAAGTGAACTTAAAGCATCTATAGATTTTACCATGATTTGTTGAGTTTCAACAACTTTACAGCCTCTTTTGGGCTAGGACACAAATGTGTAGAAGAGAGTAGACCGTGGGGATGGCATTGTAGCATAGTGGGCGAATCTGCCACCTGTGACACTGGCAGGCATATGGGTGCCTGCTTGTGTCTCTTCTGCTCCACTTCTGAACCAACTCCTTGATAATGGCCTGGGAAAAGCTGTGGAAGATGACCCAAGTGTTTAGGCTCCTGTCACCCATGTAGGAGACCCGGATGAAGCCCCTAGATCTTGGGTTCAGTCTGTCCCAGTCCTGACTTTTGCAGCCATCTGAGGAGTGAACCAGTGGTTGAAAAAACCCTCTCTCTCTTTCTCTCTCTCTCTCTTTCTCTCTCTCTCAACTCTTTCAAGTAAATAGATAAATCTTTAAAAATAAAAAAGTAGACCTGTGCTCAAAATGTGAACATGACATATATATCATAAAAAAAGTGAAATGAACAGAATCATGATATGGTGTAGATGCAGGGAAAATTAACAGACTTATAGTTCCTAGAGAAGGGACAACAAATCAATATAAAGAGACATAAAAGGGTGTTTCAACAAGGGGTGAATGAGAATCTATGAACATATATGTATTGTATAAGAAACCTCCCATGCAAAGCACAATATATCTAAGGATGACTAAAATTGATTCTTAATTATTGGATCAAAAATGAATTTATTTTTAAAATTTCAAGGAGTTCAGAAAGCACCTTCTTGGAATACTCTGCTTAGTACATTGAGTACTTCAAATTGAGGGCACCTTGAGGAACAGCATATATTAGTAGAAGGTTTCACTGTTCTTCCTTTAACTGCCTAGGAACAGATCCTCCAAAAGCAACACAATGGTCATGAACCTCCTCCCAGTGAATCTCAACCCTGGGAAGACAGGCTGGAGTCACAGGATCTAAACTAGAGGTCGATCCCACACATACAGACTTTAACAGACTACCCCTCATTCCTCTAAGGGTCCATTCATTTTCCCATAAAATATATTTATTCTCCTCTAAGTTGTGTACATGTCTCCCCAATTTTTGTAATTCTACACATACTGTGCTTGGTTTGGAAGGTTTCTTGGGAACTACATTTGCTTCTCCCCGCCTTTCTCTCTTTGAAGAGAGTGTGTAAGTTTTTAGATATCACTGCTGTTTTTATTGTTGTTGTTGTTTGTTTAGTTTTAAGTGGATTAAACTTTTCTTTCCTGTTGTGCTCTCATGCATGTAATAAATTTGTACATGTTGTCTCCTGCTGATCTTCCTACTGTCAGCTTTCACAAACTCAATTATCAAACCCTTAAAATTGGGAGGGAAGTTTTCCCCTCCCCTGTATTAACATGACATTAGAATTGAAGGCAGGAAAAGTCACCGAATACACAGTTTTGTTAATTCCCCAGATGTAGAAAAGGCACTTAAAGTTTTTTTTTTTTAAGCTGTCAAAATATGGCCATGAGACTTGTAGTAGGATGTTCAATCTTTGACCAAATAACTTCATGATGTTATGTTGGGACATTTTAGGAAACTGGAACTTCAATCACATAAGTATATTTTTAAAATATTGTCATTGCCACAGTTTGGAGGGTAATCTGAAGGCAAAGAGGAGGAGGGAACTGAGGACTGACAGCCTAGCCCAAAGGGCACATTTAGAAGATGAATACAATAATCCCCACAAGATAGCATGTAGTCTCAACTAAGTCAACTCCGTCCTGGAAAAGGGAAACTCACAAGATTTCAGAAATATTTTATAAGGAAAATGGAAAAAGGGATTGATGCAACAACATGGACAAGTTTTAAGAAATAAACCAGTAAAGCTATTTGACTTGATGTATTATAATTCCAGTTTATCAAATTTCAAAGTGTGTCTAATGTTAGGTTCAGTTTGAATGTGTGCTCCTCTGGAGAAGTTTCCCTATTCCATCATCTCATTAAATTCCATTAGCAATGCAGATCTTAGTTCAAACACTTCCTTTAACCAGAGCTTTTTTAAATATAGAAGAATATGTTAGGTCATTACGTATTTGCCTGTTACCTGTATCCAAGTGCTTATCATAGCGATTATAATTTCTTTGAAACCTTTTTCTCTTCCCCAACAGAAGAGATAAAATCCTCAAATCCTGGATCATTTTCTATGTCATTTCACTTAGATGCCCCATTTGCAGGAATGATACTTTAGCAGTCAAGCCATGAAAAATATTTTAAAGCAAATAACTAATAAGCTAAGGAAATAAAAAAATAAACAAACCTGAATACTATAAATGCATGCATGTTACAAATTTTACTTTTTATAATTTGAGAGGCAAAAATCTACATTTATCTCAAGGATAAATTTTTGCAATACAAACTTCTGAGGCCATCCAGAATGGGCATTTTGAACCACTATGCACATGAAATATGTAATTTCTTTAATCATGTCTCCCCTGTGAGTTATATTACTCACTCTAAAGAGTGTGTGGGCAGTCATTTTCCTCCTAAGAGTACCGCAACTGGAAGTTGTGATATGTGATTTAGTCTTGAACTATCTTTGAAGCCATTTTTCTTCACATATGCAGCTCTAACCTTTGAGAATTTCTAAAGTGTTTCTAATATAATATCCCTTGAATTAGAGAGCTGAGAGCTGAATGAGAAGTATTCAAGGAGAAAGATGCTTACCATAATATGATTCTTAGTTCAAAATTCATTCATCCATAGTTTTAAAAAGACCCAAGACAACTGACCTTCAGGTCAGGGAAGCACGTCACATTTTATATAGAAGGACAAAGTAAGCCAATAAAAATGTCCTGTAGTTTATCATTTCTCTTTAAAGAAATAATAGGTTTAAAGCATAGTAACTGTGGACCCAAAGGAAACATTTATTTTGGATCGTTTTACTATAACATTTCTTAAAGTGCCCAGAGAGTAATAGGTAGTAGGTAATCTCTCCCTCCCTATAACTATCTATGGAATAGATAAACAAATCTAGCCTACTTCTTCTTCTTCTTCTTTTTTTTTTTTTTTTTTTTTTTTTGACAGGCAGAGTTAGACAGTGAGAGAGAGAGAGAGAGAGAGAGAGAGAAAGGTCTTCCTCTTTCCATTGGTTCACCCCGCAAATGGCCACTACTGTCGGGGTGCTGTGGTGCACTGCACCAATCTGAAGCCAGGAGCCAGGTGCTTCTCCTGGTCTCCCATGCCAGGTGCAGGGCTCAAAGACCTGGGCCATCCTCCACTGCACTCCCGGACCACAGCAGAGAGCTGGACTGGAAGAGGTGCAACCGGGACAGAATCCGGCACTCCAACCAGTACTACAACCCAGGGTGCTGGCACCGCAGGTAGAGGATTAGCCAAGTGAGCCACGGCACCGGCTAAGCCTACTTCTTTTGACAAAAATGATTAGAATGATGAGTTTTCACTGGTGTAAATGCTAAGAAATTTCTTGTAGCTTTAACAGCTCCCTCCATCTCTGTTTCTCTCTCTCTCTCTCTCTCTCTATATATATATATATATAAAATAAATATAAAAATAAACACATTCATACATATTTGAAAGATGGGCTCTAATCCTGATTTTGTTCCAGCTTTATTATGAAGCTTGTGAAATAAACCCAGTCTCTTATATCATTTTTTCAGAAGTATGATAACAAGTTTATTTGATGACCTCTTTCATCTACTTGATCAGTTTCTTAATTTTGATTTTTTAACAAAAATGTAGCATATTAGAGGATATCAGGTATTGTACTTTATCTCCATGAAAACATGAGAATTAATCACAGCACCTCCCCAGCCACGAAAAAAATCATTATTTTGGTCAAAAGAACATTACTGCTGCTGAGGTCAAATTACATTGTTTCTGTCCCTGCCACTGCTCACTCATCCCTGCCAAAATGAATTTCACTGTTGCTTCTAACTCAAATTTCATCCACTGAAGACATTAGAGAACCAGGTCTAAAGGAGGGTTAAAAATAATTTTCTGGCCTTCATGTTGGGAAAATTTACACACACATGATAATTCAATCCACATAGAATGGGGGCTTGTAACCATGGAATACCGTATTAGTGTGTCTGACTTTCAAATTTATTTATTTATTTAGATTGTTTTAATAAAGTTGTATCTAATTAGGTTTAATTGTTATATATTTTGTATTTATCGGGCAATTTATCAACATTTTTATGTTTTACATATGCTTAACTCAAAAATTCATTCATCCATAGTTTTAACAAAGATGCGGGACAACTGACTTTCAGTTCAGGAATTCAAAGCCAATGACTACTTGAGCTATTAAAAAGTGTCCTGCAGTTTATCATTTCTCTTTAAACAAATAATAGCTTTAAAGCGTAGTAACTGTGGCCCAAAATAAGCCTTCTACTTCCCTGCCACTACTAATACAGTGAGTAAATGTATGGTTATAAAAACTATTTGGAAATCTAGTTGAGAATATTGGGAAATTTTCCTTCCCATGTAAATATTTGCAATATTCTGAAACTAAAAAGGGAATTTTAATCAGGATTTTCCTTGCATATCACCTGCATGTTTGCTAGTATTCTGCGTTACTCAGTTGGTTATCAGTTTCAGCCCTTGCGGGTGGCCTGCTGTTCACCTCTTGTTATACATCCTGCAGAGCAGATCTGAGCATAGAACTACTTTGAAGCTAAGGGAAACTCACGCGAGGGCCAATTCAAAGGTATGTACACTCTTTCCCCTCCTCTCTACATCACACCACTCTTAGCCTTCACTTTGTTCTATGCAGAAAAGTTCATGGCACAAAAAACAAAGTTCATAAAACCTTATATAAGAAACTCCATTTTTTTGTGCTGAACTCTTATTTTAATATTACAGATAGATTAAATTTGCTTGCCATCAATGATTTGATTATTATATATATATTTATTTTGCAGATAAATGAAGAAACCCTTACATCAGTGGTCTTATTAAGGCTGTGTTTTGAATAATTCTCATTTCAGCACCAATAATTAATTCAATTGACATTGGAGAAGAATGCTGGGTATCAGTTCTGATAGATTATTGATAGGAAAAAATATTTTAATTGTTACTATTTTACTCTCAGTGCTAGTTTAGTTTCACATTAAGAAAGAGAATCCAATGTACTGAATAATTTGTTTTCTGAAGAGATATGAAAAAAATTAATAAGTAGAGAACATTAAAATTTAATGATACTGGGGCCAGCGCTGTAGCATAGCAGGTAAAGCCACCTCCTGCAGTGCCAGTATCCCATATGGGTGCTGGTTCGAGATTCTACTTCACTTCCGATCCAGCTCTCTGCTACGGCCTGGGAAAACAGTGGAAGATTGCTGAAGTCCTTTGGCCTTTGCACCCGCATGGGAAGACCCAAACGGAAGCTCGTGGCTCTTGGCTTCAGATGGGCACCTCTCCAGCCATTGTGCCCAATTAGGGAGGGAACCAGCAGATGAAAGACTTTCTCTCTCTCTGCCTCTCCTCTCTCTCTGTGTAACTCTGAATTTTAAATAAATCTTTAAAAAATTTAATGATACCAATGTAGAACACATTTTGTATCAGAAAAAGGAAATTAATAAAATTATTTATGTTAATAGACCAAAGAAGCTGGCACCGCGGCTCACTAGGCTAATCCTCTGCCTAGGTTCTAGTCCCAGTCGGCGTGCTGGATTCTGTCCCGGTTGCTCTTCTTCCGGTCCAGCTCTCTGCTGTGGCCTGGGAAGGCAGTGGAGGATGGCCCAAGTCCTTGGGCCATGCACCCGCATGGGAGACCAGGAGAATCGCCTGGCTCCACGCTTTGGATCAGCGCAGCGCGCCGGCCATAGCGGACATTTGGGGGGTGAACCAACAGAAAAAGGAAGACCTTTCTCTCTGTCTCTCTCTCTCACACTGTATAACTCGGCCTGTCCAAAAAAATAGACCAAATAAATAAAATATAAATATGAACTGCTAATTTTGATCAAAATTATTAATATCTTATTTTTATTTCTAGTATATTCTAGTAAATATTGTAATGTAAGTATTGTGACCATTCAATTAGTAGATAGATTATATGCACTGTACTTACTTAAAAATGAAATACTTTACTAATAAGATAAACAGAAAGCCAAACATATTTACAGTAATAAAGATTCTTGTAATTGGAATTATAATGGCTTACAAAGACAGCTTGGTGTTTTAAAATATCTTTGAACAGAGTTGATTTTCCAGTACAGATAAAGACAGAAACTTACTTATTCATTTGTTTTTGTCTTTACCTAAAAGTCACACACACACACATACTCACACACACACAAAGAGAATTAGGGGCACAGAGACAGACAGACTGAGAGAGTCCATCCACAGGTCTGATTCTCAGATATCCACAAAAGCCTAAACATTCACATAAATTTTAATATAACACATTATATTCAATTTTATTGTTAAGTATCTTTAAGCTCTTCTTGTGCCTAATTTATAAAATAAATTTTATCACAGGTGTGTGTGTATGTACAGAAGCAAGCACAGGATACATAGAGTCAGTTCCTTTTATCAATTTCAGTAATCTGCTAGATGTCTTTGAATATATCCACTTTAGATAAAGAGGAATATTGTTTGTCAAACACATAATCAACTTTTATATATTTATTTCTTTCTGCAGGGAGAGACAGAGAGAGAGAGATTTTCTACCTCCTGAATCACTCCCAGTGACCACAAAGGCCAGATCTGGGCAGGTCTGAAGCCAGGAGCCAGGAGCTTCTTTAGATCTTCCACAGGGGTACAAGGAACCAAAAACTTGAGCCGTTCTCTGCTGCTTTCCCAGATGCATTAGCAGGGATCTGGATCAGAAATGGAATAGCCAGGATTCAACCAGTGCCCATATGGGATGGTACCCACTACTCCACCATGCCAGCTCCCATCCCATGTTTATTTCTAATATGTATTTATTTGAAATCCAGAGTGACAGAAGGAAAGAGAGAAACACACACACACACACACAGAGAGAGAGAGAGATAGAGAGAGGAGAGAGAGAGAGAGAGAGAGAGAGAGAGAGAGAGACTGCCATGAGCTCTTTTACCACTGCAGTGGTAAGGATTAGCTCAGGCAGAACCCAGGAACTCCAATTATGTCTCCCACAAGGATTCAAAGGACTCCTGTACATGAGCCATCACCTAATGCTTCCCAGGTGCATTTGCAGGAACTGGATTGGAAACAGAGTGGCCAACACTCAAGCCAGTGCTCTGACATGGGATATGGGCTTCCTGGGAAATGGGATATGGGCTTCCCAAGAAACAACCTTTTGTACCATTATGTCTGCCCCAGATTTTATTTTTAAAAAAGAATGTTGTCTGCTGTATGATTGCAAGATATAAGTAAATAAATCATTTAAAATTATATTTTATCTAGATTGCTTAGAGATAGCACTAATCCATTGTTCCTCATGGAATAAGGTAGCTATCTTACCTCAAAGGCATCAGTTTATATACTGCATATATAAATGCTTAAAATGTGGATTGCTAAACATGATGAAAAACGTCAAATAAAAGCGCAGTGGTGTTATAAGTGAAGCCTTACCTGCGGTACAATCATCACATATGGGCACTGGTTTGAGTCCTGGCTGCTCCTGTTCTAGTCTAGCTCTCTGCTAACAGCCTGGGAGAGCAGCAGAAGATGGTCCAAATGCTAGGGTCCCTGCACCCATGCGAGATACCTGGAAGAAGCTCCTGGCTCCTGGCTGAGGATCAGCCCAGACCCAGTCATTGTGGCCATTTGGCTAGTGAACCAGCTGATGGAAGACCTTTCTCTCTGTCTCTCTCTCTGCAGCTTTACCTCTCAAATAAATAACAAAAAGTTTTTTTTTTAAAAAGTCGCATAAAAGCAAAAATAAATAAAGCAATTTTATATCCTCATCTATTTAATTAAATGTTGTCTTGGTCTTATATGTTCTTTGTAAAAATTTTTAACAAAGTACATTTTTTACTGCTTTCAAATATGGTTGCTCTTGGTCAGATAATACTATAAATATTTTACACATGATTAATATTAAAAGATAAATGATATCAAAATCATTGTCATTTTTGCTTTAATATGTTTTTGTCTTTTTTTATTTCTTTTAACTTTTATTTAATGAATATAAATTTCCAAAGTACAGCTTATAGATTACAATGGCTTCCCCCCCATAACGTCCCTCCCACCCGCAACCCTCCCCTTTCCCACTCCCTCTCCCCTTCCATTCACATCAAGATTCATTTTCAATTATCTTTATATACAGAAGATCAGTTTAGCATACATTAAGTAAAGATTTCAACAGTTTGCTCCCACACAGAAACATAAAGTGAAAAATACTGTTTGAGTATTGTTATAACATTAAATCTCAATGTACAGCACACTAAGGACAAAGATCCTACATGAGGAGTAAGTGCACAGTGAGTCCTGTTGTTGACTTAACAAATTGACACTCTTGTTGATGGTATCAGTAATCACCCTAGGCTCTTGTCATGAGCTTACAAGGCTATGGAAGCCCCCTGAGTTCACCAACTCTGATCATATTTAGACAAGGCCATGGTCAAAGTGGAAGTTCTCTCCTCCCTTCAGAGAAAGGCACCTCCTTCTTTGATGCCCTGTTCTTTCCACTGGGATCTCACTAGGAGAGAACTTTCATTTAGGGTTTTTTGTTTGTTTGTTTTTTGTTTTTTTTTTTGTTTGTTTGTTTTTTTTCTCCCGGAGTGTCTTGGCTTTCCATGCCTGAAATACTCTCATGGGCTTTTCAGCCTGATCCATATGCCTTAAGGGCTGATTCTGAGGCCAGAGTGCTGTTTAGGGCATCTGCCATTCTATGGGCCTGCTGTGTATCTCACTTCCTATGTTGGATCGTTCTCTCCCTTTTTTCTTCTATCAGCTAGTATTTGCAGACACTATTCTTGTTTAGGTGATCCCTTTGGTTCTTAGTCCTATCATTATGATCAATTGTGAACAGAAATTGATCACTGGGACTAGAGAGATGGCATTGGTACATGCCACCTTGATGGGATTGAATTGGAATCCCCTGGTATGTTTCTAACTCTACCATTTGGGGCAAGTCAGCTTGAGCATGTCCCGAATTGCACATCTCTTCCCTCTCTTATTCCCACTCTTATATTTAACAGGGTTCACTTTTCAGTTAAGTTTCAGCACTTAAGAAGAATTGTGTATTGATTACAGTATTCAACCAAAAGTATTAAGTAGAACAAACAAACAAAAATACTAAGAGGGATAACATTAAGTTGCCCAACAACAGTCAGGGCAAGGGCTGATCAAGTCACCGTTTCTCCTAGTGTTCATTTCACTTTAACAAGTTTCCTTTTTGGTGCTCAGTTAGTTGTCACCTATCAGGTAGAACAAGTGGTATTTGTCCCTTTGGGATTGGCTTATTTCACTCAGCATAATGTTTTCCAAATTCCTAACAGGGATCACTTTTCAGTTAAAATTTAAACACCTAAGAATAATTGTGTGTTAATTACAGAGTTCAACCAATGGTACTAGAACAAAAAAATATACCAAAATGGATAAAGTATTACATTGTACATCATATAGCAAATGCAATAAAAATAATACAGCATAAGGTCCTCTTGTAATGATTTTTTTGGTACCACTAGCAGGTACATGTCCCCATCCATTAAATAAATAATTGTTTGGAATGTCCAATATTTCACTTATTTGAAGGAAATTGACTCTGTATGCTAAGTTGCATTGTATGGAGCTCATTATAAATTAAATCATGTCTTTCATCTTACTCCCAACATACAGAGATGTGGAAAGATAAATATTAAGTAATTATATCTATATAATATATTATTTACAGAATACTTGATACTATGTTATTTATTTCTTCCACAGGATTTTTGGTAGAAAGAACTACTTAAAACTAAGTGGCTTTAAACCCTTCTTTTTATTATCTTGTGATTTTTTGAGCTGCCCAGGAAATGATCTGGCTCATACATCTACTGGGTTCTCTTCCATGATATTGATGAGTCGGCAGGTTAGGTACTCACTACATGATCTGAATATGAATAACTGACCTCATAGTTCTGGTAGTTCATTGTGTTTTTTTTTTTTTTAAAGCAGATTGTGTTTATTTAATTTGTGCATTGTTTTTATCAGTGTGCTTGAAAAACTTTTGTTTATTTTTACTTTATTTGAAAGATAGAGACACACAGGCAGAGACAGAGAGAGACAGAGCGAGCTTTTCCATCCACACTTTTAGTCCCTAAATGCCCACAAGAGCCAGGTCTGGGTTAGGCCAAAACTGAGAATTCAACCCAGACCTTTCTTGTAGGTGACAGGGAATCCAGTATTAGAGTCAACATCTTCTGCCTCCAAGGGTGTGCTATTTAGCAAGAAAGTGAACCAGAAATGGAATAACTGATACTCTGATATGGGATGTCAGCATTCCAAGCAATGACTCAAACACTGCACCAAATGCCCACTCCACATTGAGGACTTTTTAAAATGATTTTCCTGTTTATTAATAGATCTACTCAACCATCTTTAAAGAAACCAGGAATTGAGATGTTACTTCAGAAAATATCTGAAGAAGACAGTCTGGTCTAATTGTATGAATCACCATAACTTACACAAGTTGTCATGAAATCCACAAGTTGTTTGAACATATAATATGAACATAAATTGTATCAGAGGTGCTTAAAGGAACAGAAAAAGGTAAAACATCGAGAGAGGTTATTGAACTCTATCATTTATACAGGGAAGTAAGATTGAGACAAAAATACCTAGCAGCTAACAGGATTCCCTCTAAGGGAACCTAGATAATGGAGTTATAGACATGAAGTTGTAGAGATGAAGGCACGGTCCAAAGATTTGACTCTAAAGTGGAGTGGTCTCATATTAGATGACATTGAAAGGGAAATATTGTCTAAAAGTAGGAGTCATGTGAAGTAATTTAGATATACATGATAGAAGAAGCAATCCAGTCACTACAAAGGGAAAAAGAAGAGTATGCAACCTCAGCCACTACATTTTCCTCTTAGTAAAGAAGAGTAGTTTAATGGGCTCCTAGAGAATGAGGAGTTGGGGCATCAATCTAGAAACAGTATGATCAGACAACTAATAGTTTAAGTCTATTATTCAGAAATAGTTATAAATATTAGAGGTGTTGCCTTAGAGTATAATATGCATTTAGCAAGGATCGTACTGGAAAAGAAGAAGTCAATAAAAAAATTAAATTTCAAAACACACTACAGGGGAATTATAATCAAAACAACCTGGTACTGGCACAAAAGTAGACATGCAGACCAATGGAACATAATAGACACTCCAGATATTGATCTACACATCTACAATCAACTAATCATTGACAAAGGAGCTAAAATCAATACCTGGAGAAAGGACAGTCTCTTCAACTAATGGTGCTGGGAAATTTGATCTCTTTATCCAAAAGCATGAAACAAGACCCTTATCTTATACCTTATACAACAATCTGCTCAAAATTGATCAAGATCTAAATCTATTACCCAATACCATTAATTATTAGTGAACATTGGAAACTGTGCAAGACATTGAAATAGCCAAAGACTCCTTGGAAAAGACCCCAGAAACATTGGCAACAAAAGTGAACATAGACAAATGAGATTACACGAAGCTGAGAAGATTCTGCACCACGAAGGAAACACTCAACAAACTGAAGAGGTAACTGACAGAAAGGGATAAATATTTGCAAACTATGCCACTGATAAAGGATTAATACCAGAATCTATAAAGAACTCAAGAAACTCAACAAAAACAAAACAAACAAGTCAGTTATGAAATGGGCAAAGGACTTGAATAGGCATTTTTCAAGGGTAAATTCATATTGCCAACAGACACATGAAAAAATGCTGAGGATAACTAGCCATCAGGGAAATGCAAATCAAAATCACAATCAGCTTTTACCTCACCCCCATTAGAATGGCTCCCATACAGATTTGAACAAACAATAAACACTGACAAGGATATGGGTAAAAAGATGTCCTAATCCACTGTTGGTGGGAATGTAAATTAGTACAGTCACTGTGGAAGACAATTTGGAGATACCTCAGACAGCTGAAAATAAATCTACCATATGATCCAGCAATCCCACTCCTGGCAATTTATCCAAAAGAAATGAAATCAGCATATGAAAGAGTTATGTGTAACCCCACGTTTATTGCAGCTTAATACACAGTAGCTAAGATATGGAATCAACCCAGATGTCCATTAACCTACTACTAGATAAAAAAATATATACTGTATACAAACACTATGGAATACTACTTAGCCATTAAAAATGAAATCCTGTCTTTTGACACAAAATATATGTAGCTGGAAAACATTATACTTACTGAGATGAGCCAGTCCAAAAAATATAGATACCATATGTTTTTTTCTGATCTGTGGCAACTAATAGAGTGCCTAAAATCTAATACGTAGGAGTAAAATCGACATTTTGAGCTTCAGTGATTGTTTACAACCCTTGTCTCTAGGGTTGAGAAACAGTGTTTTTTTTCTTCTTACTATTTGTTGAACCCTTTACTTAGTGTGGGGTTAATCTAATGAGTATAAAGCAAAGTGAACATAGATCATTGTAAAAATTGAGAGGGAATAGAAAATGAAGGGGGAGAAAGTATGAGAGCCCCTGTTGGGATGTGGGGGATATCATTAAGTTACTAAATCTGTATATATGAAATATATGAAATTTATATGCCTTAAATAAGATTGAAAAAATAGTTTTGAGAATGGTGGATATGATATTTTAAAAACACACAAATTTTGTGAATGTTTAAATTTAAATGATAAAGTTAATTTCTTTGTTAGCTGTCCCAATATTTCACTTTGGGAGCTAATAACTTGTTTTCCAATTTCACAGGTCTACATATGAAGGAACATTTAGCTCTAGGATATATAATGTTCATTAATTTCTCTTATATATGATTCAGGTTAATTCATTTTATGGCCAGCTGTATTACTGGTGTTTCATATATATCAGCTCAATCATTTTATTATTATGCCTTTAGAAGTACTTATTATTATTACTTTATGGCCAGCTATATCACTCTCATCAGCTATATCACCTCTGCGGTTGGAATCCTATGTGAAGGAATGAGTAAATTTACTAAAAAATGGCAAAAATTTCATGGGAAAGTGTCCTACCAGTGGAGTCTGATGTTTTACGTTTTCTTTTTTCCTTAGATACAACCTAGAAAATCACTGGACTATATTGCATCCTCACTTATCAGAACAATATCCTTCTGTATCTGTAATAAGAATTAACACCATCTTGTGAAAGTTAGAAGAGAATGAATAAACATTACGGTTTATTAATGTTTTGATGCTTCTGATGAGAATACATACTTGAAAGTTAAAACAGCAAAATACTGACACAAGCATGATAAAACTGTCAGAGTCACTCACAAGATACAAACATTATTATGAGACTTCTTTCATATCTGTCCACAGGTCCTGTGATTCCATATGTTAATTTATTATGTTTATTTTGCTGTTACATGATTTAAAATGTAACAATAGTATTACTGTAATGGCTCAGTCCAGCATTACTTCTAGAAATTCTCTCTGCATATTCTATCTGCTTTAGTTGCAGAGGAGTAAGCAGTTCCTATAATGCATGGAGGCACCTGTAGGGAGAAAATATTAACAGTTTCTTCCTGGATGACCAATTTAGGTACAATAATTAGAAAAGTAACAAGGTCAAAAGAAAATCCATTTATTGTTTACTTATTTGCGCTTTGGAAAATGTTTCAAATGGTATATCATTAGCAGCATGCACATAAACTCAGTCAAGCTAAACTGTTTATTTTTGTAAGTTATATCTGCAAATGAATGTGCATTAAATAAAATAATGAGTGTTCTTAAATCTGTGCAATGAGAGGCCATAGTTAGAGAATAATTTCCCACTACATGTGCATTTCTTAGAAGAATAACTCAAATTTAAACAAAAACTTCTGTATTTTCAGATGCATATGGGAAATATTCTGTTTTACCTCACAGAATATATATAGAGACTAGACAGACTATGTATGCAAAGTAAGTAACCACAAAAACAATTCTTCTTTCAGTGTTTATTATTATATGTAAGGCTCTCATTAATCTATTGTGTATCTATAATAATTTAAAAAACTTATCAGATAATATAGAATCTTAAACACTGTTACAACAAAATAGGTAATGGATTAATCAATAAAATCAAAGTTAAGGGTAAAATATATCAAATTTCTCAAGAATAATTTAGTTCAAATTTAAAGCAATTGAGCTAAAATGTATTTAAAGTCTATGTGAAAAAAAAAATATGTTTAGGCTTTGTGGAGCAACATGAGCCACTGCCTACAATGCCAGCACCCCATATGGATGCTGGTTTGAGTACTAGCTGCTCAAATTCTGATCCAACTTCCTGCTGCTGCCTGTACCTGGGAAGGCTGCAGAAGATGATACAAAACCTAGGGCCCCTGCACCCACATGGAAAACCGAGAAGAATCTCCTTGCTCCTAACTTTGGATTGGCCCAACCCTGGTCATTGCAACAATTTGGGGATTGAACAAGAAAATGGAAGATTTCTCTCTCTATCTCTCCCCACCTCTCTCTAACTCTGCCTTTGAAATAAATAGAAAAAATCTTTTAAAAATACTCTTAAACTTACCTCAAACAGTAGAGCTACAAACATACCAGGGGATTCCAATTCAATCCCATCAAGGTGGCATGTACCAATGCCATCTCATTAGTCCCAGTGATCAATTTCTGTTCACAATTGATCATAATGATAGGACTAAAAACCAAAGGGATCACCTAAACAAGAATAGTGTCTGCAAATACTAGCTGATAGAATAAAAAAGGGAGAGAATGATCCAACATGGGAAGTGAGATCACAGCAGACCCATAGAATGGCAGATGTCCTAAACAGCGCTCTGTCCTTAAGGCATGCGGATCCGGCTGAAATGCCCATGAGAGTATTTCAGGCATGGAAAGCCAAGACACTCTGGGGGGGAAAAAAAAAAAAAAAAAAACTAAATGAAAGATCTCCGTGAGTGAGATCCCAGTGGAAAGAATGGGCCATCAAAGAAGGAGGTACCTTTCTCTGAAGGGAGGAGAGAACTTCCACTTTGACTGTGACCCTGTCGGAATAAGATCGAAGTCGGCAAACTCAAAAGGCTTCCATAGCTTTGGCAGCTCATGACTGTTGAAATCTTTACTTAATGTATGCTAAACTGATCTTCTGTATATAAATAGAATTGAAAATGAATCTTGATGTGAATGGAAGGGGAGAGGGAGTGGGAAAGGGGAGGGTTGCGGGTGGGAGGGAAGTTATGGGGGTGGAAGCCATTGTAATCCATAAGCATACTTTGGAAATTTATATTTATTAAATAAAAGTTAAAAAAATAAAAAGTACTCTTAAAGTAACTTTTACTTTAGAGACAATAGTAAAAATATCATATGTAGTTGACATCGATTTTACAACTTTTCTGTTTGAGTGCTATGTGAAAATGTCTTTATTACTGATTTAATTTCTGTCTTGATTATTGGTCTTTTTTGTTTTTCTACATCTTCCTGAGAAAATTTTGGTAAATTGTATATATCCAGGAATCTATTAATTTCTTCTAGACTCCAATTTGTTGTAATATAGCTGTTCGTAGTAATTCCTGATGATTCTTTTTATTTCTCTTGTATCCGTTTTTATGTCTCCTTTTTCTTCTCTGATTTTATCTTTTTTTGTTGTTGTTGTTGATTTATGACTTCTCCTTCTATTTTTGGCTAGTTGAACCAATGCTTTATATTTTTGCTTATTTTTTTTTCAAAAAACCAGCTCTTCATTTCAAAGATTTTTGTATTTTTTGTTTCAGTTTTATTTTTTCTCTGTTAATTATTTCTTACATTTTACTAATTTTAAATTTTATGTGTTGTTGTTTATCTAGGTTCTTGAGATGCACCAATGACTCTTTTATTGATGTCTTACCAATTTCTTTTATTTATTTTTTTTAACTTTCATTTAGTAAATATAAATTTCCAAAGTACAGTTTATGGATTACAATGGCTTTTCCCCCCCATAACTTCCCTCATACCTGCATACCACCCATCTCCCACTCCCTCTCCCATTCCATTCACATCAAGATTCATTTTCCAGGCCGGCGCCACGGCTCACTAGGCTAATCCTCTGCCTAGCAGCGCCGGCACACCGGGTTCTAGTCCCCGTCGGGGCGCCGGATTCTGTCCCGGTTGCCCCTCTTCCAGGCCAGCTCTCTGCTGTGGCCAGGGAGTACAGTGGAGGATGGCCCAGGTGCTTGGGCCCTGCACCCCATGGGAGACCAGGAAAAGCACCTGGCTCCTGGCTCCTGCCATCAGATCGGTGCGGTGCGCCGGCCGCAGCGCGCCGGCCGCGGAGGCCATTGGAGGGTGAACCAACGGCAAAGGAAGACCTTTCTCTCTGTCTCTCTCTCTCACTGTCCACTCTGCCTGTCAAAAAAAAAAAAAAAAAAAGATTCATTTTCCATTATCTTTATACTCAGAAGATCAATTTAGTATAAATTAAATAAAGATTTCATCAGTTTGCACCCACACAGAAACACAAAGTGTAAAATACTGTTTCAGTACTAGTTATAGCTTTAATTCACATTGGACAACACATTAAGGACAGAGATCCCACATGAGGAGTAAGTACACAATGACTCTTTTTGTTGACTTAAGAATTTGACACTCTTGCTTATGGCGTCAGTAATCTCCCTAGGCTCTTCTCATGAGTTTCCAAGGCTATGCAAGCCTTTTGAGTTTGCCGACTTCGATCTTATTCAGACAGAGTCATGTCATAGCCAAAGTGGAAATTCTCTCCTCCCTTCAGAGAAAGGTACCTCCTTCTTTGATGGCCCTTTCTTTCCACTGGGATCTCACTCACAGGGATCTTTCATTTAGGTCCTCTTTTTTTGTTTGCCAGAGTGTCTTGGCTTTCCATGCCTAAAATACCCTCATGGGCTCTTCAGCAAGATCCGAATGCCTTAAGGGCTGATTCTGAGTCCAGAGTGCTGTTTAGGACATTTGCCATTCTGAGTCTGCTGTGTATCCCGCTTTCAGTGTTGGATCGGTCTCTCCCTTTTTTATTCTATCAGTTAGTATTAGCAGACACCAGTCTTGTTTGTGATCCCTTTGACTCTTAGACCTATCAGTGTGATCAATTGAGAACTGATATTGATCATTTGGTCTAGTGAGATGGCATTAGTACATGCAACCTTGATGGGATTGTATTGGAATCTCCTGGCACGTTTCTAACTCCACCATTTGGGGCAAGTCCGATTGAGCATGCCCCAAATTGTACATTTCCTCCCTCTCTTATTCCCACTCTTATTTATAACAGGGATCACTTTTCAGTTAAATTTCAACACCTAAAAATAATTGTGTGTTAATTACAGAGTTCAACCAATAGTATTAAGTAGAACAAAAAAATACTAAAAGAGATAAAGTATTAAATTTTACATCAACTTTCTTTTTTCAGAAAAGTTTTTATTCATTTATTTGACAGGCAGAGTTACAGACACTGTGAGAGAGAGACAGAGAGAAAGGTCTTCCTTCCATTGGTTCACTCCCAAAGTGGCTTTGAAGGCCGGAGCTGTGCTGATCCGAAGCCAGGAGCCAGGTGCTTCCTCCTGGTCTCCCATGCAAGTGCAGGGGCCCAAGCACTTGGGCCATCCTCCACTGCCTTCCTGGACCACAGCAGAGAGCTGGACTGGAAGAGGAGCAACCAGGGCTAGAACTGGAGCCCATATGAGATGTCGGTGTCACAGTCGGAGGATTAACTTAGTGTGCCATGGAACTGGCCCCTTACCAATTTCTTGATGTAGGCACTATTTTCTCTACACTTCCCTCTTAACACTGCTTTTGTTGTATCCCATAAGATTGGATATGTTGTGTTGTTATCTTTATTTTTTCCAGGAATATTTTGATTCCCTTTTGATTTATCCTATGACCCACTGTTCATTCAGAGTGTGTTTTTCAGTCTGCACCTGTTTGCATATTTTTTAGAGATTCTTATGTTGTTAATTTCCAGCTTTATTCCAGTGTGGTCAGAGAAGATACATGTATGATTTCATTTTTTTGAATTTGCTAAGACTTGCTTTATTGTTGGCATATGGTCTATCCTAGAGAAAGTTCCATGTCTTAATGAAAAGAATGTGTATTCTTCCACTGTGGGAATAAATGTAAGTCCAGTTCATTTGTTAGATACTGTAGATTAGGCTTATTGTTTGTTGATTTGCTGGTTAGTTATCTATGCATTGATGAAATTAGGATGTTGAAGTGCCCCATGTTGTATTGGAATGTATGTATTCATTTAGATCTACTTACATTATTTTCGATAAACAAGGGACCCTGGCATTGAGTGCATGTACATTCATTATGGTTACCTCTTCTTGTTGAATTGATGCCTTAATCATTACAAAATGCCCTTCTTTGTCTCTTTTAACAGCTTTTGTGTTCAAGTTTATTTGTTCTGATTTAGGATGCTTACATCTGCTGGTTTTTGCTTTACATTAGGATGGGTTAACTTTTTTCATCCTTTCACATTCAGTCTCCATGTGTCTTTGTTGGTGATGTGTGTTTCTTGTAGGCAGCAAATAGATGGATCTTGTTTTTTAATCTACTCGTTCTGTCTGTAATCCTTAAATTAGAGAATTTAAGCCAATTACATTCAAGGATATTATTTATAAGTAATGACTTGGTCCTGTGATTTTTCCATAAATATCCCTATTGTTTGCTTTGGATTTACTTTGTACTATTACTGGATGTTCTGCTTTCATATTCTTACATAATGATGACTATTCTGTGTTTCTTTGTGTAGCACATCCTTAAACATTATTTGTAAGGCAGGGCAAGTGGATTTTTGTGTGCTATGTTTTAAATAAGAACAAAAATATACTCAAAATTGATGAAGGATATAAATATATAACATGATATCATCTAACTTCTAGAGGAGAACTTTTGGGAAATTCTGTAAGACATTGGTATAGCCAAAGACTCCTCGGAAAAGACCCCAGCATTGCAACTTTTGTGCTGAACTTCTTACCTCCTTAACTACGAAAGAGACTAATTTTTTTTTAAGCTATGGTGTTTATTTTGTTACAGCTTGAATAGAAAAAAATAAAACTAGTAGATTATATGATAAAACATTATAGTTTGAACCTATGATAATAAATTTATCGTCTAATGCCGTCTTAGGTACAAAGAAAGAAAAAATGAATTTCTTGCACTTGCTATGTCATGTATCATGAGAAGATTAGAAAGGGTTAAAAACAAAAATTAAAATTATATATTTTCACATTCATCAAAGAAATAAAATAGTGTAAATAACAAAAATAAAAAAATCTTATTTCATATTAGTGAGAGAATGTATTTACCTTGAACAGAAGTAATTTAACAAGATACCTTTAAATATCTTTACCTAAACTGCTTTTTATGCATAATCAATAATTTAAAATGTATTTTATAAAAATCCATAATATCTAAATATGTTTATATAAGCAAAGTATAGAATGTGACAATTTACTATAGGCACCAATGTCAAAATTATATATGTTTAAACAGTCATGAGAAATGTCAGTTGTATTTTTAAAAAATCACAAATTGAGTTTGGCAACAAACTAATCCTTAATTAGAACCACCATTATACTAGTAATAGCTATGATTACTGGTACCAGAATGTAATATATTCAATAGAAAATAAGATCTCGTTAGTATTTTAGTAGCTAAAGAAGCATTGAGGCTGTATTCCTATTAAAATAAATGAAACATTAAAATATGATTCATAATATTTGCATTTGTCTCTGGGTAAGAAAATGGGACACATTTAATTATCAAACACTCTTTCTATCTTTTCCAATTACTCTGAAACATTAAGAAAACATATTTTCACACATTTAATTAAAGTTACACATGATCAACTTTAACTGGTAAGCACAAATAAACCTTTATAACTTTCATGCTCTTTAGTGAACCTACAAATATCCAAAGTCTCTAAAATATCTGTGGCTGAAAATAAGCTATTAAAATAAATTAATTTAATATAGTAAGTGATCTATAGTGGCATTTTCTAAGTATATATATGTACTGAATTTAACTTGTCATAATTATATTCCATCTAATAACATTTTATGTTTTGATGCACAGATTTCTAAAGTCTAAGTACATATTGCCCTTAAAATCTAAGTTTATAATGTAGTGTTTTTATGTGAACTGCATTATTTACCTCATATTCACTATTAAGAAAATTCTAATTTGTTTACCAATTATTATACACTAGGCACTGTGTTACATGCAGATAACTTAAATAATACAAATGTTCCAACAAATATTATCCTATAAAGGAAATAAATAAAAGGATGATACACAGTTTTACAAGTCAAGAAAAGTTATACACATACCAGGTAAGTTAGAAATGATCACACTAGAAGAGATGCAAGTTATAATATGTGAGGTCAGAGTGGGCATTGTGGTATAGTGGGCTAAGCTGAACTTGGGACACCTGTATCCATTTCCTATTCAGCTTTCTGCTAATGTAGCATTTGATGGCTCATGTACTTGGGTCTCTGCCCAAGATTCTTGGCAGGTCCTGGGGTTCCTGTCCTGAGATCCAGATGTAGTTACTGGCTCCTAGATTTTGTGTGGCCTGTGCTGACTATAATGGACATTTGAGAGGTGAAACAGATGATTGAAGATCTCTCTTTCTCTCTCTCTCTCTCTCTCTCTCTCTCTCTCTATCACTCTTGCTCTCTCACTCTCTCCTTCTCACTCCGTCACTCTGCCTTTCAAATAAATAAAAATATATAAATAAAAAATAAAATATTGAGGACAAAATCATGAAGTGTAGGTGGTGACTACTATTATAATAAGCAGATGATGATGACTTGGACTAATTGAGGCAATGAAAACAAGTTTGATTAAGGTTAAATGGTTATATTCTTTTTTTAAGATTTATTTATTTATTTGAAAGGCAGAGTTACACAGAGAGAGGAGAGGCAGAGAGAGGTCTTCCATCCAATGGTTCACTTCCCAATTGGCCACATAGGCCAGAGCTGCACTGATCCAAAGCCAGGAGCCGGGAGCCTCCTCCAGGTCTTCCACATGGGTGCAGGGGCCCAAGGACCTGGGCCATCCTCCACTTCTTTCCCAGGCCATAAAAGAGAGCTGGATTGGAAGAGGAGCAGCCAGGACTAGAACCAGCACCCATAATGGATGCCTTGTAGAGAACTTTGGCTTTCTCAGCTGTTTCTGTCACAGACTATGATTAATGGCAAGAAGACATGAACTAATTTGTGTTCTGCCAATGCACACTTGCCTCACTTCCCAGACCACTGCCAAGGGTGTATGTGTGTATGCAGTCCCAGATTTCAGGGAAGAATATTTATAACAAATTAAACAAATATTATTTCAGATTCTATTCAGCCCCATATATTTTTAGGCAGTCATGTTCTCACAGTACATTTAAAGTACTAGATGTTCACCAATATTGGCATCATTTTGTAAATAGGCAAACAGATTAATCACATATTTGGCTATTGATCCTTTTAATTATTTAAATACTCATATATTAATTTATTTTATTAGAAAAACTATTCATCACCCACCATTTATATATTTTAAATTCTTAAATAATTAAATTAAATACATTCTTTTTCTTCAAGCAATTGAAAACTGAGAGGTAAAGTACTTTATGAAACAAAAAAATATTTAAAGACATAAGTAGACATACCTGGAAACATAGAATATTTGTAATTCATTAACTCAACAGAAATTCAATGAATCAAAGCCTGTCACTTAAGGGACATTTTCCAGGTGAGTGTTTGGCCCTGGGGTTAAGACACCCATATTCCCATATCAGAGTGCCTGGGTCCAAGTCTCCAAGTTTCTGCTTACACATACTCTGGTGGCTTCTGGGGATAGCTTGAGTACATTTGTCCCAGACATCCATGTGAGAGACCCAGATGGAGTTCTGGCTTCAGCCCAGTGCAGATCTGAACCAGTAGATGGAAGTTTTTCTCTCATTCTCTCTCTCGCTCTTGCTCTCACTTTTGCTCTCACTCTGCCTTTCAAATAAAGTGAAAACTTAAAAAGAGAGGCATGGTGTCACAAAACTTGAATGTACCACATGTTGTCTCAGATGAGCAAAGAGAAAAGATTTCAGGTTATGCTCTCCCTGTTCTACAGGTTTCAGATTAAATGCAAATTTCTTAAAGTGCTTCAATAACTTAATAGTTAGGTCCTTCTATAACTTTATTTTTCACAATTATTACAAACATAACATTGCTGTAACTATTTTAAAGTATTTGATTTATTTACTAGAAAATATGTTTTCTGAGGGCAGACAAAAAGATGGAGTGAACAGATTCAGGGTCAAGAAAGCAGCCTAAGATAATTAATTGAAATTGTCACTTGCATTTGTAGTGGGTGATCCTTGGTGGCCTTAACATCATTTTTAATGAAGTAATAGAGGTTCTTTCCAGAATGAAGATTTGGAGATTTAATGGGAAATGCAGAGTTGAGGTCAACAATATGGACAAAGAATTGATCTGGAAATTGGGATAAGGGGATTAATTATCTTTAAATTTGACTTTCTTTTTTTACTTGAGTATAAAAATGTGCACGGGTAAAAAAAAATCACAGCACAAGTGTTATATACAAATTGTGATTGTCTACGGGGCCAAACAGATGAGGTTTAAATAACTTTTTGAGCTAAAGAAAGGAATAGAGGCTTGGGTGGGGGTGGGCTTTCGGTATTCTATAGAGTAGTGATGATAAGCTGTAGGAGAGACAAGAAAAGTTTGATTTAATATGTGGATAAAATCTCTTAGGTAACCTTTGGAGATTTTTTTTTTCTACCTTTTGAAGCTAAAGAGGCTTGACATTCTTTAACGCAGACAAAATGGAATGAGATCAAAAGATGTACTGAAGATATACATTATCTCTAAACATATCTGTAAGCTAAAAGAAAGGAAATATTTACTGAAGTAGTGTTGAGGGTGTTCTGTAGGGATAGGTAGCATCATAGCATCTGGGGCCTTAATTATCTCTATAATGTATGAAATAAGGCCATACTCAATGTATTGTGGAGGATGGCAAATATTTAGAATGCAATCTTGATGGAATAAGTTGAAACTAAAATGTTTGTTAAGGGGCCAGTGCTATGGCGCAGCGGGTTAACTTCCTGGCCTGAAGCGCCGGCATCCCATGTGGGCACCGGTTCTAGTCCTGGCTGCTCCTCTTCTGATCCACCTCTCTGCTATGGCCTGGGAAAGCAGAAGATGCCCCATCCTTGGACCCCTGCACCAGCCTGGGAGACCTGGAGGAAGCTCGTGACTCTTGGCTTCGGATCTGCACAGCTCTGGCCATTTCCGCCAGTTGAGGAGTGAACCATCGGATGGAGTACCTTTCTCTCTCTCCCTCTCCTCTCTCTGTGTAACTCTTTCAAATAAATAAATAAATAAATAAATAAATCTTTTTAAAAAATGTTTGTTAAAATAGATTTGATGTTCATCAGATCCAGAGTGTTATTTTAGTCTATTTATATTTTAACAACTCTGTATGATGGAATTTTCTCAAATAGTGTTTGTTATCCGAGAGCTAGTAATAGAGAAATTGGATTACAGTATTGCCTCAGAGATGATTGGATATGCTGAATTGATGGTGCGTGAGACAATGTTAAGAGACTATGATGCTAATAAATAAGTGGAACAGCTATGCAATAGTGAACAAAGTAGAAGCAAGAAAATGTATGGGATATAAAGTTTATATTTTCTAAATTTAAGCTCGCCCAGATATACCATATGATGGTGTTACTGTCTGAGATAGTTTTATAATAGGCATGCCAACATTTGCTGTTAAACTGTCCTTGAATTACTGTAGGCATTTGGATTGAAAATTGAAAAATATTTCTGAATGTGATCAAATACTGTAGAATGAAGAGGACTAACTGGGTTTCAGAAAACAAGTACTTCCAGAAAACCTGAGAGACACAAGAGCATATGCACGTAACGCAGATAAATGAAAAGAAATAACGGAGAGACATCAAAAGTTACTCCTGGATTTCTAGATAATGTTTGGGGTGAGAAATTCCATCTTGGGGAATCACGGGGAAATGTGTACTCATGGAAGAACCAAGTTTTAATCAAAGAAAGCATGTGACAGAATATTTTGGAGAAGTGTGAGTGATTGAGGAAGTTTATTTACAATGGCAGATGGTTCCAAACAACAGTGAGAAGGAGCAGAGGGAAATAAATTTGGGTAGACTTCAAGGGACAGAAGAATCAATGTTTTAAGGAAATGTGAAAATAACAGAATATAATAACTCGATGATGGGAGGAATGCTTGCTCAAGGGCAGAAAGGATGAAGGTCATGTTTACAATTGACTAAATCCAAATAATGTAATACTAGTTGAGATACATGGGGGACATAATAGTATTTGGCCTACTGACCTGGGTCAAAGGGACAACAACAACCATGTTATTAAAAATGGTTGTCCTATTCTTATAGAATAAAATTAGGAAAGGGGTTTACAGAATGCTTTCCCTATACAAGAATTATTTCAACGTATTCAAAAGAATAGATTTTTGATTTGAGTGGAAGATTCTGTTAAAACTTGAGAGAAGAAACCTTGTCCTAGGATTGGAGTTAGTGTGACTTGTTTCAATTAAAAAGCATACTCTGAGATGTGCTATTGCTTTGAGAAAGTGAATATCATCCATCATCATAAACAGGAATGAATGCTAAGACAATATAAAACATAATTAATGTGTGAAAGATTTGTAAATAACACAGCTTTAGACCTTTAATTATATGATTTAACTGAGTTCTAATATATGCTATATATATATATATATATATATATGGGGGGGGACAAATAGTTTAAGTAATTGGCTCACACTGTAATGGAAGATAGCAAGGTTAAAATCTACAAGGTAGCTGAATATCACAGAGGGGATGATTTGAATGAAGTTCAAGTACAAAGGCCATCTCCTTAATAATTCCATCTTGACTGGGGTGAAGTAAGTTTTTGTTTTCTTCAAACCCTCGATGGACTGAATGATGCTTAGCCACATCATGGAGCCAGAGAGAGCTATTTGTTTTATTCAGAGTCCACCAATTTAAATGTTAAGCTCATTCAAAATGTTCCAACAAAACATCCAGAATAATGCCTGATGATTCAAATAGTTAACATGACTATGCCATGTAGGTGAATAACGTTAATCATACCACAGTAAGATTAATCAACTATCATTGATCAGATATGAACTTTTACTTTATGCGTGCAACACCAGAAAATATCATTTTTAAACATTTGATTAACACCATTTTGCTTCCATTTTGCTTAATACAGGATATGACATAGATTATTTTAGTTTGTGCACAAAAACATGTCTTGAAGAAGTCTGAGAATGGATAGTACTTATTAAGGAACAGGTAGTATACATAGAATCCTTACCACATTTAGAGATAATGAGACCCACATGTTTGAAACAAATGTGCAGGATAAAACAGGCAGTTAATTAGTATAACCAAAGTTTGAATGTCAGTCTTTTGACTACAAACCTCAGACTTTCACCACATCACTCTAGTTGTGCCTTAGAGAGAAAGTGTCTCTAATTGGAATCAGTTGTGGGGTCAGAGCACTGAGTCCCTTTAAATGTAGGCAAAGCATCATTCTTTATTAGATAGTCAGCATGTGGTAGGGAACTGATTAACTTATAGCTGCTTTAGAGATACCCACAGGTATTGTTGTCAGCAATGCACTATTTACCAGTTACTAATCTAGACGTGATCTCAATATAGAAATCCTTAATTTGAAAATAACAATGATTTCATATCACATTCTGAAGAACGGAATTGTCTTTAGATTGCCCTCCTTTCTCAAAAGATCTGATCTCTGAAGCCTGAAATGAAACTTTAACATTTTCAATTAAATTCTAGCCTTCAAGGTTTGATATAAACTGAGAAAATGATTTGTGAAACTCTTTTTAAAACTCCCTCTGAAATAAGCTTCAAGCTAATAAAGTTTTGATTTTTAACAGCTTGACCAGTTACAAAAAATTATTCCTTAATACTAAAAATTCATAAAATATAAGATTAAGCTTTTTTAATTTTAATATCTGAATTTTATTAATAACAATATTAGTTCCATGCTTTATTTAGCAGACATAAGCAGTGAAAATAACCAAAATAAACAAAGCATCTTGTAATCTATTACTTGACATATAAGAGTTACACATCCTGCAATTATGAAATATACTGTGTATTTTCAAAAGACAATTTTTCTAAGTGTGTTGAGAAGTTTCCATTTCAAAAATCTCAAAAATTTCACTTTTTTACATTTTGAGTTTACTGTTTTCCAAAGGATGGTATAGTTTCTCCACTTTCAGGAATGAAGTATTATTAAGATTGTATTTTGGTCAGGATGTTCAAAATGTGAGATTAATATATAATAATGATGATAACATCTGTTATCTACCTTATTGTAATAGGAAATAAGTCCAAAATACTTACCATGGCAATTCATGTTATGTTGCACCTCCAATTCTCTCTGTGTACTTTTTAGTCATCTTTTAGATATCCTTACATTCCATTTCTTTTTTTTTTTTTTTTAAGATATATGTATTTATTTGGAAGGCAGAGTTAGACGCAAAGGCAGAGGGAGAGAGAGAGAGAGAGAGAGAGAGAGAGAGAGAGCTCTTCCAACCACTTGTACAATCCACAGATGGCCAAAACGCCCAGAGCTGGGCCAATCCAAAGCCAGGAGCCAGGAGCTTCTTCTGAGTCTCCCACGTGGGTGCAGGGGGCCAAGGACTTGGGCCATCTTCTACCGCTTTCCTAGGCCATAGAAGAAAGCTAGATCAGAAGTGGAACGTCCCGGATTCCAACTGGCACCCATATGGGATGCCTGCACTGCAGGCAGTCGCTTTACTCACTATGACACAGTGCCGGCACCAACCATCTTAAAAAACCATCTTAAAAAAATGTTTATTTGTTTGAAAGTTAGAGTTAGAGAGAGAGAGAGAGATTTTCCATCTACTAGTTCATTTCCCAAATGGCTGAAACATCTGGGGCTGGGCCAGGCCAAAGTCAGGGTCTAGGAGCTCTATCTGAGTCTCTCATCTGGGCATAGGGGCTCAATCATCCACTGTTTTCCCAGGCACATTAGCAGGGAACTGGATCTGAAGTAGAACAGGCAGGATTTGAACCAGTGCCCATATGGGATGTTTGTGTTGCAGGTAGTGGTTTAACACACGGCACCACAACTTTAGCCTCTTAGCCATCAAATTTTTATAAGATATTTTTATAGAATTGTGGAATAGTACTAAAAATGAATATCTTTAGGTTCTTTTATTATTTTTTGACTCCTAGTTCACAGGCTTCTTTATTTATCACAATAATGATAGACTTTCAATCATCACAGAAATAACAGATTGTAATGTTAGTGTACAGTATAAATTCTTGAGGTAACTCTAGGAGATATCAAAGACTATATAAAAAGATTATTTTACAATATATCTGGACATATTGCAAAGATGCACCAGGGAAGGAAGAGGCAGAATATTATTATGCAAGTACTTTAACTCTTACCACCCACATGGAAGACTGGCCTGGCACTGACCATTGCTGTCTTATGGAGAACAGATCAGTGAATGAAAGATCTCTCTCTCTCTCTGTCACTCTGCCTCTTAAATAAATAAAAATAATGTTAATCATTAATAAAATAAATCAAGGTAATTTTTTCTGTTAAGTAAGTCCATAAAACCAAAAGTGAGATGGTGACAATTTGAAAAATAAAGTGGCAAATAATGCAAAAAAATAGTGCCATGTGATATGGAAAACAATGCAAAAAATTAGTGCCAAATAGAAATGTTTCATTATACATACATAAAGTAAAATAGCTGTGAGAACACTAAATGTAAGTTTCCAAATTCAACTTAACATCTATCTTGGAGCATTATATATTATTAAATTATTATATGGACTTTTTTGCATTTCTAGCAAATTCATATGCTTAATCTCTATTATACTACTCATGAATTATTAAATGATCTTTAAGGAAATAACTATGATTACACAGGTTCTAAATGCCAGTGGCCTTTGGCCTTTTGTAAAATAAAATCTTCATAATTACTTACTCTGAAACTTAAAAAATACCTTTGTAAGAGAAGTATCAAGATATTCCAAAGTAACTAAGCTACTAATAATTCCTTTTAACTTTGACTATTATTATCCCTATTATTACCCCTATCATGTCATGTAGAAAAATTCACCTTGGGAAGTTAAAACCTGAATACAATTATCACTCTTATTTAAATTATCAAAGGGAGGTGATCTTATATTTTTCCTACTAATTCATATAAAAACCAACCCAACAATGCATGTATGCTGCTTCTAAGTATGTGTTTAATATAAAAACATTTCCAAGGATTGGAATAAATCACCTATTCCTTATCTTAATCTAGTACCAAGTGCATAACCATCCTTCTGTGCTTAAGTGTATATCTCCTAGAGGGCCGCTAATTTAATATGTACGTTAAATATTCTTGTCATGTTAGTATTGATTTATGGGAAGTCTAGCCCATATGCTCACTCATCCCACGTTTCATAGTTCTGAATTAGGGGGTTTGTGGGGTTTTTTTTTTTTTTTTTTTGCACTCTGGGATTACTTCAAAATAATAATTGATAAGATTCAAAGTTGTGTAAAAGCAATATTTTAAATCTATCAATCAAATTTAAACATTTATATTGTCTCAATAATAATGTCATACATAAAATAGTATTCATATTAATATCATTGTTTATGCAGAATGATTTGAATCATTTATCAGTTAAGTCACACACAACCCAGCTTAGTACTACTAAAGACACTAGCAGACACCAGAATTAATTCCTGAGTTAACTAATATGACTATGAAGTGAAAACAGACTCTTAAAGTTCAGCACATATGCTATGCGACACTCACTTTGAGAAATCAGGAAAGAGGAAAAAGGAGAAGGAAAGAGAGCAAAAATGGAAGACTACAAAATAGATAATGAATAATTGAGAAAAGAAAGGGTGAAAGTACAATGAATTATATTTTATTTGTGTTAGGTTTAAAAATGTATAAAAGTTCGGAGGGGAATTCTATGGCAGTGAAATCCTATAGGCACTGATTCATGCATTCTTGTACATATCCTGTCTTCTTAATTAATCTTGGTCTCCTAAAATTTAAACTTAACTTGTGACAATAATCATATTCTTAAGAATAATTTTAAGGCTTCTGTTACAGAATAATTTAGTGCCTTATTATATCCTTATATAATGAATAGAAAGTATAGTATATACTGTAAGAAAAGCATCTGTTAGAATTTTATATTTTACTTCAAAAGGTAGTTGACAATTTGTCAATATAATATTGACACAATGAATATATATAATATATATATGCATATAATATACATATAGATATAGATTTACTTGAGACTATGCAAATAGATCAGATAAAACCCTTACCTCCAATAAAAAAAGAGATATTTTCCACACCAAACTTGGGTGACACCTTAGCCACTCCCTTCACCCTGGAGCACTAAACAGAGCTCCCAGGCTACACCCAGCACACAATTCTGGGTATTCACTGAAAGAGTAGAAACTTCACTAAGCCACAGAAGCATAGTCCAAATATAAAAGCCAACACAGAAAAAAAAAGTATCTCCAAAAATGCCTAAAATTAAATGCAAAAATTCAAGAATGAGGAAGATAGCATGATGCCTCCAAAGGAAAACAACAACACTTGAACACTAGAATGTGAAGAAGAAGAGACTGATTAAATGCCAGAAACAGATTTCAAAAAAGTGGTCATCGGATTACATAGAAGTAATTAGAAGCAGATCCATTAATTAAAGAAATCCATACATGGTATAAATGAAATAACTACAAAAAACTTCCACGATTTGGAGAAAGAAAGGGAAATCCAAGTAGAGGAAGCACAAAGAACTCCTGAACCAGCTCTGCGGCTCACTAGGATAATCCTCCACCTGTGGTGCCGGTACCCCAGGTTCTAGTCCCGGTTGGGGCGCCGGATTCTGTCCTGGTTGCTCCTCTTCCAGTCCAGCTCTCTGCTGTGGCCCAGGAAGGCAGTGGAGGATGGCCCAAGTGCTTGGGCCCTGTACCCGCATGGGAGACCAGGATGAAGCACCTGGCTCCTGGCTTCGATCAGCACAGTGCACTGGCCATAGCGGCCATTTGGGGGGTGAACCAACAGAAGGAAGACCTTTCTCTCTGTCTCTCTCTCACTGTCTAACTCTGTCAAAAAAAGACAAATAAATAAATAAATCTTTAAAAAACAAAAAAGAACTCCTGATACACATAACCAGAAAAAATTTTCATCATGACACATTGTATTCAGTCTCTCCATAATAAAACTTGAAGAAAAGATTCTAAAATGTGCATGAAAAAAATGCTGTTCCATATTCAGAGGATTGCCAATTAGATTCACAGCTGACTTCTCATCAGAAAACCTACAGGCTAGGAGAGAATGACAAGATACCTTCCAAATCTTAAGAGAAAGACCCAGAATACCCTCCAAAGTACTCATTTATAAATGAAGGTGCAATAAGGAACTTCCATAACAAATATAATTTCAAAAGAATTTGTCAACACTTTTTCAGCCTTACAAAAGATGCTTAAGGATGTGCTACCCACAGAAACACAGAAACATGATCATCACTATGAAAGAAGGTAAAGGTAAAAATCTCCCAGTAAAAGTACAAAGGAAATCCAAAGTAAACAAGAGGAATATTTATGGAAAATGGCAAGGCAAAATCATTACTTATCAATAGTCATCTTGAATGTAAATAGCCTCAACTTTCCTGTTAATAGATACAGACTGGCTTAATGGTTCAAAAATAAGACTCATCTATTTACTATCTGCAAGAGTCACAGCTAATCAACAATGATTCCAACAGACTGAAAAGGAAGGATATAAAAAGTTACTCCATGCTAACAAAAATTAAAAAAGAGCTGGGGTAGCCATCCTAATATCAGAGAAAACAGACTTTAATAGAAAAAAAATAACAGAAAGAATGAAACTATTTAATGATTACATGATCAATTAAACAGGAAGATGTGAATAATAAACTATATGCAGTTAATTGTAGAGCACCTGACTATTTAAAATAAATGTTAAAGGATAAAAGGGAGACATAGAATCAAAATAATAATGGGTAACTTCAATACCCCACTTTCAGCAATGGACAAATCAACCAGACAGAAAATCAGCAAGGAAACAACAGAGTAAATTGACACTATAGAACAAATGGACCTAATGGGTATCTACAGAATTACTCATCCTACAGTTTCAGAGTACACATTCTTCTAACCATTGAGTGGAACTTCCTCTAGGATAGAACACATGCTAGGCCATAAGGCAAGTCTTATTAAATTCAAAATAGTTGAAATAATATAGTCAGTGTCTTCACTGACTATAAGGAAATGAAGCTGGAACTCAACAACTCAAGAAGATCTAGAACATATGTAAACACATGCAGACTGAAAACATGCTCTTGAATCAACAGTGGGTCATAGAAGAATTCAAAAGAAAATCAAAGAAATTTCTGAAAAAAATGAAGATGACAATACAACATATCCAAACTTATGGAAACAGCAAAAGCAATATGAAGAGGAAATTTTATAGCAATTGATGCCTACATCAAGAAATTGGAAAGGCACCAAATGATTGAGCTATCAAGGCATCTCAAAAACCTAGAAAAAGAGCAGACATCAACCCAAATTTAATGAAGAAAAATATTAAAATTTGAAGAAATAAATAAAATTGAAGCAAGAAATACAAAAGTTCAGCAAAATAAAGAGTTCATTTTTTGAAAAAAAATTAACAAAATTGACACAACCAAAAAATGAGAAGACTCAAATCAATAAAATTAGAAATGAAAAAGGAAATTTAACAACAGATATCACAGAAATAACAATAATCATAAGGAATTATTACAAAGAGCTGTAAAACAACAGATTGAGAAACCTAGAAGAAATGGGTAGATTTATACATAAATACCAAAATTGGGTCATGAATACATAGAAAACATAAACAGGCCAATAAACAAGTCAGAAAATGAATCAGTCTTAAAGACCATCCCAACAAAGAAAAGCCCAGAACCAGACGGCTTCACTGCTGAATTCTACCAGACCTTAAAGAAGGACTAATTTAAATTCTTCTCATGCAATTCTAAAAAACACAAAGGGAGGGAAACTTTCCAAACTCTTTCTATGAAGCCTGTATCACCTTAATTCCTAAAGCAAAAAAAAAAAAAAAAAAGATAAAACTGAGAAAGCACTATAGACCAACATCCCTAATGAAAATAGATGTAAGGCAGGTGCCGCAGCTCAATAGGCTAATCCTCCACCTTGCAGCGCCGGCACACTGGGTTCTAGTCCCGGTCGGGGTGCCAGATTCTGACCCAGTTGCCCGTCTTCCAGGCCAGTTCTCTGCTATGGCCTGGGAGTGCAGTGGAGGATGGCCCTAGTCTTTGGGCCCTGCACCCACATGGGAGACCAGGAGAAGCATCTGGCTCCTGGCTTCGGATCAGCGTGGTGCATAGGCCACAGCGTGCTGGCCGCTGCGGCCACTGGACGGTGAACCAACGGCAAAAGGAAGACTTTCTCTCTGTCTCTCTCTCTCACTGTGCACTCTACCTGTCCAAAAAAAATGTAAAAATCCTTAACAAAATAACAGGTAACCAAATCCAACAACACAACAGAAAGATCATTCACCCAGACCAAGTGGGATTTATCCCTGGTATACAGGGATGGTTCTACATCCTCAAATCAATCATGTGATACATCACATTAACGTACAAAAAAAACCAACAAAAATCATATAGTTATCTCAATAGATGTAGAGAAAGTATTTGATTAAATACAACATTGTTTCATGATGAAAACCTTAAGCAAATTGCGAATAGGAGGAAGATTCTTCAACACAATCAATGCAATTTATGACAAACCCAAATCCAGCATACTATTGAATGGGAAAAGCTGGAAGTATTCCCACTAAGACCTGGAATCAGGCAAGAATACCCACCCTCCCCATTATTATTTAATAAAGTCCTGGAAGTTTTAACCAGAGCCATTAGGCAAGAAAAAGAAATCAAAGCGATAAAAATTGGGAAGGAAGAAGTCAAACTATCCCTATTTGCAGATGATGTGATTTTATATATAGCAATCAGTGCCTACATCAAGAAATTGGGAAGGCACCAAATGACTGAGGATAGAGAATCCAAATGACTCCACTAGAGACTATTAGAACTGATAGAAGAGTTTGGTGAAGTGGCGGGATATAAAATAAAAGCAGACATAGCAATCAATACACTTCCATATTTACAGAAGTATAGACATACACAAAAAGATCAATGAAACAGAATTAAAAATCAAGAAATAAACCATTACACTGGAGTCAATTGATTTGACAAGAGTCCCCAGACAATTCAGTGAGCAAATAATATTCTTTTCAGTCAATAATACTTAAACACCTCAGCATTCAACTTCAAAATAATGAAATGTGGTCCTTCTGTCACAGTATAAAAATGCATTTCAAAATTGAAACCGACTTTAAGAGAATTAATATTACTAATCTTAGTTGATTTCTTCAATGTATTATGTTTCTGCCTTATATACCACATAATGGAAAAAAGTATTTGCAGAGCATGTGTATGAGAAAAAAATTTTACCTAGAATATACAAATGATGGTTACAAGTCAGCAATGAAAGGAAAATTGCCCAGTCAAAAAAACATTTTAAAATACCATGAATAGGCCAGCGCTGCAGCTCAAAAGGCTAATCCTACGCCTTGCGGCGCTGGCACACCAGGTTCTATTCCTGGTCGGGGCGCCGGATTCTGTCCCCATTGCCCCTCTTCCAGGCCAGCCCTCTGCTATGGCCCGGGAGTGCAGTGAAGGATGGCTCAAGTCCTTGGGCCCTGCACCCTCATGGGAGACCAGGAGAAGCACCTGGCTCCTGGCTTCAGATCAGCGCGGTGCACCAGCCGCAGCGCACTGTCCACTCTGCCTGTCAAAAAAAAAAAAAAAAAAAATACTGTGAATAGTCTTTTCTTCAAAGAAGCTACAGAAATAGCCAATAATCAATGAACGGATTCTCAACATCACTGGCTAACATTTTGATAGTGATTTTGATTTCATGTTCTGAGATCTTGGTGTCCAGTTTCCTTTCTTGTAATAAGTTTATTTGATTTTGCTAATGGGAGAATGATATTCTCAAAATTAAAAGCATTATGATTTTGTTTAATGGAGGAGATTGAAAAGAATTTCAGCTTGATCTTAAATAAGTGGTAGAACCCCTCTGTGAAGGCTTCTCAGCCTAATTATTACTTTTTGGAAGGTTCTTACTTATAAATTAAGATTAAATAAATACAGATACATCCAGATTAATGTGTCTTCATTGTTTTAGTATTTTAATCTCTCAATAAATTTGTTCATAGCACTTTATTTATTAAATCTGTGTTGTTCTGAGTATAGAATTGTTCATAATATTCCTTTAATAACTATTTTAATGTATACATACTCAAAAGTGTTGACCTCTTTTCCATTTCTGTAACTATTAATTGTGTAGTTTTTCTCTTCTATTAGTCTGGCTAGGGGTTTATTATTCTGATTTTTTTCTGGGTTGCTCTGTTTTCATTGTCAAGAGATTCTGCTTTAGTTTTTATTGTACCTTTCCATTAACTTTAGAATACAAATGATATACTTTCTCAAGTTTCCTTAGGTGAAATCTGAAGTTTCAAGCACTTAAATCCTTTTACTTATAATCTTTCTTTTTCTTTACTTTATAATGTGTTTCATAAAGATATGAAGGAGTTTGGGGGCAAATGTTTAGCCTGATAGTTAAGACACTAATTACAATATCTGTGTCTCACTTCAGAGCTCCTGGGTTTCATTCCTGGCTTAGGCTCAAGGTTCTAGCTTTCTGCTAATGCAGATGGTGGCAGGCAGCAATGTTTGCTAATGAAATTGGGTTCCTGTCACCCATGGGGAAACCTGAATTGTCAGCTTGGATTCCAGCTTCAGTTAGATCTTGGGCATTTAGGAATTGAAGCAGTGGACAATCTCTCTCCCCCCCCCCCCTTTTCATTCCCTTTTACTATTTTTGTTTGTCTCACTCTCTCTTTCTCTCCAGTAAATAAATTTTTAAAATTAAAAATTATACACATTGTTACTTTGATAAGGTCTGTTTCTAAATTATTTTAAACTATTCATTTAAAATTATTATTGATAAAGTTAGATCAATTTTTGTCAGTTTTGTAACATATACTGTTAGTTATAGTGTTTCCTTTTCAATTTCCCTCTTTATTTTATGTCCCTTTTTTTTTTTTGGACAGGTAGAGTGGACAGTGAAAGAGAGAGACAGAGAAAGGTCTTCCTTTTCCTGTTGGTTCACCCTCCAATGGCCGCTGTGGCCGGCGCGCTGCGGCCGGCACACCACGCTGATCCGATGGCAGGAGCCAGGTACTTATTCTGGTCTCCCATGAGGTGCAGGGCCCTAGTACTTGAGCCATCCTCCACTGCACTCCCTGGCCACAGCAGAGAGCTGGCCTGGAAGACGGGCAACCGGGACAGATTACAACGCTCCTACCGGCACTAGAACCCAGTGTGCCAGCGCCGCAAGGTGGAGGATTAGCCTAGTGAGCCGGGGCACCGGCCCCCTTCTAGTTTTAATGAAACATTTTTATTGTTCAATTTCTGTTCACATGTGGTATATTAAGCACACCTCTTTAAAATAAATAGTGGTTTTGCTAGAGTTTTCTCTAGATAGATAGATAGACAGATCGATTTATTTTATTTGAAAGTCAGAATTAGAGAGAGAGAGAGAGAGAGAGAGAGAAATAGAGAGAGGTCTTCCATCCACTGGTTAACTCTCCAGATGGCCACAACGGCTGAAGTGCCAACATTCTGAAGCCAGGAGCTTCTTCCAGGAAGTGGAGCAGCCGGGACTCAAACGGGTGCCCAGCTGACCCCAACAATATATATTTTAAAAAAATCTAAGTCCACCTTCAAATGACACTACACTGATTTCACATGTGGTGAGGGTAGCTTGTGACAAAAAATTCCCAATTCTTTCATTTCATCCGTTATGTTATCACTGTAATTACCTGTCTATCCATTTTTCATAGCCACCTAATACATTGCTAGTTCTAACACTGTACTTAAAATAGTTATCTTGTATATCAGTTAATGATTAGGAAAATAAAGTATTAAATATTATTTTTGGGAGCCAGCACTATGACACAGCGGGTTAACTCCCTGGCCTGAAGCACTGGCATCTCGTATGGGCTCCTTAATCGTATTATTAACTTATGACTTTGGCGATTAAAATTCTGGTTGAATTTGGAAGCCAAATTCTTCTCAAACCAGAGAAGCATGGAGTGTATATCATTCTCACACTAATTCACACTTAGCTGACATTATTTTTATATAATTTTCAAATAAGTGATCCTGTCAGGGTATTTCTTGTAGGTTCTTCTCTTGGTAAGCAGATCTCTGTCTCTCCATATTTCAGTGTAATATTTGCCCATAACCTCAGCTCTCTGGTAGGTCTAACATTGTCAGTTTGTACGATCATTTTTTTTTTTGTTATAAGAGTAAGAGTGATGACTTCCATGCTCTTTAGATATTAGAGCTGAAATTGCAAGTCCATTAACAGCCATTGATTAAGTGTCAGCTGTATTCTTGGGATTTGCTTGTGTTCAAGAATACTTAATCACCGAGTGTAGCATTTCCATTTCTGCTATTTATTTGAGGTTACATAATTTTGTAGCATTTTCAAAATCTTTATATTAAATTTTCTTGATACCCAACTCCATCTTGCCAAGTGAGACTCAACTCAGCTTCTACTTGTCAGGAGGATTCCATTGCCACATCCAGCCATGTGTGCTTCCGTCCCTCCTCGTCAGCTGGGCAAGTACCTTCTGCTATTTTTTCATACTGCATTAACCAGTCCCACTCATGGAGCTTAATTGAGTTCTCAGCTCCTGCCATAGGGCCTAGCATATAGTGATATGCTTGATGTTCAACAGGAATAAAATGAATAATCACTGTCCAGCATTTATAATAAGACATTTGAAATAATGTGACTATTAAAACATGTGTGTTTTCCAAAATATTTTGAGAATTTACATGATGTGGGGAAGTGTATTTTTACTTCAAAAATAGGCCCTTTAAAAGCTTATTTCTCTGATACCAAAAGGTTCAGTGTTTACATTGTGCGTTTGAACTATAAAACTGAATAAGGTATAAGCATCTTAATCCATTCTCCCAATCTTTAATTCACTCACTTTAGAGACAGGAAAGCGAGCCCCAAAGAAGCAAAGTAGGAAGCACAGATTGCCCGCTCCTCCTATTTACAGATCGGTGCTCTTTCATTATCTCACTCTGCCTCTGTCATCCTAGAATAATTAGCTGGTAGTAGACAGATAAATGGATACTATAGATTGCTACAGTTCCCAGTCAAGGCAGACTCAACCAATAATGTCACCAGCAGTATCCCCCACAGACATATTTATTACAACGATTTCCTGTTTTGTTCTGCATCAGCAGGTCCATCTGGCAGTAACGGATTGACCAGGTGTTCTGGGGAAAAGTTGGCACACACTGACTAGAATATTGTGATACTAGCAGGAGGGAGAAATTGAAAAAAATGAGAGGAAATTAAATTATTTTCAGTGTGTATATATGATGTTACAAGGCATTTTTAGGTGGTAACAATTTGGGAGCATCTTTTTTGCTTGATTTGTAGATTTCTTTGGCATTGCATTTTAAAATTTGAATGAAATATAAATATTCAAGTAAAGTACATTGTTTTACCCATTAGTGTTGTGAATAAACTGAAGTTTAGATACATATCCATGAAGATTTGAAATCAAATGGAAAAAAGGGAACTGCTCATCAAAATCATATTATTCCAAAGAAAACAATAATAAAATCCCTCCAGTGACTAGTTTTGATTAGTGGATACCTGACTCAGGTTTTTCCAGTCAGATGCTTAGACTCTAGTTTACAAATGACCTTTCCTTACTAAATGAATTTTGTGGGCTGAATTAGTTAATCCTTTCCCCAAAGTGAACAATTTTCTGTGTATTTTAGCTTATCAAAACAATGAAGGCATTAAAATAGCAGATCCCATTCTCCTATTGCAGAACTTTGATTGAATAATAGAAGTAGTACAAATCCGCAGTGGCTTCAAACAGCCCCTAAGCAGCTTTCACATGCAAAGAGATGTTGCATCATTCATTAATGAGAAGGCTCTTTTGCTGATACCAGAGATATGCAAAGCAGTTGACTTTCCTTGTGTAAGAACTAATGGTATGGCAAAGAACTTTTATCAATGCTGGATGTGCAGATGCTATATTACAAAATACAGAATAATAAAACATTCCAGGGCCAGCGCCGTGGCTCACTTGGCTAATCCTCCGCCTGCCACACCAGCATCCCATATGGGCGCTGGTCCTAGTCCCGGTTGCTCCTCTTCCAGTCCAGCTCTCTGCTATTGCCTGGGAGGGCAGCAGAGGATGGCCCAAGTGCTTGGGCCCCTGCACCCTCATGGGAGACCATGAAGAAGCACCTGGCTCATGGCTTCAGATCGGTGCAGTTACAGACGTGGTGGCCATTTGAGGAGTGAACCAACAGAAGGAAGACCTTTCTCTGTGTCTCTGTCTCTCACTGTCTATAACTCTACTTGTCAAATAAATACAAATAAATAAATAAATAAATAATAAAACATTTCTATGCTTTGTAAAAAAAACATTTTTTGTATTTAGTTTTATATTGTATTTAATTATTGTATTTAATCTATATTTGTATTAACTTGTATTTTATTCAATTTATTTGAAAGACAGCGAGACAATAAAGAGAGACAGCCAGACAGAGAGCAGTCATCTGCTCACTCACTCTCCAAAAGCCCCACAAAATAATTGGGAAGTTATAGTCTTCCGGGTGGGTGGCAGTGACCCAATCACTTGAGTCATCAGTGTTGTTTCTGAGGGTGCTGTCTACATTTGTAGAAAGCTGGAATAGGAAAGAAAGCCAGGGGTTGATTTCAGACACTATGATATGATATATGAGAATCCAAAGATGCATTCTAATAATTATAATCCCAGACATTCCAAATAACCACTCCTCTGTGTTCTTTTAAGCCTGAAAGAATCGATGTATTTTTTTATAATTTGCTTATTTTTTTAAAAGATTTTATTTATTTGTTTTAGAGGTAGAGTTACAGAGAGTGAGAGGTAGAGACAGAGAGAAAGGTCTTCCCTCCATTTGTTCACTCCTCAAATGGCCGCAATGGCTAGATCTGTGCCAATCTGAAGCCAGGAACCAGGTGCCTCTCTGGGTCTCCCATGCAAGTGCAGGGGCCCAAGGACTTGGGCCATCTTCCACTGCTTTTCCAGGCCATAGCAGAGAGCTTGAACGGGAGAGGAGCAGCCAGGACTAGAACCAGAGCCCATTGGGGATGCCAGTGCTGCAGCCAGAGGATTAACCCACTGTGCCATGGAGCTAGCCTCTAATTTGCTTAATTTTTATATAACTTTTTATACTTCTATTTTATTTAACATTTTCTCTACAGCTTTCTACATTTTGTTTAGCCAGTTTCACCTTAAGGCTTTATTATATAATTTTACAAAAAAAAGAAAATTCTAATCTAAAATAAAAATTGACAATTCTATTACTTAGCAATAACACGTAAATGTGTAACTCATATAAAACATATGTGTATTCATCATTTTCTATAAATTTGATTTTTTTATTTCTCTAACAAATTGTTTGCCATAGCATTTAACTTCATTGTACAGATTTTAAAAAATAATAACTTTTAAAATAAGCACATAAATTAAAGAGCACTCACATTATAGTTAAGTATAATCAAATGTAAAATAATTTAAAGACTAGAAAAAATTTTTAAGACCTTTTCACTTGTATTTCTTAAACATCTTCTCTGTTGACTTGCTAATTTTGTCTCCTTTACTTTAATCATAGCACTATTTTTTTTTAAGTTGGAACACTGATATTCTGCTCAAAGGGATAAATTTGTCTTTTATTAAAAGTTCTATTTATTTATTTATTTGAAAGGTAAATTTACAAGAAGAGAGAGAGAGAGGCAGAGGTCTTCCATGCACTGACCCACTCCCCAAATTGCCACAACAGCCAGAGCTGAGCTGATGCAAAGCCAGCAGCCAGGAGCTTCTTTTGTGTCTCCCATGTGGGTGAAGGGTCCTAGGAACTTGGGCCATCTTCCACTGCTTTCCCAGGCTCATTACCAAGAAGCTGCATAGGAAGTAGAGCAGCCAGGGCTGGAACTGGTGCCCATATGGGATGCAGGTAATGCAGGCTGCAGCTTAAACAGCTGTGCCAGCCCCTTCTTATTTCTTTTATACTGAGAAGTTAATTATTTTTAACAATCAAGTTTGGTATACATTATATGAATCTCAGTTTTGATTTCTCTTGGTATATGGTGCATCATGAAATTTTTTCTAATATATCTGAGATATATATATTTTTTCTGTGAATTTGATTTCTATTTGAAATAACTTTTTCTGATGTAATTGTTTTTTATCTTATTTAAGGTAAACAAATTTCATGCATTCCATATAAATATATATTTGGGAATATAGTGATAATTCCCACCTGATCATTCCTGTTGCCCACATTCCTACCCTTCCAGCTCTTTCCTCATTTATTCCCTCTCTTAATTTTTACAATTATCTACTTTCAGTTGACTTTATATTCATAATAATAATCTGAAACTAAGTAAAGTGTTCAATAAATAGTAAGAAAAAAATCACTGTTCCTTCAATAGTGAGACAAATACTGTAAACAATCATTGAATCTCAAAATGTCCATTTCACTCCTATACACTACATTTTTGATACTCTAGTAGTTGTATAACATTGCATCATTTTTATTTTTATGTAAATAGCATTCTGCATATTGATTTAATGCCTTTGACTTTTCTTCTATGTTTACTATGATTTCTGAAGTCTTTTTTCATGGTAATAATTTGATTTTCAACAGTATTAGTTCTTCCAGTTTCTTTTCTTTTTTTTTTTTAAATTTATTTGACAGATAGAGTTAGACAATGAGAGAGACAGAGAAAAAGGTCTTCCCTCCATTGGTTCACTCCCCAAAATGGCCACTACTGCCTTAGATACACCCATCTGAAGCCAGGAGCCAGGTGCTTCCTCCTGGTCTCCCATGCGGGTGCAGGGCCCAAGCACTTGGGCCATCCTCCACTGCCTTCCCGGGCCACGGCAGAGAGCTGGACTGGAAGATGAGCAACCGAGAAAGAACCTGGTGCCCATATGGGATGCCGACGCTGCAGGCAGAGAATTAGCCAAGTGAGCCATGGTGCCGGCCCCATGTTCTTCCAGTTTCTAATATATTTAATACATATAGTCATTTTCCAAATTATTCAATTTATTTATTATTGCTAATGTTTCAGTTTCTTCTATTATCTAACTCTACATAAAGTCCCAAACTTTAGGTACTGATTTTGAACTCTCATTTTATTTTAAAGATTTATTTATCTGAAAGGCAGAGGGACAGAGAGAGGGAGAGATAGAATGGTCTTCCATCTGCTAGCTCACTTCTCAAATGATACACAACAACCAGAGCTGAGCTGATGCGAAGTCAGGAGTCAGGAGTTTCTTCCAGGTCTCCCACATGTGTTCAGGGGCCCGAGCCTTTGGGCCAGCTTCCACTGCTTTCCCAGGCTACAAGCAGAGAGCTGGAGCAGAAGAGGAGCGGCCGGATCCAACCCACACCCATATGGAATGCCAGTGCTGCAGGCAGAGGCTTAAACCAGTACACCACATCACCAGCCCCCAAACTCTCATTTGTGGAAGTAATTTTGTCATTAATTTCTTCAGTAGTTCAACGCTTTTAAGTAGGTTTTTATCTGATGCTGTTTATTTGGTAATTATCACTGTTCTTTTGTAATAATACATTTACTTATATTTAGTGAGATTCCTTCCTCATAATCAACAAAGGGTAGATAGCATTCTATGGCCTTTCGTTCAAACATAGAGCAAGTGAATTCTCTAACATACATACTAATTGAACTGATATTTCCAATAGCTCGAGAGGGTGGGGTTGGGATAAGATAAGTTTAGTAAGTGTTATCAGGGACTTAATTTCGTACTCTGAGAATGTCCTAAGTGTCCTCTTCAAAGGCCTCTTTGACCTGCTGGGCTTCTTCCATGCTCCCACTACCAAGAGGCATCACTCATTGTCATTCACACCCCAGAAAAAGAATAATAATTTAAATGACCAATGCACAGAGTTAGAACACTTTCAAATCTGGCAGTTCGATTACATCATATGACAGCTGAATGAAAAGATCGATAAAAACAAGCAAGCTATTATCACAGATTTTGTTCATTAAAAGAAAATAAATAAGAAAAGTTTAAACTGAAATTAATTTATGCTAAATATAACTTCAGGGACTACTATTATCATTTTATAAAGATCTCCCATGTCCAATAAGAGAAAGATTAACAGCATTAATAGAGTACTGAGCTGTACATGTAAACATACTCTTCATAGAATATTCAATACTGATGGTTAATATGCATATGAAGAGATGCCTAAACTCATAGATACTGAGAGCTGTTGAAATCAGGGATATGATAACATTTGATAGTAACTGAATTAACAAACAGTAAGTCTGAAATGCCAAGTATTACAGAAGGTATAGATTGATGGTATCTCACAATGCTTTTGGATAATACAATTGATATTATAATTCAAGGCTAATGATGCACTTATTCTGTGTGACAGGGATACAGTTTGGAATGTTTTGACAGCAGTAGGCAGGCAGGCAGGGACTACATAGGTCAGTCCTCAGAGCAGTAGGTATAGTCACGTAACTGTTTATGTCACTGCAATAAGGTCAAAAGTGAGTGTATTCATTTTCTTGGGCTGACATAAAACAACAGACCAGGTTACTTAAAAACAAGAAATTTATTCTGTCACTCTTCAGGAGGCAGGTAGTTGAAGATCAAGCTATCTGCCCATCTGCTTTCTCTTGAGGCCTATCTCCTTGCTTTATTGTTGGCTGCTTTCTTAGGGTGTCTTGAGGTGTCCTTTTCTCTGTGTGTGCCCTCCTTTGAGTGGGTTGCTTCCTTTGTATGTAAAAATCTCAGTCTTATGAGATTAATGCCTCATCAACTCATCCTAATTACATCCTTTGATCTTAACTACTTCCCTAAAGACTTATCAGATATGATCAAGTTCTGAGGTACTGTTGGAATATAACTTCAACATATGAATCGTAGAGGGACATAATTCAATACATCCTGGTGATAATATCATTTCTGGGCCAAGATTTCCAAGAGATAGATGTGCCACATTTTTTTTTTTTTGCTTCTAATAATCATATATATGAAACTATGTGGCACAAGAAGAACCATGATTGCAGAATTACTGGACGAAGGTCAGCTGCACCTGCCTTGGGCTGCCAAATAAGCAGGAAATGAAGGTTTACTGAAGCTGAATAGTTTACATATTTTGGTCTATTTGCTAAGACCACTTCATCCACTGTGATTACTATAATCCAAACCCCTTAAAATCACTCCTACAAAAAAGCAATTTTTGCACTTAAACAGCTGGTATAAAGAAGGTTCATAGTAATATTACAAAAAGAAAAACAGTGGAAGTAGTCTAAATGCTCATCAACTTGAGAAGAAAGTGTAGATTTTGGAAACAACAGAATATTGCCCAGTTTTAAAACATACCAAATATACAAACGTCTATAGTAATAAATTTTATAACTGTGAAGTTCAGGGTAAATTTACTTTCCTACCATTTTAATAAGGATGAATAAGTAAAATAATATATATATATATATATATATATATATATATAAAGATTCATTTATTTATTTGAAAGGCAGAATTACGGAGAAGCAGAGGCAGGGGCAGAGGCAGAGAGAGAGAAGTCTTCCCTCCACTGGTTCACTCCCAAAATGGCCGCATCGGCCCAGAATTAGGCCATTCCAAAACCAGAAGCCAGGAACTTCCTCCAGGTCTCCCACATGGGTGCAGGGGCCCAACGACTCAGGCCATCTTCAATTGCTTTCTCAGGCCAATGCAGAGAGTTGGACTGGAAGTGGAGCAGCCAGGACTCAAACAGGCACCCATGTGGGATGCCAACACTTCAGGCTGCGACTTTATCTGCCACACCATAGCGCCAGCCCCAATATAATATACTTTAATTATGCACATTTCTGTGATAAAATGATAAAAAATAATACCATCTCTTACCTCAAATTCCAAGCTCTAGTAAACACTATAGTACTCTCAACTTGCGTGGAGCAGCCAGGACTTGAACTGGTGTCCATACGGGATGCTAGCAACGCAGATGGCAGCTTTATTTGCTGCACAGCAGTGCTGCCACCTAAAAGTACAGATTTTTGTGGAAGTTGTTTTGACTTAGTTAACCTGACACTTGGGGCGTCTGCTTCCTGTATCAGACTGCATGGGATGGTGTTCTACCTCTGCATCCTATCCAACTTTCTGCCAATGTGCCTAGGAGGTAGCAGATGATGATCTGGCCACATGAGTTTCTGCTGTCCACATGGGACATCCTGATGGAGGACTTGGCTTCTGGCTTTGTTTTTGTTCATCCCAGCTGTTTCAGGCATTTGGGATGTGAACCAGCAGATGGAAGTGTGCTTTCTCACTCTCACTTACACTCTCCCTCTGTCTCTTTCCAACCTTTTCTCTCCGCCTCCCTATTTATAAATAAACTTTAAAAAAATTATTTTTGTTGCATATTATGTAGTGTCTACAGCCTCCCAAAATTACTCAATACTGATATTTCTTGAATTTTCCATTTTTTTCTGTAGTTTTATCTCCTGTTTTTCCTTTATACTTTTTTTATCTTACCCTCAATATTTCATTTCCCTTTCTCTCAAATGTTAAAGGAATTAATGAGGAGAAAATCACACCATTTGGGGAAATTGTTACTGTTTTATTATTAAAGGCAAATATCATAGAAATTATTCAATAAAACATGCATTTGATTATGGAATGGGGTATGTTTCATACAAATTTGAACTTTAAATTCTTTATCTGTAAGACAATGTCTATGATATTGAATTAAGGTTATTAAAATATTATTAAAATATTATTAAAATCATGGTTATTAAAATATTTTCCTATATGAAAATATAGGAAAAATAAAACTAAATCCCCTGGAACATATTCAATTTCTCAAGATGCTATTGATGATATTATTGGGGTTGGTATCATTGTGGAGGGTAGGAAATTGGTATGTGCTATTCAATGTAGCAGGATAATCTTTTTTCAAATTTTTTGTTTATATAAGGGGGACAAACTTCATGTATTTCATATATACAGATTTAGGAGTATAGGGATGCTTCCCACCCTACCTTTCCTCCTGCCCATGCTCCTAACATCCCTACTCATTCCTTTCTTACTCTTTTAATTTTTACAATGGCATACTTCAGTTTATTTTGTAATTATAAGCTTAATCCTCAATTAAGTAAAGAATTTAACAAATCGTAAGAAAAAAAAACACTGTTTCTTGATAGCAAAAACATAAACAGTAAACAATAAAAATGCTGTAAACAATAATAAGATCTCAAAATGTCAGTTTCTATCATATACATTACATTTTTTGTGTTCCATAGTTATCACAAATAAGAGAAAGCATGTGGTATTTGCCTTTTTTGGGACTGGCTTTTTTCACTAAGCATAACTCAGCCATAAAAAAGAATGAAATCCTGTCTTTCACAACAAAGTGGATACAACTGGAAGCCATATGCTTAGCAGTATAATTTTGAAAAAGAACATGAGGGGTATTCAACATAGGGAGACTTTGATTGTTTGGTATGACTTTACCAGAAGCATGGATTGAAGAGCAAAATCTTTCTATAAAGAATCCAGAATCCTGTTCCTAAAATTGTCTAGGACTGAAACCATAATACCGATTCTGTAACAAAATGCATATGATATTTTAAATATCTTATAGCCTAGATATGTAATAGGTTATATCATCTATGTTTATATGATTGCCTTTTCTGATGTTCGTATAAAGACCAAGTTGCTTAATGATGCTTTTCTCAGAACACATTCCCATTGTTAAAAAAGCATGACCGTCTCTAATCTTGTAGCAAGAGCAGAGATTCATCTGATCAACATGAAGCATTGATTGCGGAATCTCAGACACTACAGTACACCAGAGGCTCCATTTTAGTGCACAGTATCTCATAAAAGTGAAGCCTGTGTGTTGAGTTATAAGAGAAAGAAGCAGCTGGAAACACTGACAAGCTATGTTATTTCTGTTCTCTGAAAATCTTTAAGAACTGGGTTAGCTGCAGAAACCCATGAGTTCAGGAAAAAGGAAGATAAATATTTAAAGAAAGACAGATCCTGACCTAAATAGCAATAAGCCATAACTCTTTCAATGAGGATTTCTTTTAAAAGTCTCAGATCTTATATCTGCCTGAACGGAATGTACTTGAACTTTGAATTTTAGCCTCCAGCTTATTTTTACACTGTTGAAAAACATATGTGAATTAGCTTTAATGTCATCCTAGACATGAACATGTATTTCTGAAATGTTTATGGGAAGTATTTTCTTCTCTCATCTCTGAGAAGTTAAATGTGTTGTACAGAAACAAATACAGTCCTTAACATTTCATGTATAGCTATCGGAGGCTGAGGCCTGTCTTAGAGAATAGGAATTGAGATATTCTTTCCAAGATAATTTTTAAATAAATTAAATCCATAGTAGTAATGTTTTAGAATATATAAATTGTGAGCACAACTCCAAATTATAATAAAAAATACTTAATGGGATTTGTAATTTATGAATCTCAGATCTTATGTCTGTCCCATACCATAAAAGCATTAATAGAAACACTGTACAAAAGAAAACATACACCAAGTGGCCAGCGCCACGGCTCACTAGGCTAATCCTCCACCTTGAGGCACCGGCACACCGGGTTCTAGTCCCGGTCGGAGCGCCGGATTCTGTCCTGGTTGCCCCTCTTCCAGGCCAGCTCTCTGCTGTGGCCCGGGAAGGCAGTGGAGGATGGCCCAAGTGCTTGGTCCCTGCACCCCACGGGAGACCAGGAGAACTATGGTGGCCTCCAGGTGCTGAGAGCAGTGCCCGGCCAATAGTCAGCAAGAAAACAAGGACTCCAGTGCAGTCACAGAGAGATGAGGCCTTGGAAGTGGCTTTTTCTCCAATGCAGCCTCTGATGAGATCATGGCTCCAGCCCACAACAGGGTTTCCAACTGGTGAGACTTGCAAGCACAGAGTCAGTTTAGGTTGTCCTCAGACTTCTACTCCATAGAAACTGGGATAACAAATGTGTGCTGTTTTAAGCTGCCAAGTATGTCATAATTTATTATACAGTGTAGGAAACTAATACGCTATCATTCTTCTTTCTACAATATTTGACTCCATTAGTCAAAGCCATTTTTTGACAAAATAGATATTTTTTGAGCTGATATCTTGTGCCAGATTGTGCTAAGGATTTATCTCACAATCATGAAAATAGTTAGTAGCAAGCCCATATAGGGGTTCAGGCCTTTTAATTTCTGGACTAGTAACCATTCCCTTACCATAAGCAGACATGGAGGCACTAATTAAAAGTGTGTGATTGGTGCAAATATTCGCATTATAAAAAGTTAGAAGTATCACTCAGAAAAATGTGCCAAATTTGAAGCCATGCTAATAATTGTAATTATCTATGAGTCTTGTTCATATCATTTCTAGTTATCATCATTTTAATTTGCTTACAAGTTTTCTATGTATTTTTTGTGTACTATCTGATATCCAATTATTTTCAGTTTTAATGGAAGTTTGCATAAGCTGATTTTAAGTCAAAATTATTATAATACTTATAGCCAGGAATTAATTTAAATTATATTAATGGAAATTTAGAACTAAATTTTGTTTTAATAGCTTCTATACAATCTATGGTATTGTAATAAAATATTGTAAAATGAATGATTTGGATTCAATTTCTTACTTGAGAGGAACTAATAATTTAAAAGAATATTATATTTTTCTTTTATTCTAATTTCTTTGAGAACTACATTTTAGACTAAAGGAAACCAAAAGTTACATTCAGAGAATAATTACATATCACTAGTGATTGCAGCAAAAGTATTGACCAGGATTTACTAAAATTACATGAATTTTATTAATGTATGTAAACCATGAAACAGGAGAAACACTAACAGTAATGAGATTACTTATGTTTTCCATATTTGAAGTTTTGGGATAAATTGGAGTATAAGTTTGTGTGTGTGTGTGTGTGTGTGTATATATATATATATTTGTTTGGCTGAGAATGCTAAATTTATGTTAATGAATGTTCATTTATTAAACTGGCCCTGTTTAGTTACTAATGGTGTTAATGGTTAAGTATGTTATAATGACAACTGCAAAACAAATATGAGTCACTTGCATTCTATTTTCACCATCATGTGGATTACATTGTAATTTAATATCAGCTTTACCATTTAATCACTCAATTGGCCTTAAGACTAGAGAGTCAACTCGGAAAATATTGGTAATTTGTCCAGGATGTTGTATAGGCTTTCCTACTAGATTAAAATAAAAAAAGTGAAGTCAAGCTGAGAGTCAATACATCCTTAAAATGTCTTACTGCTCAACTTAAATACAGTGAACTTGATTGTATTAACTTTTGATTCTGTAACAGCAAATAGCATTTTTATCATTACCATTTTTTAATTTTTGTTTTGGGGTAAAAATTTCATGTTTTTCCAAAAGGACCATTAATATTAACTTTTAAAATTATTTTGTAATAAGGAGACAAAATTTGGTTAAATTCTAATATTAATAGTGGTGGTGAAAACCAGTGTATTTATACAAGAAAGATGATTTTTCCACACATTAGACAATTATTTTTACCCACTATTTTCCCATTGTGATATATACAAATGTGATTTACTCTATAAGAATCTATGCATCTGTTTTTATGCCAAGACCACACTATTTTGGTTATCATAGACATGTAATAGGTCTTGATATCTTTTTTTTTTTTTTTTTTTTGACAGACAGAGTGGACAGTGAGAGAGAGAGACAGAGAGAAAGGTCTTCATTTTCTGTTGGTTCACCCCACATTGGCCGCTGCAGCAAGTGCGCTGCGGCCTGCACACTGCGCTGATCCGAAGCCAGGAGCCAGGTGCTTCTCCTGGTCTCCCATGTGGGTGTAGGGCCCAAGCACTTGGGCCATCCTCCTCTGCACTCCCGGGCCACAGCAGAGAGCTGGACAGGAAGAGGAGCAACAGGGACTGAATATGACAGCCTGACCAGCACCACAGGTGGAGGATTAGCCTATTGAGCCGCGGCGCCGGCCTGGCCTTGATATCTGGTTTTGTGATTCATTCTGCTTTGCTTTTATTGTTCAAGATTGCACTATTTGTAGTCTTTTGTGTTTACATATGAATTTTAATTTTTTCCTTAATTCTGTGAAGAATATGGTTGATATTATGAGGAGGGTTGCATTGAATCTATAAGTTGTGATGTCTAGTGTGGACATTTTGATACGATTTGTTCTTCCAATCCATGGATTGGATATCTTTCTAATTTTTTGTCTTTGTTTTTATTCATTAGTGTTTTACAGCTTTAATTGTAAAAAAAAAAAAAAAGGTTAACACTCTTGGTTAAATATATTTCAATCTATTTTATTTTTCTAGCTATTATAAATTGGATTATCCTCACAAATTCTTTCCCAGCAAGATCATTATTAGTGTGCAATAATGCTATAGATTTTTGTGTGTTAATTTTATATTCTGAAAATTTGTTGAAATCTCTTATCAGTTCTAATAGTCTGTTTGTGGGGTCTTTTGGTTCCTTATATTTAAGATTATGTTACCTACAAGCAAGAGTAATTTAGATTCCTCCTTTCTGATTTGTAGCTATTTATTTCTTCCTCTGTCCTAATGGCTTTGACTAAGATTTCCAGAAATAGATTGAAAGAGAAACAAGAATGGGCTTCTTTGTTTGGTTCCAGATCTTAGTGAAAATGCTTTCAGTTTTCCCCCATTCAGTATGATGTTTGCTGTGGTCTTGTTGTATGAGGACTTTATTTTGTCAAATTATATTCCTTCCATACATAAGTGTTTTTATAAACATATGCTGTAACATTTTTTTTGACAGGCAGAGTGGACAGTGAGAGAGAGAGACAGAGAGAAAGGTCTTCCTTTGCCATTGGTTCACCCTCCAATGGCCACCCCGGCTGGCGCGCTGCGGCCGGCGCACAACGCTGATCCGAAGGCAGGAGCCAGGTACTTCTCCTGGTCTCCCATGGGGTGCAGGGCCCAAACACTTGGACCATTCTCCACTGCACTCCTGGGCCACAGCAGAGAGCTGGCCTGGAAGAGGGGCAACCAGGACAGAATCCGGCACCCCGACCATGACTAGAACCCAGTGTGCCAGCGCCACTAGGCGGAGGGTTAGTCTATTGAGCTGTGGTATCGGCCACACTGATGTGTTTTATTTTTAAAGTTTTTTTCTTACAAGTTGCTCTTAGAGATTATAAGCTTATATCTTCTCTCCTACCTTGCAGATCTGCGAACATCTCTTTATTTATGACAGGTTTATCTTACCTTACTAGATACAGAATTTTTGTCAACAGAACTTCATTTTCAAGTACTTTACATTTCCCTTTTGGCCTACATACTCAAGTTGTTAATTTCTGTATTTTTAAAATAAATTTATTTTTAAATAAATCTGTATTTTCTAAATAAATATGGTGTGCTGGTGCTGCAAGGCGGAGGATTAGCCTAGTGAGCCATGGCGCCGGCCAAAAATATGCTGTAACATTTTAACCACTGAGATTTTTTTAAGCACTGAGAATTTTTTCTAGGATATCACGAGTACTTTTGTTGTTAGTAAATACATATATTCTAGTCTCTAATTAATATAAAGATGAAACTTCATGCTTATTTTTATAGCGCAATTCAACTAATTAAGGATAGATCACAGACAAGATTGAAAATCTTTTACACTTAATCTGAATTTTTGGATATTTTTTCTGTTATTCAATAGTCATTTTTGCATGATAAACTGTCATCCAATCAGCACTGTAGCTAATTCTTTAATAAGCCGTCACAACATGCCATGAGTGGGTACCAAATAGTTGGTGGGAAAACGAATGAAAAAAGTAATGTGTATTTACTATGAACTTTTTGAAACATCTTTGCATAGCAGTTCAGACACTTCTAGAAATGAAGTATATGATGAGACTAATTAATCCCAAGATAGCACATTCTCTTCTTTCTTTGTAAAATGGTTCTTTATTAAGGAGAAGTGATGTGTGACTATAATGATGGTATTTATTTTTAATGTATTTATCTTATTCATTTAAAAGGCAGAAATACACACACACACACACACACACACAGGCATACCCCTTCCATCCACTGGTCTCTTCCCAAATGTCCATACCAGCCAGGCTAGGGTCAGGCTACAGCCAGGAGCTTTCAGTTCAATCCTGATCCCCCATGTGGGTGTAGACCTAACTACTTAAGCCAACACCTGCTACCTTTCAGAGTACCCTTTAAAAGAAAGCTGGAAACCAGATTGAAGTGGGGCTCAAAACCAGGGACTTCAATACAGGATATAGGCATCTCCAGCAGAGTTAATCATAGAGCCAAATGCCGATGAATCACGATGTCGAATCAAGTACTGAAAAAGTACAAGAAACTGGTGCTAAAATATAAGCTGGTAAAAATATCTGTAACCTGAATTTCTGTTTCAATGAAGATGAATTACGGTCTTCACCCTCCTCCCTAGTTGACAAAAGGGAATCAATATAATTTAACCACCATCAGATATCTGACTGGTCCCCTTGAGAAATAATATTGTACCAGGAGTTTGGTCTTTGTTGGAGATCTTTCAGTTTACTAGATAGACCTTACTTAAGGAACAATCTCATCAATCTTATGCATAACATTCACTCCGTGTGAATTTTCATGGTGTTTATCTCTCATTATCTGGAATGTATATCTCACAAATAAATTTGTTTGCTATATCTTGCCCACAAGGTCCAATTTCTATGATAATAGGATAATGTTTTCAAAGATAGTGGAGCAATGGAGGATGTGATGTAGTATTTTCTCATATAGAACAAAGCTGACACATTCCTGACAGGATGCAATGAGGATGTGGTACTCTCTATGCTGGAGGAAAACAAAGTTTCTTGTGGCTCTTTCTAACTGCTACATGGGTACAAGCATTTGTGAAATGAATAGCTTCATACAAGTCGCTGGGCTCTATGCTCCCTGGTGTAGTGCATAGAATAACAAAACAAGGGCTTCAACTGGAGGAATTCTGTAATTAAATTTACAAGAATTCCCTTTTCTTCTCCAGCACTTGCATTCCTTCCCAAGTCCATGTGATATGCTAATCATGACATAATAGAATTCACTATTCCTATATCTTCTGAGTCTTTGATAGTGGCATAATTCCTTGTGATTAAACTAGAGATGATGCATATTTTCCTTTCTGGATAAAAGGGAATCAGGTACCACAAATGTTCCATTTTGTCATAACAGGATTTACTCAATGGAACAGGGAACGCATTTTGCCAGCTGTGGAATATATTTCAACTATACATTTAGAACTGGGGAGATAAGTATGAGTAGCTTTTAAGGCTTTCTGTGTTCGCTGAGAGATGAATTCAGGACAAATTACATTTCTCAGCTGACCTCAAAGCCTCCACTTTGAGTAGAGGACTGCAGTGACCTCGTGGATTTATCAAAAATTCATGTTTGCTCAGGTGCAGTATAATGAATAATACTTCAAATGTCTGAATATTTCCCACCCTCTAAAAAATTCCCTTGAAAAATGTTCACAGGATACTCTGAGGAAAACTGGAAAAATTATACCCCTTATATAACTGTTTGAACTTACTGGTACATGTTTGTTTACTTTATATGCATCCTATGTCTAGGGTCCGTTTTCTAGGAGCTTTAGAGTTTATGCATTGGTTCATGTCTAAAAATTAGGTTAGAGTTCCTTTGTTCTCCAACTTTGTGTTTCTCTAAGTGTCTTCTCCCAAATTAAAATTATTTAATTGACTTTCATTCTGTTTTACAGCCTAAGGAATAATTTAATTGATGTCCCTTTATTTCATTCAGGATTGAATCAAAGGAGCTTAAACAGTAGTATATTTGTTATTGGAAACACATGCATTTAAGGATATTAATTAAGTAGTCTTTGCAAGGGTGTTTCTTCCTCTAACACTGCAGGCCAAAGCCCACAGACAGACTAAAAGAAAAGACAACAAGGCTTAAACCACAGGAAAATAGATTGACACTCAAGTTACTTCTTGTTTTCCTTGATCTTAGTGATGAAGGCATCCAGTAGAAAACAGAGCCCTTTGTAATGGACCTGAATACTGAACGTGACAGGATACAGAAAAAAACGAATGGAAATCCAGGAAGAAGGACAAGTAGTTGAAGATCCAGCTGTTGATTTTTGTGAGCAAACTCTCATAATGTATTCTACAAAAGGTCTACTGCCTGCCTTCCACCCACCTTAATTAGAAATATATAACAATGGGGCCAGCTCTGTGGCCTAAGTGGTTAAGCCACTGCCTACAGAGCCTGCAGCACCTGGCACTGATTCCAGTCCCAGCTGCTCTATTGCCAATTCAGTTCCCTGTTAAGCCCAAGTACTTGAACCCCTGCACCCACCAGGGAGACCTGGAAGACGCTCCCGGCTTCTGGCTTCAGATTGGCTCAGCTCTAGACATTGCAGCCATTTGGGGAGTGAACCAGCAGATGGAAGACCTCTCTCTCTCTCCATCTCTCCCTCTCTCTTCCTCTGAAGCTCTAATTTCCAAATAAATAAAATAGATCTTAAAAAAAGAAATATATAACAAAAGAGAATTTGGGATAGTTCAGGTTAGTGAAGTTGGCACTTAACAAACCCCTCACATATTTCTTATTCCCAGAAATACCTGGATCAATCAAGGAAGCCACTCCATACAAATCAAATTATTTTGATTATTGCTGTAGAATTTCTGAGGAGTTTGTTAATCATGCTCACCTTAAAAATCTGAGTTAAGAGATGTCAACTGGCTTATCCCAGTCCAGAGTGCCATTACTGTTACTGAAATAAAGAATGTAACCCTTGCAATCACGAGTCTGCCAGTGGCAGTGATTATAATAAGGCTTTCCTTTGCAAGCATGTTGATGCTTTTCCCACCATTATAATTCTCAGTTTACCGGTGAAAGGATTATTGCCCCGGTCTTTTTTAATCCATCCCTGAAGGATCCTCCAGGCCCTTCTTGAGAACACAGTTACCTTGAGAGAGTGAATAATCCATGCAGAATTCACATAGCTAACTTCTTTTACTAATTGCTTTCATTTCTTTACTTGCAGTATATGCCAATTAAGATCCAAAATTTTACCCTTATTTAATATAGACCAACATTAAGTCCAGATTTCATTTGGCCATCCAATAAACTATTATAAGTACTCATCACTGCTGAAATTATAGTCCATATTAATAATTTAAAATCACCTAATCGTATTATATTTTCTTCACTAGAAGAGCACATGTATAATCGTTCACCACTGTTCAATCCCTAGTTTTGGTTAATATAAACTGACAAATACCTGACAAATACTTTAGTTTGCCTTCTATTAGATCATGATTCATTTTCATTCTTCTAAGAGCATGCTGGTATTGAATTCTGTGTCAGAAAGACATGAGATAGTACTCATTGGTCTTAAAAACAATCAGCATCTCTTCAGAGGTATCTGCTTAAAATGAGGCTACTCGGGTCCTAAAGCCAAGGAACACTAGCATTCTCAGTCAGAGGAAGAAATTTTTCTTCTTAAAAGGGAAGTTAAATAGGATTAGGAGTGGTAGTGTAAGTAACCATATCTACCAGAATACATTAAATTCCCTTGTTACAATTTTCAGGATTTCACATTTTTTTATTATCAACATTCTCACTTTCACTAAAGAACCACAGAGAACTTCTGTATTTCATTTACATTGTAAAACTTTCTTTTGTAGACTAAAAATTTGGGCTGCTTTTTTTTTTTATCAGCCCTTTGGATTCAAGAGATAAAATATCCTTTTAGATCAGACATGACTACTCATATATTTCCTTTATGTAAAAAAATACTTCCTACTCTTTCTTGTCTCCTATGCATGACTTTTTCATGCTGTTATTTCCATATTAATTTTCAAAATTATTTTTATGGATTTCAGGATAGGACATGTATTTAATTCATTGTAGGAGTATATTTGAAGGAAATGTTAGCAGCAGATGATACTATCAGAAAATATAATGAGGTGGAGATGGGTATACCATATTTTAATATTTTTGCAGCTGTGTTTCATAATTCCTGTATTATTTCTGTATACTGATTGTCACTATGTCATAAGTAAAGTAATGTAAGTCTGTATGTTATAGAGTGAAAAAAAATAGAGGGGTTACACTGATTGGTAATTAGGGTTACTGCCTGGTTGACCTTGAATGTGTGAAAGGGGAGATTTTGTGGTTGGTCCTGACATATATGAGGCTTTTACATATGAGTCTAAAAACAGAATGAGAAGAAATCAGATTCAAAGCAGCAGAGATGTTTTCTTGCTGATCTTAAAGAAATAATTGCCAAGCTGTGGATAGGACAGTAAACAACAGGGAACCTCTCCAATGAGAAAGAAAGCTGGAAGCTCAGTATTACAAAGAAGAATGAATGAATCCTAACAACATGAATGAAAGAAGAATGAATGAATCCTAACAACATGAATCAACTTGGAAAAGGGCCTAAGACTTTAGATGAGATAGCCATCACCTTGATTTCAGACCATCAGCAAAGAACTCAACTAGCTGTACCAATCACCTGATCTTTAGAAACAGGAAGATAATAAATTAATCTTGCTTTAATCCCCTTGGTTTGTGAATATTTGACACATAGACATAGGAAACTGATATAATTGATTAAGGTATAAACTATGACACTAGCAAAGAAAATACTATACATGAAAAAGTCTAATGAAATTGTTTCAGACCACTGAGGGAGGGAGGAAATTATCATATTCTTGGAATCATATCTATAAAATTCATAAAACCTGTTCTCTATATACTAATAAATAAAAATGTAAGTTTAAAAAAAGATACAAACAGGACTGGTGCATTGGTGCAGTAGGTTAATCCTCCGCCTGCAGCACCAGCATCCCATATGGGTGCCGGTTGTAGTCTTGGCTGTTCCTCTTCCAATCCAGTTCTTTGCTGTAGTCTGGGAAAGCAATAAAAGATGGCCCAAGTGCTTGGGCCCCTGCACCCACGTGGGAGATCAGGAAGAAGCACCTGGTTCTGGCTTCAGATTGGCACAGTTCTGGCTGTTGCAGCCGTTTGGGGAGTGAACCAACAGAAGGAAGACCTTTCTGTCTCTCCCTCTGTCTGTAACTCTACCTCTCAAATAAATTAATAAAATCTTTTTAAAAATATCAGTCGCCCCAAAAAAGACACCAAGGGGCTGGCACTGTGCCATAGCAGGTAAAGCTGTCTGCAGTGCCAGCATCCCATATAAGTGCCAATTTAAGTCCTGGCTCTCCACTTCTTATCCAGCTCCCTGCTAACACACCTGGGAAATTAGGAGATGATGGCCCAAGTATTTGGGCCCCTGCACTGGTGAGGGAGACAGGTAAGAAGCTCCCGACTTCTGGTTTAGGATTGGTCCAGCTCCAGCTGCTGGAGCCATTTGGGCAGTGAACCACTGGATGGAAGATTCTCTCTCTCTCTCTCTCTCTCTCTCTCTCTCTCTCTTTCTCTTTCCACTTTCCTTTCCTCTGCCTCTACTCTTGGTAACTGTGACTTTCAAATGAATAAATAAATCTTTAGAAAAAAAATACCAAAAGACTTGGTAGAATCCTCTTTTGTCAATACCATTATTAAAACATATGTCAGAGTCACAAACAACAAAGCAGAAATAACTTAGGATACCACTAACTGCAGTGTCATCACTAAAAGAAATTTGGACAAAGTTAAAAGTTATGAAAAAATCTGTCTTGTCTATCATCATTCACAAGTGGAATAGACCATTTGTCCAATTTTCCTCTAATTACTCCCGAACTGATTTAAATCTCTGTAGCCATGCCATTTTTTCCTATTGTCTCACTTCCAAAATGTACACCATGATCTTTGAACAAATTCCATTACTTAGAAACCATCTAATTTATCTCATTTGATACAGGTGCCCATCGTTACCTTAACTAAATTATTTTCTTCCCTTAATTTCTTTCTTTCTACCCCCAGCAATCCCCGTTTAAGATACTGAGGGCGATGTGTTGCAGAGAACATCTTCCGTGCTTGGTGGAAAACAGTCTCATGGATCGCCTTTTACTGACTGCTTTCCTACTTCAATTGGCTCTCTTTCCTCCACATCCATTCACAAAGTCTCTTCTATTTGTTCACCCCTGACAGACTGGACCTTTCTCGTCCATATAGTTCTCCAGGTATGCTTTCCAGTTTATCTCCTACCGTTCCAGAGTTTATAAAGTAGCAAATGGAATACTTTATGTCCACTATATCACACCTTAAAACTTCAGACATTTTTTCTGGTGGTTCTTTTAACAGCTCTGCTAAGACTGCCTGCCATTGTTTCCTGAATGAACATAAACAGCTCTTTTCATGGCTAAGATTTGCTGTAGTATTAACAACACTCATTTGGCTAGAAATAATAGACAATATATTATCTGAATAAGATTGTAGACTGAGACATTTTATGGCTTCGTTTCAACAAATGCTCCTGTGATTAGCAGACCAGAGTTAGATAGGGAGTCAGACAATTACCAGCTTTCATTTGGAAGTAACATGTGCCTTAATTATCCACATTTCACTGATCAAATCAAATATGCTGACCTTACCTGGCTCAAAGAGAGCAGGTAACTTAAACATCTCATGTGCCCAGGGGGAAAAGCAGCAATATCAACACACAGCAGTAATATCTTTAAACGTGCCAGTGTTAATTGACACCTTTATATTCTTTTACAAACTATTTTATTCATAATGATATCTTTGGCAATTTATTTTCAATCTACTTTTTCAAACAATTTTTATTTATATAAGGTGAATAGATGTCACATATTTCATATATACCGATTTAGGATCATAGTGATACTTCCCATCCAACTCTCTCTCAGGCCTATGCTCCCACAATCTCTCCTCCTTCATTTTTTCTTTTAATTCTTACAATGGCATACTCTATGCTTATTTTTTAATTGTAAGATTAACCCTCCACTAAGGAGAGAGTTCAGCAATAGTTCAAAGAAAAAAACAGGTTTCCACAACAGTAGAGACAAGGGCTGTAAATAATAATCAAATCTCAAATGTCAATTTCACCCATATGTATTACATTTTTTGTACTCTCTTTAAGTACAATATATCAGAGAAATTACAGTCAGTTACGATTAATTTGTCTTTTTGAGACTGACTACTTCACTAAGCACGATGTCCACATTTCTCGCATCCATTTTGTCGCAAAACAAGATATCATTATTGAGTATTTTTCCCCAACTCTTTTAGACTTACTTATCACCAATATTCTAATCTCAGATTTATACCAGGCACTCAGCATACTTTTCTCTCTTCATTCTCATGGCTGCATCTAACTTGTAGGAGCTGATGACTCAAAATTTATATTTCTATCCTAGCTATATATGCTTTGGTTATCCCATCTGTATCCCATATATTAACAGTGAATCTGTATTTTCAAGCCTTGCCTGACCAGTACATAATATCAAATTACCTGAACTTTGAGTATAACTCACTTTAATTCCTAGTCCAATTGAATGACACAATTCTGAAGTTACACTCTCTCTTTAAGTAAATGCAATTATCTCCCCAATCCCTCTGCTATTTCTAGTTTTTTCTACTCTTGAATCCACTTATATTATAGTGGAGAGAGTGATGTATATTAAACCAGTACACACACACACACACACACACACATGCACTGCAGTGGTATCAAGAAAAAAAGAATTGTGTTATGTTTCATAGAATCCTCAACCTTTTTAACAATTCTTTTCATGACTTGGAACTTACTGACCTATACAGACTTTTTTTCATTTTTCAATCTTAGCTTCCCATTTTGTATTTAACTGCACAGAATGACATGTATTGTTTTACAAGCTGGACAATATTTCTTGCCACCATCATTTCTTCTGGGGTCTTTTATTCCTAAGTTGCCTGTGAGTTTTGTCCAATTAACTCCCTCTCATCCTTTAAGTGTTAGACATGCTACCACTTTGCTGACACATCCATTCTCCAGTCCTCTCTCTCGTGGAATCCTATTAATTTCTCTGACACTGAACTTTGTCTTACAATATTTATCTATTTATCTTCAGGTCAGAGACTGTTTCATCTTTGATTCTAAACTGTTTTATACAATTTTTGTGAATAATATTAGAATAAGAAAAAATTAGACAAGAAAAAGTTATAAATAAAATGAATGTTTTTAGAGATGAATGTCAGTTATTCAAAATTCAATTATTTTCACAATAAAAATAATGTACCTGAAACAAGCTTATTAATAGTGTTTATAATCACCGACTTCTTTGTTATTTTATCAGTTTTGGCTTTTACTAGAGAACTGATTAATACATGGAACTCCCACTCTGGGTAGGACATTTACCAACCAAACAATATATTGCTACTATTTTTCCTGAATAACATATTGCTCTCTTCATCATTAAATGGCACCAAACTTGTTACCTGATTCCCAAATCAGAAACTCAACCTTCATCTTATGTGTCCTGCATTTGATTGTCCTCTGTGTTAAAAAAATAACATGGCTTTCTTTATATCCTTTAAAGATTACAAACATCTTGTACATCTCCTCTAGCTATACTATCAATTTCTATAGTTAATTTCCACATTATCTTATATCACCTAAATTGCTTCACCCATCAAACTGTCTTCCTACTTGCAGATTTTTGCATTCAAATGTATCATCCACATTCTTCCTTTTCTTATTTCCCTTAGTGGACCTCGTGTGTCAAAAGGGAAAACCGAAGGTCGCCTTTTCCTCAAGTATGTGGGCTAGAGCTCCTTGGCTCAGGGTGCTTTTATTGGAAGGTTGGAAATTAACAAATACCAGAGTAGAAAGGCCTCTTCCATGTATCTAGGATGACGACAGTCTTTCCTTAACCTACAGTCTCCCAGAGAAGGAATTCCATGTGCCTCTGACCCCTTTGGGATTCTAGCCTGGAAAGATATTCAAAGATTATTATTTAAAATCCTTGGTAGAATAAAATGGAACTTATTTGAAAATGAAAACAATTGAAAAATATTACAAGATGAAAAAAAGTGCTGAAAGAAACAGATGGACTTTCGATTATTTAAAACACTTATGAATATGCCTTCAGAAAACAGATCAAATCAGAGGAAGTTGAGACCAAAATTAATGGCTTGACACATACAGGAAAATTAATAGAAAAACAATTGGAGTTTTAGATGTAAGACTAGGAGTAACAAATCAATTGAGTATGACAATTTCTCAGTATGTGCCTTCGTACCTAGGGTACTCATAGAGTTCCATGCATTAGTGATGAGAAAGAACTCTTAACTAGACATATCCTGAAGAAGTACATGATTCTAAGAGTAAAAATAATTTCACAACTTTCATATTTATGAAAAAATTATCAGCAAAGGAACATCGTTGTAAAATCATCTTTGCAGTTAAACATACAATATGTATGTAACGATTACTATATTTGTTTTGAGTGATGGGGTGCTCAAAAAATCACTTTTTTATTTTTTAAAACATTTATTTATTTATTTGAGAGGCAGAGTTACAGAGAGAGGGAGAGAGAGAGAAAAAGGTCCTCCATCTGTTGGTTCATTCCCCAAATGGCCACAATGGCTTGGGCTGGGCCGATCTGAAGCCAGGAGCCAGGATGTTCTTCCAGGTCTCCCACACCAGTGCAGGGGCCTAACCACTTAAGCCATCTTCTACTGCTTTCCTAGACCATATTAGGGAGCTGGATGAGAAGTGGAACACCCAGGGCACAAACCAGCACCAATATGGGATGCCGGCGCCGCAGGTGGAGTCTCAGCCAATTATGCCATAACGCTGGTCCCAGGAAAATTTTTGTCCTATTATTTGTTTCTGTTCTGGTTCTTGACACAGAGCTCCTAAATCCCTTAGAATTTTTTGGATAATATGGTGCTTTTGGTTCTAATGAAGTGATGGTTGGGCTCACAGATGAGGGCTGGCCACCAGAAGGAAAGAACAAGCCATGAACAGAAACTTGGAACTTCCATCCCTGTCTCCCATTCTCTAGGAGGGGAAAGAGACTGGGAATAAAGCTAATCAATGATGTCTACATAATGACACCTCCACATAAACCCCTGAATATGGGGTTCAGAGAGCTTTTTGGTTTGGAAACAGCTGTGTGCTGGGAGGGTAGTGCATCCCACCTCCACAGAGACAGAATTTCTTCTGTGGATCTTATCAGATCTTCCTTTATATATCTCTTGATCTGGCTGTGTATTTGTTTCCTTTATGTTATCCTTTATTAACAAAGCAGTGAACATCAAATAAGGAATTCCCTGAATTGTATGAGTTACTCCAACACATTGTCCTAGGAGGGTCCTGGGAACCCCAACTGATAGCTGGAAAGTTAAAGGTATAGGTCATAACTTGCAACAGGCATATGTAGTGGGGGTTAGTCTTGCAGGACATGGGTGCTCATTCCATGTGCTTTCTACCATCACCTGTAGTGGGTCCTTCTCAAGTTTGTCTGTTCTGGCTGTTGACTTTGTGATCTGTCTCATCTTTGCCTCATTCTTATACCTTATCAACTATACTATCTCAGCCAAAAATTAATGATAGCAGGAAGGATTGGAGAAAAAAGTTTGAGTTTACCCAAAGACCTCATTCTATGAAGGAAAAATAAAAGAGGGTTTTTAAAAAAAATTAATTTATTTATTTGAAAAGCAGTTACAGAGAGAGAGAAAGAAGGGAGGGGGAGGAGAGAGAAGAAGAGGAGAGAGAGGGAGGTAAGAGAGAGAGAGAGAGAGAATCTTCCCTCCAATGATTCACTCCCTAAATGGCTGCAACGACCAGGGCTAGGCCAAGCCAAACCCAGGAGCCATGAGAACTTTTCCCAGGTCTCTCTTGTGAGTACAGGAGCCAGAGCACTTGGTTCATTTTCTGCTTCTTTCCCATGTGCACTAGCAGTGAGCTGGGGTGGAAGTGGAGCAGCTGGGACTCAAACCAGCTAGGATGCAAGTGCTTTAGGTCCTGGATTTATTCCATTGCACTACAGCTCCTGATCCAAGAAGGTGTCTTGATGTATTCTAAATGAAAAGAAGAAAAGGAGTTGGAGAGATTATGGATATGGGATGAGTCAAACAGTGACCTTCAGGGAAAGAACAATTTTTATCTTGCAGCAAACAAAAGTAAAATCACGTTAAGGTGGAATAATAATAATTAATTCAATAGGAAAGCAATACTAAAAAAATCCAAATAATAGTGGAGAACAGAATGTGTAAGAATGTCAACATGGAGTAAAGGAAGCTTTGATCTAAAATAAGTACTGGGGCCAGCATTGTGGCGTAGCAAGTAAAGCCACTGCCAATGACACCTTCCATGTATGTACCATTTGAGTCCCAGCTATTCCACTTTCCACCAGCTCCCAACTAATGGCCTAGGGAAAAACAGCTTAAAATGGCTGAAGTGTTTGGGCCCCTGCCACCCACTTCAGAGGACGGGGTGAAATTCCTCCTCCTGGTTTCAGCCTGGCCCAGTGCTGGCTGTTGTGGTCATCTGGGGAGTGAACCAGCAGATGAAAGATCTCTTTCTCTCTCTGTAACTTTACCTTTCAAATAAATAAATCTTTTTTAAAAATAGGTTCTACTAAACTGGTAGGAAATCAAGTATATCCATATCTTAAATGAAAATAAAAGGCAGAATTTATGAGTTGATAGCTTTATTTAAGAAAATTTTATCTCCCTCTTCAACAAATGAATGTATTTCTGTTAAAGGAAGAATTTATTTCACATTAAAATGATTGTAAATAGATATTCTACTAAGTCATGTCAAGAACTGAGTGAAAAGAAAAAGTATGTTGAAGTCACTTCTTAGCATTGCACACAGTGATCTGAAAACTGTGAACTTTTTGATAAAGGAATTTTAAAGCTAAATAATTTGGGTATTGAAAACCACTAGCAGTCACTTAGATGATTACAACAAATATTGTTAAACTTTCCTAGGTTGTCACAGTTAATTGCGGGACACCAAAATCAATTATAGAAACTATAAAAGAGGACTTCAAGAAGTTCATGAAAATATATAATATGAAATGGCTATTCCTGGATTTCAAATTTGTTTATCACCAAAATAATCTCTCTTTTAATTCATTACTTCACAAAGTACCCCTGGATATTCCACAAAAAGAATTGGAAATTATAGTTAAGGCCCCAAATTGCTGTTTATAAAGACTTACAGTGAAAAATAACAATGTTTTATCAAACTCTGCTTTAAATTTTTGTTAAACAGATTGTTAAGAATTATATAGTAGGGCAGATTTAATTATTTGAGAATATTTAAACATTTATGTGAATGAAGGTCAACATCTTCTCAGTTGAACAGTACTTATGGCCTATATTCCTGCTGACCTTTGGTCTTTTTATATGTTTTTGTTGAAATCTTTATTTGTGGGGCATTAAGCCTTTGATTATACAGTAAATTAAAAATCTGTTATCTCAGGGCTGATGTTACGGTACGGTGAGTTAAACAACCACCTGTGATTGCAACGTCCCATATGAGCATCAGTTTGGGTCCCGTCTGCTCTGCTTTTGATTCAGCTCCCTGTTATTGTGCCTGGGAAAGCAGTTGAACACCGCCCAAATACTTGGGCCCCTGCCACTAACCTGAGAGACCTGATTGGAGTTCCAGGCTCCTGGATTTGGGATAACCCAGCCTCAGCCATAGTGGCCATGTGAGGAATGAGCCAGCATATGTAAGACCTTTCTCTCTCTCTCTCTCTCTCTCTCTCTTTCTCTCTCTCCCCATCTGCCTTTCAAACAAATAAACAAATTTTAAATAATTTTTGTCCCCCAAATTTAAAAATACCAAAAAAGGAAAAAAAGACATGGTTAAACATTAGATTTCTTAGCATTGAAGATTTATAAGCAACCTGCCATAATATTTCCTAATAATAAAATTTGATTTCATGGTATTTTACATAACTGTCTTTAGATGTTTTAAAGTGGGGTTTAATAAGAGTCCCTACACACAGTGTATCTATTTCTAAGCTCCCATGGCATTGTCTGCTCAATTTTAAACTCACACTAGTAATCAGATGGATAAAGGAACCACTGAAGAAATAAATGCATCCTGTGCTAACTTGTGGTACTGAATTCCCTTTGAATTTACATTTCAAAATTTCCATTTTGAAAACTGTTAGAACTCTATATTGGTAGAAGTTAGGATTTGTCATAATCATCTAAGCCTTTGAAAAAACCATGTTAAAAATGATTTGCAGCTACTCAAAGGTTGTCAGCTCACACTGATAAAAATATTGGACTCTTGTACTTTTGATTCTCTCTGGAAATATACTCTTGAAGACTGTTTCATTCTGTAATGTTATGTTTCCATAGAAAATCCCCAAAGGAAAACTCTTAAAATACCTACCACTAATAGTACTGTGTAAATGAAATGGCAGAGTTGTTTTTCTCTGTTTCACTCTTCACTGTGAATATGATGTTTTTGGTATAATTTCACTGGATAATGGGTGACATCAAAATATATTGGTTAAAATTATGCAATTAAAATTTTTCAGTTGAGACAAATTCCAAAGTAAAAAATAATGGAAAGCAGTAATAAAAGGACTCTTTTGACCCATCAAAGGACAAAGATTCTTATCAGATTGTTAGATAATATTCAGTTATATAGATACCCATATATATATATTTATATCTTAAAATCAATAGGTTTTGTTTTTCTCTAAGTAAAAATAAAATAATCAGCAATGAGACAACAAATGCATTAGAAACATAGGAGTATAGAGTGGAAATATTAAGACAGGTACCATTAAAGTTTGTAAATCAAACAAAGAATATCACAAGATATCAATAAAATATACTAGGGACAAAGGTTTGCAGTAATTAATCCATTTTTCATGAACACCATAACAGCTAAATGCAATGAAAACATAAATAGGGACTGTTCAACATATCTTTTTAACACTTAGATCTTGTAAGCAAAAAATAAGGGCAAATATTCAATGAATAAGACAATCAATAAACATTATTTGATATATTTAACGAATTAAAAGTCCTTCCAATTGTGAGCATATGTATTTTTCAGATAGCCATATGATATTTATATCTTTGCATTATTTTTCCCCTTAGAACAATATTTCTGAAACGATTGAAGACTTAGCAGTGGTTTGTAAGATCATGGAGTATAAGCTATTGTATGATTGAATTAATTTCAAGAATATTTGTGCTCAATTTACATTATCTTAGAAATTTTCTATATGTATATATGAGAATATGTGTATTAAATGCATTTCTAAATTTAATATATACATATTTGTATATTAGATTCTTTTTTCTACATATTATGTTGAAAATTTCTAATTTCTTACATCAAACTACTTAGTTTCTTTATATTCATCCCCTTTCCTGAATCTCCTAATTTCTAAAACTACTGGCTGTTCATGAGCTGTGATCTCTAACGGTAAATAAGTGGATATGGATGAATAGAAACCTGTCACCCACTCTAAGAAACTATTTATATATTATTAGCTTTCTGAAAATATTTCAGCATTATGATTTTTCAATGTATAGTGTGTTCAGTCATATAAAATTATATTGAAATATGTTGTGTAATAGATTAAGAAATATTTTTGACAGGCAGAGTTAGACAGAGAGAGAGAGAAAGGTCCTTCTTTTCCATTGGTTCACCCCCCAAATGGCCTCTATGGCAGCGCGCTGTGCTGATCCGAAGCCAGGAGCCGGGTACCTCCTCCTGGTCTCCCATGCAGGTGCAGGGCCCAAGCACTTGCACCATCCTCCACTGGAAAAATCTTCCATGCTCATGGATTGGAGGAATCAATATCATCAAAATGTCCATTCTCCCAAAAGCAATTTATACATTCAATGCAATACCAATCAACATACAGAAGACCTTCTTCTCAGATCTGGAAAAAATGGTGCTGAAATTTATATGGAGGCACAAGAGACCTCGAATAGCTAAAGCAATCTTGTACAACAAAAACAAAGCCGGAGGCATCACAATACCAGATTTCAGGACATACTACAGGGCAGTGGTAATCAAAACAGCATGGTACTGGTACAGAAACAGATGGATAGACCAATGGAACAGAATTGAAACACCAGAAATCAACCCAAACATCTACAGCCAACTTATATTTGATCAAGGATCTAAAACCAATTCCTGGAGCAAGGACAGTCTATTCAATAAATGGTGCTGGGAAAATTGGATTTCCACATGCAGAATCATGAAGCAAGACCCCTACCTTACACCTTACACAAAAATCCACTCAACATGGATTAAAGACCTAAATCTACTACGACCTGACACCATCAATTTACTAGAGAACATTGGAGAAACCCTTCAAGATATTGGCACAGGCAAAGAATTTCTGGAAAAGACCCGGGAGGCACAGGCAGTCAAAGCCAAAATCAACTATTGGGATTGCATCAAATTGAGAAGTTTCTGTACTGCAAAAGAAACAGGAGAGTGAAGAGACAACCGACAGAATGGGAAAAAATATTTGCAAACTATGCAACAGATAAAGGGTTAATAACCAGAATCTACAAAGAGATCAAGAAACTCCACAAAAACAAAACCAACAACCCACTTAAGAGATGGGCCAAGGACCTCAATAGACATTTTTCAAAAGAGGAAATCCAAATGGCCAACAGGCACATGAAAAAATGTTCAAGGTCATTACCAATCAGGGAAATGCAAATCAAAACCACAATGAGGTTTCACCTCACCCCAGATAGAATGGCTCACATGCAGAAATCTACCAACAACAGATGCTGGAGAGGATGTGGGGAAAAAGGGACACTAACCCACTGTTGGTGGGAATGCAAACTGGTCAAGCCACTATGGAAGTCAGTCTGGAGATTCCTCAGAAACCTGAAGATAACCCTACCTTTCGACCCAGCCATCCCACTCCTTGGAATTTACCCAAAGGAATTTAAATTGGCAAACAAAAAAGCGGTTTGCACCCTAATGTTTATTGCAGCACAATTCACAATAGCCAAGACCTGGAACCAACCTAAATGCCCATCAACGGTAGACTGGATAAAGAAACTATGGCATGTGTACTCTTTAGAATACTATACTGCAGTAAGAAACAACGAAATCCAGTCATTTGCAACAAAATGGAGGAATCTGGAACACATCATGCTGAGTGAAATAAGCCAGTCCCAAAGGGACAAATACCATATGTCCTCCCTGATCGGTGACAACTGACTGAACACCAAAAAGGAAACCTGTTGAAGTGAAATGGACACTATGGGAAACAGTGACTTGATCAGCATAGCCCTGACTGTTAATGAACAACTTAATACATTATCCCTCTTAGTAGTTTTTTTTTTTTTTTGTCTGTTCTACTTAATATGACTGGTTTAATTCTGTAATTAATACACAGTTATTCTTAAGTGTTGAAATTTAACTGAAATGTGATCCCTGTTAAACATAAGAGTAGGAATAAGAGAGGGAAGAAATGTACAATTTGGGACATGCTCAAGCTGACTTGCCCCAAATGGTGGAGTTAGAAATGTGCCAGGGGATTCCAATACAATTCCATCAAGATTGCATGTACCAATGTCATCTCACTAGTCCAAGTGATCAATTTCAGTTCACAATTGATCATAATGAAAGGACTAAGAGTCAAAGGAAGCACATAAACAAGTCTAGTACCTGCTAATACTAAATGATAGAATAAATAAAGGGGAGAGTGATCCAACATGGGAAGCTAGATACTCAGCAGACTCATAGAATGGTGGATGTCCTAAACAGCACTCTGGCCTCAGAATCAGCCCTAAAGGCATTCTGATCTGGCTGAAAAGCCCATGAGAGTATTTCAGGCATTGAAAGCCAAGACACTCTGGAAAAAACAAAAAACAAAAACAAAAACAAAACAGAAAACCTAAATGAAAGATCTCTGTGAGTGAGATCCCAGTGGAAAGAACAGGTCTTCAAAGAAGGAGGTACCTTTCTCTGAAGGGAGGAGAGAACCTCCACTTTGAATATGACCTTCTCTAAACAAGATAAGAGTCGGTGAACTCAAAAGGCTTCCATAGTCTTGGAAACTCATGACTGGAGCATAGGGAGATTACTGATGCCATAAACAGGAATGTCAATTGGTAAAGTCAACAACAGGAGTCACTGTGCACTTACTCCTCATGTAGGATCTCTGTCCTTAATGTGCTGTACATTGAGACTTAATGCTATAACGAGTACTCAAACAATATATTTCGCTTTGTGTTTCTATGGGGGTGCAAACTGTTGAAATCTTTACTTAATGTATACTAAACTGATCTTCTGTAAAAAAAAAAAAAAAAAAAAAAAAGAAATTATCAATTCCCAACTTGACTCTCACTGGGATTAAACATGACAATAGGTCTGATCTGATTTCATCATCATTTAAAAAATCATCTATTATTTTTCACTTTATGTTTGTGTGGGAGTAAACTGTTGAAATCTTTACTTAATGTATGCTAAACTGATCTTCTGTGTATAAAGAGAATCCAAAATGAATCTTGATATGTTGGAAGGGGAGAGGGAGTGAGAAAGGGGAGGGTTGCGGGTGGGAGGAAAGTTATGGGGGGGAAGCCATTGTAATCCGTAAGCCGTACTTTGGAAATTTATATTCATTAAATAAAAGTTAAAAAAATGTAAAAAAAAAAGAAAAAAAAGTATGAAAAAAATAGATGCTTAAAATAAAAGCAAAATGTTGGTGAGTGCATAAATTATCAATAAAGTTTACTTTCAGTCTACTGAAGTCCCTAATAAAATGCTATATATTGTCAAGTGTATAAAATTTCCAACTGACCAAGTGTAAAAAACATCTTTGATTCAATAAACGTTCTAACACTTCACAGTAGTTACTATTACCATTTTTTATTTGCTGGTAAAGGAACTGAGCTTAAAACTATGAAAATGACTACTAAATACAGAATTGTCTTCAACAATGAAGGTAAATGGACTATATGACGGTAACTTATTTTTATGAAGAAACACAGCTTGGACTGTTTCAACTGCATTCCCCTGGTTCTGAATCTCTAAGAATGGACCAGCTGAGAAGACTGCCTTTGAAATTCTCTGCAGCAATAAATGTACAGATTACTCTAGAACACTTGATTTGCTATTACTTTGTATACATTTGGAACTGCAAAATTCATGATATTTTCTAGTTTTGTTAAAAGCAAGAGAATACAGATATAAACTGATGATCAAGTTACAGTAACAGAATGAAAATTCCTATGCAGCTTACTGTTTTACTGTCTCGCCTTTTTTTATTTTTATATTTTGAAAGTGTCATAGTTCTCAGGTAAACTATTTGCAAAATCCATCCATTTAAAATTTTCTACCTTTCTTGAATTAAATGAGAACATAAATATTCAAATTAATCACTGTCTATAAGAGGATATCCCATGAGATGTATAGATAATTGAAGTCTATTCTTTTCATTAATCATGATTAGACAGATAAAGATTACTGAAATGCCCTCTCCTCGTTAATCATCACTGATGATTTTAGTCACACCTTCTCAGGGCCTGATCTTCTCTTTCTTATAAAATGATTCTAAGAAACCTGTTGTTTTAAATTAATTTTACTCTACATTCCTGTATTAAGTCCTCCACAGTAGTAAATGCTCTTCTTTCCTATAATTACTGCATTTCTTACTACTTGAACCACCTTTTTTCCTCAATTTCAGGGTTGTATAGAATGAAGAAAATATCTGTCTATAGATGAGAGTTTGCATTTGGTTAGGTATTCTTCTCATGTAACCCACAGGGCCACCATCTGCTGTATTGAATACATGATTGATATTTATACTCATAGTTTTCCTATGAAGGGATTTTTATCACTGTGATCTTCAAACTATGATATGAACAAACAGAGTGTCTCATATCTTGCAGAAAGAATATGAAGATCTACAATTTGACTGTTGCTCTGTTGACTCTCTGTCCAGGCTTTCAATCCATCTCTAATCGAGGCTATTCAGATCTTAAACACTGTCATTTGAAGAAATGGCTTGAAAAAAAATCACATATTGTGCAGACTTTGTAACCAAATCTAAGAATGCATAAAAAAATTAAAAACACATAAATCAATTTGTAATTATTTTTAACATTGCTTCTATTGAAAATTTTAAAAATTCATAGTGTAGCAAGCCAGTCAAAATACAACTTTCTGAAATGTGTTTACATTTTTTAAGCAAGCAGATTTCAGAATGGTGATTAATGACATATTTTCACTGCTTACTAAAATCTACATAAATTTGCAAGTTAAGCATCTGAGTCAAACACTCATATGATTGTTTCTCACTAGCTCGCTCTCTGTATATGTGTGTGAGAGAAAGAAAGAAAACTACAGTAGCACTGTCATGAATTTCTACTAAAAACATATGTGTGGTATATAAAGGTAGAAAATATAATAAGCTCTCTTTACAGACTGAAAAAAATTCCATCTGACATATACCTGACTCAGTTTAAACATTCCCATTTTCTATAATATCTTTGCTTTTCATTAATTACTTTTAAAATGACAGATAAAATTGGATGTATTTATACTGCACAGCATGATGTTTCTTTTTTAGTATGTATACATTGTTCAATGGCTAAGTTTGACTAATTAACAATCATGTAAGTACATTAGTATTTAAACACAACATTCAACTGTTTTGCATTTTTCAAGAATCAAATATATCATTGCTAACTAGTCACCATATTGTACAGTAGATCTTTTGCACTTACTGTTTTATCTAACTGCAATATATCCTTGAGCAACATTTCCCCATATCTTCTTCCCACAATTATCTCAGCCTCTGATAACCACCATTCTATTCTCTACTTCCATGAAATCAATTTTATATTATACATTCTGTATATCAATGAGAGTACGCAGTATTTTTCCTTCTCACCTTGGCATTTCATTCAGTATAATTGCTCCAGTGTGTGTTTTTGCAAACAACACAATTTTGTTCTTTTGCATGGATGGATAATATTCCATTGTGTATCAGGGCTCTTTAAAATGTTTGTTAAGAAACTGAATTGGGGCCAGCACTATGGCGCAGCGGGTTAAATTCTGGCCAATCCAGCTCTCTGCTATGGCCTGGGAAAGCAGTGGAAGATGGCTCAGTCCTTGGGCCTCTGAACCTACATGGGAAACCCGGAAGAAGCTCCCGGCTCCTGGCTTTGGATCGGTGCAGTTCTGGCCATTGCGGCCATCTGGGGATTGAACCAGAGGATGGGAGACCTCTCTCTCTGTCCCTGTTAGGTAGGAAGTCAGAAATTAGTTTATGCGTGTTTGACAAGGGCCTAAGGAATTCACATCTACAGCAGCTGAGCATCCACATTTCAAAGTCACCCCATAACCTTCCAAGTTCAGCCCAGTATCTGCACTTTAAAGTCCTGCCTGGATCCTGATAACCTTCCAGGGGGTCCTGCCCCTTCTACCCGGCCTGATAAACATCCTCCCTCTAAGCCTGGTGCCCTAGAGAGAAGCCCTATGCCAGCCAGACTCCCCCTGTATGACAACTTCAGGGGGAAAACTCAGAAAGGAATGTTTCATATTTACACCCAAGAAGTCCTTCGTTTTGGAGGAGAAGAAGGAGCAGGGGAGGGAAAAGGCAGGAAGACAAGACTCATCTCCTTAAAAGCTCCAGCCTAAACGTGAACTAGGCACTCTCTCTCAGATTCTGCCTGGAGAGGTGCTCATCCGTTCTTACAGATTTCCCTACCCTAATGAACTTTGCTACTTTGCTTTCCACTGCTCTCTGTCTCATGCCTGAGTTCTTTCTTGCATGAAGACAAGGACCCTTTGCTTCTCCAGGAACATCTCTACCTCTCTCTGTAACTCTTTCAAATAAATATAATAAATTTAATAAAAAAGAAATTGAATTAAGATCACTACATTTTTCTGCAAAACGATTTTGAAATCCATACATAGTTATTTTCATTATATACATTTTCCATAAATTTTGAGGAACTCTTGTATATATGGCACATTTTATTTATCCATTCATTCAAGGTTGAACACAGGTTGACTCCATAATATTTATTAATACTTTTTATTAATACATTTATTAACACTATGTTGCAATTCATATTAGAGGTCAGTTATTTCTTAAAAAATACTGAATTTACTTCCTTTGGATGTAAATCCAATACTTTCATAAGAGTTCTGAGTAAGAAGATAAATTATAGGATCATCCAACAAAGAAATAAGAAAATAAATATTAAGACCATTGATAAATTTCTAGAGCTTAATTCCTACAGACCTGAATAGTACAATTGCTGTATAGTGAATCTAAGATGTCATCAGGAGGAATGCCATTACATTCCACGCAACTAGGAGTGGCAGAGCACAAAGCACTCTCAATTGCATTCTGACACTTCATCAATTATAATCAGTGACCCAAGTTTAGATATATTCAACAGAGAAAAGAATGTGCATCATTGAATCAATTATATACAGTAGTTTAGTGTAAAATTTATTATAATTGCATATAATGATCTTGTTTTGAATGAATGTGTTTTTGAAATAACAAATGTCTTTTTAAGAGAAGTGTATATCAATATATTAATATTAATGATCTCTTTCCACAATTGAAATGTGAGCTTATAATATAAAAACAATCATCATATGTACAATTTGTAAATTTACAAAAAGACTTTATCCCTTTTTTAAATTAAATCTTAAGGCATTGAAGTATTACACATATTTTTTAAAAAATTATTTTATTCTCTAACTCACTGTTTGCCTTCTGGATTCACTAAATATAAAGGTAACAGTGGGATTTCTTTGAGTAACTGAAGAGGCGTATCTCTGCCATATTGACTCATGCCTCTCACAGAGTACTGCCCTGTGAATACAACATTTTATTCTGTCCCTTCTTTGCTTGTCATGAGGTCAAACGATTGTTCTTCCGTGCACTAAGTGCAGTCAAATGGCTTTACAAATAAATATCTTTTACAAGTTGAACCTCTAGGTAGGCCATAATTTTCCTACCTTGTTGAACTTACCTGACAGAACAAGAAATACTGCTCTAAAGAGCTGTAGCCAACAGCACTTTACATTCATGACCTGGCATTCACTTTGCTTCCCAGAAGCAATCCGATTCCTTCAATCAGATACCTTCTTCTGGGGTCTCTTTTCTTCTGACCTGTGAGAACAAGAGTGAGACAGAGATTTTGTAATCAGCCACGGGCATTGATAAGAAATAGAATACCAGTGACCTTAGGAAGTACTAAGTGGTGCATAATAGTTACCAAAATGATGCATCAACTCATCTTAAAAACAATATAAGCTTAAATAAAATAAAGCAAAAACAGTGAGGCTGTTTTTCCTTTACATCATGAATAAATTCTGAAAGTATAAAATAATCTCGTAGTTCTAAATGTGGGCAGTCATTACTGTTTTAAATTTGCTCTGTTGATACATAACTTTCAAAATACTAAAACATGATCCCCATATAAATGTAGAATAAATACATGTCAAATATTTATTTCAACTCAGGAATTAGTGAGGAGACTGTGAAACAGAACAGAGTTTGCACAGTCTATTAATAAAGGCATGTAGCAGCATTAGAATCAGATCATTATATTTATTGTAAAATAGGTTAATATCCTAAGGGTCAATAAAACCATAATCTTTGGGGGATGTCTTTTCACATAAAATCAAAACAAAGACTCATTCTTCTAGAAAATCAAATAATCCTCAAATGGCCCAGTAAATAGTCTAGTGTGACACTGAAGGGACATACCCTCTTGCTTCAGTTGGTAAGTTTAGTCCCTAGATGATCCTCTGTACAATACTTACTCAAAATTTCTATTTTGTCCTAGTGATAAAAATTGTTATGATGTTTGAAGACAGTTTATACAAGAGAAGGTCCAAAATGATGGAACAAGGACATGAGCATCAGCCATTCTAGCTCCTTGCTTGAAAGTAGGTAAAATCAGAATTTACCCCTTACTCCTGCATCATTTCAAGAGACCAGTTCAATCACACACCCTGTATTGGTCCCCACCCCACTCCCTGCAATTTTTTTCCAGGTTTGAAAGCCCACACACTACAAAACCTGGAAAACCTATATAGAGAAACTCACCTCCAACTACTGCCCTCTACCTCTTTCCAGACAATTAGCCCACCCTGAAATATACAAGGCCCAGCCCCACTGAGGACTGAATGCTTTGTGGCGTGTTCAGTCTGTGAGTGCACTGGCAGTTGGCCACGTCTGCAAATAAATTCATTCAGGCTGTGAGTCTGTATCCTGTCTCCTCTCTGTTCTGCATGCACCCTTTCCCTTACACATAAAATAGTACATCTTTCAAGATTTAAAAAAAAAGTTTGCATCAATTATGCTGAAATTTCTAAAACATAGGTTTTTTTTTTTTAATTTCAAATGATATAACTCTTCAAAAGGAGAGAGAAAACACTCTCAAGTAATTATAAGATTATCATGTACAAATCTTGAAAATGCTTTAATATACTGGAAAAGAGTAAATACTTCAGATAAAAATAATTGTGAATTATGAAATACACGAGAAACTTTATGTAATTTAAACTGCATGTCTTAAACAATCCACATAACAATAAATAAAATGTATTTTAATTGATATAAAATGCTTTTCATACATTATTATTATCTTCATAACTTGGTTTTTCAATGTAATCTTCTGTATGATAAAGTAAATTATAAACATAAATTTCCATGAATATATGTATTTAGTAAATAAAATCATGGTAATTCTTTTTTTCTGTTTATCCAGAAATTATGTTCTTATCAATAGATACTTTTTTGTGACAAAATATGATGGCAATGACTTTGTCAACATGCTGCCATGTTTATTTACATAGTGGAGATGTACTTTGTATATTTAAAACAGTAAGCAAACACAATATATCATTAATTTATTAAAATGATTTCATCAAATCAATATACTTTCATGATACAGTATGCTTTAATTTTTTAAATTTTTTTTTATATTTGAAAGAGCTACAGAGAGGCAGAGAGAAAGAGAGAGAGAGAGAGAGAGAGAGGTCTTTCACTCACTGGTTCACTCCCCAGATGGCCACAACTGCTGGAGCTACGCCAATCTGAAGCCAGGAGCCAGGATCTTCCTCCAGGTCTCCCACGTGGGTACAGGGACCCAAGGACCTGGACCATCCTCCACTGCTTTCCTCGGCCATAGCAGAGAGCTGGATGGGAAGAGGAACAGCCTGGACCAGAACCGACTCCCATATGGGATGCCGGCGCTTTAGGCCAGGACTTTAACCCACTGCACCACAGCGCTGGCCCCATACAGTATGCTTTCTAATATTGCTTTCAAACATTTTCATAAATCATAACTTCCTGGAGAAAAATTTTTGATGATCCCATGATAATACATTGATTTAAATGTGTACACATCTACAATTTTACTCTTTTAGCACACAGAACAGAGAAAATAAAAATTTTAAATGTTATTAATGACTAAACTGATCTATACAATTTCTTTTTCATTTTTATTTTTGATTCCATATCATTAAAATAAGGAAGAAAAGAAACAAGTGATTGAATTTAGACTTTTCACACAAAGGGAAATATTAGTGCAAACACTTGCGTTTAATCATTTTTCTTGAGCTGAACACATGTATCTAACAAATCAAGCAGTATTTTCTATTTGTTTTGACTGCTCTTGGGAATTAGTGGCCTGTCTTAATTGTATGAACTAAGATACATTTTAATAAACAATAGTAGCAACTTATAATCAGAAAAGCAATTTCAGTATAAAAAATTGAAACAACTACTTGGATTTGAATGCTATTGTTTCTGTAGTACTCAACCTTTCAAAGTAGGTAAATAGTTGCTACAGAAAATTATTCTATTTTTTTCCAAGTAATATTCCTGATTTTCTTAAATATAAGGGAGATTATAAAATATTTTGATATAAAAGCTTATTTTTATGTAAGGATTACGTGTTAAAATGATATTGCATTTTATAAGAGAATAGCAATAACACAGTTTATAATAATACCAGTAAAATAATAACCATAATAATAATAACAATGAGTGCACGTAATTCAGAGTCAAGGGTTGAATGACATGTGTTTTATAGATTGCTTTTACTTCACTCTAATCTCACAAGTTAGATGCTAATGTTCATATTTTCATAGGAAGGAATGGGATATCAGAGAAATTACCTGAGGACCCAGCTTCTAAGTGGCTGATGCAAAAATAAAATGTTTGTCTAACTTCAAATCCTACGCATTATGTATTTAATCATAAATACATAATAATTAGTGTGAGTTATTTAAAATTTTTATTAATAAAGAGAACAGATTTCATGTATGTTACAGATAACCTTCTAAAAGTATGTCCATACTTCCCTCTTTCATTTCCTCCTTCAACACCTCACTCCGTTCTTTTTTCTTTAATTTTTGCAATAATATAATATCAGTTTACTTTATAATTTCAGGCTTAATGGTAGTAATGTAAACTAGTACAGGCATTGAAAGACAGTATGGAGATACCTGAGAAATCTGAAAATAGCATATCATACTGTACAACAAGTAAAAAGCAGAAAGGCCACTGTTCCACTGGAGTATTGACAATGGTGAAAAGAAAATGTAAAATCAAAATACATGTTCATAAAAAAACCTATTTCTATTTTTTAAAATTTTATTTAAGGTAAACAAATTTAATGCATTTCATATATACAAATTTAGGAAAATAATGATTCTTCCTACCCTATCCTCTATTCCCCTATACTCCCATATTTCTTCCTCCTTTCTTTCTTACTTCAACCTTAATTTTTATAAAAATCTATTTTCAGTTTACTTAAACTCATGAGACTACCCCTAAAGTAAGTAAAGAGCTCAACAAATAGCATGAAGACCAAAACACTGTTCTTCAGCAGTAAAGAGAAAGGCTGTAAACAATCATTGAATCTTAAAATGTCAATTTTACCCCTCTACATTGCATTTTAGTAAACATAGATCAGCAAAAAACATCACATTTGTCTTTGAGACTTGCAAATTTCAGTAAGTATAGTGGTTTCCAGTTGCATCCACTTTGTTGCAAAAGGATTTATTTATTTACTTATTTATTGATCTATCTATCTATCTTTACCCCTGGGTAGTACTCCATAATATGGATATATACCATAATTTCTTGTTTTTTAAACATCTTTTTTTTTTTTTTTTTGACAGGCAGAGTGGACACTGAGAGAGAGACAGAGAGAAAGGTTTTCCTTTTCTGTTGGCTCAACCCTGCAATGGCCACTGCAGCCGGCGCACTGTGCTGATCCAAAGCCTGGAGAATTGTGCTTCTCCTGGTCTCTCATGCGGGTGTAGGGCCCAAGGACTTGGGCCATCCTCCACTGCACTTCCGGGCCATAGCAGAGAGCTGGACTGGAAAAGGAGCAACCAGGACAGAATCCAGCACCCCAACCGGGACTAGAACCCTGTGTGCTGGCGCCACAGGTGGAGGATTAGCCTAGTGAGCTGTGGCGCCGGCCTATACCATAAATTCTTTATCCAGTTATCAGTTGATGGACATCTGGGTTGATTCCATATCTTAGCTATTGTGAACTGAGCTGCAATGAACATAGGGGCACAGAATAATTTTCATATGCTTGTTTTGTTTGGGCAAATTCCCAGGAATGGGATTGCTGGGTCATATGGTAGGATATTTTCAGATTTCTGAGGTATCTCCATCCTGTCTTTCAATGGCTGTACTAGTTTACATTCCTACAAACTGGATCAGGGTACCTTTTCCCCCACATGCTCATAAGCATTTACTTTGTGTTGGTTTCTGTATTAGAGCCACTCTAATGCGGTTGTTGTGAAACCTCATGGTAGTTTTGATTTGCATTTCCCTGATTGCTAGTGATCTTGAACATTTTTTCATGTGTCTGTTGGCCATTAGAATTTCCTCTTTTGAAAAATACCTGTTCAAGTCCTTTGCTCATTTCATAACTGGATTGTTTGTTTAGTTGTTATTGAATTTCTTGAGCTCTTTATATATTCTGGACATCAATCCTTTATCATTTGAATAGTTTGCAAATATTTTCTCACATTCTGTCTATTGCCTGTTCACTTATCTGAGTGTTTCTTTTGTAGTGCAGAAGCATCTCAGCTTAATGTAGTCCTTGATGTAATTCCTTTTAAATGTAATACATCACATTAGCAAACTCAGGAACTAAACCCATGTGATCATTTCAGTAGATGCAGATAAAGCATTTGATAAAACACACTATTCTTTCATGATGAAAACATTATATAAATTGGGTATAAAAGTAGTATTCCTTGACACAGTCAAGGCATTTTATGACAAACCCCCAGCCAACATCTTATTGAAAGGGACAAGATTAAAAGTATGCCCACTAAGATCCGGGACAAGACAAGGATGTCCCCTTTCATCACTATTCAATGTAGTCCTGGAAGATTTAGTCAGAGCTATTAGGCAAGAATAATTCAAAAGGATACAATTGCAGATGAAATGATTCCATAAAGTGACAGAATATGAAATTAACATGCAAAAGTCAATAGCCTTTATATACAGACAATGCCATGGCTGAAAAAGAACCTCTAAGATCAATCTCATTCATAATAGAAACAGAAAAAATTAAATATCTTGGAATAAATTTAACCAAGGAGGTCAATTATCTCTATGCTGAAAGTTACTAAACATTAAAGAAATATAAGAGACACCAAAGAAGTGGAAAAATCTTCCATGTTCATGGATTGGTAGAATTAATAACATGAAAATGTCCATACTCCTCCCAAAAGCAATTTACAGATCCAGTGTGATCTCAATAAAAATACCAATGATGTTTTCAGATCTAGAAAAAAAAATGAAGCTCTAATTCATATGGAAACACAAGAGACCCTGAATAGCTAAACAATCATATACAACAAAAATAAAGCTGGAAGCATCAGAGAACCTGATTTCAAGGCACACCACATGTCAATTATAATAAAAATGGCCTGCTCCTGCCCCCCGGCCCCAAGAAAAAAGAAAAAAGAAAAGAAAAATGACTTATGTAGACCCATGGAACAGAATGGAAACTCCAGAAATCAATCCATGCATCTAGAACCAACTTCTCTTTGACAAAGGAGCTAAAATCAATCCCTGGAGCAAGGACAGTCTCTTTGATGAATGATGCTGGGAAAACTGGATCTCCATGTGCACAAGTATGAAAGAAGTCCTCTAACCTGTACCTTACACAAAAATCCACTCAAAACTGATCAAAGACCTAAATCTATGACCCAACACAGAAGTTACTTCTCTGGCAGATCAGCCCATGCCTCAGCTGGGTAATATGAATTCTTTCCTGCCCAATTCAATCTCCTAAAAATGGTGTTTCCATTCATATTTGGAGTGAAGGTGAACTGATTATTGGGTCATATTTCAGAGGTAGTAACTTTTACTCATATGTTTGTTTAATCCAATTGAAATCACTCTCTGGGATACTCTTTAATTAATGATGAACTTAAGAATTTGGGACTTTGGGAAGTCATCAGAGTTACTACCTGTTTTGTAATATAACTTTGAACAGTTGCTTACATGACTTTTGAGTGGATTTTCATTGTTTTCTTCTAAAAGTTTCCTTAGATTGAAAAGTGTTTTCACTTAACATGAAACCTATATAAAAAATAAAAACTAACCTGGCTTGTCATATTTAGCATCTAATCTTTCAAAGTCATTTCATGAATGCAAAGGTAGAGAACATGATTCTTTTTGTCTTATTCCTAGGAAAGCGGAATATAAAGCAAAGTAATTTTACCATCAAGGGCTATGCAGGGCAGAGAGTGGTTTTCCACATTTAAAAAAGTCACAAGTAGGCCTGGATGGACACTTTTGAAAATGAATTTCCAAATGTACAACTTCTGTTTACAAGCTAAGGGATAAGTTACTCCAAAGGTAAAGAAATTATCTCAGGGCTGCTTGTCAAAATGTGGTTCAGTTCGTATTTTAAATTGTGATTTACATTGGAGACGTAAGGTGACCTCATGGTATATATTTCATGCTCTAATTACTCCTGCCTCTGCCTTGTCAGTTAATTTGATCGTTGAACTTAAAAGGGTCTCTTCAAAATGTACGTATAACGGAGTGTGGACTAATGGGAGTGATATTTGGAATATAACTTTGAAAAGTTTGACAGTAAGATGAATGTGGCATCTTTTTAAAAAAGCAAAGTCAACTAAATGTGAATTCAAAAGAAATTCAGAAGGAAAACATGCAAGAGAAAATGGAATGAAACTTAAATCTACAGTGCCTTGTAAATTAACATATGGCACTTTAATGAATGAGTAATAAAAAGATAAATGCAGCACAATAATTAATGGAAACTTTGAAAGAAACGTACTCTTTTAACAAAAAGGATAGGCAGGCAAACAACTGTCAACATCTAGATTTCTTCTCTGAAAAGATTTCCACCCTTTCCATCATATTTTCCCTCTTACTAAATATATTTTTTACAAAAGATACAGAATACACTGAGTGAACATATAAAAGCTGCCAACGCCTAAGCACATCTGCTTTGTGATCAGCAGCAATCTACGGGCTTACTTCCTTGTGACTTGCTTTCTCCAGCTGAGTGTGTCGGCACTGACGGGATGTAGTGGTGGCATTTCAGGTGGCCATTGGACTTTCTCTTGCTCCTTTGTGATCTCCTGAAACTGTGTCTAGAGTAGCCTGTGAGAAAGATGTCAGAGATCAAATGAGGAAAAGCTGAGCCTTCCAAAAGCAGCTGAAATCCAGTCATTCCACATCTGGCAAAATCCAGCAGGGTTCCCTTCAGAGCCCATGGGTAACCACTGATGCAATCTTAAGTCAGTCAAGGCCAAAAGAACCACACAACTGAACTACAGACTTGTGAGCCGTAAACAATGACATTGCTTCTCTTAGTTTGAGATTCTCAGAAGCAAAGTCTGACAGGGATTCTGGATCTACTTATTACTGGGGGACCTCTATCAGTTAAGGGGAAGTAAAGGACGCAGGATAGAGCTGGGATATAGAGCTAAGCAGGTATGTCAGGAGAGACTATATGCTTTCTGAGGCAAAGGGGAAGCCTAGAGCACAAATAGCACTGTTGACCTAGTGCAGCAGGGAGAAAGGAAGAGCAATAAATCATTTGTCAGAAAAGAACTTTCCTCCAAGAGAAATGCGGCTGGAGGAGAAGGACCGGGAAATAGCACTCCCGTGCTAGCAGGCCGCCATTTGGCTCAGGGCTGTTCACCGTGCAAGGCACAACTGTGGATGACCAGCAAAGCTCACAGCTAGGGACTGAGCGCATGTGCCACAGAAGGGAGTTATGATACAACACTTGTAGCATCTTCTCCATTGTTTTCAGCAACTAAGTTAAGCAAGAACAGTTAACTAATACAAGAACCATAATATTGTCATCATGTAGTAGTCATTGTGGAAGATAAAAAATGTTATGTTTGATCATTTAGTGATCATTCAACATTAGAGATAACCAGAGACTAGAAAATTAGTTTTCTATTTTACAGAGGAATATGATGTGACCCAAGTATTTTCTGGAAGGCTGCACTTAGTGACATTTTGACAAGCAAGTTAGAATGGCAAGATTCAGACAACAGAAAGACCAGTGGGGAGGCTGAGGTTATTGTCAAATGAGAGTTTCCAAGACCTGAAGTCATCTGTATTGAGTAGACTGCTGAGAAAAAAAAAATGAAGACATGGTGACTCAGGTGATATGGCAAGTTTTCGTAGGCTTGGTGACTTAAACAAGAGGTGATTTCTGTTCTGGTGAGCAGCCTTTTCCTGGCTTGCACACTGTCTCCTTCTCCTGTGTCCTTTCATGGTAGAGGAAAAAATTTCTTGTTCCTCCTCTTACTATAAGGTGTTGGGAAAGTAAAGCTTTTCAGGTTCCCCTCCCTCTGTATTACAGATCTCTATGCTCCCATATGTGTGTGTCTCTATGGCAACAGATGTCAAGAAAAGAGATCCACTTGGAACTGTCAGAGCTCTGTTATGTAACTCCCTGGTTAGCTATATGCCCCTATTGTCTGTAAGCTCATCTAAGCAACTGGGTGTGTGTGTGTAGGGGTGAGGTGGGGGTGGGGTATAGTTAGAAACACATATGCCAATGTTTCTGCTGCAGGGGTGTGTCTGTATGTGTGTATATGTATGTGTATGTGTTCACCCACTACCCTGAACACAAGGGTGGATACTTCTTGTGGCTCACTGGCTGACATGGTCTCCTGATGGCTTTCTGTAGAATGTGACCACCATTGAGTAATAAAGCTGTAAATCTACAAATGGCTCCAAATTGTTCTCTCCCGTATTGGAATCCAAAAATGCTTTCCCTGGAACTGAGTTTAAACTTACATAAGGGCACTAATCCCACGTGAGAATCCCAACTTCATGCCTTCATCTTAGCTTAATTATTGTCCAGAAGCTCCATTTCAAATGTTGTCACAGCTCTATTTGAATACAAATAGAACTGTATTTGGTTAGAGCTTCAGGATATACATTTGAGAGTAGGAGGGGACAAAAATCAGTCCATCACCAATGATAGCCCCTTTAATATGGTAAGCTAAGAAGATGAAATTACATGATCAAAGCTTGACATTTGATGATTCTTCCTAGATACGAATATATTAATAATTAAGACTACTGAAGAAGCAGTTGATTTAAAGACACGGTTGTGAGGACACATTTTGAATTGCTGAGTTTGAATTATTCAGAATATATGCATAGCCCCATATAACAGGCACTTGAAATGGTGATAAAGCTTGAAAGAGACAGCGCTGTTGATTTAGAAATAATTAAAATGTTATAGTTTTTAAAATGAATATTTTCACCTTATACTGATTATTTTGAAATGACAACTACCAAGGATAGACTTGAAATTTTATGATTACAGATTATAAAAAAGATAGTCCATAGTATTCATTTGAAAATGTTTTTTAAAGATTTATTTATTTATTTGAATGGCAGAGTGCTACATATGCACAGTACACACACACACACACACAGAGAGAAAGAGAAAGAACAGAGATAGAAATTTTCAATCTAGTAATTCACTCCTTAAATAGCTGCAGCAGCTACGGCTGGGCCAGGTTAAATCCAGGAGTAAGGAACTCTATTTAGCTCCCCATGTTGGTGGCAGGACCTAAAGCACTTGGGCAATCATACTCTGCTTTTCAGGTGCACTAATATGGAACTGGATCAGAATCAGAGCAGCCAGGACTCAAACCAGTGGTTGATATGGGACGTGGGCTTCCTAAGCAGTCATTTAATCTGCTGTACCACAATGCTCATTCCCTGACACATCTTCTATAGTACGAGATTCTAGGTAAATATTTCATTGTGACTTTTTCAATGCTCTAATAAAATGTATTAGGTGAGATCTAATTCTAATATGCAAAAAATTGATTGGAAGAGTCATTTGTCCCAAGTTTACAGGGTTATTAGTTTGATGAACCAAGATTTGACAAACCTTTTGACCACCAAACCAACATTATTATTATTTTTTTACTTGTTTGATAGGCAGAGGTACAAAAAGGAGAGAAGGGAAAGAGAGAGAGAGGCTTCCATCCATTGCTTTACTCCCCAAATGGCCACAACTGCCAGAGCTGGGCCAGACCAAAGCCAGGAACCAGGAGCTTCATTGAGTCTCCCACCTGGGGGCAGGGTCTGGAGTACTTGGGGGTCATCTGCTGCTGCTTTTCCAGGTGCACTAACGAGGGGCTGGATTAGAAGCAGAGGAGCTGGGATATGAACCAGTGCCCATGTGAGGTGGCAGCCTTGCAGATGGTGAAAACTCAGCACCATAACACTGTACCCAAATACATTATTAATGTAGAAAAATCATAAGTGTATTTTCTATAATAATAAGTATATAGCTATAATGTTATTCCTTAACCCCCTCTTCCTTAAAGCTAGCCCTTGCCATATTATTCCTTTTATCTGCTTGCTCTCTCACCAATGGTACATATGATAGATTATTTAATCAGTTTATTGTTCTTTGATTTTAAATTGTTCTCCATTTTTAAAAAAATATCCTAAATAATATTTTGTTAGGATTTTATCAGACAGTCCTTCATGAATATGTTTTTGTCTTTTTTAAGATTTATTTGTTTGTTTGGAAGGAAGAGTGACAGGGGCAGAGAGAGAGAGAGACATATCTTCCCTCTACTGATTCATTCCACAAATGGGTCCAATAGCCAGGCCTGGGCCAGGCTGAAACCAGGAGCTAAGAACTTTTATTAGTCTTACCCATGGGTGGTAAGTGGCTAGGTACTTCAGCCATCTTTCACTTCCTTCTCAGGTACAATAGTAGGGAGCTGGATCTGAAGATGAGCAGTAGGGACTCCAAGGACACTATGACATGGGATGCTGGAAAAATAAGCCAGCCCTGAACTACCTGTCACTTAAAATAAAAACCCAAAATCTCTGCAAATTATTATGACAGCAATCCAAGATTAAAGCCGATCAATTCAGAAGCTGTTTAGAATCTGCTTAATTTTAAATAGAAATTCTCTCTTCTTCCCCTTTTTAAAAAATTATGTCATATGTCTAAGTATTTCCTCAAAAAAAAAAAAAAAAAGCCAAAGCATATAATTGTAGGAATAAATGCTTAAAAACCAAAGGCTCTCTTTGTATGTCAGCTTATTCTATAAAGATTGTACTTATTTCCCTGTTTCCCACATAGTCAGTGGTTTCCAACTATGTTTCCCACTATATGTTTCCAACTATAGTGGTTTCCCACTATGTTTCCCACATAGTCAGTGGTTTCACAAAAACAATCTCATTAGCATGATTTGCAGGCATCACACTGACACAAATTTCGGTGTAAATAGCAGTTTCAATGTAAACACTGAGGCTGGTATCATTTATTAAAGATGATCGTGATAAAAATAGCAGTAGTAAATATTAATATGTTGGGAATAATTCAATGAATTTTTTAACTTAATCTGTATCACCTTACAAAATGGTCTTGTTACACTATGCATTTTATTACAGATGGGGTTAACTAGAAAACGGAGAGTTTAAGTAACTTGCTCCAGACTATACTGCTAGACAATTGTGAGCCAAGATTCAAATTTGAGGACTTTTCATCTGTTTTGAGAGAAAAAGCTACGAACCAAAAGTTCAGAAAATTGTTTGCTGACTCTCAGATGTTGAGGCAATTTGTTGGCTGAAGTGGGAAAGACAAAAAGCAGAAACTGAACATATTGACAGAAGAAGACAAAACTTTAGAAGATGATCTCTGAAGACAAAATAACCAGAACTGGCAGATCCAAAAAAGAGTGGGGGAGGTTGCTTCAGAGGAAACAGAGAAATAAGAAGTCTGAGAAGAGCTGATGGCAGATTTAGTAATGCAATGAAGAGCTGAGGAACTTATATGAATTAACAAATACACATTATCAATGGTATTTAGTCTTTTTACAGGTTGACAAAATCTTTGCAAGAAATCATTTCTTAGCCAGGATGCTTTCACTTTACTGGTCAGGATCATAAGGACTGTTGAACTAATTTAAGATTAATGAAATATGTATAATTTAAGTAGTGCATTAAATAGATATTGATTTTTAAAGCATTAATTTATGGGCTTATATTGAATAGCTCATAACCAGCATGCAACCTCTATAAGTACTCAAACACTTAACCTTAGTACTAATAAAGTAAATCAGAAATCCTCAAGTTAGAGTTTTTATTTTTCTGGAAGTAAATGAGTTACAAAGAATTCCATAGCTAAGACTTTTTGAGTTATACAAAGAGCGTAAAAATTCACTGGTAAAAATATGTGAAATTATGTACTTAATATTTAGTATTTAAATCAAAAACACAAATGTGTAATCCTCTGCTATAAATTCATTTCTAGATATAGGCTGTTCCATTTCAGACTATTATCTTTATTTCAAACTACTATCTTTATAACACTTAAAATTTAACAGATTTGGATGAAATTAAGCCATTGTTAAACCAGTAAAATAGGATTATTGTCTTCTTTTACATTCTATTCAGGTAGTGTGTTTGTTCATTTGTGTCGTATTTTATTATTGTGCTTTATTTTTTCATCTAATCTATAGAGAACAATGTGTATCTTTTATAGCCAAAAATTATTTTAAATCTGAACTTAAGTTTTTAAGCTTGCTGCAGACACTGTTTAACTTGTATTGAATCAACTGTAAAATGTCAAAGACCAAAATGCGAGTCTTTTTTGTGGTACATCCTGCCTATCTTTTTGGTTGAAACATTTGAGAATGTGCCTTTTTCCATTACTATGTTCTCAGGAAAATTAAAATTGCTTTAACTATGCCTTAATAGTTAAACCCTTTAAAAATTCAGATATCATCCAAGATAATAATAATAACAGTAATAATAACAATATCACATGCAATAAAAATACTAGGGATATAATGCATGTATGATTTTGTATGTGTTATTTGGAATACATAGAAACTGCTTTAGTTGTGCCAGACAAGATATATCCAAGTTTCCAAGTTACATTTTATTTGAGAGTTGCCTGACTGAGCTTAAAAGAAAAGAAACAAACAAAAACTAGTCATGACCTTAACAAAGACAACATTTCCAACTTGAGATAAGGCAACCAAGGGACTTTTTGACATGAATGAATAATACCTCTTATTGTGAGAAAAAGACAGTGTTTTATTGACTTCTACTTAAACTGGTCCCACATTCATCTCAAAAGGAAAAATAAATCTTCATTTGAAAGTAATGACATATCTGAGTGAAATTAAATGCTCAAATTGATACACTATCTCAAAATATATATTTTACTTTCACTTCTGTGATAGTTCTCTCCACAAATTCAAGCAAGTTTCCAAAGGATCTTTTATCTCCAACACTTCATAACCAATAAGATTATTTTTCATGTTTCCCAACTCCCTCCATCTAACATCTCCAATTTTACGTAAAACCTCAATTTATTCATGTTAATGTTATATGTCTATATCATTTTTAAGAGACGTATCTAATATTTATTTGAAAGGAAGAGCACTGAAGCGAGGAAGAGGAAGGGAGGGTGAGGGGGAGAAGCAAGGAGAGAGAGAGACAGAGAGAGAGAGAGAGAGAAACTTCCATCTGCCAGTTCGGCCTCCAAATGAAACAGCCAGAATGGGGTAGAACCAAAGTCAAGATCCAGAACTTTCACCTTGAACTCCCTTGTGGGTGACAAGAATCCAAGTATTTGGGCATTTTCCACTGTTTGCCAGGTACACCAGCAAGATGTTGAATAGTAAGTTGAGCAGCCAGGACTTGAACTTGTGCTCCCATATGGGGAACCATTGTCTCAGATTGAAACTTAAATCACTGTGCCACATATTGGCCCTCCTTTTTTGATTTTTGTTTATTTTACCACTATTATAAGATTACTTTCCCTTATTACCAAATACTTTAGAAACTTTTCCAGTATTGACTTGGTCATTCTTGCACAAACTGTAGTCTTCAGAGATTCAAGTAGCTATCTTCTCTTTCCTTAATGTCTCATAATACTTTAAATACTATAGTTGATATATATTTATTATTTAGTATAAATATGTTGATAAGGAAAGAAAAAGAACAGAGTTGAACCATATAGAATTTGGGACCTCTGTATCAGGAAGACAAACAGAGAAATGAATAAAACAAAATCTTACATATCATAAACACAAGTACAAGATACATGGCATGGATGAGAGAGTGTTTCTGTTTGTAGGGATTCTTGGAAAATGCCTGTTGATACAGTGGTTTAAACCATTTTTAATTTTTAAAAAACAATTACTTATTTGAAAAGACTAAGTGATAGAAAGAGAGAGAGAGAGAGAGAGAGAGAGAGAGAGAAAGAGAGATCTTCCATATGCTACTTCATTCCCCAAATGGCTACAACTGTCAGGGCTGGGTAAGGTCAAAGTCAGGGGTTCCATCTGGGTATCCCATATGGGTAGCAGAGTCCCAAGCCCATGAATCATCTTCTGCAGCCCTCCCAGAAGCATTAGCAGGGAGTAGAATTGGAAGTGGATGAGCCAGAACTGCAATTCACGCTTGGGTATGGGCTGCCTGGGATTAGAGACAGCAGTTTAACTTACTGCTCACAGCATGGGCCCCCATAGTAAATTTTGTTTGGATGTCCATCACTGATTCTTATTTTGTTAAGTGATGGCCGTTTTTGTATTCTTAAAAATATTCTCAAGATTTTCCAGGGTGAAGTAAACTGCTTTGAAATATTTTGCTCCTCTTTTTTTAATTTTTTATTTAATAAATGTAAATTTCCAAAGTACAGCTTATAGATTACAATGGCTTCTCCCCCATAACTTCCCTCCCACCTGCAACCCTCCCATCTCCCAATCCCTCTCCCATTCCATTCACATCAAGATTCATTTTCAATTATTTTTATATACAGAAGATCAATTTAGCATATATTAAGTAAATATTTCAACAGTTTGCACCCACACAGAAACACAAAGTGAAAAATACTGTTTCAGTACTAGTTATAGCATTAATTCACATTGAACAACACATTAAGGACAGAGATCCTACATGAGGAGTAAGTGCACAGTGACTCCTGTTGTTGACTTGACAAATTGACACTCTTGTTTATGGCATCAGTAATTACCCTAGGCTCTTCTCATGAGTTGCCAAGGCTATGGAATCCTTTTGTGTTCGCCAAGTTCGATCTTATTTAGAAAAGATCATAGTCAAAGTGGAAGTTCTCTGAAGGTACCTCCTTCTTTGATGGGCCATTCTTTCCACTGGGATCTCACTCGCAGAGATATTTCATTTAGTTGTTTTATTTTATTTTTTTTTTTTTGCCAGGGAGTCTCGGCTTTCCATGCCTAAAATACTCTTCTCATGGGCTCTTCAGCCAGATCCGAATGCCTTAAGGGCTGATTCTGAGGCCAGAATACTGTTTAGGACATCTGCCATTCTGAGTCTGCTCTGTATCCTGCTTCCCATGTTGGATCGTTTTTCCTTTTTGATTCTATCAGTTAGTATTAGCAGACACTAGTCTTGTTTGTGTGATCCCCTTGACTCTTAGACCTATCATTATGATCAAAAGTGAATTGATCACTTGGACTAGTGAGATGACATTGGTACATGCAATCTTGATGGAATTGTACTGGAATCCCCTGGCACATTTCTAACTCTACCATTTGGGGCAAGTCATATTGATCATTTCTCAAATTGTATATCTCCTCCCTCTCTTATTCCCACTCTTATATTTAACAGGGATCACTTTTCAGTTAAGTTTTAACACCTAAGAATAAATGTGTGTTAATTACAGAATTCAACCAATAGTATTAAGTAGAACAAACAAAAAATACTAAAAGGGATAAAGTATTAAGTTGTTGATCAACAGTCAGGTCAAGGGCTGATCAAGTCACTGTTTCTCATTGTGTCCATTTCACTTTAAAAGGTTTCTTTTTGGTTCTTGGTCAGTTGTCACTGATCAGGGAGAACATATGATATTTGTACCTTTGGGACTGGCTTATTTCACTCAGCATGATGTTTTCCAGATTCCTCCATTTTGTTACAAATGACCGGATTTATTTATTATTTTACTGCTGTATAGTATTCTATAGAGTACATATCCCATAATTTTTACTGTTGATGGGCATTAGGTTGACTCCAGGTCTTAGCTATTGTGAATTGAGCTGAAATAAACATTAGGCTACAGACAGCTTTTGTGTTTGTCAATTTAATTTCCTTTGGGTAAATTCCAAGGAGTGGGATGGCTAGGTTGTATGCTAGGGTTATATACAGGTTTCTGAGGAATCTCTAGACTGACTTCCATAGTGGTTTTAACAGTTTGCATTCCCACCAACATTGGGTTAGTGTCCGTTTTTCCCCTACACCTTGCCAGCATCTGTTGTTGGTAGATTTCTGTATGTGAGCCATTCTAACCTGGATGAGGTGAAACCTCATTGTGGTTTTGATTTGCATTTCCCTTATGGCTAGTGATGCTGAACATTTTTTCATGTGCCTGTTGGCCAATTGGATTTCCTCTTTTGAAAAATGTCTATTGAGGTCCTTGGCCCATTTCTTAAGTGGATTGTTTGATTTGCTGTTGTGGAGTTTTTTGAACTCTTAGTAGATTCTGGTCATTAACCCTTTATCTGCTGCATAGTTTGAAAATTTTTTTTCCCAAATTTCTCGGTAGCCTCTTCACTTTCCTGATTGTATCTTTTCCCATACAGAAACTTCTCAATTTGATGAAATCCAAAATGTTAATATTTGTTTTGACTTCCTGTGCTTCTGGGGTCTTTTCCAAGAAGGCTTTGCCGGTACCTGTTGTGGGGAGCAACTGCGAATAGACTAAGTTACTGGAATTAAGACTTATTCTATGCATCTGTTCTCCCACAATATGGTGCTGGGAGAGGAGTAAACAACTAAAATGCAGCTGCCTCCAGTTCGACCAGTAACCTGCAGGAGCTGATCCTGCTCCTGATTGGAGGAGAGCAGCGTGCTCGGCGTGTGGGTAGCAGAGTTGGGATTGGTGGAAGAGGACTATAAAGGAGGAGAGAGACAACATGCACCAGGGAACATCAGGATAACATCTGAGCAGCCCCCGAGAGAGCCGGCCGGTGGTGTGCCGCTTCTCCGCGGATGTGGGGAAAGTGGCAGGGGGAGCCTCCCCTCCACGGATGTGGAGGGGTCGGCAGCCAACCCGGGAAGGACCAGCAGCAAACCCGGGAAGGGCCGAGCAGACGAAAGAACAGCGCAGGGTCCTGTGTCGTTCCTCCGCGAAGAGGGGGAGCGACACCTATATCTTGCAGAGTTTCTCCAAAGTACTCTAATAATTTGAAGGTGTCGGGTCGTAGATTTAGGTCTTTAATCCGTGTTGAGTGGATTTTTGTGTAAAGTGAAAGGTAGTGGTCTTGCTTCATGCTTCTGCACATTGAAATCCAGTTTTCCCAGCACCATTTATTGAATAGACTGTTCTTACTCCAGAATTTGGCATTAGATCATTGATCAAATATAAGTTGTCTGTAGATGTTTGGATTGGTTTCTGGTGTGTCTATCAATTCCATTGATCTACCCATCTGTTTCTGTACCAGTACCATGCTGTTTTGATTACAATTGCCCTGTAGTATTCCTGAAATCTGGTATTGTGATGCCTCCGGCTTTGTTTTTGTTGTACAAGATTGCTTTAGCTATTTGAGGTCTCCGGTGTCTCCATATGAATTTCAGCATCATTTTTTCCAGATCTGAGAAGAATGTCTTCAGTATTTGATTGGTATTGCATTAAATTTATAAATTGCTTTTGGGAGAATGGACATTTTGATGATATTAATTCTTCCAATCCATGAGCATGGAAGATTTTTCCATTTTTTGGTATCCTCTTCTATTTCTTTCTTTAAGATTTTGTAATTTACATCATAGAGATCATTAACATCTTTGGTTAAGTTTATTACAAGGTATTTGATTGTTTTTGCGGTTATTGTGAATGGGATTGATCATAGCAGTTCTTTCTCAGCCATGGCATTGACTGTGTATACAAAAGCTGTTCATTTTTGCACAGTGATTTTATATGCTGCTACTTTACCAAACTTGTCTATGAGTTCCAGTAGTCTCTTAGTAGAGTTCCTTGGATCCCCTAAATAAAGAATCATATCATCTGCAAAGAGGAATAGTTTGACTTCTTCCTTCCTAATCTGTATCCCTTTAATTTCTTTTTCTTGCCTAATAGCACTGGCTAGAACCTGCAGAACTATATTGAATAGCAGTGGTGAGAGTGGGCATCCCTGTCTGGTACCAGATCTCAGTGGAAATGCTTCCAACTTTTCCCCATTCAATAGGATGTTGGCTGTGGGTTTTTCATAGATTGCTTTGATTGTATTGAGGAATGTTCCTTCCAAACCCAGTTTGCTTAGAGTTTTCATCATGAAAGAGTGTTGATTTTTATCGAATGCTTTCTCTGCATCTATTGAGATAATCATATGATTTTTCTTCTGCAGTCTGTTAATGTGGTATATCACATTGATTGATTTGCAAACATTGAACCATCCCTGCATACCAGGGACAAATCCCACTAGGTCTGGGTAGATGATCTTTCTGATGTGTTGTTGTAATCTATTGGCCAGAATTTTATTGAGGATTTTTGCATCTATGTTCAACAGGGATATTAGTCTGTAATTCTCTTTCAATGCTGCATCTTTTCCTGGATTAGGAATTAAGGTGATGCTGGCTTCATAGAAAGAATTCGGGAGGACTCCCTCTTTTTTGACTGTTCTGAATTGTTTGAGAAGAATTGGAGTTAGTTCTTCTTTAAATGTCCAGTAGAATTCAGCAGTGAATCCATCTGGTCCTTGGCTTTTCTTTGTTGGGAGGGTCTTTATTACTGTTTCAATTTCTGTCTCAGTTAAGGGTCTGTTTAAGTTTTCGATGTCTTCCTGGTTCAATTTAGGTAGGTTGCATGTGTCCAGGAATCTATCCATTTCTGACAGATTTCCCTGTTTGCTGTAATACAAGTCCTGGAAAGTTTTTCTGATGATTCTTTTTATTTTGTGGTGTGTGTTATTACATTTCCTTTTTCATCTCTGATTTTATTGATTTGGGTCTTTTCTCTTCTTTTTTTAGTTAGTTGGGCCAATGGGGTGTCAATTTTGTTTATTTTTTCAAAAAACAAGCTCTTCATTTAGCTGATTTTTTGTAATTTTTTTTTATTCAATCCTGTTGATTTTTTCTCTGATTTTAATTATTTCTCTTCTCCTACTAGATTTGGGACTGGTTTGCTGCAGTTTTTCTGGATCATTGAGATGAATTGAAAGCTATTTATTTGGTACCTTTCCAATTTCTTGATGTAGGCACCTATTGCTATAAACCTTCCTCTTAACACTGCTTTACTGTATCCCATAAGTTTTGATATGTTGTGCTGTTATCCTCATTTATTTCCAGAAAGTTTTTATCTCTCTTTTGATTTCTTCTATGACCCACTGTTCATTCAGAAACATGTTGTTCAGTTTCTTTGTGTTTGCATAAACTCTAGGGATTCCTGAGTTGCTAATTTCCAACTTCATTGCACTGCGGTCTGAGAAGATACATGGTATCATTCTGATTCTTTTGAATTTGCTGAGACGTGCTTTATGGCCTAGTATGTGTTCAATCCTAGAGTAGGTTCCATGTACCACTGAGAAGAAAGTAAATATTTTATGTGTAGAATGAAAAGTTCTGTAGATATCTTTTAGATCCATTTGGGCTATAGTGCTGTTTAAATCTGTTATTTCCTTGTTGATCTTCTGTCTGGTTGATCTATTTCTTTTTTCTTTTCTTTTATTTTTTTGACAGGCAGAGTGGACAGTGAGAAAGACAGACAGAGAGAAAGGTCTTCCTTTGCCATTGGTTCACCCTCCAATGGCTGCCGCATCCAGCACACTATGGCTGGTGCACCGCGCTGATCCGATGGCAGGAGTTAGGTACTTATCCTGGTCTCCCATGGGGTGCAAGGCCCAAGGACTTGGGCCATTCTCCACTGCACTCCCTGGCCACAGTAGAGAGCTGGCCTGGATGAGGGGCAACCGGGACAGAATCTGGCGCCCCGACTGGGACTAGAGCCCGGTGTGCCGGCGCTGCAAAGCGGAGGATTAGCCTAGTGAGCTACGGCACCAGCCGGTCTGTCTATTTCTGAGAGTGGAGTATTGAAGTCCCCCAGTACCATTGTATTGGAGTCTAAGTCTCCCTTTAAGTCCCTTAACATATCTTTTAAATAAATCAGTGCCCTGTAATTAGGTGCATATACATTGATAATAGTTACGTCTTCCTGTTGAATTGATCCCTTAATCATTATATAGTACCCCTCCTTGTCTCTCTTAATAGTTTTTGTGTTAAAGTTTATTTTTTCTGATATTAAGATGGCTACACCCACTCTTTTTTCATTTCTGTTGGCATAGAATATCTTTTTTCAAACTTTCACTTTCAGTCTGCGTGCACCTTTGTTGGAAAGAGGTGTTTCTTGTAAGCTACACATAGATGGACTTTGTTCCTTAACCCATTCAGCCAATCTTTGTCTTTTAACTGGAGAGTTGAAGCCATTAACGTTCAATGTGACTATTGATAAGTAGTACTTTTCCCTGCCATTTTCCCAAAGACATTTTCTAATATAAGCTTTTGAACTTCCTGTGATCTTTTACTTTGAGTTTTCTTCCTTTACCTTCTTTCATATTGATGGCTGTGTTTCTGTGTGCAACACATCCTTAAGCATCTTTTGCAGAGCTGGATGAGTGGCGACAAATTCTTTCAATTTCTATTTGCTATGAAAGGTCTTTATTTCACATTCATTCGCAAATGAGAGCTTTGCAGGAAATAATATTCTGGGCTGGTAGTTTTTCTCTCAATGCCTGGGCTATATCTTGCCATTCCCTCCTAGACTGTAGGGTTTCTGATGAAAAGTCTGCTGTGAGTCTAATTGGAGATCCTCTGAAATTATTCTGGCATTTCTCGCCTACATATTTAGAATCTTTTCTTTATGTTTCACTGTGGTGAGTTTGATTACAATGTGTCGTGGTGAGTATCTCTTTTGGTCATGTTGATTAGGGGTTCTATGAAATTCCTGTAGTAGGATGTCTCTGCCCTTCTCCACACTTGGGAAGTTCTCTGCTAGGATCTCACTAAAAAGACCTTGTAATCCTTTCTCTCTCTCCATGCCTTCAGGAACTCCTTTACCTGAATGTTGGGTTTTTTAATAGCATCCTGTATATTCCCAACAATATTTTTTAGATCTCTAATTTCCTCTTCTTTTCTTTGGTTTGACTGTATACTTTCCTGTTCTCTGTCTTCTATGTCTGATATTCTCTCTTCTGCTTCACTAACTCTGTTTTTAATGCTCTCTAATGCATTTGTCATTCGATCTATTGAGTTTTTCATTTCATTATGATTTCTCTTCACTATCACAGTTTCATGTTCTACTAGTTGCTTCATTTCATTTTGATTCCTCCTTAATATTTCATTTTCTATTCTGACCAGTAAGGATTTCTGTAGTTCAAGAATTTTTTTTAGAATTTCTTCAATTCTTATCAATTTTGTGAGATCTGTTTCTTGCATTTCTTGTATCCCATCATCTTCATAATCTTGAATTGGGGTGTCTTGTTCATTTGCGGGCATCATAGTGTCTTCCTTGTTCTTGTTTCCTCGGTTTCTGCATTTGTTGTTTGGCATTGTGGAGATACTCTTTAGTTTCTTCGCTGTAGTGGTTTTTCTCATTATACTATGACTCTAGATTAAGTGGACTGTCTGCTTTTGATGGATCCTTAGAAGCTTGTGATGGGTGTGGCCAGAGAGCTCTGTTTGGTTCTTCAGAATCAAGGGTATGTCAAAAGTGACACACCCAGGTTAGGCATGGTAAATCTCTCTCTCTCTCTCTCTCTCTCTCTCTCTCTCTCTCTCTCTCTCCCCCTCTCTCTTTTTTTTTCAGAAGGGAAGTAATTCTGCACAGAGTGGAATTGAAGGCAGTCAGTGTCTGATCTCTGGATCCTGTGTGTATAATATTAGTCTGCTCTGTGCTGAGAACCACAGAAAGGATCTGTTCTGTCCTCAGTGTGAGCTCAAATTACCCTGCAGTCTCCAAATGGGTTTCTAAGTTTATCGAGTTCTCACACTCCTTTTTTTTCAGTCTCAGTTAATTAGCTCCACACCTTCACTAGGTCCTAACCTCCTGTTATTTCAACCCTCAGAGTCAGGTTTTTCTGCTTGGCTGATGGTGGGCACAGCTCTTTGTCTTGCTCGCCTTTTTTAAGGTGAGTGGAGAGAGAGACTCTTGTCCATACTGGTCCCTTTTATTTATTTTATTATTTTATTTTTTCCCTCTCTCCTCTAGTTAGCCTGGTGAACTTTTTCCCACGGGGCTTCAAGCCTCGTTCCCTCTAGGCTCTTCCTTCCACTTTGCTGCCAGTGTCTCGGGCTACTGAGGTTTTGCCTGAACTCCCTTTCCAGCACTGGTGTGTAGATTTGGCGGCTGGGGTCCCAAATCATGGGCGCCTATGCCTTCCATGTAGGTTCACCATGTCCCACTAGTTCCAGAAGAGTTTCCTCTGCTGTTTCTTCCCTAACTCTTCCCTGAACCTACAGTATCTCCACTTTTATTAAGCTGTCTTTTCCTGCACTATCAATGTGCTCCCTCCTTATTCCACCATCTTGCCTCACCTCTTGAAGATAACTGATGGAACAAGGACATAAGCCTCAGCCATTCTAGCTCCTAGCATGCAAGTAGATAAAAATCAGAATTTTCCTCTTACCCCTGCATCCTTTCGGGAGACCAGTTGAATCAGGCACCCTGTATTGTTCCCCACACCACCTCCTGCATTCTTTTCTAGGTTGGACTGCCCTCACACAGAAAAACCTGAAAAACTGTATGGAGAAACTCATTCTCCACCCCACCCCCAGACCATATCCATGCCTGAGAAATATAAGGCCCAGCCCACTGAGTACTGGGCCCTCTGCTAAGTGTGCAGTCTGTGTGCACACTGGCAATTGGTCACCCACCTCTGTACATTTATTTTTGTTGAATAAATTCCTTCTGGCTGAGAGTTCATATCCTGGCTCCTCTGTATTCTGTGCCTCTCTTCCTTATAGTAACTATCTTCTGACTGGTATACCAGATACCCCAAAATTATGAGAACTTTACATTGTGTGGGTCCATGGCACTGTTATCTTTAATTCTTTCAGATGATTCTTTCTCTGGATTTGTATAATTTCCCCAGTTGCACTCCCTAATGACCACCTGGATGAAAACCTGTGTTGGGGCTATACCTATCCCTATACCTATCCTTTGAGTTAGTGCTCTCCTCTCCAGTACTCTGCCTGGTAAATTATAACATGTTTGTCCTTCCCAGAGTCCCAGTTACAGCTCCGCAATTCAGGAGACCAACAGGCTCCACACACGTTAGGCTTCCTGGCCCTGTGGCCTAGATAGTCATCCACACATTAAGTTGGGTTAATTGCAAGACTCACCTCATTTGTTTTTGCTCTCTTAGGGATCATTAAACTTTATTGCCTGATGTCCAATGCCTTGATAATCATTATTCTATATATTTTGTTTGGCTTTCTTATTTTGAGATGGGAAGATAAATTCAATTCATTTAAACCATCTTGACCTGAAAAGGAAGTACAAGTATTTTTTGTTTGTTTGTTTGTTTTTAATACTTTTTGTGTCTCTTATACAGACTTAGGCTATACATGCACTAGTCAATTTTGTTTGTTTGTTTGTTTTGTTTTATTTTGTTTTTAATTCCCAGAAAATAAATGGATCCAGTATGCTTTCAAAGTGGGAAGACATGACTTTAATTATATTTTACAACAAATCATTTTTGATGTAAAAGTGTTGAGTTCTTTGTTGCATGATTCTGGTTTTATAAAGTTGCAATAGTAATCCACATTACTAATGTGATTATGATCTCCCTATGTGTTATACCCTATGCTCCTTGCTGAATGACAGTACTTTGAGGTTATTGTGAAATAATTCTAGCTTAACATTCTGGATTGCTCATGCAGCTTCATTATCTTTTGTTCCCAGAAAGCACGTAGACAAATTTTCACTTTCAATAAACCTTCTATACCCAAGAGAATGATTTTGAAGTTGTGTATCAGATCTATTAAAATCATAGCTGCTTTCAGAAGTTGTCCTCAACTGGTTTCCCTCTGCTATGAATGTGTTTGCACAAGGAGGTAATTCCTACAAATGGAAATTTCTCTTATTTTGTATACCCATATCTGTGCAGATATGTTTCAATATAATTTTATATTAAAACCAATAAGCTCTTTAAATACATCTGCTGATTTTTTCTGTACATCTTCATTTTATAATGCCTACACTTTCCAGCATCAATAATATCACAGGTAGAAATTTCATAAAGAAAAATGAAGACATTTTTAGTACCAATAATTTAATATAATATTTAAATGGAAAGTTCTTCCTGAGCCTCCTGATACTGTGAAAGGGATAATTCCACAAGGAAGTTACCTATAGTGCTTGAAAAAAAAATCTTGAAATATGCCTGAAATATGGAGGACTTTGAGACTAAGTGTGGTATAAATAAGTCTTAAAGGAAGAAAACCATTAAGGGGGGCATTTGTGACTTCCCTTCCTTTTAGTAGAACCTATTTTGGCAGAAATATAACATTACCAACTGATTTAATGAGCTAAAACCTGAAAAAAAGGTTATGCTTTTGAACAGAAGAGTTCATAGCCTAAACCTTTCTCCTGATAAAGATTCTATGTTTGTTTTCTGAAACTTACATTTTAGAGATAAATATTCAAAATTTAAAAAATAAAATTATAATAAACCTTCTACCAACATTGAAAAGGAAAATAGAAAACTAAAAGAAATTCAGTGTTAACATTAAAATAGCTAACAGTCATATTCCAGACCCTGTTCAATTTTATACCTATAATTTCATCTTATTATTAAAGAACCCTTTAAAATAACGGCTATTTTTATCATCATCAACATAGATGGTCTGAACCAGCAGTTTGCTTTTCAAAGATCTCATTAGAAAGTGGGCCCTACTTTTTCATGGGCATCAATGTGAATGGACCTAGCAGTTCAAAGGGAAACCAGAATCTGATTCCATGCAACAGACCATACAGACCAACTAGGTCATTGGCAGAAAAAGTCAGAATTCTGCCTTCTGAACAGAATGACCTCATGCCCCAAGGCCTCAATTCCAAGGAGGATTTGGGTAGAGGCAGTGTCCATATCCAGAGGCACCAGTCAACAAAATCATTAGGCCCAGAGACTTGTTTTCTCTTCTGACCCAAAATGGAATACCACAGGCTAGTCCAGGCCTCCTTTTTGTTGTTATGTATCCAGAGACAGGTGCATTCCTGTAACTGTGGGATGGATGATCATGACTCTGTCCATGTAGCTCTACTGGGCCAATTCCCTTGCCTACAACATATGAACATTTGTTTCTGAACCCCAGGAAGTATTCTCAACTGGATCCAAAACAGATGGCTTACCTTTCTTTTTCAGTAAACCATACTTCTATCAGTAGCCCACGCTCCAATCATAATCCAAAATTGTCCAGAAAACTGAAGGGGCTGAGACATTGCTTTTAAACCAGAAATATTTGTGTTCAATACATCATGGACACTGTAGAAGACAAATGACTCCTAGTCAGAGACAAAGAACATTATTAATAATATAATGGCAGTAATAGGTGGCCCTAGTTTCCTTGGAGTCTCCTTGGCCCACAAGTCCGATTGGGAAGATGCAGAGGTGGGCAGAGGAGGATGCTATACACTGTAGGTGTGTGCCATAGCTGAGGGACCCTGAGCTTAGGAAAGTTTCAGTTCAATAAAGGGCACTGCAAGTGATATTATTTAACATTTTGCCTGGAGGAAGGCATCATCATTAATCCAGTCAGAAAATAGTATTGCTGTTGGCCCTTCTAACTTCAATGGATTTTGCTTTAAGAAAGAGGCTTTCTTTTCAAAGATGTTTTGTTATACATACATGCTTGAAAGTCACCCTTGAACAAAAGATGTCATAAATGTAAAGAGATATCATAGAGAATTGCCCCCAAAATGATATATTGCATCACTTCTCTCCATTAAGTGTCTCCAGGAAAAGGAAGGCAAAAAAGAAGAAAGCTCTGGTAATGTTTCCCTACTGCAAATGTACTGGAGCTTTAAAAGGTAATTATTGGTTTTTATAAAATGTTGTAAAAAGATAATTAAACTGAAAATTCTTGGCTTTAGAAAAAAAAACATTTTGGGTGAATCTATAGAATTTAGATTTTTATAAACAAAAATCTCTCTTTGCAAAAGGCACAAATAAGCACAGCATCTGCCACAGTACAGAACAATATGATTGTAGTGCAAATGTTTTAACTTATCTAAGATGAATCTTTCAAGTTCTTTTCCAAGAAAACTTGAGATCATTTCAAGTAGTATGAAGTTTTTAATTTATTTTTAGTTTCTAAATGGAACATAGACATAGCCTATAAATAGTATTTCAAATTTAAAAAGAAATTTTTATAAAAATGATTCAATATTTTAGCGAATCACTACATGGGTGAAAGACAAGTTATTTATTCAAAAATAATTATATACTTTGTGTCATTATTTGCTAGGCAAATAATGAGGTGGCATAAGTGGACAACATAGAAATATTTTCCTCTTAGAAATTTATAATCAAGAAAAACATAAAAGGGAATGGGGGTGTGACACAGTGGATTAAGCCACCACTTGCAATGTTGGCATTCCCTATCTAGTATGAGCTTCTCTACTACTGATCTTGCTCTATGCTAATGCCCTCGAAAAGATGGCATAAGTGGAAGATGGCCTGAGAACTTGGGTCTCTGTCACTTATACAGGTCCTGCCTCCTAGAGTTGGTCTGGCTCAGCTTTGTTGTTACAGCCACTAGGAGAGAACCAATGGATAGAAGATATCTCTCTCTCTCTCTCTCCCTCTCCTCTCTCCCTCTCTCCCTCTCTGGCTCTTCCTTTCAATGAAATAAATAAGTCTTAAAAAACAAAAACATAATATTAAACAAGGGCTAGCAACAATTTGAAATCATCATTATAGGCTAAGTGATGAGTGCTATACAAGTGAATAAATCAATTTAGTAATGATTTCAAAAAGTTTCCAAACTCCTTCTGTGGAACTATGTATAGTGGGGTAGTTTCCCCTTTAGGAAAATTTTCTGAAAATATGTTTCTTTTCTGACCTGGGAATTGATGACAATGATAGAACATTTCTTTACTGCCTCATATTTATAAAGTCCCTCTGAAATGTGATTGAAAATGTGGAAGAAGCCCAGGCACACAAGTGCTTATTGAGGAAACAATGATGACAGTTGCTTTGTAAATTACTTAGCAGAGCAGAGAACAGCAAATCTTAATTTTTTGAGTGAGGAAAGCCAGTAAGAAGCAAGCAGGCTATTACTTCAGGACTGTAAGACTCAGTTTCTGGAGGAAGACTTCATCAGGGAATGCTGAAGACAAGCGAAATAAGATGAGGCTGAAAATATTAAAGCAACACATGTGAGTAAAGACGAATTGAACTTCTCTCCACCATTTAGCTCTGCTATTACACATTTTCTAAACTGAAAAGAAATGAATCATAAAAACCGAATTGGGGGTATTAGGTCAACCAAGGGTCAACCTCTTTATGTGTAAAAGGCTGTATATTGAATGAGAAAATATATTCAATTCTGTTCAGGCTCGCAAGAATTGGCAGTCTTATAAACACAATCAAAAAGTATAAAGTGTTGATATTTATAGTAAATGGTTGTTTTTAAAGATCCATTTGCTTTTTTGAAAGTCAGAGTTACATAGAGAGAAGAGAGGCAGAGAGAGAGAGAGAGAGAGAGAGAGAGAGGTCTCCCACTCCCCAGTTGGCCTCAATGGCCAGAGCTGTGCCCATCTGAAGCCAGGAGCCAAAATTTCTTCTGGATCTCCCACGTGGGTGCAGGGGCCCAAGGACTTGGACCATCTTCTACTGCTTTTCCAGGCCACAGAAGAGAGCTGGATTCAAAGTGGAGCAGCTGGGTCTCGAACCGGTGCCCATATGGGATGCCGGTGCTTCAGGCCAGGGCGTTAACCGACCACGCCACAGTGCCGGCCCCACCTTGTTCTTTTTTAAACTTTATTTTTTTACTTTACTTTTATTATTTCCTTGAGAAACAGAGACACACAGACAAAAAGAGCCAGAGTAAGGAAGGAAAGAGACATACAGAGAAGGTAGGGGAAGATAGAGAAAAAGAGAGAAAATAGGCATCTACAGAGTCACTCCTTAAATGCCTGGCAATGCCCAGAGAACTCAGTCCAGCCTCCCACATGGATGACAGGGTGCCAGCTACTTAAGTCACCAACTTTTGTCTCACAGGGTACACTTTATTGTGAAGTTGGAATTGGGAGCAGAGCAGAACTTGAACCTATGTACTTGAACTTCAGAAAAATTTTGTAATATACAAGGATTTGAGACTCCACCCAGATCTGAGACTCTGCACCCCAAGTGGTGTCATAACCAATAAATGAAATCCCTACCTTGTTCATGCCTTATCCCCAAATGTAACCAAAGGACTAATAATTATTATGCATTTTGTGAAAACCTTTATCATTAAAGGTGTTGGTTAAAAACCAATAAAATAGAAAACAAATGGAAGAAATAGCAGAAGTGCATAGAGTCAAAGAAAGACTAAAAAAGCAAGTTTGTGTACTTATATAAAAGAATGTCTTAGGATGAATTACACCAATAAAATAAAAATTGAAGCCTATAAACAAAAATAGATCTCACAAATAAAAAAGCACTAGCAAAAAAATTTTAATTGTTCAAAAATTTTCAGAATTTCAGCAAACTTCATTAGGGTTGAATCAATTGAATAATAAATGCAAAAGAATGAAGCACAGTTAAGGAAAAAAAGTGTTACTTTTTTATGGTTGATGTTCATATTGAAGAGTGGTATATACCGGTGGACAAGTTGAATGTGTTAAGGCTGAGTGAGGCATAATTACTCACCTTATCACTGGTAGCCCTGGAAACAGTAGACTTCCCTGTCTACTGAGGGATGAACCTTATCTAAAAACATTTCTGGTATGAAGTAAATTTCATGCTCCATTAAAGAAACTCATGGATAAGAGCAAAAGGAGGAAAGGTACTGCTTAACTGGCCCAGTTTAATCCTTCCCAATGAGATTCAATGACTGTTGCAAAACATTCCTAAGGAATGAGATGTTTGCAGGTTTCTCTCCATGGAAGAAAATCACCAACTGCTCAGTAACCTTTAACAGAGAGGTACATCACTACACTAATATTAGGAGAAAAGTTTACTCCATACTGAATTTCCAACTACAAATTATGCCCACAATACATTGACAAATATGTCATTTAAGAAGTTTTGTTGTGGACTGGCTAGGCCAAGTTTTGTTTTGTTTTTCTCCTTTGTAAGAAGGAACTCTAGGAAGAAAGGTAGGCAAAAGTCACCACTTAAGCAAGATTTACTTACATGCAAACATAAATACACACTCAGAAATGAGTGGAGGCACGATCAAGAGAGAGCTGTACTCTACAATTTTGACAGTATTTCTTTATATGATCTGAATTCTTAGAAGGGTGGTTTCTGGAGTGGACCTTAATTGAATATTTCAAGAAGGCAGAATTTGGGGTGAGGTTTCAATGCTGCCCATTTCTTTGCCATCTTTTTTTTCTTTTCTTTTGGAGTTTTCTGAAGTGACATGGTGTCAGGAGCATAATGGGAGTGAGATTGTGTGTCAGCCAAGGTAGTTTTATTATAATATCATTATAATGAACTGAAGGTCATCATGGAGGCACAGCCTTTACCAAATTGTATATTTTTAGACTGTGAGAAAACTATGGAAGTTGCAATTTTCCACCTCACAGGCACGGCTGTTGTGTGGCCAAGGTAGCCACATAGACCAGGCTGCTGCTTCCTGCTGGCTAACTTCATCTCCTCCTTGCTAATCACTTCCAAGCCTACCTCATTTCCCCTCCTCAGAGATTTTTGTCACTTACACTTTATGGAAGGTTGATTGATGATGCTCTATGTTCTGCACTTTGTACTATACCAGGGCTTTGTTCCTTTCCAGGCAGGAAACGGTGCTGTATTTCTGACTGATCTAGAAACGTTACTTGAGGAGCTGGAGATTGGCTACCAGGCATTGGCAATGGCGAGAGTCTTTGTAAGGCAGTCATTTTTACATAAAGCTGTTGAATCCTGGAAGAGGCACTGTTGACAGCTAGGATGAGCAGATATGAGTCAAAAAGGAGCAAGAGTACTAACCATGTCAGAGAAGAGAGAGCAATCATTATTGCTTGCCAGAGAGTGGAGGCTGAAGGGTATAGCATATGAGTTGTTTAATCATAGAGATAAAGCAAAAAAGGGAAAAGGGCTCTACTGCAAGAAGCAACTGTTGAAGCAACAAGCTTGTGTTATAGTAGTGATTGTAACCAGTGCCTTGCAATCTCAGGGCCAACAGGGAGACATCCCACCAGGGTTAAAAAGCCCAAGAGAGAATGTCTTGGAAGTGGAAAGCTTGCTCTCGGTAAAATAAATATTCTTAGTAAAATAACTTGCTTCTTCTTTGCTCCTGTAGTGGGATGTTTGCCTAAAGTTTTATTCTCCTCTTTTAAGAAAGTCCAATTAAATTTAATATCAGATTAGCTATAACTGTCATATTTTCTAATTGAAGATATTTCAAGCACTGACATTTAAATTCTAAAAAATTGCTATTGTTTTAGAATTTCTTATTTTCCTTATGTTCTCACTTCTTGAAGATTTCTTAACATTTTTCTAGACTTATTTTTATCTACCATAAAATTCACTATTCAAACAACTCCTCTCCACAACACCTGCAGCACTTTAAAATTTTCTGCTCACTAAATATTTCCTATTTCTTGAGCATAAAGATTAATTCATAATTTTCTAATCATCAGTGTTTTGTGAGGGAAAAAAAATCAACCTGAAATATGACCTACTGGAGTTGAAAGTATTAAATTTTATTTCTTTCCAGAAGATATGTGGCAAATTAAAATAGAGATTGAAAGTGAGGGAAATGAAAAATAAAATGACAGGTAACTTTAGAAGATTCCATATTTGTTCAAGAAATCAAATACATGTTGCTTTAAAAGTTATCTACACAAAACTAATACACATACAGATTTAATTTTAGTTTTTTTCCCTGCATTTTAGCCATTCTTATCCTGGATCAAACATTATTGTTTCTCAGATCTCTTTCCTCAGAAACCTTAAACTCAACCTTAAACTTTAAACTAAACCTCAAACCTTAAACTCAAATGTTTAATTTCTAATCTAAAGGTTGTTTTGTGATTTCTTCCTTATTTTCACTTTAACTAGTTTCTGATTTCATAAGATTTGAATCCCTTGACTAAAATAAGTTCCATTATTGTCAACTCAGTAGCTTTCACATAACTTTTCAATTTTTATCTCTTCAAACTTGACCTATATTCCATAATTTCAACTCTTTTCACCCATTTATTAACAAGTTTTATCTATTAGCTTTATCTTACGGTATCTTAAAATGACTCCAAATACAAAGAATTCTAACTGCCAAGTATTTTTTTTTTTTTTTTGACAGGCAGAGTGGACAGTGAGAGAGAGAGAGAGACAGAGAGAAAGGTCTTCCTTTGCCATTAGTTCACCCTCCAATGGCCGCCACAGCTGGCACACCGCACTGATCCCATGGCAGGAGCCAGGTACTTATCCTAGTCTCCCATGGGGTGCAGGGCCCAAGCACTTGGGCCATCCTCCACTGCACTCCCTGGCCACAGCAGAGAGCTGGCCTGGAAGAGGGGCAACCGGGACAGAATCCGGCGCCCCGACCGGGACTAGAACCCAGTGTGCCGGCGCCGCAAGGCAGAGGATTAGCCTAGTGAGCCGCAGCGCCGGCCACTGCCAAGTATTTCTATGCTTACCCTGAGCTCCAGGGCACAGCTCTAAAACAAACCAAGATGAAAATACACAATAATCCTGAGAATAAAATTCCATATACTATCAACATGTATGCAAATTTTGCCTAGTATTCATATGAACACCCATTACCTTCTTTGCCCATTTTTTCTATTAATATGTTAAGCTTTCAGTACTCTCTACCGACTTCCCTGAAGAATGGGGGCCTTCCATATGGCATAGTGGGCAAAGCCACTGCTTGCAACACCATCATCACATACAGGTGCCAGTTTATAACCCAGTTGTTCTCCTTCCTATGCAGCTCCCTGTAAATAGCTTGAGAAAAGCCATGAAGATGACCCAAGTGTGTGGGCTCCTGGCACCCATATTTGCAAGATGCGGATGAAGCTCCTGGCTTCTTTTTTTTTTTTTTTTTGGTCTGGATCAACCTCGATCTTTGGGGCCACATGGAGAGTGAACCAGCACAAGGAAGATATCTCTCTCTCGTTCTCTAAATCTGACTTTCAAATAAATGAGTAAATATCATTTTTTTTGCAGAAAAAAAATGAACACAATCCTTCACGGCAGTGGCTCTCCATTTACAGATTTATTGCATTAATATCCAGGTTAACTGATATACAATCTCAGGGAAAGATACAGAACTATCTTTTACCGATTTTTTCAACTTACCTGTCTCGTTTCCTAAAAATTCAGCATTCTTTTCTATGATAATGGGTAAAATGTCCTCAACCTCTTTATATTCTGATGGTGCTGCTGGGGACTATTTATTTCATTTGTTTCTAGTGTAACTTAATTGTAAGTTTATAAGAGTTCTTGTTAAGAAGCCGCTTACCTATCATGAAAATAAACATTTTAAAGTATTTAGTTCAGTGATTTCATTATCCCCCAAAGAAGCCCACTTCCAAAAGCAAACACTTCCCATTCCCCAAATCTCATCCTGTGACAACCACTATCTAACTATTTATCTCTATAGATCTTCCAATTCTGGACATTTCATATAACCAGAATCATAATGTAGTCCCTTATGTCTGACTCCTTTTTCTTTGTGCAATGGTTTCAAGGCTCATCTATGATGCACAAGATACCAACTCTTCCTAATTCCCTTTAATGAACAAATGATGTTCTGTTACATACACAAGCCATGTTTTACTTATCTGATATCAGCTGATGGACATTACAGTTGTTTACACTTTTTGACTGTCATGGAATATTGCTGAAAATAATATTGGGACTGTCGGCTTCCCGATCATTAGCAATTGGCCAGGAAGCCAATGAGGAGTTCAACAAAGGAGACTGAGAAGACTCAGGTACACACCTTAAAGCTCTTTATTATGGCATCTAGAGGGAGAGACTACTCAGCCAAACTCCTGTGGGCACAAGGCGCTACAGACTGGGGAGAAAAGCTGAGCAACCTCTGCTTACAGAGGCTGAGGGTCCACTTATATACAGTTTCAAAGGTCAGCCCCGCCCAAACGCCGCCCTCCCAGGTCACGTAGCTATGGTGATGCGGTTTTGCGGTTTTTGCGGTTTGGCGATTTCCTCTTGCAGGGCGCTTAGAGTGTGGCTTCTTCTCCTTCATAATTCCCTGACAGGGACCATTTTTGTATAGGTTTTGTGTGTGTGTGTGTGTGTGTGTGTGTGCAGACATATGTTTTCAATTTTCACAGGTGTATGCCTAACAGCTGAATTGCTTGATCATACAGTAACTTCATATTTAATTGTAAGGAATTGTTGCATTCTTTTCCACAATGACTGCACTATTTTACATTCCTGCCACCAATGTTTGAGGATATTATTCTAGCCATATCTTCTCCAGTACTTGCTATTGTCCATTGTTATCATGATTTAATCCTAATAACTCTTTGTAAGACAGAGGCAGCTTCCATCTCTTGGTTTACACCTCGATTGCTTGTTTAGCTGAACTGGGAAAGGCAGGGCCAAGAGATGTGAACTCAATCCATTTCTCTCCCATGGGTGGCAGGAACCAAATCACCTCCAGCCTTCCAGAGTCTGCATTAGCAGGAAGTTGGAATCAGGAGCCAGACTGGGACTTGAACTTATTAGGATAGGGGATGCAGGAGTCCTAACCAAAGGCTGAGATACTACACCAAATGATCAACCCTAAGAATCTTGTTTTTTAAAACAAGCAGCTTGTAATATTCCTTACATTTTGACAATCTTTGACAAGCTGATAAATGCCAGTTCTTCCACACACTGAGTATGTCCCATTGAAGAAAATCACACTATCTTTCTCTGCAGTAAAGTATTATGATTGATTGGTGATGTCTATCAGGTCCAAGATCTGGGAACTACTTTTCACCATCTTCTCTGAAGGCTGAGTAAGGCTCTGGCAAAGGAAGGACAACTCAGGGATTGAGACTTAGAATGAAGGAGATTAAGCAGGCACTACTTATTGAGCATTTCTCACAATTACTTTGGGAGGCTTCTATTTTGGGAAATACTGAACTCCTCTATTTGATATCTTTTGATACCTTATGATATCTTGCCTTCTATATATTTCATTACTGCCATCTGCTCATCATTTTACATTGATTATTTCTCAGCTTCTATGGATTCACTCCAGGAATACCAAAACCACACTCCATGAGTTCCCTTCTTATAACAACATAACTAAACAATCTTTTACCTGGTCTGGGTCCATCTCTGTTTGACATTTCTTCTCAATTTCCCTGCTTCTGTGCTTTGTTCATTTTGTGTGATAGAAAGGAACACCATAAAATTGTTCTAGCATACCTACCTCTGCTTCTTGCTCTCCTTCTCTTTGAACTGATTGCAATTTCTTACTCCATCCAGGGCTTCATACAAAATTTCCAATTCCATTGCAACATTAAAATTCAGTTACTACTAATCAACTTTCAGAAATTATATTTAACATACCTAAAATATAAACTGTCACTTGAAAGTCATATAAAAATTCATTTGCCATATCATCAAATTTATACATATAGCAACCTTATTTTCGACTGGTACAATTGAAAGGGAAATTAGTTGATCTTAGAAAATAGAAGATTGAGAACGATATTGTTGAGTTTTTATTTTTGGAAGGATATTTCTTCTGTGTGACTTTACTAGAATGATTAAAAATATTATATGGGCTGTGTAGTGACATAGTGTGTAAAGCTACTGCCTATAATGCCGACATCCCATATGGCTCATATCCCAGCTATTCCACTTCCATTCCAGCTCTCTGCCAATGACCTGGGAAAAGCAACGGAGTTGACCCACGTACTTGGGCCCCTGATACCCACTTAGGAGACCCAAAGAAACTCTTGGCTCCTGGCTTTGGCCTGGCCTAATGCTGGCTGTTGCATTGGGGAGTGAGATTGAAGATCTCTTTCTCTGTCTCTCTCACTTTCACTGTCCCTGTAACTCTTTCAAATAAATGAATAAACCTTTAAAATATTTTATATTAATGACAACATTCAAATAGATTCTAACAAATTATTTGAAAAATAAATTTAGTTCATCTAGAGCTGGTGATGCTTGTGAAACAAGTTTTAGTGAAAGAGTTAATGCTCCATACAAATCACTTTTGTATATGTATCATTCTGAATTAAATTTTAAATCAATTCCTACATTGTCATTTCGGTGATTCTCCTGACATTTCCTGTAATCTTTGAAGTTTGTATAATAAACCAAAAGTGACTTTCCTGACTTGTATATAATTCAAAATGTCATTTAATGAATTTTATTGTTGTATCTCTAATCACAAGGAAAAATCAGTTTTAAAATTATCTGCTTCTTTAGTTACTAGTTCATCCAAAGCATTGTTACAAAAATGGCATTCCTAGCTATTTAACTTGATGATCTTTAACTTCTCTTTCTAAGCCTGAAGAACTCTGCAAAATGTCAGTCTAAAATTCTAAATAGCTATTGCAAATAGCACAAAAAATTACTGTTTGTCAACGGTATTCCTAGTTTTTGTACTCAGGCCAGATTTAATATCTGTGTAGTCACCCTGCAGATGACTTCCTGCTATGCTTTAAGAAGCACTAGGTCTCTGGTTGCCTGCACACTGCACCTGTAGGCATGTTGCTCTATATTCACCAAACCTGCTGACCTGTCTGCCTGAGTCAGTGCATGCAAACATTGCCTTTTAGTGCATGTCTGTTGCTTAGACACCGTCTTCATTTTCCCATTGCACTTCTCTTTATGAGATGACTTGCATGCATTCCAAATTCATACCTATAAGCCCAAATCTCCATTACCTCAGAATGTGACTGTATTTGGAGATAGACTTTAAAGAGGTGATTAAGGTAAAATGAAGTCCTGTGGGTGAACTCTAACCAATCTGACTGACTCACATATACAAGTAGGGACTTTGGACCCACAAAAGGACAGGAGATGTAGTTGCATGTATGGAGTACATATCATTTGAGGACACAGCAAAGAGGCAGACATCTCTAATTCAAAGACAAAGGTTACAAGAGGAACAATACTGGCTGGTGTTTTGATCTTGGACTGTCAGACTTCAGAACTGTATACAAATAAGCTTCCATTACCTAATACATCTAGTTGGTGATATGTTTGTTACGACATCCATAGAAAACTAATGTATCCATATAAAACACATGTTCAAAGGTAAAATTACTGATTTCAAGACAAGGACAGCACAGCAATAGATCATGTGAGCATTACAGCAAACCTGTGTGCAGGAGCTTAAGAGAATACTTAGGTTGTATCCACATGAAGTCAGTATTGACTCCACCAGAGGTATTCTTAGCAAATAGCAATGCAACTCACATAGACATGATTTTCCTTATCTTATATATTGTTACCCTGAGGGTCCAGTCCTGGGTCTTATCATTTGACTTTCTGCCTTGCTATGGGTAGGTCTCATTGCCACAATCCCCACTTATAGCTAAATATATTTTTAGGAATCTCTATTGTCACATTTACTAAGGGCATTTGAACTATATTTTAACATACTTTAGTCTGAAATCTTTTACACTTTAAGCTATTTTTCAGAACAATGTTTTCTTGCCTCATTGCATATCAATAACTATCTTCTAAACTTTGTTCTTAACTACATCTTACAGATGATTGTATGCATTGTTTCACTTAATCCTTACAACACTACTGTAAGCAAAATACTACTTATAAGGCCATTTTAAATATCATGAAACTGCAGCTCATAGAGATTAGAAATTAGCCCAATATAATTCAACTAACAAAAATCTGAACTCTAGACCGAAAAATAATATGGATTCAGTTCACAATTTCTTTGTCCCTAATACATTTATTTCCTTTTTGAGAACTACTGAAAAAGTATACCGTAAGACTCACTGCTCAAGTCAGAAAGCTAATGCACCATCCTGGCCTCTTTCTTCACATCCATGCAGGTACCAAGTCTCTTTTCTAACTTCTAAACCCATCTTAATCCAATATTTACCACTTCTATTTCTTTAACTTACGTTCTTGACCTTTTCTTGTCTCTATTATTGTTAACATCTAGTTATTTGTCATCTCCATTTAGTAAATTGTTCTTAGATTTAAAGGGAAATGTATGTTGTATCCAAGTTAACCAAGAATCCATTATAGCACAGTTTGTGATTGCCTTCTGCTGCACTGTCAGCATCATTCATGCCTTCACCTCATTCGTGCACCTATGCCACTTTTCTTTTACATAAGCTGCATCAGTTGGACCCTTGCCTCCACATCTCTACATATCAGGGTATTTCATAGTTAAACTCCCTGTGGGCAATCTTCCTAAATTCTTCTCCTTCTCAAGTATGACTTGCTGTCTATTTTTTATTATCAAATTTAGAAAGTGTCCAATGTGGGGAATTTGCTGTGGTATAGTAGGTTAAATCTCCGCCTGTGATGCCGGCATCCCATAATGGCACTGGCTCTTGTCCTGGCTGCTCCTCTTCCAATCAAGCTCTCTGCTAATGGTCTGGGAAGGAAGTGGAAGATGGCCCAAGTGTTTGGATCCCTGCACCCCGGTGAGAGATCCAGAAGAAGCTCCTGGCTCTCGGATTCAGATAATTGCAGCTCTGGCCATTTTGGCCATATGGGGAATGAACCAGCAGATGGAAGACCTCTCTGCCTCTCCCTCTCTCTGTCTGTAATTGTGCCTCTCAAATAAATAAACACATATTAAAAGAAAAGAAAATGTGATATGTTAACAGGGATTGTTTTTAATCATCTTATTATCTCCAGAGCTTTTTCTTTGTTGACTCATTTAATTAGAGATACAACATATTGGAGACCTCAACTTTTAAATTGGAAAGTGTAGGCTCAAATATCGATTATGATAATGCCTGTGTATTTTTTAAAAAATATTTTATTTATTTATTTCAGAGGTAGAGTTACAGAGAAGAGACAGAGAGAAAGGTCTTCCATTGTCTGATTCACTCCCCAAATGTCTGAAATGGTGGGAGCTGGGCCGATCTGAAGCCAGGAGCCAGGAACTTCTTCCAGGTCTCCCACCTGGGTGCTGGGGTCCAAGGATTTGGGCTGTCCTCTACTGTTTTTCCAGGCCATAATATTCAGCTGGATCAGAAGAGGGTTGTTTTCAGTTATGGAGGGGAGGGTGGTGCAGGAACAAGTTCTGTGGGTTCTTTTCCTCAGCTTAGCATAGAAATAAAAAGCAGGGAAACACTTAACAAAGAGACAGAAACATTTATTTGACAGAAAAGAAAATTTTATTTGATTGGAAGTGACAGAAAAAGTGCCTGGTCAAAGAGCAGACCAGGTGGACTGCCAGAGTGGGACACTAGCTTTGAGGAAGTGTCCTGGATTTTTAAAGCAGTATATTTATTGGGTTATCCTACTGGGGATGTCCATTGGAGTGTGGTTTCACCTACAGCTTGTTGATTGACTTGGAGCTTACTGGGATAGATGGGTCTCCTGGAAATGGCCTGTCTCCCACTTAGGGGCTCAGCCCCTCCTCTGCTAGCTCTGGGTAGAAGATTGAAACTAACTTGAAGGCATGGTTTAAAACCCCAAGGGTCACACAAGATAGCCAGGATTCAAAGGAAATTACATTGGCAAACAAAAAAGCTGTCTGCACCTTAATGTTTTTTGCAGCTCAATTCACAATAGCTAAGACCTGGAATCAATCCAAATGGCCATCAACAGTAGACTGGATAAAGAAATTATGGGATATGTACTCTATAGAATACTATACAGCAGTAAAAAACAATGAAATCTGGTCATTTGCAACAAGATGGAAGAATCTGGAAAACATCATGCTGAGTGAAATAAGCCAGTCCCACAGGGACAAATATCATATGTTCTCCCTGATTGGTGTCAACTAACGGAGCATAAAAAGGAAACCTGTTAAAGTGAAATGGACACTATGAAAAACAGTGACTTGATCAGCCCTTGTCATCACTGTTGATGTACAATTTAATACTATATCCCTTTTTGTATTTTTTTGTTCTACTTAATACTATTGGTTGAACTCTGTAATTAACACACAATTATTCCTAGGTGTTTAAATTTAACTGAAAAGTGATCTCTGTTAAATATAAGAGCAGGAATAAGAGAGGGAGGAGATGTACAATTTGGGACATGCTCAAGCTGACTTTCCCTAAATGGTGGAGTTAGAAATGTGCCAGGGGATTCCAATACAATTCCATCAAGATTGCATGTACCAATGTCATCTCACTAGTCCAAGTGATCAATTTCAGTTCACAATTGATCACATTGATAGGTCTAAGAGTCAAAGGGATCACATAAACAAGACTAGTGTCTGCTAATACTAACTGACAGCATAAAAAAGGGAGAGAATGATTCAACATGGGAAGCAGGATACAGAGCAGACTCATAGAATGACAGATGTCCCGAACAGCACTCTGGCTTGGGAATCAGCTTTTAACGCATTTGTTTCTGGCAGAAGAACCCATGAGAGTATTTTAGCCATGGAAAGCCAAGACACTCTGGCAAAGAAAAAAAAAAAGAAAACAACTAAATGAACGATCTCTGCAAGTGAGATCCCAGTAGAAAGAATGGGCCATCAAAGAAGGAAGTACCTTTCTCTGAAGGGAGGAGAGAACTTCCACTTTGACTATGGCCTTGTCAAAATAAGATCAAAGTCTGCGAGCTCAGGGGGCTCCCATAGCCTTTGCAACTCATGAGTAGAGCCTGGGGAGATTGCTGATGCCTTAAACAAGTGTGTCAATTTGTTACGTCAACACAGGAGTCACTGTGCACTTACTCAACCATGTAGGATCTCTGTCCTTAATGTGTAGTTCAATGTGAACTAATGCTATGACTAGTGCTCAAAAAATTTTGCACTTTGTGTTCTGTGTGGGTGCAAACTTATGAAATCTTTACTTAATATCTATTCAATAAATCTTCTGTAAATAAAGGGAATTGAAAATGAATCTTGATGTGAATGGAATGGGAGAAGGAGCGGGAGATTGGGGGGTGTGGGTGGGAGGGAAGTTATGGGGGGGGAAGCCATTGTAATCCATAAACTGTACTTTGGAAATTTATGTTTACTAAATAAATGTTAAAAAAAAAAAAGATAGCCAGGATCTCCTGGAGGGAGTCCGATTCTCTCCAGGCCTCTCAGTGGAAGATTACAACCATCCTGAATGTGTAATTTAAAGCCTAAAGTTCACGCATGTAGCACAAGAAGCTATTAGTGGTGGAGATGCTGGTGGGTCTGGAGACAAGCTTGCCAGACACAGCTGGCAACCTGGTTGTGAAGGACATTCTGCCTCTTTCTGAGGGGCCCATAGACCTCCAAGACCCACTGGACAGCCTCAACAGGCAGCTGGGACACTAACCAGTACCCCTGTGGGATGACAGCACTGCAGAGGCTTAGCTTACTATGCCACGGAGCTGGCACCCACGCCTGTGTATTGATACCAGACAAGTCATTTTCATGTCTCTATCCTTAATCCCTTAAGATACACACAAGCTTTATTTAGAAGATTAAATTATTTAGAACTTAAAAAAATACTTTAAAATGATATCTTACATAATATAAACTTCTTATAATACACAAAACATACATTCATACACAAAAAGATTTAAAAAACTGGGATTAAAAAGACATTTTTATGCTTTTTTTTCATAATATATACTTTCCTTGAAATTTCTTGAAGGCCCTCATCTTTCTTTAGAACTTGCTATATATACATGGAGTGCTGAAGGAACTACATACCCTCTAAATTCTTGTTGATTAAATGATCATCCAAAAACACTTAAAGAAAATGACATTTTAAAATCATAATCTTCCCTTAGATATAACACCATAAACTGAATTGTTGGCATAAACTGTGGGCAAAGTACTCAAGAGTTAAACAAATACAGCAGGACAATTAGGATTATGCATTTGGCTCTGGGCAGCAGAAACTAAAATGTGGAGATATTGGTGCTTAATGACAGGAAAATATCATTAGCAAACAAAGAAAAGTATCTACTCCCTAAGGAGATATCTGTGGAATGAAACATGTTGTAGTGAATTCTTAATTACCATATAGGATTTTTCTCTCCTAGTTTATTTTTTTTTCTTTGTATCTTTGCAAAATGAGAAGTCATAATTAGTCTCAAGTTGTTTAGATTTTAAAAAAATTACAATAATTAAGTTAAAATGTTTCTCTTTTTTTGGTTTAAAAGCCATCTATTTATTAAGATTGATATCTCAGCTGAAAAGCAAATGAATCTTTCATCTAATCAATATAAAATTTGTATCATTATTGTTTCTCAGTAGTTCTATGTGGTGGCTGTCAGTCTTCTTAAGAGACTATCAAGGGGCCAGCGCTGTGGCATAGAGGGTAAAAAGTTGCTAAGCTGCTGTCTGCAGTGCTGGCATCCCATATGGGCACCAGTTCAAGTCCCGGCTGCTCCACTTCCCATCCAGCTCTCTGCTGTGGCCTGGGAAAGTAGTAGAAGATGGTCCTTGGGCTAGACGGGGAGGAAGCTCCTGGCTCCTGGCTTTGGATCAGCACAGCTCTTGCCTTTGTAGCCAACTGGGGAGTGAACCATGGGATGGAAGACCTCTCTCACTCTCTCGACCTCTCTCCTCTCTGTGTAACTCTGAATTTCAAATAAATAAATAAATAAATAGTTAGAAAAAAGAAGTGGAGCAGCCAGGACTCAAACCAGCTCTATGCTACAGTTCTGACCTGAATCAGAGAAATGAACAGTGCAAAGTCAGAAACTCAGGAGCAAGAAAATGTGAAACTCCCAGGTCAAGCAGAAAGATAGAAAAAATAACTTTCCTGTTCTATTTTGATCCTGAAAAGATTAACTATCTGACACCCACCACATTGGTTAGGGTAAATCGTTTTTACTCAGTCTGCAGAGTCAAATAAATACTAGGTTCTTCCAGGCACACTCTCATATGCATAGATAGAAATAAGATTTTACCAGCTATCTGGGTATACCTTGGTTTGAAGTTTACACATGGATTTAACCATCATATCACAATAGCATCAAATAAGAGGATTGATATCAGTTACTTATTTCTACAATAGTATTTAAAAGCTTGTGGCCTCAAAATTGAGTGTTGTAAAAGATGGCTTTAAGTGACAAATTATTGGTCTCTGCTGGGACAGCTTGTCAACACTTAAAGTGAACCTTCAAATGCTTCACAAAGGCAGTCCTCGACTGTGTCATCTCATAGCTAGATCAGTTTCAAGAGCTTATGTAGAACTAGGTAAGCCTTCCAGACAACCAATGAAATTTTCTTGGCTAAATCAAGTGACAAATACAATGGCATTTTTAGAGGTGAGGGAAAAAATTCTACCTTGTAACTAAAGCTGCTGCAAAGGCATATTTCAAAAGTCATTGTTGGGTAGACGTTTGTCACAATGATTAAGTCATTGCTTGAGACATACCCATATCACACCAGAGTTCCTGGAGGGAGTATTGGCTATTGTACTTCCTATCCAGCTTCCTGTTAAAGAATACTCTTGCAAGTAGCAGGTGATGACCCGAGTAACTGAATCCCGCTTTACCCATGTTGGAGACACGGTTTTAGGTTTCTGACTTCAGCCTGGCCCGCCTAGACATAGTTGTAGTGGACATGTGGGGGTTGAACCTGTGGAAGGAAGATCTCTTTCCATTTAGCTCTGTCTCTTTATCTCAGTCTTCCAAATAAAAACATGAAAATAAATTTCAAAAAGGAAACATTGATCTAAAAGCTGATTGGTACAGACAATATGAAAATTTGGTATTGTTTTAAACCAATCTACCTTAACACAATATAAATCCAAAATATAACAATAACCTGAGCTTGTAAATTGCTCATTTTGGGGAGCTGAATATGATAGTAAGGAAAGTCAAACATCTTATGAAATTATCCAGGATTCAGATGATTTGGATATTTTCTTTATAATCATATTTAGTAAATACTCAAATGATATCACAATTTTTCCAAATAGAGCAAGTTTTTTTTTTCTTTTTTTGGTTGAAAGCAATAGCTACTATTTTATTTTAATTCTATGTACAAAACTCTCTATAAATCAGTTACATATAAAACTGAAATGTTTTGAGTTATCTATGCTAGAAAGATTGACTTTACTTTGTTACAAAGCTATTATTTTTCAAAATGACATTCAGTGTTCCTACACATGTTAAACTGTTTCAGAATTTTCGTTTTGATCATAAGATGGAAATGTAGCCAAGAATCATATTTTTTGTTTATCACAGACTGTCTCCAGTAGTACTTCCTCATTATAGCTAAAATTTTTACACCTTTCTCCTGTAAAAACAATTTGTTTAGTCTTTACTTTTATACATACTGTGTTCAATTCATTCAAACAAGGAATTTAGGCCATTGACTTAGCCTCTCCTTGTACCAGTATTTCTATAAACAGTAATAAAATTGCTATATATACCTTCTACGGATTCTAGATTAATATATTTGGAAAAATGCTGTTAATAAAATGATTGTATTATATAGTACCACTCAAAATTCCTCGGTGCAGGAATTTTTTATTTAATGGTTAGTAAGATCCAATTTTATATTACTTGAGTTATCAACAACAAATGAAATACTTGGAGAAATGCATTAAAACTTTTCCTTTAGCCAGCAGATAACACAAGTTTGTGCTCATGATAATAACTGAGAAGTACATGTATTTTCCATTGGAAAGAGTGCTTAACAAATTCATCCACAGTAAATCACTCTTGTGTGGTAAAAACCAATATCCAGCTAGAAAAACTAGAAAATAGGGAACGTTAAATAAAACGAATCAAATAACATTTCAGAGGTAACGTCAATCTCCCTTTGCTATGCATCATTTGCTGTTATGATGAATTGTTAATTTTCCCAGAATACTTTGTCCATTGCCAACACTGAATTCTTCCCCCACAAGTATAGATCCTGCAAATCACATATTCAGGAGTCTCTAGTTATATGAGAGATTTTCAAAAAGTTCTTGAATTTCCAAGATATTTTTACACCATATTAAACTTATCTTTTAGCTTGATTTTCCACAAATTTTTGATATATCATCATAAGTTCAGAATTCTTTGTGGGCTTTGGAAAAAGACTACTCAAATTAAGGTGAATTTAGGGCCCAATGTTGTGGCATAATGGGTTAAGCTGGCAGCTGGCTCTGCAACATACACATCTTATAGGAGTAAAGGTTCAAGTCACAGAAGCTCCACTCCAATCCAGCTCCCTGTTAATGCACCTGGAAAAGCCGTGGGAAATGGCTCTGATACTTGGGTCGGCACCAACTACATGGGAGTTCCAGGCTCCTGATTTTGGCCTGCCCACCCCCCACCCCAGCCATCATAGCAATCTGAGGAGTTAACTATCAGATGGAAGTTCTATCATTTCCTCTCTAACTTTGTTTGTTTTTCAAAGAAATAAATACTGTCTTTAAAAATGAATATTTTTAAAAAGTAGATGAATTTAAATTAGAATCCATCATTAATTTGCTCTACAAATTTCATTGTGCTTGATTTTCTTCCAAAATCACCATAAGGAAACATGTTTTACCAGATTCCAGGTTCCAATACATGTGCTCCACGACAGACACAAAGCAGGTGCTTGGTAAATACTTGTGGAATGAATGAATATGCTCACATATGTGAGAAGCAGATCCCCTGTAAATTAAAATGAGTGTGCTTGTCTTTGTGAAACTCTTCACCTGGTTGATAAAAGTAGAAAAATGTTAAAGAGAGTACCATTATAACTTCTATGAGATTTTCTTTCTACTCATCAATTCCCCAAATAGAGATAATCATTCTCTTTTTATAAGAAAGTTATTATGTACTTGTTTTGTTTCATCCCACTAGTAATGTTTCACTGCACTTATTGTTTATAAGTCTGCATTTACATTAGAACCATAATTTCTTTGAAGATGTGAAGCATTTTTTTTATTCTTTAGTGTTTACTTACTACACCCCTGGGTTTAGAGTCGATGTTTAATAAACCTGGATGCTTGGGAAGTTCATACTCCAAGATCTTAAATCGCTGTTGCCTAAGATCTTTTCCATATACTCAATTCTAGTATAAATTATTGTTTCAAAACTCCTTGGTCCCTGGTGATTGGGTTGCATCCAAATGTCGATCTGTGTTTCAAATCGTATTATCTTTACCCAATGACATTACATAGAAAACTGATCTTCAAATCAAAACATAGACACGGCTCGTACCATGGCTCACTTGGTTAATTTTCTGCCTGCGGTGCCAGCATCCCATATGGGTGCCGGGTTCTAGTCCCGGTTTCTTCTCTTCCAATCCAGCTCTCTGATGTGGCCTGGGAAGGCAGTGGAGGATGGCCCAAGTCCTTGGGCCCCTGCACCCACATAGGAGACCAGGAAGAAGCACCTGGCTCCTGGCTTTGGATCAGCGTAGCTCCAGCCGTGGCGGCCAATCTGGGGGGTGAACCAACGGAAGGAAGACCTTTTTCTGTCTGTCTCGCTCATTGTGTAACTCTGTCAAATAAATAAAATAAAATAAAACATAGACACTTTTCATTTGATTATTTTGCTTCTAGTCACAGAGCAGAGGATAACATATGTAATGAACACAGTTCTAATGTATTCTCAGATCTTTCAAATATTTACAGCTCTTCTGAGTGAGAAGAGTGAGTGAGAAAGCATTTTATGATCTGCCGATCTGACAACATGAAACACTTATCTGTCAGGATATAGTGATGCTTGTCTGATGTCATTTAAAATTGCTTTATATCAATTTGAGATATTCCCATTGACACTCTCCATTTGCAATGCCATCATCATGTTTCTCTAGCCACAAAATTCTTTTTTAAAGATTCCTCCTCTCTTTCCCCATCACCTTCTCCCTCTCTCTCCCTCTCCCTCTTTCTCTCTCTTTCTCTTAAATGTTAGTCCACATAATAATTTAGGAGTGTAGCATTTATAAATGTCTCTACTTTTTGGAGGGTGCTATTCTCAGCATATTGTACACTACTTTGTGCATTGTTAAATGAGTAATTTGGTGGTTGCTGAGTGAATGAAAGATTGAAATGTTTACATAGTTCGTACAGTTTCATCCCAAGTATCCAATCCTATTTCAAAAGAAATGGAAGCCTGCTTCAGTTTCTGAGAACAGAGCTTAACAGATCATCATACAGCATGTCTGCATTTTAGGTCAGTTATATTTCCTTGCAGAAATTTTTTATCATTTCTATTTTAGAAGAGAGCCATTTCATGTCAATCACCTTTATACTAATATATTGTTTTAAATAATCAAATATAGAAATAGAGAAAATAATAATCAATGGTGAATGATGCAAATACTAATTAAGCTGCTCAAAACTTCAGGAAGCAATGCTTAGCATTGAGTTATATCTTGATACCTACACAAAAGAAGAACAAATAAATAAAGAAATAAGCACATGATGCATTTTAAAGTCCCTTCCTGATGCGAAGTATTTAATTGACATCAGAAGGGAAACATAAAGAGACATTTTATATATGTTGAGAAAAGAGCAGTTTCTATGGATCATAGAACAATTTTGTATTGAATTTGTGAAACTGTCCTTCTAACTATTATTAATATTATATTCGTTTTTTAAAGCTATATTTACTTATTTGAAAGTCAGATTACATAGACAGAAGGAGAGACAGGAGAGATATACTGAAGAGTTAAAATTGTATATGTGCGGGTATAAAAAGTTAAGCTTAAGGTTTAAACCTTCCTGGTGCAGCTGTGAAAATAAGACAGAGGTCACATAGTTTCGGTTCCCTACTTTTGTGGCTATGATGGTGTAAATTGGGGCCGAAGGTAGATAATTGCTGCCTCCTAGGTGCTATGTTCTCCAGACCTTATGACCCTTACCGTTTGCTTAAGGACAGTTTGCTTAGGGCCCTTGCTTAAGGCCCCTTTGATCCTGGAAAAGTTACGAGGCTGCTTGCTCAAGCATTGCAGCTGCAAGATAAACTCCCCTACAATCTCCCAACATCCTACCCTCCCATAACGACCTTTTGGCAGTCCCATACCTCCCCCCTCCCAGTACCGGTTATCTATCCTGACAAGGTGTTATGGCCTTCCTGTGTTAGCCCGCAGGTGTGAGATTAAGTCCTCTCCTCCCCTTGTGTGACATCCTGCCTTCTTGTGATACATCCTGACCCCATACCCCTCTTCCCTATACCCACTCATTTGTCCTGCTGTATAAAAACCCTGACCCTCAACTGCTCGGGGCTTCTCTGTTCAGGGAGCCCCAGCATGCTGGTTCAATAAACCCCCTGCTAATTGCATGAGAGTGTCTCTTGGAGTCGTTCCTCGGGCGGCGGAGGCGTTTTGACCCTAACAATACCTTCCAGCTTGTGAATCACTCTATAATACCTGCTATGGCCAGGACTGATCAAGGTCTAAAATAGGAACTTCATCTGGATCTCCCACATGAGTGGCAGTGGTCCACACATTTGGGCCAACTTGCTCTGCTTTATCCATGCAGTTAGCAAGGAGCTGAAGAAGAAACGAATAGCCAGGATATGAATCTTAGCCCGCATAAGATTCTAGTGCCACAGGTGGGGGCTCTACCTGGTATGCCACAATGCTGGCCCCAATATTATATTTGAAAAAATCATGAAAAATTCTTTTGAGTTCATTTTTGGGTAGAAATGAGGAAATGCAAACTTTATTTTTTCCAAATGATCAGACCAAGATGGCCAAAAGTAATGAAACTTAACTTTTAAACCTCTTTAATGAGAACAATGTTTTCAGCAAATGTCTTACTGGAAGTACAAAGAATCAGGATAAAATTATTTGAAAATTAGTTTTTAATCTAATGGCTTCTTTTCAAAATCTCAGATGGATGCTTGCTGGTAGAGATAATGATGTGGCAACTTTTATGAACTATTCTTTAGACCTTAGGAAAATTATTTTCTAACTAATAAAACAAACATCTTGAAAATAAGATTATTTGATAATAGAGAACTGATTATTTTAAGAGCATACAGAAATTGGGGGTACAGAAAAAGGTGAGACATTGTGGTATTATTTCATTTGAATCCAATTATTACAGGAATTTCCAAAATTCAAATTAAAACCATGGTAATACAAATCATTTTAAGAAACGAAATATTGTTTCACAAGTGCCATCAAAAGATGTTCCAGCAGGACTGCTTGCTTTAAAACGTGTATTACTGCATGTAGAAGGCTCATAAGATCATTAGCTACACAAGACATAAATATGAAGTTAGTAATGAGGACTAAGATGATACTGAGAACACAAATATAAGGCCTGTGCTAAGTAAAAATTGGAGTTTTAAGAGATAAAATTCTTAGGGGCCAGCCCTGTGGTGTAGTGGGTAAAACCGCTGCATCCAGTGCCGGCGTCCCAAATAGGTGCCTGTTCAAGTCACGGCAGTTCCACTTCTGATCCAGCTCTCTATTACGGCCTGGGAAAGCAGGAGAAGGCCCAAGTGCTTGGGCCCTACAACCACGTGGAAGACCCGTAAGAAGCTCCTGGCTCCTGGCTTCGGATCAGCGCAGCTCTGGCCGTTGTGGCCAATTGGGGAGTGAACCAGCGGATGGAAGATCTCTCTCTGCCTCTCCTTCTCTCCCTCTGTAAGCCTGATTTCAAATAAATTAATAATTTTTTTTTAAAAAAGAGAGATAAAATTCTTAATGTCTTTACCAATGAATTAAAATCCTAAGAAAAGTAACATATGCTGACACGAAAATATAATAATCCAATATTAATAAATATATTTTCAAATATAATTTGACAATCAGAATAATAAATCATGAGAGATGTTTTAAGCTTTTATTCTCATTGTACAATCATGTTAAGCTTGGCCAGATCCCCACAAGTCCAATTTCTTTTACTTTTTTAAACAGGAAGGTTTTATGGGAAAAGTAGAAAGACTACAATTCCCAGCCTCTTTTGCTAGGGACTGATTCGTTTCAGCAATTTGGATAAGGGTATGAATTTCTACAGTAATTCCAGATAAATCTTTCCCTGATGTCTAAAATCTCCTAAAACTACTGAGGGTCAAATAATAGTGTAACCAACAATTTAGGTAATGATTTTGACAGAGTTCACATTTTGAAGAAATCACCAAGACCCACTCCTAAAATGATGTGTTTTCTGGACACGAAATGCACAAGCTGTTCATGAACCTGAGATTTTAGGTTACTTGTTATAGCCGCAAACAAGTATCATTCTAACAGACAACTGTTATCTTCACCTTACAGAAATCCTGATGACATTACATGTGTCCTGACACAAAAGATCAACACATGAAACCAAATGATGAAAAGTTTGGCATACCCTCCAAATCTTTTCTGCCTGACAGTCATCATCAGGTTGTTTTTCACTTTTTATTCTTCATTGCTAATTTAATTTTTCTCAAGAGTGAATGTTAACAAATGATTGATTCATTGCTCATCATTGCATAATCAGTTTTTAATCACAATTTCATGTCAAGCTGAACGAGGCAGTTTCCATTTTTTTCTTCTCTTAACTAAATGATTAAAGCCACGAGTATCACAGTCTCTTGGAAGTGGAAGTCATTGAACGTGCACTGACAGTACATCCATTTTAGTGTCGTATTTCTACCACTTGAACTTATAGCTGAAAAGTCATTAGAAAATTTAGATTGTATTTCCAACTAATAGTTACATTAACTTCAAAAACACTTCATCAAGGCATTCTAGTTCAAGAACTATTACAAGTATAATGAAGCATATTCCACAGTGGACTTAACTGTATTGTAATGTAGAGGTTAAATATAAACTTTAAAGTCCAATTCAAATAACATACCCCATATAAAAAATTAGATTCATTTATTATGATTCATTGGGAGGTTATTATCCATATTAATAACTCAGTTCTCTTTAACTTTTGCAAACAGTGTGATAATATCTGAAATACCAAGAGAATTGTTTTTATACAATCATCAGAATAAAGATGTGCTCCTTGTAAAAATTATTGGACATGCTCTTAAGTTTTCTTTCTAAGCATAAATTGAAGCTAGTTTAACTTTGCTAATATTGACATATACACACATAAACTTATTTTCAAACTATCTCAACTAATCTTTATGACAAAAATTCAAGCTGACTATAATTATATGCTTCACAAATGAGAAATCTGAGTTACAATAAGCTAAAGCTGTCACACAACTGTCTATCTGAACAAGGATCTATTTAACTCAAGATGTATATGGTTAATTGAAAAATAGATATTAATAAAAATAAGAATGGGAAAAGGAAAAGGAGAGAGAAAGGTGGGTAGGTTGGGAACAATACTATATTCATAAATTTATATTTATAAAGTTTGTATACCTTAAATAAAAGTTTAAAAGGTTAAAAAAACATACTGAAAGACATCCATGTTTACAAAATTTAAAATAGAAATAGTGTGTCTTACCAATCAAATATTTTTTAAAATGCTTTAGATAAAAAGTTTAAAAAGCAATGAGAAAAACAGCTAAATGTTTGAGTTCTTACTGTGTATAAATGTGAGATAGTTTATACATACTTGGAAGGTGTCTTTTTCCTTATTTTATTTATAAGCAAATCAAGACTTAAATAACTGTATCCAGAATATATAAATAACTACAAATTTTTTAACAAAGAAAAATGTCTAAGAGAAACACTTCATAAAATATGCAGAAGACCAATAGACATGTGATACAATGAATCTGTCACAAAAAATAATGAACATTAAAATCATAGAGATACCTCTACATATCCATCATAACTAAAACTTAATAACAATTCTAAGCACTAGCAAAGAACAGTCTAGATGACAAAGTTTCAGGGGCCTTCTGGGAAGGGGGGTTGGAGGGAACTTTCTGAAATACTACTGCGATCCGGGTGCATGCAGGTATGACACTGTGTGATGGCTTTGTAAGTAGTGCTGTAGCTTTAAGATATCCAATCAAAACATGTATAACTTTAAAAAATGTATTTGGAAATTCAAAGTTGTTTGTGCTACAGTATGGAAGACAACACCTTGCTTTGTTCAGTACCCAGAATTTGGAAAGCAAACTCTCCTCTGTGCCAAGCAGAAAAAAAAAATAAAGCTGTTTCTCCTGTTAAAAAAAAAATTTCTGAGTATGAAAATTCATTGCTATGTTAATGTTTTACTTACCCTAAGATATAATATGTTTCTTGAATCTGTAGAATGAGGAAACCTAAAATTTATCAGGTGCACCACTAACTGCATAAGATCAGAAAGCATATATGTTTTCTTGTTTTTTTCTTTGAGAAAAATAGAAGATCTATTTATTTACTTGAAAGTCAAAGTTGAGAACGAGAAAGAGATAGAGTGAGAGAGAGAGTAAGAGAGACAAAGAGAAAGATCTTTTATCTGCTGCTTCACTCCTCAGTAGCCACTATAGCCAGGGCTGAGCTGGTCCAAAGCCAGAACCAAGGGGCTCCCACAAGGATGCAGGTGCCCAAGCACTTAGGCCATGCTTGGTTGGCTTCATAAGCCATCAGCAGGGAGCTGGATCTGAAGTGAAGCAGTCAGGAACTGAATCAATGCCTATATTGAATGATAGCATCAGAGGCAGTGGTCCCACTGATGGTGCCACAACATCAACCCCTATTTTCTTCTTGTTTTAGGTTTATTCAAAAATGTGTTAAGATAGTTCAATAATATTAATGCAATTACCTTATTCATTGTTTACAAATGCAGGTGTGGTAGCTTATATATTTTCCTCTACACAAGGCTTCTTTCCAGTTAAAATATAAAGGGAATTTTTTTTTACATTAGAAATAAATAAAAGACAAGGGCTACCTAGAATAATTGAATGCAATCACAATGCATTCAGTCTCTCTACATGAAAACATGTAACATATATTCACAAAGAAACACATCTTAATATATATATATATATATAACTCGGGGCCGGTGCTGTGGCTCAGCAGGTTAATGCCCTGGCCTGAAGCACTAACATCCCATATGGGCACTGGTTCTAGTCCTGACTGCTCCTCTTCCGATCCATATTAAACATGGAATTTCAGGGTACAGAAAAGACATAATGAAATAGATATCTTCTATATTACTACATTGTTCTCCAAATTAAAAAAGAAAAGCACTCTTATTACAATTAATCCAATGTCTATGTAAATATATAACATTTTAATGCTGTGTTATTACACAATTCAATACTGCACTATATACTCAGAGGTAGGAACAAAAGAGTTGCTTATCAACTCTTTTTCATGTTTATAGAAACTTCATATAAATGGTTTTATTGGTGACTTTGTTGTGTTGCTTTTTATGTTCACTTCCAAACCAATTTGTGTTAGATTATTGTTCTGTAGTTTCAATTTTTACTCCATATAGAAATAATTAAAGACAGTATAATATAAACATATAATTAATCAACTAAGCACTACAGATGAACATTAACATTATTTCCTTCCTTTAATAAATCAAATTTTTCAATAGTAAATGTTCACATATCCTTACTACAGATTTTTTTTGGTAGGAAAATTCACCAGGTTAAAATTTTAAATCAAAGAAAAATAGGCTGGTAAATACTGTTAATGTTTACAAAGCTAGTAAATGCTTGTTAGGAAACACATTTGAAAACCTTGGCAGATCCAAAATCTATAGGGATTTATAACTCAAAGTAAAAACTTTGTTTTATGTTAATTGTATGCAACTGTCAGTCTTCAGGGCTTGAAGGTAATGATAATGAAAATACATGAATGACTATCTTTACCAAGGTTATGATGGTTGTTATACATATCTATACTAAATTGAAAACTTTTAAAAATATTCCCTGAACTGATTGCATAAATATCTATTACATAAATGGCAATATTCAACTAAATTTATTTGTTATCTTCTTGGTTCTCCTTATTAGATTTTAAGGATTGAGTTACTGAAGCATTCCCCTGGGAAGCATATGGTGTGGTGCTCAGTAATCATCCTCTGGGTGAATGCTGAACTGAGGAACTGAGGAAATGTAGAAAATAACAAAATAGAATTCTGATATCCAAAAGTTGTAACTATAATTGAGCTTCCACTTCAGTGTTGACTATGACCTTTTTGAGGAATTAACATTTTATCTAAGACTGTTGAGACCAAGCAGAGACAAGTGCAGAAGATGGGGAATGAAATCATTGACTTAAGGAATACTTAGTGTTATAGGTTTAAACATGGAAAGAGCATGACACCGAAAAGATACAAATGTTGATCATAACCACAAATGCTATTGGGTACTTTAACAGAAGCAGACATGTGTACTTTCCAGAGAAAGCTTTTATTCTTCCAGTGTCAGTAAACACCATAATAAACTCTAGTGTTCAAAACAAAATTGGAGGGTTTATTATTTCTACTGTCTTTTACTTGACATTTAACTTAGTTTAAGATGTCTTTTGTAACACATTTTTATTTAATTTCAAGTAGTCAAATCACAGATCTTTTTATTTATGGCTTTTGCATTTTTAAACCATTCTTCCAGAAATCACTTTTTTTAATCACAGGATTTTATAAAAAATGAAAAGCTTAGCATCTTAAAATTTCAATTATGGCTTGCTTAAGAAAAATCAGGTTTTTTGCCATATAAACTACATACTCTAAAATATATATTATGCTTCTATTCCATTTAATAGCTTTTTTCTATATTTATAATTTTGCTACTATCACCAAAATCCAATCTGAAAATGTTTCATCTACACATAACACTTATTTGCCTTCAGGCTGTATACATTTTCTTTTTGGAGATAGTTCATACAAATGAAGTCATAATACATATAACCTTTGTTTCTAACAATGCTTTTGTGATACAAATCAGTAGGTCATTTTTATTGCTAAATAATATTGCAATATGTGGATACATGGAGTTTGTTTATTCACTCACTATCTAAAGGACATTCAATTCCTTCCAATCTAGCCTCTTGTTAATGCAGGCTCTGGGAGTCTGTGATACTAGTCAAGAAACAGTCCCAGCCACCATGTGGAGATCTGCATTGAGGTCCTGACTCAAGTTGCTAGAACCTGGGAAGGAACAAAGAGATGAGGGTGCTCTGTGGTTTACCTTTCTCTCTCTTTCCAACTGTCTCTCTGTCACTCAAATAATAAAGGATAAAAGCGTTTGTTTTTTTGAAATGACTGTAGCAATTTTCCATCCCTATTGTCAATGAATGGCAGTTCAAGTGCTTCCATGCTCTTGCTAGCACTTAATTTCTTCATGGTTCGTGAAAGTTATTCTAGAAACTTTGAAGTAGCATCTATCTCATTATCATTGTATTTTGCATTTCTTTGATAACTGATAATATTAAATATGTTTTCATGCACTTAATAGCCATTCTTATATATTATATCTTGAAATATTTATTCAAATATTTCATCCATTTTGGATTAGATAGCTGTGTTGCTTCATTGGGTTATAATATCTCTTTTTAGTTCTCTCAATACAAGCCTTTTATCAAATACATGATTTTTCAGTACTTTCTTCTCTTCTTAATTTGTCCTAAAATTTTATTTCAATTAAAAGACACCGCTTGTCTTGGCTGCTCCATTTCTGATCCAACTCCCTGATAATGGCTTGGGAAAAGCAGAGACAATAGTTCAAGTACTTTGGCCCCAGCTACCTGTGTGAGAAACCTGGAAGAAACTCCCGGTTTAAGGCTTCTATTTGGTCCAGTCCTGGCTATTGTGGCCATCTGGGGAGTGAACCAGTAGATTGAGGATCTCTCTTTCACTCCTTTCTCTGTAACTCTTTAAATAAATAAATAATTAATTATTTTTTTTTTTTAAAATACACAGAGTGGCTGAATGGCTTAAAAACAACCCATGCATTTGCTGCCTGTAAGAAACACAACTTACTAACAAAAATATACATGGAATGAAACTGAAAGGTTGGAAAAAGATATTCAATGGTATGGGAAAGCAAGAAAGAGCAGGAGTAGCCATCACCATCTCAACATTAGACAAAATAGACTTTTTTTTTTATCTTTTATTTAATGAATATAAATTTCCAAAGTACGACTCATGGGTTACAATGGCTTCCCCCCCCCCATACCGTCCCTCCCACCCACAACCCTCCCCTTTCCCACTCCCTCTCCCCTTCCATTCACATCAAGATTCATTTTCGATTATCTTAATATACAGAAGATCAGCTTAGTATACCTTAAGTAAGGATTTCAACAGTTTGCTCCCACACAGAAACATAAAGTGAAAAATAATAGATGATTTTTTTAAATGATGATGAAATCAGATCAGACCTATTAGACAAAATAGACTTTAACACAAAAACTTTCATAGACAAAAAGGACATTATGTAATGATGAGGTGACAAGTTCAACAGGAAAATCTGACTACAGTAAATGTATAAAAACCAAATGCCAGGGAGTCAGCTATTTAAAACAATTGTTAATGAATATAAATTGAGATTATACTTCAATACAATAATAATGGAGGGCTTTAATACCCCATTTTCATCAATGAACAGATAAACTAAACAGAATTTCAACAAGAAACAGCAGAGTTAATCTACACAATGGATCAAATGGACTTAGTTGATATCTACAGATATTTCATTCCACAGCTATAGAAAACACAATCTTTTCATCAGTGCATAGAACATATGCTAGGTCATAAAGCAAGACTCAACAAATTCAAAATAGCAAAAATCATGCTATATATGCTTTCCAGTCCCAATTGAATGAATCTGGGAATTAACGACTAAAGAAACTCTAGAAAATACGCAAGTGGAGACTGACAAACACATTCCTGAATTAACAGTGGGTCAAAGAAGAAGTCAAAAGGCAAATAAATGAATGAAGATGACACCATATCAAAACATATGGTATACAGTAAAAGCAATGTTAAGATGGAAATTTATAACAATTATTGCCTAAGTCAAGAAATTAGAAAGATCATATAAATCATCTAACAATGCATCTCAAAGAAATAAAAAACAGCAGCAAAGCAAATGTAAGATTAGTAGGAAGAAATAAATAATAAAAATTAGAGAGGAAATAAAATTGAAACAAAAATTTATAAAAGATAAATGAAGTTTATTTAAAAAAAAAACTAAAAAAAAAGATACACTATTGGCTCACCTAACCAAAAAAAGGAAGAAGAACCAAATTAATAAACTCAGAGAAGTAGAAGATGTTACAATGGATACAAAAAACATAAAATTAATCATCAAATTGTCATACAAACAGCTGAATGCCAACAAACTGGAAAACCCACAAGTTGTTATATTTCTGGACACATCTAATTTACAAAATTTGCAAATTATTAATTGCAAAATTTACAAAAGAGAAAAACATTAATTCATAGAAAAACTAAATGGACCCATAACTAAGAGATTGAGCTAATAATGAGACCCTCCCAACAAAGAAACCACATGATCAGATGGCTTCCCTGCTGAATTCAACTAACCTTTCAAAGAAGAACTAATTTCAATTCTTCTCAGGCTATTCAGAATAATTGAAAGGAGGGAATCTTCACAAATTCCTCTAAGAGGCCAGGATTGCATTAACTCCAAAATCAGAGAAAAATACAACAGAGAGAGAGAACTATAGGCAATATCCCTGAGGAACATAAATGCAAAAATCCTTAACAAATACTAGCTAATTGAATCCAACAACACATCAGAAAGATCATTCACTCGATTCAAGTAGCATTTATCCTTAGCTTGCAAGGGTGGTGCCACATCCCCTCACCCTGACTGTTGATGAGCAACTTAAAATGTTATCCCTCTTAGTATTTTTTTTTTGTTTGTTCTACTTAATACTTTTGGTTGAATACTGTAATCAATTCACAATTCTTCTTAAGTGCTGAAACTTAACTGAAAAGTGATCGCTGTTAAATATAAGAGTGGGAATAAGAGAGGGAAGAGATGTGCAATTCGGACATGCTCAGGCTGACTTACCTCAAACGGTAGAGTTAGAAATATACCAGGGGATTCCAATTCAATCCCATCGAGGTGGCATGTACCAATGCCATCTCACTAGTCCCAGTGATCAATGTCTGTTCAGAGTTGATCATAATGATAGGACTAAGAACCAAAGAGATCACATAAACAAGACTAGTGTCTGCAAATACTAGCTGATAGAATCACAAAGGGAGAGAATGATCCAACATGGGAAGCGAGATACACAGCAGACCCATAGAATGGCAGATGTCCTAAACAGCACTCTGGCCTCAGAATCAGCCCTTAAGGCATGCGGATCTGGCTGAAATGCCCATGAGAGTATTTCAGGCATGGAAAGTCAAGACACCCTGGGAAAAAAAAAAAAAAAAAAAAAAAACTAAATGAAAGATCTCCACGAGTGAGATCCCAGTGGAAAGAATGAGTCATCAAAGAAGGAGGTACCTTTCTCTGAAGGGAGGAGAGAACTTCCACTTTGACCATGGCCTTGTCTAAAAATGATCAGAGTCAGTGAACTCAGGGGGCTTCCATAGCCTTGGCAGCTCATGACAAGAGCCTAGGGTGATTACTGAGGCCATAAACAAGAGTGTCAATTTGTTAAGTCAACAACAGGAGGCACTGTGCACTTACTCCTCATGTAGGATCTTTGTCCTTAGTGTGCTGTACATTGAGATTTAATGCTATAACTAGTACTCAAACAGTATTTTTCACTTTATGTTTCTGTGTGGGAGCAAACTGTTGAAATCTTTACTTAATGTATGCTAAACTGATCTTCTGTATATAAAGAGAATCGAAAATGAATCTTGATGTGAATGGAATGAGAGAGGGAGTGGGAAAGGGGAGGGTTGCGGGTGGGAGGGACATTATAGGGGGAAAGCCATTGTGATCCATAAGCTGTACTTTGGAAATTTATATTCATTAAATAAAAGTGAAAAAATAAATAAATAAATAAAAAGAAAATCAATAAATGTGATATGTCACATTAAAAAATTGAAAAACAAAGAACATATAGTTATCCCAATAGATTCAGAAAATCATCTGATAAAACATCCTTTCATGATAAATGCTTTAAGCAAGTTGGGAATGGAAGGAACATTCCTTAATACAATTAATGCATTATATAACAAGCCCACAGCCAGCATCATAATAAATGGGAAAGTGTAGAAGCATTTCCACTGAGATCTGAAACCAGAAAAGGATGTCTACTATCACTGTTGCTTTTCAATATAGTTCAAAATGTTTTATCTAGAGCCATCAGGTAAGAAAAAGAAACCAAAGGAATAAAGTGAGAAAGGAGGAAGTCATGTTAATCCTACTTGCAGATTACATGCATATATATATATATGCATATATATGCATATATATACATATATATATGAAACAAATGACTCTATTACTAGACTATTGGAATTCACAAGTTTGGTAAAATGGCCAGATATAAAGCCAACACACAAAAGTAAATAGACTTTGTATAGACAAATATTGCAATGGCTAAGAAAGAACTTGGTCCCTACCTTATACCTTATACCTTATACCTTAAACCTTATACCTTATACCTTATACCTTATACCTTATACCTTATACCTTATACCTTATACAAAAATCAACACACCAAGGATCAAAGATCTAAATCAATGGCTTGATATAATTGAATTGCTAGAGGAAAACATTGGGTAAACTCTGCAAGACATCAACATAGGCAAACACTTTTTGGAAAAGCCTGCACAAACACAGGTAATAATAGTAAAAATAGACGAATGGGATTATGTTGAGCTAAGAAGCTTCTGCATTGCAAAGGTAACACTCAACAAAGTTAAGAGGCAACCCACAGGTGGGAGAAAATATTTTCAAAGTATGCAATTGCTAAAGGATTAATATTTTGAATCTATAAAGAGATCAACAAACTGAACATCAAAAAACAAGTATCAAGAAAGGGCAAAGGACATGAACAGAAGTTTTTCAAAAGATGAAATTCAAATGACTGATGTCGCTCCCCCTCTTCCTGGAGGAATGACACAGGACCCTGCGCTGTTCTTTCGTCTGCTCGGCCCTCCCCGGGTTTGCTGCTGGTTTTTCCCGGGTTGGCTGCTGACCCTTCCACCTCCGTGGAAGGGCGGTTCCCGCTGGCCACTTTCCCCACTTCCACAGGGGAGCGGCACACCACCGGCCGGCTCTATCGGGGGCTGCACAGGTGTTCCTTCAGATAGATGTTCCTCTTAGATGTTCCTGGTGCATGTTGTGTCTCTCCTCCTTTATAGTCCTCCTCCGCCAATCCCAACTCAGCTGCCCACACGCCGAGTACGCTGCTCTCCTCCAATCAGGAGCAGGATCAGCTCCTGGAGGTCATCACTCAAGTTGGCAAGAGGCAGCTGCGTAGAAGCTGTTTTCTCCTCTCCCAGCGCCATATTGTGGGAGAGCAGATGCATAGAATAAGTCTTAATTCCAGTAACTTAGTCTAGTCTGAGTTGCTCCCCACAGACTGACACACACATGAAAAAATATTCATGATCACTAGCAAACAAGGAAATGTAAATAAAAGTTGCAATGTGATTTCAGCTCACACTAGTTAGAACTATCAAGCTTTTCTTGTTATCTAATGCTAGCTAGGCTATCATTCAAAAATCAAAGTGATAACGGTCAGTGTGCTTCTTTTATAATGACAAAAATGAGCTCAGGTCCATGTGGGGTTATGAATATATTGAAAATTACTTTTTTGACAGGCAGAGTGGACAGTGAGAGAGAGAGACAGAGAGAAAGATCTTCCTTTTCTGTTGGCTCACCCCGCAATGGCCACTGCAGCCGGCACGCAGCTGGTGCACCAGGCTGATCAGAAACCAGGAGCCAGGTGCTTCTTCTGGTCTTCCATGCAGGTGCAGGGCCCAAGTACTTGGGCCGTCCTCCACTGCACTCCCAGGCCACAGCAGAGAGCTGGACTGGAAGAGGAGCAACCAGGACAGAATCCAGCACCCCAACTGGGACTAGAACCCGGTGTTCTGGTGCTGTAGGCAGAGGATTTGCCTATTGAGCTGCGGCACCAGTTAAAAATTACCTTTTTAAATTAAGACCTGTGAATACCTGGGAAAAAGTCAGAATAAATTCTCACATGAAGATATTTGCGATAGAGGTGTTCTGAACCTTTGTGGTTCAGGCACTTGACTCTCACTTTACGTTAGTGACATTTCCCTGATTTAATGATTTAACTGTTAGCAAGAACATGGCATGCGATCATTAAAAGGAAAACAGCAAAACTGCAAGCTGAGGGGGTGATAGTATAATTTGATAAAAGTTGTCACCATAGACATTAAGAGTAAGAGACTGAAATTCAACAGGAGGGAAGAAGAGAAAGTGATGTTACTTATTAGGCTTTTTAATCTCTCTGGATTCAATTTGGCATACACGGCATGCCAAAGTGCTATATTTTGGGGTATTGAGTTTTGGGATATGCATGCTACATTAGTCATATACATGAACTGATAAGTAATAAACAGCAATTAATGAGGAAAATGTTGAATTTCAAATAATTATTATTATTATTATTATTATTTTTTTTTTTTTTTTTACAGGCAGAGTGGACAGTGAGAGAGAGAGACAGAGAGAAAGGTCTTCCTTTGCCGTTGGTTCACCCTCCAATGGCCGCCATTGGATTGCTGATCTGAAGGCAGGAGCCAGGTGCTTCTCCTGGTCTCCCATGGGGTGCAGGGCCCAAGCACTTGGGCCATCCTCCACTGCACTCCCGGGCCACAGCAGAGAGCTGGCCTGGAAGAGGGGCAACCGGGACGGAATCCGGCGCCCTGACCAGGACTAGAACCCGGTGTGCCGGCGCCGCAAGGCAGAGGATTAGCCTAGTGAGCCGCGGCACCGGCCTCAAATAATTATTCTTTGTCATAAAACATATCTACCTATATAAGTTTCTGTGATTTTACATCATATTTTATTTTTTTTCCTTAAAATATTTAATTTAAAAAAAATATATCCATATTGGGTAGCCTGTCTATTAATTTCATTAATCACTACACATGCTCATCCTTGGTCTGTCAGTGTATATTCTAAGACTGGTTGGTTGTCAATGACTACCTTAGACAGAACATCCACAGACTTGAGTACCTGTTTTAAAAGTTGGTTGGGAGTATATGATAGATTGTATAAAACAATAGACAGATTTTGAAAAGAACTTGTGAAAGGAGCCTTTAAGCCATTTGCAAATTTTGAGAGAATCAACAGAAGATGTAGCTAAAACATTTTCCTTAAAGTGTAGCAGCCTTGATACGACAAAAGCTAAGACTTTACTTGCCTTTTTGCCTTTTGAAGAGTTATTTGATATCTTCAATTGGCTTACAAGAGTAAGCATACTTATCTTTTGTGTGAACTTGTGGAGACTCAAGAGGTAAAAGTTTAATCCTTGACAAATGTGCTCAGCTTATGATGTTCTATAATTTTACTGGGTTAGGAGTATTCAGCAGCATCTGATAGGGTTCCTTCCATTTAGAATGCAATTGATCCGAGCAGAGTCTTTCTTTGTCTCCCAGGGAGATAGGCTGTTCATGACTTTTGGGATCAGATACTGGGAAAATTTTATTATCATACTCCATGAGAGTTTTTTGTATTTGACCAAAATTAATATACTTTATCTGATTTTGAGTCTCTGAATTGAAGAAGATGTCAGACGTGAGGAAGGATCACCCTTATAACATTTCAAATGGACTAAGTTTTAAAGTAGACTTAGGTGCTATGCTCATCCTGAGGAATGCAAAAGGCAATAATTTAAGTCATGTTTATGTGGTCTCTTGGCAAAGTTTAGTCAGAATTTTCTTGAGTATTTTTAGCCTTTTCAAAATTACCTAATGTCGAAAATCTTCAAGACACGTGCAATAGGTAAGAAATTACTAGAGCAATAGCTACCATTTGTGTCACTTTTCCTTATGACAGCACGGAGACTTTTCTTAGCAAATATTCAAAAGACAATCTGTATTAAATATCCTCTCCCCAGATTGTTAGAGTCATGTATTTGGGAGTCATGTCTGTTGGGAGCACAACCCTATGTCTAAAGTCTAACATCCTCTAGCATCTTTAGTATAACCTTGTAGTTGGGCCCATTCTATCCCAGGCTCACTATAGTAAGGATTTACAGTTATCTCTGTACGCTAAGACACTAAAGCCATTTTAGAACCTCATGTTCAGCAATTCTTTTCTGCTGACTTATCAGCTAGTGTATTTCCCTTACTAACATGGCTATCTTTTGGTGTCCTCTACAGTGAATGACAGCTACTTCCAAAGGTTGTAGTACTCTCTGAAGGAGAGTTAATATCTCTTTTCCATAATGGATGAGAGAATTCTTTGTAATCAATCATTTTCTTTCTTTCCAAATTCCTCCATGTATATGTAATGCAGGTAAAGCCTATTTGGAATCTGTATAGATGTTAGCCCATTGGTCTTTTCCTAATTGCAAGACTCTAGTTGAAGCAAGAAATTCAGATTTTTGAGCTGAATTATTAGTTGGTAATGCTCAAGCTTTTATCATCTGGATAAGACCCACTGTGACATAACCCACTTTTCTAAATCCTTCCTTCAAGTAACTGCTGCTAGTAGTAAAACACTCAACATTTGGATTTTCAAAAGGTCTGTCTCACTGGATAAGACCACTATAGTACACCTGTTACACAGTCTTTACAAGACTGATGTAGTTTTTCATCAATGCCAGATAGCAATAGAGTTGCCAGATTGAGGAGTTATGCTTTAAGAATTATCTCAAGCAAGCTTAACAAAAGAGGTTGATAATTTGTGAAGTGTCCCCCTGCTAGCTACTGATATCCTTTAATTTTTAAAACCCCTTATACATTATATGGAGTTTGAACTTTTGTTACTGGCCTTAATCTGCTTGGTGGCTTCCTATATCAAGTGTGCTGTAGAGAAACTTGGTTCCAAGAAGGAAGAATAGGTAGAAAGCTTGCTGATAGTCTGAGATAAGATAATATAATAAAAGTGGAAATAGTGTAGTCTCAGGAAAGAGTTAGGGAAAAAATGGCAGAGTTAATTCTTCCTTAATTAGAGGGACACAGTGGATCTACATGGAGGGCATGGACACCCACAGCTCAAAACCCCAGCGGCCAAGAACCTCTACACCAGTGCTGGAAAATGAGGTGAGACGAAATGGAAGTAGCCCAAGACACCAGTGGAAAAGTGGCAGGAAGAGCCTAGAGGGAACAAGGCTGAAGCCCCTGGGGGAAAGTACACCAGCCTAACTAGGGGAGAGAAAAAATAAAATGGATGGTATGGACACAACTCTCTCACTTCAATCACCTTACAAAGGCATATGAGTCATAGGGCAGGCACCATTTAGGACATACCTAACAGCTGTGCCAGCTCACGGCTGAGCCTGCTATTCAGCCAAGGAGAGAAAACTGACTCTCGTGGGGAGAGATAATAGGCAGCCAGGAATTTAGAACTGTGTGAAGCTTCTGAACTGGGACTGTGAAAAAAAAAAAAAAAAAAAAAAACTGAGAGTGTGTGGAAGAATTCACGGTGTGGCTGAGATTTGAGTAGTCTTGGTGGGAGATGCACAAGCTCAGGTTGCCCTGGCTACCCGGGGAGAGGCATTGCAGGCAATCTGAGCTTACACTGAGGACTGCATAGATACTGTGTGTGGTCCTTGGGACAGAGCAGATGAATATTATACCCACTGGGGCTAGCATTCGGGCACTGATCGCCATCAAGGAGAAGAGCTCAGCTGAGTAGAATTACTTCCCATCTGATTAAAAAAAAGAGAGAGAGAGAAAAAAGATTTACCATGTCAAACCTCAGTGTGTCACCTTAGGCACACCCTTAACCCTGAAGAACTGAACAGAGCTCTCTGGCCACAGCCACCTCAAGCCTCTAGAGATTCACTGAAATCAGACAGTTTACTTATCTACAGAGTCATAGTACAATGAGATAAGCTGCCACAGCGGGAAAAAAAGAAACCAGTGAGTATATCCACAAGTGTTGAACAACAAACGTGACAACTGAGGAAACAAAAATAAGGAAGACAACAGGGCACTCAAAGTAAGATGACACTTCAATACAAGATTATGAATACAACGAGATAGAAGAAATGCAAGAAATAGAACTCAAAAAATTATGATAAAAAGACTTAGAATTAATCAAAAATAAATGCATGAACTATTGAAATCCATGCAGGATATGAAAGAAAATCTCCCTAAAGAAAATGAAATCTTAAGGATGAATCAAAAATGAGGAATTCAATAGAACATGAAATTGAGATATTAAAGAAAAATAAAAATGAAGTGAAGAATTCAATAGAACGAGTTAAAAATGCAGTGGAGAGCCTTAAAAACAGAATCAGTGAGGCAGAAGAAAGAATATCAAACTTAGAAGACAGAGCAAAGGAAAGTATACAGTCAAACCAAAAACAAGAAGAGGAAAATAGAAATCTAAAAATCATTGCTGGGAATCTACAGGATACTATTAAAAAACCCAACATTCAGGTTTTAGGAGTTTCTGAAGGCATGGAAATAGAGAAAGGATTCGAAGGCCTTTTTAGTGAGATACTAGTGGAAAACTTACTGGGTTTGGAGAAAAACATCCAAGGACAGGAAGCACACAGAAATCCCAATAAACGTGACCAGAAAAGATCCTCGCCATAACACATTGTAATCAAGCTCACCACAGTGAAACATAAAGAAAAGATTCTAAAATGTGGAAGATAGAAATGCCATATTATTCTTAGAGGATCTCCAATTAGACTCACAGCAGAATTCCCATCAGAAACCCTACAGGCTAGGAGGGAATGGCGAGATATAGCCCAAGTACTAAGAGAAAAAAGCTCTCATTTGTGAATGAAGGTGAAATAAAGACCTTTCATAGCAAACAGAAATTCAAAGAATTTGTCGCAACTCATCCAGCCCTGCAAAAGATGCTTAAAGATGTGTTACACACAGAAACACAGAAACAAGGTCATCAGTACAAAAGATGGTAAAACAAGAAAATCTCTCAGTAAAAGATCACAGGAAGTTCAAAGTATATGTTAGAAATATCTTCAGAAAAATGGCAGGGCAAGTCACTACTTATCAATAATCACATTGAATGTAAATGGCCTCAACACTCCAGTTGAAAGACACAGATTGGCTGAATGGATTAAAAAACAAAACCCATCTAATTGCTGCTTATAAGAAACACATCTTTCCAACAAAGGTGTGTGTAGACTGAAAGTGAAAGGTTGGAAAAATATATCCCATACCAACAGAAACCAAAAAAGAGCTGGCATAGCCATCTTAATATCAGACAAAATAGATTTTAACACAAAAACTGTTAAGAGAGACAAAGAAGGGCACTATATAATGATTAAGGGATAAATTCAACAGGGAAATATAACTATTATAGATGTATATGCACCTAAGTAGGGGGCACCAGGCTATTTAAAAGATACATTGAGGGAGATAAAGGGAGATTTAGACTCCAATACAATAGTATTGGGGGACTTCAATACTACACTTTCAGAAATAGAAAGATCAACTAGACAGAAAATCAACAAGGAAACAGCAGATTTAATTGACAGTCTAGGCCAAATGATTCTAATAGATATCTAAGAACTTTTCATCCTAAACTTAAAGAATTACATTCTTCTCAGCAGATAATGGAACTTTATCTAGGACTAACCACATATTAGGCCATAAAGTAGGTCTCAGCAAATTCAAAACAATCAAAATCATAACATGCATGTTCCATACCACAATGGAATGAAGCTGGAAATTAGCAACTCAGGAATCCCTAGAGCATATGCAAACACATGGAGACTGAACAACATAATCCTGAATGAACAGAGAAATCAAACACTTTCCGGAAGCAAATGATGATAAGCACACAACATATCAACACTTATGGGATATGGCAAAAGAAGTGTTAAGAGGAAAGTTTATAGAAATAGGTGCCTACATCAAGAAATTGGAAAGGCACCAAATAAATGAGCTATCAGCGCTTCTCAAGTATCTAGAAAAACTACAGCTAACAAAGTCCAAAACTAGTAGGAGCTGGGATCTATTCCCAGCTGCTTCTCTTCCAGTCCAGATCTCTGCTGTGGCCCAGGAAGGAAGTGGAGGATGGCCCAAGTACCTGGGTCCCTGCACCCACATGGGAGACCAGGAGGAAGTATCTGGCTCCTGACTTCGGATCAGTGTAGCTCTGGCCATGCAGCCACTTGGGGGGTGAAGCAACAGAAGGAAGAGCTTTCTCTCTGCCTCTCTCTCTCTCTCACTGTCTAACTCTGACAAATAAATTTCAAAAAATTATCAAAAAAATTAGAAGAGAAATTGACAGAATTGAATAAAAAAATTACAAAAGATCAGTCAAACGTAGAGCTGGTTTTTGAAAAAATAAACAAAATTGACACAACATTGGCACAACTAACCAAAAAAAGAAAACCTAAACAGACACATAACCAAGTCAGAAATTTAATCAGTAATAAAAGCTCTCCTGACAAAGAAAAGCCCAATACCAGATAGATTCACTGCTGAATTCTACCAGACATTTAAAGAAGAACTGACTCCAATTCTTCTCAAACTATTCAAACAATTGAAAGAGCGAGAATCCTCCCAATTTCTTTCTACGAAGCAAGCATCACCTTAATTCCTAAACCATAAAAAGATGCAGCAGAGAAAGAGAATTACAGACCAATTTCCCTGATGAATATAGACACAGAAATCCTGAATAAAAATCTGGCCAATAGAATTCAAAAACATATTCAAAAGATCATCCACCCAGAACGAATGGTATTTATCTTGTGTGCAGGGATTGTTCAAAGTTCGCAAAACAATCAATGTGATTCACCACATTACAAACTGCATAAAAAATATATGATTATTTCAATAGACGCCAAGAAAGCATTTGATAAAATACAAACCCCTTTCATGATGAAAACTCCAAGCAAACTGGGTATAGAAGGAACATTCCTCAACACAATCAGACAAATTATGAAAAACCCACGGCCAGCATCATTTTGAATGGGGAAAAGTTGGAAGCATTTCCACTGAGATCAAGTACCAGACAAGGATGCCCCCTCTCACCATTGCTATTTAATATAGTGCTGGAAGTTTTAGCCAGAGCCATTAGGCAAGAAAATAAATTAAAGGGATACAAACTGGGAAGGAAGATGTCAAATTAACCATCTTTGCAGAAGATATGATTCTTTATTTAGGGGATCCAAAGAACACTACTGAGACTATTGGAACTCATAGGAGAGTTTGGCAAAGAAGTAGGATATAAAATCAATGTGCAAAAATCAACAGCCTGTGTATACACAGACAATGCCATGGCTGAGAATGAATTTCTAAGATCAATCCCAGTTAAAAAATCAAATACCTTGGAATAAACTTAACCAAGGACTTTAAAGAACTCTACAATGACAATTACAAAATATTAAAGAAAGAAATAGAAGAGGATACCAAAAAATGGAAAAATCTTCCATGCTCATGGATTGGAAGAATCAATATCATCAAAATATCCATTCTCCCAGAAGCAATTTATAGATTCAATGTGATATCAATCAAAATACCAAAGGCATTCTTCTCAGATCTGGGAAAAATGATGCTGAAATTTATATGGAGGCTCAGGAGACCTTGAATAGCTAAAGCAATCTTGTACAACAAAAACAAAGCCAGAGGCCTCACAATACCAATTTCAAGACAGTACAGGGCAGTTGGAATCAAAACAGCATGGTACTGGTACAGAAACAGATGGATAGACCAATGGAACAGAATAGAAATACCAGAAATCAATCCAAACCTCAACAGCCTACTTATATTTGATCAAGGATCTAAAGCCAATTCCTGGAGCAAGGACAGTCTATTCAAAATGGTGCTGGGAAAACTGGATTTTCACATGCAGAAGCATGAGCAAGACCCCTACCTTACACCTTACACAAAAATCCACTCAATATGGATTAAAGACTTAAATCTATGACCCAACACCATCAAATTATTAGAGAATATTGGAAAAACCCTGAAAGATATAGGCACAGAAAAAGACTTCTTGGAAAGGACCCCGGAAGCACAGGCATTCAAAGACAGAATTAACAGTTGGGATTGCATCAAATTGAGAAGTTTCTGTACAGCAAAAGAAACAGGAAAGTGAAGAGGCAACTGACAGAATGGGAAAAATATTTGCAAACTACGCAACAGATAAAGGATTAATAACAAGAATCTACAAAGAGATTAAGAAACTTCACAATAACAAAACAACCCACTTAAGAGATGGGCCAAGGATCTCAGTATACATTTTTCAAAAGAGGAAATCCAAATGGCCAACAGGCACATGAAAAAATGTTCAAGATCACTAGCCATTAGGGAAATGCAAATCAAAACCACAATGAAGTTTCACCTCATCCCAGTTAGAGTGGCTTACATACTGAAATCAACTAACAGCAGATGCTGGTGAGGATGTGTGTAAAAAGGCATACTAATCCACTGTTGGTGGGAATGCAAACTGGTTAAGCCACTATGGAAGTCAGTCTGGAGATTCCTCAGAAACCTGAAGATAACCCTACCATACAATCCAGCCATCCCACTCCTTGGAATTTACCCAGAGGAAATTAAACTGGCAAATAAAAGAACTGTGCACACCTCAATGTTTATTGCAGTTCAAATCACAATAGCTAAGACCTGGAATCAACCTAAATGCCCATCAACAAAAGACTGGATAAGGAAATTATTGGATATGTACTGTATAGAATATTATAAAGTGGTAAAAAAAAATGAAATCCGGTCATTTGCATCAAAACAGAGGAATCTGTAAACATCACGCTGAGTGAATTAAGCCAGTCCCAAAGGGACAAATATCATATGTTCTCCCTGATCTATGAAAATTAACTGAGCTCCTAAAAGGAAACCTGCAGATGTGAAACTGACACTATGAGAAACAATGACTTTATCAGCCCTTGTCCTGACTGTTGAGGAATAGCTTAATATTTTATTCTTTTCAGTATTGTTTTGTTCTACTTAATACCATTGGTTGAACTCTTTAATTAGCACACAATTATTCCTAGGTGTTTAACTGAAAAATGATCCCTGTTAAATATAAGAACGGGAATAAGAGAGAGAGGAGATGTGCAGTTCTGCACATGTTCACTTGGTCTTACCCCTCATGGTAGAGCTAGAAACGAGCCATGAGATTCCAAATCCCATTAGGATGGCATGTACCAATGCCATCTTACTAGTTGAAGTGATCAGTTTAAGTTTATAACTGATCATAAAGACAGGAATAAGTATCAAAAGGATCACATAAACAAGACCAATGTCTGCTAACATTAATTAATCGAATTTAAAAGGAGAAAATGATTCAACATGTGAAGCAGGATACACAGCAGACTCATAGAATGACAGATGTCCTTCATAGCACTCTGGCCTCAGAATCAGCTCTTAATACATTTGGATCCAGCTAAAAATCCCATGAGACTTTCTCAGGTATGGAAAGCTAAGATACTGTGGCAAAAATGACCTAAATGAAAGATCTCTGTGAGTGAGATCCCAGCAGGAAGAATGTGCCATCAAAGAAAGAGGTACCTGTCTCTGAAGGGAGGAGAGAACTTCCACTTTGATAATGGCCTTGTCTAAATAAGATTGGAGTTGGTGAAAATAAGAGGTTTCCATAGCCTTGGCAGCTCATGAGAAGAGCCTTGGATGATTTCTGACATCATAAATGAGAGTGTCAATTGTTCAACCAGCAACAAGAGTCACTGTTTCTTTCTCCCCATGTAGGATCTCTGTCCTTAATGTATTATATTATGCGAATTAATGGTAAAACTAGTATTCAGACAATACTTTAAACTTTGTTTATCCGTGTGGGTTAAAACTGTATAAATTAAGTTGATCATCTGTATATAAAGATAATTATAAATGCATCTTAGTGAACAATGGGATGAGAGAGGGAGTAGGAGATGGGGTGGTGTGCAGGTGGGAGAGTGGTTATGGGGGAAAATCTGCTATGATCCAAAAGGTATACTTTTTTGTACTATATTTATATTTATTAAATAAAACTTTTTAAAAAAATGTGTGCTATAGTAGTAATAGTCTGCAAACATGCACACTACCCTGAAACCACTGAATCTAATAGCTATTGAGAAAAATTGGTCACTTGTCCTGGAAGTAGTCTGAGTTTGGGTGACTATACACCTAGAGCTATCCTTTCTTTTCTGCTGTGAAGGTCAAGGTCAATGTTAGGTCCATGTAAGGTCCTTGTTAGGGCTTCCTAGTACTGGAGCTTCTGTTAACAGCTCTTTAATTCTTTGGAAGTCTTCTTGCTGTTCTCTTGAACAGTGAATTAGGTTTTGTCTGGACCCTTTAAGGCTAATATAAAGGTTTACTATAAATACAAATCCTGGAATCCATATTCTTCAAAACCTTTACATTCTTAGGGATGCTTTTAGCTGTAATTTCTCTTTGAGGGTCCTATACAAAATATAGCTTACTATCTCTTAAGAGAAATAGCATGCTTTCCTGGGGTCAAATATACAAGATAGATTACCTTTTGTTCAGAAACCTGAGCTTCTGCTTGGGGAAAATCTGCATCCAGATTTTCTTAAATGGTTTAATTCTAGGATGGTATTTTTATCTGAGTTCTCCTAGGAGGGGCTGCAAATGTGAATTCCATCTACATTTTTAAATTGAAGTTCCCTAAGATCCTTTGCAAGAGCATTGCCAAACAAATGTGGACTATCCCTGAAACCTTGAGACAGGGGTGTCTATGTATATTGTTAAGTTATATTTGAACATGGATCAGTCAATTCAAAGGCAAAATAAAACTGAATGGCAACCTCCGAAATAGCCCTAAGGTCCTGGACCACCCTGTATGCACCATTTGGTTTCAAAAGAGCCAGAGTAAGAGTACTATAAGGAGACTGGCATTGAACTAAGATTTCATGTTTGAGAGACATGTCAATAAAGGGTTGAAGTTAACTTCTGGTTTTAAGAGATATTGATGCTGATGAGGAAGTGTAATCTTATTTTTAAGCAAACTTTGACAGTCCAGCACCTGTGCCTTGGCCAAATATTCCCTGACCTCAGCCTTATGAACTTGCTCTTTTATTTTCATAGAAAGATTATCTAAACTGAGGTCTGCCTCGGTACTTGCTAACATAGTAACAAATGACTCTGACATAGCATTAATTAGGTAGAGGGATGCTAGCAATTTCATTCCAAACAAAAGATTTGGAAATGGGTTGGAGAATATTTGAGACACTAAAGCAAAGTAAATATTTGAGAGAAAGGTTTACCATCAATTCCCATACTACTATAACTCTTAGAGGACAGAAGCCCTTCATGGGAAATTAGTACCCAATGACACTTGTTATTTTCACAAATTAACACTCTTTTCTATGATGTCAGTGATTGCCTGAAGCTCCTAACAAGAAATACCTATGTTGTGGAAGCCTCTTGAATCCTCACACCCCATCAGTGTTTAGAAAAAGTCATGAAGAAGGGGAAGTTCTCTTCTGTCCCTTTGAAAAAATGGACATTCCTCTATTAATGACTTTGTGTTTTTTGAGAACAAGGTCCATAGGGACCTTCATGGAAGGACACTCCTTTCCAGACCTGAAATGCCATCTTGTAGGCTTTTCAGCCGAAACAAAAGACATTTGGGGATGATTGTGAAGTCATTGAGAGCTAATTATAGTGATTACTATTCTATGAGCTGATCTCTGGTTTGCTTACAATGTTGGAGCATCATTTCAAGTTTAATCTATCTATATTATTACTAAACTGTTGAAATGCTATCTTTACCATCAAGCTCATGGGTTTCTGGGTCCCATAGACAGTTTTTGAAACTGTACCCTTAGAAATGAGTCCATAGAAATGCATGCAAAACTATACACAGCTGAAAAATCTCTTCGTGGAACCTGAGCAGACAAAAATAGAGCTTTAAATGAGCCTAGTTATACTTAAGCATGTGATTTGAAATATAATTTGGCACCTCAGAATCTCTTCTTGAACCCCAAACTGGTATTCCCTGCTTTAGCCAGCCCACCAGTCCACTGGGGTTCCCTGTATGTTGATCTGTGTCGCTCCCCCTCTTCGTGGAGGAACGACACAGGACCCTGCGCTGTTCTTCTGTCTGCTCGGCCCTCCCCGGGTTTGCTGCTGGTTCTTCCCGGGTTGGCTACTATCCCTTCCACCTCCGTGGAAGGGCAGTTCCCCCCGGCCGCATTCCCCACTTCCGCAGGGGAGCGGCACACCGCCGGCCGGCTTTCTCGGGGGCTGCACGGGTTCCCTTAGATGTTCCCCATAGATGTTCCTGGTGCATGCCGTCTCTCTCCTCCTTTATAGTCCTCCTCCGCCAATCCCAACTCAGCTGCCCACACGCCGAGTACGCTGCTCTCCAATCAGGAGCAAGTCCTACAGTTAATTGGTTGAACTGGAGGCAGCTGTGCGGAAGCTGTTTACTTCTCTCCCAGCGCCATATTGTGGGAGAGCAGATGCATAGAATAAGTCTTAATTCCAATAACTCAGTCCAGTCCGGGCTGCTCCCCACAGATCCCCCTTTCTTTTTATTTTTGGTGTTGATACGCGCCTGTCTTCGGTGTCCCGCGGCACACACTCTGCTCTACTTGCTAGAGTTGCCACAGGTTCTTACAAGTCCTATCAGGCAAACCGAATCCGGGTCCTCTCTTCGCCATGTTGTGAGGAGGTTTTTAGGCACTGATGCATGCCTGTGTTCGGTGCCCTGCAGCGCATGCTCTACTCTGCTAGAACTGCCCGCAGATGCTTACAAAACCTATCAGGCAAACCGAATCCAAGCCTTCTCATTGCCGTATTGTGGGGGAGACTTATTAGTGTTGGTTCGTGCCTATCTTCGGTGACCTGCAGCTCATACTCTGGTCGAGCTGCTTGCTGGCGCTTACCGCCTTAATTAGGCAGACCGAATCCAAGCTTTCTCATTGTTGTATTGTGGGGAAGCCTTACTGATGTTAATTCGTGCCTGTCTTCGGTGACCTGCGGCGCATAAGCTGCTAGCTGCCCGCAGGTGCTCATCGTGCTCATCGCCTCACTTAATCAGGCAGACCGAATCCAAACTTTCTCGTTGCCATGTTGAGGGGAGGCCTTTCTATTTCTCTATTTCTCTATCTCCGGGCATTCCTATTTCTCCCATTCCACCTCCATCTCCCAGCATTCTTATTTCTCTCATTTTATTTCTAAACTTCTATTTCTCCTATCCCTGCAGCTTCCCGGCGCCTCGCGCTGCCGGCAGCTTCACGGCTCCGCGCAGCTCCAGCCCGCGCCTCATCTGCGCGGCTCGGCTTTGCGCGGCTTGGCTTCGCGCGCTCCGCGGTCTCGCACTTAACCCTTTCGCGTCTGAACCACGGCCTCGCCAGCCCCATTCCCTATCTACTTGTGCCCCGCACGCTCTCTCTGCACGCGGCGGCTTCCGCGAGTAACACAGCGTAGCTTATGTGTCCGCCACTAGCATTCAATCTAAGTTCCCCGGGCTAGCCTGGTGAATTCAACCCAGCGTACGTCTCCGCCCCACGGTTTGGCTTCCCGTCCTTTGCTCCCCGGGCTAATCAGACGGATCCCAACCAGGCTCACGTTTCAGCTTCTGGTTTCAACTTTTCGCCCCCTATTCCCGGGCTAACTTGAGAACCCCAAAGTGGCTTCCATTTCCGCCTTGGCCTGCCCCCCGCGGCTTCAATTTCCCCAACACTTTTCTCCACCCGGTATGTTTCCCCAAACTTTCCTCCAACGATATTCCTCCCTCATTTCTCCTGGCCTCTCCCCACAGTCCACGTCCGAGTCTGTTTGTTCTAGCGTTCACTTTCGCTTTCGACCTTAGAGATTTCTCCCAGCTTCCCCCCGTAGTCCGTATCCGAGTCTATGCCTAGGCTTTCAATAGCTTCTTCCGGCACCCTTTTCGTCCGGCTTTTCCCTAGGCTGTTTGCTAGTCTCTCTCTCCGGTATTTTCCACTTCTTCCCGTTTCTTCCCTCCTAAGTTTCCTATCCGTCCTAGGTTTCCTATCCAAGCTAGGTTTCCTATCCGAGCTAGGTTTCCTATCCGAGTCACGGCACCATTATGTCACTCCCCCTCTTCGTGGAGGAACGACACAGGACCCTGCGCTGTTCTGTCTGCTCGGCCCTCCCCGGGTTTGCTGCTGGTTCTTCCCGGGTTGGCTACTATCCCTTCCACCTCCGTGGAAGGGCAGTTCCCCCCGGCCGCATTCCCCACTTCCGCAGGGGAGCGGCACACCGCCGGCTGGCTTTCTCGGGGGCTGCACGGGTTCCCTTAGATGTTCCCCATAGATGTTCCTGGTGCATGCAGTCTCTCTCCTCCTTTATAGTCCTCCTCCGCCAATCCCAACTCGGCTGCCCACACGCCGAGTATGCTGCTCTCCAATCAGGAGCAAGTCCTACAGTTAATTGGTTGAACTGGAGGCAGCTGTGCGGAAGCTGTTTACTTCTCTCCCAGCGCCATATTGTGGGAGAGCAGATGCATAGAATAAGTCTTAATTCCAATAACTCAGTCCAGTCCGGGCTGCTCCCCACAGATCTGGAGTAATTACTCATTTATATATATGAATATGCACATAATATGCAATTTAAATAAGTTTATATGTTTGTTTATATATTAATATGTAAATATATAAGTATATATATAAATATATATATATATATATAAACTGCCATATCGGGGATAAACTGGACTACAGGCAGTGTACTGCCATCACAAAGATGCAAGAGCACTTAGAGACAATAACATATAAATTTAGAGGATTTTCTCAGGTTCCCAAATTTGCTTGGGGACTGTTACCACCATTTCTATATACATACATCTAGGAGGCAACACCTCTTCCTGGGTGATAAAAATCCAAGCATATTACTGAAACTCACTGGCAAGTTTTCACATGAACCCTGGGGCTTTTGCCACCTAAAAGCTTTCAGGAAGATTATGTTGCTATACCCAGGGCCTGTGACCTTAGGAGCATCACCATCTCTTAGATCCTAGTGAAATAGAAGAGGTATTCAACTGGCACCTGGAATGTATCTCTGAGGGCCTTTCCTGGCATCCTAAATATTGAGAGCCTTTTACCACCACCACTAGGAATTCTAGCCCTAAGAGGCATCGAAGTCCCATGTCTGAAGTGTAATTCAGAGTGATAGAAACCATTGTACAAATGAAAAATTACAGCTGACCAGACAATTAGCTATGGGTACTGCCATTTTCAAGATAGAGCCTGTTGCCCATCTCCTTGTGAGGGCAGAATTCTCCATGGGGGCTATCATCTTGGCAACTGAAAAGAAAAACTGCACAGACTACACATGCTGATCTTAACAGGAGAATGAGCGTAATTCAGAAAACACAGAACAGAGCTCTCTGGGTCATGTGTAGTCCTTCTGTGGAAGCAAAATACTTAAGTTCTAGCTTGTCCCACAAGAAGAATTAACCTTAAAAACACATTAGAAAAACCCAGGAACACTTTTAAATCAACACACATCACAAACTGGCCTACTGTCTTCCTGTGTCTCTGCTCAGATCTTATCAATGCTATCAGTTTGTACTGTCCTTTCCTCCCCTGAAACTACCAAAATTATAAACACAAAAGGCAACAACATTTGCATTTTAGCTGAACTTCCTGAGCCATGAACTCTCAGAGAAAAGAGACAGGAGGATAGAGAAATTGTCAGGATTTAGAAACTGCATACTGCTGAAAAAGAGAAAATTCAATACCACTTATCACAATGCCATATCTGGAGTGAATTTTCTCCTGGCTGGCTCTGTTACTATGAAGTGGGAGTGGGTGCAGTTTATTTTCATCCTAGTTCTTGCCTTCTACATTGAGAAATGTTCTAAATACAGACACATAAATGGTGTACAAACATAAAGTTTATTTAAAAGATGAAAAAGGAAACATACACACATGGGCACAGTTGAGGAGTGTGAGGGCAAGGAAGGGAAAAGAGGCGGACGAGAGAAGTGGATAGAAGGCACCTCTGATGGCTCCTCTAGATCTGGTCTGTGATGAAGGAAAAAAGGGACCCTACTTGTTGCCAAACACTTCTGCACCCGCATGGGAGACCAGGAGAAGCACCTGGCTCCTGGCTTCGGATCAGCACAGCACCCCAGCCATAGCGGCCACTTGGGGGGTGAACCAACAGAAAAAGGAAGTCCTTTCTCTCTGTCTTTCTCTCTCTAACTCTGCCTGTCAAAAAAAAGGTAGAAATGGAATGGCTACATGGCACTTCAAATCTGAGGTCCCAGGTAAAGGAAAATACATGCTGTGAAGGCAGCTATTTGATTGAGAAGTAGGCAGATAGTATTATGTAAGGTGAAGGCTTATTGTTTTCAGCTAATGGTGTTAACTACTAGCAATCTATATCATAACCACCTCTTGATAATGGTATAGGCACTTATCAATGATGACCAAGCAGTCAGACCCCAGTCACTTCCTTGTGCTTAGCAGGCAAATAAAAATCTGGTTTTAGGAGATTTAATGGCCATCTTAACCTGACTGACCTTTGCTTTAATATAATAGTAGGAACTCATACCCCTAGGAGGAGACTTAAGATTCTGCTGAAACATAACAATGTATAGTTGAGCATGTTATCTCTAATTGTACCCACATGGACAAATACCCTCCTCAGGTATTGTATAGCACCCAACCATCAATGTAGGCTGCTACTCCAAGCTGAAAAAACACCTGATATAAGCAACTATACAAACTTCTGAATATTCAGTTTATTCTCGAGCACACCCCCACTCACCACCAAGTATGTAATTTTGCTTTGTCAATACATCTTAGCTTCCCACTGATATTTTTCTATTTTCCATATCAAATTATTTCCTGCATCAGTAACAACAACCTGGAATCATCAGCCACACAACAATTTGAAAGTTAATAATTAATGATTTTAATAATTACATTTTTATATATCATAGGTGGAAAAACTATGTTTACTTAAAATAGAAATATGCCATAGTCTTGTGAATGTTTTAGACCTCTCAGGAATTGTTAGCATTAATTAATGTTACTTAGAATCAGTTCTTTTGTTTAGATAAAAAAAAAAAAACTCAACAGAATAATGTATTTCAATAGAATATTTTTTCAAAAACTATACAAGTAGCAATTTAAAGGCTAATATCTGATTGAAAAAAACTATAGCTTTCTTCGTAGTTTTGTCTAGGCCAGTATGAGGCATGAAATAATTTGTTGACCTGTTCACTACTATAATACCCTTGAAATTCCATCAGCAATAGAGAATCAAGTGCACTGTTTTCCCAGGAATTTGAGCTCCGTGGAGCATGTGTATCTACACTCATTCTTTTGTGCTGAGGAAGTAATTGCAAATGCTCAAGCCAAATCCATAAATCATGATGTGGTGAGAACTCTGGTTTCCTCTGATGTCCTTCTTAAGTGAATGTAATCTCAATGGCAGTTGATATCCCCTAAACTGCTTTTGCAAACGGTTATTACATTTGAACTTTGAAGACTTGGAAGTAATTTGTATTCTCTGATGGGCTTTTGTCTTTGACATGCCCTTCCTTTGGTGATCCAAATGGAATGTCACTGCTTAAACTTTGGTTTAGTCACATTGAGGAGGAGGAACAAAAAGCTTGTGTATTCTAAGATGCTGCAACATTACGTATCAAAAAATAATAAGACACAGAGATACACATACAACATGCTTATGAGAGAAAAACAGTACATAAATTAATTTTAAGAACTGATTTCAATTTTTCTTCCAAATAGTTTTTGTTCAATATTAACGTTCCTTGCTTCTTGCCCTTTAGCTATATCCATGCATTCATCCTTTTTCTTTTTCCATCATTTCTTTAAGAGTGCAATACTTAACAAATAGCAGACAATCAGAGAAAATAATTTATAAGAAATAGTGTAGTTTAGAGATTCCATAGCTTATACAAATTTGGAAGTGAAACTCACACGTGTGCCCCAAAACCAAGTCTACCTCTGAGTAGATTCATAAGTTTTACCTTCAAAATCTCAATAAATATTAACTATAATAGTTTGTGCATTAAATGAAACATCAATCATTCTTTTTTTTTTAATTTCTACATAAAGCTGTGTAATGTTTGTTTAATGGGGGGGGCAAAATGACTACATGTTGAAGATCATTCACATGTGTAATTTATCAGTTCTCCCAAACAAGTCACCTAATACTAATATCTTCATAAAAAAAAAAAAAAAAAAAAAAAAAAAAAAACAATGTTACCTAACCCCTTTTAAAGAAACAAAGTCCGGACATCCTGGTGATTCATTCCACTGAACTGATCTGAACTTTTGGCTAAAATAAGTTTATAAACCATCAAAAAATCTTCTGTTCCATTTAAGTTCAAATACTCAAGGTGAGGTAAAAATCAATATATAATATTTTTTCAATATTTATTTATATATTTGAAAGTCAGAGTTACATAGAGAGAGAAGGAGAGGCAGAGAGAGAGAGTGGTCTTCCATCTGCTGGTTCACTCCCCAGTTGGCTGCAATGGCCAAAGCTGCACCAATCTGAAGCCAGGAGCCAGGAGCTTCTTCCAGGTCTCCTACCCGGATGCAGGGGTCCAAGGACTTGGGCCAGCTTCCACTGCTTCCACAGTCCATAGCAGAGAGCTGGATTAGAAGTGGAGCAGCTAGGTCTCAAACTGGGTCCCATAGGGGATGCCGGCACTGCAGGCGGAGGCTTAACCTGCTGCACTACAGTGCTGAACCCAAATACATAATAACCACTTTATGTTTCAATACTTCCCTTGGTGAGATGGAAACTGGCCTGGGAAAAGCAATGCAAGATGGCCTATATGCTTGGGCCATGTACTCATGGGGAAGACTCAGATAAACTCTTGGCTCCTGGCTTTGGCTTGGCACAGAGCAGCCATTAAAGCCATTTGGGGAGTGGAAAGAAGACCTCTCTATCATTATCTCTCCTTCTGTATAGCTATTTCAAATAAATAAACAATTCATTAAAATGTACATAATAATTTCTGAGACATATTTGTTTTCTAACGGAGACATAAGACATAATATTGTCTTAAAGACTAAAAATAATTCAATTCTTATGAAATCTTAATTATCATAAATCTATTATTTCAAGCATATCCTAAGCATCATGACAACATACTTTTTGTAAAATACTTTATGTGAATAGCCAATAAAGTGTCTAATCACGACTTTACAGACCAAAGGTAAAATATGTTAAAGGATTTACAGTGGACCATATATAAAATAAACAGCAGATCCTGGAAGTGAATTTATGATAGCTTTGGCCACCTTTCCTGATAATTGTTCCTTAATATGGTTCCTGACCCAGGAAGTCTGTTACCTGCTGGTTTTCGTATTTTAAATAATGCCAACTGGGTGCCAAAATACTGATATTTAATCTTTTCCATGTCATTATTGAGAGTTAGTTACAAAAGCAAATACGTAGGTGGGGCAGAGCAACCTTTGTAATCAGTTTGAATTATGAATACGGCAACATGAGCAAATCAAAGAGTAAGCAAGTAGGGACAATGAATAATGATGCTTAGGTGGCAATGAAATTAAAAAAGCAGATTCATAGACATTGCATAATCAACTCATTTTCTGTTCTGACCTATTTTAAAATTTTTTAACATAAAGAGAACACATTATAAGTAGTTAGTGAATACAATTCTAATATTGTGGTTCATCATTCATCCGTCATCCTTTATTCTGTTATTTTTTTAAGATTTTTGCAACATTTTAATTTACATTATAATCATAGACAATGTTCCGCTAAATAAAGAGATCAAAAATATAGATCACTGTTCAACATACATAAATATTGGCTATAAAATATTCAAGTTCCAAGTTATTGATTTCCTTAATATCTATTGTCCTTTTAGATTCTTCAATGTTTTGAAACTTAGCTGTTTGTAATAATTCCCAACAATTCTTTTTATACTTGTTGTATCAGTTTTAACATTTCCTTTTCCATCTCCAATTTTAATAATTTGTGTTTCTCCCTTTTGTGGTTAGCTGGGCTAAATGTTTATCAGTTTTGTTTAATTTTTTTCATAAGAACGGCTCTCCATATCTGTAATCTTGTAAGGCATTTTTTTTTTTTGGAAAATTTGTTTATTTCTTCCCTGATATTTATTACTTCTTTTCTCTCATGAAGTTTGGGCTTGGTTTGTTCTTGTTTTTCTAGGCTCTTGTTCTGAATTGTTAAATCATTTAATTGGTACTTTCCAAATTATTGATGCAGGCATTAATTACTATAAACATTTCTTTTAACATTGCTTTTGCTGTTCCAATAGTTTTGACATTTTTTCTCATTTTCATTTCTTTGAAAATTTTTTGTATTCTCTTATGATTTCATCTATTTCATTTCAACAATACATTCAGGAGTATGTTGTGCAATCTCAAGGTGTTTATATATTTTCTAAATTTGCTTGTATTACTAATTTCCAGCTTCATTCTATTTTGGTAAGAAAAGATACATGGTATGATTTAAATTTTTTTGAATATGTTGAGACTTGTTTTATGGCCTAATAAATCATCTATCCTAGAGAATGTTCTATACTCTGGTGAAAAGAATGTGTATTCTGCACCTGTGTGATGAAATGGTCTCTATATTTGAATTAGAAACATTTTCTCAATAATTTAAATTATCTCTGGTTTTTCGTTGTTGATATTTTGTCTGATTGATCAAATGACTGATGAAAGTGGGGTTTTGAAGTCCCCATTATTATTCTATTGGAATATGTATTTCTCTTTAACTTAATTAACATTATTTTAAATAATTGATTGTCCTAGCATTGGGTACATACACATTTACAGTAATCACATGCCCATGTTGCATTGATCCCTTAATTATTACTTAATGATTTACGTTGTTTAAAACACTTTTGTCTTAAACTCTTTCTTCAATTTTTTTTATTTAGTAAATATAAATTTCCAAAGTACAGTTTATGGATTACAATGGCTTCTCCCCCATAACTTCCCTCCCACCTGCAACCCTCCCATCTCCCAATCTCTCTCCCATTCCATTCACATCAAGATTCATTTTCAATTATCTTTATATGCAGAAGATTGATTTAGTAGATATTAAGTAAAGATTTCATCAGTTTGCACCCACACAGAAACACAAAGTGTAAAAATACTGTTTCAGTACTAGTTATAGCATTACTTCACATTGGACAGCACATTAAGGACAGATTGCACATGAGGAGTAAGTGTACAATGACTCCTGTTGTTGACTTAACAATTTAACACTCTTGTTTATGGCGTCAGTAATCTCCATAGGCTCTAGTCATGAGTTGCCAAGGCTATGGAAACCTTTTGAGTATGCCAACTTCGATCTTATTCCGACAGGGTCGTAGTCAAAATGGAAGTTCACTCTTCCCTGTAGAGAAAGGTACCTCCTTCTTTGATGGCCCCGTTCTCTCCACTGGGATCTCACTCGAAGAGATCTTTCATTTACGTCTTTTTTTTTTCCCCCAGGGTGTCTTGGCTTTCCATGCCTAAAATACTCTCATGGGCTCTTCAGCCAGATCTGAACACCTTAAGGGCTGATTTTGAGTCCAGAGTGCTGTTTAAGACATCTGCCATTCTATGAGTCTGCTGTGTATCCTGCTTCCCATGTTAGATCATTCTCTTCCTTTTTGATTCTATCACTTAGTATTAGCAGACACTAGTCTTGTTTGTGTGATCCCTTTGACTCTTAGACCTATCAGTGTCATCAATTGTGAACTGAAATTGATCACTTGGACTAGTGAGATGGCATTGGCACATGACACCTTAATGGGATTGAATTGGAATCCCCTGGCACATTTCTAACTCCACCATTTGGGGCAAATCAGCTTGAGCATGTCCCAAATTGTACATCTCCTCCCTCTCTTATTCACACTCATATATTTAACAGGGATCACTTTTCAGTTAAAATTTAAACACCTAAGAATAATTGTGTGTTAATTACAGAGTTCAACCAACAGTACTAGAACAAAAAAAAATACTAAAAGGGATTAAGTATTACATTGTACATCAACAGTCAGGACAAGGACTGATCAAGTCACTGTTTCTCATTAAACTCTTTCTTGTCTGAAGATTGTTACTCCAGCTTTTTATTTATTTATTTTTTGACAGGCAGAGTGGACAGTGAGAGAGAGAGAGACAGAGTGAAAGGTCTTCCTTTTTCCATTGGTTCACCCCCAAAATGGCCGCTATGGCTGGCACACTGTGGCCGGCGAGCTGCACTGATTTGAAGCCAGGAGCCAGATGCTTCCTTCTTGTCTCCCATGTGGGTGCAGGGCCCAAGAACTTGGGCCATCCTCCACTGTTCTCCCAGGCCACAGCAGAGAGCTGGACTGGAAGAGGAACAACCAGGACAGAATCTGGCACCTCAGCTGGGACTAGAACCCCAGGGTGCCAGTGCCGCAGGCAGAGGATTAGCCAAGTGAGCAGTGGCGCTGGCCTCCAGCTTATTTTTTCTGTTTCCATTTGTACCAAATAACTTTTTCCATGCTTTCACTTTCAGTCTGTGTTCTCTGTCAGTATTTATCTGCATTTGAACTAAATTAACAAAGGTATCTTATTAAGAAATAAATATCCATATTTCGAAAAAATAATATGGGGCCAGCACTGTTGTTCAGCGGGTTAGTGCCCTGGCCTGAAGTGCGGGCATCCCATATGGGTGCCGGTTCGAGACCCAGCTGCTCCACTCTCTGCTATGGCCTGGGAATGCAGGTCCCTGCACCTGAGTGGGAGACCTGGAGGAGGCTCCTGGCTCCTGGTTTTGGATTGGCGCAGCTCTGGCCATTGCAATCAATTAGGGAGTGAACCAATAGATGGAAGCCCTCTCTCTTTCTGCCTCTCCTCTCCATGTGTAACTCTGTCTTTCAAATAAATGAATAAATATTTAAAAAAAGAAATAATAATTCATGTAATACATGTTAATTTGATAATAAAAAGAGGCTATAACACCCTTTTCACTATGATGTCATGGAACTTTAGAAGAATAGCATTGCAGTGCATTTTCCTCTTCCTAGTCTTCACATTTAAATAAGTCAAAGTTAATGGTATCATTCTCCTTAAAATGTTATCTGTCAGTTACTTTGACTTCACTCTCAGAGTAGCTGCCATGGTTCAGACCTTTATTATTTCTTGCCTTCCCTAAAGACCCTTCTCAGTATGTTTCTGGTTTTTTGTTTCACATTTGTTATTTGAGATTTCTCCAAGCTGCTCCAGGCTACATATATATTTCTTGCACTAGAATTTGCCACTTTCCGTGGACTCATCTTCCTCTGTCAGAGAGTAGCACTAGAAAACAAGATCTGTGAATTTGGCATGCTCTTTGCTGCTGGGGATCATTCTTCTAGGCCCTTTCTGCTGACATCAAATAATAAAAATGCACTTCAAAACGTTCATGGGAGATGGAGTTTAAAAGTGTATATTCCATGAATGCTTTGAATATTTATATTATTTTATGCTTTGACTATTTATATTTATATTAGCTTCTGTAGTACACAAAACTAGAAATGTTTCTATATGTAACCATCTTTATCCAGTTTCAGGTAAGCATGTGTTCATTGTGATATATACAAATGTGATTCACTCTACAAGAATCTTTCTAGCCTTATCCCCTTACTTATCTGTATGCACTCAATTTAGCTGTAAGAAACATGTAAGAAACATGACAATAGGTCTGATCTGATTTCATCATCATTTAAAAAATAATCTATTATTTTTCACTTTATGTTTCTGTGTGGGAGCAAACTGTTGAAATCCTTACTTAATGTATACTAAGCTGATCTTCTGTATATTAAGATAATCGAAAATGAATCTTGTTGTGAATGGAAGGGGAGAGGGAGTGGGAAAGGGGAGGGTTGTGGGTGGGAGGGACAGTATGGGGGGGAGGCCATTGTAATCCATAAATCGTACTTTGGAAATTTATATTCATTAAATAAAAGTTAAAAAAAAAGAAATATATTTCTATCATCATTCAGTTATTTGTTTAATGAATTATTAAATTCCTTTATGAATATATAGTGGTCAGTATTGTTAACCAGTATACACAGGAGAATCAATTTTGTTAACTTGAACACAGAGTTTACATAAAGATTCTTTAACTTTTAATAAAGGTCAGGGATATTGTTTCATAGATTTTTAATATTGCTATTATTCATATTTATATTCTTTTTAAAGATGTTTTATTCTTATATTCTGAACAGATTAAATATATATGTATATATAGAGAGATACATATATATGTATTATATATATTGTATATATATATAGAGAGAGTGAGGTTTAGGAACATGGTGATGCTTTCCACCTTACTTACCTCCTATGTCATATTCTATATTCTATTAAATGACCTTTCCTGACCTCCTGAAAGATTTTTAAAATATTGTACGTGAAAGTTGACTATTTGTGCTCCAATGATCTACAGATTCTCTCTCTCCATCTCTTTCAAATAAATCTATAAATAAAACTTTTAAAAAATCTTTAAACTATCATCAGATGCATTCAATTGAAAGGTATTCTATAAAGTTTCTGACTAGTATTTCCTAAACTGTAAATACTGCAAAGGAAACAAAGAAAAATGGAAAGTCTGATAAACACTAAACACTCATAGTCAAGAATAGTCTAAGCACACATGATAACTAAATCTAATGTAACCCTGCCACAAAGAAAAACACACCAGGTTAAAATATATGCAAATCTATCTATCTATATATAGATATATCAATATATATATAATAAATTCAATCAAGGCTAAGAAAAACCTCTGCAATGAAAACAGTCAAAGAAGCTGCCAAAAAAAGTGTCAAGAACTATTTTGTACATGAGTTAGAAGATTTACATTAACAAAATGTCCATACTACCCATATCAACTTACAGGATCAACAAAATACTCACAAAATACCAATGATATTCTCTTGTAATTAGAAAAACCAGTCCCAAAAATCATGTGGAAACACAAAAGACCCAAATAGTGAAGGAAATCTTGGACAATTAAAAAAAATGAAGATTGACACTACAGGGCTATTATAATCAAGATAGCACGGTACTGGAATGAAAATATATATGTAGAAAAAATAGAACAGAATACAAAATACAGAAATAATTCCACGCATCTACAGCCAATTTGCATTTCACAAAGGTGTTAAAAAAAACACCCCCTTAAGAAAGACAGCTTCTATAAATGGTATCGGAAGGTTGGAAATCCATGAGAAGTTTGAATCAGGACACTTAGCTTACACCCTATACAAAAACAAACTGAAGACAGTCCAAAAATATAAATGTGAGACCTTAAGATATAAATATGCTACAGGAAAACATAGAGAAAACACTCTAACACATTAACATAGGCAATGATTTATTGGATAGGATCATAAAAGCACCAGCAGTGAAAGTAAATATACACAAATAGATTATCTAAGACTAAGAAACTACTGCATAGTAAAAGAAACTATAAGTAGAGTGAAAAAAGCCAACACAATTGTAGCAAATATTTGTAAAAATTGCATCTTATAAAGGATACATATGGAGCACAAGAAACTCAGCAGCAACAAAACAAATAATCTGTTTAGGAAATGGGCAAAGATCTGAATAGAAATTTTTCAAAAGAAAAAATACAAATTTATACTAATATATGAAAAAATTGTCTTATCTCACTAGCTCTTAGGAAAATGCAAAACAATGAGGTATTAGCTCACCCCGGTTAGAATGGCTATTATCAAAATTGATAAAAAATAAATAACACAGGCTGATGAGGATGTGGAGAAGAGGGAAACCTAATATATTGTTAATGGAAAGACAAATTATAAATGAAAGATCTCTGTGAGTGAGATCCCAGTGGAAAGAACAGGTCTTCAAAGAAGGAGGTACCTTTCTCTGAAGGGAGGAGAGAACCTCCGCTTTGACTATGACCTTGTCTAAACAAGATAAGAGTCAGAGAACTCAAAAGGCTTCCATAGCCTTGGAAACTCATGACTGGTGCATAGGGAGATTACTGAGGCCATAAACAAGAGTGTCAATTTGTAAAGTCAACAACAGGAGTCACTGTGCACTTACTCCTCATGTAGGATCTCTGTCCTTAATATGCTGTACATTGAGACTTAATGCTATAATGAGTACTCAAACAGTATATTTCGCTTTGTGATTCTATGGGGGTGCAAACTGTTGAAATCTTTACTTAATGTATACTAAACTGATCTTCTGTAAAAAAAAAAAAAAAAAAAAAAAAAGAAAAGAAAAGAAAAGAAATTATCAATTCCCAACTTGACTCTCACTGGGATTAAACATGACAATAGGTCTGATCTGATTTCATCATCATTTAAAAAATCATCTATTATTTTTCACTTTATGTTTGTGTGGGAGCAAACTGCTGAAATCTTTACTTAATGTATGCTAAACTGATCTTCTGTATATAAAGAGAATCGAAAATGAATCCTCATGTGAATGGAAGGGGAGAGAGAGTGGGAAAGGGGAGGGATGCGGGTGGGAGAGACGGTATGGGGGGGAAGCCATAGTAATCCATTATTCGTACTTTGGAAACGTATATTCATTAAATAAAAGTTAAAAAAAAAAACCTATAACATAACAAAAACTATAACAAAAGCTATAACATAGAAAAAAAAGACAAATTAATAAAACTATTATGGAAAATAGTATGGAGATTACTCACAAGGCTAAACATATATCTACAGGGCCTGGCACTATGGCATAGTATGCAAGGCTTCCATCTGCAGTGTCCGTATCCCAGATGGGCACCAGTTCGAGTCAAGGCTGCTCTGTTTCCAATCCACCTTCCTGCTTATGGCCTAAGAAAGCAGTGGAAGATGGCCCAAGTACTTCGTCCCTAGCAGCCCTGTAGGATACCTTGTGGAAGGTACTGGCTCCTGGCTTTTGGTTGGTTCAGCTACGGCCATGTGGGTAGTGAACTAGTGGATGGAAGGCCTCTCTCTGCTTTTCCCTCTCTCTGTCTGTAATTTTGCCTCTCCAATAAATAAATCAATCTTTTTTAAAAAAACTAAACTAAAATAAAAAATAGAGCTAACATATAACCCAAGTTTCTCACTTCTAGGAATATAATCCGAAGAAAATGAAGTCAGTGTATGAAAAACTTACCAGCACTCTCTTATATATTCCAGCAATATTCATAAAATAGTAAATATAAGGGTAAATCTAGATGCCCAGCAATGAAAGACTGGAAAAAGAAAATGTAGCTTATATACACAATGGAGTGTTACCTATAAAAAAGAACAATATTGAGGCATTTGGAATAAAAATTAATGGAACTGGAGATCATTATGCTAAGGGAAATAAGTCATAAAAATATGAGGATTCATATTTGTGGATTGGAAGAATCAATATCAAAATGTCCATTCTTCCAAAAGCAATTTACAGATTCAATATGAAACCAATCAAAATACCAAAGACATTCTTCTCAGATCTAGAAAAAAATGATGCTGAAATTCATATGGAGCATAGGCAACCTCGAATAGCTAAAGCAATGTTATACAACAAAAACAAAGCCAGGGGCATCACAACAGCAGATTTCAAGACATATTACAAAGTAGTTATAATCAAAACACACTGGTACTTGTACAAAAACAGGTGGCTAGACCAATGGCACAGCATAGAAATGCCAGAAATTCACCCAAGTATCTACAATCAACTTATATTTGAAAAAGAAGCTAAAAACAATCCCTGGAGCAAGGATGTTCTCTTCAACAAACGATACTGGGAAAACTGAATTTCCAAACGCAAAAGTATGAAGGAGGACCCCTACATTACACAAAAATCCATTCAAAATGGATTAAAAATCTAAATCTATGACCTTATACCATCAAATTGTTAGAGAACTTTGGGGAAACTCCAAAAGATATTGGCGCAGGCAAAAAGTTCTTGGGGAAGACCCAGAGATACAGGCAATCAAAGCCATAATTAACAAATGGGATTACATAGAATTGAGAAGCTCTGTACGAGCAGCAGATCAAGTCTAGGCTGCTCTAGTTCCTCCAGGTGCCTGCTGATGTGCCTACATGTTTGGGCCCCTACATCCGCTTGTGAGATCCGGCAGGAGTTCCTGGTTCCTGGCTTCAGCACAACCCAACTCCAGAGTGAACCAGTAGATGGAAGATCTCTGTCTTTCCTTCCCTTTCAGTCTGTAACGCTGCCTTTCAAATAACCATTGTGCCAAAATAAAGATAAAATTCTTAATTGTGATTTGTTAAACACACATGAGTATATTTATATGAACAGTCAAATAATGATAGAAAAAGATGTGTGTTTATTTACTATGTAAATATGGATTGTTATGAGGATTGCTAATACTGCTCTGTAAGAAACTAGGTGAATATTTTCACTGTTTTTTGGGTGAATCAAGTTGAGTTTCCTAAGTGAGTCAGCAGAAAGGGTACAGATAACATTAACAGGACCATTAGCAATTAGTTGTAGCTGTTTGCTCATATCCAGCAATAAATGTCATAATATAGAGATCTTATATTTAAATAAATTGAATTTTTTGTTTTGTCACTAGGCCATTCCAATTGCACAAGCACAAATCTGAGTAAGTACATGGCTTTAATACAAGGCATTTTTGTTCTTTTTATGAAATATTTTGATATTTTTCTGTTTAGTTTTTCTTTTGGATACTCACTCTTGAAAGTTAGCCCGTATTTCTCATTGCCAGACACAACAAAGGGAATGTTGAATTCATGAGTTGAATTGTAAGTCCCAGTCAAACTTGGCTCAGTCTTGTTTTCTGTTCTTGTGTTCTTTTCCCCTCAGTTATATGTTATGTTATTGACTTTTCAAAGAAACAAAAAATTAAAGATGTATTTATATATTTGAAAAACACCATATCAGTGTTGTGTAGCATCTCTTTTCAGTTAAACATAAAAATAGTCATATTCCTCTAGAATCTTCAGTAACTATACACATTTTCTTTGCCATAGATTAGAAATATTTAGAATATGTTAATTCTTTGAGTAGACAAACATGGTAATATTTATCAAGTTTATTATTGGTGAAAACTCATTAAAATACCCAGAGAAATAGGCTGAGGTTTTAACGGTAAAAGTATAGCTTTAAAAGTGTTGCTTTGCTATAAATCTGTTTTTGCAACAGCAGATCTGAAGGACCTGAAGCTCTTGCAGACTGTAAACACAAATCACAATCTCTGGCCAAGGGTATGAGTAGTAAAATCTGTAACAGTTGATCCATTGATTCTGCCCACTCAGGTGGAAATCAATCCTTTGTAAGTGAACATGTTCTGAATTGATGTAGGAGACTAAAGCAAGCAGTGAGCAGGAGTCATTCTGCTTCTAAGTTCAATTAGGGGATGACATTGTCAGACAAGTTTGGAGGTATAGCTAAAAGATGATATGTTAGTTAATTTACTTTATTTTCACTCCCTTTTTCCTAAAATGTTAAGTCTTAAAGTTATTTACAAAACAGAAAAAGATTGTCAGCCAAAAAAACCATACCGTTAACTATGGATTAACTTTACATAGGCATCTAAATGTGTGCAACATGTCATATTTGAAATATTTTCATACATAAAATAACATAAAAATTAATCCAACTAGACAAATGCATCAAGAGTGCCATTAAGGCTAGTATATGATTTAACATTTAAGCAAACAACACAAAGCTAGCACTACCAACTACAAAATTAGTTTCTTACTTAGGAGAGAAAAAAGAGCAGCAAAATAATTTTTATATTATAAGTTCTACTTGATTTGCTATTATAGTAGTTTTATATAGCCAAGCTATTTTCCTCAAAATAAAAAAAGCCATTCTATTATTATACATGCATTACCATATAGTAACATAGTTTCTCTTGAGTTTATAAGTTTAATAAAGAAAATTGTCCTTAAAATCACCTTAATTCAATTCTTATTGCATTCTTTCATAACATTCCTGTATTTTATATAGGTGCAATAAGTCACCTTTGTTTGTTATGGATTAAAACATGATGATTGAGGCACATTGTTCTTTAAACTATCCATTCCATTTGGAATAATTATATTGCTTCCTTATCTGACTTGTTAATATTCATCTAATTCTCTTTGAGTAACTGTCTTTCAATACAAAAAATGTCTCCTAATTTGCCTCTATTACTAATATCTTGTTTACATCAAATTAAACTTTTATGCCCCAGTCTCTCAAAAAATGGAGGGAAAATTTCATAGTGGATTGACAGCTAGTTCTTTTGCATCATGTGTCCAAAATTGTGCTGAGTATCTGAAATATGCATGCTTATGTGCAGCTATTTCAGGGAAATCTTGGGCAATGTTAACTCAATCCTTCTTTCACTTAAAACATTTGTCATTAGGAGAACATGGTGCATCAAGGATTGGCTCATTCATTTTCCTAAAGAATATATTTATAAATTTGAAAAAAGACATGAATGAACCTAACACATATTCTTTAGTATGGCATGATAACAAGATTTCTGTGCCATAACATTTCTATAGAAAAATAGACAGAAGTCTATCTCAGATGAAAAGGAAAAGGTATATTCAGATATAGCTAATGTCTTTCATATTAGAAATAAAAGAAGGTCAACGATTCTAAGGGGGAAAGGCAAGGTTTAGGAATGCCTAGAGAATGTGATTATAGATGGACTTTTTTACTTTCTTCTCACGTTAAATGTCATATGTTGGGAGCTGGTTTTTATTTCTGAAGATGTTCAGAAAAGTGTATCAGAAAGTATTGGGAATCAGTAATGCTGTTATTTGATTATTACTTTATCTTTTAAAAGTATAAAAATGTTTAAATTATAACATTTTCACAGATGTAATATAAAAAATCAGTTTATTTTATTCTTGACATGAAGCAGAGTTTTTCCTAAAGGAGGATCTTACACGCGTGAAGATAAAAATATATGAAGATTAAAACTTGAAATTTCCCACTACATCACAAAATAGCATTATTGCATTTATGTCTTTAGAAGTTCATTTCACAGGCTAAAATTTCTGTTTCTTTATAAATCACTCCTTACTTATTTTCCGCATCTTGCTCTTTGTTCCTTGTATTTTAGGCTTTTCTATGTTTTCAATTGGCAAACTGAAATTTGGATTTTAAAAAAGTAGTTGTACTCCAAGGATTTTTCCGTTCCAAAGTATGAAAGTGTTTTACTTAAATGCAAATTGCATTTGTTTATTAAATATTCAACTCTAATTCCATGATAAGTCACATTAAAGGAAGATTGTCTGACTTCATTAGCATCAGCATAATTGCTAAAAGGACAAAATTTGCAGGGTCATCCAACTCATGTTTACCATCATTCCTTATTGATTGACCAGGAAATGGAACAGTTTGTGGCTTTCCTCTAATTATTTAAAGCTATCTTCACTTGCCTTGTTAGATATTTATAATGCTTCAAATTAATGATGATTGTATCTTCACAAACATTAGTTACATGATTAAGCCTTCCTTAAAAAGAAATTGTCTGCCATATATTCAAAAGATTCAGTAATAGAAAACAGAAAGCTCAGCCACTGATTTGGAAAAAACCTACATTCAAATAGGGCGTGAACTGTGAATCATTTTCATAACAATTAAAAATAACTTTTTAGAGCAATCAGTATTCTTAAAATCCAAGGTCCAAAATATACTATTAGTTTTTGGGGAGATGATTTTATGCTATATAAATGAAGAAATTTTCTTATGATGAAAGCACTAGTAAAGCTTTTATTCAGAGGTTTTCAGTTTCCATTGTTGCAAGTGCCCATATGTATTCACAATTTTAGATTGAATTGGTAATTACATAAATCATTTTATATAACCAAGGTTCAAGGAAGTTTAATATGGTTGGAGTTTTTCATGAATAAAGTTTTATGAATAACACAAAATTAGAATGCTACAGAAGAAAATAAATCTCTTCTTTTTAAGTAGGGAAACCCTGGACCAAGTAGCTCCTCTTACATTAGAGGTGCATCTGCAGGGCTTTTTGTAATGCAAATTTATAGATCATTTAAATAAAAATGCACATGGGAATAAAGATAAAAGCATCTTACCTGTTGTAAAATATCATTAAACATATACAAAAGTAGTATTAAAAGAGGTCTATACCTGTATATATAAGAAATTTAGTATATTTGAATAATAACCATATATGTTGCCTTTCATTTTGGCTGTATTGTTTACCAATACATTCAGAGATAGCATTTTTTAAAAATTATTTCTATTTTTTATCTGTTGAACACTATATATAGTGTAATAGTAAACCTGTGTTCATGAAGTAAATTAAAAGCATTTTATCAAAAAATCAAAAGAAAAATGAAAGAGAAAGAGGAAGGGAGTGAGGGAAGAAGGAATGGAAGTCTTGTTATCTTCTCAGAATTGTTATCTATGAAATACATGAAATCTGTTCTGTTTATATTAATAAAAAAGAGATTTGCCCCTACTGAGGTAATAACTTATTTTGAATACTTATCTTATATATTTGAAGGTACATTTTAAGCCTGTTTTCATTTTTTCAACATAATAATTTTTTCCTATCACTCTATAATTAATTGTTTTCTGACTTTGTCAGAAAGGGAATGTCCTGTGCATAGAAATGGAATTTATGTGACCATGAGGTGGACTTTTGTCTCATGAAAATTTTTATTTAGAATGACTACCAGTAATGAAGTATTCATAAAATCGTGGATTTGTGCAAGACCTTGAGAATGCAATTAGTCTACTTCCTCTGCTGAGCCCTTTCAGAAACTTTAGTATCGCATTTCGTGCTGAGAACTCCAGGGAAGACAATTTCACAACATCTTTCAGAGATAATGCATTTCAGATCTTTAAGAAAATTATGAAAATTCTCTTCCTTCAAAGGTTTCCTGCTTCAAAGGATTTTTTTTTTCTTGAAAGTGGTTTAAGATAATAATTTGTATCTACCCAGGTGCCATTTCTCCTAGCCCTGTCGTATTTACCCTTCGCTTCCTTGACTTGTGTAAAAATGCATACCAGAATGAGATTACTTATCTTGAACGTTTTTTCTTCTTAAAGGATTGTCATCTCTCAAGTGACTATCACCCTACTTTTAAAGATAATTTTCGAACATCAGACTTTGTGCACAGTCTCTGTAGTAGCTTCCAGTTGAAACAGAAGTTGAATTGAATTCTTTTAAGACTCAAAGCTTTTCCAGAGAATGATTCGTTAAGGGCAACAACAAGAGGAAAACTTATCCAAAAGTCGATGCATAAGACCCTCAGTTATATAAGACACATTCTTCAGGTAAACTGGAGTATCATCTCATGATTTGTAAGATCATCTGTAATTGTTAATGTGAGAAACACATTTTAAGGCTGGATGACATACAAGAGGCCCATAGATTTTATTGGTGATGTCTCTGTCTATAATTTGAGGTAAAACTTAAGTCCAGAAATGTAGTAACTTCATTTAAAAGAGGCTAAAAACAAAAACACAAAAATATTTTCATATGCAAAATAACTTTTGTTTTCAGAGTTATTTTACTTATGTGAAAGGAAGCGTTTAAAGAGAATGAAGGCGAAAGAGAGTGGTCTTCCATCCACTGGTTCACACCTCAAATAGTCAAAATGATCCTGTCTGAGCCACACTGATGCCAAGAGTTGGGAACCTCCTCTGGGTCTCCCATGTGGGTGCAAGGGCGCAGGCACCGACTTTGGCTGCTTGATCAGCTCTCACCCTGACTGTTGATGAGCAACTTAATATGTTATCCCTCTTAGTATTTTTGTTTGTTTGTTCTACTTAATACTATTGGTTGAATACTGTAATCAATACACAATTATTCTTAAGTGCTGAAACTTAACTGAAAAGTGATCACTGTTAAATATAAGAGTGGGAATAAGAGAGGGAAGAGATGTGCAATTCGGGACATGCTCAAGCTGACTTACTTCAAACGGTAGAGTTAGAAACATACCAGGGAATTTTTAAGCATTTCTAAAAAGTTTATTTTTTCATTATCATGAAGAAAAATTGGAAAAATGGCTTCATTATTCTTAGACAAACTTAATTTAACATTTTTTTTCTTATATTCAACAGGCACTAGATGTGGTGATAAACTATTTGATACCAATCTCAGGAAACAAAAATTTTAGGGACTGGATCACAAAATTCTCTTTTTATTTATTGTCTTAACTGAATCAAAGAATGCATTGAAGAATTGTTTAGGATAAAATATTTTGCGAATTTTTAATTCAGCAATAAGATTAAGAATGTTTGGAAAGATAGAAATAATTATTTTCCCTGATCAGAAAGAAAGGATAAAATTGGAATGATGTAGCATTCTTTTATGATTGATGGATTCATAAACGATCAGGTGAAGAAGTTCCTTTAAAAGAAATGAGAAGTGCTATGGCATAGCAGGTAAAGCTGTGTCTCTTGAGTATCAATATGAATTTTAGTGCTATTTTTCTAGATCTGGGTTACTAACCTTGGCATTTTGATTGAGGTCATATTGAATTGGTAAATTGTTTTGGGTAGTATGGATATATTGATGAAATTAATTCTTCCAATCTATTTGATTTTTTCTATGGAGGGAGGATTTTGTATCATGTTCTTTAATGTTTTGTAATTTTCATTGTAGAGATTTTTCACAGCCTTGGTTAAATTTACACTAAGATATTTAACTTTTTTATAGCTATTGTTTATGGAAATAATCTTACAATTTCTTTCCTAGCCATGATGTTTCTTGTGTATACAAAGACATTTTTTGTGTGTATGTTGATTTTTATATCCTGCAAATTTACCAAACTCTCTTATGAGTTCCTATAGTCTCTTAGTGATGTCTTTTGGATTTTCCAGTGTAAAGGATCACACCATCTATAAACAGGGATAATTTGACATCTTCCTTTCCCATTTGTATGCCTTTGATTTTCTGTGTGTGTGTCTTTGTCTGGCTAAAATCTCCAGTACTTTATTGAATAGTAATGGTGAGAGTGGACATCCTTGTCTGGGTCCAGATCTTAGTAGAAATGTTCCCAGATTTTCCCATTCAATATAATGCTGACCATTGGTTTATCTTGAATTGCATTCATTGGGTTGAACTATATTCCTTCTATACCCAATTTGCTTAGTTTTTATTATGAAAGAATGTTGCATTACATAAAATGCTTTCTTTGCATCTATTGAGATAATCATATGATTTATATTCTTCAATTTGTTACTGTAATGTATCACATGTATTGATTCACATATGTTGAATCACCCATGAATTCCAGAGATAAATCCCACTAGGTCCAGGTGAATGATCTTTTTGATGTCTTTTTTGATTTGATTAGTTATTATATTGTTGAGTATTTTTACAGCTATGTTCATCAGGAATATTTGTATATAGTTCTTTTTCTTTCTTGTATCTTTTTCTAGTTTTGGAAATAAGGTGATACCAGCCTCGTAGAAAGAGTTAGTGAGGATTCCTTCCCTATTAATTGCTTTGCATATTTTTGGAAGAATTCAAATTAGTTATTTAAATGTTTGGTAGAATTCAGCATTGAGGCCATCTGGTTCTGTATTTTCTTTCTTGGGAGTGCCTTGTTTACTAATTCAATCTCCATTTTGTCTATTGGTTGTTTTGACTTTCTGTCTCTTCATGGTTCTAGTTTGGTAAGACACATGTCATCATCAATTAGAGATATTTACTGATTTCCTTTATTAATTTTAATATTGTTACTCTTCTGAAATGAATACACAATTTGAATATCATGTTTATGAACAGATATTTATGTTTTACTCTATTCTACAAAATATAATTTGTGTATATAGAAGGAAATATCAAAGAAATTATTTATCCTTTGATTTATTAAAAATCAGAGTTTATGCATAAATGTTTATTACAGACAATACAATATTACAACTCTAATGCGATTCTATTAAAGCTGTAAGTCATCATTAGAAAGCCTAATGGGCCAAGATTTTAAAAATATTGTTGATATTATTCATATGTGGAGGAGACTTTATAATTTAAATGTTAACAATACTACAAAGTGTACACCAGAACATTGTTCTGAATCCCTATAATTGTTTTATTTTTTAAGATGCATTTATTTCTCACTAGTCCCAGTGATCAATTTCTGTTCACAATTGATCATAACGATAGGACTAAGAACCAAAGGGATCACATAAACAAGAATAGTGTCTGCAAATACTAGCTGATAGAATCAAAAAGGGAAAGAATGATCCAACATGGGAAGTGGAATACACAGCAGACCCATAGAATGGCAGATGTCCTAAACAGCACTCTGGCCTCAGAATCAGCCCTTAAGGCATGTGGATCCAGCTGAAAAGCCCATGAGAGTATTTCAGGCATGGAAAGCCAAGACACTCTGGCAAAAAAAAAAAAAAAAAAAAAAAACCTAAATGAAAGATCTCCGCGAGTGAGATCCCAGTAGAAAGAACGGGTCATCAAAGAAGGAGGTACCTTTCTCTGAAGGGAGGAGAGAACTTCCACACTTTGACCATGGCCTTGTCTAAATATGATCAGAGTTTGTGAATTCAGGGGGCTTCCATAGCCTTGGCAGCTCATGACAAGAGCCTAGGGTGATTACTGAGGCCATAAACGAGAGTGTCAATTTGTTAAGTCAACAACAGGAGTCACTGTGCACTTACTCCTTATGTAGGATCTTTGTCCTTAGTGTGCTGTACATTGAGATTTAATGCTATAACTGGTACTCAAACAGTATTTTTCACTTTATGTTTCTGTGTGGGAGCAAACTGTTGAAATCTTTACTTAATGTATGCTAAACTGATCTTCTGTATATAAAGAGAATTGAAAATGAATCTTGATGTGAATGGAAGGGGAGAGGGAGCGGGAAAGGGGAGGGTTGCGGGTGGGAGGGACGTTATGGGGGGGAAGCCATTTTAATCCATAAGCTGTACTTTGGAAATTTATATTCACTAAATAAAAGTTAAAAAAAGATGCATTTATTTATGTATGTGAAAAGCAGAGTGACAGGCAGGGGGCAGATAAAAAGAGAGAGCTTCTATCCATTGGTTCACTCTCCAAATGGCCACAATAATTGGGGCCTGGCCAGGTTGAATCCAGGAAACAGGACCTTTATCCAGATCTTCCATGTTAGTGACAGGGCCCAAAGCACTTGGGCTAACATCTGTTGCTTTCCCAATTTATTAATAGGTAGCTGAATTGATAGTAGAGCAGCTGGGACTCAAACTGGCACTCTGATATAGGAAGCTGGTGTTTAAGCAATTGGTTAACCATCTGCACCTCAATATCATCTCCCATAGCTATTATCATTGCTAGATTACACTAATAATTTGATTTTTAATTTATAGTTACAGGCGTTAATCCCTCTTTTCATATTCAGTCTATCCTGAGTAAAATGTTACATTCCAACTGAGACACTGGTGATAACCTGGTGATAACAGAAACCTGGCCTCTTTCTATGAGGCCTGTGAAACATTGATAGCTATTAATATCTATATTATTATATGTTTCTATATATTATTATCATTGATATCTATACCTATACTTACATGTATATATGCCAATGTTATTTATTCTCAAGTATTTTTAGGGAAGGGCTAAATTATAGAACATGGACCCCTTCCTTCTTTTCTATCCTCATTTACTCATGTGTCAAAAACTTTTTCATTTACTTTAAATTCAAGAGATTAACCAGTATTTCCGTTAATTTCAAGATATGGCAATAGGTTAATTACTCTATACAGAAAACATTAAAATAGTCTTGGTTGTATACAATTTGGGGAGAGCCCCATGATTAATTTGAGGGATGAAGTTCATGTTTACAAGGAAATCACAACCTAGCTTAAACTGCCCCTATTAAATATGTGATTAAAATTCTTACAAAGTTGTACAAAAGTACTAGGAAAATTTATAACTGAGATACTTGATTAGACTTGGAATGAAGGAAGCCATTCCTTAAAAAGCACAGAAGTTCTGACCTTCATGAGTGGAAAAATTTAAGGAAGCTAACTCCTGTGTAAGGAAAAGGGTTGGTGGAGATTGATAGGACAGATAGATGAGTGCATAGAACAAGAGTACTTCAGGCAGAAAACACCTGTGAATGTCTGAAGATGGAGACAAGCACATGACATTTGAAATAAAGGTACAATTGGAACATAGGAAAAAGGCAAAATGTAAGGGAAATATAGTAATTGGAGCATGAGAACAATTTACAGATTTTCTAGATAGTGCGCAAAGATCCAACTACAAAGGAAAGGAGGCAGCTACTAAAATGTCTTGAGTAAGGTTGTGTCATAATTATATTTTTATTTTATTTTACTTTATTTGCTAAAGAAATCAATGCAATATGATTGAGTGTAGTTAATGTTTTACATTAGATGCTGAGAACTTAAAACTTCAAGCTCTGTCCTTTGAATGACATCCTCCTATCTCTTCTTCACTTGGCTCCTGGAAACAACTGTTCTGATTCTATGTGCTCAACATTTTTAGATTCCAAACACAAAGTGATATTATACAACATTTGTATTTTTCTGCCCAGCTTATTTTACACATGATAATGTCATCCAGGCTCAGTCATGTTTGCACATATTTCAGGATTTTTACGTTAAACAAATATATGCATATATACACATCTATATATGTACATACTACATTTTTATTATCAATTGATTTCTTCACAAATATTTGTAGTATTTCCATATATTGTCTGTTGTGAATATCAGTGCAGTGAATCTGAGACTGTAGATATCTCATCCATAAACTGATACTATGTTATTTCCAGAACTGGGATTTCAGGACAATATGGTATTCTACTTTTATAGATTTTCCTTAATTTTTGTAGTTATTTTTTACTACTTATTAACATAAAGAGTAAGATTTAATGCACTTCATAGATATAATTCCAAGGTGGTAAATCCATCCCTTCCTCTTTCCACAGTCACTTTAAATTCCTGCAAAGACATAATTCCAATCCAGTCTACAATCACAGCCTTAACACTAACTATAGCACTGACCATAACACACAACCACTTAACAGCAGAAAGATCACAGTTCCAAGAAATATAAACAAGGGCTAAAATAACAATCGTAGTTCAATTTAGGTAGGTTGCATGTGTCCAGGAATCTATCCATGTCTGATAGATTTCCCTGTTACTGGCATACAACTCTTTGTAGTAATTTCTGTTGATTCTTTTTATTTCTGTGATGTCTGTTGTTACATTTCCTTTTTCATCTCTGATTTTATTGATTTGGGTATTTTCTTTTTTTAGTTAGTTGGGCCAATGGTGTTTCAATTTGGTTTATTTTTTCAAAAAACAGCTCTTCTTTGGCCGGCGCCACAGCTCAATAGGTGAATACTCTGCCTGCGGCGCCGGCACACCGGATTCTGTCCCAGTTGCTCCTCTTCCAGTCCAGCTCTCTGCTGTAGCCCAGGAAGGCAGTGGAAGATGGCTCAGGTCCTTGGACCCTGCACCCGCATGGGAGACCAGAAGAAGCACCTGGCTCCTGGCTTCGGATCAGTGCAGTGCGCTGGCCGCAGAGCGCTGGTCGCAGTGGCCATTTGGGGGTGAACCAACTGAAAAGGAGGACCTTTCTCTCTCTGTCTCTCTCTCTCACTGTCCATTCTGCCTATCCAAAAAAAAAAAAAAAAGAAAAGAAAAAAAAAAAAAAACCAGCTCTTTGGCTGATTTTTTGTAAATTTTTTTGGATTCAATCCTGTTGATTTCTTCTCTGATTTTAATTATTTCTCTTCTACTAGATTTGGGTCTGGTTTGCTGCAGTTTTTCTAAATCCTTGAGATGCATTGATAGCTCATTTATTTAGTGCATTTCCAATTTCTTGATGTAGGCACCTATCGCTACAAACTATCCTCTTAACAATGCTTTTACTGTATTCGATAAGTTTTGATATGTTGTGTTGTTATCCTCATTTACTTCCAGAAAGTTTTTGATTTTTCTTTTGATTTCTTCTATGACCCAGTGTTCATTCGGGAGTATGTTGTTCAGTCTCCATGTGTTTGCAAACATTCTAGTGATTCCTGAGTTGCTAATTTCCAACTTCATTCCACTGTGTTCTGATAGGCTGCTTGGTATGATACTCATTCTTTTGAATTTGCTAAGACTTGCTTTATGACCTAGTATGTAGTCAGTCCTAGAGTAGGTTCCATGCACTGCTGAGAAGAATGTAAATTCTTTAAATGTAGAATTGAAATTTCTGTAGATATCTGTTAGATCCATTTGGACTATATTGTTGTTTAAATCTACTCTATCCTTGTTGCTCTTCTGTCCAGTTGATCTGTCTATTTCTGAGAGTGGAGTATTGAAGTCCCCCAGTACTATTGTATTGGGGTCTAAGTCTCCCTTTAAGTCCCTTAACATATCTTTTAAATAAACCGGTGCCCTGTAATTAGGTACATATACGTTGATAATTGTTATATCTTCCTGGTGAATTGATCCCTTAATCATTACATAGTGCCCCACTTTGTCTCTCTTAACAGTTTTTGAGTTAAAGTTTATTTTGTCTGATATTAAGATGACTAAGCTAGCTCTTTTTTGTTTTTTTGTTGGCATGGAATAACTTTTTCCAACCTTTCACTTTCATCTGCATGCATCTCTTTTGGAAAGATGTGTTTCTTGTAAGCTACAAATAGATGGGTTTTGTTCCTTAATCCATTCAGCCAATCTGTGTCTTTTAACTGGACAGTTCAGGCCATTAATGTTCAATGTGACTATTGATAAGTAGTAACTTTGCCCTGCAATTTTCCCAAAGATATTTCTAATATATGCTTTGAACTTCCTGTGATCTTTTACTGTGAGGTTTTCTTCCTTTACCTTCTTTCATATTGATGGCCATATTTCTGTGATTCTGTGTGTAACAAATCTTTAACCATCTTTTGCAGAGCTGCATGAGTGGTGACAAATTCTTTCAATTTCTGTTTGCTATGAAAGGTCTTTATTTCACCTTCATTTACAAATGAGAGCATTGCAGGATATAATATTATGGGCTGGCAGTTTTTCTCTCTTAGTACCTGGGCTATATCTCACCATTCCCTCCTAGTTTGTAGGGTTTCTGATGAGAAGTCTGCTGTGAGTCTAATTGGAGATCCCCTGAGAGTAATCTGACGTGTCTCTCTTGCACATTTTGGAATCTTTATGTTTCACTGTGGTGAGTTTGATTACAATATGTCGTGGTGAGGATCTCTTTTGGTCATGTTTATTAGGGGTTCTTTGAGCTTCCTGAACTAGGATGTCTCTGTCCTTCTCCAAACCCAGGAATTTTTCTGCTAGTATCTCACTATAAAGGCCTTCTAATCCTTTCTCTCTCCCCATGTCTTCAGGAACTCTTAGAACCTGAATGTTGGAATTTTTAATAGTATCCTGTAGAATCCCAACAATATATTTTAGATTTTTAATTTCCTCCTTTTTTTGGGGGGCGGGGGTTGACTGTATACTTTCCTTTGCTCTGTCTTCTAAGTCTGATATTCTCTCTTCTTCTTCACTGATTCTGTTTTTAAGGCTGTCAAATGTGGTTGTCATTTGATCTATTGAGTTCTTCATTTCATTCTGATTTCTCTTCACTATCACAATTTCATGTTCTATGTGGTAGATAACTATGGGTTTTAAGTCAAATAAAAAATACATACATGCATACATACTTTGAGAGTTCACATAAAAAGTTACTTATAAATGTAGAATATTGAAGAAACCTAAGTGGGAAAAAAAAAATGTTTGGTCTGAAAGGATGCACAGAAATGTGAAGAGTGGAGGAAAAGTCATTTCATTTTGATAGGAGTCTGTTTTCAAAAGCAGAAAATTTGAGTAAATGGAGTAAATAGCTTGACTGGAGAACAACAACAACAACAAAAAAAACCAAGAAGTATCTTAAAGGAAAATAGCATCAATCAGCTCCCTAAAAACCTTAAAATTCACAAATTATTTGCAATTTATTATGTAAATAATACATTTGCCTTGAATACAAATCTAGAATAATCCCAATAATATAGAGATATCTGCTGAAATGGAAAGGATGCATTGTGAATGTTTGAGAACAGTATCTTGCTCTAGAAGTCTGAGGAATGTGAAAGCGGAAATAAATTAGCAAGAACTCCAATCCTCCTGTACCTAAAAGTAGAAGCTGCTGTGCTTATCCCAGATTCAAAATCTTTCTATCTTGTTAATATGGGTAGCCAAATATGTCCCAAGGAACATTTGAAAAGAAAAAAAACTTGGAAAGAAGTCAGTTTAGAAAGGTAAACTCCATGAAGCAGCCATCCTTTATTAGCACAAAAATTCTTCTAGATACTTGTTCACTACAGTGCTTTCAAATATATATATATATGTATGTATATATACACTTGTGTGTGTGTGTGTAGCACTTTTTCAAATATGGCACTTCGTTAAAAATTTCTTAAATGAATGTTCAGAGATAATAACAAGGTAAATATTTGTGAAGCAGTAGTGTTTAATTTAGAGGAGAAAGAAATGTAGAAGGAATATACTTGAAAAGAATGATGCTAGTTAAAATATGAAGTCATCTGAACTAAATGGACATGTTTTTTAATGTGAGTTTTTGAGATGTCTGCAAACTTTGGTGACAGTGGGAAGCCAGTAGAAACATCAAGGCATCCTTAAAGCCAGTGGTGTAGACAGCTGCACTTTAACTGCTTCATTGCTGTGTGGAACTCAGCATGTACTCCTAGAAAATATGGGTTATGTGTGATTCTGAATAAAAGAAAAATAGCAAGGAAAGTGTATAAATAGTTATCAGTTCCTGGGTTCATTTACTGGGAGTGAACCAAATGATCTCAGGGGATAATCTCTGCATGGTGTCAGCAGTAAATCGGATCACTCTGCATATTTGATGAACCAGAATCACACATTTACTATGACACCTTGGGAAAAGAGATCATGGTTGAAATTGAGTATATCCTCATGAGGTACTATGTGCTATTTCATTACATGTATACATTTTTTAATGTATGTGCCATTTTATTACATGAATACATTTTTAATGTCCAGTCAGGGTAAATATATTTATCCTGTCACACGTTTAATATTTTTCATGAAGAAATCATCCAAAAGTCCTATCTTCTAGTTTTTTCATAAAAAATTATAGTAAAAAGGTGAGGCAGAAGACGTGTGGGAGAGTGGGTGGGAGGGCAGGTACAGTATGAAGAATCACTATGTTCCTAAAGTTGTAATTATGAAATGCATGAAGTTTGTATTCCTTAAATAAAAGATATCTAGGGGGAAAAATTATAGTAAATTGACATTATCTATCCACATCCCACTCCCACTAGAGTAATAAGAATTTCTTATCTAATACAGTACATGTCATCCTTTTGAATACTTCCCTCCTCACTTTCCTCCATGGCCTCTGATAAACAAAATTATATGTTTAATTTCTCTGAAATCTCCTTTTTTTTAGGACTCCACATATGAGTGACCTCATGTGATATTTGTCTTTCCATGCTTGCTTTATTTCACTTAACATAAGGACCTCCAGTTCCATCTATATTATTGTAAATGACAAGAAATCATCATTTCCCAGTGCTGAGTAATATCCCATTGTGCATATGTACCACATTTTCTTCATCTACTCATTAGTTGATGGATACTTAGGTTGTTTCTGTTCCCTGGCTGTTATTAACAGTGTTGAAATAAACATGGAACTGGATCTGTCCCTTCAACAGATGGATTTCATTTCTCATGGATATATATCCAGAACTGTGATTGCTAGGTAATATGGTTGTTCTTTATATAGTTTCCTGAGGAATTCCCAGATTTTTCTACACTGACTGCACTATTTTACATTCCCACCAGCAGTGTGCAAATGTTCCCTTTTCTCCACATACCCATCAACACCTGTTATCTTAAGTTTTTTTTTTATAAAAGTCAATATTACTGTTACAAGCTGATATTTTCTCGTGGTTTTGATTTGCACTGCCCTGACGTTTACTGATATTGAGCACTTCTTCATATACATTTTGGCCATTTTATGTCCTACTTTGATAAATATGTTTAGTTACATTGCAAATTTAAAAATTGGACTTTTTTCTATAGTGGTTTAAGAAATTATTATTTTGTTTATTTGAAAGGCAAAGTGACAGAGAGAGAAGGGAAGAGACAGAGAAACAGATCTTCTACCTGCTAGTTTACTCTCCAAGTGGCTGCAAAGTCAAGGATGGACCATGCCAAAGCCAGGAGCCAATAACTTCATTGTGATCTTCCACATGTTTGACAGAGGCTTAAGTATTTAGAGCATCTTCTTCTGCTTTCTCTTGTGCATTATCAGGGAGATGGAAGGAAGTGAAACAGCTGGGACTAGAAGCAGCATTCAAATGTGATGTTACCACCACAGACTAAAGCTTAACCTGCTGTGCCACAAAGTTGTCCCCTAGTTTTCTGTATAATCTGGTTAGCAACCACTTGTTCGATACTTGCAGATATATGCTCCCATTCTGTAGGTTGTATCTTAGCTCTGCTGATTGTTTCATTTGATGCATAAAAGCCTTTTAGTTTAATTAAATCCAATTATTTTATTTTTATTGTATTTATTTTGCTTTGGAATCTTATCCTAACTATGTATTAATATTTGATAATTATTACCTCCTCTAAGTAAGTTTTGCAGGAGTCTATTTTCAATTTGTCCCTCAAAGACTCATCATCTTATCAATGACAAAACATGAACAATGTTTCCTTCATGAAATCGGAATCCTAGTTTTGACCACCTAAGGATATGATCAACTTTTCCACGATGCTTCATTTTGTACAAAAACAGTGCATGGAGACATCTAGAGTTGCGTAAAAGAAGAAAGAAAAATGAACATTTGGAGAACAGCATGCTTCTTTACCTTTTCGGTAAACCAATCCAAAATCCCATTCCCTATCAATCATATCCTCCCTTCCAATTTGTTCACAAAAGCTAAGAGAAGATAGAGTCTTTGCCTTCTGAGGCAGTTGAAAGACTATACATAGATGATCATTCAGTTTTTTTTTCATTTTCTTTATTATAAGTCAAAAAGATTTATCTGCTTTACAAACTTTGCACGGGCATTTATTGTTACATGTACAGCTTGTGCCATAATTTATCTTTATACAGAGCTTTCCCTTCACTAAATTTTACATCCTCTGGAATATCAAATATATCACTACTTAGTACATAAGAGTTCAGTGGGTAACATTCCACGTTTTGAGAAAATGAATAAAGTGTGTGCAAAGGTTGATATTCTGAATTCTAATCATTAGCATTATCATTTTCTTCCAGTCATGGTTTATATATTCTTCATTGTGGCCAACTTCTTAATTAAATAAGTCTCATAATATTGGGGATAATTGTTATGAGTCCCTAATTTCATGTATTTGTGCCTCCAAGGGGAGAATTAATAACATGAACTCTATATCATTGAAATATAGATAACTGAGGTTTCCTACTAGCTTTCAAGGGAAGACTTCTAAGAAAACATACTATGCTTATATACAATTTTGGAATCACTTAAGGAAGAGAGAAAAATTCATTATAAGAATTTGAAAGCTAGTAATTCATGAGACACAATTGGTGAGGATATAGATATATACTAGAAATATTTGCTTTGGCTTATGGTTATTACTTTCTTAATATTAGTTCTTGAAGACCACCTAAGGCCCATGTGTGAGCACATTTTTATATCTTATTGAAATTTTAATGTGTCTACTATACTCACTCGTATATAAGTGGCAAAAACTGTTTCTGTGCATGACTCTATTTCCTATTGCTTTGTTCTTGTCTATGACAGACTTTTAAACATAAAAGCACTTATAGAAATGACACTAACAAAAAAGAGAAATAAAATAAAATAAAAATAACAAACAGAAAACATCCTTGAGATTTTGGAGAAAAAATAAAACTAAATTGACATCAAATAGGTAGTATATTGTAACATTAAGTAGGGTGGGACTTAGATCTAAGCTGATAAATACAGTTGATAACACTGTTCCTGGAAACAGGGAAGCAGAACATTATCTACATCTACTGCTTGCCATATGCCACCAAGTTTCCTCTTGCTTTTTCAGCAGTAAGTTAAATCCAGTGAGAAAAACAAAAAGAAGTAAATTATAAAATCAAGCTACAGTATTTTGCAGCATTTAAACAACGTACTGCAGGCTATACATATATCTGCCTTAATAAGAATTAAAGGAGTTCACACTGAGCAAAATAATATTGTTCTTTATAACTGTCTTCACAGTACTGAACGCAAATATTTTGGGGAAAGAAAATAGACTCATGCTGCTGCAGGAGCACCTGAGTCAGGGAATTGATCCCCTGTTTTGCTCTTATTTAGCTTTACAGTCTTAATTGTGATGACTTGATGTGCAGTTTGGTACATTAGGTTCTCCCAATTAGATATAGATACACACATGCATTTGTATCCACCTATACTATGTAATTCTCTTTGAAATAATAGCACCTAATATGATCGGAAATGTGTGGATTCTTCGGTAGTAATATATATGGATACCCACTTAAGTACCAAAATATGTTTCAAAGATATTTCCAGTGAGTGATTGTACTGTTTAACAAGGATATAAATATAAGCATGGTATAGAATAGAATAAACAAATATTGGATGCATGTCTCATTGTGCAAATAACAATTCTATTCTGAACTTGCTAAGATATTTTAATTACAGCAATGATAAAGTTGTACATCACTGTGACTGTTTCTGTAGTATTTTAATAATTTCAAGTATTAAACAGCGCTCCAAAGTTAGAGGAGAATGGTTTACACTAATCTATAAATATAGACTAAATAGTAATATGGTTTTTTTTTTAACTTTTATTTAATGAATATAAATTTCCAAAGTACGGCTTATGGATTACAATGGATTCCCCCCCATATCGTCTCCCCACCCGCATCCCTCCCCTTTCCCACTCTCTCTCCCCTTCCATTCACCTGAGGATTCATTTTCGATTATCTTTATATACAGTTTAGCATACATTAAGTAAAGATTTCAACAGTTTGCTCCCACACAAACATAAAGTGAAAAATAATAGATGATTTTTTAAATGATGATGAAATCAGATCAGACCTATTGTCATGTTTAATCCCAGTGAGAGTCAAGTTGGGAATTGATAATTTCTTCTTCTTTTTTTTTTTTTTTTTTTTTTTTTTTTTTTTTTTTTTTACAGAAGATCAGTTTAGTATACATTAAGTAAAGATTTCAACAGTTTGCACCCCCATAGAAACACAAAGCGAAATATACTGTTTGAGTACTCATTATAGCATTAAGTCTCAATGTACAGCACATTAAGGACAGAGATCCTACATGAGGAGTAAGTGCACAGTGACTACTGTTGTTGACTTTAAATTGACACTCCTGTTTATGGCATCAGTAATCTCCCTATGCACCAGTCATGAGTTTCCAAGGCTATGGAAGCCCCTTGAGTTCTCCGACTCTTGTACAGACAAGGTCATAGTCAAAGCGGAGGTTCTCTCCTCCCTTCAGAGAAAGGTACCTCCTTCTTTGATGGCCTGTTCTTTCCACTGGGATCTCATTCACAGAGACCTTTCATTTAGGTTTTTTTTTTTTTTTTTTTTTTTTTTTTTTGCCAGAGTGTCTTGGCTTTCCATGCCTGAAATACTCTCATGGGCTTTTCAGCCAGATCAGAATGCCTTTAGGGCTGATTCTGAGGCCAGAGTGCTGTTTAGGACATCCACCATTCTATGAGTCTGCTGAGTATCTCGCTTCCCATGTTGGATCACTCTCCCCTTTATTTATTCTATCAGTATTAGCAGGTACTAGACTTGTTTATGTGCTCCCTTTGACTCTTAGTCCTTTCATTATGATCAATTGTGAACTGAAATTGATCACTTGGACTGGTGAGATGGCATTGGTAACATGCCACCTTGGTGGGATTAAATTGGAGTCCCCTGGTATGTTTCTAACTCTACCATTTGGGGCAAGTCAGCTTGAGCATGTCCCAAATTATACATCTCTTCCCTCTCTTATTCCTACTCTTATGTTTAACAGGGATCACATTTCAGTTAAATTTCAACACTTAAGAATAACTGTGTATTAATTACAGAATTAAACCAGTCATATTAAGTAGAACAGACCAAAAAAACTACTAAGAGGGATAATGTATTAAGTTGTTCATTAACAGTCAGGGCTATGCTGATCAAGTCACCGTTTCCCATAGTCCCCATTTCACTTCAACAGGTTTCCTTTTTGGTGTTCAGTCAGTTGTCACCGATCAGGGAGAATATATGGTATTTGTCCCTTTGGGACTGGCTTATTTCACTCAGCATGATGTGTTCCAGATTCCTCCATTTTGTTGCAAATGACTGGATTTCGTTGTTTCTTACTGCGGTATAGTATTCTAAAGAGTACATATCCCATAATTTCTTTATCCAGTCTATCGTTGATGGGCATTTAGGTTGGTTCCAGGTCTTAGCTATTGTGAATTAAGCTGCAATAAACATTAGGCTGCAGACTGCTTTTTTGTTTGCCAATTTAAATTCCTTTGGGTAAATTCCAAGGAGTGGGATGGCTGGGTCGAACGGTAGGGTTATCTTCAGGTTTCTGAGGAATCTCCAGACTGACTTCCATAGTGGCTTGACCAGTTTGCATTCCCACCAACAGTGGGTTAGTGTCCCTTTTTCCCCACATCCTCGCCAGCATCTGTTGTTGGTAGATTTCTGTATGTGAGCCATTCTAACCGGGGTGAGGTGAAACCTCATTGTGGTTTAGATTTGCATTTCCCTGATTGCTAGTGACCTTGAACATTTTTTCATGTGCCTGTTGGCCATTTGGATTTCCTCTTTTGAAAAATGTCTATTGAAGTCCTTGGCCCATCTCTTAAGTGGGTTGTTGGTTTTGTTTTTGTGGAGTTTCTTGATCTCTTTGTAGATTCTGGTTATTAACCCTTTATCTGTTGCATAGTTTGCAAATATTTTTCCCATTCTGTCGGTTGTCTCTTCACTCTCCTGACTGTTTCTTTTGCAGTACAGAAACTTCTCAATTTGATGCAATCCCAATAGTTGATTTTGGCTTTGACTGTATGTGCCTCCCGGGTCTTTTCCAGAAATTCTTTGCCTGTGCCAATATCTTGAAGGGTTTCTCCAATGTTCTCTAGTAACTTGATGGTGTCAGGTCGTAGATTTAGGTCTTTAATCCATGTTGAGTGGATTTTTGTGTAAGGTGTAAGGTAGGGGTCTTGCTTCATGATTCTGCACGTGGAAATCCAGTTTTCCCAGCACCATTTATTGAATAGACTGTCCTTGCTCCAGGAATTGGTTTTAGATCCTTGATCAAATATAATTTGGCTGTAGATGTTTGGGTTGATTTCTGGTGTTTCAATTCTGTTCCATTGGTCTATCCATCTGTTTCTGTACCAGTGCCATGCTGTTTTGATTCCAACTGCCCTGTAGTATGTCCTGAAATCTGGTATTGTGATGCCTCCGGCTTTGTTTTTGTTGTTCAAGATTGCTTTAGCTATTCAAGGTCTCTTGTGCCTCCATATAAATTTCAGCACCATTTTTTCCAGATCTGAGAAGAAGGTCTTTGGTATCTTGATTGGTATTGCATTGAATCTGTAAATTGCTTTTGGGAGAATGGACATTTTGATGATATTGATTCTTCCAATCCATGAGCATGGAAGATTTTTCCATTTCTTGGTATCCTCTTCTATTTCTTTCTTTAAGGTTTTGTAATTTTCATCGTAGAGATCTTTAACGTCCTTGGTTAAGTTTATTCCAAGGTATTTGATTGTTTTTGTAGGTATTGTGAATGGGATTGATCTTAGAAGTTCTTCCTCAGCCATGATATTGTCTGTGTATACAAAGGCTGTTGATTTTTGTGTATTGATTTTATACCCTGCTACTTTGCCAAACTCTTCTATGAGTTCCAATAGTCTCTTAGTAGAGTTCTTTGGGTCCCCTAAATAAAGAATCATATCATCTGCAAGTGGGATAGTTTGAGTTCTTCCTTCCCAATTTGTATCCCTTTAATTTCTTTTTTTGCCTAATAGCACTGGCTAGAACCTCCAGAACTATATTGAATAGCAGTGGTGAGAGTGGGCATCCCTGTCTGGTACCAGATCTCAGTGGAAATGCTTCCAACTTTTCCTCATTCATTAGGATGTTGGCTGTGGGTTTTTCATAGATTCCTTTGATTGTATTGAGGAATGTTCCTTCCAAACCCAGTTTGCTTAGAGTTTTCATCATGAACGGGTGTTGTATTTTATCAAATGCTTTCTCGGCATCTATTGAGATAATCATATGGTTTTTCTTCTGCAGTCTGTTAATGTGGTGTATCACATTGATTGTCTTGCACACATTAAACCATCCCTGCATACCAGGGATAAATCCCACTTGATCTGGGTGGATGATCTTTCTGATGTGTTGTTGCATTCTATTGGTGAGAATTTTATTGAGGATTTTTGCATCTATTTTCACCAGGGATATTGGTCTGTAATTCTCTTTCAGTGCTGCATCTTTTTCTGGCTTAGGAATTAAGGTGATGCTGGCTTCATAGAAAGAATTTGGGAGGATTCCCTCTTTTTTGACTGTTCTGAATAGTTTGAGAAGAATTGGAGTTAGTTCTTCTTTAAATGTCTGGTAGAATTCAGCAGTGAATCCATCTGGTCCTGGGGTTTTCTTTGTTGGGAGGGCCTTTATTACTGTTTCAATTTCTGTCTCAGTTATGGGTCTGTTTAGGTTTTCTATGTCTTCCTGGTTCAATTTAGGTAGGTTGCATGTGTCCAGGAATCTATCCATTTCTGATAGGTTTCCCTGTTTGCTGGCATACAAGTCCTTGTAGTAATTTCTGATGATTCTTTTTATTTCTGTGGTGTCTGTTGTTACATTTCCTTTTTCATCTCTGATTTTATTGATTTGGGTCTTTTCTCTTCTTTTTTTAGTTAGTTGGGCCAATGGGGTGTCAATTTTGTTTATTTTTTCAAAAAACCAGCTCCTCGTTTGGCTGATTTTTTGTAATGTTTTTTTTGGATTCAATCCTGTTGATTTCTTCTCTGATTTTAATTATTTCTCTTCTCCTACTAGATTTGGGTCTGGTTTGCTATAGATTTTCTAGATCCCTGAGGTGAATTGAAAGCTCATCTATTTGGTGCCTTTCCAATTTCTTGATGTAGGCACCTATTGACATAAACTTTCCTCTTAGCACTGCTTTTGCTGCGTCCCATAAGTTTTGGTATGTTGTGCTGTTATCCTCATTTACTTCCAGAAAGTTTTTGATTTCTCTTTTAATTTCTTCTATGACCCATTGTTCATTCAGGAGCATGTTGTTCAATCTCCATGTGTTTGTGTATGCTCTAGGGATTCCTGAGTTGCTTATTTCCAACTTCATTCCTTTATGGTCTGAGAAGCTGCATAGCATGATTCTAATTCTTTTGAATTTGCTGAGACTTGCTTTATGGCCTAGTATGTGGTCAATCCTAGAGAAGGTTCCATGTACTGCTGAGAAGAATGTAAAATCTTTAGCTGTAGGATTGAAAGTTCTGTAGATATCTGTTAGATCCATTTGGGCTATAGTGTCGTTTAAATCTACTGTATCCTTGTTGATCTTCTGTCCTGTTGATCTGTCTATTTCTGAGAGTGGAGTATTGAAGTCCCCCAGTACTATTGTATTGGGGTCTAAGTCTCCCTTTAGGTCCGTTAACAAATCTTTTAGATAAACTGGTTCCCTGTAGTTAGGTGCATATACATTGATAATTGTTATATCTTCCTGTTGTATTGATCCCTTAATCATGATATAGTGTCCCTCTTTGTCTCTCTTAACAGTTTTTGTGGTAAAGTTTATGTTGTCCGATATTAAGATGGCTACGCCCGCTCTTTTTTCATTTCTGTTGGCATGGTATATCTTTTTCCAGCCTTTCACTTTCAGTCTGTATGGATCTTTGTTGGAAAGATGTGTTTCTTGTAAGCAGCAAATAGATGGGTTTTGTTCCTTAACCCAATCAGCCAATCGGTGTCTTTTAACTGGACAGTTCAGGCCATTAACGTTCAATGTGACTAATGAAAAGTGGTAACTTTGCCTTGCCATTTGCCAAAGATAAGCTCTAATATATGCTTTGAATTCCCTGTAATCTTTTGCTGTGTGGTTTCCTTCCTTTATCTTCTTTCATATTGATGACCGTGTTTCTGTGCTTCTGTGTGTAACACATCTTTAAGCATCTGTTGCAGGGCTGGATGAGTGTGACAAATTCTTTCAATTTCTGTTTGCTATGAAAAAGTCTTTATTTCACCTTCATTCACAAATGATAGCTTTGCAGGAGAGGAGGCAAGATGGCGGAATAGGAAGGTAGCATACTGATAGTCCGGGGAGAGATATTTTAATAAAAGTGGAGATACTGCAGGTTCAAGGAAGAGTAGGGGAGGAAACAGCAGAAGAATCTCTTCCAGAATGCGTGATTCACAGCGGACCTGTGTGGAGAGCGTGGGAGCCCACAGTTCGGGACACCAGCGGCAGACCCAACACACCAGCGCTGGAACGCGAGTTGAGCCGAACCTCAATAGCCCAAGACACCAGCAGGCAAGCGGAGAGAGGAGACTAGAGGGAACGACCCCTGGGGGGGGGGGAGTTCACCAGGCTAACTGGAAGAGAGAGAGAGGAAAAAAAAAAGGTGACTGGTACGGACACGGGTTTCTCTCTCTCCGCTCACCTCTCAAGGGAGAGCAAGACAGAGAGCAGGCGCCATCTTGGACATACGTCATAAGCAGAGAGACCTCAGGTCTGCATTGGCCCTGAGCCTAGCAGAAAAACCTGACTCTGGGCGGGGCGAATTAACAGGAGATTAGGACCTAGTAAATTTGTGGTGCTACTGAACTGAGACTGTGAAAAAAGAGATGGTGGGGGAGAGAACTCACGGAATTCACGTGAGCACTCTCCAGAGACGCTACAATTCCGTAACTTTGGCAACCCAGTGGGAGACTGAAGGAGAATTTGAGCCCACTCTGAGGGCAGAACAGATTCCCTGTGGGGTCCTTGGGAAAGAGGTTCCGATCTCTGGCTCCTGTGGGTATATCATGTGCCTGCTAACTACCTCCAACTTCGTTCAGCTGTGCGGAATTACTTCCCTTTTGAATCAAAAAAAGAAAGAGATAGAGAGAGAGAGATTTACCACGCCTAACGTGGGAGTGTCACCTTTGGCACACCAAACAGAGCTCTCAGGCCACACCCATCTCAAGCCCTAAGGCTCCATCAAAAACAGATAGTCCACTTAATCTAGAGTCATAGTATAATAAGAAAAAGCACCACAGTGAAGAAACCAAATATCTCCAATATGCCAAATAACAAATGCAAAAACCGAGGTAATAAAAACAAGGAAGTCACCATGACGCACTCAAATGAAAAAGACACTCCAATTCAAGATTATGAAGATGATGACATAGAAGAAATGCAAGAAGCAGATCTCAAAAGATTGATAAGAACATTAAGAAGTTCTCAAAAACAAATTATTGAACTACAGAAATCCTTAATGGACAAGATAGAAAATCTCTCTCATGAAAATGAAATATTAAGGAGGAATCAAAATGAAACGAAACAACTAGTACAACAGGAAACTGTGATAGTGAGTGAAGTAATATGGGTTTTTAAAGATTTATTTTATTTACTTGAAAGGCAGAGTTACAGAGAGTAGAGCCAGAGAGAGAGGTCTTACATTCTGCTGGTTCACTCCCCAAATGACTGCAACAGCCAGAAATGAGCTGATATGAAGACAGGAGCTTCTTCTGGGTCTCTCATATAGGTACAGGGCCCAAGGACTTGGGCCATTTCTTACAGCTTTCCCAGGTCATAGCAGAGAGCTATATTGGAGGAGGAGCAGCTGAGACTTGAACTGGTGCCCATATGGGATGCTGGCACTGCAGACTGGGGCTTTAACCTACTGTGCCACAGTGCTGGCCCCAGTAATACGTATTAAGAAAGGGATATGCTAATCAGCATTGTCTCAAATGGAACCATAAAATATAAATATATTTTAACTGTACAAATTTTATCTTATTTCATTCAAATTTCCAATGCATAAGCTTTAAATGTTAAAATAGCCAAAGCTTAGGGCAGGTTTTTGGCTTAGCAATTAAAATAAAACTTGGGATGTGAGCATCAATTGTCAAAGTGCTTCAATTTGAGTTCTGCTTCCACATAGAATTCCAGCTTGCTGCTAATGTGATGCTGCGAAGCAGCAGGCTCATATATTTGGATCCCTGCCACCCACATGGAACACCTGATTGGATTTCAGTGCCTTGATTTCAGCCTAGCACAGCCCTTTCTGTCATGCGCATTTGGGAAGTGAAACAGTGGCCAGAATATCTTTGTCTATCCCTGTCTTCCTCTAGGTCTCTATGCCTTTAAATTAAGTTTTAAAAATATTCAAAGCTTCTTTTAGACTTTTTGTTAAAGGATATCCAAATTTAGTATGTGATAGTATTCAATCAATCATAAACAACGTCTCATATAAGAGATAAAATTCCAGATGACTGAAAATTTAATTATAATCTCTATTAATTGATTTGATTAATGTATATCTAATAACTCGAATTCACATAAATGTTACTCACACTCTATGTCTGTTAACTGGTTATGCTGATGGAGGGTAGAAAATGGTTTAATTTATGGAAGTAATCTCTGAAATATATTATTTTGGCTTATCATTTTTTCTAGCTATCATTTGTCTGTATTGATATCGTACTTGGCACTGCTAAACAACTCGAGGACAATTCATTTATGTTTGTAGTATGCAATAGCATTTATTATAAATCTGTAAAGGAAAAGATATTTTACAATATGTTAATGAGACATAGTCTTGTTCTACTTCTCTTTCCTGTAACTTGCACCATTTCCTGCTTGAGATGTTTCCTTGAAATATAAGAATGATTGTTTTCATTAAATACTTAACCATCTCCTTGCTTCCTTTCTAGAAACTCCACATCTCCTCTTTCTATAAATATTCAAGTTAAATTATGACAAAGTCATACACACTGAACCTATATTGCTTATTATAATAGGAGGGTGAATTTATTTGAAATTCTGATTGGTCATAATACCTCAAGTTACAAATATGTGTATCTTTTGACCTAGAAATTCTATCTATACAATTTTAACATTAGTTTGCTCTCTTTACATTTTTCCTAAGCTTAATGTGTGTGTATGCAAGTTCACTTGTGTTTGAGACTTTTCATTGTTAGGATTTGGTCATAATATTCATATTTTTAAGCAGAATACATTCATGGAAACATGATAAGAACTGAATATATGTAATTTCCGTTTTTATTCTGATACAAATTTAAGTAGAGAAACTATAGAGTAGATTGTATTTTTAAATATGAATTGTACGATTTTTCTGTTGTGATAAGTTTTGCATAAGATGAACTGTGATTTATCTTTTACTCAACTGATCTTCTTTTGGCAGTTTGCCCATTAGTTGATCGCATTTATATCCAATGTTCATGGACACACTAAAATGCTACTACAGTTATCTTCCCAGCTTTCATTTTCTACACTCTAAACTACCTAGATTGATCCTACCCTCAACTCCAGAATTGGTCTGCAATTGGCTCAAATCACCAGAAACTCTATTAGCTCCACTGCAATGTAATTATTTAAGGTAAAATAAAATTGCTAAAGGAATGAAGTCCCAGACTTTCTTTCACTGTTTATTGAAATCAAATCACTTTCCTTTCAAAGTTTTCATATAATTATAATATGGAGAATCTTGGGCCAATCCTATATGTCACTAACGAGGAAAATCTAACTATGGGAAAAAAAAAAGAGGAAAAAAGAACAAGATGGAGTCAACTGAACTTCATACAAATAGAGTGAGAATCTCCATAAGACTCAATAAAAACCATTACCTCCTATGAGATTTTCTTTTCTTTTATTTTCTTATTGATTTTTAAAAATTTATTTATTTTTATAGCTTTTATTTAATGAATGCAAATTTCATAGGTACAACTTTAGGAACATAATGGTTCTTCCTCCTCACCCACCCTCCCATCCCCACTTCTGTCCCACTTCCTACTCCATCTCCCATCCTATTATTCATTAAGATTCATTCTTAACTAATTTATATAGAGAAGACCAATTCTATACTAAGTAAAAATTTCAACAGTTTGCAGCTACACACACAAGGTATAAAGTACTGTTTGAAAAGAAGTTTTGGAGTTAATTCTCATAGAACAACTCATTAAGGACAGAGGTCTACATGGGGAGTAAGTGCACAGTGACGTCTATTATTAATTTAACAATTAACACTCTTATTTATGGTGGTAGATGCTTGCATTGGATTCTGGTGTTTCTATTCTGTTCCATTGGTCTATCCATATATTTTTGTACCAGTACCAGTCTGTTTTGATTATAACCAGCTTGGAGTAGGTTCACGAAATCTGGTATTGTGATGCTTCTGGCTTTGTTTTTGTTGTATAAGATTGCTTTAGCTATTCAAGGTATCCTGTGCCTCCATTTGAATTTCAGCATCATTTTTTCAGATCTGAGAAGAATGTCTTTGGTATTTTGATTGGTATTGCATTGAATCTCTAAATTGCTTTTGGAAGAATAGACATTTTGTTGATATTGAATTTTCCAACCCATGAGCATGGAAGATTTTTCCATTTTTTGATATCCTGTTCTATTTATTTTTAATGTTTTAATGTTCATCATAGAGATATTTAAATCCTTGGTTAAATTTTAATTTTTTTGTATTTGATTTTTTTTTTTGTAACTGTTGTGAATGGGATTGATCTTAGAAGTTCTTTCTCATGCCTGGCATTGTCTGTGTATACAAAGGCTGTTTATTTTTGTGTATTGACTTTATATCTTGCTACTTTATCAACTCTTCTATGAGTTCCAATAATCATTAGTGGAGTCTTTTGGATCCCTTATATAGAGAATCATGTCATCTACAAATAGGGATAGTTTGACTTCCTCCTTCCCAATTTGTATTCCTTTGATTTCTTTTCCTTGCCAAATAGCACTGGCTAAATTTTCCACAACTACATTGAATAGCAATGATGAGAGTTGGCATCCTGTTTTGTACCTGATCTCAGTGGGAATGCTTCCAACTTTTCCCCATTCAATAAGATTCTGGCCATGGTTTTGTCATAAATTGCCTTGATTGTATTGAGGAATGTTCTTTCTATATCAAATTTGCTTAAAGTTTTCATCATGAAAGGGTGTTGAATTTTGTCAAATGCTTCCTCTGCTTTTATTGAGATAATCATGTGGTTTTTGTTCTACAGGTTGTTAATGTGGTATATTACATTGATTGATTTGTGAATGTTGAACCATCCCTGCATACCAGGGATAAATCCCCCTTGTTCTGGTTGGATGATCTTTTTGATGTATTGTTGGATTCAATTGGCCAGAATTTGGTTGATGATTTTTGTGTTTGTGTTCATCATCTGTAATTCTTGTTCAGTGCTGCATCTTTTTCAGGTTTATTTGATGCTGGCTTTATAGTAAGAATTCAGGAGGATTCCTTTCTATCAACTGTTTTGAATAACTTGAGAAGAATTGGAGTTAGTTCTCTAAATGTCTGGTAGAATTCAGCAGAGAAACCATCCAGTCCTGGACTTTTCTTTTTTGGGAGGGCCTTTATTACTGATTCAATTTCTGGCTTGGTTATGGTTCTGTTTAGGTTTTTGATGTTGTCATCGTTCCATTTAGGTAAGATGTATGTTTCCAGGGATCTTTCCGTTTTTTCTAGGTTTCCCAGTTTCTAGGCATTCAGCTCTTTGTAGTGTTTCTGATGATTCTTTTTATTTCTGTGGTGTCTGTTGTTATATTTCCTTTTTTATCTCTAATTTTATTGATTTGTTTCTTCTCTCTGCTTTTTTTTTTTTTTGTTATGTGGGTCAATGGTGTTTCAATTTTGTTTATTTTTTCAAAAACCAGCTCTTCATTTTGCTGATTTTTTTTATTTGGGGGGTTCAATTTTGTTGATTTCTCTAATTTTAATTATTTCTTTTCTCTTACAAGTTTTGGGTTTGGTTTGATATTTTCTAGATCCTTGAAATGCGTAGATAACTCATTTATTTCATGATTTTTCCAGTTTGTAGATGTAGGTACCTATTGCTATAAACCTTCCTTTTAAACTACTTTTGCTGTATCCCATAGATTTAGATAGGTAGTGTTGTCACCTTCATTTGATTCCAGAAATTTTTTGATTTCTCTTTTGATTTCTACTATGACCCACTGTTCATTCAAGTCAGTCAGTCTTCATGTGTTTGCATATATTCTAGAGATTTTTGAGTTGCTAATTTCCAGCTTCATTCCATTGTGGCCCAAGAAGATGCAAGGTATGATTTTGAGTTTTTTGAATTTATTGATACTTGCTTGATGACCTAGTATGTGGTCAATACTAGCGAAAATTCCATGCACTGATGAAAAGAATGTGTATTCTGCAAATGTAGTTATGAAAAGTTCTGTAAATATCTGTTATGTACACTTGGTCTATAGAGTCAATTAAGTTTGCTGTTTCTTTGCTGATTCATGTCTTGTTGAACTGTTCATTGCTGAAACTGGAGTATTGAAGTCCCCTGTTACTAGTGTATTGGAGTTTAAGTCTCCTTTTAAGTCCTTTAACATTTCTTTAAAATAGCCAAGTGTTCTGTAATTAGGTACATAAATATTTGTAATAGTTACATCTTCCTGTTGCATTGATCCCTTAATCATTACATAGTTCCCTTCTTTTTTATCTTTTATTAGTTTTTGTGTTCTAATCTTTTGTCTGATGTTAGGATGGCTAGGCCAGCTCTTTTTTGTTTGTTTGTTTCTGTTGGCGTGGAATGTTTTTTTTTTTCCATCCTTTCACTTCCAGTCTGCATGCATCTTTGTTGGTGAGATGTGTTTCATGTAGGCAGCAGTCTGTGTCTTTTAACTGGAGAGTTGAGGCTATTTACATTCAAGGTGACTTTTGGTAATAATGACTTTCCCCTGATATTTTCCCAAAAATATTCCTATTTTGTACTTTGAATTTCCTTTGAACTTTCACTGAGAATTTTTCTTCCTTTACCTTTTGTTGTAGTGATAACCATGCTTGTGTTTCTGTGTGCAACACATCCTTAAGCATCCTATGTAGGCCTGGAAAGGTTGTGACAAATTCTTTCAATTTCTGTTTCTATGGAAGGTCTTTATTTCACCTTCATTCATAAATGAGAGTTTTGCTGGTACAGTATTCTTGGTTGACTTTTTTTTTTTTCTTCTCTTAAGACTTGGAGTATATCTCATCATTCTCTCCTAGCCTGCAGAGTTTCTGATAAGAAGTCCCCTTTGAGTCTAATTGAAGATCCTCTGAAAGTAATCTGGTGTTTCTCTTGTGCACATTTTAGAATCTTCTCTTTATGTTTTTACTCTGGTGGTTTTGATTGCAATGTGTCATAGCAAAGACTTTTTCTGGGCATGTGCATTAGGATTTCTATGTGCTTCCTGTGCTTGGGTGTCCATTTCTTTCTGAAATGAGGGAAGTTTTCTGTTATTACTTTACATTCTTTCTCTCTTTCCATGCCTTCAGGAACTCTGAGAACCCATATGTTGGGTCATTTTATACTATAATTACCCACAATGTTTTTTAGTTTTCTAATTTCCTCTTCTTGCTTTTTATTTGACTGTACAATTTCCTGTGCTTTGTCTTCTAAATCCAATATTTTTTCTTCTGTTTCACTGATTCTGTTGTTAAGGTTCTACACTACATTATTGTTATTTGTTTCATCGATTTCTTCATTTCATTTTGATTTCTTTTTAGGATCTTAATTTCATGGATGAAATTTTATTTCATGTCCTGTACTGATTTTGGTAGTCTACACATTTGCTTCTGATTACTTCTATATAATATTATGATCAGTTTTTTGAATTCTATTTCTCACATTTGAAGTGTTGTCTTGTTTTGGGGGTATCATGTTTTTCTTTCTTATTCTTGTTTCTTGAATTGATTTTTTTTTTTTTTTTTTTTTTTTTTTTTTTTTTTTGCTGTGGTTGCTTTTATCTTTGTCCTATTAATAAGTGGAATGTGTGCTTTCATTGAATATTTAGATGCTTGAAGTGGGTGTGGCCAGGGAACTTTTTTCTTTTCTCCAAAGGTGAAGGGTGTGCCTAAGATGACACACCCAGATTTGGCATGGTAAATCTCCTTCTTCATTTTTTTTTAATTAGAAGGGAAATTTATTCTGTTCAGCTGAGCTTCTCTACTCAGTGTAAACCAGTGCCTGAGTGCTAGCCTCAGTGTGTGTAATATTCATCTGCTCTGTCCCAAGAACCCCACAAAGGATCTGTTCAGTCCTCAGTGTAAGTTCAGATTCCCCAGTAATGTCTCTCAGCAGGTAACCAGGAAGCTCTGAGCATGTGGAGTCTCCCATTGTGAGTGCTCAAAGTCCCAGCCACACTGTGTGTCCTCCTGCACACCTTCAGTTTTGTTCACAGTCCAGTATAGAAGCCTCACACAGTCACAAGCTCCTAGCCTTTGCTATTTCTCAGCAGAGTCAGGAGTCTCTACTTGGCTGGTTGCTCGGCATGGACATGAGCTGGTGCAGCTATTACGTATGTCCAAAATGGCACCCTCTCTAGCAGCTTGTTACAAGATGCCATCGTAAAGTGACCCAGGAGAGAGAAACATGTCCATCTTTTTTTAAAATTTTTCTTCTCCTTTAGTTTGGCAGGTATGCTATGCCCTACGGGGCTCCAAGCTGGGTTCCCTCTAGGTTCTTCCTTCAGCTTTATCACCAGTGATGTGGGCTGCTGTAGTCAGGTCTCACCTCACTTTCAAATGCTGGTGCATAGGGTCTCAGCTGATAGAGTCCCAAATTTTGAGTGTCCACACCCTCCATGTAGGTCCACTGTGTCTCTCTAATTTTGGTAGAGTTTCTTCTGACATTTTCTCCTTGACTAGCCCCTAAGGCTACACTCTCTCCACTTTTTTTTAAACTATCTTTTCCTGGACTACAGCAGTAAGCTACACTTACGGCTACCTACGGCTACCTACTTACTGTACCTACTCTGCCATCTTGGAACCTGAGATTTTTCAATTAATCATCTATTCTCATCCTCATGATGTTGGTCCTGGACAGTGAATATGAATTAGTATGGTCCAATTAGAAACTATCATAAGACTTTAAATTGCTTATTGAGGGAAAAGAGTTCTTTAGCATTTTCTTGCATGATGGTAGGTACATACATGAGCACAAAAATGTTGAATAAATTTTGTTAAAATGAGAAAAGAGGGATAGGCATATGGTGTAGCAGTGCACATGTACAAGGAATGCCTGTATCCCATATTGAAGTGCCTAGATTCAAGCGCTGGCTATGCTCCTGATCTCATCCTCCTGATAATGCTATTCTGAAAGGAAGCAGGTGATGGTGCAAGTAACTGAATCCTTTCAGCCACATGGGAGATCTGAATTATTGGGTTCATGATTCCTGACTACAATCTGGCCCAGTTATTGTTGATGCAGGCTTTGGAGGAGTAAACCAGCTGATGAGATCTCTCTCTCTCTCTCTCTTTCTCTCTCTCTCTATCTTTACCTACCTCCCTTCCTCCCTCGCTCCTTTCTTTTCAAATGAATTAAAATAATAGATACGGCACAGAACATTTGGGAAAACCAGTTCTGACTTTTTACTTAATGACCCAAAGCCATTTCAATTTTTGTAACCATATAAATCCACTTTAAATTGTTAGGCAGTTTGAAGTTTAAAATTTTTTATTTAAAAATAAAGCAATTATAGCCTTTAACTGTGCAGTTTGATCCAAGTTATGTTATTTGTTTTATGAGTTGCTCAAGAGAATCTTCCTCCATGCTCAGTCTTGAGTAGTTACCTGAACTACTCTAAAATCAGATAGTTGATGATAGAAAATTATTATAAATAGAAATTGCATGGGGCCAGCCCTATGGTGCCTTCAGTACCTGTGTCCAATGTGGGCAACAGTTCGGTCCTTGCTGCTCCTTCCAATCCACCTCTCTGTTATGGTTTGGGAAACAAGTGGAAAATGGCCCAGGTCCTTGGGCCCCTCTACCCACATAAGAGACCTTGGGGATACTCCTGGCTCCTGGATTTGGATCAGCTCGGTTCCAGCAGTCACTGCCATTTGTGGAGTGAAACAATGGTTGGAAAACCTTTCTCACTCTCTCTCCCTCTCTCTGTCTGTAACTCTACTTCTCAAAGTAAAATATATATATATATATTTATTTTTCCATCTTATTAATCTTTTTCCATTGTGAAATACACCCACCTGAAAATGAAACTTAAGTGTGATCAGTTTTCAAAATTAATTTGGCAAAAATTGATACCTTGAGAAAATTGCCCCAGGCTCCAAAATCTGAAGAGATCAAAATTAGTTTTAACCAAGGCTACTACCAGAATGGAAATAGGGTAAATAGATACTGAAACTGATGGCCAAGGCCAAAAGCAGACTGTCCTTGTATTACTGCCCATGATATTGACAGGCTTGACAAGAACAAGTACAAGGACAAAGACAGAAGGCAGCAGTGGCTACTGCATCAATAAAACTCTTGGCTTATTATTTTTCTGCCACTTGTTAAATTATTTTCTTTGAACTTTAACTCCAATGATCTATATCTTTCTTTTTGATGCCAGCAATGTGACTTTGCAAACTCTGTTTCTTCCTTGCTATCTGGCTTCTTATTAAGTAATACTAATAGAGAGCTATGAAGAGGAACTAGAAGGCAAGAGGAGGGACAAGGATTTGCTCCTTCCTGTTTGCATGCTCTTCCTATCAGTGTCTGCCTAGCAGCAACCTTTACTCTGGTAATAGCAGTTGATTTTAGTCTAAGCATATTGTTGTCCTCTAGACAGCAGGTGTAGAAGTCTGGGTAGCATTAACAACTCAAATTATGAGTCCCAGATACACAGGACCACTATCTACATTACAGAATCTTAGCAACCACCTGGACAATGGTAGATATACTTTACTGATATGGTTTATTCCATTACAACATATTTATTAAGTCTTAATCTTACATTCTAGTTAAAGACACACACACACCCACACACACACACACACACACACACACAACAGGGTACCTTAAAAATTAGTGAACAACTGGACCAAAGGAAAGAATATTTTTGTGCCAAAAATTGAAATGCATGCCGAAGCTTTACATAATGGGCAGTTTTCACACACTTTTTAAAACCTTCATATACCTACACACACACCCACAGATATACATCGAGTATGTTCAGGTTGCTACGACAAAATATTTTAGACTGGATAGTTTATAAACCACAGAAATTTATTTCTCACAATGCTGGAGAATATACACTCGAAGATCAAGTTACTGTCAGGTTTTATGTTTGTTGAGGGCCTATTTCTTTCTTTAATGGAAGAAGCATTGTAACTTTATATAGTTGATGGAATGAATAAATTTTCTTGGGTCGCCTTAATAATTTTAATCTTGATCTTAATCTTAATGCAGATGGCTCAGCCCTCATGACCTAACCTCACAGTGGTTCTTGTACCCTAACACCATTATCATGGGGGATAGAACTCAATTATATAAATTTTAGGAAGACATTTATTTGAATATATTTCATAATATCTGAATCTTATCATATTTGGATTAAGGTTAGGAATAATTTGAATATTTATTTATTTGAAAATCAGACCTATAGATATATAGAGAGATATACACAGAAAGAAAGAGGTCTTCCATCTGCTGGTTCACTCCACATGTGATAGAGATGGCCAGTGATGAGGCAAGCTGAAGCTGGGGGCCAGGAGTTTCATCCAGGTCTCCCACGTAGGTGGAAGAGGGCCAAGCAATTGGGCCATCTTCCTCTGCTTTTCCTAGGCAATAAGTAGGGAACTGGATTGTAGGTAGAGCAGCAAGTGCACAAACCAGCACCCACGTGGATTGCCAACATTGCAGGAGGTGGTATTACCCACTAAGCCAGAATGCCAGCTACTGTTTTAAGTGTTAGTTTTTAATGGTATAACACTTATCATTTAACACACATAAATTTTTACACAGAAAAATTGAACATAATTTTAGAAAGTTTCATAGCAGAACAGAAATAAAATGACAAAATTTTTTAAAAATGCAGCCAAAGGAAGTTCCCTTAAACATATTCCAATACTTAAAAGATTATTTTTAGAGATAACATAGGTTATTCAGAGAGAGATCAGAATAAAACACATACTACCCAAAACACCACCCATACAGAAACTTTTTATTCTAGAAATTATTACCCAGTACCAAGTAGAATAGGATTATGTATATTTTATCAGATGTGATCATGTGGATTTTATTTAGCCTTTTCAATCAAATTAATTTTCAAGGAAAATTAATGCAATGTTTTTATGATACACTTTTTTCCAAGTAGGAATAAAATATTGAATAAAATTAAAATACTTGAAGTGACACCCTGTTTTTTGAATATAATTTATAAGTAGTATTATAGAAAATCAATTAAACTAAAATTGTGAGATCAGACCTATTAGGATAAACAGATGCATGAACCAGGACTATAGAATTAGTATGCAAGTTACTGTCTTCTTGAAATACTTGAGTGGAATTAGTGTCTATATATTCCATGCAACATGTGTAAAAGAAAATAGTGACTGCTTGTATTTAAGATAGTCATATGTCTCACTTCAAAATGTGATAAAGATTGGTTTATCATATAAAGTCCTATTTTGATTCATGAAAGAGAGAACTGAAGTGAGCAAATGATTTAAAAGGTGAAGAAATTGTTTAAGGTAGACATAAAATTTTACACCAGGACAAAGGAGTAAAATGGTCTGGGAGAATGGAATATCAATCATTTCTCTCAGTGTAGAAAGTATTAAATTCAGAAAGAAATAAATTTCTTATCAGGTGGTCAGTTGCTTAATCATTTTATGCTTTCCAGTTACTATCTTCTAAAGCCACACAGATATGTCAGAGATTTGGTTGAATTCACACACATAGGCACTGACCAAACTTCAGAGTTTACTGAAAACAGTAATTCAGCAGCACTCTTCTGTCAACAATTACATCCAAAAGAGACACAAATAACTTTGGAAGAGCCATCAAGAACTTAAGTGACTAAGGAATAAAAAAAAAAAAAAAAATAACAAGAGACAGAAATTCCCAACCACAAATAAGGTTCTAACATTAGAATTCTTCAAGTAGAACTAGACAGCGATTTCCTGATTAATGGTCTGTGTAATGAAAGAGATTCTTGAGCATAACCTTTTTCAATCTATATAACATTAACAGTAGTCATTTAGGTGCCCAGAAGTGTTTTCAGGGCAAAATATCTTCAAAGAAAAAGTATCCCCTATATCTCTCTCCCTCTCTCTTTCTCTCTCTTCTCTCTTTTTCATAAAAATGGAACTAAAAGATCATTTGAATCTTCCATGACATTTTGAAGCTCCATTGTAATGATTTTTTTTTACTATGTTCCCTGCAAGTATTGTCATGTAATAACAGAGTTAATCTGTTCTTCAATAACTCATCCCCTGTTACTTTCTGTGTGCCACTATAACACTTTACTGCCATTATCAGGTAAAATAAAGATCACTTAAACACAAGAACTATGATATGGAAACAGATGATAAATAAGTAGACTATTATGCAATTATTGTATAAATAGCAAATATGTGTATATTCAAGATAAAGGAATGATACACATTCTGGTTGATATAGAGCATAATGGCTTACAGTTTAGAACTTATGAGTGATATATTTCTGAAGAACATTGGAGAAACTCTGGAAGACATTGGCATAGCCAAATATTTCTTGGAAAACACCCCAGAAACACAGGCAATTAATGCCAAAATTGACAAATGGATTGTCATAAGCTGAAAAATTTCGGCACTATGAAACACACACTCAGAAAAGTGAAAAAGAAACCAAAAGAATGAGAGAAAATATTTGTAAACTAAGCAACTGATACATGTGGGGAGCAACTCGGACTAGACTAAGTTACTGGAATTAAGACTTATTCTATGCATCTGCTCTCCCACAATATGGTGCTGGGAGAGAAGAAAACAGCTTCTACGCAGCTGCCTCTTGCCAACTTGAGTGATGACCTCCAGGAGCTGATCCTGCTCCTGATTGGAGGAGAGCAGCGTACTCGGCGTGTGGGCAGCCGAGTTGGGATTGGCGGAGGAGGACTATAAAGGAGGAGAGAGACGGCATGCACCAGGAACATCTAAGGGGAACATCTATGTGAAGGAACACCTGTGCAGCCCCCGAGAGAGCCGGCCGGCGGTGTGCCGCTCCCCCGCGGAAGTGGGGAATGTGGCAGGGGGAACCACCCTTCCACGGAGGTGGAAGGGACGGTAGCCAACCCGGGAAGAACCAGCAGCAAACCCGGGGAGGGCCGAGCAGAAGAAAGAACAGCACAGGGTCCTGTGTCATTCCTCCACGAAGACAGGGAGCGACAGATACAGAGTTGATATTCAGAATGTATAAAGGGCTCAAGAAACTCAACAACAACAAAATAAGCAATCCCATTAAGAAATGGGCAAAGGGCTTGAATAGGCATTTTTTTCAGAGAGGAAAATCAAATGGCCAACAGACACATGAAAACATGCTCAGGATCATCAGCCATCAGGGAAATGCAAATCAAAACCACAGTGAAATTTTACTTCACCTCAGTTAGAATAGTTTCATACAGAAATCAACAAACAACAAATGCTGGTGAGGATGTGGGGGAAAAAAAGGTACCCTAATCCACTGTTGGTGGGAATGTAAACTTGTACAGCCACTGTGAAAGATATTATGGAGATACTTCAGAAATCTGAATATAGACCTACCATATGACAACCATCCCAGTCCTGAGAATTTACCCAATTGAAAAGAAATCAGCATATGAAAGAGTTATTTGTACCTTCATGTTGACTGCAGTTCAATTTCCAATAGCTAAAATATGGACTCAACCCAGGTATCCATCAGCTGAAGACTGGCTAAAGAAATTATGGCACAGATATACTATGGAATACTACACAGCAGAAAAAAGAGTAAAAAATGAAATCTTGTCATGCAACAAAATTAATGAACCTAGAAATCTTTATGCTTATTGAAATAAGCCAGTACCAAAAGACAAATACCATATGGTTTACTTGATTTGTGATAACTAATAAGTACATAAAATGTAATAAAAAAGAGTTAAATTGGAACTTTTTGAGCTGTGATATTTTGAACAGACCTTGCGTTGACTATTGAGGAACATTTTTTTTTGCTTGATAGTATTTGTTGAACTCTTTAATTAGTGTATGATTAATCTTATAAGTGTAAAGTTAAGTGAAAATAAGAATGGGAATAGGAAGCTGGCGCCGCAGCTCAATAGGCTAATCCTCCACCTTGCGGCGCTGGCACACCGGGTTCTAGTACTGGTCGGGGTGCCAGATTCTGTCCTGGTTGCCCCTCTTTCAGGCCAGCCCTCTGCTGTGGCCTGGGAGTGCAGTGGAGGATGGCCCAAGTCCTTGGGCCCTGCACCCACATGGGAGACCAGGCAAAGCACCTGGCTCCTGCCTTCAGATCAGCGCAATGCACTGGCCACAGCATGCTGGCTGCGGCGGCCATTGGAGGGTGAATCAACGGCAAAAGGAAGACCTTTCTCTCTGTCTCTCTCTCTCACTGTCCACTCTGCCTGTCAAAAATGAAAAACAAACAAACAAACAAACAAAAAAAGGAATAGGAGAGAGAGGAGAAATAAGGGGGGAGCAAGGGTGGGAGGGAAGGTAGAGTGGAAAGAATCCCTATGTTTCTGAATATGCACATATGAAATACATGAAAGTCATATACCTTAAATAAAATATTAAAAATACATACATCCACATATTTATCAAAAATAAATTTTCCATATAATATCAGAACGTTGTTGACTACAGCTAACTGAAACTGCAGGAATGGAATCTTTTGGATAAGGGATACTATGGTGGATAGACTACATGTGTTGGTGATTGGCAGTATTAAGCATATAAGTTAAAGCTGGGAATACAGATGATCAAGTTACATTATGTAAAAGATTAAAAATTGCGAACTCTTCATTGTATTCTATAGATGAATATAAAGATATTTCAAGAAGTTCATGGAAAATGAAATTTAAATGGAACTTTATTTTGGTGAAAGGTTTGCAAAATTCATGTATGCAAGCGTTCTTCAAAAGGTTCATGGAAATTTAAGGATTTCAAAATTTTTGTACTAAAATAGACATATTATCTTATTTATTTTAGCACCTTTAATAATGCATTTGATTCTCAGGGCCACACCAAATGAATAATTACCAGAACATAATCCTTATGTTTGTGTGATATTAATATAGTGAGAACAGATTCTATGTAGTTCATAGATGAAATTCTCCTTTGTTTGTAGATTTATTTTTTTATGTATTTGAAAGACAGAAAGACACCTGACTTGGATGTGGTAGATCTCCTCTAACATCAGGCGTGGTGAGAGCGTGATTGCCTTTTCTGGTTTGTTCACGTCCTCAGCACTTCGATGCCAAGTTGAATCAACTTCCCAGGGTGCGCCCACAGTGCCTGTACATGCCATCCACTCAAGTGCATGAACCACAAGAAGGTTCTATGCTCTCCTTAATGTGAATGTGCAGCCCTCTCTGTTGATCCTCCCCAACACTCAGGGAATTCTGCTCCAAGACACAGCCGCATTGCAATCACAGAGTCACAGGATTCCCACAGTCTCAAAGAACAGGGTTCACAAAGTCACAGGGAACAGGGAATCCACTCTCTACCCTGTAAGCCTTAGAGAGAGCCATCCCATTCCTTGAGCCAGTTGCCTGCCCTACCCAAGGCATCCAGTGTTTTCCCCTGACAAGCTGAGTCTGGCACCCTCAAGGACTGTGGGGGAAGAGCAATTAGCTTTTGCTCATGGACCTCAGTGGGTGCCTTGAGCTGCACAAACCTTCCAGCCCAGACTCGAGGTCCTTTGGAACTGCAGATTTAAAACTCCAACAAAATTCACCAGTGGTGCACAGACCACTGCAGCCTCCACTCACCTTATTAAGATGGTGTTACTTCCGTACTGGTCACTGGACACTTGGTGGGTTAGGAGAGGAATACAATATGCTCTCCCCTCATGAGATTAGGCGGGCACCCTGCCCTCTGCAGGTGCTGCACAGTGGACTCAAATTCAGTAGAGACCACAAGGATTTCCCCAGACAATATCACCAGAGGCCCATGGCTGTTGCAGGTTCCTCTCATCTGTCTCCAAGAAGATGGTGTCCCTACTAGCCATTGGCTGCGGGACTCACTAGTGGTGTTCTGATAGTTGTTGCATGGTTGTACAGTCCCTGCTGCTCTACAGAGTCTCTTTACTTTCTGTATACCCTCCACTCAAAACTTCTTTCCAACTGTCTCCTGGGAGGTAGTTCCTCCACCTGTTCTGGTATCTTCCCATGGTCTGAATCAGTAAATATTTTCCCTACCCACCTAGCTTGAATATCACGAATATCTTTAAGAAGTTGATTTTTTGGATTAAGTAGATGAAATTATGGGATTTTTTTTTATTTTAAAATATCCCTACCCAAAAAAAGATTTGCAAATGGCAAATATGTGTATGAAAAGATGCTCTACATTTTATGTCATCAGGGAAGTGCACATTAAAACAAGGAGATGCTTCTACACATTGATTACAATAACCAAATCCAAAACACTGACAACTGACGACAACAACAAAATTCAGCAAGTTCTTACCTTGCAATTCTTCAACTGTGTTTCTCAGTATTCATCCAAAGGAATTAAAAATGCCTGTCTACCCACAAACCTGTAATGGAATGCTTACAACAGCCTTTCCTAGTTGCAAAACTTGGAAGCAACAAATATGTCTTTTACTATGTGTGAATGAACAATTAAAATTGTGGCACATTAACCATATGGAATATTATTCAGTGCTAAAAATCAGTGAGATATCAAGCCATGAAAAAACACAGAGGACACAAATGTATTTATTAGGTAGTAGAAATAAAACTAAAAAAGCTGCATATTGTATATTGTATATTTTGATCTGGAATAGGAAATGTTATGATAAAAAGTCCAACATTTATTTGCAAAGTGGGGAAGGAAGGAAAGAATAAGCTGAGAACAGAGGATTTTTAGGGCCACAAAATTATTCTGCATTGTAAAGTGCAGGCAGGCGTATGGCATTATCACTTTATTCAAATCCATAGAAGGCACTGTACCAGGAGTGAGCCTACTGCACAAAACAGATTAATATTAATAACCTTAACAATATTGACTGATACAATATGACACATGGTGCAAATATTTAGGCAGATACTTATGGGCAATATTTTTATGTCTTTTGTAGGAAAGATGGAAGAAGATGTGTTTGGGTGGGAAAATGTTGATAAGACAACGAAATGATAATCCTTACTCAATTGTGAGCCATCGAAAGTGACTTTGGCTCCATATATTTTCCCTGACCTATAAAGGAAAAGAGCAGGGAATCTGAAGCCTCGGAGCAACAGAGTGGAGTGAAAGACGCTTCAGCAGCAGAGAAGATGGTGGGCCAGCATTTCCAAAGCAGCAGAGTGAATCATTCACGCTCCTTTTCAAAGTAAATATCCTTCACGGGTGATAACGCATCCCCTTTGGTTGCTACTGTTATAGTCTATAGTTTCTTGCTTGCTTCATAATGTGAACCTGGAGAAAAAAATTTCAAAGTATGATTTTTCTAATGATTTATTTATTTATTTGAGAGGTAGAGTTACAGTGAGAGGGAGAGACAGAGAGAAAGGTCTTCCTTCCGTTGGTTCTCTCTGCAAATGGCCGCTACGGCCTGCGCTGTGCCAATTCGAAGCCAGGAGCCAGGAGCTTATTCCGGGTCTCCCATGTGGGTGCAGGGGCCCAAGCACTTGGGCCATCCTCCACTGCACTCCCGGGCCACAGCAGAGAGCTGTATTGGAAAAGGAGCAGCCGGGACTAGAACTGGTGCTCACATGGGATGCCGGCACCACAGGTGGAGGATTAACCTATTGCGCCACAACGCCGGCCCCCAAAGTATGATTCGCCAAATAATTTTCCTTGGAGCTTTCCCTCCTGATTTTCTCAGCTTGATTTCTCTTACTCTACAGGAAAAGACCCAGGTCTTATTCTTTTTTTTTTTTTTTTTTTTTTTTTTTTTTTTTTTTTTTTTAATAGGCAGAGTGGACAGTGAGAGAAAGAGAGAGAGAGAAAGGTCTTCCTTTGTCGTTGGTTCACCCTCCAATGGCCGCCGTGGCCAGCGCGCTGCAGCCGGTGCACCGCGCTGATCTGAAGGCAGGAGCCAGGTGCTTCTCCTGGTCTCCCATGTGGGTTCAGGGCCCAAGCACTTGGGCCATCCTCCACTGCACTCCCGGGCCACAGCAGACAGCTGGCCTGGAAGGGGGGCAACTGGGACAGAATCCAGTGCCCTGATCGGGACTAGAACCCGATGTACCGGTGCTGCAAGGGGGAGGATTAGCCTAGTGAACTGCAGCGCCGGCCCAGGTCTTATTCTTATTGCAATATTTCCTTAATGAGATACATGATGTTACTCACATTCATTAATATTCCTTAAATGGACATGACTTGGGTTGACTAGTATGTATATAAAGTTTTGTTTTCTTAAATATTTGTTACTAAGTTTGTGGTTCTTCTTCCTTCATAAAAAGGAAGAAAATAACAATTTGGGTAATAACCCAATCTATTAATGTTGATGAGGAAATGACAGAGCATATAAATGGTATTCATAATCATGTTATAAAATGGCAGTAATAATGATCAATACTGACATACACATGAATTAAAACCCCCAAGTGTGCCTTGTTGTATTTCCTATGCCACAGCAGATTAAAGATGCTGCCTGTTGTTAATTCTGTTATAGTCACAGTGCAATGGGTGTTCACCGCCACAACCTTGTAATATGCTTTGTCTGAGGCTTTCATTGTTTGGAAAGTCAAAAATTTTTAATAGTTGTTAGGTTACAGTCTTTGCTCTTTCAATTTCTATCACACATTAATAAGTAGTTTAAAAAATTATATTCATTTAAAAACTAATAAACAGCTTTCAGTTTACCTTTTTTTTTTTTTTTTGGTATACATTATATTGCCAGAATCTAAATTCAATTTTACTGAAGGAAGATAGTTTTCAAGTGGGGCATCTAGCTAGACCGGAATGTGCGTAAAATTTTTATTAATTTTATTGTCATACAACACTTTACATTTAAGAACATGGTATGGCCTAGTATCTAAGGTGTCTCCTGGGACAGATACGTGTAGCACACATCAGAGGACCTGGAATTGAGTCACAGCTTAGCTCCTGCTTCCAGCTTCCTGCTAATACCTCAAGAGGCATCAGATAATGGCTCAAGTAGTTGGGTCACTGCCATTGATGTGGGAGACCTGAATGGACTTCCAGGCTCCTGACTTTGTCCTGATCCAGCTTAGCCCTGACTGTTATGGATAATTGGAGAGAGAACAGTGGATAGGAGATACCCTCTTCATCCAGTATGTCTGTATGTCTGCCTTTCAAATAAATTTTAAAAACTAATAATTTTTAAATGATAAACAAATAAATAAAATTAGTAAAAATAAATAATCAATAGTTAATAATTTTGGGCCCTACCTGTTAATAAACTGTTTCTTTTGTGCATGATATTTCCCCTTTAAATAGATTAATTCATTTAATCTTATTGTCACTATTATGCTCTAGATTTACTTTCTATGCTCAATTATTTTTATAATTTTAATAAAATCTGAAGGATATGGAATATTGAACTTAGTCTTTCTGTGCTAGTAGTACTTAACGTTCCTGTCCCACTGGCTACTGTGACTGGCATGGAGGTGGTCAACATCTCCCATCAAAAGAGAACTCCTGCAGCCTCCATGTGGCAGATGTAGGTGGCTTCTGCAATGATGCACCTTACCTTGGTTTTCTAGGGCTGCTGTATCAAAGTCCAGCAAATCCAGTGGCTTAAAAAACAAAAATCTATTGTTTCATAGTTCTGAAGGCTGGAAGTTTGAAATCAAAGTGTAGTCAGGGATATACATTCATCTAAAAGCATTGGGGGAAAAATCTTTTAAAATTTTCTCTCTCTTTAGTTTCTTTTGGTTTCTAGTAATCTTTGGCATTCCTTGGCTTGTAAACACATCACTGTAATCTCCCATCCTTCTGTGCTCTGCCTTCTTCCTATGCATATTCTCTTTATACGGAGACCAATCATATTGGATTAAATCTCATACCGGTGGCTTCATCTGAAGTCAACGGATTCATCTGCAATTGTCCTATTTCAAAATAAGGTCACATGTTGAAGTACTTGGAGATTACAATTCAATTTCTAACACAATTCTAGATAGTAGGCTGTGATACCTTGTTACTTGTTTTGTATAACCAAAGCCTTTTTTATTCTCTCTTAGCAACTTTAGAAATTACATTTGTTTACAAAATGCTCAGAACTTTAACCAATTCATAACAAAGGCTTGACTTTTTTTTTTCCTGGCATAAAAGAATTAAGAAAAGAAAAATTTGGGTATGGACATGTAGGCTTTTCCTTGAGGTGATGGCTGAGTCACCCAAACCCAATATCAGAATTCTTGGTTTCAATATCTAGCTCCATATTCTAACTCCAGTTTCTTGTCACTTCAGGCCCTGGGAGATGACAATGATGGATCATGTAATTGTATCTCCCACCCATATGGGAGACCCGGATTGAGTTCCTGACTCACAGCTTTGGTTTGGCTCAGTTACAGTCATAACTGCCATTCATCTTCTGTCTCTTAAATAAATAATAGAAAATTTGAAAAATCATACATTAACATACAAAATAAAGACCTTAAAATAAAAATTATCCCCAATGATGCTTATCCCTTAATGTTCTAATCTTCTTCTCCAGCCTGTCTTAAACCTAGAGATAGCATCAGGAAATTGTGAGAAGTCTATGTCATTAGGAACAATACAGAATTGATTAAGAAGGAGACAACATTATCAATATTGGAGTACGCAAAATTACTTATTTCTTTAATAATTTTTTAGAAAAAAATCTCTTGTCAAAATTCTCATTACTTTTCAAAACTGTTAGGTATTTGTGACACATTCTTTTGTTTGTCATTCAATACAACATTCATTCTACATCTTCAGAAAGTTAGAGCATAGTTATGTTATCTGTTGTAAAGAAAAGTAAACCTGCAATTAAAAGATTCTATCCTGTATACATTCATTTTCTTATTTTTTTTTCATGCTAGAAGCCTTATACAAGTAAAGTTAAGCTTTGGAGGGAGACTTCAAATAACAGATTGTCTTTAGTACTCATTCATAATGACGTTCACAATAAATGACTCTATTAGCTCCTCAAAAATGCAGAAAGAGAGAAGTCGTGCTAGTCAAAATTTCATCATTTCAATGAAATACTTGAGGCAAACTACTTATGATAAAAAGACATTTGCTTTTTCAGTTTGGGAGATTCCAGGCATGGTGACTTTCCGTGGCTCAGTTCTTGCACCTCTCACGTAGCAAATGGCAATAGCAGAGGCATGTGTGGGAGCAAGTGATCTCAGTTACAGGAAGAAAGGGAGAGCTGAGTAGGCCACTCCCAGGCTTCCACAAAAATCCTCTTGTGAGAAGTACAGAGGGAATATATGATAGATCTTAATCTCTTTCAAGGTTGAGGCTCCCAAAGATCTCCCACTGGGACCCTGTTCTTCAATATTCCACCACCTCCATACCACCACACTGGGGGCCAAGCTTACAAAACATGGACCTGTTGGGACAAACCATATCCATACCTCAGCAAGAACTCTCTGCAGTTCCAAGCACTAACTAGGGGTCTTGGAGCATGCTCCTCACAAGTAAGAGGGCACAACTGTATAGTAAAATTCTCTTGTAAATACTTTTTAGCAAGTACATAAATGTTAGTGTCTTCTAAATCTACTACATGTCTTTATAATATTAACTTAAAGCTATTGTTAGTAGTTCCACTATAGAAACTTGACTTTATAAAATACAGCAGTTTATTAAATAGTATTTCTGTAATATTATGTTAGATTTTCAAAGAAGTTTTAGTTCTTGTAACTCACACTAGGCATGTTTTTAGAAGCTATAGAAATGGTTTATGCTTTCAGTACTTATTGATGATCTGACTTCAGCTGAATATCCTATAAATACTTTTATTGACTTTTTTTAAAGAAAGTAATCCATCAAGATCTGTTCTCCATAAATTTGATTATACAACAGAACGTTAGTCTCAGGAATTGAACTTAAACATTTTGGTGTTTAAGCCTGCACAATTTATAATAGGCTCCTTAAAAAACCAAGCATAATTCAGATGCATTGCTCACCAAGGACTGTGGGGCCTTGCATATGAATGGATTTATCTGAGATCATGGAGTAAGTAAAACCTTTAAACAACTATGTTTTTCTTTAACAATGTCTGGCATCAATGTCTGGCTAGCCACAGCACATTGGAGGGTGAATCAATGGCAAAGGAAGACCTTTTTCTCTGTCTCTCTCTCTCACTGTCCACTCTGCCTATCAAAAAATAAATAAATAAATTTAAAAAAAATCAACATAATGAACAAAAACTATAAGATTATATCTCTCTTTTTTTTTTTTTTTTTGACAGGCAGAGTTAGTGAGAGAGAGAGAGAGAGACAGAAAGAAAGGTCTTCCTTTTTGCTTTGGTTCACCCCTCAAGTGGCCACTATGGCCGGTGCGCTGTGCCGATCCAAAGCCAGGAGCCAGGTGCTTCCTCCTGGTCTCCCACGTGGGTGCAGGGCCCAAAGACCTGGGCCATCCTCCACTGCACTTCCAGGCCACAGCAGAGAGCTGGACTGGAAGAGGAGCAACCAGGACAGAATCTGGCGCCCCGACCAGGACTAGAACCCTGGGTGCCGGCGCCGCAGGCAGAGGTTTAGCCTATTGAGCTGTGGTGCAGTCCCTGACTATATCTCAATGAATGTAAAGAAAGCATTTGATAATATTGAACACATTTTCGTGATAAAAGGTCTCCACACATTAGGAACAGAAGGAACGTCCCTCAAAATTATAAAGGTTATATCTGAATGGAGAAAAGCTGATATAATATCCTCTCAGTTCAGGAACAAGACAAGGATGTCAACTTTCAGCACTCTTAATGATGGAAGTATTAGGAAGAGCAATTAGAGAGGAGAAAGAAATAAAGGACAACAAACTGGAAGAGGAGGAAGTCAAAATGGTCAATTTTGCAGATGACATGATGTGATACGTGGAAATACATAGACACTTGGCCAAAAAGCTTTTAGAACTGATACACCAGTGCAGTAGCATAACTGGATGCAAAATTGACATGGAAAAAACCATAGCATGTTATACACCAATGATGACCAACCATGCTGGAAGAGAAGTCGAGAAATACATTTCATTCACAATTGCTACAAAACCCAAATATTTAGGATTAATTTAACCAAAGAAGTAAAAGATCTCAACAATGAAAATTATAAAATATTGATCAAATAATTCATCAAGGACACTAAAAATGGAAAGATTCATTGCTCATGTATTGAACTAAAATTAAAATATTTATAGTACTTGAAGCAATCTAAATGCAATTCCATTTCAAATACTAATGATGTTCTCTACAGAATTAGAAAAGAAATCCTAAAATTTATATGGAGTCAGAAAAAGATTCATAATAGCCAAAGAAATCCTGAGCCAAAAAAAAAAAAAATTAACTGGAGGGGCCAGCGTTGTGGTGCAGCCTCTGTTTGTGATGCTGGCACCCCATGTTGAAATCCATGCTCAAGTGCTGGAAAATCAGCTTCAAATCCTAATGCAACAGGAAAGGAAGTGGGGCCCTGTCCAAGTACTTAGAACCCTGATTTGGGGGACATGGATTGCATTCCTGGTTCCTGGTTTCACACTGGTCCAGACCTGTCTGTTGTGACCATTTCGGGAGTCAGCCAGGGAATAGAATATGTCTCTCTTTGTCTCTCACTCCCCAAATTAACTGTACCTTTCGAATAAATAAATAAAGTTTTCAAAATAATCAATCTGGAGGCATCATAATACTACAAAGCTGTAATATGTAAAACAACATGATACTGGCATAAAAACCAGCACATATATAATTAGAACAGAACAAATGCCAAAAATTAATCCAGATACATGCAACTTATATTTTAAGATTTATTTTATTTATTTGAAAGGCAGAATTAGAGAGAGACAGAAGGAGAGACACTGAAATATCTGATCTGTTTAATCACTCCCCAAATTTCTACAACAGCCAGGGCTGAGACAGGAGCCAGGAATTTTTTCCAGGGCTCTCAGAGCCCAAAGACTGCTTTCCCAGGCAAATTAGTAGGGCACTGGATTGGAAGTAGAGCTGCTGCAATTAGAAACAGCGCCCATATGGCATGCAGCCTTGCAGATCGTGGCTTACCTCATTATGCCACAATGCCAGCCCCAGTCAAGTTATTTTCAAGCAAGATAACAAGATAATACATTAGAAAAGGATTGTCTTTTCAGTAAATGGTGCTGGAGAAACTTAGCATACATTTGGAAAAGAGTGAAATTAAATCCCTGCCTCTCACCATATGAAAAAGAAAATCAGTTCAAGATAGATCAAAGTCCTAAACATAAGACCTGAAACTATGAAATTACTAGAGGAAAATACAGAGGTAACAATCCGAGACATTATTGTAGGTGATAACTTCTTGGCTAAGAATTCAAAAGCACAGAAAACAAAAACAAAATTAGACAAGTGGAATTATGTCAAACACAGGAGCTTCTCCACAACAAAGGAAGGGATTGATGGAGTCTTCACACATCTAGCAGAATGTGAAAAAATATTTGCAAACCACTTGTCTGATAAAGGATTAGAAACCAGAATATATTAGTAATACAAAAAATTCAGCAAGAAGAAAAATAACCAATGTGGTTAATAAATGGACAAAAGATTTTCTGTTAACTAAAGAAGAAACACATGGGGCTGGTGCCGTGGCTTAGCAGGTAAAGCCGACGCCTTCAGCACCAGCATTCCATAATGTTTGCTGGTTCGTGTCCCTGGTTGCTCCACTTCTGATACAGATCCCTGCTATGGCTTGGGAAAGCATTGGAAGATGGCCTAAGTCCTTGGGCCCCTGTACTCGCGTGGGAAGACCCGGAGGAAGCTCCTGGCTCCTGGCTTCAGAAGGGCAGAGCTCCTGCCATTGCAGCCGACTGAAGAGTGAACCAGCGGTTGGAAGACTCCCCCCCCGCCCCACTCCTTCTCTCTGTGTAACTCTGGCTTTCAAATAAATAAATAAATCTTAAAAAAAAGAAGACACTCAAATGACCCACAATATATGAAAAAAAAAATCTGACATCGTTATCCAACGGGGAATACAAAACAGAGACACAGTGAGATCTCACCCCTGTCAGAATGGCTAATATTCCAAATACGGAGAATTACAAATACCGGTGAGATTGTGGATAAAGGGAAGCACATACACAGCTATAGGGTAGGAATGGAAATTAGTGGAACCACTTTGGGATACATGATGGAGATTTCTTAAAAAACTAGAAATAGACTTGCCATTTTATCCAGAAATCTCATTACTGAGTTTATGCCCAAAAGACTTGAGTCATTCTATGAGAGATGCCTACTTCACCATAACTATAGCAGCATTACTCACAATAACCACAGCATGGAACTAGTCAAAGTGTCCATCATCAGTTGAATGGAAAGAAAATATGTAGTATTTAACTAGAAAGTGGAATACTATTCAGCTCTAAAACATAATGAAATTGTGTCATTTGTATCAAAATGAATGTAGCTGGAGGATATCATATTGAGTGAAATATTGAGACCCATAAAGACATATATTGCATGTCCTCCCTTATTTATAGGTGCTAAATTAAAAGAAAAATAACTCAACCTGAAAATGAAATATTGATTAATTGAAGCTGGGAGGTGTGGAAAGAGTAAAGGGGCCAAATTTAAAGAAATAGAAGCTGGGTGTTATTCATTAGTTGTGACAAATATACTAATATGAGATGATAATAGGAGAAACGCATTGGGAATATAGTATTACTATCTCAAACTTTTATTGAACACATCACTAAATCATGGTACATACTTGCAGTTTTATGATTTGGTATACCAATTCTGCCAGTTGAATGCTCATATCTGATATTTAGGTATCTCATGTTTTGTAACTAGCATAGGATTTATTAAAGAATATAACTTCCTCCGTATTTACCAAGTTTCTTTCATTGGCAAACCTAGTGGTATAGTCTTAATAATACTATGATAGATTTCTATTTCTATGACTCATTAAATAGGAAATACTAATCAAGAAGAAAGTTTGTCTTCTGACCTGTTTTGGAAAGGAATTATGGACAAAACATAGGGTAATAAAATGAATAAGCAAGTGTTATATTTTTAAGAGTAGTAAAAAATCACGCTAATGAGAAAATCACCTAAAAGTATATAAATTGGAAATATCTATACCTTAAGTTTGAATATTAATTATACCTTTAGGAACTTTTATTTATTAATAATAGAGTAAAATATTACAATAAACTTTTTAAAAATAATTCTTTCAGAAACAGAATGCCTAAATGCTATTTACAATTAAACTACTCTATTTTACTTTTATTTGGTTATCGGGAAGGTAAGCTTTATTTATCTTAAATGCTGAGTTCTTTGAATGCATTCCATTCTATTGATCATGTTTCTGAAAGTAGTAATTTTCCTATTTCAATTGCTTATGGAAATCGATTTTCATGAAAACTCAGAGATATATGTTTTACAAGAGCATTGACATTAAAACTGGTTTAATAAGTCTATCGATTAGGCATGCCCCTGTAATTTGATCTGCATTAAAACAAACAGGAAGTTCAATGCACTAGAAGCATCTCTTGGCTGTCTTTCTTGATTGCCATTTTATTTCTGTCATGAAATGAGTGCCATCCTTCCAGTGTTTATATTTCATTACTTATGTTCTTTTAGTCCTGATCTCTCCTTCCCACTGGATAACAGAGAAGACCATTTTTGGAAAAGCAGTATTATACTTGGTCTAAAGATTCTATTGCACAGTGGCTTCTAGGGTATTTTGAAGATTCTCTCGCCATAATAAATCATGGCATCCACACATGACAGTTTCAAATGAACACGTTTATTGGGCCAGACAAGTACATCACTAAGAGTGTTATTTACCTCAGGTGCTGACATATAGTGGCAGATGTTGGATTTAAACCCTCACTCAGTGATTGCAGCTGAAAAATGCATTCGCATTTAAAAAAGCATCTGTTATAAATACTGATGCAAGTAAAACACACGCCACAGAGCCTAACGTAAGCAATACAAAATGGGAGTTTAAAAGTGAGCTTAAACCTTGTCAGATTCAGAAAGCATGAAGGCTGACGTAACTCAAACTACGAGCACGTATGTTTCTTTGAAAAGAATTGTTGTGGGGTCACTTTTTTAAATGTTTTCACACAGACATGTATAACATAGGTGAATAACTTTTAAAATAATATTAAAATGCTGGTCATCTATGAATTTGAAATATTTTTGCTTATCTGTGATTTTAAAAGAGATCCCTAAGGGTACTGTGATTAGACACAACAACACGAACTTATGAATCAAAGCAGTGTCGCAAGAGTTGCATACTGCTTGAGGAGCAATTTTAGTATGGTAAAAGCTTTATTATTCCAAGTTGCAAATGTACTTCTAAAAATAACACATAAAGCTTGATACTAGTTCTTTACATCAGTAACTAGATAGACATTAGCTGATAAAACATTGCAATAGTTTTATTTTTAGAAAATATTTAATATATTTGAATACAGTAAATTATCAAATTTTCTTATGTACATTTTAAATAATATTTATAGCCATTATAATTAACATTTTGCCTTTATTTAATTGATCATCTATATATTTTACAGAAAATTGTGTTACTGAAAACATTTTTTAATCCTTATAGATGTTGTACTTTATATTGTGATACTGATATCGGGGGCATATTTTAAAAATTTATATTTTGAGGATCCTTGTTGTTTACTTAGAAAAGAATTCTAAATACTGGCTCAAATGAAGCAGACAACATGGTAAGGTTTGACATTTATTTAGAGAGTGAGAGAGATACACAGGAACACGAGGGCTTTATTTAAAGGAAAGGGGGTTCAGAAAGGTGAGCTGAGAGTTCCCTACCAGAGAGAGAGCATACCAGGATCCAAATGAGGGATTCCACAGACCGGAGCCGCGTGGAGAAACTGTGTGGGAAGGTGTGGCCGCAAATAGAGCGACGTGAGGGTGAAACAGGGGCAGGCTCTGTGTGTTCCATGCCTTTTATTTGCTTCCAAAAGGGGGGTGGTTCGTAGTCTGATTAGCAGATGGGCACATACAGGTGGGATCACGTAAGGGGCATGAGATCACACAGAGGGCAGGGGAGGCATGGTCTTCAGCTCATGAATCTAATTAATTTAATCATTTCTGCCTGCCCATATCATGCCACCCTCAGACCCTTAATCTTAGACACATCTACAGCTACTTCCTGCTGAGCAGGGTCACAGGCCCTGCTTGTCCTGGGTCCAGAAATCTCATTCTATCTCATCTAATGCATTTGTTTCATGAGCTGGAGCACTCTCAGTCACTGCCGATGGCTGAGTCCCTGCACGGTCATCATTACTCTCAGAAGTCGTTGAGTTCTGAAACATAGAAGTTTATCAATCAGCATAAGCAAAACTGGGCAAGAGAAATCACAAGTGGAGTGACCCTTAAGATGGGAAGAACATATTTAATAGACTACCAGATAATGGGTGGTGATAGGCTATTCTTGTGCAGATTATAAAAGCATTTACCCTGAGCATAAAGAATTATAGTAAAAGAGCCCCCTTCAGAGTTTTCTTGCCAATAACAATTCCCAGAGAGAATAAACGAGGTAGGTACAGCATGTCTGCCTTAATCTGCACCGACTTTGATGTGATGAAAGCGAAACTTTACTTATCTTTTTTTTTTTTTTTTTGAAGAGGTCAAAGGGATAAGCAGACGTATCAATATAAATATATTCGAATGTTATATAATGAATAAAATTCATTTTATTTTTAAATTTTTAGATCTGCTTCCCAATAGAAGAGAACTTAAATGAAAATTTTGATTAACACAGCCAGTTGCTGCTCTTGTCAAAATGTAGGTTGAAAAACAAATTTAATAAAATATGGCATGATTGTGCATGCCTTTTTTGATTCATTCATACACTGATGGCTTTTCAGTAGAATGACCTGATTACTACAAAAAATAGCAAACTTTGTTACATTTGTTACATTTTGTAATGTAAATCAATTTACTAGAGTATAGTTTCTATTATAAACACATTCTCAACATTGTAGAAAGAAACATATATAATCAAACACTTAGTTTGATAAGTTTATTAATTTTGAATATTTGTACCTATGCCCTATAAGCCTTCAGGTACTTATACCATGAACCTGAAAATGCTGGAATGATCTTTTCTTTCTTTCTTTCTTTCTTTCTTTCTTTCTTTCTTTCTTTCTTTCTTTCTTTCTTTCTTTCTTTCTTTCTTTCTTTCTTTCTTCTTCTTCTTCTTCTTCTTCTTCTTCTTCTTCTTCTTCTTCTTCTTCTTCTTCTTCTTCTTCTTCTTCTTCTTCTTCTTCTTCTTCTTCTTCTTCTTCTTCTTCTTCTTCTTCTTCTTCTTCTTCTTATTTTTTTGACAGGCAGAGTGGACAGTGAGAGAGAGAGAGACACAGAGAAAGGTCTTCCTTTGCCGTTGGTTCACCCTTCAATGGCCACCGCGACCAGCGTGCTGCGGCCGGTGCACAGCGCTGATCCAATGGCAGGAGCCAGGTGCTTCTCCTGGTCTCCCATGCAGGTGCAGGGCCCAAGCACTTGGGCCATCCTCCACTGCACTCCTGGGCCACAGCAGAGAGCTGGCCTGGAAGAGGGGCAACCGGGACAGAAACTGGCACCCCGACCAGGACTAGAACCTGGTGTGCCGGCGCCGCATGCAGAGGATTAGCCTAGTGAGCCGCGGCACTGGCCTAGGAGTGATCTATTCTATTCAGACCATTTGCTTTGTATAATATAGCATATTTTATCTCACAATGAGTGATAAAGACAAATTATTTTGCTTTTTGTATTTTTTAAAATATGTTCAACTTAAAGCATTTTTATTTGTATGAAAAACAAAGACACAGAGATTGAGACAGACAGAAAAAGATCTTCCATCCATTACTTCCCTCCTGAAATGCCTGCAAATGCTGGGGCCAAGCCAGGCCAAAGTCAGGAGCCCAGAGTTCAATCTGGGCCTCCGGTTGGGTGGTAAGGATCCAGCCAGTTGCGCCATCACTTGCTGCCTCTCCAGACAAGCATTAGCAGGACACAAAAGAATCCAGCGCATTCAGGCACTTCAATCTTGAAGGCAGATAGCCCAAGCAACTTACTAACTGCTGAGCCAACTGCACAACTGCACAAGTATTCTTTTTATATAGTAGAGGGTTAATCTTATGATTATAAAATAAACTGAAAGGGTGTCATTGTGAAAATTAAAAAAAATAAATAAAAAGAGGAAGGAAGAGGGAAGGTGGGATTATGGGCTGGATGGAGGCAGGGTGGGAAGTATTCCTATGCTCCTAAACCGGTATGTATGAAATACATGACATTTGTTCACCTTATATAAATAAAAAAATAAATTAAAAAAGTAAAGATGACCAGAGGGAGCCTAGCATTGTGGTGCGGTGGTTTAAACTAATTCCTGCAATGCCAGCATTCCATAATCACTCCAGTTGAAGTCCCAACCACTCAGAAAAAAAAAAAATATTTTAGTGATTAAAACTGGGATCTGAATAATTATTTTATTTTAAAATATGGTATTACCATTTACTTGGAAATCATCTTGATTCCCAAGGCTATAGCAATTTGAATGGTTTCTTTTTTTTTTTTTTTTCATAGTGACTTGCTATCACATATTTCTTTGCTTTAGAGATTGGTTCAGGAATGCCCAAAAACCAACTATATCCAATATGATGCACTTCTACCCTTCTTCCTTCTCCCTCTCCTATTCCCATCCTTGTTTTTTTTTTTTTAGGATGTATTTTCAATTATCTTTATACACATAAGATTAACCCTACACTAACTTTAAGAGTTCAACAAATCATGTAAAAAAAAAAAAAAAGAAAAGAAACTTCCTTAGCAGTCAGATAAGGGCTGTTCAAAGTCATCCTGTTGTCTGCAACAAAATGGATGCAACTGAAAACAATTATACTTAGTGAAATAAGCCGGTCCCAAAGAGACAAACACCAGGTGTTCTCCCTGATTTGTGGTAATTAATAGAGCACTTAAAAGGTAATCTATAGAAGTGAAATTGACACTTTGAGATGTGATGACTCTGAACCGCTCTTCTCTCAGACATCTCTTTTATAAGGACACTGATGCCATTCATAAGCATTTTGACCTAATCTCTTCCCCAAATTTCCATCTCCAAATCCCATCACAACAGTGATTTGATTTCAAGTATTCAGATCATAGCAACACTTGTGATTCTTCCTGGTGAAGGAAGTAAATATTTTGTCCCAATCACTCCAGTCCTGAAGTTTTCATTCTGCCCAAGACAAAATTTGCAAAAGCCTCAACATGTCAGGAAGCAGAGATGCAGAACAGAAGAACATGACCACAGCACATCACACTCATATTACCAAGACAGAACAGATAACAGGTACTAAGCAACCTCTGGTTGCTAAAACAGATAATCTCCAAAATTGCTACGGTTGAATTCCATAGACATTTATTTGGCTCTTTCTCACATGAAATGAAAATATTCTTCATGTACAGGAGGTACTTCTTTAAGCAGTAAGTAACGTATCTTCAACTTCTCTCAGCTTTGGCTCCACTGCCTTATAATTTTTGGCTTTCAAGAATACTGTGCTTATCTGTATCAAGCCAAAAAAGGGCAGAGCTTAAAGGTTTGCTGGTGGGAGTCTTTTTTTTTTTTTAAACTGGCCAGGCCTTAAGTTGATCAGGTGGCATTAATCCTATGTCCAGACCTAGAAGCTAGAAATGTTTCCACAAAGAGGAAGCAGAATTTTGTGGTCAGCGTACTGCAATTCACTACAGTCTACCTGCCTTCTCATAAAATTTACCTTTGGGCTGGGCATTGTTTGGTCTCGTTAAGATGTCTGTGTGCATATCTACTACATGGGTTTGATATAAAACATCAGCTTTCTACTGATGCAGGCACTGTGAGGCTGTGATGATGGCTCAAGAAATTGGGTTCCTGCAACTCACATGGGTCTGAGTTGCAATGGTGACTGGTCAGGTTGTGTTACTGGTAATGCTCAGTTGACATGATGTCGAAGCAGATAAGGAAATGCTGAGAGCTTTGATGTGAGAAGTGGACCCTTGTTAATAATTAGTCTCCCTCAAGCTTCCTTGACATTGATTATCCTTTTCATCCTAGCTTCTAATCAAACAGATCTTTCTCGTATACACTGAAACCCACTAATGTTCCCTGTTTCACAGCGTTTAAACTCCCTCCTCACAAAGCCCTGTTTTCATGAAACTGCGCATTTTTTTTTATGATTAATCAATTTGCCACTATAGATAAGCAAAACTTTGTGTAATCAGACATTGGGGCTTCTGATCATGAGCACAGTGCCTCCTGTTTTCCCCACACTAAAATCTTTAATCTGAGTTTGCTTTTTTATCCTAAGCAAGGTTACTCTGACACCCTGACATGCTGAACTCAGCAACGAATGTCTGGTAAAATTGGCCCCACTTCTGAATTCTGCCCCACATCTGATGCCACCTAAGTTCCTTACCACTGCTAAGATTGTGAACCATGAGAAATTCTTGAAATAAAACTGACAACATCTGATGCTTTTCAATCTAACCTGTGAATTATTTACGTTTCTTACTCCATGCAGAACAATCTTCTTGGACTGCCCTCACATTGCAAGAATTTAGTAAAAGCGTAATAGTATCATTTCATTCATAAATTATGGTTTTCTTTCTTTTCCCCATTTCCATTTGGCTATATCTGCAGCGGACTTGGGAAAATGTTATTCTAAGAGTCAAAAAGCTTTTAGGCCTTTGTAGTCTAAGTTTGTATAATTTTTGCATTTGTGCTAGAGACACCATGGATCTGAAAAATTTTTGCACAAAAATAAACCTGTATATTTCATTTAATTTTCCACAAACTTTTTGGCATACTCTTGCATGTCCCTTAATCATTATCATCAGTTCCATATGCCTATAATATACACAAAATCTGTCTTAGACATAATTAGCAGTCCTACTGTATTTCCTAAAGCATTACTCATGCTATCTTATTTTAATGGCAACTATTCTGAGCTTCCTGTGATATTATTTTGTTGGGAGGTGGAGTTACTCTGTTTATCCGACCTTTATCACTGAGCTGAGTCATAATGATCCTTCCTTCTCAACCCCCTTTCTGAATTATCTACTATGGTTTGTTATATTAAAGTATTACATCTTTCCTAATCTTCATTACCAAAAATATGTGAATGCTTTTCATGCCTTTTTCATTTCAGTTAGCAATCTAGCCAATTATTTTCTAACTTATCGCTCCTGGATAATGCCTTCCTAACAAAGCACAAATTAAAAATCAACATAACTAATCTTTCCTGAAGCATGTCCATTAGAGCTAAAGGATTCAGTTTTAGATTTCTTTTTTTCTCTGTCCTGCTAAACAATGTTCCATATTTTAGGAATTTATTTAAGCACAGCTACATTCCTGGTACAAATTTCCATATTAGGTGTGTAACTCTGATGGCCAAAAATGAAAATCATAAAAACTTCAGTGGTTCATGTATATTAACCCCAAATGGGAATTCATAATCAATAGTTGAGAGATCCAGAATCTGCTGTTTTGACCCAACACCATTTTAGGCTTCCAAATTTGTCTGTATCAAATTAGAAACAGAATCCAGAATGCAGTATATAACTTTGCTAATTAATCGGACATGAATACACATATCTGTAAGAGAGGCTGGGAAGTACAGTTCTAGATGTAAGTCCAAAAAGTGCAAACAGGTATTGGTGAACACACAGTAGCTTCCGCACTTTGAAAAATGGGAATTTTGAATAAGCACATATTGATAAAATAAGAAGTTTCTCTGTACAATCTTAAGGTACTCTTGAATCGCACCCCAGATCAGACTTTTAATAAGCAAGTACTATATTTACACAGAGCAAATGCACTTGAATTATAATAAAGTTACAGAGTTTGGGAGGTAATCTAGAACATGACTATTTTTATCCATATTTGGAAAAGTCTAGAACTCAGTGGCAAGAATATAAGAGGTATGCTCATCTTAACTGTAGAGCAAAATATATTTTAATCTTTCTTTTTGTTATGTTAAACTAACCTCATATTTGTATCCTTTGTTTTAAATTAAAAACAGAATTATTATCATTATATTAATAACATAAAACCCTATTCTGTGGTTTTCCCTTTAAAATTTCTTGAAAGTGGCTTATTTTATCTGGGAAAGAAACATATAGTCTCATTATATTTAAATACACAATCATCGCGAGAATGACAAAGATAGTGTTCTGTACTCGATAGAGCACTTTGCAAGCAAAAGCCTCATAAGTTGTTAAGGCATTATCATTTACCCATTCAGTATATTTCAATTACAGGAGTGCAAAAAGGGTTAGGTTGCAAAGCTCTGAAGAGGCAGGTGCTCTGGTTTAACAATAGAATCCAAGTGTTGGAAATAAGGTTAAATAATATGACATGGGAAGTTAAAATAGTAAAAAAATCTTAAAAAATGAAAAGTTATTATAGACAGGACTCAAATTCAGTTTTTTCGCCTATAATATAGTCAGGGAAAGCTTCATCTTAGCTGTGCCAGAAATCGACCAATGCATTTTTTTTTTATTTTCACTTTTTATGTAGAAGTCAGACACATCTACACAGTTATAAAGACAGAGATCTCCCATCTGCTGGTCCACTGCCCAAAGGACCACAACAGCTGAGGCCAAGCTAAATCAAACACAAGAGTCCAGAAGTCAGGTCTCCCAAGCACATGTCACAGGCCTAAGCACTTGAGTCATCATACGCGGCCCTCGGGATGGGAATTAGCAGAAAGTTGGATGAAAAGCCGAGCAGGCATTCAAAATGGGCTTTCTGATTAGGGTGCAGACATCCCAAACAGCGTCTTAATCACTAAGGTGTAACTTTCAGCAGACAGTGGTAAGTGAGCTATTCAAACTGAATTATTGTCTGAATACATACAGTAGGAAATGCAAGTCTAAAATATGGATAAGTATAATTCATAGACAAATAATATGACAGAAACTGATATAAGACAAATCAATCAATTAGAAACTGCATAAAGACAACAGAAGAATAGAAACAAAAATAGAACAAAAAAATAGAAACAAAAATAGAACACACTATTTCTCTCGGGAAAATGATTGGTAAAGATCATCAACGTTGCATTGTTTCAAGTCTAACACTGTTTCTACTTTGTTTATTTCATTCATCCCTTGGATTCTGACACTCCAAATATATGAAGCCATCTCTTAGCAGCAAAGTAAAAAGAATCACTGAATATATTTTACTGGAAGAGAAACACTCAATGATGTTGGTAATTAAAATGGCGGGCCTTAATTTGCAAGATCAATTATGCAAAATCCTATTTTTGTGCAGCTTCAACAGAATTTTCTTCTTTTTGATGTTGCCACAGATTTCACTTTAAATTTCTCTATGTTTTGGAGGTCATAAGCTATCATTCCTTTTTCTTCTGTATTTTTTTAAAAAAACCCTTCTATATATATATTTCAATATCTCATAAAACAGAAAATTTTAACTAATGTTACTTTTTAAATCAGTAAATATATGTCAAATCTTGATAAACCTATTGCATATAACAGATAATGAATTACTGAGCCACTTTAAGCTAGTGTATTTAAATCCATGGAAAGTGTTGAATATTTTAAATTATTATTCTAGGAATCATGCCAAGTAATCAATACAAATGTGCAACCTCAATTAAGGAAAGTAAAATTATAGAATAGGAAGATTAGAAAGTATTATAAGTGTTCTTTCTTGAAGTAGAAAGCCAGCTCTCATTATATATTTATAGTATTCTATGGTTTGTTGACATTATTACCTGTTATCACAGAAAACCTCAGAAATAGACATATTGTGTTTTCTTAACAACAGCAAAACGCTTAAGTAGAGAAGGAAGATGGTAATTTCTTCTCCCGAATGACTCTGTCTCAGGACAATTCAGTATCATGTAAATGTAACTGTGATATGCCTTTCCCCAAAATATACTTTGCCTCCTTATCTCTATAATTGATTCCTTTAAATTCCTTAAGTTTTCACTCTTGGACAAGATTAAGGGTAAAGTGATAGTAAGTGCTTCTTGGCAACTATTGTATCACTTTCCCTGACCTTCACATTCCATGTAACATTTGACTTCAGCTGAGCTATAGAATCGCTCAGTGCTGTGGACATTAAGACTCATCGGGCATTGTTAATATGACCATCAGTGAAATAAAGTTAACTGATCATACATTTTTTATAACCCCACGAGAATTTTTAAAATCATTTTGACTTTAGACTAGTTGATGATAGAATATTTGTGCCTTAGCCTAAATGTTACAGCAAGTCAAAGACAACATTTCATTGTAAAGGCAATATTAACTCTGCAATATTTGCATTGTATTTTAGACACATTTTATACCAAATATAAATTGGGACCATAAGAAATAGTGCAAAAGCTTATAAAGTTCAAATCAAAATGTGTTGCACATAAGATAGTCTGAACAATTTGAACATTTTCTACTAATGAAAATTGTTCAAATATAATGATTTTTTCTTCCAAGACTTAACTGCCAATGGCCTAAATTAGAATTAGATTGGTACAATGGTCAATAACATAGAACAATTGTTTACAACATTATAATATCTCTGGCACAAGGTCACTTACTTTCAGAAAGTAGAAGTAAAGGAAGAAATATGTTATTTGAAACAAAACAAGCAAAAAGCTCAATATATAGAGATGCAAGTTTGAAGTTGTTTTATTTCCTGTAAGACATTAAATATTTCTTTAAAAAACTGACAATGGTAGGGCAGCAGGTTAAGCAGCCGCCTGCAACATCAGCTTCTAAAAGGGCTCCTGTTCGAGTCCTGGATGCTCCATTTCCTGTTCAGTTCCCTGTTAATGCACCTGGAAAAGTACTGCACCCATGTAGGAGACCCAGATGAGGCTCCTGGATCCTGCCTTCAGTCCGGATCAGATCAGTCCCAGCTATTGCAGCCAACCGGGAAGTGAACCAATGGATGCAAGATCTCTCTCTCTCTTTCTCTCTAACTGCCTTTTAAATAAGTAAAAACAAACAAACAAACAAACAAACAAAAACACTTTAAAAAAACCCCTTTGGGACCAGTACTGTGGCATAGCTGGTAAACCCACTGCCTGCAGTGCTGGCATCCCATATGAATGCCAGTTCAAGATTTGGCTGTTCTTCAGATCCAGCTCTCTGCTATGGCGTGGGACAGCAGTAGAAGATGGCCCAGGTCCTTAGCCCCTGTATCCAGTTGGGAAGCCTGGAAGAAGCTACAGGCTCTTGGCTTCAGATTGGCACAGCTCCAGCCTGCTGCAGCCATTAGGGGAGTGAACCAGTAAATGGAAGACCTCTCTCTCTGCCTCTCCTTTTCTTTCTGTATAACTCTGACTTCCAAATAAGCGTACAAATCTCTTAAAAAAAAAAAAAAAAAAAAACAACCTTTAAAAGGTGAATAAGGTAATTTTGGAGAAAATGCAGCCCAGAGAATACCAGTAGTATTTTTAAATGAAAGTATTTTTAAATGATTGATTAAAATGTCAGGGAAGCTTCCAAACTAGACATTGAGTGTGTACAGGGATAAAGGAGATTATTGTACTGTTACCAGAATTAACCACATTTTAAAACATTATTTGATTAATTATTTGTATTTGAAATGAAGGGAAAAAGAGAGAATCTTTCATGCATCACAACAGCCAGTGCTGGGCCTGGCCAAAGGAAGGATCCCAGAATTCAACTAGGGTCTCCCATGTTGGTGGTAGGAACCCAAGTACTTGAGTCATTAGCTGCTGCCTCCCTGAGTAACATTAGCAGGAACCTGGAATCACAAACAAAGCCAGAGCTGACCCAGTCACTCCAATATGGGGCTGCAAATGTCCCAACTGATGACTTAACTGCTGGGTCCAAAAATCCATAGTTGTATTAAATTAATGTACAATATGTCATCTCTGCCTACTACTTCTGAAGAAATTATATATTGAAATGATCTTGCTAAGTTTTGTCACTCATTGTTCTTTATTCTTCAATAAATTATTTTAATATACCTTCAAAGTAAAAACAAATGAGACTAAGAAAGTCAGATGTTAGACAAAATATGAATGTGATTGAGACCTTTGGAAGAATTTCTTTTAGAACTGGTTTTATGTTCTTCAAGTAAACCTAACATATTCAAACTTATTTTAGTCAAAAACCTATCTATTTTTATTAAAAAGTGATATTTAATTTAAACTTTAGTATTAATATCAGCTGACACAGCAGGACCAAAATCATTATAAAATACAAAAATGTAATGAGATTATGAATATTCAAGTAAAAACTTATTTTATAAACATATTTTAATTATTAGTTGTCATGCTAGCTGAATTTTGATATATATTGTCTCTTCCCTCACCTTTTGTTTAAACTAATTTTCTGCATCATTTTTTGGCAATTTTTTTCTGCTTTATAACAGCAAATCTTGCTTTAGAGGTAGAATTCAGTATTCATTAGTTTCAAGACTATATGCAGAATAGTTTCCTAATTAATCAATTTCCAATACAGAGAAACTCATTTGTAAGGGGCTGATGTTGTGGCACAGCACGTTAACCTGCCACCTGTGACACTGGCATCCCATTTCAGAATCCTGGTTTTAGTTCCAGTTGCTCTGCTTCCAATTCAGCTTCCAGTTAATGAGCCTCAGAAAGTAGCAGAAGATTGCCCAAGTTCTTGGGTCCCTGCCATCCACAAGGAGACTTGGATGGGTTGCAGGCTCTTGACTTCAGCCTGGTCCAGCCCTTGCAATTGCGGCCATTTATGGAGTGAACCAGCAGATGGAAGATCTTTCTCTCTGTCTCCCCATGTCTCTCTGATTTTCAAAATGAATAAGTAAATCTTTAAAATAAAATATTTAATGACTATATACTATGTATAAAGCATCTTAACAAACCATAACTTCTTAAATCCTAAAATTCCTTCATCTTTAGAACAACAGTTCTTTTCTTCTTTGATGCCCTACTGAGATAATTTATGGTAATAGTAGATTTTCTTTTGATATATTTGGGTATAGTGCTGGATTAACTTGAAAATAATCCAAAATTAATGATAATTCCTCATCTGTCCATTAAGCTATATCATCTCCATGTGATTCTGTAATTGTTAACTGAGTTTCTCTTTGGTACAATTTGGGCCCATTTGCTAAACTGAATATCTTCATATGTATACCCCTATATAACAATTAGCCTTATCGAAAAAATATTGTGCAAAATTAAAATTGGTTTTTGAGATTTTAGAATGCACAAAGACCAATTATGTGATATATTTTTATTTGAGTAATAAGAACTCATTAAAATTGTTCTGTGCATGATAATGTTCTGTTCTGCAGAGATATTTTGAGATTTTGTAGTTATATTATGAGCAAAGTAAAGTGACACAGAGAAAATTCTTTGTGTACTAAGTTTTCCAAATTTACTTACTATGACAATTTCACAGATTATTCTCCTATTCCATCCTGATAACAATGAATGCATACCTTGATATTGACTGTCACCTCAACCATTGTTATTAACAAGGACTATAAAAATATATATGGACATTTTTCTCCTGGAAGCCATTTTAGAATCCATTTTATCCTCTCTTTGTGCTGCTGCAAAGTAATGTAAACTCATGGTAAAAACAAATATGAAATCCTATAGAAAATATACTCCCATAAAAAATTATTATAAATTGTGATTTAATTTTGTGCAGTATTTATATAGTTAAGATTATACTATATAACCATGTTAATTTACCTTATTTTACATTGAAAGAATCTTCAAATAATAATACACATCAATTACTTTCAATCTTTGATACCTACCTAATAATTTTTACATGAACATCTAATTTATGTGAGAATTATCATATTCTTGGACATTTTATTTTTTCCAAATTTTGTAGAGTGCAATCAGTGCTACAATGACAAAATTTATATGTTAATTTGCATCCATGTTTCTAAGATTTGGTATGATTGGCTTTTTAGGAGGAAATTACTAAATTAAATTGAATTAATAACTTGGGTTTTTAACATATACATTTTAATCACCTTCTAGAAAATCATAGCAATTTACTGCAATGATGATGTATGAGAGTCTACAATATTTTTAATTTGGAGGCTGGCATTATGAAACAGCATGTTAAGCTGTGACATTAGCTTCCCAGATACCATCTATTGGAGTCCTGGCTGCTCTGTTTCTATCCAACACCCTACTAATCCACCTGGGAAAGCACCAGAAAACGGCCAAAGTACTCTGGTCCTTGCCTCTCATGTGGGATACACAGATGGAGTTTCAGGCTCCTGGGTTTGGCCTGGCCCATCCTTGACCATTGTGGCAATTTAGAGAGTGAACCAACAGATGGACTATTTCTTTGTCTCTCTGTCCCCACTTTTCTTTCTTTCTGTAACTCTGCCTTTCAAATAAATAAGCAAATGTTTGAAAATATCTTTATTAAAATTAAATAATTGAGTATAAAAGCAAAACATTTTCCTACAGATATTTTGACTCTGGTTTTATAGTTGATTTCAAATGGCAGTATATACATATATATATATATATATTATGTATCTATCATATATATTTCTATATCTATCACCTCATTATTTGTAGATTCTATTTGTCCACTAAAAATTAATATTTTCCCACCCATATGTGATCTTTTTTAAGATATGCAGAGTGAAAAATTTGATTCTCCCAATATGTATATCCCTATTTTATGTTGAAAGATAAAAACTTTTTGCTTCAGCTTTATTATTATAAGCTTTGAAATGTATTTACTGCTATTTGTAGGAGATATTTCTCTTTAAAATGTTCCTCAACTTTGGTGCTAAAATGTTGCTCATTATTCCTAAGTACAAGAAGGCTGTGATGTGCGAAGATGTATGTGTTCAGTCATGAGTTATGATGCTGTTGGCTGTGAACTCAATATTAATGAATGAACAGTTCATTTTAAATAAGATATCTCCAAAGAGAAACAACATAAAAATGCTGTATATTGATCAGTCGATGGAAATGTGACCAGAGAATCATTACACCCTTACCTATATTTCTCATGGGAGCAATAGTCTGGTATTTGTTAACAATACGTTTATGGCTAGTTTACAGAACATAACTCTTGCAAATAATGTAAACCGAATAACTTAATTTCCCCCTTTGTCATCTCAGTCCTCAATAGTAAAGGACATACCATTCACAGACTTACAAAGAAAAGAAGCTGAGAGTGAGAGTGGTAAGCACATGATAAAGCTCTAATGACTGTGGATCTATTTGGAGCAAATAGGCTTGTGTTCCAATGCAGCTGCTTGGCAAGAGACAAGTTCTTCACCTCTAAATGATGGCAGTCTATCATTATCAGTACCATTATTACAAATAAGACTTTTACATCAAACCAGCATTACGTTTCACTCAGGAAAGAGTGGGTAGAAGCATTCTATCCACTGCTAAGTAATGGGGAGAAGAAAAGTGTCTCTCTCAAAGACTGATTAAAAATTACCTTAAGCCAGCTCTCTGCTGTGGCCAGGGAGTGCAGTGGACGATGGCCCAGGTGCTTGGGCCCTGCACCCCATGGCAGACCAGGAGAAGCACCTGGCTACTGCCATCAGATCAGCGTGGTGTGCCGGCTGCAGTGCGCCAGCCACGGCGGCCATTGGAGGGTGAACCAACGGCAAAGGAAGACCTTTCTCTCTGTCTCTCTCTCTCACTGTCCACTCTGCCTGTCAAAAAATTAAAGAAAAATTGCCTTAAGACAATAATACTACCCAACAAAAATAAGACCCTATAATAACTCATTATCATTGGCCCCACATAAGTCAAGATTGAAGTTCAGATATACATTGATTTCATGAATGGGGTAACTCAAGTCAAGACATTTATATCAATATGCTCAATTTCCTAGAGCAGTGGGTAGCAGTAGAAGCAAAACAATTTCAATGAGAAACACCTTCAGTACAGGCTTCCACACATCCCATCAATAAAGCCGTGTAAGATAAATTCAATTTTTCAACACAAGGAAAATAGCTTGAAATGACAGTTCATTATAACCATGAATAAGAACAAAATATAAGTCATAGAATTATATATGTAATAAAGCTTTTATAACAAAATTTTAATGTGCATACATCTTAAAATAATTATTCCTATTAAAGAAGAAATTTAAATATAATATGACCACATGCAGATAATGAAACATAAGTAAAAATGTTTGCCCTAGCAGTGAAGACACCAATTGTTAACACCTACACCCCATGTCAGAGTGCCTGGGTTCAAATCCTGGCTCTGCTCTCAATTCAGTGTTCCTACCAATGTACAGCTTAGTAGGCAACAGATGATGACTCAAAAGGTTGGATCCCTGCCACCCACATGGGAAACATGGGTTGAATTCCAATTCTTACCTTCAGCCTGGCATAGCTTTTGCTTTTTAGGGAGTGAACCAGCAAATATGAGACCTCTCTCTGTCTCTTTCTCTCTCTCTCTCTCTCTCTCTCTCTCCAACACAGATAAATAAGATAAACAGGTGAAAATTAAATGTATGATCTTAAAAATATATTATTATAATACAATTGAAAATGCAGTAGTAAAAATACTAAGTAGATAGGTTCAATGGAAAGGACACACAGTTGAAAACTATTATTAGATTCTCAGATACAAAACATAACACATTTAATGAGGTAATATTTTAAAATTTATGAAAGACATGGAATCTCATATTTTAAGCACAACAAATTCAAGCCTAATTAAAACAATCTTAGCCCTCCACATTAAAATCATACATAGGTATTGATTAGTAAGGTTGGGAGACCCTAAAGGAAAGAAAAGTTTCTCAAAATCTACTGAAAAGTGGCCGGCGCCGCCGCTCCCTAGGCTAATCCTCCGCCTGCGGCGCAGGCACCCGGGTTCTAGTCCTGGTTGGGGCGCCAGTTCTGTCCTGGTTGCTCCTCTTCCAGGCCAGCTCTCTGCTGTGGCCCGGGAAGGCAGTGGAGGATGGCCCAAGTGCTTGGGCCCTGCACCCACATGGGAGACCAGGAGGAAGCACCTAGCTCCTGGATTTGGATTGGCACAGCGCAGCGGCCATAGCTGCCATTTGGGGGGTGAACCAACAGAAAAAAGACCTTTCTCTCTTCCTCTCTCTCTTACTGTCTAACTCTGCCTGTTAAAAATCTACTGAAAAGTGAAGACGCTAACTATAAAGATGCGATAAATATATTGAAAAGCACGTGGTCAGCAATAGGAATATGAAGATCATGCAATAAAAGATATATAGGAGCTTAGCAAGTTTTATATGAAAGTGATGCAATTAAGAGGCAAACACAAGCCAAAACAAATCAGGGGAGGCTTATGAAACTATCAAACACAATTAAAATATTGCAAAATATGTAAAGGATAGTGTTTTCCTCACATGAAGAACAATTGACCAAAAATAATTTTGAACCTAATAGTAGTATTAAATAGATAATTTAAATTATAATCATTTCTGAAATATTCTAACACATTTGCTCAATCATTTATACATCAAGCAAGCAAAAGAATAAATATTTTTTTAGGAATTAAAATTTGGGGCCGGCGCTGTGACGAAGTAGATAAAGCTGTGGCCTGCAGTGCTGTCATCCCATATAGGCTCCAATTCAGATCCCAGCTGCTCTACTTCTGATCCAGCTCTCTGCTATGGCCTGGGAAAGCAGTGGAAGATGCCCCAGGTCCTTGGGGCCCTGCACCCGCGTGGGAGACCCAGAAGAAACCCCTGGCTCCTGGTTTCTGATTGGTGAAGCTCCAGCCATTGCAGCTAAGTGGGGAGTGAACCAGCTGATGGAAGACCTCTCTCTGCCCCTCCTTTTCTCTCTGTGTAACTCTGACTTTCAAATAAATAAATAAATCTTTTAAAAAAAGAATTTAAATTCACCACATGGTTTAATATGCATCGATCTGTTCTTTCAACAGTTATACTCTTGGAGTATAGTGAACAGCTAACAACATCTACAAGCTAGAAAATTGGATAGCAGAATAAGACTACCTGTTTTTATGAATTCTCCTTGCATGGGATACTGAACAAGGGATACTAACAATAGAAACCCCATACTTGTTGATAATCTTTAAGATTACCAACTATGCCAACAATAGATTTAGTAGCATCTAAATCTTCATGTTTTTTTGTCCCCCTCAAAATATCATCTGGGTGAATCTGATTTGCAGAGTTTATCTCAAATTTTGCTTTAGCTAAACTTAGGTTCCAATTTTTCCTTAATGAGGCGTCTTTCTGTTGAAAGACAGCTCCTCCTGGAATTTGTTATTGTCCTGTAGAGTCTCAGCATTCTAAGCAGCAAAAACCAGCATTCTATTAAGGTGGAGAGTATCCTTTCCCACTGTTCAAGGCCACTCACTCTCCATTGTCCCGCAGGTATTAAAGTTGAAGTTGGTTAGTTCTTTATGATAGTGCCAACTGACACCACTCAAAGTTTGTGCAAGTTTCTCATCTCTCCTGATGCCTAATGCTCACATTCTGAGATAGAGACAACTGTTTCTTTCCTAAAGAATAGATTGGTTTAATTCCAGGATAAAAGGAGAGGTCCCTCTTTCTTGTTTCAGAATAGAGAAGGGGCAGATGAACACTTGTGAATTTCCCAGACTTATCACTTTTGAGTATTACTCCCTGTGATATCACTGCATTGCACATGCAGGTGCAGTCACTTGACTTTTAGAGTGTCACTCTGTGCACAAATGGGTATGAGGAAATGACACTATGATTTTTATTGTCTGTTTGCTATTAATTCAGAGAAGTCAGATGTTCTATTGCACAGTATGGAGAGTATATACACTGTACATACAAATTTGGAAACTGACAATATATAGCTCACTTTTATAAAGAACAAAGGTAGCCAATAGGATGTTGAGTTTCTTCTCTACAAAGAAATGACAAATGAGACAATAGATACTCTGATTTGAATATAACACAATGCATACATGCATCAAAATATCACACAGTACCCCATAATTTATATATATTATAATTGTAAACGTCCATTTAACAAAAAAAATCATACCTGAGTTAATGTATGTATGTGAGATCATGTATATGTGGTAATCTGAGGAACAATTCAGATGCTTCTCAGTTTTTGATTAAACACTTTCAAATGCATAGAAAGAAAATTTCTCAAATTGTGGGAAATTATTAACAAGTTGGTGCATCTTAAGGATAGGATTTTTAAAAAGATTTATTTATTTTTTATTAAAGGCAGAGTTCAGAGAGAGAGAAAGGGAAAGAAATTATTCTGTCCACTGGTTCACTCCCCAAATGTCCAAAACGACCAAGACTGGGCCAACCTGAATTTAGAATTCAGGAATTCTTTTTGGGTTTCCAAAATGAGTGACAGAGGCCCAGCACTAAGGCCATTTCCTCTGCTTTTCCAGGCACATCGGCAGGAAACTGGATTGGAAGTGGAGCAGCTGAGACTCATGGTATGCAGGCATTGCAGGTGGCTTATCCACTGTGTCAAACCATCAACCTCAAGAATAGGTTTTTTTTTCAAATTTCATTTAAGGTATACAAGTTTCATATATTTCCTGTATACAGATTTACAAACATAATGATACTGCCCACTCTATCCTCCCTATGCCCATGCTCCAAAAATTCCTCCTCCCTCACAGCATCCCATTCTTAATTTTTACAAAGATCTATTTTCAGTTTACTTTATACTCATAAGATTAACCTGACACTAAGTAAAGAGATTAACAAATAGTATGAATAAAAAAAAAAGTGTTCCTCAACAGGAGCAACATTGACTTTAAACAACCATCAAATCTAAAAATGCCCATTTCACTCCAATACATTACATTTTAGATAAATTATTAGTTACCCTGACTAGGGAAAACATAAGATATCTGTTTTTTTGGTAATGGTTTATTTTATTTTATTTTTTATTTAGTAAATATAAATTTCCAAAGTACAGCTTATGGATTACAATGGCTTTCCCCCCATAACTTCCCTCCCACTGGCACCCCTCCCATCTCACGCTCCCTCTCCCATTCCATTCACATCAAGATTCATTTTCAATTCTCTTTATATACAGAAGGTTGATTTAGTATATATTAAGTAAAGATTTCATCAGTTTGCACCCACACAGAAACACAAAGTGTAAAATACTGTTTCAGTACTAGTTATAGCATTACTTCACATTGGACAACACATTAAGGACAGATCCCACATGAGAAGTAAGTGCACAGTGACTCCTGTTGTTGACTTAACAAATTGACACTCTTGTTTATGGCATCAGTAATCACCCTAGGCTCTTGTCATGAGCTGCCAAGGCTATGGAAGCCCCCTGAGTTCACCAACTCTGATCATATTTAGACAAGGCCATGGTCAAAGTGGAAGTTCTTTCCTCCCTTCAGAGAAAGGTACCTCCTTCTTTGATGACCCATTCTTTCCACTGGGATCTCACTCGTGGAGATCTTTAATTTAGGTTTTTCTTTTTCTTTCCCCAGAGTGTCTTGGCTTTCCATGCCTGAAATACTCTCATGGGCTTTTCAGCCGGATCCGCATGCCTTAAGGGCTGATTCTGAGGCCAGAGTGCTGTTTAGGAATCTGCCATTCTATGGGTCTGCTGTGTATCTCACTTCCCATGTTGGACCATTCTCTCCCTTTTTTATTCTATCAGCCAGTATTTGCAGGCACTATTCTTGTTTATATGCTCCTTTTGTTTCTTAGTCTTATTATTATGATAAATTGTGAACAGAAATTGATCACTGGGACTAGTGAGATGGCATTGGTACATGCCACTTTGATGGGATTGAATTGGAATCCCCTGGTATGTTTCTAACTCTACCGTTTGGGGTAAGTCACCTTGAGCATGTGGGACTGGTTTTTAACATTTGAAAATATCCTAGATTGAAAATACTCAAGTGGGGCCAGTGCTATGGCACAGCAAGTTAAAGCCCTGGCCAGCAGTATCAGCATCCTATATGGCTGTTCCATTTCCATTCCAGGTCTCTGCTACAGCCTGGGAATCCAGTGGAAGATGGCTCAAGTCCTTGGACTGCTGGATCCTAGCTTCAGAACAGCTCAGCTCTGGGCATTGTGGTCATTTGGGGAGTGAACTAGCAGATGGAAGATTTGTCCTTCTCTCTGGCTCTACCTCTCTCAATGATTCTGTCTTTCAAATAAATAAAATAAATCTTTAAAAAAATACTGAAGTGCAGTAGAAAATGTTTGATAAAATTCAAAAACTATTTACAATAAAAATTCTTATCAAACTATAAATAAAGCATATAAATTCACCTGGAAAGGATGAATAGATACATCAATCTTACAAAAATAGAATTTTTATTGCTGGAACATTAGAAGACCTCTGTTTATTTTTTTAAACTTTTATTTAATAAATATAAATTTCCAAAGTACAGCTTATGGATTACAATGGCTTTCCCCCCATAACATCCCTCCCACCCACAACCCCCCCATCTCCCGCTCCCTCTCCCATTCCATTCACATCAAGATTCATTTTCAATTCTCTTTATACAGAAGATCAATTTAGTATATATTAAGTAAAGATTTCAACAGTTTGCACCCACACAGAAACACAAAGTGTAAAGTACTCTTTGAGTACTAGTTATAGCATTAATTTACATTGTACAGCACATTAAGGACAGAGATCCTACATGAGGAGTAAGTGCACAGTGACTCCTGTTGTTGACTTAACAAATTGACACTCTTGTTTATGGCCTCAGTAATCACCCTAGGCTCTTGTCATGAGTTTCCAAGGCTATGGCAGCCTTTTGAGTTTGCCAACTCTGATATTATTTAGACAAGGTCATAGTCAAAGTGGAAGTTCTCTCCTCCCTTCAGAGAAAGGTACCACCTTCTTTGATGGCCCATTCTTTCCACTGGGATCTCACTTGCAGAGATCTTTCGTTTAAGTCTTTTTTTTTTTCCCAGAGTGTCTTGGCTTTCCATGCCTAAAATACTCTAATCGGCTCTTCAGCCATATCCAAATGCCTTAAGGGCTGATTCTGAGGCCAGAGTGCTGTTTAGGACATCTGCCATTCAATGAATCTGCTGTGTATCCTGCTTCCCATGTTGGGTTATTCTCTCCTTTTTAATTCTATCAGTTAGTATTAGCAGACACTAGTCTTGTTTATGTGATCTCTTTCACTCTTAGACCTATTATGATCAATTGTGAACTGAAATTGATCACTTGGACTAGTGAGATGGCATTGGTACATCCCACTTTGATGGGATTGTGTTAGAATCCCCTAGCACATTTCTAAGTACTGTTTGGGGCAAGTCCGATTGAGCATGTCCCAAATTATACATCTCCTTCCTCTCTTATTCCCAATCTTGTATTTAACAGAGATCACTTTTCAGTTTTTTCCAGATTCCTCCATTTGAAGACCTCTCTTTATAATATGTTGCTTCTATACAACACTATACTGCTATTCTCATTCAGAGGAAATAAATGTGGAAGATTCGAAAGGAAGAATCAAAATTATTATCCATGTATAGATAATTAATGTAATCTACAATTAAAATGTTAGAATCAATAAGAGTTAATAGACTACATGTGAACTCAATATATAAAAGTAAATTGTGTTTGCATATGCTAGAAGCTATTAGAAAATAAAAGTTTTAAAATGAAACATTGATAACATAAAACCAAACTATAACTTATCCAGCAACACATCTGATACAACTGTTTAAAGCCCTTGGTGATGGGGCCGGTGCTGTGGCACAGTGGATTTATGCCCTGGCCTGAAGCTCCCCCATCCCATATGGGCACTGGTTTGAGACCCGGCTGTTCCAATTCCAATCCAGCTCTCTGCTATGGCCTGGGAAAGCAGTAGAAGATGGCCCAGGTCCTTGGGCCCTTGCACCTATGTGGGAGACCAGGAGGAAGCTCCTGGCTCCTGGCTTCAGATCAACACAGCTCCAACTGTTGTGGCCAACTGTGGAGTGAACAATTGGATAGAAGACCTCTCTCTCTCTCTCTCTGCCTCTCCTCTCTCTGTGTAACTCTGACTTTCAGATAAATAAATAAATAACTATTAAAAAAAAACAATGGTGAGGACATAATTAAAAATTAGCCCTATATTAAGGGACAGGCATTTGGTACGGTAGTTAAGTCCCCAATTGTGTGTCCCATATCCCATATCTGCCCGTCGCGTATCTACCTGGGTTTGAATTCTAGCTCCACTTCTGATTCTAACTTTCTGCTGATGTGTATGTTGTTGGAAGGCGGTAAGGGATGATGACACCAGTACTCAAGTCCCTGCCACTCTCTTGTGAGATGCGGGTTGAGTTCCTGGCTCCTAATTTTAGCCAGGCCGAGCATTGATTGCTGTGGGCATTTAGAGAGTGAACTAATACATGAAACATCTTTCTCCCTCTCTCTCAATGTGTGTGTGTTTCTGTGTATGTGCATGTATGCCCTTCAAATAAAAATGAATAACTGAGAAAATTATAGATATTTAAGTACTATCATATTTGAAATCAACACATTCATGAAAAGTTGACACATTCATTTTCACCAAATTATTTTATAAAATTTATGAAATTTCAATCTAAGCTCAACAAGGTGCAACTCATCAAATTAATTCAAAGATTCATGTGAAAAATAAAATAACAATAATGGCCAAGAATATTATGAGTAAGAAAACTTGAGCAGTAAAATTATCCAGTTTCAGATATATAGCAAAGCACCGGTAACTTAAAAAGCTTGCAAAATCAGCAATGAATCAGTTAAAGATGAGAGAATATATGAATATATTAAAATCAGATGTGCTAATGTCCATGGTGGTATTGCTAAGTTCTCCACATGGGAAAAATATATATACACATATATATACACACATATATATATGCATAAATGTATATATATATATACACACAATACACAGAAAGCCATTCTACTTCATTTAAAACTTGTATTTGCCCATGCATCAAGCAATTAAAACCCTTTTGAGAATAATAATATTTGCTTACTCAATCAGTCTCCAAAACAGCAGATATATACTGAGATTCATGTGAACTTCATTTTAAGTGTAAACAGTGTAAAAAAATAAATATATAACAAAAACTTCCTTATCTAAAAGAACATAAAAACCTGCTTGATTAAGAAGTAGGATGTTGGCCAGAGCCATAGCTCAATAGGCTAATCCTTGGCCTCTCTCTGTGATTCTCCCTTCCTCTCATTGTAACTGCCTTTCAGATAAATAAATTTTTTTTTTTTTTTAAAGAAAAAGAGCCGGCGCTGCGGCTCACTAGGCTAATCCTCCGCCTTGCGGCGCCAGCACATCGGGTTCTAGTCCCGGTAGGGGCGCCAGATTCTTTCCCGGTTGCCCCTTTTCCAGGCCAGCTCTCTGCTATGGCCAGGGAGTGCAGTGGAGGATGGCCCAAGTGCTTGGGCCCTGCACCCGCATGGAGACCAGGAGAAGTACCTGGCTCCTGGCTTCGGATCAGCACAGTGCACCGGCCACAGCCCACTGGCCATGGCGGCCATTGGAGGGTGAACCAATGGAAAGAATACCTTTCTCTCTGTTTCTCTCTCTCTCACTGTCCACTCTGCCTGTCAAAAAAAAAAAAAAAAAAAAAGTAGGATGTCTATTCTCTCATTGAATCCCCATGAAAACTCATGATCGTCATGTTACTATTATCCTTATTTTCCCAAATAGGAAGATTATTTTTTTTCTGAAACCCAAAGAGCAAACATCATCACTTCATTGAGAAGAATGAAATTTAAAATCGCACAATTTAGTAACATCAATAATTCTTTCAAAATAGGAGGTGAATAAGGTAAATATTTTCAGAGGATGAAAATGACTACCTTCACACAGTGGAACAAATATGGAATAGTCTGACGAAACTAGTAATCAAAGGTAAATTGAGAATGAGAAACAAAATTTTGAGCAAAACTCTAATTTTAGTTGAGGTTGATCTGTTTAAATATTGAAGCAGTGTTAACATTATCTGCTGAGATGACTTTGTTTAAATAATATTGAAGAATAAATTACTTTATCTTGTTTTTTTGTTTGTTTTTGGGAAAACATCTATTGCTAAAAGGATTTATATAGATTAGTTTTCTCTTGTGTTTTCATATATCCACAGAACACTTACCATTAGAAGCAGAAAATCTATCACTGGCTTGAATGAAAACATTCTGGCTCCCAAAGCCCTGCTTTTTAGAAAAAGTATCAAATTCTATAAACTTGACGTTTGTATATCTGTGTGGCTAGGAGGAATCTTCATTTTTGATATAATAATTAGTTATTGGTATCGTTATTTTACCATCTAGTATGAGTTATGTCCTAGTTAATTGACAACTTGAAATTTATTGAAAAACTATTTATCAACTGTAGAGTATCTACAAGCACTGCCTTGGACACTGATGTAAGGCTGTGACAAAAACAGACAAAAACTACCAGCTGATCCTTTTCACATGTTGGTAGGGTATTTCTAGCAAGGAAGAAGACATTGCTTTCTTGATTATTATTGGGGAAAAAATCCAAAATATTTATGACATAAATCGGAATTTATATTTTATTTAAAATATGTAAGATTCCTTAAAATCTGACTTCAGATAATCTTAGGTCTGATTCAGTTTCTTGGAAAAATAACATGATTAAATGCTTTAATTTTATTTCATAACATACCATATTACCAATGTGTGATCCTTCGCCTTTTTATAGACATATTACATGATACCGTTACAACAAGCTAAGGAAGGTATCTGCTTAAAAGCAACTGATCCAGATGGGAGAAGATCTGGAGACTTTTGGGGACCAATTAAGGGCACTGGTAAATACTGCGCATATTTTATGCTGGCTGTTAGAGAAGTAAGTGGAGACCTGATTATCATTCCTACTGAGAACATTACATAATCGCTCCATTGACTGTACTTACTTTCAGGATGTTCATGTCCAATTTAAGACGTGCATTATCCTCACATAAAGATCTTTGTGGCTTCTATCCTGGCATTGTAATGTACTTTCTCTTACAAATGATTAAATTGCTCATATTTTTCAGTGAGCATTTAAGGTCACTGGAGTCCATTTGAGAAATATTCTAATTCAAATATGCCAGAGACTCATTTTTAAAAAGGCACAATTCTTTCATTTATGACTCTCAACCTGGATCCAATGAACTGATATTTTAAAGGCCAATTTCAATTATTTCATATTCCATCAACAACTCTTTAAATGCCTTTAGAATATTGTTATAATTATTTTGTTTCTGATGAAGATTATTTGTACATTTTCTCCTGTTTTGGAGTACTCAATCATTGACTTAAAGAAATATTTACTTTTGTGGTAGGCATTTGGTACAGTCATTACGATGCCACCTGGGACACCTGCATCCCATATCAGAATGTCTGGATTCGGGCCCTGGCTCTGCTCTTGATTCCAGTTTCCTGCTAATCCATACCCCGGGAGGTAACCTTGATGATTCAAGTGGTTGTGTCCCTGCCACTCAGTGGGAGACCTGAATTGAATTACTGGGTCCGGGACATCTAGAAAGTGAACCAGTGGATAGAAACATGCTCTCTTTCTCTCAAATGAATCTGATTAATTAATTTCTAAAATATAAAGAATTATTTATTTAAAAAAGTAGGAATATAAATACAGCATACTTGAAAATAGCCTATAAAATAAACAATTTTCATATGGATGTAGGCATTTTGAAGGATAATTTTGCTTTTGTAATTAAAAAAATGAATAAAAGATAATGCCAAAGTTTAACATTTAAAATCTGTATATAACTTCATCTTCTTTAAAAAAAAACAAAATAAGGATCTGGCGTGTGGCATGGAGTGTTAAGCAGTCACTAGAGACTCCTGTATTTCACGTGTTTGTGCTGGTTTAGGTCCCTGTTGCTCTACTTCCAAACCAGCTCCCTAATGTGTCTGGTGAGGAGCATATGATTTTCAAGTTCTTGAGTTCCTGCTACCCACGAGGGAGACCTGGAGGGAGCTTCTGGCTCCAAGTCCAGCCCCGCTGCTGTGGCCATTGAGGAATAAATCAGCAGATGGAAGATCTTTTCTCTCTCTCCATCTATCTCTCTGTCATTTTGCCTTTGCAATAAATAAATCTTTATAAACCTAAGTAATACTTAAATTCTGCATTATTTTCATTCTTATCATACTGAGATCTCTTAAAATTTGATTTAAAGGATAAAGGAAATCCATCCAGCTCTTAGGATAGAAGTAAAAATTGACAACAGAGAGCTTCTTGAATTGTGCAGTGTCCATTTCAACTTTGTAGACAAAGGAATCCAAGAACAGATAGTCATTCTGCATGTGGGACTGATGATGAACAAAAAGACGACAAAATTTGCAAATTCAGGATGCAGACAGAAAGCAATTTTAGACAACACCGGTGAGTGGTGAGTACATACTATCTAAATATGAAGGATCGTGCTTTTTAATTCGTATTTAATTTTATGTTAAAATGAATATAAATGTGTGTTCCCATTTATTCACTATTTTGTGATTTATTTAATGTTTTGAATATTTTTCTTCTCAAGAGAAGCAAAATAATTCAGAATTTTCTAAGGCAGATCAGGGCGATTGTAGACACTCTCAAAGAAGAAATGTCTAGAGAGTCTGATGTCATAATGCTTTCAAGTGCTGTGTTAAAGAGTGACTAAATGAAATTAAGAAGGTTAAAAGGGGAGGTTGGAAAGGAGAAAGGTTAGCAAAATTGCATCTTTTTTTAAAAGCTTTATTTATTTATTTCAGACGTAGAGTTACAGACAAACAGAGGGAGAGACAGAAACTTTTCCACTCACTGGATCACTCTGAAATGACCAGAGCTGGGTTGATCTGAAGTCAGGAGCCTCATCTGGGTCTCTCAGGCGGGTGCAGGGGCCTAAGCACTTGGGCCACCTTCCACTGCTTTCCCAGGCCATAGCAGAGAACTGGAGCAGAAGAGGAGCAGTGGGGACAGGAACCAGCATTCATGTGGGATGTTGAAGCCACAGGTGGAGGCTTAGCCTACAGCACCAGAGCATGGGCCTCAAAATTGCATATTTTTACTGCAATTTTTAGTTACTGAACTTAAGAGAAAGTACCAGAATATACTAGATACCTCTGTCATTCAAACATTGTATATGTGTTCAAACAATACATATGAAAAATTACCATCAGGCATTCCCATTCGATTTTTTAAATCATTGTTTTTGGTTTAGACTTATTCCAATTATCTTCCTCTTTCTCCTTCCAACTCCTCTTTGCACTTTGTATTCCTCTTTCTGTTTTTCTTGTTTCTTACATCTACATGTTAATTTACATATAATTAATTCTGTTATTAGCTCCTAGAAATCCTTTTTTACTACTGTATTTTAGAGCTCTTAGTTTTTGGATAAAATAAAAAATAGGTGTTGGGATATTAGTCTGTATATTTGATACATTCCCAAGGTCTTTTTTTTTTTTCTTTGTTTGACAGGCAGAGTAGACAGTGAGAGAGAGAGAGAGAGAGAGAGAGAGAAAGGTCTTCCTTTTCCTTTGGTTTACCCTCCAATGGCCGCTGCAGCCGGCACATTGCGGCCAGCGCACCGCGCTGATCTGAGGCAGGAGCCAGGTGCTTCTCTTGGTCTTCCATGGGGTGCAGGGCCCAAGGACTTGGGCCATCCTCCACTGCACTCCCTGGCCACAGCAGAGCTGGCCTGAAAGAGGGGCAACCGGGACAGAATCCAGCGCCCCAACTGGGACTAGAACCCGGTGTGCCAGCGCCACAGGCAGAGGATTAGCCTATGGATCCATGGCGCCGGCTATTCCCAAAGTCTTGAGAGTGTCTGGTTCACAGCTATTGCCCACTAAATATTTGCTGAATGGGGGCCGGTGCCATGGCACACTTGGCTAATCCTCCACCTGCAGTGCTGGCATCCCATATGGGCACCGAGTTATAGTCCTGGCTGCTCCTCTTCCAGTCCAGCTTTCTGCTGTGGTCCAAAAAAGTAGTCGAGGATGGCCCAAGTGCTTAGCCTCCTGCACCCACATGGGAGACCAGGAAGAAGCATCTGGCTCCTGGCTTCGGATGGGCGTAAAGCTAGCCGTAGTGACCATTTGTGGAATGAACCAGTGGAAGGAAGACCTTTCTCCCTGTCTCTCTCTCTCTCTCTCTCACTGTCTACATCTCTACCTGTAAAAATATATAATAAATAAATAAGTTAAAAAATTTGCTGAATGTACTAGTGATGTTGCCTGCTTCTATTCTTGCCCTTCTAAAAATATTGCCCACCAACTATTTATACAATTACTTTTGAAATATACTTTTGATCAGAATATGTTACATTTGTTGTAAATATTTGTTGGAAATGAGTACTAAAAAATGTTTAATCCCATGGGCTGGTGCCATGGCTCATTTGGCTAATCCTCCACCTGTGGCACCAGCATCCCATGTGGGCACCGGGTTCTAGCCCAGGTTGCTCCTCTTCCAGTCCAGCTCTCTGCTGTGGTCCAGGAAGGCAGTGGAGGATGACCCATGTGCTTGGGCCTCTGCACTTGCATGGGAGACTAGGAAGAAGCACCTGGCTCCTGGCTTCGGATCAGTGCAACGCCTGCCATAGTGGCCATTTAAGGGGTGAACCAACAGAAGGAAGACATTTCTCTCTGTCTCTCTCTCTCACTGACAATAACTCTACCTGTCAAATAAAAAAAAATGTTTGAGAGGAGCTTTAAAAAAAAGAAAGAAAAATGTTAAATCCCTTAAAAAAAATTACGTGGCTTCTTATTATTCCATGCCCTGTAGACCAAAAATGCCCTGTAAGATCTTCCTCCATTATACTTGTCCAACCTTGTCATTTGCTTGCTGGAGTCCACATAAACCTCTGTCTCAAACCTGCCACTTTACATTCTGCCCAAGAGCTTCTCAATTTCTTGTTTTCTTCAGTGTAATGGTCTTTATTCATGCAGAGAGTAAAAAAGCAGAATTAAAAGATATGCACATGTGGCCAGCACCACGGCTCACTAGGCTAGTCCTCCGCCTGTGGGGCCGGTACACTGTGTTCTAGTCCTGGTCGGGGCTCCAGATTCTGTCCCTGTTGCCCCTCTTCCAGGCCAGCTCTCTGCTGTGGCCAGGGAGTACAGTGTAGGATGGCACAAGTGCTTGGGCCCTGCACCAGCATGGGAGACAGGAGAAGCACCTGGCTCCTGCCTTCGGATCAGCATGATGCGCTGGCCACAGCGCACTGGCCATGGCGGCCATTGGAGGGTGAACCAACGGCAAAAGACTTTCTCTCTGTCTCTCTCTCTCACTGTCCACTCTGCCTGTCAGAAAAAAAAACAAAAAAAACAAAAAAAAAACAAAAAACCATATGCACATGTAACTATTTCCTTTGTGTTTGTCAAGATTTTGTTCTCTCACTTCTTCCTTAGATAAGACATTAGCACCTACCCTAGGGCTGGCCTGTTCCAAATAATTATCTCTGATGTATTCACATTATTTAAATATTTACTTATTGTCTTCTCTCTCCAATAGCATGTAAGTTCTATCAGTGTAGGCTACTTCTCAATGTGATCCTTGACTTTATGCACTGAATACTAATTGCTTTCTTTTCTGCTTAATCAATCTATCTTTATTGTAACACATGAATGAGCATCCCTTTCCAATTCAATTATTTTCCTTGAATATCTCCCACACTTGCCTTCTCACAGGCTGCAGACTTTCAATTATCTATCCATTCTCCTAGAACATAATCCTTCTTTTTTTTAAAAAATTTTTTGGCAGGCATAGTGGACAGTGAGAGAGAGAGACAGAGAGAAAGGTCTTCCTTTGCCATTGCTTCACCCTCCAATGGCCGCGCCGGCTGGCGCGCTGTGGCCGGCGCACCACGCTGATCTGAAGGCAGGAGCCAGGTACTATTCCTGGTCTCCCATGGGGTGCAGGGCCCAAGTACTTGGGCCATCCTCCACTGCACTCCCGGGCCATAGCAGAGAGCTGGCCTGGAAGAGGGGCAACCGGGACAGAATCCAGCGCCCCGACCGGGACTAGAACCCCATGTGCTGGCGCCGCTAGGTGGAGGATTAGCCTATTGAGCCGCGGCACCGGCCACATAATCCCTCTTAAATTTATTTTTACCCTACTTATTTGAAAGGGGGGAGGGGCAGAAAAGGAATGGAGGAGAAAGATAGTCTTTATGACTGTTACAATTGTCCATGGAGTTTTCTTTTATAGATTTTTGCACTATGCTTTTCTATTTAGTATTTAATTTATAAATCATATTTCTTTATCATCAGAAGCCTTGTTTTCCATTAATTCTAGAAAATTATTCCATTTCTTCAGCTGTTGCCTTCACCCAGTTTCTCCCCTACCTCCTCCTTCTCCTCCTCCTCTTCTTCCTCCTGTCCCTCCCCCTTCCCTCTCCTCCTCCTTCTCCACCTCCTCCTCTTCTTCTTATTCTCTTCTTTCTCATTCTCCTTCTTCATCTGATACATTTTCTTTACAATGCACCTTCCCAGTAATTTCATTTAACATTTAAATACATTGGAAACATTATTCATTCAAATTCTATTTTTTAAAGATTTATTTATTTTGAAAGGCAGTTTCAATGAGAGAAAGAGAGAGACAGAGAGAGAAGAGCTTCCATCCATTGTTTCACTCTCCAAATGTCCTGAAGAGGCAGGACTGGGTCAGGCTGAAGACAGAAAAAAAGAGCTTATTCCTGGTCTCCCACATGGGTGCTAGGGGTCCAAGGACTCAGGCCACCATCTACTGTTTTTTCTAGGCACATTAGTAAGGAGCTTCATTGGAAGTGAAGCAACAACCAGTACATGAACAACTGTCCATATGGGATACCGGTGTCACAAGTGGGAGCTTAACTGCCCCACAACACTGGCCCCATTCATTGGAAATCTTTATCAGGTCTCAAAATAACTTCCATTTTAAATGAATTCACACCCCAGCTGTGATTTGAGTTGTATTGACTGACCTCTTTTTCCTTCGTCCCTCCCTTCATTAATTCTTCCTTTGATTTTCTGGGTGTGTTATTGTATTTATTAATTTTTATTTTTTCCATATCCAAGCAAAATTTCAGCCAATGATATGACTAAATCCCTCTTTGCAAGGTTTTGTTGTGAATCCATAATTCTTGATCCTCAGGGAGTTTGATAGCATTTCCTTTTCAACTGCCTTAAAAAATTAGGAAGTCAGTAGATCCTGAAGGCTGATCCTGAAGGCTGTGGTTACATTTTATTCCCCTTTCCATGCTTTACCATGCATTATCCGTCACTTTCTGAGCTTCATCTTTATGCAACCATCTCCACTTGGAGTTTTTAATCCATTTCTGAAACAAGTTTATCTTGGTTCAGGGCTCATCAATATTTGTTTAGTTGTTGTTTTATATATTTCTGTTTATTTAGCTGTCTTGTTTGCTTGGAGGAAATGATGCATCAAAATATCAATTCTTAATACCATAGTGACAGGAAGCTCATGGATTGCATTTGCATATTTATACTTGTGTGTTGGTTGAAAATCAACATGCAAATCTGAACAGTGATTCTGAACTCTGGACTTGCTCTCAACTGCCTTCATTATAATTTCACTTACATTTTAATACACATCTTCATTTAAAAAATAATCCAAACTAAAACTCTTCCAAATCCTATTTATTGTGGCAAATAACACTAAACCAGGGCTGGCACTGTGGTATAGCCAGTGAAGCCACCACCTTGCAGTGCTGGCATCCCATGTGGATGCCAGTTTGTGTCCCAGCTGCTCCACTTCCAATCTAGCTCTCTGCTATGGCCTGGGGAAGCAGTGGAGATGGCCCAAGTCTTTGGGCCCCTACACCCATATGGGAGACCAGAAAGAAGATCCTAACTCCTGGCTCCAGAACAGTGCTGCTCCGGCCATTGCAGTCAACTGGGGAGTGAAACAGTGGATGGAGGACCTCTCTTTCTCTCTCTCTCTGCCTCTTCTTTTCTCTCTGTAACTCAGACTTTCAAGTAAATAAATAAATCTTAAAAAAAAAAAAAAAAACACTAAGCCAAATTCCTACAAACCCCAAAGTCAATGAGTCTGTGACAACATGGTATGTTCCAATCAGAAGCCAGCAGCCAGGAACCACAACACAATCTCCCATGCCTCTTATTAACAAGAAGCAGGACTAGAAACAAAGGCAGGGCCACAAGCACTCCAATATAGGATGCAGGCATCCCAAGAAGTGGCATAAAAAGTGTGTCAAAAGGATGATTTTGGTTTTATATTTTGAAAAAGTAGTACATGAAAAAACATTTCCCATTGCTATTTTTTTTTATTTGACAGGTAGAGTTATAGACAGTGAGAGACAGAGACAGAGAGAAAGGTCTTCCTTCCATTGGTTCACTTCCCAAATGGCCCCAATGGATGGCACTGCGCCAATCAGAAGCCAGGAGCCTGGTGCTTCCTCTTGGTCTCCCATGTGGGTGCAGGGCCCAAGCACTTGGGCCATCCTCCACTACTTTCCTGAGCCACAGCAGAGAGCTGGACTGGAAGAGGAGCAACCGGGACAGAATCCGGCGCCCATATGGGATGCTGGCACCACAGGTGGAGGATTAACCAAGTAAGCCATGGCGCCAGCCCCATTCCATTGCTATTTCATAAAAATTGAATTATGCAATTTCTTGACTAATCTTGTTTGTTCCCTGGTATGTATTATAATATTTAACTTTAGATTTGTATCAGATATGAAATGAGTATGATTGTTTTAAAGTCAGTTGTTCTTAAACTTTGGTATACTTAAGGCATATCTAAGTATAATTAAGCCTTATTTAAAATTCATGTAACTAGGCAACTCCCCTAAATCTATAAATTTTATTTCAAAAAACATCATGTGAAAAAGTACTTTCCTCTTATTTGTGTGAGGCAGAGGGTCTTATTAAAAAACAAGCAAACTTTATTTTCATGTTATTTGAAAGACAAACAGAAAGAGAGACAGACAGAGAGAGAGACAGAGATCTCTGATGTGCTGGTTCACTTCCCAAATGCTCACAACCACCACAGCTTAGCCAGCAATAAGCCTAAAGAAAGGAACTCCATCTGGATCCTTTTCTGAGGGGCTGAGACGCAATGTCCTGAACCTGATGTCTTCTAGGGTGCACGTGAGTCAGAAGCTGGAATGAGGAGCAGAGCCAGGACTTGGATCAGGTACTCCAATGTGGAATGGGAGTGACCCAGCAATGTGTTAACTTTCACACCAAATGTCCCCCTGATAAAAGGAATGGAGCAGAATAGAACTTTAACCCAGATACTTGTATGTGGAATATAAGGCTCTTCAGCACTCTACCAAACCCCCTGCTCTATTTTACTTCTAAATATACTTTATATTACTTTTTTATTTTCTCTTTTCTGTAATTTAATAAATGAGGATGAACATTTAGAAAACAGTTTATTCAGCAGAAAATCGGTCTTAGCCTTTATCATGACACTCAATTTATTTGTATCTTTCACCTGGCATATGTTAAGAAAGTTAAGTTCCTTATGTATTATAAATCCAATTGGTACAATATTTATGTATTGTCTTGGAGAATATTTCTATTATTTTATGAAATGTAATACTTAATGTTCAACTTCTCTAATCTTTTTAATTAATTAAAAATAACATCATTTCCAGACTTTTTTGTCAGCTATAAAGACACAAATGACTGAAGATTTATTTAAAACTTTTATTAACCTGAGTATAAAGAGAATTTTCAAGTTTGGTCAGCTAACTTCTAAAGGTCAGAGCTTTCCGGAAATGCATGCTGATTGCCACACTAAACTTGTCAATATATTTCATGGGGTGACTGAATGTGCATTTTGGATTAACATTTCAAAGTGCAATCTCTAATTTTGCCTGCTGCAAGTTATTCTTTAAATATTTAGTATTCACAATATAGAGGGAATAAATTTTTGAAAGTCATTTTGTATGTAATAAATATGGTTTCTTTCCTGAGATTTTCTTGGTAGTTCATAATGAAAAGGAAAGAAAAAAATCAAAACTAAATAAAAAATAATTTTGCCAGGAGTTGTGTATTTTTGTCTACTATGAATAGAACAATCTTCTCTTCTGCCTTCGCCAAGGAACACTTGTTCAATTTCAATATTAATGCAAAGAAGAGTAAAGTTTTAAGGCTGTTAATCTTAGTTAAATGACAATGTGAAAAAATGAGTTAAGAAGATGGAAAAATTACAAAATACTCAAACTAGAAGGAAATAAAAGTAGTGCTAATAACAGATTCCAAAAAAGCAAATGTTTTTAGCTGGGTATTCCCTATCCCAGGTAAGCCCATATTTTCATTTAATTATACTCTGCCAAAGTTTAAGTACTTCATACTATTTCCATTTTCATATGAAAGAGAAATACCTTGTGATATTAAATATGCAGTTGGAAGAAAGAAAAACATGCTTTTTTCACAAACTCATTGCATTTCATTGGTAATTTTGTGGTTACAAAGTCAATCAAATTATAAATTAAGAAATGTCTTCCTATAGAACCAACCAATATTGTATTTTTAAACATTTTATTAAAATGCAGTATACATGCCAAGAAATGTACTTAAGTGTACAGATCAATGAGATTTTTGGCATCTGATCATGCTTATAATCAACACCAAATTAAAAACAAAGCATTACTATTGTCCCAAGTCCTCACTATTTCCCCCACCCTCATTTCTTTTATTTGATGTGTAACAGAAGGATATGTAGTCATTTATGTGGAATGATTCAGTGAAGAGGTATTTATAGCTATTATCCTGCATCTTTCTAGTAATGGCACAAAGAAGAGAAAACATATCATATTTTCATTTTTTCCTTTTGTATATGGCTTGTTTCATGTCATAATATGATATCCAGTTACATCCATTTAGTTGCAAATGTCAAGATTTCATTCTTTTTTATGGTTGAGTAATAGTCCATCTTGTATTTGTACCACATTTTCTTTATCTGGTCATCAACTGATGAACATCTCGGTTGATTCCATTACTTAGTTATTGTGAAATGAGATTCTATGAACATGGGAATACAGGTAACTCTTTAATTTGCTGATTTCATTTTCTTTCAATATATATTTCTAAGAATGGGGTAGCTGAGACATATGGTACAGAGATATTGCATTTTTAAATGGATGTTATTAGAAAATCAGTGGGTAAATAGTGACTTCTTTAGGGTAGAATTTTTATTCTGCTTTTTTATGTATATAAATGTTTATGATGTATTATATAGTAACTTGTGATTCTTTTTAATTAAGTGCATAGTGTTTGCTTTTACCTTTTGCTCTAACACATGAATGATGGAAATCAGACTCAATATTGAAAGAATGGTCATAATTTGTGTTTTCTGCAGTTCCCAATGAAAAGAAATATATAATATCACCAATACATATTATCAGAGACAAACAAATTTACTTAATTACTCTGATAATACGGGATGACTTTTTACTAGAGATTTTTTTTCATTTTTTTTTTTTTTTTTTGACAGGCAGAGTGGACAGTGAGAGAGAGAGAGAGACAGAGAGAAAGGTCTTCCTTTGCTGTTGGTTCACTCTCCAATGGCTGCCGCGGCCAGCGCGCTGCGGCCCGGCGCACTGCGCTGATCCGATGGCAGGAGCCAGGAGCCAGGTGCTTTTCCTGGTCTCCCATGGGGTGCAGGGCCCAAGCACCTGGGCCATCCTCCACTGCACTCCCTGGCCACAGCAGAGAGCTGGCCTGGAAGAGGGGCAACCAGGACAGAATCCGGCGCCCCTACCGGGACTAGAACCTGGTGTGCCGGCGCCGCTAGGCGGAGGATTAGCCTAGTGAGCCGCGGCGCCGGCGAGATTTTTTTCATTATTATCTGAATCACCAAATAAGACTAAAGCATAGGATTTAATTAAGTTAAAGTTTTTTTTTAAAGACTTTTTATTTGGAAGGCAGAGAGTTACAGAGAGGCAGAGAGAGAGAGAGAAAGGCCTTCCATCTGCTTGTTCACTCCCCACATGTCTGCAATGGCAGGGCTGATCTGAAGGCAGGAGCCAGGAGCTTCTTCCATGTCTCTCATGTGAGTGCAGGGGCCCAAGAAATTGGACTGTCTTCTACGGCTTTCCCAGGCCATAGCAGAGAGCTTGATTGGAAGTGCAGCAGCTGGGACTCGAACTGACACCCACATCAGATGCTTGCACTGCAAGCTGAGGCTTTACTGGTTATGCTACAGTGCTGGCCCCTAAGTTAAAGTTCTTAAAATGACAATATGTTAAATTTCAATGTTGGGCCGGCGCTGTGGCTCACTTGGTTAATCCTCTGCCCGCGGCACCAGAATCTCATACGGGCACCGGGTTCTAGTCCTGGTTGCTCCTTTTCAAGTCCAGCTCTCTGCTGTGGCCTGGCAGGGCAGTGGAGGATGGGCAAAGTTCTTGGGCTCCTGTACCCACATGGGAGACCAGGAGGAAGCACCTGGCTCCTGGCTTCGGATCGACGCAGCGCCGGCCGTAGTGGCCATTTGGGGGGTGAACCAATGGAAAAAAGACCTTTCTCTGTGTCTCTCTCTCACTGTCTAACTCTACCTGTCAAATAAGTAAAAAAAAAAAAAAAAAAAAAAAAGGCAATGTTTACATAAACTACCATGTGGAAATTCTAGAAAGGTTAATTTTCTAAAGGTACGAGCTATTTTTTTCAGAGTTATAGCTAGTTTGGTAAGTTTAGAGACTACAAAAGAGAAGAATACTGAAGATGTTTTAGAGAAGAAGACTAGGAAAGAACTAAGGGATTCTTTATGGAGATTTCAGGTATTGTACTAAGGAAATTTGAGTTTCAACTAGATATGTAGATAGCATGAAAGTGTTTGGAGAATGGCTTGAACAAGTTACAAAATAATTCTAAACTAATATTAATAATTCTAAACTAAAATGGTGGTTGTGAAAACATATGCTCTGGATTTAAACTGAACTAATATTTGACAAGCAGATTACAACATCCAATAAAAACTGCTTCAGTGATGTCGGAGCTGAAGATATGAGTTAACTGGAAAACTAGGATGATACTATGCACGTATGATGCAGAGTGAGCAAAGAATGATTGAAGATAACTAACTTGATAGGTCCGGATGAGGTGGAGAAATCAAAAAAAAAAAAAAAGGGAAGAAGTAGCAATTGAAATGCAAGTGAATGATTTTGTGTTTGGCAAAGCAATTTTAAAATTTTGCAAGATGGAGTCAAATAGTACAGATTCAAGTCAGATGCGCTGGATACTGAAAAGGATGGAGGCCATTAATAACTGTGGCAAGCAAGGATTTCTTTAATTCTGTTTTTTTCATTGCAGGTTTTTCTCAGGTTAATCTTCGTCTATAGTTATCGAATGCTCTGTTTGTTTGGTTTCTTGTGTAGATTTATGAGCTGGCATTTACTCTCCACACCAATTATTCATTATTTTTATTTGGAAAAAATGGAATAGAAGAGAGAAAATGCAAATCATTATGAACATATTTTATCTTCCTTTTGCTCTTACAGAAAGTGTTGAAAAATGTGTACTTAATGAGTAATCATCTAAGTCTTCCTGTCATTTCATGTGTTATAGGATAAATTTCTGGGATTACCTGGAAACAAAGCCTTAATCGTGACAGCAAGCCTGACAGCCTTCATGGAAAGAATTCTGTAGGATTTCAGGTAGGAGTGATTCTCAAGAATAAGTGTCAACAGGACAAATTGTTCGTAATCAGCCCCTTTATAAGATACACCATTCAAGGTCTAATTCATATCAAGACTGAACTGATCACAGAAGTGCCTCCAAGAGGGGTTTCTTCCAGGTTTCCTGCAGCTTCCTCATTTCCCACAGCTCGGATCTAACTCTAACGCACGTCACTGACGTTGCGCTCTGCAGCCTCCCATCACGCTGAATTCCTCTGTGTGCTTCTGCATCCTCAAGGCCACGATCCATTACATCTGTCTCAGCTCAGCGGATGCTCTGGCTGTGGCTCTCTTCACATCGGACATCGCTGCCACACTCATTCGATCTTTTAAACTTGAACTGAAATGGAGGTTAAACAGAACTGCAGAGGACAAATATCCAGCAAAATTAAGATTAAGGAGTAGTGATTAATCTATGCAAAAACCTTTCTTGTTTAATAGTCCATCAATTTTCTGTAAACATTAAATACTTAATCAACTATCAATCACTATGCTATCCTCAAAAATAAGGATAAAACATAAATAATATTCGGGTCCTGTACTCATTGTATATCATTTGTATGTATGTGGATGTGCACATGAGTGCATGTGAGCACAAACAGAAGGTCAAAATACTATGACAAAGACAATTAGTAAATATGCAGCTTCCCATCACCCCAGTAACATCACTAACACCCAAATCCATCCACTAGGGAATTAACTCCTTGAAGGCAGAGATATATTTTTTCTTCACTGTCCTATTGCTAGCCCCTGAAAATTTCCAAGCATTCAGTGAATATCTTGTGATCTATTGAATGCATTATATCTAAGTGTTAGAAGAACAAAATTCATATTCTCAGAGACACAACCTCCTTAGTAAAAGATACTTAACAAAGGCAAGCAAGATGGTGACAAATGACATAACGCTTGGCAATACTCACTTCCTGAAGTCTTAGACTTCTAAAAATATTATAGAAAGAACAACACTGTAAAAAGAAGTTTTACGTAACTAAAACAAATTTTGGAACTAGTAGGCTTCACATGTATACCTAAGAAGTAATCTGTAGAAGTGAAATGGACACTTTGAGATAAAATGACTTTGTACAGCCCTTGTGTTGACTGTTGAAGCACTTTTTTCACACTATTGAAATCTACTTAGTGTAAGGTTAATCTCATGTATATAAAGTTAATTGAAAATGGATCTTAATAAAAAATTAGAATGGGAATAGAAGAGGGAATAGGAATAAGTGTGGGATGGAGGGTAGAGTGGGAAGAATTACCATGTTCCTAAATTTGTATATATTTATGAAATACAGGAAGTTTGTGTACCTTAAATAAAAAGTTTCTAGGTTTTAAAAAAGATTGTATGCAAGTATTACTACTGTTTTAATAAAGTTTTCTCATATACTTTTTTTTTTTTTTGCATTGCTTTCATTCATGAGAAACACCGGAGTCTTGAGATAATACTATTATCTGGCTTTAGTTTTGATAAGCATAGTTAGAATTTCAGGGATTAAATCTGAGATGTCATAAAAGAATGAATAGCCAAGCCAAAAACTCATATGACTGATAACTTGAACTTCCAACGAGGGGAGGCAAGGAGCTAGCTTTGTCTTTCTCATGTATTTTCTATTAACTAGCCAGCAGGTGTAGTGTGACTCATACCTATACACTGGCACTCACAGAGAGAATTAGACCAAGAAGTCTCTGAACTGACTTCAGCAAGCTGGAGACAAGAAAACCAGTCAGTGTTGTTCACAGTCCTGAGAATCCAGATATCCTATGATGTTCCAATCAGAAGAGAAGATCAATGTCCCTGGTCAGGTTATCCAACAGAGAAAATGAGTTCTTCTTTCCTTTTGCATTTTGTTGTGTTCAGTCTCTCAACAAATTGTATGATACCTACAAGCATTGAAGAGACCCTCTTTATTCAGTCTATTATTTCAAGTGCTGCTCTCTTCAATAAGTACCCTCATAGAAACATCAGAGATTATCCTTAACCTGGTATTTTACCCAGTCATGTTGACACATCAAATTAGCTATTGCATAAAGTAATCATAATGCTTAGTTTTAAAGAAAATCCCTCCAAGTATTCTTATAAGAGGGTGTGGCTAGCTCTTATAGCCAAACCTTCGAAGTTTTATCTATAAAGGAGGGCTAAGTATGTAAATGTCATGCCTTAGGGAATTTTGCTTTCTTCAGACTCACAGTCCTCTCATTGGAATCTATACCAGGTAGCATTAAAAATAAAAATTCTCTAAGAAATAAAAGAAGAGAGCAGCACTGGGGTGCTGCAGGTTAAACCACTGCCTGCAGTGCTGGCATCACACAGAGACAACAGTTCGAGTTCTGCCTGGCTGCTCCACTTCTGATCCAGCTCTCTGATAATGTGCATGGGATGGCCCAAGTAGTTGGGGCTCTACACCCAAGTGGGACTCCCAGATGGAACTCCTCACTCCTGACTTCAGCCTGACCCAAACCCCACTGGTGCGACGATTTGGAGAGTGAACCAGCAGATGGAAGATTCTCTCTCCCCGCCCTGCCCCGTAACTCTGTCTTCCAAATAAATAAATTTCTTTCTTAACAATGAAATAAAATATAAAAAATACAACCATTAGAATCATGGCATAACATGAACTCATAATAAAAATATTGGAAAGATTTGTTGTGAGATATCAAAATGCATACTATAAACCATACTCTAAAATTATGAAAGTAAAAGAAAAATATTTATTCTAAAATTTCATAACACAGAATTGTCTGTAAGAGCTGAAATAATTCTCCAGAAGGCAGAAATGTTTATTTTTGTGCAAAGACATTTTGAATTCCATGAATAATTTTTTTCTTGCAGCACTCATCTCCATTAATTCTTTAAAGCAATCTCATGATGATTAATATCTTACAAAATGGAAGAATTGACATGACAACAGAATTTAAGCTCCGTGCTATACTGCTCATTTGTATCAATAGCTAATGACTTGACTAGATAATCAAGTATTTAATTTAGAACACACAATCAACGATTTCATGGCAAGGAAGTGTGGGGAGGAGATGTGTGGCTAAGTCTTATTGTATAGGCCTGGTCCTAGGGTGTCGGAATGTTGTTTCTTATATGAAGGCTCACCAAAACATATGCTGTGGGTAAAACTTTTAATAGGAAAGTGGTCCACATGGCTTGTCATATTGATTAACATTCTCCTTTTTATCTCTCCCTGTGGTTTAATAATGGGCTCCTTAACAAAGGGATGGGGAGCAGCCTCATGAATGTTTTACTATGGCCACTGTCATGGATGTAAGCCTAATTTTCTATCAGCAGAAACCAATGGAATGCAGATAAATGGAATCCTTTATAATGTATTTATATGTATACAATTATAGATTTATGTGTATATTTGCTATTATATAGATTTTTTATAGTAAAAGTAGAAAAAAGTTATAATTACTTGGTTATCACAATGTATATAAATAAGCATATTCTCCCTTAAGTCTGTGTGCATATCCACAACATTCTATACACTGCTTCTTATCTCTTAAGACATTACCCTGTATGTGAAAATAGTTTCTGTCTCACAGAAGAAGATGGTCTGAAATACAGATGTTTCAGTTCAAGTACCAAAGAGGAGACATTGCATACGACAGCGGCTGCAGCCTGGCAAAATGCCCTCTATAAACTGCATAGCAGCCATATAGAGCTTTTTGCCTCTTATAACCGTAATACACCCACTGAGAAGAATTTCTCTCTTATAATTGTACTTAATGACTTGCTTCCAACAAAATGACTTTGCAAACTCATGGCTCTAGAACATTTGGTGCATAAAAAAGAAGTGTTTCTGCCAAAGGCTGTGAAATTGTTTCCGTTTAAAACCAGGTAGAAACTTTACCAATTCAGTTTCTGCCTCTTAATAAACAGCTAAAACAGTATACAGCACTGGATAAAATTACTGTTATTGATTATGTCTATGAAGAGCTAATAGAATTGCTGCATTAAAAGTTAGGTCTGAAATTTCCTAATATGTACAAATTAAACAATAAAATAATACTGCTATGTGAGATTTCCTATCACCTTATCAGACTGATGGACCTAACATAGATGGTGAAATATTGTAGGGAATTAATAGAGCATGAAGGCTTGTGAACAATTCTGAAAATAAGGACTATTGACCTGCATTTTTCCCCACTGATCATGAATGTGTTTACACATTTCATTAGTTATCCCAGTAAACTCATTTACATTATGACAGTGTAAATACATCTTTCTACTTTAAAAAGCTTAGTCATAGGCCATAAAATGTTGAGAATCAGTAAATAAAATATTTTGAGTAGTGTTGGTTATGAATCATTGATTCCAAACTTATGGCCTGTTGTCTTATTGGAAAGATTTCTATTTATTCCTATTGAGGATAGCAGTTAATTTCCTTCCAATAATTCCAGATATAAATGCCTTGCATTATGTGAGAATATGTTTGGTACTATCTAAGGATTTGATAGAGATAGATAAGATATAGATAGATGGTAGATTGCTAGACTGATAGATAGATAGATGGATAGAGGGATGTTTGAAGACAAAATGTTAATTGTAATCAACTTATTCCATTTTCTATTTTTTGCTCCCAAAGTTTCAAAACAATCTTTTTATTTGTTGAGACTTTCATTGGTTATGCTTCAAGATGGGGAAATAATTTGCCTACTAACAAAATGGAGGTAACTGAGACTCTGTGATATGAACATTTATGCTCAATTTTTTGTTATAGAACTCAGAAAACCATACTGTTTTTCTCTCCTACATCTTAGGAAAGACATCATAAACACCCATACATTTGTCCTTGAATAATATTGGATGATTTTTTTATATCATGGGAAAGAAACTTTCTCCAGTCTATTCTCTCATATATTCTAGTGATCAAATATGGGCAATGATGCAAAAGTTTTTCATGTATTTCTGAATGCATGTGCATGTACATACTTACATATATGCATACACATATACAGTCATATATTTATTTTATAACACCTTAATATTTTAATAACCAAAATGGCTTTATTGTTATTTTTACAGCAAAATTCATAAAGGAAAATATTGTTCTCCAATAAATGCCAAACACAGTAAACATCAATTGTGTTTAAATAAATGGCTATTATGTTGATAATTTGAGCTTTTGACAATATTTAAAAAGAAAGTTTATCTCCTCAATTACAAAATATTTCAAACAGGATGACCATTAGTGAAACGAAGCAAAAGACAGAAAAGAATTAGCTCTGCACTTTGTAGTTTCCTATGCCAAGAGAGTCTGCTTAGGGATTAAGAAGATAATTTGAAGTTGAGGTTTCTGTGAGACAAGCTCACATTGGCATTCGCTTTATTTGTTATGTTACATTTTATTTTTTACTACATTGTTAAATTTTATTTCTCTGTAGATCATCTGGATTATATTTCTAAACTTCAAATGCTCAAATTAAGAACTAATGTGGTGAAGCAGGTAAAGATGTTGCCTATGACACTGACATCCCATATAGGTACCAATTTGTTTCCTGGCTCCTCTGCTTCCTGCTAATAGCCTGGAAAAGCAGTAGCAGAAGGCCAAAGTGTTTGGGTCCCACCACCCATGTGGGAGATCCGGATGAAACTTTTGGTTCTTGGCTACTATCTGAACCACTCCTGTCCATTGAGTATATCTGGGGAGTGAACCAGCAGAAACAGTGAACTCTCTCTATCTGTTAACACTGAATTTCAAATAAATAAATAAATCTTTTTTATAAAGTTCAAGGTTCAAGTTTTTTATTTATTTTATATAATTTTACTCTTTTAAAAAAGATTTTAACATATCTACAATTACTTAACATTTTTAATTTTTTATTACTTTATAAGGTATCTTTTATAGTTGTAATTATTTTATGAATTTCTAAGTTGACATTGAGTTACTTTTTCAAAATTACTTTTTTTTTTATTTTCATGTCTGATTTCTTCTATGACCCACCATTCATTCAGGAGCATGTTGTTCAGTCTTCATATGTTTGCATTTTTTTGATTTGTAGGTTGTTAATTTATAGCTTCATTCTGTTATGGTCAGAAAAGATACATGGTAAATTTTTAATATTTTTGAATTTGCTGAGACTTTCCCTATGGCCTAACATATGGTCTATTTACAGAAAGCTCCATGAAATGATGAAAAGAATGAGTATTCTGCAACTATGGGAAGAAATGTTCTATAGCTATCAGTTAGGTTAATTTGGTCCATAGTGTAAATTAGCTCTGTTATTCCTTTGTTGATTTTCTGGGTAGTTAATCTGTCCATTGATGGAAGAGGGGTATTGAAGTCCCCCATTTCCATTGTATTGGAGTCTATGTCCCCTTTTAAATACATTAACATTTGTGTTATATACCAAGACACCCTAGAATTGAGTACATATACATTTATTATTGTCACATCTTCCTGTTGAACTGATCCTTTAATCATTGCATAATGCCCTTCTTTGACTCATTGAACAGTTTTTGTGTTAAACTCTATTTTGTCTGATGTTAAAATGGCTACATAGGCTCATTTTTGCTTTCCATTAGAATAGGATATCTTTTTCCATCCTTTCACTTTCAGTCTGTTTGAATCATTGTTGCTGATGTGTGTTTCTTGTAGGGTCTTGTTTTTTAATCCATTCAGCCAGTCAGTATCTTTTCACTGGAGACTTTAGGCCATTTACATTCAAGGTGAAGGTTGATAAGTAATGATGTGGCCCTGCCATTTTTCTGTAAATATTCCTATTGTTTACTTTGGATTTCCTTTTTACTTTTACTTGGAGTTTTTCTTCCTTCACATTCTCTCAGAAAGATAATGATGATTTTCTTTATCTTTATCTTTAAAGATAATCATCATTATCTTTCTGTGTTTCTGTGTACAGCATATCCTTAAGCATCATTTTTAAGGCTGGACAAGTGGTGTCAAAATCTTTCAAATTCTGTTTGTTATAAAAGGTATTTACTTCATCGTCTTCCAAAATTAAAGCTTTGCAGGGTACAGAATTCTTGGTTGACAGTTTTTTTCTTTGAAGACTTTGAAGACTCTCCATTCTTTCCTTTGGGTTTCTGATAAGAAAATAGCTGTTAGTCTAATGGGAGCTCCTCTGAGGTAGTCTGACATTTTTCTTATGCTTACTTTAGAATATTTTCTTTGTGTTTTACTGTTGGAAGTTTGACTACAAATGTGTTGTTGTGAAGCCCTTTTCTGGCCATGTCTATTAGGAGTTCTATGTGCTTTTTGTACTTGGATATCCCTTTCCTCAACTTATTTTCTACATATATTTTCTTTTTTCATTTTTTTTATTTTTAAAATTTTTTTGACATGCAGAATGGACAGTGAGAGAGAGAGATAGACAGAGAGAAAGGTCTTCCTTTACCGTTGGTTCACCCTCCAATGGCCACTGCAGCTGGCGCACCACGCTGATCTGAAGCCAGGAGCCAGGTGCTTCTCCTGGTCTCCCATGGGATGCAGGGCCCAAGCACTTGGGCCATCCTCCCCTGCACTCCAGGACCATAACAGAGAGCTGGCCTGGAAGAGGGGCAACCGGGACAGAATCCAGTGTCCCGACTGGGACTAGAACCCGGTGTGCCGGTGCCACAGGCGGAGGATTAGCCTAGGGAGCTGCAGCGCCGGCCTTTTCTACATATACTTTCATTTTCTTTATAATAACTGTGGAGTTTTAACTTATTTGTTAAATTTTTGCTTATTTATTTTATTTGAAAAGCAAAGAGACAGAAAGACAGACAGACAGACAGATGTCTCCTATTCACTTCCCTCCAAAATCCAAAGCAGTCAGACCGAAGTCAGGAGCCAGGAACTCAAGTCTGGTTCTTCCATGTTGGTGGCAAATGATATAAGTAGTTAAACCACAATCTACATACTCACAAGCTGTGTGTGGGTGATCCCAGCAGTTAGCCTGAGCCCAAGCACATTTCTCCCCACCCAGCCTTCTGTCAATCAGGTAAAATGCTCTTGGGTGTGGCTCAGGCCCATTAGGCACATCTGGAAAGCTACATGACCTTCAAGCTGAGTGGAGAGGCATACTAGCACCCCTGAGTTAGTCATGCCTCTTCTCCCTGCTCCTTAAAAAGCATACCTGGCTGCTAATAAACAAACAGGTTCATCCAAACTTGTCTCCAGTGTCCCTTGTGGGAAAGGACTTCACCGCCCTGCTCTTCCCTGATGGTGTGGCTTTGCAGGACAAGCCACAGCTATGCATTTACAGGAACCTGGAAAATGAAGAAAGCTGGACTCCAACATAATCATGTTGGCATGGGTAATGGGTATTCCAAGCATTGGTATAATCTCTGAGCCAAATAACATGCACCTCTAATAACTCTTTCTGACTTAGCAATCATTGAATATAGATTTCAGGACAAGGAGTCCAAAGACCAACAAAAAACAAGAAAGAAAGAAAGAAAGTTGGACTTTTCACTTTCCTCTCTATATAATTCTTCAATTTTCTTACGGCTTGATTGCCCATTTTTTTTTTATAAAGTGGGATGTTCTGTACATACAATATCATTAGTTTTATCCTCTTAAGGCAACGGAATACTCTTACATATTTCTCCATCCATTTATACTTGTTGTAGTATTATTTTGGAGATATTGCATTCCATGTACCTGCAAGTCCCAAACATGTGTGCAAAGACAAAGTCCCAGGGATGACATGGATTATATCAAATTTTCGAAGGCTAGAGTCATATTCAGCATGTCTCAAAACCTTGCAAATAACATGGTCAGGACAAATGACTTTTTACATTATATCACACATTTATTTATAAAATAGAACTTTTTTTAACTTTTTTTTTGACAGGTAGAGTTAGACAGTGAGAGAGAGTGAGAAAGAGAGAAAGGTCTTCCTTCCGTTGGTTCACCCGCCAAATAGCTGCTACAGCTGGTGCACCATGCCAAAGCCAGGAGCCAGGTGCTTCCTCCCGGTCTCCCATGCAGGTCCAGGGGCCCAAGCACTTGGGCCATCCTCCAATACCTTCCTGGGTCACAGCAGAGAGCTGGCTGGAAGAGGAGCAACCAGGACAGAATCCAGCGCCCCAGCCAGGACTAGAACCTGGAGTACCGGCACCACAGGCAGAGGATCAGCCTACTGAGCTGCGGCGCCAGCCAGAAAATGGAACATTTTTATGATACTTCATTAGTAATTGTGATTATTTAGCAACGAAATAGAGCATCACTTTTTCATTCCATTTTGTGATTTTTTTTTAATTTTCAAAGGGTCACTAAATTTTGGAGACATAAATGTAGAAAGTTTGTGAAACTAATAACGACCAGAACCTAAGTATGTCTTTCACTCTAGATAAGGTGTGAAAATTTATTGAAACATTGAAGACACCATGAATCAAAATGTTTGGTATAAACTTCCATAGATTCTTGAAGAAAGTGTTAATGCCAACTACTTACTGTTAGGTGTATGACGCAGATGTTTTCTAAGATTCAAAGGATCTCTGTCCTTAGTGTGCTGTACATTGAGATTTAATGCTATAACTAGTACTCAAACAGTATTCTGCACTTTATGTTTCTGTGTGGGAGCAAACTGTTGAAATCTTTACTTAATGTATGCTAAACTGATCTGTATATAAAGAGAATCGAAAATGAATCTTGATGTGAATGGAAAGGGAGAGGGAGTGGGAAAGGGGAGGGTTATGGGTGGGAGGGACGTTATGGGGGGAAGCCATTGTAATCCATAAGTCGTACTTTGGAAATTTATATTCATTAAATAAAAGTTAAAAAAATAATAAAAAAAGAAAAAAAAAGAAATTATCATATGTAAGAACTCAAAAAAAAAAAAAGAAAATAGCATTATTTTTCTCATGCCATTGATTGTTTTGGATATTTAAACATACAATCATGGATTTCCAGGCTAAGCCAACTCAGATCTTTATTATTATTATTATTATTATTTAACCACAGACCAACTCCTCCATTTTCCTATTGTGATGGAGATAACTGAGGTTTTTCAGTATCTATTACCTCCTCTTCTAGAAGAGTTCTAGAGTGGAACTCTCTGGAGTGAGCCTTATACATGGTTTCATTTCTTTATGCTGTCAATGTCTAAGAATGCATATGTCTATGTTACAAAGTTCACACTAATGGACGTGAACCAAAGTGAACTGTGTGACTTGCAAGTCATCCTCAACTTACTTAAAAACTTCCTAGCAAGTTCCTTTTGTTTTCACCCAGGTCACATGGTGGAACTCAGCAAAAGCATTGACTCCCTTTTGGTTCTTCAGTTATGGACAAAACCTTTGGTGGGTTCTCAAATGAGTCTCTGCAATGAAGCATCTACTAGCTAGACTGTTAAGTCACTGAGAAATGACTTACCTTGCACGATCAACCCCACTTTTAGACTCTGGTTACAGCTCAGTGTTCCTAAGACATTTACCATTTAAATTATCCTCTTGAAACAGATATTTAGCCTCACAGTAAAGACACTCACATCTCACATCAGAGTGCCTGTTTGATATCCAGTTCCACATCCAACTCCAGGTTCCTGTTAACGCACCCTCTGGTGGGAAGCACTGATGGTTCAACTGATACCAGGCAGTGACAGAGAATACCAGGTCTCAGTTCCTGAATCCTGGTTTCAACACTGTCAGGTACCATTGCCAGTATTTGGGGAGTGAATTACCAGATATGAGATCTTTCTCTCAGTCTCTTCTCCGCCCCACACATACTCTATATGAATGAATATAAATTAATGAAAACAACTAAAAATAATTATCTTAAAATATTATTAAAATTCCACTGCATTAGACTATAAATTCAGCATTATCTTGTAGAGAAGTTTGGTTACATTTTGTTTAGATCTTATCATCTCAGTTTCAAATATATAACGTAATTATGGAAATGAGATGAGATGACATGAAGAAAAATAATATAAGTGGTTTTTATTATCTGTAAGTGTGTAAACCTCCACTATGGGAATCTGAATTATGGTCATAGTGTTCTTTATGTTTGCTTGCTTTTGGCCTTTGGAAATCATTTTATTTTCCTCCTTTCTAACTTGAATAATCCCTTTTATTTTCACTATAGTTCATCTTTAACATCCACTTAAATATTATTATGCAACAAGTAAGAATGCCAGCAGTGACCCTGGTCTAACACGTTTTCTTAGCATGCATTGCAATAACTGTGTGATCATCGGGTGTTATCACCTCTGGGGCTCACTGCTGTATGTGTGATATACATTTTCATATATATAGTCTAAAATTTCACATATTCTCTTCTGTCACAGTTTAAAATATGTCCATTAACTCATCAATGTTTCTCTTTTGAAATGTTTAACCCAATTCTACTGTAGACTGAATTTACTAACTTGCTTTTTTGGAAAAGAGTATGTCAGAAGTAATGGTGTATAATCAACAAGTGGGTCATAAAATACTTTGAATCCTTTAGCTTGCTCATTATAGAAGGGAACTGACTCAGGAAGAAGTTAGCTACTGTGCCCTAAACACAATTTCACATTCCTCAGTAGAGGCCTACCTATAAGAGCAAGGAACTGAGGCCTTCAACCAAAAGTCAAATAACTGAGCCATAGGTTAGAAACATTTTTCATAGCCCCAAGAGAGTTTTCAAGTGAGTGCAGACTTGCTTGATATCTTGACTACAAACTGATAAGAAAATAAATAGTATATTGTATTTAAAGATAATTTTAATAAGATCATTAACACTAGATGAAAAGAAAGGACAAACTCAGAATGTTTAATTTTATACCTTGGGTGAGATAGGTACAAACATTATTGCCCTTTCAGCATCATTTAGAGAGCTACTATTTATTGGCACATAGGTTCTAATTTCCCCTTAAATGTATTTTCATCTTGCATTTACATATATAGTTATTCTTTAAAACAAATCTGTTTCCCATTCAATACAATGAGAAATGTCTGGGATGTCTTCCTCCACCAATCCATCACAATGAGCAATTGCACAATTCCTCCAGAAAATGGTTTTATTCAGTTTAACTTAAACCATAACAGAGATAACATTAGTGTTCTTAGGACAAAGAAGTAAAATACTGAGATTTCTTTTCAATTATCTAGCTATAATTTTATCCGCCCTCAATTCATACTGTTTTTTCTGAAGCATCATTTAATTTAGGTTTATGTTATTGTGAGGGTTGAATCTGTAACATCATTTGTTGAGTCTAAACTTTTGACATTAAAATAGACTCTAATCCTTTAATTCTGTTGCTTCTGCTCTAATTTGTGTCTGTGGCTGAAAAGTAGTTTTCAATTCTATGTACTGTAATTTGAGAGTGTAGAGAGTATGACCATCAGGTTTCACATTACTGGATTATTTGCAAAATTGAATTTGGTCACAATATCATCCAGGATAGTTATTAAAAATTCAAATACTGAAAGAAAGGATATGGTTTTCTAGTCATCTGTCTAAAGATAAAATTCTATTATAACAACAAATTATTCAAATAATCCTGTAAAAAAGTGGCAAAAAAGCATCCAATAGGAAAACATACAGAGAGGCTAATGTTCACTTTTATACATCAGTTTTTTTTTTTTTTTTCAAATTGCACACCACTATTTTTCAAATCAGCACAGGAAGTATAAAATTAACTTGGAAAGAATAAACAAATATATGATGAAATATTATCTGTAGAAAGTTTGAGATATCATAAAAAGATTTTTTTTTTAATGTAGGAAAAAAGTCTCATGTGTTTTGATGTTCTCATGTATTTCTATTCTAAAATTTAGTGTTCATATATTTAAATACTTTTTTCTTATTTTTTCATGTTTATTTTCATGTACTTGAAATGTACAGTGAGATGGATTGGATAGATGACAGATAGATAGATAATAGGTAGATCTTCCATTTGCTCACTCATTCCCCAAATTGCCACAAAAGCCAAGGCTGACCAAGCTGCAGTCAGGAGCCCAGAGCTCTGTCTGGGTCTCCTTTGTGGGCGGCTGGGCACCAAGCACTTGAGCTATCATCCATTGCCTCTCAGGCAGCAATAGCAGGAAGCTGGATTGGAAACAGTGTATCTGGAACTCAAACCAGCACTCCTAATTAGGGTACAGGCATCACAACCAATGACTTAAATTCACTGTGTCACAACACCTGATTCCTTTCTTTTTAATATGTGAATATTAGCACATTTCTGTGGTGAATCATTGATAATCTATTTTACTGAAGTGTTTTCTGTTTTATATAACAATAATATTTAGATATTAACTTTTCCAAAATGAGATAATACAAAGACAATTTACTTGACTCAATATCCTTAGAAGTATGTCCATAGACCATGCAGTACTTATTCAGTCAGGAAATATTTTTAGGTCATCTCTGTGTGTACAGGTATCTACATAAAAGGACATTTCAGATAATGTCATTTCAAAAAGAATTGTTGCTTATATAACTGAAATTATCTGAGTTAATACTTGTTTCTTAGACTAAATAATTATGACCGATTTTCCCATATAATATGGAATGGCAACCAAAGTATGTTTTTATTATAATTTATAATCAATTTGGAAAACAGCATTTTGAATGATATAACTGCTGAATACAAAGAACAGGATAGGAAGGTATGGTGTGGTGAAGAGTGGGAGAAGGAGTATTAAAGTTACATTGTAAACCAAAGTTTTACTGGCTGGATTTCCAAGGCAGGCAGGGAATTTATGAATTATGGAAGAAAAAAAGTCTATCTGTATGTACCAGATAGAACTGAAGTGTTGAAAATCACTCCTAAAAGTTTATCCTCTCAGCCACTCTGATAGGGATTGAGTGTAGAGCTAGAGAAACCTGCAAAGAAACTAGATAACAATTGGGAAATGAGAAAATGATAGCTTTGTTTACTGTAAATATGATTTTGATATAATATGTTTATACTACTTGTTCTGCTTCAGGAAAACTTTAGTAAACCAAGCTGCAGATTAGTGTGGTATTTTTAAGACACATCCATATGGAAAACAAACTACATATTTCTAGCATGAAATGAATTACAGAATGAATCAAATAAGCAGAGCTTGCTAAGAGTGGAAGTGCAACTTTATAAAAAAGTAGTAAAATCATTTGGAAAACATCAATAATAAATGAAGGTGATCCATAATTTCATATTCTTATTTCTAATTTTGCATTTTCATTTGTTTTTATTTACTTTTTACCAATATTTTTAAAAAGCGGCCTTGTTGGTCATTTTCTACCTAAGGTCATAAATCATTCTCCAACAGCTTCATTTTGTCACATGTATTTTCCCCAGGACTGTCATGAAACAGTGCCTGTATTGATCCTCATCAGAAATAGGCATAACTAGAAGAATGCTTCCAAAAAAAATTTTTTTGACAGGCAGAGTAGATATTGAGAGTAGATACAGAGAGAAAGGTCTTCCTTTTGCCGTTGGTTCACCCTCCAATGGCCGCCATGGCTGGCGCGCTGTGGCCAGCGCACCATGCTGATCTGAAGGCAGGAGCCAGGTGCTTCTCCTCGTCTCCCATGGGGTGCAGGGCCCAAGCACTTGGGCCATCCTCCACTGCACTCCCTGGCCACAGCAGAGAGCTGGCCTGGAAGAGGGGCAACCAGGACAGAATCCGGCGCCCTGACCGGGACTAGAACCTGGTGTGCCGGCGCTGCTAGGTGGAGGATTAGCCTATTGAGCCGTGGCGCCAGCCGCTTCCAAAATTTTATTCCACAAGATTTTCTATCTGAGCTGCTATATTAAATTTATTGCATATAGAGTTCATCAGTGAAGGTTCTCTTGTATTTTATGAGATTGAGACAAAAATATTTGAAGAAATGATGAGTGAGGATTAACCTCATACAAAAATTTCCAGATATTTAAAAATTTCAAAGCACATTGAGTAATTTCAAAGAACGTATTTTAAAATAGTAACCCCCAATAAAATTGTAGGCCAATAACCTCCCTGTACAAAGAGACACAAAATCTGAATGAACTGAATTCAACTATAAATAAAAATTTAATAAGCAACATAGCCCTGAGGTATTATCCCAGAGATGTAATTTAGTTTAAGCTCCAGAAATGTGTTGATTTTGTGTATAACATTACAATATAAAATTGAACATGGTATGTCTCAACTGTTTGGCATGACCACATTCATATTGAAGTTACAAGGTTTGAGTCCTGGCCCTACTCTAATTTCAGCTTCTTGAGAGGCAACAGGTGATGGCTGAATTAGTTGAGTTCCTACCATCCATGTGTGAGACACTGATTGATCTATTTCCCAGTCCCTGACTTCAGGATGGCCCAGTCCCAGACCTTTTAGGCATTTGGAAAGTGAACTAGCAAACAGGAGCTCTGTAATTGTCTCTTTCTCTCTCTTTCTGTTTTATAAATATATAGATAAATTAACATAATCTAACAGAAATTACTGTCATTCTATTACATGTACAAAGGTATTTTTAGTAAATCCTATACTCTGTCCATTATGATGCAGGCAGTTGGCAAACAAGAACAGAGGAAAACTTCGTTAGTGTGATAAACAGCATGTACAGGGAGCCAAAAGGGAGCATCATGCTAAATGCGACACTTCAAATGATACAGCTCCAAAAGATGTAAAAGACAAAGTAAAACACAAGGAAGTCCACTTATTACTGCTATTTGAAGTCTCATTGGAGGAGCGAGCTAGTAGATTTAGGCAAATAAAAGAAATACAGGCATAAATTTAAACATGAAAATTATCTTCATCTCCATATAATACAGAGAATATGTAGAATATTCAAGGAATTATGCAAAAATTTTTTGCATAATTCATTGAATATTAAAACTAATATTTAAACTAATATTAAAACTAATATTTAAACTCTTAAAACTAATGTTTGAATTTTTCAAGAATAATGTACAGGATAAATAAAATTTATTCTCTCCATGCTAGCAAGATGGTATGCAAAAGGCAAATAATAAATACATCAAAAAGCTGTTTAAAATCATGATTAATTAAGGAAATACAAATCAATACAGTGTAAAATAAGATTATGCAAAAAATTAAAACAAAACAAAAATCTGACTATTTTAGCGAAAATGTGACCAGTGAGAATAATTGTATATTCTGATAGCAAAGAAAATGGTAAAACCCTTTTGGAAAAAAAATAAAAAAAATTCTTAGAAGTTACTAATAAAAGATTCATGGAAAGCAGCAATACTTATTCTTATCAGGGGTGTGCAACATCAATGTGATGCCATCTCACAATCTGAAAAAATTAATATGATGAATTGGAACAATTTCAATGGTAAGAGAAAATGAGGGTAAATAAATGGGTACAGTCACATTGACAGTGACTTGCAACAGCAAGATGTGAGGGTACTTTCAAAGTGAACAAAGCAATTCTATTTGTGTAAATGTAGCCATGAAAAGTGTTTTACATTTTTTAGACATTTTTTCGTGTATGAAATGCACACTAAAATCTATGCTAAGGTCTAGATCATTTGGCACAGTTATAGAATTACAGTTCTTCTCCTAATTTCTTCCTTTGACTCTTCTCTCATCTAGGTACAATCAATACATTCTCAGATTCAATTCAAATCAGTGATTTGCACAAGAGACATTACGTAACTTTTATCTGAACATTGATATGATTACTTTTTTGAGAGAGAGAAAGAGAGACTTACAAGGTTTATACAAAGAATTGGGGAACTTCTCTGTTTTCTAATTATTTCAAATTTTCTGCAGAACATAGTAGGCTACATTTTCCTTGACATTTTAGACAGTTCTATGTTAAAAATTCTGCTTGCTTGGGATTTTCTCTCATTCGTTTAGTTTCCTCAAGAGTTATTAATATATCCCTAAGGAACATTGCTGTTACTTTTTTTCTCACCATTTCACTTCAAGTTTTAAGTTTTTTTCTAGGTTACAGATGTGAAAACTCTATCGGTCAGGCCTCTGATTGGCATGTTTTTTACATTTCAGACCTCATGATCTTTGTCACAAATGGGCATTCTGCCTTTATAACTCAAAAGCAGCCTCAGACAATATGTAAATTGTGACTGTGCCCTAAGAAAAACAAAACAGGTAAGAGCTCCAGGGATAACCAGGATGGGTTTTGCAAACATTGCTTCTACTTTGCTTTCACTTTTGTGCCTTTTGCTTTGTCATATCTATTCTTGGTTGTGAATGTATCTTGTCTACTTTTTTGGTGTGATTATGTAATTATTAGATTTATTATTATTAGATTTATTATGTAGATTATTAGATTTTTCATAATTTAAAATGTTAACTTTTGGTCTGATACCATTATACATTATTAAATGTTTTCAATTCCATGATTTTAATTATTTTAATAAATTATTTTTATACTGCTTTAGATTTTATTCTAATATACACACTTAAGATTAGATATTTCTTTATAAATCACATCCTAGTTTAATTGCTCAAATTTTTATTTGTAGTGGTTTTAGTCATTCAGCAACAATTGTATAAGAAAAAATGAACTCTTTAATTCCATAAATGCAAAAAAGAGAAACCATTTCTATATTTATTGTAGCGTTCATGCCTTTTCAGTTTTGCATAATTTTAATATTTCACTGTGGGTTTCTGATTTGAGGAGTGTCAGTGTGGGCTGTGTTAAAGCTCTGTGGGTTAACTTTATGCTTATTTAAAAAGGTGATTGAAATATACTATTATCCGAGGTTAGGTCTTCTCTAATTAGGCTGGAACATCTGGTGTCCCTCAAGGGTATTTGTTAATTGGTTTATTATTAATTTTGTATGTTAATGATTTGGAACCCTTTAATTTTATGAAGCCAAAGTGTTATTATTTTTGCCAGTGACCCACATTACATGAAATGATCGCTATAAATTACTATTTTGGTAATAGAGCATTGTTACAATATAAATTTTTCTTGAGGTTGAATACCAAAGATTTTAAATTTAACTCAGTGATTGATTTTAATGTGTGGATAATATTATTTATTATAATATAAATTGGATATTTATCTCAAAATATTAAAATATTAAGTTAAAAATTCAAATCAAGGACCGGCACTGTGGCTCTCTTGGTTAATCCTCCACCTGCGGCACTGGTGCCAGGTTCTAGTCTTGGTTGCTCCTCTGCCAGTTCAGCTCTCTGCTGTGGCCTGGGAGGACAGTGGAGGATGGCCCAAGAGATTGGGCCCCTGCACTTGCATGGGAGACCAGGAGGAAGCACCTGGCTCCTGGCTTCGGATTGGCACAGCACCAGCCGTTGCAGCCATTTGGGGAGTGAACCAACGAAGGAAGACCTTTCTCTCTGTCTCCTGCTCACTGTCTAACTCTATCTGTCAAATAAAAAAAATTCAAATCAATGAATGATATTATATAAATAAACCATGCCAGGATAGCTGCTTTATCAGAATAAGCAAGAAACTCTAATTAAGGTAAAAATTGTAAGACTATGTGTTTAAACCAACAACAATGTAAAAATCTGGATTTTTTTCCAAACAACTTAATACTTTATCCCTTTTAGTATTTTTTTTTTTGTTCTACTTAATACTATAGGTTGAACTCTGTAATTAATACACATTTATTCTTAAGTGTTGAAACTTAACTGAAAAGTGATCGCTGTTAAATATAAGAGTGGAAATAAGAGAGGGAAGAGATGTACAATTTGCGACATGCTCAATCGGACTTGCCCCAAATGGTAGAGTGAAAAACGTGCCAGGGTATTCCAATTCAATCCCATCAAGGTGATATGTACCAATGCCATCTCACTAGTCCAAGTGATCAATTTTTGTTCACAATTGATCATAATGATAGGACTAAGAGTCAAAGGGATCACATAACCAAGACTAGTGTCTGCAAATACTAACTGATAGAATAAAAAAGGGAGAGAATGATCTAATATGGGAAGCGGAATACACAGCAGACACATAGAATGGCAGATTTCCTAAACAGCACTCTGGTCTCAGAATCAGCCCTTAAGGCATTTGGATCTGGCTTAAGAGCCCATGAGAGTATTTCAGGCATGGAAAACCAAGACACTGTGGCAAAATTTGTTTATTTTGTTATTCCTTTTTAAAGATTTATTTATTAATTTGAAAGTCAGAGTTACACAGATAGAGAAGAAGCAGAGAGAGAGAGAGAGACAGAGAGAGAGAGTTCTTCAATCTGCTAATTCAATCACAAATTGGCCGCAATGGCCAGAGCTGCACTGTTCCTCCACATCTCCCACAGGGATGCAGGGGCCCAAGACTTGGGCCATCCTCTACTGCTTTCCCAGGCCATAGCAGAGAGTTGGATTGGAAGTGGAGCAGCTGGGTCTCAATCCGGTGCCCAGATGGTATGCCAGTGCTTAAGTAGGGCATTAACCTGAAATAACCTTCATTTTTATTTTTAATCCGTGAGCAAAATTTGCCTAGCAATATTTAAGATCACTTAAGGATATGCCCTAGAAGGCTATTATTTGCATAAAGATATGGAAATAATGCTGCCTTATGTTATTGGAGCCAAAATTCAGTTTAGTATAATAATCTTTTTAACATTGCCTCCTATGAATCATTCACACATTCAACATGCTAATTTCTTTGAATTTATTTTTCTGGGTTTTCTTACAAATTGCTCATGTTGCATACAATTTATTGCTTGTCAAATATTCAAGTCACCTTAAGATCAAGGCCAGAGATATTTCATATCTTCTATGCTGCAGCTGATACAATTTTACATTTTCAGGTCAGCCCTCCTATTTGTCCTTTGACTCTTCTCTAATTTGTATATGACCAACACATCTCTCTTTCAAAACAATTCAGTGCCTCTAAAGAGATATTAGATCCTTTACCTGAACCCTGAAAAATGATTTTTTTTTTGTTATTGAAAGTTCTTTCAGATAATTCTTTATATTATTTGGCAACTCGAATCTTACAGTAGATGCAGCCAACACAACATAGAAAAATTTTAAAAAGCCAATGATCTGCATTCTTCTCACATAAATGTGTTATACATCAGGGGATACTGCCAGCTCTTACTCATTTTCAGCTTTAAATTAAACCCAGAAGCTGGCATATTATGTAATAAATATCACACTCTCAAAAGCCTCAGTAGATATTCTAGTCTATTATGTATTTATAGGTATTCTTCTGGTACATAATTTTTTAAATATCTAGCCTTCATATTCAGACAATATTACTTTAATTTCATAATAACTGTGACAAAGTTCATGATATACACACATAACCATGGCCATAAAATTGAACTCTAGAATCATGTGCTCAGATATTTGAGGAAAATTCAAATGCTCGTACACCTTATAGCTCTCTTGTAAAGTGATCTCTTATGAACAGATTAAATATATCACACGTAAGATAAATACTATTTTTTAGCAAGCTTAAAGATAATTAAAACTAAGTTTTAGTGGATTTCCACATGAACACTTACTTTAGAATCATAACTAAGGAATTTATTTCCTGCAAAGACTTTTCCTGCAAAAGAATAGTTGAGGCAAAATCTGTGTTAAAGCTGTGTGAAGAGTTTACTGCCAATAAGCTGGAGAGAAGAAAGAAGCCAGTAAAGGGAAGAAAGTGAATGGCAGAAGGTGTACTACTATGATGGTCACACCTCTGAAAAACTGCTCTTTCTTGGAAATATCTGGAGATTGTTTAAATAAAACTGTCACATGTTAGAATCCACTTGTTGAGCAATAGTGGTGATTGCAACAAATTTTGAGTTATTTACTTACTTGGCCTCTTAGTCTCCATCTCACTCTTACAGTTGACTAGATAATCCTTTTCACTTCTACAAATGTCTACAAATAACTAGACCCTACAGGCCACTTCAAAAGGAAGAAGCCAGACTCCTACTTAAGTCTGTAGACATGGTGGACTCTAATTATTAGGCGTCTATGCTGCGTGTGTTGGCTAGCTACTTCTCTTTAATAAGTTATTCTAAAAACATACTGGCATAAACAACACATATTTATTTTCTCGGCTTCTGCAGTCATGATAGTTCAATTGTTGGTTGAGGCCATTCTGAAAAAATTAAGCTATTCATGCATCTTGATTAAATGCCTATATTCTTCCTCTGTATTTTCTTCTCCCCCATAAGTGGTGATCCAGTTAGGAAATAAGTGAAAGTGTGAGGAGAGCATATCAAAATATAGTATTTGTCACCAGAAATATTGCTATGATAGAATGTTGCTTGTTTTCATGGTGTTGTGTGTCTCCTAATTTTTCTAGAAATGAGGCATCTTATGATGTAGTGATCAGCAGTTCTGGAAAAATCATAGGTTTCTATTTTAAATTTACTCATAGGTGAAATAAATTCAGAATATAGAGGTTTTACAGCTGGGCAAACCGCAATAAGAAGAGGAAGGAAGCCCTGGAATGGGTTCGCCCCGAGAGAGGGGCCCGTGCCTTGGAAAGCGTCGCGGTTAAAAAAAAAAAAAAAAAAAAAAAAAGAGGAAGGAAGAGAATTATGCATGCCCAGTGTCTTCCTGATTTCAAATGCAGCAATTAACTGGGGTCATTTTTCTACTAGTGGGATTACACGGAGTCATCAGGACTGCTACTAACTGCTAAGGGCTGTAGCCTGCACACAGAAGGAAATGAAGGAAAAAAAAAGATGTGCAATTAATGAAGACAAATGAACAAGCACAAATGCTGTAACAATTACGCCTTACAAAGAATTGTGAGTGTTGATAAAATATAATAAAGTAGCTATCGATTTGGTTAGCTACATTAAAAGATCATGGGTGTTTATTAAGATACATCTCCAGAAGCATCTCCTTGAAAATGACAAGTTTATATTACATTATAACTAACACATTCCGTGCATTTATCACTGGGCTTTTTGAAATGTTGACATCTATGTATTTTAAATAGAAGAATTAAAAGAACAAGAGTTTACTTGCTGGGCCGGCGCCGCGGCTCACTAGGCTAATCCTCCGCCTAGCGGCGCCGGCACACCGGGTTCTAGTCCCGGTCGGGGCGCCGGATTCTGTCCCGGTTGCCCCTCTTCCAGGCCAGCCCTCTGCTGTGGCCAGGGAGTGCAGTGGAGGATGGCCCAAGTGCTTGGGCCCTGCACCCCATGGGAGACCAGGATAAGTACCTGGCTCCTGGCTCCTGCCATCGGATCAGCGCAGTGCGCCGGCCGCAGCGCGCCGGTCGCGGCGGCCATTGGAGGGTGAACCAACGGCAAAAGGAAGACCTTTCTCTCTGTCTCTCTCTCTCACTGTCCACTCTGCCTGTCAAAAAAAAAAAAAAAAAAGAGTTTACTTGCTGATGAAAGGATTGTATGCAAAAAATTAAGACCATATGATCTTTTAAGTATTCGCAGAGTTGCATAATTAATAGCTTACTCTAAAGGATACAATACATTACTGTCCATTAAGTGTAAATACTCACTTATAGTAAAATTATACTGTTTTGATATGAAATGTAAGCCCCAAAAAACTTTTTATTTTAAAATATATTAATGTAAAATAATTTTAGCAATGTTCTTTTTTTGCATTAATGTAACCACCTGGTGGCACTGTTGATTAAACATGGAAAATTTAAATTTTTGATAAATCCTTTTAATGATCATTTTCTACATTAAAAAAATTACAGATTATACATGATTCCTTTTGCAATTGCTTTACTTCAGTGTCTCAGGGCTGTGTAGCTGCTGCTAGAAAAATCTATTGAAGCTTATTTGCAAAAAACTTAAAATGTAAAAGATAAAAATCCTACCTACTACATTGTCTGCAAAATTATTTGCAAATATATGTATTAAAATTAGAAAATACATTAAATATAATTTAAGGATAAAGATTCTGTACTTAGGGATTCTATACTTAATGGAAAAACATTCTAAATGACATTCATTCATAAAATTCAAACAAAAAGATGTTTTTTAAAATTTCCCTTGTAGCCATTGTCATTATTTAATTTTAGATAATTTATTAATAATGCTATTATCCTCTCAGGTGGAGATACCTGCATTCCAGACAAATTCCACATAGAAATCATTGACTTATAAGATTTTTTATAGTTTTTTAACTTTTATTTAATAAATATAAATTTCCAAATTATAGCTTATGGATTACAGCGGTTTTTTTCCCCACATAACTTCCCTCCCACCTGCAACCCTCCCAACCCCCGCTCTCTCTCCCATTCCATTCACATCAAGATTCATTTTCAATTCTCTTTATATATAGAAGATCAATTTAGTATATATTAAGCAAAGATTTCAACAGTTTGCACCCATATAGAAACACAAAGTGTAAAGTACGGTTTGAGTACTAGTTATAGCATTAATTCACATTGTACAACACATTAAGGACAGAGATCCTACATGAGGAGTGAGCGCACAGTGAGTCCTGTTGTTGACTAAACAAATTGACACTCTTGTTTATGGAATCAGAAATCTCCCTAGGCTCTAGTCATGAGTTGCCAAGGCTATGGAAGCCTTTTGAGTTTGCTGAATCCGATCTTATTTAGACAAGGTCATAGTCAAAGTGGAAGTGGCATGAACATTTTTTTTTACAGTTGTCCCAAGCAATGTCTTTTTATTTTTTTGTAAACTTTTATTTAGTAAATATAACTTTCCAAATACAGTTTATGGATTACAATGGCCTTTCCCCCCAAAACTTCCCTCCCACCCGCACACCTCCCATCTCCTGCTCCCTCTCCCATTTGATTCACATCAAGATTCATTTTCAATTATTTTTATATACAGAAGATTGATTTAGTAGATATTAAGTAAAGATTTCATCAGTTTGCACCCACACAGCAACACAAAGTGTAAAATACTGTTTCAGTACTAGTTATAACATTACTTCACATTGGACAACACATTAAGGACAGAGATCTCACATGAGGAGTAAGTATACAGTGACTCCTGTTGTTGACTTAACAATTTGACACTCTTGTTTATGGCATCAGAAATCTCCCTGTGCTCTTGTCATGAGTTGCCAAGGCTATGGAAGTCTCTTGAATTCGCTGACTTCGATCTTATTTAGATAAAGTCATAGTCAAAGTGGAAGTTATCTCCTCCCTTCAGAGAAAGCTACCTCCTTCTTTGATGGCCCCATTCTTTCCGCTGGGCTCTCACTCACAGAGATCTTTCATTTAAGGTGTTGTTGGTGGTGGTGGTGGTGGTTTGTTTTTTTTTTTTTTTTTTTTTTTTTTTGCCACAGTGTCTTGGCTTTCCATGCCTAAAATACTCTCATGGGCTCTTCAGCCATATCCGAATGCCTTAAGGGCTGATTCTGAGGCCAGAGTGCTGTTTAGGACATTTGCCATTCTATGAGTCTGCTGTGTATGCCGCTTCCCATGTTGGATCATTCTCTCCTTTTTCATTCTATCAGTTATTATTCACAGACAATAGTCTTGTTTGTGTGATCCCTTTGACTCTTAGACCTATCAGTGTGATCAACTATGAACTGAAATTGATCACTTGGACTAATGAGATGGCATTGGTACATGCAATCTTGATGGGATTGTATTGGAATCCCCTGGCACATTTCTAACTCCACCATTTGGGGCAAGTCAGCTTGAGCATTCCCAAATTGTACATCTCCTCCCTCTCTTATTCCCACTCTTATATTTAACAGGGATCACTTTTCAGTTAAATTTCAACACCTAAGAATAAATGTGTGTTAATTACAGAGTTCAACCAATAGTATTAACCAGGACAAAAAAAAATACTAAAAGGGATAAAGTATTAAATTGTACATTATCTGTAAGATTTTTTGCAAATTCATTCACAACTTTATTATATGCCTGCTGAAAATTTAAAGGATTGTGATGAATAACTTTTTATATCTAACATCTTTTATCTTTATGTTATAGAGTATAGTGACCCTGTAAAATGAGAAGTTAATGACTAAATGCCTTTATAAACAAAGGAAAAAGGGAGAGGATATCAGTTTACTGAGACAAGTTGACATTTATTTGAGGGGTTAGTTTTGAGACTCAGTGGATTAAGCCTTTTCCTGGGGCCAGTGCTCTGGGCAGTGGGTTAACGCCCCGTCCTGAAGCTCCAGCAGCACATATGGGTGCTGGTTCTAGTCCCAACTGCTCCTCTTCTGATCCAGCTCTCTATTCTTGCGTGGGAAAGCAGTAGAAGACGGCCTAAGGCCTTGGGCCCCTGCACTTGCATGTGAGACCTGGAAGAAGCTCCTAGCTCTTGGTTTCAGATCTGCGCAGCTCCAGCCATTGCAGCCATCTGGGGAGTGAAGCAGCGGATGGAAGACCTCTCTCTCTGTCTCTACTTCTCTCCATAACTCTGTCTTTCAAGTAAATAAAATACATCTTTAAATAAATAAATACCTCTTCCTGTGATGCCAGCATCCTGTATGAATGCTGTCTCATGTCCTGGCTGCTCTACTTCCAATTCAGCTCCTTGCTGATGTGTCTGGGAAAGTAACAGAAGATGGCCCAAGTGCGTGGGCCCCTGCTCACCATATGAGAGACCTGGATGTAGTTCCAGGCTCCTGGTTTCAACCTGGCCCAGCCCTGGGCATTGTTACCATTTGAGGAGTGAAACAGCAATTGTAGATAGGAGGCTGTGACATTATTACATTTTTTAATAATACATTACATACAAAGTCTTGTGTATAATAAATTCAGAATTTATATACTTCATTGAAGTTGCATTACTCAGAGTCCTCAAGAGAAATGAAATCCAAAGGAGATACGAGACATTTACAGAGACACACAAAGGGAACGTAGGGTGAGAAAGAGGTGAAGGGGGAGAGATTATGTGGAATTGGCTTGGCTCTGATTTTGGAGGATAAGATGTTCTTGATCTGCCATTTAGAAGCTAAAGCCCCATAGTCACTGGTGATTAGCTCAAAGTCCTTGGACCCAGGATCGTTAAGGACAGGAGAAGACAGAGTCAATTCATTCAGTCCAGCAGCAAAGAGAAAAACAAACAAACAAACAAACAAACAAACAAAAAAAAAAACCTGCAACCATCTTTTTGTTCTTTTCAACGGATTGGGTGATGTTCACACACTGGATGTGAGTGTGGATGCTTTACTCAGATCATCAGTTCAGATGTTAATCTCTTCTAGAAATACCACACAGTCACAACCAGAAATAATGTTTAACCGTATATCTTAGCATCCCATTGCAACTCAAGCTGATACCCCAAATTAATCATACAGTTACCCACCCCCATGAAAGAGAGATATGTTTTCAAATTAAGACCAAATGAGGCAATATATAAATGCTTACTTAAACAATGACCACTGAATTTTGTAGCTATGCATTTGCTATGCTATAATACATAATATTGCACAAGGTGCCCAAAATCAGTTTATAAGGAAAAAGTTTGAGGTATTCATACTTTAACTTAATTCTTTTTTTTTTTTTTCACAAATGATTTTGGTAATGAGATTTATGTACAAACAGTAACAACTGTAGGGGCCAACGCTGTTGTGCAGTGGGTTAATGCTCTGGCCTGAAGCAGCAGCATCCCATATATGGTCTAACAAGACAGTGAAACCACCAGGAAGTCTCACCACATGGACCCGGCTGCTCCACTTCCAATCCAGCTCTCTGCTGTGGCCTGGGAAAGCAGTAGAAGTTGGCCCAAATGCTTGGGCCCCTGCACTCGCATGGGAGCCTCGGAAGAAGCTCCTGGCTCCTGGCTTTGGATCTGCGCAGCTCCAGCCATTGTGACCATCTGGGGAGTGAACCAGCAGAAGGAAGACCTCTCTCTCTCTCTGCATTTCCTCTCTCTGTGTAACTCTGACTTTCAAATAAATAAATAAATCTTTAAAAAACAGTAACAACTGTAATTGCTTTCTTAGGAAATTTACAATCTGGTGCCAGTGCTATGGTATAGCTGGTAAAGCTGCCGCTTGTGGCATCAGCATCCCATATGGCTGACGTTTTGAGTCCTGGCTGCTCCACTTCTGATGCAGCTCCCTGCTAATGTGCCTGGTAGAACAGCAGAGAATGGCTGAAGAACTTGGGACTCCTGCACCAATGTGGGAGACCCAGAAGAAGCTACTGGTTCGTGACTTCAGATTGGCCCAGCTGCAGCCATTGCAGTCATGTGAGGAGTGAACCAGAGTATGGAAGATCTCTCTGTCTCTCCCTCCTTCTCTTTCTGTAACTCTGCTTTTAAAATAAATAAATACATCTTTTAAAAAAAAGGAAATTTATAATCTAAATTTTATAACAGATTGTATTTATAATTTTCTAGATTCTTAATAGTATGTAAGATGTATTATATTAAATTTTATATTTGCAATGGAAGCATATTAAATTACTTTACAATTCTTATAGCCTGAAGATTGTAGATTTACTTAAATTTCTACAATAAACATCTGTAACTGCTCTTAGTTTTTTGTTTCTCCAAATCTTGATTTGTATGACAGGAGGATAGGGTCATTCATGATTGCCAGGACTGCCTCTTGTTCCCTAAATTTCAATAGACTGCTGAATTAAGAATCCTTTTTTGGGTTACCTTAGTATTTATCCTACTTTATGAATACACAAATATACAAAGATTTCACATTTTTACACCAAAATAAACATATCTGTTTATTTTCTATGTACTTTTAGAGTATGCTTGCATAAATCTTTCTGTAGTTATTCTTCATGCAGATAAATGTAGTCAATTTTATCTGTGCACTTATTTTTCTACCTTCAATCATTTCTCTTCAATTGTTCCATGCTGTAATATTCTATTTTCATTCACCGTTTATTGAAATCAATGATTGTAATAGATAATAAGTAGCTTTGAATCATACACAATTTTCTAAAGATATGAGTTTGGCTAAATCTGATTATAATATGATGCTTGTATTAAATAAAATGCCTCTGCCAATTGCCTTTTTTTTTTTTTACAAAGAAGTCCAACTTTCTTGAACTATCTGCTATTCAAAATTTCTTGAAAAATTTTTTCAAAGTGAAGAACAAAATAATTCAAACTTACTTAGGGAAAAAAATCACAAAAGCAGAATACATTGATTTCACTCATATTTCATACCTACTCTCTTCCTTGTGCTGTAACTTTCCCAAAATTGGTCTATCATTATTGTGACTTTTAAAAATTTAATATTACATCATATATCTATTTATCTATCTATCTATCTCATCTATCTATATTGCCTTTATTCTTTTAGGTAATATTCTTTCTCAGTTTTCTTGTAAGTAGCTATCAATAAATATGTATTCAATAATCATGAATGAATTTAAAACTTCTTTCAATGTATATTCTTGATTCTCTCCACAATTTTTTTTTCATTAACTAACATTATTTTATGCCTACTTTGTTTCAGCCACTGCTTCAAGTGCTGGGGAAATAGTAATGACGCTCACATTTATAGGGGAAAGAAACAGATGCTTTTAGATTTTCGATTTGCGTGGATACATTTGGAACGTTATAAACATCATTATGCTCAAATGTTAATGTTTTATTCTTTTCCAAATTTAAGATATGTTTATCTCCATCCAAGGAAATGACATAATTCATCCAGATTTAAATGTTAATGTTAAATTAAACTCCTTGCATTCAGTGCCCAAACTCATGAAACCTTCTATTTTTCTAGTTACTTTTATCTTTAAGGTTCAGGCAGAAAAGTGCTGTGGTTTTATGGATATCAACCCCTTAAGCAGTGCAGACTCAGGAGATTTTTCTATTGGAGAGCACTGCAGCTGTGGCTTTATTAAATTAAACATAGTTCATGGCAATTAGCCATGGAAGTTTCCTTTGGGCCAGTCTCCTGCGCACAGATGGCTGCACTTCTACCAGTGGAGCTGCCACTTCCCTGAAACGCTGCTACCCTTCATGGTTCACCTGTTATTCCTGAGAGTCCCCAGGGCTATGTTCTTCACAGACTTTTGTCAGAAATGCTTAGTACTACCATTTTTTTCAATTGTATACAGATGAGCATGCATTAATTGAACTTTGTTTACTTTTTAATTTTTATTATTGCTTTTATGACACCCTAGGATTTAGTTTGCAATGGCCATATCCACAGAAGCATAAAATAAAACTCCAGGACATCTGTTATAACTTTTAGGGAAACATGAGCTGAAATACTTATTAATAATTATTATCTGTTCTTTGCTTTTTCACACTGGCCCAAATCATTTGTATTTTCTCTATATTCTTTTGTGTTTTTTATTATAACCTCAATAAAACATATGAGATTTTGGTAATGCCAGCCCACTGCTTTCATAGCTAGTATCAAAAGGAAAAACAAAACAAATAAAGCAAAATGCACTTCACTCTGAATCTTTTCATCCCCTTTTCCTTCCAACCTCTATTCATTTATACTTGTAGATTTCTCTGCCTGCAACCGTTTTGTCCAGATGTCCAATTTTTGTTTAAGTTCAAATATTACTTCCTTGTTGCTTTCATTTCTTGAGGATACCCTATGCTTGCTGCAAGTATCTCTATGTTGTTAATTAAATTAATTTTTAAAAGTTTTATGTTGAAGGCAAAGTGGCAAAGAGAGAGGGAGAGAGCCGGTGTGTGTGTGTGTGTGGGAGAGAGAGAGAGAGAGAGAGAGAGAGCTCTTTGATCACATGGCTCACTCCCCAAAATGGCCACAATAGCACAGGCTGGGTCATGCAAAGCTAAGAAAATGGAACTCTCTCTGGGTCCTCTCATGGGTAGCAAGGTCCTAAGCACTTGGGCCATCTTCTGTTGCTTTCCCAGGCACAGTAGCAGGAAGCTGGATTGGAAGCAGAGCAGCTAGGACACATTGAGTTCCCATGAGGGATGCCAATATCATAAGTGCCTGCTTAATTTGATGTGCACAAAGCTGACCCCCCCGCATATGTTAATATTTTACAGCACTTGTCATCTGGGGAACCCACATCTCATTTACTATGATCATTTCTCTCCCAACATCTCTAAGCAGAATGAAAAGTGAACCTCATCTATTATGTTCCGCTCGAAAAAATGGCTGGCACAAATAGATTATACATAAATATTCATTATTTACATATGTGAAAATATTCCTTAGAGATGCTAAAATGCTAATCAGAAATTCCATGTTTTTTAAAATATTGTAATGCAAAAATAGATGAAATTGTTGATCCTATTGTACTGTACTCTTTTTTATGAGTTGCAATTTTTAAAGTTCTTTTGCTGCTGTGAGCTCAGAAAACCAAATTATCAGGTGCTATCTGAAGACTTTAGAAGAAAGCACTGCTGCTCATGTGGCCTGTATCTTAAAATTGCTCTGTGTACAAAGCCACCTTTAGTGCTCCACATTTCCCCTTCCTCTAAGACATTCTTCTGTAGGAATCCACTTCTTCAGCCCGTGCTAGTGAGCTGCCAGCAGCCAGTTGTGCTACAGTAGTAATGAGGAATTAGGGTCCTCTTTCTTGAAGGCTGACCATCTGTATATACATTCAGAATCATCCACATGGGAAATGTTTAGTTTCTAACATTAAGTTATTTATTTAACAATTTATACCAAAATGGACTCAATACTATTATTCATTGTAAGCTATAATTCAAAATATTTCCTTTTTAGTTTTAGTGTCCAAATCATTCCAGCTTTGACCAATGGGAACTCTTTGAGTTGTCAGCTTTATTCCTTTCACAGATTCTTTTTACATTTTATTTCTGAGTAGTTCATGGCACTATAAGATGCTTCAGGCTCAGGGTCATATTGTGCATTTTCTGGCACAGTCTTACAATAAGTAATTATCCTAACAAACTTTGGCTTCTTTTACTGGTGAATAATATTAGAAATCAAGATTTAGGAAATGGGTCTACTACTGAGACAACATTGCTAACACATCCAAAAATATGTCTACATGCAATCATATAATAAAAATAAGTCTATGGTGATATTTCTAACTTGAATAATTTTCTACATGTTTCATCTAGAAATACCTACATTAGTTATGGATAAGCTACTACAACAATAGCAAGAAACATCAATCCTTCAATCAATACAATTTGTTTAATTGTAATATATATGCAAATAGTATAAGAATTGTTAACCTGCACCCCTGTAAACTTAACATAGGTAACTCCAACTTTATTTTGATTAATGTTAGCCTGGTATATGTTTCACTATCTCATTATTTTTAAAAAGCCTGCATCTTTATATGTACTATGAGTTGCTTAGAGAACACATAGAGCAGGGAGTATTTGTTTCCACTCTAAATTATTATTTTCTTTCTTTTAATTGTATTAAACTATTTGTGTCTGATATTGCTGATCATATATTTGGATTAACATGTGCCTTGTTGTAACTATGTTTTATTTGTTGTAATTTTTGTGTATTTCCTGCCTCTTCACCCATTTCTGCCACTTCTTATTTAAAGTCACTACTTTATATGATTCCATTTTATGTCTATGTTGGTGTTCAGATAATAGAAAGTTAACTTTCTGGGACTTTGGTACCATAGTATTCCCCTTATCATTGGATTTACTCACTACGTTTTCAGGTACACACAGAGTCAGGTAATTAATTTTTACTGTAAGCTGCAAGCATCAGAAATTTCATATTTCTCCAATGTTCTTTTTGTTTTTGACTTCCTATACACACTACTAAAAAAAAAAAAAAAAAAGACAGCGGTTTCCAGCCCTTGAACCTGTAACCCCTGTTTATAATAGAGTTCAATTGGTATGGTGGCAAATTTTGATTTAGAAGGAAAATGCTATGATATTAAAAATGAAATCTTAGTATTTTAGTGGACTTGTGACATTCACAAATGTTTCTTATTTTTTTAACTTTCTTCTCTCTCTCTCTCTTTTTTTTTTTTTTTTGACAGGCAGAGTGGACAGTGAGAGAGAGAGACAGAGAGAAAGATCTTCCTTTTGCCGTTGGTTCACCCTCCAATGACCGCCGTGGCCAGCGCACTGCACTGATCCGATGTCAGGAGCCAGGTACTTATCCTGGTCTCCCATGGGGTGAAGGGCCCAAGCACTTGGGCCATCCTCCACTGCACTCCCTGGCTACAGCAGAGAGCTGGCCTGGAAGAGGGGCAACCGGGCCAGAATCCGGCTCCCCGACCGGGACTAGAACCCAGTGTGCCAGAGCCAAAAGGCAGGGGATTAGCCTGGTGAGCCGCGGCGCCGGCCCTTAACTTTGTTTTCAAGATAGGAAATCTCCAGTGGGCAGAGGTAACTGGAATGGGAAAAATATCCATTTTTCAAGCAGGATGAGGCACTGGGTGAACCTATCTGGTTAAAAGGCCTAAGATGGGAACAACACCCTAGGACATTGCACATGATTACTCTTAGCCTCCAGGCCACATTCACCCGGGATATCTATTCTAGCTTTTTTCCAGTGAGAAACTGATGGGATTTCTGGATTTAAAACCAATAAAGTGTGTCAGCCCCTGAATGTGAGGCTTCTTGGTGGTTTCACTGTCTTGTTAGACCATATATAACCTCTAATAATTTATCAAAATCCTCATTTATGGTTTCTACCAGTTTATGGCCCTCCCAGTTTCTGTTCCATTTATGCTGAATCTCTGGATTCATTTCTTTCTGTAGATTTCAGGTTTGCCCTATGATGATGTATGCACTGGAAAGAAGGATAGGATTTCAGCATTCACACAGAACTTTAAATTTTTCTTTGGTTCACAACTTTTAAAGAAGGGCAGGAAGGGGTTGGCACTGTGGCATATAGGGTAAGCCTATAACTGCACTGCCAGCATCCCGTGTGGGTGCTGTTTCATGTCCAGCTGCTCCACTTCCAATCCAGCTCTCTGCTAATGGCCTGGGAAAGCAGTGGAAGATGCTCCAGCTGCTTGGGCCCCTGCACAGATGTAGGAGACCCGGAAGAAGCTTCTGGCTCCTGGCTTCTGATCAGCCAAGCTCTGGCTGTTGTGACCATTTGGGGAGTGAATCAGTAGATGGAAGCCCTCTCTCTCTGTCTTTCCCTCTGTATGTAACTCTGTCTCTCAAATAAATAAATAAATATTAAAGAAAGAGGGGAAGATAATGTAGACAACAATCACAGGCCACAAGGAAGGAGCAATAACCATAGAGTAAGTAGGGTCCAAAATTATTACAGTCTAATTGTTCAATTAGGAAGGAAGCAGGCCTCTTTGGAAAATAAATTCCAATAAGATTTTGAGTTGTCCCTTTAAATGAAGAATTCGCAGGAGAAGTCTCCTTGATCACACAGCCCAAGTCACTAAGAGGAAATGCTAAAGGGTGGGAGCAGTGTTGGCAGCCCAGATGTCAATGTTCTAAAGCTGGCCAAAGCATGAGCATCATCAAATTAACAAGATTACATGTACCTGCAGGCCAGTAGTGAGGTCAATAACTCATTGTGAAGTCAGGTAAGTATGAAGTATCATTCTTGAGAGGAGGAGGGAGTTCACCCACTCTCCAAGTGAGGGAGGAGTTCTCTCCAAATATTTCTTATGGGATCCAACAAGATATTCACGCCTAAATAAAGCATCAAGGCTTAAATCTACTATTGTCTATTGATATAACCTGACTGTTCTCTTTCAATCTCTTTGACGTTAATCATAATGAATATGCATATAGTGCTAATTGTAGGTTGTGAAAAACATCAAATGCTTTTTGGTGGTTGTGATTAACTTAGCAAGAAGGATAGAGAAAGAATCTCTCCCTTCACGAAGGCACATAGTTAAACCTGAACACATAACTTAAGATGTAAATTGTTGCTTAGACAGTCCCCATTACAGTAGAGAGGTCATAAACTACAACCTCTAACATAATTAAACACAGCAAATTTATGAATCAATTAAAAAGGGTAGAAGGAGGTACTGCTGAGATATCCTTGCACATGTAAATGACAGTTACAAAAGTGTGCATATGCTTCAACTGGATTTAAGCATATGATTAGGTGATTACTACGTTGATTAGATTTGCTCGATTTGTGTTCTGAAAGACAAGACACAAATTAAGATATAAAAGAAACTTCTAATTTTACAGTGCTGATGTGCCATAAAAACACAGCTTAGAAGAGTCAAAAGGTATCTTATTAACAGTTAAATAAATATAAAATAATAAAAACATTCATATTAAAAATTCAAGATATTATACTTTTACATAAGAACAAAGCAAAATCATCTAAAGTATGTTTCTATAGAATAAAAGAAGTATTTTTCTTTTTTTTTTAAATTTGAGCAACAAACAAATGAGAGAGAGAGAGAGAGAGACGCTCACAGACTAAGAGAAAACTCCCATCTGCTGATTCACTCCTACTAGAGACTCAAAACATGTCTCCCACAGGAGGGGCAGGAGACCAACAATGGAGTCATCACACTGTCTCCCAGAGTGCACATCAGGAGGAAGGTAGATTCTGGAGACAAATCTAGGAATCTACAAAGACATAGATTTTTGTGATATATGTATCTTAACAATTAGGCTAAAGATCTGTTCCAAGATGCCATTCATATAATCTATCTCTATAGTTCTTCTTCATCTGTCTGCTTTTGATATAAAGTATTAAATTATCATTAATATTATAGGGCCGGCACCATGGCTCACTTGGTTAATTCTCCGCCTGAAGTGCCGGCATCTCATATGGGCGCTGGGTTCTAGTCCCGGCTGTTCCTCTTCCACACCAGCTCTCTGCTGTGGCCCGGGAGGGCAGTGGAGGATGGCCCAAGTGCTTGGGCCCCTGTACCCACATGGGAGACCAGGAAGAAACACCTGGCTCCTGGCTTCAGATCGGTACACAGTGCTGGCCTTAGTGGCCATTTGGGGAGTGAACCAATGGAACGAAGACCTTTCTCTCTGTCTCTCTCTCTCTCACCGTCTGTAACTCTGTCAAATAAATAAATAAATAATCATTAACATTAGCCAATAAATTCACTTTCAATCAACAGAAGATGCTGCTTGTCAAGCCATTATCCATATTGATAGTGCATAGTAAAATTTTAAAATATTTTATTGCTAGTATCAAACAAACCAAGGAATCATGTACTTTAAATGACTGATTAATGAATATGACTTGTGTGGTGTAGAGAAGAGTAAAAAGAGATAAGAAAAAAATAAATGAATCATATACATACTGTATTTGTAAAAAATCTATTAGGTTTGTTCAATTCTTTATTTTGCATAAATAACAAAAGGGAGGAAATCAGGAATAAATTGATTGAAACTTTTGGAAACCAATTTAGAAGCAACTGTAAGACAAATAGGTTTATTTTAAAACTCTTCAATATTGTCCCATTGTACTTAAGTGGTAAGTTTTTATAAAAAAGAAGATTTTTGCAGCAAGTTATTCCAGGGCAGGAAGAAAATTGGTTTTAAAGACCATCTTCTGTGGAGTGGGCTGACAGAAAGTTGTGGTAATTACGTTGGTCAGGATCTAGTGTCCTGGGGATAACTCTGATGAGTGAACAGAGATCTTATGTAGTGCTCCAGTCCACGCTGAGAATAAAGGGTTAAATGTTCATTGACACAAATGTGTGGTCAAGAAGGCCTGGAAAACTAATGCTGTTTCACTGGATATGTCAGGTTAGAGAATATCAGCGCAAGATCTGGCCCAGAGTTTGAGAGAAAATAATTAAGAAATAATGCAGCTGCTACATGATGGTGTGGGGAAAATTAACATTTTACCTTTGGTCTTATCACAGGATTTAGAATGTGCTGAATGTAGCTATGCTTACATGTAAGCAGTATGTTGAAAATCTCTAACACACATGCGCAGATCAATGGTATGAAGAGAGAGTATAAATTATGATGCAGTGCCAAGGGGTCTAAGTAAGTTTCTGCTTTAATCCACCCAATTCTGACCCATGTTATTTTATAAATAGTTTGTACCACAATAAGTTTCTAGATATATATTTAATAATTGTTTATAAACCAATAAAGTATTACAACATAGATTATATAACATTTATTTCATCATGGAGTATTTAAGCCACAAGTGACCAGGTACCACTAAAGTACGTTTGTAATAAATATGTTTTATATAAGCCAGTGTAATTTGCATATGCATGCCTGTGTACCATCTTTTAATGCTCTAAACTCTGAGAAATATTTAAAAATGTGCGAGAACACAGTCCTCACAGAGTTCATATGGGGTTATTTGTTTGTATTTTTTTAATTTTTAGATTTAGAAAGCAATGCATTTTAAAAGGTTCGTTATTCAAATCCATCTGGAACATCACTTTTATTAAATTGTGTGATGATTTATCTCTTGAGAATAACCAGATGTTTTTATATTTCTACTACCTAGACACATGGAAAGATTCAGGATGACCAATGAGTATTGACTGACATGCAATATATTTTGAGAACATCTGTTTGACTTATGACATCATACATTCATAGGTTGGTGACTGTAAGCATTTCTATTCAATACAGAAGCAGTTTGCACTGTTTGTTAAAGTCTTCAAGTCCTATATGACAAAATATGTTTTAATTTCAACAGCAAAATTAGAAAGTCCACTTTGGTTAATACATCTTCCAATAGCTGTACAGTTCATGCACCATGTGGAACCCATATTAGCTGCTGACACTGGTTATTAAAGTCAGACATTACATCTGATTACATTTAATTATTCAGAATCTCTGTAGCATGTAATAAGATAACTTCCAGCATAATTAGAAACACAGCACCATCTTTTTATAAAGGAACTGTTTGTAGACTCTCAACAGCAACTGCAATAGCCTACAAACTTTTTCACATGTTTAGGAAGGAATTTAAAAATTCTGTTTAGAAATTGTCACTCAGGAGAGATGAATTTTCTGTTTTTTTTTTTAAGTTGATATATAAAGGAATCATCACTCTTGACCAGAAAAAAAGTTCTCTGTTATATATTAATTGTACGTCTTTACCAGGATTTATAATATTATATTTACTATTTTATGCTACCATTAAACACAATTCTTCCAATACAGACACACACTAATATAACATAGTTTCCTTTGTTCCTTTTATTAGCACTTGTAACATTTGACTTAACCTGCCCCTTCTAAAAGTGAAAGGTGAACACTATGTTAATAATGAAATTCTATATAAAATCAAGACAATAATTTTTAATATTGTAATATAAACACATATAATTGGAAGAGAGTTGAGTATAGTTTTACAGTATTAAATCACTTTTTTCTATACAGAATCAAGTTTTCTCCAAGTTATAAAGTAAGTGTATCTATTCAACACTTAACTTTTAGACAAAGTATATTAGACAGATTATAGGTTAGCCCAAGATCCTAGCTCATGCTCTTAGTTTCAAATAATAATGAGAACAAGCTTTTCTTTCGGAAGCCTGAAATAGCTACCTCTATTCAGTTAATTGATTTCCTTTTTTTTTTTTTTTTTTCCTATGAAAATTTCTTTAATTTCATCTTCTGGAAATACAGGTTTCATTTTTATCCTTTTCTTAACCCTCCCAAAAGAGTGCATAAGAGCAACAAACTAATATTTTAAGACTTATTTTTGTGTTAATCCTCTGCACATAATCCTGCTTTGTGAAAAGACAAATGAGATTTTACTGACATTAATCCTTTACTTTAGGGAAAAGGTAACATATAACATTTAGTGTAGCGGAGAAAAAAGCAAGGGATTTATTTGAGATTTTAATATTGAAACCTTGGTTATTCTGTGTTACTACTAGGTAGCTTTCTTAAAGGAAGAGCATGGACATTTTATGAATGTTACCCTGGAACGTCTGTATTGGGAGATTCTAATCCAAGAAGTCAATTTACATTCTACCAGTCATCTGCTTTCCCATGCCAGCCCTCAGTAACAGTGAGGAACTCCCTAGTGCAAAACAATTTTAAGCATAAAAATTCACTTCAACTGGAGCTCACCACAACTGGTCTACCAGATATTAGGACAGGAGGTTCACAGTTTCTTACGTATGTTTTAGCATTGAACTTAACTAGAACTCTGAGAAAACTTAACAAGTACCTGTATATTTTGTCTTAGTTTAATTGATTTGGAAAAGTTTTTAGAAAGATAATTTTTGTTAAGCCATTATAGCTTTGTACTCAAGAAAAACATACATGGATACATGCATTAAAAATCTACTCAAATATTTACCAATGATTTAATTTTTCCTATATCCTATTTTTACAAAATTTTGAATTCTGGAAGATGGGAAATAATAGGTAATTCCTGTATAAGATACGGCAAATTCAGGAACATTGCGGCATATATTCTCATTCTATTCAACTTCAAAATGCAGTATTCTGCATTACTATAGCAGACATTCAATTACATTTGGTTGATGTTGGGAAGATAGTGTCAAAAGTTATGTCAAATAAGTTGCCAATTTCACACGATATTTAATTTTTGAATGGAATCACATATGTACCACTACCTGTATAATTTGGAGCAGAAATTAAAAAGTATAAAGCCTGGTTTCTGTTACCATCAAAAAGTCTTTCTTATAAAGCACTGCACAGCTGTGATGAGATATACATTCAGCAGTGACTGCAAAAGGAGACTAAAGCAATGCCACTCTTTGTTCCTATTTCCCCCTAATTCTTTTATGTTACATGTAAGAATGGTATGAATCTCACAATATTTCACTTCTTAAGAACATGAGATGTATAATTTTTTAAAAAAATACTCAATGTCCTTTCTGGTGGGGCATGAGGAAGAAATAGTTTCATGATTAATTGGGCATTCTGATAATGAATATTATAGGATAAAAATGAAGGGTGTTTCTCTTCTTTTTATACCCATTTTCTTCATAAAAATAGTTCTGATCTTGAAATAGTGGTAGATTCTTTACTACTATGAGTAAATCAGGTCAGTGATTTAAACACTGTCTATACCTCCTAAAGAATAATTTTATTTTCCTATTTAAGTCTATAGATGTCTGTGGAAACAGAGGTTAGCATGAACTCTACTTGAATGTTCTACATTTTACAAGACAGATTTCTTTCTTTTCCTCTTGCCCCAACTTCAAAAAACAAAATAAAATAAAAAAAGCAAAAACAAAACACTGCATGCTGAATCAAATAAAGTTGGAAATACCTCCATATCAGTGAATTTAATGTTTTCATTTAGAATAGTTTAAGCCATTGATCTGTAATCACTGAATGTTTATTAACTGCAGAGTTAGAAACCTGAGCAACTGATCCATGTGCACACTTGTGAGCACATATATATGAGATTCACTTCTGTGAATGTGTGTAAGTATTAAAAGAATTTTTAATGAAGGACTGATTATCCAAACATTTATGATATCTCTGTTTTGCTTATTAAATCTTCCTCAGCTGTTTTAATGTTGCTATTAAATCAAAGTATCAAACTAATTTCAGCCTCAACTGTAATGACTTTGGTATAAAGGAAAAACTGGCCTTTTCAGTTCTGTTACTTTAATCTGTTCACTGAGACCAGAACTAAAGAAGTTATCCTGCCTTATTTGAACCCATTTGTATGTCTCATTTTAACTGTCCTGTAACTATTGCTTGTAAGGGTTTGGCAGTCGAGACAATTATGCATTCTTTCATAAGTGGAATGGCAATGACTTCCATTGTAATAGTTAGCTTTTTCAAAATTTGTAAAATTCTGTTAGAGGAGGGTGTAATTGTGAATTTTTATTCTACAAACAATATAGCACATCGCATCATCCATTATGTGAGTTATAATATGTTGTCTTCATTTGAGTTTAAGACAAAGTAAATTCTTAAACATTTAATTTTTTAAAAATGAAATGATATGAAACAAATGACATTAAATCTTTTTTCTAATAATCAGGAAACTAACTTTAGTCAATTCAAGTTTGTTTTTATGATATGCTAAGTTTTATGTCACTCTGGAAGAAGTAGTTAATATCTCACTCCCAAATAGATTCCAACAATTTAGCATTACTCCTTACCTTTAAATGTCAAATATTATTCTTATTTAGATTTACTGGGATGTCTGTCACTAGTATTAAAACATTTAAGGTTGGGCAACTATCAACCAAGTTGGGCTTATGTTTTATTGCAATGTAATTATGCTTATTTCATAGAAGGAAAAAAATAAATAAACTTCCACCACTTATGCACATATGCAAGAGATTTATCCGTATATACTCATTAATGTTATGTACTGCCAGTTTGATATCTGCTTTCCTTCAGTTCTTACTCTGGCTGCAGTACTTGGACTGAATATTACTTTGGCTAAATTGAACAGTTCCTTTTACTTGATTGCGTGCATCAACTATTCAGTGATGAAATTCCTTTGCCTGTATAGAGTTCCACCATTTACTTCAAAAAGCTAATCTATTTTGCTTAACTCAACTTTTCTTCAAACCAGAAGATTTCACATTGGTAGAATACAAAGTTAAATAATTTGAACATAACCTTGAGGTGAATTCTTTCCTCTCCATGTACTCAATTACCCTCTTTGAGCTTTTCATAAAGCAAAGTACTGTGGAAAGCTGCACTGCCAGTGTAGCCCAGACCAAAGTGACAGAGGGAAGAGGTGCTCTGGGGAATGCTGAAAATGCAATTTCTGCTTCTGCCTTGGAAGTTTAGAATCAACAACAGTCTACTAGAAACCATTTTCTTTCTGGATGATCCATTTACTGTGTGATAAGCACTGTCATGTAGTTCGTATCATTTCTTGGAAGCAGACCTTTTCATACAGTTAACTATGTGTAAAATTGTCTTTCTTTTCTTTCGTATGTGACATATATCCCAAACTTACAGCCAGTCTCCCATGCACTTTCACAAAACAGTCTGATCTCCCTCTTAGCATTTGATTTATGGGCACTTGAAAAACAGACATGTCCAGAATGTCTTATTGCATATATCTTTTTATACTTTTTTTTTATTTTGATGAGCTTTCTATTTTTAAATTAATTTTACTTAACATTTGTATCTTTTTTTTTTTTTACCTAGAAACCTTTTAAGATACACTAACTTCATGCTTTTGATATAGACAATTCAGGAACAGGATGATTCTTGCATCCTACTCTCCTTCCCACCCTTCTTCCTCCTTCCTCTCCTATAAAAGGGCTGTTAAAAATCATTGCCTCTCAAAAAGTATCTATTTCAATTCTATAGATTAACTTTTAGGCATTCGTAACTTTTTAAAATGTGAAGCTATTTGTATTTCATTATTTCATGCTTTTAGAGATTATTCTGCTACATAGGACACTATTTTCATTACTCATAGGTAGTATTATAATCTCAAGGACTATTTATTGGGAAGAACACTAACATTCACACAAAGTCTGAATGAGCCTCTTTTTCTACTAGTGTCCTTTTATTAACAGTTATCATTCAGCCAAATTTGGAGGTCATTTTACAACACGGATTTTTTTAAACATTTATTTAGTAAATATAAATTACCAAAGTACAGTTTATGGATTACAATGGCTTCCCCCCCCCCATAACTTCCCTCCCACCCACAACCCTCCCATTTCCCGCTCCCTCTCCCATCCCATTCACATCAAGATTCATTTTCAACTATCTTTATATACAGAAGATTGATTTCATATATATTAAGTAAGGATTTCATCAGTTTGCACCCACACAGCAACACAAGGTGTAAAATACTGTTTTAGTACTAGTTATAGCATTAATTCACATTGGACAACACATTAAGGACAGAGATCCTACATGAGGAGTAAGTACACAGTGACTCCTGTTGTTGAGGTAACAATTTGACACTCTTGTTCATGGCATCAGTAATCTCCCTAGGCTCTTCTCATGAGTTTTCAAGGCTATGGAAGCCTTTTGAGTTTGCAGACTTTAATCTTATGTAGACAAGGTCATAGTCAAATTGGAGGTTCTCTCCTCCCTTCAGAGAAAGGTACCTCCTTCTTTGATGGCCTGTTCCTTCTACTGGATCTCACTCACAGAGATCTTTCATTTAGGGTGTGGGTTTTTTTTTTTTTTGGCCAGAGTGTCTTGGCTTTCCATGCCTGAAATACTCTCATGGGCTCTTCAGCCATATCTGAATGCCTTAAGGGCTGATTCTGAGTGCAGAGTGCTGTTTAGGACATCTGCCATTCCATGAGTCTGCTGTGTATCCCGCTACCCATGTTGGATCGTTCTCTCCCTTTTTTATTCTATCCATTAGTATTAACAGACACTAGTCTTGTTTGTATGATCCCTTTGACTCTTAGACCTATCAGTGTGATCAATTGTGAACTGAAATTGATCACTTGGACTAGTGAGATGGCATTGGTAGGTGCAACCTTGATGAGATTGTATTGGAATCCCCCTGGCACATTTCTAACTCCACCATTTGAGGCAATTCTTATTGAGCATGTCCCAAATTGTACATCTCCTCCCTCTCTTATTCACATGTTTTAAGGTCAGTACCAAAATTATTTTAATATTACCTTTTAAACATGCCATACATATTCAGGCTAATTAAGGATAAAAACTGTGTTGTCTGTTAGATTAAAATGGAATGGTTAAAAATAGTTAACATTGATGATGGAGTTTGTTTTCTATATTTGCATCAATTTCATTCAATAAGTGCATTAAAATTTTATATTTATATAAAACATTTTCCTTGCATCTTGTGTACCCATATTTGAAAAAACAGAGCTCGTTGCAATGGAAATAATGCAGCTACTTTCTGGCTTCTTGAGATCTCTCACAAATTCTATTACTCTGAAGATATTTATCTGAGAGACAGAGAGACATGGATATGAATTATTCTTTAACTTACCCAAGCATAGTTGATTTGCTCTGGACTCCAATATCCCCACTTGCAAAAATAGTGTACTAATTAATTTTGCCTTCATTGGTCAAGAAAATAAAGAGAAAATGGAAATAATGTCCTAAGTGTCTTAAGCCTAAAGGGAGATTATTATTACATGTTATAAATATGGCTCAGCAGCTATTTAATTCTGTTTGCATTAATTTTCTAACCACCATTAGAGTGGTTGTTGAAAATTATTTTATTTATTTTTAAATTTTTATTAATAAAACAAAATATTTCATATATTTCATAGGTAGCATTCTAAGAAGATAACCATATTTCCTTCCTTCCCATTCACTCTCCCTCAATACCCCTCCTACCTTCCTGTCTTTTTTTTTTCCTCTTTAACATTTTCAAAGACATCATTTCAATCCACTTTTTCGTTACCGGCTCAATTCACCACTAACGATAATCAACAAGTAAAAAGTAGAAAAACCACAGTTCCACAGGAGTATAAACAAGGGATAAAAACAAAAATCATATCAACTGGTTTTTAGTTTATTAATCTTTATCAACTCAAGATGGTGTAACATTTCTATCATGCATTTTTTTTTCATTCTTTGTCATATTAAGACAAAAGCACCCTTCTTAGAAACCCACAAAAGAACTCCTACTTACTCTCCAAACAGAATCAGTGTACACATCTCACAACCAGTCCAGTCATGGTAAATATACTGAAATCATACTGGTTATCTAAGGTCGGTAAGTATCTGGTAGTGGTAGATGGCTCAACCAAATACAGCCTCTGGCAGCAGAAATTAAGCAGGGGCAAGTTATAGGCAAATAATTAAAAACACATCCTTTAAATATACTAAGCTTGTGCTAAGTGACGTTAGAACATACAGCACTTTTCTAGCACAGTGGTTGATGCATAGTAAGTGCTCAGAAAAGAGAAAGTCAAGTCATTTCATACTATGAAATAAATTGAGCTTCCATTATGTTTCATGGTCCCTGCAAACTACTGGCCATAAAAATGTATTGAACACTTCATGAAATCAAACATTTGACTATGAAGAGTCAGAAAATAGAGTACATAAATAAAACATGCAAACAAGGTAACATACTAACTTATAACTAATATTACTTATTTTATGATAGGAAGATGTATTGAAATGAAAGAAAATAAGAGCATTGTTCTTGGGCTTAGATGGGAGTGTAGGTCAAATTTAAATGAATACTGTGATGGTGCATTTGTCCTTAAAGTATGAACGGTTGTTAGCAAGGGGGAGAAACATAGATAGGATTTTCTAGGGAAAAGATACAAATTAAAACATAGGTAGAGAGAGAACCAATTGCAAAGGTATAGGTTCTTCTTCCCCTTTCATACTTGTGTAGCAGAGAAGGGCTTTGAAGTCTAGGGAAGAGGCTCTTTGTTTTAAATTGGAGAATTTAAGCTGTATGACTGGTGAAACATGTTTTTCTTTTTTGTTATCAGAAGCTAGATTCAATAGCATAATGAAACGACATCATCTTGGCACTAGTCCTGATTTTCAAGCTGGATATTCATAGTTTGGGATCAGTGGTTTCTCTTTTGACTTGGTCAAACTCCAAGGTTTAAGCAGTGCTTGTGGCTAATGTATTCAAGACAATGAGTGACAATTTGCTACCATCAGCTCCCTGGTGAATTTATTGCCTTACTTGATTGTCACAATTTTTCATGGAGTAATTCATGAGGCTAGATCAGTCTAGGATAAGGTGATCCTTCCCTTTCAAAGGTAAAACAATTAACATTAATTGTTTTGAAAATGTGTTGTTAAACATCCTTCAATGTACATTGAAAAACTGTAATTTTCCGGAAACTTAGTTTTAAAAAAAAACTGTTTTATCAAAATTAATGAGTTTAAACCTAAAATTGCTTACACAATTCAATAGTCATCTCCTCTTTTAGGGACCACATCTTAGTGGCTTGCCTTAGTGGCTAGTTTGTGCACTACCTTATGAAATAATGTCACATAGGCTCACCATTCAGAGGCTTCTGTTTCTGTGGACCATTTCTTTCCATCTTTCTTTTCTCTTTCTTCTAATAATCACTTAAAAAGGGACATCAATTTTGCTTTATAAACCATTGAACCAAGTCAGAAAATGAGACATTAGTCTTTCTCTTACATAATCATACCATGCCTTTATCCAATTTCTTGGGAGGTCTTTCTTATGTTTTAAAGAAGATTCTACAATATACAAGCAAATCTATCTATGTAGAATAACTGTAAGCACACTGTCTACATGTGGTTTCAGTTTGGGGTATATAGTAGAATGTGTTATTATTTTAATATTCTATCCTCCCTCAGTTAACATATTCACACATCACATCCTTTGCCATACCACTTGGATGGTCCCTAGATCCCTACTCCAAGTCTCAAAGTTTAGCTCTGCAATTTGCTTTGCTAATGTTGACTAAAGGAACCAGCCCAGATGTTTTAAATGCTTATACCACTGTGCCCATTCCAGAACATCTTAAATATAATGAGAAAAGCATAGCTGGTTTTGTTACCGGGGAATGGCAGGGTTCTTGTCTCGCCCAAGAAAGAATTCAGGCATGAGACAGAGTAGTGGAAAGTAGAAGTAGCAAAGTTTATTAGGGTAGGGACATCCACAAGAATGGACGGACACCTCTGCGGACAAGACCTGAGAGAGAGAGCCCAGTTGCTCGGACTTGGGAGGGGGGGGGAAGGATAGAGATTACATGGTTGAGTAGAGAGATTACACCTGACCAGGTCAGGTGGGCCGCTCAGCAAAGAGGCATAGGGATGAGCACGCAGTCCAGTTGAGGCGGGGGGGGGGGGGGGGGGGGGGTTAAGGAGATGGGTCTTTGTCTTCACACATCTCCTCCTGAAACAAAGGACTTTATGGATGCAAATGTTAAGAAGCTCCTCTCTGAATTTTCCCTTGAAGGTATCAGACAGGAGGAAGGGTGAGCAGGACCCCCTAGAGAATCAGGATCCAGAGCAGGGTGTTTGAAATGCAGATACTGGGCTGCATCTGGGAGATTGTGGAAGATTTGTCAGGCAGAGGGGGTGGGGACCCCCCACCTGGCAGGTTATCTGGTAGAAGGGGGCAGGGGAGGATGCGAATACCGGGCTGCCCCTGAAACATTATCAGGATGACTTTGAGATGCAGATGCATATGCTGGACATAGTCTTCTCTTTAGGCCTGTTACACACACATAAACTCATATCTAACTTCCTACCCAACAGTTTCATCAGCTTATCTCAGGCAGAGAAGACAGAGAGGAAGAAAGACTTACAGAGCAAAATATCTCAATCAAATCTCTACCAACTGTGTATTGACTAATTCCCATCAAGATCCAAAGCATTGAAAGGAGAACCACAAAGCTCATCAGAGCCATTAATTTAAACCAGTGACTATTAACTGGCTCTCAGTGGATCTGAAAATTCATGAGAATAAATTGTTAGAACTTTAAGCACTGATGTCTGGAATCATTTGATATTTAGTATTTTTGTGGCAATCGCAAATGGAATCAAGGTGTAGTCCAAAATATCACGTCACAGAAAATCAATTCAATTTGGTAGTAGGTAAATATCAGACATCACTGTTTTTAAATTGTGCACATTTAAGTTTATTTAAGAAGTGGGAAAAGAATGACAACAACAGGTTTACCATTTCATTTTTTAACCAAAGATGGTTTGGTTAAATCTAGAAATGTGGTTACATCTAAAAAATGTAACCCATTACTGAGTCTGATTTTATTAAGTAATCCCAACCAGCATCCTTTTGTATAGATACAAATTCATATCCAGTCATCACTCAGTTTGCTATTCTCTAAGGAAAATGTCCCACAGTTTGAAAGTTCACCTTCATGTAGATTACTTATTTTCTCAACATTTTTTTTCTTTTTTCTTTTTTTTTTTTTAATTTGTTAAGTGCTACATCCTTTGCCAAACTTGACAATTCGGTACTGCATATAATGTGAAAATATTTTTATAGATAGTCCCTTTGTAAATTACAATTTAAAAATTCAAACCAATACTATGACACTCAATGTATATTTGACATTAAGTTAAAATGAGAGCATTAAAGAACTGTTAGTTTTGAAAAGGAAAATAACATTGTATACACTAAGATAACATTTTTTTTCTCTTTTGTTGTAGGCAGTTTAATTTTTCTTGATAGCAAAGCTTTTCTGACTTTCAAGTTATTGTGTAGACTTTGGAATAAATACCAAGGTGGAATTTGAGCTTCAAACAGTATCTCAAGCACCATTTGTAACTCCTGTTTCATTTTTACAATTCCTAGTCATTTTATACTTAACCAACATACCTCAGGATTTTTCTTAGATTTAGTTCAAAAGTGTGTTTCTGTTATATCCCATCGTTATAAAATATATTTTTCTGATAACATGATAGCTAAAATAAGTTTTCTTTTTTTCACATGTACATAGCAGGTTGCATATGTTATGTCTATATGTCCATATGTCAAGAAAATAAATACTCTTGAGAAATAATGCTTTAAAATGCAAACCTAGACTCAAAATTACTTTTACTATAAATGTTATTTAATTTATTTAGAAATTAAGCAAAAGAGAAGCTAAGGTTCAAAATTACATAGAAGCCTAGTCAAATTTTAATGTTTTAGTTATCTGATTAATACCTTTTTTAGAATCAAAACACACATTAAACTTAATACATTTATGTTACATTTAAAATACAACACAAATGTCTCCAAAACTTCTGCCTGATGCTAAGACATCCTACAAAGATATACTAATTAAAAAAAAATGGTACTGCCTAAAATCCAACATATAGATCAATAGAAAAGAATAGAGCCAAAAACTAATTCACATGCACACAGGCAATTGCCTTTCAACAAAGGCATCAAGAACCTACCTGAAAAAAAGCAGAGTGTTTTCAATAAATAATATGTACAAGAAAAAAAAAGTAAATTTCTAGTCCTTGATATATTAAAAAAAAAAAAAAAAAACTCAATATGGATAAAATAACTAAAGACCTAAATCTTTAAAATTGTGAGAAAAAACATTTTTTTTTGACAGGCAGAGTGGACAGTGACTGAGAGAGGCAGAGAAAAAGGTCTTCCTTTCCCATTGGTTCACCCCTCAATGGCCACTGCGACCAGCACACCACGCTGATCCGAAGCCTGGAGCCAGGCGCTTCTCCTGATCTCCCATGCTGGTGCAGGGCCCAAGCACTTGGGCCATCCTCCACTGCTCTCCCGGGCCACAGCAGATAGCTGGCCTGGAAGAGGGGCAACCTGGAAAGAATCCAGCGCCCCGACCAGGATTAGAACGCAGTGTGCTGGCACCGCAGGCGGAGGATTAGCCTATTGAGCCTCAGCAGTGCTGGCCAGAGGAAAAACATTTGAGATGTACATCAAAACATTGGTGTAAGCAATGATTTTTTTGATAGAACCCCAAAAATGCAACCCACAAAAGTAAAACTACATAAATGGGATCATATCTAATGCAGAAGCTTCTGCACAGCAAAGGAAATAAATAAAGTGAAGAGCATCCAACAGAATGGAAGAAATATTTGCAAGCTCTTTACCTGGCAAAAAGATTAATATCAAGAATATAGCAGGGACTCAGAAAACTTAACAACAAAAAAATTTGAACCATTCCTGTCAAGAAATAAGCAAAGATGTTGAATAAACAGTTCTGAAAAGAAGAAAGAAAAATGGCCAACAAATATATTAAAAATGCACAATATCACTTGCCTTCAGGGAAACACAAATCAAAACAATATCACCTCACATCTGTCAGAATGGCTGTTATTGAAGAGACAGACAGTAATAAAGGCTAGAAAGTATGGTAAGAAAAGGGAACTCTTATGCACCGCTGATGGAAATGTAAAACGGATAGGCACTATAGGAATACTATCTAGATTTCTTTAAAAATTAGAATTAGAACCACAAGACAACTCAGAATTCCCACTATTGAGTGTATACGCAAAAGACATTAAAACACTTTATGAAGCAGATACCTGCTTCACCATTTTTATTGAGCACTGAATTTTAAATTTTATTTGGGGGGTGCCAGCACAGTGGCTCATTTGGTTAATCCTCCACATGCAGTGCCGGCATCCCATATGGGCACCGGGTTCTAGTCTCGTTTGCTCCTCTTCCAGTGCAGCTCCCTGCTGTGGCCCAAGAGGGAAGTGGAAGATGGCCTGTCATTTGGAGCAAAATATATGGAACTGGAAGACATCATGTTAAGCAAATATAAGCCAGACACAAAAGGACCCTGCATCAGGTTCTCCCTCAGATTTGAGAAACTGAAAAAAAAAAAAAAAAAAAAAAAAAAAAAAAAACCCACGTACCAAATTTGAACACAGAATGGCATTTACGAGAGTCTGGTCGAGATGAGAGGGAGTTGAGGTTGTTTGGATAACACATTGGGGAAACTGTGTATGTCAAACTAGCACGAAATGTGAATAACGGGAAGTTGGGTGTGGGACATATGAATGGAAACTCTTTTTATTACTGTACAATTTTTATTTTGTAAATTTAAAACTATTTGAAATTAAAGAGTTTATTTAAAAATTACCATAGTATAGAATGGAAAACACATTGCATATGGGTCGTTAGCAATAACATGCTTAAAATTCTTCACATGACAGGTCTTTTTATTGCTTTCCATTTCTCTGTTTAGGACTGAGCTAGGCAATTTTTGTTTATTTTTTTCTTTTCTACTGAAACTCAGTTATTGACCACATAGTCATTAAAGCACAATTGTACAAATGAAAAAGAAGAATTCACACAATATGTTCACTGGCTCTGATAAATCAAATTAGAATTAAAAATCAGTAAATGAGCACTTAATCAAGAGTTTGAGATATTGGTTAAGATATCTATGCCCCCTGTAAGACTACCATGGTTCAAAATCTGGGCAGAACTCCAGCTTCCTGATAATGTAGACTCCATGAAGCAGCAGTGATGAGCTAAATTAATTGCATTTCTGCCACCCACGTGTGAAATCTAAATTGAGTTCCAGGCTCTGTCTTTAGTTCAGCTTGGTCCAATATTTTGTGGGCAGTTAGGACTGGACTACCAGATAAGAGTGCAATCTCTCCCCTCTGTCTTTCTCTCTTTCTTTCTCTCTTCCTCCTCCTTCACTCTCTCCCCTTCCATTTCTATCTCTCAGCTGACTTCTAAAAATTTTAAAAATAACTAAGTAACAGGAAGGTACCATATAAAAGTTTCAAATACTCAGAAATTAGGCAAGATGCTTTTAATTAGTGCATAGGTTAAATAAGACTTAATAAAAAGCACATGTTGAAGTGAATGAAATGCATATAGTACTGCACCCAAATTTGTGATTTGTGAGTTGCAGCTATAACAATGCTTAGATAGAAATTGATAGAACTAAATACACTGAAAATGTGGGAACATTTTCAAATCAATAATCTAAAATAACACAAATAAATACAGTTTTAAAGAAGAAACCAATGAAGCAGTAAGCTGATTTCTTAAAATAGGAACAGAATTTTCAAGTTTTCATCATGATAAACAATAATGGTAAAAATCAGTTACAACTTTTGTGAACAAATAGAGATCAACAATACAGGCTAGCCCTTAGAATAAAAGGACAACAGAAAACATGAGAAACAACTCTACAGAAATAAGTGATATCATTGGGATGAAATCAATTTTCCTAAAAATTACAAATTACCAAAATTCAGCCATATGAAGTAGACAATTTAAATTGCTATGGGTCTATTAAATAAATTCTATTGTTAAATAGAAAATGTCCTTAACTTAAATTTCCAATGACAAATGATTGTAGAAGAAATTTCTGATAAAATCTTAAATAGGGAACAATGAAATAAACTGTACTAGGATTCGTGAACAGAGACAAAACACCACTGCCAGCAATCAGTCTTTCATTAAGCTGTGATAAGACCTTGTTGGCTGGGTATCCAAAATCCTGAGCCCTGAGTCAAGATGATTATTTTCTTACACATGTTTCAGCTTCTTTGTCTCCCTTATATGGCTACATGTATAGGTTTGATTGGTATCTTAATGTTACCTGACTGCAACATGAATTGATACAATACTGTTTATACATAGTTATTTGTACATAGTTTGTACATAGTTACTGATAATGTTTCTTTCACACACATAATGAGCTGTATGCTGTCTGGCAAGGGTTAACACCGTTGCTCTAGTTAGCAAGCAGAGTTACAAATAAGCAGATAGTAACCACAGTTGAAACATTCATTGACAAGCAGATAATGATCACATTCCATTTCCAGGGTAAGTTTCTTTTTCTCTTTCCGACCTTGGAGAGGCCTCTACAAACTCAATCTCTTTCAGAAAACAGCAGATGAGAAAATTCATCTCAACTCATTTTATGAATCTTATGTTATTTTGTTACCAAAGTAAAACAAATGTAGCACAAAAGAAGGGAATGACAGACCAATTTGCTTCATGAATATAGTTGCAAACATCCTCAAGAAAATATATGACAAATCAAATCCAGATGTATATAATTAATATATAAATAGTAAGTATATTAATCACATAAACCTTGAACTAATGAGTATTAATGCAGGGATACAAGGCTGGTTCAGTATTTAAAATCAATCAATATAATCTTCCTGTCTAATAAGCTAAAATGTAAAAAAAAAAAGTTCATATAAATGATACAAAATATGTTTGGAAGAATCTGCAACCACAGTTGATAAAAATTCTTGTTAAATTAAAGAAAGAGGGCCAGCGTTGTGGCATAACACATTAAGCCACTGACTCCAATGCTATCACTCCATATGGGCACTGGTGCTCCACTTCTGATCCAGCTGCCTGTTAATGAACCTGGGAAAGCAGCAGAAGATGGCCCAAGTCCTTGGGCCCCTACACCCACATGGGAAACCTGGATGAAGCTCCTGGATTCAGCCTGGCCCAATCCTGATCATTACATACATATAGCGAGTGAACCAGCGAATGGAAGATCTCAATCTCTTTCTCTCTCTCTATTTCTTCCCCTGTAACTCTGTCTTTTCAATAAATAAAATAAATCTTTAAAATAAATTATAAGAGGACTTCTTTATCTTGATAAAATGTATCTACAACAAACCTACAGATAACATTACATATTCTTATAGATTATTTATTTATATATGTATTTATTTAAAAGGCAGAGTGACAGATGGAATGAAGCACAAAGAATCTTTCATCTACTGGCTCACTCTCCAAATGACAACAGCCAAGGCTGGGCTAGGAGGAAGCCAGGAACCAGCAACTACCTCAGGGCCTCCCACATGGGTGACAAGATTCAAAGTATGTGGATCATCTTCTGCTGCTCTCCCAGGTAGCAGGCATTAGCAGACAGCTGGAATGGAAGCAGAGCAACTGGGATGCCAACCGGTTTACCTATATGGGATTCTAGTATTTCAAATGACTACTTAATCTGTTGTGTCACAATATAGGCCCCTAATATGCTTAATGATTAGCAGTTAAATGTTTCCTTCTTAGGTCCAAAACAAGCTAATTTATCCATTATCCTACTCTTCTTAAAAAAAAAAAATGGCCTTAACATAGCTTCTTTCCAGCAAATTGAGAAGAAACAAATCTGCCCTATTTGCCCTGTGTACATATTGTACAGATATACTCAGTTATAGTTCGAATTGTGTTTTTTTGCTTTACTTGACACTGCTGGGAAAGTGTTACATATTCAGTAGAAATTGTACTTTGTATTTTGAATTTTGACCTTTTTCTAGGCAGCTACATCTGATAAAATATTCTCTCAGGAAGCTGAGCAGTCACAATGAGTCACACCTCAGTCACACAATGACAAGGGTGACCAACTGATCTCCAAACTGTACTGTGTAGCTAAGCTCTGCTACATGGTAGATACATTTAATACACCTTCCATGTAGTACAGAAATGCATTTTACTCTTATGACATTTTTAACTTAAGATGAATTTGTCAAGGCCTTATCCCATTATGAGTTGAGGAACAATTGTATATTTAGAAAAACTTCAAAAACTATTAAGAACATTCAGTAAGTTCAATACACAAAAATAAGTAGTATTTTTATGAACCAGAAAGGAGTATGCCAAAATCTAAAGTTAATATATAATACCAGCTATAATTGACAAACCAGTTAAATATTCATGTATAAATATAACAGAAAAATATTGGAATTATATGCTGAAAACTATAAAATATTGATAAAAGAAACCAAAGATTTAAATAATTGTGGAAATAGACATACTCATGAATTAGGAACTCAGTATAGTGAGCATGCTATTTTTCCCTTCTTGATGTATAAATAAATAATACAAGGAATTTTACCCACCAACTTTCATATTTAATTAAACAAGTATATCAGGCAAATAAATGTTTTTTTTTTTCAGGTGTTTTGTAGAATTTGTAATTCTTTCAGTATCTAAGCATGAATCCACCATATGACCTGGTGTATAATGATAAGAAATAATACACAGGAACACACACACACACACACATCTGTACAGGAATATTAACAGCAGAATCGTTCATCACTGTCTTAAAGTAGAACATGTCCAGAGGTGTGTCAACATAACTCTGTATACCAACTGTGATGCGTCTTAATACAATGCTTCTCAGCAAAAAAAAAAAAAGAAAGAAAAAGAAAAAAAAAAAAAAAAAAAAGAAAAAGAAAAAAAAAAGCAAGGAAGACTTGCTGTATCCAACTGTGCTGAATCTTACACAGAAATGTAATGAGTGCAAATGCAAATGTCCAAAAAATACGTACCTCCCACTGTCCACTGTCCTTGAGTCCTCATGGACAAGTGGCTTTTATCTCCTCTCCTGGAGAAGAGGGTGAACTTTCTGACAGCTCTTCAGTGTGAGGAAGGATTGAGTGTGTCCCAGAAGATGGAGCTGGAAACACAATATGATCGTTCAAAAGCCTCCTTCCTGTCAAATACTTGCCAGTAGTCCCAGGATTAAGCTCACAGTTCACTCCTCTTGAGGTGGAAGTTACTGCATCAGTGGGGGCAATAAGAGGTATATGATGGAGTTCACAAAGAGGAAGTGAGAACAGGAGACTGGACACCAGAGTGCATGAGAGGAGCACTAGGGCGGCCAAACCTACACCTTGTGCCTGCCCAGGATGGTAAGTTTTATAAGGTTTTCAGATGTGATTCTACTGAGACGGGCCTGAGGTTTGCAAAGGCATGATTCAGTCTTGTTGTTGGTTCTTTAAATGTTCATCTCAAAACTGTTACTTTTCACTTCCTGCCAGTAATAATTCTGAATGTTGACACAGGTAGCTCTGACATGGTGCCCAAGCCTCAACATATTACAGGCTCTAGGGCTCACACTGCCAAGGCAGAGCACCAACAGCAGGCTCTGGGAAGGTCTCTGCTCTCACCATGGATGAGGCAAACTAGCAGGATGGAGTGGATCCTCTGCACTGGTGATAGTGGGAGCCTTGTGTGCTGTGACTGTGAGAATCTGTGACTGCACAAAAGGGCATGGGGTGTTGCAGGGTCTCTGGGCAGTCACTATGTCTGGTGTCCATGGCTCAGAACCCTCTGACAGCTTGGGTTGGTTAGTCACTGCTGAGGGTTATGAATCCTCCACAGTGAATACAACACAGATCCTTCATGTAGTTCATGCAGAAGTGCACTTGAGAGTTGTACCCACTGTGGGCTAAACCCAGAAGTGGATCTCCTTGGAAGGCAGGATATGATCTTACCCTCCTTTCTGGTAAGAAGAAAAGAACAACCATGCCCATCTTGGTTGTCACCCTGAATACTCCCCCATCACTGGAGCACCAACCATAGGTCCTGGACATAAACAGCTCACACCTCCAGTTATTCACTGAAACATCAGACACTCCACTAAGCTACAGAGGCATACTTCAAATCAATCCAAGGAGAAAACCAACAAATATTTCTACAAATACATAAAAATACATGCAGAAATTCAAACCACAAAAATAAGGAAAACAACATCATTCCTCTAAAAGAGCACATAAGCACTTCAAAATTAGAATGTGAAGATGATGAAGAGATTGGTGAAATGCCTGAAAGGAAATCAAAAGAATGATCATTGGATTACTAAGAAACAATGAGAGGTAAATTCCTAAGTTAAAGAAATCCATACATATTGTTTCTCAGTCTTTCAGCCAAGATCAAGTGTAGAAATCCATACATGACAAGGAGGAAAAAATTTCCGATAAAATTGAGTTTTGAAGAGAAATCAAACTGAAATATTAGAAATGAAGAAATCAACATGTCAAATAAAAAATACAGTGTAAAGCCTTAACAACAGAATTGATAAGGCAAAGGAAGAATATCTGAGCTGGAAGACAAATCACTAGAAATATCTCATTCAGAACAAAAAAAAAGAAGAAATTAGAGAAATTAAAAACAATGTTTGAGATTTATGGGATACTATCAAATGACTTAACATATGGGTCTTAGGGATATCTGAAGTTGTAGAAAGATAAAATGATTACAGAAAAAAATCCCTAGTTTGGAGAAAGATAAGGGAAATCCAAGTATAGGAAGCAAATAGAATTCTTAATAGACATGACCAAAAAGATCTTCATCACAATACATTGTAGCCCAAATTTCAATGGTGAAACATAAGGAAAAGTTTCTAAAATATACATGAAGAGAAACACCAGATTACTTTCAGAGGATCTTCAATTTGACTCATAGCTGATAGCTGATTTCTCTTCAGAAACCCTTCAGGCAATGAGAGAATATAGAGACATACTTCAAATCCTAAAATACAAAAGGAAAAAAAAAAAACTGTCAGCCCAGAATACTGTAAATATAAATGAATGTGAAATAAGACCCGTCCTAACAGAAATTGAAAGTATTTGAAGGATCTGTCATCATGCATCTAATGTTACAAATGATGCATAATGGTGTGCTACATAAAGAAACAAAAAATATAATCATTATTATGAAAGAATGTGGAGGCTGGTGCTGTGATGTAGCGGGTAAAGCCACTGGCTGTAGTGCTGGTATACCATATGGGCACTGGTTCAAGTCCTGGCTGATCCACTTCCAATCCAACTATCTGCTATTTCCTGGGAAAGCAATAGAAGGTGACCCAACTCCTTGGGCTCCTCCTCCCACATGGGAGACCTGGAAGAAACTCCTGGCTCCTGGCTTCGGATCCCTTCAGCTCCGGCCATTGTGGCCATCTGGGGCATGAACCAGTGGATAGAAGACCTCTCTCTCTGTCTCTCCTCCCTCTGTAACTCTGACTTTCAAATAACTAAATAAATCTTTAAAAAAGAAAAAAAAATAATGTGAAGGCAGAAAGTCTGCCATTAAAAGTACAAGAAAATCCAAAGAAAACAATAGGAATACTTAAGGAAAATTGGCAGGGCCACATCACTACTTATCAACAGAAACCTTAAATGTAAATGGACTAAATTCTCCAATTAATAAATAGAGTTTGGGGGCCAGCACCATGGCTCACTTGGTTACTCCTCCGCCTGCAGTGCTGGCATCCCATATGGGTGCCGGTTCTTGTCCTGGTTGCTCCTCTTCAAGTCCAGGTCTCTGTTGTGGCCCGGGAGGCAATGGAGGATGGCCTGAGTGCTTGGGCCCCTGCACCTGCATGGGAGACCGGGGAGAGGCAGCTGGCTCCTGGCTTCGGATCGGCACAGTGCTGGCCATGAAGGCCATTTGTGGATGGTGAACCAATAGAAGGAAGACCTTTCTCTCTGTCTCTCTCACTGCCCATAACTCTACCTGTCAAATAAATAAAAAAAAATAGAGTCAGGCTGAATGGATTAAAAATATAGACCCATCTATTTGCTGCCATCCAGAAACATACCTCACCAACAAAGATGTACAGACTGACATCAAAAGATTGGAAAAAAATATTCCATGCTAAGGGAAAGAAAAAATGAGCTGGTGTAGATATTCTAATATTAGACAAAATAAACTTTAGCACAAAGCTTTTTAAAAAGACAAAGAAAGACATTACACAATGATTAGGAATCAATTCAACAGGATATTATGCCTATAATAAAGGGTTATGGACCCAATGGCAGGGTATTGGACTATTTAAAACACATTTGAATTGTTCTAAAAGGAGACATGGACTCCAAAACAATGATGATAAGGGACTTCAACATCTCACTCTATCAAAGCACAGATAAGCTAAAAAGAAAATCAACAAAGAAATAACACAGTTCATCTACACTATAGATTAAAGGGACCTAATTGATATCTACAGAACCTCTCATCACTTAGTAGCAGAATACACAATATTTTCACCAGTGAATGGAATTTTCTGTAGGATAGGACATATGCTAGTTCATAAAGCAAGCTTTAGTAAGTTCAAAAAAAATTGAAACACATCAAATAAGTGACCTATCAATGCATCTCAAGGATCTTGTAGAACAACAAACCATACCCCAAATTAGAAGGAAATAAATTATTAAATTTAGAGAATAAATAAAAAATTAGGAACAAAGTACAAAAGAGCAGTGGAAAAACACCTCTTTTCTTGAAAAAATAAAAAGAATTACACCATTGTCTGAACTAATTGGAAAAAAGAAGACAAAAATTAATGAAATCAGAGATGATAAATGATATTTAATTACTGAGACCACAGAGGTAAGAACAATCATCAGGAAATACCAAAAACAGCTGTATGTCAAAAAATTATAAAATCTAGAAGAATTATATAGATTCCTGGACACATATAATTTATCAAAATTGAGTTGAACACATAGAAAAACTAAAAAGACCAATAACCAAGATGGAGATTAAATCAGTAATAAAGACCCTCTAAATAAAAAAAAAGCCCAGAACTGGACTACTTCACTGCTGAATTTTACCAGATATTTAAAGAAGAACTGATTCAAATTCTTCTCAAGATATTCAAAACAACTGAAAGGGAAGAAAACCTTACAAGCGTCTTCTATGAAGCCAGAATAACCTTAATGCCAAAACCAGTAAAAGACACAACAAAGAAAGAAAAATATAGACCAATATCACAGATTAACATACATGCAACATGCATGCAAAAATCCTCAAAAAAACTTGCTAATTGAATCTAACAACCCATTAGGATGATCATTCACCCAGACCAAGTGGAATTTATCCTGGTATGCAGGGTTAGTTCCATATTTGAAAATCCATAAATGTGATACATGACATTAAAAATTTGAAGAATAAAAACCATTTGATTATCACAACAGCTGCAGAGAAATCATTATAAAACGCCACACCCTTTTATGATAAAAATCTTAAACAAAGTGGGTAAAGAATGAACCTTCCAGAATATAATCCAGGCAATTTATAACAAACCCACAACCAATATTTTATTGAATGTATAAAAGTTGGAAATATTTCCACTAATAAGCAGAACCAGACAGGATGCCCACTTTCATCACTGCTACTTAATATAGTACCCAAGTTTTTTTCAGAGGCATTAATTAATAAAAAAAATCCAGAGGATACAAATTGGAAAGCAGAAATAAAATTATGCCTATTTGTAGATGGCATTATTCTTTATGTAGGGGGACCTTAATACTCCACTAACAGACTGTTGGATCTCATAAGAGAGCTTGGTAATGTGGCAGGATATAAAATTGACACAAAAAATCAATAGCCTTTCCATACACATACAGTGTCATAGCTGAGAAAGTAGTTATAAGATCAATTCCATTCACAACAGCTACAAAGATTTAATACCTTGGAATATATTCAACCAAGGAAGAAAAAAGTTCTTTATGAAGAACATTGCAAAATATTAAAGAAAAAAAGACAAAAAGTGAAAAATCATTCATGTCCATGGATTGGAAGAAATAATATCAACATGTCCATACCACCCATTGGGATTCAATGTAATCTCAATCAAAATAGCTATCAGATATCAGATCTAGAAAAAATGATGCTAGAATTCATATAGAAACACAAGAGACACTGAATAGCTAAAGGGATCTCAAACAACAAAATCAAAGACAGAAGCATCAGAATAACAGATGTCAAAATATATTACAGGGCAATAAACCCAGACTGATACTGACACAAAGATGGACATGTAGATCTTTGGAACAGAATAGAACCTCCAGAAATCAATTCACGCATCTACACTCAGTTAATTTTTGACAAAGTAGTTAAAAAGAATTCCTGGAAAAAGGAGAGCCTCTTGAAAAATTGGTTCTAGGAAAATTGGATCTCAACATATAGAACTATGAAACAAGACCCCTAACTTAGAATTCACACAAAAATCAACTCAAAATACATCAAGGATCTAAATCTATGAGCTTATAACCTCAAATTATATAGGATAACATTGGGGAAGTTCTGCAAGACATTGGCATAGGCAAGTAATGCTTGGACATGACCAAAAAACACAGGAATTTGAAGCCAAAATAAACAAAAGTAATTACATCAAACAGAGAAGCTTCTGCATGGCAAAGGAAATACTCAGCAAAGTGAAAAGGCAACCAACAGAATGGGAGAAAATATTTGCAAACTATTACACTAATAAAATATTAATATCTAGAATCTATAAAGAGATCAAGAAACTCAATAAGAACAAAACAAACAATCCAGTTAAGAAATAGGGAAATGACTTGAAGTAGCATTTTTCAAAAGTGGAAAATAAGATAGCCAACACACAAGAAAAATTCCTCAGGATCACTAATCATCAGGGAAATGCAAATGAAAACCACAATGAGATTTCACCTCACCCCAGTTAGAATGGTTTTTAAACAGAAATAAACAAACAAAAAATACTGGCAAGGAAGTTCAGAAAAATTTACCTTAATTTACTATTGGTGGGAATGTACACTAGTACAGCCACTGTGGAAGACAGTATGGAGATACCTCAGAAAGCTGAAAATACGTATACCATTTGACCCAGCCATTTCATTCTTGGAAATTTAGCCAAGTGAAAATAACTCATCATATGAAAGAGCAATCTGTACCCCATGTTTATTACAACTCAATTCACAATAGCTAAGATATGGAATCAACCTAGATGTCCAACAACTAATGACTAGATGAGGAAATTGTGAGATAGATAGATAGATAGATAGAGATAGAAAATGGAATACTCTTTCATTGTAAAAATCAATGAAATCTTGTCTTGGCAACTCAATGGATGCAACAGGAAATAATCATATTTAGTGAAATAAACCAGTCCCAAAAAGAAAAAAATACCATATATTTTTCCTTATCTGTGGTAACTAATTGGGCACCAAAATGTTATGTATATTAATGAAATTCTCAGTATTTTTGCTTATTACTATTTGAGGATCTTTTTACTTAGCGTAGTATTAATCTTATGAGAATAAAGTAAACTGAAGAAGAATATTGTAAAAATTCAGAGAGGGAATAAGAGAGGAAGGAGGAGGAAAATTGGGGGCACGTGTGGGAAGGAGGTTACAGTGAGAAGTATCACTAGGTTTCTAAATCTGTATATGTGAAGTACAGGAAATTTGTTAACCTTAAAATATTTTAAAAATGAATCAGTAGGCTAAAAATTCAAACAGAAGAGAAAATTTCCATAATATTTTAAAATTCCAGGACAAGTTATCTTCATATTTATTGTTCCAGAGTATGAGCAGATGGGGTCAGAAACTAACACTAGAAATACGTGAGGAGCAAGGTAAATATCTCTGTTGAAGAATTCAAAGGAAAGGACAAGGATAGACTGATGGTCTTCAATCACAAGCACAGAATTAAGAAATAGCCTATAGTTTCTTAAACACGCCCCCTAAATATTGGAAGTGCAAGATTCAGCAAGTGTGTTTTAATAGATAATTAAACTCAGGAAAAACATGTGATTGTTCACAATGTATAAGTGATGTGAAAAACTACTGTACAAAATTTGGATAATTTTAATGGTGGGATGGAGAAAGAATATCTACATACCCTCCCCTCAAAAAACACTTCCCCAAAAAGGGCAGAGAATAATTGGGAGTTAAACCAAGTACAATTGTTAGGGTCTTTATAATAGTGATTAAGATGCCCCCAGATATATAGATATATATCAAAAAATAATAGGAAGGTTAACATACAGAAAATAATATATATATTTATACATGTATATCACTTTGAATTGATTAAAAATAAATAAATCATCAAAATTTCTGGGGAATCAGTGAAAGTAGTACTTAGAGGAAAATTTGCTGCATCGTTGCAAATATTAGAAAAGTGAAGGATCTAAAATCAAGCCACCCCACTTTGAGAAACTAGATATAAAATAGCTTTTTAACCCTAAACACACAGAAGAAAGGAACTAAGACAAAATGGAGCTCCAAAATATGATACACTTTCTCCAGCCTGCACCAAAACAACATGATTTCTCACAACTTTGAGACTGGATCTGAAAGAGTCCTATACTTCTTCTTGTCCTCTAGCTAAGATAGCTGAAGAGAAAGTTGGTTCACAGTATTTGTGTGGGAAAGCACAAAACATTCGTGAAATAGTTTGAAATTGCTTGAGGGACTTGGAATGTGTTGATCAATTCCTAGATGGTGATTTCAATCGTATTTTTGCACATTGGGTATCTGATTAGGGTTACACAAGAATTCATGAGATTTCCATGTGGAAACGTGAAATCTTGTTTTAATAAAGATGATTTTGTACCATTTGTAAACCAGGGTGGCATAACTAAAACACAAGCTAAGCAATAAAAATATTTTTAAAAGAATTATACTCAACTTTGCCTTCATTTTATCACAAAATTTGGATTCTTCAGCACCAACCTTTTAAGCCTAGTTCTCATATTCTGCTTTAAATGATAGCCTTACTATGTATGAAAACAAGAGCATATATTTGGATGCATATGTATATCATTTATATGAAGATTTTTATTAAATGAACAATACAGATTAAATTTAATTATGTGATATTTATTGTGATGTAAATGTTAATTAGCATGATGATATTTAGAAAAATGTAGGAAGAATTTTATCGGTCTTTTCTGAAGATAATGTGCTCTATATTGTGAAGGCAAGAGAGTTTTCAGAACTAAATAATTTCTACTTAATTTTACTAATGTTAATTATATTTTATATGATATTTCAACAAATCATAGACTTCAACTTATGAAAAAGTAAATAGTTGCATTTATTTATAAAATTTTATCTTTCTACTATGCATTTTTAACTTAAATTCATTTGTACATTCTGAAATTCTAAAGGTGAGAATTTTTGAAAAAAAAAAAAAAAACTTCAGAACTCCATGCCAATAACACTGTATATGACAAGTACATAATATGAGTACAATAGTGCCTAAGGACAAGTTATATCTTACAATAACACCTTTGACTAAGTGCACAGAGTTTTCAGAACATTAAGATAAAAGTCATTTGCATTATACAGATTCTTGATTATCTTTGTTTAAAACAAAAAGCTTTGAGATTATCTCACATGGTGTTTTGGCCAACTCTTTTGATTAGTCTGGAGTTAATCAGTTCTGTCTCCATTCTTTCATTAAGGTAAAAATGTGTTTTGAAGTTCCTTTTCTATAAAGGGCATTGGCGTCGGTGGCAGTACATTTTCTCTTGGGATGCTCTTGCAATTTTGCTGTGCTAAATGTTTCCACTAAGCACTTAGTGAAGGCTGAGGTCACCTCTCTTGTTAAAGAAGAAAAATTACAACCCTTTAACTCAAAGTTTTCCAAAGTGCAGTGTAAATTGTAATTAAAGCCCAGAATTAGTTTTTGAAATTACATAGAAGTAATGTTTTATTTTTATTGTTAACCATTCCTTCTGTTAAGTTAAAAATAATTTGAAACAATATATTATGACCCAAATGACATTTGTCTTATTGAAAAATGCTGTGTGTTTTCTAAAACCTGGTTATGCCATAAGAGAAGCCAAATTTTCTTTCAGGTGTCTTAAGGCAAGGCCAACTTCTAGGTAAATATAACTTCTATAAAAGTAATGATAGTCACTGCTAGCTTAAGAATAAATAGTTAATAGTTTATTAATTAGAAGAGTAGCTAATATCCATTGAGATCTTTTGATAGCAATAATGTTCTTATAGAGTTTTGGTGACTTGATCAGCATAGCCCTGACTGTTAATGAACAACTTAATACATTATCCCTCTTAGTAGTTTTTTTTGTCTGTTCTACTTAATATGACTGGTTTAATTCTGTAATTAATACACAGTTATTCTTAAGTGTTGAAATTTTACTGAAATGTGATCCCTGTTAAACATAAGAGTGGGGATAAGAGAGGGAAGAGATGTACAATTTGGGACATGCTCAAGCTGACTTGCCCCAAATGGTAGAGTTAGAAACATACCAGGGGACTCCAATTTAATCCCATCAAGGTGGCATGTACCAATGCCATCTCACTAGTCCAAGTGATCAATTTCAGTTCACAATTGATCATATTGAAAGGACTAAGAGTCAAAGGGAGTTTTGCAATTCTCTTAACTTTACTGTGAAAGCTATACACTTAGTGTTATGCTTGCATGAGTTATCTTAAAGTCTTCCATCCCTAAGCTCAATTGCTAAGTCTATCTTAGGACACTTTTGCATTTTTTAGAATGGCTTGTAACATGCAATTTTAAAATAATAAACAAGGCTTATGCGTATAAATGACAAAAGGAGATACTGTGAAGTAAATTTGCTGTACTGAAAACAGTATTGAGGCAAGCATTTGGTGCAGTGGTTGAGATACCTGTTGGGACGCCCTCATTCTGTATCAGAGTATCTGGGTCTAAGTCCTGACACTGCTGCCAATTTCAGCTTCCCATCAAACTGTGCTCTGTGAGGTGGCACACAAGTAGCAGTCCCTGCCACCCATGTGTGAGACCACATTTGATTTCCAGGCTCCTGGCAATGGGATGGCCCAGCCACAACTGTGGCAAGCATTTGCAGGGGCAACCAGTGGTTAGAACATCTCCGGCTAGTGTCTGCCTTTGTCTCGTTTTCTGTCCCTTTAAAATAAGGAAAAATAAATATTTGTTTACAAAAGAAAATAGTAGACAACGAATTAGTTCTAATCTCCTTCCCTTCAATATGTACACACAATGAGAAATGCAATGATTACAACTGTTAGTTTTGGTAAGAAAATAATTGTTATGGTATATTCACTAGAATAAGAAAATGGTGAAATATAAATCAAATACCTATATGTTGTAAAATAAAACAATTCCGAGGGCTCTATGCAGGGTTCTAACGAGCTCCAATCAAATAACACTCCAAAAAGAAACCTGCCTTGGAGAATGGGCTCATTCTACCAGAAAAATCACAAAAAAGAAGAATCATTGGAGATATTAATTTTATGTTACTTTTAATTTTTTATAATTATTTATTTTTCAGAATTTTTAAATAATTTTTATTTTTTTTAGATTTATTTATTTGAAAGTTTGAGTGACAGAAAGAGAGAGAGAGAACCATCCATTAGCTCACTCCCCAAATGGCTGCAACAGCCAAGTCTGGGCCAAATGGAAGCCAGATGTTGTCACTGCATCCAGGTCTCCCACATGGGCGGCAGAAGCTTTCCCATGCACATTTGATGATGCTGGCTCAGAAGTAGTGCAGCCAGGGTTTGAATAAGTGCTGTGATATGGGATGCTGACATTGTAAGCAGTGGCTTAACTTGCTGCACATAATCCTGGGCCTTAAGGTAAATTTTTCAAAAAGGAAAATTTGAGCTATAGGTTTAAGCAGGTTAGTCTGATAACGCTGCACAGACCCTGTGGAGGAGATACATGCATTTGTATGAATTAGCCTCTTGGCATTGAATTGAAAATCAATATAATTCAATTTGCTTACATCTATTTACACCAAACAACATATTGCTACTTTCAGGGAGAGAATGGTTTGGTTATATACACAAGAGTATACGTTACAGAGAGTTTGCTTCTTTCTCTCTCTCTTCTCTTTTTTGTTTCTCTTTCTCTTTTGTAATGCATTTATGTTTTTTTTAAATTTTTAATTTGTTGTTCTGACAAAGTTAGGACTGATGACATGGCTTTGATTTATTTTTCAAAATAATGACAGAGATGCCGGCACTGTGGCTTAGCAGGCAAAGCCGCCGTCTGCAGTGCTGGCATCCCATAGGGGAGCCAGTTCGACTTCCAGCTGCTCCACTTCTGATCCAGCTCTCTGCTATGGCCTGGGAAAGCAGTAGAAGATGGCCTAAGTCCTTGGGCCACTGTTCCCACATGGGAAACCCGGAAGAAGCTCCTGACTGCTGGCTTTGGCCATTGTGGCCTATTGGGGAGTGAACCAGCAGATGGAAGACCTCTCTCTCTCTCTCTCACTCTCTCTGCCTCTCCTGTGTGTGTAACTTTGACTTTCAAATGAATAAATAGATCTTTGAAAAAAAAAATAATGACAGAGCCTGTATGAGATGTCCAGAAACTCATGTGGCAAATGTAAACCGAGTTCATCATTATACACATAAATACATAAATGCATCTCACCAAAATGTACATTTAATTACTCAAATGCACAGGAAGTAAGGTAGAATTAGTATATAGTAAGCAGATGCTGGTGCATCACTAGTCCTAAATTCATTTGCTGATGTCCCTAGGCAAGTATATTAAGTATTAATGGCTTGGCTTCAGGAGGTCAAGGCCTAAGCTTCACAAAAGTTTGTGCTTTGCACATAAAGCGCTTTCATGAAACTTGAAAGCTTGAAATCTATATCCTGAGTCAGAGGTTAGGCTATAAAATAAAATGGGCCATCCAGCATAGGAGAATGACAGGGACAATACTCACAAATTGGTTCTCAAAAGCAATTAAAAAAAGTTATCTATAAGGAACATTAAAAATTAAATAAAAAGTATTTTTTTCAAAGAATTTGGAAACGTATGAACAAATTTATTGATTCTGTCCAACATCATGGTTTATAACTAGTTAGGGGCAATAAAAATACAGAATCTAAAAAATAGTAAACATTAACGCGAAGCTAACAGTGTAATATTTGGTATTCCAATGTGGAAGGCCTTTTCTTCCTTTTTATTATATGAGAAATTGATACATATGTATTAATTTGGGCTTTGTCAGACTAAGCATTCCCCTTACGATTTTATGGTAATGAATAATGAAAAATAGATTATATTGTTTCCAGAGACATGTGAAAGCTTAACAAGAAAGCAAAACCAAATAAAGACTAGACAAAATAAATGAAATCCCCCCTTCAAAAGAAGATGCACAGCAGGTATTTGGTACAGCGGTTAAGATGTCACTTGGGATGACTGTATCCCGTGTGTGAGTGCCCATGTTCAAATCTGGCTCCAATCCCTGCTTCAGCTTCCTGGGGGTGGGCATTTGGAGAGTGAACTAGTAGATAGGATTCCTCTATGTCTCTCACCCTCTCTGTTTCTCAAATAAAGTTAAAAAAAAAAAAAAGACAATAGGGAAGGGATCAATACGAAAGAAATTAATTACTGCCTTGGTCCAGGACCATAGAGGAAGATCCTATAATGTGCGATGAGTATTCCTGCTTGTGTGTACGTGTGTGTGTGTGTGTGTGTGTGTGTTTCAATCAAAAGAATCCCAGGAGTAAGTGGGGAACACAAGACAGAGGCTAGAAGGGAAAAAACAAGGGTGTAATTCAAGCAGTGCAGCTGAGGGCGTCTTCACCCCAATCCTAATGGGACTCTGGAACAAAAGCTATGCTTCAAAATTTTTAGTCGCTAAGCTGCAGGTACAGGCTGCTGCCACATTCAAGGGTACACAAACGTGAAACAACAAAAAAGGATATAAGAAAGTCTGCACATGCTTATAACCTCATTTGCTGAAGAAACATGAAAGTGCACAATAAGGTAGTTTATTTTTTTTAAGATTTATTTTATTTATTTGAAAGACAGATTTACAGAGAGAGGTAGAGACAGAGAGAGGTCGTCCATCCGCTGGTTCACTCCCCAGATGGCCGCCAATGGCCGGAGCTGTGCTGATCCGAAGCCAGGAGCCAGGAGCTTCTTCCGGGTTTCCCACATGGGTGCAGGGGCCCAAGGACTTGGGCCATCTTCCACTGCTTTCCCAGGCCATAGCAGAGAGCTGGATCAGAAGAGGAGCAGCCGGGACTAGAACCGGCGCCCATATGGGACATATGGGATGCCAGTGCTTTAGGCCAGTGCTTTAACCCGCTGTACCACAGTGCCAGCCCCTCAATAAGGTAGTGTAAATGTTTTTAAATACTACAATATTCATCAAAATGCAAATATACTGAATTATCTGGGGTAAGTACAGATTGCCAAGTTCAATTACAGTAAAATCTAATTATATTATATTCATACTAGATACAGAAAAATCATAAAGATGCAGGAAAATTTAAAATACCAAACACTAATGGATTATAAGTTAATAAAACTTTAACGATTACATGAGCTTTACATAAATTCAGATGTATTGTTGACTCTGACAAGAGTCTTCACATAATGATAATTAAACTCACCAAAAAATGTATAATGAAAAATTGATGATAATCACTCAATAGCCCCAGAAATATATGGACCAAGGGACAGAATGATATAAAACATTACAAACTCATCTGAGTGGAAGATTTCCTTTAAATAAATTCATAATTATCTAAAATGTATTACTGAAATATACAGCTTTTGTTTCAATGCCGTGAGTTCACACTACGTGAACACTGTCTTATATACAAGATAATGTCAAGATACAAACTCTACAAATATCCCAATGGCATTTTCCATTCATCACTTAAACTCCTTCACTGACATAGCACCATAGATTCACATCACTTATTTTATAGTTTTTACAAATAAACTCATACACTATACAGCACACACTTATTTTATTGGAATTATTTTATACATCAATTTTTGAGTTTTAGCCATGTCATGGAGTGGAGAATATTTATTTTTCTCATTGTATATAGTATTTTATCATACAAGGATACTTCATAAAGTCCATGCAACAAAGAAATTAAAGGATGCTTCTATTTTCACGCAAAATTGCTTCAAGTACATATATTGAGTTTTCATAATATTTTTCCATAGACTTCTTAAAATCGTCTAGTGTGAATAAATGCTTATCCATTCTTCCCTAAATAAATGTGGATGTTTCAAGTTTTTAAACATTTTTATTAATTTATTAATTAATGTATTATTTGAAAGGGGTAGAGAGAGAAAAGAGATAGAGAGAGAGGATGACAGAGTGAGGATATCTCCCATTTGCTTCTTCCAGGAACTCAAGTCAGATCTCCTGAGTGGATGGAAGAAACTCAACTCCTTGAGCCATCCTATGCTCTCTTTGAAAAGTGTGCATTAGCAAGAAGCTACAATCACCCAGAGCAGAGCCGGGACTGAAACCCAAGAAATCCAGCATGAGATGCAGGTGTCCCAAGGACTGTTTTAGCTGCCATGCCGAATGTCCAGTTTTTGTTTATTACTTCACTATTAATAACATTTCTGTAATCATATTTGCAAATAACTATTAAGCTTATATATACGTATGAAGTGGCTTGTTTAGAATGTAGGTCTAGGTTTATCTTCAATGGCTATTGTTAAAGGGTTCTGTCATGTGATTTTTGAACATTTTAAGTATCCACCAGCATTGTGTGAAAGTTGCCTTTACTTCATGCTCTTAAGGAGCTGTTACGCTGTGTTGCTGGTATACAAGTATTATCTCAATGAAGTTTTATTTCTCATTTTCCTAATGACTGAATAGCATTTCTAACATGTTTGTTCTATTTTTAGATATTTGTGTTTTGGGTGTAAAGAGCTGAAAAATCTTTCAAGGCTTTTGCTCATTTTTCAGTTTTCCTGAACCCTTTTTGATTTCATGAGCTTTATACATTATGAATAGTAGACACTTGATTGCATATATTGTAGATCACTTTTGAAGTGTTTTTACTAGCTTGGAATCCCCTTTCAATGTAATTCAGTTTATCAATTCTCTTTTTAATCATCAAGTTATCAATATTAGTTAATTTCCTTGTCTTTCAAAAGGTAATCTAAATTATTTGCTAGAAAACTTCCTATTTTTACTTTTTTAAAACTAGGACTGATTTGTGTAAGATTAATGAATACTTAACTTATCCCATCTCAGAATTTTAACTGAATTTACCCACTAATTTACCACACTAACTTTGTTATAAAGTCTTCATTCATAAGTTACTTTACTTATTTCATTGATTTCTTAGTTTATTTTTATATCAGTAGCACATTTCAAAATGTTGCCAGTTATATTCTGCTACCTTGTAGTATTGTAAGGCTTCTAATCATGTCTTTTTATTTCAAGTTAATTTTTATTATAATTTCCTTATAAATGTCCATATAAATTTTTTATCAATTTCTATAAAATGGTGAGATTTTGAATGTGTTTAAATTTTTGTGTTATTCTGAAAATTTTATAACATTGTATTTTTCAACCCATGAGCATTTTGTGTTCCTCTATTGTTTAGGCCGTCCTCAATTTATCTGAATATTTTACATCTCAATAGAAGTATGTCAAAATTTTCATTACATTACTGTGTATTGATTTTTATGGTCTTTCAAATGGCACTATTTTGCATTTAATTCTTTATTGCTATGTGAAAAATGACTAATTCTCTATTTTACTTCATTTCTGGAAACCTATTAATTCACCTATTTCTAACTTTGAAAGGTAGAGGTCTTTTGCAATTATATGTTCACAGTCTATTACCTTAAATTACATTTTTCTAAATCTTGTACAGTTAATTTATTTTCTTATTCTTCTTACAATAATATCAAATAAAATATTGAAGAAAGATGTCCATCCTAAATATTTTATTTTATTTTTCATATATGGAATAATATTTTCAGTGACATAATAGAACATGATGTATAGATGGGGTCTTTAGTGGTTTATTAAATGATTTTGAGATTAATACAATTTCTTTTATTGCTTCTTTACATTAAGTATTTTTTTTATTTTTTATTTTTTGACAGGCAGAGTGGATAGTGAGAGAGAGAGAGACAGAGAGAAAGGTCTTCCTTTTTGCCGTAGGTTCACCCTCCAATGGCCACTGCGGCTGGCGCACTGCGGCCAGCACATCGCGCTGATCCAAAGCCAGGAGCCAGGTGCTTCTCCTGGTCTCACATGTGGGTGCTGGGCCCAAGGGCTTGGGCCATCCTCTGCTGCACTCCTGGGCCAGAGCAGAGAGCTGGCCTGGAAGAGGGCAACCGGGACAGAATTTGGCGTCCCGACTGGGGCTAGAACCCAGTGTGCCCGTGCCGCAAGGCAGAGGATTAGCCTATTGAGCCACGGTGCCGGCTACATTAATTTTTAAGCCATGGGTGGATGTTCAATTTTACAAAATATATGCTTTACTCTTGAGATTACAATAATATTTTGTTTCCTTTTTCTTCAGGTGGCTAACATGATTTAGCCATTATTCTGATGAAGTAGGTAGTAATGTTGATTGATTTTCAAATTTTGAATAACCAATCATCAATTTTATTATCTCATTGGCAGTATTTTTTTCTACCTTTTTGTAAGACTTTCTTTGTCTGTTTCCATCATGTGCCTGGGTTGTTTTTCTTTCCCTTTCTCAATTTGTCAAAGAAAGACCTTCTTTAATATTTAATATCTTCCAGCAGTTTTTGAAAATTGTCAGCCTCTGTTTATTTAGTCCCTCTTTGATTATTTCATCATCTATCAGATTAAGGCCTTCTTAAATTCCAATTATATGTAAGATTCTTAGTATGATTGTTAAAATTGGGCACTTGGTAGTCATGCCTACTGAAACTGAGCCTGGCCTTTCTTATTTCGGAGCTCTGTAAAATTCAGCAGTTGTTCATATTCTGGTGTCCTTATTTGTAAAACAAATATCACTATTGTACTCACATCAGATGACTAGATTAATATCAAGTCAGAAATATAAACATACGCATATATATAGCATTTAGAATATATCTTGTATTTTCTGTACTTAATAGTAATTTTTTCATATAGCTTTCTATATACCAAAAAGACAGAGGACTAATAAATTTTTCTAAACATGTTCTTCAGTAAGAGTGCTTATTGGCATTTCTTCTGTTGAATATGTGGTAAAATGTCATGGCACTTTGATTTTCAGGCATAATCTGTCAATAGAAATGAACTTTTTTTCTAAAAGCTGAGCTTATAAAAACTAGCAGAATACTGTTTATGTTTTAAATATCAGAGTGGCAAGTCAAAGAAGAAAACTAAGGAAGTTCTGTTGTGCAAAAGTAGCAATGAGGGAATTTTTTGTTTTTTCATAGTTTCCTGATTATTGGTCTGAAGATTTTGTATGTATTCAATTAATAGCAAACAATCATTATTATATAAACAAAACTATTTTGTCAATGCATTTTATAGGACAGTATTTTTATAAATATCACCCCCATAAAACCAGACACTGAACAAAATGACAAATACTAATAATAGACATATTATTTCTATATTGACAAATGTAACTTACTTTTAAACATGCAGATTATTTGTTAAAGCAAATTAAGATGTCTAGTAAAACTAAGTGTCAGTTATCATCTCAAAAGCATATTGTTAGTCCTTAATTTTATTACTGCTATTTTTGGTCAGTAAGCTCTATATTCATTATTTAAGTCTGTTAATAAATCCCCATTGGGCATCACTATTTCAGTTTTATGATATTTGGGTATATTGGAAAAAGAAAACCACAGAAAGTTATCTGATAATTCTCTACAGTCTAAAAAAATCTTTTGTTTTTCCTATTCTTTACATGTATAAGGAAAGAATTGGAAGTTTAAGAAAGAGCATTTTGCTTACACTAGTTTTGGAAAACAATTTTATGCAATTTGTTTTCCATTGAGCATGGGAGTTATAAAAACAAGACAAGTTTTCAAATCTATCTACACTGTAGACTTTATGTACAGAGAACACTGAAAAGCAACTCTAAGAACAATTGTCCAAAGCAGGAAATGCTAACAGCACAAGAAAAAAATAGGCAGCTTTTCTGCCAACTAGTTTGTGTTCTGATTAAAATGTTTTTTCTGCCTTTTGTGTATCCATGGAAGGAAGTCCAAGAGATGAAAGAAAAACTGGTATCAAAAAGTTAAGGTGTCTGATGCAAAGGGAATGATTCCTAAAGAAAGTACATTCTTATAATTAAGATACGTTACAGTTATAAGTTCTAGACTCTGTCAGAAATATGGTCTTACAGTATTAATATTTCTAAGTTATGAATCCCTAGTTGATATTATCACCATCCTTGTCTCTTTACATAATGATTTATAGCCTTTCTAAATATGATTCTTCATTAAAAAGCTGTTTTTTATGAATTCTTGGTTCGATCTCTGTGCTATAAAATTCACAATCATCTCTAAATCACATTCTGTGTCACTGCATGCTCTAATTTAGCATTTATAAAAGCTGACTTTGATGTAGTGTGGGTATGCACTACAAATGTTTATAAACATGAAAGATAGGATAAAGTGTAAATACAAGCTTGGATTTCATGTGCATATGCTTGGGTAGCAATGAACTTAGGAAGCTAATTTCCTAGAACTTCTGTTATGTTCTACTATTTAAAATTCACAATTTTATGTCTAGATTTACTTAATATTGATTTTATCAAATTGACAAATTTATTTATATAGATAACAATATCCACTTGAAACTTTCTTGATAGTTATATTCAGCCTGTTCCCCAAGTATCAAACTTATCATAATGCAGATTTAGATAAAACACTAAGAAAGATCATAAACTTACAAAGATTATCTTGTGAAACTTCTACTTTATATACTTTCGGATTTTATTCTTGTTAAAAGTAAAGTTCTGCTAAGTCACCATTGTAAAAATGCCAACACATTCTCTCTAGCAGGAAGACTATGGAACACAGAAACACTTTTCTCAGCATTATAGAGAAACACTTTCTTAGCAGTGATTTTTATGTTTATCGTAAAGTGAAAAAGAACTATGTGTTAACAAAGGCAATCCTTTATTTCTGACAGTGATTTCTTCAGATAATTGAAGATATGGACACTTGACATTATCATGTGAAAAATATAAATTTTGAAAGCATGCAGAGCTGCCCAAGTTAGTCTCCTCTGAGGTTACTATTATTCATGTATTAAAATAGTACAATAAATTGCAAAAAGCCATAAAATATATTAATTAAACAAATACTAGATGCTCAATAAATACAGCTTCTCTCTTTCTAACCTGATCATTCACAATTTACAACTACATCTTACCAGTTATTTATTTTTGAGAGGCAGAAAGAGAGAGTGTGTAGGCACTTCGATTGCTAGTTCACTGAGCAAATACACGTGATGACTGAATTTTGAACAGTTACACAATCTAAATAGAAGACTAGAGCCATATAAAGATAATTATGTAGAGTGTGCTGAAGAGGTACTAGTGAAATACCTACTGTAGAAGAAACAGCAGTGACAGGCAGAGTGAGTTAAGACACTGCAACATGAGAGCAGAGGGCTGAAAACAAGGATAGATTTTCTTTTCTCCTGCTATTCCTCCATAAAGCAAGCAATTATGTCTTGACAATATTAAGCAATACTCTTTTTGAAGATAAATAACTGAGTAATGGAACACTTCGATATTTACCACTTGCACCTCAAACTGTTTTTTTTTTTTTTCAGATCTTGTGAACACAGTTTTTACCATTTCTTGTTTTCAGAATAATTTTCTGAAGCTCAGTTTAACAATTTTTACTGAAATTGAAACATCTTCATTTTTAAGCAACCATATAATTTGATATTTTTAATAAATAATTTAAAGAGTTTTTTTAAGAGGTCGGTGCTATGATGTAGAGGGCTTAGCCTCCACCTCTGGCACCAGCATCCCAAATGGGCATCAGTCCTAGTACCAGCTGTACCTTTTTCAAACCAGCTCTGTGCTATGGCCTGCAAAAGCAGAGGAAGCTCGTCCAAGCACTTGGCCCCTGTACCCACTTAGGAAACCCAGAAGAAGCTCCAGGCACTGCGGCCATTTGGAGAGTAAATTAGCAGATGGAAAAACTTTTTTCTCTGTCTCTCTCTCTCTCTCTGTCTGTAACTCTACCTCCCAAAAAAATAAATAAAATCTTTTTTTCAAAAAAAAGAGTTTTATAAATCTAAAAAGATTTTTGATATGTTGGCTAATCATAATTCTTTAGGTATAATTTTATGCCTATTTTACAGGGTTTTTTTTTAAGATTTTATTTATTTATTTGATAGGTGGAGTTACAGACAGTGAGAGCAAGAGACAGAGAGAAAGGTCTTCCATCTGCTGGTTTACTCCCCAGATGGCCGCTACGGCCAGAACTGGGCTTATCTGAAGCCAGGAGCCAGGAGCCAGGTGCTTTTTCCAGGTCTCCCATGCGGGTGCAGGGTTCCTAAAAAGTAAATTATTGTAACACAGGTAAATATCAGTGTTTTATAATTCACAATTTCTTTTTAATACAAATCATTTTAGATTTATTCTGAAGATCTGAAACCATTATTCATCAGCTTATGCTATTCATTCATTTTATTTTTGTTTTCATAAATTCTGACAAAAGTCAGCTGAGCTGAAATAAACTTCTCTTAAAAAAAAAAAAAAAAAAAAAAAGAGTCAACTAAGAGCTGCCAAGGAGGAACTCATTCACATGTAAAGACACAGATAGGCGATCAGCACAGTCCTGGCTATTGAGGCCAATTAGGAAGTGAACCATCGGATGGAAGACCTCCCTCTTTCTCTCTCTCTCTCTCTCTCTCTGTCTTTCTCTCTCTGTGTAACTCTGACTTTCAAAAAATATACATATATCTTTTAAAAAATTAAAAATTAAAAAGGAATAAAAATATTTTAAAATAATTTATTCTCAAACCACTACATATCAAACCTGTAAGGTACAATAAAATAAGCACCAGTTGGGAAATGTGCACCTATATACACAAGAATCAAAAATCAGAAACTTAGGCTGGCACCGCAGTGCACTTGACTAATCCTCCACCTGCGGAACCGGCACCCCGGGTTCTAGTCCTGGTTGGGGCACTGGATTCCAGGCTGCTCCTCTTTCAGTCAAAAGCCAGGAGCTAGAAGCTTTTTCCTGCTCTCCAATGTAGGTGCAGGGCCCCAAGCACTTGGACCATCTTTTTTGCTTTCCCAGACCATAGCAGAGAATTTGATTGAAAGAGGAGCAGGCTGGAATAGAACTGGCACCTATAAGGCTACCAGCACTTCAAGGTAGAGGATTAACCTTACTGTCCACAGCGTCAGCCCTAGTAGTGTCTTTATTATTGATTCAATCTCTGCCTTTTTTTTTTTTTATCTTACTTAGGTTTTGTGTATCTTTGTGCCTCAATTTTGATAAATTTCTAGTGTCCAGAAACCTATCTACTTCTTCTAGGTTTTCTAATTTGTTGATATATATGAGTGAAATTGACATCTTCATATTCGATCACTTTTATAGCCCTTGTATATACTTCCAAGGAACAATGGTCTTTCAACATACCACCTGTTGAATTCTTTATTCAGTGGAGAAGTAAGGTTGTATTTATAAAGCGAATTAAAAACATGTGATTTCAAAAAGCAAAGGAAGGTTAAGAAACAAAAGAGCAGAGTGGATACGAAATAACATTATGTTTTTTTTTTTTTTTTTTTTTTTTTTTTTGACAGGTAGAGTTAGAGAGAGGGAGACAAAGAGAAAGGTCTTCCTTCCATTGGTTCACTCCTCAAATGGCTGCTATGGCCAGCGCTGCCCCCATCTGAAGCCAGGAGCCAGGTACTTCTTCCTGGTCTCCCATGGGGTTGCAGGGGCACTTGAGCCATCCCCCACTGCCCTCCCAGGCCACAGAAGAGAGCTGGACTGGAAGACGAGCAACCGGGACTAGAACCAATCGCCCATATGGGGTGCCAGCACCGCAGGCAGAAGATTAACTAAGGGAGCCACGGTGCTGGCCCCAACGTTATGTTCTTTAAACTACGTAGGTGAAACACAAAAAAATCTGTTCCCTTTATGTAAATACTTTACTTAAAAAGGAAACATCATATAGTGTACTTAGTATATATTATATTATTATATATTATATTATACTATATATTATAATGCTTTTGTTTGTATATATATACTATATATCATATTATACTATATATATTATACTATATATTATACTGGTTTTGTTTGTATATATGTATACTATATATTATACTATATATATTATACTATATATTATACTATACTATATATACTATATAAGGAACCTGAGGAATATAGTCACTTTCAATATTCTCTTTCAACATGGCATTGGAAATCTTAGCAAAACACACAATAAAAGGAATCTAAATTATAAAGGAGAAGTAAATTTTTTTCTGTTGGCATGTGACATTATTTTACAGTTTTTTTTTCCAGAAAAAAACTAACAACTCCATCAAATAACAGTTAGAACACAAAAATCAAGTCAGTAAAGTCACAGGATATAAAATCAACTATATATATATATATATATAATGTTCATGGATTGGCAGAATTATTTTCATTAAAATATATTCAGGGGCCACTCTTGTGGCATATTAGTTTAACCTGCTACTTGTGATGTTGGCATCGCATATTGTAGTGCTGTTTGAAGTCCCAACTTCTCTGCTTTGCTATCCAGTTCTCCGCTAATGCATCTGAGAAGTCTGTGGAAGAGTGCATAAGTATCTGGAAATGTGCTACCCACCTGGGACACGTGGGTGAAGCTCCAGGCTGCTAGCTTAAGCCTGGACCAGCACTGGTTTTACAATTATTTGGTGAGTGAACCAGAAGATGGAAAATTCGCCCTCTCTCTTTTTCCTCCCTTCCTTTTCCTCTCCCCATCACTCTTTTTCTGTAACTCTTTCAAGGAAGTAAACAATTAAAAAAAAATTAACAATATAGGTCCGCACCGCGGCTCACTAGGCTAATCCTCCGCCTGCGGTGCCAGCACACCAGGTTCTAGTCCCAGTTGGGGCACTGGTTCTATCCCCGTTGTTCCTCTTCCAGTCCAGCTCTTTACTGTGGCCCAGGAGTGCAGTGGAGGATGGCCCAAGTGCTTGGGCCCTGCACTCTGGAGACCAAGAGAAAGCACCTGGCTCCTGGCTTTGGATTGGTGCAGCGTGCTGGCCATAGCAGCCATTTGGGGGGTGAACCAACAGAAAAGGAAGACCTTTCTCTCTGTCTGCCTCTCTCTAACTCTGCCTGTCAAAACCAAAAATTAACAATATAAAACTATATTCTTGATGCATATTCTATAGAAATCTTTAAATCAATTTACTGAATGAGGAAAAATATGAGCAAAGTGAGAGAAAGAGATTCTGGATATATGAATAAACAATATATAAATGACATTCTTCATAGATACAGAAAAAATCCAAAGTATCCAAAGTAACTAACGCAATCCTTAGCAAAAAGAATAAAGCTGAAGTCATCACACTATCTGACTTTAAAATATACTTCAAACCTGTGGTAACAAAAGTAGGCATGTAATCGCATAAAAATAAACAATATACCAATGAAAAAGTATAGAGAACCCAGAAAACAATCAGGTACATAAGCCAATTTATCTTTGTCAAAGATACAAAGAATATAGATTGTACATATAATAATCTCATCAATAAATAGGGCTGTGAAAATTGTATGCACTCCTACATATGCAGAAAATGAAATTAGATCCCTGTCTCTCATCATATATAAAAATGAATTCGAAATGGATCAAAGACCTAATTAAAGAAATGAAATTTATAAATTTTAGAAGAAAATTTCCCGGAAACTCTTTAAGTCATTGGTGTAAACAAAGATTTTTTAATACATAAATAGAATTACATAAGTCTAAGCAATTTCTGCACAGCCAAGGAAATAACCAACAGACTAAAAAATAATCAAGAGAATAAAAGGAAATATTTACAAACTATTCACCCAACAGCAGACTATCATCTTGAATATACGCAAATAAAGCACTCAGGCCACTCCGTTGCAAAAATACACATGATGAATATAGGATCTGAATGGACATAAATGGCCTACAATCATATGAATAACTGTACAATACCAGTAATCATCAGGGAAATGAGAATTAAAGCCATAATGAAATACCATCTCACCCTGGTTAGAACAGCTACCACCAAAAACACAAAACATAAATGCTGGCAAAGATACTGGGAAAGAGCCACTCATTTAAATATTCACTGCTATTGACAATATGAAGCGGCACAATCATTGTAGAAAACAGGCAGTTTCCTCAAATAACTAAAGATAGTATTACCAAGTGAACTAGCAATCCCACTACTGTGTATATATCCAAAGAAAATAATTATCTCAAAGAGTTACCTACATTTGCATGTTTAGTTGTCAAATATACAACCAAAATGATCATCAGTGAATGAGTGGATAATGAAGCATGGTGTGCACATGCAACGCAATATTATTCAATCATCCAAAGAATAAAATTTGTGATTTTTATCAATATAGACGGAAGTGTAGGAAATCATGTCAAATAAACTAAGCCAGTCACAGAAAGGCAAATACTATCTATTCACCCTCATTCATGGAAGCTAAATAAACTGGTTTCATAGAGTATGAGATTGAGTAAGTGGTCATTAGGGAAGAGTTGCTAAGGGGGTGGAGCAAAGTTACAGAAGGAACACCAAAATACAGGTAGAAAAAGGAAATTAGTTCTGGTATTCTATAGCACAATGGGATAAATTCCGTCTGAAGGAATTCATCATAAATTCAAAATAACTAGAAAAGCCTGAAGTGTCCCAATCCAGAGATGAATAATATTTGAAAGATGAAAATGCTGATTAACCTGATTTGATCATTACACATCGGATGCATGTATCAAGTTATTGTACCATAAAACATCAGTATGTACAAATACGGTGTATTAATAAAATTTAAGTAAATAAATTGTAAATGACATATTGAAATAATCCTATGAGATTCTAATAATTCGTAAAAGTCATTTAGTGTATTTATTTATAAATAAGCAGTCCTGTCTTACACCAAAAATGTGTTTCCATTCATATAAATCATGGTTTCATAAAATAAAATGATTTGTTATATATGGAAAATCATCTTGCTGATAGTTTTATCAATAGCATATCATATTCTGTGCATAAAACAAAGAGATTACTTAGTTTCTATGTTTTTTGTGTTTTTTTTTTTGGCCAGGCAAAGTTAGACAGTGAGAGAGAGAGAGAGAGACAGAGACAGAGAGAGCTATAGACAGTAAGAGAGAGACAGAAAGAAAGGTCTTTTTTCCATTGGTTCACTCCCCTAATGGCCACCACGGCTGGCACTGCACCTATCTGAAGCCAGGAGCCGGGTGCTTCCTCCCTGTCTCCCATGCGGGTGCAGGGACCCAAGCACTTGGGCCATCCTCCTCTGCTCTACCGGGCCAGAGCAGAGAGCTGGACTGCAAGAGGAGCAACCGGGACAGAATCCGGCACCCAACCTGGAGTAGAACCCGGGGTGCTGGCGCCACAGGCGGAGGATTAGCCTAGTGAGCTGGCCTAGTTTCTAGTTCTATTGCTGGTGATATTCAAGTGCATCTTAGTTTAAATTAGGAAACAATTTTGTATTAATAAAAAGTAAAGAAAGACTGATACAATCAGTATCAACATGGTGATATATATTATGAAGAAATATTTCCTGTATTATTTACTAAACTTGTAATATTTTTTTTTATTTTTTTAACTTTTATTTAATGAATATAAATTTCTAAAGTACGACTTATGGATTACAATGGCTTCCCCCCATAACGTCTCTCCCACCCGCAATATATTTTTAAAATAGCAAGCTATATTTATTAGCATTCAAAAATAATTTATGTTTCATTTAGTTTGTATCACTAAATAATGTACATTGAAAATTACAATACCAAAACTGTATCAATTAGTGCTTGCTTTTTATTGTTCATATTTTAGTGGTTATTATGAAGGTGTGGTGTTTATCAACATTTTCCTGTTCACTCAATACTAATGAAGGCAATAATTTGTGAGTTTGATACATGATGTCTCTTGGTAAGACAAGAACAGAATCAGCTTTCACATACGCTATAACTTTTTCTTAGTAATAATGACGTGGGGATCTTACCAAATCATTAAACATTCTGTAATGATATCAAACCCTCAGTAATCTGTACCAAAATAAATATGAAGGTTGGAGAAAATCTATATCTATTTCAAATTATATTCACTCAATATATATCAAGAAATGCAGTTATGAAAAGCTGTTCCTAATATATGAAATAATTTTTCTAAATTATGAAATGGGACGTCATTTTGACAGTAAATAGATGGGACACAACTTTGTGTGCACACATCACATTTTGGAGTTCTCGGGTTCTAGTTCCATCTCAATTTGGAATTCCAGCTTACTGTTAATGCACAAGACAGCAAATAATAGTTCGAATATTTGGGTTCCTGCAACCCACATGGGAAACTGGGCTGAGTTCTGGGCTCTGGATTCCACCTGGCAAAGCCCTGATTAGTGAGATTGTTTGGGGAGTGAACCAGAGGATGGAAGAATCTCTCTCTCTCTCACTCTTGCTCTCTCTATATATATTCCTTTCTCTGTGTCTTTCAAGTGAAATGAAAGTTTAAGAAAAATGTAAAACTCATCTACTAGAGATGTTTACATGGAGATTACCATTGGTGAATAAAGAATTAACTACACCAAATAACAGAAGGAAAGCAGCAAAACAAAAGATTTACTAAATTTGACATTAAAATTTAAAATTTTTAAATTAATTGTTTAGTAGTTGGAAAGTGAACTTATATCTTGTTGAAAGTACCAGCATTATTTGATATTTCATGGAAGTAATTTTCTTGATATTATAAATATAAAATATGGGTAGACTAAAACTGTGTTTAGCTTTCTTCCCCAATTGAATGGATGGATCATAGATGATATAAATGATAGACATATACATAGATGCATAGACACATAGTATCAAGGTATCTATATTTTATTGTGTATGTGATAAAATTATAAAAATATCATACTAGTTTTTATTTTTTAATCTCTAAAATCATGTGAATCAGAAGGTAGTTCTTTATGAAAATGGATTTTTCTTTGTACAGTTATGACATTTAAAAGGGTGGAAAATAACTTCTGTGGCCTTTGAAACTCTGATTCTCTATCTGGCAACAACATGCAAAATCCATCTGACAGCACTGTCGTTTTCTTCTCCATAATGCTGGTTACAATTTACTTCACGAAGACATGAAGGACTGTTCTTCACAATAGCTTCTCTGAAAAAAAAAAAAAAAAGATTGTGCCTTTTTATCTGTCTTTTTTTTTAACAAGATAAATGGAGCAGGTGTAAGGAATTAATGAAGCAACTGCCAAATTGCAGGGGTCATTGGTGTGTTGAAAGCTATAAATTAGCCAGGTCTTGTGGGAAATTACCCTCTACCTCTATTGAGATTCTGCCATTTCTAAATTCAAGTTCAAGACAAGAGAAAAAGTAATTTGGAAGTGGAAAAGAAAAGTGCAAGTTAACTTCCATTATTTGTCCTAATTCTAAGCAAACAACACATATTGAAAATTTTCTAAATATTGACTATACAATGAAATACACCAATGTGAATACAATTAAATTCAAATTTTTTGACAGATATAGATAGTGAGAGAAAGAGAAAGAGAGTAAGGTCTTCCTTCTATTGGTTCACCTCCCCCCCCCCAAATGGCCGCTACAACCAGCGCTGTGCCAATCCAAAGCCAGGAGCCAGATGCTTCTTCCTGGTCTCCCATGCGGGTGCAAATGCCCAAGCACTTGGGCCATCCTCCACTTCCCTCCCGGGCCACAGCCGAGAGCTGGACTGGAAGAGGAGTAACTGGGACTAGAACTCGGCGCCCATATGGGGTGCCGGGGCTGCAAGGCAGAGGATTAGCCAAGTGAGCCACGGTGCTGGCCCCAAATTCAATGTATTCTATAAGTGAAAATTGTTTGTATTTAATTAAAGTATGTGTTTACATTGGTAAGTGTAGTTTGAAATTAGAAATGCAATATAAACTAGTGTTAAAGATACTAATTTATTGAAATCATAATAAATCTCCTGTTTTCATATATTTGATGTGATTTGAATTTTAATACTATTTCACATAGTATAAACTGAGTTTCTCATATTTGTACTTTCTCATTGTCAAAATATGAAAGGGAAGCATTTTATTTTCAAGACATGTTTGAGATAATGAAATAAAAGTTACAAAGAAGGAATAATATATCTTGAAGTAGATGGTAAATTTTATGTACATTAATTTGTTTAAAATTTATGAAGGACCAAAGCTATGAATCTAATGTAGCTGTATTGCAAAGAAAATAATACTTAGTATACTTATATAGCAGGTACATTTCTATTCTCTATACATTTTTATAAATATTTTTACTTTAGAAGAATCTTTTATTTTGGTAAAAAAGTGAATGTACATATATCCTTGTAATATAATTACAAATAAAACATTTTGTAAATGAGGAAAAGATAAAAATATAGTTTCTTCTAGCAGGTAAATTAAAGTAGTAGAAATAAAGTTCAAATTTAATGAGAAGCCTTCATGATGTCCAAGGAATATTAAGTATTTTATAACTATGACTTCAGAATTTTTGCACCAAAATAAACTTATGCTTTAAATACACTTTTAAGTAACTTTTTGATATCCCCTCATTTATGTCTTTATTTGGTAAATGTGTACAATTATGATAATAATTTTCTCAATATTACTGCCATTGACCATGAAATTCCACTCTAGTTTTTTTTTTTTCCTTTTTTTTTACTGCTGTCTACACTAACATACCCCTGCTCTCCAAAGTGTACATTTAAAGGAGTTTTATAAACAGCATAGAATATATCTGTGTTATTGTAAAACATATAGTATTTTCTGTGAATTGTTTAACTTTTGGATTAAATTATTGGAAAAATTTTCTTTCCTTTTCCACTCAACATTATGTTACATGATATTATTTAATCTATAAATCACTATGTAAGGTAGTATGCACTCTTTATTCTTTTTTAAGATTTATTTAAGTTCTGAAAGGTGGAGTAACAGAGAGGGAGAGTCAGAGAGAGAGAAATCTTCCATCTGCTGATTCACTTCCCTAATGGCTGCAATAGTCAGGGCTACACAAGACTGAAGCCATAATCCAAAAGCACCATCCTGGATCCCATCTTAGGGCAGAGGCCCAAGCACTTGCTCCATCTTCTATTATTAGGCGCATTGGCAGGGAGCTGTGTCAGAAGTGGACCAGCTGGGTCCCTAACCAGTGTCCATATGGGATGCTGGTGCTTCACCCTCTGGCTTAACCTGGTAAGCAACAGTGCTGGCCTCAATGTAACATTCTTAATGATTGGTTTGACAAAGGAATAAGACAAAGTTTTACAAAACTATATTTGCAGCAATACACATGCACACAGACATTTCTTTCTTTTTTATTTCTTCTCAATTTTTGTTTGTTTTGATTTTTAAATTTTAGCTACCAAATATAAGGGAGAACATGCAATATTTGCCTTTCCATGTCCACTTCATTTCACTTAAAATAGTATCTTCCAGTTGCACCCATTTTGATGAAATTTTATTATATTATATAATATATAGTATTAGATATTATATATATATTATATATAATATAATATATATTAATATAATATATAATATATAATTATATTTTACTATATTTGTAACTGAATAATATTTCACTGTATATATGTATGTATATGCCACATTTTCTTTATTAATTCATCTGATGACAGATAACTTCATTAATTCCAAATTGTGGCTACTGTGAAGAGTGTTACTATGAATATGATGATGTAGCTATATCTTTGATACATTGTGTTCAAGTCCTTTGGGTATATATCCAGTAGTGGGATTGCTGGATCATATAGCGAGTCTATTCTAGATTTTTGATAAATATCCACTGTTCTCCCTAGTGGCTGTAATAATTTACATTCCTGGGGGCTGGCGCCATGGCTCATTTGGTTAATCCTCTGCCTGTGGCACTGGCATCACATATTGGGTACCAGGTACTAGTCCCGGTTGCTCCTCTTCCAGTACAGCTCTCTGATGTGGCCTGGGAGGGCAGTGGAGGATGGACCCAAGTGCTTCGGACCCTGCACCTGCATGAGAGACCAGGAAGAAGCACCTGGCTCCTGGCTTCGGATAGGCACAGTGCTGGCCATAGTGGCCATTTGGGGAGTAAACCAAAAGAAGGAAGACCTCTGTCTCTGTCTCTCTCTCGCTGTCTATAACTCTACCTGTCAAATAAAAAAAATTACATTCCTGCCAATAGTGTATAACTGTTCCATTTTATCCACATCCTCACTAGCGTTTGTTGCTCTCCATGTTTTGAATTTTAGCCATTCTGACAGTGATGCGGTGGTATTTCCTTGTGGTTCTCATTTGCATTTTTCTGATGGCTACTGATATCGAGAATTTTTTCATGTATTTGTTGGACATTTGTATCTCTTCTTTTGACAACTCTCCTATTGAAATCCTTTTTTCATTCTTTAATTGGATTGGTTTTTGTTGTTGTTGAGCATTTTAAGTTGCAGATATATTCAGGATGTTAACCTTTTGTCACCTAGGTCAGATAGGTGGTTTGCAAATATTTTTTTCCCATTATGTTGCATGTCTCTTCCCTCTATTGATCATTTCCTTTGCTGTGCAAAAAGAGGAGACATTACAACTTACACCACTGAAATACAAAAATCCTAAGAGAATATTATGAAGAACTATATGATAATATGCTGGAAAACCTGGAAGAAATGGATAAATTCTAGGATTCATATTACCTACAAAGATTGACTCAAGAAGATATAAACAATTTAAGCAGCCTATAACAAGCAATGAGATTGATACAGTAAGCAGATCTTCCATTTAGAAAAACTCCAGGACCAGATGGCTTTACTACTGAATTTTAAAAAACACTCAAGGAGGAAGAAACTCCAACATTCTTTAAACTATTCCAAAATTTTCAATGGGATGGAACTCTGCCAAACTCTTTTTATGATGCCAACATTACTTTAATACCAAAAGCAAACAAAGACATAAAACAAAAAGAAAACTAAAAACCTATATCCTTAATGAGCATAAATGCAATGATTCTCAGCAAAATACTAGGAAATCAAATGCAAAACCGTATCAAAAAGATCATACATCATGATTGAGTAGGATGTATCCCAGAAATGCAAGGATGGTTCAACATTCACAAATCACATCAATAGGATGAAGAAAAAAATGCATATGATCATCTTAATAGATGCAGAGAAAGCACTTGATTAGACTGAACATCGCTTAAGGATAAAAATCCTCCACAAATTAGTAACAAAAGGAACATTCCTCAGAAAAAAGACTATATATGACTAACCAACAGCCAATAGCATACTGAATGGGGAAAAGCTAAAAGCATTTCCCCTCAGATCTGTAGCAAGACAAGGATGTCCACTTGCAACACTCATTCAATATAGTACTAGAAATTTTAGGAAGAGCAATTAGGGAGGAAAAAGAAATAAAAGGCATCAAAACTGGAAAAGGAGAAGCCAAATTATCCATGTTTGCAGATGACATGATGTACATGGAAATACTGAAACATGCTGCCAAAAATCTGTTAGCATTGATAAACCAATTCAGTAAAGTTTTAGGTTACAAAATAAACATACAAAAACAGTAGCTTTCTTGTATGCCAATGATGAAAAATATACAGAAAGAGCAATCAAGAAAAAAAAATCCCATTCACAACAGGAAAAATTTCTCAAATATTTAGGAATAAATTTAACCAAAAACTGAAAAATATCTACAATGAAAATTATCAAACTATGATGAAACAAATCATCAAGGACACAAAAAAAATGGAAAAATATTCCTTGCTCATGGATTGGAAGAATCAACATCATTAAAAAGCCTATACTACCTAATGCAATCTACAGATTCAATCCAATCTCAATCAAAATACAAATGACATTGTTTACAGAACTAGAAAAAGCAATCTTATAATTCATATGTAGTCACAAAAGACCCAGAAGAGCCAAAGCAATCCTGAACAAAAAAAATCAAGCTGGAGGCATCAAAATATCTAACTTCAAAGCATACTCAAAGCTATAGTAATTAAAACACCATGATACAGGCATAAAAAATGATATACAGATCAGTGGAACAGAATAGACAGCCTAGAAATTAATCCACATAAATACAACCACCAGGAAGCATTTTCATTACTTTATTTTATTAACTTTCTTATCAGTAATAAGCAGTCATTATATATCTCTTAATTTTTCTCAAGGAAGCCATGTTACTCTGTAGTAATTAACTGATAATATGTATAGTCCTTGTGTCCCTCCTACCGCAAGGCCAGTGCTATTTGTATTAACTTAACAAATTTCAAAATATTTTAAATTACATTTTCAGACCTTTCTTCATATTTTAATTTTTCAAACTTAGATTTAAGGAGGAAAGGCAGCGGCTCATTAGTCTTCCATATCAGCAGAAACCTTTCAATTCATATGGTACTGATCATAAAATTTTGGTGGAATTCAGGCACCCATCTATTTAAGTTTGTCAACTATAAACTGGTCTAGGTTAAGTGTAAGAAAGCTATGGTCTATAGGCTCAGTCTGCCCAGCAGCCTATTTAGTCTGTTCTATCTGCTGAAAATAGTTTTCATACTATTAAGATGCTGTGTAAAAATTAAGATAGAAAATTATGTAATAAAGCAGCCCAAATAGTCTAAACTATTTTCTGCCTGACTACAAAATTTCTTTGTAGACATCTGGTTAAAGGTCACCTGTTTTATTTGTTTGTTTTGTTGTTGTTGTTTGTTTTTGACAGGCAGAGTGGACAGTGAGAGAGAGACAGAGACAGAGAGAAAAGTCTTCCTTTGCCATTGGTTCACCCTCCAATGGCCACCGCGGCTGGCACACCGCACTGATCTGAAGCCAGGAGCCAGGTGCTTTTCCTGGTATCCCATGGGGTGCAGGGCCCAAGCACTTGGGCCATCCTCCACTGCACTCCCTGGCCACAGCAGAGAGCTGGCCTGGAAGAGGGGAAACCGGGACAGAATCCAGCGCCCCAACCGGGACTAGAACCTGGGGTGTCGGTGCCGCAGGCGGAGGATTAGCCTATTGATCCGTGGCACCGGCCTAGATCACCTGTTTTGCTAATAGCTCTATTGAAATAAAGTTATATATCAAAAAATTATCTTTCTAAAGTTTACAAACTTCGGGCCAGAGCTGTGGTGTGGTGGGCTAGGCCTTTGCCTGCAGTGCCGGCATCCCATATGGGTGCTGGTTCAAGACCCAGCTGCTTCTATTCTGATCTGGCTTCCTGCTAATTACCTGGGAAAGCAGTGGAGGATAGCTAAAGTGCTTGGGGTCCTGCACTCACATTGGAGACCCAGAAAGAGCTCCTGGCTCCTGGCTTCGGATTGCCATTTGGGGAGGGAACCAGCAGATGGAAGACCCTTATCTCCTTCTCTCCCTCTCTGTCTATAACTCTACCTCTCAAATAAAAAAAAAAAATCTAAAAAAAAAATACAAACTTCTGATAATTAATATATTCAGAAAACAGTACTATCTTCACCAATATGTAATTCTAAAAGCAAATCCATCAGTCTAAAAATGAAACCCAACACCTATGAACAGTCAGACATTCATGATTTCTTATTCAACTTAACCCCTGGAAACCACTGGTCTGTGACTATGAACATTATGTATAAAGTGATGATATAATATGTTGAATTTTGTGATTGACATCCTCCATGGTGTTTTCAAGGTTGTTCCAAATTGTAGAATATGTCAGCATTTCATATTTTAACTTTACATTTGGAAAAAAAAAATTGCATAGGTATGTCCTACTTTGTCTCTCTAGGGGGTGGGGTTTTGGGTTAATTTTGCTTTTTGACTTCTGTGATTATTGTAATCGCAAATATTCATGTATGACCTATTTTATATTGTTTTATATATAAATATGTACATATTGGATAAATATTCAAATTATATTACCTAATCAAATCCTTCACCCATTTTTTACTGAGTTTTATTTACTATATCATTTTGTTTTTTTGTTTAAGGATTTATTTATTTATTTGAAAGTTAAGAGTTAATGGAGGAGTTCGCACTATGGCATAGCCGCTAAAGCCACCCACCTGCAGTGCCGGCATCCCATATAGGCACTGGTTCTAGTCCTGGCTGATCTGCTTCAAATCCACCTCTCTGTCACGGCCTGCAAAAGCACTGGGAGATAGCCCAGGTTCTCGGCTCCTGCACCTGCATGGGAGACCTAGAGGAAGCTCCTGGGTCCTGGATTGGGATCAGTGCAGCTCTGGCTGTTGCGGTCATCTGGGGAGTGAACCAGAGGATGGAACTCCTTTCTCTTTCTCTCTGCCCCTGTAACTCTGCCTTTCAAATAAATAAAATAAATCTTAAAAAAAAAAAAAAAAAACTTAATGGAGAGAAGGAGACAGACAGACATCTTCCATATTTCACTCTCAAATGGCTGTAATGGTTGGGGTTAGGCTGTGTTGAAACCAGGAGCTTCTTTTAGTTTTCCTATGTGGGTAGCAGGGGCCCAAGCATTTGGGGCATCTTCAGCTGATTTTCCCAGGCCTTTAGCAGAGTGCCGAATTGGAAGTGGGAAAGCCAGAACAAGAACTCGTGCCCATTTGTGATGCCGACATTCAGGTGGTAGCTTTACCTGCCATGCTACAATGCTGATACCTATTTTTCTTATTTTGAGTTTATTTATATATTTTATATATTCTAGACCGAAGTCTCTTATCAGATACATAATTTGTGAATATTTTCTTACATTCTGTGGCTTGTCTTTGCACTTTCTCAGAGTGTTCCTCTAATCGTTAAAGTTTTATATGTTTTTGTCATTTGTGCTTTGATGTCATAGCTAAGAAACCATTGCTTACTCCTATGTCAAAAATTTTTACATATATATTTTATTCTAAAATTTTTGTAGTCTTAGCTTTTAGAAATAATTTGATGTTTCTATTGAAGATTTCTTTTTATATATTTGAAAAGTCTTATTTTTTTTAAGATTTATTTTATTTATTTGAAAGTCAGAGTTAAAGAGAGAGAAGGCGAGGCAGAGAGAGAGAGAGAGATGTGAGAGAGAGAGAGAGAGAGAGAGGTCTTCTATCTGATGGTTCACTCCCCAATTGGCAGCAATGGTCGGAACTGAGCTAATCCGAAGCCAGGAGCCAGGAGCCAGGAGCTTCTTCTGGGTCTCCCCCGCAGGTGCAGGGGCCCAAGGACTTGAGCCATCATCAACTGCTTTCCCAGGCCATAGCAGAGAGCTGGATTGGAAGTGAAGCAGCCGGGTCTCAAACCAGCACCCATATGGGATGACAGCACTTCAGGCTACAGCGTTAACCTGCTGTCTTTAATTAGTGAGACTATCAGACCCTATATAAGTTGTTTTTATCTTTTCTCATGTCTTGGAATTTGATAAAGTTTGAGTTCATGAAATTCAACCACATCACATACTCAGGTTTAATGATTTTGATTGCTGTTTATATAAAGGAAATTTAAGAGCATTTTTTTATTTGGCCTTAGTGCCATCCTCAATTATTTTCTCTACATGCTAGGATTTTGCATAGTTAATTAAGAATGGATAAAAGGATTGTTGAAATTCATTTTGCAAAATTACCACTTTCTGAAAGGAAATATTTAAACGATTTCTTCTGGGGCTGGCTTTGTGTAGAATAGGTAAAGCCTCTGTCTAGGGTGCAGCATCCAGTACCGGTGCTAGTTTGTGTTCTGGCTGTTTACCTCTGGTCCAGAATCCTGCTAATGGCCTGGGAAAAACAGCAGCCATCTGGGAAATGAAACAGCAGATGGAAAATCTCTCTCTTTGCCTCTCTTTCTCTGTGACTCAGACTTTCAAATAAATAAATGAACCTTCAAAAGAATCCATCTAATAATCAGATGGTTATATTTTTCTGTGTACTAAAGTAACACTCTCATTGTTGTGTTGAAATAATCATTTCAATTTAATGAGTCCATTTTATTACAAAGGCATTAAAATGTGATAATTATCAAAATTAGTATTGATAAACTAAGTTTCATGAGCACTGTCTGTAAAATTTCCCAAGTCACAGAGTAAAAAGAGAAACCTGTGAGCTGATGTAGTCAGATTCCAAATCTTCAATTCCTGCAACAGAAAGTGTTGTAAAAGCCAAATCTACAACTTTATTTAAACACAGGAGCTCATTTATTTTGTACTCTATGCATTAAGGGTTGTCAAAGCTTTTTTTTTTTTTTTTCCTATTTCACTTTCCAATTACCAATAAAACACAAACCTGTACATTAATCACAAGCTATAATTTTACTGGACTGTGATATCTCCACAAACATTGTGACAGAATATGTCATCACCTGAGATAAACACCGTATCAAAGCTCTAGGAGAGGCGCATGGCCACCACCTGAGCCCAGATACAATGTCTTGGGAATTATTATTTAAATTCTCATACATAACAAAGCGGCTGCAAAAAAAAAAAAAAAAAAAGCAATTGATGGAAAAAAGGCCTCTCTGTCATTTCTCTGGCCAAATATTACTGAGTAGCTCTGCAAATAGTAATGCATAACAGATTTCTGAAATTCTGAGAAGGATAGAAAAAAAATCAATGGAAAATAAAAAGTATATAATAGGGAATGGCACTATCACTTAGAAAGGTAAGCCTCCGCCTGCAGTGCTGGCATCACATATGGACACTGGTTTGTGTCCTGTCTGCTCCTTTTCTAATGCAGCTCTCTGATAATTGCCTGGGAAGGCAAGTAGAAGATGGCCCAAGTGCTTGAGCCCTGAACCCATATGGGAGACCTGGAAGAAGCTCCTGGCTCCTGGCTTCAGATTGCCCCAGGTTAAGCTGTTAAAGGCCACTTGGGGAGTGAACTAGTGAAGGAAGACTTCTCTCTCTCACTCTATCTGTAACTTTGCCTCTCAAATAAGTAAACAAATCTTTAAAAAAAAATTTAAAAAGAGCATGGAAACCAAAGAAAAAAAATCACTTCTCATAGTTTGTTTATAAGTTTCACTCAAAAAATTCCTAAACATTTATAAGAAATTCTTAGTACTGCTGAAATTTTTCATGTCCTTTGAAAGAATAATCCTGATTTTAATCTCCTTTGTATTCTGTTTTCACTCTTAGCACAGCCTGCTGTGAAATACTCTCTTTCTGTTGCTATGTGACAGTTGTGGAATTGTTTGTGAACGTTTATGTAGATGGATGCAGACAAGTGAGTACTTTAATATTAAGCAATCTCGTATCGACAGTTAATTTCTTTCCATGATTTTTTTTACATAAATACTGTAATGTATACTTTATTTTTATTTTTACGAACATGATTCTATAAGATTTTTGTAAGAGTTATTTATTAATTTATTCATTCATTCATCTATTCATCCAGCAATGTTAACAGAGACACACAGAGAAAAAGGGGAACAAGAGAGACAGGGAGATTGAGATCTTCCATTTGCTGGTTTATTTCCCAAGAGACTGCATTAATCCATGCTGGGCCAGGCTGAAGGCAGGAGACAGAAACCCCCTCAGGGTTGCCCACGTAAGTGTCAGGTACTCAAGTACTTGAGCCATCATCTGCTGTTTCCCAGGTGCATTATCAGGTAGTAGCATTGTAATCAAAGTAGCTGGGACTCAAGTAAACACTCCAGTATGGGTTATAGCTATCTCAAATCAGCTTCAATATCCATCCTTCTATTAGGTAGATTCTATAAGGGAAGAATTCAGAAAGGTAATTCTGAATTTTTCAGTGTCATTATCAACAATAATTGTTAAATCTAATTATGGTAGAATTCTTGAAATGTTTGAATATGTTGCGCTCCAAAAATTGGGGCAGCTATATGAAAAGAATGCTATTTAAAAGATATTCTCATTTGTTATTAATGAAGTAAAAATGATTTCATTTTTCTAAAAAGAAAAAAGGATCAAGGTGTGATATTCAACCTCAATATGAAAGGCTCAAATGACAGATGTTATGTTCACTCCTTGCATTGTGATATGGAAGGTATGTATGTGAGAGAGGGGGTAGAGAAGATAAATATGTTAGAGATAGAGATAGAGATGGAGATGGAGATGGAGACGCAGGTGGAGATAGAGATAGATGATAGAGATAGATGAGAGAGAGAGAGAGAGAGAGAGAGAGAGAGAAGATACAAACAGGGCTAGGGAAAGAGATACAGACAGACAGAGAGAGATAACCAAAAGAGAAAATCATTTTGAAAATTTTGGTGCACGTAATTTGAGCTAATGCTTCCTCTATTCCCAAACATTATTTTGCTGAAACTACTTTCTATAAAATGAGATATCAAGCACTTTGAAACATAAAATAAAAGCAAATTTACAAACAATAGCAATAACAAATTATTCTGATTGAATAAATACATTTTTAGAATTAAAGGCAAGAATAAGTTTCTTCCTGAAAAGAAGAAAATTTCTACTTTTCATATGTATTTTTCCCATATAATATAGTATGACAAATAGCTATTTATCTGTATTTATTTGCTCAAAATAAAGGACAAATTCTGCCTTTTTTATGATTACCTCCCAGAGGAGCTAATGATAACATAATACCCATCCAACTGTTATTAACAATGATCTGTGCCTATGCTACTCAGTCTGTTTTAACCAAATATTCCCAGCGACTTTCTATTAAAGTTGGCTTCTTGATAGTGGCTTTAAACTTTGAGAAAATTATTCCATAGAGGTTTTTAAGATGAGTGTAAAACTTCTTAAGTTGGATTTCAAGGGAAAAAATAGAAATATCCTCTAATCACTTAAGTCTGTAGGCTTGAGAATAAAATTAATAAGTGAGTATTTGCATTTGGATATTTGATTTAATTTTTCAGGAAAAAAACCACAGTGCTTCAAATATTGTAAAATTAGTGTGGGGGCTAGTGTCTGGCCTGGCAGTCCCCATACGGGACACCTGTACCCCATGTTTAAGTGCCTGGCTCCTGATATAAGGTGCCATTGATGTGGATCTTGATGCCCCAGGTGTCTGGGTTCCTACCATCCACATAGAGGACATGGATTGTGTTCTTGGATCTGAGCTTCAGTCTGGTTTGTCCTAGCCCAGCCCTAGCTGTTGAAGGCATTCGGGGAGTGGATGAGAGCTCTTTTTCTGTATCTGTCTCACTCTGTGTCTCTATTCATTTCTCTCTCTCTCTTCTTATCTCTACTCTCAAATAAATACAATGTTTTAAACATTATTTTCAGAATCATCCATAGATGAATGATTCGATATTGAAAATTCTTGAAAATTCTGTGCTTAGTGATATGATAGCCTTTTTCTGGCCTAGGACTCTTCAATATGGATTTAAAGGAACAAATATTGATGTAGAAGAGCCTGGCTTTATATAAAAATATGCCTTGGATTGACTTCAAGACCTGAAAACAAAAGCCCTCAAGATATGGAGTAACTCTCACTGGGGATGGAAGAATATGATAAAGTAACTGTTTTTACTAAATGAACTTGCTGCCCTGTGCAAGACATTACTATTACGTATTTTGTGGCTATAGTCTAGGTTAAAGGCTTGAAGATACCTGAGCCACACGGAACTGTAATAAATACTTCAATTAAAATAATTGAGGTACAACAGAGATAAAGATGAAAAGATTTGAGGAGCAAATTTTTGATTTGCCAACTTAGCAAGTATTCTCTCCCTACTTTGGTCCTTCTTTCTGTCTCATACAATAAGGGGCATTTCCAAATGTTTATGCTCTACTAAAGAAAAATCACCAGTTAATTAGCTCACAATGTCAATGGAGATTGATGGAGGGCTTCTACTCTGCTGGATTTCAATCTCTCTCTCTCTTTTAAGATTATTTGTTTTGAACATCAGTTACAGAGAGAGAGAGAATCTTCTGCCTGCTGGTTCACTCTCCAGATGGCCACAACAGTCAGTCCTGGTCCAGTCTGAAACTAGAAGCCAAGAGTTTCATCCAGGTTTCCCATGTAAGTGGTGGGGGAGCAAATACTTAGGCCATCCTCCTCTGCTTTCTCTAGCCCATTAACAGGGAGCTAGATTGGAAGTGGAGCAGCCAGGAATGTAAACCAGCACCCATACCCACAAAGCCTGGAGGTTCGGCTCTTCAGCACTGAGTAAGCAAGAGATCTGGAGAAGTCCTAAACTCAGGCAGAGAACAGCCAAAGTAACAGTGGGAAAATTCAAGGAGCTCAGGACAACTTCTATTTTAAAATCAAAAACAAATTTAAGAAATTTTAGAAACAAAATTGCTCTGTTGTAATATTTCAACAACCTGTATATTCTTTAAGACCATCAAAATATCAACTTGATTTGTAGGGTTGTGGTCAACCCCAACCAATTTAGTTTTTAAGAAAGTGACCTTTGTTCTGGTGAGCGGTGTAGAAATGGGCATGAGACCCGCCCTGCTCAGACTGAGAGCAGTTAGCTTGAGTTACAGGAAAGGTTTTCTCATTAATTGAGAAGACTCATAGAGGTTGTAAAAATCATTTTTATTTGTTCTATGTAATTCTATGTTCACATGATGACTGGAAATATAGAGCCACCCTTAAAAATATCTTAAGGGTAAATGTGGAGAGATGGCATTTTCATTTTCAATTCCTAAGGCCTGAGTTTTGCTTTTCTGGTTAAAAACTATCGCTTTCCTTCCCAGAGGTGGCAATAGCCTAATGCTTCAAGATGACCAAGTTCAATACTACTCGATAGCCCCAGAATTCTTCATACAAATACAGTGAAAAGTATGAAAGTATTTTCTGAACCTTTTACAATTTTCTATATAGAAGAAGAATATGTAAATACGGAACACATTATAGATAAGTAGCTTTGAACACAAAATAACATGATGAAAATGAATAACAAATATTAATATTGATAGCAGAAAAATCTTTGGCAGCAAGATGTAAATATGTCTGAGAATAAGTTCTTTGACTATGAAATACTAACTGATCTCATTATGAATTAATTATAGGAATCTCTCTTGAAGAGATTTTAAAAGGATCTCTAATAGCCATAGCAAATTGACTTCTTGAATGATTTGTAGTTCCTCTGCTGGTTGTACTGACAAAAATATTCATGAGAAATAAAATTGACACTTTTTAGTATTTATTGAATCAAAAGGTGCCAATCTATACTAGGAAGTCATTAGCAGGTTTTTTCCAATTTTATTACCACCATAAATGTCATGTGCTGATTGCCTTGATTTACAGAGGATAAAACAGTATATAATAACATTTTCAAGATTTGAAAATCAAACCAAAAGTTAAATATAGTTTGAAAATTAAGCAATGCCCTGCCATCCACACTAATATTTACAGGATATTACTACATATTTAATGTATATCTGATGTTTAGTTTTTGTTCTTTAAATATATAATGTCTCTGTAAATTAATGAATAAATTTTGGAGGTCCAAATCAATTTTTCAATCAAGAAAAATATCTAGGATTTGGTGTTTAGCATAGTGGTTAAGCTGCAAGTTGATACACCATATCCCATGTCAGAGTACCAGGGCTGAAATCCTGACTCCATTCCCAATTCTAGCTTCCTGCTAATGTGCACACTGGGAGTGGGTAGATGGTGGCATAAGTACTTGGGTTCTTGCTTACCGTGTTACAGACCTGGATTGAGTACCAGGCTCCTGCCTTCAGCCTGGCCCAACCCTGGCTGTTTCAGACATTTTACAGTTGAACCAGTGAGGAAACATCTCCCGGTGTCTGTCTTTGTCTCTGCCTCTGTCTCTCCCTCACTGTTAAGGTCTGTGCCCCTTAAATACATAATATAAACACATAAAAATAATATTTAAAATATCTATTTAATGAAAACATATAATATTTTGGTTTGATATTTAGTAAATATTTAAATAAAAATTAATACATGCATTAATTTTTCCTTTTTATAAATACATGACAAAACAATCTGTATATATTTTAAATATGCATAAAGATGAAAGGACAAAATTGGCATGGCTGATCAGTATTCTTCCATGAAAGAGTTTCTTAACTGGGATTCTGTACAAACCATTTCCTGCGTTTAATGTGTGTGATTTCACTGTTCAACTGATGCTTCTCTTTCTCTTCTGTTGGCTGTTCCTCACACTCCCAACCTTATAAAATCCAGGTCCTCCAAGGAACAGCCTGTCAACCTCTCCCCTTTCTGTGTAAGCTGCTGATGATGTTGCCAACAGTGTCTTTATTCTCTGTACACTGGTGATTCTCCAATTTATCTCTACTGTGCCAACATCCCCTTTGTATGCATTCTCGCTGCTTATTCAGTATTTCCATTCCAATACTTAGGAACCCACTGAGCATGACCAAAATGCAGCCCCTGCCTCCTCTTTCTCACAATTCACTCCTCTTAACTACAGTGTTCCCTATGTCAGTTAAGCAAAATTCAGCTTTTCTAGCTTTTTAGGCCAAATGTAATTGTCATAATCAACTCCTTTTTTCTTATTTCACAAATCCTGAATATACTTTACAGAATCTCACCATTTATTGCCCCTTTAACTGCCTCCAGACTGCCCCAAGCCTCTGTTTTGTCTTCCTTATTGAAATTAAGTGACTTTCCCTTTTCCTATTTCTTCTCTTCATTTAGTGTCACCACAGAATCCGCAGTTAGCCTTTTAAAGGAGAAATCATTCTTTTGCTCATAACCCTCTGCTATGTTCAGACTTAAAGCCAAAGTGATTAAACTCATTTGGCTTCTTATTACTTCCCGAGACTCACATAATACTATGCTTGCCGCATCGCCACATCGTCCTCCTAATTTGTCCTGGAAGATGCCAGCTGCGCTCCTGTGTTAGGAATTTTTACCAGCTACAATCTTCAGCCAATCCTCTGCCAACGATATGCATATGGGCTTTCTCCATTCTTTGCTCCAATTACACTCTTTACTTGAGTTCTCCCTGATACTCTTTTAAACTTAGTTTCTTTTTACACTCATCACTTTCTGTATTTTTTTCTTGTTTTTTTCTTCATAAAAATTTCCCACATCGAGCTTCCTGTTTGCTTGACTTAAACCATTTTTAAGCAGGTTGTGTTTCCCTCACTCCCATCAGAATATAAGGTTTATCGGACATGTAGGTTTTCTATTACTGATGTTATAAATTACAGTTTGTGTAGCACAAAAGTCAAGGTAAAGCACAGCTTAGCTGGGTCTTCTGCTTCCAGTCTAACAAATCTGCAGTCCAGGCGTTAGCAGGGCAGCACTCCTTTGTGGACACCTTGTGAATGTATGGGCCTCCAAGTATGTTCAAGTTGCTGTCAGACTTCGGTTTCATGCAGTTGTTAGGCTGAGGTTCTTCTCCTTTGGTTGTTGTCAGCTGATGGTGATTTTGCTGTTCCAGAAGCTGCTTGAATTCTCCGCCTCAAGTCCACTTTCATCTTCAGTGCCAGCAATGGTGGGTTAAGTTCTTTTCATGTTTTAAACCTTTCTGACCACCCCTTCTGTATCCTATCTCCTAATTCCAGCTGAGAGAATTTTTGCTTTTAAGGGCTCATGTGATTAATTTAGGCACACTCTCATTATGTAGGACAATTGCCCTATTTTAAACCCCATAACCTTAAAGATACCTGGAAAAGATCACTTAATACATTCACATGTTCCAAGGCTTAAATCCATACGTATTTGGATCCATTTTATGCCAGCCATATGAATAATAGATTTGTGAGTGTATGCAAGGAATTCTTTTCACAATATGTAGTTGAAATTCACTGCAAATTATTATGTGTTAAGTAAATTGCGAGGTGCCAGGATTGTGGAACAGTGGGTTAAGCTAAGGCTTGTGATGCTAGCATCCCATATGGCACGTCAGTTTGAGTCCTGGCTGCTTGGCTTCCAGTCCAACATTCTTCTAATGTTCCCAGGAAAGGAGTGAGGAAACTCCTGGGTATTTGGGTCTCCTGCCACCCATGTGGGAGACCAGGATGCAGTTTCAGGCTCCTGTCTTTTGCCTGGCCCAGCCATTGCTGTTGCAGGCATTTGGGGAGTGAGCCAGCAGATGGAAGCGCTCTCTCTCTTTCTCTTTCTCTCTCTGTCTGTCTGTCTCTGACAGTCTGTCTTTAATTTCACAAATAAATCTTAGAAAAAATATATTGGTGAGTAGGCAACCTTTGAAGGACTCTGTTTAACATCAAAGTATCAATTCAATATACTCTAGTAATGCTTAAAATAATATTGCAAATTAAACAGCTGCATTCTTTTTAACATATTTCCAAATATTTTAGATTCATTTTAGTGCCATAATTTGTCTTAGAGCCTCCAGGAATTATAACCAAATTTAATGCTTGGCATTGTTACTGAGGAATTTATAATCTACTAAATGGCATGAAGAAAGGTCAGAAATAACCATAAAGCAATAAGTGATATGATATGTCATGAAGGGATTTATGCCTTTGAATGTTATGAGAATATATGGTCACAATGGTGGGAGGAATTGGGAAGATTTTTATCAAGAAATGTGACTTGAAGAATTAAAACCATTTCCATTAAATGTGCAGCCTTGGGAATACATCCTCTAAGTAGAGAGCAGCACATGACTAAAATGAAGCTATAAGAAAGGATAGAGCTTATTGGAGTGAAAACAATCACTTCTATGGATTTCCTGAACATAAGATACATGAATGGAGACAGACAGAGCTAATCCATGAAATGATAACATTAATAGTATCTACGTATTGGGCATTTAGAATGAATCATGTACCTTCCAAAGGCTCATTAACCCAAAAGAGACCTAAAACAATGTTAAAATGCATAGACACAGAGAATAAACAAATACAAAATATACAGCCTGTCAGTTAGTGCTAATTATTAAACCAAAAAATAAAACTGGAAGGAAAGATTAAGGATGTGAGGAAGAGCAAATCTTTCAAATAACAAAAACTTTCAGGGCATTCCTCAAACATCGTCCACTATGAATCCACGCTGGTTTATGAAAGAATCACTTTTCAGCAGATGAAGAGACTGTGCAAGGATCTCCACCAAGAAGGGCAGGAGGCAAGTTTAATTATACAAGAAAAAGAAAGAAGTCTTATATAATACATTAGGAACAGAAAGAGCATCAGGAAAATAGTGGTAGGGGATAGATACCATCTTATGGTCTTTGCCATTTTCTTATAGAGTTTCCTGATTGACAGACTGAAGAATTACAGTGAAGTTCCAACAGGTCAATAATAGCATCATTGAAAGTTTCACAGAAATTATTTGGAACTGTTGCTTTTAAAAAACAGGTCTCCTGAAATAGTATATGAGAGAACTTCAAAATGTTCATGGAAAACGGAATGAAAGCATAAGTACATGTTGGTGCAAAAAATGAATAACACTGTTGGTAAAACATATTTTCCATTAACTGTTTGAAGGCCTCGTATATAATGTGAGAAAAGGGTGGAAGAGATCAGGGGCTAGAGAAATGCTAGGGAGCTACTGCAATGATCCAACAGGAAAGTAGATGTTTGTACTTAAAGTTGGGGTGATGGTGTTGAAGCTGAATAGAAATTAGACATTGTATAAAATGATTAAAAGGAGACAAAGAAGAAACAGGGAGAGAATTTGATACACATTTTCTACATGTAGGTGAATGGAAATAAGTTGGAATGGAACATTCTTTTAGAGAAAATAAAATATACTTTGAAAAGAAAATAAAATATACTTTGACTTTATAGGTGTTTCTGTTTAAATACTGGATAAGACACTACCTAAGGAAACACCTCAGATTCTCCAAGGGTTTTCTCGGCTTGATTCACTGTAGCATATGTAACAAAAAAACTTGTGCTTGTGAGGTTTTATCACCTACAAAGTTTTGCCTCATAAGACTGCTGCCCAACCTCTTGAACATCTTTTCTGTGAAAAGACCCCACATGGAGACCCAGGAGAAGCTCTTGGCTCCTGGCTTCGGATCTGCACCGCTCTGGCCTTTGTGGCCATTTGGGGAGTGAACCAGTGGATGGAAGACCTCTCTCCCCCAGTCTCTCTCTCTGCCTCTGCCTCTCCACAACTCCGCCTTTCAAATAAAATAAATAAATATTTAAGAAAAAAAAAACACAATTAACCAATAATTATCCATATTTTATGCCACCAATGATTTGAATAATTTATATAGGAAAATAAATGGAAAGTAAAAACATTGCACAATGCATAGTTGGATTAAGAGCTGAAGATTTACAGGTGAGCATTAGGAAGTCCATGGCTAAGTCCTGTATTTGCATCTCACCTCACTGGTGCCCAAAATGAAAAGGTTGAGAAAAATGGTAATAACATTTGCATTGTGAATAATATAAAACCATTATGTTCCTGTGGGAAAACTAAGCTTTCCTAAAATTAACTCTGATTTTCTTATCTACTGTGGGGCTTTGGATCTGCAATGGACAATGAATGACGTAATACACAATGGCCTCGCATTTCCTTATCAAGTATTATTGTAGTATTTTATTATAAATATTTTTTAAAACCTAATTTTCGTAGGTTCTATTGAGAAACATGAGACCATGACAAATATGTGAAACTCAGATAAATTTGTATATAGATTTCAAGAAAAATGAAATCATAATTTATTATTATTCTGATAGAAAATCCAGTATCAACTTAAAAGTAACATGTAAGCATTCACCTTTGTCATGGTACACCTTCCTTCTCTTCAATGAAATGGCTGTGTTGTTATGGAAGAATACAGTCTCTACTATTGACAGGTTGGGTATGAGGCTTTTGGTATGTTTCATCTTTTAAGGGTTTTGGGAAAGATGCCATTGTTTCATAAATCTTTGACCATCACTTTGTTCCTTAATAGGTAGTACCCATAGCAAATACTAGTTAATCACTTCTGAGTCATATTGGTGAATTTGTCCTGGCCAAACACTGATCAGACATGGTTAGTTTAGAAGATTGATAAAATTCTTTCCCACAAATATTTTTAAACATTTTTAAAAATGTTTAATTACCTATTTTTGTTTATTTTAAATGGAGAGTCACAGATAGAAAGACATGGAGAGATCTCCTATATATTTGTTCACTCCAAATATTCACAGTAGCTCTGGCTGAGCCTAAACTAAACCCAGGAACTTAATTCAGAACTCTCAATTGTGTGGCAGGAACCCAACTACTCCAGTCCTCACCTGCTGTCTCCAAGGGTTCATGTTAGTAGAAAACTGGAATTGGGAACAGAGTTGAGAATCAAACTCAGCCATTACAAAAAGAGATTGGTAACCCAACTGGTATTTGAACAACTGTGCCAAAAACTTGTCCTTCCACAGATACATCCCATATTTAGATACAATCTATTAAGATTATCATCCCTCTTATCAATATATAATCTTATAATTTTTCTTCTTTTTTTTTTTTTTGACAATCAGAGTGGAGAGTGAGAGAGAGAGACAGAGAGAAAGGTCTTCTTTTGCCATTGGTTCACCCTCCAATGGCCGCCGCGGCCTGCGCGTTGCGGCCGGCACACTGCGCTGATCAGCTGGCAGGAGCCAGGTATTTATCCTGGTCTCCCATGGGGTACAGGGCCCAAGGACTTGGGCCATTCTCCACTGCACTCCCTGGCCACACTCTGAATTTACTTTTCTTCTTGCTTATACACGTCATTCAGTATTTCTTTTCCTAAATTCTGTGGATGGCAACATTTCTTACTGTTTGTATATAGAGGTCATTTTGAGAAAGATGACTTTCTTTTTTTTTAACTTTTATTTAATGAATATAAATTTCCAAAGTACAGCTTATGGATTACAATGGCTTCCCCCCCATAACGTCCCTCCCACCCGCAACCCTCCCCTTTCCCACTCTCTCTCCCCTTCCATTCACATCAAGATTCATTTTCGATTCTCTTTATATATAGAAGATCAGTTTAGCATACATGAAGTAAAGATTTCAACAGTTTGCTCCCACACAGAAACATAAAGTGAAAAATACTGTTTGAGTACTAGTTATAGCATTAAATCTCAATGTACAGCACACTAAGGACAAAGATCCTACATGAGGAGTAAGTGCACAGTGACTCCTGTTGTTGACTTAACAAATTGACACTCTTGTTTATGGCCTCAGTAAGCACCCTAGGCTCTTGTCATGAGCTGCCAAGGCTATGGAAGCCCCCTGAGTTCACTGACTCTGATCATATTTTGACAAGGCCATGGTCAAAGTGAAAGTTCTCTCCTCCCTTCAGAGAAAGGTACCTCCTTCTTTGATGACCCATTCTTTCCACTGGGATCTCACTCACAGAGATCTTTCATTTAGGGTGTTTTTTTTTTTTTTTTTTCCCCAGAGTGTCTTGGCTTTCCATGCCTGAAATACTCTCATGGGCTTTTCAGCCAGATCCACATGCCTTAGGGGCTGATTCTGAGGCCAGAGTGCTGTTTAGGACATCTGCCATTCTATGGGTCTGCTGTGTATCTCATTTCCCATGTTGGATCATTCTCTCCCTTTTTTATTCTACCAGCTAGTATTTGCAGACACTATTCTTGTTTATGTGATCCCTTTGGTTCTTAGTCCTATCATTATGATCAATTGTGAACAGAAATGGATCACTGGGACTAGTGAGATGGCATTGGTACATGCCACCTTGATGGGATTGAATTGGAATCCCCTGGTATGTTTCTAACTCTACCGTTTGAGGCAAGTCAGCTTGAGCATGTCCCGAATTGCACATCTCTTCCTTCTCTTATTCCCACTCTTATATTTAACAGTAATCACTTTTCAGTTAAGTTTCAGCACTTAAGAAGAATTGTGTATTGATTACAGTATTCAACCAAAAGTATTAAGTAGAACAAACAAAAAAATACTAAGAGGGATAACATATCAAGATGACTTTCATCATTTGATGCTTTATGGCTAGTGCCATTTAGGATTATTATAACATTTCCAGATCTGAATCCATTTTATATAATCTTAAGAAGCCATATCTTTTTGAGGACCCCACTTCCACATCAATTTTAGTTCTTATTTATAAATAACTAAAATAATTTGAGTCAGCAATAATTTTAGTTCTTAATCTTCATTTCCAGTTTCAATAGAAGTTAAATTTTTCTCCCCCATATAATGTTTTTGTTTTTGGGCTATCATTACAAAGTATTTAGACGTGAATCATTAAGAAGTATTTGGAGATGATGGTGTGGTTCAGATTATCAACTCATAAAATTAATTTGGTGTTACAAATACATTTTGTAATAAATCTATTTTTTTTAAACTCTCAAACATATTTTTGATTAAAAGAGATCATTGCATCCTTCAAAATTATGTTCTCAGTTTTCAATATAAAAATAACATTTTCTGTCTTTAAAGGATATATTTTATTTATTTTAAAGCCAGAGGGACAGACAGAGAAGGAGTAATGAAGAGATAAAGCAAACAGCCATTTGGTGATTCACTCCCCAAATGTATTTAACTGCTGGGGCTGGGCCAGGTCAAAACCAGGAGTCTGGAATTCCGTCCTGGTTGACCACATGTTTGTTAAGGAGCCCAAGCCCTGGATCCATCTTCTCTACTGCTCTCCAAGATGCTTTAGCAGGAAACTGGGTCAGCAGTGAAGCAGCTGGAACTTGAACTGGAACTGAGATACGGGATGACAGCGTTGCAGGCAGCAGCTGATTCCACTGCCCTGCTACACCAGCCCCCAAGTTAATACTTCCAAATGAATGGAAGATAAATATTTTAGGGTAAAGTTTAAATGTAAATTTATAAAGATAATGCTTTATTGAAGAGAAGGAAGTGTTAATACCAACGTCTTCCTTTCTGCAGTGCCTTTGTTCTTTTGTATAACAAGTACCCAAGCATTTAATTTGGTACTGGTTAAAGATCTGAGTCTATGAACGTTAAAGACATGTCTACTTATGGCAGTTCAGATGGATTTTTGGTCAGTTTCTGGAGCTTTGACAGACATTATTTTGGTACAATATGTAGAATAAAATTACAATAACTTATTGATTGAGAATAGGCATCTCACAGTAAATATGGTCTTGTATTTTTGAGCATCAGTCATGCTATGTGTTTATAACACTTCCAGGTATAGTGTTCTTGTCTCTGACTCCAACCTCCAGAGTCTCCCCCGTTCCTTCATTTCTGCTTATACCCAAGAAGTCCTTCCTTTACTTCCCTGGAAGCAGACAGTCTAGCTCATTTTATATTGTAGCTCCAATTCTACTACAATATCAAGAACTCAATGTTCAGCCGGCGCCGCTGCTCACTAAGCTAATCCTCCGCCTTGCGGCGCCGGCATCCGGGTTATAGTCCTGGTTGGGGTGCCAGATTCTGTCCTGGTTGCCCCTCTTCCAGGCCAGCTCTCTGCTGTGGCCAGGGAGTGCAGTGGAGGATGGCCCATGTGCTTGGGCCCTGCACCCCATGGGAGACCAGGATAAGCACCTGACTCCTGCCATTGGATCAGTGCGGTGCACCGGCCGAGGCGGCAATTAGAGGGTGAACCAACGGCAAAGGAAGACCTTTCTCTCTGTATCTCTCTCTCACTGTCCACTCTGTCTGTCAAAAATTTAAAAAAAAAAAAAAAAAGAACTCAATGTTTGTCTCCTTCAGTTCTCTTTTGTTTCTCAGAGAATCTTTTTGCAAGTCAAAGATCTCCAAGTGATTATTATTAGTTAGTTCCAGCATGCCTGATTCTTCTCCTTTAGGTAACGTGAGCATTGCTAAGTGACGTGCTCTAACTCCGAGGTGCACGCATCTGTACTCTTTCCATCACGTTAAACTTCCTTCATTTTGGCCTTGCCCTGCAATGAACCAGGAAGAGATTGCCTACAAGTCAAATGGTCTGGAAAAAAACAAGAAAGCATAAGGTTTCAAATTATTATTACAATTCACAATTACTTTGAATGCACACACTGATGTAAACAGACATACACTATAGCATTTTAAAGCATTTGTTGAAAAAATGGATTTATATAAGATAATTTTGATAGAAAAAATTGAAATCTGTACATTGTTATTTCATAATATATTTGCCAGAAACTTTTAGACATATGTATAAATTTCAAATATTTTTGCACCAAAATAAACTTATCTATTAATTTCACTTTCTATGAAGTTTTTAAAGAACTATTCATAAAACAGAGCCTACTTGGTCAGCGCCACGGCTCAATAGGCTAATCCTCTGTCTTGCGGCTCTGGCATATCAGGTTCTAGTCCCGGTCGGGGCACCGGATTCTGTCCCGGTTGCCCCTCTTCCAGTCCAGCTCTTTGCTGTGGCCTGGGAGTGCAGTGGAGGATGGCCCAAGTGCTTGGGCCCTGCACCCCATGGGAGACCAGGAGAAGCACCTGGCTCCTGCCTTCAGATCAGCACGGTGCGCTGGCTGCGGCGGCCATTGGAGGTGAACCAATGGCAAAGGAAGACCTTTCTCTCTGTCTCTCTCTCTCACTGTCCACTCTGCTTTTTCAAAAAAAAAAAAAAAAAAAAAAAAAAAAGCCAGAGCCTTTCTATGAGATATTAAATGTGTAGATAGTGTTAAAGTTCTTATGTTTTAATTCTTCCTACAAGAATGAAACTTTAATCAGCCACTTACAGATGGAAATTCTGAAAATAGCTTATGTATGCATTTACAAATAATAGAGCAAATTTCAGAAACCGTGAGAAGAGTTTTCTTACATAGTCATTTAACTCATCACTTTGCTTAGCTAAAACTATACCTATGACATAGAAATAGAATGTGTTTTATTTAAAATGATATCAAAAGCATCAACATTTTTGCAAAATCAGCAAAGATGCTAGCATTTACCAGACTTAGCTTATGAGCTTCATATAACTATTTTACATTTTGGAGGAATGCCAATATCACTACTTACCTAAATGACATTTGAGGTGGTGGCACTTAATGAGGTACATGCAATACAGTACTTAACTCATGACATCTACCAGACAGAAAATAGTTTATTAGCTGATCCCATTCTATGAATATAAATTGATTTTCTTCCATAGTTAGGAAAATTGGCTCTTCAACTATACTTAAAGATAGAGTTATCTGGGTCCATCTAGCAAATTAGAGTAGGTTCTCTTGCATAAATGACAGCATAAATGGGAAAGGGTACTTAAGTCTAGTGATCCTTGTCCCTAGGCATCATGTTTATCGATTGCCCTACATTTAGGTCAGGAAGAAAGGTCTTACCTTACAGTGTGTAGAGACCCTGAAGTTTAATCACTTTGTACAATGCATTAGGTAATTCTTTTTTCTTTGATAAATGAATTCTTTAAATGTAAGGATTTTTAGCACTAGTACACTAGAACCTTGAAAAAATATTTTTTTTCTTCCAGGTTCCTTGCCTTATAATCATGTTTTCTTTGATCCAAAAGTGCAACAGTTTTTAGTTTTTGTTACAATAATGCATGCCACTGAGCATACAGGAAACCAAAGTCGCATCATTCAGAGTGGAGGTGATAAAAAGAACCGTGAAGTTGGTCATTTTCATCAGAATTCCATTTGGGAAAGACAAAAAGAAAGAAAATAGAAAGTAATATTGAGTATAAGGACTTAAAAGTCTGTAATCTTGGCTTAAGAACAATGGGTCTTCAGAAAAGGGAAGTGGGCATCAGCTCCCTGCTAACGCACTTGGGAAAGCAGTGGAGATGGCCGACTGCTTGGGCCCCAGCACCTGCGTGGAAGACGGGGAGAAGCTTCTGGATCCAGGCTTTGGATCTGCCCATCTCCTGCCATCACAGCCATTTGAGGGGTGAACCAGCAGATGGAAGACTTCCTCTCTCTCTCTCTCTCTCTCTCTCACCGTGGCATAGCGGGTAAAGCCACTGTACTCCATGTGGGCACTGGTTTGAGTCCTGGCTGCTCCACTTTCATTCCAGCTCTCTGCTATGGCCTGGGAAAGCAGTGAAAGTTGGCCCAAGTCCTTGGGCCCCTGCACCTACGTGGGAGACCCGAAAGAAGCTCCTGGCTTCTGGCTTCAGCCTGGCCCAGACCCAGCTGTTGCAGCCATTTGGGGAGTGAACCAGAGAATGGAGGCTCTCCTCTCTCTCTCCCCCCCTCTTTCTCTCTCTCAACTCCTCTCTAACTCTACCTTTCAAATAAATAAAAACAAATCTTAAAATGAAAAGAGAAAATGTTTATTTAGAAAATTTTACATGAGTTTAGTGTTTACGGATATGTTGGATTTGCTTTAATTATGGAGGAAATAGAAAGTGATTTTAGTTTGATACAGCATGAGTAACATTTCTGAGGTAGAAAAATCATTCTGTAAGGAACAGAAAGGAACATTATGTAGGCTCCTGATGTAGAAAGCAATCTAAGCCATGCTACTGCCAGTTTATACTAGTTTCAACTGTACTACTATTTACTTTAGCTTTGTAGTAGAAGCCTTTCTTAGAAAATAAAAGTCTATTTTATGCAAAAATTAGAGAGGAAGGTTTAAAAATGCTGTTGTTTGGAAATAGTAGTTTATAAGGTAATTTATGTGAAAAACTAATTAAAATTGCATTCAAATATTAAATATTTTATTACTAATGGTGTGTCCACTAGGAAAATAATTTGAATTTCATTAAAATTATAACACAATGTCTTTTCAATAATTAAGGGAATATTAGTCCAGCAGTAATGAAAGAAATAAAGCTTCTTTTGAGAATCCTCATTAAATTATTCTGAAAGATGCATTGATTATATAATTTTGGCTGTGGGGTGTCTTACTGCAGGACTAAGGAGGATGTAAAATATCATAAAACAATCATTTAAATTTTGGTATTAATCAAGTAGTTTTGTTTAAAAATAATTAGTTATCTTTAAGTTCAAGCAAGTGATAATACAAACAACATATTAATTTCTGATTTTAAATATATATATTTTATTATATAGTAATATGTTATCACACACTGAATAGTTTTAATTCTGGATACTTTTAGATGTTTTAAAAAATGAAGACCAATAGATAGTGATTCTTCAAAGACAGAGAGAAGATAAACGTCACAATGTGTTAGCAAAACACATATGAACATAGACACACTTTGAGATATTTCAATTAGGGAACACTTATCTGAAAGTAGCACAAAAGGCAAATTAAAGTGGCATAACTAATGACAATAGACACATAACAAGAAATTTTTTAGTTTACAAACAGGCATTTTTATCATTATCTTGACATTATCAGCAATACTTCTCTCTGGGACCTCATATTCAGCATATTGATCTGATCTTTAGGCTATTTTCTAGTACATGTGTAAGACACAATAGCAATCACAATTTCTGTTGGAAGATCAAGTCTTGCTTTCCTTTTAGTTTTCTAACTTGTAGGAGTTTTGAGTTGTTTTTGTTTTTAAGAAAATGTCCCACTTTCTAGCTGACATCTATCACATCTTTTTGGCCACAAAATTACAGCATGTTTATCCTATATTCCTGGCATGGTCAAGGGAACAGGACAGCATTGATTGACTTAAAAATAGGATTTACTCTTGATTCACATGCATTTAACATATGTACTTGAAAATTAGTATTTCACTACAAAAATTTAAATGAAATAATGCCTCATTTCTAATGTAATAATTCATCTTTATGTGATAAGTAAATCATACTTTTTTTTCTTTTATGCTCTTTTTATGCTAATTTTTTGCTGAGCCAAAATCCTAGGGATAAAATAAAAGAACTATAAAACCGAAAAATGCTTAAATTTATTGCTGCTACTATAATCAAAAGAAATTTGTCTTGGAAAATGAAAACTAAAAATAAACACATTGTGATGTGCTCATGAGTCTGCCCTCCTGTTAATTGCTAGCTAGGCAGAAATTCTATAATTCATTAAGGATCTGCACAGATTTTAAAAAGCGCCCACAACTTACACACATGCACATGTATGTACACACAATTATTCATGAACAACGAATTACCCAACAACTAGACAACTGCTTGGCTTGCCAGTTTATATTCAGCATCTGTATATGGATTATGGGTGGAAAAAGAAATTGTAATTGACTGAAGTGCTTCTGGTTAAACAGAAGTCTTGTTTAATATGCCACAGCATGAGCTTACTCCTGCAATTTACACTGGTTTATTATGGAATCTGCAAAAATGAGAGATTTCTTGCTCAGTAAAGATAATGATGTGCTGAATCTATTAAGAGAAATAAGATTTATTTTGCTCTTATGTCATTTGTGTTCCATGGTGGCCCAAATGATAGATTTCAAACACTGCACATGCAATATTATGTTTTCCTTTTAGGGCCATAATTGCTGTTGTTATTTCACTTTCATTGACAAGCTATAGTGCAACTTTATTTAAATTAAATTCTTCAATCTAATTATTTTACATTGATCTATTATGGCCTATCCCCCTATTATTCATGATGTTATTATTATAATAACTTCATAATTCTATACTTAACTAATCTATAAAAAGCTAACAAATTGTTGTTATTGTTGAATGTTTTTTTTTTAATTTTGATTTTGTTAATTCATCATAGATCCCAAAAATGTTAAGATCCTGCTTTTGAAATTTAAATATGCTATTAGGAATATTTATAAGTATTGTGTTAACCAAATAGGATGGAGAATTTGCTTTATTATGTTGAATTCTCTTGTGATGATCAAAGAATAAATTATGAGAGTTTTAAAAATTTTTGAAGTGATTTATTTGAAGGGAGAGAGAGCTATTTTTCATCTGCTGATTTACCCCCCAAATGCCCACAATAGGCATGACTGGGCCAGGACAAGCCAGGACTTAGGAACTCAGTCAATGTCTGGCCCATGGATGGCAGAGACCCAACTTCTTGAACCATTCCCTGATGCTTCCTAAGAGGCTATCAGCCGGACTCTGTAATTAGAAATGGAATTGGGCACTTCAACATGGGATTCGGGTGCCCCATGTGGCATCTTAACCACTAAGCCAAATGCTTTTCTCAGTATTGAAAAAAATTAAATATTTAATGAGTGATTATGTGTAAAGAAATTGTGTAATATAATATATATGAATTATATAATAATGTATAATGAAATTTAGTTTGTTAGTTTGAGTAATTTCAGTGTAAAATAATTTAAAATTAAAATCATTTAATCAAATTATTTTAAAAATATAGATATAATAATTACAAAAAGGCTGATATAGTTGGTAGAGCTAGATTATATATGTTGGGGATAATATCTTAAGGGAACAAGGATAAAAAAAACTTTCCAAAACTGATTTTTGGTATGAAAGTAAAGTATTTATTGAGAATCCAAAATCAAAATTACAAGAAATGTTTACAACTTACCAGAAAGCCTTTACCTAGAAATATTTCTGATCAAAACATAATTACTTTCTGTCTCACCTGGATATTTCTATAGCAAATCTAATGCTCATAGTTCTTAGAGCCCTATAAGTAGGAGATAGTGAAACATACGTGTCCTTTATATATTAGCATGTTCTCCTCTGAAAGTAAATCTGACATAATCAGTCTGCTTAATTTGGAAAGAGAAAACTATTCTCTCTCTATTCTGGATAGTTATGAATTTGCAATATATTAAAATGGAAACACATTTCAACAAGGAGAAAAAATTTCAAAAAGTTCAAGGAAAATGGAATGAAACAAAATTTATTTTGGATAAATTCTGAAATCTATTCATAGTTTTTTTCTTTGCTAAGTAGTTTCCATAAATATTTTTAAGACCCACTTAATATATGGATTCCAAACTTTTTGTGTGATAATTACCTCATAAACTTTTTGCAGCTTTCTCTTCTACTGAGGAATCATGTAAGAATGGCCTGTCTTTCCAATTGATTCCTTTGTTACTTATATTTTTACCACCTTTCATCCTTTCTGTTTGTATTTGATGATTTTCATAGTTCTTTTGATATTTACATTTCTAAAATTATCTTTGAAAATACAAATGAACACACACTTATTCTCTATGCAGCTCAGTCAATTGTCAACTAATCTAAATATTTAATAAATGCGAAAAATAATGCATCCATTAATAATAGCTGAAGATTCGGTTCCACTAGGACTATTATCATGAAAGAAAAATGAAAGAGATTACTATGTCTAAGCGTAGGGCCATTGGTATCTAGGAGAAATGAAATTTCCCAATAGGAAACTAAAAGAGAAAAATTCTTTATTTCAATTCTTGAAGAATTCTAGGTCATAAATATATGTGAACATTTGAGTGTGTTATTAGAATATGTAAGGCTTCTTAAAGCCATGCTATGAATATTGTTGAACACATGACAGTTCAAGTATGCTAATACACAAAATTATATTTAAATGTTGCAATTTATGACAAAAATTCTTGAAAAAATATAACATTAATGAGACATCATTTTACTTTGGTATAATTATATTTTAAGAAACTTTCCCTTCTTTCACTTACTCAGCAGGCTGTGGTGCTACAATATCAGTGGGCCAATCCTGTGAGGCTCAGGGTGTGGCGATGAAGGGGCAGATGAACAACACCAAAAGAAAGTTCAGTATTTAATTTTGATCACGTTTTAGCATTCATGATATTATTGTGGAGTATTCAGGATTCCTTTCAGCAATGATATTCTTAAACCATTTTTTTAACTTTTATTTAATGAATATAGATTTCCAAAGTACAGCTTATGGATTACATTGGCTCCCCCCCAATGACTTCCCTCCCACCCACAACCCTCCCCTTTCCCACTCCCTCTCCCCTTCCATTCATATCAAGATTCATTTTCAATTTTCCATATATACAGAAGATCAGTTTAGCATACATTAAGTAAAGATTTCAACAGTTTGCACCCCCATAGAATCACAAAGTGAAAAATACTGTTTGAGTACTCGTTATAGCATTAAATCTCAATGTAGAGCACATTAAGGACAGAGATCCTCCATGAGGAGTAAGTGCACAGTGACTCCTGTTGTCAACTTCACAAATTGGCACTCCTGCTTATGGCATCAGTAATACCCCTATGCTCCAGTCATGAGTTTCCAAGGCTATGGAAGCCCCTTGAGTTCACCGACTCCGATCATATTTAGACAAGGTCATAGTCAAACTGGAAGTTCTCTCTCCCTTCAGAGAAAGGTACCTCCTTCTTTGAAGACCTGAGAAACTGAGATTTTAAAGAGAAACCAGAATGAAATACTGGAAATGCAGAATTCAATACAGCAAATAAAAAATGCAGTGTGAAGTCAGCAATAGATGAGACAAAATAAAAAGTATCAGAACCAGAGGACAAATTCTGGAAATAATACATCCAGACCAAATAAAAGAAGAAGAAATTAGAAAATTGAAAATCACAGTTGGAGATTTACAAGATTCTAGCACTATCAAATGACCCAATTTATGGATCCTAGGAATTCCAGATATTGTGGAAAAAGAGAAAGGATTAGAAGGTCTTCTTAATGAAATAATAATTGTTAAAAGAGATGAAGAAGGGCACTATGTAATAATTAAAGGGTCAATTCAACAGGAAGATATGACTATTATCTTTTTCCTGGCTGTTGAAAAGAATTAAGGGTTTTAAAGGGAGATATAGACTCAAATATAGTACTAATGAGAGACTTCAATACCCCACTTTTAGCAATGGACAGATCAACCAGACAGAAAATCAACAAGGAAAAAAACAGAGTTAATTGACACAATACATCAAATAGACTTAGCAGATATCTTCAGAGCCTTCTACCATACAGCCACAGAGTACACATTTTTTTTTCTCCAGTGAATTGAATTTTCTCTAGGACTGACCATACACTAGGCCATAAAGTGAGTCTCAGCAAATTCAAAAAAACTGAAATCATACATGCATCTTCTCAGACCACAATGCAATGAAGCTGCAAATCAACAACTCAAGTATCAAGATATTCTTAAACCATTTTTATTAAGGTCTGACAAAAATGGAAGGCATCAATCACATTTTAAATATTCAGACCCTACGATGTGGGCTTCTAGTGTGCTGCTAGAAGATACTATGTTGGATTTTTATTATTCAGAAAAGGTAATGGAAATACCACATACATATATGATGCAGGGGCAATATTGGTTCAGGGGATACAACACTGCCTGGGATGCCCACATCCTGCATCAGAGTGCTTGATTTGAATACTGGCCCCTCAGCTTTCTATCCAGCTTCTTACTAGTAAGCAGGTGGTGGGTCAAATACTTGCTTCCCTGACACCCACATGGAAAGCCTAGACTGAGTTCTAGATTCGTGGCTTCAGCCAGGCCCTGCCCTGTCTGTTGTGGGCTTTTGGGAGTAAACTCTCATAGATCTCTCTTTTTTCCCTCTGTGTCTTTAACTTCCTGACTTTAAAATACATTAGAAAAATACATTGTTTTTATTTTTTATATTCTTAATTTTATTTTGGGTATCAGCTAATAATTGAGGCTGAGTGAAAGTTACAGTCACAGTTAAGTTACACAAGCAAAATTTTCATTTTTCCATAAATAAACTCAACTTATTCTGGTTCCACATAGCTTTTCTCCTGCTACGGTTGAAAAGAATTACTTTTTTTGCTAGTTTTAGGTAATTCAGTCAAGTCTGATATAAAATTTAGACTCTGTTAGTAAATATTTACACAAATTTAATATTTTAGTCTTCCACAGTGAAAAAGTTTTAATTTGATATCTGCACTGATTTCTACTCTTCAAGATATTCTTCTCCTCCTCGTTCCTGGAGTTTGAGGGTAAAGGCTTCCGAGGGGACACACATGTTAGAGAAGGAGTAGCTGGGCATCGGCCTTTGCTTGCTTTTCTAGAAGAGTCTAACTTAGTTTTGAAACTTCTCTTACAACACAGTGAATCTGCTGCTGATCTCATGATCACCAGTTCTCTAAGCACTAGCACAGCACCATGATTGCTAGTGAGGGCTTGTTCACAGCTTCTCCCAATGCAGCACCGCTGGGAGGCACATCGCAGCTTATTCTCAAAACGCTCTGAGGAAGCTGACTTTGTGGTGTAGCAGGTCAAGGTTGAGCCACAACTTGTGATGCCAGCATCCCATATCTGAACACAGTTTTCAGAACTGGCTGTTCTGCTTCCATTCCAGCTTCTGGTTAACACAATTGGAAAGGCAGGGGAAGATGGCTCAAGTTCTTGGGTCCCTTCCACCAGTGCAGTGTGGGAGATCGGGACAGAATCCCAGTCTTCTGACTTCAGCCTGGCCCAACCCTGCGGGCTACTGGGACCATTTGATGAGTGAACCAAAGGGTGGAAGAGTCATTCATTCTCATTCTCCCTATTTCTTTCTCCTTCCCCCTACTTCCCCTCCCTCTCTCTCTTCTTCTCTTCCTTTCTTTCCCTCTTTCCTCCCCTCTCTCTCTCATTTTCCATCTATGCTGTCACGCTGCCTTTCAAATAAATGAATCCTTTTTAAAAATGCTCTGACAGCCTGCAGAATAACTGCACCCCAGAAGACTCAAAAGAGACTTGGGAGGCTTTGCCTAAACACACACGCACAGTCATTCCTTCCTGAGCAAGGCAACTGACACATTGCTACGGAGTCACACAGATTTACTGTTAGCTCCATGGTTTCCTCTCCCTTTTACCTCCCATTCCCGACAATGGCAAGCGAATGACAATGCTCTGTCACTTTTTAGGGATCCGTGCAACGTCCACAATCTCAAACACCCTCTAATAACTCCCCAAGCTCTTACCCACCTTTTGCTGAAGACATAAGGAAATCTCTTGTTTTCTTTGTTTTATCATGGAAATGACAAAATATAATCCGTACATCACATCCTGTATCCTTCCATAGTCTCTGGCATATACCAAGAACTTGGTGTTTTTAAACTGAAAAATATGACTCCTAAATTTTTGAGGGGAGATAATTTTTTGAGATAACATATTTTTAATCTGTATTGTACTCAAAGGCCTAATGGCTCTATTAAATAAAAATCCCATGCATAAAAATTTAAAGGACATAATCCAGTAGGTAAAATGAAGTGATAATTAATTTCACCCACATAAAGTAAATTTTAAAAGTCACAATAATTAAAATTATAGTAGTATATAGTTCATATCAACTTGTTTGACAAAAATTTAAAACAAAGTTTCATAAAACATAGTATTTGCACTGAAACTGATACACATAGGCATTTCTTTTATGTTCTTTTTTTGAGTTTTAGCTCCCACATATAAGGGAGAACATGTAATACTTCTCTTTCTGTGTCTGGCTTATGTGTCTGCCAAATCAAGCTATATTTTTCCAAATGATATAATTGCAGCCTTTCCCCTAGCTGAATAATATTCCATTATATATTGTATCACATTCTACTTATCTGTTCAGCTGATCAGAGACACCACAGTAGATTCCATATATTAGCTATTGAGAACAGTGCTGCTATAAACATAGTGCAGCACATTTCTCTTTCATACAGAGTTGTCTTTTGGGAATATAATCAGCATGGAATTGTTGGATAATATGTATTTTTTTAAAAGAAATCTCCATGCTGTGCTCCACAGTGGCGACACTATTTTACAACTCCCGCCAACAATTTATAAGAGTTCCCCTTTCTGTACATTCTCAACATCATGTGTCTCTCTGTCTTCTGTATAACAGTCATTCCCACAGGAGCAAGATGACAATCTCACTGCGATCTGGATTCCTATTTCCCTGCTAGCTAATGATATTGAGAATATTTTCCAGTATTTATCGGCCATTTGTATTTCTTCTTTTGTTAACTGTATGTTTTTCATTGTTAAATTTTTTGAGATGTTGGTACATTGTGGATGCAATATTTTTTCAAATATGCAGCTTGAAAATATTTTTCCCAACCTATCAGATGTCTCTTCACTTTACTATCTGCTTTCTTTGATGTGTAGAAGCTTCTGTTTAATATAATCCCATTTGTGTAGACATGGTGTTGTTGGTTATGCTTCGGGGGGTCATATCCAAGAACTCATGACCTTCAGTAATGAAATGGTTCCCCTATACATTCTACTAGCAATTTGATTGCCATGTGTCTTAAATTTAGGTCTTTGATTCATCTTCAGTTTATTTTTCTGTAAAATAAGAGGTAGGTACCTAATTTCATTTTTCTAAATACATTCAATGTTGCCAACACCAGCTATTGAAAGGACTATTCTTTCTCCAATATATGTTCTGTGTCATTTTGTCAAAAAAACTAGTTGTCTGTAGACACATGGATGAATTTCTGGGCTTTCAATTCTGTTCCCTTGATCCAGGTATCAATTTTTATGTCACTAGCATGCTGTCTTAATTAGCACAGCTTGTAGTACATTTTGAAATCAGGTATTTTGAGGTCTCCAGCTGGTTTTATGCTTTGTTCTGTTTCATTTTCTCTCAAGATTACTTTGTCTGTTCTGAATCTTTTTTAATTCTGTAAGAATTTTAGGATATTCTTCTAATTGTGTAAAGACTGTCATTGATATTTTATAATATGCTTTGAAATCAGGTGTTGTGAGGCTTCCACCTGGATTTTTCTTTTTGGGATTACTTTGGCTATTCTGGATCTCTTATGATCCCATATAAATTTTGGGATTTTTTCAATTACGTAAAGAATGTCATTGGTATTTTGCTTGGGATTGTCTTGGCTCTGTAAATGGCTTTAGGTATTACAGACATTTTAATGATATTAATTCTTGCAATCCATGAGCAAGGATTATCTTCTCATTTCTTTGTGTACTTAATTTCTTTCATCAATGTTTTATAATTTTCATTTTAGAAATCTTTAACTACTTTTGTTGAGTGATTCCTAAATATTTGATTTTTGTGCCTATTGTAAATTGAATATCTTTTTAAGTGAGTTAATTTTCATTGTAGAAAATACTAGTGAAACAAGCCAGTCTCAAAAAGACAAATAACCTGTTTTCTCTGATATGTGGCAGTCAATATAGAATGCAAAAATTTATTGGAACGAAATAAACATCTTACTATAATTGTCATTTTAGCTCTTGTTTATACTCCTGTGGAACTGTTGTCTTCCTACTTTTTGCTTGTTAAATATTATGGTTAGTGGTGAACTAAGCTTGTGATTATAGAGTGCATTAAAATTACATATTTTCAAAATTAGTGAAAAGCAAAGAAGAAAGTGAAGGAGAAGGATTGGAGGAGGGAGAGGTGGAAGGAGAGAAGTATGATTATCTTTTTAGGACTGTACATAAGGAGGCTTATGTTGTGGTACACAGGGTAAAGCCACTGCCTTTTCCCAGATACTCCACTTCTGATCCAGCTCCCTTGCTAATGTGCCTGAGAAGGTGTGGAAGATGGCCCAAGTGCTTGGGCTCCTACTCCCACATTGTATACCTGGAAGAAGCTCTTATCTCCAGGCATCCCAACAGCCCAGCACCAGCATTTGCAGGCACTTGGAGAGGATGGAAGATGACAGAGAAAGAAACAGATAAAGGTCTTCCTTCCGTTAGTTCACTCCCCAAATGACTGCCATAGCTGGAGCTACGCCAATCCGAAGGCAGGAACCAGGTGCTTCTTCCTAGTCTCCCATGTGGGTGCAGGGCCCAAGCATTTGGCCATCCTCCACTGCCTTCCCGGGCTACAGCAGAGAGCTGGACTGGAAGAGGAGCAACCAGGACAGAACTGGTGCCCCAACAGGGACTAGAACCTGAAGTACCGGCGCCACAGGTGGCGGATTAGCCTAGTGAGCCTTGGCGCTGGCCAGCTTTTATAATTTTCAGATATGTTCCTTCTACACCTAATTTGTAGAGGGCGTTTATCATAAAGTGATGTTGAGACTTATCAAATATTTTATTACATCTATTTATAGGGCCACATGGTTTTTGTGATTTATATTTATTATTTGTGAATGTTCAATCACCTTTGCATCTCTGGGATAAATCCCAGTTGATCATGATATATACTCTGTTTGATATAGTGTTGGATTTGGTTTGTAAATGTTTTGTTGAGAATTTTAGCCTTTACGTTCCTCAAGAATATTGATTTGTTCTTTTACTTTGTGCAATGTGTTTTTTGATGTTAGTATAATAGTGATCCTGGCTTTGTAGATAAAATAAAAGCAGAACCATAATAAAAATGAGATTGAAGCAGTAATTAAAAGTCTCTCATCAAAGAAAAGTACATGTTCTGATGACTTTACTGTAGATTTCTGCAAACAATTAAAGAAAAGCTAACCCCAAAGATTTTTTAAAGTATGCCAAGTAACTGAAAAGGGTGGAATTCTGTCAAACTCTTTTTACAAGGCCAGCAGCACTCCATAAAAAATATCAACTGCATTTTCAGTGTATATGAAAGTCTTGAAGATTCTAAATGTGCAGAAAAGTAACAAATAATGTGTTTGTTTAAGTTGCTGCATTTGTTTGTAGGGCTGCCATAAAAATTAACAAGAGAGTGATTTTAATAACTGGAATTTGTGGATCAATATTGTGGTATGTAGGGTAAATAAGCCTCCTATAATGCTGGCATCCCATAACAGATCACCAGTTTGAGTCCTATGTCTGAATCCCATCCAGGTCTCTGCTAAGACGCCTAGCAAAGCCGTGGGAAGTGATCTAAGTACCTTGACCCTGTCACCCATGTGGCAGATCTGATGGAATTCTGGGCTTCTGGCTTTGGCCCGAACAGTCTTAGCCATTGCAGTCATTAGGAAAGTGAACCAGCAGATGGAAAATTCCTCTCTGTGCCTCTGCATTTCAAGTGAATAAAATAAATCTTTAAAATAAAACAAATTTTTTGGCCGGCGCCGCGGCTCACTAGGCTAATCCTCTGCCTAGCGGCGCCGGCACACCGGGTTCTAGTCCCGGTCGGGGCGCCGGATTCTGTCCCGGTTGCCCCTCTTCCAGGCCAGCCCTCTGCTGTGGCCAGGGAGTGCAGTGGAGGATGGCCCAAGTGCTTGGGCTCTGTACCCCATGGGAGACCAGGAAAAGCACCTGGCTCCTGGCTCCTGCCATCGGATCAGCGAGGTGCGCCGGTCGCAGCACGCTGGCCGCGGCAGCCATTGGAGGGTGAACCAACGGCAAAGGAAGACCTTTCTCTCTGTCTCTCTCTCTCACTGTCCACTCTGCCTGTCAAAAAAAAAAAAAAATAAGAAAAAACAAACAAAAAAAAAAACAAATTTTTTGTCTCACAATTCTGGATAAGAGATGTGTGAGAGGGCCAGCGCCATGGCTCAGTTGGTTAATCCTCCACCTGTGGTGCTAGAATCCCATATGGGCACCGGGTTCTTGTCCTGGTTGCTCCTCTTCCTGTCCAGCCCTCTGCTGTGGCCCAGGAAGGCAGTGGAGGATGGCGCAATTCTTGGGCCCCTGCACCCGCATGGAAGACTGGGAGGAAGCACATGGCTTCTGGCTTAGGATCGGCACAGCGTGCCGGCTGTAGCGGCCATTTGGGGAGTGAACCAGTGGAGGGAAGACCTTTCTCTCTCTCTCTCTCTCACTGTCTATAACTCTATCTGTCAAATAAATTTTTAAAAAAAGGAGATGTGTGAGATCCACATGTCTCCAAGGAATTGGAGGATGCTCTGTTCCAGGCTTCTATCCTTGCATTGTCTGTTCTCTACCTGCACATTATCTTTTCTCTATCATATATGCCTGACTTTGTTTGAATATGTCTATAAAGATATTAATCATACTTACCTCATTTATACTTCATCACTCTGTAAATACCTTTCTTCAAAATAAGATTACATTCTGAGGTATTAGGTATTAGGACTCCAATATATCTTTACTGGGTATAAGGGATATAATTCATCTCATTATCAACTTGTTTTGCCCAAAAAACCATATATCCTAAATAGCTAAATATTTACACTATGTAAGTGTATATGTGCTAAAATATAAAATCTCTCATGACATTTATTTTAGCTATATTAACATATTGACATGTTCACATGAATGTGCACACATACACTCACACACTTTTATCATTAACTTGTACATCTGTGCATTAGTTTGATTAATCAAAGACTTGTCAGAAAAGCATGGTTTATGATATGCATAAGCTAAATTATCTACTGAAATGAATGCTATTCCGAAGTTCAAAGCACTATAGAAAAGAACATTACATTAGGACAAGACAGGCTAATAGATTTCAGTGGAAAGCTTCCAGTTATAGAAATTATATTATATTAAAAAATAATCCTATAATATCTAAGATCTATTAGATTTACCACTCTTGGTGATATTTAAGTTTTACCACAATGAACTTGGCACATATATAGTCTAGAATTATTAGAAGTATAAAACAGTAATTTATCTGATCTGTTCAAGTCATCTACATCAAATGCCATATGATTTTAATAACATTATTTCAAAGGTATTTCAGGCAAAGTCAGGTTTGAATTAATTCATAATTTCTTGACCCACAAATCAAAGAAAGAAGTAATCTGCTGTATTTTTTAAAGTCAAAAGGAAGTGAATATTTGCATGAAACGGGGAAGTCTTATTTGAAAGCATTATGAGGCAATATAATTTCTATTGAAATTGTGATGTGCATGAGATAAATAAATATATAGTTGCAAATTTTTCATTGGTATACACATACATATATATTTATAAAATTATAATTTTCAATTTCCTTTAGGGATCATAAAACTTAGGTTAAATATTACCACATTTTAAATGTACCTTGTAAAACATTAATGCCAACTATTAATATAATTTTCAACAAAGTAAACACTTTCACTGTAATTTAGATTTTATACAAACTCAACTCTTCCCCTCTCCATCAATCAGCACATTCACTTCTGTTTTGTTAAATTTCTATGTGCTCCTGACCAGTGAGGTCTAATAATTGCTGACTTGCAGGTTGCAGTCTCCCTTACTCTTCAAACAACCACCAGGACTATAACAATTAATTTAAATTTCTCAGTATCACTGGAATCTACCTAGTGGACCTAGGGAAGAACCTACTTGCATTCCGCCTCTCTGAACTCATACCTTCCAGAGCAAAATCTCCTGTATACCTTCTAGCCACCCTGTAGGACTTGAGCAGGATTCATTTCACTTCTCCTAGTCCTAGGATCAAGCTGTTGGTATTGTAAGCCAAAGCACCAGATGGACTGTTTAGCTGGAAATGAGGAAGGGTCCATTCATATCACACAGTCCTGGAGCCACAGCAATTGGTGCCACAAGTCCTGGCATTATTTAGGCTTGCCAGTAGGACAAGGGGACAGCTATCTTTGTCTCCCTCAGAACCAAAAATAAGACTCTGACTATCACAATCACCAGGGAGACAGACACAAAACTCTCTATGACCAAATATACACAACCTAGAAAATTCATATCCATCTCAAAGCTGCACTTGTAGCCTTACAAACTGCAGCAGACCAGACATTTGTGTCACTTATAGACAAAACTGACACTGATTAAGGCAAAGGAATTCCCTCAGAGACTGCACTCCTTGGCTCACCTAAACCAAAGCCAAAGCAACAAGCCATGTTATAACCTGCATTACAGGTAAAGCATAAACTTATTTCCAATAAAATCTACTTCAAAATGAAGACGAGATTAGTACTGTGGTGGAATGAGAAGTCCATGCCAAGATGGTGGCTGGCAAGTGAGTGTCAGTTACTCAGGAATGACTTTGGAACCCACTTGGCAAAGGAGCCTGCCTGGCAACAGGCAGTGATTAGTTAGAGCATAAACCAGCCCTTGACTGGATTGGCTGCCTTGGCTATATAAGCTGCTGTGCCCACTGAAGTAAACGAGTCTGCGAGCTGCTTGCCTCTAGCCCATTTTAACCCAACTCCCAGTTTCTGTGAATGAATCCACAGCTGAACCATAAACTCATTTCTAATAAAATCTACTTCAAAATGAAGAAGAGATTAGTACAGATTAGTACCAAAGTACAGACATCAACATAGGGACATAGGATACATGAAGAAGCAAGGTAGCATGATGCCTCGAAAAGAACACCACACTCCTCCAGAATTAGATCCTGAACTGAAGAAAATCTATGAAATGACAGATATAGAATTCAAAACGATAGTAAGAAAACTAAAGAGAGGAAAGAGAATTCAGATAGAATAAAGAAATGAAGAAATCAATGAGTTACACACATGGAAATATTACTAAGGAGATGAAATTCATGAAGAAGAACTAAATAAAAATTTTGGAGATGAAATCTTCAGTCAGCAAAATTAAAAATATGCTTGAGAACTTTACCAGCTAGGTAGAAGAAGTGGAGGAAAACAATTTTAACCTTGAGGACAGGATTTTTGAAATAACCCAATCAGACAAAAATAAAGAGAAATTCAGAATGAAGAGGGGCCAGTGCAATAGCTTAATAAGCCTCTGCCTCTGGCTCCAGCACCCCATTTGGGTGCCAGTTTGTTCTGGGCTGCTCCTCTTCTGATCCAGCTCTCCGCTATGACCTGGGAAAGCAGTAGAAGATAGCCCAAGCACTTGTGCCCCTGCATCTGTGTGGCAGACTGGAAGAAGTTCTTGACTCCTGGCTCTTGACTTTGGATCTGCTCAACTCTGGCCATTGCAGCCATTTCGGGAGTGTGCCAGCAGATGGAAGACTTTCTATCTGCTCCTGCTCTCTCTATCTCTGTGATTATATTCTTAGGTGTTTAAATTTTAACTGAAAAGTGATCCCTGTTAAATATAAGAGTGGGAATAAGAGAGGGAGGAGATGTACAATTTGGGAAATGCTCAATAGGACTTGCCCCAGAAGGTGGAGTTAGAATCATTTCAGGGGATCCCAATACAAAAAAACAAATAAAACAACAACAAAAAATGAAATCCGGTCATTTGCAACAAAATGGAGGAATCTGGAAAACACCATGCTGAGTGAAATAAGCCAGTCCCAAAGGGACAAATATCATATGTTCTCCCTGATCGGTGACAACTAACTGAGCACCAAAAATGAAACCTGTTGAAGTGAAATGGACATTATAAGAAACAGTTACTTGATCAGCCCTTGTCCTGAATGTTGATGAACAACTTAATACTTTAATACTATTGGTTGAACTCTTTAATTAATTAACACACAATTATTCTTAGGTGTTTAAATTTAACTGAAAAGTGATCCTGTTAAATATAAGAGTGGGAATAAGAGAGGGAGGAGATGTACAATTTGAGACATGCTCAATCGGAGTTGCCCCAAATGGTAGAGGTAGAAACATGCCAGGGATTCCAAGTCAATCCCATCAAGGTGGCATGTATCAATGCCATCTCATGAGTCAAAGTGATCAGTTTCACTTCACAATTGATCATACTGATAGGAATAAGAGTCAAAGGGAGCCAGCGCCACAGCTCACTAGGCTAATCCTCCGCCTTGCGGCGCTGGCACACGGGTTCTAGTCCCGGTCGGGGCGCCAGATTCTGTCCCAGTTGCCCCTCTTCCAGGTGACTCTCTGCTGTGGCCAGGGAGTGCAGTGGAAGATGGCCCAAGTGCTTGAGCCCTGCACCCCATGGGTGACCAGGATAAGTATCTGACTCCTGCCATTGGATCAGCGCGGTGCGCCGGCCGGCCATGGCGGCCATTGGAGGGTGAACCAACGGCAAAAGGAAGACTTTTCTGTCTCTCTCTCTCACTGTCCATTCTGCCTGTCAAAAAAAAAAAAAAAAAAAGAGTCAAAGGGATCGCATAAACAAGACTAGTGTATGTTAATACTAACTGATAAAATTAAATAGGAGAGAACAATCCAACATGGGAAGCAGGATACACAACAGACTCATAGAATGGCAGATGTCCTAAACAGCACCCTGGCCTCAGAATCAGCCCTTAAGGCATTCAGATCTGTCTGAAGAGCCCAGGAGAGTATTTTTGGCATGGAAAGCCAAGACACTCTGGCAAAAAAAAAAAAAAAAAAAAAAAAAAAAAAAAACACCTAAATGAAAGATCTCTGAGTGAGATCCCAGTGGAAATATGGGCCATCAAAGAAGGAGATACCTTTCTCTGAAGGGAGGAAAAAACTTCCACTTTGACTATGACCTTGTCTAAATAAGATCAGAGTTGGTGAACTCAAAAGGCTCCCATAGCCTTGGCAACTCATGACTAGAGCCTGGGGAGATTGCTGATGCCTTAAACAAGTGTGTCAATTTGTTAAGTCAACAACAGGAATCACTGTGCACTTACTCTCCATGTAGGATCTCTGTCCTTAATGTGTTGTCCAATGTGAAGTAATGCTATAACTAGTACTGAAACAGTATTTTACACTTTATGTTCTGTGTGGGTGCAAATTGATGAAATCCTTACTTAATATATACTAAAATGATCTTCTGTATATAAAGATAATTGAAAATGAATCTTGATGTAAATAGAATGGCAGAGGGAGTGGGAGATGGGAGGGTTGCAGGTAGGAGGGAAGTTATGGGAGGGGGGAGGAACGCCACTGTAATCCAAAAGCTGTACTATGGAAATTTAAATTTATTAAATCAAATTTTTAAAAAATTGCTACTAAAATCTCTGTTGTAAAGTTGATTTTAATTATAATTAAATATAATTAAAATTATAATTGATAATTGAAATAATATTTGTATAAAATATAAATTTATTTATTTGTATATAATATAAATTGTATAAAATATACAAATATAAATATATTTGTATATAATATAAATAAAAATAATTGAAATAATATTTGTATATAATATAAATTTATTATTTACATTGTATAAACTGTTCTACTCTTTGGTATCAAGGGTAAATAATTTAATTGGTAGACTTACTTTTATGTTTATTCATTCATTTGCTCTTTTTAAAAAAGAATTAGCAGTATTGTACATACTTGTGGGATGCAGTTCCAGATTTCAATATTTCTCCTTCTATGACATTACTTTGTGATTGCAGGCTTGGAGCATCTCTCTTCTCATTTGCTCTTTTAAAGAGTTTATATAATTTGAGGGGTATTGTTTGAGAATGCAAAATTCTTCCATAAAACTCTTGGCCTTGGATATGTTTGTATTGTTATAATATCTACTTAGCATGACTCATTCCATATTGTGGCCTTACTCTTTTCGTGAATTCTTCTCCCACTATCACATTTTATATTAATATCACACCCAAATAGCTGTAGACGTACCCGTTCATGTGTGCATGCCTTCTTACAGTCTTTACGTTTGCCCAAACTATACCTTCTGAAGCCCTAGCATATTAGGACCGCTGAACTGATCTGATCTCCAACTAAAAGTACATTTTTGTTGCCTTTCCTTTTAACTAGATGTCTCATTAAACATTGTTACTGAGTGCATCTGAGAGGACTTTTACAGAAGAGATTAGCATTTGAATTGATGAAACAAGTAAAGTATGACCGTCCCACACCCCCATACACGCACGCACACACACACAGGCAGTGAATGGGCAAACATCAATCTTTGAGAGATTGAGTAGAATTTTGAAAATTGAAGGAAGGTTGGATTTGCTCTTTCTCTCAGATGTGAGATCAAACTTTTTTTCCTGTTGCTCTGGTTTGCAGTACTTCAAAAAAAAAAAAAAATACTGGAGTGTTATCTGTGCCATAGCCCCTCTGGATCTCAGCCTTCAAACTTATACCTCTGGCTGCTTTCTTGGGTCTCTCTGTAGTTTGCATAAAATAGTTCATGAGACTTATCTACCTCCTTAATTAAATGACCTGATACCTTGTAATAGATACATAGATAATGGTTAGAGAGATAGATAAAGATAGATGATAGACAGATAGACAGACAGACAAGCAGGCATAGAAAGATTTTCTATTAGCTCTGTTTCTCCAGAGTCTCCTTCATAATACAGTCTATAGTATTCTGTGGGAGAATTGTATGGAATAGTAATTGAAGTAAATTGCACAAGTAAAATACTGGATGTGCATTAGTTAGCATCTGTAAAATATAAATGATAATCATCCCAAATATCTGTGAGAAGAAAATTGATGAGCTACTGTACATTGGTGGCTGATGAAGATGTACAGATTCAGTCAGCCTTATCCAGATGTCGTCAGAGCTCTATCTTGATGTCAGGTTGAGATTACTTCTCATTCCTTTTCTGATAGTACTGATCTGCCTTCAAATGCAGGTGAACAGTCTCCATACGTTAAAAATATAACTTAATTTTATAATTTTATCTCACTCATCCAAATCTAGTTCCAAAATATAATGTTCAGGAAGATACATGAAAGTTTGTTTTGGTTCAGTGAACTAAGGACCTGCCTAGAGAATTCTGTAAGAAATTAACATGAAGTATAGATGGAAGGTTCTAGGACTGACAGCCATACAACACACCTTCCTACATATATGAAAACACCCAGTGCGGGTGTTGTGACATAATGGCTTAAACCCCAGTCTGCAAAACCACCATCTCATTTGGATACTGGTCCAAGTCTTGGCTGCTCCAATTCCTTTCCAGCTCCTTGTTACTGTGCTTGGGAAAGCATCAGTAGATGGCCCAAGTCCTTGAGACTCTGTACTCACATTGGAGACCCGGATGAAACTCCTGGCACCTGACTTTGGCCTGGCCCAGTCCCAGCCATTGTAGCCATTTAGGCCAAATTGAATGGGAGATTTCTCTCTATACATAGTTTCTCTCGCTCTTGCTCTCACGCTCTAATTCTGTCTTTCAAAGTAAAAAAAAATACATGTTGAAAAAAAAAAGTCTCTTGAGAGAAACTTTGAAGGATAATTTGTGTTCTCACTGACTATAATTTGTAAAATGTATTTTTACTGGAGAGGAAGAGACTACACCCATCCCTTTTATGATAGGACTTCAGAGAGAAGAATTTGTACAAATATAAACACTATAAAAAGACATGACATGTTAAGAAGTCTATAGCTGGGGCCGGCGCAGTAGGTTAATCCTCCGCCTATGGCGCTGGCATCCCAAATGGGCACCGGTTCTACTCTGGCTGCTCCATTTCTGATCCAGCTCTCTGGTAGGTTCTGGGAAAGCAGTGGAAGATGGCCCAAGTCCTTGGGCCCCTGCACCCATGTGGGAAAACCAGGAAGAAGCTTCTGGCTCCTGGCTTTGGATTAGCACGGCTCTGGCCTTTGCGGCCATTTGGGGAGTGAACCAACGGAAGGAAGACCTTTCTTTCTGTCTCTTCCTCTCACTGTCTGTTGATCTACCTCTATAATAAATAAAATCTTTTTTAAAAAAGAAAACTACAGTTTTACAGTGAGGAGAGAACCTCCACTTTGACTATGACCTTGTCTAAACAAGATAAGAGTCGGAGAACTCAAGGGGCTTCCATAGCCTTGGAAACTCATGACTGGAGCATAGGGAGATTACTGATGCCATAGACAGGAGTGTCAATTGGTAAAGTCAACAACAGGAGTCACTGTGCACTTACTCCTCATGTAGGATCTCTGTCCTTAATGTGCTGTGCATTGAGATTTAATGCTATAACGAGTACTCAAATAATATATTTCACTTTGTGTTTCTATGGGGGTGCAAACTGTTGAAATCTTTACTTAATGCATACTAAACTGATCCTCTGTAAAAAAAAAAATAAAAAAAAATAAAAAAAAAAGAAAAGAAAAGAAACTATCAACTCCCAACTTGACTCTCACTGGGATTAAACATGACAATAGGTCTGATCTGATTTCATCATCATTAAAAAAAATCATCTATTATTTTTCACTTTATGTTTCTGTGTGGGAGCAAACTGTTGAAATCCTTACTTAATGTATACTAAGCTGATCTTCTGTATATTAAGATAATCGAAAATGAATCTTGATGTGAATGGAAGGGGAGAGGGAGTGGGAAAGGGGAGGGTTGTGGGTGGGAGGGACGGTATGGGGGGGAAGCCATAGTAATCCATTATTCGTACTTTGGAAACGTATATTCATTAAATAAAAGTTAAAAAAAATATATAAAATGTGACAGAGAAGGATTTACAAACACAGGTATAGTTTACAATATGGAGCATGTGTTGCTAAGTAGTTTTAAATATTAATTATACCCCATAGACAGAAAGTTCTTAGGTTGTTGTTGGTTGGCTACAAGGTTTTTTGGGGAGTGTGGGGGAGAGTATTGTTGTTGTATTGCTTTATTTTGTTTTTGGCACAAAATAATATGATCAAATTCAAGCTTTAGAAAAAGCAATTTGGCAGCTATGTGAAAAATGAAAAGGTAATAGAGAATAAAATGAGAATCATAACACGGTTAATCACAGGTAATTTGTATTTTTATATTTAAAGCAGCCTCAGTGGTGAAAGAAACATGGAGATGATAGCAAAAATTATTTGGATAATAAAATTTGAAAATCATTTTAATAATTTATCATAGGGTAATAAGGAGCTAGGGGAATCAAGGATCACCTTATATTTTTTTATTTTAAAAAAGAAATTTGTACCCTAAAATTAATCTAGGCAGGAAAGTAGTGTTGTATTGAGAAGAAAAAAATTAAGTTCAGTTTTTGTCTTGTGTAACTTTGATTAAAAATGTGCAGTTGTACATATGCTCTTGGCAGTTGGATGTTTATGCAGGGAACTCAACATGCAAGGTTTGCCATTTGGATGTACCCAGAATAAACCGGAGATGAACTTTAAGAGAAGCACCTACCTTGCTTGAAATGTTTTATAAAATTTAATTTTGAAATATTTTACAATGTTTCTAAAACATTTTTCAAAATGTTGTACAAAATATAAATTCAGAATCAACACATTCAGAATAGGACTTCCCATGGGGCTCCAAAAATATCAAGAGAATAACTGAAAGGGACTGAATAGAATAACAATCAAATTACAATCACCAATTTAACATTGACTATTATTTATTTATTAATTTGAATGGAAAAGTGAGAGAGAGAAAGAGAGAGAGAGAAACTCCCAGCACTATTTACTCTCCAATTCCCCGACAAGCAGAAGCTTGGAGCTGGAATATCAATCCGGGTCTTCCAGGTGAGTGTCAGGAAGCTGACTACTGGAGCCATCACAGCTGCCTCCCAGCGTACATATTAACAGAAAGTAGAAACTGTAAGTAGAATCTGGGCTCTACCTCAAGCACTCCGTATGGGACATGGGCTTCCTAACTGGCAAATTGACTGCTAGACCAAATTCTCACCCCACCATTGTCACTTTGACTCAAGAAAAGAGATGAATAGGTGCTGAAATCAGTAGGCAAAATGGCATAGAAGAAGAAAATATTCACATGCTCTCAAAGTAACATTTCACATGTAATATATTCATAACAACATGGGGAAAAGTATGTTAACAATAGAGCTATCTAGTGGGTGGCAATGAATTTTGTATGAGTAGTAATGGCATAAAGTGACTTCTTTTTTTATTAATGATATTTGGTATTCCCTAACACATTACGATAAAGCATATACATTATTGTGATGTACATCCACCAAAAAATTTCCATATTAAGCATAACTAAGAGGAAACAATCAGGAAAATACAGAATGGGAGCCCTTCTACAGGACAACACTCCTGGAATCCTTAATAATCCAACATCATAAAAAATACACAAATGTGAAATTGTTCCAGATGCATAGTGAAAATTTAGAAAACAACACATGTAACACAAGAAGCATTTTTGTATCATTGACAGAAAATATGAGAATATATTTTGAAGTAATTTAAAAATAGGCTTTTCCAAATTTGATGATTTTATTAAATTAGTGCTAAATATGTTTTTTGTTGTAGATATAAAGAAAACTGGTTTTCTTTAGGAATATTTAGGGTTGTACAATAAGGTGCCCTTTAACTCCTTGAAGTGGTTCAGAAAAAAAAAATTAAAGGTATTTGCACAGGGAAATAGAGATGAAATTAATGTGGCAAAACATTAATAACTGATGAATTTAAAGGGAATAATATAGTTCAATGTACTCTCTGTAAACACTGTATTTTTTTTATTGTTGTTATTTGAAAGACAGAGATTCAGAGAGAGAAGGGGAGAGGAAGAGAGAGAGATCTTTCATCTGCTGGTTCACTCCCCAAATTACTGAAATCAGTCTGTGTTGGGCCAGGCTGAAGCCAGGAATCAGGATCATCTTCCTTGTCTCCAAGATGGATGAAGGGGCACAAGTACTTGGAGCATCTTCCACTGGTTTTCTAGGCACATTAACAGGGAGCTGGATCAGAAGAGGAGCAGCCAGCACTCAAACTGTTGCCCATATGGGACGTCAGCACTACAGGCGGAGGCTTAGCCTTCTAAGCCACAGTGCCACCCAACACTGTGGTTTCAAACATTTCAAAGTAAAAGAACACTTTCAACTGAGTGATCACATTTGCATATAATAATTTGAACACATCAGTTTTAGTCCTATGACCCTGAAAATATTTATCAGTTTTAAATATTTGCAAATCACAATCAGGGAACTCAGTGACTTGCTTAACTTGTAAACATTCTTAGTGAATTTTTAAGAACTTTAAATAAATTCCAAGATGAAATTAGAAAACTCTTGCACATTACCTAATTGAAATTTAACTGAATTTGATTTGAAAATACACCTTTTACTGATGATATTAAGTTTTGGAGTTATTTTATCTCTATTTTCCATATAGTGCCAACTTGGTAGTCATGAACAAAAAGCATTTAACAGTATATTTAAATTTTTTAACTAAGGAAATCAATTGATTCATGTTGTAACTATATACAGTTGCTATACCCCACTGATAAAACATTATAAATTATAAAATCAGACAGATACAGAAAGTGTAGGAAATCTTTTTTAAAAAAATTCTTACTTCTTAATTACATTTTCTCCATATGAACTCAAAGATCATACTGAGTTGGTTGACAATTTAGCTTTTCAATTATGGGTTCTAAAATGACATCCAGTTTGCACTGAAGTTCCAAGTGAATGAAGAGGAAATGGGAAATAAATGAATGCTCCCATTTTTAGGCCATCAGGGTAATGCTATTCCAATTGACATACAAATAACCGAAGTTAATCTTATGTTAAAATTTGAGTTAGTAGCGTTAAATATCATTTAGAAAAAAGATTTCACAAAAATCATCTGTCTTCTCTCCACTTTCTCTGTCTCTCTCACTTTCTCTCTCCCACTCTCTCCCTCTATCTCTCTCTCTCACACACAAACACACAACACTCTTTCTCTCTTACTTTCTGTCTCTGGAATCTGTGTCATTATAATAAAACATAGAACATAAAGAAAAGTTGTACAAATTGTACTTTCAATTTTTCCTACTTGTATTTGCAATATATTTTCTGATTAGAGTAAATCTGTTTCCAGCACATTTCAATGCATGTCTATTAAATTTAAAATTTGATAACTTCCTATTCTATTTGTGTGTGCTTGTGAACTCAGCAATCACTTATATAATTTGCATTTCTTATTTCTCTCAAACATCAGGAACAGAATATAAAATAAATTGTTATAGGCAATCTCTTACTGTATCTTCTACCTATCCCATTTGGTTTATTGGACTAATTTCTTTCTCTTTTGCACAATTTTATGATTAAGGTGAAATGTGCTATAAATTTATTTAAACCACACCCTGAAAGTGTTTTGCTGGCCGGAGCGTCTATTTGGTGTTGGTGTAAATATTGCATGGTGATGGTTTTTGCTGTTTTGTAGAGGTTACTTTCTGTAGTTAGAGGAAACAATGGAGCCAGTATACCTATGGAGTCTTCAGTAAGCTTTATTTCAAACTGCGTTCAGGCAACTCCTCATAATAACTTATCAGTCAGATTTCTTTCTCTCAGGTACGACACAGTGTAGAAGACATTTGCTTAAAATCCAAGTTATACAGCTCTGTTAAAAATGAATGGAAAGAGGCTGGCATTCAGGCACTGCTGCCTGTGACACTGGCATCCCATTTGAGTGCTGGTTTTCGTCCCAGCTGTACACTTCCTATCCAGCTCCTGCCAATATGCCTGGGAAAGCATCAGTAGATGGTCAAGTGCTTGGGGCACTGCCACTCAGCTGGGATACATGGATGGAATCTCTGGCTGCTGGCTGCAGTCTGACCCAGTTCCAGTTTCGTGTCTATTTTTGCAGTGACACAGCAGATAGAAGATCTCTCTCTCTCTCTCTCTCTCTCTCTCTCTCTCTCTCCGTATGTGTGTGTGTGTGCATGTGTGTGTCTCTCTCTCTGTAACACCAACTTTCAAATAAATACATCCTTAAAAAAACAATAAAATTGAAAATCCCTGAGTAACACAAGATAAAAGGGATCACAAAAATCTCAGAAAATAGCTAACTTAAAAACTATGACTTAATGAAAATGTTGATCAACAAGGCCCAAAGTCAGTCAAACTGAGGAAGGCATAAAAATAAATAAGATGCTTGCAGATAAAAGTGAGCAAGAAGGTTTAACCTAAGAAATTGTTGAGCAAAGTTCAGAGGATAGTGGAGAGCATAATACAAAAAGGTAAAAGCAAAATCTCTTCCTGGAATGAAGAGGGGTGAAAGAAGGAAATAATAAGTGAATTAATGTATAAATTATAGTAGAATAATTTTTCTCAGACCAATAGGCTACTTTCAATAATTATTAAATTGCTTAAATATATGAAATGGAGATGCAAATTTAAGCTATTCTTGGAAATCAAACATATATGTCTATGTGCCCATAATCTCACAACCTCATAAAGATCCTAAGAGAGGCAACATTGCCAATTCCAAAATTTTAAGATTTTGAGAATGTATAATAGAATTCCATGTTTGGTATTTGGCCTTGTACTGTGGCTTAACATTCTGTATTTTTCTCTTGAAACTACCATTTTGAGGATAATCTTATAATAAATTATTTAATGTAATTATCCACACTCTTACTGGTATTCGAACACACTATGATGTACAAAATCATAATGATACAGAATGTTAAATCCAAACAACAAACAGAATTGCACTAGAAACTATATCATTACTAAACACTCTGTGTTTTTCTTGTCCCTGAGGGAATAAATGAAAACTGCATTCAAATTGCTTTATTTAGATCAAATTAGAATATAATTATAGTTTTAAAACATTGGATTTGTTGTTAAAGAATTACAGAAAAGTAGTAGAAGAAAATAATAATCAGCTCTTTCATTGAACACAACATCTAAAATGAACTAAACATTATATAAAATTGTGTACTTTTTCTCAAACAAGCAAAGAAGCTCCAAATGATAATCTAAAAAACAATTAATGCTGTAATTTTCTGTGATTGTATATGTTTAGCATTTGAGGCTGTTCCACTAACCCAATATGAAATGAGTCAAGCATCATATACTTTACGGATTCATTATGAGCAGGAATATTCTAATTAAATCTATAACAAAATTGCTAAATAAAAACTATTCATATTTATACACATGTATTTAAGAGTTATCTTTAAGGACATGGTTATAAGTGTGATCAATGAGTTATTTCTCACTTAAATTTATCTTTTCAAACAAAGATTACTATAATTTTTATGTCTTAAACAAATAAAAGTAATCTCAATATTTTAGCTAAATGATTGCATGATTTGTCTGGTGTATGTGAGAGATTTCAGTAAAGTTTATATATCATAATAAATAGCAAATGGAAATATTGTAGATTTGTGGATACAAACACACAGAGATTTTAATGTGTGTTTATTTACATACACACATGCATAGTCTTTATTGTTTTTTGAGAGTGTCTACATGAAGTAGAATTATAAAAGCACTGATTCTACCTACTACTTAGATCTTAGTGTCCATCTGCATTTTTCACTAATGGGAAGGCTCCGTGGAGAAATGGCTATTTATAAATCTGAGAGATGAGAAGTACTAGATGATACTGGAAGCTTCATTGCATCAGAAAGTAAGGATGTGCTAAACAAATTATGGGAATATGCTTAAAGTACTTAAGAACCAGCTTGAAAAACTACCACAGGACAAATTGAAAGAAAGCTGAGCTTCTAAATCAGTAATTGAGCTAGGAGATTGTAATCCCCTTGACAAAACACAAGACTATATGTGAGAAAAAAAAGTATGTGATAAGGAACAAATTAGCTCTTTTATGAGGAAGATATTTAAATAGTTCAAAATAGTGTCAATATAAAATAGTTATTAATTATAAAGAACAGTATATTAACATTAAGAATTCTAGTAAATAATTCTAATCCTGTGTTCAAACTAAACATTGTCTGTAAATGGAAAAGTTGACTATGCTTCCAGGTATAAAGCGTTCTGTCTAAGTATCAGTATCACTTCTAAGATATTCATACAAAGATATATAATTTTAAACTATGTTCAAGGAAGCATTTCCAAAGGGAAACTCCACTAAACAAACTGAATTACTAAACTATCAACTTGGGGCAAGGACATGAATGACAATGTCTTGAAAATCTTTCATACCAAAGGAGGATAAAAGTGCATGAATACAGAGTGCAGTGCACTGATTGTTACAAAGACATCATTATAGACATTATCTCCCTAGATTCGGGTCAGTGAGTTTGATAGTAGTGGGCTATTGATCGTAATTTATTATCTTTGATGTTCATATTGTGGTTATAGAGATGAATATCATTTCATAAACAAGATACATACTCTTCTAATTAGGGCATTGGGTTTGCAATGTGTTTTCAAATGCTTTGGGAAAAAGAACACTTTTTGAACAAATTTCTAACTTTTCTGTAAGCTCATGTTCACTATTAAAGAAAGAAGGAATTCAATCTTCACCGTAAATCATTTACCACATTTTCAACCTCCATGACTTTGGCCTGCTGAGAAGCAATGGAAGGCAGAGTTCAATCCTCCATTATCTTTTTCATCTGAGGAAATAATAATGAAAGATCTCAATCAAAATTCCATGAGGGGGGCAGCGTTGCAGGACAGAGGGTTAAAATCCTGGCCTAATCAAAGAAGGAGATTCATTTCCCTGAAGGGAGAAGAGAACTTCCACTTTGATTATGACCTTGTCTAAATAAGGTTGGAGTCTGTGAACTCAAGAGGCTTCCATAGCCTTGGCAGCTCATGACAAGAGCCTTGGGTGATTACTGACATCATAAATAAGAGTGTCAATTCTTAAATGAACAACGGGAGTCACTCTGCACTTACTCCCCATGTAGGATCTCTGTCCTTCATGTGATGTACTATGAGAATTAACAGTAAAGCTAGTCTTCAAACAGTACTTTGTGTGTCTGTGTAGGTGCAAACTTTTGAAATGTTTACTTAGTATATACTAAGTTGATCTTCTGTGTATAAAGATAATTGAAAATGAATCTTAATAAAGAATGGGATGGGAGAGTGAGTGAGTAGGAGATGGGATGGTTTGGGGGTGGGAGGGCAGGTATGGGGGGGGGAGAACAACTATAATCCAAAAGTTGTACTTACATAATTTATATTTATCAAATAAAAGTTTTCTATAAAAAAAGAAAAAACAGCCTGCAGTGCAGGCATCCCACATGGGTGCTGATTTGAGCCCTGGCTGCTCTATTTCCCATTCAGAATCCTACTAATGCCCCTGGGAAGCAGCAGAAAATGAACCAAGTCCTTGGGCCCCTGCACCAAAGTAGGAGACCCAGAAGAAGCTCTTGGCTCCTGGCTTGGGATCTGCTCTGCTCTGGCCATTGTGGCAATTTTGGGAGTGAAGCAGCAGATGGAAGATCTTGCTTGCTCTCTCTCACACACTCTGTCTCTACATCTCTCTGTAACTCTTTCAAATAAAGAAAATAAATGTTAAAAAAAGCACAAAAATTCCATGAAGGTCATGTATAAGGAATGTTTTAAACTGAATTAAACTGAAGTTACTTACCCAACAGTGTTACTCTAACTATGCTCAGTCCCCAGTCAGACAAAGATTATTAATCCACAGTCTTTTCTGTTTCATCAAGGAAAAAGAAAATTCTTTTACAAGTCAAAAAAATTTAGATCCTGCACAATTCCTTCTTTGATGAGGTCCAAGATATAGTGGAAAATCACTAGACAAGATCAAGAATTTATGAGTAATAAGCAAGTGAATATTACACAAAAGAAACATCTGCACAAATAATTTGGATGTCGAAGTTACAGAAAAATTTATAGAAATGAAGAAAGGAGGGAAGGACAGATGAAAGGAAGGAAGAAATAGAGTGAAAGAGGGAGGAAGGCAAGCATCATTGTATTAGAATTCCATCTATGAACTACATTGAATCTGTTCTTTTGGTATTAGTATCACATTAACATAAAAATTTGAAGAGAATTGTGTTGTGGTAATGTAATTAATCTGTTGTGATGATGAGAATAATAGTATATTTTTGCAGATGATTAGAATCTACATAAAATAATCAAGAAACACCTAGTGGTTTGAAAAACAAATTGGACCTTGTAGCATATAGAGTTAAAAAACAGAAGAACAGGGGCTGGACTTGAGGCATAGCGGGTAAAGTCACCACCTGCAGTGCCATATGGGTGCCAGCTTGAGACTTGGCCACTCTACTTTATATCCAGTGCTCTGTTCTGGTCTGGGAAAGCAGTAGAAGATGGCCCATGTCCTTGGGCTCCTGCACCCACACAGGAAGACTCGGAGGAAGCTCCTGGCTCCTGGCCTGCATCCAACTGGGGAGTGAACTACTGGCTGGAAGACTTCTCTCTCTCTCTCTCTCTGCCTCTCCTTCTCTCTCTGTGTAAATCTGATTAGCAAATAAATGAATAAATAAATCTCAATCGGACTTGCCCCAAATGTTGGAGTTAGAAATGTGCCAGGGGATTCCAAGTCAATTCAATCAAGGTTGCAGATACCAAGGCCATCTCACTAGTCCAAGAGATTAATTTCAGTTCACAATTGATCACATTGATAGGTCTAAGAGTCAAAGGGATCACACAAACAAGACTAGTGTCTGCTAATACTAACTGATAGAATCAAAAAGGGAGAGAACGATCCAACATGGGAAGCGCGATACACAGCAGACTCATAAAATGGCAGATGTCCTAAGTAGCACTCTCACCTCAGAATCAGCCCTTAAGGCATTCGGATCTGGCTGAAGAGCCCATGAGAGTATTTTATGCATGGAAAGCCAAGACACACTGGAAAAAAAAAAAAAAAAAAAAAGAAGAAGACCTAATTGAAAGATCTCTGCGAGTGAGATCCCAGTGGAAAGAATGGGCCATCAAAGAAAGAGGTACCTTTCTCTGAAGGGAGGAGAGGAGAACTTCCACTTTCACTATGACCCTGTCAGAATAAGATTGAAGTCCGTGAACTCAAAAGGCTTCCATATCCTTGGCAACTCATGACTAGAGCCTAGGGAGATTATTAATGCCATAAACAAGAGTGTCAAATTGTTAAGTCAACAGGAGTCACTGTGCACTTACTCCTCACGTGGGATCTGTCCTTAATGTGTTGTCCAATGTGAAGTAATGCTATGACTAGTACTCAAACAGTATTTTACACTTTATGTTCTATGTGGGTGCAAACTGATGAAATCTTTAATTAATATATACTAAATTGATCTTTTGTATATAAAGATAATTTAAAATGAATCTTGATGTGAATGGAATGGAGAGGGAGAGGGAGATGAGAGGGGTGTGAGTGGGAGGGAAGTTATAGGGGGGGAAAGCCACTATAATCCAAAAGTTGTACTTTGGAAATTTATATTTACTAAATAAAAGTTAAAAAAAATAAAGAAAAATCCCATTGCTTATACTAGAAGCATTCAATAAAGAAGAAAAGCCAAAGAAAAAAAAAAGAAAGAAAATTGCAAAATCACAAAACAGAATTTTAAGATGAGGATGACTACAGAAAAGGATTTTCTGTAAAATTTAATTTAATAAAAATATGCCACTCTATGCAAAATTAGAGAACTCTCATTACCCTCAAGAAAGGTAACCGATATATTTAATGTAAAGTACATAAACGCAAGTCTGCATTCTTTTTTTAAACTTTTATTTAGTAAATATAAATTTCCAAAGTACAGTTTATGGATTACAATGGTTTTAAGCCCCCATAACTTCCCTCCCAACCTCAACCTCTCCCATTCCATTCACATCAAGATTCATTTTCAATTATCTTTATATGCAGAAGATCATTTTAGTATATATTAAGTAAGGATTTCATCAATTTGCACCCACACAGAACATAAAGTGTAAAATACTGTTTTAGTACTAGTTATAGCATTAATTCACATTGGACAACACATTAAGGACAGAGATCCTACATGAGGAGTAAGTGCAGAGTGATTCCTGTTGTTGAGTTAACAATTTGACACTCTTGTTTATGGCATCAGTAATCACCCTAGGCTCTAGTCATGAGTTGCCAAGGCTATGGAAGCCTTTTGAGTTCACGGACTTCGATCTTATTCTGACAGGGTCATAGTGAAAGTGGAAGTTCTCACCTCCCTTCAGAGAAAGGTACCTCTTTCTTTGATGGCCCGTTCTTTCCACTGGGATCTCACTCACAGAGATATTTCATTTAGGTTTTTTTTTTTTTTTTTTTTTTTTTTTCTTTTCCAGAGTGTCTTGGCTTTCCATGCCTAAAATATTTTCATGGGCTCTTCAGCCAGATCCGAATGCCTTAAGGGCTGATTCTGAGTCCAGAGTACTATTTAGGACATCTGCCATTTTATGAGTCTGCTGTGTATCGCGCTTCCCATGTTGGATCATTCTCTCCCTTTTTGATTCTATCAGTTAGTATTAGCAGACACTAGTCTTGTTTGTGTGATCCCTTTGACTCTTAGACCTATCAATGTGATCAATTGTGAACTGAAATTAATCTCTTGGACTAGTGAGATGGCCTTGGTATCTGCAACCTTGATTGAATTGACTTGGAATCCCCTGGCACATTTCTAACTCCAACATTTGGGGCAAGTCCGATTCTGCATGTCCTAAATTGTACATCTCCTCCCTCTCTTACTCCCACTCTTATATTTAACAGGGATCTCTTTTCAGTTAAATTTAAACACCTAAGAATAATTGTGTGTTAATTGCACAGTTCAACCAATAGTATACTTTCAGGGGTCATTTCTATGGTTCACAAGTCTGCATTCTTAAATGAAAATATGAACTTTCAATATGCAGTTTTCATAACTAAAAAAAATATGACATCAATGGTTCTTTAAATATACCATGATAAAGTAAGATTGAGTCACATATGGCTATTTTAGGCAGAGAAAGAAAAATCATTCTCTATTTGGTCTTTATTTTTAGTTCAATGTCTTCATATGGTTATGCACATATTACACAAATTTTGCAACTGGAGATATACTTATATGAAAATACTTGCTAAAGTAAGTGAGGAGGAGCTAACTTGTAGCTATCCTACAAGTTTTAGACAAAAATTCATAGCAAGTGAAATGATCATATTTTTCTGGAAAAAATGGTTAAAAATGGACAACTTTTGGCTTTTCTGTCCATCTGCTTTTGTTGCAACTACCCGCAATTTCCATCTTAGGAGAAAATCAGCCATGAACAATGTATAAACAAATAGATACAGCTATGATTCAATGAATGTGTATAAAATGGTCTAAGTATCATAACACACTGGATTAAGCCACCACATGGGACACCTGTATCCATTATCAAAGTACCTTGTTTGAGTCCTGGCTACTGCATTTCTGATCCAGCTTCCTGTTAATGTGCACCATAGGATGAAGCAGGTGATGACTTAAGTACTCAATTGTCTGTCACCTGAGTGGGAAACTTGGATGGAGTTCCAGACTACTGGCTTTGGCTTGGTACAGCCCTGGTTGTTGCAGTCATTGAAGTAGAAAACAAGTAAATGGAAAATTTCTTTCTCTCTCTGTCGTTCAAATAAAAATATATGGAAATAAAGATTTTAAAAAAAACATATAGCAATAAGAAACAGATTTGATTATTTGAGTTTGTATACTTCTGTAAATGATTACTGTAGGTGTCTTCAACAAAATATATATTTTTGCTATTAATGGGGAGATTTTCTCCTAATCTGGGTGATGGACTAAATCATATTGTATGCAGATATATAACACAGTTAACAAGTTAGATAGCATTGTCATTTCTGTTTAGGATATATTCAATAAAATCATTATAAAATTTTCAAGATTTTTTGGTTGAGTGAATCTTCCAACCAACTTGTAACCAATACTTATGTAAATATAAAACTCTGTTATGAAAGATACTATGTTTTGTGGAAGTGTGTTGAATCAATACAACCAGTAATAATTTAAAGAGTAATAAGATAATGTACTATAGAGACAAATGGTGGTATAAAAATGATGTTAAGCCAAGGAGTATGCAAGTTCCTGAAAGCCATGATGACTGTTGTTACTATCGTCTTAGGAAACTAAGACAATGCTTAGCTAGAGAGTATGTCTCTTAGTGCCAAGAATTACACCTGCTTCGGGATTTAGGCATATATAAAAATCTATCTGTTGAGAACATAGGAGGTTTTCTCCAATGTTTTCCTATTTTTAATAGAAAGAGAAAAACCTTTATAAAAATCCTATTTTTGTTTGTATATATCATAGCATTTTTGTCCATGTCTTTGAAAATATGAAATGCAAATTTAGATGTGCTTTTTATTTTTTTTTTTCTAGTCCCATGGGTAAAGATTCAAATTCTTTTTTCTGTTTTGTATCCTGTCTGAACACACCAGCTTATTGAAAATAAAATTTACATCAGCAGAACAATAAATGGCAATAGGCTTCAAACTGTCACAGGCAATGGCTTTTAAGTATTGGTCTTCTCCTCTTGTTCCTCTGCCCACACTGACTGCTTTCTACTCCCCATTCTTGATATTACATACAATTTATCTTTCCTCTTTTATAATCTAACTTTCAGTCTTATAGCACTGAAAAAATCTAATTTCAAAAAAATTTGATACTTGCTTGAATCAGACATCTCATTTTTTCTCCATGGAATTCATTTGAAAAGTTTCATAGATAGAAGCAATTGGAATTCACATTCTGAATCCTCCCACCCCACCAGAAAAATGATCTCTTACTTTTTAATGAAAAATTTCATAGTTCTATCTACTGTTTTCAGGCTTTGCAACATATAACTGTTCATCAAATATTTTTCTAGGTATTTTTACATAATATTAAAATTTGTCTTTTTTCTCAAATGATGTTACTACTTGAGATTTTATATTCATTAACTTCTCTGCATAAACAACACTAGCTTTAGAAATTGAACAAAAAATTATGTCTTACAAAGTTTCTTTTTTGAATGTTATCAGCCTTTAAGGGCTGTTATAACAGAATATCACAAACTGGGTGGGTTAAACGATAGAACTTTATTTTCCCAAGGTTCTAGAGGTTATCAGTGCAAGATCAAGGCACCTGCACGCTGGATGCTGTGGAGGACTCTCTCTCTCTCTCTCTCTTTTTTTTTTTTTTTTTTTTTTTTTTTGACAGGCAGAGTGGACAGTGAGAGAGAGAGACAGAGAGAAAGGTCTTCCTTTTGCCGTTGGTTCACCCTCCAATGGCCTCCGTGGCTGGCGCGCTGCAGCCGGTGCATCGCGCTGATCCGAAGGCAGAAGCCAGGTACTTAACCTGGTCTCCCATGGGATGCAGGGCCCAAGGGCTTGGGCCATCCTCCACTGCACTCCCGGGCCATAGCAGAGAACTGGACTGGAAGAGGGGCAACTGGGACAGAATCCGGCACCCCGACTGGGACTAGAACCCGGTGTGCTGGCGCCGCAAGGCGGAGGATTAGCCTATTGAGCCACGGCACTGGCTAAGGACTCTCTCTTTTGCCTGTAGATGTCTGACTTATCACTGTGTTCTCAAGTGGCTTCCCTCTGATTTCATATGACTGCTTCTCTTCCTATCCATATAACCCAACCAACCCAGTGGGATTAGTGTCCTATCCTTATGAGCATCTTTAACTGTAATTAAAACCAAAAAGACCTTGTCTCCAAATACATTTACACTGGGTATTAGGCATTCAACATACATGTCTTAGGAGCACATTATCTAGCCCTTACCAACAGGCTGTTTTATCAGGTGTATTGTACTTCAATGAAAGCTTAAAAAAATTATCACACTTGTTTAAGTTTATTGAAAAGTTAACAGGTGACAGATTCATCTTAAATCTTATAAAGTTGCCCAAGTGTAACCATTTTATATTTGGATTATAGAGGCATATAATTTCCATTGGTGATAATGCAGGCATCAGTTAATATTTAATTTGTATTACTCAAAACACTGAAATCATCCGAAGGATGTCACTGCTTATCTTAAAGAGTAGAACTACTTATCCCAACATTTAAGATAGAGAATTTTTATAACTTCCGTGTAATTTTTTTTGTGCTACTTTTGTTTTGTGCAATCTAAATTAAAGACCATGTTGGTTTGGTGGATTGTAATGGTACCTCAAAATATGGAAACAAGTTCCAGGAAAAGAGCAAGACATTTGGCACAGCAATTAGGATTCTGTTTGGGATACCCACATTCCATATCATTATGAGTAGGTTCAAGTCTATAGCTTGCTTCATATTCTAGCTTCCTGTTGACGGGCACCCTGGGATGCAGCAGGTGGTAGCTCAACTACTTGGTCCTTGACACTCTTCGTGGAAGACCGAAACTGATTTCTAGGTTCTGCCTTTGACCTGGTCCTTACCTGGCTGTTGTTGACATTTGGAAAATTAACCAGCAGATGGAATATCTTTCTTTGTCTGTCTCTGCTTTCTGTTTGTCTCTCTGCCTTTCAAGTAAATAAAGTAAATAAATGTAAAGTTTTTTTTCTAAAAAATGCATATTCTGTTTTTTTTAAAAATAAACTAAAATCTCTGTTGGTGGGGACTTGTTACACAGCAGAGAAACTGAAAATTAAGATGTCTGTCACATAGACTATTTTATTCTAACATAAATGCATTTATATAATGGAAAATAAATATTATAAAATCCTGTGTCACCTTCATCCCAGTGACACCTCCCAGAGGCAGCAAATGTTTGCCTTCATGGTTGTTTTGCTCAACTGTTGGTTCCTTATATGACATTGTTTTGTAAATATTAACTCTATTTCTTGATTTGTCAACTTCAGACAGTTTTAATTAACTCCCCACTATGAAAAATAAAAGTATAAAAAAATAATATTTATCCTCTTTAAACATTTCTGTAATATTTTTCTTAATTTTCTTGAATAATTTTTCCAGTCTTTCATAAATGTCACTAGGTTTTCTTCTCTTTATTAATCAACTGTTTATCTTGGTTTCATTTTAGATGAGGAAACAGGAATTTTTAAATTTTTATTGTATTTATATAATGGGAATAAATTTTGTGTATTTAATATATACAGTTTTAGGAGCATGTTGATACTTCTCACCCTATCCTCCTTCCCTCCTTCATATACAACTTACATCCAAATTTTCTTATTTTTTTTAGCTTTTAGCTTTTATCATGACATATTTTGAATTTACTTTATAATCACAAGCTTAATGTTCTATTAAATGAATAATTCAGCAACTAGAGGAAAAATACAGTTAATCAAGGTTATAGAAAAGGGCTATAAATAATAATGAAATCTAAAAATGTCAATTTCACTCATATACTTTTTTTGCACTCTGCATATTAGTTACCACAAATCAGTGAAAACATGATATTTGAGTTTTGTGGACTGGCTTATTTCACTAAGCATAATGGTCTGCAGTTGCATCCATTTTGTTGAAAAAGACAGGGTTTCATTCTTTTTTGTGACTAAGTAATATTCCATTGTGTGCATATACCACACTTTCGTTATCCAGTCATCAAATGTCGGACATCATGGTTGATTCCATATCTTAGCTATTGTGCCTTGACCTGATATAAAAATGGGTACATGTATACAAATAACTCTTTCATAGGTTAATTTTGTTTCCTTTGGGTAAATTCCCAGGAGTGGAATGGCTGGGGTATATGACAGATCTATTTTCAGATTTCTGAGGACTTTCCATACCATCTTCCATAATGTCTGTATGAGTTTATGTTCCCACCAACAGTGTAGTAAGGCTCAATTTCCCCAACATCCTTGCCAGCATTTGTTATTTTTTGATTTTTTGGTAATAGCTATTCTAACTGGGGTGAGGTGAAACTTGTTTGTTGCTTTTATTTGCATTTCCCTGATAACTAGTGACGCTGAGTGTCTTGACATGTGTCTGTGGCCATTTGTATTTCATCTTCTATAAATGCCTGTTTATATCCTTAGCCCATGTCTTAAACGGACTGCTTGTTTCGTTGTTGAGTTTAATTGAACTCCTTATAGATCTTGATTATTATTCCTTTACCTGATTATAATTTGCAAACATTTTCTCCCATTCTACTGGTTGCCTCTTTACTTTGTTGAGTTTCTTTTGCTGTGCAGAAACTTCTTAGCTTGGTATAATGCAATATTTCTATTTTTGCCTTTATTACCTCTGCTTCTGGGGTCTTGTAAGTCTTTGCTTATGCCAATATTTTGCAGTGTGTACCCTATCTTTCTCTCTAGTAATTTGATGTTTTCAGGTCTTTTGTTTATATTCCTGATCAACTCTGGCTTGATTTTGTATCGTTTGTAAGGTAGGAGTCTTGTTTCATACTTCTGCATGTAGAGATCCAATTTGCCTCATGTTATTTTTTGAAGAGATTGTCGTTTCTCAAAACAGTGATTTTAGCTCATTTGTCAAAGATTAGTTGGTTGTAGATGCATGATTAATTTCTGGGATCTCTAGTCTGTTCCACTGGTCGACTTGTATATTCTTGGCAAGTACCAAGCTGTTTTCATTATAACTGTCTTGCAATATGCCTCAGAATCTGCTATTGTGATGCCTCCAACATTATTTTTGTTATTTAGTATTATTTTACCATTTGGGGTCTCTTCTTTTTATATCTGTAATTTTGTTTTTAATTCTATTAAGTCTTGTCATCATATAATTTAGAAATTTTGTGCTGATAGTGTATCTCCTCTACCGTAGTCCTTCTAATGAGTTGGCAAAAACACTATTACTAAGCACAAATATACAGTGGTTCCACAATTTTATGTATTTCCAAATAGCTGTTTATAGACCATTCTGAGTTATAACTTGCTCTACTGTAATAAAAGAATTCAAAAATGTAATTTAACTTGTTATTCTACCTGGTCATTCTGAATTTCAAAGCACCTGACCTTAAAGATCATCTACAAAATGTGAGAAGTGCTAATATTCTTTATTCGATATACATAAACTATACTAAAATGCCTTTCAGTAAATAAAAGGCAGAAGTTTAGATATAGGAAACTAATTGGATTGACAAAGCCAAGACTAGAAATATGAAGTAGACATTTTTACCTTTCATCAACTCTGTAGCAGGTAGTCAGTCTTCTCAGATCTGAGACAGTGGGTGATTTCCCAACAATTTAAATATAAATACAATCTCCCAACAGGTTCTGGGAAGGCATTCACAATTTTGTAAAAAGTTGAACATTATTAGTTAAGTCCAATCATATCCTTAGAAATGGAAACAGTGAGAACATTTACTGAACTGGAATTACTAACAAACCTTCAATTAACCCAGTAGTATTTATTTAACCACAAGAAGCAATCTGTCAGCTGTTCATGATCTGAATTCTGCTATATGAGAATTAAACTATGGTGCACATAAAAAATCATGAAATGTTCCTGTTTTGTAATAAAGAAGGCAGTGGGCAACTATTACTCATTAGTAGCTTTTTTTGAGATAAGCTATCAAGACTGCCCTTTCATTCTTCCTCTTAATGCCAGCAAAGATCATATTGGTTCCAGGGATGTATTTGTTGGGATTATCCAAATACTCCATCAGAGTGTCTCTCCCCAGGTGATACCTTTGTTCTTGTTGGTGACTACATAAGAGAATCCAACAGACTGTCCTGTCTTCTGCCCAAACAGACCATGGAGATTTGGTCCAGTCTTCTGCTTGCCTCTCTTTTCCACAGTGTGTTACTGGGCACATTGTGAACAAAAATCTTGTCTTTCTAATGTCACCCATTTTTAACTTGTTTATTCATCACTCGTACTTCAAAGGCCCACATTGGGAAGCTAGATGTCCTGCTCTCTCTAGTGTTTTTTTCTGCTTACATATAATAAAATCATCTTTTCCATAACTGTGAAAAATGTTTGATATTTTTTGATGGGATGTCATTGAATCTGTAAATTTCTTTGAATAGTGTGAGCATTTCAATTCTATTAATTCTTTCAATCCATGAACATGGAATATCTTTCCTTTGTGTAAGTGTGTGAGTATGCTCTATTTCTTAAATATTTTGTAATTTTCATTGTAGAGATCTTTCACATCACATCCTTAGTTAAATTTATCTAAATATTTTAGAAAAATTTTGTAGTGTATCTGAATGTGACTTATCTTACAAGTTCTCAATTTATAGTATGCTTGTTTACCTTTCAAATTCTTCCAGATCATTTTGTTTCTGTTTGAATGTTTTGCTTACACCTCAATAAGGTGTACAACTTTCAGATGAAAATTATAACAGTGTTACCAGACAATATTTATAAACTAACTTCTGCAAATATTAAACCAGGGTGAACCTGCATAGCTCAGTTGGGTTTAGCCAACACTTGAAGTGCCCGGGATACAGTCCCACTTCTGTTACATATCCAGCTCTCTGTTAATATAAACCCTGTGAGGCAGCAGATGATGACTGGGATACTAGAGTCTCTGCCACCCACATGGGGGACTCAAATGGATTTTCTTTTTTTTTTTTTAACTTTTATTTAATGAATATAAATTTCCAAAGTACAGCTTATGGATTACAATGGCTTCCCCCCCATAACGTCCCTCCCACCCGCAACCCTCCCCTTTCCTGCTCCCTCTCCCCTTCCATTCACATCAAGATTCATTTTCGATTCTCTTTATATACAGAAGATCAGTTTAGCATCCATTAAGTAAAGATTTCAACAGTTTGCTCCCACACAGAAACATAAAATGAAAAATACTGTTTGAGTACTAGTCATAGCATTAAATCTCAATGTACAGCACACTAAGGACAGAGATCCTACATGAGTAGTAAGTGCACAGTGACTCCTGTTGTTGACTTAACAAATTGACACTCTTGTTTATGGCCTCAGTAATCATCCTAGGCTCTTGTCATGAGCTGCCAAGGCTATGGAAGCCTTTTGAGTTTGCCAACTCTGATCTTATGTCGAGAAGCCCATGGTCAAAGTGGAAGTTCTCTCCTCCCTTCAGAGAAGGGTACCTCCTTCTTTAATGACCCAATCAGATCTTTCATTTAGTTTTTTTTTTTTTTTTTTTTTTTTTTTTTTTTTTTTTTTTTTGCCAGAGTGTCTTGGCTTTCCATGCCTGAAATACTCTCATGGGCATTTCAGCCGGATCTGCATGCCTTAAGGGCTGATTGAGGCCAGAGTGCTGTTAGGACATTTGCCATTCTATGGGTCTGCTGTGTATCTCACTTCCCATGTTGGGTCATTCTCTCCCTTTTCGATTCTATCAGCTACTATTTGCTGACACTATTCTTGTTTATGTGATCCCTTTGGTTCTTAGTCCTATCATTATGATCAATTGTGAACAGAAATTGATCACTGGGACTAGTGAGATGGCATTGGTACATGCCACCTTGATGGGATTGAATTGGAATCCCCTGGTATGTTTCTAACTCTACTGTTTGAGGTAAGTCAGCTTGAGCATGTCCCGAATTGCACATCTCTTCCCTCTCTTACTCCCACTCTTATATTTAACAGTGATCACTTTTCAGTTAAGTGTCAACACTTGAGAATATCTGTGTATTGATTACAGTATTCAACCAAAAGTATTAAGTAGAACAAACAAAAAAGATACTAAGAAGGATAACATATTAAGCTGCTCATCAACAGTCAGGGTGAGGGGTGATCAAGTCACCGTTTCTCATAGTGTTCATTTCACTTTAACAGGTTTCCTTTTTGGTGCTCAGTTAGTTGTCACCTATCAAGGAGAATAAGTGGTATTTGTCCCTTTGGGATTGGCTTATTTCACTCAACATAATGTTTTCCAAATTCCTAACAACAGACACCACAGAAATAAAAAGAATAATCAGAAATTACTACAAGGACTTGTATGCCAGCAAACAGGGAAACCTATCAGAAATAGATAGATTCCTGAACACATGCAACCTACCTAAATTGAACCAGGAAGACATCAAAAACCTAAACAGACCCATAACTGAGACAGAAATAAAGGCCCTCCCAACAAAGAAAAGCCCAGGACCAGATGGATTCACTGCTGAATTCTACCATACATTTAAAGAAGAACTGACTCCAATTCTTCTCAAACTATTCAGAACAATTGAAAAAGAGGGAGTCCTCCCAAATTCTTTCTATGAAGCCAGCATCACCTTAATTCCTAAGCCGGAAAAAGATGCAGCACTGAAAGAGAATTACAGACCAATATCCCTGATGAACATAGATGCAAAAATCCTCAATAAAATTCTGGCCAATAGAATGCAACACAACATCAGAAAGATCATCCACCCAGACCAAGTGGGATTTATCCCTGGTATGCAGGAATGGTTCAATGTGCGCAAAATAATCAATGTGATACACCACATTAACAGACTGCAGAAGAAAAACCATATGATTATCCCAATAGACGCCGAGAAAGCATTTGATAAAATACAACACCTGTTCATGATGAAAATTCTAAGCAAACTGGGTTTGGAAGGAACATTCCTCAGTACAATCAAAGCAATCTATGAAAAACCCACAGCCAACATCCTATTGAATGGGGAAAAGTTGGAAGTATTTCCACTGAGATCTGGTACCAGACAGGGATGCCCACTCTCACCACTGCTATTCACTATAGTTCTGGAAGTTCTAGCCAGAGCTATTAGGCAAGAAAAAGAAATTAAAGGGATACAAATTGGGAAGGAAGAACTCAAACTATCCCTCTTTGCAGATGATATGATTCTTTATTTAGGGGACCCAAAGAACTCTACTAAGAGACTATTGGAACTCATAGAAGAGTTTGGCAAAGTAGCAGGGTATAAAATCAATGCACAAAAATCAACAGCCTTTGTATACACAGACAATGCCATGGCTGAGGAAGAACTGCTAAGATCCATCCCATTCACAATAGCTACAAAAACAATCAAATACCTTGGAATAAACTTAACCAAGGACATTAAAGATCTCTACGATGAAAATTACAAAACCTTAAAGAAATAAATAGAAGAGGACACCAAGAAATGTAAAAATCTTCCATGCTCATGGATTGGAAGAATCAATATCATCAAAATGTCCATTCTCCCAAAAGCAATTTATAGATTCAATGCAATACCAATCAAGATACCGATGACCTTCTTCTCAGATCTGGAAAAAATGATGCTGAAATTCATATGGAGCACAGGAGACCTAGAATAGCTAAAGCAATCTTGTACAACAAAAACAAAGCTGGAGGCATCACAATACCAGATTTCAGGACATACTACAGGGCAGTTGGAATCAAAACAGCATGGTACTGGTACAGAAACAGATGGATAGACCAATGGAACAGAATTGAAACACCAGAAATCAATCCAAACATCTACAGTCAACTCATATTTGATCAAGGATCCAAAACCAATCCCTGGAGTAAGGACAGTCTATTCAATAAATGGTGCTGGGCAAATTGGATTTCCACGTGCAGAATCATGAAGCAAGACCCCTACCTTTCACCTTACACAAAAATTCACTCAAATGGATTTTCTTCTTGAGACTTTGTCCTAGTCCTTCTCTAACTATATACAGGCATTTGAGGGAAGGAACCAGCAGTTGGATTAGCTTTCTCTCTCTTTCTCTCTCTATCTCTCTTTCTCTCTCTCTCTTCCCCTTTGCTTTCAAGTAAATAAATTAGCTTTTAAAAAGACACTTTAAAATTGTATTTACTCATTACAGAAACAACTAGTGTGATTGGACCTGTAGATAACTAAGCATACAAGGTGGATGATTATTAAGATGTTTAAGACACTGATTAAAATGCCAGCATCCTGAATTCAGTGTGGACTCTAGCTTCCTGTAGATGTACATTCTGGGAGAAGGTGGTGATCACCAAGTGATGGGATTCCTGACACCGTATGAGAAGACGGGATGGAATTCCATGCCTTGACCTTGGCTCAGCCTAGAACAATGTTGGTATTTGGAGAGTGAATCAGTGGTTGGGAGCTCATTCTCTCTCTCTCCCTCTCTCTCTCTCTCTCTCCTTCCCTCTCTTTTTTCAAATAAATAAATAAAACTTTAAAAAAAGGATGCAATGTTGTCATCCAAATGTATTTTTTGTTGCAAATAAAAGTACTTCCTAAAATTTTCCTCCAATATTTTTGCATAATATGTTTCAAAATCAGCCCATATTTTTCTTAACTTTTTATTTATACCATTATTCTTTTTTTTTTTTTTTTTTTGGGACAGGTAGAGCCATAGACAGTGAGAGAGAGAGACAGAGAGAAAGGTCTTTGTTCCATTGGTTCACCCCCTAAATGGCCACTATGGCCGGTGCGCTGTGCTGATCCGAAGGCAGGAGCCAGGTACTTCTCCTGGACTCCCATGGGGTGCAGGGCCCAAGCACTTGGGCCATCCTCCACTACACTCCCAGGCCACAGCAGAGAGCTAGACTGGAAGAGGAGCAACCAGAACAGAACCGGCACCCCAACCGGGACTAGAATGCGGGGTACTGGCGCCGCAGGCGGAGGATTAGCCTAGTGAGCCGTGGTGCTGCCTCGAGATTTAGTTTTACGAAATTCTATCATACCTGTATAACTATGAAAAACAAAAGAAACCAGGTTGCTTCTGTGTGTATGTATTTTTGTATGCTTGTTTGGGTGAATACACTTTCATGAACACTAGACTTTTGTTTTGTTTTGTTTATTTGACAGGTAGAGATATAGATAGTGAGAGAGAGAGAGAGAGAGAAAGGTGTTCCTTCCGTTGGTTCACTCTCCAAATGGCCGCTACAGCTGGCACTGTGCCGATCCGAAGCCAGGAGCCAGGTGCTTCTTCCTAGTCTCCCATGTGGGTGTGGGGGCCCAAGCACTTGGGCCAACCTCCACTGCCCTACTGGGCCACAGCAGAGAGCTGGACTGGAAGAGGAGCAACCGGGACTAGAATCTGGCGCCCATATGGGTTGCCAGAGCCGTGGGTGGAGGATGAACCAAGTGAGCCACGGCGCCGGCCCCTATACCATTATTCTTGAACATTACATTTTCCCCCAAAATTCTTATTTTTTATTATTGAGAGAAAAATATATGGCATTACAATATTGTTAATATTCAGTTTTTTTAATTATCATATTAATTATGTTGCAAGTTCAGTTGCTTTCACAATCATCAAAATAATAGCTATTTAAAAAAAAAAAAAACAGAACTTTATTTCTGTTTGACTAATAGTTTACTCTTAGGAAAAACAAGGGATTATATAGAACTCTACAGCTTCAACTTGACCACTTTTTCCTTAATGATCTTCCATCTTCATCGTTACACTTTGTACCTTGTGGTCTGGGAGAGCTGGATGTGGCACTTACTATACCAGCCACAATCCAGTTACATGGAGGAGGTAGAGAGATTAAGATACTTACCTTTCAAGTAGAGAAGATTAAGGTACTTGCCTTACAAGTATACAACTAAGAACTTACACTTAATGCAGCTTCAGTAAATTCAGTGTTAAATTGTGCCAGATGTTCAAACTCTTCTCATCAATAAAATTTGGACATGAACAGTAGTTTCCTTTTATAGATACTATGAGAAGTCATGAGATACTATTTATAAAGTATTTGGAATAATTTTTGACATCTAAGAAGCACAGGAAAATTACTTAATAATTTTATTATTATTGTGCTTATAGAACAGAAGTAATATACTACAGAGTTTATTGCATAGAAAGTAATGTAGAATTCTTTGATAGCCTATCTTGAGCTGAGGTAAAACTTCTGTTAGAGAGGAAAAAGACAAGACATTAGGAGGGACAACTGCAATGTTTGTGACATATTCTATTAATTAAAAACAACACACCCTATACTTTTATTTAATATTTTCTCCCAAATGTATACTCTGTTCTCCTGTAATTTTTTTTCTCAAGGCTTTTATTTCCTTACATTTATATATTATATCACCTGTTGTTGTCTTTTTTTTTTTTTGAATTTCATTTTTATTCCATAAAATATGCTTTTTTCTTTTTTATAAAGCTTGTATTTATTAAATATAAATTTCATAGATACAACTTTTGAATATAGTGGTTCTTCCTTTTTCTTTTTAGACTCCATGTTTGTCTCAGGAATCATAGATAATACAATTTTGTAATTGCTTCTATAAAGAAAAATGCTTTCATGTTTTAAATAATTTCTTAGCAGGGGATGGATTTTTGAGTCAATATTATGATTTCATCAGGATTTTTAAAGAACTCATTCAATTGCTTTGTATATCTGAGTACTATGTTTTGGAGTTTTTTCATCTTATGAATTGTTTTTAGAGTTACTTTGATATTTTCTGTAATTTTTTCTTTCTGCATAATTTCTTTGGAAAATTTTCAAACTCCACTGCTATTCTGTCCTACAATTTCATTTTTTCAAATATTTTCAACATATACTTTTGTTTTCCTTCATCATTTTACATTCTGAGAATATGAATAGTTTTCTTCCAACTGGAACAATTCTCTCTTAACTTCCAAAAAACACTATCATATTCCCTGTCCATCCATTTTCATGAATACCCAATGATTCTCAGAAATTTTCTATTCATGAATCTCCATAAAATACCTGTTAAATTTTTCTAAATTTTATGTTTACTGGGTTATTTTTGGTTCCTTTTAGAATAGTTATATTTTACGGCTGGTGCTGTGGCATAATGGCTAAAGCCACTGGCTGCAGTGCCAGCATCCCATATGGGCGCTAGTTCTATTCCTGGCTATTCCACTTCCGAACCAGCTCTCTGCTATGGCCTGGGAAAGCAGTAGAAGATGGCCCAAATCTTTGAGTCCCTGCACCCATGTGGGAGACTCAGAAGAAGCTCCTGGCTCCTGGCTTCAGATTGGCCCAGTTCCAGCTCTTGCGGCCATCTGGGGAGTGAACTATCTGATGAAAGATCTCTCTCTCTTTCTCTCTCTCTCTCTGTCTCTCTCTCTCTGCCTCTCCTTCTTTCTGTGTAACTCTGACTTTCAAGTAAATAAATAAATCTTTAAAATAAGAATAGTTATATTTTGTAAAGCTTTATTTCCAGCACTTGTGGAATTCTTACCATTTTTTTTTGATGTTTTAGCCCGAAAAGCAATGGTTTGGTTTCCTAGGGCTTAGATGAAATTACTATTCCAGTATGAATTTGTGTCTCCCCACTTGGCTTCTCCCTTGAATTTGAAGCTTGACCTGTATCTCTGAGAGAGGCACCAGCTAATTGGTTTTCCTTTATGATTATAGGCTAGAAAACAAATTCACGCTCTCTACATTTCATTTCCTGTCTTCTCAAAATTAACATGGCTAAGTTACACTAGGAGATCAATCTGCACAAGTTTTCAAAAAGGAAATATCTGTTTTAGTATGCAAGCTGCTTGTCATTGCCACCACTCTATTAGTCAGAAATGCACCAGTCCCTTCCCACTTACTGAATCTGCTAATATGAACATATCAGCTCTAGATCTTAAAAAATGAGTCAATATCTCTGATCCATTGTTGTCCTGATTCTCCTGAAAGCACAGAAAGTGCTTTTGAGTGTTTTCTCATGCAGTGGATATCAGAGAGGGAAAGAAGTAGCTACACGTGTTCAGCCTTGGAGATGAAATGGCAAAGTAGAGATTATTTTAATTTTAATAATGACATAGGAAGGAAAAAAAACACTATTCAATACAATGATACTAGAAAGCATGTCAGAGGAAGCAGGTCTTCCGTACTGTCTTTGAAACATGGTGGAATAAAATTCTCTTGGGAAGAAGATAATGCAAAGGAAATCCTTTCCAAACATATTTATCTTATTTAAATAGCCAAACAAATTTCAGAAAAGCTTTAGAGGTGAATGGAGTTAAATGCCAAGTCATTTATTTGGTCCAAGAGATTACCTAATTTACTTGAAGCAGATATGAGTCTTCTAAGTCCTTAAGAGCTGAAAGCTCTCAAATTAATCATAAGTGTCTAGTGAGTGACAGCACACATTGCTATGAAAAGCCTCAAATCAATCATGTATACCTAGTGGAGATAGCCTACATTGCTATGAAAAGAACAAAGTTAGATAAGCTATAGAGTTGAAAAAACACTAGATTGAGGTTTTCTCCAAATAGCTGTGTGAATTTAAACTGGATTCTTTTTTAAACCATGAATTTCTGTTTTTCTCTCAAAATTTGAGGATATAATTCTTTTAAAGTTTTTGTTTTTTTAATAAATATGATGAATTTACTTTAAAGTATTTTATTTATACATTGACAAAATACATAAATAATTGTATAAAATTATTTCCAAAAAAATAATTTTGTCTGAACACATGAAATAAGTTTAAAGGAAAGATCAACAAGGAAACAGAAGAAATCTTAAATGACACATTTTATTTAAATGAGTGTCAATTTCTTATTGCTCATCTTCAGCCAAATAAGATCAAATATGTGATTTTTCAACACAGAATGAATTATTTTTATTGAAAAAATTCTTAAAATAATTTAATAAGAAATAGAAATAGAAAACAATTCAGTATAAAGCTGGAATGTCATTCTACTAATCTACTGTAAGAATAATTGTCCAGATGTCCTAAACAGCACTCTGGCCTCAGAATGAGCCCTTAAGGCATGTGGATCTGGTTGAAAAGCCCATGAGAGTATTTCAGGCATGGAAAGCCAAGACACTCTGAAAAGAAAGAAAGAAAGAAAGAAAGAAAGAAAGAAAGAAAGAAAGAAAGAAAGAAAGAAAGAAAGAAAAGTCCTAAATGAAAGATCTCCGTGAGTGAGATCCCAGTGGAAAGAACAGGTCATCAAAGAAGGAGGTACCTTTCTCTGAAGGGAGGAGAAGGGAGGAGAGAACTTCTACTCTGACTACAACCTTGTCTAAATATGATCAGAGTCAGTGAACTCAAAAGGCTTCCATAGCCTTGGCAACTCATGACAAGAGCCTAGGGTGATTACTGATGCCATAAACAAGAATGTCAATTTGTTAAGTCAACAACAGGAGTCACTGTGCACTTACTCCTCATGTAGGATCTCTGTCCTTAGTGTGCTGTACATTGTGATTCAATGCTATAACTAGTACTCAAACAGTATTTTTTCACTTTGTGTTTCTATGTGGGTGCAAACTGTTGAAATCTTTACTTAATGGATGCTAAACTGATCTTCTGTATAGAAAGAGAATTGAAAATGAATCTTGATGAGAATGGAAGGGGAGAGGGAGTGGGAAAGGGGAGGGTTGTGGGTGGGAGGGAAGTTATGGGGGGAAGCCATTGTAATCCATAAGCTGTACTTTGGAAATTTATATGCATTAAATAAAAGTTAAAAAAAGAATTGTATCTACAAACCACATTGAATCTCTTAAAAGCTAACTAAAATTAAAATTTAAAAAAAGTTAAAAAGAAAAAAAAAAAGAATAATTGCTCCAGTGATGGGAAACTATTGAAAGTCATATAAAATAATGTCTCTGTAAAGGTAATACAGAAATGTAGAGGAAATCACTATAATCTGACTAAGTCATTTACAATGAGAATGCAATCTCAATGACTAAGGGATTTACCCAAAGATTTCAGCATCTCCATTGGTCTCCACATTAGGGATACTATGGACATAGGTGCTAAGACTGAAAGGTCCATATACTAACTTGCTGTCTTTCATAGGACAATAGTTGGATAGACATCAGCAAATATTTCTATACATTATGTTTTATGACTGTGTGAGCTCTGTCTTGATGAAAATTTTGCTTTTCATGTCATTTTAATGGCAAATGGAACAGTTATATTATTGGACACTTACCATGTTGAGCACTTGAAGGAAAATTAACGTACCTCTTTTCTGATCCATTAAGCATATGAAGCAAGCTAATTTATTCAGTAGTTATTTATTGAATACCTATGCATCTCACACCATACCAGATGTTCCAATTACACTGATAGACAAGATGGATGTTATCCCTGATTTCATTATTTCACAGATTAGTAACTATATATCAATCAAGAATCATTACTCCCCAATAATGTAGAGATCCTTATAAAAAGGGCCAGTGAGCAGAAATCAAATGAGCATAATGATACTAAAGTATCCCCTGTTAAAATATCTATACAATATGGTATTTACTCTCATCCACAGTACACAAATCTGATTAATGCTCCCATTTAATGGGAAAGCCATTTGCAAAACACTGTATTTGACATGTCACATGGTACTTTCCTATCCCATGTCTAATGTATCTAGTTTCGAATCATGGCTCTGCTTCTGATTCAAATTTCCTGACAACGTGCATGCTGGGGGGCAGCAGGTTATGAGCACTTGGGTCTCTGCTACCCATGTGGGAGACCCAATTGGTTTCCTGGCTCCTGGTTTCAACCTGGTCTAGCTTTGGCTTTTGCACAATTCAGGCACAATGAGAGGTCTATATCTGTGTCTTTTTCCATGTCTCTGCTTCGCAAATAAATGTAAAAATAATAAAAATTGAAAAAGCAGTCCTTTCACAGAAAGTACACAACTTTGAGAAGGGTGGATCTTTCTAACCACTTGAAATATGTCAACCTCTTTCTAGAGCGGTTTATATTTGTTTCATCATTTCTTTATCACACCATGATATGTTTATATAAAATAGAAAAATAATGCAACTGAAGATCTGAGAGAGAAAGTAACTTGCTTGCTTGGTGTAACATAGCGCATTAATTTTGAAGCTAGAAACTTATCCCATTGTTGTGGTTTGAATAGTGTCCTATTAAAATTAATAAGATTAGTATTATGAAGCCCTAAACTCATTTACTTAGATTGTGGTTGCCTTTGGAAATAGGTATTCAAAGAGATAATTAAGTTAAAATGAGGCCATTAGGGCAATCTCTAATCCAGTATGACTGGTGTCTTTGTAAGATTAGGAAATTTTCTCATCTTTAATGAGAAAAGAGACATATAGCCAACTACAGCCAAGATGGGAGGCTTCTGAAAAAACTAACCTTTCTGACACTGATATTAGACTTCCCTTCTCCGGATTCATGAAGACATGTTTCTGTCTTTAAAGTAGTACTTTGTTATGGTAGCTCTAGCAAACTGACATATTATATTAGATCTATGGCAAGTAACCTACTCATAAACAAAATTTGTAGAATTTATAATTTATAATACATTTATCAGGAAATACAGGTAATCTATAGTCAATTGCCTTCTACACATATAAAAAGGGATAAATCATATGTTTTACAAGTCATAAGTAGACTTCAATTTTCCTATAACAGGTAGATCCCTAAGTAAAATCAAAACAGTAACATGATATCAAAAATACTAACTTATTAAAGGAAGTTATTATTTTGTGAAGATGGAACATGTTATTTTAACACCCACATAATATTCTATAAGATCAATTTTTAAATTACTATTTCCTTTAAAAATGTATATTAAATATTATTTAAAGTATGTCATTTGATATCTATTGAAATATTTTATATCAAATGCCTTTGCTGGAGGCTGTGTAGACATGATGAGAGCAGACATACAAATACATAAATTACAACACATAAGTACATTGAGCATGACTTGCTCCACTAAGCCATGACTTAAAGATGATCACTTGATTGCTTTTGTGTTATTATCATTATTATTATTTTGCATTTAGCGCTTAGGACAAACCATCTTCCTCATCAGAATCAATCTTCAAGAAAATTCCAGAATTGTCCTCAGTTGCTTATATGTAGGAGTGTGGACACTATTCAGGTCCTATAGCAGATCCCTAGAGAATAGGAGTATAATCATTTCACTGCTTCTGTTGCCAGCACTGCTGGACTGTTCAGGGGCTGGGGTGCACTTTTGCCCTGATACTCTTGCTGTGTGAGCGACCTGATGTCCCATGATGGGGCCCCAGTTACGATGTGCATTTGACATGTCTAGTTATTTTGTGTTTGTTTCAGGGTAAAGAAAAGCATCTCAGGACAATCAGAACTCTTACTCCACAGTCTTTATCCCTGTGATGATAATGCTTGTTCTGAGTCAGAATAAAGACCAAACTTTTCCATCTCTAGTAGTGAGAACGCATTTTGGAGTTTTTGTCTTATTGCACATGGATGCGCTGCTTCTCTAGAAAGGTGTTCCAAAAACCCAGTGATATGTTCTAGGGATATGTCATTGCAATATCAGAAAAATATTATCTTCTTTTCTCCATGTCTCTTGTTGAAACACAGACAAAGGAGGTCAATAAATTTTTCATTTAAAGAGCGCACTCTTTTCTAAGTTGTGATTTTTAAATATTTACCCATTTTATTTGAAAGGCAGAGCCACATAGAGGGAGAAGGAGAGGCAGAGAGAGAGAGAAGTCCTCCATCTGCTGGCCTACTCTCCAGCTGGCCACAACGGCCAGAGCCACACCAACCCAAAGCCAGGAGACAAGGACTCGGGCCATCCTCCACCACTTTCCCAGGCCACAGCAGACAGCTAGATAGGAAGAGGAGCAGCCGGGACACGAACAGAAGCCCACATGGGATGCCGCCACTGCAGGTGGAGGCCCTACCCACTGTGTCACAGCTTCAGTCCCCAGTTGGTGATGGTTTTGACCATCAGAGAGTCTAATGGATGATCAACTTCCTCTTTACTTTAACAGATATTGTTACAAGGAGATAAGCAAGTGGTCCAAGGGTAACTATTAGAATTAGTATCCACACCATAGCAGTTTTTTCCCCCAAATCCCAATCCTCTTTATTCATTCTTTGTTGTTTTGTGTACAATTCTATGTGCTCCCACTTCATGAAAATTTTCTTCATTATTAGAATGCTGTGATATTTACTTTATTTCCTCACCAGTTCCTCCCTTATATGATGGCAAAATAGTGTAGCAAATTAAGTTGTAAATATTTTAATTGTGTTACTTATCTAAAGTAAGCAAGAGGTAAGTGTTAAAAAATAAAACTTAATTTTTTCTGGCTAGAGGAACTACTTCAAAACTATTGTATTTTCTTTGCTCATTTTCCAACTTCTCCCTTATGTGTCTCTATTCATAGTTTGTATCTTGAATCTGTTTGTAGCAAGAAAAAATGTTCATACACAAATCATTTTTTTTCTTTCTTCTACTTTTGGTCATTCCAGCCGGTTGTGCACTGAATCAGTTGGTAAACAGAAACTTTGTATTTTGAACAAAAGGCATAGATCCCAGAGGAGCACGTGGGAACAGAAATATATAGAATCTGAGGAAAAAGGGGGAAAACAGAAGATTTGTTCATCTTAACAGCAAAAACAACTCATCCCTTATTTCACAGCATCTGAGGGAAGGAAGCAAAATTCATGGGGAGTAAACACTGTTATCTGAATTCCAAAAGTGTAGAACCTGGTGCCAGCGTTGCCCCTGCTTGGGCCACTGGCATCTCTTATCAATGTGCCTAACATAAGTCTTGCCTCCGCTTCCAAACCGGCTTCCAGCTAATGCATCCTAGGAAGACAGGGGATAATGCTCCTGGCCACTCATGTGGAACACCTGAATGGAGTTCCTGGCTCTTGGCTTCCACTTTGGCTTACCCTAGCTGTTGCAGGTATTTTGCAGGTATTTGGAAAGTGAGCCAACAGATGGAGAGTCTCTCTCTCTCTCTCTCTCTCTCTCTCTCTGTTTATGTTTCAAACCAAAATAAACTTTAAAAAAAAGAACCTATAGCACACAGCCTTTGTGCTCACAAGTATTTGACAGAAAGTAATGCCAAGGAAATAAGAATGAGAGAGGAAAGGGAGTATAATAGAAAAGGAGGGAGGGGCCGGCGCTGAGGCTCAATAGGCTAATCCTCTGCCTGCGGTGCCTGGGTTCTAGTCCCGGTTGGGGCTCCAGAGTCTGTCCTGGTTGCCCCTCTTCCAGGCCAGCTCTCTGCTGTGGCCCGGGAGTGCAGTGGAGGATGGCCCAAGTGCTTGGGCCCTGCACCCCATGAGATACCAGGAGAAGCACCTGGCTCCTGGCTTCCGATCAGCGCGGTGCACCAGCCGCAGCGGCCATTGTGGGGTGAACCAAGGGCAAAGGAAGACCTTTCTCTCTCTCTCTCTCTCTCTCTCTATCACTGTCCACTCTGCCTGTTAAAAAAAAAAAAAAAAAGAAAAGGAAGGAGAGCAAATACAAAATGCTGCTTTTCCAGCTGGAGATAACTGAGTATCAAACACATCTGGTTCACAGTGGAGAGGTGGAAGAGGGGTATCTCCCAGGAGACTGCCTTGAACTACTCCATTTCAAAACAGTTTACCGTGGGGGGAAGGGAAGGGAGATGGATGGAATAATGCATTTGCTCTCTTTCCCATCTCTTGTCTCATTATACAGATGGGGCATAATTCTTGCAGCTTCTGCAATCACAAAATTCTCATGAAAATCTTAGGGTGAAGTTCCGCAGCCCTTTTAAGGAGCCACTGGGATAAATAGAACAATCTCTTCAAGATTATGGACCTCCTCTTAGCATGGAATGCAAGAAAGAGCAGGGAATGCCCTTAGTGGTGGAGGCAGCAAGCATGGCACCCTGCGATTCAGAAGTGTAAGTTATCTGGAATCCATCCCCAAGGACCAAGGTTAAAGGGGATAATTCATGTCCACATAAATTTTTGTTACAATTTTATTGCATAATTGATTCAGAGACCTGAAATGCACTCAGGATCATAGCTCAGCAACATCAGGGAAGACAGAGGAGACAAATTTTCCAAGTTCTTCAGTCAAAGCAGAAAAAAATATAATTTATGTGAGTGAAATTGACATTATGAAATGTCTATACTCTTGTGGAATAGTGATCGTTCTACTTTTTACTTGTTGAATTCTTTTTTAAAAAGAAATTTATTTAAGTTATACAAGTTTCACGTATTTAAGTATACAGATTTAGGAACGTAGTGATACTTCCACCCTACCCTCCCTCCCGCCAACGCTCCAATTTAGTGGAGGATTAAGCCTGTGATTACAAAGCAAGTTGAAAGTATGTTATCGCAAAAATTAAAAAGTTAAAAAAGGAAGGAAGGAAGGAAGGAAGGAAGAAGGAGGGCGGGAAAGAGGGTGGGGAGTAGCATTATGTGCTTAAAATACGATATACGGGGGCTGGCACTGCGGCACCATGGGTTAATTCACCACCTGCAGTGCCAGCACCCCCATATGGGCCCTGGTTCTTGTCCCAGTGCTCCTCTTCTGATCCAGCTCTCAGCTATGGCCTGGGAAAGCAGTAGAAGATGGCCCAAGTCCTTGGACCCCTGCACCTGTGTGGGAGACCCAGAAGATGATCCTGGTTCCTGGCTTCCGAGTGAGTGGCTCAGCTCCAGCCACTGCAGCCATCTGGGGAGTGAACCAGAGGATGGGAGACCTTTCTCTTCTCTCTCTCTCTCTCTCTCTCTCTCTCTCTCTCCCCCTCTCTCCCTCTCTCCCTCTCTCTGCCTCTCAAATAAATAAATAAAATCTTTATAAAAGATTGATATGTGAAATCAGTTCTCTTTATATAAATAAATAAAAACTGAATTTGAGCTCACATCGGGTGCAGCAGTTAATATGACTGTTGGGACTACTGGGACACATACATCCCATATCAGCATGCCTGAGTTTGAATCCTGCTTCTACTCTGATCTGGCTTTCAACTAATGTACACCCTCAGAGGCAGCAGATGATGGTTTAATCACTTGGGTCCCTGTCTCTTATGTGAGAAATCTAGGTAGAGTTCCTGGCTCCTGGTAAAGGTCTGGCTCAGCCCAGGCTCTTGTGGGCATTTAGGGAGCACAGTGAATGGAGGAATCTCTCTATCTTTCAAATAATTGTAAATGAAATAAATGAAAAGTTAATAAATAGATAAAAATAAAAGCCAATGGTAACTAAAAGTGTCCTTTGAGTTAATCTAGTTTAAACAATCTGGAAAGGAGGTGGTTGTAGAGGGAGGAAACAAAAAGATCAGTGAAGTGATTTGGGTAGTTTTTTGAGTTTTTTCTTTATGAAAGTTATAACTCTGGTTTCTAGAATACCTAGGCAAGAAATTGTGATTATAATTATTTTTTAAGGAGTCTGTCCTTTTAAATTTCTGAGATAAAGAAATCCAGACCTGAATGTTGTAGACATTTGGAGAACGAACCATGGAGGGAAGTTTGCTCTCCCTCCCCCGCTCCCAGCCCCTGTAGGTAAAGACAATTTCAGAATATTTGCAACACATTGCAAAACAAAAAATTTTTTTCTTTTTTTTTTTGAAGATTTTTTTTTTATTTATTTGAAAGGTAGAGTTACAGAGAGGCAGAGAAAGAGAGAGAGAAAGAGGTCTTCCATCTGATGGTTCACTCCACAGATTGCCACAACAGCCAGAGCTAAGCCGATCCAAAGCCAGGAGCCAGGAGCTTCCTTGGGGTTTCCCACATAGGTGCAGGGGCCCAAGGACTCGAGCCATCTTCTATTGCTTTCCCAGTCCATAGCAGAGAGCTGGATGGGAAGTGGAGCAATCGGGACTCAAACTGTCAACCACAAGGAATGCAGACACTCCAGGCGGCGGCTTCACCTGCTACGCCACGGCACTAGCCCCAATTTATTTTCATTTTTGAAGCTTTGCTTTGTTTAGTAAACATTTACCAACATCATTAATGATAAAATAAGTGCATTTAAGTGATGTATTAAAGTATATAAATATGCTATGTTATATTTATTTTTGCTTCTGTTTGTGGATATTAGAAGATAAATAAACTCTGAGCAAACCTCCGGTTATACCTTTAAGAAGCATTTCTAGATGAACTGCTACTTGCAAAATATTTGAAGACTCTTGGGGAATTGCAAAATTGTTGTCCAGAAAATTTTTTGAAATTTGTAAACACTCTAGGAATGTATTGAAGGTTTTGTTTTACTGCAGCCCTTCACTAGAATTATCAAATATGTGGCAGGAAAATCAAGATATGATGTTGTTTGTAATACTGATCAATTGTGGATTATTAGTTAGTAATGACAGTGAATATTTCTTAACATACATACAGGTGCCAGCATACTGCTTTGCAGAATGAATTTATTGTAAAAAAGATTTAAACAATTACCATCCATACACTGGAGCTATCTACATTGCCAACTACATAAAGGTGAGCTACATAAGAAAGGAAAACTGGCAAGACTATTGGGAAAGCAACCCAATAGAACCAACCAAGATAATTGCTAAAAGCCAAAATAAATCAAAAACTTGCTTTAATTGCATATGTTTGCTAATTTCATTTCCATACAGCCCTGTAAGGAGAGCCTCACTTTCATCACTGACACTCATAAAACTTAATTACCACATTCAAAGTTGTCCAAATAGTGATTGGAAGAACCTGGTTTTCAATTCAATGTGATTTCTTAGTCCAAGTTCTTAATCAGGATGCCTCTCATTATTTCTATCAATTAGAATTTTAATTCAGATACTTCTAAAATTATAGAGAAAAATATCTTCAAACTATTGAAATACAATATTTCAAGATAGTATACAAAAATTATCTTCAAATTATTTTCACTGAAAACTTAGCTCAAAAGAAATTTGAATGAGGTGTAATTGATATAATTCAGGAAATATACATGAAACTATTTAGTGACATTTATTTTATTCTAACCTTGATGTAAAATCAATTTTAAAGCATGAAATATGATTTAATGCTAAATTATAAATTTTTATGATATTCTACTGTGCATGTGGTGAGAGAAAGGGAGATCTCTATTTATTTATTTATTTATTTTTGACAGGCAGAGTGGACAGTGAGAGAGAGAGACTGAGAGAAAGGTCTTCCTTTACCGTTGGTCCACCCTCCAATGGCCACCGTGGCCTGCGCGCTGCAGCCAGCGGGCTGCGCTGATCCGATGGCAGGAGCCAGGTACTTATGCTGGTCTCCCATGGGGTGCAGGGCCCAAGCACTTGGGCCATCCTCCACTGCACTCCCTGGCCACAGGAGAGAGCTGGCCTGGAAGAGGGGCAACAGGGACAGAATCCGGCGCCCCGACCGGGACTAGAACCCGGTGTGCCAGCGCCGCAAGGCGGAGGATTAGCCTAGTGAGCCGCGGCACCGGGGCAGATCTCTATTACACACAAAATAGTCCCTCCCACTGGCTGCTAATTTTGTAGGTTCTCCCTGCTCCGGTGTAACACAGGATGTCTTTGACAGCAATATCATGAGCAGATCAAGAAGTACAGCAGAGGCCTCAGGTACTGAAATGTTCTGCTTTTGAATCAAGACATGTGTATTTTTTTCCCCAGAAATGGATCTGGTGACCCAGGGCAAATGAACAGTTTTGCCTGGATTTTCTTTTTAACATTCTCTGAGTGCATTGGCTTTGATACTTACCTGGAGTAGGAGGACAATATGGTACAATGGAAAGAATATGATCACTGAAGTCATTTAAAGTGAATTTGAGGGCTGGCTCCCTTTCTCCACCCCACTTGATAAAGACTATATATATATATATATATACATATATATATATATATAAAGTATATTCAATACCCCACCAATATATATTTACTCACCAATATATATATATATCAACATATATATCAATATATATCCTATATATATATATATGACTAAGAAATCACATTGAATTGAAAACCAGGTTCTTCCAATCACTATTTGGACAACTTTGAATGTGGTAATTAAGTTTTATGAGTGTCAGTGATGAAAGTGAGGCTCTCCTTACAGGGCTGTATGGAAATGAAATTAGCAAACATATGCAATTAAAGCAAGTTTTTGATTTATTTTGGCTTTTAGCAATTATCTTGGTTGATTCTATTGGGTTGCTTTCCCAATAGTCTTGCCAGTTTTCCTTTCTTATGTAGCTCACCTTTATGTAGTTGGCAATGTAGATAGCTCCAGTGTATGGATGGTAATTGTTTAAATCTTTTTTACAATAAATTCATATATTCATATATTATATATAATTTATATTATATATATTATATTAAGACTATATATATAAAGTATATTCAAAACCCCACCAATATATATTTACTCACCAATATATATATCAATATATATACAATATATATTATATATATATAATATTCAATATACTTATATATATATATATAAAGTATATTCAGTATATTTGAGCCTCTATTTACACAGTTGCAAAGTCAAGTGCATGTGTCCTAGACACATGGGATGGGAAGAACCCATTTATAAAGAAGGAACTCATGAGGAAATGGTAAGCACTAAAAAAATTAACTTAGATAAATTATCTGGTACAGAGTAGGGATTAGATAAAATACAAACATCTAGTAGAGTTATTCCTTAGCAAATTTGAAATACCTCCATGCCTCCTATCCTATATCCTGGCTGGTCATTCTCCAAGTTGACTAAATGCTCTCTAATCTCATGAACACCTTTCCTTCCCCTCTTCCTTGTTTTCTACTTCACACTCTCTCTAACTTATTTATATGAACTTAAAACAGTGGTACCCCCAAAAACTTCTTTAAAAAATATAAATCACAACTAAGAATCTTTTGGTCATTTCTTTGTCAAGGAAACCACTGAGTGTGTCAGGGCATTTTAGAAATGGAATGCTGATAACATAGGCAAGCTGTGTTGATTTGATCAGTTTATTCTCTAACACTAGCCTCCTTGTCCTCAAATTCCCATTCTTCTTTATTCCTGATGATATAGCCTCCTGGTGAAAAGATTTCTGGAATTATAATATAAGGTGTTTACCTTCTTGATGGTTCATATAAAGGTCATATGTGGAATTTGGTTATCTAAGAAATTGTTTTAGTTGCATATTTAAGAATTGCAAGCAAATTCTATTTGGTATGTTAGTTGAAAAAATAAAAAATAAATTTGAGCTTCAACAGATATACTCAACATACAATGATTTAATTCATTTAATCCAAAGACATGCATGCAGTTGTAAAGATTAGTATGTATGTACATATATATGTATATATTTTACACATGCATATAGAAAGAGCGAGAGAAAGAAACATGCATTTCCCCTGTTGAGTTCATCACATAGTTCTCATGATTAATTAAATCATATTTGATGACAAGAATTTTTCTGCTTTTCTTAGTCTCATATAAGTGAATAATTATGAACTCTGGCCTTTTTTATCCTGAATAAGCATTCATAACTTCCAAAGAAACACACAAAGAGAAAAGCGTACAAATCATAAATGTATAACTAAATGTGTTTTCAAAAATTGAACAGATTTGCATAATAAACACACTGATCAAAAAACAAACTTGGCAGCACATCTGACAGAGTTCCATCAGCTATATTAGGTGATTCATTAAAGATATCTGGCCTTTCATGGTGGTGGGAGCTGGTTCCAAATTGATGCCAGGGCTTGAAGTGTATGGGGCAGATGTGCAGCAAGGGGACATGGCTATAAGACAAATGAGTGATACAGAAGCCTTGCACACACCAAGTATGAGCTGGACAGAGTACAAAGGTGTTCAGGGTTGTGTGTCCATCCTTACTCCCTCCAATCTTCAGGCTATGGTTCCCTTGAAGGAGAAACTGACACCCTTCCTCCTAACCAACCAGCTGCTCCAGAATTCAGAGGTCTGAAGAGGAACACAGGTGCAGTTGGAGTATTTGCATCCCAGCAGCTGTCCCACAGCACTCAGGCAAGCCTGTAGACAAAGCCCCATGTGAGATACAAGCCAGATTTGCCAGAACTTTGGAGAATGAAAATAAATAAATAAATGGATAAAATAGCTGCCGCTCTCTTAGGGTCCAAATACCAATGATAATAATTCTGTATTCCACCAACACAAGGAAGACAGAGGGAGGGGAATTCTCACAACCTGAATTAAAGAAAGCTCAATTGGCTTCATATGAAGTCACCAGGACCAGCATCCCAAAAGTATTCCATGTACTCCCGTCTCTTTTCTGTCTCTGAGTGATCAGTAACCTAACTCCTAATGTCATAAACTAGTATTATCTATTTCTGATTTCATATAAATGGAATCATACAGTATATATTCTTTTCTATCTAGTTTCTTTTGATAAATGGTATGTTCGTTAGATTCATAAATACCATTGCCTGTGATTTTGAGTTATTTCCTTTTTTAAGATTTATTTATTTATTTGAAAGTCAGAGTTACACAGAGTGAGAAGGAGAGGCAGAGAGAGAGAGAGAGAGAGAGAGGTCTTCCATCCAATGATTTACTCACCAACTGTCTGCAATGACCAGAGCTGTGTTGATCCAAAGCCAGGAGCCAGGAGTTTCTTCCAGGTCTCCCACAATGGTGCAGGATCCCAAGGACTTGGGTCATCTTCTACTGCTTTCTCAGGCCATAGCAGAGAGATGAATTGGAATTGGAGCAACTATGACTTGATCTGGCACCCATATGCAATGCTGGCACTGCAGGCAGTGGCTTTACCCACTATGCCACAGCGCCAGCTCCTTGAGTTATTTCTTACTGCCATATAGGTTTACAATATGTGAATACATCACCATTCAATCTTTCTACTACTGATGGACATTTAGTTAAGCTCATGTTTTGGCTAATTTTGAATAGTGATACTATCAACCATTCTTTAGGAAACATGTATTTTTGTTCAGTTACCACATTGGAGAGGAAAGGTGGGAATATACAGTATTTATTAGGGGGATTCAACAAGTTCGTTGAAAAACAAAATTAAAAGATAATGTGGTGGTGGTTTCTTGGTGCAGTGACTAAAATGCTGCTTGTTGCACCCACATCTCCAAGCTCCCACTCTGGATTGTAGCTTCTTGCTAATGTACTCCCTGAGAGGCAGCAGGTGCTTTAAGTAGTTTGGTCTCTGCTCCCTACCTGAGAGACTCAGACTGACCTCCTTGCTCCTGCCTTCAACCTGGTTCAACCCTACCTATTGTGGATATCTGGGGAGTGAAATAGTGGGTATAACATTACTTTCTTTCTGTCTCTATCTTTTTCAAATAAATAGTATTTTTTAAAGTAAAATAAAACTTTTTGAAAAGATAATGCAAGCTTTCTATAAACTTTTGAAAATCTCCTTTATATACAGCTTTAGTATATACAGCCAAATAATTTGTGAACCAAGTTATATAAGTTCATAATTCCCATCAGCAGTGAATATTCTTCCAGTTGTTCATATCCTTGACAAAATTTAGTGTTATATTCTTATTTTTAGTCATTTTTGTGGGTATATTATGAAGCAGGTTCTTTGTGCACTGGCTGTAAACTGTATGATTCCAGTGAAGGAACACAAACACACAACTATAATGAATTACATGAAATGACTTATTATTTACTGAAAGGCAACAGAAGAAATTAGAAACCTAGAGTACACTGAGTTCCAGGTCCTGTATGCTCAGAAAAACTGCCTGGGGTAGATGGAGTTTTGTGAGTATATGTACCACTTGCATCAGAGCTAAATGGCTCTGGAAAGCCACCCATCTTGGGTTTCATATACAGTAGTTGCATAAAATGTTGGGCTAAAGTGTTAAAGATCATTCTCTTTGTAAAGGAGAATCAAAATAGAGCCTTCGTTGGTCTGACCAACATCCTACCCGCCCCTCTTCTTATCCCAAGTTATTGCAAACGCAGCACATTCAGCCATGGGAGGACTAGGTTGGTGCAAGGCCACCCAAAGAACTGTCTTGCACGGATACTGGTGCTATAGTATTGCAGTTTTAACTTCCATTTCTAGAATGATCATAGTGGAAGCACTTTCATTTCATTGATCGTTCTGACATTCTATTTTGGAAGTGCCTATCCCAGTATTATGCCTTTGTGGAGTAAAAGGAGTCTTGGTTCACATCAATGGATTTATAGAAGTTCTTTACATAGATAGTTGGGACATGAGTCATTTATGGAATACAGTCTCGCACTGCATAATAACATTTTGGTCAGTGATGGACAGCATATATGATAGTTGATTCATAAGATATAATGGAGCTGAAAATCTATCAATGAGGTAGCCATTTTCACAAGCATAGTTTAACACATTACTCAGTGAGGCTGCTGTAAATAAGTCTACTCTGCTGCCAACCATCTAAAAATATAGCATTTACAATTATGGGAAGGAAATAATACTTGATACTGACAATGAATATGTTTCTATTTTATGGAATTCCTTCACATTTATCTTTGTTTGGATTCCTACACTATTATCAAAACACCTCTGTCAGGTCCTTCAGAAGGTATTAAAGAAGACATTACTATCATAGGAGACCTCAACTCCATGGTTGTTATTGTTCCTGAAGCTCTTCCAGAGGTAGACAGCAGTGACAGACACCCTGTGTAAGCCTAGGCCTGGTGTTTATGTCTTAATGCTTATAGAATGAAGACATAAAGAAAGAAAATGGTTTTGCAGAGCTGCACAGTATATTTGTGTTTTAAGCTAAATGGTATTACAACCATCAAAAAATTAAGAAAATAAAAGCTTATAAAGGAAAAATTTGCAGTTCACTAAGATTGGTTTATGATTGAACAAAGAAAATCATAAACATAGTGCAGCTTTTGTGTACAGTGCTGATAAAGTCTAGAGCAGTGCACAGTACTGTCTGAGGACTTCACATCATCTCACACTCACTCACGGACCCATGCAGAGTGACTTCCAGTGCTGCAAGTTTCATTCCTGGTAAGTGTCCTATACGTTTTATTAACTTTTATCCTGTATTTTTATTGTACCTTTTCTCTATTCAGCTATGTTTGGGTATAAAAGAATTTAACAGTGTGGTAATATCGCCTACAGTATTCAGAACCAAAAAGTGCTGCACATATTTGTGGCCTGAGAGCAATACCTTATATCATATAACTCAGATGTGCAGTAGGTTATACAATTTTGGCTTGCATAAGTACACTTGTATGTTACTTATGCAATAATGAAGTCTTCTGAAAGCATTTCTCAGAACATATCCCCATTGTTAAATGATACATAAACACATATGCACATGCATATATATGCATTATGTATATCTTCTACCTTTCTCTGAGTGATTATTTGTTTTCTTAATAAACATGCTTTTCTTCATTTATGTAACAAAGAACTCTATGTGGAATGTGAGATCAACCCCTTAGACTATAATTAATTAGAAATGCAATAACAAGACATATTATACATATGTCTTATTAAATATATTAATGAAAATATTTTAATTTTGATGGACACATTTAATGGTAATATAACTTTTAAATAAATATCTCAAAAATTATTTAAAAAGAAAGGAGAAGGAAATATGGTGGGAGAGAGAGAGGGGAAGGAAGAGATGGAGAGATGAAGGAAATATTATTTTCTTAGAATTGTATATACAAAAAACAATGAATCTGTTAAAAGCGATTAAGAATAAATCCTTTAGGTTACACCTGATGTTTTTGTCGAAAATAAAAATAGTATTTTTCAGGGCAGGAATTGTGGCTCAGTGAGTTAATCTACCACCTGTGATACCAGCATCCCATTTGAATGCCAATTCCTCTCATGCTGATCCACTTCCAATCAGCTCCCTGATGCACCTGGGAATGTGCAGCGATAGATTCAAGTGCTTGGGCCCCTGCTATCCACATGGGTGACCTGGATGGAGTTTCTGGCTCCTGGCTTTGACCTGACCCAGCCCAGCCATTGCTGCCATTCAGGGAGTAAATTGTTTGATGCAACTTTGATGTCTCTCTGTAGGTCTACCTTTCAAATAAATAAAGACATCTTAAAAAATAATATTTTGATGAAACCATTAGACGATGTTAAAAAATAAGATTTTGGGGCCAGCACTGTGGAGTAGCAGGCTAAGCTTCCACCTGCAGTGCTGTCATCCCACATCGTTTCACAGGTTCATTTCCTGGCTATTCCTCTTCTGAGAAGCTCTCTGCTTGTGGCCTGGTAAGGCAGTGGAGAATAGCTGAAGTGCTTGGGGCCCTGCATCCGCATGGGAGACCCGGAAGCTCCTGGATCCTGGCCTCAGATAAGCCCAGTTCTGGCAGTTGCGGCCAACTGTGGAATGAACCAGTGGACGGAAGACCTTTCTCTCTCTTTCCTCTCTCTATCAGTAGCTCTTCCTTTCAAATAAATAAAATCTTTGAAAATAAATAAATAAAAGATCTATATTGTTTAGAGTGGAACATAATTATAAAGTATACTATGTCATTTGGTAATTAAAATCATAAAACATATGCAGTTGCTGTTTTAAAACATAGTTAAAATATTCTTGGATATTGATAAGGGAAAACAAAGTAACATTTCAGTATATTTCCATTTATCCAAGGTTTTTGTCTTACTCTTGAATTTTATAATTCTTTTCATTTTTTGCCCTGTTCCTCACCCTATCCTCTATTTAGGTAAAAGTATCTCAAGATTTCTCGTGGCCTAAAGGAAAATCCATTACTTAAACAAGCTTCATCAGACACTTAGTATAAAAATCTATTAGCATTAACATAGCACATGGCAATTAGCCCAAGGCAGTTTCCTCCAATTCAGTGCTATGAATATCTACCAACTTAACTTTAGGATTCTGAAATCACCAAGGCACTTTCACACTCTACCAATACAATAAAGCTCTCAGCTCATAAAAACCATCTTTTGCCCTTTGTAGATATTTTTCTATTTAAAGATAATCTCCATGATCTCATTGTCATTCCCCTGAGTTCTAACCTGCTATTTTTCAGACATGAATGAGAGTGAAGACTGCTTCTTATGGCCACTTTTCTATACGTTGAGTGTTTTTTTATTATGTATTTTTAAGTATTGAAAGTTTGAAAGAATGAGCCTAATGTATTCCTTGAAGACTTAACTCCTCTGCATTATGGTTTATTTGTTTAGAATAGAAGAGCTGTTTTAAAGAAAACTTTCAAAAATAAAACAACGCCAGAGTGCTGTTTAGGACATCTGCCATTCTGAGTCTGCTGTGTACCCCGCTTCCCATGTTGGATCATTCTCTCCTTTTTAATTCTATCAGTTAATATTAGCAGACACTAGTCTTGTTTATGTGATCCCTTTGACTCTTAGACCTATCAATGTGATCAATTGTGAACTGAAACTGATCACTTTGACTAGTGAGATGGCATTGGTACATGCCACCTTGATGGCATTGAATTGGAATCCCCTGGCATGTCACTAACTCTCCCATTATGGGAAAGTCCGATTGAGCATGTGCCCAACTGTTCACAATCAGCCCTTAAGGCATTCGGATCCGGATAAAAAGCCCATGAGAGTATTTCAGGCATGGAAAGCCAAGACACTCTGGCAAAAAACTAAACTAAAATAAAATAAAATGACCTAAATAAAAGATCTCTGTGAGTGAGATCCCAGTGGAAAGAATGGGCATCAAAGAAGGAGGTACCTTTCTCTGAAGGGAGGAGAGAACTTCCACTTTGCTATGGCCTTGTCTAAATATTATCAGAGTTGGCAAACTCAGGAGGCTTCCATAGCCTTGGCAGCTCATGACAAGAGCCTCAGGTGATTACTGACATCATAAATAAGAGTGTCAATTCTTAAATCAACAACAGGAGTCACTATGCACTAACTCCCCACGTAAGATCTCTGTCCTTAATGTGTTGTACAATCTGAATTAATGGCATAACTAGTACTCAAACAGTACTTTATACTTTGTGTGTCTGTGTGGGTGCAGTCTGTTGAAATCTTAGTATATACCAAATTGATCTTCTGTGTATAAAGATAATTGAAAATGAATCTTGATTTGAATGGGATGGGAGAAGGAGCGGGAGATGGGATGGTTCTGGTGGGTGGGAGGTTATGGGGGGAAAAGCCACTATAATTCAAAAGTTGTATTATCAATTGATTGAATTATTATTGAAATGGAAATTTATTAAATAAAAGTTAAAAAAATAAAAAATAAACACACAAAAAATATTAAAATGTCTATCCACCTTGAGCCTAGAGGTAGACAACAGTGATACTGCTGAGGCTAATAGAAAAAAATAATAAATTTATCTGCTTTCAGAAGTTGACTATGTCCATCAACCAAATTCATCTACTCTTGTTCCAATTTGCATGATTAAGAGCACCAAAATGACTTTGCTATAAAAATTGTAATTAAAAGTTTAAGTTGATAAATTGAACAATCTATCCAAGCTATATATAGCCTGATGGAGTCACTGTTGACCAAGCCAACACAAATATTGGTGCCATACATTGTTACCATTTATGTTCATAATTTGGTTACAATTTTGGTATGTTTTTGCATCATGAAACTCTCAATGGTTATACAACTATTCTAAACCAAAATACAGCTTAAGTGTGAGTACCATGAGGTTTCAAAGAAGTAATCCCTTTAAAACTCGGGAAGATATGTGACAACTAACACCACCATGCCATATCCCCTTGAGCCTACTCAAGTTTCTCAAGTCATTGCCTTAGGGTCACTGCATCAACATTCTCATTTCCCAGAATGAAAATACCAAGGCACACTCTAAGGTATTAGAAGATGACAGTAAACTGTTTCCATCAAGCCTACATAACTAGCTGCATGGGCATTGGACACCTTAATTCATTAATGACCATTGGTTCACAACCCTTATGTGTGTTTTGTAGCATATTATCATAACCATGCATAAAATAATATAAGCAAATAATTGTTACTACTTCAGTGTAATGCCAGGCAGCTGATGCTTCAGGATTGGACTACTAGCTTCCTGCTTGCCCATGTCCTAAGGCACAAATTGCCTTGTTCCTTATCTAAATTTTTTTGCAGCGCAGGAAGACCTGAACAGGCTCCATGTAACCTCACCAGTGATGTGTGAACCTCAAAGACCACCATGACAAAATAAGCCTGGGCCCCTCACACCAGAGACCTACAACTCTTTTGTCATTCCACCATACCAGCACCCGCCTGTCTTGGAGGCCCTTCACAAACACCATCCTCTTGCTTTCCTGTAGTCCTTGACACCCCGATGTTTGCTTCGCTCTCATGTGTCAACAGATTAAATATTCTTTTTCTTTCATCCCCAAACCTTGTCCTTGTTATTTTGATTTGGCACCTGAGACAGAGACAGAAGTTTTGTAACATATCCTGTGAGAACCAAAAGTGTTTGTGAGAATAGGAAAAATACAGCAGTTACCATTCAACACAATAGTTCACTTCTGAAACCAAACATGTGTGTGTGTGTGTGTGTGTGTGTTTGTATGTGTCCTGCATATAAATCAATTCTCCAGTGGACACTGTGTGGATGTGCTACAATTCAATTCAATTATGATACAATTTATCTGGACTAAAAACCCAGTTTCACAGGATAAAGTTCTAGCCCCACAAAGCCACCTCCACTTTGAATACTGGTTGTAAGTCACAGGCTGTGACCTGTACTTCTGACATGGTAATAATTGGGCGATTTCTACAACTCCCTTCAAGCTTGATTAATTTGCTAAAGTGGCACATAGAATTCAGGGAAACACTTTACTTGTATCTACCATTTTTTATAAAGGATACAAAGGTTTCCGACGGGCAGCCATGTAAGAAGAGAAGCACCAGTGAGGTACAGGAAAGGAATACAGAAGCTCTGCCTGTTCTCCAGGTGTGCCACAACTGAGGCATCTCCACATAGTCAGCGGTTTGGAAATTCTCTCAAAGAAGCCCTTTTCAGGTTTCATGAAGAACTCATTGTGTAGGCGTGATTGATTAAACCACTGACCATCCGTGGTCAGCTCCCCTTCAGCCTCTGCTCCCTCCCTGGAAGTGAGGCTTTAGGACTAACAGTTTCAACCTTCTAAACATTATTGGTTCTCTTGGCAGCTAGCACCATCCAGAGACTCCCCAGGAACCCACCAAGAGAGTCTCATTTGAATAAAAAACCCAGGAAATTTCAAGGGATTTAGTACCTGTGTGTCAAGTAACAGAGAGGAGGACCAAATACATATTTCTTATTATAAATCACTCTGTCATGAAAGGTAATAAATAAAGATTGTTAATCATTAACCAAGTGATAGCTCCAATTTTCTGCCAGTCAGTTAAGTGATAAATTGGTGCTGTTTCCCAGCTATTCTCCAGATTATCCGGATGTAGTCCTCAGGCAGAGCCCACAATCAGCAGGTGTCTCATTTCCTTTCTCCAAAACAACAGCCAGGCACCATCTCCCAGCATCATCTACTTGCTGGTGCTGCACATGAGACAAATACTTAAGAACACTGTTATTTTTATAACTATTTTTTTCAGGTAAACAGCTACAATTTGCTTGCCTGTTACCAGGATCCATTTGTACATCAACTGCCTATCTCCCATCAGACAGCCCTATTTGATATTCTAATTATTTTCATCCATTTCTTTCTTGCTTCATTGGGACACTCTGGCTCAGAAACACTCTCTACCATTGATCAGGCAGTAATATTATTCACACAAATGTTTTCCTTCTCCTAATTTCCAGTGTGGTGTTGTAGGATTTAACAGGTAAAAATAACACACAATGTTCCTATCGCTTGGTAATAGGGGCATATGAACAGTTAGCCTTAATTCAGCACTGTAAGGTGGGTTGAGGTCTATTTCCAAGTTCCCAATTTCAATATACAATTTCAAATTCAGTGACATAATTTTTATGTTGCTGTGCAGTAATTCTGCCTATTACTAGTATAAGAAAGTGATGTGCTTACTCTGCAAAATTTATCCACATCGAGGAAAATGAAAGAAAAAAAAATTGAGATAAAAATGTATACTGATGCAGGATGATTGAATAGTGAGAAGCAACATTGACCCCAGTTGCAGAAAGATAACAAAAAAAAAGTTGGAAGTCCACAATCCCAGGGGACTGACTGACAGAAATTTTTAGCAGAGAAGTGACAGAACAGAACAGACTCCATGTGACCGTGAGGAAAAGGGACAAACACTGACGTGGCTGGCCAGGCCTCCAGCCAACCCTTCATTTATACAGCTGGCTGTCACCTGGGAATGCCATCTTCCCACGCACAGGGTAGGAATACACTGCTGAGGTGCCCTGCCATTTTAACTGAGGGAGGATTCTGCAGTCTCCCACTGACTTCGAGTGCAGCATGGGCATCTGACTGGGGACTGAGTGGCTACTTCGCTCCAAAAAGGGAAGCCACATCTTATCTCTCCACTCTCCCACACTCCCAAAGCCCCAGCCTCAAATGGGTGTGACAGAATCCTCACTGAAGAGTCCTGTGACTCAACAGACAGCATAGGATCGTGCTGCTATGAGAAGTAACCGCAGTCAGGCACCATTGTAGTCACAGTAAGGGCAGTCTACAGGGCAGAAAGCAGAACTCCTACATCCTGCAGCTAGGGAAGTTCTAGGCATAAGCCTGGGACTGTGCTCACTCATTTCCCATATTCCTCAGGGATTCTCCCCAGTTTCTTGGGGCTAGTACCAGCAGCAGAGGATAAAAAAAAAAATCTGGGGGCCGGCGCAATGGCATGGTGGGCTAAGCCTCTGGTTGCAGCACAGGCATCCCCTGTGGGCACCGGTTCTAATCCTAGATGCTCCTCTTCCGATCCAGCTCTCTGCTATGGCCTGGGAAAGCAGTAGAAGATGGCACAAGCACTTGGGCCCCTGCACCCATGTGGGAGACCTGAAAGAAGCTCCTTGCTGCAGATAAGCCTAACTCTGGCCGTTGGGGACATTTGGGAAGTGAAAAAGTGGATGGAAGACTTTTCTGTCTTCCCCTCTCTCTCTCTGTAACTCTACCTCTCAAATAAATCTTTTTTTAAAAATTGACCTGAAAATTTCCCTTTGCACTTCCTAACTCATGGTGCTAGAAACTCTGGGGCACAAACCCTAGCATCACACTTGCCTTCTGCTTGAGAATGGAGGCAGTTACATCTGTGCCTTGTGGAACTGGCAGTTGATGTTAGTATTAAAATCTTTGGAGTAATTCACACTCACAGTATCTGGAGTGCTCGACTTCATCATTATACTTCAGGCAGGTGGCTATCACCATACCCAATGCCTGGCTCCCACTCTGGGAGATCTGGGTAATGACACCAATGTATTCTAAAAACATCACCACTGTAAAAATCAGTACCAATTTCCTGAAACCTACTGGAATCTATTCAGAGGTGTGGGGAGCAATCCGGACCAGACTAAGTTACTCGAATTAGGACTTATTCTATGCATCTGCTCTCCCACAATATGGCGCTGGGAGAGAAGTAAACAGCTTCCGCACAGCTGCCTCCAGTTCAACCAATTAACTGTAGGACTTGCTCCTGATTGGAGAGCAGCGTACTCGGCGTGTGGGCAGCCGAGTTGGGATTGGCAGAGAAGGACTATAAAGGAGGAGAGAGACGGCATGCACCGGGAACATCTATGGGGAACATCTAAGGGAACCCGTGCAGCCCCCGAGAAAGCCGGCCGGCGGTGTGCCGCTCCCCTGCGGAAGTGGGGAATGCGGCCAGGGGGAACTGCCCTTCCACGGAGGTGGAAGGGATAGTAGCCAACCCGGGAAGAACCAGCAGCAAACCCGGGGAGGGCCGAGCAGACAGAAAGAACAGCGCAGGGTCCTGTGTCGTTCCTCCACGAAGAGGGGGAGCGACAAGAGGGATGTAGAAAAGAACCTTCCTACATTCCACCTCTCTGGACCCATACTTGCAAGTGAAAAATCTTCTGTATATCTTGCAGTCACCCTGTAGGATTGCATCAGGGTTCAGTTCACATCCCCTAGTTCTGTGACTAGAGCTATTGGGAAAAAAGCAGATAAGTGCTATGATTTAGATATTACTATGGATGTTGAATGTCTCCCCAAAAGACATGTATTGAAGGTTTTGTACCCAAAGTCATATGTTAACGACATTATTATAGTTTCTGGAGTCAGATGTGCTACCATTGCATGACAAGGTTACAATATAGTTTTCTGAAAGTAGAAACATTGGGAAATGCTTAGATTGGGCTTTTAGGGTGGAATCCTATTATTAAACAGACACAGAGAGACACTTGCTCCCTCCTACTTGTAATAATATGCTCATTGCAACCTGGGAACTGCATGCAACAATGATGATGATCAAATGCCAAAACAATAGAGCCCTCCTGATATTGGACAATGAATCCACGGAATTATGAATTATAAGCAGCTTGTATCAGGTATCTCACTGCAGTAGCAAAAAGCTAACAAAATGTGCTTGAAGGAGCTCCTGTGAATGAAAAGCCATACATTAGCAAAAGTTGATTTCAATGATTTCTGAACAATGGGGGCAGGGGAATCCATGAGTTTGTGGCTAAAGTGATCAGCACTGTTTTTAAATGAAATGATGGATGAGAATAGACAGCATATGGGAGCAGTACTGTTACAGCATCTGGGATGGATGTGCTCACATTATTAAAAAAAAATAGAGAAAACAATACAAATGGGTATATATATCAAGGATAAAAATACACAAATTTGTGAAAATGTAATTGAATGATTTTATTTTTATGTATACCATACACTTATTGAGTTAAACAGGGAATAGACACTAAAATTTTGTACTGACAAATTACTTGTACATATAAAATATCAATACACAAGGCATAAATGTGGCAAACAATTCTGATACTCAAGGGAATAAACACTTAGATTTCAATCCTCACCCTTCTAATTTCAGTGTTCCTCCAGGACTCTCATTTTCATGGAAAAATAATTGAAAATTGTCTTGTGTTATGACTAAAAATCTGTAGGTTCATTGTCAAAATGTACAATACTCTAAGTAGTAGATACAATAAGAATACCATAATTATACTACTCAGAAAAGTACTATACTAAGTGCAGGCTTGATGAATGCATGCATAGATAAAACAAGTGGAGATTAACTAAAGGAGATCATTCTATGTATGCTATTTTGTAAGGGATAATTTCCAGTTAAAATATCCTCACTCTTCCATTTGCATAAATTTTCATCAGTTCAAACTTTAAATCAATATACAGATTTCCCCAGTTATCCAAAATTGTCCTGAGAACTGACTGTCCTAACCACGAATCAATGCAGCCTTGGCATCACATGGGGTTATAATGTCCCTTAACCATCCATAATTTAGCAAAGTCTTGTTTTATCCATGACATTGGAATGACTTTAGAATTTTATCATGTCTCTTTGTACTGTCCAAGTCTATTGACTATAAAAGCATTATATATTACTTATGAATATCTTGCTAAGACAGTAATATATTTTTCCTTATAAAGTATCTCAAAGATGCAAATAAGCATTTATTCACTGAATTCATGTACTTCATCGATGTTTATATTAAAATTTTAGAATGTAGGATTTTTTTAGTAGAATGTTTCTGTTATCTGGAATTTTTATTTATCTATTAGATACACAGAGAGAGAGTATTCCCATTTATTAGTACACTTTAAATGCCTATGAAGGGTGGTATTGTGCCAGCAGCCAGGAATTCAATCCAGGTTTCACCTATGAGTGGCAAGAGCTGAGTTGCCTTGAGCAATTACTGCTGTCTCTCACAATAAGCTTTAACAGGAAACTGGAATCAGAAAGCAGAGCTGGGTGTTGAAACCAGGTGCTTCAATGTAGGATTGGGACTTCTTAGCCTTTAGGCCAAATGCCTGCCTTAGAATATATGATTTCATTAGAGAAAAAAATTTGAATAAGTATAACTGTTAATTTAAGAATACATCACTTTATATATTAATGATTTGAACAAATGCATACAATATCAGAAAACAAATAACTTTCTTAATCTATTTATTATTGCCTCAGAGTTCACAATTATTAATTTCATTAAAGCCATGAAAAATTAAATTACAGTTTGGCCGAACTATTGTTTTCTACTCTTTGATTTCAGACATAAGTCAGATCTTAAATCATTATGATTATTCTAATAAGATAAAAGAACATTGTAGAGTTAATTTTAACCATTAAAATGAAGATTTGAAGAATTTATAAATACAGAAAAAATTTCTTCGCTGTTATTGAAGATATTTCCATACATATTAAAGGGTGTATTTTTATCACACCTTGAGTTTTGCATAAATCTTACATTTAACTATTATCTATAATAATTAAAAATATGATTTTTGCAAGTTTGGCTATAAACATTAAAACTGTTAATGAAACAAACACATTCACGTTAAATATTGGCATGACTATCGTATATCTATTTTATAATACTTTTTTGAAGAATATGTTTCCATTCAGTCATAAAAACACAGAATAAACCTGGAAAATACCTTAAAAATCATACAATCTATTTTCATGTGATTTTTTTAAGATTTATTTATTTATTTGAAAGATAAAGTTACAGAGAGTCAGAGTTATATATATTAGAGAGAGAGGTCTTCCATCCACTGGTTCACTCTCCAAATGGCTATGATATGGGACCAATTGGAGAGAGAGAATTAGGCTCATGGGCTGGAGGCCACACCCCCTTTCCCTACTTGATCTCACCTGTATCCACCCACCTGTCAATCAAACTATGTAACCACACCCATCTTAGAAGTGAGGAAGAGGCTGGGGTGCGCTGAGCTGGAGCACATTTTGCTGCTGTTTGTGTCTGTTCTCCCACCCACGTACCCTCTCTCACTTGCAGTCTCTGGGCTGCTCCCTGGGAAAGGCTGGTGTGGAACTCCCTGGTTTACTTTTTCTGACTCCCTTCCCCTTAATAAAGCCCTCAAGTTCCTGTGTATTTTTCTCACTTTACAAATAAATCCTGAATTTTACTATGTTGTCTGACTTGTTTGGGTTTGTGCTTAGAATTCTTATCTAAGTAAATGGCAAGAACCCAAACTATTAAATTTTGGCTTAAGGTAAACCATAACAGCTGCAATGAGCAGCGCTGTGCTCCCCGAAGCCAGGATCCAGGAGCTTCTTCCAGGTCTTCCACGTGGCTGCAGGGGCCCAAGGACTTGGGCCATCTTCTCCTGCTTTCCCAACCCATAGAACAGAGCTGGACTGAAAGTGGAGCATCTGGGACTGAAATCGGTGCCCATATGGGATGCCAGCACTGCAGACTGCAGCTTTAGCTGCTACGCCACAGCACTAGCCCTTTCATGTGGACTTTTGAACAAAGAAAATGGAGGTTTTAGAAAAGGAAAGTGATTTGACCAAGGTCAAGAAGCTAATCCAGAGCTAAGAAATGAATGATATGCAAATGTTAATAAAACAAATGACTAACCTCTTTTTTGTTGAAAAAGAGCTGTGTAAACTTTCTGGGTTTGCATGACTGATTTTCAATCTGGTAACTTTGTCACAAAATTCAATAACATTGTCAGCACCAAGTTGTTGCAGATTTTACATAACATGTTTCTCACAATTCAGAAATAATTTCTTCTCATTATTAATTTAACATGTAATTAAACATTGATAGTGATTATCAGCACTAAACACATGGTATACACATTTCAGTTGGTGAAGGCAGTGTCTCAGCTGTGCTGATGATAAAAGGGGAAAGAACACACAGTGAAGAGTTGACATCCAAGTCCTGCTGTAAATATAGCATTTATAAAGCTGGCTGGGCATCTGAAGGCTCCAGACCTGGAATTGTGTTTCTAAGGGAAAGCAGCCCCTGGCTGAAGATCGGCAAAGAGAATGAGGAATGAAATCAAGGTTTGATGTCGAGTAGAGGATGGGGAGCAAACACAGTAGTTCTTTTGTGGAGGATTTCTTTCCTTCCAGGTTTTCTGAGAGTAAATATTTGCTTCAGAATGCTGTGCAATTTTTCTGTGTTGGTCACTAAATTGCCTTCATTCCTTTCTCTCATTAATTTCCCGTGAGATTTTGTCCCACCTTGTAGAGTTCTACACAGTATCCAAACAGGTGCTTTTTTAGGTATCCCCAAAGGGAAACTTTAGAGAATATTATAGGATATGAGAATTAGCTATAATCCCATCTCCTTCAATCCTCAAATCACAAATAAAATGTTTGAGTAAATATAGCTTGTTTTATTTATAAATTTCTTTCTCTAAGAAAATGTGAAGAATTTTTAAAGAAGTTATTTATTTATTTGAAAGGCAGAGTTATGAAGAGGCAGAGAGAGAGAGGAAGGTCTTCCTTCCGCTGGTTCACTCACCAAATGGCTGCAACAGCCAGAGCTGTACTGATCCGAAACCAAGAACCAGGATCTTCCTCCAGGTCTCCCACATGGGTGCAGGGTCCCAAGGACTTGGGCCATCCTCTACTGCCTTCCCAAGACAGAGTAGAGAGCTGGATTGGAAGTGGAACAGCCAGTACTTGAACTGGAGCCCATATTGGTTGCCAGCACTGCAAGCAGTAGCTTTACCTGCCATGCCACAGTGCCAGCCTCAAGAATTATTTTGTTTTTAAATAATTTGTGTAATCATTTAATGATACTTTAAGAGATTTATGGTAATACAAAAATAGGAATTAGTACCAGAATGCTTGAATTTGATTCATCCATTTCATTATCCTAGATGGAAATTAAGATTAAAAAAGTAGAAAAAAATGAGATAAGTAGTTGGTATTTTTTAAACACTTTCTAGAAAAATCTGTGTGTAAAAGTATAGTGTCTGTTATACCAAAGACAACTTAAATACGAGTTTTATGTGTGTCTATGTCCTTGCATTTTAAATGTAATAATCAATTTCTTAGTTTTTTTTGGTTTATTTTGTGTTTTATATGAAAGACTGAGAGACAGATCTTCAGTGCCCTGATTCACTCACCAAATGCCAGTACCAGCCAGAGCTGGACCTCGTTGAAGTGAGAAGCTGACCCCGCCATTCTGATTTTTCCCACGGGTAGCAGGGACCCAAGTATTTGGGCCATCATCTCTGCTTCCCAAGATGGACATTAGCTAGAGCAAAAGCTGGCCTGGAGGAGGAGACATACATGAAATGGGCACTTCAATATAGGATTGCAGCATCAGAAGTAGCAAAGTCAACCACTGTTCCGAACTCATGGGAATAATTTTTTGTTCAAATTTCTACAATAATTCTACTGCTTCTAGATATTCTTAAACCTAATTTGCAAGAAGATAAGTTATTATTTACCACCTGAATACACATTTATACAGCACTTATCACAGTGCATATCATACAGTATGTGTTCAACCAATGTTTTGATGAATGAGCGAAACAGTAAATTTTGACAATTTAATCATTTTATTAGTTTTCTAAATTAATATTTGGGAAGTAAAAAATTTTTAATGCCACAAAAACTTAATTTTTATATTCCTTATAAGATACAAGCATGAGACTGTCATGAGTTTAATTTGTTTTTATCCATGCTTGCTGAAAAGAGAAAAGCAACACTATTACTTCTCTTCTTTATTGAAAACGCAATTTGAGTTGGATGAAGTTCCATGCTAATCATTGTTATTTATATGGCTATTTACAAAAAGACATTTTAAAAACAACAGGTAATGTGTACAGGTGGGTATACGTGTGTTCATATATTGTCCATATATATATACACATATATATGGACACACATATACAAATGCATATATGTATATATATATACACAGACACATATATATGTCTTCAGCTTTTTTCTGTTTAAAAATGTCCAATAATCTAATCACACATTTGTTTAAAGGCTAAGATGAAGTTTTTTCTTAATTTGAAAAAAGGTTTTTTTGCTTGTTTTATTTTGCTAAGCGTTTGTTCAACAATAAGGAAGTTCACTGGAGTACCAAAAACTCAAAAACAGTAGCGTTTTCATCACAGCATGTAGTAGCAATATAATGTGTTTAGGATTAGTATTACCAGGTGAAATTTCACTCATTTCTATTCCAATATAATTCTAGACTTGGTGTCTGGAATTAAAAAGAAGAAATATTTCTCAATGTTAGCCAATACAATTTAAACATTCATATAATATACACATATAATGTGTAGATGAGTGTATCCATGTGTATATGTTTAACTCCACCAGAAATTGAATTTCCTTTCTTTTATAATTTTCAGAAAGTATGCATTTTAAAGTACAAACAAAAAAGAATCCTACAATATTGAAAAACAAGTGGGGATATTAAGAATAAATAAACTCTCAACTAATAATTCCAGAAAACAGAAAATAGCACCTGGAAATAAAACAAGCCGATTCATATATAGAACACACATTTTGGATTCAAACAGATCTGATTTAGGTTATGATTCTCACATGTACTAACATTTTATTATGTAGCAGTTCATTAGCTCCTTGAGCCACAGTTTTCTTATTTAAAAAATATATGTAAGAGGATTGTTGACAGAGTATAAATAATAGGTAATTGATGCTAGGTAAGTAGATATGGAAATATGTGTTTATAGCCCTTAGTAAGAACTCAGAGAATAATGCATATTCATATGTGAATGCTACTGTTATTTCTATATTGTTCACTTTCACTCTTTTGTTATTTAAAGTTGGCGATATTGATTCAGTATCTATCACTTTGATCATGAGTTCAGCTTGTTACAACAGCTATTAAACAAATACGACATGGTGCTCTACCTCCTCATTTACCCAGTTCTTAATACCTCAATATAACTTACTTTAAGTAGTTATAATGCCAATACACAGGTTATTTAATCAATCAATGAATAGTCAAAGACCTAGGATTAAGATTGTGGAATATTATTTTCATTTTGTAATGAACTCAGATAATGAGACACTGGCTAATGTATTTTGACCTAGAAGTATCTCTTGTAGATAGCTGTTTGAGTAATTCAGTATCATTAACAATTTGATGTTTCAGTGGTTCTTTCTCTGGGATGGTTGAACTTTCTTGATTAATCGGAAACAATTCAATTTTGCCAAATGAGATAGCTCAATTATAAAATTTGAATTAAAAGGTGTTTTAATTTTCTTTCGACTTAATTCTGATACAGAATTCTCTTTTCTTAATTTGTTCAAGCAGCTTTTTCTATTTAATTATAGTAATCGATCACTAAATTTTAATAGGAGAAATTGTAAAGCTATGTTCTAAAATGATGCTTTGTTATGTTTAATTAATAATTTCTAAATGAATGTATATGCATACTTTAATGAGGAAAATTGGAAAAATTTATTTTTATGTATTGTTAGATTCCACAGTTTCTAAGATTTTGTATTGATATTTAAATCTGGAGTCATATGAAATAATTTACAAATACTTTAATTTATTTTTTAATTCTGTGAAAACTTCATCCTTATGATAAATAGGTAGATTCAAGGATAAGAATTATAATTCTTTCTTTTTTATTTTCTTTTTTTCTTTTTTATTTATTTGACAGGTAGTTACAGACAGTGAGAGAGAGACAGAGAGAAAGGTCTTCCTTCCATTGGTTCACTCCCCAAATAGCTGCCACAGCTGGTGCTGCGCCAATCTGAGACCAGGAGCCAGGTTCTTCCTCCTGGTCTCCCATGCAGGTGCAGGGAACCAAGCACCTGGGGCATCCTCCACTGCCTTCCCTGGCCACAGCAGAGAGCTGGACTGAAAGAGGAGCAACCAAGACTAGTATCTGGTGCTCATATGGGATGCCAGTGCTGCAGGCGGAGGATTAACCAAGTGAGCAACAGTGTCGGCCTATAATTCTCTCTTTTATGTGTTTGCCCTGAAAGTAAGGAACTTTATTCCTCTTTAGTACCTATAGTTACTATGCTTAATTATTGTTTTAATTTTTCTTAATCTTAAAAGTGATACATAGATTTTCAAGTAAATTTATATGAAGAAGTTAGAAAAAAATTATTTTCAAACATAAGAAAAGCAAGTCTAATGTGCATAAACTAAAAAGTTAAGGTAAAGAGGACACAGAGGATTAGAAAGGAAGAAATCGTAAATCATTATTACAAATGACAAGCGGAATTATGTCAAACCTAAAAGCTTGTGCACAGCAAAAGAATCATCAGAGTGAAGAACCAATCAATAGAATGAACGGAAATATTGCAAATTATTTATATGGGCAGGTATTGTGGCATAAAGGGTTAAACCCCATTGCTACAACCACAACCCATAATTGACTGCTTGTTTGCGTCCCTATTCCTCCAATTATGCTCTACCTTCCTGGCAATGCATTTGGCTAGGCAATACATCATGGCGCAAGTGCATGGATCCTGGAAGCCCATGGGATATCTGGATTGAGATCTGGACTTCTGGCTTTGGTTCAAGCCCAGGCCTGGCTAGTGTAGCACTTGCCAGCAGAATCAACAGATGCAATATCTGTTTATCTCTAATCTCTCTCTCTGTCTTTCAAGTAGACAAAAATTAAAATAGATGTTAAAAAAGCTATTCATGGGATGAATTGATATCCAGAATTTATAAGGAATCAAACAACTCAATAGCAAATCAAAACAAATTATCTTATTAGAAAATGAGCTAAATAGAAATTTCTCAGCAGAAGACATATGAATGGTCAACAGGTATGTGACTAAGTGCTCAATACAACTAATCAGGAAATGCAAATTAAAATCACAATGAAGCATCACCTCATTTCAATTATGGATAATAAAATAGACAAAAATAGCAAAGACTACCAAGGATATAGAGAAAGTGAAACTCCTTTTTTAAAATATAGGTATTTATTTATTTGAAACTTAGAATTACACAGAAAGAGGAAGAGACAGAGAGAGAGCGAGCAAGACATGAGAGAGAGAGAGAGATCTTAAGTCTGCTGGTTCACTCCCCAGATGATTGCAAAGGTCAGGACTAGGCTGGACCAAAACCAGGAGCCAGAAGCTTCATCTGAGTCTCCTATATGGGTCCCAGGGGCCATCTTATGCTGCTTTCCCAGACACATTAGCAGGAACTGGATTATAAGTGGAGCCGCTGAACTAGAATACGTATCCATATGGGATGCTGGTATTGCAGGCGGCAACTTAACCTGCTACTCCATGACACTGGCCTTAGTGGAAATCTTATACTCTATTGAGGGAAGGGTAAACTAGAACAAACATAGAATAGAATTATCATATGGCCGTGCAGTCCCACTACACAGCATGTAGTGAAAAGGAAATAAAGTTAGTACTTTGAAGATAAAACTGAATTCCCATGCTTATTGTAGTATTATTCACAATAGTGAAGACAGGGGATCAACTTAAGTGTCCATCCATGAACGAATGAATGAAAAAAAAAACAATAGAATATTATTCAGTTATAAAAAGAATAAAATCCTATAATTTATAGCAAAATGAATAAAACTGTAGGATATTATGTTAAGTGAACTAATCCAGGCACAGAAATAAACATCACATGTTCTCTGTCATATGTGAAAGCTTAAAAAAAGGAAGAGAGAAAAAAAAAGATCCAAACATAGAATGGTAATTACTAGTAGAAAGGGTAGAATGGAGGGGAATGGAGGAAGGTTGGATTATGGGTGCCAAAACATAGACTGAAATGAATATGTTTTAATGTTACACAGCACAGTGGGGGGAACATCCCAGTTTTCTTATATATTTTATCAAAAACTGAAAGAGAGGAGTTCAAAGAATCCAAATATAAAGAAGCAATGAGATAGAAATGCTGACTATCAAGGTTTGATCAGTAACACTGTATGAACTTCTTGAAATCATACTATATCCCATAAATACCATAGCACAGTTTAGCATTTTATTCAAAACGTATATAACACTCTTGTTAAATGCAGTTAATCAGCCAATCAAGTGGCAAGTTTTTACCTGAAAAACAAAACTAAGCAGAGATGTTTTGTAGTGATGAAAAGCATAAAACAAACACAGAGCTTCAGAATAAATCATCATGGTGAACTTAATCTTCATACAGTATAGAAAAACACTCCCACAGCATTAATCTCTGATACCAAATTCCATGGTGCTCTTCAGAGGGACTTATTTTGCTAATCTCGGTCTTAGTTCCACATGTATAATGCTGCTCTCTCAGCGTGCTTCATCCAATTTATCTCTCTATCTCTCTCTCCCCTTCCTGACAATTTTCTCCCTTGTGTCTTTTTCTAAGGCATTTCTTAAAGGTTTGCTGCATCCCATCCACTGTCATTGATGTTTCTAGCATCTTTCCTAAGGAGCTCTACCCCGTGTTAAGCTGTCATTCATAAGGCTCTATGTAGGCCTCAAATTCAATCTTCATTAGGAGAGGATTTAAAGCATTTTGCCCACTACTGATAGCCTGCAATTTCTCTTTTGCAAAGAGTAGTAGATCTACTTCATGTCTTAATAGACAAAAGTAGCTTCCTGTGCTATGGGGACATTCTTTCTTCAAAAAGTTGCTTCAATGTATACACGCAAATTGCGTCAAGCACAATGTACACTCATGTTTTGAGGGTTACTCCCAGTATGGCGTGAGGAACAGTGTGATAAAGCCTAATGTATCCACCATCCAGATTTCATATGCTCAATAATGTTCCCCATATTTATTTTAGATAAGTATTATTTAACAAGAAACGCATAAAAACAGAGCTAAATTCCTGGTATTATGATTAATCTACTCCCCTCTCTGAACATAGTACATGCATGTAATGCAGTAAACATTCATGTGGGGCTAGTAAAGATACAGAAAAATGTCCACTGAAGACGCCCGCCAGCCAAAGACAATAGGAACACTCTGTGGTTGGTACCAATTAGATTGATTTCCCTTGCCGCATTAGGAACCAGCACAGAGCAGATGAAGCATGAGGAATTTCTGATGCGATACAGACAGAGAGGAATATTTTAAAGTTTCCCTAAGAGTTGGATGTTAAGGATATCAGGCCACTTCAGATTTTGGCAAGAAGAGGAAATCATTCACCAATAGACTTTCTTCGTTATTTTATTAAATAGCTGGATGGAATGAAGCAAGACTCTGTATATCTTTGTTACGAAATCAACAGGTACTAAAGGGGAAGGGATTGATTGTTGTAGCTCTTGTGGCATGTTTTGAATATGTTCTGTCAACAATCTTGTTGATAATGTTCCGAATATCACAATTTTATTATTGGCAAATTTAATTTTTCACTTTCTCACATTATAAACTTTATGAAATGTAAATAAAGCAATGCTATCGATTATGAATGAAAAATCTTTATATATATATTCATGTTTTACTTTGTAGTTCCATTATTATTAAATATACTCTTTGTCATGGTTAGTTATTTGCAATTTAATTAATGACTCTTACTCATTTGAAAAACATCCTCATGCATTATTTTGTTTTTTTTTTAAACATGCTTCATTTATCTATGTGTCTAATGATATTGCCTTATTTATTTCCATAAATTTTTAGGAAATAATTTTATTCACTTTTGTCATTCAGGCTCATGGCACAATACATGCTGTTTGTTTGCTTTCAATACTGCTTATGATGTATTAACATGAGTACATTTGTGTGTAGTCATATATGTAGATTTAAAAAAAAGATTGATTTACTTATTTATTTAAGAGGCAGAGCCACAGAGAGAGACAGGAAGACACAGAGAAAAAGGTCTTCCATCTGTTGGTTCATTCCCCAATGGCCGCAACAGGGTGGGGCTGGCAGAGATGGGCTGATCTGAAGCCAGGAGCCAGGAGCTTCCTCCAGGTCTTCCACATGGGTACAGGTGTCCAAGCCTTGGGCCATCCTCTAGTGCCTTCCCAGGCCATCAGCAGGGAAGGATCTGAAGTGGACAAGCTGGGATTCAAACCCGCACCCATATGGGATGTGGATGCCACAGGCAGAGGCTTAACATACTACACCACAGTGTCTCCCCCATAGATCTTTACTATTTTCAAAATGTTTATTAATATTGATCACTATATATTTTTTCAATTTTTTTTACATTTTCCTTTTAACTCATTTTGGAAAAGGGATTTATATTACATAACATGTTTTCTTTCATAACAAATATCAATTCTTAACAAATTAGTAATACCTTAATTTTTGGTTGTATTGCACTGTTTTCACTTGTGACTTTGCATATAAGCAGATTTTGCAGAGAATTTAGTGAAATTAAGAAGAAATTGCTCATATGAAAACAGGATTTTATATTCTAACTCCCTTGGGTTGCTTTGCTCACATCTCTTTTTTCTTTATATTTTCTTTGAATTATGGTAAACCTAGGGAACTGTCAATATTAAAGTGCTTTTGACTTATCAGAAATCAATATTAAGAGGACAGGTGTTGTACAGTGGGTTAAGTCATGGCTTGGGACACCTATATTCCATATCCCAGTGCCTCCTGAGATCAAAACTCACCTGCATTTGTGATACAGATTCCAGCTAATGCATCTGGGAGGTAGCAATTGGTGGTCAAAGTACCTGGGTTACTACCACCCATGTGGGAAAAGTAGATGGACTTCTTGGATACTGGCTTTGGACTAGTCTGTCCCAGGCCAGTGCAAGATTATGGGGAGTAATCCAGCAGATGGGACATCTCTCTCTCTCTTTCAAATAAATAAATGAAATATTAGTAAAATCAATATTGTGTAGTCTAATTTATGCTTCAAATTAATATCACAGTTTTGGATAATTTGGGGATTATTTTTATCGCCTCATTTACATATAAAGTTTAAAAAAGAATATATGTGTATGATACACTTTTTTTTTTTTTCGACAGGTAGAGTGGACAGTGAAAGAGACAGAGAGAAAGGTCTTCCTTTGCTGTTGGTTCACCCTCCAATGGCCACCGCGGCCAGCGCGCTGCAGCTGGCGCACCGCGCTGATCCGATGGCAGGAGCCAGGTACTTATCCTGGTCTCCCATGGGGTGCAGGACCCAAGTACTTGGGCCATCCTCCACTGCACTCCCTGGCCACAGCAGAGAGTTGGCCTGGAAGAGGGGCAACCGGGAAAGAATCCGGCGCCCCGACCGGGACTAGAACCCGGTGTGCCAGCACTGCAAGGCAGAGGATTAGCCTAGTGAGCAGCGGCGTCTGCTGATACACTTTCAAAAACCATGATAGCAAAAGTTTGAGTTGGGTTACTAAAATTAGACTTTCAAAAGAAGCTTCAGGGGGCCGGCACTATAGTGGGTAAAGTCATAGTGGGTAAAGTCACCACCTGCAGTGCTGGCATCCCATATGGACGCCAGTTTGAGACCCAGCTGCTCAATTTCTGATCCAGCTCACTTCAATGGCATGGAAAAGCAGTACAATATAGCCCAAGGGCTTGGTTGGGCCCCTGCACTGCATGGGAAACCTGGAAGAAGCTCCTGGCTCCTGAGGAGTGACCCAGTGGATGGAAGACCTCTCTCTCTCTCTCTCTGCTTCTCCTTCTCTCTCTGTGTAACTCTGACTTTCAAATAAATAAATAAATCTTTTTTAAGAGAAAACTTCATGTATTTCTTTATACTTTCCAGTCTTTAAGATATGCTTGCAAGGTTAATGGAATTTTTAGTTTGTCTTGATTGTAAAATATAATATAGCACATTTCATTTGTAACTATACAATTAAATATAATTTATATTATGATCCATAATTATTTTTATGAAATTATTTTTTTGAAAATGTGGTTTTTTTTGTATTGAATGATCATGTGTATTTGGGAAATACTGTAATAACAATGCTATAAAGGTTATTTCATGACAGGATTTTCTGATCCTTTAGTATGCTACAAATGAGCTTTTTTTTAAACTTTTATTTAATGAATATAAATTTCCAAAGTACAGCTTATGGATTACAATGGCTTCCTCCCCATACCATCCCTCCCACCCGCAACCCTCCCCTTTCCCACTCTCTCTCCCCTTCCATTCACATCAAGATTCATTTTCGATTATCTTAATATGCAGAAGATCAGTTTAGTATACATTAAGTAAAGATTTCAACAGTTTGCACCCACACAGAAACATAAAGTGAAAAATAATAGATGATTTTTTAAATGATGATGAAATCAGATCAGACCTATTGTCATGTTTAATCCCAGTGAGAGTCAAGTTGGGAATTGATAATTTCCATTTTCTTACTAATAGAAAGAGAAGAAAGAACATGTTTTAATGATTCAAAGAAAGCAATATGTTTTAATGTTTCAATAAAATAATAGATTTTAGCAATTGTATTTGACTTGGGATTCTAACATGGATTTTGTTATTTGAGATTCAGTATATTAAAACATCATTTCCCATAGGATATAGTATATTTATGCATTGATAAAACACAACCAATAAAATTTCCCCAAATATCTACATCTAGACATGTAAGGGCACATCTAATATTCATATTCCAGTAATCAGAAAAACTCTGTATAAGGGAACTTATCTAAATTTGCATTATTGGTATTACGAGATAGGTTAAATAATGGCCCCAAGCATACCCATTTCCTGATCCCCAGATGTTTTGACTAGATTACTTGATACAGAAAATGGAATTTCAAAGAAGGGATTAAATCAGAGATTTTGAGATTGAAAGATTATTCTGGATTATCTGGATGGGTCAAAGTCATCACCAAGGTCTTTAGAAGAGGGAGCCACTAGGACCAGAGCCAGAAAAGGAGATGTGATGACAGAGGCAGTGGTCAGATGATGCAGTTCCTGGAAGGAGCATGAGCCAGTGAATGTCAGCAAGAAATATGTGCACCTCCTGTGCCTCCAGCGGGAGTGCAGCCAACTTCCTTGACTAAAGTCCCCAACCCTGATTTTTGTATTTTTGGCCTCCAAAACAGTGAGAGAATAAATGTATTTTACGTCAAGCAGCTAAATTTGTGACAAATTTGTACTTCAGCCATAGAAAACTAAGACAGGCATATTTTACTTATTGTATTCCCTCAAGTACCTGAAAAGTATATCCTCTGAATACAAATCCTTACTCACACACACATACTCTCACACATGTGGAAGAAGTGAATTACCAAGAATCTTTGCGTATGAGTTCTTTAATTTCATTTTTAATTTTTCTGTTCTAACTTTTTGAAATACTCTTCAAAAATATGAAGTTAAAAATGCAGTTTATTAACACATCACAAAACATATGTTGGAGCAACTTTCCTTCGCATATAAATTCTCACAAATTTTTTCACCACAGGTTAGAAAGCACAAACTTGCTTAATTTTTGTCTATATCTTTGATGAAAGTCATATGTTCAGGCATACCTCATAATTAGCAAAAAAAGAAAAAAAGGCACTTGACTGAAGTTTCAAAAGTAGGAAATATAAAAACTTAGTTATTATTACAATTTAAATTGACTATATTTTCTGGGAAATGGAGAGAAAAAATAATTGTAACTAGGTCCTGGCTCAAAGCTTAAATTAGAAAGATAATAATGATTTTATTGTTGTTTAATATGGCTCTTAGATTATGAATTAGAAAAGTAAGGTAAAATTTCACATAACAGTGGCTTACATAACAGTTTTTCAACTAAATTTTGTTTTCCGATTTATATCATACTTTCACTATTAGAAAGCAACATTTCTGACAAAGATTTCAATTTTAATTAATTTTTGTCTATAAGACTCCTTAATTACTCCACAGAGAAAATTTGGTTTAATTGGTTGCTTCACCTGTTGGTAAAAATTAATAAACATTGTGGCCGATGCAGTAGTATGGCAGGTAAAGTTGTTACTTGCAATACCAGCATCGCAAACAGTACCAGTTCAAGATCCAGCTTCTCCACTTTTGAACCAGCTCCCAGCTAATCAACCTGGGAAAGCAGTGGAAGATAGCCCAGGTGCATGGGCCCCTATAACCAGATGGGAGACCCTGATGCAGCTCCTGACTCCTCAATTTTGCCTGGCCCAGTCTAGACTGTTATCAACATTTGGGGAGTGAACCAAAAGAACGAAATTCTCTCTCTCTCTCTCTCTCTCTCTCTCTCTTTATCTCTCTCTCTCTTCATCTCTCCAGGTAACTCTTTCAAATAAATGATCTTTAAATATATAAATAAATTAATGACATAGCTTTCCCTCCAACTCTACTTAAAATAACTTCTTCAACTCTCCCCTGCATCAAATCCATTCTCTTGGCCCTGCATTCTGTATTAGTTTCCTCTAGGTCTTTTATAGTCATATTTGCTTATTGTCTGGTTCTTAAATTAGAAAAGAATCCCACAAGAGTAGAGTATGGATTGTTGCTTTTGTCAGTGGTGTATTCCCAACATCTAGAAAAAGAGTGTCTTCCTTGGAGTAGATATCAATAAATACATATATTTATATATATATAATTAATACTATGGAAAACATAAAGTAAATTCTGTTAATGAGATGAAAAGTAATTTTTTTCTTTTTTTTCAGAAAGAGGCTGATTGGTAAAATGTACCTTGTATTTTATCCAACTGTCATATACTTGTATTAAATGCATAATGTAAACATGGAGGTATTCGTTCCTGGTTTCTGTGTTTTATTAATAAATTTGAAATCCCCTCTACCAACCATCTTATAAATACTCAGAATTTCTATCTCTGGCTCCAATGCAATTTATAAATATAGTTTTTACCTTTGCCCATGAAAGACACCTGTGAGCTTTCCTAGATTTTTTTTTAACTGCTTTCAATTTCTTCAATATTTGTTGATCTTTTAAAAATCTCATATTATTATCTGAATCTCCATTATTGTTAATAATCAATAACAAAAGACTGCTTATAAATCGAAAATCTCCTGTCAATGAACATGAATGATAAAATGAAAATTCCATTCAGAATATATAAGCAATCTTTAGGTACCACTGGAAAAAAATCACTAAGAATGTTCACCTGCTTCCCATGTAGGACCTCTGTCCTTAATGTGTCATACTGTGCGAATGAACAGTAAAACTACTACCCAAACAGTACTATATACTTTGCATGTCTTTGTGGGTGCAGTCTGTTGAAATCTTTACTTAGTATATACTAAGTCGATCTTCTGTATATAAAGATAATTGAAAATGAATCGTGATGAAAAATGGGATGGGAGAGGGAGTGGGAGATGGGATGGTGTGGGTGGGAGGGAGGTTATGGGGGAAAAAGCTGCTATTATTCAAAAGTTATACTTTGAAAATTTATGTTTATTAAATAAAAGTTTAAAAATATGATAAAGTATATTATAAAATACAAATGTATATTTATATTTTAATTTTCACATTTTAATTAATATCTGTCATCATTACTGATAAATTATCACATAATACCTAATGAAAGGCAGCAATCTGCTTTGTTTAAGTCCACATTCAACATACATCATGGATTATGTATTTCCAAATAGGATAGATATATTTACTGAAATAAAGTTAACTTTCTGAAACTCTATCACAGGATAACAGCAGGATAACTGCTCAACACAGTGCAGGATTGTGTCTAAAATATGAGCAGTGGTGTGCAGCAGCCATCACAAGAGAAGTATCTGTTTGGTTTTGTTATAAACATAAAATTTGCATAACATTCTCATAGTCATCTACACATAGCTCTAAAATCTCTAGACTGTGCAAAAAATACTCCAGAAGTCATAGCTCAAGTCCATGCTCCTTTGCCAGACAGACCAAGAAGAAATTAATTGTAAATTCACCATAACACTGCTATTGAGAATCTTTTTAAGGAATCTAGTTTTGCTTTTGCTTATGCTTTCGTGGTATTGATACCATGACTTATAAGAAGCTAGATGGATTATGCAGAGGGATTTCAAATGGAGGATTAGAAAACACTAATTAGAGAACACTGCACTAAGCTAAGGATAAACCGTTAACAAAAAAATGTAAGCTGTGTACTCTCAGGGTACAACTGGAGAGAAAACCGTATTAGAAACCCTACAAGAGGAACATGAGCACCATGGACCTATGTGGAGGGTGCAGACATGTAGTGCAAACACGGACACAATGGCAGCTGATAGCCAGACTGGATGGCAATTTAGAGATGGAGGTGAGACCAGGCTGCTGCAACCAGTGGTGATATAGCTGGAGGGAGAATGTGTTGTGAGTCTGGACTGGAGCCCTAGGGGCCAGTGATTGCCAGAGGCCCAGTGGAAGTAGATGGAGCATGTTTACCTCTCCCCAACTTCCTCACAACAGTGGCTGTTGCCTGGCTGAGAAAGAGGGAGTGCCATTCTGGGCTTGGTTGGCAGCTGTGAAAACCATTGTGCATGTTATCAGCAACTGACTGAGACAGAACACCTTCTCAGCAGCCTTGCTGGCAGTGATGGGCAGGGTGCACACTCAGCTAGTAGTTCTTGTATATGTGTGTGATTTGAAGATTCTAGTGGAGGAAACAATCCACAGTCTCCACTGATTTTTAGCCTAGTTAGGAGGTGGCTGGACAAGCATGTAAAATGGTGAGGCATCCACAGCCTCCCAGGATCAAGACATCTAGGCAGAGCTGTATCAGGGAATGACTGCCCCTCTGTTGACTGCATAAGCCAGCAGGGCAGAGAGAAACATCTGCACCCAGGGACCACAGGAAGCTTATGCACTGAGACTGTGTGAATTCAGTGCTTTCACGAGAAGGGACGGGGTATAGCTGGGTATTGAGATCTACTGTGCACAATTTAGATGTTACCCTGGATATTCACCCTGCCCTGTAACACTGGCCAAAACTCCCTAGCCACACTCACCACACACACCTCTTGGTACTCACTGAAAGTGCAGACATTCCACTAAGCTGCAGAGGCACAGCTTAAAGATAAAAGCCACCAGAGGAAAAAAATCAACTCCTCAAATGCCTAAAAGCAAATGCAGAAATTCAAAACAAGAATAAGGAAGACATTATGATCCCTACAATGGGACACAACAACATTCTAATATTAGAATGCAAAGATGAAGAGTTTGAGGAAATGCTGGAAACAGAATTGAAAAAATTAATCAAAGGGTTACTCAAAAGCAATCAGAAGCAATGCCTCAAACTAAAGAAAACCATACTTGATGGGAATGAAAACTTTTCCCATGAACTTTAGATTTTAAAGAGAAAACAAAATGAAGTACTAAAAATGCAGAATTCAATAGATCAAATTTAAAAAATGGAAGAACGCTTTAGTAGTAGAGGTTGAAAATGCAGAAGAAAGAATATCTGAATTAGGGCCGGCGCCGTGGCTCACGAGGCTAATCCTCCGCCTAGCGGCGCCGGCACACCGGGTTCTAATCCCGGTTGGGGCGCCGGATTCTGTCCTGGTTGCCCCTCTTCCAGGCCAGCTCTCTGCTGTGGCCAGGGAGTGCAGTGGAGGATGGCCCAGGTGCTTGGGCCCCGCACCCCATGGGAGACCAGGAAAAGCACCTGGCTCCTGGCTCCTGCCTTCGGATCAGCGCGGTGCGCCGGCCACAGCGCGCCGGCCGTGGCGGCCATTGGAGGGTGAACCAACGGCAAAGGAAGACCTTTCTCTCTGTCTCTCTCTCACTGTCCACTCTGCCTGTCAAAAAAAAAAAAAAAAAAAAAAAAAAAAAAAAAAGAATATCTGAATTAGAAGACAAGTCTTTGGAAATCTTACAGTCAGACCAAAAAAAAAAAAAAGAAAAAAAAAAAGAAAATATAAACTTAGAAACATTTTGTAGTTTTATGGAATACTCTCAAATGACCCAACATATCAGTCTTAGGAGTTTCTGAAGGTGCGGAAAGAGAGAATGGACTTAGAGGCCTATTTAATGAAATAATTACAAATTCCCCAATTTGGAGAAAGAAAAGGACATCCAAGTAGAGGAAGCACATAGAATTCCTAACAGACATAACCAGAAAAGATCTTCACCACACCATATTGTAGTCACACTTTCCGTAGTAAAACATAAAGAAAAGATTCTAAAATGTGTATGAGAGAAATGCCAGATCACTTTCAGAGGATCTCCAATGAGATTCACAGCTGACTTCTCACCGGAAACCCTTCAGGCTTGAAAGGAACGGCAAGATAGAGTCCAAGTCTTAAAAGAAAAAAGCTGTTGACACAGAATACTGTACCCCACAAAGGTCTCATTTAAGAATGAAGATGAAATAAAGACCTTCCGTAACAAACAAAAATTGAAAGAATTTGTTACCACTCATCCAGCCTTACAAAACATGCTTAAGGAAGTGTTACACACAGAAACACGGAAAGATAGCCATCACTATGAAATAATGAGAAGGCAGAAAATCCTTCAATAAAAGTACACAAGAAATCCAAAGTAAACAATAGGAATGTTTATGGAAAAATGGTAGTGCCAAGTTGTTATTTATCAATAGTCCTCTTAAATGTAAATCTCTTCAACTCTCCAGTTAAAAGATACACACTGGCTAAGTGGATTAAAAAACAAGACCCATCTATATGCTGCCTACAAAAAACATATCTCAAAATAAAGATACACACAGACTGAAAGAGAAAGAATGGAAAAAAAATACTGCATGCTAACAGAAACCAAAAAAGAGCTGGTGTTGCCATCTCAATATCAGGCAAAATAGACATTAACATAAAAGCTGTTAAAAGAAATGAAGGACACTATGTAATGATTATGGGATCAATTCAACTGGAAGATGTAACTGTAATAAATGTACATGTACCCAATTACAGGGCACCTGTCTCTTTAAAAGAAATGTTAGAGGATGTAAAGGGAGACATAGACTCCAATACAATCGTAATAGGTGTCTTTGATACCCCACATTCAGCAATGGAGAGATCAAGCAGACAGAAAAACAGCAAGGATGCCACAGAATTAATTGACACTATGGATCAAAAGGAGCTAACAGGTATCTACAGAACTTTTAACCCCATAGTGGCAGAATACACATTCTTCTCATCATTGCAGAGAACATTATGATAGACCATGTGGTAGGCCATAAAGAAGGTAATAGCAAATTCAAAAAAATTGAAATCATACCATGAATCTTCAATGACCACAATGGAATAAAGCTGGAAATCAACAATGCAAGAATCTCTACATCATATGCAAACATATGGAGACTGAATAACATGCTCCTGAATGAATAGTGGGTCATAGAAGAAATAAAAAGGGAAATCAAAAAAATTCCAGAAATGAATAAAAATGACAATACATCATATCAAAAGTTATGGTATACAGGAAAAGCATGGTTAAAAGGGAAGTTTATAGCAATCATTTCCTACATCAAGAAATTGGAAAGGTAACCAAAAATGACCTATCAATACATCTTAAGAACCTAAAAAATGACAAACCAAACCCATAAGTAAAAGCAGGGAAGAAACAATTAAAATTAGAGAAGAAATAAACAAAATTAAAATAAAAAAATTACAAAAAGTCAGTGAAGTGAGGAGCTAGTTTTTCATTTTTTTTTATTTTTATTTTTTAACAGGTAGAGTTATAGACAGTGAGAGAGAGAGACAGAGAGAAAGGTCTTTGTTCCCATCATGCTGAGTGAAATAAGCCAATCCCAAAGGGACAAATACCATATGTTCTCCCTGATCGGTGACAACTGACTGAACACCAAAAAGGAAACCTCCTGAAGTGAAATGGACACTATGGGAAACGGTGACTTGATCAGCATAGCCCTGACTGTTAATGAACAACTTAAGACATTATCCCTCTTAGTAGTCTTTTTTTGTCTGTTCTACTTAATATGACTGGTTTAATTCTGTAATTAATACACAGTTATTCTTAAGTGTTGAAAATTAACTGAAATGTGATCCCTGTTAAACATAAGAGTGGGAATAAGAGAGGGAAGAGATGTATAATTTGGGACATGCTCAAGCTGACTTGCCCCAAATGGTAGAGTTAGAAACATACCAGGGGATTCCAAGTCAATCCCATCAAGGTGGCATGTACCAATGCCATCTCACTAGTCCAAGTGATCAATTTCAGTTCACAATTGATCATAATGAAAGGACTAAGAGTCAAAGGGAGCACATAAACAACTCTAGTACCTGCTAACACTAACCGATAGAATAAATAAAGGGGAGAGTGATCCAACATGGGAAGTGAGATACTCAGCAGACTCATAGAATGGCAGATGTCCTAAATAGCACTCTGGCCTCAGAATCAGCCCTAAAGGCATTCGGATCTGGCTGAAAAGCCCATGAGAGTATTTCAGGCATGGAAAGCCAAGACACTCTGGCAAAAGATCTCTGTGAGTGAGATCCCAGTGGAAAGAACAGGTCTTCAAAGAAGGAGGTACCTTTCTCTGAAGGGAGGAGAGAACCTCCACTTTGACTATGACCTTGTCTAAACAAGATAAGAGTCGGAGAACTCAGAGGGCTTCCATAGCCTTGGAAACTCATGACTAGAGCATAGGGAGATTACTGATGCCATAGACAGGAGTGTCAATTGGTAAAGTCAACAACAGGAGTCACTGTGCACTTACTCCTCATGTAGGATCTCTGTCCTTAATGTGCTGTGCATTGAGATTTAATGCTATAACGAGTACTCAAACAATATATTTCACTTTGTGTTTCTATGGGGGTGCAAACTGTTGAAATCTTTACTTAATGCATACTAAACTGATCCTCTGTAAAAAAAAAAAAAAATTATCAACTCCCAACTTGACTCTCACTGGGATTAAACATGACAATAGGTCTGATCTGATTTCATCATCATTTAAAAAAAATCATCTATTAATTTTCACTTTATGTTTCTGTGTGGGAGCAAACTGTTGAAATCCTTACTTAATGTGTACTAAGCTGATCTTCTGTATATCAAGATAATCGAAAATGAATCTTGATGTGAATGGAAGGGGAGAGGGAGTGGGAAAGGGGAGGGTTGTGGGTGGGAGGGACATTATGGGGGGGGAAGCCATTGTAATCCATAAGCTGTACTTTGTAAATTTATATTCATTAAATAAAAGTTAAAAAAAAGAAGACTAGAAATTAAAAAAAAAAAAAAAAGAAATGGAATAGCTGGTACTTGAACTGGTGCACATACAGGATGCCAATGTAACAGATAGCAGCTTTGTCCACTGCACCACAACACCAGCTCCTCTTTCTGCCTTTCGAATAAATATATTTTTTGAAAAAAAAAAAAAAGAAAGGTCTTTGTTCCATTGGTTCAATCCCCAAATGGCTGCTATGGCTGGCGCTGCGCCGATCTGAAGCCAGGAGCCAGGTGCTTCTTCCTGGTCTCCCATGCAGGTGCAGGGGCCCAAGCACTTGGGCCATCCTCCACTGCCTTCCCGGGCCACAGCAGACAGCTGGTCTGGAAGAGGAGCAACCGTGACTAGAATCCAACGCCCATATGCGATGCTGGTGCCACAGACGGAGGATTAACCAAGTGAGCCATGGCGCTGGCCCTTAGTTTTTTGAAAAAATAAAATTCATACACCATTGGCACAACTAATAAAAAAGGAGACAAAAGACCAAAATCAATAAAATAAGAGATGAAAAGGCAAGATAAAAAGAGATAACACAGAAATAAAAAGAATCATCAAAATTACTACAAAAAACTGTATGCAGACAAGTTGGGAAACCTAGAAGAAAAGGATATATTTCTATAAACACACAATCTGCCAAAATTGAGTCATGAAGACATAGCACTTAAATATATCAATAAAAAAGGCAGAAATTAAATCAGTAAAAAGACCCTCTCAATAAGAAAAGCCCAGGACTCAATGGCTTAATTGCTGAATTCTACCATATATTTAAAGAATTACTTCTAATTCTTCTCAAGCTATTTAAAATAATTGAAAGGGAGGGAATCCTCCCAAACTCCTTTGAAGCCTACATCACCTTAATTCCTAAGCCAGAAAAAGATACAACAGAGAAAGAGAACTATAGACCAATATCCCTGATGAACATAGATGCAAAAATCCTCCACAAAATATTAACTAATAGAATCAAACAACACATCAGAAAGATCATTCACCCAGACCAAGTGAGATTTATCCCTGGTATGCAAGAATAGTTCAACATTTGTTACATCAATAAATATGACACCTCACTTTAACAAACTGAAGAACCAAGCCTGTATAGCTATTTCAATAAATGCAGAGAAAGAATTTGGTAAAATACAGCATCCATTCTTGGAAAAAAAAAAAAAAAACTTAAGCAAATTAGGTAAATTACGTATAGAAGAAACATTCCCCAACACATATCCAGGCATAGTCAGCATCCTATTGAATGGGGAAAACCTGGAAGCATTCTCCCCTAATATCTGAAAGTAGATTAGAATGCCCACACTCACCATTGCTACTTAACATAGTACTTGCCAGAGCCATTAGGCAAGAAAAATAAATGGATACAAAATGAAAAGGAGGAAATCAAGTGATCTCTATTTGCAGATCACATGATCCAATGTATAGGAGATCCAAAAGACTCCACTAAGAGACTCCATACAAGAGTTAGGTAAAGTGGCAGGATATAAAATCAACATAGGAAAATCAATAGCTTTGTGCTGGTTGAGAAAGAACTTTTAAGATCAATCCCATTCATAATAGATCCAAAAGGAATCAAATACCTTGGAGTAAATTTAACAAAGGATGTCAAAGATCTCTATAAGGAAAATTACAAAACATTAAAATGAAAAGAACAAAAAAATAAAAAAATGCAAAAAATATTCTATGTTATAGGATTGTAAGAATCAACATCATCAAAATGCCCATACTACCAAAAGCAATTTACAAATTCAATGTCATCCCAATCAGAATATCAATGACATTTTTGCATATCTAGAAAAATGATGCTGAAATTCATATGGAGACACAAAAGACCTTGAATAGTTAAAGCATTTTATACAACAAAAAGCCAGAGGCATCACAATGCCTAATTTCAAGACATATTATAGGTCAGTTATAACAGCCTTGTACTGGCAAAAAAACAGACTTGTAGACCAATGGAACAGAATAGAAACTCCAGAAATTAATCTATGCATCTACAACCAACTTATGTTTGGCAAAGGAGCTAAAATCAATACCTGCAGCAAAGACTGTCTCTTTAACAAATGGTGCCAGAGAAACCAATGCCAAAGCATGAAACTAGACCCCTACCTTACACCTTACACAAAATTCCACTCAGAATGGATCAAAGACCTAAATCTATGAACTGACAACATACTATTTGTTGAACTCTTCTACTTAAACTATAAGATCATTAAAAGTATACTGAAAACAGATCTTTGAAAAAATATTAAGAGTGGGAATGTGAAAGTGAGAGGGAAGAAAGTTTGGAGCATTGGTGGGAAGGAGGGTAGGTAGGAAGTGCCACTGTGTTCTGTATATATATGAAATAATGAAACTTGTATAGTTAAATAAAATTTTTAAAAATCAAAAAAAGAAGATTATGGCAGGAATAAAAAAAAATGATGCCTCATAAATAGAAAATAAAAGATATTAGTCTTATCATTGCCCAGGATACAGCAACAGGGGAATTCCAAGCCATGGCATGGCAAAGAAAATACATGTAGTATCCAAAGCATTTGAAGAGTTGAAGAAATTTGATTAGGTAGTATTTTTTTAAGACTTTTGCCTCAGGGATATTGGTCTACAGTTCTCTCTTTTTGTTGTATCTTTTTTTTGGTTTTGGAATTAAGGTGATCCTGGCCTTATAGAAGGAGTTGGGGAAGATTCCCTGCCATTAAATTGTTTTGAATACATTGAGAAGAATTGAAATTAGCTCTTCTTTAAATATTTGGTAGAATTCAGCAGTGAAGCCATACAGTCCTGGGTTTTTCTTTGTTGGGAAGCTCTTTATTACTAATTAAATATTTGTCTTTGTTATGTGTCTATTTAGATTTTCTGTGTCTTTGCAACTCAATTTTGGTAGCTTGTATATGTCAAGAAATCGATCCATTTCTTCCAGATTTTACAATTTGTTGGCATCGCAAATTGGAATTATTACAAATTCTTGATGTCCCTTTTATTTCTGTAGTATCCATTGTAACATCTCCCTTTTCACCTCTGATTTTATTAATTTGAGGCTTCTCACACCTCCCTTATCTTTATAGTTAGTTGGATCAATGCTGTGTCAATTTTATTTATTTAAAAAAAACAGCTCCTCATTTCATTGATCTTTTGTATTTTTTGCTTTAATTTTGTTTATTTATTCTATAATTTAAATTGTTTCTTTCCTCCAACGAATTTTGGGTTGCAATCAAATCCAACAATACATCAAAAAGATCATTCACCTGGACCAAGTAGGATTTCTCCATGATATTGAGGGATGGTTTAGCATACATAAATCAATAACTTTGATGCACCACATTAACAAATTGAAGAATAAAAAGCACTTGATTTTCTCAATAGAAGCAGAGAAAATATTTGATAAAATACAGCATCTTTTCATGATAAAAACCTTAAGCAAATAGGTTATTGAGGGAACATTCCACAACTGAATCAAGGTTTTATATGACAAAGCCACAGCCAGCATCATCTTGATTGGAGGAAACTTAAAAACCTTTCCACTAAGACCTAGAACTGGCCAAAGATGCCCATTTTTTTTTTTTTTTTTGACAGGCAGAGTGGACAGTAAGAGAGAGAGAGAGACAGAGAGAAAGGTCTTCCTTTGCCGTTGGTTCACCCTCCAATGGCCGCCGCGGCTGGTGCGGCGGCCAGCGCACCGCACTGATCCGATGGCAGGAGCCAGGTACTTATCCTGGTTTCCCATGGGGTGCAAGGCCCAAGTACTTGGGCCATCCTCCACTGCACTCCCGGGCCACAACAGAGAGCTGGCCTGGAAGAGGGGCAACCGGGACAGAATCCGGCGCCCCGACTGGGACTAGAACCCGGTGTGCCGGCGCCGCAAGGTGGAGGATTAGCCTAGTAAGCCACGGTGCCGGCCAAGATGCCCATTTTCTTAATTGCTATACCATATAATTCTGGAAGTTCTAATCAGAGACATTAGGTAAGGAAAAGAAATTTAAGGGCTACAAATAGGGAAGAAGGAAGTCAAATTATCCCTGTTTGTAGAGGATGTGATCCTAAATATAGGGGGACCAAAAGACTCTGGTCTGAGTCTATTGCAACTCCTAAGAGATTTGGTAAAGTTACAGGAAAGAAAATCAACACACAAAAATCAATAGCCTTTGTATACACAAACAATGTCACGACAGAGAAAGAACTTTTAAGATCAGTCACGTTCTGAATAGCCACAAAATAATTAAATACTTTGGAGTAAATTTGACTAAGAATATGAAATATTTCTACAATGAAAATTAGAAAACATTAAAGAATTAAATAAAAGATTACACAAAAAGATTAAAATATCCTCCATGTGTATAGATTAAAATAATTAATATTATCAAAATGTCCATGGTACCAAAAGCAATTTACAAATTCAATGTGATCCGAATCAAACTATGAATGACCTTCTTCTCAGATCTAGAAATAATAATGCTAAAATACACATGGAAACATGGACCTTAAGTAGCTAAAGCAACCTTAAGCCAAAACAAACCTGGAGATGTCATAATAACAGATGTCAGGACATACTACATGGCAGTTATAATCAAAACAGCCTGGTACTGGCAGAAAAATAGACATGTGGATCGGTGGAACAAAATGGAAACCCTAGAAATTAATTAATGCATGTACAAGCAACTAATCTTTGAATGAGCTAAAATCAATCCCTGGAGGAAGGACAGTATCATCAACAAATAATGAGAAAATTGATTTACATATGCAGAAGTATGAAAGAAAACCCCTACCTTATACCTCATACAAAAATCAAAACAGATCAAGGATCTAAATCTTTGACCTGATACCATCAAATTACTACTGGAAAACACTGGAGAAACTAAGATTTTGGCATAGGCAAAGACTTCTTGGGAAAGACCACAGAAACAGGCAATAAAAGCAAAAATAGATAAATGAGATTGCATCAAGCAAGGAGCCTTTCACACTGTAAAGGAGACACTTAACAAAGTGAAGAGACAATCAGTGGAATAGGACAATATATTTGCAAGCTATGCAACTAATCAACAAAACAAACAAGGTAGGAAAAATGGCAAAAGATGTGAATAGGCCTTTTTAGAAAGAAGAAATAAAAATGGCCAACAGATATATGAAAAAATACTCAGGATTACTATCAAAAAGGGAAATGAAAATCAAAACAAAAATGAGGTTTTAGCTCACCCCAGTTAGAATGTCTATCATCCAAAAATCAAACAACAAATGCTGACAATCATGTGGGGAGACAGGTACTATAATACACTGTTTATAGCAAAATAAACTAATGCAACATTTATGAGAGAAAGTATGGAGATTCCTCAGAAATCTGAAAATAATCTATCATATGAGGCAGCCTTCCCACTCCTGGGAATTTACACAAATAAAATGAAATAAGCACATGAAAGACTAATTTGTATAACCATGCTTATCACAGTTCAATTCACAATAGCTAGCATATGGAATCAACCCAGATGTCCATCAGCTGATGATTGGATAAAGAAAATGTGATATACATATATATATATATATATATATATATATATATATATACATACACACACTATGGAATACCATTCAGCCATAAAAAGGATGAAATCCTGTTTTATAACAAAATGGATATAACTGGAAAATATTATGCTTAGTGAGATTAGTGAGACTCAACAGACAAATACAGTATATTTTCTCTGATGTGTAGCAGTAATTTAGAATCAAAAAAAATGTATAGGAATGAAATGGACATTTTGTGATATGATTGTCACTTTTATCACTTGTTTATACTCCTGTGGAACTGCAGTCTTCTTACTTTCTACTTGTTGCATATTATTGTTAGAGATGAATGAAATCTGTGAATATAGAGTACACTAAAATTATATCTTTTCAAATTACAGACTCAATGCCATCTTCATCTAAATATCAATGATATTCTTCTCAGATCTAGAAAAAAATATTAAAATTCATATGGAAACACAAGAAACTGTGAATAGCTAAAGAAATCTTATACAAAAAAAAAAAAACAATCCTGGAGGCATCACAATACCATATTTTAAAAAATGCTATAGTGCAGTTATAATCAAAACAACTTGGTACTGATGCAAAAAAAAGACATGTAGACCAATGGAACAGAATAGAAACTTTAAAAATCAATCGACACATCTAAAATCAACTAACCCTTGACAAAGGAAATAAAATCAATCCTGGATGAAGAACATTCTCTTCAACAAATAGTGGTGGGGAAATTGGATCTCCACATACAGAAGTATGAACCAAGAGCCTAACTTATACCTTATATAAAAATCAACTCAAAATGAAGGAAGGATCTAAATTTATGTCCTGATATCATCAAATTACTAGATGAGAACCTTGGGGAAATTCTGAAACACATTGGCATAGGCAAAGATTTTTTGGAAAAGTCCCGAGAAGCACAGGCAATCAAAGTCAAAACTGACAGATGGGGTTACACGAAGCTGAGAAGCTTCTGCACTGAAAAAAAAAAATGCATTCAGGAAAGTGAAGAGACAACTGACAGAATGGGTGAAACTGATAAAGGATTAATATCCAGAATCTATAAAGAGCTCATGAAACATAACAACAACAAATGACTTGGAGACTTTAAGAAGCATTTTTCAAAAGAGGAACTTAAAACGCCCAACAGACACAGAAAAAATGCTCAGGATCTATAGCCATCAGGGAAATGGCAATCAAATCCACAATGAATTTTCACTTCATCCCAGTTAGAATATAGCTGTCATACAGAAATCAACAAACAATAAATACTGGCGAGGATATAGGGGAAAAGGTACCCTAACCCACCATTGGTAGGAATATAAATGAGTACAGCCATTGAGAGATATATCAGAATATCTGGATATATCTCAGAATGCTGAAAATAGGTATATCATATGACCCAGCAATTCCACTCCTGAGAATTTACCCAACAGAAATTAAATCAGCATATGACAGTGTTATCTTTACCCCTATTTTCATTGCAGCTCAATTCACAATAGCTAAGATATGTAATCAACCTAGATGTCAATTCTCTGATGGCTGTATAAAGAAATTATAGTATATTTACACTATGGAATACTACTCAATCATAAAAATGGAATGAAATTCTGTCTTTTGCAACACAGTGGATGCAATTGAAAATCATTAAACTTAGTGAAATAAGCCAGTCCCAAAAAGGCATATGTATTCCCCAATCTGTGTTAACTAATAGAATACTAAAAATGTAGAATATATTAGAGAAATTGACATTTTGAGATTTGATGATCATTTACTGCCCTTGTCTCTACTATTGAGGAACAGTGTTTTTTTCTTCTTGCTTTTGTTGAACACTTCATTTAGTGTAGAGTTAATCTTATGAATACAAAGTAAACTGAAAGTAGACCACTGTAAAAATTAAGACAGGGAATAGGAGAGGAAGGACGAGGAAGTGTGCAAACATCAAAGGGAGGGAAGTTAGGGTGCAAAGTATCACTATGTTACTAAATCTGTACATATAAAATAGACAGAATTTGTATACATTAAATAAAAATTTTAAAATATAATATTTATCATAAAAGTACAAAAATATTCAAGAAATACAAAATAAATAAATATATAAATAAATAAAATTATGTCTTTCCAAAAATTGATGAAAGGAAAACGAGGGAGGGGGTTTGTGGAGGAGAGAGATGGTGGGAAGTGTGGTTGTCTTCTTGGAGCTCTACCTATGGAATGCATAAAAACTTTTCTCCTAATAAAAGAGAAAAGAAACCAGAGAGTTGAAGAGGCAACCACATATTGGAAAAGAGAGTTCCATGGAAAGACAAATTGGAAATAAGCATATGTTTGACACTGAGAACTTCGCAACTGAACAAAGTACAAATTAGATTTGATGGAAGGAAATTTCCTTAGGTCATGGAAAAAGCTAGCCTAAAAGATTAAAGGGCAAGGTAATTTGATCCTCAGATAGGGCAAAAAAATCCTTGTTTTCTTCATTGTATTAGTCTGGATTCCCAGGAGTAGCAGAACTAAGTATATCAAACGCTATGTATGATGATATTGGCTCATGAGATTACAGTGTTTGAGAAGTTCTGTGACATGCTGCCTGCAAGCCCCAGACTCAGAAAACACAGTGGTGTAATTTTTAGTCTCACTCTGAATGCCTGAGAATCTGGTTAAGGGTTGGGAGAAAACATTGTAAGTGCAAGTCTGAGAGCTGGCAGTAAGTGAAATTTTTTTGATTCCTCCAATTTTACACCAGGTCCAAATGACAACATGTTATGGAACAAATTCTGTCCCATGAAACATTTATTACCAAGGAAGTGCTAAAAACAAACAAAAAAAAAAAACTGCATGCCTTGTTGTCTAAGTTTAGGTTAGTTCTAACATTTTGTCCTTTTAGGCCTTCCTGCTACACTTTGCAGAATAACATCATTTAAAGCAAAGAAGAAGAAAAACAAGGACATGGAGGAGGAGGAAGAGGGGAGGAGGAATTCTTAAGGCAGAATTCAGCTACTCAGTGTCATCATCAAAGTACCAACTCATCTGAGTCCAGGCCTACATATAGGAATCCTCAGAGCTACTAATGCCTTACTTAGCTGCAGCACTAGAATTACTGGATGATTCTCTTCCTGGTGACGGGAACAGACTACTTGTAAAATAATTTATCTACAATGTATCTTGATTAACACTGATAGCAGCAAATGTCTCCATTACTTATATTCACTATACTAGTAAGCTACCGAATAATAAATGTCACTATAATATTTAGGACAGTTTCTCTTCCTTAACATAGAGGAAGCTGAAATACAGGTGGAAGCTCTCTGTGCAGAATGTCTCATATAATTCTGAATTACACATTGCTGATTAGGGAAATTTAAGATGCACAGACTAAAACAAAACAAATTCACAAATATATTACACTGACTAAATGGAGGTGTGCTAAACTAATTTAGAACATCTTAGCAAAGGGTGTCCTTCTATTACATAACACAAAGTTTTAAATAATCAACCAACATCTAAGGAGTCACCTTAATATCAATCCTTCATCTGCTAAAAAAAATATTGAGTTTCAAGCATTTGGTCCTGGCTAATAATAACTAAAAACAGTAAAATTTAGCCATAAATAAGAGGCAAAAGATAGAAATTTTACTCTACAATGTTCTCAAACTGTAAAATATGATAAAACTCATTTAAGGAATTGGATAACATGATTTTTCTCAGCACTTCCCTATACAAATCTTTTTCCAGTTGCTTTGAAGGAGATTATAAGATACTGGTATTTTTATATCTTTTAGGTAATTTTTATCGGGGAAGTTTGATGAACTATGAAGATGAATATTATACAAAATCTCTTTCAAAAGGAAATTACAATAATATTTCCTCACGAGAATAAAACTTCAAACTGATTTCTCATCTTAGTATTCTAATGTACTGTCTACTGACTTTTCTTCTTATATATGTTGATAATAAAGGCATATAAGACATTCATTTTTCACTCTACATTGCTTGTTCCTCATTTTACTGCCTCACTATACAATGACTTTCAGTTATAATTCCCCTTAACAACTACTCTTACCACCAAAGTTCTTATGGAGATTTTTCCAAGCAAATTAAGAGAAGTATTAAGAATTGCCAGTGTTGTGACACAGTGAGAAAAGCTGCCACCTGAAATGCCATCATCCCATATGGGTGCCAGTTCACATCCCTGCTAATCTACTTCCAATCCAGGTTGCTGCTAATGGCCTGGGACAAGCAGCACAAGATTGCTCGAGTGCCTGGGCCCTTGCCACTCACATGGGAGACCTAGATGAAACGCCTGGCTTTCGCCTGGCCCAGCTCTGGCTATTGTGGCCATTTGTGGAGTAAACCAGGAGATGTAAGATCTCTCTCTCTCTCTCTTTTTGAAAGATTGATTTTATTTATTTGAAAAACAGAGTTACAGAGAGAGAGGTAGAGATAGAGACACAGAGAGAGAGAGAGAGAGAGGTCTTCCATCTGCTGGTTCAGTTCCCAGAAGGCCGCAATGCCCGGAACTGTGCCAATCTGAAGCGAAGAGCCAGGAGCTTCTTCCGGGTCTCCCACATGGGTGCAGGGGCCCAAGGACTTGGGCCATCTTCTACTGCTTTTCCAGACCATAGCAGAGAGCTGGATCGGAAGAGGAGCAGCAGGGACTAGAACCGGTGCCCACATGGGCTGCCGGCACTTCAGGCCAGGGCTTTAACCCACTGCATGACAGTTTCGGCCCCATTTATCTCTATCTATATCTCTCTCTCTCCCCATCTCTGTAATCATTTCAAAATACATAAGTAAAATTTACAATAAAGAATTGATTCTCTTAATCTCCATTCCATTTCTTCTCTACTATAGGAATTTAGAATCATAAATCTTCCTTTCCCAGGTTCCTCTCTTGCTAAAATTCTAAATCATTATTAAGTGACTTTCAGAGATTTGTAAGGTACAAGTGAAATCAAAGTCACCTCCTCACTATATTTTGTTTTTATAAAGTAAAATGTGGAATGTGGGTATTTTAATGGCACTGGGGTAGTCATTTTTAAAACACTCAATCATGTCAAATGATAGTAGTGGCAGTAGTGATCCTGAAATAGCAGGTTTCTCATGTGGGCATTTGAACGACCAGGAATTAACATATTAACTTAATTGACAATTTTCATAGAATAGATAGAGTCTGCATTTCCTGCACTTGAATCTGGAATGGCCTGTGGTTTCTTCAACCAATGCAGCCAAAGCAGTTTCAAACCTGTGCAGAGCAAACCTTTAAGGAGACTTAGTTTCTGTTACTTTTATTTTTTTCATTCCAAGTAATAACCTGACTCTCTGGCCATACTTTGAGGCAGTACTACTAGTCCTGTGAGAGGCAATGTGGAGAGACAGCAAAATGTGTCTAGACAGTGCTCAGTTGTTCTGAAGTCAGTTTTGAGAGCTGGGTCAACAGAGACCACGCACACCCTAGAGCAGAGATTAATTGTATTTGTTGTCTCCCTTTCTAAATACTTCTCATAGAAGTATGAATCATAATGATGATATTTTGTTCTAAGTCACAAAGATTTGAGAGAGTTTGCTACACTATAGTTTTTCAGAACAGTTTATTTCTGGAGTCTGTGTGCCATATTGATAAAAACCCAAGTCATGTAATGACTGACTTTGGAATGGGGTAACGCAAAAGTAGAAAATTTTTGAGGAAATTGCCATCCAAAGTTTGAAAATATCTTGAGGGGACTTAGTGAGACTTGTAAGGATAGTGAAGAGCATAAAATTGCAGACTAGTGAAAAGGGAACCTTGGTTATCCTTTGTAGCAGAACACTTAGCAGAACCATTGTTGCTGTCATGTCAACCATGTCTCGTGTCAACCGTGAGCCTGAGGGATCTACAGTTCTGCATGGGTCCATCTCTAAGCTGAATGCTGAACTTGTCATGTGGCTTCCTCAGTCTGTTCACTCTTCAAGGAAAATTGGAAGGAAATAATTCCAAATCAAGACTTTCCAGGTTCAAAAGTAAAACTGTTTCTTATTCCCTGTTCATTTGACATCAAAAAATATAATCAATGTAAACAAAGGAAGGGAATCTTTAAGGCGAAAAATAATTTTATAGCACTTTAAGACCTAATTGCAAGTCTCTGAGATCTAACAGTGAGATGATCTATTGAGAACTTGGATTTAAGACAGTGCCCTCTTGAAGCTTTTATCAAGATGAAAGATTCTCTAGGGGTTTTAAGTGGCACCACCCTTCATGGACCAGGACTTTCAGGGTACAAAATAAAATTAGTTCTTATCTCTTAATTATTTTTTAAAGATATTTTTCCAAATTTTTAATTGAAAGACAGAGTTAGAGAGAGACAGACAGAGAGAGAGAGGAGAGATAGAGAGACAGGAGAGAGAGAAAGAGAGAGAGAGCTATTTCATTCACTGTTTGACTCCCCCAAATAAGCGCTGTAATGTCCAGGGCTGGGCCAGGCAGAAGCTAGGAGACAGGAGCTTCTTCTGGGTCTCCCATGTAGAGGGCAGGGCCCAAGTACTTGGGCCATCTTCAGTTGCTTTCCCAGGCACAGTAGCAGGGAGCTAGATAGGAAATGGAGCAGCCAAGTCTCAAACTGAGACTTATATGGGGTGCCTGGAGTCACAGCATAGGCTTAACCTGCTATGACTCAAAGCCAGCCCTGATCTCTTAAGTATTTCTTAGTAGAACATTGATCAAATGCACAAAATTATAAAACAATTTTCAGGATGATGACGAAATCAGAGAGTATCGCTGTAAATTCTTAATTAACTCTTCGTAAATAACTTCAAGAAATAAAGTTCTTAAAATAACTTTAGAATGAGCCGTCGCTGTAGCTCAATAGGCTAATCCTCCGCCTGCAGCACCGGCACACTGGGTTCTAGTCCCGGTTGCTCCTCTTCCTGTCCAGCTCTCTGCTGTGGCCAGGGAGTGCAGTGGAGGATGGCCCAGGTCCTTGGGCCCTGCACCCACATGGGAGACCATGAGAAGCACCTGGCTCCTGGCTTCGGATCAGCGCGGTGTGCCGGCCGCAGCGGCCATTGGAGGGTGAACCAATGGAAAAGGAAGACCTTTCTCTCTGTCTCTCTCTCACTGTCCACTCTGCCTGTCCAAAAAATAATAATAATAATAATAATAAAATGACATTAGAATATATCTTAATGTCTACGAAGTATATATAAGGTGTGTAAAGTGTTTGTCTCAGAGCAACCTCACAAAGGACCCAAAATAGAGTAGTACCTGTTTAAAAGAGATTTGTGTATGTGGCACTTTTTAATATGGAATAGATTTCATTAGATAAGTTAATTATTCAGGTGTAATTTTCTACAGTTTTAAATAAGGAATAGAGTTAGTGTAATAAAATGAAGACTTTGGATCCTCAAAAATCAATAGACAAGAACTAAGCAGAGAAGGCTACTCAGATGTAAATAACATTCAGCAGATCCATTTCTTATGGAAAAAGAAGCATGACCCAGAAGATGAAATGATGAGCTCAGATGGTGGACCTGAAAAGAACAGGTAACCATTTCAAGGGGGGTAGGACTGGCACTAATAAACAAATTGATGACAAGTGTGTGAGTGGATTTCAGAACTTTCATGAACCAGTGACTGTCAATGTTTACTACTTCCCACCTTGTTGAATAAAGGTGTCTATAAACAACTCTGTACTTTCTCACTATTGTATGTTGGAATTGTGTGTGAAATAGGGGAACAAAATTGATTTAGTCCAATGGTCTTCAGATTGAGAGATTCTGTAACAGAGAAGCTTCACCCAAGGAAATTTTTTTGCCCTTGGACATGGTTTAGATAATGACATCCTTTGAGCTTGAGCCAAGTGCTGTAATGAGATGACACATTTGTATATGAGAAAAATCTAAATAATTTGTGTCTGGAGGGCAGATTCTGGCAGACGGTAATTGCTGAAATTTACTTGACACTCCTCCTTGGTAGCTGGGGTTATGATCCATTCCTTTGAATCTAGGCTGTCAAATGTCAGCTTTGACTAATAGCATATGATGAAGTGATCCTATGTCCCTTCCAGGTCATAGCTTTTAAGAGAACTGACAGTTTTCTATTTCCTCTTCTGGTAGTTTCAAGTTTCATGAAAGACCTCTGGCTAACCTGAGACCTCCATAGTTATGTTAGCCCCATACAACCTGAAAGAGATAGAGACAGAGAGACACACAGAGAGAGATAAGCCTCTAGAGTTTTAGCCTTTAATTGTTTGACTCATTATAACTAAGTCTCAGGCATTATGAAGAGGAAAAAGCTGTAGCCACTATGCATATTCTGAATTCTTGATCCAGGGTATTGGGATAAAATACTAAATTGCTTTAGCTAATAAATATAATGACACTTTCCCACAAATCAATACATAAACTTGAGTCCGAATTATGCTTTTTTGAAAGATTTATTTCATGTGTTTGATAAGTAAAGTTACAGAGAAAGATAAGGAAAGACACAAGAGATATCTTCTATCCTCTGGTTCATTCTGCAAATGGCCACAACAGTCAGGGCTGAAACTAAGATCCAGGAGCTTCATTTGAGTCTCCTGCATGGGTGCAGGGGCCCAAGCACTTGGGCTAACTTAGCAGGAACCTGGACAGGTAGTGGAGCAGCCAGGACACAAAGTGGTGCCCATAAGGACTGCTAGGGTCATGGACAATGGCTTAACCAGCAATGCCACAGTGCCTGGATCCAAATCTTACTTACAATTTGAACAGTAAGTTCCTTTCATTATATCTCTTAAAATCCTGACATAATTCCTTTTTCCTATGGTGAATCCTGACTAATAGAACTTCTCAAATCTTCTCGTACCAGAAATAAAATTACTTAAGTAACAATGATTTTAAGGGCTACAAGTGCTATTTTATGCATTGTTTGACCATCACTAGAACATTGGGTTGAATTGTGCCATTCCGATATGCTAATTTGACTGATATCTCAAACATCTAGTATCTCAGAATGTGAATGAAGATAAGGTCTTTAAAGAGGTTATTAAGGTAAAACTGAAATTATACTACTCTAGTATCCACTCAAATCTAATAAAACTTATGCCCTTTTAAGAGGAGATTGGAACAGAGACATACACAGGAGAATCACTTAATCCTCTGTCTGTGGTATTTATTATGGTAGCTCTAGCAAACTAATACAGTTTATTTGCTCAGAAATATACATGGGCATGCACTATTGTACAATAATTCACTTTGTTTATTTTGAAGCAAATCTAATTAGTTCAGGATCTAGTTTCCATCTGTTAATTATCTGAACTTCCACCTCTTTCTTAGAAGTATCTGTGTATACATGTATGTGTCCATTTTCTATTTATCTCTCTATTTATCTATCATCTATCTATACATACATATGAGTATGTATCCTATGTGTATAAGAGGGTAATTGAAAAACTGTGGAGAAGTGGAATTAAAGCTACATACTTAGGACAGGATTTAGTCTAGTAGTTAATACACACACATCCCTTTTTGGGGCACCTGAGTAATTACTGGCAATAAATCTTGAACACCAGCTTCCTGCCAACGCATACTCTGAGAGGCAACAGAGATGATTCATGTAATTGGGTTCTTGCCATTTACATGGGAGACTCAGCATTCCCGGCTGCTGCCTTTGGTGTGGCCTGTTCCTGCCCATTGAGGGCATTTGAGGAGTGAATCAGTGCCTCTCTCCATATCTCTTTTTTATGTCTATCCCTCTATTCAATTTTACACCTTTTAAAATATTTCCTGCTTTTCTGTAGCTCTTCTGTCTATTTTTTTTTTAAGATTCATTTGATTTATGTAAAAGACAGAGTCACAGAGAGAAAGGAAGAGACACAGAACAGAACTTCCATCCACTGGTTCACTCCTAAATTGTCACAATGACTGGAGCTGGGGAATGCAGAACCCAGGAACACACAAGTCCATTCAGATCTCCCTTATGGGTGACAGGGGCCCAAGTACTTGGGTCTTCTACTGCTTTCTTAGGCACATTAGCAAGGATCTGGACCAGAAGTGAAGTAGCTGGGACACAGACAAGCATTTCCAACGTGATGCCGGCATCTAAAGTGGTGGCTTAACCTTGCTACACCAGAACACCAACCACACCACTCATTTTTTTTTTTTCTTACATATGAGGTTATTTGGGTACAAACACCACTTTTTTGGAATAAAAATGTCTTCCCAAAATAGATGGAAAATGCTCATTATGAAAAAACTACATGTAGATGTTAAAGATTTCCTTGCATGTCTTTAATTTCATTTTTCCATGAACTTCATGAAGTACCTTTGCTTATGTTCTTCTCTGTGTACATACCATTCCGCTTCTTTGAGTCAAAATTTGGTGAGGAGGAGTGCCTATTCTCAAACTGTTCTTGTAGATACCAGTCTTGTAGATATTGATCCTGCTTTTTCTTTTCCAAGTAATTTTGAAGCCAGGAAAGTCAACTTCCTCTCTTCCAAGTTAAAACACAGTAATTTATGTTAATGCTTCAGAGCACGGGAACTATGCCCCACCTGAGGCTAAGCCTCATGCAAACCAATGAGGATATTACCTTGACAGGTCTGGGGTGGACTCCATATTTGTGTTCACTAACCTGTCCATACACCCCTTTTCTTGGGAAAGAACCTGGAGTGATGGTGCACTTGGGGTAATGTGATGTGTGCAAAACAAAAACAGGAATAGATCAGATCAGTACATTCTCTTCTAGCTTTACCAGTATTCTAATTGTATTGAAATTAAAAATTTAAGTTTCTTAACTTGACTGACTTAACTATCTACTTTGAATAATACATGACCACAACTATACATTTAAGGATAAATAAAAGGGGCCAGCGCCGCGGCTCAATAGGCTAATCCTCCACCTAGCGGCGCTGGCACACCGGGTTCTAGCCCGGTTGGGGCACCGGATTCTGTCCCTGTTGCCCCTCTTCCAGGCCAGCTCTCTGCTATGGCCCAGGAGTGCAGTTGAGGATGGCTCAAGTCCTTGGGCCCTGCACCCCATGGGAGACCAGGATAAGCACCTGGCTCCTGGCTTCGGATCAGCGTGGTGCGCTGGCTGCAGCGCGCCAGCTGCAGCGGCCATTGGAGGGTGAACCGACGGCAAAGGAAGACCTTTCTCTCTGTCTCTCTCTCTCACTGTCCACTCTGCCTGTCAAAAAAAATTAAAAAATAAAATAAAAAATAAAAAAGGATAAATAAAAGGGATATTTTGTTACAAAAATGACTTGACACCATCTTCATGAATTAATGATGGAGTGAATAGAAAATAAAAAGTCAACTTTAACTTTTCTGTCGTACCTAGAAAAGCCCACAAATACTTGATAATAATTCAGTGGGAATCTCATTGTAAATATAAATAAATGTGGCAACTAATAGAGTATCTTAAAGGTAATATTTAGACGTGAAAGTGAGACTTAGACATGCTGTGATTTTGAATAGCCCTTGTCTGGACTGTTGAGGAATGGTGCTTTTTTTTTTCTTTATTTTTTTTCCATATTAGTAGTTGAACACTTTACTTAGCATAGGGTTAATCTCATGTGTATAACATTAACTGAAAATAGATCTTTGTAAAAAATGAAAATGGCACCAGGAGAAGGCGGAGGAAGAAGGATGAGAGGGAAGGTAGGGTGGGAAGAATCACTATGTTCCTAAGTATGTATATATGAAATGCATGAAGTTTGTGTACCTTAAATAAAAGGTTTCTTGGTAAACACAAAAAAGATTTTAAAAAACAAAACCTAATATTGTACACAAATGACATGACTATGAAGAATGCATGATCATGAAATAAGGACATCTCATTACTGTGTGGCACAATTTTTGCATAAAAGGCATTTATAATACAATAAATTAGAATATTAGATATTAGACATAAAGTCACATCATGATGTGACTAAGATATGTCTATGGACAAGTACAGGATTTGTGTACATAAGTTTTACAGATACACTTAGGTTTGAAAATAAGCTTCTTACTACCATAACCATATTTTTGAGGAATAAAAATAGAAGTAAAAATTTTGTAGAAGAAAGTCTAAAACATAAATTAAAAAAATGAAATAGAAATTGTATTAGTCTGACACACTTATTTACCTCTCACATAACTGAATCAATTCCCACTTAATATGAACTCTCTATTCTCTGTAATGAAATTCTATTGCAATAAAATCCTATTTTGGGGAGATAGTGCTATTATTCTAGCCTCTAAAGTTGAAGGAGACATGATATTGCATTTTAGCAATTTTTAACATATTCTTATCCACTGTCAGGGAAATATATTTGAATTACTTCTGTTATTCACTAAACAGTTTAAAATTATAAAGAACTTTTAATTTGAGCAGATAAAGCAATGCTAGAAATAAATCTTATTCGAGAAAAATAATATATTTTCCCTGATTTACTAAACATTTGTGTTAAATAATTTTATATGGATAATTGCATAAATATTTTATAAATATTTAAAAATACTGTAAGGGACTAGGTTTTTAAATGTGTTATATTTTTCTGTACACTCTGTTTAGTAGAGGCAAAGCAATAGCAGAAAAGAGAATAAAAAGAAAAAGAGGAGAATCAAGGTACAAAGCTTTCTCAAACTCTAAAAATCATAGGCTTGTATAAAATTTAGGCTAATAATCATGACATTTTATCAAAATTCATATATTTTATCTTTTTGATATGCCACTTTAAAGCAAAACATATTATTAAAATCAGTTACAAAAGGAAATTTCATGTTTTGCAAATTTTGATGTTCTCTTCACTGATTTCTTTTTTTTTTTTTGACAGGCAGAGTGGATAGTGAGAGAGAGAGAGACAGAGAAAGGTCTTCCTTTTGTTGGTTCACTCTCCAATGGCCGCTGCAGCCAGAGTGCTGCAGATGGCGCATCACGCTGATCCGAAGGCAGGAGCCAGGTACTTATCCTGGTCTCCCATGGGGTGCAGGGCCCAAGCACTTGGGCCATCCTCAACTGCACTCCCTGACCACAGCAGAGAGCTGGCCTGGAAGAGGGGCAACCGGGACAGAATCCAGCGCCGCGACCGGGACTAGAACCCGATGTGCTGGCGCCGCTAGGTGGAGGATTAGCCTAGTGAGCTGCGGCGCCAGCCCTCTTCACTGATTTTAATGATTGAACTCTTCTGGACTGTACCTACTGAGAAATCTAAGTGGAGTTGATAAGAAAATACTTACAATGTCTTCTACTTTGTATGAATTGAACTGCTTGATCTTTGAGCGAGTTCACAGCTTGCTTGATAGGTATGCTCACATAAAGGACTACACTCTACTCCAACCCTCACTTTTACAAACACTCACCTATTAAATGGCATCTAAAAGTGTTGCTTCATTTTTTTTCTAACAACTTTAGGTTGTTTTTTCAGGAGATATAAGTTAACCTTCACAGAAGTTTTCCATGTCAAAGTCATCACTTCATTCTGTTCTACAGTGACAGTTCATGTTTACTTCTCTTTTTATATTTCTCTTATTATTTCAACAATGATTAGGTAAAGTAAGAGTAACATCCCTGTACTCAAATGAGTTAATCTTGCCTTATTTTTTTTCCTGTTAACTTGCACCTGTGACATATAAAACGAATAGATTTTTCTATAGGCAGCCTTGCTCAATTGGGTTATGGAAAACAGACACTCATGACTTGAGGCATCCGTTGTGGACATTATCCTTGAAAAGACTGAGTACATAGTCACTGAAATCATTCTCAGTTCTCTTTTTAAATAAAATGCTTATGTCATCCCTGTATCTATTTAGTGGCTTTTTATCCTTCAACTTTCTCATCTTTCAAGTTCAGGCTTTGGAACATGAATCATTCACTGTAGGAAAAAGGCAAGTGAGGATGTCTAACTGTTCTAAGCTATTATTCTTTTTATATGTTCCACTGTGGGAACACAGGCTTTCCCTGTTTCTATTAAGAAGGAAATTCCCTTTTGTCATATCTTCTTTTATCTTTTCTTTTAAAGTTCATTAAAAACTCCATAAAGCAGGTCAGGTTTGGTTGTTCATATGCAAAAATTTCTTCAATTTCAAGATCATCTTCTTATTCTTCCTCAATCCCAAGATGAGTAGTGACTCTTTCTCTTCTGGTTTTTGTTGTCTGACTTTTAATTCCCCTTAAAGCAGATGAATGACACAGGCAACATGGAAACAGGAATATACAGAAGAATGAAAGATAAGAGCCCATTAATACCTTTCGAAATACGTAAGCTCTGTTATACACATAGAAAATTCTTCTTTCATTAAGCTATTCTCATGGTACAAACATTGACATGTTGTGAGGAGGTAAATGGACTAATGTATAGGCAGTTAGGTCAGATCCCGGGTCAGAATGAAGGAAAGGGAATTCCCTTTAAGAAGGTTCAAAATGCTTGCTTCTCCCCAAAATCCACCTTTAGCGATAAAAAAGTGCTGAATCCCATTTGAGTTTCCAGTTTTATCATAAGAATAGCAAGGAAATAGTGCTTCTACCCTTCTGCCTTTCTGTTTATCTTGAAAATAGAATGAAGTTACCAATCATGCTTTTCTGATGTCTTTTTGTTTTATCTTGAGGAAGCTAGACAGGATACACAGGATTACAAAGCAGACTTTTGGTGAGATTTGTCCCTACCCTCTTATTGATTGTTAGCAGCTGCTTTCGTCCCGCTACCACCAACAATATGCTTGGAAGACTCTAGCTCCACCGGTGTCTCAGGTCTGCCTCTCTTGGAGCCCCCATCCTGGATGCTGTGGTGGTGGCAAGAGGGTTCTGACTTAAATAAATCTTGCTTTGCTCACTGCCTTGTTCCAGTGGCAATTCTTTTTTTCAGGAGAGACAAGAACCGAGCCTTTCTTCACCACTGTTTTACCTGTAACCACGTGGCCTGGTGCATTTGAATTTCCACTGTTTTTAACATTCAAATGAGCTTTGTTAAACCATCAGCCTAAGATATCAACATAGTGCTTGTTTTCTTTTTTAAACATTTATTTATTTGAAAAGCCTGACTCTTCCATTTGCTGGTTTATTCTCCAAATGGTTGCAATGGCCATATTTGGGCTGATCTAAAGTGAGGAGTGCCTTCAGGGTTTCCAACTGGGATGCAAGGTGCCAAGTACTTTGAACATCCTCTGCTGCTTTCCCAGGTGCATTAGCAGGGAGCTGGATTGGAAGTGGAACAGCTAGGATTTGAGTAAGCACCCATCTAGGAAGCTGGTGCTGTAGATGATGGCTTTACCAACTATGGCACGGCACTGGCCCCCAGTTGTGCTTGTTTTGAGGACACATATAATCCTTTACTACCTGGATTGACAAAATTTCTACCTACTGCTTGATTTCTTAGTATAAAATCTACCTACTATTCCTAAAGTCATGCAAACATTCTCACTCCATGCTTTATTACTGAAAAATTAAATACTTCTCACTTCTTACTGTGAACAAGATTAAATTGCATCATCCAAGGGATATCTAGCAATATTATTACATCTCTTATAATAACTTCAGGTTTTAAATGCAGGAAAATTTAGCAAGGAGCTTTGCTTTGCCTGGGAACAAGATCAGGATTAGATAATCTACTTAAGAACAGCTTTCAAATCCCTTTAGATTATTGGTTAATTAACACTAAAAAGAATTTAGCATGCTACCAACTTTGCATAGCCATGGCTTCAATTATAAGTGAGAGAAAAGTTCTTGTAGGCCAACAAATTATAAGCCATTAAAAATAAAAAGGAAAAATCACATGCTGTGTTTTATTCTTGGTTATACTCCTACCTGAATTCCTCTGTTGCTTATTTCTATGTAATCACAGCATTTTAATGACTAATAATGAAATTCTGTTTTATTTTTCTCTTATATGATTAGAAGCTGACAAGGGCAATCTTTTGTAAGAAAAATAAATCTACAATTTAGAAGCAATATAAGGATATTTCATGAGCAATTCTAATTCTCAATCATTTTCATTTTGTTTTTATTTATTTATTTGAGACAGAGAGACAGGGATATATATACATACACACACACACACACACACACACAGGGAGCAGGGAAGGAGTGCTGCTTCACTCCCCACTGCTCACAAATAGCCTGGACTGAGACAAGCCAAAGCTCGCAATAAGGAACTCAACCCAGGTCTCCCACATGGATGGCAGGAATCGATGCACTTGATTTGTAATCAGGAATCAAGAGACGAACTGAGACCCCAACCCATTCTAATACAAAATGTGGGTATCCCAAGTGGCATCTTAACTTTTATGGTAAACATCTGCTCCCTCAATGGTCTTTAGGTATACAATTATGAAAAAACAAAATTCATAGTTAGAAAAGTAGAATAATTACAATTGAAACTATGAATTCATTTAATTGCAAATTATAATTATGGTTTCCTATTATACATTTACATTTTAATTATGCATACTTTTTTAATTAAACAAAGTATTTCTAGTCAATTAAAACGTGAATAAATCTTAAGTAGGAAATTACATTTGTGGGTTTGTTTGTATAACAAGTAATTCAAAATCCAAAAATTCTTGTAAATTTCTCTACTGCCTAACTGTAAAATAGGAAATTTGGAAGACCATGTTTATGTATATAGCTTGTAGATCTGAAGCTTTTTCTACCTGTGACAAATGTCCAGATATAGTATTGTAATTAAAAGGGTCTGCCACCTTAGGTGCCACCAAAGGTGTTTGTTATTTATGGTAGCCAGATGGTATACCATCTGGTAAAAGCGATTTATTGTCTGAGGGATATTTAATGACATGTCACATTTCATATGCAATTAAATGTATTGTGCTTTAGACACTTGGTTTTTATTAGGGTGGCTTTTCTAACTTAGACAGTTCAGTGTTAACGATTTTTGCAGTCCTGCAAATATACTGGGGATATAACAGGACACCAATGCCCAGACCCATTAGGATTTTAATTCACATTGTAAATCTCAATGTTCTTAAAAACTGTATTACAGTATCAATAATGTAATTGTGCACAACTTGTATGTAATAAACAGAAAAAGGTATAGGTGAAATTTCTTCCTTTCTAAAAGTGTTTTTAAGTGTTACAAAAGAATGTAAAGGGGACATACATTGTGGCACAGTGGCTTTAAGCCACTGCTTACAACAACCACATTATGTAGCAGAGTGCCAGTTTGTGCTCCAGTTTGTTCCAGTTATCCTGCTTAGAATCCACTTTCCTGCTAATGCATACCCTGGGTGGCAGCTGATGATGATTCAATGCTTAGAGCTCTACCACCCAATTGGGAGACCTGGATAGGGTTTCAGTTTCCTGGTTTTTCCTGGTCCAGCCCCAGCTGTCATGGGCATTTGATCTGAAGTAGAATGTTAACCACACATATTAAAAACATCATCATTCTTTCAAATACCAATCCTTCGTCCCCTAGCACAAATATCCCACTTGCTGGCAGATAGGAAGTGTTTTTTGTTTCTTTAAGTGGATGGTAAGATTTAGGATAAACAAGGAAAATCTTTTGAGGCATTCATTAATTGAGTACTAAGTACGTGAAAGGTGCTTTATAGAAAGCTTGTCATTTTATGGATTATGTGAAACATTTTCAATTTCCAGTGAGGTCCCATGTGCAGCTGGCTCTGTTCCCATAATATCTAGTGTTTACAGGAGTAGCCATACACTCTATTTCACTTAGAGGCTATCTTGAAGAAATCCGTTTTTTTTGTTGTTGTTATTTTCTCCATAATAAGGTCCCCAGTGTTATGATACTACTTGATTTTACTCACTCCAAATATGTTTTATTTTGGAGTTTTCTCCCTCTTTTTTCACTTCTAGAGCATCTCTTTTCTGCTGTTTTGTGTTCCTATACACTTCTTTAATATCTTTATGACTGCCAATTAACATTTAATTAAAACTGTGATGTCAATGGATTTTCCACATTTTAAAAGATTTGTTAGCATATAAGTCAACAGTATCACTATCAAAAAACTCTTCATATTGCATATAGGTTGTTTGTGAACATTTACGATTTTTAACTTTGAATTGAAAATAGACATTTTCCCTTTGGTTTCCCCTTTGGTGCTTAGTTAGTTGTCGCCAATCAGGGAGAACATATGAAACCTGTCCCTTTGGGAAAGGGAAACCTGTTGAAGTGAAATGGACACTATGAGAAACAGTAACTTGATCAGCCCTTGTCCTGACTGTTGATGTACAATGTAATACTTTATCCCTTTTAGTATTTTATTTTGTTCTAGTACTATTGGTTAAACTCTGTAATTAACACACAATTATTTTAGGTGTTTAAATTTTAAATGAAAAGTGATCCCAGTTAAATATAAGAGTGGGAATAAGAGAGGGAAGAGATGTACAATTTGGGACATGCTCAAGCTGACTTGCCCCAAATGGTGGAGTTAGAAACATGCCAGGGGATTCCAAGTCAATCCCATCAAGGTGGCATGTACCAATTCCATCTCACTAGTCCAAGTGATCAATCTCAGTTCACAGTTGATTATACTGATAGGTCTAAGAGTCAAAGGGATCACACAAACAAGTCTAGTGTCTGCTAATACTAGCTGATAGAACCAAAAAGGGAGAGAACAATTCAACATGGGAAGTGGGATACACAGCAGACTCATAGAATGGCAGATGTCCTAAACAGCACTCTGCACTCAGAATCAGCCCTTAAGGCGTTCGGATATGGCTGAAGAGCCCATGAGAGTATTTTAGCCATGGAAAGCCAAGACACTCTGGCAAAAAAAAAAAAAAAAAAAAAAAAACAAACACCTAAATAAAAGATCTCTGCGAGTGAGATCCCAGTGGAAAGAACAGGGCCATCAAAGAAGGAGATATCTTTTTCTGAAGTGAGGAGAGAACTTCCACTTTGACTATGACCCTGTCGGAATAAGATTGAAGTCGGCGAACTCAAAAGGCTTCCATAGCCTTGGCAACTCATGACTAGAGCCTAGGGAGATTACTGACGCCATAAACAAGAGTGTCAAATTGTTTTTTTTTTTGTTTTTTTTTTTTTTTTATTTTTGACAGGCAGAGTGGACAGTGAGATAGAGAGACAGAGAGAGAAAGGTCTTCCTTTTGCCGTTGGTTCACCCTCCAATGGCCGCCGCTGCAGCCGGCGCACCGCGCTGATCCGATGGCAGGAGCCAGGATCCAGGTGCTTTTCCTGGTCTCCCATGGGGTGCAGGGCCCAAGCACCTGGGCCATCCTCCACTGCACTCCCTGGCCATAGCAGAGAGCTGGCCTGGAAGAGGGGCAACCGGGACAGAATCCGGCGCCCTGACCGGGACTAGAACCCGGTGTGCCGGCGCCGCAAGGTGGAGGATTAGCCTATTGAGCCACGGCGCCGGCTAAGAGTGTCAAATTGTTAAGTCAACAACAGGAGTCACTGTGTACTTACTTCTCATGTGGGATCAGTCCTTAAGTGTTGTCCAATGTGAAGTAATGCTATAACAAGTACTGAAACAGTATTTTACACTTTGTGTTTCTGTGTGGGTGCAAACTGATGAAATCTTTACTTAATATATACTAAATTGATCCTCTGTATATAAAGATAATTGAAAATGAATCTTGATGTGAGTGGAATGGGAGAGGGAGAGGGAGATGGAAGGGGTGCCAGTGGGAGGGAAATTATGGAGGGGGAAGCCATTGTAATCTATAAACTGTACTTTGGAAATTTATATTTGCTAAATAAAAGTTAAAAAAATAAAAAAAGAAAATAGACATTTTGCATTATGACAGATTCAGAGATATTTAACCCCTTACTTATACAAATGATTATTTGAAATCTGTAAGGGAAAGTTCAATATTTTTTGCAAATCTCTTTTGTGTGCATGTATGTCCCCAACATGCCAAGAACATAATTAACTTCAGTTGCTTTCACGTGATTATTTACATCATTTTGGGTTAACAGTCCCTTACCTTCCTACCAACTCAGATGTTGTGTTTATATAAAATCTAGCTTCAGTAAAAGGGTTTGCTTGATTGAGTTTATAAGACTTATTGTAAAAATGTACAATTTCCTAAATGGTGTTTGTTTCTCCAGCATAACAAGATCTCTAAATAATTAGACTTCATGATTACCATGAACCAAATCACTTTTAAGATTTAATTTAAATCTAATGCAGTCATTTCTATATGCAATGGTAGTAAAGATGAGAATTCACCACATGTCATCCAATACTAGGAATTAGAGTTTTCATCCCATACTAGGAATTAGAATTTTCTTTTAATCTGAAGTAGCTTTAGAGTGTATCTTTTCTAATTTCCTCAATTCCTCACATACAGGCCAAATTATGAAATCCTCAAGTTATATACAAATAATATGTAAAAGTATATTTGGAAGATTACTTTTTTTGGACAGGCAGAATTAGTGAGAGAGAGAGAGACAGAGAGAAAGGTCTTCCTTCCGTTGGTTCACCCCCAAAGTGGCCGCTACAGCTGGTGTACTGTGCAGATCCAAAGCCAGGAGCCAGGTGCTTCCTCCTGGTCTCCCATGCGAGTGCAGGGCCCAAGCACTTGGCCCATCCCCCACTGCCTTCTTGGGCCACAGCAGAGAACTGGACTGGAAGAGGAGCAACCGGGACAGAACTGGCGGGCCAATGGGGGCTAGAACCTGGAGTGCTGGTGCTGCAGGCAGAGGATTAGCCTAGTGAGCCATGGCGCTGGCTGGAAGATTACTATCAATTATACAGTAATGTCTTATTCTACTTATTTGAAATTATGATTATCAATATATTCAGCTATATTTTTGCTGATAGAGGTATAGTAGTTCTTTTCTCTTTGTTTGAGATTTTTTATTTATTTGAAAGGCAGAATTACAGAAAGGGAGAGGCAGAGGCACACAGAGAAATCTTCTATTGTTTGGTATACTCCCTAAAGGACCTCAAAGCCAGGGCTGGGCAAGGCTGAAATCAGGAGCCAGGAGCTTCATCCAGATCTCCCATGGGGATGCAGGAGCCCAAGCACTTGGGCCAACCTCTGATGTGATTAAAGTCTTGTAGGGCCCTCTCTGCTCCCTTAATTTAATGAGTTAAGCTAGGGGGATGGAGGCTAAGAGACTAGGACCTAATGGTATCTAGCATCTGCCTTCAGGGCACTGTTTGGAGGCCTGGTGTCACTCCCAAATTGTAACAGTTTGTAGGAGCTGCCCCAAGTAGCTGCAGACCAGTCTTCTGAGTAGGAACCAAATCTGTCTGCTACTCTTTACTACTAAATAAATACAAAGCAGACTGATTTTCAGAGTGCCAAGTAGTGCTGGAAGCTGGATCCAGTGGTCCCCACAGCAATGATTAGGTAGAAGGGGTAAAGTATTTCTTGGAGGAAAAAGTGCTATAGATGAGAGTACACAAATAGCAAGAAAAAATAAAATAAAACACAGAACTCCACATCCTTTATTCTGTCTTCAGTTTATCCTTATTTTCTGGCTGATGGACTCTCGTACAAACCAAGCTGGTAAAGGAATTAGGGAAATGTACTTTGTGGAATCTACTTGCCAGCATAACAGACAATAACAGACATAACAGATTTGGAGCAGCATGGCTAGCACACCGCCCATTCCCCATTATTAGAAACAGGCAACGAACAAAACAGAGATAACAGAAGCAGTGCTGTGGTTCATCTATACTGTAAGGAAGGGGGACAAAGATGCTCAACCTTTTCCTTGACTCCCATAGGTTCTGCAGTACAGGCTGTGGATATTAGGATAACAAAAGATAGGTTAAAAGGGAAAAAGAAACTGAATATGTTAAAACATGTCTTAGGCATACACAACTGAGAAATTCATTGATGAGTAACTCAAAGAGGTGTTTAGAATTGGGGGCTTATATGGCATCCCAACAAAGAACAGTACAATTTTAGAGGAATACTTGACAAAGGAAAAGGAGTTTAGGCTTCTAGGAGCTGCAAACTATGAAAAGGTAAATACATAGGGAGAAACTCAGAGAGGAAAAGGGTTATTTTAATAAGGTTTGTTATGTAGATTTCTCTCCCTGCTGTCCATGGGCTGATTAGAGTCTAATGTTGTCTCCAAGTCATTAAAAGTCTAAGAGTTGTCTTTCCTTTCCTGGTATAGAAGGAGACAAATTTACAGATGGAATTTGGATTCTCCTTTGATGAAAACAGTGGGGCGGCACACAAACAGCAATTTTAGAATCTGCTATTTCTCAATTGTCTTCAGCTCCAAATAACCTTTATGCCCAAATGTCATAACTTGGGGGTGGAATATTTAATCCCTTACAATATTAATACTTGTTACATTCATATGCTCATTATATTAACATATTAATGATGCCATTAAGATTACATATGTTTTCCATCACAAGAATTTTGTTATGGTGCTTATTTTAGGATTCTATCTTTGTATCTTTTTAATATTAGAACAAATGCACTTTATACATATTCAAATGTTATCCAAATGTCCTCAGGCCTTAGCTGTCTGTAACAAAAATAAGGTGATAATAATATTAATATAGAAATTTTAACATTTGCACATTCTATCTCTTCCCACAGTTGTTAAAGTTGCAGTATCAGATTGTATTCTGCCAATCACTCCTGAGAATCCTATGAAGTTCTTTTCTGTGCTAACAGGCACTGTTTTCAACCACTCCAAATTCTTCCTCACTCTACAATTTCAGCCTTTTAGGTGGTCACGAAAATAAAAAAATAAATATCTGTCTTCAGCCACTCCACCCTAAATGCACCCGATCTCGTCTGATCAAGGAACAAGGAATGCATAGCAACCATGGACTTTTCTTCGGTTTTATTTCTTAACATTATTTGCTTGAGAGGAGGAAAAGAGAGCAAGAGAGAGAGAGAGAAAGAGATTGCTCATCTAGACGTATACCCCCTAAATGCCATAATGTCCAGGGCTGGGCAGAGGCCTTAGCCTTGAGTCAAGAACTCAATCCAAGTCTTCCATGTGGGTGTCAGGAATGCAGTTACTTGAGCCATCACCATTGTCTCTGGAGGTCTGTGCATTAGGGAGAAGCTGAAACCAGATGCCAGAGCCAGAGATGGGAATCAAACCCATGTCCTTCAAACGGAAGGGGGTCCTCGGAATTACTAGCCCAGATGGTCATTGCAGCCATGGGCATCATTTGAACTGCGACTGCAGCTGGAGAATTCATGCCAGAAGAGGGGAATATAGAATGTATTCACCTCATATAGAATATGTTCACTTCTGTTTTATAGAGGATGAGGGAGTGAGCAGGGATTCTGAAGTGCTGCCGAATTTTATGAAGCAACTCCTTTTCTCATAGTGAGCATGAGTTAGAAGATCATTCAATTAGAGTGGTTCACCTCCCATCAACCAACTTTCCTTCAAAAAAAAAAATACAAGAGAAATTTGATCTATGTAGTTGAATCTGATTGGTGATGTAGACTCCTCCTCCCCCAATTATGGACTTGGTTTTCAGGTTGGAAGAATTAGAAGTTTGGAGGAAATAGCTAACTAACACCCTTAGAGAGGGGCAAACAAATCAGAAAGTAGATTTCACAGAGAAACAGTATTGTTTTTATACAGGAAGTCAAAGCAACTTGAGGTAAGTGCCTGTTAAACAATGAAAAAATGTAGGAGCCAGTGCTGTGGCTTAGTGGGTAAAGCTGCTGCCTGTTGTGTCAGCATCTCATAAGGGCGTTTGCTCCAGTCCTGGCCGTTCCAATTCTGATCCAGTTCCCTGCTAGTGTGCCAGGGAAAGCAGCCAAGGATGGCTTGAGTGCTTGGGCTGCTGCCCCCATGTTGGAGATCTGTAGGAAGCTCCAGGCTCCTGGCTTCAGATCAGCCCAGCCCCTGTCATTGCGACCACTCGGGGGTGAACTCGCAGATAAAAGACCTCTTTCTCTTTGCCTCTGCTTCTCCCTCTCAGCAACTGTGCCCTTCAAATAAATAAATAAATGTTTAAAAAAAGAAAGTGAAAATGTAAATGATATAATAACTGGATTCAAAATATAATATGGAATTCTACTGGTTCAGATTGACCAGAAACAAAAGCTGCTGAGGGAGTGAGTGAAAAAGGATAAAGTTCGCCGGCGCCACAGCTCAATAGGCTAATCCTCCGCCTGTGGCGCTGGTACCCTGGGTTCTAGTCCCGGTCGGGGTGCTGGATTCTGTCCCAGTTGTGCCTCTTCCAGTCCAGTTCTCTGCTGTGGCCTGGGAAGGCAGTGGAGGATGGCCCAAGTGCTTGGGCCCTGCACCCCATGGGAGACCAAGAGAAGCGCCTGGCTCCTGCCTTCGGATCAGCGTGGTGCGCCGACTGAAGTGCACTGGCCACAGCAGCAATTGAGGGGTGAACCAATGGAAAAAGGAAGACCTTTCTCCCTGTCTCTCTCTCTCACTGTCCACTCTGCCTGTCAAAAAAAAAAAAAAGAATAAAAATAAGTATGGTATAAATGTTATATCTTACTAAGGAGTTATTAATTTCATTGGTCTTGAAAATGTTTTCATATGGACAATCTTATTTTTAATGAAAACAGTGTTAAAATATTTATTGAAAAATATGTTTATAATTGGTTCTAAAATTCTTCACCATAGAGCGGGCCGGCGCTGTGGCACAGTGGGTTAATGCTCTGCCTGCAGAACCGGCATCCCATATGGGCGCTGATTTGAGACCGGGCTGCTCCATTTCCGATCCAGCTCTCTGCTATGGCCTGGGAAAGCAGTAGAAGATGGCCCAAGTCCTCGGGCCCCGCACCTGCATGCAAGACCAGGAAGAAGCTCCTGGCTCCTGGCTTCAGATCAGCGCAGCTCTAGCTGTTGCGGCCATCTGGGGAGTGAACCAGTGAATGGAAGACCTCTCTCTCTCTCTCTCTCTCTCTCTCTCTCTCTCTGACTCTCCTTCTCTCTCTGTGTAACTCTGACTTTCAAATAAATAAATAAATCTTTAAAAAAAATTCTTCACCATAGAGAGCATGGAAAGTGATGGGAGTTAGCTAAGTCTACACCTTTGGTGACATAAATTGCCCCAGTCATGAATCCACATCTTGGGCCTGGAATCATTCAGGGACTGGCTAAAATAAAAACACCTGCTTCCTCAATTATCAAGAATAGAATTAGGTTACCTAAATAGTATTATAATAGTATTATAAATTTCATAAAACAAGATTCCACAGGTGAATTTTGGGGCTTATTCACACAATGAATGATAGGAAATTATTCTCACTTAAGAATATTGTAAGATTTTAAGATATATTGATTGACAAAAATATTCTAGATGCTTTCCCCACTTTTTCAATTAAAAGCTAAGTAAGAAATATAGAGGGCTTCCCTGTCATTCTATAAAGAATTCCTAATCACTTTTCACTGGGTAAAACGTAGAGCTGAGAAAAGGCCTAAAAAACTAAGTCATCAAATTAGCAATCACCAAATTAGCAGAACTCCAAGGAATTTGGACTGGCCAATTTTAGGCCAAGTTCTGGGTCCTGATTGGGGAAGAATGGAAACTTGAGACATGAGATGGTATAATTTTGTTTTTCCATTTAAAAATTGATCCCCATTTTCCCTGAATGCCATGGATCAGCAGCAATGACCTTTTTCTCTCCTTTAAGATAGCATCCCTGTACTCTTTGATAGCACATAGACTTCTCTCCTCTGCAGCAGTACATGCTCTCCACCCCCATTGTACCAGGGCTTGGCAAACGAGAGCCCATAAGGTGAATCTGGCTGCAGTCTCTTTTTGTATGATATACAATCTAAGGATGAATTTTACATTTTTAAATGGTTACATTTTAGAGTAAGTGAACTTTTACTGGTTGTATAAATACCTACTCTTTAAACTTGAATTATCTCTTAAACCCCAAATATTTGCTGTCTAGCACTTTATTGGAAAAGCTTTCTGATACCTCTATTATGCCAATAAGTATAGTTAAGTGAGAGCATGACCCAGTGTTGGACATGCTCAAAGAGAACGACTATATTTCTACACTGAAGTTGCCGCAGAACCAAGCCAACATAAATCTGCAGGAGCTGAGAAAGTGCTCAGATGTCAGGAGTCTCAAGATGCTAAATCAAGGGAGGCTTCCAAAAACTAAAGATGGCTCTCTGTCTTGTGCTTAGTTAATAATTTCTATCACAGCTTCACAAATTATTACACACTTAAGAGTTCAAAAAACACAAATTTATCATCATACAGTTCTTTGCTTTTAAAATTATTTTTCCATTGGCTTATTGTAATGCTTTTTAAAATTTTCATTTATTTGTTTATTTGAAAGGGAGAAAAGACAGAGAGAGAGAGTGAGAGAGAGCCATCTAATGGTTCATTCCCTAAATGCCTACAATGACCTGGGTGGGACTGGACCAGGCCAAAGCCAGGAGAGTGGAATTCGCTTTGCATAGTCGCAATGCAAGTATTTGGGCCATCACCAGCTGCCTGTCAGGATGGGCGTTAGCAGGAAAATGGAGTAAGGAGTAGAACTGGGACTTAAATACAGGCATACTGATATGAAATGCAAGCATCCCACGAGGCATCTTAAGTGTTGTGCCAAACACTTGCCCCTATCTTACAGTCTCTAATAGGTCAGTAGTCTAAAACAGGTCCTACTGTTCAGAAATCAGGGAGGTAGCAGAGCTGCAACACTTTGAGAACATGCTAGGGTAGAATGCACTTTCCTACCCATCTAGAAGTTTTCTAGCTTCGAGATGATTCTTTTGTCCCTCTGTTCATGGTCTCTATCCTTCCTCTTCAAGTCCAGCAATGTTGAATCTCTCCAATGTTGTTACTTCATCTGAATCTCCACAGATGTAAAATTTTTCTCTGTGCTCATGTGGGGACAAATGTAAAAGTTCAAGGTAAATGGAATTAAAAGATAAGTTTATTTGATGAAAAAAAAATGAAATACATGCATCATTTCTTCATAATAAACCTTTCATGAACTTTAAAAAAAGATTTATTTGAAAGGAAGAGTGGCAGAGAGTGAACAAAAGACAGAGAGAGAGGAAGAGAGAGAGAGAGAGCAAAATTGTCAATCTGCTCATTCACTCTCCAAATTCCTGCAATGGCTGGAGCTGGGCCAAGTTGAAGGCAGGAGTCCAGAACACTATCTGGGTCTCCCATGTGTATGGCAGGAACTCAAGTATTTGGGCCATCAGTTACTGGGACTTGAACCAGCACTCCACTTTGGGAGGAAAGCATCCCACTTAACCCACTGCAGTATGATGCTTGCCTCTTCGCTGAACTTTTTGAAAAGACCCCTCATGTGATTAGCATGACTCCCGAGGATAATCCAAGTAATCTCCCCTTCTCAAAATTCTTGAGTTTAAACACATCTATTTTGCCAAAGTTCTGAGAATTACAATATGGGCATCCCTGGGGGTCCATTATTCTTCCTATCACATTTTCCTTTCTTTGGACAATGTGAAATGGAGAAGTTTGTCTTTTATTACATACTGAATAGTCTCCTGAATTTGATTGAACCAAATGAGCAGAGAGTGCCAAGTAACTTGCTTGCCTTTGGAAAGGCAACAATTGGAGGTGTAGACACAGTGCCATGTCAGCATAGAGAAGTTTCCTTTATAATCAGTGGATAACAACGGAAGTTCACTACACATATCAGAGAAGAAAATAATTGCAAACTGTTCTATAGCCCTTCCCATAAAAGTTCATGAAAGAAAGCAGGCAAGGGAATCTCAGACGGGAGAGCTTTTGGTGGCATACTTTGTGAACTAATTTGGTGTAAAGAAAGTGGCCTCATTCTGTTGCAGTTGTAGCTTTTACAGTCTGTGCCATTGCAGCTTATATCCCCTGCTGCTTAAAACTAAAACTCTGGCAGCAACTGCAGACTCTGAGGAGCCAATCTCACATGAACAGGTTATGAAGGGGACTTAAGATTCGGAGAATTAGTCTGCAAAGTGGTCAATTTCCAGATTTTTTTTTTTTTCATTTTAGTTCTTGTAACTTTGCCCTAAAGCACATTGCTATTTAGAGAAATGACAATATAAGTGGCCAAAGCTTTTCGGTATACCTTCTATCTGTAGACAAAGGGATAAGAAAAGGGTTCCCTGTTTACTGGATAGTGAAAGGAGAAGAACAAAGGATTGCAACCACAAGGATAAGGAATCTCCTATGTTTGCCAATCTCTTCCATGAAATATTTACATTAATCTATGATGCACAATTTTGTAAAAAAATGCATACAAATTAATGTTTTCTTTCCCAGGATTTTATACAATAAATAGGTAAATAAATCTTAGGTATAAAAAACTGAATTAAATTTTCTGAGATCACACAGAAAATGAATTTTGAAAATATAATTAGAATCTTTACTGTATATTTACCCATTTCAACTGTGGTCCAAAACCATGTTTATTATTTAGAGATTCAAAAACATCAATGTTAATGGTAGGAAAGTAGGACTGCTATCAGACTTGGAGCATAGGACAGTCTAGAGAATCACACATTAGAAAGACTAGAAGACAGCTCCAAAAAGCATGCATATGTTAGCTTTTCTCAAAGCTAACAAAGAAAAGCAAAGGAAACCTAATATTTAATATTTAGGAAATCTTTTCTGGGCTACCAAAGATTCTTAAAGGAAACATATGTTAACATTCACTATGATTTTGTGTGGCTTTGGAACCACTAGAAAGTACATTTAAAATCTAAAATGTAGGGTGAGAGTATGTTGCTTTTTTATTTAATATGTTTCTATTTACTTCCATGTTTGAAAACACCAATTCTCTGATAACTATAATCGATGTTTTCTTACTCACTTTCCTTTTTACCTCAACCGCATATTTGGAAGAAAGCTCTTCAGTGACACAACCACTTGACATGAATGCTGTTCTTCTTACATTGAGCGATGTCCTATTGGGAAAACAGATTGGAATTGAGATCATGCATGGTACAGAGATCCTAGGGCATAATTCTAACAGTGCTTAAAAAAGCATAAAGCTAAGAAAAAGTTATGTGATTTTTGTTTGGCCATCCATAAGATTTCATGAAGTTCTGTCTCAGTTTGACATTGAAGCTTTATTTTCCAAGAACTATTTTAATTTTCTCATCAAAGAGTTCCATTTATAAGCTCACTTATAACTGCTAAGTGGAAAACAGGCTAACATATGCAGGGAAAACATGTATTTTCTGCTTTTGTTATATTTTGTTGTCATTTCATTTGAGATTTTCAATATTCAATTTCAAGATGCCTTACTCTATTTGTTTAGCATAATAAATTTCAATGGAACCTATGGTTTTTAGATCTATTACTACTTGCTTAATTTTCAGAAGGAATTTTTAAAAAATTTATTTGTTTATTTGGAAGACAGAGCTACAGAGAGGGAGAGGGAGAAACAGAGAGATATAGTAAAAGAGAGATATCTCTCAGCCTTTGGTTCACTCCCTCAATGGATGCAACAGCATGGCTGGGCTGGTTAGAAGCCAAGAGCCAAGAGCCAAGAGCTTCTTCTGGGTCTCCACATGGGTGGCAGGAGCCCAAGCACATGGGCCATCCTCCACCGATTTCCCAAGCACATTAGCAGGAAGCTGGATTGGAAGTGGAGCAGCTAGGGTTCAACCAGTGCCAATATGGGATGCCGGCACTGCAGGCAGCAGCTTTACCTACTACTCCACAATGTCAGACCCACGGAAGGCATTTTTAATATCACAAATACAATTGATAAAATGAAAGTTCTGGAATATATGTTTATTTTTATAAAATTAAAATTAAGCTTTAGTGAAATATGGGTATACACACAAAGGAGATCATTGGCAACAGTGCTTCATATTTTAAGTCACTGACTTTTATAGTAACATATTACTTATTTCTTTCAATTTTTAGTTAAACATTGAAAACATGGTTTTTGCTCAGGCACACTGTGAGCAATTTCCCGATTCTAGTTTAGGGAAAGGTAGGGATTTATGATGATGTAATAACCAGGCATCAAGCACGGTGAGGAATATAGCTCAAGGTTGTATAAAGATGAAACGTGTGATACCTTTCCTTAGCCAACAAGAATGTCCAGGCCATCACTCCTGTAACAATGGACAGGATAACAAGAGAAAAATGTACCAAATTCATTTAATCAAGGGTTTAGATGACTCAGTATCCTTCAGAAAGTAAAATCTAAAGGCACTAGGAGTACTGTACATTTTAAAATGGACAATCATGCAGAAATATGATTTGGAAAAAAGAATATAACTTTTTTTAAAGATTATTCGTTTATTTATTTGAAAGGCAGAGTTAGAGAGAGGAAGGGACAGAAAAAGAGACAGTCCACCAACTGGTTCAGTCACCAAATAGCCGCAACAACCAGGCCAAAGCCAGGAACCTGAGACTCCAGCCAGGTTTCCCACATGGGTAGCAGGGGCCCAAGCACATGGTCTATCTTCCATGGCCCTCCCAGGTGCATTAGTAGGATCTGGTTTGGAAGTGGAGTAGTGGTACTTTGAGCCAGCACTCCTATGGGATACTGGCATTGCAGGCAATGGCTTAACCTGCTGAGCCATAACTACCAGCACGAAGAATATGACATAACAGTAAAACACTGAAGGTATCAGGGGTTGAGCCAACGATACCTGTCTATATGGATTCTTCTTGGCTTCCCTAAGTAGCATTCATTTCTGCTAGGTATTTCGTAGATGAAGATCTTAAAAGGAGATGGGAGAGAGGGCTGTTTCTAGATGTCTGACTTACTCTGGCAGACAAGGAAGGGTGGGAGAGAAGATGTCCATGATTCAGAAAGAACTTACTTCTGAGACCCTTCCAATCTCTAGTTAAAGTCCTTCACAGGTCAAGGTGCCACGGTGCAGTACATCATGTTCTGAGCTCAACAGGTATAAAAAAAACCATGGGACCTCAATGTAATTTTATGGAAAACACTGTCATCAAAATAGAAACTTATCCAAATGGAATCATCTGTTCACATTCTTTTTAGGGAATGTGAGAGATGAGTAATGAGTAAAAGATCATGTCACCAACAAAAATGTCCTATGATCATGAGTCTCAAGGATACAGCATAAAATAAAATTTCTAAAAATTCTCAATTTGCAAAATATTCTGCCTTGAATTTCTTCACTACTGCATCTAAATCTGGACACTCAGACCATAAGCATCTGTGGGAGAGCTTGAAACCCATGTTCTTTGGATGATTTTCTGGCACCTCTATAAAGTGACATTATTCTCTTGGTGTGAATATACCAACTGAACAAAGTTTCAAATTAAATTTAGATGTAAGAAGCTTACAAGTTCTACTTACCACATATTTGAGCAGATTTAGAAATTTTCTGTGTGTTATTTTTGTGTGTGCTTCTACCATTTACTACAATGTTTATATTGCAAAGATTACACATGATTGTATTTTAACTTATTTTTAGATTTGTATGTTTAAGTTGAAAAAATGACAGTTTGTGAAATTACTATATAATTATGCTTTAGAGAAGCTAACATTTACTAAATGGATAAGTGTAATTGATCCCATCAAATTAACTTTCTGTGTTCACAAAAATTTGTTTTTCTTTGGTTAACTGCCACTAAAAATCTTAATAAATCTAGACCAAATATGAGGTGAAAAAAATTGTAAAAAACCTTAATATGGAGTTCATTAAATTAAAATATATACTTTTAGGTAATTAAAATATATTGTTTGCCCATAGTGTGTTTTTAAAACTTGTTTTGATTCTCAGAATCCATTAACTGCTGAAAGCAAGGAGGATTTTTTGATTGTTTAACATTTTATAGTGCCACTCTTTGTCTCTCCTAACAGTTTTGGTGGTAAAGTTTATGTTGTCCGATATTAAGATGGTTGTGCCTGCTCTTTTTTCATTTCTGTTGACATGGTATATCTTTTTCCAGCCTTTCACTTTCAGTCTGTATGCATCTTTGTAGAAAGATGTCTTTCTTGTAAGCAGCAAATAGATGAGTTTTGTTCCTTAACCCAATCAGCCAATCTGTGCCTTTTAACTGGACAGTTCAGGCCATTAATGTTCAATGTGACTATTGATAAGTAGTAACTTTGCACTGCCATTTGACAAAGAAATTTTCTTTTTTTTTTACCTTTTATTTAATGAATATAAATTTCCAAAGTACAGAATATGGATTACAATGGCTTCCCCCTCCCATAACGTCCCTCCAACCCGCAACCCTCCCCTTATCCACTCCCTCTCCCCTTCCATTCATATCAAGATTCATTTTCGATTCTCTTTATACACAGAAGATCAGTTGAGCATACATTAAGTAAAGATTTCAACAGTTTGCTCCCACACAGAAACATAAAGTGAAAAATACTGTTTGAGTACTAGTACTGTTTTTCTCTCCTCCAGTCAGCTTTGTGAATTTCCCCAGTGGGGCTTCAGGCCTCGTTCCCTCTAGGCTCTTTCTGCCTTTCCCACCAATGTCTCCGGTTACCAATGTTTTTGTCTCACCTCCCCTTCCAGTGCTGGCCCACAGACTCTGTGGCTCGGATTCTGTGGCAGCTCAGCTCCCAGAGCTCGGCTCCTGGGGCTCAGCTTCCACATGTTGGGCGACTTGCTCTCCCCGTAGGTCCTCTGTGTCACATCCACTAGATCTGGAAGAGTTTCCTCTGCAATTTTTTTTTGTGATCTTTTTCCTGAGGTTACAGTAACTTCACTTTTATTAAACTATCTTTTCCCGGAATATCGGTGCACACCCTCACTATTCCGCCATCTTGGCTCCTCTTCAAGACTAATGTCTGCAAATACTAACCAATAGAATAAAAAAGGGAGAGAACGATCCAACATGGGAAGCGAGATACACAGCAGACTCATAGAATGGCAGATGTCCTAAACAGCACTCTGGCCTCAGAATCAGCCCTTAAGGCATGCAGATCCGGCTGAAAAGCCCATGAGACTATTTCAGGCATGGAAAGCCAAGACACTCTGGAAAAAAAAAAAAATGACCTAAATGAAAGATCTCCGCAAGTGAGATCCCAGTGGAAAGAACGGGTCATCAAAGAAGGTGGTACCTTTCTCTGAAGGGAGGAGAGAACTTCCACTTTGACTACGACCTTGTCTAAATATGATCAGAGTCAGTGAACTCAAAAGGCTTCTATAGCCTTGGCAACTCATGAAAAGAGCCTAGGGTGATTACTGATGCCATAAACAAGAGTGTCAAATTGTTAAGTCAACAACAGGAGTCACTGTGCACTTACTCCTCATGTAGGATCTCTGTCCTTAATGTGCTGTACATTGTGATTCAATGCTATAACTAGTACTCAAACAGTATTTTTCACTTTGTGTTTCTATGTGGGTGCAAACTGTTGAAATCTTTACTTAATATATGCTAAACTGATCTTCTGTATATAAAGAGAATTGAAAATGAATCTTGATGTGAATGGAAGGGGAGAGGGAGCGGGAAAGGGGAGGGTTGCGGGTGGGAGGGAAGTTATGGGGGGGGGGAGACATTGTAATCCATAAGCTGTACTTTGGAAATTTATATTCACTAAATAAAAGTTAAAAAAAACAACATTTTAATGTAAGCACTCAAATAGGATCTTTAATTTTCTTTTTGCAATGATGGAATATTTAAAAAAATGACTGTAGTTATGTCTGAACACATGTTCAATTACACCTTAAAACACTCATTTGTGTACTTTTTGGGTGAATTGTGTCACGTGTGAGTTATATATCAATCAAGTTTTTTTTAAAGAAATTGACAGCCTTGTGTCAATTAAATCTGTAATGGTGGTGGAAGGGTAGAATATCAAATCCTTGCTAAAACTATAGGCAATGCTGAAACACCACACTGTCTTAAAAATCCCTATTCTACTGAGTTCCTCTTGAGGGTTTGTCATAGTTCAGATTGTCCTTTCACCCAAACTTATTTCTTCCCTTCCTTTTCATAAATGTAGATTTTTTCCCTAGAAATCTTTTATTTAAAATATACAAACTTTGGGGCCCGCAATGTGGCGCAGTGGGCTAACATCATGGCCTGAAGCGCTGGCATCCCATATGCGCGCCAGTTCTAGACACAGCCGCTCCACTTCTGATCCAGCCCTCTGCTATGGCCTGGGAAAGCAGTTGATGATGTCTCAAGTCCTTGGGCCCCTGCACCTGTGGGGGAGACCCAGAAGAAGCTCCTGGCTCCTGGTTTCGAATAGGCCCAGCTCTGGCTGTTGCGGCCAATTGGGGAGTGAACCAGTAGATGGAAAACCTCTCTCACTCTCTCTCTCTTCCTCTCCTTCTCTCTCTGTGCAACTCTGACTTTCAAATAAATAAATAAATCTTTTAAAAAAAGAGGAAATAAAGTATACAAATTTCACGCATTTCATAAATACAACTTTAGGAACACAGTGATCAAAAACGTCCTATAATAATGACAGAGTAGTCTCAATCTCTAGTATGCTTTGTATTTTGTGCTCTGAGCCTATTTTCACAAAATCGGAGTTATCAATAGCTACTTAGATGAAGCCAACAGTGCATTTTTTAACATTTCAGTCATTAAGTATAAATCTTAAAACCATCCTAATTAGTTATGCTACCCTTTTTTCCCCACCTGGGTTTGATTTGCTTTCATGATTTCTCCTCAGGGACAATGGTTGATTACATTTACATTATTCAAATTTCACTTTTGAAATGACTATAATTAAGAGCCTCTGTCCAAGTTTTCATGAATTAAATTATTTTTCATTCATGTTTGCCATAGTCCAGCTTTTGTTCTTTTCCTTTGGATTGGATTTTAAGATCAGAGAGGTCTATTTCTGTGATGTTGTATTTTGTTTTATGTAAAAAACATATGTGTATGCACTTACAAAGCTAATAAACACAGGAATTATAATCAAGTTTTCTGTTATAAAATGTTCATTTAAAATAAACTTTTTCCCCATTTTTCTCAAATGATGACTTTGTAGGAATACATTTAATTAGGGTATAAGTACCTAATATTCTTACAAAATTTTGGGAAACAACGTTTCAACTGCCATTACAGAAATCAGCATGCACCATTAGTGATTATCTTCGAAACCCATAGATTCTTTGCTATGTTCAAGTTAAAACAAATATAGAGTCTAAAAGTGACATTTGCTCCAAACACATTTGAACAACCACATTTAGGAGATGCAGAGAGCAAAAGTAGTCTTTAAACCATTAGGAAATATCTTGATGTAGGAACTTTCTGACTATCAAGACCAGATGTTCTATTTTAAGTTCATTCCTCTTTTATTCACTGGCAATATACTGTGTCACTATCAAGAGTATGTACAGGCATCAACATCTGTGATATATTTGGTCAATCTTCTTGGTCAGTGCACTCTTGAAAGTATTTTTCAAGTTTTTACCCTTTTCAAGCACTCTTTATTTTCTCTGCTTAATAACACAGGATACACTTCACATAAAATGTATATAATATATAATTTTAAATTTTGTAGTTACTCTGGTCAATAAACAGATACATTCCTGAATTTTAGTTCCCTTAAAATGTCTATCAGAGAGAATGAGATTAAAAATGCCTACCTTAAAATTATATGCCATTAAAGAGCTGAAAAGTAAAACAACGATTATTACTCAGCTTAACATGGCCAAAATCCAAAACACTGACAAGAACTTAATGGCTTCCAAGCATGTGGAGTAACAGAAACTCTCCCTTGTTGCTAGGAATTCAAAATGATACAGATTCACTGGAAGGCTTTTTTGGCAGTTTCTTAAAGATATAAACAGAGGGGCAGTCAACATATGATGCTGTAACCCCTGCTCCTGGGCATCTACGAAAATGTACTGAAAACACATTTCCTGCAGGTAGATATTTATAGCAGCTTTATTTGTAGTTGCCCATATGTGAAAGCAACCAAAAGGTTCTCTCACAGTAACTGGACAGATAAATAAAGTTGACAGGTGCAGACAATGGATGTTTATGCATACTGAAAAGAAATAAAGTGGGTGGGTGTTGGTTGCAGCAGTTAAGACACTGCTCAGGACACCTCCATTCCCTATCAGAGTGCCTGAGTTCCAGTCCTAGTTTGCTTTGGATTCCAGCTTCCTGCTAATTCACACTTCAGAAGCCAGCAGATAACTGCTCAAGTACTTGGGTCCCTGCCACCAATGTGGAGAACTGGATTGTGTTCCTGGCTCTTGGCTTCAACCTGAACTGCTCCTAACTGTTAGGAGCTTTCAGGAATGAACCAGCAGATGGGAAATTTTTGTCTATTTCTATCATTCTTTCAAATTAAATTAATTAATTAAAAATTCTTGATCCGTAGAAAGACATGAAGGAGATATAAATGCATATAAGTAATGAAAGTGTTCATTTTGAAAAGGCTATATATTTGGTATTCAGATTAAATAACATTCTAGAAAAGCCAAACATATGGAAGAAGTGAAATGATCAGTGGTTTTCAAAAGGCAGAAGGGAGGAAAGGATGAATAGGTAGAAAAGAATTGTAGGGCAGCTGAAATTGCTATGATACTATTATGGTGGATCGATGCCATTATGTATCTATCAAAGCCTAGAGAATGGAAAGCATCAAGTGTGAACACTAATGTGAACTATGGTCTTGAGGTGGTAATGATGTGTCAGTGTAGGTTCATTGATTCTATAAAATGTCTCATTATGATGCCGGATGTCAGCATTGGGAGAGGGTGTATAGGGGTAGGGCAGAAGATAAATAGAAGCTTTCTGTACATTCCACACTGTTTTGCTGTGACAGTAAAAATGCTCTCAACATAAAAGTTACTGATTTAAAAATATTTATGTATTTTTTAAAAGTCCCATCACATGGAATATAAAAATAAATTCATTGTGCAAAAAATTTTGAATATCTAACAGAAGGGTAAGTCCTCAAAAAGCTATTGAAAATGTGTGTTATGAAAAAATTATAGGCCAGTGCTGCAGCTCACTGCAGCACCGGCACCTCAGGTTCTAGTCCCGGTTGGGGCGCCAGATTCTGTCCTGGTTGCTCCTCTTCCAGGCCAGCTCTCTGCTGTGGCCCGGGAAGGCAGTGCAGGATGGCCAAGTCCTTGGGCCCTGCATCCGCATGGGAGACCAGGAGGAAGCTCCTGGCTCCTGGCTCCTGGCACCTGGCTCCTGGCTTTGGATCGGCGTAGTGCGCTGATCGTAGTGGCCATTTTGGGGATGAACCAACAGAAGGAAGACCTTTCTCTCTGTCTCTCTCTCTCACTGTCTAACTCTGCCTGTCAAAAAAAAATTATAAACAATTTTTAAATTTTTTTGCAACAAAGTAAGCTTAACTTTTAATTATATTTTCTATGGAAATTTTTTTTTCTTTTAGATTTATTTATTTGAAAGTCAGACTTACAGAGAGTCAGAGACAAACAGAGGGACAGAGAGAGCTTCTATCTGCTGGTTCACTTCTTAGATGGCCAGGACTTCACCAGGCCAAGGACAGGAGCCAGGAGCTCATCCTGGTCTCCTACATGGGTATCAGGGGCCCAAACACATGGGCCATTTTTTGAAGGCCATTGGCAGGGAGCTGGATATGAAGGGAACAGCCAGGACACAAACCTGCTAAAGGGCATGTTGTCCCTTCCTGTTCCTTTCTTTCCCTACCTTTTCCCTCCTCTCCATTTTTTTCTCTTCTAATTGCGACCCTTGGTGGGGAACCAGGTGCAACCTCCCCTAGACTCCAAGCAAAACAACTAGTAAATTTGATGAGCTGCACAGGCCAGCTTGTGAAGAAGGTAAGTGGAAAAGTACCCAGAGGCTTCAAAGAGCCCCCTACTCCCTACTGGCCACTAGTTGTAAAGTCTTCTCTCTCTTGCCTGACAGTGGGAAACTCCCTCCTTTACCAGATCAAACTCCAGTCCTAACTGTGCTTTGTGCACAGTGTCCTCAGGGACTGTCGCCAACCTCTTTGCTTCAACAAAGCAACCTGTCTCTGTTAAGGTCAGTCTCTGTCTCCTTTTCCATCTCTACTTTCTGGGGGTATGAAAGGCCAGAACCCCGAGCTATTCCAAACCTAACACCTGCACCTATGTGGAATGCAAGGCTGCAAATGTCATCCCCTCTATTAACTTTTTGAAATATAATTGTACATTAAGAATGTATTATAAGCCTCAGAATTTATATATCATAACACACTTTATTATTATAACAACAGCTTTAGTTTACGAAGTCTTATAAGATTATGCTTATTTGCTTCTTGCCAATTAATCTGAAATATGGGCAGAATTTCTATTATGAGAATTTCATAATTATTTTGTTATTTGCAAACACATAGCAAAGAGAAATTTCTGTGACACAGGGCTGCATATTTCAAATTCAGAAGACTATGATTAAAGACTAAGCTTATGAATAGTCACACTTTTCCTTTTGATTCAGTTGACTAAGTTGACAAAGCAGGTCAACTTTTTCCTGAACCTGCTCTTCATCTGTAAAGTGAGTTAAAATCAGTGGCTTTTAACGGCCCTTCCCATGAATAGGGACTAAAAACATCCTTGAAGCCATTTAAGCTGGTACCAAGCTTTGACCACAAGAAAAGGGTGCTGGTATTTTGATTCTGAGTATTTATTCAGGATTCTAGTCAAGCAAATAGAAAATGCAGTGAACCGTCACAATTAATATATTTTAATAATTTTTTTTGTTTTCCTCTAAAGATATTGATTTACAGTTCAATATAAAATGAATCCAATTTATCAAAATTGAACTCATTTTTGTAAAAGCATTGATTAAGATGTTGGAGTCTCAGGGAGATGTTGGCTATGTTTATGACCTTGAGTTTGGTGATGGTATCATGGGTGTTCACATATGTCCAAATTCATCCAGTCATGCACATAAAGTATGTACAGTTCTTTGTATGTCAATTGTACCTCATCATAGCTATTTAAAAAAAGAAATTAGAACCCTAGAAATGAAGAAATAAAACACTGAATAGGGCCTCACACAAACATGTAGAAACATAGTAACTTGAATTTAAATATCCTCGTTCATTCACATCCAGAGTGGAAGACACGTTCATGCATGGTACAAGGAACTTGAAATTTTACATGAAAAATCATATTATTATACTAGAAAATGTTGCTGGGACCTAATAATTTTATGTGTCACAGTAAGCATCAGAACCTCCTGGGTAATTATTTCAGAACAAATATGCCTGTGACCAGCTCTCCAGAATGCTTGGTTGAGCAGCTCCCGTGTAAACTATGCGCTGCTCCACCAATTGTGAAGAACAGCTCTTCTAATGGCTGTAAAAAGGGTCTTTATGTGAATGTTCTCTATCAGCGACACTAAACATCTTTTTATTAACTAACCGTCTGTGATTAGAGCATTTCTGACTTTGCCCTTTTCTCCCTCTTCATGGAAATTTCTACACTTTTAACAGTCCCCCTCATCCTTAAAAACACAAACCAGTTATGGTCATTCTGTGAAATCTTCTCCCGGGGTAATATCTGTAATGTGTCCCATCCACTGGATTATCAGTTTACAGAGAGGTAAAATACTGCTAAACAGTAGCAATAAATATTGCCTTACAAAATTGCTTAAAATGAACATTTTATTTCATGGTGACAATTCAACTGCAATAAGATCATAGCAATTCAATGTCATGACACTGTGGTTCGCAGACAATACCAACTTCATTTCTTTTTGTTGTTTTTTTGGCAGCAGCAGCACTTAAAGGGCAATTTTGTGAAAACTCAGCTAATATTCTTGGCAGATATTTAACCTTATGAAAGGAAATCACTTATCTGGGACTCCAGTATTTTCATTTCAGTGACATTTAAAATGGAAATGAGTCCATTTTCTTTTCAGATTTTTTGAATATGCTTTGGTTCAAAATTAAAGCCATTCAGTGAATTATTTCAAATAGTACAATATCAGAATATAAAGGGATTTAAAAAGAAGACTTTTTCAATGTATTCTTATAGTAAATGTAATATATTATGTGCATTGATATTTACAACAAATAAGGCACATAAATTTGTGTCTAATAGCCTAATGATTTCTTATATATAATGAATTAATATTTAAATTTATTGATATACTCACACAACACAATTTTTATTTTCATTTTGTTTGAAAGGCAGAGAGAAAGAGAGAGACCGAGATCTTCCATCCACTGATTCATGCTCAAATGCTTGCAGCAGCCAGGACTGGACCAGGTAGGAGCAGGAAGCCTGGAAGTCAACCTGGGTTTCATGCATGGGTACCAGGAACTCAAGCAGTGGGGCCATCATCTGCTGCCTCCCAGGTGCCCGTTAGCAGGAAGCTAGAATTGAAAGCAGAACAGACACTCAAATCCAGGGATTCTGATATGGCTGTCCCAATCACTATCTAACCAATAAGCCAAAAGTCTAGCTCCAGGCCGGCGCCGTGGCTCACTAGGCTAATCCTCCGCCTTGCGGCGCTGGCACACCGGGCTCTAGTCCCGGTTGGGGCACCGGATTCTGTACCAGTTGCCCCTCTTCCAGGCCAGCTCTCTGCTGTGGCCAGGGAGTGCAGTGGAGGATGGCCCAAGTGATTGGGCCCTGCACCCCATGGGAGACCGGGAGAAGTACCTGGCTCCTGCCATCGGATCAGCGCGGTGCGCCGGCTGCAGCATGCCAGCGTGGCGGCCATTGGAGGGTGAGCCAGCGGCAAAGGAAGACCTTTCTCTCTGTCTCTCTCTCTCACTGTCCACTCTGCCTGTCAAAAAATAAAAAAAAAAAAAAAGTCTAGCTCCAAACAAGGTAATTCAGATAACTCAAGCATACATATTGTGGCTTTAATCATCTCAGCAAATTAACATTTATTGTGAAATTAATAGCTTTTTAATTTTACATCATTATAACACTAAATAAATAATTGATAATTATTTAAATCATAAATAATTTCTAAAGTGCTGTCACTTTTATTAAAGATTTTTAATGTGTTTTAATAAAATACTGTAAATGAAATTCATTACAGTAACTTAAGCATTTTGGTTACATATGGTTTTCCATATGTTGGGCTGTCTTCCCCCTTGTCTCAGAATACAACATGTCCAAATCTAAAGGCAATTTGGATAACATGCATCTTAATGGGGAAGGAAAACGATACTTTGCTCCCTACCTAGCGCACCTATTTTTTAAAATGAAAGCACCTGTAAAGTCTTTTCATGGCTCTTTTTTCTCTGTTTCCTATGCTATTCTTTCATTTACTATTCAACAACCATCTTATCAGTTTGCAAAATTAACCTGGCTCAAGCAACTGCTCCACATTTCCTATTACTTTGCATTGAGCAGTCAACAAACCAAAATGTAATTAACATTGCCAAACAAAACAAGGCAAAACAGGAAAGTCAGCCAGTGTCTTCTTTCATGTATTCTCTTCTTAGTTTTACACTTCTCTTTTTATGTCTGGAGAAGAGTGTTGTGTGACTTCAAAATATCTGAATCATAATTCTAGTGAGTAATATAAACATACACATATAATATAGAACTGTCTCACTGTCAAAAGGGTTTCATCACTTTTATTTATTTATTTATTTGACAGAGTTAGTGAGAGAGAGACACAGACCTTCCTTCCATTGGCTCACCCCTCAAATGACCTCTAAGGCCGAAGCTATGCCGATCCAAAGTCAGGAGCCAGGTGCCTCCTCCTGGTCTCCCATGCAGTGCAGGGGCGCAAGCACCTGGGCCATCTTCCACTGGCTTCCCGGGGACCACAGCAGAGAGCTGGATTGGAAGAGGAGCATCCGGGACTAGAACCTGGCGCCCATATGGGATGTCCGCGCCACATGGCAGAAGATTAACCAAGTGGGCCATGGCACCGGCCCAGGGTTTCATCACTTCTTATATCAACATGATGTGCACCAAGCCTCAAACATAAAAGTCCTATGGGGGATAAAGCACAAAAAAATGTCTAAGTATTGTAGCCATGGCTTGGAAATAAGTAGGAATGTGTTTTCTGTTGGAAATTGTCTAGCAGCAAGCCTTCAAAACAACAGAAATGAGTGGGCGTGTGGCACAGTGGTTAAGCAGCTACTTGACTCTTTTCCTCCTGCATGGGAGTGGCAGAGTTTGGATCTTGTCTCTGCTTGTAATCCAGCCTCTTGCCAGCGTGCACCTTGAGAAGCAACAGGTGCCAGTACTCGAGTCCCTGCCACCCGCACAAGAGACCCAAACTGAGCTCCAAGATTCTGGTTTCTGCCTCGTCCAGCACTGGCTGTTGGGGAACGAACCAGTGATGGACGACCCCTCTCTCTCTCTCTCTGTTTTTAAAGTAAATTATTAAATTATTAAGATAATCATCTTAAAAAAAAATTTAAAAATGCTCTGGTTTGTATATGTGATATTAGCCCATTTCCGGGGTGTAAATATTTCCTGTATAGCTACTTTTGTACTACCAATGTGATGTCAGTGAAGGCAAAGTTGCTAAGAGATGTGTTCTAGAACAACATTCTTTGTTATTCCTCCCTTATAGAGTTGACAAGAGTGTTTTATAGCAAATCATTAAAGCTTCATATTTTTAATGCCTCAACAGTCCCACAGAGAAGTTATGAGCACTCTGCCTGGACAATCAAGTACATCAGGATGAGAAGACAGGGCTCCGCCACATTTCCCTTCTTGCCCTCTCCTGTCTGTTGTCTAGTAACATGCATATGCACCAGCAAATTCCTCTACTGCTTTTGCTTGTATATTCCATCCTGACCCTCAAGAAAGGCGATTATCCATGGAATGTCTGTCTGTCTGTCTCTCCTCTCCTTTCCATCTTCTCCTTAATTCTATTCCCTGGAAACTCCTCCTGTATGTTCCCCTTTGTGATGGGAAATGCTTCTTGTCAGTAGAAGCAGTTAATATAAGATTCTTTTGTTCCCTGTGCTTCTCTGAATATAATTTCTACAGTCATGTTGGACTGATCTTTAAAGACCCCAAAGGGTGTCTTACTCCTCTATTTACAATGTAACTGTAGATGAAAGTAAATATTAAGAAATTAATTAAGATGTGATTTGTTTTAAGCACTTATTTTCATAACATAATTTATATGATCTCTCTTTTAATGATGGCTATGTTTAACAATAACCATGCAAAACTGACTCCCACTCCTGACACATAATAGATCTGCCCTATCTCTAGTAGTAGACGTCTTTCATACCTTTTACTAGTTGACGTTAAGTACCTGAACTAATGGAGATTATTACTTTGTTTTGGTAATTAAGAATTTTGTAATCAAATGAAAATTAAATTTAAAAATACAATATATCTTTGTTGATCCAAAAGAAATCCTTGTATAAACATAATCAAACATCATCTATTGAAAGCAACATGATCGTTCCTCTGCCTTTTTCTTTATGTTATTTATTAATTCATTTTTCAACATATGGGTAATTGAAAGAAATGAGAAGATAATGGAGGCAAAGTGTTGCACCACTAAATTTGTTCAGTATTTTCATCTTGGATAAAGCTGTAGTTTGCACTTGACTCTCAGTTATCTCATTTGTGTATATGGAAATAAATAAGTTGAAAATCAAATGCCATTCTTGGAGTCATGTACATAATGCTATGTTCAAGATACCCACAGAGTGAGATATAAAGAATAAATTCTGGTGTTCTCCTAACAGTGGCCTGATTATACTTCACAATAATATACTACATGCTCATTATCTGATTTAATTGGTTCATAATGTATGCAGGGTTGGATTATTACATGATACCATATGTAAATATCCTATTAGTCAATATGAGAGAGAGAGAGAGAGAGAGAGAATAAGGAACAAAGGTATAAAAATGCTCATTCTTTTAAAACCATTGCACTGAAATATTTCTTGATTCATGCAAATGAAGGATACACTAAAGTAAGGCCATTCTTTATCTGGAAATTTTATCGACCTCTTGACCATCTCTAATTAAGCCAGTAATGGACACCTTCACAAGCTGGTTCTTCATACTCTTTATCATTTCAAATCTCTTCAGATCTGAAATTAGAATCTATTGTTCAACTCATGTGGCTGGAATGGTAATGTGTAATCATAGTTATCTATATAAACAGACACTTATTATCTAAAAAAGGAAAAGAAATCCTTTTAGAAAAGGAACACTATATAAACAGAGAAACAGGGGGGAAGGATATGGAAAGTCCAAAAAATTTACAATTCTTGGCCCCAGTTTCTTCTTCAGCTCCCTTGTACTCCTGCTTTTGGTTACTGAGGTATTGTTAATTTGGTTTTGTTAGATATTGTTAAAGTATTAAACAATATAGGGGTCTTAAGGGCATCTGTGTTACTGGCTCTGTTTGTGTCAAAATGAGCTACACACTCATGGCTTCCTACAATACATTATATATATAGAGAGAGAAAGAGCTAGTGCACCTCATCCAGGTATAAGAGTTAGTACACCTCATCCAGGTATAAGAATTTTTAAGAAAAAAGAAAGAAAAATGAAACATAATGTGTTAGTCACCCTTTCTTACTATAGGGAAGTTCCTGAAGCAGGCTAACTTCATAAAGAAAAAAGGTTTATATAATGCAGTTTTGGAGGCTGAAACTCCATTGGGCCCACTGACATATTGGAATCCTGACAAGAGTGTGTGCAAGAGTCAGCGATCACATCTTCAAAGAGAAAGGCTGGAGCGCCATGGTCCCTTCCAAGAGCATGCTCCACGTGACCACAGTACTTCTTACACTGCCGGAAGGGTTTCATCGTTTCTTACATCAGCACGCTGTGGACCAAGCCTCAAACATACAAGGTCTTCGGAGGATAAAGCACACAAAAGTCTGGGTATTATAGGTGTGGCTTGGAAATAAGTAGCAATGGAGGAAATGAGTAACTGTACATAATTCCAAAATACAACATTCTCCCAATTCTCTAATATTTTTTTTAACTTTTATTTAATGAATATAAATTTCCAAAGTACGATTTATGGATTACAATGGCTTCCCCCCATACCGTCCCTCCCACCCACAACCCTCCCCTTACCCACTCCCTCTCCCCTTCCAATTACATCAAGATTCATTTTCGATTATCTTAATATACAGAAGATCAGCTTAGTATACATTAAGTAAGGATTTCAACAGTTTGCTCCCACACAGAAACATAAAGTGAAAAATAATAGATGATTTTTTTAAAATGATGATGAAATCAGATCAGACCTATTGTCATGTTTAATCCCAGTGAGAGTCAAGTTGGGAGTTGATAATTTCTTTTTTTCTTTCTTTTTTTTTTTTTTTTACAGAGGATCAGTTTAGTATACATTAAGTAAAGATTTCAATAGTTTGCACCCCCATAGAAACACAAAGTGAAATATATTGTTTGAGTACTCGTTATAGCATTAAATCTCAATGCACAGCACATTAAGGACAGAGATCCTACATGAGGAGTAAGTGCACAGTGACTCCTGTTGTTGACTTTACCAATTGACACTCCTGTCTATGGCATCAGTAATCTCCCTATGCTCCAGTCATGAGTTTCCAAGGCTATGGAAGCCCTCTGAGTTCTCCGACTCTTATCTTGTTTAGACAAGGTCATAGTCAAAGTGGAGGTTCTCTCCTCCCTTCAGAGAAAGGTACCTCCTTCTTTGAAGACCTGTTCTTTCCACTGGGATCTCACTCACAGAGATCTTTTGCCAGAGTGTCTTGGCTTTCCATGCCTGAAAATACTCTCATGGGCTTTTCAGCCAGATCCGAATGCCTTTAGGGCTGATTCTGAGGCCAGAGTGCTATTTAGGACATCTGCCATTCTATGAGTCTGCTGAGTATCTCACTTCCCATGTTGGATCACTCTCCCCTTTATTTATTCTATCGGTTAGTGTTAGCAGATAAACAAGTCTAGTACCTGCTAACCAATTCTCTAATATTAAGGGTCCTTTTTGTGCTTTTTGGTAAATATTTATCAAGTGACCCAGTTAATCATTCTTATCAATTATGAGGAGGCAATGCAGAGTATCATTCCTGCCCTGTGTGAAGTTAACAAATTCTTGGAAGACTGCCACAAATACACCAAAGAAGAGTTTATAATAACAGTAAGCATAACACTTGACTCTTAGTCTCTGTGGATTGGACATTCTTCTCCACCTTCATAATCTTCTTTATTTAAGGTATCTGTGAATTAGGACCCAGGTCTTTAAACAGATAGCAAATGATATATCAAAACCGATTTTATCAAAATTTATGCAGGTTGTGACGATTTCATTAGTGTTTGTTCACTGAACTGCCATCTGCAAACTCTGCAGGACCTTTGATCTTTCCCATTGTGTATTTGACCAGCTGTAGAATGATATTTTAAAAAATTTAATTTAAACAATATCATAGTGGCACAGAACTTTTGATTTTTAAATTTCAAACCTTATTTTTCTTGCCTTCTCAATAAAGTACTGATCATCTTCTCTTTGTTTTTAGATTCCACAAAAGTATACTTCCATATAATAATTCACAATTACTTAACTCTTTGCCATCTATCAATGCTGAGGAAACGTCCTAAATTCTTATCTTCTGAGAACTGCGAAATTACACTGATACAAATGTGTATATCTATCAATCAGCTCGTAGGTATCTCTGTAAAGAAGAAAGCAAAATGACAACAAAAGATAATGAGTTACAGACATGATATCTTTATAAAGAAGTGAATTCATATGAACTGTAGAAGAAGGTAAAAGGCAGTATGGGAAAATACTATTTTAATGTAATTGCTTTCTGAATTTTGAACCTGACTAAACACAAATGTAAGCACATTCCTGGAGGAAAAAAAAAACTCACATAACTGATTCTATAATCTGAAAATTAGTTTGTAGCAGTCAGAATTTCTTTAAAATTTTAAACTGATGAATCACAGCAATAACTTAAAAAAGTACTTATTGTATTTTCAACATATAAATATATGATGAATTAATATGAAGCAGCTCTATATAACTGTAGCTTCAATTTTATAATCTACTTTATGTTAATTTTTAAATTTGAATTTTAAGTGTTAAATCTGTCATATCTGGTTCTTGCCTTTAATTTAGTAATTTTACATTTTGCCGCAAATTCAAAGCATATTCTTAGACACAAACTGTCTGTACTTTAAGGTGATGTCTTGCAAAACTAATATGGACTCTTGGTTTCAAGGATAGTGCTCTTCGTATTCCTCAGATATTTTAACATCCTGCAAGGAGGTTGTGTTCATGGAGTCCCTGTGGAGCACAGAAATGCTCCCAATGCACCTTCACTGTCCTTGATGTCTCCAGTTGTACCAGTGAAGTGAGGAGATTACTTCCTCCAGGTACCACTCTGTTAAGCAAGATGAATTATATTGTTAGTTTTTTTTTTTCCTACAAAAAGCTTTACCAGTGTTACCTTTTTTGGAAATTATCTATCACTACCCCCTGAAAGGGCATGTCTGGGGATCTCTGTGCCTCTGAACTATTTCAATGTATTTTCATCTGTCTCATGGGACATAATGGCCAAGCTTTGACTTTCCTTTAATGACAAGGACCATCACATGAAGTACAGAGTGAACAAATGGTTGCAAATGTTATCTATCACTGCAGAATATTGCTACACATTTAGAAATTTAAAATATAATCAATTTATTTATTTATTTATTTATTTTTATTTTTTGACAGGCAGAGTTAGACAGAGAGAGAGACAGAGAGAAAGGTCTTCCTTTTCCATTGGTTCACCCCGCAAATGGCTGCTACGGCCGGTGTGCTGCACTGATCCAAAGCCAGGAGCCAGGTAATTCCTCCTGGTCTCCCATGCAGGTACAGGGCCCTAGCACTTGGGCCATCCTCTACTGCCTTCCTGGGCCACAGCAGAGAGCTGGACTGGAAGAGGAGCAACTGGGACAGAACCAGGGCCCCGACCGGGACTAGAACCTGGGATGCCAGCAGCACAGGTGGAGGATTAGACAAGTGAGCCACAGCGCAGACCCAATTTATTTATTTATTACTTCACACTGTTGCAAGTGAGTTCAGACTTTGTTTAGCTAGATCCGATTAAGGACTTCAACCTTACTGTTGGCAAGATCTCACCTGTGGTCTAACTGAACAGAAATACACTTTGTCTCACTGATGATTAGAAGAATTTAACTGTTTGCAGGCTATGGACTAAGAGTCTGAGTTTCGTGCTAATTTTTGGCCAGAGAATGTCCTCAAATCTTTGCCTCTGAATGTACACAGCACAGCAACTTGCTGCTTCTATGCCAGTATCTATCTCTGTGAATGAACATGCTGCTCTAGTTTTATGCAGCATAATCATGTAATCATACATCACATGCAAAAAAATATTAAGTCTGTCACCTTTGTCATGTTTTGTTGGATAGTAGCAATGTCACAGGTCCTGCCACACTCAAGGAGAGGTGGTAACACAAAGGTGTGAACACCAGCAGGCAGGAATCATATAATCTACTTTAGAATCTGTGTCCATCAAAGGACCTTGTTTTCCCCAAATTGCCTGAAAATATTCTGTGCTTAAGTCATGTCACCCTGTTCTCAAGTTCCCCGATCCCTTGTTCTTTGAGCCCCAGCTAGCTTCATTCTAGGAACGTCTATGTGCCTGGACCAGATGACATTGCCCGAGAGAACCTACAAATGACCTTTGAATTCCCTTGCAACCTGATATGATCCCTGTAAGGATATCCCTCTAAAAATGTGTTTTCTTATTATTCTTGTTACTCTTAATACATAGACATCAGAAAATATCTATAGAGGCATAATAAAAATATATTCAGCCCTGCTGCTTTCTCCCTTCTCAGATATTATTTCAGTGGCTTGCACTTTTAAATTGAAGTGCTTTTCTCCACCATTTTGAGAACAGATGTGAGCCATCTGTTTTTAATCAAAAATCCATATTAAATTACACCTTTAATTCTGGTGATAAGTAGGAAAAACATCTAAATGTAATTTGACTTGTGTATATGGTTTCTTCATTAGGTTTATTTCCTTTTAGATATGTCAAAACCTCATTAGCTTGAATGCTGATGATGTAATGAGGAGATTAAGAATCTGTGTGCCATCGAAAACATGAGGAGACACAGAAACAAATCTGAATTACATAAGCATGCACCAAGGGGATCATTAAGTAATTTGGTTCACTTAACATTATATGCCCACGTGACTCTTCCATATTTTAAAGTCAGAATGAATTTGAGACTGCTTTTGAATTTACTATCCAGTGCTCTTCATTCTAAGAATCTACCCCCAAAAGACTGGGTTTAAAAACCTGAATATTTCCATTTATCTTATTTACATAGTTTAAAATCATTTTGTTTGTTTGAAAGGAAGAGAGAAAGACAGAAATCTCTCAACCCACATAGTCTTTAAATAAAGACTTAAAATGGGATGTTTGTACATGATATGGATTTTTTAAAAAATCATCCCCTTTTTTGTTAAATTCATAGTTCTGGAAGGAGAATTTATCCTAAAAGATTCAAAGCTTTTCTGTCTAAAGGAGAATTTACTCTACAGTTACAGATAAGCTAGAGAATTATAGAATCCTAGCCCTAAAATTTCTTCATTATATCCAAGAGCATAACCAAAGGAGGTTTCTCTCCCTGCTCGTTAGATGCGCTGCCAGCACATGCTGCCACAGCACAATCCCATGTTCCACAAGGGATAAGAGAGAAGGCAGCTGATTAGGACAGCTGTGGTGAGCCTCCTTTCTGGCAGGTGCCTGCCTCCCCCTGGAGAACACACTGTTGTTCCTTTGATGCCACCTCCACACTCTGGTTTTTTGGAGATATCCACAATCTATATTACAGCCCTGTTCTTGGTCTCAGACAGTTCTGTCTCTCCAAATCACAGTCAAGATTTGTCACAGGATTTTATCTATAATAGATGCCAAAATAAATTCTATCAAAATCCCATATTTTCTTTGGCTTTTATATTTTTTATCGTCTTAACAACATGGCATATTCCAAAATACCCAAAGCACCCATGAGAGAGCAGAACAAAAGTGAAGCAGGTAGATGCTTTGGAAAGAATCTTAGAAGCTGTGAGACTTTGGGACAGGGTAGCTGGGCAGGAATCAGACTGATCTGCTTATACTCTATCAAACACTAATCAAAGAGTGAAAGAAACTTCATGGGATGTGTGCCTCTTCAAACAGAAGAACACTGCAGAAGTGTCCCTTTTAGGCCAAAAACCTGAGAGGAGAGAGAATCTTGTGCAATGTAAATGCTAAGGCCCAAGGATTAGGCAGGCAGTATGATATTGCTACATTAGGATACGGTGAGTGAGGGAGCTCCATGAGGGACGGTGATAGAACTGTTATTTTGTCATCCTGCCAAATGCTGTGAAAAGTTGGGTCGGATAAAGAGCTGTCAGGTACAGAGAAACATCAGACTATTTCCAAATGCTTCCTACTAAACGGTTAAAGGATTCTGACTTGGCAACCCTGACTTCTGCTCTGTCAAACGGCTGGGGCTAGCTTCCAGAGAACAGAATATCACCAACTTATTGACAAAGAACATATGCACACAGAAAAGAAAAAAGTGGAATAGAAGATAATACTAAGAAATACTTTGAAATCATTGTTTGTTGTATGTTTATTGATTAGAAATTATGTGGCAGGTCTTCTACTCACTGAGGAGGCATCAAAGTCCTGACTTCTCATACTCACAGGAGATGTCATAAGCAAACAAATAAGAAAAGTATGCTGTATGTTAGAAAAGGAAGAAAACTATAGCAGATAAGAATAATAGCCAGGGAATTTGCATTTGTAGGGCAGGGTGTTGGGGTTATAATTCTAAACATGGCAGCTGGAGTGGCTTCCTTGAGAAGTCCACATTTAAGTGCAGTGATACAGAAGGAAATGGGTTCGATAATGCAGCCAGCTATCTGCAAGCAGAGAGGTAAAGGGGAATGAAAGCAGCACTTGCTCAGGTCCTGAGGTGAGACTGTGGGAGGAGTAGGAAGAGCAGGTGCAGAAGCCAGGCCCTGACATTCCACTTGGTACATTCTGGAATAGCTAAAAGGTCAGTGATGGCTGGAGTGGACAGAGCATTACAGAGTGGGCAACATGGTTAGCCACACAAGAACATAAAGGCCATTTGAGAACACAGGACTAAGACTTTATTGTTTGAGAAATGGGAAAATACAAAGTGTCTCCAGATGAGTGAGATGCCATGACTTCTCTTTCAACACTGTGATTCTAGCTGTTGTAGCAGGTGCATATTTTTCACAGTTTTTCTGCAATGTTTATATATTTTTGTTATATTCATAATAAAACTTTCTTTCCTCTTTTTCTTAATGCAAACACTAGGAACTAGGAAAAAAGAGAATCTCCTGGGATTCTGACAAAAAAGTCTGGCCACAGTCAAACATTGGCATTCAAAGATAGCATGCTGCATGACTAAAACATAAAAAATAGAGTATCTGGTGGGGGTCAAGCAAATTTTACCTAAGCTTAGAAAACACCAGTGTACACATCACCTACTGGTGACTGTGTGGTGATAATAACTTAGAGCCAGGCACAGAGAAGGTAAAGGAAGAAATGCAATTCCAATCTGCTTCCTGAAAAGGGGTGATATCCAGGGGAACTTGCTACATTTTTCCTATGATCTTAAAGACTCCTGAACACTTCTCAAATAATTGCTTTTGTTTTTTTTTATGGTTGTTGTGTGAGACAAACCACAGATGGCAGTCACAGGCTGTGACCATGGTCCATTGTTCTGCAGCAAGATTCTTCAGGAAGCTTTGTGCTCCTACCCAGAATGTGAATTATCTATTACAACAAGAGAAGAGTGCCTGGGCTGCCTACAAATTATCTACCAGACATCTCTCTGCATCTAAATAATCTTGCTTGCTCTTCATGTTTCCATACTAACAAGCATAAACCCAGCACTGCCTTGCTGCACATGAGTAGCTGTAAGTGAAAAACCTAGTGAAGACACACCTTCTGTCCTAAGCATATTTTTATGAATGTTCCAGTTTGCTTGTTGAGTACTAGGCTTATGTGAGAGTCATCCCAGAATTAAAAGTAAACTAACCAAAAAATAAGTAGAAGATGCTATGCTTGGACCGATGATGAGAGTGTGCCATAATAAGAATTATGATTAGTAATACTCTATGTAACTGAGGTTTGACTAGGGAAAAATATGAAAAAATTAAAAGTTACTTAAAGCCCTTCTGTTTCCCTCTGGTATATGTTGTCCTGGGTTTTCTCTGCCATCATCACAAAATAGACTGTAAAAGACCTAGCAATTAGTGTTCTCCAGCAATACAAGCAAATGAAAAAAATTAATTAACAATAAAATTCATCTGGAAAAGTATGCTTTTTTATTTTGTTGGTTTATTTATTAAAATGTTTTCTAATACCCATCTCTCAATGTTTTCAGAGTTCCCGAAAAAAGTGAAACAAGTCATTTGTAGTTGGTATTGTGTGCATTGTTTTTAAAGTAGATTTTTTTTTTTTTTACAGCAGAGTTGTGGTCACAGAAAAGGAGAAAAAATACTGTGATTTCCCAAGTCATCCCTGCACCTTTACAACCTCCCCCATATCAATATCGCCTCCCAGAATGGTACAATCAAACAACCTACATTGACATAGTTTTATCCCCTAAGATGCATAGTTTATGTTGGAATTCACTTGTCCAGTTGAATATACTATTTTTCTGAAAAAAAAGTGTATGATGACATGGACCCATCATTGTAGTACCAGGCACAGAGATTCTGTTGCCCTAAAACCCCCATGTTCTGCTAATTCATATCTCCCTCTTTCTTTTTTTTTTAACTTTTATTTAATGAATATAAATTTCCAAAATACGATTTATGGATTACAATGGCTTCCCCCCATACCGTCCCTCCCACCCACAACCCTCCCCTTTCCCACTCCATCTCCCCTTCCATTCACATCAAGATTCATTTTCGATTATCTTAATATACAGAAGATCAGCTTAGTATACATTAAGTAAGGATTTCAACAGTTTGCTCCCACACAGAAACATAAAGTGAAAAATAATAGATGATTTTTTTAAATGATGATGAAATCAGATCAGACCTATTGTCATGTTTAATCCCAGTGAGAGTCAAGTTGGGAGTTGATAATTTTTTTTTTTTTACAGAGGATCAGTTTAGTATACATTAAGTAAAGATTTCAACAGTTTGCACCCCCATAGAAACACAAAGTGAAATATATTGTCTGAGTACTCGTTATAGCATTAAATCTCAATGCACAGCACATTAAGGACAGAGATCCTACATGAGGAGTAAGTGCACAGTGACTCCTGTTGTTGACTTTACAAATTGATACCCCTGTCTATGGCATCAGTAATCTCCCTATGCTCCAGTCATGAGTTTCCAAGGCTATGGAAGCCCTCTGAGTTCTCCGACTCTTATCTTGTTTAGACAAGGTCATAGTCAAAGTGGAGGTTCTCTCCTCCCTTCAGAGAAAGGTACCACCTTCTTTGAAGACCTGTTCTTTCCACTGAGATCTCACTCACAGAGATCTTTTGCCAGAGTGTCTTGGCTTTCCATGCCTGAAATACTCTCATGGGCTTTTCAGCCAGATCCGAATGCCTTTAGGGCTGATTCTGAGGCCAGAGTGCTATTTAGGACATCTGCCATTCTATGAGTCTGCTGAGTATCTCACTTCCCATGTTGGATCACTCTCCCCTTTATTTATTCCATCGGTTAGTGTTAGCAGGTACTAGAGTTGTTTATGTGCTCCCTTTGACTCTTAGTCCTTTCATTATGATCAATTGTGAACTGAAATTGATCACTTGGAATAGTGAGATGGCATTGGTACGTGCCACCTTGATGGGATTAAATTGGAGTCCCCTGGTATGTTTCTAACTCTACCATTTGGGGCAAGTCAGCTTGAGCATGTCCCAAATTATATATCTCTTCCCTCTCTTATTCCCACTCTTATGTTTAACAGGGATCACATTTCAGTTAAATTTCAACACTTAAGAATAACTGTGCATTAATTACAGAATTAAACCAGTCATATTATGTAGAACAGACAAAAAAACTACTAAGAGGGATAATGTATTAAGTTGTCCATTAACAGTCAGGGCTATGCTGATCAAGTCACCATTTCTCATAGTGTCGATTTCACTTCAACAGGTTTCCTTTTTGGTGTTCAGTCAGTTGTCACCGATCAGGGAGAACATATGGTATTTGTCCCTTTGGGACTGGCTTATTTCACTCAGCATGATGTGTTCCAGATTCCTCCATTTTGTTGCAAATGACTGGATTTCGTTGTTTCTTACTGCGGTATAGTATTCTAAAGAGTACATATCCCATAATTTCTTTATCCAGTCTACCGTTGATGGGCATTTAGGTTGGTTCCAGGTCTTAGCTATTGTGAATTGAGCTGCAATAAACATTAGGGTGCAGACCGCTTTTTTGTTTGCCAATTTAAATTCCTTTGGGTAAATTCCAAGGAGTGGGATGGCTGGGCCGAACGGTAGGGTTATCTTCAGGTTTCTGAGGGATCTCCAGACTGACTTCCATAGTGGTTTGAGCAGTTTGCATTCCCACCAACAGTGGGATCTCCCTCTTTCTTAACTCCTGGAAACCACTAATACTTTCATTCTACCCATAGTTTTGTTTTTTTTTGTTTTTTTATTTTTTTTATTTTTTTATTTTTTGACAGGCAGAGTGGACAGTGAGAGAGAGAGACAGAGAGAGAAAGGTCTTCCTTTGCCATTGGTTCACCCTCCAATGGCCGCCGCGGCCAGCGCACTGTGGCCGGCACACCGCGCTGATCCGATGGCAGGAGCCAGGAGCCAGGTGCTTTTCCTGGTCTCCCATGGGGTGCAGGGCCCAGGCACTTGGGCCATCCTCCACTGCACTCCCTGGCCACAGCAGAGAGCTGGCCTGGAAGAGGGGCAACAGGACAGAATCCGGCGCCCCAACGGGGACTAGAACCTGGTGTGCCGGCACCGCTAGGCGGAGGATTAGCCTAGTGAGCCGCGGCGCCGGCCCCATAGTTTTGTTTTGTCATTTCTAGAACGTCAGTTCGTTAGAAACATAGAGTAGATAGGTATTTCATATTGACTTCTTTCAGTTAGTCCTACGTATCTCTTTTCATAGCTTGACAGTTCAGTTCCTTTTAATACTGAATGGCATCCATTATCTGGGTGTACTACAGTTAGTTTTTCTGTTCACCTACTGAAGGACATCTTGTTTGCTTCCAAGTTTGGACAGCTATAACTAGAGCTGTTAAAACACGCCCATTTGCGTATTTGTGTGTGTGTGTTGGGAGGGTACCTGTGCTTTCAATACATTTGGGTAAATCCCAAGAAGTGTGATTGCAGGATTGTATGGTAAGTGTACATTTAATGTTGTAAGAATCTGTCAAATTGTCCTACAAAGTGACTGTATCATTTTACCTCCACTAGCCTCAAATGACACCTCTTGTCTACATCCTTGATAACATTTTGTGTTAGTATTTCAGATTTTGGACATTTAATATATATATTTTAAATTCTGATTGTTGTTTCAATTTGTATTTCTTAAAGGACATATAATATTTTGTGTTTTTCATATGCTTATGTGACATTTTTATACCTCCTTTGATATGGTGTTTATTAAAATTTCTGGTAAATCTTTAATTGAGTTGTTTTCTTACTATTAAGTTTTTTTAAAAAAAATTTGAATAGCAGTGTTTTATCAGATTTGTCTTTTATGAATATTTTCTGCCTGTCTTTGGGTTTCCCATTCTATCTCTCATCAAGGTATTTTGCAGAGCAGGAATTGTTTCATTTTAATGCAATCCAGTTTATCAATTCCTTCCCTCATGGATTATGCCTTTGGTCTCACATCTAAAATGAAGTTGCCAAGCTCAAAGTCATGCAAGTTTTTACTTATGCAATATTTTTCATTAAAAAAATTTAAAGCTGTTATGGAAACTCCTAAATTATTAAATAATGTTAATTGAGTAGATTGACTGAATTAACTAAATTAAACATGAAGTTTTTTTATTTTTATTAACACAAGGAGAACAGATTTCATATATTTCATAGGTACAGTTTAAAGAACATAACCATACTTCCCTTCCTTCTCCCTCCCTCCTCTAACCCCTCTTCTTCCCTCCCTTTTCTTCTTTCCAATTAATTTTTGCAAAGACATCATTTTAATCCACTCTATAATCACATGCTTAATTCACTACTAACTATAATATTCAATAAGTAAAAAGTAGGTATACCACAGTTCCACAGGAGTATAAAAAAGGGCTAAAAATAACAATCATATTCCAAATTGTCCATTTCATTCCTATACATTTTTTATATTCTATGTTAAGAGGTACCTATCAGAGAAAACATATTGTATATCTCTGTTTGAGACTGGCTAACTTCACTAAGCAGATGGTTTCTAGTTGCATCCATTTTGTTGTCAAAGACAAGATTTCATTCTTTTTTATGGATGAGTAGTATTCCATAGAGTACATATATCACATTTTCTTTATCCAGTCATCAGTTGACGGATATCTGGGTTGATTCCATATCTTAGCTCTTGTGAATTGAGCTGCAGTAAACATGGGAATAAATATAACACTTTCAAATGCTGATTTCATTTCATTTGGGCAAATTTCCAGGAGTGGGATGTCTGGGTCATATGGTTTATCTAGTTTCAGATTTCTAAGGAATCTGCATATTGTTTTCCATAATGGTTGCAGTTTGTTAATGTGGATTTGTTCCCACATCCTCACCAGCAATTACTGTTTTTTGATTTTTGATGATTGCTATTCTAATCAGAGTGAGGTAAAACCTCAATGTGATTTTTACTTACATTTTCCTGATGGCCAGTGATCCTGAGCCCTTTTTCTTGTGTGTTGACTGTTTGCATTTCACCCTTTGAAAAATGCCTGCTCGTTTTTTGCCAATATTTTAACCTGATTTTTTGTAGTTGTTGAGTTTCTTGAACTCCTTATAGGCCTTGCATATTAATTGTTTATCAGTTGCATAGTTTACAAATATTTTCTCCCATTTTTAATTATATTTTCTTTCCTGCTTTGCAATCTTACATGGATCTAATATTAGAGTCTAGTGAATTTCCATGTTTTCCACTAAGTGATAATTTCTTAAGATTGTGGGACTATAAAAACTCTACCTTGGGTTATTAGGAATGGAAAATGGGCAATCAGTTTGTGAATTTAAGTTTTGAGGAAGGGAATGTACAGTGTTTCAATTGACTAGCCAATAATTTTGCTTCAATGCTGATGCTATTATGTTCCTTGTCATTCTGAAAGCTAAAGCAATTCAAATAAAATAATTAATTTCACATTTTAATTGAGAAATATGTTAGGTCAAATGTGGCTTATTACATCTAATTGCATAACCCTGAGGTTGATGGACAATGTTACAAGGCCTTCCACTTAATTATAAGGACAGAAGTAGAAACACTACAAAAAAGGTGTTAACTTGTTCACGGATTTGGATTGCTGCTGTACATTTGAGAGATGTTTAATCATCTATTAAAGAATGACTACTTGAAAACTGAAACCGGTGAACATCCAAATCATGTTCTAAGAGAAACGTTTAAGACTTGCCGACTGCAGATGCTTCACATTATCCATTATGATTCACATTAGCACCACAGGAAGTATGAATAAATGGTGACTAATGCTCCCTGTGGATACAATGTGGGCGATTTGGTGGTTGGGATATGTGCTACTACTTTCTTCATTCGTTATACTTATATTTAAAAAAAAAATCTATTTGATTTTTAGTGGCAACCTAGTGTTATGTACTTATTTAAGTTGTCTATATGAAGAGATTGTAGAAGACTACAATAAACTGTTTCATTACAGCCTGCATCTCTATGTAGTGGAATAGGCCATCTACCAAAGAGAAATTCTATTGCTTGGTGGGGGTAGTGCATTACGTCTTCACATATACTTTACATTTGTATACTACATCTGTGTTTCTGGGAAGGGTAATTTTCCCTGAAAACCACACAAATCTTAGCACACTTCATCCTACTGAATTTCCGGTACTACATGGAGAGTACAGCATGGCTTTCTACAAGTAATATAGTACTTGTATTTAATTATGTGCAAATGTTGCTAGGTAGAGAGAATCTCTCTTGGGTTGTTTGGTTGGAGATGAGTTAAGTGAAATTTTAGAATCATGTAAAGGACGTCAGTTTTCATTTTCCCCTTACTTTCTTTAAAATGTTTTTATACATTTTCCATTACTTTTTCATGGTCCATACCTTCTTCTCTTCCATGTGTTGTATTTACAACAAGCACAACATGCAGATCGATCGATCAATTGATCTATCTATCTATCTATCTATCTCTACTTATCTATCATCTATCTCCAGAATCTTTCTGAGAGGAGAGGGAGAGAGAAAAGGACAAGGAAACAGGGAGAAAGAGTGAAAGAAATTGAATACAGAGTCTGCCTGAAATTAAAAGACAAAAGTGTCAAACTTATTTTGCTGACACCATGTGGACTTTAGCAGTTTCCTAGAGAACTCACAATCCCACATACCACACATCACACAAAACTTCTCTTTGTCACCTGGTTGTTATCATTGTGTTCATCATAGGAAACACCCTTCTCTTTGCTATGCCCTAATGAAAATTAATCTGTTCTTCTCATAAGAGAATAAATGATCATTTCAATTGCTAAGAGACAGGTGGTAGTCAAAATATTTACCTCACAAATCTATTTTATTTTATATTTAAAATAATTATCTGATATATTTTACCCTACTTTCTTAGACTTTTGCTATTTAAATGACTGTACATGAATTTTTTTAAAAAAAAAAGTAAACAGTACAGGGTAAATAGTTGACCTAGTGGTTAAGGTAATGCTGCGGAATCCAACATCCTTTATCAGAGTGCCTACCTTTGAATACTGGCTGTGTCCCAATTCCAGCTTCCTGCTAATGTGTACCCTGGGAGGCACCAAGAGATTACACAAATAATTGGGTCTCTGCTAACCATGTGGGAGACCTGAATTCAGATCCCACCTCCTAGCATTGGCCTGACCTCATTTGGGCTGTTGTGGGTGTTTGAAGCTTGGATTAAAACTCTCTGGCTATCTTTCTCTCCTGTCCCTCAAATAAATAAATGTATGTTTTTAAAATGTCAACAGTGATGAACTGCCCCCCTGCAAATCTTCATCTCCTCCAAATCTATGTAAAAGCACCCAAAAATGTTCATTTACAGTCAAACATAGAAGACGTGGCCTAGTTGCTGCAGACACTCAGGTATGCTGAGCTGCTCCACTGTTCCAGGTCTTTGATGCCTGATACTGAAGATGTTATTCAACAACTTTTTGGTTTCCACAGCCTTAAAGCCATTACCAGCATCTCTATAGGTACAGATACATATTTGTTAGCACACCATAGACTTTTTTACAGTTTTAACTGAATTCTATGTGATCCCTAGATTGACCTAAAAGCTTTCTAGGAATATTCTTTAAAAAGCATGAAACCAAAGTCCTCACAAGGTGTTTTCATGCATTTCTGATAGGATTAATCAATTTATAACTTTTTCTATGAAGATATTAAAAACTCTACTAGGCTATTATAAAATATTCAAATACTATTATACTATATAATGCATATTTAAAATTAAATAACAAGACACAAGCTTTTAAAACATTTTATTTATTTATTTATTTATTTTTTGACAGGCAGAGTTAGACAGTGAGAGAGAGACAGAGAGAAAGATCTTCCTTTTTCTGTTGGTTCACCCCCCAAATGGCCACTACAGCCGGCGCTGTGCTGATCCGAAGCCAGGAGCCAAGTGCTTCCTTCTGGTTTCCCATGCAGTTGCAGGCCCAAGGACCTGGGCCATCCTCCACTGCCTTCCCGGGCCACAGCAGAGAGCTGGACTGGAAGAGGAGCAACCGGGACAGAATCTGGTGCCCCAACCAGGACTAGAACCTGGGGTGCCAGTGCCGCAGGTGGAGGATTAGCCTAGTGAGCCGTGGCGCTGTCCAATTTATTTTTTTTAGATAGAAATATCCTTCAGTGATCCCAAATATATCTTGGTTCTGATGAAGACAGCTTCTAAGTTTGCTAGTGGTTCAGCCACTGTCAATGACTAGAAGATTAAACTAGAATTCAATCTATCCAGCTCCAAAAATGGAGCCATCCAGCTATAGGAATAATGCCTCAATAAATGAGGAGTGTTACAAGGTATAGTCTGCAAGGAATGGTTGTCCTTGCACTGAATTTGAGCAACTGCTTTCTCTAGAGGAGTTTTCTATGTGCAGCACTGCTCTATTTGCAGAATCCTCTTACACTGCTGTGCATCCTTGGCTCTTCTTTGAAAGATAGTGGAATATAAAATTATAGCCAAAGGCCGGTGCTGTGGCACAGCAGGTTAAGCAGCCATCAGCTGAGGTGGCATAACATGTAGGCACTGGTTCGAGTCTTGGGTTCTCCACTTCCAATCCAACTCCTTGATAACGCATCTGGGAAAGCAGCAGAAGATGATCCAAGTACTTGGGTCCTTGCACCCACATTAAATACCTGAAAGAAGCTCCTGGCTCCTGGCTTCAGTCTGGCCCACCCCCCGCCATTGCTGCCATTTAGGAAGTGAACTCCTGACTCGAAGATTTAGCTCTCTCTGCCTCTGCCTCTCGCTCTCTGTAACTCGACCTTTCAAACAAATAAATAAATCTTTAAAAAAAAGAGAATATGCTCAACAGTGTTCCGACCTGTTTGGATTAAGAATTCAAACAAAATTAAAGAGGCACCAAGATGACCAAATGGGGAGGGAGGGGGCTTCCTTCTCTACTCTTGGGGAAAATATTTTTAAAAAATGTGAAAAGGCTCCACTCTCAGGGAAGAGTTAGGGAGAAAATGGCAGAGAAAACTGCACACAAATCAGAGGGACAATGTGGAGGGAGTGGACATGCACAGCTCAGGACCCCAGCAGAAGAGAGCCTCAGCACCAGCTTTGGAGAGTGAGGAGACACCAGACTGCAGTGGCCCGAGCTACAGGTGATAAAGCTGGGGGAGCCTGCCATGAGTACAACTCGGAGCCCTGTGCGGGGCAATATACCTGCCAACCTAGAGGAAAAAATAAGGGAGCATGTTCCTCTCTCTCTCTCACCTGGCACCGGTGTAAGTTCATTTTATCAGTGTTCATTAGGAATCCCATAGCATTTCTAGTTCAGAAAAAAATAGTCTCAAAAATACTCTTATTGCCTTTTTGTTGTTGTTGTTTAATATTTTACCCATTAATGGCATTTAGATACCTTTAATCATTTTAACATGGTGTCTACAAAACTTTAAAACATTAAATATTGTATTTGATCTAGTTAGTGAAGAGTAAGAAAAAACTAGCTTATTGAGGCTGTACATATTCTGTTAGTTAAATTTTAATTTTTTGATAAAGGAACTCTCAGAGATAGGTTGAGACCCTATGGTATCCATTAAAGTAGCCCCTGTGATGTGGACAGGAACCCCAGAAGCAGGGGAAGACATGTGAGGGCATTTACTTGCTATGGTTCTGGTTGCGGTGTGCTCATACTTAAATACAGTTAGTAACACACTGACATTTTTGTTGCCCAATAATCTGGAGTAGTGTCCTGCATTTTTCTGTACTAAAATAACTAAATTAATAGGGTCTACAAAGAAGCAACTTTATGACTACACTGTACTTGGGAGCCTTTGTATGGTTAGGTAAAGTTTCCATGATACAAAATATTTGGATTTTAAAGTTTACAATTATAAGGAATAAGACAGTGTTATTCTATGTGTTTAAATGATAACTTGCTTATTGAGTTTCAGAATAAAAAATAAAAAATGAGTAATTGTCATTGTGTTTGCTATAATGTTAGATTGGCAATTTGTAGCATAAGGCTTAAATCTGTATTTCTTAAATGTGAACTATAGTAGTCTAATGCTGCTTTATTTATACTATAAGTGCTACAAATAGTCTCAGCATGGAGTATGTATTTATACCTCTCAAATGAATGCAACCTTTGATGTAGGTGTTTTGATATGCCTCAGAAAATATTTGAGTGTCTGTGAATTTTTTAATCTGGTTTTTTTTTTTTTTTTTTTTTTTTTTTTTTTTTTTTTTTTTTTTTTGGACAGGCAGAGTGGACAATGAGAGAGAGAGACAGAGAGAAAGGTCTTCCTTTTGCCCTTGGTTCACCCTCCAATGGCCGCCACCAGCGCGCTGCGGCTGGCGCACCGCACTGATCCGAAGGCAGGATCCAGGTGCTTCTCCTGGTCTCCCATGGGGTGCAGGGCCCAAGCACCTGGGCCATCCTCCACTGCACTCCCAGGCCATAGCAGAGAGCTGGCCTGGAAGGGGGGCACCCGACCGGGACTAGAACCCAGTGTGCTGGCGCCGCTAGGCGGAGGATTAGCCTAGTGAGCTGCAGTGGCAGCTAATCTGTTTGTTAATGAAGATACTTCCTATTAAAAAAAAAAGAAAAAGAAAAAAGAAAAAAAAGAAAAAAAAAAGAAAAAAGAAAAAAAAAAAAAGTAGGGGCTGGCCCTGTGGCATGGCAGGTAAAGCCACCACCTGCAGTGTTGTTATCCCATTATGGGCACCTGTTCAAGACCTGGCTACTCCGCTTCCGATCCAGCTCTCTGCTGTGGCCTGGGAAAGCAGTGGAACATGGTCAAAGGCCTTGGGCCCAGCCCCCATGTGGGCAATCTGGAGGAGACTCCTGGCTCCTGGCTTTCCATCAGCACAGCTCTGGCCATTGTGGCCAATTGGGGAGTGAACCAGTGGATGGAAGACCTCTCTCTCTCTCTCTCTCTCTCTGGCTCTCCTTCTCTCTCTCTCTCTCTCTATGACTTCAAGTAAAATAAATACATCTTTTTTTAAAAGAAAAGCAACTATGTAATGTGACTGAATTGATTTTTTACACCAATTTATTTTATTTTATTTAGTTTTGCTTAGATACAGATTATTTCTCATTCTTTTCAAAAACTCAAAAATACATTTTACAATGCACTACTAGTTTGAAAAACACAATGATTTGAAAATCCATTTGGAAGTTATGCAAGCCTATGAGTAACAAGAGCTGGCAAACAATGTTTTCCCTTTAGATGACCTTCTTTATGCACACAACTAGAGAGAAAATGGGAAAGTATCAGGATTCCCCATCAAGTTCTTCTGTCCAACACAGAAGTCAGTATTCCATACTGCTATAAGCAGTAGCCTCGTCATATAGGAAAGCACTTATATAAGATATCTTTCTGAATGTTTTTGCTTTCCTCTCTCCTTTTAAAAAGGCTTTCAGGTTAAATCAAAACAACAACAACAACAAAACTCAACAAAAACAATAACATAGTCAACATAGTAATTCTGCATACAATCAGTTGTATGTGCATTCCAATCAGTTGTACATTTCTAATTGTACACAAAGTGGCTTTTAAGCTTCTGTATACACCATAGCTTATCACTGTAAAATCTATATTTACTGTTGGGTTTACAGTTATAAAACTCAGAATGGTGTCATTGTTTTGACACCATTTGTTCCAGTGACTAAGGAAATAATTGCACAACCAGAAAGTCCCACTATAACTGACTCCCTCTGTATCTTTCATGTAGATGAAATACTATTTCCAAATACCATTTACGGATTTTCTTTATATATTTAGTCCTGCACTCTGCCTATACCTGATTCCTCTTAGAGAATGACTGTTTTCATCCCCACTTTCCTAATGAGAAGCTGACTACTGCAGATGGGAGTTCATTATCTCAATTGTGGCAGTAAGTGGGAAAACCATGATTCACACCAGGCATTCCAATGTCAAAACTCATCCACCTCCTTAATGCTGTCACAGACTGAATTATGTCCTCTCAAAATTCACAGATTGAACTCTGTGCTTGAAGTTAAAGCCTTTAAGGAAGTAAATGAGCTCATAAGTGTCCTCTTCCAACAGTACCGGTGTCCTTATAAGAAGTGGAAGAGACACAAGATAAGAAAGACTATGGAGGAAAAAGTAAGATTGGCATTTGCAAGCCAGAGATTTCAGTAGAAGGCAACTTTGTTAGCACCTTGATCTTGGACTTCTAGCCTCCAGAACTGAGAAAATAACTCTGCTGTTGGAAGCCACCCAGAATGTGGGACCCTGTAAGGGCAGTCAAAACAGCTGATTCACTGAGTTGATGTCAGGCCATCTGATTTTGTTCCTCCCAAAGCTGTCTTTAGTATATTAAAAAGCTGTTTTTATATATTTTTAAAAAGCTGTCTTTATATATTAAAAAAAGTCATGCTCATACTCCCTGCTCCTTTCACTCCTCTCTTTTTTACTTTTTACTATTAAAAGCAAAGAAAATACTTCAAGGATGTTGATGATTTATGCTGTTGTAATGAGTGCTGAAGAAACATTTAGTTTTTGCTCATTGAACCTGAAAAGGACTTATAATAACATGCTTTGTTTTGGTTATTTGTGTCTCTACTCTGTGTTTTATATATCAAATATCTTCCCTGCTATTGGTCATGCCTCAAAGAACAGTATTAGTAGCAGTAGATGTCACAAGAGACATATTAACAATGTATCAGGCAAATACACAGTTATTCTTAAAAAAAAAAAAAAAAAAAAAAAAAAAAAAAAAAAAAAAAACAATGTATCAGGCAGCTGACATGCAATGGCTAAAGCCAAAAAGAGTACTTAGTGGCTAGACCGTTACATAAATTTTATGAATGTATAACTTGGCCACAATTTCAAGTAACATTTATGTTACTCCTCTGCTGAGCATCCACTGTATACTTCCTGTGTTCATCTTCCCACACAACTGTATTCTGGATTTACGTTGCTATATTTAAATATGGGGCGGGGGTGGGGAGAAGGCAATGAGGTGAGTTTCCTTTCTTTAGAGCTTTAGGAGGCCATTCTATGTTTTATGTTTCTGAGTGGCCAAATGAGCAGTGGGGACTAGTGCAGCACAGTTCTCAGGCTCTTGCTAGAGAAACGGGCTTTTTGGATGTGTGTTATTTATCGATTTTACATTACCTTCTTAAACGAGAAAGAACTTGTAAACTAAAATCAATACAGATAATAACTTCCCACATAGGAAAAGTTTGGATGTCTCTGCTTATTTCATAAATGTTCTTATAGGTTATATATATATTCCTTCTCACAAAATGACTTCATTTTTTTTGTTTCTTTCCTCTTGTTCTTTTTCCCCTCCACCATAGCTCACTTTCTTGTTCCTATTTTCTAACTCCCACATAGAAAATCATATTGGATTTCATATTATTGCTTGACTAAATAAAGTCACTGAAACAGACACAGGAGGAAGCAGGGACCCATTTATTTCACAGTGTGATAGTGATAGTTCAATATTCACAAGGGAGCAATAAAAGTGTATATGGAATCCATTTTTTATGTATGATCATTATTTGAAAAATTTCTCTCCTCAGAATATCTTGTTTAGGGTTTTTAAAATAGTATTAAGTAAACTTATATCTACAGAGATGTTTGTCAATATGTAAGAAGAAAACGCCTCAGTATACCTATAGAGAAAAATAAAATATAATGAGTGATTTTGAGAGTCATTCAATAGGGTTGAATAACTGAATATACTTACTTGGCCCAACCCCTGTCTGTGTTAAAGTGAGAATATACTCTTAAATAGAAGGCATATTTAACTACTATAAATGTTCTGTATAAATTATGACTCTGCTTTTAGATAAGACACAAAAGAAACCTTAATGCTTCTTCCTTTATGGCTGAAGCAATAAAGAGCATAAAATTCATTCTGACAATTTTATCAGCCACATTTTTTCCTTTTATCAAATTAGTTCTATTAAATCTACACAGATAGTAAATGTTTATATACTCATTTACTGAGTTTTCTGCATCTTTCTTTTTTTAATTTCTAGAGCATTTATTCAAAATAAAATCAGGCCGGCACCGTGGCTCACTTGGTTAATCCTCTGCCTGCAGCTCTGGCATCCCATATGGGCACCGGGTTCTAGTCCAGGTTGCTCCTCTTCCAGTCCAGCTCTCTGCTGTGGCCCGGGAAGGCAGTGGAGGATGGCCCAAGTGCTTGGGCCCTGCACCCGCATGGGAGACCAGGAGGAAGCACCTGGCTCCTGGCTCCTGGCTTCTGATTGGCACAGTGCACCTGCCGTTGTGGCCATTTGGGGGTTGAACCAACGAAAGGAAGACCTTTCTCTCTGTCTCTCTCTCTTACTGTCTAACTCTGCCTGTTAAATAAAAAATAAAATAAAATAAAATGAGAGAAATATTGTCCTGAGAGGTGTTTGAGATTGTGACTTATCTAATTTGTAATTCTAGGGGGCATGAATGGTGATGTCTAATACTAGCCAACTCTGCTTCAAGAGTAAGTATATATGTTCATCGTAGTGCCCCAGGTAGAGAAATTCCAATTGTTGCTGATTAAGCTGATGAACTAACGAATGAAAATTTCACCCCTAAAATAGGTACTGTTATGATAGAACAATGCTAGAACTCACGGATAGCTTTAAAGAAAATTGGAGATTATATTACATAGCCAGGCTCGAAATACAGTATATGACACAAAATAATACATCAATAAGTACAAAGAAATTGTTAATTATTTCATATTGTGCAGAAGAAAATGAAGACTATTGCTGATTTTATTTTTTATTTTTTAAGATTTATTTATTTATTTGAAAGTCAGAGTTACAAAGAGAGGGAAAGACAGAGAGAGCGGTCTTCCATCTGCTGGTTCACTCCCCAAGTGGTTGCAACTGCTGGAGCTGGGCCGATCTGAAGCCAGGAGCCAAGAGCTTTCTCCGGGTCTCCCAAATGGGTACAGGAGCCCAAGCACTTAGGCCATCTTCCAACACCTTTGAAGGCCATCAGCAGAGAGCTGAGATCAGAAGAGAGTAGTCAGGACAGGAAAGGGCAACAAAAGTTTCCTTCTGTAATATCAGCTCATTCCACCTGGTGACTTTTCCAACTTCTGCATGAAGATTTCGCTTAGGAGACACCTGCACCAACTGAGCAGTCTCAATCAGCGCCCATATGGGACACTGGCACTGCAGGCAGCAGCTTTACCTGCTATGCCACAGCGCCAGCCCCCAATTCATTACTTTTGAACAATTATTTTTATTGGATTACTTGGTAATCTCTGACAATCAACTGTGAATGGGACGCCAGTGCAGCAGGCAGAGGTTTAACTTACTGTGGCACAGCGTTGGACCTGCTGAATTTTCCATTGCTGGCACTATGAAAATTAGTATAAAATGTTGAGCCATGTGAGGCCCATTCATCAGGGGTACTGTACAGCATGATTTGCTTTACTGATTCTAGTTAAATCTAAGAAAGCTACATTGTGAATATAACTTTAAAAGCTTTTGAGGGGCCAGCTCTGTGACATAGTGGATAAAACCGCCGCCTGCAGTGCTGGCATCCCATATGAACACCGGTTCGAGTCTTGGCTGCTCCACTTCCAATCCAGCTCTCTGCTATGTCCTGGGAAAACAGTACAAGATGGCCCAAATGCTTGGGTCCCTGCACCTGTGTGGTAGACCTGGAAGAAGCTCCTGGTTCCTGATTTTGGATAGGTGCAGCTCTAGCCATTGTGGCCAGTTGAGGAGTGAACCAGCAGATGGAAGACCTCTCTCTCCCTCTCTCTCTGCCTCTCCTCATTCTCTATGTAACTCTGACTTTCAAATAAATAAATAAATCTTTAAAAAAAGCTTTTGAGTGCAGATATTACATTTAGTTTTTAAAAAATAACCCTGGTTATATAATTATCAGATAGTTGAATATTAATCTGGAAGACATAAAATCTTCCCCTTTTCCTTTAGCTACCATTTGGGTTTAATATTTGCATTCATTTTCCCTATCATTAGCCAAAGGATTTATTTGCCTTATTAACACCATTGTCAGAGGACTAATTAATTATGCTCATGAGTTCTAATTTCATGAGTTTAATTAAATATATGCCATTCTAATGATATTACTACATATTTATTTTGGTTGTTCTATTATCATGTGGAGAAGTAATTTTCAATTGTGACATTAAGTGCAACATGAGAATAAAAATAATTCTTCACTAAATATGAGATATGTCTTGATAATATTTTATTTTATACACACCTTTGAATTTCTGACACAGCTTCATACACCTGAGAATGTAATAATGTTTGGGATCAAAAGAATATGAATTACAAGGTGGGGCATGGATTTGTGCTCATACTCATTGCAAATGAATTTGGAAGCAAAACAATACTTTCCTATTGATTTATCAAAATATAAAATATTAAGAATTTTCATGCATTCCTTCAGTGTTAGGATGAAACCTGGCTTTCTTTTGGAATCATTAAGAGTTTGCTTTGTAGCAGGAGCAAAACACCCTTTAATGTGTGTATTAGTGATCAACAAAAGAATCGCATTACTATTAATCATTAAATTACTGGTGAAACATAGTTTCATCATTTTTTCATAGAGTGGAACAGATAAAATGTGAGCAAAAATAAAATTAAAAAAAAAAAAACAACTGAGTTACAAAGGAGACAATTCTTCATGGTAATAGGTAAGGTCAACCAAAGAGAGAGAAACACATGTAAAAAACTGCAGTAAGCAAGAAAAAGTCTGTGTGATTTGAATGACAAGAATCAACTAGCAAAAAGGTTACTTTTTTCTGTGACATACTGGAAAAGCTTGAAGAGAAAAACAAAAAATATAAGAAAAACAAACATGCATGATAAAACACAGTGTCTACTGTGTATTTTCAAATAGAGAGCTTTAGGTTAGACTAATTATCAGGTAACTGTCTTTTAGATCCAATTTGCCATTCTTGGGCAGCAGAAGCTGGGATTCTGCAAACCGCATTTCCACTTTGCTTGTAGATGTCCAGTGAGTTTCTACCAAGAAGGAGCACTCACAGGACACTGCAGGGTTGGAGCAGAAAGAGGGGCTCTCCTCCTCCCTGACTGCTTGTGCTTCCAGTCATGTGCGGACCTGGTAAGCTTCATTCCAGAAGTGTTGTTCCACTCTTCCAACAAAAGTTTCCTTCTGTAATATCAGCTGACTCCACCTTGTGACTTTTCCAACTTCTGCATGAAGATTTCTCCTAGGAGACACCTGCACCAACTGAGCAGGCAGCAAGTCTCAATCAGCGCCCATATGGGATGCTGGCACTGCAGGCAGCAGCTTTACCTGCTATGCCACAGCGCCAGCCCCCAATTCATTACTTTTGAGCAATAATTTTTATTGGATTACTTGGTAATGTAGTGTGCAGTTTTCAAATGGAAGACATCTCCCTAAACTTTATTGTAGCTTACCTTTTTCTGACTTCTGCTACAGTTTGAATGTGCTTCCCCAAAACTGAGTCAGAAAGAGTCTCTAGTGCATGGCTTTCAGAGGTGGGACCTTTAAGATGTTATGAGGCCATGAGGCTATGAGGCCATGTGGCCATGAGGGCTCTGTCCTCATAAATGAAAAGAAAAATGGTGTTAATCGAGGAGCAGAGCAGATTCTTTCCACAGGGATTAGTCTGACGCTATCTTATCTGTTTCCCTGGCTTTCTGAGCCTTTTTGCCATGGGATGACGAACCACAAAGTCCCTTGTAGGATGCTGGATCTATGGTCCTGACTTTCTGGACAGGACTGTAAGAAACGCATTTCTGTTTCATATAAATCTCTCAGTGTGTGGTATTTTGTTTCAGCAGCACAAAATGGACTGAGAAAACTTCCTTATCAGGTTATATCCTACTTATCTTTGAGAAACTAACCTATATGATGACCATGGCTAAAGAACCTACACAACCTACTGTCTGGTACAAATGGAACATTTAGTGCAATAGTTGAGCTATTTAAAGGCTCCTTTTACTGATCTTTCTCTTCTTTCACAAAGTAAGCTCTTGGAGGAACTGAACCAACACTTACTCAACGGAACTTCAATGTACACAGTGCTACAGTCACATTCTTACTGCTCAATAAATATTACATGAACAAAAATGAATATTTCAGCAGTGGGTGTTTTTTTTTCAAAATTGAGGTTGCCAAAACCAACAGAGGAAAACATAGGACTTCCAGTTAAATTTGACTTTCAATAAAACAATAAATAATTTAGCATTCCCAAAAACAATATGCATTTTTTATCTGGAATCCAAATTTAACTGGGTGTCTATTATTTATCTGATAAACGTAGTTTGAATAAAATCTTCCAAGACTGGCAGTTTATTAAATGAATTTTGAAAAAAATGTGTCGCACATAACAGTGTTTTTATCTGTAAGACTGGTGTGAATATATTCAGACATGATTCTTCTCAGTGGAAGGCATATGTAAAAATCCATAATATTGATCCATTTCATGATGCAATCAGTTGTTATCATCAGCAGAAAACATTAACTGCCATAATGTTCTTAGAACAGTGTGTTCTTACTGAAGTGGTATGACTACATAGAGTTTTATTCATTTACACTTATGTCAACTATGAAAATCACAAGACTGTTTTATTGTGTCATTTGATGAATAGAGTGCTTCAGTTGTCAGAACAGATAGCCCTGTTGCCCTAAATTAAAGATTTATGTTTTTCTAACAACAAAGAAACATACTTTATCTCTAAGCAGGGCATGTCTAGATGTCTATTGACTGGACTTATGGCATGACTGAAGTAGGCAAATACCAGCTAGAAGATCAGTCTTTGAAAATTATAATGTTCCAGGAAACCTCAACAATAACAGTCCATCCTGGACCAGTCTTGAGTTTTTTAAGATTTTTTTTTTTATTTTTGACAGGCAGAGTGGACAGTGAGAGAGAGAGACAGAGAGAGAAAGGTCTTCCTTTGCCGTTGGTTCACCCTCCAATGGCCACCGCTGCAGCCGGCGCACCGCGCTGATCCGATGGCAGGAGCCAGGATCCAGGTGCTTTTCCTGGTCTCCCATGGGGTGCAGGGCCCAAGCACCTGGGCCATCCTCCACTGCACTCCCTGGCCATAGCAGAGAGCTGGCCTGGAAGAGGGGCAACCGGGACAGAATCCGGTGCCCCAACCGGGACTAGAACCCGGTGTGCCGGCGCCGCAAGGTGGAGGATTAGCCTAGTGAGCCACGGCGCCGGCTTAAGTCTTGAGTTTTGTGGTCTTGGAACACAAATGTGTGATGCACAATTTGGAAGTTAATGATACTTTGTTTAATAAATTATGTCTATATATTTGAACTCATTTCAAATAATTTAAAGATTGTTTAATAGATACCTCTTGGCCCTGGATGCCCACCATTTAGCCTCTGCAAGAAAACCTAACATTTAGGATACTTTTGGTGGTTTTATGGAATGTTGAAATACATACAGATTTGCTTCAAAGAATTGACCACAGAGAAGTCTTAAGATGCATACTGGATACTTTTGGCACATTTTTTATTATTATTCTGATTCCAATTAGTGACTAGAATGTTCATTAAATAAAGAATACCTGAGTTCACTGACTCTGATCATATTTAGACAAGGCCATGGTCAAAGTGGAAGTTCTCTCCTCCCTTCAGAGAAAGGTACCTCCTTCTTTGATGACCCGTTCTTTCCACTGGGATCTCACTCACAGAGATCTTTCACTTAGGTTTTTTTTTTTTTTTTTTTTTTTTTTTTTTTTTTTTTTTTTTTCAGAGTGTCTTGGCTTTCCATGCCTGATATACTCTCATGGGCTCTTCAGCCATATCCGAATGCCTTCAGGGCTGATTCTGAGGCCAGAGCAGTGTTTAGGACATCTGCCATTCTATGGGTCTGCTGTGTATCTCACTTCCCATGTTGGATCATTCTCTCCCTTTTTGATTCTATCAGCTAGTATTTGCAGACACTAGTCTTGTTTATGTGATCGCTTTGGTTCTTAGTTCTATCATTATGACCAACTGTGAACAGAAATTGATCACTGAGACTAGTGAGATGGCATTGATACATGCCACCTTGATGGGATTGCTACATGCCACCTTGATGGGATTGAATTGGAATCCCCTGGTATGTTTCTAACTCTACCGATTGCACATCTCTTCCATAGCCTTGGCAGCTCATGACAAGAGCCTAGGGTGATTACTGAGGCCATAAACAAGAGTGTCAATTTGTTAAGTCAACAGCAGGAGTCACTGTGCACTTACTCCTCATGTAGGATCTCTGTCCTTAGTGTGCTGTACATTGAGATTTAATGCTATAACTAGTACTCAAACAGTATTTTTCACTTTATGTTTCTGTGTGGGAGCAAACTGTTGAAATCTTTACTTAATGTATTGTAAACTGATCTTCTGTATACAAAGAGAATCGAAAATGAATCTTGATGTAAATGGAAGGGGAGAGGGAGCGGGAAAGGGGAGGGTTGAGGGTGGGAGGGACGTTATGGGGGGGAAGCCATTGTAATCCATAAGCTGTACTTTGGAAATTTATATTCATTAAACAAAAGTTAAAATAAATAAATAAATAAATAAATAAATAAAAATAAATAAATGATCCAAAATCTAAAATAATAAAATAAAAAAAAATAAAGAATACCTTGTATAATCTTGTGTCCCATTTTTATAATTAATGATAGTGTGGTCTAAATTGAAGTCTGGTGGACTGAGATCTTGGATGAATGGAACTACCATTGAATGAGACTGGAGGAAATTGTAGGCAGAACAGATTTTCACAGAAGGAGTTCATTTCTGCAGTTCAAGAGTTAGCATAATGTCAGAAATGCTCTAGTGCACCTTTTCACTTCATTTCCTAACAGAACAATTTCTCTTCTGATAGGATTCTATTAAACAGTTATAAATCTTTCTCACTTTGGCGTGGATGTGGTTGACTACTCTTTGCCTATCACATGTCAAGAGTAGGCAGTTTTGTTCCCATGAGCAGTCAAGAAGCAGTAGATTCAAATATATGTAAGTTTAATCTGGTGTTTACTAATAACTTTTCTTGAGAGCTAAGGAAAGAGATTTACTTCCTCTATAATTCATAAATTCACACACACACACACACACACATACATTCTTCTATGCAAATTACCAAATTAACAAGCCCTGGATAAAATAACTTCAGAATATCATTTCCCCCTTTTACCTAATAGGAATCCTGAGATGCACTGTCATTCAACAATACAAAAACAATAGCTATATTAAAAGAGAGCACAAAAGGCTGAGATTGAAACCATCCCATTATAAAGAACAAAGGCAAACAGAATAAATAAGGTGGACAAATTTTTGTATGTTTTATTATTTGAACCCTAACTTATAGCTTATCTATTGGAAATCAGTCTTGCAATAGAGTATTTTGCTCTGTGGGTATGACTTATTAGTTTCCTAATTTCACATTTCACTCCATGTTTTGACTTATCATTTTATTTGTTATTTAGAAAGTTTTTTTTTTATTTTTTTTTTACAGTGCACAGACAGCAAAGATGTAGTTCTTCATGCTGTTGTGATTACCACATTTGTAGCAGGAAGTCTCCCTTCACCAGTGGATTCAAATATTGGTGTTTCATTTTTGTACATATATTCATATCCAGTGGAGAGTTATATAAAAAGAATTGAGAGGCAGGCCTTTGATGGAGTGGCTAAGAGAGATCCTGGAATGCCTGCATCCGATACTGGAGCGCCTGGGCTTGAGCACTGGCTCCATTTCTCGTTCCAACTTCTTGCTGAAGATGCTGTTTCAAGTATTGGGTCCCTACCATTCTCACTGATGACGCAGGTTGAGTTCCTGACTCCTAGCTGCAGCCTGGCTCCGCCCCAGCACTTGTTGGCATTTGGGTAGTGAACCAGTGAATGGAAGATTTCCGTCTGTTTGCCTCTATATTTCTCTGTCTACCTTTCAAGTACTAATAGTAATAACAATAAAAGCAAAATATGTTGATCTACAACAAAAGACTGTATAAAAGCAGTCCCAAGCATATTGGCTGCTAAGCTGATCTAATTCTTTTAATTTTTAAAGACCCCTGGGTTTCCAAAATAGACAGGTAAATGCCAGTCTGTAGCAATGTAAGGTTTTTAATGAAACATAGTAGAGTAATTCAGATTTAGAACATAGTTAAAAGAGAAAATAGGCCATTTCCCTGTTACCTCATTTCAAAGTATAGTCTTGCATCTGTTGCTGCTGGAAAATAAGTCTATAGTTAGTCATTTACAAAGGTCTGACTCAAATGAATCAGTCCTTTAGCAGAGCCCCAGTCCTAGTTAATCACAAAAATAAAGATACAATATGTTTTATTTCACTTTGATTAAGAAATACAAAGGAAGCTTATGCCTTAACAAATGTGTCTGAATTTAGAAGAGGAAAATCACATCACAGTGTTGGTATTAAATATGGGTTAAGCTCTAGGAAGAATGTATTAACTTTCCAAAAAAAAAGTTAAGCTTTTAAAAATTTTAAAACACTCAGTAGAGATTATCAGATCAGAACAATTACTGCATAGTACAAAAATATAAATAATGCCCATGCATATAAATGATTTAAATTATAGTTTTATGCATAAATATATTAAATTATGCTATTTAGTCTGCTGGTACTTTAGGAAGATGGCAGGAATCAATGTGCTAATGCCTCATACCACTTATCTCTCTCACACATGCTGAGTATAAAATCAGCTTATACAATTCAGACAACACTCTTCATTAGCATTAAAGCATATTTGTTAATACAACTCAATGTTTTCCTACATAAAAGAAGGCTAAAATGTTTTCTTGGTTGTGGAACATTTAGATTAACAGAGGATTTGTAATTATATTAAATTAAGTGGCTAATTTATCCAAGTGAACTATCTGCAAAGATAGCCATGGGAGCTTAAGTAGTAAATTTAGATACAGTTATAATAGTTGCCAACTGAGATCATTGGATGTGCTGTAATGTACTTAATTTTGTCATTCTGTTGGCTCTTTATCTGTGACTATATTACATCTATTACAAGTGACCTTGGAAATATATGCATTTAATTATAATGTGTGCACTTCCAAAATCCTTAAACATTTTCACAATAATGGCATGTGTGTAGGCATACTTTACATTAGCAGTATTTCTAATAAATTGTAGAAAAACTGTGTATCTCCTTCCATTGCTTGCTTCCGTTAAAAGTTTGAAAAGTATAGGATAGATTGCTATCTATATTGTGTCACACAGTCATCTTGTTCAATATAGTGTATCATATTTTTCAGAGTGTATAGTTCCTCCTTATTCAAGTCTTTCTCTTACTGAACATCCCAGACTTAAATAAAAAAAGATTTGGTGCTCTATAGAAAATATTAATTATCCATAATATTTGCTGTGACTCAGAAAACAATGTGCAGCAGACAGGTGCCTTGAGCTGCTAAGAGGCCTTAGCAGCTTCCTCAGAAACCAGAGTCCTCCGACCTTCTCTTGTTTCTCCCCTTCCCAGTACAAAGGCTTTCCTCAAAATTTCTTTATCTGCCTGACAATGTCTGGTAAACCTTCAGTCTTAATGAAATTTCATTAACCAGAGAAGTATTTTTTTTAAAAGATTTATTTATTTATTTGAAAGTCAGTTACAGAGAGAGGAGAGGCAGAAAGAGAGAGAGAGAGGTCTTCCATCCTCTGGTTCACTCCCTAGATGGCTGCAACAGCCAGAGCTGTGCTGATCCAAAGCCAGGAACCAGGAGCTTCCTCCAAGTCTCCCACACGGGTGCAGGGGCCCAAAGACTTGCATCATCTTCTACTGCTTTCCCAGGCCATAGCAGAGAGCTGGATTGGAAGTGGAGCATCTGGGTCTCGAACCAGCGCCCATATGGGATGCTGGTGCTTCAGGCCAGGGTGTTGACTCACTGTGCCACTGTGCCGGCCCCAAACAGAAGTCTTAACTTATATCTCAGGAAGAAAAACTGACAGCCTATCTGGACAGATTTTTGTCATGCAACATCGTTTTCTGTTTCAGTTCCATTAAATATTAATGAAGATCATTTGCAAACCGTTGTCTGTTCTGCAGGCCAGATTTTTTTCCCAGACCAGTGTGTGTTCTGTAGGCACCTTGAGTTCCCCTGAACATCACTTGCTGTCCTCCTATAATTTATCTATACTTCTACTTCTCTCTCCTCGATGAAGAGAGTATTTAAGGTTCAACTAATTGACCTTTCTTTTGAGTCTTGTACTTTGAGTATGACTCTTAGTCTGTCATTTTTCCATTTCTGTACTTTAATAAACTAATGAGCTTTCTTTCTAATTGTTTGTTGTCAGCTCCTTCCAGAAAATCTTCACACGGTGAAGAAAAGCTTTCCCTTCACCTCTATAAATCATTCTAGCAGGCAGAACATTTTGATGGGCTATGGGAAATAGTATATACTCCATTGTTCAGAGAAAAGCCAGAAATATGGGAAATTCTTTCCTTATTTTTTTGTGATTCTTATTTACTTGAAAGACAGAAGAGGGGCGGGAGAAAGAAAGAGAGAGAATGACAATGAGCACTACCTTTCGCTATTTGCTCCCCAAATACCCATAAAAGCTCAGGCTGGGTCAGTCTGCAGCTAGGAACCTAAAACTCAGTCTGGGTCTCCCCTGTGACTAGCAGGGACACCATTATTTAAGCCATCACCTGCAGTCAGGACTCCAACCTAGCCACTCTGATGGTGGAAATGGGCATCTCGAGCAGTGTGTTACTCCTGGCTCCTAGAGAAATATGGGGATCCTTTCTATTCATAAAGACAGAGTACACTAGTATGTGTGTGATATATTTCGATCTTGATGGATTTGACCTTTGCATTTGATTCTTATTATGTAAAGTATGTAGAGAGACCAGGGCTTGTGCTGTGGCATAGCAGGTAAAGCCGCTGTCTGCAGTGCCAGCATTCCATATGGGCGCCTGTTTAAGCCCCAGCTGCTCCACTTCTAATCCAGATCCAACTCTCTCCCATGGCCTGGGAAAGCAGTAGAAGATGGCCCAAGTCGTTGAGCCCCTGAGATATAGGAAATGACTCCCTAAAATCTATATATCAAAATGTGGCTCCTTAAAGGTCCCCAGAAGTGCCACCGGGGTGCCACATATGCTACCAGAATTTGGGGTGCCATATGATATCACCATACACTTATTAATAAATCTCCAATATTAATAAGCCCGAGAGGGTTCTTGCCTAATATTTACAGAAGAATTCTAAATACCGGCATAAATGAACGAGGCAGCATGTTACATTTTAGGCTTTTATTTAGTGAGAAAGATGCATAGGAGAGTGAAAGCTTTATCTGAGAGAGAGATAAATCTGGGTTCATACCAAGCACCAGGAACCAGCCATGTGGAGGAGCATCTAGGCCAGGAAGCCTAGGGCAGGTGGCCCGAAAGCCACTCACCCTGGGGCGCAGGGCTACAGCCAGCCTCCCACTGGCAAGAGGCCAGGGAAGAAGAGAAGGGCGGGATACACCTTGTCCCAGGCTTTTACCTTCCAAAAGGGAGTGGTTAATTAACCTGATTGGCTGGTGGGCACCAAGGTGTGGCCAGGTAGGGCATGAAGTCACACAGGGATGTGGGGAAACCATGGTCTTCCAGATCACAAACCTAATCAGTTTTAGCCTGTAAGCCTGCCTATTTCACCTGCACCTATGTTGGAGACCCAGAAGAAGCTCCTGGCCCTTGGCTTTGGATCAGCACAGCTCTGGCTATTGCAGCCAATTTGGGAGTGAACCAGCGGATGGAAGACCTCTCTCTGTCTCTCTCTGTCTCTCACTCCTCCTCTCCCTCTCTATATAATTCTGCCTCTCAAATAGAATAAATAAATCTTTTTTTTTTTTTTTTTTTTTTTTTTTTTTTTTTTTTTTTTTTTTTTTTGGACAGGCAGAGTGGACAGTGAGAGAGAGACAGAGAGAAAGGTCTTCCTTTGCCGTTGGTTCACTCTCCAATGGCCGCCGTGGCCAGCGCGCTGCGGCCGGCGCACCGCACTGATCCGATGGCAGGAGCCAGGTGCTTCTCCTGGTCTCCCATTGGGTGCAGGGCCCAAGCACTTGGGCCATCCTCCACTGCAATCCCTGGCTACAGCAGAGAGCTGGCCTGGAAGAGGAGCAACCGGGACAGAATCCGGCGTCCTGACTGGGACTAGAACCCGGTGTGCCGGCGCCGCAAGGCGGAGGATTAGCCTAGTGAGCCGCGGCGCCGGCAAAATAAATAAATCTTAAAAAAAAAAATAAAGTACATAGACTTCACAAACTGTACCTATTTTAGTTTCCTCTCCTGTAGGGTAAAGTTTAAAAACCACAAGAATAGGGGTACTAAGAAGGATAATGATTAAAAAGTCCTAATACAAAAGATTTAATATATAGCAAGCACTATTAATATAATATTTACCGGTACTCATGTACTGAAAAACTCTTAACTACATGTTAATCACCCTCTTGCATTTTTACTTGAATAACTGTTTTTTTTTAATTTTTAAAAATATTTTAGTTCATTTATTTGAGAGACAGAGTTAAAGACAGAGGGAGAAACAGAGAAAAGTCTTCCATCCCCCAGTTTATTCCCTGAATAGCCACAACAGCAGGAGCTGAGCAGATCCGAAGCCAGGAGCCAGGAACTTCCTCCAGGTCTTCCTACACGGGTGCAGGGGCCCAAGGACTTGGGCCATCTTCTACTGCTTCCCCAGCCTGTAGCAGAAACCTGGATCGGAAGTGGAGCAGCCAGGACATAAACTTGTACCCATATGGGGTGCCGGAGCCATAGGTGGAGGCTTAGTCTCCTATGCCACAGTGCCAGTCCCTTTATTGAATAACTTTGAATACACTTCATTTAAACTCCTAATGTTAAGGCAACTAAGTAGATATTAGTCCATATGTGTAAGAGGGGCCAAAGAAAATATGTATAATGTAACTAGGAAACAAGTCCTAATAGCAGGATGCAGTTGCTGGTCTGTCACCTTTGTCCAAGTTGGCCTTGCCTGACCTTCATCAAAAGGAATTTACTGAATTGAGAGAATGAAACACTATGTCCAGCAAGGTTATAACCACGGGACCGAAGGTGTCATTTGCTTCTCCAATAGATAAGAACCTTGATGGCCAATATTATCCAGAGGGTATTTGTTTAGGGGAATTCCAGATCCAGAAATCCCACCCACAGCCCCCCGCCCCGACTTTCCCAGAGGAGTGAAGAGAGAAGAGGAACAAAGGACCCATACTCATGTCCAAATACCTATGTGAACGCATACTGGGCTCTCAGTCCTTTACTGAGATACCAGCCTGGTCTATCGGGTGTAGGAATTTATTTCTCTTCACTTATTCCAATAAAGTATGCTAATATCGCGTTTTTGTCTGCTCATTCATTGGTCATATTCTCAGACATTGAAGAGCAAGATCCTTGGGTTCAAATCAGCAGTTACACCAAGGCCTCTGTTTCTTCATCTTTGATAATATTAAATTTAACATTCAGGTTGGAACAGAACAAAAATAAAAGCAAAAATAGTGCCTGTTTTACATATTCTTATTTTCACATGTTAGAAATAAAGTAAACATTGAGAAATCCCAATGCAATCATAGGTTCTTTTTTCATCTTTAGTCTATTGTTTATTTCTTGAATGGCTACTTTTGCAAAGGTCATCTAGAGATGAAAGTCAGAAGATTATGAAATTTTAAAATAATCTTCAAGTGCCTCACACTTGAAGATGATGAGGCCAACAATCTGGTAATTAAGTTTGCAACTGAATCTCATTTCTGGTTTATGTCACCTTTGTAAGAAATTTATGTCTTCAAAGTTTCATATTTCACTGGCTTCTTTATTCTAGGATGTTTATATCTTATCCTTTCTCTAAGTAATTTTAAGGAGATAATTCTGTTCCAAACTTCCCCTAGTTGATATTACTTTCCCCAGACTCTAGTAAAATCAGTTGCATATCTGTTGATTTATTGACTGAATACTCTCAATTCAATAAGCTCCAAATTAAAATGCATGCAGAAATTTATTTCTGTTCTAATTCTCCACAATAAACTTTTTCCAATTTCTACTCTCGTAATTAATCTAGGATTCTCAGTCACTAAACATATTTCTGAAAATCATGGAATGTTGGCGATTTGGAAACATTTCAAAATTTATAGTTATACACAATCCATGATTTCTAATTAGATGTAGAGATGAGGATATGTATGTGTTTCCTTAAAAGTGTGTTTGGACACACACACACACACACTCACACACACACAAAATTAAGAAAAATCAAGCGCAAGAGGTGTTTTACGGGTCACAAATATTTGCAAACCTTAAGGCAGAAATAGTAGTTAAATTACAGTAAATCTTCCTAACTTTCTTCTAATGTGGAAGAAAAGAATAACATAAACACATCTGTCACAATGTTTACTTTAGAAGTGTCTCATTTGATACCTATGGTGTGGTGTTCACATGGCACAGACACACCTCCTACTCTCCATGGTCTGCCTACGTGTGCTAAAAGCATGCCAGGAACAATGAAATATTTGTATCTCATTCTTTGGAAATTCATTTCTCATTCTATCACACCAAAACGTAATCCTGGCACCTGTAATCTCGCTGCTGTGTTCATCACATAAAATAAAGAAACTGCATTATCAAGGGTTAGATATTGTTTCATAAATAAATCAGGTATATTCATTCAATAAGAAGCGTCACAGTCGAGAGAACATGGTTCTGGGGAGTAAGTATGGGATAAAAGCAGAAACAAAAACAACAACAAAAGAAAACAAAAAACCAAAACTGCATTTTATGTGCTTATTCCCATGCCGAGTATTCTTTACAGAGAAGGCTCTATTATGGTTCCTTTCCTCTGATTAGGAAGCCTGCCTATTCAGTTCAAAAGCCCCCTGTGATTTGAGAGTGCAAGGAAAGCATACACTGGTGGAGTTACTTGTGGGACCATTGAAGTTCAATTTAAGCATGCAAGGCAACTGTAGGCAGAGTGGAGCTGCTGTGGTCTGTGAAGATATCTATATCCCCTGAGCTGGTAGGAGGTACAGGGAAGTGATGCGGAACCATGGGGTACCTTTGATTCACAATAAGATACTGCCTCTTTGAGAATGAAAAGCCACCTGTTGTTTGTCAAAAGGTACTACTTACTGATTATTGCTTTACATATTAATGCAAAGAACCCTTGGAGGTAGTCTGTTGTGCAGCTGCTGAAAGTCAGTTTTTCACCTGTCTCCAGTAGGGCAAACTTAAAAAAAAAGACAGTTTTTTTTGTAAAGCCAGTAGAGAATGATTCTTTCTTTAAAGAAATCAGAGCTGTCTGCTGGGGGCAATGAAGGGGTGAGGCTACAAGGAGTATTGAGCTGCTTATTGCCAAGCACAGAAAAATGCTAATAAGATTCATGCTGAGAAAAGCTCTCACTCATCAGGGTGCATCATTGCAGACATTAAGCTGAGACTGTGAATTGCTGTTAGCCAAAACTGGAGAAAGGCTAACATGAATTTTGCCAAGAAACATCTTTGTAACCATGTGAGTTGCTGTCTGGGGCAAGAGGTGCATTGAATTGTGTTTGAAAGGATTTGCATTGAAAACTTACCTAGTGACTATGAAAATCTATCAGGATATGATCAAGGTGCATTTATATTAATAGGTCAATTACTGAGAAATATAAAATTCTAAAGAATATGATTTGATCAAAAATAAATACATAAATGATGAAATATTACTTAAAATAATAATAATAAAGTGTTAAGTGAGGTTTGGAATTTCAATTAAAAGAGGTTGATATGAGATGAACAGAGACTTTTATTGTCTTTTCAGAGGAAATTAAATTTCATATAGAGTCGTAATAACATCCATAACCCCTTCTCATTTTTTGACAGTATGACAACAAATAGTATGCATAGCAGAGGTTATTTGGGATGGATAGCTCTTCAGCCTTTTCAATTTTTGACTAAAAAATAAATAATAACATGGAATATCAACCCATTCAAAATTAACTGGACAGAATGCTGATAATTAGAATTCTTTTTATTTTAACGTTACTGCATGGTGCATGCATTTTTTGCTGAAGAACATGTGGAAAGGAGCTTAAGGGGCCTGATCAATGAAATGTTGGAGGAAATTGAACACAGTGGATTCCCTGGTGGAGCTCAGGAGGCATGGGTTATGGGTTGCTAATGAGTATAGTTCATTTTAATTGACTGTTACCATAGGGATCATCTGATAAAATTATACATTTTCTCCAATTCTATATAAAAATAATGATTTAAAAATGCTTTCTAGCACAGTCAGGTAGAAATTCCATAGAGAAAGACAGATTAGAGTTGTAAAACTTTGGGAAATCAAAATTCTCTGTTCTTTTGTTAACCAGCTCTCCTTGGAGTACTGACATGCTTAGCATACAACTCTGATTTGCTAATAAGATCTGCATCATTCATTAAATTCTCAGAATTATAATAATATGTGCACTGTATGTATAGGTAGACAATTTTCTACTTCATCTATTTGATAATTCAGAAATAGATTATTGTGAAATTTCTCTCTCTCTTTCACACACACACGCACACACACACACATACAAGCACACACACACACTAACACATGGATGGGGGTGTGGAGAGAGAGAGCAAGAGAGAGAGAGAGAGAGCAAGAGATCTGGCAAGTTCTGTGAAAATTTCCAGATTATCAACATTGGGGTTTTCAGTTCCCAATTATATCACTTTCCTGTATGTCTTCATTACCAACTAAGAATCCTTCTTAATTCAGATAAGAAATGTGACTTTGTTTAAAAAATAATTCTAAATTCCAATTTCCCGCCTAAAGTAACTTACCCCTGCCCCAAAACTACCAGCCTGAATGTTTGTAAGAAGGAAGAGCTCACTAAGTGAATGCTAAAAATAGCCAGGACTACATACTCAGTATATTGTAAGCTGATGCAAGACTACTGAATGTGGGATAGAGATTGAACTCCTTCCTGAAACAAAAGGTGGGAGGATTTTTAAGGCCTGGATAAACTACTGGAGACATTCTGAAGGGCTTTAAGGCAAAGACTGTGATGAGGCCATCTGTTTGCTAATTGACACTTACCTGACTTAGGCCTCTACCCTCCCACAGGGGATCTAAGAGAAGGGCTCTATCTTCCTTGATGCCTCCATTTGAAAGTGACCACTCTGGCGATTTTGAAAGACATTCCTGGAGCAGAGAAAGAATTCACAATTGTACATTTTCTAAAGGAAAAACCTCTATTAAGAGAGGTTAGGTTCATAGGGTCAGGCAGAAACCTTTCAAAACTTTATTTAAATTACTGTGAACTTAAGATCAGCCTATACTAGAGTTAGAAATGGAAAGAACACACCCACATACGCCGAAACACATACACTCACACCCACATCTGAGCTGATTCTGATAAGAGAGGTACGTTTAGGATCCTTCATCTAAATGAATCAGTCTAAAACTGATCCACAAAAATTATTCTTTCTTTTATGGAGAGAGCTAAATAAAGGAAGGCAATTGAAAGAACTACTAGAAATGTTCTCTGCAAATCTGCTTTCATTTGGGGAATATACCAAGTCCTAATAACTTAAAAAGGGGTTCAGAAACTTGGGCATTATCTTTAAAAAAAAAGATTTTATTTATTTCCATGGTAGAGTTACAGACTGTGAGAGGGAGAGACTAAGAGAAGGGTCTTCCATCCACTGATTCACTCCCCAAATAGCCGCAAGGGCAGGAGCTGTACCATTCAGAAACCAGGAGCCAGGAGCTTCTTCCAGGTCTCCCATGCGGGTGCAGGGGCCCAAGGCCTTGGGCCACCTTCTACTGCTTTCTCAGGCCATAGCAGAGAGCTGGATGGGAAGAGGAGCAGCCAGAACTAGAACCGCCACCCAAACAGCATGCCAGCACCTCAGGCGGTGGAGGATTAACCTACTATGCCACAGTGCTGGTCCCAGCATTATCTTTTAATTCCTAACCATTGTTGGGGCTCAAGGGACATCATCCCAGAATATGACTTAGGAGACCAGAATATGTCACCCCAAATACACCTCCTTGGAGTATTTCCAGCTGGCCATTCTGAGAAATTGCAGAAATAAGGGCATCTCAAAAATTTGCACTTCTGTAAAAGATATTAATATTAAGGAAACCTACATTAGTGAAGAACCACATAAGGAAGAGACTGCTTCAAGGTAACTTTGATAAACTGAGAGGCTTCACTTTTTTAAAACAAAGAGAGAGAGAGAGAGGGAGAGAGAGAGAAAGTCTTGCATCCACTGGTTCACTCCCAAAATAGCCACAATGGCAGGAGCTGATCCGATCCAGAGCTTGGGCCATCCTCTGCTGCTTTCTCAGACACATTAGCATGACCTGACTTGGAAGATGAGCAGCAGGGACTTAAACCAGTGCCTGTATGGTATGCTGGCATGGCAGCCCAGAGTTTTAATCCACTGTACCACAGCGCCGGCCCCAACCTGAGAGACTTAATATACATAACAAGCCAATCTCCATTCTCATATTTCCCTTTGACAGACCCACATATTGGTCTTCATCACTGCACCCAGAAGCCCAAGTTTGCATTTGGTTCCCTAGCTCAGGAAGTTATCTAAACTTCAGCCATGTTGGCCTTTCTTTTTGTCTTAGGGTTTGTGGGACTTCACTGTGCACACATGTAATTAAAACAGGTTTTCTCCTTCTAATCTGCTTCATGTCAATTTTTTTTTTGAGTAGTAGTTTTTTTTTTTTTAACTTTTATTTAATGAATATAAATTTCCAAAGTACAGCTTATGGATTACAATGGCTTCCCCCCCATAACGTCCCTCCCACCCACAACCCTCCCCTTTCCCACTCCCTCTCCCCTTCCATTCACATCAAGATTCATTTTCGATTCTCTTTATATACAGAAGATCAGTTTAGCATATATTAAGTAAAGATTTCAACAGTTTGCGCCCACACAGAAACATAAAGTGAAAAATACTGTTTGAGTACTAGTTATAGCATTAAATCTCAATGCACAGCACACTAAGGACAGAGATCCTACATGAGGAGTAAGTGCACAGTGCCTCCTGTTGTTGACTTAACAAATTGACACTCTTGTTTATGGCCTCAGTAATCACCCTAGGCTCTTTTCATGAGTTGCCAAGGCTATGGCAGCCTTTTGAGTTCACAGACTCTGATCATATTTAGACAAGGTCATAGTCAGAGTGGAAGTTCTCTCCTCCCTTCAGAGAAAGGTACCTCCTTCTTTGGTGACCTGTCCTTTCCACTGGGATCTCACTCGGGATCTTTCATTTAGGTCATTTTTTTGTTTTTGCCAGAGTGTCTTGGCTTTCCATGCCTGAAAATACTCTCATGGGATTTTCAGCCAGATCCGAGTGCCTTAAGGGCTGATTCTGAGGCCAGAGTGCTGTTTAGGACATCTGCCATTCTATGAGTCTGCTGTGTATCCAGCTTCCCATGTTGGATCATTCTCTCCCTTTTTTATCCTATCGGTTAGTTTTTTCAGACACTGGTGTTGTTTATGTGATTCCTTTGACTCTTAGTTCTATCATTATTATCACTTATGAACAGAAATTGATCACTTGGACTAGTGAGATGGCCCTGGTACATGCCACCTTGATGGGATTGAATTAGAATCCCCTGGCATGTTTCTAACTCATCCGTTTGGGTGCTTTATGTCAATTTAATGCATAGTCCAACCAAAGAACCTAGGTGGGTGGAAGATTTAATCAAATAACCTAATAATGCTTGTAGAATGTTTCCAGTACCAGTATGCCATGGAATTTCGTCAGTATCCTAATGAATTCTGTATGCCTTTTTTTGAGTGAGTCATTAGATACAACTGCTAGACTGGTTTCACAAAAATTATGCAATCCTAACATGTTTCAAAATGCAATTTGTTTGTTCCATTGCTCAGTAACTTAAAATCATTTCTATCATCAATAGACTTTTTAATTTATTTTTTTAAAGATTTATTTATTTATTTGAAAGTCAGTTACACAGAGAGATGAGAGGCAGAGAGAGAGAGAGAGAGAGAGAGAGAGAGGTCTTCCATCTGCTGGTTCACTCCCCAGATGGCCACAATGGCCAGAGCTGTGCCGATCCAAAGGCAGGAGCCAGGAGCTTCTTCCGGGTCTCCCACGTGAGTGCAGGGGCCCAAGGACTTGGGCCATCTTCTACTGCTTTCCCAGACCATAGCAGAGAGCTGGATTGCAAGTGGAGCAGCCAGGTCTAGAACAGTGCCCATATGTGATACTGGTGCTCCAGGCCAGGGTGATAGCCTATTGAGCCACAGCGCTGGACCCAGGATTTTCTAATTTTGTTTCTTAATGTCAGAAAATATACTTGGGTTCAGTTTTATTAAAATTCATAATTTCACTTTATTGCAAATAGTACAGCATGTCTTGGGGGGCAGTATTGTGATATTACAACTTAAACCACGGACCGCTAAGCCAGCATCCCATTTGGGTATCAATTCAATTCCCAGCTCCTCCACTTCTGAGCCAGCCCCCACTAACGTACTTAGGAAAACAGTGGAAAATAATCCAAGTGTTTGACCCCCTGACACTCATGTGAGAGACCCAGACGAAGCTCCTGCCTCCTGGCTTCTGCCTGGCCCAGCCCCGGCCATTGCAGCCATTTGCAGAGGGAAACAGCAGATGGAAAATATCTCACCCTCTGTCTCTTCGTCTCAGTCTGCAACTCAGCTGCCTTTCAAATAAATAAATCTTTAAATAAAATCCAAATAATATGGCCTTTCTTGATAAACATTCTGTGGGCTCTTGAAAGGAATCTATGCTCTGTTTTTATGTAGAATAGTTTAGAAAAGCCAACTAGGTTATTTTAAAGATCCAGTGATTTCATAATTAGAACAAACTCACAACTGTGCATGTCACATAGTTCTATTTAATCTATTCACAGAATTTAATAGTCTGATAAGTCTTGCAGTTAAATTCACACCAATATATACAACTCTCTAGATTACTTTAATAATTGAACACACATGTATAAAGGGGACTTTTACTCAAGAACACATGTTATTATCATTGAGTCTATCTAATTTGAGAGGCATCATTGTTAATAAAAGGAAAGACCATATATTTATCAGCAATAATATCTTATTAACATCAAAATACAGATAATGGGTTATTGAAAAATTTCTGTGAAGCCTTAAAGTCCATACTTTAAGAATATTCTTAGAGTGGTTTGCAGCCTAATATTTAAGGGTCCTTGCTAGATAGATTTCCACTGTGGTAGATATATTTGATAAAGCTCCAATACATTCTTTTCATAAAAAATTTCCTCCAACTAAGAGATAGAAATTAAATAAGCATTCTGCTTTGAAGTCGGTGTCAGTTATGTATTCCATGGCCTTGAATGAATATGAAAGTTAGATCCATGTTGATGGATTCTGTACTTCTCAGAGTAGTAACTTTTGCTAGCTATTAATTATTGGAAGAAGTCAGAGCTTACAGTTTGATGATGTCAAACATATCTGACCTAAGAGCCAGGACAACAGAAGGCAAATGGTTCAGTAGAATTTTGAATTTTATTTGAGATTATTCAGCAGGCACTTTTGAAGCCACTGATAATCATCTGGTTATAGTTTTGAGAAATTCTTCAGCACACAATTCTACTACTAAGAGCAGGGGGCGAGATGAAGGCAGAAATTATGACCTCAGTTTTTTCCACTGTGACTGAATAGCAGCAATTCTCATTAATTCTTTTGCATGTGATCTAGAATCATGTGGAGTTTTGCATTACTTTTTTATGCTACTTGTCACAGTCAACCGAGATATCAAAAAAAGATTATTTATGACTTATAAGTTAATGTTAATCATTGTGTTGGAATGTGAAGCAGTCCTTTTCTTTTAATTCCCTAGAGTGAACCTTCTGGTTCTTTCCTTTAATTGGAACTACAAAATCATAGTAGAATTGTTAGTGGTATGGAAAATGATGATTCCATATTCATCAATGTCTTAGTTAATTTAGTTTTATAACAAAACTCCATAGGCTGGGTGGATTGTGAACAACAGAAGCTTCTCACAGTTCTCTCTGGGTTCCGGCGAGGCCTGTCTTGTGTTGTTGGTGGTCTTTTCTTTCTGTGACTTCACACAATGACAGGGCAAGGAAGCTCTCTAGGGTTCTGTTTATAAGGATCTTAATTTTATTTCTCTTGGCTCTACCCTCATTTCCTAATCATCTCCCAAAGGCCCTCCCTTCAAGTACTAGATACTGTTAGTTAGATTTTTAATATATGAACTTTGGAAGACACAAATATTTAGTCCATTGCAAGTCAGTGGTTGTACACTTCACACATCACTACAAAGAAATGTATATATGTTTGCACTGAAAAAATATAGTATATTCAAAGAGATTAGTTTGAGTTCTTGAATTACTTCTGATATTCTTTATTCATTATAATTATTTTCTCCAGGGATTGAAGTTTAATACTGGAAGTTTACTAGGCTCTTGGGCAAATTTTGTATGTGAATTTCAGTTGTTATAGTAATAGCTAAAAGTTGTGAGTTTCTGGGGATATTTGATCTTTTATTTTCTATGATCTTAAAAAGAATGTAGTTATGTTAGGGTATTAAGGCTCTGATAAAATTAGAAAGCAACTTCTACTCAAAATATACACATTATTAAGACTAACACAATTAGCAGAATATTTCAAAACTTAGCAGTATGCTTTCTAAATTGATGTTTTCCATGTTTTTTAACTTGTTTGTTAGGTTTCTGTGACCTTCCTGACATAGTGGCTGGCTATTTATCTAGTTAATAGCTTTGGGAATCTATGGAATGTATTGAATGAATTTAATAGCAACCTTAAATTATAAAAGACAAGAAAAGAATAATCCTGTCCAATTAAGGTAGGATTATCCTAAAACTAAGGAAACTAATCCTAAGCACTAATTAACAAAAATTTGTCTTTACTTATGATACTGCAAGGTTACAATAATGTCTGCACATGTAGATGATTTTATTTTATATCTTTATTTTTAAAGTTTATTTATTGATTTTTATTTGTTTGAAAGTCAGACAGATTTATCTTCCAACTGCTGGTTCAGTAATATTACATAAGCATCATATATATTTTGTATGATATATTATTACAGTTTATAACATTATAACACTTTACATGCTCCGAAATATGTTTAACATAGTCTCTCCTCATCAGCAATACATAGTTCAATATATCTGCACAATGCAATGTGGAATGTGTATGCTCAGATAATTTGTGTCTCTGATTCTCTCTTTCAATGCATAAGCCTATACCTGTAACATAGCTTAGAAGACATAAAAAACAGGCTTCAAGTTGATTAAAAAAAAGTTTGGTTTTGTATTTTAAGGCAGCCATTTATTTCGGCATACTATTCTTCAAAATTTAATACAAAGTTTAAAATAATTACGAGGCCGGCGCCACAGCTCGCTTGACTAATCCTCCGCCTGTGGTGCTGGCACCCCAGGTTCTAGTCTTGGTTGGGGTGCTGGATTCTGTCCCGGTTGCTCCTCTTCCAGTCCAGCTCTCTGCTGTGGCCCGGGAAGGCAGTGGAGGATGATCCAAGTCCTTGGGCCCTGCACCCACAAGGGAGACCAGGAAGAAGCACCTGGCTCCTGGCTTTGGATCAGCACAGCGTGTGCCGTAGCGGCCATTTGGGGTTGAACCAACAGAAGGAAGACCTTTCTCTCTGTCTCTCTCTCTCTCTCACTGTCTAAATCTGCCTGTCAAAAAATAATAATAATAATAATAATAATTATGTAGTCAGTATGACAATTTGCTTAAAAATAAGAACTGTTCTACAATAGTAGTATCAAAGATACCAAATTTATTACACAATGAGATAATGTTATTACTATCCAAAGAAATTAACTGGCTGGCACTGTGGCTCACTTGGCTAATCCTCCTTCTGCAGTGCCGGTACCCCGGATTATATTCCCGGTTGGTGAGCCAGGTACTAATCCCGGTTGCTCCTCTTCCAGTCCAGCTCTCTGCTGTGGCCCGGGAGGGCAGCGGAGGGTGGCCCAAGTGCTTGGGCCCCTGCACCAGCATGGGAGACCAGGAGGAAGTACCCTACACCTGGTTTCGGATTGGCGCAGCACTGGCCTTAGCAGCCATTAGGGAAGTGAACCAATGGAAGGAAGACCTTTCTCTCTGTCTCTCTCTCACTGTCTATAACTCAGTCTCTCTCTCTCTCACTGTCTAACTCTGCCTGGCAAAAAAAAAAAAAAAAAAAAAAAAAAGAAAGAAAGAAAGAAAAGAAATTAACTGTTGCATGCCTTGTCTCAAAGCAGAAACAAAATTATTTATATGTAAAATTCTATGTGGTTCATTAGGAATGACAGCTATTTTCCAGATGAAACTATTTGTTTTCAGTATTATGCATATTTGTTATTTTTTGGTAACCAAGATGTGGACTTACACTGACAACATACTCTAACTAGCACTGCTAATTGCCCCTACTTCCACTAATCACAATTTGGGGATCTCCTTTTACTTAATTCTTAATAAACATTGGAAGGGGATCCAGCCCACAACTCTAGACCTAAGACAAACAGTTCATCGTATCCCCTTGACTATAGTAATTGTTTCATGAATGTTAGTTAAACTCTTTTAGAGCAAAAGTTTTCAATGAGATTTTTGGTGAAAATTCTGGGTAAGAGACCCACCGTGTTCCCTAATACACTAGACACAAATCTATAAGGGCTGAGGTTGCTGCTGCTATATTTTTATATCATGGCAACAAAAATGAACCTATTCTAGAGGAAACTACAATGAGAAATGTGCAGAAACTGACTCATGGTAATATGCTTGAGCCCAAAGCTAGTCATGACTTAGGTGTGCCTTACCAGTGAACAGTTTAATATGTAAGAAAAGAAATTTACTTTCGTCTAGGCCAATTTATGTAAGTTTTTGTTTGGTAAACAAAAAGAAGTAATTGACATCTTTACCACCTTTCATATAGTCTCCTGCATGGGAAACATTCATAGCCAGTCTTCTGGCTCCAGGCTTAGGCCAGGGCCCGCCCTAGCTGTGGCTGCCATTTGGGAGTGAACCACTGGATGGAACTTTCTCTCTCTCTCTCTCTCTCTCTCTCTCCCCCCACCCCGTGTGTGTAAAAAAACACAAACTGGCAGTTCACAGTTACCATGGAGTTTGTGAAATGAGATCATAACCATGCCAAGTCCTGCTTTCTTGTAATTGTCCTCATCACCGTTCTTATCCTTCATAAGGATAAATTGTAGCTTTTTCTATGCCTGGCTATATGAACTTCCAGTTTTGGGAAGGTGATTTAAACAGTCTTCCACAGGGAGCAGATCTAGCCTCATTAAAATATTTCACTTTGACACTGCATACTTTTATACCTATCAAACCTATTTTTAAACCTTAGATGACTGAAATGATACTTTCATTGTTAGTACTCTTACATTTCATCATTGTATCATTCCTACTTTAGAATTATTTGAGCATGTCTCTATTGCTTAAATACACAGTCCTGAACAAAATTAGTTAAATTTTACTGAGAGAATTACCATATGTGTAATGTATGTGTGTGTGTGTGTGACCATTACCACCACCAATACCACCACCACCATCATCATCATCATTCCCCTCCAGATAGGGTAGATGGAGGCATCAATGATGCAAAAATGGCAGAATATTGATCACTATTGATGTCCTGGTGGGTTCATGAAAGTTCAGTATTGTATTGGCTTAATGACTATACATTTGAAAATTTGCATAATAAAAATTAAGCATGAAAGCACATACATTTGACCATATATTCACACATGAGATAAAATGTTATTTGGTCATTGAAAGATGAATTATGAAACTGGAAAGATGAAGCTTTGTTGAACATTCTCCAGATTATTTGTCTGACGTTCACCAATCTCAAGTGACAGAGCTATGAAGAATGAAGTAAGCCTCTATTATGGGCAATGGTATCAAAACACCAAACAAGACGTGTAAACCAGTTTTCCAGATAAATATTTGTAACATAATGGTGGAGTTCAAGAAAGTTTAGCATCTAAAATTTTGTGCTTGGGGCCTGGTTCTATCAATTGCTAGTTGTGTGAGTTCATCAAAAGTAATTTAATCTCTCTGAGTCCCAGTTTCATCAGTAAAATGTTAATGATGGCACTTGCCACATAAGATTGTTTGTAGAAACAAGTGGAATAATGTAGGCAAGAGCTATTTGTAAAACTTGGATTATGGTTATTATTTACTCTTATTTTTTGCCTTAGAAACTTTTGAATAGAAATGCATAACCATAACTCACTCATTTATTCTACAATTCATAAAGAATTCAAAATGTTGGAAAATGTCAACTTTTTATCTGATATTTTTCTTTTTGATTTTGTACTTCACAGACAGCAGCAGTCAATTACTAACCTAGACCCAAATGTGTTAATAAAATCATTCTGTGCACTCAGAACAAATAATAGCTTGAATTGAGAAATAAATCATTGAATAAAATATGGCAGAGCACAAAGCATTTCATAAAAGTACATAGACTGCATTGCTTAATACATCAATTTATTTATTTTGCTGAAAATGCATAAGAGAAGAATAGTTTCCTGTATAAAACGTGTACATACATCATTGATTTTGAAAATTGTATTTCTTAGTAAGGAATAGATTATAGATAGCTTTGGGGAGACAGTTATGATGTTAAAAGACAGATGAATTTGGAATCAGAACATTTGGTCTGTGTTCTTTCTATCCTAATTGCCAGGTATTTTATCTTGAATATTGCCTACCTCTCAGAGCATTTGATCCTTGATGTAGAAGAGAATAATTGTAGTTGCTACTCCAACCCTGGATGTCCCTAGTGTTCATATATATATATATATATATATATATATGTATATATGCATGTATGATAGATTTTTCTTCAGTTTAATAAATAATAAATGCATTAATGGAAAAAGGACTTTTGTTTTGACTACTTTCAAAGTACAAGAACTTTTACTTTGATCTGAAAATAGCCACATAGTTTGGAGAACCATACCAGGTGTCTAATAAGAGGTTATTCATCATTGAAGTTAATAAAAACATTCTCATTGTGATGAGTGTTTATGCTCTCTGATTACAAAATTTACTCCCAATTTTGCAATTCTGGAAATATTTTCCTGAGAAAAATTTTGTTACAAACTGACTTTTATCAAATATTTAAGCAAGCTCCAAGCTGTAGTGTTTGTAAAATAAATATATACATATGTATTTATATGGGAAGGATCCTATTTAAATGTATTATATATTAATATAAGGAATAGGCTTTGATTTCTGTCTTTACCTATATATTTCTGTGTGATCTTTCATATGTATAGAAGTTGCTTAAACTATGTGATATTTAAATACAGATTCTAAAGGATATAAGCTCATTTTTTTGGTCTACAATAATCTACTATCATAAATCTTGTCTAGATTATAAAAACAAAATTCATAATCTTAACTTTAGTGTTAAGTATGCTTTTATTTCAAATTAATAGTACAAAAATCCATATCTATATGTACAGTATAATGTATCTTTAATCAACAAGTTATGTTAATAATAAAAATAAAAACAAATATGTAATTTTTTGGTAAATAGTTCTAAAGACACAAGATGGCAGTACTAGTCCTCATGAGTCACTGAACATATGGTAATGCATTTGAAAACTTTTAATGCATTTCTCTTGCTTTTCTTCTCAGTATTTTTACAGAAGCTTTCATTTCTGAACATAAACATTCACAGGTTTTGTGGCATTTTTAAAAATGTTACTGTGAGTGTATTATTTATTTAGCTATTGACAATCATTACATTTAGTGAAATTTCTTTATCTATTAAAATCTTCAGTTTCCTTGTCCATATAATGAGTATACTGGTCTAGATGATGTATGATTTGTTTTACTTCTGCATGTTTATATTTGTTGAATTAAGAGTTACAAATTTTAAATAAACATTGATGGGTTTGAATAAATTAATTTATTTAAAATTTTAGATAAGGCCCTTGCAATGGGTCTTATCTAAAGATAAAATAATGTTGTCACCACAATGACTTCTCATTCTTCGATAGATTTGGACTATTCACATTTTCCTTTAATGTGAAATTGTAATGTATATCATCATTTAACATATTAATGACCATTGTTGGATAGTCTGTTATGTCACTTGCTAAAGAATTTATTCAAATTTATTTTAAAAAGTACCATATCCTAAATATGGGTAGAAAACTAATTTATACTAATGTATATTCTGAGAGATTTCACAATATTATTCCTTCATTGAAGTTACCTATGATAGTGTGCTAAGAAAAGTTTATTTTTCCTTCACCTTTCTTAATTTCTTTTGTATACCCACAAATGAGTGTTCTTCCTTTTAAAATTGTTATTTATTTATTTATTTTTAAGTGATTTATTTATTTGAAAGGTAGAGTGTGTGTGTGAGAGAAACAGAGAGATGGAGAGATGGAGAGAGACAGAGAGGAGAGGATTTGAAGGAGAGACAGAAGAGAGAAACTTTGACTTACTGGCTTACTCTGCCAGTAAGCATAACACCCAATGCTGAACCAAGCTAAAGCTGGTATTCTATAACCCCTTCTGGGTCTCTCATGTGGGTGGTAGGAACCTAAATACCTGGGCCATCATTGACTACCATCCAGGATGTGTGTTAGCATGAAACTGGATCAGAAGCGGAGGCAGGGCTTGATCCCAAGGTCTCCAATGTGGGATGTAGACATTCCAAGCAGTAGTTTAACCTGCTATGGTACAACACCTATCCTATTTTTTATATAAATTTATTTTATTTATTTTCAGTTTATTTGAAAGATAACAGGACTAGAAGAGGGAAGGGAAGGGGGAGGAGAAGAGAGGGGAGAGGATATAAGAGGAAAGGAGGAGAGGGGAGAGGTGGAAAAAGAAGGGGAGGGGCGGGGAGGGGAGGGAAGAGGAGAGAAGAGAAGAGGAGAAGAGATCTTCCACTTATTGGTTCAGCCTTTAAATGCTTGGAACAGCCAGAGCTGGGCCAGGCTGCAGCCAGGAGGTGAGAATTCAATCCTGGTCTCCCATATGGGTGGTAGGGACCCAACAACTTGAGTCATCACTGCTGTCTCCCAACATAGGCATTAGCATGAAGCTGGAATCAGAAGCAGAGCTGACACGTGAACCAGGCCCTCTCATTTGTGATAGCGATGTCTCAGGCAATGCCTCAACCACTGTGCCAAACACTCACCTTGTTTTCTAAAGAATCCTCACTTTCCTGAATCTTTACTTATTTATTTATTTGGAAGGCAAAATGAGAGAGAGCGAAAGTAAGAGAATGTGAATCTTCTATCTGCTAGTTTTCTCCGTAAATGGCCACAACAGTCAGACATCCAAAGACAGGCCAGGCTGAAGCCAAGAAACGGAAACACTGTCTGGATCTCCCATGTGGGTGGCAGAAATTAGAGAAATTGTGCTACTGTGAAGTGGAGCAGCCAGGACTGGAGCAGGTACTATGATATGGGATGTAGGCATATCAAGCGGCAGCTTAACCTGCTGTGCCGAAGTGCCCCCACCTTAATATGTTTACCTTTGTTTTCTTCTCTTCCCGTAATGTACCCTTACAAAACTGGTATAGTTAAATAGTTCCATCTGCTGATTCACTCCCCAAATGGCTACAGCAGTTAGTGTGGAACCATGCCCAAACCAGGAGGCAGGAGCTTCATCTGAGTCTTCCACACGGGTGACAAGGACCCAAGCACTTATACCATCCTCTGCTGGTTTCCCAAGGCCATTAGCAGGGAACTGGATAGGAAGAGGAGCAGCTGGGACACAAACTGAAGCCCATATGGTATTCTGATACGGCAGGCTGCAGCTTTTTCTTCTATGACACAATACCAGTCTAAAATTAAATTCAGGTTAGAGAACTAAATAATTAAAAGGTATATTTCAGAGATAAGGAAAATGGAACTAAGGAAAACAAAAAATATAACTCAAAGTAACAATGTCTCATTCAGTTTTCATTTGCTTTCCCTCTATCCAGTATTTGATCTCTAATAACTTATGTCATTTTAATTTTTGCTAATTCATACTTCCTTGTGGCATGTAATATTAGAATATAGTCAATACCTATACATTGTTTATGTTGTATCACATCCTGCCCCAAACCATTCTCAAATACATTGATTAGATAATTCATTTTATTGTTCTTTAAATATAAATGAAAAAGTTGAGGCCTGAAAGGATTAAGCAGTTAAAGTGTAATCTGTAAGCATTCATCCAGTCTAGCTTCACACTGAGAAGAAAAGAGTGGACATCTAATATTTTGATACTTCAGAGAGGCAAGTGAGATCTCAGAGACAGTTTGGGATTCTTATTTTCTGTATACAAGAATACCACATCCAGGAAACAATCCAGGTGAGCTTCAACTTTTCCATTACTTCATTCTTTAAGGGGAGATGTGTGAGAAGGCACTGAGCAAGAGAAAGAACACAAACAACAATGATATGCGAAATTGTGTAATTTCAAGTGTTAATTCTAGAGAATTAAAGATAAAAGATGAAAAATAGGTTTGAGTTTATATTGCTGCTGCTTTATTCTTAAAAAACAAAAGCAAAATAACAATGGTTTTCAAAAGTCTAACAAAGAAATTTGGATGCTAGCCAATTTAGAAACAAATAGAAATCGTTAATTTTGAAAACTAGCTGCCTTCAATCATTACATCTTAATTTATGGGACATTATTATTTACCAGAATGAAAAAAAATTAACATCTCAGTCTGAGGGTAATCATTCTAAACCATGATTATCAAGGGCTTCTTCTCTGGCCCAGGCTTAATGAAGGAAGATTTAAGTCAAGTGAGAGTTAAATGATTCTGACTCAGTGGAAATTTTTGAAAAGGTTTGGAAGTTTTCAAAAAGCCATCAACATCTCTGAATTGCGCGTGCTTTCTCTTCAGGCAGCCTGCCAAAGCTTTTCATATGAGTGAAAGTAAGCTGTGTGCTGCTTCTTGATGGTATCTCCTGTGATAAACTTCAGATGGTGAAGAAGTTCATTTCAGATATAGATCTGAACCTACCATATCCAACTTATCTGGTCAGAAAATCTTGCTGTAAATCTTTCAAAAACAAGATGACTTGTGAGATTTTTAGTAATCCTGGATTGTGCCTGGGGAGAAAATGTGACATGAACAGTTTTCTGTATGGTTTCAGTTAAGACAATGAAATGTATGACCCAAGGAAATATATATCCTTATCCTCATGTAACCAAGAACACCAAGTCATCCCTGAACCTGTAATTTAAGGATAGAATTGTGTGCTTAGTGAAGTGACAATTTTATTTACCTAGAGCAGTGCATATTTATCTAATTCATTGTACCTGGTTTTAGAAATTAAAGACTAAACTAGAGATTTTTCAAATCCATTACGACTCTTCTAAATCAAAATCCTCACTTGTATCATAGATGGCTGAGCAGAGTTGCAGTGTGTATCCCAAAAATGCCATCTGACTATTTGAGGGAGCTATAGTGTCTAACTTGATCAAGTTCAAGCAGAAACATAGAGTTTTTAGGGGGTCTCAAGTACTAATTCTAGAACAAGAAATTTTCAATAAATGGGATTTGCTTTGCTCTATTTTTTTCTTTTGCATAAACAGTCACTTGACATAGCAGATGTCTCAAGATTTCAATATAAAATTTAGGTGTTTTAGGATTATTGAATAATGAAATAATTGACCAAAATATGTTTACTGTTTTAGAGATAATGTTAAATTATAATTACATTTTTAAAGATTTTTTTTAATTTGAAATTCAGGGTTATAAAGTGAGAGGGAAAGACAGACAAAAAGAGATTTTCCATCCACTGCTTCACTCCCCAGATGGCTGCAATGGACAGGGCTGGGCCAGGCCGAAGCCAGGAGCCAGGAGCTTGATCTGGGTCTCCCACACTGTGAGTGACAGGGGCCCAAACACTTGGGCCATCTTCTACTGATTTTCCTAGGTCATGAGTACAGAGCTGGATTGGAAGTGAGGAAGCTGCCATTCTAAGCAGCGCTCATATGGGATGCAGGTGTCCTGGGTGGCTGCTTTACCTGCACTCTCTTCTGAGAAGTCTTTGCCTAGGCCAATGTCTTGCAGCATTTCCCTTAGGCTTTCTTCTACTAATTTTATGGCTTCAGGTCTCAGCTTTAGATCTTTGATTAACTGTGAGTTGATTTTTGTGTAGGGTGTAATGTAGGAGTCTTGTTTCAAACTTCTGAATGTGGAAACCCAATTTTCCTAGCACTATTTGTTGTCTTTTCTCCAGGGAGTGAAATTATCTTGATTGTCAAAAACAAACAAACAAACAAACAAACACCTGTATATGATTAAAGTCATATCTTCTTGTTAAATTGATACCATAATCGTTACATAGTGACCTTTTTTTCAACAGTTTTTATCTTGAAGTCTATTTTGTGTATACGAGAATAACCAGCCATTCCTGCTTATTTTTTATTTTCATTTGCTTGGCATATCTTTGCCAATTCTTTCCTTTTCTAAATGTGTCTATCTTCATTGGTGGCATGTGTTTCCTTTAAGCAACATATCTGATTCTTGTTTTTTCATCCATTTAATCAGTCTTTATTTTGTAATTAGAAAATTTCATCTGTTTTTATTCAAGGTTATTGTTGTTAAGTAATGACTTATTCCTTCTCTTTTTATTTATTTATTTATTTTTGACAGGCAGAGTTAGACAGAGAGAGAGAGAGACAGAGAGAAAGGTCTTCCTTCCATTGGTTCACCCCCCAAATGGCCACTACAGCTGGCGCTGCGCCAATCTGAAGCCATGAGCCAGGAGCTTCCTCCTGGTCTCCCATGTGGGTGCAGGGCCCAAGCACTTGGGCCATCCTCCACTGCCTTCCCGGGCCACAGCAGAGTTCTGGACTGGAAGAGGAGCAACCAGGACAGAATCCAGCACCCCAACCAGGACTAGAACCCTGGGTGCCGGTGCCACAGGCAGAGGATTAGCCTAGTGAGCTGCGGTGCTGGCCCCTTCTCTTTTTCTATTAATATTTATCTTGTTTGTTATAAATCTCCTTTGTTCTGTTACTAGTAGGTTTTCTGACTTCACAGTCCTGCTGACTGCCTCTTTGTTTTTCTGTGTAGTACATCCTTAAATATCACTTTTAAGGGTGGCTGAGTGGTGACAATGTTTTTTTTTTTTTTTTTTCCAATTTTTGCTTGTCTTGGAAGATATTTATGTCACCCTCATCTATGATTGAGAGTATTACTTGGCAAAATACTTTAAGTTGGCAGTTCCCCCCCACCCCCTTTTTAGGACCTGGACTATATCTCTCCATTCTCACTTGGCCTGTAATTTATGTTTAGAAATGTGATAGGAGATCCCTTAAAAGTGATTTGGCATTATTTCTTGCATATTTTATATTTCTTGCATTATTTATATTCTTGCATATTTTAGGATATTCTCTGTATATGCTATTTTTGAAAGTTTGACCATAATCCGTTGTGGTGAGGATCTTTTCTGGTCATGCCTATTTGAGTTTTATGAGCTTCCTCTATTTGGACATTCAAATATTTCTCCAAATTGGGGAAGTTTTCTGTTATTTTACTGAGTAAGTTTTATAAATCATTCTCTTTTTTTCTGTATCTTCAAGAACTCCTATGACTAGTATATTTGCCCATTGATGGTATTCCACTTATTCCAAACACTATTTTCAGTCTTTCTAACTTCTCTTCCTTTTTTTCTGATCTGACTGAGATATTTTGAAAGCACTGTCGTCTAGCTCAGATATTCTTTCTTGTGCTTCAACAAATCTGTTGTTAAGGATTTCCATTGTGTTTTTCTTGACTTAGTGAATTCTTCAGACTATTGGCTAAGATCAAGTGTTGAAATCTTCGTTTTTAATATTTCTGTCCTGTTTTTCTTCAGTATCTATATCTCTGTGGAATTTTTTCATCCATGTCTTGTTTAAGTCTCCTTATTCCATGTACTTGTTTCCTTGTGTGTTCTTGAGCAACTTACAATCGTTCTTCTGAATTCTTTCCAGTCATTTAATCAATTTCTCTTTCTTCACAGGCAATATTAATGTATTTTTGAGTTCCTTTAGGAGAGTCATAATGCCTTCCATTCCTGTTTCTTGTTTTCTACATCAGGTTGTATACATCTGTGATCACTTGTTATCTCTTCTGGGAGTTTTTTTATTTTATAATTTTATTTATTTTTTTATTTTTGGCTGAAGGCATTATTCTTGAAGATGTGCCTCTCTGGGTTAAGGAAGTGTCTGTGACATGTGCTATAGCTCCAAGGAGTAAGTTGGGGAGGGGGTGCTAGGTGCATAGCATCTGTGGGTGGGCAAGCATTTAGAGTTACACCCATGTTGGGAGTGGTATAGCATCTTTGGCTACAGTTAGTACGAGAGGGGATTTTTCTCAGGCTAGTATCTTCACAGTTCCATCCCCTCTGTCTGCCATGGTGAACCAACCAAACACTTGGCTCTGTGCCCATGTCCAGGCCTCTCACATTCCCAGGGTTCAGGGAGTCTGATCTCCTCTCTGTGTACTGTTCTGTCTTGGGCACAAACAGTACTCAATTTCCAAGTCAGGACAGAGATTAGCTGAGTTGCCCTTCAGCAAATTGGGACTGGTGCTTTATTGGGGGCTGGGGAGAGAAGCAACATGGTTTTTCACAATTTGTAGAAGTTGTTCAGGCCCTGCTGGTTCTCCAGGATGAACTCAAAGCTATGGAGGACTGTGGAATTCTCCTTCATTCGGTGTTGCCAGTGTTAAAGCCTGGGAAGGTGGTGCTTGCCAGCTGGATGCTGCCTGTGTATATGTAGGAGACACTGGTACTGTGCAGCCAGCAACTGCACGTCCTCTCTCCTCACTGTTCCATCGAGTCTCTGTTTTGTTCTGCCTGTTCTCCACTGAAAATTTCTATTAACACCCTGAGAATGAGGCCCTTCCTTTGCTTTCCTGGTACCTGGCTGTGGTTTCTCCCTATTCAGTTACCCTGGAGCTCCCCCCAGGTCTACATCTTTTAACTGAAAATTATTTTTTACATAATCTCTATTTTTTCCCTCAGTTCTCACTGCTGAAATGAAGACATTAAAAAATGAATGGCATTTACTATATGTTAAGGCATTTAATGATATTCCAGGAAGAAGACACAATAAAACTTTGAGCTCTTTGAAAATTATATTTTATAGAAAGTAGGATATGGTTAGATAGTGAATTAAGTAAAGCAAATTATCACTGTCCATATTATTTCAATCCCTGGAGAAAATTCTTTGTGAGTGATAGGGAAAAGAAATCAATATCAACGCTATTTTTTTTAGGGAAAGAGAGATTAAATCAAAGATATATAAGCTGTTAATATCGGATATGATTCTTCAGCGGCAATAAATTTCCCTTTGATTTTTGGTACATGTATCTGTTTATGTGACATCCCCAGAATGCACTTATATTTTATTTTGAATATAAAATTTTAAGTAACTTTTATTAGATACTTTTATAGCATGAATATTAATAATTATTTTCTAGTCCTTATAATGAAGTCATCCTTCCATAGAAGTAAGGATTACAAAAATGTCCATTATATTATGTGTAATCTTTATTTATATATTTTTGTTTAATATTTTATTTAAGAATAGTTTTAAGTTTGCAAAACCAAAATTGTGAGGTAGTAACACAAAGAGTACGCATGCACTCCTCATCCTAGTTCCCTTATTTTTGTTTCAAACTAGTACATTTGTCACAAATTTATGAAGCACACCCAGCTTCTATTTCTTTAATTCAAAATCCTTTATCCCTCTCACACATCCAAGACTCCATATATGTGGAAAACCCATGTAGTATTGTCTTTCTGTGTCTGGTGTGTTTCATCCAACATGATGTCCTCTGGTTCCATCAGTTTTGCTGCAAATGCCAGGATTTTAAACTTCCTTTACAGCTGAATAGTATTCCATTCCGCTTACCCAGTCATCTGATGATGGTACTTTGGTAGATTCCATATTTTGGCTACTGTGAACAGTGCTGCTATGAGCATGCTGGAGCAGATAACTCTTTGATATAGCAAGTTTGTCTTGTGGGTATTTACACAATGCTAGATCAAAGCAATTAGATTCAGTTTTAAAGAAATCTCCATACTGCTTTCAACATTAATGAATGCTCTAATTTATATTTCCTACAATAGTATGTATAAATTTCCCTTTCTCCATGTCTTCCTTTACATTTGTTACTCTGTCTTCTTGATAATATTTATGATGATAGAGGTAAGGTGATAACTCACTGTGGTTTTGAGTTGCATTTCTCTGGCTAGTGATATGGTATTTTTTTCATCTTATTTTTAAGTATGTGAAGCCATTTGGGCTTTCCTTCCTTGATGTAAACTATAATCCTTTTGTGAATATCTCTCATAGCTTACTCTTTTATCTTTATCAGCAGATAGATAGATAGATAAACTGTATACAAGGTTAATCAGAGCATGGTTGTTTGAAATTAATGACTACTTGATGTGTCAAAAATTTATTTGTATGCACTTATCAATTCACAGATTTTAAACAATCATTTGTATTGTAAGATGAAAAGCATTGGAGACAAAGGTAGAAATTATTATAAATGAAAAAAGTTGTATGTGATTACTCATCTTTTTCTTTAAATACACTTGACATTATATTCTATGATATAATATTTCATTTTTTTAAACCAAGTTTTCCTTTCAGTGTCTTCAATTATTTAATCACCATGTATTTAAAATTATGTCATCCCACTAAGAAAATCAAGTAAATGAAAATATAAAAACAAAAAATTGATAAAAATGATGGTCCTTGAGTTTAGAAAAAATCATTCATCCTAGAAAATTTTAAAACTGTGCATAATTTATAAAATTAAGAGCTATATCAACCTATGATTCAGCTGGACATCTTATTGGACAACTGGTAGGTTGACCAGTAGACAATTGGGAGTATATTTAACTTTGAAACTTTAGCACACTACTGGCATGTATTGCATAATTGTTTTTGCTTAAGTTTGTCCTTAATGATTCTAGGTTCGCAACTATTTGAAAACCTAGGGCCACCTCATGGTCTATGATTTTCTGTGGCTGTAGAAGTTTCTTTAATTTTTAAAAATCATTCTTTTCCATGTAATGACCTGATATCATTATCTTTTTTACTAAATATTTTTCAGTTAATATTCACATATACATGACGCTGTATTAGGTACTGTTCAAAGCCAGCTTAGTAGCATATGTGAGCCTTCGAACTAGATGGAATGCATATAAACATAAATAGGCACAGATATAAGAGTGATACAAAGAATGGTAACAGGGACAGCACTGTGGCACAGTGGGTAAATCTGCTGCCTGCAGGGCCAGCATCCCATATAGGTATGGTTCAAGTCCCAACTGCTCCACTTCCAAGCCAGCTCCCTATATTTTGTTTTTTCACAGGCAGAGTGGAGAGTGAGAGAGAGAGACAAAGGTCTTCCTTTTTGCCGTTGGTTCACCCTCCAATGGCCACCGTGGCCAGCGCGCTGCGGCCGGCACATCGCGCTGATCCGAAGCCAGGAGCCAGGTGCTGCTCCTGGTCTCCCATGTGGGTGTAGGGCCCAAGGACTTGGGCCAACCTCCACTGCACTCCCTGGCCACAGCAGAGAGCTGGCCTGGAAGAGGGGCAACCAGGACAGAATCCGGCACCCCAACCAGGACTAGAACCCAGTGTGCTGGTGCCGCAGGTGGAGGATTAGCCTATTGAGCCGCAGCGCCGGCCAGCTCCCTATTAATATGCCTGGGAAAGCAGTGAAAGATGGTCTAAGTGCTTTGGTCCCTACATCCACATCGGAGACCTGGAGGAAGCTCCTGGCTCCTGGCTTTGGATCTAACCTGCTCTAACTATGGTGGCCATTTGGGGAGTGAACCAGATGGATAATCCTTCTCCTTCTGACTCTACTTCTATTTCTGTAACTCTACCTTCCAAATAAATAAATAAATCTTTTTAAAAAAAGAATGATAACAATAAGAAAATTGCAAAGACATGAGTGCAAAATTATATACATTGCAAACAATTTATTCAAATAATATATTTTAGTTATAAGATTTTATATATTTGCTCATGTTACTTATATAAATTATATAAACATATGGAATATGTGATATAATGATATGTGATAGATTATTTTTTATTTTAAAGTAATTTTAAAAGATTTATTTTATTTATTTGAGAGTTATAGAGAGAAGTAGACACACACACACACACACACACACACAAAGAGGGAGAGAAAAAGAGAGAGAGGGAGAGTTCTTCCATCTGCTGGTTAACTCCCCAAATAGCCATGATAGCTGGAGCTGATCAGATCCAAAGCCAGGAACCAGGAGCCAGGTGCTTCTTTTGGATCTCCCACATTGGTGCAGGGGCCCAAGCACTTAGGCCATCCTCTGCTGCTTTTCCAAGCACACTAACAGGTAGCTGGATTGGAAGTAGAGCAGCTAGGATCTGTACCAGCACCCATATGGGATGCCGGAGAGGCAGGACAGGGCATTAACCTTCTGTGCCACAGTGCTGGCCCCTATTTTAAAGTATTTTTATAATTAAGATGAAGATGCTCTCAAAATTTTGGTTACATGGCAATATTAAAAATATAACTTCATTTTCCTTGAAGCCAAAATTAAAATATATCCTTTTTGTGGAAAGCAAATTTAATTTGCTCACTAACAGTATTCCATTAATTTTGCTTGGATGTCACTATAATTTATTCATTCTATAGATAATTTAATTACATTCTTACTCTGTAACAGGATCTGTGTTTGGTTTTGACTATAGACTCAAAAGAATATAACTTTTCTACTTTCATACATGTAATTGACAAAGTGAAGGACATTTTTCTTGCAACTGCAAATAATTTTACAAATTTGCCCTTTACATTTCTTCTTAGACAATTGTTATAATTATAAAATTTTTTCTAATACTTACAACCCTTTGGACAATTATTTAATTTCTTATTTTTAATATTTTATTGAAAATTTTTCATTTATTTCCTTTTTCATTAATTTCTACTCTTTTTATTGTTTTATTCTTTCTTTACTTCATTTTACTAGTGCATAAGCATTTGAATAATCTCATTTTAAATCATATGCAATTAAAATTATTATTCTGTCTTACAGTAGTAAAATGTTTGGATCTATCACCATGATATACTTTATTTTTGTGTTTCCTCTTTTTCAATTTTAAATACCAAAGCATGGAAGATTTTAATCTTTAATTGTGTTCTAATTTGCAATTACTTTTTAATAGATTTATTTATTTGTTATTTGAAAAGCAGAGTAACAGAAAGAAGGAAAGCAAGGGATGGGGGAGGAGGGAGAAAGGGAAAGAAGAGAGGGAGGGAGAGAGAGAGAGAGAGAGAACTGCCATTTTCTAGTTCATTTCCCAAATAACCACAGTGGCCCAGGCTGGGCAAGGACTGGGCCAAGCTGAAATAAGTTTCCTGGAACACTATCTTGGGTCTCCAATGTGGATGGCAGGGGCTCAAGTATGTGGACCACCCTCTCTGCTTTTCCAGGTGGTTTGCAGAGAGCTCCATGGGAAATGGAGAAGCTAGTGTTCATATGGGATGCCGTCATCAAAGGAAGGGGCTTAACTCTCTGAGTCAAATCCTGGCCCTGTAATTTTTTTTCATAAAGAATGCAGTCTGTATTTTATCAGCTCATTTGTACTTGGAAACTGACTGACTTTATCTGTTATACATCCAGTTTTACTACTGTGTGTGTGTGTGTGTGTGTGTGTGCTCTAAAACTGTGGATTATCTAACTTTGGAGAGCAAGATTCTATACACACAAACATAAACATAAAGATATATATGAACAAATTGTTAATGGTACTGTCAACATTCCTCATACACATTTTTTGTCAAATTTTAGTAGTATGTTTTAAAATCCCCCACTATGCTGTGGTTTTACAGATCATGTTCAGTTAATCAAAATTTCCAGCTATATGCATGGTACTTGAGATTTAGTGTGATCAATTGTTCCATTGTTTCTTTTTGTAAAGTGGATCTTTGTTCAAAATTGTAAGCTTTCTTGTAACTTATTCCCAGGCAAGTTATATCACTAGATCATTACCTCTCCTAAAATCTTGTCTTTGTAGATTTATAACCTTGGCTTTTTTCCCAGCTACAATTTCTTCTCTGTGTTTTGCCTTAAAATTTCATTAGGATGTTCCAGTTCTAGACAAAGCTCTTCTCTGCACAGAATCCTTAGAGATTTTCTACCTCCTTAGTGCCTAGAGGTGTCCCGGACAGCAGCCTCAAATACCTTACAACTTTGCCTGAGGTTCAGGCTATTGACAATGTAGAGAAAAGACTAACAGCCATAAAGAAAATCATTTCACCTTTTCCTCTTCTTAAACAGTATTTATTACATGATACACACAGAAAAACTATACTCTCTAACATTTAATGGGTTTTTAAATGCTTTGTATAATTACATAATTGTTGGTCAGAGCAAGGTATTCAAGCAGGATATTTCATTTTTTGTTTATTCTTGAATACAGAAATACCAAATTAAGTTGTCTTCCATTTTACTCTAGTTAAGTCAGTGCTTAACTACACCTTATTTTTCAGTGGAAGCCAGAGAAAGTTCTATTTCAACTGAAATATTCAACATGAAGATATTCTATTACTTTCAATTATAGACAGAGTACAAAATATTTTCAATTCCTATTCCATTTGCTCTGAATGATGAATGTCTTTTTCTGTTTAATTCAGTGTCATTTAGACAGTGTATTGCAATATTTCTTTAAAGAAATCATAACAATTATCCAAGTACATATGAATAATTCCTGAGGCTTTCCCTTTATCAAAATGACACTCTCATTTTCACTAATAAATTTGCTTCAAATCACTGTTTTTGCCAAAGACATATTTCATTTTTGTATTTTTATAAGAAAAATTCTCATGCATGCTATGTTCTTAATTTCCTTTAGCGTTTTCAAATAAAAAACATTACCTTATCATTTTTTCAATTCTGTTGCTTCTGGCCTTAAAGGTTAACAAAGTCAGGTAACTTTTTCTTACTTGATCCCTGGTTCAGACATGAATCAATTCTTCAGTCTTTCATTTCTCTCTCTCTCCCTCCATATTCACCTTTTTCTTTCTTCTTAAATGAACTTCATCTGTAGTCTACAATATAGGTCATTACACATAGAATCAATTAATGATAATGGAATAATTATATTTTATTATTAGTTTCTTTTTTCCATAGCTTATTTTGAGAAATTATCAGAAAAGCAGTTTTCAGGTATTCCTTGGTTGTTATCCAAACAATATTATGTACAATCAACACTCAGTTTGATTATGGAAATATCTATGAAAATGTGGCCCCTTTAGTGTCCCCAGAAGTCCCATCTGGGGTGCCACAGATGGTATCAAAATTTGGGGTGCTTATTAATAAATCCCCAATATTAATCAGCCTGAGAGGGTTCTTGTCTAATATTTAGATTAGAATTCTAAATACCGGCATAAATAAAAGAGGCAGCACGGTACATTTTAGGCTTTTATTCAGTGAGAAAGACGCATAGGAGAGTGAGAGCTTTATCTAAAAGAGAGAGGTAAATCTGGGTTCATACCAAGCACCAGGAACCAGCCATGTGGATGAGTATGTAGGCCAGGAAGCCTAGGGAGGGTGGCCCAAAGGCCCAGAGCTACGGCCAGCCCTCTCCTGGAAAGAAGTCAGGTAAAATAAGAGACCAGATACACTGTGTCCCAGGCTTTTAACCCACTTCCAAAGGGGAGCGGTTAATTAACTTGATTGGCAGGTGGGCACCCAGGTGGGGCCAGGTTGAGGCATGAGGTCACACCAGGGGCACGGCAAAATCCTGGTCTTCCAGCTCACAAACCTAATCAATTTTAACCTGTATGCCTTCATACTTCAAATATACTTGACAATTATTTTTAATTTACATTAGTAGTATGTTTTTTATTTAATAAATATAAATTACCAAAGTACAGCTTTTGGATTACAGTGGCTTTTCCCCCCCATAACTTCTTTCCCACTCGCAACCCTCCCATCTCCCGTTCCCTCTCCCATCCCATTCACATCAAGATTCATTTTCAATTATCTTTATATACAGAAGATCAATTTAGTATATATTAAGTAAAGCTTTCAACAGTTTGCACCCACACAGAACATAAACTGTAAAATACTGTTTGAGTACTAGTTATAACATTAATTCACATTGTACAACACATTAAGGACAGAGATCCTACATGAGGAGTGAGTGCACAGTGACTCCTGTTGTTGACTTAACAATTGACACTCTTGTATATGGCGTCAGTAATCACCCGAGGCTTTTGTCATGAGTTGCCAAAGCTATGGAAGCCTTTTGAGTTCGCTAACTTCGATCTTATTTAGACAAGGTCGTAGTCAAAGTGGAAGTTCTCTCCTCCCTTCAGAGAAAGGTACCTCCTTCTTTGATGGCCCTGTTCTTTCTACTGGGATCTCACTCGCAGAGATCTTTCATTTAGTTTTTTTTTTTTTTTCTTTTTACCAGAGTGTATTGGCTTTCCATGACTAAAATACTCTCATGGGATTTTTTTAAAATAAATTTATTTATTTATTTATTTATTTATTTATTGACAGGCAGAGTGGACAGTGAGAGACAGAGAGAAAGGTCTTCCTTTACCGTTGGTTCACCTTCTAATGGCCACTGCAGCCAGCGTGCTGCGGCTGGCACACCAAACTGATCTGAAGCCAGGAGCCAGGTGCTTCTCCTGGTCTCCCGTGTGGGTGCAGGGCCCAAGCACTTGGGCCATCCTCCACTGCACTCCCAGGCCAGAGCAGAGAGCTGGCCTGGAAGAGGGGCAATCGGGACAGAATCCAGCACCCTGACCGGGACTAGAACTCAGGGTGTAGGCACTGCAGGCGGAGAATTAGCCTATTGAGCCACAGCACCGGCCCTCAGGGGTTTTTAGCCAGATCCGAATGCCTTATGGGCTGATTCTGAGGCCAGAGTGCTGTTTAGGACATCTGCCATTCTATGAGTCTGCTGTGTATCCCATTTCCCATGTTGGATGGTTCTCTCCTCTTTAATTCTATAAGAACAACTTAATACTTTATCTCTTTTAGTATATATTTTTTTGTTCTACTTAATACTATTGGTTGAACTCTTTAATTAACACACAATTACTCTTAGTTGTTTAAATTTAACTGAAAAGTGATCCTTCTTAAATATGAGTGTGAATAAGAGAGGGAGGAGATGTACAGTTTAGCACATGCTCAATCGGAGTTGCTCCAAATGGTAGAGTTAGAAACATGCCAGGGAATTCCAATTCAGTCCCACCAGGGTGGCATGTACCAATGCCATCTCACTTGTCAAAGTGATCAGTTTCAGTTCATAATTGATCATAATGATACGATTAAGATTCAAAGGGATCACATAAACAAAACTATTGATATTGTTATTTTAAAGACAACCCCCATGCATTCTTTCACAAATTTGAAATCTTTCACATCCCTTAAAAATGTCATTGTCTTTTTTAAGGTGTGGAAACAGCAGTCAATTATAATCTTATTTAAGGATGGCGTTTGGCCTAGTGGTTAGGATGCTGATTGGAACTGTGGGGAGTCAGATGGGTTAATAGTCAGTGGATACCAATGGAATTTGGAATATAAAATCTTTGCTTCCTTCTCCAAAACATTATCTTTAGCAAGAAGAAACAGGCCACCTCCTTCTTTCAGAATCTCCAAATTTACCATGAGAATAGCAAGGGAGCTCTTCCTGAGCTCACAGCTTATTGTGAAAACAAGTTACCTATCCCACCCTTGGCATGCCAGACAGGATGGAGAACTGAAATGAGGTCTTTTGATGTTTTTTGTCCCTGCCTGGTAACTGAATGCCAATATGACTGTCAAGGTGTTTTTTTTTGTTGTTGTTTTTTTTTTGTTGTTGTTGTTTTTGTTTTTTAACCTTTGGAAATTGTACTTAAAAAAGCCCACTGCCACCAGTCCCTTTAGGTATATTCCTGTCTTGGAAGATCCCCTCCATGCCGCTCTGGCTGGATGCCTTTGACTCTAATAAATACATTTAAATCTTTTGCTGTCTTCTTGGAAATTCTTCTTCCATATGAGGCAGAGAACTAAGGTAAGAATGATTTCTCCACTGCCGTTTTTTTGTAACAGAATGTCTGACTCCTGTATCAGAAGGCTTGGATTCTAGATTTTTGTTTCTTGGCAAGCAGCAGGTTAAGGTTCAAGAAGCTGGGTCCCTGCTCACTGGAGAGACCTAGACCGAATTCCTGCCTCAAGCTTCTCTCACCGTTGTGTTCAGTCTTGTAAACTGGCATCGACACCAGGACATGAACTCAGACTCATCTTGTTACTGGAGGGAAGGCCGTGGAAGCCTTGGGATTCTTGTCTTCATGCAAGAAAGAAATCAGGCGTGAGACAGAGAACAGAGTGATAAGGCTTTATTGGGGACAGGGCGTCTGTCAGAACGGAAGGGACGGGGGACAGAGAGTACCCAGTCGCTTGAACTAGGGGAGAGCAAGGTTACAAAGTTGCTCCTGCAAAGGCCCAAATTTCCAAACAAGAGGCAGATTACCTGGGGTACATCCTAGCCCCAGGGAAACGGACCCTCTCAGTCAAAAGAAAGGAAGCTATTTTATGTATATGGCCACCACAGACAAAAAAGCAACTCAGGGCATTTTTGGGGATGGCAGGGTTCTGTAGAATATGGATCCCAGGATTTGGGTTGATAGCCAAACCCTTGTGTGAGGCCTTAAAAGGCCCTGATACAGACCCACTCTACTGGATGAGAGAGTTACAGAAATCATTCCAAAGAATTAAAGAGCTTTTAACAGAAGCCCCAGCACTAGGGAATCTCTAATCTTAGGAAGCCGTTTACCCTTTTTATAGCAGAAAAACTAAGGAGTGGCTTTGGGAGTACTAACCCAAAAATTGGGCCCACTCCAGTGACCAGTGGCCTACTTTTCAAACAGTTAGATTCGGTAGCAACTGGATGGCCTGCATGTTTAAGGGCAGTTGCTGCTACTGCACTATTGGTGGAGGAAGCCACGAAATTGACCTTAGGTCAGCCTCTTGAAGTTCAAATGCCACACCAAGTGCAAGGAGTCCTAGAAATTAAGGGACAGGGCCGGTGCCATGGCTCACTTGGCTGATCCTCCACCTGCGGTGCTGGCATCCCATGTGGGCACCAGGTTCTGGTCCCAGTTGCTTCTCTTCCAGTCCAGCTCTCTGCTGTGGCCCAGGAGGGTAGTGGAGGATGTCCCAAGTGCTTGGGCCTCTACACCCGCATGGGAGACTTGGGGGAGGTACCTGGCTCCTGGCTTTGGATCTGAGCAGCTCTGGTTGTGGAGGCCATTTGGGGAGTGAACCAATGGAGGGAGGACCTTTCTCTCTGTCTCTCTCTGTCTATAACTCTACCTGTAAAAAAAAAAAAAAAAAAAAAAAAAAGAAAGAAATTAAAGGACATCAATGGCTGACAGGAGGGAACCTCACTAGATATCAAGCCCTATTGTTAGACTCACCTGAAATAACACTTAATGTGTGTCAGGTCCTCAAACCAGCGACTTTGATGCCAGCTGACAATGCTGGAGAGTTGACCCATTCCTACATAGAAACTATAGAGCAGATGTATTCTAGTAGGCCAGACCTACGAGATAAGCCCTTAGAAAATCTAGATGCCGAATGGTTTATTGATGGCAGCAGCGATATGAAGGAAGGAGTTAGAAAAGCAGGCTACACTGTAGTGGACCTTACTCAGATGATAGAAGCCCAAGCACTGCCACAGAATACTTCAGCCCTAAAGGCGGAGCTTATTGCATTGACTAGGGCTTTACAACTAGGAATAGGCCAGTGAGTTAATATATATACAGATTCCAGATATGCTTTCCTTGTGTTACATGCACACGCAGCAATCTGGAAAGAGAGGGGCTTACTGACTGCAAAGAATTCCCCTGTTAAATATGGAAAAGAGATACTGGCTCTGCTTCAGGCAGTACTGGAGCCTTTAGAAGTGGCAGTCATCCATTGCAAGGGACGTCAGAAGGGAGATAATTATGTTAACCAGTGAAACGCGTTAGCAGATAGAGCAGCAAAAAGAGCAGCTACGCAGGAAGGTTTGGAAATGGCCCTTATACCTCAATCTGTGGAAGTGGCCAAGGATCCTCACTATACAAAGCCTAAGAATGAATGGGCCCAACAGTGGGGCTATATTAAAAATGCAAATGGATGGTGGATGCTAAATCATAGAATTATGCTACCAATGGCCACTCAATGGAAAATTGTTAAGGAGATACACAACTCTACCCACTTGGGAAGCGATGCCTTTGTACAACTGGTCTCCCAAGCTTTTGGAGGAAAGGGACTAAATATAGTCACAAAGAAAGTGACTCGCTCTTACCCACTATGTTTACAGATTAACCCTGGCCATGTAAGACCACCTCACCTGTTGATTCCTGTGCAGAGGAGGGGAACATGCCCAGGTGAAGATTGGCAGGTTGATTTTACCAATATGCCCCAAACAAGCAATTATAGGTACCTTCTAGTCTTTATTGATACTTTTACAGGATGGATAGAGGCCTTTCCCACCCAAACAGAGAAAGCACATGAGGAGTCTACAGCCTTGTTGAAAGATGTCATGCCATGCTTTGGACTCCCACGGTCACTCCAGAGTGACAATGGACCTTCACTTATATCTAAAATAACCCAGCAGGTAGCCACTGCTCTAGGAAGTTCTTACCACCTCCATACTTCTTGAAGACCTCAGTCATCAGGCAAAGTTGAAAAGGCTAATCATAGCCTTAAAAGGATTCTGGCCAAACTTTGCCAGGAGACCTCAGAAACATGGCTCAAACTGCTGCCAATTGCTCTTCTCAGGATGAAAATAGCTCCTAAAACTGCCTTAAAGCTTAGCCCCTACGAGATGCTCTACGGAAGGCCTTTTCTCACCTCTGACATCCTCTTTGATTCAGAGGTGCAAGATCAAATAAAGTACATTACCAACTTAGGCCAGATACAAAAGGCTCTGGTAAAGTATGGCAACAAGGTCCTTCTGGCGCCAGACCCTGAGGCCCATGAGCAGCCTATCTCCCCAGGGGTACTTGGTCTTATGAAAGCCCTGGAAGGAAGGGTCTCCCTCAGACCACTGACAGCCCCAGCGGAAGGGGCCCTACTGAGTACTGCTGAGCACGCCCACATCAGTAAAATTACAGGGAGTTCCAAGCTGGGTACATTTGTCAAGGGTTAAGCTTCTACCTCTTGAGTCTCCAGAGTGGATCCAACAGATACATCGGCTTATTCCTGTGAGCCAATTGAATATCTAAAATACCTCTTCAAAAGGCAGAAAGATAAGTGGAACTCTTGTCCTAGCCACGTCAAAATGCTGCAATTCAGTGCCCACCTGGTGTACATACTTCTCTTGGTCCTTTCTGGGTGCTATTATTGGCAGAAGGACCCCTTGGTGGGTTCCTCAGTGGTAAAGAGTGACAGCCCAGAAGAGTTTGTCGAAACCAACTTTAAGAACCCGACCTTAGCCATGGGTAAGCTGGCCTACATTTCAGGACGGCTTCTGCAGCAGGCTCTGATTTCAGTAGACACCCTGCCCAGGGTAGTTATGGACAATAGACAGGCCTTAGAGTTAATGTTACTAGAACAAGGGGCCTGGGCGGCGCTGCAGCTCACTAGGCTAATCCTCCGCCTTGTGGCGCCGGCACACTGGGTTCTGGTCCCGGTCGGGGCGCCGGATTCTGTCCCGGTTGCCCCTCTTCCAGGCCAGCTCTCTGCTCTGGCCTGGGAGTGCAGTGGAGGATGGCCCAAGTGCTTGGGCCCTGTACCCCATGGGAGACCAGGATAGGTACCTGGCTCCTGCCATCGGATCAGCGCGGTGCGCCCGCTGCAGCGCGCCAGCCGCAGTGGCCATTGGAGGGTGAACCAATGGCAAAGGAAGACCTTTCTCTCTGTCTCTCTCTCTCACTGTCCACTCTGCCTGTCAAAAAATAAAAATAAAAAATAAAAAATCAATAGAACAAGGGGCCATGTGTGCAGTGCTCAGTGGGATCTGTCACCTTTATTCAAATAATAGTATGTTCACAGAAAGGGGCATCAAAACCTTCTATGCTCAAGCTAAATGGTTTTATAGTCTGCATAAGGGTAATCTCCCACCACCTACTGTCTGGGAGATGGCTAGACAGGTTTTTTCTATTTTAAGGGGCACACAAGTTGCACTTGGGGCTATTCTAATCTTGCTCATGGTGATTGACAAACTTACATGTTTCAGAACCCAACAGCTTCTGAGAATAATGATGACCATGCAGGCGACACAGAGGATGGCAGTGACTGAAAGAGCTCTGGCTCGTGAAGCAAACTCATTAGATGAGATAGGCAGAGACTTCCAGACCAAGAACAGGCAGGGTCTGCACCCCTAGTAAGCAGGAAGCAGCTACAGAAGATGGTGACTCGACGCCTATCAATATCCCCTTAAGATTAAGATCTGGAGTCTCTGAGGGGGGAATGAAGTAGGCGGGCATACAGGCTAAAATTGACTAGGTTTGTGAGCTGGAAGACCATGCCTTCGCCATGCCCCTGTGTGACTTCACACCCTACCTGATACCTTCACCACGCCCCATGTGACATCAGGCTCTACCTGACCATACCTGAGCATTGACCTGCCCACAAGCCACTCCCCCGTGAAAAATATATAAAAAGGCAGGGAGTGTCACACAAGGCTCTCTGCCTCTGCTTTGCTGCTGGTGATAAGCGGTGGACAGCAGCTCAAGGTGCATGCTGCACGTGGCTTTTGGCCTGCTCTCTGAGTGCTATGGATGCTACCCTAGTTCCCAGACTTTCCCCTCTCTTCAACCTGAACTAAAGCCCTCACTTTCCTAGATACCTCTCGCACTAAATAAAAGCTTAAAATGTACCATGCTGCCTCGTTTATCTGTGTAAGTATTTAGAATTCTCTAAATATTAGGCAAGAACACTCTCAGGCTTATTAATATTGAGGATTTAGTAATAAGCTCATGGTGAAATCGTGTGGCACCCCAAATTCCGGTAGCATATGTGGCACCCCAGATAGCACTTCTGGGGAATTCTAAAGGGCCACATTTTGTGTAAATTTTAGGGGGTCATGTCTGATTTCAACACTATTTTACAAATTTAGTTCACAGTTTCTGAAAAACAATTACATAGCTTCTGATGAAGACTCTTTAACTTGTACTTCTCTTTGTTTCCTAATGTTCAGTTGTCTTCCCTTTTTCTCTCTCTAGGAAGAACTATTGCATATTTTTAAAGCAATGTTAAGAACTATGGAATAGTAAGCATTTTCCTGAATTTAGAAGTAAGGTTTTCTGTTATTCATCAGTACCAGCCCCAGATGCTATAAGATATATTTCAAGTCTGATACAAGAACCTATGTATGGGCTGACTGAAAATTATGCTTGTCTTTTTTTCCCACATGGAATTTTTCTGAGTTTAAAATAAACTAATTTTAAACATCCTGCCTAGTGACAATTTCAAAGATGTGTACTCATTACCCTCATGTGGAAACAGAAAGCAAACTCATGCAGAGAACACAAAAGAGTTATCTCTTAAACTATTTCTTCATTCTTCTTTTACCTCTTTAAGAAATGATTCCCTGTGGTTATATAGAAATGTGAATATCCAAACACAGTAAGACTCAGGAGGATGTGAAAGTGAATTTTTGCATTCAACATCTGTTTCCTTGTAGGCTTTCAAAATAATTATGTAGATATTTCCAGCATTGCTCTTCAATGTTGTCATTCGGTGGACTTTCTTTAGGGTTGGCTACCCTACATCAACTTCTGTACAAGACTTTTCCAGTGATTTAGTGCAATATAGATTTATAAATGTATTTATAAATGCATTGTTAATGCTATAAATATGAATTTCATTGTTGCGTGTGATAAGCTGAAATGTATGTATATGGATATGTGGTGAAAAATTAAAATTAAATAGCAATGTTTAATTTTAATTATTCTGTTAGAGATGTTGATTGTTATTTAGACATAAATTAAGATATCTTTGTTAACTAAATGTGCAAGCAATTAAATCTATTAACATAGAGAAATTTCAAGATATTACTGTATAATCAGATTGAACATAGCTATCCCTTGAGTAGCCCCAAAGAGGTGTGTGGCTACAGGCAGGTATATCCATCTGCACTGACTTGATTTTGCTTCAATAATCTCTCTGATTTTAGTAAATCGGTTTATATTTTGCTCATGCTGCAGGTCTTGTTATTTGTTTTCAAGGAGTTTTGATGAAAGTGGCCAGATTCAGCAAATACAAATAAAAAGCAACCTGCTAAATTTGAATTTCAGTAAACAATAGTTATCTTCTTTATATTAATATGTACCATATCTGCTAATTTTGTTATTGTTCTCCGGAAACCAAATTTTACTGATGTTCTCCATTTATGTGACCCCATTACCCTTGACAAATCAAAGTAATTAAAGGACACTATTTGAAAGAATAGCTACAGTCCCAAATACCAAAATAACAGAGAAAAGGAGAGCTTCTATGTCAATAGACAAATCAGATCTTTAAAATTCAACATTTTTTCCACAACTGTTTACAGAGCAATAATCCAGGAGAGTGTTAATTTTTTTCCATCTCTTATTTCATATAAATTAATTCAGCCTCTAGGAGTTCTCCACAGATTTATAGGCAGTTTGTGATATTCCCCCATAGGGAAGTAAATTGAAGAGAATATGCCTCAATATAATTATATTTTATTCTTTATTAAAAATGAGAATTGTTTTTCCACTAACTCAGCTAAGGATGAGTAGAAAGAGATGAAGCCTTTGGTCATGTCTATGGGCCACATGCTAACTTAGCTAAAGGAAACATTAAATAGTAGCTTTATGTAAAACACATATTAAGACTAAGAAAAAGTTAAATGTGGACAGCTTGGCTAATAAAAATAAACATTGCTGGGATAATCCAATACTACTGATTTTTAAAACTGTTATTGGAAACTCTTTTATAACAGAGAGCACCTCTGCATCTATTTTAATTTAGAACACATATTGCATTATAAAGATTTGGATCCATCTGTTATTCCATATTTCTCTAACATTTCCAAAGAAATTAAGCTTGGTATGGACTATATATATATATATATATATATATTCTCAATCTCTCCCATAAGGGCAAAATCATATTTTAAAGTTATGTAACACAACTGGAATGTACTGATTTACAAATCTAGATATCTAAATATTTCACACTAGATAAGAACAAATTGCATTAATTTTAAAAAATGATATTTTGGTTGCATTTGAGAGAATAAGAGTATTTCAAGCATTTTAAATATATATATTTATATGCAGCCAAACTTGAATGTGTTCATTAGTTTTGAGATGTAAAAATATTGAGAGGTATAAGGAATATAAACAATGCAGATGAATAAACAATTAGGAAATCAACACACTAAAGACAATTAAAAGCATGTCTATCCTTATGTTGGAAACACATTGCTTAATGTTTTTATTTGCTTAATTGTTTGTTTTTGCTTGAAGATGGGGAATTTACCTTATGTCCAAGAGAATTTGCCATCCCTGAATTCGGAATTTCTATAGACTTCTTTAGTTTTAAGTCAGCTCTAGTAAAATTATAGACTTCTCAATTATTCCTAAGTGAGGTGATAAAGATTTAACACTTTCTTTTCTGCTTTAAGAACTAAAGTTTTTTTTTTTTTTTTTAAGATTTATTTATTTATTTGAAAGAGTTACATTGAGAGAGAAGGAGAGGCGGGGGGGTGAGGAGAGAGAGAGAGAGAGAGAGAAAGGTCTTCCATCCGCTGGTTCGCTCCCAACATGGCTGCAATGGCCGGAGCTGGGCTGATCCAAAACCAGGAGCTTCTTCCCGGTCTCCCACGTGGGTGCAGAGGCCCAAGGGCTTGAGCCATCTTCTACTGCTTTCCCAGGCCATAGCAGAGAGCTGGATTGGAAGCAGCCGGGACTCAAACTGATGCCCATATAGGATACTGGCACTGCAGGCGGCAGCTTTACCTGCTACACCACCGTGCCAGCCCCAAGATCTGAACTTATTTGTTATCATTGTGATCAGCAACTCTTAGGTTACTGATTTTGCTAAAAAAAATATAGGCTGCCCCTATAACATAGGCTTCATTTTATCTCTTTTATTTTAATTTTACAATATTATTTATAGTAATTACTTAGATTTTATATGTAAACTTGAAAAACTATTATTACTAAACCTGTGTATATCTATTGGCTGCTGTAAAATAGATATTCGTTGATTCCTTTGTGCCACGTTATCCTTATTGTAACATTAAAACTATTTTTACTAGAAATTTTATGCATTGATTACATCTCATTGTGATTTATATGTAAGCAGATGATCACTAACACCATTGCTAGTGTATTTACATCTTTACTGTTATCAAGACTGTGGGATATTGGAACTGATGGGTTAATCTTCCACCTGCGGCTCCTGCATCCCAGGTGGGGTCCGGTTCTAGTCCTGAATGCTCCTCTTCCAATCCAATTCTCTGCTATGGCTTGAGAAAGCAATAGAAGATGACCCAAGTCCTGGGCCCCTGCACCCACATGGAAGACCTGGAAGAAGCTCCTGTTTCCTGGCTTCAGATCTACCCAGCTCTGCCTTTTGCTGCCATTTGGGGATTAAACTAACAGATGGAAGACTTATCTCTCTCTCTTGTTCTCTCTCTCCCTCCCTTCCTCTCTCTTATCTGTAACTCTACCTTTCAAATAAATAAATAAAATCTTAAAAATAACACTGTAGGAAATCAAGAAATTGTATAAGATGTTTTATAAATAGAAGACTTCCTCTACACACACATCCACACATTTAAACAACTTGAATATTTGTTGAGTGTATATTATTAAGGTTGCCAATTAATGAATTTGTAATTAAATATGTAGAACATCAGACAAGTATTAATTCTAGCATTTTTCCTTCCATTTTCTCTCTTCTAACATTTTACTGGAAATCAGATTCAGTAAAAGAGGTAAATCTGAACAAATGGAATAACAGATGATTCAATCATTTAAATATATATATTTCTTTAATTTACATAAAATTTATATTCCTATGGTAAATACTTCAGTGGACTGGAGAGTGATGAACATTTAAGATAGTGTCCTAGAATGTCATTATAGGTTGCTTAGCATAGTTCTTTCATGTATGTTCTGTTCAACAACAAGAAAAGAAGTGGTGTTAAAATTTTGAAGCTATCACCAGTCTTAATAGTTTCCACAAACATGGATAACTAGAAATGATAAAAGAATGTAGCCTCTGATTACAGATTAGGAATTCCCTGTAAAGAGAGAGGTTAAAAAATTTGTTCAAATTAACATTACAGAGAATAATTATTAAAGCAGTTGTAGTATATTATGATTTGATTATGTTAAATCCACTTAAACAAATTTTATGTTTTTGTAAAGGAACACATCAGTGATTCCAATTTATTTCATTTCCCAGGTACTTTTCCTAGAAGCTCAGTAACTGAGTTTCCCATCTCTTGCAAGTACTATGGTCTAAATGATTATACTTATTCCCTTTCACCAACATATCCTATATTAAAATCACTCTCATGGTGATGGTATAAGAAGAATCGGAGTTGAGACACCTGGGAGGTAAACAGTTTATAGGAGTGTGTTTGTGTGCATATGATGGAGTACCCTTATTAAAGAGATCCAGGAGAGGGGTCAGCATTGTCATGTAGCAGGTAAAGCCACTATCTGTAATCCCAGCACCCTTTTGGGCATCATTTCAACTCCTGGGTGCTTTACTTTAATCAAGCTCCTGGCTAATGGCCTAGGAAAAGCATTAGAAGATGAACCAGGTGCTTGGCTCTTTACCACTTGGGTGGGAGACCCAGAAGAAGCTCCTGGCTCCTGACTTTTGCCTGGCTATGCTCTGTCTATTATAGCCATCTGGGGAAGGAACCAGTTGTTTGAAGATCTCTCTTTCTCTCTCTCTCTGTAATTCTGACTTTCAAATAAATAAATAAATCTTAAAAAAATCAATAAAAGAGCACAGGAGAGAACTTCCTTGCTGCTTGTACACAGCAACAAGGGGCTGCGATAGGCCAGAAAGTTAATGCTACCAGATAGCAAATTTTCCTTTATATTTGATTTCCTGGAATCAAAACTGATAGAGATAAATATCTATTATTTACAAACTGCCTTGTTAATTGTGTTTTGTTAAAGCAGCCTAAATGAATAAATACACCAAATAAGCCAAAAATTTGTTCTAGTCACAGAGTGTTGTCACTATCAAAGAAGTGGCTAAACAACACATGCAAATATTACTTCAAAATAATTCTAGTTACATAGAATAATTATAAAAATCTACAATAATTTTCAAATATAAAGTAATTTAATCCAAGTAACGTTTTTCTTTTTTTTTTTTTAAAGATTTATTTATTTACTTGAAAGAATTACACAGAGAGAGAAGGAGAAGCAGAGAAAGAGAGAGAGAGAAAGAGAGAGGTCTTCCATCTGCTGGTTCACTCCCCAATCAGCTGCAATGGCTGGAGCTGCACCAATCCAGAGCCAGGAACCAAGAGCTTCCTCAGGGTCTCCCATGGGAGTGCAGGGGCCCAAGGAAGTGGAGCAGCCAGGACTCAGATCAACGCCCACATGGGATGCCGGCACTGCAGCTTGGGGCTTCACCCACTGCACCACAGTACCGGAACCTCCAAGTAACATTTTTGTAACATCATTTTGCTCTATCATTCATGCCTGTTAACTCCTGAAGGTCTTTCTCCAATCTAAAACATACCCTGAGCATTCTGGAATCACCCAAACATGCTAACATTCTTTCCTTCCTCAACTCCCTTCCTTCCTTTTCTCTCTTCTTCCTTCCTCCCTTCCTTCTTCCTCCCTCCTTCCCTCACTCATTCCCTTTCTTTCTCTTAGTTTTTGAAAGGCAGAGAAAGAGAGAGAGAGACTGAGACGAGAGAAAGATCCTATTTGCTCTTTCACTTTCCAGTGCCTGCAACAGCCACAGCAGGGCCAGGCAGAATGCAGGAGCCAGGAACTCAATCTGCACACCCTTGTCGGTGGCAGGGACCCAAGTAACTGAGCCATCATCTACTGCCTTCAAGAGCGCACATTAACAGGAGAATGGAATTACAAGTGGTGCTGGGATTCAAACCCAGGCACTCCAATATGGGTTGCAGGTATACCAAGTGGCATCCTAACCATTATGTCGAATATTCACCTTTGTTTCTTTTTACTGACATTTTCATTTGCTTTAGTCTAATCTCCAAATTTTCCTTTGTTAAATCCTGTAAACCACAACTGAGGATGACAGATATACCACAGAAGTCCCTGGGTGTAGACAACAAATGGAAATCAGCAGGTGCATATAAACTCCTGGTAGAGTGTAGAGGCTATGGGGGAGAAAACGAGAGCAGTAAGAGGGAAAATTTTGGGATTTTAATATATTAGTAAATAGTTTTAATGTTGCTAATCGCCACATATGCTTGTGGACGCTCAAACTTTTGTCTTTAACTTAGATACAATGTCCATATTACATTGTCAATTTATTTTTGATATTTCCACTGGGATATCTCAAAATCATTTTACAAATAAAGTATTCAAATTAAATATTTTGAAGTCCTATCCCAACACCAATCTGAAATTCACAGAAGTTTCCTTATTCTATGGAAATCCACCATCAAGCATTTTTCAGTGCAATTCAGAACTCAGTATTTATTTCTTATAGTTACCAACTTTAACAGTTGAGTTTATCTCTCATCAGGTCCTGGAATTGTTATGTTCTCCACATTTCTTGAGCTTATGTCTGTTTGTTTCTCAGTCTCTATTAGTATTACCCTAGAGAAAGCATCAGCATTTCTTGGTTTAAATTATACACTAACTTCCAAGCTGTATTCCTCTTAGTAACATTGAGTTCCTGTTGTGTACCTTTTAGGAAGGGTCAACATTTTAAACTCCTCAACATTCTTAGTTCCAATTTTATTTGCATAAATACCTTTAATTTGTTCTTCAAGGCTTTGAGAGGTCTAATTTTTGTCTACAACTGCCTCATGCTCCTATTTCTTGTTTATCCCTTTCTTCTTATAAGCAAGTCATAGCCATTTTGAACATTTTCTAGAAGAGAATTTATGTATTTGTTCTAAAATCATTGTTCATTACACTTTTTCTAACAAGAATGTTCTTACATATTTTTATAGAAAATAGGAAATACAAGACAGGTAAGAATTGATCCATGATATAACTATACCTATGATTAAATTATTAACTAAATGAAACTAAAGATCTTGGGACTTTCATAATGGAAGATTACAATAATAATGATTTTAATAAAGAAATTATCATTAAGTATGTATTTATTAAGTATGTATTTACATAATAATTTGAGGCTCTAAAATGGAAAAGCTAATACAGGAATTAAATTCAAGTTGAGGGAGGAAATATTTTGTTGAAAAATGTGTTAAATTAAATTATTTCATTGATAAAATCAGAAGCATCAGTTAAATGAACTTATTTATATAGTTCAAGTAATATTTATTTTTTTCTCAGTTTACTAAGGAATTATTGAAATTACCTTTTGGAAAAAGAATGCTCTGAAATGTTAGTTTAATTCTATTTTGGAACTTGTATAGGGACTTCCACAGATATCCTACATGGACAAATTCAGTTTAGTTCCTTGGATAAGGATATTTGGTTTTTGTTGCAATTTAGACAGGGAGCATTGATTAGATGACAGATGAAAACCTTCAAACTCTATAATTTTATAGGTTATTCTTTCTTCATGAAATTTCATAAACTTCACTTTTAGTTACAGTCCCAGAAATAAAAAAAAAAACCTGAAAACTAGGGTCTTTGAAAAAAAGTTACTAGAGAAACATTTTTGACCCTTGGCAAATTGCTAACTTCTCTTTTTTCTGTTTTCCTTAAATGGCATTTCCCAAAAGTACTGTTAGAACTCTTTAGGTATTTGCTAGCTAATGCATAAAAGCACTTTATTAATGCAAAATGTCTCTGCTGCTGAAATAATGGAAGGTTCATGTGCTTCAGTCTTTTAAAGCATCCTCATTCCGTCTTTCTCATAGCTAAAACATAAAAATATAATCTGAAATAAGAGGTCATTCATATGAGGAACATGTATCTATAGTCAATATGTGCAAAGCAATATCTTGATCCCAGTGACCTGTTGTTGTTGTTGTTTTCCTCTGGGTTTGTGTTCTTGGTGAGAAAAATAAAAATTAGAGTTCCATAAAGAAGGGCAGTAAAATAAAGAAAAAGACAAGTTTGAGTAACAGAATAAAGACTTTGTGTTTAAAATACAAAGAACAAAAATCAGAGGCAAAGAGATGAGGTGTCTAGTGATCTTCAAATACACACTCCACTATTTATTTTTAAATATTTATTTTTATTTACTTGAAAAGCAGAGTTACACAGAGAGAGAGAGAGAATCTTTCACCCACTGGTTCACTCCCCAATTGACCAAAATGGCTGGGACTAGGCCAGGCCAAAGCCAAGAGCCTGAAGCTTCTTCCAGATCTCCTATATGGGTGGAGGACACTGAGCACTTGGGCCATCTTCCTCTACTTTCCCAGGTGCATTAGCAGGGAGCTGGATCTGAAGTTTGGCAGCTGGGACTCAAATGGGCACCCATTTGATATGCCAGCATTGCAGGCAGAGGTTTAATATGCTAAGCCAAAACACCATGACCACACTCAACCATTTAAAATGTACTGTGTACTCACTCATAGTATATAATCATTTACCTAGTTACATTATCATTTGTTTGAGTATAACAACATGGGTAGTACATACTTTCAGAATGTACCATACTAAAAATAAAAACATTGAAAATGGGAGTGAAAAAATAGTTTTACGTTTATCTCTGGAACAGTCCTGCCTTCACTCTCTCTGAAAATACTACTGAAAAATATTATATAGAAGAGCAGCCTCCTCCAGCTGACTATAATTATGGTATACTGTCTCATTCCATCCTTGGAACTTGCATTAAAAAAAAAACTCTTCTCTTGTGTGTTTTTTTTATTCACATGGATGTTCATGCAGCAAATCAGAGGGTGTTGCATTTTGATGTTCTAAAATACTGATTTATATCAAAGATGGATGTAATCGTCAACTAGTATAATTAGTAAAATAAGCCAGTCCTGAAAAGACAGATACCATAAGTTTTCCCTGCTCTGTAGTAACAAACAGAGTACCTAAAATGTAATGGAGTGAAGTGGACATTTTGAGATTCAATGATTGTTTACAGTCCTTGTCTCTGCCATTGAGGAACAAGGTTTATTTCCTTCATACTATTTGTTGAGCTCTTTACTTAGTGTAGGGTTAACTTCATTTTTTTAGCTTTTATTTAATGAATATAAATTTCCAAAGTACAGCTTATGGATTACAATGGCTTCCCCACCCCATAACGTCCCTCCCACCCACAACCCTCCCCTTTCCCTCTATCTCCCCCCTTCCATTCACATCAAGATTCATTTTCAATTCTCTTTATATACAGAAGATCAATTTAGCATATATTAAGTAAAGATTTCAACAGTTTGCACCCACATAGAAACACAAAGTGAAAAATACTGTTTGAGTACTAGTTATAGCATTAAATCTCAATGTACAGCACATTAAGGGCAGAGATCCTACATGAGGAGTAAGTGCACAGTGACTCCTGTTGTTGACTTAACAAATTGACACTCTTGTTTATGGCATCAGTAATCACCCTAGGCTCTTGTCATGAGTTGCCAAGGCTATGGAAGCCTTTTGAGTTCGCTGACTCTGATCATATTTGGACAAGGTCATAGTCAAAGTGGAACTTCTCTCCTCCCTTCAGAGAAAGGTACCTCCTTCTTTGATGACCTGTTCTTTCCACTGGGATCTCACTCGCGGAGATCTTTCATTTAGGTCATTTTTTTTTCCAGAGTGTCTTGGCTTTCCATGCCTGTAACACTCTCATGGGCTTTTCAGCCAGATGCGCTTGCCTTAAGGGCTGATTCTGAGGCCAGAGTGTTGTTTAGGACATCTGCCATTCTATGGGTCTGTTGGGTATCTCGCTTCCCATGTTGGATTGTTCTCTCCCTTTTTTATTCTATCAGCTAGAGATGTGCTAGAGATCAGCTAGAGATGTGCAATTCGGGACATACTCAAGCTGACTTACCTCAAACGGTAGAGTTAGAAACATACCAGGGGATTCCAATTCAATCCCATCAAGGTGCCATGTACCAATGCCATCTCACTTGTCCAGGTGATCAATTTCTGTTCACAATTGATCATAATGATAGGACTAAGTGCCAAAGGGAGCACATAAACAAGACTAGTGTCTGCAAATACTAGCTGATAGAATAAAAAAGGGAGAGGGTTAACTTTATTATCCTTAAGTAAACTGAAAATAGATCTCTGGAAAAATTAAGAGTGGGAATATGAGAGCGAGGAGGAAGAAGGGTTGGAGCCTGGGTGGGAGGAAGAGTAGGGTGGCAAGTATCACTATGTTCCTAAATCTGTATATATGATATATTTGTAATTTGTATAACTTAAATACAATTTTAAAAAATACTGACTTAAAACCAGCAAACAATTTGGGAAATTGTTGATCAGCCTAGAAACCTACATTCCTTCTTTGAACATGATAATTGTTTGATAAGATCTGAAGTCATCATACATACTTGGGGTGATGATACAAGCTAACATATTTCAATCAATAACAACTTAAAATGGTGTTTTAAAGTATGTGCAAAGGGCAAAATAACTATTCATGGACAATGGTGTCATAATGGTGTGGCCATCAGTTCCTTACCTCTAGATGGAAGTCACCACAAAGCCCCATGAATAGATCCGATTAAACACAGCTGAAATTTCCTCAACTCATCTTCCACTGACCCAGATGCCAACACTCACCCGGGCTACACAAGCACTCTTGCCCGGAAGTGGAAGACATAACAGCAGACAAGCTGGAGGAAGAAGAGATATATGATTAACCTTAGGACTCTCCAGAGAAACACAATTTAGTATGAGGATACTAAAAAAGTTTGTGGAAAGACAGAAGTAAAAAATAAGTTTATTTTGGTGCAAAAAATGTTTGAAACCCATACATTGTTTTTTTTTTTCTGTTCCTTTTAAAGATATTTATTTATTTATTTATTTGCTTATTATTTTGACACAGAAAGAGAGATTCAGAAACAAAGAGGGCTCCCATCTCCTGGTTCATTCCACAAACACCAAACCAGTAGGGACAAGGTCAGACAGAACTGGAAACCAAGAATCGGCTGAGTCTCCCATGTGGGTGGCAGGGGCCTAATTATTTGAGCCACTCTGTCTTGCAGGGTCTACATTATCAACCAGCTGGATTCAAGGGTAGAGCTGAGACTAATCCAAGAACTCTAAAATGGGATGTTGACAACCAAGCAGCAGCTTAACTGCTGGCCCAACACCTGCGAGAGTTGTTCATAACACACATTTTCTATGAACTTTTTGAGCATCTCTTTTATTTATTAATCTATAAAATATCAGTATGTATTACATTTTTGAAATTATTTCATAGTAAAACATTTTTAAAATATACAATTTTATAAATATATAAATGATTTATTATTTATAAGTATAACCTGTAAAAGTATTTTATATTTATAAAATAAATTTATATATTCTATAGATAGTAATATTTACATTTTTATATGCAGTACTATATATACAGCATATTTTATATGTTTATCCATATAAGTGCACACAATAACATAAACATTAAGAGACTTAGTTTAAGGGATTGGCTCACACATTTCTGAAGGCTAAGCATTTCTAAGTTTATAGGGCAGGCCTACGATCTGGAAGGTCAGGGAACAGATGATGCCATATTATTGAGGCAGAATTTCTTCTCTAAGTAAACTATTTTTTTCTCTAAATGCTGGCCCATTCATATTATTAAGAGTGGTCTCTTTTGCATAGAGCCTATTATTGAAGATAAGCACATGTACAAAATATCTTCATAGCAACATCTATAATCTTAAGTAAGTAATTGGGTAATATTGCTTAGACAAGTTGGCACATTAAATTAATCTGCATGTGCAAAATTCACATGACCGAAATACAACCTTGAACAAATTGTTAGACTCAAAGACCAATCCAACGTTTCTTCTGGATGTTGCAGAATAGAAAGTGCAGACAAATATTGGCTAATCAGTTTATTGGAAATCATTGTGTTTAGAGATGAAGTTTCTTGAGTATTAGTGTGTGTGTAGGCACAGATCCCATGTTGTATTTTTTATCATGGGGCCAACACTACAATAGCTTCCTGGGAAAACAGGTGCTTGTGCTGGTGATGGCTTTGGCAACCAGCCTCTTACTAGAGTTGAAACTGCATTCATGTTAGGAGCAGCAGCGCATTAGGGCACGGTAGGGAACAGTATGAGCAACACTGTAGAGCTGCATTTGCGATTGTTGATATCTGGTTACGCATGTAGCCTTTGTTCTTAAAAAATGTTCTGTGGGTAACCATGTAAAACTAATATAGAACAAAGCTCTTATTTTTAAAGTTGACTTTCTGTAATGAATTACAAGAGGATTGGGTGCATGATTATGATCTTAAAGAATTCATGAGAGGGGGCCAGCACTGTGGAGTAGCAGGTAAAACTGCCGTCTGCAGTCCTGACATTCCATGAGAGTGCCTGTTCGAGTCCTGGATACTCTACTTCTGATCCAGCTCTCTGCTATGGCCTGGAAAAGCAGTAGAAGATGGCCCAAATTCTTCAGCCCCTGTACCCATTTGGGAGAGCCGGAAGAAGCTCCTGGCTCTCGGCTTTGGATGGGCCCTACTCTGGCCTTTGCAGACATTTGGGGAGTGAACCAAGGAATGGAAGATTTCTCTCTCTCTCTCTCTCTCTCTCTCTCTCTCTACCTCCATCTCTTTCTCTCTGCCTCTGCCTCTCTGTAACTCTGCTTTTCAAATAAATAAATAAATCTTATAAAAAATAATTCCTGAGAGAACAAGAAAGTAGAGTGTAGGATAGGAGAGACCAGCAATAATATAGCAATAGAGAGAAAATTCATTTTTTAGTGAAAACAGTTTATAATAGGCAAAATAACTTTGGGACTGTTGAAAGAGAAATTGATTTTTAAAAGCTTAAAATCCTCACAGGAATGAGAAAAGATTGTTAAACATCAATTTACATTAGATAGGAGTTTTGCAATATAGTCCAAAAAAAGAAATCTAAAGCTTTATTCTGTTATTGTAGCCAGCTTATAGCTTAGAAGAAAGAAAAGAAATCAAATGCATTTATTTAATCCTTTTTGTCAGTAATACCCAGGGTGAAGTATTCATTTGTAGCTTTTTCATTGCTGAGTTGAGTCTTAGGACTTCACATATACTAAAGCAGAATATTATGCCTTTTGATCCTATGACTTCAAGATATAGTTTATTTCTGTTTATGAAAAGGAGGTTTTGTATATAATAAAATTTCATGGAAATTATCAAAATATGTGTCAACTATCAAAATGAAGATTTTTAGTTTTTTTATGATATACCTATTTAAACCTTTACATTTTGTGTTTTATATTTCTTTTCACATTGAATAACAAATGTAAATAAGTCCTTAAAAGTTCTATATATTTTTCAAACCATTTAAAATAATGTAGTTCAACAGCAAAAGAAAACGAGCTTCTGCATTTTCCTTGAAGCTCCAGTGCTGTCATTGAGCTAACACCATTTAGTCAAATAATAAGAAGCTGGAGAATCAAACATATATTTGCCTTATTTATTTAATTATTTATTTGACAGGCAGAGTTAGACAGTGAGAGAGAGAGAGACAGAGAAAAAGGTCTTCCTTCTGTTGGTTCACCCTCCAAATGGCTGCTACAGGCGGAGCTGAGCCAATCCGAAGCCAAGAGCCAGGTGCCTCCTCCTGGTCTCCCCTGTGGGTGCAGGGGCCCAAGCACTTGGGCCATTCTCCACTGCCCTCTCGGGGATTAGAACCCGGCGCCCACATGGTATGCTGGCGCCACAGACTGAGGATTAAACAAGTGAACCACAGTGCCTGCCCTATTTGCCTTTTTTAATATAAGATTTATTTATTTGAAAAGCAGACCTATAGAGAGGCAGAGAAGGAGAGAGAGAGAAAGAGAGAGTGAGAGAAAGGTCTTCCATCCTCTGGTTCACTCCCAAAATGGCCTCAATGGCTGGAGCTGAGTAGATCTGAAGCCAGGAGCTTCTTCCGGGTCTCTCACCTGGGTGCAGTGGCCCAAGGACTTGGGTCATTTCCCATGGCTTTTCCAGGCCATAACAGAGAGCTGGATTGGAAGGGGAGCAGCTGGGACTAGAACCGGGACCTATATATGATGTCAGCCCTACAGGCAGCGAATTACATCACAGTGCCAGCCCCCTTATATTTCTCTTTTAAACTTCTCTACTCTTAAAATGGATGACAGAGGTATGAAACAGAAGAAAATTCCATGAAAAGATATAGTATGATTTGCATTGTTTGGTTTTCATTTGGGGAAACCTCGGTTATTGATGGATTTGGAAAGGGGAAGGAAGAACAAGCTATAATGAGAAATCTTAAAAATGTTGTACTTAGTTCGAGGAGCCAGGCACACAAGGTTTTATGTTGTGTGATTCACTTCCTGCGGGATTTCCAGCATATGCACATCTATAGAGACTGATTACTCACAAGGGAAGAGAGACCAGGAATGACTGATTCAGAAGAGAATGCTTCTCCATGGAAGGAACATGCATACTTATTCTTGCGTGCATTACATCCATTTCACAGGACAAGGCTGCAGCATTGGCCAGCCTTCCACCTGAGTAATAAAGAAAGAGCAGTTGTTTCATTTTCCAGGCGGAGAACCAAGCATCCTGCCAAATAGTACTAAGTTCTAAAATAATGACTTTTCTATATGTTAAATTTTTCGTTATAATTGTGTTATCTAAGCAGAAATAATGTTTTTTTTAAAAACATGGTACTATTAAGTCAGAAAGAAAGGTAAGAAGAAAGTTTAATAATTACTGAAAATTTGTTATAAAATAATATGTTAAAATGAATACAATTTTGAGTAATGAACAGTTTATATAAACCAATTTGTTATCTCCAAGTTGCATAAACATGAATAACTCTTATTCTATTCAGATACTTTCCTTTAGTTTTTCCATAGTTTTCTGATGTACATATTTATGCTAAGCAGTAAAACACTAATGCAATTTTGTTATGTTTACTATCTTTGAATGGTACCCACAATTTTTTGCTTTTTAATATACTTATATTTTGGTTCCATAATTAATATTTTGTAAACCAGTATCACTATCCAGTCAGAAAAACAGAAGAAACATAGTTTCCTTTTATAATAACATACATGTGTGTCATTAATCTGTTATGAAATAGTGGTAATTCAATGTGTTTAAATTATGATGAATACCTTTGCTTATTGAATTAATTTGAAATCAAGAATTTTTTATTAGCCAAGTAGTAAACAATAAAGAATAAATAGTAGGCAGAGCAGTAAATAGGATTAGGTGCCCAGAAAACTGTTATTACCCATAAGCTTGAAAGGACAGGGTAAGTGCCTCTATCAGAACCTAGAGGGTGACTCCTGTAACAGAAATCACCTTAACAGAGAACCAGTGATATTCAGCCAAAGGACATAGTCAGCTCACACTGTTGTATCACGGATGAATCCAAAAGATGTACCCCGGTATTATCATGATCCCTCTGTCCTGTCTCTTGATAGCATTCCCACTGAATGAAGCTAACTGGCAGTAAGATGTCTCCTAAGCTTTCATATAGGTCAGATGTTAGGTCTGTGGTGGGAGGGAGAGTGGGCAAATAGAGTGCAAAGAACACACATAAGGGATCTGCAAGTCACATGGTACTAAATTATACAGTAAGAAAAACTGTTGCACCCATATTATACAAAGCACTTAGCTTTTCTAAATTAAAAAAAAATGTTTCAGAGAGGGAGAAAGAATGCATGAGAGAGAATCAGCACACGCAAAGAGCTCCTAGCCAAGAGTTCACTCCTGAAATGATTGCAACAGCTGAGAAAGGAATGGGTGGAGTCAGGACCTGGAAACAACCCAGGTCTTCCACAAGGATAGCAGGGACCCACCACTTGGTCCAAAACCTGCTGCCTTTCAGAGTGCCCATAAGCAGGAATACAGCATCAGGAGTAGACCCAGAATAGCAGGGATCTAAAAGTGGAAGTCGACCCATGACTCAAACCCAGGCGCTTCAATATGGGATGTGGGTGTCCCAACCAGCATCATGGTCACAAGGCCAAAGGCCCACCTTTATATGTTAACATAGGAAAATAGAAAAAAAGATTCTTAAAATTTGTTAATATAAGAAAATAAAAAAGTATAATTAAAAAATGATTAGAAAAAACAGGTTACAAGGACAGTGTATTAGTGAGAAAGCATAAATTTTTCCTTGTGAAAATTTTGGAGAATGAAAACCTGAGATGTGATGAGAGATTCATCAATCTATACATATGTATTTACAAAGTAACTCTAATTTTTCTCTTTCAGTTGTAAATTCAGAACGTGGGAGGCACAAAATCTAATCTGTGCATTAACAGAGAGACAGATAAATGTGAAAAAGACAAATGCTCCCTTTTCGCTGATGAATTACAAGCAATTAAAACTTTTAGAGACTATTTCTTTAAACATTGAAGCTGAGCAAAATTTATTTTGTCCAATTAAATAAATAGGCACAATTTAAGGAAGAACTTAGAAGACATAGATTAAGTAATCATTTAGACGGTTTCACTGTGGAGACAATGCACTTACTTTGTGTGCGCATAGTGATTTGCTTCATTGCTTGCATTAATGGTGGCAAAGACTGCTTGATGAACTGCTCAGATTTATGCTGTGCGGAACAGTTTTGGAGGGTGGTTCACCTGCCAGGAACTCCATTTCCCAGTTCCCAATGAAACCACGATATCACGACGTGCTGAAGGGAGAGTGGAGGGCTACTGTGTGTCACTGCGGGGCTCAGCTGGCAGACGTGCCATCTTCCAGGAGTGGTGGTGCTTTTGTTTGTTTGTTTGTTTGATTTTTGTTTTTCCGTGTCAAATTGTTGGAAGCAGGAAGAAGACTCTGATCTGAGCTGCTGGTGAAAAGAACTTGAATCTCAGAGTCATCAGCGAGTGCTGTCTAGACAGGCCACTTGACCAGAAAATGAGAGAGAGAGGAGAATTTTCCATCTGCTTGTTCACTCTCTAATTGGCTGCAACAGCCAGGAATGAGCCAGGCCCTTGCCAGGAACCTGAAACCCCAAACAAGGCTCCCACAAAGGTTATGGGGATCCTGGAACTTAGGCCACCTTGTACTGCCTTCCTAGGTGCATTAGCAGGGCGTTGGGTCAGAAGCAGAGCTGCTGGGACATGAAACTGCACTCCGATACTGTGACGCTAGTGTTGCACGTGGTGGCTTAGCTCCCTGTGCCACAATAGTAGCCCCAAAATACCATTTTACTTATCACGAGGGAAGGGAAAATGTTGTTAATGCGTAGAGACTTGGAGGTTGGTTTTTTAGTAGTTAATGCCAATTCTGTAGTCTAAAATAATAATTAAAATCAATCAAAACAAAAATTAATCAAAAATAAGAGAAAAAAAGAAAAAGAATTAGCAACAATTCTAGCATACTTGCAGTTAACATTTATATATTCCGGATATGTGTGTATTTGTAAGAGTTACTCTATGTACAATAAAGTGTACAGAGTAAAATTTCTTAGTTGTAGATTAATTTTTGCATCTGTGCATGCCTATGTGTTCTGCTGCAGTCTTGTTAGAATTAATCAAGCAGTTGGATTCCTTTCTTTCAGGCCTTGAATTTATAGAACTATAGTACATATTTGAAGCTGTTTTTTAGATTACAATTTTTATTGAAATTTGCATAATTTCATCCATTTACGTGATTAATATTAAGCATAATAATAGTTAAGTCCATGTTGATTCTCTCTTCACTATTTTGATTTTTTCATTTTCAATTCTCTTTATATACAGAAGATCAGTTTAGCATATATTAAGTAAAGATTTCAACAGTTTGCACCCACATAGAAACACAAAGTGAAAAGTACTGTTTGAGTACTAGTTATAGCATTAAATCACAATGTACAGCACATTAAGGACAGAGATCCTACATGGGGAGTAAGTACACAGTGCCTCCTGTTGTTGACTTAACAAATTGACACTCTTGTTTATGGCATCAGTAATCACCCTAGGCTCTTGTCATGAGTTCCCAAGGCTATGGAAGCCTTTTGAGTTCACCAACTCTGATCATATTTAGGCAAGGTCGTAGTCAAAGTGGAAGTTCTCTCCTCCCTTCAGGGAAAGGTACCTCCTTCTTTGATGACCTGTTCTTTTCACTGGGATCTCACTCGCAGAGATCTTTCATTTAGGGTTTTTTTTTTGTTTGTTTTTTGTTTTTTTTTGCCAGAGTGTCTTGGCTTTCCATGCCTGTAACACTCTCATGGGCTTTTCATCCAGATGCGCTTGCCTTAAGGGCTGATTCTGAGTCCAGAGTGCTGTTTAGGACATCTGCCATTCTATGGGTCTGCTGGGTATCTCACTTCCCATGTTGGATTGTTCTCTCCCTTTTTGATTCTATCAGCTAGTATTTGCAGACACTAGTCTTGTTTATGTGTTTCCTTTGGCTCTTAGTCCTATCATTTTGATCAATTGTGAACAGAAATTGATCACCAGGACAAGTGAGATGGCATTGGTACATGCCACCTGGATGGGATTGAATTGGAATCCCCTGGTATGTTTCTAACTCTACTGTTTGAGGTAAGTCAGCTTGAGCATGTCCCGAATTGCACATCTCTTCCCTCTCTTACTCCCACTCTTATATTTAACAGTGATCACTTTTCAGTTAAGTTTCAACACTTGAGAATAACTGTGTATTGATTACAGTATTCAACCAAAAGTATTAAGTAGAACAAACAAACAAAAATACTAAGAGGGATAACGTATTAAGTTGTTCATCAACAGTCAGGGCAAGGGCTCATCAAGTCACTGTTTCTCATAGTGTTCATTTCACTTTAACAGGTTTCCTTTTTGGTGCTCAGTTAGTTGTTACTGATCAGGGAGAACTTATGGTATTTGTCCCTTTGGGACTCGCTTATTTCACTCAGCATAATGCTTTCCAGATTCCTAACAGGGATCACTTTTCAGTTAAAATTTAAACACCTAAGAATAATTGTGTGTTAATTACTTAACATATTAATGGTCACTTTTTAATGCAATGTTTTCAAATAGCTTATGGAAAATAAATATTATGCAAAAAAAGCTGTGTATGTATTTCAAGAGTGTTTGCCCAAAATAAACTTGTCTTTTCATTTCTTTTTTCCATGAACCATATAAAGTATCCTCACATATGACTTCTGAAACATAAGTTTTATTTTTACTTTATGAAGCACAATGTTTCTGGACAGTGGTTTCTTTTCCTATCACAGACGGTTTTTTCTTTCCTTTGTAGGGAGTTAGGAAAAAGAAGCTGTTTCAAAGCAGACAAGGACTGATGAGTTGTCTCTGGGCCACAGACTTCATGCTTCTCAGTCCGGCTCTGGTCAGTCTCTGCTCTTGGGACTTCACAGTCTTCAGATTGAGAGTCTGTCAGGTCTCTCTTCAACTCTTGTAGCCTGGGAAATTATGACCTCCAGAAGTTTTGAGTTCTCTGATTCAGTTCTTGATCATTGCTGCTCCTGTATCTCACAGATACCCTGAAGCAAAGAGTGACTGTGTTCTGAGGGGGCTTGTCTTTTTTTTTAAAGATTTATTTATTTATTTGAAAGTCAGAGTTACACAGAGAGAGAGGAGAGGCAGAGAGAGGTCTTCCATCCGCTGGTTCACTCCTCAAATGGCTGCAACGACCAGAGCTGTGCCAATCTGAAGCCAGGAGCCCGGAGCTTCTTCCCGGTCTCCCATCTGGGTTCAGGGGCCCGAGGACTTGGGCCATCTTCTACTGCTTTCCCAGGCCATAGTAGAGAGCTGGATTGTAAGTGGAGCAGCCGGGACTCGAACCGGTGCCCATACGGGATGTCGGAACTTCAAGCCAGGGTGTTAACCCATCTCGCCACAGCGCCGGCCCCTAGGCACTTGTCTTCAGTACTGCGAGATCTTTGGATATATTACTTGTTGACTTGTTAGCTTTCTGCCCACTTGCAGACGTGGAGATAGAGAATGTGTCCCATGGGGAACACTGGTTGTCTTTGAGCATTTTCAAGTTTCCTGTTTCCTCAGTCAGCCTTGCACAAGTTCCAAAGCCTTACAGTTTTTTTTTTTTTTCTTGCCTTAAATTTAGTCTTTCTTCATGGGCTAGTCCTTGACACAGAGCCAAGCTGCAGTTGGAGCCCAGCGCATTATCAGTGTTTGTTACCAGGATGAAAACAGCCAGTGAGAACACAGGCAGCAACCAAGAAGCATTCCTCATCTTGCAATTCCAGCTCTGTTCATCGCTGCTTCATTGCCTTTAATTTCCTTATATTATGACTTTTGTGTATTTTGTTTTCTAGTTGTTACAGTGAAACTGTGAAGATGATCATGACTTTCAGAATACATTTGTTTCTTCACATTTTATTCATTTATTTATTAGAGAGAAAGAGTGTTCCCATACACTGGTTTATTGCTCAAATAACTGCAACAGCTGAGATGGAGCCACTCTAAATTCAGGAGCTAGGAACTCAATCCAGATCTCCCAGAGTTCCAGCTACCTGAATCATCACCTGGGGCCAGGGCTGTGGTGTAGCGGGTAAAGCTGCTGCCTGCGGTGCTGGCATCCCATGTGGGTGCTGGTTCTAGTCCTGGCTGCTCCACTTCTGATCTAGCTCTCTGCTATGGCCTGGGAAAGCAGTGGAGATGGCTCAAGTCCTTGGGACCCCGCACCCACATGGGAGACCCAGAAAAAGCTCCTGACTCCTAACTTCAGATCCACACAGCTCGCACCATTGGTGCCAATTGGGGAGTGAACCACTGGTTGGAAGATCTCTCTCTCTCTCTCTCTCTCTCTCTGCCTCTCCTTCTCTCTATGTGTAACTCTGACTTTCAAATAAATAAATAAAATTTTTAAAACACAAAGATCATCACCTGCTGCTTCGCAGGTTGCACAGTAGCAAGAAACTGGAAACAGGAGCAGAGCTAGGACTGAAACTCAGGCACTCGGACATGGGTCGCAGGTATAACAATCAGTAGCAATAGGTCATTGCTCTGCCAATCACCTGCTCCCAGAGTACCAGAATACATTTGCTCACATTATATGAATTAAATGTATAAACCTCTTCTGTTGTTTATATATGTATATACATCCATATACGACATAGAAGGATGGATGTTTTATATATATTTTCTTATATGCTTATATTCTATGTACTTATATTCTGAAAGGTCTCACTGCTTCTAACTTAACATACTCCCACATCAAAGTAAACTCTTCCAGAAAAAGAAAGCACAGTCTTTCAAAATATAAAAATATTTGTTGTGATACTCTAACATTTGCAGTGGCTTCCTTATACACTCAAGTAAAAACCAAAAATCCTTACTGGAGATCAATACATCCTATTATATGATTCCAGACATCTATGCTAAATTTTTAACTTCAAGAAGTTGTAATCCAAAAGGAATCATATATCCATTAAAATTTGGTACCCATTGTCAGGCTTCCATGGCATCTACAACCCAAGATAATGTTTTTATGTTCCAATCTCTTTTCTGCTGCTCTTACAATAACCCAACGCATATTGAATATCTCTCTTATTCTTGAAAATGCCAAGCTTATTTCCATTCTTTATTACTTGTGCACACTTTCCCAGACTACTGAAGCAGTAATTGACTCCTCGTCATTTCAGAATAAAATGAAATACTTCCGCAAAGAAGCCTTCCTTGAATGCTTTTCTTAAATTAGCCTCTTTCCATCCGACACAGCTATCACTCTTTTGCTACATTGATAGCAGTCAACCCAATCCGTAGTTAATTTCCTTAATTATCCACTTACCTCTGCATACTTCCCAAAATAAGGAAAGCTGTAATAAACTTTCTTGTTCAATTTCCTTTTGCCATTTTTAAGAGTATTACTAGGGCATGTGACTGAACCAGATCAGCTTTTATATCAAAGACCACACTGCTTTTTGTTGTTGTTGTTGGTTTTTGTTTTTGACTCATTTTGCTATGTTTTAAAAAAGGATTTTACCGATTCACATGCATACCAGCAATATATGTGATATGATTTGAATGTTTGCGCTCCCTCAAAATTCATGTTGAACCTTGTTTGGAGTTATAGTAGTGTTAAGATGTGAGCCCCATGGGGCTGGCACTGGTAAAGCTGATAAAGCTGCCGTCTGCAGCGTCAGCATCTCTTATGGGCACCAGTTTGAGTCCCAACTGCTCCACTTCTGATTCAGCTCTCTGCTACGGCCTGAAAAAGCAGTAGAAGATGGCCCAAGTCCTTGGGCCTCTGCACCCCTGTGAGAGACCCGGAAGAATCTCTGGGCTCCTGGCTTCAGATACGTTCAGCTTTGGTCATTGCAGCCACTGGGGGAGTGAACCAGAGGATGGAAGACTCTCCCTCCCTCTCTCTCTCTCTCTCTCTCTCTCTCTCTCTCTGCCTTTGAAATAAATAAATGGATCTTAAAAAAATATAGATGTGCACCCTTTAGTAGGCATTAGGGCATGAGAATGCCCTCCTCCCTTGGGAATGTGAAAAGGACATTGTAGAAGTTTCATACAGTATTGGGCTTCTCCTTTGGCCATGTGAGGTCACAGCGTTTCTCCCTCCGGAGGATGCAACAACCAGGGGCTACCTTGGAAGCTCAGGGCATCCTTCACCATGCATCAGACTTTCTGGTACCTTGGTCCTAGGCTTCCCCGACTCCAGCACTAGGAGAGCTGCATTTCTATCATTTACCAATCATCTCCTCCCTATGGTATTTAGTTATAGCAGTGCAAAAAATACAGGCATTTGGTAAAATTATTAAATACAGTGCTGCACAGTTTGTATGTTTAGTGTTCCTTAAAGGTCTGTATGTCAAATGTTGATCACCAGGATAGTGCTAATAGCATGTAGTAGAACCTCTAAGAGTTGGGGTCTAGTGAGGGATGCTTTGGCCATTGGTGATGCGACCTTGAAAGTGATTATCACATACCATATTCTATTGGCTCCACTTAGAGACATAATCACCTGCCTTCTCCTACACGTACTTCTATTATGATGTGTCCATTTTACCATCCTCAGCAGATGCCAACTAATGGGGCTACTGGATCTTGGACTTTGATCCTCTAGAAATGTGAGTTAATTAGCCTTCTCACCTTATGAACAGCTTGGTAAGGTATTTCACTGTAATGACAGAAAACTGACTAATCCAATCGAATATCAAAAAATACTATATAGTATTCTACATTTAAATTCCCTAATACTTAGTATTTAGTGACTGAGTATTTCAGTTATTTATATAAGTAGAAAAAAGAGTAAATTTGTATTTTTTGGTTTTATAATATTTTTGAAGATCTATTTCTATATTTGAAAGGCAATACTACAGATAGCAGGAGAGACAGAGAGAGAGAGAGAGAGAGATCTTCCAACAGCTGGTTCACTCCTCAACTGGCAGCAATAGCTAGCACTGCATCAGGCCAAAGCCAGGAGCCTGCAACTCCGAGTCTAGTCTCCCACATGATTCCCACTATTTTGGCCACCCTTTCACTGATTTTCCAGGCACATTAGCAGGGAGACGGATGGGAAGTGGAGCATCTGGGACTCTAGCTGGTGCCGATATGGGATGTTGGCATTGCAGGAAGCTTAACCTGCTATGTCACAACACCAGCCCCATTTGGTTTTATAATGTTTTATTCTCAAGAAAAAATTTCAACACAGTACAGATAGCATTTTCCAGATGTACAAAGATGCAATCCATATTGAATGTACCAAATTCAAATCTACACAAAGAGGTGATATTGGTCAAATATATATATATATATATGTATATATATATATATATAATCTTAAAGTAATTCTGAAATAAACAATACAATGTATAAATGGATCTTCATTACTAGTCTGGGTTTATTTTAAAGGGTTTATTTCATTTTAATTCCATAAAAATGATTCCTCAGAAATATTAGTAATTAGTAAGACCAATAATTAACATAGGCAGCTTTTGTTTAAATGTTAATTTTTGAGTGGTCAATTCTCTATTTTTCCCTCACCTTTTTCTTTCTTTTTTCTCTTCATTATTATGCTTTCTGAAATTTCCATAATGGTGCATACTTTTCATTACTTTCAGCTAATATAAAAATTATAATTAGAAAATAAGAAAGGTCATGACTTTCCCTCAAATCAACGGTCTTATCTCCTAAATAGGAATTTGATGCATTTGATGTATTTGACTTAATAACATCTGTTTAGTTCATCATTAAATTCCACCCACTGACTAATGCCTGGAGATGCAAAAATATGAGAATTAGCTGAAGGAATCTCAAATTAAGGTAGAAAATTAAATCTTTAAAAACATAAGGCTACCAACTATAATCTTTGATCATACATAATATCACTTAGCCTCAAGCCCTACATAGAGTACATGAAAACCTTTAATAGTGGAAGAAATTTAAATCATACTAAATTATCAGAGGAAAGTTAAGTTTATGTTCTTGGGTTAAATAAAGACCAAAAGAATGAATCATTGAGCTCCATAAATGTAAAAATTTATCCAAGGTCTGATTTTGAATATCTGAATGTATGACTATATGTAATATTTCTGAATATATGTATATATAAAATTATGTAATATTAGATAATTAGGAATATTTAAGCTAGACTTATATAGAGATATTATCTGAGATGTATTGAAATTATTCTTTAAAATTGTTTAACATGCAATGTAAAGACCTTAGGAAAAAAATATTCTCAGTTGAATATAAGTGAGTAACTATAGATATTATATCCTTGTATTTTTTGTAAGATTTGTTTATTTACTTAAAAGGCAGAGTTACAAAGAGAGAGAGAGAGAGAGAAAGAGAGAGAGAGACAGAGACAGAGACAGAGAGATTCCATTTGCTGATTCACTACCCAAATGACAATGACTGTGGTTGGGCCAGGCCAAAGCCAAGAGCCAGAAGTTTCCGTGCAGGTCTTCCACATGTGTGCAGGGTCCCTAGATAGATTGGAAGTGAAGCAGACAGGCACACAACACTGGCCCTTGAATATCCTTGCTTTTAAAGTCCCTTTTTATGAAAAAATAAATATAATTATACCTTCCCCTTTGTCTTATAAGTGTGTCCATATAAGACACACTTGCTGATTTAATTTGTTCTCTGTGGAAGATATTAATAATAGAATTATCACTGAAATGAAAACTGAGTTATATTTAACGATAATAAACAGATCATAATCACTGCCTCATTTTCTCATATAGGCCAGGTGTATAAAGTTAGTATCTACTTATTTGCTTCAGAGTCTTGAGTTAGGAATATTTCTAAGTGTTCTGTCTTTATTTAGATAATTTGGAGCTTCTTTTGTCCATTAAAACTGTGGTCTTCATTTTCAAAATTCACTGATCCATTCAGTTGGTCTGTGCTTTCCCTCTCTATCACAACACTACCAACATACTCAATGTTTTGGTTAAGTGGCCGTTTCTGCTTCTCATTAACAGCTTGAAATATTCCCCAGAAGTTGGAAAATATTTTTAATAAATAGACAAACCATAGTTAATTTTTTTCAGAATGCCAAAGATTGATAAAATGTTAGGACTCTAATTTTACAACTGTAAATTAAAGTTTTTCCCTGGTAGATAACATCAGTAGAAGAGATCACAAATATATTTTTTAAAGAATCTCCTAGATTTTAGTCTTAATTAAATGATTCTATTGAGTCAAAAAAATTGCTTTTTATCTGAATACTACAAGATAAGTTGTTTGCTAATAAATATAAGGTTCATAGAGTATTAAGACACTTATCCTGATTCATCAACCAAAATTTTATTCAAGATCTGAAATCAATGGCAAACTTAATGCTTTTTAAAATAGATAGCACTGTTTTAATTAAAAATGTCAGTAATGTAATTACTCCTTAAGCAAAAGGCCACAGAGAGGAAAATTGGATGATACTTAAATTGAGCATATGAGAAAATTAATTTGCGTTAAAAAAAGTAGCAATTAGACATGTCCATGACAGCATGAAAGATCATGACTTCAAGCCCTTTACTCTTTTGCAAAGTAGGATTTATTGGATGTATTTATTTTAAAGGAAAACTGTAAATCTCTTCCACAGTGGAAAATAACACAAATTGTGAAATCCCAAAATGCATGTTTTCCTAGAATATTTCTAGAGTATTTAAGATTTTACTTGCTCACTTAAGTCTTTCGTTTGTTTATTCCAGTAATAAATTACTCAAACTTAATTTAATTTAATTTTTTAAGGATTTGTTTATTTGAATTGCAGAGTTAGAAAGAGAGAGAGGAAGAGACACAGAGATCTTCCATCCCCTGGTTCACTCCCCAATTGACCTCAATGGCCTGAACTGGACCATTCCAAAGCTTGGAGACAGGTGCTTATTCTGGGTCTCCTACATGGGTGCTGGGGCCCCAGGACTTGGACCAAAGTCTGCTGCTTTTCCAGGTGCAGTACCAGGAAGCTGGATTGCCAGTGGGGCAGCCAGATCTTGAACTGGTGCCCACATGGGATGCTGGTGCTGCAGGGGGTAGCTTTACCTGCTATGCCACAGCTCCATTCCCCTCAAACTTAAATTTTAAGTTGCCTTCAAAATGTAAAATTCTGAGACTGTTGAATGACTTTTGTGGCTTCTCAGATGATTGCTAAAACAAGAACAATTTAATAATTGAGCAAGCTGATCATGTAAAGTTCAATCAATGGGAAGAAACAGTTCTGTTTTCCTTAAATTCTATTATACTATGTGCACTGATTCTTCAGTGTCATAATCTTTTAAAAAACTAATGCATAAAAAGGGAATTTCATAATAGATACTTTACCCATTTATATATAATGCTGACATAAAAATCTTCAAAAATTATTGGACTTATTTGAATATAATATACATTTTATCAATATAAATTCTGCATTATTATTTTGTAAATAGAAGGAGAAGAATCTTACTGTTCAGACATATTCTGTAATTGGAACTTTAGAGTAACTAAAAATACTGTTCTTTTTTCTTTCCTATGTGTTCAAATGATTAATTTGAAGGGCACTGGAATGGGGCATCTTCAGTACTCTGAGATCCCACCTAAGCAAACAGAAAAGATGCAGTTTAATAAGCCATATTCTAAAATAAAAAGATAAGTAGGCTTAACCAATGAGAAAGTGACTTCTAACTATGTTATTTCCACTTTGTGAGTTTTAACAATCAGAAACCATCAATCAACCTGTAACTGGAGACTTTCCCCTAGAATGGTTCAAATAAGGCTACTTCTCCAAGCATGTTCTTTGTGTTGCTTCCATGTTCACCTTACAAAAGCTTTCCCCTGGACTCCTTCTTTCATAGGCTGGTGCGGGGAGGGGCTTCCAGATGGGCCTCTTGCGAGTTCTTTTTTCTCACATGAAAGAATTCAAAGGTGAAGGCTTAAAGAAGTATAAGACAGCAGATTTATTCAGAGTAAAACCAAAGTGCAAGCTCAAGAACCAAGTCATGCATAAACAGCCACAAATGCAAAAAGGCCCCAAAGAAAAACTCGTCTTCAAAGAAAAGCTTCCAACAGTAAAAAGGTCTTCACAAAAGAAAAAAGGCTCCACATAGACACTAACAAATTGCTCCATCAACAATGATTAGCATGTATACCATCCAGGGCCACAGGGAATGATGCCTAGGGTAGTACCCAATTGAATAGTCTAAAGAGGTACAGTTAGTAGCAGGACTTGAGCATCGTCTACTTCCATGCACTTTCTAGGAAATATTAAAATTTCTACTTTTCAGAAAGAATCAGAGGCTTGGTGGTACATGGGAGATAGGCTTGCACAGAAAGGGAAGGGATTTATATGGCGCACAGAATGGGACTTGTCGTGTGGGCTGGGCCAGGCTGTCATTAGGGCTAACTGCAAATATACCATGGCAGGTGGGTGGTGGCTGGAGCTGTCTATGTTGGATTGGCTGGCTGTCAGTTACCCAAAAGTGCTACCCCACAATTTGAAAAGAAGCTGTCCAGCAGCAGTACTGCTGGAGCTGTCAGACCCCAACTTGGGGAGTTATCAATCACTGACTCTCGCTGCCCTGTGGTTGTCAGAACTAAGCTCCTCCAGGAGCCACCGATGTTACCACACCACTTCCTTGGAGCCTCAGACTATTTGGTATTGCTCAACTCAAGAATTTTTATCTACTGATACAAACACTTTAAATTTTAATGTGCTTTATCTCTCAATAAATGCCATTCTGTTTCTTCTTTTATTTAAGAAATGCTGCCATAACTGACAGTTAAATAGCATGCATGCTTATCTAGAGATTAAAAGCTTACATTGCAGATATCATACACCACAGTCCTGATGACCTTACTTATCTTTCATAGGGAATTTTATACCACAAGGAAAACAATAATAATGCCCTTCTTTCCATTTATTTCATTATCAAGGAAGTCCTTTCCCTGCCTGTCACTGTGTCTGTCTCTGTATCTCTGAAATATCATTTCTGTTTGTTGCTTCAAAGAGCAAAATAAGACCACAACATTTAAGTGAAAGGGAATGTTCATTTGTCTTTCGTGTTGAATTTAACTGATGCTATCTGTTAAAATTAGGTATTGACCTCCTTACTTTTATGTTAAATCAGTTCTTGATTGTATAATCTTTAATTTTTTTTTACTTTTCCAAATCAACTTAATCTCATTAAAAAAACCTTTTCTTTAAAACTTTTTTTCCTGGAATTTATAACACAACATTATTTTAAAATACATCACATTTTCTTACAAGAAATATTCTCAGATGATACATTTTTAAAAATTTTTGAAGATTTACTTTATTTATTTGAAAAACAGAGCTACAGAGAGGCAAAAGGAGAGAGAGAGAGAGAGAGAGAGAGAGAGAGAGAGAAAGTCGTCCATCTGCTGATTCACTCCCCAATATTAAATTAAAATAAAACAATGCATAGAGCTGGGCTGATCTGAGGCTAGGAGCTAGGCGCCCCTTCCAGGTCCCACAGGCAGGTACAGGGGCCCAAGAACCTGGGCCATCTTCCACTGCTCTCCGATACCACAGCAGAGAGCTGGATTAAAAGTGGGGCAGCTGGGACTGGAACCAGCACCTATATGGGATGCTGGCAATACAGGCGGTGGCTTCATCCGCTACACCACAGTGCTGGACCTTCAGATGATACATTTAAATTACAATGTCCTTTCTTTAAATCAAATAGATCAAAATTCAATGGGATAAGAACAATAAGCTGATAATGCCTTGTTAATATAATATTACCCCTTTATTTTGCTTCTTTTCCATGGCAGCTCTATTTATGACTTTTTCTAAGTGGCATTCATCCTGTATCAGTGATTAAATCTATCTTGAGGTAGATACAAATAAGTTATTTCCTCAAGTTATTCAAAATGTTAAATTTGAAAATTAGATGAATTATTTATTTTTAAAGCATAAAATAATTTCCTTCTTTTTTTTTTCCAAAAGGAGAAAGACCAAAGTAGTTAAATGTTAAATGTGTATTGCTTTTTGTGTGTGTAGGGGATGTTTACTTTGTATCATTTAAATGTGGGTGTCAGAAGGATCTTGAAGTAGTAATGAATGAAAAGAGTGGATGAGGTGACAAGCTGAATTATAAATCACGGTTCAGATAACGTCATCTAGGTGAACTTGTGAACTGTATGTAGGCAAGCAAATTGAGGGACATATTGTTGGAAGGAGGGGTGTGCAAATGAGTTGTCTTCGGCTTTGTGACCTGTATATTTTATTTGTTCAGGAGGAAAAGTGATCCCTGATAGAGAATAAAGTAGGTGGTACAAGAACTGCCTATTTAGGAAAAGAAGCACGGAAGATGGGTGGATCCAAGTTTTTACATAGTTACTTCGAGCAAAATTATCACTTAAAATCAGTTATAAAGACCGATACTAAGTAAAGATAATAGCATAAAATAAATTATTCACCAGAATCAGGTTTGGGTGATGATATGATACATTTCCCTATACCAAAATCTACTCGCATCCCTAAAATTTCAGAGCTTTTTAAATAAAATATAAAGGACATAACTCAGCAGAGTCCAGAGGCTGCTCAGTGGTAATACTTGGATCCTGGTGATGGCCTTTACCCAAAGTCATATTAAGGCTTACCAGTTTAGCTTTTGCATAGGGAAGAAGCAGTGCATATGGCTGGCTTCAGTCTCAATCTCTACACTTGGCAGTCAATTTTCAGTAAGTGGGTTATTAGAGTCTTTGACTATAGAAGATGAGATATCCAATGCAATCCAGAATAGCCATGCATTTCTGTATTTTTTTCGAAGATTTATTTACTTATTTTAAAGGCAGAGTTACAGAGGCAGAGGGAGAGAAAGAGAGAGAGAGAGAGAGAGAGAGAGAGAGAGAGAGAAAGTCTTCCATCCACTGGTTCACTCCACAAATGGCCGCGATGGCGGGAACTGGGCAGATTGGAAGCCAGGAGTCTGGAGGTTCTTCCAAGTCTCCTACATGGGTGCAGGGGCCCAAGGGCTTGGGCCATCTTTTACTGCTTTCTTTTACTACATTGGAAATGGAGCAGCCGAGACTCAAACCGGCACCCATAAGGATGCCGGCACTGCAGGCAGAGGCTTTACCTGCTATGCCACAGTGTTGATTCCAAGTCATGTATTTCTAAAAGAGGATTGCAACATGGAAGATTGATATGAATATAAATTTGGATGAAGATGAAGGCGGTGATATCTGACGCACAAGAAGAATTCACCATGCCATCAATGGTTTAAAGCAGAGGTAGTCACATGACAGGGAATGTAGGTGACTTTAGAAATTGGAGAGGTGGTCACCTTTGCAGCTTACATATGCAGTGACTTGTTGGTGACTATGTTAGAAGCTTGTTGTGTCCTGAACAGTGTTGTTTCTTCATATTTTCTAAAGGGAACACTAAATCTTCATGGGAAAATTGGGTTATGGTTAAGTTTTCATGGATCTGTAATGTGAGCGCTTTATGACTGAAAAGTATCATGAAGGAAATAAAAAAGAAAAAGAGGAAATAGAGACCTTAAATAAAATGCCTCTCCATTCATTTACCAAAGTTTGTATTTTTTGAGGCATCTGTGGTCATGGTGTCTTTGATATTAATATTTGTGATGGGGCCTTACTGTGGACAAATAAATAATTGTATGATAATCTGCTCTGTAATTACAGCACTTCCATCATCCTGTCTTTAAGACCTGGGCATTGTTGTTAAATACGTTTGTGGGAAAGTCTTTGCTGGACATCCTCTGACTTGGATTTTTCTGCTGATCATTGTAGTCTGCGTAAGCAAGCACACAGATCACCCCCTAAACAGAGACCTGAAAATATTCAGTACTTGTATAGTAATTCCATTTTACATATGACCTTTTATAGAAATTGCCATATTTTTGAAAAAATACTTATATTTATTTGGGAAACACACACACACACACACACACATTAACATACTACCCACAACAGCAAGGGCTGAGCTGGGGCTGAATGCCAGAGTTGGGAATTCAATCAAGGTTTCTCATGTCAGTGGAAGGAGTCTACTACTTGCACCATCACCACTGCCTTCCAAGGGCCTGTATTAGAAGGAAGCCAGACCCAGAACCAGAGTCAAGTTCCCACTGCAGTGTGGGATGAAGGCATCCTAGCTGCTAAGTGAAATGTCTGTCAACGTCAGTTTAACCACTTCAACTGTTTTATTTAAGGGGTTATACAAGGTGCTTAGTGATCAGCGATACTTTGGATATTATCAAAAATTTGCTGGGAAAAGAATTGAGTATTTGTGTGCCTCTAAAGAAGGGAGTTCACATCTACCGAATTGGTCTTTTTCAAAAGATGAAAAAGCAATAAATTACAATCTCTCTTGTGTATGCAATTATTAATAGTGTAATCCCTATAATTGAGTACCAAGTCAGAGAAAATCCTCTAAAGAAATGAGAATCTGATAGCTTTATGAAGAAAAATATGTAAAAGGTTAATCTGCAGTTCTGTTACTGAATGAATTTGAATATCAAATGTATCTAAAAAAGTATCTTCCTCTTTTAAGCAGAATTTAAGACATCTCTACACTCTTTACTCCCAGGTGTGTTACTCCTACAATTATGTTATGCTACATGGCAAAAGAGATTTTACAGATGTTAGTGATATTATTAAGGAATTGACCATATAATGCAGGAATTATTTAGGTGGATCTAGGCTAAGTCACAGGAAACCTTTTAAGGTATAGTTTTTATATTGCAAGATTGCTGTTCAATCAGTCTGACTCAGAGTATAGAAAGCCCAACCTACATCAGTGCCCTTTATCAGCAGGCAGTAGCCAGAAAGAAACTGGTGCCCCATTTCCCAAACCATGCTCAGGTTTAGGATTGATGGAGCAAGGACATAGCTCCTGCATTCTTAGGCCTGCCTGAGCCCATGCCCCATATTCTTCTGCACCCCACCCTCTGCATTCTTTTACAACTAACCAGCCTGCAGAGAGGAAGGCTGAAAACCCAATGAAATGCTTGCTCAGCTCCGCCATACTCTTATGGCGCTTACCTGGCTCATGCTATATAAATCCAGCCCATGACTAAATTCTTGCTCCCTGCCACCTGCTTGGCCTGTGTGCAAACCAGCAGTTAGCCACCTCTGCCAATTTATTTTCCCTTGAATAATTTTATTTTGTCTGTGAAAAAAAAAATAAAGCAGAGTTTTCTTACTAATGACAGATGAATGCAGGGAGAATTGAAACACCACAATGATTTACCGTGCCATTTCTGGCTTGAGAATAGAAGGAGCCATTGAAAAACAGATGCTGGTAGCATCCAGAATCTGGAAGGGTTCCCTGATAAACATCCAGTAGGAGACTGAAACTCCAGTTCTGCTATAAGAAATTGAATTTGGCCAACAAATGAACCTGGAAGACAGTTTTCCCCAGAACTTTCAGGTAAGAACCCAGAGGGACTCACATCTTGATATTTGCTTTTAAGAACCTGAACAACCTTGAGCCTGCTGGTTAAGCTACTCAACGTTGAGTTTGCTGAGAAATGAAAATCAAAACTACTCTTAAAGCTGGTAACAAGAGTGGGGCTGGCAAGCATTGATCTCCTGATGTCTTGCAGGAAACTTCATTTACTTTTCTGCCACTCTTATATCTTTAGTTAGTTTTCCTTGTAGTCATGCACACTACATAGTTATGTCATAAGATCACGTCAGGAAAACTTTGTGGAATGGAGCGGTATGACATGTGTTGACTAGGAACTATAAGGAAGTACATATGGAGATATTTTTGCTAAGATTAGGAGGCTTGTTCAGATCCCTGTTGTTAGAAGCAGTTGGTCAAAAATAGTTGTCAATTCTCTCAAAGCACTGTGGTGAAATGTGAAATACTGTTTTTTAAAATAGTTTTGCTGTTGCTAATTGTTCTGTTCCTTCATTATTGCTTGTATGGTTTGACATTAGAAGTCAGAATCATTTTTTATGGTTTGAAGGTTGAAATAAAACAGTGTGATGCCATTTTGGAATAAAAAAAAAAAAAAAACTCAGCAGAGATCGTATGATCCTGTCCGGACTTCTGTCCTACAGAAACTGCTGGGTGATAAATGAGTGCAGTTCTAAGCCATGATGTTTATGGTAATTTGTCACTGAGCAACAGAAAACAAAAACAGTCCTCAAATGATCTTCTCTAAACACAAAATTATTTTAAAGTGTCACTTATTTAAATTAAGAACATTTAAAAATTTTACTACTTTTTTAAAAGAGCAGTTATATCACTTACATTTATACTGTGTTAGGTCAACCAAAATGACTAGAGTAACTGTTGGCTTGAGTTCTCTCAATGTAATACTATTTTAGAGATATTTTCGAGACTGATTTCTTTACTGAGAAATAAATGCACCAATGACAATCTGAGGGGCAAACAACATTTTTTTTTTTTTTTTTGACGGGCAGAGTGGAGGACAGTGAGAGAGAGAGAGAGAGAAAGGTCTTCCTTTACCGTTGGTTCACCCTCCAATGGCTGCTGTGGCTGGAGCACTGCGCTGATCCAAAGCCAGGAGCTAGGTGCTTCTCCTGGTCTCCCATGGGGTGCAGGGCCCAAGCACTTGGGCCATCCTCCACTGCACTCCCGGGCCACAGCAGAGAGCTGGACTGGAGGAGGGGCAACCAGGACAGAATCCAGCACCCTGACCGGGACTAGAACCCAGTGTGCCGGCACCGCTAGGCGGAGGATTAGCCTAGTGAGCCGCAGCGCCAGCCAAACAACATATTTTATTTCTTCATTGACGGAACAAAAATTATATAAGTTTGAAATGCACTAGCATGCTAAGCCTCTTCACTGGGGAATTTGCTTTTTATTAGGTATTAAAATATTAAGGTGAAAAATGTAATATTTATTGCTGTAGTAGTAAGTTCTGTTATTTGTCCAAGATTATTTACATTCTCCTTGACCTTTCCATGACTTTCCTGTGGGTTGATAAAAGCCACACATTCTACCATTGAAAAGATGACTTACTTGGGCCTTTGGAAGGAAGATGGGAACAGCCGGGGAAGAATTCTGAGATGAAGACTTGCGAGGCATGTCAAGTTTCTCCTAGCCCTTCCAGAGCTTTTACTATTTCTCATGAGAAAGCAGTTTTCGGGTGCATGTTGTAAATGATATTTGGTTAAGAGTCCCAGCTGCTCCACTTCCAATCCAGCTCTCTGCTATGGCCTGGGAAAATAGTAGAAGATGGCCCAAGTGCTTGGGCCCCTGCACCTTTGTCGGAGACCCAGAGGAAGCTCCTGGCTCTTGGCTTCAGATCAGCACAGCTCCGACGATTGTGGCCAACAGGGGAGTGAACCAGTGGATGGAAGACCTCTCTCCCTCTCTCTCTGCCTCTACAACCTCTATGTGTAACTCTGAGTTTCAAATAAATAAATAAATCTTTAAAAAAGTTAGGATTTGCACTTGTAATAGGTAAGAGATGTGAAATACATTGACATTTTTGTCTGGTTTTATTTTTTTAAATAGATGTATATATCTGTCTAATTCTTAAGTTAAAGTTCTATAACTCTCACTTTTATGTAAGTAAATATGAATCCAGACTTTCAATGATGACTATGTTTAATTTTTAAACATCTCACTTATTTATATCAATATTCTACATGTTTTTAAAATATAGAAAGATTTTTGAAAAATCCCTTTTAATTCAATAAAAGTTATATTTTTTAAACCATTGAAGATTCCCTCTAATACTTAAAGATACACAACTATTTTATCAAAAACATTCATATTTAATTCAAACAACAAAGGATTTCCATATTTAGAACACCTAGAATTATGAAAAATGGAAAGTAACTATGTAATAGAGCTACGTTCTGCCAGGACAGAAAACTATCTTTGAACAATATATCAAAGATTAGGCTCTGCCTCATTGACCGAGTAATCAATTTCACAGTGAAACCATTTAGTCAGCTTTATATATGAGTGTAGTATAGGGGAAAGGTTTAGAAATATATTATTGTGTCTACTTAAGAAAAATACATTTTAAAGTACAGTACTTAAGCAAACTATTTTATAATGCCTAATGGGAAGCAAAGGGCACTGGAAGCTAAGTGGTAAAAATTGACATTCAAATTTGGCTATAGGCAAAAATTTATAACTACAGCTAAAAAAAACTAAAACCCAGCAAAGGAATGAATCCTGTGTTGTAGTCTTATCTTTTCCTGCAACGTTTCTGAGATCCTGAATATGCCCCTGCCACTCTGCTATAAATATAGGAAAGAGAAATATTTAATATACATCGCACTACTTGAAATATTTTAATGCACATATAAAAATATGGATTATAAACCTCACATAACATCAGAATTATGGGGTATATCTGTTTATATATTTATATTATGAAATATATAATGTATATGAATGTTATAGTTTGCATATCAATAGATAACTTTATTACATATAAAATATAATTTATAGCAATAGTATTATTTTTGTAGAAAAATTTGAGAAGGATATTTTCAGTATATTTTGTGATGGTAATAAAATTTCTATTAAAATTACATTAGGAAATAAACAATTATTTATATTAATTAACAATAACTGATTTTGAAAATTAGTATTGTTTTGAAATTTGTTGTCCAGATATTCATATAAATATGAGGAGGGATATAGATTTTTCAAAATTATGATTTTGAACCAGAGCTGTGGCATAGCAGATAAAGCCACTTCTTACAGTGCCAGCATCCCTTTTGGGCACTGATTTGAGTCCTGGCTGCTCCACTTCCGATCCAGCTCTCTGCTATGGCCTGGGAAAGCAGTAGAAGATGGCCCAAGTTCTTGGGCCCATGTACCTGTGTGGGAGAAGAGAATTGGAAAAAGCTCCTGGCCCTGGCTTCCAATCAGCACAGCTCCGGCTGTTGTGGTCAACTGGGGAGTGAGCCAGTGGATGGAAGACCTCTCTCTCTCTTTCTGACTCTCCTATTCTCTCTGTGTAACTCTGACTTTAAATAAATAAATATTTTTAAATGGTGATTTAAAATTTTATTTTAGAGAAAATATCTTAAAGATTACATATGTGTCTAAATCTTTAAGGATACAAACATGTTTATTGATACATTTTGGAAAAATCTTCAAGCATTTTTCAATATTTTTAACATAGCATATTATTTTTCTTGGATAGTTATATTAGAATCACAGAAAAAGATTCAACTATGTAATTAGTTTTCTTGTATCCTTTGATCCAAAAATCATTTTTTTATTGACCAGAATGTGGAAAACCTATGGAGTCAAGAATATTCATAAGCAAAGAGATTTTTATTTATAAATTTCACATACAATCCAATTTTGGGTGATAATAAAAATATGTTCTCAAAACATGAGACATTGGCCAATGCTGCGGCTCACTAGGCTAATCCTCCGCCTACAGCGCCGGCACCCAGGTTCTAGTCCCGGTTGGGGTGCTGGATTCTGTCCCGGTTGTTCCTCTTCTAGTCCAGCTCTCTGCTGTGGCCGGGAGTGCAGTGGAGGATGGCCCAAGAGCTTGGGCCTTGCACCTGCATGGGAGACCAGGAGGAAGCACCTGGCTCCTGGCTTCAGATCGCCACAGCGCACCAGCCATAGTGGCCATTTGGGGGGTGAACCAACTGAAGGAAGACCTTTCTCTCTGTCTCTCTTTCTCACTGTCTAACTCTGCCTGTCAAAAAAAAAAAAAAAAAAAAAAAAAAAAAACATGAGACATAATCACTTTAACATTTCTCTTATGAATACAATGTAAATATACAAGTTCTTGTATATTTTATATTTATATATTTGTGCATTTATTTATTTCAGAGTTAATATGAAGAACTTGTTTTCTCTTTTTTTAAAGATTTATTTGTTTATTTGAAAGGCAGAAAATTACAGAGAGACAGAGGCAGAGAGTGTGAGTGAGAGGGAGCTTCCATCCACTCCTTCACTCCCCAAATGGCCTCAATGGCCAGAGATGGGCTGATTTGAAGCCAGGAGCTTCTTCTGGGTCTCCCACGTGGGTGCAGAGGCCCAAGCTCTTGGGCTATCTTCTGCTTTGCTTTCCCAGGCAATAGCAGAGAGCTGGATCGGAAGTGGTGCAGTCAGTAGTCAAGCTGGCACCCAGATGCGATCCCAGCACGGCAGGTGGCAGCTCTACCTGCTATGCCACAGTGCCGGCTCCTTGTTTTGTCTTATTTCCAATTAATCATGTATTTAAATATTTTTATGAGTTACTTCATTTTTTTCTTTTCTCGTGAGAATACAAAATCTGTCTCTAGCCCATCTAATCAAATAGGACTAATTTAATAACAAATGTATAATGTCATCTAATAAACTTCTGTGTCACAGTTCAAGCAATGGTATTCAATAGGCCATAGATTAGGTGGCTTAACAGCAAATACTTACTCCTCAGAGTTGGAGGCTGGGAGTGAAGACCGCGGTGTTCACTGAGCCAGTGTCTGAAGCAGGCCTGTTTCCTGCTTCACAGGTGCTGTGCTTTCCTTGTGTTCTCACAAGGCAGAGGAAAGGGTTTCTTTCTGTAGAGCCATTAATTCTCTTCTGGAGGCTTCTTCATGGCCTCATTTCCACTTTCATGGCTTCAGTCTATGAATTTCAGGAGAAGAGGACACAAACATTCAGTTCACAGCACTTCAGATTTCATAAAAAGTGAGAGTGGCATTTCAGTGTATCTTGCTGATCATGAGCTCATGGAGTTTACCATGTGACCCAGAATATGGGTTAACAAGCCCACACTCTGCCTCTTCTAACAAACGTAGATAGTCATAATTGCCAGGATTTTTAGAATGTGTTGAAAATGGTTTTGTTTCTCCTGTCTATGTATTGTGGAAATTAGTACTATTAAAATTTCTGATTCAAGGATGAAAGAGCAGTGTTCATGGTAAATTTAACTTTTAAAGAAGGAGTGATTCCTAAATATCATTTTACTCATATAATTAATTTCATTTTGATCTCTTTCATACTTCTTATTTCCTGGACATTTATGTTCTAAGTCAACACATTGTTAAGTACTTTTTTAGTTTATTATTTAAAGTGCAATATAAAAAAATGAAAATCTGTTAGTAAATGCCCTGAGATTGACTGCTATAGTCCCGTGACAGATTAAGTCAGGATGTTTTGAATAGTGATATTTAATGATCACTCTTACACAAGACATAGCTTTGTGTGATTCTATAAATATCTGTATAAATGTAGGGTTCCTTTTAGCAAATAACTGATATTTAAAATATGCTTTGAAGTTTATAGGAAAACCAATGTTTTTCTGGTATGTTAGCACATTTCAGGAGATAAAATGTTGCTGTTTAGGGGCTTTAATTTTTAAAATTTTATTATTATTTATTTAAAAGACAGAATGACAGAGAGGGATAGAGACTCAGAGAGAAAGAGAGAAAAGAACGGAGAACAATTTTCCACTCACTGGTCCACTCTCACAAATACTTGGAAGAGCCAGGGCTGGGCCAGGAGCCAAGAAGAAAGTTCTGTCTCCCATGTGAGTAGCAGTGATTTAGGTACTTGAGTCATCACCTGTTGCCTCCCAGGGTACATGTTAGCAGGAAGCTGGAATCAGAAGTGGAGATGGGGTTCACACTTAGGCACTCTAACATGGGACGTGGGTGTCCCGAAGCAGCAACTTAACTCTGCACCGAAGAGCAGCCCTTTGCAAGCAGTATTCTTGGCATTAAGTTTTGACCCAGTGTAGTATCATAAAAAGAAATGTTTTAAAAAAATCAACTGCAGTAACAAGGTCAGTTTATTCTGGTGTAGATTATTTTGGAAAACCATGCATAATGTTTGCATAGTACGCATTTCTATGAATGTTTTGAAGACTCCTCATTAAATACCATAAAGTATCAGGGGAACTATATGTCCTTTTAACCTAGAAAGAGTAGAAATATTTTCATAGAAGTAGATAGTTCAAACTGTACTTTCATAGATGGGTAGTATTTTGAAAGTGAAGAGGAAGATAAGGGACATGCAGGATGAAACCGTGATCTAATATAAGTAGAAAAAGTTTAATATGTGAATGAAATGGAATGAATACATATTTGAAAACCCTTCTACCATCAAATCAAATAGATATGCAACCCACACGGAAAACTGAACTGAGTTCCTGGCTCTTGACTTTAGGTAGGTCCAGCTCGGGTGTTGTAGACATTTGGAGACTGAAACAGTGGAGGAGAGATCCCTCCCTCTCCCTTGCTCTCTTTCTCCCTCTCTTCTATAGTTCTGCCTTTCAGATAAGTGCAATAATTCAATGAATATTATTTTAAAAATCACAGATTTAACAGAAGGGACAGAGAATACAAAGGCCTTTTTTTTTAAAGATTGTATTCAGTTATTTGAGAGGTAGAGTTACAGAGAGAGAGGAGAGACAGAGAGAAAGGACTTCCATCTGCTAGTTCCTCCCCAAATGGCCACAACTGCTGAATGTGGGATGATCTGAAGCCAGGAGCATGGGTCTCCCATGTGAGTGCACTTGTGCCATCTTCCACTGCTTTCCCAGGCCATTAGTGGAGAGCTCGATTGGAGAAGTGGCAGTGGGGACAACATCCCATATGGGATGTTGGCACTATAGGCGGAGGCCTAGCCTACTACACAACAGCTCTGGTCCCATACAGAGGTCATCTTAAAATTCTATCTAGTGGAAATTCTAAGATAGCCAAATAGAGAAAAGACATGCTGTTTTTTGACCAGGGGAAGGTATAGAAGAAAAGCAGAGGAAGTGTATTCCCAGGGGAGAGTTGGAGAGAAACTTGCAGTGAAAATTCAACAGAAAGAAGAGAAACACCATGAATCAGTGTGAGCAGTACAGACACCCAGTAGTGAGCAGGGTCACAATGCATGACTCCCACAGTGGGGGCTGGAGGAGACATCAGCTGCCAAGAGCAAGGCGAGAACAGACATTGCCAGCCTGTGTCACTGGTGATATTGTATCTTGTGGACTACACTTACTTTGAGTCTGATCTGAAGCCCTAGTAGGGTACTCACTTAATACAGTGAAATAAAGGCCCATTTCATTTTCCCCAACCCCGTACAAAGGTTCCCAACGACCAGAAGGAACAGAGTTTCAACTCAATGCTAGTAGAGGCTGTGGTGGCTCTTGCACATATGACCAGGGGATTTTATCAGAGAGATAAACCTGTATTCCCCACTGACTTTGAGCCTGGCCAGGAGGGTTGGCAGGGGGCTGGACATGCACTTAGAACCGTAAGGTGTTCCCCATCACCTCACCCTGTATCAGTCGCCAGGACTCCAACAGCCAAGGGTGAACATCCACAGCCAGCCTGAAGTGCCTTTGCTCTCTCTATGGACAGAGCAGGCTGTGAAGGTGAGAGTGGATCTTCTGTACCCTGTGACTTTGAGAGCCTTGTGAGCTATCACTGTGGGAATTATAAGCCTGTACAACAAGGTGTGGGGTGTATCTGGGTCTCTGGGCAACCATGTGTCTGGATTAAGAGGCTAGAGTTCCCTGATTGCCTGGTGTGGGTCATTGCTCCTGGGTCCATGTCACACTGAGGACTGCACAGATTCTTTGTGTGGCTTATGTGCCTGCATGCGTGGAGATGTAGCCACTGCAGGCTAATCATGGGGATTTATCACCTTAAAGAGAGGAAGTGAGGCTGTGAGTATGCCAGCAGACATGATCATACTATCCCTCCTGCTTACAATAGAAGAGATCTACCACACCCAACGTGGGTATCACTCTGGACCCTCCATATTTGAGTACTGACCAGAGCTCCCTGACCCCACCCAGCACACACTTCTAGATATCCACTGAAGGAACAGACATTCCACTAAGCCATAGAAGCATATTTCAATGATAAAAGCCATCACAGTAGAAAATCAACAAATGATTCCACACATGCCTAAAAACAAATGCAGAAATATGAGAAAGCAAGAATAAGGAAGACAACATGATCCCCTAAAGGAACACAACAACCCTTCATTATTAGAAAGTGATGATGAAAAGATTGATGAGGGTCTGCCTTCGAGGTGTAGTGGGCTAAACCTCCACCTATGGTGCCAGAATCCCATATGGACACTGGTTCATATTCTGGCTGCTCCTCTTCTGATTTAGCTCTCTGGTACAGAATGGGAAAACAGTTGAAGATGGCCCAAGGGCTCGGGTCCCTGCACCCACATTGGTGACCCAGAAGAAGCTCTTGGATCCTGTCTTCAGATTGGCTCAGTTCTGGCCATTGCAGCCATCTTGGGAGTGAACCAGTAGACTGAAGATTTTTCTCCCTGTCTCTATTTCTGTCTATAGCTCTACCTCTCAAATAAATAAAATCTTAAAAAAAGAAAAGATTGATGGAATACTTGAAAATTAATTCAAAATAATGCTCATAAGATTACTCAGAAAATCATGAGATAAGGGAATCCATTTGTTGTGGATGAAAATTTTGCTGAGAGATAGAGATATCAAACTAAAATATTAGCAACGAAGAATTCAGTGTGTCAAATACAAAATGTAGTGGAAAACATCAACAACACACTTGTCAAGGCAGAAGAAAAAGCTTCTGTGCTAAAAGATAAATCCTTGGAAATATCACAGTCAAATAAAAAGAAGAAACAAATCAGAAAAACTCAAAATAGTGTTCAAGATTCATGGGATACTATCAAATGATAAAACACACTTGTCTTAGGAGTTCCTGAAGGTATGGAAAGAGAAAAGGGATTAGAAGGCCTATTTAGCAAAATATTAGCAGACAATTGACCTACTTTGGAGAAAGAAGGGGACATCCTAGTACAGGAAGCACATAGAAAACTTAGTAGACGGGGAGAGGGGCAAGATGGCAGAATAGGAAGGGAGCACACTGATAGTCCGGGAAGAGACAGTTTAATAAAAGTGGAGATACTGCAGGTTCAAGGAAGAGTAGGGGAGGAAACAGCAGAAGAAACTCTTCCGGAACGCGTGATTCACAGTGGACCTGCGTGGAGAGCGTGGGAGCCCACAGTAAGGGACACCAGCGGAAGACTCAACACACCAGCGCTGGAACGCGAGGTGAGCCGAACCTCAATAGCCCAAGACACCGGCAGGCAAGCGGAGAGAGGAGACTAGAGGGAACGACCTCTGGGCGGGGGGTGGGGGGGAGTTCACCAGGCTAACTGGAAGAGAGAGAGAGAAAAAAAAAAAAAAAGGTGACTGGTACGGACACGGGTTTCTCTCTCTCCGCTCACCTCTCAAGGGCGAGCAAGACAAAGAGCAGGCACCATCTTGGACATACGTCATAAGCAGAGCGACCTCAGGTCTGTACCGGCCCTGAGCCTAGCAGAAAAACCTGACTCTGGGCGGGGAAAATTAACAGGAGATTAGGACCTAGTAAATTTGTGGTGCTACTGAACTGAGACTGTGAAAAAAGAGACAGTGGGGGAGAGAACTCACGGAATTCACGTGAGTACTCTCCAGAGACGCTACAATTCCATAACTTTGGCAACCCAGTGGGAGACTGAATGAGAATCTGAGCCCACTCTGAGGGCAGAACAGATTCCCTGTGTGGTCCTGGGAAAGAGCTTCCGATCTCTGGCTCCTGTGGGTATATCATTTGCCTGCTAACTACCTCCAACTTCGTTCAGCTGTGCGGAATTACATCCCTTTTGAATCAAAAAAAGAAAGAGAGAGAGAGAGAGATCTACCACGCCTAACCTGGGAGTGTCACCTTTGGCACACCAAACAGAGCTCTCAGGCCACAACCATCTCAAGCCTCTAAGGCTCCATCAAAAACAGACAGTCCACTTAATCTAGAGTCATAGTATAACAAGAAAAAGCAGCACAGTGAAGAAACCAAATATCTCCAATATGCCAAATAACAAACGCAAAAACCAAGGTAATAAAAACAAGGAAGTCACCATGACACCCCAAAATGAAAAAGACACCCCAATTCAAGATTATGAAGATGATGAAATAGAAGAAATGCAATAAGCAGATCTCAAAAAATTGATAAGAACATTAAGAAGTTCTCAAAAACAAATTCTTGAACTACAGAAATCCTTAATGGACAAGATAGAAAATCTCTCTCGTGAAAATGAAATACTAAGGAGGAATCAAAATGAAACAAAACAACTAGTACAACAGGAAACTGTGATAGTGACGAGAAATCATAATGAAGTGAAGAATTCAATAGATCAAATGACAAACACATTAGAGAGCCTTACAAACAGAATGGGTGAAGCAGAAGAGAGAATATCGGACTTAGAAGACAGAGAACAGGAAAGGATACAGTCAGACCATAGAAAAGAAGAGGAAATTAGAAATCTAAAAAATATTGTCGGGAATCTTCAGGATACTATTAAAAAACCCAACATTCAGGTTCTAGGAGTTCCTGAAGGCATGGAGAGGGAGAAAGGATTAGAAGGCCTTTTTAGTGAGATATTAGCAGAAAATTTCCCAGGTTTGGAGAAGGACAGAGAAATCCTAGTACAGGAAGCTCACAGAACCCCTAATAAACACGACCAAAAGAGATCCTCACCATGACACGTTGTAATTAAACTCTCCACAGTGAAACATAAAGAAAAGATCCTAAAATGTGCAAGAGAGAAACGTCAGATTACTCTCAGAGGATCTCCAATCAGACTCAGAGCTGACTTCTCAGCAGAAACCCTACAAGCTAGGAGGGAATGGCGAGATATAGCCCAGGTACTAAGAGAGAAAAACTGCCAGCCCAGAATATTATATCCTGCAAAGCTCTCATTTGTGAATGAAGGTGAAATAAAGACTTTTCATAGCAAACAGAAATTGAAAGAATTTGTCGCCACTCGTCCAGCCCTGCAAAAGATGCTTAAAGATGTGTTACACACAGAAACACAGAAACACAGTCATCAATATGAAAGAAGGTAAAGGAAGGAAACCTCACAGCAAAAGATCACAGGGAATTCAAAGCATATATTAGAACTTATCTTTGGCAAATGGCAGTGCAAAGTTACCGCTTATCATTAATCACATTGAAAGTTAATGGCCTGAACTGTCCAGTTAAAAGACACCTATTGGCTGATTGGGTTAAGGAACAAAACCCATCTATTTGCTGCTTACAAGAAACACATCTTTCCAACAAAGATCCATACAGACTGAAAGTGAAAGGCTGGAAAAAGATATACCATGCCAACAGAAATGAAAAAAGAGCGGGCGTAGCCATCTTAATATCAGACAACATAAACTTTACCACAAAAACTGTTAAGAGAGACAAAGAGGGATACTATATAATGATTAAGGGATCAATACAACAAGAAGATATAACAATTATCAATGTATATGCACCTAACTACAGGGCACCGGTTTATCTAAAAGATTTGTTAAGGGACTTAAAGGGAGACTTAGACCCCAATACAATAGTACTGGGGGACTTCAATACTCCACTCTCAGAAATAGACAGATCAACAGGACAGAAGATCAACAAGGATACAGTAGATTTAAATGACACTATAGCCCAAATGGATCTAACAGATATATACAGAACTTTCAATCCTACAGCTAAAGATTTTACATTCTTCTCAGCAGTACATAGAACCTTCTCTAGGATTGACCACATACTAGGCCATAAAGAAAAGTCTCAGCAAATTCAAAAGAATTAGAATCATACCATGTAGCTTCTCAGACCATAAAGGAATGAAGTTGGAAATTAGCAACTCAGGAATCCCTAGAGCATACACAAACACATGCAGATTGAACAACATGCTCCTGAATGAACAATGGTTCATAGAAGAAATTAAAAGAGAAATCAAAAATTTTCTGGAATTAAATGAGGATAACAGCACAACATACCAAATCTTATGGGATGCAGCAAAAGCAGTGTTAAGAGGAAAGTTTATATCAATAGGTGCCTCCATCAAGAAATTGGAAAGGCACCAAATAGATGAGCTTTCAATTCACCTCAAGGATCTAGAAAACCTACAGCAAACCAGACCCAAATCTAGTAGGAGAAGAGAAATATTTAAAATCAGAGAATAAATCAACAGGATTGAATAATATTAATAAAAAAAAATTACAAAATATTAGACAAACGAGGAGCTGGTTTTTTGAAAAAATAAACAAAATTGACACCCCATTGGCCCAACTAACTAAAAAAAGAAGAGAAAAGACCCAAATCAATAAAATCAGAGATGAAAAAGGCAACATAACAACAGACACCACAGAAAAAAAAAGAATCATCAGAAATTACTACAAGGACTTGTATGCCAGCAAACAGGGAAACCTATCAGAAATGGATAGATTCCTGGACACATGCAACCTACCTAAATTGAACCAGGAAGACATCAAAAACCTAAACAGACCCATAACTGAGACAGAAATTGAAACAGTAATAAAGGCCCTCCCAACAAAGAAAAGCCCAGGACCAGATGGATTCACTGCTGAATTCTACCAGACATTTAAAGAAGAACTGACTCCAATTCTTCTCAAACTATTCAGAACAATTGAAAAAGAGGGAGTCCTCCCAAATTCTTTCTATGAAGCCAGCCTCACCTAAATTCCTAAGCCGGAAAAAGATGCAGCATTGAAAGAGAATTACAGACCAATATCCCTGATGAACATAGATGCAAAAATCCTCAATAAAATTCTCGCCAATAGAATGCAAAAACACATCAGAAAGATCATCCACCCAGACCAAGTGGGATTTATCCCTGGTATGCAGGGATGGTTTAATGTGTGCAAAACAATCAATGTGATACACTACATTAACAGACTGCAGAAGAAAAACCATATGATTATCTCAATACACGCTGAGAAAGCATTTGATAAAATACAACACCCTTTCATGATGAAAACTCTAAGCAAACTGGGTTGGTAAGGAACATTCCTCAATACAATCAAAGCAATCTATGAAAATCCCACAGCCAACATCCTATTGAATGGGGAAAAGTTGGAAGCATTTCTACTGAGATCTGGTACCAGACAGGGATGCCCACTCTCACCACTGCTATTCAATATAGTCCTGGAAGTTCTAGCCAGAGCTATTAGGCAAGAAAAAGAAATTAAAGGGATACAAATTGGGAAGGAAGAACTCAAACTATCCCCCTTTGCAGATGATATGATTCTTTATTTAGGGAACCCAAAGAACTCTACTAAGAGACTATTGGAACTCATAGAAGATTTTGGCAAAGTAGCAGGGTATAAAATCAATGCACAAAAATCAACAGCCTTTGTATACACAGACAATGCCATGGCTGAGGAAGAACTTCTAAGATCAATCCCATTCACAATAGCTACAAAAACAATCAAATACCTTGGAATAAACTTAACCAAGGACGTTAAAGATCTCTACGATGAAAATTACAAAACTTTAAAGAAAGAAATAGAAGAGGATAACAAGAAATGGAAAAATCTTCCATGCTCATGGATTGGAAGAATCAATATCATCAAAATGTCCATTCTGCCAAAAGCAATTTATAGATTCAATGCAATCCCAATCAAGATACCGAAGACCTTCTTCTCAGACCTGGAAAAAATGGTGCTGAAATTTATATGGAGGCACAAGGGACCTCGAATAGCTAAAGCAATCTTGTACAACAAAAACAAAGCCAGTGGCATCCCAATACCAGATTTCAGGACATACTACAGGGCAGTTGTAATCAAAAAAGCATGGTACTGTGTCGCTCCCCCTCTTCGTGGAGGAACGACACTAAGCCCTGCCTAGGCTTCATATCCGAGTCACGGCACCATTATGTCGCTCCCCCTCTTCGTGGAGGAACGACACAGGACCCTGCGCTGTTCTTTCGTCTGCTCGGCCCTCCCCGGGTTTGCTGCTGGTTCTTCCCGGGTTGGCTACTATCCCTTCCACCTCCGTGGAAGGGCAGTTCCCCCTGGCCACATTCCCCACTTCCGCAGGGGAGCGGCACACCGCCGGCCGGCTCTTCTCTGGGGCTGCACAGGTGTTCCTTCAGCTAGATGTTCCCCATAGATGTTCCTCGTAGATGTTCCTGGTGCATGCCGTCTCTCTCCTCCTTTATGGTCCTCCTCCGCCAATCCCAACTCGGCTGCCCACACGCCGAGTACGCTGCTCTCCAATCAGGAGCAAGTCCTACAGTTTATTAGTTGAACTGGAGGCAGCTGTGCGGAAGCTGTTTACTTCTCTCCCAACGCCATGTTGTGGGAGAGCAGATGCATAGAATAAGTCTTAATTCGAGTAACTTAGTCTAGTCCGGATTGCTCCCCACAGTACTGGTACAGAAACAGATGGATAGACCAATGGAACAGAATTGAAACACCAGAAATCAACCCAAACATCTACAGCCAACTTATATTTGATCAAGGATCTAAAACCAATTCCTGGAGCAAGGACAGTCTATTCAATAAATGGTGCTGGGAAAACTGGATTTCCACATGCAGAAGCATGAAGCAAGACCCCTACCTTACACCTTACCCAAAAATCCACTCAACATGGATTAAAGACCTAAATCTACGACCTGACACCATCAAGTTATTAGAGAACATTGGAGAAACCCTTCAAGATATTGGCACAGGCAAAGAATTTCTGGAAAAGCCCCGGGAGGCACAGGCAATCAAAGCCAAAATCAACTGTTGGGATTGCATCAAATTGAGAAGTTTCTGTATTGCAAAAGAAACAGTCAGGAGAGTGAAGAGACAACCAAGAGAATGGGAAAAAATATTTGCAAACTATGCAACAGATAAAGGGTTGATAACCAGAATTTATAAACAGATCAAGAAACTCCACAAAAACAAAACAAACAACCCACTTAAGAGATAGGCCAAGGACCTCAATAGACATTTTTCAAAAGAGGAAATCCAAATGGCCAACAGGCACATGAAAAAATGTTCAAGGTCATTAGCAATCAGGGAAATGCAAATCAAAACCACAATGAGGTTTCACCTCATCCCGGTTAGAATGGCTCACATACAGAAATCTACCAACAACAGATGCTGGAGAGGATGCGGGGAAAAAGGGACACTACCCCACTGTTGGTGGGAATGCAAACTGGTTAAGCCACTATGGAAATCAGTTTGGAAATTCCTCAGAAACCTGAAGATAACCCTACCATTCAACCCAGCCATCCCACTCCTTGGAATTTACCCAAAGGAAATGAAATTGGCAAACAAAAAAGCTGTCTGCATATTAATGTTTATCACAGCTCAGTTCACAATAGCCAAGACCTGGAACCAACCTAAATGCCCATCAACGGTAGACTGGATAAAGAAATTAAGGGATATGTACTCTTTAGAATACTATACCGCAGTAAGAAAGAATGAAATCCAGTCATTTGCAACAAAATGGAGGAATCTGGAATACATCATGCTCAGTGAAATAAGCCAGTCCCAAAGGGACAAATACCATATGTTCTCCCTGATCGGTGACAACTGACTGAACACAAAAACGAAACCTGTTGAAGTGAAATGGACACTATGAGAAACGGTGACTTGATCAGCATAGCCCTGACTGTTAATGAACAACTTAATACATTATCCCTCTTAGTAGTTTTTTTGTCTGTTCTACTTAATATGACTGGTTTAATTCTGTAATTAATACACAGTTATTCTTAAGTGTTGAAATTTAACTGAAATGTGATCCCTGTTAAACATAAGAGTGGGAATAAGAGAGGGAAGAGATGTACAATTTGGGACATGCTCAAGCTGACTTGCCTCAAATGGTAGAGTTAGAAATATACCAGGGGACTCCAATTCAATCCCATCAAGGTGGCATGTACCAATGCCATCTCACTAGTCCAAGTGATCAATTTCAGTTCACAATGGATCATAATGAAAGGACTAAGAGTCAAAGGGAGCACATAAACAAGTCTAGTACCTGCTAATACTAACTGATGGAATAAATAAAGGGGAGAGTGATCCAACATGGGAAGTGAGATACTCAGCAGACTCATAGAATGGTGGATGTCCTAAAGAGCACTCTGGCCTCAGAATCAGCCCTAAAGGCATTCGGATCTGACTGAAAAGCCCATGAGAATATTTCAGGCATGGAAAGCCGAGACACTCTGGCAAAAAAAAAAAAAAAAACCCTAATTGAAAGATCTCTGTGAGTGAGATCCCAGTGGAAAGAACAGGTCTTCAAAGAAGGAGGTACCTTTCTCTGAAGGGAGGAGAGAACCTCCACTTTGACTATGACCTTGTCTGAACAAGATAAGAGTCGGAGAACTCAAGGGGCTTCCATAGCCTTGGAAACTCATGACTGGTGCATAGGGAGATGACTGATGCCATAAACAGGAGTGTCAATTTGTAAAGTCAACAACAGGAGTCACTGTGCACTTACTCCTCATGTAGGATCTCTGTCCTTAATGTGCTGTACATTGAGACTTAATGCTATAACGAGTACTCAAACAGTATATTTCACTTTGTGTTTCTATGGGGGTGCAAACCGTTGAAATCTTTACTTAATGTATACTAAACTGATCTTCTGTAAAAAAAAAAAAAAAAAAAAAAAAAGAAGAGATTATCAATTCCCAACTTGACTCTCACCGGGATTAAACATGACAATAGGTCTGATCTGATTTCATCATCATTTAAAAAATCATCTATTATTTTTCACTTTATGTTTCTGTGTGGGAGCAAACTGTTGAAATCTTTACTTAATGTATGCTAAACTGATCTTCTGTATATAAAGAGAATCGAAAATGAATCCTCATGTGAATGGAAGGGGAGAGGGAGTGGGAAAAGGGAGGGTTGCGGGTGGGAGCGACGTTATGGGGAGGAAGCCATTGTAATCCATAAGTCGTACTTTGGAAATTTATATTAATTAAATAAAAGTTTAAAAAATAAAAAATAAATAAAAAAATAAAAAATAAAACTTAGTAGACATGATCTGGAAAATTTCAACAGTGAAATATACAGAAAATATTCTAAAATTCTCCAGAGAGGGACACCATATTACCTACAGAGAATCTGCGCGTAGACAACCTTTCTAAAAGAAGTGACTATCATTAATGTATATGCTACCAATGCCAGGGGGTCTAGCTCTTTCAAGCAAATATTACTGGATCTAAAGTGAGATGCAGTTGTAAAAGGGGGACTTCACCCTCTGTCAATGGAAATTTCAACTACACAGAATATCAACAAAAAAATAATAGAGTTAATTTACACTATGGCTCAAATGGACCTAACTGATCTCTACAGAACCTTGCATCCCTCTGTTGCAGAATGTGCATTCTTTTCAATATTGAATGGAACTTTATTTATGATAGACCATATGCTAGGCCATACAGCAAGTCTCAGGAAATTCAAACAAAAATGAAATCATGCCATGTATCTTTTCTGATCGTAATGAAGCCAGAAATTACCAATTTAATTGCAAATTAACAATATGCAAACACGTGGGGACTGAATAATACACTCCTGAATAAAAAAGTGTCATAGAAGAAACCAAAAGGATAAAATATTTCCAGGAAATGAATGAATATGACAAAGCAACATATCAAAATGTATGAGATACAGCAAAAGCAGTGTTAAGAGGGAAGTTTATGCAAATAATGCCTACACTATGAAATTGTAATGGCATCAAATAAATGATCTATCAACGAATCTCAAGAACATAGAAAAACAACAAACCAAACCACAAATTAGTAGGAGGATGGAAATGATTGAAATTAGAAAAGAAATAAAAATAATTGAACAACAACAAAAATGATGCAAAGGATCACTTAAATGATGAGCTGATTTTTGGAAAAATTAAAATTGATACACTATTGGCTCAAGTAACCAAAACAAGGAGAGAGAGGATTCAAATCAACAAAATCAGAGAAGAAAAAAGAGATGTAACCAGGAATTACTACAAACAACTATATGCCAACAAACTGGAAAATTTAAAAGAAATGGACAGATGTCTGGAAAATACAATCTCGCAAAATTGAGTCATGAAGGCAGAAATCTCAAATAGACCAATAACCAAGATTGAGATTGAATCAGTAACAAAGACCCTCCCAACAACAAAAAGCCAAGGAAAAATGAATTCCCTGCTGAATTTTACCAAAATTTCAAAGAAGAACTAATTTTAACTACTTTTAAAATGTTGAAAACAATAAAAAGGGAGGGAATCTTCCTAAACTTCTTCTGTGAGACCAGTATCACCGTAATTCCAAAACCAGAATAAATATACCACAAGAAAAGGAACTATAGGCCAATGCTTTTGTTTTTTTTTTAATTTTTAAAATTATTTACTCATTTATTTTTTGACAGACAGAGTTAGACAGTGAGAGAGAGACAAAGAGAGTTATAGACAGTGAGAGAGAAACAGAGAGAAAGGTCTTCCTTCTGTTGGTTCACTCCCCTAATAATGACCACTAAGGCCGGTGTTGTGCCGAACTGAAGCCAGGAACCGGGTGCTTCCTCCTGGTTTCCCATGCGAGTGCAGGGACCCAAGCACTTGGGACATCCTCCATTGCCCTCCTGGGCCACAGCAGAGAGCTGGATTAGAAGAGGAGCAACCAGGACTGGTACCCGGCGCCCCAACCAGGACTAGAACCTGGGGTGCCGGCGCCGCAGGCGGAGGATTAGCCAAGTGTTTTTCCAAAGACATAATAATGAAAGGAAAAGAGGGGAGAAAGAGAGGTGGCTTGGGTAGAGCATAGGGAGTGAGGGGATTGTGACTGTCTTGGAATTGTACCTATGAAATACAAAAAATCTGTTCCCTTTATATTAATGAAAAACATTTTTAAATATTCTTGGTACAAGAAAAATATTTTAGGTAGATTCTGATATTTAAAATAATTGATATTGAAGGATTATAGGTTAACTTTTTAAGTGTTTCTGGAAATGCCATAATATTTCCACGTCTTTAGGATTACATTTTCTTCACTGTTTTAAAGAACTGCATACATATTGGAAATATTTTTATCCACTGGTTTTGTCTTTTGTAAAAAGAAACACACTTGCCAGATAAAAACTGACATTTACAACAGCATGAATATATCTTAACAATGATCATAAGGGCGCTATTCATGTAAAGTCATCACACTGAGGCATTATTTGCTTCTCCTTAAAAGAATAGCTGAAGAACTTAAAACTAATACTATAAAGAATAAATAAAAGTGTTATGAGCCTCATTCTCTCACAACATATTTGCCTACAAAAGGTGAATGAGATATTATTTGCTGTCTCCATTTAACCCTATGTGTGTTCAGATACACATATATTAATTACATTTCTTTAGTAAAATTGTAATGAATCATGTCTATAGGTATGTGCAAGTTCAATTATTGTAACTTCCCCAGAGAACAGTATGTTCATTCAAGGATTAAAAAGTTAATATTTTATTTAAAATAATATTTGCCTCCAAATTGATTAAATTATTTTCAGAGAATTGTAGTTGGCATTAGATAGTTATAAATGTGTGCTTTTTGAACTACTTGGGATAAAGGATAAATTCAAAAGCATTGAAGTTAGAAGAAAACACTTGAGCTATTATGGAAGGGAAGATGAGTTAAAAGTAGATATAAACATATATACAAATATGATTATAATTTTTGAGTAGTAACAAATACTTCTAGGGTCACTGAACAACTTTATGGGCTAGGAAAGTAAAATAAGTCATAGAGTAAGTAACAGGGATAGTAAGTCATGGAGTTAGTAACAGAACAAAAATGAAATCATGGATGTGCTAGGAATTTATCCCTGAAAACTTACATTTATCTAGCAATGTAAGGATATTGAAAACAACTGCCTTATTCATATTATTTCTTATAGTCAAGAATTATTGTCTTAATAATAATAATTCACTTTAATCAAGAGTTTTTAAATTAAGGTCAGGCAATTGACCTAACAGGACAAAAATTAGAATGCTCACATCCTGAATTGGAGTACATGGGTTCAACTCCTGGCTCCTGCTCCTGATATTACCTTCTTGCTAAAGCAGACTATAGTAGTAATGGCTCAAGTAGTCGGGTTTCTGCCACCCATGTAGGAGACCTGTATTGTGTTACCAGCTCCTGGTTCTGGCCCAAGCCTAGCCCTAGTCATTGAAGGTTTTGGGGATAAACCAGCTGATGGAAGTTCTCTCTGTTCTCCATGGCTCTTTATCAGTCTCTTTGCCTTTCAAATACATTAAAAACATTTAAAACATTATAAATGTGTTCAAAAGCTTCATATAATTTGTACAGAATTCAAAATCCTGGGGGCATAATTACATTAATCCTCAGTGGCTAGCCATGTACATATGAATTATCAGGTAATTATATGCCAGTCCAAAATTTCCTTCAATTTCAAAGTTGTTTGAGCTATTAGATTCATTCAATTTATATGAAGAGTGAACCAAGATGTCAGTCTAAATATAAAACCACTGTAGTACTTGAATTAGATCTCTTTTATATCTCAAGTTATCAATTTAATAGAATAATTGTGAAGATGTAAAGCTATTCAGCCATAACCTTAAAGAAATAATTTTAATGGTTGAACATATAAGTAGACATATTCAAGAGTAATGAAGGTGGAAATATATATTATTAAATTATGGGACAATAACAGTGAATTATGAAAACATAAAATAAAGATGGCCTACTGCATAGTCAAACTATGCACTTAAATAACTTAAGATCTGAAGAAACATTTATTATTGAGAAATTAAATTAATACTATCAGAAATTATAAGTGACGGGCTAGAAAACAATTTGAAATACATTTGCTTTATTTGTTTACTTTGTGCATATGTTCAGTTAATGATGGTGATCAGAAAACAGAATCAACAGTAAAAACCCCAGAGTTGTTTCATTATAACAACTTACAAGTGTCATTTTGTAAATGGTTACATATTTTGACATTTCACAGATTTCAGATGCTCCAATTTTAACGTATATAATTATGTGCTTAATTTCTTCAAGAGCATGGGTCATTTCTCTCAATATTAGCCTCGCTTCTTACTTCAGTGAAATGACCTTTGAGTCTACACTGTATGCTGTAATTCTTTCTGATCATCCCCCAGTCAAAAGATCAGATAAAAATGATGATGACTGAACTGATGACACCAATTAATTTTCAGACTTGGTCAATTAATTACATATGTGCTCCCCATTTAACCTTAAACAAAATTTTGAAAGTTGTTATAGTTGCCGGTTAAGTGTCACAAGATAAAACACAAAAATAGCACCTTATGAATAAAAAATTTTAGTTGTTTCTTGAAAGAGAACAATATCGAGATGATTTTTAGGGATATTTAGTTGTTTTGGTGAGTTTCAAATGTATTCATATATTTCATATATACTGTCAAATTATTTTGATTTGTGAGACAATATTTAGAAATAGTGAAATATTGAATGAAAGTTCTTCTGTTTCATGGGAGGTTGCTGATTGATCACACTGCCTTTCTAAATTATCACTAAGATGAGCATTTCATGCTGTTTACCTAATTTCATAGTCTGTTGGTGTTGGCTTTGCTTTTGCCATTGGAGCAACACAACTTTCAGAATATTCACAGTCTAAGAGGCTGTGTTTTGTATCTTACAAGCTCTCAGACTTTTATAATCAGAGATTTTTTATTTAAGGTTAGTTATTACATCACATGTAATGTCTCTTAAAAATTAAATATATAGCCATCTTCATCTTTCGGCTTCACCTGAGGGGCAAATGCATCATGCTTATTACCCAGCACATGAACTGATGTTTAAAATAAATTGGATGTTTGGGTTTTAAAAAATTGAAATTTAAATTAAATACAATCTTAATTGAATTTATTCCTTAAGAAAGGCGATGATACTTCACTATTACTTGGGGAAAATAGATATAATTTTACTCATGGCCTCAGATATGATCCAATTTTAGTTTTACATATTAATAAAATATGTAAATATTCTGCTACTACTTTATTAAGTTATCTTTGTGTATTTGATCAATTCTGTGTATTAATTTCTAGTGTGAACACTAACTTTGTTATTTTCTTTTGCTTAATTTAATTTTTTGGAAAGGCAGAGTTACAGAGAGGGAGAGAAAGTCTTCTATCCACTGGTTCACTTCCCAGATGACCACAATGGCCAGGGCTGGGTCAGGATGAAGCCTGAAGCCAGAAGTTAGTTCCAGGTTTCCCATGAGTGCGCAGGTACCTAAGGACTTGGGCCATCTTCTATTGCTTTCCCAGGCACATTAGCAGGAGGCTGGGTTAGAAATGGAGTAGCTGAGACTTGAACCATTCCCCGTTTGGGATGTCAGGATGCAAGCAGCAGCTTAACATGCTATTTCACAACACTGGCCCCTGCTATTTTCAAACAAATTAATTTTAGAATATCTTCAATGAAAACATTACCAGTTGTTCTTAACTTTTAATATATCATTCACATTACTTCATTGCTTAAGGTGTGTTTCAAAGTTTCATCTCAATACAAAATAAAAATTTTCAATAAATAAAAACAAAATAAAAATGTAGCATTATATGTGTGTGTGTGTGTGTGTATTCAATGCCAATTGTGATGATTTTTTGGGAGAATGGGATTTTAAAGCTTAGCACCATTCTTTTATAAATGTATGTCCATAGACCTCTCATTTAATCTCCTCTATTATAATCTGTAACTGGAAAAATCAAACGCATATACCAAATAACATAGAGATTGGGACATTTTAAACACTCAAGACAAAAGCTGTTATTTTAAATTACAAAATATTGTAAATAAAATCTGTCTAGAGATGAACATTACAGTACAGTGTGTTAAGCAACCATTTGCAGTGTCAGCATCCCATATGGAAGAACCTAGTTGAGATCCAGACACACTGCTTTGAATCCAGCTTCCTGATAGTGCTCTGAGGAAGGCAGAAGAAGATGACCCAAGTGCTTAAGATCCTGCTATTCATATGGGAGACCAGGATGGTGTTTCAGGCTCCTGGCTTCGGCGATCCCAGCATGGCTTTTGTGGCCATGTGGGTTGCGTACCAGAGGTTGGAAGATCTCTCTATCTGTTTCTCCCTTGGTTTCTCTGCCTTTCCAATAAATTAATCTTTTTTTATATAGAGAGAAAAGATTAGCATTACTTTTATTTAATGAATATAAATTTCCAAAGTACAGCTTATGGATTACAATGGCTTCCCCTCCCCCTTAACGTCCCTCCCACCCGCAACCCTCCCCTTTCCCACTCCCTCTAATCTTTTTAAAAACAATTTACCTAAAGTTTCTTTTAAAGTCCAGTTGCATTTTTTTTTTTTTTTTTTGACAGGCAGAGTGGACAGTGAGAGAGAGAGAGACAGAGAGAAAGGTCTTCCTTTGCCGTTGGTTCACCCTCCAATGGCCGCCACGGCCAGCGTGCTGCGACCGGCGCACCGCGCTGATCCGATGGCAGGAGCCAGGAGCCAGGTGCTTTTCCTGGTCTCCCATGGGGTGCAGGGCCCAAGCGCCTGGGCCATCCTCCACTGCACTCCCTGGCCACAGCAGAGAGCTGGCCTGGAAGAGGGGCAACCGGGACAGAATCCGGCGCCCTGACCGGGACTAGAACCCGGTGTGCCGGCGCCGCTAGGCGGAGGATTAGCCTAGTGAGCCGCGGCGCCGGCCCGCATTTTGTTTTTAATTTTCCTCTTTCTCATATTTGAGATGTACTTCTAATAATAGTATCCACTCCAGTTGTCTGAGGTATATTGAGTGTTAAAAAAAAGTGTAAAAGCAACAGTGGTCATTTGGCACAGTGGTTAAGGTGCCACCAAAGATGCTGGCATACTCCATCCTAGCGCATTGGTGTTGGGTTTGGGCTACCCTTCTGATTCCACATCCTATTCATGCACACCCTGAGAGGCAGCAGATTTTGCCTCAAGGAGTTGGAACCTGCCTCCCACGTGTGAAACCAGGACTGAGTTTCAGTCTTTTGGTTTCAGTGTGGCCCAGCCCCAGCTGTGGCAAGTTAGGGGAACGAGCCACTGGATGGAAGATTGATCTCTCTCTCTCTCTCTCTAATGAAATGAGTAAAAATCTGAGAGTATAAAAACTTGGAATATATACTCACAGAATGTTATAGTTGTATCTTAGAGACTACTTTATTTAGCACTTTCATCTTTTTTTTATTTTCATCGATTTATTGAATTCTGTAAACATTTCCATAAAATTTTTAAAATCAGAACTTCACAGTTTCTTTTTTTTAAACTTTTATTTAATGAATATAAATTTCCAAAGTACAGAATATGGATTATAATGGCTTCCCCCCCATAACGTCCCTCCCACCTGCAACCCTCCCCTTTCCCACTCCCTCTGCCCTTCCATTCACATCAAGATTCATTTTTGTTTCTCTTTATATACAGAAGATCAGTAAGTAAAGATTTCAACAGTTTGCTCCCACACAGAAACATAAAGTGAAAAATACTGTTTGAGTACTAGTTATAGCATTAAATCTCAATGTACAGCACACTAAGGACAAAGATCCTACATGAGGAGTAAGTGCACAGTGACTCCTGTTGTTGACTTAACAAATTGACACTCTTGTTTATGGCATCAGTAATCACCCTAGGCTCTAGTCATGAGCTGCCAAGGCTATGGAAGCCCCCTTTCATCTTTGACACAGAGATTAGTTACATAGATCCCCTGACTAGCTGGTAGAAGAAAAATGTTTAGAACTCATTTATAATGATGACATAAAGAAATCAGTCTAGAATGGCGAATTGCTCCAGAGGATATGTTATTCTTATACATTCATTGTTTTACACACACAAACACAAGCATACACACGGTACATACACATTGTACTAAATACTCGTACATTAATAAAAATGTTGAAAAGTCTGCATTCTATTATTCTAGAGAAAATACTTATATATATTTAATAATATGTGTTTAATAATCTCCTTTCTTCACTTACTATTGATTGAAGGCTACAAAAAATAGATTTACTTACTTAAATTAGTTCAATTGTGTGCATAGCTGCTGAAAAATTGCATATGTCAAACTAGTCATTATGGGAGCTCCGAACTTAATTCATATGATATTCCCAAACTTTATGGCTTATAAAAACATTTAGGTATTATCTCAAGCTTTTGTGAGTTAGGCTGAGAGCTGGTCCAGGTTACTCACAAGCCTGTCTTCAAGGTGCCAACTGAATCAGCAGACATTGCAAGATGGTTGAAGCATCTCTCACTCACTGGGCTGTTGGCAGGAAGCTGTCCTTGGAATGTTTCTGGCAAAAGTCCTTTCTTGGCTCCTTGCTGTCTAAATATTTCTATAAACAACTCACAACATGTCAACTGCCTTTGTCTGAGGGAAAAGTGAAGACAGAATTAAAGCAAACAATGTGGAATTCACAGCCTTTTGCAAACCAATCTTTTAAGCAATATACCATAATTTTTGCCATTTCATAATTATTAGAAGCAAGTTACCAGTTCCTGCCTATAGTCAAAAGAAGGGTAGTACACAAGCAAGTGGTAGCCACCTACCCTTGATATTATAAATGAGGGAATTTATTTTACTGATGTGTAAAAACCTTAATATAAAGTTTTCATATTCATGCAAAAATGGCTTTGTTAAAAAAAAGGCCAGAGTTTTATTCTAACTTCATAAGTTTTTCATGGGTTTTCCTTATACATAAAAATAGTTTCTTTCTACTCATTTGAAGTCTTCTTTTTCTTTTGATAAGTAAAATACTCATAGAAGTCAAAATGATATTTAAGAAGTGATAAGCATATAGGACTTTCTTTTCAACCCCAATAATAAAGTTGAAAGTCTATTTATATCTTTCATTTTCATTTGCTTATTATTTCCTTTGCTTATATTCAGTTATAATTATAAAACTCAATCACTTTTCAAATTGTTTTGTGACAAACATATTAAACTCAGTGCCATGATGTTGAAGAAATTTACTTTTGATCTTAGAAATGAGTTTAAAGAATTAATACATGTGAAAAACTACTATGTATTCCAGCAATGTACTTTAATTAAACAAAGCCTCACTAAACTAGATGGATTTTCTTTCATAATATAGTCCAAATGAATTTCTTTTCTGCTTCCAAATAGTAGAATCACTAATAGAACATTGGAAATTTAAGAGAGGAAGGACAATGCATTTACAACTGTAGAAGCCAATGTTGTTCACAACTTTTAGATTTGGCACATAAAATAAAGAAGACTTGTAATTAAAAGTGTTCGTAAAATCAGAAAATTTATATAATTAAAAAGCAAAATAAAATATGATCTAGGCATCTCTGAGTAGCATACTTCGCTTTAAAACAGAAACTAATACATCCCTTTTTATATTTTTATAAAGATCTTATACATTTGCCTTTTTGTTAGAAGGTTAATTATAATACTGAATAGTGCAAGTTCTTTAAATTTAGGTGATTTTCATTTTCCTTTGTTTATAATTTCATATTAACTTATGTCACAGGGTGTGGAGTATATGAGCTGCAGTACTATGAAATAATATTTAAATTCTGTAAGGATGAAATTAAACAGTGTAATTTAATTCTTGCCTTAGAGTTCTGCTCTACAAATATTCAACCAAAGGACAATACATTATTTGAGGAGAAAAATTTTATTTGTATACAGTTCTATTCTATATTGTTTATTTATAATTAGAGAAGTAATTAACAGTGACTACAGAAATATCAAAAGGTGCAAATAAACAGAAAGAAAAATAAATATTCCCCTCATTACATTCATCAACGAGATACAAATCACATTTTCTTGCTTCCTCTCAGATGGCAATTAGTACAAATGTACACCTGTGTATAGACATTTCAAATTAAGTTCTTTCTATATGTATCTATGTGTCTATATATAGAAATGTATATATACACACAGAGAAATTGGCTTTATATAAGAGATATTTGCATTCATGTGTCCATGAAAATGTCAGTCTCATATTACCCTTTCTTCATTTTTAAACTAGTTATCCCTTCTACTGTGACCCCAATAAAACTGGGGAAATAGTGAACATGTGCGTAAAAGGATGAAGAAAATTTGAGTGAGCACAGAACATTAAAGTTGCTTCTATGGTGCTGATGTTGTGGCACAGTGACTTTAGCTGCCACAAGTGACGCTGGCATCCCATATTGGAATGTAGCAAATTGCAGGGTAAACCAACGAATTGATTTATCTCTTTCCCTCCCTCTGTCTATTACTGTTCTTTTAAGTAAGTAAATAAATATTTAAAAATTGAATTTATATATTTTAATATTTTAAACCCATATTAACAATTATATTGCATATAATAAAGAAATTGAATAATTGCTTTTCAAAAATTTAGCATAGCAATTTGGTGTATTTTATGAAAATATTGTAGTACATTAGTTTTCTAATTTTCTGAAATAAAGTTTCATAACAACAAGTATTTTTTATCTAATAATTTCTCTCAGGAATTTGGGGGACTATGTTAAAATTTTACCATTTCAAATAATTAATTTAATACTCATGTGTGAATATTTAATTAAAGAACCATATTATGATTTAGTGAATTTTGTTTTTTGTTTATGTTTTTATTTTTTAAGATTTATTTATTTATTTGAAAGACAGAGTTACAGTGAGGCAAGATTCAGAGAGAGAGAAAGAGAGAGAGAGAATGAAAGAGAGAGAGATAAGTCTTTTATCCGCTGGTTTACTTTCCAAATGGCCACAATGGCTGGAGCAAGGCAGATCCAAACCCTGGAGCCTGGAGCTTCTTCCAGGTCTTACACATTGGTGGCAGGGGCACAAGGACCTGAGCCACCTTATACTGCTTTCCCAGGCCATAGCTGAGAGCTGGATTGGTAGCCGGGACTGGAATGGGTGACCATAAGGGATGCCGGCACTACAGGTGGCAGCTTTACCCATTTTGCCACAGTAATGGCTGTGAATTTTTTAAAATAAGAGATATCTTTATAAAAGACAGAATTATTTATTTTATTTTTATTGAGTAAAATTAATTTTAATTCTAGAAAGATATATCTAGAATTCTGTATTTATGGTATATACACATACATAGATAAGCATATATAAATGTACATATGTGTGTAAAAGTATATATACATGTGAATAAATTGGAGTGAATACATTAGAAACTATAGACTTTTAAATTACTTTAAAATCATTTGGCAACATTAAATTTTACTTGATTTATGCTAATGGTGAAATATTGTCACACAAAATACAAAACTCTTATGATTTTAAACATTAATTATAAATAATAGCCTAGTGATTGCACACTGTATTTATAAAACAAAGATTTAGTAAGAAATAAGCAATACATTTTTACCTTGGTAGAAATAATTGAATTTGTCAATATAATTGTAAAATCAAAAAGTTTCTGACATAAAACAACCAGTTACACTCTAAAATGTGTATATTGTTAAAGTTGTTGTTAAATAAAATTTAATTCCACAAATTCACTAAGTAAACCAAATTGAGAAGTTTAACCTCAATTACAAAGATTTGAAGAAATTATTTTAGTCAACTGTACTTAGAAACTAAATTAGTCATTAAAAATATTCATTTTTGAATAGACACTGCAATCTTATTCTCATGTTTTAAGCACTTTTATTATAGATACAACTTTTTTAAAGATTTATTTTTATTTATTTCAAAGACAGAATTTTACAGAGAGAAGTAGATCCAGAGAAAGAGGTCTTCTATCCACTGCTTCACTCCCCAGATGACCACAATGGCCAGAAATGAGCTGATCTGAAGCCAAGAGCCAGGAGCTTCTTCTGGATCTTCCATGTGGGTTAGGGGCCCAAGGGCTTGGGCCATCCGCCACTGCTTTCCCAGGCCATAGCAGAGAGCTGGATTGGAAGTAGAGCTGCCTGGACTTGAACTGGTGCCCACATGGGATGCCAGTGCTGCAGGCTAGGGTTTTAACCTGCTGTGCCACAGTGCTGGCCCCTATAGATACAACTTTTAAAGTTCATAGGAACATCCTCTTCATTTATTAGAAATAGACACTGGGACCACTATTACAAACATTAGATGATGGACAAAATTTTTCTTTACTAATGTGTAATGGAAACAGGATGATAAGATCTCCTATTTCCAGGTGCTCTGCTCACATCTTCTCCATTTGTATTCTAATTTCAATATAAAGGAGCTCATTCATTATTGAAAAGTTTTTGGAGTTTTATGCTAATAATATAAATTATCACAATACATGCATGCTGTAGTTTTCTGGAACTCTCCTCCCCAAATGCTTTGGTATTAATCCGTTAAATTTAAGCACACTACTAGGCTTGCTCCTTGAAAATGTAAAACATCAATTTCTGGGGTCAAAATTAAGCTCTAGAAAGAATACACTATTTATGCATATAATCTAGTAAAATATTGTTAGCAATAAAAATGAAAATAACTAGAATATCCTCTAAATTAATATTTGAATGAGATGGAATTTTTAAAGAAAATATACTTTCAAAAATTCAACAAGAAATTATTGAGCACTTATGTGCTTGGCAGTCTGAGAGGCCCTGGAATAAATTGGTGTGCACTTTGTCTTCACTGGGCTGACCATCTAGCAGAAAATATGCAATCAAGAAATATATGCCTAATGAAACTGCCTCAGTAAGCTAAACCAATTGCATAAACTAATTGGATCACTAGCTTAAACTAATTTGACACAAAAGGAAATTCATAATAGAAGTTATACACAGTTGTGATTAGAAATGGAAGTTTAAGCAGATAAAAAATAAAGATGAAGTTCCTCCAACAAGAAAGTATAGTGTGGTTCTTACAGAGTCTTAAATCTGTAGTTCATAAAGAACCTGGGTTCACATATTTGTGGAGTTCTGATTTAAGATCAACCCTTGTTCTGACTGTTGATGTACAATTTAATACTTTATCCCTTTTAGTATTTTTTTGTTCTAGTTAATACTATTAATTGAACTCTGTAATTAACACACAATTATACTTAGGTGTTTAAATTTAATTTAAAAGTGATCCCTGTTAAATATAAAAGTGGGAAAAAGAGAGAGAGGAGATGTACAATTTGGGACATGCTCAATCAGAATTGCCCCAAATGATGGAGTTAGAAATGTGTCAGGGGATTCCAATACAATCTCATCAAGGTGGCATGTACCAACGCCATCTCACTAGTCCCAGTGATCAATTTCTGTTCACAATTGATCATAATGAAAGGACTAAGAGTCAAAGGGATCACATAAACAAGTCTAGTGCCTGCTAATACTAACCAATAGAATAAATAAAGGGGAGAGAGATCCAACATGGGAAGCAAGATACACAGCAGATTCATAGAATGGTGGATGTCCTAAACAGCACTCTGGCCTCAGAATCAGCCCTGAAGTCATTCGGATCTGGCTGAAAAGCCCATGAGAGTATTTCAGGCATGGAAAGCCAAGACACTCTGGGGGGGGAAAAAAAAAAAAAAACCTAAATGAAAGATCTCCACGAGTGAGATCCCAGTGGAAAGAACAGGTCTTCAAAGAAGGAGGTACCTTTCTCTGAAGGGAGAAGAGAACTTCCACTTTGACTATGACCTTGTATAAATAAGATAAGAGTTGGTGAACTCAAAAGGCTTCCATAGCCTTGGAAGCTCATGACTGGAGCATAGGGAGATTACTGATGCCATAAATAGGAGTGTCAATTTGTAAAGATCAACAACAGGAGTCACTGTGCACTTACTCCTCATGTAGGATCTCTGTCCTTAATGTGCTGTACATTGAGATTTAATGCTATAATGAGTACTCAAACAGTATTTTTCACTTTGTGTTTCTATGTGGGTGCAAACTGTTGAAATTTTACTTAATGTATACTAAACTGATCTTCTGTATATAAAGAAAATTGAAAATGAATCTTGATGTGAATGGAAGGGGAGAGAGAGCGGGAAAGGGGAGGGTTGCGGGTGGGAGGGAAGTCATGGTGAGGGGAAGCCAATGTAATCCATAAGCTGTACTTTGGAAATCTATATTCATTAAATAAAAGTTAAAAAAAATTGAGAAATTATTAATTTGTTCACTTTAGTTGTGATATTCCTCTTACTGTGAATAGTTTAACATATGACTATGTAATAATTTCGATTTTACTTTTGATGAACATTGTAGTTGTTTCCTACTTGATAAAAATATGGATTCTAACTGCTCGGCTAAGTGAGGACTCAGATGAGATTTTGTATGTTTTACTGGAAACTGGAAGGATGGTGGTCTTTGTTTCATAGTGCCTTAAAAGTTAGCTCAACTGCATCCTGAAATCATAAAGAAAGCAAACCTTAGGAACATTGAACTTGAGTGCTTACCTGAGGATCTTTCTAAGCAAAGGTTTGAATGTTCTGCCTCAGTTTTGTTCTTAATGCTTGCATTAAAATGAAAGAAGAGAACAGAAAATCAAGAGAAGAAATCTTAAAGAATGGGCAGAATTAAATTCAGAAGATTTTATTCTGTCCAGATTGCAAAAGTGGCAAAGATTCACAGCTAGGAAAATGTGTGCTTGTGATCTGTCCAAGGCTGTGTCTGGGCACGCTTTCCCTAGTGTCTCAGAAGGACGAAAAGGACAGTGCATTGTCACATAAAGGCCCCTTTGAAGAATACCAATAACACACAGAGAAAACCAACGATGCTTTTGATAAGGTCACATCATCAAAAACACTGACATGCTTCATTTCTAAGGGATACATGCATATTTTACCAAAAGAATTTATGAAATGAAAGACTGTTAGGCTCCTAAGGTTCTATGGGTAAAACAGAGTCAGCGACACTCTTCAGTAGCAAACGCGAGCTACCTTTGCTAAAGGGAAAACAAAAGAAGAAAAAGAAAAGGAGAGAAGATTCTGAAGGCAATCTTTTAAGCCAACAGAGGAAGCCAGGAGTCGCTACGTTGGAGCCGTAAGCCACAGACAACTATTCTTGGGCTTGAAAACATTGTTTTCCAAGGCGGATTTTGAAATTTCTTGGAAACTGTGAGTCCCATTTTTCCACTTTGAATAACAATGTCTGCAGTTGGTAAGCCATACCTGTTTCGTTATTGTATTTTTGGAACACATAACTTGTCCCTTTTCTTTCATAAATTTACATAGGGAGGTAGTTGTTTCCCAGGGTGGATAATACCTGGAACCTTAAGCATACATGATTTACGTGACTTGGTTGATGAGATATGGGACATAAGCTAAGACTCAGTAAGATTTTGGACTTGAGTTGATTCTATAATGATTGATAGCACTGAGGACCTTGAGATAAAGTGAATTCATTTTGCATGTGGAATAGAAGTGAATCTTTGGGTGTCAGGTGATAGATTGTAATAGGTAGCATAGTGCCCCTCCCCAAAGATCCATGTCCTATTTTCTGGAACCAGCGAACATGTTATTTAATTGTACATAGACAGGAAGAAATTAAAATTGAAGATAGAATTATAATTGTTAATAATCTGACCTTAAAGAAAGGCAATTATCTTGGTGTACTAGTATAATTACAAGAGTCTCTGTGACAGTAAGGGAAATAAGAGTGTTAGAAGTAGAGATGGCATCATGGGAGTGTTGTCACCATTCATATCTGCTATGAAGATGGAAGAGGGTCACAAACCAAGAACTGCAGGCAAGCTTTCGAACTTGGAAGAGACAAAGATGTAGATTGAGGGGTAGCATTGTGGTACAACGAGTTCTGCCACCCACTTGTGACTCCCAGTGCTGTTTTGAGTACCAGGTACAGCTGCGCCTCTTCTGATCCAACTTGATATTAATATGCCTGGGAAGGGAAGCAGAAGATGGCTCAAGTACTTGAGCCCCTACCACTACTCCTGGATAGAATCCTGACTGCTGGCTTCAGCTGGTCTAGCCCCAGCTATTGAGGAATAAGTCAGTCTAGTCCCAGCTATTGGGAAAGTTTCTCTCTCTCTCTTTTTCTCTCTCTACCTTTTCAATAAATAAATAAGTTGTGTTTGTGTTGTGATGGAATATCCAGACAGAATACAATATTGCAAACACCTTGATTTTAACCTATATAATGCATTTTTTTACTTCTGACTTACAGAACTACATTATAAAAATTAGTGTTACTTTAGACCACTACATTTGTGGGAAAGTGTTATAATAGCACTAGATATTCATATAGGGGAACAGGTACTATGGCACAGTGGGTTAGGCTGCTGCCTGCAGTGCTAGCTTCCCATATGATCACCATTTTGAGACCTGGATGCTCTACTTCAGATCCAGCTGCCTGCTAATGTGCCTGTGAGGTCAGAGGAGGATGGCCCAAGTACTTGGGGGCCTGCTATTTATGTGGGAGATCTGGAAAAAGCTCCTTGATTGTGTCTTCTGCCTGATCCAGCCCCAGATGTTGCAGCCACTTGGAGAGTGAAACAGTAGATGGAAAACCTTTCTCTCCCTTTCTCTGTAACTCTACCTTTCAAGTAAATAAATCTTTAAAAGTAGAAATTAATATAGGGAATTTATCCACGATATTTCATTCTTCATTTGTTGAGGGTCATATATAAGGAATTACCCTCACTCCTCCTCTATGAAAGCTGGCATGATCCTGTAGCTAGAATGCTATCTCAATGAGTGGCTACTACTCTGGTCCAGTCGAGTCCAAGAGCTGTAGGGGCCAAATACTTCTGTGCAAGGAACAGGAACTTTAAGAAAATTCCATTGTAAAAGAAAGCACCAACCCAGAAACCACACAAATCCAATGCATGTGTTCATTAGTCAAATAGGACACCCCACCAGGGGCAGAGAACCTTCCAGACAGCCCCCATCTATCCAACCACTCCCCATGAGTCATGCCCCTACCCTCACAGTCATCAAGTGCACTCTTTTCTTTCTTTTTGGTTGTGTTATTTTTTTCTTTCTCAGAATTCAGAAAGCATCAGGAATGCAGGATTAACCTCTGTATTTATTATAGTAAAATATATTTATAGAATGCTACCATGAGACAAATATTCTTGAAGCCTTTGGAAAGTACTGGAAGTATCTGAAAAGCACTAATAGCTTCCTTTTCGTTACTCAACAGACCTTCTCCCTCTTGAAAACTATAGTCTTTCTAAATCGCTTCATAGTGGCTTGTTTACATAATATCCTTAACTCTTTGTTACTTCTCTGAATACATCTCAAAAAATAATTCAAATGCTTATGACATTATAGTGTAGTACTATTGTTCAATTTTTTTTAAAAAGTTTAGTCTTAATGCAGTATTTTTCTCTGAAGTATTCCTATGCTTTAAAATTTTTTCAACAGATACATATCTATATAATTTTAAAAGATTAATATTTTATAAAATCACATTTTAGATTGGGTTTTTCCTCCTAAACATTGAGATGTCATTTCATTGTCTTTTTCTTCCATACATTTAGTTAAATGTCACCTGTTTGGGGCCAGCATTGTGGCATAGCGGGTAAAGCCACCCCCTACAAAGCTAGAGGCCATATGGGTGCTGATAAGTCCTGGCTGCTGTACTTACAATCCAGCTCTGTTAGTGGCCTACGAAAAGCAGCATGGCCCAGGTGTGTGTGTCCCTGCCATACACATGGGAGCCCCACATGAAGCTCTGGGATCTTAGATTTTTCTGAACTAACCCTGGCCATTGTGACCACCTGAGGAGTGAACCAGTGGTTGGAAGATTGTCTCTCCCCACCTCTCTGTAACTCTGACTTTCAAATAAATAAATCTTTTTGAAAGGCATCATCTGTTTGTTTTCTTATTGCTCCAAGGTATTGTATCTTTAGTAGCCACACTAAGATTTCTTTGCTGAGCTCAAATTTGGAAGTTTTATATGTTGTTTCTGGGTTTTGTTTTGTTTTCTTTTTTACTTTTATGGATTTTATTTATTTATTTGTGATGTAGCATTACATACAGAGAGTGGGAGAGACAGAGAGAAAAGACTTCCATCTGCTGGTTCACTTCCTAAATGGCCACTATTGGCCTAGTGGAGCAGATCTGAGGCTAGGAGCCAGGAGCTTCTTGGGGGTCTCCCATGGAGATGTGGGGGCCTAACCACTTGGGCCACTTGCACTGCTTTCTCAGGCCACATCAGAGAGCTGGATTGGAAGAGGAACAGCCAGGACTAGAACTGGCGCCCACGTGGGAAACCAGCACTGCAGGCAGAAGCTTAAGCTACTATGCCACAGCGCCATTTTCTGGTCTTGTGTTCTCTAACTATCCTACTTGCAGTTCATACGTTTTCTCAGATTGATGGGTTTTGGTTACTAATATGCTAAAAATAAGGATTAATAAAGAAAATACTTTATAATTTTAGCTTTCTGTAATTACAGTGATTTTAGATTTGCTATACAAGCTCTTCTAAGTTCATTATGAGTTTTTTCAAGACATTTTAATCTTTTTTCTTTTTCTTTTTTTTTTTTTTAAAGGCAGAGTGGACAGTGAGAGAGAGAGACAGAGAGAAAGGTCTTCCTTTTGCCGTTGGTTCACCCTCCAATGGCTGCCGCGGCCGGCGCGCTGCGGCCAGCGCACTGCACTGATCCCATGGCAGGAGCCAGGTACTTATCCTGGTCTCCATGGGGTGCAGGGCCCAAGCACTTGGGCCATCCTCCACTGCACTCCCTGGTCATAGCAGAGAGCTGGCCTGGAAGAGGGGCAACTGGGACAGAATCCGGTGCCCCGACCGGGACTAGAACCCGGTGTGCCGGTGCCGCAAGGCGGAGGATTAGCCTAGTGAGCTGCGGCGCCAGCCCTAATCTTTTTTTTTTATAATTTTCAAAACTGGATGAGGAATACAGAATACACAGTTTGGAGATTGCAGAAATTAAGGACAAAACGAAAAAAAAAGATAGCTGATGTGTTCATTTCTATCTTTTTCCTCTCTTTTTTAGATTCCAGTATTTTTATTCTATTTTATTTTTTTGCATGGTTGGCTGAAAGCTTATTAATTTGTGTTATAAATTTAAGCTACTGATTGATATTCTCCAGATTTTTACAATTTCTTCTGCCCTTTGATTTAGAATTCAGAAGGTATCTTTGATTTCTTTGTTTCTGGTTTATTTATACCTTCATCTTAGTTGAGAATGTATATTTTACTTCTAGATCTTTGACCTTGTAACCCTAAAAAAATTGCATCATCATTTTCCCTTGGCATGCTTATACTTCAATCTGTGTTCCCCAGGAAAACAAGACTGAAAGTCTCTGTTAATGCCTTTTATACCCAAGTTATTGTTTTCTGCTTCATATCTTATTTCCCATTTATAAAGATTCAGCATACAATTCTCCCAGTAACTCAAGGAAAATTGCATGCTTGCCAAGTTTTGATGAACAGTTTTCATCTTTTTAAGCCTCAGTTATCTTACTGTATTTTAAAGATAAATTATTTTATGTATTAGAAAGGTAGAGAGACCAAGAGAGACAAAGAGACAGGGAGACAGACAGACAAACATGGGTCTCCCAAACACTGGTTCACTCTTCAAATGCTCAAATTAGCTAAGACTGGGCCAGACTGGAGCTAGGAGCCAGTAACTCAGTCTGAGTTTCCCACATGGCAAGGAGTTGAACAGGAAGCTGGAATTAAGAGCAGAACCAGGCCTTGGACTGAAGCACTCCAATATAGGTTATGGGTGTCTTAAATGTTCCATTAATCCTCACATGAAATGCCCCTTTGCTCAATTTTAATTTAATTCTGTCTTTACCACCAAGTGAGACAAATGAAAGCTCCAGTCAGTGTCTTTCTTTCAAGACTTCTATTTTCCATACCAGAAACTTGATAATCCCCAGCAAGGCAAAAAGTGAAAGTATATGTCAATCTCAGTGTACATCCCTTCTTTAGGAAGTTGGCCTCCACATTGTATCTGCTTGTTTTGCTTCTTCCATAGGAAAATTTTAGTTCATTTCATAAGTTTTACATAGTTTTTCAGTATTTTTTTAATAATCCCAGGGCTGTTTACTGGCACAATACATCAGGTGTGGGGCAGCATCCTCCAGTCCCATTTCTTCAGTACCCATAGTGGCCCTGGTTCATTTGCTAAGAGGCAACCTGTTTATGAATTAGTAAGCTAAATTCCAAAGTACAATTGGCATCTCCAAGTAGGTAAGATAAAAATGCTTTGTATCAAAGTTGTGACTGAAACATACAAAAGTAAAACCCACAGGCATAGAAGAAAATGGCAATACTAACAGCTGTCTGGAAATGTCAGCCTTGAACCCCCATTTAAATTCTGCAAGTAGACAGACCCTGGGGAGGCCCGCACCTTTGGGAGAGTTATAAGGATGAGCAAGGGGCTGCCTGCTTCCCTCCAGAAAGCCGTCCTAGTGCCTTTGACAGCGAAGGTCCAGCCCCCTTTTGGGCAAAATGGAAACAAGCTTGGAGTACATAGGCACTGCAGGGTGACGCTGGACTCAGGGCCAAGCTGCACAGCCTGGGCAGAGTAGGAGAGGCTGGCCTCAACTGGCATTTTCTAACTTTGCTGTCTCACAGGAAGTGTTTCTTGTACCCTGGGAATATGGGTACAAGCAGCATGGTCTGGGGGCTAAGTCTAGAGTTACTGTAGCCTGACAACCACTCAGCTATTGTCCCTTCATCCCAAACCTACGTGTTGAAGGGAGAAAGCTGGTCCCAAAGCCTCTGGTTAGGAGTGGGAGGGGGAGCAGGGTCAAGGTCAGGCCTCTGGGAACAACTGCCACCTGTCTGAACTGGGTCCACTTCTCATCAAAAGCCAGGATGAGGGGCAGATGGAGCACAGAAGTATTGTCACTGTATAGGTAGGCAGGCACGAGCCAGGGACCCTGGCAGGGTGCTAGGACAGCAAGAACTGCTGCAAGGCCTTCCGCAGCTCCTACTGGGTCAACAGCAGGTGTACCACCTCCTCTCGCTGCTGGGTGAGGTGCTTCCGGGACTGATCCTGTGTTTCTATGGTCCTGGGACAGGACCATGCTGTGCACCTGCATGATCCTGTCTCCGATCTGCAATTTTAGCAGGGTCACCTTAGAATACTAGTGTGGCATAAATGCTCTTGACTGTCTGAGCTTCTGAGAAGGAATTCTGGGAGGGAACCTGGCTGATCCCACTTCCAATACTGAAGCCTTGGATTATGTTCTCCCTTTGATGCAATATGTGAATTTCAGCTCCTTGCACAGTGGCACTAACTGGCTGGCCCTGGATTGAGGAGATCTCAACCAAAACCACCAGCTTGTTCAAGCCTGCACCTGGGATCCCAGATAATTTATCTATAAACTATAGACACTATCAGGTCACAGTGTCGAATCCTGTATCTAATATTGTTATGTGAATTTTTATAATCATACTTATTAAAGAAAAATGTAGGTTAAACTAATTTTAGTTAATGACCTTAAAACAAAGTTTTCTTTTAATATTTGATGGTAGAGTAAATTTCAACAATACATTTAGTTGATTTTGCTTGCTTTGCAATTTTTTTCTTGGTGTCAAAAGAAACATAGCACATTTCTTAACAACAGCTAAAGTTAATAGTACGTTCATATATTTATTTAGCAGTGAATTTTAATGATTTGAGTTCTTAAGGAACTCAAGAAGCATTAGATCTATTCATCCTGAAGTATGTATTAACATTATTATATGGAATTACACATTTTGATAAGAATTCCTGATAGGAGATAGAATCAAATTTACAGTTCATTAAGGTTGACAGTAAAGAACTCATTTATTTCAGTAAATATGATTTGAAATTTAAATCATCCATAATATATAAGCTTAGACACACAAAAAATATACTCCAAGGAGAAGCATAACATTATTTGTTATCTAAAAATTGGAAATATTGGAGCAGGCATTGTAGTGTACCATGTCAATCTATTGCTTGGGACATCTGCATCTCAGATTAGAGAGCCAGTTAGAGTCCTGGCTACTCTGCCTCTTATCCAGCTTCTTGCTAATGTTCCTGGAAAAGTAAAGGATGATGTCCCATAGTGCTTGGGCTCCTGCCACATGTTTGGGAGTCCCAGATGGAATTTCTGGGTCCTAGCTTCATCGTGGCCATGTCCTAGACATTATGGCCATTTAGGGAGTGAACCAGCAGTTAAGGATCTCTCTCTCTTCCCCCCTGATGCTTTGACTTTCAAATAAATCAATACATGAATCTTGTTTTAAAAGATTTGGAAATATTAAAGGACAGAAAGCCTACTTTTCTTTCACAATATCATTACAGCATTTCTGGAAGACTTATTTAAAAAATTAATAGCAATGACATTAGACCACAGAATGGCCTCTTAAACATTTACAAGCTTTTATTACTGAAGATTTTATGTTTAAGAGTAGTAATAAAAATGAAAATTATTTCATTTCTTGGCAGAATCTATAAATGTTAAATAAAGAGACTATGACTTGGACTAATCAAATAAAATTGCAATTTGGCTACTCTGACCTATGTATGTCTTTGCATTCAGAGCTTCCTCAAGACACAGTATAGAGCAACTGGCTAGAGATCAGCATAATTGGAAAATTATCCTTTCATGTAAAAATTTACATAAATAATTGCAATATAGGTTTTTATGCTCCCATTATCCTAAGAATCTACTTAAACTGGTTTTAAAATAAGATTATTTTCTTTTCAAAAATAAGGATATATACATTTTCTCAAAAGCAAACCTCTTTTCATTTTTAACTATTCTTTTTGTAAATTTGATAGACTTCAAAAGGTCTTTTTAAGATTTAAAGCTTTAATCTTAACATAGTAGCATAATGTAAGAAGTCAATAAGTTGTTAAGCACAGTGTGACTAGCAAGTAATAATGCCTTTTACTTCACTTACTCTTACATTTTTCTACCCTTCTTCCTAGCCATATATTGCATTGTTCAGTTTTTTAAAAGATTTATTTATGTATTTAAAAGTCAGAGTTACAGAGAGAGAGGAGGAAAGAGGAGAAGGAGGAGGAGGAGGGGGAGGGGGAGGAGAGGAAGAGGAAGAGGAAGAGGAAGAAGAGGAAAAAGAGGAAGAAGAGGAAGAAGAGGAAGAAGAGGAAGAAGAAGAAGAAGAAGAAGAAGAAGAAGAAGAAGAAGAAGAAATAATGGAAGAGGAGGAGGAGGAAGGGGAGGAGGAGGGGAGGAGGGGAGGGGAGACAGAGATATCTTCCATCCGCTGGTTCACTCCCCGAATGGCTACAGCAGCTAGGTCTGGACAAAGCTGAAGCCAGGAGCCTGCAGTTTCTTCTGGGTCTTCCGTGTGTGTGCAGAGGCTGAGGGTCTTGGGCCATCTTCTGCTTCTTTCCTAGGCACATTAACAGGGAGCTGGATCGGAAGTGGAGCAGCCAGCACTAAAACCCATGTCCACATGTGGTGGCAGTACTACAGGCTATGAGTTAACACTCTGGCCATTGCACTGACCCCTACATTTTTTGTTTAGGTCTCATTTCATTGTGAATATTTGTGTTACTGAGTAACCTGAGATATAAAGTATGCTATTTAAAAATTCTGTAAGGTACATTTACAAGATGGTAGATCCAAGAATGTGATGTGTAATGGATATCCCAGTAATTTAAGAAGACAAATCAGTTGAGTGGTATTACTACAGGTTAGAGACAATGAATACATTGGACTTAGGCATGAACTAGAGTTCTCAAAAACTTAAGACACGAAATAAAAAATATAACAGAAACAAGAGTGTTGAGAATATTCAACATTATATCTAAAAGAGCCACAAAAACCAAACATTTTTTCATTGAACAATCCAAGGTATTTACCAAAAATTTGTTTCAAAACTTCAGTGGAATGTAGTGTTTATCATGAAAAGACATTTAAAGGCCGGCGCTGTGGCTCACTAGGCTAATCCTCCACCTTGCAGTGCCGGCACACTGGGTTCTAGTCCCGGTCGGGGCACCAGATTCTGTCCCATTGCCCCTCTTCCAGGCCAGCTCTCTGCTGTGGCCAGGGAGTGCAGTGGAGGATGGCCCAGGTGCTTGGGCCCTGCACCCCATGGGAGACCAGGAGAAGCACCTGGCTCCTGCCATCGGATCAGCGCAGTGCGCTGGCCGCAGCGCACCGGCCGCGGCAGCCATTGGAGGGTGAACCAACGGCAAAAGGAAGACCTTTCTCTCTGTCTCTCTCTCTCACTGTCCACTCTGCCTGTCAAAAATAAAAAAAAAATAAAAAAAAATTAAAAAAAGAGAAGACATTTAAAAGAAGACATTGCTTCTTAGGAGAAACTTTGGTTTAAAAAGAAAATGAAGGAGTTATATTAACTTAGATAAGAAAACAATATATTTTGTCAGTCTGAAGTACAAAACATTTCTGTTTTAAGTAGTGATAATGAAAGTAAAGTGTTACTGCCAACATTTAAACATGATAGCTCATGAATGAGAAATTCTTAAAGGTTGAACTGACAAACATATATACATTATTTCTCATAATTGTATACTAAATTATCATTATCAGGTTATAAATAAACTAAGAAAAGCAGAATTTTAATATTTTTCTTAAAGTCACATATTCCAAAAGTTGTCGAGTATAAATACTGCACAAGAAAAGGCCCTTGTTATTTACTACACGTATAGTCAACTGCCAGATATTAAAATCATGAAGCCCACAAACCTATAATCAGAATGTCTTGCTAACAGGTTATGAGTATATAGAAAACACTTTGGAACATTGTCAAAACAATTTGTAATGAACTGTTTTCCTCATTTGGTAATAAATAAAAAAAATCCCATAAATACTGGTGTAAATGGAGAAGACATACTAAACCTTCACTGCCTAAGAAACTTGAAATGTTGTAATTTATTTTATCAAATGCTCTGAATATACGTGACACCACAGATACGTATAAAAGTAAGCATAGCCTCGAATCTATAAAATTAGAGATATTTTGTCATATCATCAAGGAAATTGCTTTTACAAAATTGGAACTGTCATAATGTAAAAAAAAAAAAAAAAACATGAAATACAAATGCACACATAAAAACCCTCACCAAAACCACAATATATACCCTATCCAAACTTTGTCTCAGGTATTTTCAAGGTTGTACGCAAAGCAAACATGTTTCATATAACAGCTTGGTTTGTCAGGTTGAAACATGTAATAACAGATCACTGGAAAGATGAACATTTAATAAAAGAAACGAAAAGAAAATGCATACTTTCGTGTGTCCAACAAAAATATCTTAATTGAGAGATTAAATTAAAGGCTAGTAAATGTAAATGCCACAATTCTGATTCTACGTCTTTAAGGACTATTGGCAAAGTACAAGTAAAATAAAATTCCCAATATATAAATAAATATCAATATATTAGATGAAGGGGCAATTTCTTGTATATTTTTAAATTCTGGTATTGTTAGGATGTATAGTAGATTTTCATAGTGAAGGTCAATTTGTTGAGTTTATCAATAAGCTAATAATTATCTTTTCATATTACAATACCTGTGCATATAGATTTCACATTTATATTATCATTATTATCATTTACTTCCTTTTTTACTTTTAAAACTCTTTCTGCATAGATTATGAGTTGGTTAGAATTTTTACTTCTTTTGTTGAAAACATATTTTTCCATTTGTTCAAATGAATATTTTAAAAATATACTGACAATTAGTACACATTGGTATTGTAGATGTGGCCTTATTAAGGAAGCTGTCTGATGGATGCAAAAATCTTGCAGTTTGTAGTGGTGGCCCACAGTGAAACACTACATGGCTCTTCCTCTTTCCTTTTTAACCCCTATGATTCTCAAATCTGCCATCATGTGTCACCTTCCCAAATTTATGTTCTGGGTATAAATCTGCTTTGGGAAGGAACCTGAATTCTGCTTTATGGAGAATCCAGATTAACAGTGTTCTAGAAATATCTTTGTGAAATTTTCAGTAAAGAATTCATAGTTAGGAGTTACTCATCATGACACAGAGGACTTGCTATGAGTACTATATTCCAGAAACATATTATCTAAGGGATAAAGGTCTAGTTCATTGAGATACAAGATGACTGAATAGGAAAAAGATGTGTTGATTTTGACCGCAGGAAGATACCAGAAGAACAGACGCGGAATCACATTCCCAGGGACACTTGGAGACAAGCTTGTAGTGGAAAATCTGAACAGGGACAGTACAATCATGTATCAGCAAGTGGAACACCACCAGTGACTCCCATAGTTGGTGGCTGGAGGGGATGCCAACTTTGTGGAGAGAGGAGAGGAACCTGCAGCAGCCTGTGCCTTTGGTAATACTGCCCGAGAGAGAACCACACAGACCTTCTGAGTTTGAGTCCAGCCTGAAGTGCTAGTGGGGGGCAGTGTGCCCATCTAATTTGGTGAAGGGAGAGCATACTGCATTCCTCTCCTCCTGCCTCCCACGTGCCTGGTGACCAGCAGGGAGGAAGCACAATCTTAATAAGCCTGCTGTAGTCTGCATGTTATTGGTGGACTTTTTACAAGATTTATTCATTTATCTGAGAGGTAGAGTTACAGACAGAGAGAGGATAAGACAAAGAAAAGTCTTCCATCCGTTGGTTCATTCCCCATATGGCTGCAACGACTGGAGCTGGGCGGATCCGAAGTCAGGAACCAGGAGCTTCTTCCAGATGTCCCACGTATGTGCAAGGGCCAAAGCACTTGAGCCGTCTACCACTGCCTTCTCAGGCCACAGCAGAGAGTTGGATCAGAACAGCAGCAGAGACATGAAGCGGCACCCACAGGGGATGCTGGCATTGCAGGAGGAGGCCCAGCCCACTATGCCACAGTGCTGGGTTCAAAGGGGGATTTTATTAGAGGGGTTGATCTGCTGGTAGCCACTGGTTTTGAGGCTACTTGAGGATTGCTGGGGGCAGTGTGCCCACTTAGGTCTAAAGTGAGGACATGTTGCCCCCCTCCTGTTGCTATCAAGCTGCCTGGACTCAACTTGCCAAGGTAGAGCACCAATTGATATATGCTGGGCAGGCAGCTGGCTCTGGGAATGTCATGGCTCTCTCTGTGGATGGTCAGGCTTTCAAGGCTGAAAGTGGAATCTCTACTCCATGTGACTGTGGGAGTTCTGTACCCTGTGACTATGGGAAACCTGTGAGCAAAAGGGTATCAGGTGTGTCTGGGTCTTTGGGAATGCAGGGTGTGATTTCAAAGATTCAGAGTTAGCTGAGTGCTGTGGAGGGTCACGATGGAGGCCTCCATGCTCACGTTAAGAAGCACATAGCCGGCGCCGCGGCTCACTAGGCTAATCCTCCGCCTAGCGGCGCCGGCACACCGGGTTCTAGTCCCGGTCGGGGCGCCGGATTCTGTCCCGGTTGCCCCTCTTCCAGGCCAGCTCTCTGCTGTGGCCAGGGAGTGCAGTGGAGGATGGCCCAGGTGCTTGGGCCCTGCACCCCATGGGAGACCAGGAGAAGCACCTGGCTCCTGGCTCCTGCCATCGGATCAGCGCGGTACGCCGGCCGTAGCGCGCTGGCCGCGGCAGCCATTGGAGGGTGAACCAACGGCAAAGGAAGACCTTTCTCTCTGTCTCTCTCTCTCACTGTCCACTCTGCCTGTCAAAAAAAAAAAAAAAAAAAAAAAAAAAAAAAAAGAAGAAGCACATAGATCCTTTGTGTGGTTCATGCACCTGTATGTGTGGGGTGTGCAGGCACTGTGGGCTCACCCTAAGCAGTCGGTTACAGGCAAGTGGAGGTGATCATACCCTACAACCTACTGACAATAGAGGATATCTTCCATGCTCAACTTGGATGCCACTCTCTACTCTTGCTCCACTCTCAAGCACTGTCTGGAGCTCCCTGGCTCTGCCCAGCACAGACTTCTGGATATCGGCTGAAGGAGCAGAAAATCTACTAAGCCACAGAGGCAATTTTCAAAGGTAAAAGCCCTATGATGATGAAACAAACAAACATTTCCACAGATACCTAAAAGTTAATGTAGAAGTACAAAATTCATGAATAATACAGGACAGTATGACTTCTCAAAAGGAGAACAATATAACTTCAATATTAGAAGGTGAAGAAGAAATGGTTGATAAAATGCCTAAAAAGGAATTCAAAAGAATGATCTTGAGGTTACTCAAAAACACAGAGAAACACATACATGAGGTAAACAAATCTATACATGGAATGACTGAGACATTCTGCCAGGAGATAGAAATAGTGACGAGAATTCAAACTGAAATATTACAAATGAAGAATTCACTATGTCAAATAAAAATACAGTGAAAGGCCTTAACAGCAGACTTAGTGAGGCAGAAGAAAGAATTTCCAAGCTAGAAGACAGATCTTTGCAAATACCAAATCAAAAAATAAAAAAGAAGCAAAAATTAGATAACCTGAAAATCCTATTGTATCATGTGTCTTTATGTCCACAGTGGAATGAAGCTTGAAATTCACAACTTAAGGAACTCTAGGATATATGCAAACACATGGAGACATAACAACACATTCTCAAGTGAACAATGAGTCATGCATGAAATCAAAAGAGAAATAAAAAATTCCTAGAAGACGACAATACAACACATCAAAACTAATGAGACACAGCAAAAGAAGGGTTTAGAGGAAAATTTGTCAGAATTAATGTCTACATCAAGAAATCGGAGAGGCATCAAATAAAGGTTCTCACAGTACATCTCAAAGACCCAGAAAAACAAGAATAAACCAAACATAAGTTAATAAGTGGAAAGAAATAATAGAAATTAGAGAAAGAACAAACAACAGGGAAGCAAAATCATACAAAATATCAGTTAAATGAATAGTTTTTTAATGAAAATATACAAAATTGATACACCATGGTCCCAACTAGCCCAAAAGTCAGAGAGGGAGAAGATCCAAATTAAAACACTAGAGATGAAGAAGGAGATGTAACAGAAATAAAGAGTCATGAGGAATTACTAAAAACAACCGTGTGGAAACTTTGTTGAATTTTCCTTTGCTATACAAAAGCTTCTGAGCTCGATGTAATCCTATTTGTATATTTCTGCCTTTATTGCCAGTTTTCCAAGAGTCTTACCCAAGAAGTCTTTGCCTGTACCAATGTCTTGCAGTTTTGTTCCCTATGTTTTCCTTTAGTAATTTCATGGTTTCTGGTCTTAAGGTTACAGCCCTGAGACTGTGTGAGTTGATTTTCTGTAGGATGTTGGGTAAGGGTCTTAGTTCATACTTCTGCATGCACAGATCCAATTTTTGTGAAAAAATTTGTTGAAGATACTGTCCTTTCTCCAGGGAGGGTTGTTAGTTTATTTGTCAAAGACTAGTTAGTTGTATATGTGCATATTTATTTATGGGGTCTCTAATCTGTTCAGTTGGTATGCATGCTTATTCATGTGCCTATACTGGGCTGTCTTGTTGATAACTGTTCTGTAATGTATTTTGAAACCTGTTGCTTCCAGCTTTACATTTAGTGTTTGGGATTGCTTTAGCTATTCAGGGTCTCTTGTGTTTCCATATGTATTTCAGGATTGTTTTTTCACAGATCTTAGAATTTCATTGGTATTTTCATTGACATTGCATTGGATCTCTAAATTGCATTGGGTAGTACAGACAATTTGAGGATATTAATTCTTCCAATCCATGAACATTGAAAAATTTTCCTTTTTTGTATCCTCTTATATTTATTTCTTTAATGTTTTGTAATTTTCATTGTAGAATTCTTTCACATCCCTGATTAAATTTATCATGTTATTTATTTTTTCGTAGCTATCATGAATTGGACTAATTTTACAAGTTCCATCTCAGCTATAACATTATTTGTGTATGTTGATATTCATGTGGTGATTGCATACCCCGTACACTTCAAACTCTTTTATATGGTCCAGTAGTCTCTTAATGGAGTCTTTTGATAAGGTTGTTGATAGGATCATATCTGCAAATAGGAATAATTTGATTTCTATGTTTTCATTTGTACCCCCTTTTTAAACTTTTTATTATTTAATGGATCTGGGTAAAATATTCAGAACCTTATTGAATAGCAATGGTGAGAGTGGCATCCTTGTCTGGTTCTGGATCTTAGGGGAAATGCTTCCAACTTTTGCCCATTCAATATGGTGCTGGCTGTGGGTTTGTCATAGATTTCCTTGACTGTGTTGAAGAATGTTCCCTCTAGACTCAATTTGCATAAAGTTTTTAACATGAAAGTATGTTGTATTTTATCAAATGCTTTCTCTGCATCTATTGAGATAATCACATCCCACCCCTTTCTCTCGCATGATCAGGTACTCCAAGCCATGTCTGCACTAGCATGAACACTGCAGTATTTACACAATAGTCCTATTGGCTTCCTCCTCTTCCTTTGTGAAGGCTCTGCCTATAAATTCAAGGGCCTTGGAAACAACGTTTAGAAAATTAGGCAGTTTTCTGATTTTTTTTTTTTTTTTTTTGGACAGGCAGAGTGGACAATGAGAGAGAGAGAGACAGAGAGAAAGGTCTTCCTTTACCGTTGGTCACCCTCCCACCCAGTGGCTGCCTCGGCTGGCACGTCGTGGCCAACACACCAAGCTGACCCGAAGCTAGGAGCCAGGTACTTCTCCTGGTCTCCCAAGTGGGTGCAGGGCCCAAGGACTTGGGCCATCCTCCACTGCACTCCCAAGCCATAGCAGAGAGCTGGACTGGAAGAGGAACAACAGGGATAGAATCCGGCGCCCTGACCAGGACTAGAACCTGGTGTGTTGGTGCCGCAGGTGGAGGATTAGCCTATTGAGCCACAGCATCGGCCTCTGAATTCTTAAAATGGGTAGGTATTTGCATTTTGGGAATAACATCCCCTAGCATTCTAGTTAGTTTTCGGTGTTTTTCATCTAGGTATTATTAGAAAAGGGTCCTGCACCCGCATGGGAGACCAGGAGAAGCACCTGGCTCCTGGCTTTGGATGAGTGCTGTGTGCCTGTCGCAGCGTGCTGGCCGCAGTGGCCATTAGGAGGTGAACCAACAAAAAAGGAAGACCTTTCTCTCTGTCTCTCTCTCTCACTGTCCACGCTGCCTGTCAAAAAAAAAAAAAAAAAAATCATGATAACAAGATTCAAATCCAGAAAATAGCAGATAAAATATTCTTCATATAACAGTAGCCTGAGAAACTTCAAGATACCAACCTTATCACTACATAGCCTCACATTTTATTTTTGAATTTGGAAATGATAAAATTTAATGAAGACCAATAGGAATCTTATTTTCTATCTCTTCTCCAATGTGTGTATCCTTCTCCAACTATTTACTCTTGACCTTGGACTTATCAATGAACAACATATTTATCAATACATTTATCAAACTTTTTGATTTGCCCAAACAAGTAAAAAATGAATGTCTTTAATAGTTTTAAATTCTGTTTTATGCATTTAAAATTTAAAGAATAAAATGATTATTCATTTATTTTCATTTTATTTGAAGACAGAAAGAGAAAGAGCTACATTTTACATCTGCTGGTTTTCTCTCCAGGTGTCTTCAATTGTTGGAGCTGTGCCAGGCTGAAGCTGTGACTCAAAGAACTCAATCCAGATCTGCCACTCAGAGTCAGGGACCAAGTATTTGAGCCATAATCACTGGCTTCTAGAGAGGGCCTTAGCAGGGAACAGGAAACTGGAGTAGGAAGAAGAGCTGAGACTCAAATCCAGGCACTCTGATATGAGATTGGAAATGGGTAACTTAACTGTTTACACTAAATGACTGCCTCTTTTTTTTTTAACCATTGGAGACTTTAAAGGCATTTCAATATGTTTAAGAATTATTTTTGTTTCTTACGCTGAGATCTATGTTCATGATCTTTGTTTAGTTGAAATTATTTTAGTAGGTTATTGGATCTTTTGATATAAATTAGCATTTATCTTTCATGTGATAAAAATAACTTTTCTATTTTATCTTTTAATTTGTTTCTTTATAATTTGCTTATTTAATTATTTATTTTGCTATGCAGAAATATAAAAATTTCTATGGCAAAACTGATGGTTTTTGTTGAAGTCTTTCAAAATTCATGTTATGCTTTGAAAGACCTTTCCTATTCCAAGACTGTACAATAAACTAATAAACAAAAACAAGTAAAAAATAAAAATAACTATGGTAATTAGGCACAAAGGAATAGTATTCAGCTGTAAAGCAAATGAAACCCTTTCACAAAAAAGTATGATATTTGAGGCTATTATGCTAAGTGAAAAGAACCATCACCAAAAAGACAAATATCATGTTTTCCCTGGTATGTGATAACTGATACACAGAGTACAAGAAATGTAATGTCTGTGAGCTAACTTGACATTTTGAGATTTGATTATTGTTTATAACACTTATTATATTCTTGAGGAACAGTGGTTTTTCTATTTAACTTGTTGAATTCTTTATTCAGTAGAGGTTTAAGCTTGTGAATATAAAGTAAATTGAAAGTATGTGATTGTAAAAATTAAAAGAAAAGTGAAAAGTAGGAGGTGGGAGGGTGAGAGCACTGGATAGAGGGAAGGTAGGTGGGAATTATCATTATGCTCTTCAAATACATGAATTTATTGCCTTTATATAAATAAAAATAAAAGAAAATTTAAAAATCCAGTACCTAAAACAAATCATAAATACCTTGAACATGAAAATATAAATTTATTTATATTTATTTTTTAATTAATTAATTTATTTTTAGGGAATACAAATTTCATGTGTACAACTTTAGGAATATAGTTGTTCTTCCCACCATACCCGCTCTCCCACCCACACTTCCATCTCTCATCCTCCTCCCTCTCCCTTCCCATTACATTCTCCATTAAGATTCATTTTCAATTAACTTTGTATGCAGAACACCAACTCTATACTAAGTAAAGATTTTTAATATATTTTATTTATTTGTTTGAGAGGTAGAGATACAGACAGAGGGAGAGACAGAGAAAGATCTTCCATCTGCTGTTTCATTCCCCAAATGTCTGCAACTTGCTGGAGTTGAAAGGATCTTAAGCCAGGAGCCAGGACCTTCTTCCAGGTCTCCCTGAGAGTGCAGGGGTCTAAACACATGGGCCATCTTCTACTGCCTTCCTACGCCATAGAGGAGAGCTGAATTAGAAGAGGAGCAACTGGATCATGAATCGGTGCCCTTAAGGGATATCAGCGCTACAGGCTTAGCCCATTATGGCACATCGCTGGTCCCCAAAATATAAATAATTTTATTGTTGAAATGCATGAAACCATGTTGTCTACCTTAACTATGGAAGGTAGCATTCAAAATTATAAAGTTACAAAATTTGATTTGTATGGAGTTACAAGGCATATTCTATTTGTTAATCACAAAAGAAATGTTGGGAAATGGAAAGAGAGATGACAGTAATTTTTTCAGTAAATTGAAATCCATAAATATAATATGGTCAGTACAAAGCTACTTACTTAAATATACTTTCATATTTGAAAAAATTCAAATAAGAAAGTAAATGCTTATTTTTTTAAATATCAAAACTATTAATATTTCTTTTTAATAGCCTGACAACCATCTCCATTGTGTGATAATGACAGTGTATTATTTTTTCTAGCCATAAAGCAGAATAATATTCTATAGACTCAGGAAACTTAGAAAACTGTGACTTAGCTGTAAGTCACTCGCTGATTACTTCTATTACTAACTGAAGCCATATAATCTTAATCATGTAGCATTACATTCAAAAGATTTGTTGATGATTAAAATAACTAGATGAAACAAAAACATGTTATATTAATCGTATATGAAATGTCTAGGTCATCAATACTTATTAAAATGCATATTCTTTTTTCACATCACGTAGGTAACACATTTGGCATTTTGCAATTACACACACTGTGGGCTAAGATTTTAATGAAAAAATGTATTCAATCTAAAACTGATGCTGCTACTTTTTAGTCACTATCATTACAGAAAGAATTATTGGTTAATTGTGGTAATTAAAACACTATCCTATACTCTTGGTCTAATGAAATAAAGCAGTCTTAATATGAGCCTCTGAGCATTAATACACATAATCTCATTTGCTTGAAGTAGTGATAGAAAGAAAAGGCAGTACTAGGAATTAATTATCCATCCTCCCAATTTCCCACCTCCAACCATAGCATGGAAACTTCTTATAGTATATGTGTTCACAGTCAGGAAAAATGTGACTATGTAAATGACGTCATGATTTATTTTTGATGGCCATTTATATGTTCTCAGACTGTTTTTATTTTTTTCATTTTTTATTACTCAATTAGAAAAGAGAAAAATTATGTCACAAATTATTGCATGGATTTGCAATTATCCGTGAAATGATTTCCCATCACTGACTTGAACTTAGTCATCCATGCCACCATGGACTCCCTTCTTGCTTATGGTCTTTGGAGCAAAACTTTCTTCTCACAGGTCCCTCTCACTGAAGGCAATTATAACATCAATATTGCAAAGCATACATGTAAATAAGGTGATTCCTGGTAGTGCTTGATAGAGGTAACATTTGAAGACAAATTATTATAAGTGGAAAGCAAGTACAATCAAAAATCTGCCTGATATCATTTCAAATTCTTAGAAACTCTTTTAATGCTATCTCCTTTGATTTTTTCCTAACATTAAAAGTTCATCTATTTCTGGTTAAATATGAACATCATATCTTTGGAATGACTATTTTATTGATTTATTATCATCATTTATGACTTAGATATATTCATTTTCACACTTTTTCCATTATAATTCACTGTGAGAATGTTTATAAAGAATTAAAAGCAAAGATTATGCAAATCTTCCCTGGTAAAAGCATTTAATGAAATGCCCAATATAATTTATTTGATAAATGTCTGGTTATATACTAAATGACATGTTCAGACATTTTTTGGACTTTCTTATATGATTTATTTGTCCTAAACCCATGTAACACTTTCCTAATGATTGGTTTGACAAATCAAAGTAGACATTTAGTTTAAATCACTTCATAAGAAAGATATTTTTGAACTTGGGTTTACAATTGAAATTCTAAATAACTTTTATCTTTTTTCAATGTTATACCCATTTACATGAAATATTCCAGAAAATTCTAATGAACTAGTGCACTAGTTAAGATTATTATGGAAAGCACTATCAGAATATTTTGAGTAGCTATAACTGTAACTATATATATGTGTGTGTGTGTGTGTGTGTGTGTGTGTGTATAAAACTTCACCTATGGTAACAAATTCTGCCTCATGAATCAGCAGTCATTTTATTTGGAATATTCTAGAATATTGTATAATATTTTGATTGTTTTCAGGATGTATTGACTTTATTATTATCTGCTGGATCGCGGAATGCAGAATTCTAAGATGGGTCCTTCAATTCACACCCTATGGAATAGAACCATTGCATAAATCCCGGATTCTCTCCTGATTGACCCTCTTTCAGTCCAGCTCTCTGCTGTGGCCTGGGAGTGCAGTGGAGGATGGCCCAAGTCCTTGGGCCCTGCACCCTATGGGAGACCAGGGGAGGCACCTGGCTCCTGGCTGCGGATCAGCGTGGTGCACCGGCCACAAAGCGCCGGCCATGGCGGCCATTGGAGGGTGGACCAAAGGTAAAGGAAGACCTTTCTCTCTGTCTCTCTCTCTCACTGTCCACTCTGCCTGTCAAAAAAAAAAAAAATCCCTCCTTCTGAATGTGCCCTGGTCTTTGCATAAGATGGATTTCATAACTGATTGGAACACATTAACTGATTACAAAGAAAGTATTTTTAAACACATACATAAGGCCTCATATCAGTTGACACTGAGTTCATAGACAAGGAATTATCTGAGTGAGTCTGAACTAATCATTTGTACATTTGTAGACTCCAAAATGAAAGAGATTCGGAGCATCAGAAAAATCCAATTGCCTTGCTGGTAATGAAGATGGCAGATGACCTCTAGGACCTAAGAATGTTCCCTTAACACCAGCTGGAAAAGGAGCATGGACTGGACTTGTAAAAGCAGAAGAATTTCTGTTTTTTAGCAATCACATCAAATTTCAAAAGTATTCCTAGCTCCACAAAGGAGAGCAGCTTATATGACAACTTTTTGTCAACTGTGATGAATTCCTGAGTATGGGATTGAGTTAAACCTTGCTCAGATTACTGACCCATGGATTCTCTCCAATAAATGAATATTAGTTTTAGCCAGCAATTTTGTGATAATTTGTCACCCAGTAATAAAAACCAGACTAATACCATGAACAAAGTTATTTCAACCTGAACTTTGAATATTAGATCAAGATTGGAAATAAAAAAATAAAATTAAAACCCAGATTCATCACATATGGTTGAAGCTAATGCCATATTATTGTCTGACTTAAAGTGATGATGTCTTTGTTTATTACTGGAAAGGAATGGACACCAAGAAATGTAATATTTGTAATATTAGTAGAGTTCGGGAGGCAATGAATTAAATTTTATACTTACCAAATAAAAGTAAATCTGCTATTGAGACTCGACCTCTTACTCTTGCTCTGATAACTGCAGCATTCTGTTTTTTTTTTTTTTTAAAGATTTATTTTATTTATTTGAAAGGCAGAGTTATACATAGAAAGGCAGAGATATAGCCAGAGAGAGAGAGAGAGAGAGGTCTTCCATTCTGCTGGTTCACCCCTACATGACCACAACTGCCAGAGCTGAGATGATCTGAAGCCATGAACCAGGAGCTTCTTCCGGGTCTCCCATGTGGGTGCAGGGGTCCAAGGACTTGGGCCATCTTCTACTGCTTTCCCAAGCCATAGCAGAGAGCTGGATCAGAAGTAAAGCAGCCAGGACTTAAACAGGCGCCCATATGGGATGGTGGCGCTGCAGGCTGTGGCTTTAACCAGCTGCACCACAGTGCAGGACCCAACTGCAGCATTCTAAACCTCACGATATCCAACTTGCTTACAGGGTCACTCCTTTTGAATATTGCTAAGGTTTCAAAATTGTATTTCTTTGTTCTGCAATTTCAGATGGCTAACTTCATATAAATAAAAATAGTTAATAAGTCCTGTTTCAAACTTCTAATTTTTTTCAATAGCATTCTTCATTTTAGGAAACTCATTGTTTGGGTTTCAAGAAAGTAAGGGATAGATGGTGGCGAAAATTATAATAGCAATACTAATCTTAATAATCATATCATTTATTGATCACTCATCACTAGACAAACACAGGCTAAGATTCTTCATATGCACATAATTTCCTTCAATTTTAATCATACAATTAGCTAAAATTCCCTTTATTAATATCCAGTCCATTTTATAATGAAGAAACAGATTTGAAATATACTGTTCTAAACAACAAAGCCAGCCGGTTCAAACTGAGGAAATGAAATTAATCATTGCCTTTTACTAGAACTGTCACTTTGAACTAATAAACTGTATCAGGTCGATAGTACAGAACTACAAGGTTTAAAGACCCAAGACCTGCTCATGAAAGCCATTGTGAAACTTCATTTGAAAATGGAATATAAGTTTCTGTGCTTTTTTTCAAAAAAAGATTTATTTATTCAAATAGTAGAGTTATGGAGAGAAAGAAGAGAGATTTTCCATCCATTGGTTCATTTGCCAAATGGCTGCAATGACTGGGTCTGGACCAGGCTGAAAGCAGCAGTCAGGAAGTTCTTTCTGGTCTCCCATGTGAGTGATACGGATCCAGGGTCTTGGGCCATCTTCTGCTGCTTTCCTAAGCAAATTAGCAGAAAGCCAGATAGAAAGTAGAGCAGCCAGGTCTCCAAATGGTGTCCATGTGGGATGCCAACACTTCAGGCTGCAGCTTAGACCAATGCTCCACTACACCAGTTCCTTACATTATTTTTGATCAACACATAACTATGCATATGTAATAATACATACACAGCTGCTTCAAAAAGTTTTGAAAAATGCTATTAAAAGATAAATGTATTTTGGTGGAGAGTTGTTTGAAAACCATATAGGGGCCAGCACTGTGACATAGCGGATAAAGCTGCCACATGCAGTGCTGGCATCCCGTGTGGGTGCAGTTAGAGTCCCAGTGCTCCACTTCTGATCCAGCTCTCTGCTGTGGCCTGGAAAGCAATAGAAGATGGCCTTTGGGCCCCTGCAGACATGTGGGAGACCGAGAAGAAGCTCTGGTTCCTGGCTTTGGATCAGCTCAGCTCTGGCCATTGCAGTCATTTTAGGAAGTGAACCAGCAGAATGAAGACCTTTCCTCTCTGTCTCTACCTCTCTCTAACTCTATCTTTCAAATAAATAAAATAAATCTTTATTTAAAAAAAGAAACGCATGAATATAATTTTATCATGATACACAGTTTCCATGAACTTTTTTTTTTAAGATTTATTTTTTATTTATTTGACAGGCAGAGTTACACAGAGAGGTAGAGACACAGAGAGAGAGGTCTTCCATCCGCTGGTCACTCCTCAGATGGCCGCAAAGGCTGGAGCTGCGCTGATCAGAAGCTAGGAGTCAGGAGCCTCCTCCAGGTCTCCCATGCGCTTACATGGGCCCAAGGACTTGTGCCATCTTCTACTGCTTTCCCAGGCCATAGCAGAGAGCTGGATTAGAAGAGGAGCAGCTGGGACTAGAACCGGCGTCCATATAGGATGCCAGTGCTTCAGGCCAGAGCTTCAACCAGCTGCACCACAGCACTGGCCCCAAGTTTCCATGAACTTTTTTGAAGACTCCTTGTACATGTTCTGAAAGATTGTATTATGACGCTTCTCCCTTTGGCAATCACAATACATTTCAGCGTTATATTTAAGATTGTAATTTTTTTTAAAATGTTGACCTTTCCTCAATATTTGGGATTTAAAAAGTTCTAATGCTCAATATTATTTTTAAAATGCTTCACTAAATACATAATTGCAATATGCACATTTTTCTTATTCTTGGTTTCTCTGAGCTGTATTTATTAACCTTTTTTATCCTGAGACAATTATAGCTACATATTTATCTATTCATATTACTTTTTAAGTAAATCTGTTGCAATCTTTTTACTCTTCATTTTCAAAATGTTATTTTTATAATTTGATAAAAAGCTGATAACACTAAATGTACTTCCTATTTTTAAAAATAATATTTATTTTTATTTATTTTGAAAGGCAGAGTTACAGATAGAGGTAGAGCCAAAGAGAGAGAGAGGTCTTCCACCTGCTGGTTTACTCCCCAAATGGCTGCAATGGCTGGGCTGGGCCAGGCTGAAGCCAAGAGCCAAGAGCTTCACAAGTGGTAGCAGGGGCCCAAGTTCTCAAGCAATCTTCCACTGTTTTCCTGGTGCATTAGCAAGGAGCTGGATAGGAAGTGGAGCAGCCTGGACTCGAATAGGCACTCATATGGGATGCCAGCATTGGAGGCCAAGACTTTAACCTGCTGCACCAAAGCATTGGCCCCTATATGTACTTCCCTACATTTTTAAGGATGTAACACAGAATTCTTAACTATATGCCTATTTTGTACAGAAAATCTAGAATGTTTTCATCTTGCATGATAGGATCTCTCTAGTCATTGAACAAGTGCTCATTTCCCTCAGCCATAGTGCCTGAAAACCTCCATTCTACTTTCCATGTCTATAAGCTGGACAACTTTTTGTTTATGAGTAGAATCAGGCAATATTTATTCTTCTGCTTATTTCACTGAGTATAGTGACCTCAAAGCTCATTCATGTTGAAGCACATGATTGAATTCCCTTCATTTTTAAAGAGAGAGTTATGTCCCATTTTGTGTACATTTGTTTTATTGATTCATCTAGTAATCAACACTTAAGGTATTTCACTATTGGTTATTACTAGTAAAGTTGAAATTAATATAATAATGAAGATATTTCCTCCAGAGACTGAAGTCAGTCATTTTAGGTAAATCTCAGAAGTAATCTCTTGGACAAAATCTTTGTTCTCTTTTTGATCTTTTGAGTTACCACCATACTGTTTTTCATAGCGTTTACAGCATTTTACGTTCCACTCCACAGTATGCATGATTCCAATTTCTCCACATACTGAACAATTCCTGTTTTCTCCTTTTTTGTTGTTAATCATAATAGCTATCCTAATAGAGATGAAGTGATATCTCACTGTGGTTCTGATATATGTTTCCCTGATGATTGATGATGTTAAGCATTTTTTTTCATGTAACCATCGCCCAGTTTTAAGTCAGATCTTCGTTAAAACAATGTCTATCAGGTCCTTTGTCTATTTTACATAAGGCTACTTGTTATACTATTGAGTAGTAGTTGTTATTCCCGTCCGTTCTCCAGGGAGAAGCCTAAAGCAATAGTTTATTATAATTACATGACATTGAGCTAGGGGAGAAACTACAATGACTGAATGTCAAAAACTTCCCTACAGTTGGATTATGCTGCTCTTGCACTTGGCCTAGGTTGCAGGAGCCTCTTAAATGTCCCACTGAATTTCTCACTAAAGGAGTTAGTCCTCATGTTGTTGTTGAGTCAGCATCTCCAAGGAGAGGAAAAAGTTCTGGCTCTACCTCTTCTGCCATCTTGGTGATGTTACCACATTGAAATTATTAGTAAAGGAATAATTAATGACTACATTCAGAAGAATATATTAAATGAGTGTGTTTTACATAAAATATGAATGTTATTAATAGAAACAGATGCTAAGATGGAATTTTTATTTATAATCAAATATCCATGCATTGAAAACAGTAATTACTCTAGCTTAATTGTGACTCATGTTTGAAATCATAGGCCATACCATTTTGAGATTATATATACAAATAGGCAATCGTCAGTTCACAAATGACAATTTGATTCAACATCATATTAAGAAGACCAGGAATAAAAAACATAACTAGTTGATCCAAAATTATCAGGAGTTAGGCACAACAGCCAAATTATTTATCTTCTTCCTTCTTCCAATTCAGGGCCAGTGAAATAGAGACAAATACAACCCTTAAACAATCACATAACATATCCTGCTGATAGGTGGCTGACCACAAGGATCCCCAAGACCATGAATTTCAATCAGAATGTGTCTGAAGACTTCCATTTTTCAGAATAAAACATTCCCACCCTGTCTTTCCATTTACCGTACTCAAGCTAGCTATAGGAAATTTTGAATAGATTTTGTTTGTTTACATTTGGTTAATCATCTTCTTATACAAAACATGTTTACAAATATATTCCCAGGACTATAAGGATGATTCAAAAATGTCATGGGAAATGTTACTTTGAAATCCATGCATGTGACATGTCTTTAAAAAGCCCATGAAAGGGGCCGGCGCCATGGCTCACTTGGTTAATCCTCTGCCTGTGGCACCAGAATTCCTTATGGGCGCCGGGTTCTAGTCCTGGTTGTTCCTCTTCCAGTTCAGCTCTCTGCTGTGGCCCAGGAAGGCACTGAAGGCTTGGGCGCCTGCACCCACTTGAGAGACCAGGAAGAAGTACCTGGCTCCTGGCTTTGGATTGGCATAGCTCCAGCCATGGCGGCTATTTGGGGAGTGAACCAACGGAGGGAAGACCTTTCTCTCTGTCTCTCCCTCTCACTGTCTGTAACTCTACCTCTCAAATACATAACTAAAAAGTCTTTAAAAAAAGTCCATGAAAATGTATATTCTAAGAAAGTTGTGGCAGACATTTGGGATAACAGTTTAGCACCTCAGATGCATACATCCTACATCATAGAGTTTGGCTTTCAGTCCAGCTTAGCTCATGATTCCAACTTGTTGCTAAGGCAGACACTGGGAGGCAGTGGTGATGTTTTGGGCAGTTGGATCCCTGCCACCAACACAGAGGACTTATCTTGAATTCCCAATTCATGGCTTCAATCTGTTCTTGCCCCAGCTGTTGTGTGTATTTGTGGAATGAATCAACAGAAGGGAGATGCGTGTGTGTGTGTGTGTGTGTATTCTAAATAAGTTGCAAAAATTAAGAATTTTAAAAACATGTTCAAAGAAGAATGGAACTAAAACAAATTTATGTAGAAAAAGCCATGCATGGTTTCAAAATATTTTTACTAAAATAAATTTGATTTTTAATTTACATTTTGTATGAATTTGTTGAAGTACTTGTGTAGTCATCATGCAGTTATTAGAATTGAATAATAAATGGACAAAGACCTTCCCAATAAACATGAGAAGATACCTGACATCACTAAACTTTAGGTAAATACAAACCAAAATCAAAATGAAATACCACTCTACACCCATTAAAATGCCCATTAGTTTAAACAACAGAGATAATAAGTTTTGGTATGGATATGAAAACATGAAGGTGTTGGGTTTTGATGACAGCAATGTATAATTGTGGAGCCACTGTGGAAAGCAGTATGGCATCTCCTCAAAAGAATTTAACCTAGTTTTCTATATGATCCAACACAACTCCATTCATAAAATTGAATGCAGAGACTTGAACAGATATTTTTATTTCCTTGTCCATAGCTGCATTATTCACAATTGCACAAAATTATAAGTAACATAGGTGTACACTGATGCATGAATGGATAAGTAAAATGTGATGTGTATGAACAAGAGTATTATCCAGTTTTGCAAAGGAAGGAATTCCAACACATAGCTCATGCTTGAAGATAATACATTGAGTAAAATAAATCAGACTTCAACAAGCAACTGTTCTGTTATTGATCAACATAAAACCTCTGTAGAAGGCAAATCCAACAGACAGAAAATGGAGTCATAGTGGTTTATATCTACGGAGAGAGAAAACTGGGCAGTTACTGTTTTAATGGTGCAGAATGTCTTTTTTATGATAGGCAGAGTTAGACAGTGAGAGGGAGAGACAGAGAAAGGTCTTCCTTCCGATGGTTCACCCCCCAAATGGCTGCTACTGCCAGTGCACTGTGCCAATCTGAAGCCAGGAGCCAGGTGCTTCCTCCTGGTCTCCCATGCGGGTGCAGGGCCAAAGGAACTGGGCCATCCTCCACTGCCCTCCTGGGCCACAGCAGAGAGCTGGACTGGAAGAGGAGCAACCAGGTCAGAATCTGGTGCTCCAAACCGGGACTAGAACCCAGGGTGCTGGCGCTGCAGGCGAAGGATTAGCCAAGTAAGCTGTGGCGCCGGGTAATGGTGCAGAATTTCAATCAGTGAAGGTGAAAAAAAAAAATCTAGAGATGGATAATAGTGATAGTTTGCACATAAACAGGAATGTACTTAATATCACTGAATAATATTCTTAAGCCCAGTAAATAAAACAAAAAGCTTAGTGAGTAGGCATTTAAAACACGCACACCCTACACCAGGGTATCTGAATCTGACCCTGGGCTGCAGCTCCTTGGGAAGGAGCAGATGATGACTCAAATGACTGGATTTCAGCCTCTCATGCATAGAGTCTGTGTTCAGGTGTGGGCACCTGGTCTCAATATGGTCCAACCACTGCCATGGCAGGCATCTGGGGAGTGATCAAACAGATGGGAGTATGTGTCTCCCCCACCCTCTGTCTCTCTCTCCCTCTCTGCCTCTCTCTTCTATCTCTTTCTGTTCTTCATCTCCTGCCTTTCAAATAAATAAATAAGAAAGACAAATCAATATGATTTTCAACTTTCTTACAATGTGTGATTTTTAAGATTTGTTTTACATATTTGAAAAACAAAGCTACAGAGAGAGAGGTCTTCCATCTGCTGGTTCAATCCCCAAATGACCAAAATGATGGGGTCTGGGCCACACCAAAACCAGGAGGCTGGAGACTCCTCCGGGATTCCCACGTGGGTTCCGGGGCTCAAGTACATAGGCTATCCTTTGCTGACTTCTCAGGCGAATGAGTAGGGAGCTGGATCAGAAGTGGTACAGCTGGGACTTGAACCAGAGCCCATATGGGATGCCAGCATCATAGGCAGTGGCTTTACCCACTGTGCCACAAAAAAACAGCCCCTGTTTTTTTTTTTTTTCATAGCCAAACTGATTTTAAGAAAATAAATAAATTTGCAGAAGTTGGTGACCAACTGCCAGCATGCACATAGACTAAGCATGTGGCAAAGGGCTCAGACTTCAGGGTGCTGGGCTTTTAATATCAAGGCGTCCAGAGCGGAGGTGGGAGGCAAGAGACAGAGGTGAGTTCCTCCATCCAGCTTTGGTGCTTGGCTTTGGGACCTGAAAAATAATGAAGAGGGTGCAGAACAATACCAGTTGTGAGACTGAACAGGTCTTTTTGAAGGAATGCAGGGATGAGGGGTAAATTCTGGGACTCAAAGAATATAGGGATAAAAGGTAAATTCAGATTTTATCTCCTTTCGGGCAAAGAGCTAAAATGGCTGAGGTTTATGTCCTTTTTCCACCAGTCTTGACTCTGAGAATAGAGAAGGAGATGGGGTGCCAATTTCTGTCTGCTTATGTTCTGCTGATACAGGGCATAGATTCAGGAATCTATACTCAGGATCAGATTGGTTGAAAAAGGAGGAAAGTCTTTGCTTCTCCTGCATGATGGCTTGAGATATAACATTTATTCCTTCCTGCAAGAACTTTTGAAATGTTAATTATTCATGGTAGAAATAGCAGCACCATGATTATGAGGATAAAAGATGATGTTAGAGACATTGCCCATGGCAGAGAAGATGGTAAAATGAGGCAGAGTTATTTTGGGAATACATTTCGTTGGCATGTTTTTATACATTCAATTCCTTTTCTTACCACACCCAATTTATTGGTGTTAAAACAATATTCTTCACCCTCAGCAGTTTTTGGAGAACTGCTTCCACCAATGAATCCACCTGGAGATGAGACAGTTGCTATGCTAGGTCATTTATGTTATCTTTGAGAGTGAGAGATAAATCTTCAATTTTATTTGCCTTGCCAATCAAAACGGCCAGTTTGGCCATTCCTGTTAGAGAGACAGAAAATAGAGATTGGTCCAGGGTATAGGACAAAGAGGGAGATAGGAAAGTGAGTGTAGAAGTCCCTGTTCAGTTGGTGGGGAGGCAAATGTACACCTGGTTACCGCAGATAAAGAACACTCTTCTTTTGTTCAGTGTGTATGTGTTGGCAAGGACTTGTGGGATAGAGTTAGTCTGGCCTGCTTCTGGGATCCCTCATTTAATCCTTCTGTTTATGGAAACCCTGGCTGCTGTCAGGGGTTAGGGTGGGGACTGCTCTGACTTCAAGCTGAGCAGAGGTGAAATAGGGACCCATGGTCACGATAGGGTTCCAGCAGAAGGTGGCCTCTTGAAGGGGCTGCAGTGCCAGCTCACAGAAACTGTCTGCATTTTCACTGCTTCCAGCCTGGAGGAAATAGATCTAACAAGCAGGATCTAAAACAACACACAGGATCTAAAATAATACACAGGATCTAAAACAAAGCACAGCATTATTATTAGAAGATCAGAGCAAGAAACTGTCCAAACCAGGAGAGAGTTTTCCCATTGAGAGACAAACAGAAACTGACAGGAAGGGCTTGACAATATAATCAGGTGGGTGTTAAGGCCTAATATACTTTTTTACATGTATGTTTTTCTGGATCTTCAGAGAGAAGTCCATCAGTAGATGGACACTTATCTAACAGATGTCACTCACTATTTAAAGCATGAGGAAGAACATACTCACCAGAGTGCATGGGAAAGGCAAGGGTTCCAAGAACTTAACTTAGGGACTGGTTATTGTGGTGCAACTGGTTAAGCCACCACCAGTGACCACGACATCCTAAATGGAAGTGCTGCTTCCAGTCCTGACCATTCCTCTTCCAACCAGCTCCCCGCTAATGCTCCTGGGAAGAAAAAATGGCCCAAGTACCTGGACCTCTGCCACCTAGGAGGCCCTGGTGGAATTCCAGGGTTCTGGCTTTGGTCTAGCCAAGCCCAGCGCAGCCCAGCCTGACTATGGCAGTCATCTGGGGAATGAAATAGCAGTTAGAAGATTTTTCTCTTTCTCTCCCCTCTCTCGGTTTCTCTGTAACTGGCTGTAGAAAATACAAATAAATTTTTTTAAGAGCTGAGCTTTAGGGAAAAGAAAATGTTTTCATCAAAGATCCCACTTCTTGACATACATCTTCCCAACGAGAAACCCAATTTCTTTTTGAATTTGGTGGAGTAAGCATTATTTGTTTTGTATCCATCACAAGTGTCGTAAGAATAAAGTTTCTAACACCTTATTTTACCAAATAACTTATAAAATTATTATATGACTTTGAGGTATCCTATTACACCTGCAGGGAAAGAGCACCGAATAAAGTTCCATATCTGAGCCTTCAGTAGTTTCTAGTGTCCCAGAGCCTACACTTCCTTTAGTTCAGCCTTCACAATGATTAAATCTGAATTTTTGCCAGGGCCATTTTCTGACTGAGCTGTGAAAGGATGCTAATCATAGAACCATGTCCTTTTCAGACTTGCATATAATTTGTGTGTATTCCCTTTCAGGTTGTATTCTGCATTGCGAATGGCTGGTATTTCTCTGGGGCAAAGTAGAAAAATTCAGACTGCTTTTGGTTGTCTACTACTGCTACCTACACTGGAATTTTCAGATTTTTGCGCTCCGTTAACTCAGATGAAAATCATTTTTTTTTTAACCTGGTTTGAAAAATATTAGACTTTTCTTTCCAATATAAACTATATTATAGGGGTATGCTTTTGTTTTTGGCATAATTCTTATAATTTACTGGGCCTATATAACATAATTATTGATTATCTCTCCTGCTTCTATTTAGTTCCTTCTTTATTTGTTTGACCTTAAATTGCTTGCTATTTTCTGAATAAGCTCTCTCTGCCTTGGTTTATACCAATCTTTCTGTTCCTTTCATGATCTTAACTTTTACCCATATTCCAGATCACTTTTTTTTATCTTTTATTTAATGAATATAAATTTCCAAAGTACAGCTTATGTATTACAATGGCTTCCCCCCATAACTTCCCACCCACCCACAACCCTCCCCTCTCCCTCTCCTTCTCCCCTTCCATTCACATCAAGATTCATTTTCAATTCTCTTTATATACAGCAGATTACTTTTTATGCGGCACATGTGCCTGGAAAACATTAACCTCCCAAACTGTATATCATATACCTTCTCAATCAAAAATGACTAATAATCAAACTACAGTTGAAAACCATGAAGAATAAACATATGTTACAGAAGAAATGGCTTACATCTTGTGAGTGTTATTACATATTTATGTGTATTGTCACACATTTGTGTTTGCATTGTTTGTTAGGATATGAATAAAGGAGTGGCACTTATTTATGAAATGTTAAAGAGAAAGTGATTTTAAAAAGCTAAATTTGAATGTATATTTGTTTATTATCCAACAGACAAAGAGAAAATGAAATTTTCCTTAGTTAAAAAGAAAATTTCTGGAGATTACATGAAGCAAGTTAAATTTAATGTCACAATAATTAAGAATGAAGAGAAGTTAGGAGATTCATTGGCAAAATTAAGTGATTATCAGTTAATTTTTGTGAGACTAGTTAATTAACAGGCAACATGCCACAACCATATGCACAAAATGAATAAGATATAATTAATGCAGCACTATTTATCTAAAAAAGAACTTGGGAGCTCCCTTGTGCACAGAAATCACAATTTATATTGATTTATTTGTTGACATCAAGAGTAACAAAGATTATTAAGAACAGAGTAATGGTATGTATGCATAAGTGTATTTGAAAGATTAAGTTATTAAACAAAAGCAGGATTTTCTACCACAGAGATATATTTAATCTTCTCTCTATTGTTCTGAGGATAAAAGCAGTGAAATTAATTGCTTTGACAATTATAATAACTAGTTGGCAACAAAAAAACAATGAAGCTGAAAGAGATGAGAATACAGTGTATTATAATATTTGTCACAAGTAATTTCGTTGAAGATATTATATTTAACTATATGACTTGTACACGCTATTCAGTTATGTAGTATAAACTTAACATTTGATTATTGTATAACCCTTGAAAGTAGTTGCAATTAAAAACATTAGTCTGTAAATTATTATTTTATTTCTTTAATATATTTATTTATTTGAGAGTTAAGAAGGTAGAAAAGGAGAGAGAGAGAGAGAGAGAGACAAAGCCCCCCTCTGTTTCCCATCTGTTGAAACACTTCCTAAATTTATACAATAGCAGGGACTGGGACATGTTGAAACTGGGAGCTGGGTGCTCGATCCACAACTCTTACATGTATGACTGACACATTAGAATCAGGAGTGAATCTGGGACTCGAATCTCTGTATTCTAATGTGGGATGTGGACATATTTTCCAGTGTTTTATCTGAAAGATTGAACATCTGCCATTTAATTTTAGTATTTAAAAAGCATTCTAACATTAATAATAATGGACTTTTTTTAAGACTATTTATTTGAAAGTCAGAGTTACACAGAGAAAGAGAGGCAGAAGGGGGGGGGGGTGTCTTCCATCTGCTGGTTCACTCCCCAATTGGCCACAAGGGCTGGAGCTGTGCCAATCTGAAGCCAGGAGCCAGGAGACTCCTCCAAGTCTCCCATGTGGGTGCAGGGGCCCAAGGACTTGGGACATCTTGTACTGCCTTCCCAGGCCATAACAGAGAGCTGGATAGGAAGTGGAGCAGCCGGGATTTGAACCAGCACCCATATGGGATGCTGGCACTGCAGGAGGCCACTTTACCTGCTTAGCCACAGGGCAGGCCCCAATAATGGAATATTGTTAAACATACAAATTGACTCTTTTATCATGCATATAATTTGCAATAACTCTATTCTCCAGTTAATAAAAAAGATGCTTTAAAGTAAAAGCAATTTGAACATATGGTAGCAGTTAAAGTAAACTGCTGACTCCTAGCCTTAATTCTGCATTTAATCATACCAACGAATTGCTGGAAACAATAACCAGGAGGCAAACAGCAAAGTGAGACATGCAAACCTTAACATTTATTTGATTCACATAAACCATCCTGTTGATTTTAAAAAAATCAAGAAGACATTTCAACCTCTTTTTCACTTTGTATTTCATAATTCTCACTGCCTAATGTATAGCCCTTCCTTTCATTTATTTTGATTTTCAAACAATGTAGACAAAATAATTCTTTAACAGCTTCTTTTGTAGAACATTCAAGCATAACCACTATATGGATATCTCTAATAATGGTGATGATTACTTCCACTTTCTAGGTTAATATTACATTGGATATATTGAATTTCATAATTACTCTTCATAGTAGTTAGAGAAAAGTAATCAATCAACAAATCATCTGCTATTGATTTAAAACAGTGCTGGCTCATTGTGGGCGTTTTGGTGCAGCAAGTTAAGTCATGACTTGGGACCCTGCATCCTGTACTGTAGTGCTGGTTAGAGTCCCAGTTCCTCTGCTTCTGCTCCAGCTTCCTACTAATGTACAGAGGTAGGCAGCAGATGGTCCTGCTACTCTTGTGGTGGCAGATCCAGATGTAATTTCTGAGTCCTGAATCCAGCTTGGCCTAGCATTAATTATTTCAGGCATTTGGAGAGAACCAATAAGCCTCTCTTTCGCGCTCGCTCTTCTCTCTTTCTCTTTACCTTTCAAATTAAAATAAATAAATATTACAAAAATGTGTTGGTTTCATTTGCCCCACCAAAATAATTATCTTTTATCTTCAGCAGCCATAGTTAAATTAATATCATATCTATAGATATGATTTATTTTATTTATTTGAATGGCAGAGTTATGGAGAGATGAGAGAGAGAGAGAGAGATCTTCCATTCTCTGGTTCACTTCCCGAAAGGCTGCAACGGCTGGGACTGGGCCAGGCAGAAGCCAGGAGCCATGAGGTTCTTCTGGGTCTCAATGTGGGTACAAGGGCCCAAACACTTGGGCCATCCCTCACTGCTTCCGCAGGCACATTAGCAGAGAGCTGGATCGGAAGTGGAGCAGCCAGGACTCAAACTGTTGCCCCTACAGGACACCAGCTCTGAAACCGGTGGCCTAACCTGCTATGCCACATGTTGGCCCCAGGAATTTATATTAATAAAAGATTAAAAATAATACCCTTGCAAAACAAATTATAAATATTTTTATTACTTACCATAAATCAATATTTTGAAAATGTGAACATTTTAGTATATTTCAAAAATACTTTTATTCTACAGGATTTTAAAATACTAATACTTTCATAAGGTACTTCTTTCTCTGATTTTGTTTGAGTCAAAAGTTTGACATTCATAACTTTAAAGTTAACCAGGTTGTAAAGTGCATTTCTAAAACATTTCAATTTTTTTCTTTTTAAAAATTATTTATTTTAAAGTCAGAGTCACAGAGATAGGAGAGACAGAGGCGGGGCAGATGGAGAGAGAAAGACAGAGAGAGATCATCTTTCATTTGCTGGCTCATTCCCCAAATGGCTGTAAAAGTCAAGTCTGGGCCTGGCTAAGCCAGGAGCCAGGAACTGCATCCTGGTCTCCCACATGGGTGGCAAGGGCATAAGTGCCTGGGCCTTCTTCTGCCATCTTCCCAGGCACATTAGCAGTCAGCTGGATAAGAAGCAGAGCAGGGAGGACTCAAATAGCACTCCAGTACCAGATGCTGGACTCACAGTGCCACAACCCCAGCCTCTGGGATTTTAAGTTTTTAAGATAGAAAAGAAATTAGGATTTAAATAAATAAATAGATGCTGGGTAATTGATTTGCTTATTATATTTAAGTGAATTTGTGAAAAATCATTTTTCTATATTTATTCCAAAATATTATTTAACTTGATATATTTCCCCTTTTATTTAGCTGCAATTAAGTAATTACAGCTCAAGGAAAATAATAAATTTGAAAATCCACATAATTGCCTTTCTTTTAACCACTTTAACAAATATATATAGCTTTTGGAATAAAATCATTGTCGTTTGCATACTTTTTAATGGCAAGACAGCAAGCTCAGTCCAAATAAATAAATTTGACAACACTTTCCAAAATGAATTAAACTGCAAATAATGTTCACATCTCACTGCTTTTTGCACTCCATTTCCCTGTCATGAGGTCTATTACAGAATACCACCTTGCATTCAGTAGTCACTTCCTTTGGTCCCCACTGTTCAGTGATCTTGTTTCTCAGATTCTGCTTATTTCTCATGACCTCACCAATTTTGAGGAGTAATGGTCGCACACATTGCAGAGCATGCCTCAGGCTGCGTTTGTCTTATCTTCCCTCCTAGTTAGTCTGTGGTCATGGAGCTTTTAACATTTCACAGAAGGGAAGTGGCCTCATCACAACTGCACTAGAAGTTACAGGATGTTCCTGACCCCTCTGGGGAGAGTACCTTTGATCCCTCGGTTTATGTATTATTTGTCAGTTTTTCCAGGTCTCTCTTTGAGGTTAATGTTGTTCCTGTCTACACTTTGTGATTTGCAAGTGAGTCACTAAGTCTAGATCACATACTAAAAGAGAAGTTATCAAAATTTCTCTGGCGGGGAATTGCTTATTATATTTGGAATTTCTTCCTAGAAAGGTTCTGTTTCTTCCTATTTATCTATTCTGTTATTTATTTATGTCAAAGTAACCCATGCATGTTTATTTTATATTTTATTGATACTCCAGTAATGTGTTATTTATTGCTCAAGTTGTTCCAGTTTGGGCCATTGGGAACTGTTTGAGGTTGAATATAGTTTTCCTTGGCATAATCCCATCCTTTTGCTTTCTGGGCACTTCCTTGAATTATGGTATTGTTAGGTAGTAAGTCAGTTATGAGCTTATGTGTGTATGACATAAAGGCCTAAAGAGAAGACATCTATGTCCAGCATACACATCTGCTGACAATGTTTCAGGGGCAGCCCGGTATTCACATTCTGCCCTGCCCCCTTCTACCTGATAACCTGCCAGGTGGAGATCCCCGCCCCTTCTGCCTGACAAATCTTCCACAATCTCCCAGATGCAGCCCAGTATCTGCATTTCAAACACCCTGATCCGGATCCCGATTCTCTAGGGGGTCCTGCTCACCCTTCCTCTGAACCCAGGATGGCGCTAGCTAGGCTTCCTCCTGTCTGATACCTTCAGGGGAAAACTCAGATAGGAGCTTCTTAATATTTACAGCCATAAAATCCTTTGTTTCAGGAGGAGATGTGTGAAGACAAAGACCCATCTCCTTAAACCACCCCCCCACCCCCACCCCCCGGCCTCAACCAGACTGCATGCTCAGCCCTCTGCCTCTCTGCTGAGCTGCCCACCTGGTCTGGCCAGGTGTAATCTCTCCAGTCAACCATGTAACCTCCACCCCTCCTCCAGTCTCTCAGGCTCTGTCTGGAGAGGTGCCCATCCATCCTTACGGATGTCCCTTCCCTAATAAACCCTGCTATTTTACCTCCCACTACTCTCTGTCTCACGGCTGAATTCGTTCTTGCGCGAAGACAAGAACCCTGCAATTTCTCCGGTAACAGTATTAAAAGAATTTCCAGACTCATCTTATTTTTCCTGGCTTTGCTTTTCAATCAGCCCTTTCTCTTAGAAGTACTGCTTCTTTTTTTTTCTTTTCTTTCTTTCTTTTTTTTTTTTTTTTTTTTTTTTGAAAGGCAGAGTAAGCAGTGAGAGAGACAGAGAGAAAGGTCTTCCTTTTTCCATTGGTTCACCCCCCAATGGCAGCTGTGGCTCGCATGCTGTGGCCAGTGCACTGCGCTGATCCAAAGCCAGGAGCCAGGTGCTTCTCTTGGTCTCCCATGCAGGTGCAAGGCCCAAGGGCTTGGGCCATCCTCCACTGCACTCCCGGGCCACAGTAGAGAGCTGGACTAGAAGAGGAGCAACTGGGACAGAATCCGGCGCCCCGACTGGGACTAGAACCCTGGGTACCAGTGCCTCAGGCGGAGGATTAGCCTATTGGGCCTCGGCGCTGACCAGAAGTACTGTTTCTATTAAGGAGAGAATGGTATTTCGCACTAGGGGCCGGGCTCAGGTTGTACCTGTTGTTATTAGGGTGTTATTTATTCAAGGCCCTCACAGCAAACTACTGATATATTCATGTAGACTGATTTGTGCATGCATGCATATCTATAATTGTTTTTATATGTATACACTTGCATTGTATCAAGCTAAGAACTGTCGCTCCCCCTCTTCGTGGAGGAACGACACAGGACCCTGCGCTGTTCTTTTGTCTGCTCGGCCCTCCCCGGGTTTGCTGCTGGTTCTTCCCGGGTTGGCTACTGTCCCTTCCACCTCCGTGGAAGGGTGGTTCCCCCTGGCCACTTTCCCCACTTCCGTAGGGGAGCGGCACACCACCGGCCGGCTCTCTCGGGGGCTGCACAGGTGTTCCTTCAGATAGATGTTCCTCTTAGATGTTCCTGGTGCATATTGTCTCTCTCCTCCTTTATAGTCCTCTTCCACCAATCCCAACTCGGCTGCCCACACGCCGAGTACGCTGCTCTCCTCCAATCAGGAGCAGGATCAGCTCCTGGAGGTCATCACTCAAGTTGGCGAGAGGCAGCTGCGTAGAAGCTGTTTTCTCCTCTCCCAGTGCCACATTGTGGGAGAGCAGATGCATAGAATAAGTCTTAATTCCAGTAACTCAGTCCAGTCCGGGTTGCTCCCCACAAGAACAAATTCCTAACTGTCTCTAATCTAATCTTATAGTTTATGCCAACTTCTTACTTATCTTTAATTTTCGCTTCATCAGTGGGGAGATTGTTTCCTATCGTAAACACATATCTATATACCTATACAAACAAATATACGTATAAAGAAATTTCACAGTATTTAACTGTGTTTCTATAAGAAATTAATATACAACTTCAGTACACTTTTTATGTATGGTTTATTTTACCTTCAGCTTTTCACATTCTAGTCAAAATAACTTTTACCAAAATTATTTAGACTGGTTCCTTTTCTTTCTCCCTTTCAGTCTGGTTTCATAATATATTTGTCATGTAGTAGGTTTATTTATCTTGTTTTAAATATTCATTTATTTGAAAGGCAGAATTACAGGGAGACAGAGGCAGAGAGAGAGAGAAGTCTTTCATCTGCTGGTTCACTCCCCAAATGGCCACAATGGCTGGAGCTCGGCCTATCCGAAGCCAGGAACCTGGAGCTTCTTCCCGGTCTCCCATGCGGGTGCAGGGGCCCAAGGACTTAGGTCATCTTCCACTGCTTTCCCAGGCCACAGCAGAGAGCTGGGTCTGGAGAAGAGCAGCCGGGATACTAACTGGTGCCCACATGGGATGTTGGCACCGCAGGCAGTGGCTTTACTGCCCATGGCACAGCGCCTGCCCTGTAGGTTGATTTCTGAAGGTCTACATCTTTTTTCTGAGACTTTCTGATGTCCTGGTTCACACATATTGAAGTTCCACACTTCTAACATCCAGTTCTATGAATTTTTACAGATGTAAGCAGCCATACATTTGCCACCACAGGCCTGTAGAGAACAGCCTTTCCACTTTGAAACTGCTTCTCTGTGATCTGTTTACAGAAAATCACTTTCCACCCACCAGAGCCCAGTGAGCATTAATCTCTTTCCAGTCTCCAGAGTGGTTTTCCTTAATTAAGAAACAATTAACCTACACAGTTCACCCTGTTAAAGTGTATAATTTTGTGGTTTTAAATTTCGGAACATTTTAATCATGGCACAAAGGAATTCCATGCAAAGTTACTCCCCACTCTTCCCTTCCCATAGCCATTATCAAATAATAATTAACTTTCTGATTCAAATTATCACATATTTTTGGATATTTCAAAGCAATGAACTCACATAAAGATTTTTCAGTATTTTGTCCGTTCATTTCTCTTACGTTTTCAGGGTTCCTGGATAACATATATCAGTGCTTCATTACATTTTTGACTAAGTAATTTTCCACTGTATGGATAGACCCTAATTTGTTTATTCATTCAATATACTTGGGTAGACAATTGGGATATGTTTTACTTTTAGCTATTGTGAATAATGCTATTAAGAAGCTTCATGTACAACAATTTTGCACGCAAACGTCAATTCCCTTGGATATACATCTAGAAATGCAATTGCTGGGAAAAAAATGCCAGAATTTCAACAAGTTAGCTACATTGTTTTGTGTTTACACAGCAATGCTTGAGGTTTCCAATTTCCCCATATTTTCATCAACATTCATTCCTTAGTGCTGACTGCAAAGGAGCACAATGGAATTTGCTAGATAATGGAACTCCTATAATTTGATGGTGGTGCTAGTGACAAACTATATGTATTTGCCAGTAGGCAAAGACTTTTACACTAAGGAAGTTTAACTATGCTGTGTATAAATTACTAATAAAATAATTTTTAAAATTTTGTTGTATCAATTAAAAAATACCTTTGTAATACAGAAATATCACCAGGAAGATACCTGCTGTAATTAGAGAAATCTGATTCAGTAAATTGTCTTTGTGGTACATGTAAATTTTAAAGATGATAACTTTATGCAAGGATTATGATTAAATACTAAAAATTCCCTAAATATTTACACTTATTTAGTATGAATTTATCTAGTTTTCCTTAAAATCAAATACTCTGAATTGAACATGTACTGAAATCTCACACTGTAATCCATAAATATGTACAATTATTGTTATTAAATAATATAAAATAGAAAATAGAAAAAACCCAAGGGCAACTATTAAATTTAACATATAATATAAATCTAGGCATATTAGGAACTATCTATAACTGCCAAATAAAGTTCAATTTTCTTAATTTGGTTATCTTTCTTTACAGTTTAAATTATGGAAGCTAATTAATCAAATAAAGCATTCTATAATATTAATATCTACTTATTACTAGTTATTGAATGTGTGATCAGTAAATCAATTTCCTGCCATGTAGGCATTTCCAGCACACTGGAGAAGAAAGGCTTACATCAGACGAGTTCAGTAAAAATTACCAACTAATGTGAATTTGAAGGTGGCAGATCATATTGCACCCGTGCTTTCACTGAATGCCCTCATCATTTTTCTAACTCAATTTATTTAGATAAATATTGCTAATGACTTGTTATTATACAAGTCTTTAGATTAATGAACTCTGAACAATTGCTCAAGAAATTCATCGTTAAATGTTTAACTTTTACTCAAATGTTGTCTGTCCCATATTACTAGCTACAGCAGCTCTGCTCAACAAAAATTTACTCAGATTTCTAGACAAATGATAAACTTTTCCTTGCTTTGGTAATTTTCCCCACAATATATTGAAAAAAATAAAAAGAAAATGCGTTAAAATTAGATTATTAACTATGTATCTTTAATAAGTCAATTTACACATGCGAATCTAATTTCTACTTGCTATTATAAAGCAAAATGTTTACATCAATGGAAAACTATTCAATGTCTAGAGAACGCCTCGCTGGTGCTTGAAGTTTTCCTTTGCCTTTGAACTCTATTATAAATCTGTTATGGCTGGCAAAGATGACCATGCAAAATTATTCCTGTGGGTATTCAAATGTTACCTTGATCAGCATCTTTTCAGTTGACAAATCCCTTCCCCACAGAAAAAAAATATAATTATGCCTTCATTTACATATTCATTTCAATATTCCTGATTTATCAATGTGTCTTTTTTTTGGATTCCTTTTTGAAACAATTAAGGTATCATCTTGATTCTTCATGAGTTGATAACATCTCTAATACATATCTAATTTTGTATCTGTTTCTAGGTCATGGTTCGATTCTGTTTTTAAAAAATATCTATTAAGGCCAGCGCCGTGGCTCACAAGGCTAATCCTCCGCCTGTGGTGCCGCCACCCCAGGTTCTAGTCCTGGGTGGGGCGCCGGATTCTGTCTCGGTTGCTCCTCTCCCAGTCCAGTTCTCTGCTGTAGCCCAGGAAGGCAGTGGAGGATGGCCCAAGTGCTTGGACCCTGCACCCACATGGCAGACCAGGAAAAAGCACCTGTCTCCTGGCTTCGGATTGGCGCAGCGCCAACTGCAGCATGCCGGCCATAGTGGCCTTTAGGGGGTAACCAACGGAAAAAGTAAGACCTTTCTCTCTCTCTCTCTCTCTCTCTCTCTCTCACTGTCTAACTCCACCTGTCAAAAAAAATTAAAATTTAAAAAAAATTTTTAAAAATATGTATTAATAGTGTTCTCCCTGATTGCCTCAAATATTTCTATGAAAGTATGAAGTGAACCAAAACGTTACACAGAGCTATTAGAAGCAGAGGAGAAGCAGAGGTCAGTGTGCGCCTGAGTTTTGAGGGAGTGTTTACTGGTAAAGCACTGAAGGAGTATATAGAGGGAAAAAGAAGGGCGAAAATGTGGTGTTGTGAAGCATGTCAAGCGGCTACACTTAGGACACCCGCATCCCATATCTGGGTGCCAGGTGAGAGCCAGCTATTCTGCTTCCAATCAAACACCCTGCTAATACACCTCCCACGTGGGAGACCCTGATGGAATTCCTAGCTCCTGGCTTTTGGCTTCAGCCTGGCCTACCCTGTGCCATTGTGGCGTACTGAGGAATGAATCAGCATATGGAAGAACTCTCTCTCTTTCTCTCTCTTTCCCTCCCTCCCGCCCTCTCTCCCTCCCTTCCTCCTTCCCTCTGTCATTCTGCCTTTCAAATAAATAAATTTTTAAAAAGAAGTTGAAAGATATTCTGATCCACAGGGTAGGACTCTGGATAATACAATACCCCACAAGAAAGATTGTACCTCTGGCAAGCTAAATAGTGGGGTTTCGGGATTCTTATATTGCTGAAAATCTACTAAAGAGCACTCCCTGAAGGAGTGGTGTTGTAATTTCCTAGTGAAGTGCCTCCCAGATTCAAGAGCAATTCTCTGAAGATACTTGGTAGCTATTACCAGTGAACCCTCAGAATACTGGGGAATGATTTAAGGAGTTTAGGCAGTCCAACTCCACATCCACATTCATAAAAATATCCAAGTCCAGGGTGTCATAGACGAAAGACTGCATGCATTAAGCATTCAAATTTATAAAATTATATTTACATTTACCAAACAACCATAATAACTATTTTAGCAAAGGTTTTTATTACTCTTACATGCAAAGCTACTATTACATAAAACTATTTCAGATCTCATCTTTTGGCTTTTTGCTGTTGTTTTCTGAAACAACTTCCCTTCTTCAGAAGAACCAAAGGAAGACTGTGAAGGCCACAACATATATGTGGTTGACCCCAATACAAACATGTGCAGAGAAAACTTACAAAAGAAGAAATAAATACAGAGTAACAAGTTGAATACCTGGACCTAACTCTTAACTCTAGTTTCCTGCTAATACAGACTCTAGGAGACAGTGGTCATGGTCAATGAGGGAGCAGACCAAGGTTGAATTCCCCCTCTCAGCTCTGCCCTGGCCTCAGCCCAGGTCTGGGCTCAGCCCTAATCATAGAAGGAATTTAAGGACTGAGCCAACAGATGGTTTGCCGTGTCTCATAAATAAACTAATTAGTTAATTAATTAATATTTTTCAACAAAACTGGTAGTGGGCAGGCAATTGATTCAGTCTTTGAGAAGCTGCTTGGGATTTTCACATCTCATATCAAAGAAACTTGGCTTAATTATCGGCACCACTTTTGATTCTAGCTTCCTAGTATTGCACACCTTGGGAATAAGCAAATTATGGTTCAAGGAGTTGGCTTCCTGCCACCCACATGAGAGACTGATACTGAGTTCCAGCTCTCTGAAATAAGCTGAATCAGACCTGGTTTTAAGGTATGTTTTTAGGGAGTGAATCAGCCTCCATCTCTCTAACTTTCATGAGAAATGAAAATAAATAAATAAAAAATTTAAAAGCGGTAGTAAAAGAGATTGATACATCAAAAGGCCTTGAAGTAAAACACTTCCAAAATTGAAAGATAGAAGAAATATGTAGATGGCTTATTAAGATGTAAACCCATTATTTAATTCACCAGCAATAAAAAAGTGCCTACACAGTACAATTAATTCTACTGTGGTAGGGTTTAGAGATTTATTTGACAAACTTTGAAAAGTTTCTCATGTATAAAATGGTGGTAATAAAGAAAGAAGAAAGCATGTATTCATAGATATAGCCATGAAAAAGTCAAATCTTTCTTGAGTAAATAAAGTTAAGGTAAAGAAAAATCTGAGTTTAGTCATAGCATCATTGCTTCAATTTTTGGCCTCACTCTTAACATGCCAATGATACTCAAGATTTTATATCTTCAAGTCCTCTAAAGCTGTAGGAATATTCATTTAATGTTTGCCATAAACCTCTTCAATGGACTGTATAGGGTACAGTATTAAAAAACATGTTAGTCCTTATTTCTTTTATCAAGAATTATCCTTAACTTTCTTGGCCAAATAAATGTAATTCAAGATTGTAATATGATTAACACATGAGATCACAGTATGAGCCGAAATATACAGCCTTAAAAATGTTCTGCTTCATTAAATCTTAATAATATATTTTAATTATCAGAGTAGTTCTTGCTCCAACACAGAATACCCAAACAAGCACACAGAAAAGGATATTTTTTCAGAGACACTCAGCTTATTTATACGGAAAGATCACATTTAAGGTGTAATTATTTCATGACTAAGCCTGGGGAGGTATTCATTTTCCAAATTTCCAAAATTTTCAAGTGGCGATCAGGAAACAATGGATTGACATGGTAATAGCTAAATGACAGTTCTGTCCTGGTCACTTAGAAGACTTCAGGAACTTGTCTACAGTCAAAGCTGGTGAAAATCTTGCTTTTGTAACATGAAAAAGGGCTTGGCCCTTTGCAGCTCAGAGAAACTTCTCACTCAGGAATCATAGCTTACAATATGAACCATCTTAAATAAGTAGGAGCTGTTATCTTGTTACCCTCCGCTCAGAGCTAATTGTTCTAAATAGGAATTGCAATTCAGAGAGGTCGTGGTAGCTCATTTTGAAATTATTCTAATTCCATGCCTGGGCAATCATTCCCATTCCAAAGCTATTCTAATGAAAGCCCTCACCCCACAAAATGAAAACAATTCAGACATACCTTTGGATCTTTAGAGGACATTATTTCAATATGTCTTGAAAGAAGTAAAAATATTAACATTTGTATTCTCTTTAATCCTTAAAGTATGAATTTTGTTATTCTGTGTACTATGTGCTAGAAAATATTTTTTAAAACCTACATAATTTCCTTTTTAAAAAAATACCAGTAGGAATAGTAATGCAAATTAAGTTCATAACCTGCCACTTTTGTACCTTTCATCTTACTGTTATTTATGGCAGAAATAGCTATTTTCAAATAAAGCCTATTGTATACAGGAATAATTTTATCAATTTTAAATATCTTTATACAGTCTTACATTGAGGTCATGTTCTCTAGCAAAGCCTATTCTCCTCTAATGAAATACCTGTGAGCATTTGAGAAAAAGCCAGGCATTTTCACTGTGATTTGAACAAAAAGAGGAAAGCACAGTTATTTTATAAGCCTGCTAATAATTAAGTGGAGATCTAAAGGGTCAATTTGTAATAAGCATTTTTAAAGAGGTAAGCTCATTTTGCTGAATTGAACTTGTAATTGCCCATTGAATATTTGCATATGAGAATTATCTGCTTTCTCAATATAGTGGGTTAAAACTGGAATTATTCTGTTTTCAACATATTTCTTTCTTTTTTTTTTCTTTTTTTTTTTTTTTTTTTTGACAGGCAGAGTGGATAGTGAGAGACAGAGAAAGAAAGGTCTTCCTTTTGCCGTTGGTTCACCCTCCAATGGCCACCGCGGCCAGCGCGCTATGGCCGGTGCATCGCGCTGATCCGAAGGCAGGAGCCAGGTGCTTCTCCTGGTCTCCCATGGGCTGCAGGGCCCAAGGACTTGGGCCATCCTCCACTGCACTCCTGGGCCACAGCAGAGAGCTGGCCTGGAAGAGGGGCAACTGGGACAGAATCCGGCGCCCCGACTGGGACTAGAACCCGGTGTGCCAGCGCCGCCAAGTGGAGGATCAGTCTATTGAGCCGCGGCATCAGTCTATTTTCAACATATTTCAATGCATCTACATGTGCATAGTGAATTGAAGAAACAGGGTCACTACATGGAAAAACATTATCATTTTCTGAAATGTATTGAATATAAAGGAAAATGGTATTTAAAAGGGAGTTATGCATATCTAATTTCAAGTTTCCATTATAATTTTAGTTCTTATGATGTAGATTATTTGGCATCCAAAACCATGGGCAGATACATCAAATATTCAGACCATCTAACTCCTTAAGTTAACATAGGTGACGTGTGATTTGTGTGCTATGTATCACAAATCTCTGTCCAAATGTGTGACTTTAATAGAATACACAAGATTTTCAGTTCTATTTATTTCAGTATGATTTTATTAATATGAATCTAAAAAACCATATCTCTCTGCTGTCTAAATACATTTTTGTTGTTATTTATTATTTTATGCATAATTTTAATTGAAAAATTAAAGGTGATGAAAGTATTGAAAAATAAAATCTGCAAATAAAAAATGCCACAACTTTTCTACAAACTTTATTAATTTAATTTTTTATCAAAACCTCTACTTTTTATTATGACTTCTTTCTTGTCAAGTATGTACAAACTTATTAACCACAAGTTTATTGAATGTAACTGTTTTCTACCTTCTTTTTTAATCTTTTTAATTATTGATTATTCATTTAATTTTTAATTAGATTTTTCCCAAAGAAACTTTTTATTTAAGCAATATAAACTCCATGCATTTCATAAATAGGACGTTTGGAATATAGAGATTCTTCCCACCATACTCTCCCACCCCTCCTCCTCTTCGCTCTCCGATTCCCAGTCCCATTCTCCACTAACATCCATTTTCAATTAACTTTATACACAGAAGACCAATTCTATACTAAGTAAAGAGTTCAACAATTTGCATACACACAAAAAAAGAACAACCTTTTTCAATGGTTGAGACAAGGGTGCTTCAAAGTCAATGCATCTCAAAGTTAATTTCACTTCCTTTTTTTTTAAAGAAACTAAATTAAGAAGCACCCAATAATGATACATCTTATTTCTCAGAAGTTTCAGTTATGCCTAAGTGTCCAACTCCATTGCTTGTTTTCATAGGTGCTTCCTTAATTAATGATAAAATCATTCTCAAGGACTTACTTTCTTTTAATGTGTTAAGTGCAGGATATTCTTATGTCTCATAAGTTATGGTTATGTCTAAGTGCTCTCCCTTATTTTTAATAGACATTATTTTTTAAAGTAGTTTTGGATTTATAGAAAGAAATAAAATAGTACAACAGAGTTACAGTATAACTTGTCAAGTACACAGAGGCCAGGAAAATACATGTGAATAGGCAACTGTAAGTCAAGTTTCTCATTATGGTGGTCAACATTTACCAACGGGGCTTTCCAACTTTCTTGGATGGTTACACACAAGCCGCTCCTGGCCAGTAGCTTAACATAGACGCCCCACTATGCCGACCTTCTAGAAATAAAAGTCCTCTCTGCCTTGTCCAGGGTCATATCCTTCCCTTGTTTGGACCAACAATTTAAACTGCCACCTCTGTGCCTGTTGTATTATTCATATTTCCCTAAATATATCTTTTTAACTAGTCTCTTTGTCTTACACCCATTTCAGCTATAATCAACTGTAATTTGAGCACTGTAGAAAGAGTAAATTACAATTTCATGATTGAATTTCCGTCATTTAGTGGGCCCGTTTCCCTGCGATGTGTCTTTCACAGATGTTTATTTGTTTGCTTTTTCTCCCTTAGGTAAGACAGGAGGGAAGAGAAGGCTGAAGCTGTGTGATTTCTCCTCTGCTAGATCTGAGAAGGTTCTGAGAAGGGCTTCTTGGGAAAAAAGTCCTTGGCTATACAAGCACTCGGGGAGTGTTTCAAAGTATTTACTTTTCTCTCTCTCTCTGCTCTCTCCATCGGAAACATAAAGGCACTTTCATAGATGTTCACCATAAAAACAGATTTCCTGAACATAAAATCCATAAATGAGGGGAGGTCCTTTTAAGACTGTTCTCCCAGGGCTTTTTGTTCCAAAGTAAGTTTTTCCCAGGATCCTGAATTCATAAAAATCATTACTTAAATATTCCTAGCAGTTCATGGCTTAAGTTACTTCTGCTCCATTTAAGTTAATCTCTATGCTTTTCTGTATTTATTTCTTTCCACATTTTCAAATGTCTTTTTGCTCTGTGGTCTAAATCATCTAAATCTAAGACAAGTGCTTTATAGTTTAAGCTACAGTTTTTCTATTGATCAGATGGAAGTGACGGTTTCTGCTGTCTTTTCATGTCTAATCAAAAACTTCTATCTTCATTATTGCTAATATAGAAGCCAAGATGATATATGCCATTTTTTAAAATTTTCTATTTCCCTCTGAGCTAAGTGATTTCTCAAAATAAAGCATGCCACCTTTTATATACAAGGTATTAGTACTGCAATATTAACAATTTTTCTTGTTATTCAAATGAATTCCTTTCCATACCACAGAACATTTTTAATAATATTTGAAGCATTCTGAGCGGGTTTTTCTTCTAGTGCATTATGTTATCTCTAGTGTGGGTCTGATGCTTGTTATCCATTTTACCAACAAACCCCATACATAGTAACATCTTTAGAAATGATTCTGTTTATTCTACATCAGTGTATGGAAATTAACTTTGGACTAGATCAGATAATTCAATCAGATGAACCAACAGATACTTTTCTTTACTCCTTGTATAAAAGGGCCATGCAGCTAATTTCTCCTGGGCTAAGAAAGTTGCAGTACAGGGAACATAGAGATAATCAGAAATTATGAAATTATGATTATCCAAACAACTTGTTAGAATATCAGCCTCTTATTATTCATATATAAATATCTTATAATGTTAGAAAATTTTTAATGCTAGTAATTGAATTTTTTTCTGATACAGTATCTATTTTCAAAGCTATTCATATTTCTTGGCATTATAAATACCATAGACTGGGAGTTTTCCTACAGCTTATGAGAGTTTTACATTTTATTAAGAAAATATTTCCAGAAATTGGATTATAATACAAAGAGTATTATGCTTTAACATATATAGTTGTGGCCGGCGCTGTGGCTCAGCTGGTTAAAGCCCTGGCCTGAAGCACTGGCACCCCATATAGGTCCTGGTTCTAGTCCTGGCTGCTCCTCTTCAGATCCAGTGCTCTGCTATGGCCTGGGAAAGCAGAAGAAGGCCCACGTCCTTAGGCCCCTGCACCCATGGAGAAGACCCAGAAGAAGCTCCTGGCTCCTCGCTTCAGATCAGCACAGCTCCTGCTGTTGCGGCCATCTGGGGAGTGAATCAGCAGGTGTAAGACCTCTCTCTCTGTCTCTACCTCTCTCTGTAACTCTGTCTTTCAAATAAACAAAATAAGTCTTAAACATTATATATAGTATAGGCAAATTCCTTTTCAAAATATTTTCTATAGAGGCAGACATTTGGTTTTGCAGGTAAGATGTTGAATAAAATACCTCTGTCTCACATTGAACTGCTGAAGTTCAGTACTCAACTCTGGCTCAACTCAATATGCAACTCAGCTCTGGCTCCTCTGACTTCGGCTTCCAGATGATGATGCAGACCCTGAAAAGCAGTGGTTGACTCAAGTAATTGGATTCCTGCCAGGCACATGGGAAACCTGGACTGAATTCTTCACATTTGCAGGAATTTGGGAAGTGAAACAATGGATTTGAGATCTCAAAAATGTAGAATTTTTGGACACTATTACCATAATCAGTATTGTATAATATGTTTCATCTTATCACACCACTGTCAAAACTAGGTATTTCTTCCATGAAATACATACTATCCAACTTCAATATAAATATGAAAAAAGAAACCCAAAGCAAAGGACCTGCAGCTGGATTTATGTTTCCATGATTGCAAACTTAGCTTAAATGATAGTATAAGCTAGACTACGTTATCATCTATTTTCTTTCCACGTGTTTATTTAGGTTTTAATGGAAATTGTCTAATTATGTTATTTCTCATGAGATTTTATATTATATAGGCTACTTTAATACATAAAAGGATACTGAATTTGATCTATTTATTTAACTTTTATGCTGATTTGCTTTTTAATTATTTTTGTTTGTTTTTAACATTTCATTTGTTATACATATTTCATGTATTTCATATATACAGATTTAAGAATGAAATGACACTTCTATCCTCCCTCTACTTCATGCTCCAACACTTCCTCCTCCCTCTCACATGCCCACTTTTAATTTTTACAGAGATCTATTTTCACATTAATTAATCATCATATAGCTAACCCTACACTAAGTAAGAGTTCAACAAATAGTATGAAGAAAAAAAAAAGAAATAGCAGCACTGTTCATCAATGGAAGAGACAAGACAAGGGTTGTAAACAGTCATTGAATCTCAAAATGTCTATTTCAGTCCTATCTACTTCATCGCAGATGCTCTATTAGTTACCTTGGACCAGGGAAAGCATATGGTATCTGTCTTTTTGGGACTGGCTTATATCAAGAGTATAATACTTTCCAGTTGTGATTATCATGTTGCAAAAGGAAGGATTTCCTTTTTTTGTACATGTGGGTAGTTCTCTATAGTGAATATATAAAATAATTTCTTTCTCCAACAGTTGATGGACATCTGGGTTGATTCCATATCTTAGCTATCGTGAACTGTGCTGCAATGAACATGGGGATACAGACAACTGTTTCATATAGTTATTTCTTTTGGTTTCGGTAAATTCCCAGGAGTAGGATACCTGGATCATATGGTAGGTCTACATTTAGATGTCTGAGGTATTTCTGCACTGTCTTCTACAGTGGCTGCAGCGGTTTACATTAAAACACCAACAGTGAACCAGAGTATCTTTTCCCCAAATCTTAGTCAGCATTTTTCAATTGTTGATTTCTGCATGACTCCCATTCTAACTGGAGTGAGGTCAAATCTCACTGTGGTTTTGAATTTCATTTCCCTGATACCAGTGATCCTGAGCATTTTCTCAAGTGTCTGTTGGCCATTTTAATTTTCTCTCTTGGAAAAGGCCTGTTCAAGTCCTTTGCCTGATTCTTAACTGGATTGTTTGTTTTGTTGTTGTTGAATTTCTTGAGCTCTTAATACATTATGGCTGTTAATTTAAAAAAATTTTTTTTTGACAGGCAGAGTAGAGTGGACAGTGAGAGAGAGAGAGAGAGAGAGAGAGAGAAAGGTCTTCCTTTTCCATTGGTTCACCTCCTGATGGCCGCTCTGGCCAGTGCACTGTGGCTGGCACAGTGTGCCGATCCAAAGCCAGGAGCCAGGTGCTTCTCCTGGTCTCTCATGTGGGTGCAGAGCCCAAGGACCTGGGCCATCCTCCACTGTCCTCCCAGCCCAAAGCAGAGAGCTGGACTGGAAGAGGAGCAACCGAGAAAGAATCTGACGCCCCGGCTGTTAATTTTTTATCAGTTGATTAGTTTGCAAATATTTGCTCCCATTCTGTTGGTTGCCTCTTCACTTCATTGAGTGTTTCTTTTTCAGTACAGGAGTTTCTCACCGTGATGTAATCCCATTTGTCAACGTTGGCTTTGATTGTTCTTCTGGGATTTTTTCCAAGAAGTCTTTGTCTATGCCAATGTCTTGCAGAGTTTTCCCAGTGTTCCTTAGTAATTTGATTGCATTGCATTTAGATTTAGGTCTTTGATCCATTTTAGGTGGATTTTTATGTAAGGTTTGGGTCTAGTTTCGTACATCTGCAGGTGAATATCTAGTTTACCTAGCACCATTTTTGAAGAGCCTGTCCTTGCACCAGGGATTGATTTTAGCTCCTGTGTCAAGGTAAGTTGGTTGTAGATGCATGGGATGATTTCTGGCATTCCTAACAATTTCCATTGGTATACCCATCTGTTGTGTTATAACCAGGCTGTTTGATAACTTCTTTCATGAGAAGTGAGAATTTTATATTTTTTATATATATCTTTTTTGGGAATATCATTCTTTGTAAATACTCTTTTTTTTTTTTTTTTTTTGACAAGCAGAGTGGACAGTGAGAGAGAGAGAGACCGAGAGAAAGGTCTTCCTTTTTTTGTTTACCCCGCAATGGCTGCTGCGGCCGGCGCACTGCGACCAGCACACCGTGCTGATCCGAAGCCAGGAGCCAGGTGCTTCTCCTGGTCTCCTATGTGGCTGCAGGGTCCAAGGACTTGGGCCATCCTCCACTGCACTCCTGGGCCACAGCAGAAAGCTGGACTGGAAGAGGAGTAACCGGGACAGAATCCGGCACCCCGACCAAGACTAGAACCCAGGGTGCCAGCGCGCAGGCAGAGGATTAGCCAATTGGGCTGCGGCGCAGGCCCAGGCTGTTTTGATAACTGGCCTATAGTATGACTTTAAATCAAATATTGTCATGCCTCTAGTTTTGTTTTTGTTGTATGAGATTGCTTTAGCTATTTCCATATGCATTTTAGCATCATTTTTTCTAGATCTGGAACAATGTCATTGGTATTTTTATTGGGATCACATTGAATATGTAAATTATTTTTGTTATTATGGACATTTTGATGATGTTGAGTCTTCCAATCCATGAATATGGAAGATTTTTCAATTTTTTAGTGTCTTCTTCTGTTTCTTTCTTTCACGCTTGACATCCTTGATTAAATTTATTCTTTTTGAGACTATTGTGAATGGACTGATCTTAAAAGTTCTTTCTCAGGCATGACATTGTGTCTATAAAAGCTACTGATATTTCTTTGTTGATTTTGTATCCTCCCACTTTACCAAACTCTTTTATGAGTTCCAATAGTCTCTTAGTGGAGTCTTTTGGATCCCCTATATATAGAATCATGTCATCTCTAAATAAGGATAGCTTGATTTCCTCCTTTCCATTTTGTATCCTTTTGATTTCTTTTTCTTGACTAATGGTTCCAACTAAATCTTCCAGTACTGTGTTGAATAGCAATGGTGAGAGTGGGCATCGTTGTCTGGTTCTGGATTTTTCCCATTCAGTGGAATGCTGTCTGTGGTTTTATCACAAATAGCCTTGATTGTGTTGAGGAATGTTTCTTCTATTCCAATATGCTTAAGATTTTTCATCATGAAAGAATGCTATATTTATCTAATAATTTCTTTGTATCTATTGAGATAACCATATGGTTTTTGTTTTTCAGTTTGTTAATATAATGAATCACATTGTTTGATTTGTGAATTTGAACCATCCCTGCATATCCAGGATAAATCTCACTTAGTCCATGTGAGTTATCTTTCTGAAATGTTTTTGGATTCAATTACCTAATATTTTGTTGAGGATTTTTGCATCTGTGTTCTTCAGGGATAACGGTCTATCATTTTCTTTCTCTGTTGCATCTTTTTTTGGCTTAGGAATTAATGAGATGAACGTTCACAGAAAGAGTTTGGGAGGATTCCCTTCCTTTCGACTTTTTTGAATATATTGAGAAGGCTGGAATTAGTTTTTTAAATGTCTGATAAAATGCAGCAGTGAATCCATCTGGTCCTGGGCTGTTCTTTGTTGGGAGGATCTATTACTGATTCAATTTCTGCTTTGGTTATTGGTCTGTCAAGTTTTAGATGTCTATATGACTCAATTTTGGCAGATAGTGTTTGGCTAGGAATCTATCCATTTCTTCTAGGTTTCCCAATTTGTTGGCATATAGCTCTTTGTGGTAAATCCTGATGATTCTTTTTATTTCTGTAGTATCTGATGTTACATTTCCTTTTTCATCTCTGATTTAACTGGTTTGGGTCTTCTTTTTTTGGCTGTTATGCCAATGGCATTTCAATTTTATTTTTTTAACAACAAGTTCTTTGTTTTGTTGATCTTTTGTATTTTTTGGAGGATTTCAATTTTGTTTCTTCTCTAATTTTACTTATTTCTTTTCTCCTACTGATTTTGAGTTTGATTCCTTGCTGTTTCTTCTAAGTCCTTGAGATGCATGGGTAGCTCATTTATTTGGTACATTTAGAATTTAATCATGTAAGCACTGAATGCTATAAACTTCCTCCTTAATACAGCTTTTGCTGTATTCCATAAGTTTTGATATGATGTGTTGTTGTCTTCATTTGTTCCCAGAAATTTTTTTATTTTTCTTTTGATTTCTTCTGTGACCCACTGTTCATTTAGGACCATGTTGTTCAGTCTCCACATGTTGCATGTAATCTAGATATTCTTGAATTTTTAATTTCCAGCTTCATTGCATTGTAGTCATAGAAGACTCATAGTATGATTTTGATTTTTTGAATTTGTGGAGATTTGCTTTATGGCTTAGCTTATGGTCTATCCTAGAGAAAGTTAATTGCTCTGATGTGAAGAATGCATTCTGTACCTGTGGAATGAATAGTTCTGTTGATATCAGTTAGTTCCATTAGGTCCATAGTGTTGATTAGCTCTGCTATTTCTTTGTTGATTTTCTGTTTAGTTGACCCGTCTATTGATGAAAGTGGAGTGCTGAAATCCTCCATTACTATTGTTTTGGAATCTAGAAATTCTTGCTGCTTCTAAGTAATAACTATTATACTGATTTTGTAGCAAACAATTTCCTTTTTATTATTCACTGTCTACTATTATTCAATAAGTTAAAAACACAAGTATGTTTTCCTATAAAGATTTTTTCAAAAGTCTGTTACATAGATCTGTATTTGTCCTGTTCATCATAATTTATATTTACAAACCTGAGCTATTTCCTTATAGAGTTTTTGAAGTATAAATTATGTTGAATGCTTAACCAGGGGTGTAGTCCATATGTTCCCATTTCTTGGCATTTCTTGAAAACAGGCAATACAAACAGAGACTGAATCAACTTTAGGCCTCAAGTTTCTGTTTGGCATGGTTATTGTTAGTTGACATAACATGAAGTGCATTGGCTTTCTGGTTCTCTCCAAGGTTTTCCTGTTGGTAACTATTAATATATACTTCCTATATCTATTCATTGAATATTGATTGGGAAATAATAATATTCTACTATCATCACTTCTTTTCATTCAGAATCTGAGATACTTTTACAATAGGACATTTTATACAGTGATACAGAAAGAATAAAAGATCATTCTGCCACTATTATTGCTATCTTTCTGAATCCTTCCTACAGATTTAGAAAATTTCCATTAAGAATACTTTGTATTCTTCATTAGTTTATGAAATATTTATTATTTATTTAGTTTACAGTTTATTCAATGCTTATGTATTTATTTATTGGTATTATCTTGATGGAAGTGGATAATAGAAAATCAAATGACCTAAAATTAAAAATATAAAGTGCTTTTTATCCCCATTTTAGCATTAATCATAATGCATGGATTTGAAAGGAATTGAAGCAATGATATAGCATCATTGGATGCAAATCATTCTATAGTGAATATTCAAATGATAGGTAATAGCATTATTTTTAGCAATTCAAATATTTAAAATATATTTCAAATATGCAATAATATGATAAAAATAAAATATTCTCTTTTCTGGTTACTCAAGGAACAATATGTGCTTCTGTAAATGTATTTATTTTAGTTTTCTGTTTATCTCCAACTATACCGAATCCATTATAATCAGATTAGGACAATCTTTCAATGTTTTAGTGGAAATGACCCTATAATATATCCATGAGCTTCTTTGATTAATTTCAAAAAGTTGCAAGTAATTTTGGAAACATAAGCAGATAGGAAATTCATACGGTGATAGCAAGGCGCTGTGACTCACTTGGTTAATCCTCTGCATACAGAGCTGAGCATCCCATATGGGTGCCAGTTCTAGTCCCGGCTGCTCCTCTTCCAGTCCACCTCTCTGCTGTGGCCCGGGAAGTCAGTGGAGGATGGCCCAAGTGCTAGGGCCCCTGCACCAGCATGGAAGACCGGAAGGAAGAACCTGGCTCCTGACTTCAGAGTTCTGGCCATACCAGCCATATTGGGGGGGTGAACCAATGGAAGGAAGACCTTTCTCTCTGTCTCGCTCTCTCACTATCTATAACTCTACCTGTCAAAAAAAAAAAAAAAAAAAACCAAGAATTCTCTTTTTCTCACAGAATTAATTTACATATCAATTCCTAAATACATCACTCAATATATATGTGATAAACTCCTAAAACACACATATTTTAAGTATTAATAATGACAACATTATCTAATTTTGAAAGGCTATTTTATTCTGCACATGATAGAGTATATGTATATATATATATGTTTTATGTATAATTATTTATGTAAAATAGCTAATTTCAAAATTACGCCCAATTTTGAATATCATTTGGTTTACTGTTTAGGAACAAGATCCTTATCTCTCAATATCTGGAGGCTTAATACTTTTTAGTAATAAAATCAATGATTTTGAAGCTGGTGCTGTGGTTTAGTGGGTTAGCCACTGCCTGCAGTGCCAGCATCCCATATGGGTGCCAGTTAAAGTCCTAGCTGCCCTACTTCCAATCCAGCACTCTACTATGGCATTGAAAGCAATGGAAGATGGCCCAAGTCTTTAGGCCCCTGTACTCACATGGGAGACCCAAAAGAAGCTCCTGACTCCTGGCTTCAGATCGGTGTGGCTCTGGCCATTGCAGCCATTTGGGGAGTGAAGCAGTGGATGGAATGCCAACCAATCTCTCTCTCTCTTTCTCTCCTTCTCTCTGCCTCTACCTCTGCCTCTCTGTAACCTTTCAAATAAATAAATGAATATTTAAAAATATCAATGATTTTCTTATATTTTAGTGGAAATTATTTTTCCTATGATGAAAAAAAATTTATCTTTTTTAGATGAGTTATGATATGTCAGTAAGTTTATGAAATATCAGTTAGATTAAAAAGTCAATTAAAATAAGTGCCATTATTTCATATATACATATTAAAATGCAAAAGATAATATTCATTTGGTTGTTAAAACAATACTTGAATAAAATTTGGCTAAAATAAACTGATACATTTTTGTCAACATATTTTATATAGGCAAAACTATAACTCACTATTTCACAGCGACTCAAAGGAAAGCTTTCATAACTAGTTTGTGATGAATATTATGTGACAGTTGATGCAGCAGAGGAAAAATGAATTAGTCAAAATAATTTAGAGTGCTGGTGAGCCAAAAATTTGACACTTCAATCATGTCCCCCCAAAAGTGTTTATGCATGCATTTTTAGTGTGAAAATGAGTCTCAACAAACCAAAAATCTATATTTGGCCCCAACATTTCAGTGTTTAAAGATTCTATCCCAGTTTTGTGGCTTGTATTAGGTTTTCATTACTACAATGAAATATCTAAGATAGCTATCTTCATAATTAAAAGCAATTTTTTGGCTTATATTTCAAAGGGCTTGGAGTCCAACATTAGGGGGGTCCCCTGGGTTTGATCTCTGACGATGACCTTATTGCTGTCAGAGCCCTAAACTGGCGCAGGGCTGCATATCATAAGACACAGGTAGTTCATGTATCCACCTAAATGTTCTCTTTCCTTTTAAAGCCATACAAATTCAGAGGGTTCCACCCAAATGACCTAACTGAATCTAGTCTCTTCACTAAGGCCTCACTTCTAAGTATCATAATTAGTTTAAAGATTCAGCCTCTTTATCACTAACACAAGACTAGAAACTAAATTCCTGCATTAATTCAGGGCGAAATCAAATCCAAAGTTTATTACTGCCACAGTAAATCATGCAAAGTAGACAATGTTAATAGCATATTGTGTGTAATTCTGGGTCCTTTTCCCTTATATTATTCTGTCATCACTCAAGCTAGAAGCTATTCTTTCAAATTCAGATTTTTTTAGACATGCCCTCTTGCATATAAATAGAATGTAAATTCAATACATGAAGTGCACACAATTTCTGTGCTGATGCCTTATATTATTAATTGTTTTTTATAGATGTTGTGTTAATGACATAGGAAAATATATAGACAATTTACACATGTAACAGTATTCATTTTGGTTTTTCTGGTATGACTTTTGAGTTTTTACCTTAACTTTTTCTTTATAAAAATGTCTTTTAAAAAATTTACCAAATGCAGTATCTTTTATGCTTTCTTGAATCTTCTGTCCAACACTAAATCTCTGTAGTAACAGTGAAAGGACATGATTAGACAAACTCACTCTAGAAACATCTGTATTTTCATAAACCAGGTCATGGAAACATGTAACCTGAAAGAACAAGTGAGCCTGGATAAAATATTGAATGAGTTTCCTGACTGAGATACCTATTTTCTGCTATCAGCTCACTGTGTACCCAACTTCTGGTCTAAAAAGGTTTTCAGGTGATAAAAGACATAACTATAGTAGATAGAAACACAAAATAAGCTTTAGTAGGCATTTGGTGGACAGGAAAACAGGAATGGATATGTCACTCACAGCATGAGACTGTTCAGAGAATGATGGTGAGAGAGCTACGATCCAGAAAGGAAAGAGAGAAGGGAAAGTTCCAGGGAACAGGAGAATCAGAGAGAGAGCTTACTTGCTAGGGGGCAGCACTCAGCAGCATTCGGGGTGGGAGATTTCTGGATTCCGGAACTTCAAAGAGCCGTACAAGCCTGGGGCCTTAGAACTACAAGGAGACAGGGGAGGTAGATATCACAGGCCACGTTAGAGCTGTGCTCCAAATGGCTAAAAACATGCTTCTGTGGGCTACTACTGAAATAATTAGATTGCAAAATTTGATTTGATAATAATAGACATTTGAACTAAAGAGTCTCAGTTCACAAAAAAGAAATAAACAATCTAGGGAACAATCCACAGAGGCCATATTTGGGTTCATTTATATTACAAAGAGAATAATAATTCTTGCCACACACCTGCCACAAGAGGGATTAATGAAATAATGTTTCTAAAGCTCTTTGGGATTTTTCTCGGGAAAGGCACATTATTATTAGAATGCGGCTTATCATTGTGGAAGTCTTTTCCCAAAGAAATTTATATACAATCACTGCTGATGCATTCATTGCAACTGAAACGAGCTGGTCACAGAGACAATAAACATTACTATCATTCCTTTAAATATTATTGGTTGGGAATTAGTTGACACATTAAAAATAGATTAAAAATCCATTTAAAACATGATTTGAATAGGAATACCAAACCTAGATTTAGAATAAATTATTTTTTCAAGGATTGTATCTATTTAAATAAGATTTGCTATGTATAAAGTGAGGTAAATACTCTGAATAGTATGAAATACAAGGCATGATTGGATTAAAAATTGTGTTTAGATATATATCTAAATTAGTGTTAATATATTTAACACACTCATATATCTCAACCTGTGTCTATTATCCATTTGGGGATATTATTTTATTTGACATTTTTGAATAAATGAATTCATTCTTTATCTGTCAATTTAAACGTCATGCATTAGAAAATGGGTGTTTCTGATCAACTTCTTTTTTTTTTTTTTTTTTGACAGGCAGAGTGGACAGTGTGAGAGAGAGACAGAGAGAAAGGTCTTCCTTTGCCGTTGGTTCACCCTCCAATGGCCGCCGCGGCCAGCGCGCTGCAGCCGGCGCACCGCGCTGATCCGCTGGCAGGAGCCAGGTGCTTCCCCTGGTCTCCCATGGAGTGCAGGGCCCAAGCACTTGGGCCATCCTCCACTGCACTCCCTGGCCACAGCAGAGAGCTGGCCTGGAAGAGGGGCAACCGGAACAGAATCCGGTGCCCCGACCGGGACTAGAACCTGGTGTGCCGACGCCACATGGTGGAGGATTAGCCTAGTGAGCTGCGGCTCCAGCCATCTGATCAACTTCTAATTGTTGTTTTGAAGACATAAAATTAGCGCATTTTATTACTTTAAATTAGAAGAAAATTTTCTATTTCTATATGTGTACATATATATTTAGTGAGATTGAACAGACAAAATGAAAGATATTTGTTTAGGACATAAGGAAAACAGATTATAATATTATTACTAAATGTCCTTTTGTATGATTTGCATGTAAGTAATGTGAGCAAAGAATAGGTGAGAAAATATTCAAATCGTCAACTCTACTTCTTTTTATTTAATAAATGTGAATTTATATAGTGCAACTTTTGTATCATTGTGGCCTTTCCCCCCAACCTCCCTCCCTCCCGTGGCCCTCCCCTCTTCTACTCCCTCTCCCATCCCACCATTAATCAAGTTTCATTTTCAATTATCTTTATATACAGAAGATCAACTTAGTATTTACTAAGCAAAGATTTCAACAGACTGCACTCACACAACCCTAAAAGGTATAGGGTATTGTTAGACTAGTAGTGTTATCTTTAACTCTCATAGTAAAACACATTAAGAATAGAGATCCTACGTGGGGAGCATGTGCCCAGTGAATCCTGTTGTTAATTTAACAATTGGCACTCTTATTTGTGACGTCAGCAATCACCCGAGGCTCTTGCCATGAGCAGTCTAGGCTATGGAAGCCCCTTGAGTTCACCAACTCTGAACTTGTTTAGTCAAGGCCATTTCACAGTGGAGGTTCCGTCCTCCCTTCAGAGAAAGGCACCTCCCTCCTTGATGGCCCGTTCCTTCTGCTGGGGTCTTGTTCACCAGGATCTTTCCTTTAGGTTGTTTTTGCCACCATGTCTCTGCTTTCCATGCCTGTGAGACTCTCATGGGCCTTTTAGCCAGATCTGAATGCCCCAAGGGTTGATTCTGGGGCCAGAGTGCTGTTTTGGGCATTTGTCATTCTATGAGTGTGCTGTGTTTCCTGCTTCCCCCAGCAGGATCATTCTCTCTCTTCTAATTCTAGCCTTCATTATTTGCATACACTGGTCTTATTTGTGAAATCTCTTCGACACTTACCCTATCTTTTTTTTTTTTACTTTTATTTAATGAATATAATTTCAAAGTACAGCTTATGGATCACAATGGCTTCCCCCCCAATAACTTTCTTCCCATCCCCGCGCTCTCTCTCCCCTTCTATTCACATCAAGATTCATTTTCAATTCTCTTTAAATACAGAAGATCAGTTTAGTATATATTAAGTAAAGATTTCAACAGTTTGTACCCACACAGAAACACAAAGTGAAAAAATACTGTTTGAGTACTAGTTATAGCATTAAGTAACAATGTACAGCACATTAAGGACAGAGATCCTACATGAGGAGTAAGGGCACAGTGACTCCTGTTGTTGACTTAACAAATTGACACTCTTGTTTATGGCCTCAGTAATCACCCTAGGCTCTTGTCATGAGTTGCCAAGGCTATGGAAGCCTTTTGAGTTCGCTGACTCTGATCATATTTGGACAAGGTCATAGTCAAAGTGGAAGTTCTCTCCTCCCTTCAGAGAAAGGTACCTCCTTCTTTGATGACCTGTTCTTTTCACTGGGATCTCACTAGCAGATATCTTTCATTTAGGTCATTTTTTTTTGCCAGAGTGTCTTGGCTTTTCATGCCTAAAAAATACTCTCATGGGCTTTTTAGTCAGATCCTCATGCCTTATTGGCTGATTCTGAGGCCAGAGTGCAATTTAGGACATCCACTATTCTATGAGTCTGCTGTGTATCCCACTTCCCATGTTGGATTGTTCTCTCCCATTTTATTCTATCAGTTAGCATTAGCAGACGCTAGTCTTGTTTGTGTGCTTCCTTTGACTCTTAGACCTATCAGTGTGATCAACTGTGAACAGAAATTGATCACTTGGACTAGTGAGATGGCATTGGTACATGCCACCTTGAAGGGATTAAATTGCAATCCCCTGGTATGTTTCTAACTCTACCGTTTGAGGTAAGTCAGCTTGAGCATGTCCCGAATTGCACATCTCTTCCCTCTCTTATTCCCACTCTTATATTTAACAGGGATCACTTTTCATTTAAGTTTCAACACTTAAGAATAATTGTCTGTTAATTACAGAGTTCAGCCCTTGCCCTGACTGTTGATGAACAAATTAATACTTTATCCCATTTAATATTTTTTGTTTGTTCTATTTAATACTATTGGTTGAATTCTGTAATGACCCTTTTTGACAGTTATGTACTTAAACTTATCACTTTAACGAGTTACCTGGCATTGACACATGCCTACTTGATAAGATTGAATTGGAGGTAAGTCCGAGTGAGCAGGTGCCGACCTGTATATCTCCTCCCTCTCTTATTCCCATTCTTTTATTTAACAGAGATCACTTTTCTGTCAATTTTACATGCCTAAGAATAATTGTGTATTGATTACAGAGATCAAGGAGTGGTATAAAGTAGAACAAACAGAGCAACAACAACAGCAAAAAACACTAAAAGGAATAAAATAGTAAGTTGTTCCTCAGCAGTCTAGACGAGGGCTGATCATGTCATTGTCTCTCATAGTGTCCATTTCACTTCAATGGGTTTCCTTTTAGGTGCTCGTTTAGCTGTCACCAATCAGGGAGAACATATGATATTTGTCCCTTTTGCACTGGCTTATTTCACTCAGCATGATATTTTTCAGATTCCTCCATTTTGTTGCAAATGAGCAGATTTCATTGTTTTTTTTTTTTTTTACTGCTATATAGTGTTCCATAGAGTACGTATTCCATAATTTCTTTATCCAGTCATCCGTTGATGGACATTTAGGTTGATTCCATGTCTTAGCTAATGTGAATTGAGCTGCAACAAATATTGAGGTGCAAATGGCTCTTTTTTTCCCCCTTTAATTCCATTTGGGTAAATTCCAAGGAGTGGAATGGCTGGGTCCTGTGATAGGGCTATATTCAGGTTTCTGATGACTCTCCAAACTGTCTTCAATAGTGACTTTACCAGTTTGCATTCCCATAACAGTGTCCCTTTTTCCCCACATACTCGCCAGCATCTGTTGTTGGTTGATTTCTGTATTTAAGCCATTGTAACCAGAATGGTTACAGTTCCTCCTTTGAAAAATGTCTATTGAGGTCCTTGGCCCATCTCTTAAGTGAGTTGTTAGTTTTGTTGTTGTGGAGTTTCTTGATCTCTTTGTAGATTCTGGTTATTTACCCTTTATCAGTTGCATAATTTGCAAATATTTTTTCCCATTCTGTCGGTTGCCTCTACACTTTCCTGACTGTTTCTTTTGCAGTACAGAAACTTCTCAATCTGATGAAATCCCAAATGTTAATTTTGGCTTTGACTGCCTGTGCCTCTGTGGTCTTTCCAAGAAGTCTTTGCCAGTGCCTATATCTTGCAGGGTTTCTCCACTGTTCTCTAATAATTTGAAGGTGTTGGGTCGTAGATTTAGATCTTTAATCCATGTTGAGTGGATTTTTGTGTAAGGTGTAAGGTAGGGATCTTGATTCATGCTTCTGCATGTGGAAATCCTGTTTTCCCAGCAACGTTTATTGAATAGACTGTCCTTGCTCCAGGAATTGGTTTTAGATCCTTGATCAAATACAAGTTGGCTGTAGATGTTTGGATTGATTTCTGGCGTTTCTGTTCTGTTCCATTGGTCTATCCATCTGTTTCTCTAGCAGTAGCACTCTGTTTTAATTATAACTGCCCTGTAGAATGTCCTGAAATCTGGTATTGTGATGCTGCCAGCTTTGTTTTTTGTTGTACAAGATTGCTTTAGCTATTTGAGGTCTCCTGTGTCTCCATTTGAATTTCAGCACCATTTTTGCCAGATATCAGTAGAATGTCTTTGTTATTTTGATTGCTATCACATTGAGTCTATAAATTGCTTTTGGGAGAATGGACATTTTGATGATATTGAATCTTCTAATCCAGGAGCATGGAAGATTTTTCCATTTTTTGGTATCCTCTTCTATTTCTTTCTTTAAGATTTTGTAATTCTCATCATAGTGATCTTTGACATCATCGGTTAAGTTTATTCCAAGGTGTTTGATTTTTTGTAGCTATTGTGAATGGGATTGATCTTAGAAGTTCTACTTGACTGGTGGCATGACTCCTAGGCTAATCCTCTGCCTGCGGTGCAGGCACCCTTGGTTCTAGTTCTAGTTGGGGCACCGGATTCTCTCCTCGTTGCCCCTCTTCCAGTCCTGCTCTTTGCTGTGGCATGGGAAGGCAGTGGAGGATGGCCCAAGTGCTTGGGCCCTGCACTTGCATGGGAGACCAGTAGGAAGCATCTGGCTCCTGGCTTCGGATTGGAGCAGTGTGCCTGCCATAGTGGCCAGTTGGGGAGCGAACCAACAAAAAAATGAAGACCTTTCTCTTTGTCTCTCTCTCACTCACTAACACTGTCTGTCAAAAAAAAAAAAAAAGTTCTTTCTCAGCCGTGGCATTGCCTGTGTATACAAAGGCTGTTGATTTTTGTGCATTGATTATATATCCTGTTACTTTGCCAAACTCTACTATGGGATCCAATAGTCTTTTAGTAGAGTTCTTTTGATCTCCTAAGTAAAGAATTATATCATCTGCAAAGAGGGATAGTTTGAGTTCTTCCTTCCCAATTTGCATCCCTTTAATTTCTTTTTCTTGCCTAATGGCTTGGCTAAAATTTCCAGAACTATGTTGAATAGCAGTGGTGAGAGTGGGCATCCCTGCCTGGTACCAGATCTCAGTAGAAATGCTTCCAACTTTTGCCCATTCAAGAGTATGCCTGCCAAGAGTTTTTCATAAACTGCTTTGATTGTATTGAGGAATATTCCTTCTCTACCCAGTTTGCTTAGAATTTTCATCATGAAAGTGTGTTGTATTTTATTGAATGCATTCTCTGCATCTGTTGAGATAATCATATGTTTTTTTTTAAAACTTTTATTTAATGAATATAAATTTCCAAAGTACGGCTTATGGATTACAATGGCTTCCCCCCCATAACGTCCCTCCCACCCACAACCCTCCCCTTTCCCTCTCCCTCTCCCCTTCCATTCACATCAAGATCAATTTTCGATTCTCTTTATATACAGAAGATCAGTTTAGCATACATTAAGTAAAGATTTCAACAGTTTGCTCCCACACAGAAACATAAAGTGAAAAATAATAGATGATTTTTAAATGATGATGAAATCAGATCAGACCTATTGTCATGTTTAATCCCAGTGAGAGTCAAGTTGGGAATTGATAATTCCTTTTTTTTTTTTTACAGAAGATCAGTTTAGTATTCATTAAGTAATGATTTCAACAGTTTGCACCCCCATAGAAACACAAAGTGAAATATACTGTTTGAGTACTCTTTATAGCATTAAATCTCAATGTGCAGCACACTAAGGACAAAGATCCTACATGAGGAGTAAGTGCACAGTGACTCCTGTTGTTGATTTAACAAATTGACACTCTTGTTTATGGCCTCAGTAATCTCCCTAGGCTCTTGTCATGAGCTGCCAAGGCTATGGAAGCCCCCTGAGTTCACTGACTCATATGGTTTTTCTTCTGCAGTTTATTAATGTGGTGTATCACATTGATTGTTTTGCGAACATTGAACCATCCCTGCATACCAGGGATAAATCCCACTTGGTCTGGGTGGATGATCTTTCTGATGTGTATTGCATTCTATTGGCTAGAATTGTATTGAGAATTTTTGCATCTATGTTCATCAGGGATATTGGTCTGTAATTCTCTTTCAATGATGCATCTTTTTCCGGCTTAGGGATTAAGGTAATGCTGGCTTTATAGAAAGAATTTAGGAGGATTCCCTCTTTTGATTGTTCTGAATAGTTTGAGAAGAACTGGAGTTAGTTCTTTAAATGTCTGGTAGAATTCAGCAGTGAATCCATCCAGGCCTGGGCTTTTGTTTGTTGGGAGAGACTTTATTACTATTTCAATTTCTGTCTCAGTTATGGGTCTGTTTAGGTTTTCTATGTCTTCCTGGTTCAATTTAGGTAGGTTGCATGTGTCCAGGAATCTATCAGTTTCTGATGGATTTTCCTGTTTGCTGGCATACAACTCTTTGTAGTAATTTTTGATGATTCTTTTTATTTCTGTGTTGTCTGTTGTTACGTTTCCTTTTTCATCTTTGATTTTATTGATTTGGATATTTTCTTTTTATGTTAGTTGGGCCAATGGGGTGTAAGTTTTATTTATTTTTTAAAAAACATAGCTCTTCTTTTGGCTGATCTTTTGTAACTTTTTTGTATTCAATCCTGTTGATTTCTTCTCTGATTTTAATTATTCCTCTTCTCCGACTAGATTTGGGTCTGGTTTGCTGCAGTTCTTCTAGATCCTTGAGATGCGTTGAAAGCTCATTTATTTGGTGCCTTTCCAATTTCTTGATGTAGGCACCTCTTAACACTGCTTTTGCTGTATCCCATAAGTTTTGGTTATTTTGTGTTGTTATCCTCATTTACTTCCAGTAATTTTTTTTATTTCTCCTTTGATTTTTTCTATTACCCATTGTTCATTCAGGAGCATGTTGTGCAATCTCCATGTGTTTGCTTATGCTCTAGGGATTCCTGAGTTGCTAATTTCCAGCTTCATTCCACTGTGATCTGAGAAGCTGCATGGTATGATTCCAATTCTTTTGAATTTGCTGAGACTTGCTTTATGGCCTAGTATGTGGTCAGTCCTAGAGTAGGTTGCATGTACTGCTGGGAAGAATGTAAATTCTTTAAGTGTAGGATTGAAAGTTCTGTAGATATCCGTTAGATCCATTTGGGCTATAGTGTTGATTAAATCTGCTGTTTCCTTGTTGATCTTCTGTCTGGTTGATCTGTCTATTTCTGAGAGTGGATTATTGAAGTCCCCCAGTACTATTTTACTGGAATCTTTTTTTATAAGTCTCCCTTTAAGTCCTTTAACATATCTTTAAAATAAACTGGTGCCCAGTAATTAGGTGCATATACATTTGTAATAGTTACATCTGTTGAATCGATTGATTCCTTAATCATTATATAGTGCCTTTCTTTGTCTCTCTTAACAGTTTTTGTGTTAAGGTTTATTTTGTCTGATATTAATATGGCTACACCATGTTAACTGAATACTAATTCTTAATATAAACTTCATACTGATTCTTAGTATTTTTGTATATACGCAGCTAGGTAAGGGCACACCCTCCCAGTGGAATGCAGCGACAGAAGAAAACAGGCTGGGTAATCTGTAACTATTGGTGGATACTGGGCAGAAGGTGAAACTACCTTCACCCTGTTAGGGCTGTCAAATAAAAATGAAAGTGAGATCAAATTTGTAAAAAGACAAAGGGATTGTGAGAAGCAGATTTATTTGTTTTATTTATCAACAGTTTTTACTTTGCAATCTATTTTTAGTGCAAACTTCAGAAGAATTTCATATAAAATGGACACTAATCAACAATGTTTTATCTTAAATTAATATTATGAGAACATTTCATTTTCAGTAAATTGTGAAGAAAGAAAACCTATTCAGTGAGCTACATTGACTTGCAATGTCATCACTTATGACAGCATTTTGTTTTCCAATGTAAATCTCATTTTTATTTACTTAATTTTCTTGAAAGACAGAAAGACAGAGGCCAAGACTTACATGAAGAGACTTCCCATCTGCTGGTTCATTCCCCAAATAGCCACAACAGCCAGGTCTATAAGAGGTCAAAGCCAGTAACAGGGAACTCAATCCAGGCCTCCCCTATTGGTGATAGCGACACAACTGCTTGAGGCATCCCACCACTGCTCCCACTCTGGATCTTGAACCTAGGTACACAGATGTTGAATGGGCAGGTCACACATGATGTCCTAACTGTTGTGCCATATGCCTGCCCAGAAGTTTCCTTTTTATGGACATCTGATTTACCAAAATACCTTATACAGACTACAAGTCCCATGATATCTATGTTCAGCAAAATGCATCAACTTGCCAAAATTTAATGGATTTTACTGTCAGTTGAGTACTCAGCTTCTGAATTGTAAAAATATATGTATAATAGATATTTGATAATTTTTCAATAAATATGTTAGAGTGAAAGTCTAGATCTTGCTGCAAATATATCCTAGATATTACTTTCAGAAATTTCAAATTTAAAAATAGACTAAAATTTCCATGTTTCTCTTTTTAAAAAATGCAATCATTTATTTATTATAAATACAAATATATAGATATATACATACACACATAATGTAATCTTTATACCTATATTGTGAATGACTTCCATAATCAAGCTAATTAACATAATCTATCAGTCTACAAAATTGTCATAGTTATCAATTTGTAAGATGAAAGTATCCATTTTCCCTAACCTCAATTAAGACCTTATACTTTATCACCTAAACTTTTTGGTTAATGTAATTCTAGTACATTTTTATGGGGTATAGTGCAATATTTCAATACATATACACACATAAGCCTATCAAACCTTTCATTGTGTGTGTGTGTGTGTATGTGTGTGTGTTATTGAGACCCACCAGCTCCTCTCTCTCAGCTATTGATACAGCAGAAAATACATTGATGTGAATCACAGTGCTCCCACTGTGCTATGGAACACTAGAATTTCTTCCTTGCATCTGATTGGGTTTCTGTACCAATCTTCCTTTATTCTTTCCCTCACCTTTCCCACTCTCCAGTAATCGCTATTTTACATTCAATATTACATTCAATATTATTCTTAAGTTCCACATATACAAACTCCATTTCCTTTTGAATTTCTTCCACATTTGCCATATTTGATTTGATTATGGAAAGCATGCTCAACATTTTAAAAAAATAGTAATAAATCAAAGTGGAGTATTTGGACTAATGATTAAGATGCTGGTTGGAACACTACATCATATATCAGCGTGCCTGAGTACAAGTCCCAGCTTTGCTTCTGATTCCAGCTTCTTGTTGTTGAAGACCCTGGAAAACTCTGTGGATGAATCAAGTACTTCAGTGCCTGCTACCCACATAGGGGCCTGGATTGAGTTCAGAACTCACAACTTTGACTCAGTCCAGGCAGGGAATTTTGTGGTATTTGGGTAGCAAACTAATAGTTGGGAACCAGTAGATGGGATCTTTCTTGCCCACCCCCCATTTATATCTCCATCTCTCTGCTTTCCCAAGGAAAATAAATAATTATAAAATGAGATAAAATAAAAATAGTGACTACAGAATCATTGCAGATTCAGAGACAATAAAATAAGGGGATATAGTGTTTGAAACATCTCATCATAAAATACTGCTTGTGGATATGGAGCAAGTATTATATTTAGTTTGTAGGTAACTTCAATGCTCTGAAAGTGTGATCTTTGAGTAAGTATGTGTTTGTTAAGTTTTGAAAAGTAAGACTCTTGCAGAATTCAAATTAAATATTATTTGTGAATTTATATGAGACTAACTCTTGTCAAGATTTTAACCTTCTAAACTTTAAGAATAGGATTTTCTTTCATGGTTAACAGCTACCAAGAGAAAAAAAATTAAATAGCATTAATTGAAAACATCTTTTGAGAGAATAGTATCTCAGTTGTAGCAGTTTCAAAAAGAAACAATCACAACTTTGGCAGGGCAATACTGGACCACATACTTCTTTCTTTCTTTGCACTTTACTGCTAAGAAAATATAGTGACTTTTTAAAAGAATTTACTAATTTGGTTCAGCTTCATTTCATTCACAATTCTTTAACCACAGTATTTTGATATGACAGTGATTTTAAAAAATGTTATTTTCCTTAACCTTCAACTTACTTTTAGAAAACCAACTATTGCAATGTGGCATTCTAATAAATTCATATTGACCTTTTGACCTGTGCATTTTAAAATGTAGTTTCAAAATAGTATTAGTTTCTGGCTTTAAATGGTTGTGTATATGAATTATTATATATATTAAATACAGAAAAGAACTAAATGCCCCATTGTTAAGACCATAAATATGAATGTGGAACATTTTTTGTTTGTGTCAAGTGTTCCTTTTAGAGAACAATTAAAAGCATAATAAAGTGCTTCTTGTCTAAAACAGGACAAATATGTTCAGTAATAGAGAGAAGGAGAAATTATGTGACCTACTTAAATGACATTAAGAAGATTAGGCTTTTTTTCTGTAGAAGAGTGAAATAACCAATTCTATTTTTTAGTATGCTTGTTCTGGAATTTAATAAGAAATAGCTGAAATTTTTTGATGTTCTTGAGAATCAAAAATCATTTCAAGCATATTATCAAATAATCTTCCTATATACATTCCATATTAGCTGAAATCCTAAATTTATTGTCTGCCTATTTCTAACTTCATTCTAACTTCTTGACATTTCCCTTTAATGATATATAAATGCATTCTAAGTTAAGCAAGTTTATAAACTGACTCAATTGTATAGGTTAGTTTTAGTAGAGGTTTCCAGTAGGGTTTATTTTTCCTTATACATAGGGAGAGTCTAATGATTTATTACATTAAAATGATATTGGGAACAACAGTAATGGATCTGAGGTCTATGGCCTTTTAAAGAATATATGAAAACCTTTTGGATGAATGATTAGTACAAAGTACATACAAAGACAGATGGTGTAAGATCTTTGACATTATACCATGTTAGTATTTCAGACCACTTTGTTACAGAAAAAGGTCATTCAATATTAGACGCAGACTGTAAGGGAAAATGTAACTTAAAAGACTCTGAAGAAAAAGAAGTTTAGAATGTGATAGACCTCTAAGAGCACAAACTTTTATAATCACAGATGGAAGAAATGTATTGAAAGCCCTCAAAGTTCATAAAGGAATAAAAATTCTCTATTTTTGACACAACTGCTAAGATATTTTAAAGTGTTTTTAGTTCCAGTTTATTTAATCTAAATTCATACAAGCATTTAAGAAATAATTTGGCTCATGTCTGTCTTTTCTAAATCCATCTTTCCCTTCAATAATACTATTTCTATATGTAAGCATGTTTAGCTCAAAATCACAGATCGCCAAAATTTTATATACAAATACTTTTTAGATTCCCATTTGAAAATCTAAGATATTTTAATGTTATTATGAACAAAAAACAAAACTCTTAATTTCTGCCCCATCATTTAATCTGTTCCTCCCCAGTTTTTCTGTTTATAGTATCAAAACTACCCCACATAAGTGTCAAGGAGTTTTATATTCCTGATTCTAATACTTCTGATGTTCCTGATAGTTCTTTCTTTAAACTCCTAACTCATTTCTCACCATGTTTTAATTTGCTTCTTTAATATATATGTACATTTATCTGTAATTAACACACAATTATTCTTAGGTGTTTAAATTTAACTGAAAAGTGATTCCTGTTAAATATGACAGTGGGAATAAGAGAGGAAGGAGATGTACAATTTGGGACCTGCTCAATCAGACTTGCCCCAAATGGTGGAGTTAGAAATGTGCCGGGGAATTCCAATAAAATCCCATCAAGGTGGCATATACCAATGCCATCTCACTAGTCCAAGTGATCAATTTCAGTTCACAATTGATCACACTGATAGGTTTCAGAGTCAAAAGGATCACACAAACAAGACTAGTGTCTGCGAATACTAACTGATAGAATAAAAAAGGGAGAGAACAATCCAACATGGGAAGTGGGATACACAGCAGACCCATAGAATGGCAGATGTCCTAAACAGCACTCTGGCCTCAGAATCAGCCCTTAAGGCATGCAGATATGACTAAAAAGCCCATGAGAGTATTTCAGGTATGGAAAGCCAAGACACTCTGGCAAAAAACAAACAAACAAACAAACAACAACAACAACAAAAAGCAACAACAACAACAACAACAAAAAACACCTAAATGAAAGATCTCTGCAAGTGAGATCCCAGTTGAAAGAACGGGGCCATCAAGGAAGGAGGTATCTTTCTCTGAAGGGAGGAGAGAACTTCCACTTGGACTATAACCTTGTCTGAATAAGATCAAAGTCGGCAAACTCAGAAGGCTTCCATAGCCTTGGAAACTCATGACTAGAGCCTAGGGAGATTACTGACGTCATAAACAAGAGTGTCAAATTGTTAAGACAACAACAGGAGTCACTGTGTACTTACTTCTCATGTGGGATCTCTGTCCTTAATGTGTTGTCCAATGTGAATTAATGCTATAACTAGTACTGAAACAGTATTTTACACTTTATGTTCTGTGTGGGTGCAAACTGATGAAATCTTTACTTAATATATACTAAATCAATCTTCTGTGTATAAAGATAATTGAAAGTGAATCTTGATGTGAATGGAATGGAAAAGGGAGCGGGAGATGGGAGGGGTGCGAGTGGGAGGGAAATTATAGGGGGGGAAGCCATTGTAATCCATAAACTGTACTTTGTAAATTTATATTTACTAAATAAAAGTTAAAAAAAGATATATGTACATTTCTCTTACCAATTTCATTCCAAATGGAACAATAAAGCCTACTAGTATTTGTCCACTAGACTTTCTTCATTTTATTTTTTTTAAAGATTTATTTATTTATTTGAAAGTCAGAATTAAAGAGGAGAGGCAGAGAGAGAAGTCTTCCATCCGATCGTTCACTCTCCAGATGGCAGCAACGGCTGGAGCTGCGCCTATCTGAATCCAGGAGCCAGGAGCTTCCTCCAGGTCTCCCACATGGGTGCAGGGGACTAAGGAGTTGAGCCATCTTCTACTGCTTTCCCAGGCCATAGCAGAGAGCTGGGTCAGAAGAGGGGCAGCTGGGACTAGAACCAGCATCCATATGGGATGCCGGCTCTTCAGGCCAGGGTGTTAACCCACTGAGCCAAAGCACCAGACCCTGCTAGACTTCATTTAATGGTTTCATATTGAGGGTTAGATTAATTTCATCAGTTGTTTTCTTATAATTTAACTACAGTCAATTACTTATCATCTAGTATTTCACCCATCTTCTAAGTATTAAAGATAAAGAGTTGAACAAGTCAAAATTTCCTACATTTATGTAATCCATATTCCTGTGGAAGATAAAGTGAAGAGAGAGTACAAACAAATTGTATAAAGTGTATGTATACTAGATGTTGAAAAGTGACATAAAAAAAGGAAGAGACTAATTGAGTCTGGAAAGAGGATGTAATTTTATTATAGTGAGTAGACATCTCTCACTGAGAAGTTAACATTCGAGAAAAAAATTGGAGTTGCTGAACCAGACAGCTGGTGGCTTAATTCCAGCATGGACAGAATTTAAGTAAGATATTCTTAGGAAATAACAAATCCTGTAAACTTGCATTGCATTAGTTGGATTAAAAAAAAATCAGAGAGGTCTATGAGACAGAAACCAACAACTGGGTGATGACTTGAGATCGGAATTAGAAGCTACATTCTGGTTACTCATGTTAATCCATTTAAATAAGATTAAATTCTCTGTGTTTGAGGTTGGAAACTGATGGATTTTTTTTTTGCATTTAAGAGAAACAGCATTATTAATTTTATTAGAGGATTCGCATGGAAACCAATTAACATAACCATGTGGAAGAGTAACTTAATCCCAAGATTAGTGATTGATATGGAGAAAATTGATCGAATTCTGGATATATTATAAAAATGTAACAAGAAATGCAAGTGTACCAGATGTAAGTTACAAAGGATAGAGATATGCCAAAGATGGTTAAGGGAATTTTGCATGAGCAATTAAACCATGGGTTAACCATTCATTGTGATGGGAAAGTGAAACAGACATGATAGGAGAAGATACGTAAATCACTAAAAGGGTCCAAGTGGATTTACAATTAAACTCTAAAATACATAAATCAGTAACACAAATATTTAAAGCTAAAGTATATAAATATAAGCTAAAATATATAAATCAGTAACACAAAATGTTTTTCTAAAAATGAATGATCAAGATAGCAAATACCAATCTCTTAAAAGAGGCTTATAGATTCAGCACAATTTAAATGGAATAATGATGAATATTTTAATTGTTTGGAAACCCTAAGCTTAATTGACTTTATACAGAATGACAAAGGGCTAAGATAAAGTGAAATAAAATATTTGGAATCAATTATTTTGGTGTCATTTGCCTATCAGACAGGAACTCCAATTACAAATACACAACGTGGGAAGCAGTCTGTAAGATGAAGTTTAATGACAGCCATTATCTGGTGTTTTTACTCCCAGATATTAAAATGCTGTGTAATCTCCTTCCTATAAGAGTTCCTGGATTTATTGATTTTGATGTAACAAATAACACAGGAGAGATGGGTATGATGTCATTTTAGAAACACAGTAATTTGAAGACTGATTTAGTCTCGGGTGTACTCTCTTGCATTTTCTTTAGGGTGCTCTTTGTGGCAGTCCAGCTGCTGTGTTGTGAGATTGCCCTGTGAAGAAATGAGGGACCAGGGCCTAGCATGTTTGGACATATGTCCTCCACAAAACCGAGCAGTCAGCTGACCTTGTAACCCCAATCAGTACTAGAACTAAATCTTCAGGAGAGATTTTGAGGTATAGACACACAATTAAGTCATGCTTCTATTGTGACCAAAGAATGTATGAAGCAATAAATATTTATTATTAAATACTAAGCATGAGGCTGATTTGTAGCTCAGTAGATGACTAAAATTGTTCATAAATAGAAAATGATCCAATGGTTGGAAGATATATAAATAATATGAAAAAGAAGACAGAGTTCAGAAATATATCTATGTATAAAACAAACCTTGATATAAAACAGATATGGATTTGTAGATTTAAAGATAGCACTGCATTTTTCTGATTTGTGTCTAATTGAATTTAAAATGTGGTTTGTTCATTATAAAATGTTATAAATCAATGGAAAAATACGAACAAATCTAGAGTGCCACTTGTTCACTTGGAACTGATGAAATAAAGGTTTATTTCCAGCTTGTGGAAGGTCAGATCATAATGACAGAATTCTCAATGTTACTGGAATATCAAATGCTATAACAAATTGATACTGACAGAAGAATTTTATTGAATTATCAAATGCACTGAGCCAAAATTCTAATACTACAAAATCAATTGTATTCTGGTTGCTTTGTCATTTAAGCTCATTTGTCTTAAAGGGAAGAAATGGGAAGTAAAATCAGAAAATCATTTTACTCACTTACAAGAATATTCCCATGGTCTTGCTATAACAAAAGCCTAATAAGCTACCCTAAGACAGGACATGAAAACCTCTAATTATTTCACAGTATCTTCATAAGTGTAAGTATGTACTCATGTGGATAATTACATTTCAAAATCTACTAGAAGATACAGCGGTAACTAATACCAGTCATTACACACTTACATGGAAGGTTATCTGAGTGAGAGAGGTTAAATGCCCTATCAAAAGTCATACAGCAATTTACTTGGTGAAAAAACAAAAACCATTATCATCTTTCATTAGCAAGACAAATTGCTTTGTTATTACACAAGTAATTACTGAATAATCAAAAGCTATATATAACTAATCATTGTTTTGGTCACTACCATCTTCATTAATTTTAATAAAATACATACCTGAAATCAAATATTTTTCTTTTCTATACCTAGTCTAATTTTTTCTCCACATGCTTTCATAAAAAAAGGATACAAGCATCAAAATACACCCCAACAATATAAAGCTTCGCAATTTTCGTTACTAAATTTAGGGGCTATCAAAGGAGTTTAAAATATACCTTGGTCAGAACACACAGAACAATTCTCCAAGTATCTGACCTCATAGACTTTGTGTGAAATAATACCCATCAAGGATGATATAAAGCTATTGATTGAAAAATGTGAATATAGAATTTGAGGGGTCTCACCATCCAGAGATAAAGTATAATCTTAGCAATTATTTTACCATTTTGTCAGACTTAATTGTGGGATGGAGACTTTTAAGCTTCTTAATTCATGTCTGAGTATATGAAATGTGGAAGTACCTTAGAGCTCTATCATTTCAATGCCTTATATTATGCATAAATACTTTCTACATTGCCCTTAAAAGACAGATATTTTTTCAGCCAGTGATGGATGAAAATATAGATGAATTAATGATGATTATAATAGGCTATAGGTTATTTAAAATAAATTACTTTAATTGCCCAAATGATTGAAACTCTGGAATATCAACTACCAGTATGTCAATGTAAGATAAGCTCACTCTTTAGGACAAATTAAAAACTTTCTAGGGCCAGTGCTGTGGCACAGCAGGTAAAACCTCCACCTGCAGTGATGGCATCCCATATTGGTGCCAGTTCGAATCCCAGCTGCTCCACTTCCGGTCCAGCTCTCTGCTATGGTCTGGGAAAGCAGTGGAAGATGGTCCAGGTTCTTGGGCCCCTGCACTTGTGTGGGAGAACTGGAAGAAACTCTTGACTCCTGGCTTTGGATGGGCCCAGCTCCAGCCGTAGCAGCCATTTGGAGAGTGAACCAGAAGATGGAGTTAGTTGGGTAACTAACTAACAAAATAGTTAGGCAAAATACACGTTGATTCTAATGTAAATGGCCTGTAATTGTCAATGTGAGAGAAAGATGGAATGCACCATTAGAATGAGGTCTGCAAATGACTCATGGAATGAATGTCAGATTTCTAGGTTTCTAAAGTCACTGCATCTTTGAAGTTATCCTTGGCATCCAAAATTAAAGTGAACACAGATAATTTATGAGGCTTGTTTTTTAGAAGACTCTACAATAGTAATAATAAATAAATTTTTTTTCAAAGAATGGTTTACAACGATGTGTTCTGCTGATAATCTTGGGAAAATTTTGGTTGTTCCCAATTTCTCTGGTACCCAGACCTTTCACTCTTTTGCATGTTCTTCTGATACACCTGACCCTGGAAATTTAGATTTTCTTCTTTGCTTTTTGGCAATTCTGTCCGGTTTTGTTTGAGTCCCTCTCCAAAGTGAGAAGGGTATAAACCACTGATTTGTGATGCTTGAACCATCTTTCAGCTGTGCAAAAAAACATTAGGGACATCAGCACACTGATATTAGCATACCCTCATGGTTCCTTGTTAGTTGGTCCAATCTATAGAGTTCTAATTTTTAAAATGATTTTATTTGAGAATTTTGGGCCTTCATGCACATTCTTTTTCTGATGTCACACTTTATTTAAAATAAATATGCAAAACTTGAGTGGTTCTTGAAATTATAAATTAGTGTTTATTGGTATCTATTTCTAACACCAACAATCCTTTTTTTTTTTTTAAATAAGTGAAAATATTTAGTGGAATAAGGCAGTCCAAAAACACAAATACCAAGTTTTCCCTGATCTGTGGTAACTAATAGAATATGAAAAAATAATATATATGTATATGAGTGAAATTGACATTTTAAGAATTGATTAATGTTTACATTCCTTATCTCGTCTGTTGAGGAACAGTATTTTTTCTTTCTACTATTTATCTTTACTTAGTGTAGGGTTAATCTTTTGATTATAAAATAAATTGAAAGTATTTTGTTGTAGAAATTAAAAGAAAGAATAAGAAAATAAGGAGGGGAAATGGCGGGAACATGGGTGCAAGGTAGGGTCAGGTGGGAAGTATCACTGCGATCCTAAATCTGTATACATTAAATACATGAAATTTGTTCACCTTATATAAATAAAAAATAATGTGAGCACTTATATTGCTGTAGCTTATCTCTGACCATGTGAAGATAAAAACTCATTTATAAAAATGATTTGTATCATTAGTATTGTGCCATTTTTAAACAAATTAAAAGTAAAATTTTCATCTTATTTGTTATTGAACCTTCTAGAAAAACCTTGTGAACTCTAACATTTATCATTTGGATACTGTCATTAATTTATTATATTTGTTACAATCTCTTGGAAAGAATGTTTTTACTGATTTATTTATTTAATTATTTACTTACTTCAAAGAGTGACGCATAGAGAGAGAGGGAGGCAGAGACACAGAAATCTTCCATCAGCTGGTTCACTCCCTAAATGTCCGAAATGGTTGGAGGCTGGACCAGGCCAAAGATAGGAGCCAGTAGTTCCCTCTTCGTCTCCCACACAGATGGTAGGGGCCTATAGACTTGGACTGTCATTGCTATTTTTCTAGGTGCATTAGCAGAGAGTTACATTGGAAGAGGAGCAGCCTGGACTCCAAACAGCGCTCTGATATGGGATGATGTTTGGCAAGTGGCAGTTTAACTTACTAACCACAGAGCTGGCTCCGAAAAAGCATGTCTTTGATATACAAATGCAATTATTTAAGTTTTCATCAGTAATGCAAGGAATTAGTGTGAAAATTTAGTGATTAAAAAAATCTACTAAGAGAAGAGACAAAGAAAATTTATACTTTACAGGATAGTCGTGTAAATAAATTTTATTTTCAATATAAATTATTTATATTTCTAGGTGTATAAAATTGCTAAATAAACGACTAATATTTCTCTTTTTGCTAGTAATTTAACATGAATGTTTTAAATATCTCTTTAAAATCATTTCTGTTTTTCTCCAAGATACAGTTTTAATATAACTAAATCTAAATGCTGTTAACTTTTAGTTATCTTTCAAAATGCAACATGTAAAGAAAGCTTTATATCTGAAGTATCTAGTGAACTTTCTAAAGATGATATTCCTGTCCAGTAACTCTTAACATTCTCTTAGGTATCAGTACAAATCAAAATATAAATACAAAGCAAAACCTCATCTTTGATGTCAGTTTATCATTAAACCGCCTAAAATTATTTTTGACTTATTTTCCTATGCCTCATTTTTTCTTAACATTTTAGTTAAAAATAAATAATAAATGAAAACCTGATATTAAGACAGGCAGAAAATGTGGTATTGATGACCGAAAAGAGCATAATTAATGGAGTACTTCAGAATACATAGAGCTCTATATAAACATTAAGAGATCAGGCACAAACATCCAGATAATATAATGTGTTTGGTCTATAATGAGTTTTTTATTAATTTTTTTTTATTTTAGTTTTTTTTTTTTGGTTATTTGTACTTCAGGGTATATCTCCTCATCAGAAGGTAATTTTATGTTTGGTTGTTTGATACAGAGGACACAAGTATACTGTATCAATTTGGGGATGGAAATTTGGGGAATTTTTGTGTAATCAACACATGAAAAATGTCAATCAAAATAGACAACTGAATTATTTTTCTTGGTTCAGTACAATGGGGTTCTGTGATTTCTGTTCTGATCTACCTAATTATTCAGAGAGAAAATTCAAGGGTTGAACATTGTCTATCTTAACCTTCCATAGCATAGGTGATGATATCATACACAAGAGCAGGTGCACCAAGGCCAGGATGACTCATCCTTGTCCTCAATGCAATGTGTGATAGTCTGCTATACACTAAAGGAGACAAATATCTCCATTGTCATTACTGTTTGAGATATTTAAATCAACTAGCTATCTCCGGGTTATGTTTAGAGTTCTAAAATATTACAAAAACTTCCAGGACAATAGGAAAAATTTGACTAACAATAAAATTATTGAGAGAGAGATAAGATACCATGGAAGGCATTAAAATTAACTTAATACAAAAGGAGTGTGCTCAGCTTCCTGTGTATCTTGAGAATTTAGATGCCAGCCATTAGAAGGCTAAACTCTAGTTTTAGTTCACCTTTTTTCATTATTATAACTGATAATTATACTTTCCTTTACAGAATAGTCATTTTAATATCAAAATGCTCAATTATGTTCTTCCTGATATTTACAGCATATATTTCTTTAAAATATTTTATTTATAATAACTTTTTAATATATAGATCTATTTGCTTTTCTGTGCAATCCAGTGCCCTCAAACTCTGTCTCATTCTATTTGTCTCAATGCTGTCAAAAGATTGTGAAACAATAATGTGATGCAAAGTGTATTTCTGAGGGATGATTTCACGTCTCCTCAGTATTATAACCGGAAGGCTAAGGCTTTTCTTCTTATTTTAAAAATAAGACAGCTGGAGTCTTGGTTCTTTATTTATTGTCTTACTTTATATGTAACATTAGAAAAATAAATGTTTTATCATCCAATAAAATTCTTTACTCCTTTCAGGCACACTATTTATCATTTTGTTTATAAGAACTGATGTCAATACTATAAAGATATTGAATATGACATGGCATTTTCCAGTTCTCCTTGATATGTAAAACACTACGTCAGCTCTTATGTTTAGTAACACTCAATACTTCTCATTCAAAAACCATAAAATCTAAAATGTTGTGTTATCTCAGAGCAGAAACTCATTTTGATCCAATGGATTGCTGTTTTTTTTAGCTATCTCATTTATAAGAAAAGAACTTTCTTGTTAGTTAAGGAAAAAAAACAACTCTATGATACTTAAAACCAAAGAACTGGGGCAAGTGCTATGGCACAGGATGTTAAGACACCATCTACATCTGCAGAGACAGAATCCCATGTGGGTGCCAAAGGGTCCACTTGCTCCACTTCCAATCCAGCTCTGGGCTAACGTACCTGGGAAAGCAGCAGAAGATGGCCTAACTTCTGGGACCCCTGCAGCCAAGTGGGAGACCTGGATGAAACTCCTCACTCCTTTTCTTTTTTTTCTTTTTTTTCTTTTTCTTTTTTTTTTATTTTTTGACAGGCAGAGTGGACAGTGAGAGAGAGAGGCAGAGAGAAAGGTCTTCCTTTGCCGTTGGTTCACCCTCCAATGGCCACCGTGGCCAGCACGTGCGGCCGGTGCACTGCGCTGATCCGATGGCAGGAGCCAGGTACTTCTCCTGGTCTCCCATGGGGTGCAGGGCCCAAGCACTTGGGCCATCCTCCACTGCACTCCCTGGCCACAGCAGAGAGCTGGCCTGGAAGAGGGGCAACCGGGACAGAATCCGGCGCCCCGACCGGGACTAGAACCCAGTGTGCCGGCACCGCAAGGCGGAGGATTAGCCTAGTGAGTCACGGCGCCAGCCACTCCTCACTCCTGACTTCAACCCGGCCCAGCCCTGGCTGTTGCAACCATTTGTAGGGTGAACCAGTGAATGGAAGCTCTCTCTCTGTCAGTCTCCCCCACCTCTCTCTGTAATTCTGGCTTTCAAACAAATAAATAAGTCTCTTTTTTTAACTTTTATTTAATGAATATAAATTTCCAAAGTACAGCTTATGGATTACAATGGCTTCCCCCCCATACCGTCCTTCCCACCCACAACCCTCCCCTTTCCCACTCCCTCTCCCCTTCCATTCACATCAAGATTCATTTTCAATTATCTTTATATACAGACTATCAGTTTAGCATACATTAAGTAAAGATTTCAACAGTTTGCTCCCACACAGAAACATAAAGTGAAAAATACTATTTGAGTACTAGTTATAGCATTAATTCTCAATGTACAGCACACTAAGGACAAAGATCCTACATGAGGAGTAAGTGCACAGTGACTCCTGTTGTTGACTTAACAAATTGACACTCTTGTTTATGGCCTCAGTAATCACCCTAGGCTCTTGTCATGAGCTGCCAAGGCTATGGAAGCCCCCTGAGTTCACTGACTCTGATCATATTTAGACAAGGCCATGGTCAAAGTGGAAGTTCTCTCCTCCCTTCAGAGAAAGACACCTCCTTCTTTGATGACCCGTTCTTTCCACTGGGATCTCACTCAGGGAGATCCTTCATTTAGGTTCAAATAAATAAGTCTTAAAAACAACAACAAAAAAAAAAAAAAAAGGAAAAAAAACAAAAGTTTGCCATCAACTCTAGCAGAGTTGAAAATACTGTGATATCAAAATGGCAGACTTTCCAGATAATCACAATCATACTAAGGTGAATGACACACTGTTTCTGCCTAGACAGGGTTTTCAGGTATACTTCACAATTTTACAAAAGAAGAGAATGACTATGGGAATCAGCATGTGCTATCGTGGAGATCAGCGAGTCCCATGACGTGGCATCTATTTCAAGCTGGAGAGCCAAGAGACCAGTGATGAGATTCAGTCTGCGTTTGAAGACTTAAAGGGAACCAGTGGTGTTAGATCCAGTCCTAGAAGCCGATGGCCAAAGAACCAGGAGGTTTTTCAATTTATTTATTTATTTACTTATTTATATATTTGAAAGTCAGAGTTACAGAGAGGGAGAGAGAAAGACAGAAAGAGAGAGCGAGTGAGCTGCCATCTGCTGCTTCACTCCTCAGATGGCTGCAATAGCTAGAAATAAGCTGATCCGAAGCCAGGAGTGAGGAGCTTCTTTCAGGTCTCCCATGTGGGTATAGGAGCACAAGCACTTGAGTCACCTTCTGCTGCTTTCCTGTGGAAATTAGCAGGGAACTGGAACACAAGTAGAGCACCCTGATCTAAGAGATTTGATGTCTGAACCATCTGATGAATTAGAGAGAGAGAGATAGAGAGAGAGAGCGAATTTTCCCTTACTCTGACTTTGCATTCCCTCAAGTTGGCCTTCAACGATTAAATAACACCAGCCCACTTAGTGAGGCCAGATTCTCTTTACTCAGTCTACTGATCCGGAGGCTAACCTCTTCCCGAAATGCCATAAATAATGTTTTCCTAGCCACCTGAATAACACTTAACTCAGTCAACTTAACAAATAATATTAGCTATCACAGTTCCCCAAGTGAAAATTTTATGATTTTATTATTTAAGAGTATTAAAAACTCAGGAGACTTAACTCCTTACCATATAAATATTTATGCTTGTGTAAAGGAATATGGTAATACTGAGATATCATAACTTAATAAAATTCAGCAGGGGTTAGCTCTTGAGAAGTTGTTTAATGATATGCCAGAGTTATTTTTCCACATCTCCTGCATAGGCTATAAGATTTCCAGCCAAGAATTACAAGATTCCATACAGCCTTGATTCCAGTTATATTCCCTATAGGAAACTTTGCTAACTGAAGAATGCTTACATAAGTAGTTGTTTGCTTGGAAATTTCATCTGCAAATATAATAGATGCTTTTCTATCTTATAATATTTATGGCTTAATTTCTTCATGAATTATGAAATGGTCTCAGATATTGCCTGCAATTCAACTGGATTTAACAGCCCTTGACATTATATTGACTTATGATATGTTATCACTTTAATTCTTCTAGAATCACAAAGCCTGGTCAAGTCCATCTAAGTTTCTTTCTTGCTTCCAGCATGCAAGATCCACTAACAATCTCTACATACCTAACAATAGCAACTATGCATAAACTCTGTACTTACTTTTGGGGCCGGTGCTGAGGTGGAATGGGTAAAGCCATTGCCTGCAGTGCCAGCATCCCATATGGGGGCCAGTTCAAATCCCAGCTGCTCCACTTCTGATCCAGCTCTCTTCTATGGCCCGAGAAAGCAGTAGGAGATGGCCCAAGTCCTTTGGCCCTTGCATCCACATGGGAGACCTGGAAGAAACTCCTGGATCCTGGCTTAAGATAGATGCAGCTCTGGCCGTTGCAGCCATCTGGGAAGTGAACCAGCAGATGGAAGAACTGTCTCTCTCTCTACCTCTCTGTAACTCTTCTTTTCAAATAAATAAATAAATTTTAAGCTATATACTTATTTTAAAATCTGAAGCTAAAAGAAGTAGAAGATTCAAATCAAAAGAGAATATTTTAAGAACAGAGAATGGATATTGAACCATCTACATTATAAATCATGTATAATATTTATATTCTAAAATTATTTTAAAAAATAACAACTTCATAAATAATCAAATTAATAAATATTTACATAATGCATTCAAATTAAACATTAGAAAAAATGAAGCTAGTAGAGTACTGAAGAAAATTTTTTCCATCACACTGGAATTTTTGATAAAAATGCATACATTCATAAAAAGTCAACTATGAAAATACTTAACTGGGGCCAGCACCATGGCACACTGGGTTAATCCTCTGCACCAGCATCCCATATGGGCGCCAGTTCTAGCCCCAGTTGCTCCTCTTCCAGTCCAGTTCTCTGCTATGGCCTAGAATATCAGTAGAAGATGGCCCAAGTGCTTGGGCCCCTGCACCCACAGGGGAGACTAGGAAGAAGCACCTGGCTCCTGGCTTCGGATCAGCGCAGCTCCGGCCGTCGCGGCTATTTGGGGAGTGAACCAATGGAAGGAAGACCTTTTACTCTGTCTGCCTCTCTTACTGTCTGTAACTACCTGTCAATTAAATAAATAAAAAAATCTTAAAAAAAAAAAAACGAAAATACTTAACCAATATAATACCTAAAGAATATATGCAAAAATCTAAAATTTATAAAATTTATCCAAATATTGACATTAAAATAATCTTTCATAAGATTACAGAAATAACGCTTTAATATATGGGTATTTACTTTATCTAATATAAAGATAATTTATAATCAAATTTCAAGATGAAAGCCTATTCACTGGCAATATATATATATTTTTAGTTATTTGAAATGAAGAATTACAGAGACAGGGAGAGACAGAAAGAGATATCTGCTGATTCAATCCCCAGTGACTGAGCCAGCGCCAAGCCAGGCTAAATTCAGGAGCCAGAAGCTTTACAAGGGGCTCCCTTGTGGTGCAAGGACCCAGTCACCTATGACATCTTCAACTCCTTTCCCAGGAGCATTAGCAGTTAGGCAGATCATAAGTGAAGCAGCCAGGATTCAAACTGGCACTCATATGGGATGGTAGCTTTGCACTACCAGCTGAGCCACAACGCTGGACCTCTGTGATATTATTATTGAATAGTAGTCTCTAAGTTTGAGCCAGTGGAAGATGTGACAAAGACACATATTTTAAAAGATATTTACTTGTGTTAATCCTGTTATCTAATTACAAAATACAAGCAATTAATTATAGTAATTATGTTTAGTTGGGTGATCTGATATAAATAACAATTTTTTTTAATTTTCTTAATTTTTTTATTTGACAGGTAGAGTTATAGACAGTGAGAGATAGAGAGACAGAGAGAAAGGTCTTCATTTCATTGGTTCACGCCCCAAATGGCTACTATGGCCGGAGCTGTGCCAATCCAAAGCAAGGAGCCTGGTGCTTCCTCCTGGTCTCCCATGGGGTGCAGGGCCCAAGCACTTGGGCCATCCTCCACTACACTTCCCAGGCCACAGCAGAGAGCTGGACTGGAAGAGGAGCAACCGGGACTTGTACCTGGCGCCCAAACCGGGACTAGTACCTAGGGTGCCAGCACTGCAGGCGGAGGATTAGCCAATTGAGCCACGGCAAAGGCCAAGCAGCAGAATTTCTGTACACCAAGGCTAACATGGCTATTACCACCAGTAAGTGTTCAATCTGCCAATATCATAGACACTGAGCTTCCCATGTGGCACCCTCACCAAGATGATCACCCAGGTAACTGATACTAGGTTATTATCTTCGACTATTTTATCCTTACAAGAATAGAGACTCCAGATATGGATTTGATTTCCTTGCACATTATGCTTCTGTCAAAACTACCACCTATGAACTTGCAGTACCTTATGTAACATTGTGGTATTCTATACAGCATTACTTCTAGCCAAGGAATTCCTTAACAGCCATAAATGTGTAGCAATGGACTAATACTCATGAAATGTACTGTATTTCCCATTATCCTGAATGAGCTGAATAAAAAAATGGTTAAATAGTCTTTTTAAGTCATAGTTACAGTGCCACCTAGTTGACAACGCTTTTCAGAGCTGGGGTAAGGTTCTCTAAAAGGTTGTGTGTGTGCTGAATCAGGTTACTGCATTTGGTGCTATTTCTCCCATATCCAGTATGCACAGATCCAGGAATCAAGGGGTGAATATGGCGATAGTACCTCTAACGAGTACATTTAGTGACCCACTAAATATTTTTATCTTTTCCCAAGATGCTAAGCTCTTATGGTGGTTTTGAGGTCTTAGTTCCAGAAAGAAGAATGATTCCACCAGGAGATACAATAATGATCTCATTGAACTGGGAATTGAGACTTCCTCATGACATTCTGGGTTCTTCATGGCTCTAAGTCAACAGGTTAAAGGAATTATGATGTTGGTTGGGATGATTGATGTGGACAATCAACAGGAAACGCTGGCACTCCATAAAAGGAGTTAGGCAAAAGCCAAGTCTGGAATATAGGAAACACCTTAGGGCAACTCTTAGAATGAATGTGATTTTTAATTAAGAACAATGGGAAGTTAAAAAAAAATGATTTAAAACTCTACATGACCAATAACCTCCAGGAATGGAAGTTTGGGTTATCCCAACAGCAAAGAACCATTATCAGCTGAAGTACTTGCAAAAGGAAACTGGAGTACAGGATGAGGTGTAGGACACGGTAGTGATGATCACGCGTTATGAACATATGACCAGATTTATCAGAATTTTAGATGTCCCTAGTATTTCCCCCATATGTTATAAAGAGTGCATTTGTCACTGTATATACGTAAATTAAGAACTATCTTTGTTTTATTGCATTCCTCTCTGTATATACCCAAATTGAGAAAAATATCTGTTTTTATTCTCATTTCTGTAGCAAGTGATATGTTAGTTTTTATATCAGTGTATAAGAATTATTATTTTCACATTGTGGTATTTAAATTATGGAATAACAGAAGAGGATTAAATTGCCTAGGAATCTTACCTTTTTTGAGGAAGGATTAGTGTGTTTAATGGTATCATATTAGGCAGAGCTATTATTTTGTTACAGTATAAGGTTTATGCTTCAAGACCTTCAGTGGATGCCTGAAGCTGTGGATAATACCAAATCCTATAATTCAATCCCTTTTCTATCTTAATTAAGCCTTTATCATGCACTGTCCATATTACTTTTTAACTTGTTGTGCAACCACAAAACAAGCATGAATTTCTTTTTGCCCCTTCCTATAATTTTAAGGATAGAAAATTTATTCTTTTTTTGTTGTTGTTGTTGACAGGCAGAGTGGACAGTGAGAGAGAGAGAGACAGAGAGAAAGGTCTGCCTTTGCCGTTGGTTCACCCTCCAATGGCCACTGCAGCTGGCGCGCTGTGGCCGGCGCACCGCGCTGATCCAATGGCAGGAGCCAGGTACTTATCCTGGTCTCCCATGGGGTGCAGGGCCCAAGCACTTGGGCCATCCTCCACTGCACTCCCTGGCCACAGCAGAGAGCTGGCCTGGAAGAGGGGCAACCGGGACAGAATCCAGCGCCCTGACCGGGACTAGAACCCGGTGTGCCAGCGCCACAAGGCGGAGGATTAGCCTAGTGAGCCGTGGCGCCGGCTCAGAAGATTTATTCTTATGTTAGCTCTTAGCAACCTCAAGATCTGACTGTTTTCTCTCCTTGAAGTTGAAAGTTTTCATCTTTTCACATATAGGAAACACTTTACTACTTCTATTTGACATATCCATATTGCCAGAATAAATACTCTTACACTTTAGAGCCAGTATTAAGTAACATGAAGATTACTTGAACATAGGCATTGCTATACTTCAGCAGTCAACTTGATTGAAAAAATGTCTAGTAAGTGATTGAGAGCTGAGCATTGTATAAAGTGTAGAAATGCTGGATAAATGGATAATTCATTCAGTGGGCAGGAAGGAGAGGGATGGTGGAAATTTTATCATAAAACTCAAATGGATGTAATTTAATACTTACAACTTGCTCAATTCTGAGATTTTCCATTTAATAAATGCAGATCACATTTGATCATGAGCAACTGAAACAATGGAAAGTAAAATCACAGATGAGGAAGAACTACAGTGTTGTTTTTAGATGGAGATTAAGTTTGTTCTAAGGAGAAACAAATGGGTGTTAAATTGACAAGGGGTTAGATTGAGACAGGCAATTGTAATTGTCAACTTGAGAGGTTTAAGGAATCCTCAAATAACTGGTAAAGTCTTACTTCTTGGTGTGTCTGTTAGGGTATTTCAAGAGGGGATTGGCCTGAGTGTTGATGCACTGAGAGAAGATCCACCCACAATGTAAACTGGCACTATACAATTGACTGGGAGTCTGAATAGAACAAAGATAGAAAAGGATTTTCTCTTTTTTTAACCAAAGCTGACAATCTCCACCTCCTGCCTTTGTACAGCATATTTTCAGACTCTCTTACATTAGTACTTCAGGACTTAAACTAGCAGCCACCTGAGCCTTGTGCCTCAGACTGAGAATTACATCATCAGCATCCTTGGTTCTAATGCTATAGACTCAATTGAGCCATGTTATCAGCATTCCAAAATCTCCAGTTTACACATGGCCTACCATGGTATTTTATAGTCTCCATTATCCCATGAAGTAAAATTAATTATTTTAAAATATCCTTTTATGTAAAATTTATTTTGAGACTATGGGTAATTAATTTGAGAATATTTTAAAATAATTTATTTTACTTATTTTTTTTCTTCTCATTCAGTGGTTGATTTATATATTTTAAGATATACTTACTTCCTTTAAATATTATCATTTTTATTCATCATCACACATCTCACACATCGGAGTGGAGAGCATGTATAACCAACATTCATTATGTAAATGGACTCCTCAAAAAAATTAAATAAGCCATATCTTATCTGTTGCATATTTTTAACATTACTGCTGCATTTAAACTACATGTCCTTTCAAAATGGCATATAGGGAAATGATAGAACATCAGTGTTTTCCTTTATAAGACACAGTGCCAGGAATGTTTATTTCTGGACAAGTTTAGTTAGACTTAGATTCAAGATACTATCATCCATAAGAAAGATACACATATTTTCTCAGTGTGCGGTTCCATTTGTCAAAATCTACCTATGTGGTTGCATAACTCCCATCAAACATTTTTATTGCAGTAATGTAATAAAATTTGATACTTTGAAAATCATTTTTCCAAATACAGATCTGAAGTTTTACTTTCAGTGAATGCATTGGTTATATCCTAACTTCACATAGTAAACAGACCTAGTACATTGAAATTTCTTCCTAAACCACAAGAATGTCATATCTTTTTCTTTGTCAATCATCTTTCAATTTAAGCTGCTTTAGCTTCCTTATGTACTGTATCAAGTTGTAGCATATATAGTTTATGGAAGAAATATACAAAAAAAGAACTCAACTACTTCAGAGGATGTCATGACTCATATTTTAACTGACATATGTTGAAAGGATGACAAGCTGAAGAATATAATCTGTGTTGGAACATGACTTTTATTGGCATACAACATTTATCTTCAAACTGCAACAAACACTTTGCTTACCCAACAATCCAGCTGGCACCTCTGAAAGGTTGTAAGGACATATTTATCTGGTGTTATAAAAACACACTTAACACTTCTGGCATGATTCTGTTGGTTAAAAGAGTTCACCATTTGTACTTACTTTTATTTAATGAATGCAACATATTCAATGATATAAAATCTTAGAAGCCTCTTACAGAATACTTAACTCTATGATATTTTTATTACAGTCTTGGCATTTTAATCAAAATAATTGTATTAACATGCCCCCCTTTCTCTTTATATTTAAAATTATTTTACCTACTTAATAATTGCTTTCAATTCGAAGATTATAAATTTTTCTTAATTTTAGAATCATGGAATAGAATATAACAGGAGTTTTCAAAAGATCATGGAAATATGCTTTATGAAAAAAAGTATGGATTTTAAACTTTTTTGCACCTACATATACTAATATTTTAATTCCATTTTCTAGAATGTTTTTGAAGTATTCTTGTGTATCTGTACTGTTATTTGTCTCTTTAAGTCTTTTAAATTGAATATGTTGGATTAAATGCTGTTTATGTAGGATAATATTTAAAAGTAAATAATGGTAGGATAATATTTAAAAGTAAATAATGGTATTGGTGCTGTGGTAGACTGAGTAAAGCCGCCACCTGCAGTGTCAGCATCCCATACAGACACTGGTTCCAGTCCCAGATGCTCCATTTCCAATCTAACTCTGTGCTATGGCCTGGGAAAGCCTTGGAAGATGGCCCAAGTCCTTGGGCCCCTGAACCCACTTGGGAGAGCTAGAAGAAGCTCCTGGCTCCTGATTTCAGATCAGTGCAACTCCGGTCATTGCAGCCATCTAGGGAGTGAACCAGCGGATGGAAGACATCTCTCTCTCTCTCTCTCTCTCTCTCTCTCTCTCTCTTTCCCCTTCTTCGTTACTCTGCCTTTCAAGTAAATAAATAAATCTTTAAAAGAAAAAATAGTGGAACATCAAAATATAAAACATTAACAACAATAATTAAATTTTTGGTTTGTTATCAATTATTAGTTATATATCATTACAGTTCATAGGAGAAGGTTGGAAGTTTGCTGCCAAAATCTACCTTACTACCAGGAGCTTAGAGATGCCTGGAAGAGATCTTTTTCTGGAGAAGAAACTAAGCTTGCTAACATTAATTAATTCCAGTGTCTGTCCCACTATTAACGATTATATTCCAGCAACTTGCCATGGACTGCAATTTGTGTAAATATAAAAAGGCTCTGTGGTCAAAGGGTTCAGGGAATTTCAGAACTGTCAATGTTTGAAAAATGTTTGAGGAAGGACCTAATTTTTAGGGAGTGAGTCAGGAGTAAGGGAAAGAAGTTTCTGAAAGCAAGAATAGTATGGCTATTTAAAGTTCATGGTTTCTTTTGAATCGTTCTTGCCAGTTAGTTTCCAGTGATCATCAACTCATGTGTATGCCTACTGCATCAACAGGCACCTTATGTAATTGGTCAGTTACCTTCATTATTGAATGAAGCAGAGCATTTCTGGGAGGACCTGTGAAACAATTTTATCCATTTCTACCTAAATTGTTGCTTTCTAGCTTTAAAAATCACTCATAAAATATACATGCAACATAATTGTTCATGTTTCTTTTTGTTCTAGCAAATTTTTTTGAATGGTGATTTCTCTTTCAAGTTTCTTTGTGGCAAACACTTTTGGAGTTCATAACAACACTGGTAGATCCATGACTGGGGTCATATTAGATCAGAGCAGAATGAAAATGAATGTATTTTAAAGGAGGTGGGTAGACAGGGTCAGAACTGTCTAACTTGATTCTGGGAAGTATTGTTGCTTTAATGTCCAAACGCCTGGTATCTCTAACCAGAGTAAAAAGACTACAGAATTCCAAAGGTCTTCCAGTGAAGCATCACAGAAGAGCACTATTTGGAAAACATCTTTAATAGTCAGTTAACTAGCTATACAAGGAACCAGCAACAAAAGCGTTAATAGCCCTTATTGTGTGCATGCTACAACGTTGGCCAGGATTCTAAATTTTATATACATAAACTGGTTTAATTCATTTCATATTTCCTTATAAATACATGAGTAGACCATATAGAACAAAACTAGTCAGATTTATCCTGCAAATTATGAAGTGAAATTTAAAATCCTCAATTATAACCTTCATCAAGATCCCAATTACCACCATGAACTTTATTAAATATATCAGCAGCATAAAGCTCTCTGCATTAGTAGATTCTTTGCGCCTGCTGCTCAACTGTGATGCCTCAGCCAGCTCTATAAATCCTGCAACATTTGCAGCTTTTTTTCCCCTGGATGTCCTTAATGTACAATTTATGCTCTTCTGATTCCAAGAAATGGAGATTGACTCAAATAATTGATTGTGTGGACAATTAAAAACTATTGTTAACAGCTTAGACAATATTTGGAAGCAGAAAACTATCAGGAATTGGGCAATTAGAAATAATTTTGCTTCTAATTTTTTTTTACTTATTGGAAATTGATTGCATTCTGCATGTTTCTATACAATTTGCTTATTTCCTTCATAATTCTCTAACAATCTCAAGGGAGATACTTAGTTCAATCCAGTTTTCTGCAAAAGTTAGGATTTCCTTTTATAATAGCTGAATAACATTACATCATACCTATTACTCCATTTTCTTTATCATTCATTCTTTAATTAGCATCCAGGTTGATTCTGTCTCTTGGCTATGGTGCAGTGAACATGGGAGTGCAGGTATCTCTTTAATATGAAGATAGAAGTTCCTTTGGATATATAGGTGGAGGTGGGATAGCTGGGTAATATAGTAGATCTATTTTTAGGTTTTTGAACCACCATACTGTTCTTCATAATAGGTGTACAAATTTGTATTCCCACCATTAATGTATAATTTGCTTCTTTTTTGTCTGTTAGTAATAGCCACTCTAACTGGAGTGTGATGATACCTCATTGTGGTTTATTTATATATCCATGATAGCAGTGATAGTGGGCAATTTTCCATATGTTTGTTAGACATTTACATTGCTTATTATGAGAATTTCTCCCTCAATATCATTGGCTCATTTGTTATTTTTAAGTGTTAATTGTGTATTTTGTTTATTATTTGGGAAGAAAGAGAGAGAGAAAGAAAAGACCAGAAAGAACTCCCATCTGTTGGTTTTCTCCAGAAACCCACATTAGTTGGGGTTGGACCAAGCTGAAACCAGGAGCTTTGAAGTTAAAGCAAGTCTCCCATATGGGTAGCAAGGACTCCACTACTTGAGTCATCATTTACTTCCTTCTAAGGCACAAATTAGCAGAAAGCTGAAAGTGGAAGCAGAGCTTGGATTCACACTCAAGCACTCTGACCTGGCATGTGGGTGTCTCAATTGATGTCTTAATCATCAAACCACATGCCTGCCCCTTGGCACATTTCTTAAACGGATTGTTTGTAACGTTCACGAGTTTTTTTAATATTTGTTTATTTATTTATTTATTTTTAAAGATTTATTTATTTTTTATATTTTCTTTTCTTTTTTTAACTTTTATTTAATGAATATAAATTTCCAAAGTACAGCTTATGGATTACAATGGCTTCCCCCCATAACGTCCCCCCCACCCACAACCCTCCCCTTTCCCACTCCCTCTCCCCTTCCATTCACATCAAGATTCATTTTCGATTCTCTTTATATACAGGAGATCAGTTTAGCATACATTAAGTAAAGATTTCAACAGTTTGCTCCCACGCAGAAACATAAAGTGAAAAATACTGTTTGAGTACTAGTTATAGCATTAAATCACAATGTACAGCACACTAAGGACAGAGATCCTACATGAGGAGTAAGTGCACAGTGACTCCTGTTGTTGACTTAACAAATTGACACTTGTTTATGGCCTCAGTAATCACCCTAGGCTCTTGTCATGAGCTGCCAAGGCTATGGAAGCCCCCTGAGTTCACCGACTCTGATCATATTTAGACAAGGCCATGGTCAAAGTGGAAGTTCTCTCCTCCCTTCAGAGAAAGACACCTCCTTCTTTGATGACCCGTTCTTTCCACTGGGATCTCACTTGCGGAGATCTTACATTTAGGGTTTGTTTTTTTTTTTTTTTTTTTGTTTTCCCCAGAGTATCTTGGCTTTCCATGCCTGAAATACTCTCATGGGCTTTTCAGCCAGATCCGCATGCCTTAAGGGCTGATTCTGAGGCCAGAGTGCTGTTTAGGGCATCTGCCATTCTATGTGTCTGCTGTGTATCTCACTTCCCATGTTGGATCGTTCTCTCCCTTTTTTATTCTAGCATTGTCTTGCTCCAGCTTTGTTCATTTTGTTTAAGTATGTTTTGACTATTTTAGCTATTTTGTGATTTGCTAAGAACTATGGTAATATTTTTCTAGTCCTTGGGAAAAAAGTCTGTTATGTTGCTAAACTTTGTTTATGTAAAGGATGAGAGAGAGAGAGAGAGAGAGAGAGAGAGAGAGAGATTCTTCCATTTACTTACTAGTCCATCACTACCCAAATGCCTTTAATCATTAGCACAGGGCTAGACCAAAGTAAGAAGCTCAGAACTCAAGAAAGGTCTCCCGTATAGTTTGTAGGGAACCAAGTACTTGAATTTTCACCTGCAGCCTCTTGGATATACATTAGCAGGAAGCTTAAATTGAAAGAGGAGCTGAGACTTAAAACCAAGCACTATGATTTGAAATGTGGGTGCCCAAACAGTGGCTTAATCATGGTACCAAATGTGTAGAGCTTATGTTTTGATAGGAAATGGGTTGAATTGCAAATTCTTTGGGTTATAGGGACATTGTAACAACAGACTTTTTCTAGTCTGTCAATATTGTTGGTCATTCAATTTTTTTGCTTTCATGTAATTTTCATTGTAGATACTTGGCTAAACAGATATCCTATTTTTTGTAGGTACTGTGAATGAGATTTCTATTTTTTTTTTTTTTACAGGCAGAGTGGACAGTGAGAAAGCGACAGAGAGGAGAAAGGTCTTCCTTTGCCATTGGTTCACCCTCCAATGGCCGCCACAACCGGTGCACTGCGACCCGTGCACCATGCTGATCCAATGGCAGGAGCCAGGTACTTATCCTGGTCTCCCATGGGGTGCAGGGCCCAAGCACTTGGGCCATCCTCCACTGCACTCCCTGGCCACAGCAGACGGCTGGCCTGGAAGAGGGGCAACTGGGACAGAATCCGGTGCCCCGACCGGGATTAGAACCTGGTGTGCCGGCGCCACAAGGTGGAGGATTAGCCTAGTGAGCCGCGGTGCTGGCCGAGATTTCTATTTCTTGATGAGTTTATCATGGTGTGAAAATGTTACTGATTTTGTGTGTGTATTTGTGTCCTCTGACTTTATTGAATTTCCTTATATTCTCTAGTAGTCTCCTGGTGTAGACTTAAGATTTATTGCTATACAAAATCATGTCATCCACAGAAGAGCTAATTGGACTCCCTCCTATCCTATTTTTCTGTCTTTTGCTATTTATATCAATTAATTCATCTAAAAATTATAGCATTTTATTACATAAGAATAATTAGAGTGGAAATTATTGTCTAATTCCAAACCTTAGAGGAAAGACAATCTTTTCCCAATTCAATACGATAGTTTCTATAGATTTCTCACATATAGCTTGCAATCTATTGAGGTTTGTTTCTTCTCTATGCAATTCATTCAGGGTTTCTATCATGAATGGATATTGAATTTTATTGTTTTCATCTATTGAAATGACATCATGTTGCTTGAAATAAGCTGGATACAGAAAGACAAATACCACATGTTTTATATTATGTTTGAGAGCTAAAATTAAAAATGAAGAAATAAAAAAATCAAAACATCCAAAAGAATTGCCTATATCAGTATTGCAACAAATAATCATGCTTTCATACTTTTTTGTATCTTTTTCAAGCAAATGGTTAAGAATGATAAATTACTATAGTTTTAATGATCTATGATGACTTTAAAATTTACCAAAAAAATTACATGATTTTTCCAGATATATTTATTTGAAAGACTGGATTACAGAGAGAGAGAGAGAGAGATCTTCTATCCAAAGGCTCATTCTCCAAATGACTGCAGCAGCTGGAGTTGGGACGATGCAAAGCCAGGAGCTTCTTCTGGCCGTCCCAGGTAGGTTGCAAGGACTCAAGTAGTTGGGCCATCTTGTGCTACTTTCCCAGACACATTAGCAGGGACCTGGATTGGAAGTGGAGTAGTTGGGACTCAAAATGGTGCCCATATGGGATGTCTGCACCACAGGTAGCAACTTTACCCTCTTCACCACAGAGCCAACACCAAGATCATATGATATTTTAGCTTCATTACATTCATTTGATATATTAATCTTATTGATTAGTACGTGTTGAACCATTCCTATATTTATGAGATAAACCACACTTGTTCATGATGAATCATCTTTCCAATGTGATGCTATATTCAGTTAGTTGGTATTTTGTGGAGAACTTTTGTGGTCTTCAGGGATATTGGTCTACAGCTTTACTTTGTTGTGTTCTTATCTGGTTTTGGAATCAAGGTAATCTTGACCTCATAGAATGAATTGGGAGGTGTTTCTTCAAATTTACTCTTTTGGAATAGTTTGAGAAGAATTGGTATTATCTTTTCCTTAAAAGTCTGATAGGATTCAATAGCAAAACCAACTGGTTCTAAGCATTTTTGATTGGGAGACTTTTGATTACTGATTTATTCTCAGTATTCATCATTGGTCTGTGCAGGTATTCTGTTTTCATGGTTTAATTTTTGTAAATTATATACATCCAGAAATTTAATACTTTCTTCTAGCTTTTCTAAATTGTTGGCATGCAGTTGTTCGTAAAGTTCTTAATGATCCTTTATATTTCTAGTATTTCTATGGTATAATTTGTAATATCTCCTTTTTCGTCCCTAATTTTATTTGTGAGTCATAATTTCTTTCTTAGTTTAAACTAAAGATTAATCAATTTTGTTCATCTTTTCAAAGAACCAACTTTTGTGTCATTAATACTTTTTTAAAAAATTCTTCTAGTTCCTATTTATCTCTGCTTTGATATTCCTTATGTGTTTCCTTTCTACTCTCTGCATTTGGCTTGTTGTTCTTGTTTTACTTGGTCCTTGAAATGCACTGTTCAGTTGTTTCATTAATCGGTTGCACACACTTATTGCTATAAACATTCTATTAGTACAGGTTTTGATGTATTACCTAAGTTTTGGTATATATGCTTTCATTTTCATTAGTTTCAAGAAACTTACTAAATTTCCTTCTGATTTCTTCAGTCATCCATTGTCCACTCAGAAGCACGTTGTTCTGTATTCATGTATCTGTAGAGTCTAGAGTTCCTTATGTTTACAAAATCTAGTTTTACTTGATGTAGTCTCAAAACATGATGTGATTTTGATTTTTTATATCTGTAGAAGTTTTTTTTTAAAATTTCATATTATAAAAAGAGCAGATTTTATGTATTTCATAGGTACAGTTCTAAGAAGATCTCTATACTTCTCCCTTTCCTCCTTCATTCTCTCTTTCCTAAATGTGGTCTGTCCTAGAGAATGTACCACATGCTGATGAAAAAAATGTATTATGCAGCTGTTGGGTGAAATATTCCTTAAATGTTAGGTAGAATTATTCTATAGGATACTTTAATATCCCTATGTTGAATTTTTGTTAGAAAAATCTATTTTCTGAAAAAACTTGGGTGTTGAAATTTCTTACTAGGATTTTAATGGAACTTTTCTCTTCTTTTAACTCTAATCATGCTTGTTTCATAAAATTGTGTGCACTAGCATTAGGTGCATATGCATGTACAATTGTCATGTCTTCTCAGTGAAATGGTACCTCATTATTATATAGTGATCTTCATTTATTTTTTACAATTTTTGTATTAAATATGTTTTGCCTGATATAAGATTACTTTTTTCCTTTTGTGTATAATTTATTTGTTTTATCCTTTCACTTTCAATTTGTGTGTGTGTCTTTATCAGTAAAATGCATTTCTTATAGGTTGCATATGTTGTCTTTTTTCATAATCCATGTTAATTATCTGTGTCCTTTAATTAGGTAATTTTATCCATCTATAACTAAATTATTATTGATAAGCCATGGCTTAGTACTGTCATTTAAAACAGTTTGTTCTGCTTATTTTGAATACATTTTGTTGTGTTTCTAGTGGTTGGTATACTTTCACATGTTATCAAGATCATAGTTATCATTCGTTTTTTTCTGTATGTAATGCTCTTTTATGCATATTGTGTAAGGCTGCTCTGTTGGTGATGGATTACCTGTGCTTTTATTTGGAATGTCTTTATTTCTTCTGTCTTTAGGAATGATGACTTTCCTGATTTAAATGTTCTTGACTAGCAGTTTTTACTTTCAGAACTTGGATTATATCAACTCATTCTTTCCAGCCTTGCAATTCTCTTGAAAAACTGCATTAATCTAAAGAAGCATCCCTTAATAGTGATCCAGGGTCTTTCTGTTGCAAATATTAGCATTAGCTCTTTTTTGTTGTACCCTGGAGAATTTGACTATAATGTACATAGTGAGGATCATTCTGGACATGTCTATGTATAATTCTATAGGCTGCCTGAACTTAGATGTCCATTATCTTACTCCAGATACGGCATTTTCAGCTATTATGTCATTGAGTAGCTTTTAAAACCCTTGGTTTGCCCTCAAGAACACCCATAATTTGAAAGTTTGTCCATTTATTGGCATCACAAAAGAAGTAGGCACCATCTTCCTCCTTTGTGCCTTTTTGCTTATTTGCCTGATTGGGATATTTCAAAAGATATTTAATGATGTCCCAAAGGAAGCAGGGGCTGTTTTCCTTCTTTGTATCTTTTTCTTTACTTGTTTGATTGAGATATTTCAAAAGTGCTGTCATTGACAGAGAGATAGAGAGATGAAAGGAGGATGGGAGGAAAGCAGGCGGAGGAAGGGAGGGAGAAAGGGAAGAAAGGAATATCATTATGTTCTTAGAATCCTATCTACAAAATGCATTGAATCTGCTAAAACTAATTAAATACTAAGATGAAGACAATTAAATAATCCTAGTCTTTTGGTTCAGATATTCTTTATCCTGCTTGAGCTTTCTGATTTTAAGACTTTTGGCTGATATTGAATTTGATTTATTGATTTCTTCTCTTAGAAGATTTGTGTTTGGCCCTTTTGCAGGTCTCTTATCTACTGTCCAAATTTGTCATTCATATGTGAGTCATTTTCCCTCTTTCCTTCAATTGTCAGTATTTTACTGTATTTTTGTTTGTTTTTAATTTTTAGTAATACAAAAACAACAGACCTCATGTATTTTGTAGATACAATTCTAAGAAGAAAATCACACTTCCCTAATTCTGTCTATGTAAGGGAGAGACAGAAATCTTCCATCTGCTGGTTCATTCCCCAAATGAGCCTCATTTCAGGGACTGGGCCAGGCTGAAGCCAGGGGCCAGGACCTCCATTTATGTTTCCCATTTGGGTGGCAGGTGTTCACACACTTGGGCCATCATCTGCTGTTTTTCCATAAACATTAGCAGGGAACTGGATCAAAAAGAGGGCAGCAGGGACTCAAACCTGCAGTCCACTATAGATGCTGGCCTGCAAGCAGCTTCTTAACCCACTGTGCCACAACATTTTTTCTACCTCCAGCACTTTCAACCTGTTTCCACTCACTATAAATAACCAATTGCAATTTTTTTTCTGCTTTACTCCACTTAGTATATTTTTGTAAAACAAAGCAGATACACTAATATTTGAATATCTTCTCTTTATGGTGGATAATAGCTTTAAAATATATACAGACTTTTGCAGTCTTCTTTTTTATGTAACATTATATCCTAGAAGGTAGGATATGCTATTAATTTTCCATTAATAGAAATCTTCCAGATACCTTTTGCAGCTTCAAATTATTCTCACCTGAAAACTTCTGGTTTATTGAAATAATCTCTTTAAAGATACTGATTCTAAAGTACTCTAATTACAAACAGTGCTATAAGAAGTATTTTAAATTTATAGAAGATAAACTTAGTGAAATGTGTGATGTTAATGAGATCCCAGGGGAAAGAATGGGTCATCAAAGAAGGAGGTACCTTTCTCTGAAGGGAGGAGAGAACTTCCACTTTGACTAAGACCTTGTCTAAATAAGATCAAAGTTGGTGAACTCAGAAGGCGTCCATAGCCTTGGCAACTCATGACAAAAGCCTAGGGTGATTAATGACCCCATAAACAAGAGTGTCAATTGTTAAGTCAACACCAGGAGTCACTGTGCACTTACTCCTCATGTAAGATCTCTGTCCTTAATGTGTTGTACAATGTGAATTAATGCTATAACTAGTACTCAAACAGTATTTTACAGTTTATGTTCTGTGTGGGTGCAAACTGTTGAAAGCTTTACTTAATATATACTAAATTGATCTTCTGTATATAAAGATAATTGAAAATGAGTCTTGATATGAATGGAATGGGAGAGGGAGTGGGAAAGGGGAGGGTTGTGGGTGGGAGGGAAGTTATGGGTGGGGGGAAAAGCCACTATAATCCAAAAGCTGTACTTTTGGGAATTTATATTTATTATACAAAAGTTAAAAAAAAACAGTCAGAGCTTCATATCACAGTTATCCAAATTTAAAATGATGTAAACCCCATATTGCAAGAAAATGTCATGACTATAACAAAGGAGCGTTTTTGAGTCTACTAATATTTGAACAAACATGTGTGTTATCTTCTAAGGGATATTTAAAGTGATTACTTTTGCTCTCTGATAATATGAATGTGTAAGCATATACAATAAAGTAATACAGAAAAAAAAACTAAGGAAAAACAACATTTACAATCCACTGAAAAATGTGCAACCTACCCAAATTTCTTGCAAATGAAAAACATGCAAAATTCTAAATGTGAATTAATTTAATGAATAACATTCAACTCTCTTAACATATCAAACTGGTTGTTGTGGAAATATATTGACATATTTCAGTACCCTGTACTTGCCATATACTAGTACTCATTATATTATGGTTACGTAGATATAAATGCATCTCAAATCACTGCTTAAACAAAAATGTTCAGGCTATACCAAAAGTTCCCCTTTATTTAAGTGTACCAAATAGAAGATATACAAGCACTCAGACCTTCACTAATATCTTCAGTCTTTTGATTGTAAAGTTCATTTAGTATCTTATTGTGTTGTCCTTGGTAAAATCTAGACAGTAGATTGCTTTAATGTGAAAAATGTCAGTTTTTAAAGAAATATGACACATAAAGGAGGAAATACCATTTCGGTTTTTCAGAGCAACAAGTGGGAACTAAAAAATCTCCAAACAGGAAACTCAACCTGGTGTCAGCTTAAACTTGTAGTTCAAAACTAGCTTAAAATAATTAGAATTGCCTAATAAGTACAGCAAGAGTATCTAAGGAATAATAAAAAGGAGTAAGTTTAATTGCCAATATGTTACAAATGGGCTTCATTTTACTGCTTTAAATTGTTGCCCTATTTTAATATCCTTTTCTAATTAAAAGGCACGTTTTAAGAGCTTAATTTTTGATAGGTCTTCACCCTTTTATGTTAAATTATTGATATGCAGAGACTTGAAAATACATTTCTCAGGGCACATGCTGCCTTAAACGAATTCAATGGCTAATTTTCTAGGATAAGGACGGCTGTGTAGATCCATAAAAGTCAAAGAAGTGGAACACTGCAGACATTCAACTCCCTGTCACCAGTTGTTCAAAAGTGACTGTGCTTTATGAGCAAATAGGTGTGAAGTTCCACAGTCCAAATGCCTTTGAAGGCCCAAGGGTACTTTGTCCCATTTATAAATTACTAACATCCTTGATTTATACCAATTTATATGTTTATGGTCAAAGCTCCTCTTAAAGAGAAAATTGCAGATCCTTAGAGAGAGAAACTGCCAGATGATTGCTTAAGCTGTTGAGCATGATTTAATATTTCCAAATATTTCTAAGTGTTAGTAATAAACAACATGTTATATAAGTGCAATAATAAAATGTATTATTATTAAAAGATTATGAATATTAAATGATATTTTCATTTGTGGAAAAAACTTCAAATAGCATATTCCTTTTTCTATGGTTGCTTATTAAAATGAAATTATTAAAATTAACTAATTATCATAATCATCCTTTAACTTCAAAAATGCTAACTTTATAATAAAACTTGTGAATATAACCTCTTTATTTTATAACATATATTTTTTGTATAATTATAATTTAAAATTTAAAAATAGATGATATAAAAGTTTTTAATTACAATTTTCAATATAAGATAATCAGCCAAATTATAAAAAATGTTTATTTGCAGACTTATTTTTCACTATAAGCCCATGCATTTTCTTAAACTTCTGAAGTCAACATTCATGAAAGTGGCAGAGGGTCTGGAGGCAGAGAAGCAATCTAATCATGTAGACCTGAAAATCTGAGAGGAAAACTGATTTTCTCTACATTTCTTGCAATGCTAGTTTTATTTACTAAAGTGAAACAATAATATAGCATTGGCTTTCAGGGTAATGTCTAATAAATACAATCAAATTGACACTAAAATATGAAATGGGAAGTAAAATAAAAGTATGAGATATTTTGCAATTTCAATTGAACAGTATATCTCTGTCCTATAAATAATACTTTCAAAAAGTCTTTATAAAACTACCAAGTAGTTGATCCAGGAGTGAAATTTTTTCAGAGCAAATCTCATGAAAGTAGTGACTGAAAGCAATGGAAATCATTTGAAGTGTAACTTTGAGAAACTGTCTTTAGATAAGAGTTTTGCTTTTATTTTTCTTTTGCTTCCAAAAAAAAAGATAATGAAAATAAAGTCTATAGTCATTCTCTGAAATGTGTGAGAAAATGAATCAGCCATTTAATTTCAGATTGTGAGTTGGTTAATATTGAATTATTCCCTAGATCTAAACCATGTAGTAGTTTGAGAGAAATAATACCTAAATATTTCTTTTATGTATAATCCTGATTAGTAGCTAACATGTATTAAAATTAATTATGGTGTGGGTATTATGCAATGCATTTTCTTGAATTTTCTACATTAGGCCTCATGAATCCTCATGACAGGAGAATTAACACTTATCTTTATGTTGCTGATGAGGAACCTGAACTGTGAAGAGTCTGTGTAATTATTGCCAGGCAAGCCAATCAAGTCCCTGAGCTGGAATCTGAACCCAAGTCAGCCTATTTTTTAAACGGAAATTTTCCTTTTGCACCTTGTTTTCATATCATTTCATAAAATGTCTCATGTTCTTAAGCAAATAATCATTAATGCTAGAAGTGATATAATAGCATCCATTGAAAAGTAAAATGTTGTTCTCTTGTTCATAAGTTGTGAAAATAAAGCTTTAACCATATTGAAAACTTTCATAAGAATAAATCTGTTACTAACTGCACTCTTTTTAAAATTTTGTTTAATGTAGACTAATTTCATGTGTATAATATATAATATATACTAATTTAGGAACATAGGTATATTCCGCCCCCCATCACCACTCTCATAACGCTCCCACCATTCCTCCTTCTCCTTCTTCTCTTTTCCACTCTCTTAATTTTTTTTTTTTTAACAGGCAGAGTGGACAGTGAGAGAGAGAGACAGAGAGAAAGGTCTTCCTTTGCCGTTGGTTCACCCTCCAATGGCCGCCACGGCCGGCGCACTGCGGCCAGCGCACCGCGCTGATCCGATGGCAGGAGCCAGGAGCCAGGTGCTTTTACTGGTCTCCCATGGGGTGCAGGGCCCAAGCACTTGGGCCATCCTCCACTGCACTCCCTGGCCACAGCAGAGAGCTGGCCTGGAAGAGGGGCAACCGGGACAGAATCCGGCGCCCCGACCGGGACTAGAACCCGGTATGCCGGCGCCGCTAGGCGGAGGATTAGCCTAGTGAGCCGCGGCGCCGGCCTCCACTCTCTTAATTTTTAAAACAATCTGCTTTCGGTTTACTTAATACTCATAATAGTAACCCTATGCTAAGTAAAGAATTTAACAAATAGGTAAAAAAAAAAAAAGCACTTTTCCAAAACAGTAGAGACAAGGGCTGTAGATAATCATCAAAGTTCAAACTATCAACTTAGTTCCTAAACATTGTATTTATTGGTGTCTCTTAGTTACACAGATCAGGGAAAACATGGCATTTGTGTTTTGGGGACTGGCTTATTTCACAAAGTATAATGGTTTGTAGTTGGATCCATTTTGTTACAAAAACAGGTTTCATTCTTTCAGTAGCTGAGTAGTATCCCATTCTCTCGCTCTCTCTATTTTCAGCTTTCTGAGATATCTATATGATATCTTCCTCAATGGCTGTACTAATTTACATTTTCACCAACAGCAGGTTAGTGTATCTTTTCCCCCAAATCTTCACCAGCATTTATTATTTTTATTTATTTAATAATTTATTTATTTATTTATTTGAGAGGTAGAACTACAGTCAGAGAGAGAGAGGGACAGAGAGAAAGGTCTTCCATAAACTGGTTCACTCCCCAAATGGCCTCAATGACTAGAGCTGGGCTGATCCATAGATACGAGCCAGGAGTTTCCTCCAGGTCTCCCATGCGGGTTCAGGGACCCAAGCTCTTAGACGTTCTTCAATGATTTCCCATGCCATTGTGGGATGCCAGCAACACAGGTTGATGCTTAGCCTACTATGCCAAAGTGCTGGCCCCCTGTTTTTTTTAAAGATTTATTTAAAATGCAGAGTTACAGAGAGGCTGAGGCAGAATGAGAGAAAAAGAGAGAACCATCCACTGGTTCATTCCCCAACTCCCCAGATAGCTGCAACGGCTGGAGCTGGGCCAATCCGGAGCCAGGAACCAGGAACTTCCTCCAGGTCTCCCACATGGGTGCAGGGGCCCAAGGACTTGGGCCATCTTCCATTGCTTTCCCAGGCCATGGGAGAGAGCTGGATCAGAGTGGAACAGCTGGGACTCAAATAGCTGCTTATATCGGATGTCAGCACTGCAGGCAGTGGCTTTACCTGCCATGCCACAGCATCAGCCACCCTGGCACCTATTTATTGATATCTATATTAGAACCATTCTAACTGGAGAGAGCTGAAACTTCACTGTGGCTTTGATTTGTATTTCCCCAATGGCTAGTGCATCTGAGCTAGTGAATCTGCCTACTGATATTTGTGCATTAATTTTATATTTCACCACTTTACCAAACTCTTTTATGATTTCCAATAGCCTCTCAATGGAGTCTTTTAGATCCGCTATATATAAAATTATGTCTGTTGGCAATTTGAACTTGCCCTGATGAATAAGGCCTGTGCAAATCCATTACCCATTTCTTAACTGGATTGTTTGCTTTGTTGTTATTGAGGTATTGAGTTATTTATATATTAGATAAAATCCGCCGGCGCTGTGGCTCAATAGCTAATCCTCCGCCTTGCGGCGCCAGCACACCGGGTTCTAGTCCTGGTCGGGGCGCCGGATTCTGTCCCGGTTGCCTCTCTTCCAGGCCAGCCCTCTGCTGTGGCCAGGGAGTGCAGTGGAGGATGGCCCAAGTGCTTGGGCCCTGCACCCCATGGGAGACCAGGAGAAGCACCTGGCTCCTGCCATCGGATCAGCGCGGTGCGCTGGCCACAGCGCACTGGCTGCGGTGGCCATTGGAGGGTGAACCAATGGCAAAAGGAAGACCTTTCTCTCTGTCTCTCTCTCTCACTGTCCACTCTGCTTGTCAAAAAAAAAAAAAAAAAAAAGATAAAATCCTTTATCAGCTGTATGGTTTGCAAATATTTTCTCCTATTCTGTTATTTGCCTCTTCATTTTGCTGAGTGTTTCCTTTCCAGTATTGAGGCTTCTCAACTTGGTATAATTCCAGTTGTCTTTTTTAGTTATGATTGTGATTCTGGGGTCTTTTCCAAGAAGTCTTTGCCTATGTTCATGGCTTGTAGGGTTTCCTCAATGGTCTCCTTACAAATTTTATGGTATAAGGTCATAGATTTAGATTCTTGATCCATTTTGAGTTGATTTTTTAATAAGATCTAAGATAGGGATCTTCTTTCATATTTCTACATGCAGAGATCCAATTTTCCCAGAATCATTTTTTGAAGAGACTGTGCTTTCTCCAGGGATCAATTTTAGCTCCTATGTCAAAGATTAAGTTGTTTATACATGCATAGATCGATTTCTGTAGTTACTATTGTGCTCCATTGGTCTACATGCCTATTTTCTTTTTTGCCAGTTCCAGCCTGTTTTGAATATAACTTCCCTGTAGTGTGTCTAGAATCCTGATATTGTGATGCCTCCAGCTTTGTTTTTGTTGCACAAGATTGCTTTAACTATTTGGGATCTCTTGTAATTCCACATGAATGTCAACATTATTTTTTCTAGAATTGAGAAGAATGTCATTGGTATTTTGATTGGGATGGTATTGAACCTGTAAATTGCTTTCAGCAGTATGGACAGTTTAATGATATTAATTCTTCCCATCCTCAACATGGAAGATTTTTCTACTATTTGTGTTTTCTATTTCTTTCTTCAATCTTCTCTTATTTTAACTATAGAGATATTTCACATCCTTGGTTAAATATATTGCAAGGCATTTAACTTTTTATGTAGCTACTGTGAATTGAATTGATCTTGGAAATTCTTTCTCAGTCATCGTATTGTCTGTGTATACAAAGGCTATTAATATTTGTGCATCCATTTTGTATCCTACTACTTTACTAAACTCTTTTATGAGTTCCAATAGTCTCTCAATGGAGTCTTTTGGATCCCCTATATAAAGAATCATGTCATCTGTAAATAGGGATAGTTTGACTTCCTGCTTTCCAATTTGTATCTCTTTGATTTGTTTTTCTTGACTAATTTGCTCTGGCTAAATCTTCCAGGACTATATTGAAAAACAAAGTGAAAGTGGGCATCTTTGTCTGGTTCTGGGTCTTAGGGAAATGCTTCCAACTTTTCCCCACCTGTAAGATGTTGGCTGTAGATTTTTCATAAATTACCTTGAATGTGTTGAGGAATGGTCCATCTGCACCCAGTTTTCTTGAGGATTTCATCATGAGAGTATGTTGTATTTTATCAAATGCGTTCTCTGAATCTATTAAGATAAGTTTTAGTCATCAGTTTGCCAATATAAAATATCACATTTATTGAGTTTCAAATGTTGAACCATCCCTGAAATATCAGTTATAAATCCAACTTGTTTCATGTGAATTATTTTTCTGATGTGTTTTTGGATTCAATTAGCTAGTGTTTTGTTAAGGATTTTTGCATTTGTGTTCATCAGCAATATTGGCTTGTGATTCTATTTCTCTGTAGTATCTTTTTCCAGTTTAGGAATTAAGGGGATGCCAGCATCATAGAAAAGCATTTTGGAGGACTCCCTCCTTTTCAGTTAGTCTGAAATGCTATAGACAGTTTGACTTCCTTCTTCCCAATTGTTTCCCTTTGATTTATTTTTATTGCCTAATGGCTCTGGCTAATACTTCCAGGACTAAATTGAATAGCAATGGTGAGAGCAGGTATCCACCAGATCTCAGTGGAAATGCTTCCAATTTTCCCCATTCAATAAGACAATGGCGGTGGGTTTGTCATAAATTGTCTTGATTACATTGAGGAATGTTCCTTCTATACCGAATTTGCTTGGAGTTTTCATCATGAAATCGTGTTGTGTTTTATCAATTGCTTTCTCTGCATCTATTGAAATAATTATATGGTTTTTAATTCAGCAGTTTGTTAATGTAGTGTATCACATTGATTGATTTGTGAATGTTGAACCATTTCTCTGACATTTCTCCAGTGCACATTTTAGAAACTTTTCTTTATGTTTTACTGTAGTAAGTTTGATTACAATGTGTCGTGGTGAAGATCTTTTCTGGTCATTTCTATTAGGAGTTCTATGTGCTTCCTGTACTTGGATGTCTCTTTCTCTCCAAATTAGGGAAGTTTTCTGTTATTATTTCACTATAAAGAACTTCTGATACTTTCTCTCTTTTCACACCATTGGGAACTCCTAGACACAGTATGTTGGGTCATTTTAGAGTATTCCCTAGATTGCCTACACTGTTTTTTAGTTTTCTAATTTCCTCTTCTTGTTCCTGGTTTGACTGTATACTTTCCTGTGCTTTATCTTCTAGATCACATATTCTTTCTTCTGCTTCACCTATTCTGTTGTAGAGGCTTTCCACTGCATTTGTTATTTGTTCTATTGAATTCTTCATTTCATTTCAATTTCTCTTTAAGATCTCAATTTCATGGAAGAAATTTTCTTTTATGTCATGGGTAGAATTCAGTAGCTCCTGTATTTGCTTCTGATTATTTTTGTGTGATCTTATGATCAATGTTTTTAATTCCATTTCTGGCATTTCTTCAGTTTCATCATCTTCACAATCTAGTATTGAAGTGTCGTGTTCTTTTGGGGGCATCATGTTATCTTCCTTATTCTTGTTTCTTGAGTTGCTGTGTTTATTACTCGGAATTTGTGGAGATACTTGTTGGTTTCTTCTGCTTTTTTTCCACTGTTGTGGCTTTTATCTTTGTACTATGCCTCTGTAGATATATGGATTGTCTGCTTTTAGCTAATATTTAGAAGTGTGTGGTGGGTGTGGCCAGAGAGGTCTGTTCAGTTCTCCAGGGTGAAGAACATGTCTGAGGTGATATGCCTAGGTTTCACTTGGTAAATTTCCTTTTTTTATCAGAAGGGAGATTTATACTGCTCTGCTGAGCTCCTCACCTCAAAGGAGACCAGTGCCTGAGTGCAAGCCCCAGTGGGTGTAATATTTGTCCACTCTGTCCCAAGGACCACACAAATCTGTACAGTCTTCAGTATAAGCTCAAATTCCCTGGCAATGCCTCCTACCAAATACCCAGAGCATACGGAGTCTCCCACAGTAAATGCCCAAAGTCTCAGCCACACTGCAAGTCTGTGAGTACTCCCACCAAGCCTCAGTTTTACTTATGTATTTATTTATATTTTTATGTAATTAATTTTTTTATTTTTTTATTTTATTTTTTTTTAACTTTTATTTAATGAATATAAATTTCCAAAGTACAGCTTATGGATTACAATGGGTTCCCCCCCATAGCATCCCTCCCACCTGCAACCCTCCCCTCTCGCACTCCCTCTCCCCTGCCATTCACATCAAGATTCATTTTCGATTCTCTTTATATACAGAAGATCAGTTTAGCATACATTAAGTAAAGATTTCAACAGTTTGCACCCACACTGAAACATAAAGTGAAAAATAATAGATGATTTTTTAAATGATGATGAAATCAGATCAGACCTATTGTCATGTTTAATCTCAGCGAGACTAAAGTTGGGAATTGCTAATTTCTTCTTTTTTTTTTTTTAACAGAAGATCAGTTTAGTATACATTAAGTAAAGATTTCAACAGTTTGCACCCCCATAGAAACACAAAGTGAAATATACTGTTTGAGTACTCGTTATAGCATTAAGCCTCAACGTACAGCACACTAAGGACAGAGATCCTACATGAGGAGTAAGTGCACAGTGACTCCTGTTGTTGACTTTACAAATTAACACTCCTGTTTATGGTATCAGTAATCTCCCTATGCACCAGTCATGAGTTTCCAAGGCTATGGAAGCCCCTTGAGTTCTGCGTCTCTTATCTTGTTTAGACAAGGTCATAGTCAAAGTGGAGGTTCTCTCCTCCCTTCAGAGAAAGGTACCTCCTTCTTTGAAGACCTGTTCTTTCCATTGGGATCTCACTCGCGGAGATCTTACATTTAGTTAGTTTTTTTTTTTTTTTTTTTTTTTTTTTTTTTTTTTTGCCAGAGTGTCTTGGCTTTCCATGCCTGAAATACTCTCATGGGCTTTTCAGCCAGATCGGAATGCCTTTAGGGCTGATTCTGAGGCCAGAGTGCTGTTTAGGACATCTGCCATTCTATGAGTCTGCTGAGTATCTCACTTCCCATGTTGGATCACTCTCCCCTTTATTTATTCTATCGGTTAGTATTAGCAGGTACTAGACTTATTTATGTGCTCCCTTTGACTCTTAGTCCTTTCATTATTTTTTTATTTTTACAGTTCTGGCACACAAGCCTCTGACATTCATGAGAACTCAGCCCTCTTTGTAAGTTCTCCCCATCAGAGTCAGGAGTTTCCACTCAGCTGATTGCTGGGCATGAACACAAACTGGCACAGCTATGACATAGGTCCAAAATGGTGCCTGCTCCATCTGCTTGATACAGGACACCACTGTAAGATGATTAGGGAGAGAAAAAATGTCCCTCCAGTTTCTTATTTTTTCCCCTCTCATTTGGTAAGTATGCTGTCTTCCATGGGTCTCCAAACCAAGTCACCTCTAGTCTCTTCCTGCAGCTTTATCACCAGCGGCTTTGGCTGTTGCAGTCTGGTCTCATCGCACTCTCCTATGCAGCAGAAGATGGTCCAAGTCCCTGAGCCCCTTCACCCTGGTGGGAGACCTGGAAGAAGCTCCTGTATTTTTTATATTTGTTTCAGCTTTCTTTATTTCTTCTCTAATTTTAATATTTTTCCTCCTACTAATTTGGGGGGGGGGGTTTGCTTTGTTGTTTTTCTAGGTTCCTGATCACATTGACAGCTCATTTATTTTATATCTTTCCAATTTCTTGGCGTAGGCTCCAATTCCTATAAACTTCCCTCTTAACACTGCTTTTGCTGTATCCCATAAGTTTTGATGTGTGGTATTATCATCTACATTTTTTCCACATTTTTTTTATTTCCCTTTGATTTCTTTTATGATCCATTGTTAACTCAAGAGAATGTTGTTCAGTCTCATGTATTCACACATTTTCTAGAGTTTCTTAAGTTGTTAATTTCCAGCTTCCTATCACTGTGAACATAAAAATCCATAGTAGAATTTCTGTTGTTGTTTTTTTTTAATTTGTTGAGATTTGTTTTATTGCCCAGCACATGGTCTATCCTAGAGAATGTTCCATGAACTGATGAAGAGAACATGTATTCTTCAATTGTTTGATGAAATGTTCTGTAGATATCAGTTAAGTCCATTTAGTCTATATTATCGATTAACTCTGTTGTTTCTTTATTGATTTTTTTTGTCTAGTTGATCTGTCCGTTGGTGAAAGTGAGGTGTTGAAGTCCCCCATTACCATTGTATTGTAGTCAATGTCTTCCTTTACATGCATCAACATTTCCTTTAAATAGCCAGCACCTATCATTGGGTGCATATACACATATTATAGCCATAGCTTCCTGTTGAATTGATCTCTTTCTCATACATAGTGTCCTTCCTTGTTTCTTTTAACAATTTTTCTGTTAAAGTCTATTTTTTTATATAAAGATCACTACACCTGCTCATTTTTGCTTTCCATTAGCATGGAATATCTTTTTCCATCCTTTCACTTTCAGTTTTCATGTATCTTTGTTGGTGAGGTGTGTTTCTTATAGGCAGCCAAAAGAACAGTCTTGTTTTTTTAATCCATTCAGCCAGTTTATATCTTCGTTTTTAAAAGATTTATTTATTCATTTGAAAGGCAGTTAGAGAGAGAGAGAGAGAAAGAGAGAGAAATTTTTCCATCTGTTGGTTCTCTCCCCAAATGGCTGCAATGGCCAGAGCTGGGTTGATCCAAAGCCAGGAGTCAGCAGCTTCATCTGTGTATCCCATAGAAATGTAGGGGCCCAAGCATTTGGGCCACTCTCCATTTCTTTCCCGGGCTTATTAGCAAGGATCTGGAACAGAGGTGGAGCACCCAGGACTCTATCCAGTGCCCATATGAGATGCAAGCAATGAAGACAGCTGCTTAACCCACTGCGCCCCAGCACTGGCCACATGTCTTTATCTTTTAATGGGATAATTTAGACCATTTGCACTCAAGGTTTCTAGATGAGTGATAACATGGCCTTGCTATTTTTCTGTAAATATTCCTATTGTTTGATTTGGATTTCCCTTGTACTTTTATTGGAAAATTTTCTGTTTTCACATTCCTCCATGATCATGACTATCTTTGTGTGTTTCTGTGTGTAGTGCATCCTTAAGCATCATTTGTAAGGCTGGATGAGTGATTAAAAATTCTTTAAATTTCTATTTAATTCATAAATGAGAACTTTGAAGGTCACAGTATGCTAGGTTGACATGTTTTTCCTTCTTTTTATTTTTTAACAGGTTCAGTTATTTATTTGAAAGTCAGAGTTACACAGACACACACACACAGAGAGAAGGAGGGAGAGAGGGAGAGAGAGAAAGATGTTCCACCCACTAGTTTACTCCCCAGATGGCTACAATGGCCAGAGCTGGGCCAGTCCAAAGGCAGGAGCCAGGACCTTATTCTAGGTCTTCTTTGTGGTTGCAGGGGCATCCCTCATTGTTTTCTCAGATGCATGAGCAGGCAGGTGGATCAGAAATGGAGCAGCTAGGATTCAAACCATTGCCCATAGAGGAAGCTGGGGGTGCTGCTACTTTACCCATTACACCACAGCACCAACCCTGACCGCATAACTGTTTAAGACTTGTGCCTTGCTTCTTCAATCTCTCCTAGCCTATAGGATTTCTGATGAGAAATCAGCTATGAATTTAACTGGGGATTCTCTGAAATTAATCTGGCATTTCTCTTCCACACAGTTTAGAAAATTTTCTTTATGTTTTACTGTTGAAAGTTTGACTACAGTGTGTTGTGGTGAGGATATTCTCTGCTCTTATCTATTAAGAATTCTATGTGCCTCATGTACTTGGACATCCCTTTCTTTCCCAAATAAAGCAAGTGTTCTGTGATTATTTCACTTAATAAGACTTTCAATCATTTCTTTCTTTCCAAATCTTGAGGGACTCCTAAGACTGGCATGTTGGGTCATTTGATATTATCCCATAAATCTCAAATATTATTTTAGATTTTTCTATTTTCATCTTTCTTCTGTGTTTTTTTTTTTTTTGGTTTGACTAAGGTATTTCCAAAACTGCCTTCTATCTCAGATTTTCTTTCTTCTTCCTCACCAAGTCTGTTTTTAAGTATTTTCATTGTATTATTATTTGACATATGGTATTCTCTTATTTAATACTTCAGTTTGATTTCTCTTTGAAATCTCAATTTCATGGAATACTAGGGAAATTGTATTTTTCATAATAAATATAATTTATGAGGATAAAATTAGATTTAACCATTTTTAACAGTTTACATAAAAAGTATTCCCTATAAATTATAATCCTAAAGACAGAAGAGAAACAATGAAAAGATCTTAGAATACAAAATATAAGAAAAATCTTTTTAACTTTTGGGAAAATAAGGGCATGAAACCCAGAAATTTGCAGCAAGATGGAGGAATTTGGAAAAATCATGCTGAATGAATTAAGCCAGTCCCAAAGGGACAAATATCATATGTTCTCCCTGATCAGCGACAACTAACTGAGCACCAAAGGGGAAACATGTTGAAGTGAAATGGACACTATGAGAAATAGTGACTTGATCAGCTCTTGTCCTGACGGTTGATGTACAATGTAATACTTTATCCATTTTAGTATTTTTTTGTTCTAGTACCATTGGTTGAACTCTGTAATTAACACACAATTATTCTTAGGTGTTTAAATTTTAACTGAAAAGTGATCCCTGTTAGGAATTTGGAAAACATTATGCTGAGTGAAGTAAGCCAATCCCAAAGGGACAAATACCACTTGTTCTCCCTGATAGGTGACAACTAACTGAGCACCAAAGAGGAAACCTGTTAAAATGAAATGAACACTATGAGAAACGGTGGCTTGATCAGCCCTCATCCTGACTGTTGATGAGCAACGTAATATGTTATCCCTCTTAGTATTTTTTGTTTGTTTGTTCTACTTAATACTTTTGGTTGAATACTGTAATCAATACACAATTCTTCTTAAGTGCTTAAACCTAACTGAAAAGTGATCACTGTTAAATATAAGAGTGGGAATAAGAGAGGGAAGAGATGTGCAATTCGGGACATGCTCAAGCTGACTTACCTCAAACAGTAGAGTTAGAAATATACCAGGGGATTCCAATTCAATCCCATCAAGGTGGCATGTACCAATGCCATCTCACTAGTCCCAGTGATCAATTTCTGTTCACAATTGATCATAATGATAGGACTAAGAACCAAAGGGATCACATAAACAAGACTAGTGTCTGCAAATACTAGCTGATAGAATCAAAAAGGGAGAGAATGATCCAACATGGGAAGTGAGATACACAGCAGACCCATAGAATGGCAGATGTCCTGAACAGCACTCTGGCCTCAGAATCAGCCCTTAAGGCATTCGGATCTGGCTGAAATGCCCATGAGAGTATTTCAGGCATGGAAAGCCAAGACGCTCTGGGGGGAAAAAAAAAAAAAAAAAAAAAAAAAAAAAAAAAAAAAAAAAAAAAAAAAAACCTAAATGAAAGATCTCTGCGAGTGAGATCCCAGTGGAAAGAACCGGTCATCAAGGAAGGAGGTACCTTTCTCTGAAGGGAGGAGAGAACTTCCACTTTGACCATGGCCTTGTCTAAAAATGATCAGAGTCAGTGAACTCAGGGGGCTTCCATAGCCTTGGCAGCTCATGACAAGAGCCTAGGGTGATTACTGAGGCCATAAACAAGAGTGTCAATTTGTTAAGTCTACAACAGGAGTCACTGTGCACTTACTCCTCATGTAGGATCTTTGTCCTTAGTGTGCTGTACATTGAGATTTAATGCTATAACTAGTACTCAAACAGTATTTTTCACTTTAAGTTTCTGTGTGGGAGCAAACTGTTGAAATCTTACTTAATGTATGCTAAACTGATCTTCTGTATATAAAGAGAATCGAAAATGAATCATGATGTGAATGGAAGGGGAGAGAGAGTGGGAAAGGGGAGGGTTATGGGTGTGAGGGACGTTATGGGGCGGAAGGCATTGTAATCCATAAGCTGTACTTTGGAAATTTATATTCATTAAATAAAAGTTAAAAAATAAAAAAAAAAATAAAAGCAACAACAAAAAAATAACTGATAGAAGAGCTGGCATTGTGCCAATGCAAATTAGCCTCCACCAGAGATGCCAGCATCCCATCTTGGCACTCCAGTTAGAGTCCTGGCTGCTTCATGTCAAATTCAGCATCCTGCTAGTGCACCTGCAAAGGAAACAGAAGATGGCCAAATACTTGGGTCCCTGCCAAACATGGAGAACTTCTGGGTGGAACTTGAGGTTCATGACTTATGCCATGCCTATCCCCAGCCATTACAGCTATTTGGAAAGTGAACCAGCAGATGGAAGATCTTTTTATCTGTTTCTATCTCTGTCTCTCTCAGTCTCTCTCTCTGTTGTTCTGCCTTTCAAATAAAATAAAATAAAATAAGATAAAATAAATCTTATTAAAAACAGATAAACTAGACTGAATGCAAAATTTAAAATGGTTACATATTAAAAAACACTATAAAGTAAATAAAAGTTCAAAAAAGGGAATATGTTTACTATGAAAATATCAGGTTTTATGAGGAAAAAAACCCAGTAGAAAAATGGGGAAATTCCTTTATAGCATCTTACAAAAGATGATATTCACGTGGCAAACAGCATTTGATTCGATGTTTAGCATCATTGTCAGGAAAATTTTAAGTAATAGCATGAACTACCACTACACAGTCACTGCAATGGCCTCATGTAAAAAGTTAATAGGTGGCAGCACTGTGGCACAGTGGGTTAAAGGCCTGGCCTGAAGTGCCGGCACCCTATATGGGCACCAGCTAGTGCCTGGCTGCTCCATTTCCAATGCAGCTCTCTGCTATTGCCTGGGAAAGCAGTACAAGATGGTCCAAGTCTTTGGGCTCCTGTGCCCGCGTGGGAGACCCAGAGGAGGCTCCTGGCTCCTGACTTTGGATTGTGGCCATCTGGGCAGTGAATCAGTGGATAGAAGACCTCTCTCTCTGTCTCTGCCTCTCTCTGTAACTCTGTCTTTCAAGTAAATAAAATAAATCTTCCAAAAAGTAAAAGTTAATGGAGTGACCCTTGAGACCAGAGGTATCCTGTAAAAGTTAAGGTACTACTTGCGATACCTTCATCCAATATCAATGTGCCTGGGCTTAAGATCCAGCTCCACTTCAAGCTTTCTAAAAGTGTGCACCCTTGGCGATAGCAGGTGATGGTTCAAGTCTTAAGTATCTTTCTCTTGTGGGAGACACCTGAATTGAGTTCCAGGTTCTTGGCTTCAGCATAGTGTAGACCCAGAAATTGCAGGCACATGGAGAGTGAACAACAGATGGAAAATCGCTCTCAATCTATCCTTCTTTCTGTATCTGCCTTAAAAAACAAACAAATAAATAAATACATTTTAAAGAACTGACAAACGAGAGCATTAGTTATAGCAGTTAGGATACCTGTATACCTTACTGGAGTACCTGGGTTCAAGCCCTACGCTGTCTCTGATTACAACTTCTTTCTGATTCAGACCCTTGGAGCAGGAGTAATGACTTACATAATTTTGTCTCTGCCATCTATAATGGGACACATTCATTGAGTTCCACTTCTTGGCTTAGGCATGGTCCAGCCTCAGCTACTGTGGGTGTTCGGGAACTGAACCAGCGGGTGGGGCCTCTCTGTTTCTTGCTCCTCTCAGTTCAAGTAAATATATAAAGAAACAGTAATTGACAATCAAGCATATTGAAAAGTTTGCTTGTCATGATGCACTAAAGTATGCTGTTTTCTCTCAGTGGTCCAATAATTCCACTCACAGATACATTTTCAATGGAATTACATAAATATTGAAAATGTGTATTAAATTGTTCATTTAAGCCTCACTCACAAAGAAATTATTGATTTTTCCTTTACAAATGGAAAGCTCTTGTATTTTCACAGTATTATGCTGCAATACACCATTATTCTTTTAAAAATTGTTTGAAAACATTACCAAAACCCTTCTTAACATAAGGTATATTTGACTTAGCAGCCACATTAGCCAGACAATATATACTGATAAATCACCCATATTTTCATGCGGTTTCTGTTTAAGGAAGCAGTCAATTGAAGCCAGTGTCTCAGGCAGTAAGAATTCACTAGAGCAGCAGAACACAGAGTGGAGTGAGCAGAGTTAGATTTATTAAATTATACTGCAAGGGAGCGATGGACACATAGGCCAGTGGAAGCTGACGATTGCTGTAACAGGGAACATAATATGGGAGGTATTTTTCTGAGGGAGATTGCCATTTTCTAGGGGTTTTTCCATCACTTACTTCTTGGAATTTTTCACCAGCGATTTCTGTATTTCAGGGCATTTTTACTGGGGCTTCCTTATTGCCAGGGATCCAGGTGATTGCCACAGTTTCCTTGGCATTAAAAGGCAATATTTGATAGAATAAAATAAACAAAGGAAAATGAAAAAATTAAACATCCATTTGCCATCCTTCTGTGCAAAAGGGTGAGTTAAAACTATGGTGGAACAAATTACTAAAAGTAGCACTTTTTAGAAAAGATTTGTTTTATTTATTTGAATGGCAGAGTTCAAGAGAGGGAGAGACAGAGAAAGAAATCTTCCATCCACACGATCACTTCCCAGATGGCCTCCATGGCCAGCCTGAGCTAGGTCAAGCTGGATCCAGTAAAAGTGGCACTTTTTAAAACTGAATGTTTTTGGAACATTTGCACAGATCAGAAGGACAACTAAGTGAAAGGCAGAGGGGGCCGGCGCTGCGGCTCACTAGGCTAATCCTCCGCCTTGCAGCGCCGGCACACGGGGTTCTAGTCCCGGTCGGGGCGCCGGATTCTGTCCCGGTTGCCCCTCTTCCAGGCCAGCTCTCTGCTGTGGCCCGGGAGTGCAGTGGAGGATGGCCCAGGTGCTTGGGCCCTGCACCCCATGGGAGACCAGGAGAAGCACCTGGCTCCTGCCATGGGATCAGTGCGGTGCGCCGGCCACAGCACGCCAGCTGCAGTGGCCATTGGAGGGTGAACCAGTGGCAAAGGAAGACCTTTCTCTCTGTCTCTCTCTCTCACTGCCCACTCTGCCTGTCAAAAAAAAAAAAAAAAAAAAAAAAGGCAGAGGGAGGGCTGGGGTAAAGCTGCTGCCTGTGACAACAGCATCCCATAAATGTACTGGTTCATGTCCTTGCTACTCCACTTCAATTCAGCTCCCTGCTTACAGCCTGAGAAAAGCTGTGAAAGATGACCCAAGTGCTTGGATTCCTGCTATCAACATGGAGACCTGGATGAAGCTCCTGGCTCCTGCCTTCAACCTAGCCCAGCCCATGGTCTTTGTGACCATCTGGGGAGTGACAAAGGGGGTGAAAGATTTCTCTGTCTCTTTCTCTCTCTCTCTGTCTGTCTCTCTCTCTCTCTGTAAATTTGACTTTCTAATATAAAGAAACATTTTTTTAAAAAGGGGAATGTTTGCCACATATGGCTACGAATTCCATTCTAAAGCCTCCGTTTCTATTCAATCTAAGGTTTTTTATTCATAATGAAATATCTCAACACTTCCCATTGTTCTCACTCATCCTTTCTCTCTCTCATACTTTCATGCACAGAGGAAAAGTAAAATGAAGCAATTTTAAAATTGATGATAAGATCTCTTTAAACTAGACTCTGATTTCATAATATAGCTTCATTGTATGTGAAATATATTTTAATGAAGCGTGGATACGTCAGCATGATGGTGTTGACCATCTTTATTTATAGGCTACCTAGAAAATGGAGCAGATCTTTGATTTTTAGGCATCGCACCTGTAGCCCTCCAGTGTTTTCAACAAGCCCACGTGAATGCATGGTAATCAGGGTGCAATTTTCTGCTTTCTACCAACAACTCTTTAGTGACACCACAGAGACGCATGGGAGGGAAGTGCAGATGGATTAGAGATTGCCTCTGTTCCACCAGGAACCACTGGAGACTGTGATCCCAGTAGTAAATACCTTGTCACCCTCTTCCTTTGAACAGAATTCTGGCAGGAAAATCAGGATTCTCCCATGGCTTGGATGAACTGAGTCCTTGAAAGCTTCATAACAAAATTCGCTTTCAGACTCCTTTTCATCCTGCTTTGTGTCTGATTTTTCTTTCCCACACTCCTGCCCACTGGACTTGCCCCCTTCCCTGACTCTTCACACTGCACAGGCTACCTGTACCCTAACTGGTATGGTCCCATGCTGTGCTTTTGAGGCAACTTAAAGTAAAAAATATGCTTCAGAACAAAGTAAGAAGAAGAGGCCTTTGATTTACTATGCAAAAGGTGCAGGGAAGTTGAAAGTCACCTAGACGTTTACATTTTATAGAAACAATTGTGATGCTGTAGCCAAGAAGAGAGACACCTATCCTCCTTCATTCAAAACATTAATGAATACATAGGTCATACCATTTGGAATATTTCAGCCACTGAAATCCAAGTTGGGGAAGGTAGACTCCTCCTGGAATAGAATTACTCTGAAATCCTTAATCCTTGTCTGGTCGAAGAAAACTACATTTTTGGGGGAACCACTTTGTTTAAACCTCTTAAAAATGTTATCATTTAATTGGACAGTAAAAACCGAATTACTACAGAATTCTTAATGTTTTCTTGCTATTTATAATGAATGTCACAATCTGAACATCACCGAGTTGTAGGCAGTCCTCAAATGTTATTTTTTTAGTGAATTCCTTCCATTTATTTATCTCTTCTTATGCACATGTTCACCTGCATACTCATACACTTGGATTTCCCCATAATGCTGCTGAGCAATTTATATGTATAGAGTTTAACAGTAAAATGTTTTTGGTGAAAATGTAAAAATTTCTCACAACATACTTCTCAATATGTTACTATCACAGATAGTTTATTATAAGATACTTTTGTTTTATTTCTGCTACATAAAGCAGAAAAAATTTCATACAAATCAATGAACCATCTTTATATTTTGTTCCAAATTATATTATTTAGAGAGCCTTAGAAACTTCTATTGTACTGCCATCTTAATGTTCTCATAGTAATCTTTTTATTATAGTGTTGCTTAAGCTTCTGCTGATTTATATGTTAACAGACATTATTTAATCAATGACATCAAACTGTGTTTTTGAGAGTATAACAGTACTTCATCATAAACTCATGGGTCGTAATGCTGTGTTAAGTAGAACAGAAAACAATTTATGCCTGTTGTCACCACATATATTTACTACTCATTTTCTCTTAAAGTCTTTTATTTTGAATGAATGGCAGGAGAATATTTCATACTAATGTTTTTTCTACGGAAATTATATTAATAGCATCTCCTGGTTTCCCTATTGAGTTTCCTGTAATGGAAATTTGATAACTAAGTGCAAAACATAGTTCATTTAATTTGAAATAAAATGATTTTTTTGTATTTATCAAAGCACAATAGTGGATTCATCCTGATAATTATTAAGGTGACTTAAGGGGGAAAAAAAACCACTTCAATGAAAGGATGAAATACACTGGAATAAACTTCCTTTTTCTAAGATAGGGAAATTCTCCATTAAAATGTGGCCTGCATTTGAGAGCATAGTGAGCACAATAAGTATAAGTTTAAGGTGATGAACAATTCCTTTCTGCAAAGTAACGTGCATGTTTCACAAGAGAGCAGAGCAATATGTACAGAAGTAGAAAAGAGGATTAACTAAATTACCTTCTGTCCTGAAGAAATTAATTTGCTTCACTGTGAAACCTATTTATTCTCAGAGTATTTTACTGATTCAGATTCATGATAGGGTCGAATGCATATTCGCCTGCTCATGAGTCAATCTTACTTTAAAGTATTTATGAATGAGAAAAGCAAATTGATTATTTACTTCTCAAGCTCTTTTGAAAGTAGCAAGTAGATTAAACGGAGAACATGAAGAGTTTCGGCTTCAGGTAGGCTGCATTTCTTTCATGCAGCATGCCTTTTAATACTGAAGTGTATACTTTTAAGAAAGATTTATTCAATTTAATGACATCTTCAAATTTGTAACATTTTAATAACTGACATGGTAAACACACAAAAATTTGTGTCTTAGAACCATAGAATAATGAAGATTGTAATCGCTACTAATGTAGTTCCTGTTATATACTACATCGAGTTATGAAGTATATCTTTCAATAAAATACAAATTAAATGTTTTGCAATAATAAGTATGCATATTACATTTTTATTTATTCATTTTTATTAGGAAGGCAGAGAGAAAGGGATAGTGACAGACAAACACACAGAGAGATCTTCCTTCCAATAGTATACCCCTTAAATGCCTACAGCTGCCAGGAGTTGTCTCAGCCAAAACCAGGAACCAGGAACTTAATCTGGTCTCCCATGTGGGTGGCAGGAACCTAAGTACTTGAACCTTTATCCACAGTCTTCCATGGTTCATGATATCAGGAAGGTGGAATAAGAAACAAATCTGGGACTCAAATCCAGACCCTCTGATATAGGATGTAGGCATTCTAAGTGGTTTCTTTACCACAGCATCAAACATCCATGCCTGAAAAACCAATACCTTTCAACCAAAGCATAAATGTTTGCATATTTTTTTGTGAATGTAATCTTTGGTAAAACATTATGTGTGTGAATTGTGCAGTTCACTCTACTTTTTATCATTTATCTTGTACCAGCTTTCAACACGATATATAATTGCAGAAAGAATGGAAAGTTATTTTTTTAATCAACACAATAAATAAGGGCAAAAAGAATGGAAAGTTTTCTTTTTTTTAAAGTTAATTTAGTTATTTGAAAGTCAGAGTTGCAGAAAAGGAGGGAGAGACAAAGAGAGATCTTACATATGCTGGTTCATTTCCCAGATGGCTGCAAAGGCTGTGGCTGGAATGAGCTGACATCAGGAGCCAGGAGCTTCTTCCAGGTCTTCCACATGGGTGGCAGAGGCCCAGGCACTTGGGTCATCTTTCACTGTTTTTCCCAGATGATTAGCAGGAAGCTGGATTGGAAGTGGAGCAGCCGAGTCTCAAACCTGGTACCCGTATGGGCCGATGGCATCGCAGGCAGTGGCTTTACCTGCTATGGCACAATTGCAGCCCCAATAATTTTTTCAGAAAAATAAATGTCTTCAACTACTCAGCAGGTGAATAGTTGATCAGTCCTCTCTCCTTGTTTGTTCTTGCTTAAAAGAAAATAGAAGACTAGAAAAATAATCATTAAAAAAAGTAAAGCTGGACCAACGTTCTCCACATTTCTAAATGACATAGAAATATATGCAGACAAATGCATCCCATAAATATTCTAGATTATATTTAATCACACTGAAATATGTGTATGTACGCTCAAAATTTTTGAATCAAAATAAATTTGTCTTTTAATTTCATTTTCCCACAATTTCTTTGTAGTACCTTGATATATATATATATATATATATATATGTATATATACACTCACAAAACACACATATATATTAGAGAGAGAAATGTGTGTCTACTGATACAATTCTACATGTGTGTGGGATTTTCAAATGAAGAGACGAGATATGGAAGTCTCCATCAGAAGAGTGTGCCACCGAATAGCTCTCTGCCAGCAATTTTTATTAGAGGGTTACAAGCAATTCTACAAGCTAGCAAGCACAAAGGCTCAGAAATACATTAACCAAAGCCCACCATATGAAACAGAAAGACCAAACCCTATGTTCCAGGATGAGAGACAGCAAGCTGATTCCTATCTTGCAGTACAAAGATTCGGAATCTTATTTACAATCTTGAGCTCCGGACACCAGTATCCACCATTAGTTATAGATTATCCATCCTGTTTCCTTCTGCCCAGTATCCACCATTAGTTACAGATTATCCAGCCTGTTGCCTTCTGTCGCCGCATTCCACTGGGAGGGTGTGCCCTTACCTAGCCTGCATATATACAAAAATACTAAGATTCAATAAGAATTTTATATTAAGAATTAGTATTCAGTTAATATTACAAGTTTAAGTAAGAAATAAATTAGCATTACCTGCTTTATCTTGATATAACCTCTGGAGTTGAGTTATATGTTTTAACATCCATAGATGTTTTATCCTTGAAAACAGCATAAAGTATATCATAGAATATGAGTGAATTTTTCATACTCAGTTTCTGTGATGAAGAGTTATTTATTCTAACATATATCTGTGCACCAATAAATGAGTGTAAAATTTGCTGTAATAAATACTGTTCGCATACTAACTTGATGTACCCTAAATTGTTGAATTTATAACCACCAAACCATAATACAACCACAAAGACCTACTTAATATAACTTCCTATCTTGAGATTTTAGTTACAGCATTGCTTTTCTGTTCCTCTCACTCACACAGAAGCTTTGTAACTAGGTTTTACTTAAGATTTACCAGGGCTGGGTACCTTTTCTTCCAGACAGAAACAGGTGCTTTAATTAGAATCTCCATATTTATAATAAAACGTTTCTATATGTTAGTATCTGTACTTTCAATGTCACAACTATGCCCTAGAAAATTCCCCAGTGGTTCATATGGGATCCAAATGAATTAGGATGGCAGTTCCTCCAGGTTTGTTATCAGTTTGACTGGAGTCTTTAAGGCTTCTGCTCCTTCTAGAAGCAATAGATGGGGAACACGGCTCATGCTTTAGAATAATTCTGAGTCTTTTCTGGGTCCCTTGTAATGTAATTCCCCAGGGTGATCTTTCCTTCTACTCTGTTTCTAGGTGCTGAGTATTCTTAATTTTATTCCCTGCTTCCTATCTTGTCTACTGTTATTTAAGTGGAAATTGTTTCTAGGAACAAGCCCCTTCTACTGGTGATTCTTTTAAAATGTCTGCCTGCACACATGTATGTATTCATGCACATTTTAAGTTTATACACATATATGCGGATGTATATACATATGATAAAAACACCCATCTGTAAGATAGAGTAAGCAGATGAATACTTGAATGGGCAGTACACCTGAACAGGAACCAATGACTAAAAATAGAGTCAAATTCACCTTCAACTACACAATAAAATGCAAAATTATAGAATAGTCTCAATGGCTTTTCATTAATGATATTCTCAGTCATGCTGTACACTTTTTTAAAAAAACTTTTATTTAATAAATATAAATTTTGAAAGTACAATTTTTGGGTTATAGCGGTTTTCCCCCCATAACCACCCTCCCACCCACAAACCATCCCATATACTCTCTCTCCCATCCCATTCTTCATTAAGATTCATTTTTAATTATCTTTATATTCAGAAGATCAACTTAGTATAAACTAAGTTACTATTTCAACAGTTTGCACCCAAAAAGACACAAAGTATAAAGTACTGTTTGAGTACTAGTTATACCATTAATTCACATAATATACTACACATTAAGGACAGAGGTCCTACATGGGGAGTAAGTGCACAGCAACTCCCATTGTTGATTTAACAATTGACACTCTTATTTATGGCGTCAGTAATCACCCAAGGCTCTTGTCATGAGCTGCCAAGGCTATGGAAGCCTCTTGAGCTCACAAAGTCAGACCTTATTTAGTCAAAGCCATAGTGGAAGTTCTCTCCTCCCTTCAGAAAAAGGTACCTCCTTTCTTGATGGCCCATTCTTTCTGCTGGGATCTCACTCACAGAGATCTTTCATTTAGGTCATTTTTTTTTTTTTTTTTTGCCACAGTGTCTTGGCTTTCCATCCCTGCAAAGCTTTCATGGGCTTTTAGGCCAGATCTGAATGCCTTAAGGGTTGATTCTGAGGCCAGAGTGCTGTTTAGGGTGTTTGTCATTCTATGAGTCTGCTGTGTATCCTGCTTCCCATGAAAGATCATTCTCTCCTTTTTAATTCTATCAATTATTATTAGCAGACACTGGTCTTATTTATGTGATCTCTGACACTTAATCCTATCTTTATGATCAATTATGAGCTTAAACGGATCACTTCAACTTGTAAGATGGCATTGGTACCTGCCAACTTAATGGGATTTGGAGTCCCCATGGCATGTTTCTAGCTTTACTCTTAAGGGTAAGTCTGAGTGAGCATGTGTCGAACTGTACATCTTCTCCCTCTCTTATTCCCACTCTTATTTTTAACAGGGATCAGTTTTCAGTTGAATTTAAACACCTAAGAATAATTGTGTATTATTAAAGAGTTCAACCAATGGTATTAATCAGAACAAGAAAATACTAAAAAGAATAAAATAGCAAGCTGTTCCTTGACAGTCAGGACAGAGCTGATCAAGTCATTATTTCTCATAGTGTCAGTTTTACTTCTACAGGTTTCCTTTTAAGTGCTCACTTAGTTGTCACAGACCAGGGAGAACACCTAATATTTGTTCCTTTGTGACTGGCTTATTTCACTCAGCATGATGTTTTCCAGATTCCTCCATTTTGTTGCAAATGACCGGATTTGATTTTTTTTACCTCTGTGTAGCATTCTGTATAGTACATATCCCATAATTTCTTTATCCAGTCTTCTATTGATGGGCATTTATGTTGATTCCATGTCTTAGCTATTGTGAGTTAAGCTGCAATAAACATTGAGGTGCAGACAGCTCTTTTATTTGCCAATTTAATTTCCCTTGGGTAAATTTGGAGGAGTGAGATGGCTGGGTCATGTGGTAGGACTATATTCAGGTTTCTTTTTTTTTTATTTTTTTCTTTTTCAACTTTTATTTAATAAATACACATTTCCAAACTACATCTTTTGAATTATAGCAGCTTTTCCTCCCATAACCTCCATCCCACCTGCAACCATCCCATCTCCCACTGCCTCTCCCATCCCATTTTACATCATGATTCATTTTCAATTATCTTTATATACAGAAGGTCAACTTAGTATATACTAAGTAAAGGTTTCATCAGACTGCACCCACAAAGGCACACAAAGTATAGAGTACTAGTTGAATAATAGTTTCACCATTAGTCCTCATAGTACAACACATTAAGGGCAGAGGTCCTACATGGGGAGTAAGTGCACAGCAACTCCCATTGTTGATTAACAATAGACACTCTTATTTACGACGTCTGTAATCACCCAAGGCACTTGTCATGATCTGCCAAGGCTATGGAAGCCTCTTGAGTTCACTAACTCCGATCTTATTTAGACATGGCCACAATCAAAGTGGAAGTTCTCTCCTCCCTTCAGAAGAAGGTACTGCCTTCTTTTTTTTCTGTTTTTTTTTTTTATTTTTTATTTAGTAAATATAAATTTTCAAAGACAAAAAATGGATTACAGTGGCTTCCCCCCAATAACTTCCCTCCCCTCCCATCTCCCACTCCCTCTCCCATTCCATTCACATCGAGATTTATTTTCAATTATCTTTATATACAGAAGATCAATTCAGTATATATTAAGTAACGATTTCATCAGTTTGCACCCACACAGAACATAAAGTGTAAAATACTGTTCGATTACTAGTTATAGCATTACTTCACATTGGACAACACACTAAGGACAGATCCCACATGAGAAGTAAGTACACAGTGACTCCTGTTGTTGACTTAACTATTTGACACTCTTGTTTATGGCATCAGTAATCTCCCTAGGCTCTAGTCATGAGTTGCCTAGGCTATGGAAGCCTTTTGATTTCACCGACTTTGATCTTATTCCAACAGGGTCATAGTCAAAGTGGAAGTTCTCTCCTCCCTTCAGAGAAAGGTACCTCCTTCTTTGATGGCCCCATTCTTTCCACTGGGATCTCACTTGCAGAGATCTTCCATTTAGGTCTTCCTTTTTTTTTTTTTTTTTTTTTTTTGCTCCAGGGTGTCTTGGCTTTCCATGCCTAAAATACTCTCATGGGCTCTTCAGCCAGATCTGAATGCCTTAAGGGCTGATTCTGAGGCCAGAGTGCTATTTAGGACATCTGCCATTCTATGAGTCTACTGTGAATCCTGCTTCCCATGATGGATCATTTTCTCCCTTTTTGATTCTATCAGCTAGTATTAGCACACACTAGTCTTGTTTGTGTGATCCCTTTGACTCTTAGACCTATCAGTGTGATCAATTGTGAACAGAAATTGATCACTTGGACTAGTGAGATGGCAGTGGTACATGCCACCTTGATGGGATTTTATTGGGATCCCCTGGCATGATTCTAACTCCACCATTTGAGGGTACTGCCTTTTTTGATGGCCTGTTCTTTCTTCTGGTATCTCACTCACAGAGATCTTTTATTTAGGTCTTTTTTTTTTTGCCACAGTGTCTTGGCTTTCCATGTCTGCAAAGCTCTCATGCACTATTAGGCCAGATCCAAATGCCTTAAGGGTTGATTCTGAGGCCAGAGTGCTGTTTAGGGTGTTTGCCATTCTATGAGTCTGCTGTGTATCCTGTTTCCCATGGAGGATCATTCTCCCCTTTTTAATTCTATCAATTATTCAGACACTGGTTTTGTTTATGTAATCCTTTTGACACTTATTCCTATCTTGTTGATCACTTTAACAAATAAGATGGCATTGGAACATGCCACCTTGATGGGATTGAATTGAAATTCCCTGGTAAGTTTCTACCTCTACCATTAGGGGTAAGTCCGAGTGAGCATGTGCCAAAGTGTACATCTCCTCCCTCTCTTATTCCCACTATTATATTTAACAGGGATCACTTTTCAGTTGAATTTAAACACCTAAGAATAATTGTGTTAAGAGTTTAACCAATGGTCTTAAGTAGAACAACAACAAGAAAACACTAAAAGGAATAAAATAGTAGGTTGTTCCTCAACAGTCAGGGCAAGGGCTGATCAACTCATTGTTTTCATAGTGTCCATTTCACTTCAACATTTTTCCTTTTAGGTGCACAGATATTTGTCACCAATCGGGGAGAACATATATTTGTCCCTTTGTGACTGGCTTATTTTGCTCAGCATGATGTTTTCCAGATTCCTCCATTTTGTTGCAAATGCCTGGATTTTTTTTTTTTTTACTGTCATTAGTATTCTATAGAGTACATATCCCATAATTTCTTTATACAGTCTTCTATGATGGGCATTTAAGCTGATTCAGGTTTCTGAGGAATCTCCAAACTGCATCAGACTACCTCTTAAGACCTTCAGCTGAATGATGAAGCCCATCTAGCTCATGGATATAATCTACTTTACAGTATATATATATATATATATATATATATATATATATCACACTATACTGTTTTACATTGCAATTTAATCAAAATATATGTTCACAGCAACACTTACATTGGTGTTTAACCAAAGATTTGGATACTGTGGCCAATTCAACACCTAATAATTACCTCCACAGTCACTTATATTCTAATATAGACTGCATGTCGATATATCAGCATTTTCTATTTTGCTGTTCACATTTTCTTATTCTATCAATTTAATTTCTCTTCCTCCAGCTAATTTGTATTTTCACAGATTTTAAAGAAATTCTCTTTTGTAATGTGATGCTGGCCTATCTCTGCTGTAGTTGCTGGTAGTCATCAAATTTGATTGCTTTTTGTGCTAATTCTTAAACCTTCAGATCTTGGCCTTTTTCTGTTCTGTATATTTTATTTTTAAATTTCTTGTGTGAATAGAAGATCTTTCTATAGTCAATTTTGTTATGAATGAAGAAAATCTGCCAGCATAGTGCTACTCTTGAAAAGTCTCTTATCTTAAAGATCTTTTTTTATTTAGTGAAAAACTATAGATTGGCCAATCCCAACATTTCCTGTCTAGTTTTTCATCATTTTAGATCTAATTTTTATTGATGACTCCTTTGGACTAAATCTTTGTGACTCCTTACCACTGTCATGCATGTGTTGATGTTCCTATTAATGTGATTTCAGAGAGTTCCATGTCCCTCTACATTTGAATACAAACTTCTATGGACCAGGAAGAGAATTCACTAAACACCAAATCTGTCAGTGCCCTGGTCATGGACTGCTCATTCCTAGAGCTATGAGAAGTTAATTTCCAGGTTTATAAACATGTAGTCTTTGATATGCTGTTGTAGCAGCCTGAATGTACTAAGACATTGTTGAACACAATAGAAATTAAACATCAAAAGTGCAATCCACTTGTTATATATTTTAATTAAGTGCAGGCTTCATTATTTGCAGAACTTTAAATATGTTCTTCCACATGTCACCTAATTAATAAATTGCTACTTGCTACTAGGATATTCACAGTACTTCAAAATATTAGAAGCTGATGTACTTAAAACACAGAACAGGTTCTGCTGTGCATCAGGTGACCAATAAATAACATTCTATAAATATTGAATTAATTAACTTTGCATGCTTATCTTTATGGGAAAGACATACTGTGTGGATAAAATGAAATATAAAATATGACATAACACAAGCAATTTGAAAATGAAATTGGAGAATGCAACTTGAATACATAAAACACATAAGTATCATGAATAACATTATTTGAAGATAATGCAAACCTGTCGTTCCCCCTCTTCGTGGAGGAACAACACTAAACCCTGCCTAGGCTTCATATCCGAGTCACGGCACCATTATGTCACTCCCCCTCTTTGTGGAGGAACGACACAGGACCCTGCATTGTTCTTTCGTCTGCTCGGCCCTCCCCGGGTTTGCTGCTGGTTCTTCCCGGGTTGGCTACCGTCCCTTCCACCTCTGTGGAAGGGCGGTTCCCCCTGCCACATTCCCCACTTCCGCGGGGGAACGGCACACCGCCGGCCGGCTCTCTCGGGGGCTGCACAGGTGTTCCCTCAGATGTTTCTGGTGCATGTTGTCTCTCTCCTCCTTTATAGTCCTCTTCCACCAATCCCAACTCTGCTACCCACACGCCGAGTATGCTGCTCTCCTCCAATCAGGAGCAGGTCCTACAGTTTATTGGTTGAACTGGAGGCAGCTGTGTAGAAGCTGCTTCTTCCTTCTCAGCGCCATATTGTGGGAGAGCAGATGCATAGAATAAGTCTTAATTCCAGTAACTTAGTCTAGTCCGAGTTGCTCCCCACACAAACCCTAATACTGTATTATACTATTCAAAATAAACCACTGCACAATAGAATGATTTTTTAAAATAATCAAAAATTAATTTCAAAAGGTAGAAATGATAGTTGACAAAAATTTCTAGGACTGTGTATAAATCTCAAACTCCTTCTATGAGGCCACCATCACCTCAATTCCCAAACCAAACAAAGATACAAAAAATAGAACTATAGACCAATATCACTGGTAAACTTAAGAGCAAAAATCTTCAACAAAATACTAGCTCCATAAATCAAACAATATGTCAGAAAGATGATTCACCTGGTTCAAGTAGGATTTATCTCAGGTATGCAAGGATAGTTCAACATATGCAGATCAATAAATGCGACACATCACATTGACAAATTGAATATTAAAAATCGTATGATTACTTCAATAGATGCAGAGAAAGCATTTGATAAAATACAACATTCTTTCTTTTTTTTTTATTTTTTGACAGGCAGAGTGGGCAGTGAGAGAGAGAGACAGAGAGAAAGGTCTTCCTTTGCCGTTGATTCACCCTCCAATGGCCTGCGCGGATGGCACACTGCGGCCGGTGCACCGCGCTGATCCAATGGCAGGAGCCAGGTACTTATCCTGATCTCCCATGGGGTGCAGGGCCCAAGGACTTGGGCCATCCTCCACTGCACTCCCGGGCCACAGCAGAGAGCTGGCCTGGAAGAGGGGCAACCGGGACAGAATCCGGCGCCCCGTCCGGGACTAGAACCTGGTGTGCTGGTGCCGCAAGGTGGAGGATTAGCCTCGTGAGCCGCGGCGCTGGCTACAACATTCTTTCAACATAAAAACGTGATCAAATTGGGTATGGAAGGAACATTCCTTAACACAATCAAGGCACAATGATAAACTCACAGCCAGCATCTACTAAATGGGGAAAAGCTGGAAGCATTCCCACTAAAATCCAGAACTGCGTAAGGATGCCCACTTTCACCACTGCTGTTTAACACAGTCCTGGAAGTTTTGGCTAGAGTCTTTGGTCAAGAAAAAGAAATCAAAGGGATACAAATTGGAAAGGAGGAAGTCAGAATATTCCTATTTCCAGATGACATGATCATATATATATGTGTGTGTGTGTGTGTGTGTGTATGTATGTATATATAGATATATGTGTGTGTGTGTGTGTGTACCAAAAGAATCCACTGAGAGATTACTAGAACTCATAAGAGAGTTTGATAAAGTGGCAGGCTCCAAAATTAACAAACACAAATCAATAGCCTTTGTACACACAGATAATGCCATGGCTGCTGAAAAAGAAATTCTAAGATCAGTCCCATTAGCAATTGCTACCAAAAATTTAAACACTGTGGAATAAATTTAACAAAGGATACGAAAGGTCTCTATGATGAAAATTACAAAACATGAAAGAATTAAATAGAAGATACAAACAAATAGAAAATTCTCTCATGTTAATGGATTGGAAGATATAAAATCACTGAAATGTCCACACTACCAAAAGAAGTTTACAAACCCAATGTAATTCCAATCAAAATACCACATACATTGATCTCAGGTCTTGAAAAAATGATGCTAATATTCATAAAGCAATATTAGCAAAAAAAAAAAAAAAAGCTTGAGTCACTATAATACCAGATTTCAAGACATACTACAGAGCACTTATAATCAAAAAAGGCTGGTACTGGCAGAAAAGCAGACATTAGACCAATGGAACAGAATAGAAACTCCAGAAATCAATACATGCATCTACAACCATCTAATCTTTGACAAAGGAGCTAAAATCAATCCACAAGAAAAGGACAGTCTCTTCAACAAATGGTGCTGGCAAAATAGGATGTGCAGAAGTATGAAAAAATACCCCTTTGTTAAACCTTATACAGAAATCTATTCAAAATGCATGAAGGATCTAAATCTATGATCTGATACCATCAAATTTCTAGAGAACTTTGGAGATATTTTGCAAGACATGGGCATAGGCCAAGACTTCTTGGAATAGACACAGGCAACACAGGCAATCAAACAAAAAATAGACAAATAGAATTACATTAAGCTAACAAACTTCAGCATTGTAAAGGAAACAGCAAAATATAGAGACAACTGACAGAATAAGAGAAAATATTAGTAAACTATGCAACTGATAAAAGACTAATACCCAGAATCTGTAATGAGTTCAGGGAACTTAACCACAGCAAAACAAACAATATAGTTAAGAAATGAGCAAAAAACTTGAACAGATGTTTTTCAAAAGAGGAAATTCAAATGGCCAGCAGACACATGAGGAAATTCTCAAGATCACTAGCCATCAGGGAAATGCAAATAAAAACCACAATGAGATTTTACTTCACCCCAGTTGGAATGGCTCTCATACAGAAATGAACAAACCATAAATCCTGGTAAGTATGTAGGGAAATCCACTGTTGGTACAAATGCAAACTAATATAGCCATTATGGAAGACAGTATGGAGATTCCTCAGAAAACTGAAAATAGACCTACCATATGACCCAGCCACTATACCCTTGAGAATTTACCAAAGGAAATGAAATTAGCATATGAAAGAGTTATCTATATCTCAATGTTTATTGCAATTCAATTCATAATAGCTTAGATACAGAATCAACCAAATGTCCATCAACTGATGACTGGATAAAGAAATTGTGGTATGTGTGTACATGTGTGTATGTACATATATATATGTGTATATATATATATATATATATAATAGAATACTATTCAGCCTAAACAAGAATGAAATCCTATCTTTTGCAACAAAATAGATGCAACTGTAAACCGTTATATTTAGTGAAATTGGCTAGTCTCAAAAAGACAAATACCAGGCCAGCGCTGCGGCTCACTAGGCTAATCCTCCGCATTGAGGCGCCGGCACACCAGGCTCTAGTCCCAGTCGGGGCACCAGATTCTGTCCTGGTTGCCCCTCTTCCAGTCCAGCTCTCTGCTGTGGCCAGGGAGTGCAGTGGAGGATGGCCCAGGTGCTTGGGCCCTGCACCCCATAGGAGACCAGGAGGAAGCACCTGGCTCCTGCCATCAGATCAGCGCGGTGCGCCAGCTGCAGCGCGCCGGCCGCGGCGGCCATTGGAGGGTGAACCAACGGCAAAGGAAGACCTTTCTCTCTGTCTCTCTCTCTCACTGCCCACTCTGTCTGCCAAAAAAAAATTTAAAAAAATTAAAAAAGACAAATACCATATGTTTTCCCTGATCTGTGTTAACTAATAGAGGAACAAAAACGTAATTATATTAGTGAAGTTGAATTTTGAAATTTGATGATTGTTTACAGCCTTTGTCTCTACTATTGAGGAACAGTGTTTTTCTTCTTACTATTTGTTGAACTCTTTACTGAGTATAGGGTTAATCATAGTATAAAATAAACTGAAAGTAGATCATTCTAAAAATTAAGAGAAAGAATAAGAAAGATAGGAGGAGGAAGGGTGGGAATGTGGAGTGAGAGGATAGAGTAGGAAGTATCATTATGAATTTGGTTCCCCTTAAAAATGTAAAGTCCTCCAATAACTGAAATTTGTCACGCCATATTGGTCAGATTGGAAAGAAAATGTTGTGGAATAGGACAGCTTAGAATGCAGTTAAAGAATCTTATCTTTGAATCCAGGCAAAATAGAAATGAAATTCTGAGAAATTATGTTAAGGACACTGTTACTGTTTTATAAACACTGATCAGATGTCACAGAAAACCTGCCAAAGAATTTCCATGAAAATATGTTTATAAAGATTGTATTTAACCTGCAAAACAAAAACAATCAAGAAATGAGAGATAGAGAGAAAGAAAAGGCTTGAAAAGAATTTCCAGTAATTCACAACTATGAGTGATCTAAGCGGAAGAGAAGCATTGGAAACAAATTATCTTCTAAGAATAAAACATCCAAATAAAGTATTTATAAAAATAATATTAAGTGCCAGTCTTCAGTGTTATAAAATGTGCTGCCTTTGCACAGTACATAATTCAAGCTAATTTGCTTTTCTCACTACATGTATAACAAAATCTCACTGGAGTAGTCATCAGTGACTTATTGGTGATATAAAATAACTGAAATTATCAACAGATAAAATTAAAGAGAAGGTTTAGAGGATGCAATCATAGCACATGTCAGCAATTTCTCAAGTTGGAAATTACCTAAATATAATTGCATATCTCTGCTGAACCTAAAGTTCAGCAACCTGAAAGGTTATTGAATTATGCATGTATTAACAAGATACCATATACCTAAAAGTGGAAAAATAACAGAGAAATGGTTTAAAATATATGGGGACAAGAAATCTATTAATAACACTAGGGATTACATTATATTATATATCAGCTAACATAAATATAAATATAAGGCTAATATAAATGTTTCACTTATAATTTCTCATGTTAATCATTGTCACCACCAAAATTCAGTTGAGCTTTAAAAAGAACTGACTTTATGTATCTGCATCTAGTTGAAGTTTGTTTGCTAAAACACATGAATTAGAATTATTTAAGCTTGTTTACCATATAGTCACACAAATAGATAACATGAGTTGAAGAACATCTACTAACTTATTGCCTTGCTGATGGGTTATGTTTCTTTAAAAGATACATAGATGATATAAATTACATCTAGGATTTTTCCTTTTGCAATTAAAATAAAACAAATATTAATTCAATAAGTTATTTTCATCAGTAAACTTGACTACTTAATGTATACTACATTAAAAAGTGTAGCAATTTTTCATATATAATTCCCTTTAAAACGAATGATAGCTGGGATTTAAATCTATCATATCTATCCATATTTTAAAGAAAAAGATGTTATCTACAATGTATTCACATGATTTAGGTGTATTAAAAGGTAAAATCTAAATTGCTAAGAGACATGTGAAGAAAATATCAACCAAAATTCAAAAAGCAGTCCATTTTAAGGGAACAGAGAAACTCAGTTTTCTGATGGATGCCGGTTTTTTTCCTTTCAAGTCCTTAGATGTAAAACATAGTTTCAAACTATAGCCTAAAAATACACTTGAACCCTCAGAACTGCCTGAAAACTTGATAGCAAAAATATGTGCATTCATAAGATATATTTGTGTTTAAACATTTTCAAATCTTTTTAAGACAATGTAAATCCAATCTATATTCTATTGGATTCATAACACTTTAATGTCATTCCAAGTACACAAAAACTACAGATGCTGGTAAACAAAGTATCTTCAAAATGAATGAGAAAATACTATTTTAGAACAGGATACTTAGACAAGGCTTTTCCTGGTGTTATGGGTACACATATTATATAATATAACTTTTATTTGGATAATAATAGCCCCTGTTAGAAAATAGAGCTGCTTATTTACTTTTTTTAGTTTTATTTGACAAATATACACACATTGCACACATTAATGCTTAGTTAAACTGAGCCATATAACAGATACATTACCTCACATACTCATTTTACTTTTTCTAGTAAGAACAGTTAAAGTCTACTTAGTTAGTTATTTTCTTTTTTTTTTTTTTAATTTTTTGACAGGCAGAGTGGATAGTGAGAGAGAGAGGTAGAAAGGTCTTCCTTTTTCCGTTGGTTCACCCTGCAATGGGCACTGCGGCCAGCGTGCACTGCGGCCGGCGCACCAAGCTGATCCGAAGCCAGGGGCCAGGTGCTTCTCCTGGTCTCCCATGCGGATGCAGGGCCCAAGGACTTGGGCCATCCTCCACTGTCTTCCCAGGCCACAGCAGAGAGCTGGCCTGGAAGAGGAGCAACTGGGACAGAACCCAGTGCCCCAACCAGGACTAGAATCCAGGGTGCCGATGCCACAGGCGGAGGATTAGCCTATTGAGCTGCGGTGCCGGCCAGTTATTTTCAAGATTATAATACATTGTTATTCGCTAAAGTCATTCCTGTTTAACTGATATTATGTGCCATTAAAACTATATTTTATCTTTAAAACTTACATATTTTAATTAATTAGGGAATATGTTAAACACTATGGATTTTAGACATTTAAAAATGACATCAGTGGAATATATATTGCTCATTTCTGTGAAAAACATATGTTTATATGTCTTATACAAATCTACACCTGCATTATCATTCTTCCTTCCCCAGGCTAAAATTAAAATAGCAATCCTCCACTCATTTCCTGGTTGAAAGATGATTTAATGATTTATAACTTATACATAATGTCATCACTGTCACAATAGAGAGAAAATCTTCCCACCAATTTTTGTTCTCATCACCTCTCATGATAGTATTGCGATATTAGGTAAAATAATATATTTTCATTATGTTATATCTAAGCAAGTGCCGATCAATATTGATTCAAAGAAACAAAAGCAATTACTCTTTGATTTTGTAGCTATTTATGTTCACTAGGATAAAATGTTGTTTTTTTACATATATATAACTGTGTATGTAGTTATTAACTTTATAAAAGTAAATAATTATGCAATTTGCCTTTCAATAAATTTGTAATTGTTCAAGAACATGAGTTTTACTCATGCCACACCCCGTCCAAAGCCATCCACTTGCAATTCAATCTTCCAATTTCTATTTGAATTGTTCATGTTTCGTGTCTTGCATTACCCATTCCTTATTGCTATAAAACACTTGATACTGTGTAGTTTGTGAGGAAAGGGATTTATTTTTGACTCATGTTTCTGGAAGTCCACAAGCATGGTGTTGGGATCTCATTAGCGTTTGCTGAGAACTTCATGATGCTCCATGCATTTCAGAAAAGCAAAAAAGCAAACAGGTGCGCATGAAAGAGAGAGAATACAATGAGTAACTGATTTATACCATGCTGCTCTCATGGCAGCTAGTCCAGTCGTGAGAGAGAACTCTCTCATGCCAAATAGCACTAATTCATACATGGGAGGTCTGGCCTCATAACCCAAACACCTTTCTTCCAATGCACACCTCACAACACTGTCACACTGAAGACTTAAGCTTCAACATGAGTTCGGAGGGAAGTAATCATATGCAAACCACAGCAGGACTAAGTAATCAGGCTTAGTCTATATAAAAATACAATTACTGTTTAATTTTGTTATTCTTTATTTTTCTTGTATAAAATATGGTGTGTAATACCAAAAGCTGTAGATTTTTTATTCAATACATCATAGGATTTCCAATCACAGATATCCTCCATAGATTCACTGTGCAATGGTACCTTGTACTAATTTTTTGATTGACATTTTACATTGTTGGAACATATATTTAATTAGTCTTTTGAAAAGGATGGGATCATGCTCTTTATTGCACTATAGTCCATAAATATATGAAAGTATTCACATTAATTGAAATTTTTAAGATGATTCAAAGAAATTTTAGCATTATGAAGAGAGAATATAATATTCATAGTAAGTCAATCAATACTTCTTGTTAAGTTTACTCAGTATCCTCTCACATGGATTTTAACATATTTAGGAAATAAGTTCCATTTCTATAAGTACAATATATTTATTGCTCATTAGATATAGCATAATAATTATCACTTTAAAATATAATGCAAAATTTCTAGAATTGTATATGTTTTAAGAAGCATGTATTCGAATATAAACAACTAGAATCCTTGATTACTTATAAGTATCAGGCAACTTTCTACACAGTTAACCTTTATTGAATAATGTAATCCTCACAATAATCCTTTCACATTGATAGCAAAAATATCTACATTTGTAGATTAAGAATTGCCTTGGGCACAAAGAAATTTAGTAGCTGTTCAAAGTCAAATATTCACCACTCTGTACATATTTACCAGATAAATGATAATTTCTTATTATTCATACCAAAAGAATTACCTACCTTTAAGATAAAAATATGGTATAAACATAATAAATTCTCTCACAACCTTGTATTTGTTCAAATGTGCACTGTTTCTAAATAGTATAATCTACATCACTTTTCCACAAGTTTTACACTTTTTCAATAGTTATACAAAGAAAACAAACATTTTTTTTAATTTATCTCACCTTAACACAAGTATAATTCATTTTATAAGAATTATCCCCTGGACTAATAATTCTGCCAATTTACCATTTATTTCAGTAACTTGAATTCTAGTATAGTCTACTATACTTAATATTAATAGTTTTAATTAATAGTATTAGTTAATACTAAATTAATAGTATTAATTTTAATTTTAATTAATAGTATTAATTTTAGACTGTTAATATTAAATCTAACATGTTTTCCCTGAATTTCATTCAAAGATGGCATAATTTCACAGAGTTATGCATTTTTATTAATGAAGACAATGATAAAAGACATGTATGTTATGTGTGAAGAACTTTCAAGGAAGATAAGAAAAATGAAATATACACTCATCCTGCTATTTTATAATTTTCTCCTGAATATAATAAATATTTTATTATAAACATGTACATGCTTGTGAAAATAAACACATTCCACAGAATAATGACATGGATGTTTACTCTGTGGAATGATGCACTAGTTTCTGCAACTATATTTATGTTAATAGAAGGATAAATATTTTAATAAAAAATAGGAGTATTTCACTAGAAATTTATGGTTTTCTCCCCTCACCTTTCATGAATCTTCCTGGGTACATGTTTCACACACATGTATCAGACTCCCTTGTCTTCTATGTAGCCATTTTATGGTTAACCGGATGGGTATGTATGCAAAAGACATTTCCAGGCCAACTGCACTCCAACAGGCACACACAATTCCATGTATCATTGTACTTTTTGTTCACTCTTGATCCAGACAAATGTTTAAGACTTCAAGCTCATAATGAAATATAGATCCAAAGGATGCAAAGAAACATTGTCTTCAAATGAGTTTTATACACACATAGAATACTAAAAGATATGTAATGTATATGTGTGAAATTCACATCTTGAGATTTGATTATTGTTTATAGCCCCCATCTATACTCCTGTGGAATAGTGGCTTTTCTCCTTGCTGTATGTTGAATTCTTCAGTTAGTGGAGGACTAAGCTTTAATTCATAAAATTAAAATAACAGTATGTCACTGAAAATATTGAAATTAAGAAAAGAAGGCAGAGGGAGGAGTAGGAGCAAGGGATAAAGCGAATGAAGGTGGGCAATATCTTAAAATCGTATATGTGGAATAATTGAAATACAGTCCCTTCATATAAATAAATAAATAAAAATTTTGAAGTGGTAGGAGGAGTAGTATTGGTCCTGCGTGATTTTTTACATTACACGTAAGAGCATCCTACGCAAGAAATTCATCTTCTCCACCCAAATAAACACTCTCACGACTGGTTAAAATATACAGTAAATCTCAGACAGGCATGTGGCTCCAATCATTAAGATGCTGGTTAAGATCAGAGTACCTGGGTTTGAAACAAAGCCCTGGCTCCTGATTCTAGCTTCCTGCTAAAGCAACTTTGGAATGCACAAGGTGATGGCTCAGATAAGTCGGTTCCTGTAATCCATATGGGAGACCTGGATTTAGTCACTCATTCTTTGGTTCATCCAGTCTAGCCCTGCACATTGTGGTCACTGAGAGGAGAATCAGCAGTTGAGTTCTCTGCACCTGCTCCCTCTGTCTCTCTGCCTCTAGAATTTAAAAAAAATCTGAAACCATGTTAAACATTTTCAATATACCCAACAGTATTCAAGATCTGTTTTAGTGTATTTATATTTAGTATATTTATTATTATATTATATTATATTTATAATATATTAATATTATTATATTATATTATATTTAGTGTATTTATATTTAGTGTATTTAGTGTATTTATTATATTAATTTTTATTAATATAAAGAAAACAGATTTCATGTGGATCATTGATTTAAAAGAATCTAAGAAAATAACCTTACTTCTCTGCTTCCCCAAACAGCTTATTTTGAAGTAAATTTTACTGGATTTTTCTAACTTATTTATTCCATCAAAGTCAGCACATAATGTTGAATTAGTTCACATAAAGTTGAAATTACTGAAATAAATTAGGTCATTATTTACATAAATATATAATTAACTTTTGTATGAAAATATATTTATCAGGTATAGTATGAAAACTTGTGGTTGCCATGATTTGCTATAAATTTATAAAAGTTGTCTTCACTGAATTGTGTCCATTACATAATAATATATCCTACTTTCTACACTTTATGATATTTGTCATGAGTCCTACATTAAGTGATATTAATATCCCTGATTTCAAAAACAGTATATGTGGATATATGTATATGTAGATATATATAAATATACATATAGAATGAATATGGCAAATTGATAAAATTGTCAAATATATGTGTGCTCCTTGAATTCTTATTTTAACTTTTCTGTGTTGTATGAAATGATATTTTTAAACATTTTATTTATATATTTAAAGGTACAGTTACAGAGAGGAAGAGAGAGAGAGAGAGAGAGGTCTTCCATTCTCTGGTTCACTTCTCAGATGGCCGCAATAGCCAGAGCTGTGCCAATCCAAAGTCAGGAGTCAGGAGCTTCCTCTGGGTCTCCCATGTGGGTGCAGGGCCCAAGGATTTGGGCCATCCTTAACTGCTTTCACAGGCCATAGCAGAGAGCGGGATCAGAATTGGAGCAGCTGGGACTCGAACTGGTGCTCATATGGGATGCTGGCACTGCAGACAGCGACCCTACCCACTAAGCCACAGTACAGGAGGCTCATTTGCTTACTTGTAAACAGATCTATTCTGTTTAATAAGAAATAATATTTCACTGAATTCATAAAACTGTAGCTAGAAAATAAGTGACCTTAATGAATTGTCTTTTGGGAGAGCAGGTAAGATAATTTTCAGATATAATTCTATTACATGCTCACTCTTTTCTTTCAATGTTTCCCTTCAGTAAATTAAATTCAAATGAGACAAAAAGTTCATGTTTTAACATGCCATTCTTGTCCTTTCCTCAGTTTGATTTTAAGAAATGTCTGTTTCAGAAAAAAAAAAAAACCTTAATGTTACTTTTACTTATATAGTTTGATAATTTTCAAGTAGACAATTGTCATCAGTTGTAAGTGAATCAAGTGCCTTTTGTGAATAACAGAAATATTTATCCTATAATTTGTCATGGATACATCTTCATTAGTGTGTACTGAGTTAAGACAGGTTTATATACATCTCTGTCTTCACAGTTAGAAACTTTTGAGAGTCTTCCTGTTTGTTGTTCCAATATCTTGAATTTTATAGGCCTTCTGTAGACTTACTGTATACTTGGCTACTCTTATGATTAATTCTCGAACCAGCAACAAGCCTAGTAAGCACAAAAATAGGCTTTGAGAGCACTGGTACAGTTTCTTGCCTGGAATGGAAATAAAATTCAAAATGATTTGGTTAACAAAACATATTAAGTACATAAATAGATACAAATAACTCAACAAACCCCATTAATTTCTACTGGGCTTTTACTAATAGATAAACTATATATATATATATATATATATATATATAAAGATTTATTTATTTATTTGAAAGTCAGAGTTACACAAGAGAGCAAGAGAGAGGAGAGGCAGAAAGAGAGAGACAGAGAGAGAGAGAGAGAGAGGTCTTTCATCCGCTGGCTCACTCTCCTCCTATTGGCTGCAATGGCTGGAGCTACACCGATCCAAAGCCAGGAGCCAGTAGCCTCTTCTCAGTCTCCCACATGGGTGCAGGGGCCCAAGCACTTGGGCCATCCTCCACTGCCTTCCCGAGCCACAGCAGAGAGCTGGACTGGAAGAGGAGCAACCGGGAATAGAACCCGCCGCCCATATGGGATGCAGGCACCACAGGCGGAGGATCAACCAAGTGAGCCACAGCACTGGCCCCCAACACTTTTTATTCTTAATTAATATGTGAGATAGAAAGAGCGAACTCTCATACCTTCATTCATACCATAAATGCATGAAGTTGAGGGGCTTCTGCTATGCCAGTACTAAGAGGTGTGAATGCAATCTAAATCTCTAACAGGAGTTGGTGGAATCGAACTGTTAGAGACATCACCTGCTGCCTCCAAAGTTGAGTGTTAGCAGGAAGTTAGAATCAGGAGTGGAGCCAGGACTGGCTGATAAGGGATGTGATACCACAATCAGCATCTTAACCACCATGCCAATATCTATTCGAAAGTGACACTTTTCTAAGATGTGCTATATTTAAATATAAAACTTCATTCTTATAAAAGCAAAATCATTTTTCAAATTAATAGACAGCTATATTTTAAAGTTATATGAAAACATAAAATAAGAAACAAACTAAATATGTGAAATAATTTAAGAAGAAACATCTAAAAAAAAAACCCACATAATATATAAACAGTAGAAAGTCCAGAAAACTTAAAAAGAATCAACTTAATGAATGGAAAAATAACAGAAAAAAATAGAGGAAGCTGAAAAATGTAAACTTTCCACCTTAAACATCAGCTATGCCACAACCACTGCTACAATTATGTCCAACAAACCCACCAACAGCATAAAAAATAACCATCAACACAATGATTACCATCACCACCTCCAATACAACTGTCAACAGTATCAACAATACCTCTGTAACACTAATCTTAAGAATGTATTATCCTTTATTGTAAAAATGTATCCCATACTTCTCTTACTGTACAACTGTAGTCTGAGTTTGCCATTTTATCACCAACACTGGAAGAAGTTACACAAAGTGTGGCAGATTGGCCCTTTACCTCAGCCCGTATGTCTATTTACCATCCAGTGGCCAAAAGCTACTGAGGATAAAAAAGCAGTATGCTAAGTTTTAGACCGCATAGAAATCTAAAAGTTTCAAATTAACAATAGGACATCTGTGTATGTGTATGTGTGTGTGTGTGTGTGTGTGTGTGTGTTTTAAAATTCACATGGAGTTAGATCAGTTTTTCTCACTCTAATACTCTTACATGCAACTGTCAAGGGTCGTGGGAAGGTAATAAACAGAGATGACTAAAACAGAGACCCTTCCAGGAACCATATAGAGTAAATAAATATTTTTTAGTTAATTTGAAAAGTATATGTATGTGTAAATGCTTAGAAATAAAAATAGAAAATGTTACAACATTGAGACACAAATTAACCCTATAGCCTTTTTAAGAGGATAATCAAGGGGAATAAAATATAATTAAGAAACACAAGCACCAAAAGAGATTACAGAGTCGAAAAACCTGAGAAAAGTCCTTTACATTCAGAATCAGGAGACACAACTTGATTGAAAAATAACAGCCCAGTAATTCTAATCTTAAGGACTGATTGAAGGATACTCAACTTTTTTATAAGACCAATTTAATATATCTTTTTACTTTGAGTAGAGAAAAAGATATTTGACAGATACATAATGTTAATTCCTCTCTATCATATTTACCAACATCCTTGATAATTTCTTTATCCTTTCCTATCATTGTTGAATGTATACTATTTCTTGACCTTCTTTGGATATTTTAACAAAAAATAAAATCTCCTTAGTGTGCTGGTAGATTGAGAATGCAGTACTTCACCACTACTACACTGCAGATTCACAAGAATATGAGTATAGCTGTAAATTAGAAGAAAAGGTAACCAATGTAAGCAAGTGAAACTCTTTTTTAAAGATTTATTTATTTATTTGAAAGGCAGAGTTACAGAGAGGCAGAGGCGAAAAGAGAGAGAGACAGAAACAGAGACAGAGAAAATGTGTTCCAACGCTGGTTCACTCCTCAGATGGCTGCAATAGCCAGAGCTGCACAGATCCAAAGACAGCACTTAGGAGCTTCTTTCAGGTCTCCCACACAGGTACAAGGGCCCAGGGACTTGGGCCATCTTCTACTACTTGCCCAGACCATAGCAGAGAGCTGGATTGGAAGCAGAGCAGTCAGGATTGAACCAATGCCCATATGGGATGCTGGTACCGCAGATGGTGGCTTTACCCCCTGCATCAGAGCACTGGCCCCAGTAAGTGAAACTCTTAAACATCGTAACTGGGGATAACTACTTGAAACTTGAATTAAAGTAACTTTCTACCTAGAATTTTATAATACAACAAAATCAGTAATTCATTATAGTGATTAAGGACTTCTTTATAAGTTCAAGGGCATGCTAATTTTAGGTTATCAGACCATTTTTAAAAATCTGTTGAAAGGGGCCAGAACTGCAGCTCAGTGGGTTGATGCCCTAGCCTGAAGCGCTGGCATCCCATATGGGCGGTTCTAGTCCCGGCTGCTCATCTTCCAATCCAGCTCTCTGCTATGGCCTGGGAAAATAGTAACAATGGCCCAAGTCCTTGGGCCCCTGCACCCATTGGGGAGACCCGGTGGAAGCTCCAGGCTCCTGGCTTTGGATCGGCACAGCTCCGGCCATTGCAGCTAATTGCAGAGTAAACCAGCGGATAGAAGTCTAACTCTGACTTTCAAATAAATAAATAAATAAATCTTTCAATTTCAGACATTCTCAATCAGACTTGCCCCAAATGGTGGAGTTGGAAATGTGTCAGGGGATTCCAATTCAATCCCATCAAGGTTTCATGTACCAATGCCATCTCACTAGTCCAAGTGATCAATTTCAGTTCACAATTAATCATAATGATAGGACTAAGAGTCAAAGGGATCACACAAACAAGACTAGTGTCTGCTAATACTAACGGATAGAATCAAAAAGGGAGAGAACAATCCAACATGGGAAGTGAGATACACAGCAGACCCATAGAATGGCAGATGTCCTAAATAGCACTCTGGCCTCAGAATCAGCCCTTAAGGCATTCGGATCCAGCTGAAATGCCCATGAGAGTATTTTAGGCATGGAAAGCCAGCCAAGACACTCTGGCAAAAAGAAGAAGAAGAGGAAGAAGAGGAAGAAGAAGAAGGAGGAGAAGGAGGAGAAGGAGGAGAAGGAGGAGAAGGAGGAGAAGGAGGAGAAGGAGGAGGAGGAGGAGGAGGAGGAGGAGGAGAAGAAGAAGAAGAAGAAGAAGAAGAAGAAGAAGAAGAAGAAGAAGAAGAAGAAGAAGAAGAAGAAGAAAAAAAATGAAAGATCTCTGTGAGTCAGATCCCAGTGGAAAGAATGGGCCATCAAGGAAGGAAGTACCTTTCTCTGAAGGGAGGAGAGAACTTCCACTTTGACTATGACCCTGTCAGAATAAGATCTAAGTTGGCGAACTCAAAAGGGTTCCATAGCCTTAGCAACTCATGACTAGAGCCTAGGGAGATTACTGATGCCATAAGCAAGAGTGTCAAATAGTTAAGTCAACAACAGGAGTCACTGTGTAGTTACTTCTCATGTGGGATCTGTCCTTAGTGTGTTGTCCAATGTGAAGTAATGCTATAACTAGTAATCGAACAGTATTTTACACTTTATGTTCTGTGTGAGTGCAAACTGATGAAATCTTTACTTAATATATACTGAATTGATCTTCTGTATATAAAGATAATTGAAAATGAATCTTGATGTGAATGGAAAGGGAGAGGGAGCGGGAGATGGGAGGGTGCCAGTGGGAGGGAAGATATGGGGACGGAAAGCCATTGTAATCCATAACCTGTACTTTGGAAATTTATATTAATTAAATAAAAATTAAAAAATAAAAATTAAAAAATTAAAAAATAATATGTAAGGAATATTCTTTAAGAAAAAGTAAACAAAGAAAAACAATTTGTGAGCTCTGTGGATATAGAACAGGCAGCCTCAGGCAGAGATACCGGAAAATATTTAATATGAATAAATCGAGAGCTAGTTAATTAGTGAATATGTTTCTCTAAAGACTGTGGTATTCCAATTTTCCAACTTGACCGAAATTTTCAAATTAATGTGTGCTATATTTAAGGGAAAATTATTTTCAGTAAAATAAAATATATAGGAAATTGCATAAATTAATAAGCTATAAACAATATTTATATAAAAGTGGAAGCATTTCACATTGTTCTTAAAATACTTGTAAAGGTATATTGGAAGGACTGAAGAAGGGACAATGTCTGTGTTAATACTGTGGGATCATATCATAATATATCTATCTTCTTACTTTACAAGATCTAGAAAGCATATAGAGGCCGGCGCCGTGGCTCAATAGGCTAATACTCCACCTGCGGTGCCAGCACACGGGGTTCTAGTCCCGGTCGGGGCGCCAGATACTGTCCCTGTTGCCCCTTTTCCAGGCCAGCTCTCTGCTGAGGCCCAGGAGTGCAGTGGAGGATGGCCCAAGTGCTTGGGCCCTGCATCCACATGGGAGACCAGGAGAAGCGCCTGGTTCCTGGCTTTGGATCAGGCGATGCACTGGCCGCAGCCATTGGAGGTTGAACCAATGGCAAAAGGAAGACCTTTCTCTCTAACTCTCTCACTGTCCACTCTGCCTGTCAAAAAAAAAAAGCATATAGCATTAAAAGTTAAGAATAATTGGGTAAAATTTAACCACATTAAATACGTAAAAGAAAATATATTGCATAATAAAAATGTAATAGTTTGTTGGGTTTGGCAATTTATAGATAAAATATGATGAAATATTTTTGTAGTACTAAGATAATCTTTACAATATTAAAAATACATATTTTAATGTTTTATTTTTTAATGTGATAAGCTATTTTAAATGTACTGATATTTAAGAGTTAAGGAAACATCACTTATTTAGAAAATAAAAAATGGTGAAAACCATTTCAAAACTATTATCCACGCTTTATTAATCTTTGTTGATAGATTAAAGAAATAAGAGAAAAATACTCATTTTAAGAGCCTTATTTTATTGACTATGGGGTGTGTAAAAAGGAAATATTGGGGCCTGTGCTGTGACACAGTAGGCTAAGCCTCGGCTTGCAGTGCCAGCATCATGTGGGCGGCGGTTCATATGCCAGCTTCTCTTCTTCCATTTCCGCACTCTGCTATGGCCCGGGAAAGCATAGAAGATGGTCCAAGTGCTTGGATCCCTGCATCTGTATAGGAGAGGAAGCTCCTGGCCACTGGCTTTGGATCAGCCTAGCTCCTTGCAGCCATTTTTGGAGAGACCCAGCAGATGGAAGACCTCTCTGTCTATCTCTTTCTCTGTGTCTGTAACTCTACCTCTCAAATGGATAAATAAAATCTCTAAAACTACTTTAAAAAAGGAAATATTACTTATAAGAGTTGAATTAAAATGCGAATTGCTTAGTTACTTTTTATTGTTCTAAAGCAGTTTACAGTTATGGATTAGTGACATAAATATAATTAAATGTAAACATACATGTACATATATATGTGTAGATTCTTCCACTGCTTTTGAATATATAGTTAAATAAATTAGCTGCTAAAATGCTTATTCAAAGTTTTGCTATGCCTAGTGCCAATACCTTCATGACATTAGATCTGAATTAGTCTGATTAAATTGGTGAAATGTTCTGATTGAGATATCTCAAGCATAAATCAAAATTGATTTAATTTAGTTTCCATTTGTGGTTTGCTTAGAATCATATTGCAGCTAAGCTTATGTAGATTGGGTAGAATTAACAATGTTTTTTCTTTAACTTGAATTTCACTTTGAGAATCCTAATCATTAAGAAAGTATTGTGACATTTAAAGAGCATAATTTCCGTATACACACCCATGTAAGTTCTTGACTTCATGGGATAATGTTTTTAATTCTCTCACTTTTTAAATTTTATGTTTGGCAACATATTTTATATCTGTAGTTATAAGAAATTGTATAGTTATTGTGTTATACTAAAAACTATAAGTTACAAACTGAAATAATCTCAAGGCTAATGATAGATTAGTTATTATCTTAATTGGCCATAGAAATTCTCATCCATCCCACTTATACTCTTCAGTGACCATTAAAAGTAAAAATATTTTACAGGAACCTGTAATCTAAAAGTGTACATTATCTCAGTGAGAGTAGTATTCTTAGGAACAGGTTTTTACCCTGAAGGAAATCTGAGATACTTAGGTTTTCAATATAGTGGAGATTTTCTAAATAATTTGAAGTTCCCAGAAGGCAATAAAATGTGTGAGGTTTACTCTCACTCTACTTATCTGTTAGATTACAGGTGGGAAATGGAATGTCTGCAAATATAATATTGTAAAGACTATCAGGGGAGGGAAAATAAATTTTCATTAAACTTAGATATTCTAAACTATGAGGGAAAAATCTTAAAACAGCAATGAAAGTGCTCATATTAAAACATTTTACTTTTACAAATGGTATTTCTGGAGGTATAGTTACATATCTGCTTCATTCTAACAGTTATTATAGGTCATTATTTTTTTCTCAGAGACCTATCTAGTGGAACAAAGCTGTGATATCCCTGAATTAAGATAATTTACTGAGTTCAATGTTTATCTAGATAATTCTCCCAGTCAAATATTTCAAGAGACTTCCATCTCCCAGATGGAATGAGATCTCCTTTTAAGTTTTTTTCTGAGAGCAACTCAGTCATGTGAACATATTCCCTAAGCCTTTTGAGTAGAGCAAGGTAATTCTACATTTTCCCCTAAAAAGAGTGAAGTTTAGATTCAATAACAGCATTACAAGTGTTACATTTGTGTGTACATTTTTAACGTTATTACTTGTTGTTTAATATTATTTAATTCAATTTTAAACTTTCTTGTTTGAGAGTTAGAGAGACATCCAGAGGGAGACACAGAGACAGACACAGAAATCTCCTATCTGTTAGTTCATTTTGCAAATGTTTGCAGTAGCCAGAATTAGACTAGCAGTGAATGTACAACCTGAAAATTCAACTCAGGTCTTCCAGTTCAGTGCAGGGATCCATTTACTTGAGCTGTTACCACTGTCCAACAAATCATTATATAAAAATGGGATATTATAGTTTGTGATCTTACATAATATTATCTGATTTATATGTTTGTCTCTAGGTGGGATTATGAGTTTTAGATAATTCCACTCATGAAAATCACTTCATTTAAAAATTCACAAAACATCTTATTAGCAAATTTTCATTTCATCAGATATTTATGTATAAATAAAATAACTCTGCTAGTAGTATAAGGTAAGTTCTTCCTTAGGTTAGATTGATTATTTTTAACCATTCTCCCACAACCCTTTCATGTTTTTCATAGTTCAATATACAGAAAGACAAAATAAAGATACTTCATGAGGTCCATGGAAAAATGAAATTAAAGATAAGTTTATTTTAAGGCAAATGATTTTAAAATCCATGCATAGCTTCTTCATAATACACATTTTCCATGGACTTCTAAGGATCCATCGTGTGCATGAATTTCACAATTTTTTGCACTAAAATAAACTATCTTTTAATTCCATTTTGAAGTACTCTCATAGGTAGTCTTAGCCCCCTATGAATGTTTATGCATCTTGGTAACTGACTATATGCAACACATAAGCAAAAATATTACATCTGATGAGTATTAAATGGCCAGTTCCCCAGTTCCACTCTTTATATAGTAGCTGACATTAGACTTAAAAGTTTGCATGTTGATCACAAAAAATTAATTCATTTTTATTTCAAATTTTTGTGAATTGTTTGTATATCAGGGGAATATTTTTTGTAAGATAATCTAGTTCTAGCCGGCGCCCCAGCTCACTAGGCTAATCCTCCACCTAGCGGCGCCGGCACACCGGGTTATAGTCCTGGTCGGGGCGCCGGATTCTGTCCCGGTTGCCCCTCTTCCAGGCCAGCTCTCTGCTGTGGCCAGGGAGTGCAGTGGAGGATGGCCCTAGTATTTGGGCCCTGCACCCCATGGGAGACCAGGATAAGCACCTGACTCCTGGCTTGTGATCAGCACGATGCGCCGGCCACAGCAGCCATTGGAGGGTGAACCAACAGCAAAAAAGAAGACCTTTCTCTCTGTCTCTCTTTCTCACTGTCCACTCTGCCTGTCAAAAAAAAAAAAAAAAAAAAAAAGATAATCTAGTTCTTCAAAATCCCAATTTTTTGTTGTTATTGTTGTTACTTTTTATTTTTGAATTTAAAATTTTTATCTATATAAATGGAACAAATTTCATGTATCTCGTACATACGATTTTAAGTACATAATGACACTTCCCACCCCATCTTCCCTCAATCCATCACTCCCACCCTTCCTCCTTCTTTCCTTCTTTTTTTCAACTTTTTTTCAACTTTTATTTAATAAATGTAAATTTCCAAAATACAATTTTTGGATTATAGTGGCTTTTCCCCCATAACCTCCCTTCCACCTGCAACCATCCCATCTTCCACTCCCTCTCCCATCCCATTTTTCATCAAGATTCATTTTCAATTATCTTTATATATAGAAGATCAACTTAGTATATACTAAGTAAAAATTTCAACAGTGTTGCTACTGTTGTTTGGGATTTATTTATTTATTTATTTGAAAGAGTTACAGTGGGGGAAGAAGAGAGAGTGAGGAAAATTCCTTCTTCAAATTCATACCTCAGATGGCTGCAACAGCTAGGACTGGGCCAGACTGAAGATAAGAGCCAGAAGTAACATCCGGGTCTCTGATGTGAGTTGCTGAGGCCCAGACACTTGGATCATCTTCCACTGCTTTCTCCTTGCCATTATGAGGTAGCTGGATCAAAAGTGGCAGAGACGGGACTCAAACCTGTGCCCGCATGGGATGCCAGTGCCATAGGTGGAAGTTTTAATGACTATGCCATAACATCAGTCCCCAAGTTTTTAGCTAAAATATCTACTGAAATACTCATAAAATAACAGGAATATTAAACATAAAACAGAGTATAACACAAGCCTGATTCTAATGGTGGTAGTTTTGTTTGTATGTTATAAGAAGAACAGCAATAGAAACACAAAACATAGCAAAACAAGTCAGGAACACCAAAGTATCTCCATTAACAACTTTATGTTTCGGGGCACTAAAAAAATCTCCCTTGAGTAACATATAATTAGTAAGGATAAAAAATGTATTAGAAAGTCATACTGAGTTCTACAATCATCAACAGACTTCATTTAATTTCTACACATCATCTACATTAAATTCTTATCGTCTTCTGAAGTTAAATAGCTCATTAATTAATTGAACATCGCTTTATTGCAGTGTGAAGGTTTGGGACTCTAGATACGAAAAAGGGATGTACTCTGTCATTGAGGATCACAGGGGCTAATAGAGGAGATAAACGCATCTTCAAGTGCTTTTTAGTATAATATTCTAAGTGACATAATAGTAGTGTGTTAAAGATAGGGAAGAGGAGAATAGAGAAATATATTTCAAGTTGGGTTGAAGTGGACCTTAGGAACAGATATAAAGAAAGCACATGGGATACTGGCATCCCATAACTAAGCTCCTGGGTCTGAGTAACTGCTTCACTCTTGATTCTAGCTTTCTGCTAAACTAGTTCCTGGGAGGCAGAAGCTAAAGGCTGATGGGAGATTCAGATTGAGCTTCTGGCCCTTGGTGTTAGTCTAGCCAGCCCTCCTATTTGCAGGCATTTGAGGAGTAAAACAGCAAATAGAAAATCTGTGTCTCTGTATCTCTCTCTCTCTTTTTTCTCTCTCTGTCCCTCTGAAACTTTAAACCAAATAAAGTAAACAAAGTGTTTTTTTTTTAAATACAAACCAAATAAGTAATTCAAAAGAATTATTTAATATTGTATATAATGATAGGTTTGAAATTTGTATATACTTAAAAATATTATTTAGTGGGTTGGGTGTTGTGGCATAGTGGGTACAGGTCCTGCTTGGATGCCTGCATCCCTTATCAGAGTGCCAGTTTCAGTTCCATCTACTCTGCTTCCAATCCAGCTCCCTGCAGATGTGCCTAGGAAGCAGTAGATAACTGTTGAAGTACCTGAGTTCCTGCTACCCATGTGGGAAACCCAGGTGGAGTTCCTGGTTTCTGGCTTTAGCCTGGCACTGTCCCAGCTATTGTAGCCATTTGAGTAGAGAACCAGTGGATAGAAGATATCTCTCTCTCTTCCTCTCTCTCTCACTCTCATTTACCAAAATAGAAGAACAGATTATGGAGAATGGGGGCAGGAGGGTGGAGAGAAGGAGGAGGGAAGAGGAAGAGAGGAAGAAAGAGAAGAGAAGAAGAGCATAGAAATACATAAGAGCTCTGGGTAATGCAGGTAAGTTAAGTATAAATCAGTCACAGTCCGGGTTTCCCACATTGGTGCAGGGCCCCAAGGACTTGCGCCGTGAAAAGTTCCTGTTTCTAATGGGCCATGTTAGAGATACTGGGCTGGATTTACAATTCTGTTATCCGACCTGACTGATATATGATTTTTTTTTTTTTGACAGGCAGAGTGGACAGTGAGAGAGACAGAGAGAAAGGTCTTCCTTTGCCGTTGATTCACCCTCCAATGGCCGCCAAGGTTGGCATGCTGCGGCCGGCACACCACACTGATCTGAAGCTGGGAGCCAGGTGCTTCTCCTGGTCTCCCATGCGGGTGCAGGGCCCAAGCACTTGGGCCATCCTCCACTGCACTCCCAGGCCATAGCAGAGAGCTGGCCTGGAAGAGGGGCAACCGGGACAGAATCCGGTGCCCCAACCAGGACTAGAACCCGGTGTGCCGGCGCCGCTAGGTGGAGGATTAGCCTAGTGAGCCATGGAGCCAGCTGATATATGATCTTTAAAGTGCTACTTAGCATTCTCCAAGCTTCTATATGTACAACTGAAGCTTTCTCTTTGGCTGTCTGTGTCGTTCTGTCTCATCTCTCTCTTTCCTTCACTATCTCTCTCTATTTGTGTACCAGACTTTTGCTAAGTGATTTTAAATAAAACATTTATTGCTGCATAATGCATATGCATGTGTTTATCAAGAATTCAGGAATTGAATTTGTCTCTGTATTTACTTTGCTGTAAAAAGAGTTAATCAAATGTCACCATGCACTGCCGCAGATTATGACTAGAAGACGATTCTTGCATGTAATGTGAAAAACTATTTTAAATATGACATATGTATGTTTTAATATCTGATTATTAACTCATTGGAATTAGATGAAAGGGAATATCATGTTCAATCTTCCTTGTGAATCTCTGTTTTCTTTACAATTGCATAAGAGTTCACAGGAATTGTTAGGTGAAGGCAAATGAAACATAGCTTATTTATGTTGAGACATTGTTTACTGTCTGGTTTCACTTCAGAGGGTTTAAAAAGTCTTGACAGCTACAGATACTTGCTTGCAGTTGGAGACATAAAAGATCTCTCTGCTAAACAAATTTCTCCATGCTGATGTCTTATCCTTCCACAGTTGATGGATGCAATGCCAATCCTGAAATGAATTCATTTATTGCATTTCCAATGAAAATTTTCTAGATCTTAATTTTTCACCATCTTACTTTTTATTTGAAATTTTAAATGCTTTCTTTTAATACCTTGAATTTTACTATGACTAATAATAAACTTTTACTTATCTATGTTATTTTATTATAAATCAGGCATATTAGAATTCATGTGACTAAAGTTTCTAAATCAAGATATTTGAAAGCTCCAGTGAGATGTGGATGTGTTTTCAATTAATTTTTAAATCAAATCTGAAATGTTCACAGCAGTTCTTTTGACATTAGAAAACTTATTCTGAATTTTTCATTTCATGTCATGGGTAGGTCCCATAATTTATCCATTTATATTTTTATTAATGCATGTATATATTATAGCAGGGAGCTTTTCATCATATAATTGATTTATTTGGCATTAACCTCTTGATTTTATCACGAAATAAAGACTTTTGCTTTATCAACAGCATCAATAATGTAATAGAATAAAAGAATTAAACTGTGCTTGGTCCAAATGACAAATATTTATATAAACCTTTGACAATCTCATGCCCATTAGAGTATGCCACACTGAATTTAGAATGACCTCTCTACTATACCTAATCACCAAGGAAACACTACATGCTCTTAGCTTGACATTTCTACTTTTCAATATTCATAACCAACTATTCTCTTTCTAGATATTTTCAGTTAGCATAAATATGATAATATTTTGGATTCAGATTTACATAAACAATTCATGCTTGTCTGAGTAATTTTTACCTCTTTATAAGGGTAAATTTTGTATTTAGAAAATAAATTCTGCTAACAGAATTCTTAACACCTGATGTCATCTGTAACACTATAAATAACATAGAAAAATAACTTATTTGATCTGATAATATAATTATTTCCATTTTCCATGGAACATTAAAAATATTGTGAAAAGGATAAATATTACTGTTAAAAGTTTGTGAAAAATAAAACAGATTTTTATTATAAATATGCATGAGAGTTTGTCTTTGAGATTATCAATTTTCCTAACATTTCTAAAGTATAAAAATAACAGTATTATATGTATATCTTATATTGCACAGAAGTTTTGCTTGAAGTCAAATTATGTTAGTTGTAGACAGTAACAGTACTGGGCCAGTGTTGTGGCACAGCCACTGCCTGCAGCGCCAGCATCCCATATGGGCAACTTTGAGATCCATTTCTGATCCAGAGGCCTCTATCGCACCTGGGAAAGCATCAAAAGATGGGCGAAGTGCTTGGGTCCCTGTACCCACATGGAGGACCTGGAAGAAGCTCAAGGGTTTTGGCTTCAGCATGGAACATCCCCAGCCATCACAACCATATGAGCAGTGAACCCAGAGATGGAAGATCCCTCTTTATGTGTCTGTCTGTCTGTCTGTCTCTCTCTCTCTCTGTAAGTCTTTCAAATAAATAAAAAATTGAGCATTTAATTTGTTAAAAAGGTTTTATTTATCTATTTGAAATACAGGGAGAGAGAGAGAAAGAGAGAGAGAAAGCAAAAGAGAAAGAGAGAGAGAGACAGAGATAGAGAGAGGTCTCTCATCCACTGATTCACTTCCCAAATGGCCACAATGGCTGGATTGGACCAGGCCAAACACAGGAGTCAGGAACTTCTTCTAGGTCTCCCACATTGGTGCAGGGGCCCAAGCACTTGTGCAATTTCCTCCTGTTTTTCCAGGCACATTAGCAGTGAGCTGGATCGGAAATGGAGCAGCCAGGACTCAAACCAGTGCACATATGGGATGCTGCCACTATCGTTGGAGGCTTAACCTTCCATGCTACAGCACCAGCCCCTGAGTATTTACATTTTTAAAAACTGATTAATTAATTTGAGAAGCTTAGAGACATAAATAGAAACACATATACATATAGCTCCTATTCCCTGATTCACTATCCTAATGCCTAAAAATAAATAAGAGCTTGTAATCTGAAATTAGTCCTGGCCACCAGCAGGGTGACAGAAATAAAACTGTTTGAGTCATCATGTTCTGTACCCCTAGTCTGTAATATTTCAGACTGAATCTGGATTCAGAAACCATAGTTAAGTATTGAGCCCAAGAACTTCAAATGATATGTGGGCTTCTTAAGTACTAGTCAAAATGCCAGCCTTGAGTAGTTTTTAAGAGCTGATGAATGTAGTCTGTTTGAAATATGGAAGAGCAACGAAACTATCACTATACTGTTGAGTGTAGTAGGAGTGATACTGGTACTTCTTTAATAGTTTAAAATATCTGGATTAAATATTGGTCATAGATTAATAGGACAGTTGCAATTTATTGCTACTAAAGAAAAAAAACAATAAGATTGGAACAGGAGTAATGTCTATTAGAGGAATTTCAGCTTTCACAAATGGAAAGGGATATAAATTTCACAGTAAGGAAAATGGTTGGCAGTTATGGATTATTTCCTGAAACCACCTAGAGAAGTAGTGGTTTATATTGCCAGGTCTGTGTAAGGAAGGAATATCACCTCAGATTATAAAAACTAATACCTGTTCTTGCAGAAATTAATGGAAAGAAATATATGGTCCTTCTAATGAGTAAAAGTGGTTTACCATAGGCATAGTGCTTAATCTGTATATAAAAAGAAGAGTTCATTAATGTCATCGTTATAGAGACAGTAGTGCCACATATTTGTGCTATGCAATCAACTGGTCCTGTTTAGATTGACATGTGGCTCTTGGAAAATATAGGATCATACAGCAATTTAGGGTAAATGATAACCTAGAGTGCAAACAAGTAAAGTTTAGAAAGTTAACTGGGGTAGCTATTTCTATTAATAATCTGAATGAGACCAAAATTAATAAAATCAGAGATGAAAAAGGAAATGTAACAAATACCAGAGAAATAAAAAGAATCATCAGGAATTAACACAAAGATCTATATGCCAACAAATTGGAAAATGTAGAAGAAAAGGAAATTCATGAACACATACAATCTTCAAAAATTGAGTCATGAAAACACAGACCAATATCCAAGATGGAGAATGAATCAGTAATAAAGACCCTCCCAACAAAGAAAAGCCCAGGACCAGATGGCTTCACTGCTGAATTCTAGCAGACTTTTAAAGACAAACTACTTCCAGTTCTTCTTAAGCTATTCAAAACATTTCAAAGAGAGGGAACCCTCCCAAACTCCTTTTATGAGACCAGAGCTGCTTCAATTCCTAAACGGAAGAAGATGCCCCAGAGAAAGAAAACTATAGACCAATATCACTGAAGAAAATAGATGCGAAAACCTCAACAAAATATTAGCTAATCGAATCCAACAACACATCAGAAAAATCATTCAGCTGAACCATGTGGGATTTTTCTGTGGTATACAGGGATGGTTCCACATTCACAAAACAATAATATTATACATCACATTAGCAAACTGAAGAATAAAAATCATATGATTATCTCAACAGATGCAGAGAAATCCATATGATAAAAAACAATATTCTTTCATTATGAAAAACTTAAGTTAATTGGGCATAGAAGTAACATTCCCCAACAAAATCAAGACAATTTATGATAAACTCACAGCCAGCATCATCTGAATGGGGATAAGTTGGAAGCATTCCCACTGAGATATGGACCTGAACAAGGATGCCCATTTTCACTAAGGTTATCCAGTATAGTCTTGAAAGTATTTTTCAGAGCCATTGGGTAAAAATAAGAAATCAAGCAAATACAAATTGGAAAAGCAGAAGTCAAAATACCCTTAATTGTAGATTACATATTTCTATATGTAATCCAAACTGTAACACTGAGAGACTATTGGAATTTGTGAAAGTGTTTAGTGAAATGGCAGGATATAAAATTAACCAACAAAAATCAATAGCCTTCATAAACATAGACAATGCCATGGCTGAGAAATAATTTCTATGATCAGTACCATTCACAGTAACTACCAAAATTTAAATACCTTGTAATAAAATTAACCAAGGAGGTAAAAAGTCTCTATGATGAAAATTACAAAATATTAATGAAGGGAATGTAAAACAAAAAAAAAAAAGGAAAAATCTTCTATGTTCCTGGATTGAAGAATCTATATCATGAAAATGTTCATATCACCAAAAGCAATTTACAGATTCAATGTGATCCCAATGCAAATACCAATGATATTAGTCTCAGATCCAGAAAAAAAAAAAAAGATGCTAAAGTTCTCAGGAGACCCCGAATAGCTAAAGCAATCTTAAACAACAAAAACATAGCAGGAGACACAATATCATATTCTAAGACAGAATGCAGGGCAATTATAACCAAAACAGCCTGGTGCAAGCAATAAAAATAGACATGAAGAACAATGGAACAGAATAAAACTCCAGAAATCAATCCACGCATCTACAACAAACTAACCTTTCACAAAGGTGCTAAAATCAGTCCCTGGAGAAAGGACAGACTCTTCAGCAAATTGTGCTGGAAAAAATGGGTCTCTGTGTGCAGAAGTAAGAAACAGGACCCTCTCCTTACACCTTTGCAAAAATAAACTCGAAATGGATCAAAGATGTAAATCTATGAACTAATTCCATTAAATGACCAGAGAACATTTTAAAAATTCTGCAAGATTTGGCATAGGCAAAGACTTCTCAGAGAAGACCCCAGAGGCAGAGGCAATCAAAGCCAAAAGATAAATGGGATTATATCCACCCAAGAAGCTTCTGCACTGCAAAAGAAATACTCAGCAAAATGAAGAGAAAACCAAAAGAAAGGGAGAAAGTATTTTCACACTATGCAACTGATAAAGGATTAATATACAGAATCTATAAAGAGTTCAAAGAAACTCAATTTCAACAAAATGAACAATCCAGTTAAGAAACAGGTAAAGGACTATAACAAGCATCTTCAAAATAAGAAATTCAAATAATCAACAGACACATGAACAAATTCTCACAGTCACTGGATATCAGGGAAATGGAAATCAAGACCACAATTGAGGTTGTACTTCACCCCAGTTACAATGGCTGTAATCCACAATTCAAAAAACAATCAATACTGGTGAGTATGTGGGGAAAATAGTACATTAATCCATTGTTTTTAGGAATGTAAACTAGTACAGCCATTATGGAAGACCATATGAAGATACCTCAGAAAGCTGAAAATGTATATACCATATGACCCAGCAATCGCACTTCTCAAAATTTACCCAAAGGAAAAAATTAGAATATGGAAGAATTATCTGTACCCATGTTTATTGCAACTCAATTCACGATAGCTTATATAATGAGTCAACTCAAATGTCCATCAACTGATGATTAGATAAAGAAATTATATATGTATACACTGTGAAACACTATACAGCTATAAAAAGAATGAAATCCAAAACTTGCAAAATTGATGCAACTGTAACACTTTCTTCTTAGTGAAATAAGCCAGTTCCAAAAACACAAATATCATGTTTTCCCTGATCTGTGCTAATAGAGAACCAAAAATATAATGTATAGAATGAAGTTGATATTTAGAGATTCAATGATAGAGTACAGTCCTTATTTCTACTGTTAAGGAACAATTTTTTTTTCTTACTATTTGTTGAACTCTTTACTTAGTGTATGGATAACATTGAATGTTGAAGCAGACCGAAAGTATATCACTGTAAAAATTAAGAGGGAATAAAAGAAGAAGGAAGAAGGGTGGGAGTATGTGTGGGAGGGAGTGTTATGTGGGAAGTATTACTATATTCCTAAATCTGTATAAATGAAATGCATAAAATTTTTATATCTCAAATAATATTTTAAAAAAGAATTATCATGAGATTAAGCAAAGAGTAGAATTGAAAAAGCCTGGGACTGAAAACATAATATGGTTAAACAAAATATAAATAGAATAATTCAGTTCAAGGTGTAACCCATATGCTCTCTAAATTTGGAGCATGATTCTCTGACCCAAGATAATCCTGCCATTTAATTAAATGCAGAAAACAGTCATAACCAATTAATGAATAGAGTGTCCAACTAATCAGGCCAAGTAAAAATACACATTTAATTTCATATTTCTATTCATCTACCCCAATCAGCTAACCTGATCATGTTTATAAAGTAAAGTAATGGCTATAACTATGCGTATCTTCAGAAACCTTCTTTTATAAGAATAAGGAAATTTGTATATTTACAGATTGCTGTTCATGTCTATAGGAACCTACATACTTAGAATTTGTTATTAAATAGAACAATTCAATTGATAGTAATCCAAAAGATCAAGAATACTTAATTTAATAAAAGTTTAGATTATTCTCACTGTGATCTTCAACTTGAGGGAAATATGGGATAGATATATGTCCCCTTCAACTCTTCCAATTCATATGTTTAATTGCAATCCTAAACTAATTAGATAACAAAGAGAAAGTTATTATGAATTGAATGAGGGACTTTATAAGAGAAATTATGACCATAAACTGAGAAGTTGGCAGTCTGCAACTCAAATGAGGGTCTCCAACTAGAACTTGATTATGGAATCACGTATTGAACTTCAAGCCTCTAAAACTAGAACTGAACTGTGAGAAATACATTTATTTTGTTCATAAATCACCCAGTCCACTGTACTTTGTTATGGCCACCTGAACAGAGTAGATAGTAACTGATACCGAAAAGAGGATTGATGCTATGTCAAATATCTAAAAGTAGCTCTGGAATTGAATCATAGATATAGGCTGAGAGGGTATGGAAAAACATGCCAGAAGTTGTAATGGTCATGAATAGATTTTTAGAGGTGATTCTAGTAAGGGTTCAGCAAGGAAAGAAGAAAGCTACATTGAAAGATTCTATATTCTTAGAGAATAAACAATCATGTACAGAATGTTAGCAGAAGTAGGAATGATAAAAATAATTTGATAAGATTGCATACAGAAATTATGACAATGATGTTGGACCATGAAGAAAAGCAGATTCTTGGTATAAAGAAGAACTTAATGGAATTGTGTGCATATTCTATGCTTTGGTTGACTTGAGCTTGCAAGAAATGGAAATGGATATTCAACTAAGATTTCTGAGCACAATGTCAAAAAGGTAGCTTGAGTACTCATGATTGGTGTAAAATGAGACAGAAATAATTTGAAGGTGGAATTATTAATGTAAATTAAATAGAATTTGAGATTTGGAACATCTTATCCTATTAAGATTGTAATAAAATGATAAAGCATTAAAAATGACAGAACAGTAAGGGTATGACCAAGCAACTGTATAACTAGGATACAAGAATGGGAATAAACTACTGACTTAATTAGCCACCCCAAGAGGTAAATTACCAGCTTGAACTGAAGGGGAAAGAGACAGGAAGCAATAAAGGAAGGTTGTTGAAATGGATTTCAAATTATTACATCATCGGGGCCAGAGCTAAGCTTCTGCCTGCAACGCTGGCATCCCATATGGGCACCGGTATGAGTCCCAGCTGCTCCACTTCCAATCCAGCTCTCTGCTATGGCCTGGGAAAGCAGTAGAAGATAGCCCAAGTGCCTGGACTCCTGCACTTACATGGGAGATCTGGAAGTTGCTCCTGGCTCCTGGCTTCTGAATGGCCCAGCTCCAACTGTTGCTGCCTTTTGATGAGGAACCAGCAGATGGAAGACTTCTCTCTCTGTCTGTAACTCTACCTCTCAAATAACAATAAAAAAAAGCAAAATAAAAAAAAATAGACCATAGAATTGTTCAGAAGAAAGCATGCAATATTATTTAAGATAAGAAAAATACATGAAAAATGATTTAAAAAATTAGCAAAGCTGCTTGCTATATTTAAGTGTGGAGGGGATAGCATTAGGGTATATGAGACAAGCTAGAAAACATCTAGCTGAAGCCTTGAGCTTGGATCTGTAGGGGCCTACCTAACTTCTATTCAGTCTCTCTCCAAGGCAGTAATAGTAACACTCAAAGTCAGAACCATTGCCCCAGTAAGCCTGTTGGCCAAAGTACAGACACAAGGAGGCTTATTCTAGAGGTTTAAGAGTTCGTAGAGTTGCATCGCTAGGCTTCAGCTTTGCATGTTCCCACAACCCTCTTTCCTTCCTACTTCTCCATCTCAGAATGGATTACCTATTCTTTGCATATCTACCATTATATTTTAGAAGCACATAACTTGGTTGATCTATAGGCTAATACATTCAGGAGAATTTAAGAATGAATTTTATCTTGAACTTTACTTATATGTGACATTTAGATGAGATTTGTGCTTTAGACTTCAAAATTAACACAGGAAATAGTTAACACTTTGGATGATGGTGTGATGAGATATGTTTTGATGTGAAAGAACATGAATTTTGGGAGGAATCAGGAATCAGGGAGGAATTAGGAAACTAATATTTGTGTTTCCTTCAGATTCATATTTTGTAATCTAGTAATTTGAGGTGATGGTATTTGAAGGTGGAAAATAGGGAGGCAATTACATCATTAGAATGCAGTCCATGCAAATAAGAGTGGTATTATTCAAGAGCAAACAAAAATCTCTCTCTGCTATGTAAGAATACTTTGATAATTTGGATGTCTATACACTGGGTCTCCCACTAGAATCTCAACTTGTTGCTGCACTGATCTGGGATTTCCAGCCTCCAGAATTTAAGATGGAAATTTTTCCTATTTATGGGCCTCCCGAACTGTGGTAGTATTGTTGGAGCATTTTAAACCAACTAAGACAATTATTTAAAAAATATAGAATGCCAAGAAATCTTTGCTTGCAAAAGAAAATAGAGATTAACTAGTAAATACTTTAAAAATAAAATAAATGATGTCTCTTTATTTTGATTTATAAGAAAGAAACATTATTGATTATTGAATTTGTCAATAGAGGAGCAAATAGGAACAGTCTTTCTAAAACAGAATATTCTCCACTGGTTTGCTGGTTAGGTGCTGTTGTAGCTCATACATGTAGAAACATGAATAGTTCAACATTCAAATAATCGCTGGAAGCTGGCATTGAAGTTACATCATGGAATGGAACTAGGAGAATTTACGGTACCAGACAGAAAAAGGACACTAACATTTGATAACTGATGAATTAAAACAACTCAGTTTCGAAAATCCTGCAGAACAGTAGTTGACATCCAAGGCAGTACATCAAGTCAACATTTTAACCTAGTAGTGAACTACAGCAGAACACATCACTTCAAATCAGAATAGTGTTACAAAATTATCAACGTGAGACTTGTTCCCTTTGTAAGCGGAGAGCGAGGGCGAGAGAAATCATCAAGAGGAGGAGGAAGAGGGTATACATTTTTTGAGGAGTAGATGATGTAATTTTCAAATGTTGGAGTACTGGTTAGGAACACAGAATTTCTGTTGGGAAGCAGATAAATGTCTTCCTTGTGACATTAATTTTCAGGCAACAGCTTTCAATCTTAATGATCCAAGCATCAAGGTACATGATTAAAAGAATGACTTAATACATGGACGATGGGGTAATCAGGGTAGACATGGCTCTTAGTTTCTAAACTGAGGTACTTGATTGTCAATACTGGGAAATGTAACCACGAACCTTGCTGACCAAGACAAACTATGTGAACTTTAATAGAAAGCTTGCACTGCAATATTGTGATCCTTGGTAAGAGGACACTCTAGCAAATTCTAATTCTATTCCCTTCTCAAGAATAGGGAGGGAGAGTTGTGATACATTGTCTCTTTTTTCTCAAAGAACTAAAATTCCAGTGAGGAAATAATTTGGCAATGGTTTAGCACCCACACCAACATATCACCACTTTGGGATGGCTCTCTTCTGGAGAATGTGAAAAAGAATTCATATCTTAAAATTGTGTGTATGTGTGTTTTTAAGGTTTTGTCCATTTGGGCAGCTTCTAACAAAACTGCTATAAACTAGGTAGCTTATGAACAGGAGAACTTTATTTCACACCATTATATAGGCTAAAAAATTCCAAATCTAGGCAACAGTACATTGTCTGGTGAGAACTCACTGGTCCAAACATGGTAATCTTTTCAATGTGTCCATTCATGACAAAGGGCTGAGAATATCTCTGTTGCCTCCTTCATAAGAAATTAATCTACTCCATGAGGACTCTAGCTTTGGAAATTAATCACCTTTCAAAGGATTAACTTGCAAATATCGTCATGTTTAGGAATAGGTTTCAACATATCAATTTTGATTTCAAATAAATATTTAGTTTACAATAGATTCAATAATAAAGTAAAGAGAGATTGATCTTTTGACATAACCATGCATTGAATTTATCCTAAAATAATTGTAACTTTGATTCTTAAAAGTTTATTTTCTTTCTGGCCATTTTTATTTACCTGCTTCTCTTGTGTGTAGTGACTGAAGATAACAATCTGTGTAGCAACCAGTGAAAATAAGCACATTCTGAGGATAAAATGGCAAAGGTTTAAAACAAAGGAACTAGTAGTGATGAGAAATAGAGAGAAAAACATTATTTCATCTACCTATGAAGAAAATCATTTGAATTGATAGGATGACATATAATATACAGCAGAAATAATTCTAATAACTCTTAATAGTGGAGTATTTTCTTTTGACCTTTTATACATTAAGGGCATATATGGCAAAAATGTGACACATAGGCATCTGGACATAAAATTTTATTTTCAATTTAGTTTTTGTACACTATTGTTGGTGTGCATAACGGCATTAAGTTTGGAGAACTAACATTATAAACTTGGCTTGAGAGCATGCCTGTTAAACATAGTGGGCTTGCTGGTTCAGCTGCGATGTGTTTAAAAAGTTATCCATAGTAACCATGCATTCAAATTCTAGTGTTTGACTTTCAACCTCAGCAAATGTTTGCTGTGATGAATGGTCTGATTTCTATGTTTCCCTTCTTCCTTGAATCAGTTGTCTGGGGAGGTCATAATCTGTTTATAAGTATGAAGCCTTTTGTGTGTGTTTAGAATCACCAGTGCATGAAGAAAAGCAAAAATTAAAATGTAATTTAGTTTGTCAAGCATGCTTTCCATAACAATCCATGAATATTGCAAAATAAATTTAATCGAATTTTTATAATAAATTAGTAACTAAATTAATTTCCCAGTTGTTTTAGTAGTCTTTATAATTAGGCGTATAGGCATTTTCTGTGAAGTTACATTTAAAATTTGACTTTAGAAAAGTATTTTCAAAAATAGCTCACAGTATTATAAAAAATTAAGAATACTGGTCATTTTGGAAAACTATAGACAAGTAGTATCAACTTCTATTTCATTATTCTTTTTAAAAAGATTTATTTATTTATTTGAAATTAGTGTTACAGAGAGAGAGAGAGACAGAGCAAGAGAGATAGCTTCCATCTGCTGGTTCATTCCCCAAATGGCCACACCACTCTGGGCTTGGCCAAGCCAAAACCAGGAACCAGGAACTTCTTTTCATCTCTCACATGAGATTCAAAGAGCCAGGTACTTGGGCCATCTTCATCTACTTTCCCAGGTGCATTAGCAAGGAACTGAATAAGCAGGGAGCTGAAGAGGAACATCCAGGACCCATGTGGGAAGCCAACATTACAGGTGGTGGCTTAACAGGCTATACTTCAGTGCCAGTCCCTATTCTTGTAATAGAAATAATTAAATCATATTTCATTTTATTTTTCGATTATTCAAAGTTTCATTGATTGCTTATATTTTAGTTACGAAGCTTTTGATTATGGATAAATAGATTTTATCAGCTTACAATGGTTTTTAAATATGATAATCCTTAATTTATTATGAAGATTTATTTGGCTGGTTTAATATAACAACATATTTAATTTGTATATCTTTATGTAAGAAACATCCAATGATGTTGTCTATATCATATAGTTTTGAAATGAAATAAGTAATACTTTAAGACTATATTGTAAAAGCTTAATTTATTATGTATTATTTAAATGTATAATTATTCTAAAGACATACTTTACCACAATTAAAATGTTTAACTGGAAATTTATTGCTATGAAGATTATGAATATTCATGTTCCTTATTGAAGACCTTGAAATATTCACAAATAAGCATCATTACCACCTGTAAAATTTCCTTTGATCTACTTCTTTGTGCCATAAACAGCCTCAGTTGGCCAATACATTTGAAATCTCTAATGCATTTCTAGAATTATTGCAAGCTACTCCTCTTGTAATTATTTATTTCTATGTCTCAAAGTTTCTAATTCTCTGGACCCCTCTACGATGTATTTTCTCTTTTTAAAGATTTGTTTACTTATTTGAAAGGCAGAGTCCAGAGACAGACAGGAGGGGAGACAGGCAGAGAGAGAGAGAGAGAGAGAGAGAGAGAATTTTCTATCTGCTGATTCACTTTCCAAATGGCCAAAATTGGCTAGATCAAGCCAAAGCCAGGAGCCAGGAGCTTCCTCTGGGTTTCCCCTGTGGGTGGCAGGTGCCCAGGCATCTGGACCATCTTTTGTTGCCTTGTCCAAGGCAATTAGCAGGGTGCTGGATCACATGTGGAGAAGCTGTGACTTGGAGGCCCAAATGGGATGCCAGCATCATAGGTTATGGAAGGACATGCTATGCCACAATGCTTGTCCCTACTGTAACCTGGAAGGTTTAACTTTCATTAATATCCTCTACCCTGTATCCTATATATTAGGTTTTAAAACTTTCCTATTGTTGGAATTTCTTGCCTGACACACTATGTGATTTTATATTTCTTTTCTAAAGCGTTCAGCTATTTAGTCTTTAAAAAAAATTGTAGTCTCTTGTTTACTGGGATATCTGCTTGTTTCATTTTCTTTTCTCTTATCCATCTGATAAAGAAGGGTCACTTACAAGTATAACTGTATTATTAAAAGATTACATATTATTCTCTTATAGCATGTGAAGCAATCCTCATTTTGGTTAAGGTATTTGAATAGAAGCAAGTTAATATAGTTTTTATACTAGAAATCACATTTTAATATCTTTTCAAAATAAATATGGCTATTTGGAACTTGATATGAGGTCTAGAAAACTAAATTGTTTTACATTTTACTTAATGTGTTTTATATCAAATTGAACTATTATTTCAAAAGCAAGTTTTTATGTTCTTTGTAAAAGAAAATACTCTCAATATGTTTAAAATATTAGATAAGAAATATTTTAAATATAACCATGTAGAAAAAACATTCACAATGCATTCTTATCGAAATAACTACAATTGGAGGTTTCTTTCAAAATAACTTTACAATAACATAGATGTGCATAATGGATTTTTTTCTTCCATTCTTTAAGGCAATGATTTTCAAATAATCTGAATTTTAGACAAATGAGTCTTAAGTGACTTCTTTATAAATTCACTTGTGTGATCCAGAAATGCAATATTTCAATACATCCTTCACAAAATCAATAAATGTATGACTACCTGGAGAATAATTTATCAAGGCTTTACAATTTAACTGTATGTGAAAAATTCCACACAAGTCAGAGCCATTAAATTATGATGGAATATTCTACAAATACAGTCTGTTAGACATTTCTGTTTTATTTTAGTTATGTCAATAATGTTTTACCTTATTCTGGTAGGAAATAGGAAAATTTTAAGGTTCAGAATATTACTTTTAAAACAGTAAACTATATATTTTAGCATTTTAGTCAGTAAATTATATTTCTATTCCTAAAAATTATAGTTCATCATTTCACAAGGTAATAAGATTTTTAACTACATTAATACTAATTTATCATCTGGGATTATAGCTTAGTTCAGTATTAAAATGTATAACTGAATTAATTTTTGCAGATAGCAATATTTAAAAATTCTGAAGTGTTCAATATAAAATAATTTTTCCTTTGAGTATAACATAAATTAGTTGCATTTGCATATAATAACTAATGTGGCAATGTAAATTTATTTTAATTGATCAATTATTATAATATTCTATTATACATATTATAAACATATAATTATAATTATAAACATATAATTAGACTTTTTTAGTATTATAAGTAATTTTATTGTTATGATGATTATGTATATAGGGTAAAATCTTTTTCAGTGAAATGTCTTTTTCTGTTGCTTTATAACAGTGGTCTTCCTACTTTTTACTTGTTGAACACTATATTTAGTGGAGTAGGCTCTGATTAAAAAGTAAATTGAAAGTATGTTATCACAAATACAATAAGAAATAAAGGAAAAGAAAGGATGGAGGAAGAGGGGAGGAAAGGAGGGAAGAAAGAGGGTGGGAGGGAAGTATCCTGATGTTCTTAGAATTTTATCTTTGAAATACATGAAGTCTGTTTCCTCTATATGAATACAAAAACAAACACCCACAAAAGAAAGGAAGTTCTCTAGAAAATTACACAAGGTTATCAAAATATGTCGAAGAAAGGAGCTTCAATAAGAACAGGTTAGCTGGACTTTACAAAGACATTTACCCCAAGACCAACCAAACTTAAGGTTCACAGAATCATATTCCATTTTGTGACACCTGCACAGAGTGAGTGCAGGGCAGGTGTGCAGCACCACAGTTAAATGCTGTTTGGAATGAACACATTCCATAACAGAGTACCTGGATTCCAGTACCAGCTCAGATTTCAATTCCAGTTTCCTGCTAATAAGCACCATGGAAGGAAGTAGATGGTGTCCCAAATTGTTGACTCCCTGCCACCAGGGCTGGACCTGAACTGAGTTCAGAGCTCCTGGCTTTGATGTGGTCCAGTCATAGCTCTTCTGGGCATTTGGAAATCTCTGCTTCTTTTGTAGTCTCTCACAAACCAATAAAAACAATTAAAAATTTTAAAATGTTGTTCAAAAAATTATCAACAAAGCAATATTAAATTGTTTAGGGAATGTGACACCCAGTTAACTACTCAGGGTATAAGAAGAGTGAAGTGCCATTCATGTATGGTGACCAAACCTCAGCAAAGCCATCAGCCTCGGGATTTCTCTCTGGTCATTGCTTCTGCCAGAACTCTGCCTAAAAAAGTGTAAACTCATGGATTCTTCAGCCTTTGGAGCAAAATCAAATTATTCTCAAAGGTTTTCTAATTTTGGAAATTTTGTGAACTATATTTCTATATCATCATGGTGGAGAGGTAGATGGGCAAATTTCAATAATCCTCATACCCTACATTTGTAAATTCCTGTGACTATATTTAAGAATATGGAAGTTAGTTCCTTATCCATCCTGACAGAATTACCCTTGAAACTGGTCCAAAATTCAAACCAATGAATTCTTGTTTTATTACCTTCATGATTATCAAGGCAAATATTAAATAGTTATCATAAAGTGCTGTCAAGCTTTCCTAAAATTTTCAAGAGCACATTGGAAATAGTTGGCATGGAGATACAAAACCAGCTCTGATTTGGCTGTAAAACATTAGAATCATGTAAGAATTCTCTGACCCAGCATTATTACCACATTGCTTTAAGCTATTCTTACATGCTGCAAATTCTATGGAACTTATCTGAGCTAACTTTTTGCATATTTTAAATTTTGCTTTATTTACATATGAATTGAAATATTTTGGAAGTCCTTAAACATAAAAATAACCACATAGTTCTACTTTGTCAAGTGAGTGACTTTGCAAATCTCAGTTTAAATCAAACTAATATCTTATTGATACTAGTAGATACTCATATAGGAATGGCCAAAATTTTGCAACATAATAATGAAGAACTTTATGATCTGAGAATAAAAATCTGCAGGGAATGAGTCACAGGCAAAATATAAAGAAAAGCAATTTATTCATTTCAGGTAATACCATCAGAACAGCTTGGTCTCTAACTTTGATATTCTCAGTGTGAACTACTTTCCTTATCACTCCAACAATGTCTAATTTTTGATTTGCAGCTTATTTTTCAGAAGAAGTTTTCATTTAAAATAAAAAAGTATTATACTTGGATGATTAAAAGACACAGTTTATATTGACCCAACTGATGATCAGTTGATTCTCCCACTATATACAAATAGCTTACCGAGATAATATTCTTCTATCAGATTTCAACCTTCAGAATACAGTTTCAGGCACAGGCGTTGTTTCACACTGGTTAAGACTCTGTTTAGGATGCCAATGCCCAAAATGGAGTTCCTGGGATTGAGTCTCTGCTTCACCTCTGCTCCAGCTGAAATGCACCCTGAAAGGCGCAATGCTGTTTTAAATACTTGTCGCTGCCATCCAGCTGCGAGACCCAGCTTGAGTTTGGGGCTTTTGACATCAGTATTTCAAAGATGGAGTATATTAGAAATGGATTTCTGCCATTCAGGTTTTGGTATTTGCTAACTATTGGCAATCTCACCTCTTGAGTTTATTGCTAAACTAACGCATCTTGAGTTTCATGGTCTTTTCCTTACACTGGAATCTTTCAGGAAACTGGTATGAATCCTTCAAATTTGTTTACACAGTGTTTAAACTGTGGAAGAGATGGAGTCCAATGTTTTTCATGTTGCATTCCTTCTTGTAGAACTTGGCAATTCTTGTTTCATGAATCACAGATACATTTATCATTATTTGGATAATGATATGCAAAACTATTATTTATTTTACAATATGTAGATTGTATACTTCTTTCATTATTTTCATTTCAATGCATCTCAACAATATGAAGGGTGAAAATTTGAGTAATTTTCTTCCTCAAATTAGTTGCTTAATAATAAAAGATAACATTGTATTGTGAAGCATTATGTTATTCATTACTCAAAAGAATCCTGTACACTAGATGCAATTTGATATTTCATTCAATAATATGAAAAGGTTGGCATGGCAACAACGCCATTCAATACTGGAATTCATTTTTTTACTGTATATACTAAATATATGGCACAATGTCCTTGCATCTTTCTTAGTATTATACTGTCTGACTCATACCTTAGACAATGTGAATCACCAATATGATGTTTGTGTATTCCAGTCCATACCTTAAGGATTTATATCCAACTCTGTTCAAAATTTTGGCATGTCTAAACAAAGACATTTAATTAATATTCCCTGTGAGTACTAAATGCAAATCTTATGTGCTTTAGAATTTTTACAAGAATTCAAATAGCAATACAAGACAACTGCATAGTCTCACAAAATGACCAGGTCACAAAAACCTTACTTTTCTTTCTCAGTTCTGGATCTGATATTATCAATCATTTTATAAAATTAAGTAATGTATTTGCTTCTGTAATCCTATAATGTCTCTCCTTTTTATTTAAAGAATGGCAATAGAAAATTTAATTTAAAATAAATAGGTAAATGATTTTGTAAGTATTAAAGAAATTGTGCAGTAACATGTAAACAGGTATACAACAGAGACTTTTACTTATGTGCAGTCTCCATCTGCTTTTCCTTTTTTTATTTTTATTTTTGACAGGCAGAATGGACAATAAGAGAGAGAGGCAAAGGTCTTCCTTTTCCGTTGGATCACCCCGCAATGGCCACTGTGGCTGGCGCACCACGCTGATCCGAAGCCAGGAGCCAGGTGCTTCTCCTGGTCTCCCATGGGGTGCAGGGCCCAAGCACTTAGGCCATCCTCCACTGCACTCCCGGGCCACAGCAGAGAGCTGGACTGGAAGAGGAGCAACCAGGACAGAATCCGGTGCCCCGACCAAGACTAGAACACAGGGTGCCAGCACCGCAGGCGGAGGATTAGCTTAGTGAGCTGCGGCGCTGGCCTGCTTTTCCTTTCACACTTTCCAGTCCTTGGATTTAGAGACATGTGATAAGCTCTGGCCAATATCCACTGAGAACAATGGTGTTATTCCTAGACAAAAACATTTAAAACCTAGTGTGTGATGCTCCAGCTTTCTTTTCCTTTATTTTTCCTTGAAAATATTTGTTGAGACAATAGACCCTTATGAATATACCTTCATGATGAGCCCGAAATAGAGCTTAATGGTGTTAAGCCATGGATATTTTAAGGTTTATATTTTATTGCTGCATAACCTAGATTGCCGACTAATACAGAAGGAATCTTTTTTTTTTACTTTTCATTTTTATGGACTATATTATTGCATTCCTTTTATGTGTGTCCTATTTTACACTAGAAATGTCTTGATATTATATTGCTTTCCAACTTTCAGGCTCTATACCATGATTTTATTATTTTCTTCTGCCTGAAATACTTAGAAAAAATTTTGAGTAACTATAATAAGCACTATATAAGTTTAAAAGCATTATGACAAGGCATTTTGGGAAAACAAACAGTGAGTTGCTTAACTTTTTCCAGTAAGGTTAGAAATTGCTCCCCAGAATGAATAACGCTTAGGCTTGGGCTTAGAGATAGATGGCCATTCTCCACTAATACAAGATTGCTGAGTTCATGCCACACAGAAACAATAAAACTCGCAAATATAAAGAACTATGAAAATATGAGGAGGCTCTAAACACATTTTACTGCGGAAACTAAGGGAACAGAACATACAAGGGCACTACAAGTTCATGGAAATGCATACTAGGAAAAACTGCAAGAATTTCAAAGTTTTTCACATCAAATAACCCCTTTTAATTCCATTTCCCATGACTTCTTTTAAACTTTGTTATATAATCCTGTTCGCAATGGAATATAAACTATCAAATAGCTGTACCTTCAAGTTAGTATAATTTGTGGTACAGAGGAGTATGGCTTGCAGTTAAAAATTGCATGGCATTTTTTCAGGTGTCATTAGTCAATTGCAAAGCCTTTGTCTAGCAGATCTCATAAGCAAGAGCTGCCCTCCTCAGCGCAGGCCTGATGCAAGTCTGTCATTGCAGTCTGGGAAGGGAGTTTCAGTCAAGGACTGAGCACCCCATCTGCCAACTATGCTGCTGTGCACATCTTCATTTCTGGCCCAGCTGCCACATTGTCTGGGCCTTGGATTGAGAGCCTTCTTCAATTGACGTGGCTGAGGTCTCATTTCGGGGGAAGGGAGAGGAAAGCTTGAAGATATTTTTCCCTGCTCCAGATCAGTATCTAGCAGTTTTCCATACTTAGTACTTCCCCTGGCCCTTCCTCTCTCCACTTTGGTGTCCATAAAATTACCAGAACTGCTTGTCCCAGGCTCCTGCAGCAGTTAAGCAGTGCCCATATCTGTAGGTATCTAGCAGACTCTCCACGGAAGCACTCTTCCATGAGAGTTTCAGAATCTTGCTTACACTATCGCTGAAACTGACTTAAGGTTTAACACTTGCATTTTGGGCTTGTTGCTTTAATCTTCTAATCCCATACCTGAACATGTAGGTCTCTCCCGTAGCTCAGCTTAACTTCTAACTGAAAGTCTTTGCATCGATTAAATTAAAAACCCATTTAGCAGACACGTTTCTTCAAAAAAATCTATCCTATACTATTAATCTTGTACAACTTTCTTGAAAATAACTTGCTATTCCATTTGGAAGATATAACTTGGCTGTCTGCAATTAATGAAATCTAAGAAAAATAGTTATATGGTAGTATATGGACATTTTACAAATTTATCTTTAATTTTCTAGCAATCATATCTTTCCTAGAATTATAGGATAGGTCTGTTGTTTGTTTAACATTTTTTAAAATCAGAATCACCACGTATTATAGTGAACTACAATGCTGTATTTGAGGACATGGGATTATTTGGGTCCCTACTAGCAAAACTATAACACACAGCAAGAATATTCTACCATTAGGTAGAACAGGCAAGGTTATTGTTAAATTTGGCAGTTAAAAGCATGCTCCTTTCTGTAGTTGTTAAACATAGCACAGACAATAGATAATTTTCCAGATTCATTATTGCATATCTGTTGGTATCATCTATGTTGAATTTGTCCAGTTGTTAGATTATACTCTGGGAGTATGAACAATTGAATCCATTGTGTGATTCAGTTTTTAAGAATACACTGGTATTCCCCACAATGCTTACTATTCTATACAGGCTAAACGTATGAACTGCATGGCATTTTAAGAATCCCAGATATTGTCTCTCCCTGGAATTGCTTTTATCATCATTTTTCTATTTATTTGTTTAGGGAAATATACTTCTTCAGGCTTCTTCAGTACCATATCATTTATTGCAGTTCTCATTCTAGGGAATAATGTAGGAATTGAGAGTGTATATGCCAACTGGAAAAATAAATGCAGGTTGTTTTCACAATGGGTGGGTTCAAGTATCCATCAGGAGCTCTCCAGGTTTTTCTCCTATAAATATTTATTTTTCCAACTTCATTTTTTCATTCTGACAAGTGAATTACACTTCCAGTTTTTGAATATGGATTGACATTAACTAATAACAATATCACAAATCCTTTCATCTTATAGACTTAACTAATGTTGTTCAGTTTCAGAATATATGCACTCAGTTGTAATTGCTGTGGAATTTAAAAACCTCATTCTTAAACTCTGAAATTTGAAGATTTCATTCTCTATCCACAAGGAGAGAGAACAAATTCTGCCATATCCCACTAAGCAATAATTTCTTTAAGAAGATTTTTAAAAGAAAGCTTGTACCTAGATTTAGTTTAATTGGTTGGAAAGGTTTTCAGCATGAGAGAGCTAGGATCATTTCTTAAGGGTAAAGGATTTTTATTTATTTGCCTGTACTTTGTCCAATTCACTATTCCACCCAATTTGTAAATTTTTCCCAATGGTTTTAGTTATGATTCGGAGTTTTATATGGGATTCTCCTGGTAAAATGTTCAGTTAACTGTCTGGAAGTAAACAGGAAATTTTGTTTATTTGAGAGACTTAGTGAAGTTAACATAGCTACTCAATTCTAAACCATACAGATTTCTTATGAGGATAAGTTAAATATTATCAATCAGTAAATATATTTATCTATAAAGCCCACTCCCTCAGACAGTATGAAGACAAGTGAGAAAAATGGACATTTATATGAAAAGAGATCTCAAAGTCAGGATGAAACTAATGCTGACTTCAGTCCACAGAACTTTTTAAAACGAAGGCCCAAGGTAAAACTCTCAAATAACTGAACTTAGAAAATCATTTTAAATAATTCAATTGTACCATCTTCTGATAAAACATAAATGTCTAATATTCTCTTTCTCTCAGAATGTAATAGGGTGATACATTCTTTCACAGAAAGCATTATATTACAATGAATACTGAAAATGTATTACTCTGAGAAAGATGTGAATCTAATTTTAGCTTACTCTATATAGTGCATTTTACTATCCTAAATTATCAACATTTATATCCTTGCTTATAATCAGACTTATTTTTAAGTTACTTGCTGCATTTTTTTCTATCTGGTTTTGAATATTTGCTTTTTGTTAACTTTTATTTAATGAATATAAATTTCCAAAGTACAGCTTATGGACTACAATGGCTTCCCCCCCATAACGTCCCTCCCACCTGCAACCCTCCCCTTTCCCGCTCCCTCTCCCCTTCCATTCACATCAAGATTCATTTTCGATTCTCTTTATATACAGAAGATCAGTTTAGCATACATTAAGTAAAGATTTCAACAGTTTGCTCCCACACAGAAACATAAAGTGAAAAATACTGTTTGAGTACTAGTTATAGCTTTAAATCTCAATGTACAGCACACTAAGGACAAAGATCCTACATGAGGAGTAAGTGCACAGTGACTCCTGTTGTTGACTTAAAAAATTGACACTCTTGTTTATGGCCTCAGTAATCACCCTAGGCTCTTGTCATGAGCTGCCAAGGCTATGGAAGCCCCCTGGGTTCACTGACTCTGATCATATTTAGACAAGGCCATGGTCAAAGTGGAAGTTCTCTCCTCCCTTCAGAGAAAGGTACCTCCTTCTTTGATGACCCATTCTTTCCATTGGGATCTCACTCGCAGAGATCTTTCATTTAGGTGGTTTTTTTTTTTTTCCCCCAGTGTGTCTTGGCTTTCCATGCCTGAAATACTCTCACGGGCATTTCAGCTGGATTTGCATGCCTTAAGGGCTGATTCTGAGGCCAGAGTGCTATTAGGACATCTGCCATTCTATGGGTCTGCTGTGTATCTCACTTCCCATGTTGGATCATTCTCTCCCTTTTGGATTCTATCAGCTAGTATTTGCAGACACTAGTCTTGTTTATGTGATCCCTTTGGTTCTTAGTCCTATCATTATGATAAATTGTGAACAGAAATTGATCACTGGGACTAGTGAGATGGCATTGGTACATGCCACCTTGATGGGATTGAATTGGAATCCCCTGGTATGTTTCTAACTCTACCGTTTGAGGTAAGTCAGCTTGAGCATGTCCCAAATTGCACATCTCTTCCCTCTCTTATTCCCACTCTTATATTTAACAGTGATCACTTTTCAGTGAAGTTTCAGCACTTAAGAAGAATTGTGTATTGATTACAGTATTCAACCAAAAGTATTAAGTAGAACAAACAAACAAAAATACTAAGAGGGATAACATATCAAGTTGCTCATCAACAGTCAGGGTGAGGGCATTTTTACAGGATATTAGTAATCAGATTCACTTGCTAAATATTATGCTATTACTTTTATGCTATGCAGTTTGGAAGATATGTAGTCATCTTTTGAACACAGGAACAAAGCCTTTCTTTTAGTGCCATTTAGAATTGTTTTAATATTTCGTTATTGGATCTTACATTAACTGCTTTTCTGCATATGAATTCCAACAGTCTATCTTTGGGTAACATTTATAACTAGGTATTCATATGAGCCTTTGATCTATTATCTTAAATCGTATGACTTTTTTTTAAATGATAAATTTCAGACTAGGCTGTTCTCCAACACCATCATGACTTGGCCCCATAATTCTTTACAGTAATCAGCGTCTTCCAGAAATGAACTCACTAAGCAAAAGTTCAGTATACCTTGGATGACATGCACTTACTCATTTGGAAAAGTATTCATTCTTTCAAGTCACTTGGGTTCCATTTGTTCTGTGTAAGCATGCAGTGGTTGCACATCTTAATTCAAGGATTCTCATGTAACTTGTAAGTGGAATGGGACCATAAATAAGTAAAAGGTGAGTCCTTTATAAGTTTATGAGCCTCTGACACAAATATCGTCTACTGGCTCTGTCCTTTAAGGTCTCTGGTTATTTCCTAAATCTAACACATTTCTCTTTACTGGCCTTACTCTCTGAACTTCTGGCTTTGTTAATTTCTTCATACCATCAGGCCAACACTGTACACCTAATTTCTCAATTAGCTCTATAGGAGCAACTTCTGCATCTCCAACAATGCATGCAGACTTTGCATTCTTTTGCCTACATGGCATTATTTGCACTCAAATTTATCTCTTCAATTTCATGCAAACAGGAAGAGAATTAGCTAAAGCTGTGAGAACTGAAGAAGATATTATATCACAAATATTATCAAAATGCTGAATTTGATCTCTGCTTATTGATTTACTACATAGAGTTTAATTCTCTAACTTGAACAAAGTTTGGAATGCACAAATAAAAGAATATTTTTAAATGTAAATATTAATATATTTTAAGTGCAAAGATAATATGACCTAAATCAGATCATGGACTTTTTAAAATTTTTCCTTTTTTTTTGTAACCTGTTACAAATGAAATTTGTTGTACAAATAAATTGTGTTTAGAACAAAGCAGCATTTAACATTGAAAATATTTTTATTTTATTCTAATCCTCATAAGAGCTTCAAAACAAATCCACCATGCACCCACAATAGAAATGCACCCTGAAGATCTGATTCTATTAAGTATTAATTTTCAAATTTTACTTCTTTGAAAGAAAGAATAACAGAAAGAGATAGATGACAGAGAGAGAGAGAGAGATTCCGTCCACTGGTTCAGTTCCCCAAAGGCTGTAACTGCCACAGTTGGACTAAGCCAAAGCCATCAGACCAAAACTCCATCCATGTCTTCACATGGATGGAGGGACTTAAGTATTTGATACATTCTTTGCTGCCTCTCAGCCTGCGCATTAGCAGGAAGCTGGATCAGAAATGGAGGTGAGTTTCAATCAAAGGCACTCCAACATGAGGTGTGGACGCCCCAAGCTGTGACTCAACCTACTGTCCAACATCTGCTCCTGAAGTTATCTCTTTAACTTTGTTTTCCTCCACATCACCACTCATGAAGGCACTCAGAGCATAAATCAATGCCAATGTTTCCCAAACCATCAGTGAGTTGCATGCAGTTTGTGCTAGTATTCATTTTAAAAACTGAATTGTAGTATGAACTGCTTGAATTTTACCACTTTCTATATGTGGCATAATAGTCCTACATGAACACGACCAACTTCCTGTTACTAACTCAATGTCTCTGCAGTTACCCAAACATGTGAAATCGTGTCCCAAATTGGTTTTTCATTATGAGAAAAGTCAGCTGCAGCCCAACACTTGATTAGAGTCAAGTAATTTTTTCACAAAAATTAATCAACTTAAACAAAGAATTTAAGTAAAATTTCATAATGTTTTCTCCTGAATTAAGTTGTAGATATGGCAGATAGTAATAATGGGAGTTAAGGTGGTGAAAGAGACAGAGAGGTAGGAAGAGAGAGAGAGAGAGAAGAGAGAGAGAGAAATAGCTTCCGTCTGCCAGTTTACTCCCCTTATGTTCTTAGAATTGTATATTTGAAATACATGAGATCTATTCTGTTTGTATTAATAAAAAATATTTTTTAAAAATCAGCAAATGTCTTGATGGGAAGACCAAGTACCTGCTGGACCATTCTGCTTCTCCCTTCTATCCAAAACCTTAAATCTCAATGTCCTAGTTTTCTGGAGGGCATGGAGTGTCATTGTTTAATTCCATGCGACTGTAGTTACTCCTGTAGTCTACTCAGACTTTAGTAGCTGTCTCTTTTTTGACTTGTTAAAAAAGAATTGTTGAGTTCTACAAGAAGAAAAGCAACATCAAAAATACTGGATTCTGTTTCTTCCACTTTACCTTTGTTCAGATCTTATTTAAAAACACTGTGTAAACATATTTGAAGGATTCATTCATTTCCTGAAAGATTCCAATGTAAGGAAAAGGCCATGAAACTCAAGATTTATTAGCTTAGCAATAAACCCAGCATGATTAAATTAAGAATTTGTGTATACCCCTCGAATGCACTTTAGATATCAGTAGATTCCATAAGATGTTGTGAGGAAAGTGTTAGTGACTAAAATTTTGGCTTTTATTGGAGAAACCAGTGTAAATTTTCCATCATAGGTCATATTTAATTTGTACATTAGAACTCTTTAAAACACTGAGTCATAGAGATTTGAAAAAAGTGTCAAGTCTGAGTCAGGTAGCAGCATGTGTATGCCTGAAGAGATCTGAAGCAGTTGCACCAGATCCTCAGTACAGCTGGATATCAGAGAACACAGGAAATGGGTAGGAGTGATGAACCATAAAGACAAATAGTCAGTGAGAAGGCAAATCTTATATAGCTTCATACATCATGAGAGAAATACAGTTTGTCAGATGTTCTTACAATAATGACAATCATGGCTATTATTGTTATAGATAGTGAAACTTTCTAAGCACAGATAAGATAAGTAAGTTCATTTTACAGAAAAGTTAAATTAATTGCCAGAGGATGTGAATATAACCATTAGCTTTTGTTTTTAACCATGTGAAGTAAGATCATTTCATATTATTAATTTTTTCTCATCAAAGATACTGTTCCTTTTACCTCCCCTGTAAGTCTTACTCTTGTGTCTATAAAGATTTATTGTGAAAAAAATATTAAAATATTTCTAAATAACCACATAAATGCGAGGCACTAGAAATTATGCAAGACTGACACAACAAAATATTTGATTCCTTTTTTATTAGACACTAGGCACTCACTAAACACAGTGAGTTTATGGTCAGTGTGACTGCATTAGATTAATCGCAGAGAAACTCAATTTAGAATCACATATAGTTGAAAATAAGGCATGGACACCAGTTAGAAATCATAGGATATTTACATATTTACCAAAGACAAGATCCAAAATCATTTAAAATGCCCGGACAGTGCTCAGATGCAATAAGCCCTCATGCATACTGCAGGGAAGGTCACCGAAAGAGTAGCTGCAATTGCCTTATTAAAATGGCAATGAAACCAGTCAATATTGCCAGACAAATGAGGATTTGAAGAAGTGTTTAAGCCTTCTCTGGAGCATGTCCAGATGCTATGAGACTACGTCGCACATCTTGTGTTCTGATTTCATTTATTTGACCGTCGGGAATACTTTCAATTCACCACAGCTCTTACATTCAAATGGCACAGTGTTAGTTTGTACTTGACTCTAGTTACTCTTAGGCCACTTTCTCTCTGTCTCTCTCTGTCTCTCTCTGTCTCTGTCTCTCTTTCTTCCTCCCTCCTCTCCCCACTTCCACCTCCCTGTCACCCCTAAAACCTCCATTATTTCTACCTCCTACTTAATTCAGGAGAAAACATTATGACTTTTTACTTAAGTTCTTGTATAAGTTGATGAATTTTTGTGAAATATTTACTTTCTTTGGCTTAACAACTCTTTTAGAGAAAGATATAAATACTACCTTGTGGTGTCATTTGTATGCAGCTGGCAAAATTTTATATTTTCATAATCTTTCTGGAATGATATTTGGCACAGTGAATTTTTCACCTCAAAGGCTTAAAATAAATTATGGTACATCTGTTGGCTGCAATATAATTTGGCATAAATATTTTCTTCTGAAAAATACTTGATTGGCATGCAGAAATTTTCATACCTCAAGCTTATTAAAACAGTAGATACACATTGTAAGACTAGCATAACCCAAAACACTTAGAAGCCTGTGTTTGTCTTTGTCCATACAGCAAATCACCCATCAGTTTGTCTGTTCATCTGTCTGTGTTCCAAAATAGATTGTATCAGGCACAGTTTTTGAATGGATGTATTTTTTTTTATTTTGTTTTCTTGCTTTTCTCTGGGTGGACTGTGCATTTTTATACCTATATTTTTTAATCCACAAAATATGTACCTCTGTACACTCAAGATTTTAACAAGACTGAGCTGTAATAAATGTAAGATCTTTATTCACACCTGAATTTTCTAAAAGGAAAATTTATGAAAAAGATGGTAAGGCAGTTTTAATTTAAAATGTATCAATGGCTTATCATACAATTTAAACTTGTCCAGTGTTCCATATTCCCACCTTTCCACACTCATTACAACATTCTTCTCAAACTCTGGAAAATTTCTATCATCATAGTTAAAACGAATTTTCTTTAAAAAAAAAAAAAACTTCATGCCTTTAAATATGCATGAATCTCGGCACTTCATTTAGGAAGGCTTTTGAACACTTTTTCCAGTACAAAATGCCTACTCCTATCCTTTACCATTTTGACTTGACAGCTCTTCTTTGAAAAAATTGATTTGGAAGAATTAGCTATTCAGAGACTTCTTTCCAGCATGTCTCCTATTTCTTCTCAATCACAAATTCCTCTTTACTGCTGAATTAATTCCACTGGCATTCAATATATTCATACTTTGATAGTTAACTTAAAAACACTTTTCCTCACTTACCCATGTTCTCTAATTTACATTCCATTCAACAACAAAATGTATGGTAACCTTTATAATAATAGACCTTTATAATTCTTATTTTTGCAATCCAATACACATAGTGCCTATATGCTGTTGTTTATGGCCTTTCATTCTCCCAATCCTCTGAAATGTCATTTGTCAATCAAAATAAACTTTAGATTTTTTTAATGGAGAGACAAAGAGAGAGAAAGAGAAAGGGAATCTTTGCTAGTTTATTTCCTCAAATGCCTACAATATACAGGACTGGACCAGACTGAAGCCAGGAGTCTGGAACTCAATTTGAATCTGCCAGATGGGTGACAGGGGCCCAAGTACTTGATCCATCACATGCTGCCTCCCAGAGTGTGCATTAAGAAGCTGGATGGGAAGCAGAAGATCTGGGACTCAAACATGACATTCCAATGTAGAATATACGCATGCCAAGCTGTTTCTTAGCTGCACTACCCACTGTGCCTTCTTTCTGTACCGTGTATATTACTCTAGTTTCAGACAGCCTTCCTCCTAAGGGACCACTCATTTTTCCTAAATACTTTTCTCTTGTATCTCTTAATATTATATTCTGTTAGATTGCTCCCTACTGTGCCCCAAACTGCTCACTTTCACTTATTATATCTTCCTTCTCATATTAATCCTTAAATATTTGCTTGCGTACACTTCAATCCTTATCTTTATCTATTCTCTTCCAATGTAACCTCCTCCACTGCCCTAGGTTTAGTCTTGAGGCTAGGATTCTTGATTTTAGTTCTACTTCTGTAAACGAACTCTCCTCCATATAACCTTTAAGTGACTTTAGTATATTTTTTTTTTCTTTTTTTAACTTTTATTTAATGAATATAAATTTCCAAAGTACAGAATATGGATTACAATGGCTTCCCCTCCATAATGTCCCTCCAACCCGCAACCCTCCCCTTATCCACTCCCTCTCCCCTTCCATTCATATCAAGATTCATTTTCGATTCTCTTTATATACAGAAGATCAGTTTAGCATACATTAAGTAAAGATTTCAACAGTTTGCTCCCACACAGAAACATAAAGTGAAAAATACTGTTTGAGTATTAGTTATAGCATTACATCTCAATGTACAGCACACTAAGGACAAAGATCCTACATGAGGAGTAAGTGCACAGTGACTCCTGTTGTTGACTTAACAAATTGACACTCTTGTTTATGGCCTCAGTAATCACCCTGGGCTCTTGTCATGAGTTGCCGAGGCTATGGAAGCCCTCTGAGTTCACTGACTCTGATCATATTTAGACAAGGCCATGGTCAAAGTGGAATTTCTCTCCTCCCTTCAGAGAAAGGTTCCTCCTTCTTTGATGACCCATTCTTTCCACTGGGATCTCACTCACGGAGATCTTTCATTTAGGTTTTTTTTTCCGCCAGAGTGTTTTGGCTTTCCATGCCTAAAATACTCTCATGGGCATTTCAGCCTGATCCACATGCCTTAAGGGCTGATTCTGAGGCCAGAGTGTTATTAGGACATCTGCCATTCTATGGGTCTGCTGTGTATCTCACTTCCCATGTTGGATCATTCTCTCCCTTTTGGATTCTATCAGCTAGTATTTGCAGACACTAGTCTTGTTTATGTGATCCCTTTGGTTCTTAGTCCTATCATTATGATCAATTGTGAACAGAAATTGATCACTGGGACTAGTGAGATGGCATTGGTACATGTCACCTCGATGGGATTGAATTGGAATCCCCTGGTATGTTTCTAACTCTACTGTTTGAGGTAAGTCAGCATGAGCATGTCCCAAATTATACATCTCTTCCCTCTCTTATTCCCACTCTTTTATTTAACAGTGATCACTTTTCAGTTAAATTTCAGCACTTAAGAAGAATTGTGTATTGATTACAGTGTTCAACCAAAAGTATTAAGTAGAACAAACAAAAAAATACTAAGAGGGATAACATATTAAGCTGTTCATCAACAGTCAGGGTGAGGGCTGATCAAGTCACCGTTTCTCATAATATTCATTTCACTTTAACAGGTTTCCTTTTTGGTGCTCAGTTAGTTGTCACCTATCAAGGAGAACAAGTGGTATTTGTCCCTTTGGGATTGGCTTATTTCACTCAACATAATGTTTTCCAAATTCCTAACAGGGATCACTTTTCAGTTAAAATTTAAACACCTAAGAATAATTGTGTGTTAATTACAGAGTTCAACCAATGGTACTAGAACAGAAAAAAAATACTAAAATGGATAAAGTATTACATTGTACATCAACCATCAGGACAAGAGCTGATCAAGTCACTGTTTCTCATAGTGTCCATTTCACTTCAAAAAGTTTCCCCTTTGGTGCTCAGTTAGTTGTCGCCAATCAGGGAGAACATATGATATTTGTCCCTTTGGGACTGGCTTAATTCACTCAGCGTGATGTTTTCCAGATTCCTCCATCTTGTTGCAAATAACCGGGTTTCGTTGTTTTTGACTGCTGTATAGTATTCTATAGAGTACATGTCCCATAATTTCTTTATCCAGTCTACCGTTGATGGGCATTTGGGTTGGTTCCAGGTCTTAACTATTGTGAATTGAACCGCAGTAAACATTAATGTACAGACTGCTTTTTTGTTTGCCAATTCAATTTCCTTTGGGTAAATTCCAAGGAGTGGGATGGCTGGGTTGAATGGGAGGGTTATATTCAGGTTTCTGAGGAATCTCCAGACTGACTTCCATAGTGGCTTAACCAGTTTGCATTCCCACCAACAGTGGGTTAGTGTCCCTTTTTCCCCACATCCTCGCCAGCATCTATTGTTGGTAGATTTCTGAATGTGAGCCATTCTAACCGGGGTGAGGTGAAACCTCATTGTGCTTTTGATTTGCATTTCCCTGATTGCTAGTGATCTTGAACATTTTTTCATGTGTCTGTTGGCCATTTGGATTTCCTCTTTTGAAAAATGTCTATTAAGGTCCTTGGCCCATCTCTTAAGTGGGTTGTTTGTCTTGATCTTGTGGAGTTTCTTGATTTCTTTGTAGATTCTTGTTATCAACCCTTTATCTGTTGCATAGTTTGCAAATATATTTTCCCATTCTGTGTGTAGCCTCTTCGCTTTCCTGACTGTTTCTTTTGCAGTACAGAAACTTCTCAATTTGATGCAATCCCAAATGTTAAATTTGGCTTTGACTGCCTGTGCTTCTGGGGTGTTTTCCAAGAAGTCATTGCCGGTACCTATATCTTTCAGGGTTTTTCCAATGCTCTCTAATAATTTGATGGTGTCAGGTCGTAGATTTAAGTCTTTAATCCATGTTGAGTGGATGTTTTTGTGACTTTTGTATAATTTTAAGAGGGCAGGGTGGTACCATGGGTATAGGATTTGGATTCAGACTCTAAGTCTTCATGTGCAGGTTTTGCCACTTCCTAGAGTTGTACCTTGGGAGAAAAATTCTTAATCATTTAAAACTTGCGTTGCTCAACTGGAAAGGATAACAGTACCTCCCGCATTCTTTAATATAAGCCAGTCACTGCAAACAGTGTTCAGTACATGATACAATTTAATGAAAGTAAAGTTTATAGGTCTTCATAATTTTGTTACACTCTGTCACTTAAATACTCAAAAAGAATTTTTACTCTAAAAATATACAACACTTTTTCCGGCTTAAGAATTAAGGTGATGCTGGATTCATAGAAAGTATTTGGGAGGATTCCCTCTTCTTCGATTGTTCTGAATAGTTTGAGAAGAATTGGAGTTAGTTCTTCTTTAAATGTCTGGTAGAATTCAGCAGTGAATCCATCTGGTGCTGGGCTTTTCTTTGTTGGGAGGGCCTTTATTACTGTTTCAATTTCTGTCTCAGTTATGGGTCTGTTTAGGTTTTCGATGTCTTCCTAGTTCAATTTAGGTAGGTTGCATGTGTCCAGGAATCTATCCTTTTCTGATAGGTTTCCCTGTTTGCTGGCATACAAGTCCTTGTAGTAATTTCTGATGATTCTTGTTGTTCTGTGGTATCTGTTGTTATGTTTCCTTTTTCATCTCTGATTTTATTGATTTGGGTCTTTTCTTTTTTTAGTTGGGCCAATGGGGTGTCAATTTTGTTTATTTTTTCAAAAAACCAGCTCCTCGTTTGGCTGATCTTTTGTAACTTTTTTTGGATTCAATCCTGTTGATTTCTTCTCTGATTTTAATTATTTCTCTTCTCCTACTAGATTTGGGTCTGGTTTGCTGCAGATTTTCTAGATCCTTGAGATGCAGTGAAAGCTCATCTATTTGGTGCCTTTCCAATTTCTTGATGTAAACACCTATTGCTATAAACTTTCCTCTTAACACTGCTTTTGCTGCATCCCATAAGTTTTGGTATGTTGTGCTGTTATCCTCATTTACTTCCAGAAAATTTTTGATTTCACTTTTAATTTCTTGAATGACCCATTGTTCATTCAGGAGCATGTTGTTCAATCTCCATGTGTTTGAGTGTGCTCTAGGGATTCCTGAGTTGCTAATTTCCAACTTCATTCCTTTATGGTCTGAGAAGCTGCATGGTATGATTCTAATTCTTTTGAATTTGCTGAGACTTGCTTTATGGCCTAGTATGTGGTCAATCCTAGAGAAGGTTCCATGTACTGCTGAGAAGAATGTAAATGCTTTATGTGTAGGATGAAAAGTTCTGTAGATATCAGTTAGATCCATTTGCTCTCTAGTGTCATTTAAATCTACTGCCTCCTTGTTGATCTTCTGTCTTGTTGATCTGTCTATTTCTGAGAGTGGAGTATTGAAGTCCCCCAGTACTATTGTATTGGGGTCTAATTCTCCCTTTAAGTCCTTTAACAAATCTTTTAAATAAACCAGTGCCCTGTAATTAGGTGCATATACATTGATAATTGTTATATCTTCCTGTTGAATTGATCCCTTAATCATCATATAGTGCCCCTCTTTGTCTCTTTAACAGTTTTTGTGGTAAAAGCTCAAGCACACATGTTTCCTTTCTGTGACACAAATAGTCCAGGGTTTTCTAGCCTGATAAATTTCATTTGGATTTCCCTTGCCTGGGACATTTTCCCACCCACTCTGTGTGTGACCCACTCCCACCCCTTTCATACAGGCTTCAGCTCAAATGTTGTTTTTTTCATATGGCTCAATCTAGAACTTTCTGATAGTAAAATCCTATGAAGCATTAGTTTATCTAGCATCATTTTCTAAATAAATCTTTTTATACTCTTCATACTTATTAATTTGATGTTTTCTGTTTGTATTCTCAAAAGTTTAAACTTCAAAAGTGTAAGACCTTCTTCATCACCACATGCATGTCACATGGTAAAGTCATAGTCATTCTTTTCTGAAAGCTTTAATATCTGAATGAATTACAACAAATAAATGAAGGAATACATCTTGTCCACTGGGGCCCTGGAATGAGCTACAAATACCTTTGTGATCACATAGTTCTCTAAGGATCACAATCTGGACATTGCTCCGCTTTGATTCTGTTACACACCAATAAGTCCCTTTTTATTCAACTATTTAGAATCCTAGCCACTTCTAAAAATGACTTACTAAGTGTTTCCAACATTTACCACATCAAGAAAATCCCATGTAACAAATATTACTACAAAAGTAGAATATATGGACTTTGGAAAGGTAATGCTGATAAAATAGTTGATTTCTCACATTATACTAATTATTTCCTTTATCAAGAGTATTTCAAATGATGAAAATCATTTTGAATGTACTGTCTCTTCAATTTGTAATGTGTTGCTTACAGAAAGAAAGCTATCTCATTCTAAAAGGAGAAAATAAAATTCTAAGTAAAGTGCATTATGCCATTGTAAATTCACTTGTTCTGCATTACTGGTACAAGATCTCAAATTTTATGCTAAGACAATATATTTTTGTATAAAAGCACTTAAATTATCTATTTTGCAGAGTATACAGCAATATCAGCTTTTCACTCAACATGAGTGGAAGGTAATATTTCTCCTAGTTATAGAATTTATTCAACTGAAAGGCTGTTACAACATCTGTATTTTACATATATATATGTATTTTACATACATATATATATATATATACACATATAAAATCACACAATGCATTTTTGAAAATTTTAGCTTTTTTATTCTTTTTCTTTAGTCTTTTGTGCTCCACAAAAATATTTTCAAAATATTTAGGGGTCCAAAAATGTAAACAGAAAAGAAGTGTTTTCTCCAAATAAATTCAAATTGTCATATTTAGTCAGTTGTAGAGAGAGTGCATGAAGGCTATGTTCCTTACATGAGATTGCTTTGTAAGTGTTTCAAAGGACAAGTGTGTGTTAGTATAATAACTAAATGAGAAGTGCCCCAGAAAAGATAGCACATTAGCAAACTTCCCTGTTTCTATAAGAGTTCCCCATTTTCATTTTCCTTAGGGTTTTCTGTCATAGGGTTTTCTATCATTCACTTCAGTTTACAAAGATATAATCGTATACAACAATAACCTTTTCTGCTGTTCTGAATGTTTTGTAGTACAATATTTTTTAAAGATTTTATTTATTTATTTGAGAGGTAGAGTTATAGACAGTGGGAGAGACAGAGAGAAAGATCTTCCTTCCATTGGTTCACTCCCCAAATAGCTGCAAAGGCCAGAGCTGTGCTGATCCAAAGCCAGGAGCCAGGAGCTTCTTCCGGGTCTCCCATGTAGGTGCAGGGGCCCAAGCACTTGAGCCATCTTCTACTGCCTTCCTGGGCCACAGCAGAGAGCTGGACTGGAAAGGAGCAGCCGGGACTAGAACTGGCGGCCATATGGGATGCCAGTGCCACAGGCGGAGGATTAACTTACTGCACCACGGCGCCAGTCCCTGTGTAGTACAATATTTTAATTATTGTAAAGGAATAAGATATTCCTCATACAGTGTTTGGGTGAATTAATTAAAATATTGTCACAAAACCTAGCAATATACATTAAAAACAAACATTTAAAATAAGTTTCCATTATAAAACAACATGAAATAATAGCTTTTCACAAATAAGACATTGGAGAGATTTTTTAGAAATTTTAATATTAGACTAATTTGATGAGTTCTAAAAGACACAACAAATTGATGGATAAGACTATTAGAAAATGATGTTAGCACACAATTGAGCTGGTGTTCAATAACTATACATTTCCAGGGCTGGCATTGTGGTGCAGAAGGTTAAGCCCTTACCTGGGACATGGGATTCCATGTTTAAGTACCAGTTCCAGTTCCAGCTGCTCCCCTTCCAATCCACCTCCCTCCTAATACACCTGGGAAAGCAACATGTAAGTACTTGGAACCCTGCTAGCCATGTGGGAGACACAGATAGGCTTCCAGACTCCTGCCTTCAGCTTGACCCAGTCCAGTCAGGCTCTTTCCACAACTGTACTGCTCGAGGCTTGGGGTGCTGCATTCTAATCTCATCTCACTCCAAAACTGGGGTCATGCTCTCAGCTGCTGAGTCCTGAGTTGTGTGTGTCCACATCCTTGACATGGGTCCACAGTGTCCTCTAATTTGTGCTGGAGTTTCCTCTGCTGTTTTCTACACAACTTCCCTGAGACTATGCTTTCTCCATGTTTTTAAAAACTATCTTCCCCTAGACTAGAGTAGCCCCCTCCTTATCACAACATCTTTGAGAAGCACTCATTCACTTATTTTTAACCCACAAGGAAATTAAAATAAATATAATCCAAGATGCTAATACTTTTTAAACCCCTGCAATAATTTTTATTTAAAATATTCATTTTCCATATTAGAAGACCCCTGTAAAACTGTATTTCAAAATTTTTGATAAAATAAGTTTATTTTTAAATTTCAAGTTCCATGAATTATTTGAAGTCCCCTCATATATTAATCTGAGGTAAATGCTGTGAATCAGATATAGTCTCTGAACTATGAAAATTGCAGTCTGTTTGGAAAGAACACAGTATGGCTGTGTGAGGTCTATTATCTACAACCTAGACATAGAATAATATATGTTTTATTAGTCTTGATGATTTGTCCATGTGTAAATCATGATACACTTCACGATTACATAACAGCATCTTCTTCTATCATCACTGTCAAGGATGGCGCGAGTGTGTATGTTACTTCTGGCAGAAATCCCTCAGTTAGCCTAAAAGACACTTGGCTTGGAGATTCAAAGGCAGCCTTTTATAAAGAAAAATGCACAACTCTGTAGCAAGCTAGGATACAGGCTGTCTTTCCGACTCCACCAGTCCATGCCACTAATCTTGGCTGAGCAGTGATAGTGGGTGATTGGGACTTGCATAGGCACACACATTTCACACTGCCAGGGCACAGACTTTCAACCTTGCTTCAAATTGTGCTGCGAAGGTTTTTACTTAGCACTTCAAGTGACAGATGTACACTTGATTACAATACTTTGTGAAATCACTTATGTTGGATCAGAAAAATATAACTTTGTGTAGTATTTATATTATAGAAACAGTACAAATGGGGTTACCTAATTCAGTTTAAAGGTTGTAACTGTAGGGCATGACTTCCAAAGAACAAAAAAAAAAAAATAACTTCATGCTGTTCATTTTAATTTAAAACAAACAAGACACCCTCTCTTTTCTTGACAATTTGGTTTTCCTGAGTATGTTAAATAAGAAATTTGAAAGGCATGGGTTACAATGAATGTCTTTGTCCATGAGGATTTCCACTTGTGTTTGTTCTAATTATAACTGAGGTTTCCTGTCCTAGTCTGAGCTTTCTCAGAGGTGACAATTGGAAGATTATGTTCTGTAACAGAAAGGTGTAAAGAATTATTGTATTTTCTCAAATATGCATTAAGTAAAGCCCTAACAATATTTGGAAGGAAAGGCAAATGCAAATATACAGATAGTAGTGTCAGAACATTATTTAATTAATGAACACACTCTAAGTTACATTTTTCTTGTAAACAATATACTTTACTAAATACTGGACAATGTTGTTTAGAGGAAGGAGCAGTATCTTTCTCATCAGAATGTATCTATTTTCTTCTGATTTGGAGAATTGTACTGTATTAGATCAACTGTGTATAGGCATTAAGCTACTTTATGTACAGTTTCTGAATGTTGCTTTAATGCATCATGTATTATTTAAACCATATAAGAAATGTCAATTTAATAATTATGCAGACCATAGAAATCAAGGAATTCAATCTTGTTTAATTACTTATATTCTTATTTGTTTTTATTTTATTTGAAAGACAGAGAGACGGAGGCAGGCAGAGAGACAGATCTTTCATCCATTGGTTCAGTCCTTGAATTCCCACAATAACCCAGCAGAGTCAGCCAGTCATGATCCTGCAACTCAATCTGGGTATCCCCAATGGATGTCAGGAACCCAAGTAATTAAGACATCACCTGCTGCCTGCCACAGTGCACATTACAGGAATCTGGATGGGAAGTGGAACCAGACAGGAATCAGGCATCCAAGCAGGGAAGAGAGGCATCCCACTCAGCATCCTAACCACTGCAAATGAACAACAAAACAGAAAACACCTGCTTTTCATTCTTACATTCACTTATGCTGTTCATTCACCTTTCTGTATTTTTACAATTTAAAAAAATTATAATTTACTAATTTTTTTGAAAATTTGTGTTTGTAGGAATTTGTAAATACATTAGATTCTCACATAAAATAAGTGATAAGTACTACAACACAAAATCTTTACCTGATTGTCTGACTTAGATTTACTGCAATGATACCTATAAATCAGTTTCACCTATTGGCTGAGATATATAAATGACTTCAAATGTTGATTATGATAGCAATATAATTTCAGACAATTTCCAGACTCCATTAAGGGAAGCAGAAGTAGTTGTGAGAAAGAATGAGAAATACCTTAAAATGAGTGCTGGAACTGGTTGTTGTGTTGGACTTTTTAGCATGTTTAAGTGCTAGGATAAATTTACTACTATGTCGTAGTTTCCAGTTAAGGAAAAGCATTGCATTTTAAAGCTCAAGTGCTGCTCAGACTACCAAAAAGAGTACTTGACTTTAAATAAAGGATTTAATGAAGGGGTACATTTTGATTGTGAAGATGGAAATCAAAATCTGTATTAGTAAAGGACATCTGTGAAGCAAATGTTCTTTTGTGTAATTTTGCAAGTGTGTTATGAAAAAAATCAGATTAAAGAATAAGGCTACATGCTACCTTCTGTCACTAGCTGGGGCCCATGAAAGAGTACTGAGTACAGGAGCAGGACTGCCCTCTCTGGTTTCTTGAACATATCCACTCCTGTGGAGCTCCTTCCCAGTCCTGCTGCACTCCCGCTGCTCAGTCTTCATCAGCAGTCTCTCGGGTGTGAAGCGGTGTCACCCTGTTATATAGGCACGCAAAAGCACTAATTCTCTTGGCAGGAGGTAGTTGAGAGAGGTGTGGGTGTCCTATTTGATAAATTCTTACTTGATGTTTGACCAAGTGTTCTGGTGAGTGTATTTTACACTTCAAACTAAAACCATCACTTTAAAAGAATATCCAATTCACTTTGATATTGAAAAGTGAGAGAAAATGGATCAAAATGAAATAGTAAAGAAAATCAAGAATAAGAAAGTGGAAATTAACTCATGACCTATTTGTCCGCTTTTCATTTCTTTGCTATGCTGCTAACAGGAACTTTGTGGTTCCTGCAAACTGAAAGATCACACAAGTCTTTGATATTATGTTGAATAAATACCCACGGACAATCCCATATGATCTTGAAACTGCTGCAGCTGAATTATGAGTTGTTAGCACTTTGATACAAGAGGTACTTGATATTTCTGTCAATGGCCGGTTCACTAAGTGTTATTCATTTCAATTCTCTCATCATGTTGTAAACTGTTGTTTACCTCAAGTGATCAATAATTGTTCTCTACTTAGCTGTAGAGCTGCAACCAAGAGTGAGGCTATATTTCTACAACACTTGAATACAGCCCATGGGGCAACAGATCTCATGTCAGTTCCATGCTTGATATAACAAGTGCTCTTTGGTGAGCTGAACTCTTAATGAGATTATTTGTAAGCATAATGAGGAGTATGAAAATGTGCCAATTGAAGAGTCCATGGGAGAGGAATAATAGAGATAATGAGTTACATGGAGAGAGCAACAGGTAGGCCAAAGAAAGTGAGCACATTGGGAACTTTGTGAAATCAAGTGAGTGAATTATAGCTGTTAAGAGGCTGTCCAGTGGTAATTATTAATGTGTTTTATATCCCAGAGTGTGAAAGTCACTTTCTGCATTCTCTTTTTGATAATTAAGAGTGATTTATGGGCTCTCCATCTTTCCTGTTCCCAGTGGCAAGCCTCCAGATTCTTTGGTGACATCATTTTGTAGTGTGAAGTGGCAATATATAAGCTAACAATAAATGTGCTAAAATTCTTGTTAGGTTTATCAATTCAATATTTAAATAGCTTTGTTATGTTTTTTCTTCATCTACATGTTTCTTTTTAATAGAAATACTGAAGTATGAGGAAAGCTTGTGTTTATATATTTTCATTACAAAAACATGAAGAGGAATTTCTGAAAGATTATGAGAATAATTTAACAGTATCTGTATTTCTGTTTCTGTCCTGGGTGTTTATACCAAAAGATTGTACAGAAACGTTTATTGGAATTACCTCTCACACTTTTATTTCACCCCTCTGATCTTGTTTCTACTGTCATTCTCCAAATACGATGCTGTTCCATCTTCCCCAACTCCAAAATATAAGCTGCAGAAGATCGATCTAGTTTTAAACTTAGAGCAGTGCGTGGAGGAGGACATCAGGATGACAACAAAAGTCAGGAATGAAACCTGTTGTTGAAAAAACGAGGGTCTATGCTAGGGATGAAAAGCCAATAGGAAGGTATATTTTGTTCTTACTTGTCCATTTTTAAACTTCTCTACATATTTGGTTAATGGCAATAAAGCCAAAAATGAAAACGTAAAACTCTGCATCTGATGTCACATTAGGAATCTAGATGAATGGCCTAAACTTTATGAACTTCAGTTTCCTTTCCTCTAAAATGAAGATTACAGATAGGCAAAGGGATAGTGGCCAGGAAGCCCCTTGGGATAACAAGCATCATATAGTAGAGTTCTTATCTTCCAACTCTGTGACAGCTCATCAATAGTGAAGGCTAATGAACTCGAGAGTGCTTTAGGAAACATCTTGAAGGTCATGACTTCAGCCTTTACATTTGGGACCAAGAGGAGACCCAACAGTGGGAGAGAAGGCATATGTAAAAGGTTGCAGCTCTGGCAGCAGACTTATGACCACTCTAGACAGGATCCCTAGGAGTCTCCAAAGTGCTTTGACTGTGGTCAGGCAGGGCACTTCAAGAAGGAATGCCCAAAGTCCTATCACCAGGGAAAATCTCCATGACTTTAACCTATTTTCAGTGGGGATCACCGGAGGGTTGATTGTTCCCAGAGACCAAGATCTCTGGATTCAGGTCCTGTTCCTTGAGGGACTCAACAGGACTAAAGGAACCAAGAGCTTCCATAAGCTCCTGCCTCCCAGACTATCAGAGTCTAGGAACACTGGGTGGGTTTGATCATTGACATCTTTATGGCTTAACAAGGCAGTAGATATATTTAATTAATACATCCCACCAGATGGAAGAAAATCCACAGGTTCTAAAATAAAATGTCATGCTCATATATAACCTGAGAGTAAGCAGGCTCAAGTGCTAGTTAATTACAATGCCTCTCCTTCTCTTTGGGATTTGTAACATTGTTCTCTTTTCTATGGCACTGCCTTGTGTGGGCCTTGGATACCTTGACTATACAAGCTTTATAGCTTATCTCTTCCTGTCTAGGGGCCATCAATCTCCCTATGGTCCTGCAGATGAAACCACAGAAGTAGCCATTTTACTGGTGGCTCCTGGACAAAACTTCTGTGGGAGGAAACCCTGACTACTACCTACAATGTCACCTGTCTCCTCTAAGTAGCCAGAGTGGTCATTGGCCCTTTTCCCTAAAGTCTATTAGGATTCTCTCTTCAGAAGAGGACATATTTAAAGGTAGTATAACTCTTTTTTATGGCCTTAATTAAATAATTATAAGTATAATGAACTTCAAATAGCAACCACAAATATGAGGGGCTTTCAAAAATCCGTACAAAATGTGTATTATGAAGAAACTACATATGGATTTCAGAATTATTTTGCACACAAAAAATTGTCTTTTCATTTAAATATTGCACAAACCTTTTGAAGTCCCCTTGTTATACGCAAACCTAAGTATAAGGGAGGTTATCAGCTCATATAGAAAAAACAATAGTCATGTGCTCTTAAAAATATAGCTGTTAGGGGCCGGCGCCACAGCTCAACAGGCTAATCTTCTGCCTTGTGGCACTGGCACACCAGGTTCTAGTCCTGGTCGGGGCGCCGCATTCTGTCCCGGTTGCCGGTTGCCCCTCTTCCAGGCCAGCTCTCTGCTGTGGCCAGGGAGTGCAGTGGAGGATGTCCCAAGTGCTTGGGCCCTGCACCCTATGGGAGACCAGGAGAAGCACCTGGCTCCTGCCATCGGATCAGCGCGGTGCACCGGCTGCAGCACGCCAGCCACGGTGGTCATTGGAGGGTAAACCAACGGCAAAGGAAGACCTTTCTCTCTGTGTCTCTCACTGTCTCACTGTCCACTCTGCCTGTCAAAAAATAAAAAAAATAAATAAAAAAAAATAGCTGTTAGGATATTCAGACATTATCCTGAGAATGCCAATATAACAATTATGTTGAAACTTTATTGTAAACTTCAACACTGTCTTTAATATCAGAAATATTTAAATATTTTTAAAATAATTTTAGATTTGTATTATGAATGTTAACTTTTTCGGTATACTCATCCCACTTTTGACAGCTTCACAATGATTAAAAAGGTCCTGATCAGTTTTATTTGCTTTAGGTTGGGAAGATAATTAGATTATTTTTGTTAAATCCCTGAATAGATATGTATAAGATTATTGAATGAAATCCAGTTAGAATAAACGTCCTCAATTATACCTGCATTTATCCCCAGCATGACTGCTGCTTTTCTCTAGACTTTCAAAGCTCACCATATCTCACATATGGATTAAAGAGTTAAAGTTTCTTGCTCAGAACGGATTCCAAATTCTTTTATTTTCTGTGTGCACTGCACTTTATTTTATCTCCCTAAGACAAATAAGATAACCCCTGGAAACAAGTACAAGTTTATAAAATATTTCATGCATCTTTGTCTTTTGTTATAGATTTCTTAGAAATGCATCACCTTTTGGTTGAGTCAGTAACTCAAAATTAAGCAGATGGTGTTGTTCCTTAGTCATCTATTAAATTCCTAGAAAAGAGAAGTAAGCTATAGATTATTTAAAGTTTTTACAATTAACAATCATAATAATTTTATAATAGATAGCAAATAATATTTGACAGCCGGCACCACAGCTGAATAGGCTAATCCTCCACCTGTGGCGCCGGAACCCTGGGTTCTAGTCCCGGTTGGGGCGCCAGATTCTGTCCCGGTTGCTCCTCTTCCAGTCCTGCTCTCTGCTGTGGCCCGGGAAAGTGGAGGATGGCCCAAGTGCTTGGGCCCTGCACCCACGTGGGAGACCAGGAGGAAGCACCTGGCTCCTGGCTTCGGATCGGTGCAGCACGCTGGCCGTAGTGGCCCTTTGGGGGGTGAACCAACAGAAGGAAGACCTTTCTCTCTGTCTCTCTCTCTCTCTCACTGTCTAACTCTGCCTGTCAAAAAAGAAAGAAAGAAAGAAAGAAAGAAAGAAAGAAAGAAAGAAAGAAAGAAAGAAAGAAGACCTTGTAAAGAGGCTAATTTCTTTAAAAAAATAATAATATTTGACAACGCATAAACAAGAAACTTCAAATGTATGTAAATCACATGCATATACATACATTCTCCATTGTAGGGCCTAAATTCGGTTTCTGGACTGTGGAGAAAGGAAATGCAATATTTTCACTGTGAGCTAGTTATCACATCAACCCACAACATTTTGCTTGAGCTACAATTTTAATACGTGCCAGAGGACAGTGGGAAAGAACACTATCTCACAACATATTACATAGAACAGGTCTGCTATTCACAAATAGGCAGAAAGAGACTATAACAACCTAGGATTCTGCATGAACTTGCATTTCAAGGCTCTGTAAACCTTCCTAGGTCAGAGGGAGTCCTCCCCACCAAAGGACGTGTGCTGCAATTTTTGATGTTAGGCTACTGATGACATAGTCATGATGTCTACCTGAGCAACAAAGTTATCAGCAAGGCCTTCACAGTGATACGACCTTTCCTATGGTCTTGGTAATATCGTTCTGTATGTGCGAATAATTCAGGAGACTACCTGAAAAATCTACTTCTGGGTCATGCATTTTCTGCAAGGAAAAGACAAATCACTTGCTCTCCTTTGGCATTAGGCTTCAATTTCATTATCATGTGAAGTATTAAAAAATCCTATGGAATGAAAATGCTGGTATGGGCTGGCGCCGCGGCTCACTAGGCTAATCCTCCGCCTTGCGGCGCCGGCACACCGGGTTCTAACCCAGTCAGGGCGCCGCATTCTGTCCTAGTTGCCCCTCTTCCGGGCCAGCTCTCTGCTGTGGCCAGGGAGTGCAGTGGAGGATGGCCCAAGTGATTGGGCCCTGCATCCCATGGGAGACCAGGATAAGTACCTGGCTCCTGCCATCGGATCAGCGCGATGCGCCAGCTGCAGCACGCCAGCTGCAGTGGCCATTGGAGGGTGAACCAACGGCAAAGGAAGACCTTTCTGTCTCCCTCTCTCTCACTGTCCACTCTGCCTGTCAAAAAAAAAAAAAAAAAAGAAAAGAAAAGAAAAGAAAAAGCTGGTACAATAACTGCTGGCAAATTCTGAAAGTAGAGGAGAGAGTACACTTCCGCTTACACCTGCTAGCATCTGAGAGAGCTGCAAACTGGTGATTGGGATAGAGGACGTTGTTTCAGTACTATAGTGCATATTAATCAATCATATTCTTATTTAATATTTTCTGGAATTTCATTTTTAAGGAGATATACTTGTATATGAAGGTTCTTCCAATTTTTGGGCTATAAATGGAAAAAATAAGTTTATTTTGGTGCAAGCAATTTTGAAATACTTGCATTGATTTTTCATAATATGCGTTTTCTGTAAAATTTTTCAAGTTCCATGTATGTTTAGTATAGTATAATTAACATGCACGTATATTTGTGTATATTCAAATACAGTTGTGTTATGTGATTATTAGAAACATAGTCATAGGCAGAATGCTAAGAACCCGAGTTATTTGAGGAAATTTTTCAGGGTCCACCAGACATGTCTTCTGTTGCTTTTTTTTTTTTTTTTTTTTTTTGACAGGCAGAGTGGACAGTGAGAGAGACAGAGAGAAAGGTCTTCCTTTGCCGTTGGTTCACCCTCCAATGGTCGCCGCGGCCAGCGCGCTGAGGCCGGCACACCGCGCTGATCTGAAGGCAGGAGCCAGGTACTTATCCTGGTCTCCCATGGGGTACAGGGCCCAAGTACTTGGGCCATCCTCCACTGCACTCCCTGGCCACAGCAGAGAGCTGGCCTGGAAGAAGGACAATTGGGATAGAATCCGGTGCCCCGATCGGGACTAGAACCGGGTGTGCCGGCGCTTTAAGGCGGAGGATTAGCCTAGTGAGCCATGGCGCCGGCCTTTCTGCTGCTCTTAATCCACTCAAAGTCCCCTATTTCTGGAGCTTCCGGGCATTAGTTTCAACTGTATCTAAGACTGAAGCAGACAGCTTTGCATGGATTCTGTCCAAACTCCTGCCTATCCAGCCAAACAGCACATCTTTCCTCATTCTCACACAGCAAGTAAACCTTTTTCCCTGAAATGTCCCTGTTGAGGTCCAGGTATTAAAAATTATGGGGAACAACTGGGAACTGTGCGTGCAGATCCCAGCAGTGCATAGGAATTAAAGGGCCATGAGACCAATCTTTCACTAAAGAGAAGACCAGGTTCCGCTCAAAATTTGTCTCTTCTCCCTTTGAATAGATTGTTTTGGAAAACAACTGTTCATCCAGCATCATATAAGACAATCTGGGAAGCGATTAGCTTTGTCTTGTAGCATTGAATGCCATCTAAAACATAATACAACATATTGGCTTCTTTTTCTTTCTTTCTTCTCAACTTCACTTCTGTTTCATTCAGTTAGGTCAGGATTGCATTTCCAAATAAAATCCTGCAACATATTTGTATTTCTTTCTCCAAGGTTTGCTTCCTGAAAAATTCAAGCTAACACGGTTGATATTGGATAGGAACTGGAAAGCAGACTCCACGGCCCCGCCCCCATTCCACCTCCTCATAAGAGAAAAGCAGCCTCCATTTGAGCGGTAACCTTGAAACGACTTGAGTTGTTTAATGAGGCAGATTTTTTTTTTCACGTAGGAAATTCTACATTCTTTCTTTTCCTCAAAAAGAATTACTAGCAAAGAATAACCCATAGACCAAGAGGGAAGTAGAGTCCCTGCTTTGGAAGAAGATAGCTAGCACATTAAACATTCTCTAGAATCTAGAATAACTAGAATAGAATCTAGAATAACTTCATAGAATGTCACTAACTTTATCTGGCAAGAACAGTTGGGCAATATTTTTAAACATTTGCATTTTTAAATTTTACAGGACAAAGCTAAAGCTTCATAGCAGGGCAGGCACCATTTCTATCATTTCAAAGTAAACCCAGCTTAACGTCGCAGGTTCCTTTTCACTCATTGGTGATTCTGGGCCTTATTCACAGTAATTCCATACTCTGTGATCTTCAACATTTATCTTACATTTAATATCCTAACTCTGTCTTAAATAGCCAAGGCTGTGATACATGGACCTCATCCTGTGTTTCCACAAAGTATTGAGCATTACCTAAGGGTAAGGTTTAGCACTTATCATTTAATTGAAGTTTTGTCTATTATGAAAAGGTGCAGGAAAATTATAGACATTCATTGTTTTGGAGGATTAATTTCTTTTTGTACATCCTTTGTTATTTATCTAATCTGGTAAATCCTGGCATGTGAAGAAAGAAAAATAAGAAAAGAAGTGTCTAATAATTCTCTGACAAGCTCACATATTATTAAATTACCACATTTCTGAAGGTAAACACCAGAGATGTAATTTTACAGAACTTCAGCATTTTCTTTCATTTAAAAATGTTTTACTGGCTGGTGCTGCGGCTCAATAGGCTAATCCTCAGCCTGCAGCGCCGGCATCCTGGGTTCTAGTCCCGGTTAGGGCGCCAGATTCTGTCCCGGTTGCTCCTCTTCCAGTCCAGCTCTCTGCTGTGGCCTGGGAAGGCAGTGGAGGATGGCCCAAGTCCTTGGGCTCTGCATCCACATGGGAGACCAGGAGGAAGCACCTAGCTCCTGGCTTTGGATCAGCGCAGTGCCATTTGGGGAGTGAACCAATGGAAGGAAGACCTTTCTCTCTGTCTCTCTCTCTCTCTCTCTCACTGTCTAACTCTGCCTGTCAAAAAAAATGTTTTACTTAGAAAAGGAAACTTGTTAATCAGCTCTTTTGCATGAGTCATTGTTACAGAATTTTCCTAAGTATGATTGGAGGACTATGAGTGCTGCTGAGAACATTTGGAAACCCGTGTGACAGGGAAAGACTGAGAGGGGTTCCAAATTCAAACAAAACAAAAACATGTAAGAGACTGAGAAGTATGCTACTAACTACCTCACAGATATTTCACGACACACCTTTCAATTAGAAGCATTTTAAATTCTGTATATTAATGCAGGTGCCAGAGGTATAGTGGTGATTATCTCTATAGTTTCCAGAGTGTTCTGTCCCCGTCTGATACACAAAGTGCTGTTTGGATATCACCGTATGAGACAAATCGGGTTTTCAAAATGAAACTCAATGATGCTATCTAAACTGCTCTTTGGCTTTGGAAAATATTTATGTGTCAGTGTGTGTCCACTGAGACACACACAGAGAGACAGAGAGAGACTGCACTGGGACAAAAAGAGGGAGGGAGGGAAACAAGAGATGGAGTTAAAAGCAGGGTTGGAGATGGAAAGTCTTGCAAAGTTAGACTTAGTAAGAAAATGATGTGTTGTTTACCTTGATGGTTAGCCAAGTATACCAAATACTTCATCTTCTAAAAATATTTCCTCAAAAATTAACCCTAACAAAAACTCACAAATTATGCAGCACAACCACTGATGATTCTACACTATTGAACTAAAGACAATTCTTGTTACACTGTGGCAAAGAACTTGCTGCCTTGTATCTATGCTCCATGACTTTATGGAAAAATTACAGTATGAATGATAGAAGTGTTTATTTTGTGGAATGAATTTCAAAATAGAATATTTAGGCTGTGGCATGTACAGAATCGGCCACTTCTATCATATTTAGAGTGAACCTTGGGAGCAGAAAGAATTGCAGCAGAAAGATTTGAAAAAAACTGATAGACCAACCAGGGAAGGAGCAAAGAAAATCAAGTAAAGGTGTGGCACAGAAATCTCTTGCCAAAGAGACTAGTGTGGGTAACAGTGAACTAGGATTTTATATCAGAACAGTAAGGAAAAAAAAATCTCATTGGCATCTCAGAATACTACTCTCCTCTTGCAGGTTCGAAGTTCTTCCAGGGCAGAATATTTTCATGAAACCTGGGGGTGTCCACAACTCAAGGCCACCTATAGATGTGTTTTCCAGCATTCAACCTGCAAAGCACTCCTTTGCTGCAACCTTGGCTCAAGTTGGCCACTCCTGTAGGTGGCAGACTTTTAGGTGTTGATGTGTTGCTGGTTCTACAGACAAGAAGGATAAAAGAATGGCGGGGAAATGGGAACTTCACTTGAGATTTCAAAGGGAAACCTGAGTAGACAGGAAGATGTTTGCATTAAGACTGGAGCCCAGGCAGGGAGCTCTTGATAGGATGATGCCCAGTACACTGCAAATATATCAGCTTGCAACTCCAGGGATCAGCTATTTGGGTGGCAACCAGCAAAGATACGTACAAGGCCTTGTAGGCCTATCACACACCACAAAATACTGTAGGGGCCGGCACTGTGGCATAGCAGGTAAAGCAGCAGCCTGCAGTGCTGGCATCCTTTAGGGGAGCCAGTTTGAGTCCCAGCTGCTCCACTTGCTATCCTGCTGTCTTCATGCCCCAGGAAAGCAGTGGAAGATGGCCAAAGTACTTGGGCCCCTGCACCTGCATGGGAGACCCAGAAGAAGCTCCTGGCTCCTGGCCTCTGATAGGCCCATTTCCCACCTTGTGGCCATTTGGGGAGTGAACTAGCAGATGGAAGACCTCTCTTTCTCTCTCTCTGTAACTCTTTCAAATAAATAAATAAATAATTTTTTAAAAAATACTAGATAAGTATTCACAAGAAGCTGCACTGAACACCTCTAACATTTTGTCTATAATTTTATATTTCAATTTTGCTTTGAATGTAGGGAACCAGAATGAAGTTTCGGGCTCCTGGCTTCAGTGTGGCTCAGTTCCATCCATTGTGGCCACTTGAGAGTGAACCAGTTAGTGGAAGATCTCTGTACCTCTCTACCTCTCAATTTTTCAGAGAAATAAATAAGTACATCTTTAAAAACATCATATTTAAATTATCATCAAATTTTGAGGCCTTAAATATGAAAATTAAAGTGATAATGATCATATTTGAGTTTATTCTACATCATATGACAGAAAGTGAAAGAAGATGTAAGTTTCAAAACAAACTGGAGATAACTTTCCTTTCTGACCCACAGCAGCCACCCATTTTATGAGTGAGTAGGAGAAAAATTGTGATTGTTTCCCCCAGAGACATTAATTATTGAAGTTAATTGCCACAAATTATTTCACAGATATATTAATTAATACTTGCAAGGCATGAAAAGTCTCACAAATTGTTGAGTCAGATGTCCTGACAATCTTTTATCTCCATAGAATAAGTAGATAGTGCTAACATTTCTAAAAAAGTAGAATAATTAATAGGGTTATTAAGAGGAAAATTAGACTCTATTTTATTTAAAGCAGTCTACAACACTTAAAATACTTTCATCATTGTCACTAGTTGCCTCTTGCTCCTAATTCTCCAGACACCCTACACATCAGACAGCCTAAAAGTTACCAAGATAACAAATGAAATTAAACTAGAAAATGTATTCAGTAGCTTTTCCCACATGATATTCAATTTAAATTCATAAACTGAAGTACAGTGCATTGAGATTTTCAAATTAAAATTAGGAGAAACTTAGTGAACATCTACTTTTTGTTTCTTTTTATTACTTAAAATGTTCTTATTCATGAAAAGTATGTTTTAAGAGTACACCTAGATCTCTGTAAAGATTGATGATTGGAAGAAATACTTCCACCTTTTTAAAAATATATATATACACATATTTATATTTGAAACATACAGTGTCAGTGGAGGAAGGAGAGTTGGAATGAGAAAGAGAGAGAGAGGGAGAGAGAGAAAGATCTTCCAGCTGTGGATTCACTCTTCAAATGACCACAATCACCAGAACTGATCCAGGCCAAAGCTGGGAGCTCAGACCTCCTTCCAGGTTTTCTACCTGGTTGGCAGGGGCCCAAGTGCTTGTGCCATCATCTCATGCATTCCTAGGCATAAAATTAGGGAGCTGGTTTCAAAGCAGAACAGCCAAGTACTTGAATTTAACTCTGATATAGGATGGCAGCCTCACAAGCAATGGCTTAACCTGCTGAGCCACAATACCAACCCCAGTTTCATTATTTTGGTAACAATTATGTTTACAGAAATTTTATGAGAGTTTGATTTTTTAGTTTCAAAGACAGTTAACAACCACTAAATTATTTACATATTCATGAAAATACTGGATGTTATAGAATTAAATATAAAGTAGGGATAAATACAAAATGATACAATGTTCCACAGGTCAGAAATATAGATGCTTATTTATTTAATGTTATGCTCACAAATATTACTTCTGACATACAATAATATTTGAAGGTAATCATTCATCCATGGGAAAAATAAAGATTGAATTTTTCTGGTTTCTACATATACTGATACTCTGGATGTGCTTGCTGTTCATATTATTAGTGTGTTTTCTATGAGTCTATTTCATTAAATGGGACCATATTTTGATAGAATTTCATTTCAGTGGTGTGAATCACCAGCATGTCGCTCCCCCTCTTCGTGGAGGAACGACACCAAACCCTGCCTAGGCTTCATATCCGAGTCACGGCACCATTATGTCGCTCCCCCTCTTCGTGGAGGAACGACACTAAGCCCTGCCTAGGCTTCATATCCGAGTCACGGCACCATTATGTCGCTCCCCCTCTTCGTGGAGGAATGACACAGAACCCTGCGCTGTTCTTTCGTCTGCTCGGCCCTCCCCGGGTTTGCTGCTGGTTCTTCCCGGGTTGGCTACTATCCCTTCCACCTCCGTGGAAGGGCAGTTCCCCCTGGCCGCATTCCCCACTTCCGCAGGGGAGCGGCACACCGCCGGCCGGCTTTCTTGGGGGCTGCACGGGTTCCCTTAGATGTTCCCCATAGATGTTCCCGGTGCATGCCGTCTCTCTCCTCCTTTATAGTCCTCCTCCGCCAATCCTAACTCGGCTGCCCACACGCCGAGTACGCTGCTCTCCTTCAATCAGGAGCAGGTCCTGCAGCTTGTCAAGTTGGTGAGAGGCAGCTGGGTAGAAGCTGTTGCCTCCTCTCCCAGCGCCATATTGTGGGAGAGCAGATGCATAGAATAAGTCTTAATTCCAGTAACTCAGTCTAGTCCGGTTTGCTCCCCACAGATCCCCCTTTCTTTTTATTTTTGGCGTTGATACGCGCCTGTCTTCGGTGTCCCGCGGCACACACTCTGCTCTACTTGCTAGAGTTGCCACAGGCTGTTACAAGTCCTATCAATCAGGAAAACCGAATCCGGGTCCTCTCTTCGCCATGTTGTGAGGAGGTTTTTAGGCGCTGATGTGTGCCTGTGTTCGGTGCCCTGCAGCGCATGCTTTGCTCTGCCTGCAGGGGCTTACAAGCTCTATCAGGCAAACCGAATCCAAGCCTTCTCATTGCCTTATTGTGGGGGAGACTTATTAGTGTTGGTTCGTGCCTATCTTCGGTGACCTGCAGCTCATACTCTGGTCGAGCTGCTTGCTGGCGCTTACCGCCTTAAATCAGGCAGACCGAATCCAAGCTTAATATTGTTGTATTGTGGGGAAGCCTTACTGATGTTAATTCGTGCCTGTCTTCGGTGACCTGCGGCGCATAAGCTGCTAGCTGCCCGCAGGTGCTCATCGCCTCACTTGATTAGGCAGACCGAATCCAAGCTCTCACATTGCAGTGTTGTAGGGAGGCCTTTTTATTTCTCTATTTCTCTATCTCCGGGCATTCCTATTTCTCCCATTTTACTTCTATCTTCCAGCATTCCTATTTTTCTCACTTTACTTCTAAACTTCTGTTTCTCTTATCCCTGCGGCTTCCCGCTCTCATTCTTATCCCCGCGGCTTCCCGGCTGCGCCCGCCCCGAGGCTGCTTCTCGGCGGCTTCCCGGCTGAGCCGCTTCAGCCTGCGCCTCTCTCATCTGCGCAGCTTCCCGGCTTTGCGCGGCTTCCCGGCGCCTCGCCCCACCGGCGCCCGCCCCGCGGCGGCTTCACGGCTCTGCGCGGCTTCCCGGCGCCTCGCCCCGCCGGCGGGTTCCCGGCTCTGCGCGCACGCTCCGCGGTCTCCACGCACTTCGCGCCCGCACCACGGCCTCGCACCAGCCCCGGCGTTCCCCATCTATTCACGCCCCGTGCTCTCTCTGCACGCGGCGGCTTCCGCGAATGTTTCCGCCACCACCGGCATTCAGTCCAAGTTCCCCGGACTAACCTGGCGAATTCCAACCTGGTGGCCCACGTCTCTGGTTCCAGATCTTCGCCTCTTGCTCCCCGGGGTGACCTGAAGAATTCCAAGGTGGCTTATATCTCCGCCTCGGCCTGCACTCGCGGCTTCATCCTCCCTAACATTTTTCTCTACCCGGTATGTTTCCCTAAGTTTTCTTCCAACAATATTCCTCCCTCATTTCTCCTGGCCTCTCCCCACAGTCCGTATCCAAGTCTAAGTTTCTTATAGGTTTCATTTTCACTTTCAACCTGCAGTCCGTATCTGAGTCTAAGTTTCTTCTTGCTTTCACTTTAAATCCTAACTTCTTTCCCACAGTCCGTATCCGAGTCCAAGCCTCCTCCAGGTTTCACTTTCGCTTTCAATCTCCTAGCTTCCCCGCCATAGTCCGCATCCGAGTCTATGAAAGCTTTCACTTTCGCTTTCAATCCTAACTTCTTTCCCACAGTCCATATCCAAGTCTATGCCTAGGCTTTCAATAGCTTCTTCCGGCACCTTTCTCGTCCGGCTTTTCCCTAGGCTCTTCGCTAGTCTCTCTCTCCGGTATTTTCCTGCTTCTTCCCGTTTCTTCCCTCCTAAGTTTCATATCCGTCCTAAGTTTCCTATCCGAGTCAGGTTTCCTATCCGAGCTAGGTTTCCTATCCGAGTCACGGCACCATTATGTCGCTCCCCCTCTTCGTGGAGGAACGACACCAAACCCTGCCTAGGCTTCATATCCGAGTCACGGCACCATTATGTCGCTCCCCCTCTTCGTGGAGGAACGACACTAAGCCCTGCCTAGGCTTCATATCCGAGTCACGGCACCATTATGTCGCTCCCCCTCTTCGTGGAGGAACGACACAGAACCCTGCGCTGTTCTTTCGTCTGCTCGGCCCTCCCCGGGTTTGCTGCTGGTTCTTCCCGGGTTGGCTACTATCCCTTCCACCTCCGTGGAAGGGCAGTTCCCCCTGGCCGCATTCCCCACTTCCGCAGGGGAGCGGCACACCGCCGGCCGGCTTTCTCGGGGGCTGCACGGGTTCCCTTAGATGTTCCCCATAGATGTTCCCGGTGCATGCCGTCTCTCTCCTCCTTTATAGTCCTCCTCCGCCAATCCTAACTCGGCTGCCCACACGCCGAGTACGCTGCTCTCCTTCAATCAGGAGCAGGTCCTGCAGCTTGTCAAGTTGGTGAGAGGCAGCTGGGTAGAAGCTGTTGCCTCCTCTCCCAGCGCCATATTGTGGGAGAGCAGATGCATAGAATAAGTCTTAATTCCAGTAACTCAGTCTAGTCCGGTTTGCTCCCCACACCAGCAAAACTGCCTGATCACACATTGAAATTTCTTGCTTACTGAAAATAATGTGTGTGTCTGTGCATATATTTGTATAACATATATATATGCATATATATATATATACACACACACATTATTAGATTAATAGTCTAGAAGGATGGGGCCAGTGCTGTGGTATAACCAGTGAAGCCATTGTCTGAAGTCTGGCATCCTTTATGGGCTCTGGTTGAGTCCCTGCTGCTCCACTTTCAATCCAGCTCTCTGCAATGTGCCTGGGAAAGCAGCAGATGATGATCCAAATCCTTGGGCCCCTGAACCCATGTGGGAGATCCAGAAGAAGCTCTAGGATTTTGGCTTTGGATGGGCCCAGATCTGGCCATTGCAGCCATTTGGGGAGTGAATCAGCAGATGGAAGACCTCTCTCTCTCTCTTCCTTGCCTCTGTCTCTGCCTCTCTGTAACTGTACTTTTCAAATAAATAAACAAACCTTTAAAAAAATCCAGAAGGATATTTATATAACACACATATGCATACATCTACTTAATATAGAACAAGAAATTTGCTTTTAAAATTCAGTTAACAGATTTTGTAGTTTGACTACATGATTCTTAAATATGATTAAAGCCTCTCATGTAAACTAACCATAATGTTTATGACCTCACATTTAAACATATAACTTCAGGGGAAGTAATTTTTATAGTATTAGACTGCTAATCTTCATATCATTAAACAGCCATTTGGGATGAAATAATGTAAGACTTATGTTCATTCAGGACCCAATTTAAAGTAGCAAGACTTAAAAATGTATTAAGTAATATATAATCTTTTAAAATTTTATTTATTTTACTTCTTTGCAAGGCAGAAAGACAGAGGCAGAAAATGAGAGCAGTATAGACAGAAAGACATACAAAGGTCTCCCGTCTACTGGTTCATTTCCCAAATGCTTGCAGCGACTGAGCTGGACTAGACTGAAGACTGGGGTCAGAAACTAAGTCCAGATGTTGAACATGAGGAAGAAGGAACGAAGCACTGATACTTGCTGGCTGTACATTAGCAGAAAGCTGAAATCAGAAGCAGTCAGGAGTGGAAGTTTGGCAGTCCAGGAATGAATATCTGCATTTTCCACTGCACCAATATAAATCCTGAATATCATGTTCTACATAGTCTACCTGCATTTTTGTATTCCTCCCTATTCTGTCTGCAATGTTTTTCATATGGTATAGTAGATTGAATTGTGTCCTTCAAAAATGATATGTTATTATCATGACCAATTGTATCTGTGAACATGACCTTATTTGAAAATATAATTTTTTTTCAGATATAATCATTGTTGAGATCACATTGGATTAGAGCAAGTCCAAAATGCAATGATTGGTATCCTAAGGAGAAAAGAGGAAACATGTACGAAGAAAGGTCATGGGAAGATGCTGACATTGGAATGAAACAGTAAAAAGCATCTAGGGATTTCTGAGAGCCACCAGAAACTTTGAAGAGGTGAGGGAGGATTATTCTCTAGGATCTTCAGAGGAAAAATGACACTGTTGACTCCTTGAGAACCTTGAGAGAATACATTCCTTTTTTCACCAAGTTTGCACGATTTTGTTATAGCAGGCAAAGGAAACTGGTACATATGAGTATCTCCTATTGGCTTTTAAAAACTCACTTCAGTTACTACCTCTGCAGGGCAATTTCATGACTTCCCTACTCTGAATTGGATATTGATAACTGCTTCCTATATTATCCATTTGCGTTAGAAAGGTTTTTTTTCATTTGCTTAATTACTCATACATACTATTTCATGAGCTTTTTCAACAGGTTTCTATTTCTAATCCAGTGACTGGAACACAGTAGATCTGAAACAGAGTGATGTATGACTAAATGTATGACATGCTATTAATCCATTCTGGGCACTAGTGCGTAGGATGATCTCAGTGAGCATCCCTAACTTTCTCTGTTCTATTTCATTCAAACAATGAGCAAATCTCATTTACCAGAAGCTCAGCTTTTCTTCTTCAAGTTTGAGCCCTATCTCTACTTAGTCATTTTCAGATTTTTCATGAACACTTTTAATTATTTCTTATGTTGTTTCAAAAAAGTAAAACTCTTAGTTTGTTCATCAACCATGATATTTGCCTCTGAATGTTCATCACTTCTAACATTCAGGCAGTAAAATGAAACTATTCTTTGCAGCAGCTCTATAAAAAGCGATCTCTAAGCCATTGAAATTTCGAATGATTTTAATTAACTCTATTGATCTAGTGCATATTTATTGACTTTTAATTGCATTAAGTGGCTAAAAGGGAACCGAGATGAAAGAGTCAAATATTGTTTTCAACTTTTCTCAAAAATTGCAAAATAGATCCTATTCACTCATTCTGGCCATTGTCGACACAAGTATCTAGAAGCATTTCTGAAATGAGAAACATTGTCTCCTAATTTCAAAGTACTATTGTAGTTATTCCTATAGGGAATAAGTTGTGCTTGGAGTCATTCAAGACGCATGTGAAAAGGTACATTTAAAAACACTTTTGAGAGCCGGCGCCGTGGCTCAATAGGCTAATCCTCCACCTTGCGGCGCCGGCACACCGGGTTCTAGTCCCGGTTGGGGCGCCGGATTCTGTCCCGGTTGCCCCTCTTCCAGGCCAGCTCTCTGCTATGGCCAGGGAGTGCAGTGGAGGATGGCCCAGGTGCTTGGGCCCTGCACCCCATGGGAGACCAGGAAAAGCACCTGGCTCCTGGCTCCTGCCAGGATCAGCGCGGTGCGCCGGCTGCAGCGGCGGCCATTGGAGGGTGAACCAGCGGCAAAGGAAGACCTTTCTCTCTCTGTCTCTCTCTCTCACTGTCCACTCTGCCTGTCAAAAAAAAAAAAAAAAAAAAAAAAAAAAAAACACTTTTGAGTAACCCACATATGCTTACAAAAAATATGATTGAGTGAATGTCCCCAAATATGAAACAGAAAAGGGGGTTGATACGTGGTTAATGACCAAAACTGTTTAAAAGCACTTTGGATGTTTCAAGTCTTTTATTGGAAGCATTTACAAGTGAAAGGAATTTTATTTGCAGTTAGTTTATATGGGAAAATAATACTTAAGACTTTTTGGAGGGTGGTCTCATAGAGGCTAATAGTTAGAAACAGATGAAATGACAGTGGGTGGGTAAGTGGAATTTTGTAGAGATAAGGTCAAGACCACCATCACATGCATAAAACATGTCAACTGCTTTCTAAGTATCTCACTCTGTGTTAATATTCCTTACTTACCATAGTAATGGTAAGACCCATAAAAACGTGTTTTATGCTTTTTGAAAACTATAAATGAACTTCAGCTAATGGTTGTGTTCTTTCTTTTGTGAAGAGTTTATTAGCTAGTTGTAACATAATTAGTACAATTCAGCATTTGAACAGGTTTCTTATTTTCATTGACATTGTGAAGTGAGCACTGTGGGGGAATCTAATGGTATCCATTTGGAAAAATGATGGGGATGCACTCATTTCCTCTCTGAACTAAGATTTAAATTTCAAGTTTCCTCCAAAAAAGCTTGAAACAGCACTTCAGAGAAGTGATTTAGCAAACATTGCTGTAATATTTCATGGTTGAATGAAAATTTGAATTTGAAATGGAAATCAAGTTCATTCATGAGGTCCTCTTACAGTAATAATATATCATTTTAATAATAAGCTGCCTAGACATCTAATGTCAGACGAGACAATGGTAATTTCGGTGCTTTATATCAATTGTATTCATCAACATAATTATACTTTTCTGACCATAATTGAGTATGTTAAACAAGAAATCTGACAGCCTAAAAAGGAATGTTGGAAAGCATCTCAGGTATAAAGATTAATTTTCAAGAAAGGAAATCACAGTACTGAAAATAAAGTGATATGATTGCTTTAAAATATAATTGGTAGTTACCCAATTTAATTATTAGAATGTGATTAGAGCAGCAACAGTAGTGATGGGGAAAAAGTTATGTCATTTGAAATATGCAACAAATGGATTCATAGATCCATTTTTACTTAGATCATATATTCCAATTAATATTTTACTGTGTAGCAGCACTAATATAAGAAAAATTATTTTCAAATATCTTTTAAAAATTCATCAAAGGAATTGCCATGTATTGAAAGAGTATGTTTGAGAGATTTCAGGGAAGATGAATGGGAAGCAGCTGGAGCCTGCCCCCTCCCAACACTGCGCTGGAAGAATTTGTGTGATATATGTACACCAGAACTTGAGAATCCATTGAAGGCTTGGATAGCAGATTGCTAATTCTGGTGAATTTCAGCACGTGGCACAGTAAAAACTACCTATCTTTCAATTCCAGTCCTACAGCAGGCAGCTCTGTACCTCTTCCTAGAGCAGCCTGTGTGTAGCTGGTGGGACCAGGGTGACAAAATGGATGATGTTCATTTAATATTAAGTTTCTGTGTTCTGATCATCGATTGCTGCTTCTGATCATAGAGGTTCGCATAATGGTCATTATTTTTGCACATTTTCCTCTGGCTAGAGAGATTTACAGGGTATTTAAAGATTATTTTTTTGAAAAGATTTATTTTTTTGAAAGGCAGAGATGCAGAGAGTCATTTGAAATACGTCTCTCTACAGAGAGACATAGACAGGGGCAGAGTATAGACACAGAGATAGACATAGACAGGGGATTCCATGAAGGTCTCCTACCTGGATGCCAAGGATCCAAATACTTGACCCATCTTCACTGCTTTCCTAGGCACATAGGTAGATAGCTGGATTGGAAGTGGAAATATTGAGACTTGAACTGGTGCTTATATGGGTGCTGGCATTGCAAATAATAACTTAACTAGTTGTGCCACAGTGCTAGACCCTGTTTAAAGGTCTAACATCCCGTTTTTCTTTCCTTCATTTTTTTTTTTTCTCTTTCAAATTTTGGGAGCCAGACTTTTTAAAGAATAAGGAGTTCAAAAGCCATTGCCTGAGGCTGACACTTTGGCATGGGGGATAAAACTGCTGCTTGAGACTCCTGCATCCCATATGGTTTCTGGTTCCAGTACTGCTTTCTCCATTTATATCCTCGCTCCCCACTGTGGGCTTGAGAGAGCAGTGAAATATGACTCAACTGTTTGGACCCCTACACTCACATGGGATTCCAGGAAGAAGCTTTTGGCTCTTGACCTTGTTCTGACCCAGCCCTGGCGGTTGTAGCCATCTGGGGAGTGAACCAGCAGATGGAAGATCTCTCTCTGTCTCTCTCTCTTCTCTTTCTAAACCCGCCCCCACTCCTGTTACTCTGTCTTTCAAATAAATAAGATAAAGCCTTTTTTTTTTTTTGACAGAGTGCACAGCGAGAGAGAGAGAGAGAGAGAGAGAGAGGTCTTCCTTTTCCATTGGTTCACCCCACAATGGCCACTGCGGCTGGCGCACCACGCTGATCCGAAGCCAGGAGCCAGGTGTTTCCTCCTGGTCTCCCATGCGGGTGCAGGGCTCAAGCTCTTGGGCCATCCTCCACTGCATTCCCAGGCCACAGCAGAGCGCTGGACTGGAAGAGGAGCAACCAGGACAGAATCCAGCGCCCCGAACGGGACTAGAACCTGGTGTGCCGGCGCCGCTAGGCAGAGGATTAGCCTAGTGAGCCGTGGCGCCAGCCAATAAAGCCTTTTTTTAAGAGATTGCTTCAGTCATTGTGGCCATTTGGGGAGTGACCCAGTGGATGGAAGATCTCTTTCTGTCTATACCTCTCTGTGTAACTCTTTCAAATAAATAAATCTTTAAAAAAAGCATCCAATCTGAGAGAGAGACCTTGCGTATAAAAGATCCAGCACTTGCAAACTTCCCTGACATCTCTCTGAGTTCCCCTCCTGACTGCTGCAACAGGAGGTCTTTCACTTTCAATAAATCGCTGCTTTGTTCACTGTCCCTGTCCATATGGAAATTCTTCAGCATGAGACAAGAACCAGCATAGTCCTTATCAGCCTGAACCACCGTCATAAATTAAAAATGTTTTTAGGGCTCCAGTGTTGTGGCAAGGTGGGTTCAGCCACTGCCTACATGTCAGCATCCCACAAGGGCAACAGTTCAAGTCCTGGCTACTCCACTTCTGAAAACGCTCCACACTGATGTGCCTGGGAAAGCAGTAAAGGATGACCCAAGTGCTCAGACCCATGTACCCAAAAGGTAGATCTGGGTGAAGCTCCTGGCTCCTGGTTTCAGGATGGCACAGTCCTGGTTGTTGCAGCCATTTGGGGAGTGAATCTGTGGATGGAGGATCTCTCTCTGCCTCTCCTTCTATCTCTGTAACTCTGACTTTCAAATAAATAAATAAATCTTCAAAAAATTGTTTAGTAAAAAATGCATTTAGCCTCTCCTGAGTTTGCAATCAAGAATGTAGGATTTTAACATAAAGTGTGTTTATGGCTGTGTGGGAAGTACAGGACAAGGGCAGAGAATCTAAGTTTACTCATCAGCGTTTGTTTTTCAGAATATGTTTCAGAAGGTTTATCTTATAACATTGCACTCAAAGATGCAAGGAAACACTCTCAGTCAGAGCTTGAAATATACAAGTGTGCAGTTGTGTATTGCTAAAGCAGGAAGGGCCCCTTGGCTCCCACTTCCTACATCCTGGAGACTTCTTTAACCCTGGCTATAAAAACTCCTGCAAAATACTTCTTAGGGAGGTAGTATTCTTTATACCTTCCCAGTATTTCCTTTACTTTTCACAAATTAATAAAGGAATCCTTTGAATAACTCCCATTTCTGGCTCAATATTTGTCAACACTCCAAATGAACAGATTCCTGTGTCTGCTAACAAGTTCCTAAAGGACCCCCTTTAAATTTTTACTTTTGTTTTTGATTCTTAAAATTTCATGTAAAGTGCAATGTTTGAATGTAAAATATGTCTGAAGATTTCAGGAACAACTTAAAATAATTAATACTGTAGAATCATCACTGATTTAATTTGTAGTAGAGTCAAGAAAAATGTGATCTCACCTAAATTATAAGAAGGGTGGTTACCAGAGTCTGGGGAAGGAAAGGGTAAGTGAAAAATGGAGAAAGTTTGATTGATGGGTATAAAATTAGGAGTAAGAATTTCTGGGATTTTTATTGTACAGTAGGGTGACTATAATGTTTATATACTATATATCAATAAAATTTCCAAAATTTAGAAGATAGAATTCAAGAAGTTTTCATGGGGCCGGAGGCATTGTAGTACAGCTGGGTAAGCTGATGCCAGCAATGCATCATGGATTGAAGTGCTTGCTGCTCCACTTCTGATCCATTTCCCAGGGAATGCTCCCGGGAGGGCAGGGGAACACGGCCTGAGTGCTTGTGCCTCTGCCACCCCTGTGGAAGAGCTACATGTACTTTCATGAAAGCTCCTGGCCCACCCCTATTTGTTGTGGTCCTTTGGGTGTGAACCAGCAGATGGAAGAGATTCTTTCTCTTTTACTCCCTGTTAGTTTGTATTTCAAATAAATAAAAAATAAATCTTGAAGTTTTCACTATCAAAATGTTAAATGTTTGAGGAGATAAATATTATTTCATCTGACTGAACATTATACAATGTGTAGCCATATTGAAACATCACTTGGTACCCCATAAATAAGTAAAATTTTTATTTGTTAATCTTTAAAAACCTTTAAAATTTAAAAAATAATAGCATGGATTAGAAGACAAAGAGTGTTACACCTACTTTGTGAAGTTGTAATATTGAATAAATCACTTAAAGGATGTAATGTGTTTAGAATGGAACACTGCCTCATAGCTGCATCTTTAAAACAGGGAAAATGTTACAATTTCAGCATAGGAAATGCATTGAAAGAGAAGCCTTAATGCACCAAAAAAAAAAAAAAAAAACAAAACTATTCTAGGTTCCAATTAATATAGTTTTACACTTTTATACAATAGCTCAAACAAATCTCAGAAGAGAAAATAATCTTCTCATCTCCTTTATATAGCAGGCAAGAGGTAGGAAGGACTTCCTATCAAACCCTTTCAAACTTTTACATAGCACAGCTCACATCTAATATACTCTCTATCCTAGATAAAATAATTGTAACTGAAAGAATCATTGTACCCCAAAATCTTGTTCTTAATTTTACAAGTCATCTAATATTTCAAATACAATGTATTTTTAAATTTAACTTAACTTCTACTTCTGATACATAAAAAATTATATTATTTTAGGGTGTTATGTGATGATTCCATGCATGTAATACACTGTAATAATATTCAAATCAGAGTAACTATATATATCTCCTCATTTATTATTCCTTCATGGCAAAAACATTGAAAAGCTTTTTTCTCTCTTTTTCTCTAGAAATATATATAGCATATTATCACTATCTATGATCACCTTACCATACAATAGAACGCCAGAACCTCTTTGTCCATTCTACCAGTAACTTTTAAGTAACTTTTTATTGTCCCTCCCTCATTCTTCCTATGATCTAATAACTACCTTTCTTCTCTCAACTACTTTGAGACCAACTTTTTAGATTCTACATAAGTGAAATCATAGTACTTGTCTTTCTGTGGGTCATTTTCTTCAGATATTTGCAGCTAGCTGTCACTACAGTTTCTATAGGTTACCACACCCAGTGGCTTGGTGATGTTTCAGCCTGCGACTTGCTTTAGCCAGTGAAATCAGAGCGCTTATGATACCTGTCACAGTAATGTTATATGTTACAGCAGAACAGATTTATTGGAGTTGTGTGATTCAATTCAGCCGCTTTCTCTTTCTCTCTTCTTTAAAAAGGAGCATGTTCCTCATAAGGGTTTCTCCTCCAGCTTGAGTCCTGAAATAGACAATCTGACACAATTTGAGCTAAAGTGAGACATGCTTCTTTTTTGACAATCTATCTGTAGTTATGAAATATGTTTTATTATAAGCTGCTGAAATTTTAAAGTTGTTTCCTCGATAGCAGAGGTGCATAATGATGTAACTTCTAAGATACAAGACAGAAAAATGATATAGTTGCTTACTATTGCACTTCAATGTTTGAACCCAGTATGTAGGGTTATCTACTTCTATTCACCCTGTCTTTACTCAGCTTACTCTAAACTACAATGGTGGTTTTGTTATTTTGTGCTTTAGAATATTTGCTTAGTTGTAAGTGACCAGAAATGTAGTGCAAAAATGCTTTGAAAAGAGAAAGTAGGAATTTTTCATATACGTACATCAAAATCCATGAAGTTCAAGCACAAATAATATCTGGAAACTAAACCATTATTTTCGGGACTCAGCCTCCAATGATATTCTCTTGAGAACTCATTGTCAAGATATCAGTGACATCGTGATGGCTGCCAGTCACTCTTTGCTTAAATACTCTGAGGCACTATTACAATAATAACAGACAACACTTAAAGGCTAACAATTTATTGTATGCTCTTATAAGGTATTTACATGAAATAAATCATTCCCCTAGTAATAATATGAATTATAAATTAATATCTGAATTTTTATATAGAAATGAATGCAAAGAAAAATAAGATGCCTTCAATAGTCACTATTAACAAATATCTAACATAAAATATTAGACTATTTAAAATACTGGACAAAAGTCTAAAGGCTCACTTTTAATAATTCAAATTTTGTTATATGGTCATTGGCTCACAGATTGGCTAGGCCAAAGTCAGATGCTAGGGACGTCATCTGTATCTTCCATGTAGATGGCAGGGACACAAACTGAGCAATAATCCTCTGTCTCCCAGGAGGAACATCAACTGGAAGCCGAATCAGAAGCAGCATAGCCAGGATGCAAACCAAGCGCTTCCATATAGGATAGAGGAATTCCAAGTTGGTAACCCATGCCACTGCCCTAAATGCTCATCCCCAAAATCTTTATCTTTACAACATTTAAAAAGATTTATTTTATTTATTTAAAATTCAGAGAGAGAGAAGAGAAAGAGAAAGAGAGCAATATTCCATCCACAAGGGTCACTCCCCAAAAGTTGGAAATAGCTGAATCAGAGCCAGGTCTAATCCAGGAGCTCCATCCAGGTTTCCCATGATTGTGACAGGGGCCCCAAATACTTGAGCCATCTCACACTGTGCTCCCAGGTTCGTTAGCTGGGATATAGATGAGAAATAAAGGGACTAAATTGGAGGCAGTACAGCTGGGACTGAAGCAGCTCTCTGATACTGGATTCCAGCCGTGCAGGCAAAGTTGCTTACTGCTGCACCACTCCAAGAACTTAAATATTTGAGATTTGTATGATATTTGCAAGCTAAAACACTAGCTTGACAAATATTCAAGGATACTGAAAGACAACATGAGATTACTGACTCAGAAACACAGCACTTACTACTCATGTTGTAGTAAACAGTAGGTACTGCATGTTTTCATCAACACTATCTCAACAGCCTTAGAAGGTGACACAACATTTGAAATAGGGGAACTTGGATGTCAAAGGGGTGGGCCATGCATTCAGCTTACAGAATCCACAAAGTTATTTATGCTGCACTGTTTGTCTTAGTAGTAAATCAAAAGAGAAGACACATTTAAGAAAGTGTTAGTTTAAGTTCACATTGATCAATTGACTAAAATATCTAGGATCTTATTACTAATGCTACTATTTTGATGTCAAATCTCATAAATATAACATGTTGTGATAGAAAATTTTGCTTGATTTTAGGAGTAATGAAAAGAATAGTTAGGTACAATTAGTATTGGATTAAATATTATTTTATTAAATTCACATATAAAATCTCAACAAGAAGTTTCTAATTATTTACAAGCTTTTTAAACTCATTTAACAATATCTTTGTGAGTGTGTTGAGGTGCAGTCAACAAGGCATCACTTATAAAACTTAAACAATTGCTAATATAACAATGATGTGGCCGGCGCCGTGGCTCACTAGGCTAATCCTCCGCCTGGTGGCGCCGGCACACAGGGTTCTAGTCTCGGTCAGGGCGCCAGATTCTGTCCCGAATGCCCCTCTTCCAGGCCAGCTCTCTGCTGTGGCCAGGGAGTGCAGTGGAGGATGGCCCAAGTGCTTGGACCCTGCACCCCATGGGAGACCAGGATAGGTACCTGACTCCTGCCATTGGATCAGCACGGTGCGCCGGCCACAGCGCGCCGACCACGGCAGCCATTGGAGGGTGAACCAATGGCAAAGGAAGACCTTTCTTTCTGTCTCTCTCTCTCACTGTCCACTCTGCCTGTCAAAAAAAAAAAAAAATAATAATAATAATAACAATGATGCAGTACTCAAGTTTATTTAAAGGAAGAAATTAGTGTTATTTTATTTGTGTGATAAGAACAGACTTAGTCCACAGGCCTAAAGGATAAATTATCTAGATATTTAACTTTTTTTTTTCCAAATTGCTTTTCTATACCAAGCCCTCACTCATTTTCTAGTAGCCTTAGAAGCTCAATTCATACAGAAGCTCAACTCCTATTTTTCTTAGAGCTCTTCTTAGGACAGTGTATCATGGCTCTCCATTCCTTTGCTCTTTTAGTCCAACTGTCTTCCAGTTGTTCACATGCCTCAGAAGGATATGAGGATCCTCGTGATGCAATCAGGTCTGAAGTGGGTTCTCCAATGCACTACTTCTCTGGGTCATCCCTTCTTACCTGGGTACCAGAGGGGTCAGGGAAGGAAAGGAATCACACATCTTGTTCTTACTAATAGCTATCTTTTCATATCTTTGTACAGATTTGTTGCTGCTTTTGTTCAGAGTATATATTTCCAAATTATAAAATACAATCTCCATCTGCTTCCTAGCTATAATTTCTACTGCCACATCTTTTCTCTGAAATTGAATACTATTGTTTTTTAATTCAGCAACATTTGAAACCCAGTATGTACTAGAGACTGTTCTAGGCACAATGACAATAGAATGTCCCTGTTCTTGTGTGTTACACTCCAAAAGATAATAGGTCAAGTATGATAAATGGTACAAGGAAAAAATAAAAGAAGAGGCATAGAGAGTGACAACTATGAAGGAAACTTTTGAGTTTTCAGGAAAGCCCTTACTGTAATGTGAAATTGAGGTGTGATTCAAAGAAATTATAGAGGAATATTTTTGAAAAATTGTTACTAGCAGAGGGGATAGATTTCATAAGTCCCAGGTATCTATTCCTATCTTGCTAGTAGTAAATTTTACTTACTAGTAGTAGTTTTACTCTGTACAATTTCTCTTTTGATTTTTTAATTACTCCATTTAAGAAAGTAACAGTAAAAACAGGATACACTGAGATTATGAGAAAGCCAAAGTTGTTAGAAGTGGTTAAATTAGTTTATTCTAGTGGGTAAAAACTTATTTAAGTGAAATTAAAGAAAATTAGACAAGGAAATTAAGTATTTCTATTTCAAATGTGTATATTCCCTTATTAAATTATATTGAATCACTGTATTGTAAGCATTGGGAATTTTTTGTTTGTTTCCAAAGTATGAGTCAATTATAAAAGGAAAATCATAGTGAACTCTAGAGAAGTTAGAATTCTAATTATATAAGAAGTTAGAGTCATATTTTCTCAAGTTCTTTAAGCATTTTATGATCATTAGCACTTTCATAGTACTCCTAGGAGTGTAGCATGTGGATAACAGAGACCTATTTTAAAGTGACCAATTAAAAGAATTAGAAAAAGGCTAACTCATTTTCAGTTTAATAAGGGAACCCATACTAGAATCTCAGTATATGTATCCACTACACTTTTATGGTAAGTTTATTTGTTAATATTTTCTGCAGGTAAGATTTAGAATTGTGTCAAAATTAGAATTTCAAGACAAATTACATGTCTTTTTAATGGGAAGTCTTTAGTTTTATTAAATAAAAAATCATTGAGAATAAAACCTCATGATAATACCTGTTGTGTATTTTCTATTGCTTGTAGAGAGTTTATATTAACAGTATTTGTAAGTCAGTTCTTTAGTCTGTGCGAAAGAGCAACAGCCTCTTACCATGTGGTGAATTTTATTGAAATTTGCAGACGGTAGTAATCAGCATTTCTATTACAGTAATACTGTGTCCTCTGGAACTGAGAAAACCACGGCCAAGAGAAACTTGCAAAGTTTGTTCTGTCAGAAAAAAATGTAACAATTCTCAATTTATATTTTATTCTATGACAGGTGCATTCATTTGTTTGTTTATATTTGTTGACTCTATGAAAAAGTAATATTATCTACATTGTGCTTTGGAAATCTGAATCTCGTCAGGTAAAGGAGTTTCTAAAGTCTGATATCCTAGTGCCATTAGAGACTTAACATAATGTATTATTTACTCCATCAATAAACAGGATATTCAAAAGATAGATGGGGTGCAAATGTGCCAAGTTAAGAGATTATATATTTTATTTTCCTTGTCGCAAAGTTTGCTACTGTTAAAAGATAAGCTAGAAACTGGTTATGAATTTTCTTTATTTTCCCAGTACTACTTTCTTTTATGTTTCCTCCCAGGATAATTGATCATCTCCAGAGAACTATCTGTCCAGTTATACCATGAAAAATAGTAAAGTCTCTTTAAAGGTGGGGAATGTATTCCTTTCTCTTTGGAAATGCCAAAATTGTTTTATTATATTAAATATAGGCTTTGATTTTTAAAAGAAAATTCATAACGCTCTTCCAAACAATAGCTATGCAGTTTGGATAAAAGACAGCTTCCCTTAATGTCACACATGCTTCCCTTAGACTTGGGCTGTTGCCAACTAACACTGCCACAAAAAAAAAAAAAAAAAAAGAATCTCAGAACTCTTACATTGCTGCCACCATTCTTCTGAGCAATTGATGTGGGCCAGAGAAGAAAAGAGGTAGCAAAGGGTACAGATAGCCTTCATTTATTTTATTTAAAAGGCAGACATACAGAGAGGCAGAGGCAGAAAGAGAGAGAGGGAAAAAGAGAGATGTCTTCTATGCACTGGTTTACTCCCCAAATGGCCACAACAGCCGGAGCTGCCCTGATCCGAAGCCATGAACCTGGAACTTCTTCTGGGTTTCCCATGTGGATGCAGGGTCCCAAGTGGCCCAAGTGCAAGTCCAAGGTCCCAAGTGGCCATATGGTCACTGCTTTCCCAGGCCATAGCAGAGAGCTCTATTAGAGGTGGAGTAGCCGGGACTTGAATCAGTGCCTATTTGGAACGCTGGCACTGCAGGTGGCGGTTTTACCCACTACACCACAGCACCAGCCCCACATATAGCCTTTATTTATAAAATCTCCAGGGATTTCAAAACTGTTATGTTGACTCACCGGTGCTTGGTTAGAATTAATTAATAGTCTAGTTGAAAACTAATGGAGATAGAGAAATACACAGAACCTTTACATTTCAAGATAAAATCATTTCTTGATTTTAAGCTCATAAATTAAAATAGAATTTACATGAGATTTGCCTAAAATAATTAAGCATTTCTGTGTCTCTTGATTATATCTGTAGTATGTTATTTATGAAAATACATTTGATCATATCTCCTAAGGCAAAACATGATTTTGAAATTCATAAAGCTCTAGGAAGTCTAGCATGAGTTAGCAGCTTTACAGGTAACAAAATGTTCCTTTGTTTTATGTATTACTGGTTACATCCTATTACTAGATGACTCTGTTCTCGTAACTGAACTTTGTCATTTCTGTGAGCTTTATTTCAAGAAAAATAATATATTACACTTTATGAATTTTAAAAAGATAATAGAATTTCTCATTTAATTTTCTTGCATAAGTAGGTGAGAAATATAGCACAAAACTATTGTATAGTAAAAGTCCTCCTTGTTTCCAATTCTTATTAAATGTAGCACACTATCTGGAATATCTACTTGCATATTTAAATGCTTTATTTCCTTAACTCCAAATGATGCTAATCAGTTTTGTGATATTTTAAAAATACTGATTTAAAGTACTTGGTGGATTTCTATTAGAATAGCACAGACTTTGAGAAAGAATTTTGTATTTTAATAAACATATTATCCATGAATGTTAGATACTGTTCATGTTATATATGCATATTATTTTATTAAACTATTATATGTTAATATAAGCTTACAGGAGTGGATTATCAATTAACATAAACATTTGTCTGATAATTTATAGTAAATTAGCATACCATTTAAAGATTGCTATTATGCAACATGTTTAAAATCTTAGTTAATAAGTTTCAAAAATTAATGCAACTCAGGTTGCTTTCATGAGTTCTGTGAAGTAAACAATGAATGCTATAGATGGCAACAATAAATATTTTCAATTATATTATTAATTTTATCACATTTAAATTGAAAAAATTCTACCATTTTCATGATTTTAATTTTTAATGAGACCAATTGATTATTATTTTATAAGCAGTGCTAGCTTTACCCTAATTGAATTACTGTATTCTTGATATCTACTTGAAAATATCACACCAGAACCTAAAGTTGAGGAGCACAAGGAAGAGGAGTAGAAAATCAGCAGAAAAATTGTCAGGATAAAAATCTCATGTAGGGATTTCCCTTTGTATGATGTCCAGTTCTTTGCATTGTTGGACTTCTATGGTAACTTTGACTTCCTTTATCCAACATAGAAAATTCAGGGAGCCTTATTCATGACTAAGTTTAATATTATTGGTATTGTTAATAGTGGAGTACATTTCAAAATATGTTCAAAATGAACTGTTGCACTTCTTGAAAAATATTTTTGGTGATGGACTTTTGTCAAACATACAAGAAAATTATTATGAAAACATAGGTCAGAAAATGCACTGGCTGGCATTAAACACTTCTCTGCAGAAGCCAGAGGTAAGCTATGGAAGAACGAAGCTGATAATGAACAAGACCAGGATGACAAGAATTGTGTGACTATGATTTGACTTCTTTTAAGACAAGAGAGCATCTGTTATTCCTGTCCATAGACTTGTAAAAGTGACTCTACACAGTAATGCTCAAGAATGGACTGATATACAAAAAAATCAACAAGGACATTCTTCTCCGATCTGGAAAAATAAGATGGCAAAATTCATATAGAAACCACAAATAGCTAAAGCATTCAGAAAATCAAATACAAAGCCAGAGGTATCACAGCACCAGATTTCAAGACATACTATAGGACAATTATAATCAAAACATCCAGATACCTGCACTAAAATAGACATGTAGACCAATGGAACAGAATAAAAACCCTAGAAATCAATCCATGCATGTATCACCAGCTAATCTTTAACAAAAGAGCTAAAGTTAACCTCTGGAGCAAGCAGAGTCTTTTCAACAAATGATTCTGGGAAAACTGGATATCTGCATTCAGACATATGAAATAAGATCCCTACAATACACTTTATACAAAAATCAACTCAACATGGATCAAGGAACTAAATCTATGACCTGATGTCATCAAATTACTAGAGGAGAACATTGGGGAAACTCTGCAAGACATTGATATAGGCAAAAATTCCTTGGGAAAGACCTCAGAAGTACAGGCAATAAAGAGAAAAATAGAGAAATCAGATTACGTCCAGCTAAGGAGCTTCTGCACTGCAAAGGGAACACTCAACAAAGTGAGGAAGCAACTGACACAATGTGAGAAAATATTTGCAAACTATGTAATTGAAAATGAATTTATATCCATAATCTATAATGAGCTAGAGAAACTCTACAACAACAAAACAAACAATCCAGTTAAGAAATGGGCAAAGGATATGAACACAAGCATTTTTTAAAGGTTGAAATTCAAATGGGCAACAGACACATGGAAATATGCTCAGGATGAACAACCACCAGGTAAATGCAAATAAAAACCACAATGAGGTTTCACCTCGCCCAAGTTAGAAACAATAAATACTGTGAAACATGTGGGTAAAAAGGTAGGTACACTAAAGCATTGTTGCCGGGAATATAAAATAGTACGGGCATTGTGGAAGACACTATGGATATTCCTCAGAAACCTCAAAACAGATCCATTATAGGATCCAGCTATCCTGCTCTTGGGAATTTACCCAAATGAAATGAAATCAATATATGAAAAGTTACTCACTGTTTATTTCAGCTCAATTTACAATAGCTAAAATGTGGAAACAACCAGATGTCCTTCAACTGATGACTGGATAAAGAGAATATGTTCAATACACAATCGGATACTACTCTGCTGTAAAAAAGAATGAACTGGAATCCATTATATGTAGTGAAATAAGCCTTTCCCAAAGTGACACATATCATGTTTTCCTTGTTCTGTGGTAACTCATAGAGCATAAAAATGTAATACATATGATCAAAAGTAAATGTCTCAACTATTGAGGAACAATGTTTTTTTTTTCTTTTTGTTGTTGTTCATACTATTTGTTAAATACTTTACTTAGTGGAAGGGCAGGCTTACAATTATAAAATGAACTGAAAGTATTTCATGGTAAAATTAAAGGAGTAAGAAGAAGGAGGATGGAGAGTGGGGGAGGGCAGAAGGCAAAGTAATGTGAGAAGTACCACTATGCTCCTAAATCTGCATATATAAAATAGATGAAATTTATTCACTTTATATAAAAAATCATTAAAAATAAAGCTTGCTTGTATGGTTTCTGATAGATGCTGCAAAATTTTTGAAAACAATTATACAATGGCTTAAAATGCAGTCTAACAGAGTTTTCTGTTATGTCCCTGGATGTTTTGGCACAGAGTTTGAGAATCACACATGCAGAGCATTGATCCTCTAGTGAGATATCCGTGATGTTTTCCCTATTTTTCTTATTACAACTAATTTCTCAAACGAACCATTGCATGTTGACCAAGATTTTGAGTCACTTAGCAGTTATCTTTGTGGACTCTTCTTACTGGCTTGTTACTGGTAGTTCAAACTTGCACAGGAGTAGTTTCACTAGAGAGGCTAGAACAACCAGTGCAGCTACAATTGATGATGGATAGTAATCTTCAGAGAAATGAAATGTTGGAGAAATCTTCATGGCACTGTATATAATTATTAATTTTTACAAGATAAAATATATACGGTTATGATATAAAATGGAAATATAACACTCTGAACTTCTGTGGTAATGCATTATATTTCATGCGTATTTTATCGTTTACTCCTTTAGCTGTACCTTGTAGGTGATAACATTATTTTAATTTCTACAATGAGTAAACTGTGGTTAAAAGATGATATGTAGTCTTCCAAAAAGGAAACACCAGGACAGATACTACAGAATTCAAAACAAGGTTTTAAGCTTCAAGTTTGCATGAATTTTCTTTCAAATGTATCCAATATGTATATGTGTTTTAGTGTTCTCAACAATGGTAAGATTTAAGATGATTACTTGAACAACAAATTGGAAAATTAAATTTTGGAGACTACTGTGAAGATTTGTAACTAGTGGAATATTATTATGCTTTTATTGGCACGGAGGTAAATGATGCATAGAGAATGGATGGAGAGATGGAGATAGAGACAGATAGATTGATAGCAAAGGTGGGGGTAGAGGGAGAGGTTGATTTTCTTTAATTCCTAGATAGTTCTTTCCTTTCTATTTTTATAAATTAATATTTGTGTTGAAAAAAACTTTAATAAAATTTAGAAAAACAAATATGATCACCAATTCTATGTATACACCTAGAATTTCTTAGAAAATTCATTGAAACCAAAGCTCCTAACAAAAATTGATGTTACTGCAAAAAAGTCTAAAACTCAATATGGTCTTCAGCAGTAGTTTTATAAATGTTATTTCACATGTATTAAAAAGAAACTTCTTGCAGGATTTTCCCAGTGTTCTCTAATAATTTGATGGCCTCAGGTCATAGAATTAGGTCTTTGATACATTCTGAGTGGATTTTTGTGTAAGGTAAGGGTCTTATTCATACCTCAGTATGTGGAAATCCAGTTTTCCCAACACTATTTGTTGAAGAGACTGTCCTTGCTCCAGTGAGTTAAAATTAATGAATGTTATATTACATGGTCCTATCCCAATGTGATTCAGTATAATGGACATTTTTTTCTAATTTCTTCAATTTTTGTTTTAAGTTTCCTTATTTAAAATAGGAATAGAGGGAAATTGAGGGAGAGAAAGTTCATATTGCTGGTTCACTCTCAAGATTCTTGTAATGGCCAGTTCTGGGCAGGGGCTGGCAGCTCAGAGCTGGGGGCTTAATCTGGGTCTCTGAGCCATCCCTGCTTCCTCCTGGAGTCCACATCAGCAAGAAGCTAGAGTCAGGGAACAGAGCCACAGAGTGGACCCAAGTACTCCGATGTGGTATTTGGGTATCTAAACCATCAGGCTGAAATTCCCATTCCCCCTGTGTGTTACAGTACCTGCTGTATCTTATAACAAATTTCTATTTTGCATTTGGATCAATTTCTAGTATTTTATTGAATATATTAATAAAGACTGTATAACTAGCTGTACATAAAAATTTCAATAGAAATTTTCTCTGGTTAAAAAATGGTAACCAGAGATTTAGATATTGAAGTACAATGAGCATGAATTTTTTTTAAAAGATTTATTTACTTATCTGAAAGTCACAGTTACACAGAGCGCAAAGGGGAGGCGGGGGGGGGGGGAGATCTTCCATGCACTGGTTCACTCCTCAATTGCCCGCAATGGCCAGAGCTGTGCCAATCCGAAGCCAGAGCCAGGAGCATCTTCCAGGTCTCCCATAGAGGTGCAGAGGTTCTCCATTTCTTTCCCAGGCCATAGCAGAAAGCTGGATAGGAAGTGGAGCAGCCAGAACTCTAACTGGAGCCCATATGGGATGCCAACACAGCAGGTGGTGACTTTACCCACTGTGCCTCAGTGCTGGCCCCAAATTTTATTAATAAATATAACTTTGGGCCTGCTTTGTGGCACAGGGGTTAAGCCACCAGCTGTGACATCAGATCCCATATTAGAGCATGGGTTTGAGACATGGCTGCTCCCCATATGCCAGACCTTGATGGGGTTTCAGGCTCCTGGCTTCAGCCTGGCCCAGTCCCAACTGTCATGACCATGTAAGGAGTGAACCAGTGAATGAAGATCTCTTTACCTCTGATCTCTTTATCTCTGATTCTTTCACTCTGCCTTTCAAACAAATAAAATATATCTTAAAAATATAAGTTCATTCACATTTTAATAAAATAGAGAAATATTATGAGTTAATATGAATAGTTGTGAGCACCTACTGTCACGCAGCTCGACAGTAGCAAGTGCAACGTACGACTTGTCAGTCACGGGGAAGAAAGGAACACACAGACACAAGACTGTCTTTTCCAATTTTATTGTTCACACACTGGGGGCACACCAGGGGTTTTATATCACACTACTCATCAGCATGCTCATTGGGATCAATACACTTATCAGTATCAATATACTTTTCAATCTATACTATTTAATACCCGGGCTATTTAATAAACTTAACACTACTATTTAGTCATGACTTAACTACTTAACTTAGCTACTTAGCTTAATGTAACTACTTAGCTTAACTACTTAGCTTAATCACCTAACAACATAATTACTTAACACACTTATCAATATCACTAATATCACTATCAATATCACTTATCATAACTTATAGCTAACTCAACACATTTACTGAATTACTTAGCTTAACATAACTACTTATCTTAATATATATACCTAATTTAACAATATCACTTATTGGCCAGAAAATCAATATTCTTATACCATCAGTCACAACAAACACTATTAAAATAATCTCAAGTACTATCACAATGAACAATACAAGGACAACAAAAGATTCAATACACAACATTGGTTTGCTACATATCTAGGCTTGCCTCACTGTCACAAATGTGTTTCTCCTGCAGGGAGTGTCCAGTGTCCAGAGTTCAATGTCCCAGCAGGAACGGGACTCGGATCAGTCACTTACAGGCAGGAAGTCGTGGGAAGGCTGTCACTCTGGGAAGTAGGCTCAAAGTTACCAGGTGATGGCCAGGCGAGAAATTGGAGAGGTCCTCTACCGAGAGGCCTGGCCCGGCTTTGTGGTCAGGTCTGGCAGCGAGCTGATAAGGGGTCCAGGCAAGACAGTGGTGGCATCTCGGCCAGAGTTTTGATCTCGTAGTCACTTTGTGTCACTTAGCAAGGGGGCTAGTGAGCTGGCACTTCAGCTCCAAGTGCGAGGAGATCCAGAGGTTTGCTCGCACTGGGCCACACACACACACACACACACACACACTCACCCACAGACAGTGGGGTTACAGCTCAGGGACAGCACTGCAAGTCATCTTGTGCCACTACCTGCTCCATGCAGAGTAACAGGCTGCCTCTTCAGCTCCAGATGTGTGGCCATCCAGAGGTTCACACACACCGGGCCATGATCCCCAAGAGGATGGAGAGTGGTGCAAGGGTTCCCTTTTTATCCTCATTTTCCAGCATTCCTCCGGCTTGCCATCCTCCGACTTATTGTCCAATCAATGCTGTTTCCTCCTTGCTTGCAGTTGAATTGTCCAGTCAATACTGTTCCCGCCTTACTTATGTTTGAACGGTCCAGTCAGCGTGAGCAGGAGGGTACTGTCCATAGCACACTGTCATCTGACTGACCAGAGATGTCTGCTTGGTGTGATTAGGAGTGTTTCCCTAACAGCCGTTAGGCATTGCCTCAGCTCCTGACTTATAACTCCACTTTACTTTTATTTTGTGGCTAGTGGTAACTTCTTAACTCAATGTTTTACTGTGTTTCCACAGTTCATCTCCTTTCCAGGTAAGTGGTGATCCGTGACTCTTTTTGAGATTCCTGTGGGATTCTCCATAGTTGTTAGGAACATGATTCTCTAAATATTTCTTTTTTTAAGATTTATTATTTATTCATTTGAAAGACAGCTATATATATATATATATATATATATATATATAGAGAGAGAGAGAGAGAGAGAGAGAGAGAGAGAAATACCAAGAGAGAGATTGGATCACTCTCAAATGACTGTAATGGCCAAGGCTGAGCCAGGCTGGAGCCTGAAACTCCATCAAGGTCTCCCCTATGATTACAGGGTTCCAAGTGCTTGGAACATCTTCCTGTGCCCTGTCAGGTGCATTAGTAGGGAGGCAGATCTGAAGTGGAGCAGCTGGAGTCAAACTGGTCCATATAGGAGATACCAGCATGGCAGGCAGAAGTTTAATAAGCTACACCACAACATTGCGCCCCCCCAACCTGCTGCCATGAGTTTGTGATTTATGTATGTACACAAGTATTTATTTATTTATTTGAAAGGCAAATATTCAGAAAGAGAGAGAAGGAATGGCAGAGAGAGAGAGAGAAAGTTTTCTCTAAGTATATCTCTTTCTTTTACAATATAAAATCCTTTGGAATAAAAAGTTAGCATTTTTTCGCTAGTGTCATAATGAGAAAATTATGACTATTTACAAGAAAAAGACATTTAGACATTAGTAAGTGGATTACTGGATTGAGCTAAAATGTGTTTTCTATTAAAGTCCTCCCTGGAAATGACTTCTGACTGACTGCAGCAGCTTCTGTTATTTTAGGACTACGCTACACTTTCTTGCTAGGATTGACTTTTGCAAGTAAGTACGGCCCAGAACTATCCCTGTAGTACCAGTTTATGGGAACAAAGAAGGACAACTTTCCCAAATTTATAAGCTGCATCTCGTTCTGGTCTCTGAACTCAATTATCGGTTATTTATTACGTTCTCAAACCCTTTTCACTCTTTGGAAACATTGGATGGAGGCAGACAGCCTTCAGAGGATCAGCTCAGATACCAGAGTCTTTACCGGAGAATCAGAATCCTACCCCCAACTAGTTTAACCCATACCTCTTACTTAAGTCATGATTATAAGAACTGAATGTACATTACATAATTAGTGACTGAGTCTGAATTCAAACCCAAGGCTCCTGAGTCTCAAACTGAAGTTCTTCTTACAAAAACAAACAAAAAAATCTATCAGATTGTCGCTCCCCGTCTTCATGGGGGAACGACACAGAACCCTGCCTAGGCTTCATATCTGAGTCACGGCACCATTATGTCGCTCCCCGTCTTCGTGGAGGAACGACACAGGACCCTGCGCTGTTCTTTCGTCTGCTCGGCCCTCCCCGGGTTTGCTGCTGGTTCTTCCCGGGTTGGCTACCGACCCTTCCACCTCCGTGGAAGGGCGGTTCCCCCTGCCACATTCCCCACTTCCGCGGGGGAGCGGCACACCACCGGCAGGCTCTCTCGGGGGCTGCACAGGTGTTCCCTTAGATGTTCCTGGTGCATGCCGTCTCTCTCCTCCTTTATAGTCCTCTTCCACCAATCCCAACTCTGCTACCCACACGCCGAGTACGCTGCTCTCCTCCAATCAGGAGCAGGTCCCACAGTTTATTGGTTGAACTGGAGGCAGCTGTGTAGAAGCTGTTTCCCTTCTCAGCGCCATATTGTGGGAGAGCAGATGCATAGAATAAGTCTTAATTCCAGTAACAGTATAGTCCCAGTTGCTCCCCACACAGATAAATAGATGAAAAATAATGTTGCCTCAATTGTGTTTTGCATTCTTCCAAATGCCTTTGTAATAATATGGAATAGATTCTCTTTAACATAATTTTGACTTCTTTTTTTATATTTTTAAAAAGATTTATTTGAAATACAGAGTTACAGAGATAGGTAGAGACAGAGAGAAAGAGAAGTCTTCCATCCACTGGTTCACTCCCTAAATGGCTGCAACAGCTGGAGCAGAGCCGATCTGAAGCCAGGAGACAGGAGCTTCTTCCAGGTCCCCCTTGCGGATGCAGGGACCCAAGGACTTGGTCTTCCTCCGTTGCCTTCACAGGCACATTAGCAGAGAGATGGATTAGAAGTGTAGCAGCCAGGGCTCAAACCCGCATCTATATGGAATGTCAGTGCCTCAGGTTAAGGCTTTAACCCATTGCACTACAGTGGCAGCTCCTTGACTTTCTTATTATCTTCTCTTAAAACATGAAAACAACAAGAACAAAATCATTGTATGTTAAAAGGTGAAACACAAAGAACTTGGTATGATTAACTTTAACCCCCTGTGTGATGGTTGGTACATATAGTCAGCATTCATTATAGCAGGTGGTGCTTTCAATCCAACTCCTGTTTCTCTACACATACATGGTGGTTCTATTTTGAAGGCCACATTTACTACAGTGACGCATGTATAGCCGCTTGGTTCAAAGCCACTTTTCTGAGGCTGCATGGTAGTCACTGGAGAAATAATTGATGACACAACTGCTTCATGCCTTCTCTTTCACCACTTCTTCAACATATTCACTCTCCTTCCGTACACATCCATCACTGTCTCCTATTCAAAATGTGTCATATTTTATCATAAGTCATGATTTGTCTATCTATTTTATTCAACATTTAACAAGCTGAGAGTTTTATTAATTTATATTTTCAATGCCCAGGAAGAATTCAGCATACATCAGAAGCCCTAAAAACATGCTAAATGAAATGATTATAAAACAGGAATTATGGAGCAGACATTTAACCTACTAGTTTAGGCATGGTCCATATTGAGTTGCTGGGTTCAATTCTTCCCTCCAGCCCTTGACTCCAGTTGCTGACTCTAGGTTCCTGCCAGTGTTGACCCTGGGAGGCAGTGGGATGTCTCAAGTGGCTGGGCTCTTGTCACACACTTAGGAGACCTGGATTGAATTCTTGACTCCTGACTCTAGCGTGGGGTCAGCCCCAGATCTTGAGGATATTTGGGGAGTGAGTCAGCAGATAGGAGTTCTCTCTGCTCCTCTCTTTCTCTACATAAATTCACACACACAGACACACACACACACACACAATTTCTTTATCAACTAAATATCTGATTTTTTAAAACATGGTATTTCACAGTTAATTCCTGTAAAATGACAAACATTCTGAATGAAAGAACTAAAGTGGAACACATTATACACACACATATATAGACATGCATATATATATGTAAATATGAAAGAGTCATATGTATGTGTTGCATGTGTTGTGTGTGTGTGCTTGTGTGTGTGTCCATCTCAGGCATATAAATGGCAGTATGTTTTAGCAGATTACTTCAGTTTTCAATTTTTAGTAAATTCTTTATGCTAAACAAACTTAATGATACAATAAAATGTTATATTATTAATGATCCTAGAACATAATATTCTGCCTTTAAAGGTTAACAATGTAGAACAAATTACAGATATACTATATATAACAAACTCTGTTTTCTGAAAATCAGCTTTTTGAGTTGAAATCAAGAATATGAATTAAACATATGTGAATTTTGATGCAATAAGTGCAATTTATATTTGAGGATATAATTCTGCACACTTGAATATGAAATTTAATTTTTTTACACCGGCCATAACTTCTTATTTTTTTCATTCAGCTTCCTAGTCTGATTGTTGCTAATATTTTGATAAGAAACAGTGAACTGAGGATAATCTTTCTTAAAGTAACTATAATTCTACTTCTGCTCCAATAAGAATTCTCAAGACTGAATAAGCATATCTACATCCTTTAGGAGAACTCATTCAGTGTGAAATTGAATAGATGTGATGATACCCAAAGAAACATATCCTCTCTGAAACTAAATGTAATATATTCAAACTTGAACTTCTTCAAATCTTCATTCGTGTCAAAGTCAGAGGTGTTTTTCCCATACAACATAGATGCTGCTCCTAGAACACTTTTTAATCACTCCCTTTCCTCTTTTGGAATTTTGCCATTGGCAACCTTGGTATCCTGATGTGAAAAATAAGATATAGGAAACACAGAACCGTATGAAATGGACTGGCATCATTAACATGTGGCAGATATTGATAAATGGTAGTCCTAAAGATTAGTCACTTTCACTACCAGCACACCAAGTCTGCTCAGGTGGCCCCTCAGCTCTTAGCCTAGCATCAGGGTCAACCCTGATATGAGACTGGCTACCTCTCAGATGACCCAGTAACTGAACTTGGGAATGGTAACAATGGGATGTGTACAAGGCTTGGGATGCCCACAGTGGCCACTTCGTGGCCCTCAAGAGCTGTGAGCCCACAATGGAGGGGAGCTGGAGGGGGCCACCCCATCAGCACTTCGGGAGGTGGCTTTACTGCGGCTGCTGGAAGCTTTTGAGTACCCCAGCATTGTCTGGCTGATGGATGGATGTACCACCTCCCAACCTGATGGGGAGATCAAAGAGACCCTGGTGTGTGATCACGTCGACCAGGACCTAAGAACGTATCTGGACAAGGCACCCCCAACCAGGCCTGCTGGCAGAGACCATCAAGGGTCTGATTCTCCAGGTTCTTAGAGGCCTGGTTTCCTTCATGCCAATCGCATCATTCACTGAGATCTGAACCCAGAGAACAATCTGGTGACAAGCACCGGGACAGTCAAGCTGTCTGATTCTGGCCTGGCCAGAATCTACAGCTGCCACTTGGCACTTACACCTGTGGGTGTGACCCTCTGGTCCCGTGCTCCTGAGGTTCTTCTGCAGTCTACACATGCCACACCTGTGGACATGCGGAGCGCTGGCTGGATATTTGCAGGAATGTTCTGTCCAAAGTCTCTCTACTGCGGAAACTCCACAGCTGGGCAGTTAAGCAAAGTCGTTGACCTGATCAGCTGCCTTCAGAAGACGACTGGCCATGAGCTGTGTCACTCCCGGAGCAGCCTTCTCTCCCGGAGGGCCCTGCCCAGTGGTGCCAGAGCTAAAGAAACAGAGGAGTCGGAGCGCAGCTGCTGCTGGGAATACTTTCCACCCACACAAATGAACCTCTGCCTGCAGAGCCCCCGGCACTCTTACCTTCGTAAGGAGGAAGGCAACCCAGCGCGAGCAGGAGGGACAGCCGCAGGAGGAAGAGACACTGTCGTCCCCTTCTTTTGGACACTGGAGTGGTGAGAACCCCACCGAGAAGACCAGCTCTGCCTTGGTCTCTCAGGCTAGGGAGACTCTCACTGTTTACAGGGAGTATTTTGCTGCCTTAATGATATTCCTCTCCCACCCCGCGTTTTGAGGCTTATCATTCTCCTACGTCCTATTTCTCTACGTTAAAGGTTATGCCCCATCTTTCTCCCTTTCTCACCTTGATCCTGGGGTCTTTTTTTTATAGAGGAAAACAAACAGGAAAAAGAAATAAAAAAAAACAACTTCATATGCAGCATGTTTTTACTGATCAGTCACATCTTTACCCAGGCTGCTTCTTACTTTTTCTCTGTATACGTATATGTATATGTATATGTTATGTATATGTATATGTATTTCTGTGTGTGCATGTCTGTGTGTGGGTATGTGTGTGTGTTTGTATATGCATACATTATGGAAAGCAATTTGTCAATACTTATTAAAATTGAAAATTTGAGTATTATATTTCACCTAAACCATTGCTTAGATTACAGCTATTGGAAGTCTTGGCTACCGTATAATGAAATGTGTGTTGTCTGCAATAGCAAAAAGTGAAATGCATATACACATAAGATTACAGGTATTCATTGCAATGTGATGAATATAATCATCACTGTTTGGGGAAATACTTTGGTATTTAAACAAATATCTACCCCATGAGTCCAACTGCAGGATTGAGGGAATGGACAAGGAAAATTCTCATAATGGGCCAGAGTGGATTAGAAAGTAGTAGAAATTGGTTCATCTTGGTAGTAGTAAGGTGAAGAGTCCATGCCATGATTCACAATAAATTTTCTGGACACTATGTCCAGCATCAGTCATGCAGACACACCCAGAGTAGCTAGGATACCTTGTATAGCATGAAAAAGTAGGACGTTGTGCCAATTTGTACATAGTCTAGGATTTTTCCTACAGCCCTACAGCATACTGTGACAATAGATCTACTTCTTTTCAATAATTGTAAATTTCATTAGAGATTTATCTGCAGCAAGAATTTTAGTTATCTGGAATAAACTTCTGGATGCCTGTTTTATTACATGCATCCTGTCTGGAATACTTTTCTCCAATTCTAATGTGCATTATATTATCAGTAAAATATCTATTAATATATAATTGCATATGCGGTTTATGTCACATCACATGTAAATGATAACATAATGTATGATATGTTACACAATTATAGGCATTAAACTTCAGAATATAATAGTGTCACAAATTTTTGACATTTATTGTTGGTTTATTGGGCGCCAGACAACATTCAGTTTCTGTTTACCAGAACTAATACATTTTAAAATAAATTATTTATTTATTTATTTGAAAGGCAGAGCTAGAGAGAATGTATTTAAAATAAATTATTAATTAATTTATTTAAAAGGCAGAGAGAGAAAGAGAGAGAGATCTTCCATCTACTGATTCACTCCCAAGTGGCTATAACAGCTAGTTCTGGAGCAGATCAAAACCAGGAGCCAGGAAATCCATCCTAGACTTCCATATGGGTGGCAGGGACACAAGTACTTGGATCATTTTTTGTTGCCTTTCCAGGTGCATTACCAGGAAGCTACATCAGAAGCATTGTAGCCAGTACTCTGATATGGGTTGCCAGTATCACAAGCAGTAGCTTAATCTGCTGAGCCACAATGTTGGCCCATAGAATCAATACATTTAACCTTCAAACAACCATAAGAGAAAGGTATTATGAAAACAACTTCTTACGGGTAAGTAGGCAGAGCTTTAGAGAAGTTGACCAATTTATCAAGGTCATATATCTAGTTATTGGTAGGCTTCCTCTGTGTTATCATGTCTGCCTTGAGATCACAGATTTTAGATATGATTCTGCTTGAGTGTGTATATCATTACACTCTTACAAACAACACATACTTTTATATATGATTTTTTATACCACTTAAGTCCAAAATAATGATATTAGAGTGAGATTCAATAATAGATAAGATAATAAAGTGATAGAAATACCAATGAATAGTAAATTGGAGAACAAGGCAAGAGAGAAATGCCATCAAAAGGGTTTAATAATATCTTTAAAAATGATTTGTTTATTTATTTACTAGAAATGGAGAGACATAGGGGAGGAGGTAGAGAGAGAGAAGAAAGAGATTTCCATTTGCTGCTTTACATACTAAATGGCTACAACAGCCAGGCAGGGCTGGGCCAGACCAAAGCCAGGAGCGAGGAGCTCCATTCAGGTCTCCCACATGCATGGTTCAGCCCCACTCAGTCATCATCTATTGCCTTTCCAGGCACCTTAGCATGATGTTGGATAGGAAGCAGAACAGCCAGAACTCAGATATGGCATGCTGGTGTCACAGTAGCAACTGAAGCTACTATATTGCAACATGGGCCCCTTGGGCTTAATCCTTTAAAAATGCCAAAAAGGAATCCTTACGAACTTTCTACTGAAATCACATTTTTTCTACAAATTAATGATATTGTCATATAACAGAAGGGCATTTTTGACAAAGGAGATCAGTGCTTGATCTAGGTCTTGAATTTCAGATATTTATTGTACTACTTTTTTTTAAGTTTTCATTTATTTATTTGAGAGGTAGAGCTACAGACAGAGGGAGAGACAGTGAGAAAGGTCTTCTATTCAATGGTTCACTCCCCAAATGGCCGCAACAGCTGTAGCTGGGCAGATCTGAAGTCAGGAGCCAGGAGCCAGGTTTCCCACATGCAAGCAAGGGCGTAAGCACTTGGGCCATCTTCCACTGCTTTCCCAGGAAATAATCAGAGAGCTGCGTTGGAAGAGGAACTGCTGAGACAGGAACTGGTGCCCATATGGGATGCAGGAGGGGCAGGCAGAGGCTTAGCTTACTATTCCACAGGGCTGCCCGCCCCCCCCATACTACATCTTATAGATAGTTTAAATTACATTAAAAAAGGTTTACAGAATTGGATATTTCTTTTTTAATTTTTTAATATGGAATTTCTATTCTACCAAAAAATCATCTTATGCTTTGAAAAAGTATTTATTTGAGAGACAGAGTTACAAATAGAGAGGTCTTTCATCCGCTGGTTCACTCCATAAATGGCTGCAACAGCCAAAACTGGGCCGACCCAAAGCTAGGAACCAGGAGATTTTTCTGAGTCTCCTCTACAGTTGTAGAGGCCCAAGCACTTCAGCCATCCTCTACTGTTTTCCCAGGCCATTAGCAGAGAGCTGGATTGGAAGAGGAACAGCCGGGAAATGAACCAGTGCCCATAGGGGATGCCAGCACCACAGGTGGAGATTTAACCTACTACAACACAACACCAGCCCCCATCCTATGCTTTCAAACCTACTCTATGACTCTTTCTTGGAAACATCAAAAATGGGTACAAATGAGTAGTTTTATATCATGCTAAATTCTTATGGTATATTGTCTTGAGGTAATTGAAACCTATCAGAAAACTTCAACCAAAAACGAAAGTCCCAATCTATAATTTGTAAATGTTTTTCCTTGATTTAATTCTTGTTTATTTATTTTCCACTCCAAACATATGAACCTAGCAATATAATCCATTTGCCTTATTTGCTCATCCCATTAAACTGCCTTTTAAGGGCAAGGAGCAAATAAAAACTGTAAATCTCAAGCCACTTACTGCAATGTCAGGCACCTGAGAATGTGCAATAAATACGAGTGGATGACAAATAGTAGTGCATTGGGAGCCATGAATAAAGACAAGGAGAATGTACCACAGGACTCCTAAGCAACTTGCCTTCCTGAAAAAATCTTTAGAATTAAGGTCAGGAAATCACTACGTTTCCATTGCCTAGCTCTGTGACACTCTCATTTGTATAGTGCAGGGGAGCATAATGCTTAGTATTGATTTTATTCTGATGATTGCTTAACAAGCATAGTTATGTCTAAATGACTGATGAGACAACTGACCTGCCAAGGTGGCAGAGGGACCAAGAAATGTATCTGCTCTAAAGGTGAAACACTTGGAATGAAATGTACTGACCAGAGCTTGCCAGGGTTAACTTGCTGAGTCAAACTTTTGGTGTGTCTTTTTTGTTTTTGAATATAAATAGGAAAATAAATCGCATGACTATTTTTAACATATCTTTAGAGATTATATGCTTAATTTCTGAATTTGGTTCCAAAATAATGTGCTGACTCTTTTATAAGAAAAAGAAAGTATTTACCTTATTACATGAACATTGTTCTATTACTAAAAATTTTTGCTTAACTAAAAACATTTAGGAAAGAGTAGTCCCTACATTTGATAAAAGAACACGTATGTTTTTGCCACTCCTTGCTGTTTTTGTTTGTTTTCTTAACAAATAAGACAAAACTGTGACTCACTATGGTGAGATAACAAGGTGTTAGATATTTGCAAATCCTCCTAATGAAAAATCTTCAGTTATTTAGGGGGTTTGCATATCAGCCTACAGCTGGTTACATCTCGTTATAGACTGGGAATCCATACAAAAAGTTTCCAATAAGCTGAAAACACATGTAAAAAGTTAGAAATAAACTGCATTCTTTTCCCTGGGATTTTAGAATATTTTTAATTAGAACTTGCACTATTGTTAAACAGTTTCATATATTAGTCCAAGCTAAAGTTGACTAAGAAATAAAGCACAAATCTACTTGAATATGGTGATCAAACAAATTAAATAAAAGAAATGATTAAAGAAAAGTGTGTTCTGACAAACAAGTTTACAGTAAGATTTAGCCCCAAATCGAAGTTTCATGTTCATTTTCTGAACAATATTTTTAAACTAATTTAAAGTTCAAGCTGATATTATTCATTATTTCACTCTATTAAGTCTCTAGTCATTTATTAATTTTGACCTACAGCCATTTATTTAGTTTATGATTTGAAGCTACTGTAGTGACATCTAGGGAAGGTGGACATTTATTTTGAAAAGGGCATAAGAGCAGTTCAAATAAGGTTAAGGCTGAAATTTTTCATAGATTTTCATTACCTGGAGTTACCAAAATTAATTGGGTTCAACATAAAGACAGTAATGTTCAAGAAAAGCTAAATCAAAGAGGCATAAATGTTTGTTAAAGGTAGTGAATGGTATAAGAAATTCTATGGTGTATATTGCTAGAAAGAGCAACTGGTTACCCAGAAAACCGAGTATGAAGCAGCAGACATAATTAATAACAATGCTGTTGAGGATTTTGATGATGGTGATGATGATGACGATGATGATGATGATAATGATGATACTTGGGCTTTTTTTTTTACTAGGTAGCAGGAAATGAGTAAACAAGAATTGCCGGATGCTCACCAGCGAGAGTCCAGCGTAGTAAAGACATGATCACTGCTTACTCAGTTCTCATGGAACTTTATTCATCCAGATGCAAGGTGAAAGAAAAGAAGCCAAGCCCCTGTCCCACACAATACTATGCTCATTAAATACCCAAGGTTCCCCTAGCAGGATGCTCCCAGCCAATGGCAAGTCTTTCACATGCAGTCCATGCAGGCACAGTCCAATCAAGTTGAAGAGCACATAGTGCCTCAGGACGAAAGTTCATCTTGCTCCATGGGGGTTGTTTGTGTCTTCAGGACATCCTGTGGTTAGCACTTCCTTGACTTGTTTTGCTCAGCAGCCAGCACTTCCTTAACTTGTTTCGCACAAGTTTTTACAACAGGCCATGCAATCAGCAAAGTGAGGAAGTTCCCCCAGGTCGCCAGCCTGTGGTTCCCCACAAGAATGTCCAGTATTTTGCTGATAATTAAGTATGTTTTATTAATTTGTACCTAGAATGGGCAAAGGAGGTGCAAAGGACATGATATTTAGAAGAAGGAAACAAGGAATATGAGGTACATAAAGATTTTAAAAATCTAGATTTCATAGCAATAAATCATTTCTTTCTTAGTGAATACTGCCATGTGTACCTGTTTGTGTTACAGTAATGTTAAGAGTCTGGTGATGTGTTGAGACCTGTTCATATTATCTGTAGTTTTTCCAACCTAGTAGCACAGTTTTATTTTTTTTTTCCTATTTGTTTTTTACTTGGTAGTACCTGGAGAGCACTTTCACTTACAGAATAAGATAGAATAAAATTAACATAAATCAAAAGGTGTAATTATTATGCATGTCAAGCAACCCATATTCCTGAAACATGTTCAATCTAAGAAGATAATGGGAAAATACAAAGGCAAGAAATCAAGAATAGTTCCTCACTTCACTTATTGTTACATAAAGGTCATTAATATTCATATACACCTAAGTAATATATATTATATGATATATATAAATGAAAAATAGTTCTAAATATTGATAAAATAATTCAAAAGCTAAACAATTTCCAAATCTTTCAATCAATCTCAACACAGAATAGTAGTAACTAGAGGACAGAGGGATGGAAGAAAGCTGTATAACAGATATCAAGTCAAAATTAAGTAAAACCAGTAAGTTCTTTGTGTTAAACAGCATGGTGGAGTGACTGTAAAACACAACAATGATTGTATATTTTAAGAGCAAGTAAAAGAGAGAAGTCCAAGGCTCCAATTATAAATAATGCCAAATGGGGGAATGCTAATTAACCTGATTTGATCAGTATGCATTGGATACATGTACTGAAATATTGCATTGTACCTTATAAATTTACAGTTCATGTCAATAATTTTTCTAAAAAAGCAATGCACATTTCATCTCACTTTAAATATATATCAATGGCTTTATTTCATTGTAATCTCAGAACACTGGTTTTAGTAGCAATTGAAGATCAGTGAGAGCAAAGAATAGAGCTATTTTCACTCTATTGGAAAAATTTTTATGTTAGATGAGGTGATTATAAAGAATAGTTCTGGAATAATATTTAGAAAGTGATTTGATTAATGCAAGAAAAATCAACTTCATAAAGTGATCTGCTTAGCAATGATATAGTTGGATACTTTGATTTTTTAACTCAAATTTTGTATTTTTTTTAGAATCACACTTCAGCTGTATGACAAATGAATCTATAATAAATGATAAAATTAAGCAGAAATATTGCTATTCTAATATGTTGAGAGAAATTGCTGGTTTCATAAACAGTTTGAACTATCAAATTAAGCCTCATACATTGATGTGAAACTTCCATGAACACAAAACATTTATAAATCTAAAATAATACATGTACAGATCAGATTCTGAAAAAGAAAATATGTGAGTGAAGAACTTAACTTTTTTAGCAACAATAATGGCCTCTCTCCTGAATTCCAGATTTATAAATATTTTACTGACTTTTGCCTTTGATACTTACTATGTATCCCTATCTTGGGTAAAACAAATCTCTACAAACTTATATACTCCCCAGCTATACCAATCTAAATATTACTGCCATGTATTGAGTAGCATAAAGGAAAAATAGTAACAAACTAAGAAAACTTCCATTTCACTCATTCTATCATAGTTATAGTTAGTACCTCAACAAGTTGTATTTATTTCACATTCAAAATGTCTCCACTGTCCATCAACGTGTTTATTTTTACTACTACATCTGTAGCTAAGCCAGCAATATCTCTATAGAATTACTGAAATTGTTTCTTCGCTGGTTTCCCTGTTTCCTTTTATCTCTCACAAAAGATCTATTGTCAGGTAGTAGCAGAGTAAATATTTTTCTCTTGATTTATAAATAGATACCCCCAGAATTTATGTTTGTTTATTCTATTTGTTTTATCATTTGTGTAGTGAATGTTCTGAATGAATTTTGTCGTCTTATGTCTATTGTCATATCTAGCCAGGGAAGTGTCTGTTAAGTCAGCAATGATTGGACAGTTTCCTGAAATGTCAGAAACTAATAGGCTTCAAATCTCTGATAAGACAGTTTATGCCTGTGTTAGGGCAAAATTTCAGCAAGAAAAATTTATTCTACCTTGGCCATTACTTTCTGCTTGCACAGACTCTCACAGGTAGTCATAGGTGTGTCTTGTAGCTTTCTAAAGATTCTCTTGACATATGCTCATGGGATTCATAAGTCCCAGTAATACATGGGATAATTTTAAATCTCCATGCAGACATCTTATTCCCCAGTTATTTAGTTTTCAGGCATTTTTTAAAAAATATTTATTTATTTATTTGAATTCCAGAGTTAGAGAAAGAAAGGAAAAGAGACAGAGAGAGAAATCTTCCATCCACCAGCTCACTCCTCAGGTGACCACAAATGCTGATGCCAGGAACCAAGGGCTCCTTCCAGTTCTCCCATGTGGTTGGCAGGGGTCAAAGCACATAAGCCATCTTCCAGTGCTTTTCCCAGACCATTAGCAGGGAGGTGGAGTAGCCAGGACTTGAGCCAGCACCCATATGGGGTGTCAGTGGTCACAGGTGGCTGCTTTGTACCTCTTGAGTCACGAGGCTGGTCTTCTTTATAAGCTTTTTGACTAGCCTTCTTAATATTTTTTAGACAAACACCAATAGGGAGAAGACTTCACAGTGTGTTAACTATGAAACCAATTAAATATTAATAGCTTTGCAAGTAGGGCCATCTCCATGACCACTAGATTGGAGGTTGACAAGCATGACAATCATTTGAGAATAGGGTTTTGAGGAAATTCAGACGTTTTTCCGCTGTCTTCACTGACTTCAGGCTGCTAGTGTTCCCTGACTTTGCCAGCTGCTCGTTTTTAAGATTAACCCAGAGATGAGGAGCAGAGAGTAAGACTAAGCCAATTTAGTATACCACAGTGTTCACTGTTCTTTTTGTGATCTGGACATTTTCTTGAATAAATGTCTCAAGATTTCTGCAAAACTTTGGTCAATATCAGAGATCTGAAAAAGTTCATTCTGGTGAATTTTATCTCCATATCTGTTGTTTAGTTTGAGGGTGAAATATTTAGAAATATTTACCATTTTTACTGACATAACCAAATACTCAACTCTCATAAAACGATTACCCATTACTGATACCTATAAGTATAGGAATAACTTTGAGTGGATTTTTGTGGAAGTTATAAAGTAGGAGTCTAGTTTCATACTTGTACACATGGAGATACATTTTCCTAGCACCATTTGTTGAAGAGACTCTCCTTGATACAGGGAATGTTTTTTTGGTTCTTTGTCAAACTACATTGACAAACTACGTAGATGCGTGGGTTGATTTCTGGAGTTTATACTCTGTACCACTAACCTACCTGTCTGTTTTTGCATCAGATAGGCTGTTTCGATTTTAACTGCCCTGTATTATGCCTTGAAATTTGGTATTGTGATTCTTCCAGCTTTATTTTATTGTATAAGGTTGCTTTAGTTATTCAGAGTTTCTTGTGTTTCCATATGAATTTTTAACATCATTTTTCTAGATCTGAGAAGAATGTCATTGATATTTTGATTGGGATCTCATTGAATTTGTAAATTACTTTGCATACTATGGATATTTTGAACATTGGAGATTTTTCCATTTTTAATATCTTCTTTTATTTCTTTCTTTAATGTTTTATAAAAATTTTCATTGTAGAGATCTTTGTCATCTTTGGTTAAATTTATTCCAAGAATTTATTTTTGTAGCCATTATGAATGAAATTGACTTAAAAGTTCTTTCTCAGCCAGAGTATTGTCTATCTATAAAAAGGCTGTTGATTTTTGTGTACTAATTTTATATCCTGATACTTTACAAAAATCTTTTATGAGTCCTAATAGTTTCTCAGTGGAATCTTTGGATCACCTATATAGAGAATCATGCTATTTGCAAATAGGGATAATTTGATTCCCTCCTTTCTAATTTGTATCTCTTCAATTTCTTTTTCTTGCCTAATATCTCTGGCTAAAAATTCCAGGACTATCTTTTTAATTTTATTTTCATTTTTTTTTTTTTTTGACCGGCAGAGTGGACAGTGAGAGAGAGAGACAGAGAGAAAGGTCTTCCTTTTTCCGTTGGTTCACCTCCCAATGGCCGCTGCCGCCGATGCACCACGCTGATCCGAAGCCAGGAGCCAGATGCTTCTCCTGGTCTCCCATGCGGGTGCAGGGCCCAAGCACTTGGGCCATCCTCCACTGCACTCCCGGGCCACAGCAGAGAGCTGGACTGGAAGAGGAGCAACCGCAGCAGAATCTGGCGCCCCGTTCCGGGACTAGAATCCGGGATGCTGGCGCCGCAGGCAGAGGATTAGCCTAGTGAGCTGCGACACTGGCCTCAGGACTGTCTTAAATAGCAATGCTTACAGCTTTTCCCTATTCGATAGAATACCGATTGTCAGTTTGTCATAAATTGCTTTGATTGTGTTGAAGAATGTTTCTTCTATACTCAATTTGCTTAAGGGTTTCATCATGAAAGCATGTTGTATTTTATCAATTGCTTTCTCTGCATATATGAGATAACCATAAGGTTTTTTTCTTTAGTTTGTTAATGTGATATATGACATTCACTGTATTGTGAATGTTGAATCATTCCTGAATACCAGGAATAACTCTCACTTGTTCAGGTTGAATGATCTTTCTGATATGATGTTAGATTTGATTAGCTAACATGATTGAGAATTTCTCCATCTATGTTCATCAGGGATATTGATCTGTAGTTCTCTTTCTCTGTTGTATCTTTTTCTCATTTAGGAATTAAGGTGATGTAGGCTTCATAGAAGGGGTTTAGTTTCAATTGTTTTGAATAGCTTGTGAGAATAATTGGAATTTGTTCTTTAACTCTCTGGCAGAACACAGCATGAAGCCATCCTATTCTGGGCTTTTCTTTGTTGGAGAGTCTCTATTACTGATTCAATTTCTATCCTGGTTATTTTTTTTTATGTCTTTATGACTAAATTTGGTAGACTGCAAGTGACCAAGAATTTACCCATTTCTTCCATGCTTCTGAATTTGTTGGTTAACAGCTCTTTATAGAATTTCCTCATGATTCTTTTTATATTTGTGGTGTCTGTTACACTTCCTTTTACATATCTAACTTTATAGATTTGAGTCATTGCCCTTTTTTTTTTTTTTTGGTTAGTTGGGCCAATGGTGTATCAATTTTATTTTTTTTAAAAAAACAACTATTAACTTCACTGATTTTTGTAATATTTTTGGTTTCAATATTATTTCTTCTCTAATTTAAATTATTTCTTTCTTCCTATTAACTTCAGATTTGGTTTATTGTTTTTATAGGATCTGGAGATCATTTACTACATTCCCAATTTTTTCATGTAGGCACCAATTGAAATAAACTTCCCTCTTAACACTTCTTTTCCTGTATCTCACAAGCTTTGATATGAGGTACTGTCATCTTTATTTGTTTCCAGAATTTTTTTTATTTCTCTTTTGACATTTTCTATGACTCACTGTTCACTAAGGAGCATTTTGTTCAGTTTTCATGAGTTTGCATATGATCTAGAGATTCTTGAGTTGTTGATTTTCAGGTTCATCCCATTGTAGTCAGAACTTTTTAAAAAATTTCTGACTGACTTACATTATGGCCTAACATATGGTCTATCCTAGAGAAAGTTACATGCACTGATGAGAAGAATGTGTATTCTGCAACTTTGGAGTGAAAAGTTATGTAGATATCAGTTAGGTTCATTGCGTTCAAAGTGTCTATTAGCTCTGTTGTTTCTTTGTTTAGTTGCTCTGTACATTGATGAAAGTGGGGTGTTTAATCATTTCATTGTTATTTTATGGGTGTCTATGTCTCTCTTAAGACCCATTAACATTTCTTTTAATTAGCCAGGTACCCTGAAACTGGGTACACATATATTTATTATATTCACATCTTTCTGTTGAATTGATGCATTAATCATTACATAATGCCTTTCTTTATGTCTTTTAACAGTTTTTGTATTAAAATCTATTTTGTCTGATACTAGGATGGCTATATTTGCCCTTTCTGCTTTCCATTAGGAAGGACTATCTTTTTCCAATGTTTTACTTTCAGTCATGTTTCATTGTTGGTGAGATGTCTTACTTACAAATAAATAAATAAATAAAGGAAATAAATGTGTGTTGCTTTTTTAATCCATTTGACCAATCTGTTTCTTTTAACTGGAGAGTTTAGGACATTTATATTCAAGTTTACTATTAATAAGTAACAATTTGGGCCCAACATTTTTTTCATAACTATTCCTATTGTTTACCTTGGATTTCTTTGCACTTTTACTGGGGTATTTTCTGCCTTCACATTCTTTGTGTTTCTGTGTATAGCATTTCCTTAAACATCTTTTGTAAGGCTCGATGACAAATTCTTTCAAGTTCTGTTTGTTTTGGAAGGTCTTTATTTCACCTCCATTAATAAATGAGAGCTTTATAGGGTACAGTATCCTGGGTTGACAGTTTTTTTTTGTTTTTTTTTTTTTTCACATAAGACTTGAACGATGTCTTGCCATTATCTCCTAGGCTCTAGAATTCCTCATGAGAAGTCAGTTAGAAGTCTAATTGAGATCCTCTGAAAGTATCTTTTGTACACATTTTAGAATCTGTTCTCTGTGCTTTACTGTGGAAATTTTAACTACAATGTGTCATGGTGGAAATTTTTTCTGGTCATGTCTGGGTTCTATGTTTCTTCCTGTATTCACATGTCCTTTTCTTTCTCCTAAGGGGGGAAGTTTTCTGTAATTATTTCACTATATAGGCCTTTTAGTCCATTCTGTCTTTCCAGACCTTCAGGAAGTCCTAAATCCATATACTGGGTCACCTGATAGTATCACACAAATCTCCTACACTGTTTTTAAGTGTTCTTTTTATCTTTTCTTTTTTTGTCTGACTGAAAGATTTTCAAAGATTTGTCTGCCTTCTAGCTCACACATTTTTTCTTCTGCCTCCCCAAGTCTGTTGTTAAGGCTTTCTACCACAGTTTTATTTGATATATTGAAGTCTTCACTTCTAGCATTTCAATTTCTCTTTAAAATCTTAATTTCATGGGGAACATTTTTGTTCATGTCATAGGTAGTTTTCTTTAGTTTGTGAATTTGCTTCTGATTGCCTTTTAGTATCCAGTGATTAATATTTTGAATTTTCTTTCGTGAATTTCATCAATGTCTTCAACTTCACATTCTAATATTGAAATGCTGCTGTGTTCTTTTTAGGGGGGGAGTCATGTTATCTTCCTTATCCTTTTTTCTTGAATTTCTACATTCATTTTATATATTTGTGGGGTTACTTGTTGGGGCTTTTCCTCTGATGGCTTTTATGTTTGAACTATGCCTCTGTGGCTTAGTGGAATACCTGCACTTTCAGTGAATACCAAGAGTTGTGTGCTGGGTATGGCCAGGGAGGCCTGGTCAGTGCTGCAGGTGGGGCAAATATCCATTTAGCACCCTGGGTGGGCATGGTAGATCTCCTCTTATAAATAGGAGGGGAATGGTCACCTCTGTTGGTGTGCCCATCCATTTCTGCCAAGAAGATTGCATCCTGCCTCATCTAGTTGCTAGTTTCTGTGCCTGCACTCAAAGCCTTTCACAGCTGCTTCCCAAGCTCAGAATGGCACTTTATCCTTTCTCGCCCTGGCAGCAGGTGCCACTGTGGGGAAAGTGGGCTGATATTGACATGCCCCTTTTAGTTCCACTGGGTCTGTAGATAAATGCTAGTAACTGCTAGCTCCTAGGGCTCTAGTCTGGACTCACACCATATTCTTCCTCTGACAATATCACCACAGGTCACCTCCATCTCCAAGCTGCTTTTTGCTCAGACTTTTGGCTGCTGCAGTTGTGTGTAGTGCCCACATTTTCCATATAGATCCACTGTGTTCCTATTTCTTTTGTGGAATATCGAGTGTGATTTTCTCTCTAATTCTCCCTCAAGAGTGCACTTCCTACACCGTCTTTTTCTCTACTGTTTATTCCTAGCCTAGTACAGTATGTCAGCAGTATGTTATTCCTTAGCATGACATCTTGGAATCTCCTCTGGAAATGCCTTCATTAAGAGAGAAAAACAATAGTGAATCATTAACATGACTTTCATTATAATAAACTAAAACTCAAAGAGCAAATTAAACCTAGAGGAAAGACAAGAAAATAAATTATAAAGGTTATAAAGGTTGTAGGAGATATGTACAAAACAAATACTATAAAATAAAGAATACCGAGGGAGAAATTTGTCTTTTTAAAAATGTTGCAGACCATTAAACTGTCAAACAAAAAAAAAGGGGGGAATCATACATACTTGACAAAAGCAAAAAATGGTTGCAAGTGAATTTTTTTTTGACAGGCAGAGTGGACAGTGAGAGAAAGAGAGAGAGAGAAAGGTCTTCCTTTGCCGTTGGTTCACCCTACAATGGCCATCCAATGGCCACCACGGCCGGCGCGCTGCTGCCGGCGCACCACACTAATCTAATGGCAGGAGCCAGGTGCTTCTCCTGGTCTCCCATGGGTTCCAGGGCCCAAGTACTTGGGCCATCCTCCACTGTACTCCCTGGCCACATCAGAGAGCTGGCCTGGAAGAGGGGCAACCGGGACAGAATCCGGCGCCCTGACTGGGACTAGAACCTTGTGTGCCGGTGCCGCAAGGCGGAGGATTAGCCTAGTGAGCTGCGGCGCCGGCAGGTTGTAAGTGAATTGTATAGAATCCCATTCTGCCAATAAGTTAATAACTTAGGTGCATGTCACAATTTCCTAGAAGAGAGGAATGACCATAACTGATTTGAGAGGGATAGATGTACATACATGTAACAAATTTATTTCCCCAAGAAAAACCACAGCTGTATTCTATTAAATGATTTTATAAATAATTTTAAGATGAAAAAGTTTCATGTATTTCATATACACAGATTTAGGAGACAATAAAACTTACCATTAGATATTTAAATATAAATTAACAGAAATCCTCACAAATTCTACCAAAACAAAGTAGTCAAAAAACATATTAACTTATCCTATGATGCTAGTATTATCATAATACTGAAAATAAAGACATTACAGTAGAAAACACCAGTATTCTTTATGTCCATAAATACAGAAATTCTCCACAAAATGTTAGGTAATGAAAATAAGTAGCATATATAAATAGTTACACACAATTGACATATGTGACATCCCAGGAAATAAGATTGGTTCAACATATAAAAACTAAAGAAAACAAAATAACCAATGATTTAGAGCATTGCATTTTAGTAGAAGAAAAAAAAAGTCATAGTCATTTAATCAGGAAAAATACATTCAACACTATCAAAACAGCAAACAAAATTGGACAAAATTCATCAAACTTTTATAATGAAAACAGTCCCTCAAAGAAATAGAAGGGCTAAATTTCCGACCTAGACACTGGCATTTATGAAAAATCCACAGATGTTATCATACTTCATACTGAAAGACTGAAAATTTTCCACCAAAGATCAGAAACAAGAGGAGGTTGTTCTTGCCACCTAATTAATATTGTATTATTCAGCCAGGGTTAATAAAAAAGAAAAAATGAAAACATCTAGATTACAATGAATGAAACAAAATGTGTCTATTGATTAGAATATGATATTATAAATAAAATAATTAGGAAAACAGAATTAAAAGAAAAACTCAAAGAACTAATAAAGAGATAAGCAATGTTGCAGGATAAAAGATCATTATATGCAGTTTGTCCTGCAACGCTGCACTATTAGGGAGAGTAGGGTTATAGTGTTTTTCACCCAAGAAGCACTGGGGACAGACTTTGGTGATTATGTCCATCTTTATTCACAGCCACATAAACTTTTAAAGGGCAGGTAGAAGGGGTATAACTAATTCAAGGCAAGACTAATTCTGTAGGACAGAACCGAGACTGGTGCCAATATGCCTCTCCAATCAGCTTGGAGGTCACATAGCTGGGGTAGCTTTCCAGGTGGGCCTGGGCCACACTTGGGAGCAGTTTAAATGATTGGCAGAAGGAGGCGATGGGGGAAAATGTGCCTGGGGGTCCTGCCACCTGCCAGTAGTCAGGCTAACTATATGGGCTAATCAGGCAGCCTCACAGGATCACCCATAACTATATAAAAGCTAAAACTTTTATACACTGGTAATTGGAAATTGAATGCTAAAATTAAGAAAGCAATCATGTTTATAACATCCTAAAACATAAAGTACTTAAAGGTATTTTAACAAATAATTTCAAGAATTGTACTTCGAAAAAACCCAAATTACTACTTCCATAACTGATACATAGATTCAACATTATCATTATCAAAATCCAGCTTGAGGACTTACTTTTAGGAGTCTGGTAATAATAGATAGAATTAAAAAGGAGTTAATGCTCCAATATGGGATGCAGTCCACACAGAAGACTCATAGAATGACAATCACTTTAAGTAGCATTCTGACCTCAGCAGCAGCCCTTAAAGCAATCTGGTCTAGCTGAAAAGCCCACAAAAGCATTTCTGGCATGGGTGAGACTCCAGTGGAAAGAATGGTCATCAAAGAAGGAGGTACTTTTCTCTGAAGAGAAGAGAGAACTTCCACTTTGCTTATGGCATTGTCGAAATACTGGTGGAATTTGTGGATGCAAAAGGCTTCCATACCGTAGGCAGCTCATCTCAAGGGCCTTGGGTGATCACTGACATCATATCTAAGAGCGTTAATTATTAAAATAACAACAGGAGTCACTGTGCACTAACTTCGCATGCAGGACCTTTGACCTCAAAAAGTTGTATTATAATTATGTCTAAATGCTCATGTCACTCTTGGGTGCTTCTTAAAGTTAATTAAGTTTCTAAAAAATGAAGTAAAATTAACTTCAAGATGCAATGACTTTAAACAGCACTTGTCTCTACCATTGAGAAACAGGATTTTTTGTATGTGTGTGTGCAAATTCTTGAACTCTTTACTTAGTATAGAGTTGGTCTTCTATGTATAAAGTTAATTGAAAATGAATCTTAGTGGAGAGTGGGAATGGGACTGAGAATTGGAAAGGGAGTAGGAGGATGGGTGGGAGTGTGAATGGGAGGACAGGTATAGTGGGAAGAATCATTATATTTTTAAAGTAGTATTTATCAAATGCATGAAGTTTGTATTCCTTAAATAAAAGATCTTTTTGGGAAAAAAAATCCAGGTTGCATCTTCTCAAACATTGAGAAGCTGATCCTAAAATTCATTGAAGTACCTAGGAATAAGAATGGTAAGCACAATACTGAAGGCAAAAACAAAGTAATACAATTAGAGGATTCACACTTTCTGGTTTTAAGATGTACTAGTAGTATATCATAAAATTTCCCTATAGGGAAATCAAAACAGTGTGATATTGATATAATAAGAGAAAAATAGATCAATGGGATAGGATTAAAAATTAAGAAATAACTCTCCTCTGTATAAGAAATCGTTGACAAGACTATAAAAGATTTCAATGAGGTAAATGGTAACCTTAACAAAGAAAATGAGGTTGACATAACTAGATATTCAAATACAAAGGGAGTAAGATGGGCATTATATCTTACATAATACATTAAAATAGTTAATTTAAATTGAATGAAAGACTGAAATTTAACAGCTTAAACTAGAAAACTTTTAGAAAACAATATGGGTAGGCCAGCACTGTGGCTCACTAGACTAATCCTCTGCCTGTGGCACCAGCACCCCAGGTTCTAGTCCCGGTTGGGGAGCCTGTTCTGTACCTGTTGCTCCTCTTCCAGTCCAGCTCTCTGCTGTGGTCCATCTTCCACTGCTTTCCCAGGCCATAGCAGAGAGCTGCATTGGAAGAGGTGCAGCTGGGACTAGAACTGGTGCTCAAATGGGATGCCGGTGCTTCATGCCAGGGCTTTAACCTGTTGCGCCAAAGCACCAGCCCTGAACTTCATCAAATCTTAAAACTTTGTACTTCTAAGACTCTATGAACAAAATGCAAAAGGAACACATAAAAGGGTGAAAATATTGGCAAATAGTATACAGGTATGGAGCTAGGATTTTGAATTCATTAAAACTATTAAAACTGAATTAAAAGTTTAATTAAAAAATAAAAAATATTTTGATATATATTTGTCCAAATAATGTATACAAATGCTTAAGAAGAAGCTGAAAAAAGTTCAACATTTTTAATCCTAAGGAAAATAGAAATAAAACCACAATATGCTACAATTTCACCTCTCCTAGAGTGCCTATAACAAAAAAAGGCAGATGTATAAGTTGTTTACAAGATTTCAATATAAAATTTTAGGGACTCTTTGGAAAATATTTTCCAGTTCTTTATACTGTTGAATGACTGAGTGTATTCAATCCTAGGTGTATACCAAAGATATCTAAAAACATATACAAACTAGGAATTTGTATATGGATGCTCATATCAACATTATTTATAGTAGTTAAAATTGTAAATAAACAAATGTCCATTAAGTAATGAATGGATAAGCAAATTGTGGCATTTTATATGCTATAATATAATACAGCCAAGAAAATGAATTAAGTACTAACTTATGTCAAAACAAAGGTTATGAAAAGCAAAATGCATAAATATAAAAGTTCTATTATATAAAATAAATTGCAATATTTGGTCTTTTCAATCATTCTTATTTAGCTTAGAATAATGTCCATTAAGACAAAAAGTAGGCTTCCAGAATCAAGGAAGAACAAAAATTGATTGCTGATGGGCATATTATATTTTTTTGGAGTGCCTGGAAATGTGTTGGAATTAGATATTCCTGGCAGTAGCGCCATATTATGAGTACACTAAAATCATTGGTTGCATGTCATTTTTACCATACTCTAGTACTTAATGATCTCAAAACCAGTGATCTCAATTCTTAACACTTTCATTAAGAAAACTGAACACAATCAGTGACAAAGTTATTAGAAGTTGCCAAGTTTCTGAGACCATGATTTTAATCATCTTTCATTGGCAGGGGTATAATTAATTGGCTTGGATTTCTACCATATTGGAAGATTACCTATGTATTTACTTTTTCATTTTATTATAGGTCAACATGATAACATGATGGTCTTAGTTCTTAAAATTTTGTGAAAAAAATTTTTTTGATTAAATATCAATATGTTCTCCCTGATTTGAGACAACTAACTGAGCACCAAAGGCGAAATTTGTTGAAGTGAAATGGACACTATGAGAAACAGTGACTTGATCAGCTCTTGTCCTGACTGTTGATGTACAATGTAATACCTTATCCCTTTTAGTATTTTTTTGTTCTAGTACTATTGGTTGAACTCTGTAATTAACACACAATTATTCTGAGGTGTTTAAATTTTAACTGAAAAGTGATCCCTGTTAAATATGACAGTGGGAATAAGAGAGGAAGGAGGTGTACAATTTGGGACCTGCTCAATCAGACTTGCCCCAAATGGTGGAGTTAGAAACGTGCCAGCGGATTCCAAAACAATCCCATCAAGGTGGCATGTACCAATGCCATCTCACTAGTCCAAGTGATCAACTTCAGTTCACAATTGATCACACTGGTAGGTCTAAGAGTCAAAGGGATCACACAAACAAGACTAGTGTCTGCTAATACTAACTGATAGAATCAAAAAGGGAGAGAACAATCCAACATGGGAAGTGGGATACACTGCAGACTCACAGAATGGCAGATGTCCTAAATAGTACTCTGGCCTCAGAATCAGCCATTAAGGCATTCAGATCTGGCTGAAGAGCCCATGAGAGTATTTTTTAGGCATGGAAAGCCAAGACACTCTGGGAAAAAAAAAGAAGACCTAAATGAAAGATCTCTGCAAGTGAGATCCCAGTGGAAAGAACGGGCCATCAAAAAAGGAGGTACCTTTCTCTGAAGGGAGGAGAGAACTTCCACTTTGACTATGACCCTGTTGGAATAAGATCGAAGTCAGTGAATCCAAAAGGCTTCCATAGCCTTGGCAATTCATGACTAGGGCCTAGGGTGATTACTGATGCCATAAACAAGAGTGTCAAATTGTTAAGTCAACAACAGGAGTCACTGTGTACTTACTTCTCATGTAGGATCTGTCCTTAATGTGTTGTCCAATGTGAAGTAATACTATAACTAGTACTGAAACAGTATTTTTACACTTTGTGTTTCTGTGTGGGTGCAAACTGATGAAATCTTTACTTAATATATACTAAATCAATCGTCTGTATATAAAGATAATTGAAAATGAATCTTGATGTGAATGGAATGGGAGTGGGAGTGGGAGATGGGAGGGGTGCGAGTGGGAGGGAAATTATGGGGGTGGAAACCCAATGTAATCCATAAACTGTACTTTGGAAGTTTATATTTACTAAATAAAAAAAGTGAATAAAAAACAAAAAAACCTTTTTTTAAGAGGAAAGTTTATATCAATAGGTGCCTACATCAAGAAATTTGAAAGGCACCAAATAGATGAGCTTTCAATTCATCTCAAGGATCTAGAAAATCTGCAGCAAACTAGACCCAAATCTAGTAGGAGAAGAGAGAAAATTAAAATCAGAAAAGAAATCAACAGGTTTGAATAAAAAAAAAAAAAAAAACATTACAAAAAATCAGCCAAACGAGGAGCTGGTTTTTTGAAAAAATAAACAAAATTGACACCCCATTGGCCCAACTAACAAAAAAAAGAAAAGACCCAAATTCATAAAATCAGAGATGAAAAAGGCATCTTAATGATTTCATATTTAGGCAAGATTAGAAATTTTTTTTCAAAATCATATTTGTCCTTTCTAGGTATTTAGATTTTTAAGAATTGGATTTGATTTGATCTATTGACTTTCAGAAAAATCATTAGCCTTGTTTTAGCTATTGTATAGCTATTTTGACTTGAATATTGTTTGGAAGATATTTCTCCAGTATGTGATTACACTCATCTTTGCTCTTGCTGTGGTTGGCAAGTCATCACCTTTATACTTCAAATAATTGGATTAGTTAGCCCATCAATGTTGCCAGGAGGAAACTATTTGATTCCTGCTTAATAGATAGATAGCAACTTGTTTTATGTTCCTTTTCAAATCTCCATAGGAGTCCTAGGTTTGATTCTGTGACAAGATATTTTTTTAACTTTTATTTAATGAATATAAATTTCCAAAGTGCAGCTTTAATTTTTCAGGAATATTTTATTTTTAATTTTCTTTTTAATTTTCTTCAACATAAATTATTTATATATATGGAATGTCATCTGTAGGAATAATAATAATTTTATCATTTTTATTTCTATATTCACCATTCTCTAAAATCAACTTTTATATTTATGTATTTTGATTTTCATAATTCTTTCTGGTTTTTAAAGATTTTTAATTTATTTATTTGGGAGGTAGAGTTATAGACAGTGTGAGGGAGAGACAAAGAGAAAGATCTTCATTCTGTTGGTTCACTCCCCAGGTGGCCGCAACAGCCAGGAGCCTGGTGCTTCTTCCTGATCTCCCATGTGGGTGCAGGGACCCAAGCACTTGGGCCATCCTCCACTACATGCCCAGGCCACAGCTGAGAGCTGGATTGGAAGAGGAGCAGCCAAGCCTAGAACCAGTGCCCATATGGGATGCCAGCACCAGGCAAAAGTTAACCTACAGTGCCATGGCACCAACCCTGATTTTCATAATTTTTCTTCAACTTAGAGATTTTGTGGGAGATTTTATTTTTTGCTTCTAATTAAGTTTTATCTCTACAAAAGTCTTTGTTGAGAGCATATAGAAAATACAAATGATCACTAACACTTATTGGACACAAAAACTATTTTAGCATAAATGAAACCACTATTATTAAATGCTTTATAATTTAATGTATGTTGCATATGTGATTAATAAGAAATGGTAGTATATACTAGTTATCTTTTAACATTATTTATCATGTCATTCAATCCATAACACTGTTCTGAACTGACAACCTCATTATTCATATGTTTAAACATAATACACAGAAGAGGAAACTAAAAATATTTAGAGGAAGATAAAAATATTAAAATGAAGATATGGAAAATGAACTGGGCAAGGTCAGACTAGGTGATGGCTGCCCTTCCTAGGTGCAAAGTTCTAGAACACTGTCCAGAAATTGCTGCAATCTTGTGATGAAGGCGGCTACATCTCAGTTTTACACTTTTTGGGGGTACATATCTCTGCATGGAAAAATCAATCCTAAGTTCAAAAAGTTAAATAATGAAATAAAAATATTTTCAACATTTTGTGTCAACTAGGAACCTAAATGCATAACTTCCATGTGTTTCTCCTCTAGGAATTTGGAAGACTAGAACTAAACTCTAAAATCTATTTTCAAATTCAGCATCATCTCAGAAAAAAATTACCATCATGAATATGGATATTTTACCACCCTTGGAAGAGGAAAACTGATTGATAGATGAAGAAGAAAAATGAAATTAAAAGAGTTTTATTGATATAGTATTAATGAGAACTTAGTTTCCTGGAAATCAGGGGATTTTCATGATATAATGTGTTTTTGAACAGTTCAGAGAATAAATTGAATGTTTAAAACACTCATTTACATTGCAGTATTACCATAGATATATTGATATTTTGCAGCTTTACTTAAACTGAATATGCTTCATGAGCTCTTTGCACATCCTTGATTCAATATGATACTCTGTTGTCTTACATGTGTCAGATATAGACATATCACTATGGTTTAATTTAGAAAAAAATTTTTTACTTGATTTTCACAATATGGAATATTAATATATTTACTTTAGTGTAAATGATCCTGTTTTAAGTGTTCATAAGACAAACATAAACATAGATCTCTCTACAGGAACTGTGTAATTGGCAATACCAAAGAGAAAACACATGTTTGGCCAAAAAAAAGTGACAAAAGTGAAAACATAGGATTGCTGAATTTCCATCAGTGTGTTTTTACTCCTCTTTGAAGTGGTCAAAATTGAAGTGAAATGGTCTTTGCTATCATTTGGCCATTTGAAGCTTTGAGGAACTATAGGACCAGAAATGGACATTGCACTTCATATCTGGAGTGGCTTTGAAAACTGAATTGACTTTTATGGTAATAAATAAAATTTATTTAACCTCTAAAACACAGACAATAATACACAATCTGAAGTACTTTTATGAAAATTGAATGAGACAATAAATGCAAATTCCTAGACTGATACGTAATGTTCAGTTTATATTAGCTGTATTTGATTTGATTATTTGCACATATTTCTATTGTTTGCATTTTAATTTTGGAAAGTTTGTCATGTTGGCAAACACCAAAAAGCTGTGTGGGGTTTACTTTTAGTTTCTTTCAAGGTCAAGCTCCATGATATAACAAAAATAAGCCAATACAAAAACAGTTAACTTTTGAATTTTTAATGCCAGAGCTTCAGGATGTGCCTTCATCGAAATTTCAGTTTTCTGTTATTGGACTACATATCACAACTTTCTACCTAAATTGCATTTGCATTTATATATCAAATGCAAAATATCTGTTCATGCAATTGAATACTAGACAAAAAAGAACTAAAGGTTTTGAAAGTCTATAACTGCCGGCGCTGCGGCTCACTAGGATAATCCTCCGCCTAGTGGCGCTGGCACACCAGGTTCTAGTCCCGGTCGGGGCACCGGATTCTGTCCCAGTTGCCCCTCTTCCAGGCCAGCTCTCTGCTGTGGCCAGGGAGTGCAGTGGAGGATGGCCCAAGTGCTTGGGCCCTGCACCCCATGGGAGACCAGGAGAAGTACCTGGCTCCTGCCAGCTGATCAGCGCGGTGCACCGCCGCAGCACGCCAGCCGTGGTGGCCATTGGAGGGTGAACCAACGGCAAAAGGAAGACCTTTCTCTCTGTCTCTCTCTCTCTCACTGTCCACTCTGCCTGTTAAATAAATAAATAAATAGAAAGTCTATAACTTGTAATTGAAGCCTTTATGATATAATTTGATTATCTTTCCAATTTGAGTTATTTTGTACTGTTATCACCTCCATTTCCTTAGCAGATGGACTACAGCATTTTAGTGGGATGATCCAATTGAGTATGTAAAAATGTCAGGTAAAATGCTCAAAAGTGAAACCTAAGAATAAATGTGTTTGCAATGTGTGTGTATCCTAATTTGAAAGCTGTGGCAGTATCAGTTAAATATCACACAAACATGTTTTTATCATTTTACTTCATAGATATTATCTTCTGAAATTATGGAAAATATCAATTTATGAAGTCTTTAAATAGATTTTTCTTGAATTTTATTTGAGAGAGATAGACAGAGCAAAACAGAAAGAGAAAGACATCTTCCATCTGCTAGTTCATTTCCCAAATGTCAGCAACAGGTGGGATTGGGGCCCAAATTTTCCTAAGTGGATCACAGGACTAAAAAATTTGACTCATCACCTGCTGCCTCTTAGAGTGTGAATTAGTAAGAAGCTAGACTCAGGAGAGGGCTGTAATTCAAACCTCTCAAACCCAGGCACTTAAAATGGGATGTGAGTGTCACAAATAGTGTCCTAAATGCTAGGTCAAATGCCTGTCCCTAGAGAATTCTTCTTTATGAAATTTTAAAGAGTGTCCTACAATTCCATTTGTTCATGTTAATATTCATACAAAGATGGTAGGATTATGAAAGAATTATCCAAAATTAGATTCAATTAATGTTGAAAGAAAAAAAATAGAGTATTAAAATGATGGAGTAGGGAGTTTGCTAACTGATCTAGTCTGAGAAGAGATGGTTTTAAAGAAAGGAGAGAGATTGTAGTCTCAGGGATGTTAGGGAGAAAATGGCAGAGGAAACGTTCTGCAAATTAGTGGGACACAGTGGACCTATGTAGAGGGCATGGATGCTCTCAACAGCCAAGAGCCTCCACACCAGCATTGGAGATTGAGGTGAGACCTGATTGCAGCAGTCCAAGCCACTGGCAATAAAGCTGCAGGAAGAACCTAGAGGGAATCCAGCTTGGAGCCCCATGGAGGATGGTGTACCTGTCAAACTAGAGGATAATAAAAATTAGGGGTGCATTTCTCTCTCCCCAATCACCCTGTAATGGCATCCTATAACAAGCCCGTAGAAAGCAGGTGCCATTTTTGCCATACATAACAGCTGCACCAGCTTGTGTGCACTCCCAATGACCAGCTGAGTGGAGACCCTGAGTCTGGTGGGGAGAACTGACAGGGAGCTGGGTGCTCATTTCTGTGGAAGGCTTGTGTGCTAGGACTGTGATAAAAAAAAAAAAAGAGGCTGTGTGGGAGGGCTCACAGTGTGGCTGGGACTTTGAGTAGTCAGTGTGGAAGGCTCCAGTACGCTCAGGGCTCCCTGGTTACCTGGTGGAGAATATTATTGGAGGATATGAGCTTACACTGAATACTGCATGAAACCTTTGTGCAGTCCTTGGGGCATAGTAGATGAATATTATATCCATTGTGGGTAATATTCAGGCACTGGGCTCCATTGAGGAGAGGACCTTAGCTGAGCAGAATAAACCTCGCCTTTGATAAAAAAATAAAGGAGACTTACCAGACTAAACCTGAATGTGTCGTCTTAGACGTGCCCTTCACTCTGAAGAACTGAACAGAACTCCCTGGCCACACCTACCACACACCTTTAGGTATTCCCTGACAGCAGACACTTCACTAATCCATAGAGCTTAGTACAAAGATGAAAGCAGCCATAACAACAATACAAAATTATGAAGAAAACAACAAGTATCTCCACAAATGCCAAATAACAAATGCACCAATTCAAGAAAAAGAATAAGGAATACAGCATGACACACCTAAAAGAACACAACACATTCATATTAGATTGTGAGATGATGAAATTGAAGAAATGCTAGAAATGAAGTTCAAAAAATTGAATGACCTCAACTGTCCAGCTAAAAGACACAGATTGACTGATTGGGTTAAGGAACAAAACCCATCTGTTTGCTGCTTACAAGAAATACATCTTTCAAATAAAGATGCAGGCAGATGGAAAGTGAAAGGCTGGAAAAAGATATACCATGCTAACAGAAATGAAAAAAGAGCAGGCGTAGCCATTGTAATATCAGACAAAATAAACTTTAACACAAAAACTGTTAAGGGGGACAAGAAGGGCACTATATAATGACTAAGGGATCAATTCAACAGGAAGATATGAGGATTATCAATGTATATGCACCTAATAACAGGGCACCGGTTTATTTAAAAGATTTGTTAAGGAACTTAAAGGGAGACTTAGATTTCAATACAATAGTACTGGGGGACTTCAACACTCCACTCTCAGAAATAAAGAGATTAACCAGACAGAAGATTAACAAGGATACAGTAGATTTAAATGACACTATAGCCCAAATGGATCTGACAGATATATACAGAACTTTTCATCCTACACATAAAGCATTTACATTCTTCTCAGCAGTGCATGGAACCTACTCTAGGATTGACCACATACTTAGCCATAAAGCAAGTCTCAGCAAATTCAAAAGAATCAGAATCATACCATGCAGCTTCTCAGACCATAAAGGAATGAAGGTGGAAATTAGCAACTCAGGAATCCCTAGAGCATACGCAAACACATGGAGATTGAACAACATGCTCTCCTGAATGAACAATGGGTCATAGAAGAAATCAAAAGAGATATCAAAAACTTTCTGGAAGTAAATGAGGATAACAACACAACATACCAAAACTTATGGGATACAGCGAAAGCAGTGTTAAGAGGAAAGTTTATATCAATAGGTGCCTACATCAAGAAATTGGAAAGGCACCAAATAAAAGAGCTTTCAATGTATCTCAAGGATCTAGAAAATCTGCAGCAAACCAGACCCAAATCTAGTAGGAGAAGAGAAATAATTAAAATCAGAGAAGAAATCAATAGGATTGAATAAAAAAAATTACAAAAAAATCAGACAAAAGACGAGCTGGTTTTTTTGAAAAAATAAACAAAATTGACACCCCATTGGCCCAACTAACTAAAAAAAGAAAAGACCCAAATCCATAAAATCAGAGATAAAAAGGAAACATAACAACAGACACCACAGAAATAAAAAGAATCATCAGAAATTACTGCAAAGAGTTGTACGCCAGCAAACAGGGAAATCTATCATAAATAAATAGATTCCTGGACACATGCAACCTAACTAATCTGAACCAGGAAGACACAGAAAACCTAAACAGACCTGTAAATTAGACAGAAATTGAAACAATAATAAAAACCCTCACAACAAAGAAAAGCTAAGGACCAGATGGATTCATTGCTGAATTCTACCAGACATTTAAAGGACTAACTCCAATTCTTGTCAAACTATTCAGAACAATCAAAAAAGAGGGAATCCTCCCAAATTCTTTTTATGAAGCCAGCATCACCTTAATTCCTAAGCCAGAGAAAGATGCAGTATTGAAAGAAAATTACAGACCAATATCCCTGATGAACATACATGCAAAAGCGTCAATAAAAGTGGGATTAATCCTTGGCATGCAGGGATGGCTCAATGTTCACAAAACAATCGATGTGATACACCACATTAACAAACTGCAGAAGAAAAGCCATATAATTATCTCAATAGACACAGAGAAAGCTTTTGATAAAATACAACACCCTTTCATGATGAAAACTCTAAGCAAACTGGGTATGGAAGGAACATTCCTCAATACAATCAAAGCAATTTATGAAAAACCCACAGCCAACATCCTATTGAATGGGGAAAAGATGGAAGCATTTCCACTGAGATCTGGTACCAGACAGGGACGCCCACTCTCACCACTGCTATTCAATATATTTCTGGAAGTTTTAGCCAGAGCTATTAGGCAAGAAAAAGAAATTAAAGGGATACAAATTGGGAAGGAAGAACTCAAACTATCCCTCTTTGCAGATGACATGATTCTTTATTTAGGGGACCCAAAGAACTCTACTAAGAGACCATTGGAACTCATAGAAGAGTTTGGCAAAGTAGCAGGATATAAAATCAATGCACAAAAATCAACAGTGTTTGTATACACAGGCAATGCCATGGCTGAGAAAGAACTTCTAAGATCAATCCCATTCACAATAGCTAAAAAAAATCAAATACCTTGGAATTAACTTAACCAAGGACGTTAAGGATCTCTACGATGAGAATTACAAAACCTTAAAGAAAGAAATAGAAGATGATACAAAAAAATGGAAAAATCTTCCATGCTCATGGATTGGAAGAATCAGTATCATCAAACTGTCCATTCTCTCAAAAGCAATTTATACATTCAATGAGATACCAATCAAGATACTGAAGACCTTCTTCTCAGATCTGGAAAAAATGATGCTGAAATTCATATGGAGACACAGGAGACCTCGAATAGCTAAAGCAATCTTATACAACACAAGCAAGGCCGGAGGCATCACAATACCAGATTTCAGGACATACTACAGGACATTTGTTATCAAAACAGCATGGTACTGGTACAGAAACAGATGGATAGACCAATGGAACAGAATAGAAACACCAGAAATCAATCGAAACATCTGCAGCCAATTCATATTTGATCAAGGATCTAAAACTAATTCCTGGAGCAAGGACAGTCTATTCAATAAATGGTGCTGGGAAAATTGGATTTCTACATGCAGAATCATGTAGATTCACAAAATTTCACTCAACACAAAAATTACACAAAAATTCACTCAACATGGATTAAAACTTAAATCTATGACCCAACACCTTCAAATTATTAGAGAACACTGGAGAAACCCAGCAAGATATAGGTACCAGCAAAGACTTCTTGGAAAAGAACCCAGAAGCACAGGCAGTCAAAACCAAAATTAACATTTGGGATTGCATCAAATTGAGAAGTTTCTCTACTGCAAAAGAAACAAGAAAGTGAAGAGACAACTGACAGAATGGGAAAAAATATTTGCAAACTATGCAACAGATAAAGGGTTAATAACCAGAATCTACAAAGAGATCAAGAAACTCCACAAAAACAAAACAAACAACCCACTTAAGAGATGGGCCTAGGACCTCAATAGACATTTTTCAAAAAAGGAAATCCAAATGGAAACAGGCACATGAAAAAATGTTCAGGATCACTAGCAATCAGGGAAATGCAAATCAAAACCACAATGAGGTTTCACCTCACCCCAATTAGAACGGCTCACATTCAGAAATCTACCAACAACAGATGCTGGAGAGGTTGTGGGGAAAAGGGACACTAACCCAGTGTTGATGGGAATGCAGACTGGTAAAGCGACTATGGAAGTCAGCCTGGAGATTCCTCAGAAACCTGAATATAACTCTACCATACAACCCAGCCAACCCACTCCTTTGAATTTACCCAAAGGAAATTAAATTGACAAACAAAAAAGCTGTCTGCACCTTAATGTTTATTGCAGCTCAATTCACAATAGCTAAGACATGGAACCAACCCAAATGCCCATCAACAGTAGACGGGATAAAGAAATTATGGGATATGTACTCTATATAATACTATACAGCAGTCAAAAACAATGAAATCTGGTCATTTGGAACAAAATGGAGGAATCTGAAAAACATCATGCTGAGTGAAATAAGCCAGTCTCAAAGGGACAAATATCATATGTTCTCGCTGATCAGTGACAACTAACCAACACAAAAAAGGAAACCTGTTGAAGTGAAAGGGACACTATGAGAAACAGTGACTTGATCAGCCATAGCCCTGACTGTTGATGTACAATGAAATGCTTTATCCATTTTAGTATTTTTTTTGTTCTAGTTAATACTATTGATTGAACTTTGTAATTAACACACAATTGTTCTTAGATGTTTAACTTTAACTGAAAATTGATCCCTGTTAAATATAAGAGTGGGAATAAGAGAGGGAGGAGATGTAAAGTTTGGCACATGCTCAATCGGACTTCCCTCAAATGGTAGAGTTAGAAACATGCCAGGGGATTCCAATACAATCCCATCAAGGTGGCATGTACCAATGCCATCTCACTAGTCCCGATGATCAATTTCTGTTCACAATTGATCACACTGATAAGTCTAAGAGTCAAAGGGATCACACAAACAAGACTAATGTCTGCTAATATTACCTGATGGAATAAAAAGGGGTGAGAACGAGCCAATATGGGAAGCAGGATACACTGCAGACTCATAGAATGCCAGATGTCCTAAATAGCACTCTGGCCTCAGAATCAGCCATTAAGGCATTTGGGTCTGGCTGAAGAGCCCATGAGACTATGTTAGGCATGGAAAGCCAAGACACTCTGGCAAACAAAAAAAAATAAATAAATAAATAAAAGAGGACCTAAATGAAAGATCTCTGAGAGTGAGATCCCAGTGAAAAGAACGGGTCATCAAAGGAGGAGGTACCTTTCTCTGAAGGGAGGAGAGAACTTCCACTTTGACTATGACCTTGTCTAAATAAGATCAAAGTCAGCGATCTTAAGAGGCTTCCATAGCCTTGGCAACTCATGACAAGGGTCTAGGGAGATTACTGACGCCATAAACAAGAGTGTCAAATTGTTATGTCAATGACAGTGTCACTGTGCACTTACTCCTCATGTGGGATCTCTATCCTTAATGTGTTGTCCAATGTGAAGTAATGCTATAACTAGTACTGAAACATTATTTTACGCTTTATGTTCTGTGTTGTGCAAACTGATGAAATCTTTATTTTATGTTTACTAAATTGATCTTCTGTATATAAAGAATTGAAAATTAATCTTGATATGAATGGAATGGGAGAGGGAGCAGGAGATGGGAGGGGTGTAGGTGGGAGGCATGTTATGGGGGTAAAAGCCATTGTAATCCATAAACTGCACTTTGGAAAATTATATTTACTAAATAAAAGTGTTTATAATAAAAAAGTTAATTGAAAATGAATCTTGATGCGAATGGAATGGGAGAGGGAGCAGGAGATGGGAGGGGTGTGATTGGGAGGGAAGTTATTGGGGGCGGAAGCCATTGTAATCCATAAACTGTACTTTGGAAATTTTATTTACTAAATAAAAGTTGAAAAAAAAAGATTACATACGTGCAATCAGAAGCAAATGAGTGAACTAATGAAATCCATACATGAAATGAAAGAAAATTTCTCCCACAAAACTTAGATCTTAGAGAGAAAAAAAATGAAATCATGGAAATGAACAATTCAATAGTACAAATAAAAAATGCAATGGAGATGTTTAACAACAGAATCAGTGAAGCAAAAGAAAGAATATCAGACTAAGAGCGCAAAACACAGCAAATTATACAGTCAGAAAAACAAGAAGAAATTAGAAAACTAAAAACCACTGTTGGTAATCTACAGGATACTATCAAAGGACCCAACATATGGGTTCCAGGAGTTCCTGAAGGCATGGAAAAAGAGAAAGGATTGAAAGGCCTCTTTAACAGGAAATTTCCCAAATTTGGAAAAAGACAGGGACATTTAAGTAAGAAGAAGTGCATAGAACTCCTAATAGACATGACCAAAAAAGATCATCACTACAACACATTGTAATCAAATTTACCACAGTAAATCATAAAGAAAAGGTTCTAAAATTTGCATAAGAGAAATGCCAGAATACTGTCAGAGGATTTCTAATTATAATCACTGCAGACTTCTCATCAGAAACCCTACAGGCTAGGAGAAAATGGTGAGAAATACTCCATGTCCTAAGAGAAAAAAAAAAAAAAAAAAAAAAAAAAACGGTCAACCCAGAATACCATACCCTGCAAAGCTCTCATTTATGAATGAAGGTGAAATATAAAGACCTTCCAAAACAAACAGAAATTGAAAGAATTTTTCACCATCCATCTAGCACTGCAGAAGATGCTTAAGGATGTGCTACACACAGAAACACAGACACATGGTCACCACTATGAAAGAAGGTAAAGGAAGAAAATCACCCAGTAAAAGTGCAAAGGAAATTCAAAGTAAAAAATAGGAATATTTATGTAAAAATGGCAGGGCCAAGTTGCTACTTCTTAATAGTCCCTTTGAATGTAAATGGCCTCAACTCTCCAGTTAAAATACACAGACTTGCTGAATGGATTAAAAAACAAAACTCACCCATTTGCTATCTAGAAGAAACACATCTCACCAACAAAGATGCACACAGACTGAAAGTGGAAGGATAGAAAAAGATATATTCCATGCTAACAGAAACCCAAAAAGAGTTGGTATAGCCATCCCAATATCAGACGAAATAAACTTTAACACAAAGGCTGCTAAAAGAGACAAAGAAGCACACTATGTAATGACTAAAGGATGAATTCAATAGGAAGATGTGACTGTGATAAATGGGTATGCTCTAATTGTTTTTATTTATTGATTTATTTTTAAAAATTTATTTATTTGAGAATCAGAGTTACATATAGAGAGAAGGAGAGGCAGAGAAAGAGAGAGAGAGAGAGAATCTTTCATCCACTGGTTCACTCCCCAGATGGCCACAATGGCCAGAGCTGTGCCAATACTAAATCAGAAGCCAGTTGCTTCTTCCTGGTCTCCCATGTAGGTGCAGGGGCCCAACCGTAACAGAGAGCCGGATCAGAAGTAGAACAGCTGGCACAAAGACCAACACCCATATGGGATTCCATCACTGCAGGTGGAGGCTTTATGCGCTACACCACAACACCAGTACCATAAATAGCAGATTTAATTGACACTATAGACCAAATGGACCTAACAGATATCTACCAAACTTTTCATTGTATTTCAAGACATACTACAAGGCAGTTATAATCAAAACAGCCTGGTCCTGGTACAAAAACAGATGGATAGACCACAGGAACAGAATAGAAACACCAGAAATCAATCCAAGCATCTACAATCAACAACTTATATTTGACGAAGGTACTAAAACCAAACCCTGTAGCAAGGACAATCTTTTCAGTAAATAGTGCTGGGGAAATTGGATTTCTACTGAAATCCTGTCATTTGCAGCAAAATGGATGAATCTGGAAAACATCAAACTTGGTGAAATAAACCATCCCCAAAGGCACAAATACCATATATTCTATTCTCCATGATCTATGATAACCAAAGGAGCACCTAAAAGGAAATATGTAGAAGTGAAATTGATATTTCAAGAAGCAATGATTTGAACAGACCTTGTCATGACTGTCAAGGAATAGTTTTTTTTTCTTATAATATTTGTTGAACTCTTCACTTAACATAGAGTTAATCATGTTATAAAGTCAATTAAAAATAGATCTCAGCAAAAAACAAGAGTGAGAGGAGGAAGTTTGTAACTGTAAAGCTGTATAGTTCTGTGTACATTCCTACAGACTTCCTTCTAAGGCTACAGTTTTAAACCTTGCCATAGGACCCCTTCATTTCATTAAGCTGGGTGGTAAAACTGTCATCTTAAGTGTTAGGGTGAATATATTAAGTATTAAAGTGAATATATAGATAGGATTAAATGTTAAATGATCATATAAATAGGGTAAATTTCTGGCAATAATAATAGATAGAATTAAAGAGAATGTTCCAACATGGGAAGTAGTTCACACAGCAGACTCATAGAATGACAAATGTTTCAAGTAGCCCTCTGACCTCAGAATCAGTCCTTAAAGTATTATAGTCTGGTTGAAAAGCCCATGAGAGCATTTCAGGCATGGAAAACCAAAACACTGTGGCAAAAAAAATGTTCTACATGAAGGATCTCTGTGAGTGAGCAGAAAAAAGTGGCTATCAAAGAAGGATGTACTTTTCTCTGAAGGGAGGATATAGCTTCCATTTTGCTAATGGCTTGTCTAAATACTAATGGAGTTTGTAGATTCAAAAGGCTTCCATAGCCTAGGCAGCTCATGTCAGGAGCCTCAGGGGATCACTGATGTCATATATAAGAGTGTTAATGTTAAATTAACAGTAGGAATCACTATGCAATGACTTCCTCTGCAGGACCGCTGTCCTCAATGAGTTGTATTATGAGAGTTAATTATAAAACTTGTTCTCAAAAAGTTTTGTTTGTGTGTGTATTTGTGCACAAATTGTTGAAATCTTTAGTTAGTGTAGCATTGGTCTCCTGTGTATAAAGTAAATTGAAAATTAATTTTAATGGAGAATGGGACTTCACATAATATGAAGTCTTTTCTGAGAGGGAGGAGGAAGAGTGGTGGGTATGTGGGTGAAAGGGTGTGAGTGTGGGTGGGAGGGTGAGTTTGGTGGGAAGAATCATTATAATCCTAAAGTTGTCTTTATGAAATTTGTATTCCTGAAATAAAAAAGTCCCTTTGGAAAAAGAAAGAATAAATGAAAACAATATTGATGAAATATAGTTTACTGGAGAAAAATAGAATTGAAATTCATTACCATATGTTGATAAAACTACCAGCTTACATATAGAAATGTGCTGAAGAGAGCAATGCTAAAGAGAATAAGTGATAGGAACACTTTACTCTGGCATTTATCCACATTGGTGAATATTTTTTAAGATTTATTTATTTATTTATTTTAAAATCAGTTACACAGAGAGAGAAGAAGCAGAGAGAGAAAGAGAGAGGGAGAGAGAGGTCTTCCATCATAGGTTCACTTTCCAGTTGGCCGCAATGGCGGAGCTGAGCCGATCCGAAGCCAGGAGCTGGGAGCTTTTTCTGGGTCTCCCACGTGGGTGCAGGGGCCCAAGGGCTTGGGCCATCTTCCATTGCTTTCCCAGGCCATACCAGAGAGCTAGATTGGAAGTGGAGCAGCCGGGTTTCAAACCGGTGCCAATACGGGATGCCGGTGCTTCAGGCCAGGGCGTTAACCCACTGCGCCACAGTATTGGTTCCCATATTGTTGAATTTGTACTATGGGTTTATTGGCAGAATCATTAGGGTGTCCCTAGGATGTACTATGTGCTTAAAAAAATGGAATACTCCATATTGATATCATAGGAATGATAATTATGTGAAGTAGGGGCATGCACCTCTCTATTCTCATATAATTCTCACTAGCACAATAAAACAAGAAATAAACTTTCAAATTTATGCTTAAGTGTATCACAGCTAGCCCTCTGATTGTATGACAATTATGTTCATGTTCATCTTCTAAATCTAGAGAATACTTATTGCACCTAATAATAACTACATACATATATTCTCTTTAATAATAATAATATCTTTACATCATCAAAATTATTTAATTCATTTTGTTTGAAAGGCAACAGATTCTAGAATTTTAATGGGACCTCATTTCATAAACTGACAATTTGTATGCATATGTACACATGTAGGTAAATATATATGCTCCTAAGTGTATATCTAATATCTAACATTTCCATAACATACCTCTTTTCCCTTTTTCAAATCAAAATATAAAATTTGTTTTGTAAAGTAAAATATCCAGATATAAATTATATTAAATTTTAGTGAAGAAAATATATAGCTAAACATTATGAATAATCTATTTTACAGAAGATCTTTTTTCAAGAAGTAAACCATTTTTTGGCACAGAAAGGCTGATCCAGGTGTGTAAACACAACTTGCTAAATTATGAATAAAGAAAATAGCATTATCTATTCATGTATATTTCATTATCTGAGGAGAAATTTTCTAAATTTTTTTGGAAGTCAGAGATATAGAGAGAAGGAAAGACAGAGAGAGAAGTCTTCCATCCACTGGTTCAATCCCCAGTGGCCAGGACTGGGTGAGTCCGAAGGCCTGAGCAAGAAGCTTCTTCCAGGTCTCACATGTGAGTAGCAGGAAACCAAACACTTGGGCCATCTGCTTCTGTTTTTCCAAGGCCATTAGCAGGGAGCTGGATCAGAAGTGGAGCAGCTGGTACACAAAACAGCACCCACGTGGGACGCCTGTTTGAAGACAGTGGCTTTACCCTTACAGTACAATGCCAACTCTAATTTCTGTTATGATTTTGCACAAGTCTTGGAAATAAATGATTGCCTAAAAATAATTTCTATATTTTTGTGTTTAATGTTTGAAAGTATTTTTCTTTAAATTATATTTCTATAGTTCAGTGTATGCTGAAAATACTTCAACAAATTTTGAGATTAGCAGGGCCTGGGGAAAGAGTGTCCTGCATTTAATAATTTATTAAAGAAAGAAGAAAAGGAGAGTAGTTAAGCTTAAAAAAATCTTTTTCTGGAATGAATCAACACAATCGTGCTGTTATGAGGTGTTGAATTGATGACAATTTTTATGTGTCAGTGAACACAAAGCCAAAAGTCATCTGTTCCCCTGTCAGGTGTTTACAGGTATTGTGGAGTCTCTAGGGACTCCATCCCTCTGCCTGAGGCTACTAGTTCTTCCCTTATGATTTTCCTCTTTTATTATGTTTGGGCTTTGACTGAGTTTCCACCGAAGGTCAAAGTATAATTTTAGCGCCTGAAGGCAAGCTTTTTGTGTCCAAAGGAAGGGTCACTTAAAATAAAAGGATCTTTGAGTAGCAGACTTAGGTGTTCAAGTTGATCTGTGCAATTAAATTAAAGATAAATAAATTTCCTAGCTAGTAGGAAGAATGGAAAGGACTCCATTATTTCTCTATTCACAATAATTTGGTCAAAGAATAACTGATTAAAATGTTTTAAACACAGCCCTACAATTGTACAAATCATAATGTGAAGTCTTTTGTTCTGTTACTCTCAGAACTGTGGTTATTTCCTTTTTAAAATAGTAAATGCTGTTCAAACATACTGTTATCCTCTAATTGGGATCAAGCCCAGTGATTTTCAAGGCAAGGCTGATGCAGATTGATCAAGGTAGCAAGGGTATAATTTTCTCTTTCCAAATTGAGAAAACTGCTAAACCAAGTCCATAGGAGCAAATGCCGAAAAGGAGCTAAAATGACAAATGAAACACCTGCCAGTTTCCATACATCTTCTCCTCTTAAACTTCCCACAGTCCTGAAAGATGTGTGACTGCTCTTTTTCTTGTGTAATAAAGGTCGATCATCACCCATTTGAAAATATGAATCCAAAATCCAAAATCCAAATCTAAAACTTGAGTACTAACGAATTGCCAGAAATCTGATGGCTCAAAATGATAACTTTGTCTCATATACTAAATTCTTTAAAACAGCATATAAAATTACTTTCAGCCTATGTGCATAAGAAATATCAATGAATTTTCCACTTACAGTTGCTTATGTCAGAAGAATTTTGTCTCGATAGATAGATAGATAGATCGATAGCTAAGCTAAAGTCATTGTCTATGCGACGGCAGCAATGCTAAACATCAAAATGTATAAATTATAAAGATTAGGTGTTATTATTGTCCTTGGGCTATAGTTTGCTGGCCCATGTCCTGGAGATTAATGAACAAGAGGAAAACTGTTATTAGGAGAAGTTGTAAAGTCATAGGGTAGAATCTTTATTAAATTATTTGTCAAATGCTTTTATATCCTATTACTGAATCCACATTTCCATCTGTGTATACAAATGTAATAAGCACATTAACCACAATATTTCAAATCGGAGCCCCAGAACTCCTTCCTGAAACCTGCTTCTCTGTCAGTCCTTGTCAACTCAATTATTGGTAACCCCACGTTTCCAGTTACTCAGTCCAAAATCTTGAAGAATACTGTGACTTCAAAATGTATGTCCTTACGATGATTTAAGTTGATGACAGACATTTTTCACTTCAAAGTGAAAAATTGCAAGGTCTCCTAAAAACTCAGGCGAGAATTGGCTCACTGTCAGACCAAGAAATGAGGTGGAAAAATATACTCTGCCCTTTGCCTAGGAGTCACAAAGAAGCGGGGAAAAGGAAAGGTGAATAAGTGAGGACAAAAACGCGGCTCCCAAGGATAATTTTACCTCTTCCTCACCGACTTGTGTTTATTCATAGAACAAAATACACTGAATCTTCACTCTGTGCTGTCTTAGTGTGTACAGGCACATTTTGTTTCATGTTCAGTGGAAAAGTAAAATAGTTAAACAATCAGAAAAGATAAGGTAAGACATTTATAGTTTGAGATAAGTATTAAACATGCTTACATCAGTCATTCTGATTTGGAGAAATGTTTATTTCGTTTAGTTCTGCAGGTGACATTTAAGTTGAGATATGAAGGGTAAAGGAGGACAAGTAAGAAAAATCCAAACATAGTTGATGAGAAGCACAATAATCCAAGGATAAATACACATTTGTATGGGGAGGGGCATGTGTGTACTTGTGTGTATGTGTGATTTGGAGAAACCATGAACCATGGCATCAGAAGTACTAAACTGAAATTAGGCTCACTGCTCACAAAGTGTCTGACAGTAAATTATTTAAGTTATTTTCCTAAAGTTATAAATACTAAGAAGAATATAATAATATTGTGGGTAGATTTCTATATAAGTAGTAAAAGACAATCCCCAAGTCTTAGTTTTAAAAAGATTTAAACATTCCTAATAAAAATTCAAATGTTAAAAAATGTTATCTAATGTCATGGATACTTGCACAGAAAAATTGCTTTTTACATTATAAATCACATTTTAAAATGCTATATTAGACAAAACTACATGAGACAAATGTGATCATTATCTTTATTTTATAATTGAGAAGATGGAGATATACAAAATTAACGATTTGTCCATTAAAAAAACATGCCTAAGACAGTTGAAACTGGAATTTGTGCCAAAGGACTCTGAATACTTAGCTACAGTAATTTATGGCAGTGTAGGATGTTTAGAACATTTTAAAAATAATTATATTCATGCTGTTTGTGCAGTAAATGTAAATAATAAGTTTAAAAACAAACACAAGATTATTGTTTCTGCAATGAATTTTTGAAAAGTTCAGGAAAATTATTATTATGAAAACAAAATAGACATGAATTTAAGACAATTGTACCAGGGCCAGCATTGTAGCACAGTGGGTTAAAGCCTGGGTCTGCAGTGCCAGCATTACATATGGGTGCCTGTTCAAGTCCCAGTCGTTTCACTTCCGATTCAGCACTTTGCGAATATGCCTGGGAAAACAGTGGAGGATGGCCCAAGTCCTTGGGCACCTGCACCCACGTGGGAGACCTGGAAAACCTCCTTGCTCCTGGCTTTGGATCAGTTCAGCTCTGGCCATTGTGACCATTTAGGGAATGAACCAGTAGATGGAAGAAGTCTCTCTCTCTCTGTCTCTACCTCTCTCTGTAACTCTCTGTCTTTCAAATAAATAAAATAAATCCTTGAAAAATTGTACCAAATAAAGATATGTTTTAATTCATTTTTTTTTCACAAAATGTTTTAAGTATACTCGCATTTTTTTTCTCCGCATTTGAAACATCTGCCTTGGATAACTCTTACTTCCCTTCTCATAGAATTGAGCGGAAACTATTCTAAACTTCATATGAAAGATTTGAGTACACTCTTTCAGGACCAGCACCATGGCTCACTTGGTTAATCTTCCGCATGCAGTGCCGGCATCCCATTTGGGCACTGGTTCTAGTCCCGGTTGCTTCTCTTCTAGTCCAGCTCTCTGCTGTGGCCTGGGAGGGCAGTGGAGGATGGCACAAGTGCTTGGGCCCCTGCACCCAGTGCTTGGGCCCCTGCACCCACTTGGAAGACCAAGAGGAAGTACCTGACTCCTGGCTTTGGATCGGCGCAGCACTGGCTTTAGTGGCCAGCCATTTGGGGAATGAACCAACGGAAGGAAGACTGTTCTCTTTGTCTCTCTCTCTCACGGTCTATAACTCTACCTGTCAAATAAATAAATAAATTTTTAAAAATATAATGAAATTTAAAAAAGGATACACTCTTTCATCTTCCACAAAATTTCTTCTGCAGAACCCAGTAATTTCATCCAAATGGATTTTTCTTGCTTTTTGCTAGCAATTTCATTTATTCTAACAATTAAATTATAAATAAATGTCATGCTGGTCCCTCTCACAAATGTACTTTTATATTAGTTTATCACATTAGCAAGAAATATGTAGTTCTAGCAGCCTCTAACATATTGAAAGTCTGTAACCCTTTCAAGAAAGCCAGTAATGATAATTTTTTCCTTTCCAAACAGAACCATGTTTTTAATTACATAATTTTTACTTGGTTGAAACTCTCATGAGGGTGATCATTGAAGCTCAGGGGCATAAACCGCCACTTACAGTGCAGTCCATCGCCTATTTCTCCTATTGGAGTGCTGCTCTCAGTCCTCCCTACTTTTGATCCAGCTTTAGTTATAATGCGCCCTGGAGGCTGCCCAGAATAGCCCAATTACTGGGTTCCTGCTACCAATAGACCTCCATAGACCTGTATGGGGTTCCTGACTCAGCTTCTGACCTGACAGCAGGGGCCATTTAGGGAGTAAACCAGTAGATGGGAGCTCTTTCTTTTCTGCCCCCTCCCCTGCTTCTCTGCTTTTGAAAGAAAATAAACTGTTAAAAATGATCCATGCAGATCTAATTATCTAATTTTAGAGATATTACTTCATAATTGTTCTTTTAAATCCAAGCTGCAGTTTTCTGCCTAACAATTTTCCATTTAAGCCACTTTGCCAATTATTATTTTGAATTATTATTAAAATTGTCACATCCATGGCTATGCATTTTTGCCCTGCTCCCATTTCTTCTGCAGGTGGTCATGCTACCCTCTGAAAAATAAAAATGATCTTTTTCTTTATAAACTGAATGCTTGCTAGACTAAAAATTTATGCCCCTATAAGATTAAAATAATGAAATACTAAGCCTTTATGTAATGTTATTAGGAGACTGAGTTTTGAAGTGTTGATTAGATCTTAGTGGTAAAGTCCTGATGATTGTGAATGGTTCCCCCCCTTTTTAAAAAACATATTTATTTGAAAGACAGAGTTATATAGAGAGATATTTATAGAGAAAGGTTGAGATATTGAATCCACTGGGTCACTCCCCTGATGGCCACAACAGCCAAGGCCGGTGAGGCAAAAATCAGGAGCCAGGAAATTCAACCAGGATTCACAAGTGTGTGCAGGGGCCCATCATTGGCCATCATTGGCTGCTTTACCAAGTGCAATAGCAGGGAGCTGCATCAGAAACAGAACAGCCAGGACTGCAGCAAATACTCCTATGAGGTGCAGGCATTATAGGTGGTGGCTAAATGCTGCGACAGAATATCCACCCCAAATTAGTGCCCTTAATTAAGGGTCCCCAAAGAGCTCTCTAGTCCTTTTACTTGCATGTGCAGATACGAAGAGAATATAGCTGCTTGGGAAGCAGAAATTGGGCCCTGACGAGAATCCACCAATCCTGACAGCTGGATACAAAACCCTCATTGTCCAGGAACGCGAGAAATATGTTTCTGTTGTTTATAAACCATTGTTTGTGATGGTTTGTTATTTTAAACTGAATTAAGACAGCGTATTCTAATGATATCCATATTTTATTGCTTTCTCATTAACAAACAAGCAAAAAACAACATTAACGTATGATATAAGGTTCTTTATATTTCCTCTCAAACTTCTTTTTCTTAAATACTTCTCTCTCTCTCTCTCTCTTTCAATGTTTGGAAACACTAAGAATATGTGATGTGAATGTTTCAAATGAAGTCTGTTGGACCCATAAAACTCCATGAATCTTCCATCAATTATACATCTTCTTAGAAATCAACCTTCAAATATTCATCTATATTTTATTTTATTTACCAAATATCACAATTCCCTATTGTTAATACATGTCTTGTAAATGAATTTAGCTTTTCCCTTGTTACTTAATAAAATAATCAGCAGACTGCAAAATTCTTACTCACTTTTAAATCATATTTTTGCTTTTGAGTTTTTATTTGTGTGAACATTTTTCAGTCTTACTGTGCTTTTTGTTTTGTTAAACAATAGAAAATGTAGCTAATGATATTTAGTTAAAGCTAAGGTTATGACATTCACTTAGTGATATTTTCTGAAAGTCTTTTTGAATGGTTATGTTAACGTCGATATGTGTGCATCAATAAATTTTACTTTTCTCCATGCCTTTATGCGTACTTGCGTGTGTTTTGTGACGGGAGCTAGGGCAGGCCTTTAAGTTTCATGCACAAGACACAAGTGTAATGGTAAATGTTTGTTCTGGTCCAAATCTTTTGCTGGCCAATTTTACTTTGGCTTTAATGTATCAGTATGAATATTCATAATATGTAGCAATTTTACAAATGTGCTTGAGTAGGCAGCAATAATTGCTGCAATATGTTGTGAGTTAAATTAACTGAAGAAAACAAAAGTGGCAGGAACTAATTAAAAAACTGGAACAAGAGTGAATAGGGATTTTTAAAATGTCTTATAAAATGTTTAGTAGCCAGCTCATTTTTTGAGAGAAAAACATACTATAATTAAGAGTTTATTTTTGTTCAAGATGAACTGATTTTTTTTTTTGCCTTTTTACTAATTATTTTGGCATTAACTAACATAAAAATAAAAAAGGCTGGAAAATATCTCTGTGATATGCCTGGAAGAATACTCATTTTAAAGAGGAATATTTAATCATTGAATAACTAATTCAATAAGCATGTTTATCATGTGTCCAGTATGTTCAAATTAATAGGCTAAATAATTTGAACAACTAAAGATTGGTTAAAATACAATACTTTACCTAAATTATAATACAATTTATTAGAAAAGATAATATGTTCTGAAAGGTAAATTATAAACTAATCCATAAGAAGTATCAATAAAGATTAAAAGTGTCGCTCCCCCTCTTCATGGAGGAACGACACTAAACCCTGCCTAGGCTTCATATCCGAGTCACGGCACCATTATGTCGCTCCCCCTCTTCATGGAGGAGCAACACAGGACCCTGCGCTGTTCTTTCGTCTGCTCGGCCCTCCCCGGGTTTGCTGCTGGTTCTTCCCGGGTTGGCTACTATCCCTTCCACCTCCGTGGAAGGGCAGTTCCCCCTGGCCGCATTCCCCACTTCCGCAGGGGAGCGGCACACCGCCGGCCGGTTCTCTGGGGGGCTGCACAGGTGTTCCTTCAGCTAGATGTTCCCCATAGATGTTCCTGGTGCATGCCGTCTCTCTCCTCCTTTATAGTCCTCCTCCGCCAATCCCAACTCGGCTGCCCACACGCCGAGTACGCTGCTCTCCTCCAATCAGTAGCAAGTCCTACAGTTTATTAGTTGAACTGGAGGCAGCTGTGCGGAAGCTGTTTACTTCTCTCCCAGCACCATATTGTGGGAGAGCAGATGCATAGAATAAGTCTTTATTCCAGTAACTTAGTCCAGTCCGGATTGCTCCCCACAGATCCCCCTTTCCTTTTATTTTTGGCGTTGATACGCGCCTGTCTTCGGTGTCCCGCGGCACACACTCTGCTCTACTTGCTAGAGTTGCCACAGGCTCTTACAAGTCCTATCAGGCAAACCGAATCCGGGTCCTCTCTTCGCCATGTTGTGAGGAGGTTTTTAGGCGCTGATACGTGCCTGTGTTCGGTGCCCTGCAGCGCATGCTCTGCTCTGCCCACAGGGGCTTACAAGCCCTAACAATCAGGCAAACCGAATCCAAGCCTTCTCATTGCCGTATTGTGGGGGAGACTTATTAGTGTTGGTTCGTGCCTATCTTCGGTGACCTGCAGCTCATGCTTTGGTTGAGCTGCTTGCTGGTGCTTACCGCCTTAAATCAGGCAGACCGAATCCAAGCCTCCTAATTGTTGTATTGTGGGGAAGCCTTACTGATGTTAATTCGTGCCTGTCTTCGGTGACCTGCGGCGCATAAGCTGCTAGCCGCCCAGGTGCTCATCGCCTCACTTAATCAGGCAGACCGAATCCAAGCTCTCACATTGCAGTGTTGTAGGGAGACCTTTCTATTTCTCTATTTCTCTATCTCCGGGCATTCCTATTTCTCCCATTTTACTTCTATCTTTCAGCATTCCTATTTCTCTCATCTTACTTCTAAACTTCTGTTTCTCTTATCCCCACAGCTTCCCGCTGCCTCGCCCTGCCGGCAGCTTCACGGCTCCGCGCAGCTTCCCGGCGCCTCGCCGGCTCTGAGCCGCTTCAGCCTCTCTCATCTGCGCGGCTCGGCTTTGCGCGGCTTGGCTTCGCGCGCTCCGCGGTCTCCACGCCCTTCGAGTCTGCACCACGGCCTCGCGCCAGCCCCGTTCCCTATCTATTCACGCCCCGTGCTCTCTCTGCACGCGGCGGCTTCCGCGAGTAACACAGCGTAGCTTACGTGTCCGCCACTAGCATTCAATCTAAGTTCCCCGGGCTAGCCTGGCAAATTCAACCCAGCATACGTCTCCGCCCCACGGTTTGGCTTCCCGTCCTTTGCTCCCCGGGCTAATCAGACGGATCCCAATCTGGCTTACGTTTCAGCTTCTGGTTTCAACTTTTTGCCCCCCATTCCCGGGCTAACTTGAGAATCCCAAAGTGGCTTTCGTATCCGCCTCGGCCTGCCCCCCGCGGCTTCAATTTCCCTAACATTTTTCTCTACCCGGTATGTTTCCCCAAGCTTTCTTCCAACAATATTCCTCCCTCATTTCTCCTGGCCTCTCCCCACAGTCCGCATCCGAGTCTGTTTGTTCTAGCTTTCACTTTCGCTTTCGACCTTAGAGATTTCTCCCAGCTTCCCCCCGTAGTCCGTATCCGAGTCTATGCCTAGGCTTTCAATAGCTTCTTCCGGCTCCTTTTTCGTCCGGCTTTTCCCTAGGCTGTTTGCTAGTCTCTCTCTCCGATATTTTCCCTAGGCTGTTTGCTAGTTTCTCTCCGATATTTTCCCTAGTTCTTCCCGTTTCTTCCCTCCTAAGTTTTTTATCCGTCCTAGGTTTCCTATCCAAGCTAGGTTTCCTATCCGAGTCACGGCACCATTATGTCGCTCCCCCTCTTCGTGGAGGAACGACACTAAACCCTGCCTAGGCTTCATATCCGAGTCACGGCACCATTATGTCGCTCCCCCTCTTCATGGAGGAGCAACACAGGACCCTGCGCTGTTCTTTCGTCTGCTCGGCCCTCCCCGGGTTTGCTGCTGGTTCTTCCCGGGTTGGCTACTATCCCTTCCACCTCCGTGGAAGGGCAGTTCCCCCTGGCCGCATTCCCCACTTCCGCAGGGGAGCGGCACACCGCCGGCCGGTTCTCTGGGGGGCTGCACAGGTGTTCCTTCAGCTAGATGTTCCCCATAGATGTTCCTGGTGCATGCCGTCTCTCTCCTCCTTTATAGTCCTCCTCCGCCAATCCCAACTCGGCTGCCCACACGCCGAGTACGCTGCTCTCCTCCAATCAGTAGCAAGTCCTACAGTTTATTAGTTGAACTGGAGGCAGCTGTGCGGAAGCTGTTTACTTCTCTCCCAGCACCATATTGTGGGAGAGCAGATGCATAGAATAAGTCTTTATTCCAGTAACTTAGTCCAGTCCGGATTGCTCCCCACAGATCCCCCTTTCCTTTTATTTTTGGCGTTGATACGCGCCTGTCTTCGGTGTCCCGCGGCACACACTCTGCTCTACTTGCTAGAGTTGCCACAGGCTCTTACAAGTCCTATCAGGCAAACCGAATCCGGGTCCTCTCTTCGCCATGTTGTGAGGAGGTTTTTAGGCGCTGATACGTGCCTGTGTTCGGTGCCCTGCAGCGCATGCTCTGCTCTGCCCACAGGGGCTTACAAGCCCTAACAATCAGGCAAACCGAATCCAAGCCTTCTCATTGCCGTATTGTGGGGGAGACTTATTAGTGTTGGTTCGTGCCTATCTTCGGTGACCTGCAGCTCATGCTTTGGTTGAGCTGCTTGCTGGTGCTTACCGCCTTAAATCAGGCAGACCGAATCCAAGCCTCCTAATTGTTGTATTGTGGGGAAGCCTTACTGATGTTAATTCGTGCCTGTCTTCGGTGACCTGCGGCGCATAAGCTGCTAGCCGCCCAGGTGCTCATCGCCTCACTTAATCAGGCAGACCGAATCCAAGCTCTCACATTGCAGTGTTGTAGGGAGACCTTTCTATTTCTCTATTTCTCTATCTCCGGGCATTCCTATTTCTCCCATTTTACTTCTATCTTTCAGCATTCCTATTTCTCTCATCTTACTTCTAAACTTCTGTTTCTCTTATCCCCACAGCTTCCCGCTGCCTCGCCCTGCCGGCAGCTTCACGGCTCCGCGCAGCTTCCCGGCGCCTCGCCGGCTCTGAGCCGCTTCAGCCTCTCTCATCTGCGCGGCTCGGCTTTGCGCGGCTTGGCTTCGCGCGCTCCGCGGTCTCCACGCCCTTCGAGTCTGCACCACGGCCTCGCGCCAGCCCCGTTCCCTATCTATTCACGCCCCGTGCTCTCTCTGCACGCGGCGGCTTCCGCGAGTAACACAGCGTAGCTTACGTGTCCGCCACTAGCATTCAATCTAAGTTCCCCGGGCTAGCCTGGCAAATTCAACCCAGCATACGTCTCCGCCCCACGGTTTGGCTTCCCGTCCTTTGCTCCCCGGGCTAATCAGACGGATCCCAATCTGGCTTACGTTTCAGCTTCTGGTTTCAACTTTTCGCCCCCCATTCCCGGGCTAACTTGAGAATCCCAAAGTGGCTTTCGTATCCGCCTCGGCCTGCCCCCCGCGGCTTCAATTTCCCTAACATTTTTCTCTACCCGGTATGTTTCCCCAAGCTTTCTTCCAACAATATTCCTCCCTCATTTCTCCTGGCCTCTCCCCACAGTCCGCATCCGAGTCTGTTTGTTCTAGCTTTCACTTTCGCTTTCGACCTTAGAGATTTCTCCCAGCTTCCCCCCGTAGTCCGTATCCGAGTCTATGCCTAGGCTTTCAATAGCTTCTTCCGGCTCCTTTTTCGTCCGGCTTTTCCCTAGGCTGTTTGCTAGTCTCTCTCTCCGATATTTTCCCTAGGCTGTTTGCTAGTTTCTCTCCGATATTTTCCCTAGTTCTTCCCGTTTCTTCCCTCCTAAGTTTTTTATCCGTCCTAGGTTTCCTATCCAAGCTAGGTTTCCTATCCGAGTCACGGCACCATTATGTCGCTCCCCCTCTTCGTGGAGGAACGACACTAAACCCTGCCTAGGCTTCATATCCGAGTCACGGCACCATTATGTCGCTCCCCCTCTTCATGGAGGAGCAACACAGGACCCTGCGCTGTTCTTTCGTCTGCTCGGCCCTCCCCGGGTTTGCTGCTGGTTCTTCCCGGGTTGGCTACTATCCCTTCCACCTCCGTGGAAGGGCAGTTCCCCCTGGCCGCATTCCCCACTTCCGCAGGGGAGCGGCACACCGCCGGCCGGTTCTCTGGGGGGCTGCACAGGTGTTCCTTCAGCTAGATGTTCCCCATAGATGTTCCTGGTGCATGCCGTCTCTCTCCTCCTTTATAGTCCTCCTCCGCCAATCCCAACTCGGCTGCCCACACGCCGAGTACGCTGCTCTCCTCCAATCAGTAGCAAGTCCTACAGTTTATTAGTTGAACTGGAGGCAGCTGTGCGGAAGCTGTTTACTTCTCTCCCAGCACCATATTGTGGGAGAGCAGATGCATAGAATAAGTCTTTATTCCAGTAACTTAGTCCAGTCCGGATTGCTCCCCACAGATCCCCCTTTCCTTTTATTTTTGGCGTTGATACGCGCCTGTCTTCGGTGTCCCGCGGCACACACTCTGCTCTACTTGCTAGAGTTGCCACAGGCTCTTACAAGTCCTATCAGGCAAACCGAATCCGGGTCCTCTCTTCGCCATGTTGTGAGGAGGTTTTTAGGCGCTGATACGTGCCTGTGTTCGGTGCCCTGCAGCGCATGCTCTGCTCTGCCCACAGGGGCTTACAAGCCCTAACAATCAGGCAAACCGAATCCAAGCCTTCTCATTGCCGTATTGTGGGGGAGACTTATTAGTGTTGGTTCGTGCCTATCTTCGGTGACCTGCAGCTCATGCTTTGGTTGAGCTGCTTGCTGGTGCTTACCGCCTTAAATCAGGCAGACCGAATCCAAGCCTCCTAATTGTTGTATTGTGGGGAAGCCTTACTGATGTTAATTCGTGCCTGTCTTCGGTGACCTGCGGCGCATAAGCTGCTAGCCGCCCAGGTGCTCATCGCCTCACTTAATCAGGCAGACCGAATCCAAGCTCTCACATTGCAGTGTTGTAGGGAGACCTTTCTATTTCTCTATTTCTCTATCTCCGGGCATTCCTATTTCTCCCATTTTACTTCTATCTTTCAGCATTCCTATTTCTCTCATCTTACTTCTAAACTTCTGTTTCTCTTATCCCCACAGCTTCCCGCTGCCTCGCCCTGCCGGCAGCTTCACGGCTCCGCGCAGCTTCCCGGCGCCTCGCCGGCTCTGAGCCGCTTCAGCCTCTCTCATCTGCGCGGCTCGGCTTTGCGCGGCTTGGCTTCGCGCGCTCCGCGGTCTCCACGCCCTTCGAGTCTGCACCACGGCCTCGCGCCAGCCCCGTTCCCTATCTATTCACGCCCCGTGCTCTCTCTGCACGCGGCGGCTTCCGCGAGTAACACAGCGTAGCTTACGTGTCCGCCACTAGCATTCAATCTAAGTTCCCCGGGCTAGCCTGGCAAATTCAACCCAGCATACGTCTCCGCCCCACGGTTTGGCTTCCCGTCCTTTGCTCCCCGGGCTAATCAGACGGATCCCAATCTGGCTTACGTTTCAGCTTCTGGTTTCAACTTTTCGCCCCCCATTCCCGGGCTAACTTGAGAATCCCAAAGTGGCTTTCGTATCCGCCTCGGCCTGCCCCCCGCGGCTTCAATTTCCCTAACATTTTTCTCTACCCGGTATGTTTCCCCAAGCTTTCTTCCAACAATATTCCTCCCTCATTTCTCCTGGCCTCTCCCCACAGTCCGCATCCGAGTCTGTTTGTTCTAGCTTTCACTTTCGCTTTCGACCTTAGAGATTTCTCCCAGCTTCCCCCCGTAGTCCGTATCCGAGTCTATGCCTAGGCTTTCAATAGCTTCTTCCGGCTCCTTTTTCGTCCGGCTTTTCCCTAGGCTGTTTGCTAGTCTCTCTCTCCGATATTTTCCCTAGGCTGTTTGCTAGTTTCTCTCCGATATTTTCCCTAGTTCTTCCCGTTTCTTCCCTCCTAAGTTTTTTATCCGTCCTAGGTTTCCTATCCAAGCTAGGTTTCCTATCCGAGTCACGGCACCATTATGTCGCTCCCCCTCTTCGTGGAGGAACGACACTAAACCCTGCCTAGGCTTCATATCCGAGTCACGGCACCATTATGTCGCTCCCCCTCTTCATGGAGGAGCAACACAGGACCCTGCGCTGTTCTTTCGTCTGCTCGGCCCTCCCCGGGTTTGCTGCTGGTTCTTCCCGGGTTGGCTACTATCCCTTCCACCTCCGTGGAAGGGCAGTTCCCCCTGGCCGCATTCCCCACTTCCGCAGGGGAGCGGCACACCGCCGGCCGGTTCTCTGGGGGGCTGCACAGGTGTTCCTTCAGCTAGATGTTCCCCATAGATGTTCCTGGTGCATGCCGTCTCTCTCCTCCTTTATAGTCCTCCTCCGCCAATCCCAACTCGGCTGCCCACACGCCGAGTACGCTGCTCTCCTCCAATCAGTAGCAAGTCCTACAGTTTATTAGTTGAACTGGAGGCAGCTGTGCGGAAGCTGTTTACTTCTCTCCCAGCACCATATTGTGGGAGAGCAGATGCATAGAATAAGTCTTTATTCCAGTAACTTAGTCCAGTCCGGATTGCTCCCCACAGATCCCCCTTTCCTTTTATTTTTGGCGTTGATACGCGCCTGTCTTCGGTGTCCCGCGGCACACACTCTGCTCTACTTGCTAGAGTTGCCACAGGCTCTTACAAGTCCTATCAGGCAAACCGAATCCGGGTCCTCTCTTCGCCATGTTGTGAGGAGGTTTTTAGGCGCTGATACGTGCCTGTGTTCGGTGCCCTGCAGCGCATGCTCTGCTCTGCCCACAGGGGCTTACAAGCCCTAACAATCAGGCAAACCGAATCCAAGCCTTCTCATTGCCGTATTGTGGGGGAGACTTATTAGTGTTGGTTCGTGCCTATCTTCGGTGACCTGCAGCTCATGCTTTGGTTGAGCTGCTTGCTGGTGCTTACCGCCTTAAATCAGGCAGACCGAATCCAAGCCTCCTAATTGTTGTATTGTGGGGAAGCCTTACTGATGTTAATTCGTGCCTGTCTTCGGTGACCTGCGGCGCATAAGCTGCTAGCCGCCCAGGTGCTCATCGCCTCACTTAATCAGGCAGACCGAATCCAAGCTCTCACATTGCAGTGTTGTAGGGAGACCTTTCTATTTCTCTATTTCTCTATCTCCGGGCATTCCTATTTCTCCCATTTTACTTCTATCTTTCAGCATTCCTATTTCTCTCATCTTACTTCTAAACTTCTGTTTCTCTTATCCCCACAGCTTCCCGCTGCCTCGCCCTGCCGGCAGCTTCACGGCTCCGCGCAGCTTCCCGGCGCCTCGCCGGCTCTGAGCCGCTTCAGCCTCTCTCATCTGCGCGGCTCGGCTTTGCGCGGCTTGGCTTCGCGCGCTCCGCGGTCTCCACGCCCTTCGAGTCTGCACCACGGCCTCGCGCCAGCCCCGTTCCCTATCTATTCACGCCCCGTGCTCTCTCTGCACGCGGCGGCTTCCGCGAGTAACACAGCGTAGCTTACGTGTCCGCCACTAGCATTCAATCTAAGTTCCCCGGGCTAGCCTGGCAAATTCAACCCAGCATACGTCTCCGCCCCACGGTTTGGCTTCCCGTCCTTTGCTCCCCGGGCTAATCAGACGGATCCCAATCTGGCTTACGTTTCAGCTTCTGGTTTCAACTTTTCGCCCCCCATTCCCGGGCTAACTTGAGAATCCCAAAGTGGCTTTCGTATCCGCCTCGGCCTGCCCCCCGCGGCTTCAATTTCCCTAACATTTTTCTCTACCCGGTATGTTTCCCCAAGCTTTCTTCCAACAATATTCCTCCCTCATTTCTCCTGGCCTCTCCCCACAGTCCGCATCCGAGTCTGTTTGTTCTAGCTTTCACTTTCGCTTTCGACCTTAGAGATTTCTCCCAGCTTCCCCCCGTAGTCCGTATCCGAGTCTATGCCTAGGCTTTCAATAGCTTCTTCCGGCTCCTTTTTCGTCCGGCTTTTCCCTAGGCTGTTTGCTAGTCTCTCTCTCCGATATTTTCCCTAGGCTGTTTGCTAGTTTCTCTCCGATATTTTCCCTAGTTCTTCCCGTTTCTTCCCTCCTAAGTTTTTTATCCGTCCTAGGTTTCCTATCCAAGCTAGGTTTCCTATCCGAGTCACGGCACCATTATGTCGCTCCCCCTCTTCGTGGAGGAACGACACTAAACCCTGCCTAGGCTTCATATCCGAGTCACGGCACCATTATGTCGCTCCCCCTCTTCATGGAGGAGCAACACAGGACCCTGCGCTGTTCTTTCGTCTGCTCGGCCCTCCCCGGGTTTGCTGCTGGTTCTTCCCGGGTTGGCTACTATCCCTTCCACCTCCGTGGAAGGGCAGTTCCCCCTGGCCGCATTCCCCACTTCCGCAGGGGAGCGGCACACCGCCGGCCGGTTCTCTGGGGGGCTGCACAGGTGTTCCTTCAGCTAGATGTTCCCCATAGATGTTCCTGGTGCATGCCGTCTCTCTCCTCCTTTATAGTCCTCCTCCGCCAATCCCAACTCGGCTGCCCACACGCCGAGTACGCTGCTCTCCTCCAATCAGTAGCAAGTCCTACAGTTTATTAGTTGAACTGGAGGCAGCTGTGCGGAAGCTGTTTACTTCTCTCCCAGCACCATATTGTGGGAGAGCAGATGCATAGAATAAGTCTTTATTCCAGTAACTTAGTCCAGTCCGGATTGCTCCCCACAAAAAGTAATACAATTGGGTGTTCAGTGATAGTAAGAAATTACCAGGGGAAGATCTGAGAAGAATTTCATGGAGAGAAAATGATAATGCAGCATTGTGGTAAAAATGTAATGGGCTCACATAAACTATATTCTTATTCTTTGGGCTGCAGTAAGAGTAAACTGCACTCCAGACTCTGTGGCAGTTGAGTGTATCCACATGTATGTTTGCTTTGTGTCACTGGAACAAAATGTCTGACGTTTGGTAATAAAGAACAGAAGTTTATATAGCTCAGTTTTGGAGGTCCAAGAATATGGCGCCCATATCTGCTTAGCTCTGGTGAGTTACTCTGTCTGCGATCCCATCTTGGCATATGATATTTTGGTGGGCATCTTATAAGAAGGAACATCACGTGGTGAGACAGGAAGCTAGTGAGTGGAGAGGGTCTAGGCTCATCTTTTTTAAAGGACTCATTCCTGCTGGAGCTAATTAACCCCTGCAAGACTCAACTCACACTGCCAGACCAACATTAAGCCACTAATGAAGGTTCCCCCTCCTCTGCCCCCACAGGACGCCATCCACTAGGCTCCAATTCCAGAAGTTTCTACCACCTCAGCACTGCCACACTGAGGACTAAGCTTCTAAAACATGGACTATTGGGGAACTCATTCAAACAATATCTGAAACACATCACAACATCACTGAGTTTTACCTTAGAGAACGAACTGAGAATTTTGCACCAAAGTTTTCTCCTATTTGCAACTCCATGGAGAATGTGGCTTAACTTGCTGCCTAATAATAAAGGCAGCTGATTCAGTTTCACTCCAAATCATGTAGATCATGGAGAAGAACACTAAGAAGTAGCTGGGAAGAAAAGAGTTCAGAATTTTGCTAATTGTATAGTAACTATTTCTGTTCCAATCAGTCCTTTTAGCATTTGTATGTTTCTGTGTGGATCATGTTCTTTCTACTTGAAGTATCTCTTTTGTATTTCCTTTTTAATATAGTTCTGATATGGTATTGATGAACCTTGCACTCTTTTGTACCACAGTTTTTTAAAAGATTTTATTTATTTATTTGAGATGTAGAGTTACAGATAGTGAGAGGGAGAAACAGAGAGAGGGGTCTTCCATCTGTTGGTTCACTCCTCAAATGGTCACAATGGCTGCAGTTGTGCGGATCCAAAGCCAGGAGCCAGGTGGTTCTACCTGGTCTGCCATGTGGATGTAAGGGCCCAAGGACCTGGGGCATCTTCTATTACTTTTCCAGGCCATAGGAGAAAGTTAGATTGGAAGAGGAGCAGCCGGGACTAGAACCGACATCCATATGGGATGTTGGTGATGCAGGTGGAGGATTAACCTACTGCGCCATGGCGCCAGCCCTCTACCACAGTTTTATGGACAGAATTCTTTCATTTTTTGAGAGACCAACATTAAACATATCACAGAGGAACATTAAAAATGAAGCAGTGGAGCTTGAGCAGGAGGGTGGAAAGTATCACTATGCTCCTAAACCTGTGTATATGAAATACACGAAATTTGTTAACCTTATCTAAATTTAAAAAAGTTAAAAAAAAAAACACAAAAATAAGTAAAGATTTTCATAAAGAAAAATGAAACAATGTATGTAATTGATGATAATTAGTTTTTCCCACAATATTCTTTGCTTTCATAGAAGAGCAAACAGCTCCTCTCTTCTACTGTTGACAGATAATTTTCTTTATAATATTTCTGATGAAAAGTTAAACATTGAGTGGAAATTTTTTACAGAAATACCTGAACTATAGTTCCCATTTACTAGCATCTGCCCACAGAGGTCAAAAATTGACATACAGACATTACACATTGACCTTAGTGACCTTGGGACACTCTTTAGCCTTCTTTGGATTACTATCACACAGAGAGGTGATTTTCAGTTTTAGTACACTATAGATCTTGACATTCACTAGGTATAAATGTGGTGACCTGCTTCCCAGCAGACCTGATTTAATGCAAGATCTGAGGTCTAGATAAATGACAAAAGTAGATGATGACTATGTGGAAGAAAATAAGCAAGCATTCTTGGTATGTGTTTCTTCTTAGGTGCAAATTATTCCACATGCTTTCAGAGTGAAAAAGATGATATCATGACACAGACTAATATCATGATCTATGTTTTTCTTGAGTATTTTATAACATCTGATCTACCATTTAAGTCTTTTTTAGAGTTAATTCTTATATAAAGAATAAGATAGGATCCAATTCCATTCTTCTGCATGTAAATATTCAATTTTCCCAAGCACCGTTATCAAAAATCAATTGAATACAGATGTTCAGGTTTATTACTAGGTTCTTTGTTCTGTTCCATTGGTCACTGTATTTGTTTTTTCACCCCAGTATCTGCTATTTTAATTATTGTACTGCTATGGTATGGGTACGGTTTGAGTGTCACGTAAGGTTTTCTGTATTGAAATTTAATGACTATTCTGAGTTATTAAGATGGTTTTAATTAATCCTTGTGTGTGTTTAGGATTGGACATCTTGGAAAGTGATGGGTTTAGATAAAGTCATATAGTGGAGCTATGTGATTGAATCATGATGGCTTTGTAATGAGAGAGGGATAAATAACATGTGAAATATCAATTCATTAATTTGTGCTCTCTTAAATTTCTTTAATCAATGTTTTATACTTTTCAATGTACAGATATTTTACTTTTTTGCTTATATTTTCTCCTGAGAATTTTATGCTAATAGAATTTCTTTTGCAAATAATTTGTTATTATTGTATAGAAATGCTATTCATTATTTCTTGATTTTTTGTAATTTTTGTGACATTTCACTTTACTAAATTCAATTAATTGAATTTTAGAATTTTAGAACTTTAAAGTTCTAACCATTTTTGATAGATTATTTAGAACTTTTATAAATAAAATAATATCATTAGCAAACAGATCATTTCAGTTATTCCTTTCCAATTTGGATACCATTTCTATTCTTTCTTTCCTTTTTATTCCCTCCTTCCTTCCTTCTTTCTTTCCTTTTCTTACCTTCCTTTCTCCTCCATCCTTCCTCCCTTTCTTTTTTATTTCTTTCTTGCTTTCCTTCTTATTTGACACAGAAAATTATTACAGGAAACCAGCAGCAGAGAAATTATTGTTACCTAAGTTCTTTGTCTCACATGGAAGAAGAATTTCCAAGCTGACAGCATAGAGATTTGCATAGATTTATTAGAGTCAAAGACCTCTACCCAAAGAGGCATGGAGGGGAGATTCCAAGATAGGAAAAAATCCAAAATAAGCCCCCACAGCATCATTAGGGTTTTTATGAACAATCTTGGGGACCAAACTATCTATCAACAAGATGGAGATAAACCCAACAAAAGACCTGATTTATAATTCTCCATCCTGTCTGGCCTGCTAAGGATGGGATAGGTAACTTGTTTTCACAATAAGCTGTGAGCTCAGGAAGAGCTCCCTTGCTATTCTTATGGTAAATTTGGAGATTCTGAAGGAAGGAGGGAAGCCTGTTTGTTCTTGCTAAAGATAACCTTTTGGGGAAGGAAGCAAATATTTTACACCCCAAATTCCATTGGGATCCCTGACTACCTATTAACCCATCTGACTCCTCACAAAATTAATTCACCAAATTTTATTTTATTTCTCAATTTGGTCAGAAACTGTACAGTTGTATAAGCAACACATACACACACACATACAAATACACACACAGACACATATATAATAAAAATGATAACATTTACACTGGAAATAGGATCTATGTTATTTGAAATGTTAAGGGAAAAGAAGATTTTTTCAGAGAAAATGATGTCCTATTACTAGTTTATAAAATAGGAGTACTTTATGAAGAAATGCTGAAAAGTGATCAATACAAAGGAAGTATGATAAGTAAATATGAAACAGTCTTATATAAAATTAGGTATTCTTTCTATCCTCTAAATTTCCCAAGCAGTATGTCTTTGTCTCCTGAAGGGGGCCCTTTATTTATCCCCAGTCTCAATTGAGTAAATATTTGCTTAATAAATTAATAACTTTCATTTCTGTGTTTTTCCAACACAAGGAGTTTGTTACAGTTTTTCATCTCAGTTATAAGACTTATCTCCAAATGTGAATATACATCTGTTTGGTACTTTTCACTCTTACAATGGAAGTTTATTCTATGCATGTGAATTAATCAAGAATGCTACTTTTCAAAATATATGCAGGCAAATAAACTACTGTCCCTTTGATGTGGCAACTGTTCTACTTCCCTGCTTATCCTCAAAATTCACACTTTTAGAAAGACTGTTTTATATCTGCTTCCTCAGATATATTAGCTTTACAATGTATTGGCTTTTGCCTTTCCATTTTATCTATGCTGTACTTGCAAATAGATCCATTATCACACAAGTGTGCTCATATGATTGTACTCTGATGAGAATTTTCAGCAGGATAATCCTTTTTTTTAATTCTCTTTGAAGTCTCTGCTTCTTCTGCTGATCACCTTGCCTTTTCCCTTAATGTACCACGTTTAATATTTTGAAGCTTTCAAATGCTGAGATTTCCTTAATAATATTGGCAATACACATTGTGTGCTGTGGTGCAGCTGGTTAAAATCCCAGCTTGAAGTGCCAGCAACCCATTTGAGTGTTGGTTCTAGTCCTGGTTGCTCCTCTTCTGATCCAGCTCTGTGCTATGGTCTGGGAAAGCAGTAGAAGATGGCTCAAGTGCCTGGGCCCCTGCACCTGTGTGGGAGACCCAGAAGAAACTCCTGGATCCTGGCTTTGGATCAGCCCTGTTCCAACCTTTGTGGCCATTTGGGGAGTGAACCAGCAGAAGGAAGACCTGTCTCTCTCTGTGTCTCTACCTATCTTGAACTTCATTCAGGTGCTTCACACACCCATATGCACACACATGAATATGCACGAAATATTTATTCAATAGCACTTCTTGCACATACCTGTCTACATCTTATTTGCTAGAGAGTCTCTAGTTGTCTAGAAGAATATAGAATAGACAGTTTATTTTTATTTTACTTTTTTCAGTAAAACTTATTTTCTGCAGTTACAACATTATGGTACAATTTATCTAAGAACGTAATCATGGTAGATATTCACTTGAATAGCTTATAAGCTGACAACCTGGCCATGTTAATTAGACACACCCACCTCAGACTGAGTAATTTTACAGAGTCTGGTTTATGCAGATAAATATAATGTCCTGCGTGTAAACAGCTAAATCTCACTTACGGAAATGGCACTGCACATGGATCTAGTGGTAGCTTCGAATGTCCTGAGTCCATTGGCAGCTCTGGCTTTGGATTCTTGAGGTACTAGAGGTTAGTTATGATTTGCATCATGAATTATTTGGACTCTAATTGAAGATAAACTAGATCCTACATCTTCGACTGAAAATTTGATATTTTATATGTTTGCATTCTCTCCTATTTCTAGACCCAGCAAGCATAGATCTACAATTTGGTGTTACGGATATTCTTGTTCATTAATCACAAATAAGGGATTTTTTGTTATATGTTTAGCATTATTTTGAAACATTAAAATATTTTTTAAATTGGTCATATGTACGTTAATAGAAAATAACTGTGTGTTTCCCAGGCTGCAATTAGGGGCTCATTCAGGCAGTTCTCACCTAGAGGCTTAACTGGGAATGAACCATTTCCAAATTCATGCAGGCTGTTGGCAGGATTTGGTTTGTTTGTTTGTTTGTTTTTTGCAGCTCTATGTTTATGGACATTAAATCCACACAGATTGTCAATTGGAAGCCACTCTCAGTTTCTATCTTTTACATTTCCTGGTGCATGATCCTTTCCATAAGTATTTTGAAAGATTGCAGCTTACTGAAGGTCAGCAGGAGATAAGGAGCTACAAGAGCAGTTTGCATTAGGTAATATGATCACAGGGTTGGCACTATGATGGTCAGTGTATTCTACTGGTTACAAACAAGTCACAAGGTGAACCTACCCATTAAAGTAGGAAATTACACAAAGGTTTGAAAACCAAGAGCTGGAAAACATGTGAAATGACCATAGAGTCTACCACAAAAGCAAGAATTGTGTGCTGAAGGAGAAAACATATCTCATTTGGATATAGCACATGTCTGAAGAAGTTACAGAATTGTTGTTGGAGGAATTTCAAAGTCAGTCATCAACAATCCCTAGAAAGTGTATTGCATTACTGAAAAAAACCTAAATGACCAGCATCTGATGACTAAGCCCTAAAGAAGGAGTTTTTCTTTGTTATGCAGTATAGCCCTGTGGCTGTAATAAAATACTAACAGAATATTAACTTCTGTTGACTGACTCCATACTTATGTTTGTAATGAATATGCAGATAGTGATACTAAAAATACATACATTTGGTGAAGCAATTATCAATGGATATAATGGCATTTTTAGAAATGTTAACTTGATTTATATATTTTGACTGACAACAAAAGCCTACTATTTTTATTACACCAAGAACATGTAGAAGTTGTTAATCACATCATGCAGTATCAATAGGTTTTACAAGAATTCACTCTTAGTGTTGTGCCTCCTGTGGATTTCCACATACGTGTCATGTTATATATCCACAATTATAGGATCATATATTCACTGCCTTAAAAATCTTCTATTTTGTTATTGATTCATCTTTCTTCTTACAATCTAGCAACAAGTAATTTTTTTAATATCTGTATAGCCTTTTTCAGAATATCATATGGTTTAAGTCACATATTATATAGCTATGTCAAATTGATTTCTTTAACTTCTAAAAGTTATATTTTACTTTTAAAAGCTAATGAAAAATGCAAAATGTCCATAGATTTAAAATGTGTTGCGCTATAAATAAGCTTACTTTTAATTCCATTTTCCTACATATATTTTGAAGTAGCCTTATGTTTCTTCCACATCTTGCAGTGGCTTTGTTATCTCATTTCTTCTTAGCATGAAGTAGTCTTTTACTGTCTGGTGTACCACAGCTTATCATTTCACCCACTGATGGGAATCTTGTTTTTATGTCTTATTCTCTTGATGTAAATCCAAATTACCATATTTCTTTCATGGATCACGCTATTGATATTTCTAAAATAATCATCACTATGGCAAAAGTGATCTAGATTCTCTTGTTATGTTCTAGAAAATACATAGATTTTTCATCTTATATTTAAGTCTATGATAACTTTTGAAGTGATTTTGGGGAAGTCTGTAAGGGTTATGTCTGGATTCACAATTTTGCTATGGATGCCCAGCTATTACAATGAATTGTTGAAAAAATTCTGATTTCTCTTTTTATTTCCATTGCCCCACTGTCATAAACCTTCCAACTGTATTTATGATGGTCTGTACCAAAGCTCATCCGGTTGTCTATTTATGCACTATATCGTGTCCTGATTACTGTAGCTTTATGGTAAAGTTAGAGAGTGTCTGTATTCCAACTTTTTTCTTCTCCCTTATCACTGCGTTATGTTTTTTTGATATTCACCTCACAATATAAGCTTTAGAATCAGTTTGCTATCATACAGAATAATCTGGTTCTGATAAAGATTGCATTTAATCAATAGATCGTTTGTATATACTTACATCTTGACAATCCTGAGTTGTTCTACTCATTAACATGTATGATTTATTTTTCAGATTTTTTGTTTTCTTCATATGGATCTTGTACATGATATATAGAGATATATCTACTTCACTTCTTTTATCACAGTAGTGATTTAAATATAAAGGCAACTGCATTTTTAATATCAATCATACTTGTGGCACTGCTGGTAAATAAAAAAGCAATTGACTTTTGCACATATACTTTATATCTTGCAATACAGCTATTATCACTTGCTGGTTTGAGGAATTTTTACCAATTCTTTTGCTTTTTCTCAATAAATAATTATGTCATCTACATACTAAGACGATCTTTTCTCTTTCCAGTCTCTATAAGTTTATATTTTTTGTCTTATTGCATTATCAATGACTTCCAGTATATATTGAAAGAGAGTGGTGACAGTGGACATTCTTACCATTTTTTACGTTTTTTTAAAGATTTATTTATTTACTTGAAGGGCAGAGATACAGAGAGGCAATGGTAGAGAGAGAGAGAGAGAGAAAGAGAGAGAGAAGTCTTCCATCCAACTCCACAGATGGCTGCAACAGCCAGAGCTGTGCTGATCCAAAACCAGGAACCCGGAATTTCCTCTGGGTCTCCCATGCAGGTGCCCAAGGGACCTAAGGACCTAAGCCCAAGGACCTAAGCCATCTACCACAGCTTTCCCAAGGCCACAGCAGAAAGCTGGATGGGAAGTGGAGCAGCCGGGACTCGAACACATGCCCACATGGGATGCTGGCACTGCAGGTGGAGACTCTACCTTCTATGCCACAGCGTAAGCCCCTATTTTTTACTTATATCATAAAGAATGATGTTAGTAGTTTGTAATCATATTCTTGCATAGATTTTGGGAAGAAAAACATTAGAACGTCAACATATATTTTAGTTACTGAATAAAGTTTTATTTTGCTTATAAATTAAATGTTATATCAAGTATATAAACTGCATCCATTTATATCTAATCTAAAGATATGCTTACTATATGCCCAGGATTGTTTTATTTATTTATTTATTTATTTTTTTATAGGCAGAGTGGACAATGAGAGAGAGAGAGAGAAAGGTGTTCCTTTGCCATTGGTTCACCCTCCAATGGCCGCCGCGGCTGGCGTGCTGCAGCCGGCGCACCGCGCTGATCCGATGGCAGGAGCCAGGTGCTTCTCCTGGTCTCCCATGGGGTGCAGGGCACAAGTATCGGGCCATCCTCCACTGCACTCCCTGGCCACAGCAGAGAGCTGGCCTGGAAGAAGGGCAACTGGGACAGAATCCGGCGCCCCGACTGGGACTAGAACCCGGTGTGCCGGTGCTGCAAGGCGGAGGATTAGCCTAGTGAGCCGCGGCGCCGGCCCAGGATTGTTTTAAAGATCCACATTTTCTGATTTCTTTACTCCTGTATTAAATTTCTAGCTAAAAGAAAAGAAGTTGAAGGACGTAGACATCCAACAAGTTGCTTAAGGTTACCTTGCCAAGTAACAAGGTTACTCCTTGTTAAGGAGTCAGACTGCAAAATTGGAATTTTTGTTCTATTATCAAGCTGTTAAATATCTCATCAAAATCTTTACATTTCAATAAATTATGGGCTAGTTATCAAGTTAATATATATATATTCAAAATTATTTTAATATAATTTTATTAATCACCTACATGAAATGTTACAAGAACCAAAGAAAGCAAATATCAACTTGAATAAGAAAGCCTTTTTATGAATCACTTGAAAGATTAGGACTGGATAAAGAAATTATGGGATATGTACTCTTTAGAATACTATACCGCAGTAAGAAACAACGAAATCCAGTCATTTGCAACAAAATGGAGGAATCTGGAACACATCATGCTGAGTAAAATAAGCCAGTCCCAAAGGGACAAATACCATATGTTCTCCCTGATCGGTGATGACTGACTGAACACCAAGAGGGAAACCTGTTGGAGTGAGGTGGACACTATGGGAAACGGTGGCTTGATCAGCATAGCCCTGACTGTTAATGAACAACTTAATACATTATCCCTCTTAGTAGTTTTTTTATCTGTTCTACTTAATATGACTGGTTTAGATCTGTAATTGATGCACAGTTATTCTTAAGTGTTGAAAATTAACTGAAATGTGATCCCTGTTGAACATGGTGGTGGGAATGGGAGAGGGAAGAGATGTATAATTTGGGACATGCTCAGGCTGACTTGCCCCAAGTGGTGGAGTTGGAAGCATACCAGGGGATTCCAATTCAATCCCATCAAGGTGGCATGTACCAATGCCATCTCACTGTTCCAGGTGATCAGTTTCAGTTCACAGTTGGTCATGGTGGAGGGACTGGGAGTCAAAGGGAGCACATAGACAAGTCTAGTACCTGCTAACGCTAACCGATGGAGTAAATAAAGGGGAGAGTGATCCAACATGGGAAGTGAGATACTCAGCAGACTCATAGAATGGCAGATGTCCTAAATAGCACTCTGGCCTCAGAATCAGCCCTAAAGGCATTCGGAGCTGGCTGAAAAGCTCATGAGAGTATTTCAGGCATGGAAAGCCAAGACACTTTGGCAAAAGATCTCTGCGAGTGAGATCCCAGTGGAAAGAACAGGTCTTCAAAGAAGGAGGTACCTTTCTCTGAAGGGAGGAGAGAACCTCCACTTTGACTATGACCTTGTCTAAACAAGATAAGAGTCGGAGAACTCAGAGGGCTTCCATAGCCTTGGAAACTCATGACCGGTGCATAGGGAGATTACTGATGCCATAGACAGGAGTGTCAATTGGTAAAGTCAACAACAGGAGTCACTGTGCACTTACTCCTCATGTAGGATCTCTATCCTTAATGTGCTATACATTGAGATTTAATGCTATAGCGAGTACTCAAACAATATATTTCACTTTGTGTTTCTATAGGGATGCAAACTGTTGAAATCCTTACTTAATGCATACTAAACTGATCCTCTGTAAAAAAAAAAAAAAAAAAAAAAAAAAGAAATTATCAATTCCCAACTTGACTCTCACTGGGATTAAACATGACAATAGGTCTGCTCTGATTTCATCATCATTTAAAAAAAAATCATCTATTATTTTTCACTTTATGTTTCTGTGTGGGAGCAAACTGTTGAAATCCATACTTGATGTATACTAAGCTGATCTTCTGTATATTAAGATAATCAAAAATGAATCTTGATGTGAATGGAAGGGGAGAGGGAGTGGGAAAGGGGAGGGTTGTGGGTGGGAGGGACGGTATGGGGGGAAGCCATTGTAATCCATAAGTCGTACTTTGGAAATTTATATGCATTAAATAAAAGTTAAAAAAAATAAATAAAAAAAAAAAGATTAGGTTGGTAAAAATATTTGAGGAAGGAACAAAGGGAGAATTGCTGAATAGGATCTAACTTATGAGTAAAGAAATTTAGATGAAAAATTGGTTAAAACAGATAGGCTGTTCAAAATGGATAGCAATAGAGTTAATATTAAAGTCTCATCATTATTGACATAACTATTACATGTAATTTTGAGTTGTGGACAATATTTTTAAAAGAAAATGAAAGACAAAACTAAAGTGATAAAAAAGGTGCACAAAATAAAATGGTGGAAATTAAGCTCAAAACTTATATGCAGTATATATAACTGTGGTAGAAATATATATGCATAGATATACACATATAGATGTGCATATGCAAATGTAATGATTTTCTTGATTTGTGGTAACTAATATACATAGTGCAAAAATGTAATGCATATTATCAAAATTAACATTTTAAGATTTAAGACATGATAGCTCTTGTCTATAATCTCGAAGCACAGTTGTTTTTCTACTTAACACTTGCTAAATTATTTAGTGGAGCATTAAGCTTGTGATTATAAAGTAAATTGGAAATATGTCATTGTAAAAATTTAAAAAAATAAGAAAAGAAAAAAGAGGGAGAATGGGAGTGAAGGAGGGATGGAGGGTTGGCTGGGACGTGTCATTATGGTCTTAAAATGTATATATGAAATACATGAAATTTCTTCTGTTTATATAAATAATTTTTTTAAAAAACAATGAGAAATAAAACAAAGAAAATAAAGGGATAACCAGAAAAAACTTAAAAAGCTTATCTACATTAGAAATAAGAAGACAATTGTGATTAAAATCATCCAATATAGCAGTGATAAAATAATAAAATCTTATCAAAATAATATATCAATAAACTAAATACAACTTCAATAGCCAATGGCTTTATTTTTCTTTTAAATTTAAACTTTTTTCTTAGAATGTGATAGGAGTGTGTTGCATAACTCAAATTACAGTATCAAGTAGTTACAAAGTAGGACAAAGAGGGATGAAATTTCTGTTTAAGTCTCTTCATGTAAGCAACAAATTTATTTTACTAAAAATGAAATACAACCTTGGCCTTTTCAAATTAAATCTCCATTGATTTTCTGGATTCAGTCCCAGTACCTTCCCTTAAAATGTAATGTCTTCCCAGTCCTCAATATTCCAATTTTCATTTCATCTAATCTCATTATTCCCTGCAGGAAATTTCTCACGTTCCCAAGATTTATCATATTAATTAAAGGTGAATGATTTTGCAATGTTATTCCTTCTATTCTCTACTTAAAATTTCTATTTTTCCTTAAAGATATAGATTTCATGCCATCTCTTCTGAGAAATAACATTCCACTTCAAATCAGGTGGATTTGTATTTTGAATCTATAAAAACCTATTTCCCCAGATTGTGAACACTACAAGAGCCTGTGATGACCTTCTTTGCTATGTTATTTTACGGGTGAATATTGTGTTGAATATAGTGCAAGATAAATGTGAATTCATATGATCAGTATGTCACAGAGTTTCCTGACCTAAACGGTCTTTCCAAACCAACCAGTCCTTTTGCATTTAAGATGCATTTGCCCATGTTGTTATGCATCTTACAAACACTGCTTTACTAATTTTCACAGAGTTCCAGTTAAGTTCTGTTTTTAAAAAAGAAATTTACCACAAATCTAGTTTTGCATATATTAATTGGCTTTGTATGTGATTCTAGTAGCAGTTAGCAGTCTGAGCAAAACATGGTTCTGCATGGTCCACCTGGGCGGGTTGTACTCAGAGGGAAATAAGTGACAGAGAGTAGGAAATGAGGTAGAGACAGCCCAATGGTTTACAGCTCATTTTTGTGTTACTGGAATATGGTTTGAACAAATGAATGCCTGTGATTACCTGAGAGTTATCTACTTATTAAAAGAGTGGGTTTCACCCTGTTTACATATCAAGTTAGATTATAGTTCACCGTGTACCGAGAAACCTCTAAACTAAGCTAAAATTATGTGCAACATTTGCTTTAGGACAATCTGAGCAGTACACACAATCCCATTTTATAGATGAAAATTGTTTTATTCCAAAAACAGAATTCTCTAATTTTAAAATTTTTGTTTAAAATTTTTGACTTTTTTGATTTTAATTGCTAAATTTGAATTTTAAAATATTAAATTGTGAAATTTTTACTTTATGGAATAATGAGAATCTTAATGTAATTTGTAAAAGAATAATATTGAAAATAAAAATGATTTATTTTTAATATAATAATTAATTAAATAAAGGTTTAATGTTGGGGTTGGCATTTGGTACAACAGTGAAGCTACTGCATCGGACGCCAACATCCTTTTCTAGTGTACCTGGGTCTGTTTCAGCTTGGCTTCTGACTCCATTTCCATTCTAATGTACACCCTTGGAGGCAGTGGCGATGGCTCACATATGTGGGTCCTTGTCAACAACATGATAAATTGAGTTCTAAGTGCTGCTGTTTCATGCATTTGAGGAGTAAATTAGCAGATGGAAAATCTCTGTGTCTCTGTCTCTCTCTGTCTGTATTTCAATTAAATTAAAATACATAGTGTAAAATTCTCTTAAAAGTTTAGTGTTCTAAGCATACTTTTTGCATTGGTCTTTTTTTTTATTTTTAACTTTTATTTAATGAATATAAATTTCCAAAGTACAACTGATGGTTTACAATGGCTTCCCCCCCATAACGTCCCTCCCACCCGCAACCCTCCCCTTTCCCACTCCCTCTCCACTTCCATTCACATCAAGATTCATTTTCGTTTCTCTTTATATACAGAAGATCAGTTTAGCATACATTAAGTAAAGATTTCAACAGTTTGCTCCCACACAGAAACATAAAGTGAAAAATACTGTTTGAGTACTAGTTATAGCATTAAATCTCAATGTACAGCACACTTAGGACAAAGATTAAGAAACTTTCATATGTATTTATGCTTTTAATTGTTTGGAACTTTTATTAGCATATTACATTTAATTCTATGACATGAAAGTGGAGAAATATCAGGGTTTGTTCTAATCTCAATGGTTTAGGAAAGACAGAGCTTTTATTGGCAATAATAGTCACAATTCTTGTAGAGCAAAACCTTTGAAATAACAACCAAGTCGCAAATATTTGAGAGCAGGTTAACCTTCCCTTCAGGCCTCAAAACAAAAATAATAAGTTACCTTCAGTTTGAATATGAAAAGTAGATATTAACCCCCCAGCTTAATGCATTTCATGACACTGTTCTTAAGAAAACAAGAAAAGAGGGGTGACACTGTGGTGAAGCAGGTAAAAGCGCCTTCTGCAAAGCTGGCATCCCTTATGGGTTCAAGTCTCAGGTGCTCCTCTTCTGATCCAGCTCGCTATTAATGTGCCTGGGAAAGCAATGGAAGATGACCCAAGTGCTTGGGCCCCTATTCTCAAAAGGGGGACCCAGAGGAAGGTCCTGGCTCCTGGCTCTAGCCTGGCCCAACCCTTTGTGGTTGTGGCCATTTCGGGAATGAACTTGCTGATGGAAGCTGGCTCTCTCTCTCCCTATCTAACTCCTTCTCTTTCTGTATCTATCACTTTCAAATAAATAAATAAATAAAAGAAAAAACAGACATATGGCATAGTTTTTCATAACCAAAAGAAAATCAAAGTCAAGTACTCTGTCAATATAATTTATTTGTAGAGATTAAGTAACAGCTAAGGAAAATCCATTAGTTCCAAACATAGTAATTTGGAGTTGCAGTCTTTAATGAATGAAAATATTCTTGTATGGAATATTGGTGATCACAGTGGAATAAAACAAAACTATATTTTTCTCAGTGTGTTACACAGTATATTTGATATTAAGCTCTAGAACTAATAATTATTTGGATATATGTATTGACATATGTGGAAGTTACAGACTTTTTAAATTGCAATACTCAAATAAGTTTACAACATATAAGAACAATAAATAATAGAGTGAAAAAATATGGTTTGAGCATGTGTGTAGGGGTCAAAATTTAAGTATGTAGCACTGCTAATCCTTATGATTTTGATTAGTAAATATATTGAAATTTTAAATAATCATGTAATCATATGCAGATTTGCAAACTTGGAAATATAAAGTGGAAATCATATATTACTTGCTAGAGTCTAGTATAAATAAACTTCATATTTATATTTGTGTAATAATAAATATAAAAGCAGAAAAGCTATGAGGCTTATGAAAGGAATCTATGATACAGAGCCCAGTGTGGAGTCAAAAGCATCTGAAATGGACCTTTAAAATATATAAAATATAGGTTATTTTTCTTCTGACAAGAGTATATTGGTGTCATAATAAACAAGATCAAGGTTAGAAACCAGCGTGGGCTCCCTGTGGAAGGACTTTCACTGTTAATAGTTTTAGAATGAGAACAGTTGGTGCCTGCGTTTAAATAGTATGTTTCTTCCTTGCCATTGCTTGAAGTGTCATAAATAGCTGTAGTGGCAAACAGCATAAAGGAAACTAAAAGGAAACTGTTAAAGTTCCCTTATTTCAGTGGCTTGTAAAAAAGGAAGCAAGTGGTTGGAACTCTATGTTTGAGCCTAGCTAAATGAATCCAACAAATATTCCCAAAATAAAACATGTTCCTTTCAATAATAAAAAAAGAGTTTTATAAAATAATGAACTTTTACAGCATCATTAAAGAGAATAATCAATTCCAACATTGAAGAGAAGCAGGGAATTATGCATACTTCTCCCCAGCTATAGAAAAGTGGGTAAAAGTGTGTATAACAGCGTTAATGAGGAGATAGTAATAGAAATCATGAGATGAAATGACATTCTTGATTTATAATAGAGTTTTTTAATCTGTGTTAAATATAGAAGAACTGGCACAAAATATAATGAGCACTAACAATTACATTCAGAATTCACAAGGAACTATTTCTTTATATGTAGAAAGTTATGAGCTCAAAGTCATTATATTTTTTGTCCGTGGTATGCAGTTTGTCTGAATTTTCTTTCCATATCCTTGTTAGAAGCTTTTAATAGAAAAGGAAAAAAAAGCCATTAAATCCTGAAGAACCATTGGAAAGTCATGAACTCCTAAAAGTGAAGACCTCTTCATGTGCTATAACACTCATTTCTCTGTATTATTTCCCATTTTCCCCCCTCAAGATGTGCTAATTATTTATTTGAAAATCAAAGTGACAGAGTGAGAAAGGACAGAGAGATATCTTCCATCTTCTTGAACACTCCCCAGATGGCTGTGACAGCCAAGTTTGGGTCATGTCAAAGCCAGGATCAAGAAACTCCATCCAGGTTGCCCATGTGAGTGACAGTGGCTTGGGTACTCAGGCCATTCTCTGCTGCTTTCCTAGGCACATTGGAGCAGGGAGGATTGGAATCTGAGCAGCCAGGAATACAACCAGCAGTCTGACAAGGGGCACCCGCTCTTCCACAATGCCAGAACTTCCTTCCTCATCTGTTTCCCTAGAAAGTTTTTGAAATACTACACAACTCCACTATTTACTACATGAAAACATTTGCTTATTTACACTGATAAAATTATAACTCTAGTACTTAGAACTCCAATAATTTTCAAATGTCATTCAGGATTTACTTAACCTATGTGTCTGTCATGACACATTTACAGAGTAACTTTCCATTGATTTAATAATAAGATCCAAGGACAATACTACAAATGAATCTGACTTTCTCTTAATGTTTCATACTAATAATTAAATTCAATTACATATTTTTGCAATGTAAATTTCATTGAATTCACATCAGAGAGAAATCACTTGAATCTCATTAAAAAAAAAAAAAAAAAAAAAGAAAGAAAGAAAAATGTAGAACACACAATCAGCCAGGTCTCCATAACATATATATGCTACATAGTGCAATGCATGGAAGCAATGATTACATTTCTCTAGGACAGATAAAATTCTAAAAGTGAAATTGCTGGCACAAAGGAAGTACTTTAAATGCTGAAGCTACCAGATTAATCTCCAAAAGTTAATACTACTTTAAAATTTTAAAAAATACCCACTAAAGCACATTAATGTACATATTATTTTCATTCTGCCCAGCTCCAGGTTGCTTTTTTCATAATTTTTATCTTTGCCAAATATGTTTAAAAAGAAAATGTCAATACTGTTTTAGTTCACATTATTTTTTTTAAAAAAAATAGTATGCTTAGAATTTTAGCCCAATGAGTTTTTTATGAAATGTGTGTGTATATATTTTGCCAATCATTTATTTGGAATTTTTGCTTTAATTAAGACAAGACAGCCTTTACATTTTAATGATATGATACATTTGTTCTATGAATAACAACTAATGGCTGGTCATTCTTCCTCCCTAGTTGTAGTCCACAGATCCAATCTTCTAACTAGAGATCGGCTAGTTATTATCAAGTCCATTTTTCCCATATTTTAAATTTTTTTTTAATTTTAATTTTTAAATAGCTTTTAAAAGATTGAATGTATTTTGTAGATACAATTTTTGTAGATACAATTCTAAGAACGTAATGATATTTCCTTGATCGTTCTTTCCTTCTCCTGGTAGTTATTTTTAAATTGAAAAGGAAACATAGACTACAGGTTAGTATTTGACCCTGCCAGCAATGTATTCTCTAGGAGTTAGAATCTTGTTGAGCTTTTGTATGAATATCAGTCTGCAAAATAATTATAAGTATTGAGAATTCTCAAGACAATTATTTTGTAGTAATAATTAATATCCAAACTTTTGTTATTCCAAGGAGCACATGGTCAACTTCCCTTTATACAAGTTATCAGTTTTACCTGACTCCTAAGTAGATAGAATAAATATGTACACTTACCAGTCAAGTTGATAAGATCTATAATGTGTAATATAGTTCTCATTTTAAAAATATATATTTGTATTTGATTATAAGATTATAAGGAAAGTAATTTTCACAACATACAAATCAATTTTTCTTTATATTGATATCTGAAGATACATTAAAATTATAACTAATTGAATTTGGATATTTTTGTATCTCATATTTTATGCTCTACATAAATCTCTACTCAGTGGTACAGTTAAACATAGTAACATTTCAAATTGATCAAATAAATAAATCAATTAAAAAACTCAACAGGAACATTTTATTCTCCTCACTGTTGCTTTATATTAACTTTCTCTCTTTATATCACTACACACTACGATTTTTTAGATTCACTGTGTACAGTTGATTTCAAGCAATATTACCCCTTTTTTGTTCACATTTCTCAACCTGGCCAGTGTGAGCTTATTTTAGGTGGCCTTCCATGATCTTTGAACATGATTTCATTAAGTCTTTGAAAACTGTTTTCTTTTAAACACAGCAAGATGTTTTAGAATCAACTCATTCTAGACCCAGATATGAATTCAGTATGTTTTCAAGCAGAAATAGTGCCTTTTAATAGAAACTAATATTAGATACATAAACTTCATTTCAGTGGTATTTTGTAGTAGAGATCTGACTAGTTGCAATTTTAGTGTCACATACACAAAGCAGTTCTTTTATGTTTTTTATTGAAATGTGACTTTATAGATAAATCAATATCATCTTTTTGTGGCTTAACTAAATGTAACATTTACTAATGTGTAGTTTTTTCTTATACTGAAATTCTTGATCACTAATATAATTAACATATTAATTATTTGCACTGCTGGATTTCACAGTTAAGTAGCTGCAAAAACAGTACATTATTAATAAAAGAATAAAATCACTACATGAATTTCAAAATGCTATAGTGATTCTTTTAATTTTTTCTTTAAGTCTGTGTCACTAAATATTTGTAGTCAAATTTCTTGCTCTGGAATCAGTTATAATTTCTTTGTGTGGCTACCTGTTAGAGGTGGGTGTTTAGGTTATTTCATATTAGTTCATTTGTTTCAATTTAATTTCCATGAGAATGTCTTAGAATTCTTTCTCAGCAAGTTGTATTGTTTTTTCTTGTAAGTAATTTTCAGTTACTAGAAAACAAAAAGGTCTGTTAAAAATTATGATCACAAGACACTAAAATTTAAATTTCCTTTTCTCTAGCATCTTAAAATCCACTTGATTCATCTTTTTTTTTTTTTAAGGGAAATACCCTTTATTTATTTATTTATTTATTTATTTATTTATTTATGTGACAGGCGGAGTGGACAGTGAGAGAGAGTGAGAGAGAGAAAGGTCTTCCTTTTTGCCATTGGTTCACCCTCCAATGGCCGCAGCAGCCGGCACACTGCACTGATCCGACGGCAGGAGTCAGGTGCTTCTCCTGGTCTCCCATGGGGTGCAGGGCCCAAGCACTTGGGCCATCCTCCACTGCACTCCCTGGCCATAGCAGAGAGCTGGCCTGGAAGAGGGGCAACCGGGACAGAATCCGGCGCCCTGACCGGGACTAGAACCCTGTGTGCTGGCACCGCTAGGTGGAGGATTAGCCTAGTGAGCCAGGGCACCGGCCTTGATTCATCTTAACACTAAAGGGATCATATAATGCTGTATTATAAATACACATTCATGATCATACTTCAACTTTAATGAATTATATTCTGATATTCTGGCATAAATTTGTCATGTTTTAAAGGATTGACTTTGCTCATTTTATAATATTTAACATATTATTCGCAAAATTGTTTATATGCTGGTTTGAGTCCAGGAACCAAGAACTCCAGCCACATCTCCCAATGAATAATATTGATCAGTTACCTCCACTTAGGGCATATATCAGCATGAAATTGAATCAGATGCAGCAGAACTGGGACTTGAAACATGCATTTTGGAATAGGATTCAGGTGTCACAAGTGATGCTTTTACTATTGCACCAAACATCTGCCCTGAAAGTTAATTTTGAGTTTTAAACTACCAAAAAAAAAAAAGTATACTAAAGTAGTGTAATGTATTTCTATGCATTTATTTATATGCAAAAATAATGTAGCATATTTTCATATCCTAAAATTTATAGTCAATCATTGTGATTAAAAGTTGACACTTGGGGCCCTCGCTGTGCCACAGTGTGTTAAAGCTCTGGCCTGAAGCACCAGCACCCCATAAAGGCACGGGTTCTAGTGCCGGCTGCTCCTCTTCTGATCCAGCTCTCTGCTATGGCCTGCGATAGCAGTAGAAGATGGCCCAAATCCTTGGGCCCCTGCACCCACGTGGGAGACCCAAAAGAAGCTCCTGTCTCCTGGCTCCTGCCTTCACATTGGCACAGCTCTAGCTGTTGGGGCCAACTGAGGAGTGAACCAGCAGATGGAAGACCTCTCTCTCTGTCTCAATCTATCTCTGTAACTCTTTCAAATAAATAAATCTTAAAAAAAATTCACTTTTATACAAGCAATAGATGAATGTTATTTGAAAATAAAGACAAAATAGCACTTGTATTAATAATAAAAACATGACTTATTTGTATAATAACCTAACAAAATAAGCATGAGAGATATACAAGGAAAACTACAAAACTCTGAAGAAAGAAGTCAAAGAACTAATTAAGTGGAGACACATTCTGTGTTCATGGATGGGAAGACTCTATACCTTGATGATGTTATTTCTTTCCAAATTTCCACTACAGATTCAATGCACTCTAAACCAAAATGTCAATGGTTTTCTTGCACATATAAAAAAAACTGCTTCTCAAGTTTATACATAGAGAAAAAATGGAATAAGCAACATAATATTGACTTAAAGGAATAAAATTTGAAGACTGATACTATAGAGTTCAATATTCACTACAATGTTACTGTAATCAAGACTGCCTAGTACTGGTGACTGATTAGACAAGTAAATCAATGGAGTATGAAGCAGAATCCAGAAATAGACCTACATAATTATACTTAACTGACCTTTGACAAAATAACACTGAAATTGGATCAAAGATAGTCCTGAACAGAGGCACACACACACACACACACACACACACAAATCTAGACACAGACTTTACACTCTTCACACAAATTATTTTAAATTATGGCCAATTTAAGACATTTGATTACTTATAAGGACCAAAGTCCAGAACACAGACAAAACTAAAAGCTGAATTCATGTTCATTTTTGGGGATAAAAAAATGGTAGACATTTTGGAAGATAGTTGCACAGTTTCTTACAAAGCTAAACATACTCTTAGCATAAATATAATAATCAAACAGTGTGTTATTTACCCAAGTAAGTTGAACGAGTTGAATAGTTTTGTCCTCATAAAACCCTACAAAACAGATAATTATAGCAATTTTAATCATAACTGTCAAGACTTGAAATCAATCAAAGTGTTTTAAGTAGGTGACTGCAGAATAAGATGTGATACAACAAGAGAAAGGAATGCCAACCAGCACTATAAGAATTAAAAAGTCAAGCCATGGAAACATAAGCAGAAAGATTATGTGTACTAAACAAAAGCAGTAAGTTTGAAAACTTCATGTGCTATATGATAACAACTACATGCAATTCTAGACAAAGAAAACCTATATAGCAGAACACAAACGAATTTTAGCACAGTGATTCTGAATGTCACCATTATGATAATATGTGTGTGTGTGAATGTGTGTACACATTAATCACTATACATTTGTCCAATCACATAAATATGTATCATTAACAGTGAGCCCCCAATTAGCCATGAGTATCAGGTGATTATAATGTGTCAATGCAGGTCCATCAATTGTAGTAAATATACTACTCTCGGCAGATGTTGATCATTGGGAAGACTGCATATGTAGGGGTAGAAATATATGAGAAATCTTCATATCTTCCTGTGACTTTTTCTGTGAACCTAAAACTGCTCAAGAAAGAACAAAGAATAGGAGAGGAGAGAAGAGGAGAGGCAGGGAGGGGAGGGGAGAGGAGGAGAGAAGGCAAAGGAAGGGAAAAGGAAAAAAAAAAACCTTTATGTAACTAAAATATTTCATGCCTTCATCATGTTTCTCTTCAAGTTTGGGGGGGATAAGAAATCTTCTTTTCTCAACTACAAGGTCTCATGGTTTTGTGATATTTGTATAATGTTTAAAATTTATAGAAAAGAAAGAACATTTTATTGACAATGTCCTGGCTTTCAATGTCTGAGTTTTTTTGTGTTGTTCTCTTCATAATGATGAGATCACATTCCTTCTGATGAAAATTTCAGACGCTACCGAGTTCCTCCACCCATCAGTCTTTTGTCCTTGGCTTCACTGTAACCTATCTCTCATGATAGCACTAGAAAGAGTTGTTCATGTGGTACAGACGTTACTTTCAGTAACAGCAGTTTCTTTGTGGAGAAATGTGTGCCTGTTCAGCATGTGAGGTCCTACACAGTTGACCATGATTTCTAAGGATGTCCTCTTGGGGATAAGAAGTTTGAGAAATGATGGTTCTAGAGCTTACTTACATTGAAACCATTTGATAAAGAAACTCCAGGGAAGGAAAATCTGTATGTTTATAGTTATAAGAGCACGTTTGTAGATTAGTAATATTTATTCAAGTTCTCAATTTTTTCTGAGAAGGGTGACAGTACAAAAATTTAAAGGTGGGCCAGTAGTGTGGTAAGGTGGATAAAGCTTTCACCTGCAATGCCAGCATCCCATATGGCACAGGTTCATGTCCTGGCTGCTCCACTTCTAATCCAGCTCCCTGAGGAAGCAATGGAAGATGGCCCCAAGTGTCTGGACCTATGCTGCCTACATGGGAGACCTGAAAGAAGTTAATGCTCCTGGCTTTGGCAAGGCTAAATCCTGCATTTGCAACCATCTAGGGAGTGACCCAGCAGGTGGAAAAATCACTCTTTCTCAGTGGCAGCAAACTCATTTCCACAGGGTTGACGCTGTGGTGTAGTGGGTAAAGCTGCCACCTGTTGCATCAGCATCCCACATGGGCACCAGTTTGGGTCCTGGTTGCTCCATTTCCAATCCAGCTCTCTGCTTTGGCCTGGGAAACTGGTAGAAGATGGCCCAAGTCCTGGGGCCCTGCAACCATGTGGGAGACCCCAAAGATGCTCCTGGCTCCTGGCTTCAGGTTAGGCCAGTTATGGCTTTTGTGGCCACTTGGGGAGGGAACCAGCAGATGGAAGACCTCTCTCTTTCTGTCGCTGCCTCTCTGTAATTCTGTTTTTCAAGATAAATCTTTTTTTTAAAAAAATTGTTTCCACTTCACCTTCTTCCTCTACAATTCAATGTGGCTGGAATGAGAATGGAAGCATAATTGTAACAGAGTGGGTTTATGTGGTTCCGTTCTCTGAAGAAGACAAGGTATCCCTCTCTACCATTGATATAGAAGTTCAACAAAAGCACTTATCAGTGCTCCCTGAACTATTACTCTGTAGATAAGTGGAATGTCTGTTTTCAGTGATTATCTAAAGGTTTGTAGTGAGTGTGGCCAGGGAGACCTTCCCAGTTCTCCAGGGTTTAGAGCGTGCCTAAGGTGGCACACCCAGTTTTACATGGAAATACTTCTCTCTTGCTCTCTCTCTCTTTTTTTTTTAATCAGAAGGGACATTTATTCTTCTCAGCTGAGTTCCTCTCCTCTAAGTAGATCAGCGCCCGAGTGCTAGCCCCAGTGGGTATAATATTCATCTTCTCTGTGCAAAGGACCACACAAAGGATCTGTGCAGTCCTCAGTCTAAGTTTAGATTTCCCAGCAATGTCTTTTACCAGGTAACCAGGAAACCCTTAGCATGTGGAGTCTCCCACTGATGCTGCTCAAAGTCCCAGCCATACCATGAGTCCTCCCACACACCCTCAGATTTTTTCACAGTCCCCGTACAGAAGCGTCACACAGTCACAAGCTCCTAGCCCCCTGTTGGTTCTCCCCACCAGAATGAGGAGTCTCCACATGGCTGATTACTGGGCACTGACATGAGCTGGCACAGCTGTTACACATGTCCAAAATGGCACCTATTGGCTTGTTATAGGACAAAATTGTAAAGTGATCGGGGAGAAAGAAATGTGTCCATCCCATCTCATCCTTTTTTTTTTCTTTTTCCTTGTCCTCTAGTTTGGCAGGTACACTATTCCCCATGGGGCTCCAAGCCAGGTTCCCTCTAGGCTCTCCCTACAGCTTGATCACCAGTGGCTTGGGCTGCTGCAGTCTGGTCTCACCTCATTTTCCAGTGCTGGTGCGTAGAGTCTCAGCTGCTAGAATCCCGAGCTATGGGCATCCACGCCCTCCAGATAGATCCACTGTGTCCCTCTGCTGTTTTCTCCCTCACTCTTCCCTGAGACTACACTCTCCCCACTTTTTTAAAACTATCATCTCCTGGGATAGAGCAGTAAGGGCCCTTCCTACTCCACTATCTTGGAACCAGACCTCTGTCCTCAATGAGTTGTATTGACTTAACTGAAACCAGCTATCAGTTTTTTTTTGTGTGTGTGTGTGTGTGTGCAAATTGTAGAAATCTTTGCTTAGTATAGAGTTGATTGTCTATGTACTAAGTTAATTGAAAATGAATCTTAATGGAGAATGGGACTGTAAACAGGAAAGGGAGGAGGAGGAGGCATGACAGTGTGTGTGGGAGGGCTGATATGGTGGAAAGAATAACTATATTCCTAAAGTCATACTTATGAAATTTGTATTCCCTAAAAAATAAAAATGTAAAAATTAAAAAAAAGAAAAAAAGGCAATACAATAAAAAAAATCTATTGATGAAGGGTCCAAAATAATGAGTAGGGTGATTCTCCTTATGAGAGTTGTATGATTTTTTTGTTTTGGTGTGAAGTTTCCTGCACTGTATAAAATTAAAAATGCATTTAACTAAATATTTATTGTATTTAGCAGATAAGTAGGGTAAAGAAGGTTATATAATTAACTTATAGCGCTACGTAATTTCTAAAGCAGCAGGAATAAATTAATTTTTTTCCTTAAAAAAAACCCCTGAATCATGGTGACTTAATATGGAACATATTTTTTTAATGTTGAGTTTTACTTTTAATGTTAGGAATAGACTGAAAAGAAAGTACTTATGAAGAACAGAATGCCACGTTTTATGAGAACTTGCTGGAGAAATCTATCTGAAACAGTGATGCAATATTGATAATCTGGTAGTTTTAAACATGACATGCAATATCACACTGCCAGTTATATTAATCATTTAGTGGAAGATGTCATAAAGGATTTCATGACACTGAGATGAGGATGCTAAATTGTTATGCATTTCATGGAAATACAGAAATACACCTTAATCCATTTCTAGATTTATTGAGTGATCAGTGTCCATTCTTAGAGTCCATCCCACTGTTGAATGAACACTAAACTGAGAGCCCATGAAATGCACCATATGAGACTCTTTTTAACTAATCACAAGGTGTTGGTTGCCCGCTCCCCTCCCCCACTCTAGCCCTACGTTTAATTTCACTCTTCTCTTAGAGCTTGCTGAAACATGTTCTTCAGTAAACTGGAATTCATTTACATTAGACTGATAAGTACAGCTGTGAGAGAGATAGCTCCAGATATTCTAGATTGGTCTTTAATTATGCTAACACAAGTCCCTAGTAAATCCCAACTAAGACAGTGGGATAAAATGATAAAACGTAGAAAAGAGAGTAAGTAGAATTCGGGCAATAAATTTAAAAGATGGATGTGAGCTTTGCTTTTTATTTCAATGACTAAATTTCTCTTATCTCTTGGTGAAAATCAAATAAAAACAAAAGCACATTATTATTGAGATATTGAATGAAAAGGGAAATAGCAATAGACAATAGCTACATAAAAACAGACAGCTGGGATGATTCATTGTCGATATTAAATGTAGAACTTGGCTACTCTGGTAAATTTATTAACATTATTATACATTTTTAGAAGCAAAGGCTTTTGGCAGCACATTTAAAAATGCTGTGAAGAATATATCGCGAAGGCTTTTGAACAAGAGTGTAATGCAAGTGGGCTTCACTAAGGCGCTTGCAGACAAATTATTTAAATTGATGTTATCAAAAAAACTTTTAAGTTAAATAGTAACATAATAATGTACATAAGGATTTTAATGGTGAATTATTTTCATCTTTTCTGTTACTTTTACCTTTTTCATTTTGTATTTTAGTTATTACTTCATATTTGCATATACTATATATTTGTGCTTTTAATGATACTTTTCTGCAACATCTATTCTAATGTGATTCTTTACCAAAATACCTTTCGCTGTTTGGAGTCCAATTTAATCATGGATTTCATCAATAGTTACCTGTCACTTTACTTTAAAATGTGTTTTTCTTCTGTATAGGTATTTTAAAACAGTCTTTGACAGAAAATTCTTTACTTGAAAAACAGATAATTGAATTAGAAACTTCCAAAGTTATTTTTGAAAACCTCTTTCTCATATATGTAGTACAATTTGATAAACATAATTGTCATCTTTTGCCTTTCTTTTGCTTGTGGATATTGACTATGTCAGTCACTGAATTTTCAGAATTTGTATTACCATAGCAAAAGTTTAAATTATCATTTTCTTCTCTTCTGGAAAAAGGTTTCTCTCTTAAATGCCAAATGTTTCTTTGGCATTCTTTGATATATTACTAGATTATAAATATTACATTGTTAATTTTTCTTAGTAAATAAATTGCTGTTATTGGAACTTTTTTCTTTCATAATTCATTTAATTTCACCCATTGAAACTTTATTAATCTTGCTTTCTCCACTACTTGTGCTTTGGAGCAGGTCAATAAAAGTGTGAATCCGATGTTACTAATTTACTGACATTCTTAATCTAGGTCAATATTTAGAGCTTGGTATTCTTGTTTTCTGTTCCTTTTTTAAAAAATAATTTATTTATTCATTTGGAAGGCAGCATTACAGAGACAGACAGAGGGAGAGACAGAGAGAGATCTTCCATCCTCTAGTACACTCCCCAGATAGCTCCAATGGCCAGGTCTAGACCAGACTGGAGCCAGGAGCTTCATCCAGGTCTCCCAGGTGAGTGCAGGGAACCAAGGACTTGGGCCATGTTCTGCTGATTTCCCAGACACACTAGCAGAGAGCTGGATCAGAAGTAGAACAGCCAGGTCTCTGAACAGTGCCCAAATGGGATGCCAGCATCTCGGGCAGCAGCTTAACCCTCTACGCCATGATGCCGGCCGCATCTCTCTGGTTTTCTAATACCCAATGAAAATATCCAAGCATTTCCTGTTGCTTTTACTGAAATTAAATTTTTACACCTCCCCAATACTGTGAACAGTCATTAAAGCTCACATTGAACTGGAAATGTCCTAAAATCTTATTATAGTTTCAGAATTGTTTTAAACACTATTAAAATATGTGCTGCAATATTAAGCAACAGAAGCTTATTAGATAAATGCTCAATTTCTGATTGTATTTCAGTCTTTGGTATGTTAGAAGGATATTTTAACCTACTTTTTCGAACCAAACTAAGGGAGAGATACAAAATCTCACTAATCACTTTAAAATGTATAGACATTTTGTATAAGGTGGTCTTCATGTTTGATCTTACCTAGAAGAAAATCTCTCTCCTTATGGGCATCTTCTTATCTCACAGGAAGAACATTGTCAGAACATGCCCATGGCCATAGACTTCTTTTTTTTTTTTTTTTTTTTTTTTTACAGGCAGAGTGGACAGTGAGAGAGAGAGACAGAGAGAAAGGTCTTCCTTTTCCATTGGTTCACCCCCCAGATGGCTACCACGGCCGGCGCGCTGTGGCCAGTGCATGGCGCTGATTTAAAGCCTGGAGCCAGGTGCTTCTTGTGGTGTCCTATACAGGTGCAGGGCCCAAGGACTTGGACCATTCTGCGCTGCACTCCCGGGCCACAGCAGAGAGCTGGACTGAAAGAGGAGCAACCAGCACAGAATCCAGTGCCCCGATCGGGACTAGAACCTGGGGTGCCGGCGCCGCAGGAGGAGGATTAGCCTAGTGAGCCGCAGCACCGGCCAGGGTCATAGACTTCTAGTTTAGGCTACAAAAGATTAGGGATCAGATTGAGCACCCCCTGGCTGACATGCTAAAGACTTTTTCTATGGTCTACTTTAACAGGGACCAGGAAGACAAGGAGTAAGCTAGGCAATAGGAACAATGCAATGATAGATGGCAGACCCATAAAATGTTTTACACAGTGATCTGCCATCAAGGAGACCCAACAAGGCCAGTCCGCCTCAAATGGCATTGATTAGAGTTATGGAAGCCAGGGCTTTGGACAGACAGCAGTTATTAGAGAAGCCAGCCTCTGAAGATCTCTGTCAGCTCTACCAGACAAGAGCTGGCTCACTGGAAACGAAACTGCCCTGGAGTCAAAGGACTCCTAGGTCAGAGCCATAGACCTTGATGACTGTAAGCTGAAAAGCACTTCACTCTGCCCAGCTTCCTAAGTAATCACCACTGTTGAGGGGATGGGCCTAGGGTCAGTAACATTGCACGTAGAACTGTATAATTCCTTTCAGAGATGCTTCCTACCTCTGTTCAGGCCATCTCATCCCCCAGACCAGCAAGGTAATGGGTCAACAGGGTACATTCCCTAAGGAAGTTCACACCAGCCTTATAATGACTCTTTCAGTACCCCCAGGTAGAGCGATAGATAGGTCCAGGCCTCATATATCTGGATAGACCTTATTGCCCACCTTGTTATTATCAAGTCCTTCCTGTCAGTTTCTGTTTGCTCTCAATGAGAAAACTCCCTTCTGGATTGGACAGCACCTTTCACAGGTCATCTAATAATGACTCCAACCTTTGTTTTAGACCCTGCATATTTAACCTTGTTTGTTAAATTCACTTTCACCGGACTTGAAGCAATGGAAATTCTAGATGGCCATGCAAATGAAACCTTGGGTAGAATCAGTTTCTGCAAGGTGGCACTGCAACCCCCTCAAGAGGCCACCTCTTGCTGGAATCCTACCTTCACCACAGCACCTAGAATAGGTGACATGGAGAGATCCTGGCTGCAATGGGTGCAGTCCCCTCAGAAAATAGAGTCCATTAAGATTAAAATGGTACTTGAGATGAAACTCTGAATTAAGGCTACCTTCTACCAAAGCAACCTGGATGGCCGTGACCACCACCCTCGACCTTCCATGCCCTAAGAGGCCACCAGGACAGTGAACTTGTCAGCACAAGTAGCTAGGATGAGGTAGATGCTCCAGGTCCCTACAGTACTTAGTCCAGGTCCTAGTTGGGCTCAGTGTGCCAGGCACTGCTGCCCTCAGCACAGCAGCGTTAGTTTGGGATGAGTTAGGTATTTCCCATGTGCTGACATCAGCCACCTCCAATCATCTATTGATCTGTTACATAACCAAGTACAATCTCTTGGGGAGGTTGTGCTATAAAATACATGGGGACTCTACCTACTGTTTCTCTCTCAAGAGTGGTCTCTTTGTGGCATTAGATGAATGCTGCAGTATATATGCCAACAATTCAGGCATAATAAAAGATACCCTGCAAAAGATCAGAGAAAATCTAGGACACTGACAAAAAGAACAAGAAACAAATGTCTCTTGGTACCATAGTTGGTTCAACTGGAACCCCTTGTTGACTCCTCCTAATTGGCTTCCTTGGTCCACTTGTTCTCCTCTTCATCAGGCTAATTGTTGATTGTTGTATCCTTAATTGGTTGTTAAACTTAAGCAATGCATAGATTCTGTTATACTCATGTATGTCAGGACTCATTTTAAACCTAGTTAATATGAGTCAATTCTTTGACTCCTTACTAAAAGAAGTGGGGAACGAAATGGCAAGAGAAACTTAAGTGACTCCTTATTGTCCCATGGCTCCATTTTCACCTCACCTAGCCACTACCCACCATGTGACCAACCCCAGGACTTTTGGAAACCCAGGCTGTGGCTCTAGGAAGTCTCCTCACTGCATACTCTTTGACAGGACATTCAGCACCTGTAGTTGTTATGAATAGCACCTGCAATTGTTTTTTAAGACAATAATGGCCAAATGTCACTCCCTTGTACCTTGTTCCCATTTGTTCCTTCCCAAATGCGATTGTGGTTTTCAGCTTTAAAAGACTGACCCTTGTCTCTTCTCAGGGTGGAGAGATATTGAGGCATGAGCCTGCTCTCAGCAGCCAGCTAATAAAGGACTCTTTCCAAATTCTCAGTGTGTGGCACTTCTCTGCATTTTGTACACATACACCACCACACACACTCCCAAATTTGGGTAGAATTTATTCTATCAGGGTAAGATCTCAATAGGAAAAAAAAAAAAAAAAGAATGACCCTCCCCTAAGCACTTCGGCTTTTTTTCCTGACTGACTTTGGACCAAAACATCGGACATTTTTCCTCCCTTTGGAATGGGATAGAAATTTTTGATCATCCTGTGTATTGACTGCTGGCTTTCAGATTGGAACTAAGTCAGGGGCTCTCCTGGATCTCCAACTTCTCTACCTGGAAGATCTTGGGATTTTCCAGCTGGCTTAATCACAGAGGACAATATCAATATTTAAATATTGTATTCATATATTTATTCAATTTGTTCTGCTTCTCTGCAGAGCCCTAAATAATACAGTATTCGTGTCCTAAATGCAACATTTCGATTATTATCCAAATATTCACTGGATTCCGATTTTTGGCTATGCTTTAAGAAAGTACTTTGAATAATGTTACTCTTCATATCTCCAGAAAAAAAATAAAATGTTGTTACAATTAAGAGTATTATCTCTGCATTTGTTTTCTTTTCCATTCAGTATCTAGGCCACTCATTTATTATCTCTCCCTTACAACAGGGACACTTCCTTTTATAAAAATCAAACTAAAGCCCCTTCCAGACATGGAATTCACTCCTTAAATTCAGGATTTCTGGTGGAATGTTACCTTCTCATCAGGCCCAAATCTTGAGCTCATATAGAGGACAGAGAAATATGAATACAGAGACAGAGACAGGGAGACAAGGTATGGGTAGAGAGAGGGGAAGAGAGAGAAAGAGAAGGAAAGAGAGAGAGGGCTGTCAATATAATTATGTGGCTTAAAAAATAACACAGCAATAATTTTAAATTCACAACAATAAAATGAGAACATAGAAACACATAGAAATCACTGCCATGATTGAAGTCTATGAAGCATGTGTTGCAAAGGCCTCCTTGGGAGCGAGTTTATTTATTAATCCATGTATCTGCTTTCCAGGTGTGTGGGAGGAACTCTTCGTCCAAGGTCCTTAACTTTTTATTCTGGGAAGCTTTTCATTTATCCTTTAAAATCATGCCAAAATATGAATGTCGAATACACATTTTCTTAAGGTTTACAAGAATAAATAAATCACCATTTTCAATTCTCTTTGTGAAAATGTAAGTGAAAACAATTTTTCATAATGTCTTATTTAGTGAAGGCTTTTTCAGCCCACAGTGGTCATTTTTTGACAATATTTCAGTAGAATAATTTCTGCTTTCAATAATTTCACATGTTAATAAATCTAATATTCATATTTCAATATAACTCTGGATCCACGTTTAACTGACTGTATCCAACCCCCTCAGCAAGCTGGCAAGTCTTTTGAGGCTATGCAGAACAAAGAATGAAAGCTAACTTCCATAATATTAACTTCTCTTTGATATACTTTATTTTGCTGAGAAGATTGCTTGGCCATTTATCAATGAAAACAGTTAGTAAGTCTTATTTCTTATCATTTGGGACCTAAAAGAAGTCCATGTCTCCAACCATACAAAAATAAAGGAGTGATCTAATCTCACTCTCATCTACACTCTCAACAACATTCAGTTTTTGTTCCTCCCTTCTAACCACACCTGGACATCAAGAAGTAGAGCAGACTTTCGGTGCAGATCAGTCCCCCTGGACACAGCAACTTGGAAAACTATGAAGAGTGGGTTTGGAGACACAAACAATAAATAAAGAGCACTGCAGATATAAGATTTTGATACATGGGTGAAGTCATCACTTGAGAGACCCATATCCCACATCAGAGTCGTTGAACTCACTGCCTGGCTCTGTTTCCAATCACCTTCCTGCTAATGCACATCTTGAAAGACAGCAGGTGATGGCTCAAGTACATGGGGCAATGGAAACTTCAGGGAACCCACAATTCTGTTTCAGACTCTTGGATTTGGTCATGCCCAGGACTGTCTATTGTAGGATTTAGGGAGTGAACCCAAAGATGGCAGACCTCTCTGTTCTTCTCTGTCTGCTTAAATTGTTTTCTTTTTGTAAGTTCTCAGAGAGCTGGTGAAAAATAAGAGTAAAAGATGAATATTTATGTGCAAAAACATTTGAAATCCATTCATATAATGACTCATCAATTGCTCATGAAAATGTGTGTTATGTAAGAAGACGGTTTAGCTTCAAAATTGTTTCCTACTAGAGAATAATTTATTTCTTAATTTAATTTTCCATGAACTTTCAAGTACCTCACATTTGCACAGAATTTATTTATTTTTTATTCTCATTATATGGGAACATAGAAATTTATTCTGTGGTTCACTTTATATTCTTTTTTTGCCATTTTTTTAACTTTTATTTAATGAATATAAATTTCCAAAGTACGGCTTATGGATTACAATGGCTTCCCCCCAATACCGTCCTTCCCACCCACAACCCTCCCCTTTCCCACTCCCTCTCCCCTTCCATTCACATCAAGATTCATTTTCGATTCTCTTTATCTACAGAAGATCAGTTTAGCATACATTAAGTAAGGATTTCAACAGTTTGCTCCCACACAGAAACATAAAGTGAAAAATAATAGATGATTTTTTAAATGATGATGAAATCAGATCAGACCTATTGTCATGTTTAATCCCAGGGAGAGTCAAGTTGGGAACTGCTAATTTCTTCTTTCTTTTTTTTAACAGAAGATCAGTTTAGTATACATTAAGTAAAGATTTCAACAGTTTGCACCCCCATAGAAACACAAAGTGAAATATACTGTTTGAGTACTCGTTATAGCATTAAGCCTCAATGTACAGCACATTAAGGACAGAGATCCTACATGAGGAGTAAGTGCAGTGACTCCTGTTGTTGACTTTACAAATTGACACTCCTGTTTATGGCATCAGTAATCTCCCTTTGCTCCAGTCATGAGTTTCCAAGGCTATGGAAGCCCCTTGAGTTCTCCGACTCTTATCTTGTTTAGACAAGGTCATAGTCAAAGTGGAGGTTCTCTCCTCCCTTCAGAGAAAGGTACCTCCTTCTTTGAAGACCTGTTCTTTCCACTGGGATCTCACTCACAGAGATCTTTCATTTAGGTGTTTTTTTTTGTTTTTTGTTTTTTTTTTTTTTTTTGCCAGAGTGTCTTGGCTTTCCATGCCTGAAATACTCTCATGGGCTTTTCAGCCAGATCCGAATGCCTTTAGGGCTGATTCTGAGGCCAGAGTGCTGTTTAGGATATCCGCCATTCTATGAGTCTGCTGAGTATCTCGCTTCCCATGTTGGATCACTTTCCCCTTTATTTATTCTATCGGTTAGTATTAGCAGGTACTAGACTTGTTTATGTGCTCCCTTTGACTCTTAGTCCTTTCATTATGATCAATTGTGAACTGAAATTGATCACTTGGATTAGTGAGATGGCATTGGTACATGCCACCTTGATGGGATTAAATTGGAGTCCCCTGGTATGTTTCTAACTCTATCATTTGGGGCAAGTCAGCTTGAGCATGTCCCAAATTGTACATCTCTTCCCTCTCTTATCCCCACTCTTATGTTTAACAGGGATCACATTTCAGTTCAATTTCAACACTTAAGAATAACTGTGTGTTAATTACAGAATTAAACCAGTCATATTAAGTAGAACAGACAAAAAAAAACTACTAAGAGGGATAATGTATTAAGTTGTTCATTAACAGTCAGGACTATGCTGATCAAGTCACCGTTTCCCATAGTGTCCATTTCACTTCAACAGGTTTCCTGTTTGGTGTTCAGTCAGTTGTCACCAATCAGGGAGAACATATGGTATTTGTCCCTTTGGGACTGGCTTACTTCACTCAGCATGATGTGTTCCAGATTCCTCCATTTTGTTGCAAAAGATTGGATTTCATTGTTTCTTACTGCGGTATAGTATTCTAAAGAGTACATATCCCATAATTTCTTTATCCGGTCTACCGTTGATGGGCATTTAGGTTGGTTCCAGGTCTTAGCTATTGTGAATTGCGCTGCAATAAACATTAGGGTGCAGACCGCTTTTTTGTTTGCCAATTTAAATTCCTTTGGGTAAATTCCAAGGAGTGGGATGGCTGGGTCGAACGGTAGGGTTATCTTCAGGTTTCTGAGGAATCTCCAGACTGACTTCCATAGACCAGTTTGCATTCCCACCAACAGTGGGTTAGTGTCCCTTTTTCCCCACATCTTTGCTAGCATCTGTTGTTGGTAGATTTCTGTATGTGAGCCATTCTAACCGGGGTGAGGTGAAACCTCATTGTGGTTTTGATTTGCAGTTCCCTGATTGCTAGTGATCTTGAACATTTTTTCATGTGCCTGTTGGCCATTTGGATTTCCTCTTTTGAAAAATGTCTATTGAGGTCCTTGGCCCATCTCAAGTGGGTTGTTGGTTTTGTTTTTGTGGAGTTTCTTGATCTCTTTGTAGATTCTGGTTATTAACCCTTTATCTGTTGCATAGTTTGCAAATATTTTTTCCCATTCTGTCGGTTGTCTCTTCACTCTCCTGACTGTTTCTTTTGCAGTACAGAAACTTCTCAATTTGATGCAATCCCAATAGTTGATTTTGGCTTTGACTGCCTGTGCCTCCTGGGTCTTTTCCAGAAATTCTTTGCCTGTGCCAATATCTTGAAGGGTTTCTCCAATGTTCTCTAATAACTTGATGGTGTCAGGTCGTAGATTCACTTTATATTCTTAAACTTTACATTACTAAAGCAACACAGAAACAATTAGTAATGTAATCCTCAAAAATTAATACTTAGTTAAAAATCATAAAATATGAATTAAATTTTCCTTTAATTTCTTTTTGAATGGACTGACAATGGCCTTTACTATTTTATAGTTCTGAAATCACAAGAAACATCTACTTGAAATTCTCAAGTATTGTCACATGTTATATCCCAATGTGATTGGACTTGACTTGCAAAAAACCAGAACTTCCTAATATTTCTCCCCATCAGTAGGGACAATTTTAAAGACTGTAGAATCGCTCAGTTTGTTTAATATATGGAAAAGCTATTAATCTTAAAACAGACCTTATGAAAATAAATACATTAGAAGGATTTAACTTTTGTTTTTCATAATTTTAACATTAATAATGGCTTCATCATACTTCTATCATCAAAATATTCTAGTAAGATTTGTGTATTTTACATAATATATTATCAATTAGAAACATTTAATACACTAATAGTTTTGCATGGGTGATAGTATGAACTGATTGAGGGAATGTAATAGGAAATTAATAAATATTTTATACATATACATATGATGATATATGATTAAATTATGAAAAGTTAGATCTAATTATCTCATAACACTAAAATAAAAAGCCTTTGTTCATAAAGAAAAGTGAAAAAAAGCAAAATGTCAGGAATATTAAAAATACACTTTTATATTTTCTTTGGTTTATAGATTTATTTTATTTATTACACACAAATGCATTATTTTAAATTTTATCATGCTTATCCAATACAAAGTTTCCATATATAGGAGATACTATATATGTGTCTAGGACTGGAGAAAATTTTATTCTTAGGTGTGGTCATATTCAATGACACTGTTTCAGGCTATTTAAAATTCTTAGAAAGGTAATAGTTTTGAAAAACAAATTGAATGATTTCAAGATGTTTAAAAATTACAGTAACTAAATTATTCAAATGTTCACAATTGTATCAAGTTAAGATGTAGTAGAAGTCACAGAGCACTAAATAGCTCTTATATCCTTAGAATCTCATGTAGCAAATCAGATAATGTAAGTATCCTCCATGAAATTCTACCAAATAAAATATGGGAAAGAGAAAAAAAAAAACTTGCAACTTCTGAAACTGGATTTTTTTGAACAAGCTAAAAGCCAAGAATAAAAAAAGATGTTATCAATATCAGGCTGCAAACTACTTACTGAATTTTCACTTTACTGTCATTGGAAACAACAAATTCTCCATATTGTTTTCAAAATCTATTTGGTATATGATGAAAGAGCATAGCCATTAATAACAGAACAAATGCATGAAATTTATCATATTTACATAGTACATCGATCTTTAACTATGCATTTTATTTTAATATATTAAATTTTTAAGAATTAGAGGATATATAAATGCAAAAATTGAACTAAAGTAATTAATAAATTTATACCTTAGTTTCAAAATCCCTATGGGTGAGTTACTGATGATAATTTAAGAAATGTATTATGGAGTCAGCAATGGGCACCTGTGATACCAGGGGAAGAGTTTAAATTTTACTTGATATGTAATAGGCAGCTAAGAAAAATCCATGAATACGGAACAACTTTATCATAAATAAGAATAAAGCAATTCATTGATTAAAAAACATGAAATGACAAAATATTTGTTGTTTTGGAGCTAATAGAAACTGGAGACCTAAAAATAAGCAAAGAGTTAAAATTCAATGCAAACACAGTCTAATAGGCTTACTTATAAGGTATAAAGAATTGGAAAATCTCTCTATCCTGAAAATACCACAGAGAACACTTGTGATATATTATATATCAGATCCAGCAAACACAGGTACTCTGCCTCCTTAGTTTGTCCCTAGGACTATGTTTATTTATGTTTTCAAGTTAAATTGTCTGTTCTAGTTTACTCTGTGTATACATTTATTACCTACATTACTAAAACAACTTGTAAGTATTTGATGGCTGTTTGATTATTTTTATATAAATGGCTTTAGTCTATTTGAGAGGAAAAACTTCAAGTCATTTCGATCGTTTAATGCTTAAATAGCTGAAATATTTGAAGACTCTATTAAGTATGTTGTAAGTAGCATCTGACAAACATTAGAAAATACTTGAGTCCAAAATTAAAATGTCACCTGTGTGTGTACATGGAAGACAGAGAGCAAGAAAGAGAGAGAGAGGCCTGCACTGTGGCTCACTAGGCTAATCCTCTGCCTGTGGTGCCGGCACACCGGGTTCTGGTCCTGGTCGGGGCGCCGGATTCTGTCCTGGTTGCCCCTCTTCCAGGCCAGCTCTCTGTTATGGCCAGGGGAGTGCAGTGGAGGATGGCCCGAGTTCTTGGGCCCTGCACCCCTGTGGGAGGCCAGGAGAAGCACCTGGCTCCTGGCTTCAGATCCGGCGTGATGCGCCGTCTGCAGCGCGCCGGGCTGGTCATTGGCGGGCAAACCAATGGCAAAGGAAGACCTTTCTGTCTCTCTCTCTCTCACTGTCCACTCTGCCTGTCAAAAAAAAAAAAAAAAAAAAAAAGAAGAGACAGAGAAGAAACTTGATTGAAAAGTAATATTTTTAGCAACCACGTAGTCTGTGTTCTTATAATCTGAAGGCAGTGTGAAATTTATGTGATTTGTGTTGTACTCAGGACCTGACAAGAACTGTAAGACTGGGCCGGCACCGCAGCTCAACAGGCTAATCCTCCGCCTAGCGGCGCCGGCACACCGAGTTCTAGTCCCAGTCAGGGCACCGGATTCTGTCCCGGTTGCCCCTCTTCCAGGCCAGCTCTCTGCTATGGCCCGGGAGTGCAGGGGAGGATGGCCCAAGTGCTTGGGCCCTGCACCCCATGGGAGACCAGGAGAAGCACCTGGCTCCTGCCATCGGATCAGTGTGGTGCGCTGGCCGCGGCGGCCATTGGAGGGTGAACCAACGGCAAAAGGAAGACCTTTCTCTCTGTCTCTCTCTCTCACTGTCCACTCTGCCTGTAAAAAAAAAAAAAAAAAAAAAAAAAAAAAAAAAAAAAACTGTAAGACTTTTACAGGCACAGCATATTTGAGTCCCAAACATATTTTAGATAATTAATTTTTATATAAATCCAAATACTAAAATAATACATATTTAAATGTATTTATGGGTAACTGAATTTTAGAATTGCATAAAATTGTTAATGTAGTATTCTTGCTTCATAAATCTCTGTCAGCATTATGTTCTTCTTTGCTTCCTGTAATTTGGCTAACAGATTTATCTTCAGTACAAATTATTGCTTGTCATATAATTGTAATTTGGCAAGACAGCACTTTCTACAATCTACATTAGATGTAATGTTGTCTGTGGTATAAACTAGCAACGGAAGAAATGGGTCAGAATAGAATGTGGAATTATCTCCTGAGATAAATTTATTTTGGTGAATTCTTATTTAACTGTTAATGAGACACAGCAGTAATTACAAAAGTATTAAGACTGCGTACTTCTGATGATTAAGAGAGATGATGAAAGAAGGGGGCAAATTTTTTTTTTCCTGAAATTCCTACCAAGTACCTAGCATGTTTTTTGGTATAATTACTTTTGCCAATATGAAGATCTTTTAATCTTTTTTAAAATTTGTTTATTTTATTTTGAAAGTCAGAGTTACAGAGAGAGACAGAGAGAGTGAGAAAGGAAGAGGGAGAGAAATTCTTCTATCCACTGGTTCACTCTCCAGATGGCCTCAAGGGCCTGGGACTGGGCCAGCCTGAATCCAGGAACCAGCAACTTCATCCAAGTCTCCCAAATGGATAGCACAGACCCAAACATTTGGACAATATTTTGCTGCTTTTCTCAGGCCATTAGCAGTGATCTGGATTGGAAGTAGAACAGCCGGGACACAGGCTGGTATCCATATGGGAATACCAGCACTGTAGGTGGTGGCTTTACCCTTTAAACCCAAATGCTGACACCTAGTATTATTATTAAATTGTCAAAAATTAATTTTAAAAATCTCTTCATTTAACTTTCACAGTGCAGATAGAGAAAGCAAAAATATATTGTCAAAAAATAGAGAAGTTCAAAGTTAATTTGACTCAATCTAATAAATACTGTCATATATAGTAGTATGTTTCCATTGTTGCATGTTTATTTTTGTTATGCATACACCTGGCTTTATAAAGTATAACACATTACATAATTAGTATGTGCACTTTAGCTTGGAACCTAGCAAATGATGCTTATTATCTGTACTTTGTCAAAGCAAGGTGAGATGGTTGATAAACACAGGGTGGCTCTGGGGGTTTACAAGCAGAGCTGTCTCAAATAATGCTGTGGCATTTTCTCTGTGCTTTCCACTCAGCGTCTTTGTCAGTGTATTAAATCCAAAAGAAGAGCAAGTATTTCTCCTGGGAGAAAAATGAGATGAAAATGTTGTTATTACTGAAGTAAAATCTCTTCCCACCTTCGTTTTTCTTTTCACTGAGCTTGTTTTTTTTTCTTAATTTTCCATTTTCATTTCCTGCATGGGGTCTACTCACTGCCTTTCCTACCATCTGTTACTCATCTTCTTTCCACTAGAGGAAATTTAATAGAGTTTAAGGCCAATAACTTCATACGTACTTCCCTTCCAATTCTCCTCCCCCCGCCGAATTCCATACTGACCTAAAAAAAAAAAATTACCATCAGAAATAGAGTTGCCTCACTTAAAGCATTTACTTTAGAGAAAGGAAAATGTTTCTATGACTTCTATTTGGAAACCGAATTTCATTTTAATTCAGTAGTTCCAATTTCACTGAGAGGGCACTGCATTGAATTCTTTATAACTTTCTAAGATAGAATCCTGAGAAAATAATTTATCTGCACAGGATTAAAAACAAGAAGTTTAAGTGGCAAAGTGTTAAAAAATCCTCCCAAAGTTTTCATTTGCACATGAGCATAACAACAGTTGGTGCCCTAGAATGATTGTTAACAACTCCAGATTGAAAAGAAAGGGGTGCCAGTATCTCAAGACATCAGCTCTGTATGACCAGGAAGTTGTAAACATGTATTGAGAGAATTCTTCCTGGGAATTAGTTAATGAGTAATTATGAGTAATTTCTAATGGACTTTTATGATCAACCTCTTGAACTAGTTTTGGATCATTTGCAGTCTTTACTTTGCATACATCCTTCTACTCGATTTTTATTTATTTATATTATTTAAGTTTGGAGAACAAAGATTTTTAAAAACCTAACATCAAACATTTGTGTCAATATGTTGAAATTCATTAAGCTCATTAATTGGGGTATAAACACAGTGTGTTTTAAATTTCTAATGTCTGCAGATATGTATTAGAGGTTCTCTGAATATTGCATTTGGAATAATAATGCATAATCTATCTGCTGATTCACTCCTCAAATGACTGAAATGGTCAGACTTCATCAGGCTAAAGCCAGGAGCCAAGAACTGCATCAGATTCTTTCATGTGGGTAGCAGGGACTGACATATTGAGTCATCCTCTGCTGTTTTCCCAGGCACATTAACAAGGAGCTGGATTGGAAGTGGATCAGTCAAGGCTCAAACTGACACTTCACTATGGAATGCAGTTTGCAAATGGCTTACCCTACTAAGTCAATAAACTGGTCCTAATAATGCATTTTAATAATAGATTCAGAGATAAACATTGCATTAGTTTTTAACTCATAGACATGTAAAAATATGCTTTTTATACGTGCACTTGTATTTTCTTACACAATGAGGTCATTAGGATATTTAAATCATTACCAAAATTCCAAGAAAAACATTATGCATTAAAAATATAATTGATTGCTGCATTAGTCAGACATTCATTATTACAACAAAATAGTTAAGTCGAATGAATATGAACAAAAGAGATTAATTTTCTTTCTTTCTTTCTTTCTTTCTTTCTTTCTTTCTTTTTTTTTTTTTTTTTTGACAGGCAGAGTGGACAGTGAGAGAGAGAGACAGAGAGAAAGGTCTTCCTTTTGCCGTTGGTTCACCCTCCAATGGCTGCCACGATTGGGAAATCCCATTGGATTGGCTTCTGGCGATTGTGTTCTTGATGGCAGAGTCCTAAGATGGTGCAGCTTATGATATGGCAAGAAGGAGCAATATTGTTTTTTTTTTCAACCTTTATATAATAAACATATATTTCCAAAGTACAACTTTTGAATTATATCAGCTTTTCCCCCCATTACCTCCCTCCCACCTGTAACCATCCCATCTCCCACACCCTCTCCCATCCCATTCTTCATCACAATTCATTTTCAATTATTTTTATATACAGAAGGTCAAATAAGTATATACTATGTAAAGATTTCAACAGACTGCACCCACACAACACACAAAGTATAGAGCACTGTTTGAGTAGTAGTTTTACTATGAATTCTCATAGTATAACACATTAAGGGCAGATCCTACATGGGGAGTAGGTGCACAGTGACTCCCATTGTTGATTTAGCAATTGACACCCTTATTTATGACGTCAGTAATCACCTGAGGCTCTTGTCATGAGCTGCCAAGGCAATGGAAACCTCTTGAGTTCATCAGCTCCGATCTTATTTAGCCAAGGCCATAATCAAAGTTCTCTCCTCCCTTCAGAGAAAGGTACTGCCTTCTTTGATGGCCCATTCTTTCCACTGGGATCTCACTCACAGAGATCTTTCATTTAGGTGTGTTTTTTTTTTTTTTTTTTTTTTTTTTTTGCCACAATGTCTTGGCTCTCCATGCCTGTGAAACTCACCATGCCTGCGAAACTCTCATGGGCTTTTTAGCCAGATCTGAATAACTTAAGGGTTGATTCCGAGGTCAGAGTGCTGTTTAGTACTTTTGCCATTCTATGAGCCTGCTGTGTATCCTGCTTCCCATGTAGGATCATTCTCTCCTTTTTAATTCTATCAATTACTTGCAGACACTGGTCTTATTTATGTAATCCCTTTGACACTTAATCCTATCTTTTTGATGAATTCTGAACTTAAACTGATCACTTTAATATGGCATTGGTACATGCCACCTTGATGGGATTGAATTGGAATCCCCTGGTACATTTCTAGCTCTACCATTAGGGGTAAGTATTGTAATTTTCTGTGTCTTTATCTATGAAATCATGGACACTCCACTGTTGCTGTAGATTTGTTCTGAGAGGAAGAGTGTGGAGGGGGCAAGAGGCGCAGTCACCACACAGACCCACCCCGGGAGTTGGGTGAAAGCAGGCCTGAGGCAAGCAGCCTGCAGACTCGTTTATTTCAGTTGCTACAACAGCTTATATAGCCAAGGCAGCCAATCTGCTCAAGGGATGGTCTATGCCCTAACCAATCACACCCTGTTGCCAGGCAGTTTTCAAAGCCATACAATCACAGCCTGTTGCCAGGAAGGTTCTGTTGCCAGAGGCCATCTTGGCATGGCCTTCTCATTCCACCACAACTCCACTCTATCAAGCTAACACAAGCTAATTGCTTTCCACAGGGTTGATCATCATAATTAATTTAAGTTTCTACCATCTTAGTACTATTTATTTATGACTTTGAAGTCCAAAATCCGACATGATTCAAGAGTCATATCCTCTCCAAATCATAACAGTATTTTTATTTGTTTAACTTTTGAATATGCAGCTAATATTATTGTGGACACTGATACTAACCACTATAGTATAACTCAGTTTCATTGAAAAAATATTTATACAGGAAAATTTATATGAATGCCTATGAAGCCATCATTTAAAATTAATAGATTGTCTTCTGAATTTAAAATCATATTTATTACTGGGAACCATGAAAATGTTTATTCTTCAAATGGGCAATCATAGAAAAGTTCATGGAAAAATATCATAATTAGAAAAGTATTTTCACATTAAGATCAGAATCAGATTACAAATTATGAAATCCATTTGGGCCGGCGCCACAGCTCAATAGGCTAATCCTCCGCCTTGCAGCGCTGGCACACCAGGTTCTAGTCCCAGTCGGGGCGCCGGATTCTGTCCCAGTTGCCCCTCTTCCAGGCCAGCTCTCTGCTGTGGCCCGGTAGGGCAGTGGAGGATGGCCCAGGTCCCTGGGCCCTGCACCCCATGGGAGACCAGGAGAAGCACCTGGCTCCTGCCTTCGTATCAGCGCGGTGCACCAGCCACAGCGCGCAGGCCGTGGTGGCCATTGGAGGGTGAACCAACGGCAAAGGAAGACCTTTCTCTCCATCTCTCTCTCTCACTGTCCACTCTGCCTGTCAAAAAAAAAAAAAAAAGAAATCCATTTTATGTAGAAATCTTGAACATCATTTTTGAATTTGCTTTTGGCTTATGGCTGCATATTATTTTTGCTTATAGCTACATATTAACTGATCATAAGTGAATGTTTTCACATTGACATGAATGACAGTCATAATTCTGTAATGTTTTATGTATATAACTATAATACATTGACTGTGAAATGCCTCCAGTGAATGCTATTCAATTGTTCCTCTGTGCATTAACGCTAGAATGGATGATTATATTTTCATTGTATTTTTATAGACTTGAAAAATGTTTTATTGGCTCACCTTTTAAAATGTGAGCTTTAAATATGTATATAGCAAACAGCAGTGTTGGGAACATAGTAAAAATTTATAAGTGCTTTACAGTTATTAGTTTATTTAGCCATCATATCTCCCAACAGTTATGCTGCAGGGCAATTGACTTAGACTTATTTAAATGTAGAATAATTTTTTCTTCCTTTCAATTAGACATGAAATTTTACCTTCCATGTGACAATCATTTTATGTAGCTTCAGTAACACATCAAGTGAGTCAACTTAATCCATTTCATTAAAAGCTGTTATTATTCACAAGTCAAGAGGAAAAATTGTGTCAAGGGGCAGGATTCTTACTTAAATTCTACCTGAATCTTCTTGAAAACTTTGCCTGTAAAAACAAAAAACAAAATTGTTCTTTTGAAAAGGTATTATCAGATTAGGTGTTCAAAAGTCATTAATTCTTTCACAGAACACCTGTAGCTAGCTGTTCATAACAAGCCTATTAGTTGTAGTCAGCATCCCATAATCTTGGTGTAGAAAGAATAACCATAAAATGGCTAGTAACTCGATCTTTATACCAATACCTCGTCAACTACCTCCTTTTCATGGTTCTCACCAGTACTGTGCTTTTAGGTCCTTTAATGTGAAGACTTTCAACAGAAGTGGAAGAATATTTAGTAGCCAAGTAGTAGGGATGACCACAATTTTCTATGGGAAGCAAAAACTAGCATCGCAATGCAAACTCCATAAATTGTAATACATGTAAGAAATTGAGCCCCCATCATGAAAGAAGCAATTTTGAGTCATATATTGAGCATGTACGAGAACATCAATGCACTCCACGATGAATAATAAAATTTAATTTTATAAAACTAAGTAGAATGATAACTGATAAACACTAGATGGTATCCTATTTGTGTGGAGTGAGTAATTCATAATAAGGCATAAGTATGAAATTTTAAATTTGAATGATTATTTCATTTTGAGCACATTTATACTTGCACATGTATGCTTATAGACATGCACACTTATATCTTCATCAGGAATAGGACTATGTTTTCTGTTGCATGACTTTATATGGGGCCTATTTGATCTCTTCTTCCTTTCTGACTACGACCTTGCCTAAATATGATCAGAGTCAGCGAACTCAGGGGCCTTCCATAGCCTTGGCAACTCATGACAAGAGCCTAAGGTGATTACTGATGCCATGAACAAGCGTGTCAATTTGTTAAGTCAACAAAGGAGTCACTGTGCACTTACTCCTCATGTAGGATCTTTGTCCTTAATGTGCTGTACAGTGTGATTTACTGCTATAACTAGTACTCAAACAGTATTTTTCACTTTGTGTTTCTATGTGGGTGCAAACTGTTGAAACGTTTACTTAATATATTCTAAACTGACCTTCTGTATATAAAGAGAATTGAAAATGAATCTTGATGTGAATGGAAGGGGAGAGGGAGCGGGAAAGGGGAGGATTGAGGGTGGGAGGGAAGTTATAGGGGGGAAGTCATTGTAATCCATAAGCTGAACTTTGGAAATTTATATTCATTAAATAAAAATTAAAAAAAAGAATTATGAAAACAGAATATAATAACTAAATTTTAGAACAATTTTAATATTTGTAATAGTGTTTTCTTTATGTTCATAGAAATAAACTTCATGTCAAGTCATTTTTCAGTTTAGCACATGTAATAAACCTTTTGTAAACTTAGGAAAATAAATATACAAAAATCAGCTGAACATGTTCTCTATGTAATATTAAACTATAAGAAGCAATATCTAAAGCATAGTTTACATCAGTGTTTTCTCACAGTTTTCCATTTGAAATAAGAACTAAAAGCACAAGAATGTTTACATGATACTGCCTATTATTAAGAATTAGTGGGTTAAGCTACCACCTGTGATGCTGGCATCCCATAGGGCACTGGTTGGTGTCCTAGCTGGTCCACTTCCAATCCAGCTCCCTTCTAATGGCCTGGGAAAAGCAGCAGAAAGTGATCCAAGTCCTTGGGCACCTGGACTCACTTAAAATACTCAGATGAAATTCCTGGATTCTGGCTTTGTTCTGGGTCAGTCCTGGTCATGAAGCCATTTGGGGAGCGAACCACCAGATGGAAGATCTCTCTCGTGCATTGTTTTAAAGATTTTTTTATTTATTTTCCTTGAAATTCAGAATTACACGGACAGAGAAGGAGATGCAGAGAGAGAGAGAGAGGTCTTCTACCCAATGGTTCTCTCCCCAGATGGTCGCAACGGCCAGACCTGTGCCAATCTGAAGCCAGGAGCCAGGAGCTTCTTACAGGTCTCCCACATGGGTGCAGGGGCCCAAGGACTTGGGCCATCTTCTATTGCTGTCCCAGGCCATAGCAGAGTGTCGCTCCCCCTCTTCATGGAGGAATGACACAGGACCCTGCGCTGTTCTTTCGTCTGCTCGGCCCTTCCCGGGTTTGCTGCTGGTTCTTCCCTGGTTGGCTACCGTCCCTTCCACCTCCGTGGAAGGGCGGTTCCCCCTGCCACTTTCCCCACTTCCGCGGGGGAGCGGCACACCGCCGGCCGGCTCTCTCGGGGGCTGCACAGGTGTTCCTTCAGATAGATGTTCCTGGTGCATGTTGTCTCTCTCCTCCTTTATAGACCTCTTCCACCAATCCCAACTCTGCTACCCACACGCCGAGTACGCTGCTCTCCTCCAATCAGGAGCAGGTCCTACAGTTTATTGGTTGAACTGGAGGCAGCTGTGTAGAAGCTGTTTCCTCCTCTCCCAGCGCCATATTGTGGGAGAGCAGATGCATAGAATAAGTCTTAATTCCAGTAACAGTCTAATCTGAGTTGCTCCCCACAGCAGAGAGCTGGATCAGAAGAGGAACAGCCGGAACTCAAATGGGCACCCAGATGGGATGCAGGCGCTGCAGGCCAGGGCGTTAACCCACTGCGCCACAGTGCCAGCCCCTCTCTCATGCATTCTGTCTTTGCCTTCTCTCTCTCTAACTCTGCCATTCAAATAGATAAATAAATGTTAAAAAATGATGCATTCAGAAAAGTTGAAGAGTAACACATACCTGTTATTAATTAATCTTAATCAAAACCTCCTCTGAAGACTGCAATATTAAATATAATGAAGCTGTATGTCACACACACTGCAGTAAAACGACATTTCTCTTAGAGTTATGTGGTGTCTGTCATGAAAAGAGCTGTTAATCATTCAGTAACTACGTAAAATACCCTTTGACTGGAGACCATGTGCTTTACACTGAAATGTGATTGTTAAAACTCTAATATAGATATAGAAGAATAATTGGGTATTGGCATGTGAGAGAGATTGGCATTGGTTAGAGAAATGGATGCTTTACCAAAAAATCTGAACCATATTATCCCTGTAGGTAGAAATACATGCACATGTTCTGTACAAGAGCTGTCAAAATAAAAAAGAGAAGTAGACGGGGGTACTAAAGATTGAGCAGGGATATTTCCAGTTTGTGTTTCAGTGACTAAGAGATCAGAGTATCAAAACTCACATGTGTGCAATTCCAGAGAGTTTCCAGAGGCTGGAATGCACACTGAAACACTGCGATAGCTTTGCTTTGTCCTGGTTAATTCTTCACTCTCCTCTTTCCAAATCTGGACTTTCCTTCTTCCATAATTATGGAAGTCTAACTATGCACATCATTTTCAATATTGGTCTTTAAGTAACCTTGTCCCTGTGACTAATCCTTTGCCAAAAGAATCAGTAAAAATAAGATATGATGGAATTTAAGGATAATATTTTTCCAGTTTTGGCTGTGCGGAAGTACAAGATTCTTAGTGGTGCAAAAACATGGCAGAAACTATGGAGTAAATTTGGTTAACTTATCACAGAATGTTCATTTATTTCCATACCATTACATGAAGAAGAACTAAATCTTTTTCTCATTTTAATCAATTCATATGAGTCTGATACAAAAATATATGTTTGTATCTTTATCAATTCAAGGATCAGACCACTTCCAAGTTGAAGGTTTCTACTACAGTCTTAATATTAGATTAAAACATCAGTGGATAAGTGGTGGAGAAACCAGATATTTGCATGGGTAAATGATGAGATGATTTCATAACAATTAGTACTATTAAAAATTAAGTGATGGGGCCAGTACTGTGGCACAGTAAGTTAATCCTCTGCCTGCAGCGCCAGCATTCCATATGGGCGCCAGTTTGAGTCCTGGCTGCTCCTCTTCTGATCCAGCTCTCTACTGTAGCTTGGGGAAGCAGTAGAAGGCAGCTCAAGTCCTTGGGCCTCTGCACCCATGTGTGTGACCAGAAGAAGCTCCTGGCTCCTGGCTTCAGATCAGCACAGCTCTGGCCATTGCAGCCATTTGGGGAGTGAACCAGTGGACGGAAGACCTCTCTCTCTGTTTCTCCCTCTCACTGTCTGTAATTTTCTCTCTCTCTCAGAAAAATAAATAAAATCTTAAAAAAAAAAACTAAGTGACAACTCATAATTTTGAAATAGTACTTGATAATTGATCTTAAAGAAAAAGCTCAAGAAACCTTCACATAATAATTTGGTTTCCACAAAAAGTTTAAAAAATTTGGTTTCCACAAAAAGGTAAAATTAAAAATTAAAATTAAAGTTTACTAACATTCAGATCTTGATGAAAGAATATACTTGAACATGATGAACCACCAAAATTATAATTGTGGGTGTTGAAAGTATATTTGAAAAAAAGACTTGAATTTATTTTTATCATCATAAAGTACAGTATTGTATGGCCTAAAAAATAATAAGTAGGTTGTTGTTAATTTGTAATAATCTTACAAATAGGCATTTATAATCTAATTCCTTATTTCTATACAAATGCAACTACACTCAAGGAGGAATGTTTCCTGTTTCAGTTTTGTAAATATTGTAAAAATACACTCAAAAAGAATATTTCCCATTTCATTTTTGTAAATATTATAAAAATAATACAACAGAGATATAATAGTTTCTAAGGTTTACAAGACCAACGCCTAACAGAGTGTTTGTACAGAGTATACCTCTTGTTAATTTGTGACTTGAGGACATACTGAGAATTTAAGAGTAATGAAATACTCATGTTGAATATGACATTTAACTAAATTTGTTTTGAAATAAAACAATACATTTTTCATAACAAGATAAAAATGATTGACAATAAACTTCCATTTGGGAAAGTAGAATTGAGTGAAAAATTAGAAAAGAAATTTAATTTTTGTGGAACACTTTATGCTGAAGTTCTCTTTGGTATAAATCTATCTACTTACTCATGTCGCATTATTTTACATGTGTGCCTACTGGTGTATAAAATGTATGATGAATGTAAGGAAATACTTGACATTATAAGTGATGACAGTATATTATTTTTTCATTTTTACAATAGCTGATGATTTAGAAAATGTGATACTCTCTTACACTTTGTCAAATATGTAGATAAATTCTTTTGTGCATTTGTGAAAAAGAAAACTATTTTCCATATTGTGAAGACACACACACAAATACTCTACTTTAGAGGGCTCTATTGTATTATGAAAAATAACATGTATATTACTGCTTATTGTCCCTGGTGGATTTTGTTTAGGCTGATTCCTCTGTTTCTTTAGAAAGTTATTAAATTCTTACTATCCCATTTACAAAGAAGTTATGCAATTTCTTATTTTTTATGTTTTATGTGCATTATAATTGAAAATGCACTAAATGAAAAATGTGTAATTCTCCTTGGGATTTTGAATGTGAACCTAATCTGAAGGAAAATATGTTAAAATAGAAAGAATATTCTTTTCTAGTCTGGATGAGTAACTTACAATAGAAGTAATAAATATAATAAATTTGCTTTAAATTTATCATGCTTATATTGCCTATTGGTTTAATTTACTTATTATATTTTAATAAGCACACATAGAAATAATAAATAAATATACATCTAGTTTAGTTAACATTGAGACTGAAATGACAAGGGGCTGGCACTGTGGCATAGCAGGTAAGAGGGGGTCTCCTTTAATGCCAGCATCCCTATAATGGCACCAGTTTGGGTTAGCTCCCTGCTAATGGCCTGGGAAAAGCAGTGGAAGATTGGCTCAGATGTCTGTGCCCATGCACCCACATGGGAGATCCAGGGACGCTCCTGATTCCTGGCTTTGCCCTGGCCCACCCCTGGTCGATGCTTCCATCTGGGGAGTGAACCTGCACAGGGAAGATTCCTCTTTCTCTCTATCTCCTTCTCTCTCTGTAACTCTTTCAAAATAAATAAATCTTTTTATAAAGAAAGAAAAATAACAAAGAAATAATGATAGTGGCAGTGCAGTATTTTTTGAACTCCTCCCACCTACCTCATCAACTCTCACAATCCCCATTCCCCAATATAAGAAAAATGATAAAAATGTAACTCAAAATACATAAACAATATTAAAGTAAATGTGAAGATGCTTTTATTAACACCAATATGTAAGTGATAAGTAGTTTGTAATTTGATGTATCCTGCTTCTAGTGGCTCAAGTGGAGCCAACTATGCATACACCTCCTTCAACTCTAAGTTGAGTTGGTCATATGAAGTTAGGCTTGGTGGCAATATTAGTATCATAGAAACCAATAAATATTACAAATTGGGTCTTTTTTGTGATTAACAATTTTAAAATCATACCACTAATATTATATTTTTTTCTAATTATCTGTTGCTAATCAACAAGTTACCACAGCAGATATAATATTAAATGGCATCTGTAAGAGTATTACAAAAGGTTCATGAAAAATGAAATTAAAAGATGAATTTATTTTGGTTCAAAAAGAATCTTAAAATCTATGCACTTTTTCATAATACACGTTTTCTATTAATGCTCTGAAGATTCCTCATGATCTTGGATTTCAATATTTGGGGCACTAAAATAAATTCTTATTTTAATTCCATTTTCCCATAACCTCTTTGAAGTCACCTTTTACTAACTATATTTCAGTTCTTTGTGTGAAAAGTACAAACTTGTTTGACTATATCCTCTGCATAGGCTCTCACAAACCAGAAGTGAAGGTACCAGCCAAACTGGCAATTATCTGGAGGTTTGAGGGAAGCATACATTTCCAATCCCATTCCAGTTCAAGTAGATTAGATATATCAGAGGGAAATCTCTGTTTACTTTACAACTCAGCTGAACATTTTAAACTATTCTGTTATATTTCTGCTATACTAGTGAAAGAAAATATTCTGCTTTCAAAGGGCTTGTGCAATTTAGGCTGGCCCATGTAGTCCTCATAGGTTATAAACAGCTAAAAGATGACTAAAATTATAGTTGCAAAATCCATTTTCCTTGTAATGCAACATGGAGATATCATGAGGAGGCAGAAGTCATGGGAAATGTTCTTGAGTGTTGCCTAACTCAATCCACCTTCTGGCTCTGATTGTTCATATTCCTTCTGTACCTAAAACACACTCATAATCCTCTCATTGTTTCCAGATTTCTTATTCCCTGACAGCCAGTTCAGAGTCCAAAATCTCAAGATTCAAGAATCACTTTCTGTGGGATCTAGCTCAAGTATGAATGAAGGTTCTGAGTGTAACTCAGTAAGTAAAGAGATTTCACATGCAATTACTTCCCCCTTGTGGGTTTAGATCACTAATGGGACAGTATAACTATTCCAGTGTTCCCAAGATTAAAAAAAAAAAAAGTGGTGCATACATAGCACATAATGATCCTACAGACATTCTAGTTCAACAAGGTGGAAAGAATAGAGGATTAGCATTGGATGAAATAGTTAATCTGCCAGGTGGGAGGCCCACACCCCATATCAGATTGCCTGTGTTCAAGTTCTGGCTTTGTTTCAGATGCCAGCTTTCTGACATTATGCACCTTGGGAGGCAGCAGGTGATAGCTAACAGTTATCTGTGTCCCTGCCACAGAAATGGGTGACCTGACTGAATTCCTGGATCCTGACTTCAGCGTGGCCCAGCCCGGCTTTGAAGGTATCTGGGGAGTGAACCAGTGGAAGGAAGAACTCTACATTTCCATCTCTATCTTTCTGCCACCCAAATAAAATAATAATGATGATGATAAAATTGATTTATTTCAAAGAAAGGAAAAATAGAAGGCAAAAACAAATAGCTGATTCAAAAGAGTTTTAGTATGAACTTGACAAATTCAAACTGGAGGTTTTGATTAGGTTTCAAGGCTTGAACTGTTCTGCTGTAGTTCTCAGTTCCTCCCTGTGAACTCTTGGATCCATTTACTGGGCTTTTAGAGCTGATCCCTGGGTTCTTGCTTCTGCCCTCTGACTTATTCTTCTTTTTCATGAAAAGTACTGCGTATCTCCAAGTGAGTATTTTGACAGCTTCTATTTCCCAGTATAATTTTGGGAGTCCAACCGTCTTCCTCCATTTGCTACTCTTCTCTGTCCCTCTCAGAGCAAAGCAGCAGTAGCAGGGCTATGATGAGATAATTCCATCAAGAAACTCATGGCCAGTTTGCGAATTGCACTGTTTCACTCTATTAGACAAAACACATCTCCTCAGATATGTCTGCAATAATCCTTTTCTATTTTTGGCTTTAGCCAAGATGCTTGTGGGACAATACCCTTAAGTTTACTAGTAGCCTGCTGATTGATTAAGCAGATCTTTGAGGGGCACTGTTAAGCTTACTATGAATGAGTATTTTAGCATTCTGACCTTACCAGGGTCTCAGTGAAAATTTGTGTAGATACATGAAGGGATGTCCAAATCAAACTATGTTTATTTTAGAGAAAAAAATTGAAATTATACATTTTTTGACAGGCGGAGTGGACAGTGAGAGAGACAGACAGAGAGAAAGGTCTTCCTTTTTCCGTTGGTTCACCCCCCAATGGCCGCTGGGCCAGCGCACCACGCCAATCCGAAGCCAGGAGCCAGGTGCTTCTTCTGGTCTCCCATGCAGCCGCAGGGCCCAAGGACCTGGGCCATCCTCCACTGCCCTACCGGGCCACAGCAGAGAGCTGGTCTGCAAGAGGAGCAACCGGGACAGAATCCGGCACCCCAACCAGGACTAGAACCTGGTGTGCAGGCGCCACAGGTGAAGGATTAGCCCGTTGAACTTGGCGCTGGCCATACATTGTTTTAATAATAAACATTTCCAATTAACATTTTGTAAATCCTAATTATACTTCTTTTGACTAACACCATTTGAGACTTTAAGATAGCATTTAAAATTTTTTAACCATCTATTTATTTTTAGAATGTCACTGTTACAGAGAGAGACAGGGAGACACATATCTTCCATCTGCTGATTCACTTCCTAAATTACCACAATGACCAGGGATAAACCAGTAAATCCTTCTATCAAGTTGTGGCTAAAACATGAAATGGGACTACAATGCATCATTTGAATATAGATTTTAATATACTTTTCATTAAAAAGCTATGGCTCATTTTATCAATACTTCAAGAAAAAGATGCTGATGAATCAAGAAGAAGAAATATAAATCATTTTCTTTTATTCAGTTGAATGTCTTTTTAAAATTAATTTATTTATTTGAAAGCTAGTGCTATGGTGATAGAAGGAAAGATGAGAGAGAAACAGAAAGAGAAAGATTTTCCACTTGCTGGTTCACTCCCCAGATGGCCACAATGGCCGGCTCTGAGAGATGCTGAAATAGGAGCCAGGCGCTTTCTCCATGTTTTTGATGTGAGTGAGGGGCCCAGGGTCTTGGGTCTTCTTCCTCTGCTTTCCCAGGGGCATTAGCAGGGACTGGATCTAAAGTGGAGCATCCAGGACTGGAACAGGCACCCACATGGAATATCGGCACTGTAGGTGGTGGCTTAACATGCACTACAGTGCTGTCCCCTGAATGTTTGTCTTTATATTTAAAAGTATATTTAAAATATATTGGGGAATGTTGACATCTTAAAATTGAGAACTGATAAAGAGGTTATATTTCACAGTAGTATAAAATATGTTGACAAATATTAAAAGGGAAAATAGGAAAATGGTGCTTTGTGCTACAAAATATTTTGTAGTGCATAGTTGAATTAAGAGTATCCATAAGGCGGCCTGCGCCGCGGCTCACTAGGCTAATCCTCCGCCTTGTGGCGCTGGCACACCGGGTTCTAGTCCCGGTCGGGGTGCCAGATTCTGTCCCAGTTGCCCCTCTTCCAGGCCAGCTCTCTGCTGTGGCCAGGGAGTGCAGTGGAGGATGGCCCAAGTGCTTGGGCCCTGCACCCCATGGGAGACCAGGAGAAGCACCTGGCTCCTGCCATCGGATCAGCGCGGTGCGCCGGCCTCAGCGCGCCGGCCCCGGCGGCCACTGGAGGGTGAACCAATGGCAAAAGGAAGACCTTTCTCTCTGTTTCTCTCTCTCACTATCCACTCTGCCTGTCAAAAACAAAAACAAAAAAAAAACAAAAACAAAAAAACAAACAAACAAACAAACAAAAAAAAAACAAAAAAAAAAGAAAAGAGTATGCATAAGGCAAGTAATTTCAACTTCAGTGTGAAGGGAAAGGCAACAGTTGAATGAAAATGACACGTTATCAGGGCAGCGCTGTGGCATAGCAGAGAAAGCTGCTGCCTGCAGTGTTGGCATCCTATATGGGCACCAGTGAGACTGGGATGCTCCGCTTCCAATCCAACTCTCTGCTATGGCCTGGGAAAGCAGTGGAAGATTGTCCAAGTCCTTGGGCCCCTGCACCCATGTGGAAGACCCAGAAGAAGCTCCTGGCTCCTGGCTTCAGATCAGCACAGCTTCAGCCATTGAGGCTGTGTTGGGGATAAACCAGCAGATGGAAGACCTCTCTTTCTCTCTCTTCCTCTGCCTTTCTGCAACTCTGTCTTTCAAATAAATAATTAATAAATCTTAAAAAAAGAAAATGACATGTTATCAAAAATATAAACCATCAAAAAATTCATCAAAATTGGCTGCCAGAATAGAAATTAATAAAATCAGAGTAAAACAATGATTTAAGAAGACAGAATAAATGTTTTGTAACTCTACATAATGTGAAGTGAGAGTTTAGAATCACACTCATGTTCAATGTTAAGGAATTTGAATTTTCAGTTAAATTCAGTGATCTGCAGTTCTTTCATTAGTTTTCCTGAATTCATTACTTGTAAATAATTTCTGAAAGCACAGTTAAACTATAGAAATGCTTTCTTATAAGATCAGTGCTGTGACATAGTGTGTAGAGCTGCACCTGTAACAATGGCATCCCATGATTTCCTGATTATATCCTTGGCTGCTTCACTGCTGATCAAGCTCCCTAGCAATGGCCTGGGAAAAGCAGCAGAGGATGGCTCAAGTGTCTGGGTCCCAGTCATTCAGGTAGGTGACAAAAATGAAACTCCCAGCACTTGGCTTTGACATGCCCATAGCCAAGCAGTGGCCTTTGTGGCCCTCTAGAGAGTAGAACAGCAGAAGGAAGATCCCTCTTTCTTTGTGTCACACTCTCTCTCTTGCTGTAACTCTGACTTTCAAAATACATAAAAATATTTTTAAAATGATGTCCTATGTTTTATTCATTTTGTCTTTCTATTAACATTTCCTTTTTATACATATTTCTTTTTTCATTTAAGTTATACAAGTTTCATATATTTTATATATAGAGATTTAGGAAAAAGTGAGATTCCCCCATCCCACACACATTCCCACCCTTGACACGTTCCTCTTTGATTCCCATTCTTAATTTTTGCGATGATCTATTATCAGTTTACATAATGATCTCATAGTTAGCCCTACTGTAAGTAGAGGAGTTCATCAAATAGTATGAAGAGAAAGAAAACAAAATAAAATAAAACACAACTAAAGATTGTCTCTCAGTGGAAGAGACAAGGGCTATAAACAATCACCCATTCTCCAAATGACTATTTCGCTTGAATACATTACATTTCAGGTATTCTATTAGTTTCATCAGATCAGGGAAAACATATGATATTTGTCTTTTTGGGACTGGTTTATTTCACTTAGTATAATGGTCTATTAGCATTTTCTAGATGAAAGATTTGCTCAATATGCTGTTTATACTAAATATATTGCAACAACACACTTATCTATGAAATAAAAATGTTGCTGAAAAATGTGTCTACTTTTATTGTCTATTCAGTCAGAATTGTTACCATTCATATACACTTTTGTGTTATTTTCCTGAATTTTACACATTATTTAACATACCTTAAAACAACACTTTGTGGATGTAGGTGGAATTGATTTCCATCCTCTACAGTACTCAGTTTTTGTTTTATTTTTCCTTTGTCTGTTTTGCTGCACATGAGCAAAATATTAATGGCTATGATTATAGGGTTATAGACAGAATGGGAAGTTAAGAAATACTTTAAATAAACAAATGTGTTATAGAAGAGATTAAGAATTAAAACATAAACACATGATAGACTAGAACAATCAGTAAATAAAAAAGCAAGCTGCAAACTAAAAATTAAGAATATTCTGTATTTTTTCAACTGGATATTACTGTCATTTATATTAATAAGGAGATTGTTATTAAGTATGCATTATTTTATTACTTGGAATATTACTCTTAAATATTGAGCATAATTGATAATACCAAGGGGAAGAAAACCATCAACAAATATAAACATTCAGAAAGCATTCTGTTCTACTCTCATATCAAAATATGAAAGTGAAATTTTGCAGATATGAATTGTTTGAGAAAAAAACTGTTTATACTTAATTATATAGTTTTTTTTGACAGATAGAGTTAGACAATGAGAGAGAGAGACAGAGACAAAGGTCTTCCTTCCGTTGGTTCACCCCCCAAATGGCTGCTACGGCCGGCGCGCTGAGCCGATCCAAAGCCAGGAACCAGGTGCTTCCTCCTGGTCTCCCATATGGGTGCAGTGGCCCAAGCACTTGGGCCATCCTCTACTGCCCTCCTGGGCCATAGCAGAGAGCTGGACTGGAAGAGGAGCAACTGGGACTAGAACCTGGTGCCCATATGGGATGCTGGCACCACAGGTGGAGGATTAACCAAGTAAGCCACAGTGCCTGCCCATATATACATTTTTCGACTCAAGCAAATGTTCAATACATAGAAAATCATCTCTTCAAATTTCTGGAGTAAATTAATTCAACTATTTTTTGTTATTTAAACTTTTTGTACACATAGACATACAATATAAAATATAGTGCAATTTATATTTCTTATGATTTGAAAAAGTATTTTCCAACTTCAAAAATGCATTATAATAGTTTTACATATTTCAATGGTGTCATGTGCATTTCAGTAAAAATATGGTCCATTTTCTTCATTTCATGTAGCTACTTTACTTTAGCATTGTGAATAACACCCAGTTTAATTCTTATATAAATATTGCTTTGTATGTGATCAATTTTTGAATTAATTTCTTATTTTTTAAAATCTTATAATAATAAAAATGTATTTTATTCCTATCTCGGTAAATGAAGTAAGTTTTCTAGTCTGTGGCATTTTATGAAATAGTATTTATAATTAACCTAATCCCATAGTTTTCCCTGAAAATGATGGCTTTTTGACATTTTAGTTAACATAAACAGTATTACAAATTTTTGGTTTTGTGGTATGTTGATTAGAGAACTCTCTTAAATACTACTCTTTGCAGTATGTAAATATTATTCCCCTTAAAATTAATGTATGTTGAAAAATATTTTATCATGCGACCTTTTATTTATTCTCTATAAAGTACAGTTGAAAAATCAATAACTGAAAAAATGAAATGCTGGATTTCATTACTTAATGTCAGAATAGTTAAACACATACATATATGAGAATGTTGAAAATAATTTTGTAGATACACCAAAGTCCTTCAAAAAATCTATTCTAATAAAGGAATAAAAAGATAAATGAATATCAGCACAATAATTTTTGAAATCTATGCATAGATCTTTTTCATATTTTTCATAATAACTATTTGTATGGATTTTTGAAGGCCTCTCATATGTTAAATAATGTGAGTACATGATTTAAGAATTTTGCACACACTCTTTGTTTTCTTATATCCCAATGGTATTGCTTTTTTTTTTTTCTTTAGTTCTTAAAGTGCAAAATATACAAGATATTTCAAAAAGTTCATGGAAAATGGAATGAGAAAACGCATTTACTTTTTTTAAAAAATTAGTTATTTACATTGAGATACAGGGAGAGAAACACAGATGGGTGGGACAGTGGATAGAGACAAAGATAGATAAAAGTTCAATCATTCACTTGGAGAGAACTCCCATCCACTGGTTCACTCCCCTAGTGCCCACAATGGCACGAGTTGTCGCAATCCAAAGTTAGAACCTAGGGCCTTAATACAGACTTCTCACTTGAGTGACAGGGTCCAACCTCCTTAACCATCATTTGCTGCCTTGCACAGTGCATATTCATGAGAAACTAGTATTGAGAGTAAATTCTTTTTTTTTAAGAACTTTTATTTAATGAATATAAATTTCCAAAGTACAGCTTGTGGATTACAATGGCTTGCCCCCCATAACGTCCCTCCAACTCACAACCCTCCCCTTGCCCACTCCCTCTCCCCTTCCATTCACATCTAGATTCACTTTCAATTCTCTTTATATACAGAAGATCAGTTTAGCATACATTAAGTAAAGATTTCAACAGTTTGCTCCCACACAGAAACATAAAGTGAAAAATACTGTTTGAGTACTACTTACAGCATTAAATCTCAATGTACTTAGACCTTGGTAAAGTGATGTGGGATCTTGCCATCTTAGCTATTACAGCAAATATCTACCACAGATATGGTTCTGCAAACATTTTGGAGACCAATGCATACTATTTTTAATCACATGTATTTTTCTATAAATCTTTGAAGATCTTTTGTGTTTATGGATCTCAAAAATTTTTGCATCAAAATAAACTTTTTTTTTAATTTCATCTTCCGTTAAAGTTTTCAGATGTCCCTCTATAAAATTATATTCTAGAGTGTGTATTATAATCAAAATTCTTACATTTTCAAATAATCAAATATTTTATATATAAACTGTTTAAATATTAACTTTCATAAAGTTAACATATTTCATAAAATGTGGTATTTGTTAAATTATATTATATACTAAATTGATCTTCTGTATATAAAGATAATTGAAAATGAATCCTGATGCGAATGGAATGGGAGAGGGAACAGGAGATGGGAGGGTTGTGGGTGGGAGGGAAGTTATGGGGAGGAAAAAGCCATTGTAATCCATAAGCTGTACTTTGGAAATTTATTAAATAAAAGTTAAAAAAATTTAGAAAACTAAATTATAAAAGTATATTATTATGAAAAATATTTTGATAATCTAAGAAAAGAAGTAATAATAATTAAAACATTTCTTTCATGCTTCATAACAACTTTTATAATTTAACAATGACACCAAAGCTTTCTTTCCATTATGAATATATTAGTAATAGATGATTTGCATGAAAACTTGTAATTGTAATGAGTGTCTCTTCCTTTCCCTTTTCACATTTTAATTAACACAAGCTAACTACTAATCTTGTTACTAATCATGATGTTTTTTCAACAGATGCTGGCCTAACAATTTCCAAGGCTAACTGCAGGGAAATAGTAAAAATAGTAGAACTCAGGGAAGGAATTTAAGACCACCAGTTAAAATAAACCAAGTTTCATATCTAAGAAATTTCCACTTATTTGGTGTATGGATGACTACAAGAACTGATCCTGGAAACCTGCATTACAATCAATCAGCTAGACCCATTACCTTCCCCAATCTCCTCCAACTGTCCTTCATTTTTTATAGAAAGCTTTTATTTAATAAATATAAATTTCATAAGTACAACTTTTGAATTGTAGCAGTTTTTCCTCCCATAACCACCCTCCCACCCATAAACTATCCCATCTCCTACTCCCTCTTTCATCCCATTCTTCATTAAGATTCATTATTAATTATCTTTATATTCAGAATATCAACTCTATACTAAGTAAAGATTTCAACAGTTTGCACCACACAGACACACAAAGTATAGAGTATTGTTTGAATACTAGTTTTACCATTAATTCTCATAGTACAACACATTGAGTAAAGAGGTCCTACATGGGGAGCAAGTGCTCAGTGACTCTTGTTGCTGATTTAACAATTGACACTCTTATTTATGACATCAGTGATCACCCGAGGATCTTGCCATGAGCTGCCAAGGCTATGGAAGCCTCTTGAGTTCACAAACTCAGACATTATTTGGACAAGGCCATAATCAAAGTGCGAGTTCTCTCTTCCCTTCAGAGAAAGGTACCTCCTTCTTTGATGGCCCCTTCTTTCCACCAGGATCTCACTCACAGAATGAGTGAATTCTTTACTTAACAAAGAATTATTCTTAGGTGTTTAAATCCTATTGAAAATCAATCCCTGTTTAAAATAATAGTGGGAATAAGAGAGGGAAGAGATGTACAGTTTGGTATAATTTCCCTTAGACTTACCCCTACGGGTAAAGCTAAAAACTTGCCATGGGACTCCGAATCTCATTAAGTTCCCAGGTACCAGTGCCATCTTACTAGTTAAAGTGATCAGTTTAAGTTCATAATTGATCAAAAAGATAGTATTAAGCATCAAAAGGATCACATAAATAAGACCAAGGGTCTGCTAATAATAATCGATAGAATTAAAAAGGAGAAAATGATCCAACATTGGAAGCAGGACACACAGCAGACTTATAGAATGACAAATACCCTAAACAACACTCTGGCCTCAGAATCAGCACTTAGTTTATTTGGATCTGGCTAAAAAGGCCATGAGAGCATTTCAGACATGGAAAGCCAAGACACTGTGGCAAAAAGTTACCTAGATGCCCTTTGTTCTTTAAAATTCCTCCTGCTAACTTGCAAATTGTAAAAAACAAGACAAAACAAAACAACAACAAAAACTTTTGAAAATTTAGAAACCTGTTTTACCTCCAAAATTGCTGGCCACTTGAGTAAACCCAATCTCTAAACAACTCTTCTCTGATGAAATGACTGTCCAGCATCAAGAAGCTTTGGCCTAATTTTATTTTTTTAAGTTTTTTTTTAAGGATTTATTTATTTATTTGAAAGTCAGAGTTACACAGAGAGAGGAGAGGCAGAGAGAGAGAGAGTCTTCCATCTGATGGTCCACTCTCCAGATGGCTGCAATGGCCGGAGCTGCACCGATCTGAAGCCAGGAGCCAGGAGCTTCTTCCTGGTCTCCCACGTAGGTGCAGGGGCCCAAGGACTTGGACCATCTTCTACTGCTATCCTGGGCCATAGCAGAGAGCTGGACAGGAAGTGGAGCAGCTGGGTCTCGAACCGGTGCCTATATGGGATTCCAGTGCTTCAGGCCAGGGCATTAACCCACTGTGCCACAGCGCCAGCCCCTCTGGCCTAATTTTAATAGTATTAAAATGATTCTCCTAATCTTGTGGTTCATGAACAATACTTCAGTGATTTGGCTAAGTCAAATACAACACTCAAAACTGTTCATTTGGGTCTTTCCCTGTAAATATTTATGTGACTATAGGCCAGAGATTTGACTGTCATAGGACAATTACAACTAGTTGAACTCCAAGAAAATATTTCCACTTCCTCCATTGTAATACACAATATTTAAAAATAAAATATTCAGTTTATCTTGCATTAAGTATAGCTTGTGACTAAGTCCTGGCAATTGAGAAATAATGGAAAATGTCACAAGGACACCTGTAAAAGTCATCTGTAAAACACAATTCAAGTGATGGCTTTGTTGGTCTGTTTTCTTATTTCCTGGAATAACAGTATGATACCCAGAGCTCCAGACAAAATCTTTGCCGAGGAGTGAATTGTTGATCACAGAGTAAAAACAATTTTTTAGAGGCTTTGTGGACAAAGAAGCTATATAACTGCCTAACTCCTTGCTATACTTTTTGAAGACTTCTATATTTTTGAAGTTATCCATATTTTGGATATTGAAGGTCCCTGATTTTAAATGCTTCAGCTTATCATTTTTCAACTTTACTGTGATGTTGAGGCCACACTCTTAAGTAGAAATGGTACTTTGAATTTTGATCTTAATCCTGGGTTGGCCACATGATCTTCAGGCAGTGAGAGATATCCTGAAACACTCCTGAAATATTGAAGAGTAAGAAATCCAGACTCAGGGGAACAGAAATTTTATAGTGGTGTGTTATGAGTAGCTAGTGGAAATCCAGATATTCTTTTCAAGTCATTATTATTGTTAAAATCTGGGCCCATGTACAAGGTAACCATGGTGATAAAGGTAGAGGTTATACATGGACACTAATACATTGGCCAACCCTCAGCATAAATTATCTGAATACCCTTTCTGCTAAGTGTTACATGTAGACCCATTAAAGCACTTTTCTTGGGGGATTATCCCAGTCATCTGGACACAGATTTGCTATATAGAATTACTTAATCATAGAGAGGGCAGAAGTTTCATCTAATAGATAGAACTGTTTGCTGAATATAAAACCATATTCTTGTTGGTAAAGTTTCTGTCATTGTTGGTTTTATGGTCCTGCAGGCTGTCGTACCCATTCTAATGCAAGCTTGTAGGACAGTACTACAGGCCTCATGCAAAGAGGGTATTACAATGAGATCATATGCATAGATCACAGAAACACATGATTAGAGTGAGCATAGATAGAATGATAGGATAAAAAACAAAAGACAAGTTATGGCTTCCATGCCTGAGAGTTTGTTTGTGTGACATCTACTTCTTGGCTGTACTAAATAGGTTCAAGATCTAAGACAGCAAGAAGGATGTGGGCTTTCTCCCAAATACAGTAAATTATTTATTTATTGTATTTTTTTTCAAATCCTAAATCAGATTGCTTGGAATATTTGAAATCTTGTGTTCCTACTGAAAAAAAAATTGTAGCAAAAGATACATATTTTCAGGGGCTTTAAATTTCAGTGTGATTCATCACCTACTCCCAATATCCTATAAATCTAATGCCACTGACCAAACAAATACAAAAATGGGTCACGATTCTTATAGAATTATGTGCATTGTTTAATTGCCAAGCCTAATGGCATTCTGGTACAGACTGGGAGGAAATAGGATTCTGGTGAATTTACTGGTGTTCTCATTACTCCTCTGCTTAATAGACTTGATCAAAAGAAAATTACTTCTACTGAGATAGTACCAAAGAGTAGCCAGATAATTGGGGGTGGGGAGGAACACACTTTTAGGTAATCCTCAACTAGGGAAATTACCCATTTTGTCAGAGTGTCAGTACAAGACAAAAAGAAAAAGAACATGAAGTAGATGGTTGGAGGAAAAGTGTTGTAGTCGCCAAGTTAAATCTTGGGATAAGATTCATAATGCTGGGGAGTGAAAAGAGTTAAAAATATGTGTTGTTTTAAGTTACTTTTTTGTTGTTGTTCCCAAAGGTTTTAAGACATTGAGGAGATCAAAAAACTGAGTCAACTCCACAATGGCAAATTAGCTTATTCAAATTGTTTTCTTTATCTGATAAGCACCACTTATCTTGGAAAGTGATATGTATGTCATGTATAAAAATGTATGTATATGTTTGTATACATACACATACACATGAGGTTTGCAAAAAGTTCATGGAAATGTGTACAATGAAAAATTATGCATGGATTTTATTGTGGTATTTTTTTGGCTCAAGATAAACTTGGTTTTTAAAGGTTTACTTGAAAGACAGAGGCATAGAATATGGGAGAGAAAAAGAAAAGAGATCTTGCAACTAATGGCACACTCCTCAAAAGCCAACAGCAGTTGCAGCTGGGCCAGCTCAAAGTCAAGAGCCAGGAATACCCTCCAGGTCCCCCACAAGGGTGGCAGGGATCCAAGTACTTAGACCTTCACTAATAATCTTCCCGAGTGCATTAGCAGGAAGCTGGATCAGAAGCAGAGACAGAGGTGGGACTGGATTCCAGGCACTCTGATATGGGATGCAGTCATCCAAAACTGTGACTTAACTTGATGAAATGTAACATCCATCCTACCCTTGAATTTTAAATGCGTTTTCCATACACTTTTTGCATTTTGCACACATACTTTTGAAATATATATCAAATATTCATATTTATGTATCTGTATATACTCTCTCCATATATATGTTTATATGTAATTTTTAATTCAATTTTTAAGCATCCCTCAGAACAATACAATGCTTCCTATTGATACCTAATTTCTTTCTTAAACTATAAAATATTTTATTACATGCATAATTTATGATACATTAAGTCAAAATATAAGAGTTTTATTTTCCAACATTTTAAGTAATATTTATTGAAGTAAGAAATTTTTTATCTGAACTGCACAGAAGGTCACAGGTGGACAGATTTTTATAAAGCAAATTCAGTCTTAGAACCAGCAGCTCAACAAAAGTTATCATTATGCTCTTAAATCTCTCTATATATGAAATACATGAAATTTGTTCACCTTATATAAATAAAAATTCTTAAAAAAAGAAATGGAATTCATTACCTTCCAAAAGTCACTGTTAGTCTCCTTCCAAATCACTAATAATTTTCTTTCTTTCCTTTTTATTAAATATTTATTTTATTTTATTTTATTTGAAAGGCAGAGTAACAGAGAGAAAGGGAGAGAAAGAGAGAAAGAGAGATCTTCCATCCACTAGTTCACTCCCCAAACGGCCATAATGGCTCGAGCTGGGCCATACTGAAGCCAGGAGACAGGAAGTTCTTCTGGGTCTCCCACAAGGGTGCAGGAGCACAAGCACTTGGACCATGATCTGCTGATTTCCCAGGTGCATTAACAGGGAGCTGAATCAGAAGTGGAGCAGTCTGGACTCGAACTGGCATCCATATTGAATGGCATAGCTGCAAGCAACAGCTTTACCTGCTGTGCCATAGCACTGGCCCCACTAATAATTCTCAATCAAGGTGGTAACTTCTCTGATGTTTAACGTTGTAACTATGTTATATATTTTTGTATTTTTCGCTATAGAGATTCTTTTTTTTTGACAGGCAGAGTGGACAGTGAGAGAGAGAGACAGAGAGAAAGGTCTTCCTTTGCCGTTGGTTCACCCTCCAGTGGCCACCACGGCTGGAACGCGCTGAGGCCGGTGCACCGCGCTGATCCGATGGCAGGAGCCAGGAGCCAGGTGCTTCTCCTGGTCTCCCATGGGGTGCAGGGCCCAAGCACTTGGGCCATCCTCCACTGCACTCCCTGGCCACAGCAGAGAGCTGGCCTGGAAGAGGGGCAACCGGGACAGAATCCGATGCCCCGACTGGGACTAGAACCCGGTGTGCCTGCGCCGCGAGATGGAGGATTAGCCTAGTGAGCCACGGCTCCAGCGACTATAACGGTTCTTTGTTTCTAGCATCTTACACCCAAAATTAGTGAGATTCATTCAACCAATAATTACTTTTTTTCATTACTATGAAATGTTTCACTGTAAGAAAATGCATGAATGTTTGCTTTTGTGTGACACTGTGTTCTACCACTGAATGAGCAGTTTTTACTCAGGGATCTTACAAGTAGTCCTGATAGAACATGTGCTTAGAAGTGAGGGTGCTCAATACACAGCTCTAGCAGAAGAAGCTGGCAAGCCATTTTTCAAAGCAGGTTAACTAATTTATACTATAATTATCAGAATAAGTGTTCCAACTATTACACATCCTAGGCAATACCCACAACTGTTAGTCTCTTTCATTTTATCCATTCTAGTGTTTGCATACTGAAATTTCATTTTGGTTTTTATTTTTCAAGTTCCTGTTGACTGAGTCTGAGCATTTATTCACATTAGTTTTCAGTTGATTCACTTCTGTATCTCTCAGTGTGTACCTATTTTGATTCATTGGCTTGTCTGTCTGTTATGTCTTACAGTGTCCCTCATGAATTCAGATGTTGAAGTATCTGATTGACTCTCAGTATCTGATTAAATGACCTTTGGAAATGATCACTGTGTATGTAATTAGGATGAGGTCATAATGGAATAAAGACAATCCTAAGCAAAAGTATTTAGATTCCTTATGAATAGCAGAAATCTGGACAGGACACACAGACACACAGGGAGATACCTATATGAGGATGAAAGCAGAAATTGGGATGATCTAGCCTAAGCCAAGAAATGCAAAAGATCGTCAGTCAAGAGAGGGGTCCAACCATTTTATCCCTTGTAGTCCTCAGAAGCCACCACCACTACTGACACAATAGCCTTGCATTCTCTCTTTCAGAAGTGGAAGACAATAAATTTTTATTCTTTTAAACTATTAAATTTGTGTTTCATTTTTCAGGAGTTGTAGCAACCAATATGATGTTAATTTGTTCTTGGTTTATAAGAATTCTGTATATATTCTGCATTTGAATTCTTTGTCAGCAATACAAATTATAAATTAATCTGTGTCTTTTCTAATAATTATCTTATGGTGTCTTGTGATGAATAAAAACCATTAAGACTAATGCCAGTGGAATGTTTCTTTTTTCTTGATAGCCACTACTTTGTATGTTCTTTTTTAAAAAAGTACTTGCTTACTTCAAGATCATGATCAGGAAGAACAAGATGTTTTCTTCTAGATAAAGGAATTTTATCTTTCATTTTTATTCTATCAATTTTTGTGAATGTAGTGATATAGAAGTCAAGATGTATTTTTGCAAATAGATATCCAATTAAGCTTAATCCCAAAAATCAATTCTGCATTTCAATGTATCTTTTTATTTTTAATACCAAATAATTTTATGACTGTTTCTGAGCATTGTATTCTATTAAACTTGTCAATTTGCCTATTTCTGAGCTAAATATATACTGTCATATTTATTATATATTTATAATTTATCTTTATATAGAGAGATAAATTCTTCAGCTTTTTATATTTCTGCTAGACTGTTTTCAATTAAAATTTTAGAAACAGTTAAGTTTTACGAAGAATCCTGCTGGAATTTTTCTTTAGATTATATAAAATCAAACTAATAATTTAGGAGGTTAGTACTGTGGTGCAGCCAGTTAAGTCAGGGCTTTCAATGACTGAATCTATTACTGGAGTGTTTTGTGTACTGGCTGCTCACTTCTGATCCAGCTCTCTGGCAATACACCTGAGAAAACAGCAGAAAACAACCCATGGATGGAGTTCTGTGCTCATCTTGAGTCTGGACCAGCACCCAACACTGCGGCCATTTGGAGAGTAAACCAGAGGATGGAAGCTTTCTCTCTCTCTCTCTCTCTCTGTCTCTCTCCAACCCCCCTCCTTGCTTTCGCTCTCAAATTCACTCTTTCAATATATTTTAAAAATATGTAGGACAGAATTTGTATCATCCTAACATTGGTTTTTATAAGTTGCAAACCTGGAATAGTGTGCTGATTTTGGTGTTCTTTAATGATGGACTTCATACTTTTGTGTTGTAAGTGGAAAGTTATTGTTCCTCTACTGTCACATATATTCCTGTGAATTTTTCTTTTTAATGCCATTGGAAAGACTATATTTTGATCTTTTATCTTCTATTTGTAGTCCTCATACATAGAATTATAATTGAGTTCCATATATTGTCATGGTTAAATTCTCTATTAATTACATGACTTGTTTAATTTTTTTATTTTTCTCTCTATATATTCATGCTAGTTTAAAAAAAAATAAAAAAGGACATTCTGTTCAAGGTCTTCCAGTATGTATATCACTTTCTTGTTTTTTAATTTGTCTTTCTTTATCACATTGGTTGTGACTTCTAATACAATATTGTACCTCCAGTACAGTATTTTAAATATAACATTTTAAATATCTATAAATATTTTCTCAGTCTAAAAATGCACATGGTTCTTTTTCTATAATCATTCTTTATTTTCTTTCCTTTCAGTGCAGTCATTTCAGAGTATCCTTGATGTCATTACTTCTCAATCATTTTATAGTCGAACACACAGTGACTTCTTCCATTGTGTCCTGGTGACACTGTAAATGCCACCCATAATTCCCTAAATGACATTCCATTTCACTTCTCCTTAGTATTTCTAATCATTGCTTTTTGTGCAGCCATTCTCATAATGTTTATTGGTTTTAGACTTTATGACATCTTGAAACTAGATACTTCATGTTTGTATCTTTCTAGCAAGAGTTTCTTATTTAATTCTTTAAAATTCTTTATGTATAATTTCTTTAATCCTGATTTCTTTATCTTTGTATGAGACAATATCTGCTTACACGATTTTTGGAGGAATACCTGTGAAGTGTCTAGTGCGTGACCAGTCACAAGAACAATAAACAGTGAATGATAATTCTCTGAAGTGTTACCTTTATTGTTATACTTGTCAAAATTATGTTTTTCACAGGTTTCATTTTATATCTTTGTTCTTCTCATTGTGGTCTCTCATTTTGCATATTTTACCTTATTATCTCTTAAATTAAGACTTCAGCTTTGTTCACATATTCTTCCTAAGGTAATCTAACATATTTTCCTTCGTTGTGTTCTCTTGCAAATTTACTTAATAACCATTCAATTATTTTTTACTGCTGTTGTCTATGCTCCCACTGCACTAGAGTTTTTTTTTTTTTTTGGTTTTTACTTATTTACATTCTTATTTGATGAAGAATTAAGCCTTTCTGCTGTAATGTAATTTTTAAAATATGTTATCTCAAAAGCTATAAAAAAAAGTAAGAAGGAAAGAGGGTGGGAAGGATGGAGGGAGGGAGGGAGGAAAGGAATAGCACTATGTTCTTAGAATATATCTACAAACCACATTGAATCTGGTAAAAGCAAATAAAAAATTAAAAAAAGAATAGGGTCCAGTGCTGTGGTATAGTAGGTAAAGCCTCTATCTGCAGTGCCAAGATGCCATATTGGTGCTGGTTTGAGTCCTGGCTGCTCCATTTCTGATCCAACTCCCTGCTAATGCCCCTGGAAAAGCAGCAGAGGATTGTCCAAGTCCTTGGGCCCCTGCATCCACGTGGGAGACCTGGAGGAAGCCTCTGGCTCCTGGCTTCAGATTGGCCCAGCTGTGACCGTTGCAGTCTTTTGGGAAGCAAACCAGCAGATGGAAGACCTCTCTCTCTCGCTCTCTCTACCTCTGCCTCTCTGTAACTCTGTCTTTCAAATAAATAAATAAATATCTAAAATTTTAAAAATTTAAAAGCATGCATTTATTGTCTCATATTTGAATATATGTTTGTTCTTTTGAAATGAAAATTGTGTTTTCTTTCATAACATGAATTATTTGGTACTAGAAGTTTTATAAAACCATTCAGCTTTCCATTTGTAGATAATTTTTTTACATTATAAATACATATGATCAATAAAAGTGTAATATTTGAATGATATACATGCCCTTTCTCCATCATTTCTAACTAAAATTCTTTCCAAATTTGCTTTATCAGACAATGCCACAGAATCTTTGCTATCATACAGCATATCTGATGGATGTAGAAGGTAAGAACTTTAAATATTACCTTTTATTAAGTGAATTAATTAAGAAATTTTGAAAACTTATACACCCATCAACAATTTATTGCATTTTTGAGTTCTCATCCTGACCAATAATTTTAAGAAATTTATTATTAATTAATTTAATTCTATGAAATAGCATCACATTTGTAAATAAAGTCATGCTATTGTTAGCTTCTAATTTTCTCTTATGCTGAGTTGTTTCAGTTTGTTTTGTTTTGGTTTCTTTGCCATGATGTTTGTCTTTTTGCTTTTGATAAGATTGCAATTTAAAATTTATACCTAGATCAGCTATTATTATGGTATTCTCATTTATTTATATCTTTCCACAGTTTTTGCTTATTTTAACTTTTTTCTCATTATGTTTTTGAAATCAAGAGAATTTGAAAATGTTAAGAAAATCAAATTCTGATATGTCAAAGCGTATAGCAAAATGTCTCACTTAGCTTTAAAACTTTCTGTAGATTAATACATTACATGGATTTCTTTGCCATCATTAACTTTCCTTTTTTGTACATATTAAAACATTGTAATCAGTGATTCTTTGGAACATGATTACTTTTATATTTTGATACTATTACTTTGCTAATATATATATCTTAATTTAAATAAGTATTGATATATTTTGATTTCCTGCAACATTATGTGCTTTTATATAAAAGAATCTCTTTTTTTTACTTCTTACCACTTTTTTTATTCAAGAGTTTTTATTTTTTTGGCTGGGACTTCCAGTAGCCTGCTGTTTCTGAGTTATGTTAGCAGGCAAGCCAGCATTTTGCTTACACAAAGAGAAATGACTCTACATTTCCCTTGTTAAATATGATATTGCATTGATTCTCGGCAGAACAGTTTATCAAGTTGCTAGGATTTATCATAATTACTATATTTTTCTCTGATGTCTTTTTTCTGGATCTACTGAGAGCTTTTTCCCCTGTTAATTAGTTAATGTGGTGATTTTCAATAATTTCAACATATTAACCCATTTTTACATCCCTTGTGCAAATTGTGTTAAGTAATGGTTTTAGCAACTGCAATTTTTACTCTTTGCCTCTTACTTGTGTAATATATAGCATTACTGCTATCCCAGATTTTTATTGAAATTCAATTTTAAAAGTATATGGCACATACGTGTATTAACAGAAAAAAATATAATTAATTTTGCTTGTGAAAGATTGTCAGAATTTCCTATTATTCCTAGATCATTTCTATACTCTCAACAATTCTATTCATTTTCTACTGCCATATAACAAATTATCACATATTTACCAGGTTAAAATATCACATTTTATAGAATCTCTCAGTTCTCATGGGTCAAAAGCCTGGGTCCTGCCTACCTGGGTTCTTCACTCAGGTACCCAAAGACCCCAGTCAAGGCATCTGCAGAGGTTGCATTCTCACAAAAGAGTCAAACTGGCAAAGATTAGCCTTCAAGCTCCCTTGTCGTGTTGGCAAAATCCCTTTCCTTGCTGGTGAATAACTTAAATGACAGCTTCCTTTTTCAGAGAGAATGGAACAGAGTCTCTGACTTCGAAGGGAGACCCCAGTCCCTCTTTTCAGTACCTTAATCATTTAAATCAGCCTCTTCTAAGATGGTGTTTTTTGGTTAATTGTAAATCAGTAGATTTAGAACTTTAGTTACATTTTGCAGTTTCCTTTTATTTTGCCACGTTCTATGAGTTAGCAGCAAGTCACAGGTTCTCGCTGAACCTGAAGGGAGGGGAATATAGAAGGATCTAGTTCATTGTAGTTAGCCCTAGGGATTTCCCCCACAGCTGTTTGATTTATTAAAGTGATTTTTGGAGGATATATGCACAAGTGTACCATGTTTATGTTCCTATGATTTATTAAACTCGTCTTTCCCTTTTTTCTGCTTTTGCATTGCTAATTAGTCCATGGTATCAATGGATCAAAGGTATAGATTTTTCCTTAGTGGATTTGGTAGATGTTTTATTTATTTGGCAGAGAACATAGAAGGGGAGAGAGAGAGCAAACAGGAGAGAGAGAGAATGAGAATCTCTCATCTGCTCTTTCATTCCCTAAATTATTGTAGATGCCTTTGGCCTGTGGGGTCGGGCTAAAGTCAGGAGCCAAGATTTCAGTCCAGGTCAGCTACATGGGTGGTAAGGACTCAACTACTTGAGCCAACACCTGATGCATCCCTGGGTCTGTACCAGCAGGGAGCTACAGTTAGGAGCCAGAGACAGGCAGCAAACCCAGGTACTCTGTGTCTGATATGGGACACAGACATTCCAATTGGTGTCCTAATCACTAAGCTAAACAGCCACTCCTGGTATGATAGTTTTTATAAATAAGCTGCAATATAATTATAACTGTATAATCACCCTTATTCGTATGAAAATCTGTTTTGAAACTTACAAGTGAAATGTGACAATTTAGAAATTTATCTTATTTAAATAAACTTTATTTTTAGAATACTTTTAGGTTAAGAGTAAAATTGAGTAGACTTTTTACAGAGTTATCATAGCCTCATAGTTCCTGCCATTACACATCCACAATTTTTCCCCACCATCAAGCAAACTGCGGTAAATTTATCAAAATTGGGCAATCTACGTTAACACATTTATCACCCAAAGATCATGTTCACATCAAGCTTCACTCTTGGTGAGGGTGCATAGTCTAATTTAAATTTTTTTCTTAAATTATTTTCTTCTATTTATTCTTCCCTCAGTCTTGCTCTAATTATGGGTACTAAATGCCCTTTTTGGTTTGTTTTGTTTTTACCTAACACATATATACTTTGCATTTCTGTGGTTTTTATCAAATGTACAATGATATAAATTCACATGGCAGAATCATAGAGAATAGTTTCACTGTCTAAAAAGCCCTCTGTATTCTACATGTTTCTTCCCTTCTCTCCTCCCTCTGCAACCACAAAAACTTTTCATGGTCTCCATAGTTGTGTATTTACAAAATAATCTTATAGTTTGAATCATATAATATTAAAAGATTTCTGATTGGCTTCTTATAGTGATATGCATTTAAGGTTCCTCCATATCGTTGCATGGCTTGCTTTGTTAGCTCATTTTTTCAGCATTGTATAATATTCCATTGTCTGGTGGTTGCTTTCAAGTTTCAGCAATTACAAAATTATAAACATTCTTATTAAGATTTTGAAAAGACTAATGGTATAGATTCATTTCATCCTCCTTAGCCACAGGACATGCATCCTTTTTTTAAGATTTTATTTAATTATTTCAGAGGCAGAGTTACAGACAGAGGAAAGGAGAAAGAAATACGTCTTCTACATGCTGGTTCACTCCCCAAATGTCCACAACTCAGTGGGCCAATCTGATGCCAGGAGCCAGGTGCTTCTTTCAGGTATCTCACATGGGTACAGGGGCACCAACACTTGTGCCATCCTCCACGGCTTTCCTAGACCATAAGCAGAGAGCTAGATTGGAAGAGGAACAGCTGGCACAAGAGCCTGCGCCCATATAGGACACCGGCACCACAGGTGGAGGCTTAGCCTACCATGCCACAGTGCCAGCCACAGGGCATAGATTCTAAGATCCTCAGTGGGTTCCTGACTCTGTGGATAGTACCAATTCCTACAATGTCTGGACATTTTTATATAAATCCCTCTGATAAAGATTAATATAGTTGGCAAAATAGAGATTAATAATGACTATAAATTAATACTATTAATAATGATTATAAAAATGAAGCAATTATAAAAATGAAGTGTAATAAAAGTTATGTGAATATGCCCATTTCTGTCTCTCCTGAAATAGCTTATTAATCTATACTCTTCTGGTGATGTGAAACGGTAGAATGTCTACATGATGAGATGAAGGGAAAACAATGATGTAGGCATTGGGAAGCAGCATCAGGGTACTGTGAAGGATTACGTCCAGGTAATGCTATCATTGTAATACTATAGCAACTGATGAGATAAGTATTTAGTAAGCAGATAAACCATACAATATGTATATGTTAGACAAACCGAGAATGAGAATTCCTGTACCGGAAAACACACAGTGGGATTGTGCCAAATTTCATCACACTACTCATAATATGCAATTTAACACTCATAAATTGTTAATGTATGGAAATTTCCATCTAAAAATGTTGACTGCAAGTAATTGAAACAGCAGAAAGCAAAATGGCAGTTAGGGGAATAGTGCTGTGCAAAGGAGATAAATTATTAGGCCATAATGGCAATATAATCTTAAGTTTATAAACTGTCAAAATGGCCTCCAAGTTGGCCACATCAACTTGCAATCTCACTGGCAAAGACTGAGAGTTGCTGTTGCTCCTTATCCTCTCCAGCATTTAATGCTGCATTTTTCTAGATTTTAGCCCTGCAATATGTGTATAGTGATATCACAATTCTGGTTTGATTTGCCATAACTTAATAATATATGGTGCCGATCTTTCTATGCATGTTTTACTTCTGCATATCTTTGTTGAGCTAGCACTTTAAGTCTTTTCCCTATTTATTAATCAGTCTATTCCTATTCTTCACATAGTTTTAAAGAATGACCATGTATTTGTGAGTAACTGCTGTTATCACATGTGACTTTTGTGAATATAGAGGTCCTCAAAATGTTTCTTGAAATTATGTGTTTTGGGAAAAAATCATGCATGGGTTTCATTTACTTGCACATAAATAAACTTCTCTTTTTTGCTTTTTATTTATTTATTTTTTCAAAAGGCAGGAGGCTAGAGACAGAGAGAAAAAGAGAAAATTCTTCCATCTACTGTTTTATTTCCAAATGGTCACAATGCCAAGGGCTGGGCTAGGCCAAATCCAGGAACCTGTAACTCCATCAAGGTTTCCCACATAGATAACAGGGACCCCAATATTTAGGCAATTTTGACTGGTTTTCTTGGGCATGGGTTTTGATTGGAAGCAAATCATCTGGGACTCAAATCAGGGCTCTGATAATGGATGACAATGTCCCAGGCAGTAACCTAACCTGCACCATAATACCAGCCCCAAATAAACTTATATTTTAATGCCATTTTTCTACAACATCTTTGAATTACCTTCTTTTGTGGCTTATCATTTCATTCTCTTGATATTTCTTTTCCCAGAATAGTTTTAATTTTAATGATGTTCAATTTTTCAGTTATATTGTCTATGTAGTATGCTTTTGCTGTTACATCTAAAAAGTCACTACCATACCAAAGTCATATGGATTTTCTCCTTTATTATCTTCTAAGGGTTTCACATTTTTGTGTTTTACATTTATAACTCAGATCAAATTTGAATTCATTTTAGTAAAAATTCTAAGGTCTAGTCTAGAATTTCATTTGCATGTGAGTGTCCTGCTTCACATCACCTTTGATTGAAAATGCTATATTAACTCCATTGCATCACCATTGCTTGTTTGTTAAAATTCAATTGATTACACTTATGTGAGTCTATCATGGATTCTGTATTCTGTTGTATTGAGATATTCTTCTGTTTCTTCACCAAGCATACACTATATTAATAACTGCAGCTTTATAATAAATAAATCTTGATTTCTTGTATAAATTTATTCTTCTATTTCAATATTAACTTGGCTATTCTGAATCTTTGACATTTGAATCATCTTAAAATAATATTTATACAAAAACTGCCAATTTCTCACAGAAGAAAGACTGTCATTTATTTCATTTTTTATGACACACTGTGTCTACCCTTATTAATTCACAACCAATTCCACAGAGAAAAAGAGTATTCAAGTTTTGGTACGGGAAGTATATCCTCCAATATGTATTTTTTTTATTTTATTTATTCATTTAACACAGAAACCTTCCATTTATGGTATACAAACTCCATGCATTTCATTAATACAAATTTAGGAACATAGTGATTCTTCCCACCCTACCCTCTCTGCCACCCTTATTGCTTAGTGTAGGGTTAATCTTTTGTGTATTTAATTTTAAAATTTGTGGTAATAAAGCTTAGATTGTACCACATGGTGATGATTCATGTGTGTGATTTTTCTTAAAACTAAAGTAAAAACATTGCAAAAAATAAAATAACACTAAATTTTAATTTCTCTCTCTCTCTCTTTTTTTTTTTTTTTTTGACAGGCAGAGTTAGTGAGAGAGAGAGAGAAAGGTCTTCCTTCCATTGGTTCACTCCCCCCAAATGGCTGCTACGGCCAGCGCTGCGCCTATTCGAAACCAGGAGCCAGGTGCTTCCTCCTGGTCTTCCATGCGGGTGCAGGGCCCAAGGACCTCGACCATCCTCCACTGCCTTCCCGGGACATAGCAGAATACTAGACTGGAAGAGGAGCAACCGGGACAAAATCGGGTGCCCCAACTGGGACTAGAATCCGGGGTGCCAGCACCGCATGTGGAGGATTAGCCAAGTGAGCCTCGGTGTCAGCCTTGAGTCATCTTTTTCAGTCTTCCCAGATACATTAGCAGGAAGTTGGATGAGAAGCAGAGCAGCTGGGATTTGAACTGGCACTTTAATATGTGATGCTGGTATTTCAAGCTGTGGCTCTGATATTGTTTAATTACGAGCCAAGATTAATGTTTTAGGTTCTTGTCTGAGCTTAGAGAGTCATTCTAAACTTAGACATACACAAGACAAGAATCATGGCGAAAACTCAGAATTTATTTGGGGAAGTGAGAGAAATATACAGAAATGTGAAGGCTTTATTTAAGGGAGGGTGATCAGAAAAATGAACCAGGAGTTTCATACAAGGCAGAGAACAGGCCAAGAGCCACATGTGGGCGTTCACTGGTTGGAGCTCTGTAGAGAGAAAAATCATGCGGGCTGGAATGATCGCAAATAGTTCAGTGTCCAGGAAAAAGCGTGGGCAGGCTCCAGGGGCTCCATGTCTTTTATTCACTTCCAAAAGGGGAGAGGTTACGTAGTCTGACTTACCAGTGGGTATATACAGGTGAGATCCTGCAGGGGACAGGAGGGCGTGGTCTCCAGCTCACAAATCTAACTGATTTAATCCTATCTGCCTGCCCATATCAGCTTAAGCTGATATACTACAAAACCAAGTACCTATTAATAAATTAAAATATGAGATTCCCACCTTTTATGTTTCTCCATGATTCAGATAGTAAGTAAAAACTATTTATTGAATTTATACAGAGAGCCATCCACATATTAGAGAGGGAAGTATTATTACAATCACACCCCCTCCCCCCAAAAAAACCAAAAAACAAATATACCGTAAAATACTTCTGAGCATTTCTGCCAACTGTAAGTTAGATAGTGAAATCAGAACGTTTTATCAATATTTGAATCAAGTTCTGTTATTAAATTCTGCTAAAAGGCTTTCTGTATCCTCAGAACTACAGTTCTTTAATAATATATTTAAATGCTTTTGTAATTATCAATGTATGTTGATCACTATAATTTAAAACTCACTCGGTTTCAATAATAATAGCTAACATTTGTTTAGCTCTAATAATATGCTAGGTAGAGTCCTAAATCCTTTACATGTAGTATCTCATCAGTTAAATTCAATATTTATTTAAATGAGGATCATGAAGAAAAAAAGGATTAAGTAATTTATCTGCATGATAGATCCAGGATTCTGTATTATGATACTCTGCCCTTACCTTAAAAGAGAAATCTTTTAATCACTATTCACTAAAAACCAATTACATGGGGTTTTGATGGTGATTGTAACAGGAGCAATAGTGTTGAAGCACAGAATGGAGCGTTGGTAATGCAGATTTGTTGGTACTTTGTTCTCCTTCACTAAACACAGTCATACTGTCCACTAATGGCATTATTTAGTTGTAGTTTTTTTCTTTTATCTAAGAATATGCAGTTTCTTAACTATGAAAAAAACAGATTGGGTGAAGCTAGTAAGAAGCATTATGCATAAAGCATGATGAAGCAAATAGCGTGTGAGACTGAGAAGTTACCAGTGTTATGAATAGAACTTGAAATGTAAAGATAGAATACGTGGTTTAACAAAGGCACCAGGTACATGAAAACTGAGGGGTGGAAGGGACAAACAAACCTTAGATATTAATAAGGAATAATCATGCCACCTCCTGTTTGAAATCATCCCCAACTCAGTCACCCATTGGTGACACTCATTAAGGCCCCATTTTGAACTAACGCATGTTCTACATTAGAAATGCAGTAAGTAAGCACAGTTGTTCAGTAAATCATAGTTAAGCCATATTTATCAGTCAGACACACTTGGCACACACATTCCCCATACAGCTGGTTCATTTGGTTCCAAGCATCTTCTTTCCAACAAGTTCCTTTGCTCAAATGTCAACTTCGATTCTTTCCACCATATCATCATGGCGGGGGAGGGGAGGCAGGATATTGTGGCAAAAATAGAGACAAAGGCTATATGAACACTGATAAAACTTTACTTAGAATACAGTCATTTCACCTGCCTTAGACTCTACCCTTACTGACTTAATCTGATCCATTTCTTTCCTCTTGATTTTTACTGCACAAGCGTGGTTTAAGTTGATTAAATAAATAATGCAATTTGAAGATTAAGTAATTCCTTGAGACTTGCAACTCCAGGAGACCTGACATGCTTTGTCTGCTTTTCTTGAAGCCTTCTATTTAGAACAGTGCTTTCCCACACGAGGCAGCATTCCCTTTTTGAAGGTATGTATCTGCAAAGTACCGTTGCATAATGGAACACTTGGAGTTAAGAGTCCTCCTAGGAAGGACATTTACATAGCAGGGAAATACCTGCACAAAGTGCTGGAGGATGGATATAAGAGTAGAAGTATCTCAAACAAATATAATCCCAAAACTTCTTGTATTAGAAAGAAATGTGCTTGAGGTAAGACTAGGGTAAAAAATTTGAACTGCTGTTGCAAAACACCTGATACGAGATCATTTATAAAGAACAGAAATTTATCTCTCACAATTCTGGGGTCTGGAAATTTTGAGACCAAGGCAGCAACAGAGTTCACTTCTGGTGACGGCGGATCTCTCTGCTTCAGAAATGGCTCCTTTGCTGTGTGTCTTCACATGGCAGATTATGTAGAAGGGTCAGGCATCTCATTGAGACATCTTTTCTTAGGGGATTAACTTCATTCATCAAAGTGGAGCCCTCATGACTTAATCACTTACCAAAAGACCTTGCTTCCTAATACTGTCATATTATGGATTAAGCTTCAATATGTGAATTTTGAGAGGACACACATTCGGAGCATAGGAAAAACCTTTCTAATAAAAAGATGAAAGGTGAAATTTCATTCAAAACTTAGCCAAGTAGCTTTAATACCTTTAACAAAATACATTGTGACGTTACATTTGAAATAACATTCACTGCTCTGATTTAAGTTGTTTTCTCTTTTCAACATTCCACAAGGAATCTCCAAATCTGGAAAATGTCTTAAATGCCCAGATGCTTACTAGAAATTCTCTTCTTTCCTCTCTTCTCCCTCTTCCTTTCTTTCCCTCTACTTTCTTTTGTATGACAGTGAATAGAAGGAATTCCATACAAAACGGATGACACATTCTATTTAAAAACAAAAATATATTCAATACAGAAAGTGCCAGTTTCAGTGGCAGATTTTTAGAAGAAGTACCTGATTCTACTCGACACAGAATTAATGAATTTTACAGAAACATAATTATTTCTATTATACAAAAAAAATCTAAAAATACCTGGAATTTAAAAATTACCTGGGATTTAAAATTACCTGGGATTTCAAAGCATAAATCTTGAAGTAACTTCAGGGCTATATAAATACCGCCTTAAAATTTAAGTATATGATCTGATGGACTAACTGATCCACTTAAAGAAAGGTTTGAAAAATCATATGGACTAATTTATTTATTTTTATTTATTTATTTTTTTTTGACAGGCGGAGTTAGACAGTGAGAGAGAGAGAGAAAGGTCTTCCTTTTCTGTTGTTTCACCCACCATGTGACCACTATGGCCAGCATGTTGCAGCCAGCAAGCTGTGCCGATCCGAAGCCAGTAGCCAGGTGCTTCCTCCTGGTCTCCCATGTGGGTGCAGGGCCCAAGGACCTGGGCCATCCTCCACTGCATTCCTTTTGCCACAGCAGAGAGCTGGACTGGAAGAGGGGCAACCGGGAGAATCCAGCACCCCAACTGGGACTAGAACCCGGGGTGCTGGTCGGTGCCGCAGGTGGAGGATTAGCCTAGTGAGCCAAGGCACCGGCCATATGGAGTAATTTATAAGACAGACTTTTATGGCCAACAAGGGCTTGTTAATTATTGAGGTACACAGAGCTACTGGCTTACATGTGAGTGGTCTAGACCTCTGTCCTGGCAAATCATGAGTAACCCTGGATACAATAGTCTCTATGAAACAGTATCACTTTCTATGTCATGCATGATATTAAATTGTTGGGAATAATTACATTGAGGCAATATATATATTAAAATATATCTATAGTAGTAGAAATTCAATATTTCACCAAAGGGCCCATAAGAATCCTTTTGGATATCCCCAAAAGGGTAGCTGTCATTACTTCACTTATTGATGATAACAGTTTTAGAGTTAGACGCTGCTTTATTACTTATTTTACAGATGGGTAAATACAGGTCAGCCAAATACCACTGTTGAATACACTTTTTTTCCATTATTCCTAAGAAGCAATAAAGCCACAATTTTTAGAGAAAAAATACATCCAGAAAAACCACTAGATTTTCTGAGACTAAGTTCTGAAGGTACAAGACTGAATTTCCCAAGGATAACAGAAAGAGTATTTTCTGCAGCTCATGTTCTCTTGTTTTTGTGGGTGTATGTACAACTACCACACCAAGAATGGAGTACGATTCCTTTCTTCTTCATTCTGAAAAGGTTTATATATTTTTGCAGGAAAATATTGCATTCAAATGTCACCGTGTGATGTTCAAATCTAGGTTAGAAAAGAAAAGAGCTTTGCTTGCTTCATATTGGATGCTTAAGCTTGCAATCTAGCCTATTTTGCCATGAAGTCCAAGGTTCCTGTGGCAATGATGCTAGAGATGTTCCAACTGACACTCCCGGCTTAGATATCACTCAACAGTGATTATCAACCGCCTGGCACATCAGAGAAGGTTTCAGATGATTCCAGTCCACAGTTATCAAGTTATCTCTAGTTTTGGATTTTTCCTAGGTGAGACACCAACCATTGTGGACACAAACCATTAATTCTATGCTATTTGTAAATCCCTAACCTATGAAAACTGTAACAATATTATTGTTCATTTATTCCATATAGCCTTAAGTGTCTACTTAGTGACAGTAAATTTAACAGTATCTACCTACAGCTAAATGAGTGTTTGGGTGAATGAGAGGTAAGTGAAATTTGGAAGTAATCTAAAGGATCATTAAATAAAACAAACCACTGGGCTGGATTCTGCCCTGTGTCTATTCCTTTTCTGTGCCCTGACATAGAGCTATAGTAGCTGGAGCTCCAGCCACCATAATAAAACACTTAGGATGGAGGCCTGAAAATGGAAATCTGAGGTTGCAATATAGATCAGTAGAAAGAAGGAACCTGACTTCTGATGACTTAATCAAATTTTCCAGTAATTCATAAGAGTTAGCCACTTATATAAGCTATGGAAGAGAAATGTAGCCATTTAGAATTTTAGGCATTATTATATTGGGGTTTCTTATTCATGCTGCCAATCCTAGATGTATTTTCCATTTTAAGCAAGCTAGATTCTTTGCCCAAGTGAGTAAATTGATCAAGAATTAGTACCTCAGTGATCTGATTCCAGCACTTTCAGTTTGATCATCATGACTAGGGGCCCCAGGAGTACAAGTGCAATTTTCAGATATGTAAATGATCATAAATTTCTTGAAAAGATGAATAAGTATAAAATATATTATGACCATAGGATTTAAAAAATGTATAAGGCATGAAATATCATCTCATAAATTCCTGACACCCACACTTTCCATGGTCATTGTTAGTCACAGATAAAAAATATTCCATATTTTGATTAGACAAAGGCTCTTTTTTGTTTTTCTCCATGTTCACCCAAAAAGTTAGATTTTGTGATTTTTTTGGTTTTTGATTAGTTTATAACAGATTCAATGTGATTTATAGATACAATCTAAGATCATACTTGATGTAGTACTTTTTATGGGAAAAATCTTAGAATTTATCAAAGGGAATGAGGTATTTGTGCTCAAGTGTGTCTTTATATTCATTCTGATTCAAACTCATTAAATATAGTACAGTCCGATAACAAAAAATCTTGGTAGTAAAATCGAATTCTAAAACAGGAAACTTCCTTCTGACCCTAGGTTACAAATAATTAAGGAAACATCCAATTCTGTACAAGTGAAAAGTTTATTCTTTGTGATTTTCTGTGCACTTGTACATTTGTAGCTCACAAGATTCATTTGCAGCAGGGATATTGAAAACACATTTTAAAGGCTCCTACTGATTTGAGAAATTTATTGTTCCTTAAGGGCTGTCAGAGGAAATTTGCAAATTATGACTCCAAATTATTTCAACAAGAAAACATAGTGATATGTTCAGGTAATGAAAAGGGGAAAAACAATTAACATAAGTGTCATAAAAATGGTATTGTACTGTATAAATCACAGGTAGTCAAAAATGTTTTATAAGAGAGATGCTGTGCTACAGTGAAAGAAAGAGTATCCCTTATACACCTTTTCTCTTCAACTCAAAATACTTGCTGGATTTCAGTGATAAAATATTCGCTTCCTAATATTTTTATATCAAGAGCAAGACTTTAAGCCACATTTTCTTCGTTGTTGTAATCCTTGGTGAATGAAAAACCATTATCTTTCTTCTAGAAATATATTTAAGGACATATTTTGATACATCATTAAATTTTAAGTAAATACTATAATAATCAATAAACCCAGATTATTAGCTATATTGCTTAATCACTAACAATGGGGATTAAATTCAAATATATTTAAAAGAAAAATATCATGAGCTAATGCTTCTTATAAATCACTATAGAAACAACATACTTATCATAATTTTAGTCAGTTTAAAATGTATTTCAGGGGCCAGTGCTGTGGTGGAGGTTAAGCCTCCGCCTGCAGTGCTGGCATTCCAAATGGTGGTTCAAGTCCTGGCTTCTCCACTTCTGATCCAGCTCGCTACTAATGTGCAGCAGAGCATGGCTCTTGCACCCACAGGGTATACCCAGAAGAAGCACCTGGCTCCTGGCCTGGCAAAGCCATCTGTTGTAGCCATTTGGAAAGTGAAATAGCAGATGGAAGATTCTCTCTCTTTCTCTCTCTCTCCTTTTCTCTTTCTGTACCTCTGCCTTTCAAATAAATGCATGTTTTTAAAAATATATTTCAATAGTTGTTTTTTTTTTTTTTTCTTTTGCTACAGTGTCTTGACTTTCCATGCCTGAAATACTCTCTTCCGATCCAGCTCTCTGCTACTGTCTGGGATAGCAGTGGTGGATGGACCAAGTCCTTGGGCCCCTGCATCCATGTGGGAGACCCAAAGGAAGCTCCTGGCTCCTGGCTTTGGATTGGTGCAGCTCAGGCCGCTGTGGCTCTCTGGGGAGTGAACCAGCAGACGGAAGACCTCTCTCTCTCTCTCTGTCTCTCCCACTCTCTGTAACTCTGTCTTTCAAATAGATAAAGAGCTTAACTGCTTTGTTTAAGAAAATGAGACACTTCCTATTCATTTCTAGATAGGACAACACTAGTGTTGCTGATGAAAGAAGTGTTAGAGTCAGCGTAATGATTGGAGGAGGTGATGTGTTTTGGCAGAGAGGAGTTGTAATCCAGCAGGACATGGAAGTAATAAAGTGGGAAGAACTGTGAGAGCTTCCAATCTCAGGCTGTGCTTGCTCGGGTTGTATATTAGTTACCATTCTCACCACCATGATTACAGTACAGCTTCTGAAAGACAAAACTATTGAGTGTTTGCTATTTATTGTAGGCTGCAGCATGGACTTATTTTTCTTTTGTTATTTAATTTTAGAGAATCCAAGGAAAATGACTTGAGTTACTTGGGGCAAGTCCTCAACTGGAGCAGAAGAAAACAGTGCTGATTTAAGGGAGATTTTCATTATAAAGAAATATTAAATGTTCAAGGAGATAAATATTTTCACCCTGATTTGACATTACACAGTGCACATACATAATCAAGCATCACATATACCCAGAAGTATCTACAATTCTTCTATGTCTGTTAATTTTTAAATTTTTTTCTGATAAGATTTATTTATTTGAAATCGTAGTAACAGAGAGAGAAGGTAAAAAAGTGAGAGAGAATGAGAGAGGGAGACCTTCCATCCATTGGTTTATTCCCCAGTTGGCTCAACAGTCAGGTCTAGGGCAGATCAAAGCCAGGGGCTCGGATCTCCATCCTTATCTCACTCCTGAGTGGCAGCCGTCCAAGCTCTTGAACCCTTTCAGCTGCCTTCCCAGGTGTAGTAGCAGAAGCTAGCCCAGAGGCAGCACAGCAGTCGCTGGAACTTTGACATGGAAGGCTGGCATCACGAGTGGCAGCTTAACCTGCTGCGCTACAAGGCAGGCTCCTGTCATTTCTTTCTTTAATTTATTTTTTAATAAAACTGCAAGGTACTCTAGACCTACCATACAAACTCCCTCTATGGTTGTCCAGTTTCTGGTAGATGAGCAGGGTTGTGGTACCATAATCTTGAATAAAGCAGATGTAAAGATCAAATGGTGTGAGTCACGTGAATTTCAAAGGATACAAAATGCCTCTTGGTGGAGATATTTTAAAAACCTGTGAGTGTGTTGTGCATGAGTGCGTGTGTGTGTGTGTGTGTGTGTGGTTAACCAAGTAACTTAAAAATTTGTCATGCAGATTTGAAGCCTTTTACCAATAGTTTACTTCAGCTGCTCAAAGAAATCAATAATTTGACATATGAGGAAATACGAGAAAGACTCCAAGTGTTGCCGGCTAAAGATAACCTAGACATACTCCGAATCTGTCGAACAATGAAAGTGACTCTCAGCATGTGAGTGGAGAAACTGAGTCCTAGAATCACGAGACACTAAATTTAAACATAATAAGAATGGTCATTAAAGCACCCTTCTTACAGCCACAGGACAAGAATTCTATCTAACTAAAACATTGATTGCGAACTTGTATTCAGAAAAGAATGCTGCCACACCACACCAGACTTCTGACTGATGGAGCTATGCATCAATAAATGTGAGTCTCTTTAAGTTGTTAAGTGCCTGATGGTTTGCTAGGCAGCATTAGTGATTCCTGCATGTTGGTGAGAAAAGCTCTGGAAAACACACAGTTTTATATTTGACAAGTGCTTGTTAATGTTTTTAATTGAACATTTGCTTTTTTCTTTTCATTATTATGACTTTTAAAGGATAGATTTTTATGATGTCACACTATTTAAAATTATTACATTCTAAAGAAAAGTTCACTTCAAATGCAACTTAAGATTGAAATATGTATTATCTGGAGACAAAAATTATTATTATGTATTTTTCCTTTTTCAAGATTCCTCAAAATATAAGATGCCCAGTTAAAACAAACTTTTCTCTTTCCATTCTCTGAGCTTTAGGATACCTAGTAGCTTCTCACAAGTAACTTTCTCACTAAGTTGTATTTATTGACATGTATATAGTAAATCACATTGAATTAACAAGAATTTTTTTTTTTACTATACATATACCACGGTCATTGAAGAAGCAAATCTGTCCAAATATTTACATATATATATATATTACATATATAACCACTTAAAGGGAAAATGCACAAGATGTGTCAGAGTAATATAAGCAAAAAAATAAATATTTGAATTGCTGCAAAAATGTGAAAGAGAAAGTTCACAAAGACCATCTTACCATCTTCTACTTACCTTGGTTATTTTATTAATTTGATTTAATGGTTGATATAAAATTATTTAAAAGAAATATATACAATAGTTTCCACTTTTTTATTTTACAAATATCTATATTGTCATTGTCAAAATAACTTAAAACTGGAAAATTTGAGGATATTAGAAAAATTTGGAATAAGCATTATTTCAATAATTGACTAAAACATCTTAGAAGTTTCATGTTCCAGAACTTAGACTCTTAAATATATAATATTTATGACGGTTATGCTATAAAATAGGCCAAATAAAAGGGATACATTTTAGACATAAATCTTAGGCAAAAATTCCTGGAAAATAAAGAAAAATGTATCTCATGTTCTGAGAGTATAGTTTAAAGAAAAAAAAAAAGCTACCCCAGATGCAAAATGACTACTTCTTTATACATAATCTAAGACACAGCTCTAGTATTTCATATAATAAGGAAAAATCTGAATATTTGGCTCAAGTACACAAAAATTTAACATGTGGGGCTGGCAGTTGTGGTGTAGCAGTCAAAGCTGCTACCTGTGATGCTGGGATTTCATATGTGCTCCATTTCTGATCCAGCTCCTTGCTAATGGCTTCAGAAAAGTAATAGTGGATGGCCCAAGTATTTGAATCCCTGCATCCTGGATTTGGCCTTGTTGGGCATTGGCTGTGGTGGCTGTCCAGGGAATGGCCCAGCATATAGGAGATCTCTCTTCCTCACTTTGTCTCTCCCTCTATCTGTATCTCTGACTTTCAAATTAATAAATAAATATTGAAAAAAATAATATGTGACTTTGTACAATATCCATACTAACTGATCTCATGTTCATCATGTCATTTTTGTGTTCTCTATGAAGAGTCATGTATTAGCAGCCATAAAATTTATACAGATAAATTTTATATTTCAAAGCAAATTTAAAAATGTGAGTTGTACTTAAAAATATAAGATTTTTGATAACATATCATCATTTATTAATGTTCTTTTCAGTTTTCTTTAAGTAAAAACAAAAAGTTCAAGATCATTAAGGAAAGCATGCAAAGCATAATTTTTATATTTAAAATTAAAATCTGTATCAATCCTCAAATATTTGGAAAAAGCATCTTAAAAATATAAGATTTTATCTTTCTCATTTTTTTACACAAAACATGTTTATGATTGATATGGTATTGATGCAAATGATAATCGTAATGCAGATGATTGTGTTGATAGCATCAATAGACAATATGAAATTCCTCCTCTGGAAATCATATTTGTAAGATGGCATTGTAGCGTAACAGGTAAAACCACCAACTGAGACTCAAAAATCCCATATGGACATTTATTTGAGTCCTGGCTGCTCCATTTCCAATTTAGCTCCCAGCTAATGTGCCTGAGAAAGCTATGGAAGATAGCCCAAGTGTTTAGGCCTCTGCACCCATGTGGGAGACCAGGAAGAAGTGCCTGGTTCCTGGCTTCATTCTGGCTGGGCCCTGGCTATTGCCATCAGAAAAGATCTGTGTGTGTATGTGTGTGTGTTTGTATGTGTGTGTCTACAGGGTATTTGTAGGTATGTAATGCTACAATGATATATATCTCATTTTACACGTGAAAGAAATCAGGACTTAAAGTTCCTAAGTGATAAAATCAGGATCCAGCATAGAATTTGTGGTTCCTAGTCCAATTTGTTTCAATTTTTGCTTCAATAATTGGTAATTTCTCTATTTTTTAATGTGCTAGTAATTTGTTTTCTGTATCAATACAACTTTAATATATTTACATATAGTTGATATATGTAAAAATAACATCAAGTAATTTTATTCATGCAGTCATTCATTTCTTAATCTATGAAATAAATACTTTTTGTCACCTAGCACTCTCAAAGTACTGCTCTAGGCAACTTTAAATGAAGACTAATAAAAATATTTCATTTTTCATCAATGTGGCACATTATTTTGTACATGGAAATATGTGATCAAATTGAGAAATTGCTTATTTGAGTAATTGATTGTCTCACTCAGGACTAATGAATTACAGTAGAATGAGTGACAAAAGTTTTCACAAAGTAATATCTGATCTAGAAATTAAAAATAACAAAAATAAATAAAAACAAAAATAAAACATTTAACTAGGCAAAGGAACATGGTACAACACATTTGATGACAAAGATAAAAATATTTGGTCAATCTCCAGTGTTCCTTGAATGGAAATGATAACCCTCCAACTGAATTGCTTGGCATCAAGGATAATTTGCTTCCTAATTTTCATGTATATATGACACACATTGTATTGTTGTTTCTAGAATTTGAGCATTATATTTGCTTACATTTCATTGATTTAAACAAAGACAAAGAAATTGAAACATCTGGGTTAAATTTAATTGAAAAACACATTTGTAGGAGACATTAGACACTGAGATTGTGCCATACGTTGTCTTATACAACATTATCCATGTGCACAAAGACAAGAAATTTAGAAATTTAAATAATTTTAATATGGCTTCTTGAAATTTCTTTCAAAGTATATTTCTCTATTGAGTCTATTATTTTCTAAGTTTGACTTCCTGAAAGAATATAAACTAATTTTTTCTATCTTTTCATTTGGACATATTTCATAGGCCTTTAAAGCATAGCTTATGGGTTTTAGAGATCTGAATTTTATATTCATGTTATTCGGGCAATTTTATTTATTTATTATATGTCCTGTTTGCATATTCTCTAAGACGCATTCAACTGTGAAATTATATGATTCAATTTATGCTATTACACAAGAGAGTGTAGTAAGAATCCATTATAAAAAAATGGCCAGGTTGAAAAAAAGATGAATTTGAAAAGAGGGTAAAGAGAAAACCAGAATGTGAAATCAGGGAAGCAGACTTGAAATTACTGTTTTAACACCCTTAAATTACAGTACCTATGTATATAAAACAGAAATAAGAAAACCTACTTCAGAAGATTTTACTTAGCTTAAGTAACTTGGAAGTAATTGAGATAAATTATGGGTATGCATGACAACATAGAAAAAAATAAGCTGGATCAAGAAATCCAGAAAGTTCTCTAAAAAAGAAACAACTTTCCTGGAAATGAGTTTGTATGTAATAGATTTGATGTAACTCTATAATCTGAAACTATGGCAATTGTAAGCCATTTATTTCTACATTTTGCCAGTGTTCCTGACAAAACATGGATTATTTAAACCCTTTTAACATGGAGAACATCTGATTGGAATGTGCTTTGAAACCATTTCTTACCAAATTGGAAAAGCTTAAAAAACATCAATTATTTTACAAATCCTTTCTAATATTTCTTAGCTACTTCAAACATGGTAAGGCAATTGTGCTACATGATCAATTGATCAGTATTTCTGATTGTGACTTCCTTAAAATTCTTTCCAGTAACTTAAAAATCCTCTTGTATGAGATGATAGAAACGTTTCTTTCACATGCTTTTAGAGATTTTTACTCCTTTGGCTGAGAAGTCTAGAAGGAAGAAAATATTGGTATTGTTGAGAATCGTGAAAAAAATTGGTGGCACTCTGGCTAATGATCTTATTTATTTAATTTTATCTTAGTTGGTAACTCAACACTACTTGAATGTTTAGGAATTGTAGAGAAATCAATGACAATGTGTAGAATAGAATGTGCCAATATCTTACATTTGTAGCATTGTACCTTTCCGTAGCTATGTACTGTACTTTGAACTTCAGGAAGCCAATTATGCTCTTTATGTATTAGCTTTAACTTACCTCAAATGGTAGAGTTAGAAACATACCAGGGGATTCCAATTCAATCCCATCGAGGTGGCATGTACCAATGCCATCTCACTAGTCCCGGTGATTAATTTCTGTTCACAATTGATCATAATGATAGGACTAAGAACCAAAGGGATCACATAAACAAAAATAGTGTCTGCAAATACTAGCTGATAGAATAAAAAAGGGAGAGAACGATGCAACATGGGAAGTGAGATACACAGCAGACTCATAGAATGGCAGATGTCCTAAACAGCACTCTGGCCTCAGAATCAGCCATTAAGGCATGCGGATCTGGCTGAAAAGCCCATGAGAGTATTTTAGGCATGGAAAGCCAAGACACTCTGGGGGGGAAAAAAAAAAAAAAAAACTTAAATGAAAGATCTCTGCGAGTGAGATCCCAGTGGAAAGAACGGGTCATCAAAGAAGGAGGTACCTTTCTCTGAAGGGAGGAGAGAACTTCCACTTTGACCATGGCCTTGTCTAAATATGATCAGCATCGGTGAACTCAGGGGCCTTCCATAGCCTTGGCAGCTCATGACAAGAGCCTAGGGTGATTACTGATGCCATAAAAAAGAGTGTCAATTTATTAAGTCAACAACAGGAGTCACTGTGCACTTACTTCTCATGTAGGATCTTTGTCCTTAGTGTGCTGTACATTGAGATTTAATGCTATAACGAGTACTCAAACAGTATTTTTCACTTTCTGTTTCTGTGTGGGAGCAAACTGTTGAAATCTTTACTTAAAGTATGCTAAACTGATCTTCTGTATATAAAGAGAATCGAAAATGAATCATGATGTGAATGGAAGGGGAGAAGGAGTGGGAAAGGGGAGGGTTGCGGGTGGGAGGGACGTTATTGGGGGGAAGCCATTGTAATCCATAAGTTGTACTTTGGAAATTTATATTCATTAAATAAAAGTTAAAGAAATCATTAAAATGTATTTTTAATAGCTTCTACATGAGTTGGTTATTGGAAGTCCTAAAAGAGATATGAGAACTCACAGAAAGACTGAGCTCAGTATTGCGTTCACAGGGAGCTATCTAAAAATGTTAGCCATTGTTACTTATAAGAAATGCTGAATATGAATAATTTTCATGTTTCAGGTGTGCAAAGAATGTGGAAATACTGACTTTTGAGGAGTTATTCTTTCAATTATTTAGGACAATTTATATTAGACTCAGAGATGTATCAAATAGTTGATTATTGGTTAAGCACTTGTCAGCTACCATAATTTGGTAAAATGTTTTCTTCTATTTCACTAAGCATTGTCCTCATCAAAATTACTTTTACAAAAATAAGTTATTTACAATCTATAATTGCATCTTTAGACCACTGAATTGTATATATCGGAAGCTAAGCAGAAAAAAATAACTCCTTCTCATAGAAAACAATTAGTGACAACTTAGAATTCTCTTTTCCTCAGAATTGTAGAGTTCCAATCCTCCAGAAGTGTTGACTGGAGTCTACAGAATGGAATCCTCATCTGTATCACATGTTTTGCCCATAATCTCAAACATCAAACCCAAATGTATCTTTTCTTTCTCTCTCTGTGTCTCTCTCTCTTTCATTATCCATATATCCCCCCCACCACCAAGACTTTTTGCAAGATTAATTGCATTGTCCCCAAAGTAAATGGTTGAAAGTGTTTATATATAATTTATGTTAAGAAAATTATAGGTTAAATTGGATGATAAATCAGAAAATCTGAAACAAGTAGTATAAATTTACCAAATACATTTATTTACACTCAATATTACAAAGTTATATTAGTTGTTTGGTTAAACAGTAAGTGCATTTGAATTTACTGATCTATTTGATAGTGATACATTACTAACAGATACAGGACTTCACATACCAGTTTTTGTGATGAGAACACTATAAATCTACTCCTAGTGATTTTGAAAATGCAATACACTGTTATTACCTAAGGTCATATTGTACAATTTATCCTTTCTATCTAATTGATATTATGTGTCTTTGACAATTAACTGCTCAACCTCCCTAACTCCTCAGCCCTTGATTACCATCATTCTACTTTCTATTTCAGATTTTTAAATTCCACAGGTAAATGAGAACGACTCATTCTGTGCATGACATTTTATTTAACATTATGTCCTTCTAGTTCATATAGTTGAAACAAGTGACAGGACTTCCTACTTTTTTTAAGTTTGAATATGATATGCCCCACATTTCCTTTATGCATTCATCCACTGATGAATACACAACGTGATTCAATATCTGTGAAACTCTAGGTAATGCTGAAGTGAAATTTAAGTTTAGATGTCTCTTAGACATAGTGATTTCATTTTATTTGCATTTATACCAGCTACTGGGATTTCAGGATCATGATATTTCTATTTATATATTTTTTAAATGTCCATATTGTTCTCCACAATGACTTAATACTGAAGATGTAAGCTTCCAAATTAATAAATATCAAACTTTAGAGGTATTTTTAGCATCTATTCTCCTTATTCCACTTTTAAATTATTAACCACTGTTCATTACTTCCAAAATGTTATTTTAAGACAAAACTGCTTTTGTTTTTGACAAATGTTCCTTACTTTCTGTTTTAGATCTAATTTCTGACTGATTAAATATTTTCCTGAGTCTGCTGACAATCATTACTCTATGCCTGCATAAACCTAATCTCACACAAAAGCCTTTAATTGTACACACACCACAAATTAAACTTGTGTATGATGTGCATTAACATGTATTCATTTGGAAACTACCATTTCAAAAGCAATATCTTTAGTTAATGAAAGTAACCAAAAATCTGTTGAAATTTTGTGGGAAACAAAATTTCCCCATAAAATTGGAGTGATATTGTTGATGTCATCCTTGTGCAGTTCTGCTTGATTTGTAAGAACTTGGTGTGTAAAAATGCAGCAGCCATCCTGAATACATAAGGCAAGAAGCATGAAGAGAAATCAATGTGTCGAAAGATGAAACTAGGAACAAATACTAATGTTTTGTGTCCTAAATGGCATTTTTAACTAACATGATCCCTGCAAATAGTTACCTATTTCTTTATATTATAGTATACAAGAAAAATCCTGTGTAGATATCATAGCTGTTGTTTGCTTGTTTTTTAAACCCATGGCCACATTCTCAAGTGTACTCAAGCAAAGCCCCAGTCATTCAAAGCTATCTCTAGACTCTAAATCCTAATATACATTGTCCTTAAATCACCTTGTATTTAAAAATCCTGGTCTTAGTGTTTTCAATAACACCACCTGAACTGAATTGAGTGGAATTATATCAAATTTACTATAGAAAAACACAAATGATAAAGAAATATTCTTTAAATTTCTTCATGAATTCTAGTAATAAAACTCTAGTAATTCTGGCAATAAAGTATAGTATTCTTCATTACATAAAAATTATGGAATTATAACTATTTGGAGTTTGGGATATTTAGAAACATTGTTTGCTTTTGGTGGCCTTTTTAATAACTCCGAAAAAAAAAACTTTTGTATAGATTCATTTCACATACTGAGGCCTCTAAACTTTTCAGGTCCTTTTTGATTTTCATTAAATATTTTTAAATGCGAGTTTAGATGAAGAAAATCTTCTAGGAAATGAAAACTGTAGCTCAGTAACTAAAGGGGTATTTTATATGTTTAATAACAAAGTAGAGATGTAACACTTCAGAATCCCTTCAAGAGAAAATTGGTGTTGTCAGCTCACTTTATCCATATCTGATATCTGAAGTGTACAATATTAATTCAGCCTTTGCCACACATAGCTTTAGAGATAAGTATAGTTAATTTTAGCTCTACTATGATCAATGACATGAGAATTAAATTGCTCATATATGACTATCTATTCCCTTCTGGAATTGTGGAACAAGCAACAAAGACAATATAAAATTTCAGTGTCAAGTTTAAAGTTATCCATTATTCTTACTGACTGATATATGCTATGCCAATGTTGACTGCTCTATTTAAAAAAAAAACTGCAATTTCTTCTTGTTTAAATTAAGAGATAATTTAGAAATGATATTCCTTCTTGTAACTATTAATTTTTACAGCCTAAGTACAATCCAAATAGATTCAACAGGAAAGCTGCTGTAGGAAAAATAAGAGAATCATGAAAAGGAACAGCAAACCAACAAGTAGTAACTTCCTAAAAATTAAATGACTCTGGGGGTGGAGAAGAGCAACTGGCTTGAAAGAAGAAGCCAGTTCCAGAAGTTAGCAGGCCTAAGCCAACTAGTGTTTACATTGCTACTTCTTTCCAGAACGATGAACTAGAACCTAATCTGAGTGCTTAGCTGGAGGACAGTATTAATAAGAGCAAAAGAGAGTAATGATATGAGCACCAAGAAGCTTGTTCCTGAAAGGAAAGAAGCCTTCTGGATATTTTTCTCGCCAAGGTAAAAGATAGAAGTCTGAGATGATATGAAACTTTGGTGCATAATTTGACAGAGTCTTTCAGTTTAATAGCCTAGTATCTTCAATAGAAAACCCTATGAAGAAAAGTTTTTAAGCATACATTTTTCAAGAAAATATTTGTAATATACAAGCAAATATTTGTAAAGTACACCTAAGTCAAGAAATCCAGGAATCCAGGAGCTGGTATTTGTTGCAATGGGTTAAGCCACCACTTATAATGCTAACATCGCATATCCTGGCTGCTTATCATCTGATCCAGCTTCTTACTAAGGCACCTGGAAAGGCAGCAGAAGATTGTCCAGGACCATGCAGGCCCTGCCATTCATGTGGGAGACTCCAGTGATGTCCCTGGCTCCTGGCTTCCACCAGGCTCAATCCAAACCACTGTGGCAGTTTAGGGACTTACCTAGCAAATAGAAGATCCCTAACTCTGTCTCTTGTTCTCTTTCTCTGTCACTCTGTCTTTCAAATAATAAACAAACAAACAAACAGATAAATCCTTTTTAAGCAAAGGATAGAATTGGTCATCTATGGAATATAAGAAAAAATCACACTATTATTAGAATCATTGAACCAACATCTGTGCTCTATCTCATTATGCCATCTTTCTGCACCATCACTTACAGAAAACCACTAATGTAATTTATGAGTTCTTTAGTGTATTCCTTAGCAATTTATACCTACATGAGCATCCTTTAAATAACATATTGTTTAGCTTTGCTTCTATTTCGTCATTATAAATATGATTTCATACCACATGGAAAGTTCCAAGGCTGACATTTTTTTCTTCCTAATCAGAATGTATTTATAAGATTCATAAAGATATAGTTAAATTTCTTTTGAATGGGTGTAACTTCTGGTGGAGATTAGTAATTTTTTCTAGCATATATAGCTCTGAAAGAATTTGGGGGAGCATTGAACTAATTTCATACACAAATGGCTATTTCTGCACATTCCAACTCTGAAGTTTTATTGAAAGTTTTCAAACTATAAAGAAAATTTTAATGCATCAAGTGATTTAAGAAAAATATCAAATGACATTTTAAGAGGTATAAAATTTATACTGCAATTAACTGAACTGTCTGATTCAAAGGTTCATCCTGACCTAAATAACAAGATTATTGCTTGCTTGGCTATTTGGAAATCCATAGGAAGAGTCATTAGTTCCTGTAATTTTTTGTCTAAATTAGCATAATTATTTAAAATACTAATTATTTAATGCTTTGGTGGAACTCTGAACTATAATCAAAATAAGTGGCAATCTTTGATTTCTTCCTGATTAATTCATCAGAAAATACCATTCTAAATTGTCAAAATCTGTCTTAAAATCATATCGTTTAGAGCTCCCAAGAGAATACAGGAAAATAAGAGTGTGTGGTTTTTTTTTTTTTTTTTTACTCACAGGATTGTTTTATGAGATAATGATAATCATACTTAGTTTACTGAAAAGACATTCTTATGGATGATAGTATTGAGGAAATAAGCTTTAGAAAACTTGTTTTGTGTTAAGAAAATACAGAATCTGTAGCTTTGCTATGGATACATAGCCAGTCAGCCAACGTTACTCATACTTATTGGTGAAAGCTGTTTTTCAAGTGTGTTTCTATGATGGAAAATACAACAAGCATCCATCTAGAAACATTTTTCAACAGAAAAGATAAATGGCAATGGTAATTTCTTTTTAAAAATGTAGAGCAACCATGCTTGATAAAACTAAAGAAAATGAAGTTTAAATTATCCTATAAATTCCATCTGCAACTCCATGTACTTCAGAGAACATACAACTGTTGATTTGTTTGATTATGAGTGTTAGAAAGAATTAAAGTTATTTGCAAAATAATCTGTAGAATGGACCAAAAAAAAATCTGAAGTTTCACTCTCTTGCTGGTTGCTGGCTAGATCTTTATGAGATGTCTAAGGAACTTGAACTGTGATTGAACAGGTTAGAAAACCAGGCTGGCAGCACTGTCATTATATATTCTTTATCTCTGTGGAGAAGTCTCCTGGGGCTACTGTTAATCTGCACATTTTTGTGTTCTGCATCTGCAGACACTCATTTTACTCTTAGACCACCTTTTATTTCCCCGGAGCATTACTGAGGATTTTTTTCAGTTTTTAGCAGCAAGAGACTCTGTGGTTATGTCCCAACACCAAGATCATTTTAATCTGAGGTCAATACATACACAGAGGGCAAGTTTGTGGAAAGTGATGTTATCATTGAAGAATGAAAGATAATTTTCCCCTATGTGTTTATATGTATTCATCTCAGGGGCTGTATGAATCAGACAAAAGCAAGGATTTCTAAAGCACTGTAAATCACACAAAAACATCATGGTGTTAAAAAGTAAATTCTAAATAAACCTGAATCAAACATTGGCATCTGACTACGTAGAACAATAGAATTATGCCTGCTCATCCACATACAGTTAAATATATATTTACAAAAGTTTAGGATCGCAACTATAAAATATATGACCACAACAATATCACACAGACACCCAAACCAAATTTTCTATATTAGTGCCAAAATTATTCAGTTTAATTAAGCAATCTTGTACTGTTGTGTAGATTCTGATACATTTATGAAGCATATAATATTGAATGCATAGAAAGTGAGTTTTGAAGAGATACAAAGATTACTTAGTTATATCTTAAACACAATATTTATTTTGGAATGCTTTCTATATTTATAGAAATGTTGGTGAGATAGAACATAGGGCTTCCATATCCTCGCCGCAGTTTCTCCTGGTATTAAAACTTACATAGCTATAATACATATGCAAACTCTAAGATTTAAAGTTGGCACCCTGATTTTCACAAAACTTTGCATTTTTTTATTTTGTCTTCTTTTCACTGTGTGCTTTTTCTTTTCTGGAACCCAAACAAGGATTCCATGTTCCAATTTGTTGCATCTCCTTGGTCTCCCTGGACTGTGAAAGTTTATCTATCACTACTGGACTTTCATGATCGTAACAGCTTTGAAGACAGTCCCTCAATTGAGGAGTGTCTGATGTCTTCCTGTCTAGGTTAATTGCCTTTCTTACCTAATTATATTAAGTGATGCATCTTGTGATAGACTTTAGTAGGCAGATAGGCTTATGAATGTATGACTACATGGATACAGAAAGGTAGACGATAGCTATATGTAGACATAGATAAACAGATAACATTGATATGTAGGTATGCATGTGTTAGCTTGCAAACATACTTTATTTTTATGTGTGCCATGAAGCACACATAGAGCTTCATTGTAGGAGCTATTCACCAATAAAAAGAATCATACCTGCTAGGAGAAAGGACACAATTAGGTTCACTGGTGATAGTAAACTTAACCACTTGATTGAGATGTTGCTTGCCAGATCTCTTCACTACAAGTTTCTGTTGTTTTCCTTTCCCTAGTCTGAACAAGAGCCACTGACAATATTCCACACTAACTATGGAATAGAAATTAAAATCCACCTCTCAGAGAGCACAGTATCTAGAATTTTTATAAAGGAGATTTATCTCTTCTCCCCATTTGTTTTAGGTATTTACTTATTTGTTTTCCTAACATTTGTATCAATAGATTCTTGTTCATTTTATATTTTGTTATAACCCAAGTGTATATCAATTACTTTTCTATTCAGTTGTTTCAAATGTGCCAGTATAAATTCCTGCCAGTTCCTCTTCTTTTCTTTGATATGAATATTCTTTTGGTTTTTTGAGAACTACTTCATTTTATGACACTAACAAATATTTCAAGCTCATCATGCATATTCCTTATGCAAAAAATCAACACAATAATCAGTTATTTCTCCAAGGTGGCATGATTCCTTATTGGAAATCAATATTTAGAAATAAAGACCTATTAGGAAGTGTTAACACTTCTATATGCACGATGAGCTCAAAATATTTGTTAGTGTCATAAAATGAAGTAGTTCTCAAAAAACCAAAAGAATATTCATATCAAAGAAAAGAAGAGGAACTGGCAGGAATTTATACTGGCATCTCCCGCTCCCTCTCCCATTCCATTCACATCATGATTCATTTTCAATTATCTTTATATACAGAAGATCGATTTAGTATATATTAAGTAAAGATTTCATCCGTTTGCACCCACACAGAACATGGAGTGTAAAATACTGTTTCAGTACTAGTTATAGCATTACTTTACATTGGACAACACATTAAGGACAGATCCCACATGAGAAGTAAGTACACCGTGACTCCTGTTGTTGACTTAACAATTTGACACTCTTGTTTATGGTGTCAGTAATCTCCCTAGGCTCTAATCATGAGTTGCCAAGGCTATGGAAGCCTTTTGAGTTCGCCAACTTAGATCTTATTCCGACAGGGTCATAGTCAAAGTGGAAGTTCACGCCTCCCTTCAGAGAAAGGTACCTCCTTCTTTGATGGCCCTGTTCTTTCCACTGGGATCTCACTCCCAGAGATATTTCATTTAGGTCTTCATTTTTTTTTCCAGGATGTCTTGGCTTTCCATGCCTGAAAAATACTCTCATGGGCTCTTCAGCCAATGCCTTAAGGGCTGATTCTGAGGCCAGAGTACTATTTAGGACATCTGCCATTCTATGAGTCTGCTGTGTATCGCCCTTCCCATGTTGAATCGTTCTCTCCCATTTTGATTCTATCAGTTAGTATTAGCAGACACTAGTCTTGTTTGTGTGATCCCTTTACTTAAAAGTCAGAGTTACACAGAGAGAGGAGAGGCAGACAGAGAGAGAGAGAGGTCTTCCAACTGCTGGTTCACTCCCCAATTGGCCACAACAGCTGGAGCTGCACCAATACGAAGCCAGGAGCCAGGAGCTTCTTCCGGGTCTCCCACATGGGTGCAGGGGCCCAAGGACTTGGGCCATCTTATACTGCTTTCCCATGCCATAACAGAGAGCTGGATCAGAAGTGGAGCAACCAGGACTCTAACTGGAGCTCATATGGGATGCTGGCACTTCAGGCCAGGGTATTAACGTGCTGTGCTACAGAGCAGGCCCCTAAAGTTAATTTGTTATGCTGTAAAGTACTGTGTCTTTTGACACATACAAAAAATGTCTTCTGCCAAAAACTTCATAATATACTGATAAAATTGTACAATTTACATATGTTATATACATACATCTGTGATACTGTATTCTGGTCTTCTTTGCTGAGTAAATAAATGTTCTTCCTTTTAAGATTTGGCTTTGTTGTTCAGTCTACTTGATTCAGAAACCTTTAGGACTTCTTGCCCCTAGCTAGGATCCATTTTATCTGTGTAGCATATGATGTCAGTTTATATGTATGTTTTCATGTTGTACAACATGTAAACTTCTGGACAACAGTGCTGACAGCAGAAGCTGGAAGCATCATAGCTGATGACCATTCATGCTATTGATATTAATAATAATTGTTCATGTGTTTCCTACAGTAAGACAAAACCATGATCACTTGGTGGAGTTCCTGTTTTTACCTTCTTTTGTCAAGATTTTTGTATTTTCCTTTTTTCTTGACACTCTATGTTTTTTAATAAAATTGTTCGCAGCCTTCTCCTAGTTCTCAGGTTACTTCTACTTATATGTTTTCAATGTTGACATTGACAAATCGTCTCACCATAGAATTCAGAAAACACATTCTCTCAGGGGACTCTCAGCTCTGCTTAAAATAACTGTACCAAGTACACATTAATAACAAATAAAAATTCATCCCCACCCAATTTTAATCAGTGACTTGTATATTTTCATATTTAACTACCTACAAAAAAATCTCATAACACAAATATTTTAAACTCATCATTACCTAACAATGATTTTGACAAAAACTACTCATCCTCCTCTATTTATCATATTTATTGTCAATGTGATATATTCTCCTAAGCCAGAAAACCAAGACACTCATTTTAAAATCAGGAATGCATTTTCAGTAATTTCTTTTCAAATTCCACTCTCTGTATAGTCCATTTGTTCTACTATGCTTTCATTAGCAAAGATTTAATCCTATTGCCGATGTTAATATATTGATCTTACCTACATTTTATACTCTGTTATGCCTGGTCTACCACTATTGATACTTACTGTCTACTACACAAACACATCACCTTTGTGGCCACCCTGTTCCCCTTTGCCACACTGTTGAATTGATTCACTCATTCAGAAGATGAATATAAACATACTATCATTACATAAAACATAAAGATGACACTAGTTAATTGGCCCATCCTAATTTCAAAACAACTTGAAAGCTGCTGCTAGATTTTTTAACAAGTTTTAAAATTATTATTATCGTTGAGTTGGAACATTTGTTGATCATTCTTTTCTCCTTCCTCCCTCCCTCCCTTCCTCCCCCTTCCTTCCTTCTTTCCTTCCTTCCTTCTTTCCATCTTCCCTCCCCACTCCTTCCTCCCTTCCTCTCTTCCTCCCTTCTTCCCTTCCCTCCCTCCCTCCTTCCTTCCTTCCTTCCTTCCTTCCTTCCTTCCTTCCTTCCTTCCTTTCCTTGTTTCTTTCTTCCTTTCTTTCTTCTTTTCTTGGATAGAAAGACAGTTAATTACCATTCATTGTTTTACCTGCAGAATGACCACAATGTTTGGCACTGGGCTGGGCCAAGAGAAATGAACTCAATACAGTACACCCACCGGGATGATGGATATCTAATCATTTGAGCCATCACCATTGCCTTCAAGGGTTTTCATTAGCAGGAACCTGAATTCAAAAGATAGAGTTGCATATCAGACCAAGGTATTCCAACATAGGACATAAGCATCTTAATTGTTAGGTCAATGTCTGTCTCCATGCTGTTAGCTTTTAAATTTGTTCATGTAAAAAGAAGTATATGATTTATTTATGACCAGTATTATCACAGATTTTTATATTTTTTCTGAAAATCATTTTTCATTTTCAAGAAATCATTCAGTAATGTAGACACTGAGTAAAGATGGACTCCTTTATCTTATTTTTTAAAAATCATTTACTTAATGTGTATATGTGTGTATTTGTGTGTTTGTGCACTGGGTAAAAGAGCAGATCACTCTTTGTTATTGTGGAATTTTGTTGTAATCTATTTTTTTAGTGGTTTGCAATTGTTCTTGATTCAATTAAAATTCCATTATTTACAAAAGTACCCATGTTTGGAGGGGATTGATGAGTTAAGATTATAGCACTGTATTTTATTCTTTTTGATTAAGAATCAAACCTAGATAGAAATTATACAAAAAATTTAGAGAAGAGGGAAGCACATACAATTTTAAAGGCATGCAAAAAACTATTGGGACCTACCTATACAGTAAGTTGAGGACATGATCAGTGCTAGGCTGAGTTACACTGCAGGTCAAGAAGGGGAAATTATGAGCCTGATATACAAATGCTAATTGGTTTTTAATAGATTTCCCTTTTTAAAAAAAGCTTTATATTTACAGAAAAAATATGAAAATAGTATACAGAGTACTTATTTACCCTATATTCAGTTTCTATTAATATGGCATATTTGTTATAATAGATAAATCACTGTTGACATATTATTAACTGTAATGATAATTCATTCATATGTCCTTGTTTTTTACTTACTGTCCCTTTTCTGTACCCCAGTCCTATCCAAGGTATCATGCTGGATATAGTTGTCATTGTTCCTTAAGCTGTGCTTGTCTACTGCATTTTCTCAGACTTTCACTGTTTTGATAACATTGACAGTTTCCCCAATTAATTTTTTTAATTCTAGTTAAGTAAAAACTTCAAAGAATAGCTCATTTGTGAGAAAAAAAATCTCTTTATGATTTCCAGATTCTGATAATGCTAAATATACTTATAAAAAAATTCAGCCCATATACATGTCAAGAATCTTCAGAGGGAAAATCAGATAAAAGCCTGTAGTAATTACATGATTCTATAAAGAATACAATTTTATACCTTCCTTTACTTGGCCTTAGGCAATAGGAACCAAGTTAAAATTTGTGCTTAGGGGGTTCTTATTTATTGGGCATTACAGCCCTATTTTTCAAAAGAAAAAATACAAATAAATTGGTTCATTGAATATTTTTTCTTTCAATATACACAATTATGTCCTATTTCTCTTTCCTGAAATCAAGCAAATATTTTGAGACACAGAAAGTCTTGAGAGGTATTGCAGGAAATAACAGAAAATGTTTGTTGTTAGGGAATCATTTCTTTGTATGATGAGAATTGTTATGAGGATAACAGACTTCCTCTGTGACTGAGCAAGCACAAACGCATTAAGTGCCTACTGTCTGCCAGTAAAGTGGGAAAATTAATACGTATGGCCTTTGTCCAAAGATAACAGTCCCGTGATTTGGTCATATGTACTCCAACTACCAGTAATTATTGAGTGTCTACTCTCTGCTAAAATCTGAAACAGGCTTTAAATATTTAAACAGTCATTATTAACAGAGAGAGTGCAACTGTTACGGAGGAGAGAAGTTTTATCAAATTTTTCCATAAATACGTGCTTGTTTCTATAGATGTATAGTGAGAGTAGCACCTCAATCTGCTTTTTTAAGAAAAGTCAAATATGTATTCACATCTAACATTCTAAAAGAAATACCTGCCCTGTCATTGTCCCCAAAAGTGAAATCTAACTTCTTTTGATGATTTTGAGCCAGAACTGGGAATAAAAATCAAAATTGTGTGTATGAATTCTGGCCAAGATGTGATTTTGTAATGCAGACAGCACATCACACAGAAGCCTGGTGTTCATCTTATGCCATCTTAAAAATGAGCATTATATGAAATTGTATTAGCAACTCTTCTTATTTAAACAGATGTTGTGCCTGATATAAATTATTCTTTTAGAATTTCTCACATATGTCAAAGTATTTATCACAGATTAACTGCATGAACTTGCATGCTATTACCAAACTTTGAGTGTGAAAATGGATAGATGTATTTTCACAGCTCTGATAAAAAGATATAAAAAAGTATAATTATACTTCAGATAAGAAAAACTATATTTAAAAAACTTAACAACATACTAAATGCAAAAAATGGAACATCCTCTGCTTGCTCTGTTACTTTTCCTTGCACTGAAAAGTAATTGGTGCTGGAAAGTACTATTTAAAATTATTATGTGTTACATTAGAAATGCACCTTAACACTAAATATTTTATAAGAATTACTATCTTTCTATCTATCTACCTGTCTATCTACCTCTCTATCTATCTATGTGTTGTTTGTGCTCTTTTCTAACTTCTGACTGTCTTATATCCTTCACAAGTAGATTTTTAGCTCCAGACATTTCCTAAAATACTATATTTAAACTCATTTTTGTATTGTTGGTTTGTTAAAATTATCCAACACATGCTCCAAAACCTAAGTTAGAATCAACTCACCATTAGATAATTTAAAGCAGCACAAGAAAATAGTGTTCTCTTAAATGAATTTATCTGGATTCAATATGTTCTTATGTCTTATTTTAATAATTTCCTAGATTATGATTAATATTTTACCCATGAAATTCCTGAGAATAATTGCTTATTTTAAATTTATATGGCTTTCAAAATACATGCAGTAATTTGTGCATATTATTAAAAAGAGATAGGCTTGCTATTAACTTCAGATATTACTTTTGCTGGCATGATTTCAAAGACAGCTTGTAATTTTTTTAACTAAACCAGAACAGGCTAACATAAAAAGAAAAAAATTATATTTCATTTTTAATTTATTCTATGGGTTTTTTATTTGTTTTTAAAGTAAGGCAAATGGGAAAAAAATCAATGTAATATTATATTGCTTCCATATAAACTCTTTTTTTCAGCCTGGCAAGGTTATGTTACCATGGCAACATAAGTCTGCACTTTAAACAATTTCTATCTTAACTGTTCTTCTGCTTATACTGAGTGATTTCTTCAAAAATAGGACTCATGGGGGTGTAGCATTGAGAAATGTTATTCCCTATAAGGATATATATCCACATAATTTTTTAGGAATAACTCTAGTACAGAGTTTAATTAGATATAAATGTTATCAACCTTTTTTTCTCTTATTAAAGAGTGTTCTACTTTTTAAAGACTGAGTGCCTTAAAACTTTTATTTAATCTTCTTTTTAAAATAAAAGCACAGTACTGTCCCAGGCAGAGTCAAATGTAAGGAAATATAAGATGAAGTATCCTAAAACAGAAATCAGCAGACTACACTGAAACTAATACCAACGTGTTTAGATTTTACGAGTGAGTTTAAAAATATACGTCAGCAAGTATAAACTTATATAAAATTTACACATTATACTTTTATAAGTCAAAATTGGTGAATCACTTTTATTAAATTGCTAAAATAGTAAATTTTACCATGTTTGGATATATTAAAGTTAATGAGGTTTAAGTCTTAATATATATACGTATATCAAAGTGATAATAGTCATACACTATTTCCATTATTCTCTCACATTTAAAAAATTGTGATAGTTAATTTTATAAAAACTTTGCATTTTGATGCTTTTTATCTTCTTTATCTAATATCAAGCAATGTCAGTTCACTCACATATGAAGATGATATTGTTCAGTCAACTTGATATGGCTGGTTTCCACTCAAGTGTTTTTCTTGGGCAGTTGGTAATATGCCAAACTTTCCCATAGGAAAGAATGTTAATTTTGTATTATAAATCTGTCCCTACCTACATGATTTGAGGCCACTCACTCAAACTTTATGCTTAATTTCTTAACTTCCAATTTTGAGATAATTATAATAATCACCTTGATTTGTTATTATATCAAATGCAAATAAATATAACATGTTATTAGCCAATTTGGGTTGAATCCAGTCAGATTGTGTGAATTAAACAACGGTAGTTTATTTATTCACAGTCTGGAAGCCAGAATTCCAAGTTCAAGATGCCCACAGGTTTGGTTTCTAGTGGACCCTTTCTTCTGGACTAGCAGATGGTGGCCTTCTTACTGTGTCCTCCTGATGCGGTTGATTTTTCCTGAGAGGATTCATTCTGAGAGGAGGAGCATGGTGGGGGCAATAGGCATGGGGTCACCACACAGACCCCGAGAGCTGGGTGAAACCGGGCAAGAGGCAAGCAGCCTGCAGACTTGTTTATTTCAGTTGCTACAGCTGCTTATATAGCCAAGGCAGCCAATCCGGTCAAGGGGCAGTCTATGCCCTAACCAATCACAGCCTGCTGCCAGTCAGACTCTTGTTGCCAGGCGGTTTCTGAAACCATCCAATCACAGCCTACTGTCAGTCAGGCTCTGTTGTCATGTGGTTTCTGAAGCCATCCAATCAAGGCCTGTTGCCAGGTAGTTTCTGTTGTCAGCGGCCATCTTGGCATGACCTTCTCACCTCAGCAGCCATCTTGGCATGACTTTTTCACCTCCTCATTCCACCACATCCTTCCATGGCTTTCTTCTTTGCACAGTTGTCTGATTTTACTTCCACTTCTCAGTAGGCTATCACTCTTATGAGGTTAAAGCCCCATTCTTTATGACTTCTTGTAAACTTTAGGTCTCCCTATAGCATTTATCTCCAAATATAGATCTATAAGGGTTTATAGATACAAAGAATGAGTTTTATGAGGACACAATTCAGTCCATATCATCAGTGGTTAGCAAACTATTTTTAAAATATTTATTCATTTATTTGAAAAGCAGAGAGATATAGAGGGAAATGCAACAGCCAGGACCAGGTCAGATTGAAGCCAGAAGCTAGGATTTTCATCTGGGTTTTCCACATAAGGGCAGGAACCCAAGCACATAGGCGATTATGAGTTGTCTCCCCAGAGTATTAGCAGGAACCTGCATGGGATGTGGAGAGACTGGGACTCAAACCAGGCACTCTATCATGGGAAGCAGATGTTTCAGACAATGACTTAAGCTGCTGCACCCAATGTCAGTCAAATCATAATTACAGAATAGATACTGATAACTTTTTTATTTCTGTGTGCTTTCACTTATGAGAATAGGGTTTCCCCTTACAACTGACTGACCAGGAAGCCAAACTATTCCATCAAAGTAATAAACTAAATATACAAGCTTTTTCCAATAATATTACAATCAACTAAATGGACCATGCAACTTTGAATGAAGAAAAATACTTAATTTTTTAATATCTCCTAAGAGCTGTGATTCATTATCATTTTATATGGATTATATTTCTCAACTAATATTTTTCTCTTAATCATTATGCAATTTTATTCAGTAATTTCAACTAAGTGTACCATCTTTATTTCCATCCTTCCTGGCTTCATGACATGCTTATCATTCCATATTCAATCCACAGTGTGGATTCATCACCATCTTTCTTTCTTCTAAATGTGTACTAGTAATTGGTAAAACAGAACCCATTTGTTTTTCAGTGTAGATACAGAAGACGTATTTCACAGGGAATAAGGAAACCTAAGGAGGGTATTGCTTGGTCTCTACTTTAGGGATGACCGTCTAAACCTTTCATGGATGAAGTAGAAAGTACTGCTAAAAGGGATTTCAAGGTGAGTTGTTTTTTTTTTTTTTTTTTTTTTTTTTTTTTTTTTTTTTTTTTTGACAGGCAGAGTGGACAGTGAGAGAGACAGAGAGAAAGGTCTTCCTTTGCCGTTGGTTCACCCTCCAATGGCCGCCGCGGTCGGCGCGCTGCGGCCGGCGCACCGCGCTGATCCGATGGCAGGAGCCAGGAGCCAGGTGCTTTTCCTGGTCTCCCATGGGGTGCAGGGCCCAAGCACCTGGGCCATCCTCCACTGCACTCCCTGGCCACAGCAGAGGGCTGGCCTGGAAGAGGGGCAACCGGGACAGAATCCGGTGCCCCGACCGGGACTAGAACCCGGTGTGCCGGCGCCGCTAGGCGGAGGATTAGCCTAGTGAGCCGCGGCGCCGGCCTCAAGGTGAGTGGTTTTCTAACGGTTTCCTCCACAGAGGCAAACTTGTCCTTTACCTATTAAACAAGACATAGAATTCTACACTAGACAAAACCAGTTTTAGTCCAAGGATTTTATTTTTCCACACTCAAATCTTTAAATATACTTAAAAGCAAACACAACAATTTCTTTGTACTGAAATATCTTCTTAGTAGAGTGGCAGTGTTTAAAATACCTGTGACCTTGAGGAAATTCATTTCTTGTCCTTGAGAAGAAAGTTTGAGGAGGATATAGCAATTGGTTTGACATGACTAACCTGCCACATGATAGAAACTTGATGACGATAAATGACTTTGGAAAAAATTAATTTGAGGAGTAATGAATCATCGTAAGCTCTACATCACAAGGCAAAGACAATATCCTGGCAACTCCTTCGGAAAATTATAAGATGTTTCACTATTTAGGCAGCAGGTTGATCAGAAAAATTAACAGATCCATGTTTCCTAAAATGAGAGGGCATTTTGTAAGAAGTCAAAAATAAAATAAAAATAATATGAAATTTTATATTTATTTTAAATTACAATGTCTTTTAAAAGTAAATATAAAGAACTGTCATAAGTAACACATTTTGTGGATATGTGTAATTTCAAATTAGACATGGCCAAAAGTCACACATTCAAAAAATAACTATTTTATACCAAGTATTGAACTTAGAATTTGTCTTTATGAGAAATATTATCAATATACACAATGAAATAGGTTTCCTACATTCATTTATATGGCAGTGAAATATTTTTAGAATTAAAAATAATTCATATACAAAGCCACTTCAGTCATGAAAAAAAGAGTATGTTTTAATAATTTTGCCTAAACTAGAAATAACACTAATACATTACAGGTATAAATTATAAGTATTATGTTTGTACTGAACTTACATAGTTATCATCTAAATTTGAGAAGTCAACTTAAATCTTGCACAGATCATTTAGATAGAAAAATACTTTAAAATATAAATCCAAATATATATCTAAAATAATAGCATATAATATGTTTTTTCTGGTGTAGTACTTTAGCCATAAATATCTTTCAAAAACCTTCAGTAAATGCATGCCCTAATACAGATAAATTTCTTATGTCAAATACTAAGAAATTATATTTCTCTTGACTAAATTTTGGCAGTATGTTAGAAACCTTGTCTCCATTAGCAGAAAGATTTGTACAATCAGCTCTGCTTAAAACCAACTGTAATATTTGGCTGTTGGATACCTGTGGATAATTTTTCTGCACTAATCCTCTGATTTTCCCAAAATACATCTCTGTGGGTCTAATACAAAAAAGAATATAATCTTTTGAATGAATTATAGCATTCTCAATTACTTGAACATCTTGAAGTGTCAACCTTGTTTAGATCATATCTAAGAAATTCACCCCTTTTTATCCTAAGAATGTTGTGTCTTTGAATCATGGATCTGTCATTAGTGGCAATGGAATAAATGAAATAGGTGAATCATGATTGTTCTGCTTACTACACTTGATCCGGATATCTGGAAAAAGATTAAGTAGTGTAAACATTTAGGTATTTGCTATTTAATTAATATAAGACCAGGTGACTATTATTCTGTAAGAGTTGTTACTTTCCGTATCTCCAATCATCTTAAGTAATCACTGTGTTAGAGTAAACAATCTATATGAATTATTATAAAAAGTGAAAAATAAGATTAATAAAATAAAATACTTAATGAAGCAAATTATAAAACAGAAGAAACAATATGATATTTATTTGTGTTTGTCAACTGTGTGGGCAACAAAATGCTCTGACATCCAGTTAAACATTCTTCTGGGTGTATCTGCGAGGGTGTTTTTAGAAGCGATTAGTAAACTGAATGAAGAAAATGGACCGCCCAAAATGTTCAAACAAAAAGACAGAAGACGTTTGAATTCTCTCTCTCTCTTTCACTTCCTGATTGTGTTGAGAGACTCTTATAAGCTCTTACAAGCAAATCTACACTCTACATCATCAGCTTTCTTGAACACAGGCCTTCCAACAGCACTATAGGTTTCTCGGGTCTCCAGCTTGCAGATGATAAATCATGAGACTATCCACCCTCTTCAATTTATGAGTCAATTCCTTGTAATAAATCTCATCATGGATATGAAGACAGTTCTAAAAGTCCATGGAGAAATAGAAATACAACCAAAAATTTATTTTGGAGAAAAACTTCTTTGGTGCAAAACTTGTCATTTTCATAATATATGCGAATAGATATTATGTAAGAACTATGCATAGATTTGCAGGAAACTAAGATCTATTTTTAGTTCCATTTTTTCCCATGAATTTTTGAAGTGTTAGGTAGCAAAGTAGACATTAGACTATGTGCATGAGAGGTATTAAAGAAAACAGGAATTTTTGTGTGGTTGAATGAGGAAAGAAAAGTAGAAGCAAGCCTTGGAAGCAGACCAGCATTTGTACATCAAAATCTTGCCCTTGCTCCAGCAACCTTTTAGGTGGTCCCAGTCATTTCCTGGGGCAGCTTAGAGAAATCTTCCTTGCTCTGCACCACGAAGGACTATTAGGTCTAATACTACTGTTCTCATAAAATTCTTGGAGCGATTTCTGGAATTCCACTATGCCCAGAATGCCATCTTACCCAGTAATATCCCAGAAGATGGAATTGGGAGAAAAAAGCATGGGCCCATACCCATGTCTATAAAAATCCCAGTCTGGATGCCTCCAGTTCTTTTCAGAAATGCTTGTCTGGTCTGCCAGGTGTATTCTATTCTGTCAACTTGGCTAACATGCTTACTGCCACTCAGACTCGCTTTTGGAAGTCTTTTCTTGTGCAAAGACAAGGACCTCAGAATCAGTATCATAATATAGATAGAAGATAGATAGATAGTTAGTTAGATAGATAGAGATGCAATTAAAAGTAGATATTAAAATATTGTGAGGGGGCGGCACAGTGGCATAGCAGGTAAAGCTGCTGCCTATAATGCCAGCATCCCATATGGGCTCCGTTTCGAGTCTTGGCTGTTCCACTTCCTATCCAGCTCTCTGCTATGGCCTGGGAAAGCAGTAGAAGATGGCCCAAGGCCGTGGGTCCCTTCACCCATGTGGGAAGACCAAGAAGAGGCTCCTGGCTCTGGGCTTCAGATGGGCACAACTCCAGCTGTTGTGGCCAATTGAGGAGTAAGCCAACGAAAGGAAGACCTCTCTCTCTCTGTCTCTGTCTCTGTTTCTCTCTCTCTTTCAAAGAGTGAAACAGAAGATGGAAGACCTCTCTCTCTTTCTCTCTCTCTCTCTCTGCCTCTCTTCTCTCTCTGTGCAACTCTGACTTTCAAATAAATAAATCTTTAAAAATTGGGGTTTTATTCTGTATATTTATGATTAATTAATTTTGATATTATCAAGGTTTCCTTTCATATACTTTATTGCTTGTTCTCAGTAAGTACTGCAAATTTCCTTATTATATGTATGGTTTCTTTCACTCAAAAGCAAGCTCTGAAACTGACTTTTCCAGAAAAAAATGGATGATACATATTCAATTAATATACTTAAATATCATAGATGTTGCAGGAAGCAAGCTAGTGTCTTGGGTGGTGAAAACGTCACCAGAGCACACAAAGAGCACAACTATATGTATCGAATACACTGAAGGAAGAAGGAATCAGTAGGAAACAAAGTCAGGTAGGGACTGAGTACCCCTGCAACACATGCACTAATCTAAGAAGTATAATGTATGGGGTAGTTTTTTTCTTAATTATTGTGACTGTTGCCATATGTTTATAATGGCGTAGTGGGCAGGGCAGTGAGAGACTCTCTACTACAATACAGGCTATAATAAAAGAAGCATCCTTATAATCGTAATATTTTCTATTTGGGTGAGTTTTCTATGATCGAAGGTTTCATCTCAGGTAGGAAATTTGCATTTCTGGGTGGAGCCTGGGAAACTTATATCCCCCTTTATCTTCAGAGGCTCCATCAAATTCCCTGGGCTACTCTCCACAATAAGATCTCATGGTCAATGTGTGTTGCACTGAATAATATCTTATTGTTGATTTTTGCATCTTTTAATTCTATAAAATATTTAACTCTATATTACAGAGCTCCTGCATACATACAGTGTATGATACAATGTAAATTCATATGATGCTTTTTGTACTATCTGGAAAAAATATTAGATGAAAGGAACATTTATCCTTCTTTTATGGTTAAGAAAGGGAGACAAAATATTTTTAACTAAATTTATTTGGAGGATAGGGAAGCCATCTTCAGTTATGAAAGGATAATTGGTGCCAATGTTGGCCTATGTCTATTAAAATAATATTAGAACTGACAAATATGAAGCAAAAAAATTTAGACACAAAACCATATGGAGCAGAGATCTTTGCTCATTAAGAGAACATAAAATTGAGATGAGATGCATGTTCAACTGGCTTTCTATCAAGAGAAGCTGGAATCCAAGCAGGAAGTGGTCTCACTGAATTACAAACTCAGCATGCTTTTGGGTTATGTAACTCATAGAATTTGTAGGATAGGGTGCTGTAGACTATGGAGATAGGTATGGAGATGGCATTCCATCTGGGCATTCTTATTGTTCTTTATCACATTATGTGTAAGATTTCAAAAAGCAGATCAGATGAGAGCACCTGCCATGATATTTGGTTATGAATACCCATGCACCTCAGGGCAATGTTGTAATACCAGAGTATCCAAAATGAAGAGACACCATAGAGAATTTAAGAAATTCAGTAAGGATTCCAGGAAAACTATGCCTTAGAAGAAAAACAAAACAAAAGTACTATAAATAACATTAGAAAGGAAATAAACCAGCTCTAAAAAGAATTAAAACCTGGGGAGTTTGCAGCACATTGGGGTCATCTGATTCTTGGGACCCCAACTTCCCACATTTGAGTGCTGGTTGAAGTTCCTGACAATCTGTTTCCAAACCAGTCTTGTCAATGCACCTCGCAGGCAGCAGATGAGGTCCAAGGTTCTTCATCACCTGTCATCCATGTAGGAGATTCAACAAGAGTCCCCTGTGCAGGCTTTAGCCTGGCCTATATTTGATAGCCTTTTCCTATCAAATAAATTTTTAAAAAATATTTAGAAGTAAATAAATAAGTAAAATTCAAATGGGATAGAAAAGATTTATTATAAATTTCAATGCTTGGAAGAACAAAATGCAATACTCTTTTAGCATGAAATATGTATACAATGTATAATTCATCATTTTCAGTCCAAAAGCCACACATATGCAAAAACAGAAAATATTCATCAAACGTTTCAATAATTTTATCCTGCTTCAACATTATTTTAACATAATCATGTCATTTATGTAGACTTTATTTCTCTCCTATTTTCAAAATTTTCTATCGATTTTTCTTTTTTTTAATACCTATTGCATGGCCTACATGATTCTTCTATCACTCCATTTCAGTAGATTATTTGCAGTTATTTGGGCAGTCAACCAAATATGAGTGATCTCTCTTTCTATTGGTCAGTCTGTCTCTCCAGCTTTCTGCTTTTCAAATAAAAAATAGGTATTCAAAAATCATCAAAACATAGATATACATAATAATAATTTGAAGACACTATATATGTAACTCTTCCATTGAATATTATAAAACATTGCAGTTTACAGGTGCAAAACAAAAATATAAAATATGGAAGGAAAGAAAAATGATATCAATATGAGTTGGAAGCCTGAATTTTCAAAAACATTTCTCCAAATAAGTGTACAATAATAATGCAACACTAAATCAAAATTTCAAGAAACTATCTCATAAAATACAAAGATAATTCTGATATGCATAGAGATCTACAAAGGAAGGAAACTAAACATAACAATATTGAGAAAGAAGTTCAAAACTGGAGGACTCACATTACTGGATTCAAGATTTATAAAGCAATTGTGATTAAGACAGAACAATATAGGCATTAGAATAGACAAGTTAATCCAATGAAAAAATTAGACAAGGTAGAGAACTCATACATATATGGTCAGTAAAATTAATGTAAAGACAAAGCTACAGGGATTGGTATTGTGGTAAAGCAGGTTAAACTGCTGCCTGATACAGTAGAATCCCATATGGGTGCAGGTTCATGTCTTGGCTGCTTACCTTCGGATCCACCTCTCTCCTGGTGTGCCCGGGAAATCAGCAGAAGATGGCTCAAGTGCTTGGGTGGGTGGGTACCACCCCTCTCATGGGAGACCTGGATGTAGTTCCCATTCCTGGCTTTGGCCGCCAGGCCATTATGGGCGTTTGGGGAGTGAACCAGAAAATGGAAGTTTTCTCAGTCTCCCTTTCTGTATCTTTGTCTATCAAATAAATTAATAAGTCTTTAAAATTACAAAGCTACAGTGTTAGAGCAACTGTATAAAACATTATTTCAAAGAATAAATTGCTGTAGATTTTTCTTTCTGCCAAATTTCAGAAAAGTTACAGCTCTTTTATGGTAATAGCTGTTTCTTTCCATTGAGTTCTTTGCCTCAGGTCCATGAAGATTAAGCTACATGGATGAGGCAGTGTGAGCGACATGAAGGAGGTTTATTAAGCAAAACAGAAAAGCAAAAGGAAAAGCCCCAGCAGCAAAGAGGGATCCCAAATGGTTGGCTGAAGAAGAGGTCATGTTTGGAAATTTTATAAATGTTTTTAAATGGGGAGGTTTCCCTGATTAGTGGCTACATATGTTAAAAAGGTGAAAACCTAGGGAATACTCAGGGAACAGCTGCCACAATCACGTTTTCTGCGTGCTAGGAGGTGAAACTGAAGCCCTCATCATGAGCCACCCAGAGGACAAAACTGGGTAACTCGTGTTACATTATCAGGTTGATAGCATGCTCGTTAGTCGGCGGTTGTCAGAATCTTTGCAGATCCAACCTCATCTGGTGGCTCTGGTGATTGTGCTCTTCTACCTCAAGGCCCCTTGTCCCCCTTTACCTGCCTGTTTTAGAAACCTGCCTGTCTGTTGTCTCTATCAATTCTCACTCTGTGGCTATTGCAAGCCGGAAAGGGACAACACTGAGGGATGACCGTCAGGGCTCCTCCAGAGTCCTCTCTAGCAGTCAGTCCTCTGTAGACTGAAATCTGCAGCTGAGGCTCCATTTACAAGACCATCTGAAAACTGATTGATTCTAGATGAGAGGAACTGAAGTTAGTAAGGCAGCTTAGGATGCATGTGCCAAATGGTAGGATCGAGAATACAACAGGATGGATATATATAAGAGGGGACAGGAGTTACCACAACCAAAATTCCCATTCTAAAACATTTACTTAGTGGTGCCTGCCGTTAGGTCTCTCTTTCTTGATGCATATTTTGACTGGGAAATGCATACTATTTAATGTTTACCTCTCCTGAACCTCTATTAATTCCCCTTTAAAGAAACTGGCTTGCTTCACCAGCCTGACAGCTTGAGCTGGGCAAAAGCACTTGTTTACCCTTTTTTGTCTTTCTCTTCAGCCAGTCACAGGTGCACAGATGGAATGCATGTTTAAATGCCTATCCATGATTGCTGGGCGGTTCCCTATCTCTGATGTGGTCACCCTAGCCAGGAGTAGAGATTCCCAATGGGTGTATCCCTGGAGCCTTTACACGGGCACTGACTTTCTCTAAAATATGTAAAATGTGTATTACCTGGATCTGTTACAAAACACAGGAAAACCTTGATTAAAATGATTAGTGTGCAACATCAATTTATAAACCCATCATGGAACAAAGAGGTAAAAAATCAGATAATCCTGTTATCTGGACTTCTAAAATACAGCAACTATTTTTAAAATAATCTTTCTTCAGAGCTAGCAATGTGGAGCAACAGGTTAAGTTGCCACCTGTAATACCAGCAGGCCATACATACAAGATTGAGTCCTGGCTAGTCCATTTCTGATCCAACTCCCTGCCAATGTGCCTACAAAGGCAGCAGATCATGGCCCAAATGCTCAAGTCCTGCATTCCACATGGGAGACCCAGGTGGATTTCCAGGCTCCTGGTTTCAAATTGACCCAGGCCTGGTTATTGTTGCAATCTGGGAAATGAAACAGTGGGTGAAATACCTCTATGCCTCCATCTGTCTTTGTTTCAAATTAAAATAATAAAAACTACAAAGATAATATTTTTTCTTCTAATCTTATCCAATCTAATATTACATAGTACTCAACTTTCATAAGGTTTTGACAAGATGCATATTCTTTCAGTTCCTCTTTTTATTAAAAAAGAATAGTTCTCTTAACCTTTGTCACCAAGAGTACATTCCCATGGTTTATATCTTTGTCCACATCTTTTTTACCTAATGATTTTAATTCACATCCAGAAACAATCTTCTAACACCACTAAGTTTAGATAAAGGCATTTTTTAAAAGAACATGAAGAATTTTAAAATGAAATTATTTAAAAAAAAATTTTTGGAGGAATTAAGTTGAAACCAAGTACAAAATTATCAGACTAACAAAACTTTGTCAAAAGGCATAGTCCAATATAATGAATTGTAATAATTTTACAGAAGCACAGTGAGGATGGCAAAGACTTAAGACAACCACGGTCACAATAGCAACTCAACAGTTTATAACATTGAGACCATGTAGTTCCATCTGGAATCGACAAGAATGTATAAGTGCTTGACACCACCTGCTGATGGGAATCACAGGCACATTAATGAGATGGAAATCCGTTATTATCCTTCATTCCCCATTTGGTTTTAGGAGTCCTAGGACTGGAATGTTACAGGGATTATTGCATGGTTTTAAATATCTCTGTAATTTTGTCTACTATGGCTTTTATTACCTTGTTGGGTCTCAGGTTTTAAGGAATACTGATTTTTTTTTTTGACAGGCAGAGTGGACAGTGAGAGAGAGAGAGACAGAGAGAAAGGTCTTCTCTTCCATTGGTTCACCCTCCAATGGCCTCCGTGGCCTGTGCGCTGCGGCCGGCACACCACGATGAATTGAAGGCAGGAGCCAGGTGCTTATCCTGGTCTCCCATGGGTTGCAGGGCCCAAGCACTTGGGCCATCCTCCACTGCATTTCTGGGCCACAGCAGAGAGCTGGCCTGGAAGAGGGACAACTGGGACAGAATCCGGCGCCCCGACCAGGACTAGAACCCAGTGTGTGCAGGCAAAGGATTAGCCTATTGAGCCGCGGTACTGGCCAAGAATATTGATTTTGATGGGGAACAGAGGAGAGATTTTTTTTTTAATGTACTGATTTATTTGAAAGGCAGAGTTACAGAGATAAAGAAACAGAAAGGGAGAGGGAGAGAGGTCTTCCATCCACTGATTCAACCACAAATGTCTACAATGGCCTGACTAAAGCCAGGAGCCAGGAGCTTCATCCATGTCTTCCATGTGGGTACAGGGGCACATTGTACTTAGGCCATGTTATGCTGCTTTCCCAGGAATATTGCTAAGGAGCTGGATCAGAAATGAAACCATTGCTGAGATGAGATGGCAGCATTGCATGGGCTGGCTTAACTGGCTACACCATAATGCTGTCTCCTAAGGAGGATGGATTCTTAATATGTACCCTTGGGGCTGGCACTGTGGCATAGTGGGTAAAGCTGCCACCTGCAGTTCCAAAATCCCATGTGGGTGCCTGTTCGAGTCCTGGTTGCTCCACTTCCTAGCCAGCTCTCGTCTGTGGCCTTGGAAAACAATGGAAGATGGTCCAAGTACTTGGGCCCCTGCACCCGCATGGGAGACCTGGAAGAAGCTCCTGGCTCCTGGCTTCGTATTGGTGCAGCTCCAGCTGTTGTGGCCAACTGGGGAGTGAAGCAGCAGTTGGAAAACCTCTCTTTCTTCCTCTGCCTCTCCTCTCTCTGTGTAACTCTGACTTTCAAATAAATAAATCTTTCAAAACAAAAGATGAATCCATACTGATTAGGCTATTACTGTTTTGCCAATTTTTCCTTGTGGGTGCAAGCCTATAGATTAATATCTGGCTCCATAATGGGAAGGTATTTTAATTGCCTTGTTACCTTGAGGACAATTAACCACACAGGCTGAGATTGCTCCTTAGAAGGGATGTTGATCAGGAAGGCATAAAAGTAAATTATCCTAGAGAAACATCAGATTGATTTCAGAGGATCTACAATTAGACTCACAGCAAACTTCACATCAGAAGCCCTACAGGCCAAGAGAGAATGGCGAGATATATTTCAAGCATTTCAGGCATCTAAAGCCAAGATACTGTGGCAAAAAATGTCCTACATGAAGGATCTCTGTGAGACCACAATGGAAAAAAAGTGGCCATCAAAGAAGGATGTATTTTTCTCTGAAGGGAGGTGAGAACTTCTACTTTGCTTATGGCCTTGTCTAAATACTAATGGAGATTGTGGACTCAAAAGGCTGCCATAGCCTTGTCAGCTCATGTCAAGAGCCTTGGGTTATCACTGAAATCATACATAAGACTGTTAATTGTTAAAATAACGACAGGGCTCTCTGTCCACTTACTTTCCATGCAGGACTTCTGTCCTCAATGAGTTGTATTATAAAAATTAACTGTAGAACTTGTTCTCAAAAAATTTTTCAAAAAAATTATCCAACTTCAGCTTGTGAGCAAACTAAAATATGTAGCTGTTTTCCAAAAATGCCTCTCACAATACCGGTAAAAGAATGTAGAAGACCTGGGTGGAAAGAAAGAAGAACACCTCCAGTGTCTAGGAAGAAGACCATTTCCTTTCCTTCTGGTGTTCTTGAGTGTTGATAGCATCTGTGGTAGGAGCTTCTAGAAGCCCCAGTCTACTTCAGTTCTGTCGGTTTATCTAAGTAGGGGACAGAAGACTTTCCAGTGACCCCCATTCATTGCAATTAGCACAAAGCAGCAAACTTCAGGAGATTTTCTAGTATACTCTTGGGTCCATTGGTCAACTTTGAACACTTCTTCTAATATATGGGAATGACTAGTAAACTTCTCCTTTAAGAATGCATGTCTGTCTCCAAAATTGGGAGATAGGAAATATCTTTAACAAGGGCCTCTCTGTCTCTTCAGAAAGGATGAGGGATTTTCCCTGGGGACCTGGTCTGTTATGGCCAGCTTGTAGTAGCTCATGGGCTTGGTCCTGGTCCTCCTCAGTCCTCCTGGGACACAAGTAATGAAATGCTATTGTTTCCACTCATCTACAGCGACATCTGGTATCCTTTCAGTGAAAGGCTCTGCCTGAGAAACAGCCTTGAGAAGGTTATATATCCTGTGGGATATGAGGGTCCTGGCTTCCCTGACCAGGTGGGGATGTAAATGCCATATAAAGTTTACCCCTGAGAGTTTCTGTGGCTTGGAAAGCAGTTTATGTTAGTTTTAATCTCTGTTAGGATCTGATTTAGGAGTAGCATTACATCCTCACAAGTGAGGTCGAAGACTTGGGACAAATTTTTGAAGTCCACAATATATCTGACAGGGTCACCTGAAAATGTGCCCAAGTCTCCTTTTATCTGCCTAAGATCCTGCAGGGAAATGGGAACCTGAGCATGAACACAGTACGGCCTTCAAATCCTCCAGGAATCTTGTCAAGTGGCAGTATGAATAAGGACATGATCATAAATCATATTTTATAAATATAGGCTTAAGGATTCAGATTTTACTGATCTAAGGTCATACTATGAATTTACTTCATATACCAATAAAATCGCATCCATTGACATTCCTATCTCACTTCTCCTAACAACTTAGAGTCCCAAATGGCTTGATAGAAAATAGATCACTTTAACTAAGGCATCCTGTAAAAAGACAAATGTGTATCTATTTTTATATAAATCATTTCTATTGGAAAGATTTTTGCATGTTTCCTAGATCTTCTCTGAGTTACAGAGAAATTTATCTTACCTTTAGCTGAATGGCAACCACATGGAATATACTTGGAGATACGATTTTTATGTATTTCATAGCAGTCCAAATGTAGTCTATTTCCTTTTAAACTTTTTTCAAACCAATGGTATACCTGTGGCATATGTCAATATCAGCATTTCTTTTTTGGCCAGTGACATGGAGTACAACAGCGGTTTGAAATGTACATGTATTCATATCTCAACCCTCAAAAATGTGTCAAACACATGACAAATTAAAAAAACTGAAAAATATATTTAAGAATTGTCAGTGCATCAAAATTTAAATTTCTAATATCAAATTACTTCAAATATACATCAAGAAAACATTCATATATGTTACATGGTGGTATCTCAAACTCAAAATCCTCAAAATGAAAACAATCAAAACATGTGTATTATCCTTTATCCACCTCTGCAGTAAGTGGTGTTGCATTTATTTCAGAGAAGAACCATTATGATCATAGACTTTATAATTTAAATAGGAATAATCTATTCATTTTATTACTTCTAATATTCTATTCAAAATCCATATTACTAGAATGACCTAAGAACATGTTTTGGGCCAAACATGAGAATTAGACAACATCTTATAATAAGACACATTCTCTTATATAGGAAATACAAAACAAAAATGTCATATAGAATTTTAAAAAATCAGTAGCTGAATCTAAGTCAAAGACAAAGCAAACATTCTGAATAGTTATACTATCAGAAAGACTTAAGAACTACAAATATTGGTACTTAAGCACAGGAATTGAGACTGTGGTGATGCTAGACTGAGTAGGATCATATTTTTTAAGGATTTATTTATTTGTTTGGAAGTTAGGGTTGAAGAAAGAGAAGTAGATACAGAGAGAGAAATCTCCCATCCACTGTTCACTCCCCAAATGACCAGAATTACCAAGATTGGGCCATGCTGAAGCCAGAAGCCTCTACCAGGTCTCCCATGTAGTTGCAGTGGCCCAGGGTCTTGGGCCATCTTCTGCTGCTTTCCCAGGCACATTAGCAGGCAGCTGTATCAGAAGTGGAGCAGCCGGGACTGGAACCAGAGCCCACATGGGATGCTGGTGTTGCAGGCAGCAGTTTAACCTGCTGCTCCACGACACCAGCAGCTTGACTGAGTGGGATCTTGAAACTCCTGTTACTTCAAATGTTCACTTAGGGATCTTAAAATCATTGGAAATATCATCTTGGAATTCTGCCCAAATTTGCATTCCTTGCAAATTCTCTAGATTATATGCAATTCTAGTCCATCAGGAAATTATTGAAATTGTATTGAGAAGGTTAAGCATTTCTTTGACATTACATAATAATTTTTGAGTATGTTACTATCTTTAACACTGTGGTTTTTACAAGTAAATATAAATATGTGAAGTATAACAAGAATTTGTTTAAAATTTTTCACAAACTACTTGTCTGACAAATGAATATCCAGAATACAGCAGTAACTCAAAATACTCAATAGCCAAAAAACAACCCATCCAGTTAAGAAATGGGAAAAGAACCTGAATAGACTCTTCTCAAAACAAACAAAAAAAAAAATAAAAATGACCAACAAATATGTGAAAAAATGTTCAGTATCATTAGTTATCAGGAAAATTAAATCAAAAATCACAATGAGATGTCACCTTACCTCTATTGAAATGGTTATTAATCAAAAGAAAATAGCAAATGCTGGCAAGGATGTGTAAAAAGGGTAACTTTTAAACACTATTGGTGGGAATATGAATTAGTGCACCCAGTTTGTAAAGCAATACGAAAATTTGTTAAAAAAAAGAAGCAAGACTTGTCATATGATCCAGCAATTCCACTTCTAGGTATACACCCAACAGAAATTAACTCATTATATGAAAGAGATAATTGTTCCACCATTTTTATAGCAGCCCTGCCCACAATAGCCAAAAAATGGAATCAAGCAAGATGTCAATCATCCAATGAATGGATTTTTTTTAATGTGGTATATATACAATGAAATACTACTCAAATATTAAAAACAAATGAAATTGTCATTTGCATCACAATAGTTTCAAAGAGAGGACATCATGTTGAATAAAATAAGCCAGACACAGAAATAGAAATATCACATATGCTCTCTTGTATGTTAAAACTAAATTTCTATATATATATTGAGTATGTAGGTCTTGCTGCCAATATGTTTTAGGAAACTGTTTTGTAGCTTTAAACAAATTGATAAGGAATGTATACTATATTTTAATGATTTTCTGACAAAATTTATATGTGTGAAGTTGGACATTTTTCCTTTGATTATGGTCTATAGTACATGTCTATTTTGCTTCTTAAATATGGTCTTTTTACTTTTCATTTGTTAAAGTATCTGTTTAGTGGAGCCAAAAAGCCTTTGACCAGAATGTAAATTTAAAATGTTACCTCAGAAAATACAATATTGAATATTCAGGAATTATCTATATACAATTTATTTTATTGTATTATTATTTTTAATATTTATTTATTTATTTGAAAGGCAAAATTACCAAGAGGTATAAAGAGACAGAGAGAGAGAGACCTTCCATCTGCTGTTTCAGTTCCCAGAGGCCCACAATGATCAGGACTGAGCCAGGTCTAAGCCAGAATCTAGAAATTTTTAGGTATTGCACATGGGTGCAAGGGCCCAAGAACTTGGTCCATTGCCTTCCCAGGTGCAATAACAAGGAGCTGGATTGGAAGTGGAGCAGCTGGGTCTAGAATAGTTAGCCATATGGGATGCTGGCATCACAGGTGGCCGCTTTACCCACTACATCATGATGTCAGCCCCTAAAACTTACTTTAATCATTGGCATCTGTAAGAGATTCAAGTACCATGGACTTTCAGATAAGCTATCACTGCAAATAAAATTCAAAAAATTAGGAACAATGAATTCAAACTTCAGGTTTTAAGTATAATAATTACAGAAAACTAAATGTGTAGGTAATATTAGCATGTTCAGAAAAACATGCTTATTGAATTTATGTCTTTATTAGTCCTTAAAATCAGGCATATTATATTTGAAATGCATATTAAAATATTTAAGTTAACAGAGTAGCCATATGACACACTTAAATGTGATGGCTAATATTTAATACAGTTACACATATTATACATTTTTCAAGTTGAGCTAAAGAAATATAAAAATGAAATGCTTAATTTTTAAAATTTCAATACAATGTATATCAACTTTAAAAACTTCTGATAGCACAAAAAATATTTTGCTTATAATTAATAAGCTGATTTTAAAACTCCCACGAAGTTCTCATTTATAGCTCTTTTTTATATATGAAATGTGGATATCATTTTGTATGGTCTCCCATACAAAGCAAGTACTCCCATAGCAAGTACTTAATTCTTTCTTCACTCATTAGGCAAAAAGTATTTTGTATTTAAAATACTTTAATTTCTTTTCTGTATCTCATCAGGACCAGGGTGGTTATAAGCAAATGGTGTAAGTGCTCCATTTGGAGCCTCAATTGAATACAAATAACAATGCATACACATACATATGTATGTGTATGTAAATAGTACAATTTTCTAGGAAGATTCACCAAAATATAATGTTCTCATAGATATATAATATTTTATTTATATATAAATAAAAAGAATGGAAATGTAAAAACTACTCACATGTAAGATTAATATATAAGTACTTTTTTAATAATAAATCCTCTGAAAGTTCACCTTTCAAAATGCCCATAGCTTTATTTCTCAATTCTTTTCCTATTCACTCTTAAAAACTTTGGTATGTAATGATCTTTCTACACACCATATCTAGGACTCTCACTCTGCTCGTATTTTCCCAATTTCTCCCCATTTGTTGGCATTTGTTGTCATGCTAACACTTTCTCAATTATCCAGCAAGAACAATTTCAGAAGCACATCCTTGAGGAAATACTTTCTTGTTTCTGAAAATGAAATCAATTGACCCTCATTTTACTTTCCAGGCACTACAACACTGTTAAGGTTTTTCTGCATGTCATTCAAATTACCTTTACTCCTTGTATTTTTTATGCTATTTAGCTTAATCAGAACAGAGCATATAAAAAGTCATCCCTAAAGTGACTTTCATTTTTAATGAATAGAATCTTTAATACCAGACTACCAGTTATTTAGAAGAGTTGATAGGAAATCACAGGAGACAAATGATTACTTATATTATATTTTTATGGAAAGAAATTCCATATTGCCAAGAAACTTGTTCCAAAGTTATTGATCTATTTTACTGATTTATTGTCTTTACTCATCTTTTCCCCATACCTAAGAGCCACTTTAAAGGTGCTCCTTTCAGCCCTGGAACATTCTAAGAACCCAGGGTGGTCAGTGGATAAGCAGCCCAGTCAGGTGGATGAGAGTAAGAGAGTTGATGAGTAGGGTAAGCATGAACAATTAGCAGCATAACAAACAGATCAGGATTACCCAGCAGTTCTCTCTTTTTCCTCAAATGTATGCAGGTTTAAGTACATTTTTTATGTTCATAAATCATAATGTTTCCTCTGTGAAATATTCCTCTGTCCTTCCCACAAAGGCAGACCTCACCAGTTCATGCCCTCCCTTCCTGGTGAAATCTAATTCACCCATGATTGTTCCACTAAATGTTATAGGCATGCAAACTCAATACACTACTCCACACCTATTGGACTGGCAAAGAAGAATAGGAAGAAAAAAGTATACAATGTAAAATGCAGGAAAGGACATCAATGGTAACTCTCATATATTGCTGATAAGAATGCAAAAATTATAACCCCTGTCAAATGGGCTGGAATTTCCTAATAAACTTAAATATTCATCATACAAACAAGAGTCCCTCTCCAAGCAATTTACCCAAGAGAAAGAAAAGCGTCTCAACTCCAGTGCTTGCATGGCTAGGATTTATTAAACAATTAATAATTTCACAATCTAGAAACATAGCTCATTAATTGATGAATAGGTCAAATCTATGAGACAGCCATGCTATCTACACAATGAATTTATATTGGGGCATTAAAATAAGCATAATATTGATTTACACAATACTAAAGGTAATTACTAAATGCATTGTACAGAGTGGAAAAAGTCAGATTCAAAAGGATATATGCAGGGCAAGCGCTGTGGCTCACATGGTTAATCCTCTGCCTGCAGTGCCAGCATCCCATATGAGCACCAGGTTCTTGTCCCGGTTGCTCATCTTCCAGTCCAGTTCTCTGCTGTGGCCCAGGAGGGCAGTGGAGGATGGCCCAAGTGCTTGGGCCCCTGCACCCGCATGGGAGACCAGGAGGAAATACCTGGCTCCTGGCTTCAGATCAGTGCAGTGCCAGCCGTAGTGGCCATTTGGGGAGTGAACCAATGGAAGGAAGACCTTTCTCTCTGTCTCTCTCTCTCACTGTCTATATCTCTACCTGTCAAAAAAAAAAAAAAAAAAAAGGCTATATGCTGCATCATTCCCTTAATACCCTTAATATAATATCTGGGAAAAGACAGTGTCAAATTGACAGAGAACAGTGTTTGCCAGGGTTGAGTGTTGGGAAAATTTGGTTGATTACACAGTGGCAAATCTGATCTGTGGTAGAATGAGAAGGCCATGCCAAGATGGCCACTGGCAAGCGAGTGTCAGTTACTCAGGAATGGCTTCGGAAACCCCGTGGGAAACCCCTGGGAAACCCCCTAGTAATGGAGCCTGCCTCAAAACGGGCTGTGATTGGTTAGGGTATAAACCACCCCTTGATTGGATTGGCTGCCGCGGCTATTTAAGCTGCTGTACCAACTGAAATAAACGAGTCTGCGGGCTGCTCCCCTCTGGCCCACTTTCACCCAATTCCTGAGCTCTATGTGGTGACTCCACACCTCTTGCCCCACCATACTCCTCCTCTCAGAATGAATCCACAGCAACACAAATCAATTTTTAAAAATTATTTTAAAAATCTTTATTATGATCATTACACAATTACGTGGATGTGTCAAAATTCCCAGGACTACAATATTTCAATACAGTGAATGTTACTCCATGAAAATTGTAACTATAAACAAATGTGACTTCCAAAACTTTCCTTATATCACACTAACCATTCACAAGAATGAATGTGTATATTGACAAATATAAAGATTTTGTACAGTTCCTCAAAGCAAGGTTTTTATGTTTTCTTTACAATTCATTAAAAAAAATTTAAAAAATTAAAAAATTCATGAAATCCTTGGAACCGTCTCAACATACTAACTAAACCAACTGCTTAATGTACTTCACTTCTTTACCAGTGATCAGAAAATCAGAAAACATTTCAATACTAACAACATAAAACTAACATTTTCTCTACAAAAGTGTTGACAGTGGAATTGAACATTTTTCGTTGGTTTCAGCTGATCCCAAGGCAGGAGCCAGGTGTTTCTCCTGGTCTCCCCTCCAGTGCACTCCCTGGCCACAGCAGAGAGCTGGCCTGGAAGAGGGGCAACCGGGAAGGAATCCGGCGCCCCGACCGGGACTAGAACCCGGTGAGCCGGTGCCGCTATGTGGGGGATTAGCCTATTGAGCCTCGGCGCGGGCCAACCTAACTTCTTTGTTGGCTTCTACTATGTAATTAAGTTATAAAAAGGGAAAATCCGTGGGGCTGGATTTCTTGCGCAATGTATGTAGCACGTTAAGACACAGTTTGGAATTTTCCATCCCATATCAGAGTGCAAGTCTCCAGTTCCAACTGAATTGTTTCTGATCCAGCTCCCCACTAATATACCTGAGAAAGCAGCATAATATATTTCAAATTCTTGGGTCCCTATCTCCAATACGGGAGATCCAGATGGAGCTCCAGTATCCTGGCTTTGGCTTAGCCAAGCTCTGGCTGTTGCGGCAACTTAGATTAGGAAGGAGTGGACGGAAAAATCTCTCTCTTTCTCTCTCTGTCTCTCTGTCTGTCTGTCTATTTTATTTTATTTATTTTTTAAAATGTGTTTATTTATTTGAAAGGCAGAGTTACTCAAACACACACAGAGAAAGAGAGAGAGAGAAATCTTCCATCTTCTTGTTAACCCCCCAAGTGGCTACATTGGTGGGCCAGTCTGAAGGCAAGAGCCATTAGATTCTTTCAGGTCTTTAACGTGAGTGCAAGGGCCCAAACACCTTGGCCATCTTCCACTGCTTTCCCAGGGGCATTAACAGGGAGCTGGATCAGAATTTGAGAAGCTGTGATGGGAACTGGTGCCCACATGGTACATTGGTGCCAAGGGGGCATCCTTATTATCTATGCCGCAGAGCTGGGCCCTCTCTCTGCATTTTAAGTAAATAAGTAAATAGATATACAAATCTTTATAAAAGGGAAAAAATCTTCTTGTTTGTTTCTTTTGAACCTGATCTTCCAAAGCTGTGATCAAAGAACGCTGCTTGTTAACTACCCATTGTCTTCTCATTCTCACTCAGTTTGGCTTTCAACAATATTTTCTCCTTTCTCAAAATTAATTCATAAGAAGTCATTAATTTGTCTATTTTTATTTATTTATTTTAAAGATGTATTTATTTATTTGAAAGGCAGAGTAACAGAGAGGCAGAGGCAGAGAGAGAGAGACAGAGATCTTCCATCTGGTGATTCACTCCCCAGATGGCCGCAATGGCCAGAGCCGTGCCAATCTGAAGCTGAACCTGCAAGGTGTCCGGTGCATAACAAACTTTCCCAGGCAGATGAATCGATCAATTCACAGGCTTTTATTGGGGTTCCACTCCCAGGCGAGGGTCACTGGTCCCAACAGAGCAACAGAGTGAAGGCCGGAGAAATTATGCATCAGAGATTGGGAGAGCTCCTTTTATAGATTCGGGGCATGGGGGTTAAAGGTTAGGGCGGGTCTGATCCTCATTGGCTGACCTTTAGGCACCTGCAGGGACCTTGACAAGGACTTTTCTTCCCCGGAAGTACAGGTAGGAACTTTCCATTCCCAGAAGTATAGGCCTTTCCTCCATGCAGATCCCAAAGCTACCATCACAGATGGTGCCGAAACCCAGGCGCTGAGGTTGTGAGCCTCCCCTTTCTGGGTTCGAGGCCCCCTTGCTCCTTGAACCGGTCTGGTGCCCCAGGCTGACTATGGACCACACTCGACCAACTGTAAGTAACTTCTCCCTTGCTCTCCCTCCCTCCTCTGGGTTGGCCCAATCTCTGCGATCTCCGGCTAGCTCTCTGCCTGGACAGAGACCTCCAAATCATGCACACGTGGGCTCTGTTCTCTGCTGTTTAGCCTCCCAGCGGCTGTGGAGATGTCCCGCCGCTGGCTTGGCCCCGTAGAGGACTGACCTCTAATCCGTCTGCTGAAGTCCGGGACAGGGGACGCCTTGACCAAATTTCAGTAGATCTGGGCTACCGGGGAGACCATGGGATCTGGCCAATCTCACAGGTGGGATTCAACATGCCCCCTGGCCTGCCTCCTAAAGAACTTGAAGAAACTGGGACTGGCCCAGGACCTACAGTATAAACTCCTAATCTTCTACTCCACCCAGGCATGGCCTAATTATGTACTTGACAATGGATCTAGGTAGCCCCCTGAGGGAACCTTTGATCCCAAGGTCCTCACCGACCTAGAGAATTTCTGCTGCAGAGAGAGAAAATGGTCAGTGTCTCGTATGTTCAGGCTTTCTGGGACCATCGCTCCCACCCTATTCTCCTCTCCTCTTGTTCCATGGCCTGGGTCTTGCTGACCAGGACCACGGCCTCACCTCCTAAGGACCGCTCTTCTGTGTTACTGCCAAACTCTTCACCCTCCACCTTTTCGGACCCTCCTGAGTTCCTGGGGACCCCACAGCTATCCAGGAACTTCCCTCCCCAATATGTGCATTCTTCTGCTCCGCCATGTCCCACCCCTCCCTCTGGTTCCTCACCATGTTCTGCCCCTCCCCCTTCCTCCTCGCCACCATGTCCTTCTGCCTCCTTGTCGCCTTGTTATGCCCCTCCCCCTCCCTCTCCACCATGTTCTCCTGCCTCCTTGTTGCCATGTTCTGCCCCCCTCCTTCACCACCATGTTCCCCTGCTTCCTTGTCGCCATGTTTTGCCCTTCCCCCGTCCCCTGGCCGCCATGTCCTGCCCCTCCCCATGCTTCCTGGCCGCCATATTCTGCCCCTCCCTCTGCCTCCTGCCCACCATGTTCTGTTCCGCCCCCTAAAACCAGTCCTTCATCTAACCCCACGTTCACCATAACCTGCGATGAACCCCTTTCCCCATTACCTATGACCGGCACCCAGGTGATATTGCCATTGCCCATAAGTGTGCGCACACGATCACATGACCAGAAGCCCGGACACCTCCTCCCACTTCGAGTGGTGGCTGGGGCTGAAGGTATTGTGTGTGTTCTTGTTCCATTTGCACTACAAGACCTAGCACAGATCAAGGAAAGACTAGGGTCCTTTTCAGAAGATTCAACTAGGTTCATAAAAGAGTTTAGATACCTTTCTCAAACATACGACCTCACCTAGAAGGACCTCGATATTATCCTCTCCTCCTCTTTCACTACCGAGGAACGGGTAGAGGTCAGACAGGCTGCCCGAGATGAGGCTGACAAGGCCCAATTAACTGATCCCACTCTCTCAGCAGGAGCCCAGGCAGTACCAGAGGTGGAGCCAGGGTGGGGCTACCAGGAAGGACAGGCGGAAAGACAAAACATGGCCAATATGATAAGATACTTATTGGCCAGCATGGACACTGTCTCCCACAAGGTGGTCAATTTTGATATACTTCGAGAAGTCACCCAGGACCTGGGAGAAAACCCAGCTGTTTTTTTAAACAGGCTCACTGAGGCCCTAACTAAGTTTACTAAACTGGATCCTCATTCCCCTTCGGGGGCAGTGATTCTGGCCTCTCATTTCATTTTCCAGTCTACCCCTGATATCAGAAAAAAACTAAAAAGGGTGGAGGATGGTCCAGAGACCCCCATTAGAGACCTTGTAAAGATAGCTTTCAAGGTCTATAACACTTGGGAAGAGGCAGATGAGCAGGCACAACAGGCCAGGATGCAAAAAAAGGTTACCCTCCAGGCTCAGGCCCTGGTAGCAGCCCTGAGGCCGGCAGAGGAAAGAGGGGTCAAAAGCAACCAGCCCCCTGGGTCATGCTTCAAGTGTGGACAAGAGGGACATTGGGCTTGAGCATTCCCCAACCCTCGCACACCCACCCAGCCATGCCCCACAAGTGGCCAACTGGGCCACTGGAAGAGCGACTGCCCCAGGGTAGACCTGACTCCTGAGCCTCTACGAGGAAGCCTGACTCCCTGAGAGGACTCCATGCTACAACTGCTGGGGATGGCCGAAGACTGATGGAGCCCAGACTCGGGGACCCCTGTCACCCTCGCCGAGCCCAGGGTAATGCTCCAGCTAGAGGGTAAGTCCACAGAATTCCTGGTGGATACGGGGGCTACCTATTCTGTTCTGCCAGCCAATGCAGGCCCACTCCTGCCCTCTTCAATTTCTGTAATGGGGATCGATAGGACTCCCTCCCACCCTAGGCGCATGCCAGACTTTCCTTGTCAATTGGAAGACCATCCGTTCTCCCACTCCTTGCTGGTAATCCCTTCCTGACTGGTCCCCCTACTGGGACGGGACACCCTATTCCAACTGGGCTCCAGTCTCCAGATTCTACCGCAACAACCCTCAGGTGCTCTCCTACTCACTCTGATTGCTTCCCTAACCTCTCCTACCCCTTCCCTTGATTCATCAAACCCCCAATGGCCAATTTCTCCCCCAAAAGTCAACCCTCGAGCATGGGTTTGTCAATACCGGTGGTGGCAATCCACCACCAGCCAGCCCTTATTAAACTCCGGGAGGGCACTCCATACCCTAACCAACCCCAATTCCCCATTCTGAAACCCACAGACGTGGCCTTAAACCCATCATTGACAGGCTCCTCCAACAAAATCTCCTAATACCCACTAACTCCCACTGTAACATGCCCATACTCCCAGTACAAAAACCATTGGGTGAGTATAGACTAGTCCAAGACCTCCACCTGGTCAGTGCCGCAGTTATTCCTATCCAACCAGTGGTGCCTAATCCCTATACACTGCTATCACATGTCCCCCCCAAAACCTCCCACTTCACAGTACTAGACTTTAAAGATGCCTTCTTCTCTATTCCTTTACACCCTGATTCTCAATATCTATTTGCTTTCACCTGGACAGACCCAGACACTCACCAGGCCCAACGGTTGACATGGACTGTGCTCCCCCAGGGGTTCTGAGATAGCCCCCACATATTTGGACAAGCCCTGGCCAGTGACCTGTCAACATTCGAGGCCCACAGCTCCACCCTACTACAATATGTGGATGACCTCCTCTTATGTCATCCCTCCAAAGAGGACTCCGAGTCCCAGATAGTGGCTCTCCTAAATTTCCTAGGGGACAAGGGGTACAGGGTATACCCCACGAAAGCCCAACTGTCCTCTCCATCAGTGACCTATCTAGGCATCCTTCTGACACCCTCTACCTGGTCACTAACAACTCATCGGCGTCAGGCCCTAAATGTTCTCCAACCACCAACTGACTCTGGGGCCATACTCTCCTTTCTTGGATTAGTGGGGTTTTTCCAACACTGGATCCCTAACTTTGCTGTCCTGGCTGAACCTTTATACCAGGCTGCTCATGAGACCCCAAAGGGCCCTTTGTCGTCACCAACCACCGTGACTCACGCCTGGAGGACTCTTCGCGATGCCCTGCTTGAGTCTCCCCCTTTGGCCTTGCCTAATCCTACAAAGCCTTTCCATCTGGTCACGGATGAACGCAATGGAATCATTACTGGCCTCCTAGACCAACCATCTGGCCCCACAAATGGCCAGTGGCCTTCCTCTCAAAACAGCTTGGCCTTACAGCCCGGGGCTGGCCCCAGTGCATTCAAGCTTTGGCAGCAGCAGCCACACTTACCAAAGATGCAACCAAGCTCACCCTGCAGCAGCCTATCATGGTCCTGTCACCCCACAACTTAGCTGAACTTTTGGGACAGAGGTTCCTCCCTCTCCTCACCTCCTCCCGGGTCTAGGAGCTACATCTCCTGTTCATCGAAAATCCCCATATTACTATACCCTGCTCCCCACCCTTAAACCCAGCCACCCCCTTCCACTCCCATCTTCCCCCATGGACCCTCTTCCTGACTCTCATTCCTGCTCTGAAGTACTAAATTTCTTCCAGACCCCAACAGACCATGTTCTAGATTCCCCAATAGATTCCCCTGACCTAACACGGTGGATGGCAGCTCAGTGACGGGGGCAGATGGGGTGAGGAGAGCAGCATATGCAGTTGTTGCCCTCAATAAGACCATAGAGGTGCAATGCCTTCCCCCAGGAACCACCTCTCAGAAGGCAGAACTCCATGCCTTGACCCGAGGTCTTGTACTTGCTAAGGAAAAAAGGATCAACATCTATACAGACTCTAAATAGGCCTTTCTCATAGCTCATTCTCATTCTGCCATATGGAAGGAAAGGGGATTCCTGACATCACGGGGAACGCTGATAGTTAATGCTGCCCACATCCACCAGCTTCTCCAGGCCCTCACTCTGCCCCTCCAGTGGCGATAATCCATTGCAAGGGCCACCAACAAATGACTGATCCGGTGTCAATGGGTAACAGGCGAGCAGACTTGGTGGCTCGGACACTTACTAGTCAAGACCCACCTACACAGAAGTCCCTCGCTGCATTATTGTTTGTCACAACCTCTATTAAGCCTGCTTACCTCCCTCAGGAAAGGCATCAACTACTACAAAATGGAGGTAGGGAACACCTTGAGGGGTGGATTTTTCTCAAAGACAAGATCGCTCTCCCTATTCAAAACTCCCTTCCATTATTAACTGACATTCACAACTCTCTACATATAAACCCAGACTCACTCTACCATTTTCTGACCACTCTGTTTTACTGTCCTACTCTGAAAGATCTCCCTAAACAGGTTCACTAGTCCTGTTCTGTCTGTTCCTGGACATCCCCCCAGGGAAAGCTAAAGCCCCAGATACCCACCCACCAGATGAGAGGCCACCTTCCTGGTGAAGACTGGCAAATAGACTTTACTCATATGCCCCCTTACAAACGCTTACGGTATATTCTAACCATGGTGGACACATTCTCCGGGTGGATAGAGGCCTTTCCTACAACTTCAGAAACAGCAGCCGTGGTGGCTGAAATCTTATCACAGCACATCATTCCATGATTCGGGCTGCCTACCTCTATCCAATCAGACAATGGGCCAGCCTTTGTATCACGGGTGGTACAACAAGTTACACCACCTGGAGGTTACACATCCCAGACCACCCCCAATCCTCAGGTAAAGTCGAAAAAGAGAACGGCATGTTAAAAGACCAGCTTACTAAACTCTCCATCCAACTTCGAATGGGATGGCCACAACTACTCCCGCTGGCCCTCACCAGGCTCCGTGCAGCTCCGCGCAAGCCCCTGGGACTTAGCCCATTTGAGCTCATGTATGGAAGACCATTCTTCTTAACCATAACCTGCCAGTCCACACCCCGCCGTTGGCCTCTTACCTCCCCTACTTCACCTTACTTCATTCACTTCTCAGGGAACGTGCTGACCGACATCTCCCATCCCCATCTGCTCATCACCTGGCTGGTCCAGAGGTCCTGCCTCTCCAGCCGGGTGACTCCGTCTTACTCTGATCCTCCCAGCACCAGCCACTCCATCCCCGTTGGACGGGACCCCACATTGTAATTCTTACCACTCCAACTGCAGCCAAACTACTGGGTCATGAAAGTTCGTATCATATATCTCACCTCAAGAGGGCACCTTCCCCTCCCCCAGGGCCACCATCATCCTGGACAGCCACTGCTCTGGGGCCTACCAAGCTTAAGTTTGTTCATAATCCTAGTCCTCCTGGTCCTACCCCTGATTCCTAAGATACTGGTCTCGGCTCAGTCCCTGCCCACATGTCCGTGCTCCTCCCACCTGTCTTACTTTCCAGCCACGTGTTATGAGAGAACATCACCACAATTCTGATGTTCCTTCGCTGGATTACCAGCAATCCAGGGAACTGTCCGCCAGGGTGGAGTTCACAGACGTGACTGCTTTGGCAACCCCCCTGGATCAAAGGTCTGTATGACACCGACCACTCACTGGGGCTATAGTGACGGGGGAGGGCACCAGGACTTTAACCAATGACAGGAGGCTGCTAGGGTTAAGGAGGTGCTCAAGGACCTGGGAGAAAACTTGTCACCAATAACCACTCAGTGGTGACCCTTGCCACCTCTCCCATGGAGATCCAACCCACCTCGCCTCTCACGCACTGACTGGCTGTTGTATATCTCTTCTGTCTACCAGCTCCTCAACTCTTCTGATAGCTCTCTGGGTGATGGCTGCTGGATTTGTTCTACCCTGTTGCCTTCCGTGGCAACTATTGAGGTCCCAACAAATTCTACTCCTGGACCCACGGATGAGACAACTTTTCCATTACTTACTAATCTCCCTCACCCAAAAAACCTACACCAGTGCTTCAATTAACCTCATCATTATCTCCTGACCCACTATCCCCCAACTCTTTTATCAACTCCACTCTCTGTAATTCCATGACCCCTATAAAGCCGGGAGATTGCTTAACCGGAGGTCACTTCCTCCAGTGTGGGGGCTCCCTATTCCGCTGTCTACCACCTAATGCAACTGATATCTGCATTCCTGTAATTGTCCTCTCAGAGGTCTCTGTGGTGCCCCAAAACCAGTATCTCCTTTCTAGCGGCACTAGGTGTTCTTACAGGAGTGGGGACAGGAGTAGCTAGCCTGGCATATGGTACTACTCAGATACAGCAACTGGCAAACACCTTAAAAGCTACAAAATGTTGCAGCCTCCTTTATAAACCTGAAAGACCAGATTGACTCCCTGTCTGATGTGGCCCTTCAAAACAGAAGGGCATTAGACCTCTTACTAGCAGAAAAAGGGGGAACATGTGTATTTCTGGGGAAACAGTGCTGCTTTTTTACTAACAAATCTGGAGTGGTCAGAAATATGGCACAACAACTTAAGGAACACATTGCCAAATGACAACAGGAGTACCAGGGACAACAAGGATGGGATCTATTTTCCTTTTCTCTCCCTTGGGTACTGCCAACTCTGGGACCCATAATAACTGCAGGGATAATTGTAATGATCGCTGCTTGTGCTCTCAGGCTCATGAAAGATCGAAGCCAGGAAGCCTCCAGAGTAGCGGTCAACCAGATGCTTCTCCATCCATACATGCCTGTCCCTGCAGAGCCCCAAGACACCCCCAGAGGGCCCCTGTAGACAACGTCCCCAGTCAGCAGGAAGTAGCCAGAGAGATTCGTCGTCGCCCCCTTTCCTATCATCAAAAGGTCGGGATGGTAGCTTTGGGATCTGCATGGAGGAAAGGCGTATACTTCCGGGAATGGAAAGTTCCTACCTGTACTTCCGGGGAAGAAAAGTCCTTGTCAAGGTCCCTGCAGGTGCCTAAAGGTCAGCCAATGAGGATCAGACCTGCCTCAACCTTTAACCCCCATGCCCCGAATCTATAAAAGGAGCTCTCCCAATCTTTGACGCATGACTTATCCGGCCCCCGCTCTGTTGCTCTGTTGGGACCAGTGACCCTCGCCCGGGAGTGGAACCCCAATAGAAGCCTGTGAATTAATTGATTCATCTGCCTGGGAAGGTTTGTTATGTGCTGGACACCTTGCAGAACCAAGGGGATTCTTCCAGGTCTCCCATGCAGGTGTAGGAGTCCAAGCACTTGGGTCATATTTTACTGACTTCCCAGGCCATGGCAGAGAGCTGGATCAGAAGATGAGCACCCGGGACTAGCACCAGTGCCCCTATGGGATGCTGGCATTGCAAGTGGTGACTTTACCCACTACGCCACAGCACCTGCCCTTGCCTATTTTATGAGCTTTTCTTAGTACCGTGTGTGTGTGTGAGAGAGAGAGAGAGAGAACTTGATAGAAGACCAACATAGACTGGTGACAAATAGTAGATGTAGATTGATAAAGTGAACTATTTTAAAGAAAGAATGTCTAGCAATTTCCCATGCTAAAAACATATCTGTGAATAAATGATTTTAACACAATAGTCTTTAGTCTCCAAAATTATACAGAACATAATATTTTTAGTTTTCTTGTCAAATGCAACAGAGTACAATATTAAATCCATGCATAAAATGTGTACTGATTAAACCAAGGCAACTGACAATGCCCCTTCCTTGTTATTATTTTATGAACATATTCGCAGTAAGAAAAAACTAGAGTACAATTCTAGTAACAAGAGTGTGGGTTTGGGAATGGAAAATTGGTAAGAGGAGTCCTTAGAGGTGAAAGGGATTCTTGTTAAACTGACTTAACAGTTTTCTGAAGGCAAACCTGGGTGATCAAACATCACTTAGGAGAGAAAGGTGGATGAGAAAACCAATCAGACATTGAAGGTGATCGAATATCCATGGTAGAGGACTCTCATGAAATGGGTGTAGCAAGATTAGATTGTTGCAGTTAAAGACAAGGCATAAGGAAAAAGGGACTAGAGGTACCTGACTGAAGTCTGGATAAGAAGAGCATTTATGTCACTATAAATATATACAGAAACACACATATTTAATATTACCCTCTATAATTTATCTTTTAGTGGTAAACATGCTTTTGAACAGGATGTACAGTAGAATGATTATGGGGGTGTTTCTTAAAATTTTCATGTGGTATTGAAAAGCTTTTTGTCTAAGTTGCATCATAAGAAATAGAAAAGAAAGTTCCAACTGAAATTGCACACAGTAGAAACATTTTCATTTAGCACTGTAATTATTCTCAGTACAGTAATTGTGTGCATAAGAAAATAAGAGACAACAAGACATACTCAATGAGAATAAATTTGAGGAATTGATAGCAAAACCGTGGTCTCCTGCACCATTTGACCAACTGCATCCAAACTGGGAAATAGAAGAGAAAAAATATTCTTTCACATGGGAGAATAGTTGAACTGACAAGAAGCAAAAAATTATTTATTTTAATCTAAGTATACCATTATCTGCTAACTTTCAAAACAAGTTTGTGTGGTACACTCATTCATTTCCTCCCATGATTCTACAACGACTATTTTTTTCAAAAATTGTTCACAGTTTTTTTCAAAAATTGTATATATATATATATATATATATATTTGCATTGGAATAAAGGTAATATCCTATTAATTAAGCACTTACTTCCACTAAAATTAAGTTAAATGCCTCATACAAGAGAAGAAAACTTGGATCTGAAGAACACGAGAATAATGCATTATAGTTTAGAGTTCTGGCAGCATCCAATTCAACATAAGAAGGCAATGACCGGCGCCGCGGCTCAATAGGCTAATCCTCCTCCTTGCAGCGCCGGCACACCAGGTTCTAGTCCTGGTTGGGGCGCCAGATTCTGTCCCAGTTGACCCTCTTCCAGGCCAGCTCTCTGCTGTGGCCCGGGAGTGCAGTGGAGGATGGCTCAAGTGTTTGGGCCCTGCACCCCATGGGAGACCAGGAGAAGTAGCTGGTCCTGCTATCGGATCAGCGCGGTGCGCCGGCCACAGCATGCCAGCCGCGGCGGCCATTGGAGGGTGAACCAACGGCAAAGGAAGACCTTTCTCTCTGTCTCTTTCTCTCACTGTCCACTCTGCCTATCAAAAAATAATAAAAAAGGCAATGAAAGATTTGACGTTTATGAGGTATGATGAATTCAGATGTCAAAGATTATAAACTATAGTCCTTGCAACACACACTGTGCACATATATGCAATACAAATACCATAGAATATAACTCAAATGAACTACAATAATTAATAGCAAATGATACAAGTTTTGAACATGTTTGTGTTTTACAAAAAAGATTGGAAATTTCATACTAAAAGAGCTATTGAGTGGGCTGAAGTGGGGTGGGGGTCGGGGGAAGCAGACAGAGTTGAATTCTTCTGTACAGTTCTTTCAATATTTTGAACCTTGGGACGAATCTGGGGGGTGAAGACAATAAAGCATAGATCAAATTGAGATTCAGGGGCAAGGGATAAATTCTGATTTTATCTCTTTTTTGGGCAATGGGCTAGAATGGCTAAGGCTTATGTCTTTGTTCCATCAATCCTAACTCTGAGTACACATAAGCAGACTGGATACTGATTTCTCTCTGGCTACTTCCTGCTGATACAGGGCTTAGCAGTGGGAGATGGGGGGCTGGCGCCAGTGCTCTCTTGGTTAATCCTCTGCTTGCGGTGGCATCCCACATGGGTGCTGGGTTCTAGTCCCAGTTGTTCCTCTTCCAGTCCAGCTCTTTGTTGTGGTCCAGGAGGGCAGTGGAGGATGGCCCAGGTGCTTGGGCCCCTGCACCCCCATGGGAGACCAGGAGGAAGCACCTGGCTCCTGGCTTCAGATAGGCTCAGCGCCGGCCATGGCGGCCATTTGGGAGGTGAAACAACAGAAGGAAGACCTTTCTCTCTGTCTCTCTCTTACTCTCTATAACTCTACCTGTCAAATAAAAAAATAAAATACAATGTTAAAAAAAAAAAGAAGTGGGAGATGGTCATCTGAGCAAGGTGTTATACTTGGGATTGGATTGATTAAAGAAGAGCAGTTTTGTGTTGCTCCTGCAAGATGACTTGAGGTATAGCAGTTATTCTTTCCTGCAAGAACCTTTGGAATAAGTTAACTGTACATGGCAGAAATAGGAGCACTATGATTATGAGGACAAAAGGAGACAAGAGACATTGCACATGGCAGAAAAGATGGCCAAAATGAACCAGAGTTATGTTGTGGATACATCTCATTAGTGTGTCCTTTTATGTGTTCTATCCTGTCTCTTACAACACCTGAATTATCTGTGTAAAAGCAACATTCTTCACCCAAAGACACAAAGCCCTCCTCTCTCCACTGTGAGGAGGCCTAGTCCCCAGTGGTTCTGAAGAACTACTACTGTCAATGAATCCACCTGATCCTGGAGGTGAGACAGATGCTGTGCTAGGTCATTTATGTTTTCTTTGAGACTGAGAGATAAATATTAAATTTTATTTGTGTTGTCTACCGAAATGATTACTCCAGTCATTCCTGTTCCAATTCCTATCACGATACCCAGTGAGATTATCAAGAGCATGAGTCCAAAATACCTCTTGATGCAGTGGTGTATAGAACAGAAACCAGAGATTGGTCTAGGGAGTAGGACAAAGGAGGAAATAAGAAGGCAAGGGTACAGGTCCCTGTCCAGTTGATTGGAGGCAGATTTTTGTTATGTATGTCCAAAATGGCACCTGCTCTATTGTCTCACATACCTTTGTAAAGTGAGTGGAGAGAGAGAATTGTGTCTGTACCGGTTCCTTTTATTTATTTATTTTTTCTCTCCTCTAGTTAGGCTGGTGAACTTTCCCCCATGGGGCTTCATGCCTCGTTCCCTCTAGCCTCTTCCTGCTGCTTTTCCGCCAGTGTCTCAGGCTACTGTGGTTTTGTCTCACCTCCCTTTCCAGAGCTGGTACGTAGACTCAGCGGCTGAGGTCCCGAGTGGTAGGTGCCCATGCCCTCCACGTAGGTCCATCATGTCCCACTAATTCCAGAAGAGTTTCCTCTGCAGTTTTTTTCCCTAACTCTTCCCTGAGACGACAGTATCTCCACTTTTATTAAACTATCTTTTCCCAGACTCTCGGTGTGCTCCCTCCCTATTCTGCCATCTTAGAGCTCCTCTCACATGGGAACAGGTGCCCAAGCATTTGGACTACCTTCCACTGTTTTTCCTAGCATGTTAGCAGGAAGCTGGATCAGAAGTGGAACAGCCTCAACACAACCTGGTGTCCATATGAGATGCCTGCTGTGCAGATAGCAGCGTGCCCTGCTGTACCTCAGTACATTTTCTTTTAATAAGAATACACACTACCAATACCTGCCTGCTTTTGTTCACTGCCTGGTGCTTTCAGTTGATTGTGTCTTCATAATGATGGTGATTCAAAGGAAGAGATGATAAATCAATGGAAGCTACTCAATCATTACTTCAAAAATGAACTTTAATATGAATTTTAGTTGTATAGCAGTAAGTATTTTCCACAGTGTTCAAAAATGGTTAGTCTTTTCAAAAATGGTTAGTCTTACTGTATGTCCTCCATATTCTTAATTTGTAATTCTATGTGAATTTTTTGAAACCTATCTGATTACTACTCATATTCCATCTTGGGTTTGTCACTATTTATTGAATAATTTAGTAATAATTGACAAAAATATCCTGAATTGGCAGTGTTTTGATCTCATTTTATTTGAACACTGTAGGCATAACACCTTACAGATCTGACAGGATTTTTTTCATTTCTCCATTAACTTATGTTGTTAAATTCAACTGCTTCAAGGTGAAGCTGGTGCTATAATATTTATGAAAGTCATATTATTGCAGAGTCCATTACAAGAAGGGATGCAGCTATGTCACAGGGTTTGAGATATAACTTTTACTGCCTAAGGCTTTATATAAACTCCAGAACTGACTGAAGTGATGTGATCATCATTTTTCAAATATACTTACCATTTTGTATTAGTATTTTCTATGAAGACAGAACAAAAACATAGGACAGCTGCATGTAAACGTGTATCCATATTATATTTAGCATTCTATTTTTATTTTATTATCAGAAACATAACTTAGAGGTCTTAATAGTATTCATTTTGTGATTTGATAAGAAACACATTGAAAATTCTGATGAGCAGATGTTTTCCTCATTTTCTTTTTCACTGTCAACAATAGAGCTCTTCTAAGAGAATATCATGAAAATCACTTAGCTCTCATATATATTATAAAATGTGATGGTCTGAATAACACTGGAAATGAATGCTGACTGTAGAAAGAACGTTAGAAAAAGCAAGAATAGGCAAACAGAATTTTTCAAGATTTCTTGCAAGCTATAATTTTGGAACAAGTCTTTTCTATGGCTACCTGATGTTGCAGACATTTTGTGTGATTTATTCTTTTTCATGACTCAATTCCCATGGTTTTACTTCTAGCTAAAATATATCTCCTAGAAACATTTTGTTACACAGTCTTTAGATACATTTTTATAACATTTAACTTTTTAAAACACACTTTGAGGAGGAACTTTGGAAAGGATATGTCAGTGTGAGGGGCTCCATACACACAAGTGATATAAGCTTACTAATGAAAGTAAAATAATAATAGCAATAATAATAATATCATCTCTGGACATTTTTTGGAAGAGATTAAAAGCTACAGTTGGATATTGTTCAGGAAAATTTGCTAAATCTAGGTAATATTGGTAAATTGATGAGAATTTGAGCCATAACCCACACTTCTTTTCCCAATCCAACCTTCAGCACAATGGAACTGCATTCTGGGTATCTGTGCACACTAAAATGGGATTGTTTCTCCCCCTAGCAAGTAGTGAGGAAGGACAGATATCCAACATTTCTCATCTCAGCAACTTTTGGTGAAGAGTATACTCTAGGCAAATGTGCCTGGGGAATCTGATTCTCCTTTCCTCCATCCAGCCCCTTGAAATGGAGCACGTCCTGTAGCCCAGGTGTGACCGAGTGGGAACACTGAGTCCTTTCAGTCATGATGCAGATCACCCAGGAGGTGGAGAATCTGTACCAGGAGGATGGGATGGGGTGTTGGTACCATTGTCTTCCACATGCTTGTAAAGCAGAGGTGTCCCGCTGAGATGAACAGGCTACTTGCCAGCAGAAGCAGAGACACTGCCCAGACGAGAGGCAATCTGTAAGAACTAAGAACTCTAAAGTTGTCCTCTAGTGAACTGACTGTAGTTGGAAATGGTAATGGTTTCACAATGCTGTGAAAATGATAAAAAATAAAAGATTAAATTCTGTTCTAAATGAATTATGCATTAGGAAAGATGTTATGAAATTAAAATACACTCAATAAGGCAGGACCTCAAAATTTTTGTTATACACATGAAAACATTAAAGCTGAGGTATTGTAATATCATTTAAAAGGCCCATTGAAGAGCTAGGATGAGAGTCAGTGTTTGCCTATTTCTGTCTCCTTGCTATGTATCTCCAAGTGAATGTGCCGTAGATGCCCAGTTTCATCACATGTGCAACTAAGTTTAAATGCTCTTCCCTCATAAAGCAGCTCTCTTCCCTTTCCTTCCTTTTCTCTAATGACATCCTTTAAAAAAAAAAATAGCACTGGAGCACAGTCCCCTTCTTTATTTTTTCTGGTTCACAAAATCTTCTCTGTTAGGCCACCTCAACCATGCAGGATTTTTCATGTTTTTTGCCAAGATTAATAAACCACTTTTTTTTAAAAAAAATGTATTTATTTGAAAGAATTACAGACTGAGGAAGAAAGGGAGAAAGGGGAAGTGAGAAAGAGAAGGAGAGAAAGAGAGAGACAGAGACAGAGAGAGAGAGAGAGACAGAGACAGAGAGAGAATCTCCCATCATCCACTGGTTAATTTTCCAAATGTCTACAACAGCTAGGGCTGAGTCAGCCCTAAGCCAGGAGACTGGAACTCCAACTAGTCTCCCACGTGGGTGACAGGGTCCCAAATACTTGTGCCATCTTCTGCTGCTTTCACAGGTGCATTATCAACAGGGAGGAGCATTATAAGGGGAGCAGGCAGGACATGCACTGGGGCTCACGTGAGATGCTGCTGTTGCAGACAGGGATTCACCCTCTGTGCCACAATGTTGTCCCCAATTCTTTCTATTTTTAGCCTCAACCTCTCTGGTCCAGTCTAGCAATAAGATTTCTCATGTATCTATTTCTGTATAGTAAACCATCCTAAAACTCAGTTGTTTAAAAGAATAGTTTTCTATTTCTTGTGATTCTGTGGGTTGGTTAGATTCTTCATTTTGGATTTTTGCAGGGTCACGCCTGTGGTCCTTCACTTGCTGTTGCCATCTGTGTTTAGAGGAACTAAGATATTTATTAACATGTCACAAGTCTTGGTGCTGGCTAATGATTGAACCTTTCTCTATGTTGTCTAATTATTTACAAATCTGGCCTAGGCTACCTTACATGGTGGTGGGAGTATTCCAAGAGATTCAAGCAGGCTGCCAAGTTCTTAAATTCTAGGCTCTTAAATTCAAACAATATACTTTCTGCCACATTCTAATCCATCAAAAAATTACAAAGCCATCCTAATTCAAGCTTACGAAAAATAGACTGTTTTGATAAGAGAAGTTTGTTTAATCAACCACAATAAATATGGTGATGATTTAATGACTAAATAAATGTTAATCAAATCACCCTATTAATCCCATTTATTGTTTAACCATAATCTATACAAGGGTGATAAATATCAGAGAAGTAAATATAATAGAAAATGTATTTTACCTATTTGGCAGTGTAATATGCAATTTAATATCTTGAGACAGGTATTGTTATTTCAAGCTTCTAGTTTTTCCTTTATTTTATTTTGCAAAACACTTAAATTACCTCCAGAAAACTAAATACAACTTGAAAATCTGAATTACCAATGTGAATTAATGCTATAACTAGTACTCAAACAGTATTTTACACTTTATGTTTTGTGTGGGTGCAAACTGATGAAATTTTTACTTAATAAATACTAAATCGATCTTCTGTATATAAAGATAATTGAAAATTAATCTTGATGTGAATGGAATGGGAGAGGGAGCGAGAGATGGGAGGGGTGCGGGTGGGAGGTAAGTTATGGGGGGGATGCCATTGTAATCCATTAACTGTACTTTTGAAAATTATATTTACTAAATAAAAGTTTAAAAAAAAAGAAAATCTGTATTACCAGCATAGTTGGTAAATCACTTTTATAGCCTGATCATTGAATGACACCAATTAAGTCTTACCATGCCCTTCAAATTTTTCCTCTTGAAAGCCGGAAGAGGTATTTATTTAATTGTAACTTTCACCGTTTGTGATGGTAATGCATAGCTCATATAAATATGGAAGATGATGAATATCCAATACAATGGAAGTAGAACTTGGGTAGAAACAAGGATCTTGGTGGCAAAAGTTTATCTGCTAAGTACTCATCTAATTCTGCAATCCAGTCCTTGCATATATGATAAGTTTCACATTTCCAGGAAATATTCTGATGGAATGAGCATGACTTGTAAACCCATTCCTAAACAAAACAATTAAGAGCAGTTTTGGCTGGTGAATGCCAGCCTCACCACTGTCACAATCTTTAGAGAAACAGATCTCAGTTGGAGGGAGACAGACAATGTAAGAGAAAGTGCTACTTGCCTTTGCCTGAATTCAGCAAGATTTTCAAAAAAAAAAAAAAAAAAAAAGTCTCTACCCAAACTTCACTGTGTCTTTTTCTTCCCAGTGCTAACCTCCACCCTCAATTTCTACTTCTATCTCCTTTATTGATTGTTTAAATCGTATTTACCAAGAAAGTCTATACAGCTCAGAAATGACTTTTGTCACATGCTTATGGTTTAATGCTAGCTCCAACATAATAGTTATCACATCATATCCTAACAATCTACTTGCTGAACCACCACGCCAAACATGTAGCTTATAAACCCATTAAGCTTAGAGAGGATTTTATGCCTTTTATCATTGCATCAACAGTGTTATACATTGAAGCCAGTGTCATACATTAAATTTGTTCGACAGATCTCCATTGAGTTAACTTTGTAAAATGAATGGAACAGAGGCTCTGACGAGTCATTTCAAACTACTTTAATTTTAACAGAGCAGTACACACACACACACACACACACGGGAATACCACAAACAGGAGTCTGGCGGAAACTATCACATGCATCTTTAGGACAGAAAAGATGATATTATAATCCAAATTGGTTTAAGCCAATTGTTCTTAAAGCACAAGTTACTATGTGAACACATCAGAGCCATCTTCATAGTGATTAGGCATTCAGAACACCATGGAGAGGATTTATCAGAGAACTTACATGTCTTTCTTAAGTTTAGAAAGGGAGCCATACTTCCATCTTATAACTGAATACAGCTTCAGCTCACAATCCTCCCCTTATCTAATGGATCCCCTTGTCTCCTGGAATCCTCGTTCCACACAGTCTAACCATGCAATAGAGAACAACACTTTCTTGCCAGCCATGAGCCTAAGAATCTCATTTCATCTGCATTTCTGCATATGCAATTTCAGGCAGACAACGTTCACATATTTTTGTCTATGGTCATTTTTGGTCATTATGATCATTTTTATCTAACACATAGATCCTCTCATTATTTAAATACTTTTTTTCTCCATATCTCCCTTAATGATGTTTGAAAAGCAAGCTCCATTTGCATTCTGTAGGCCATTAATATCATCAATACACCAGCAAAAACTTTCTTTCCCATAGAAATCACTATTTCCCACGTAGGTAATCTGCATGTACAATTCCCTCTGATGAATTACTTTTCTTCTTAAAAACTTTTTAGTTTTTATTCTAGTACTAAATGGTGTCTTAGCATTTATGTTTATCCTGGAGTCCTCTCTTATTTTTTATCTTTAGAAACATATCACAGCAGATAATTATTTTCATTTTTATTTAGTAATGCTATATTTCTCCTCCTGCCACACATATACAGACACACCTACACACACACACACATTAGGGTATAATCTGTATGTACTCAGGCTCTATGTCCTGTTTTTCACTTTATTCCCATTTCAACAATAGTTTCACATTACAGTAGCTATAAACAACTTAATTCCTTGCTGACACACTGGGGATAGGGTTATCGCTGTCTCTGCTTAGACAGAGCCCATCATCTTTCAGAATTTTACCTCATTTACAGAGTGCAACACAGCACCTCACCATAGATAGCCAATAAACAACTTGGTTTTTGCACATGAGTTTTATACTTCTTGCATGGTTTGATACATTTTTATTAATCAAATTTGTTTTATTCATAAAAATCTAAGTTTCTTTAAACAGGTTCCCTCTCATCACCTATACATAAAAATTAATGTTAGCACTATATTAATCTGTGCAAAATATAAAATGCAAAGCATTCCGCAAATGTGTGATACTAGCAACATTTTACAAAGTAACATTGAAAAATATCCGAGATAAAATCTTGAAATATTTTACCACTGGAAATAGTAAATTGAAGAAGCCTACAGAATGCTAACACACTGGAGTTATGTGCATTTCTTAGTGATTAGGATAATTTCCCTAGGAATTTCCATTCAACTTTATTTTGCTGTGTCATCACTATTGCAATGATCACCCCAAATTTAACTTGCAGCCCAGAATATGTGGATAAATGTCTGGTACAAAGATACAGTTAGACAAACAGAAAACAAAACTATTTCACCTGATAAAGGTTGTACAAGTTTGATGTGCTGAATTAAAATTATATTTTAAAGTGATTATTAAAGAAAATAAATATTTTGTTTAAAATCAAAATTGAATTTCGGTATTTCCTAAAGAATAAACAAGTATTTTATGCTGGATTTATTCACCTTTATCTCAATATCATAGTAGCATCGCTAGTGATGCAGTGTAGTTTTGATGAACAAATAACATTTTTCATTGAACATAGCAATAGTCTTGAAAGACAAAATTTAAGAAAAATGAAGTTGTATGGTAAAACTTATTTAACTTACACTGCTTATTTAAGTGCTGTTAAAAAGAATTCTTTGTTTCATTACCTTGTTAGTAATTTGTCTGTAAAAAGTAGTAATTGCAGCCTTAATCATAGATCAAAACAATAGACCAGAAATAAAGAGTACACAAATTCAGTTTTGTTATGCTTTCTCCAACAGAATAACTATGTCAAACACTGCCTACTCAATTTTATTCTAGCAATTCGCAAATTTTACCATAACATTTTACTAGTCAATTAAATATTAAGACATGTAATATATAAATATTAAGATATGTTGACATGTTGATTATATATAGCTTATAGCAAAAATTTGTTTTATGTTGATTATTGATTTTTGAATGAATAATTTGAGACATGTAAACACTGTATATTGTTCAAATCAGGATAAATGACTCTACCTCCTCAAACATTAGCCATTTCTTTTTTAAAGGAATAATTTTTAAAAAGTATTTATTTATTTGAAAGGCAGAATTACAGAGACAGAGTGGGAGAGAGAGAGAGAGAGCAAAAGAGGTCTTTCATTCATATGTTCACTGCCCAAATGACTGCAGCAGTCAAGTCTGGGCCAGGCTGAAGCCTAGAGTGAAGAACCCCAGCGAGGTCTCCCACATGGCTGTGCAGGGGGAGGTGCAGGCAGGTATTTGAACAGTCTCCTTTTGCTTTCTCATGGACATTAATAGGAAGCTGGACCAGACACAGGCCAGCGATGACTAAAACCATTGCTGTGACATGGGATGCCAGCCTCCAGATGGTGGATTAACCCACTTTGCCACAGTATTGGACCCCATAGAGATATTTAAAGGTAAAAATAGAGAGGACGATTCCTCCTGCATGTGAACACAGTCAACCAAGCTTTATCATTAAAATGTGATCATTGTATGTAGAAAGATATCTAGATAAGGAAATGGCATAGAAAGTCATATTATTCTGGTTAATGATGAAGAAAACATCTCAAGTCACTTGTGAAGTTTGGCTGTTAAATGAATAGTAAAAAAAGATAAAATCAGATCCAGCAAATCCAAATGAATTGGAGATCTAAATGTCAAGTGTGGAACGATAAGAAGCAAGGAACTATAGCATAGTTTCATTTAGAATAGGAATTTCAAATCACATTTATGGTTTCATATATATATATATATGAGCATATCTTTATAGGTTTTATTTATATATATAAAAAGATACCTAGTTAGATAGTTGTATACATGTTTAAATGGTCCAACATTTATGTTTAAATATGCTTATGTATTATGTTTAAATAATCCAACAGCATGGTGCCAACATAACAATTTGGAATCCAGATCTTGCTTTTTAATTCTGTTCTCTGAGAAAAATCAGGGCTATTTCAAAGAATGACTGATTCCATGAGTGAGTCAGGAAATATAAAAGTTGAGTCTGGAAAATATTGTTTGTCAGAAAGTAAGAATGTGCTGAAACAGAAAAAAAAATGTGGGCATTAAAATGATGGGCATTTATAACAAGGACACAGAATCCAGCTTAAAAGGGTTCCTATTAGGCAAATCCAGAGCAATTTGAGGACTGAAGAAATTAAGGAAAATGACAAACCCTAATATATGCAGGAATCCGTGATTCCACACTCTAGGTAAGAAAAAGTGAAGACACCTTAAAGACTTCAGCAGTGGCTGAAGTGAATGAAAAATCAGGAATTACACGCTGTCAGAATCAGAAAAACTCCTTCACCACGGGGTCCACATTAGTATCCATCGTGATAGGCAAATAGATTCCATGTGCTTCGAGATATTGCTCCCTGAGGAGGATTTAGTGAGTTTACTAATAAACAGGCTGGCGAATTTGCAGCTGAATCTATTCACAATGAAATGAAGTTCAATTTTATTTATAAAAACATTGCACCCAAGAGGAAGAACCAGATGAAACTCTTGGCTCCTAGATTCTGCCCGACATAACTCCGGCCATTGCAGCTCCTTGGAGAGTGAATTAGCAGGTGGAAGAACTCTCTCTCTGTCTCACTCTCTCTCTGTCTCTCCCTCTATAACTCCACTTTTCAAAGAAATAAGGAATCTTTTAAAAAGATGCTAAAGGGAAATGATATTTAATTAAACATGTGATCCTAGAAGGAGTTCTGTCTTGTAGGCAGAAAAACATGAAAAAAAAGATATTATTTTCTCTGTTGACAAAAACTGATAAAAAATATTTTAGATAAATGATGTATTGAAGTTAAACTTGCCAAGCTGATGAGTCTTTACAAGGTTATTTAAAAGACTATTCCGAATCTTAGGATAAACAGATATTTAATGTTAAGGTCTGTGATATAATTATTTTACTATCATATAATTTATGAAAATCATGTATATTTACATATACACACATACATGCATTCATACACACTATGTATACATGTATAAATACATGCAGAGAGGAAAGGAATACGAGTTGGTAAAACATTTTTATAATATCCTTGGAATGTTTAAAAACACTTAAACTGAAGATATTATGCTTGTCCTGAGCCTGACCATTTTAATGGTCTCGGTAGTAGAGTATGAGATAGAGACTACAAAGCAGGAATGATTTTATAACAAAGTGGTCTAAGACAAACAGGCACATTAGTGAGAAACTTGACTAGAAAGTGGAGTCACTCAACAAAGGAGTGACTTCATCCATCAGCATAGTTTAAGCTTGATGCAGTAGCGAAGGGAACTAACCCCATGTCCTTCTGAACTTGCCAGTTACTTTGAACTTTTCTGCAGAGCAGAGGAGTCTCTCATTAAGCAGAGTGCAATTCCCAGAATATTTGGTTGCTGTCCTAATTGGATACAAATGTAGTGAGAAGCAAGGATAAGGGCTCACTGAAGCTGTTGAAAGGAATCCCAGGAGATCCAGGTGGAACACAGTTTCATTCTTTTGAGGTTTAAAGTTTGTGAAAATGCATATTAAGAAAAAGTTGTGTGGATCTCAAAAGTTTTGGAACCAAAACAAATTTCTTTTTTTTTTTAAACTTTTATTTAATGCATATAAATTTCCAAAGTACGATTTATGGATTACAATGGCTTCCCCCCCATACCGTCCCTCCCACCCACAACCCTCCCCTTTCCCACTCCCTCTCCCCTTCCATTCACATCAAGATTCATTTTCGATTATCTTAATATACAGAAGATCAGCTTAGTATACATTAAGTATGGATTTCAACAGTTTGCTCCCACACAGAAACATAAAGTGAAAAATAATAGATGATTTTTTTAAATGATGATGAAATCAGAGCAGACCTATTGTCATGTTTAATCCCAGTGAGAGTCAAGTTGGGAATTGATAATTTCTTTTTTTTTTTTTTTTTTTTTTAAAGAGGATCAGTTTAGCATGCATTAAGTAAGGATTTCAACAGTTTGCACCCCCATAGAAACACAAAGTGAAATATATTGTTTGAGTACTCGTTATAGCATTAAATCTCAATGTACAGCACATTAAGGATAGAGATCCTACATGAGGAGTAAGTGCACAGTGACTCCTGTTGTTGACTTTACAAATTGACACTCCTGTCTATGGCATCAGTAATCTCCCTATGTTCCAGTCATGAGTTTCCAAAGCTATGGAAGCCCTCTGAGTTCTCCGACTCTTATCTTGTTTAGACAAGGTCATAGTCAAAGTGGAGGTTCTCTCCTCCCTTCAGAGAAAGGTACCTTCTTCTTTGATGACCTGTTCTTTCCACTGGGATCTCACTCGCAGAGATCTTTTGCCAGAGTGTCTTGGCTTTCCATGCCTGAAATACTCTCATGAGCTTTTCAGCCAGCTCCGAATGCCTTTAGGGCTGATTCTGAGGCCAGAGTGCTATTTAGGACATCTGCCATTCTATGAGTCTGCTGAGTATCTCACTTCCCATGTTGGATCACTCTCCCCTTTATTTACTCCATCAGTTAGCGTTAGCAGGTACTAGACTTGTCTATGTGCTCCCTTTGACTCCCAGTCCCTTCACCATGACCAACTGTGAACTGAAACTGATCACCTGGAACAGTGAGATGGCATTGGTACATGCCACCTCGATGGGATTGATTGGAATCCCCTGGTATGCTTCCAACTCCACCACTTGGGGCAAGTCAGCCTGAGCATGTCCCAAATTATACATCTCTTCCCTCTCCCATTCCCACCACCATGTTCAACAGGGATCACATTTCAGTTAATTTTCAACACTTAAGAATAACTGTGCATCAATTACAGATCTTTTTTGATACCATTTTCTAGGTAGTTCTTTTTTTTTTTCCTTCTTAATTAGGTCTTTTTTTAGAAAACTTTTATTTAATATATATACATTTTGAAAGTACAACTTTTGGATTATAGTGGATTTCCCCCATAACCACCCTCCCACCCACAAACCATCCCATCTCCTACTCCCTCTCCAATCCCATTCTTCATTAAGATTCATTTGTAATTATCTTTATATTCTATGTAGTTCTGGAGGTAACTTTGCAGAACTCCTGAGAACAGGGATTGACCATGTGGGGAAGCAGGTAAAGCTGCCACCTGCGGCACTGGCATCTATCTCATATGGATGCCAGTTCAAGATCTGGCTGCTCTACTTCCTAGCCCAATCTCTGCTAGTGATCTGGGAATGTGGCAGAAGATGGACAAAGTTCCTGGGCCCCTGCACCTGTAGGAGACCTGGAAGAAGCTCCAAGCTTTGGTATGGCCCGGCTCTGGCCATTTCAGCCATTTTGGAGTGAACCAGCCAATGGAACATTTTGCGTTTTCTTTCTCTATCTCTCTCTGTGTGTGTTTGTTTATGCTTATGTGTGTGTGTGTGTGTGTGTGTATGTATAACTCTGCTCTTCAAATAATCTTTTTTAAAAAAGAGAATTCCGGAGAATAAATGTTAAAAATGGTGTAAATTTGGGAGAAAAGGAAACTTTAGAATTATTTAAACAGAAATGTGATTAAATGTGCTTTTTCTGTTAAAAAATGTGAAATGGAATAATTGATTCCATTTCAGATGCAATTTTTCAAGTTTATCCAAAACATGTGAAAAGTCTTATGAAAAAATAGGTAGGTTTTTTTTTTTAATCTTAAACTCTATACATACAGAAACTATCTTTTGTACTTTGTAATCATAGGCAACATTTTTTTAATTTAAATCCTAAATAATCTTTCTAAATATTTCTGATTCTCATAATGAGTATAAAGAGTGAATTCCTTGATATTTTCATTCTTTTCTCCATAATTTACATCAGGCGTACTATTTGTAGTTCAGCAGTATAACCCCCTCGTGTAGTGTGATATTATATGCATTACAGAGAATTTAACGTCCTTGAATTCCAACAGCAATACCTCTGTAGTGCAATTCCTCCACTCAGTGACCTAGACAACAAAAAAATGCGGCATTTTTGTCAACATGAGTTTCCAAATATCTCATAGATATAAGTGGCTAGAGTATTATCAGGATAACATTGGAAGGAAACTTTTTTTTTTTTTTTTTTACAGGCGGAGTGGACACTGAGAGAGAGAGAGACAGAGAGAAAGGTCTTCCTTTTGCCGTTGGTTCACCCTCCAATGGCCTCCACGGCTGGCGCACCACGCTGATCCGATGGCAGGAGCCAAGTGCTTCTCCTGGTCTCCCATGGGGTGCAGGGCCCAAGCACTTAGGCCATCCTCCACTGCACTCCCTGGCCACAGCAGAGAGCTAGCCTGGAAGAGGGGCAACCGGGACAGAGTCCGGCACCCTGACCGGGGCTAGAACCTGGTGTGCCGGTGCCACAAGGCGGAGGATTAGCCTAGTGAGCTGCGGTGCCAGCTGGAAGGAAACTTTTAAAAATCACCATTTTCATTGCTAAATATTCTTTTATTATTTTGAAAGATTACACTTTGTTGTCTTTTTTCTTTAGTGTTCAAAAACTCTAGATAGTAACTGTTTTACACAATTTCTGCTGGGAAAAATAATCACATAATTCTATCAAATATATTGCAGACATATTGTAAATAATTTTAGTTGTACTTAGGTCACATTTAAACCATCCAGGTAGTATTCTTTAGAATTTAATATTGAGATTTAATGCTATAACTAGTACTCAAACAGTATTTTTCACTTTATGTTTCTGTGTGGGAGCAAACTGTTGAAATCTTTACTTAATGTATGCTAAACTGATCTTCTGTATATAAAGAGAATCGAAAATGAATCTTGATGTGAATGGAAGGGGAGAGGGAGTGGGAAAGGGGAGGGTTGCGGGTGGGAGGGACGTTATGGGGGAAGCCATTGTAATCCATAAGCTGTACTTTGGAAATTTATATTCATTAAATAAAAGTTAAAAAAAAAGAAAAAGGAAAGATAGAGCTTTCTTGCTCTATTACTTAAATTATTTTCTTTAAGAGGTCCTAGATTGGGTCCAGCATTGTAGTGAAGCAGGTTAAGCCATGACTTACAATACCAGCCTCGCATATGAGCACCAGTTTGTGTTCCAGGTGCCCCACTTCCAATCCAGTTCTCTGCTAATGCAACTGGCAAGGCAGTACAAGATGGCTCAAGTACTTGAACCCCTGGCACACACATGACAGACCCAAATGGAATTCTTGGCTCCTAGTTTTAGCCTAGAACAGTACTGATCTTTGTGTCCATTTGTGGAATGAATCAGCAAATGGAAGATTCTTGCTCTCTCTTTGTGTGTGTGTGTGTATGCATGTATGTATATATGTATATATCCCTCTCTCTTTAACTCTGCTTTTTAAATAAAAATTTTAAAAAGAAAAAAAAAGAATTTAATATTTTAAGGTTTTATATTGCAAATAATTTGTTATGGAAAAAATGGGTATGTCGGCGAACTCAAAAGGCTTCCATAGCCTTGGCAACTCATGACTAGAGCCTAGGGAAATTACTGACGCCATAAACAAGAGTGTCAATTTGTTAAGTCAACAACAGGAGTCACTGTGTACTTACTTCTCATGTGGGATCTGTCCTTAATGTGTTGTCCAATGTGAAGTAATGCTATAACTAGTACTCAAACAGTATTTTACACTTTGTGTTTCTGTGTGGGTGCAAACTGATGAAATCTTTTTTTTTTTTTTATTTTTGACAGGCAGAGTGGACAGTGAGAGAGAGAGACAGAGAGAGAAAGGTCTTCCTTTTGCTGTTGGTTCACCCTCCAATGGCCGCCGCTGCAGCCGGCGCACCGCGCTGATCCGATGGCAGGAGCCAGGATCCAGGTGCTTTTCCTGGTCTCCCATGGGGTGCAGGGCCCAAGCACCTGGGCCATCCTCCACTGCACTCCCTGGCCATAGCAGAGAGCTGGCCTGGAAGAGGGGCAACCGGGACAGAATCCGGCGCCCCAACCGGGACTAGAACCCGGTGTGCCGGCGCTGCAAGGTGGAGGATTAGCCTATTGAGCCACGGCGCCGGCTCAACTGATGAAATCTTAATATATACTAAATCGATCTTCTGTATATAAAGAGAATCGAAAATGAATAATGATGTGAATGGAATGGGAGAGGGAGCGGGAGATGGGAGGGGTGCAAGTGGGAGGGAAATTATGGGGGGGAGCCATTGTAATCTGTAAACTGTACTTTGGAAATTTATATTTACTAAATAAAAATTTAAAAAATTCAAAAAAGGAAATATGGGTATGTATCTAAATGTTTTTATTATTTCATGGATTTACCAACTTCAAAAATATATCCTCAAATATTAGAGACATAGAAATTTTGTCCAGGATAAAATTTTAAGTATGGATCAAAGATATAAATCTAAATCCAAAACCATCAAATCCTAGACAACATTGGGGAAATCCTGCAAGATATTGGCATAGGCAGAGTTCTTGGGAAAGACTCCAGAGGCAGAGGGAATCAAAGCCAAAATTGGCAAATGGAATTACATCACTTTGAGAAGCTTCTGCATTGCAAAAGAAACACTAAGCAAAGTGAAGAGGCATCTTTCAGAATGGGAGAAATTATTCAAAAACCATGCAATTGATAAAAGATTGATATCCAGAACGTATAAAGAGCTCAAGAAATTCAACAACACCAAAAAATTCATTCAAGAATTGGACAAAGGACTTGAACAGGTGTTTCTCCAGAGAGGACATTTAAATGACCAACACTCACATGAAAAAATGCTTAGGATCACCAGCCATCAAGATAATGCAAACCGAAATCACATTGAGGTTTCACTTCAGCCCAGTTGGAATGGCTTTCATACAAAGATCAATAAATAATAAATACTGGGAGGATGTGAATAAAAAGGTACTCAAATCCATTATTCGTGGGAATGTAAACTGGTGTAACCACTGTGAAAGAAAGTATGGAGATACTTCATAAATCTGAATATAGACCTGCCATATAACCCAATCATCCCATACCTGGAAACTTACCCAAATGAAAGGAAATCAGCATATAAAAGAGTTATCTACATCCCCTTGTTTATTGAAGCTCAATTCACAATAGCTAAGACATGGAATCAACCCACATGTCTATCAACTGAAGACTGGATAAAGAAATTCTGAGGTAAGTACACCACAGAATAGTACACAATGATAAAAAGAAAATTTAAATCCCATCTTTTACAACAATATGCATGCAACTGGACACCATTATACTTAGTGAAATAGGCCAGTCCCCAAAGGATATATATATATATATATATATGTTCTCCCTGATCTTTGATAACTAATAGAGTACCTAAAAGGTAATCTATAGAAGTAAAATTGACACTTTGAGATGCAATGACATTAAACATCCCTTGTCTTGTATATTGCAGAACAGCTTTTTTTAATACTATTTTCTGAACTCTTTACTTAGTATAGGGTTAATCTGATGTTTATAAAGTGAATTTAAAATAGATCTTAGTAAAAAATAAGAATGGGAATAGGAGAGGGAAGAGGAAGAAGGGAGGGAGTGTGAGTGGGAAGATAGGTAGGGTGTGAAGAATCATTATGTTCCTAAATTTGTATTAATGAAATGTATAAAGTTTGTATACATTAAATAAAAGGTTTATGGGTAAAAAAAAGTTTACATTTTACTTGTAGTAGAATATCAACTGCATGTTGAGAATACACACATTTTTCAGTTAGGCAAGATATTTGACCTATAAGAACTCAAGAAAGAAAACAAATATTGAAAGTAATTGAAGTCAAAAGAAAATATATATATATATACATACATATATATGTATACAAATACATATATGTATGTATATGTGTATACATAAATATATACATATACACACAAGAGAAAGCATTTCCCATGTCAAATTATTTAAGAATGGAAAATAAATGGCTATATTAGGATGTGTGACAAGAAAGCGGCACTTTTTTACTAAGCTACTTCATAAAATATATAGTTGATAACATTGTTATCTTTGATAACAAATTGTATACCTTGCTTAATGTTTTTCAAAAAGAATTGTGAATGATAGTGTGCAGGTGTGCTGAATATTCACATTCCTCTATCTATGAGATACTGTTGCTGCTCAGGAATTTAGCCGAGAGACTGATCTCAATGGCCATCTAGTCTCTATGTAGCTTGGGATAAGAGGAGGAATTCCAGTCAGAGGTTGTCATGGACTAAATAGGTACCCCCTAAACATTCATGTGTTTAGGACATAGCCCTCAATATCTCAGAAAACAACAGTATGAAAACAGGCTTTTGAAGAAAGCATGTAAAATCAGGCCAATGCTATCATCCCTATTCTAATATGACCGGTGTTCATTAAAACCAGAGGAGACTAAGACATGGTTAGATATGAGAGAAAAAAAGGATAGAAGAGAACACAGCAGAGGGCAGTCGTCTCCAAAACAAGGAGGCAGGTCTCAGAAGAAGCCAGTTTGATGGAAGATTGATCTCAGACATTCTAGGAAATTTTTATGCTTGGGCTACCCAGGATGTGGTCTATTATTGTGGCAGGCATAGTACACCAATATGGAGGGAAGAAGGCAGAAGCTTCCTCCATGGCTGGAACTAGCTGACAGTGGCTGAGTTCCAAAGGCAAAACTTCTTTTGGGCAGCTCTTTTGCACCAACACTGTTCTTGTTGCAGCTTTCTCTACAAGTTTTTGAAAACCAATGGTTTGCACTATCTTCCTTTGATTTCTCTTGATTCTGTTTAAACCTTTAAATTTCTCCTTCTTTAAACTCTCTTCAATAATTATGCATTAGAAACTTGCACATATTTTCCACATAACCCTGAGAAATAATACCAGGCAACATATATCCCAAAAATGAAATTAATGAATTATATGTTTTAGGGCTTAGTGTTCTCTTACGACAGCATGATTTGAATTCATTATGCTACAGTATATTATGAACTGTTTATCATAGTATATGCACCATACATTATACATTAGATGCAATAGTCTCTTTTTTTATATTATCTCATTGCCACTGGAAGATATATCCAATTATCTGTGCATAGTTTTTCATAAAATACTTTTTCCATGAAATTTTCAAAGAATTCTGTCATGAGTGAGTTTTAACCTTTTTTAAAGTTTCATTTATCTATTTGAAAGGCAAAAATGGAATATACACACAAACAGAGACAGAAAAATACAGAGACAGAGAGATAGAGACAGAGAGACACATACAGAGAAAGAGAGAGAAAGAGAAACTTCTATCTGCTGTTGCACTATTCAACTGTTCACAACAGTTGGGCTGCACTGGGATGGAGACAGAATCCCAGAATTTCATCTGGTTTTCACATTTGGGTGGCAAGCACTGTTCTTGAGCCACTGCTGGCTGCTTCACAGGGTATTTATTATCAAGGATATGAACTGGAAGCAAAGCAGAAATTGGAACTAAGGTACTCCCATACATGATGCTGGTGCCACAAGTGTTCCTCACCACCTTATCTACCACTGTACCATACATCTACCCAGAATTTTAATCAGAATTTTAATTTATTTGCACCAAAACAAACTTACTTCTGAAGTAGAATAGGGATTTAAACCCAGAAAAATCTGTTCCCACAATTTTTATTCCATTTTAAACCCAATTCCTAAAAACCATGACCCAGCGGGTGTTCTTGAACGTCATCTACCCATTTTCTTCGTGTTTGAAAGTTTGTATCTAAATTTATCCTAATTAATCCCTTTGAACAATTGAAGCAAGAGGAAGTTCCCCTACAAATAGTATGATCAATATTTCATGATAATTTTATAGAACTCCTGCCATAGTTCAAGTAGTATGCTGAGTTATGAGATCAATGTGGGGAGCAAAAAAACACACAGAAACATCTTTGGGTTCACAGAGAAGAAAGGCATAAAAAATTGACTTACTACATAAATCATCTGAAATTACACAAACAAGTAGAAACTTGTGTGGAGGAGGAAAAATCTGCGTTCAAGATACTAAGAGCCCATTACAAGTTCAATTGCATCCTCTCAGATAGAGGAGAGCCAAGGTGGCTGATGCACAAGTCTTGCCAAGCAGCTGTTTGAAGTTTTGAGGTTTGTCAATAAGTAGACATTCCCAAATCCTGTGCTAAGATAAACAGGTTAAGATGCTAGCCAGCATGAAGGGAAGATCCTGAGGGGCCTCCTGCTCACAAGAACTTAAAGCACTAGATTTCTTAGTAGAGATATTCAAGTAGCAATCAGAAAACTGGTGACAAGAGGTGAGAAAATAGCATCTCAGTAGGGGATTAAGCAAGCCAAAGATCAAAGTGGAAGCTTTTATTAGGCCTAGACTGAAGCTCATGAGACAGATTACATGACACCTGCATTCCCACTATTGCATTTCATTTTAAGTTTGCTTTTCATCCCTGCAGGCCTGTGTGTGAAGTCAGGATGATAGAAATGCAGATGCACTAATGGCTTGCCTGACATGAGAAAATATAGTCGTTGTATGTGATTATTGCTTGAAGCTTCAAGTGAACTGGGAACTGAGAAACGTCTGAAAGTGACAGATAAAGAAATGAGTGTGCACAGAAGGGGAGTGGCCATGAGACCTTGGGTACTGGTAGAGAAGGTGGTGAGGATCGCAATCATCTTTGGAGGTCATTCTCAGCCTCCTGCTCTAATTATTCACCCAGGAATCATCCCTTTATTTGAAAGATTGATAAAATTTATGGCAAAGGTCTTTGGTCTACTTAGCAGTGTTTCCATTCTATGGCAATGCTTATATTTTTTAAAAAGATGTGCTTATACTGACTTAGTTTGACCAATTGTGTTTTGTTAACAAAACAAACAATAAAACAAATAACATTACATGATTTCTGAGCATTACTGTCTGGTATACTGCTGACAGTATCTTTAATAATAGATTATACTTGTTTCTGGATATAAATACATTGACATAGTTTGAGCATTCATATTGTTTATTGGGGCTTTCTGTTGCTGAGGGGTTATGAATCTTGGAAACAAATCATTTCTGGAAAATATAGAAGCCACATTTTGTGTTATGTTAGTGCCTTCCATGATACTGAATAAAGAATGACAGCAATGCACTTGGGAGGTTGTTTTCAGCATCTTGAATCATCATCCTATTGACAATCCAGGAACAGTTATTTGATATTTTCCTTGGGCAGTCTTAATAATTTTGAGTGGTTCATAGACCATCTAAATCAAGTTTCAAAATAATTAAGCATCTGGTGTGCAAAGTTTGCCTCCTACTGTCAGGAATCATATTCTAAATTGTCGCTTGCTTCTATTGTTCAAAAGAATTAATTCTAAATTGTAGTAAATCCATTGTCATAAAAATATGAATCTACCTATCAATAATTTGTGAAAAAGTAATGAATAATAAATACCATCTTATTGTATCTCAAGTTAACACCACATTTACTTTATTTTGTAAAATTTGTAGTTTATGTTTCCATAAAAATCACTCCCAGGTATTTTATAAAAATTGATCTGTCAAATCCTAGTGCATTTGCGCAAACCAGGCTCCACAAACCAAAAACAAAGTTAAACAACTTCACAAGAGACAGAAATGGCCTTTTAGGATTCACCAGCATGTGCCTTCTTGTCTAATCTGAGAAGCCATCACAGTGAGATTGATGCCCAGTGGTTGGGAAGTGCTTCATAAGCACTGCCTGCTCAGTGGTATCAGAATGGAGCTATCTGTCTTCATTGCACCACACTAACATGCCCTTCAGATATATCAGCACATGTCTACACATCTCCACTATAAATTATTACCAGAGACAATTAAATATTTCAGAACTTGTTTGTGAGTATCACTTGCCAAACACTCTTTAATTTAGACACATACTTCTGACTTTAAACATTTTAAGATCACTTAGAGCTGCTGTACATTCCTGCTTTAGATGAGTTTCTTCTGTTGACAGTGATCCATCATGTTTTGAGCCATGTAGTTTATTGAGCCAAATTAAAAAAAGAAAGTAAATTATTCAGTAGCAAGATCAATTTCCTTTGAGAATTAAGTAGTCCTGATTTCATATCAATAAAATGAGAAGAATTAAATTTTGTTAGCATTTAAATGTGAAATATAATTCTGAAATCAAAAGAATATAAACTGTGAATATCTGAAATTTCTGATTTTGTAATTACTTTTAATAAACTCATATGTATTTCATTTATGCATTCACATACAATAATTCTAATTAATAATTAAAATAATTCAGTAATAACTCTTAAATGCTCAGAATTTTACATTGTTAATTTTAGCATATTAATTGGTAAGATGTCAAATTGATGTGTCATTTGTATAACATTTATTTCAATGTTTTCCTGAACTATAAAACTAACTATATACATGATTGAACTGGGTGTGGAGATGTGTACAGGGAAAAATTAAAATAAATTTGAACTGAATGAAGCCAAGTATGTTTCAGATTTAAAATGTACTATATTTACTAACCTAAAATTTCTATTCTTGTGTTACATTTCCTTGGAGAGTACAGGTGGCTTTTCATTAATCTCTTCTTTGAATTGGATCAAAGTATGTAACTGAAATAGACATATAAAAATTGGACAAACATTCTTCATGGATTATACAACAGCATTTGGAAAGAAACCAAATCATCAAAGTATTACCACAAGTAATTAAATTTGCTTATCACATTGGAAAGACAGAACTAGAATAAAATGTACGGAGGCTACTGTGAGGCAGAGGATTTATGTCATGACTCTGTGGATGTTTCTTCATACATTAAAGTTGGAGAAAGAGGTTCAGGGACATTAAACAATTGTTAAACTGCCACAGTAGTAAGAAAAAAATACAAGGAGACTTCAAAAAGTTCATGTAAAATTCATATCTTGACAAAATATGCATGTGTTTCAAAAATTTTGTACAAAAATAAACTTGTACTTCAATTCATTTTCTATGAACTTCAAAAAATTGTCTTATTTATTTGAAAGGCAGAGTGTAAGAGAAACATGAAGAGACAGAGGACTTTCATCCACTGGTTCCTTCCCTTATGGCTGCAACAACCAGGGCTGGGTTAGGCTGAAGTCAAAAGCCCAGAACTCCTTCAGGGTCTCCTGCATACATGGGTTGCACTTCTCCCATGCTCCTAGGCACATCATCAGGGAGCTGGATTGGAAGTAGTGCAGCTGAGACTAGAATGGTCATCACAATATTATGCCAGCACCACAAGCCATGGCTTAACCTGCTGCATCACAAGGCAGGCCACTTTGTGAACTTTTCAAAGTACCTTCATCTTTGTGGGGTCACAGATGACTAAAAGAGATACCAACTAAATATGAACGGAGTTTTTAAAAAATTTTCCCTTTGTTTCTTCCCATTACCATGTTACAAACTGAAAATATTTGTAGTCAGTAACTGATAAATTTTGATTTAGGTATATCAAATTAAATCAATGAAAATCTAAATATTGCAAATATGTCAACCAAGAAAGTTTCTTCATGGCCCTTTGAATTCTTCCTCCTTCCCTCCTTTACTACCCCTCCCCCACACACACATACACACACACAAACACTAATTTATCACTGCAAAATTAATTCATATGTCATACAAATGGATTAATATAGTAGACAACTATTTTCTGACTTCTTTCAGCTCTTTGATCTACTGTTTTAATTCCCAAATGCCTGCAACAGCCAGGTAAAAGCCAGAAGCCCAGAACTACATCTGGATGTCCCACATAGTTGGCAAGGGCCAAAGCAACTCAGCCATCATTGCCTGCTCCCCCGGAGATACATAGCCAAGAAGTTGGATCAGAAGAGCACAATAACTGGTACTCAAACTGGATTTGGAGTATGGACGTCTCAGGTGGTGGCTTAACCTGATGCACCATGACACTCTTCCAAAAAGCAATAGTTACCCACAGAAATAGTTCACCATATACAAATGTTGCATGAGTTATGTCAAATCAAATTTATCCCAAATTATTTCACATTTTATGCCATTTTCCATATTGATTTTTCAATTATATTTTCAAATGTAGTAGTAGAATTGATTTTTATATATTTACCATATACCCTAAAACATACCAACTCACTTCCTTAGCCCAGGAGTCTTCTGTTTAGATTGTAGAATTTTCTTTTTTTAAAAAAAAATTATATTTATTTAAAAGGCAAAATTATATATATAGGTATATATATAATAGTATAATTTATAATACAGAATAATATATAATAGATATTAATAAATGATATATATTAATTATACAATTAATATTAATAAATAGTATAATTATAATATATTCTATAACATATATATATATATATAACACATATGGTTCACTGCTCAAATGGCTGCAACAGCCGGAGCTGGGGTTATCGAGCCAAGAGCTTCATCCAGATTTCCCAAATATGTGCAGGTACACAAATACTTGGGTCATCTTTCACCATTTTTCCAGGCCAATAACAGGGAGTTTATGAGAAATGGAGCATGCGTGACTCAAACTGGTGCCTGTGAAATGATGCCAGCAGTGGCTTAACCCATTTTACAACACCAGCCACTATATTAGAATTTTCTATTAAAATAATGTTGCTGATTACATCTAGGGATCTCCCCTTCTTTTTCCTAGAACACTCTTTTTATTTTTCTTTGTCATTTCTCTTTGCACTGACTGTAACTTGATTTAAGAGCAAAGCACAGTTTTCACCACTAAGTATGATGTTAGCTATAATCTTTTTGCTTGTTTTATAGACATATTTAATCATGTTGTGTAGGTTCCATTGCATGCTTTTTTCATTGAAAATTTTTGTTAGAATACATGTTGACTATTGCCAAATGAATTACTTACATTTTCTTAAGTTCTTATTTGTTTTTTTTTAATTTTCAGTTTCTTGTTATTCTGAATTACATTATTACTGATCGAATGCTAAAACAATCTTGTACTTCTTGTATGACACTCCATGGTTTAAATTCTGTTATTGTTACAGTTTTATTTATTTTAAAGGTAGAGTGTCAAAAAAGGGAAAGGAGGAAAGAAAGACATATTTCACCGACTGGTTCATTCCCCCAAATAGCTGCAATGGGCAGGCATGGGCCAGGCTGAAACTAGGATCCTGAAACTCTGAGTCTCCTATGTGAGTGAAATGTGTCCAAGTGCTTGGTAAGGCATCTGCTACTTTCCCAGGCACATGAGCATGGAAGTTAATCAGAAGTGGTGTAGCCAGGTTTCATTACTGCACTCCAATATGGAATGTTGGCATTGCAAGCAGTGGTTTAATTAGCTATGCCACAACACCAGCCCAAATATTATTCAATCTATATTAATACAAATTCCATAATAACTTTTGCAAGTTTATAATTTGAAAGATAGTGATCCTTTCTTTTTCTCTTTCTATTCTGTATTTCATTTTTTTTTCAGTTCTGATTTTTTTTTATTTTTTTTATTTTTTTAAACTTTTATTTAATGAATATAAATTTCCAAAGTACGACTTATGGATTACAATGGCTTCCCCCACATACCGTCCTTCCCACCCACAACCCTCCCCTTTCCCACTCCCTCTCCCCTTCCATTCACATCAAGATTCATTTTCGATTATCTTAATATACAGAAGATCAGCTTAGTATACATCAAGTATGGATTTCAACAGTTTGCTCCCACACAGAAACATAAAGTGAAAAATAATAGATGATTTTTTTTAAATGATGATGAAATCAGAGCAGACCTATTGTCATGTTTAATCCCAGTGAGAGTCAAGTTGGGAATTGATAATTTCTTTTTTTTTTTTTTTTTTTTTTTTTTTTTTTTTTTTTTTTTTTACAGAGGATCAGTTTAGTATGCATTAAGTAAGGATTTCAACAGTTTGCACCCCCATAGAAACACAAAGTGAAATATATTGTTTGAGTACTCATTATAGCATTAAATCTCAATACACACCACATTAAGGACAGAGATCCTACATGAGGGGTAAGTGCACAGTGACTCCTGTTGTTGACTTTACCAATTGACACTCCTGTCTATGGCATCAGTAGTCTCCCTATGCTCCAGTCATGAGTTTCCAAGGCTATGGAAGCCCTCTGAGTTCTCCGATTCTTATCTTGTTTAGACAAGGTCATAGTCAAAGTGGAGGTTCTCTCCTCCCTTCAGAGAAAGGTACCTCCTTCTTTGAAGACGTGTTCTTTCCACTGGGATCTCACTCGCAGAGATCTTTTGCCAGAGTGTCTTGGCTTTCCATGCCTGAAATACTCTCATGGGCTTTTCAGCCAGATCCGAATGCCTTTAGGGCTGATTCTGAGGCCAGAGTGCCATTTAGGACATCTGCCATTCTATGAGTCTGCTGAGTATCTCACTTCCCATGTTGGATCACTCTCCCCTTTATTTATTCTATCGGTTAGTGTTAGCAGGTACTAGACTTGTTTATGTGCTCCCTTTGACTCTTAGTTCCTTTCATTATGATCAATTGTGAACTGAAATTGATCACTTGGAATAGTGAGATGGCATTGGTACATGCCACCTTGATGGGATTGAATTGGAATCCCCTGGTATGTTTTTAACTCTACCATTTGGGGCAAGTCAGCTTGAGCATGTCCCAAATTATACATCTCTTCCCTCTCTTATTCCCACTCTTATGTTTAACAGGGATCACATTTCAGTTAATTTTCAACACTTAAGAATAACTGTGTATTAATTACAGAATTAAACCAGTCATATTAAGTAGAACAGATAAAAAAATACTAAGAGGGATAATGTATTAAGTTGTTCATTAACAGTCAGGGCTATGCTGATCAAGCCACCGTTTCCCATAGTGTCCACCTCACTCCAACAGGTTTCCCTCTTGGTGTTCAGTCAGTCGTCACCGATCAGGGAGAACATATGGTATTTGTCCCTTTGGGACTGGCTTACTTCACTCAGCATGATGTGTTCCACATTCCTCCATTTTGTTGCAAATGACTGGATTTCGTTGTTTCTTACTGTGGTATAGTATTCTAAAGAGTACATATCCCATAATTTCTTTATCCAGTCTATCGTTGATGGGCATTTAGGTTGGTTCCAGGTCTTAGCTATTGTGAATTGAGCTGCAATAAACATTAGGGTGCAGACCTCTTTTTTGTTTGCCAATTTAAATTCCTTTGGGTAAATTCCAAGGAGTGGGATGGCTGGGTCGAACGGTAGGGTTATCTTCAGGTTTCTGAGGAATCTCCAGACTGACTTCCATAGTGGCTTGACCAGTTTGCATTCCCACCAACAGTGGGTTAGTGTCCCTTTTTCCCCACATCCTCGCCAGCATCTGTTGTTGGTAGATTTCTGCATGTGAGCCATTCTAACTGGGGTGAGGTGAAACCTCATTGTGGTTTTGATTTGCATTTCCCTGATTGCTAATGACCTTGAACATTTTTTCATGTGCCTGTTGGCCATTTGGATTTCCTCTTTTGAAAAATGTCTATTGAGGTCCTTGGCCCATCTCTTAAGTGGGTTGTTGGTTTTGTTTTTGTGGAGTTTCTTGATCTCTTTGTAGATTCTGGTTATTAACCCTTTATCTGTTGCATAGTTTGCAAATATTTTTTCCCATTCTGTCAGTTGTCTCTTCACTCTCCTGACTGTTTCTTTTGCAGTACAGAAACTTCTCAATTTGATGCAATCCCAATAGTTGATTTTAGCTTTGACTGCCTGTGCCTCCCGGGTCTTTTCCAGAAATTCTTTGCCTGTGCCAATATCTTGAAGGGTTTCTCCAATGTTCTCTAGTAACTTGATGGTGTCAGGTCGTAGATTTAGGTCTTTAATCCATGTTGAGTGGATTTTTGTGTAAGGTGTAAGGTAGGGGTCTTGCTTCATGATTCTGCATGTGGAAATCCAATTTTCCCAGCACCATGTATTGAATAGACTGTCCTTGCTCCAGGAATTAGTTTTAGATCCTTGGTCAAATATAAGTTGGCTGTAGATGTTTGGGTTGATTTCTGGTGTTTCAATTCTGTTCCATTGGTCTATCCATCTGTTTCTGTACCAGTACCATGCTGTTTTGATTACAACTGCCCTGTAGTATTTCCTGAAATCTGGTATTGTGATGCCTCCGGCTTTGTTTTTGTTGTACAAGATTGCTTTAGCTATTCGAGGTCTCTTGTGCCTCCATATAAATTTCAGCACCATTTTTTCCAGATCTGAGAAGAATGTCTTTGGTATCTTGATTGGTATTGCATTGAATCTGTAAATTGCTTTTGGGAGAATGGACATTTTGATGATATTGATTCTTCCAATCCATGAGCATGGAAGATTTTTCCATTTCTTGGTATCCTCTTCTATTTCTTTCTTTAAGGTTTTGTAATTTTCATCGTAGAGTATTTCATTTTGATACCACTTAATTTGCTCCTTTTCAGTGATGTTTTGGAAAACACTTTTAGAGAACTGTTGAAATTTGCTCTTAATTTTTAGAAGAATTTTCCAATGAAGTCAAAGATTTTCCTTTGCTGTAAGGTTTACAACTATTAATACCCTTATGTTTAATGGAAATAAAGCTCTCTAGTTTAGGAATTGTTCTTAACTTAATTTAACAGGATTGTCACTTTCAAAGTATTTGCTTCACTGAAATTATAAAATTCATGTGCATACTGAAATCATTCATAATATTTCATTTTTATCCTTTTATTTTCTAGAGAACTGCGGTTTTGTCACTTTTTCATTCCTAATATTCTTTTGTGTTGACATTCTGGCTGTTCAGTCTTGTCAAAGAATCAGCTTTTGCTTTCATTGGATTTCAGCTATTGTTTTACTATTGTTCAATTCATTAGTCCTGCCTTTTTGAGGTTTAATTTGTTCATTTTATATCTTAATAGTGTTAAACAAATATTAATGATATAAATCATGTCGTTATTTTCTAACATTGGCCTGCATTCTTATAACTAAGGCTCAAAAACACTGATTTAACCATGTCTCACATGTTAGGCTAGTTTTCAACCATGTCTCCTCTGTTCCTGTTTACCCCTTTTCCCTTTGTACTTTCTGGGAAACAAAGTGTTAGCTTAAATTTCTCTACTCAGTAAAGACATTTTTCAACAATAAACAAATGCTTTAAGAAATTAAAATTGAGGAGCTGGTGTTGTGGCATAGTGGGCTAAGTCTCCACCTGCGGTGCCAGCATAACACATGGGCACCAGTTCATGTACTGGTTTCTCCTCTTGCGATCCATCTCTCTGCTACAGAGAGCAGCAGAAGATGGCCAATTGCCTGGGCCCCTGAACCTATGTGGGAGACCCAGAGAAGATCTTGGCTCCTGTCTTCGAATCATCTCAGCTCCAGCCATTGTGGCCATTTGGGGAGTGAACCAGCAGACGGAAGACCTCTCACTCTGTCTCTCCTTCTCTCTGTCTGTAACTCTATCTCTCAAATAAATAAATAAAATCTTTTAAAAAAGAAATTAAAACTTAAATATATTAAAGTATTGATAAAGACTTTATTACATTATTTGGACATTGGAGGATTTGGTCATCTGCATACAGACACCATGAGAAATGTTGCCACAAAACTTTAGCAGGAAAACAATAACAGTTCTAATATCAAAAACCACAAAATACATGTAATACATGTAAATATATGTTATCATTAATATATCATTTAGAATATATTTGGATGTTCAAACAATGATTGCTATGTGATTTTAAGAAACAAAGCTAAGCTTCATGAAGAAAGTTACCACCTTTTTTCATATAGGGTGAAATGAGTAGTTCAACTTCAGTCTTCTGGATTTCGGTCTTCTGGAATTTTCAGTTTTCCCAGGGCCGTTTATTGAAGAAAACATCCTTTCCTTAGGGTATGATTTTGGTTCTTCATCCACTACAGCTAGAGAACAAACTAAATTATGGCTTCCCTAGTCAAATAACAACTTTTCCCCTTCACACCCATCTCCACTTACGAAAACCAGTACAGCATTTTTAAATTCAAGAATATCCAAAACTACATGAAATCTAATCGAGTAATAAGGAAGAAATAAAATTACTATAACAATTACCGGTAGAAAATATTTGAGTCTTTTTAAAATTCTGACTAATATGTATTACTTTTATATTTTTATGGGGTTAATGTGCAATATTTCAACATATATACCTAAACCAAACCTATCATACCAGGCAACTCATTATCTCTTTATATTTTGTATGGGCTTGGAGCCTATTAGCCTCTGTTTCCCGGTTTTTAAACTGGAAGTATATAATAACATATACTGGAAGTATATAGTAAGTGTATTGCACCTTACTGTGACTTATAGTCACCACATTGTGTTATTAAAGTCTAGAACTTATCACTTCTGTCTGTATTTTGGTACTCGTTACCTAACTTCCTTTTATCCTCCACATATTACTTTCCTAACCTGGAGTAACCAATATTGAACAGAGTGCCTATTTTTTAAACTTCTACATATGAGAGAGAACATGAAATACTTTCATTTCTGTCTCTATCTTATTTTCCATAATACAGTTATCTTCTGTCTATTTTGATATGTGTCAGGCCGAAACCAGAAGCTGGGAGCTTCATTTGGGTCTCCCATGTGGGTGCAGGGGCCCCAGCACTTGGGCCATCATCTGCTGCTTTCTCAGGAGCAATAGCAGAGATCTGAATCAGAAGTGGAGCAGCTGGATATTAAATTGGCACCTATATGTGATGCCAGCACTGCAGGTGGTGGCTTAAGCCACTAAACCACAGTGTCAGCCCCAATGGATCACTCTTCAAATTCCTGGGAGTTGGGAGCTGGAAATTCAGTCCAGATATCCTATGTGGGTGGCAGGAACTCAAGGACTTGAAATGTCAATGCTACTTCCCAGAGTCTGTAGAACTTATTGTGGTATAATATGGGATGTGGTCCTTTTAACCTGTAGGTCAAAAACTTTCCCATCATTTCATAATTTCTTTCTCGGTGAGTTCATTATTGGTGTATAAAAGAACTATTGATTTTGTGTCCTGTGGCTTTACTGAATTCATATATCAATACTAGTAGTTTTTTTTTTTTTTGGTGGAGTCTTTAGATCTCTCTGTATAGAATTATGTTTTCTGCAAACAAGGATACCTTGATTTCCTCATTTCATATTTGCTTGCCTTTGCTTTCTGTTGAATACCTAGTTGTTCTGGCTAAAATTTCCAGTATGATATTGAATGAGAGTGATAAGAATGGATATCTTTATTGGGTTTCAACTCTTAAAGGAAATGTTATCAGCTTTTTCCTATTATGATTCTGGCTCTAAATGCAATTTGTATATGGATTTTTTGAATGGATATTGAATTTTATAGAATGTTTCCTCTATATTAATTGAGATGATTAAGAGATTTTTATCCTTGACTGTGTTGTGATGCAATTCATGTCTCAATTTGCATGTGCTGAATAATCACAAATTCCCTGGGGAAGTTGCTCATGATAAATGGTTTTCTGATATGTTGTTTTATTTGATGTGTTACTATTTTCTTTGTAGTTTTTCTATCTAAATTAATCAGGACTTTTTTATCTATAGTTTTCTTTTTTATTTTCTGGTTTTGTGTGGTTTGGGGATTAAGGCAATTCTGTCCTCGGAATGACTTGAAGGGGTTTTCTTCACTTCAGTTTGTTTTTTTTTCAATAATTTGAGAATTGGTGTCATTTCTCTGAGAGGTTTCGTATAAATTCAACAGTGAAGCCAACTGCTGCTCTTGCTGTTAGTTGAAAGACATTTTGTTAGCTTTTATTACTGATTCAATTTAATTACTCATTATTGATGTTATCTGGTATTCTACATAATTTTGGTAAGTTATATATATTTTGAACTGATCTACTTGTCTAGATTTTCCAATTTGATGACACATAGTTTTCGTAGTAGTCATTAATTATCATTCATGTTTCCATGGTATCAGTTGCATTACTTCATTTTTCATTTCTAGTTTTATTTATTTGAGTGCTCACTGTTTCTTAGTTTAGATAAAGTTTTATGGGTTTGTTTATGTTTTGAAAAAACCCTACTGTTCAATAATTTATTTTTTTTAGTCTGTACTTAATGCTTTGACCTTTCTTTTCTTCTACATACATTGGGTTTAATTTTGTTTTGTTTATTTTTCTTGTTCTTTGAGATAAATTGTTAGTTTGATATCTATTTTTTAAGATTTATTTTATTTATTTGACAGAGTTACAGAGAGAGAGAGAGAGAAAAAGTCTTCCATCCACTGACTCAGTCCCAAAATGGCCACAAAGGCCATAGCTGAGCCAATCCGAAGCCAGGAATCAGGAGCTTACTCTGGGTCCTCCCATGTGGGGGCAGGGTCCAAACATTTGTACTATCCTCCATTGCCTTCCTAGGTGCACTAGCAGGGAGCTGGACTGGAAGTGGAGCAGCCAGGACTGGAATCAGCGCCCATATGGGATGCCAGTGCTGCAGACCAGGGTTTTAATCTGCTATGCTACAGCACAGGCCCCTATTTGTTGTTGTTGTTATTGTAGATACTTTTCATTATAAACTTCCCCATAGCACTACTTTTTCTGTAACTCATTAGTTTTGGTATGTTATGTTTCCATTTTAAGTTATTTCTTGGAATTTTTAAATTTCATTTTTAGTTCTCCAGTAACACATTAACTCATTCTTCTTTCAGAAGTGCTTTTCATCTGTGTATATATATTTTTTTCAAGGGTTTCTGTTGTACCATTTTTTTTTATTATTTTTGAGGATGGGCAAAAATTAAAGTTTTATTGAGGGACATATTTCATAAAGAATTATAGAGAATTGAGAAGAAAAACTTCTGCTACCTAGGGTCTGCTTTGTGGTATATCTGGTTAACCTGCCACCTGACACACCAGTATCCAAAATCGATGCCAATTTGTGTGCTGGCTGCTCCACTTTCAATCCAACTTCCTGTTAATGCACTTAGGAAAGCAGCAGAAGATGGTCCAAGTCCCTCAGCTGCTCCACACACACAGGAAACCCAGGACTCCTGCTACCCATGACAGTATCCAAAAAAGGAGTGCTCTGTCAAGCTCTAGGTATTGGGAGCTTCTGTAAAGATTATGTATCAAATGATAGATTCTTCTACATAGTTTCGATACGTTAAGGGGTTTGGTTTGTTTTTTCTTTGTTTCTCTGGAAGTAGTCATGTTTACTAGTCAGTTAACAAGCATTGCCTTGCCAAGCACTTGAGAAATCTAACAGTTGAGAACATACTGCTTTGTGGTGTGTTCTGTTCTGGTATACATAATATACACAGATTTAAGAGCATAATGTTACTTCACACCCTATCTTACCTCCTGCCCACACTTCTACACTCCCTCCTCCTTCCTTTCTTATTTTTTATTTTAATTTTGAAAATGGCATACTTCCAGCTTATTTTATAATCACAGGCTTAACCTTCACCAAATAAATAATTCAATAAGTAGTAGATAGAAAAACCACTGTTCTTAAAGAGTATAGACAAGGGCTGTAAATAATAAAATTTCAAAATGTCAATTTCGCTCATATATATGTGATCTTTGCATTAATTTTTGTGCTCTGTATATTAATGACTACAAATCAGGTAAAACATGTGACGTTAGTCTTTTGGGTATTTACTTATTTCACTAAGCATGATAATTTTCAGTTGCATATATTTTGTTGCAAAACACAAGATTTGATTCTTTTTTATGACTGAGCTGTATTCCATAGTGTTTATATACTATATTTTCTTTATCCAATCATCAGGTGATGGATAGCACATTGGGTGCTTTTACATTTAAAATCATATAATTTTCTTGAACAGATCCATTGATCATTGCAAAGTCACCTTTTTGTTTCTTTCAAAATTTTTCTCTTATATTCTATTTTGCTTGTATATTTAGCTACAACTGCTCACTTTTGCATGGAATATCTTTACATGTCTTTTTACATTCAATGTTTTTGTGTCTTTGCTAGTGAAATGAATGTTGTAGATGACATAATTACAATGTTTAGAATCCATTCTGATGTCTGCATATTTTAATTTGAGAATTTAGGAAATTTAAATTCAAAGTTATTAGTGATGAGTAATGATTTAACCTGTCATCTTTCAAAATTTCTTCATTTTGAATATATTATTTTCTTTTTCAGGTGAGTTTTATACTTTCACATGTTTTTGTGGTAGTTATGTTTCTTTTGATTATGTATATTAGGACTCTCTTAAAGATCTTTGATAATCCTATTCAGTTGGTGATAAATTCCCTCAGTTTTTGCTTGCTTTTGTTTCTTTCAGAATTTTGAATATATCATTCCATTCCTTCTGGGGTTGCAAGATTTCTGTTGAGAAATTGTCTATTACTCTATTGTAAGCTCTCATAAGTATGACTTGGTGCTTTTCTCTAGCAGGTTTTAGAATTCAATTTTTGTGCTGTACTTTTGAGAGTTTGACAGTAATGTGTGGTACTGAACATCTCTTCTGGTTATGTTTATTTCAAGCCCTGCAGAGCTTCTGTGCTCACATGTACAATATCTTTCTCAAGACTGGGGGATTTTTAAGCTGTTGTTTCATTGAATAGGTTTTCTTTATTTTTATGCCTATATTTGCTCTCATGGATACACACGACTTATTTATTCAATTGTGTCTGAAATATTTAGACATTTAATGGTGTTCAATGAATTATTCATTTAATAGTGTCCAGCATATCTCACAGGATTTCTTCATTCATTTTAAAAAACCTCTTTATCATTTTTGGTTGTTTGTGATATTTCAAAAGTCCTATCTTCATGTTTATATATTCTTTCTTCTGCCAGGTCTAATACAGGATTTCAACTGAATTTTGTTTTGGACTTGTTGAGTTTTTCATTTCAATTTTTTGACTCAGACTATTATCCATATACATGTAAAGCAGTTTTGGGTAGATCAGGACTAATCTTACTTTTATTATAATTACAGGCTAAAGGCCGTATCTATGAGGCCTTGCCTGGGATATAGCCCTTTGGCTTTTATCTAGTACTGCACCTCACTGTGGCAGTCCTCTCTCTGAGCTTCAAATCAAAGCTCTAAGCTACCTTTCCTGTCCTATTACCCAGGAACCAGAATCAAAAGTTGAAATTGGCATCACATTGTGGTCAGGCCAATGAGGATCAAAGCTTCAATCTGCAGAAACTGACTTTAGGAGAGGCTTATCTTATTTCAAGTTTCTCTAAAGCAACCCATATTCCAGGTTTCTCTATCAATGCCTGATACTCTGTTTCAAGTCTAAGGTCTTGGCTTACTTGCCATTTCCTACCCCAAGTGGAGAGCATCCCTCCTCACAATGCACAATGGTGGATCTGATGGGACAGGTAGCATGACATCCTTCTCATCTTCTTCAATACACCTTTTATTATAAGGTACGATAAAAAGACATTAGGGTCTCTTACCTGGGTTCCTTGGTTCTTTGTAATTATATGAATAAATTGTCTCTGTCTCCCTCTCTCTCTCTTATAATACACACACGCTCTCTAAATAGACTTCCACTCATTTTCAATGATACAAATCCTACAGATGAGTTGTAGTTTATAAAATTTGAGATAAAAATTTTCTTCTTTCTGAAAACTTAAATATGTATAGGAAAATAAATGTGAAATATATTTAACTTCTCAATATATAAATTTTGCAAGATTTATATAAATATTAGGAATATTTTAAGTATATCACATTAAGTGTGCTCCCTGTATGAAAAATATTTTCATGCTGAGTTATTCTACAGCTGTGGAGATTTTGTTGGCTAGTTTTTTTATTCTTTCATTCTCCCAAGATATTTCTTCAGAAGTTTCTACAGCACTTATTGTAGATTTTTTTTATAATTTTCATAAATTTCACAATCTTTTTTTCTTTTTTCTTTAGCAAATATAAGTAATGCTATAACTAGTACTGAAACAATCTTTTTTTATGGATTCTCTCATCTTGGTCACAACCCAGTGGGTTATTTCCTGTGACTACCACATTACTTTTTTAAAGATTTATTTGTTTAAAAAGTGGAGTTACAGAGAGGCAGAGACAGAGAGAGACAGAGAGATCTTCCATCTACTGCTTCACTCCCGCAAAGAGCTACAATGGCTGGAGCTGAGCCTATCCAAAGTCAGGAGCCAGGAGCTTCTTCCTGATCTCCAATGTGGGTGCAGGGGCCCAAGCATCTTCTACTGCTTTTTCCAGGCCATACCAGAGAACTGGATTGGAAGAAGAGCAGCCAGGACTCACACTGGTGTCCATAAGTGCTGCAGGTAGCAGCTTTACTGGCTATGCCACAGTACTGGTCCCAGTCTCATATTATTTTAAATACAATCACTTTGCTTTCTTTGAGAAGACTCCCATGGTTATCCCTTCTAGTGGACACAGTTTTCATATTAACATTCTGATTCTACTGATAATCTTAGCTCTTATATTTCATTTTAACCTTATTATTTTATTTTGAAAAACATGTGATTATTTTCCAATGTTTTCTGATTAGTAAATCAATTTTTATAATATAAGTTTTCATGTTCACCTCCTTTTCATGTTTTGGACATTTTCTCTCATGTCAATTCTTAAATGATATGAATCATGTTTCATCTCAAGATTCTACAAAACAAAATGCCCTTATTATGAAAAAGTTAACTTCCCTTAGTAGTTACCAAGTTTCCTTTAAGGTATGTCTTTCATGCTTGAATTGGAAATTGAAAGAATAACATTTGTCTCAGAAGTTCAGCATTCTACTAATTTATCATACATTATACATTCAGTACTGGGGTAATAGTAGCATATGCTAAAAAGACTTGAAATAGGGAAAAACAAATAATATCCGTCCTTACTTTGTTGAATGCACATAGATGGTCAATCCAATTAAATTTAAATTAGGGGGCAGAGCCAAGGTGGCGGAATAGTGAGGGCGTGCACTGATAGTCCAAGAAAAGATAGTTTAATAAAAGTGGAGTTACTGTAGTCTCAGGAAAAGGCTCAGGAAAAAATTGCAGAGGAAACTCTTCCAGATCTAGTGGATGCGACACGGAGGACCTACGGGGAGAGCAAGGTCACCCACCACATGGAAGCCCAGCCGCAGAGTCTGCATGCCAGCACTGGAAGGGGAGGTGAGATAAAAACCTCGGTAACACGAGACATCAGCGGGGAAAGGCAGAAAGAGCCTAGAGGGAACGAAGCATGAAGCCCTGCTGGGGAAAGTTCAACAGGCTGACTGGAGGAGAGAAAAAAAATGAATAAATAAGGGGAACCGGCATGGACACTAGCCTCTCTCTCCACTCACCTTACAAAGCTGAGCAAGACAAAGAGGAGGCGCCATTTTGGACATTCATAAAGCAGCACCCACCATCAGCCAAGCCGAAAAACCTGACTCTGGTGGGGAGAAATAACAGGAGGTTAAGACTAGTGAAAATGTGGAGCTAATGAACTGAGACTGTGAAAATCTGAAGGAGGGTGAGAGAACTCACCAGGCACACAAACTTGGTAACCTTGGCAACCCAATGAGAGACTGCAGAGAAATTTGAGACCACACTGAGGGCTGCATAAATTATTTGTGTGGTCCCAGGGGTAGAGCAGATGAATACCCACAAACCAGATTTCATACATCAACTACCCTCAATTCCACTCAGCTGTGTGGAATTACTTCCCAACTGAGTCAAAAAAAAAAAAAAAGAGAGAGAGAGAGAGAGAGAGTGAGTGAGCAAGTGAGAGAACAATTTGGGTGAGTCACCTTTGGCACACCCTTAACCCTGAAGAACCAAACAGAGCTCTCTGGCCACACCCACCTCAAGCCTCTAAGGATCCATCAAAAGCAGACAGTCCATTTAATCTAGAGTCACAGTATAACAGAAAAAACACCACAGTGAAGAAACCAAAGAATATCCCCACAATGCCAAAAAAATGCAGAAACCGAGGTAACAAGAACAAGGAAGACACTATGATGCCCCCAAATGAAAAAGACACCCCAATTCAAGATTATGAAGATGAAGAGATAGAAGAAATGCAAGAAGTGGATCTCAAAAATTTGATAAGAACATTAAGAAGTTCTCAAAAACAAATTCTTGAACTATAGAAATCCTTAATGGACAAGATAGAAAATCTCTCCCGTGAAAATGAAATATTAAGGAGGAATCAAAATGAAATGAAACAACTAGTAGATCATGAAACTGTGATAGTGATGAGAAATCATAATGAAATGAATTCAATAGATCAAATAACAAACACATTAGAGAGCCTTACAAACAGAATGGGTGAAGCAGAAGAGAGAATATTGGACTTAGAAGACAGAGAACAGGAAAGGATACAGTCAGACCAACGAAAAGAAGAAGAAATTAGAAACCAAAAAAATATTGTTGGGAATCTACAGGATACTATTAAAAACCCCAACATTCAGGTTCTTGGAGTTCCTGGAGGCATGGAGATGGAGAAAGGATTAGAAGGCCTTTTTAGTGAGATAGTAGCAGAAAATTTCCCAGGTTTGGAGAAGGACAGAGACATCCTAGTACAGGAAGCTCACAGAACCCCTAATATACACGACCAAAAGAGATCCTCATCACGACACGTTGTAATCAAACTCACCACAGTGAAACAGAAAGAAAAGATGCTAAAATGTGCAAGAGAGAAGCATCAGATTACCCTCAGAGGATATCCAATTAGACTCACAACAGATTTCTCATCAGAAACTCTACAAGCTAGGAGGGAATGGTGAGATATAGCCCAGGTACTAAGAGAGAAAAAATGCCAGCCCAGAATATTATATCCTGCAAAGTTCTCATTTGTGAATGAAGATGAAATAAAGACCTTTCATAGCAAACAGAAATTGAAAGAATTTGTCACCACTCGTACAGCCCTGCAAACAATGCTTAACGATGTGCTACACACAGAAACACAGCCATCAATATGAAAGAAGGTAAAGGAAGAAAACCTACCAGTAAAAGATCATAGGAAGCTCAAAACATAAACTAGAAAATATCTTTGGGAAAATGGCAGTGCAAAGTCACTACTTATCAATAGTCACATTGAACGTTAATGGACTCAACTCTACAGTTAAAAGGCACAGACTGGCTGAATGGATTAAGGAAAAAAAAACCCATCTGTTTGCTGCCTACAAGAACACATCTTTCCAAAAAAGATGCATGCAGACTGAAAGTGAAAGGTTGGAAAAAGATATTCCATGCCAACAGAAATGAAAAAAGCAGGTGTAGCCATACTAATATCAGACAAAATGAACTTTAACACAAAAACTGTTAAGAGGCACAAAGATGGACACTATATAATGATTAAGGGTTCAATTCAACAGGAAGATGTAACTATTATAAATGTATATGCACCTAATTACAGGGCACCAGTTTATTTAAAAGGTATGTTAAGGGACTTAAAAAGAGACTTATATTTCAATACAATAGTACTGGAGGACTTAAATACTCCACTCTCAGAAATAGATAGATCAACCGGACAGAAGATCAATAAGGAAACAGCAGATTTAATCGACACTATTGCCCAAAAGGATCTAGCAGATATCTATAGAACTTTCAATCCTACATTTAAAGATTTTACATTCTTCTCAGCAGTGCATGGAACCTTTATAGGATTGACCACATACTAGGCCATAAAGCAAGTCTCAGCAAATTTAAAAGAATTAGAATCATATCATGCAGCTTCTCAGAACACAGTGGAATGAAGGTGGAAATTAGCAACTCTGGAATCCCTAGAGCATATGCAAACATGTGGAGACTGAACAACATGCTCCTGAATGAACATTGGGTCAAAGAAGAAATCAAAAGAGAAATCAAAAATTTTCTGGAAGTAAATATGAGGATAACAACACAACATATCAAAACTTATGGGATACGGGAAAAGCAGTGTTGAGAGGAAAGTTTATAACAATAGGTGCCTACATCAAGAAATTGTAAAGGCACCAAATAAATGAGCTTTCAATGCATCACAAGGATCTAGAGAAACTGCAGCAAACCAGACCCAAATCTAGTAGGAGAAGAGAAATAATTAAAACCAGAGAAGAAATTAACAGGATTGAATCCAAAAAAAAACACTACAAAAAATCAGCCAAGCGAAGAGCTAGTATTTTGAAAAAATAAACAAAACTGACACCCCATTGGCCCAGCTAACTAAAAAAAAAAGAGAAAAGACCCAAATCAATAAAATCAGAGATGAAAAAGGAAACGTAACAACAAACACCACATAAATAAAAGAATCACCAGAAATTACTACAAGGACTTGGAAGAATCAACATCATCAAAATGTCCATTCTCCCAAAAGCGATTTACAGATTCAATGTGATACCAATCAAGATACCAAAGACGTTCTTCTCAGATCTGGAAAAAATGTTGCTGAAATTCATATGGAGACACAGGAGACCTCGAATAGGTAAAGCAATCTTGTACAACAAAAGCAAAGCTGGAGGCATCACAATACCAGATTTCAGGACATACTACAGGGCAGTTGTAATCAAAACAGCATGGTACTGGACAGAAGCAGATGCATAGACCAATGGAACAGAATAGAAACACCAGAAATCAATCCAAACATCTACAGCCAACTTATATTGGATCAAGGAGGATCCAAAACCAATTCCTGGAGCAAGGACAGTCTATTCAATAAAAGGTTCTGGGAAAACTGGATTTTCACGTGCAGAAGCATGAAACAAGATCCCTACATTATACCTTACACAAAAATCCACTCAACGTGGAATGAAGACCTAAATCTACAACCCGACACCATCAAATTATTGGAGAATATTGGAGAAACCCTGCAAGATATTGGCACAGGCAAAAAATTCCTGGAAAAGACCCTGGAGGTGCAGGCATTCAAAGCCAAAATTAACTATTGGGATTGCATCAAATTGAGAACTTTCAGTATTTCAAAAAAAAAAAAAAAAAAAAAAAAAAAAACAAAAAACAGGAGAGTGAAGAGGCAACTGACAAAATGGGAAAAAATATTCAAAAACTATGCTACAGATAAAGGATTAATAACTGGAATCTACAAAGAGATCAAGAAACTGCACAATATCAAAACCAACAACCCACTTAAGAGAGGGCCAAGGACCTCAATAGACATTTTTCAAAAGAGGAAATCCAAATGGCCAACAGGCACATGAAAAAATCTTCAAGATCTCTAGTAATCAGGAAAATGCAAATCAAAACCACAATGAGGTTACACCTCATCACGGTGAGAATGGCTTACATTCAGAAATCTACCAACAACAGATGCTGGCAAGGAAGTGGGGAAAAAGGGACACTAACCCACTGTTGGTGGGAATGCAAACTGGTCAAGCCACTATGGAAGTCTGTCTGGAGATTCCTCAGGAACCTGAATATAAACCTACCATTTAACCTAGCCATCCACTCCTTGGAATTTACCGAAAGGAAATTAAATTGGCAAATAAAATAGCTGTCTGCACCTTAATGTTTATTGCAGCTCAATTCACAATAGCTAAGACCTGGAAGCAACATAATTCCCATCAACAGTAGACTGGATGAAGAAATAATGGGATATGTACTCTATAGAATACTATACAGCAGTAAAAAAACAATGAAATCCAGTCATTTGCAACAAAATGGAAGAATCTGGAAAACTATTCTGAGTGAAATAAGCCAGTCCCAAAGGGACAAATACCATATATTCTCCCAGTTAGTTGTGGTGACAACTAACTGAACACCACAAAGGAAACCCTTTGAAGTGATATGGACACTATGAGAAACAGTGACTTGATCAGCCCTTGCCCTGACTGTTGATGAACAACTTAATATGTTACCCCTCTTAGTATTTTCTTTGTTTGTTCTACTTAATACTATTGGTTTAATTCTGCAATTAATACACAGTTATTATTAAGTGTTGAAACTTAACTGAAAAGTGATCGCTGTTAAATATAAGAGTGGGAATAAGAGAGGGAAGAGATGTGCAATTCGGGACATGCTCAAGCTGACTTACCTCAAACGGTAGAGTTAGAAACATACCAGGGGATTCCAATTCAATCCCATCAAGGTGGCATGTACCAATGCCATCTCACTAGTCCCAGTGATCAATTTCTGTTCACAATTGATCATAATGACTAAGAGTCAAAGGGATCACATAAACAAGACTAGTGTCTGCAAATACTAACTTATAGAATAAAAAAGGGAGAGAACGATCCAACATGGGAAGTGAGATACACAGCAGACTCAGAATGGCAGATGTTCTGAACAGCACTCTGGCCTCAGAATCCGCCCTTAAGGCATGCGGATCTGGCTGAAATGCCCATGAGAGTATTTTAGGCATGGAAAGCCAGGACACTCTGGGGGGGGGGGGGAATGACCTAAATGAAAGATCTAAATGAGACCCCTGTGGAAAGAACAGGTCATCAAAGAAGGAGGTACCTTTCTCTGAAGGGAGGAGAGATCTTCCACTTTGACCATGGCCTTGTCTAAATATGTTCAGAGTTGGTGAACTCAAAAGGCTTCCATAGCCTTGGCAACTCATGACAAAAGCCTTGGGTGATTACTGATACCATAAACAAGAGTGTGAATTTGTTAAGTCAACAACAGGAGTCACTGTGCACTTACTCCTCATGTAGGATCTCTGTCCTTAATGTGTTGTACATTGTGATTTAATGCTATAACTAGCACTGAAACAGTATTTTTCACTTGGTGTTTCTATGTGGGTGCAAACTGTTGAAATCTTTACTTAATATATGCTAAACTGATATTCTGTATATAAAGAGAATTGAAAATGAATCTTGATGTGAATGGAAGGGAGAGGGAGCGGGAAATTGGAGAGTTGTGGGTGGGAGGGAAGTTATGGGGGGGGGAAGCCACTGTAATCCAAAAGGTGTACTTTGGTAATTTATATTCATTAAATAAAAGTTAAAAAAAATGTAATTTAATCATATCTTTTTATGGTTGAAGCGTATGTCTAATTTATTTTTCTATTCCCATTACAATAATATAACAATGTGTAAGATAAAAACACATGTATTATATTGTTTTTACTTATATATATAGTATAAATGAATCATAATTTTTGTGTGTCATTCAATTACTATGCTTTAAAATGTTGCTGCCAATCTGGAGGTCACTCTTTTTGACCTCTCAGATAACTTCTCTCTTAAACATTATGGCAGATACAGAATAAACTTACATATTTATATTACCATATAAATAGAATTCTTCATAATATTTATTAAGTAAGTCATTTACTACTATTTAGTGTTTATAGAAGCATTTGTTATGATTTTTAGAGGTCTAGTTAAGTACTTTATTTATAAATACATCCGTGTATTACAATTTCATTCCTTAAATTGGTTAGAAGGAACAAGATTGGCAATAATTTTTATAAAAATGCTGTTCCATACTAAAATAATTTATAAATAGTTTCTATCTTCTAGTAACTCATAATACTTTAGGTAAAGTGAATATTTTCCATGTGCATATATCAACTTCACTGTCCTTACGAAGCACAATGAGAAATAGATCTGGTGTGATTAGTGAATGTGGGAAATGGGAACCGAGAAATGATGCTGAATATTTTTTTAAAAGATTTCATGTATTCATTTGAGAGGTAGAGTTGCAGACAGTGAGAGGGAGAGAAAGAGAGAGAGGTCTTCCATTCACTGGTTCATTCCCCAGATGACTGCAACGGCCAGAGCTGCGCCTATCCTAAGCCAGGATCCAAGTGCTTCTTCCCACACAGGTGCAGAGGCCCAAGGACTTGGGCCATCTTCTATTGCTTTCCCAGGCCACAGCAGAGTGCTGGATTGGAAGAGGGGCAGCTGGGACTAGAACCGGCACCCTTATGGGATGCTGGTGCTGCAGGTGGAGGATTAACCTGCTGTGCCATGGAACTGGCCCTGATGCTGAGTATTTTCTACCACTTCCGCTTCCATTGAGAAAAATATTTTATCAGAAAAAAAAATTTTTTTGACAGGCAGAGTGCACAGTGAGAGAGAGAGAGAGAGAGACAGAGAGAAAGGTCTTCCTTTGCCATTCATTCACCCTCCAATGGCTGTCGTGGCCAGTGCGCTGTGGGCAGCACACCGCGCTGATCTGAAAGCAGGAGCCAGGTGCTTCTCCTGGTCTCCCGTGAGGTGCAGGGCCCAAGCACTTAGGCCATCCTCCACTGCACACCTGGACCACAGCAGAGAGCTGGCCTGGAAGAGGGACAACCGGCACAGAATCCTGCACCCTGACTGGTACTAGAACCCGGTGTGCGGGCGCCGCTAGGCGGAGGATTAGCTTATTGAGCCGTGACGCCGGCCATCAGAAAAATTTAAACATACCAACACTAACATTTTACTTTTATATATTGTTGGTTTATTTATTTATTTCAGAGAAAATTACAGAAAGACAGATGAATAGACAAGAGAGGGGAGAAAGAGATGGTAAGAGAGGAAGGAGAGAGAGAGAGAGAGGAAGAGAGAGAGAGTGATTCACTCTGTGACTGCTGGCACTGTCTGAGGCTGGCAAAGAGCTGGAGCTAGAATCTGGGAATGCAATTCAGGTCGCTCACACGAGCGGTGAGAATCCAATTCCTTGAACCCTCACAGCTGTCTTCCAGAATCTGAGTAGGAAGTGGGAGTCCGGAACTGGAGCCAAGACTCAAGCTGAGGCACTCTGCTGTGGAACATGGGCATCTCACGTGCGGTGGTAAGTGCCCATTTGCAACACCAGCATTTTGATAACACAAGTATTTAATTTCTTGTGTAAAATATTTAACTCTGATATTATTTTGATATTAAACTGATGGTAAATATGAATAAAGTCCAGAGGTTTTTTTTTTAACTTTTATTTAATAAATATAAATTTCCAGGGGTGGAGCCAAGATGCCGGAATAGTGAGGGTGCGCACCGATAGTCTGGGAAAATTTAGTTTAATAAAAGGGGAGTTACGGTAGCCTCAGAAAAAAGAACCAGGAAAATATTGCAGAGGAAACTCTTCTGGATCGAGTGGCTGTGAATCGGAGGACCTACTGGGAGAACAAGGTCGCCCACCGCGCGGAAGCCGAGCCACGGGACCAAGCCGCGGAAGCCGCAGGGTCTGCATGCCAGTGCTCGAAGGGGAGTGCATGCCACACAGACAACAGCGGGGAGACTTGGGACGTCCAGGGCTCCGAGTCCACACATCAGCGCTGGAAGGGGAGGTGAGCTCAATAACCCGAGACATTGGTGGGGAAACAGGGGTCAGAATCTAGAGGGGGGCCGGAAAGTGCAGCAAACTCACTACTGGAAAGAAGGCAAAAAAAAAAAAAAAAAGCTTGGGGGTTTCTCTTTCCCCTAACCTTGCAAAGGTTGCAAGGCTGCAAGGCTTGAAGAATTTGCAAGAGACAAAGAGCAGGCCCCCTCTCTGGATTTACATATCAACGGGGGAGAGCTAAGGAACTGAGTCACTACAATTCAGTAGCCTAGGCAACCCAGTGGGAGTCCAGAGGAGCCTAAACAGACTCTGTGGGTAGAAGCCAGAGACTGGAAGCTAAATACCATCAATTCTGCACAGCCGTGCCATGCGGTGTTACTTACCCCCTGAATAAATAAAATAAATAAATAAATAAATAAATAAATAAATAAATAAAAAGAGAGAGATTTACCACGCATAACCTGAGGGTGTCACCTCTGCACACCCTTAACCAGGAAGAACCAAGCAGAGCTCTCAGGCCGCACCCATCTCAAGCCCCCAAGGCTCCTCCAACAGCAGGCAGTCCACTTAACACGGACGTAGTATAAAAAAAAAAAAAAGCACAGTGACGAAAGAAGAATTAACTATGCCAAGTAACAAACACAGAAATCGAGGGAACAAGATCAACGATGACACTATAATGCCTCCAAATAAACAAAACACCCCAAACCAAGATTATGAAGATGATGAGATAGAAGAAATGCAAGATACGGATTTCAAAAAATTTATGATAAGAACATTTAGAAGTTTTCAAAAGCAAATCCTTGAACTACAGAAATCCTTATTGGACAAGATTGAAAATCTCTCTCGTGAAAATGAAATTTTAAGGAAGAATCAAAATGAAACTCAGAAACTAGTAGAACAGGAAAGTGTGATAGTGAGGAGAAATCCAAATGAAATGAAGAGCTCAATAGATCAAATGACAAACACATTAAAAAGCCTTAAAAACAGAATGGGTGAAGCAGAAGAGAGAATATCGGACTTAGAAGATAGAGCACAGGAAAATATACAGTCAAACCAAAGAAAAGAAGAGGAAATTAGAAATCTAAAAAATATTGTTGGGAATCTACAGGATACTATTAAAAAAAACAAACATTCGAGTTCTAGGAGTTCCTGAAGGCATGAAGAGAGAGAGAAAGGATTAGAAGGCCTTTTTAGTGAGATACTAGCAGAGAACTTTCCAGGTTTGGAGAAGGACAGAGACATCCTAGTGCAGGAAGCTCATAGAACCCCTAATATACACGACCAAAAGAGATCCTCACCACGACATGTTGTAATTAAACTCACCACAGTGAAACATAAAGAAAAGATCCTAAAATGTGCAAGAGAGAAACGTCAGATTACTCTCAGAGGATCTCCAATCAGACTCACAGCAGACTTCTCATCAGAAACACTACAGGCTAGGAGGGAATGGCGAGACATAGCACAGGTGCTAAGAGAGAAAAATTGCCAGCCCAGAATATTATATCCTGCCAAGCTCTCATTTGTGAATGAAGGTGAAATAAAGACCTTTCATAGCAAACAGAAATTGAAAGACTTTGTGGCCACTCGTCCGGCCCTGCAAAAGATACTTAAAGATGTGCTACACTCAGAAACACAGAAACACGGCCATCAATATGAAAGAAGGGAAAGGAAGAACACCTACCAGTAAAAGGGCATGGGAAGCTCAAAGCATATACTAGAAAATATTTCCGGGAAAATGGCAGCGCAAAGTCACTACGTATCAATAGTCACATTGAACATTAATGGTCTGAATTCTTCAGCTAAAAGACACCGTTTGGCTGACTGGCTCACAGAACACAACCCAACTATTTGTTGCCTACAAGAAACACATCTCTAACAAAGAGGCATGCAGACTGAAAGTGAAAGGTTGGAAAAAGATATTCCATGCCAACAGAAACCAAAAAAAAGCAGGTGTAGCCATATTAATATCAGACAAAATAAACTTTAATACAAAAACTGTTAAGAGAGACAAAGAGGGACACTATATAATGATTAAGGTTTCAATTCAACAGGAAGATGTAACTATTATAAATGTGTATGCACCTAATTACAGGGCACTGGTCTATTTAAAAGATATGTTAAGGGACTTAAAGGGAGATTTAGATTCCAATACAATAGTACTGGGGGACTTCAATACTCCACTCTCAGAAATAGACAGATCATCCGGACAGAAGATCAACAAGGAAACAGCAGATTTAATTGACACTGTTGCCCAAATGGATCTAACAGATATCTACAGAACTTTCAACCCTACATCTACAGACTTCACATTCTTCTCAGCAGTGCATGGAACATTCTCTAGGATTGATCACATACTAGGCCATAAAGCAAGTCTCAGCAAATTTAAAAGAATTAGAATCATACGATTCAGCTTCTCAGACCACAGTGGAATGAAGCTGGAAATTAGCAACTCAGGAAACCCCAGAAAGTATGCAAACACATGGAGACTGAACAACATGCTCCTGAATGAACACTGGGTCATTCAAGAAATCAAAAGAGAAATCAAAAACTTTCTGGAAGTAAATGAAGACAACAACACAACATATCAAAACTTATGGGATACAGCAAAAGCAGTATTGAGAGGCAAATTTATAGCAATAGGTGCCTATATCAAGAAATTGGAAAGGCACCAAATAAATGAGCTTTCAGCGCACCTCAAGGACCTAGAAAAACTGCAGCAAACCAAACCCAAATCTAGTAGGAGAAGAGAAATAATTAAAACCAGAGAAGAAATTAACAGGATTGAATCAAAAAAAAAAAAAAACACTACAAAAAATCAGCCAAGCGAGAAGCTGGTTTTTTGAAAAAATAAACAAAATTGACACCCCATTGGCCCAACTAACTAAAAAAAAAAGAAGAGAAAAGACCCAAATCAATAAAATCAGAGATGAAAAAGGAAATGTAACAACAGACACCACAGAAATAAAAAGAATCATCAGAAATTACTACAAGGACCTGTATGCCAGCAAACAGGAAAATCTATCAGAAATGGATAGATTCCTGGACACATGCAATCTACCAAAATTGAACCATGAAGACATAGAAAACCTAAATAGACCCGTAACTGAAACAGAAATTGAAACAGTAATTAAGGCCCTCCCAACAAAGAAAAGCCCAGGACCAGATGGATTCACTGCTGAAATCTATCAGACATTTAAAGAAGAACTAATTCCATTTCTTCTCAAACTATTCAGAACAATCGAAAAAGAGGGAATCCTCCCAAATTCTTTCTATGAAGCCAGCATCACCTTAATCCCTAAGCCAGAGAAAGATGCAGCATTGAAAGAAAATTACAGACCAATATCCCTGATGAACATAGACGCAAAAATCCTCAATAAAATTCTGGCCAATAGAGTACAACAACACATCAGGAAAATCATCCACCCAGACCAAGTGGGATTCATCCCTGGTATGCAGGGATGGTTCAACATTCGCAAATCAATCAATGTGATTCACCACATTAACAGACTGCAGAAGAAAAACCATATGATTATCGCAATTGATGCAGAGAAAGCATTTGATAAAATTCAACACCCTTTCATGATGAAAACTCTAAGCAAATTGGGTATAGAAGGAACATTCCTCAATATAATCAAAGCAATTTATAAAAAACCCACAGCCAGCATCCTATTGAATGGGGAAAAGTTGGAAGCATTTCCACTGAAATCTGGCACCAGGCAGGGATGCCCACTCTCACCACTGCTATTTAACATAGTTCTGGAAGTTTTAGCCAGAGCCATCAGACAAGAAAAAGAAATCAAAGGAATACAAATTGAGAAGGAAGAAGTCAAACTATCCCTCTTTGCAGATGATATGATTCTGTACTTAGAGGATCCAAAGAACTCTACTAAGAGACTATTGGAACTCATAGAGGAGTTTGGCAAAGTGGCAGGACACAAAATCAATGCACAAAAATCAACAGCCTTTGTATACACAAGCAATGCCATGACTGAGAAAGAACTTCTAAGATCAATCCCATTCACAATAGCTACAAAAACAATCAAATAACTTGGAATAAACTTAACCAAGGACGTTAAAGATCTCTACGATGAGAATTACAAAATCTTAAAGAAAGAAATAGAAGAGGATACCAAGAAATGGAAAAATCTTCCATGCTCATGGATTGGAAGAATCAATATCATCAAAATGTCCATTCTCCCAAAAGCAATTTATAGATTCAATGCAATACCAATCAAGATACCAAAGACATTCTTCTCAGATCTAGAAAAAATGATGCTGAAATTCATATGGAGGCACAAGAGACCTCGAATAGCTAAAGCAATCTTGTACAACAAAAACAAAGCCGGAGGCATCACAATACCAGATTTCAGGACATACTACAGGGCAGTTGTAATCAAAACAGCATGGTACTGGTACAGAAACAGATGGATAGACCAATGGAACAGAATTGAAACACCAGAAATCAACCCAAACATCTACAGCCAACTTATATTTGACCAAGGATCTAAAACCAATTCCTGGAGCAAGGACAGTCTATTCAATAAATGGTGCTGGGAAAACTGGATTTCCATGTGCAAAAGCATGAAGCAAGACCCCTACCTTACACCTTACACAAAAATCCACTCAACGTGGATTAAAGACCTAAATCTACGTCCTGACACCATTAAGTTATTAGAGAACATTGGAGAAACCCTTCAAGATATTGGCACAGGCAAAGAATTTCTGGAAAAGACCCGGGAGGCACAGACAGTCAAAGCCAAAATCAACTATTGGGATTGCATCAAATTGAGAAGTTTCTGTACTGCAAAAGAAACAGTCAGGAGAGTGAAGAGACAACCGACAGAATGGGAAAAAATATTTGCAAACTATGCAACAGATAAAGGGTTAATAACCAGAATCTACAAAGAGATCAAGAAACTCCACAAAAACAAAACCAACAACCCACTTAAGAGATGGGCCAAGGACCTCAATAGACATTTTTCAAAAGAGGAAATCCAAATGGCCAACAGGCACATGAAAAAATGCTCAAGGTCGCTAGCAATCAGGGAAATGCAAATCAAAACCACAATGAGGTTTCACCTCACCCCGGTTAGAATGCCTCACATGCAGAAATCTACCAACAACAGATGCTGGCGAGGATGTGGGGAAAAAGGGACACTAACCCACTGTTGGTGGGAATGCAAACTGGTCAAGCCACTATGGAAGTCAGTCTGGAGATTCCTCAGTAACCTGAAGATAACCCTACCGTTTGACCCAGCCATCCCACTCCTTGGAATTTACCCAAAGGAGTTTAAATTGACAAACAAAAAAGCGGTCTGCACCCTAATGTTTATTGCAGCTCAATTCACAATAGCCAAGACCTGGAACCAACCTAAATGCCCATCAACGGTAGACTGGATAAAGAAATTACGGGACATGTATTCTTTAGAATACTATACTGCAGTAAGAAACAACAAAATCCAGTCATTTGCAACAAAATGGAGGAATCTGGAACACATCATGCTGAGTGAAGTAAGCCAGTCCCAAAGGGACAAATACCATATGTTCTCCCTGATTGGTGACAACTGACTGAACACCAAAAAGGAAACCTCCGGAAGTGAAATGGACACTATGAGAAATGGTGACTTGATCAGCATAGCCCTGACTGTTAATGAACAACTTAATACATTATCCCTCTTAGTAGTTTTTTTGTCTGTTCTACTTAATATGACTGGTTTAATTCTGCAATTATCACACAGTTATTCTTAAGTGTTGAAAATTAACTGAAATGTGATCCCTGTTAAACATAAGAGTGGGAATAAGAGAGGGAAGAGATGTACAATTTGGGACATGCTCAAGCTGACTTGCCCCAAATGGTAGAGTTAGAAACATACCAGGGGATTCCAATTCTATCCCATCAAGGTGGCATGTACCAATGCCATCTCACTATTCCAAGTGATCAATTTCAGTTCACAATTGATCATAATGAAAGGACTAAGAGTCAAAGGGAGCACATAAACAAGTCTAGTACCTGCTAACACTAACCGATAGAATAAATAAAGGGGAGAGTGATCCAACATGGGAAGTGAGATACTCAGCAGACTCATAGAATGGCAGATGTCCTAAATAGTATTCTGGCCTCAGAATCAGCCCTAAAGGCATTCGGATCTGGCTGAAAAGCCCATGAGAGTATTTCAGGCATGGAAAGCCAAGACACTCTGGCAAAAAGATCACTGTGAGTGAGATCCCAGTGGAAAGAACAGGTCTTCAAAGAGGGAGGTACCTTTCTCTGAAGGGAGGAGAGAACCTCCACTTTGACTATGACCTTGTCTAAGCAAGATAAGAGCCGGAGAACTCAAGGGGCTTCCATAGCCTTGGAAACTCATGACTGGTGCATAGGGAGATTACTGATGCCATAAACAGGAGTGTCAATTTGTAAAGTCAACAACAGGAGTCACAGTGCACTTGCTCCTCATGTAGGATCTCTGTCCTTAATGTGCTGTACATTGAGGCTTAATGCTATAACGAGTACTCAAACAGTATATTTCACTTTGTGTTTCTATGGCGGTGCAAACTGTTGAAATCTTTACTTAATGTATACTAAACTGATCTTCTGTAAATATATATATATATATGTAAATATATATATATATATATATAAATTTCCAAAGTACACCTTTTGGATTACAGTGGCTTTTCCCCCCATAACCTCCCTCCCACCTGCAGCCCTCCCATCTCCTGCTCCCTCTCCCATTCCATTCACATCAAGATTCATTTTCAATTATCTTTATATACAGAAGATCGATTTAGTATATACTAAATAAAGATTTCAACAGTTTGCACCCACACAAAAACACTTGAGTACTAGTTATACTATTAATTCACATAATGCAACACATTAAGAACAGAGAACCTACATGAGGAGTAAGTGTACAGTGACTCCTGTTGTTGACCTAACAAATTCACACTCTTGTTTATGGTATCAGTAATCACCCAAGGCTCTTGTCATGAGTTGTCAAGGCTATGGAAGCCTTTTGAATTCACCAACTCTGATCTTATTTAGACAAGGCCATGTTCAAAGTGGAAGTTCTCTCCTCCCTTCAGAGAAAGGTACCTCCTTCTTTGATGACCCGTTCTTTCCACTAGGATCTCACTAACAGAGATCTTTAATTTAGTACTTTTTTTTTTTGCCAAAGTGTCTTGGCTTTCCATGCCTGAAATACTGTCATGGGCTTTTTAGCCAGATCGAATGCCTTAAGGGCTGATTCTGAGGCCAGAGTGCTGTTTAGGACATCTGCCATTCTATGAGTCTGCTGTGTATCCCAGTTCCCATGTTGGATCGTTCTCCCTCTTTTTAATTCTATCAGTTAGTATTAGCATTAAAGTCCAGAGTTTTATAAATAATTATCTCAGGAGTGCACTTAACGTATTTTGGGTGGTTTACCTTGTATCAAAGTCTCTCATGAATATTTAAAAGTAATTTTTGCAATAATATTTTTATTCCAGATATACTATTAAAGAGAGAGATGAAGAGAACTTTTGTAATTTTCTGTCAAAAATGTGAAGTATCAATGAACATCTAAAAAATAGCACAGTACGGTTTGGCACTGTGCCATAGCAGGTAAAGCTGCTACTTGCAGTACTGGCATGCCATATGGGCACTGGTTTGTATCCCAGCTGCTCCACTTCTGATCAAGCTGGCTGCTTTGGCCTGGGAAGGCAGTAGAAGATGGCCCAAGTCTTTGGGTCCCTGGACCTGTCTGGGAGACCTGGAAGAATCTCCTGTCTTCAGATCAGTGCAGCTCTGGTCATTGCGATAAATGGGGATTGAACCAGTTGATAGAAGAACTCTCTCTCTCTCTCTCACTGCCTCTTCTTTTCTTTGTGTGTAACTCTAACAAATAAATAAATAAATCTTTTTTAAAAAATAACATTATATTTAAAAGGTAGAAATATGTAATATTTCTTTAAAAAAGGAATTGGGAAAATTTATAAGCTAAGCACATAATTTGTAGTAATAGTGTGTCTTTGTATTTGGGTGATTGATTCAAAGAAAAAAAGAAATCTTCTAAATGATTTCTGTTCAGTACAGCATTCCTCCCCCTTCATGTATATTAAAATGAGGTACTCTAAATATTTCAATTTGGTCTCTGGAGAGAAATTATAGTTATTTAAAGACAACAGTTTATTCTTGAAGTAAAGGAGAATTCTTAAAATTATTTAAGTTATGTCAGGGTGAAATATGCAATATTTATTTACCCATCTGTTTTGTACATATTTAAAACACAACTATTGTATTTGTACATAGTTACTGCAATGTGGCACTTTATAAAAGCACCCCCTTAACTAATGCCATTTAGCTTCAGTTAGGAAACCTGGATACAGCCATACTTTTTAAATATATATATATATATATATATTTGTTGATTGAAAATTGGAGTTACAGAAAGAGGGAAATAGAAATAGAGATACAGATAGAGAGATACAGAGAGAGAGGGAGATCTTACATTGCTGGTTCACTCCTAAAGTGGTTGCAAGGCACAGGACAGAGCTAGGCCAAATCCAGGAACTAGAAGTTTCCTCCCAATTTCCTGCCTGGGTGGTAGTGGCCCAAGCTTTGAGCCGTCTTCCACAGCTTTTCTCAGGCCTTTAGGGAGGAGCTAAATAGTAACTGGTGCTTCAGAGATTCCAATTGGCAACAATATGGAATGCCAGCTTTGCAGGTTGTAGCTTTACCAGCTATGCGATTCTAGTCACAGACTTTTATAACATGTACACATTTGAAGCAGTGAGGTTTTATAATAATTAGCTTCAATTTTTTTCTAGATTGTTCTTTGCCAATTTACATGAAATCTGTTTCAAGGTTAGCATTATTCCAAAAACTTCTTCTCAATATTTTTGTTTCACAATGTACAACATTTTTATAGAGCATTAAGGAAAATCAAGCAAACAAACATAGAAAACAAACAACAGAAAATTTCAGTTAGCTTCCAACTGATTATCTTAGTATTTCTGACTCATTATATATTGGTGATCCATTTCCCCCCTCTAAATTCCATTCACTTCCATAGTAATATATGCTCGTGCTGTGCCCTTAGCTTAATGAACAAGTATTTAATGTAGATATTGCTTAGAGTTTCAGCCTTGATTTCACATTCTCACTCCTAATGCTTGTTTAGGTAGTAACATCTATACTCATAGGTAACACCCTGTGTTGAAATAAAAACATTTGTCTTCCTGCAATTCAGACCTGCAAAACCAAAGACTAATTTGTAAACCTATGTTTTTAGATACCCAGGTAATTCAAAATTAACAGCCTACATAGAAACTGTTTTCCTTCAAGAATGTGCTTTTGCTGCCACAATATTCTTTGCCTCATCCTAGTTATATCTACTATGTCCTTATTTTCCTAAATTGTAAACCCAGAAGTATTCTTGGATCATCTTTTCTCATTCTATGCATTAACTATGCATCAAGTGATTTCCCTCCTAGGTTGTTCTCACTGTCTCCTTCTCTCAGTTTACACTCTTAAAATGCTGGTCTAATCTCTCCTAACTTCAGATGTAGAGTATATTAATTATCTCTTAACCATTCTTTCAATCTTTGTATTTTTAGCATAATCTTTCAGGCCAACACCTGGTTTGTATAAATTAAACACAGTGATGACCTTTCCTCTCTTCTAACAACATTCTGTAGCCCTGACTGTCCTCTATACCAGGGTTAACTAGCATCCCCCTTAGAATTGGGAATAATGGATCTTCAAGTTATTTATTGGAATTACCATTACTGCCTTATTTTCTTTTTCTTTCTGAATACAGTTTATGCCCCAGCAAAACACAGTCATGCATTGTACACAATGTCTGCTTATAATGTCTTTCCTATGTTGTTAATTTACTTGTGGCAGGTTTTCTCTCAGTTCTTTGTGCAATTCTGAATTATCCATTTCCTTTTTTTCTTGTAAAACTGACATCATGGTAATTGCTGTGAAGATGGGCTTTACAGAGCTAGGAAAGCCTACAACAGTGCTGTGACTTCATCTATGCCTGAAGGTAGGGCTGCGAGATTTAGGAGGACAAAATCTAGTATTTGGAATTAAATTTGTTTTTCAAGGATAGTTAGAGGTATTTGTGTAAGTGTGTCTCATGCAATATTTGGAATATATTTTCACTAAAAATTATTGGATTTTTACTTTTCATTCACACTTGTATGGACATCCTCTGTCTTATCTGGCAATCCTATAAACATAATTCACTATTGAAAACATAGGAGTGAACGTAAATGGTAATGGAAATCAAGGTGAAAATCTATTTAAAAATCTTATGAGAGAACAGACACCAAGTAGTTTTATTCTGCTCTGAAAAAAAATGTTCAAATTGTAATCTTTGACAAGGTTAACAGGACAAACTATAATAGTTATTTATTTGCAAACTTACACAGAATACAAAGATAAGTGTTGCAGTGATGTGTCAGACTATTCTGTCTAGAATCTAAAGGATTTTTAATAAATATACTTATTTAAAAAATCAATGACTTTTATGTGATACTTTAGTAGAATTCTAGAAATAATAGAATTGTCTAATTGAAAATTGAAATTGATAAATAATTAATTCCTTCAGGACATGAGTTCTTTTATGTGTAAACTTGTTATTTGAAGTGAACATGGCTGGGGCCAGCTCTTTGGCATTTCAGGTTAGGCTGCCATCTGCAGTGCCGGCATCCCATATGGGTGTTGATTCAAGTCTCGGCTGCTACATTTCTGATCCAGCTCTCTGCTATGGCCTGGGAAAGCAGTAGAAGATGGTCCAGCTCCTTGGGCTCCTGCTCCTGCATGAGAGACCCAGAAGAAGCTCCTGGCTCCTGGCTTCAGATTAACCCAGCTCTGGCCATTGTAGCCATCCAGGGAGTGAACTAGCAGATGGAAGTGTCGCTCCCCAACTCGCAGAGGAATGACACCGGACCCTGCACTGTTCTCTTTCCCCAGCCCTTCCCAGGTTTGCTGCCATTCCCCCCTACCCCCGCTTCCGCGGAGGGGCAGCACCCCTGCCGCTTCCCCCACTTCCGCGGAGGAGTGGAACAACGCCAGCCGGCTCTCTCAGGGGTTCCTTAGATGTTCCTCCTGCATGTTGTCTCTCTCCTCCTTTATAGTCCTCTTCCGCCAATCCCAACTCTGTTGGCGTTCTCTCCCCACGCACTGAGCACGCTGCTCTCCTCCAATCAGGAGCAGGATCAGCTCCTGCAGCTTGTTAGTCGAATTGGTGAGGCAGCTGTGTGGAAGTTGTTTATTCCCTCTCAGTGCCATATGGTGGGAGATCAGATGCATAGAATTAATCTTAGCAGTTCCAATAATTTAGTCTAGTCTCTGTTGCTCCCCACAGGAAGACCTCTCTCTCCCTCTGCCTCTGCCTCTACCTCTGTAACTCTGCCTTTCAAATAAATAAATAAAACTTTAAAAGAAAACAAATTCACCCTTCCTTTAAAAAATGAAGTGAACATGACTTATTTAAAATACTTCATAAAGTCTCTGATGCTAATTTAAATGTGCAAAGTATTAAAAATTGATGGATACTAAACATAAATAACCTTTCATTACTCAGCTAATTAGTGAGTATTTTATCTTGTTGAATATGCTTAAATAATCATCTAACTAAGCCTTCATATAACATGAGAGTGTTATTGAGAAATAAATCTTGCTGATAAAAAATAATCAAATAGCACCAAAATATTTAGCTTCAGTCAAAATTATTGTTTATGAATGTTTTTAAGTTCATTCTGCATTCTATTATGAATATTAAAAACCTAATGCAACATATTCTAGAAAAATACAAATCTAAAAATTTGAATTTTCTTCATTTTATTATTGAAATAATTGTTAAGCACATTCCAAGCTATATTTCATGGCACAAATAGTTTACTAATATAAGAAAAACAGTTTGATTTTAAAACAATATAGTATAGAAAGAGAAAAATTGATTTCTTTCCTCAATCCTCATAAATTCTTAATGGAGTTGAATATCACTAATACGAGACAGATTAGCAAGAGGAAAAGCATGCATGCTTATTTACATGTGTAGTGTACATTATACAGGAGAAACAGCAATGAAAAGTAACTCAGAGTGGTGGATTAGAATTCCAACTTATATAACATCTTCATCAAAATCACAGTGTGTAGAGAGGGAGCCAGCACTGTTGCACAACAGTGTCAGACCTGCCACTTGTGATACCAGCATCCCAAATGGGAGTGTGTGTTTGAATTCTGGCTGCTCTGCTTCAGGTCCAGCTTCCTGCTGATGTACCTATGAGAGAAGTGGATAATAACTCAAGTGCTTTTTGTCCCTGCCAACTATATGAGAGGCCAAAATGGAATTCCTGGCTTCTGGCTCCTGGCTTTGGCTTGTTCCAGATCTGGCTGTTGCAGCTATTTGAGGAGTAAACCGAAGGATAGAAATCCCTCTTTCTTTCTCTCTCTGTCTCTCCCTGTTCTATGATACTCTGCTTTTCATATAAATAAATAAATAAGTCTCTAAAAACAAATGTTTAAAGAAATGATAAGAAAAAGGAAAGTAATTTTGAACTTCCAATGCTGGAGACTGAGAGGAGGTAAATATGGAAAGGGAGTAATGAAACAAGATTTGTTTGTAGAATTCTCTGTCACTGTTTCTGGGCTGATACCAGTTCTAGAGTTATTACCAGGGAAGAATAATTTGTGCTTCATCTTTAGAAAGAAAATTGGGAGTACAGAGAGAGGTTTTACTCAATTTGTTTGCCCTACATTGCCTTCAGCTCAAAAATAATTTCTATGTCAAAGACACATTTTTGGATAAATTACTTTGTGGCATTTTGCAGTCAACTACTAATTGGATTATAATGGATGCAAGATTTTTAAAAACATCACTGCTTGATTTTGAAAGGTATGTGTGTTTTGGCTATTATGACTCAATATGTGTTAGGGATGTTAATGTTCTTAATACATATAGACACTGAGGTTTAAAGTTAACTCAGTCCAAAACATCACTTTTTTTATTTCCACTTTGAAATACAATCAAAGAAATAAGAAAAAGAAAGATAAAATATCAGAATTATTAAACGTAAAACCCATGGGAGACCTTGATGGAATTCCAGGCTCTGATTGCAGCCTTTCTCAGCCCTGGCCATTGTGGCCATTGAGGAGAATCCAACAGATGGAAGATCTCTTTTTCTCATGATATCTCCTTTCTCTCTGTAACTTTACATTTTAAATAATAAATATTTCCACTCCAAGCAGTGGAATATCACACTACAAATGTTAGGGAGGGTAGAAGGAAAAATCAAAAATAAAGATTAGGATGAGAGGACAAACAACACTATTCAATCCCAACACAACCTAAAATGAATGAAAAAAAAAGTAATACGTTATCTCAACAAAGAAAAAGATCAGTGTTCAGGAAGAGTGTATCAGAGAAAACCAATGAAAACTACCTAAAAGTAGAAGCCCATATTCTGTTTGACTAGATGTTACTTGGGCCACTCTCTCTATCCTTGTGGAATAGAGACAAAGAAGAATGTTGAAGAGTCAAATAGGGAAAAATCCATACCCTTGCTATGTGACTATCTTCCATTATTTTATTAATTCAGGCAACCCTTCTGCAAGTGGTCTGTTGAATCAGTCTAGCAAGAAACTCATTACCGCTATTGCTTTCATTCAAGCCTTCCTTCATCATCTTTCATTAAATTTCTCCAAATGTCTTCTTCTTCTTTCTTCTTTTTTTTTTTTTTTTTTTTTTTTTTTTTTTTTTTTGGACAGGCAGAGCTAGACAGTGAGAGAAAGAGACAGAGAGAAAGGTTCTCCTTCCATTGGTTCACTCCCCAAATGACTGCTATGGCTGGTGCACTGCGCAGATCCAAAGCCAGGAGCCAGGCACTTCCTCCTGGTCTCCCATGCAGGTGCAGGGCCCAAGCACCTGGGCCATCCTTCACTGCCCTCCCTGGCCACAGCAGAGAGCTGGACTGGAAGAGGAGCAACCGGGACAGAATCCAGCACCCCAATTTGGAGTAGAACCTGGGATGCCAGCACTGCAGGTGGAGGATTAGCCAAGCAGCCATGGTGCTGGCCCAAATGTCTTTTGTTAAAATCGGAGTGGGGCTCAATCTCTCTTTCCACCTGAATGGCTGCATTGCAGTGGAGAGGTCTTCGATCCACTAGTTCACTCTCCAAATGGCCATAATGACCAGAGTTGAGCTGATCCAAAAACACGATCCGAGAGCTTCTTCCAGGATACTCATGAGGGTGAAGGAACCCAAGCACTTGGTCCATCCTTAGCTGCTTTCCCAGATGCATGAGCAAAGAGCTGTATCAGAAGTGGAGCAGCCAGGACTTGAGCTGGCACCCAAATGGGATGCTGGCACTGCAGCCAGGACTTTAACCCACTGAACCATAGCACTGGCTCTGATGAATAATTTTTTACTTAACAATAAGTAATAATGGGTCATGTGATAAGGGAGAGAAGCCATGTGTCTTTTTCAGAGCTATGATGAATGATAGAACAAAATAAATGCTTCTCATCAGTGCATGGAATACATTTTTCAGGATAGACTATATAATAGGTCACAAATCAAGTCTCAACAAATTTACAAAGACTAAAATCATACCATGAATCTTCTCAGAACTTAGAGAAATAAAACTAGAAACCAGCAATTAGAACAACAGAACAGTCATACATACTTGGAAATTAAATAACATTCCACATAATGATCAATGGTCATTGAAGAAATTAAAAAGGAATGGCCGGCGCCGCAACTCACTAGGCTAATCCTCTGCCTGCGGTGCCGGCACACTGGGTTCTAGTCCCAGTTGGAGTGCTTGTTCTTTCTCGGTTGCTCCTCTTCCAGTCTAACTCTCTGCTGTGGCCCGGGAAGGCAGTGGAGGATGGCCCAGGTGCTTGGGCCCTGCACCCGCATGGGAGACCAGGAGGAAGTACCTGGCTCCTGGCTTCGGATCTGCACAACATTGGCAGTAGCTGCCATTTGAGGGGTGAACCAACGGAAGGAAGACCTTTCTCCTCTCTCTCTCTCTCACTGTCTAACCCTGCCTGTAAAAAAAAAAAAAAAAAAAAAAAAAAAAAAAAAAAAAAAAAAAGAAAAAAAAAAGGAATAAAAAACTTCTTGAAATAAATGACAAAAAACTCAACATATTAAAAAACCTGTGGGATACAGCAAAAGCAGTATTAAGAGGGAAGTTTATAGCATTAAGTGCTTAAAAAAGACAAATGTCTCAAATTAAAGCTCTAATGATGCATCTTGAAGACTTAGAAAAATAAGGATAAACCAAACCAAAAATCAGCAGACAGCAAGAAATAATAAGGATTAGAGCAGAAATAAATGAAATTGAAACTAAAATACAGTTTTGTAAAACTTTGTTTCATAGTTTTGTCAAATCAGTGGTTTAGAATGTTATACTACTATAGCTTTAATGATCTGTAATTACAACTTACTGTATATGGGTGAAATAGTCATTTTTTCCATTCAATTATTGTTTATTGCTGTTGTTTGTATTCTCACTAAATTGGGGATTTTATTTTTTTGCTTTTTACTTGTTAAACTTTTATTTGGTAAAGTGTTAAGCTTTTTTACTATAATGTAAATTAAAATTTTATCTCCAAAAAAACTAAAAAAAAATTCATAAAGGAGGATGGAAAAGAGAGAGGAAGGAAGGGAAGAAGAGGATATCATTATGATCTTAGAATTGTACCTACAAATCACATTGAATCTGTTAAAAATCAATTAAAATTGAAAAATTAAGAATTAAGAATTAAAAAAAAACAAACCAAACAAAATCCTAACATAGTTGAATACAATTCAGTCTGCCTGGGATACTGACCATTTACTGGAAAATACAAAAATAAAAATAAAAGCAAGCAAATAAACAGCTGAAGTTTTAGTCTTAGCAAGAATACCCTATAGCACAAGGCAAATTCTGTTCTTTTTAATTCAAATTAGCTACATAAAAGTGGATAGATAGACAATAGCCATTAAATTTCATGTCAGAGGGAAAGGTATCCTAGCATCACATAGAATGGCAAGGGCTCGGGCAGGCATTGTAGAGCAGCAGGTTAAGTCAACACTGTTATACCTATATTCCATATCAGTGTTCCATATCCTGACTACTCTATTTCATATTCAGCTCCCTGCTAATGTGCTTGGGAATCAGCAGGTGATGACTCAAGTACATGAGTCTCTACCACCCATATGGAAGACCCCAAGGGAGTTCCTAGTTCCTGACTTTCACCTGGCATAGCCACAGTTGTTGCAGCCACTTGGGGAATGAACCACTGAATGGAAGATTTCTCTTTCCTATCTCTGTCTCTCTACCTCTCTTGCACACACACACACACACACACACACTATACCTTTCCCTTTTTCTGTCACACTGGCTTAAAAATAAATAAATAGATATGTAAATAGATAAATAATTTTTAAAAATGCTAAAGAATTAAGAAATAGCAAAATGTAATAGCAAAGCAGTCTGTCATTATGACTTAGAAAATGAACGGGAGGGGCAGGCATTTGGCACTGCACTTAAGATGCATGCCTCTGACACCAGAATAGAGTGATTCCCAGGTCCAGCTTCCAAGTCCAATGTGTGTGATCCTGTGCCTGGCCAGAAGACTGCCTGCCTCACCTATGTAGGAGGTCAAGAGGGCATTGCACACCATAACCCCTGAGAAAAACCCAGATTGAAGACTCAGCACACTGAGACCCACATATGACCTGACTTTGGGCAGGTGGCAGGGGCCCCAGGCACATTTCCCCCACCCCTGTTTTCTGTTGAGGGGCGTTGTAATTGTCAGCTAGGTAAACAGCTCTCGGATGTGGCCCAGACCCATAAGACACCTGGAAGGCTAGGTGGGATATGTGACATTCAAACTGATTGGAGAAGCATAGTGGCATATAAAGCATATAGGCTTTATCCTATAGACTTAGTGTTGCTTCCCTGTACTAGCTAACTCCTCTTTGCCTGCCCTATAAAATCTTGAGCCTAACTTCTAATAAACATGCATGGTCACCAAAACTGTCTCCAGTGCTTCTTGTCGAAGAATGCCATCAGCCCCCCATCCCAATGTGGGCCTTGCAGGACAAGCCCACAGTCCAACTCCCTGCTAAAGCAGATGCTGAGAGACACTAATGATGGCTCAACAAGTTAAGTTCCTGGCACGTGCATGGGAGACCTAGATTGAGTTACTGTCTCCAGTTTCAGCATCTGAACATGCTGGACCATTGTGGGATTTTGGGGAGTGAGCCAGGTGATAGGGGCTCCCTTTGTTTGTCTCTCTACATCTCAAATAAATTAAAAGTCTTTCTGTGTGTGTGTGTGTGTGTTTATGTGTGTGTGTGTGTGTGAGAGAGAGAGAAAGGGAGAGGGAGAAGAAAGAAGAAAGGAAAATTAGTAAATATATATGTAAAAACCAAAATTATTCAAAATAGAAGAAAATGGATTCAAATATTTTGAAATGCATACTTATGTAATGAAAATATAATTATATATATTGGGACCAGTGCTGTGGCATAGTGGTTAAAGCCACTGCCTGCTCTGCCGACATCCCATATGGCTGCCAGTTTGAGTCCCGGAAGCTCCACTTCTGATCCAGCTCTTTGCTATGGCCTGGGAAAGCAGTAGAAGACGGCCTAAGTTCTTGGACCCCTGCACCTGCATGGGAGACCCAGAAGAAGTTCCTAACCAGTTTCGTTGAATTGACACAGATTCAGATTGGTGTAGCTCCAGTCATTGTGGCCATTTGAGGAGAGAACTGGTAAATGGAAGACCCCTTCTCTCTCTCTCTCTCTGCCTCTGTCTGTAACTCTGCCTTTCAAATAAATACATATTTTAAAAAATATATAATTATGCAAATTAAGTGATCATAAGTGAGTTTTTAAAAACAGATTAAGAATTAAAATTTCTTACTTTAAAACTAATTAAGAATCAAAAATTACATAAGATATATTGTAATGTATATGTAGGATCTCTGTCCTTAATGTGCTGTGCATTGAGATTTAATGCTATAACGAGTACTCAAACAATATATTTCACTTTGTGTTTCTATGGGGGTGCAAACTGTTGAAATCTTTACTTAATACATACTAAACTGATCCTCTGTAAAAAAAAAAAAAAACAAAAAACAGAAATTATCAACTCCCAACTTGACTCTCACTGGGGTTAAACTTGACAATAGGTCTGATCTGATTTCATCATCATTTAAAAAAATCATCTATTATTTTTCACTTTATGTTTCTGTGTGGGAGCAAACTGCTGAAATCCTTGCTTAATGTATACTAAGCTGATCTTCTGTATATTAAGATAATCGAAAATGAATCTTGATGTGAATGGAAGGGGAGAGGGAGTGGGAAAGGGGAGGGTTGTGGGTGGGAGGGACGGTATGTGGGGGAAGCCATTGTAATCCATAAATCGTACTTTGGAAATTTATATTCAATAAATAAAAGTTAAAAAAATCAAAAAAAATAAAATAAAATAATATATTGAAAATACATAAAATAAATGTAGCTGAAAATCAATATATAAGATCAAAAATTGATACTTTTGTAGGAGGATGACAATAATGAAACATGAATAAAATTTATGTTTGGTATTAATAAATTATAAACAGAACATATTCTACTTAATTGTTATTTTTTCTTTTAAAAAATTGTTGACTAACATGTAATTCTTGTAAGCTTTGTGAGGCACATTGTAATGTCTCAACAAATCCATACAGCAAAAACTGATCAAATCAGGCAATCACCATAAATACCTCATCACTCATCCTCTTCCAGTTCTTCATACAGTATATAGCACACTTGTTTCTTTGTTTTGTAGCTGTTATTCAGCCTCTCTGTTCCTACTGAATATATTTTCAGAGTTTCTGCAAATTATTCAGTTTTTGATCCAATTTTTTGTCAGTGGTTCCTTTTTTAAGATTTATTTATAGGCCAGCGCCGCGGCTCAATAGGCTAATCCTCCACCTAGCGGCGCTGGCACACTGGGTTCTAGTCCTAGTCGGGGCACCGGAATCTTTCCCGGTTGCCCCTCTTCCAGGCCAGCTCTCTGCTGTGACCCGGGAGTGCAGTGGAGGATGGCCCAAGTGCTTGGGCCCTGCACCCCATAGGAGACCAGGATAAGTACCTGGCTCCTGCCATCGGATCAGCGCGGTACGCCGGCCGCAGCGCGCTGGCCGTGGCAGCCATTGGAGGGTGAACCAACGGCAAAAGGAAGACCTTTCTCTCTGTCTCTCTCTCACTGTCCACTCTGCCTGTCAAAAAAAAATATATATATATATATTTATTTGTCTGAATGTTACAGAGAGAGGAGGAAGAAGAGGAGAGCTCATTAATAGTTTAGATTTTAAGGGTGCAAATTGTTAACTTTCGTGGTTAAATTTGATTAGTCCCTAGATTTCATCTTATCGTTTTTTTATCTTGGAACTGGTATTGTTTCTGGAGTTCTTTGTCAGATAGATTGTTATTAGTATAGAGAAATGCTATTCCGTTTTATGTTTATTTTTTATCGTGCAATTTTAGTGAATTTGGTCCTTAGGTTGTTTTTTTCTTTATTTGAAAGACAGAGTAACAGAAAGATGCAAAGAGACAGGCTAAAGCCAAGAGCCTAGAATTCCATCTGGATCAACCAACCACATGGGTAGAAGTGGCCCATGTCCTTGGTCCATCTTCTTTTTTCTGAGGCCCATTAGCAGGGTCAGAGGTAGAACTGGTGAGGCTGGGACCCCGTTTATGGATGCCAGCATTGCAGGTCAGCTTCCTGCATCACTACTTCAGCCCTGCTTATTAGTTTTAACTTTTGATGGAGTTTCACAAATCAATAAACTTGACATATCAAATTAATGGAATCAAACACAAAAAAAAGTATCATTTCAATGGATGGAGCTAAAACATTTGATAAAATTCAACATCCATGTATTTGAAAATGCTCAAGAAGTAAATATGGAAGGAACACACATTAACACAATATAAAGCCCATCTGTTGAGAAATCCACAGCTAATATAACATAATACTGAACTGTCAAAAATTGGAGGGATTTTAGAAATGGAATAAGACAAAAATGTTCATTTTCACCACTTTGTTCAGCTGAGTAGTACTAAAAGTCCTAGCCAGAACAATTAAACAAAAGGAAGAAAGGGCATCCAAATTAGAAAGGAAGAACTCAAATTTAACCTATTTGCAGATGGCATTTTATATATATATATATATATATATATATATCATGTTATTTTTTTCTTTCACATTGCAACCATACTGAGCAATAAATTTGGTCAGAAAATATAGAAGTATTTTGGGTATGTAACATCCAGTAATTCTTTCTTGTTTCCCCACAAGAAAATATCAAATTTGGCATAAATTAAAGTTAAGATTATATTTTATATCCATGAATTTTGGGCAACCTAAACCTATTTTAATGTTTTATTTTTTATTTCACATTTGCATTGGAATTAAATATTTTAATTCTACCTATCAACAGTGCACTTAAACTCTTTTTTTAAAAAAGAATTTTTTCTTTGTTTTTTCTTTTTATTTGTATACAAGTTGCATAAAAATAATTAGATTATATTTACAATTTATTTTTCAAATTTAAGAATTAAATAGCAGATGTGCTTTCACGGAAAACAATGCTCTGGGAACTTCTTGTGATTAGAGAAATGAGACTACAGTGTAAAGAGCTTTGAATTGGTTAACCTGAGAAAGCTTCCATCATATCATTGTCAGATACCAGGGTGAAAGTTGCTGGGGACATTGCAAACTATGACTATTTCATTGCTAAGCACAGAAACACATTTATTTTCCAGGGAGCTGTGGTAGAAATCCAAGTGAATTCTGTGAATACCCAGTGATTCTCACAGTGAGCACTAGAGATGTGTTTGGGCTTAGGGAAACAGATTGCCAGGTGAAATGTACTTATTCCCACTGTAAACAGTGACTTTGAAAACTCAAGAGAGATACTAAAAATAAGATACTAAAAATTATTTTCCTTTTCCACCTTCAAAAACATAAGTTGAAATTCTCCAAATCTCTGAGCCTGTGGACAACAGAAGAATCTGTCTTTAAGAAACAAAGGAACCAATTAATATTTAGGGATTTTGTCCAACTATTGCTCAAAAAAAAATTAAGAGTACAAATTTGGAGTGAACATTTGTGGCTTTCACAACTGGAAAGTGTTAAAAGATAGAAAGTGAGAAATCTTTTTTTTTTATTTAATTTTTTGCTCTCGGTTGCCAAATCAAACTGATTATCTTGTAGAGTGAGAGAAATCTAGAATTGCGACAATATGTTCAAGTGGCGAGGAAACTTCCTCAATTAGCAAGCAGAAAATAGAAGCAAGGACACAGGAAACAGATATGGACAGCTGCCTCTAGAAAAGAGAATCAGATCAAGACATTTCTCCCTTTCAGCTTTTATTTTTCAAAACCCAGAAATTTCTTGAGTCTGATATTCAGGAGAACATTTTATTAGTAATCTTCCAGCTTGTAAAAGAAAGATTTCTATTTTTCAAAATGTATTTGAGAGGCAAAGAATCAGAAAGAGACTGACAAAGAGAGAGACTGACAAAGAGCTCTCATCTTTGGTTCACTTTGCAAATAACCCACAATGGGGCTAGGCTAGGGTTAGAGCTGTAAGCTGGGGACAAAAGCCATATCTCCCACAGGAAGCCAAACACTTGAGCCATCATCACTGCTTCTTAGAGTCTGTGTTCTTAGCAAACTAAAGTCAAGAGTTTAAAATAGGAATCAGACCTAGACATTGAGATGGGACACAAGGTCTTACCACTAGCCTAAATACTTGCTACAAAAGATTTCTGCTTTGACTAGGTACTAAAAAAAAGTGAGTCCAGGCTATGTACAAAAATATGTTTATATACACACACACACACACACACACACACACATATATATATATATGTAAAATTATTTTAAGAAAGTCCTTAGGCTGATTCTGTTAGTATCTGAGTTTTAACATAGGTAAACCAAGGCACAAAGTAGTTAGCAGCCAGCTTAAAGTGGTATAATTAATAGATGAAAGAGATGAGATTCTAACCCATGCTTCAAAAATACAAGAGTCTGAGAACTTATCCACAATAATTGTTGGTTTTCATCACCATCACCATCATCATCTTCTATTTTCATTTCCTATCTTTACTCTTTTCTTCAGTTTTGATTCATTCTTGTATTTGTAAAGAGGAGAGGATTGTGCAAAGACACCTCATGGAATGGCCTGTTTGCTCTTTCTATGCTGATGCTACGCTTTCAACCCTCCCATGGCCTGAATGTTTGCCACACATAATTAAGCAGGTGATAGATGAACCCTGGGTTTTCCTGGGACGTAAAATAAACTATACTGAGTCTGAAAATAGCAACATGCAACATGAATGATGCATCCTTGCAGACTAGTTTGCATTTCTATCAGCCTCAAATTGGTTCTCATTGTTGAGACATAAACATGTCACAATATTGTTTAACTCAGTAAAGTGTATTCTCTTGCCAACCAAGCTAAATATAAAATTCAATATTATATAATTGTATTTTGTTCATGAGATTATAAATTGTAACAATTAATATACTCCAGTGATAAAAATTTAATTTATAAGGGTATAGTGAATTATATATAATATATATATAATGTTTATGTATATTGAAATAGGTATGTGTTCTTTGCTTGATATCTATGAAATGTTCATGGAAAAAAGAAACAAATACTTTGAAGTTATTCATGTAGAATGTAGGACTGGATGAAACATTAGGCTGGGCTTTAGTTATAAGAGATAGATATTGTTTTTCAAAACAAAATAAAACAATTGAGTAGTGTATACAATGTGTATCTCATTATTTTTGATATATTTCCATAATTCTCAGATCTGTCTTTTGAAAATAAATTATGTTATAAAGATAGACCCGAGCTATGTGAATAAAATAATAGTATATTTACATAATAAACCTAATCTAAAACGTAAGAATGTGTTATAATTTTCAAAAGAGTAACAAAAACAATTCTCAAAAAAGGAAGGTTACTTCCTTAGAAGTCTAGTACTAAAATTTAGGTAAGGCTTTTTCAATTGTTATATGGCCATTATGAGCAGTTGCCCAGAATCCTGACAAAGGATTTGACAAATATGTCTTAGGGATATGAATATTTATACTTGAAATTTTAAAAGTTCAAGTGAAACATGAATTTTGAAATGGGGAAAAGATTATAATTAGAAGATTAGAATTGAACAAAACTTCCATGTGAAAGTCATAACTGATAATTAGATGGGATGAGAGATGAAAAATTATATAATTAGAGTTCATGACATTAAAATTTCTATTTCCCTGATTTAATTTAACAATTTTTATGTGTCTCTACAACCATAAAGAATCTATGAGCTAAACCTGTTTATTGGCTGAAATACTGGGTCAATGCTGCCAAGTTTACCAGAGATGAATGGAGCCAATATTATAAACTCAGAAATGAAAAATACAAAGTCAGTCAGAGGGAGTATTTGCAGAAGACTATTACACAAAACAGGAGTAGGAAATATAAAAAGGATCAAGAGAGAAAATTTACCTTATACAGAACAGGAAGGAAGCAGATGCACTTGAATTACAATTAAAAGTGGAATGGTAAGGCATGGTGTGAGATAAGATGTATGAGTTAAGAAGACATTAGATTTTATCATCTATGATATTTAGAAATATGAATATATTTTAGTTTAGAGCAGTAGACTACCAAGTTTGTTTTAAGTCTAAGTAGTGACATGAACTAAAGAATATCTTTAAAAGCTTAATTAACATTTGAAAGTGAAAGAATGGAGACTAATAGAACACTGGTATATGTGGATCAAATTAAAATGATGTTCCCTTAGTACAAGGCTGAGCTAATGGGAATGAGAATAAGTTCACAGATCAGAAACATATTTTGGAGTTACAATATGAGATGAGAAAGGTAAATGTGACCCTGATGTTATGGGAATACATTTCCTTTATTCATCAATCACGTAGTCATTGAATAAAACACTTAAGAGGGGTGGACATTTGTTCTATTAGATATGTTGCCAATTAACACATCGGCAGCCTATATTAGATTTATGAGGTTCAATATCATGTTCTGGTTCCTGACCCCAGTTTCCTGTTAATACATGCCCCAGGAAGCAGTATGGGAATTCCATAACTGCATCCTCACCACTCATATGAGGGACCTGTATTGAGGTCCTGGCTCCCTGATTCAGTCACAGGCCAACCTTGCTGTTGTGGGCTTTTGTGGGGTGAATCAGTAGAGAATTTTATAAAAAAAAATGACTGGTCTTGTTTTGCCAGTAAGAAATGATTTTCAGACAAGAGAAAGAGAAAGGCAGTAAGCAATCTAGCTATGTTTAAAGAAGAGAATACATCTGGCCAGGTGGGCATCTAAACAAAGAACCATGTGTCCAGTCTGCATTCAGACTGGAGTTTCTATGGTTATAGGTCAACCATTTCTCCTTTTCAGTTCCTCTTCTGGGATATTGTTGGGTGGAGGGCTCTCTAGGCATGGAATTCAGGAATTTCCACCAAACAAATAGCCCCAGGTGCAAAGCTGGATTCCTATGGGGTGTATCTGGAGGAAGTGTAGGATCCACCTGCAAGCCTATTTAACTTGGGCATGGCTTTTGACGTGCAAATGATGGGCTGATCCTAGGGTGGGGCTCCTTCCAAAGCATGCTTCCGTGTTTATTCCCTCATTTAGCCACACAAACTTCCCATTGTCCCTGCCTTTCCCCCCCTCTCACACACATATGCTAATTATACTATCCTATATAAAAATAGCTCTCCATTTTGTCTCTTTCTCAATTTCTTCCTCCTTGCCTCTTGAAACAAAACAAAACAAAAAAACAAAACAAAACGAACAAAACAAATCATAGGGACAATGTTAGTAAAATGCTGCCATGTTATCTGTGGTGCCATCTATGCCCCCGACACCATCTTAGGCTCTGGCTCTTGTAGCCATGTTGCACAGCAGGGTTCTTGCACAGTAGGCTTCTGTCCTAAACCCCAACCACTGGTGTCAGCTCCACCCTCTAATGGGATTTGCTGCTCCTACTTCCATGCCCACCCCCAGGCACATGTTCTCAAACATGTGCTCTCTCTATTATGCTCTCTTACTCTCTCACCCTCTTCCACCAGTCTGTCAGGCTTTCCCCACCCAACAATAAGCCTTCCTTTTGTTATGCCCAGTTCAATTGTCCCCAAAGACCACCAAGGAGCCGACACAGCGGGTTTTTATAGGGCTTTCAGAGACATTCTATACATTATGGTACCTTTTAGCAAATCATCTCATCCCACGGGAAATTCAAAGGACATCTCTTAGAATTGATTTGTGCATCCAGTGGCGGGAACAGACGTAGTAAAGGTGGTTGGATGGCTTTGGGGTTAATGCCTTTTAAATTGATTGGCCAAACATAGGGTCCAAGCTGCTGGGGTGTATGTGCCAAACCGCCAAACTGCAGGGTCTCAGGAAGCTATCAATTGCCTTAATTGCCCTGAGAAGACATCAGGATCTCTAGGTATTTCTCTGCTATCTGCTAATTGGCTGTTGCTAGGAGAGTTTACTACAAGGGGAGTTCATTTATTTACATATTTTTTATGATCTTTAGGGTTCAGGGCCGGGTCAGGCCCGAGTTACAAGATGGAGGCCTATTCCAAAATATCTATGCCTTGATCCAGGCTCAGGTCTCTCACTTTGACTCCAGTAAACACTGGAGTGTTTTGTGGCACCCTCATAGTCTGTAAGGAAAGGTGCTCATTCTGTTGTGTGTTCGCTGGCAACTGTTTGCCATGCATTCATCTGGGAGTGAGCCCCTCCTAGGCTTACTCTTTGAATAATCTTGGCCTGGCTGTGGCATCCCGCTCTGTCTCCTCTTTCCTTACATTCATGGTGGCAAAACCTGGGAACAATGTAGGAGATCGGCCCCTTGCCTGCTCCGATCTCTAGGAAACTCATAAGGCCTTCAGGTAGTAGTTGGAGTATCTGGTCTCTGAGCATGGATCCCTCCTTCCACCTGGTTGGATGCGTTTACCAACCTGCTGCATGTCAAGAGCTGCGATACTCTGTGGGTGAGGACTGAGACTTCCTTTTCTCTGAACTTTCCTCTCCTCTCTGCAGCAACTGGGATGAGGACCCTGAAGTGACCATTGAGTGCCAGCCCTTGTGGATCCCTTCACACTTGAAGGTGTGAGGAGTCAGATGGGTTGTCAGTGGAAATTAGGGTACACAGTGCTTGCATTCCCACTCCTTGAGAGCGTCCAATTTTACCATAAGAATAGCAAGGGAGTGGCAATTCCATCCTCCTGAACTCCCACTTTACTGTAAAACAAATTAGGTGTCCCACCTTGTGATGGCCCTTTTGTTTTATCTTGAGCAAGCCAGAGAGGGTAAAATATTTCAAATCAGTTCTTTTGATGGGTTTTTTCCATGCCTTGTCACTGAATGTCAATCTGATTGTCATGTTTTATTTTCTCCAAAATTCTGCTTGAAAACCCGAGTACTGTGGGCACCTTCATGTTTTTTTTTTGTTTGTTTGTTTGTTTTCTTCTCTTGAAGCCTCTCTTCATGTCAGTCTGGCTGGAGGTCTTTGACTGTAATAAATTTTGCTTTAAATCTCTCTGCCTGTCCACTTGGAAATTCTTCTTCCAGGTGAGACAAAGAACCAAGGTGATATTTTCTCCACTGCTGTTTTACCTGTAACAGAGGGATCCCCAACTAAACTGTTCCTATGCTGCTGAAACCCTGTCCATCTCTTAATTGCTCTCTCTTATTGTTTCTACTTTCCTTTCTGGAGAAATAGTGTGGATGGCTGGGACAAGGAATAACCTGGTTGGAGACTGCATGTCCCTGTCCAAAGATATTCCTTGGTGAGACTCAAAATTCCCCAGGTGAAAATCGGACTGTGACTGCCCAACAAGGTATCCTAGATTCAGTCTCCCTTTTTTACTTTCATTTCTGACCTTCTCCTCTTAGAGGGGGGTGAAAACTCCCCTCTCCAAAACTCCCCAGATGAGTTGAGAGCTGCCTTGATCTCTTGCCTTCTCATTCCCAGCTTGAATTTTCCTGCCTTGCCCAATCCCAAAAGTCTTAGCAAGAGGCCTTTGCCAAATCTCTTCTGCATACAATATCAGACCTGATTTTCAGCCTGTCAGACTGGTAAGAAGTCAGCCTCCTTCTCCCCAAAGTGCACTAGGCTGACTCTGTTCCGACTTCCCTTTTGTTCCATGAACGGAAAGAGACCTCCAGGAGGCCTAATGCAGATTTGTTGCACTTTCAGGGCAAGCATTGGAAATTTGGGATCACTCTTACTCTTTTCTAGAAGATGACTCTGGTTCCATGGGCCTTCTTAATGGAAGCTCTAAATGAGTGACTCTCTAACCTCTGGCCCCATTCTACCCATCCATGAGCTCCAAAATTTCTCAAATCCTGTCTGACTCCCCTTAGACCTCTTTAAGAACCTTTGTGAGTTGGGCTTAAAGGGAAAGATAAGGCCAAAATGACTAATCATCCTTTGTCCTAAAGCCTGGCTTGAATATACATTGGCAAATGATTCTAAGTGGCCAGAGTTCAGCACTCTTGAACTCCAAATTCTCCATGATCTTGATAACTGTATACAGAGAAATGGCAAATGTTCAGAGACCCACTACATCCAAGATTTTGTCCTCCTCTTGACACCATCCTGCTTATTAAAATTTTTCAATAGCAATAAGCTTGTGGACTCTTGCCATTTATTCAGAGAAGAATTCTGAATACTGGCTCACATAGATCAGAAAACATGATAAGTTTTAAAGCTTTTTCCTCAGTGAGATAGGCGCAGGAGAGTGAGGGCTTTATTTCAGGAGAAAGAGAAGTCTAGAAGCTATGTTGGGTTCATACCAAGCTGAGAGCAGGCCAGGAGCCACGTGGAGCAGGGGTTTGGTTATGAGCAACCACAATAGCTTAGCATGAGTTGTGAAGCAAAGGCAGAGGATTTGGTGGCCAAGAGGTGGCACCTGAAGGCACAGGCAACAAGGGAGGAGCCCACAGTATTACAGGCCTTTTATTCACTCCAAAGGGGAGTGGTTATGTAGTCTGGCAGGCAGGCATACAGGTGGGGTCGCTAGGGGCATGAGATCATAAGGGGACATGGTCTTCCAGCTCACAAATCTAATCAATTTTATCCTATCTGCCTGCCTATATCATTTCCCCCCTCAGAGACTTTCAAGCCCTTAATCCTAAGGGATCTCGAAGGGTATAGAATCATTGCATCTTCTATACCTGCTTCCACCTTCTGAGGGGCATAAAATAGGCCCTGCCTGTCCTGCTTCTGGAAATCTCTGCCTATATCATCTGACTAATTCACTTTAGGAGTTGGAGTCCTTTTAGTCACCACCAATGGTTGTGTACCCTGCATGGTCAGCTATTCCCAGAGTTGTTGTGTTCTGAATCATATAAGTTTGTTAATTAGCATAAGCAAAACTGGAACAAAATCAATTGTGATTAGTGTCCTCTTTAAGATGGAAAAAACATATCTCACATCTTCCAGAGAGTGGATGATGATAGGCTATCCTATGCAGTTTACAAATCCATTTAGCCTGAGCATAGAGAATTATAATAGAAGAACCGATTAGGAGCTTTATTGTCCATAATAGTTTCTAGAAAGGATCAAAAGAAAGGCAGGCAGAGCATGTCTGACTTAAGGTGCAGCAGTCTTGATGTGAGGAAAGCAAAGGCTTTGCTTATCATTTTGCCTTTTGGAGAGGTACTTGGGATCTCAATTGGCTTTCAGGAACAATGAGGTGTGTCTTTTTAGTTCAACTATTAAGATTTAAGATGTAGAAGCTTAATCCTAACTTGACTGAGATATTCATGCTCAGTTGCACCTGCTAAGATCCCTTCCATTTAAGCTGCAACTGATCTGAAGAGGATCTTTCCATGAATGACTTGCCCTTTGATTCTTTGGAACACCTTTGGTAGCTCCCCTGTCCAGCACAGTGTCTCTGTGTCAGGGCCTTTTAAAGCCTCATACAAAGGCTTGGAATCCAAATCCTGGAATCCATATTCCATAGAATCTACCATCAGTGATTCCCAATGTTGGAGCTTCTGTTAGAAGCTCCTTAATTCTTTGGACCAACCTTTGTAGCTGCCCTGTCCAACACACTGTCAGCATCAGGGCCTTTTAAAGCTCTACACAAAAACCTGGAATTCATATTGCACAGAATCCTGTCATTCCCAGAAGTCTCCTTAGCTGCTTTTTTAGATAGAATAACTTCCTCTTGGGGTTAGAACATATTCAAATTAATCTACCTCTAGTTTAGAAACCTGAGCTTTGTTTGGGGAACTTCTATATCCTCACTTTCCCAGATCTGGGTTTAGTGGGATGCAGAAGAAAGTATCCCTTAGGCAAAGGTTTAGCACACAGTAAGATGTTGACGTGACTGTATCCTTAATAGCTCTGAGTCCTTTAACCATTCTGTACTCTGTATTTGACCTTATATTAAAACATATGAAATTGGAATATCACAGAGAGACATGGATACAAGAGTTCATGCTTGAGACAGTTAACTTAAAAAAAAACACCTAAGAATACAGGCAATGGAGTTTGATATTTATTTAGACATAACTAGAGCTTATGATACATAACAATATAACATGCTAGAACAAGGTAAATCTTTGGGAACAAATATTACCATTAATTCTAATACTGTATCTCGAGGACAGAGGTCCTGCAGGGGAAGTTAGTGCACAGTGCCTCCTGTTGTTAATTTAACAATTAAAACTCTTGTGTATGATGTCAGTGATCACCCAAATCTCTTGACATGAGCAGTCTAGGCTAGGAAAGCCTCTTGAGTCCACAAAGTCCATCAATATTCAGACAAGGCCATAAGCAATATAGAAGTTCTTTCCTCCTTTTGGAGAAAAAATGCATCCTTTGATGACCACTTTTTTTCACTGGGGTCTCATCCAGGGAGGTTCTCCATGTAGGAACACTTTTTGCACAAGTGCCCTGGCTTTTCATGCCTGAAATGCTCTCTAGGGCTCCACAGCCAGAGCACAATGCCCTTAGGGTAACTGTCATTCTTTGAGTCTGCTATATGGACTGCTTCCCATGTTGGAGCATTCACTCTTTTTAATCCTTTCTATTATTATTAACAGAGACTTAATCCTGTTTATATGATCACTTTAACACTTAGTGCCATCTATATGATCACTTTTAAACTTAAGATGTTACTTTTACCATCTAGCCCAAGGGGATTTGGGATCCCATGGCAAGTTGTTAAACTGTACCCTTAGAAGTAAGTCTTAGAAAAAAGCAGAATTATATAGTTTTATAGGACCTGAAAAGATAAAAACAGACACAGCTCTTTTTGAGCTTAATTATCCTTAAGCAGTTGATATGGATACATTGCATTAGTTATCATTCATTAAGCATGTGACTTGGATGCATTGTATTAGTTATAATTCTGACACTTTAGAGTCTCTATTTGTGTACCAAATAGAGTCCACTATTTCAGCAAGCCTGATGAGTGGGTTTTAACATTTTTCTTTTTCTTTTTTAAAATCACTGCTTGGTAAAGTAAAAAAATTATTAAATTTTAATAATAAATTAATTTTACTATTAAATTTTTATTATAAAATAAAAATTATATAATATATAATTAAATATATTTTAAATAATATATAAATATAATCTAATATATAATTAATAATTAACAAATAAATATATATTAAATAAATATATAACTATTATATATTGTAATATATAAAATATATAAATAAATATATACTTAATATACATTGAATATAAATTTAGTTAATTATAAAATTATATAATATAGTATAATATATGAAATATATGAAATTTATATAATATATAAAAATTATATAATAAAATATTATTAATTAGAATAAAAATTTAAAAAATAAAGATTAGCCTTAAGCCAAAGCAAGGAAGACCAGCATAGAAGCTGCCAGCATAAGCCAAAACAATAACCTACAATTTAAAAAAAAAATAAAAATTACTCTATCAATCATGCATGTGACAGGCCATGGGGGTTGCTGTCTTGGGGTGGAGTCTTTTGCCCATCTTCCAGGAAGGGTGGAAGTTCCTATATGGAATATCCGTCTTGGAATGGAAGCCCCACCCTCTGCAACAGGGAGTGGAGCATCCACCATGTTTAATGCTCTGACTCCCTGATGCTACCACATTCCCAGCCAACCAAACCAGTTCAGCAGCTTGAAATTAAAAACTGAAAGCATGCTTGATTCAAAAATCAAAGACCCTGAGGCAAAGCAAAATTCTCAGTGCCTTTGGAATCAGTCTATAAAAAAAAAAAAACACCTTTTAAAGTTTCAACCTTAAAAAAATATGTAAATACAGACAACTTAGAAACTTAGAACTGGCTCTCTGCAAAAATCCTTCTCATCCATTAGCACTAACACCACATTCTCAAAGCAAGAAACAGCAAAAGAAATCAATCCATGCTTTTTCTGAAAGCTCCCAGTGCTAAGATGTAAGAAAAACCATCTAAGTTTGAAGAGCCATTCCCCTCCGTCCCAGATGAAGTAACCTTTGTCCTACTTAGTGCGTTAATTCTTAGAAGTAACCTTTGCCCCACTTAGAGTGCTAGTTCCTAGAAAGAGCCCTAGGCACCAGCTGTCACTTGAGACATGGTTCCCAGCAGGAACCCCGCCTTGAGGCTTTGCGATAACTCCTAGTTGCAGAGCACCTTCTGGCGAGCAGCAGATATCCCACCCTAAAGTCTTAAAGTGACTCCTGCAATAGCCAGAAAAATTTTCCTGCCACTAACCCCCTCATTTAAATCCTCCAACCAGTGTGTGAATCGTGTGTGTATCATTTAAACCCTCCAATTAGTGTGTAAATTGTGTGTATTAAGTAAATTGTGTGGTTTTTCCCTTTAAAAATGCTCCTTAACAACTGTTCCGGGCTTCTTCTTTGGATGGCATTGTGCTGTCGAGAGGCCCGTCTGCGCAGACCTTGAATAAATCCTCTTGCGTGTTGCATCTACTGGTTTGGAATCTGAGTCTTTGGGGTGCGCATCTCGACGTGTCGGGGTCCTGGTTCAGGAACCCAACAAGTTAATCACTGTTTGCCTGTTTTGGATGAAAACACTAGCTGAAGTGCTGGTGGTTTCTCAGGAAAGGCGGGGCTTGTTAGAGCACGAGTTGCACTACTGCTGCTTGGAGGCAGCAATGCTGATCCCCTAAGCAAGCCTTTCCCCCACCTCCCCTGCCAGTGGGAAGTCAATACCTGTCCTGGGCAGCTGCAACTCAGCTGGTGGCTGTTCTGGGAGTGCCCAACCCCTGAGCACGCAAGCAGACCAGAGGAGCCAGAGGGAGGGAACTGCAGCTTCTGACCCCATCTCACCTGTTTTGACTCCTGCCCTTCCCCTCTGAGATGTACCCACCATGGCAGTAGGACTCGAGCCAGATGAGCAGCAAGAGAGCACAACGGGCCAGGCCAGGTGCACAGTCTCTGCGGGGGCAAGAACAACCCAGGCCCTGCACCCCATACAAAAGTCAAAACCCACTCCTCCGCCAGCAGAGGCAGGGAGTGCAGGGTAGCTGCACTTTCCCTAATTCAAAGGGAAAGCACTAATGCAGATGGGGGACTGAGTGGAGTGCAAGAAGATGAGTGGGAAGCCAACTCTTACTATGTTGCCAGCTTTTCCTTTTAAACCAAAAAAGATAAATATTAATAAATAGTCCCTGGGGAATCCCTCCATTATAAAGGGCCCACTACAGCTGCCATTTTGACACCACTCTGCTTATTAATATTTTTCAATATCAATAAGTCTGTGGGCTCTTGCAACATATTCAGAGAAAATTCTGAATACTGGCTCAAAGAGACCTTCTACATGGTAAATTTTAAAGCTTTTTATTCAGTGAGAGTAATGCATGGGAGAGTGAGGGCTAGCACAACAATTATCTCATCTTCAAGGTAGACCCCTTGGTATTGGTAGTCTTTCCAAAGCACATAGGATTGGACCTCCTCATCTCAGAAGAGGGACTTCATCTCTATCTAGGTGAGGAATATTGCTTTTACACCAACAACTGGGCATGGTAAGAGAAGAGATCACACACATAAAAAAAACAGGTTAATAAAATCCATTCCCCAAATAACTCTAGCTCATCATTTTGTTCATGACGATCTTTCCCACGTGGGTTGATGTCTCTAGCGTCTTAGTTTCCCCTCGTAGTCTTAGAGCTTTTATTCCTACCATGTATAATTAACATATTTCATTTCTCTGCCCAGCTAATACAGCCCCACCATGCCTTGACCATCATTGTCCTACTCCCACTATTGGACATAACACTGAGGAGTCCAGCCATCAGCCTGAGCTCTCCCAACTCCTCTCAAGCTCTTAGCCCCCATCTTCGAAGCTCAACCTCAGAGTGCAGCCTCGACCAAACCCTTTCCAGCCCATAATGTTATTTCCAAGGATCTTTAGCTCTAGCCCAAACTCTCCCACTATCTTAGCAGCCCAGCATTAGCTCAGACCCCCCAAAGCACCTGTTTGTACTATATAAGCCATTATTCTGTAAGGGAAGATGCTCTCTCTGTTGTGCATTTATCTGAGTGAGCCTCTCTCAGGCTTATTCTTTGAATAAACCTGGTCTGGCTATGGCTTCATTCTCTGTCTCCTCTTTCCTTACACTTAGGCTTCTGCTACCCACAAGGGAGACCCTGGAGTGCCTTGGTCCTAGATTTGGCTTGGGCCAGCCCTGGATGGAAGGTATCTGTTTATCTGTCTTTTTTCTCTCTGTAACTCTTCTTTTCAAGCAGATAAATAAGTCTTTTTTTTTTTTAAAGCATAAAATCTACTTACCCTTTTGTTTGTTCATTCATTCTCTGAACATTCATTAGTCATCCACCAAGTGTGTTTGGCACTTTTCTTTACCAATTATAAAATAAAGGGCCGGCGCCGCGGCTCACTAGGCTAATCCTCCGCCTAGCGGCGCCGGCACACGGGGTTCTAGTCCCGGTCGGGGCGCCGGATTCTGTCCCGGTTGCCCCTCTTCCAGGCCAGCCCTCTGCTGTGGCCAGGGAGTGCAGTGGAGGATGGCCCAGGTGCTTGGGCCCTGAACCCCATGGGAGACCAGGAAAAGCACCTGGCTCCTGGCTCCTGCCATTGGATCAGCGCGGTGCGCCGGCTGCAGCGCGCCAGCTGCGGCGGCCATTGGAGGGTGAACCAGCGGCAAAGGAAGACCTTTCTCTCTGTCTCTCTCTCTCACTGTCCACTCTGCCTGTCAAAAAAAAAAAAATAAATAAATAAAAAAATAAAGGTCTTCATGTCATTCTGCAAGGACCAACAGATAAACCTGGAAAAAGTGACATATGTAACTAAATCACACAGTGCATTAAAAGTGTTAAGTATCTTAGATAGTGGATGGTAAAAGTAAAACGATGATAGAAGCATTGTGGGCATGGGATGGGCAGATAACATTATGAAAGAGACTTTTTGGGTGGGATTCATGTTACAGATGTCTTTTGACAATAGCATTGTCATATGGAGTGAAAAACTGATCTGTGTAGATAGCAAGGGAAGCTCAAATACAGCAAATAGAAAGGACAAAGACCCCAAACTTACAGTCAGAGATTTTAACACCATCCAAAGACAGGGGCCAGTGTGCTGGAACTGAAGAAAATAGGAAGTGAGGGGAGAGGGTTGAACACTGCAGATTCCCTGAGCCATTGTGACGTCTGTGAACACTGCAGATTCCCTGAGCCATTGTGACGTCTGTGAAAATGGGAGATCATGATGATTTGGAGTAGACAATGAAAATACTCAGCAGTTTACACAATGTATCTAGTTGCTGTATCAAGTTTACAGCATAGAAAATAAGAAACCTGATATAGAGAATCTTTAAATAATAAAGGAAAAAAGAATTGGTGATCTCCCCCAAGGCTGTAACTGTGAATATAATAGCAAGTGGTTAGATTAACAATCCATTTTAAAAATAGAGATGTGAATATTGGATAAGATAATTTTAAGAAAAAATATAAAGGTGATAAAATTCATTATTTTTTTCTGCCAATAGTTTAGATTGGGAAGTTCTGGAGGGACTGTGATTTTCCTCTGGGGACAAAAATGAACAGTTTAATTTGAAACACGCTAAGTATCTGAGTGATGAAGCTCAGTAAAGATCTTGATATACAAGTTTGAAGTTTAGAGAAAAGTTTGGAGGGAAGACATAATTTACAGTCATCGGTGTGAGGATAAGAATTAAAGCCATGAGCCGGTGCCACGGCTCACTAGGCTAATCCTCCGCCTAGCGGCGCCGGCACACCGGGTTCTAGTCCCAGTCGGGGTGCCGGATTCTGTCCCGGTTGCCCCTCTTCCAGGCCAGCTCTCTGCTGTGGCCAGGGAGTGCAGTGGAGGATGGCCCAAGTGCTTGGGCCCTGCACTCGCATGGGAGACCAGGAAAAGCACCTGGCTCCTGCCATCTGATCAGCACGGTGCGCCAGCTGCAGTATGCCAGCCACGGCAGCCATTGGAGGGTGAACCAATGGCAAAAAGGAAGACCTTTCTCTCTGTCTCTCTCTCTCACTGTCCACTCTGCCTGTCAAAAACAAAAACAAAACAAACAAACAAAAAAAGAATTAAAGCCATGAAATCTGCTCTGAAAACCAAGAATGTGTAACACTACTCAGGTGATTGTTGAGCGTGAAGTTAAAATGAGACCATTTACCATGGAAAATACATGTGTTAAAGAAAAATTGGCCTATGAAAGACTCTATACATGAAACATTATATAATTAATTGCAATCTAACTTAGTTAAAATAACAGGAAGTCTATCATAAGTGTAATATCTTTTGACATACATACAACCACAGTGGTTGAGCATCAGTCTATCACAGTCAGCTGATCCGCAATGTTCAAATAAGGCAAATGCCGAGCTGTGAACCATGGCGCTGTTACCATACCTCACTTACATTTTCTCTCCACAAGGGCTGTCTTCTCAGTTTGCAGGCCTGTTACCCTGTTCTGGTTCTAGGCTGCCTAATTCATGACTCATGCTTTGCTCAGGTAATCCTGCTACATTTAATTTGTCTAAAGTTTTTGTTTAACAGATGGAAAGTTGGATATGGACAGGGTTGGGAAAAACATAGGCAAAGAAAAACATAGCAAAGGGTGGGCAAAGGACGCTGGTTTCCAGCTATGCTTCAGCTATTTTGATTGAGTTTCCATTCATTCACATGCGCTCACGAGCATCACCCCCTTTTCCAAACCCCACTTTCTCATCCTTGCTTGAAATAATGCTGAAAGAAGCTTGTGCCTCAGGTCTGGATTACCTTATTTTCAATTTGAGAATATGTTCTTTAGTCTCATTTTACTTCTAATATATTACATTAATAGAAAGTTAAAGCAAATGAAAAGAAAAAAAAAAAGTCTTGTTTTTTTCCAGTCATCACATCACCTGGTAAAGCTAAGTACAGAGCAAAATAAATTTTAGCTCCTACCAATAGTTTAACTCTATTTTTAAAATACATGAGAAAAAAAATTTACCTGCATTTCATACCTTAAACTAAATAGTAATGCAAGAAAGGCTATTAATAGTTTATTATTTGGCTTTTTTGGCTATAAAAGCAAGCTATCCTGTTCAAGAAATTTATTTCAAAAAATTTATTTTAATAAAATCCACAAATTTATTTGAGCGGTAAAGCTAGCCTCTTTGTAAAGTTTAATATATGATATTTACAGGATAACATTATAATGATTAATTATAAATATTGTATTAGTAAAATTTTATTAAAGTGCATTTTTTTCAGAAAACAATCTCATGACTCATTTCAAATATAAATTTTAGAAGATGCTAAAAAATTGTAAAATGTGAACACTGGGATAAAAATAAAAATATGTAAATACTACTTTGTTATACACACACTTAATTTTCTCTCTTTGTATTTATTACAGTAGTTCATATATTTCTAACATTATACTTCAGAAAATATTTTTAATTTTTTAAAAAAGATTTCTTTATTTTTTGAGCATCAGAATCATACAGAGGGAGAGACAGAGAAAGAGATCTTCCATCCACTGATTCACTCCCCAGATGGCTGGGTCAAGCTGACTCCTGGAGCCTGTAGCTGCATCTGGGTCTCCCACATGGGTGGCAAGGTTCAAGTACTTGGATCATTTTCTGCTGATTTCCCAGACCATTAGCAGGGAGCCAAATGAGAAGTGGAGTACCCAAGAGCTGAAATGACATGTTACAGCCATAGCAGGTAGTAGTTTAATATGCTGTGCCACAATCCCTGCCCCCAGAAGACATTTTTATTCAAAGTTGTATCTATTGAGCTTATGTATTAAATATTCTCAGGGATTATGCCTTTCTCATATTTGAATCCTAAACTTTACATAGTATCAGAGTGTAAAATACTATCATATTCAGTTCATTTTAAAATGAAAATAGTTTATTTATTTGAGTTACAAAGAGAGGGAGAGGCAGAAAGAGGGAGAGAGAAATATTCCATCTGCTGGTTCACCCCCCCCCCCCACCAATGGCCTCAATATCCAGGGCTGGGCCAGAGCTAAAGCTGGGAGCGTGGATCTCCATCCAGGTCTCCCACATTGTATCAGGGGCCCAAGCACACAGACCATATCCTGTTGCTTTTCTAGGTACATTAGCAGTGAGCTGGATTGTAGGTGAGCCGGCTGGGGCTTGGGACTCAAACAAACACTCATATAGGATTCTGGCATCCCTAGTGATGGCTTACTTGCTGTGCAGTATTCAGTTTTAATCCAGTACAATTTTTCAAAAAACTTAAAAAACAAATTTTGACATTCATTTACAATGTTCTTACAAAAATTTATAACCCCAACATTTTCTGACCAAGTTTTAGAAACTTGTGTTAGTAATTCACCATTGTGATATTTTGCTAGTGTTCACTATAGCAAAGTACCCATTCTAGAATAGTGAATAAGTCAGCCTCTTAAATTAAGATTGATATGAGAAATATTTACTCTTTGAATACATTGTAAAAGTAACATTATTAATTAAAATCTTACAAGAAAAACCAAAAGTATTTTGAGTTTGACACTCAAACATGTTATCAATTCAATATGATATTTATTGGTATGGGTGCAATGACCATTGTGATTAATGGCATGTTCTAGATCTTTATTTGCATGGTGGTTACAGGGACATTAATGAATATTTTTATAAAATGTATCAAGTAAACACATGATTTGTGCGCTTTATTAATTTTTATGTCTTCATTACCAAGAAAATTACAAGTAAGCATAACTGAAAAATGAAAACAAACCTGTGATTTAGTTACCATTAGAAACTATTTTCAGCAACAAATAGAGGAAGAATAAATCCAATCTTGAATGGCACAGGTTTGTTTTTGCTTTTGTTTTTTTTGTTTTTCAGAAATGATTTTCAGTCCATGTTCTGCCATGTGCTCCTGATGCAGCCTTTAAAAGTAAATTAATCTTGTTGAGTTTCACTGTCTATAAGATAATTATAATGAAATTTCCTATCTTCCAGTGTGTTGTAATACTGAAACAGAGGAAGCAGAGCATTTACTGGCATATGACATTGTGGAAAGGAAGCAAAGAAATCTATTTACTATCGTTGCTTTCAGATTTGAGATAAGTTAATTAGATTTGGATGAAAACTGTCATCCTTTTAAATATGTAAATAATTAGTAGTTGAAACTAATTAAGACATTTTGAGTTGTGATACAAATTTTCAATAAAATTTCAACAAAATGGATATATTCACATAAAATGATAACCACAAATATTGATATAATTTAAAGTAATACCCAAAAGCATTAATCTTCTTGAAGTCAATTTCATCATAATGAAAAGCTGCCAGGAACTATATTTTATTTCAACCTTATCAAATTTCCAATCTTTTCAATGTTTTTCATGCCACTCAAAATGACAGAGTTTTAGTTCTACTTTGTCAAGACAGAGCACAGGGCACAGACTTTGTCACCAAGGGAATCTAAAAGTAAAAAGAATTAATGTATTCTTAACAATTATTTTCCATAGAAAATTTCATTCCTCTAGAAATTTGATTTATTCAATATATAAAATGATACTATGTAATAAAGTTTGAAAAATAACTATGAAGAAATGCATTAAATCATGTCAAGCTAAGATTCAAAATAAAATAAAGAAGCATAGTTTTCCACAGTAAAGAATATCTTCACATTAGTTGGATATTGATTTCCAGATGCATAAAGAAAGCTAATGCCAACTGAAATAATTTGGAAACCCATTAGGTAATTTTAAAAATGCTAATAATAACAGTGTAGAGTGTTAGAATGCAGAAAATATTACATTGACTCCAAAACATTTTCTTTTAAATAGTTTGAAACACAAACTCAAAATATTTTTGCTATTGTGCTTGTTTCAAATAATATGTGAATAGGAGTTTTAGCTTAATATAAAAAAGGTTATCTGGCTTTCTTTAGTAAAAAGTCTTACAGTTTAATGTGGATATGAGTTGTACAATATTCAAAATACTTCTTATAACAAGAACAGTCTTTTATTTTTATTAAGCAAACAGAAGCAAAAAATTAATTTCCAAGAGACTCAAGGCAGAAATGTAAGTTAAGTAGAATCAGTGTTTACATGTATCATCTTTTTCTTGCTCCAGGAGGCTGCTCTTTTCACAGATCTGTTACACATTCTCCTCTCATATGCCTCATTAAAACACACTTTCAAAAGGTATGTGGTGAATTTATAAATATCAATACAGCCATTGCTTAGAGAGCAGCACTTTTATTTTCCATTAAGGCAGTTTGATATATAAAAGGGAAGATGATTGACGTTCTCCTTGCCATGAATAAGAAAGTTTCTTAGGGACACTTCTATTTTGTTTAAGTTGAAGGTTATGCTAGCTTCACTAGCTAATCAGGTAAAAGTGTCTATTGTTACACTTAAACTTAGCAGTTACATATCAATATATAAGGGATCACTGACACATTTACAGATAGATTATCGATCCAGTTTTATGTGCCAGATTAAAAAGATTAAGCAAATCTTGAAGCTTGTTAAGCTGTCACAGTTTTGAACAGTGTCCTTGTCCATTCAGGTTACTATAAGAAAATGATCTAAAATAGGTTGCTTATAGACAACAAACATTAATTTCTTTTAGTTATGAAGTCTGTGATGGCCAAGAACAAGGTCTCTCCCAAATTCAGTGTCTGATGAGGTCCACAACCATGTAGACAATACTTTCTCATGTCATTCTGGTATGATGACAGGAAAAAAGAAACTTCCTTGGGGAGAGCCAAGGATTCATGATGTAGTGACTTGCCAGTGTCCCCTTTTCTCAACAGGATCCTACTGAAAATGAAATTTAACCTATGAATTTAGAGGAAACACATTTAGACTATTGCAATCAATATATTTAAATTAGTTCATTAGAAAGATTTCTCCCTTATAAAAACTTCCTGTCTAAACATTAATGCTTTGAATAGTAAACATCATTGTTCACTTATTAACCAATGACCACTCTGTTAGTTTAGACATAAGTTATGCTTTAAAAACTGCCCTTACGAGTAGGAGGTGGGATGGGAGTGAGGGTGGGAAGGTGGGAATCGGGGGAAGAACCACTGTATTCCTAAAAGCTGTACATATGAAATTTGTATTCATTAAGTAGAAACCTTCTAAAAAAAATTGTCCTTACAATCCCTGGTCATAGAATTGAGTTTTATTTGTTGCCTCTGTCCTTGTCATCCAATTGTAGATGGTCCTGGAAGCAACATAATTCCCATCAATGGTAGACTGGATAAAGAAATTATGGGATATGTACTCTTTAGAATACTATACCGCAGTAAGAAACAACGAAATCCAGTCATTTCCAACAAAATGGAGGAATTTGGAACACATCATGCTGAGTGAAATAAGCCAGTCCCAAAGGGACAAATACCATATGTTCTCCCTGATCGGTGACAACTGACTGAACACCAAAAAGGAAACCTCCTGAAGTGAAATAGACACTATGGGAAACGGTGACTTGATCAGCATAGCCCTGACTGTTAATGAACAACTTAATACATTATCCCTCTTAGTAGTTTTTTTGTCTGTTCTACTTAATATGACTGGTTTAATTCTGTAATTAATACACAGTTATTCTTAAGTGTTGAAAATTAACTGAAATGTGATCCCTGTTAAACATAAGAGTGGGAATAAGAGAGGGAAGAGATGTATAATTTGGGACATGCTCAAGCTGACTTGCCCCAAATGGTAGAGTTAGAAACATACCAGGGGATTCCAATTCTATCCCATCAAGGTGGCATGTACCAATGCCATCTCACTATTCCAAGTGATCAATTTCAGTTCACAATTGATCATAATGAAAGGACTAAGAGTCAAAGGGAGCACATAAACAAGTCTAGTACCTGCTAACACTAACCAATGGAATAAATAAAGGGGAGAGTGATCCAACATGGGAAGTGAGATACTCAACAGACTCATAGAATGGCAGATGTCCTAAATAGCACTCTGGCCTCAGAATCAGCGCTAAAGGCATTCGGATCTGGCTGAAAAGCCCATGAGAGTATTTCAGGCATGGAAAGCCAAGACACTCTGGCAAAAGATCTCTGCGAGTGAGATCCCAGTGGAAAGAACACGTCTTCAAAGAAGGAGGTACCTTTCTCTGAAGGGAGGAGAGAATCTCCACTTTGACTATGACCTTGTCTAAACAAGATAAGAATCGGAGAACTCAGAGGGCTTCCATAGCCTTGGAAACTCATGACTGGAGCATAGGGAGACTACTGATGCCATAGACAGGAGTGTCAATTGGTAAAGTCAACAACAGGAGTCACTGTGCACTTACTCCTCATGTAGGATCTCTATCCTTAATGTGCTGTGTATTGAGATTTAAGGCTATAACGAGTACTCAAACAGTATATTTCACTTTGTGTTTCTATGGGGGTGCAAACTGTTGAAATCTTTACTTAATGTATACTAAACTGATCCTCTATAAAAAAAAAAAAAGAAATTATCAATTCCCAACTTGACTCTCACTGGGATTAAACATGACAATAGGTCTGATCTGATTTCATCTTCATTTAAAAAAATCATCTATTATTTTTCACTTTATGTTTCTGTGTGAGAGCAAACTGTTGAAATCCTTACTTAATGTATACTAAGCTGATCTTCTGTATATTAAGATAATCAAAAATGAATCTTGAGGTGAATGGAAGGGGAGAGGGAGTGGGAAAGGGGAGGGTAGTGGGTGGGAGGGACGGTATGTGGGGGAAGCCATTGTAATCCATAAATCGTACTTTGGAAATTTATATTCATTAAATAAAAGTTAAAAAAAAGAATTCCACTCTCACTTTAGCGGTATGCCATAACATACTCATACTCTTGACAATACGAGTACTTTACCAAGAAAATGGTTCCCTGAATTACTTTTCTGTTTCTCTCTCAATTGCTGGTGCATCTGTATGCTAGAAAAGCACCTACATATGTATTTCCTTTCTTTAATTAGTCCATTGTGGACAAAGCAATAAAAGAGTATGATTTTCCAAGGGATGTTAAGAGCAAGATTTCAGCAGATTTGTCCAGAGCAGACTGCAGAACTGGCATAGAGAAGAGGTACAAAGTAGAAAAATAGAAGCTATACTGTTGTCTGCTAGGTACATGTGAATTGCTCTTGGTGGTTCTACAAAATCACTATAGAAAAGAAAAGTGTTTTCTTCATTAACAATCACGTATTTGGTCAACGGGACTTCTTAATTTACATAAGTGAATCCACCGTATTTATAACAACAGTTCACCTGATTGTGATCACTCACCATCCTTCTTCAAGGTTAATCTGCTGCTTTACAGGTGACTTCGTTTGAGAGATGGTAGAGGCAACCAATTATAAGAGTTTAAAATTCCTGATACACATTTGGTAAAAATTAATATTATATTTTTCATTATTTTATGTGCTTATATAATGAAGAATAATGATAAACACAGAAGGGGACATAGTATTATACCTAAATATTTATATTTAATTTTAATCCTAACTATACTAACTTCAGTTATATATAATTTATACTGATAGAAATAAATCACTATCCTCTGATTCTTATTTTTTGCACATAATATTTTTTTTTTGACAGGTAGAGTGGATAGTGAGAGAGAGAGAAAGAGAGAAAGGTCTTCCTTTTGCCATTGGTTCACCCTCCTATGGCCACCACGGCTGGTGCGCTGCGGCCAGCGCACCGTGCTGATCTGAAGGCAGGAGCCAGGTGCTTCTTCTGGTCTCCCATGGGGTGCAGGGCCCAAGCACCTGGGCCATCCTCCACTGCACTCCCTGGCCACAGCAGAGAGCTGGCCTGGAAGAGAGGCAACCGGAACAGAATCCCACACCCTGACCAGGACTAGAACCCAGTGTGCCAGCACCGCTAGGTGGAGGATTAGCCGTGGCGCTGGCTGCACATAATATTTTTAATAGAAAGATGCATCTTAAAGATTTTTTCTTAATTAAACCATATATTTAGCATTAAATTATAAGAAGAGAAAATATTTTGGAATTAGATATTATGTTTCTTCTCTTTAATTTTATTTAAGTTATACAAGTTTAATTTATATAGTTTTAGGAACATAGTGACACTTCCCCCTCTATCCTCCCTCCTGTCTATGCTCCAACACTTCCTCTTCCTACCTCTTACATTCCCACTCTTAATTTTTACAGTCTATTTTCAGTTTACTTAATGATCATATGGTTAACCCTACACTAAGTTAAACAAATAGTATTAAAAAAAAAAGACTGTTCCTCAGTGGAGGAGACAAGGGCTCTAAATAATCATCAAATCTCAAAATAACTATTTCACCACAATACATTACATTTCAGGTATTCATTTGTTACCTCAGATGAGGGAAAACATATGATATTTGTATCTTTGGGACTGGCTTATTTCACAAAGTATAATGGGTTCCTGTTGCATCCATCTTGTTGCAAAAGACAAGTTTTCATATTTTTGAACAGCTGAGTAGTACTCCATAGTGTATTTATATAGCATAATTTCTTTATCCAGTCAAAAGTTGATGGACATCTTGGTTGATTCCATATATTTGCTATTGTGAATTGTGCTGCAACTTTCATATGCTTATTTCTTTAGGTTTGGATCAACTCCCAGGAGTAGGATGGCTGGATCATATGATAGATATATATTTAGATTTCTGAGGTATGTCCATAGTGTATTCCACAGTGGCTGCACCAGTTTACATTCCCACCAACAATGGACCAGGGTACCTTGTTCCCCAAATCTTTGCCAGCATTTGACATTTGTTGATTTCTGTATGAGAGCCATTCTAACTAGAGTGAAGTGAAAACTCATTATGGTTTTGATTTGATTATTGGCATAAAACTCTTTTTAGTAATTCCTGATGATTCCATTATTTCCTTGGTATCTGTTGTTATATTTCTTTTTTCATCTCTGATTCTATTGATTTGGATCTTCCTCCTCTTTTTTTTTCTTAGTTGAGCCAATGATGTATCAATTTTGTTTATCTTGTCAAAAAACCAGCTCTTCATTTCAGTGATTTTTGTATTGTTTTTTGTTTCAATTTTGTTTATTCTAGGTCCTTGAGATGCATTGATAGTTCATTTATTTGGTACCTTTGCAATTTAATCATGTAGCCACCAATTGCTATAAATTTTCCTCTTAAAACTGTTTTTGCTGTATCCATAGTGTTGATATGATCTATTGTCTTCATTTGTTTCCAGAAATTTTTTCTCTTTTGATTTATTTTTTTAAAAGGGATTTATTTATTTATTTGAAAGTCAGACTTACACAGAGAGAGGAGAGGCAGAGATAGAAAGAGAGAGACAGAAAGAGAGGTCTTCCAACCACTGGTTCACTCCCCAATTGGCCAGCAATGGCCAGAGCTGAGCTGATCCAAAGCCAGGAGCCAGGTCCTCCAGGTCTCCCACATGGGTACAGGGGCCCAAGGAGTTGGGTCATCTTCCACTGCCTTCCCAGGCCATAGCAGAGAGCTGGATCAGAAGTGGAGCAGTCAGGACTCGAACCGGCGCCCATATGAAATGCTGGCACTGCAGGTGGTTGCCTTACTTGCTACGTCATGGTGCAGGCCCCTCTCTTTTGATTTTTTCTATGACCAGATGTTCACTCAAGAACATGTTTTTCACTCTCTATGTGTTTGCATATGATCCAGAGATTCTTAAGTTGTTGATTTCCAGTTTCATTACATTGTGGTCATAAATATATGCATGATATTGTTTCAATTTTTTTGAATTTGCTGAGACTCTCTTTATGGTCTAGTATATGGTCTATTCTAGAGAAAGTTCCATGCAGTGATGAGAAGGATGTGTATTCTGGAAATGCATAGTTAAAAGTTCTGTAGATATCACCGAGGTCCATTTGGTTCATAGTGTCAGTTAGCTCTGTTGTTTCTTTTTTTTTATTTTCTGTCTAGTTGATCTTTCCATTGATGAAAGTGAGGTTTTGAAGTCCCTTGTTACTAGTGTATTAAGTCTATGTCTCCCCTTAGATTCATTAATATATCTTTTAAATATCCAGACACCCTGTAACTGGGTATGTATGCATTTATTATAGTCATATCTTCCTGCTGAATTGATCCCTTAATCATTACATAGTGCCATTCTTCCTCTCTTTTAACATTTTCTTATCTTAAAGTCTATTTTGTCTGATAGTTAGATGGCAACATTTTCCCCTTTTTACTGACATTAGCATGGAATTTTTTTCCATCCTTTCACTTTCACTTTCTGCATTTACCTTTTTTGGTGAGATGTGTTTCTTGTAGGCAGCAAATAGATGGGCTTTATTTTTTTAATCCATTCAGCAAGTCTATATCTTTTAACTGGAAGATTGAGACCATTTACATTCAAGGTGACTATTGATAAATGGCCCTGCCATTTTTCCATAAATTCCTATTGTTTACTTTGGATATCTTTTGTTCTTTTACTTGGAGGATTTTCTGCTTTCACATTCTTTCCTAATGATTGCTGTCTTTCTATGTTTCTCTGTGCAGTACATCCTTAAGGATCTTTTCTAAGGTTGGATGAGTGGTGAAAAATTCTTTGCATTTCTGTTTTTTTATAGAAGGTCGTTATTTCACCTTAATTTATAAATAAGAGCTTTTCAGGGTACAATATTTTGTTTTGATAGTTTTTTTTTTCTTTTGACACTTTGATTGTATCTCACCATTCCCTTCTATCCCATAGGGTTTCTAATGAGAAGTCACCTGTGAGTCTAATTGGAGTTCCTCTGAAAGCAATCAGGTGTTTCTCTTGTGCACAATATAGAAACTTTTCTTTATGCTTTACTGTGGAAAATTTGACTACAATGTGTTGTGGTAAAGAGCTCTTGTGGTCATGTCTGTTAGGAGTTCTATGTGCTTCCTCTCCTTGGACCTCCGTTGCTTTTTTTTTTTTTTTTAATCCAAATTGGGGAAGTTTTCTGTAACCTAGTTTTCACTAACTAGGACTTCTAATCCATTCTCTCTTTCCACACTTTCAGGAACTCCTAAGACCTGTATATTGGGTCACTTAATATTATCCCATAAATCTCCACCATTGATTTTTTTTTTTTTTTGGTCTTACTGTAAAACTTCCAAAGAGTTGTCTTCTAGCTCAGATATTCCTTCCTCTGCCTCACCAAGTATGCTATTAAGACTTTCCACTACATTTTTTATTTGATCTACTGAATTCTTCATTTATAATATTTCATTTTGATTTCTCTTTAAAATCTCGATTTCATGGGAAAAAAAGTCATTCATGTCTTGTATGCTTTTTTTTTTTTATAGGCAGATTGGACAGTGAGAGAGAGAGACAGAGAGAAAGGTTTTCCTTTTTGCTGTTGGTTCACCCTCCAATGGCCACTGCATCTGGCGCGCTGTGGCCGATGCACTGCACCGATCCCAAGGCAGGAGCCAGGCAGGAGCCAGGTGCTTCTCCTGGTCTCCCATGGGGTGCAGGGCCCAAGCACTTGGGCCATCCTCCACTGCACTTCCGGGCCCCAGCAGAGAGCTGGACTGGAAGAGGGGTAACCGGGACAGAATCCGGCGCCCCGACCGGGACTAGAACTCAGTGTGCCGGCGCCGCAAGGCAGAGGATTAGCCTATTGAGCCATGGCGCCGGCCTCTTGTATGCTCTTCTTTAGTTCAGTATTTGCTTCTGATTGCTTTTGAGTAATCCTATGACTAATTTTTTGAATTCTGCTTCAGGCATTTCCTCAATCTCTTAATTTTTACATTTTAATATTGAAATGTTGTTACGTTCCTTTCATGGGGCATCACAATGTCTTATTCTTTTTTCTTGAATTTCTGCATTTGTTTTTAGGCATTTGTGGAGGTGATTTTTTTTTCCTCTGATGACTTTTATCTTTGAGCTATGCCTCTATGACTTAGTGGAACATCTGTACTTTCAGTGAATACCTAGAAGTGTGTGGTGGGTGTGGCCATGGAGTTCTATTCATGCTCAAGGATGGGGCCAATATCCAGAGTATCACCCAAGTTGCACAAGGTAGATCTGAATGTCTGGTGTTAGCCTCCAGTGTGTTCCACACCACCATGTGAACTGCGAAAATAATCTGTGCAGTCCTCACTGTGAGCTCAGTTGTTGCTTCAGTGACCTGCTCTAGGCAATCAAGGAGCTCCAAGCTCTGTGGGGCCACCCCAGTGATTGCCCAGAGACCCAGCTATAGCCTGCATGTTCTCATTTAACCACAGCGTCCCCACTGTCTTTGCACACAAAGCTTCCATGGTCACTGGGTTCAGAGGTTTCTCTTTAACCTGCCGGCAAAGAGACAGATATTCCCTGAGACAGCTCTGCCTAGGCAACTTGATCCTGGGAAGCTGAGGGTGCCTCACCATCATATGTGGTAGCCTAGCTACCTTGCATCCAGCTTCAAGTCAGTGGAGACTGCTGGTTATTCCCTCCATTAGACTCTCTGGATCACATGTCTATACAAGAGCCAAGAGCCACAGGCAGAACGTTGCTCTCTCCCTGTCAGTGCCACCAGTACTGTTGAGAAGATGGTGACCTGTCTCACCTAGTTGTTTTCGGCACACACAAAGTCTTCCGCATCTGCTGTTCAAACACAAAATGGAGCCTGCCCTTTCTCAGCCATGTAGCTGGCACTTTTGAGGGGAAGTTGGGGTGAAATAAACGTGTCCCCTCTACTTCCTTAGAGTCCACTGGAAACCACTAGCAACCAGTAGTCCTCAGGGCTCCAGTCTAGACTCATGTCATGCACTCCCTCTGGCTCTATCATCATGAGTTGCTGCAGTCTGGTCTTATCTCCATCTCCAAGCTGCCACCTGCTCTGCCTCTTGACTGCTGCAGTTGTGCATTGTGTTTGTGCTGCACAACCTCACCATCCACATGGGTCCACTGCATTCCTCTTACTCTTACAGGATTTCTATTGCTATTTTCTCTCCAGTTCTTCCCTGAGAGCACACTTCCTACAATTTTTCCCCTTTATCTCTAGGCTAGCACAGTATGGCATCTCTTAACACACCATCTTAGAATCTCCATATTCCTTATCATTTTTTTTAAATCTTTAAGTAATGTCTGGTTTCATTTGCCATTTAGTGAAGACATGCACTGTAATTCTACAATATTTTCGCTGGTAGAAATTATGCTTTTGTCTCAATGTAACTTCTTGGATTCTAAAGTTTGAAAAAAAATCCCAAAGCTCCATAGATTATGTATCATTATTATCAAACACAAATTCCAGTTTTCCTAATCACTTTACATGGGGACATACATAATCACAAAGATGCAGCTGAGTAAGAATGCCCCTTCAGTTAAAAGAACTATTTAGATTGGAATCTGTTTAGCTTTTATACCTTCTTGGGCACTAGGGTAAACTCTCAAGGGTATGCAACTAACTCCCACTTTCCTTTGTATAATAACAATTGTAGATATACTATAAACAAAATTGCTAGCTTAAAACCATTTTGTAATTAAGGATACATTAGATTAGGGCACTATTTACAAACTACCTTAGAATAAAAATAAGTTTAAAAAATTTCAAATAAACAACCTATAATAATTAATTGATCTAAATCAATCAAAACAAAATCATTCACATATAAATTTCATTATATGATATTATACACTAAAAATTCATTCATTCACAAATATTCTTTAAAATGAAATATCCTTCAGTTAATATAAAATGCAAAGATTAGTCTAAAAAAGGTACCCATTATATACATAAAATAAGATACAAATATTTCTTACACTGTAGAAATTAATATTGATTTTGATGTGCATTTAACCCAAAACTTGATGAATTCTCAGTTGGAGAAAATATCCAGTACATTAATTTTTTCTCATTTCCTTAATGAAACTGTGTACAATTATAGCTGAATCCCTGAAACAATTATGACTGTATCCCTGAAACTGAATGATGCATCAATTAAATAAAGAGGTGGTTATGCTTTTACCTGCTTGTTTCAGATGAAAAGCAATGAACAAAATGATAGATTCAAATGATGTTCTACTTTATTTTAGTATTAACTGGAGCAAACTAAAATATGATTATTGTATTGATTTTTCAAGTTTAATTCTGCATATAAGGACAATAATTGAATGTATGCATAGGGAAATTTAAAATTAAAACACACTTTTTAAAAAAGATTTATTTATTTATTTATTTGACAGGTGGAGTTACAGACAGTGAGAGAGAGAGAGACAGAGAGAATGGTCTTCCTTCTGTTAGTTCACTCCCCAAATGACTGCAACAGCTGGAGCTACACCGATCCAAAGCCAGGAGCCAGGTGCTTCTTTCTGGTCTCTCATGTGGGTGCAGAGGCTCAAGCACTTGTGCCATCTTCTACTGCCCTCCCAGGCCACAGCAGAGACCTGGACTGGAAGAGGAACAACTGGGACTAGAACTGGTGCCCACATGGGATGCCAGCTCCGCAGGTGGAGGATTTACCTAGTGCGCCACTGTGCAGACCCCTAAAATACACTTTAAATATCAGATGATATGAAGAAATCAAATAAATATGCATATTTTTAAATATTAAAATTTGATTTTAGACATTCAAGTTCAAAAATTTATTGCAAGTGTGAAAGCATAAATATTTTCACAGAGAATATGCACATTTGAATCCATGTTATATATTCTATTAAAAAAACTTTGACAAAAATTTCCACATAGTGAAATCATTCTAGATTGTTTTTGATGTTCTATATTTCTATATATTAACATTTTAAGAAAACAAAAACAAAAACCTCCAATTAATGTAAGTTGTGTGGTTCAATAACAGAATTAAATGAACAATTGACATATAGATTCTTAAATCCTGATTTGTGACTTTAAATATTTTCTAAGATATTTCTAAATATTTGTTTGCTATCCTCACAATGCATTAGTAGCAACTCTACATAATTATACAAATGATGTAATTTCTAAGAAATAATGACACATATATGATTTATTATTTTCTCGGTAATATGAATCAGATTCTATAGAATTATGACAACATATTCTCAGCTTTTTGTGTTTTGGGAGAGATAGAAGTGTTTTAAGAAGTGTTTAAAGAAGAGAGTAAACTTCTATTGAGATAATCATGAGCTGAACCAATTTTGTAAATTTTCACTGTAATTTTTAACCCCCAGATTTTTCTTCCATATTCTTTCTCTCAGTCTAGTTTTCTTAATGACTTCTCATATTGGCTTTACCATTTTCCAGAGTTAGAATTGCTCTGTATTTTGGAGTCCATAAAGCTGTTCTTTTCGTGTCGGCGCCGTGGATCACTTGGTTAATCCTGTACCTACAGTGCTGGCATCCCATATGGGTGCCGGGTTCTAGTTCCAGTTGCTCTTCTTCCAGTCCAGCTCTCTGCTGTAGCCAGGGAGGGCAGTGGAGGATGGCCCAAGTATTTGGGCCTCTGCACCTGCATGGGAGACCAGGAAAAAGCACCTGGCTCCTGGCTTCAGATAGGCGCAGCGTCAGCCTTGGTGGCCATTTGGGGAGTGAACCAAGGGACCTTTCTCTCTGTCTTTCTCTCTCACTGTCTATAACTCTACCTGTCAAAAAAACAAAAACAAAAAAACAAAAAAAAAAAAAACAAAAAAAAAACCTGTTCTTTTCTAAAAGTGTTCTGAACACTATGATGCATCATGTTAAAAAATGTACCTGGGATTCATCACAGTTTTGCCAATAATACCATATTTTGAAGAATTTTGGGAGTTACTTTGCTGTGTGTTTGCTTTCCCAATTGGTCTTTTATAAATGTGTAACAATATTCCCTGGATTAATCTTTATACAGAGAGTTAGATACCAGAGCTGTCACAAAACAGTTTAATGATAGTTGAGAGATTATTTTCTGTTCCCTAAAACATTTAGATAGGTAAACTCCAATTTCTTTTGTTTTCATCAATAATGAGTCTAAAAATTTTCAACAATCAGACTTATCATTGTCTTGTATTTATATTATACACACAGTCAGGTCTTGCTTTAGCATTATGCATACAATTTAAGCCTTTTGAATTAGTCATTTCTCATGTGACATTTCTCTAGTTGCAACTGGAACTAGAATCTATTCGTTTTAAAATGACTCTTGAGACTTTGTGCACAATGCATATGACTCAGTGTAATCCAGTGCCCCTTAGAACTAAGAATCCCCACATTTTGTGTAATTTCTCCTTCTTGTCTTGGTATTTGTTACACTTCACAAACTTCTTTGACTTTTAAAAATTAGTTGTCCATATCCAACAAATTGCCCCTTATCCCCTCCAAATGCTGTGTCCATTTTTGTCCATGTTCATTAAGACCATCTCATTCAGTTACTCTGAAAACACTGCAAGCAGTATGTTTTTTAAGATTTATTTTTATTTATTTGAAAGACAGAGTTATAGGGAGAGAGAGAGAGAGAGAGAGAGAGAGAATCTCCCATTGGTGGTTCACTCCCCAAATGGCTGCAACAGTCAGGGCTATGCCAGGTGGAAGTCAGGAACCAGGAGTTTCTTCCAGGTCTCCCTGGGCAAGCGCTTTGGGGCATCTTCTACTGTTTAACCAGGCATATTAGCAGGGAGCTAGGTCTGAAATGGAGCAGCTGGGTCCTGAATTCAGAGCTGGGTCTTGAACCATATGAGATGTCAGCTTTGCAAGCTGAGGCTTTACTCACTATGCCACAATGCCAGCAAAGAGTGATTGTTCTATTTATCACAAGTCTCAATAAATAAGTCCATCAACACATATATAAGTTTTGTGATACTTTACTCTCACATATTGCCTGCTGGAAGGCTGGCTTTTTTGTATCAATCTTCACAGCAGAACTATAAAGATAACTTCACTTGTCATCTTACCAATGATCAAGTCCTATCAATTTTGTCTGCTCAGTATCTCTAATTTCTGCACATGTGCAGCTTAGTCTAATTTAATGATTTGTCTGTTTCCTAAACTATTGCCATGGCACCAGATTAGCAAACTAGCATCCAAATTTGGCCCTGTCCATGTGTTCTTCACATTACAACCAGGACTCTCTCCACAGTGTGGAAATCAAATAGCTGATTTGTAACATAAGTTCCTTCAACACTTTCCTATTGTGTTTAGGATAAAGATGGAAGTTATGTATTTCACTGCTCATGCTATGTACTTGAATATATGCATCCTTGATGTACATAAAGAGATGTTGCTGAAAGACTACATAATTTGCTGTGAGAAACATATGTCAGCTTACATTGAATTTCTAATCTGTTTTTTTGTGACTTGAAGGGAGAGATAAACAGTCTCAATTTTTTTTAAACTTCCAGGGTTAATATTTATGCTCTTTTAAGCATCTTTTAAATATTTATAGAAAATATATTTCTTATGATTTTTATTTAATCTACACTAATTCTTTGGCTATTATGTTCCATTACTCTTTTAGCTTCTGGGAAATTTTTTTTTTAGAAAGACCAACAATAAAACAAGGACAATGTATTCATGGAGGCACATTCTAGTGGTAGAGGACAGAAAACAAGTAAGACAGTGAGAAGTGTTATTAAAAAGTAATAGAGCATACAGAATCATAAGATAAATGAGTCAGTGTAATGCATGTGATATAAGAGATTATCCAGAATTCATTTTAAATAAGAAGACACTGGTACAGAGTCCTCAATGAAAGGAAATCATAAGCTGTATGGATTCCTATGGAAAACTGTTTATAGAAATACATGTGAAAATAGATCTTTGTAAAAAGTAAGACTGGGAATAGGAGAGCGAAGAGGAACAAGGGTGGGAGTGTGGCTGGGAGAGAGGGTAGAGTGGAAAGGATCACTGTGTTCCTGAATCCATGTATATGAAATATATTAATTGTGTATACCTTAAATAAATATTTTTAAAAAGAAGCCCTATAGGCTAGGATGGAATGGAAAGACATAGTCCAAGTTCTAAAATATGAGAGTTGTTATTCCAGAATACTGCACCATGCAAAGTTCTCATTTATAAATGAAGGTGAAATAAAGATCTTGCAAAACAAACAAAAAATGAAAGAATTAGTCACCATTTCTCCAGCCTTGCAAATGACAGATAAGGATGTGCCACACACAGAAACAGAAAAAGATAGTCATCCTTCTGAAAGGATGTGAAGGTAGACATCTCATAAAAATACAAAGGAAATCCAAAGCAAGCAATAGAGATATTTATGGAAAAATGGTAGAACCAAGTCATTACTTATTATTAACCTTGAATATAAATGGTCTTAATTTTCCAATTAAAAGATACAGAATGGTTGAATGGATTAAAATACAAGGCCTATGCATTTGCAACCTGCAAGAAACACACCTCATCAACAAAGTCAGACTGAAAATGAAAGGATGGAAAAATATTCCATACTAATGAAGAGCAAAAAGTAGCAGGAGTAGCTATACTAATCTCAGACAAAATAGACTATAACCCAAAAACTGGAAAAAGAGACAAGGAAGACTATAAGGTAATGATTAAGAGATAAATTCAATAAGAAGATGTGACTATAATAAATGTATAATCACCCAATATCAATTTGCTAGGCTATTTATGACAAGTATTAATGGATGTGAAGGAAGACATAGAATCAAACTTTTAAAATCATTATATTTCAAGGAAAATATTCAAACAGAAAACGTGAAATTATTCTTCTCTCTTCTATAGAGAGTAACAAAGCAAAACAAATATTTTTGGTAGTTACTATTGTTGTTGTTTTTGTTTTGTTCATTTGGAAGTAGTGGGAATGCTAAAATCATAGAGGAAAAAATGGATCTGAGGTAGAGTGAATAAGAAACAGAGTACAGTAATAGTGTCAGAGTAGTTCCCATATAAGATTGCTTGGAAATGTGTAAATCATGAGAATAACTATTATTTTTCATCTTAGTAAAATGGGAATCTTTCAAAGAATTTTGAAAAATTAGATATAATTGATTAGGATTTTAAAATGAATGCACCAATCCCTTTTGAAAAAGGAATTATAGATATATGAAGTGGAGGAATTGATGAAAACAATTTGGAAGCTATTATAAGAGGCAATGATGAAGACTTTATGTGGGAATAGGATGGTAGTTATGCATTAAAATGGTTGAAATGCACAATGGATTCTGAGGATATACAATACAATTGCATTGTTGGTTAACCATATGTCAAATATTTGATAACTCACAAAACAATTTATCTTAGATACACTGTCATTAAGCATATTCTGCAATCAACAATGTTTATTGTCCAATTACATTTCAAATAGATGACAGTTCTACATTTCATCATGTTTTTTTTTTTTCCACAAAATTGAGTTTCCTTAAAATGGATGGCAGATTCCTACAAGTAGCTGGAAAATCAGAGATTAAATAATGTCAATTCCTTGAATTACTATATTTGATTCTAATCATATCTTAATGTGAAACATTCTCTCCACAATACTGTTATTTCAATCTGTGAATTTCAGCTATTTTCTTCATGAAAAAATTTCCTTACTTTGATGTGTGTTTTTCGAACACACTCCTAGAATGCAGTTCTAGACTGTGGTGACAAGTTCTTGCTGACGCTTGAGTATAATTCTAGTTCTGATTCATAATATATAAAGTAGCAAAGTTGTGAGAAACATAATACTTGGAATCTTGAAACAAAACACATTAAATATGGTCATAAAAAGAGACAGTCAAATATGACTTTGTAAAAACCATTGCAAAGCTGAGAAGACTGTTGGTATAAAAAGCTAATCTGTTTCTCTTACTGACTAAGGTATATGATGATTATATTTATGTTATCTAGGCATAAGCAGGCAATGGATATAAAGAGATAAGAACAGATGAACCAATCTCAGAGTTATCTAACATATCTGCCGTCTACAGAAAGCCATTAAGAGAAAGAGCATTGTTGTCATTCTTCTGTGGAAAATAAATTATGAAATTCTGAAGTTGTGCCAATATAAGCAAAAAGAAGTGGGAAATGAGTGATGATCACTCCAGGCAGCTGGTTTCAGCAATTTAGTTTACTCAAAATAAATGTTTATGATAGGAATTCAGTAGCACATGCAAATTTCTAATTTATGAATGTTGGAAATAACTCTCCTCCAAAGTACATCAGAATATATATTTTGGACCTGATATGCAGTAGCAGAAATGTTTTCAGTTTCTTCATGAATGTTTCTGGATGTAGATAACTGTATTTCTTAGAACCAGCATTCACATGTATCTTATGTAGGTATGAAATATAGTGAGAAAAATACACTCATAAGACCATGCATTGGGATCGACACTGTGGTGCAGCAAGTTAAGCTGCCACCTGCAGCACCGGCATCCCATATGGACACTGGTTCAAGTACCAGCTGTTCCACTTCCAATCCAGCTCTCTGCTAATGCACCTGGGAAAGCAGCAGAGGATGACCCAAGACCTTCAGCCCATGCACCTGCGTGGGTGGCCCTGAAGAGTTCCCGGCTTCAGTCTGGCCCAGTGCTGGTCGTTTCAGCCATCTGGGGAGTGAACCAGTGGATGGAAGATCAATCTCTCTCTCTCTCTCCCTCTCCCTCCCCCTTTTTATTTCTGTAACAGCCTTTCACATAAATAAATAATTTTTTTTTTTTAAAAAAAGACCATCTGTTATGGGAAAACTTTGAAAACAATAAATAATTATCATTCCTCCAATTTAATTTGTACAATATACTCTCAAAGTTATATAAAGTTTAACCTTTAAATGTATGTGTTTGCTAATCATTCATTTATCTTTTTTGGTGGTTATATATAAAATTATGTTTGAATTCACAACTGTTTTCATGATGAAATAGAGCAACATGTCTGTACAAATCATAAGATGGGTAGAGAAACAACAGCGATTGCTACAAAGGCGAAACAAGTTAATATTTACAGCTTAAAATTATGTTTTTTGTTTCAAAAATGTAAAATACAATACTAAATATAATACTAAAATATAATACCAAGTAACAATTTTATCTCATAAAATATTGTACACTATCAAACATCTTATAAATAGCCCTCTTAAAAATTTATCCAACATGTTATACAATTTTAATTCATGTTTTAAATTGTCCAGTATGATATACTAGTTAGCACTGGCAATCTTAGACTATTATTGATTGCCACATTATATAGTACGAGTGTAGAATATTTCAATCATCACAAAGTTCTATAGGACAGTGCTAGTCTAGAAAATCTTAAAGATGTAAATACATCTTCTTGGTTTATCCATAACCTTTCTTTCTTTATTTGTTTCCTGTGAACATTTTAATAACAGTGATTATATTTTCTTTTTTCTATTTTTTGAAAAGATTTATTTATTTGAAAGTCAGAGTTACAGAGTAGAGGCAGAGAGATGGGGGGGAGGGGAGAGAGAGAGATGTGTTTTCTATCCACCGGTTCACTCCTCAAATGGCCACAATGTCCTGGCTCCTGAGTTCAGCCTATCCATAACCTTTCTTTAGTTTATTCTTTACTAAATAGTTGAACTATTTTGGAAATTTATAATTAGCTCATAATCTGCTTTAAAACATAAGCTCCATACTACCTTGAATGCATAGTACCATTAATAATGTAATCTCTTTATCTGGTTTTCTAAGTTCAGAAAAAACAAGGCCAAACAAGTCACGATTGATTAAATTTCTCCTACCATAAGGTTTCCTTTCCACCCTGTAATAATCTTAAATGCTTTGAAACTCAGAACAACTAATCTTTGCAAAAAATACAATGTAAAAGCAAGAAAGTAGAGGAATTGAACCTTTCAGGGGGTAATTTTTATGCATTTGTGTAGGAAAACATAACCTCATACAAATTTTATAAAATGCTAACATAAATACACAGTGGAAAAATTTTTGAAATGAATGATTTCAGGACTTCTATGAAAAACCATACAGATCTCTTTTTTTTTTTTTTTTTTTTTTTGACAGGCAGAGTGGATAGTGAGAGAGAGAGAGAGAGAGAAAGCTCTTCCTTTTGCCGTTGGTTCACCCTCCAATGGCCGCCACGGCCGGCACGTTGCAGCCTGCACACCGCGCTGATGCGAAGCCAGGAGCCAGGTGCTTCTCCTGGTCTCCCATGCGGGTGCAGGGCCCAAGCACTTGGGCCATCCTCCACTGCACTCCCTGGCCATAGCAGAGAGCTGGCCTGGAAGAGGGGTAACCAGGACAGAACCCGGAAACCCGACTGGTACTAGAACCCGGTGTGCCGGCGCCGCTAGGTGGAGGATTAGCCTATTGAGCCGTGGCGCTGGCCCATACAGATTTCATTTTAAAACAACTTCCTCTAATGTTCAAAGTGATTGAAATGATTTAAAAGTATACATTGTTTAATACTTATATAATATTTTTTAAGAAGTTGCAGGACCTTTCATGATCCATTTCTCTTTACAAAAATTAAATTTAATAGAATTTATTGAAACAAAGAATGATTGAAGAATTGAGCTACACTGAGAACCAGAAAATGTTCCGAGCAGGAGTTGTGAGCAAGGATCTCTTATATGTCACCTGTGAAGCCAAACTTGAGAAATCTAATTGGCTATAACTTGGCACCTCTCTTATTTGAGCATGGTGTGATGAGGTGTTTGCCTTATTAATTCAGTGAGCCATCAGTTGACTGTCTATGATTGGCTGGAGCTAGAAAGTTACAGAAATTTGTTACAAAAACAGACTCCAAGAGTAGGTCTTTGTTTATCTTTAACTTGTAGTTTGGTACTTAGGGACTCTAAGTACAGACAATGTCTTATACTAAAAGCTTTTTTGCTTGTTTTTTTTTTTTTTTAATTTTTGACAGGCAGAGTGGACAGTGAGAGAGAGAGACAGAGAGAGAAAGGTCTTCCTTTGCCGTTGGTTCACCCTCCAATGGCCGCCGCTGCAGCCGGCGCACCGCGCTGATCCGATGGCAGGAGCCAGGAGCCAGGTGCTTTTCCTGGTCTCCCATGGGGTGCAGGGCCCAAGCACCTGGGCCATCCTCCACTGCACTCCCTGGCCATAGCAGAGAGCTGGCCTGGAAGAGGGGCAACCGGGACAGAATCCGGCACCCCAACCGGGACTAGAACCCGGTGTGCCGGTGCCGCAAGGTGGAGGATTAGCCTATTGAGCCACGGCGCCGGCTTTTTTTGCTTATTTTTATTTGGCATTTCTTCTAACACCCAGAGTTTCAAAATAATGTTAAAAGACCTGCCTAATGACAACATCTTTTTCTTTTCCAAAATAAATATTCAGAATTTTAGACTTTTCTGAAACTACTTATTTGTTAAACTTGAAATAACATAAAATTTATTTTTTGTTTTCTTTTTTATATTTTTCATATGCATAGATTCCATTAAACACTCTCTAATATTAGTTCAGAGAGTATAATTCCATTCTAAACTCACTGAGTATAGTGTTCGGTTTTTTTTTTAGGAAAAGAGTTTTTTAATTGACAAAACAGCAGTGTACATAGCAAATGCTCAAAGATGTACCCACCTAATTAATACAGTGCTCTAAATTTGTGATAAAATGATCTATAATGGTTGATCAATAAATATTTGTTGAAGTAAATAAAATATCACTAAAAAGCCTAAAAGGTACAATATCCACTAGTATTCTTTCACTAAGCATTGTTTTCCTAGTTAAATTGAATAATACAATAAAAATGGCAAGAGCTTCAAAAATCTGTTGTTTGAATAGGCTACAACTATAAAATATGTGGTATACAAACAACTTTCAGCTGTGCGGAATTACTTCCCTTTTGAAAGAAAAAGAAAGAAAGAAAGAGAGAAAGAAAGAAAGAAAGAAAGAAAGAAAGAAAGAAAGAAAGAAAGAAAGAAAAGAAAAGAAAAGAAAAGAAAAGAAAAGAAAAGAAAAGAAAAGAAAAGAAAAGAAAAGAAAAGAAGAGATTTCCCATGCCTAACCTGGGAGTGTCACCTTTGGCACACCCTTAACCCTGAGGAACCAAACAGAGCTCTCAGGCCACACCCATCTCAAGCCTCTAAGGCTCCATCAAAAGCAGACAGTCCACTTAATCTAGAGTCATAGTATAACGAGAAAAAACACCACAGCAAAGAAACCAAAGAATATCTCCACAATGCCAAACAAACGCAAAAACCGAGGTAACAAGAATAAGCAAGACACTACACGACCCGTAATGATAAAGACACCCCAATTCAAAATTATGAAGATGACAAGATAGAAGAAATGCAAGAAGCAGATCTCAAAAAATTGATAAAAACATTAAGAAGTTCTCAAAAACAAATTCTTGACAACAGAAATCCTTACTGGACAGGATAGAAAATCTCTCTTGTGAAAATGAAATATTAAGGAGGAATCAAAATGAAATGAACTAGTAGAACATGAAACTGTGATAGTGATGAGAAATCATAATGAAATGAAGAATTCAATAGATCAAATGACAAACACATTAGAGAGCCTTAAAAACAGAATGAGTGAAGCAGAAGAGAGAATATCAGATTTAGAAGACAGAGAACAGGAAAGTATACAGTAAAACCAAAGAAAAGAAGAGGAAATTAGAAATCTAAAAAACATTGTTGGGAATCTACAGGATATTATTAAAAAACCAAACATTCGGGTTCTAGGAGTTCCTGAAGGCATGGAGAGAGAGAAAGGATTAGAAGGCCTTTTTAGTGAAATACTAGCAGAGAACTTTCCGGCTTTGGAGAAGGTCAGAGACATCCTAGTACAGGAAGCTCATAGAACCCCTAGTAAACATGACCAAAAGAGATCCTCACCACGACACGTTATAATTAAACTCACCACAGTGAAACAGAAAGAAAAGATCCTAAAATGTGCAAGAGAGAAACGTCAGATTACTCTCAGAGGATCTCCAATTAGACTCACAGCAGACTTCTCATCAGAAACCCTACAAGCTAGGAGTTAATGGCGAGATATAGTCCAGGTACTAAGAGAGAAAAACTGCTAGCCCAGAATATTATATCCTGCAAAGCTCTCATTTGTGAATGAAGGTGAAACAAAGACCTTTCACAGCAAAGAGAAATTGAAATAATTTGTCGCCTCTCATCCAGCCCTGCAAAAGATGCTTAAAGATGTGTTACACACAGAAACACAGAAACATGGTCATCAATATGAAAGAAGGTAAACGAAGGAAACCTCACAGCAAAAGATCACAGGGAATTCAAAGCATATATTAGAAAATATCTTTGGCAAATGGCAGGGCAAAGTTACTACTTATCAATAGTCACATTGAATGTTAATGGCCTGGACTGTCCAGTTAAAAGACACCGATTGGCTGATTGGCTTAAGGAACAAAACCCATCTATTTGCTGCTTACAAGAAACGCATCTTTCCAACAAAGATCCATACAGACCGAAAGTGAAAGGCTGGAAAAAGATATACCATGCCAACAGAAATGAAAAAAGAGCGGGCGTAGCCATCTTAATATCGGACAACATAAACTTTACCACAAAAACTGTTAAGAGAGACAAAGAGGGACACTATAAAATGATTAGGGGATCAATTCAACAGGATATAACAATTATCAATGTATATGAACCTAATTACAGGGCACCAGTTTATTTTATTTAAAAGATTTGTTAAGAGACTTAAAGGGAGACTTAGACCCCAATACAATAGTACTGGGGGACTTCAATACTCCACTCTCAGAAATAGACAGATCAACAGGACAGAAGATCAAAAAGGAGACAGTAGATTTAAACAACACTATAGCCCAAATGGATCTAACAGATATCTATAGAACTTTTCATCCTACACATAAAGCATTTACATTCTTCTCAGCAGTACATGGAACCTTCTCTAGGATTGAGCACATACTAGGCCATAAAGCAATTCTCAGCAAATTCCAAAGAATTAGAATCATATGATGCAGCTTCTCAGACCATAAAGGAATGAAGTTGGAAATTAGTAACTCAGGAATCCCTAGAGCATATGCAAACACATGGAGAGTGAACAACATGCTCCTGAGTGAACAATGAATGGGTCATAGAAGAAATCAAAAGAGAAATCAAAAATTTTCTGGAAGTAAATGAGGATATCAGCACAACATACAAAAACTTATGGGATACAGCAAAAGCAGTGTTAAGAGGAAAGTTTATATCAATAGGTGCCTACATCAAGAAATTGGAAAGGCACCAAATAGATGAGCTTTCAATTCATCTTAAGGATCTAGAAAAACTGCAGCAAACCAGACCCAAATCTAGTAGGAGAAGAGAAATAATTAAAATCAGAGAAGAAATCAACAGGATTGAATCCAAAAAAAATTACAAAAAATCAGCCAAACGAGGAGCTCTTTTTTTGAAAAAATAAACAAAATTGACACCCCATTGGCCCAACTAACTAAAAAAAGAAAAGACCCAAATCAATAAAATCAGAGATGAAAAAGGAAATGTAACAACAGACACCACAGAAAGAAAAAGAATCATCAGAAATTACTACAAGGACTTGTTTGCCAGCAAACAGCAGTTGTATTTTTTTTTTTTTTTTTTGACAGGCAGAGTGGACAGTGAGAGAGAGAGACAGAGAGAAAGGTCTTCCTTTGCCGCTGGTTCACCCTCCAATGGCCGCCCCGGCCGGCGCGCTGCGGCCAGCGCACCGCGCTGATCCGATGGCAGGAGCCAGGAGCCAGGTGCTTTTCCTGGTCTCCCATGGGGTGCAGGGCCCAAGCACCTGGACCATCCTCCACTGCACTCCCGGGCCACAGCAGAGGGCTGGCCTGGAAGAGGGGCAACCGGGACAGAATCCGGCGCCCCAACCGGGACTAGAACCCGGTGTGCCGGCGCCGCTAGGCGGAGGATTAGCCTAGTGAGCCGCGGCGCCGGCCAGCAGTTGTATTTTTTAACACATTCACCATTATTTTTTACTTAATGGTTATAGATAAATTCTAACTGGATGCATGATTCATAGCTGAGTCATGACATATGTGTGGGCATACTTTTAGAAATTAAAGGCAATTATTTAGCTGCTAGATATTTGTTTCTTGGGGCTGCAAAACACAGGGCCTCTAGATATATTTAAGGGTTTTTGACTCAGTCTGTTAGAGTTAATCTATAGTCTAATTTTGTATTTAAATAATATTAAAGTGTTGCTATTTTATAAATTTCTAAATTATTTACTATAAAATTGTGCAAATATCCTCAGATGACTTAGATGGCAAATAGCCTTGGATGACACTGTTAAATCATCAATAAATTCACAAATTTTAATTTTTTGATTTAATGAATGAGTCACATTATAGGCTTCAAAAAGTTCATGAACATGTAAATTTAAATATTCATATTGTCATGAACTTAAGTTCCCTTTTATATACAATAAATAAATGATGTTAGAAAATTTTTCTATAAAATAATAAATATAAGCTAATATCTATAGCCTGTATTTTTCTAATGATAATGACATTAGAGTCAAAAAGCAACTTTAAAAGTAACAAATTTTTCAAGTACTAAAATTACTGGTTTAGTATCTCAATATAACTGGATAGAAATTACTTACAAACTTTTCCTATTTGTCTGAAATAGTTAATACAATATAAGAAGTTTTGACTCAGGATGTGTCAATTGTAACATGGACACTAATGGAAGTTTAAGTTCAACTTATATTCTATTAGCTGAGGAACAGAAAAAATTTGATTTCTCTTCATGCATTTGATGTTATAGGGTAAATGTTATATTTTCACATCTATTGATCTAATTATAAACAATCACTGAAGTTGTGTTTTGTCAGTTTTTCTCCAGGACATGGATTGATGCTATCATCTTATATGAAAGTCAGCATGATCACTCAGCAAGGATTATAACCTATTTCCTGCAAATAGAGTATGATATTAATATTAGAAGCTATTGGAAATTATTTAAAACGTCATGTTTTCAACCTTCATTGAGTAATGATTGATGAGGCAATATTTGCTGTATCTAATAAGTTTCATGACTAAAAGCTGTTGAATAAATAATAGAGCACAAGCTATTCTTATTAAATAATAATTAATTTGAGTTTCCCAATTTTCTTTATCCCCTAGGAATCTGGAACCCTTCTGAAGTCATTCTATGAGGCTAACATTACATAATTTCTTAATTGAGTCAAGGATCAAAAAACAAATAAACCTCAGACCAATATTCCCAGGGAATATAACTGAAAGACACTTTACAAAATGCTAGCAAATTGAATCCAACAGTACATCAAAAAAGATCATGGACACTAAGTGAAATTTATCCCAGGTACGCAGGGATGGCACAACATATTCAAATCAATAAATGTGATACATAGCATCAACAGTATGAAAGGGTGGGAAGCATATTATCATCTAAATATATGTAGAACACACATTTGATAAAATAGAGCATCCTTTCATGCTTCAAACCTTAAACAAATTAGGTATAGAACAAACATACTTAATACAATAAAAGCTTTATATGAGAAGCCCAATATCATAATAAATGGGGAAAACATGGAAGCATTTCCACTAAGGTGTCTGCTTTCACTATTCTTATTCAGTATAGTTCTGGAACATTTAATAACAAGTTCATTCATTATAGGTACAGTCATATTAAACATTTGAGGATACATTTAACCAAAGATGTGAAACACCGCTACAATGAAATTACCAATCACTAATGAAAGGAGTATAAGAAAACACATACAAACAAATGGAAATATTCTCCATGCTCATGGATTGGAAACATTAATATTATCAAAAAAGAGTCCATGGTACTCAAAGCAGTTTATAGACTCAACAAAATCTCCTTCAAAATACTAATGACATTTTTCACAAATTAGAAAAAGATATCCTAAAATTTATAGGAAAAACAAAAGCTCCCAAATAGCTGTAGAAAACCTTCACTATTAAAATCACCACAATACCAGACTTCAAGCTATTCTACTAGGTTATTATAAGAAAAGCAGTGTGGTATTGGCATAAAAAATAGAATGGTAAATCCATGGAACAAAGTAGCAACCCAAGAAACAAATAGACACATCTACAACCAGTGTATCTTTGACAAATGGGCTAAAAGCATTCCCTGGGGATAAGATAATTTCTGTCATAGGAATATTGGATTTACACATAAAAAAGTTTGAAACATGACTAATAATTTACTCCCTAGAGGAAAATCAACTCAAAATTTGTCAAGCATGTAAGTAAGGTGTGAAACTACAAAACTACTAGAGGAAAACCTAGGGGAAATCTCAAAGGCATTGGCATAGGTAATGGTATTTTGGAAAAGACTTCAATCTCAAAAGCAGACAAAAAAAAAAAAGAAAGAAAACTAGATAAAATAAATTATATCAAACTAAGAAGCTTCTGCACAGTAAAAACCACAACAAACTGAATGAAAAGACAATCACTAGAATGGAACAATTATTTCCAAAATATGCATCTTATAAAATTTCAATATCTAGAATATATAATGAGCTCAAGAAATCCAACAACAAAATAAACTATCTAGTTAAGAAATTAGAAAAGGTTATTAGACATTTTCAATGGGACAAATTACAAATGGCCAACAACAAAAAAAGATGTTCAGTATCAAAAACATTCAAAGAAATCCATATTAAAGCCACATGAGGTATCAGCTCACTCCAGTTAGAATAACTTTCATTCAAAAGTCAAAAGACAAATGATGAAGGTGTGGAGAAAAGGGAGCCTTGTTACACTGTTGTTGGGAATGCAAATTTAGTGCAGCATTAATTAGAACAGTGTGGAAATTCTTAAAATAATAGATACCATAATAACCCAGCTATCCTACTTCTGAGAATATTTCCAAAGAAAATGAAGTCAGCATATAAAACAGATCCCTCGGCCGGCGCCGCGGCTCACTAGGCTAATCCTCCGCCTAGCGGCGCCGGCACACCGGGTTCTAGTCCCGGTTGGGGCGCCAGATTCTGTCCCGGTTGCCCCTCTTCCAGGCCAGCTCTCTGCTGTGGCCAGGGAGTGCAGTGGAGGATGGCCCAGGTGCTTGGGCCCTGCACCTGCATGGGAGACCAGGAAAAGCACCTGGCTCCTGGCTCCTGGCTCCTGCCATCGGATCAGCGCGGTGCGCCGGCCGCAGCGCGCTGGCCACGGAGGCCATTGGAGGGTGAACCAAAGGCAAAAGGAATACCTTTCTCTCTGTCTCTCTCTCTCTCACTGTCCACTCTGTCAAAAAAAAAAAAAAAAAAAAAAAAAAAAAAAAACAGATCCCTCATTCCCCCTGTTTGTTACACCCCAAAATCATAATAGAAAGGATATTGAATGAACCTAGAAGCCCATCAATGACTGACTTTATGAAGAATATATGCATATATATACATATATATATAATATAATACATGCAAATATATAATGGAATATTACTGAATAATAATAAAGAATGTACTATGAAAATTAACTGCAAAACTTGTTCTCAAATAGTACTCTATATGTTGTGTGTGTGTGTTTGGATGCAAATTGTTGAAATCTGTACTTAACATAGAGTTGGTCTTCTATATAAAATTAAATTAAAAATGAATCATAATGAAGAAGGGTATGGGAGTGAGACTAGGAGGTGGGATGGGAGTTGGGGTGGGAGGGTGGGCATGGGGGAAAGAACAACTATATTCCTAAAGTTGCACCTATGAAAAATGCATTCATTAAATAAAAGCTTTAATAGTTTTTAATTTCAATTTTTAATTAATTTTTAAGACACGCAACATGATTTTAGACACAATTCTAAGAACATAATGATATTCCCTTATCAAAGAAGTTGTCACCTACCTCAATGTCTTGTAATGTTTCCTTCACATTTCTCCCAGCAACTTCATAGTCTTGAGTCTTAAATTTAAGTCTGATCTATGTGGAGTTGATTATTTATATGCTGAGAAGTATGGATCTAATTTTATTCTTCTACATTTATACATCCAGTTTTGTCAATAGATTATCCTTGCTACACTGTATGGTCTGAGAACTTTTGTCAAAACAGTTGGCTGTGTCTGTGTGTATTCATTTTTAAGCTCTCCATTTTGTTTCATTGATCTATGTATCAGTTTGTATGCCAGTACCAAGCTATTTTGTAGTATGTCTTGAAGTCAGGCATTGTAATGCCTCCAGCTTGGTTTTTCTTGTTTGTGATCCTTTTGGCTTCTGTGGGTACTTTGTGATCCCGTATGAATTTTAGGATTGCTGTTTCTACTTCTGTAAAGATTGTCACTGACATTTTTAAACAAGGAATGTTTGATTGAAATTATTATATAACAAGGAGACATATTCTTTCTTCAAAAGTTGAGGTTTTAAGTCTCTTGAGTAACTGAACAGAACTACTATGGATTATAGAAACATCTGTGAGTTATAATAGTCCATAATATACATATTTTAAAAGAATTAACTTATTTATTTGAAAGGAAGAGCTATAGGTGGTGGGGACAGAAAGAGTTCTTCCATCCACTCCTCAAATGCCCACAATTACCAGAGCTGGGCTGACCAGAAACCAGGAGCTTCCTCCCTGTTTCTAACATGGATGGCAGGGGCCCAAGTACTTAGGCCATCTTCTGTTGCTTTTCTGTTGCAGGAAGCTGTCTCAGAAGTGGAGCAGATAGGATTGGAACCTGTACCCATGTGGGATGCTGGCTCTACAGGCAGTGGCTTTACCTGCTAAGACACAGTGCCGCACCCATACAACAGTCCTGTGTAAATATCTAGCCTTTTCTACTCCACTGACACTCAGAAGATCTGCACAGTTAGGGGCAGCATTGAGAGATTGCATTTGGAGAAATATATACTCTGCCAAAGAAACAGACTAAAGAAAAAAGTGGCTGTGATCCATGTGTCCTTTTTTCCCCTTCATTTAAGTAATTAGCATTCTTGCTTATATTTGTTCTTCTTTGCCCTATGTATCTGGCCAGAAGCTACTTAACTATAGCTTTAAGTGACCTTCATCTCTAAAGTACTAAATCTGATTTTTTTAAATCATCAACTAAATCTGGAATTTTTTAAATCACCATCCTCTTACCACACAGAAACACAAGCAACATTTCAATATTACAATACAAAGATGAAGAGATTGAGGAAATGCTAGAAACAGAATTTAAAAAATTAATCATGAGGTTACTCAAAAGCAATCAGAAGCAAATCCATGAACTAAAGGAAACCATATATGACATGAATAACAATTTTTCTCATGAAATTTATGGTTCAAAGAGAAATAAAAATACAATATTAGAAGTGAAGAATTCAATAGATCAAATAAAAAAGCACAGTGGTGAGCCTTAATAGCAGACTTGGTGACACAGAAGAATACCCAAACTTGAAGACAAAACTTTTGAAATCATTTTTTGTTTATTTGACAGATAGAGTTAGGCAGTGAGAGAGACAGAGAGGAAGATCTTCATTCCGTTGGTTCACCCCCAAAATGGCCACTACCACCTGTGCTGCACCAATCTGCAGCCAGGAGCCAGGTGCTTCCTTCTGGTCTCCCACACAGGTGCAGGGGCCCAAGCACTTGGGCCATCCTTCACTGCCCTCCCAGGCCACAGCAGAGAGCTGGACTGGAAGAGGAGCAACCGGGACTATAACTCAGCACCCATATGAGATGCTGGTGCCACAGGTGGAGGATTAACCTAGTGAGCCATGGCGCCGGTCCCCAAAACTTTTGACATCTTATAGTCAGACTAAAAAAAAACAAGAAGAAAAGAGAAAACTTGAAAACAGTGTTGGAGAATTATGGAATACTGTCATACAACCCAACATAACGGTCTTAGGAGTTCCTGAAGCTGTGGAAAGAGAAAATGCGCTAGAATGCCTTGTTTGTGAAAAAAATAACAGAAAATTTCCTCAATTTCAAGAAAGAAAGGGATGTTCAAGTATAGGAAGCACACAGAACTCCTAGCAGACATGACCATAAAAGACTTTCACCATGACACATTTTAGTCAAACTTTCCATATTAAAACATAATGAAAAGATTCTAAAGTGTGTATGAAACACCAGATTACTTTCAGAAGATCTCGAATTAGACTCACAGCACGAGGTAATGATTAGATTATTCGACAGAAATATGTAACTATAAGAAATGTATATACACCCAGTACCAGTCCAAGGCATCTGGTGATTTAAAAGAAATGTTAATGGATCTAAAGGAAGACAGAAACCAACACAATAGTAACAGGGGACTTAAAAACCCTGTATTTATCAATGTACAGATGAACTAGTCTGAAAATCAACAAAGAAATAACAGAGCTAATTGACACTATGAACCAAATTGACTTAACTGATATCTACAGACCTTATAGCTCACAGTGGCAGAATGTACCTTCTCACTGGTGCACAGAACTTTCTATAGGATATACCACATACTAGGACATAAAGCAAGTCTCAAAAAATTCTAAAATCGAAATCATATGATGCATCTTCTATGACTATAATGCAGTTATGCTGAAAATCAACAAATCAAGAATCTCTGAATCATATGAAAGTACATGGAGGCTGAACAACATGTTCCTGAATGAGAAGTGGGTAATAGAAGAAATCAAAAGCAAAATTTCTGGAAAAAATGAAGATGACAATATCTCATATCAAAACGTGATACAGCAAAAGCAGTTGTAAGGGGGAAGTTTATAGAAATTGGGGCCTAAATGAAGAAATTGGAAAGGTATCAAATAAATGACCCATCAATGCATCTCAATGATCTAGAAAAACAAAAAATCAAATGCAAAATTAGTAAGGGGGAAATAAATAAAATTACAAAAGAAATAAAATTAAAACAAAAAAGTACAAAAGATCACAGCAATTAAGAGCTGGTTTTTGAAAAACTAAAATTGACCACCATTGGCCCAATAAGGGGGATAAGACTCAACTCAATAAATTCAGAGATCAAAATGGAAATATAACAATAGGTATCACAGAAATAAGAAGAATCATCAGGATTTACTACAAAGAGCTATATGCCAGCGAACTAGGAACTCTAAAGGAAATGGGTAGATTCCTAGATACAAGCTACCCAAATTGAGTTATGAAGACAAAAAATCTAAACAGACAAATAACCAAGATGGAAATGACAGTAATAAGGGCCTCCGAAAAAGGTAAAGCCCAGGATGGCTTTACAGCTGTTTTCTACCAGACATTTAATGAAGAACGAATTTCAATTCTTCCCAAGCTATTTAGAATAATTGAAAGGCAGGGAATCATACCAAACTGCTTCTATGAACCCTTCATTACATTAAATTTTTACCAGAAAGATAGAGAAAATGAGACCTACAAGACCAGTGTATCAGACCTACAGACCAGTGAATATAGATGCACAAATCCTCAATAAAATATTAGTTAATCAAATACAACAACAGAGCAGAATAATCATTCACCCAGACCATGTGGGATTTATCCCTGGTATACAGGCATGGTTCAACAGTCACAGATCAATCAATGTGATACACCACATTAACAAACTGAAGAACAAAAGCCATATGATTATTTCAATAGATGCAGAGAAAGCATTTTATAAAATATAACATTTTTTCATGATGAAAACTTTAAGCAAATTGGGTATAGAAGAAACATATCTCAACACAATCAAGGCAATTTATGAAAAAGCCATAGATAATTTACTATTGAATGTGGAAAAGCTGTGAGCATTCCCCCTAAGGTCACAAACCAGGTAAGGATGCCCACTCTCACCATTGCTAATTAATATAGTCCTAGAGTTTTATGCAGAAGCATTAGACAAGAAAAAGAAACCCAAAAGATACAAATTGGGAAGGAAGAAGTCAAACTATCCCTATTTGCAGGTGACATGATTCTATGTATAAGGAATCCAAAATACTCCATTAAGAGACTTTTGGGACTCATAAAAATTTGATAAAGTGATAGGATATAAAACAATACAGAAAAACCAGTTGCCTTTTACTACACAGACAATGCCAAGGTTAAGAGAGAACTTTTAAGGTCAGTCCCATTTACAAAAGAATTAAATACCTTGGAATAAGTTAAAGCTAGGATGTCAAAGAACTCTACCATAAAAATTACAAAACACTAAAGAAAGAAAAGGAATAAGACATTAAAAATGGAAAAATCTTCCATATTCATGGATTTGAAAAATCAACATCAAAATGTTCATACTATCAAAAGCAAATTACAGAGTCAATGCAATCCCAATCAAAATACCAACATTCTTTGAGGACCTAGAAAAAATGAGGCCAAATTTCATATGGAAATTAAAGAGACCCTGAATAGTTAAAGAAATCTTATGCAACAAAAATAAAGCTGGAGGCATCTCAATACCTGATTCCAAGCCATAGTACTGGACAGTTAAATCCAAAACAGCCTGGTACAGGCACAAAAACAGTCCTGTAGACCAATGGATCAGAATAGAAACTCCAGAAATCAATCTATGAATCTACAACCAGCTTATTTTTGACAAAGGAACTAAAATCAATCCCCAGAGCAAGGATAGTCTCTCTCTCTCTTTTTTAAAGATTTTATTTATTTATTTGAGAGGTAGAGTTACAGTCAGACAGAAACAGAGAGAGAGAGAGAGAGAGAGAGAGAGAAATAAAAGGTCTTTTATCTGCTGGTTCATACCCTAAATGACCGCAATGGCTGGAGTTGAGCTGATCCGAATCCAGGAGCCAGGAGCTTCTTCTGGGTCTCCCATGTGGGCACAGGGGCCCAAGGACTTAGACCTTCTTCTACTGCTTTCCCAGAAATATAAGTCTAGACCTACCATATGAACCAGTCATCCCACTATTGGGCATTTACCCAAACCACTATGGAAGTCAGTATGGAGATTCCTAAGAAAATAAAAATAGATCCAGCACATACCCAGCCATTCCACTCCTGAGAATTTATCCAAAGAAAAAAAAAATCAGCATATTAAAGAGTTATTTGTAACCCCAAATTTACAGTAGCTCAAGACACAATAGCTATGATAAATGGAATCAGTCTGACATACATCATCTGATGACTGGATAAAGGAAATGTGATATATATCCATGATGGAATACTACTCAGCCATAAAAAAGAATAAAATCCCATCTTACACAACAAAACTGATGCAGCAGGATACAATTTTGCTTAATGAAATCCAGTCTCAAAATGACAAATATTACATATTTCACTAATTTTCAATAAGTAATATATACAGTAAAATGTAATGTATATGAGTGAAATTGACATTTTCAGGTTTGATTATTGTTTATTACTTGTGTCTACACTCTTGAGTGACAGTGCTTTTCTACTTACCACTTGTTGAATTCTTTACTTAGTGGAGGGTTAACCTTGTGAATATAAAGTGAATTGAAAGCATGTCATTGTAAAAACTAAATGAAAATGAGAAAGAAAAAGGATGGAGGATAAGAGGGAGGGAGTGTAGAAGGGTAGACTAGGAAGAATTACTGTGCTCTTAATATTTTAGATATGAAAGACATGAATTTTGTTCACTTTATATAATAAAAAGATTTAAAAATAAGAGGTACTAAAAACAGAAAAGATTGTGTTATCTGTAAACAGTGATGGCTTGATTTCCTCCATTCCAATATGGATACCCTTTATTCTTTTTGGCTAGTCTAGCTGTGACTTACATCATTATACTGAATAAAATGATAAAAATGAAAAAAAAAGGATTGTATCTAGGAAACACTTGAAATCTATTTTCTTTTTATTAATAAAAATCTTGGTAAATGAAAGTTACAGATTTCAACAACATAAGGAAGAGATGGTTATAAGAAGTTAAGCTGTAAATGGCACCAGAATTACTATTTAAATGAGAGGAAGAAAGAAACAAAGTTTCTAGGTGCAGTACATATATTGATATTATTAGAGTTTTATTTTATAAAGCTTATATTTTTATCTCCATCAAGTACATATAATATGTCTTGCAGCTTGAGCCTTCCACAAAGCTTTCAAAATAATTTATACTAAATGTCATTTACTTAATTATGTTACATTTTATACAAAAAATCAAATCTAATTTTTTACATATAAAATGTATAAAATTTATATTAATCCAGAGCCATATATAATATTATGCATGAAATTATTTATCACTAAGATACCAGTTTGTCTATTTTCAAGGATCAAATGAAGACATTTCTGATGATAATAATCATGATATCTGAAATACTTAAATATAATAGCAAGTTTTAATTCTTCCAAAATTCATACCCTGGGAGAAAAAGCTAGAAGCAAATGCTCACATTAGGTCCTTTGTACTGTTATTTATTTTTTATGGTCATAAATCTCTATCCTGGATGCAATTTCATAAGCTTGGCATCACTTAAGTGATTCAATATTAATTAAGAATAATATCAAAATTTTATGTGTGTGTGTGTGAGAGAGAGAGAGAGAGAGATAGAGAGAGAAGCATGGGAGTATGCACATGTGTCTGAATTTCCTAATTTTGGCATGTAATAAGTATAACTGGCAAGCCTTGTACACATTTTTTTATGTTAGCAAACTGGGTATGAATATTATAAATACAAGCAAGTATATTTAAAAGGAAAAAAATGGAAAAGGATATGTTTGTCTTCATGAAAATAGATTAAAAGCAATCAGTGTCACTAAAATTCAGAGGAATGATATTGGTAAAGACAATTTTATCTGAAGTCATCAAAGATGACAGCATAAACATCAATAATTAACAGGAAAATGAAAGTTATAGAGTACTTATCATTGTTCCTCAAATATGGAAAAACTAATTATTTTAGAGAAGTGAGAACTCATTATATATTATAATTTAATCTTCACTCATGTCAGACATACTACAAATTCAAAAATGCATATAAAATTGTTAATCCTCCAGAGTTGTCATAAGACTTTGAATATGATTTTCATGAATTAGCATAAAATGCCAAATGATTGATAAACAATTGTATATTGCACATTGAAACAATACATATTAATGGGTCAAGGGATCTAATTGCCCACAAGTACTTAAATTAAACATATCTATTGAGTTTGTTGAATTCGAAGCAGATTATCTTGTAATGACCTTAAAATTACTAATTTGACATATAAATGATTTTTAAAAACTGAATATTGAAAAAATCATAGATCAAGTTGAATTATGGCATAGTGATCTCACTATGACACATAGAACTTATAATAGATAACTTGGAAATTGTTTCTGATAGTTTATAATCTTATTTTTAAAGAAAGGAAATTTCATGAATAATAGGAAAGACAATTTCTAGGGTTTCACTCTAGCAAAGAGTTAGATTTATGGATTTCAAACACAAATAATAAATGGAATTACTTGGAGCACAGGAAGATAAATAAGTAATGGTCCACAAAGTTTATGTGGGAAGTTCCAAGTACTGTGCTTGATATTTGTGTTGATGTTAGCAAACCATAAAAATGTTTCAGTGTCTCACAAAATACTAAGAACTGTTATCATAAGTTAGTATAATGTCCATTACAGATTTTTATGTCCCAAGCAATAGTATGTATTTTATTTTTTGGATAATTATTCAAAAATATTTAGCTAACTTTTCTAAGAATAAAGAATAGATGTTTAAATAAAAACATGTAAAATATGTTTAATAATAATTAGCATTACTTGCTTGATAATTAAACACTTTTATTTCATTGAAGGATAATTCAATAGTTGACTGTTTCAGCTAATTCATTTAGGGAAAGTCTAGCAAAAAGTTACATCCCAAATTATAAGAAATTCTAAGTTTTATCAACATTTTTAAAGATTTATTTATTTGTATTTGCAAGTCACAGTTACACAGAGTTAGGAGAGGTAGAGAGAGAGAGAGAGAGAGAGAGAGAGAGGTCTTCTATCCACTGGTTCACTCCCCAGTTGGCTGCAATGGCCGGAACTGCGCCGATCCGAAGCCAGGAGCCAGGAGCTTCCTCTGGGTCTCCCACGCGGGTGCAGGGGCCCAAGGACTCAGGCCATCTTCTATTGCTTTCCCAGGCCAAAGCAGAGAGCTGGATCGGAAGTGGAGCAGCCAGGACTAGAACCAGTGCCCATATGGGATGCAGGTGCTTCAGGCCAGAACGTTAACCCGCTGAGCCACAGTGCCAGCCCCCATGAACATTCTGACAAGGTAATTTCAATCTTGTCAATAGATCTTACACTTATTGTTCATTTACAACTGCTCTATTTTAAGCCTTCATTGAATATCATAAAATTTATTTATTAATTCAATAGACATTTGGGGAGGTAATCATCACAGCACAGTGGATTAAGCTACTGCTTCAGACAGCCGCATTCCATATCTGAATGCCAATTCAAGTCGTAGGTCCTTTGGCTCCTATGAAGACTCCTGCTAATGCATCTTGGTATAAAGGTGATGGATCAGTTGCTTGGGTTCTTCTTACCCACACGGGAAGCCCACATGGAGTTTTGGGTTCCTGTCTTTGGCCTGAGCCAATCTTTGCTGTTGAGTGTATTTAAGTAGTTTAGCAGTGTATAGAAGATTCTCTCCCTCTCTTTTTCTCCCTCTTTTCTCTCTCTCTCTCCTCCATCTGTCAAGTAAATGCAAACAAATAAAAATAATTATTAAAATACATATAAGGTACATTCTTACAATTGTGTATATCACTATGGGAGATTTATAAATGGAAAAAGGCAACCCATCACATTTGAAGAGGTTGGAGAGAGCGACTTAAATTACTATTTCTGAACATTGTGATGACAGTAGAAGATATAAAGGTGAAATATGCATGTACCTTAAAAGTTCAGAAATTATAATTACATAAAATTTTACAGTGATTACTATGTAATTAAGCCCCACAGTAAGCACTTTGCCTCAATTATCTCACACAATTCTCATAACATACAATCAATAGTTTCATTATATGTCCCATTTGAATATGAAGAAGGTAAGGTTTACATAAGTTACGTAGTTTTCCCAGTTATGTCCATTTTAACCTCAGAGTCAGAATTTAGTCCAAGACGTGGGCTCTGGGACCAGCAATAGAGTTACTGTTAAGATGCCCAAATCCTACATTGGAGTGCCTGCTTTGTATACCAGCGCCTCTGTTTCTGATGCAGCTTCCAGCTAATGAACACGCTGTGGAGAAGCAGGTCATTGTTCAAGGGCTTGGAGCCATGACACCTACATAGGAGACCTGGACAGAGTTCTGGGCCCTGACTTTTGCCTGGTTGAATCAGAGCTCTTGCTGACATTTGTGGTGTGAACTGGTGAATGAAAGGTCCTGCTCTCATTCTATGACTGCCTCTCTCTCTCTCTTTCTAAATTCTATGCTTTTCAAATAAAATAAAATAAGTTAATCATTCTTTTTAAAAATGATTTAATAGAACTGGATAGAAATCCCCAAAATTAACCCACACATCTACAACCCACTAAACTTTGACAAACCAGGTAAAATCCATCCCTGGAGAAAAGACAGTCTTTTCAAAAATTGGTGCTGAGAAAATTGGATATTCACATGCTGAAATATGGAATAAGATGTTTACATTTCACCTTATACAAATATCAATTCAAAATGGATCAAGGATTTTAATCTACAATCTGATATCATGAAATTATTAGAGGAAAACATCAGAAACACTCTACAGGACATTGGCTTAGGCAAAGAGTTCCTGGAAAAACCTCCAGAAGCACAGGCAATTAAAGCACAAATAGGCAAATGGGATATACAAGCTAAGAAACTGCTATATTGAAAAGAATATACATGATTATATACATGACGTAATAAAAAGAATGAAATCCTGTCTTCTGCAACAAAATGGGTGCAAGTGGAAACCGTTATGCTTACCAAAATGAACTTGTCTCAAAAAGATACATGTTATATGCTTTCCTTGATTTGTAGTAATTACTATATATAGCAAAAAATGTAATGTGTATGAGTGAAATTGACATTTTGAGATTTGATGGTTGTTTATAGCACTTGTCTACACTCTTGAGGAATAGTGGTTTTTCTACTTACTATATGTTTGATCTTTATTTGGTGAAGAGTTTAACTTGTGATTATAGAATAAATGGAAAATATGGCATTGTAAAAATTAAAAGAAAAGAAGGAAAGGGGATGGGAGGGTAGGAAATTTTCTTATTGTTTTTACTACTAACTTTCAAAGATATCAGTTAAGAGAATCACTGAGCAGTAATTATTAAATAAGATTTTTAAAATTTTTTTTGACAGGCAGAGTAGACAGTGAGAGAGACAGACAGAGAGAAAGGTCTTCCTTTTGCCATTGGTTCACCCTCCAATGTCCGCCACGGCTGGCGTGCTGCTGCTGGCTCACCGCGCTGATCCGAAGGCAGGAGCCAGGTACTTCTCCTGGTCTCCCACGGGGTGCCGGGCCCAAGCACTTGGGCCATCCTCCACTGCCTTCCCGGGCCACAGCAGAGAGCTGGCCTGGAAGAGGGGCAACCGGGACAGAATCCGGCACCCAATGTGCTGGTGCCGCAAGGCGGAGGATTAGCCTATTGAGCCACAGCACCGGCCTCAGATATTTTGAAAAGCAATTAATTAATTAAATTTAAGAGAGACTATTATACCTTATTTCCATATTAATAATGTAGAAAGGCATTCTTTCAAGATATCACCAAGATAAAATCCACATGCATAAAGTGGGTGACCATTTATTGAAATACATGATGTTATATTATTAGAGACCCATCTCTAAAAATACCATCATATTATATTTGGGTATCATTGTTTAAACCATCTGATGTATAAAACTTCAAATGGAAAAGATTCTAGTTATAAAAGGCACAGAATTCTAGAAGAGAAGGAAATTAAGGAAAAATGTCCTGAGTAAATATTACTAAAAAAATGAAATGTGTAATGATGGTTCAAAAATAACAAGATAAATAATGATAAAGAGAAAAATTAAGGCAGAGATATAAGCATATGCAAAAATCCCATGTGAACAAAATGCTTGGCAGTTATCAGAGCCTGATGTTGGTACATGAGGGATGGTGTCAAGTGCTTTTCAATGAGCATAAATAAAAGGAGATTGGAAACAGAGCATTTAATACTCATTGACCAGAGATATAAGTTACGCCTCTTACTGATAAGAAGCAATATTCAAGTATTAAATTAATTTTAATCAAAAGCTGATGATAATTGTTGTCAATGAATGTTTGATTGATAACTGCATTTCTGCTTATTTTTTATTTACTTATTTGAAAGTGAAGAATGTGAGAAAACTGAGAGAGAGGGATGGGAGAGAGAGAGAAAGAGACAGAGAGTGCCCCTGATAGTTTATTCCACAAAATCTCTGGAATAACTAGGACTGGGATGCACCAAAGCTGGAGGCCAGAGAGGGAACTAGTCACCGTGGCTTCACTGCTGCCTCTCAAAGTATGCACTGAGAGGAATCTGGAATTAAGGCATAGAACCAGCCATCAAATCCAGGTACTCTGATGTGGGTATATGAGAATTTTAGTATGGGCTAAATGCTTGTCTCTGAAAAATGATTATAAATTTTAATATTACTTTAGTATCATTGAGATTTGTATTATGAAAGACACATTTAATTACAAGTTACTTTGATTGACTATTTATGAAATTAGAGATACAGATACAGACAGAGAGCCACATCTTCTATCAGCTGGTTCACTCCCTAAATGGCCACAATAGCTATGATTCGGCCAGGCCAAAGCCAGGAGCCAGGCATTTCTTCCAATTTTCCCATGTGGGTGTAGGGGCCCAAGCACTTTGGTCATCCCCCAATGTTTTACCTGGCACATTAGCAGGTAGCTGGATCAGAAGTGGAGCAGCTAGGCCTCAGTCTGACTCCCATAGTAGATGCGAGCATCACAGGCAGTGGCTTAACCCACGACACCATAGCACTGGTCCCAAATACTCACTCTGAAAGAAAGACGTCACATGGGACAATTTTACATAAAGAAATCATAGTTTATATCTTAGAACTACTAGAAAACAGAAATTGGATGAAATGCCCATATCAATGTTTTCAAAAAATACCTGAATTAGGTCATAGGGTTTATAGTGCATAAAAAGTGATGATGGTGGTGTTCAGCTAACCACAAAATAGTTCTCCAAAAATTTAAGTTAAAATTCTTATGTCATATTAGTAAGTTCCATCTATTTGTAATTCAAAATAATAATTTTATCCTTTATTTTGTTCTCTCTTTTATTATGAAAACAATCAAGATATTGATATTTCTTAAATATTCAGGTGATTATGTAAAGTTATGTTTGAGTTAGATAGCCAAGGAGAGAGTCACAGCTGTACCCCCTCCAAGCTCTCACATTGGGATATCAATTATTTTCTAAAGTCTTGATATTCAAAATGTAATTCCATGAACTAGCAGCATCAACATTACCTGGAAATTTTTAGAAATATAAACTCTAGGATATTTAACTCTGGAGTTTAAGTTCATCATTTTAATAAACCCTTCAACTGACCCCACTGCATGCTGACATTTGAAAATCATTGTCTTAATTCTTAGTATTTTCAAAGCTAAAGTTGATGTTATCTCCTAGTGTCAGGCATTGTGGTTCAGTGGATAAGAAACTGACTGGGACATGTTATCCCATATTGGAGTACCTAGGTTTGATTACCAGCACTTCTTCTGATAGATTCTTGTTAATGCACACCCTGGGAGGCCATACACCATGAGTCAAGTACTTGGGTTCTTGAAAAAAAATCTGTGTCTTATATCACAGTATGGTTGTCTATATAAACACACAGAGACATGCTCCTGCAGAACTAATCTGTTTGGTTAGAAGCTGTAATTCTTTAACACATAAGGATGTTTTGTCTTTCTAGAGAAACAGCATGCAAATATCATTAAGAAAATGTTCATTCATTATTTATTTGAATGACAGAAAGAGCTAGAGAGAGAGCTAGAGAGAGAGAGAGAGTGACATACAGAGAGAGCTCCAGTCAGCTAGCTATTCCCCTTCCCCAAATACTTGCAATGCCTATGGTTGGTCTTCCAGAAGCCAGATACTGGGAATGTAATCCAGGTTTCCCAAATATATGGCAGAAACCAAATTACAAGAGCCATCAACTAGTGACTCCTAAGGTCTGCATTAGAATGAAGATGAGACAGTAGCCAGAGTTCAGTACTAAACACCAAAATTCTGATATGCAACACAAGCATCTTAACCCAGCATCTAAATATTCAATTTCAATATTTTCCAGTTTCACTGTTTAAATGGCTAATAGGATATTCTTTAAAAGATTTATTTATTTTTATTTGAAAGTCAGGGATACACAGAGAAGGAGAGGCAGAGAGAGAGTTCTTCCATCCACAATGGCCAGAGCTGCGCTGATCCAAAGCCAGGAGCCGGGAGCTTCCTACAGGTCTCCCACGTGGATGCAGGAGCCCAAGCACTTGGGCCTTCTTCTACTATTTTCCCAAGCCATAGCAGAGAGCTGGATCAGAAGTGGAACATCTGGGACTGGAACTGGAGCTCATATGGGATGCCGGCACTGCAGGCGGCGGCTTAACTCACTACACCACACTGCCAGCACCACTAATAGGATATTTAAAACTTTTTTCTGGCAAAGGGGAGAATCTTTACAATTTTGACTAAAATGTTTTCCACTTTGCATATAAAATTTTACATTTGATTCCAAATTTCCCCAAATAGTAACTCTCTACTACACTCCATCATTCCACATTTTGTATGATAATATCAACTCAAGTTAATTAAAATGCTTTGTGCATTTTAAATGATTGACCTGGCTGGCGCTGTGGCTCACTAGGCTAATCCTCCACCTGCGGCATCGGTATCCCAGGGTCCTAGTCCTGGTTGGGGCACCAGTTCTGTCCCGGTTGCTCCTCTTCCAGTCCAGCTCTCTGCTGTGGCCCGGGAAGGCAGTGGAGGATGGCCCAGGTCCTTGGGCCCTGCACCCGCATGGGAGACCAGGAAGAAGCACCTGGCTCCTGGCTTCGGATTGGCACAGCGTGCTGGCCGCAAGGCGCTGGCCATAGCGGCCATTTTGTGGGGGTGAACCAATGGAAAAAAGGAAGACCTTTCTCTCTGTCTCTCTCTCTCATTGTCTTTTTTTTTTTTTTTTAAGATTTTATTTATTTGAGAGGTAAAGTTACAGACAGTGAGAGGGAGAGACAGAGAGAAAGAGATCTTCCCTCTGTTGATCCACTCCCCAGATGGCCGCAATGGCTGTAGCTGCACTGATTTGAAGCCAGGAGCCAGAAGCTTCTTCCAGGTCTCCCACACAGGTACAGGGGCCCAAGGACCCGGGCCATCTTGTACTGCTTTCCCAGGCCATAGCAGAGAGCTGGACCGGAAGAGGAGCAGCAGGGACTTGAACTGGCGCCCATATGGGATGCCGGTGCTGCAGGCGGAGGATTAACCTACTGTGCCACGGCTCCGGCCCCTCTCTCTCACTGTCTAACTCTGCCTGTCAAAAAAAAAAAAAAAAAAGGTATTTTAAGTTAATATTCAGAGCTTTAAAATATAAAAGATGATGGTTCTTCTGCAGGAAAATATCAGGTATTACTGATTATTATTCAGAAAATGTAAACAATATGACAGAAATTTCTCTCACAGATAAAGAATGAACAAAGCCACCCATAAGCTAAGCTGATGGTGCATTTTATCTGATCTACTTAAAATAAATATTGTGTTCTTATTAGAACTTCAGGGAAAGTTTTTGGTGCAGTAATTTAGCCACCATTTGGAACACTTGCGTACCATACCAGAGTGCCTGGTTCAAGTCTAATTGTCTTGGCTTCTTATTCAGCTCCCTGCTATTGCTGTCCATAAGAGGTAGCAAATGATGACTCAAGTATGTGGGAAACTTGGATTGAGTGTAAGGTTCCTGGCTTCAGCCTTGCTGAGCCCTGGCTGTTGGAGGTATTTGGAGAATGAACAAGCAGATGTCTAGATCTCTCAATCTATATGTTTTTCTGCCTTTCAAATAAAATGAAAATGATTAATTTCTCCAAAAAAAACCGTCAAATAGGGTCTCAAGATCCGCCTCATTTTTGCTGTAGGTCAGCAACTTGTCCAAGCATAGTTCATACATTCCTGAGCTTCCTTATCCAAGTTATAAAACAGTCTGAAAGGAGCACATTTGAAGTCAGAGGGTAGTTACACAATTATCTTATTTTAAGATACATTTATTTATTTGAGAAATAGAGTCCAGAAAGAGAGAGGGAGAGAAAGAGAGAGAGAGATCTTCCACCCGCTAGTTCACTCCCCAAATGGCCACAATGGTTGGAGCCAAGGTTTTCTGAAGCCAGGAGCCATAAGCTTTTTCCAACCTCCCACACAGGTGCAGGGGCCCAAGCACTTGGGCCATCTTCCACTGCTTTTCCATGCCATAAGCAGAGAGCTGGATCAGAATAGGAGTAGCCAGGAAAAAAACTGGCACCTATATAAGATTCTGGTGTTGCAGGCAGAGGCTTTGCCTACTACCCCACAGCACCAGACCCTATATATCTGTCTTAATTTGAGACTTACTATCTTTACTGAGATTGCAAATAGTCAATGATTATATAAGGGGACCTCAAAATCTTCATGGGAAATGAAATTAAAAGATGTGTGCTTGGTTCAAAATGTCTTTGTAAATCCATGTATATAGTTTTTAAATAATGTATTTTTCCATGAACATTTTAAAGATCCTTGTATGCCATATTTTTAATGCACTATGACAGCAAAAATGTTATCTAAACCTCTCACATATTTCCAAATACTGCTTGTGTATTCATAATTTTGCCTTCTTTTTAAATTTGTGTTGTCAACATTTTATGAAATTAAATATCAGATTAGGCAATGTGCAAGGTGAATTGTTTTGCTTCATTGAACTGTTCACACTTGATGATATCTTACTGGGGACACACTAGCAGATACTGACTTGAGTTTTTACAGAAGGTTATTAGTGCTTTAAATATGTAGCAAGATTCTGGTATAGTCCTTGTTTCTTCAGTTGTAATAGCAAAGAAGTATTATGAACATATATTTCTATATTTAAATAAATCTAATTTATTAATCTATTTTCTTTAAAAAGCAGAGAGACACACAGAGGGAGAGACAGAGAAAGAGAGAGAGAGAGAGAGGAACAGAGTGACACAGGACAAATATAGAGAGATCTCTCATCTACTGATTCACTACTTAAATGCCAACAACAGATGGAGCCGGGCCAAGCCATGAACACAAACGTGGTTATTCACATGCATAGCAGAGACCCACTTACTTGAGTTATCACCTTCTGCCTTCATAGATTTTGATTAGCAGGGAACTAGATTAGAAGTGGAAGTAGGACTCTCAATCCCAGAGTCTAATATGGGATGTAGGCCCCCCAATCAATGTCTTTATTGCTGCACCCCAAACTCACACCTACGATAACTTTTTAAAAAATATCTTCGGGGGGCTTGTGCCGCGGCTCACTAGGCTATTCCTCTGCCTTGCGGCGCCAGCACACCGGGTTCTTATCCTGGTCGGGGCGCCGGATTCTGTCCCGGTTGCCCCTCTTCCAGGCCAGCTCTCTGCTGTGGCCAGGGAGTGCAGTGGAGGATGGCCCAAGTACTTGGGCCCTGCACTCCATGGGAAACCAGAAAAAGCATCTGGCTCCTGCCATTGGATCAGCGCGGTGCACCGGCTGCAGCGCCCAAGCCGCGGTGGCCATTGGAGGGTGAACCAACGGCAAAGGATGACCTTTCTCTCTGTCTCTCTCTCTCTCACTGTCCACTCTGCCTGTCAAAAAAAAATATCTTTGGGGCTGGCCTGTGGAATAGTGGGTAAAGCCACTGTCTGCAGGACTGGCATCCCATATGGCATCTGTCCCGGCTGCTCCACTTCTGATCCAGCTCTCTTCTGCAGCCTGCAAAAGCAGTACAAAATAGTCCAGGTGTTTGGGCTCCTGCATCCACATGGGAGACCCAGAAGAAGCTCCTGGCTCCTGGCTTTGGATCAGCATAGCTCCAGCCATTGCAGCCAGTCGGAGAGTGAACTAGCAGATGGAAGACTCTCTCTCTCTCTTTCCCTCTCTCTCTCTCTCTGCCTCTCCTTCTCTCTGTATGTAACTCTGACTTTGAAACAGATAAATAAATCTTAAAAAAAAATCTTTGTGGCTCTGCTATTTGGTGGATTAGACTAGCCTCCATACTTTTAATTCTTTTATTTTGCATTTGAGTAGCAGAGGGATGAAGAGATGGAGGCTCGCCATCCACTTGTTTACTCTCCATATGCCTGCAACAGTCCCTGGCTAAGGCTGAAGCTGGAAGCCAGAAACTCAATCCAGATCTTGCACATAGGTCGCAGGAATTCAGTTACATGAACTATCATTGCCACCTCTCAGGGTCTGAATTAGCAAGAAATGGGAGTCAGAAACTGGTATTGGTATCAGACACAAGCACTCTGATTAAGGATGCAGATCGTCTTAACCAGCATCTTAACGTCTTGGTTAAATTTCTGCTCCAGTCTCTGTTTTTTAAATGTGCATACAAACTATTCTTTTTTGACTTCCTATTTCTTTTTTTTAGATTTATTTATTTATTTATTTATTTGACAGGAAGAGTTACAGAGGTGGGGAGAGAGAGAGAGAGAGAGAGATCTTCCATTTGTTGGTTCACTCCCCAAATGGTCGCCATGGAACTGGGCCCACCCAAAGCCAGGATTCAAGACCTTCATCCAGGTCTCCCATGTGAGTGCAGGTGCCGAAGGACAAGGACCATTTTTTGCTGCTTTTCACAGACATGTTAGCAGGGAGCTGGATCAGAAATGGAGCAGCTGGGACTCAACCCAGTTCCCATATGGGATGCCTGCAACACGGGTGGTGGCTTTACCCATTATGCCACAACACTGGCCTATATTATTTCTTTATAACTAAGTTATATTTAAGAACAATTATTTTTAAAAAATGTTAACTAATATGAATATTTCAAATCTCAAATAAAGCAGTAATTATTGTATAGAATAAATATTTTAAAAATTTAAACATGAATGTAGGGGCTGGTGCTGTGGTGCAGTGAGTTATGCCCTGGCCTAAAGTGCCGGCATCTTATATGGGAGCCAGTCTGAGACCTGGCTGCTCCTTTTCCAATCCAGCCCTCTGCTATAGCCGTGGGAAAGCAGTCGAAGATGGCCCAAGTCCTTGGGCCCCTGACCCATGTGGAAGATCCGGAAGAGACTCCTGGCTTCTTATCCACCCAGCTCTGGCCATTGAGGCCAATTGGGGAGTGCACCACAGGTGGAAGACCTCTCTCTCTCTCTACCTCTGCCTCTCTGTGTGTAACACTGAATTTCAAATAAATAATAAATAAATCGTTTTTATTTATTTGACAGAATTATAGACAGTGAGAGAGAGAGACAGAGAGAAAGGTCTTCCTTTCATTGGTTCACTCCCCAAATGGCCACCATGGTCAGAGCTACGCTGATCCGAAGCCAGGAGCCAGGTGTTTCCTCCTGGTCTCCCATGCGGGTGCAGGGGCCCAAGCACTTGGGCCATCTTCTATTGCCCTCCCAGGCCACAGCAGAGAGCTGGACTGGTAGAGGAGTAACCGGGACTAGAACCCAGTGCCTATATGGGATGCCGGCGCCACAGGAGGAGGATTAACCAAAGTGAGCCATGGAGCCGACCCATAAATAAATCTTTGAAAAAAACATAAATGTAACATTATTACAGGATCATATATAATATGCATAATGAGTAAATGAAGAAGTAATCAAATTGAAAACTATGTTGTTCTACACTATGATTTTATATATGATATAGAATTTAAGAAAATACATTTTGAATTATATATTATTTATCATCAGTTTAAATTAAATTCTACTTTAATCACTATGAATAAATCAAAATATAACTGATAACAAGCTTCAATAAGTTATAATATTACAAAGGTTTCTTCTGAATAAGAATGTATCCGTTAGAAGAAATCATAATGGAAAATTACCATGATAAGTTTTTAAAAGCACAGTACTAGAGCTACAAGACTTTAGTTCTCTAATACAGATGAAGTGAGCTGACTGACACAGGAAGTGCCTAATTGACAATCTGTTTACCTGAACATTCTCAGTCAATTTTTTTCCAGAATGGAAGCAGACTGACAGGCACTGCTTTTTGCTATGAGACTACCAGAATGACCTTTCCACTCTCACTTTAACTCAGAAGATGAAAAGAGGAAGATGGACAGGCTTGCTCAATGCTGACAATCAAGGGGCTATTTGACATTTTTCATGAAAAGAGATAGAATTTCTAATGAGAATGTTTGGATAATAACTAAAAAAACTAATTTGGGTGGTAGTAAAGTTCACAACTCAACTGTTAAGAATCAGACAAAAGTCACTAGCAAACTTAGAGATACTGAATTCACAGTGAAAAGATAAAATGTACAATTGGAGCTGGAGAAGTAGAGCAAACTAAATTGTCACAATTTACATTCTTAATCCTTAATATAATTGAACTATAGGTGATAATGTTTGTCACAGAAAAGACAGACAATTAGCCATATTAGCACATTTTAAACATTATATCATCAGTGAGTAAAAATCAAAATTATATAATAGTAACTTCCTAACAATTAGCTGATAAACTAATGTGGTGTTTTGTTTTTCTTCTTTTAAGGAGGGAAACATTAAAATCTAAGTTTTTGGTTTTTTTTTTATATATATATATTTTTTGACAGCCAGAGTGGACAGTGAGAGAGAGAGACAGAGAGAAAGGTCTTCCTTTTTTTGCCGTTGGTTCACCCTCCAATGGCCGCCGCGGCTGGCGCGCTGCGGCTGGCGCACCGCGCTGATCCGATGGCAGGAGCCAGGTACTTCTCCTGGTCTCCCATGGGGTGCAGGGCCCAAGCACTTGGGTCATCCTCCACTGCACTCCCTGGCCACAGCAGAGAGCTGGCCTGGAAGAGGGGGCAACTGGGACAGAATCCAGTGCCACGACCGGGACTAGAACCCGGTGTGCCGGCGCCGCAAGGCGGAGGATTAGCCTAGTGAGCCACGGCGCCAGCCTAGTTTTTGTTTTAATCACTTATTTACAGCTGTATCATATCCACTCATGACATTTCCTGGACATGTGGGTATAATCTATTGCAATATGAACATTAGTGAGAAAAACATTCAGATTGTAAACTACATGAAATTGCAAAATGAGTTCTCCTATTTTGTGATACTATATAGCAAAATTAACTTGGTTGCATTGCTTCATAAATACATCCAGGTGTGTGCATGCATGTGTGCACCTGTGTGCATTCAATTGTATGTGTAGAGAATGAGCCACCCACCACTCCTGTACTTTTATTCAGGTAACATATTTGGAGCAGCGCTATCTCTGTTCTATTTCTAGATACACAAACTTTTGGTACCTAACAATGTTAGCTTGCTATTGAAATCAAGAATGAATGGAAAATTAAGGACATTGTGATGAATACGTTGTCAAGAACTGCATTTAGGGGAGGAGTTATATTTTATTTTTATTTTGTAAGAGATAAGTGGCAATTTACTAAATAGTTCACGTACTTTGAGCAGTAGTTTAAAATGGTTTAAAATGACCATCGATTGAATGCAATTGGTTATCTTTTTAAAAATTAAATAAGCTCCAATATGTATATAAACTTATATATATATATAATGTTACATTATAATTATATAGTTTATACATATATACATGTATATGCAGTTTACATTTGTATATGCATAGCTTATATATATAAGCTTATATGCATATATATGATGTTACATTTAAATTATACAGTTTTACATTAACCAAAGATAATCAAATGAAAAAAGGTAATTCAAAACATTCCAAAGTTCTTAATATATTTAATATTTATTTGTTACATGAAGTGCATTGTTTATTCTCTTGGTCCTTTCATAATGGGCTTAGAATCCATGGAGTTTTAGAACTTTCACATCACTGGTCCCTAACATGGCTAACTCATCTATTAACATATATTTTCTGCTTTTTTTTCCTCCTAGAAAATCTGTAACCTGGATTCCTCAAAACATCATTTGGTATTATGTGTATGCAATCATTTCTAAACCACCATTTAACAAAATACTGAAACAGCAATCAATTACTTATAACCAAATTCAAGACATGAAGCCATTTTACAGACTGCCTTGGGAATATTCTTACTGCATATCTGAAATACCAGTTTCTGTCATGTAAGGTAATGAAAAGAGGACTAAGATCTTTTGAGTTCTGGCCATCTTCTTAAAAAAGCTTAGCTGTCTGTAGATGAATCATGTAGATGAATCATTTTTTTTTTTTGAAAAAAAAATTAGGTTGTAATTTCTCCTTTATAAAAATACAGATATTCTTGAGAAGGATTTTAAAATTTTAGAGAGGTTACAGGATCCTAACAGGGACTGATTATTATTGTATGCATACTAAAATATCTCTGTGGGGTGGAAAATAGTGATTCAAGGGCTAAAAATGAGACAAAAAAACAGGCTAAGGAAAAATATAGGATGGACAAGAATAAAATATGAGAAAAGGTTTACTGGGAAAAATGGTGTTTATCCTTGAAGTACCAAAAGTTGCTGTTTGATCATTTAAAAAACTCAGAACAAAAAAAAATCTGTGTGTTAGAGGTTGAAAGATTCAATATTTCTTTAGAAAATGTTGAGAAAATGAAAGGGGTTATGTTTAGTGTCTAGGTTATAACAGTGAGCATGATAGACTTGGAACTTCCCTCAGATTTGCTCAATTGCCGGGTTTTAAACAGGGGTATAGAAACAAACCCACTTATGAGTCTTCACTACACATAAAATATGTGAGTAGACAAAACCTGCTCAAGAATATCACCTGCCCAAATGCAAGGACTTAAAGATGGTGCAGGGTTAGTTAGCACCATGGTGTAGTGAGTAAAGCCGTTGCCTATGGAAGTAGCATCTCATTTGGGTGCCCATTGGAGTCCTGGCTGCTTGGCTTCCAATCTAGCTCCCTGCTAATTCGCCTAGAGAAGCAGAAGAGGATGGCCCATGTGCTTGGGTTCCTGCGTTCACGTGGGAGACCCCAAGAAAGTTCCTGGTTCCTAGCTTCTGATTGGCTCAGCTCCAGCTCTTGAAGCCATTTGGGGAGTGAATCAGTGGATGGAAGATTCTCTATCTCTCTCTTCATCACTCTGCCTTTCAAATAAATAAATCTTAAAAAAAATTGTCCTTAAATTACCATCCAACTGCAAATGCTGATATTTACCCTTAGATAATCCCATCCTCTTGAGTGGAGTGGAAACTGTGATTAAAAATATGACAAAGAGGGGCCCAGCACTGTGGCATAGTAGATAAAGCTGCTGCCTGCAGTGCCGGCATCCCATGTAGGCACCTGTTCAAGTCCCAGCTGTTCCTCTTCCAATCCATCTCTCTGCTGTGGTCTGGGAAAGCAGTGGAAGACAGCCTAAGTCCTTGGGCCCCTATACTCACGTGGGAAAACCCCGAGGAAGCTCCTGACTCCTGGCTTTGGATAGGTGCAGTTTTGGCCATTGCAGCCATTTGGGGAGTGAATCAGCAGATGGAAGACCTCTCTCTCTCTCTCTCTCTCTGTGTGTGTGTGTGTGTGTAACTCTGACTTTCAAAAAAATAAATAAGTCTTAAAAATATGGCAACAGTAAAGAGATTTTGCACATGTGATTAGGATCCCTAATGGATTTACTTTGTCTTACTAAAAAAGGAGATTATTCTAGACAAGCTTGGTTTGATTGAATAAGCCCTTAAAGAAGAGATCACGGATGGGCATTTGGCCTAGCAGTTAAAACATCTGCCTTACTTCAAATTAGTTTGATAGCCACTTCCAACTGGAGATTGACTTCACTTTACTGCTTATGCAGCCCCTGGGAGGCATCAGGTAACGGTTCAAGTGATTGGGAGCTGGATTCAGTTCCAGTTTCCTGGCTACAGCTTGTGTTAGCCATGGATGTTGCAGGCATTTGGGAGAGAACCAAAGGATCAGATCTCAAACTCTCTGCTTATTCATGTGGCTCTCTTTATCTCTGTTCATGTGGTGTGCATCTCACTTAAATAAGTAAAATTTTATAAAAGGAAAAAAAATAATAAGGGCATATCTAAAGTGACACTCAAAAGAGACATTGTCTTAACTGATCTTGACAACTGGCCATGTTGTCTGGAAGCCAGGGAGAAAAGCCTCGTCCGTGCCTAGGAGTAAAGAGCTATGAGCAGACTGCAGATTTCACTGGGCTCTGGCTGACAGCCCATGTGAAAATAGGGACATCAGTTCTACACACAGAAACAGATTAATTCAGCCAGCACGGAGGTGAGTTTACTAGAGAACAAAGCAGCAAGAAGAAATTTTGATTGCATTTTTGTTACACCTGGAACAGGTGGCCCCAATAAACGTTACCCCTACAATTGATTCACCAACTGTGGAAAAATAGAGGCATGTTTACAGTCTTTATATTTGTGATGATTCATTATGTAGTGATAGAAAATCAAGAAAACATACTAGTACGCACAATTAGAAGATTAAACTTAGAACACAGAGAAAATCGTGAACTCAAGAAATAGTTTTAGAATAGAAAAATACTACTCTACATGGTAGTATTTCTCAGTAAAGTACAAATAAGTACTTTACTACAAGTAAGTAGACTGTACCAGATTCTTACACTGGAAAACTTGTTAAGTAGAATTGTTCTTCAAATATAGTTGGAGGTCATTTTTATATCGGTGAAAAAATTATAATCAAGTTTAGATATAAAAATTTTACACTCCTCAAAATTTTCAAACTTACATATAATTTTAAACTGAGATCAACTCATTTTTATTGTTTATTTGATATGAGAGATATATATATAGAGAGACAGATAAATAGACAGATTTCCTGTTGGATATTTCCTCCCCAAATGTTTGCGTCTGGTTGGACCAGGTCAAAGCAAGAATCTTAGAACTCTGAGTTTCTCAGGTGGGTAACAGGGACCCAAGCACTTGAACCATAACCTGTAGCTTCCCATGGTCTACACTGGTAGGAATCCAGAGCCGGAAACTTGAGCCAGAAAGGAAATGCATGCACTCTGATATGGCATATGAATATCTTAACTGGTAGGCTAAATTCATACCACCTATAATTTTTTGTTGAGATAAATATTTCATGTAGACTTCAAATAAGTATGTGGGCTTTGATTTCTATGATGAAAGAAGAATGAATTGCCCTAGAGTATTCTGAGTTTTTGCCATTAGTTTAAGGATGATGTGCTTCACATTTCTATACCTTTAATAATGAGTGAAAGCGAAATTCAGTATCAAAGGCTGAATGACCATTTGCTCTTCCTCATCAGCAGAAAAGATATGGGAATGTAGTAAAAAAAAATCAAGTTTAATGTCCTATATTTGTAATCCTAAATAATTGTATGGCCCATGCCAATGCACACATCTTCCTTGATATTTATTGAAGTCAACAGCTGAAAAGAAAAACATTTTACTATCATACTGCAATGTAATTTAAGTCTAAATATTTTTTAGAGTGAGGAGATTAAATGTGGTTTTCTATGTAGTTAATTCCAGTTCTAAAATGTATAATTCTATTGGTAAGTCATTAATACATAACACTATAATGCTTGATATGCATATTTAATATGTTTGGTGCATACATATGAAAAATAACATTCTTATTGATTGTGGTACAGGACGTACGTTAAGGTGAATACAAAGGTCTAGAGATGTTATTTAAGCTTCTCCCATTAAAAGTGGACAAAACTTGTGGCTTGCTTCTAAACAAAAGAATATAGTAAAATTAAAGGAATTGCTGAAGTAATTCAGGTCTCTTGTCTTTAGTTATTTTTGAATTAAATAAAAGAGATTTTCCATAGTGGTCCTTGCCTTAAACGCTAGCCTTTTAAAAGAGGATATAGGCTCTCCCTGAGGCAGACACCACAGAATGGTGAGACTATCACTATTTCTGGTTTTGATTCAGCAAGTTGTCATGAACCTACAAGTGCAAGGAAGTATATTCTACAAATGACATGGGAGCACTTGGAATTGTATTTTTCCCTGTCACCCTTCTGGCTGAGAATGCAACTTGGTTGACACCTTCATTTCATCTTGTCAAGACCTTGCAGAAAATCTAGATACATAGTGCTTGTCTAGGCCAAACCTCTTATCTATAGAAACTGAGATACAGATAAATAGAAACTGAGATAAAAAGACTTTGCTTTTAGTCACTAATTATATTAGTCAGAATTCTCCAGAGAAGTAGAACCAAAATGATGCACACACACACACACACACACACACATATTTATTATAGGAATTGACCCAGAAGATTTTGAGACAGAGAAGTCCTACCATCTGCCACGTTCAAGGAGAAGACAGTAATAAAATTCATTCAGACTCCGAAGGCTTGAGAACCAGGAGTGCAAATGTTTGAGAGCAGGAGAAGATCAAAGTCTCTACTCAAACAGAAACATTGATCCTTATACTGATTTTTTCATCTATTTGCAACATTAATGCATTGGACTATACATGCTCACATACTCATTGCACTGATTCATAATCTCTTCCAGAAACACTCTGACAGACACATTAGACAGGTTTAACATCTACTTAGAAATCTGTTAGCCCAGATAAACTGATGTATAAAACTGACCATCACACTAAATGTGTGATGAATTTTTCTGCATAAGTAGAAAACTAATATAGCCAGTGAATTTACATTTTCAGAATGAATTTCCTTCCTGTAATCTTTACTTGTATTTCCAAGTGGTTATTGTTATTTCCTTCAAGAAGCCTATTGAATGGCATCTTCTATTAAGAATCCAAGCCGGCCAGCGCTGCAGCTCACTAGGCTAATCCTCTGCCTGAGGCACCGGCACACCAGGTTCTAGTACCAGTCGGGACACCCGATTCTGTCCCGGTTGCTCCTCTTCCAGTACAGCTCTCTGCTGTGGCCCGGGAATGCAGTGGAGGATGGCCTAAGTCCTTGGGCCCTGCACCCGCATGGGAGACCAGGATAGGCACCTGGCTCCTGGTTTTGGATCTGCGCAGCATGCCAGCAGCAGCGGCCATTGGGGGCTGAACCAATGGAAAAGAAAGACCTTTCTCTCTGTCTCTCTCACTCATTGTCCACTCTGCCTGTCAAAAAAGAATTAAAAAAAAAAAAAAAAAGAATCCAAGCCAACCATTTAGTTGAGCAGTCTGGAACTGAAAAAATGTAAATAAGTAAATAAATAATCTAAATTTTTCTTATATTTTTCCTCTCAAAAAGTATATGTAGTTTGTCATACCTCATGGTTTCTGTGTCTAGGTAATTGGCTACTAACTTAACTATCTCTAATTTTTTCCCTAATTATCTTTCCTTTCCTGACTCCTGTTTGACCCTTATTCCTTATGTGAAGAGATTTCTCCGCAAAGATATTTCTTTAGGTATTTAAGACAATGCGAGATCACTTGTACACATTTATAATAAATCATTCTTCTAAAATGTCATCCTTCTAGTTATTTCACATAAACTGTACATGATTCTGTATCTACCTAGTAGTTAATTACAATGTCAAGGATTTTGGCAGAATTACTCACTCACTTCCAATTCTGTGTTCCTTTGGCTTTCTGCATTTTATGGTAAGTATCAAGTTAATTGCAAATGGTATGCTAACATGACTTTCCTGCTAGATTAAAGCTTTAAATAACAAAGGATATGTCTTAATATCCTTTGAACTGATAACATTTACACTATTAAAAGTAAATGATAAATATTTAGTAAATATAACTCTCATGAATAGGGTATACAGAATTGTTATTACTATCATACACAGGCATATCTTGCAGTTGTGCATAATGGTTTCATCTTCATTTGAAAAAAAAATTAAAAATTCATTAGTACTATTTGCTGAGTATTATGCTCATCAAATTTTCCAATGTAGGAAACAAAAATAATGCTTTTAGTATGTTTATTGTCCAACAATGCTTTATATGGATAGGAGAGTGGTTTGTGAAGCTTCTGAGACTACCTGCAGTATTTTGTTTTATATGTTTTCAGTTTTTCCTAGCAGCAGTTTTAAAAATGCTTTACCAAAAACTGAGAATCACAGCACAACTTCCTAAAATGTTTATAAAACTCTGTATAATACATAACAGTAATTACATCTGCACTTCATAACCTTCATGAAGGAAAATCTCAGGTCCTGATAACATTAAATTACTTTTTTTTTTTTTTTTTTGATGGGCAGAGTGGATAGTGAGAGAGAGAGAGACAGAGAGAAAGGTCTTCCTTTGCCGTTGGTTCACCCTCCAATGGCCACCACGGCCAGCGTGCTGCACTGATCCGAAGCCAGGAGCCAGGTGCTTATCCTGGTCTCCCATGCAGGTGCAGGGCCCAGGCACTTGGGCCATCCTCCACTGCACTCCCTGGCCACATCTGAGAGCTAGCCTGGAAGAGGGGCAACTGGGACAGAATCCGGTGCCCCAACTGGGACTAGAACCCAGGTGCTGGGGCCGCAGGCAGAGGATTAGCCTATTGAGCCACGGTGCCAGCTGACATTAAACTACATTTAAATGTCATCTTCTCTAAAGAATATTATAATCTTAGCATATTATTAGTATCAAACAGTAGCCAGATTGGTATATATTATGTTTTAATGTTCTGCTTCATTACCTTCCCTTACTTTACACTTTCAGAATTTGTTGTACAGGTATCTTAAATTATTTCTTCAAAATATCATATTATTAAATGTAGATCACATCTGAGGTGATAGTCATAATAAGTATCATACTAACTTGTAATAATTACCTAGTAAAATAAAACAGATTTTTGTAAAAATGAGAATGAATACTTGTGGAAGTATCCTATATCTTTACGATTTTTTAAAATATTTATTTATTTGAAAGTTAGAGTTATAGAGAGGGAGAAACAGGGAGAGATTTTCCATCTGCTGGTTCACTCCTCAGATGGCTGCTACAGTCAGGGCTGCGTCAAGCTGAAGTCAGCAGCCAGAGCTTCATCTCATTTGGGCCATCCTCAGCTGCTTTTCTCAGGCAATTAGCAGGGAGCTGGATTGGAAGTGGAGCAGCAGGCTCTCAAATTAGTACCCATATAGAATCCTAGTGTCGCAGGCAGTGGATTTACCAATTACGCCCAGTGCCAGCCCCTTCTTGACTATACTGAAATAAATATCTTTGTGGTACCAGTGCTATGAAACATGTTATCATTAAGGGAAGTTGGATGAAGCAGGAGTAAAATATTTTTCTATTACTACATAAAATATGTATTTATAATTTTCTCAAAATAAAGCTTTAAGAATTTTTGAAAAAAAAAGTTCTACTTGCTGATATCAGAGTGTTTATAATTATTGTTTCTTTAGCTATGCCATTTAGGCTTTTCTTTCCAGTATTTACTTAATTAATGGTATCCTTTCCAGATCAAAACTGACCTCCACAATCCCGTTTGTAGTCCTCTATCTTCTTTTTTCTTTAATGTCCAATGATTTATAAGAATGCAAAAATATACCAAATGTTTGATGATTAAATTTATTGATGATGCAATTAATGATTAATAAATTTAGGATCATTTATGCTCAATTTATCAAATGCCATGCTTTGATTAAGGATATGCTAACCACATATTTTCTTTGCACTCTTCCCATGATCCAGCTTAATGAAGGATTGAGCAGTGGATTTAAAAAAGGAAAGGATTTTGACTCCACAGAGAAGAGAAATTAAAGTAGATATTAGCACTAATATTTAGAATCTGTGAAGTACCTCTCTCCATGTAACTGTGACTTTCAAGTAAGATAAATAATGTTTAAAAAAATTTTGGTTGATGTTTTTAGATACACAATGTACCAAGATACAATTTAGTATCAATAACTGAAAAAGGTGGGAATGGAGCTGTGAATAAACAGGATTTTTGTGTTATTGAAAAAAAAAAGAAAAAAAAAAGAATCTGTGAAGTAGTGAGTTTTTTTTTTTCTTCTGAAGGAAGGCTAGAGTAAACATATATTGAACTTATATGCAAGCACATTCATTTTCCAAGTATCTTAGAAATGCTCCAGAAGTGAAGACTCCAGATGTTTTGAAACATGGGCATATGAAAAAACGTAAAGACGGGAGGGCTGACAACGCACTGTAGACTTGCTCTGCCTGCCTGAGATAACAAGCACACCCACAGGCGTTTCTAAAGATGAAGCCCTAGAACTGTTGCAAACAAGCATATTCTTTTAAGGGGAAGAAATGAAAAAAAATCTCTCTGTGGAAACAATTCAGCCAAGGAAATAAAACTTCTATTTGCTAATAATTACAGTGCCTTACTAATTGTTGAAAATGTTCAAATTTATTAACATCCACAGAAACTAATCTTTTCACAAACTTATTTTATGTCTATTAAGTTTACATTATATTATTGGCCCAATCAAAAAAATGTGAGTAGTCACTTAGAATTCACTACACATTTAAAGAAATGCAAAAATTTGGAAGTAATGAAAAAGAAACAAAGCAAAATTTTAGAAAATATATTCCTTTAAATTCACAGAGAAATTTTCTTCCATGAAACCTTGATAAAAAAACACCAAGAGTGTAAGAAAGGCTGAAAGAAATTAAAGTAATACAGGATAAAGTCAATAAAAAGATTAGAAGGTCAAGTTAAATAAAAGATGAGAGAATGTCAAACACAATAGAAAGCAACTTAGAATTCAATGGTCTGTTTCACAAAGTCTAACACTTTAATAATGGAAGTTTAGACCTTAAAATCCTATGGTGAAAATGAGGGGAGGAATATAATCAAAAAATAATTCAGAAAAAAAAGTTTTCAAAGACAAACCAAGGCATATCATTGTTAAATTTCAGTATCAAATGGATAAAGGGAAATCTAATACTTTTATTGAGAGAATTTATAGGCAGTGGGAGACTCCGTGTGCAGGATTAGTAAATAGAACAGCATGGAGCTGCTCCACAGGGGGATGGGTCTCAAGATCATAAAATAATGCATTCAAAATCCTGAGGAAAGTTGCTGCTAATGTGAACAAAAGAAGGAAATACAATTGACATAGTCCCTGTGATCTGTAGATAGAGAGCTTCCATCCAAAAACAGGAAATTGATTAATGAAAGATAGATAGGATAGTAAACTAGTAAGGACATTTTTTGCTCTAGAAAATTAAAGACAGTTGTATAGGGAAAGGAAAATAATGAGAGCATTGCTATAAAATATTACCATTCTCATTGACGTATACTTGTAAGCTGTAAACTTTGTGCATTGATTGCTTGAAGCAATAACAAAGCTATATTGGAATAAAGGTAAAAAGGACTATAGCAGAAGGTGAAGGATTTGGTGATATATAATATAAATATTATTTTATATTTTAGAAGGTGGATTATATACATTTATATAATTGAAAAATTAATGAAACAAAACATGCACACTATCTCCAGCTATTAAGATAAAAGCAAAAAAATATGTTTATTGCAAAGGAATTTCAAGAGGTTTAAATTATTTAATTATTAAGTTAAATTATTAAATTATTTGCTTCTTAGAATCGTGAATCAAGGCTGTTCTACTACAGTGGTCTCCAGTCTACTTTTGCATTGTAATTCTTTAGGATAATTAGACTATTTCTATTTTATAATATGAGGCATTGATAAAAATAACGGTAAAAATAACTTACCATAGTTAACTATACTCCAACTTTTGTTGTAAAGTGCTGTTTACTGTTAGTTTTACCAAGCATTAGCAGTTTTAGGTAATGTCCCGGTTCTATACCCTTCCATGTACCACATCCTTTTCAGCTTCCATGCAGTGTCCTGTCTTCTTGATTCTAAGCTTGGTCATGGAATTTCATTAGTGAACATAGAAATGATAATGTTATTATTCCAAATCTTATCCAGGAAAGGATTTGAGTATTTATGCTTATTTTCTCATGCTTTGGAGATTGCCAGGAGATAAAGAAAGGCTTAGCCTGTTATAAAATGAGAGATATCCCAGACAAGCCAGATTAAGTCATGGAAAGCTTTACGTCCCCTGGCATGAGTGAATCTAGCTAAGAGAAGCCTTCAGGATTGAAGATATCCATATGCAGAAGTCCAGTTTTACCTCCTCCTCCACCGAGATACTCCAAAGTACCAACATCTAGCAGTGATTGTTTCAGGAAGAGAATCAGGAGCAATAGAAGAGAGGTAGAAATACAAAAGGACAGCGATAACAGACATAGCAGGTTGAGAGAGGAGGCAGAGGAGCAAGGTGAAGCCCATCAGTGCCTGAGGCCTTTGGGCTGGGAAATCAGTGCTGCAAGGAAGAGAGTGAACAGGAGAGCACAGGCAGAGCTCACCTATGCAGACCCGAGTTCCTCCCCAGAGAGTTACCAGCTGCCACAGGCCAGCAGCTCAATGAGGAGTACTGTCTAGAAAATTTGGATCTCTCAGACTTCAGCTGTAGAAGCCACATGTATTCCTCCCCCACTCCTCAGAGCAGAGATTGCAGCAAGGAGGTGCCATGTTGAGGGGGGAACTGCTCGAAAGTTCTTGTCTGTCGTCTTCCCAGTGGCCCCAGAGACATTCCTGCATTCTAGCAAGGCAGACTGAGCCCTTCAGTTCTAGCTGGGCCCAGCAGGGCATCAGTGGCCCTTGAGTCCAGGCTCATATAGCACTCTGTGATACACCAGACAGTGTTATTAGGGCAGCTGGCATAGCCCCCAGGATCCCCTTTCTCTGAGGGAGGAGAGAACTTCCACTTTGACTATGACCCTGTCGGAATAAGATCGAAGTCAGCGAACCCAAAAGGCTTCCACAGCCTTGGCAACCCATGACTAGAGCCTAGGGAGATTACTGACACCATAAACAAGAGTGTCAAATTGTTAAGTCAACAACAGGAGTCACTGTGTACTTACTTCTCATGTGGGATCAGTCCTTAATGTGTTGTCCAATGTGAAGTAATTCTATAACTAGTACTGAAACAGTATTTTACACTTTGTGTTGCTGTGTGGGTGCAAACTGATGAAATCTTTACTTAATATATACTGAATCGATCTTCTGTATATAAAGAGAATTGAAAATGAATCTTGATGTGAATGGAATGAGAGAGGGAGCGGGAGATGGGAGGGATGTGAGTGGGAGGGAAATTATAGGGGGGAAGCCAAACTGTACTTTGGAAATTTATATTTACTAAATAAAAAAAAAAGATTTAAAAAAATGCAAGCTGCAGATGGATTCCTGAGCACGCTCCCAGTTTAGCTTTGGAGACTCAGAGCTCCCTGTATATTGGGGTTGGCCTCACAGTGGTAACATTATATGTGCCTCACAGGGCACATTATAAAGTGAGTCAATGTTCTAGACTGTGCACATCTGAGTGGATGAACTGCAGGTGCACCTTGAGTTCATCAAGAGCTGTGAATCAGCTAGCTCCCTTGACAAAGGGAGAAGGTAGGACCCCAAACATATCAGTCAATTACAACATTCATTCCCTCACCTACTGTAGCCAGAAGTGCACTATCAAGTCTATCTTGCGTTTTACTCTGAACATTTGCACCACGGTAAAGTAGTGACCTGATCTGCCCAGCCTCTCATGGTGCACACTCTTTACGTGAGCCTTAGGGCCTCCTCCTGGCTCAACAACACCTGACTATCCAGGTCTCCCAACAGGGCTGTTTGCATTGAGCCTAACACGGTACACTTTGCTGGCTTTTTGGGGAGTCTTTGGCATAGAGGCTGGGTTTAGGGCTCAGAACTCTGAGATACAGCCCAACCTAGGGAACATGCCAAGAGTTAGGGTACTGTTGCTTACTTGATTCTTAGGCCAGAATTAGCTGCACCTAACACAAACCAGTAAGCAGCACCCATATAGTGGCCCAGATAGCTTGTCCTGATGAAACAGAGCCTAAGCCACTTTCATGTATCTAACCAGTCTCTCAGACATCATCTGTGGGCCCCTCATCTTCCACCCAGAAATACAGCAACATTTGGAGGTCTGTATATGGGCAAAGGCTAGGAGTCACCAATACTACTGAGCAACTAGATTGACTTTGCAAATCCAGTGCCTGATTTGGATACTGGCTCAAAATCTATGTGCCAGAGACACTCACAACACCAGCAAGGCCTTCTCCCAACGAGTGAGAAGCTTATCATGTCAGTCCTTCACTGGTGAGATGGCTGCATAGCAGAAATCTCAGTGACCATCTGAGCCCCAGGAACAGATCATGTCCCTACTATGAATCCTAATCCTAATCCTAATACTAAACTAAAGTTAATAAGGTAAAGGGATTCTGCACTACAAAATCTAACAATAAGTAAGATAAAGCACTCTACCAAACCAATACTCAATTGGATATCTACAGAAATAAACCATACATTCAACAAAAAATCATCCTCCAGAAGTGGGAGAAACAAGATATCCCCATGATGTGCAAAAATCATACAAACCCAAGAAACATGTGCAAAGAAGGCAATGTTACTCCACAAATGGGACACAATAATGCTTTAGTATTGTGAAGAAAGGGAAATTGATAAAATGCCTGTAAAAGCATTCAAAAGAATGATTGTAAGGTTATTCAAAAATATAAAGAGACAGTAAAATTAAATTAGGAAGTCAGTAGATGATCTGGGCTAGAAATTCAGCAAAGAGAGATAATATAGAAACATCAGAAATCAAGTACTAAGTAAATCACATTTTTAAAACATAAAACAGTGCAAAGTTTTAATAACAGAGTAGATGAGGCAGAAGAAAGAATATCTGATCTAGCAAACAGGCCTTTAAAAATAGCTAATTCAGATGAAAAAAAGAAGAAAAAGAAAGAATAAAAACAGTTTAGGGATCTACGGGATACCATCAAACAACCAAATACATGAATATTAGGAATTCCTAAAAGAAAGGAAGACCAGAACAGTTTGAAAAATCTATTCAATGAATTAACAATGGAAAATTGCATCAATTTGGGAAAAGATATGTATAATCAAATATAGGAAACCCAAAGAACCCTAATTAAACATGATCAGAATGATCCTCATAATGACACATTACTATAAAACTTTGAAAAGTAAAACAAAGATTATCACAAATTTGTAAGAAGGACATGTCATGCAACATTTAAAGGAACACCAGTCAGACTGACAACAGATTTTTGGACAGAAACCAAGTAGCCAAGAAGAATGGAGAGGAGGGTAAAAATGAATAATAGGAATATTTTTGGAAAAAAAATGGCAAGAACAAACATTAATTACTTAACAATAACTTTAATGTAAATGTACTAAATTCTCCAATTGGAAGATGAAGACTGGTTGAATAGCTTGAAAACAAAACAAAACAAAACAATCTATGTACTGCCTACAAGAAGCTTGATTCATCAATAAATATTGACTGAATGTGAAAGGATGAAAATAAATATTCCATGTGAATGAAAACCACAAGCTAGTAGGACAAAATAAACTTTAAGACAGAAATTGTTGGCCTGCACTGCGGCTCACTTGGCTAATCCTCCATCTGTGGCACCGGCACCCCGGGTTCTAGTCCTGGTTGGGGCGCTGGATTCTGTCCCAGTTGCTCCTGTTCCAGTCCAGCTCTCCACTGTGGCCCGGGAAGGCAGTGGAGGATGGCCCAAGTCCTGCACCCATATGGGAGACCCGGAAGAGGCTCCTGGCTCCTGCCTTCAGATCCTCACAGCTCAGGCCATTGCAGCCATCTGGGGAGTAAACCATCGGATGGAAGACCTCTCTCTTTCTCTCTCTCTCTCTCTCTCTCTCTGCCTCTCCTCCCTCTTTGTAACTCTGACTTTCAAATAAATAAATCTTTTAAAAAATAAAGAAAAATGCAGATATCCACATAAACACAAAAAATACACATAAAATTGACACACAGACATAATTGACACACACAATTAAATATTTAAGTTTAAAAGTTATGTAAGGCAGTCAAGCACTCTGGTATATGGTGTACAACTGCTGCCTGCAATGCTGGCTACTCATATGGGCAGCAGTTCAGTTCCTGGCTGCTCCACTTCCAATCCAGATTCCTGCTAATAATGTACCTTTGAAAATAGCAGAAAATGGTCTAAGTTGCATGGGCCTCTGCATCCACTTTGGAGACCTAGAATAAGCACCTGTCTCTTGACTTTGACCTGGCCCAGTCCCAGCCATTGTAGCATTTTTAAAGAATGAACCAGCACATGGAATACCTCTCAAGCTGTCTCTGTCTCTCTCTGTGTAACTTTGTCTTTCAAAAAGGAAATCTTTTTAAAAAAGTATGTAAGAGTAATTCATTGCTTTATTCCCTTATTTACATGCACTATAGCCCAAAAAATTAAAATATTGTTAAAAATAAGTTATAGAACTGTTTTATTTTACATTTGATTTATATTCTGTAAATTTACAAATTTCTTTAAATCAAATTTGTATCATATAAGTTTGACTTCCTGTGATATAGCATAAATAATACCTTAAAAAGTTATGGTAATATATTACTTGAAGAAACATCTCAATAATTTCTGAAAATAGAATAAAACCACAAATTTAGACTTGGAATATTTTACATATAAATACATTCATTAGAACTGCTGTAACAATATACTACTAACTAGATGAGTGAAAACAATGGAATTTTATTACCTTATAATTCTGGAGTCCAGAATTCAGAAATCCAAATGTCAGTATGGCTGGTTATTTTCTGAGTCTGTTAGAAAATCTGCTCAATTCCGCTATTTTAGCATTTGGTAGATACAGGTGGTGCTGTAGTCCCTGAGACTATAGACTGTTCATTCCAATTTTAATCTCAGTCTCTACAAGACCTTCTGGTTTTGTAATTTTTGTTAATATTATGGTATACCATAGGTCGGGTAATTTATACTGAGCCTCACTATGACCTGATCACTCCATAAAGGCCCACCTCTTAAAGTTATGACATTGATAATGCCTGGACTTTAGAAGAGATACATTCAAGACATAGCATTCTAACCCTGGTCCCCCCAATTCATGTCCTTCTTACATACAAAATGAATTCAGTCTACTTGTCACATGCAGGTACCCCTTTAGAGAGATAAGTCTTCTAAACAAATTGCGCCTCTCCACAATGCCAAGCTTTATTACTGAATTACATATTAATTTATCTATGTGCTCTGCAACCTTCACTGAGTATACAATGATTTCAGGCAGTCCTCATTTCCATCAACAACATGCGTCTGAAGGAGTGACACATGCACAATCATGGCGATTACCAATCTACTCTGATCACAAGCATGTTAATGACTGTATATGTTATTTGACATATATCACACACATTTAACATATATCAATTACACAATAAGAAAGAATACTACAGGTTAATGTTTGTGTGTTTGTGTGTGTGCACGCGTGTGTGTGTGTGTGTGTGTGTGAAAGAGAGAGAGAGAGCACATTTCAGTTTTTGCAGGAAATTTAGTAATGAGTGGGCAGAGCCGTCAGTGCTTGGGTCACCAGAGTCTCACTGCTTTGAGCATGACATCCTCCTGTGGATGCATGGCAGCATGACTGGGTCTGCAGGGTTCTTTATGGTCCAGATTCAGGTGTGGTGCTTATGCTCCCAGGGCATGATTGTTTCTGACTTCTCACATGTTGGCAACATGTTTGTTTTTTTAAGACATCATGACCTTGTTAATCTCAAAGTTCTGTGTATTTCAAAATGGAGTCAGTCCTGCTCTACTTATACCAATAACCTCAAAGTTCTTAATTCAGTTCAGCACTACCTCAAAAGATGCATCTATAACTGATACGGGTAAATGCACAAAGTAGGATTCATCTGTGTCAACTTGCTCTTGAGCTGTGGATCTCTGAAACCTGTTTCTGTATTTGCAAAGTTCAGTGATATAACAGGCACAAATCAGACATGGATACCAAAGGAGGAAATAAGGGGAAACAGTGAGCAACGCATCCCAAGTCCAATAGCACAACAAGCAAGTATTAAATCTTAAATATTAAGAGCAATTCTTTTTTTACCTTAATAAAGTTTATTATATATATACTCTCCAATTCAGAATAGGATAGAACCTCCCATAGTGTAACAAAATCTTTATATAAAATATTCAGTCTCTTTTAACAACTCTAATGAATGGAAATATTTATTCTATATTTCTTTTTTTTTTTTTTTTTTTTTGACAGGCAGAGTGGACTGTGAGAGAGAGAGACAGAGAGACAGGTCTTCCTTTTCCATTGGTTCACCCCACAAGTGACCACGCTGATCCGAAGCCAGGAGCCAGGTGCTTCTCCTGGTCTCCCATGCGGATGCAGGGGCCACGGACTTGAGCCATCCTCCACTGCTTTCCGGGGCCACAGCAGAGAGCTGGACTGGAAGAGGAGCAACCGGAACAGAATCCGGCATCCTGACTGGGACTAGAATCTGGTGTGCCGGCGCTGCAGGCGGAGGATTAGCCTAGGGAGCCGCGGCTCTGGCCATATCTTTCATTTTTAAAACTTACTTAAAAAAAAAGAAAAAAGAAAAAGCTGTGCCCCAAACAGGAACTGCAAAACACACCTGCAAGGGAAAGGCATGTGCACCTATGGGCTGAGCACAGACGTTCCGGGTGCGAGGACAGCCTTCTGTCTGAGCCCATCAGACAGCCAAGGGCACGCTGCATTTCCAGAACAGTGCCTGTAATGAGAACCCAGCTCTCTCAACATCTCCACACTGACTCCAGAGGAGGTCATTGAAAAAGTCTGCTTCCTTCATTGACTATCAGATATTCTATGAGAGTATATCAAACTCTGTGCGTGCACACAGAGCGGCTGATAGAAGACTGTCATTTGTGTTTGTTTGATGTTTCCATTGTTGCACACTGAAGAGAGATTCTTTAACTACATGTCCGTCTTCTGGTCATTCTAAGCCAGGTGTTGGGCCTCCAAGGCAGCTTTCACAAATTGGAGTCAAGTGCCTATGACTCTGGATCTGTAAGTCTGGAATCTAGGGGACAGATCTGAACCCATGGATCACAAAGTACTGCTTCAGTGGGTGTTTGAGGCATCAGCCTAACCGTATATGAGACCTCTGCCTGGACCCTGAGACTGCCTGAGACATGATTTGAAATCAAGATGGAAGACACTGTGACAACACAGCTCTTGAGCTCTGCACATCTATAGATCATCACTTGGATACCACTTTAGGTGCATAGCTCGCACCTTCTTCTGTGGCAAACTGAGCCACACCTGGACTTCCTTGAATCACAGTTAGTGCACCCAAATAGTGCTGATCCTATACGCTGGGAGCAGAAATTTAAGGTGGCCTAGGCTGTGAGCCCCAAGGCCCAGTGGACCTCTTGGGCATTCCCTCTTGACACATTTCTGCCTTTGCTACCATAGCACTCTGGTGTTCTGATAGGCGGTGCAGCCTCTACAATCTATGAAATTCCTTCAGAGTCATTTTCTGACTGTTTTTTTGAACAGAGTTTAGCTTCCTTCTATCCATATAATTTCCTTATAAGAGGATCCCTTGGCTACATCCCTGGTTTTCTCGCTTTAACAATCTTTTTCACTTTCATATGAATGATCTGAGAATTTTCCACACCTTTACAACCTACTGCTCTTTAGGTTATATATTGCCTGTAAATTGTTTCTCTCTTCTTGTATTCTATTATAAACAGTTAAGATAAAGTGTGCAACACCTTGAATTCTTTGCTGCTTATAGATTTTGTCTGCCAAATACTCTAGTTCATTGCTCTTCAGTTCTAGTTCATTGCTATTGTAGAAGAGAGACGGCCTTCCTTCTAAAGTCAAATACTTTGTTGCTTATTCATGTCTATGAACTCATCAGAATTGCTTCAACTCTACATATTTCTAAAAACAGTCTGTTCACAACTTATGTACTCCATAAACAAGCGTGAGTCCTCCTCTATAGCTTTTTTTCTCATTATACTTTTTTAAAATATAGATAGTGTTAGCTCATTTTTATTTATTTGAAATGCAGACAGACAAGGACAAAAAGACAAATAGAAATGTTATGTGCTGCTTCAATTCCCAAATGCCTGCAACAGCCAGAGCTGGGCCAGAATAAAACCAGGAGCCTGAACCTCAATCAAGGTCTCTAACAGTAGGAACTCAAGAACTTGAGACATGACCTTCTGACTCCCAGTGTGTGCATTATTGGAAGCTGATTTTGGAATCAGTAGAAGGGCTTGAACCCAGATGCTCCAATACTGGCTATGAGCATTCTAAGTGGTATCTTAACCACTGTGCCAGTGTCGATCCGTCTTCTTTCTTCTGAGCATTAACTTCCCTTACTATTTCTTAAAGCAATCCAGTTCCTCCTTCTGGCCTCTTCCATGACCCAATTTTAAAGCTGTTTGCATATTTTGGGCATTGGTATAGCAGCACTCCACTCTGTGTACTGATTTCTGTCTTAGTCCACTTTCCACTGCTGTAATAGATAATCATAGATTTGGTAATTTATAATAAACAGAAACTTGTATGTATTTCCTACACAGTTTGGGTGGCTGAGGAATCTAAGATGAAAACTTCAGTAGGCTCACTTGTCTTGGGAAGGGTTCATCCTCTGGAGAGGAGGAACATTGAGCCCTTACATCACACAAGTCAGTAGGACAAGATAGGCAAATGGTGTGTAAAGAATTTTTTTATAACAACCTTAATCCCATTCATTGTGGCAGAGTGGAGTCCATATGGCCTAATCACCCCTTAAATCCCTGCTTTTTAAAACTAAGACCTTGCAGCAAATGAATTTAGAAGGAGATACATGCAAACCATAGCATTTCCATTTTGTGTTTCAAACCTCTTCTGCCTTCTTCTTGTAAGGATACCTAAATCCAGTATGATCCCTTCTTAAGATCTTTGATTTTATTATATTTAAAACAATGCTAGGGAATCAAATAATGAAAGTGAAGACTAGGCATGCATTTTAAAAGTTTGTTTCTTTTTGTTTAAGAGTCACAGAGAGATAGAGATAGATAGAAAATAGAGATAGAGATACAGACATAGAGAGATATAGAGAACTAGAGATAGTCAAGAGACTGAAGCAGGGAGTAAGGCTCTCCTATGTGGAAGACAGGAACTCAATCTCTTGAGCCATTACCACTGCTTCCCAGGGTGGAGTCAGGAGCCAGAATCAGTTACTGAAACCAGCTACTCAGATAGGGGATGTGGGCCTCTTATTTTGTGTCTTTTTGCTACATCAAGTGTCTGGCTCTGAATGTATCTTTACTGAGGGGTAATGTACACAATTCAAAACACTATAAGGTATAAAACAAATTTTAAACATCAAATTTGCAGCAAGGAATTTAGCACTACTCTTCTCCACTAGTAAATAGATCTGTGATAAGGCTCATAGTCTTGAAAAATTTATAAAAGTGTCATAAAATAGTATCTACTGTAACCTCTTCTAGTTGAGAAGATAGGGACGCATAAGTTAATTATTTGTAAATCAGACCTAGCCAAATGCATGTGCCTGACTTTTTAGTAATGATAGCATAAATCTAATCTATTTATTACATGTAATCTACATTAGGAAGATGTGTAAACTCTTTGAATATTGATTTGAATATTTATTTTATCATATTAAAATTATATATCACGGGGGCTGGTGCTGTGGCACAGCAGATTAAACCACTGTCAGCAGTGCTGGCATCCCATATGAGTGCTGATTTGAGTCCTGGCTGTTCCACTTCTGATTTAGCTTCCTGCTAGTGATCCAGGGAAAGTAGTAGAAGATAAGCCAAGTCCTTGGGCCCATACACCCGTGTAAAAGAGCTGGAAAAAGCTCCTGGCTCCTGGATTTGGCCTGGCCCAGCCCTGGCCTTTATGGCTATTTGAGGGAATGAACCAGCAGATGGGAGATCTTTCTCTCTCTCTTTCTCCCTCTTACTCTGTAATTCTGACTTTAAGATAAATAAAATAAATCTTTTAAGAAGTTGTAATCATAATAGCTATCTTATAGCACCATTAAAACATGAATACATAAATATCAACTGCAGAATTTTCTTCATAATATTCTTGTCATGATATTTCTTAATAATTTTCTTCATAATATTCATCAAGATATAATAGATACCACAACTGTAAAGAAACTTATCAGTTAAACACAGGAAATGGTAAAACTTCTCCCCAATGCCTCATCCTTGGCCTCATTACCCCTTTTACATAAATAATTGAGCCATGGGATTATCCTGTGTGTCCTTGAAAGCTTGCCCCTACTGGTATTCCCAGAGTGTCTCATTATTGTGACACTGTAGAGAAATCCTTAACTAAGTCTTTCCATTATCTTGATGCAAATATTACCTTGATGCAAATATTATTAGAGTTTGTAAAAATCAATTCAGTGTGCACACATACGGAACAAATAAAAAAAATAGTAGAATTTTTATTTTTATCTAATGGAAAAATTTTTAAAAATTACCAAATTCTTCAAATAAGTAAACAAAGTGTGTCTTTGGTAATGTATGCGTAATCTTCATTCATTCGTTATTTTCCACAAATCCACAAAATGCTTCTAATTTATATCTATAATCACACTGAATTTTTTTAAAAAGATTGTTTTTTGTTTTTCCCTTTATGCCTTCGTAGAGTTTAGACTATAATTAGAGAGATGTTGGAAGTGAATTAAGCTCTCCATGTAACCAATTAGCATAAGTTGCTTCCATTTCTTGGCTATTGTGAATATGCTTCTTAATGAGGAAGTTGACATTGGTATAATCAGTGTTCACCTAGGTTTATCCTGACACAAAAGAGAAGTAAAAATATGGATTTTATAATTACTTCAATTTTGGTATCTTGTTTTTGTCTGTTCAAGATGCTATGACAGAAATACCATATACTTTGTAGTTTTAAGAACCAAAATTTACTTCTATCTAGTTGCTGGGAAATTCAGGAACAAAATGGTAGCAAATTCAGTGTCTAGTGTTGAGTTTTTTCCTTGTTTAGAGATGCGACCTTCTTACTGAGTCTTCACATGATGGAAGGGTTAAACAAGCCCCCTGGGGCATCTCATTTATAGGCATCCACACCCACGAACTATTTTCAAAAGGCTCTACCTACATATATCACCAACTTAGAGATTAGTATTTCAAGATAGGAATTGGGCGAGACACGAACAATCACTTCATTGCCTTGTTCATCATGAAGCTTTGAATTAGATTATATTTTCAGTATTACAATGAAACATTTTTTATTCTTTTTTTAAGATTTATTTATTTGAAAGAGTTACAGAGAGGCAGAGGTAGAGAGAGACAGAGAGTGAGAGAGAGAGAGAGAGAGAGGGATCTTCCATCCACTGGTTCACTCCCCAAATGACTGCAACGGTTAGAGCTGCACCATTCCAAAGCCAGGAGCCAGGAGCTTCCACTGGGTTTCCCACACAGGTGCAGGGACCTAAGCTCTTAGGCCATCTTCTTCTGCTTTTCCAGGCCACAGCAGAGAGCTGGATTGGAAGTGGAGGAGCCGGGACTTGAACTGTTACCCACATGGAATGGTGGCACTTGCAGGCGGTGGTGGCTTTACCCGCTATGCCACAGCCATAGCACTGGCCCCACAATGAAGCATTGTTTAACTTAGTTGCTGAGGTTTATTTTTTTTTTTTTTTTTTTGGTGCCACCATAAATTTTGTGCCAACATAAGTGACTCCATCATCACACAATATCTGAGTTTCTTCCCATAACCAACATTCAGATGTCATCATTTTTCTCAATTTCCTCTAACAGTTTTTTTTTTCCCCACCCAGGATCCCATTTTTTTTAAGAGAACAGACCAAATATTTTGCAGTGTTTATAATTTGGATTTTGTCGACAATTTCCTTGTATTAGGTTGAAAGTGGGTGTGACATGACATAAATATCAAAAAAGTATAGTGAGTTTTTGCAGTGCTTTCTTTAGGGGAAAAAAATGATGTTTGTTTCACCATTGCTGATATTAGATTAGGTTATTTTTGGCTACTTGAGTAAGGTACTACCTACCATATTTCTCATATTTCTCCTATTTTTAAATTTGTTTTAAGATCTGTTTTATTTATATAAGATAGTTACATAGAGGTAGAGAAACACACACAAACCCACCCATACAGAGATTGCCCATCTACTTGTTTACTCCCCAAGTAGCTATGAAGTTTGGGGCTGGGCAGGACTAAAGCCAGGAGCTTGGAACAACATCTGAGTCTCCCACATGGGTGGCAAGGGTCCAAGCACATGGGCCATATTCCACGGCTTTCCCAGGTATGTCCATTAGCAGGGAGCTGTATTGGAAATGGAACAGCTGGGGCATGAACTCTTCAATTTAAAGTCACTTTTTATTCTTTATAAAGACTGCAGAAGTTGTGGATATTTTCTCAGTGACCATATCTTAGTTATTGTCAAAATTTTACTAAGATATTTAAATAAATGTTATGGGTACAACAAGACCTGTATCCCTAGTGACTCATGCAGATGTTTAAACTCTGTAGTCTTAATAGTTGATAGACTAAGAATAGAGATTAGCATAATTATGGTATCTGAGAGGCTGGTCTCGTGGGAGCTCTTTGAACCATTGTGGGTGTGCCTTCAGAGGGTGGTTCTCAGGAGAGGGTTGATTATTTGAGTTCAAGTTCTACCCAGCTTCTCTCTCTGTGCTTCCTGTCTTACTGGGTATTTGTTGCTCTGCACCTACCATGGCCAGCCTCAGTCAGATGTCAGATTATAGGGCAGTGGGACCCTGAAATGTAACCTGCACACTGGAAATGTAACAAACCCTTTCTTTCCCAAGTCTATTCAGATATTTCAGTTATATAATAAAAAAACTGGATGAATACAGAAACAAATGAATATTTTCTAATGTCTTTCCTACTATATTTACAAATATTTTTGTGTGCCATTTGTAACTATGTTTGTAGTTGAGATTCTACTATATGGCAAGAATTTTCATTCTCCACATATGTACAAAATATGTTCATGTATATATATATATATATATCACCTCATACATACAGATTATATTCAATGAGATATTAAATGATTTTCAATATAGATGGTGAAAGCTCTAACAGAAAATGTTTAGATCCTTTGGAGAATTCCCTGCAAGTGCTTGAAGATTTCTTATGTTCATGACTCAATGGAAATATAAGAATGCTACCTTTTATTTCTGTTTCAGTCTGGAATTCAGCAATTTTGCCAACAATTTTGGTATCTTTTAGTGGAGAATGGCATCTGCTGTGCACTGTCATTTTTATCATTACCTTCAGTGTAACATAACAATGCTTTGTGCTAACTTTCAAGACTTACTTTTCATTTTTGGATGTTATGTTGACTCTGAGGTGCTTGGTGTTAGTTGTATTTATCCTGCTTGTACATTCACCATCCTTGGTCCTATAACTTTTAGCTTTTCATCTCATTTAGAAAACACCGATGCCAAAGTTGTAATATAGCAGGTTCAGCAGCTGCCTGCAACCTTGGCATCCCATGTGGGCACTGGTTTGAGACCTAGCTGGTCCGCTTCCAATACACCTGTCTTCTAATGCACTTGGGATAGCAGCTGAAGAAGGCCCTGATGGTTGGGCCCTTGCATCCACCAAAGAGGAATGAATCAACAGATGGAAGATATCCTATCTCTCTTTCCTCTCTCTCTCTGTATCACTGTCTTCAAATAACTTTCTTCAAAGAAAGAATTATCCATAATCTCTTCAAATGTTTCTTCTTGTTTATTCTTTCTTAACCATATTAGAAATATAAAAATCCATCTACACTTGTTATTGTCCCAAAGATTATGCATTTTTTATTTTCTTAATTTCTTATTTCTTAATTTGTTCTCCTATATGTTTTATACTTTATCTATTTTGATATTGTCCTACAGATCAATGAATGTCTGTTAATTTTATTTTGTTCTTTTGCATCTACTGTAAAAATGTCATTAAACTGTCTTCATGTTGATTTTTTTCCCTGCTTTATATAGCCCATCTAGGAAAGTTCTAATTTTATTTGTCATATTGCTTAGTATGTCATACTGCTTAGTAGTCAAAAAGTTTCTTTTTTTCATAGTTTTAATTTTACTGTTCAAATTCCCCTTTTGTTCATTTTTATGACTAGATTTTGTTTGAAGACCTTGAGTATATTCGTAATACTTGCCAAATTTACTCTCTGTTGCTTTATCTTTTAGATATTAATTTCTGCTGACTTCATTTTTCTTTGAGTGTAAGTCACATTATTTTAATCTTAATTACCCTAGTATTTTTTATTTTATGTAGGGAAATGTAAATATATTTTAGGATTTTTAGTTTTAGTAATATTCCTTTGAAGTATATTGATAGTTGTTCAAGCATTGAATTTAGATAGGTGAGACCCAAACTTCAAATGCTGTTTCCTTTATGATGGGAAGCAATTGAAAATATACTATTTATTTCCAGCTTATATCTACTTCATTTGCCAGGCTCCTTGGTGTCTTCTTTATGTTGGAGAGATCAGTGACTAATTATAAATTTTACGGAGTTTATGTGTCAATGTTGGTCTTATTCCTAATGCAGTTCCTTCTTTCTGGGGTATCTCTCCTTAGTATTCCAAGCAATATACCCTCCACACATATTTATGTTGATCCCATTAACCATAAAGATTAGAAATTAGCCTCCAACAAAACCCTGAAAGCATGCAAATCTCCTCAAGTGCGGTTCTTATATCTCAGTGTTATCCCTGCCTAGTTTTTCCGTAGATAAAGACATCATATTTTTAGAAAATACTGTGTTCAGATTATATATTTGCTATTCATATTTTTATATTTGCTATCTATAGGAAAATTTGTCTATGCAAGTTTATCTGTCTTTACTGCAAATAGGGACTTCAAATTTTCTTTTAATTTTATAGAGTTTTTAAAAATAAAATTTACATAAAATATAAACATATGAGACAGAAATAGAATTGTTCTGCTTGAAAAAAAAGTGGGGATAAAATCCTGCCTTTTCTCAATAAAAGCACACTTGTGACACAAAATCACTCAGGCTACTCCCCTCAATAATTTTGTATTTTCATAGAAAGCTTGCAAATCACTTGTGATATCAAATAATATATACTTAGAGAAGAAGCAAATGACATTCAGATGTATTCACATGTGCCCAGGAAAACTTACATGTTTCTTCACCATATTCAGGAAAAACATCATAACATAACTGAAAAAATGCACAATACTTTCTATACATTTAAGGCTGCTTTCAAAGACATGATCTGCTATTAACAACAGTCCAACAAGTTCAACATATATAATTATTGCCATTTTAATACTGGTACTACTTTATAATTCTACAAGATCTAAGAAAACCCAAGTTAGTGACTATACATGTCAAACACTATGTTCTGATTTACAAATATTATCTCATTTCATTTTCACCAAAAGGTTATGGCATAAATGTTATTATCTTGATTATACAAAATTGAAATCTGAGTTATACAAAGATCTCAATACTTACATAAAGAAAGAAAGGTAGTAAAAATATGATCCACCATCCAAAACTTAGTCTTTATGCTTTTAGCTTTATTATCCTGAGCTTCTCAAAAGAGTTAGTGTCTTCCAAAGCTCTTTTTCAAATATATTGATAATGCATCATATTGCCACTATATTATAGAGACTAAATTTAGTTTATCAATAGTCTTTCTTTTTATTTCAGGTTACAATTTGAGCAATTAATACCATAAAGGCATCCCATAAAAGTGACATTCACTGAGACTTTGAATTTGTGCATATCACCTGGAAGAACATCCTGGGGTAAGGTACATAAAGATCACAGTAAAATTGTTCTGTGCATATTGAAAATCAACAATCAGATTGCAGACAACTGTAAAAGGTGAGGTGGCATCGAGTGTAAAAACCGCCACCTGCGACACCAGCATCCAATATGGGTGCTGGTTCAAGTCCCAGCAGCTTCTTTTCGGATCCAGCTCCCTGCTTATGCTCCTGGGAAAGCAGCAGAGGATGGCCCTAGTGCTAGGGCCCCTCCATCCATGTGGGGACCAGGAAGAAGCTCCCAGCCCTGGTCATTGCAGCCATTTGAGGAGTGAACCAATGAATGGAAATCTCTTTCTTCCTCTGTCCGTCTGTCTGTTTCTTCCTCTCTCTCTGCTACTCAGACTTTCAAATAAATTAAAAAATAACTTATAAAACAAGCATGAGATTGACCATGTGAAATCCGTAGGTCCTCTAAGTCATTGTCTTTATTCTAATTGAGATAGGATTATTTCTCTTCAGTCTTCCACAACTGATGCTAATACTTATCACCAAAAATTAGATAATGAATCTTGTAAAATGTATATATCTTTGGTCTATTTGTTTGATAACAACCTAAGAGCATTATTTTTAGCGTAGGTACAACAAATCCATTAAATGTTTGTTGCAACAACAAGGCACAATGGCTGCACACTTCCTGACAAATTTCTTACGTCTTGTTCTACTTTGTCTCTTAATTTCATTATTGCTTTTGTAGGAATTTAATCCTCTTTCTCTGCTTAAAACTAAGCCACTGAATATTTACTGATTTTAATATTCTCTCCAATGCATACCAAATTGATCTTCTCAGGTAAAATCTAACATCAAGAGCCTAGCTAAGTGTAGGTAAACATGTGGTACTCTGACATCCTAAACAGTGCAAATGAGCCTGATTGTCCTCAAAATTGTATCGTAATGAGTCAGACTTTATAGGTTACTGCTGCTATGAGACTTACTACTGTAAACAGACTTAATAAATAACACGCATAAAATTTTTCTGAAGTTGTCACTCTGGAATGGTAATGCAAAGCAAACTAAACAACAAGTGAAAACAATTTAAAAATAAATAATAAAGTCTAAAGGCTTATAATGATCATGATATTAAAAGAGATTGAGGGTAAATAAGAACTAACCAGGAGAGGTAAGACTAATATTTATATAAGGGTACTCTAGAAAATGGAAAATTAAATTAAAAAATTGGTTTGTTTTGTACAAAAATAAATTCATTCATACAAATAATCTTCCAAAAAGTTTATAAAATGCATATTATGGAAAATTATCTATAATTTTCAAATTTCGGTATCAGAAAAAGACATCTTTTAACTTCATTCCCCTAAAATTATTAAATAATTTATTATGAATAGTTTTGATTAACAAATCATAATTATACACATTTGTTGTGCACAATGTGACAAATGTTTTAAGAATTTTGATTAACCCATAACACCTGTACATTTTTATGTGATGCCATGCAGTGTTTCAACGTATTTATACACTATAGACTGATCGAATCAGACACTCAGCCTTTCTATCTTCTTATTTTTATTTTCTTTGGAGCACACCAGCTCCTCTCTTCAAGTTCTTTATGCAGAAAATGCTTTCTAATCATTTGACAGTTGCCTCACTGTGCTACAGAACAGTACAACCCATTTTGAAATACCTTCCTATGCATATTTGCTATTCTATATACTGTCTGGCTTGGGAAAATAGAGGTGGCTCATGGAGCTTAGGAGACAAATCTGGACTCCCTGGAGGCTCATCTCCTGTGCTTTTATAATAGACTCAGCCCTAGCTCAGAAGGTCCAGGCTAGCTCAATTGACAGTAAAACAATGACAGAAATTTGGCCTAGTAGTTAACCCGATGGTCGTGTTGCCTGTGTCTCATATTGGAGTGCCTGGGTTTGGTAGCAGTCTGTGACTCCTGACGTCAGCTTTCTGATGGTGTGACCCCTCGGAGGCAGTTGTGAGGGTTCAAGTAGTTGATTTCTTGCCACTCATGTGGAAATTTTCACATGTGATCTACATTTTTGGATAACTGTTTTCAGCTTTCTTTTACTTACAACTAATTTCATTCTTCTCTGCATGAAGCTTTTCAATGTTTGTGTAATGTTCTCTCTCCTTAATTTTGATTACAATCACTAAAAGGAAATATTGAGATACGAACAATTTTACTCCACATATTCAAATGAGAAACTGAATGATCATTAAAATTTAGTGAAGAAATTTCCAGGTAAGTACATACATAAAAACATTATCTCACAAATCTATATAATTCTGTGAATTACATTGATCCCCTAATTGAGATATTTCAGAGACAGAAGTTCTAGATTATACATTCAGAGTTTTTAGCTTGCTCTGTTTCAACACTGCAGAGTTCTTATCTGTAAAATAAATATGTTGACAATGTCATTTTCAGTTCTTGAGATAATTACTATAATTAATGTACTGAGAATATATGTTCTTTAACCTTGAAAGTTAATAGCTTCTTTTGTTGCCATTATTATTGTTATTATTCTCTGGTCCAGATTGTGCACTGGCTTAATTCTTGGACTTTGCATAATCATAACTATATGTCAAATGTTTAAAACAATATATAAAACATATTGACTTTTACTACCTATTTCTTATCCAGCTATTCACCTCAGTATATTTTAGTCAAAAAATAAACAAAATTGACATCAATAGAAAATTTCAAATGAATCTGAATCAATGCCATTCTGAATATGTAGCAATAATTACCAAAGTGTTAGAAAAATAGTGTGATCAAATATTTACACCTTCTTTTAACAACTACGATTCAAAAGCTAAAGATTCCCCCTCTATTTCTCATTTTTCACTCATTTTTTTCCTTAAATTATTCACTATGCTATATTTTAATGCATCTGATTTGAAAGTTATAAAAGTTATTTTTCAGCATCTGATTTGAATGTTAAAGAATGCTTTTTTGGGGACCAGTGCATTGGCTCACTTGCTTAATCCTCCACATTGTGGCGTCGGCATCCCACATGGGAGCTGGTTCTAGTCCCGGTTTCCCCTCTTCCAGTCCAGCTCTCTGCTGTGGCCCGGGAGGGCAGTGGAGGATGGCCCAAGTGCTTGGGCCCCTGCACTTGCATGGGAGATCAGGAAGAAGCACCTGGCTCCTGGCTTCACATAGGCGCAGCACCAGCCGTTGCGGCCATTTGGGGAGTGAACCAACGGAAGGAAGACCTTCCTCTCTGTCTCTCTCTTTCACTGTCTATAACTCTACCTGTCAAAAAAAAAAAAAAAAAAAAAAAGAATGCTTTTTGTTCTATGCATTCTGATTAAATATCATTAAAAACCATAATATCTACAAAATTAAATAGAAACATGTATTTTGGAAATATTTAAATTTCTTTTGCTTTTATCTTTCTCTTAATTCAAGAGAAAAGTAATTTTATATGAATATATTGGCCTAATAAACATATGCTTTTGGGGCCAGCGCTGTGGCACAGCAGGTTAAAGCCCTGACCTTAAGCACTGGCATTCCATAAGGGCACCGGTTCTAGTCCTCACTGCTCTACTTCCTGTCCAGTTCTCTGCTATGGCCTGGGAAAGCAGTAGAAGATGGCCCAAGTGCTTGGGCACCTGCACCCACGTGGGAGTCCTGGAAGAAGCTCCAGGCTCCTGGCTTTGGATCGGCTCAGCTCCGGGCATTGCGGTCAACTAGGGAGTGAACCAGTGGAGGGAAGACCTCTCTCTGTCTCTACTTCTCTCTGTAACTCTTTCAAATAATAAAATAAATCTTTAAAAAGTACTTTGATTATTAAACAATTGTGGTAGATTCTTTGATAAGAACTGTATCCTATATATATAACATTATGACAGAAAAACTGATTTCTGTTATTAACCAAAAATAATATTTTATTGCTTAGCAAAGCTTATATCTTCTCATGCAATCAATTTTATTTAATAGATATGTCCTCATTCCTATATCCTGGTATTGTAGAATTCATTTTTAAAATGGAACACGAATTTAAACTATTATGAATATATAAAAGCATATTTGAAACTCAAGATGATTATATAATTATTAATAAATAATAACCATTTATTCATGTGTTCTTCTTTACTCGAACTCATTGTTCATTTATTAATTTCATTGTCATGGCATACTTATAACAACGAAAGGGTTTGTAGTTTGTAACTTTATTTTTCACTGGCAAATAATGCTCTTTCAAAATTTTGTCATTTTAGATGAGATTTAGGTGGTAAAAAAATAGAATTTTAAAAATTCTAGTTCTTAGAAATTTTCTCCCTGCTACAAACACTCAACATCACAGGTAAAAGAGTCATAAACTTGGGACTGGTGCTGTGGCGTGGCAGGTAAAGCCACCGCCTACAGTGCCAGCATCCCATATGGGCCCAGCTGCTCTACTTCTGATCCAGCTCTCTGCGGTGGCTTGGGAAAGCAGTGGAAGATGGCCCAAGTTCGTGGGCCCCCATACCTTCATGGGAGACCTGGATGAGGCTCCTGGCTCCTGGATTCAGATTAAGGGCAATGAATTAGTAGATGGAAGACCCCTCTGTCTCTATTTCTCCCTTTCTCTCTCTCTCTCTCTGCCTCTGCCTCTCTGTAATTCTGCCTTTCAAATAAATAAATAAATAAATAAATCTTTAAAAAAAAGCTATAAATATAAACCACCACACATATGGTTTTAAAAGAGTATATTCTCTTTCCTAAGTGAAAATAACCTCTTTCTGAGAATGAAAGTCTGAAACCAACTTTCATTCTTGATTATCTACAAAAACTACAAAAGCACTTATGTGCCTATTCAACCATCAGATCGGCAGAATTTTAGGGAAGTCCATTCCAGAAATGTATCTTTATTTCCTGATGTGCTTATTGCCAATGCTATTTTAGCTGTTAGAGTATCTCAGAAACATAAAAGCAGTTGGCTAGATGTTCTAAAGATGATAGCAGTAGCCTGCAGCTTACATAAACACTATAGGGTCTGTGGACATAGTCGCAATAAAGCAGAACATCGAAAACACTGCTTATATAAAACTTAATATACTCAGCCCGGAAGATACTTTTAAACATTTGCTAAAATTACTTTGCAAGCAGGCATGTTCACTATAAAATCATCGTAACAGAGAAATAAAGCAGAGGTCCACAATAAAAAGCAAGAAATTCTCTCAAACAGTTTCATTTAAGCATCTAAATAATCACTAGGGTTATCTTGATACAGTTTACAGAATTCCTTTACATGAAGATCTCAATATAGCTTTATGGTATTGATAATTATTTTATTTAATGTTGTGCCTCAAAGCTTTCATGTTTTCAGAAGGTCTTAATGAGTCTCTGACCTATTTTCCTTCCAGAAACGTGTGCTTGTAAATATGTGTTTTTATTATTTTTATATGTAAAAATAATGCACTGGTTATACCCATAATCACACACTTGTATTCTCATTAGCATATTATTAACCAACATTATTTTTCAGATAACATAATAGTATTTGGAGATGAAACACTGTTGAAGCTGGTTAACAGAAATACATTTGTTGTGGTTAAAGAGCTCAGATAAGATATAAAGACTAAATTTCTTGGAACTAAACCACTTGGACATTTTACCACTGAATAAGTGCTTTCTTTTTTTTTTTTTTTTTTTAAAAAAGGTCAATTAGAGGTTAGCCATATACCCCTAGCCTTGTGAATGCCTGTAGTATATCCAGTGCAGCACCTAAGTCATAGGACATATTGATGGGGAAAATGGGTGGATGGAGGCCCAGTGAATACTCTTGCTAACACTGCTTTTATGAGTTTTCACCTTCTTCAATGAAGACTATTTCCTACTGCATTCAGTATAACATGAAAGAGTTTGCTTTTGATCTAGTGCTTGACATATGAGTAACTATGAGAATGTTCACTTTCTTTAATAAGCTGAAAATACAAAAAAGATCATAGATGTACATTTAAAATTTTCATCTTATTTATTTTAAAATATTTATTTATTTATTTGAATGACAGCCCTACAGAAAGAGGGAGAGGCAGGGAGAAAGAAAGTTATTTTCCATATATTGGTTAATTAGCCAAATGACCACAATGGCCATGACAAGACCAGGATGAGGTCAGGTGCCTAGAACTGAATTTGGGCCTCCAAAGTGGGTAGTAGGAGACCAAACACTTGGACAATCATCCACTGCTTTCCCAGGCACATTAGCAGGGAGCTGATCTGAAAGTGGAGCAGCAGGGATATGAACCAGCACTCATACATGATGCCAGCATCAAAAGTGGCAGCTTAATCCACTATAGGAAAATGCCCACCCTGAAGTTTTATTTATTTTAGGGGCAGAGAGATCATAAGAGAGAGACAAACAAATAAAGAGAAAGTGCTCCCATCTAATGATTCTTTCCCCCCAGATCCCAAAAAATTTGGGGCAAGAATGGTTCCATGCCAGAACTTGGGGACTCCAACTTCCAACATGGTTGCCAGAAAGACAAGCACTTAACCCATCACTACTGCCTTCTAGGGTTTCCAATGGCAGGGAGCTGGAATCAAGAACAGCAAATGGAAATCAAGTTCATACATTGTATTGTGAAACAAGGTATCTTAACCACTAAGCTTGACCCTCATTTTCACATCTATTAACTTTTTAAATAAGAATATATTATAGTAGGCTATAGAAATACTTAATCATATTTTGCCAATAAGAATAATGAACATTTTTTTTCTGGAAATATTCACAATGAAAGTCAGGATATACACTGCTGGCCTTCCACATGTTACTAGTACGTAGAATGCAACAGGAGAATAATATATAATTTCTAATAAAAATAATCTCAGTAGTTTACAAAATAATTTTAGGCCCATCAGATGGATGAGGTTGCAATGCTCTCAAGGGAATTGAAGTCTATCACTTGAAGAGTTGATTCAAAGAAGTAGGGTGGAGAGCCAGTTCAAATTAATTGCCTTACTTAGGCTGATTTGCAGGGAAAGGAGGTGGCCACAGTAAATGTAGGTAAGAAAGTAATTGAAGTTTAAAGAATATTTTTTTTAAAATGCCTAAAGAAAAAATACAGTGGCAGAAAATTTAACAAATTCTTAGTGATGTACACTGTCATAACATTTCAGAATCCCAGGAAGTCTAAACAAGGGAAATTTGCAGGCATTCAACATCTCAATTCTGCAGTGTGTTACTAAGTCCTCACTGGTGGGATTAGTGGCAAGGCAACATTAACTCCTTCCTGTGGTGCAGACATGCAGAGATTACCATGGTAGAGCAGCAGAACTTGGGAAAACTCTGTTCACTGGAACCTACATAAGTTCAAGACCGTGAGTGAGTTCCTTGGAAAGACAGACAATATATCTTCATCCAGCAAAGTTCCAAGAAAAGACAAAAGCCACCTGCGTCCTTTGAGGGAGATGGAACATTTCATACCCGGTATTATGCATGGGCTTGAGTCAGAATACTTACTCCATGGGGGAAGAGGCAGATATGCCTGTCTTAAACCCCACACTGAATAGGAAGAAAAGGTTGAGTGCCACATGGGGAGTGTTACGACTGCTGAGAAAGCCTCACCCTTGAGGCACACAAGTTTAGGCACCCAAGTCCTGACATAGACTAAGGTTGGAGCATGAGAATTGAGCAACCCCTCTGGCCAATTTATGAGATTTGCTCCAGGAATCACATGCTTGCAAGCACACACACACACACACGCACACACACACACACAAATACAGCCTGTAAGCATATCAAAGGTTACTGCAATTTTGTAGGCAGCATTATTCCTTGCCATGGTTTCAGCCTCTTCCTCACAGAAGGCTTTCCACTGTAAGAATTGTGGTCTCAACAAAATGCTTTGAGCAGTGTAACCCAGTCAAAATGAGTTTGAAGGTCCGCTGCCCATTGTGTGAGCACCTGTTGCAAGTAGGGAGAGTCAGGGCCTGACTCTTGAGAAGCCCTTTTTAGCATAGTAAGGTCATTTACGGGCGTTGGAATACAGGGACTGAATTCTGCATCTGCTCCGACATTAACAACAAACATGCAAGTGGGATAGGGTTTAGTGGCAATCCTGAGAGCCTGGGGTGCCCGGGGACTGCCACAAACGTGAGGCTCCTCACTGGATGTGAATGGGATGACTCCACATGGGTTATCGCCTTGAGGTCGTCTAAGTTCATCCCATGGATATTTGGGGGGGGGGTGGCTGACTAGGCATTGCTGCGTTGTCCGCTGTCATGTCATTTTCACTGTCAGATCTCTCTCCCCCAAAGTTATCAGCTGTTGCCTGTGAAGCAGCAGCCTGGAGTGACAGGCTCTTATCACTCACAGATTCATTATGTTTGGTGATCTGTGTGGGTTTCTAAGAGGGGGATATCTTTCCCATGTTTGAGTGCTTAAGAGTGACACGCCACGCCAACTCTAGCCAAAGGAAAGACACCCACAGCACTGCTGCCATAGCAAAGCAAATTCTTAGTACCGCAGTGGCTGATGGCATTCTGCAGGGGTTTCCCTACGTTAGAAGAACAGACAATGGTGTATCAGATCGTAATTATGTCCTGTGCTTAGTAGAGGACTTCCTTGATTTGTTAGGTCAAGGCCATATGCCCACATGGTGTCTCTGGAGTGTCACCTCTCTCAAGTGAGGGAAGATGACTTGGTTCCGAATTCTGGGATGATCAGTCCCTTATGTGAATTTGCTGGGTGAACCGAAAGTAAAAGGAGGAGCCAAGAAGCAGCAATATGCTTCTGGGCAGTGTGTGCCTAACCTGGGGTCACTTTGACTGAGGACAAGGACAAGGAAAGGGGCATGGTGGGGGTTTCTGTGTTCACCCTCACAGAATCGAACGGCACACAAAACACCGAGGGGCCTACTTGCTGAAATCAAGGGGGGACCTTTGCTGAGTCCGACATGCTATCTCTCTCTCAGTCACGTTGGGTGCCAGATTTGATGTGGATTCATTCTGAGAGGAGAAGCATGGTGGGGGCAAGAGGCGTGGAGTCACCACACAGACCTCAGGAGTCGGGTGAAAGCAGGCCAGAGGTGAGCAGCCTGCAGACTCATTTATTTCAGTTGGTACAGTAGCTTATATAGCCAAGGCAGCCAATCTGGTCAAGGGGTGGTTTATGCTGTAACAAATCACGGCCTGTTGCTAGGCAGGCTCCTTTGCCAGGTGGGTTCTACTACCATTTCCTCACCAGTGCCATCTTGGCATGGCCTTCTCATTCCACCACACACACAAAACACAATATTACAATATCCTACATGTAGATACAGGTAGAAATCATTAGCAAAACATTAGCAAGTATAATCCAACATCATTTAAAAGGATAATGCTCCATGATCAAACTAGGATTAACCCAAGGATGCATGAATGGTTTGCTACAGTATAGTTAATTCAATTTACTACAGGATAGTTAACTCAATTTTACCTATTAACAGATAAAGGACACCAAAAAAAAACTGACCCTTTAAAATCATTTGAGAAACATAATCATTATCTTTGATGAAACATTCTAAGAAATTTAAGAATAAGGAGAAGAAGACAAAAAAATCCTAGCTTTATATTTGGGATTTATAAATTAAAAAGAAATACCCTACTGCTGGTATCATCTTTTAGTATTGATAACATTGACGCCAACATTAGAGACACAAAAAAGGATGTTTTTCCTAACCTCTTTCTCACACAGAACTGCACTGGAAATTCTCAACAACACTATAGGAGAAGAACACAATATAAACCATAGTGACTTGAATTGAAGAGTAAATTTGTCATTGCAATGATCTTACCTGTGTACACAGAAAATCCCATAAAATTCTCTAAGGGGAAAATTTGATAATTTCTTACAAAATTCAACATGTAGCTTTCACATGATCCAATGGTTGCAATCTTGGATAGATATCTAAGAGAATAAAAAATTGCAAAAGTCATAGAAATGAAGAATTGATCAGTGGATGTCATTGAAGTGGTAGAGAGGGATGGTTATGAAAGAAAACACTGAAGATCCAATGGAATTTTTCAGTGCTTGATAACATCATTGTCAGTGTCTCAAAAGTGATAATGTTGGCTGGCGCCGCGGCTCACTTGGCTAATCCTCCACCTGCGGTGCTGGCACCCCGGGTTCTAGTCCCGGTTGGGTTGAGGGATTCTGTCCCGGTTGCTCCTCTTCCAGGCCAGCTCTCTGCTGTGGCTCAGGAAGTCAGTGGAGGATGGCCTAAGTGCTTGGGCCCTGCACCCGCATGGGAGACCAGGAGGAAGCTTGGATTCGGATCGGCACAGCACCAGCCGTGGCAGCCATTTGGGGAGTGAACCAACAGAAGGAAGACCTTTCTCTTTCTCTCTCTCTCTCACTGTCTAACTCTGCCTGTCAAAAAAAAAAGTGATAATGTATGAGAGTTTGGCAAGATGTTCCCATTGGAATGAAGTGAGTAAAGGGTATAAGAAATCTTTCTATAATGTCTTACAACTGCTTGTAAATCTATAATCCCCTCAAATTTACTACACATCAAATCAACGTTTCAGAATAATAGATGTCATATTGTAAAATTTTCTAGAATTTATTACACACTATTTCTTTTTCAAAATTTAAGAGTGCTTATTACCTTTCTGAATGTTCTTTCTAAATGTTCATTACTACTGTGGCTTATCATATAACATGTTTTAGTTCTGTAATATGTAGCTTGTGTTAGTCACACTATATAATGAAATGTAGTAATCATAAGTCAGATCAACATTTCAATTGTCTTCCTCATTAGATCTACCATAATCTCATATATTTTTGAAAACTATTACCAAATTAAATGCAATATTTTGAAAGAGATACTGCATTAAATATTTAGCATATTCTCAATATAAATTCTCTATTAAATGATACAAATTGGAAAGTTATCAGACATTTCAAATGTATGTTTGGCTATGGGAACTTTTTTTTTAACTTTTACTTAGTAAATATAAATTTCCAAAGTACAGTTATGGATTACAATGGCTTTCCCCCCCATAACTTCCCTCCCACTCGTACCCCTCCCATCTCCCGCTCCCTCTCCCATTCCATTCACATCAAGATTCATCTTCAATCATCTTTATATACAGAAGATCGATTTAGTATATATTAAGTAAAGATTTCATCAGTTTGCACCCACACAGAAACACAAAGTATAAAATACTGTTTCAGTACTAGTTATAGCATTACTTCACATTGGACATTTTTCAGTTATTCTGAAGGATTCTATTGATATTCCAAGCTAGGCTATATAGAAATGTCAATAAAAATATTACATTCGTCCTTTTTAATGTTTATTTATTTATTTGAGAGACAACCAGATTGTGAGAGAGATAAAGGTAATGACATAGATTTCCCAGACACCAGGAGATGGGAGCTCAATCTAGGACTCAGGTGTGGATGGCATAACCGAACTGCTTCAGCAATCACTGACAGCTCTCAGGTCTGCATCAACAGTAAGCCAGGGTAAGGGGCTGGACGTGAGTAGCAAATCCATGTACTTCAATATGGAATAAGAACATCTTAACTGTGTGTCTTCACTGCTATGCTAAACACCTACCACACACCTATTTTCAGTTGGGGTTACATTTCTTTCTTCATGAAAAATGTTGGGACCCGTTAGAACTTCCTAGTTCCTGGCTTCAGATCGGCTCAGCTCAGGCCATTGAAGCCATTTGGGGAGTAAACCAGCGGATGGAAGACCTCTCTCTCTCTCTCTGCCTCTGCCTCTCTACAACTGCGACTTTCAAATGAAGAAATACATCTTTTTTAAAAATCACATATTATTTGGATACCAAGAATAAATAAAATGAAAAAAATTTCATTCCTCAGGATATTATTTTTTTTGAAAGGCAGAGTTAGACAGTGAGAGAGAGAGACAGAGAGAAAGGTCTTCCTTCCATTGGTTCACCCCAAATGGCCACTAAGGCCAGCACTGTGCCGATCCGAAGCCAGGATCCAGGTGCTTCCTCCTGGTCTCCCATGCGGGTGCAGGGCCCAAGCACTTGGGCCATCCTCCACTGTCTTCCCAGGCCACAGCAGAGAGCTGGACTGGAAGAGGAGCAACCGGGATAGAACCTGCACCCCAACCGAGACTAGAACCCGGGGTGCCAGCGCCACACGCGGAGGATTAGCCTAGTGAGCCACAGTGCCGGCAGGATATTATTCTTTTAGCAGTAAAATGAATACACACTCATCTCCTTACTAACAAATTCAAACTAGTGAGAGGGAAAAATATCACTGTAAATAGTGCAATCAAATACCTATAAATCTATAAATTCTTACACACTTGTTAGTTGGTTGCAAAGAAAGTAGTATCAGAGACTCATATATTGATATGTAGCGAGGAAAATAGAAGCAAGACCATTTTGGTTGATGAATGCTGCCATTACCATTGGAGATTATTAACCATGATATGAGTCTTAGTGGTTAAAATGCAAGTCTACACATATAAAGACATCAAACATTCTCATTCTCTTACTTACAACAGGACAAATCTGGGCCAAGAGAAAACCAAAAACTTTCCTTGTAGTTATCAGCGTCCTGAAGCTATAGGGCACAAACCTAGTCTGTGATCCGAAGAGTCGTCAGTGAAGACCTGTGTGTATACAGCAAAACTGCTCAAGGCATAAACTCAGATTCTGATGAATTGCTGAAGACTCTGGATTCGCACATGGATGACAGACTATGTATGCTCCGCTTTGCTTTTGTGTGCTCTCTTCCAGTTACTCACATCGGATCTCACCCTTAGGACTAGATCCAGGCAGCGAAAGGGGAAATAATCATTGGAATCCACACCCACAGCCTTAGACCTGCTTTGCTGAGAAAACGATTTCACCAAAATCCAATTCTGATTCTTTCCGTAGCTGAGCTGAGAATCCTTCCCCATTCCAGTCTCCTACAGAATTCTGAGGACATGCAGTGGGGCTGCTGCAGCTGAAGAAAAGGGGTGGGAGAGAAAGGCGAGGACAAAATATTTCTGAAATAATACTTGTGCTGGTCACAGCCATGAGACATAGGCTTTTTAGCATGAGATTTAATCAGGATATTATCAACACCCTACCCCCACCCTAGACAACACATCAAGGGAGCACCTGCCTGACGTCACAGATTACAGCTGAAGGCAGCAAGGCACAGGTACAATGTAAAACTAAGGGAAGGCTCAGTAAGTAGGTCACCAGAAACTTCCCAAACTGAAACAGAAAGAGAAAATGAATGAAATACAGCAGTAAAGGACCTGCAAAAACTGCAGGACTGTATCAAATGTATAGCTCTATGTATAATTTCAGTAAAAAAGAGTAGAACAGAACAAGCATTTGATGTAATATTAGCCAAGAATTTTGCAAAATTAATGACAGAGGCCAAACTACACAACAAGGAACCTCAGAGATCACTAGTCCTCCCCAGCTGTAGTGGGAAGAAAATCTCACCCCAAAGTCCCACCAATGTTCATGAGAATGAGTACTGCTACAAGTGATGCTACAGTGATGATTAGCCATTTCAAAGAAAGGACATCCAACTCCCCAAGGGTGTACACAGACCCTATGCCAAGCTGGTCAGGGCTGTGAAGTTTATTATACTTTTATTCGTTTAAGTATATCATCTTCCTCTTGGCATAACTTTGTTCCCAGATGAAGTATTTGACAAACCAGAGAGCAAAAAGCATTTATTTTTCTGGTATCACTTTTTTTCATTATATTTCAAGATTTTCAAAAGCTTTCAGATCAAAAAAAACTTTCAAGATTGTTTTTGGTTTCCTAACCATGATAGTAAAGGTCAGAAAAGGCTTGAGTTTTGAAAAGTCAATGCACTACCTTTACTGCTGCCTTTATATAACACCATTTGTGTGAGTCAAGGCGTTGTTAAACATTTCTCAGCTTACTCTCCAGAGTGCACTGACCAAGCTCTAATCTCACGGAAAGGTAAATATAGCTGAAGTGTTTGGAAAGGAGAGCGGAAATCAGTTCCCTGAAGGAGCACTTAGTCTGGTTTTAGTCATGGATGTCAAAGGGCAGGGCTATAAGTGCTTCTTTCTATTACTTGAAAGTGTTCTGAATCTGAGCACCTTTCTTTTTATTTTCTGTTGGGATCTGGAGCGAGAGAGATGGCCAGTGCCCTGGCCTTCCAGAATTTGCTGTCTGAACATAGTTGTTTCTTTGAGTAGTAACACCCTAGCGTATACTTCCTCATAATATTTATTGTGGGTATCTCTAGATTTTTTCAGTCCCTATACCCTGTTGATTATATTTGTGAAACATTTGCCTATACTTAAGGAGTTCCTAATTGAAATACATGCCCTGGTTTTGGAGATACCATGTAGCATATTTTCCATAAATGTGCTATATTCTAGCAATTTCTTTTATGCAGGGCAAAACTTCTGGAGTCAGGAGTTGGAGCCTGCAATCAAACTTAAGCTTTCTGACATTAGACATGGGCAATTTAACCATAAGCCAACTGCTTACCCCTGATTGTTGGTTTTAATATTAGAGCTGTCTAAATATGAGAAGACATCAACTATTTCTGCGGAATCAGAAAAGAACACCTACAAAGTAGCATGTTCTTTTGACAATCAGAGACAGTGAAATCCAGACTGATGATTACACTTGAGTAGGATGAAAGGCACTCCCCTAGGATGTGGGCCAATGAAGATGTAATTATGAGGTGGGTAGCAGAGGAAGAGTCCAAAGCAGTTCGAAAATGATAAAGTCTCTTTTTCCAAATTAAACTAATTACTAATTGATCACATCCCAAAAGCAATCATCTATTATTTCCTTCAGTGGAGAAAGATAAATATGACATAGAGCTCCGTTATTTTCTGATCACAAAGTCTATACTTAGTCAAGCATCATTTGCACAGGTTGATATAATTTGTATAATAATATCCACTGCCATATAACTTATTCAATATGATGAATAATCACTTGGTTACATAAAAATTGGGCATGAATGTAATTTCAAACAATCTTTAAGGTGACCATTTATTTTAGAGATTTTTAGTATGTTATTTCTAGTAACATTAACAATGCACAATCTTCTTAAAGAATCAAGGCATATGGAACTGCTTCATGGTCATCCCTTCATTCTTTCTCTCCCATTTCCACACTCCTCATTTTGCAATGTGAAATATCAAGCATTTAAGGGGAATACTGGAGCCCTTTCTGTATGTCAACATTAAATCTTGGGCTTAGACATTGTTCATTTGATCATGGATATTATTTTGTTTTTGAACATCATTATGTTGTGAAAAATTAAAGTCCAGCTATTAACCCACTGTTTGAACCCTGTTTGCATAAAATTTAAAAGAAAATCTCTTTAAAGCTTTATATTAATTAAAATCATTATTTATAAAAGAAAAATACAGATATGTATCTTTTATTTATTTTTTTGGAAAGGAGAAAAAAATTATTAATTGACCTAATGTAAAAAATGCTGCTGACATTTTGAATAGTATTACTATTTCTTGATAAAGAAGAATTATAATAGGATGCATATATTTCAGCTAGCCAAGGACAAACTGTCCTTCTAAGAATATTTGCATAGCCCATACATGACATAATTATCATACCCTGCCATATGCTTCTTACGTATGGTAAGTAAATGTGGGGAGCAAATAAAGCAACTTGTTAGACAATGATGAAGAAAAATGGTATTTTAGGCTCCTGGACAGCAGTGCCAGTGAACAAATGATTTTATTATACAAGAGTGTTGTAGTTGAAATTCTAGATAAAGGAGACAGTGTGCTATGAAAGACAAAATTACATAGCTGAGTTCATGTGATAAATACAATTAGAGCCCAAATTCTGCTAAAGTAAAAAATATATGAAGTGATTGTGAATTACGTTTATTTGATTCACTGCTTTTTCCACTTTACTACCTATTTGCTCTGAAATGAAATCAGATGAGAGAAGTAAAATCTAAACTGATGAAAAATGCTTTCATGCTTTTCTACTCTACAAAATCATAACTTTCTATCAAGCCTGTGCATGGGTCATGACACTCTGTTATAGCAAGAGCTTCCAACTTGAATACAAAGCTAAGAAGGATCACGTTGTGACTTCATAAAAAGAACAAAAACAATACAGAAAATAGGTTGATCTGTTAATTATTTTAATCACTCAAAGATATGAATGACACATTTTACATCAAAACAGGAAGAATTGGACATGAGTAGTTTTTTTTTGTTTGTTTGTTCGACTTAATACTATTGGTTGAATTCTGTAATTAATACACAGTTATTTTTAAGTGTTGAAACTTAACTGAAAAGTGATCCCTGTTAAATAGAAGAGTGGGAATAAGAGAGGGAGGAGATGTACAGGTTGGGACATGCTCAATCGGACTTGCCCCAAATGGCAGAGTTAGAAACATACCAGGTGATTCCAATTCAATCCCATGAAGGTGGCATGTGCCAATGCCATCTCACTAGTCCAAGTGATCAATTACTATTCACAATTGATCCTACTGGTAGGTCTAAGAGTCAAAGGGATCACACAAACAAGAGTAGTGTCTGAAAATACTAACCGATAGAATAAAAAAAATGGAGAGAATGATCCAACATGGGAAGTGGGATACACAGCAGACTCATAGAATGGCGGATGTCCTAAACAGCACTCTGGCTCAGAATCAGCCCTTAAGGCATTCGGATATGGCTGAAGAGCCCATGAGAGTATTTTAGGCATGGAAAACCAAGACACTCTGGGGGGAAAAAAAAACAAAAAACACAACAACAACAACAAAAAAAAACAAACCTAAATGAAAGATCTCTGCAAGTGAGATCCCAGTGGAAAGAACAGGTCATCAAAGAAGGAGGTACCTTTCTCTGAAGGGAGGACAGAACTTCCACTTTGACTATGACCTTGTCTAAATATGATCAGAGTCAGGTGAACTCAAAAGGCTTCCACAGCCTTGGCAGCTCATGACAAGAGTCTAGGGTGATTACTGACGCCATAAACAAGAGTGTCAATTTGTTAAGTCAAAAACAGGAGTCACTGTGTACTTGCTCCTCATGTAGGATCTCTTTCCTTGATGTGTTGTCCAATGTGAATTAATGTTATAACTAGTATTCAAACAGTATTTTTCACTTTGTGTTTCTGTGTGGGTGCAAACTGTTGAAATCTTTATTTAGTATGTACTAAATCGATCTTCTGTATATAAAGATAATTGAAAATGAATCTTGATGTGAATGGAAGGGGAGAGGGAGCGGGAGAGGGGAGGGCTGCGGGCGGGAGGGAAGTTATTGGGGGGGAAGCCATTGTAATCCATAAGCTGTACTTTGGGAATTTATATTCATTAAATAAAAGTTAAAAAAAACAGTTATACAATTTAGACTCCAGTATTTATAGAATTGAAAATATTCTCACAATATTTTATAGCATATGAATATATACTTCAAGGAAAAAGGGGTTACATATATAGAAAATTTGAACAAGTATTTAACATAAATATCTTGATACTAATTTAACTGAAGAATTATCAATTATGAAGACCTAAACTGTTAGATTTTCAATTTCTTTGACTACTTTAATCACTGTGGACAAACAATACTCAAATATATTTGGAATTTTAAGTCACAAATAACATGAATAGCTAATCTAATAATAATAATTAACAAATACCTAAATATCAATATAATTATTTATGTCTAAACTTAACCTATAGATTGTATTTATTCACACCTACACATTTATTCCCATTATCAAATACAAAAAAGTATAATATGTATTTCCAATTATAATTTTTATAATATAATTATATAGGAATAACAATATAGAGAGGAAAGAAACAGCATCATTATTCAGACAATGAGGATTTGAAACTATTAAAACATGCTGTATAGTTGGAATAAATAGTTTTTTAAAGCTATAAAACAAATGTAATATGTTAAGTAGTGACAATAATGGTCTTGGAGATAGAAAATACAAAAAAACCAATGTATAAGAACAAGAGCAGGGCGCTGGAATCATGGCATATTGGGTGAAGCCATCGTCTATGATGCCAGTATCCCATTTGGGCCCCAGTCCAAGTCCCACTGTTCCACTTGCCATGCAGCTCCCTGTTAATTTTCCTGAGAAAGCAGCGGAAGATGGCTCAAGTGCATGAGCCCCTGCACCTACATTGGAGAACAGGAAGAAACTCCTGGTTCCTGGTTTTGGACCCACCCAGCTCCGGCCATTGTGGACATTTAAGGAGTGAACCAGTGGGTGGATGACTTCCCTTTCTTTCTCTTTCTCTCTCTCTCTGTAAACTCTACCTTTCAAATACATACATCTTGAAAAAAAAAAAAAAAAGAAAAAGAAGAGCATGGTAAAATCAAGCAGAGATTATATTATTTGCTACAAATATTTAAAACCATTATACACAATTTATTTTTAGTTCATTGAACAAGAGTGGCTTACATTTCTGAATTTATATTTATATATGTATACACACATGCCCACACAGTCAGGCATCACTTAATGACGGGAGTAAATGGCCAGAAGTGTATTGTTAAGCAAACATCCTATGTGTGCTTACACCACTTTAGGTGCTGTAGGTCAATCACTGAAGTGATCTCTTGATGCATTTATAGAAACAGTAAACAAAGATATATAATGCTGCTTGTGGCATAACACAGCACACTGTTTTACAGTAAACTTAAAAACAAATAGTAGCAAGGCTATGGTCTAAAACAGCATTATAAAATACAGCATGTAAATATAGAAGCCAGGAACATAGTCGTTTATTTCAAGTATTATGTCTTTTTTTTTTTTTTTTTTTTTTTTGACAGGCAGAGTGGACAGTGAGAGAGACAGAGAAAGGTCTTCCTTTGCCATTGGTTCACCCTCCAATGGCCGCTGGCGCACTGCGCTGATCCGAAGCCAGGAGCCAGGTACTTATCCTGGTCTCCCATGGGGTGCAGGGCCCAAGCACTTCCCTGGCCACAGCAGAGAGCTGTCCTGGAAGAGGGGCAACCGGGACAGAATCTGGTGCCCCGACCGGGACTAGAACCCGGTGTGCCAGCGCCGCAAGGCAGAGGATTAGCCTAGTGAGCCGCAGCGTCGGCCTAGTATTATGTCTTATGCATACTTACATGTGCTATATGATTAGAAGCACAGTACGTTTGTTTATACCAGCATCACCACCAACACATGAGTAAATATATTGTACTACATCATCACCAAACAGCAGTTTTTTAATTCCAGTATAATTTTCTGAGACCACTATGGTATAGCATACTCCATCATTGACCCAAATGCCCATTACCCCATATATGTATGTATGCATGTATATATATATATACACACACACACACACACATATATATATGTATAATATGCATCTGTGTTTGTAGTAGTGTATATTTTGTTGCTGGTGCAAAAAGCACGATGGTGTAATTAAATGTTTGATTTCTAGTTGCTCTTCTATCATCCTAAACATTTGATTTCTATTCCTGTCACTACATCATTTAGCAGATCTGCTTGCCAGCCCTCAAATTCAGGTAGGTGTTTCAGTCTCAATTTACAAGACATTGGGGAATCTGCCCCTTCCTTTTGGAAAGAGCTTTCCATATTGTTAAGCAATGTTTCACTTAGAATTTCTTTGATAGAAAATAGTAGTATAATCAAACTAGCTTCAACAGAAGTTGGGACGGACCCAAAGTGTTGTAACCGTGTGCACTTGACAGGCTTTTGTTAATTTTTACTTAATAAAAGTGATCTCACTCTTTGCATAATTATGTTCTATAAAGTTACCACAAACCCTGAACTAGCATAAGAAGGACTATTGTTCTCTAGGACAATTCAGTTTTTAGGCTCCTGGGAGCTTCTGTTCACATTTTCAACAACCCATTAACACAAAATCTGGATTTATGTTTTTCTGTTTAAAGCTACTGGGTTTAATATGTATTATTTCATTAACATTGAACTCAAGTAGAAGCTTCCATAACTGATGCCCGAAGAAAGCATATCAAATATGCTTTTTTTTTTTCTTTGTAAGGCACAATTTAACTTTCTTGCGTAGATAAACACTAGTACCATTATACTCAGAGGCCATTGTAAACAGAAAAATCATCAACAGCAATCACAAAAATCTGAAAATCAGTGCTCCCAATAGACCACAAAAAGTTTACTGTTTTTGGGCATGAGAGCTTAAAGAAAATGACAAAGCACCACCTAGCTCAACATCAGGTGGAATTTTTGCTTTGGGCTAGTCAAACTTTTTACCATCCTGGGCATTTTTGCAATTGGCCAAGAAGGCACTATAAATATTGTGTGGTTACAAATAAACTTCAGCAAGTCAAAGAACTTGGAAGTATAAAATTTATAGATCACAAGGATTGAATGTACATTATAGAAAATGAATATTGAGATGTAAATACAGGTTCAAATAATACACCTTTGAGAGTCAGCCTGTGTCTAACATTTAACCTTCCCCTTATTGAATCTGACTGAGACTCAAATAGTTGAAGCAATTTTGTCATTATCACATAATTGCATGATTAATATAACAGATAGTAAAGAAAACCCACATTTGTTTCTGCTACATGTTACTTTCAAAGGCTCAGTGTGAAACACAGAGAAACATTTTTCGGTCAACAACAATAAAAATGTACAAATGTGTCAGAATTTTGCAATGTTAACCTAGTTATGCCACATATTAAACTTATCACTCATATAAATGGAAAACAAGGACGAGGATGGATATACAGATAATGGGACTCATCTTGTCTATGAAAGGAGAAAGCTGGAAAGCAGACAATAGGTTACAACATAGATTTATGCTGCTTTTGTCTGGTAAAAGTGTTTCAAATACAAGAAACCTGGATATATGAGAGATGATTCCTAGTGCATGAAACAATATGTTCAGAGACTACATAGCAAAACCATAGAGGTTTATTTTAGTAACTATTGTTGTTAAAACATACACAGTGCTTCACTTAGAGGGCTTATTAGAATCAGTTTTCAGTTTTCTGCATAACAAGGGAAATAATTAATATAAAATTCTATCCAATTTTTGATTAAGTTGTATAAATCTCTTTAAGGTGGAAAAGTGAATTATGTATATATTCTATTCATTTTCATTTTCTGTGTTTTAAAGGTCTTAATTCACTGAGGGTATCTTGAGCCAACTGAAGAATAGTAAAACAAATTAAATACTTTCTTTCTTCAAAGGAATAAACTTGGGTCCAAGAAATAAGATAATTTATGTGGTGCTGATGGTTAAGCTGCCACTTGAGAGTCCTGCATCCTATATTGGAGTGTTGATTAAAGTCTCAGGTATACTACTTCTGATGTAGCTCTCTGGTAATGCACCTGGGAAGCACTAGATGTTGGCACAAGTACCTAGGCTCATGTCACCTACATGGCAGGCCAGGAGGAACGTCCTGGCTCATGTCTTTGGCTTGACTCATCCTTGACAGTTGTGGTCCCTGGAGGAGGGAAGCAGTGGATGGAAGATCACTCTCTGCTTATGTTTCTGTCCCTGTTACTCTGCCTTTCCAAGAAACAAGTAAACAAATATACCTTTAGGGAAAAAAGATAAATTTCTATTTAGATTATAGATAATCACCTAGGATATAAGTGATAACCCTCTGCAATTGTTTTTAGGCCCTCACAAAACTAGAGAGGCAGTTTTCCAATTGTGAGTTATATTCACTGTGCATTGGTAACCACTTCAGCTCACATAGGGCTGTAACTTTTATGACTTGTGCAAGTGAAATGAGACAGAACACTCAATAAGCTACATGAAGGGGGTTTGTACTTATAAATAGACAGCAAAGAAAATTAAGATTAATGACGAGATGATTCACCAGCTTTAGAAAGCTACTGATGGTGGATGGAGTTTTGTCCGTACATGCCCCTCTTATAACTCAGTTGAGAGGTCTCAGAAAGCAGCTCAACCTGGATTTTACAGCCTGTAAAAACTTCCATCAGTATGGGATACCCTATTCTAGGAAGGAAAAGACAAAGCTAATTCCTTCTTATATCAGGGTGCTGTGCTCTCACTACATTCCACAGCTATGTTTGTGAACTATGAGCAAGACACTGAGGAGAACTGGATTGGCCCCCCAAGAAATGCCTTGCACCAGTTCACAACTTAGTTGTTCTCTCCTCTGACACTTTTTCTGTCTTCCATCTGACTTACTGACTAGCCTAAACATGCCTTTGGTAATAAGATCCGTATAACTAAATTCCATACACAGTCGCTGAGTGATCTAGATGCTACATTATCATCCCCCAACCTCATAGTGTTGTTTATGCCTGTGAGTTTGCACACCAATTAAACTGTAAGAAAGATTAGATAGAGGACAGGGATAAGGCATGCTCCATTGGACAGGGAATTCCAAAGTCTGAAGTCATATTTTGGAAGAGGGGGTACAGGCTCTTTGTGGGTGTATCCTCTCAATACAACGGAGAATAGATGAGTCATGGCTAAGATTTCTGCAACCCTGTATCAAGAAATGAGGTCCATCTGATTGCATTACAAAATGGCATTGTCTAAGTGTCTTCCTTCATGTCCAGTGTACTTCTCAAATTTTTTTCTAATCTCATTACCCGAATTTGTTTACTTAGTTTACATTTGTATTGTTTCTCCATTTGGAAGTAGCAGATACTAATCTTAAATTTTTGTGTGGACTCATTGATGCTTACATTGTTCTAATTAGATATTTTTTCTTTTATTAAATGCCTGTCTTATTCAAATATTTATTTTTCTTTTAGTTAAGATGATAAACATAACATTGATCAATGAGTACATAATATAATGTATTTCCAACATTGATGAAAATAATTGACATATTTCTTTACATGAAAATTTAAAACATTGTGTAATGATATATTAAAAATAAAAAGACTAACTGAAAAGATTAGCAAAATAAATAAATCAATCTTGAGCTTAGTTACCTTAGATATAGAGGATTTGCAAATGAATAATATGAACATTAAACTTCAGAAAAGTAGAGAAGAGAAAAATAAATGAATAGTCAAAATGCAGAATAATATCTAAATGTATATGAAAATGTGATGATCCATTCAGTATTACTAATCATAGAAATTGGAAAAGGGAGACAAGGAGGGAAAAAGAAATAAAAGAAAATGAGGTGGAAGATATAGAAGGAAGGAAGGGACAAAAGGAGAGACAAAGAAAGAGAAGGGAGAAGGAGGAAATTAAGGAAAGAAAGCTATCTTAATGTCTTTCAAACTGACAAATTTCTTAAATATGGTAACATAGAATGACTAGCTGAAATCAGCATTAACAGGTTGCTGCAAATGTTAACACAATATTTCCAGAAATCAATTAAAAAATATGAGTTAGTTAAGCCACTGTACTCATCCCATGTCTAGAAATCATATCTAAGTAAAAAAAAATAATTAAATTGTACAGTATATGATAAGGAAGCAACTGAAAAGACCATGAAGTTCTCATATTAGAAATGATGAGGCCTGGGGAGAGGATTCCAAGATGGCAGATTAGAGAATGACATACAGCACTAGGCCAGGGATGAACAGAAAAAAAAAAAAAAAAAAAAAGTGCGGAACTGCAACAGCTGAGAGCCAGAGCAGCAGGCAACTGGGAGATGGAGGTGAGGCTGGACTGCAGCAACCGTGTGACAGAGCCAGAGGGACAGCGTGGTGTGAATCCAGACTGGAACTCTGGGTGCTAATAATTGCTAGCAGTTGCCCGCATATCCAGTGGAAATAAAGGAGGCACGTTTATCTCACCTCAGCTTCCCCACAACAATGCCTGCTGCCCAACTGAGAAAGGGCAAGAGCCATTTTGGGTGAGGCTGGGATCTAGACTATAAAGCAAGTCTCAGTCTCAGCAAATCATACCATGCATCTTTTCTGACCAAAATGGAATGAAGCTGGAAATCAACAACTCTAGGATCTTTGGATCATATGCAAACACATGGAGACTGAACAACATGTTCCTGAGAGAACAGTGGTCATAGAAGAAATCAAAAGTGAAATCAAAAATTTTCTGGAAAGAAATGAAGGTGACAATAAATCAGCATATTAAGGAGTTATCTGCACCTCCAGGTTCGTTGCAGCTCAGTTCACAAGAGCTAAGTTATGGAATCAACACAGACGTCCATCAGCTGTTGATTGGACAAAGCTGTTGATTGGGGTACTATTTAGCTGGAGAAATATAAATGAAGTCCTGTCTTTTGAAACAAGATGGATGCAACTGGAACCCATTGTACTTAATGATATAAGCCAGTCCCAAAAAGACAGGAAGTAGTACAATGTTCCTAAATCTGTGTATATGAAATACAAGAAACCTGCATAACTTAAATAAAACAAAAAGAAAAAAGAAAGAATAATTAATCAGATGCAGATTTTACATCAAAATGAGTAACTTCACAATGGCATAAGTTTTTTGCTATTTCATTTGTTCAGGAAATTCTCCAAATATATGTCACCTTAAAGAAGACATTTTTTGAGATCATTAAACATTGGAATTTTAAATTTAAATGTTTTATAGAACTATACCAAAAGGATTGAGTTGCGGTGTGTGACACAGTTCAGCTGATGAGTTTAACTAGATCTCAGTGCAGTCAATGCATCGACTGTGATTAAGTTACTACTTTTCAAAAATGTGATGTGTGTTTATGTTTGCTATTCTTGCATTGAAGTCATTGTCCCAAGCACCTCTGAAGCACCTCTGTGCAATGCCTGGCTCCTTATGAATCACCTCTTCCCCTCAGTAGTCTGAGTTCTGCTCGTAGCTATCTCTTTGATTGGGTAATTTCATTCCTGCAGTTAATTGTTTTGCAATGCTATCCCAGAAAGGCTCTCTTTTGCAGAAATATTTAATGTATTTGCCCTTGACTAAGTGGAATTGAAGCTTCTTTGGAACAGATCTTCCTAAGGATATAAGGAAATCAGATGTGACTCATCACTACAATGGGAGAGTGATCTCAAAGGCATTTGGAGAACTTCAAAGCTTCTAAGCCCAATGCAAGTCCAGAGAGCATGGACTTTAGTGCAGAATTATTGTACTGGAGGGGCCCAGGGCTCCAGAAGAGCCCAGGACATCCAGGAGGCATAAATTAGCTATCCAAAGTCTCCTCACATCTTTGCTCCCCACAGAATGGTACGATATACCTTGGCAACCCTAGCTTTGGCTCCAGAGGGCCCAGGTTTGCCTTGAGTCATCATTTTAGAGGGCACAAGAAGTCATATTAGGTGGCAATCACGTGGTGCTAACTCCGCAGGCACATAAAACACATTAGCTGTTGGAGTATGTCTTCCTCCACCTAGATTTTAAAGAATGCCTCAGATAGTCTCAGAGCCAAGTCAGAGAGCAGTCCCAGGGCTGGGACTATCATGGAATGTCCACATTAGGACAATGCTTAGCACAGCTGTACAGTCAGGGCCACTTCCAAGACTTATAATTGCAAAGACAGCATGCAATGCTAGCCTAAAAAATCCTCACTCACCCGACTCCATCTTATGAAATCTGGACCACTGGCTGGACCTCGTAAAGCTATTGTGTCAAAATCCTCTGTAGTTTTGGGGATTCTAGCCCTATTCCAAAATGTCTAGAAGAAGGGCACAATGTCAAAGAAGATTATTCTCAATATTTCATATTTAATGTTGTTTTCCCTTTGGGGTTTTGGAATCGTTTGGAATCTCTTATCTCTCCTGTTTAGCCTGTTTCTTCTTTTTTGGAATGCAAATATTGATTTACATTTATCCTAGCACTGAAATTTGGAAGCACATAAGTTGTTTGATTTCTCGGTCTTACTGTTGTAGAACAATTTGCTTTTTAGCAAATTTCATCTTTGGTCTCAACATACCGGTTTCAGATGATACTGTGGATTTAAGAGTTGGTTCAGGAGCAAGTTAAGGCTTTGGGGGTGCGGGTTGTCTGGCTCTGTGGTATACAGGGTAAAGCCACACCTGCAGTGCTGGCATGCTATATGGGTGCCAGTTTGAGTCCTGGCTGCTCCACTTCCAATACAGCTCTCTGCTATTGCCTGGGAAAGCATTAGAATATGACAAAAGTTCTTTGGGCCCCTGAACCCATGTGGGAGACCCAGAAGAAGCTCCTAGCTCCTGCTTTTGGATCGGCACACCTATGAAACCTAACAGCATGGTTGGGGGTAAGGAGGAGGAGGAAGATGATGAGGATAAAGATGATATTGATGAAGATGATGAGGATGAGCACAGTCATGATAATGAGAAAAAGCTTGAAAAGAAGCAAAATGAAAGAGAAAATGACCATCTATAAAATAGCTCCTGAAACCAAATGAAAAAGAGGATAGAAGCCACAGGACCAACTATATTTTCAATGTGTTTGTTGGACTTCTGAATTCTAAAAAATCTACTGAAATAAAAAGTGATATCAGTGAGATGTTTGCTAAAAATGTTCTTGCTGTTGTGAATGTCAGAATTAGTATGAGTAGGAAGGTTTGCTATGTGGATTTTCAACTCACTGATTTAAAAGGCTTTGTGTATAAAATTGAACCAGAGAAACCCAAAGGGAAAAAAGAACAAGAAGAATCAAGATGCAAGAATACTTTTGGCAAAAATAGCTCCCTTAAAAAGTGTTAGGAAAAGAGGTGCAGAATAGAGAGGAGGTGGTACAGTCAGACCAAATTTATTCAGAGAAAATAAATTTGTAGAATGGGGGTATGGGGTATGAAGGCAATAGGGCATGAGACCCAACTGAGATTCAAGGGCAAAGAATCAATTGCGTTGTTTATCTACCTTTTGGGCAATGAGTGAGAATGGCTGAGGCTTATTTCTTGGTTCTATCACAAAGTTACTGAAGGGGCTGGCATCTCATCTCATGACAGGTTCAAGTCCTGGCTGCTCCATTTCTGATTTCCTGCCATGGCCTGGAAAAGCAGTAGAAGATGGCCCAAGTCCTTGGGCCCCTGCACCCATGTGGGGGGACCCAGAGGAAACTCCTGGCTCCTGGCTTCGGATAGGTCCATCTTTAGCCATCACAGCCATTTGGGGAGTGAACCAGTGGATTGGAACACCTCTCTCTCTGTCTTTGTCTCTCCCTCTCTCTGTGACTCTGTGCTTCAAAAAAATTAAATAAATCTAAATCTTTTTAAAAATGAAGCTACTCAATATGAATTAAAGATGTGTTTGAAGAAGTTGTCATCAGAGTAGTCAGTGAGGATGACAAGTGAAAGGATTGCTTATGTTGAATTTAAGACAGAAATTGATGTAGAGAAAACACCTGCAGAAGACAGGCTTAGACATCAACAGGTGATTCCTTTCTCTGTAATACAATGGAAACAAAGGACAAAGTTAAGGCTACAGAGATGGCAATAATAGTAGTTGGAGTAGCAAATCAAAAGCTTATTTTAAGTAACCTCTGTCATAGTACAACCGAAGAATCCTTCAAAAAATCTTTGAGAAAACAACTTAGATCAAAATTCCTAGAACCAATATTTCAAACCCCAAATCTAGACATTTATAGAATTTGCTTCATTTGAGGATGCTAAAGAAGTTTTTTGTTTTGTTTTGTTTGATAGGTAGAGTTATAGACAGAAAGAGAGAGAGAAATTTCTTCCTTCCATCGGTTCACTCCTCAAACGGCCACCACAGTTGGCGCTGCGATGATCTGAAGCCGGGAGCCAGGTGCCTCCTCCTGGTCTCCCATGGGGATGCAGAGGCCCAAGCACTCGGGCCATCCTCCACTGCGCTCCCGGGCCACAGCAGAGAGCTGGACTGGAAGAGGAGCAACCAGGACTAGAACCGGCGCCCATATGGGATGCTGGCACCACAGGCAGATTAACCAAGTGAGCTATGGTGCCGGCTCCCCAAGAAGTTTTAAGTTTCTGTAATAAAAGAAATTGGAGGACAAAGTCATGAGACCAGACTTAGAAGCAGCCACTCAAGACCTTGTTTGCCAAAGGTCTATCTGAGGATACTACAAAAGAGATATTAACAAATTGTCTGTTTGGTTGGTTTGTGCAGTAAATGAACTTCCAAAGGATTTGGCTTTGTGGACTTCAATAGTGAGGAAGATTTTGACAAAGCCACAGAAGATAGTAAAACTGATGGAAACAAAGTTACCTTGGAAGATCAAGCCTAAGAATGAAGTGGGCTTCAGGGTGAGTGCAGGAGGCAGAGAAGACATAGGAGACTACAGTGACAGAATAGGAGGCGAAGGCAAACTTGGTACCTGAGGTGAAAGAGGCTTTGTAGGGAGGAGGGAGGTTTTGAGCAGAGAAGGAGGTGGAAATTACAAGCCGCAAGGAAAGAATATGGAGTTTAAAGTCTCTTCTTCTGTCCCTATCCCTCCCTCTTCCACTTAAAACAAAGGACTCTTGGGTGAGTCCTCTGTGACCTGGTCAATTACAAAGCCTTCTGAGGACATGCCAAGACAGTTGTCTATTTGGCAAATCCTGTAGAAAATACTTCAAATGTAATACCTTGGTGGCACTGACTGGATGGATATTCAGATAAATTTCAAAGACATGAAGACACAAATTTCAAAGACATAGAGCTAACCTTTATCTGTAAATTTTTAACTTATATTTCATTCCATCACAAACTTTTTTCTCTATAAATCATCTTCTTTTTAACTGGGGTGTTGTAAGGAAAAAGAGAAGCTTTATCATTATTCTCTCCTCAGTCATCTTTGGACAAATTAAAAATCCTAAAGTCTAGGATAAATAAAAATCCTAAACAGACATTTTGAAAGATACTTTATTGTCAATGGAACCTACACAACATATAACAAGCAGAGTAGGGGCATTTCTCACTCGCCATTGTAAAAAGACAGCTAGGTATCAATTTCTAGAGAAATGAAATAATATGGACAATTTTAACGAACTGCTCAAACTTTTTTCTCAAAGTGACTCCTCCCTTGCCAGAGATACTGATTAGCCATCCAAAAGCAATTCATCAAATAACTAATGATTGTGGCTTCTGCTTTGGAATAAGAACCACCTTTTTAAATACATGTTTGAATGTTTTCTTTAATGTATTTTCAGAACTAGATCCTTTTGTGGTTTTCTCAGAAGCTTCTTTTTCTTGTTTTTCTGAATGATTTGTGACCTTTCCATACTGGGGTTAATGATTTGGAGTTGTTTCCACCATAACTTTGACTTTTCCAACTCTTGAGTCTACATTTTCCTCCATAGTTAGTAAGTGCTGTACACTGGTATGCAGAGGCCCTGGACAACACTTCAGGCCAAGAGAGATGTTATTTTACAGTTTCTGTAAGAAAACCATTGGCCATACAGATATTTTCAAAGTTGCTTGTGATACTTGAATTGGGAGCACTTCATAATTCATAACCTCTCCTTCGATGATGTGTAAATCACCAATTGCACTATTGTGTAAACTGACCATTCTTGAAATAACTTGTACTCATTTTCATCACTGTTCACTTTAAAGTGATAATCTTTGTTGACCTTTAGTTCTCAACTCTGGAACATCAAGGGGTTCATGTCCATGCCCTTGAAGTGTTCCAGAGGGTGGTGGCATGCACTTAGGTTGGAGAGAAAGAGGATGGAGATCAATGACTACTCCAAAGCACAGCCATTCAAGATGGAATCAAGACAAATATAAAGAGAATTGGGTCTTTTCAGAGGTGATGAGATCATTAGGGCTCCTTTCTTGTGAATGAGATTAAACACCTTATAAATGCAGATTCACCCAGATTCTCCCTTCCACCATTTGAAGAAACAGCAATGTCAAGTCTTGGACTTCCCAGTTTACAGGACAGTAAGAAACAAATTTCTGTTCTTTACAAAGTACTCAGTCTGTGACACTTTTTTATAGTAACAGAGATGCCCTAGGGCATACATCTTTAAAATACCAGGGTAGTTATTACAATACATTATTGTCCTTAGCCTCTTGGGCCTCAACTCAAACTCCCCCAGAATTTATTCTATTTTAGCATCAATTTGTATAGTATATGCTGACAATGATTGATGCCAATGTCACATTAGGTAATCAGACAGATATATACTACAAGTATAAGTGCAGAGAAACTAAGTGGTACAAAAGAGTGCATGTCCTGGCGTAGTTATTATTATCCAGACCAAGCAGTTGTCAACCTTCCTATTCTTTCTGTGACAACTGTTGCCCAGTGCATAGAGCATCTGATTTCATCCAGAGGTGCAACATCCATCAAAATCAAGAATATTTTTGAAACAGAATCCACTGGTTCTGTGTTTATCATCGTTTATTCATTCATCAACACATTGAAAACAACTGCATCACCTCATGAGTCCTCTAACTTGCTGTTTTTCCCAGAATGAGTTCTATTTTATTGAAACATGTCAATTCTATATCCCCTTGAAGTTCTCTAACATAAAGCTGCATAACTACAAAATTCTCTGTTTTCAACTTTAACCTTTGTTAATTATTGTGTTGACTAAACTCTGGTTTTGCCCTTGGGGAACTTAAATTCCTCTTCATGTCAAAACTGTCTTAAATGTTTATTTTCTAATTTCCTCTGATCTTAGGATTCATAGGAGAAGGATGGCGTTCTCCTGGTCTGTTACAGACTTTTTTATTTGTAAATATTCTCTATTTCTCTTTCTTTATCATTTGCAGTTTTCTAGAATGGAACACTTTGACACCTGATTCGTAGTAACCCTCTCCATGCCCGGGCTATCATCCTGAGTAAATATGAACATTCTTAAGGGCAATCAGAAAACAATCAAATCCTTAGTTTCATGGTTTAATATGTCCAGGGATATTTTAGATTCTCACTCATTCATTGATTTCTGCATTTTTTGATCCTGTCATTAGCTGCAATACAAGCTCTGTAATATTTTTCTAAATATGACAAATTCAGTGTTTCCACAGACTGATATTATCCACGTGGTTAGTCAGAAACTGAAACCTGTAAATATTTCTTTGTTTTTCATTTGTCATAACCCAGATTGAAAGCCATAATTTTATGAATATAAAATCTCACTAGCTACAATACAGCTCTGTAATATTTTTCTAAATATGACTAATTCAGTGTTTCCACAGCCTGATATTTTCCATGTGGTTAGTCAGAAACTGAAACATTTACATATTTCTTTTTTTTTTATTTGTCATAATCCAGGGTTAGAGTCCATAATTTTATGGATATTCTTTTAAATGTTTCAAAAACTCTTTGTTGCTCTCTTATTATTGAGCCAATCAAGGAAAAAAGCAATGCAGAATGATGCAAACCATCATAATACCTTACCACATCATAATATCCTTACCACAGAACCTGAAAAATACTAATTTTGTACATGAGGTCAAATTAACCTCCCCAAAATGTATCATCATCACTCCCAAGCCCTGGTACAGCCTATCACACTGTCCATAGAAGGTTTTAATTGTTTCCTTCCTTTTCATATTTTGATACCCACACCATTCTCTCATTTTAAGAGATGTCTTTGCCATCAAAATATTAGGCTACACATATTTTAAAATTAAAATAAATCAATACATAATTGTGCTCTTATCCTTCTCACATCAAATCATTTCTCTGTGTTTTGGATTCAAGACCTTTGGTCTCTTCAATAAAACAACATTATTGATTTTTCATATTTGTCTCATTTATTTAATCTCTAATTCTCAATGAAAAATTTGACAGTGTATTTATTAATTCATCTTATATTTAATTAAAATAATTAATGCATTGCTGTCATTCTTTTCTTATCTCAAATTTCATATGAAGCAATTTCATATGATGAATGGTGTCTGTGTCCTTTGAACAATTAAGCAGTTGGTGAAAGGATGTCATTTCAGTATCCATCAACTGGATAGTGATTTCAACAATAAATATAGTTTTAAAGATTTATTTTATTTATTTCAAAAATAGGGGAGAGAAAAGAGAGAGATAGGAAGAGAGAGAGAGAGAAGTCCACTTGCTGCATGGCTGGGGCTGGTCCAGGCTGAAACAGAAGCCTAGAACTCTATCTAGAGTTGGAGAACCAGGTACCTAGACAATCTTATGCTTTGTTTCCAGACTCATTAAGAAGGAGCTGAATCAGAAGTGTAGCAGCTAAAACTTGCACTGTGCTCATCTGGGATGTGAACATTGCATGTGGTATCTTCTCCTACTGCATCACAAGCCAGTCCCTATTATTATATATATATATATATATTTATTTATTTATTTTATGTATTTATTTTTGTTTACTCACATTGTGAATGGTTTCCCAGAGTGTACAATAGCTATCCTTAATTTTCTGATATAGAAACTGTTACTTTGCAGTGATATTTATTGAGAAAAGAGCCTAGTGGCATGAACAAAGTAAATATTTCTGTTTGTAAAACCAAAAATTTAGGAGCTGGTTCTGTGGTATAGTGGGTAAAGACAGACACTGCCTGCAGTGCCAGCATCCCATATGAACACAGATTTGAGTCTCAGCTGCTCCTCTTCTGATCCATCTCTCTGCTATGGCCTAGGCAATCAGTGAAAGATGGTCAAAGTTTTTGGGCCCCTTCACCCTCATGAGGGAACTGGAAGAAGTTTCTGGCTCCTGACTTCCATCCACTGATTCACTCCCCAGATAGCTACAATGGACGGAGCTGTGCCTATCCAAAAGCAGGAGCCAGGAGCTTCCTCCAGGTCTCCCATGAGGGTGCAAAGGCCCAAGGACTTGAGCCATCTTCCACTGCTTTTCCAGGCCATAGTGGAGAGCTGGATCAGAAGTGGAGCAGCTGGGACTTGAACTGGCGCCTATATGGGATACTGGCACTATAGGTGGAAACTTTACCTGTTGTGTCACAGTTCTGGCCTCAGTAATTGTTTATTGATTTTCTACCACCGTTATGTATATTACTGTCTATATTTCTATGTATTTATATATTTAATTACATTATGGTTATATGCACCAAACATGTCATAGAAACACAAAATATAATATGATTACATATATGTAACACATATAAGGAGACTTCAAACTGGTCATTGAAAACTGAATTACAAGATAAAAATAAAAAAGAAAATATTTATCTCTTAAAATGTCAACACATTATTTTTTGCTATCCATCTTTTTTATTTAAATTATACATATTACATATGCTTCATATATAGAAATTTAGTAACGTAATGGCACTTCCCACCCTATCCTCTCTCTAACCCACACTCCAAACCTTCCTCCTCCTCCCTCTCAGATCACCATTCTTAATTTTTGCAATGATCTATTTTCAGTAAATTAATGATCATATAGTTAACCCTACTCTAAATAAAAGAATTCAACAAATAGTATGAAGAGAAACAAACAAAATACTGTTAGTCAATGGAAGAGACATAGTCTATTAAATATCGTCAAGTCTCAAAATGTCTATATAACTTCAATGCTTAACATTTTAGGTACTCTATTAGTTACCTTGGATCAGGGAAAACATATGATACCTGTCTTTTGGGGACTGGTTTATTTCACTAAGTATAATTGTTTCTAGTTGCAACCATCTTATTGCAAAAGACAGGATTTCATATATATTTTTTACTTCTGAGTAGAACTCCACAGTGTACATATACTATAATTTCTTATCCAGTCAACAGTTGATGGACATCTGTGTTGATTCCATAACTTAGCTATTGTGAATCATGTTGCAATGAACACGACAGTACAGATAACTCTTATATGCACTTATTTCACTTGGTTTGGGTAAATTCTCAGGAGTGGGATGGCTAGGTCATATGCTATGTCTATATTTGGAATTTTGAGATATGCCCATATTGTCTCTCACAGTGGCTGCACCAGTTTACACCCACCCAACAATGGATCAGGGTGCCTTTTACCCCATATCCTCACCAACATATATTATTTGTTGATTTCTGTATGAAAGCCATTCTAACTGGAGTGAGGTGAAACCTCACCATGGTTTTGATTTGCATTTCCCTGATGGCTACTGATCCTGAGCATTTTCTTAAGTGTGTTGGCCATTTGAATTTCCTCTTGAAAATGCCTGTTCAAGTCCCTTGCCCATTTTTTAACTGGATTGTTTGTTTTACTATTGTTCATATTTCATGAGCTCTTTATAGATTCCATTTGTTAACCCTTTATCAGTTGCATAGTTTGTCTCTTCACTGTTATCTTTTCACTTTGCTGAGTGTTTCTTTTGTAGTACAGAAGCCTCTCAGCTTGATTTGTTAATTTTGGCTTTTGGTCCCACAGTGGACCAAAATCTCAGATGCTCCTGAGATCTTTTACAAGAAGTCTTTCCTATGCATATATTTTGTAGAGTTTCCCCAATTTTCTCTGATGATTTGATGTTGTCAGGTCATAGATTTAGGTTTTTGATGCATTTTGAATAGATTTTTGTGTAAGCTTTGAGATAGGGGTCTAGTATCATATTTCTGCACATGGAGATCCAGTTTCCCTAGCACCATTTGTTAAAGAAACTGTCCTCACTCCAGGAATTAATTTTAGCTCCCTTATCAAAGATAAGTTGGTTATAGGAGCATAGATTGATTTCTGGAGATTCTATTGTGTTCCATTGGTTTACAAGTCTGTTTTTGTGCCATTACCAGGCTGTTTTGATTATACCTGCTCTGTACTATGTGTTGAAATCAGGTACTGTGATGTCTCTGGCTTTATTTTTGTTTCATATGATTGCTTTTGCTATTCAGGGTGTTGATTCTTTCAATTCACGACCATGGAAGATTTTTCTATTTATTAATGTCTTAGTCTATTTCTTTCTTCAGTGCTTTGTAATTTTCATTGTCGACATCTTGGTTAAATTTATTCAATGTATTTAACTCTTTTTGGAGTTATTGTAATGGGACAGATCTTAAAGGTTCTTTTTCAGCCATGACATTGTTTATACAAAGGCTATTGATTTTTGTGCTTTGATTTTTATATCCTGCCACTTTACCAAACTCTTTTATGAATGTCAATAGTCTCTCAGTGGAGTCTTTTGGATCTCCTATATATAGGAGCATGTCTTCTGCAAATAGGTATAGTTTGATTTCTTCCTTTCCAATTTATATCCCTTTGATTTATTTGTGTTGTGTAATGGTTCTGGCTAAAACATCCTGGGCTATATTAAATAGCAATGGTGAGTGTACATCCTTGTCTGGTTCCAGATCTTAGGGGAAATGCTTACAGATTTTCACCATTCAGTAGAATGCTGGCTAAGGGTTTGTTATATATTGCTTTCATTGTATTGAGGAATGTTATTTTTATACCCAATTCATTTAATGTTTTTAACATGAAAGGATGTTGCATTTTATCAAATGCTTTCTCTGCATTTTTGGAGACAGCCATATGGTTTTTGTTCTGCAGTTTGTTAATATAATATGTCACATTTATTTATTTGTGAATGTTGAACCATCCCTGAATACCAGGGTTAAATCCCACTTTGTCCAGGTCAACAAACTTTCTGATATGTTGTTGGGTTCAATTACTTAATATTTTGTTGAGCATTATATTGTTATGTTCATCAGGGATATTGGTCTATAGCTCCCTTTTTTGTATCTTTTTCAGGTTTAATATTAAAGTGATGCAGGCTTCATTTAAGAAGTTGGGGGGGATTACCTTCATTTCAATTATTTGGAATAGCTTGAGAGGACTTGGAACTAGTTTTTTAAAGTGTCTGACAGAATAGCAGTGAAACTATCCAGTCCTGGGCTTTTCTTTCTTAGGAGGGTCTTTATTACTGATTAAATCTCCTTCTTGTTTGCTGGTCTGCTTAGGTTTCTTTATGTCTTCATGACTCACTTTTAATAGAAGATATGTTTCTAGGAATCTATCATTTTCTTCTAGGCTTCCCAATTTATTAGCATATAGTTCTTTGTAATATTTTCTGATGATTCTTTTTATTTCTTTGATATCCATCTTTACATTCCTTTTTTCATCTCTGATTTCATTGATTTGAGTCTTTTCGTTTCTCTCTTTCTTTCTTTTTTTTTATTTTTGTTTGTGCTAATGGTGTATCAATTTTGCTAATTTTTTTAAAAAATATTTTTCTTTTTTTTCTGTGTGTGTGCAAACTGTTGAAAAATTTACGTAATATATACTAAATTTAGAAAAAGAAAAAACAGTTTTTTTCATTTCAGTGATTTTTGTAAGTATTTTGGTTTCAATTTATTCATTTCTGCTCTAATTTTAATTATTCTTTTCTGTTATTCATTTTGGATTTTGCCAATCTAAAGATTGGCTGCTGTTGTTGTTTTTATAAGTCTTTGAGATGCATTGACAGCTCATTAATCTGGTACCTTTCTAATTTATTCATATGGACACTAACTGCTATAAATTTTCATCTTAACACTACTTATCTGTATCCCATTTTTTGTATACAGTAAGTTTTGATGTTGTATTGTCATTTTCATTTGTTTCGAGAATTTTTTTGATTTCCCTTTTGATTTCTTGTATGACCTATTCATTCAGGAGAATGTTGTTAAGTCTCATGTATTTTCATATGCTCTAAAGATTGGTGAGTTTTTGCTTTCCAGTTTTATTCCATTGTCGTCAGAGAAGATGCATGATATGATTTTGATTATCTTGAATTTGCTGAGACTTGCTTTATGGCTTAGCATGTGATTTCTTCTACAGAAAATACCATGAAATAATGAGAGGAATGTGTATTCTTCCACTGTGGGGTGAAAGTTCTGGAGATAACCATTAGCTCCTTTTAGTCTACAGTGTCCATTAACTTTTTTGTTGCCTTGCTGATTTTCTGTCTGCTTGATCTGTCTATTGCTGAAAGTAGAGTAGTAAAGTCTCCCATTATTGTTGTATAGAGTCTACCTATGTCTTCCTCTGGGTCCATTAACACTCCTTTTAAATATCCAGGTACCCTATAATTGTATATGTATACATTTATTAGAATTATATATTCCTGTTGAATTGATCCCTTAATCATTTTTTTTTTTTTTGACAGGCAGAGTGGACAGTGAGAGAGAGAGACAGAGAGAAAGGTCTTCCTTTTGCCATTGGTTCACCCTCCAATGGCCGCCGCATCTGGCGTGCTGCAGCCCACGCACTGCGCTGATCCATTGGCAGGAGCCAGGTACTTATCCTGGTCTCCCATGGGGTGCAGGGCCCAAGCACTTGGGCCATCCTCCACTGCACTCCCAGGCCACAGCAGAGAGCTGGCCTGGAAGAGGGGCAACCGGGACAGAATCCGGTGCCCTGACCGGGACTAGAACCCGGTGTGCCAGTGCCACAAGGCGGAGGATTAACCTAGTGAGCCGCGGCATTGGTCGATCCCTTAATCATTACACAGTGCACTTGCTTGTTTCTTTTTACAGTGTTTATGTTAAAGTATATTTTGTCAGATATCAGGATGGCAGCATCTGCCTTTTTTGCATTCCATTAGCATACAATATATTTTTCTATCCTTTCACTTTAGTTTTAATGTCTCTTTGTTGATGAGATGTGTTTCTTGTACACAGCAAATAGATGGGTCTTGTCTTTTTAATCCTTTCAGCCTGTCTGTATGTTTTAACTGGAGTTAGAAGACATTTACTTTCAAAGTGACTATTGATAAGTAATAACTTGCTCCTGCCATTTTCCATAAATATTCCTATTAGTTACTTTGCATTTCTTTGTACTTCTAATGGGGGATTTTTCTGCCTTCTCATTCTTTCATAATGATGGCTATCTTTCTGTGTTTCAGTGTGTAGCACATCCTTAAGCATCTTTTTTTTTTTTTATTTACTTGACTGGTAGAGTTACAGTATTTATTTATTTGACTGGTAGAGTTAATTGGTAGAGTTATAGATAGTGTGAGAGAGAGACAGAGAGAAAGGTCTTCCTTCTATTGGTTCACTTCCCAAATGGTTGCCACTGCCGGCGCTGCGCTGATCCGAAGCCAGGAGCCAGGTGCTTCTTCCTGGTCTTCCATGCAGGTGCAGGGGCCTAAGCACTTGGGCCATCCTCCACTGCCCTCCTGGGCCACAGCAGAGAGCTGGACTGAAAGAGAAGCAACTGGGACTAGAACCCGGCGCCCATATGGAATGCCGGCGCCGCAGGCAGAGGATTAATCAAGTGAGCCACAGCGTCAGCCCCCAAGCATCTTTTGTAATGCTGGACAAGTGGCCAGAAATTCTTTCAACTTCTGTTAGTTATGGAAGGTCTTTATTTAACCTTCATTCATAAATGAGAGCTTTGCAGAGTACAGTATTCTGGGTTGACAGGTGTTTTCTTTTAAGACTTAAACTATATCTTGCCCTTTCCTTCTAGCCTGTAGGTTTTCAGATAAGAAGTCACTTGTGAGTCTAATTGGAGATCTTCTGAAAGCAATCTGACATTTCTCTTAAGCATAGTTTAGAATCTTTTCTTTATATTTTACTGTGGAAAGTTTGACTACAATGTGTCATGGTGAAGATATTTTCTGATCACATCTGTTAGGAGTTCTATATGCTTCTTCTAGTACATATCCCTTTCTCCAAAGTGCGGAAGGTTTCCATAATTATTTCACTATATAGGTATTCTATTTCTTCTTCTCTTTCCACACCTTCAGGAACTCTGAGTACCTGTAGGTTGGGTCATTTGATAGAATCCCATAAATCTCTAGCACCACGTTTAAATTTTCTATTTTCTAGGTTTATTTAAAGATTTGTCTTCTAGTTCAAATGCTCTTTCTTCTGCCTCACCAAGTCTACTCTTTAGGCTTTCTACCTTATATTTTATTTGATCTATTGAATTCTTCATTTGTAATATTTCAATTTGATTTTTCTTTAAAATCTCAATTTCGTGGGGAAAACTATCATTCATATCATGTATGGTTTCTTTAGTTTGTAGATTTGTTTCTGATTACTTTTGAGCAATCTTATGATTAAATTTTTGAATTCTATATATGGCATTTCTTCAACCTCTTAATCTTTACATTCTAATATTGAAATGTATTTTTTTTGCAAAACAAAGCAAGTTTATTTTCTGCATTAATTTTATAAATTACAAAGACAAAAAGTTAAAATACAGCATATAACTTTTCAATATTTAACCAGAGTACTTATAATAAATATGCAACAAGATAAAATGCTGTTGTGTACCTTTTGGGGAGTCTTCTTTATTTTTCCTTTCTTTAATTTCTGAGTTTATTTTTTGGCATTTGTAGAGTTGATTTTTTTTGTCTGATGGCTTTTATCTATGAACTATACTTCTGTGACTTGGTGAAATGCTTGTACTTTCAGTGAATACCAAGAGGTGTGTGGTGGGTGTGTCCAGGAAGCTCTGGTCAATGCTCCAATGTGGGATGAGTATCCAGGGTAACACCTAAGTTGGGTGCAGTAAATCTAAAAACCCAGCTACATACTGCATCTTCTTATGCAACAAATGAGCCCCACAGTGTCACCACCTAAGGTTCACACAGTCACCAGGACCAGTGGTTTCTCTCTGCCCTGTCAGCCTGTCTAGTCAACAGAGGGACTCATGTACCCTGAGATAGCTCCTCCTAGGTGTCTTGACCTTGGGAGCCTGTGGTCTCCACACCATCCCACGTGGCTGCCCAACTACCTCCTAGCAAGGCTCAAAGTCAGGAGGTACTGTGGACATTTCCCTCCTCTAGAATACCTGTATCACATGCTAACACAAGAGCCAGTGGCTAAACATTGCTACCTGCCCTCCACTGCCACTAGCGCTGCTTATTAGTCATTGCATTTTAGTCAGTTGCTGTTCACATTCACAAAATGGCACCCACCCTTTCCCAGCTGCACAAAGGTGCTGTTTTGTGGAAGCTGATGGAAAACAAACATACCCCTTCTCTTCCACTGGGTCTGCAGGCAACTGCCAGCAACTACTATCCCCAAGCACTCCAGTCCAGACCCACACCACACTCATCCTCCGGCTCTAGCACCAGGGGTTGCTGCAGTCTGGTCTCACCTCCATCAAAAAACTGCTGCCTTATTCTCATGCTGTGATTCCTCAATCTCCACATAGGTTCATACCATTTCTCCTCCTCTGGTAGGACTTCTGGTGCATTTTTCTCTCCAGGTCTCCCAGGAGAGTGCACTTCCTAACTTTTCTCTTCGTTGCTTATCTTTAGCCCAGCATCAGGGAGCATGTAGCTACCTAATCCATCATCCTGGAGTCAATCAAGACATTTTTAAAGCACTAGTATCAGCCATTTTGCCCACCCATAAAGAACTAAGACGGGCCAACTTTGTGGCACACTAGGTGTAGTCACAGCTTTCAATGCCAGAATCCCATGTTACAGTGAAAATGAAGTTCTAACTGTTCCACTTCCTATGCAGCTTCCTGCACTTAGGATGGCAACTGAAGATGGATAAAGTAGTTGGGCCCCTTCCAACCACATGAAAGATCAGGGTGGATTTTCTGACTCATGATTTCAGCCTTTCCAGATCTGGCCATTGCAGTCATTTGGAGAGTGATCTAGTAGATAGATATTCTCTCTCTCTCTCTCTCTCTCTCTCTCTCTTTCTCTTTCCTCTCTGTGTTTCTTTTACTCTGTTTTAAAATATGTATTCATGGTATGATTTCAGTTTTTTTTTAGTTTACTGATATTTGCTTTATGGCCTAGCATAGGGCCTGTCCTAGATAAAGTTCCATGCACTGATGGGAAGAATGTGTGTTTGCAATTGTGAGATCTTAATGATTACAATAAATCAGCAAAATGTATTTATTTATCACAATATAAATATATGTATATTATTTAAAAATTTCTTCCTGTGGAAAGCTTCCTAATATTAAAAAATAAGGGAATTTAATGACAATCTATGACTCAAGTTTTAAAAATGTGATTTGCTTAAATTTTCATTTTACAATCTACTCCTTACCCATTTCATCCTTTCATATCTGTTCCTAGCACCTTTATTTCTTGAGGTGAAAAAATAAAACAATAAAATAAAATTATTATATAATATGGTTTGGAAAAGGTTCAATTATTATGGCAAGCAGTTTCTAATAAAAGCCTTTATAAGTTAGTTTCCACATGACTTGCATTGTATTATACATTTCATGGTTGCATATGATATAAATATCCTTATTATGAATAAAACACTGAAATGTAAATATGAGTTTTAATAGACCAACTATTAACAGAAAAATTAGAATTCCTATGCAATCTCTTGAATACAAGAATATTAGAAAATGTGTCATTAAGTCACATCACCTAGTCAAAATTGTGATGCTGTTATAGGGTCATATCAAAAATAACTATAACCAATGAGTGTTAATTAATAGACCACAGAAAAAATTAGTAAATTCTGGTGTAGAATACCAGATGGGTGCAAGTAATTCTTCATTTTTTGCCATACTCATCTATATATGTTTCTCCTCCTCTCTTCTGTGTGCCTTGAAGGCTTGACTCTTTGTATTGGATTGAATAGTCTCACTCTTTCACTTGTACTTGCTCAGGCTCAATAAACAGGAAACACCAATGGAAAACCTGGGAAAAATCCCAATTGTCTTCCTTACTCCATCCTGAACCAATGTTGGTGTTTTTAATGTGGTGATGTCTGATTATCCATAAAGGTCTTCATCCACAGTAATCTCACAGTTCCCTTATACCTTTGAATCTAGGTTTGAGGACTTCTTGCATATGACAGTGTTTAAGTTCCTACATATCATTTAAGACATATGCAGTTACGTAAGTGGTATAGGTGAGTTGCATTTGTTACAAAGCAAAATCATTAGCAATCCATACATTTTCTAACACAAATCACATCTGACTGTTCTATTTTTACACAAGTCGCATATTAATAAGAAGGATTGAAGAATTCAAGCTAAATAAGAAAATGTTATATGCATATACTTTATACTCTAAAGTAAACCGAATGTATCATTGTAAAAAAATGAATTTTATATTAAAATTTTGCACATTATAAACATAAAAAAGAGGAAATCACTTTTATAAGATTAAACCTATACTAAGGGTTCAACAAATAGTAAGCAGAAAAAACATTGTTCCTTAACAGTTGAGAAAAAGCCTGCTAACAATTTTATATTTCAATAATATTTGCTTATATTGATAAAAATAGATTAAGGTACATATTTCTGTTACTCCTTTCTTTTTTTATTTAATAAATGTGAATTTACAAAGTGCAATTTTTGTATTGTGGCTTCTCCCCCAAACCTCCCTCCCTCCCATAGCCCTCCCCTCTCCCACTCCCTCTCCCGTCCCACCATTCATTGAGTTTCACTATCAATTACCTTCATATACAGAAGATCAACTTAGTATATACTAAGCAAGGATTTCAACAGGCTGCACTCACACAACCGCTCAAGGTATAGGGTATTGTTCGACTAGTAGTGTTGTCTTTAAATTTCATAGTAAAACACATTAAGGAAAGAAATCCTACATGGGTAGCACGTATCCAGTGACTCCCATGGTTGATTTAACAACTGGCACTCTTATTTATGACGTCAGCAATCCCCCAAGGCTCTTGCCATGAGCTGTCTAGGCTATGGAAGACCCTTCAGTTCACCAACTCTGAACTTGTTTAGTCAAGGCCATAATACAGTGGAGGTTCCTTCCTCCCTTCGGAGAAAGGCACCTCCCTCCTTGATGGCCTATTCCTTCTGCTGCGGTCTTGTTCACCAGGATCTTTCATTTAGGTTTCTTTTGCCACCGTGTCGTGGCTCTCCCATGGGCCTTTTAGCCAGATCGAAAACCCCAAGGGTTGATTCTGAGGCCAGAGTGCTGTATGGGGCATTTGCCATCCTATGTGTCTGCTGTCTGTCCTGCTTCCCCTGCAGGATCATTCTCTCCCTTTTAATTCTATCCTTCATTATTTGCTTACACTGGTCTTATTTGTGAAATCTCATCGACACATACCCTACCTTTTTGATCGGTTGTGTATTTATACTTATCACTTTACCAAGTGCACTGGCATTGGTACCTGCCTCCTTAGTAAGATTGAGTTGAAATCCCATGGCACATTTCTAGTTCTACCATTGGAGGTAAGTCTGAGTGAGCATGTGCTGACCTATGTATCTCCTCCCTCTCTTATTCCCACTCCTATATTTAACAGAGATCCCTTTTCTGTTCATTTTAAATGCCTAAGAATGATTGTGTATTGATTACAGAGTTCAATCAGTGGTATTAAGTAGAACAAACAGAGCAACAACAACAACAACAAAAAATACTAAAAGGAATAAAATAGCAAGTTGTTCCTCAACAGTCTAGACAAGGGCTGATCATGTCATTGTCTCTCATAGTGTCAATTTCACTTCAATGGGTAGCATTTTAGATGCTCATTTAGTTGCCATCGATCAGGGAGAACATATGATATTTGTCCCTTTTGGACTGGCTTATTTCACTCAGCATGATATTTTCCAGATTCCTCCATTTTGTTGTAAATGACCAGATTTCATTGTTTTTTTTACTGCTGTATAGCATTTCATAGAGTACATATCCCGTAATTTATCCAGTCATCCATTGATGGACATTTAGGTTGATTCCATGTCTTAGATATTGTGCATTGAGCTGCAACAAATATTGAGGTGCAAATGGCTCTTTTTTTTCTCTCCTTTAATTCCATTTGGGTAAATTCTAAGGAGTAGGATGGCTGGGTCCTGTGGTAGTGCTATATTCAGGTTTCTGAGGACTTTCCAAACTGTCTTCCATAGTGGCTTAACCAGTTTGCATTCCCACCAACAGTGGATTAGTGTCCCTTTTTCCCCACATCCTCGCCAGCATCTGTTGTTGGTTGATTTCTCTATGTAAGCCAATCTAACCGGAGTCAGGTGAAACCTCACTGTGGTTTTGATCTGCATTTCCCTTATGGCTAGGGATCCTGAGCATTTTTTCATGTCGTTGGCCATTTGGATTTCCTCTTTTGAAAAATGTTTGTTAAGGTCCTTGGCCCATCTTTTTATTGGGTTGTTTGTTTTGTTTCTGTAGTGCTTCTTGATTATTTTATAGATTCTAGTTGTTAATCCTTTATCTGTTGTGTAGTTTATGAATAATGTCTCCCATTCTGTTGGTTGCCTCTTCATTTTCCTGACTGTTTCCTTTGCTGTAAAGAAACTTTTCAATTTGAGGTTATCACATTTGTTTATTTGATCTATGATTACCCATGCCTCTGGGGTCTTCTTCAGGAATTCTTCACCTGTTCCAATGTCTTGAAGGGTTTCCCCTATGCTCTCAATTAGTTTCATGGTGTTGTGGCATATCTATAGTTATTTGATCCATGCTGAGTGGATTTTTGTATAAGGTGTAAGGTAAGGGTCTTGCTTCCTACTTTGACATGTGGACATCCAGTTTTCCCAAGAGGCTATCCTTGTTCCAGGGGTTGGTTTTAGGTCCTTTGTCGAATATGAGTTGGCTATAGAAGTTTGGATTGATCTCCGGTGTTTCTATTCTGTTCCATTGGTCTATCTATCAGTTTTTGTACCAGTGCCAGGCTGTTTTCATTATAACTGCCCTGTAGTATGTCTTGAAGTCTGGAATTGTGATGCCTCCGTCTTTGTTTTGATTGTAAAGGATTGCTTTAGCTATTTGAGGTCTCCCGTTTCTCCATATGAATTTCAGCATTGTTTTTTCTAGGTCTTTCAAGAATGACATTGGTGTTTTCATTGGTATTGCATTGAACTTGTGGATTGCTTTTGGGAGAATGGACATTTTTTTTTCTTTTTTTTTTAACTTTTATTTAATGAATATAAATTTCCAAAGTACGGCTTATGGATTACAATGGCTTCCCCCCCATATCGTCTCTCCCACCCGCATCCCTCCCCTTTCCCACTCTCTCTCCCCTTCCATTCACATGAGGATTCATTTTCGTTTCTCTTTATATACAGAAGATCAGTTTAACATACATTAAATGAAGATTTCAACAGTTTGCTCCCAAACAAACATAAAGTGAAAAATAATAGTTGATTTTTTAAATGATGATGAAATCAGATCAGACCTATTGTCATGTTTAATCCCAGTGAGAGTCAAGTTGGGAATTGATTTCTTCTTTTTTTTTTTACAGAAGATCAGTTTAGTATACATTAAGTAAAGATTTCAACAGTTTGCACCCCCATAGAAACACAAAGCGAAATATACTGTTTGAGTACTCATTATAGCATTAAGTCTCAATGTACAGCACATTAAGGACAGAGATCCTACATGAGGAGTAAGTGCACAGTGACTCCTGTTGTTGACTTTACAAATTGACACTCCTGTTTATGGCATCAGTAATCTCCCTATGCACCAGTCATGAGTTTCCAAGGCTATGGAAGCCTTTTGAGTTCACCGACTCTTATCTTGTTTAGACAGGGAGAATGGACATTTTGATGATATTGATTCTTCCAATCCATGGGCATGGCTGGTTTTCCCATTTTTTTGGTGTCGTCTTCTATTTCTTTCTTTAGTGTTTTGTAATTTTTATCATAGATGTCTTTGACATCCTTGGTTAAATTTATTCCAAGGTACGTTATTGTTTTTGTGGCTATTGTGAATGGGATTGATCTTAGAAGTTCTTCCTTGGCCACAGCATTTTCTGTTATACAAAGGCTGTTGATTTCTGAGCGTTCACTTTGTGTACTTCTACTTTACCAAACTCTTCTATGAGTACCAATAGTCTCTTATAGGAATTTATTGGGTCCCCTATATATAGTATCATGTCAACTGCAAATAGGTATAGTTTAACTTCCTCCTTTCCTATTTGTATTCCTTTAATTTCTTTTTCTTGCCTGATGGCCCTGGCTAACACTTCTAGGACTATATTGAATAGCAATGGTGAGAGTGGGCATCCCTGTCTGGTGCCAGTTTTCAATGGAAATGCCTCCAACTTTTCCCCATTCAATATGAATCTGGCCATTGGTTTATCATAAATTGTGTTGAGGAGTGTTCCTTCTAACTCCAATTTGCTTAGGGTTTTCATCATAAAAGGGTGTTGTATTTTGTCAAATGCTTTCTCTGCATCTATTCAGATACTCACATGATTTTTTTTTTTTTTTTGGACAGGCAGAGTGGACAGTGAGAGAGAGAGATGGAGAGAAAGGTCTTCCTTTGCCGTTGGTTCACCCTCCAATGGCCGCTGCGGCCGGCGCGCTGCGGCCGGCGCACCGCGCTGATCCGATGGCAGGAGCCAGGAGCCAGGTGCTTTTCCTGGTCTCCCATGGGGTGCAGGGCCCAAGCACTTGGGCCATCCTCCACTGCACTCCCTGGCCACAGCAGAGAGCTGGCCTGGAAGAGGGGCAACCGGGACAGAATCCGGCTCCCCAACCGGGACTAGAACCCGGTGTGCCGGCGCCGCTAGGCGGAGGATTAGCCTAGTGAGCCACGGCGCCGGCCCTCATATGATTTTTGTTTCTCAATTTGGGAATTAATGTGATGTATTACATTGATTGACTTTTGAATATTGAACCATCCCTGCATACCAGGGATAAATCCCACTTGGTCCGGGTGGATGATCTTTCTGATGCGCAGTTGGATTTGGTTTCCAGAATTTTGTTGAACATTTTTGCATCTATGTTCATCAGGGAGATAGGTCTGTAGTTTTCTTTCTCTGTTGTCTTTTCTGGGCTTAGGAATTAAGGTGATATTGGCTTCATAGAAAGAATTTGGGAAGATTCCCTCCCTTTCAATTGTTTTGAATAATTTGAGAAGAACTGGGGTTAGTTGTTCTTTAAATGTCTGGTAAAATTCAGTGGTGAAGCCATCTGGTCCTGGGCTCTTCTTTTTAGATAGTGGGTTTATTACTGATTCAATTTCTTTCATGGTTATGGGTCTGTTTAGATTTTCTATATCTTCACGGTTCAGTTTAGGAAGGTTGTATGTGTCCAGGAATCTATCCATTTCTTCCAGGTTCCCCAATTTGTTAGCATGCATCTCTTTGTAGTGGTTTCTGATGATTCTTTTTATTTGTTTGGTGTTTGTTGACACATTTCCAATACTATCTTTGATTGTACAGATTTGGGTCTTCTCCCTCCTTTTTTTGGTTAGCTGGGCCAATGGTGTGTCGCTTTTGTTTATTTTTTCAAAGAACCAGCTCCTAGTTGTGTTGATCTTTTGTATTTTTTTTTGTTTCAATTCTGTTTATTTCTTCTCTAATCTTTAGTATTTCTTCCTCCTTTGGATTTGGGCTTGATTTGCTGCTGTTTTTCTAAATCCTTGAGGTGCATGGAGAGTTCATTTGTTTGGTTCCTTTCCAGCTTCTTGATGTAGGCACCAATTGCTATAAACGTTCCTCTTAGCACTGCTTTTGCTGTTTCCCACAGGTTTTGATAGGTTGTGTTATTTTCATTTGTTTCTAGAAATCTTTTGATTTTTCTTGTAATTTCTTTGATGACCCACTGTTCATTCAGGATCATGTTGTTCATTCTCCATATGTTTGCACATGGTGTAGAGATTCTTGGGTTGTTGATTTTGAGTTTCACTGCACAATGGTCTGAGAAACTGCATAGTATAGTTTCAATTTTTTTGAATTTGTTGAGGCTCCCTTTATGGCCTAGCATATGGTCAATCCTAGAGAATGTTCCATGCACTGGGGAGACATACTTAAACTTGTGGCTGTGGGGTAGAAGGCTCTGAAGATATCTATTAGGTCTATTTGGTCTATAGCGCCAATTAGCTCTGTTGTTTCCTTGGTGAATTTCTGTCTGGTTGATCTGTCCATTGGTGAGAATAGGGTGCTGAAGTCCCCTGTTACTATTCTATTTGAATCTATATCTCCCTTTAAGTCCTTTAGTAATTCTATTATTATGTGTGATTTTTTTAACTTTTATTTAATGCATATAAATTTCCAAAGTACAGCTTATGGATTACAATGGCTTCCCCCACATAACTTCCCTCCCACCAGCAACCCTCCCCTTTCCCGCTCTATCTCCCCTTCCATTCACATCAAGATTCATTTTCAATTATCTTTATATACAGAAGATCGATTTAGTATATATTAAGTAAAGATTTCATCAGTTTGCACCCACACAGAAACACAAAGTGTAAAATACTGTTTGAGTACTAGTTATAGCATTACTTCACATTGGACAACACATTAAGGACAGATCCCACATGAGAAGTAAGCACACAGTGACTCCTGTTGTTGACTTAACAATTTGATATTCTTGTTTATGGCGTCAGTAATCTCCCTAGGCTCTAGTCATGAGCTGCCAAGGCTATGGAAGCCTTTTCAGTTCGCTGACTTCCATCTGATTCTGACAGGGTCATAATCAAAGTGGAAGTTCTCTCCTCTTTTCAGAGAAAGGTACCTCCTTCTTTGATGGCCTGTTCTTTCCACTGGGATCTCACTCGTGGAGATCTTTCATTTAGGTTTTTTTTTCTTCTTTTTTTTTTCCAGAGTGTCTTGGCTTCCCATGCCTAAAATACTCTCATGGGCTCTTCAGCCATATCCGAATCCCTTAAGGGCTGATTCTGAGGCCAGAGTGCTATTTAGGACATCTGCCATTCTATGAGTCTGCTGTGTATCATGCTTCCCATGTTGGATCATTCTCTCCCTTTTGTATTCTATAGGTTAGTATTTGCAGACACTAGTCTTGTTTGTGTGAAGCCTTTGACACTTAGACCTATCAGTGTGGTCCATTATAAACTGAAATTGATCACTTGAACTAGTGAGATGGCATTGGTACATGCCACCTTGCTGGGTTTGTATTGGAATCCCCTGGCACATTTCTAACTCCACCATTTGGGGCAAGTAAGATTGAGCTTGTCCCAAATTGTACACATCCTCTCTCTCTTATTCCCACTCTTATATTTAACAGAGGTCACTTCTCAGTTAAATTTAAACACCTAAGAAAAATTGTATGTTAATTACAGAGTTCAACCAATAGTACTACAACAAAAAAATACCAAAATGGATAAAGTATTACATTGTACATCAACAGTCAGGACAAGGGCTGATCAAGTCACTGTTTCTCATAGTGTCCATTTCACTTCAACAGGTTTCCCCTTTGGTGCTCAGTTAGTTGTCGCCGATCAGGTAGAATATATGATATTTGTCCCTTTCAGACTGGCTTAATTCACTAAGCATAATGTTTTCCAGATTCGTCCATTTTGTTGCAAAAGACCAGATTTCATTGTTTTTGACCTCTGTATAGTATTCTATAGAGTACATGTCCAATTATTTCTTTATCCAGTCTACTGTTGATGGGCATTTGGGTTAGTTCCATGTCTTAGCTATTGTGAATTGAGCTGCAATAAACATTAATGTGCAGACAGCTTGTTTGCTTGCCAATTTCATTTCCTTTGAGTAAATTCCAAGAGTGGTATGGGTGGGTTGTATGGTAGGATTATATTCAGGTTTCCGAGGAATCTCCGGACTGACTTCCATAGTGGCTTAACCAGTTTGCATTCCCACCAACAGTGGGTTAGTGTCCCTTTTTCCCCACATTCTCTCCAGCATCTATTGTTGGTAGATTTCTGAATGTGAGCCATTCTAACCAGGGTGAGGTGAAACTTCATTGTGGTTTTGATTTGCATTTCCCTGATTGCTAGTGATCTTGAACATTTTTTCATGTGTCTGTTGGCCATTTGGATTTCCTCTTTTGAAAAATGTCTATTGAGGTCCTTGGCCCATCTCTTAAGTGGGTTGTTTGTTTTGATGTTGTGGAGTTTCTTGATTTCTTTGTAGATTCTGGTTATCAACCCTTTATCTGTTGCATAGTTTGCAAATATTTTTTCCCCATTCTGTCGGTAGCCTCTTCACTTTCCTGACTGTTTCTTTTGCAGTGCAGAAACTTCTCAATTTGATGCAATCTCAAATGTTAATTTTGGCTTTCACTGCCTGTGCCTCCGGGGTCTTTTCCAAGAAGTCTTTGCCAGTACCTATATCTTGCAGGGTTTCTCCAATGTTCTCTAATAATTTGATGGTGCCAGATCATAGATTTAAGTCTTTAATCCATGTTGAGTGGATTTTTGTGTAAGGTGAAAGGTAGGGGTCTTGCTTCATGATTCTGCACACGGAAATCCAATTTTCCCAGCACCATTTATTGAATAGACTGTCCTTACTCCAGGGATTGGTTTTGGATCCTTGATCAAATATAAGTTCACTGTAGATGTTTGGATTGATTTCTGGTGTTTCAATTCTGTTCCATTGGTCTATCCATCTGTTTCTATACCAGTACCATGCTGTTTTGATAACAACTGCCCTGTAGTATGTCCTGAAATCTGTTCTTCTTTAAATGTCTGGTAGAATTCAGCAGTGAATCCATCTGGTCTTGGGCTTTTCTTTGTTGGGAGGGCCTTTATTACTGTTTCAATTTCTTTTTCATTTATGTGTCTGTTTAGGTTTTCTGTGTCTTCCTGGTTCAATTTAAGTAGGTTGCATTGTCCAGGAATCTATCCATTTCTGGTAGATTTCCCTGTTTGCTGGCATACAAGTCCTTGTAGTAATTTCTGATGATTCTTTTTATTTCTGTGGTGTCTGTTGTTATGTTTCCTTTTTCATCTCTAATTTTATTGATTTGGGTCTTTCCTCTTCTTTTCTTTGGTTTGACTGTAAACTTTTCTGTGCTCTCTCTTCTAAGTCCGATATTCTCTCTTCTGTTTCACTGACTCTGTTTTTAAGGCTCTCTAATGTGTTTGTCATTTGACCTATTGAGTTCTTCATTTCATTTTGGTTTCTCTTCACTATCACACTTTCCTTTTCTACTAGTTTCTGGGTTTCATTTTTATTCCTCCTTAAGATTTCATTTTCTCGAAGGAGATTTTCTATCCTGTCCAGTAATGATTTCCGTAGCTCAAGCATTTGTTTTTGAAAACTTCCAATTGTTCTTATCATAAATTTTTTGAAATCTGTATCTTGCATTTCTTCCATCTCATCATCTTCATAATCTTGGCTTGGGGTGTCTTGTTCATTTGGGGGTGCCATAATGTCTCCCTCTTCTTGTTTCCTCGATTTCTGCGTTTGTTGCTTGGCGTTGTAGAGATATTATTTGGATTCTTCTTCCCTCGCTGTGGTGTCTTTTCTTCTTATACTATGACTGTATTAAGTGGACTGTCTGCTTTTGATGGAGCCTTAGAGGCTTGAGATGCGTGTGGCCTGAGAGCTCTCTTTGGTTCCTCAGGGTTAAGGATGTGCCAAAGTTGACACTCCCAGCTTAGGCATGGTAAAGCTCTTTCTTTCTTTTTTTTTTTTTTTTGATTCAGAAGGGAAGTAATTCCACACAGCTGAGTGGAATTGAAGGTAGTTAGCAGGCGAATGATATACCCATAGGAGCCAGAGATCAGAAGCTCTTTCCCAAGGACTACACAGGGAATCTGTCCTGCCCTCAGTGTGGGTCAAATTCTCCTACAGTCTCCCACTGGGTTGCCAAGCTTACTGAATTGTAGTTTCTCTGGAGAGTACTCACATGAATTCTGTGAGTTCTCTCCCCCACCGTCTCTTTTTTCACAGTCTCAGCGCATTAGCACCACACATTCACTAGGTCCTAATCTCCTGTTATTTCACCCCCCACCCAGAGTCAGGTTTTTCTGCTTGGCTGAGGGCAGGTGCAGTCCTGACGTCATGCTGCTTATGACGTATGTCCAAAATGGTGCCTGTTCTTTGTCTTGCTCGCCTTTGAGAGGTGAGCGGAGAGAGAGAAACTCCTGTCCGTACCGGTCACTTTTTTTTTTTCCTCTCTCTTGTAGTTAGCCTGGTGAACTTTTCCCCATGGGTTTTCAAGCCTCGTTCCCTCTAGTCTCCTCTTTCTGCTTTCCTGCCGGTGTCTTGGGCTATTGAGGTTCGGCTCACCTCACGTTCCAGTGCTGGTGCATTGATTCTGCCCCTGGTGTCCCGAGCCATGGTCTCCCATGCTCTCCACGCAGGTCCACTGTGAATCACTAGTTCTGGAAGAGTTCCCTCTGCTGTTTCTTCCCCTACTCTTCCTTGAACCTGTGGTATCTCCACTTTCATTAAACTGTCTCTTCCCAGACTATCAGTATGCTCCCTTCCTATTCTGCCATCTTGCCCTTCTCCCAGTCCTTTAGTAATTCTTCCAAGTAGCCAGGTGCCCTGTAATTAGGTGTGTATACATTTATAATAGTAACATCTTCCTGTTGGATAGATCCTTTAATCATTATGTAGTGCCCTTCTCTGTCACTTTTAATAGTTTTTATGTTAAAGTCTATTTTGTTTGATATTAGGATGGCCACACCAGCTCTTTTTTGATTTCTGTTAGCTTGGAGTATCTTTTTCCATCCTTTCATTTTCAGTCTGCATGCATCTTTGCTGATAAGGTGTGTCTCCTGAAGGCAGCATATAGATGGATTCTCTTTCTTGATCCAATCAGCTAGTGTGTTTCTCTTGGTAGTAGAATTAAGACCATTCACATTCAGTGTGATTACTGTTAAGTACTGTCTTTTCCCAGTCATGTTTCCTGAAATGAGCTGTTCATGTATTTTGAAATTTGTTTGTAGCTTACTTTACATTCACTTTTTTTTGTAATGAAGTTCTTGTTTTTGTATTTCTGTGTGCAGCACACCTCTGAGCAAGTTTTGTAGGGTTGGATGGGTGGATACATATTCTTTCAGTTTCTGTTTGTCTTGGAAGATCTTTATTTCCCCTTCATTCATAAATGATAGCTTTGCAGGGTATAGTATTCTAGGTTGGCATTGTTTGTCTTTTAAAACTTGGAATATATCATGCCATTGTCTCCTTGCCTGTAGTGTTTGTGATGAGAAGTCTGGGGTGAGTCTGATTGACTTACCCCTGAATGTGATTTGTCGCTTTTCTCTGGCACATTTTAGGGTTTGCTCTTTGTGTGTCACTGAGCTGAGTGTTGCCACAATGTGTTGCAGTGAATTTCTCTTCTGGTCTATCCTGTTCGGACTCCTGGCTATCTGCTGAATATGCCTGTTATTATCCAGCTTCCTTTGTTTGAAGTTTTCTGATATTATTTCATTGAAAACACCTTCCAATCCATTCTCTTTCCACCCCCTCAGGGATGCCTATTACCTGAACATTACACTGCTTGATTGAATCTTGTAGGTCTCTGACCATGGTTTTTTTTTTTTTTTTTTTTTTTTTTTTTTTTTTTTTTTTTTTTTTTCTTTGACAGGCAGAGTGGATAGTGAGAGAGAGAGAGAGAGACAGAGAGAAAGGTCTTCCTTTTGCCGTTGGTTCACCCTCCAATGGCCGCCGTGGCCGGCGGGCTGCGGCCGGCGCACCGCGCTGATCCGATAGCAGGAGCCAGGAGCCAGGTGCTTTTCCTGGTCTCCCCATGGGGTGCAGGGCCCAAGCACCTGGGCCATCCTCCACTGCACTCCCTGGCCACAGCAGAGGGCTGGCCTGGAAGAGGGGCAACCGGGACAGAATCCGGCGCCCCGACCGGGACTAGAACCCGGTGTGCCGGCGCCGCTAGGCGGAGGATTAGCCTAGTGAGCCACGGCGCCGGCTCTGACCATGTTTTTTAATTTTTTAATTTCTTCCTCCTGTGTTTGAACTAACTGTATTGTTTCTGGAAGTTTGTCTTCGAATTCTGATATTTGCTCTTCTATTTCATCTGTTCAATTTCCTAGGGATTCCACGGTGTTTTTCATATGGTCAATTGAGTTTTTCTTTTCCAGTATTTCATTCTGGTTTCTCTTTAGGATCTCTAATCCTTGGGCTTTTTTTTTTTTGTTCAGCTCTCAAAACTGTTTTTCATTATTTCTAAGTAATCTGATTATTAATTTTCTGAATTCTTTTTCTGGCATGGCTTCAAATTCTTCTTCTTCAGCCTCTGTTATGGTTGGTTTAGCCTGCTCCATTGGTGAGTTTATATGTTCTTCTATATTCTTATTGTGGGTTTTTCCTTTGTTTTTCAGCATTCCATCTTGCTTGTTTTTCAGGTTGATTTCCATCTGCTATAGGCTGCTGTGGGTCTGTACCAATATCCAGTGTAAGCAGTCTGCTCTACCTTCTAGAGTCTGTTTATTTATTTTTTACTTATTTATTTATTTATTTTTTACTTATTTATTTATTTATTTTGTAACTTGAGTGGGCTGGTGTCAGGGCTTTGAGGTGCCAATCTCTGCCCCTTGAGGGCTGGTTTCCCTGTTCCTCTGTTTGCCCTTACATGTCTGTGCCTGGGGCTCTTTGGTCAGCTCTCTCCCTCACTGAGGAGTCCTGAGTAGCTCCTGACCACCTTTGGACTTCACCCCTGCTGCTTCCTCCTTCAGAGCAGAGGCCGGCCTCCTTTAAGCCCAAATGTAAACAAACAGGATGGCTGCTCTCTGCCTGCTGCAGCTCTGATTGTGGGGAGCACGGAGGCTCCGAAGGATCCTGGCGTTTTTAATCCCTCAGTTCATCCTCCTGGATCATGCCCTCTTCCCCAGGCACTATTCAATTTTTTTTTCCTGGTAACTTGAGTAGGCTGGTGTCAGGGCTTTGAGCTGCCCCCCCTCGCTGCACCCCCTGTGCAAGGAGTGTCCTGTTGCTCCACTCCACCTTTGGACTCCACCTCTGAAGGTTCCTCCTTCTTCATAGTGCAGAGGCAGAGGCAGTTCACCTTTAAGCCTGAATGTAAACAAACAAGATGGCTGCTTTCCACCCACTGCAGCTCTGATTTGGGGGACGGTGGAGCCACCAAGGGATCCTGGCAGGTTCAGCCCCTCAATTCACCCCCCTGGATCGTGCACTCTTTCCTCAAGTGCTACTCACTCTGTTCTGTTTTCGAGTTCCTCCCCCACTCAGTTGTGTGTGTCTCACTGTCCATCCCAGGGAGGGTTGGGGGAGGGGTTGCAGTGGTGCTGGGCACCCTGTCTCACCTTGGCTTCCAGCACTGGTGTGTAGACTCCCCTGCTGGTGTCCTGTGCTTCAGGCATGTGCGTTCTCCTTGCAGGTCCACCCTGTCTCCCCAGTTTCAGAAGAGTTTCCTCTGCAGTATATTCTCTCTGCCCTTTCCCCAAAACTACAAATTCTCACCCCTCCTTGAACCTTCCCTTCTTGGACCATTGGTGTGCTCCCTCCCTATTTCACCATCTTGCCCTCAAAATTTTTTGTTATTCCTTTCTATGTCCCAGCTCCAACATCTGGCCCACTAGGTGCTTACCACATGTACTACTTGTATATTGATTAAGTTTGCTGTGAAAATATAGTGTATTAATAAATTTCTCAAATTAAAAAAAGAAAATGAAATATTTTGTTTGCTCTTTACAATGATGAAAAATAAAGTAACTACAAAAAAACAGCAAATATTAACAAGCAATGAGAAAATTACTTGCTAATTCAACTAAAATTTTCTTGTTAATTCAGCCCTGTAAGAATAAATAATTGAGTAATTTTCCAAGTGCATTAGTATTATTTTTATAGAGTGTGAAACTAGCAAATAAATAAAACTCTATTTTATGTAGACATAACAACAGAATATTTAAAATCACTCATGCAAAATGGAAATAAAATATAAACATATTTTAGCACGAAGAGTTTAGAAGTTCAGTGCAAATTATCTATGCCTAGTTTTTTTATCATTCAATTTTTTTTCATGATTTTTAAGAACATCACTTCATTATATTTTCTGTATTTCTTATCAAGGTTTATCTCCAAATATATCATCATAGATATCTACAAATGATCCACTTTTAGGGAAAACTGTGATTTCTTTTATAGTAACATGTATTTTGGACTTTTCTTATTCAAGTAATTCTATCTCTGTAGTTTTCAGAAAGTAGTCATTTTGAGAGTCTTGATCATCTTTACTACTACTACTAAAATTACTCTTGCAGGAAGCAAATTTTTCATGGTTTGTAACTCTTAAAATGTTTCCTTAGAGATTGAATTTTTTAAAATTCCTTTTTAAGTAAAAACAAAATTGTATTCAATATATAAGCATAGCATTATTCATCTAATGGTAGCAACATGTATAACAAGCATCTGGCTAAATGAGATGTTCAAAAATGCATGTAGCTTGAATTCAATGCCTGAACATGCCTTAGATACTTATACCTGCTTTTAGAATCGAGGTAATGCTCACTCATATAACAGGTTTGGCTATTAATTCCATTTTATCAATATTTATATATTGTTTTCTGCTTGAATTCCTTCCTTATTTCTTGATATTAGGAGTGATTTATTTCTTCCTGGCTATTTTATTGTTATTGAAATATATGTGACTTTATTTATATGATGAGGAAATGTATTCATAATAGTCAATAGAATCCATAAAAATACATGTTACTTATCATCACAGCTAAAAAGATATCCAAATCCAGCAGTCAACAACTTGAAAACAAAACAGGGATAGGCATTTGATGTGGTGGTTACTATGCTGCTTGGGATACAAGCATCTCATGTCAAAGTGCCTGGTTCAAGTTGCAACTGTGCTATTAGCTCCAGCTTCCTGCTCAAGTAAACCCTTGAAGGCAGCCAGTTGATGGTTCAAGTACTTTCATTCTTTCCACCTACATTGGAGGCATGATTGAGTTTCCTGCTCCTGGCTTCAGCCTGGTCCAGGTCCTGACATTGTGGGCATTTGGGGACTGAACAAGAAAACAGGACATTTCCTTTCTGTTGGTCTAACTCTCTGTCTCTCTGCCTTGAAGTATATAAAATAACAAAGCTAAATAATACAAAACTTAAAAAATCAGTAATAAGAAACAGGAATTTGACAGTAATCATCTAATATGGTAATAGTTTAAAATATTTGCATATATTAACTCTCACTCTGCACTCAAATTATGATGGCAATTATTTTGTGTGCACATATATTTCTTGATTTATAAAAGTCAAGTCAAAATTCAGAATTAAAATGATAGTTACTTCCTTCTAAATTTACTTCTGAGTGACATATTTTAATAAATGTTCAGGAAATTACAATAGGAATGAATTGTCATAAAATTAATTTGAAATACTGATTGCAAAATAATGTATTGCTGCTCTTAAGCTTGATTTCAAGACTGAGGAATAAACAGAACACAAAAAACAGAATTTTTACCTGAGGACTGCCATTTAATACGGGGACCTATAAAATACTGAGATACTGAAAATTACACAGGAATGCATGTCTTAGGTTTGAAAATTTTTGGAATGTAGTCAATTTAGAAAAAATGTGTGCACTTAACATGTGCTATAAAAGTATGCATGGATTTCAAATATTTTTCACCAAAAAATTCAATTTTCCATGAATTTTTTGAAGTTCCTGCATGTAATAAGGTGAATCAGATGAAAATTTCAACATTGAATTACTTTTAACTTACATGAAGAGTGATTTAATCTTCTATTACAAGTGTTAATAAGTTCTTACTTAATTTTGAGAACTTAATTACTGGCAGCAAACCATGGTCAGCATTGTTATAGTTTAAAATAGCATTAATCATTAATAATATTTACATACATACCTTTTTGCCACAATAAAGAATACATTGATTTTTAAGTAATAGGGGACACATAGTTGATTAATATATTGATTCCTAGAGAACTAAACTTGCATAAGTATATTTGATTACATGATTTGAGTGCATTATCTGAATGATGCATGATTACAAATAAATGCTATTCCTGCTATTAAATATTTTATGAGATGTATGTCAACTTTAACAAATTTACATTCATAAATTAATATGTACAAAATACTTATCAGATTAACATTCTTTTGTGTACAATTATATTTATATGTTTATGTATATTTATGAATTTATATATGTGTGTATATATTTATGAATATGTACTTATGTACTTCTTTATATAATAATTATCTGATGAATACTTTGTGTATACTTAAATATATTAAAAAGCTAAAAAACTCCACTGAACAATGGAATTTATAAATGATGCATATTCTTTGTGAACTTTTTCAAAGTCATGTATGTATACGTAAGAATATGACAAAATATTTAAAGAAAAGAGAAATTAAAAGATAATTTTATTTTGGTGCAAAAAATTTAAAATTCATATAGTTTTTATAATACAATTTTTTCAAGAACTTTGTCAAGACATTCAACATGCCTGGATTTCAAAATTGTTGCACTAAAATTAATTTAGTTTTTAATTCAATTTTCTATGACCTTCCTGAAGTAATCTTTTATGTGCAATTCTTAATATATTTGTGTGTGTGACATTTTAACTTTGCTAATGTAAGTGAAAAGAAGAGCAAAACACACCATTTTTTGAATTTGGAATCTCTGTAATAATGAACTTCCAATCATTGTTAGCTACTTTTACTTAAACAAAATGAATGATCTTAAAGGAGAATATTTATGGTGGAAAAGGGCAAGAGTTATAGGAGGCAATCTATCAGTATCGTGATTATCTAGATTTATTTCCAGTTTCTATCATTTAAAAGTTATTTCACTCTGGTGAAATTGTTCAATCACTACAATTTTTAATTTTTATCTGTAAAATGGTAGTCATTTAGGTTAATTCAGGAAGTACATGATACAACTCATGAGAAGGTATTTGCCAAGAGACCTCACATATAAATTTCAAGTAAACATCACCTTGCATCAGTTTTCATTAGCGTCACTACCATAGCTCGTGAAATAATTTGCAGGACACAGATGGAAATTATGTACAGAACTCCTTATTCAAACATTAGGGAAAACATGATGATAAAAGACCTAAACATATCATGTTTATTACAAGGTATTTTTGATTTTCTCAGATTATAAAATTCCTTCTACTTGACTGCATATATATGATTTCTGTCCCCTCAAAATTTTGATTTACATACATTTCAAAAAATTTTATAATTTTGTTAAAGATTTATTTTATTTATTTGAAAGGTAGAGTTACACAGTGTGGCTGTGGGGGGTGGGGATCTTAAATCCACTGGTTCATTCCGAAAGGGATGTATCAGACAGGGCTATGCCAGGTTGAAGCCAGCTGCCTGAAGATTCATCCAGGTCTCCCACACAATGCAGGGCTCCAAGCACTTGGGCCATATGCTTCAGGCACATTAATAGGGAGCTGAATTGGGAAGTGGAGCACACAAGACTAGAACAGGCACCCATAAGGGATGCTGGCATTGCAGGTAGTTCCTTAACCCATTATGCCACACAGTCTGCCCCCCCTTTTTTTTAAGATCTATTTTTGTTTGTTTGCTTGCCTGAAGTGAGAGTTACAGAGAGAGAGAGCTCTTCCATCCACTCCCAAGATGGCTGCAACTGCATGGGCTGAACCAGGAGCTAGGAGCTCTTCCAGGTCTCCCAGGAGGTTGCAGGGGCCAAGCATTTAGGCCATCTTCTGCTACTCTCCCAGTGCACTGGCAAAGAGCTGGATGGGAAGTGGAGTAAGCAGGACCTGAACCAGAGCCCGTATGTGATTCAGCATCACAGGCTGCAGCTTTATACACCAAGCCACAGTGCTGGCCCCAAATATCTACTTTTTTAAAGAAAGGAAAGTGGCAGAGAGAGTCAGAGGGAGCCAGTGAGATGTGAGACAGAGGGGAAGGGGTCAGATATCTTTCATCCACTGGTTTACTCCCTGCATTTTCTAGGCCCTGTATAAATTGGGAGTCAAAAACTCTACCCAAGCCTCACACATGGAAGGCAGGAGCCTTCCACGGCCTTTCCAGGTGCATTAGTGGAAGGCTGGATGTAAGGGGAGTAGCAGGGACTTGAACAGTCACTCTGATGTGGGATGCCAGCATCTCAAGAATTGGTTTAATCTGCTGAGTCACAATGCCAGCTCCAATTTCAAGTATTTTGACTTGGCTTTTTCGAGTTATCTTTATTTATAATCCATATCAAGAGCAGTTTTTTTTCATCATTTGAAACACAAGTATTCAAAAAAAGGGATTTGATTTTTAAAAACTAGATGTTTAGAACAGGACAGCAATCATTGGCTTCTACATATTAACTTTGATTAGACAGCCCAACATTGTGCTAGTCAGCTGTGTCTATGGAAGAGGAAGTGGGATAAAGAGCGGTGAGAAGAGGGGGAGAGAGAGATAGAGAGAGAGAGAAATACTCAGGGAACCTTGGTGGCTATGATAAAGCATTTTCCATTACAACAATGACTAAGCAGATCAGTGCTTGATTTTAACACATGTAGGATGTGGAAGAAGCCCAATTACTCAAAGTTTTAACAGGAATTCTTTAAAAATTAAAGATATTATAACAAGGTATTTTAAAAAGCTCTTGGAAAAATAGAATCAAAAGCTAAGTTTATTTGGTGCAAACATTTTTGCCATCTATGCACAGTTTTTTCTTAGCATGAATTTTCCAAAAATGTTTTGAAGATTTTTCATTTAATTTTAACTTCAAAATATAAATGTGAAGATATTTTAAAACCTTGGCATTTAAAACCATGGGCACTGCTTACAAGTCAGCTGATAGACAGTCATATACAATTTATTTTCCTTTCTTTTTTACATATGAAATAATTCAAATGTATATACTCATAATTCACACACTACAATTTTCTACTTTTATTTCTTTTACATCAAGCAATTATAAGCAATTGAGAAACAATCTGTGCACAAAATCTTTTCAAAAGAGTGCGATTTTATCCACTTTTTTAAGAGATTTGTCCAGCCTACATGTACTTTGAAAACATATTTCAAGCAACTCACCTTCCTACAGTTATTTTCAAGGCATACAATTTGGTTTTCATAGAAACACCACTCTTTATTTTCATACCTCTATTTTTATAAATTTAAGTGACATTTCAATAAATTAAGTGAAAAAAAAACAATTGGTATAAACAGATTTAATTATAAACACATCTGATGCTTGGAGCACACAGTACTGAAGAAGAGAACAGAGTGTGGGGACAGAGTAGTCTGCCAGCCAAAAGTGGTAAGTAACCAAGACTTCAATTAGTGTATTTAACAGAGAGATGAAGAGCATTGTTTAATTTAGTGAACTGATCAATTGGAAATGATAAAAGAATTTTTTTCTCATTCTATTTCATAACTTTATAAATTTAGCTTAATTTATTACAGCTTTCTCAAATTTCTTGCAAAATGGGAAGTAAACATAATAATTTTTGAGAGAATACATTAATAACTGAGATGATGATACTGAAATCAACATATTATTTAAATACATTACAGGATATCATGCTTTTTTATAGCTAAGTAGTATTCCATAGTATATAAAGAATTTTGTTTATTCAGCCATCAGTTGATAAACATCTGCATTGATTCCATATTTTAGCCATTGTGAATTGAGCAGCACTAAAATGGGGTACACCAAACCCTTTTTTATGGTGATTTCATTTCATTTGTGTAAATTCCCAGAAGTGGGATGACCAGGTCATATGATAGATCTATTTTCAAATTTCTGAGAAATCTCCATACTGTCTTCCACAATGGCTGCACTAGTTTGCATTCCCACCAACTGAGGATTATGGTACCTATTTAGCCCACATCCTCACCAGCATTTATTGTTTGTTGATTTCTGTCTGAGAGCCATTCTAAATGGGATGAGGTATAACCTTATTGTGGTTTGATTTGCGTTTCCCTGATCAGTAGTTATTCTGAGCTTGTTTTTATGTGTCGGCCATCTGAATTTCACCTTTTGAAAAATGCCTATTAAAAAAAAGAAAAATGTCTGTTCAAGAGATCATTGTTAAGTGAAATTAACCAAACACAGAAAGACAAATACCACATATTCTCTCTCATAATGAAAGTTAAAAAAGAAAAGCCAATGTGAGGTTAGAATGCTATTTAATAAAAATTCAGAAGGCGAAGGGAGGAAGGGGTAAGAGATTTGATCTGATTATTGTTTATAGCCCTTGTCTATATTCCTATAGTGCAGGGGGTCTTCCTACTTTTTACCTGTTGAACATTATAGTTTGTGGTGCATTAAGCCTGTAATTATAAAGTACATTGAAATTATGTTATTGCAAAAATTAAAGGAAAAAATAGGAAGGAAGGAAAGGGGATTGAAAGAAGGAAGGGAAGAAAGTATGGTTATCTTCTTAGAATTTTATCTATGAAATGTAGGAAATCTGTTATCTTTATATTAATAAAAATTTAAAAATACAAAAAATCATACCAATACACATATACAAGTCATAAGTTCTAGTGTTCAACGGCACAGTAGAGCAACCATAGTTCACAATTATGTAATATATGCTATAGAATGAGCTGGAGGTATGGGACTGGCAGGTTTCAAACACAGGAAAAGAGTAGGGAAAAGGAGATTCTTGCTCAGTGATTTGTTAAGTTTACCCTGTATGTATGTGTACCCATCAGAATGCATAACCTGTTAGAAGTTTTAAAAATTCCAAAAAAATTACTTATACAATGCAACTGAGGTGCTGGTTTGTATTGCATTAACTCTGTGAATTAGAAGTGAATGAATATTTCTAGTAATGTAAAATCAACAATACAGATTTTTTAATATCTTGTCTTTAGTTTAAATAAACAGATCATATCACTAAAATGTGGATTCCAAAAGGGCTAGAAATTCTGGTATAGTGTCTGGGATAAGTTCAATGCTCAAACAGCTCTTGTTGAATGCATGAATGTATGCTGCTGTCAGCTCTTCTTGCCATTAACTTACGGGTAATGAAATTAGTAATGGCAGGCGGGCGCCGTGGCTCAATAGGCTAATCCTCCACCTAGCGGCGCCAGCACACAGGGTTCTAGTCCTGGTCGGGGCGATGGATTCTTTCCCAGTTGCCCTTCTTCCAGGCCAGCTCTCTGCTGTGGCCAGGGAGTGCAGTGGAGGATGGCCCAAGTGCTTGGGCGCTGCACCCCATGGGAGACCAGGAGAAGCACCTGGCTCCTGCCTCCAGATCAGCGCGGTGTGCCGGCCGCAGCGCGCCAGCCGTGGTGGCTATTGGAGGGTGAACCAACGGCAAAGGAAGACCTTTCTCTCTGTCTCTCTCTCTCACTGTCCACTCTGCCTATCAAGAAAAAAAAAAAAAAAGAAAGAAAAAGAAAAAAAAAAAGAAAGAAAAGAAATTAGTAATGGCAGTATAGCATTTCCTAACGTGGATGTGCCTGTCCCACAGAAGTGAAGCATTTAGAAAAGCACATTTGTAAAATTCCCTGACCTTTAATGAGCTCCTGGACCTGGAGATCCTGCCTGAGAGTCTGTGAACAACTTTAAGGATTTTACAATACTGTCTAATTTTCTTGTGGAAAGAATATTACTGCCAACACAGTAAAAAAGTCCTTTAACTACAAGAGCTAGTCTCAATTTTCTGTCATATTAGATATGATAAATTCAAATTCCAATTGCTAGGCGTGATAAAATTTTTATAGCTTTAAGAAATAATTTTAGAGTTCATTTTAAAGAATAATTGACCACAGTTTCTATAACTCTTTAAAATTGCATCTTGACTCAGTTTATCTTTTGATGTAAGTGATGTTTTACAGATTAAAAAATCAGAAGACAGATTATTTTAATGTTAATTAAAAACTACACACATGTCACATCAATTTTTGTATATGTTTGATTATTTATGGGCAGTTATATTGTCTTTAAATAAACTATAACCCTATCTTTATTTTAATAGTTTATAATTTGAATATTATGAATTAATAATATAGCTCAATATCAGAGAGAAAAAAAGTAGTTTGGTTCATAACCTTTAATTAACATTATCCTTCCTTGGTCATTATGGCAAACTGCAGTCAATCATTCAATGAAATTAACTCTAAAATTATTTGTTAAAGTTGTTTTAGCACATCTGACAGATGAAATTTTAGTTTGTTATGTTGAACTGATTTAGGAGAAATATGAATATTTTGTTGTTTATTTCACTCAAAAGGCAGAAAGATAGACAAAAATACAGAGTTCCTGTCTTCTGGATCACACTAGAATTAGCCAGGGCACAGCCAGGTGGAAACTAGGAACTTAGAATTCAACCCAGGTCTTGCATAGGGTTGGCAGGAATCTAAACCTTTGAGCCATCACCTGTGGCCCAGGATGCACATGAACAGGAACCTGGCCTGGAAGCTAAGAAGCTGGGTCATGAATGAAACATTGTGACATGGACTCAGATAATTTAAGCAGCAACTTAATTTCTATACTAAATGTCTGGCCATAAATTTGAATATTTTAAACATCATTTTCTTATTTAGGAATATAAACTTTTTAATCTATTCAATTATTATTGTCTATTTATTCACTCATTAATCCACTCACTCACTTATTTTAGAGACAAAGAGACAGCCCAACAGAGAACTCCTATTTATTGGCTCACTTCCTAAATGCCTGCAATAATCAGTTTAGGACAAAGTCCAAAGTGAGAAACTGAGAACTCAATCCAGGTCCTCCATCTAAGTAGCAGAAAATTGATTACTTGAGCCATTAGCAGATGCTGGGATCTGGGATGGGGCTGGGAATCAAACTCAGAAACTCCAAAGTGGGAACTTGATATTTTAATTTTAAGGTTAAATATCTGCCCTTTCAGTGCCTTTCAATATAGTTATAGCTTTACACAATCATATTTTTAAAAAAATGGTTCTGAAATCATAAAATTTACATTCATTTCCTTCACTAACAAACATGAAATGTATATAGTCCATATATAACTGTAAATGCTTTGTAACTGAAATATGTAATAACAGGATTTAAATGTACAAATACATTTTGTAGCTGCTTAGAATTTCAAATCATCATGTAATACTTATTACTTGTGATTCAGAAATTAATATGTAAAGTAAGAAATAGCAATTATACATGGTTCTCCATAAATTTAAAATAACTATTTTGAGTATATGTGATGATTACATTTTAAACAGTTGTAATTTCATTGGATGTTAATTTTAGCAAAATTAACCTTTCACTATATATTTTGATGATAATCTGCTTTTTTTTTCATTTGACAACTATGTATTTACACAATATTTAAGTTTTATTGATTTATATGAGAGGCAGAATTACAGACGGAGGGGGGAGAGAGATCTTCCATCTGCTTCCTTATTCCCCAAATGGCCACAACTTCCAGAGTTGGGCAGATCTGAAGCCGGGAACCAGGAGCCTCCTCTGACTCTCTCATTTGGGTGCAAGGGCCAAGCACTTGGACCATTTTCCACTATTTTCCCAGGCCACCAGCAAGTAACTGGATCAGGAGTAGAAAAGGCAGTTCTTGAACCAGTGCCCATATGGGATTCAGGCAATGCAGGTAGAGGCCCAACATACTATGCCATGGTGCCAGCATCAATATAATATTAATATATCTTCTAATATTGAATATAATTTGTTTCTCTGGAATTTAATATACTTGTCAGGGTATGGTGTTTTTTATACCACACTGAGGAATTTTATGTAATAATAAATTTTAACACATACTGGTTAACTAACAATTAAATTTTTTTGTTTATTGATAATTTTTATTGTTTTAACCTCATAAAACTTTTGATGTGTAACTTTTCTTCTTAACTATTTCTTTTGTGATTTTATTCTCATAAAATAAAAATTCTTCACTTTAGTCATTAAGGCTGCATTCATCTTCATTATTTTAGCTTCTATTTTTATTTGTTTCCCATAATTTGTATGTCTCTTTTGATAATCACCTGCTAAGTTATTTATTTGAGTTAATTTAATTCAGTAAGATTTCATTTGGTTATGAATCATATTGGACAAATTTCCTGTATTGTTTTACACATTTTTTACATTAATTAATGTGCAAAAGTGGAACAAAGAAAGGGAATTACCATACCTTGCTCTGATCATCCTGAGTCCACAAGGAATAGAGCAAGCTTCCATTCTTCCTAGCTTTTTATGAGCTTAGAAAAGTAGAAGTGTTATGTGGTACCACTCCCATGTTCCAGGTAAGAAGAAGTACTTCCTGGGGAGCGATCCTTTGATTGACAGGTAGATGAACATGACAACACAGCCAAGGAGGTGTGGCTTCCAACTCATGGATGTAAAATTCACTGTCTAAGCTTTCCCACATCATCCCTGATTAAAAAAGAAATGTCTTCCATCCCCTGATTCGCTCCCCAAATGGCCACAATGGCTGGGGCTGGTCCAATCTGCAGCCAGGAGCCAGGAGCTTCATATGGGTTTCCCACATGGGCACAGGGGCCAAGCATTAGAGCCACATTCCACTGCTTTCCCAGGTCATAAGCAGAGAGCTGGATAGGAAGAGGAGCAGCCAGGACATGAATTGGCACCCATATTGGAGCAAACTCTATGAGCAGAGGCTTAGCCCACTACTCCACAACAAAACCCACTTAAGATGTTTTAAAAATATATGTCAGCTATATTTCCTTTACATCAAGGTTCATGATTATTACCTAGACTCCTTAAATAACTTTATTTACTTAATAATATTTTCCTGATTTCTTCATTTTGATGCCAATATTTAATTCCCTAAATATTTGATATTTCTGTCCTTAGAGAGTCATTTCACTGTCAACATACTTGTTTCAATTTGTTTCAAGTTTTGTTATTTGCCTCAGAAAATACACGGTAGAGGGAATAATTTTCTTGTATTTCTTTCTTTGTCGGTTAGATTTCTTTTTGCTGTTTATTTGTATCCAACTAAAGAATTCTACTTTCAGCAATAGAAGTTTGAAACATCTACAGCCAATTTATATTTGATCAAGGATCTAAAACCAATTCCTGGAGAAAGGACAGTCTATTCAACAAATGGTACTGGGAAAACTGGATTTCCACTTGCAGAAGCATGAAGCAAGACCCCTTCCTTACAGCTTACATAAAAATCCACTTAACATGGATTAAAGATCTAAGTCTATGACCTGACACTATCAAATTATTAGAGAACATCAGAGAAACTGTGTAAGATATAGACATAGGCAAAGATTTCTTGGAAAAGACCCCAGAGGCACAGACAGTCAAAGCCAAAATTTAAAATTGGGATTATATCAAATTGAGAAGTTTCTATACTGCAAAAGAAACAGTCAGGCAAGTGAAGAGGCAATCGACAGAATGGGAAAAATATTTGCAAATTATGCAACTATTGAAGGATTAATAACCAGAATCTACAAAAAAATCAAGAAACTCCACAACAACAAAACAAACAATCCAATTAAGAGATGGGCCAAGGACTAAGACATTTTTTCAAAAGAGGAAATCCAAATGGCCAAAAGACACATGAAAAAAATGTTCAGGATCACTAGCAATCAGGGAAATGAAAATCAAAACCACAATGAGGTTAAATTTCTACCCGGTGAGAATGGATTACATACAGAAATCTACCAACAACAGATGCTGTAGAGGATGTGGGGAAAAATGGACACTAACCCACTGTTGGTGGGACTGCGAATCGGTAAAGCCACTATGGAAGTCACTTTGGAGGTTCCTCAGAAACCTGAATATCACCCTACCATACAACCCAGGCATACTACTCCTTGGAATTTACACAAAGGAAATGAAATTGGCAAACAAAAAAGGTGCCTGCACATTAATGTTTATTGCTGCTCAGTTCACAATAGCTAAGACCTGGAACCAACCCAAATGCCCATCAACAGTAGACTGGATAAAGAAGTTATGGGACATGTACTCTATAGAAAACTATACATCAGTCAAAAACAATGAAATCCAGTCATTTGCAACATAATGGAGGAATCTGGAAAACATTATGCTGAGTGAATTAAGCCAGTCTGAAAGGGACAAATATCATATGTTCTCCCTGATCGGCGACAACTAACTGAGCACCAAAGGGGAAACCTGTTGAAGGGAAATGCACACTATGAGAAACAATGACTTGATCAGCCCTTGTCCTGACTGTCGACTTTATCCCTTTTAGTATTTTTTTGTTCTACTTAATACCATTGGTTGAAATCTGTAACACACAACTATTCTTAAGTGGTTAAATTTAACTGAAAATTATCTCTGTTAAATATAAGAGTGGGAATAAGAGAGGGAGGAGATGTAGAGTTTGGCACATGCTCATGTGGACTTACTCCTAATGGTAGAGCTAGAAATGTGCCGGGGGATTCCAATTCAGTTCCTGCAAGGTGGCATGTACCAATGCCATCTCAGTTTTAGTTCATAGCCGATCATAATGATAGGATTAAGATTCAAAAGGATCACATAAATAAGACTAGTGTCTGATAATAATAACTGATAGAATTAAAAAGGAGAGAGCAATCCAACATGGGAAGCAGTCCACACAGAAGATTCATAGAATGGCAGATGCCCTAAACAGCACTCTAGCCTCAGAATTAGCTCTTAAGTTTTGGATCCGGCTAAAAAAACTATGAGTTTCTCAGGTATGTAAAGGTAAGACACTATGGCAAAAACATGACCTAAAAGAAAGATCTCTATGTGTGAGATCCCAGCAGAAGAATGGGCCATCAAAGATGGGGGTATCTTTCTCTGAAGGGAGGAGAGAACTTCCACTTTGAATATGGCCTTGTCAGCAGGCGCCGTGGCTCAACAGGCTAATCCTTCGCCTTGTGGCGCCGGCACACCGGCTTCTAGTCCCGGTCAGGGCACTGGACTCTGTCCCTGTTGCCCCTCTTCCAGGCCAGCTCTCTGCTGTGGCCCTGGAGTGCAGTGGAGGATGGCCTAAGTACTTGGGCCCTGCACCCCATGAGAGACCAGGAGAAGCACCTGGCTCCTGCCATCGGATCAGCGTGGTGCACCGGCCGCAGTGTGCCGGCTGCAGCGGCCATTGTGGGGTGAACCAACAGCAAAGGAAGACCTTTCTCTCTGTCTCTCTCTCTTACTGTCCACTCTGCCTGTCAAATATATATATATATATATATATGGCCTTATCTAAATAACTTTGGTGTTTGTGAACTCAAGAGGCTTTCATAGCCTTGGCAGCTCATGACAAGAGCCTCAGGTGATTACTCACATCATAAATAAGAGTGTTAATTGTTAAATCAACAACTGGAGACACTGTGTACCTACTTCCCATGTAGAATCTCTGTCCTTAATGTGTTGTACTATGATAACTGACGGTAAAACTACCACTCAAACAGTACTTTATACTTTGTGTATCTGTGTGGGTGCAAACTATTGAAATTTACTTAGCATATACTGAGTTGATCTGTATTTGGATCTGGCTGAAGAGCCCATGAGAGTATTTTAGGCATGGAAAACCAAGACACTCTGGAAAAAAAAAGAGGACCTAAATGAAAGATCTCTGCAAGTGAGATCCCAGTAGAAAGAACGGGTCATCAAAGAAGGAGTTACCTTTCTCTGAAGGGAGGAGAGAATTTCCACTTTGACTATGACCCTGTCAGAATAAGATCGAAGTCAGCAAACTCAAAAGGCTTCCATAGCCTTGGCAACTCATAATTAGAGCCTAGGGAGATTACTGACGCCATAAACAAGAGTGTCAAATTGTTAAGTCAACAACAGGAGTCACTGTGTACTTACTTCTCATGTGGGATCTGTCCTTAATGTGTTGTCCAATGTGAAGTAATGCTATAACTAGTACTGCAACAGTATTTTACACTTTGCGTTTCTGTGTGGATGCAAACTGATGAAATCTCTACTTAATATATACTAAATTGATCTTCTGTATATAAAGATAATTGAAAATGAATCTTGATGTGAATGGAATGGGAGAGGGAGCAGGAGATGGGAGGGGTGCAAGTGGGAGGGAAATTATGGGGGGGGAAGCCATTGTAATCCATAAACTCTACTTTGGAAATTTATATTTACTAAATAAAAGTTTGAAAAATTAAAAAAAAAAGTTGATCTGTATATAAAGATAATTGAAAATGAATCTTGATGAAGAATGGGATGGGAGAGGGATTGGGAGATGGGATTGTTGCAGATGCAAGGGAGGTAATGGGGGGAAAGTTACTGTAATCAAAAATTTGTACTTTGGAAATTTATATTAATTTAATTAAAATTGAAAAAATGAAACTCAGTTATGTTTGTATTCAGAGTTGGCATGTGAGAGACTGAGTTAATTTTTATTTATTTTCTTGGCATTTATTTCTTGGTTTGCCACACATGTTACTAGAACTTTATTTCCTTTGACATTGATTTTAGGCATATATATATATATATGTATATATACACACACCACATGGACTATTAATTTTCTACATGAGATGGTCAATATCATCTATACTTTGAAAAACACACATGGTAACTAAGAAACAAATCCTTAAAGATCTTCTATGTGCCTTCACTATTAATTTGTGGTAAAATAGCAACTTCAATATGATTCTGATATTGTACACACCTTCCTGAAAGGAAAAAGTCTTCTTATACTTTTTACTGAGGCTAATAGTTCACATATTGAGCCATAAAACCATATTCAAAAATGCTATAGAACATGGGCCGAGATGGAATGGGATGAACTCATTCCAGTAAAGTATATCTGTGTACTGCAGGGTCTCTCTGTGTTAATTGATGTAATATTTTAAAAGACATGGTCAGTAATTTTCATTTGATATAAGTGGCCATTTGGCAACATGATAGTGCTATAAGAAGCTGAGTAATGGGATCAAAAGGACACTTGCCTTAGCTGACTATTACTTCTTATTTAATATACATTAAATAGACTATTAGTCAGGAAACCTTGTAAAGAGGCTATGGCACCATTTACAGCTATTGAAAATAATTTAACTAAATTGTGGTGGCATGATTAAAAGAAAGTGTTATATGTAAGAAAATGTATGAACAGAGGGTTACAAGGATTTGGTGATGCTCTTATGAGAGCATTAAAAGTCACCTGCAAATGATGAAGAATGCTTGCTTTATGACTACAAAGGTCAATTTAATGCATAGTCAGAGTTGGGTTAAGAGAACCGTGGTATCTGTATTACATAGAGTTATTTGGCATACGAGTAAAAATAATCATGTTAAAAATATGAGAATATGACTATAAACACTGTAACTGGATGTAAAAGACACATGAAATTAAATATCCTATTGTAGATTGAAGAAGTGCTTCATACAGTATTTTATTCACCTAATCTCCTCAGAAAAGCCTATTAGTGATTAGAGATAATATCTAATGAAAGAGGGACACCCATAAACAATGTATTTTCAGAAGTCTGTAACTTAGAAATCTTTATAACCAATTTATATAATGTGAACACATTTGTAAACTAAGCATGTAAATGGGTAGAAACACATTGAAGATTAGATTGTCTGAATTTTGAGAATATCAATGAAAACTGGACTACCACATCTTTTTGAATATACATCATTTTGTAGAAAAAGAACATGTTTTCAAAAGATAAACAGAAAAATTTGCAAATCAATTTAAATAAAGAAGCTGACTTATGCAAAGAAAATGTTCTTATAGACAATCTGTGAGATGGAGTTCACTGTTCATGCTTCATATGTTTTGTTAGATTTCATACTAGGAAGATGGAGTGCTTGCTGTTAGGTTACATGTATTCTAATAAAAAACACAAGCTGTTGACAGGTGGGCAAATAAATAATCAATATATTTTCCAAAATAAACAATTTCTGTGAAAAAATAAAAAAAATTATGTATTTGAAAATGACAGGGATATCAGGAGCATTATATCAAAACATTAATGTGACTTGCATTTGACCAGTACAAGTAAAAAATAACAATGGATCAAAAAAGGAGGAAAATTTACAGTGAACATTAGTATTTTTTTCTTTTTACTTTTTTTACTCAAACAAATGGAAAAAATTTAAAGGATGATGCAGCATTTAGAATAAAGCAGGAAAATGATGAGTTGATTGACTAAAACCATCAATTCCATCATAAAACAAATTTAAGTCCTCAAAAATTTTGAAATTCTTTTGTTCCCTTCCTAGGGTCAATGAGAATATGTACAGACTGTGTATATTGGCTAAGTCACTATGTGGTATTAAGGGATACAAATGATAAACCCTGAGTAGGAAAATAAATTCAAATGATATGATGAGTAGTGTGGATTTTTCTCTTTGGCACTAGGACAGGTTTGCTAGTCTTAGCAAATAAGCTTATAACACCCAAGTAAATTTAAATTCAGAAATATTAATAAATTTTAGTATAAGTATGTTGCAAAAATTATATCAGATAGCAAGTATTAAGAATATCTTGTTATTCATCTGAAATTCAAATTTATTTTGGCATCTAGCACTTTTCTTAGAAATCCATGGCTGGCAAGATTCAATCTCAATATGTGGTAGAAAAAAAGTTGCTTTAATATTGATTTTTATAATTTATAATTCACATTCAAGGTTCTGAAAGAATATGAGACACTGAAGAGAAATAGGACTCTCCAAAAAAAACCTCTCTACTGATGGGAGTCATGACTTATGTTCACTCCTTAATAAGGCACTAAAAGAGACAAATGTCAATGCTTACTAAGAAAGAGGCGTTGCTTTAAGCCTACCTGTCAGAAAGAAGGGGAACAGAAATATATATATAAATATAATGCAAACAAATATAAATATATAGTGAATAAATATATAATAACAATATATGAACAAATATATATAATGTGAAAAAAATGAACCTTTCTGTTTCTTGCTAGAAATCCAGCATGGCTAAGAGGCTATAATATGAAACTGTCAAAAAGTGACTTCTCTGCCCTGTGCTATATTTGTAACAAGACTAAAACTTGAAGTCAGATATATCAAATTTAATGTGGTACCTGATGGAAAATTAAAATAAAGCAAAAAATAGTAGGGATCTTGATTTTTAATTTCCTCTTAAAATCTTCAATGATTGCCTCATTTAGCTAAGATAATCACATCCTTACACATAGATACAATTGATAAGATGAACGACGGGGAAAGAATTGCCTAATGGTTAGGGTCAAATATTAAAAAAATGTAAAAAATTGAAAAAACTAGCTAGAAGACAGAAAATCCAAGAATGGGCTACACATCCAAATGTCATGATTTTTTTTTTTAGATTTTTTTTTATTTTATTTATTTATTTATTTATTTATTTTTATTTTTTGACAGGCAGAGTGGACAGTGAGAGAGAGAGACAGAGAGAAAGGTCTTCCTTTGCCATTGGTTCACCCTCCAATGGCCACCGCGGCCGGCGCACCGCACTGATCCAATGGCAGGAGCCAGGAGCCAGGTGCTTTTCCTGGTCTCCCATGGGGTGCAGGGCCCAAGCACCTGGGCCATCCTCCACTGCACTCCCTGGCCACAGCAGAGAGCTGGCCTGGAAGAGGGGCAACCGGGACAGAATCCGGCGCCCCGACCGGGACTAGAACCCGGTGTGCCGGCGCCGCAAGGTGGAGGATTAGCCTAGTGAGCCACGGCGCCGGCCCAAAATGTCATGATTTTAAAGAGTTCTGCTACAGGACTGCAGTGCTCCCCACTTTAATCACTGGGCAGCAGGCTAAGATTTTAATGAAATTAGAGCTCTGACATTAAACTGGAAAGGAATATATGTTTATTTATTTTACAAGCTTTAATATTCAAATCAACAAGTAGTGAACAGACTGCAGATCAGCAGCCTGTGTAAAATTAATATAATGATTGATGCTCAAAATTTATTTTTAAAATAGACAAAATAAAATTAAATACAATAGAATTTAACAATAATAAAGATGAATATAGCATCAATATCTATCTTGAGAATATATATTATTTAAAATATATTATTTAATTTTTGTATACACATATATATGTACAATTTTTCAGAGATAAAATAGTGATCTAAAATATATTTCTTACTTTGAATAATAATTTACAATGATTGAAATCTGGTTACAAAGATGTTTTAATTCCTGGGAATTTTCCTTGTATGGTGTCAGCCATGTTAATGTTCCCTCTATTATTTAACTTAGCTTTAATTTTTTGTCTTGCTTAGTTTAATGTTATAAGTACTTTTTTCACTTTTAAATTATTTATTGCTTCACAGTGGCAACAGATGTGCTACAGTTATAGAATCCTGACCATGGGACTCTTTTCTGATTATGCCCATCAGGAGTTCCATGCACTTTCTGTACTTGGATGTTCATATCTTTCTTCAATAAATATTGCAAGCCATTCTGTTTTTCCACAGCTTCAGGAATACCTAAGACACATATTTTTATTTGTTTGATGGTATCCCATAGACCTCAAACACTTTTTCAGTTTTTCGTATTTTTTTCTTTATTTTCTGGCTAGGATATTTCCAAAGATTGTCGTGTGGCTTGGATATTCTTTCTTCTGGGTCAGAGTCTGTTGTTAAGGCTTTCCACAATATGTTTTATTAGAAATATTGAATTCTTCATTGATAATATTTCATTTTGATTTTTTTTAACTTTTCTTTAATGAATATAAATTTCCAAAGTGCAGCTTATGGGTACAATGGTTTCCCCCCCATAACGTCCCTCCCACCTGCAACCCTTCCCTTTCCCTCTCCCTCCCCCCTTCCATTCACATCAAGATTCATTTTCAATTCTCTTTATATACAGAAGATCGATTTAAAATATTAAGTAAATATTTCAATAGTTTGCACCCAAATAGAAACACAATGTGAAAAATACTGTTTGAGTACTAGTTATAGCATTAAATCACAATGTACAGCACATTAAAGACAGAGATCCTACATGAGGAATAAGTGCACAGTGGCTCCTGTTGTTGACTTAACAAATTGACACTCTTGTTTATGGCATCAGTAATCACCCTAGGCTCTTGTCATGAGCTGCCAAGGCTATGGAAGCCTTTTGAGTTCACCGACTCTGATGATATTTAGACAAGGTTGTAGTGAAAGTGGAAGTTCTCTCCTCCCTTCAGAGAAAGGTACCTCCTTCTTTGATGACCTGTGCTTCCCACTGGGATCTCACTCACAAAGATCCTTCATTTAGTTCGTTTTTTTTTTTTTTTTTTTTTTTTTTTGCCAGAGTGTCTTGGCTTTCCATGCCTGAAATACTCTCATGGGCTTTTCAGCCAGATTGGAATGGCTTTACGGCTGATTCTGAGCCTAGAGTGCTGCTTAGGACATCTGCCCTTCTATGAGTCTGCTGTGTATCTCGCTTCCCATGTTGGATCATTCTCTCCCTTTTTGATTATATCCGTTAGTATTTGCAGACAGTGGTCTTGTTTATGTGATCCCTTTGGTTCTTAGTCCTATCATTATGATCAATTGTGAACAGAAGTTGATCACTGGACTAGTGAGATGGCATTGGTACATGCCACTTTGATGGGATTGAATTGGAATCCCCTGGTATGTTTCTAACTCTACCATTTAGGGCAAGTCAGCTTGAGCATGTCCCAAATTGCACATCTCTTCCCTCTCTTATTCCCACTCTTATATTTAACAGGGATCACTTTTCAGTTAAATTTCAAAACTTAAGAATAACTGTGAATTGATTACAGTGTTCAACCAAAAGTATTAAGTAGAACAAACAAAAAAATACTAAGAGGGATAATGTATTGTGCCGGCCTGCAGCACAATGAACCAGGTTTCCTGAAACAGAGAGTGGGAATGTGGGACAAGGACACAAAGAATGGAGCCAAGACAAATCCTGATCAAGGCTCCTTTATTCAACAAGTCCAGTAGTATTTAAACATGACCAGTTGTACACAAGAAGGCTCACAGAGGATTTACATATCTAAAAGACTTTGCTTAATGGATCACAAAATGTTATCAATCATAGATTACAAGGGTATAATAAAAGACCTAGGTAATAAATGCTAGTTTCAGGTGTGGCTGATTATCTACATCATTTCTTGTGAGAAATCTAGCAGTGAGATACAGTTCTTCCTACCTCTTCCTGGAATCTCCTTAGCCTAATTGTCTGTGCCTGTATGTCTCCATCCATATGTTCAGTGTAAACAAAAGGGGCGAATGCCTGCGGCTGCCCACAACATATTAAGTTGTTCATCAACAATCAGGACAAGGGCTGATCAAGTCACCGTTTCTCATAGTGTTCATTTCACTTTAACAGGTTTCCTCTTTTGTGCTTGGTTAGTTGTCACCAATAAGGGAGAACATATGGTATTTGTCCCTTTTAGACTGGCTTATTTCACTCAGCATAATGTTTTCCAAATTCCTAACAGGGATCACTTTTCAGTTAAAATTTAAAAACCTAAGAATCATTGTGTGTTAATTACAGAGTTCAACCAATGGTACTAGAACAAAAAAATACTAAATTGGATAAAGTATTACATTGTACATCAACCGTCAGGACAAGAGCCGATCAAGTCACTGTTTCTCATAGTGTCCATTTCATTTGAACAAGTTTCCCCTTTGGTGTTCAGTTAGTTGTTGTCGATCAGGGAGAACATACGATATTTGTCCATTTGGGACTAGCTTAATTCACTCAGCATAATGTTTTCCAGATTCCTCCATCTTGTTGCAAATGACCTGGTTTCATTGTTTTTGACTGCTATATAGTATTCGATAGAGTACATGTCCCATAATTTCTTTATCCAGTCTACTGTTGATGGGCATTTGGGTTGGTTCCAGGTCTTAGCTATTGTGAATTGAGCTGCAATAGACATTAATGTGCAGACAGCATTTTTGCTTGCCAATTTAATTTCCTTTGAGTAAATTCCAAGGAGTGGAATGGCTGGGTTGTATGGTAGGGTTATATTCAGGTTTCTGAGGAATCTCCAGACTGACTTCCATAGTAGCTTAACCAGTTTGCATTCCCACCAACAGTGGGTTAGTGTCCCTTTTTCCCAACATCCTCTCCAGCATCTATTGTTGGTAGATTTCTGAATGTGAGCCATTCTAACTGGGGTGAGGTGAAACTTCATTGTGGTTTTGATTTGCATTTCCCTGATTGCTAGTGACCTTGAACATTTTTTCATGTGTCTGTTGACCATTTGGATTTCCTCCTTTGCAAAATGTCTATTGAGGTCCTTGGCCCATCTCTTAAGTGGGTTGTCTGTTTTGTTGTTGTGGAGTTTCTTGATTTCTTTGTAGATTCTGGTTATCAACCCTTTATCTGTTGCATAGTTTGCAAATATTTTTTCCCATTCTGTCGGTAGCCTCTTCACTTTCCTGACTGTTTCTTTTGCAGTACAGAAACTTCTCAATTTGATGCAATCCCAAATGTTAATTTTGGCTTTGACTGCCTCTGCTTCTGGGATATTTTCCAATAAGTTTTTGCCAGTACCTATATCTTGCAGGGTTTCTCCAATGCTCTCTAATAATTTGATGGTGTCAGGTCATATATTTAGTTCTTTAAGCCATGTTGAGTGAATTTTTGTTAAGGTGTAATGTAGGGTTCTTGCTTCATGATTCTGCACGTGGAAATCCAATTTTCCCAGCACTATTTATTGAATAGACTGTCCTTGCTCCAGGGATTGGTTTTGGATCCTTGATCAAATAGAAGTTGGCTGTAGATGTTTGGATTGATTTCGGATGTTTCAATTCTGTTCCATTGGTCTATCCATCTGTTTCTGTACCAGTACCATGCTGTTTTGATAACAACTGCCCTGTAGTATGTCCTGAAATCTGGTATTTGATGCCTCCAGCTTCGTTTTTGTTGTACAAGATTGCTTTAGCTATCGAGGTCTCCTGTGTCTCCATATGAATTTCAGCATCATTTTTTCCAGATCTGAGAACAATGTCTTCGGTATCTTGATTTGTCTTGCATTGAATGTATAAATTGCTTTTGGAAGAATGGACATTTTGGTATCCTCTTCTATTTCTTTCTTTAAGATTTTGTAATTCTCATCGTAGAGATCCTTAACGTCCTTGGTTAAGTTTATTCCAAGGTATTTGATTGTTTTTGTAGCTATTGTGAATGGGATTGATCTTAGCAGTTATTTCTCAGCCATGGCATTGCCTGTGTATACAAAGGCTGTTGATTTTTGTGCATTGATTTTATATGCTGCTAATTTGCCAAACTCTTCTAGGAGTTCCAATAGACTCTTAGTAGAGACTTTGGGTCCCTTAAATAAAGAATCATATCATCTGCAAAGAAAATAGTTTGACTTTTCCTTCCCACTTTGTATCCCTTTAATTTCTTTTTCTTGTCTAATAGCTCTGGATAAGACTTCCAGAACTATATAGAATAGCAGTGGTTAGAGTGGGCATCCCTGTCTGGTACCGGATTTCAGTGGAAATGATTCCAACTTTTCCGCATTCAATAGGATGTTGGCTGTGGGTTTTTCATAGATTGCTTTGATTGTATTTAGTAATGTTCATTATATACCCAGTTGCTTAGAGTTTTCATCATGAAAGGATGTTGAATTTTATCGAATGCTTTATTTGCATCTGTTGAGATAATTATATGGTTTTTCTTCTGCAGTCTGTTAATGTGGTGTATCACATTGATTGTTTTGTGTAAACTGAACCATCCCTGCATACCAGGGATTAATCCCACTTGGTCTGGGTGGATGATCTTTCTGATGTGTTGTTGTATTCTATTGGCCAGAATTTTATTGAGGATTTTTGCATCGATCTTTATCAGGGATATTGGTCTGTAATTCTCTTTAAATGCTGCATCTTTTTCTGGCTTAAGAATTAAGGTGATGCTGGCTTCATAGAAAGAATTTGGGAGGATTCCCTCTTTTTCAATTGTTCTGAATAGTTTGAGAAGAATTGGAGTTAGTTCTTCTTTAAATGTCTGGTAGAATTCAGCAGTGAATCCATCTGGTCCTGGGCTTTTCTTTGTTGGGAGGGCCTTTATTACTGTTTCAATTTCTGTCTCAGTTATGGGTCTGTTTAGGTTTTCTATGTCTTCCTGATTCAATTTAGGTAGGTTGCATGTGTCCAGGAATCTATCCATTTCTGATAGATTTCCCTGTTCGCTGGCATACAAGTCCTTGTAGTAATTTCTGATGATTCTATTTATTTCTGTGGTGTCTGTTGTTACATTTCCTTTTTCATCTCTGATTTTATTGATTTAGCTCTTTCTCTTCTTTTTTTAGTTAGTTGGGCCAATGGGGTGTCAATTTTGTCTATTTTTTCAAAAAACCAGCTCCTCGTTTGGCTGAATTTTTGTAATTTTTTTTTTTTATTTCAATCCTGTTGATTTCTTCTCTGATTTTCATTATTTCTCTTCTCCTACTAGATTTGGGTCTGGTTTGCTGTAGATTTTCTACATCCTTGAGATGCATTGAAAGCTCATCTATTTGGTGCCTTTCCAATTTCTTGATGTAGGCACCTACTGATATAAACTTTCCTCTTAACACTGCTTTTGCTGTATCCCATAAGTTTTGGTATGTTGTGCTGTTATCCTCATTTACTTCCAGAAAGTTTTTGATTTCTCTTTTGATTTCTTCTATGACCCATTGTTCATTCAGGAGCATGTTGTTCAATCTCCATGCGTTTGCATATGCTCTAGGGATTCCTGAGTTGTTAATTTCCAACTTCATTCCTTTATGGTCTGAGAAGCTGCATGGTATGATTCTAATTCTTTTGAATTTGCTGAGACTTTCTTTATGGCCTAGAATGTGGTCAACCCTAGAGAAGGTTCCATGTATTGCTGAGAAGAATGTAAATGCCTTATGTGCAGGATGAAAAGTTCTGTAGATATCTGTTAGATTCATTCGGTGCCCTGTAGTTAGGTGCACATACATTGATAATGGTTATATCTTCCTGTTGAATTGATCACTTAATCATTATATAGTGCCCCTCTTTGTCTCTCCTAACAGTTTTTGTAGTAAAGTTTATGTTGTCTGATATTAAGATGGCTACGCCCACTCTTTTTTCATTTCTGTTGGCATGGTATATCTTTTTCCAGCCTTTCACTTTCAGTCTGCATGCATCTTTGTTGGTAAGATGTGTTTCTTGTAAGCAGCAAATAGATGGGTTTTGTTCCTTAAGCCAATCAGCCAATCTGTGTCTTTTAACTGGACAGTTCAGGCCATTCATGTTCAGTGTGACTATTGATGAACAGTAACTTTGCCCTGCCATTTGCCAAAGATATTTTATAATATATGCTTTGAATTCCCTGTGATCTTTTGCTGTGAGGTTTCCTTCATTTACCTTCTTTCATATTGATGACTTTGTTTCTGTGTTTCTGTGTGCAACACATCTTTAAGCATCTTTTGCAGGGCTGCACGAGTGGTGACAAATTCTTTCAATTTCTGTTTGCTGTGAAAGGTCTTTATTTCACCTTCATTCACAAATGAGAGCTTAACAGGATATAATATTCTGGGCTGGCAGTTGTTCTCTCTTAGTACCTGGGCTATATCTCGCCATTCCCTCCTAGCTTGTAGGGTTTCTGATGAGAAGTCAGCTGTGAATCTGATTGGAGATCCTCTGAGGGTAATCTGACGTTTCTCTCTTGCACATTTTAGGATCTTTTCTTTCTGTTTCACTGTGGTGAATTTAATTACAACGTGTCGTGGTGAGGATCTCTTTTGGTCATGTTTACTAGGGGTTCTATGAGCTTCCTGTACTAGGATGTCTCTGTCCTTCTCCAAACCTGGGAAATTTTCTGCTAGTATCTCACTAAAAAGGCCTTTTAATCCTTTCTCCCTCTCCATGCCTTCAGGAACTCCTAGAACCTGAATGTTGGTTTTTTTAATAGTATCCTGAAGATTCCCAACAATATGTTTTAGATTTCTAATTTCCTCTTCTTTTCTTTGGTTTGACTGTATATTTTCCTGTTCTCTGTCTTCTAAGTCTGATATTCTCTCTTCTGCTTCACCCATTCTGTTTTTAAGTCTCTCTAATGTGTTTGTCATTTGATCTATTGAATTCTTCCCTTCATTATGATTTCTCATAACTATCACAGTTTCCTGTTCTACTACTTGTTTCATTTCATTTTGATTCCTCCTTAATATTTTATTTTCATGAGAGAGATTTTCTATCTTGTTCATTAAGGATTTCTGTGTTCAAGAATTTGTTTTTGAGAACTTCTTAACGTTCTTATCAATTTTTTTGAGATCGCTTCTTGCATTTCTTCTATCTCATCATTTTCATAATCTTGAATTGGGGTGTCTTTTTCATTTGAGGGCATCATAGTGTCTTCCTTTTTCTTGTTACCTCGGTTTCTGTGTTTGTTTGGCATTGTGAAGATATTCTTTGGTTTCTTCACTGTGGTGCTTTTTCTCATTATACTATGACTCTGATTTAAGTGGACTGTCTGTTTTTGATGGATCCTTAGAGGCTGTGATGGGTTTGGCCAGAGAGCTCTGTTTGGTTTTTCAGGGTTAAGGGTGTGCCAAAGGTGACTCTTCCAGATTGTTCTCTCTCTCACTCGCTCTCTCTCTCTTTTTTATTTTTTATTTTTTTGACTCAGTTGGGAATTCCAGCTGAGTGGAATTGAGGGTAGTTGATGTATGAAATCTGCCCCCTGTGGGTATTCGTCTGCTCTACCCCTGTGACCACACAAAGAATTTATGCAGCCCTCAGTGTGGTCTCAAATTTCTCTGTAGTCTCTCATTGGGTTGCCAAGGTTACCGAATTTGTGTACTCGGTGAGTTCTCTCACCCCCCATCAGATTTTCACAATCTCAGTTCGTTAGCTCCACACTTTCACTAGGTCTTAACCTCCTGTTATTTCTCCCCACCAGAGTCAGGTTTTTCTGCTTGGCTAATGGCGGGCACTGACTTACATACATAAATTGGCACCTGCTCTTTGTCTTTGTTGGCTTTGTAAGGTAAGTGGAGAGAGAGGCTAATGTCCGTGCCAGTTCCCCTTATTTATTTGTTTTTTTCTCTCCTCCAGTCACCCTGGTGAACTTTCCCCAGTGGGGCTTCAGGCCTCGTTCCCTGTAGACTCTTTCTGCCTTTCTCCACCAATGTCTCGGGTTACTGAGGTTTTTGTCTCACCTCCCCTTCCAGTGCTGGCGTGCAGACTCTACAGCTCAGCTCCCACGGCTCGGCTCCTGTGGCTCAGCTTCCATGCGGTGGGCGACCTTACTCTCCCCGTAGGTCCCCTGTGTCACATCCACTAGATCCGGAAGAGTTTCCTCTGCAATTTTTTTACTGAGCCTTTTCCTGAGGCTACAGTAACTCTACTTTTATTAAACTATCTCTTCCTGGACTATTGGTGTGCGCACTCACTATTCTGCCATCTTGGCTCTGCCTGGCTGATTTTTCATTCATATCTTTTTCTTCTGGCAGAATTTCTCATCCATATCATGTACAGTTTTCTTTAAACCATATATATTTCCTTCTCTGTGTTTCTGAGTAACATTATGATCTTTTTAAAATTCATTTTCAGGTATTTCATCAATCTCAGCATATTCACAGATCATTATTGAAATATTATTGTGTTCCTTTTGGGGCATGAGATAATCTTCCTTGATCATGCTTTCATATTTCTACATTTCTTTTTTATGCATCTTGGAAACACTTGTTCTTATCCCCTGTAGAATTTTTCTTTGAATGTGCCTCTCTGACTTAGTAGAATGTCTGCTACTTCAATAGCTATCTAGTGTGTGGTGGAGGGGAGCAGGGAGTTCCATCTAGAGCTCAAACTTGAGTCAGCATTCCAGAGTGGCACCCAAGTTGGGTGTCGCTCCCCCTCTTCACGGAGGAATGACACATGAACCTGCGCTGTTCTTTTGTCTGCTCGGCCCTTCCCGGGTTTGCTGCTGGTTCTTCCCGGGTTGGCTGCCCACCCTTCCACCTCCGTGGAAGGGCGGTTCCCCCTGCCACTTTGCCCACTTCCGCGGGGGAGCGGCACACCACCGGCTGGCTCTCTTGGGGGCTGCTCAGGTGTTCCTTCAGGTAGATGTTCCCCTTAGATGTTCCTGGTGCATGTTGTCTCTCTCCTCCTTTATAGTCCACTTCTACCAATCCCAACTCTGCTACCCACATGCCGAGTACGCTGCTCTCCTCCAATCAGGAGTAGGTCCTACAGTTTATTGGTTGAACTGGAGGCAGCTGTATAGAAGCTGTTTCTCCCTTCTCAGTGCCATATTGTGGGAGAGGAGATGCATAGAATAAGTCTTAATTCCAGTAACTTAGTCTAGTCCGAGTTGCTCCCCACAGATCCCCCTTTCTTTTTATTCTTTTGGCGTTGATATGCGCCTGTCTTCGGTGCCCCGCGGCACACACTCTGCTCTGCTTGCTGGAGTTGCCCACAGGTGCTTACAAGCCCTACCAATCAGGCAAACCGAATCCGGGTCCTCTCTTCGCCATGTTGAGAGGAGGTTTTTAGGTGCTGATGCATGCCTGTGTTCGGTGCCCTGCAGCACATGCTCTGCTCTGCTAGAACTGCCTGCAGGTGCTTACAAGCCCTACCAATCAGGCAAACTGAATCCAAGCCTTCTCATTGCCGTATTGTGGGGAGACTTATTGATGTTGATTCGTGCCTTTCTTTGGTGACCTGCAGCACATACTGCCTGCAGGTGCTTATCGTCTTACTAATCAGTCAGACCGAATCCAAGCCCTCTCATTGCCGTGTTGTGGGGAGGCCTTATTTTTCTCTATTTCTCTATCTCCAGGCATTCCTATCTCTCCTATTTTACTTCTATCTGCCAGCATTCCTATTTCTCTCATTTTACTTCTAAACTTCTATTTCTCTTATCCCCACGGCTTCCCGTGGCCTGCACTGAGGCGGCGTCTTGGTGCCTCGCCCCGCGGCGGCTTCCCAGCTCTGCGCAGCTTTAGCCTGCCTTCTCTCATCTGCGCTGCTTCCCGGCTTCGCGTGCGCTCCGCGGTCTCCGCGCCCCTTCGTGCCTGCACCACAGCCCTGCGCCAGCCCCGCACTTCCTATCTACTCGCACCCTGTGCGCTCTCCCCACTCGTGCCCTGTGCACTCTCTCTGCGTGCGGCGACTTCCACGAATCACACAGCCTTGCTCACGTTTCCGCCACCGGCTTTCAGTCTAAGTTCCCCGGGCTAACCTGACGAAATCCAACCTAGCTTACATTTCTGCTTCGGTTTGGCTTCTCCTCTTTTGCTCCCTGGGCTAATCTGACGGATTCCAACCTAGCTTACGTCTCCGCCTCTGGTTTTAGTTTTTTGCCTTTTGTTCCCTGGGCTAACTTGACGAATCCCAACCTAGCTTACGTCTCCGCTTCGGCCTGCCCCCGCGGCTTCATCCTCCCTAACATATTTTTCTCTACCCAGTATATTTCCCTAAGTTTCTTCCAACAATATTTCTCTCTCATTTCTCCTGGGTTCTCCCCACAGTCCATATCCGCGTCTAAGTTTCTTCTAGCTTTCACTTTCGCTTTCAACCATAGATTTCTCCTAACTTCCCCGCCATAGTCCATATCCAAGTCTAAGTTTCTTCCAGCTTTCACTTTCTCTTTCAATCCTAACTTCTTCTGGCACTTTTTCCATCCAGCTTTTCCCTATGCTCTCTCTAATCTCTTTCCAGTATTTTCCCACTTCTTCCCGCTTCTTCCCTCCTAGATTTCCTATCTGAGTCATGGTACCGTTATCCCTCCTAGGCTTCACATCCGAGTCATGGCACCATTATGTCTCCTAGGCTTCATATCCGAGTCACGGCACCATTATGTCGCTCCCTCTCTTCGCGGAGGAACGACACAGGAACCTGTGCTGTTCTTTTGTCTGCTCGGCCCTTCCCGGGTTTGCTGCTGGTTCTTCCCAGGTTGGCTGCCCACCCTTCCACCTCCATGGAAGGGCGGTTCCCCCTGCCACTTTCCCCACGCAGGGGAGCGGCACACCACCGGCCGGCTCTCTTGGGGGCTGCTCAGGTGTTCCTTCAGGTAGATGTTCCCCTTAGATGTTCCTGGTGCATGTTGTCTCTCTCCTCCTTTATAGTCCTCTTCCACCAATCCCAACTCTGCTACCCACACGCCGAGTACGCTGCTCTCCTCCAATCAGGAGTAGGTCCTACAGTTTATTGGTTGAACTGGAGGCAGCTGTATAGAAGCTGTTTCTCCCTTCTCAGCGCCATATTGTGGGAGAGCAGATGCATAGAATAAGTCTTAATTCCAGTAACTTAGTCTAGTCCGAGTTGCTCCCCACAGTTGGGAATTGGTGATCTCCTCTATCTTCACTGGAGTGGGGGAGCATGATCATGCCAGTTGGCATGTTCACACCCCAGTGGCTCTCTGCCAAGATGAGCCAACTGCCTAGCATGAGCACACACTGCCTACACACCCCACCCACTCAGGTACGCAAGGAATCTATTTGCTCCACAGTGTCAGCATGGAGCCCTCTGCAGTGACCCTTCACAGCACTAAGATAGCTCTGAGCTTCTGAAGTTGAACTCAGTGATTGCCCAAAGACCCTGCCATACCCCATGCCCTTCTCAGTTTTGGAGTCTATTGCAAAGATTTCCATGATCATAACGTGAATGACTCCCACAGTCACCGGGTATAGGAGATCAGCTCCCCACCTTGTGGTGCTCTCCATTCATGGAGAGAGATGACACATCCTCAGAAACAGCCACCTGCCCCAGAGAGGTTGAATGGGTGAGGTAAGGGGAGCAATATACCCTTGCTTCATGGAACTAAGTGTTCTACCTTACTGTCACCTATTCTTCCAGCCAAACTCAAAGTCATTAGGGACCATGGATTTCTCCCTCAAACAAAATCCACCAGTGGCATGTGGGCCCCAGTAGCTTTCATTCACCTTATTCTGGGATGATGTTCATTGGTTGCCTTGGCAGTGGGAAGAGGGAAAATCAATGTGCCCTCTCTTTATATGGTTAGGTTGGCATCCTGCCACCCCACCAGATCTTCAGGCTGTGAGATTCTCTATCAGACAAGATCACCTGTGGTATGTGGGCTGCTATAAATTCCTCTCACATCAGTCTGATAAGATGGCTCTCCCACCAGCTTTGGGTTGTACCGGTGGCATCGTTCCTTCTGCTGTGTGATTGTACAGTCTTAGCTGCTCTGGAGTCTCATTTATTTCTGTAGACTCACCAACAGTCCCTGGGAATGCACTTTTTCCCCTTTTCTTCTGGTATCTTCTTCTGGCCAAAATCAGCTCTTTTCCCTATTCAGTCATCTTGGATGTCTCCATTTTTAAGTCATCAAAAAATATTATACTAACATTACCGTTTACAAATTAGTGAGCAATTCCTGAGTCTCTAAAGGTGCAAAATAGATCTTTAAAATGCACATTATTTACACTGACATTAGTAACTCTATTCTTGAAAAGAAATGAATATAATTACTTGTCAACATTTTAGTTTCAAAATATTTTAGTTAATATTCAGAGATGAAATCCATGTTCTTTTTAATTAAGAAAATATTATCCAGCAAAGCTAAATAGAAGATGGAGATGAACCTCAAGGTACACAAAGGTTTTATTTGGAAATAATACAAAAAGTAAGATTGTATTCTAGGACACAAGCAAAGATAAGGTATGACTTCATTATCTCCAAAAAATAAGAGAAAGTTTGAAGTTATACTGAGAAAGGGAAGAATTAGATACATCCTTTGAAACCAATGTTGATGTCATTTTTGATGGTCTGTAGACCCTCGTAAGTCTTGATTGTCAAGTAGTGAAAGCTATTGATTACAAAGGTGCTTTAAGAGTTCATGGAACAATGGAATTGATTATAATGTACATTTTCTATGAAATTTTTGAAGTTCTGTCATATAGCGCATATTCATTTCATAGTAAGCAGTTTCATCATCAGTTTCTGAGAAAACTATTCTTTAAAAAGGCAGAGTAATACATTGCATTCATCTAGGGTAGCAGTTGAATTGACCTTGGGAGAAAGTTCCTAGAAAAATGTTTTGAGACTTCAGCATTCTCCCTATGGTCTTTAAACTCTGGTTCCATATGATAATAATGCTCTCATTTACAAGATTAACATATATATATATATATATTTGTTAAATTTAGCATGGTATTATATTTATGTGTTAATATCTAATTAGTTCATCAATACTTGAGGTGATTAATAATTGAGTCATAGGTACAATCAGTGAATCAGTTTCCCCATTGAACTATTAGGTAGCATAAGTATTATCCCCTTGTACAGTATATGTAAATATTACTCCACATGTATTATACAAGAAATTCATGATTAATTTAGCCACTGTGAATATCTTTTGATGACAGGAATAATAAAAAATACTTACAGTATTCTGGCATTTATGTAGTATACCTTTTCTATCCTAGGCATTTTCTATACTTCATTTAAGAACAAATTATGAAATATAATAAACTGAGCTTCAGTGAGTTAGTGAAGTGGCCTAAGAACCTGAATGATATCAGTTGAAGAATTAACATGTAATTCCACATACATCTGTGTACATAATATTTGTCTTTGTAATTAAAGTGTGCAGTACTTTTAGATACTAATTGAAGAGATCTGTACTAAATGGAGAAATATGGAAAACATCATCTCTTCAGAAAAAGTAAAATTTTAAAATTTTTGTAATTTTAAAAACAAAATTTAGTGTATCATCTAATTTGTGATATTTAACATTGGAAATATTGAAGCACTCTATATGTGTGCACTTTGGTGTATATATTAAGGAGGTAGTGATCTGGATGGAGTCATAGTGGCATAGGCTATGTATCCATGATAAAAAAAATTCTGACTAGAAACTTTTAATTTAATTATGATTGACTTCATTTCTGTACCAATGTGAAAAGCCATAAGCAATAAACTCTAGAGAATTTGGTACTAACATTCTGGAAGTCATTCACATGTCTACCTTACCTTGTGTGGATGTACAGCTATGAAATCCTTGTTAAAAAATGAGTTTTTTATCAAATTAAAAAAATCAAAATATCAGCATGCATTTTTTCAATATAATAATAATCTTTGTAGACTAGAATTTGAAATTTTTCCTTACATGTACATACATGTTACCAAGATCATTATAACACAGTAAAGAAATAAATGTCCTTACATTAGGGTACAGCATCCATAAATCAGTACAGAATTAACTATCTAAAAAGAGAACAGGCATACCAAGATGTCTTCATCCTTGCTTTGCAATATTTTTCTCTTTTTTACTGTGATCCTAATTTTATTCACGTTAGGTATCCTTCTCTTAATTCTCCTCTTTAAATTTCCTAGTTGCTCTCAGCAACATCAAATTTTGATGACTCTCTTAGTGCCTTCATAGCTTTAAGTATATTTTACTGCTCTGTGAGGTACAGGGTATAATTTAAAGCTAAAATTTAACTTTTTAATCTTTTTTGGTTCAGTAAATTTATTGCCTATGAGAAGTGAAAGGATAATAGGAGAAATAATTCTCCAATGAATTTATATTATAGAACCACCTTACTGTGTTTTCAATCTGTAGGGCTCAGCTAAGCAGGAAGTGCTGAGGGAAACGTAAGAGGGCAATGGTCTTTCCAGTGACAAAAAAGAAACTTGGCGTAACTGCTTCTGACAATGCTCATTGTAACCATAATGATTCTGCAAGATCAATTGGAAAATACTTAAGCATACTCAAGCAGACAGTTTTCAGAATTATGGTTTTTGATGTAAATATTGTATCTTAACAACTGTAGTTTAAGTCTACAGCCCAATCCAAAAAACACAAATTGAACTCAAGGACAAAGATATGTGCTAATTAGACATCACTCTGTCTCCACAGCAGGATATAAGTCACATTTAAGTACATCTCAAGACATCAATTATCCGCTAGAAACTAATATGGGTTATAAGATACACATATAAGTACTAAATTTGAAAATTGAGAATATAGTACTCTGGAAATAGTTATACTGACCCTTCAAGCTTATGTAGTTAGTGGCCTTTCTTTTCACACAGGAGGACCATGCTGCATGAATTCCAACCATGTGTATTTGAACTGATGGTTGTGAATAAGATTCTGCCATTGATCATTAAATTTGAGAGGGGAAAAACTAGCAGTAAACAAGTGGCTAATGAGAAAGTAATTGACTCTGTGTAAGTGTATATTTTTGCTTCAAAAACAGATTATAAATAGGATGGAACATGTTATAGAATAAGAACAAGGAAAAAATATCCCAAATATCTGAACACACAAATCCTAAAAAAAATATTTAGCACAGGGGAGGTAACACTTTCATCAAAATGTGTGCTTTGAATATAAAATAGCAAGTGTATAATAAACATGTATATACACGTATACCAAAGAGAGCAAGAAACTGAGAAAAACTCTTCAGAAGATAAAATGTTAAGAAAAAGTATGGATAAACAAAACTAGCACTGAAATAACAGAGCTCAAACCTGGGATATAGGCAATGCTTTATGGCTTAGTACTTGGGACACAGTAGACACACCTAAGGCTCTTTTTATTAGAAATAAATTTAATTGGGGCCAGTGCTGTGGCATAGTACATGAGGCCACCTCCTGGGGTGCTGGCATCCCATATGCTTTTCTTCTGGTCACCTGTTCAAGTCCAGGCTGCTCCACTTCCAATCCAGCTCTCTGGGAAAGCAGTGGAAAATGGCCCAAGATTTGGGGCCAGTGCACCCACATAGGAGACCTGGAGGAGGCTCCTGGCTCCTGGCATTGAATCAGCTCAGCTCTTGCTATTATGGCCATTTGGGGAGTGAACCAGAGGATGGAAGACCTCTCTCTCCCACTCTCACTCTCTCTCTCTGCCTCCACCATTCTGTAACTCTGCTTTTCAAATAATAAATAAATAAATCTTTGAAGAAGCAAATAAAATAATCTCACAGGAGAAGATATTGAGGAAAAAGTCTGTCTTAGCTTTGACTAAGAATAAAAATAGATAAAAAGAATTCTCTAAATGTTGCTATTGTTTGATGGTTCTCAAATAGTTTAGGGAGTGGAATTTATGCCACAATTGCTTAAAGAGAAACTCAAGTGGATATTTTGGTTGAAATAGACCAAATATTTTGGTTTAAATAGTTAGGTTATGCATATATCTCCCGTGGAAAAATGAAAGGAAAATTTACCATAAAGGTGCTCTTAAATCATAAACTTCATTTATAAATTGCAAAGCACATGGAGAAAAATCATCATTAGGAGGTCATCGAAATATTATATAATCCTCTGAGCCAGAAAATAATGAGCTTGTGAGAAATATAATATGAAGTAATTTTAAGATAAAGATAAATATATATAATTTTTTAAATTGCAGAATTAAAAATCATCAAACAGAAAGGCACTTTAAAGAGATATATTACTAGTTTCAAATGAATGAGAGATACACTAAATGATATATGAGAAATGACAAACTACAAAAACATCACTGTATAATGATAAATTATTGAACAGGAAGATATAATCATTTTCAAAGAGAATTGCATTGTAATATATCTTAAGTTTAGAATGAAAGTAAACTTGACATGACTTGAAAAATAAATGAAGAAAAATCTAGAATATATTGAAAGATTTTGGCATACTTAGAAGATAAATCATGGGGCTGATGCTGTGTGTGCAGATAAAGCTGCAGCCTGCAGTGCCCGTATCCCATAGGGGAGCAGGTTCAGTCCTGGCTGTTCCACTTCCGATCCAGCTCTCTGCTGTGGCCTGGTAAAGCAGTAGAAGATGGCCCATGTCCTTGGGCCCCTGCACCTGCACAGGAGACATGGAAGAAGCTCTTGGCTCCTGGCTTCAGATCAGCGCAGCTCCAGCTGTTGCAGCCAATTGGGGAGTGAACCATTGGATGGAAGACCTCTCTCTCTCTCTCTCTCTCTCTCTCTCTCTCTCTCTGCCTCTCATCTCTGTGTAACTCTTTCAAATAAATCACTAAATAGATAATCTGCTAAATCAGGCAATAGCCAAGATATTGAAGATTTTTTTAAAGTTTGTGTTTTTACAATTTTATTTTCTCACTCACTTTTATTAATTTGATAGGCAGAGAGACAGACAGGTAAACAGAGATATTCCATACCCTTGTTTGTTTACCACATTTTTACAACAGCTGAGGCTGAGTCAAGTTGAATCCAGGAGTAGGAACTTAATTTGACCCTTTCATGTGGTGGCAGGGACCCATGTACTTGAGGTATCATTTTCTGTCTACTAGAAAATTCAGTAGCAGGAAGCAGAGCCTGGACTCAAATCCAGTCACTCTCCTATCAGTGTGTGTCCTATGTAGCACTTTAGCTCTGCTTCAAAAACCTGTCTCCAAAATTTATTATGGAAACCAAATGATCAAGAAATTTAATCTAATGAGCCCATACAGAGAACTCATTCAATAGCTGGAAAATAATCACTAATTTTTACAATTCATGGTATAGCTAGAAATGTGAAATAATCAGGAAATAAAACTTATATATCCCTAACTACAATGTAATTTACAAATTAATCAAAATAAAATTGAAAAATAATTTGGAAAATATAAGACTCATTTGAAGCCAAACAATAATTACAATGAAAATTAGAATTTACATCAAACTATCCGTAAATATATCACAAATAAAAATTTGTGGAAGTAGGCTTAGCAGAATAATTTTATCTGTAAATATTTATTTTGGAAAGAAGGAAATCTAATAACTAATTTAAAAATTTAGAAAAGTAGTAACAAATGAAAGTCAGAATTTAATGATTATTTTAAAAACACAGAGAATGAATAAATCTAAAACTCATCATCCCAGATCTAAGAGAATTGCTCAACTTCTGATGGTACTGATAAAAATACAATTAAGAATTGAAAGAAGAAAAAATAAGGTTGTAACAAAATTATATAAGTAATGAGCAAATGTGATAAAATTTATGGTGAGAGCAGGCAGTAAAAGGGTAATATAAGTTTTCTACATTATCAAATTAAATGTAACAAAAAGTTGTCATAATACCCAAATTATTTTAATGATGAATTCTATAAAACATTGGAGTAGTAAATGATTCTTGCCTTCAAAAAGTTGCATGGAATGTTAAACAGTATATCTCTTCAAATTTTTGAAGCTCATGTAAATTTTATTAAAAGATAAGAGAGAAAATTATAGGTTTTTTATCTCATAATAAATTTAAAATCTAAAATAACCATATCTACCTTAATACGTCTAAAGAATTCATTTGATAACATTCAATGTCAATGTATGATTAAATTACAAAAAAATCATAAATAGGATGTGGGAACTAATTTTTTAAAAGATTCACATTTAATAGTAAGATTATAAAAACTTTTCTTTCAAAATCATGAGCAAAAAAATTATGCTCACCATATTCCTTCAATTCAACATGTCGCAAGTAAATAAGCTACCAATATAAAATTAGCCAAAAATTAAATAGTGGCTAGACAAAAACATGTAAGACAGCAGATTTTTCAAAGCCAGGACAAGATTATCCATGCAGAAAACCAGGAAGAATCTATAGTCAAATAATTGGAATTGTGAGATTGCTGGCTATCTTATTCAGGATAAATAAAAAAATCTTCTGGTTCATTTCATGTATATAGAACTTATTTTTTCCCATACTAGATCTTATCTTGACACCTGGACATCTCCTTCATGTGTCTTATTGCTAATATCTGTCACATCAGTCCATTCATAAAAGAAGATCCCACATGACTATTCACTCCCTATAGGCCTCACTTTTTAATACCACCACAGTGGAGACTGAGTTTCAACATGAATGTTTAAGGGGACACATTTAAACCACAGCAGCAATTATGCTCATATGTTCATATAAAACAAAGATCTACTTTCAAAAATTAATATTCTCATTTATTTTTTAAATTTTATTTAAGGTATTCAAATGTCACATCATGTATTTCATATATATAGTTTTAGGAACACAGTGATTCTTCCCACCCTACCCTCCCTCCTGCCTACACTCCCACAGTTCTTCCTATTCCCACTCCTAGTTTTTACAAAGATCTATTTTCAGTTTATTTTACACTTATAAGATTAACCCTACACTAAGAGTTAAACAAATAGTATGAAGAAAAAAAAACCACTATTTATCAACTGTAGAGACACATACTGTAAATGAGCATCGAATCTCAAAATGACAATTTCACTCCAATACATTACATTTTAGGTACTCTATTAGATACAACACATCAAGGAAAACATATGGTATTTGTGTTTTGGGGACTCGCTTATTTCATCAGATATAAGTTTTCCCAGTTGCATCCATTTTGTTGAAAATGACAGGAATTCATTTTTTCTAATCACTGAGTAGTATTCATAGTTTGTGTGTGTATGTGTGTGTGTGTGTGTGCGTGTGTGAGTGTATAAAATTTCTTTATCCAGTTATCATTGATGAATATCTGGGTTGACAGTCTGCACTTCAAGATCCTGAATCTTGTTCAAATCCAGGCAACACTCAATCTATAATGATGTAAAAACAGTATGCATTTATTAGAAGCCATACTTTCAATTTAGAATTCTGATCCCAGCTAGTAATATGTGCTTTGCTATTCTCTTCAATTGCCTATCAGCCAGGCAATTGTGAAAGAAAACAATCAGTATTCTACACAATAAGGTGTGTCTAAGTTGTGATGTTCAGAAGACTAGGTATATTATATGAATTTTTGGCATGGTATTTCAAATTTTAATGGTTTGGTAAGGATCTAACCCCATCATAAAATGAGTACCTGCCATTCGCAGAGTCTTTGAGCTTCTACTCATATGGCTGTGATTGTTCGCAAGCCTCCAAATATTTAAAATGTATTATTTTGAGATTATTTATATAAGAATAAAGATTATTTCAAATTCACTTCAGATGTTATGTCATGGAGTATTTTATCCCATTTTATCAATATGCCCTATAAAGATTGCAACAAAATAATAAATGGATATTTCAAAAAGTTTGTGGAAATGAAAATAAAAGATAAGTTTAGGTGTTGGCGTTTGGTCTGGCTGTTAAGACACTCCTTGAGATGCCCACGTCTCATATCAAAGTTTCTAGGTGTGAATTCTGCTTCTGCTTCTGGTTCTAGGTTCCTCCCAATACTCTAGAAGGCAGCAGGTTACAGCCCAAGTACTTGGGTTGTAGCTAGCCACGTGGGAGGCCTGGGTCAAGTCCAGGCATCTGGCTTCATTATGGTCCAGCCCTGCTGTGGGTTGTGGGTATTTGGAGTATGAAGCAGCAGATGGAAGATTCTCTCTCTCTCTCTCTCTCTCTCTCTCTCTCTCTGCTTCTCTCTCATCAAATAGATTAATAAGAACAAGCTTACTATATTGAAAACATATTTGAAAATCCATATACTGTTTTCTTTTCATGAAACACAATTCCACAAACTTTTTAAGAATCTTATTCCTGTTTTTCAAAATTGTTTCCAACAAGATAAACTTTAATTTTGTTCTCCATGAACTTTTTGAGGTACCCTCAAATATGCAGAAAGGATTTATGCATTAAAAAAGATCTACCAACACATAATAGAAACCACATTGCTCAGAACTTTCAGAAACATGCATGTATCTCTAATTTCCATTATTAATAAAATATAATTGCAGATAAACCATAAATAATATTTAGAATAATATAGGTTATAATTGACCCTCCCTACTCACCACTGCCACTAGTTATACATGAGTAAATCAGCCAATAATTACATCAAATTTATAATCTAAGAAAGATTTAATGCACATGAGACATTGAGCTAAGAATTGCAGAAGAGTTTCTGAACAGAGGGAAAAAATGAGAATTCTGCATTACAACCATAGGGAAGGACAGAAGTCTGTATGGAAATTTGCCAAACCTACATCGATAGTACTGACATGTTAATGCTGCTGAGAAAGGGGATTCATAACAGGAAATATTGGATAAAAGACTTGGGTTTTGGAAAAGGGCAAGCCAAGGATGAGATCATGGAGGCCTTTATTTATATTCTGTAGAAATGGGGAATCACAAAAATTTTCCAACAATTTGAGAGAAAAGAAATAGAACTCAGGAGTTATTATGATGATTAAAAAGAGAATATTATTTTGGAGCTGAAGTTAAATGTTAGTTTCTTTTTTTTTTTTTTTTTTTGACAGGCAGAGTGGACAGTGAGAGAGAGAGACAGAGAGAAAGGTCTTCCTTTGCCGTTGGTTCACCCTCCAATGGCCGCCGCGGTAGGCACGCTGCGGCCGGCGCACCACGCTGATCCGATGGCAGGAGCCAGGAGCCAGGTGCTTCTCCTGGTCTCCCATGGGGTGCAGGGCCCAAGCACCTGGGCCATCCTCCACTGCACTCCCTGGCCACAGCAGAGAGCTGGCCTGGAAGAGGGGCAACCGGGACAGAATCCGGCGCCCCAACCGGGACTAGAACCCGGTGTGCTGGCGCCGCTAGGCGGAGGATTAGCCTAGTGAGCCACGGCGCCGGCCTACATGTTAGTTTCTGAACCTGGTTGGAGACGATGCTTACCTGGGCAACTGGTACCTGAGAATTTGTCAATACTTAATAAATGATGATGTGGTATCAGCAGGAAAATAATACCACAGATAATTTTTATTTCATATCTCTTACACAAAATATACTTGAAAATTGAAGAAAAAAAAAAAACCATGTAGTTTGATGAGCAAGTGCATTAGCTTCCAACCAACTAGACATATGGGATTTGAATTCAATGGAGACATCAAATGTAGAGAAATGCAGATTGAGAAATAGTCTTCATAAAGAAGAATTCCAAAATAACATGGGCGTTGAGTCTTCCAAGACAAAAATACACTATAAAAAAGTTGAAAAATAAAGTCCCTTGGTGTATTTTGATAGTTTTGAGTTTCACTGAAAATTATTTGGTTCAGGCATTTGATGTAATTGTTAAAATGCCATTTGGGATACCTGCATCTCATATTGAGTTTTCTGGGTTCAAGTCTTGGCTTTGCCCCTAATTTCAGCTTCCTGCAAAAGTGTGACCTCAGAAGCAACAGGTGACTTTGCAAGTGGTTGTGTCTCTGCCAACTACATGGGAGACTCAGATTGAGTTCTGGATCCCTGGCTTTGGCCTGATTCAACCCTAGCTATTATGGGCATTTGAAGAGTAAACAAGTGGACAGAAGATTTGTGAGTGTGTCTGTGAGTGAGAGAATGTATGCACATGTCTATGTCTGTATCTCTCTCTGTCTTCCAAATAAGTAATACAACAAAATTAAAACAGAATAACTTTAAAGGAAAATAAAAAGTCCATATATTTAGAAAATATTTGTTTGTCACTGATGGGTATAAAAAACTGACTTTATTAATAATATAGAAAAACAAAAATGCTTATTTAACTTTATGTAATCTATGATAAATTGAGAATTTTTTTTGATATTTTGGGTGTTTTTCATAAATTAATTTTGGTCAAGTCACAACCTTATGAATTATTTCAAGTTCTGGGTAAAAGGGTCAGAAGACTTCATTAAAATTAACATAGGCATAAAATATAGATATTAGTCCATTCCAGAGTTATGTAAGAGTTTGTGCAGGGGGCCTGTACTTTGGCATAGCAGATAAAGCTACCACCTGCAGTGCCAGCATCTCATATGGGCTCTGGTTCAAGTCCTAGCTGTTCCACTTCCAAACCAGCTCTCTGCTATGGATTGGGATAGCAGTAGATGATGGCACAAGTCCTTGTGCTTTTGCATCCTCATAGGATACCCAAAAGAAACTCCAGGCTCCTGGCTTCGGACAGGCCCAGCTCCAGATATTGAGGCCATTTGGGGAGTGAAATATTGGATGGAAAACTTTTTCTCTCCCTCTGCCTCTCTATCACTCAGCCTTTCAAATAACAAATAAATAAATCTTAAAAAAAAAAAAAGAGAGTTTGTGTGGTAAACTCAAGACCAAGAGGAATGGTGATCCAGTTAATGTGCCTGGGAGAGCAGCAGAAGACAGCTCAAGAACTTGAGCCCCTTCACTCACGTGGGAGACCTGGAGGAAACTCCTAGCTCTTGGTTTTGGATCTGCCCAGCTCTAGCCATTGTGGCCATTTGGGGAGTGAACCAGTAGATGGAAGATCTCTCTCTCTGTGTCTCTCTTCCTCTCTCTTTAAATCTGCCTTTCAAATGAATAAACAAATACTTTTAAAACATTAGTGTATTTATCATTATCAAGACAGGAAGTTCATGTTATCTCCAATGAAAAATACCATTTCTTCTAAATGCCTTCCATTTTCCAGGTATAAATACGTCCCTAAGGAAGCTAAGGGCATGATGTACAAATATTAAAAAAAATTAAAACATTTCATTGCTAATATAAGTTTGCTAAAATAAAACTGATTTAAGATAGATAAGTGTCTCACTAGAATAAATTATATATGTATACATATGAATACATGTATCTTTACCCACAGATACATAATATTATTTTACACACATATAGGTAATACTATTTGAATACATACACATAAAATGCTTTCATGAAGCCTACATCTTCTTATCTTCTTTTTTTTTTTTTTTTTTTGACAGGCAGAGTAGACAGACAGTGAGAGAGAGACAGAGAGAAAGGTCTTCCTTTTGCCGTTGGTTCACCCTCCAATGGCCACCGTGGCCAGCGCGCAGCGGCCGGAGCATCGCACTGATCCGAAGCCAGGAGCTTCTCCTGGTCTCCCATGCGGGTGCAGGGCCCAAGGACTTGGGCCATCCTCGATTGTACTCCCGGGCCATAGAACAGGGCTGGCCTGGAAGAGGGGCAACTGTGACAGAATCCGGCACCCCGACTGGGACTAGAACCCCGTGTGCTGGCGCCACAAGGTGGAGGATTAGCCTATTGAGGCACGGTGCTGGCCATGAAGCCTATATCTTCTAACATGAAGCAATATTTCAGAGAAGATAGTAGAGTTCCGGGGGAACCGTAGAAAAATATGTACAAAATATATTTAGAATAGTATATTCATATATATCTTTGGAGCAATGACTATTATTAGTTCTGGTAAAATTCATTATAGTATTGTAAAACATTTTTATTTCACTCTATAAGTTTATTAACCACTTATAATATTTAAGTTTTCTAACCATTACATTTTATCTTTAAATTGTGCATAAAATATTATTTACTTCCATAAACACTAAATGAAATGATGCCTGTGGGGTGCTCATTTAGGACAGCTGTTAAACTGCTGGTTGGAAGAGTGTCATCCTTTATCAAAGTCTCTGCATTCAAGTCCTGGCTCTGCTCTCCATTCCAGCTTGATGCTAATGCTCACCATGGAAAACAGTGGTGGGGGCTAATATACTTGTGTTCCTGCCACCCATGTAGAAGAGCTGGATTAAGTTCTAGGCTCAAAGGGATTGATAGAAAACTCCATCCAACAGAAGACAAGCCATCTAGCTCCAGGTGCTTCTAAGACAGGACTTCCAGCCTACCTCTTCAGACAAGGTGACCTGCCCTCTGGACCAAGAAGGACAATGCTTCCTGAGGCCACTCTCAAACACCATAGGACAGATAGCAAGAGAAAAATACCCATATCCATCTCTACACCCATTTATTTGTCAGCTTCCAAAGTAGCTACAGAAGATGGAACTCCACCCATATATCCACATAAAAGAATTATGAGGGATCATTAGGTAGGAAGTCAGAAATTGAGCCTATGCATGTATGTGAAAGGCCTGAAGACCAGCACCTACTGCAGTAGCTCCAGAACCCAGCATCTTGTCATGTCAAAGTCCTGCTCAGATCCTGATAACCTCCCAGGTGGTCCCAGCCCTTCCACCAAGGAAAGCTCCTGGGAAAATTCTCTCTCCTCAGGACCAAAGGGGTTACCTGATAACATGAGGCAATAAAACCTTCTGGGGTGCCAGCATATATAGGGAAGAATTTGCTAATTTTCACCCAACAAACCCTTCTGCCAGGACTCTCCATCCTTTGTCCTGGAGATGAGGGGGAGGTGGGTAAACAGACTCCCTTAAAAACCTGAGGAGTCCAAAGGGACTGTACTCTCAGATGTCTGCCTCTCTGTTGAGCCACCCGCCTGGCCTGCCCAGGTTCATTCTCTCCATTCAACCATGTAACCTCGCTCTTTCCCAGTCCGAGCGACTGGGTGCTCTCTCTCTGTCCCTTCCGTCCTGACAGAAGCCCTATCCCTTATCACTCTGCTAAAAAAAAAAGTTCTAGGCTCTTGGGTCTCTCTTACCCATGTTGAGAGTTTGGATTGTGTTCTCAGGGCCTGATTTCAGTCCCAGCCTATAGCAGACATTTGGGAAGTGAACCAGTGGATGAACTTACTCTCCTCCTCTCTAGTGCTCTCTCTAGTGTGCTCGCTCTTTATCTCTCTCTCCCCCCACTCTCTTTGCCCCTCCCTCATTCTTTCCCCCTCTGTCTCTTTCAAATTAAAAAAAAAGTTTTTACCAAATAAAATATTGTGATAAAAACTCTATTTGATCTTAGTTACAATGTAAAATTTGTTGATAATTTTCTTTTAATTTGAATTTTCTTTGTTTAATAACTTGTTTTGGGAAGCAGACTTTTGATGTAAGAGCTAAAAAGCCACTTAGGATTAATTCATCCTATAATGGTGTTCCTGTGTCCAAGTTCTGGTTCTACTTTTTATTCCAGAACTCTGCTAATGCATTTGGGGAAAGGCAGGGCAGAGGTAATGGGTCAAGTACTTGGGTCTCTGACATTCATATGGGGGAGTCTCATTGAGTTTCAATCTCCAAGCTTTATTCTGGCCCAGCCTCAACTGTTGTAGGAATTTGTAGATTGGACCAGCAGATGGGAGATCACTCTCTCTATGGCTATCTCTGTCTCTGTCTCTCTGTCTTTTGGCCTTTCAATTAAATTAAATTAATTACTTTAAAAAAATCCTGTTTTCTATTTCTTAGCACTATTTAGTTATGAATTAGTTTTTTTTTTACTTTTGTATTTTAACAGTTGATCAGTTTTGCTTATAAATGTGTGTTTGCTACATATAATCATAAATATGTTGTATTTCCCTTCTAAACAAAGGAATTAATTTTCCATTAAAAAACCCTAAAATTCACTTTTTTAGTCCTGTTTGATTGCTGTCTATATCATATTCCTCAGCATCTGTCCACTAAGAAACTATTACAGTAGTAGTTTCAATGTGGTTATTAATGGATGGCAAGTTGAGAACTTATGATGGCTTAGCCAAAATCTCCCTGTATTCATTACTCACACACATATAAAGATCATACTTACCCGCATTCATACAAAGCTCCTAATAACCCTTTGCACTTGTACTTACATGCCGTGCTTTGCCAACTGTTACATATATATCCTTAACCACAGCAAATACCTTCATTTTGTAACATTCCCATCATTTATCATCTAAGCAAATAAACTACAAAAATAATTTTTCTCACTAACATTTCTTTAGAATATAAATATCCAGATACTTCTCCTCCTTACATTACTGAACTATTTATTTACTCCTCTTTGTTATAGGCATTGCTTTAATTGGAAAGTTTGTCATGAACATCTTGAATTCCTCTACTAATATTCATCTTTTATGTTTGACTATTTTACTTGATTAACTTATTTATGAAAATATAGCTAAGATTCAGATATGACATATAAAGAACTTATCACACCTTTCTCCTCCTTCTCACCCCTCTCCCTTCTGCCCAGCCCCATTTCCTCCTTTTTTTCTTGACTTTTGGTGCCTAACCAGACCCTTCTCAACTCCTCACAGTGCAAATGGAAAAGCAGATAATCTGCACAGGGCATGCATGAAACAGATTCGGGAAATCTTCCTGATACTTCAAGGATACCCCTCCTCTTCCACCTGCTGCCTTCTACCCCTCCCATCCCTACCTCATAGTGACAAATTCCCTTCTTAACCAGAAAAAAAACCAAGTTCTAAATGTGCTTGGTGCACAGTCTCTTGGTAAGAACAGACTGTTGCCAACCTCTTTGCTTCAAATAAAGCAACCTGTCTCTCTTGAGGGCAGTCTGTCTCTTTTTCCAATTTCTCCTTTCTGGAGATACAAAAGGCCAGAACCCCGAGCTAGTCCATACCTGACAACAAAAATCATAGCAATAGCTTGGTGATTGGCTCCAAAGTGAGATCAACAATTAGTAAAATTAGAAGCACTTAAAATGTTTCTGTTACCTCTTGCTAATTTGAAGTAGGCAGACATACAGGTGAAAATCAGTTAGGTTTGTGAGCTGGAAGACCAGGCCTTCACCACACCCCTGTGTGACCTCATGCCCTACCTAATACCTTTGCCACACCCCCTTGTGACATCATGCCCTACCTGGCCATACCTGAGCACCCACCTGCCCACAAGCCACTCCCCTGTGAGAAATATAAAAATCAAGGAGCGTCCCAAAATGCTCTCTGCCTCTGCTTTGCTGCCATTGATAAGCAGTGGATAGCAGCTCAAAGCACTTGCTGCACATGGCTTTTGGCCTGCTCTCTGCTTGGTATGCATGCAACCCTAGTTTCCAGATTTTCCCTTCTCTTTAAACTGAACTAAAGCCCTCGCATTCCTATGCACCTTTTGCACTAAATCAAAGCCTAAAATGTACTGTACTGCTCATTTGTTGATGCCAGTATTTAGAATTCATCTCTAAATATTAGGCAAGAACCCTCTCGGGCTTATTAATATTGGGGATTTATTAGTAAGCATATAGTGATGTAGGACCCCAAAAGCGGTGTCCTCTTGTGATGACCCCAGAAACACAGACTCCAGACCAGACGATGCAATAGAGCAGGAGGTAATTTTATTTCATTTGTGCAAATGGGCCCCCTACTGCTGCAAGCAGCGAGCAAGCGAGAGGAGCCCCGAGCAGCTATCTCACACAGCTTTTAAGGGGCAAAACCACAAAATTAACATACCATAGGGTGGTGTAAGTTTATTGGGTAACTACAATGGGAGGAGGTCGTCGAGGAGGAGGAGAAACGGGGGCTACATGCCCTACGTGTCTAAGCTTGGACAAGGGGAGGTTGTCCTTGAAGAGCAGAAAGGGATGGCTACGTGCCCTACGTGCTTCACGGTTTCTTTGTTAAGCTTGAACAAGCACAGGGGAGGGGGCTTAGGTGCGTACCAGGATGTTCTGTCGCCCTTATCTCTGGGTAGTAGCCCTTATCTCTGGGTAGTAGCTATCTGCTTTCTCTGTGAACTTAGTTTACTCCCCATTTCCCAGGACTGTTTTATTAAGGCCATTTTTTTATGGCGGCTCTTGGCTCCTTTCATTCCCCCATTTTCTCTTTGAACTAATTTTAATCCTAAAATTGTGTGCCGTTAATGAGGGGTTTTAATATGGTCACTGGTGGCCAGGGCTTGATACTGTTGCGTGAGGACTAATGCCAATGATCAGCAAGCCAGGCCTTAGCATGTGGGCCCATGGCCAGCCATGGGTCCCCACATTTCCTCCTTTTTTTTTTTAAATTGAGAATGGCCTCTGTCTTAGGTTGCCCTCAGTCATCTCTGTCCTTACCCGTCATCGGTAACTCTGGCAGCTTGGCCTAGAGCCCTGTCTTAGGTTGGTACAGGATGCTGAGCGTCTTACCCGTCTTTGAGTACCATTCCAGCCCAACATTAGGTGAGAGATGAAACATACAGCCAAATATCAATTATTTTGATTACAAAGGAGGTTTGGTACGAAGTTTTAAATGATGAATCTCATTCATACTATAGGGAAGTCAGCATAAAATGCAGAACACATGGAGGACATCCCATACAAAGTGGGAAAAGCAGTAGCAGTCCAGCCAACATTAATAACCAATGAATCCATTGAAACCCTTCAAATGAATAGTGGGTTAGTAATAAACATATGTTGCATTTTACTCTTAAGTTTATCAATAACAGACTCTATATATGGCACATTGTTAGTAATGTTAAAGCAATATCCCCCAGGTACAGGTTTACAACTTAAATGATCTTTTTAACAGCAAGTAATTGTTAGCTGCATGGCTTAAAAGCACTCCTGAATGAACTTGATCCAATTCTTTGGCTATATTGGATAGCACAGTAGCAGTAAGATTGATTGCTTTGGTCACCAAACATGTAAGTCTTCATAGTCCACGATTATTTCCAAAAGCCAGTCCAGGAACACTTACTACTGATGCAGCCATGGCAAGGGCAGTGTCCTCTCCTATTAGGATGACGTTGTTATTGTAGTCTTCAGGTAAAGCACACCACTGACGTGCTCTATCCGCTGCTGTAAATACAGATGTTAGCATCAGGGCCACACGGCCCAGGGAGCAATTGCAGAAAGGCATGTTGGTTACATGGAAAAACCCATCCCTTAGGAGCCCTTGTCCCATACCAGTACTGGATCAGGTCCATTCCATTGATTGGTGATAGGATCCCTCCATTTCACCATTGCTCTTTTTACAGCTGTTTTTAATCAGTTAGAATTTAACAGAGACATCAAGAGAACATAATAGATTACTTTAACTCATTGCTTTAACAGAGGATCAGATTTTGATTTTATGTCAAAGAAAATAACCAAAGATTTCTTCTTCCCATAACATTTTGCGACTTTCTCACACCTTCTGTAACTTGCTCAAACCTTTCTCTTCTCCCCCCCTTTTTTTCATTCCAGTATAAACCAGCCATTAAGATAAACAATTTTTACAAATTATATTCTTTTAAAAGTATTTCTTTCTTTTAACTTTCCTTATCAAGAACAAGCTTTTATGTTTGTGACCTTTTACATCAAAATGATGGTATCTGGGACTGTAGCAGTCAATGGGAGAGTAACTTTGTTTAATTCCCTGTAATCCACAGTCATTTTTCAGGTTTCATCTGATTTCTTAACATGCCAAATTAGATAATTCCTTTTAGTGATTATGGGAATCATCACTCCAGCACTAAGATAATTTTTTTACTGTTTTAGATTTTTTTTTATGTCCACCTGGAATTTTGTATTGTTTACACTGAATAACCTTAGTTGGCCCTGGCAGCAGTACAGGAGCTTGATATAATTTTTTTTTTTACCACTACCTAGCAGTTTGACTCCAAAGGGCAGCATTTTCTTTTTCCCAATTTACATTTATCCTGTACTTATTTTTTTAATTGCTTACACATGCATCAGTATGCAGATAAAAAATCCATTTTCACCTCTCCAAAGCCTATAGTTCATCCCCCTTTTCCACCGGCACTGATAGCAAAACCTCAATAACTTGTGGAGGCTGTGCACTCTGTAACTTGCCATCCCAATTCTCACTCGATTCTGAGCAGAGAGCCCATTCCTTCACCAAAGAGGCGAACTGAAGGTCTTTCCAGCCAGGAACATCACAGGTTACACATGCAACTTCAGTTTTTCTTTTAAAGAAAGGCATTGCTTTGCATACTTGCAGATCCTGCCAACTACGCCAATTTGTGACAGTAAATTACTTTTCAGCTGTCTGCTGTGCACAGACTTAGTTACTTTTAGTTTAATCCACAAGAAATACGCTGCAAGCCTTGTAGTGCACACTAAAATTATTTACAGGAAAGATGGTAAAGGAGCATAGATTAACGGAATGTTGCAATAAACATGGCTCCATTGCTTTAATGATACTATAGCAAAATGGTCCACTGATCCCTGTAGGGAGGGCCTGAGGCTGGCCCCGCTTCCAGTTTCCTGAACTCTGTTTTTTAATGAATTACCTTCTTTATCAGTTTTGGAGTGACATTTATTGTCTCAATGCCTTCCCTTTTAGCACTGGAAGCAAATCCCAGGAAGAGCCTTATTTTGATTTTTGACTTCTGGACAATTTTTGTACATGTCCCTGTTGCCCACATTTATAGCACCCTCATTTATCAGGCATAGCCCTCCTTGATGATTTTTGTAATGACATACCAAGCAGAGCGTCAGGTCCTGAATGTCCTGTTATTAATCCATTTTGTTAATTTCTCATTAAAGGGACTGTCACAGAACACCTCAATCACAGTAGCCAATTGATCATGTCCACGTTGTACTTATGTTTTGTAGAATTTACAGTACTGTGGGCATCACTAGGCAATCTTCACACAGCTCCGGAGAAGGATCCACACTGAGAATTAAACATTATTAGTAATCATCACGGGCACATTTAACATTCAGCTTGACTGCGTGTTCCCCCCAAAATGAAACAGCAGCAGCAGAGGCTTGCTCCGGCTCCCCCTTAAAGCCCCCAAGGACAAGGGTGGCTCATTGCCAAGATTTTAGGCAAGCAGTGCGTCCCATCTCGGGTCTTGGCCAGAGAGCCGAGACATGAAGCATGCCCACCTGTTTATCAGAAAACATTCCTTTATCCTCCTCCCTGGGAACTGGCCAGGCTCCCAAGGAGCAGGAGAAGGTCATTCGGCAGCAAAGTTTCTTGGTTACCAGAGCCAAATCTAGGTACAAGTCTCTCCATTCCAAAAATGTGTCCTTACATTTGGCCCTAGAGTTGCATTGAGAAGTAGACATAATTAACACATCATAAGAATACAATACACATTTTTCATACAAGTATACATCTAGCAATCAAACACAACAATAAAAACAGATGGGGGAGACAGTAAGAAATAAAGGACAACAAAAACAGCGACACACAGAACACAAATCACAAGCCGCACAGCAACAAACCAAGACAAAACAAAAACTATCAGAAGGGAGCGGCCGTCTGGCCAGGCTCTCCCCTGGAAGAAGGGAAATTCCCTCTTTCCCTCCTTCCCAGACCACCACTGGAGCCATCGACAAACTGCGGGCGATCTCTCGAACCTCCTTCCAGTGTCCTAGAGTCAGACTTAAAGGAGTTGTTAATTGTTGTCCCATGGTAACAGTTGGGGGAGACAGTAAGAAACAAAGAGTGACAAAAACAGCGACACACAGAACACAAACCACAAACCGCGCGGCAACAGAACGAGACAAAACCAAAACCAAAATTTCAGAAGGGAGCGGCCGTTTGGCCAGGCTCTCCCCTGGAAGAAGGGAAACGCCCTCTTTCCCTCCTTCCCAGACCACCACTGGAGCGTCCTTCAGGGTTGGACCAGGGGTCTCAGGACACGTCTGTCTCCCCCTCCGGTCCAGTCAGTACTGAGCCTGTACAGGTGCCCCAGGACGGATTCCACGTAATCCTGGCAGACAAGGACAAACAGTACAAACCACAGTTACAATTATACACAAGTAAGCAAACTTACCTCCGTCAGGCCGATGGAGTGTGGGAATCTGGGGTCCCCCAAATCCCGGACGAGCCCCCAAATGTAGGACCCCAAAAGCGGTGTCCTCTTGTGACGACCCCAGAAACACAGACTCCAGACCAGACGATGCAATAGAGCAGGAGGTAATTTTATTTCATTTGCGCAAATGGGCCCCCTACTGCTGCAAGCAGCGAGCAAGCGAGAGGAGCCCCGAGCAGCTATCTCACACAGCTTTTAAGGGGCAAAACCACAAAATTAACATACCATAGGGTGGTGTAAGTTTATTGGGTAACTACAATGGGAGGAGGTCGTCGAGGAGGAGGAGAAACGGGGGCTACATGCCCTACGTGTCTAAGCTTGGACAAGGGGAGGTTGTCCTTGAAGAGCAGAAAGGGATGGCTACGTGCCCTACGTGCTTCACGGTTTCTTTGTTAAGCTTGAACAAGCACAGGGGAGGGGGCTTAGGTGCATACCAGGATGTTCTGTCGCCCTTATCTCTGGGTAGTAGCCCTTATCTCTGGGTAGTAGCAATCTGCTTTCTCTGTGAACTTAGTTTACTCCCCATTTCCCAGGACTGTTTTATTAAGGCCATATTTTTATGGCGGCTCTTGGCTCCTTTCAGTGATATCATGACACCTCAAATTCCAGTAACATATGTGGCATCCCAGATGGCACTTCTGGGGAATTTTAAGGTCCACATTTAGATATATATTTTCAGGGGTCATTTCTGATATCATATGGCAAACCCGAAAGGATTTTTAACATGTGAAATTTCCATGGAGGTGTTACCAGAGAAATGCAGGGTTCTTGTCTTCGTGCAAGAAAGAATTCAGGTGTGAGACAGAAAGTAGTGGGAGGTAAAATAGCTAAGTATATTAGGGAAGGGGCATCCATAAGAACGGATGGGCACCTCTTCAGACAGAGCCTGAGAGAGTGCTCAGTCGCTTGGACTGGGTGGGCGGGGAAGGAGTGAGGTTACATGGTTGAGTAGAGAGACTACACCTGACCAGGCCAGGTGGGTAGCTCAGCCGAGAGGGAGAGGGCTGAGTGCACCATCTGGTTGAGGCCGGAGATGGGTCTTGCTTCCCCAACTCTGCTCCTCTTGGAACAAAGGGCTTTTTGGATGTAAATAGAAAAACTTCTATCTGAGTTTTTCCTTGAAGGTACATTTCCTCCTGAAACAAAGGACTTTTGGATGCAAATGTTAAGAAGCTTCTCCCTAAGTTTTCTCTTGAAGGTCTGAAACAAAAGGACTTTATAGATGCAAATGTTATCAGACAGGAGGAAGAGTGGGCAAGACCCCCTAGAGAATTGGGATCTGAAGCAGGGTATTTGAAATGCAAATACTGGGCTGCACCTGGGAGATTGTAGAAGATTTGTCAGGCAGAAGGGGTGGGGACCTCCACCTGGCAGGTTATCAGGTAGAAGGGGGCAGGGCATGATGCAAATACCTGGGCTGCCCCTGAAATATTATCAGGATGGCTTTGAGATGTAGATGCATATGCTGGCCATTGTTACACACACATAAGTTCATATCTCAGTTCCTAACATTGGGACTTAAAATTTTCACAAAGGTATTCACAACATGTAAAATTTTGAAGAAGGGACTGATTTTTTAGAAATTTTTTAAACAATGTCCCCCGATAATTGTAATGCTACTGATTATTTTACATTTTGTACTAATACACTTAAAGTTTATTGAGCTTTAACTTAGATTTGAAATGCACACATATTCAAGGAGGATAAGAATTTAATGCATTCAAGTCTGACTTCCACTCTACCTTTTTTCTCTCTGGAAGATTCTGAACCATTGCTCGGCCCCAGTTGCTGTCCTGCGGGACGGGACAGTCCTGGTGCTGATGACAATTTATGTGACCAAACAAAATGGTGAGAGTAGAAGTGAGGTTGTATCTAACTAAGAAGAAGAAAAGCTTCAAACAACAGGATCAGAGGGGCAGAGAGAGAGAGAGACCAAGAAGCTGAGGTCCCCACTCTAGGGGTATTTGTATGTCTTTTCCACATTACCTCCCAGGAACGTAGCTAGTGGTTATTAGTTACTATGAATGCAGGGTTGGGGGAGTGGAGGGTGCAGCCTTAATGGAGCCCATTGTGGCTTATTTTTATTGAGACATAGAGCTTGTTCTCAAAACCTAGATCATGTCATCCTTGATAATGTTATGGAAAAACTGTGGTGGAGAAATTATTATTACCTTTGTTCTTTGTCTCACATGGAAGAAGAATTTCCAAGCAGACAGCAAAGAGATTTAAACTATTTATTAGAATCAAGGACCTACAGCTGGAGCAGCATGAAGGGGGGGGGCTTCCAAGAAAGGAACGAACACAAAAGGTTCTGTATCATTGAGGTTTTTAAATGCAATTTTGAAGGGAAAAAAATCTTGACAATCAGATTGGCATTCAGTTACCAGGCAGGGACAAAAACCCATCCAAAGGTCTGATTACAATTCTCCATCCTGTCTGGCCTGCCAAGGGTGGGATAGGTAACTTGTTTTCACAATAACCTGTGAGCTCTGGGAGAGCTCCCTAGCTATTCTCATGGTAAATTTGGAGATTCTGAAGGAAGGAGGGCAGCCCCTTTGTTCTTGCTAAAGATAATGTTTTGGGGAAGAGAGCAAATATTTTACACCCCAAATTACATTGGGATCCCTGACTACCTATTAACCCATCTGACTCCTCATAAAAAGTATTTGTTACAAGGGGTTTCCATCCTGATTTGTTTAGTGTGTTTGTTCTGGGAAGGAGTGGCATGACGGAGACAGTTTGGGCTCTCTCATTTGTGGTGTCAGAGGGCAAATGAGATGTCTATAATTTTTGTGCTGGACTTCCACCAGGTTTACTTTATTTGTTCTGTCTGGTAACTACCCATGTTGTGGAGTGAAAAATGCCTAGTGCTGCCTCTCTCTCTGTCTGAATCTCCTTCTATTTTTTGTTTCTCTCCCCCCTCCTCTCTCTCTCCCTCCTTCCCTCCCTTTCTCTCTTTCTCTCTGTGTGTGTATGTGTGTGTGCATGTGTGAATCCATATCACATTGAGCAGAATCAAATATGTGTGTGGTATATAATTTAAATGCAATTCTTAAAATGTTCATTCTTCATGAAATTGGAAATGACCCCCTAATGAAAGGAACGGCCGAGAGCCAAGAGCCGCCATAAGAATGGCCTTAATAAAACAGTCCTGGGAAATGGGGAGTAAACTAAGTTCACAGAGAAGGCAGATAGCTACTACCCAGAGATAAGGGCTACTACCCAGAGATAAGGGCGACAGAACATCCTGGTACGCACCTAAGCCCCCTCCCCTGTGCTTGTTCAAGCTTAACAAAGAAACCACAAGGCACGTAGGGCATGTAGCCACCCCTTTCTGCTCTTCAAGGACCCCTCCCCATACCCAAGCTTAGACACGTAGGGCACGTAGCCCCCTGTTTCTCCTCCTCCTCGACGACCTCCTCCCCTTGTAGTTGCCCAATAAACTTATGCCACCCTATAGTATGTTAATTTTGTGGTTTTGCCCTTTAAAAACTGTGTAAAATGATTGTTTGGGGCTCCTCTCTGCCCCCGCTGCTTGCGGCAGCAAGAAGAGGGCCCATTTGCGCAAATGAAATAAAACTGCCTCCTGCCTTTTGCATTGTCTGGTCCGGAGTCTGTGTTTCTGGGGTCGTCACAAAAGGACACCGCTTTTGGGGTCCTACACTAAAATTTCCACTAAAAATGTGGCCCTTAGAGTTTCCCAGCAGTGCTACCTGGGGTGCCACATGTGCTACTGAAATTTGGGGTGCCATATGATTTCACCATTAGCTTATTAATAAATCTCCAATATTAATAAGCCCGAGAGGATTTTTGCCTAATGTTTAGAGAAGAATTCTAAATACTGGCACAGATAAATAAGGCAGCATGGTACATTTTTTTTTTTTTTTTAGTGAGAAAGACACATAGGAGAGTGAGAGCTTTATTTAAGAGAGAGAGGTAAATAGGGGTTCATACCAAGCACCAGGAACCAGCCACATGGAAGAGCATCTAGGCCTGTATCTGGGCCAGGAAGCCTAGGGTGAGTGGCCTGAAGGCCATGTGCCCTGGAGGTGCAGGGCTATAGCCAGCACCCTCCTGGCAAGAGTCCAGGGAAGAAGAGCAGGCTGGGCCACACCTTGTCCCAGCTTTTAACCCACTTCCAAAAGTGAGTGGTTAATTAACCTGATTGTCTGGTGGGCACCCAGGTGTGACCAGGTAGGGGAATGAGGTCACACAGGGGCATGGAGAAGGGGTGGTCTTCTGGTTCACAAATCTAATCAAATTTAGCCTGTATGCCTGCCTACTTCATTCATAGACTTTTTATTTTTAATAGACACCTACTGATCGGTCAGATATCTATGAATGTTTTAAAATTATAGGAGTTCTTTAAGTTCTTAGCTGGTTTTTCTCCCTAGACTGGTGTAGGTAGAATTATAAGTGTTGTGCTCTGGACCACCTGCTTACCCACCTTCATGATAGTATTTTCTTCCAAAACTAGGGCTTTAACAAGACAACAGAGACATGCTAGTTAACAAATGCTTCCAAGACAATAAGTATTTTCAAAGCCTATACTATTGGGAATCAAAGAATAAGGGCATCTCTTGTGAGGGTTATACAAACTACTTATTTATAAAAGCAAACTTACCTCCCAGTTCAGAGTTTTGATAGAAATTTGTCTGAGTATGTATGTGTTTGGTGAGAGGGATGTTCTGGAGTAATCAATAAATTTATTTCTTTATTTCTTTTTTGTTGGGAATCTATTATTTTCTTCCCCATTCTATTTTCATGCCTCTACCTTCATGGTCAATAGCAGCAGACGTAGAAATTTATATTACCCAGGAAACAAAATACAAAACACAATGCCCTCTGCCCCCCCCATCTACAGTAAGGAGTGATGTTTATATGGCAAATGCAAAATGCTGCAAGAATGTCTAGGAGGATGACAGTCTGAATTTAGCAAGTGTCCAAAATACAGCAAATGTGTGTGAAATCACACTCAGGAAGCAGGAAAAAATAAACAAATTGACAAAACTTCAAAAAGTTGATTAGCTTCTTCTATAAAAAGTGGAAGAATGATTAATTTCCTTACCATATAAGTTGAACTACAACTAGTTCAATTTAATTAATAAAATTTCACTCAGTTTAAGAATTATACATGACCAAGAAAATTGAAAACGTACTTTTATATTTTATGTCTGTTGAACTTTGCACAAAATAGAATCTATAAAATTCTACTTGAACATTCGTATAATTATTTCTGCTATTTTAGGACAATAGAAAAATAAATCAGCTGTATATTGATTTTAAATTTGTCATTTTTTATCTCAAAGAACAAGCAATTGAAATTAAATGTACCATGACAACTAATTTGATATTGCATCATTATGGTGACGATAAAAATAACCTCATTGACAAATATTAATGGAAATGTCATATATATTCATATAAGGATTCTGTTATAATATTTTATTGGGCAGTATATCTTAAATGTAGTTTAGCTAGCTCTTTTATATCTAGTCAAAGGTAAGAACAAAAGTGGGCTACATGTTTTACATGTGTATCATTTAAATCTAATTTGTGAATAGAGTCATTGTTCAAATTCAAAGAGGTAAACACAGATTTATATCTACATGGTTAATCCTATATAACTGAGTTCTTTTTTTTTTTTAGAAAATTTTATTAAATAAATATAAATTTGCAAAGTACAACTTTTGGATTATAGCATCCCCCCCCCATATCCATCCATCCTCCCACCCACAAACCATCCCATATTCTTTTCCCTCTCCCATCCCATTATTAATTAATTCATTTTAATTATCTTTATATACAGAAGAACAAATTAGTGTATACTAAGTAAAGATTTCAACAGCTTGCATCCACACAGAAACACAAAGTATAGAGAACTGTGTGAGTAGTAGTTTTACCATTAGTTCACATAGTACAACACATTAAGGACAGAGATTTTATATGGGGAGTAGGAGCACAGTGACTCCAGTTGTTGATTTAACAATTGACACTCTTATTTAGGACGTCAGTAATCACCCAAGGCACTTGTCATGAGCTACTAAGGCTATGGAAGCCTCTTGAGTTCACAAACTCTGACTTTATTTAGACAAGGCCATAATCAAAGTTGAAGTTCTCTCCACCCTTCAGAGAAAGGTACCTCCTTCTTTGACGCCCCATTCTTTCCTCTGGACTATCAGTCACAGAGATCTTTCATTTAGGTCATTTTTTAGCATAGTGTCTTGGCTTTCCATGCCTGAGAAACTCTCATGGGCTTTTTAGCTGGATCTGAATGCCTTAAGGGCTAATTCTGAGGCCAGAGTGCTGTTTAGGACATCTGCCATTCTATGAGTCTGCTGTGTATTCCACTTCCCATGTTGGATCATTCTCTCCTTTTTAATATCACCAATTATTATTAGCAGACACTAGTCATATTTATTTGATCCCTTTGACATTTAATCCTATCATTATGATCAATTATGAACTTAAAATGATCACTTTAACTGGTAAGATGGCATTGGTACCTGTTAACTTAATGGAATTTGGAGTCCCATGGCATGTTTCTAGCTCTACCATTAGGGATAAGTCAGTGAGTGTGTGCCAAACTGTACATCTAGTCCTTCTCTTATTCGCACTCTTATTTTTACAGGGATCACTTTTCAGTTAAATTTAAACACCTAAGAATAAATGTATGTTAATTATAGAGTTCAACCAATGGTATTAAGTAGAAAAATAAAATACCAAAAAGAATAATATCGTAAACTTTTCCTCATCAGTCAGGACAAAGGCTGATAAGTCATTGTTTCTCATAATGTGAGTTTCACTTCTACAGGTTTTGTTTTAAGTGCTCATTTAGTTGTCAAGATCAGAGAGAACATATGATATTTGCCCCTTCAGACTGGCTTATTTCATTCAGAATGATATTTTCAAATTCTGCCAATTTGTTGCAAATGACTGGATTACATATTTTTTACTGCTATGTAGTATTCTTTAGATACATATCTCATAATTTCTTTCTCCAGTCTTCCATTGGTGGGCACTTAGGTTGATTCCATGACTTAGCTATTGTCAGTTGAGCTGTATTAAACATTGAGGCACATATAGCTCTTTTATTTGCCAATTTAATTTCCATTGGGTAAATTTGAAGGAGTTGGATGGCTACACCAGCTTTTTTTGGTTTCTGTTGGCATGGAATACTTTTTTCCAACCTTTCACTTTCAGTATGCAGGCACCTTTTTTGGAAAGATGTGTTTTTTGAAAGCAGCAAATAGATTTTTTTTTTAAACACAGAAAAGGATCTTACCATCTTTATTCTATCTTTTATAAATACCTTATATTGGGAACAAAATTAATGGATATTTTCTTTTTTTTTCTTTTTTTAACTTTTATTTAATGAATATAAATTTCCAAAGTACAGCTTATGGATTACAATGGCTTTCCCCCCATAACATCCCTCCAACCCGCAACCCGCCCCTTATCCTCTCCCTCTCCCCTTCCATTCACATCAAGATTCATTTTCGATTCTCTTTATATGCAGAAGATCAGTTGAGCATACATTAAGTAAAGATTTCAACAGTTTGCTCCCACACAGAAACATAAAGTGAAAAATACTGTTTGAGTACTAGTTATAGCATTAAATCTCAATGTACAGCACACTATGGACAGAGATCCTACATGAGGAGTAAGTGCACAGTGACTACTGTTGTTGACTTCACAAATTGACACTCTTGTTTATGGCATCAGTAATCACCCTAGGCTCTTGTCATGAGCTGCCAAAGCTATGGAAGCCCCCTGAGTTCACTGACTCTGATCATATTTAGACAAGGCCATGGTCAAAGTGGAAGTTCTCTCCTCCCTTCAGAGAAAGGTACCTCCTTCTCTGATGACCCGTTCTTTCCCCTGAGATCTCACTTGAAAAGATCTTTCATTTAGGTTTTCTTTTTTTCCCCCAGAGTGTCTTGGCTTTCCATGCCTGAAATACTGTCATGGGCATTTCAGCCAGATCCACATGCCTTAATGGCTGATTATGAGGCCAGAGTGCTGTTAGGACATTGGCCATTCTATGGGTCTGCTGTGTATCTCACTTCCCATGTTGGATCATTCTCTCTCTTTTTTATTCTATCAGCTAGTATTTGCAGACACTATTCTTGTTCATGTGATCCCTTTGGTTCTTAGTCCTATCATTACGATCAATTGTGAACAGAAATTGATCACTGGGACTAGTGAGATGGCATTGGTACATGCCACCTCGATGGGATTGAATTTGAATCCCCTGGTTTGTTTCTAACTCTACCATTTGACATTTTGGTTTTTAATCTATTCAGCCAGTGTCTTTTAACTGGAGAGTTGAGGCCATTTACATTTAATATGATTATTGATAAGTAATGACTTTGCCCTGCCATTTTTCCAAAGATATTTCTTTTTTTATTTTTTTTAATTTTTTTATTATTTTTTTTAATCTTTTATTTAATGAATATAAATTTCCAAAGTACAACTCATGGGTTACAATGGCTTCCCCCCACCCCATACCGTCCCTCCCACCCACAACCCTCCCCTTTCCCACTCCCTCTCCCCTTCCATTCACATCAAGATTCATTTTCGATTATCTTAATATACAGAAGATCAGCTTAGTATACCTTAAGTAAGGATTTCAACAGTTTGCTCCCACACAGAAACATAAAGTGAAAAATAATAGATGATTTTTTTTTAAATGATGATGAAATCAGATCAGACCTATTGTCATGTTTAATCCCAGTGAGAGTCAAGTTGGGAATTGATAATTTCTTTCTTTTTTTTTTTTTTTTTTTACAGAAGATCAGTTTAGTGTACATTAAGTAAAGATTTCAATCGCTTGCACCCCCATAGAAACACAAAGTGAAATATACTGTTTGAGTACTCGTTATAGCATTAAGCCTCAATGTACAGCACATTAAGGACAGAGATCCTACATGAGGAGTAAGTGCACAGTGACTCCTGTTGTTGACTTTACAAATTGACACTCCTGTTTATGGCATCAGTAATCTCCCTATGCACCAGTCATGAGTTTCCAAGGCTATGGAAGCCCCTTGAGTTCTCCGACTCTTATCTTCTTTAGACACGGTCATAGTCAAAGTGGAGGTTCTCTCTTCCCTTCAGAGAAAGGCACTTCCCTCTTTGAAGACCTGTTCTTTCCACTGGGATCTCACTCACAGAGATCTTTTTGCCAGAGTGTCTTGGCTTTCCATGCCTGAAATACTCTCATGGGCTTTTTAGCCAGATCCGAGTGCCTTTAGGGCTGATTCTGAGGCCAGAGTGCTATTTAGGACATCCGCCATTCTATGAGTCTGCTGAGTATCTCACTTCCCATGTTGGATCACTCTCCCCTTTATTTATTCTATCGGTTAGTGTTAGCAGGTACTAGACTTGTTTATGTGCTCCCTTTGACTCTTAGTCCTTTCATTATGATCAATTGTGAACTGAAATTGATCACTTGGAATAGTGAGATGGCATTGGCACATGCCACCTTGATGGGATTGAACTGGAATCCCCTGGTATGTTTCCAACTCTACCAATTGGGGCAAGTCAGCCCGAGCATGCCCCAAATTATACATCTCTTCCCTCTCTTATTCCCACTCTTATGTTTAACAGGGATCACATTTCAGTTAATTTTCAACACTTAAGAATAACTGTGTGATAATTACAGAATTAAACAGGTCATATTAAGTAGAACAGACAAAAAAAATACTAAGAGGGATAATGTATTAAGTTGTCCATTAACAGTCAGGGCTATGCTGATCAAGTCACCATTTCTCATAGTGTCCATTTCACTTCAGGAGGTTTCCTTTTTGGTGTTCAGTCAGTTGTCACCGATCAGGGAGAACATATGGTATTTGTCCCTTTGGGACCGGCTTACTTCACTCAGCATGATGTGTTTCAGATTCCTCCATTTTGTTGCAAATGACTGGATTTCGTTGTTTCTTACTGCGGTATAGTATTCTAAAGAATACATATCCCATAATTTCTTTATCCAGTCTACCGTTGATGGGCATTTAGGTTGGTTCCAGGTCTTGGCTATTGTGAATTGTGCTGCAATAAACATTAGGGTGCAGACCGCTTTTTTGTTTGTCAATTTAAACTCCTTTGGGTAAATTCCAAGGAGTGGGATGGCTGGGTCGAACGGTAGGGTTATATTCAGGTTTCCGAGGAATCTCCAGACTGATTTCCATAGTGGCTTGACCAGTTTGCATTCCCACCAACAGTGGGTTAGTGTCCCTTTTTCCCCACATCCTTGCCAGCATCTATTGTTGGTAGATTTCTGAATGTGAGCCATTCTAACAGGGGTGAGGTGAAACCTCATTGTGGTTTTGATTTGCATTTCCCTGATTGCTAGTGACCTTGAACATTTTTTCATGTGCCTGTTGGCTATTTGGATTTCCTCTTTTGAAAAATGTCTATTGAGGCCTTGGCCCATCTCTTAAGTGGGTTGTTGGTTTTGTTTTTGTGGAGTTTCTTGATCTCTTTGTAGATTCTGGTTATTAACCCTTTATCTGTTGCATAGTTTGCAAATATTTTTTCCCATTCTGTCGGTTGTCTCTTCACTCTCCTGACTGTTTCTTTTGAAGTACAGAAACTTCTCAATTTGATGCAATCCCAATAGTTGATTTTGGTTTTGAATGCCTGTGCCTCCCGGGTCTTTTCCAGAAATTCTTTGCCTGTGCCAATATCTTGAAGGGTTTCTCCAATGTTCTCTAATAACTTAATGGTGTCAGGACGTAGATTTAGGTCTTTAATCCATGTGGAGTGGATTTTTGTGTAAGGTGTAAGGTAGGGGTCTTGCTTCATGCTTCTGCACGTGGAAATCCAGTTTTCCCAGCACCATTTATTGAATAGACTGTCCTTGCTCCAGGAATTAGTTTTAGATCCTTGATCAAATATAAGTTGGCTGTAGATGTTTGGGTTGATTTATGGTGTTTCAATTCTGTTCCATTGGTCTATCCATCTGTTTCTGTACCAGTACCATGCTGTTTTGATGACAACTGCCCTGTAGTATGTCCTGAAATCTGGTATTGTGATGCCTCCGGCTTTGTTTTTGTTGTACAAGATTGCTTTAGCTATTCGAGGTCTCTTGTGCCTCCATATGAATTTCAGCATCATTTTTTCTAGATCTGAGAGAAGGTCTTTGGTATCTTGATTGGCATCGCATTGAATCTATAAATTGCTTTTGGGAGAATGGACATTTTGATGATGTTGATTCTTCCAATCCATGAGCATGGAAGATTTTTCCATTTTTTGGTATCCTCTTCTATTTCTTTCTTTAAGATTTTGTAATTTTCATCGTAGAGATCTTTAACGTCCTTGGTTAAGTTTATTCCAAGGTATTTGATTGTTTTTGTAGCTATTGTGAATGGGATTGATCTTAGCAGTTCTTTCTCAGTCATGGCATTGCTTGTGTATACAAAGGCTGTTGATTTTTTTGCATTGATTTTATACCCTGCCACTTTGCCAAACTCCTCTATGAGTTCCAATAGTCTCTTAGTAGAGTTCTTTGGATCCTCTAAGTACAGAATCATATCGTCTGCAAAGAGGGATAGTTTGACTTCTTCCTTCCTGATTTGTATTCCTTTGATTTCTTTTTCTTGTCTCATGGCTCTGGCTAAAACTTCCAGAACTATGTTAAATAGCAGTGGTGAGAGTGGGCATCCCTGCCTGGTGCCAGATTTCAGTGGAAATGCTTCCAACTTTTCCCCATTCAATAGGATGCTGGCTGTGGGTTTTTTATAAATTGCTTTGATTATGTTGAGGAATGTTCCTTCTATACCCAATTTGCTTAGAGTTTTCATCATGAAAGGGTGTTGAATTTTATCAAATGCTTTCTCTGCATCAATTGAGATAATCATATGTTTTTTCTTTTGCAGTCTGTTAATGTGGTGAATCACATTGATTGATTTGCGAATGTTGAACCATCCCTGCATACCAGGGATGAATCCCACTTGGTCTGGGTGGATGATTTTCCTGATGTGTTGTTGTACTCTATTGGCCAGAATTTTATTGAGGATTTTTGCGTCTATGTTCATCAGGGATATTGGTCTGTAATTTTCTTTCAGTGCTGCATCTTTCTCTGGCTTAGGGATTAAGGTGATGCTGGCTTCATAGAAAGAATTTGGGAGGATTCCCTCTTTTTCGATTGTTCTGAATAGTTTGAGAAGAATTGGAGTTAGTTCTTCTTTAAATGTCTGGTAGAATTCAGCGGTGAATCCATCTGGTCCTGGGCTTTTCTTTGTTGGGAGGGCCTTTATTACTGTTTCAATTTCTGTTTCAGTTATAGGTCTATTTAGGTTTTCGATGTCTTCATGGTTCAATTTTGGTAGATTGCATGTGTCCAGGAATCTATCCATTTCTGATAGGTTTCCCTGTTTGCTGGCATACAGGTCCTTGTAGTAATTTCTGATGATTCTTTTTATTTCTGTGGTGTCTGTTGTTACGTTTCCTTTTTCATCTCTGATTTTATTGATTTGGGTCTTTTCTCTTCTTTTTTTAGTTAGTTGGGCCAATGGGGTGTCAATTTTGTTTATTTTTTTCAAAAAACCAGCTTCTCGCTTGGCTGATTTTTTGTAATGTTTTTTTGGATTCAATCCTGTTGATTTCTTCTCTGGTTTTAATTATTTCTCTTCTCCTACTAGATTTGGGTTTGGTTAGCTGCAGTTTTTCTAGGTCCTTGAGGTGCGCTGAAAGCTCATTTATTTGGTGCCTTTCCAATTTCTTGATATAGGCACCTATTGATATAAATTTGCCTCTCAACACTGCTTTTGCTGTATCCCATAAGTTTTGATATGTTGTGTTGTTGTCTTCATTTACTTCCAGAAAGTTTTTGATTTCTCTTTTGATTTCTTGAATGACCCAGTGTTCATTCAGGAGCATGTTGTTCAGTCTCCATGTGTTTGCATACTTTCTGGGGTTTCCTGAGTTGCTAATTTCCAGCTTTATTCCGCTGTGGTCTGAGAAGCTGCATGGTATGATTCTAATTCTTTTAAATTTGCTGAGACTTGCTTTATGGCCTAGTATGTGATCAATCCTAGAGAAGGTTCCATGCGCTGCTGAGAAGAATGTGAAGTCTGTAGATGTAGGGTTGAAAGTTCTGTAGATATCTGTTAGATCCATTTGGGCAATAGTGTCAATTAAATCTGCTGTTTCCTTGTTGATCTTCTGTCCGGATGATCTGTCTATTTCTGAGAGTGGAGTATTGAAGTCCCCCAGTACTATTGTATTGGAATCTAAATCTCCCTTTAAGTCCCTTAACATATCTTTTAAATAGACCGGTGCCCTGTAATTAGGTGCATATACATTTATAATAGTTACATCTTCCTGTTGAATTGAACCCTTAATCATTATATAGTGTCCCTCTTTGTCTCTCTTAACAGTTTTTGTATTAAAGTTTATTTTGTCTGATATTAATATGGCTACACCTGCTTTTTTTTGGTTTCTGTTGGCATGGAATATCTTTTTCCAACCTTTCACTTTCAGTCTGCATGCCTCTTTGTTAGAGAGATGTGTTTCTTGTAGGCAACAAATAGTTGGGTTGTGTTCTGTGAGCCAGTCAGCCAAACGGTGTCTTTTAACTGAAGAATTCAGACCATTAATGTTCAATGTGACTATTGGTACGTAGTGACTTTGCCCTGCCATTTTCCCGGAAATATTTTCTAGTATATGCTTTGAGCTTCCCATGCTCTTTTACTGGTAGGTGTTCTTCCTTTCCCTTCTTTTATATTGATGGCCGTGTTTCTGTGTTTCTGAGTGTAGCACATCTTTAAGTATCTTTTGCAGGGCCGGACGAGTGGCCACAAAGTCTTTCAATTTCTGTTTGCTATGAAAGGTCTTTATTTCACCTTCATTCACAAATGAGAGCTTGGCAGGATATAATATTCTGGGCTGGCAATTTTTCTCTCTTAGCACCTGTGCTATGTCTCGCCATTCCCTCCTAGCCTGTAGTGTTTCTGATGAGAAGTCTGCTGTGAGTCTGATTGGAGATCCTCTGAGAGTAATCTGACGTTTCTCTCTTGCACATTTTAGGATCTTTTCTTTATGTTTCACTGTGGTAAGTTTAATTACCACGTGTCGTGGTGAGGATCTCTTTTGGTCATGTTTATTGGGGGTTCTATGAGCTTCCTGTACTAGGATATCTCTGTCCTTCTCCAAACCTGGAAAGTTCTCTGCTAGTATCTCACTAAAAAGGCCTTCCAATCCTTTCTCTTTCTCCATGCCTTCAGGAACTCCTAGAACTCGAATGTTGGTTTTTTTAATAGTATCCTGTAGGTTCCCAACAATATTTTTTAGATTTCTAATTTCCTCTTCTTTTCTTTGGTTTGACTGTATGTTTTCCTGTGCTCTATCTTCTAAGTCCGATATTCTCTCTTCTGCTTCACCCATTCTGTTTTTAAGGCTTTCTAATGTGTTTGTCATTTGATCTATTGAGCTCTTCATTTCATTTTGATTTCTCTTCACTATCACACTTTCCTGTTCTACTAGTTTTTGAGTTTCATTTTGACTCTTCCTTAAAATTTCATTTTCACGAGAGAGATTTTCAATCTTGTCCATTAAGGATTTCTGTAGTTCAAGGATTTGCTTTTGAAAACTTCTAAATGTTCTTATCATAAATTTTTTGAAATCCGTATCTTGCATTTCTTCTATCTCATCATCTTCATACTCTTGGCTTTGGGTGTTTTGTTTATTTGGAGGCATCATAGTGTCATCGTTGATCTTGCACCCTCTATTTCTGTGTTTGTTACTTGGCATAGTTAATTCTTCTTCTTGTCACTGTGCGTTTTTTTTTTTTTTTTTTTTTTTTTATACTGTGTCCGTGTTAAGTGGACTGCCTGCTGTTGGAGGAGCCTTGGAGGCTTGAGATGGGTGCGGCCTGAGAGCTCTGCCTGGTTCTTCCTGGTTAAGGGTGTGCAAAGGTGACACCCTCAGGTTATGCGTGGTAAATCTCTCTCTTTTTATTTATTTATGTATTTTATTTATTCAGGGGGTAAGTAACACCGCATGGTATGGCTGTGCAGAATTGATGGTATTTCGCTTCCAGTCTTTGGCTCCTCTGGACTCCCACTGGGTTGCCTAGGCTACTGAATTGTAGTGACTCAGTTCCTTAGCTCTCCCCCATTGATATGTAAATCCAGAGAGGAGGCCTGCTCTTTGTCTCTTGGGAATTCTTCAAGCCTTGCAGCCTTGTAACCTTTGCAAGGTTAGGGGGAAGAGAAACCCCGAAGCTTTTTTTTTCCTTCTTTCTGGTAGTGAGTTTGCTGCACTTTCCAGCCCCCCTCTAGATTCTGACCCCCGTTTCCCCACCAATGTCTCGGGTTATTGAGCTCACCTCCCCTTCCAGCGCCGATGTGTGGACTCGGTGCCCTGAGCGTCCCAAGTCTCCCCGCTGTTTTCTGTGTGGCATGCACTCCCCTTCGAGCACTGGCGCGCAGACCCAGGGGCTTCCGCAGCTCGGTCCCGCGACTTGGCTTCCGCGCGGTGGGCGACCTTGTTCTCCCAGTAGGTCCTCCGATTCATCCAGAAGGGTTTCCCCTGCAATATTTTCCTGGTTCTTTTTTCTGCGGCTACTGTAACTCCCCTTTTATTAAATTAAATTTTCCCGGACTATCGGTGCGCGCCCTCACTATTCCGCCATCTTGGCTCTGCCCCCCTTTATTTTTAACTTTTATTTAATGAATATAAATTTCCAAAGTACAGAATATGGATTACAATGGCTTCCCCCCATAACATCCCTCCCACCTGTAACCCTCCCCTTTCCCACTCCCTCTCCCCTTCCATTCACATCAAGATTCATTTTCGATTCTCTTTATATACAGAAGATCAGTTTAGCATACATTAAGCAAAGATTTCAACAGTTTGCTCCCACACAGAAACATAAAGTGAAAAATACTGTTTGAGTACTAGTTATAGCATTAAATCTCAATGTACAGCACACTATGGACAGAGATCCTACATGAGGAGTAAGTAACACTCCTGTTGTTGACTTCACAAATTGACACTCTTGTTTATGGCATCAGTAATCACCCTAGGCTCTTGTCATGAGCTGCCAAGGCTATGGAAGCCCTCTGAGTTCACCGACTCTGATCTTATTTAGACAAGACCATGGTCAAAGTGGAAGTTCTCTCCTCCCTTCAGAGAAAGGTATCTCATTCTTTGATGACCCGTTCTTTCTACTGGGATCTTACTCGCGGAGATCTTTCATTTAGGTGTGTGTTTGTTTTTTTTTGTTTTGTTTGTTTGTTTGTTTTTGCCAGAGTGTCTTGGCTTTCCATGCTTGAAATACTCTCACGGGCTTGTCAACCGGATCCGCATGCCTTAAGGGCTGTTTAGGACATCTGCCATTCTATGAGTCTGCTGTGTATCTCACTTCTCATGTTGGATCGTTCTCTCCCTTTTTTATTCTATCAGCTAGTATTTGCAGACACTATTCTTGTTTATGTGATCATTTTGGTTCTTAGATATTTCTAACATATACTTTTAACTTCCTATGATCTTTTACTGAGAGATCTTCTTCCTTTAAATTTTTGTTTTGTTTTGTTTTGACAGGCAGCATTAGAGAAAGAGAGACAGAGAGAAAGGTCTCCCTTTTCCTTTGGTTCAACCCCCAAATAGCTGCCACGGCTGGCATGCTGTGCCGATCTGAAACCAGGAGCCAGGTGTCTCCTCCTGGTCCCCCATGTGGGTGCAGGGCCCAAGGACTTGGGCCATCCTCCACTGCACTCCCGGGCGACAGCAGAGAGCCGGACTGGAAGAGGAGAAACTGGGACAGAATCCGATGACCTAACTGGGACCAGAACCCGGGGTGCTGGCACCACAAGTGGAGGATTAGCCCAGTGAGCCATTTCGCCCTCCCCTTTCATTCTTTTGTATTGATGACCATCTTTCTGTGTTTCTGTGTGTAACACATCTTTAAGCATCTTTTTCAGGGCTGGATGAGTGATAACAAATTCTTTCAATCTGCTTGCTATGAAAGGTTTTTATTTCACTCTCATTCACAAATGAGAGCTTTGCAGGATATAATATTCTGGGCTGGCAGTTTTTTCTCTTAGTATTTGGGCTATATCTCACCATTCACTCCTAGTCTGTATGATGAGAAGTCTGCTGTGAGTCTAACTGGAGATCCTCTGAGTGTAATCAGGTGTTTCTCTCTTGCACATTTTAGAATCTTTTCTTTATGTTTCACTGTGGTAAGTTTGATTACAATGTGTTGTAGTGAAGCTCTTTTCTGGTCATGTCTATTGGGAGTTGTGTGTGTTTCCTGTATTTGGATGGCTCTTTCTTTCTCTAAACCCAGGAATCTTTCTGCCAATATCTCACTAAAAAGGCCTTCTAATACTTTCTCTCTCTCCATTCCTTCTATAACTGAGTTCTTTTAATGTGGTTTGGGATAGCCTTCTGCTTCTGTATATCCTTGTAATCCTGAACATTTGCTCTTTGATCTTTCCTAGGATAAGAACAATTCAACTAACTGAAAATTTATAATGTGTTGATGAAATTTTTTAATTCCCTTATAGTACTTAAGGCAAACGTGATTTTTACATGTTTTAGCTGGTCAGAGTCAGGTTTGTGCCTCATGACTGGAATATGAATGTTTCAGTGTCGCTCCCCCTTTTCGCGGAGGAACAACACAGGACCCTGCGCTGTTCTTTCGTCTGCTCGGCCCTCCCCGGGTTTGCTGCTGGTTCTTCCCGGGTTGGCTACCGTCCCTTCCACCTCCGTGGAAGGGCAGTTCCCCCTGCCACTTTCCCCACTTCCGCGGGGGAGCGGCACACCGCCGGCCGGCTCTCTCGGGGGCTGCACAGGTGTTCCTTCAGATAGATGTTCCTGGTGCATGTTGTCTCTCTCCTCCTTTATAGTCCTCTTCCACCAATCCCAACTCTGCTACCCACACACCGAGTACGCTGCTCTCCTCCAATCAGGAGCAGGTCCTACAGTTTATTGGTTGAACTGGAGGCAGCTGTGTAGAAGCTGTTTCCTCCTCTCCCAGTGCCATATTGTGGGAGAGCAGATGCATAGAATAAGTCTTAATTTGAGTAACAGTCTAGTCTGAGTTGCTCCCCATTGCTCCCCACATTTCAGGTGGAAACTTTTGTGGGAGGTCTCCAACACAAAATTCTTTGCTTTTATATGGGCGATTCTTTATAATGGACAAAGTGAACTCTGAGGATCTGTTCCTGGAACTCTTTCTGGATCCCAAGGCTTGTCAATGCTTCCTTTCTCCTACTGGACTGTACTTTTGCCTTAAATTTCTAAATAAATATGATCACAGATCTTCTGAATAATTTTATTAACCAACTTATCCAACAGTACTAACAGAATCATGTGTGTTTTGTATTTTCTTCTTAATTCTCTTGTCAGTCACCCCTGTAGTCTTGCCAATATGCTTGCACCTCATTTTTTAAAATGTATTTGTTTATTTGAAAAGCAGAAGTAGAGGCAGAGTTAGAGAAAGAGAGAGAGAGGTTTTCCACCTGCTGGTCAATCCTCAAATGGATGCAATGGTCAGAGCTGAACCTGTCAAAAACTAGGAGGCAGGAGCTTCTTCTAGGTCTCACATACTGGTACAGGTTCCCAAAGACTTGGGCCATCTTATTCCCGTTTTCCCAGGCCATAGCAGAGAGCAGATGGAAAATGGAGTAACTAGGATTTGAACTGGCCTCATATGGGATTCTGGCACTGTAGGTGGCAGCTTTACCTGCTAAGCCACAGCACCAGCCTGCACCTCAGTTTTTAAATTAAATCATATCCATTAGATTGTTTTATAGGAAATGATCTTATATGACCTAACTCCCCCTTCCCATATACCACATCTATTACTGTTACTTTTATTATTTTTTAAGATTTATTTATTTATTTGAAAGTCAGAGTTAAACAGAATGAGGAGAGGCAGAGAGAGAGAGAGAGAGAGCGAGCGAGCTCTTCCATCCAATGGTTCACTCCCAAATTTGACACAATGGCTAGAGCTGCGCCGATCCGAATCCAGGAGCTAGGAGCTTCTTCCTGGTCTCCCATGTGGGTACAGGGGCCCAAGGACTTGGGCCATCCTCAACTGCTTTCCCTGTCCATAACAGAAAGCTGGATAGGAAGAGGAGCAGCCAAGACCAGAACTAGCGCCCATATGGGATCCCAGCACTTTAGGCCAGGGCATTAACACTCTGTGCCACAGTTTTATATTTCTTAATCTACAAATTATAAACAATAATATCATTGCCACTATGTTAGGGAAAATGATTCTTCTATCTTCTTTCATCTATTTTCAAATAGTTTTATCTTTTAACTTCCTGAAACATGATTTGATTTCCTATAAGTTTCTAAAGAACTTGACACTTAATTTCAAAGCTAGAAATTTTGAATAGTTGAATAATGATAAAAAATGAAATAGTCTTTGACAAACAGTAGTCAGCTACTACCTCATCATATTAATGTGTTTCCTAAAAACATAATAGACTCCATTTTTTAAAACTTTATTTATTTTGAAAGAGTTACAGAGAGATGGGTGTTGACAGAGAGATAAAGTGATATCTTCTATCCACTGGTTCACTCCCCAGATATCAACAGCAGCTAGTGTTTGACCAGGCCAATGTCAGGAGCGAAGATGTTCATCAGGGTCTCTCACATGGGTATCAAGCACCCTAACACTTAGTCCAATTTCCACTGCTTTTCTCAGGCCGTTCACAGAAAGCTGTATTGGGAGTGGAGTGTACAGGACCCAAATCTTTTCCCATATGGGATGCTGGCCTCATAGGTAGTAGCTTTCCCTGCCTCACTACAATGCCAGCATTGACTCTATTTTTTTAAATATTACACTTCAAAATATCATATTATGACCTTGGAAGTTGTGAATATCTACCTTTGAAGTCAAGTGACAAATACCTCATGTGTTGTACAGGAGATTCTCACAAAGTATAATTATTTGTTCTGAAGGAGAAAAAAAATTTTGATTGATATTTATTATATGTTATTACATAAATATCTGTAAATTTTTTCTGATCTTTATTTTATCTCGTTAGCTACTTGCATACACAACTGATTGCATATGGAGTAATAAATTGATTCTCCCCTTTCAAACTGATGTGAATTGCTTTTTCTGTGGTTGATTCTTTTTATCGATTTAAAAAAGTAAAATCTAATCAACAGTGTCTGTAAGTCTACAATTATATAAATCTCATCCACCAGGAAAAGTGATAAGAAAGGATGGATATATATTGAAGCCATTAAATTTGTCCTATTTGGATAAGAATATTGGAATCAATAAGGCAAAATGGAATTGCTTTACAATTAGAATGTAACTTAGTTTGATAGATTTTATTTTACCTTGAATAGCAACACTCTTTTATCCAATTTTATAAAATATTTTTATGATTTCAATTTATTAATAAACAAACCAAATACTTGATATCATATGACATGTGTAAATGAATCCTATTTATATTTGGACACATCAATCTCAGAGCCCTTGATTTTCTTATCCAATATGAACCAGATGGTTTTTAGTCTATTGCATATTGTGGAATGTTGGCTATCCAAACATGAATAACACACACTCTGTTTTAAGAGAAAGAGCACTCCATTTTTGTCCAGGTAAAGGAGAACAATGCTTCTGTAGAACCTGCATATTCTCCTGAATTGGGAAGATAAACAAAACTAGTTGTAAACTGGATGTTTGGTTTAATGCAAAGATTTCAGTGCTGGGTTTGATTTGGATTGAGCAGGAATAATTAGAATTGTGGCTTTGTTGGAAAAGGAAGGTGAAAATTTCTGTGACAGGGTGTTCATGAAATGTTATACAAGTGGCTGCTGAAGTCCACTGAATTAAGCAATCACTAGCTCATTCAGGAAGTTCCACAATAAACAATCAACCATTTTCCTGCACTGAAGGCCCTTGAGAAATTATATTAATGAAAAAGTGGAATAGAAAAATCATGCTGTTGTAGAATTAGGGACTTAATTGTGTCCCATTAAGTTTCATGTGTTGAGATTCTATGCACTAGTACCTAACAAAGTGACATTTGAAAGTAGAGCACTTAATAGAGAAATGAAGTTAAAACAAGGTCATAAGAGGAGGCCATAATACTGTCAGGCTGGTATCCTTATAAGAAGAGGAAATTTGGACACAATATGAGTATGCCTATAGGAAAGCCCACACAAAGACAGAGGGAGAAGATTGCCATCTATGAGCAAAAACCACATTTGGAGAGGCCACAGAATCAAAACAATTCTATTGACAGTTGGGTTTCAGACTTTTAACCTCTAAAACCTCTGAGTAAATTCTGACTTTGTTTCCCCTCTCCTGCTTTCTGGTGACTGAGCTCCCTGGTCTGTGATTATTTTTGTGCTCTTTCAAATTTAATACATGCTAGCAAATAATGTTTTAAGTATGCTTGTCCAGTGTTCATTACTTTTGCTAAAATACCCTAAAGAATCTTTGTGGGAAGGAAATAATTTATTCTGACTTATAATCTGGAATTTCATAGATCAGGATCAGGTGGACCCATTAGTCTAGCATCTTGAGGAAGCTGGCAATGGTGGCATAGATGTAGAATGATCACATGTTTGGCTGGGAAGCAGACAGAGAACCTAGACTGAATTCAACAAAAATAAACAACCATCTCATGAGAACTACTTTCAAAGGGCAAATCCCCAGTGACAAAATGACTTTCCAAAAAGCCTCCATCTCAGATGCCATAATTAAACCAACTCTTAATCTATCAGTCCTTAAAATTAGACTTCAGAGACTAAACAACGACATAATTTAGAGTAGCTAGGTAGCTAGGTTCTGTTCAATTCATAACACTCAGTAGTTTCAGTCCTCAGTGTTCAGGCTCAATGTGGAGATAGATGATTATTGTTCTTGAAGATGTATATGTGTGTGTGTGTGTGTGTGTGTGTGTGTGTATAGGTATATGTTACCATTGTGAAAATGAAATCTAATATAATATAATATAAATTATATTACTGGTTTTGGCTTATTTATGGCATATAGTGTATATTTATTAGATTTCATTTTTGCATTGGTAACATACTAATATATATAATATATATACATATTTTACATATATAATGCATATATATTTCAGAAATATATTTATTTTGATTAATTATTTTATTTAAATGACAGAGAAAGAGAGAGACAGATAGACAGAGATATCTTATTTGCTGTTTAATTCCATAAATGTTAATAATAGCTGTGTCGTGGCCAAACCAAAGCCAAGAGCTAGGACCTCAGTCCAGGTCTCCCACATGGATGTCAGGTAGCCACGTAATTGAGCCATCATCTGGTGTCTCAGAAGGTTCACATTGAAAGGAATCTATAATTGGGAGTAAAGCTGGGACTTGAACCTGGTACTCTGATATGTTTTGCAGTAGTTCCACATAGTGCCTTCAACTTTGTACAATACTCTCACTTCATAGTTATCATAGCATATTTTTTCCTTATTTTTTCATTTTGTTGAGCATCAAATATAGTATATCAAACTGCCTCTCATGGTATGTTGCTGTTTTTTAAACATGTATTATTGCTAAAGAAAACTTTCCAATCTAAAGAGAATCCCATATATATCTACATACATACAAACATATATGTACATACTCACATATATGTCTTCATATAAAATACACTTTTTCCTGTTTGGTTTCTAAAACTCTTGTTTTTTTTTTTGTTTGTTTGTTTGTTTGTTTGTTTTTTTGACAGGCAGAGTGGGCAGGGAGAGAGAGAGAGAGAGAGAGAGAGAAAGGTCTTCCTTTGCCGTTGGTTCACCCTACAATGGCTGCTGTGGCCGGTGCACTGCAGCCAGCGCACCGCGCTGATCTGAAGCCAGGAGCCTGGTCTCCTGTGTGGGTGCAGGGCCCAAGCACTTGAGCCAGCCTCCACTGCACTCCTGGGCCACAGCAGAGAGCTGGACTGGAAGAGGGGCAACCGGGACGGAAGCCGACACCCCGACTGGGACTAGAACCCAGGGTGCCAGTTCCACAGGCGGAGGATTAGCCTATTGAGTCACGGCACCGACCTCTAAAACTCTTTAAAGACTGATAATTGATAGCTGGTGATTATTAGTTATCTCCATAAAAATAGATACCATTTCTTTTAATCTTAGTATACTTGGATTGCTACAGCAAAACTATCAAACTATCATAAAAATTTATTTCTTAGAATTTGGAATCTGGGAAGACCAAATGCTTACCATACAAAGATTTTCTGTCTACTGAGGTTGTGATTCACAAGTGACCTTCTTTTCACAATATCCTATCCCAGCAAAAGGGGCAGAGGTGCTCTCTGGAACCCTTTTATAAAAAACATCATTAAAAACAGCTGAACACTCTTCACCTACTCACGTTTCAAAGGTCCTGCCTTTTAATCTTCTATTTTTGAAGGTTACTCCCAATGTTCTCACATGGAGGAAATTAGGAATTTGATTATCAACTTAATGTGGATACAAACACTTAATCTACAGCACTTTTCTTATTTGTTGCTTCACACTATAATCATTTACCATGGGGGTTTTAACAGACACAGAACCCTATGTCCAATTAATTGAACTCAGATTTCTGGAGGAAAGTCCTCTCAATTACATTCTATTTGTTTCCAAAATTGTTATGCTGTTACTGGGAATACACACACAGAGGAATGCTTGATTGATAGATAGATAGATAGACAGACAGACAGACAGATAGACAGACAGTTTACTTGTGATAATTGTTTCTCCTTAACTTTGGGAAAACCTCTGATTCCAATTATTTCCTTTTCCATATATCTGTGAATTATTTTATAGTTTCCCTTAATGAACCATTAGAGAAAGAGAAGTATACATTTTACCTACAGATAAAGGGAATATAACTCACCATAGGTTCTTTTTCAATAGTCTAAAAGTACAAAACTACAAATAAGAACTATTAGGACAGAACAAAATAAAGTTATACTGTGTTTATACAAATATCTATATGGTTTCACTTACAAGTTTGCTTTTGAAATTTAAGATTGAAGTTTTTTTTCTTTATTGAGAGTGTCTTTAAAAGTTCAAATATTGTAATCCCTTTTCTTTCAATGTAAAATTTCAATGTTTTTCTGTTCAATTATTTTAATAAATATGTACTATATGCCTGGATTAGATTAACTAGAATTATTACTATATCATTTGTGCCAAAGGACTTCTCTTATCATTTCATCTGATAACCAGTTCTGAATAATTTTCCAAAACCGAGATCTCATGTTTAGACAGCTTTCTTGTGATGTAGCACCTCATCATCTTCACAGCAGGCTAACCTGGATGCCTGCCTTGCATTCAATTTGGGTATAGCAAAGATAAGACGTTCACATTCACCTCAAATGCCTCAATATTCTGCATACTCACAACCAGCATGGGAATTTGCAGTTTCAATGTCTGGACTTTTATTATTAAGACAGTTCTTTTATCCTAGTTTTCTTGAGTATCAATTTTGCTGAGTCCAAACATAGGGCACAATTTGTCCCTGAGGATGTTATTTCTAGGAAAGGTGTGGAGTTTCAACAGAAAAGTGGATTTTTTATTTTGAATACAGAATAATAATGAGCTTACATTTACTTCTATATGATGTGAATGTGCTTTTGAAATATTTACTCCAGGAATATAAGAAAAAATGATATGTGTTTGTGACACAGGGGACTTCTTGACCTTCTTAGTGACAACACCTTCCTGAACTCTTAAGAATACAATGAGAAACTGTGGTTCTTCTTTCTAGTCAGTCACTGAATGTACATGGAGTTGATATTTGGGCAGAATTTTTATAATTTGAAAGCAGTGGAATGAGTGATGTCAGCAAAAATGAAATATGTACCTCCAAAGAACTGACTCTCCACAGAAACCCTGAAAAAAATAAAAATTATTAGCAGTAATTTTGTCAGGAATCTGAAAAACAGTAAGAGGTTTACAGCAACCAAGCATGTGATGAATCAAAAAAAAAGGCCACCTGGAAACAGAAAAAAAAATGAATTTGGGTGTTTTTGTTTTTCCTTGCTTCTCTGCCCCCAGCCAAGCGACACTCGGGAAGATGACAGCACATGTTTCCAACACAGGAGTCTACTCCCTGGTTCTGGAAGAGACAAAGAAGTACATTGGTTTGTTCTGACTTCCTGGGGGCTGCATGAAATACTGAGACAAGGAGCTCATCTCTGTTTAGCCTACCTGGGAAATCCATCAGATGAAGATCTGTGAGAATGCCTAGCAAATATTGTAAAGTACGTGCAAAAACCCGCAGCCACATGGGGCAAAAGATTATAACTGAAGCAAACAATAGAGTATAGAAAATTAGGAGGAAAAGTTGGAGAAGTTCCATTGGGAAATTAGGGCACACAAAAATTTCTCAGCAAACTGGGGAATTTAGAAAATTACATGCATTTACGATGGAAGAGAAACATTCTCATCAAAGTCTTGTGACCATGGCAAATCTCCCCTTCTGGCTGAACTCTAGGTGCAGTGCTCACTCAACATGAAAGCTAAGGCCAGGGTGCAGATGGCCTAGCTAAGTGCAGAAAGCATGCTCGATCACAGAAGGACGCTGCCAAGATTGGGAAATATTTTTCTTTTCATCTTTCTTTCTCCTCTCTCTCTCTTTTTCTATTTCCTCCAAACCTCAACATCTAAGAAAATAACTGTGGAAACACTAGAAAAATAAATGCTAAATGAACAGCTGCTTCAGAGACCACACATGACAAAGAATTCAGTCTTCCACCTCAATATCAAAGAGACAAGAAATCCTTTTAATGGGAAAAGGATGCATGAGGAAATTTAAAAATATTTGTGCAAAAATGTTATTACAGTCTGTTAATTTTGATGAAAAAAATATGTGAAATCCATGCATAGTTGTTGATAAACCTTTTGAAGATCTTTTACATTCATGGATTTCAAAAAAAATTTATATCAAAATAAAATCTAATTCTATGTTCCACAAACTTGTTAAAATTCATGTCAAGAAGTTATACAAATAGCTAAAACTCAAAAGCACACGAACTTGTGAGTAACATAATTAGTCCTTAGGGAAATGAAAATAGAAAAATCACAATGAGTCGCACATCTCACCAACTAGAAAGACTTAGATTTAAGAAGGAGGGTAGACTTTTGGATAGTCATTAAAATGCTACTTAGAGACTACTGTATAGCTTAGAGGATACCATATGCTTGTGTCCCATATGGGCATCTGTTCAGTTTCTGACTGCTCCACTTCTGATCTAGATCTCTACTAATGCACCTGGGAAAGCAACAGAAGGTGGCCCAAGTACTGATCCAGCCTAGGCTGTTGCAACTACTTAGAGAGTGAACCAGCAGATGGAAGATCTCTCTCTCTCTCTCTCTCTTTCTCTCTGTCTCTCTCATTCACTTTCATTCTCTCTTTCTGTCTTTCCTTCTCCTTCTGTATCTTTGCCTTTCAAATAAATAAATAAATCTTGAAAAAATACAAAATAAAATGCTACATGAGTCTCTGGCATTTTGTATTGGAATCTTTGATTTTGGAAACATGGCTGCACTTATCATTCCAGCTCCCTGCCAATGCACATCCTAGGAGGTAGAATGGGGCTGGATCCATAGGTCAATTATATCCATATATAAGACCAAGATTGAGTTATATACTCCGAGCTTTGGTTTGCCTCATTTCTGGCTCTTGCAAATACTTGAGTAGTGAATTAGAGGATTGAAAATCTCTCTGTGTCTCACCATTTGTGTCATTCTGCCTTTGAAATAAAATTAAAATAAATTGAAGAAGAGGGAGGAGAAAACAATAAGTGCTAATGGTAAATATGTGGTAATATGGAAACCCTAATACATTCCTTGTAGGAATGTAACATGGCTCATTTGTTACAGAAAATAGAGGACAGACTTAAGAAATACCATATGATCCTTTGACACATTTTCCAGATATATATACAAAGTACTTGAAAATGAGTACTCCAAAAAGGATAAGAGCCTTCATGTTTATAGTGTTACTATTCATAAAGTTAGAAATAATGTAAATGCTCATGTACAAATGAATAAATCTTTCTATCTATCCATCTATCCAGTCATACACAAACATACAACACATACACACTCATATTACAATCACACAAAGGAACTCCAAAGAGCTCCTGGAAAATGCACAGTCTCTTTTTTTTATTATTTATTTTTTATTATTATTTATTTTATTATTATTTTTTATTATCCTAGTGAGCTGGTGCCGCGGCTCACTAGGATAATCCTCCACCTTGCAGGACCGGCACCCCGGGTTCTAGTCCTGGTCAGGGCACTGGATTCTGTCCCGGTTGCTCCTCTTCCAGGCCAGCTCTCTGCTGTGGCCCGGGAGTGCAGTGGAGGATGGCCCAAGTGCTTGGGCCTTGCGCCCCATGGGAGACCAGGAGAAGCACCTGGCTCCTGCCATCGGATCAGCACGGTGCGCTGGCCGCAGTGTGCAGGCCGCTGCTGCCATTGGAGGGTGAACCAATGGCAAAGGAAGACCTTTCTCTCTCTCTCTCTATCCACTCTGCCTGTCAAAAAAAAAAAAAGTCAGAAACAAATCACAAAAAAAAGATATTAATTAATTAACTAAAAAGGCTGAGTGACAGGAGAGAGACAGAGAGAGAGACTCTGACTGCTGGTTCACTTCCCAAATAGCTGCAATAGCCGAGGCTGGGTCAGATTGAAAGGAGCCAGGAACTCTACTCAAGTCTGCCACATAAATGTCATAGACTTAAACATGTTACCTGCTTCCTCAAAGCTGCATTATCACAAAGCTTTCTCAGAAGAAGAGCAGTGGGTGTTACAGGTGAAATGGCAGCAGAGAAAGTTTATCTTGGTTCTTTGTCTCACATGGAAGAATTTCCATGTGGACAAGACAGAGAGAAAACAAAGATTTATTTAAGTCAGAAAACTTCTGCTGAAGGGGCCAGGAGAGGGGCTCCAAGAGAGGGAAAACCTGAACAAGCTAGCGCTATTGGGATTTTAAGCACAAACCTGGAATGAAAAAAAAAGACCCCTGACATTCAGCTAGCAATTAGTTACAAGGTGGGGACAAAACCCATCAAAAGACTTGATTTGTAATCTTATTTGTCATGTCTTGCTTCTTCATAATTGAAAAAAGAAAAAAAAAAAGAGACATCTGAAGGGTGGGATAAGTAACTTCTTTCTACTGTCATGATAAAACTAGAAACTCAGAAGGTGGGATAGAACTTTTGTCTTGCTGAAAGCAACTTTTGGGGAGAAACATGCAGTAGGATTTGACACTTTGACCTTACTAAAGATAACTTTTGAGGAAGCAAGCATTTCGGAGTTTTGCACTCTTTTAGAGGGATTTCCCTTTTCCTCATTTTCCACAAGGACCAACTTAACTGCCATCTGACTTGTCTGACTACTCACATTCCCTCCTCTGGAAAAATGGACCCTAACTTCTGTTAGGGTGTGGGATGACAACAGCTCTGGCTTCTTCAAGCTGAATAGAGGCAGAGTAGAGACCCACAGTCAGGACAATATTCAGCAGGAGATGGCCAGCAGGACACAATGCCAGCTTGAAACTTCTTCCATTGAGATTTTGTTATGGGCTAACTTAAGCCAAAATTGAATATTTCAGGTTCTGGCCATTTACTTAAGAATTTTAAGCACTGGCTCAAGCAAGACATGCAACATGGTAAGGGTTAGGATTTATTTTGAAAGTGAGAAGAATACCTAGGAATATGAGGGCTTTATTAAGGGAGAGTGGATCAGAAAGAGTAAGGGGGAACCTTCACACTGTTAGAGTCGACCGCCCGAAAAACGTCACCAAGAGACATCTCTTATGCAAACAGCAAGGGGAAGCTTTATTGATTATCCAGCATGCTGGGGCTGTCTGATCATCATGAGCAGAGCAGCCCCGAATAACCAAAGGTTAGGGTTTATAAAGGCAAAAACCGCAAAACCGGGAAGGGGAAGAGAATACACGGTTGTTAAGCGGTTGCTAAAGTCTTACAATCAGCAATTATGATCTTAAGACATAGACAAATCACATCTTCATTATTAGCCCAGGTAACCCAGGTGCAACCTTTCTACTTTTAAGCTTGAGCAATCATGCTAAGGGGTTTTTGTGTGTTGCCAAGGGTGATGTAGTGCACTGCTATTGTCTGACTATTTGAGATCATAGTTTCGGACCAGAGTCTCACAGTGGGGGGGTTGCTTTCCCAGAATGCAGTCTCAAGTGCTCCAAAATGGAGTCCCTACTGTCAAGGTGCTACTTCACTGTTTTATTTTTACAGCTGCACTAGGAAGGTTTAAACCTGTAAGCTTAAGCTTAACTTTTGACACCCGTACATATACAATTTTAACTCTTCAACACCAGTCTTTCAGGGGTGCAGGCAAGCAGTGGCAAAATGAGGCAGGCTCAGTGCTCTCCAGATCTCATCCACTTCCAAAAAGGGAGTGGTTACATAGTCTGATTGACAGGTGGGTGGATATAGGTGAGATCACATTGGAGCCAGGGGGTGTGGCTTCTAGCTCATAAACCTAATCCTTTTCCCCTGACTAGTCCCATATCAGTTTCATGCGCAAAGTCATCTACAGTTTCATTGCTTCAATTCTGGAGAAAATTAATCTAAAAAAGCAGATTAGACACACAGGGTCTAAAAGGAGAGAGTGTTTATTAGAGGAAATAAGAAACCACGAGGAAATTTTTCCATTGAGTGGCAAATAGACCCTGACAGGAGGAGCTTGCTAACAATCAGGTGGGCATTAAGCCTGGCCAAGTATATATGGGGCCCAGACCTATCTATTTCTTCACATGGGGTACTGGAAAAGGCATAGCAAGGGAGGTTTGAACCTCCTCAGGGAAGACACCTGCTGACTCCCATACCTAGCTGCTCAGGGAGCAGAGCTGGCCTGAATAGGTTAGTATCAAATAGATGGAGTCTCTAAAAATAAATTCAGTTCTGCCTACAATGTTATTGATGCTATGCCATCCCTTCAACAGTGGTGGTTACTTTGGAAGTTGGGCAGAGTTCAGGGGCTTTTCAGCTAAGAGCCAATCAGTTCTGTGGCTCCTTTGACTCCAGGGCAGTTCCATTTCCTGTGACCCAGTTCTTGGGTGGCAGAGCTGACAGGGCTCTTGAGGTTGACTTCCATCATGACTGCTGTCTGTTTGAAGCCCTGGCTTTCTACATCGAAAACTGATGCCATTTGGGAGTGAACTGGCCTTGTTGGGTCTCCTGGATAGCAGATCATTGTGTAAAGCTGTTATTAATTGGCCTGCCACCTATATTGACATTGCTCTTGTTGGAACTAATTTAAATGCCCATGAACAAGTGACTAGATCTATCTATTTATCCATCCATCCATCAATACACACACACACACATACACAAAAGGGACTCCAAAGAATTCCTGGATAATGCACATTATTTTTAAAAAAAATTGATTAATTGACGAAAAAGGCAGAGTGACAGAAGATAGAGAGGAGAAAAGAGAGAGAGTAGGAAAGAGAGAAGAAGAAGAAGAAAAAGAAAAAGAAGAAGGAGAAGAAGAGAGAGAGAGAGAGAGAGAGAGACCACTGATGGTTCACTTCCCAAATATTTACAGTAGCAGAGTCTGGGCCAGCTTGAATGGAGCCAGGAACTCCAATCAGGTCTGCTACATAATTGGCACTGACTCCACCATGTTACCTGCTGCCTCCCAGTTGCATGATCGCAAACATTTCTCAGAAGAGAAGTGGGCACTTAAGGTGGCGCAAGCTATAACCTAACCTGCTTCACCACAACACCTGGACCACACAGCTTTTTTTAATACCACTTATCCTCAATTTTTTAAACTCTTGTACATGTGTGTCTATGTGTGTGTATATATCATGGTAAAAGAGAAATTTTGAGATAAACTAATTTAACTACAAAAATGGAGAATGGAGATGAGAAGAGAGAAGAAAATTTCATCAGTTAAATGCTGTTGGCTATCAGAGATCAGGTGTCTTCTCTTTGGGTTAAGCAGCCTTTTGCTTGCCTCTCCTGCATAATCTTCCAGTCTTTTCAGAATTGGAAGACACCAGACTGACACAAACCTGCCTTCATTTGCTCCCCACACCACTGACTCCAGAGTTGCACAAACACAATAGCTGGTACCATTTAGCAGAAATGGAGGGGAGGTGGCTTTCAAAGGATGCATGGGCATTTTTTCATGTGCCTGTTGGCCATTTGGATTTCCTCTTTTGAAAAATATCTATTGAGGTTCTTGGGCCATCTCTCAAGTGGGTTGTTTGTTTTGTTGTTGTGGAGTTTCTTGATCTCATTGTAGATTATGGTTATTAATCCTTTATCTCTAGCATAGTTGGCAAATATTTTTTCCCATTCCTGACTGTTTCTTTTGCAGTACAGAAACTTCTCAATTTGATGCAATCCCAAATGTTAATTTTGGCTTTGACTGCCTGTGCCTCTGGGGTCTTTTCCAAGAAGTCTTTGCCAGTGCTGATATCTTGCAGGGTTTCTCCAATGTTCTCTAATAATTTGATGGTGTTGGGTCATAGATTTAGGTCTTTAATTCATGTTGAGCATATTTTTCTGTAAGGTGTAAGGTAGGGGTCTTGCTTCATGATTCTGCATGTGGAAATCCAGTTTTCCCAGCACCATTTATTGAATATCCTTACTCCAGGGATTGGTTTTAGTTCCTTGATCAAATATAAGTTGGCTGTAGATGTTTGGGTTGATTTATGGCGTTTCAATTCTGTTCCATTGGTCTATCCATCTGTTTCTGTACCAGTACCATGCTGTTTTGATAACAACTGCCCTGTAGTATGTCCTGAAATCTGGTATTGTGATGCCTCGGGCTTTGTTGTTGTTGTACAAGATTGCTTTAGCTATTTGAGGCCTCCTGTGTCTCCATATGAATTTCAGCATCATTTTTTTCCAGATCTGGGAACAATGTCTTTGGTATCTTGATTGGTATTTTATTGAATCTATATATCACTTTTGGGAGAATGGACATTTTGATGATGTTGATTCTTCCAACCCATGAGCATGGAAGATTTTTCCATTTTTTGGTATCCTCTTCTATTTCTTTCTTTAAGATTTTGTAATTCTCATCATAGAGATCTTTAACGTCCTTAGTTAAGTTTATTCCAAGGTATTTGATTGTTTTTGTAGCTATTGTGAATGGTATTGATCTTAGAAGTTATTTCTCAGCTGTGGCATTGCCTGTGTATACAAAGACTGTTGATTTTTGTGCATTGATTTTATACCCTGCTACTTTGCCAAAAACTTCTGTGAGTTCCAATAGTCTCTTAGTAGAGTTCTTTGGGTCCCCTAAATAATCATATCATCTGCAAAAAGGGATAGTTTGACTTTTCCTTCCCAATTTGCATCCTTTAATATATTTTTCTTGCCTGATGGCTCTGGCTAGAACTTCCAGAACTATATTGAACAGTGGTGAGAGTGGGCATCCCTGCCTGGTGCCAGATCTCAGTGGAAATGCTTCCAACTTTTCCCCATTTAATAGGATGCTGGTCATGTGTTTTTCATAGATTGCTTTGATTGTATTGAGAAATGTTCATTATATACCCAGTTTGCTTAGAGTTTTCATCATGAAAGGGTGTTGAATTTTATCAAATGCTTTCTCTGCATCTATTGAAATAATCATATGGTTTTTCTTCTGCAGTCTGATAATGTGGTGTATCACATTGACTGGTTTGTGCACATTGAACCATCCCTGCATACCAGGGATAAATCCCACTTGGTCTGGGTGGATGATTTTTCTGATGTATTGTTGTATTCTATTGGTGAGATTTTATTGAGGATTTTTGCATCTATGTGCATCAGGGATATTGGTCTGTAATTTTCTTTCAATGTTGCATCTTTCTCTGGCTTAGGAATTAAGGTGATGCTGGCTTCATAGAAAGAATTTGGGAGGACTCCCTCTTTTTCGATTGTTCTAAATAGTTTGCAGAGAATTGGAGTTAGTTTTTCTTTAAATGTCTGGAAAAAAATGTTCAAGATCACTAGCAAACAGGGAAATGCAAATCAAAACCACAATGAGGTTTCACCTCACCCCAGTTAGAATGGCTCACATACAGGAAACTACCAACAACAGATGCTGGTGAGGATGTGGGGAAAAAGGGACACTAACCCACTGTTGGTGGGAATGCAAACTGGTTAAGCCACTTTGGGAGTCAGTCTGCAGATTCCTCAGAAACCTGAATACAACCCTACCATACAACCCAGCCATACCACTCCTTGGAATTTACCCAAAGGAAATTCAATTGGCAAACAAAAAAGCTGCCTGCACATTAATGTTTATTGCAGCTCAATTCACAATAGCTAAGACCTGCAACCAACCCAAATGCTCATCAACAATAGACTGGATAAAGAAATTATTGGACATGTACTCTACAGAATACTATGGAGCAGTCAAAAACAATGAAATCCTGTCATTTGCAACAAAATGGAGGAATCTGGAAAACATGTGCCAGGGGATTCCAATACAATCCCTTCATGATTGCATGTACCAATGCCATTTCACTAGTCCAAGTGATCAATTTCAGTTCACAATTGATCACACTGTTAGGTCTAAGAGTCAAAAGGATCACACAAACAAGACTGTACTTTGGAAAATTATATTTACTAAATAAAAGTGTTTATAATAAAAAAAGAAAAACAAAAAAAGAAAAGCAAACAAAAAAAGATTCATGGAAAATAATGGTTAAGAGAAAAGCCATTCATGGTTTTAAAAAATATTTTCTACCAAATAAACTTCTTTGGGGACTAGCATTTGTGCTCAGCTAGGATAGTACCCAAACATGAGCATCCAACATCAGAGTGCCTGTCTTAAAAAAATAATAAAGTAAAACATATCAAAAAACAAACAAATAAACAAAACCAAACTGTTTCTGGCCAACACCAACAAAAGGCTCATCTACATTCCTGAATCAATTTTGAAAGCTTCACTTAAAACCCCTGGGGACCAACCCACCAGACAGCAGCATCCCCTGCTTATCTATGACTCTCCAAACTAAAAACACACCAACCCAGAACCAGTAAGTAATTCTCTTGAACTCTGCTGCTATCCCCAAACTTCCCCAATTGGCACTTTCTGACTCCTCTTATCTAGAGCCAAGTTAAGTTCAAGACAACTAATTTATTTTTTTTTAATTTTTTTTCTAACTGAGCATCAAAAAGGAAACCTGTTGAAGTAAATGAACACTAAGACAAGTAATTTATGCTTCCCTTCTTCAAATTTGTGTTATAAAAACACTTTGATTCTTAGGTTCAGATTCTCAAATGCTATCTAATCCTGTTTCTGGTCATTGCAAAAATTGTTTCAGGACCTGGTAACTTTTGAACTAGCAACTAATAGGTAAAATAAACATTTGAGACATCTGTTTGTCTTATAGAAATTTAGTTTTGAAAATTAATAGAATATCACTGAGCATGTAAGCAAACAGTAAAGCAATGGTCTGAATGCTCATGCCACCTTCACATTCATATGCTGGAACCTAATGCCCAATTTGGTATATGAAGTATGGGGCCTCTCAGAAGTGATTAAGTCATTAGGGACCCAATGTTTTGAATGGGATTAGTGCTCATAAAAGAGGTGCAAGGGAGCTCCATTGCCCCTTCCATTATGTCAGGATGCAGCAAGAAGGGAGTGTATTTAAATCTGACAAGAAGCCCTTACCAAGCACCAAATCTGCTGCTATGCAGTGGTAGAAGGACGAATAGGCAGGTAGCTTGTGTCCCAGGTTAGAGTGAGGAAAGGGAAGTATCTTTAAGGAGGTGCTAAATACTTACTTCTCCCCCAAGGCTACCTTTAGCAAGTTTCCAATTTTGTCACAAGAATAGGAAGGATGCAGTGATTCTACCCTTCTGAATTTTAGTTTATCATGAAAATACAAAGGAGACGTTACCAATCACACCCTTCTGACGCTGCTTGAACAAACTAGAAGATGTACAAAGCATTACAAATTTTGCCTTTTGATGGGTTTTGTCCTTACACTCTGATTGTTAGCTGCTGTTCTGTTTTTTCCCAAAAAAACTTGCTTAAAAGACACTACTTCCACCTATTTCTCAGGTTTTTGGTCCTGCCTATCTTGGAGCGCCACTCCTGGCTGCTGTAGCTGGAGGTTTCTGATTTAAATAAATCTTGCTTTTCTCCCTGCCTTGTCTGTGTGGAAATTCCTCTTTTATGTGAGACCAGAACTGAGGTTGCCTTTCTTCAATGTCATTTTATCCATAACGTCTTGATGCTATGACTTGGATATGGTTCAAAATTGACTCCAGTCAGCATCGGATCACCTCGCTGGACAGGTGAACATGGAGACTGCTCTCGCTTCTGTTTTTCACACAGCCTAGTTCTCTTCCATAGTAACTCTCTCACTTTCAAAAAGACCTCATGTCAGCCACTTAAAAGCAATTAGCATGGTTTCTAGTCTTAAGAACCAGTAGTTAGGGCTGCTGATTAGATAAGAGCAATCCCCTGGAAATGAGATTTTTTTGAACTTTTATTTAATAAATATAAATTCCCAAAATACAGCTTATGGATTACAGTGGCTTTTACCCAATAATCTCCCGACCACCAGCAACCATCCCATCCCTGTTCCCTCTCCCATTCCATTCACATCAAGATTCATTTTCAATTATCTTTATATGCAGAAGATCAATTTAGTATATACTAAGAAAAGATTTCAACAGTTTGAACCCACACAGAAACACAAAGTATAAAGTACTGTTTAAGTACTAGTTATAGCATTAATTCACATAGTACAACACATTAAGGATGGAGATCCTACATGGGGAGTAAGTGCACAATGACCCTTGTTGTTGATTTAACAACTGACACTCTTGTTTATGGCGTCAGTAATAACCCTAGGCTCTTGTCATGAGTTTCCAAGGCTATGGAAGCCTTTTGAGTTCGCCAACTCTGATCATATTTAGACAAGATCATAGTCAAAGTGGAAGTTCTCTCCTCCCTTCAGAGAAAGGTACCTCCTTCTCTGATGGCCCGTCCTTTCCACTGGAATCTCACTCACAGAGATCTTTCATTTAGGTCTTTTTTTAAATTTTTTTGCCAGAGTGTCTTGGCTTTCCATGCCTGAAATACTCTCATGGGCTTTTCAGCCAGATCTGCATGCCTTAAGGGCTGATTCTGAGGCCAGAGTGCTGTTTAGGACATCTGCCATTCTATGAGTCTGCTGTGTATCTCACTTCCCATGTTGGATCGTTCTCTCCCTTTTTGATTCTATCAGCTAGTATTTGCAGACACTAGTCTTGTTTATGTGATCCCTTTGGTTCTTAGTCCTATCATTATGATCAGTTGTGAACAGAAATTGATCACCTTGACTAGTGCAATGGCATTGGTACATGCCACTTTGATGGGATTGTATTGGAATCCTCTGGCACGTTTCTCTCTCTCTCTCTCTCTCTCTCTCTCTCTCTCTCTCTCTGTCTCTCTCTCTCTCTCATGTGGATCAGCCCATTATGAGGGATGGGAAAAGTCCCTGAGTTGACTGAAGACCTCTGATCAGGATACACCTTGGTGTGTTCTCAAAAATCTCCTGGTCAGACCCAGTCCCTGACAAGTGCATGTGGGCACACTTTCTGCAGGAAAAAGTACTATTGAGACTGGGCACAGTTTGGGATAAGGCCATGTGCTCCTTATTTCAATGCCTCAATGACTCTATACTCTACCCCAGACTCCAGTGCTTATTATTTGCCTTTTGGAGTCCTCTTCAACATCAGAGGCTCCACCCTTCATTCTCCTGATCTAAGCTCTGGGAATGTCTGTCCTGTCTCAGTTTCCTTTCACAGGGATCAGGCTGTCAGACTAGACTGGGAGAAGGTCTTAAGAGTAACTTTGAAATTCAGGCAAGGGCCACATTCTGGTGTTTTTCAAAGGCTCCTTGACTGGACACTAGACTCCAACAGCCCGTCAGGATGATGGGCTAAAAACTGTGTTTGGTTCTTCTTTCCTCAGAGATCCCTTTGTTAGTGAGATAGGGTGCAGATCAGAGTGAGTCTATGGACTCTGGGCTCCATGCTTCAGTAATCCTTTCTTTACCCCAGACCCTGACATGATCTCCATCTCTTTCTCTGCTTGTCACTCTCCTCTAAATGATCTACTTATCTCACTAAATCTCTTCAGCTCCAACAAACTGAAATTCTTGGTGCCATTAGCTCATAGTTCCTCAATATCTTACTAGTTCTGGGTTAGAATTCCATAATCCCTTTTGCAAACAAGTGACTTTTTCCATTTAGATTCCCCATTAGGTGTAGATTCCCACATGACCTGAATTTGTGGAGATGGGTCCTCCAGTATGTTCTTGGGTATCCCCTACCTTCCTTCTCAGGTCAATTTTTTGGGTCACTTCTATACAATCCACAACTAAAGAGATTCTTACTGGGGAGATTTTTTTTATTCCTCACCATGCTTCTTTATCTCTTCACCTTCCTAGTCATTAACCTAAATGGTAGCCAGGACAGGTACCCTCTCTCTAAAATCTAGCCCAAAATACCTTTGCTAAGACTTTTGCCAGGAAGATTCATTGTAGAAATCAGAGCTATTAGAGAGGAATCAATGTAAGGGAGTGAAGTGATGATAAATATTTGACCATGCAGATGACCAATTCTAGCATGCTGCCAGTAAAGGGAACTTAGCAATCTCTGCACGTGCTGTTCTGACAAATATATATACTAGGTTACCCATCTGAGTTTTGGTTCATTATAAGAATAGAATTAAGAACTTAACAATAACACCTTTATGATGGCTTTCTGTTTTAACATGAACAAGCTAGACAGGAGAGACAAAATTATGTATCTGTCCTTTTGAAGGACTTTGTCCCCACACTCTGATTGTTAGCTGGTTTTCCCCCCTAAAACTGCTTAAAAGACTCCATTTCTACCAGTTTCTTTAGTCTGCTTCTCTGTGGCCACCCCCCTGGTTTCTGCAACAGAAGGTTTCCAACTTAAATAAATCTTGCTTTGCTCTCTGCCTTGTCTGTGTGGAACTTCTTCTTTCACATGAAACAAGAACCAAAGTTGTCTTTCTTTGCTGGTGCTATACTTGTAACAATGGCAAATTAGATTATCTAGTCCCAGGATAGGTGAGCAATAAATTTCTATGGTTTATGGTTATCCAGCTCAAATTATTTTTACAGATCCTCAAACGAACCAAGTGAAGACCTGATGTGTGCAGAAAAAAAAAATTTGTTTGTTTGTTCTACTTAATACTTTTGGTTGAATACTGTAATCAATACACAATTCTTCTTAAATGCTGAAACTTAACTGAAAAGTGATCGCTGTTAAATATAAGAGTGGGAATAAGAGAGGGAAGAGATGTACAATTCGGACATGCTCAAGCTGACTTACCTCAAACGGTAGAGTTAGAAACATACCAGGGGATTCCAAGTCAATCCCATCAAGGTGGCATGTACCAATGCCATCTCACTAGTCAAGGTGATCAATTTCTGTTCACAATTGATCATAATGATAGGACTAAGAGTCAAAGGATCACATAAACAAGACTAGTGTCTGCAAATACTAGCTGATAGAATCAAAAAGGGAGAGAACGATCCAACATGGGAAGTGAGATACACAGCAGACTCATAGAATGGCAGATGTCCTAAACAGCACTCTGGCCTCAGAATCAGCCCTTAAGGCATGCAGATCTGGCTGAAAAGCCCATGAGAGTATTTCAGGCATGGAAAGCCAAGACACTCTGGCAAAAAAAAAAAAAAAAAAAAAAAAAAAAACAACAACAACAACTAAATGAAAGATCTCTGTGAGTGAGATCCCAGTGGAAAGAATGGGCCATCAGAGAAGGAGGTACCTTTCTCTGAAGGGAGGAGAGAACTTCCACTTTGACCATGGCCTTGTCTAAATATGATCAGAGTCAGTGAACTCAGGGGGCTCCATAGCTTTGGCAGCTCATGACAAGAGCCTAGGGTGATTACTGATGCCATAAACAAGAGTGTCAATTTGTTAAGTCAACAACAGGAGTCACTGTGCACTTACTCCTCATGTAGGATCTCTGTCCTTAGTGTGCTGTACATTGAGATTTAATGCTATAACTAGTACTCAAACAGTATTTTTCACTTTATTTTCTGTATGGGAGCAAACTGTTGAAATCTTTACTTAATATATGCCAAACTGATCTTCTGTATATAAAGAGAATTGAAAATGAATCTTGATGTGAATGGAATGGGAGAGGGAGTGAGAAAGGGGAGGGTTGCAGGTGGGAGGGATGTTATGGGGGGGAAGCCATTGTAATCCATAAGCTGTACTTTGGAAATTTATATTCATTAAATAAAAGTTTAAAAAAAGAAAAAAAAAGAAAAAATATATATGTTAAGTGAAAGAAGCCAGACAGTAATGGTCACACTGAATGATCCATTTATGAAGTATCCAGAATATGTAAATCCAAGAAATTAACAAAGTAACTGGGTGATTTCCCTGCGCTGGAACATGGCAATGCACTAAGTGCTTGGTTGGTGCAAGATTTCCTTCAGGAATGAAGAAAATACTTTGGAACAAGGTAGAGGTTGGGATTGCACAATTTTGTAAATTTACTGAATGCTACTGACTGATTTTCAGCATCAATTTTATTACCTGAATTTCACTTACCCTAAATTAAAGAATAAAATATATCTACTGTTATTGTCCTGGATTTAGAAAAAATATGATTCCAACCTATTAAACATATGTGTGTGTATATATATATATATATGTAAATATATATATTTATGTAACATAAAACAAATTTTAAAGAACCTTAACTGCAACTCCCAGTGATCCAAATGAGGGGCTATGTGTTGAAGGTTCTTGTTGTTTCCTCAGGAAACAATTTGAGGATGAAAAACAAGACCAGTGGGAAAATCGGATTTATTGAAAAAGCAAAAGTATACATGTGAGAATGAACTTTGTGCCCAAGGGCTGAAGTAGAAGCTTTTTCTGGCTTTTCTAGCTCACTATGGAAACTTTTGGTGATGGGAGGGTCTTCTGCCATGTTCAGGGTAGGTGTTTGTTCTTGTAGGTACAATTGAGATAATAAGCTGTAACACACACTGTATGATTCATTAGCCTCAAATCTCCTCCCGGGATGTGTTTTTACTGTTATAATGAAGAAAGATCATTCAGCAATCTGGTAAAAATTCTTTTATCTTCAAATGCAAGGAGTGGTTGGGGTCTGCCTGCTTAATCATTGTTGATCAGAGCCTGTTTCTTGTCAAAAGACAGCTGTGACATACTTGCAATTTGTCTCATAGCCCTAGGCCAGTTACTGCCTCACTAAGTCAGTTATCTATCTATCCTGTCTAAATCCTGAACATTTTATGGAGCAAGTTAAGCAATAAAAATATCTGTTAAATTAAATAATGATTCCCACATATCCTGAGTTTCTTTCATCACACCAATGAATGAGAATGGAAAACTTTAGAAACTTGGTGCTGGGGCCAGCACTGTGGCTTAGTGGGCTAAGCCTCCTCCTGTGGCACAAGCATCCAATTTGGGCGCCAGTTGTAGTCCCAGCTGCTCCTCTTCCAGGCCATTTCTCTGCTATGGCCTGGGAAAATAGTGGAAGATGGTCCAAGTGTTTGGGCCCCTGAACCCACATGGGAGACCTAGAAGAAGCTCTTGGCTCCTGGATTCCTATCAGCCCAGCTCTGGCCTTTGGGGCATTTTGGGGAGTAAGGCAGGAGATGCAAGACCTCTCTTTCTGTCTCTCCCTCTCTCTGTCTGTAACTCTGCTTCTCAAATAAATAAATAAAACCTTTTTTTTTTTTAAAAAAAAAGAAATATGGTACTAAAATAAGTTACCCTAAAGATATGCTTTTTGGGCATAGAGATTATATTTAGCTAAAGGCCATTGAGAATCAAGATATTCAGGAAAATTTCTAAAAGCAGGAAGCATTTTTTGGTAATGAAATTTGCATTTATGAAGAAAACTTTCACAAATAAGGATATCTCCCTCTCCTGGAAACTCTTAACAAATCACCAATGGAGAAGTCACTTTCTTAAATTTCCTAATCAAATGTTACTAATTGACTCAGCTGTACTGATTACCTTTTCAAAACTCACACTTACCATTGCTTCACAGAGGCGAATAACCCAGCAACCTCACTTTTTATTTTTTAGCCTGGATGATATAAAGTCCTACCTGAACCATTCTTTTTAATTACTCTTCATTGTTAATCTCATGTCTAAGAAAGATGCACATGTCAATAAATTTTGCTTGCCTTTCTCTTAATCGGTAGTTTGTCAGTATAGTTTTTAAAACCCCAGACAGATAACCTAATGCAACCACAGATTTGAACCCCTAAAACTTGCTCTATCTATGATAAAGTATGTGGTTGATGGTTGAACACACAAGAAGGCTACTAGCAAAGATTTTTATTGAAAAAAAGTAAAGAGACAGAAAATTCCTGCACTGAATAGGCCAGACAGGTGTCTTGGTAAAGGACTATGAGCCCAGTGTGTATTCAGACAGGGTTTCCATGCCCACTGTCCCCCACTTATTCCCTCCTTGCTCTTCTGAGAAAGTGTGGGTGGAGAATTTAGGGTGTGGAATTCCCTCAAACAAACCCCTATGGATAGTACTGGCCATCAGTGTTCTTATCTATTGGAGAAGCAAATGACTCCTTAAAACCTGTGATTACAACTTTGGCCATCTATAACATTCCTTCAATTCAGCGAATTCCTAGTGAATTCCTTTTGGTAAAGGACATCTTGGCCAAGAAGCCTCTTGTCTGCCTCCTGCTTTCAAGACTTCTTTCTTTATTCCAGTACACATTTATTTTCTTCCCATTTGGCCCCTCTTACACACATAGGCTAATATCTGTCTAAATGCCTCAACACTAAGATAGACACAGAAAAAAAAAATCCACTATGGTTTCAATGAATATCACATGTGTTACTTTGTTTAGTACATTAGCAGAAAAATATATTGGCATTATCAAAATACATTTTATTAATATTTGAAGAGTTCATAAGCTCAAATTCTCAAGAAAAACAAATTCAGTGTCGTAAAAGATGGTTGATTTAACACTCAGAGTTTAGTTAATCTAAAGTTCAGTGTATTTCCTTTACATTTCTAAATGAAACATAATAGAAAATATGGACTGTTGGTTTAATCTATTCTAATTTTGCCACAAGATCCTTTGTATATCACAATTCATATATATTCTCTGATTATAGTACCTACTTTCCTCCCAAGAAAACAAACTTCATTCATTTCATAAATACAACTTCAGGAACATAGTGATTTTTCCCACCTATACTCCCACCCTTCTTCTATTCTCTTTCTTATATTTTAGTAAGATCTATTTTCAATTAACTTTATACGCATAAGATTAACTATATACTAGGTAAAAAGTTCAACAAATATTATGAAAAAAAAAAAAAAAAAACCTAAACTGTTCTTCAACAGTAGAGACAGGGGCTGTTAAAAGTCATTGCATCTCAAAGTGACAATTTCTCTTCCATAGATTACTTTTTAGATGCTCTATTAGTCACCATAGATCAGTGAAAACATATGGTATTTGCCTTTTGGGGACTGGCTTATTTCTCTAAATATAATGTTTTCTAGTTGCATCCATTTTGTTGTAAATGACAGGATTTCATTTTTTTACTGCTGTGTAGTATTCCATGATAAGCCTATCCCATAATTTCTTTATCCATTCTCCAGTTGATGGACATTTCAGTTGATTCCATATAATAGCTATTAGGAATTGAGCTATAATTAACATGGGGGTAAAGATAACTCTTTCATATGCTGATTTCATTTCCCTTGGGTAAATTCCCAGGAGTGGGATGGCTGGATAGTAGGCAAGTCTATATTCAGATTTCTGATGTATCTCCATAGTGCCTTGCACAGTGGCTATGCCTGTTTACATTGCCACCAGTGGTGGATTAGGGTACATTTTCCCCCACATCCTCACAAGCATTTGTTGTGGATTTCTGTGTGGAAGCCACTCTAAAAGGGATGAGGTGAAACCTCATTGTGGTGTTGACTTGCATTTCCCTGATAGTTAGTGATCCTGAGAATTTTCTCATGTGTCTGTTGGCCATTTGGATTTCCTCTTTTGAAAAATGCCTGTTTAAGTCCTTTGTCCATTTCTTAACTGGATTTGTTTTGTTGTTTCTGAGTTTTTGAGCTGTTTATATATATTCTATTCATGAATCCTTTATCAGTATCACAGTTTACAAATACCTTTTCCCATTCTATGGTTGCTTCCTCCTGCTGTAAGAGAAGTAGGTCCCCTGTTCCCCTTGGGGTACAGGGCAGTAGCCCAGGGTTTTCCATGTTTGGGTGGAATCCAGTCTACTAGCAGGCTAATTGGGAATTGGCAAAAGCTGCAAGCCCTCTGCTTTGAGAAAACTAGGAGTCATAAGGAAGGAGATTCAAAATGCAGCTTGCTTCTGTATCCTGCCATAGGAATGTGACTTCTACAAGTAGACTGGGACCTAATATTCCACACATGGTCAAAATACTGCCCCCCTTCATTATGGGGGTCAAATTTGAGAAATTTGATCACTGAGATTTCTCAGTTCCAAAATTTGAAGTTGCTTGAACACTGGTATCACCCTGGGATATAGATTTCAGTCACCGTGCTCAACGTCCCTTAGAAGTCAAGAGTCCTAGATTTGGTAGTAATGGATCCTCCGAATATGTTTCAGTCACTGGAGCTTCAGGGTTCAAAATTAACTCTGAATACTGGTTTCGCTTAATGCTGGTAGCACCAAGGCATTGCCTTCTAGAGGTTGGGTACACTAGGTATGGAAAACATTAGGTGTGGCAAGGCAAACATATTTGTAATATCTGAGTAATGTGTCTCAGACATGGTCAAATGCCTTCACTGATTACTGGAGCCTTAGGTGCAGTGGTGCCCCCTGGAGATCAGAGACATTGGGTGTGATAATAAAATGATCCCCAAATAATTGGTTTGCTGGGCAATGGTATTTCAGGTAAGGGAGAACACCTTTGATCCAGATCAACATCAACCTTCAGAGAACTCCAATGCAGGCTTAGATATGGAACCCCATATTGGGGTGCAAAAGTCCATCCCGGGACATCAGATCTCATGTAATTCTAGGGATTCAAGTTACAAATTAAATATAATGGGACGCATTGAGAGTCCCATCTGGTTTTATGATCTCAGGTTTTATAGAATCTTTTCATTTGTAGGTGTTTCTGCAACAATTTCTGTGGACTCAGAAAGAGGAAAGAGTACTCCAGTCTAAATCAGTCCAGATTGCAGGTGTGGGGAGCAATTCGGACTGGACTGAGTTACTGGAATTAAGACTTATTCTATGCATCTGCTCTCCCACAATATGGCGCTGGGAGAGAAGTAAACAGCTTCTGCACAGCTGCCTCCAGTTCAACCAATAAACTGTAGGACTTGCTCCTGATTGGAGGAGAGCAGTGTACTCAGCGTGTGGGCAGCCGAGTTGGGATTGGCAGAGGAGGACTATAAAGGAGGAGAGAGACGGCATGCACCGGGAACATCAAGGGGAACATCTAAGGGGAACACCTGTGCAGCCCCCGAGAAGAGCCGGCCGGCGGTGTGCCGCTCCCCTGCGGAAGTGGGGAATGTGGCCAGGGGGAACTGCCCTTCCACGGAGGTGGAAGGGATAGTAGCCAACCCGGGAAGAACCAGCAGCAAACCCAGGGAGGGCCGAGCAGACAAAAGAACAGCGCAGGGTCCTGTGTCGTTCCTCCACGAAGAGGGGGAGCGACATAATGGTGCCGTGACTCGGATATGAAGCCTAGGCAGGGTTTTGTGTCGTTCCTCCACGAAGAAGGGGAGCGACATAATGGTGCCGTGACTCGGATATGAAGCCTAGGCAGGGTTTTGTGTCGTTCCTCCACGAAGAAGGGGAGCGACATAATGGTGCCGTGACTCGGATAGGAAACCTAGGACGGATTAGGAAACTTAGGAGGGAAAAACCGGGAAGAAATGGAAAATATCGGAGAGAGAGACTAGCAAACAGCCTAGGGGAAAGCCGGACGAAAAAGGAGCCGGAAGAAGTATTGAAAGCCTAGGCATAGACTCAGATACGGACTACTTGGGAAGCTGGGAGAAATCTCTAAGGTCGAAAGCGAAAGTGAAAGCTAGAACAAACAGACTTAGATACGACTGTGGGGAGAGGCCAGGAGAAATGAGGGAGGAGTATTGTTGGAGGAAAGCTTGGGGAAACGTACCGGGTAGAGAAAAATGTTAGGGAAATTGAAGCCGCGGGGGGCAGGCCGAGGCGGAAACGAAAGCCACTTTGGGATTCTCAAGTTAGCCCGGGAATAGGGGGCGAAAAGTTGAAACCAGAAGCTGAAACGTAAGCCAGATTGGGATCCGTCTGATTAGCCCGGGGAGCAAAGGACGGGAAGTCAAATCGTGGGGCGGAGACGTAAGCTGGGTTGAATTCGCCAGGCTAGCCCGGGGAACTTGGATTGAATGCTAGTGGTGGAGACGTGAGCTGACGCTGTGTGATTCGCGGAGGCTGCCGTGCGCAGAGAGAGCGTGCGGGGCACAAGTAGATAGGGAACGCGGGGCTGGCGCGAGGCCGTGGTTCAGACGCGAAAGGGCTAGTGCGTAACCGCGGAGTGTGCGCGCAAAGCCGAGCCGCGCAGATGAGAGAGGCGCGGGCTGAAGCGGCTCAGAGCCTGCGAGGCGCCGAGAAGCAGCCTCGGGGCGGAGCCTGCTGGCAGGGCGAGGCGCCGGGAAGCCGCAGGGATAAGAGAAACAGAAGTTTAGAAGTAAAATGAGAGAAATGGGAATGTTGGCAGACAGAAGTAAAATGGGAGAAATAGGAATGCCCGGAGATAGAGAAATAGAGAAATAGAAAGGCCTCCCTACAATACTGCAATTAGAAGGCTTGGATTCGGTCTGCCCGATTAGTGAGGCGATGAGCACCTGCGGCGGCTAGCAGCTTATGCACCGCAGGTCACCGAAGACAGGCACGAATTAACATCAGTAAGGCCTCCCCACAATATAGCAATTAGGAGGCTTGGATTCGGTCTGCCTGATTAAGGCGGTAAGCACCAGCAAGCGGCTCGACCAGAGTGTGAGCCGCAGGTCACCGAACACAGGCATGCATCAGCGCCTAAAGACCTCCTTACAACATGGCAAAGAGAGGACCCGGATTCTGTTTGCCTGATTGATAGGACTTGTAAGAACCTGTGGCAACTCTAGCAAGTAGAGCAGAGTGTGTGCCGCGGGACACCGAAGACAGGCGCGTATCAACGCCAAAAATAAAAAGAAAGGGGGATCTGTGGGGAGCAATTCAGACTGGACTGAGTTACTGGAATTAAGACTTATTCTATGCATCTGCTCTCCCACAATATGGCGCTGGGAGAGAAGTAAACAGCTTCTGCACAGCTGCCTCCAGTTCAACCAATGAACTGTAGGACTTGCTCCTGATTGGAGGAGAGCAGCGTACTCGGCGTATGGGCAGCCGAGTTGGGATTGGCAGAGGAGGACTATAAAGGAGGAGAGAGACGGCATGCACCGGGAACATCAAGGGGAACATCTAAGGGGAACACCTGTGCAGCCCCCGAGAAGAGCCGGCCGGCGGTGTGCCGCTCCCCTGCGGAAGTGGGGAATGTGGCCAGGGGGAACTGCCCTTCCACGGAGGTGGAAGGGATAGTAGCCAACCCGGGAAGAACCAGCAGCAAACCCGGGGAGGGCCGAGCAGACAAAAGAACAGCGCAGGGTCCTGTGTCGTTCCTCCACGAAGAGGGGGAGTGACATAATGGTGCCGTGACTCGGATATGAAGCCTAGGCAGGGTTTTGTGTCGTTCCTCCACGAAGAAGGGGAGCGACAGCAGGCTCATAGAGAAGCAATTGTTTTAAACACTGCCTAGAAATCTCAGGATCAGCCCAAGAGGCGTTCTAGTCTGGCTAGAAAGTGCATGTGAGAGTATGTCACTGGCATAGCAAGTGATGCTCTGAAAAAGACTGCTAGCTCATGCCCCACTGCAAGATAAGTAGTCCTTAGGACAGAAGTCTGTCACATGTCCCAAAGGTAGCAAGTGGACTTCACTTCACTCATGGTGTTGAATGAAGACTATTAGGCCTGAGGACTTAGTATTCCTCACGGTCTATGTCTCTCATATCATGAGCCCTGGGTGACTGCTGATGTTAAAATTAAGGATGTTAATTTTATAATTTACCTACTGTTGCCTGAGAAAAATGTAATTTTACTCTGCTTGTATTTAAACGGATGAAGGAAAAAAAATTTTATAATTTACACAATAATCACTGGGTAGTAATTTCCCATGCAGGACCCCTATCTTTAAACAGTTGTATTTTTATTTGCTTATGGTAAGCCTCATTCTAGGGAATTTTCTTTGCATTTAGGTTGACAAATAGAAGATATTTTTATCTTTCCCAGTTTTTGGTAATATGTGAATGTCCAACTCCTTTGCCTGGAAGGGATTTGTTATCTTCTCTGTTGCATATCTCAAGTCATTTCTCCTAAGTTTTAAGCATTTCTTATGATATTAATAAACATTAAGCCAGACCCCAGCCTGGATGTTCTTCCTACAGATAGGAAGGATAGACCCTCAAGTCTAGGATCAGATAATACCTTTTTAGGCTACACACATGGTGACTGGCAGAGTCCCCTCCATGGACTACAGTTCCCATTAATATCAATGTCTCATAAAAGCAGAAGCTTTATAGGAAATGCATCCCTTTACTGATGTTTCTAAAATATGAAGTCCTGTTTGCATGGTGGTTTCCCTTTAATAACTTCATTCTACTGTTTTAAAGCCAAATGCAGAATATAGAATGGTTCAAAACCTCAGGATTAATGAATGAATGAATGTTGCGGTCATTCCACTTCACCATATTGCGCCAAATCATTACACTACCTTAACTCAGGTACCTGAAAGCACCTCATGGTATGCAGTCTTAGACATTAAAAATAATTAGTTCTTCTATATTTTAAGCCTAAAATCCCAGTTTTTTTTTTTTTTTTGGTTTGTTTATTTGCATTTGAGTGGACTGATCTACCCCTTAAATATAACTCAAGAATACACCCTGACAGTTCTTCTTGAAGGCTTCAGAGATAGTCCTCATTTGTTTGACAATCCTGTAAAAAACTTAAAACACTCCAATTAAAGACTGGAAGTTTTCTATAATGTGTAGATTATATCATGTCAGTCCTTCCAAGGAAGACTCAGATAAAAATACCATCCAGGTATTAAACATTTCTAAACAAGCATTAATATTTTCCTAAGTATTATGACCCCATAAAAGTATGCACTTTTACTCAAGAGAAAAGAGGCTAGTATGTTTATCAGCCCCCACAGGCAGAGAAGCAGCTCAAGGTACTCCTGTGAGTGGCAAATATTGGCTTTTGTAAGATATGGATTCCAGTATTTGGGTGATATTCAAAAGTTTGTATGAGTCTTTAAAGGGCCCTGACAAAGAATCATTTCATTGGTCAGGAAAACAACAGGAGGCATTTCAAGAGATTAACCTGCAATTACCAGAATCTTCACCACTAGAAACCCCTAACTTGGACAAGCCATTCACCATTCATTCTGTTAGCAGCAGAGAAAGAAGGAATAGCTGCAGTCACACTTAATCAGAAATTGAGTCCATTGTTATGACAAGTGGCCTTCTTTTCTAAGATCTATGTATTTATTTGAAAGGCAGAGTTAATAGTGAGAGAGTGAGAAAGAGAAAGAAAAAGAGAGTAAGAGAGAGATTGAGAGAGAGAGGGAGAGAGAGAGAAAGCGAGCAAGCTGTTCCATCCTCTGGTTCATCCTCCAAGTGGCCACAATGGTTGGAACTAAGGCCAAACAGACACCAGGAGCCAGGAGCTTCTTCTGGATCTCCTACATGGGTTCAGGGGCTCAAGTACTTGGGACATATTCTGCTGTTTTCCCAGTCATATCAGCAGGAGCTGGATTGGAATTGGGACAGTCAGGATTCATTTTGGTGCCCTATGGGATGTTGGCCCTGAAGGTAGTGGTTTTACCCTCTAAGCTGCAGCACCGGCCCCCCGTGACCTTCTTTCTAGGCAACCAGATTCAGTGACTGCAGGATTATTTGTATGCTTAAAGGCATTACTCTCCAGCAGTTTGGGAGGAGGAAACATCCAAGCACTTTAGATCCAACACTTAAACTTCAAGCTATGAACCAGGTATATGTAGCTCAGTAAATTAAAGGATACAAGTAATTGACAGGGCCTTAAGAAACACAAAGCTCTTTGGTTTGAGACTCACCTGAGGTCACTTTCAATGTATAATGAGTCCTCAGTTCAGCTACAGTCTTGTCAACTGAAGCAACTGAAGAATTAGCTCACTGTTATGTAGAAACCATAAAGCAGATATAGTCTATCATGATAGATCTACAAAACGAATCTCTGGACAATCCAAATGCTGAGTGATCCACTGATGGTAATTGTTTCATGAAAGAAGTGTTAGGAATTTTATGCCATAGTGGATATTATTCAGATAATATAAGCACAGGTTGCTTTAATTAGAGTCTTAGAATTACAAAAAGGCCAAAGGGTAAATACTTAAGAAGATTCCAAATATGCTTTCCTTGTGCTGCATGCAGATGGGGTAAATTGGAGATAAAGAGGTCTGCTGAGCACAAAGAACTCTCTTATTAAACATGGGAAAGGTACTAGCTCTTCTTCAAGCAGTACCAGAACCTCTATAAGTGGCTGTCATATACTATAGCGACATCAAGTTGATGACAGTCCTGTCAGCTTAGGGAATGCACAAACACACATGACAGTGTAAAAGACTGTTACACAGGAGGTTTTAGAAATGATACCTCAACCTGTAGAAGCAGCTGAAAAAAGCTTTGCTATTTCGTGCCTGAGAAAGAATGAACTAAGCAATGAGATTGTATGTAAGATATCAGTGGGTGGTGGAATTTAAATCATAAGATCATGAACCCAGTGATATCTCCATGGAAAATATTAAGGAAACACATCTAACCATCTGGGAAGAGGAACTCTAACGCAATTTATTTCTCAGCTATTTGGAGGAAAAGGACTACTTACTGCTGTAATGGACTGGCGCGTTCGTGTCTCTGTACAAAATAGCTAGTGATCACATCAGGCCACCCCATTACTCACTCTGGTGCAAAGCAAATGAATACAGCAAGTTGAAGACTGGAAATTATACTTCTCTAACATGTATTCACAAATAATTACAAAACCTACTACTCTTTATTGATGCTTTTACAGACTGGATATATGATTTTCCAACCAGAACATAAAAGGCTCAAGATATATCTACAACCATGCCAAAATAAACAATTCCTTGCTTTGACCTCCCAACGTAGCTCCAGAATGAAAATGATCACTCTTCTGTAGCTAAAGAAACACAGTACCTAGCTTCTGCTCTAGGGATCTCTTATTATCTTCTTGAATTTTGGAGACTTCAGTCACAAGGTGAAGTTGAAAAAGCCAATAATAACAAGAAGATTCTGGCTAAATTGTGCCAAGAGACCTCAGAATCTTGGTTAAGCTATTGCCTATCACCCTCTTCAGTATAAGGAGGGAACATCAGTCTGTCTTAAACTTTAGTTTGTTTGAAATGTTATGTGGAAGACTGTTTCTCACCTCTGATATCATCTTTGATTGAAATATTCAAGATCAAATGAAGCATATTATCAGTCTAGGTCACATGTAAGTCTCTGATGGAGTATGGCAGCAAAATTCTCCCAACATCAGACCCTAAAAGTCATGAACAGCTGATATCACTAAGAAAAATAGTTTTGTAAAATATTTGGAATGAAGTATCCCCTTCTGAACAATTATAGCTTCAATGGAAGGAACTTTACCAAGTGCCACTTAGCACTTTTACTGTAGTTGAATTACAGCTGGGTACTCTATCAAAAATTAAAATTTTACCTCAAGAGTATTATTGAGTACGTACAGAGGATAAATCTGCCTACTCTTTGTGCCAATTGAAGACCTCAAGTATCCCTTCAAAAAGCAAAAACATAAATAACACCTTAACTTTGTCATAAATAAAATCTTAACTTTGTCATATCGAAGCTGTTGCACTTTATAGTGGACATGTTTTACCCATCTTTCCTCTTGATTGTCTCAGGGAGCTGATTTTGGCAGGGAAATTCCCTGATGAGTTCTCTAAATGTAATATAAAAGGATCATGAAACCTCCTTGAAAAATCTATTTACTGTCTGGGGCAACTTAGCCCTTAGTATACACCAGATTTTAAAGCAAGTCCTGATGTCTGTGGACGCTCTAACTGAAGTAGTCGTGGACAACAAAGTAGCCCTAGAATAAAAACAAGTAGAACAAGAGGGAGCATGCTCACTAATTAATGGAATCTGTCATATTTGCTCTAACAGCATTATGTTCACTGAAGGAGACATTGCAAGCTTTAATCACAAGCTAAATGATTCCATAAGTTGTTTAAGGAAAATCTATCATCTTCTGTTATTTAGGAGAAAAATGTAATATATTCTGCTTTTCCTAAGAGGGATCTCAACTAAAATTTTTTTTTGAGCAATGCTCATCCTAATTGACAAATTTGTATCTATCAGAATTTGACAACTTCTAATAATAATGATGGCCATATAGTGGCCGCTACCATTGGAAGCAGCTGACAAAAATCTTCTGATTCTTGAGATGAATCCATTAGGTGAGCTGGGGAAAGATTTCCATACCTGGGATGGGCAAGTCCCATGACCCCCCTGAGAAGTAGCAATTATATCCAGAAGGTGGATCATCATCCTTCACAACCTCCTTAAGATTAAGGAATGGAATATATCTAAGAAAATAAGGACATGGTCTAACTAAGTAGTTCAAGTTTAAGTGATCTGGGATTCTTGTATCCCTGCAAAGTGATGCCATATATTTAATTGTCATCTTCCTAGGATATATCTGTCACATTCAAGACTAGGGTGCATACAAAGGTCACACACAATTTGTATATCTGATTGGGATACAACCCATTTCCTTATCTAAAGAGGTGAGAAACTGTGGACGACTCTTGAATGGACCATTCTCTTTTCAACATGGATTATTCTTCAACAAACTGCTCCCCCTTTCACACAGACCTCTTCTGTTTTTGCTTTGAGGTTCTGTACTTAGGTCTCTCTCTCTTTCTCTCTCTCTTCTCCCCTCCCCTCTTTCTCATTTATAGGCAACTCTGGCTGTTTCATGTTTTGTATTTCTCTGTGTGGAGTGGCCAAGACTCAAGTGAGAGTGTAAATGTATTCCCTCTCTGTTAATAAATTCTGCTCTTGTTTCCACATTATACTAGTTTCCACATAGTACTTCTATTGCTATGGGAGACAAGAATCTGGATTGGAAATTAATATCGCCGACATCTAATTTATTTCCGGGGTTTCTAATGTGTTCCATTGATATACATGTCTATTTTTATGCCAGGTTGTTTCAAAGAAATACAAATGGCCAACAGACACATGAAAAAATGTGGATCACTACTACTACCAATGGAAATGCAATAGGCCAGTGCTGTGGCGCAGCACTTGTCCCGGCTGCTCCACTTCTGATCCAGCTCTCTGCTATGGCCTGAGATAGCAGTAGCAGAATGGCCTGAGATAGCACTAGCAGAATGGCCCAAGTTCTTGGACCCTTGCACCCATGTGGGAGACCTAGAGGAGGCTCCTGGCTCCTGGCTTCAGATCAGCGCAGTTCCAGTCGTTGCGGCCAATTGGGGAGTGAACCATCAGATGGAAGAACTTTCTCTCTCTTTCTGCCTCTCCTCTCTATGTGTAACTCTGACTCTCAAGTAAAAAACAAATATCAAAAAAAAGGAAATGCAAAAAACAAAGCCCACAATATTGTCTCACCTCAGCCCTGTTAGAATGTCTGTTATCCAAAAATGAAAAATAAGACATGCTGATAAGGTTGTGGAGAGAAGTGACTTAATACACTGTTGATTTGAATGCAAATTGATACAATCATTATGGAAAACAGAATGAAAATTCCTCAGAAAGCTAAAAATATATCAGGCCAGTGCCGCGGCTCAATAGGCTAATCCTACGCCTGCGGCGCCAGCATCCCGGGTTCTAGTCCCAGTCAGGGCGCCAGATTCTGTCCCGGCCACTCCTTCTCCTGTCCAGCTCTCTGCTGTGGCCCCGGAGTGCAGTGGAGGATAGCCCAAGTCCTTGGGCCCTGCAACCTCATGGGAGACCAGGAGAAGCACCTGGCGCATGGCTTCAAATCAGCGCAGTGCGCCAGACGCAGTGCGCCAGCCGCAGCGGCCATTTAGGGGGTGAACCAATGGACAAAGGAAGACCTTCCTCTCTGTCTCTCTCTCTCACTGTCCACTTTGCCTGTCAAAAAGTTAAAAAAAAAAAAAATGCTAAAAATATATCCACCATACGACCTAGTTTTTCTGCTCCCACTGCTTGATATAAATATCTAAAGTGAGATCAGCACCTGAGATACCACCTCATGTTATAAGAAGCCAATTTACAATAGCAAGGATAAGAAATCAACCTAGATGCTCATCAGTTGATGATTGTATAAAAATAGTATATAAAACAATAAAATATTACCTTGCCATGAAAAAGAATGAAATCCTGCCTTTTGCAACATAATGGATGGAACTAGGGATCATTATGCTAAATGAAACAGATCCAGAAAGACAAATATTGCATATTTTTCTTAATTGTAAAATTAATATACAAAAATCATGTAGTTGTCATATCATTTGGTATATAGGTATAAATATTGCAAATTATACTGCAGGAGTGACAATATATCCTTCTTTCTCCATCTTAGGCCCATTTTCATGATTCCCTCTTTTGTTACATTGACATCCTGTTTTCATAAGTAGTGAATGTGGCAAAATGTTAAAAATGATTAAGTCTTAAAATGATTCATAAAAGAAATTTTTAAAAAACAATGTATGGAAGACTTATAAGATTACTTATTTACTTTACAGGTATATCTAGGTGTTATTTCTTTGAAGTTTTTTTTTTTTTTTTTTTTTTTTTAAAGAACCAGAGGTCCTTAGAAAACAACTTAGCAACTACTTGCAAAGTCTCAGACTGATTGGAACACATTTTGCTATTTTCAAAATTCCTAAAAAAATGCATTGACCTTCCTATAGCCGACTAATTAAAATAAGGCCAAAAGCACTGCATTCCAACCAGAGACTTGCACATGAGATTAACAGACACCTCTCAACAATCCCGTCTTCAATCTATAAGATTCTCTAACCTTTAACTCACTAAGAGTCAAGCAATTAGTGATAGTTTCTCTACTCTTTGTTCTAGGCTTCTCAAAATAAATGCCTACTTTCCTCCATCATCTACTTGTCAGTGACTGACTACATGGTGTTAAATCAGCAAAGGTTATTGTGGTTATATAACTGTTTCAGGCTATAGATGACGTGTCAATTTCAGAACATTTTTTTAAAAATAGAAATTATTAAAGTTAGTGGGTGTTCATACTCACTAGGATAATGTGGCTATAGAACATATGTTTTCCATGCTACTTACATAGAAAATCCACACATTTTTTTTTCGCCTGTCTTTAAACGCTTTTTCTTTTAACAAGGTATTTTGGTGTGGGAAAAAATACCAAGATTATTATTATAGTTAAATGGCAAATTATCTCATTTAAATTAATGAGAAAACCCAAAATGAATACACCAAGTAAATATTTGAATGATTTAATCAGTAACAATGTATTTTTGCACCACGCTTTTCTTTCTGTTCCTAGTTTTGAAGTCATTTCGTCATTACCCATTGAAAGCACTGCAGGTGACTCAGAGCTACCCTTATTATTCATGAAAACAGAAGCAAAGAAAATAAAAGAATCTTTTGAGCTTAAGTAGTCTAAATAAGATAGACCAACAATAGTTTCAAAGCAATGAGGTCAGTACCAATTAGAGATTTTGGGGGGTCTTTGGGAAATAGTTTTTTGTTCAGAAACTCTTGATCTTTACAATTTCTTTTTTCTCATGTGTTTTATGGGTTGGACTTCTGTCAAGCAACATGCAGTGTCTGAGTGTGTAGAAAGTTTCTAAACTATGCACACGCACCCAAGTTTCCTTTCCAAGTGATAACACCTGTAGTTTTTTTAAAAAAAAACTTCCTTCATACTGTATTATATAAGCACATAAAAGCATCAATTTAATACATTACTTTTATTGAGCTGCTGGTAGTATAAGATTATGCAATTAAATGATTATGCATTAAAATCTATGAAGTGATTTTATATTCTTTTGTGTGTAAAGGTCTTGAAAAAGTAACCAACTAAGGTTAATTACTGGCAATAGTAAAAGTGGTATTTTTAGTGGGATATTTTGTTAAGTACAACTAAATTATGTTTACAACTTGTTGTGACCTTACTTTATAATGCTTAGGGTTACGTTATAGAAAATAATTACTAACTTCCATTGTAGTTTAAGGGATAGTTATAACACAGCATAATTAAATAGCATGTTTAAAAAAATTGTGATGATGAGAATAATGTATTTAGATTAAACTGATAGATCAACAATAAAATTAATGAATCTATTTTCTCTAAGTCTAGCATCTAAGAAGAAAGTTCTATATATAAGCAAAGGTCTAGATGACTGAAGGGAATGTGGAATAGAAAAAAACACACATTTAAAATATTTCTAATAATTTTATAATTTTTTTCTTTTGACAGGCAGAGTGGACAGTGAGAGAGAGAGACAGAGAGAAAGATCTTCCTTTGCCGTTGGTTCACCCTCCGATGGCTTCCGCGGCTGGCGCTCTGCGGGCCAGTGTACCGCGCTGATCCGATGGCAGGAGCCAGGTGCTTCTCCTGGTCTCCCATGGGATGCAGGGCCCAAGGACTTGGGCCATCCTCCACTGCACTCCCTGGCCACAGCAGAGAGCTGGCCTGGAAGAGGGGCAACCCGGGACAGAATCCAGCGCCCCAACCGGGACTAGAACCCGGTGTGCCGGTGCCGCAAGGTGGAGGATTAGCCTAGTGAGCCGTGGCGCCGGCCAATAATTTTATAATTTAAAAAGTATTATAGCACATCTTTCTTTCTCTCTTTTTGATGAGTGGGAAGTTCTTGTTAATTCTAAAATTTAACCAATGCTGTTTAAAATATGTCTGATCAATGTGAAATTTGGCAGGGCCTATTACCTCTGAGCTACAGCTTGGATTAACCTCTGCAGTGTAATAGAGACTGTAAGACTCTTGGGAGTGACAATAACCACAGTGACAGGAGAACACCTGGTTATTGGCATGGCATCCTTTATAACTGATGTCTGAACTGGTCCCTGGACACCTGCAGAAATTACTAGGGTGTGTTAGACCATGACAGTTGATAAATTCTCACCAGACACACAATCTGGAAATGGGCTTCCAAGCTTTACCAACACCTATGAAGAAAAGAAATGATTACAGGGAGGAAAATTCAGCTAAATATCTAAAAGAAAAATAGCATAGACATAAATGTATTATGTAAATTTTACAGCAATATTAGATAACAAAATGGTGTAAAAATTAAAAAAGTTCAAAAGTAAGTACCATAAAGTAAAATTAACATCTACCAGTGTATAATTTTTAAACACTTACCATACAGTTTTATGCACAAGGATATGATACAGCTAGACATAACTATATAATGTTTCAAACAGAAAATTTAAAAAGCATATTTGCCTTGAGACCAATTCTACATTTAAATTCCACATAATGCAAAATACAAATTAAACTTCCATATATTTATGCCAAACCTGTTCTACGATATTTACAATGGTCAAAGCAAATTTAATAACAATAAAGCTCATTGAATATCAACTTAATATTTTGCTAAAACTCTGAAACTTTATCAAAGAATTCCAAATATGGGTGTTTAGTGTATTAGGGAACTTGTGTTTCCTTTCTACTCCAGTTTTCAAGTCAACTGCAGACAATTTTGTGACCAAATGTGTGGATGTTTTCCCAAAACAATTTAATTCTACAATTTCCTGAAGACATCAGTTGAGTGCCTTCCAATTCAGCTCAAATCTAACACTAACTAATTATTCCAGACCCCACAGGTTAAGAACCCAATCTCACAAGACTGTCCTTCTACTTCAAAAGCTAATAACATGTTACAGGTTTTTACTCTATTTCTAACATACTGGCTAAAAATTTGGGGTCTCATTTCTCCCTCCTAAGCTAAGTCAATTATCTGCTAAAAATGTTTACAGAATTCAGGGAGAGTTTTCTTATGTTGCTAGTGGTGTTGTGTAATACGCAATATGATAGTATATAACAAAGGATATGATGAAAGATGCACATGAACAGTGAGATGAAGAAGTACACAGGGTGAGGTTAGGAAAAGTGGGACACAGGAATTTCTGTCCCCACAGACTGTAGATCATATTCTCCCAGCATGTGGATGTATTCATCAACCTGGAAGCTCTCCAAACTCTCTAATTCAGGAATATTTCTGTAATGCTCATCATAGAGATAAGATTGATATGAATTCAATTTCGAGCCTCTCTTCCCTACCCAAAGAAAGAGGAGTGGTGCTAAAGGTTTTGAGATTCTGATTGTAGTTTTATCTTTCTGATGACCAGCCTCTACCCAGAAGCCCACTAAGAGTTATCTTATTAAACAGATACCCTTATCAATCAAGAAATCTAAGAGATCGGGAGTTCTGTGTAAGGAACTGGGGTTAAAGACTAAACCAAATGCTAGGACTTCTATTGCTCAAGATAATACAAGAAAGAACTTTGTGCCAAGAATTGGGACAAAAGTAAATAAATATTTTATTCTATCATTGTGTTATTGTATGTCATTGCATGTGTGTGTGTATGCCATATCCAAACAGATATTTTCATAAGCTATCGTATCTCCCATGTATCCTCCTAAATGTTTGTTTGTCTTCTTAAATACCAATTATTCTTCCAAAAGCAGATTTTCATTTCATTGCTTTCTTTTATTAATACGTTAAACAAAATCTCAAATCTCACTACTGTTTTCAATATTCAAATTCTCTGGTGCAAATACCATTAAAAATTAATAAATTAAAATCTGTATGTCTTTTCTCCTACTAATCTTTCTCTTGAGTGCTTATTTTTCAGACCCAGCAGGAGAATCAAACAGAGTAGAAAGAAAATTTCCACCACTTAAAATTCAGCACAAGAGACTATTATTTAAAAGTAAACTGAGGCACATTAACAGTGTTTTATGAATTAGGGAGTTTAAAACAGAAGTCGTTTAATGGCTTTGTTGAATAAGCTTGAGGAGCAGTCTTTTATCAAATGAATACAAAACTAATACCAGGAAAATTTTTGATTGATTCAGGTATAAAATTACCTTATTTGTGCCATCCTGTGGATAATGCTTACTTAAGTAATTTAATTGTGTTGGCTTTTACTAATTGGTTGATCTTAAATTATATTTTTCTTTAATGTAGGCATGTATATAAAATTAGCTAAATTTTGCTTGTGTTTACATATCCAGCAAGGTTATGGTCACTTACAAAGCATAAGTGGCCTTATCTCTTAAGTGACAACTCAGACCAAGTCTCCATTTTAATTCTTGAGCTAGATATAGACCAGTGGTTCTCAAAATGTGGCCCTGGGACCCCTGACAAAAGTAATAAGGTATTTTAACTTCCCCAATTTTTAAATCGAATTTTTAGCAGTAAAGGGTCATGGCTTCAACTGGCTGCCTTAATAATGTGTCCAAATAGTTAATAAATCTAGATAATATTCAAGTAAAGATATAATAGTAGTACTACATTTTCATTCAAATCCATTGTTGCAGGTATTCTCAAGGGAGCCACTGTTACTAATCTGTCACCATATATAACCTAGATGACAAGGCCACAATGCTTAGAATTAAAAATTACTAAATTAATTAAAAGACATAAGTGATTCAGTAATAAAGACTCTCTACACAAAGCAAGCCCAGGACCATTTGGCTTCACTCCTGAATTCTACCATACATTTAAAGAAATAACTCTAATTTTTCTCAAAGCAATTGAAAGGGAGGGAATCCTCCCTAATACTTTCAATAAGGCCAGAAGAACCTTAATTCCTAAATCCACGAAAGATGAAACAGCGAAAGAGAAAACTATAGATCAATTTCCCTGATGAACATAGATGCAAAAATCCTCAACAAAATTCTGACCAATCGAATCCAAGAACACATCAGAAAGATCATTTATCTGGACCAAGTGAGATTTACCCCTGTTATACAAGGATGGTTCAACATCTGCAAATCAATGAATGTGATACCTCACATTAGAAAACTGCAGAACAAAAACCATATGATTATCTCAATAGTTGCAGATAAAGCACTTGATAAAATACAACACCCTTTCATGATGAAAACTCTAAGCAAACTGGGTATAGAAGGAACATTTCTCAACAAAACCAAGGGAATTTATGACAAAACAATGGCCAGCATCCTATTGAGTGGGGAAAAGTTTGAAGCATTCCCTATGAGATCTGGAACCAGATAAGGATGCCCACCCTTGCCATTGCTATAAGGTCCTGGCAGTTTTAGCCAGAGCCATTAGGCAACAGAAAGATATCAAAGGGGTTCAAATTGGGAATGAGGAAGTCAAACTATCTCTCTTTGCAGATGACATGATTCTATATATAAGGGGATCCAAAAGACTACAAAAAGAGACTATCAGAACTCATAGAAGAGTTTTGTAAAGTATCAGGATATAAAATTAATACACAAAAATCAATAGCCTTTGTATATACAATGCCATGGCTGAAAAAGAACTTTGAAGATCAATCCCATTCACAATACCTATTGAAAAATCAAAAACCTTGGATTAAATTTAACCAATGATGTCAAAAATTTCTACAATGTTTATTATAAAACATTCAAAAAAGAAATAGAAAAAGATACAAAAAATGGAAAAATCTTCCATGTTCACAGATTAGAAGAATCAATATTATCAACATGTCTATTCTTCCAAAAGCAATTTACAGATTCAATAATCAAAGTATCAAAATCATTCTTCTCAGATCTAGAAAAAATGATGTTAGAATTCTTATGGAAACACAGGAAACCTCAAATAACTACAGCAATCTTATACAACCAAAACAAAGCCAGCGGCATCACAATAACAGATTTTAAGGTATAATACAAGGCAGTTACAATGAAAGCAGCCTGGTAGTGGTATAAAAATAGATGGATAGACTAATGGAACAGAATAGAATCACCAGAAATCATCCCAAAAATCCACAACTAACTTATATTTGACTAAGGAGCTAAAAACATTCCTTGGAACAAGGACATTTTCTTCAAAAAATTGTGCTGGAAAAACTGGAGTTCCAAGTGCAGAGAACATTGGGGAATTCCTGCAAGACATAGGCACAAGCAATATATTTCATGGAAAAGACCCTAGAGTTACAGGCAATCAAAACAAAATCAATAAATGAGATTGTATCAAATTGAGAAGCTTCTGTACTGCACAAGAAACACTCATCAAAGTGAAGAGTCAATGGGTAGAATGAGAGAAATTATTTGCAAACAATGCAACTGATAAAGGCTTAATAACCAGAATATATAAAGATATCAAAAAACTCCACAACAATAGAACAAACAACCCAGTTAAGAAATGGGTAAACAGGCATTTTACAATAGAGGACATCTGGCAGACACATGAAAAAAATATTCAGGTTCACTAGCCATCAGGGAAATGCAAATCAAAACCAGAAAGAAGTTTCACCTCATCCCAGTTAGAATGGCTTTCATACAGAAATCAACAAACAAGAGATGCTGGCAAGGATGTGGGGAAATGGTACCCTAATCCACTGTTGCTGGGAATGTAAATTTGTAGAACCACTATGGAAATCAGTTTGGAGATACCTCAGAAATCTGAACATAGACCTACCTTATGACCCAGCCATGCCACTCCTGGGAATTTACCCAAGGAAAAGGAAATCAGCAAACAAAAGTGTTTTTTGAACCCTCATGTTTATTGCAGTTCCATTCACAATAGCTAAGACATGGAATCAACCTAAATACCCATCAACTGAAGATTGGGAAAGAAATTATGGGATATGTACTCTATAGAATACTACACAGTGCTAAAAAGGGAAATCTGGTCATTTGCAACATATAGATGAATCTGGAAAACATCATACTTAGTGAAATAAACCAGTCCCATATATTCTCCCTGATCTGTGATAACTAACAGAGCACCTAAAAGGAAATTCGTAGAAGTAAAATTCACATTTTGAGAAGCAATGACTTGAACAACTTTTGTCTTAACTGTCAAGGAACAGTATTTTTGCCCCTTAATGGAGAATAGGACTGGGAATTGGAAAGGTAAGAGGAAGTGGGCTGGGAGTGGGTGCTGGAGGGTGGGTATGATGAGAACAATTACTATATTCCTGAAGTAGTACGTATGACATTTCTGTTCATTATATAAATGGCTTATTTGGGAAAAAAAAGAGTCATTCAGTGAACTAAACATTAAAAAGAACAAAAATAGAAAAAAGTGCTTTTCCTCCCCAATTTCCATGTATATACAAAACAAGGTTTAGATGAATTATCACACTGTTAAAAAGAAATAATTATAAATATTTAAACTAATAACATTTTTGTCAGTAAAGAAAAAATTATGAAAATGATTTACTCAATTGAAAAAAAAGAGTTGTGTTCTTTCTGTGATAATATAAAATGAGTATGAAAATGATTTTAATTAATAATGAAATTTTCTAAGTAAATATTAGCTAATCAAATTTAATATCACATATTAACAATGAACAAATATGTTAGATAAGCAAAGATAGCCTAACATGAGAATTTGCCAAATATATCACATATTGTTAGATTTACTTTTTAAAATGTAATTGAAAACAATAAACATTCTCATTTAATAAAATTGTTATCACTTATATGACAAGAGAAGAAGTTTATTAGCCTAATACATAATATTAACAAGAAATATATATTAGTATAATTATAAACCCAGTGGAACACCTATAAACATTTAAATAAAAATAAGGAAAAAAGCAGAAATTTCACTTGAGTTAATAAACTGCAGCTTCTTTTGCACATGTGCATAGCTATATTAGAATATTTATAGTATACTTTCTCAAAATTGTAAGAACATGCTAAAACATAATAGTCCATCTGGACATTAAGAAAGAATCTCATTTTCTCTTTCTTTGTATATATATACACACATATATGAATGCACACACACAAAGTATTATAATATTCTCAAATGTGACATTCAATCAAATTATGTAACAGCAGAAAGCAGGTGAAAACTTCATAAGAAAGATAATATATTACAAATGATGAATGAATGTGGAGCAAAACTACAAAAAATACAAGAGAAGGGTCACAGCTGAATTTAATACAGTAGCTACTTATGATAAAGGTGAAGAAATGTAGTGTGGAAGGAGTTACCAAACTATTGGCCAAGTTTTATTTTTCAAGCTGTATAATCAACTCATGATCATTTATTATCATTCTCTGCTCCTTTTGTATGTAAGAATACTGCACAATTTATTTTTTAAATAAAGAGTGAATGTTATTTTGAGAAGATTCAATTCTGTAAGGCTAATTTGGAATATAATAAGATAATGAAATATATTTATATCCAAAGAGGTAGCAGACAAAAACTAAAGAGAGTCTGCAACCAAATGAGAGAAATCACTAGTAAAGAATAAAATAAAAGTATTTTATGGAAAAATGAATGGGTGTTTTTGTAATTATTTATGGGCATAAGGTTGAAAACATACTGTAAAAGTGCATGAAAAAAAAAGTTTCTCCATGCAATTTATATGCAAAGAATTTTTTGGTTATTTCCAGATCATTTACAATACTTTGAAGAACAGAACTATTCCTGTGGAGATTTTGCTTAATAGTCATAAAACTAAAAGACTCACAATACATTCATAACAAAACAATGCTCCATTCATAGAAATCAGTGTTGGGGCCACCACTGTAGCACAGCAGGTTAAGACACCACCTGCAGCGCCAGCATCCCATATGGGTACTAGTTCAAGTTCTGTCTGCTCTGCCTCCTATCTGACTCCCTGCTAATGAGTCTGGGAAAGCAATAATAGAAAGATCAAGTCCTTGGGCCACTGCCACAAAAGAGACCCACAGGATTTCTTGGCTTTTGTATGGTTCAGTCCTGGTCATTGTGGCCATTTGGGGAGTGAACAAGTAGATGGAGCATTCTCTCCCCCTCGCTGTGTGTGTGTGTGTGTGTGTGTGTGTGTTCTCTCTCTATGTAATTCTGCCTTTCAAATAAATAAGTAAATCTTTTAAAAATGAAATGAATGATCATGTTTATATTTTGAGGATCTATAGTATGAAACACATGTTCAGACAATTCCAACATTGAAAACACATATTTTCAATCCTTTTTAATCTAAAATTATTCTATTATTTTAGATTAATTTGCATTTTGTTCATTTTGCTTACATTAACTTTGACTAGAGGTAAAAATTTTATAGTCATTGTAGGTAGCAAAAAAAAAATAGATTGATGAATTAAATGAAACTTACAAGAACATCTTCTGAATCCTGCAGTTTTGATCAGAGCTATCTCAGAGTTCTCTGCATATAAAAAGGAATTTTCAAAGCAATAGATTTTATTTTTTTCTCCCTAGCAATTTGGCTTGAGTTCACAGCTTGCTTATAGGCATCCACAGATTTCTAAGCATCCAAGTCTGAAAAATTACCACATTTCATACATATTGCCCAACTAAGAAAGTCTGTCCCTCTTCAATCTGGCTTGCTCATCTGTGATCTGACAGATGGATTCTACCCACAGGCAGAAAAAATCCTTCTTTTAAAAATAAAAATTAACTAAATCAAATTTAAAATCCCACATTCAAGTTCACTGAATAAAATTATATTAGAACACTGACAGTATTGTTTTAATATATGTATTTAGCTGTTATTGAAATATATTTTTTTAAATCTGTGTTTTCTAGATATTGCAAGTGTTATTAAAATTTGACAGGGCAGTAGCAGGACTTATCAGATACTATGATTTCCTACAAACATCTGCACTTCCCTTCTTTAATGGCCAATAGAATACTTCATCCTGCTTGAACCAACAATGAGCCCAGACACAAATGATGAATAATTCTTGAACTCAAACAATAATCAGAATCTTATTCCACTTTTTTCTTGTACCTAATGGTGGATATTGTAACACTTACCTGCCAATGGCGTGAGAGAAGAAAGTCTATATATACGTGGATTTTGGTTTCTGACAAGGACATAGATAAATCTGTTAATTTCTTTTCTGCTTTTTTTTCCTATTGAGGTTATAAATGTCATGACTAGAACTGAAGAAACCATTTTGCTACTCTGATTTATATCTATGGAAATAAAAATATCATTCTCTGGATGGTAGAAATGAAGTACAGAAAAATCTTGTGCACTTGATGCTATGCCTGAGTGCCTGAGCTAAGCCAGAAACAGTTGAGCTTTAGATTGCTTGTCCTTTAATTGCTAGAGAACTATTCAAGAAATTTACTTTTCTTGAGATACCATTTGTGGCTGTTTGCCTCTTAAGTGATGTATTTGTTTTATCTATGTTGCTCAATGCATTGGCATACTGTTGTTTTAACATCTTATTATTATTACATTTGTGTCTATAGTCTTAAATGATGCTACTTTCATTCATGATATTAATAATTTTTGCTGCTTGGTTGTAATTATTATAACTAGATATTTATCAAATCCATTATTACTTTTCAAAAGTGATATCATTGCTAAACTTACTTTTTCCAGTTTGATGGATTTCTGCTTTTTTCATTTTCCCCCTTAAGGTCTCATTTCATGATTTACATTTAAATTGTTGATTTTCAAAATTAAAGCATATGGATTTTCTCTTTTGAAAAATGTCTATACATGTCGTTGGCCCATCTCTTAAGTGGTTTGTTTGTTTTGATGTGGAGTTTCTTGATTTCTTTGTAGATTCTGGTTATCAACCCTTTATCAGTTGCATAGTTTGCAAATATATTTTCCCATTCTGTTGGTTGCCTCTTCACTTTCCTGACTGTTTATTTTTGCAGTAAGAAACTTCTCAATTTGATGCAATCCCAAATGTCAATTTTGGCTTTGACTGCCTGTGCTTCTGGGGTGTTTTCCAAGAAGTCATTGCAGGTACCTATATCTTGCAGGGTTTTTCCAATGCTCTCTAATAATTTGATGGTGTTAGGTCATAGATTTAAGTCTTTAATCCATGTTAAGTGAATTTTTGTGTAAGGTGTAAGGTAGGGGTCTTGCTTCATGCTTCTGCACGTGGAAATCCAGTTTTCCCAGCACCATTTATTGAATAGACTGTCCTTACTCCAGGGATTGGTTTTAGATCCTTGATCAAATATGAGTTGGCTGTAGATGTTTGGATTGATTTCGGATGTTTCAATTCTGTTCCATTGGTCTATCCATCTGTTTCTGTACCAGTACCATGCTGTTTTGATAACAACTGCCCTGTAGTATGTCCTGAAATCTGGTATTGTGATGCCTCCAGCTTTGTTTTTGTTATAGAAGATTGCTTTAGCTATTCGAGGCCTCCTGTGTCTCCATGTGAATTTCAGCATCATTTTTTCCAGATCTGAGAAGAAGGTCTTTGGTATCTTGATCGGTCTTGCATTGAATGTATAAATTGCTTTTGGGAGAATGGACATTTTGATGATATTGATTCTTCCAATCCATGAGCATGGAAGATTTTTCCATTTCTTGGTATCCTCTTCTATTTCTTTCTTTAAGGTTTTCTAATTTTCATTGTAGAGATCCTTAACATCCTTGGTTAAGTTTATTCCAAGGTATTTGATTGCTTTTGTAGCTATTGTGAATGCGATTGATCTTAGCAGTTCTTCCTCAGCCACGGCATTGTCTGTGTATACAAAGGCTGTTGATTTTTGTGCATTGATTTTATACCCTGCTAATTTGCCAAACTCTTCTATGAGTTCCAATAATCTCTTAAAGAGTTCTTTGGGTCCCCTAAATAAAGAATCATATCATCTGCAAAGAGGGATAGTTTGAGTTCTTCCTTCCCAATTTGTATCCCTTTAATTCCTTTTTCTTGCCTAACAGCTCTGGCTAGAACTTCCAGAACTATATTGAACAGCAGTGGTGAGAGTGGGCATCCCTGTCTGGTACCAGATCTCAGTGGAAATGATTCCAACTTTTCCCCATTCAATAGGATGCTGGCCATGGGTTTTTCATAGATTGCTTTGATTGTATTGAGGAATGTTTATTATATACCCAGTTTGCTTAGAGTTTTCTTCATGAAAGGGTGTTGTATTTTATCAAATGCTTTCTTGGCGTCTATTGAGATCATCATATGGTTTTTCTTCTGCAGTCTGTTAATGTGGTGTATCACATTGATGTTTTGCACACATTGAACCATCCCTGCATACCAGGGATAAATTCCACTTGGTCTGGGTGGATGATCTTTCTGATGTGTTGTTGCATTCTATTGGCGAGAATTTTATTGAGAATTTTTGCATCTATGTTCATCAGGGATATTGGTCTGTAATTCTCTTTCAATGCTGCATCTTTTTCCAGCTTAGGAATTACGGTGATGCTGGCTTCATAAAAAGAATTTGGGAGGACTCCCTCTTTTTCCATTGTTCTGAATAGTTTGAGAAGAATTGGAGTCAGTTCTTCTTTAAATGTCTGGTAGAATTCAGCAGTGAATCCATCTGGTCCTGGGCTTTTCTATGTTGGGAGGGCCTTTATTACTGTTTCAATTTCTGTCTCAGTTATGGGTCTGTTTAGGTTTTCTATGTCTTCCTGGTTCAATTTAGGTAGGTTGCATGTGCCCAGGAATCTATCCATTTCTGATAGGTTTCCTTGTTTGTTGGCATACAAGTCCTTGTAGTAATTTCTGATGATTCTTTTTATTTCTGTGGTGTCTGTTGTTATGTTTCCTTTTTCATCTCTGATTTTATTGATTTTGGTCTTTTCTTTTTTTAGTTAGTTGGGCCAATGGGGTGTCAATTTCGTTTATTTTTTCAAAAAACCAGCTCCTCGTTTGCCTGATTTTTTGTAATGTTTTTTTGGATTCAATCCTGTTGATTTCTTCTCTGATTATCATTATTTCTCTTCTCCTACTAGATTTGGGTCTGGTTTGCTCTAGATTTTCGAGATCCTTGAGGTGAATTGAAAGCTCATCTATTTGGTGCCTTTCCAATTTCTTGACGTAGGCACCTATTGATATAAACTTTCCTCTTAACACTGCTTTTGCTGCATCCCATAAGTTTTGGTATGTTGTGCTGTTATCCTCATTTACTTCCAGAAAGTTTTTGATTTCTCTTTTAATTTCTTCTATGACCCATTGCTCATTCAGGAGCATGTTGTTCAATCTCCATGTGTTTGCATATACTCTGGGGATTCCTGAGTTGCTAATTTCCAACTTCATTCCTTTATGGTCTGAGAAGCTGCATGGTATGATTCTAATTCTTTTGAATTTGCTGAAACTTGCTTTATGGCCTAGTATGTGGTCAATCCTAGAGAAGGTTCCATGTACTGCTGAGAAGAATGTAAAATCTTTAGCTGTAGGATTGAACGTTCTGTATATATCTGTTAGATCCATTTGGGCTATAGTGTCGTTTAAATCTACTGTATGCTTGTTGATCTTCTGTCCTGTTGATCTGTCTATTTCTGAGAGTGGAGTATTGAAGTTCCCCAGTACTATTGTATTGGGGTCTAAGTCTCCCTTTAAGTCCCTTAACAAACCTTTTAAATAAACCGGTGCCCTGTAATTAGGTGCATGTACATTGATAATGGTTATATCTTCCTGTTGAATTGATCCCCAAATATTATATAGTGTCTCTCTTAACAGTTTTTGTGGTAAAGTTTATGTTGTCTGATATTAAGATGGCTACGCCCACTCTTTTTTCATTTCTGTTAGCATGGTATATCTTTTTCCAGCCTTTCACTTTCAGTTTGTATGGATCTTTGTTGGAAAGATGTGTTTCTTGTAAGCAGCAAATAGATGGGTTTTGTTCCTTAAGCCAATCAGCCAATCGGTGTCTATTAACTGGACAGTTCAGGCCATTAATGTTCAATGTGACTAATGATAAGTGGGAACTTTGCCCTGCCATTTGTAAAAGATAAGTTCTAATATATGCTTTGAATTCCCTGTGACCTTTTGCTGTGAGGTTTCCTTCCTTTACCTTCTTTCATACTGATGACCTTGTTTCTGTGTTTCTGTGTGCAACACATCTTTAAGCATCTTTTGCAGGGCTGGACGAGTGGCAACAAAGTCTTTCAATTTCTGTTTGCTATGAAAATTCTCTATTTCACCTTCATTCACAAATGAGAGCTTTGCAGGATATAATATTCTGGGCTGGCAGTGAGGAAATCCAAATGGCCAACAGACACATGAAAAAATGTTCAAGATCACTAGCAATCAGGGAAATGCAAATCAAAACCACAATGAGGTTTCACCTCACCCCAGTTAGAATGGATCCCATTCAGAAATCTACCAACAATAGATGCTGGAGAGGATGTGGGGAAAAAGGGACACTAACCCACTGTTGGTGGGAATGCAAACTGGTTAAGCCACTATGGAAGTCAGTCTGGAAATTCCTCAGAAACCTGAATATAACCCTACCATACAACCCAGCCATCCCACTCCTTGGAATTTACCCAAAGGAAATGCAATTGGCAAACAAACAAGCTGTCTGCACATTAAATGTTTATTGCAGCTCAATTCACAATGACTAAGACCTGGAACCAACCCAAATGCCCATCAACAGTAGACTAGATAGAGAAATTATGGGACATGTACTCTATCGAATACTATACAGTAGTCAAAAACAATGATACCCGGTCATTTGCAACAAGATGGAGGAATTTGGAAAACATCATGCTGAGTGAATTAAGCCAGTCCCAAAGGGAAAAATATCATATGTTCTCCCTGATTGGCGACAACTAACTGAGCACCAAAGGGGAAACTTGTTGAAGTGAAATGGACACTATGAGAAACAGCCCTTGTCCTGACGGTTGATGTAATTAACACACATTTATTCTTAGGTGTTTAAATTTAACTGAAAAGTGATCCCTGTTAAATATCAGAATGGGAATAAGAGAGGGAAGAGATGTACAATTTGGAACATGCTCAATGGGACTTTCCCCAAATGGTGGAGTTAGAAACCTACCAGGAGATTCCAATACAAACCCATCAAGGTGGCATGTACCAATGCCATCTCACTAGTCCAAGTGATCAATTTCAGTTCACAGTTGATCACACGGATAGGTCTAAGAGCCAAAGGGATCACACAAATAAGACTGGTGTCTGCTAGTACTAGCTAATAGAATCAAAAAGGGAGAGAACGATCCATCATGGGAAGCAGGATACACAGCAGACTCATAGAATGGCTGATGTCCTAAGTAGCCCTCTGGCCTCAGAATCAACCCTTAAGTCGTTCGGATCTGGCTGAAGAGCCCATGAGAGTATTTTAGGTATGGAAAGCCAAGACACTCTGGGAAAAAAAAAAAAACCTAATGAAAGATCACTGCGAGTGAGTTCCCAGTGGAACGAATAGGTCATCAAAGAAGGAAGTACCTGTCTCTGAAGGGAGGAAAGAACTTTCACTTTGACTATGACCTTGTCTAAATAAGATCGGAGTTGGCGAACTCAAAAGGTTTCCATAGCCTTGGCAACTCATGACAAGAGCCTCGGGTGATTACTGACACTATAATCAAGAGTGTCTGTTGTTAAGTCAGTAAGAGGAATCACTGTGTACTTACTCCTCATGTAGGATCTCTGTCCTTAATGTGCTGTACTATGTGAATTAATGCTATAACTAGTACTCAAACAGTATTTTACACTTTGTGTTTCTGTATGGGTGCAAACTGTTGAAATCTTTACTTAGTATATACCAAATTGATCTTCTGTATATAAAGATGATTGAAAATGAATCTTGATGTGAATGGAACGGACGAGGGAGCAGGATATGGGAGGGTTGTGGATGTGAGGGAAGTTATTGGAGGGAAAGCCATTGTAATCCATAAGCTATACTTTGGGAATTTATATTTATTAAATAAAAGTTAAAAAAATAAAAAAATTATATATGTAGTAGAGTTTCATTGGATCATGGTTTTTCATCCTAGCTCTACTTTGAATATATTTTAAATATTATCTCTTAAATTTTCTCTAAATTCTTTCATCCCCCCTTTTTCTGTTTAATTTGGATTGAATATATTTTATATAAGGACACCATAACTCCTCTATTGGTTTATAAATTATATCTCTTTTCCACTAATATTTGTGTGATTATCCTGAGGTTATAACTTTTTTTTTTTTTGACAGGTAGAGTTAGACAGTGAGAGAGAGAGACAGAGAGAAAGGTTTTCCTTCCGTTGGTTCACTCCCCAAATGGCCACTACAGCCAGCACTTCGCCGATCCGAAGCCAGGAGCCAGGTGCTCCTTCCTGGTCTCCCATGCGGGTACAGGTGCCCAAGCATCTGGACCATGCTCCCCTGCCTTCCCAGGCCACAGCAGAGAGCTGGACTGGAAGAGGAGCAACCGGGACTAGAACCCGGTGCCCATATGGGATGCTGGAGCCACGGTGCTGGCCCTATGAGGTTATAACTTAAATCTTTATTTAATCACAGTGTAATTTCAAATAATGCTATGTTCCTTGTATATACCATATAAATATTAGACCAGGATAATTTTAATTATAGACTTATATCTTTTCTAGAATATATTTGAATTTTACATACAGTATGAACTTCTACTATATTTTTTATTTTTCCCTTTGATTTACAACTATCATCTAGGACAAATGAAAATAAGGGAATTAATGTTTGTTAATCATTCATTTCTTTTCATTCACCTGCTTCTGTTTATATCATCTCTCCACCTGGAGAATTTTGTTTGCTATATTTCAGTGCTGATTTCCAGCAATAGATTTTCATAGCTATTGTTTTACAGATGGAGATACCAATTGTTGTTTATCTTGTAAAAATATTTTTACAGTGTGTAGGATTATGAATTGACATTTTTCCCTTTCTTCTGCTCCATTTAAAATGTTATTCTATTATCTTCTGAATGGCAGTTTCCCAAAAGTTATGTGTTTGAATATTTACCTTTCTTGCTCTGTTTGCAATGTGTCTTCTTTCTGTGCAATGTTTCAGTGTTTTCTCCTCAAGAATTGTGTTAATTTACTATCTCAGAATATGTGTTTTTGCATGTGTGTATGTGTGTGTGTGTGGGGGGGTGTTCTATTTAGTCAATTGTTGTTTCTTGGTTTCTTTTATATGTACTTTCATATATTTCATTATTTTTTGGAAAATTCATGGTCGTTGTCGCTTTAACTCTTTCTTTTGGCCTGATTTAATTCACATCCTTCAGGAATTCATCTGTTGTATTTTTCCACTATTGTGAAATGACTTTTTACTTTTCTTACTTCATTTTTTGGGGGGTGTTCAATTAAGGTAATATATATTTTACAAGTTCATTGATTCTTTTCTTCTATCAGTTCTACTGATGATACCTATTATGGTTTTGATTCTTCTCTACACAGAAAGATACAATGAAATCTTAACATCCAGTACCTCAGAATGTGGTTTTTGGGAGAAATATGTCTGTAAAAAGGTATCAAGTGAACAAGTGATTATCAGGGTAAGCACTAATCCAAGATGACTGTGCTCAGTAAAAAGAAGAAGTTGAGATACACACACACACACATATATACACACACAGAAAGAAGATGATGATAAGATTCAGAGGTCATGTGAAGATGGGTGACTTCAGGGAAGCATGAATAAGACAAGATGCACCTGAGGCTTTCAGAAGTTAGGAGAGCTGTGACAGATCGTTTCCTAGTATCTTGACAGGTAGTGTAACCCTTGCATTGCCTTATTTCCTACTTGAGCTTTCAGAATTCTGAAGCAATGGATTTCTGTTATTTTAAGATTCCCCACTTTATGTCTCTTTGTTACAGAAGACTTATTAATTAATACAATACCTTTGGGGCCAGCGCTGTGGCTCACTTGGTTAATCCTCTGCCTGTGGAGCCAGCATCCCATATGGGTGCTGGATTCTAGTCCCAGTTGATCCTCTTCCAGTCCAGCTCTCCACTGTGGCCCGGGAGGGCAGTGGAGGATGGCCCAGGTGCTTCGGCCCCTGCACCCATGTGGGAGACCAGGAGGAAGTTCCTGGCTCCTGGCTTCAGATTGGTGCAGTGCCGGCCATGGCAGCCATTTGGGGAGTGAACCAATGGTAGGAAGACCTTTCTTTCATCTCTCTCTCTCTCTCACTGTCTGTAACTCTACCTGTCAAGTAAATTAAAAAAATACAATATGTTTGAGAGAGATCTTCATTTCTATTACAGAGATTTTTATTCCTATAAATCATATTTCATCATTCATATATTTATCATCTCTTGAATTTTCTATATGTTTATATAGAAAATTTCTGTATGTTTTCTATATGTTTATACATGTTGATTTTCCAACTAATATCATGAAACATATTAATCACATTTATTTAAATTTGGTGGTCTAGGTTTGTAAAATATGTAATCTCTCCAGTATTCTTATGTTTCTACTAGATATGATGCTTATTTTTCTCTTACTTTTTTGCATGTCTCATAAGTTTAGATTTAATTGGAAACTTTCTAGATAGAAACATAGAAATGGAAACAAAATCTATTTGTGAAAGGAAATAAATATCTTATTTTTTCTAGAATGTTGTTATGAGATACTTTGTGCTAATCCACTGAGGAGTTGAGCTGGATTTTGTTGTTACTAAGTTTTCTAAAGTTACTATACCAAAGGCTTCTTGTTTTTTTATGTTACCCTGAAGTTACATTGGAGCCTGGGAGATCTGGGAGGTTATCTTACTATTTCACCTGCCTTGATTAGCATGAAAACTTCACTGTCCACTTGAATCTCATGACTCTTTTTCTATGCTGGTTCACTACCCTCCACAAGTCTCTAAAATTTAAACCTACTGCTCATCCAGGGAGAATAAAATGTTTTGTATAGGTAAAAAATTTATTATAAAGATACAAGGTAACAAATTGAAATAAAAAGCTAAGAGAGCTTGAAAAGTTATTTCAATAAATACACAAAGAATTAAATTCTGTTATCTTTCTCTTTCTTTTCTCTCTCTCTCTCTCTCTCTCTCTCACACACACACACACACACACACACAAATGGGAGATATTGATAAATATATGTTAGCATCTCTGTCTGTTCTACAGGCATCTTTTCCTCTCCTTTTCCATTCAGATGGGTACTTCACAAGTCACCTGTTTAAAAACTCCTGGACAGATTCAATTTGTCATTTTACATTCCAAATTCCCAGGAAAATGGAATACAGCCTGCCTATACTTGGCTGCTGTTGTCACACTGAACCTGCCCTATGCAGAAAATGAAAACAACTTCATAAATTAGAAATGTAATTGCAAGGAGTTCAATCATGTGGTTTTGAGATTGATGACGTTAAAAGAGGAGGTGGTCATCATGACACAAAATCACTGTTAATATGCTTTTTCTCACATAAGAAAGATTTCAGATAAACCATACATACTCTCTTGGCCCTTTCTCCTGTCCAAATAATATGATCTTAGTAATTCAGTAGTTATGGGTGAATATTTTAAATCAATATTAATTTGCATTAAGAAAGAATAATACATGCTATCTATAAAAAGGGATTTAAAGCTAGGCACACTTGAATTTAAGAATTTTCTATGTTATGCAATATTTCTTTTACCACAGCCAAATTATTCACTGTTAAGTTTCAGTTCTCTCAATACCAAAAATAGGAATAACAAAATTAATTACATGATAAACTTCTTCAGTATATAATAGGAAATAAAAAGTAAAATTTTATTTGGCACAATGCCTGCACAAAGAAGATACTTGCTGTATAATGATTGTTAATGGTATTTGCTGAAGTAGGAATTAGGGTGGAATAGTAGCTGGTAAAAAACATAGGCATTTTTGATTAGGTAATTGACACACGAATGTGATATTCAACTCTCATCAGGCTATGTGTTTAAGTGTTTTGGGAGAGACACCTATGCTACATGAAGACAGAAAAGACTAACAAAAAACAGGTCACATATTAGTTTTTTTCTTTATCTAATAAAGTACCCTTAATTTCATGGCTTTCATTATTTTATAGATACAAATGTCAACGTACTGTAGTGATTTCACTGAGTTAAACTCGTGGTGCAAACAAGACTGCATTGGCTCTGCAAGCGAGATGCTTTAGGTTCTGCACAGCCCTTGGCTGATGGCTCCTTTCCAGACTCTACCATCCTCTTCATTGATTTTTGAGACCTATTGTGATTACACTGAGACAACCAAGAGAATCCAAGATAACCCTGTCTCAAGGTCAACTGATTAGCAACTTTAATTTCATCTGCAACCTTTATTGCCCCTTCGGTATAATAAGAGACATTCAAAAGTTGCGAAAATAATGCTGTGGACATGTTTAGCAGAGGAATGGAGAGACGAGACGACTGTTAGTAAGACTACCACAGGTAAGAATAGCAGTTTGGAAGTATTTTAGAATTTAGATCTTATCAACTTTATACTTAGATTAAAAATGGTACAAAATTGTGCATAAATAAGCTGTGTTGACTACTGAAGAAAAATAACTGATTTGGCCTGGTTCATTCTTATTTATTAGTACACAGTAAACCATCTGTAAGAGAGTCTTTTTAAATACTTGTGCATTTATAACCATGTGTAATAATTAGAATGTAGGAATCTACTAAATGATTGAATGGATAATTAGATGAGTATAACAGAATCAAGGTTCAACATTGTTCTAAATTTTTAAAACATTGAAGATAAATGAACATCTGAAAAATGTAAAACATAAGAATTCAGATTATTTTTATGTAGAAAAGTATTCATTTTGCTGATGTATCTTACTATGAATTTCAATAACAAGCATTTTGATTCTATGTAAAAGCTATTTAATTTGCCATCTGTTCTTAGTATGATTAAGTATAAATTAATTGTGGGTAATAATTTTTAGAATTCACTGAATGCCAAAATATTCTAAAAGCTGTCCAGGGAAAATGCATTTTATTTTCCAAAATAACAATATAAACTATTTTGAAAAGTTAAATTCATACATCTCTACTTCAAGATAAAGTTTCTTTTTTCCTTTTTTCAAGTACTTTTGGGACTTGCATTCAGAATTTTACATAAATTCCTTGTACTATTTATTGGTTCTTGCCTAAATATTGCATCACATATGATTCATGCTTACTTTGCCACTTGCCACCTTTTAGGAATAAATACTAACATTCAAACAATAAATCTTTCTACAAACAACCAGAAAACAGCAAAATGGTGCTGCAGTATTAAAATTAAAAACAAACTCATTCAAGTTTATAGGTAGATTTTTTTTAAATATGTAAGTAATTGAAGAAGGCTAAAGTACTTCAAATGAAGAAACAAGTAGAAACTAAGCAGCAACAAAATTCAACTAAAAGTTATTTTGCGTTTATCACATGTAAAAGACACTTCAGTGTGGCTTAACAGAAAAAATGAGGTTCTAAGTCTCATTAAACATAGATTTTAGTGCATGGAAACTGGCAATGCAAACCAAATAATAAATAATTATTACTGATCTATAATGTATAGATAATTTTATGTTTTCATATTATTATTTATGTATTTATATGAAAGGCAGTGTGATAGGGAGAAAAAGTGAGAAAGAGACCTGCCATCATCTGGTTCAATCCCAGTGAGCCACAAAAGCCACGGCAGTGCCAGAGCAGAGCAAAACCAGGAGCTTGGAGCTCCATTCAGATACGCATTTCCCTTGAAGTTCTGGAAACATTTTCCATGCTTGTTATATACTGAGTCTGTGCTTTTCTCTGCTATATTTGAATTGAAATCTTTCTTAAATGTATTGTGACCAGTGTATGATTAGCAGTGAGTCACTAAATTGATTTAATTTGTTATTTAATGCAAATATTTCTTGCTTCAGAGGCGTTGTGATAGAATAATCAGTTGGGCCTTTGTATTGTATTGCTCCCCGTTAAGTCTTTCTTAGGAGTACATTCAAGCTTTTCAGGACCCTGTCTAGTTTGGACAATCTAATTCTCACTTTAGATGTACTGCAAACAGGCCAGTTAAGGATTTCAGTGGATCTGTGTTGAATAGTCAGTCTAGACTTTGAAGTGATGCCCATATTTGCTGTACAATTATGTACACTGTCTTGTATACCCTTTTGATTTATTCCTATAACTTCAACCTCTATAATTCAGTTCTCTTTGGATTTTCTTCCTTCCTTATCTTCTATGAATTTGATGCACTTGAATAAGTCCTTGTCAGGAGCTCAGCTAAGCTGGAGACAGCCAAGGAGTTAAGGTAGCCTTTAATATATCAAACTATGCAGAGGCCGAGCTAGTAGTGTTATTTTCTGCCACAGAAAAGAACAAAAAATAATGAATAGCTGCATTTTATAGTATCCAGAGAAGAACGCTAGGACATATTAACAGGAACAGTAATGCAAACGCAGTAGGACCAAAAAGCATGAACGAAGGATGGCAGCACAGAAAGAACTAAAGACAATCAGCAACTAAAATCGCAGCTGCTTTGAGAGGAAAGACTATTCAAGAAATCCTCACTGGAGTCCGTCTGCATGGACTTCTTATGCAACAAAATGTAGATAATGAAGAAATCCACAGTAACCACAGCCTAGGAACCCAGTAAGGATCACTACCTTGAGAATGAATGATCACCTCAGCGAAGGAATTTACATTGTCTACACCAACACTCAAACTACAGACTGTGGCAGCGGCGAGCATGATGGCAGAGTGGGTGAGGCTGCTTCCTGAATCGCCGGCATCCCATATGGGCACAAATTCAGCTGCTCCACTTCTGATCCAGCTCTCTGCTGTGGCCTGGGAAGGCAGTGTAAGATGGCCTAGGTCCTTGGGCCTCTGCACCCATGTGGGAGACCCAGAAGAAGCTCCTGGCTTCAGATCGGTGCACTCTGGACATTGTGGTCATCTGGGGAATGAAACAGAGGAAGACCTCTCTCTCTCTCTGCCTCTGCCTCTCTGTAACTCTGCCTTTCAAATAAGTAAATATTTTTAAAAAAGAATCTCTACTTCCCTTGGAAACAGAGATCTTTACAATGGTCCATCCATAGGGCACCGCGGGCATTGCAGTACACTAACAAAATGGACTACAACCCCATGAATCTGATTGGAGCCATGAGAGCAAGGGTAATCACAGAGCAAGGGTAATCACAGTGCTCTATGCGATATGTGATATGGCACAGAAATCAGCAGGGGATTCTGCTTTCAGGACTCAAATGTAAGTATGGGCAATTACATTCATATCTGAGGCAGTTCCCACCACCACCCACAGCATCACTCACTGCTACTGAGACCAATACACTGTGACTTCAAGGCAAGTTCTGAAGGCCGCCATAGTCCACACATACTTCTTAGAACTGCTGTGTCGACTGTAGACACACTTGGGATTCTGTGAACACCTGGCCTGTTCCCAATACTGTGCCACTCCTTTACCTTTGGCCCCTTTCATGTATAGGGACAATTGCTTTGCATGCTTCAACCATCCTAGCATTAACACTGCTCTCATGAATCCAGCCTACGACAAGGATTGACACAACTCAAATGAGCACCAGGAACACAACAGACTCCCACATCCAGTAGTGCTAATTTTGGGTAAAGAGGTTATATAGAAACTATACTACAGCATACAACTGGAAATAAAGCAAACACCACACTAAAATGACAAAGACACATCTTCAGGAGAATTTGATTCATTACAACTACTCTTTAGAAGTCATGGGAGGGGCCGAGGCTCACTTGGTTAATCCTCCGCCTGCGGCGCCAGAATCCCATATGGGCACCAGTTCTAGTCTTGGCTGTTCCTCTTCCAGTCCAGCTCACTGCTGTGGCCCGGGAGGGCAGTGGAGGATGGCCCAAGTGCTTGGGCCCCTGCACCTGCATGGGAGACCGGGAGGAAGAACCTGTCTCCTGACTTTGGATTGGAGCAATTCTGGCCGTAGTGGCCATTTGGGGGGTGAACCAACGGAGGAAGACCTTTCTCTCTGTCTCTCTCTCACTGTCTATAACTCTGTCAAATAAAAACAAAAAAAAGAAGTCATGGGTATGGGAGCAGCTATTTTGTACAGTAGTTGAAACATAAGTTGAGGGGCCAGTGCTGTGGTGCAGTGGGTTAACGCCCTGGCCTGAACCACAGGCATTCCCTGTGGGTGCCAGTTTGAGACCCAGCTGCTCCACTTCCTGTCCAGCTCTGGCAGTTGCAGCCATTTGGGGAGTAAACCAACTGAGGGAAGATATCTATCTCTCTCATTTCTCTCTCCCTCTCTCTGTAACTCTGCCTTTCAAATAAATAAATACATCTTTAGAAAATAAGGCAAAACTATATACTGCCTACAAGAAACTCACTTAACATTAAACACGTACTAAAAGTTAAAGGATGGAACAAAATACCTTGGCAAATGGAAACAGATAAGAACAGAAATATCTATATTTATATCACACAAAATACAATTTCTGGAAAACTATACAAAGAGAAAAAGAAAGTCACTAGATAATGACCAAAGGATAAATTCCACAAGAAGCTATGATTATAAATGCATAAGCATTGGAACAACAAATTTATTAAACAAACATTATTACATCTATAGAAAGACATAAGCCCTAATAAAATTAGGGGACTTTGTCATCTCTTATTCATTGATGGATAGAAATCCATAGAAATAATAAAGGAGTGTCAGAGGTAAATCATTCTGTAGACCAAACAGATCTGACAGATATAGAGCATTCCATCCAACAGCTTCAAAATGCACACTCTTTACATAAGCACATGGCAAATTCTATAAGATATATTATGCATTAGACCAAAAATCTAGAAAAATGGATTAATTTCTGTATACATAAGGATACTGAAATTGAGCACAAAGACATAGAAACCCTGAACAGACTAATAATTAGTAATGGATTTTAATCAGAGATAAAGAGTCTCTCACAGTGAATGTTTGACAAATTACTTAAAATACCTTTATCTGTATTTGATTACCTGGGGTCAATGCATGTCTCTAGTTCCCATTCCAGCTTCCTGACAGTGCAGACCCAGTGAAGCAGTTGTAATGGCTTAAGTAATTGGGTTCCTGCCACCCATATGGTGACTTCTCAGATCCTAACTTTAGTACAGCTTAGCTCAAATCATCATGACTACTTGGGAAGTGAGCCAGCAAATGAGAAATTTGCCTGTTGCTCTTTGTTCCACTATCTCTTTCTGTCTGACTTTCAAATAATTAACAGCTTTTTAAAAAGGAAATTTAAAATTTTTTTCAACAATTAAAATCTCAGGACCATAGCGCTTCACAAATTTAAGCCAGATTTTCTACCATATATAAATAAACACCAAAATGAAATATCTCACTCCAGTTAGAATGAGAGTTATCAAAAAGACTAAAAGTAACAAATACTGGCAATGATGTAGAGAAAAGAGAATCCAAATACAATATATTTTTAAATTCGACAGATAGAGTTAGATAGTGAGAGAGAGAGAGAGAGAGAGATCTTCCTTCCGTTGGTTCACTCCCCTAATGGCCACTACAGCCGGCGCTGCGCCGATCCGAAGCCAGGAGCTGGGTGCCTCCTCCCAGTCTCCCATGAGGATGCAGGGGCTGAAGCACTTGGCCATCCTCTGCTGCCCTCCAGGGCCACAGCAGAGAGCTGGACTGGAAGAGGAACAACCAGGACTAGTACCCAGCACCCCAACCGGGACTAGAACACAGGGTGCTGGATCCGCAGGTGGAGGATTAGCCTAGTGAGCCATGGCGCCGGCCCCAATACAATATTAGTAGTGAAGTACAAATATTATGGAAAATGTTTAAGTGGCTCTTCAACCAACTAAAAATAGACCTATCATATGACCCAGCTATCCCACTTCTAGATACACGTCTGAAGTAACTGAACTGATAAGAACAGATACTTCACTTGATCTTAGCCAAAAGGCTGAGAAGCGATTGAAGCAATTGAACTGATACCAGTTCTTCTCAAATTATTCTGAAAAATTGAGAGGGAAACATCTTAAACACATTCTAACATGGCCTTGATTCTAAAACTAGACAAGATCACAAAAAAATAGGAAAAACTATGAACAAATATCCCTAATGAATAAAAAGTAAAAATTCACAAACAAATGCTACTAAATAAAACCCAAAAGTACATCAAAAAAAGATTTGTTCTGATCAAATATGATTTATGCTTAGGATATAGAGATGGTTTGACATACACAAATTAATACAGAAAGTACATAACATCTATAGAATAAAGCATAACATTCATATGACCATCTATACTTGATAAAATCCTTGAACAAATACTTGATGAAAACCTTGAGCAATTAGGTGTAGAATGAACAGAACCCAACATGATAAATTAATTCAGTAAAATTGCAGAATACAAAAGGAACAGACAAAAACAGTAGCATTTTTATATACCTGTAAGAAGTTTGCTGAGATAGAATTTGACAGTTATCCCATTCCCAATAGTTACAAATAATAAAACACCTTGGAATAAATTGAACGAAGAATGAAAAAGACCTTTAGGATTAAAATGACAAAACACCAGTGAAAGATATTGAATAAGATACAAATTTTAAAAAGGAAACATCTCCCATATTTATGGATTGGAAAAATTCATATGTAAAAATTTCAATATCTAGCCGGCGCCGTGGCTCAATAGGCTAATCCTCCACCTTGCGGCGCCGGCACACCGGGTTCTAGTCCCGGTCGGGGCGCCGGATTCTGTCCCGGTTGCCCCTCTTCCAGGCCAGCTCTCTGCTATGGCCAGGGAGTGCAGTGGAGGATGGCCCAGGTGCTTGGGCCCTGCACCCCATGGGAGACCAGGAAAAGCACCTGGATCCTGGCTCCTGCCATCGGATCAGCGCGGTGCGCCGGCTGCAGCGGCGGCCATTGGAGGGTGAACCAACGGCAAAGGAAGACCTTTCTCTCTCTGTCTCTCTCTCACTGTCCACTCTGCCTGTCAAAAAAAAAAAAAAAAAAAAAAAATTTCAATATTACCCAAATTAGTTTATGGATTCAATGCATTTCACATAAAATATCAATATTCTTCAGACAACTAGAACAAGCAATTCCAATAATCATGTGGAAAAACAAAATACACCAAATAGACATAGCAGTCTTGAAAACAAAAGTCAGATTTTAAGACATAATAGAGAGCTGTTGTAACCAAATATCAACTTTCAAATATCATACATAGATTGTTTACCAGCAGTACCATGCTTTTTTGTACTCTTTCATGAACCATTATCTACAAGGTGATTTCTGATATGACAGAATTTCCTTGAGTAGGATTGGATTGTGCAGTCTATTGGATAAAAGCAAAAACATTAATAATTTTGAAATTTGACCACTTGAATTCAAAAGCCAGTTTCAGCTTTGATTATCTTGTTGCTCTAAGAAAATCTTATATTTCTCTGTAAATTGATTTTCTCATTGAAATCTTGGGAAAAGAACAGTGCAAGAATTTACTTAATTTGATGCAGATTTGTTAAAACATGTGAATTAGCCCATTATCATCTGACCATTCGCCTTACATTCTCAAACTCCTAAAGTTTTCAAATTAACTATGAAAAAGAATGGCCAAGAGCCTTTTCATGTATTCTTTCTTTAATATTAGAATATGTGTCATGTTTATTTTTAAGGAATAATTTTGTTGCCATCATAAAAACTGCTACAATATTTAAAATACGACTTCAGCCAGTGTTGTGGCACAGGAAGTTATGTAGGCTACCTGTGATACTGGCATCCCATATGGACACTGGTTCAAGTCCTTTCTGTTCTACTTCTGATCCAGCTCCCTGCTAATACACCTGGGAAAGCAACAGAAGATGGCCCAATTCCTCCAGAACCTGTGTCCAATGGGGCACCCAGATGGAATTCCAGGCTCCTGGCTTTGGCTTGGCCCAACCCAGTTTATTGTGGCCATTTGAGGAGTGAACCAGTAAGGGGAAAATTTCTCTGTCTCTGCCTCTGTCTTTGTAACTCTGCCTTTCAAATAAATAAATAACTATTTAAAATTATGACTACTATTCCCTTATTCAGTATTTTTTTTTTAGGAATTAGGGTTTTCTTTCAAATTTCAATGGGTATGATTTTCATCAGGCCAGTGAGTTTTAAGCAATATAGTTAGACCTGACCTTGTGTGATTTGTTAACTGTTTATAGCCTTTGCCTATATTCCTGTGGAACAGTGGTCATTCTATTTTTACTTGTTGAACATTGTGGTTAGTGGTGCACTAAGCTTGTGATTATAAAGTAAAATAAAAGTATGTTATTTCAAAAATTAAAGGAAAATGAAAAAAATGAAGGATGGGTATCCAGGTGGAGAAGTATGGTTATCTTCTTAGAACTATGTTTATGAAATATATGAAATCTATTCTATTTACATCAATAAAAACTTAAAAATTAAAAAGGAAAAGTGAAAAAAGTATAAGTAAATAACTAAAGTTGTGTTTGTTAGCTCTTGTTTAAACAAGGATACTCTTGTTCAGAAGTTTAGAATTTAGCTTTTCTCAATGAAGACTGTCCAAAATATCTCTCTACATTTTAGTAGTATGGAAACTTTAGAAGTAAATATTACAGGAAACTATTTCTTCTTTAGGGAATCCTTGCCTGTGTCTTGTATAATGTGATTACTTCAGTGGTGAATGATTATGTCTTCCCCAAATTTATTTGTATATCCAAAGCTAATTCCTAATATGTTGGTACAGTGCGACTTAGGAGGTGAATAGGTCCTCTTTGGAAATAATGTCCTTATTATAGTTGCCTGATAGAGCTCCTTTGCTCTGTTCACCATGTGAGAATCAGCATAATACTGGCCATCTATGAACCAGAAAGAAGAATCTTACCAGACATATAATATTATGGAGGCTTGGTTTTGGACTTTCCAGCCTTCAAAACTGTAAGAAATGATTTTTGTTGTTTATATGCCACCAAATCTAAGGCTAACCAATATTATGGAGTGAATGATCTGTATAGAGTAGTACGCAGCACCTCTGTATTTGGTTAATGGTAGAAGTAGATATTTGCTCATGTTTTGCAACATGAATTTCTCATATTTTAGAACTTTAACAAAGAATTTTTGTATTAATACCTGACTTGATTCTTACATTTGTGACTCCACATATCATAGCTCTATGAATGTTAGACAAATAGAAATATTTGGGCATTATTGTTGGAAACCAAAGAAGTAACTTAAATAATCACTAAGACCTTATAGGTAAGCAGAGAACTTTCATATTAATCATATCATTTACTCATATAAAAACTAACAAAATTATATAAATGAGTCGAAATTTCCATGACCCAGCATAATAATAACCTGGTTATTAAAAGTGCTGTGTTAAGAACTCCTGTACTTTGAAAATTAGTCCAATTATTTTTGCTATACTCTAACTGGAAAAACTTGCATTCACAATAAAAAATTAAAAGAAGAAAGGGAGATTCTCTGGAGACAATGTGATTCTTAGAATATATATCAAGAAAATCTCTAAGATAAATATATAAATGATATTCTGGTTGACAGAATATATGGTGTTGCAAAATATAATTTGAGTATTTAATTTGCCATTCCTTTTGGAGAACATCTATTTTATTAATGTAAAATATGAATATTTTATTAGCAAAGTTGGACATATTTGTCATATTTTCATTTGAAGCAGTTGGCTTATTTTTGAAGATTTATTTTTTTATTTGAAAGACAGAGTTAAAGAGGCAGAGGCAGAAAGAGAGCAAGAGGTCTTCTATCTATTGGTTCACTCCTCAAATGGCCAGAATGGCCAGGGCTAGGCCTGAGCAAAGCCAGAAGTCAGAAGCTTCTTCTGGGTTTCCCATGTGGGTGGCAGGGGCCCAAACAGGTGGGTCATCTGCTCCTGCTTTTCCTAAGCCGTTAACTGGAATGGAGCTGGAACAGCTTTGACACAAATGGGTGTCAATATGGGACGCTGGTGTCACAGGTGGCGGCTTAACTGGCTAAGCCACAATGCGGGTCCTGAGGCACTTGGTCTTCTAAGATGGGTTTTTCCTACAACTAAATATAATGACAGACAGATGTATAGATTTACACACACGCACACACACACACAATCCATAGTGGTAACACATCACAACAGTTTCCACTCTATCATTGATTAATAGATAATGCAATTTGACTGAACATACCTCTTAGGCACATAAACTCTGATGAAATGTATGTAGTAATGATAATATGATATTTTATTCACACAGCATAGTTAGGCCTAAAGGACTCCAAATATTACCATAAATAAAATGTCATTAGCTAAAATGCACAGAGATAATATCACACAGACAAAAATAAGGAAGTTCAGACAAGCTATTTATTCAGATTGTTTTAAGATTTATTTCAGTGATTCTGAACATTCTGATTTATGTCATTAATTACTAAAGAATGAAATAAAGTGTGGTCTGTAATCTAACCACATTGTTTGAGAATAAAGTTCATTTTATAGCATTTATATAGTTAGATATCCAAAAATTGAATAATAATAATAATAATATCTCACTTAAATTTTCTTTTTAAATATAGAACCCTAAAGAAATAAAGCTGAAAAACTAAAATTTTAAGGCAGATTGATAACAAACTACTAGATATTAAATTCTATGTTATTGTGATACAGTTATTAGCTACAGTATCAATCAAAACATTTTATAAGGTGTGATGATGTCATTTTCAATAATATGCTTTACAGGAATAGTTTTTATAAATTGATATGACATCCAAATTAAGGACTGTCTGACTTTCCAGGTTGTCACTAAAATAATTTCTAATTTTCTATATTCCTATATTATTGTATTCAACACAGTGAATGTTTTAATTAAAAAGTAAAAGATAACCATCCCTATGTACTCTGCTTTTACATAATCTTATGAATGCTTATGTTTTGTCACCTATAATTTTGTGCACATACAGTTTGCAACATTGTATTTAAAACAGTGATGGTCACCCATTCAACAAGTGGACTATTAGCAAAACAGTGGAGGCTGAACAATAGATTTTCCTATTATTGGTAAATAAATGAACACAAAACAGCAAAATTAAAAAAATGAAGAGGTAAATCAAATAAAATTATGATGTCACTTGAGGTTTCATTACTATGTAGTACATAATCTATATATTATCCGTCCTGGATATATTTCTCTCTCTTGCTTTTTATTTTACCAGATATAAATTACTTTTCTGACTTCCTTTATATATTGAGAATTTAACTTTTTTTAAAAAAATGGTATTTTATCTAGATAGATCCATCATCTTCATATGTTAAATTTGTGATATGAATCTTGTAGGTATATATAAATATCAGGTTTTTTATATAAATCTGTTGTAACATATTTCACACACTAGAAAATATTCAAACTCAACATATTTAATTGTGAAATTACAAGAGTTTTTTGTGTGTGTTTTTTAAATTTTTATTAAGGTAAATAAATTCCATGTATCCCATATATACAGATGTAGGAACATAGTGATACTTCCTACCCTATCCTTCTTCCTGCCATAATCCTATTCTTATTGCTTCTTTTTCTCTTATTTCCTCACTTAATTTTTATAATGACCTACTTTCAGTTTGCTTTATACTCATAAGATTAGGCCTACACTAATAAAAAATTCAACAAATCTTAAGAAGAAAAAAAAATCCCTGTTCCACAATAGTAGAAACAAGGCCTGTAAAAAATCATCAGTTCTCCAATAGCAATTTCACTCTGATACATATGTTTTTTGTTACCCTATTTATTACCACAGATCAGGGAACAGATGGTATTTGTTTTTTTGGAGCGTTTATTTCACTAAATATAATGGTTTCTATTTGAATCTATTTTGTTACAAAGGACAGAATTTCATTATATTTTATAGCTTAGAACTATCCATATCATATATATAATATATATATATATATATCCATGCCAAAAACATAAAGAAACTATGGTGTATATATATATATATATACATATATATAAATTATACATATACATCTTACATGTATATGTATAATTTCTTTATCTAGTCATAAATTGATGGACATCTCCATTGATACCATATCTTAGATATTGTGAATTGAAGTACAATGAACTCTTTTACATGCTGATTTCATTACTCTTGGGATTGCTGGGTCATATGCTATGTATAGTTTTAGTTTTGTGTGGTGTCTCCATACCATCTTACACAATGACTGTACTAATTTATATTCCTAACAACTGTAGATTAAGGTACCTTTTTTCTGCACATCCTCGCTAGCATTTATTGTTTGTTGATTTCTGTATGACAGCCATCTTAACTGGGGTGAGGTGTACCCTTTTTGTGATTTTGATTTGCGTACCCCTGATGACTAGTGATCCTGAGCATTTCTTCATCTTCTTTTGAAAAATGCCTGTTGAAGTTCTTTGCCCATTTCTTAACTGAGTTGTTTGTTTTGTTGTTGAGTTTCTTAAGCTGTTTATAGATTCTAAATAGTAATCCTTCATCAGTTGCATACTTGGCAAATATTTTTTCCCATTTTGTCAGCTGCCTCTTTATTTTGCTGAATGTTTCCTTTTCAATGCAGAAGCTTCTCAGGTTGTTGTAATCTCATTTGTCTAATTTTGCTTTAATTGTCTGTACTTCTGGGTCTTTTCCAGCCTTTTCCCATGTCAATGTCTGGAATAGTTTCCCCAATATTCTCCTCTGGTAGTTTGATGGTATCAGGTTGTAGATTTAGATCCGTGATCCATTTTGAGTTGATTTTTGTATAAGGTGTAATGTAGGGTTCTTCTTTCATGCTTCTGCATACAGAAATCCAATTTTCCCAGTACAATTGTTGAACAGACTGTTTTCGTCCAGGGATTTATTTTAGCTCCTTTGTCAGAAATAAGATGGTTGTACATGTATAGGTTGATTTCTAAAGTTGTATTCAATTGATTTACATGTCTATTTTTGTGCCAGTACCAGACTGTTTTGATTATAACTGTCTTGAAATCTGGTTTCACAATACCTCCAGCTTTGTTTTTGTTTTATAACATTGCATTAGCTATTCAGAGTTGCTTGTGTACTCATATGTATTTTATTATTTTTTTTTCTACATCTGAGAAGAATGTCTGGTATTTTGACTGGGATTGCATTGACTGTAAATTGCCTTTGTAGTATGGACTTTTTTTTTTTTTTTTTGGACAGGCAGACTGGACAGTGAGAGAGAGAGACAGAGAGGAAGGTCTTCCTTTTCCGTTGGTTCACCCCACAATGGCTGCTGCAGACGGCGCGCTGAGACCAGTGCACCGCGCTGATCCGAAACCAGGAGCCAGGTGCTTCTCCTGGTCTCCCATGCAGGTGCAGGGCCAAAGGACTTGAGCCATCCTCCACTGCACTCCTGGGCCACAGCAGAGAGCTGGACTGGAGGAGGAGCAACTGGGACAGAATCCGGCGCCCCACCGGGCCTAGAACATTTTGGTGATATTAATCCACAAACATGGAAGTTTTTCCTTTTTTCTGTCTTCTATTTCTTTCTTTAATGTTTTGTAATTTTCATACTAGAGATCTTTCACCTCCATGATTAACTTTTTAAGTTGCATTTAAATATGAATTAAATGCATAGTAAAGGCCCACAATGCATTTGATAAATTTTTGTATTATGCAATATTTGAGTAATGTTATTTGATTATTTTCATCATTTGAGTGTCTTTCTTGAAAATTTGTCATTATACATATTTCTTCCCTTTTAGAATATTCACTTATTTATTTGAAAGGCAGTTATAGACAAAGATAGAGATATCTCTCATTCACTAGTTCATTCCCTAGATGTCTACAACTGACAAGGCTGCACCCGGCCAAAGCCATGAGACAGGAACTACAAAAAGTCCCTCCCATGTGGATGACAGGGTCCCAACCGCTTGGGCCATCTTACATTGCTTTCCCCAGGCCATTAGCAAAGAGCTGAATCTGATGTGGAGCAGACAAGACTCAAAGTAGCACCCATATAGGAAGCTAGTAGCAGGTGGCAGCTTTACTCACTATGCCACAATACTGGGCCATATCCAGAGATTTCTTAAGGACAGAAGCATTTCATTGTATTGGATTTATATAAAAGTATTAACTTTAAATTTATTCATTGAGAAACAAGCATATTTGTTTATTATATGTTGGTTTTAGTTTTTAAGTTTTCTTTATCTGCAATTTTAAATCTCTTCCACAGTACTAAGGAAAAGATGATTAGCCTGTAAGAGTGACTTGCATTTTGTTAAATTTCTTCTATACACAGTATGCTTTCTTACACTTTACATATTTTTCAATGATATCTCTAAAAACAGATAAGTTAATTTTTTTCATGAATGGAGTGATAGAAAGTCTCAATTCAAGTCTGAAGGGAGAATTCAGTTCTTTGTCTTCATTATGTCTCATGACCCTACTAATGATGTAGGTTTTTTTTTTTTTTTTTTGACTACAAACTATGTGTCTCCTAAGAAAATACCTCAATTAAACACAACATTAAATGTGGGAGCAACAGAAGTTAAGTGATTTGAATATTTTTTAAGATTTTTTATATTTATTTATTTGAGAGGCGCAGAGAAAGGGAGAGACAGAGTGAAATGTCTTTCATCTGCTGGATCACTCCCCAGATGGCTGAAGTGGCCAGAGCTGAGCCAATCCGAAGCCGGGAGCCAGGAGCTTCCTCCAGGTCTCCCACGTGGGTACAGGGGCCTAAGCACTTGGGAGCACTTGGCCCATCTTCTATTGCTTTCCCACACCATAGCAGAGAGTTGGATTGGAATAGGAGCAGCTAGGACTAGAACCAGCACTCATATGGGGTTCAGGCCCCGCAGGCAGAGGCTTAGCCCACTATGCCACAGCACTGGCCCCCGTGATCTGAAATTAAGCCTGCTACATTCTTTTAAAAAAAAAAAAAAACTTTTATTTAATGAATATAAATTTCTAAAGTACAGCTTATGGATTATAATGGCTTCCCCCCCCATAACATCCCTCCCACCCGCAACCCTCCCCTTTCCCACTCCCTCTGCCCTTCCATTCACATCAAGATTCATTTTCATTTCTCTTTATATACAGAAGATCAGTTTAGCATACATTAAGTAAAGATTTCAACATACATTCTTATGTTACTGAAGCACTAGTGCCACACTATCAGGTAATGTAGATTACTTTAGCCAATTAATCTTATGTTAAAATAATGTAGGAAGATAAATTTAATTAAAATTAAAATGAAATAAAAATGTAGGCTTATGTTTAATTTCTAATCAACTCATTCTACTAACTAATTGAATAGACCTGTAGCATTCTTTAAGTAACACAAATAATAAGATAGAGCCTAATATACATTAAGAGACTATAGAGATAAAAATTATATATCCACCCATTGAGTCATCATTTACTAATTGAAAATTTTGTTTTTACCCTAGTGACATTAAGAACAGATTCAGTTACATGAGACATGCTAGTGTTTGCAACTTATTTGCACATTTAAATATTAATTGTATTTGTGGAAGTATTGCCTAGAATGTTGGTAATATTTTAACATGACTTTCCATGGTATATTGAAATAACTTAAATTTTTCACTTCATATTCTAAATAAAAGAAACGTTGTATTATTTGCTTTGAGAATTTGTAATTTTGTAGAGCACAAGCCTTAAATTGAACTATTGTTTTTGGCAGGAATTGCTGTCAGTTTTCCAAGAAACAAGTGAAGTTGCTTAGGTTTGTTGTAGTTTCCAATATGGTTGTGAGGCAAATGAGTGCCCATCAAAAATTTGAAGATCTGAGTATTTTACCTGGAACTACAAACCGCTAGAAGAAAACATGGGCAACAAATGTCAAGAAACTGATATAGGCAATGACTTTATTTGGTTAAGACTCCACAAGTACAGATTACAAAAGCAAAAATAGACAAATGAGATTACATGAAACTATTAAGTTTCTGCACCACAGAGGAAAGAGTGAACCAGAATGAAAATACATCCAACAGAATTGAAGAAAGATTTGGAAACTATTCAACGGTAAGGTCATTAGTATCCAGACCATATAAGGAACAAAAAAGTCAATCACTAGGCTAATCCTCCGCCTTGTGGCGCCGGCACTCTGGGTTCTAGTCCCGGTCGGGGCGCCAGATTCTGTCCCGGTTGCCCCTCTTCCAGGCCAGCTCTCTGCTGGGGCCAGGGAGTGCAGTGGAGGATGGCCCAAGTCCTTGGGCCCTGCACCCCATGGGAGACCAGGAGAAGCACCTGGCTCCTGCCATCGGATCAGCGTGGTGCGCCGGCTGCAGCGCGCCGGCCGCGGCGGCCATTGGAGAGTGAACCAACGGCAAAGGAAGACCTTTCTCTCTGTCTCTCTCTCTCACTGTCCACTCTGCCTGTCAAAAAAAAAAAAAAAAAGTCAATAACAACAAAGAGGGGGAATGATACGAATTGATAGTTTTCAAAAAGAAGAAATTCCAGTTTCTAACAAATTCATGGAAAAATGCTCAATATCATTAGCCATCAGGGGAAATGCAAATTTAATGAATATGGATTTTTAAAAGGTTGTCAATGGAAAGGGAGAGATAGTATGAGGTTTGATATTTGGTACTGGAGTGCAATTAAAGGAATAATTTCTAGGGTTCTTCAGAACAGTAGAGTGGTTATGGTTGACAATAACCTATTGCATATTTTATAAATAAATAGATAAAAGGTTTAAAATCTCCAAACACAAAATAATGATAAGAGGAGGAAACATTAATTGCCCTTGTTTGATGAACACAAATTGTATACATTTATATAAAAAATTATTTAAAGATTGAAATGCCAAGCAATTTGATCTGATTATCATTTATTAAATACATGTATTAAATTATCAAACTGCACCCCATAAATATGTACAATTAAAATATATATAAAAATAAAAAAAAATTTAAAAAATTAAAGGAAAGCTTAGCATATTATTCTGAAAAATACATACAAATATATATATGAACTAATCATATGCTTTTAGAAAAAAAACATGTTAACATTGTCATTTAATATATCTTAAGATTTGACATAATGATATATTTACATTTGCTTTGCTTATTTTGCTTATTTTCAATTCATGTAACTATGAATAAAGACAGGATATCTGTAATGAGAGTTTAGATTTAGCAGGTAAGAAAGCTAAAAAACATTTTGAGAGAGAGAGAATTTGTGTTTGGTTATGGTGTTCTTTCTATATTATTTTTCTGGGGACATTTTAGACAAATGGAAGGCTTAAAATGAAGACTGAGCAAGTTGATGTTTGTCTTAGGTGAAGCAGAGTTCAAGGCAGAGTGAGAGAGGAGTTAACCAGGGGGTATCTCCATATGAACCATGTCATTAACTTAAATGAGTAGTCCAGAACCTTTATCACACTCATAATTCACTTTCATATGGGATATATTTGGTTGCCTCTCCTAGGTAAATGATATTGCACCCTGCAAAATTAATATAGCTTGGGCCCTGGTGGCCATTATGTTGCCACAGGTTTATGCCTTTTCTGCAGCATTTTGATTTATGAGACCTCTCCTTTTAATAGAGGTTCATTATTTGTACATTAAGGTTGTAACTTACTCCATCATATGGGGACTTCTATTAATCAGAGAGTCTATGCAGTTCAGTCTGACATTACTGTCCTTTTTGACAGCATTGCTCAAGCAGAGCAATTTGTTAAATGTGCAGGCCCTTGGTGGCTTAAGATTCGCTTCAGTAGCTGGAGAAACATTTTCCTTCTGATCCAAAATGACTCTTTTGTGTCATTCCATATGTCACTTAATTTATGTGATTGACTCTCCAATTTAACTATTGCAACATCATCTATTTATTTTTATTTTATAGGCTTTGTTTTAAAAAAAAATCAAAAATACAAAGCTACACTACATCCTGGTCTTACCATGTCACTTGGTGAAGCAGTAAGGAGGCAAAAACAAAATGCTTGTAGGCTTTGGCCTTTGCTTTTAGTGCTACAAGTCACCTTCCCATGAATGTTATTTTATTTAAGGAACAGAGAGATGTTTAAGATCTGATTTCATATTTATAGGCTATTTAAATTCTGAAATGTCACACAAGTTATAGGTTTATAGAAATCTATTGTAGGCTTGTACAATGTTTTATTTCTATTTTTTTTTTATTTTTGGTCTTAAATTTCAAATTTCAAAAAGTAAAGATAAATTCTGATAAGACTTATTTGCTAAAGAATGTTAATAGTGAGATTTTGGTGAAATACCACTAAGCAAACTCTACTTAGGAATTGAAATTTAGCGAGGCTTTAGTTGAAGTTGGAATTACATAACCAATTCGGGAAATTTAAGGCTTCACATCAACATACAAACTGAAAAATGATAACCAATAAAATCTTTTGATTCAAGATATGTATTAATGTATTCATCATGAATAACGTATGCTTTCCTATCAGACTAGGTACGTAAAATTTGCAGAAGCTGCAGAAGCAAACACAGGTCCAAGTACGCATACATAGAGCAACCACTTCAATAAGGAATAGCTAAATCAAGTTTTCTTTTGTACTAAATTTTTGTAATTTCCCCATTACAGAATGGTTTTACTCCTTAAAGCTTCAGTAAAGGTGTTTCATTCAAAAGTCTTGTTTTCAGTATTTTGTTTCACATTTTGAAATAAAATCTCTTTTTTCTTAAGGTTTGGAATGCTTGTAAATGACTAGTTATCACCATGCATTATGTAGGTGTTTACTTATATTCAAATACATTAATTTATAACTATAATATTACTTGATATTAATATAAAGTCTGATTTCCAGTATCACAACTTTGTTATAGATAAAAATGTGAATTTGTATGCTCTGGTTGTTTCATAACAAGAAATCCTTCATTGGCTACCACATACTAAGAGGGAAGGAAGAAAGGAAAGAAAAAGGAAAGAAGAAAATGAGATAAACAGAGAAAGAGAGGGAGGTAAGGAGTCAGAAAAGGAAAGAATTTTCCATATAAAAATAGAATAAAGGTGTTTTTACCTATGCATAAAAGCTATAGACATATATTTCCCTTAGTAGCAGATTAGTGGTATAGGTGAACTGGGATTTCCCATTAAGGCTAGATCCATAGGATTCTGAAGGCGTTGTTTGTTGTGCTCCCATTAACAAAATACAAAGGAAATCCAAAAGAAACAACAGGAATATTTACTAAAAAATACAGGGAAAGCTGTTACTTATCAATAATAACCTTGAATGCAAATGGCCTAAATTCTCCAATGAAAAGAACGACTGAATGGATTAAAAAACAAGTCCCTTCTATATGTTGCCTTTAAGAAACTCCCCTTGCAGATGGTACAATGGTGTAGCTGGTAAAGCTGTTGCCTGCAGTGCTGACATCATAAGAGTGCCAGTTGTACACCGGCTGCTCCACTTCCAATCCAGTTCTCTCTACTATGGCCTGAGAAAACAGTAGGAGATGGCTCAAGTCCTTGGGGCTCTGCACACATGTGGAAGACCCAGAAGAAGCTTCTGGCTCCTGGATTTGGATTGGCCCAGGTCCAGCAGTTGTGGCCATTTGGGGAGTGAACCAGTGGATGGAAGACCTCTCTCTCTGTCTCTGTTTTCTCTCTCTGCCACTGCCTTTCTGTTATTCTGCCTTTCAAATAAATAAATAAATCTTAAAAAATTAGAAACTCCCCTTACCAACAAAGATACACAGACTGAAATTGATAGGATTGAAAGAGATATTACATGCTAATGGAAAACAAAAAATGGGAAGTAGCCATCTTAGTATCAGACAAAATAGATTTTAACACAAACACTGTTAAAGGGACAAAGAAAGCATTATGTGATGATTAAGGGATCAATTCAACAGGAAAATGTGACTATGTGGCTATAGTAAATGTATATGCACCCAATAATGGAGTACCTGTCTTTTGAAAATAAATATTTATGTATCTAAATGGAGAGATAAGGTCCAATACAATAATTATGGAGGACTTCATTCTATATTCTTACATATGATTTTTATTAAGGAATTATAGTCAAGTCTATATTGCATTCAATAGGAGATATTTTTCTGCTTATTTCAATGTTATTTTTTTATAACTTTTTTTTTTTTTTTTGACAGGCAGAGTGGACAGTGTGAGAGAGAGACAGAGAGAAAGGTCTTCCTTTGCCATTGGTTCACCCTCCAACGGCCGCCGCGGCCGGTGCGCTGCGGCTGGTGCACCGCGCTGATCCGATGGCAGGAGCCAGGTGCTTCTCCTGGTCTCCCATGGGGTGCAGGGCCCAAGCACTTGGGCCATCCTCCACTGCACTCCCGGGCCACAGAAGAGAGCTGGCCTGGAAGAGGGGCAACCAGGACAGAATCCGGCGCCCCGACCGGGACTAGAACCCGGTGTGCCGGCGGCACAAGGCGGAGGATTAGCCTAGTGAGCCACGGCGCCGGCCTCAATGTTATATTAAACATTCAGTGCTAAAAATTAGAGTGGTATTTCTAGCATTTGCTACAAGTTCATTAACATTTCATGAGCTTTGATAATATTAGATCCTTCCTAAAAATCTTCCATTGCTAGTCATATGAAGACTAAACTCCTCTAATTCAGAATTTTGAGCAATCATTGTTAGTCACCAATGCTCATTCTAGATCCATAAATGTTTTCAATCCTTACTTCATCGAATCTTCCATTCGTTATGCCTATAGATATTTATAGCTTTCTTCATTTATTACTTTATTATTTCTAATTCTATTACACTTTTCATACCAACACATTTTCAAGTTGTCATATTTTCAATTTGTGATGGGTTCATCCAAGTATAAAGCCATTGTAAGTCAAAGGTCATTGGTATAAAATCTGATGTTATTAACAATACTCATCATACTGTACAAAGGATCTTTTGAACATTTCCTTCTATTTAACTGATATTGTGTATGCTTTGAGCAACATAATCTCGATCCCCTGTCCATCACACCTGAAAACCACTATATAATCTGTGCAAGCACGAATTTGAATTTTTGGACCATGTATATATTGAGATAATGTGATATTTGTCTTTGAGTGCCTGCCTTTTTTTATTGAACATGATTCATTCCAGTTTTATCCATGTTGTGGCAAGTGAGAGGATTTATTTATATTTCAAGACCAGTTCAGAGATCCCTGTATTCTGACTTTTTTCCCATATGCAGAAGGAGCATTGTAGTGATCTGAGATCTCTTTCAAAAGAGCATTAATTCTGTTCATGAAGTCTCCATTGTTAAAAACCTTGCATGTACAATTCATCATGAAATAGCAAGTCAAATTTTGAAAAAAAAAATAGTGTTACAACAGTTCTAAAATTGTTTAAAACTTTTATGATTGATAATTTTGCAAGCCCATTATCCTGAACAGACAGCGAAAACTTCAAGTGTAGAGTGGGCTTTTACTGCCAACAGTTAATCTGCTGCTTAGGATGCCCACATCCCATATTTGAGTGCCTTCATTTGAGTTTTGACTCCACTTCTGAGACTAGATTTTATGGAGCAATGGGTAATGATTCAAATGGTTGCATCCCTGCAGCCCAAGTGGAAGACTGAAATTGAACTCCTGCCTCCTGGCCCAGCCCATGATTTGGGAGAGTGGATCAGTGTATGGGAGATCTCCCTCACCTCTCCATCTATTTATTATCTGTCATCTATCTATCTTTATTCATTTTTTTCCTTTAAAATAAAGAAGAAAAACTTTAAGTGGTAAATTGCTGTCTGATGGATCATTTGAACATTTGCCTCTCAACAGGGGAACAGAAAGTATTTGCGTATTTTGTGTGTTTTCAGTTTGGACAGGAACGTCTACAAGTAGCAAGTCTAAAACTATAATAGTGCATAAGAAATTCTTAGAAAATGTGATTTCTTTGTGAGATATTCCTGGAAAAATTTCCAGTGACACAGGAACCTACTTTACTAGGAAAATTATAAAGCAACTAAATAAGTTTCTGTGAACATGATGACATTGCCACTGTCCCTGTTACCCTCAGAAAAGGACAAATGACACCTCTAAACTGAAATTGTCAATGTTAGCCAAATCAATTTGATTGCCTTGGGCACAGCTATTACTGTTGGTTTTAATGTTAAGCAGGTCCACTCCTACCACACAACATCAATTGACCCCTTATGAAATAGTTATTGGAAGGTCTATATCCTTAATGATACAGCTTTAGGTATGACCCTCTCCTGAATTCTCATATAACCAGGCATTGTTAGGTGTTAATGTATTATGCCAGAGTGTTTCAATCAGGTAAAATAAGTTTGCTGTGATTCATTGACTGGGGATGATCAAGTATTTCACAATCTAGAACCTGAAAATGGGGACCTTGAGATAACTTGGGAGGAAGATTGACTTGAACCTAATTGTTCCTATTGAGAACTTCTCACCATCTAAATTGCAGCTAACCTGCAGGGCTGCAAGCACTGAGTGTGTATTTCACACCTTGAAAAGGACCCTCCAGAAGAGTGGCGCTTTGTATCTCTAGGAGACTTTAAGGAGAGAAAGTTTCCCTCCAAAGCAGACAGCAGCATAGGATGTAGACAGCTATCTCAAGTTCTCAGATCAGGATTTGTCTGTCAACATGAAAGCCTAATTTTTTCTCTCTTCTTGGTTATTTTTTTCCTATGGTAATCTTTCCCCTTTCCTCAAAGGAGAATCCATAGGAACTATAGTTCATGCATAGTTTTAACAAAGGCTGTGTTTTGGCAAATCAGAGTGACTTGTTTCTGCATACCAAACTAGTCAGGAAAAAAAAAATGTATTAGCACATTACCTCTTTGTATTCCAAGTGAGGAATACTTCAAAATCCAAAAGGAAGAGTAGAAACTTATTTTAGTATGTTAAACATTAATATTTTTACTTTCTTACAATCACAAGAAATAATGCTGTCATCTTTCCAATTAAAAGCCTAATTACTGCTAGATATAATAATCCCATCCAAACAACACTTTGGCAAGGTATATTATGCTTACAGGTATTTCATGCTGAATAACTAGGAAACACCTACATGCATATTAGCAATTGCTTATAAAATACTTAATCATACAGAAAGTCTTTGATTTTAGATTTGGTTATACACCCTTATGACATTCAGCTGAAAGTCCACCTAAGAGCTAGTTTTTCCTTGAACTTCATTCATGAAATTGCACTTTTATGGGAAAGCATAAAAAACTGACCCCTAATCAAAGGTCACAAAGAGACTCACCTTTCTACCTCCTGAGAACCCATATTTAGTCCTTGGAGAATTCACATATTCTATTCCACCTCATCACTTATTCAGGTCTTGTTAATTGTTTGGTTCACATCTACCTTCCAAATAACTTTCACTGAATTTCCTAGAATGTGTTTTCTCTTAATCTTTGATGAAAGCAATTATTGAAATTAGCATTATGTAAGTGTCTTATGTAAATGAGGACAAATGAATTTTCACTGAGGAAAATTCTAATGGGGCCCTATTGGTTCTGGTGTGGCCTAAATTAGCCTCAAAATTAATATTTCTGGCTCTTGCCTTTTACTTAAAGAAGAATTCTAAGCACAGGCTCAAACACGGCATGCAGCATGGTAGTATTTGAATTTATTTAGAAAGTGAGAATAATACACAGGAATATGAGGTCTTTACTAAGGGAGAGTGGGCCAAGAAGGGTAAACAGGGACCCCCATACCAGTCATTTCCAGGGGTCTGTGAAGAAAGAGGCAGCAGGCCAAAGAGCTGGAAATGGCAAGCAAACAGGCAAGAGTGCTGGGACCAGACCTCTCCAGGCCTCTTATTTACTTCCAAATGAGGATTCCTTACATAGTCTGATCCACAGGTGGGTGGCTACAGGTGAGATTAGATGGGGGGAAATGCGATATGGCCTACAGCTCATGAAACTATTCTATCTCCCTGACCAGTCCCATATCAGCTGTACCTTGGCAGCTGTGGAATAGCAGTTACATGGAATATCATATAGCTCTGGATGTAATTTTTTCCCCACTTGGAAAGTTGTGTATGGTACTTAAAAAATTGAGGGCTACAATTATCTTTCCTCTTATTTTAATTCTTCAGAATTAAAATTTAAGGGTGGTCAATATTTCTGTATATGTCTGTATCTCTCAATAAATCTTCCAAATACATTAAGAAAAATACTCAAGGCAAAAGGAATTATGATGTGTTGATGGGAACAACTAATAACATACTTGCTGGCACCTTGAATGGTGGCTGGTAAGCGTGCTCTCCCATGATTTTCAGACTATTATATTTCTTTCACTGGGCCTCCATATTGCTATGATGTCTTTCATTGGATTAATTGAAAAAGTAAATACATGAGCATTCTATGGCCTTCAGTCATCTTCCTAATTCAAATAAAAACTGTGACCAATGGAACTAACGTATTGTTGAATGGCTGATCTCTGGACTGTTTTTCTTGTTGTTTTTATTGATTTATGATCATTAGTTTTGAAAAGTAATTGCTCTTGGCATTGTGTTGTATTCAACCCCAAATTGTAAATACATATATATATTTTCTTCAGATATTAAATTATCTTATTAAAATTGAAATATAAATATAGAACATAAGAGTCATATAACTAATTTGACATTGTAAAATTTTAAATTCTGTATTGGGATCAAGAAAATTAATCACAATGCTTAGAGAAGGTTACGCTATGACCCATGCCCACGTTTTGATTAATCTTTCAAGATTTGAGAGAACAGACAAGAGTGTGGAATTCTGGAATTGAAATAAAGCCCACAGGAACCTCTGCACTTGAATGATGTGTTGGTGCAAAAGAAGTTCTGTACGTAGTGAACTATAATCTAGCTTAAAGTGTAAACAAATGACAACCTAACCCAAAGATATGTCCTTATAAATAGCAACTGATTATCACTCAATCACAGTAGCTGAACTCTCAATAAATCAAAGGCTGAAGTCTGCCAGATTATGTCTAATATAACTAACACCCAACTATACCATCAGGTTGTCTCTGTATGTCATTTTCTACCCCTCTGATTATAAAATTAGGTCACCATATGGTAAGGAGTTGGTGGATGATGTGGGTACATTTGCAACCATTTTGGATGTGGAATGTTGCCTGGTTATAGAAATTTTATCTTGCTCAAATAAAATTCATTAGATTGAAATGATCTTAGTTTTTAAGATTTGATTGTTCTCATTTTTATTTGCAACTCTGTTGACATCACTACTTCTTAAGGTCTTTACCTCCAGATATTATCATATTTACCTCCAAATACTATCAGACAGTATTAGGGATTTCAAAACACAGTTTGAGAAAGATACATATATTCAGTTTATAGCACTAGTTTAAATGAAGACAAATCAATCACTTCGAGTCCTGCTTCATCCTATTATGCAAATCTCCAACCAGACAATCCAAGGTGAAAGAAGGCCTGAACAGTTCATCTAGGTGCCCTGCAGGCATGGTTTTTGACTTGTATCCCAAAGCCCAGGAGAGTGTCATTTCAAGTAGAATACATATGCTAAACATATGTGGATAAATAAATAAATTAGGTATCTTGCCTTTAGAACAAAATTAAATGGCTCCAAATCTTCACAGAAAACTGAAATGTATATAGACCTCCAGTAATGTGATGCAAGGACATATTTCTTCATTGCTATTTCTTCTTATACAGCATTATATATCATGTTTCTGATCATCATGCATGTCTAGGAATCTGGTGGAAGGTAACAAGAAGACTACCTATTGGAAACCTCTCATTTTATGGAAGATAAAGTGAAGGCCTAGAGAAATGAATGGTTCACAGTCACATGGTAAGTTGGTGTCAGTCTTCTGTGAGGATTTAAACTAGAATGTGCAGAGTGCATATCATCCTGTGAAGAATAGAAAAAAAAAAAAAGTGTGTATTACTCTAATCCAAATAGCAGTATACCTTTCATTTCTTCTTGTCTACTTAACTGGAAAATTGCATTTCCTTATCTTTAGCTTGCCAAGTGTCCTTGATTCCCTTCCTGGCTTCTCAGTGCACTGCTGTGTTAAAGTCAGGTAAGAATCCTGCTACACATTTGCAACCTTCTTGGGCTTGCTTTTGCTTTGACAGCTTTCAGCTGTCAGCAATGTAAAGGAAACCTCAAATATATTATTGGTAATTTTGTGCCTATTTTGACTTGGTTCCCTCAGTCCAAATACTTTTAATATATCTGAATAAAATATCCCACAGGAAATGTCAATAGCTGGATTCATGATGCTGTTTGTTTCCTCTTTTATAGTGTATGCCAAGACGGGTATAAGGATATTTCAGGTAACTCAAAATGTCATTTCCACTCATGCATTACTTTTCACCAACCAGAGAAAACATACTATATTTGCTTTTTTGGGGACTGGCTTTTTTCACTAGAAATAATGGTTTCTAGTTGCATCCATTTTGTTGCAAAAGACAGTATTTCTTTCTTTTTTATAGTTGAGTAGTATTCCACAGTTTATATATTCCACATTTTCTTTATCCAGTCACTGATTGATGGAAATATTGGTTGATTCCATATCTTAGCTATTATTAATTTAACTGAAATAAACATGGGGGTACAGATAGCTCTTTCATTTGGTGAATTCTTTTAATTTGAGTAAATTCACAGGAGTGGGAGGGCTGGGTCATATGGCAGATCTATTTTCAGATTTCTGATGACTCTTCATCCTTTCTTCTACAACAGCTGTACTGGTATATATTCCTACCAGCAGTATATTAGGGTATCTTTTTTCCAACATCCTCTCCAAAATTTATTACTTCTCTGCCATTTTACATAGAAATTTGGGTAAATAAGATTCAGCTAATGCATTCACACAACCACTACTATGCATTGTATCATTAATACATCCAATGTTTAATGGTAGAAAATATGTGAAAGTAGTATTTAGTTCTAAACAGCTAATCCATGTTATGTTACCAGGAGAATTGACACATGAATGACCATTAAATATAAGGTTTATACTTCCTTTCCAATCAAATCAAGTGACTGTCAAATCCCAGTGTAATATTTCTTTCTTCCATAAATAGTGTTCATTTAGGTAATAAAAAGAGCTTTGAGAGCATTTCTCAAAAAAATCTATTTGGATATTTCCATCATAAAGAAGAAACTGCCAGAACAGCAACACTTCACACCAAATGAAAAAGCAAAAAGAAAAAAAAATGGAGAACCAAAACAAAGTAAAGACAAAAAGTTATTTCTATATTTCCTGAAAAGTAGTATTGTCCACTGGATCATAGATTAAAAAATCAAGGTGTTGCATCAGAAGTTCAACTCAGTAACTTGGGAATCAATTAAGAATATTACACTCAGAACTGGGATCTGGAGTATGATTTATTCAGGGAAGTTTGAGTTTGCAAAGCTGGAAAATGGACATTAAGTTGAGAAATACATGTTTTCCTTTTTGAGAATTACAACATTGTCTTCTATTTTATTTTTTTCCAGACATATTCAAAAGAAAATATTATTATAGAGATTAGTGATCTTAGTATTCTTTATCACAGATCATCACTATTGAAGAACACATATATGCTGCATGCCTGGTCTTAATTCCAAACACCTAAACCCTGCAGTTATTTATATCACTGAGATTATTTAGTCCCCTTTGTAGTAAAATTGTTCATCTTTTCAGGACCAATTTTCTAAAACAGTATGACCCCAACTTGGCTCATTTTTTTGAAAACTAAAATTGGGATTTATCTTCAGAGCTATGCAAAGTCAATTCTTGTGATGTCTTGAAATTGTTTTATACTACAGCAAGAAAAGTGTTTTAGATCATTTCTTAGATGCTTTAACTTACAGCAAATCTTGAACTTCTGTGTGTGAATGCATACACATGCATATATCAATGAATGCTCAAGGTAGGTGCTATGGATATAAAGTCAAACAATGCTGAAAATATAAATAGAAAGATCACTTGAATGCTCCAAAATAAAGCATATGGCACAAACTTGTGTGACAGCATTGAAATATTTGATTTAGAGAATATGTGATATAGATTTTTTGTGGCAAAGGTTTTGTTTTCCCCTGCTATCAATAAATTATCACTAATTTCTTAAAAACCTGTGCATTGTTTTGTTTGCAGGTTTGCTTGCAATTAATTAAAATATAGCATAGGGTTCAGAACAATGGGTTAAACCACTCTGACATCCCATTTCTGAGTGCCAATTTGAATTCCAGCTGCTCTGCTTCTCCCTGTTAATGTGCCTGGGAATCAGGCAATGATGGCCCAAATATTTGGCCCCTGCCACCCACATATGAGACCTTGGTGGAGTTCCTGGCTACTTGGATTTGATCTTGCCTAGCCCTGACTTTCGTAGACATTTCAGAAGCGAACCAGCAAATGCAAGAACACTATGTCTCTTTCTTATCTCTCTCCATCTATTTCTCTTCTGTCACTCAGCATTTTAAATAAATGAAATATCTTAAAAAAGATATGGAATATAAAAGTATGTGACTTACTGGTCTTTGAAGAAGAAATAGCATCTCCGCATGTTTACTAATACAGTCCTAGATGAAACTTCTCAAAGTGTTTTAGGATGCGTACATTCAACAAGAAGCATCATTGAATTAAGTCACTTAAAGTTAAGTAGTGATGTATTGTAGTATGTGTTTTTATTTATTTATTTGACAGGGAAAGATAGGGAGAGAAAGAGAGCATCCCCAAATATCCACAAGAGCTGTAGGGGAAGGTGGAGGAGCAAATTCAGGAAAATGACACTCAATTCAGTCCCTCATATTGCTGTCAAGATCCAATTACATGATCCATTACCATTGCCTCCCAGGAAAATGGAGGGAAATGGAGTCAAGAGCCAGAGTCGAGCGTTGAACTCAACTATTCCCACGTGAGACACGGGAAAGTTTGTTGCTAAATGCCTGCATTTATGCTATCTTTTAGATGGAATATCTCAGGAGAAACTACTTTGTTAAAAATTTATCAAAGAATTTCTAGAACACATTTTTTTTTATAAGTTGGAAACACATGAAATTGGTTTTGGGTGTATTTCAGTGTAAAAATAAAAATAATCAAAATCAACTCTATATTGTACAAGTAATATAATGACATATAAACTTGCAAAATGAACAATTGAATGGAATTTGTTATCATTTTCATTGATTCTATCAGCATTATTTTTATACTATGATAGAAAAAGTTAAAACTAATGATCTCTCAGAAAGGCAACATGCTCATATTTTGTGTCATGTTCTCATTATATCAGAAAGGAGGGGAAGCAACAGACATTGGATTGCAGAGTGTATCTGTATCAGTTTCCCAGGGCTTCCAACACAAGATAACAGATTGGGTAACTTCAACAACAGAAATTTAGTTTCTGAAAATTTTGGAGGCTAGCAGTCTAAGATCAAAGTATCAGCATGGTTGGTTACCTCCGAAGCCACTCTCCATGGCCTGCAGATGGCTATCTTCCTGTTTCTCCAGATGGTCTTCACTCTGTGTGTGTCTGTGTCCTAATTTTCTATTCTTATATGGACACTCAGCATATTGGATTGGGGTCCATTCTAACAACCAAACTTAAACTTAATTATTTAATTAAATACACTTTCTCCACATAAAGTCACTTCTAAGATACAAGGAATTAAATGTGATTTATAGTGGCCCTTAATGGTGATGGTGGGGAATAAAGGATATCAGGTTCTGTTTGGCCAAGAAACCACCTCGCAGAACAGAAATAGCTTACATGGATTTATCATTGCCTATGACTGTGAATACTATCTTTGCCTTCAAATGTGTTTAGGAAATCACACAAAAATCATAAAATATTTGGTGGGAGTGGACCTACTTTTGTTAGTTGATGACTCATGTCATTTTATATACAGTTTGATAAGGCACATAACATGACCCAGCTTCTGAGTTTTCAGGAATAACTGACATATGAGTCCAAACACGATACTGGCAAAAAATAAAATGATGACTTTCATGATTTGTTGACATCTTGTTAGGAAGTATACCATTGTATGAATTTTCTTTATGTTTTATTTTTACACATCTTCTTAATAATTTTAGTCCTGCAAAATGGATGTCACTTCTCTATATATATTCTCAATATCAAAACAAACTTGGGCCAGTGTTGTGCCGTAGTGGGTAAGCCCACTGCCTGCAACACCAACGCCAGTTCGATTTCAGGATGTTCCACTTCCTATCTATCTTCCAACAAATAGCCTGTGGAAAGCTGTGGAAGATGGCCAAGTACTTGGGCTCCTGCACTCAAGTGAGAGACCTGGAAGAAGCTCCTGACTCGTGGTTTTGGTCTGGCCCAGTCCCATACATTGCAGCCATTTGGGAGTGAACAAGTGAATGGTAGATTTCTCTGTCTGTGTCTCCCTCACTTTCTCTCCTTAACCCTGACTTTCAAGTAAATAAACATGAATCTTTGTTGAAAACTTTAATAATAATACTTAATTAAAGTATTAAAATATTTAACATATTTTCATTGTATGCTAAACAAGAAAGCTTTTATATATCTAAATATCGATCAGGTCTAATTGTGTGGTAAATACTGTTCTATGCCAGAGATAGAGATATCATGTTTGCTATCCATATAAATAAGCAGGAATGAAAATAACCATATTTAGTAATAATATTTTTATAATTGAATGCTGACAAAGTTGACTAAACAGAATAAACTTTATAAGATAGCAGAATTAATAAACCTGTATAGATATGGGCAATTCACAAAGTTCATGGAAAGATAAATTTAAAAGGTATGTTGCTTCGGTGCAAAAAATGTTTAGAGAAGGGCCGGCATTGTGGCATAACAGGTAAAGCCACTACCTGCTATGTCAGCATCCCATATGGTCTTGGTTCAAGTCTCAGCTGCTGCACTTTGGTCCAGCTCCCTGCTAATGTGCCTGGGAAAACAGCAAAGATATGGGAGATCGAGAAGAGGCACCTATCTTCTGGCTTTGGTTTGGCCCAGCCCCAGCCATTGTGGCCATTTAAAAAATGCTTGAAGATCACACATTGTTTATTCATTATTCAAATTTCCCAAAAACTTCTGAAGACTCCCTGTATGATGAACATAAAATTAATTAAATTCTGAAGAGCTGTGGTTTTAACAGAAATACAATCCATTTAGGAGTAGTCTGGAGACATTCAAGTTCAAAATAATGATATTTAAAATGAAAATCTACCGTTTGCCTTACTTGGTGAATGACACTAAGGTCACATTAATACGGTCCTCTCAAAGCATGCATTCCATGAACCATGGATGATTATTCAGTTAGTCTTTATTTTAAACAGCAATAATATCAACATCTTAATGACAAGGAAAAGGCATGTAGAATTGTATACTACATAAAGTTAATATGAATGGAAACATATTGATTAAGGTTTTCATGAAGTCTTAAAGCGTTTGAAGCAACTATGCCATGGGAGATGTTGACTTCCATGTAATTGACTTCTCTTTGTTACCAGGTGATGATGAAATGTTTGAAAGGATGCAAATGATAAGAGAGAGTTTCTACTTATTAAACTGCATGTTGTAAAACAGTTTCCCATGAACCTTTTATATTAACTGATGAAGGGTAAAAGAATGTTAAACTGTCTCAAATGAGTTATAAATTTTGTACTGTACACTTAAAAAGGACATCAGAGTATGAGGTATTTTATCATGTGTAGTCTAAAAATGCTAACTTTACCTCACCCTTGGCAATGGAACGCATAAGGACAGTAAATTCAATCAAGTGGAAATTTGTCCTTAGAATTGCCTTTAAGCCTGGAATGACTAAAAATTAATAAAATAGCAATGAGTCTGTTTTGTCAATGGTATGAAATTATATCAAAAACTTCATGGAAAGTGGAATTAAATATATGCCTTTTGGTGCAAAAAAATGAAAACCATTAAGTTGCTTATTCTTAACACTTTATATGAATTTTTTGATACCACCTCACATGTAGTGGAAAAACTCAGGTTATATATAAGAAAGAATACTGGATTCTCACTTTCTTACTTTTGCAAAAGATATTTTTGATGCAACAAACAAATAATTCCCAAATAAAATTCCAACTCAAGTGGCATTAGATTTATTGTTATATGTATAACAATACAACTCTTGTACTTAATTCACAGACTATGAATTTAATATTATGATTATTAATTTGACAGAGATGTACTTAATTTGATCTTATTGTCTGCTAATTTATATGATTAAAAATACATGATGATAGAAAATAGAGACTTATTAAATACTAAACACATAACATTTGAAGTTGTTTTCCAAGTGAATATTTATCTCTGAAAACCTGCATGTGGGCATTTATGGTAGCTTTTTCATGATTGCCAACGACAATTATGAAGACATCAAGGTGTCCTTAATAGGTAAATAGAAAAAAAAGTTATATTTGTTTACAAAGGAATATTACTCAGTGATAAAAAGGAATGAGCTAGGGGCTGGCACTGTGGCATAGCAAGTAAAGCCTCTGCCTGCCATGCCATGCTGGTTGGAGTCCTGGCTGTGAAACGTCCGATCCAGCTCCTTCTCATGTGCCTGGGAAAGCAACAGAAGATGCGCCAGGTGCTTGGGTCCCTGCCACCCATATAGGAGACCTGGAGGAAGCTCCTAGCTCCTGGCTTTGGATCAACCCAGCTCTAGCCATTGCAGCCATTTAAGGAAAGAACCAGTGGATGAAGGACCTCTCTCTGCCTCTGCCTCTGCCTCTCTGTAACTCTGCCTATGAAATAAATAAATAGCACTCTGGCCTCAGAATCAGCCCTTAAGGCATGCGGATCCGGCTGAAAAGCCCATGAGAGTATTTCAGGCATGGAAAGCCAAGACATTCTGGAAAAAAAAAAAAAAAAAAAAAAAGAAAGAAAGAAAAAAAAAAAAAAAAACCTAAATGAAAGAGCTCCGTGAGTGAGATCCCAGTTGAAAGAACTGGGTACCTTTCTCTGAAGGGAGGAGAGAACTTCCACTTTGACTGTGACCTTGTCTAAATATGATCAGAGTCAGTGAACTCAGGGGGCTTCCATAGCCTTGGCAGCTCATGACAAGAGCCTAGGGTGATTACTGAGGACATAAACAAGAGTGTCAATTTGTTAAGTCAACAACAGGAGTCACTGTGCACTTACTCCTCATGTAGGATCTCTGTCCTTAGTGTGCTGTACATTGAGATTTAATGCTATAACTAGTACTCAAACAGTATTTTTCACTTTATGTTTCTGTGTGGGAGCAAACTGTTGAAATCTTTACTTAATGTATGCTAAACTGATCTTCTGTATATAAAGAGAATCAAAAATGAATCTGGATGTGAATGGAAGTGGAGAGGGAGTGGGAAAGTGGAGGGTTGCGGGTGGGAGGGAAGTTATGGGGGGGAAGCCATTGTAATCCATAAGCTGTACTTTGGAAATTTATATTCATTAAATAAAAGTTAAAAAAAATCTTAAAAGAAAAAAAAATGAAATGAGCTATTGTGCCATGGAAATCCATAGAGAAAGTCTAAATGCATATTCCTACATGAAAGAGGGCAATCTGATCAGATTTCATAGTGTGTGATTCAATTTTATAAACGGCTTCAGTAGGCAAAACTACAAGACAGTGAAAAGACCAGTTATTGCTAAGGGTGGGGATAGACAGTATGTGAATAATGAATTTGTGACACATGGGGAATGTTTAGGGCAGTGGAACTGTTGTGATACCATAATGGTTGATATATATCATGCATTTTCTAAAACCCATGTAATGTGTAACACAGTGAACCCTATTGTAAAGTACAGATTTTCATTAATAATATTCTATAAATATCGCCTCACCAATTGTAACAAGGATACTACAGTAATACAAAATGTTAATAGGAGAAGGAAGTTATATGGGAACTCCGTACTTTATCTATAAAACTAAAAGTTTCTAAAAAATAAAATTATGAAATTAAAAGGGAATTGGAGCAGATATTTGGTGATATGGTTTAGATGATAGCTTAGATGTCCCCAAAAACCCACTGGGACTTGGTCTCCGAAGTCTTAATGCTTACACTGTTCATGTTAGTTGTTGAATATATTAAGGGTACAGAATTGATCTTAATATGGCATCTAAGAGGTGGGCCCAGGGGGAGGCCTTAGGATCACTGGGGCATGCTCTAAGAAGGCTGTTGTTTATAAATGCTGAGCTGAATGTAACCTCAAAAAGTATAGTTTGTACCTTCTCTAAATTATTTTATTTATGGAAATAAAATATATAGTAAAGGATTTAGTCATTTTGCAATCTTGTGATTACATTTTATATTTAATATGATTGTTGCTTAATAAATGATTATTAAACTCATTCTGAAAGTAATTCTTTTTTGTAATCACACATTTCCTATTGTAGAAATAGTATGTAAATAATGCAGGTAACTTCTTTATTGCATAAATATATTACTGCCTAAAGGATACATTTTACATGAATAATGCTTTATTTGAAACTGCACTACTTGAGAATAACAGAAAAAGGGAATTGTAGACTAATAACACAAAATCATGTATATTTCCATAGTAGATATTTGCTGAAAAATTAAAGTTTTAATAACTTAAAAATTATTATAGGTTTTATTATGTGAATTTTTGCTTTTTTAATCCGTCTACTGTGGCTATTGTTGGCTATGTACTAGGTGTCATTTTCTTCTTTTAGAGCAACCTTGTGACATATACATGGCTTTAATTTTTACTCTGGTTAATGAAAAAATATTGTATTTCAGCCCACATGATTTCTCTCATTTCTGATGTAAAAGTAACAACTATAGCTGTGGTAAACATCTCTTGATACCTCACTGTCAAGATTGTTCTGTTTAAATTATATTTTCCAAGCACTCTAGACTTCATCATAGATCTTCTCACATTTGAATGTATACATTCATTTTATACACATTTGAATGTATCTATTCATTTATGGCTCCTACAACAATAATCCAAGTTACATGAAGACAAGACTATTGTGCATGTGTGCATTTTCTTTCTATCAAGTTTATGTGCCACATTGCCTGAGACAGAAAGTCTTTCTAATATGGATTGATTAAGTTTCTTTTCATCAAATTTTGTTTAACTTATTCTGAATTGTGTTGTCTCAAAAAAAAAAAAAAAACAGAGGTGTCTTGTGAAAGAGAAAGTTAATAAATAATGAAGTTACTAAGTCATAACTTGTTTTAATACTTTACAAATAGACTTCGTTTTTTTAAGTACATTACTAGCAAACAAACGTGTCCTGTTTTATTCATTTAGCTATCACTCCCCTTGTGATGTCACTTTGACACTTCTCTCATCAATAATTGGAGACTCCTTCCCTTTGTCTTTTATACGTGGAGATGCTCTGAACTCAACAGACTGTAACATGAAATCTCTGTCTCCAAGCTCTTATTTTCTTCCTTTCACACCCATGAGCTGTGAAACTATCCAGTGAACTAGCTTGGTCAGCACCCCCCAGGGTGAGTGGTCATGTGCAAAAGAAACAAATCTTCCAAGCTAAAGCCATTCCAGTTTATCTGACAGCTGACATCTGATCTATAAACCCAACAAATATCAGACTTGTCTGTTCCTTATCTATTAACACCATTGTCCAATCTATACTAAGTATATTCAGTATAATTAATGGATGTTGTTTTAGTTCACTCCCTTTTGGGGATTGCTACAAGAAGCAATACCAACAATCAAAAAATAAAGAAGAGTAATTGTCAAAGAAATATATGTTGAAGAAATATGAGTAGAGGCTGGTGCTGTGGTGTAGCAGGCTTAGCTTTCTCCTGTGGCACAAGCATCCCATATGGGTGCTGTTTCCTGTCCTGGCTACTCCTCTTCCCATCCAGCTCTCTGCTGGAAAAGCAGTGGCAGATGGCCCAAGTGCTTGGGCCCTTACACTTGCATGAGAGACCTGGAAGAAGCTCCTGGCTCGTGCCTTCAGATGTGCCCAGCTCCAGCCATTGTGGCCATTTGAGGAATGAACCAACAGATGGAAGACTCCCTTGCTCTCTCTGTGGCTCTGCCTGTCAAAAAAAAAAAAAAGTAACTTTTTTTAAAAAAAAAATAAATATTAGTAAACCAATTTTATTCTAATATAGTCTGGTTTTAAAGTCATATTTCAGTTGAAAGAATAGTAATTTAATTGCCAAAAGTAATTAAAACCAAGAAAATATTTAATATGTATTTTTGAGTAACATAAAAAGAAAAGTAGTTAATTATTAATATTTAGTAGAACATTTTAACATTCTTAAAAAGTAATAAAACCTGATCTTCCTCAGTGCTATTCACTCCCCCTTCTCACATATTCTTTTCCTCTATGTACGTTCTCTTTCCAAAACTTGTCAAAACTGCTTAAACATTCTGATTAAAGTGTTCAGAGTTGGCAGTAAGACACACTTAGTAAGTTATTCCATATTTTTCATTTAATATTTTGAAGACATTTTTGCAAAAGCAATACATATATTTAGAAATATTTATTTAAAATTCCTCTGGGGCAGGCATTTGGTACAGAGGTTTAAGGTGTCACTTGGGACACCCACATGCCACACTGGAGTGCTAGTGTGGCTGGGGAGCTACATTACCTCTTATACAGCTTCCTGCTAATGCCCATCTTTGGAGGTAGCAGATAGCGTTGGCTCAAGTGCTTGGGCCCTGTCACCCAAGTGGGAAACCTGGGCAGAATTCCAGGCTCCTGGCTTCAGCTTGACCTAGCTCTGGTTGTTGGTAGGCATTTGCAGAGTGAATCAATATGGAAGCTTCCCCACTGCCCCCTTACCTCTTGCCACCATTTTGTCTGGCTTTAAAATAATAGGAAAAATTTCTAAAAAAATTTATTAAAAATATTTCATTGTACACATACAGAAGGAAATAGAGAGGTGGGTTATTTTATTTTTACACCAATGGTGAGATACAGTCTTTCTAATGATAGTAAAATTTCTTTATAAATAAATTTATAACTTGAAAATTCTTATAGAAGTGTATGAATTTTTTCATTTTCATTTGCTGTTATTAGGGCTTGAAATACCTTTTTAACACAAGAATATTTTTGAATGGTTTAAAATGTTTCTTATTTTTTAAAGATTTATTTATTTATTTAAAAGGCAGAGTTACAAAGAGGCAGAGGCAGACAGAGAGAGAGAGAGAGAGAGAGAGAGGGGTCTTCTGTCCACTGGTTCACTCCCCAACTGGCAGCCTCAGCCAGAGCTGAGGTGATCCAAAACCAGGAGCCAGGAGCTTCTTTGGGTCTCCCACACCGGTGCAGGGGCCCAAGGACTTTGAGCCATCTTCTACTGCTTTCCTAGGCCATATCAGAGAGCTGCATCGGAAGTGGAGCAGTCGGGATTCAAACTGCAGGCAGATGCTTTAACGGCTATGCCACAGTGCTGACCCCAAGTTTCTTACCTCACCATAAGCATTCCCAAATGTGGAATATGTCGGTAGAACCTTAAGTGACACTGGATACTTGCCAATAGCTTTTTTAGTGGCTAAACTGTTTAACCTAATTTTTTCTTAATGTTCAGTGCAAAAATCTTGGCAGAAAGGTAATCAAATCATACATACAAAAATAGAATCACCTTGATTCATCAGCTTCCTAAAGAATATAGTCTGTTTAATATCATGGGTTGACTTGGATCATAAACACTGAAATGCATTCAAGAATCATTTCCAAAAAGTATTCATTCAAATTTATGAATTACTTCACTTATGAACAGTTCATGAACTTTAGGAGTATACTTTTATCTTCAAAAGCATGTCTCTTTTGCAAATTATTTTGATAAATGGTGTGTTAAAAAAGGGAAGAAATCAGAACAGTGAAAAAGACCAGTACCCCCATGATATAAGACCAGCCAGGATATTTCTGTGAAAAATCATTCATCAAAGAACATGTGAAATATATTTAACATTATTGTCTTATAAAATATACCCTGTCAACATTATAGATTTACTCAGACTTTTATAACTTCCATGGCATATATTTTCACTGTCTCAATGGCAGAAGAAAATTTTAAAAAATAACTTATCTAAGTATTTTGGATTATTATGCCTTAAATGTCAATCATTTCAAAAATAATTTGTTATATTTTCCTGAAATATTTTTAATATTAAGTACCATTTCTTTGCACAGAACACAGTGAACACATACACACATGCATTTCAGAAATTATATGAGGAAGTGAATTAAAAGCTGTTTATTTTTGTGCAAAATTTTGAAATCCTCTCAGAACATTTTAATAATGTGCATTTTTCATGAACTTTTTGAAGTACTCATATGCTTGGATTTCATTTTTGCACCTAAAATAAACTTACATTTTAATCCTTCAAATTTTTTTGAAGTACTTTCATATAATTAGAGGAACAACCCAAAACAACAATTTTGATTTACATATTTTGTAAAAACTTTACTGTTTTATATGTATAAAATAATAATCATTTTTATGATGAAATTGTGATTATCTGTTCAAATTCTGAGGCAATTTCTTGGGTATCATTAAAGAATAATCTATCACCAACAAAAGAAATTCTGATGATATACATAATAAGCATAAAAATTACATAACAAAATGTGGATTACTTTAAGTATTTTAATCATCACAAAATAATAGAGGTAGACACTAAACTTTCCACACTATAGGTAAGAATCGTAGACACAATTGGGAGCAAGAATCAAATAAAGAAAAGAAAATAATTTAGATAGAAATATCGTTACACTTAGCTGAGTGATTTAATTTCAGGTTTAGAAACTCTTTTTCTCTTCTAGTGACTCAGTAATCTTATCCTCCTTTTGTGAGCTGAAAAATGAAAATAGGAAGCTATTTTACCACATGGGCTAACTGTGAAGATTAAATAAAATACAAAATAGTTAGCAAGGCATTTTAACCATCATTAAATTAAATTTCTAATTAACATTATTGATATCACATAATTTGTATGACTATTTATGTTATGACATCTTTTGCTGCATTAAATAATCAAATTTTTGTTTTCTTGATATTCATGGAGCTCCATGGAAAATATCTTACAATTGTATTCACCCTTTGTTTCAGTATCTACAACTTCTTATATAATCTTGTGTGAACATCACTGCCACCTCATTCTTGTTATTCCTTTATAATTTATTCTTTTTTAGTGATTTAATGTTTAATTAGTCTGATGTCACATTGTAAGGAAATCATATTTATCGTGGAAATAAACCAACTTATCAATAAAGATTTCCTTGGGGCTGGGTTAAAAAAAGGAATCTGATCTCTTGTTACTTTAATATGTCCAAATGTTAGATTTCTAGGGTTAGCATTCCTTCTATCATGTCATTAGGGACACAGGCTTCTCAATTTTGTCTGCCTCATCATTCTAATTATATGCCTCCATGCAAATGGTCAAATAATGGATCATATTCTATTGTGAAGGTCAAGCAGTTGTGAATGGAGGCAAGGTGAGAGAAGGAGGATGCAGGGAGAGGGATTTTTTTTTCTGAGCTGACTCAGCCATCTTTCCAGAGATCTCCTGGAAATCACTTAAAATACTTTTCTTTTTCTTCTCAGTAGTCACCTATTCAGATAGGATGACATAAGTTTTAAAAATGGAATTCTTTTGCTAAATTCATTGACACCTCATATAAATTCAAGAGCTTATTACTAAGAATAAAGGGGAAAAATGAATAGTGGGTAGACCACTAGATGTTCTGTCAGAGTAGAGAAGAAATGACAGAGGATCTGTGCATAGACCAAACACATGCACTACTGACAGCTTTTCTATAAAAAGATTCATGAATCTGTTCTGCTTAGGAGAATTCTATAAAAATTGCAAGTGATATGCTTCTCACACCATGTCTGCTTTAATTTATTCTTTTGGTGAGCTTATCAACCTGTGTGGAACAGAAGGTATAATATTGTGTATCTATAAAGCCATTAGAAAATGTGGCCAAACAAGTCATGATATTATTTTGAGATGTAGTAATCAGCTAAAAAATTCATTTTTGTGTGATCTGGAAGTACGTCTTAAATTTCCTTCCAGGATTATTTTTTCAAGATTTTGGTATTCCAAAGGCAGAGTGATGGAGAGAAAGAGAGAGAGAGACAGACAGAAATCATCCGTCTGCTGGTTCATTCCCCAAGTGCTCACAATAGCCAGGACTGGGCCAGGCCAAAACCATTAGCCTTGAACTTCATCCAGGACCGCCACATGGATGGCAGGGGCCCAAGTACTTGGGCCATCTTCTGCTCCCTTCCCAGGCACATTACCAGGGAGCTGCATAGAACTGGAGCAACTGGGACTAAAACCTGCAAGTGGCTACTTTACCTGTTGTACCACAAAAGCATCCCCGCCTCTACAAATTGTTGGTATTTTTAAAGTAATGTACTACTTTTGCATTTTAAATGAAGCCACATGATAAATGTGATAAATGATAAATCAGATGCCCTGTCCATTCACTCTGAACTACTGCTGCTCATACCTTGCATCAGGTTGTGATGGAAAATACACAAGCATTTTGAGCTCATTTTATTTTCAGTTGATTTGTCCACCAGTGACTTATTATTCTGTTTTTAAGACTTATTTATTTATTTGAAAGTAATAAATCACACACACACAAACACACACATACACACACACTCACACAGATTTTCCATTCTCTGGTTCAATCCCCAAATGGCTTCAATGGCCAGGGCTTTGCCAGACTGAAGCCAGGAGCTAGGAGCACCTCTCAGGACTCCCACATGTGTGCAGCGACCCAAGGAGTTGGGCCATCCTCTGCTGCCTTCCCAGGTGCACCAGTAGGGAGCTAGTTAGGAAATAGAGCAGCCAGAACTCGAATTGACCCCCAAAATGGATGCTGGCAGTGCAGGTGCAAGTTTAAATTCCTATGCCACAGCACCAGCCCCTGACTTGCTATACTTAACAGATTTGGAAATTCTAAACTGCCTCCTTATCAAGGACATAATTTTTGGTTTTTGTAAATTTAAATTAAATAAGCTCTTTGACTCAGGTATATACTCACACAAGTTCTTGCTTGAACATTCCTGGATAGTCCTTGAATTTGTTGCCAAAAGATAGATCAATCAATACATAGATCAGTTTATTCATTGATCTATAAATATATAATTTTTACCACATTATTACAATAAACCAATAATTGCAAGTAATCCAATATTTAAAAGCTGTTAAGATCACTACTGGAATAATGAAATTATTCCTTACTTCCTGCATTCTAAGAAGGAAGAAAACCATGAGAATGGCTGTAGAGTTCTAATAAATGACACAGATTCCTTATTTTGTAGGCTTTAGATTCTAGCTGTGGTGAGTACAAAATAAGAAAACAAATATTTAGACAAGTCCATCTGAAGCAGAACAATGAGCAAACAGCACACATTTAGCATGCTTAAGATTATAGGGTAAGAAATGGCTTCTGCTATGGTTTAGATATGATTTGAGTGTGTTCCTCAGGTTTTCATGTATTGGAAACTTGTTCCTAAGTGTGGTGATGTGGAACATGTGGGAATTTTTGACAGGTGCAGCATATTGCAAGATTATTGGGTCATTGAGGATTCTGCCCTCAGAAGGAATTAATGCAGTTCTTGTGGGACCCAAGTTAGTTCCCACAAGACAATATGTTATAAAAGGACAAGACTGGTTTCTCCCTGCCTCTGGTTTCCTTGTGATATCTCATTCATACATATGATCATGCCATTGTGATGACGCAATTAGGTCCTTACCGTGGGTGAGCTAATGCCATCCTTGAGCCTCAAAAACTGTGAGCTAAATAAACTTTACAAATTATTCTGTAGGTATTTTTGTAATAATGAAAATAGACTAATGTAGTCTCACAATAGGTTAGCATTTGAGATAGCATCTCAAAATGTGGGCATTTGGGAAGCCAACCAGTAGATGAGAATTATCATTCTCTATCTATCCGTATCTATTTCTTGCTGCTGGTCTCTTTGCCTTTCAAATATAATTAATTAAAAAATAAATTTAAAAACATAAATTGAAGGTTTGTTTTATAATAAACAAAAAGATAGACATTGAAATCATCAAATGTACAACTTCAAGATACTGATCTACTGATATGCAAGTGCTACTAACAATCTACACTGAAAAGGTAACTTATATGACCATTTTCAATAAGAACACTAAAGCATGTAGAAGACCATTGGTTGATGTTCTGTCATGTGAGTCCAGAAATAAAGCTGTCAATGTAGAATAAAGAAAACCTCATAAGTTATGATTTCATAAATGTGTAGAAAGATGGAAGGAAAGATATAAAATTATGCAGAACAACATACACAAAACAATTGGTCAGTATAGCACACATAATGTATAAAAAGTCAAAAGACACTAGCATGAGTAAATTGTAGCATACATTATGTATAAAAAGTCAAAAGACACTAGCACGAGTAAATTATAGCATATGATTGATATACCAATTATTTATTTAAAAACAGGGAGTATGAACATGGAACACTAAAATAGTTAATGAGTAACAACTCATGAATTATCTGAACTTCCACAGTAAATAGTTTAGTTCAAATATTATGGGGCTGTTCACTGACTTTACCAGACATCCAATATCCATTTTTGAAAGAAATATCATTTTCCTAGGCTTTAAGGGGAAATGCACTTGAAAAAGCACAGTAGAAAAACAATTGCTTATCTAACTGATTACATACTCAAGATAGCATGGTACTTCTCGTGATCATGGTACCTCCCTTGCCAGGTAAGGATAACTTGGTACTTCTCAGTGTATTATTGCCCTCCTCTATTTTAATATCCTCATTGGCTCATTCAGGAACAAAAATGAAGTAATGCCTAGCACAGTATAAAAAGTGATCAATAAATGTTTATAAGATTTTTTAATAAATTTTATTAGCTTTACAAGACATTTCTTTTTTTTAACTTTTATTTAATGAATATAAATTTCCAAAGTACAGCTTATGGATTACAATGGCTTGCCCCCCCCCCCCCATAACTTCCCTCCCACCCACAACCTCATACAAGGCATTTCTGTTGGGCAGTCATCCTTTGCTGCAATATGTTCAATCAGGAAATTTATTCACAGGTAATTGGCCTTTCCAAGATATTTAACTTATTTCAGAAACAAAATAAACTTGGTTATTTTTTCCTAAGGCATGTGTCTTACTCTTCACTTTCACTTGAATTTTTCTATCTTCTGAGGTGTTAAACAAGCAAACACACTTGTTCTTCAAATCTCTTTAAGTTTACTTTCTGGGAACATAGTCATTGTATTTGCTAAGCTTCCATTCCCATTCTGCTTTTTTGAAATTTTAACTCTTAGTTCCTTGTAAATTGTGTGTAGATTATATTATACAATTTTCCTGGGTACACAGAATTGAATGAGGAGTTTTCATCATCTTTGTCAATTCCTCTGCCTTTTTTTAAACTTTTATTTAATGAATATAAAATTCCTCTGTCTTTTACAGTGAAGAATCATTCCTAATTAGCAAGTGTCTGGTTGCTTCAGGTACCTGTTACCATCAAGTTTTGCATCTTGGCTACAAAAACTGTTTCTAGAAGAGAGCCTGACTACTTTTGGTTATTGCTGGATAAGGAACAATTAACTGTTTCCCTTAATCTAACTGATTTTTCCCAGTGTGATAATAGATTTATAGCAAATTTGTTTTGGTCTATATATTCCTGAGCATATACTTTTAAGAGTAACTATATTTTTCTCTGGTTAGCCTAAAATTTTTAAATATATGAAAAGGGCATTATATACCACAAAGTTTCTGTTGACAGCAAAGCAACTGTTTACCACTCCATAACTCGGAACTTATCCTTAGCCAAAAGATTACTTTTCAGGGTGATCCAGCACCTACCTTTTTGTTCCAGGTGAATTAAGACAGCAAATATGGACAATCGTTCAGCCAGCTCCTCTGTTTCTCCATGGTAGGTATGCTGAGTTGAGAATTGTCAGACTTGTAGTTCTCCATGGCTGAAGTTCTATGACTGGGGAGAGGTCAATCCTGACCAAAGACCAAATTAAGTGTATGACATAGACTCACACTGATCTTGAGCATCATTGGAAGGGGATAGGAAACTGAGCCACCTGGTATCTGGCTTTCTGCCCTGAGCTGAGAAAGCAGAGACCACAAGACAAACAAGTGGGAGCACATGCAGCACTTGTTAGGAAGGTTCCAAGTGTTTCTGACAATGTTGAACTTTACCACAGGCCTGGGCTCCTCCGAAACAGAAACCATCAAAAAATATTCTCAGGGTTCAGCACTGACACATAGGAGATAAAGCTGCTGCTTGCAGTGCCAGCAACCCATATTGGTGTCAGTTCAAGTCTTGGCTGCTCAGCTTCCCATTCAACTCCCTGTTAATGTGGTCAGGAAAGCAGCGGGAGATGACCCAAATAAGTGGGTCCCTGCACCCATATGGGAGACCTGGTGGAAGCTCCTGGCTCTTAGTTTCAACCTGGCCAAGTCCTGGCTGCTGTGGCCATTTGGGGAGTGAACCAGCAGATATTACCTATGTGAAAGCCAATGACTCTCCACATTCCCATTGTTCATCTCATAAACAGTAAAACTGTTTGTCTTCACTGACCAGTCTGGACAAACTGCTCTCTTGCCAGACCAAACTTGAGTCAGATGCATTAGTTTCTGCATTCTTTTCTTTATTACAATGAAATATCTGAGCTAACTGATAAATGAAGTGATAGAGGCACACATACAAAAGCCTCATGGCAGACAGCAGGGAGTCTGTGGAGGGTGGATCAAATGGTAAGCCAGGAACCAGGTAGAGACTGGGTGAGGCAAAACTCAGGCTTTATGACAACACTTTCATGAGAACTACTTTCCAAGTTACACCCATAGTGACCTAAGGATCTCCAACCAAGACCCAGCTCCTTAAGTTTCTACCACATACCAGTGATACCACCCAGGAGAACAAGTGCTTATTTAACACAGAAGTCTCTGTAGGGCATTAGACATCCAAATAATGACATCAAGCTTCTCTCCTGATTGGAGGGTGGGGGTGGGGTGAGGGAAAGGGAGAGACAGAGAGGAGATGGAGAGAAAAAGAAGAAAGAGAGAGAGAGAGAGAGAGAGAGAGAGAGAGGAAGGGAGGGAGGGAGGAAGGAAGGAAGGAAGGAAGGAAGGAAGGAAGGAAGGAAGGAAGGAAGGAAGGAAATTTGCTGCTTTCTACCTAAGTGTCCAAAATTGCCATGGCAGGAGATACAAGGAATGCAATCCAAGGCTGCCATGTGGATGACAGGAACTCAATTACTTGAACCATCGCTGCTATTTCCAAGTATCTGAATTGTTGCGGAAAGGGAATTGAGCCAGGAATCACACACAGACACTCTGATGTGGTGCACGATGTTGCTTGGGCTAGGCTAAACACCCACTCCTGTACCTTCTTTTGATCATTGTCATACTCAATAACTTTGTGAACAAGCTGAACTACCTCATGGAAATAAATATCCTCTCATCAACCGTCCATCATAACACCACTCATTTAACATCTCCACACCCATTTACCTCTTGCTTTGTTTACTGCTCCCTGCAAAAGATAAGCCTTCCTCCCATGTCATCTGATACACTGACAGATACCCTGGTTGGAGGTTCTCCATACTGCAAGTTATTCTTCACCTATTACTAAAGTCTCCTGGCCTCATTATGATAGTCTCTTTCCCGACTATAAAACTCTTTTTGAATAAAATTTCTCCACAATTATAGAACTTTTAACTTAATACACTCTCAAGAGCTAGACTGAGGGATAAAGTAAAAGAGTTCCCTTTTTCCTAATATTTCAAAGACATAAGACTTTTTGTTATATCTCACAACAACTATGAGAGAGCAAGATTGAAAATAAGATTGAATTGAGAATGAAAAGACCAATCCTGTTTAAATCATTACATCATCCTGATATACTTGATTGTACTGAATTCATTTTTCCAATTTTTTTCAATTAAAAAAGAAAAGGATAGTTAAGTTTCCTGGATAACACAAGAATTCTGTTGTTCTGGTTTGGGTGTTGAATGACACCCACAGGTTCATGCTTTGAAGGCTGGGTTCCCAAGTGGTACAATTGAAGTGGTAGAAACTTTTCAGGTGGCTGATGAGGGTACAGTGGGATACTCATCAAAAGAAAGCTTAAAAAGTTACATTAAAAGGTATTTTCTGATATCTGAGTATAGTGTGAGAAAACATGTGAACCATCTATATATACCGAATTTGAACATTTTATAAATCGTTTTCTGAATTCCTCAACCTAGCATTTTATATATTTTACTTATTATTCTGTTTGCTTTCATTTTTTTCTTTTCCTGATGGTATAAACATCATATTCTTTCTAGACAATTGCTCATTACCAAGATGACTAGTAAAACAATAACGCTTTCTGTGAAAATCAACTTATTCGTTTAAGGAAAAAGACATAAAGGAATCCTGCCTGTGTTGTCACGTTCTCAGTAACTTCCCCTTGATATCTTGTGCCCTTTGTTTCACATAATTTGTCTAGATTGTTTTGGAGGTATTATTTCCTTTTTTTTTTTTTTTTACTAGTTAGATTTTTTTTGGCACTAGACTGCTGTGTACTTTCCAATAATAAGATGATTTAGATTTTTTAAAGATTTATTTATTTATTTGAAAGAGTTACACAGAGAGAAGAGAGGCAGAATGAGCGAGATCTTGCATGTGATGGTTCACTCTCCAATTGACAGCAACGGTTGGAGCTGCACCAGTCTGAAGCTAGGAGCCAGGAGCTTCTTTTGGGTCTCCCACGCAGGTGCAGGGGCCTAAGGATTGGGTCATTCTCCACTGCTTTCCCAGGCCATAGCAGAGAGCTGGATCGGAAGTGAAGCAGCCGGATCTCAAACTGGCGCCCATATGGGATGCCGATGCTTCAGGCCAGGGCATTAACCCACTGCATCACAGCGCGGAGTCCAAATTATTTAGATCTTTAAATGCTTTTCATAAACAAACATCAGGAAAAAATTTTAGTACTGTGATCTCAAGATCCTCAGGACCACATGAGGCTTAGTGTTTTTTTTAGACTTCTATTTTCATAAAAGTAGAGTATAACATGGTTTGATAGTATTCACAGCACTATTTTCTCACTGAAGTTCTTTTCATGTCTTGTAAATTGTTCTTCATCTACAGAACTACACTTCTTGATTATGTATGAATGCAACTATATGGTAAAATGCAGTTACAATGCCAAACAACCTATGTTGCAATAGGTTAGACTCTACAGAAAAAAAAAATATTTTTCTGAAAGTCCAATCTTGCCAGGCATATATTATACAGGTCCAAATGTCAGCATGAGGTAATTCATGCTGGTAATTATCTATATGGGAAGGAAATAGAACACTATTGTTTGTTATAGAAATTCGCCAGGAAAACCCTGGTTTTTAACATATGATGTCAAAATATGAATTTATTTAGGATAGAAAACTTACAGTCATCACTGGTAGAGAAATAAAGTGGGTGGTCAGAAGGAAGGTTGCATCTGATTGCAGAGGCTGGGAGAAGTCATGTTGAGACAAGGCCATGTCAGAAGCAAAATCCGCCTTCAAAAGCACATGAAAGTGTGGTTATACGACTATACAAAATGAGCTAATGACAAGTGAAAGAGAAAGATCAGAGAAGGAGAAAATGTGTTCTTAAAGGCAAAATATGAGGGAATAGCTATAGAAAGCACAGGTCAGACAATGTCTATGCCCACTAAATCGCAGAGTGCACTTGTCAGACGTGACTATGTTTGTCAATTAATTGTAGACAATGAAAAGTTTGAGACAAAAACAAAAACATTTCCCTGAGGGACACAAAAAGCCCTGAGGCATAAATGGCAGAGCTCAAGCTCTGAACTTTTCTGAAGATGATCTTTTCTCTACCTATTAATCTTTCTTAGAAATATTCACCTGGAGAGGAAAAATGCTTTTTCTCTCATCACAAAAGAAGCAAGCCTTTGAAATCCAGTCTTTGTTCTTCACAATGTAGACTTGTATAATGTACAAAGAATTTCCTCTGAAGCCCATAAACAAAAGAATGCCTTGCTGTACACAAGTTATCTGTTTAGCAAGAGCCCTTTCTTCCCCTCCTCTATCCAGACTGAAAGTGCTTCAACACGCCACAAAACTAATATATAATCACTGCTACAATTGGCCGCATCCCCACTGCGATTTTGGGAAAAGCACACAGCATTATGTTAACACAGCCTCCCCTAGCTTATAGGAAGTTTGTTAGGTATTATTTGTTTATTTTCTTTTTAAATATATGCAAGATTTTGTTTTCAGTAAGTTATACATGTCATTTTATGCTGTCGTTTTGAAAATGAGATGTGAAAATACACCCATAATTCAAATAATTGAACCATACTACCTGAAGTATAAATGCTGGTCAAAAGCGATGCTTTATACCAAAATATTTTCTGTACATTTCAAATTGTGGAAAGAAATTTTACTTTTGAGAAAGATACAGCATTACTGTTATGTTAAAAGTTCTGATATTCTCATGTTTAAAGCATTTTATTCTTTATAACTTTGCCCATGGCTGTTTTTAATAATCCTTGTTTCCTTCGGAAAAACCTTTCCAATTGTGAAGACTTATTTCTCTTCCCTTACTGAAATTCTTTAAAATAGAAAAAAAAATGCCCTCTGAAAATTTCTGAGGACCAAGTATCCAACACAGAAATGATCCATTCTGAACTGTGCCTCTATTTCAGACCACCATTACCTGTAACATCTGCTGGACAAGGAAATAGAGGTAAAGATAATACTATGCTGCCAGCGCCGCGGCTCACTAGGCTAATCCTCCGCTTTGTGGCGCCGGCACACCAGGTTCTAGTCCTGGTCTGGGCGACGGAGTCTGTCCCGGTTGCCCCTCTTCCAGGCCAGTTCTCTGCTATGGCCCGGGAAGGCAGTGGAGGATGGCCCAAGTGCTTGGGCCCTGCACCCCATGGGAGACCAGGAGAAGCACCTGGCTCCTGCCTTCGGATCAGCGCGGTGCACCAGCTGCAGCACGCCGGCCCCAGCGGCCATTGGAGGGTGAACCCACAGCAAAGGAAGACCTTTCTCTCTGTCTCTCTCTCTCACTGTCCACTCTGCCTGGAAAAAAAAAAAAAAAAAAAGATAATACTATGTTAACTCTTAGAAGATGAGTCTAGTCAATTTCACTGTCAGTTTTTTTTTTTTTTTTTTTTTCCAGGCAGAGTGGACAGTGAGAGAGAGAGACAGAGAGAAAGGTCTTCCTTTTGCCGTTGGTTCACCCTCCAATTGCCGCCACAGCCTGCGCGCTGCGGCCGGCTCACTGCGCTGATCCGAAGGCAAGAGCCAGGTGCTTCTCCTGGTCTCCCATGGGGTGCAGGGCCCAAGCACTTGGGCCATCCTCCACTGCACTCCCGTGCCACAGCAGAGAGCTGGCCTAGAAGAGGGGCAACCGGGATAGAATCCGGCACTCCGACCGGGACTAGAACCTGGTGTTGGCGCCGCAAGGCGGAGGATTAGCCTATTGAGCCGCGGCGCCAGCCCACTGCCATTTTTTTTTTTTTTTTTGAAGATTTTATTTATTTCTTTGAGAGGCAGAGTTACAGACAGAGAGAGGGAAAGATAGAGAGAAAGGTCTTGCATGTGCTGATTCACTCCCAAAAGGACTACAAACCAGGAGCCAGGAGCTGCTTCTGGGTCTCCTGTTCTAGTGCCGAGGCCAAAGCACTTGGGCCATCTTCCACTTCTTTTCCAGGCTACCAGTAGAGAGCTATATCACAAGGGGAGCAGTTGGGAAATGAACCAGTGCCAATATTGAGATGTGGTGGATAGGTTTAAGGAAACTGTACCCATGATTCTGATGCACCTAAAAAGTTACATTGCCTTGATTTAATTCTTGAAATATGGTGTTCATATTTATAAAATGAAGCAAAATATTAGTTGCTGCATTGATGTGGACAAAATCATAAATTTTTCCATAAGCTGTGAGAGTAGACTGTAACTCAGACACACATACAAGTTGCAGCAGTAAAGGAAAACATTTTACTGATTAAAGATATGTAAACATTACCTTGGACTATAGGGGGTTTAATTGAACCAGGACTTACCAATAGGTAGCTAAACCATCACTAACCTAGAAAATATAAACAATAAAAAATTTGAAAAAGGAACAAAGAAGGCAAAATATCATAGAAAACATTGACTACAGCACTGTTCAGACATAAGTATTTGGTACAGTGGTAAAGAAGTCCTTTTAATAACTATATGCCATATCAGAGTGAGAAATTCAAATTCTGGCTTTGCTGCCAATCCCAGATTCCTGCTAATAGAGGTGGTACTTCAAAAATTTGAGTCTCTGCCACCCAAGTGGTAGACTTGGAGTTATTTGTAAAAGTCAGCCAGCACATGGGGACTCTCTCTCTCTCTCTGTAAATAATTAAGAAAATAGAGATAATTCAACTAGTCATACAAGCAAAGAAGTAACACTACTACCAATTACCACCACCTACCCAGGTTGTGGGGGGAGGGCAATTTTCAACAACAACAAAAAAACATGGAGGTCACAAATAGGAAATTATAACCCATAGAAATATGCCTACAAAAATTGAAGAAGACCATGTAAATTGGTTTGGAAGAGACTTGGATATAGAATTTATCTGAGAATGACTTCAAAGCAACCATTATAAATATCTTCAAAGAAGTAAAGGTGTACCTCTAAAGAAGTAAAGGGAAATATTGTTACACTATTTCATCAAAGAAATAACAGGAATAAAGAGATAAAAATTACCAATAACCCAATTTAAACTCTAGAGATGAAAATTATAACTGTGAAAACATTTACTAAAATGGTTCAGCCCTAAATATGATCCAACAGATAAAAGATCTAGCAAGACTGAAGAGAGACCAATGCTGATTAAGTCAAAAGGAACAGAAAAAAATGCACAAAAATTAAGCTTCAGAGAAACATGGAATACCATCAAGTTTATAAATGTATGTTTACAGGAATGCAACAAGAAAGTAAGACATAGACTGTGATAGAAAAATATTAAATGAAATAGTGGTTAAAATTTCCTAAACTTGAATAAGAATATCACTTTACACATCATAGCCTATTTTCTTAATCCAAAACCTGAGATTGGGTAATATTACCCATTTTTATTTGATTCATAGTTCTAGAGGCCTGGTAATACAAGAGCTTGACTAAATCATTAGTGAAGGGAAGAGAGAGTAAGAGCAAGAAAAGATTGCCTTACTCACCTTTATAACAAATCCATCCTTAATATAAATAACCTTTAGAATCAAACAGCTCTGAGTATATGAGAAACTCATGATGTGATCTCTTCCTTGAATAGCTGTAAAGAGAAGCACTAGTAATAAGAGTCTAGTGTTCATGAAAGTGTATTCGCCCAAACAAGCACACAAAAATACATGCACACACAAGCAGCCTGCTTTCTTTTGTTTTTCATAGTTATACAGGTATGATAGAATTTCATAAAGCTAAATCTCAGAATCAGAAAGATGCATGGAACCCACCTTCGAATCCATGTTCATTATAATGGAAATATAGAGAAATCTAACAATATAGAGATATCAGAACATACACACCAGGCTGAAGTTTGGTTAATAAAAATGGTGCCTTTTGTAACTCTACAAGTAATTCATTAAATGAGTTAAACATAGTAAAAATTAGGCAAATATTGTAAATGCACAATTAGAATTTGGACCATGGACTAGGAGTTGCTATAGAAATAACAGAGTCAAGACAACCCAAATTCCTACTGAACATGTGTTATTTATTGCTTGTTCACCTCTGTTTTTCATTCATTTCTCTTATTCAGACTAAGTGACAAGTTATCTATATTTTTTTTGAGTTCTATAGGAAATTATGCATGTAAAGTAGTGTCTACAGTATCTGAGGTGTGGTTAGATAGGTTATAATTCTTTTGTGGGAAACTATTAATATAAAAGATTGGAAGAAAAAATAAAAGGACTTGCGCGCCAGCAAAAGAATTACAAAAGTTAAAGCCCAGGTACCTAGATTAAATAAAAAAAAAAGAAAACAAATCACCAAAAGAGACCTGGAAATGGTGTTCAGTCACAAAAACACAGAAAGACAAATAGATTGCAGAACACTAAAAGAAAGGAGGTGTTTATCCAGAGATGTGTTCTAGAACAATGTCCCTTTTCATATTTTAGGGGAGGGTCAAGACTTGGATTTTTCTAAAGCTGTTGTCACGTTCACATGACAGAATACTTTTCAGACTCAGTCTACAAGAGCTGAGCTGAGCAACAATTGAGAGCCATGTGGTTCCTGATCATCAGGGATGGAATGACTGGCCATGGCTTCCGGAGTCAAGAGTAAGAATGACTCATTCCTTTGGTGCAATCAAAAGAGCTTGTGACTGTTGGGAGCAACTGGGACTAGACTAAGTTACTGGAATTAAGACTTATTCTATGCATCTGCTCTCCCACAATATGGCGCTGGGAGAGGAGGAAACAGCTTCTACACAGCTGCCCCCAGTTCAACCAATAAACAGCAGGACCTGCTCCTGATTGGAGGAGAGCAGTGTACTCGGCGTGTGGGTAGCAGAGTTGGGATTGGTGGAAGAGGACTATAAAGGAGGAGAGAGACAACATGCACCAGGAACATCTAAGGGGAACACCTGTGCAGCCCCTGAGAGAGCTGGCCGGCGGTGTGCCGCTCCCCTGCAGAAGTGGGGAAGGTGGCAGGGGGAACCGCCCTTCCACGGAGGTGGAAGGGAAGGTAGCCAACCCGGGAAGAACCAGGAGCAAACCCGGGAAGGGCCGAGCAGACGAAAGAACAACACAGGGTCCTGTGTCATTCCTCCACGAAGACGGGGAGCGACATAATGGTGCCGTGACTCGGATATGAAGCCTAGGCAGGGTTTAGTGTCGTTCCTCCATGAAGAGGGGGAGCGACATGTGACTCCAGCAACACCAGCTTTGTTTCTCTCTGGTTTATTTACTTTAATACTGGATATACACAGGGATTTAACAGAGTTCTGAGAAGAACAGAATGATTAATGGAATCAACTCACTGAGTTATGAAGAAAGATTGCAGGAACAGAAACTGTATTGTTTAGTTAAGCATCAGTTGTCTAAAGATATGCTAATAGTCTTCAAGTACATGAAAGGTGAAGATAATAATTGATCCTTCATGTGTAAATTAAAGCTACTAGCTCATCAGCATTAGAACATGTGTATAAGGTTATTTTTCTCTATAGTGGAGGGTGTTTTAATAATTTTATACACCTTCTTTGTTTAATCTCATTCATGACCCATAGTACTCATGGAATGAGCTAGGATTAATGGCTCCATTTATAAAAGAAAAACAAATAAACAAGCTAATGTTAAAATTCAATTTTTGTTCTTACACTGTTTACTTTTATTTTTTGCCAGACTAATTGATTCTCCAATTCTCTTATTCTCTGGCAGCAATGGGATTCAAAATTCAAATCAATTTTTACACCAGTTACCTGGAGTTAGTGTAGATCCCAGAAAGTTAAAAGGGCTCAGTCCTAAAAGATTATCTTTGCTTGGGATAACAGTTGTAACTCTGGGCCATCTGTATTTTGGTAGCATGACTATAAATCCTATGTTGTCACAATTCCTCCTGAAGTTTCATAATTTGCTAGAACTGCTCACAAAAGTCAGGAAAGCGTTGTACTTACATTTCGCCACTTATCATAAAGGATAAGATTCCACAACAGCCATAACTAGGAGTTGCACAGGGGGGAGAATGGAGCGCTCATGCCCTTTCTGGAGCAGAACGTTAATTTGTTCTCCCACACAGAGACTCCCAAGTTTCACTCATCAGACGTGGGTGATTGACGCGAACTCCAGCTCTTCTTTAGTCCCTGGAGTTTACAGATTGAGCCTGAACACTTCTCATTCCAAAATTCTAGATTAACTTTTGTGGGCAGTTTACTCTGCAGCTATCAAGAAGTGCACTCAGATTTGTCTCATTAGAAAAAACAAACAAACAAACAAAAAAAAAAAAACAAAAAAAATTCCTATCACCTTTAGCACTAAGGAAATTACTAGGATGATATGAGCTGTGTGCAAGGGAGTAATGACAAATATATATTTTTTTTTCCAATACCATAAATATATATAAACCCAATGAATTATATTATCACAAACCATGTGAACTATTAAGTCATAAACAAGTGTACAACACATAAAAGTAACCCTATGCTGTTGTGGCTCCATTGTATACCCTCAACTTTGTCGAGACCAGTCCTGAAGTCGACTTCTTTACTAGCTACAGGTCCCTGAATTTTGACTTGTCCCAACCTTGAGCCATCACTGAGATGCACATTATAACCTCTCATTAGCTTAAAGCAAGATTCAGCTGACCACAGGAGACAACTTAGCTGTCATATGAAGCCTGTCAATGTTATCTACTGACTATCCCTGGTTGCCCAAACTCCCAATAAACATTTCTGCAAATATTTCTTTTATTATCTCAATAACAAAGTTTTTATGCTGGATTTTGATAAATTTTTAATTAAATAATGAACTTGGGCAATGCAAAATAGACAAATAACTGAATTTATGAGGGTGTTTTTATAAGGTATTTTCAATTAACTAACTTGTAGAGTGAAAAAAAAAAAAAACAAGGAAAAAACCTTCAATTTAAAAATGTCTTCTGGCTGTATGTCAAGAAATATTTTTTAAACGATGTTACTTTATGAGTGCTCGTGTATATACAACTATTCTTATCTCATTTGAATAAATGTATAATTTAGTCCATTTTCAAAATGACATATCTAATTTTTATTGAAGAATAAATACAACATTCTTCACCACATTCATGTCATTCTTATGCAAGCACGATGCTGCCCTTGCCTGTATCATTTCAATTTTAGTACATATGCTACCATGGCATAAACATCCAATCTTATTATCATTAGAAGACTATTCTGAGGGGCCAGCGCTGTGGCACAGCGGGTTAATGCCCTGGCCTGCAGCACCAGTATCCCATGTGGGCACCAGTTATAGACCTGGCTGCTCCACTTCCTGTCCAGCTCTCTGCTATTGCCTGGGAAAGCAGCAGGAGATGGCCCTAGTCCTTGGGCTCCTGCACCCACGTGGGATACCTGGAGGAAGCTCCTAGCTCCCAGGCTCCTGGCTTTGGATCAGAGCAGCTCTGGCGGTTGCAGCCAATTGGGGAGTGAACCATCGAATAGAAGACCTCTCTCTCTCTCTCTCTCTCTCTCTGTCTTCTCTCTCTCTGTAACTCTGACTTTCAAGTAAAATAAATAAATCTTAAAAAAAGAAGACTATTTTGAATCAGTAGCTCCACTATTCAGCAACTACATTTAGAAGAGCGTGATTCTCCTCTTCAAAATAGTAAGAATTCTTGTGTTACCCTACAAACTCATAACAATATAAAAGCAAACAAACAAACCAACCCCTTATTTCATAAAAGGTGACTTTTTTTTTTGTCAAGGAAAGTTTGTGTTATAAAACAGTAGATGATAGAACACCATACCCTATGTTATTATAGCTTTGTACCAATTGACCAATCTCTTATTTTGTCATTTCTCCTTAATTCACATTTTTTTACTTGCTACTCCATTGAGATCCATTTTTTTCTTTAATCAGATTTATATGGAGAGAGGAAGACACACACACACTCTCTCTCCCACACACACAAACACACACAAAAGAGAGAGAGAGAGAGAGAGAGAGAGAGAGAGAAATCTTTGATCCACTTCTATCCAAATGTCCACAATGACCAGGGCTGGGCCAGGCTGAAGCCAGGAGCCAGGAGTCCCTTCCAGGTCTCCCACTTGGGTGCAAGAATCCAAGGACATTGGGCCATCTTCCTCTATTTTCTCAGGCACATTGGCAAGGAGCTTGATAGGAAGTAGGGCAACCCGGACTCAAACTAGTGCCCATATGGGATGCTGGTTTTGCATGCTGCAGATTTACCCACTAAACCACAAAGCTGGCCCTGAGATACAATTCTTTAGATTTCATATTTAAAGAGATAACATAACATAATGTTGGATACATTCTGTGTTGAATATTTTAAAATAGTTAGGAGAGAGGATTTTAAACCTTTGTACATAAAGTAGTGAATGTACTAAATAATAGAAATGCTAAATATCCTGATTTGACCAGCATATAATGCATACATTAAACCATCTCATTGTATTCCATATAATGTGTAATTATTATGTGCCAATTAAAACAAATTTTGATTAAAAATGTTAACTTTAGAAGAATATTAGTTTTATATATATACACACACACACACACACACAGGGAGAGAGACAGAGAGACAGATATCTAGGTACTTTATTTTTTTTTTTTTATTTTTTTATTTTTTTTGACAGGCAGAGTGGACAGTGAGAGAGAGAGACAGAGAGAAAGGTCTTCCTTTGCCGTTCGTTCACCCTCCAATGGCCGCCGCGGCCCGCGCGCTGCAGCCGGCGCACCGCGCTGATCCGATGGCAGGAGCCAGGAGCCAGGAGCCAGGTGCTTCTCCTGGTCTCCCATTGGGTGCAGGGTCCAAGCACCTGGGCCATCCTCCACTGCACTCCCGGGCCACAGCAGAGGGCTGGCCTGGAAGAGGGGCAACCGGGACAGAATCCGGAGCCCCGACCGGGACTAGAACCCGGTGTGCCGGCGCCGCTAGGCGAAGGATTAGCCTAGTGAGCCGCGGCGCCGGCCTGGTACTTTATTTTAATACCAACATACTAAATAAATATTAGAAAATGATTTCTTGAAAAATAAATGTATTAAGTAAACAAATATATTTTCTGGTAGTAATATTGGTGTAGTAACAACAGGAAATTTCAGACAAGCCTTAAAAATGCAAAAGAAATAAAAACTCATCAGTTTTTTTGTGTTTTTTAATATTATTATATTTTTGAAACAATTCTTTTCTAAACAAAAGTGCTCCACTATATAGGAAATCCATATTGCCATTTTTGACTGAGTAAGCTGTTATGTATTATTTATATTAAAACAATAATGTCTTAATAGTAGTAGAAAATCTGGAATCCAAATTGATAATTGACAAATAACTTAAAAACAATATGTTCATGCATTTGTCTTTTATTTCATTGTATAATGAAATGTAATGCATGAACAATGAACAGAGAAAAAAAGTTGTGTAAGTTTTTAAAATGTTTATAAATATCAGTGGGGTGTATGGGAAATCTGGCCATGACATCTGTTACCCCTTGGTCATGAGCACTGACTCAGCCTATCTGTTTAGAAGGTGGGTGTCTTCCTCCTTCCTCCTGGGTGCATGTGTCTCTCTCCAGGCTGGCCCCTCAGATAAAGGGTCTGACATTTCTTGATAGAGTACTATTTTTCTGTCAATAGTGTTTGTGATAAATTAATAAAACCCAACAATAAAAAAATACACAACAGTCAACTGAAAGGCATAAATATAGTTTATATGACATGACTAGAAGCTTGCTCTCTTTCTAGATGGGCTTTAAGTCATGCAGAATTCTCCTAGCTCATTCACATTCATGACCTCTCCACTGGCAATAATTTATATTATTGCTAAATCAAACATTTATTTTAAATGTTATGTCCAGAAACAAGTTTAAAAAATAATATTTGTATTATGTTTCTTTTCCCTATTTTTACAAAAAAAAGTAGGTATAAAGTAAGTGAAAAATCACTGATGCTTATTAAATGAAAGTTAAATTGAAAGTTAAACTACACATGTCATTTATGATTCTGTCAGTCATCTATAAAAATCATACATCCTAGTTTTATCTTCATCCCAAAATTAATGTAATAATAGGAGTAGCACTTCCAAATGTAAATTTTTTATTATAAGGAATCTGTCTATTAGTAGTAAAGATATATGAAAAAATTGGAAAAATTTGCACATGTATACAAACACATTGCACTGTTATTTTTAACCTAAATAAATGGTGCTAATTCACCTGGAAGTATAGAGAGATACATAGGTCAATCATTTGTCTAAGGTTTGCTCAAAGAGTTATACAAAAGGAAAAGTCAATACTTACCTCTGAATTTTTGAAGAAATTTTGAAGTTAGGTGCTCTCTAGGATTAGAAGTTTAGTAAAGTGTATAATAAGTATAAAGTCATGGCTTTTCATTTAAACTGTATTTTGGATACAGTAACAACTCATACTACTACAAAGTTAAGATCAGAGGGCCAGTGCTGTGGCATAGCAGGTTAAAGCCCTGGCCTGAGGAGCCAGCATCCCATATGGGCATCGGTTCGTGTCCCAGCTGCTCAACTTCCAATCCAGCTTTCTGCTCTGGCCTGGGAAAGCAGCAGAAGATAGCCCAAGTCCTTGGGCCCCTGCACCCACATGGGAGGATAGAGGAAGCTCCTGGTTTCAGATGGTCTCAGCTCCAGCTGTTGTGGCCATTTGGGGAGTGAACCAGCAGACAGAAGACCTTTCCCTCTGTCTCTCCCTCTCTCTGTCTGTAACTCTCTCTCAAATAAATAAGTAAAATCTTAAAAAAATCAATAATGATCTTATTCTACCTAGAAATTGTTTTAAAATGTTATGTTTTTGATACTCAAATGTAGTCTACCCACACAAGTATCCATAACAATTAAAAACTTATTAATGTAAATCCCTTGTTAATAATCATTAAAATATCTCTTCTGAGAACTATTGAATTTGAATTCATATTTTAAGAAGATCTCCAGGTCTTTTGTGTCCACTTTGTAATTTCAGAATCACAGATTATGTGCACTGAAGCATATAAGGGTGCTTTGAAAGGGACCCTCTTATCAAATATGGAATTGAACTAAATGTGTTTTAAGATGTTCCCCAATCCTGAGGCTATTGGGGATATTCTAAGATAAGAGGAAACAATTCTTTTTTTTTTAACTTTTATTTAATGAATATAAATTTCCAAAGTACGGCTTATGGATTACAATGGCTTCCCCCCCATAACATCCCTCCCACCCGCAACCCTTCCCTTTCCCACTCCCTCTCCCCTTCCAATCACATCAAGATTCATTTTCGATTCTCTTTATATACAGAAGATCAGTTTAGCATACATTAAGTAAAGATTTCAACAGTTTGCTCCCACACAGAAACATAAAGTGAAAAATAATAGATGATTTTTTAAATGATGATGAAATCAGATCAGACCTATTGTTATGTTTAATCCCAGTGAGAGTCAAGTTGGGAATTGATAATTTCTTCTTCTTCTTTTCTTTCTTTCTTTTTTTTTTTTTTTTTTTACAGAAGATCAGTTTAGTATACATTAAGTAAAGATTTCAACAGTTTGCACCCCCATAGAAACACAAAGTGAAATATGCTGTTTGAGTACTCGTTATAGCATTAAGTCTCAATGTACAGCACATTAAGGACAGAGATCCTACATGAGGAGTAAGTGCACAGTGACTCCTGTTGTTGACTTTACAAATTGACACTCCTGTTTATGGCATCAGTAATCTCCCTATGCACCAGTCATGAGTTTCCAAGGTTATGGAAGCCCCTTGAGTTCTCCGACTCTTATCTTGTTTAGACATGGAGGAAACAATTCTTAAGTGTTCATTTAATCAGCCTGTGCCGTGTCACTACTCTTCATTGAGAAAAAAACAAATTAACTCACGCTTTGATATTTTGTCCCAGGAAACACAACTAAAAAGTACAAAAGGAATTTCTCATTTTCTGTCATTTCTAACATATAAGTCAATCATGAATACCAGGCAACAAAAAGCATTTCAGTAGGTAGTAGCCTGTTTAACCAGATAGACTTTGCCTTTAATGTTAAAAAATGTAAATCAACTAATTTTGCTAGTTTTCAATGACTTTTTGTTAACCATGTCTCACAGAAAACTTGCATTATCTTTTATTTTCTTCTTCCATTTCTAGTACTTTTCCCCTGGATAAAATCATAAATGCCTGCCATCTGAATTTCTGCAATACATTCCAACTAGTTTTTGAACTTTCATACTTGTCCTCTCCTGCCCATTTTTCTACTGTAGCCATAGTATATTTCTGAAATAGAAAACTGATTATGTTTCCCTTTGCTTGAAACACTTACAATGTTTTCATTTATAGAAACATATCAGTCTGGTAGCATGCAGTGAGTATTACTGGAGTCAGAGCTTGGTTTCACATGTCTCCAGTTTGTATAGCATTATCCTTGTACTCCACACTGCACACCCAAGGCATACTGAATTCCTGTTACTACTCCAGGATCACTTTCTGAGATTGGTGTTTGTGTATCTGCTGCTTCTAGTTAATGCTTTCCTTTTTTCAATGCAGATAATACATGGTCTCTTTTCTTCTCTTCCTAAGCACCACTTCAACTGAGAAATCCATCCTAATTCTCCCTGATAACCTCCCCTATAGATTTCCTAGCACCTTCAATTCTCTTCCTTTACACATGTTACACTGTGTTGAACTACCAATTATCTTTAGAGCTTTTGAAAATGTTATTTTAACTACTTATAGCAGAGTACCTCTTAAATATAAAACTGCTCTTTTTGTTAAAAATGGTTTGATTTAGGTGAATATAATAAAGTAGAAATCAGTTAAACTATATTAACAAAATGGGAATAGGAGTATCAGACAGAATTAAATTAAAAAGGAAAGAGAAAATACTAACACGAAAATAAGTGTCTCCTAATCATTGTTTGAAGACAGACTTGAAGGAATGTTGTTTCTAAGCAAATATTTGATTGCAGACTAAATAATTGGCAGAGAACAATTTTTGATCACCAACAAACTTGTTACTAAATACTAATAAGATTAATTATTCATTGGTAAATTGTGCAGTGATAAATAATTGTATTTTTTCCAAATTTCTGAAATACGCTATGTAAACTGATTAAAGGTATATTCTGTAACTGACTGGTAGGCCACTAAGAGAGAATAGTTGTAAAAATTAAATTATATAACATTAGCAAAAGAAGGAATTAGGAAGATGAAGAAATGATCACAAATTTAAGAGAGGTAATTCAAACAACACTTGGAAAAGGATACTTGAGTCTTTCATAGGTCATAGCTTAGAAAACTCAAATAAATGCAATTAACTGAAAATAAGGCTATGTGATCTCAGCTCACATCTCATTTTACTATATTTCAGTTGACATTTATTATTCTTCCTGAACTCCAAAAGATTCAAATTTAACAAATGAGTTGATTGCATTAAAATAACTCAATTTTAAGGGAATATTTTATTCAAAACCTCTATCCCAAGCTTGATAATATCAACATTTTCTTCCATTTTAAAAAAGCATCTCCAAAATTTTTTCCATGTAAAATAAAAAGTGTGTTATATTTTAGAGGGCATTTATGCTACTATTTGGTTAATTTTGTGCTTGTCATTCTGGGACTATGTGTGCCAGAGTTGCCTAAAAGTTAGAAATGAGAATTAGCATTTAAACTCTGTACACGAAAGATCTTATGTCTTCCTTACCACTGCATTTCCAGTAGTTTGAAGAATGCTAGAAAGCATAGAAATTCAATAAAAATGATTACTTAAATGACTGGAAAAAATAACCTTCCTAACCCAACATATTTTTATTGCTTCATTAGATATCTACCAGTTGATAAAAAAAACAAATTTCAGAAAATCTATAAAAAAGCTTGGGAAGTTTCCGATACAAGAAAAATAGTGATTATACAAAAAAAAAATGAGTAGTTTGGTCACTATCATCTTCCCTATAAAAGGACTATAAACCAGCAACTGGCTCTGGGGAATTTGAGAAAGCAGAAAGAAGCCAGGCAATACTTGGGATGTGAATCCTGTCACTTCTAAGGAAATTTTTTTCAGACAGATATAAAATAATAAGTCTTGAAACTTAGATCTTTTGAAAAGAGGCCTTGGTTTCTGGACTTAGAACAGATTTAAACATTCTATCAAATGTTTGTAATGTGAATGAATACTTATGGGCTTGCAATTTTCTGGGACTGTCAATTTTTATATGCAGTAGATTTAAATTTGTTTTTATTTATTTCATGTTGACTAATACTGAAAGGGTAAGAGTGAGAGTAATAGCTAGTTGTATTTCAGATTAGACAGTTGTAACATTCAGAAACCCATGCTGATAACATCAGAATAAATCACTCAGGAATTACATTTATAGGCTGACCTAGAACCAAACCAAAAATTATAACTCAAGTGACAACCGACATTCAATTTAAAAAATGCCTTTTCCAATGAAACCAACCCCATAGAGTAGAAAGTACTAATAACACCAGATACACCCATATCAGTATAGGTACACCGGAGGCATGAAGAAGCAAAGTAGCATGACACCTTCCAAAAGACATAATAGATCTCCAGAAAGAGATCTCCTTTGAAGGAAATCTATGAACTATCTGAAAAAAAATGGTTTTAAGGCAACTCAATGAGATTCAAGAGAAGAGATTATATTTTTACAAATGAGGAAAATATGTGTGAAATAAATGAGAAATTCAATGAAAGGGCATAAATAATTAAAAAGAACCAAACAGAAACTTTAGAGATGAAAATTTCAATTAATGGTATATAAAATGCACTTTAGACATTCAACCACAGAATAGACAAAGCAGAAGAAAGAAATCTGATTTTGATGATAAGAATTTGCAAATAACTCAGTCAGACAGAAATGTAGAAAAACATTTAAAAAGAATAGGGAAAATATTCAAGAATTGCGAAATGCCAGTAGGCAAACAAATATTCATATTATAGGGATAGATGAAGGAGGAGAAAAGGAAAAAGGCATTGAGAACCTCCTGAATGAAATAAAATAATAGTTTATAAATTCCCGAATTTTGAAACTGACATACACATTCAAAAACAAAAACCTTAAAGGACCCCAAATATATTCAACAGGAAAACCTTCTCCAAAGCATAGTACAGTCAAATCATCAAAAGCTAATGGCAGGGCCCAACATGGTGCTGTAGCTGGTAAAACTGCTACCTGTGGCACCTGAATCTTATGTGTGCACCAGTTCGAGTCCTGGCTGCTCCATTTCCAATGCAGCTTTCTGCTGATGAGCCTTGGAAAGCAGCAAAAGATAGCCTTGGATCCTTGGGTCCCTGCAGCTCCCATGGAAGATGTAGCTGAGGCTCCTGGCTCCTGGCTTCATGCTGGCCCAGCCCTGGCCACTGCAGCCATTTGGAGAGTGAACCAGCAGATGGAAGACCTCTCTATGTGTATAATCTCTCTGCCTCTGCCTCTCTCTCTCTCTCTCTCTCTCTCTCTCTCTGTGACTCTTTCAAATGAATAAATAAATCTTAAAAAAAAAAAAAAAAAAAAAAAGCTAAGGACAGGGAAAAATCCCTGTCTGGCAGTGAAAGAAAAACATAAAGTCCATATTAAGGAAAACACATTAGTATAACAACAGACTTCTTACCCTATAGACCAGAAGAATGTAGGATGATTTATTCAGTGTTAGAAAAAGAAACACTTCCAACAAAGAACACTTTGTCCAGGGAAGCAAGCTGTCCTTTAGAAGCGAAGGAAAAATGAAGTATTTCCCAGACAAGCAAACAAAGAAAGTTCATTACTACCAAAAAAACTTTATTTCAAATCTGGATTGGAGTCCTACATTAAAACTAACCTTCATAAAAAACACATGACAGGACAAATTATCACTAACAGAGCAGACACAATCAGTAGCAAATCAGCAAACTGCCAAGAGGTTAGTTCTTATCCATCAAAATTAACCTTGAATGGAAATAGATTATATACCTTGGCTGAATGGATAAGAACAACAAGACTTAAATAGATGCTGCCTACAAGAATCTCACTGCACAGGTAAGGATATTTCACTGAGTGGAAGGTTGAAAAAAATATATCATGCATATAGAAACCAAAAATTAGTGGTAGTCGCTGTACTTATACCAGATAAAATCGATTTTAAACCAAAACCTAAGTGAACAGTATATTGATATGAAAATTGATTCAGTAACGAGATGTAACAACTTAAATATAAATGTATCCAACAAAAGATCACCCAAATATATAAAGCAAATATTATAAGTCAAGATGGGAGAGATGTACTGTAATATAATAACATCACTGTCATCAATGGGCAGATCACCCAGACACAATATCAGCAAAGGTACAAGAGAGTTAAGCCTTACTATACAGCAAATGTACTTAACATGTATTTACAGAACATTTCTCACAATAGCTACAGAATCCAAGTTCTTCTCAATAGCACATGGCATTTTTCTAGGATAGAGTATATCTTAGTCTACAAACCAAATCTGAGTCAATTAACAAAAAAAGGCTGATAGGCCGGCGCCATGGCTCAATAGGCTAATCCTCCGCCTGTGGCGCCAGCACCCCAGGTTCTAGTCCTGGTCAGGGCGCCGAATTCTGTCCCGGTTGCTCCTCTTCCAGACCAGCTCTCTGCTGTGGCCCGGGAGTGCAGTGGAGGATGGTCCAAGTGCTTGGGCCCTGCACCCGCATGGGAGACCAGGAGGAAGCTCCTGGCAGCAACACGCACCAGCCATAGCGGCCACTTGGGGGGGTGAACCAACAGAAAAAGGAAGACCTTTCTCTCTGTCTCTCTCTCTCACTGTCTAACTCTGCCTGTCAATAAAAAAAAAAAAAAAGTGAATGACAAATAAAGTATTTTCCAGAGAAGCAAAAACAAATAATTCACCACCACCAGATCAGCCTTAGAAATCCTGAAGGGAAGGGTGTCCTGCATTAGAAGTAAACATGTCACCACCAAATTCACTAACAGGCAGCAAAATCATTATGCAAGCAACAAAATGACAGGTCTTAGTTTTTATCTACCAATAATAATCTTGAAAGTAAGTAGATTAAATTCACTAACCAAAAGACTTAGGTTTGTTAAATTAATAAAAAAACCAGGACCTCACTATATGCTGCCTACAAGAAACTCACCTCACTAACAAAGATACACATAGATGAACATGAAGGGTTGGAAAAAGATGTATCCTGCAAATGTAAAGCAAAAGCGGGTAGTTGTAGCTACCCTGATACCAGAGAATCAAAAACTCCAAGAGATGAAGAAGTACATTATATTTTGATAAAAGATTCTATTCAGCAAGAAGATATAACAATCATAAACACATATGTAACCAACACAAGAACACCAAGATACATACAGAAAATTCTATTAGAACTAATGGGAGAGACAGACTCAAGTACAATAATAGTGGGTGATTTCAACACCCTACTCTAATCAATGGACAGGTCATCCAGACAGAAAAACCATTAAGATACATCAGAGTTGAAGCATACGATTGAGCAAATAGACCTAATAGATATTCACATGACATTTAACCCTGCAGCTATGGAATATACATATTTCTCATCAGCACATGGAACATTTTCTAGAGTAGACCAAATATTAGTCCACATATCAAGTATCAGCAAGGTTGAAAAGATTGAAATAATACCATGTATCTTATCAGACCATAAAAAGAATAAAACTAGAAATCATTAACAAGAATAATGGAAGACTCATAAATACTTGAAGATTAAACTGCATGCTACTGAATGATCAACCAATCATTGAAGATATCAAAAAGGAAATTAATTTATTCTTGAAATTAATTCATTCTGGAAATGAATGAAACTGAAAACACAACATATCAAAACCATTGTAAAACGAGGAAAGTATAAGTGCTTACATTTAAAAAAGACACTGTTGGGGCTCGTGCTGTGGCATAGTGGGTGTGACCATCAGCTGCAGTGTTGGCATCCCATGTGGGCACCAGTTTAGGTCCCAGCTTCTCTGCTTCTGATCCAGCTTGCTGTATGGCCTGGGAGGGTAGTGGAGGATGGTCCATAGTAGTACTGTTCACAATAGCTAAAATTTGGAAGCAAATAAGGTGTGTCCATCATCAGAAGAATGGATAAAGAAAATATGGTATATATACAAAGTAGAACATTATTTCACTATGAAAAAGAATGAAATTTTACTATTTGCAGCAAAATGGACACAGCTGGAGGACATCATGTTGAGTGAAATAAGCTGGACACAGAAAGACAAATACTGCATGTTTGCTTTAAAAATGAGCACTAAAATTTAAAATAAAGAAAAAAGAACTATCTCTGTATTAATATTGCAACAAATATAGTTTTTTAAACATTGTTTTATATCTTTGCCAAATCAATGGCTAAGAATGTTATGCTACTATAGTTTTATTGATCTGCGATTACTTTAAATTTTCTGTATATGGGTGAAATAATCATTTTCTACCCGATTATCAATTATAGTCACCACATATATTCTTATTAAACTAGATCTTTTTGCTTTTTTCTTTATAAACTTCAAATTCAGTGAAATATTACACCTTTTCACTGTAATGTAAATTTAAAATATGTTATCTCAAAAATTAAAAAAAAAACACAAAAGAAAGGGAGAAGGGAGGCAGATGGGAGGAAGAGATTGGAGGGAGTGAAGAAAGGAGTGAAAGAAAGAAAATACAGCAGGAGACATTACAATACATCAAAGTATGCTATAAACCTAAAATAATTAAAGCAGTATGATATTGGCACAAAAACCAATATATAGAACAATTAAATAGCATAAAGAACATGAAAATTAGTGTACACACATACAGTAAACTAATTTTTGACAAAGGTGCCAGAACATACATGAGAGAAATGACTGTCTCTTCAACAAATACTGCTCTCATCCCTAACTCCCCGTACACAAAAATTATCTCAACATTGATGAAAGACCTAAATGTAAGACATGGAACTATTAAATTGTTGCAACAAAACGTAGGGAAAGCATTTCATGACATTTGTGTAGGCAATTATTATTTTTTGGATGGGATCCACAATTGTAGGAACAAAAAGAAAACTAGACAAAAGGGATTATGTCAATTTCAGAGGCTTCTGCATACTAAATCAAACAATCAATAGAGTGAATAAACATCTGACAAAATAGGATAAAGTATTTGCAAGTTACTTATTCACCAAAAGAATATAATCCGCAATACATCAGGAACTCAAAAACCCAACAACAAAAAACAATCAATTAAATTAAGAAATGGGCAAAAGATTTAAATAGACTTCTCCAAAAAAATAAATACAAACACCCAACAAATATGTGGAAAATGTTCAGTACCATTATTCATGAGGAAATTCAAATTGAAACCCTAGTGAGATTTCACCTCACTCCTGTTAGAATGGCTATAAAATAGGCAGAAAATAACAAATGCTAAGGAGGGTATGGAGAAAGGAGAAGTCTTCCATACTGTTTATGGGAATGTAAATTAGTACAATCACTATGGACCACAGTATGAAGATTTCCTTAAAAAAAAAAAAAAACTAGAAATATAACTATCATCTGTTCTAGCAATACAGGGTATACATACAAAATATATGTGAGGTCATTTGTATCAAAGTAATTCCCGCTCCACTGTGTTTATCACAATTCACAAAAGCCAAGGTATGAAATTAACCAAGGTGTCCATCAGGAGATGAACAATAAAGGAAATGGGTTGTAAATAAATAACAGAATGCTTCTCAGCCATAGAAAAGAATGAAATCCTCTCATTTGCAGCAAGATGATTGGAACTGGAGGACATCATGTTAAGTGAAATAAATAAGACCTAGAAAAATAAATGCCACATGTTCTTACTCATATATAGCAGCTAAAAAATATTCAGTTGGAACACAGAATGTTTATTATTACAGGTTGGGAGGGGTACATAAAGAAATAAAAGAGCTTGGCTAAAATAACACAGGAACTTGGATGTGGTTCATTCCTGTCAAATATACTAATGTGGATGTTAACAATAGGGGAAAACGGGTTCAGTTATATGGTAACTCTTTGCGCTATGTTGCAATTTTTGTTTTATAAATTTAGAGATATTCTGAAGTAAAAAGTTGATAAAAACTCATGGCAGGGTGGGTGTTTGGTCTATTGGTTCAAATACCATTTACAATGTTTCCATCACACAGTGGAGTACCTGGATTTGAATTCCAGATTCTTGCTAATGCGCACTCTGGAGACATCAGATGATGGCTCAAGAATTTGGGTTTCAGCCACCTACATGAGCTACCAGGATTGGGATACAAGACTCCTGAGTTTAACTTGACTCAGTCCAGTTGTTGCAGGAATTTCGGGAATATTAACCAGTGGATGGGAATCTCGCTCTCTCTATCTCTCTCTCTCTCTCTATCTCTATCTCTATCTCTATCTCTATCTCTATCTCTCTCTCTCCCTTCAAATACATAAAAGTAAATAAATGATTTAAAAAGGAAACTATTAAGAATTCTGTGCTATCAACAGTATCCCACTAAATCAACTATGGCATCCTTCTGCACGCCCGTACAACTCATTCTGGTTGGGAATAATTCTAAGTGCACTGGGTATGCTAAAATTGTGATCAATGTCTTTATGACAAAAATGTTTTAAAAAATTTTAACACAAAGGCTATTTATGTAAGCAACTTATCAAATAATATTTTAATGTTATATTATGTGGCTTTAATATTAACTTCCTTTTATTACTGAATTCAACACTATCTTTTCTCCATAGAAACAGGAAAAATTGAGGTACAATTAGACACTAATAGATGATAACTTATCTTTTTATTGAAGGTTTCTTGCAAACCGAAATAATGAAGGAAAGATAATTAACATTTATTAACTAATTAATATGCGTGGGATGCTACAGTTGCGTAGACTCATTAATCCAAAGAAAATTGTTCCATTACCATCAGAAATTCATGTATAATTAATGAAATAATTCATAAAATTAAGTAACTTGTCAAAATATCACACAACCAGCAGAAGAATAATTAAGAAATAACATCCATCTTTATTTAATATAAAGAAGGTGAAGCTTATCTGATTTCTCCCATAACAGATAATTATAGCCATTCCTTCTTTTTCTTCTGTCCCCAAGGGAAATAAAGTCACCAAATGATTGACTATAGAGCTCACTCATGGCATTAACTGCACATTAAAAAAGCTCAAATTCATACATTTCTTTTACTGTCTTTGACGTAGTTTGATTTTATTTTACTTTGCTTTTAAAGTTCTGTCCTGTTCAGCACATCCCCCCTCTACACACACCTCCCTTGCACGCAAAACATTCTACAAAGGCAAGCATTTGTTCAGCTGGTTAATAAGCTGTTTAGGATGTCTGAATCCCGTATCACGGAGCCTGGGCTCAGTTCCATGCTCCAACTCCGGATTGCAGATTCTCCTAATGCGGATCCTGGGCAGCAGTGATGTCTCAAGTACTTGGGTCCATGCTGACCACATGGGAGACTTTAATTGAGTTCTTACTTCCCAGTGTTGCTCTTATCAGATTCAGGCCCTCAACTCACATCGGATATTGTGACATTTGAAGAATGAATTTGCAGAGGAATTTTTACCTTTCTGTCTCTTTCCTTCTCAAATAAATAAAATTAAAAATAAAACTACTATATGAATTAAGATCCTAGGATTAACATTTGCATTAGGACATACCACTTATGCTTTAATGTAAAATTTCTTTTCACCGAACTCTAGTGATGTGCTAAATTATAGCTATTTTTTGAAGTCTGTTGTTATTGTAAATGGAAAAATGAAACCATTGTAAGACAATGTTTGATACTTTTACATCTCCATTTATAATATTCAATCTCATCCTTACCTTCGAATGTTGTACAAGGAAGGTTGATTTACAATCATAATGGGTCCAGTACTGTTGTGCAGTAGGTTAAGCCATGGCTTGAGACAATGACGTCCCATATGGGTGCCAGTTCAAGTCCCAGATGCTCCACTTCTGCTTATGTCCTGGGAAGAGCAATGGAATATGACCTAAGTGTTTGGGGACTCTTCACCCATGCAGGAAACCCAGAATAAGCTGCTGGCTCCTGAGGGCCAGGACATTGTGGCCATCTTAGTAGTGAACCCTAGATGGAAGACCTCACTCTCTCTCCCTCTGTCTCTGTAGCTCTACCTTTTCCATAAATAAATATATCTTTAGAAAGCTGTCAAGATCTAAAACTAGCTAGGGATGTCTATCAAATCTCTTAATCCTTCTATATTCATAAAGTAGCTGGTACCAGCTCCCTTACATGTTTATTTTCAGGATTAAATGAGATAATCAACACACAGTGCCCAATCTCAAGTTCCTTTCTTCATGACAAAACGGCCATAATAACAATAACTAGTAATAATCCAAATAGTTTTTAAACAAAAGATAAGATAACAAGTCAAGTTTTAATTTATTTACTTTTAAATATTTTAAATCCTTTAGGGGTCCATCATCAAAAAGTTTCTTTGGAATTTGGCATAAACCATGCCACTGATTTCATGAGCATGAATTCCCTTTCCCCAGATTACTGTGATTTTGTTACATTTGCAGCCAAGAGTCTCTGTGTTGTTCTTTGCTTTGCACACATAAGTACGACTTTTGCTCAGGTAAAATTCATTCTTAGCTTAAGCATAAACACCTTCAAGTTTCAGAAGCGCTGTATGCTCCCTTTGGTTCTGGAGACCTTGCTTATTGCCAGGGAAAACAGCCTTGTACCACAATCTTTCAAACATAATTGCCTTCTAGAGTCCTATTTCCATCAGGCCTCAACAGGCTCCAAGATGGAAGAAAGGGAACCCATAATAATAACAACCATAATAACAAGAACTAACAACAATTCAAATATATGTTTTTAAAAATACTAAGAAAATATATTTGAAAACATAAATTAAAAACTTTTGATACAGAAATTTTGTAGAATAAGATTGGGAAAGTTATCCTTGAGAATCCTCATACAAATGAAAAAGAAGCCCAGGTGAAATGCGAGAGTTTAAACTTCTGTTTGAAGCAGTCAGCTACATCAGAGATTTAGGACTTCTCAACTAGAAATCATTTCAGAGAGCATTTTACGAACTCCACATTTATAAAATCTATATTTGGCAATATGTGACAAAATATGATAAATGTAGTTTTTTATGCTTCTATAAAAACTCAAATATAATATTAACTATCATTCATTGCATGTATTTCCATGGAAACTGACATAAATAATGTATGTATATTGCTTTCTAATAATCTAGCCTTGTGGAATGCTAGCATTTCAGATGCTTAAAGATATAGAGTTTCCTTAACAGTTTAACCTTGTCAAGTGAGCATCAAACTCACAACTAATTCTTTGTAAGCTTTTCCCAAGACTTTGATTTGTTAATATCCTATCAATTAAGCAAACAGTTATTCATATATTTTCAAGAAAAACGATATTCTTACAAACATTTTGGACTTCAACATGAATTTTTTCAGACAGATGTCTACTTCATTTTTATAGGGACATAGGACACAGAAGTGCATGTGGTAAAACAACATACATTATTTTACTTTCTCACAAAAGGGTTTTGATTTTCTGGAAGTACTTAGACATATGCAGTTTGAGATTCAAAGTTGAGCACCATAAAGCTCAGAACAGTCCATCTGGAGCTAAAAATATTTAAGAACAGGTGCTGTAAATTGCCAATTATGCCCATACAGGAGCAAGATGGTAGTAGAAAATCTGCTTTCAAGTAGAAGTACGTTTTCATTCACTTCAGAATAAATTATCTTCAAAAAGTACTGTTAAGTGTCTCAGTGATTTTGTCAAATAGGTAAAGTTGTGCAAAGCATCTAATGATATTTTGGCAAGTGTCAAATTAAGTTTTCACTTTGAAATGTTTGCTGCTGGATGGATTTTTTTGCAATAAATATGTAACAAGCTTTTTTTTTTTAAGGTTTCTCTCTCTTATAAAATAAAACTCTCTTTATCAGAAAATAATATATGTGTCTTCTCACTTACTATGGTAGGTTTATATCCAACAATATTTCTTTTTAGCAAGCATCTTTTTTTTGTCATACTTTACCGTTCTTTTCCAAAGAAAAACATAACAATGTTCCTTCATTGATATATTTCATCTTTTTTTTTTCTGACAGGCAGGATATATTTCATCTTAATGAATGGGGAGAACTTTGATTGGAAGCAGTTTTATTTCACACACAATATGACTGTTCACATTGAAAGGAAAATGCCAGTCCACATTCCACATAAGCAGAGATAACATTAAAGACACGAGATGAGAAATAGAATCCCCTATTTTTGTTTGATCCTGGAATCTGATTCCCCACTAACTTCTTTTATGTTCAATGTTTAATTGTAAATATTATTAAATTTTAATTCTATGTAAAATTTTGGCTTGTGACACATGGACTCAAAGACTTCAGACAATTCATTTAAAAATTATATGGAGGAGGCCTGGTGCCGTGGCTCACTTGGCTAATGCTCTGCCTGCAGCGCTGGCACCCCAGGTTCTAGTTTCGGTTGGGGCTCTGGGTACTAGTCCCGGTTGCTCCTCTTCCAGTCCAGCTCTCTGCTGTGGCCCGGAAGGCAGTGAGAATGGCCCAAGTGCTTGGGCCCTGCACCTGCATGGGAGACCAGGAGGAAGTATCCGGCTCCTGGCTTCGGATTGGTGCAGCGCCGGCCATAGCAGCCATTTGGGGGTGAACCAATGGAAGGAAGACCTTTCTCTCTGTCTCTCTCTCACTGTCTATAACTCTACCTGTCAAATAAAAAAAATTATATGGGTGAGCTGGTGCTGTGGCTCAGAAGTTTAAAGTCCCATTCTGCAGTTTTGGCATCCAACATGGGCACCTGTTTGAGTCATGGCTGCTCCATTTCTAATCCAGCTCCCTGCTAACACACTTGGGAAGCAGCAAAGAATGGCCCAAGCCCTTGGTCTCCTGCACTCATGTGAGAGACCCAGAAGAAGCTCCTGGCTCCTGGCTTCAGTTTGGCTCAGCTCTGATCATTGTGGCAATTTGAGGAATGAGCCAGTAGAAGGAAGACCTCTCTCTGACTCTACATGTTGTTAGTTTCTATTTCACAAACTCAGATCCCATATTTATCCATTCATCACCTAATAGCTGTATTTATTTTGATGCCATGAATATGTGATAATTTCATTTGCCTACTTGCATATATCAGGGATTCCATTTTATTTATTTTTTTTTAATTTTGAAAATTATTTATTTATTTATTTATTGACAGGCAGAGTTAAACAGTGAGAGAGACAGAGACAGAGAGAAAGGTCTTCCTTTCCGTTGTTCAACCCCCAAATGGCTGCTATGGCCGGCGTGCTGCGACCATCATGTTTTGCTGATCCGAAGCCAGAAGTGAGGTGCTTCCTCCTGGTCTCCCATGCGGGTGCAGGGCCCAAGCACTTGGGCCATTCTCCACTGCCTTCCTGGGCCACAGCTGAGAGCTGGGCTGGAAGAGGAGCAACTGGGACCGAATCTGGGACTAGAACCCTGAGGTGCCGGCGCTGCAGGCAGAGCATTAGCCAAGTGAGCCACAGCGCCGGCCTTTTTTTGTTTGTTTGTTTGTTTTATTTGACACGTAGATTCATAGACAGTGAGAGAGAGAGAGAGAGAGAGAGAGAGAGAGAGAGAGAAAGGTCCTCCCTCCGTTGGTTCACTCCCCAAATGGCTGCCTCAGCCGGCGCGCACCGATCTGAAGCCAGGAATCAGGTGCCTCTTCCTGGTCTCCCACAGGGGTGCAGGGACCCAAGCACCTGTACCATCCTCCACTGCCCTCCAGAGCCACAGCAGAGAGATGGACTGGAAGAGGAGCAACCGGGACTAGAACTCAGCGCCCATATGGGATGCAAGCGCCTCAGGTGGAAGATTTACCAAGTGAGCCACGGCATCCCCCCTCCCCATTTTATTTTAAGATTAAATCCTAAGGGTTTTTTTTTGAGAGCATGGCAGGATATTTATCATGGGGACCTAGTATACACCTGTAGGTTACATGGTTATCCATCAATGTATCCATTTTCCAACCAGTAACCTTCTTACCTACCTTTCCAGTCCATCCTTGTACTTCAGATTCTAGGCAGCATGACCTTGTGTTCAGATTCTGGGTTCAGTAATGTTTAATTTCCCTCTTTTGAGACAGACTGTTTGAGTACACAGTGCTCTCTCCACTCTTTTTCCACTCAGTTCTTATCTTTCACATGGAAAATGTGGTGTTATTTCAGCCACTAAGTAGTCTCAATTTGATGTCTCAACTGCACTGTTTCCTCCACTATGTGTGCCTATATGTGAAGCCAGGAAAATTCCAAATAAAGGCTCATAAACACCATCTAGACTGGAAATTCCAGCTTTTTTTTTTTTTTTTTTTTTTTGACAGGAAGAGTGGACAGTGAGAGAGAGAGAGAGGGAGAGAGAGGTCTTCCTTTTTCCGTTGGTTCACCCCTCAAATGGCCGCTATGGCTTGTGCGCTGCAGCTGGCATGCTGCACCAATCCAAAGCCAGGAGCCAGGTGCTTCTCCTGGTCTCCCATGGGGTGCAGGGCCCAAGCACTTGGGCCATCCTCCACTGCACTCCCGGGCCACAGCAGATAGCTGGACTGGAAGAGGAGCAACTGGGACAGAATCTGGCGCCCCGACCAGGACTAGAACCCAGGGTGCTGGCACCACAGGCGGAGGATTAGCCTAGTGAGCCACGGCACCGGCCCAAAATTCCAGTTTTTATTAATGCCTTAGTTTTCTGTACAGTGTGTAATGTCAGAGTCAGAGTCATTTCATTTTTATGGGTAGGCCTGATGATACACACACAGACAGAGTAGGTTTTTAATATTAATTTGGTGTATATTTATTCTGAAGATGCAGTGTTTCCCAGGAGTCTTAAAAGACATGTTTCTGATAAAGAAAATCAGAAAAAAAGAGCAGTCAGAAATTTAAGGCTGTGCAAATACACAGATAACAAATGTAGCATTAAAATCCAAGACAAGAAGAGAAAGGGGAATAAGAAGATGTGAGAGGGATGAAGCATGAAAGAGACTCAACCTGTAACTCCTCTCCTGGTTTTGAAGATGGAAGAAGAGAGTAATGAGCTATAGAATGCTGGCAGCTTCTGGAAGGTGGAAGGAGTTCTCATCTGACAGCCAGCAATATTTGCTGATCGCAAACCTACAACCACTGGAAATGAAATTGTGCTAATAATCCAAACAAAATAAAATAAAAATAATCTTACATTCAACTAGTCCCTCAGCTGAGTTCCTGTCCTCAACCTAGCTCAACCCTGGCTATTGGGAGCCCGTAGGGTGTGAACCAGTAGATGGAAGATTTGTTTCCATCCTGATACCTTTCAAAAATTAATAATAAATTATTTTTAAAAATGAATGCTCCATTGAGGCAGCTAGTAAAAGATGTAAACCTCGCCCCACTTTGGTTTTTGTCTAGTGAGACCTATGACTCTTTTGAGCTACCTAACTGTAAGGAAGTAAATTTGTATTGATTTAAGCTGCTAAGTTTGTATTACATTTGTTAGAGCAGTGATAGAAAACCCATAACACATTCTGTTTCATCTGAAAATCTTCAGAAAAGGGATTTGGTATGCTTGTTGTGTCATCACATCTTGAATGCTATTAGCTTCCTTTAGTCTTGTTTTATTTTATTTTCAAATATAAACTGCAGATGGCATCTTTAATGAATTATTGCTTGTGCTTATACACAGTCTTTTCTCCAGGAATAGAATATAATTCACCATTATCTCGTTGACAAGAGTATGGTCCATTTCACAGATCATTGTTTATTAAAATAATGTGTAACTTTTCCTTAGTTCCACCCCACTTCAAAGCTTTACTGAGAACACATTTATGGTCAGTTGATTTTAGTAGATGGAGAGCAGTTCAAAACTGTATAGATTTTGACCTTTGTAATTTATTTATGAAATTTAGCCACTATGAACTAATTACAATATAGTGTTTAAAAACAATCTTATCTAAATTATTCTTGTAACAATATTATGTGAAAAAAGAAGAAGCTTGGCATTTTTAAAAAGATTCAAATTATTTCTGCTTACAAATTATTTATTTCAAAACTAATTACTTCATTGTTTAATATTCAGTTTTAAAAACAAAATTCAAATAATACAAGTTGATCTAATTTTTTTCTGCTTTCAATAATTTTCCAAATATGTATTCAATATTTAAAAGGAAATATTTTCTGACACATGTAAAACTATGGGTTTATCCATAAAATCACTGTTCTGCTTATTCATTATTTTTCTGAAACAGTGGTCATATTGTTTTTACTAAGAGAAGAGATCACATAATAATCCATGCTAAGAAGTGCACTTTCTCTACACACACTCATTTCCTGCTGTGAAATTTTGCACTTGAAATGCAGTACTCACTAACATTACTTAGCACTGTTCCCAAGAGAATTTTTAACTACTTAGACAGCTGGTGGGTGACAAATATAGCTAAAAATAGACCAAAAAGATTTTTTGGTTGCAGAAAGGTCAATTACATTGTCTAAACTGGAGAATTTAACGAGAAGAAATTATTATAAATGTGTTTCACAATTATAAAAGAATTGCTTGAAAGTGGGAACTTATCAAAGAAGTGAGATCACAGCTACAAAGAATTTTAAATTCCATAGGTATATGAAGGACTATAAATCAGTGTATTACATTTCAAGTAAATGCCTTTGCAGATTTTTTTAAAACATCCAAAAGGAGACTAGGGAGGAATTATTCACTAGCATATCAAAAAGAATCTGAAGAATTTTCATTTAAAAGTAAAAATATGATTTCAAAACCATACTTAAAATGAATAGCAGAAATTCACAACTAAAAGGAAAAATGCTTCAGAATGAACTATTAAATCCTAGCAGGTGTTCATCTGACCTTAGAAAGTTTCAATTTATAAAGTATATGCAATTTTTGAACAAAGGAAGGACTTTAAAATTGGATTTTTCCCCTAGTTATCATCCCATAAAATATAAAATGTCCAATAGAAAGTCAAATTTTTACTTTTAGCTTGTGATATTACTTCTTCTGTTTCTCTCTCTCTCTACTTCTTGACATTTTTTAAAGAACGGCAATAATGATTTTTGAGCTCTCAACGAGTTTAGATACAAAATGTTTCCTAAAAAATCAGTAAATGTAAAAATGTAATGTTTATGGACATGTACATATCTTGTCATATTAAACAAAAGAATAATATTGCCCACAGAACAATATCATATATACATGTTGATGTATATAGAACAGTTCATATATACATGTAGATGTATAGATGTGCACATGTAATGTGGATACTCACGTACATTATGGCACAAATCTTGCAATGATTATCTAAGTCACTTAATGGTAATTAATGCTACATATATAATTATTGTGAAATAAAACAATGGCATAAATAGTTTAGACTAGAGGTTATTTTGATTTTGAAACATGCATAATATTCTTCTGTATACATTTATTCTACACATCAACAGATAGATCCTAAATATTTTTTCCTGAAATACTGATTCATAACATTGAGTAGTATTTTTTTCTAATTGACCTATTCAGTCAAATCACATTTTTATTTATGGAAATACTGAATGGTAGACTCCTGCAATCCATACTTACAATACCAGTTTTTCTGGCTTTGTACTCTCTCCTCTCTCTGTCACTGCCTAACAGAATAAATAAATAAATAAATATTTAAAAAGCACAAATAGGTAATGTTTAAAATCAGTACTCATTTGTACAAAGTCTCATTTAAGTTACAAAAATTTCAATAACTTTTATGCTTGTTCTTTGTCATCTTTCATTCCTAGATTCTTTCACATAAAGTAATGATTTTGAGATTCATAAGTTGTTTTACATCTACAGTTACTGCATTATTTTTTATAATGAGGTGGCATTCTGTTGTCTAGATAGTTCATATTTTGTTTATCCTTTTATCTTTCGATGAATCTATAGTTATATTTTTCCTAAGGCCTGTGTCTTACTCTATACTTTCTGTTGAATTTTTCCATCCTTCTAGCTTTGTTTTTGTTGTATAAGATTGTTTTAGCCATTCCTATGTTTCCATATGAATTTTAGCATTTTTTCCCATATCTGAGAAGAGTGTCCTTGGTATTTTGATTGGTATTGCATCAAATCTGTAAATTGCTTTGAGAAGTATGGACGTTTTGATGAAATCAATTCTCCCAATCCATAATCATGGAATATTTTTCTATTTTTTTTGTTTTCTTCTATTTGTTTCTTTAATGTTTTATAATTTTCATTGTAGAGATCTTTATCTCTTTAGTTAAATTTATCACAATGTATTTAAATTTTTGTACCTATTCAGAATGAGATTGATATAACAAGTTCTTTCTCAGTCATGATATTGTCTGTGTATACAAAGGCTATTGATGTTTGTGTTTTGATTTTATATCCTGCAAACTTTAACAAACTCTCTGAAGACTTTCCACAGTCTTTTAGTGGAGTTTTTTGGTTTCCCTATATATAGATTCATGTCATCTGCAAATAGAGATAATGTGACTTTCTCCTATCTGATTTATATCCATGATATCTTTTTCTTGCCTAATCATTCTGGATAAACATCCAGAACAGTTTTGAATAGCAATGATGAAAGTAGCCATCCTTTTCCCCATTCAATCTGATACTAGACATGGATTTTCATTTATTGCTATTGTTTGTGTTGACCAATGTTCCTTCTATTCAAAATTTGCTTAAGCTTTTAAAATAAAAAAGATGTATTTTATCAAATGCTTTTTCTGCTTCTATTGAAATGATCACATGGATTTTGTTCTTCAGTTTGTTAATATGATGTATCACATTTATTGATTTGTGTATGTTGAACCATTCCCACATAGCCAGGATAAATTTCGTTTTGTCCAAGTAAATGATCTTTGTGATGTGTTGTTGGATTTGATTAGCTATTAATTTATTGAGCATTTTTGCATCTATATCCATCAGTGATTTTTTTCTATAGTTCTCTTTATTTATTGTATTGTTTCCTGGTTTTGGAATTAAGGTGATGCTGGTCTCAGAGAAGGAGTTTGGGAGGATTACCTCCCTTTCAATTATTTTGAATAGTTTGAGTAGATTTGGTAGTTCTTCTTTGAAAGTTCAGTTAACTTCAGCAGTGAAGCCATCTGATTCTGGGCCTGTTTCTTGGGATTCAACCTCTACCTACTGATTCAACCTCTGTCTTGCCTATTGGTTTGATTAGGTTTTGAGTATCCTTGTGAGTCAAGCTTCTGCACTGCAAAGAACACATGCAATAAAGTGAAGAGGTAATTGAAATAATGGGAAAAATATTTGCAAACTATGAGACTGATAAAAGATTAATATCCAGAAACTATAAAGAGGTCAAGAAACTCAAAGATAACAAAGCAAACAATCCAATTAAGCATGGAGCAAAGGCCTTGAGCAAGAATGTTTTCAGAAAAGGAAATTCAAATGGCCAGCAGACACATGAATAAATGCTCAGAATCACTAGCCATCATGGAAATGCAAATCAAAATCACAATGAGATTTCACCTCCTCCCAGTTAGAATGGCTCTCTAATAGAAATCAATAAACAACAAATGCTGGCAAGGATGTGGGACAAAAGATACCACAATCCACCATTGGTAGGAATGTAAACCAATACAGTCATTGTGGAAGATAGTATCTGCAAAGAGATCTACCATCCCACTCCTGTTCCAGCCATCCCACTCCTGGGAATTTACCCAAACAAAATGGAATAAGCATTTGAAAGAGTTATCTGTACCCCCATGTTTATTGCAGCTCAATTCACAATAGCTAAGATATGGAATTAACCCAGATGCTGATAAATTGATGATTGGATAATGAAAATGTGCTGTATATCCATTATGGAATAATACTAAATCATAAAAATGAATCAATTACTGTCTTTTCCAACGAAGTGGATGCAAATGGAAACCACTACACTTAGTAAAATATATATATATATGATGCACATGAATAAATTGAGATTTTGTGATCCTATTATTGTTCACAGCCTTTTATTTTGTTTAGGAACAGTGTTTTATTCTTCTTACTACTTGTGGAATATTTCTTGGAGTAAAGACTGTGCTTTTACAATAAACTCTAAATTTGTAATTGTAAAAATTAAGAGAAAGAATAAAAAGGGAGGAAAAGAGAGATTGGTAGCTTGGGCTGGAAGGAGAGTAGGGTGGGAAAAATCAATGCTCCTAAATCTATTAATATGAAATTTGTTCACCTTATATAAACAAAAACAAATTTAAAAAATCATTCTATTCTCTCTTTCAACATTGGCACTGTTAGGAATAAGAGAAAGGAAGATCAATATTTAGAAAAGCAAACAGTCCCTAAAAATTACCAAGGAAAGTCATATAGCATAAAGAAATGAAAAATCAAAAATTTAGGCAATTTTTTCTCAAATATCTAAATATCATATTGTGTTTGATTTGTTATTCAGGTTATTTGGGTTATTTAGGAAGCTTTTTATTTAAGGTAAGGTATGTAAATATGATACTTTTTAAAAGATTTTGTTTATTTATTTGAGATGTAAAGTTACAAACAATGAGAGGACATGACAGAGAGAAAGGTCTTCCACCTATTTGTTCACTCCCCAAAAGACTGCATTGACTGGAGCTAAGCTGATCTGAAGCCAGGAGCCTGGAGCTTCTTCCAGGTCTCCCATGTGGGTGCAGGGACCCAAGTACTTGGGCCATCTTCCACTGCTTTCAAAGACCATAGCAGAGAGCTAGGTAGGAATGGGAGCAACTGGGACTCAAACCAGCACCCATATGGGATGCTGGCATAGCAGGCAAAGGATTAACCTACTGCCCCATGGTGCTGGATCCAATATAATGCACTTCTTAAGCTAACCAAAATAGTGATGTGCTAGCATCTATATCAACAACCAATTCAAGAAATGTGATAAGTTGTGCACAGATGCACAAAGAAGGGTGCTCTCATTCAATTCATAGCCATCCTATAGAAATACAGCTATTATTTTTTTTAAATTTTTTTTAAACTTTTATTTAATGCATATAAATTTCCAAAGTACGATTTATGGATTACAATGGCTTCCCCCCCCATACCGTCCCTCCCACCCACAACCCTCCCCTTTCCCACTCCCTCTCCCCTTCCATTCACATCAAGATTCATTTTTGATTATCTTAATATACAGAAGATCAGCTTAGTATACATCAAGTATGGATTTCAACAGTTTGCTCCCACACAGAAACATAAAGTGAAAAATAATAGATGATTTTTTTAAATGATGATGAAATCAGAGCAGACCTATTGTCATGTTTAATCCCAGTGAGAGTCAAGTTGGGAATTGATAATTTCTTTTTTTTTTTACAGAGGATCAGTTTAGTATGCATTAAGTAAGGATTTCAACAGTTTGCACCCCCATAGAAACACAAAGTGAAATATATTGTTTGAGTACTCGTTATAGCATTAAATCTCAATGCACAGCACATTAAGGATAGAGATCCTACATGAGGAGTAAGTGCACAGTGACTCCTGTTGTTGACTTTACCAATTGACACTCCTGTCTATGGCATCAGTAATCTCCCTATGCTCCAGTCATGAGTTTCCAAGGCTATGGAAGCCCTCTGAGTTCTCTGACTCTTATCTTGGGAATGGGAGAGGGAAGAGATGTATAATTTGGGACATGCTCAGGCTGACTTGCCCCAAGTGGTGGAGTTGGAAACATACCAGGGGATTCCAATTCAATCCCATCAAGGTGGCATGTACCAATGCCATCTCACTGTTCCAGGTGATCAGTTTCAGTTCACAGTTGGTCATGGTGGAGGGACTGGGAGTCAAAGGGAGCACATAGACAAGTCTAGTACCTGCTAACGCTAACCGATGGAGTAAATAAAGGGGAGAGTGATCCAACATGGGAAGTGAGATACTCAGCAGACTCATAGAATGGCAGATGTCCTAAATAGCACTCTGGCCTCAGAATCAGCCCTAAAGGCATTCGGATCTGGCTGAAAAGCCCATGAGAGTATTTCAGGCATGGAAAGCCAAGACACTCTGGCAAAAGTTCTCTGCGAGTGAGATCCCAGTGGAAAGAACAGGTCTTCAAAGAGGGAGGTGCCTTTCTCTGAAGGGAGGAGAGAACCTCCACTTTGACTATGACCTTGTCTAAAGAAGATAAGAGAAATACAGCTATTATTAACATTTTAACCATTCCTTTTCTTCTTCTTGCTGAAGTAAAGATAGTTTTCATATTTTCATAGCACATGTTAGGAAAGAATGTGCTAAATATGTTTAAAATTACACATGCAGTCAAGCACCAGCAAAATAGCATGGGTAGCATTAAAGTGCAATGTTAAAATTCTCAGCAAAATGTCATTGTGTCTTCCAGGTTTATGCTATTTGGGTCTATGCGTAAACTCATCCCTAAAGAATATATTATTCAGAAATATATCATGTGAGTATATCATGTGAATCACAAGAATAAATATTATACATCAAGAGTAAATATTTCTGTTTAGAATATTCACTATCACCTTAACATAAGTTAAAGTTATCTTCCAAATAACCTAAGGTTGTGCTAAGTTTTCTTTAGGTTTTTATTTACTTATTTGAAAGGCAGAGTTACAGAGAGGCAGAGGCAGAGAGGGGGAGAGAGTTAGGGAAAGAGAATGACATCCTCCATTTGCTGGTTCACTCCCCAAATGGCTGCAATGGCCAGAACAGGGCTGATGCAAAGTCAAGAGCCAGGGGCTTCTTCTAGGCCTCCCATGTGGGTACAGGAGCCCAGTGAATTGGGCCATCTTCTACTGCTTTCTCAGGCCATAGCAGAGAGCTGGATCTGAAGAGCAGCGGTCAGGTCTCAAACTAGTGTCCATTTGTGATGCCAGCACGACAGGCAGTGGCTTTACCCTCTATGCCACAGCACTGGCCCCTAGCTAAATTTTATAGTGCCACAGTATTAATCAATTTTGTCTTCACGCTGATAGAAAGGAATAAAGTACAATTATTTGTTTGAAAATCTTACCACAACAGAGGCATCTGATCTTCTATTAATATTTTGCTTACTCATCTTCCCACCAGATCATTGCTTATGCTATTTCACATATTGTTTCCATCTAAGTGTATTCATATACGTTTATCTTCTCAATATTTTATTGGAATTTCAGACATATTTCAGAGAACCTTTCTTTAGCAGAACAGTTATTGATGGGCATCTGTTTTCCATGAGCACCACTGAAACAGTACTAAGGCTAAATCCTAAATCCTCTGCCTCCTTGGCCTAAAATGGTCTAATTGACTACCTATCAATTCATTCTTCTGATTTCTTTCACTCATAGATGACTTGGCTAAGCATATGGTGAAACTCTTCCTTTCTCAGAATGCAAAAAGAAGAACAGTAACCAAAGATTTCAGTAACTGTAAAGTGCTGTTTACAGCTTGATTTTGTGAAATATCACAGAAGCAGGGACTGTGTATCTCTCTGTATGCTATTTGAAGAAAGCCTGTTTTCAGATCAACACACAGTTTATACTGTATTTTAAGTTAATAAACAAGATTTATATGGCTAAGCACAGTCATATACTCAGATCATCTTAAGGACTCTACATATCTCTCACCAGGATGTAGCCTGTCTTAAATACAGGTCCAACCCTTGAACCCTCTCTAACTATTGAGATAATCGAGAATTCAAACAAGAGTTTTATTTCTGGAGGGAAGTTTTTTTTAACTACACTGTAATTTTTCTATAAAAAATAGGTACCATGAGAATCTTAGTAGAACTGAGTATTTCTAAGGTTATATTTCACAGTAGAATTACTTTAGATAATATAATCTGTGGTATGTTTTTTCTGTTAAAAATAAGATGATAGGATTTTGGGTCCTTTATCTAAAAGAAATATTAAATTATGGAAAGTATAAATATGTTTGTCACAATTTACTATTATATGAAGCAATATATAATATATATATTATATAATATAATATATAATATATATAATATAATATATAATATATTACAAATGTATATTTTATACGATCATTAACATTAACAAAATAAAAATTAGAAAAATAAAATCCACTCAATAACTAATTTTTAAAGGTAAAGGTTGACATTTCAAAAGAACAAAATATAAGTTAAAGCATTTCTGGGTATTTGGAAGAAAACAAATTCCATCATGTTAATTCATTGTTTTCTAGAGAGTCAACAGGAGATCATTCTCCACCATGCTTTTTGAGTCCTCTTTTCAGGATCCAAAGATTCAGATTTATATGCAACCTTGTATATAGTTTATCATCTTTCTTGGACCTCCATGGGAATAGTGCCTTCTGCAATGTCTTTGCAAATTAGAACTTGCTGATAGTTTCAAAGAAAAACTTGTGTGAATTAAATTTATCAAGGTTTATTTGAGCGAAGACCAATTCAGAAACCCATGGAGTATTTACAAAGACAATTAAAGTACAGAAATAGCTTAACAGGGTAAACCTAAGCATTTACTTTTGTGGTCATGGCCTCATAAACTGGCAACCTGCGATTGGTTCAAGCTTGGCTGCTCTGTAGTTGGCTGCAACTTGGAGTTATCTATTACAAAGTAAAATGTATTAGTAAGTTTGGTTGCAGTTTCTTATCTGGGAATAAAAGTTAGTGAGACAGCTTCACATTAATAGAGTCCTGCTTATTTAATTTAAAAATGCAAATATTCAAAAAACAAAATAACCCAAAATGTGTTTGAGCACAAAAAAGTAAGGCAATGTTATCTTAGCTGTCCTAAGGCATATGAGAACAAATCAACTCAATGACCCCATCAATTTTATAGTCCAAATGGGCAGTACATTAATATAAAACCCAAAACTGTACTTTACATCTGTATCCTCAGGAGCAAATACAATCCTACCTTCTATTAGTTGTTAAAAAAACAATTTAATAATAAAGTTGCAAAAATGACTGTAATAAAGAAAACTATAATACTATACCATAAACAACTGTTTGAAAACATTGTACCAATTTGTTAATATTGATTGTAGGGAGAGTATCCAGGCAGAAATGAGCCATGGAACTTTGAAAATAAAGGATAAAATGGCAACAATGTTTCCTGAGTAGTGTAGGCATTGAAAAGAAAGGTATATATTTGTTTCCTAGCTAAAAATTTTGGGAATACTCGCTGACAGCACAGAAAATATGGCAAACTAAGATGAAATATTAATGTGGGTTCAGGCAAAAACATAAGTAGCAAATGATAGTGAGACAGGGATTCAAGAGTGTAGCAGAAAATGAGATGATTAAAGAGGACATATTTTGACATAAGCAGTCTCTTTTGTGACTACAAATGTACTCACATAGTTGTAATTCCTGTTCAGTGTTCTTGGGGAAGTTGGTATTTTACAGATACATCTAGTAATATATGGCACATTTTGTAGGTACTTTTTTCCTTTAGAAATTAAGAGCTGATTGCAGAAGTGATCAGAATGTATATAGTAAATTTCAGGAGAAATAATTTAAAGGACACACCAATACTAATGTTGTAGAATGTGATAAAATTCTGAAGTGAATAAAAGTACATAAATATTTTATAATGTACATTAACAAAAATTTTCACATCACTTGGTAAAACTGGTATTACAGGGAAGAGATGGCTTTTTATATATGCCAAAAGATCTGAAAAAATTAATAAATTAACTTGTATATGAGAAATCACTGAATCTTTCAAAAAGAAGTGGAAAATCAAGAGCTCATTCAGAACTAAGCTGTGACTTAAAATGTCATAGGACAGAAAGAAGCACAAAGTGATTACAATAATTGGCGTAGCATTTTCCTTAAAAGTGCTCTTGGTAGTTTTCAGAATGACTCAAAAGATAAAAGTTAAGTTATAAAATGGCCCATAGCTCTTCTGTTAATAGTATGTCTATAATAGAAAAAAAGAAAAAACTAACAACTGATCCCCTAAAAGGATAAGTAATAAAGTGCTTGCATTCACAGAAAAATTAATCTGTTTGGCATTTTTGCTAACATAGTGAATTAGGAGCAATGAAGATACAGTAAATAAATGGGTTCAACTTGTTCCCTCCAACACAGAGAAAAATTTCGACTTTGAACACATCAGTGGGCTCTAACATCTTGTCTTCCCACTGACTGTATCCAGAAGTGAGCCATCACTCCCATAGTAGATATTACTCTGGACTGTTGTCCCCAACCATAAATGCTGGTGAGAGTTCCATGGCTTTGTGCAATCTGCCCCCTGGAGTTCAAGTGTGAATCTTTGGTGCTTCACTGAGTCGCAGATGAACATATACAGGAATAAAGGTTTCAACTGAAAATTAGTTTTCCAGAAGAACAGACATAAGAGATTCCCCCAGATGTGCAAATATGAATATAAAAAACAAGAAATATATACAAAGAAAACAATATGACTCCCCAAATGGAGCACAGTAATACATTAATATTGGACTGTGAAGAAGAGGAGATTAAGGAATTGCATGAAACAAAACTTAAAAACAGATTGTAAAATAGTTCAGAAAAAGAAACTGTTAAATAGACTTAAGAAGTTAGTACATAACATGGATGAGAAATTTAAAAAAGAGATAGATATTAAAAATACTAGCAATGGGGTCAGTGCTGTGGCACAGTAGGTTAATCTTCTGCCTGGTGGTACTGGCATGCCATTTGGGTTCCAATTTTAGTCCTGGCTGCCCCTCTTCCAAAACAGCTCTCAGCTATGGCCTGGAAATGCAGTAGAGGATGTCCCAAGTGATTGGGCTCCTGCACCCATGTGGGAGATCCAGAAGAAGTAACTGGCTCTTGGCTTTGGATTTGCTCAGCTCCAGCCATTGTAGCCATCTGGGGAATGAAACAGCAGATTGAAGGACTTTCTCTCTGTCTCTACTTCTTGCTATCTGTTTTTTTTTACTTCTCAAATACATATATAAAATCTTAAAAAAGTAAATGGCTTAGTACCTTAAAAAATACTAGCAATGACAATTTCTTCAAATATCTAAGTCAGACCAAAAAAATTGACAAAAATTTAGAATGAATAGAAACAACCCTCACGATCTATGCTTTGCTATGAAATGACCAAGTATATGATTCTAGGAGCTCTTAGGGGAATAGAAGAACAACTTAGAAAACCTATTCAGCAAAATAATAGAAGAAACTTCTGCTCAATTTGGGGAAAGATATGGTCATTATATACAGGAAGCAAATAGAACCACAAACAAGTATGATCAGCAAAGATCCACACCAAGATACATTAGAATCAAACTCTCACATGTAAAATATAAAGGGAATATCCAAACATTTCCATAAAACACCAGGTCACTTTTAAAGCAATTTCCATAAGACTGACAGCAGATTTCTCAGTTAGAAATAGTACAGGCCAGGAGAACATGGAGTGATATAGTCCAAATTCTAAAGGAAAGAAAAAAACAAAGATCCAGATTACTTTACCCAGCAATGCAATCATTCATCAATGATGGTGAAATAAAGGCCTTGCAAGACAAGCAAATATTAAAATAATTTGTCAACACCTAGCAGGCCTTACAAATGATACTCAATGGTTACTACATACAAGAAAAGAAAGACAATCAACATCATGAAAGAATGTGAAGGTAAAAAATCTCCCAGTAAAAGACCAAAAGGGATCAAAACCAACAATCAGAATATTTATGAAAAAATAGCAAGACCTAGCCATTACTTATCAATAATAACTGAGTGTAAATGTGCTAAATTACCCAATTAAAGATATAGACTGGCTCAATATTTCTTAAATGGGGTATTAAGATTTAACAACCACCAAAACTTACTTTCTCCTCAAAACTGATGCACTATATAAAATTGCAATCAGCTTTTTTTCTTAAAAACCCTAGTATTTAGAGATAGCGCACTTTTTTTGCTATATATCTCTCACTAGTTTTTAGTATTAACTTGTAACTTTTCATCATTTGCCATCTCCTAAGCTGGTTTCTAAATGACTTGATTCCTCTGCACATCATTTCTTTGTTAATATCCTTTACTGAAGTACTTTTAAAAATTTCTTCTATAGTGAGTCTTCAAATTGTCCTTCACAGGAATGAATTTTCCTTTTACTCTACATATTTGATTTTGAAATATTTATTCATTGAATAGTCAGAGTGACAAAAGAGAGTGAGAAACATAATGCAGGCTGGTGCTGTGGTATAGTAGGTTAAGCCCCGCCTATGGCACCAGCATCCCATACAGCCACCAGTTCATATCTTGCATGCTCCTCTTCCAATTCAGCTCCCTGCTATGGCCTGGGAAAGCAGTAGAAGATGGTCCAAGTTTTGGGGGCTCTGCATCCATGTGGAAGATCCAGAAGAAGCTCCTGGTTCCTGGCTTAGGATCGGCACAGCTCTGGCCATTGCAGCCATTTGGAGAGTGAACCAGCAAGCAGAAGATCTTTCTCTCTGGCTCTCACTCTCTCTGTCTGTAATTCTACCTCTCAAACAAATTAATCAAATAAAAATCTTAAAATAAGGTAATAAACATTATTTTAAGAAAAAAAGAAACATTTCACATGTTCTGGTTCACTCCTCCAGATTCCCATAATAGCCAGGATTGGGCTAAGCCAAAACCGAAAGCCAGAAAATTCATCTTTGTCTTCCATATGGGTGACAGGGACAAAAGTACTTGAACCATTGTCCACAGGCTTCCCAGGAACATTAGCAGGGATTTGGATCAGAAGCAGAGCATCCAAGACTCAAACAAGAACTCTGATTTGGGATGCCAGTATCACAACCGGCAGTCTAACCCATAAAACTATCTTTCACTAAGTTGTGTGGAAACAGGTGCACAGGATATAATATACCATTAGTCACAAAAAACCTGCTAAGTACAGCATGTTTATATAAAACAAAAAAGAAAAAAAAGAAAAGAAAACTAATTTCCTGATAACGTTTACTCTTTTTGATATTTTTTCCTGAAATAGAGGACATGCTAGCTATAGATATTCTGAACTCTGTAATCCAGTATATACTGACAAAATCCTCTAATGACAGTATCAAGCAGAAGAAAGCATTCTATACACTGAGCATGTATTCAAGATCTACCTCATTTCTCATATCTCATTAATTCACAGGGTAAAATGATTCAAATCATGAACACCACATGGTTTTATATTGCTAGGTCACATCTTTTTGCTTCTACTCATGTAATTTATACACTCATTACTTGCTCTGAGAGAAAGACCTTTAACTGATGACTGGATTTTTTGGCATTGCTGAGGATAGATATAAAAAAGATATATCCTGAGGCTGGTGCTGTGGCTTAGCAGGTTAAGGCCCCAGCCTGCAGTGCCAGCATCCCATATGACCACCTATTTGAGCTCTGGCTTCTCCACTTTGGATCCAGCTCCTTGCTATGGCCTGGAAAAACAGTGGAAGATGACCCAAATGCATGGGCCCCTGTACCATTAAGGGAGACCCAGAGGAAGCTCTTGGATCCTGGCTTAGGATCGGCTCAGCTCTAGCCATTGCAACCATTTGGGAGTGAACCAGCTGGTGGAATATCTCTCTCTCTGTCTCTACCTCTCTCTGTAACTCTTTCAAATACATTATATACATTTTTAAAAAAAAGAAAATATATACTGAGAGTCAGTTAAATAAATATAGATGGATAATAAGAAATTGCACACTGAGGAAGAGTTATACAAATACTTGGCACAAGGTCTCTCTCTGGACTTTGTGGCTTTGCTGTTTTATTCATGAAAAATAATGTGAATAGATAAAGAATCACACTAGGGTTTAAGTTCATCTTTTAGCAATTGGATATCCATATGTTTGGTGGTTTAGAAGCATGAAACTGTTTTTATATGTTTCATTCAATTGCTGTGTATAGAATCAATTTACAGCAGGAACAAAAACCAGAAAGCTTAAATGACTTTTCAAGACTGCTTCCTGTAAGAAGTAGCTTGAAAAAGTATCTTTAACGATAAAAATAAAGGTAGAGCAATAACAGAACAAATATATACAGATATACATTTATCTGAATAGAATTCTTAAGGCCAAAAGTCATGATTATATTTCCCCCTCTTGAAATTCTTAGGTTTGAGATGTCTTCATAAACCTTATAAGAAATGTATATTGAGGAAAACTGTGCATGGAATTAAAAAAAATTTGAAACAAAGTAATTTTTCTTTTAATTCCAATTCTCCATGAATCTTGAAAGTACCTTCATAAAAATCAAACTGTTAACTGACCATAATGTAAACAGAGGGAATTAAAGTTTTTTTTTTTTTCATTTTTTGAGATTACATATTTTCAATTTACATTGTATCAAAGGTGAATGATACATTACATGAAGAGTTTAACAAACAAAAATCAATGTAGAGGGGCTGGTTCTGTGGAACAGCAGGTCAAAGCCCAGGCCTGCAGTGCCAGCATCCCATATGGGTGCCAGTTCAAGTCCTGGCTGCTCCATTTCTGACCCAGCTCTCTGCTATGATCTGGTAAAGCAGAAGAAGATGGCCCAAGTCCTTGGGTCCTACCTGTGTGGGAGAGCTGGAAGAAGCTTTTGGCTCCTGACTTTGGATCAGCTCATCTCTAGCTATTGCAGTCATTTGGGGAGTCAACCAGTGAATGGGAGACCTTCTCTCTCTCTCTGGCTCTACCTCTCTGTATAATTATTTCTTTTAAATACATAAAATAAATCTTAAAAAAATCAATGTAGATCATAATTCATCAGAAACACAGGCAAAGGTCATCGACAGCAATCAAATGAGAAGGCTTATTTGGGATCTTCCAACTATTGGTTCACTCCCCCAGATGATCGTAATAGATGGGACTGGCCCATGCTGAAGCCAGGAGCCTGATATTCCATTCAGGTCTCCCATGTGGGTACCAGGGAATCAAGTATTTAGGCCATTTTCTGCTGCTTTCCCTGTGCATTACCAGGGAGCTGGATCAGAAGTAGTGCAACCCAGACATGAACTGGTGCTCATATGGGATGCTGTCAATGCAGGAGGTGGCTTAACCTGTAGCATCACAATGCTTGGCTTCAGAAGGCTTATTTTTTAAATATTCAATGAATGTAAAAGAAGCTAAAGTGATTCACTCACTACTCCAACATACATCAAAAGTATTAAAAACCTCAGTTCTAATTATAGGAGAATACTTGACTATGAATATTTTACAATGGTGATTCTTTTACAAAACCTCTCCTGCTGGACATCAAAGAAGCCCAGTTTGAGGGAATGCTACTGACTCCCTCCAGCTTGTTCTCAAAGGACCAGCTGGGTCTAAGCAAACCAGACTGACTTTAGAAACTGGGTCCCCACCTGTAATAAAGCCTATTCACATTCCCAAGATAAGATAGTTGTTTGTCTGCTGACATTGTCTTTAAGTTATAATTTACTCATTCTTGTATATTAAGACTATCTTAAATTGCAGCTGTGATGTGTTAATCTCTGCAACTGCCTGAAACTGCTTATTACTGTCTTGTTAAATTTAGGATGTAAAAATAGGGAAAGACAAAGGATCAGGGCTTTACTCTTGAGATGCAAATCTAGTCAAACTTGCCTACTTAAATAAACTGTGCCTTTCCTCCTGAAGCCTCAAGTACAGTTTGGTTATTTTGGTCTTTTGTCTGTCACCATTCCATGAAATCTTGAAAGACCCAGAATTGCCAAAGCAATCTACAGTAGAAAAAAAAAAAAAAAAAAAAAAAAACAATTTTGAGGCATATCAATACTGGAATTCAAAGCATACTACAAAGCTATAGTAATTAAAAGAGCATGGTATTAGCATAAAAACCAATAGAAAAATCAATGGATAGAATAGAGAACATAGAAATTAATCAATGTGCATACAGCTAAATGATTTTTGACAAAATTGCTCAGACCATACACTGGAGTACAAATAATCTCTTCAACAAATGGACCTGGCAAAACTGGATGTATATATGCAGAATAATGAAATTAGATCCATTTTTCCCACTACATACAAAAATCAACTCAAGGCCGGCTCCACAGCTCACTAGGCTAATCCTCTGCCTGCAGCGCCAGCACCTCGGGTTCTAGTCCCGGTTGTGGCACGGAATTCTGTCCCGGTTGCTCCTCTTCCAGTCCAGCTCTCTGCTGTGGCCCGGGAGTGCAGTGGAGGATGGCCCAAGTGCTTGGGCCCTGCACCCCCATGGGAGACCAGGAGGAAGCACCTGGCTCCTGGCTTCAAATAGGCACAGCACACTGGCCCTAGTGGCCATTTGGGGGAAAGAAGACCTTTCTCTCTGTCTCTCTCTCTCTCACTGTCTAACTCTGCCTGTCAAAAAAATCAACTCAAGGTGGATCAAAGATCTAAATTTGAGATATGAGACTATGAAGTTACTGGAAGACTATGTAGAAGAAACACTCCACAACATTGATTTAGGCAATGATTTATTGAATAAGAACCCTAGAGCACAGGAAACAAAAGCCAAGCCAAAGGAAGGGGATTATACCAAACTCAGAAACTTTTGCACAGCAAAGGAAATGATCAACAGAAAGAGCAGACATCCAGCAGAATGGGAAAAAAAAATATTTGCCAGCTATCTATCTAGCAAAGGGTTCATAACCAGAATATATACATAAAAATGCAACAGTGTAAAAATAACCAACCCAGTAAAGAAAAGCACAAAACAACCTCAATAGACAGTTTTCCTAAGAAGAAATAATGATCAACAAATATACAAAAGAAAAATGCTGAACATCGCTAGATGTCAGGGAAATGTAAATATGAAAGCCACAATGACATTTCACCTCATTCCTGTCAGGATGGCTAAAATCCAAAAGACAGAGAGTGAGAAATTCTGATAAAGATGTGGAGAAAGGAGACTGCCAGGAAAAAAGCGACAGAGTATGAAGCCAAAACTAGACCAGGTTTATTGAGAAGAATAAAGGTGAGAAAGGGCTCACCCCCAGGTGAGCGCACAGCAGAGAGTTGCCAGTGAACACACAGCAGAGAGCGAGCACCTTCCCTTAAAGATTAGTGTTTAGATAGTACACAGTGGTGGGAAGGGGCTTGCGGGTCTGAGCTAAAGCAGTGCTGCCAAGACAGTGGGAGAGTTGGGCTGGTTCTAAAGGTCCTGCATGATTACATTGTGAGCTGGGAGGGATTTGGGCTGTGGCTAAGGCTGGACTCTGCGGCTGATCTGCTGAGCTGGGGGGCGAGAACTTGGGCAGAGTGTGGAGAGCTCAGACTGATGGCTGGACTCTTCAGAGAGTATTGTGTCCAGCAGTTCAGGTAGGGCAGAGTTGGTCAAGGAAGGGCAGGGCTGGTCAAGGCAGGGTGGAGCTGTAATTGCAGGGCAGAGAAATGGGGACCTGTTTGCTGATATAGGTGAGACATCAATATGGATCTAAAGCTTTTTGTCTTTGCTCTATCAGGGAACACTTATACACTTTTGATGGGAATGTACATTAGTCCATCCAGTGTGGAAAACTGTATGGTGGTTTCTTAAAAAAAATTAAACCTATAAATAAACTTGCCATATGATTCAGCATCCAGCTTCTGTGTTTACACCCAAAAGACAGGAACCCATTGTGTCAAAGAGATACCTGTGTCACTATATTGATGGCAGGGCTGTACAAAGAAGCCAAATTATGAAGTTGAACAAAGCATCTATCACAAGATGAATGGAGTAAGGAAATGGAATGTTATTCAGCTATAAAAGCAGATTGAAATACTACCATTTTCATCAAAATGTATGTAACTAGAGGATGTCATGTTGAGTGAAATGAGCCAGACACAGAAAGACCAATGCTGCCTATTCTCTCTTATATGTGGGAGTTAAAGTTAAAATAAAAAGAAAATCAAAAAACAAAAAATAAGAAATGATTTTGTGTGCCAGTATTCCTGCAAATATAGCTTTGTTAAACTTTGCTTTATAGCTTTGTCAAACTAATGTTTAAGAAGTTTATAATATTACAGTTTTAGTGAAATTTACTGTTTATGGGTGAAATGGTCATTTTTTTTCCATATGATTATTGCTTGTAGTCCTTCCCTATATTTCTGTAAAACTAGGGGCTGCAATGTAAATCAGGGATATGTTATCTCAGAAGGGAAGGAGAGGAGGGGCAAAAGGACAAAGAAGGAGGTTGGGTGGGAGAGGAGGAGAGGGAGGACAGAGTAACAGAATATAATTATATTCTCAGAAATTTATGTAGGAACTGTATTGAACCTGTTAAAAACTAAAAGCTAAAAAAAAATGATGATTGTTAATTTTTTGTGGAAAATGACAAACATAATTTGAAATAGCAGTATAGACCATTAAACCATAGTTAAATCTCAGCAAAATAAAACCTGAACACTGCCCCCAACAAACAGATTGGATAGGTCATTTGATTTCGTCTGCATGAGATAATATTTTTCATATAGTCAATCTAAATAACACAAAATATATATTTCTCTAAATGGCATTCAACAATTGCCTTAGTAGAAAATCTTCCCCTTCAAATTCTGATTAAAAAATTTATATTGATCTGTGGAAACATGTGTCTTCAACTTAACCTCTACTGATACTTTACTACTGTTGATTTTAAAATTTAATTACAATTTTACTTAAAAAAACATCAAGAATTTTATAGCTATTTATAATATTTAATATATTATAATTAATAATTTATTTTACCTGTTATTTACATTATAAAATTCAATTATATTACATTGTTAAACACTACTTTCTCATAAACAATTGTTTCATGAGACCTACTTTTACTTTTTATTTATTTATTTTTTTGACAGGCAGAGTGGACAGTGAGAGAGAGAGAGGCAGAGAGAAAGGTCTTCCTTTTTCTGTTGGTTCATCCCCCAGTGGCCACTGCGGCCAGTGCGCTGCGGCCAGCACACCGCGCTGATCTGAAGCCAGGAGCCAAGTGCTTCTCTTGGTCTCCCATGCAGGTGCAGGGCCCAAGCACTTGGGCCATCCTACACTGTACACCCGGGCCACAGCAGAGAGCTGGACTGGAAGAGGAGCAACCAGGACAGAATCTGGTGCCCTGACCGGGACTAGAACTTGGTGTGCTGGCGCCACAGGCAGAGGATTAGCCTATTGAGCCATGGAGCTGGCCGAGACCTACTTTTATAATTAATTCATTATCAAATTTCATCTCTGCTTAAGAGATTCCCTTTTATTAAAATTTTCCACATTAAACTCATTCATTTAATTTGAAATCCCTTATTTTAAAGGGAAACATATTTATAATAAATAAAATAGCTTTAAATTCTTTACTAAAACCTATTTGATTTTGCAATTATTGAAATAGTCTGCTTGTAGAAACAGTCTTCATATGGTCTTTATTAAGGATTTATTTTAAAGATTTATTTATTTTACTTCAAAGTCAGAGATACACAGAGAGAGGAGAGGCAGAGAGAGAGGTCTTCCATCCACTGGTTCACTCTCCAATTGGCTGCAAGGGCCGGAGCTGCGCCGATCTGAAGCCAGGAGCCAGGAGCTTCTTCCTGGTCTCCCACATAGTTACAAGGGTCCAAGGGCTTGGGCCATCTTCTACTGCTTTCCCATGCCAAGCAGAGAGCTGGATCAGAAGTGGAGCAGCCGGGACTCTAACCTGCGCCCATATGGGATGTTGGCACTGCAGGCAGCGGCTTTACCGGCTATGCCACTATCCCGGCCCTAGGATTTTTTTAATTATTCAGATTTCAAAGTAAGACTCCATATATATATATATATATATATATGTATAAAATTAATCCAAAATTTAAAAAGTCAGGTTTCTGGGTAAACTAGAGTGATGTTGTAATTTGACCCACTTTGCAACTAGCATTTAAACCTGGAATCTATTCATAAATTAAGGTCAATGACAATATTCTAAATTCCTTGCTACCTAATTTCATGTTTATTTTTGTTTTTATAACATTTTCATCTTCTCTGGCAAAAATAATAAAATTCATGAATGTTTGAACCTTTGCACTCTGTTTAATTAATTGTGAAATAAAGTATGAAAGTAAATGAGCAACTTTGGTTATACTGCAAGTAACTATACTTTCATTAAAAATTCAGGTGACTTTTCATATTAAAGGTTTATACAATTATTTTATTTATCAATGCAGCAGAATTATATCATCAATTAAGCTGGAAATAACTATTTCAAAATAATGCTTAAATATTCTAAATACATTTATAAGAGTTTTAAGTACTTTGCATTTATGTGTACAGTTACATCATATGACATTGCATAAGTTTGATTGGCTTACAAGTTCAAAATTTTCCTATTGCAAAGAGAATGGTAAGACAATTAATTATATGAAAAATAAGCTGGAATTGTGGTATAGTGCATAAAGCCACAGACTGCAAAGCAATCATCCCATATGGGCACAAATTTGTGTCCTGACTGTTCCATGTCTGATCCATTTCCCTCCTAACAGCCTGGGACAAACAGGAAGATGGGCGAAGTGTTTGGGCCCCTGCCACCCGTGTGGGAGACCTAGAAGAAATGTTCGCCTCTTGGCTTCTGCTTGCCCCAGTCCTGGCCATTGCTGCTGTCTGGAAAATTAACCAATGGATGGAAGATCTGTGTGTGTGTGTGTGTGTGTGTGTCTTTCCCTTTCTCTCTAACTATGGCTTTCAAATAAATAAATAAATATTTAAAGTAAATTGAATAAATAAAAAGACATGTGGTTTAGAATATGTAACATATGAAATATCTAATTGTAATGGGTCCATGAAAACTATCTTCATTAATCATGTTACTTACTTAAAGTGGTAATTTGGAAAGATTTCTTAGTTTAAGTAAATCTAGTAGCTTGTAGGGAATTCATAATAGTTATCATAGTCCATCAAATAAGCAGTTTCAGTTTAAATGTTTTTAAATTGATGTTACATGTCTGTATGATGTGACAGTCTTCATAATTTACCCTATGAAGTATCCTAAAATATAAGATCATTACCATAGCACACAGTAAATATGATTATAGCATATGTCCTAATATTTTGGGGCTTTTATTTGAAATACTTTGGTGAACATTACATTTTAAGAGATGAGCATTTGGTTCAGTGAATAAGACATTCCTGCATGCCATCCCATGCCTATCAGAGTGCCTCGGTTTAAGTTACACTTTCAATTCTAAACTCTGATAATGCCTACTCTGCAAAACAGCAGTGACAGCTGAGGCCCTTGGGTCTCTGCTACTCATGTGAGACACCGTGATGGAGTTCCTGGCTTCAATGAGAGTTGAAAAGATTGTTTATGAAGGATGAATATATTAACATCATACCAAGTGTGAGAGCTTTGAATTAAAGGCAACCCCATGGTCCTGAAATAAGATGGAGTATGGTGTGTTTCTGTGAATGAAATCAGAGCAATATGGATGGAACACAAAGAATGAAGAGACTAGAGAGCAAAGGCTGAGACAGTAGCTGAGTGTGGATCATTCTGGCCCATTCTAATTGCATGTAATTAAGAGCCCTATACGTATTTGCAGTTTTCATGGAAGGAATTTATTAAGCTTTCTTAATTATATTTTTCCTCTACAGGTATGTTACTAGTCTAACTCATTTACCAACTCATTCACCTATTGAATAATTATTTGGGACTCAGTTATTTTTCATCAAAGCAAATTAGTAACCCCAGAAACTCAGTTAAAACAGACTACAGGAATTAGAGTTACTATTTCTCCTAGCATATTGGGTGTCCCACAGTATAATGCAAACAGAAGGTAATGATTCATAGAATATCAGTGCTAATTGAGACTTATAGTAAAGTGAAGATTTATTCTATCTTAATTTCAAATATTTGAAGGGACTGAGATTCGATTATTTATAGTGCTTCTCATGGTGACATGATTTTAATGGTGTCATTTAAATCCATTTTCAATGCAATATAGTAATTCTTAAATGATAAATTATATTATTTAAAATTTCAATTGAGACATCAGTCAGATATATTGTTTAATGAATAATTTGAAGATTTGCTTACATCATGTGTTGAAATCCTATGTTTAATTAATAACTTGATAATGTACAATGACTTGAACAGTCCTTGTCTTGACTGTCAAGGAACAGTTTGTTGTTGTTATTGCTGTTTCTTAATGAAGAATGGGATTAGGACTGGGAATGGGAGAGGTTGGAGGAGGTGGGGTGGGAGTGAGGGTGGGAGGGCAGGTATGATGGTAAGAATCACTATATTCCAAACGTTGTACTTATGCAATTTGTACTCATTAAATAAATGGTTTCTTTGGAACAAAGAAGAAAATGTATCTTCTCTTTGGATTTGTCAGATATATATTGATTGTAATAAAAGTGCTATGTGTTGTTTTTCAGATTCACTTGAGTTTCAATGTTAAGAAACTTTACAAAGAATGCACAGGTTGAAAAGAAAATATGAAAAATTGTGAGTTCACACATTCAGCTGTACTCTTAGCCCCCAAACAATAAATCTCTTGACTTTTTTCTCATTTATCACATATTCGCAAGTGAGACTTGCCTTGGGAAAGAAATGTTAAATAAGGAAGTTCATATTTGAACCACAATTTTTCTTGATCTTTTTCTATTGACAAACAAAATCAAATGGTAGTTGGAAGTGAATCATTTTGAATAAATGTGATGTAAGTATATCTGAAAAGTTGTGAATGCATTGAGAGTCAAATGCAGGATGGATTAGGAATAATTCTGTGCAATTGGAATTTTTAAGGCATTCCAAGTTCTCAATAATTGGAATTGTTTGAGGATTCAGTTGGGGGCAAAGGGACTTCTGAGTGTATACAACAGTAATTTGTTCTTTCTCTCATACAAAAGGGAGTAAATAGTCAAGCTGTACTATTAAGATTACTGAAAATACAATTTTTGTTAAAATTTTCAGGAGTTAAAGTTAGCAACAAGAGAATACATTACCTGGTACCCCATGAGTTTCAGGGGCAACTGACACATGTATAAAGTAATCTTACAGGACCTGAAGTGACATTGAGAGAAATGGTGGGCATCCCTTGGGCTGTGAGACTTTAGTAAAGAATTAGGGAGTATCTTTTGAGTGTTTTTAAGGGGAAACTTACAAAACTAATATGATGGCTCAGTACCTGAATCTGTACAACTCTCTATTGTTGGCTAAGTGGGGGTCTGACATTTGGAAGTCTAACTACCTACCCTGATTTATTTGGGGGCTGGGTTATAAGAATTGCAGCTGCTGTTGTATTATGTGGAATGCTCCTTGCAGCATCATTGGTTGTGTGTGAATTCGAAGACCAGATTTGAGGCTGACCGAAGACTTTGTATGAAGCACTGGATTTAGAGTGGGTTGGCCCTCTCTAGGAGTCAATTCTTTCAGGCTTTTAGGATATCTTAACCCTTTCTTATCACTTGAATGCATTTTACACCATTAGAAGGCTCACATGGCAGGCATTAAAAACCTGCAATTATCGCTAGAGTCAATTATCACCTTTAGATTCTATTTGTGTTCTTCTGTGGCAACCATTGACATTCCCTAGGAAGCTACTTACTTCTGTTTCCTAGAATAATTTACATTTTGAAACATTTCCATACAGGTGTAGTGGGAGCTAGGAATTGGAATAAATGGAGTTGTTTTCTAAGTAATGGCATTGACATATTTCTCCCAATCTTCTAAAGGAATTAATGTAACCAATTTTTAAAGTGTTTTTCAAAGCTACCCACATTTTCCCTCAAAAGTATGTTGACATTTCTCAGACAACTTAGATTTTTTTTCAATTTTATGTGATGAAAAACAACTTGTGTGAACTAACAATGCATACAGAGATAGACATATAGTTATTTTCACTAACACACACATACAAATACTTCTGTAAGCAAGATTAATCCATGATATCTTGCTTTCGTTGTAGGTGAGAATCTTTGTAAAGCCTTTAAGCATACGGGATGTATTCCCTCTTGCATTCAACTGTTATCTGAACATTTTACAATGGAAAACATAATTGATGCTCTTTTTTTTGACCCACTTTTTTCACCTCAGGATGCTTTTGTCATGTTCATAATTGGTTTACTGTATTCACATTGTCAACAGAACTCTATATTTTTCAACACTTAACACCTGTGAAGAACTGTGACTTTCCTGCAAGCAATAGACATAATTGGTTACAAAAGAACTTTAGCTCACTAGCAGGCATGTTGGATGTACAGCAGCAAATGTCTCAGCTTGAAAAGACTCAAATCCGTAATTCACAGTTTTATTTATTTTACAATTTTTGACTTACTCTATTTTCTTTCAGATTCATGGTACTCTCCAGTGACCTGTATTTATTTCTTTGGCTGTGCTCAGTATTCACTATAATTTTATTTTTATGTTTATTTATAATTTTTGTATATTTTTCTTAGTAAAGATGCTAAATGTTTTCAGTCTTCTTTCTTTCATGATCCCTTTGGTCATCTTGCGTAAGTTTACATGTCTATATTTGATAAGAAACAAAAAAAGCAAAGCAAAAGACAACAGCAATAAGTGTTCATGAGTTTTAACATGGAGTTTCCAAATACGAATTTATTTTTTTAATTTTTTATTTAGTAAATATAAATTTCCAAAGTACAGTTTATGGATTACAATGGCTTCTCCCCCACCATAATTTCCCTCCCACTCACACCCCTCCCATCTCCCACTCGCTCTCCCATTCCATTCACATCAAGATTCCTTTTCAATTCTCTTTATATACAGATTGATTTAGTATATATTAAGTAAATATTTCAACAGTTTGCACCCACACAGAAACACAAAGTGTAAAATACTGTTTCAGTACCAGTTATAGCATTCCTTTACATTGGAAAACACACTAAGGACAGATCCCACATGAGAAGTAAGTACACAGTGATTCCTGTTGTTGACTTAACAATTTGACACTCTTGATTATGGCATCAGTAATCTCCCTAGGCTCTAGTCATGAGTTGCCAAGGCTATGGAAGCCTTTTGAGTTTGCCGACTTTGATCTTATTCCGACAGGGTCTTAGTCAAAGTGGAAGTTCTCTCCTCCCTTCAGAGAAAGGTACCTCCTTCTTTGATGGCCCCATTCTTTCCACTGGGATCTCACTCGCAGAGATCTTCCATTTAGGTCTTCCTTTTTTTTTTTTTTTTTTTTTTTTTTTTTTCCAGGGTGTCTTGGCTTTCCATGCCTGTAACACTCTCGTGGGCTCTTCAGCCAGATCCGAATGCCTTAAGGGCTGATTCTGAGGCCAGAGTGCTATTTAGGACATCTGCCATTCTATGAGTCTGCTATGTATCCCGCTTCCCATGATGGATTGTTCTCTCCCTTTTTGATTCTATCAGCTAGTATTAGCAGACACTAGTTTTGTTTGTGTGATTCCTTTGACTCTTAGACTTATCAGTGTGATCAATTGTGAACTGAAATTGATCACTTGGACTAGTGAGATGGCATTGGTACATGCCACCTTGATGTGATTGTATTGGCATGATTCTAACTCCACCTTTTGGGGCAAGTCCAAGTTCTATGATTATGAAAACCTTGGTGGGATCGTGAGAGTACTGCTAAAGTTTTGGGCAAGTGTGACGGTGCTTCTAGTGTAGGGTTTAGCACAACATGCAGGCAATGTGGATCCTTCAGAGTAGTATTCCAGTACATATGGAAAAGCCAGTGAAATTTGTCAGTTTTCCTAGGAAATAAGATGGGGTTTATTTCCATTTCTTTTTGCTTTTTTATCTTGATTTATTTGTTTTTTTCTCTACATGCTTGTACATTTAGCAAGTGTAATTAGGTATTGGTGTAATACTTAGTACTGGCCTATCAGGTATTAAATGATCAGCAATAAATTAGGGATATTATATTCCAATATTGTATAGCATCTTTTACTCAAACTCAAATATTTCACAACGTTGTTTTCTGTTAAAATATTTTTTACTACCAATATGACAGATCTGAAACTAAAATTACTTTATAAATTATCCAAATGATTGTGTAAATGTTAAGGTATTTTTTGCCAACCAGTCTTGATTGCTGGACTGGAAGAGGAGCAACCAGGACTAGTACCCGGCGCCCATACGGGATGTCGGGGCCGCAAGTCCGAGGATTAACCGAGTGAGCAGCCCAGTCTCGAACCTGTACCAATGTGGGATGCTGGCACTTGAGGCCAGGGTGTTAATACTTTGCGCCACAGCACCAACCCCCAAGATTCTTAATTTTCATTACATTTCCTTTCACTTATTTCCCTAAACATAACCTTGCTATACCTGTACTTACCTATAGTTTCGCAATAAGTAGACCCAAAAGTACTGATTTAAAAGACAAATATGTTTATTATCATTCATTTTGGAGAGTCAGAACTTGAGACTGATTGGATGAAGCAAAATTTTCCTGTAATTGCAGCCAGAATGTTGGCTGGGTTTGCGGTCATCAGAAGACTTCACTGTAGCTGGAAAATCTGACACCAAGGAGCCTCACATGGCTGTTCCTAATGGAGATTAATGCCTTCAATACCAGACTCCCTGAGATGTATGAGTGGCCTCTCAACATGGCCTGCAATTTTCTCCAACAGGAGTAATACAATAGATAATGGAGAAAGTTGCAGTGTCTTGAACACTGACTGAGTTTTTGTGAAATTACACTGACTTTCACTTTTACTTTAGCTTATTCATTAGTAGTGAGTTGCTAAGTACAGCGCACTTGGAGGAAGGATGGTGGAGGACTTAGGTTCTACCACTTGAAGGAAGAAGTTATGAAATGATTTAATGGGTCTATTTTAAAATCACCACACTATTTAAAGTCCTCACCTGTGGATAATACTCATATTTGTATACTTAATCCTTAACTTAAGGCTTAACTAACATTATACCAAAAGGTGGGAGAATGAGAGGAGACGCAAGAGAAGATGGGCCTTCTCCTGAGTTCTTCCTATGCATTCCAGCATAACTTTCTATGAAGTATATGCAATCGTTCATTAAGGTTCATGTGATTACACTTTGTCATTTTCTAATTCTTTGCACCCACATTTTCTCTTGTTAAAATATTTATTTATTTGAGTGTGTGTGCATGGTGGGGGGTATGAAATAAAGATAAAGTGAGATACAGAGCTCTCATTCGATGATTCCCTCCTAAATGTCTGCTATAGCCTTCAACTGGGCCCTGAAGCTGGGAGTAGGAAACCCAGTCCAGGTTTTCCACATGGGTGACAGGAACCCAACTACTTGAGCCATAACTACTCTCTCCCAGACAGGGAATTAGTAGCAAATTGGTATCCTGCGTAGAAGCCAGCTGTGATCTCAGACACATTAAATGGAATATGGCCATCCTAAGCAGTGGCTTTTCTGCTTGGCCAAACGCCTGTCTTCTGCATCCAGATTTTCTAGAAATATCACTTCCTCACTGAATGCTTTCGAATGCTGAGTATTGCAGGTCCACTCCAACTTCTGAAATAATCCTGAGAAAGTTGAATGTCTCCGAAATCTTCTTGAAAGGAATGCATCTCCTTAATCCAGTAACTTTGACATTTGTCCAATTTGACTCACACATCGGACTTTTTCATATGAATGATTTTTCCCAAGAAAAGACAAAGTGCACTACTCCTCTCTCAGAACACACCTTGTCCATCTCAGACCTGTCATTTCTTCACGTTTCTTCTACACTACCTTTAGCTTCTCCTCCACATTTTCTCTAGGAGCCTATCAGAACAAAAGTTTCAGCAGATAAATTTAGAAATGGATTTTCTTTTAGTCGGAAAGTAACATTTAAGAATGTAAGGAAAGGTGGACATTTGACTCAGAATTTAAGTCAGTTCTTAGGAAACCTACCTCCCAAATCAGAGTGGTCAAGTTTCAGCTCCTCCATTCTGATTCCATTTATTCTAATGCATCCTGGGAGGCAGATAGTGACAGCTTTAGTACTTGGGTCCCTGACACCCAAATGAGACACACACAATGAGTTCTATGGCTCCTGGCTTGGCTCTTGTAGCTGAACAAGCAAATGGACTCTCTCTCTCTCTCTCTGCCTATAAAAAAATAGAAATGAATATTTCAAAAAAGAATGTACTGAAATGATACTTTAGAAAAGCTGCTTTAACATGAAAAATATGTTCAATTTTTACAAATGAGAACTTTTTAAATACAAGGATTTTTTAAAATTAAAAAGAAAATGTAATAGTTGTACAACTTAACATAATAGATGTACAACTTAACCATAATAGTTGTACAACTTAACACTTCCACCGACAGTGATTAGGGTACCTTTTTCAACACATCCTTGCCATTTGCTTGGTTACTTTCTCATGTTGATGAGTGTATTCTTGGCAGTGCAGAAGCATCTTAGTTTGTCTATTTTTGCTTTTATTTCCTGGGGTTCTGGGGTCTTTTTCAAGAAGCCATTGCCTAAGCCAATGTCTTGCAGAATTCTCCCAGTGTTTTCCTTTAGTAACTTAATTGTATCAGACAATAAATTTATATATTTGATCCATTGAGAGTAGATTTTTGTATAGGGCATAAGGTAGGGATCTTGTTTCATGCCTCTGTGTGTGAGGTTCCAATTTTCCCAGCACCATTTGTTGAAGACTGTCCTTTCTTGAGGAATTGGTTTTAGCTCATTTATCAAAGATTAGTCAGTTGCAGATACATTGATACTTTTTGGAGTTTCTATCCTGTTTCATTGGACCATGTGTCTATTGGATTTTTCCATATTTTTAGTAATTTCTCCTATATATTTATTTAATGTTTTATAATTTTTAAAGTAGAAATCTTTTGCATCCTTGGTTAAATTTATCTCTAGGTTATAAAATTGTTTGTAGGTATTATGAATGGTACTGATATTACAAGTCCTTTCTCAACCATGGCATCATCTGTGTTAAAAAAGCTGCTGATTTTTGTTTGTTGATTTTACATCTTTCAATTTTAGTATACTTTCTGTTGATTTTCAGTATTCTGTTAGTGAAGTCTTTTGGTTTCTATGTATTTGGACCATGTCACCAGGAAACAGGGATAAGTTGACCTTCTCCTTTCCACTATGTATGCCTTTGATTTCTTTTTCTTACCTAATGGCTGGATAAAATTTTTAGAACTATACTGAATAGCATTGGTGAGAATGAGTATCCTTGCTGGCTCCAAATTTTAGTGGAAATGCTTCCAACTTTTCCTTATTCAATAGGATGCTGGCTGTGGTTTTGTAATATATCACTTTGTACTGAGGAATGTTCTTTTTACATCCAATTTGCTTAATTTTTTATTATGAAAGGATGCTGTGTTTTATTAAATGCTTTCTCTGTATATATTGAGATAACCATATGACTTCATTCTTCAATTTTAATGTGATGTATCACATTCATTGATTTATGCATGTTGAACCATCCACTTATTCCAGAGGTAAATCCTACCTCATCTGGGTGAATGGTCTTTCTGATGTCTTATTGGATTAGATTAATTGGTATTTTGTTAAGGATTTTGGCATCTATGTTCACAAGTGATATTGGTTCTTCTTTGTTGTATCTTTTTTGTTCTCTGATTTTAATTATTTCTTTCCTTCTACTAATTTTGAATTTGGTTTGTTCTTGGTTTTCTAAGTTCTTGAGATACATTGTTAGATCATTCATTTGATGTCTTTCCAATATCATGATATATGCGCCAATTGTTATAAACTTCCTTCATAGCACTGCTTTTGCTATACACCATAAGTTTTGAAATGTTGTATTGTCATCTTCATTCATTTCTAGCAATTCAATAGCATATTGTTGTTGGTAAGGAGTATATAAATTTCTAATCCAGGTACTTATCTTCCACAGAGATAAAAACACTAATCAGAAATGGGTAACCAATGCAAATAGGAACAGAATTTATTTAACAGTGAGGAAATATACATCCACATGTGTGGGAAAGCCCCAAACAGACAAATACCCTTCATGAGTAGGACGAAAGTTTGTCTTTGACAGAAAGAACATGAGAATGGTATCTCTACATGTGGTTCGTGGGTATGTGCAAAGGGAAAAATGCAGCAAGTGTGACTGAATATAGTATGTTGTGAAGAGAGAGAAATCAAGACTGTCTCTTCTGAGCCTCGTCAATGGTTAAAAGAGAGAAATCTGTTCCACTCTCCACTTCTTTTTATGAGGTAGCTGGTTGCACCCCAATGAAACAAACAGATGCGGTGAGCAATTAGCATGAGCCTTGGTCCTGGATATGTCAGATATACCCTTGGAAGGTGGACATACCATGAAAAAAACTTACATGGCAGAAGTACAAGAATTCCAGCTCACCTAAACTTTCATTAACTGCTAATTACACTGTGTAAGTTGTGCAAATGTGTAAGTTTTGCAAATGATATTGAGAATAAGGAAAGTTAGGTAAGTTGTGCAAATGATGTTGAGAATAAGGAAAGCTACCAGTTTTTACTTCTGTAATAATGAAACCACTTAATTTCCTGGCCTCTTTACCTAATTTAGGGCTCATGAATCAGGAGGGCTCTAAACCCCTTTTGGAAATCTATTATTCCAGAGTAGGTTACCTGTACTTCCAACCTCTAAAAAAAGTACCAAATAGAATTGATATCAGAATTTACCTATTTTGGACCTACATTTAAGCGTGTAATGGTACTAAATAAAGTCCCATGATTACTAGATATCATTTCCCCCCACTATGTGCTGAAGGCATATGTCGAGTAATCCTCTTCCTGCCCCTGCCCCCTTCCTATCAATAATGATCTATTAATTGTCTCATTCTTAAGAATTTGTCTACTGTCTCCTCATTCCCCCTTCCTTACAATAAATGTACCTTCCCATGTAGTGGACAGACATGTATTTTTGCTTATCTTTCCTTCCAGCTGCAAGGAATACAATTGGATGAGAGTGGCATTGTTTCTCAGCAGGTAAGCATCCTCTATGAGTACCATTTCCAGTCCTGGCTGCTTTATTTCCAACCCAGTTCCCTGCTAATGCACCTCTGAAGGCAGCAGAGAATGGCCCAAGTGCTACAAGCCAAGTACATGAGTTAGATGAAGTTTCAGGCTGCTTGTTTCAGAATAACTCAGCCCTCATATTTGCGAGAATTTGGAGAGTACACTAGTTGAAGGCAAATCTTCCTCTCTCTTTCTCTCTCTCTCTCTCTCTCAACTCTGCCTTCCAAATAAGTAAATAAATATTTTAGAAAAAAGTATAATGGGTTGGAGGCCTCCCGATGCAGCTTATTGGGGTTTCCATCAGTCTTGAGCCAAGGTCACAATCTTCCTGGGTATTCTTACAACAGTGAAAGGCCATGGTGAGTGTGCTTAACCCAGATGATGTTTTGCATGCTATGAACTACTCTGACTTAGCCCTTCAGATTTGTGTTGTATTGGTTGAGACTCTGAAATATGGTTTATGTGTTTTCTCCATCCAGTCCTATTTCCTACACATTTATGTTTCACAGCCAGTATTCTGCAAAAATCACTTCCACTCCTGTCTCTTTTTCAGATAATCTTGGAGGAACAAATCAAGACTTTATGTGAATAACAAAGATGAGATTTTCAGATAGGTTTTCCTGCTCTCTATCCATCAATGACTGCACATTTTGAATGAGTTTTATCTCCACGCTTTCAAAGTCAGATGATGCTTTCATTCTTCTCCAAAAGGAAAATTTGTTCTGAATGAACCTGTCCTCTCCTTCTCATTATCCCTTCCTCTCACTGTTATATCCATCTCTTCTTCTCTACTTGCATTAAAGCATTCTTTGACAACTAGTTCATAGTTAACAATTAATAGAAACATGTTATGTTCTTTTTTAATTTATTTGACAGAGTTAGATGGTAAGAGAGAGTGAGACAGAGAAAGGTCTCCCTTCCATTGGTTCACCCCCCCAAATGGCTGCCACGGCCAGAGCTACACCAATCCAAAGCCAGGAGCCAGGTGTTTCCTCCTAGTCTCCCATGCAAGTGCAGGGGCCCAAGCACTTGAGCCATCCTCCACTGCCTTCCCAGGCCACAGCAGAGAGTTGGACTGGAAGAGGAGCAACCGGGACTAGAACCCAGCACCCATACAGGATGCCGGCACTGCAGGCAGAGGATTAACCAAGTGAGCTATGACGCCAGCCCCCCATGTTATGTTCTTGAAGAATGTGGTGTGGTGTGCATTGAAATGCAGCCTTCCAAAATATATATACATGCCCTTTACACAGGATAGTAAATGTGAGGTTACTTGGAAAAAATGTATTTGTAAATGTTATTAAGCTAAGTATCGCAAGATAGGGTCATGCTGGAATGTGGGGACCTTAATTCCTATAACAAATACATGCGGAAGAGAAGAAAAGGGAAGATATACACACATGAAAGGAAGCTATGTGAAAATGGAGGCAAAGACTCAAGTTATAAGCTATAACGGACCTTGAGATTCAGGAAGTTGAAAAATGCAAGAAAGAATTATTCCCTAAAGCATTCAGGGAGGATACATCAAAACTTTGATAATAGACTTCTGGATGCCAGAATTTTGAGAAAATTAATTTTGGCTGATTAAGCATACTAGATTTATCGCAACTGGTTATAACAGTCCTGGGAAAGCATTTATGGTAGAAGGGGCAGTGTGGGTGAATATACGGTGGACAGACAAGGTTGTAGCTGATGGTGTTTACTCTAAGATTATTAAAGACTGAGTAGGCTTTTCTATTGAGTGGACATTTCCTAGGTCGCTGATCAAGTCTCCCAGAGAAGACACTCGATTTCAGTGGTAGGACAGGGCTTAGATGTATGTCAGGGAAGATTCTGTAAGCAGAATCCAGAAATATTCTAGAAGTCTTTGGAAGATCAAATTATCCAGTGTAAAATTTCTATTCATGTTCATCTTTTCTGTCACTGCCATACCTTTGTCTGTCCCTGGCCATCAGGGCATTCTACTTCAATATTTGTAGACATTAAGCTTCTTGTTCCCATAAGGGAGGGAGGTAGAACAAGTTGTAACTATTCATCCAATCATTCTAATTTCAGTTATTAATTCTTCACTTGCACCTACTGAACCTTCTACTGCACCTTCTGAACTCCAAAGATGTGAGTGAATTGGATTAGATTTATCCCAAACATCGTCACTCTTTTCACTTAGGTTCCAGCTTTGTCTGCCCTGCTAAATAGTCCATCACTTCTCCTCTTTTACAATATACAGTGATTTTGTTTCCTCAAAGTGTTTTCCTTTCTTGTAGACTTATTTGCTTCTTGACATTTAAATTGGTGTTTAGAAATGAAAGAAAGGCAAACACACTTACTCAGTCTGACAGTTCCCTACTAATCTTCCTCTGTGTATTTTCTTATTTTTTGACACTACCGACCATCAATTGACCATAGTTACCACACCTGAAAGTAATATCTAATTTGTATCCCTCCCTATCTCTTTTACTACCCAGTCAGAAAGACAAGCATATTTTGTTTCATATATAAAATATACTTATTTATATATTTAACAACAGTGCGTTCTTATCATTTCTCAATCAACACTGGGACCTATTCTCCTTCTCTTTAATAATGTATTATCAAATCTGCCATCTGCAAATTTATAGCACAATCCATCTTTTATCTACAACTCGGTGTATTGCTTCTCTTTTTATACCCTTCAACAACTGCTTGCATGATTCTGGATCAATATACAACTCCTTATCATGAAATACAGAGCTTTCCTTGTATGACCCCTGACATTAACTCACCCATTAATTTTCACTGTTCCCAGGCTTACACACTATGTTCTAGAATCACTCACAACTTCTTATTGCTTTGTCATTTCCTCAGATTAAAATGACTTTCTCATTTGACCTTTTCTTTTCAATCTCCTTTGATCTTTTAATACAAATCAGGTAATTTGTCTTTCCACCATACAGTCATCCTTATCCCCTGCCTCCCACCTCCATCCCATCTTGATCTGTCAGGCGGGTTTAGTCACTATTTTCTTCTCTCTTGGACGCCAATTCTATTATTCTCTTTATCACATTTATTTTAATTATTTTAAAAATATTCGCTTTTCCTTCTTTGAGATGTGCATGTTTTAAGGTAGGTCTTGTTTTCTTATTCATAAGTTTAATTATTTACATTTAGCATCATGATGGGTTCACAATTCAGTTAACCTATGTGTGTTTATTAGTCACATTGAAAATAAAAAAATACCACATTGAACACTGAAGAAAAATTTATAACACTTACCAAACTTGATTATCGATTATGGATGATATTCCCACATTTTATGCTAATAATTTGTAGGGAGAGGCACATAATGAGCTCCATAATCCCCCTTCTGCATTGGCCTTTATTCACAAATTTTTCTCCTTCGTTCACTACAGTTCACATTTCCTTGGTCACTGATGGTATTTGATGAAATGCCATGTTACCTGTGAACTCACAGTGACTTTGCTTATGCGGCGGTATCTCAGCTGGCATCGGCCTTGGTAGTCACCATTCACTCTGAAGTGCACACTCCTGTTGCTCAATGCTGTTACTTATGCTTGTATCTCTGCTTGGAATGTCCTCTCTTATCTTTTTCTACTGAAGCCCCAGTTGATATCAGATACTATTACATTTCTAAATTCTCATATGGGAAGTTTTTGTTTGTTTATATTTAAGATTTATTTATTTGAAAAGCAGAATTACAGAGAGGTGGAGGCAGAGAGAGAGAAAGGAGTCTTCCATCTGCTGGATTACTCCCCAAATGGCAGCAACAGCCATAGCTGCGCCGATCTGAAATCAGGAGCCAGAAGTTTCTTCCAGGTCTCCCACATGGGTGAAAAGGCCTAAGGACTTGTGCATCATCAACTGCTTTCCCAGGCCATAGCAGAGAGCTGGATCGGAAGTAGAGCAGCTGGGACTCGAACCAGTGCACACGTGGGATGCCGGCACTATAGACAGCAGCTTTACTTGCTATTCAACAGTGCCTGCCCTGCGGGAAGTTTTGATTTTAATGTGATACATTATGAATAATGTTAATAATCTTCCTTTTCTGGGCTGCAAAGGTCAATTTCTGACTTCTACTGGAGCACTCATAAAGATACCCCCAGAATTCAAGAATTGAATTATGGTAATAACAACTTGCAGCACTTTGCTCTATCTTGCTTCTAAGCAAGAGCACACAAATGGATGACTGAGTAATTTTCTCCAAATAAGAGGTCAGGATTGTGCTTCAGGAAAAGACTTCCTGCATTGGCAGACTCAAATTTGTTGCAAAAGTAATGTCTAAAATGGATGATGCTTCAATCAGGGACAAATGAATTTTTAGTAATGAAAAAGAAACATGGATTTCTGATGGACATCTAGCATTGATTGTCTGAGGAAATGTACTGCACTGGAGATTATAGTCTTTATGTCAAGTTCGTAAGAAACATATAAAACTCCCCTCTCTCTCTACCCCCACCAAATGTTGGTGAGATCACTGATGAATTTTGAATCCCTTTGCACAGATCTTTCTCTCCCTGACTTGAGAAGATAGATTTGATCTTTCCATCTTCACATTCAAGTATACATTAACTAAAAAACTTTGTTGAGTTGTGTATGTATAATATTTTTAAAACAAACATATATTGGTAGTTAATTATAAATATCAAGTACACAATTTAAATTAGATCAGCTCAATTCTCCGGTAGTGATTTTGTATAATGATAGTAAGAGTGTTTGACGTTTCCTTTTACATTTTTATCTTTTCTCATTTTAATGGTTATTTTGCAGTCCAAGGTAATCATTAAACAGAAGCAGAGCCTAGAAAAACAATATTATTAGTCTTTTTTATTCTGACGTTGAAGGGTACTGAACCAGTTACTAATCTTTGAAACACTGAGAAATAAGTTCTCTGGAGCTTTGGGGTACCTTGTTATTCCTACCTCTTTTGTTTTGTTTACTTTTTAGTGTGTAATAGCCCTTGACATGTTCTATTTCATCATTTTAAAACCCAGTGCTTCAAACATATCATGTCCCAGAAGGTCATGATTTAACAGGGAAGCGAGGAATCTTCTTAAGACAAGAAATGAAAGTCTGATCAAGCAGCTGCCAGGGAGTTGAAGATGTTCACACACTTCCTAATGCAACAAAAATAAGCTATGCATATATATTTTCTGCTTCTTTTCTCTTCATTGTGTGGAGGGCACTTTCTGGGGTCATTCTTTCCATGACCATATTATGTGCCAAATGTGAATACATCTAATGAATGCAGTAAAAGATGATAAAATTCTCAATATATTCCCTGCACAGCCTTAAGAATTTAAACCTTTAGTACTAAATTGCAATATTATAAGTATGGGAGAGATAAAATGTCCAGAATCAAAAGTATAAATTGTAGAAACTATTCTCCCCAAAATAAGCACTCAAAGAGGAGAAGAATAATTCTTTTGATTTCAGTGCCAGATGGCTCACTATTCCTTACAGTTTATTCTAATAAATGTATAAAGAACCACAAGGACACTTGCATTCTGGTTATTTTAAGTTGGAAATTTATAGACCTATATTACTATAGAATTATAAACACCATACTTTGAAAATTATTAATCAATATTGGAAAAGTCATCCTACATCAGTGGAAAAATTCAATTCAAGGAGGACAAAGAGCTAACTCAATAACAGGAAGCAAACAAAAGAAAACATTGCACTAGACTTTAGACTTTTATTTGCAAAACTTTCTCCAGTTACTACATGCATTCAGTTTGCTATGAGCTATTATTTCCTCATCCTGTTTATCTCTATTCTTCTTGTATATCATTTAAATTCATATTTATCTTTACTTTTCCAAAATGTGTGTGTGTGTGTGTATGTTTAGCAAACTCTGCATTGCAAGGGATAGGCTTATTTACTTTAACGACAGTGCTTGGAACTATAAGAAAGCAATATTTCAGGAAAAACTAAACCTGGAGGCCTGGAATGAGAAGAAGCTGTGAAAAATCTGCAAACAAAATACTCATATCTGTCTATTTCTCTTTTGCTTTCTCACTCCGCATTCCCTTACCCACTTTTCTTTTTATTTCTCTTTCTCTACTTTGCCTGCTCTGTTTCTTCTAATTTTTATGATCCCAGTTTGTTCTCACATTCATGTCTGCATTTTGAGTGTTTGTCTTTGATTTCTCTACTTTGACTAACAAAGCATGTCTTTTCTACCTTAAGCACCTAAGATAAGATGACTTAGTCTCAAACCCATTGAGTATCACATGATTTATCTACCTCATCTGTTCAATGAAAGCAAGAACTAAAGACCATCGACCAAGCTTTTGAATGTTGTATTGCCTAGCATTTATATCAGTTTATTAATTATTCTCAACTGGAAGGGATAGAAATACACACATACAAACAATGCAACATTCAGCTATTAGAAAGCTGTGTATTGATATTTTACATCTTTGTAAGCATTATACTTTGTCTGGGACATTGTGCTACACCAATCTCTAGCTATTTCCTGAGCTGTTATTATCTAAATATAGCCCAAATAATAAGTGCTTAATGGAACTGATTCTTTAAAAATAATCAGCCTTATTTTTGTGGGGAGCAGCTCGGACTAGACTGTTACTGGAATTAAGACTTATTCTATGCATCTGCTCTCCCACAATATGGCGCTGGGAGAGAAGTAAACAGCTTCCGCACAGCTGCCTCCAGTTCAACCAATTAACTGTAGGACTTGCTCCTGATTGGAGGAGAGCAGCGTACTCGGCGTGTGGGCAGCCGAGTTGGGATTGGCGGAGGAGGACTATAAAGGAGGAGAGAGACGGCATGCACCAGGAACATCTATGGGGAACATCTAAGGGAACCCGTGCAGCCCCCGAGAGAACCGGCCGGCAGTGTGCCGCTCCCCTGCGGAAGTGGGGAATGCGGCCAGGGGGAACTGCCCTTCCACGGAGGTGGAAGGGATAGTAGCCAACCCGGGAAGAACCAGCAGCAAACCCGGGGAGGGCCGAGCAGACAAAAGAACAGCGCAGGGTCCTGTGTTGCTCCTCCACGAAGAGGGGGAGCGACAATTTTCCCTCTGCATGTTGTAAACATCAATAACTTTTAATACAATGCATAATTTCTCATTCTTTATAAAATAAATAGAAAAAATATTTGATAATTAAAATGTCTTAAAAGCAAATCTCTGTTGATTGATAATATTAATAATAATTAAACTTCTACAAAATATTAAAATCCTAATTTTTATTCATGTTACTTATTCCCCTGATCATTACACTTTCATAGGTTTTAGTAATCAGCAAATTTTATTTTCTTCTCATGAATTAATATAAATCAATAACTTGGACATGAAGTAGATAAAAAGATAACTTATTGAAAACTAAAGATTCCTCTAAATGTGCACATATATTTTGCCACTTGAAAATTTTATTTGCAAAGCTATCAAAATTTCTTGAAAGATTGTATGTATACAATCTTCTAAAGGACTTCACATATTTCTTTAGAATACTTAAGAATTGTTTATATTTCTATAAATTTATGGTTTGCATGTATGTACAACATTTTCTCATTACAATATCAATCAGCTATCAAAAATTTAAAAACCTCATACATTAGCACATATCATTCCAGTCATCTTTTTCTTTTTTTTTTTTTTTTCACAATTCAATCTCTTAAAAGCTTTGTCACCTGTTGATGATTCCCAGGCTTTACCACATGCTGCTAAGCTATTGCTATATGACTTCTGTTTCCTTTCTTAAGTTTTGCTCTTGCTCAAATCACTTTCTTATGAAAGGTCAATTTTCACGGCTTGGCTGTCTTGACTAATGAACATACCTGAATTAACAGAGGACACTTTCTTGGATGAATTTCTTCTTTCCTAGGTCATCAGTTTTGCTTTGCTTTCCTCTAACTTTTCATTCTCTGTCACTGAATTTGCTGGTGTTTCAGAATCCTATCCAACAAGGTCTGTTCAAATCAGTGCATCTTGAAGTTAATTTCACTTTTCTTTTTTTTTTTTTTTTAGAAAATTAATGAACTTTAAAGAAGCACCCAAGAATGATACATCTTTTGCAAGCACTTAGACATAATTATGATACAACTCTTTGAGGACAGAGATCCTGTATAGGAAATTAGTACACAGTGACTCCTTTTGTTAATTTAACAATTAACACTTTTATGTGTGCCGTCAGTGGTCACCCGAGGCTCTTAACATGAACTGCCTAGGCTATGGAAGCCTGGATTGGCAATGGTAGAGGGAAGAGGAGGGTTAGGAATGTGGGTGGGAGGGCTGATATGATGGGAAGAATCACTATATTTCTACAATTGTACTTATTACATGCATGAAGTTTGTATTCCTTAAATGAACATTTTTTCTAGGGGAAAAAAGAATCTTATTTGAGACTTTCCTCTCATCACTTGAGTACTTGGGCTAGTGGCATCTCTGTGTTAATAACTCCCAAATATGTGAACAGTTTGACCTACCTTCATGAAATCTAAGTCAATAAATGCACCAGCTTCCTGCGACTCAAATTACCACAAAAATCAGCCAAGTTCTTCACATGCTTCTTTTAATTTACTTTTATTTATCATTACTCTGTGGTAGATTTCCTAAAAACTGAGTTTGGCATGGAAATTTGCATGAATGGAGTTTCAAATGAAGTATCTGGGGAATACCTCTGGTAGGAGAATGAAGAATGAGGGTTTATCAGACAGAAGATTTGAACTGCAATGCATTTGTCACATTGGATTTACTAAGTACCACAGTGAGCATTGTTGTTTGAATGATCCTTCAAGGTTGTTCCAATGGAATTAAGAGACTTGAGCCTTTGTACTATGGCTCTCACCACTCACTGGATGTGAACTGACTGCTGAAGGAGAGTTAGAATTAGCCTTGGGAGATGCATTTCATTTCTTCAGCAGCAAAGAGCAGGAAACCCTCATCTGAGCCCGCCCCTGGCCTTAGTGAACCAATAGCTGGTACTCTACTGGGTAGCTGGATGAATGCCCCATTTCGGAAGGGTGAGCTTGGAAGTTGAACAAAAAAAATCCCATTATTGGCTATGATGTGCAACACAGTAATCAACCTAACTTGTTGTAAATTCTCTAAGATTCTTGATGGCATCTTTCTGGGAGAAACTTATCAGTGTTATGGGGCAGACAGACTAAAAATGCAGTGAGATTTTTGGGGGAAAATTAGGAGTTTTTATTAGCTAGCTGGTGACTGCCCTCTCACAGAGCAAGTTCAGAGACGACAGCCCCAAGTTGCAGTGGCGGGGGTTTTTAAAAGCAAAACCTAATTTTTATCAGTCATTTAATTACGTGTGTGGGCTTGTGCAAGCAGAAAGCAGTCATACAGAAGTGAGAAGCAGTTAGTCAATCAGTCATTTCTTTTTTAACCTTATTAAAAATAAAAATATTAAATTATTCAAGTGTTCCTAGTCGAGATCAAGTATGGCATCACTGACCTTGGCGCCACCTGTGTTACCCTGTGGCTGTAGCCGGGAGAAGACAGGAGAAACCATAGTCTGGTTGCCTTGGCCATTATCAAGCAAGCAGAGGTACAGAAGCCTGAAATGGGCCAGTTACAAACTAACATTTATTTTTATGAAGAAAAAACCCTGCTTTTTAAAACAAAAAAGCAAAATAACCTATGGTCTATAGCCATCCAGATGTGCTATACCATATAGGCAGTTTAAACTTTTGAATCACCTGGCATGATCAGAAGAAAGTTAATGAGACAGAGTAATTTCTCATTGGTACAGCGATTCTCTGGCTAACACTCACCATTTGTACTTAGTCTAGATTCCCCTGCCCTCTGCTATCACATCTATGAATTAGTCAAAAACTCATCCCTGATGTATCTGTGTTCACTTATTTTCAACATATAGATTGTTACATTTTCCCATTTGTAGTAACAAGTAGGTGTTACCTATCATGGCGGGGAGGGCAGTTACCAAAATGAGTCTCATGGGTTCTTTTCCTCAGCTTAGTATAGAAATAAAAAGCCAGGGAACAATTTGCAAAGAGGCAGAAACTTTTATTCTATTTACAAGAGATAGAGAAAGGGTCTGGTCAGAGATGAGACCAGGCAGAGTGCCCGGGTGGGGCACTAGCTTTGAGGAAGTGTCCTGGGTTTTTAAGTCATTACTATTTGCTCATTTGGTCATCCTATGGTAGGGGGAGTGCCCACTGGACAGGGGTTTCATGCAGGTATGTTGATTGGCTTGGGGCTCAAGGAGATAATGGGGGGCTCCTGGAGACTGTCTCCTTAGGGGCTCAGCCCCCTCCTCTGCTTGCTCTGGGTTGAAGATTGCGACTAATTTGAAGGCATGGTTTAGAACTGAATGGTCCCACAAGATAGCCAGGGTCTCTTGGAGCAGGTCTAATTCTTCCCAGGTGCTCAGCCCCTTCCCCTGCCAGCTCTGAGTGAAAGCTTGCACCCACCCTGGAGGCGTGATTTAAAGCTGCAAGGTCACACCTGTGGTACCAAAAGCTACTAGTGGGGGAGATGCCAGCTGGCCTGGAGACAGGTTTTCCAGCCATAGCTGTCAGCTTGCTTGTGAAGGACATTGTATCTCTATCTGAAGGGGTCCAACACTCCCGGGTCCACTGTCCAGCCTCATTAGGGAAATGGGAAGAGTACTTTAGCATTTTACCTGAGTGCCAAATTAAGTTTTTCCTGCCTACACCATGTAACACCACCCCACCTCTTCCCTGGCTAATGATGACACTGTTTTTGACATACAAATAGAGAATCACAGGGTGGCAGCCATAAATTAAAATTCAGTGGAACTCTTAATTTTCTTGCCTTTCCTTATGAATGTAACCAGTAACTCTAAACCAGCAGACCCCCAAGGTTCTGCAAACAGGAATTATGAATTTCTTATTTGAATGTGACAAAAAATTGAGCACTCTAAATTTCATCTCTTGATTGTTGTGCCTGTCTATTCTACCTATTTGGGATATAGAATCTTGAAATGGTAATCGCTTTAGGGTGAATGTTGGGCCATACACATTCTAAGTATCATTTCCAAAATGGTGTATCATTTGCAGCTTATAGATCTGTTTATTTACTATATCAGAATAGTAGTAGCTTCAGGATGCTGTGTTTTGAAAGGCAACTGGTGGATCCAAAGTTAGTGAATTCTCGGTTGTATTTCTTTGCTATATCGCACAGTGTAAAGCAATCTTATGTGGGATTACATGGTTGCAAACTTCTGAATTTTTTGCTGGCCACAGTCATGTGAGCAAGAAAAAAAAAATGTTAGCTGGAGTATTTATTGAGTTCAACCAAGAAGGATGACTGCTCTTGTAGATTGGAAGTGATATTATGTAATAAATGTGCCAAAAGGTTTTAGGGATAAAATACTAATCTGTTGTCCTAGATGTTTGCATATCAGGCTTGAAAAGTAGGAACCCATGCATTTGCAGTTACGCACAACTTTGCATGCCTCAATCCTTAAAGGGAGATAGGAATTAGTATGTACACAAGAATTTTACAATCATCCACTCAGAGAATGATATCTCCATCTAAGCAACACACTATTTTTTTTTCTTTTTTTAGACTTATTTATTTCAAAGGCAGAGTTACAGAGAGAGGGAGAGATAGAGATCTTTTATCTGCTAGTTCACTCCCCAAATGGCTGCAACAGCCAGAGCTGGGCCAATATGAAGCTAGAAGTCATGAGCTTCCTCCAGGTCTCCCATGTGGGTGCTGGGTCCCCAGCACTTGGGCCATCCTCTGCTTTCCCAGGCACATTAGCAGGGAGCTGGATTGGAAGTAGAGCAGCCAGGATTGAACTGGTGCCCGTATGTGATGCAGGCACTGCAGGTGGTGGCTTTTATCTGCCATGCCACAGCACTGGCCCTAACATACTGACTTCTTTGGGACATTTATCTCTTGTGCTTGTTCATTCGCTTGTCATCTCGAGTACATTTAACTTAAGGCCCCTATCATCTCATCTGGAAAACCTCCCCACTCCTATCTACCATCACAACTTCATCACAAATCTTTTAGTTCATTATGGATTGTAAGAATGACATTTTAAAATCATGATTGATACATTAGTGCAACAATACACTTTTGCATATATTTGTAAGCCTAAATTTTATGAAATACATTAAAACTTATGCTATGGCTGATTTACATTTTTAACTTCAAAGTTATTATAATGTTTACTAGGGCTGCCATAAAAAAATATTGAAGATTGGTTGACTTAAACAGAAATTCATTCGCTCACGGTTTAGAAGCTAAGAGTCTGAGATCAAGTTGTCAGCAAGATTGACTTCTCCCCCTGCTTTCTTGTGAAAGTATCTACATCTGAATTTCTGTTTAATTAGGACAATGATAATATAAAATTAAGGCCCATTCCAGTGACCTCATTTGCCCTTAAATACCTCTTTAAAGAGGTATTTATATATTTGTATTTATATATTTATTTATATTTATATATTTATATGAAATAAAATATATTTAATTTATATATTTATATTCTGCAGATCTTGTTCCACTCTGAAGTACTGGAGCTTTGAGTTTCAATATCTGAGTTAAGGGAAGACATATCACATCCCAATATTTGAAACCAGGTGAAATACATTGCTTTTCAAAGTTGTCTTCCTTTTAAATATTTTCAGCTCACGTACGTATTATTTCCTGGTTTTGACTCTCTTTTGTCTCTCTTCTCCATTCCTTTATGTTTGGAATTGAATGTCATTTAACATTTTCCTACCATATATAAAATTAAGTGTAGTTTTTTGTGAATTTCATTGTACTCTTTCTTTTTCACATCTTAACATTTATCAGGTGTTTTAAAAATTGTGTTCCTAATCATTTACTTTCCCATTAGGTCATAATCTCAAAAAGGAATGAAATACATCTTAATATTACATTACCCAGGGCCAGCGCTCTGGTGCAGTGGGGTACCTCCCTGGCCTGAAGCACCAGCATCACATATGGGTGCCGGTTCGAGTCCCAGCTGCCCCTCTTCTGATCCAGCTCTCTGCTGTGGCCTGGGAAAACAGTAGAAGATGGCCCAAGGCCTTGGGCCCCTGCACCCACATGGGAGACCTGGGAGAATATTCTGGCTTTGGATCAGCATAGATTTGGCCATTGCGGTCATCTGGGGAGTGAACCAGAGGATGAAAGACCCCTCTCTGTCTCTATCTCTCTCTGTAGCTCTGTCTTTCAAATAAATAAATAAATTTAAAAAAAAATATTACATTACCCTGGGATTTAACAAAATATGTAACATGGATTAGAATCACCATAAATAATTTAATCATTGATCTTTTAGCGCATTAAATATTACTTGAAAACAGTGTGTGTTTGTTCAACATTGTATCTAATTTTGTATTCAAATAATTTCTGTTATTGGGGCATAGTGGGTATAGCTGACACCTGCTTTTCTGGCACCCTTTATGGGCCCTGGTTTTTATTCTAGTTGCTCCACTTCCAATCCAACTCGCTGGTAATAACCTAAGAAAATCAGCAGAAATTGCCCAAGTGTTTGGGCCCCTTCCCATGTGGGAGACCCAGATGAAGTTCCTGACTCCTGGCTTCGCTCTGGACCACCGAAGGCCATTGTGGCCATCTGGGTCTTGTCTCTTCCTCTATTTCTCTGTCTCCATCTATTTCTGTGTAACTCTGAGTTTCAAGTAAATAAATAAACCTTTAAAAAATTCGTATTAGCTAATAAGTCTATGAGTGTCGTATATTCAGATTTATTCAAGTAGTTGCTGAAAGTACTTGCTCAAGTTTTGAAACACCAATAGAAATTTGATTAAGTCAGTAATTACATAAAATACAGTCATTAACTCACTGCTGTGGGTTGAATATACTTTCTGAAACTCATGTTGAATTTAATGCCCTTTCAACAGTGTTGAGAAGTGAGAGCTTAAAGAAATAATTAGATTATGGGCATCACAATTATGAACTGATTAAGAATATTATTGAGGGAGCAGGTCAGTTATGATAAAAGTGGAATTTTGATAAAAGGATACATTCAACCCTGCCTCTCACCTCTTACTTGCTATTTCCCCACGTGTTGCTTTCTGCCACTTATAAAACAGCAAGAAATCCATCATCAGAAATGGATCCTTATATTTCACTTTGTGTTTCTATGGGGGTGAAAACTGTTGAAATCTTTACTTAATGTACACTAAACTGATCTTCTGTTAAAAAAAAAAAAAAAAAAAAAAAAAAAGAAACTATCAATTCCCAACTTGACTCTCACTGGGATTAAACATGACAATAGGTCTGATCTGATTTCATCATCATTTAAAAAAAAATCATCTATTATTTTTCACTTTATGTTTCTGTGTGGGAACAAACTGTTGAAATCCTTACTTAAGGTATACTAAGCTGATCTTCTGTATACTAAGATAATCGAAAATGAATCTTGATGTGAATGGAAGGGGAGAGGGAGTGGGAAAGGGGAGGGTGGTGGGTGGGAGGGACGGTATGGGGGGGAAAGCCATTGTAACCCATGAGACGTACTTTGGAAATTTATATTCATTAAATAAAAGATAAAAAAAAAATAAAAAAAAAAAAAAAAAAAAAGAAATGGATCCTTGACTTTGGTATTTCCAGTTTCCAGCACTGTGTGCCAAGTAAATTTGTGTTGCTTATAATTTATCCAGCCTGTGGTATTATGTTACGATAGAAAGCCCTTCTTCTTTGTATACTTTTGATATATTCTAAGTTTGCCTAAGAAATCCATAATATTGCTTTTGCAAGTGGGCTTTAACCAGCATATTAATGAAAAAGTTATATTTTATTTTTTTTAATTCCTAGTGGCTTTCTTTTCATATTAATTGCTTTCCCCAACAAGTACATTTAGTTTTAATAAATTATTTGTATTAGGAGCTGTCCCGGCTGATGTGATAATTATAGTTCACAATAAAATATACATATTTTATAAGAAAATAGAAGAAAATCATTCCATGGCTCCAATTAAAAAGCAATGTTAAAGAAGGGGAAAAATTGATTACTCTAATTTTACCAGTACACACTACATACATGCATATATATATTGAAATGTCATGATATATCTTGTGAATATGTACAATTATGGTTACACTTTTAAAGATTATTTTAAGAGATGCTTTGAACCTCATTACTTCCACTCCACACATCCTGGACAAAGTAACAGTTATCACTCATCTATATTATTGCAATACATTCTCTCATTCATAGAATCCTTGCTTTCACTTTTGTTTCTCTTCACTTACATAGTATGCCCTGTATTTTATTTTATTTTAATTTTTTAAGATTCATTTATTTATTTATTTTAAAGGCAGAGTTACAGAGAGGCAGAGGAAGAGACAGAGACAGAGATAGAGGTCCTTCCATCTGTTGATTCACTCCCCAGATGGCCGCAACAGCGGGAGCTGCTCCCATCTGAAGCCAGGAGCCAGGAGATTCTTCTTGGTCTTCTATGAAGCTGTACAGGCCCAAGGACTTGGACCTTCTTCTACTGCTTTCACAGGCAATAGCAGAGAGCTGTATCAGAATTGGAACATCCGAGGCTCGAACTGCACCCATATAGGATGATGGCACTACAGCTGGCAGCTTTCCCACTATGCACAGCACCAGCCTCTGAACTGTATTTTTTACAAAATGATGTACAGGGGACTGGCACTGTGGCTCACTTGGTTAATCCACTGCCTGCGGCACCAGCATCCCATATGGGCGCCGGATTCTGTCCCGGTTGCTCCTCTTCCAGTCCAGCTCTCTGCTGTGGCCTGGGAAGGCAGTGGAGGATGGCCCAAGTGCTTGGGTCCTGCACCCCATGGGAGACCAGGAGGACGCACCTGTCTCATGGCTTCAGATTGACGCAGTGCCGGCTGTAGTGGCCATTTGGGGAATGAACCAATGGAAGGAAGACCTTTGTCTCTCACTGTCTATAACTTTACCTGTCAAATAAAAAAAATTAAAAAATTAAAAAAAAAACCTGATGTACAAAAATGATACTGCTCTCTGGGGCAGAATATGATACAGTGATATATGTACATATTATGTAATGATCAGAATAAAGGAGTTAGCACATCCATAACCTCAAAACTTTATCAATTCTTTATGTTACAAATGTTCAAAATACTCTTCTAGATATTATGAAATATATGGTAAATTACTGTTGATCATCATCTCAGTACTGTGCTGTAGAGCTCTAAGACTTATTCTCCTGTACCTTACTGTAATTTTTACCCAATTACCAACCTCTCTCTGTTGTTTCCTCTCCTCTATCCTTCCTGCCCTCAGCAAACAACAGTTCTTACTTCTTGGAGGCCGACCTTTTTTAGCTTCTACATATGTGTAGAAACATTTGATATACATTTTTCTGGGCCTGGTTTATTTCTTTTGAAATTGTATTCTTTAAGCTGATCCAGATTGTAGCAAATCTTGGGTTTTTACTGTTTTAACATCTAAGAATTGTTCCATATATTGTGTACTTATGCCACATTTTCTTTATGCACTCACCCATCAATCCACATTTAGGTGACTCCTTATCTTGACAATCATAAATAATGCTGCAATAAATGTGGGAGTTTAGACATTTGTTTGAATTCTTTTTTTTTGAATTCTGATTTTAATTCCTTTATACATATCCAGTAGTGGATTTCTAGATATTTTATGTGTGTGTATGTTTTTGATTTGTATTTTCCTGTTGATGGTGATATTGAGATTTTACTTGCTGTAATCTTTTTGCAGATTTTTGGTCAATAAAATAATTGCTTGTTTTTGTTTTGGCATAATCTTCCAGTGGCCTTATCCTAGTTTGAAGACAAAAATCTTTGTTGTGGCCTAAAAGATGCTCCAAACCCACCAGCACCTTGCAGCCCTGTGGCGTACTCTCCTATGTTCACTCTGGCTCCCTCTGCTGCGGTCATTCTGACATCTGTGCTATGCTGAACACAGAAGAAACAAATTCATCTTGCAGACATGACAGTCTCTAGAAATGTTGTCTCTGTCCGTTTTGTATATGTGAATGCATATTTACTGTACTAACATGTTGCCATTTTATTGAGCCATACCCTCAGATGTTCATTTCTTTTCTCTTTAGTTTTTATCCATATACCGCTCATAATCTAACAAAATTTTGTTTGCTCATTGGCTTACTACTGCTCCATTATATTATGAGTTCTAAGAAAACAGTGTTTTTTTTTTCTATTTACTATTTTGCTACAACCCCAATGCCCTCATCAATCCATGTTATATTAAGAATATGAATGAATAATAAATAGCAAAGTGCTTATGTTAAAAGAAGCAGAATAGTGCTAAAATGAGAAAAAATAGATATTCTATTTGACAACAAAATGAACTATGTAGCAGAGAATAGGATAAAATAAGATAAGAATATTTTTATATATCGATCATCTGAGTTTCATAGACAGAGGGTGTTATAAGTTATTAGAAGAAGCTATAAATCATATATTTTTTAAAAGTTAAAGGCAGAATCCTGTGCTGAGGCATGGTGGGTGAAGCCATCAACTCTGGTGCCAGACCTGGTTGCTCCACTTCTGATCCAGCTCTCTGATAATGCACCAGGGAAAGAAGTGGAAGTACTTGGGCCTCTGTACGCATGTGGGAAACCTAGAAGTATCTCCTGGCTCCTGGCTCGCCCTGACCCATCCCAGGTCGCTGCAGCGATCTTTATCTCTCTGAATCTGTCTCTCTCTGTATCTTTCCCCCTCTCTTTCTTCCCCACTCTGTCTTGATCTCTTTCTTTCAAATAAATATTTTTTTTTGAAAATTAAAGGTATTGACTAAATGACTAACAGATAAAAATCAGCCATATATATAAATGAAAGGAAAGTGTGATGTGTCATCATGCTATACTGGAGTCAATGGAATTGATACAAAGAAAAATAAGACCTTAAAATTTTAAAAAAACAGACCTGGATTTTTGGCTAAATGGTTAAGATGCCACCTGGGATGCCTGCATCACATATCTCAGTACTTGATTTGAATCCCAGCTCCACTTCTGATTCTAATTTCCTGCTAATGTTCACCTTGGGAAGCAACAGGAAATGGTTCAAGTGCCTGGGACTCTGCTACCCAAGTGGGAGACAGGAATGGAATTCTGGGCCTCTGACTTCAGTCTGGCTATTTGTTGTCCTTGGGGAGTGAAACGGTGTATGAAAGAACTCTGTCTATCTCTTAGTGTCTCTCTTTGTCTGCCTTTCAAAAATGATGAAATTTTTGCAAAATTAAGAAACAAAATAAAGCATACACAACAGAAAAAGATACTATGTGAATGTGCTTATTAGATGGTGCTATAATGAATACATTCATAGAAATGGAAGCAGGAACTCTTAGACAAAGAAAGTACACACACATAAAGATTCCAAACGAAACTGCAAACACGTGGATTAGTAGAAAGATATTCATATGCAAAAGGAAAAATGCTAGAAATGGCTTCTTTATTATTTTCTTCCAGGAGAAAAAAACTGAAATTTGATGTTTGAAACTTACGAAAGTATATTCTCAAGGCAGCTCCTGAATGATCTACAAAGAAAAAAAATACATACAAGGTTAATTCAAAATGTTCATGGGCAAGTAGAATTGAAAGATAAGTTTAGTGTTCTGCAAAAATATTTTGGAATTCATGCATACGTTTTTTTGTATGCATTGTCCTTGAACTTTTTTAAGTATCCTCTTATATTATGGATGCATCCAAAATGATATGAATATTGTATCAAACATGACAAGGAGGAAGTGGATAGGGTGTATAAATTCTTGGTTAAATAAAAGATCAGAGTTAGAACAGGATTTCATTGCCTTGAAATGCACATATTTTTGTTAAGAATAGCACTGAAATATTTATTTATCATAGGGGTTATATAATAGACTATTATGATATTCTAAACTCTTAAGGCAACTATTTGACATAGAGAAACATATGCTTTCTCTGATGGAGACCATTTCAAAGTATTTTTAATAGTATTTTTTAAGGATTATTTCTCTGTAAGAGTTACTAAGTTTAAACAATTGTTTTTTTTTTTAAATTTTTATTTAATAAATGTAAATTTCCAAAGTACAGCTTTTGGATTACAGTGGCTTCCCCTCCCCCATAAATGCCCTCCCACCTGTAACCCTCCCCTCTCCTGCTCCCTTTCCCATTCCATTCACATCAAGATTCATTTTCAATTCTCTTGATATACAGAAGATCAATTTAGTATATATTAAGTAAAGATTTCAACAGTTTGCACCCACACAGAAACACAAAGTGTAAAGTACTGTTTGAGATCTAGTTATAGCATTAATTCACATAATACAACACATTAATGACAGAGATCCTACATGGGTAGTAAGTGCACAGTGACTCCTGTTGTTGACTTAACAAATTGACATTCTTGTTTATGGCGTCAGTAATCACCATAGGCTTTTTTCTTTTTCTTTTTTTTTTTGCAGGCAGAGTGGACAGTGAGAGAGAGAGACAGAGAGAAAGGTCTTCCTTTCTTCCTTTGCCATTGGTTCACCCTCCAATGGCCGCCGCAGCTGGTGCTCTGTGGCCGGCGCACTGCGCTGATCCAATGGCAGGAGCCAGGTACTCATCCTGGTCTCCCATGGGGTGCAGGGCCCAAGGACTTGGGCCATCCTCCACTGCACTCCCTGGCCACAGCAGAGAGCTGGCCTGGAAGAGGGGCAACTGGGACAGAATCCGGCGCCCCGACCGGGACTAGAACCCGGTGTGCCAGCGCCGCGAGGCGGAGGATTAGCCTAGTGAGCCATGGTGCCAGCCCACCTTAGGCTCTTGTCATGAGTTGCCAAGGCTATGGAAGCCTTTTGACTTTGCCAACTTTGGTCTTACTTAGACAAGGTCATAGTCAAAGTGGGAGTTCTCTCCTCCCTTCAGAGAAAGGTACCTCCTTCTTTGATGGTCTGTTCTTTCTACTGGGATCTTACTTGCAGAGATCTTTCATTTAGGTTTTTTCTTTTTGTTGTTGTTGTTTTGCCAAGTGTGTCTTGGTTTTTCATGCCTAAAATACTCTCATGGGCTCTTCAGCCAGATCCGAATGTCTTAAGGGGTGATTCTGAGGCCAGAGTGCTGTTCATGAATGGGAAATCAAGAACTAGAAATAGTTAAGCAAAATGTATCCACATATCAAGAATGCTTTGTCTTAAATTTATCATAAATTCAGTTGAATTGTTGTGCATATTAATGAGAACTGCTTGGAAAATATTCTCAAGATTTTCTTATAAAGTAAATGTTCACTGCCAGTGTTGAGGCAGATAAAGCTGCCACCTATGACAATGGAATCCCATATGGGTGCAGGTACCAGTTCCCTGCTAATGGCCTGGGAATGCAGCAGAAGATGGCCCAAGTGCTTGGGCCCCTGCCACTAACTTGGGAAACCCAGAAGAAGCTCCTGATTCCTAGCTTCAGACCAGCCCAGCTCTGGCCATTGCAGCCATTTGCAGAATGAACCAGCAAATGGAAAATTGATCTCTCTCTCTCTCTCTCTCCCCCCTCTCTCTCTGTAACTCTGCCTTTCAAATAAATAAAATAAACCTTTTTGTTAAAGTAAGCGTTGGTACAAGCATTTAGCCTAGCAGTTAAAATACTGGCTAGACAGCTGTCCATTACATGCCCGGATTCTATTCTCAGCTCTAGCTCCCAACTCTAGCTTTCTGCCAATTCACATCCCATTGGCAGTGGTGATAACTCAATGAATTTTGCCCTTGTAACGCATGTGGGAGACCTGGATTGAGTTCTCAGCTCTGGCTTCAGCCTTGACCCAGCTTCTGCCCTTGCAGATACCTAAGGAGGGAATCAGCTGATGGGAATACATTTTTTCTTTCTTTGCCTTTTAAATACATAAAATATGAATAAGAGGCAATATACACTCATCTATCTAGGTCTTTTGAAAAGAATAATAATTGATATTTCTAGTGTGCAAAGGAATGACAGGGATTATCTTTTGTGAATGGGAAAACAGGTGAATTATGAAATATCTGGGTGATGATCTCAAATCCTCAGAAGAGGGCTCTGTCGAATGACCTTATTGCTTCCTTATTTGGGTAATTCCTGAAATTTGGACAGTACCACTCTGACTTCTTTGAGAACCGTAACAGGGTTTAAACCCTATTATACCAAAGGTCATGGGTGGTTTAAACAGAACAACATCATTCCTAGAAGTGTTGAAAGTGGAAGGGGGGATTGCAACATGACTGAATGTTGTGCACCATATCCACATAAATTCATTCTCTCCATTTTTTTTCAGAAGTGCACCATATCCGCATAGAATCATTCTCTTTTCTTTTTTTTGCATGAAAAGTATTTGATATATTTCAAATACAAAATTAGATTGAAGAAACTTGAAGTTGTCCATCTCTGATTGCCTTATATTTTCTGGAATCAACCTAGAGAGTCTCCTAAAACTCAAAATTAAAATGTCACCTGCTTTGGAGGATTGAATAATGTACCTCTGAACTTCATCTCCACTGGGATTTTGCAATGTGACCTTATTTGGAAACGGAGTATTTGTAATTCCTTAGAATGAAGTAATAATGAATTAGAATGGGGCATAAATCCACAATGACTTGTGTACTTGTCAGAAGAGGAGAGGAGGGATACCCAGAAGGGGAAAAGTCAAGTAAAGGAATGCAGAGAAGAATCAAGGAGATCAAGAAGCTGCAAATCAAAGAATCGGGAATGTCAGAAGCCTTCCTGGACTAGACGAGGCAAAGAAAGACCCATCCCAGAAGCTTCAGAGGAGGCATAACCCTGCCAATACCTTGACTCTGATTTCAGGTTCTCAGGACTGAAAGAGAGCACATTCTTTTTAAAATACCCAGTTTGTCGTCATTTGTTACTGTAGCCATAGGAAATCAGCACACACAGCATAAATAAACCAAGGAGAGACGATTACTATAATTACCATCTGTAACAAATTTTCCACCAAAGATGGGATTTGTAAGTAGGTAGTTGAAGATAATGGTACTAGATTTCTGATCTGTGTCATCTAGAAAGTGTACATAAGAAATATGTTTACTTAAGCTATTACATCATCCTCTGTTGGAAGAAACAATAACAAAAAGAAGGTGATAAAAGAGCTGTTAAGAGCAAAGAATAAGTGAATTTTTATTCTAAAGTTTTTAGTTATTTCAAAGATAAAAAATATAGTAAATAGTTATCATTAGTACATATTTAGCACTCATTTAATAAACCATCAAAACCATTTTGTCATACTAGAGAGGTATATTTTCTTTTTTTTAAACTTTTATTTAATGAATATAAATTTCCAAAGTACGTCTCATGGGTTACAATGGCTTCCCCCCCATACCGTCCCTCCCACCCACAACCCTCCCTTTTCCCACTCCCTCTCCCCTTCCATTCACATCAAGATTCATTTTCGATTATCTTAATATACAGAAGATCAGCTTAGTATACATTAAGTATGGATTTCAGCAGTTTGCTCCCACACAGAAACATAAAGTGAAAAATAATAGATGATTTTTTTTAAATGATGATGAAATCAGAGCAGACCTATTGTCATGTTTAATCCCAGTGAGGGTCAAGTTGGGAATTGATAATTTCTTTTTTTTTTTTTTTTACAGAGGATCAGTTTAGTATGCATTAAGTAAGGATTTCAACAGTTTGCACCCCCATAGAAACACAAAGTGAAATATATTGTTTGAGTACTCGTTATAGCATTAAATCTCAATGCACAGCACATTAAGGATAGAGATCCTACATGAGGAGTAAGTGCACAGTGACTCCTGTTGTTGACTTTACCAATTGACACTCCTGTCTATGGCATCAGTAATCTCCCTATGCTCCAGTCATGAGTTTCCAAGGCTATGGAAGCCTTTTGAGTTCACAGACTCTTATCTTGTTTAGATAAGGTCATATTCAAAGTGGAGGTTCTCTCCTCCCTTCAGAGAAAGGTACCTCCTTCTTTGATGACCTGTTCTTTCCACTGGGATCTCACTCGCAGAGATCTTTTGCCAGAGTGTCTTGGTTTTCCATGCCTGAAATACTCTCATGAGCTTTTCAGCCAGCTCCGAACGCCTTTAGGGCTGATTCTGAGGCCAGAGTGCTATTTAGGACATCTGCCATTCTATGAGTCTGCTGAGTATCTCACTTCCCATGTTGGATCACTCTCCCCTTTATTTACTCCATCGGTTAGCGTTATCAGGTACTAGACTTGTCTATGTGCTCCCTTTGACTCCCAGTCCCTCCACCATGACCAACTGTGAACTGAAATTGATCACCTGGAACAATGAGATGGCATTGGTACATGCCACCTCGATGGGATTGAATTGGAATCCCCTGGTATGCTTCCAACTCCACCACTTGGGGCAAGTCAGCCTGAGCATGTCCCAAATTATACATCTCTTCCCTCTCTTATTCCCACTCCCATGTTCAACAGGGATCACATTTCAGTTAATTTTCAACACTTAAGAATAACTGTGCATCAATTACAGAACTAAACCAGTCATATTAAGTAGAACAGATAAAAAAACTACTAAGAGGGATAATGTATTAAGTTGTTCATTAACAGTCAGGGCTATGCTGATCAAGCCACTGTTTCCCATAGTGTCCACCTCACTCCAACAGGTTTCCCTCTTGGTGTTCAGTCAGTCGTCACCGATCAGGGAGAACATATGGTATTTGTCCCTTTGGGACTGGCTTATTTCACTCAGCATGATGTGTTCCAGATTCCTCCATTTTGTTGCAAATGACTGGATTTCGTTGTTTCTTACTGCGCTATAGTATTCTAAAGAGTACATATCCCATAATTTCTTTATCCAGTCTATCGTTGATGGGCATTTAGGTTGGTTCCAGGTCTTAGCTATTGTGAATTGAGCTGCAATAAACATTAGGGTGCAGACCTCTTTTTTGTTTGCCAATTTAAATTCCTTTGGGTAAATTCCAAGATATTTTCTTTGTAAATAAATTCTATGAGAAACTAATGCATTGTGCATATGATTAGCATAAGATATTAAGTATTTCTGCATGTATTAACAACTTCAAACTAAAACCTAGAAACTGGATACTGAAACCTGGAATGCAGTGACTGGGTCATCATTATCTACTTCATTAACTTTACTTAATTAGTTAGTAATCAGCCAGGCACTCAAGTGTTAATTAACAGCTTCTTTATTAGACAATGAAATAAGTGTTCTAAGAATATTTCTCTGGTTTCCTCATTTACAGGGCTACTATCTCTATTGTTACTCTGTCAAACTGCAACAAACACAAATTCATTATAATTGTCCCCAATTATTCCTTTTCTCACCTATATTTAATCCTGCATCACAGTCCAGTACAATTTAATAGAAGTTTAAAATAACAAACTCTCAACAGTAAGAACAAAGGAGCTGTAATGATAAAAAGAGAATTTTAATGTACATCATAAAGGCAAAGCTGGAAGCAGGTGCCCCTCCCCACAGCATGGATGCCATTCTTCTCTGGAGAAGCTGTGGTGGTCTCCCATTGCATGACACAAAAGTTCTTTGGGCTACCCCAGCAAGAGTTTATCCACAATTGTCATACAAGCCCGAAACTCCCCACTTGGCAAGCACATGTGTGCGGCTGGTAGAAAGGTGCACAGAAGAGCAAAGGTTGCAGGAATCTGGTTGCCACGTCTGTTGATGGTAGGATTGTGCAGAGTTTCCCTCTCAATCACACACACAGGCTGAAGGCCTCAAAAAAGGTGAAGAGGAGTTGGAGTTTGGGGAATCTGCTCCTGACAAAGCAGTGTGAGGTCTGAGGGGCACAATGTTCCAGGAGGGCCTGAGAGAGGTGGTCACCTATTTAAAGCCAGTGCTGCAAGCTTGCTGAGAAAGTGTACACTCTGGATCCCTCCTATAACTGTGCAGCAGCAGCAAGAAGAAACAGAAATAGCAACAAAATGGAACCAGGAAGTCAAGTACAGTGCTATGGCAATATCTCTCTATCGCCCTCTTCTGGCAACTTTTAATATTATGCTAGCTACAGTGGTCCATTACCAGTTAGGTTAAAAAGAAAAAAGTGAATTTGGAGACAAGAATCTCATTGGTAAATCTGTTACTCTTTTGTTTTCTAATTCTGGTATTTCTAAAACCAATATTTCAAATTCTCATAGGAAATAACTTCAAGACTAGGTGTCATTTTCCATTTCCTCTGCTATTTTGATAGGCCTCTTACTATGTAAAAATCATTATCTCCAGAGCCACCATTTTTCACAACCCTAGGAAGGTCATGTGCATAGAAGCCTATGTGAATGACACACACTGCTCCGAGGTGTCAGTGTAGAGTTTCTGAGTCTCACAGAGATTATAAATACCCCAATGTATATCCTAGGTTGCAGACTTTATTTCCTTGTAGATCCTCATCATTTTTGTTGTGACTAAAACTCAATCTCATTAATATTTCTGCTATGTCTCCTTGGATTCTTACTCAAATGATATTTGAAGCCTCTCCTTTTACTACTTGCCTTATGCTACAGACATTCTGAACACAGCTCATACCATTTACCCATTGGTTTTATTTTTTTAAGATTTATGTAATTATTTGGAAGACACAGAGTTACAGAGAGGCAGAGGCAGGAAGAGATCTTCTGGTAATTCACTCCCCAAATGACCAGAGCGGCCGGAGCTAGGCCAATTGGAAGCCAGGAACCAGACGCTTCTTCCGGGTCTCCCATGCACGTGCAGGAGCCCAGTGGTTTGGGCCATCTTCTACTGCTTTCCCAGGACATAGCAGAAAGCTGAATTAGAAGTGGAGTGACCGGGACTTAAACCAGCGCCCATATGGAATGCCAGCACTGTAGATGGTGGCTTTACCTGCTATACCACAGTGCCAGCCTACCTCCGCCATTGGGTTTTAATATATACCTTTGAAACCAAATTGCTCTTATCATTAGGTATGTAGTCCCTAGGGCATGCTACCATAAAGCCTAGTATGAAATACAAACTTTCAGCCCCGCACAAACCACAGTAACATCATTACTGCACCTTCTTTTCCATACCATCTGGAGTCATTACATGCTATCAGCATTTAAATGCATGGCTCCACATTTATCCTTTGCGAGTAGAAAGTGTTTTTCTCAGTTATAGAACGTTTTTAAAAGCTCACAGTTTAATCTGATAATGAATTAATTTCAAATAAACTATAAAAGTAAATTTGTGAAGGCTCAATGTATTTTTCATTTATTTTACATGAAAATGGAAAGGAAAACTATATTGATCATTTAGGCCAAACTTTCCAAATATTCAAAGATATTCAAAAACTTAATGGGAAAATAAAATGAAATATGTTTATTTTGGTGTGAAAATTAGAAATTTATGCATAGCTTTTCATAATACACATTTCAATGATATTTTTGGGGACCCACTAATAGGGATGGATTTCAAACTTTTTGGATAAAATGAATTTACCTTTTAATTTCATTTTTGTGAACTTTAAAAAATACGTGTTGATTTAAGAGACAGAGTGACACACGGAAAGGGAGAGAGAGATCCCATTTGCTGATTATCTCCCAAAGTGCAATATCCAAGGTTGGGCTGGAGCCTAAGTCTGGAGCCTCAGATGGGATACAGGTCATCCATGTGGTTTGCAGGAACCCAATTACTTTATCCCTCACTACCGCCTTCCACTGTATTCACAAGAAGCTAAAATAAAGAATCAGAACTGGGAATAGAACTCAGTTACACCAGTGGTAAACACAAGCATTTAATCACTAGGCTGAATGACTTCTTGCTCCATGAACTTGATGGCGTATTTTTATATAGGCATATTTATTGACATAATCCACCTCAAGTATTCTGGTCAGAAATATCAAAAAGAAAACTTTCACCTACTTTCACTATACAGAGTAATTTCTATGAAAACACATAATTTAAAAGCTAGCCGAGCATTAGCCTATAATCATTCTGATAGCAGCACTCTCTAGCTATGTGGCCTTTTGATGTTCAGATGTCATACTGGGTTCCTCATCCATCAGACATGGATAATAAGATCTTATTAATCTAAACATATCGTGAGTACAAATATCAATCACAAATGCACATGTGCAAAAAATGCTTTTCTTAATCTGTGACTGGGCTTTAATTAAACTCTCATTCCTGTAGTTATAAAATAAAAGAATGCTCCTTTCATTCTTTCCTGAGCCAGCCCATTCAGTTCTGAATAAGAGGGTGATTGGAAAAATCAGAGACTCTCACACTAAGAGTGTGTTTTGTGCCAGGGATTGGGGTGCATCACATTAGCTTCCAGTTGTTACCCTACCTGCTGACACACACTCAGTAAGACATTCAAGTTTCAAATTGCAGAGTGCACTTTGGGGCCAGGCAGTTGTCTGCCATGTTGTTCCCTTGTGGCTCAGCATATCTCAGGAGCAGCCCCATGTGGTTCTTAGAAGCGAGACAGAACTGCACAGACCTAAACTCCATTTGCCCTAAAGTAGAAAGTCAGTTTTTCTCTTTGTCTCAAGTTAGTTCAGATAATTTTGAAGTTCTTGAACCATGGTGGGCTGAGAAGAACCTCATGACCCTACTACTTTCTTGGATAATAGGGAAAAGTCTTCACTCAGCTCTTTGGAGTTCATTCATAACAGAATTGTATATCCCATGGGTTGCCACCCATCACACTGCTCAGTATGCCACAGCACTGAGTACCTTCTGAGGCATCCACCAGGGACTAAGTACTTTTGCTTTCCCTCTTCTTCTTTTTCCCATTCCCCAAATCAAGTTAATAGTGTATGTGTGTTTTCATATGTTATAGGAATATAGGAGTGTGGGAAATACAGGAACAAAAGAAAATCTTTCTTTGATAAACAACATCTTCCAAATGTAGTGGTTACATCCGAAATTTTAAATTTATAACATAAAAGCTAAGAACGTGATATTTTTGGTCAATTGCCTATGACCAACAAATTCAGAAAACACAACTCCCCAAATGAGGCAGCGAGAAAGAATGTGAAGAAATATTGAAAGGTACAAGTGGGCTATGAAGTTAATGGATGAAAATGTTTACTCATTCATTCTAAAATTAAAATAGAAAGTATGTATAAAGCACAAGAAGCAGTGTCCAAAACATTGAAATTGCTTAATAAATATTGTTACTACAAAATTGCAGTCTTAGCCTCAGAGAGCAAATAATGGAATGCAAAATATAAAAGAACAAAGATAGAGCTTTCTTCATGAAATTATTTCTTTCCAAGTCCAAAATGTAAGAAACATGTATATTTTCCAATTTAAATAAAAGTTATGCTTTACATAATTACAATTAACTGTAGTGAAATGAAACATCAAATTAAATACTGTGAAACAAGAAATAAAATAGACAGGGACTGGCACCGAGGCACAACAGGTGAAGCTGCCACCTGTGATGCCGATATGATGTGAATAGGCAGGCAGCTAGTTAGGCCTAAGTGAGCAAGAAATAGGCAGGCAGCTATTTAGGCCTAAGTGAGCAGGAATCTTTGCAATACTATAATATAATCTTTATCTCCTTAACAGCTGGTTTGATACATCAAACTTCCAAGGATGCACTTGACTCATTTGGGACTAGGTTGTATGCTAAGACCTCAGCCCACTTGTATATCCAATCAATGTACCCTCCCTACCTGATAAAAGAGGTTAGGAATGGGGCAGGGTTCTCTCTCTGTCATGGATCACACAGAGAGGTGCCCATGCCCTTTTCTTTCTTTCATGGTCAACTCTCTGGCCCACTCTCTGGGGTGCATCTCTGTGTGTGGTGGCTCACACTCACGGATGGATGAGCGTTTATTTCCTCACTGTGAAATAAGTCTTGTTTTTACATGTGCAATGATATTCCAATGTGGGAAGTAGTCCAGAAAGCAGGCTTCTCACCAAACCCAGAATCATCACAAAGTGCAATACGGTCTGGCTGAAAAGGCAGCACTTACTCTATACCAACTTCCCACACTGAACCCCTGTCTTCAAAAATTTGTATTATTATGGAAGTTAATGTTCAAAGATGTCTAGTTTGCATATAATTTGTGAAATAGAAAATGCTCTTATTTCTCACCACATTAGGTAATGTCTGAATGTCTGAATCCTTTGCTTGGAAGGAAGTTGTTATCTTCCCCGAATGATGCCCTCAGGTTAATTGTTCCCAAGCCTAACTATTTTGTTATTGTGTTAAGGGAAAATCCAGATCCAGATGATCTTTCTGCTGAAATAAAAGATAAAATAAACCCTCAAGTCTGGGATCAAGAAACACCCAAATGTGTCACACATGCTCTATCTGCCAGAATGCTTTACATGGCAAGACTACATTTCCTTATTGGCACTAGTGGCACATAAATCCAGAAGCTAGATGGGAAACCAAACCCTTGATAGGTAAACTTGACAAACATGGAGCCCAGGTTCTTTGTCAATCTTCCTGTAATAACCCCATTTTGCTTGATTCAAAGCCAAGTGGGAAATATACAGTGCATCAGGACTTCAGGGCTATTAACAAGATGATCAATCCACTTCTCGCTTTTGTATCAGATTTTTATGGTGCATTAACTAAGATACCTAAAGACACTTCATGGTACCCTGTCTGGCATCTAAAAGATGGCTTACTCTATATTCTGTTAAATCAAGAATACCAGTGTTTGTTTTCCTTTGAATACACTGATTAATCCTCAAATATAACTCAGAACTATACTTGGACAATAATTCCTTAGGGATTTAGGGACATTTCCTCATTTGGCAATGCTCTTGCATAGAAACTTAAGAATGTCCAATTAAAACTCAGGTTAAAATTCTACAATATGTGGATTATGGTTCATTTTTAGTCCCTTCAAGGAGGATTCAGATGAAAATATCATCCAGGTCTTAAACTTTTTAGGGAGGTTGAGATAAAAATTCCCCCCTAGCAAAGCTTAGATTTCTTCACAGAAAGTAAACTAACAATATAATCTGACCACAAGAAGGCATGCTCTTTTACTTAAGATAAAGGAAGCTATATTGTTATACTGTGTATAGAGACACCAGAGACAAAGAAAAAACTAAGCATATTCCTTTTCCTTGAAATGACAGTTTTTTTGTAGGATATGGACTCCAGGATTTGGGTTGGGGTTGATAGTTAAACCATCTTTTTTTTTTTTTTTTGGACAGGCAGAGTTAGACAGTGAGAGAGAGAGACAGAAAGAAAGATCTTCCTTCCTTTGGTTCAGCCCCCAAATGGCTGCTATGGCCGGTGTGCTGCACCAATTCGAAGCCGGGAGCCAGGTGCTTCCTCCTGGGCTCCCATGCGGGTGCAGGGCCCAATCACTTGGGCCATCCACCACTGCTTCCTGGGCCACAGCAGAGAGGTGGACTGGAAGAGGAGCAACCGGGACAGAACCAGTGGCACAACTGGGACTAGAACCCCGGGTGCTGATGCTGCAGGCAGAAGATTAGCCAAGTGAGCCGTGGCGCCGGCCGAGTTAAACCATCTTATAAGACCTCGAAGTATCCTGACACATAACACTTAATTAGACATGAGAATCAAACCATCCTAGGTCAAGTATAAAAGGCTCTGAAAGAATATTATAACGAAATTTTTCCAGTGAAGTTTTCAAAAGCCACAGACAGCCAATCTCCTCAGGATAACTAGTTGAGATAAAAACTTGGAAGGAAGGACCCCCTTCTGTCCAATCACAGCCTAACTGGAAGTGACTTTCCCAGAATTTCTTAGCATTCCTACTGCAATTAAACTACAGGGATTTTCTACCTGGGTAGCTCTGTCAAGAATCAGCTCTTTACCTCTCAAGACTTCACAGGCACATTCAGTGGATAAGTCTGCCTACTCTTTCGAGCCAACTGAAGACTTTAAATACCTCTTCAAAAAACAAAAAGAAAAAGATAAGTAAACTCTGCTTTTGTTACTTCAAGGCTGTTGCATTTTATGGCAGGTATGTTTTACTTACCTCTTCCCTTGTTTCTTTCAAGAGGTGTCAGGAAAACTCCCATGTGAGTCCTTTCACTGTAAAGAGAAGGAATCCTCATGAAGTCACTTTAAAAAATGTTGATTGCCTTGGGTACCTTTGATCAGACTACATGCCAGATTTTACAGCAAGTGCCCAAGTATATAGATGCTCTAGTCAAGGTGCTCATGAACAATTGAAAAGCACCTGACGCATACTAACAAAACAAGGTGGGGTAAATGCAATAATGAATGCAATTGGTTACACTGTCTTTAACAATAGTATGCCCACAAAAGAAGACACTGCAAGGCTTTATACACAAGTTAAATGGTTCCATAATTTGGATAAGGAATACCTACCAACTCCCACTACTTGGGAAACAGAATATATTTTTCCTTTCCTTAGAGGGATCATAATCTTAATCTATATTTTTTAATTATGCTCATCTTGATTGACAAATTTGTTTCTTTCAGAGTTCTACAGCTTTTCAGGGAAATGATGCTCATGCATGAACCACTAGACAACACGGGCAGATATTTCTGCACCCAGAATACACAAGGTCTAAGACCTTGAATCATGACAAATAAGTTCCAGAAGACAGACCTTCCTCCTTCAGGTTTCCTTAAAATTAATGGATGGAAATTTCTGGATGAATGATGTTGTAGGAATAAGCAAGCAGTTATTAGGCCTAAGTGACCTGGAATTCTTGCAACACTGCAATATAATATTTACCTCTTTATCTATTGACTTGATACTCTTACCTTCCCAGAATGCCTCTGCATCTTCTGGAATTAATTCATATGGTACAGCCTTATCCTATTTGCATATCTGCTTAAGGTACAAAGCCTTACCCCATAAAAGAATCTGGGAGTGGGGGCGAGGTCTCTCCTCATCACAAATTACATTTGAATGTGTCACTCTCTTTTTCTCTTTTCCATGGGCAATAACCTGGTGTGTGTGTGTGTGTGTGTGTGTGTGTATTTCCGATTAGAATCCTTATTTGTGCATAAGTCAAGGAGCTGGAATAGAAATTAAGATGTGCCCATATCCATGACAGTGTCCCATATCAAAATTCCAGCTGCTACACTTCTAGTTCAGTCCCCTGCTATTGTACCTAGAAAATTAAAAGAAGATGGCTAAAGTCTTTAGACTTCTGTCTATCATATGGGAGACCTTGATTCGTGGGTTTGGCCATTTGGGGCGTTAATCAGCAAATGGTAGATCTCTCTCTCTTCTATCTCTTTCTCTTTGTTATTCTCTGTCACTCTACCTGTCAAATAAATAAATCTTAAATATCATAAAATATAATAGGGAAATAAGGCTTTAAAGGTGAACAAAATATTTGTCAAAGTTAATATAGCTTAAGAAATTGAAATTTAAGGATGGCACTGCGATGCAGTGGGTTGAGCTGTTGCCTGCGACATCAACATCCTATATGGGTGATAGTTTGTGCCCTAGATGCTCCACTTCCAATCCAGCTATTTGCAAATGGCCTGGGAAAAGCATCAGAAGATGATCCAGGTGTTTGAGCCCCTGACACCCACATAGGAGACCTGGAAGAAATTCCTGGCTTTGACCTTGTCCATCGCCGGCCTTTGTGGCTATCTGAGGAGTGAATCAGCTGGTAGAAGATCACTCTCATTTTGTCTCTCTGCCTCTGATTCTTTCTACTTCTTGCTCTGAAGCTCCACCTTTCAAAACCAATAAATAAATCTTTAAAAATAGAAATTCAATAGATTGAATTTATTCATTGAAATGCAACAAGCAGAAATTCAATAGATTGAATTTACTGACTGAAATGCAAGAAGCTGAATCATTAGATAAAGATGAATAAGATAATCCCATAGGCAGGAGCAGGAAATTTTGTTATCAAGAAACTTCCTTATTTAGAAAATTGGAAAATTTGGAAAAAAATTAGCTAATTTGTAAGGCATTGCAATTGTAAAGAATCATAGGATGCTATTTCAATATTAGGATTAGATTGTTCACCTTCTTTCTATTACGCTAATACACAGGATGCACTCTTTATCTAACTTCATTGTGATTATTGCAGATAGAAGATTTTTGCTCATGAAAAATAAAATAGAAGACAGGAAATTTTATTTTTACTTAAAATAGTTAATTTTTTATGTTTTAACCAGTCATGAAACAATTTACTTGCTTTTGTTTTCTAATTTGGTTCATAAAAGATTTCACAAACATAATACAACCAGAACAATAAAAAACTTTGTGTTTGTGTGAATATGAATATTGGAAGGCTTAAGCTATCCAGGCTAAGTCCTAATGTTATTAAAAAGATTTAAGTCTTTTATTTATCCTTCATTATACTTGATAGAACTACATTTAATCAGATTGAAAGAATACAGAAATGTATCTTATTGAATAATATTTAAAAATTTCAACTATTAAGCATTTCATAATAAATAAAAACTAAAATTGATAAGTTGTATAGAATTTGAAGTCAAATGGATCCGTTCAGCAAACATGTTATTTTAAAACTTCACCAATGGTAAATAAATAAAATACAATAAAATATTTAAATATCTCTCATGGCATTTCAAAAGTATTCATAAACTTACAAGGAATGTTCTAGCTAACATGACATTCCTTTCTTGGCAATGTAGGCAAGAGCAATCATTTCACTTGAAGTTGCAACTCTGTTTTGTTACAATTTGACATTAATGAATCACCAAAAAATAAGAAATGGGAGAATATGTTGCCATCTTTAAACAAACACAATAGACAAAATTCTTTATCATGGCGGCCTCCTTTCTCTTTCCTTGTTATCCTTTTCTTCTTCTTGCTATTTTCCTGGATAAATTTTTTGAAGCGGTGTTTAAAATAAGGTTGAGTGGAATATAGAGATTTCCTGAATAGTCTGCTTCCACACCAGCATAGCCTCCGTTACCATATGCCTCATCAGAGAGATAAATTTGTAACTGATGAATCTGTACTGACATATCATCATCACCCACAGCCATAGTTGACAATGAGCTTCACTTTTTGCTGTTCGACATTCGTCTGCTTTTCTTCATAGTCAAAATCTGAACACAGTTGTCCACATATAGTATCATATTTTGACTTTCCATTCATTGCATTTTAATAATAGTTTTTGTTTGTTTAAATATTAGTTTTTATTTATGAAACTAAAGTTTTGATATCAGTTTTTTGAGATCTATTTATTTATTTGAAAAGCAGCATTACAGAGAGAGAGAGAGGGAGAGACAGAAAGAGAAAGAGATCTTCAATCTACTGGTTTACTCCCCAGATGGCCTCAATGACCAGGGAAGGAAAAGTCTGTGGCCAGGAGCCAGGAGTGTTGGGAAAACTAGACCTCCATGTGCAGCAGTATGAAACAAGACCCCTACCTTACACTTCATAAAAAAATCAACAACCAATGGATCAAGAATCTCAATCTATGACTTGGTGCCATCAAATTACTAGAGGAAAAGATCAGGGAAACTCTGAAAGACATTGAAACAAAGACTCCTTGGAAAGGACCCCAAAGCAACAGGAGATAAAAAAAATATATATATACGTTAGGGCGGCGCCGTGGCTTACTAGGCTAATCCTCCGCCTTGCGGCGCCGGCACACCAGGTTCTAGTCCTGGTTGGAGCGCCAGATTCTGTCCTGGTTACCCCTCTTCCAGGCCAGCTCTCTGCTGTGGCCAGGGAGTGCAGTGGAGGATGGCCCAAGTGTTTGGGCCCTGCACCCCATGGGAGACCAGGAGAAGCACCTGGCTCCTGCCATCGGATCAGCGCGGTGCGCCAGCCTCAGCAAGCCGGCCACGGCAGCCATTGGAGGGTGAACCAATGGCAAAAGTAAGACCCTTCTCTCTGTCTCTCTCTCTCACTGTCCACTCTGCCTGTCAAAACAAAACAAAACAAAGCAGAATACATTAAGCTAAGAAGCATCTGCACTGCAAAGGAAACAATCAACAAAGTGAGAAGGCAACTGACTGAATGACAGAAAATACCTGCAAACTGTGCAACTGATAAAGGATTAATATCCAGTATCTATAAAGAGCTCAAGAAACTCAGCAACAAGAAAGCAAACAATCTATTTTAGTAATGGGCAAGGGGCTGGCATTGTGGCAGAGTGAAAATCTACCACCTGTGGCACCTATATTCCATAACGGAGCTATTAAATGATCATGGTGAGGTCACTATATGTTAGCATATGAAAGTCAATTGCTTTCTATATGTTATCAGTAAACATTTGAAATTCAAAATTCAAAACACATACCCTTTTATTAACTCCATAAAGAAGCAAAATACTTAATTATAAACTAACCAAAAATGAGTAAAGGCTGTGTGAGGAAAGGAATGAATCTAAGATAAAAAAAAAATCACACACCTAAACTAATGGAGAGATAGTCCATATTCAAAGGTTTTTCCCTGCTGAGGACCCAACATTCTACTTGCTAAGTCACCTGCAGAAGTCAGTCAGTTCTTCATGAAATAGGAGAGTATTTCAAAAAGGTTTGTAAATAATGAATTTAAAGAAAGTTTATGTTGTGGTAAAATTTTTGAAATCCATGCACATAAGAAGTCTACAAAATGCTTTTGAAAAGGGTAGATATTGCGGCTCAGCTTGTTAAGCAACTCCACTTCCTGTCCAGCTTCCTGTTAATATATGTGGGAAGGCACCAGGTGTTGGTCTAAATACTTAGGTCTCTGCTACATAAGCGGGAGACCTGGGTGGAGTGCAGGCTTCAGGTTTAGTTTTGGCCCACCCAAAAACATTATGACCATTTGGAGTGAATCAGCAAATGGAAAATTTCTCTCTCTCTATCCCTCCCTCCCTCTCTCCCCCCCTTCTCTCTCTCCCTCTCTCTCCTCTCTCTGTTTCTCTTTCTCTGCTTTTCAAACAAACAAAAAAGCTCATGACTATTCATACTATTTAAAAAGCATGAGTGAATTTAAAAACTTTTTGAACTAAAAAATTATTTTAATACCTTTTTCCCACAGACTTCTTTGGGTACCCTCATAGTAGCCAGCAAGTTAATGCACCAAAGTCTGCTTGTTTGCATTTTTCTTTACCTTCTTGTTTGTCACACTGTTGTCCTTATTTCTCACTTCCTACATAAATCATTGGCATTATTATTTATGTCCAGCTCCGTTTCCTAGAGGATCTATGGGTTTCCATGCTGTCTTTTTGTAGGTCGTTGTATGTTAATTATGTTTTGTGCAGGCACATAAATATGATGTGAACTTTTATTGATTGATTGACTAAATACACATTTAAATGTCAGAGAAATAGGCAGATTTAAAACAAAATAGCATGTAATATTCCTGGAGGGATTTCTGTGTGCCAGCTACTAACAAGCATGTTAACATATTGCTTTTGTTGATCTTCATAACATTGTGATGGTGTTTTTTAAAGCTCCATTTTATGGATGAGAGTTTGGTAGCTTAGAGAGGTTAACATGACCTATACAAGATTATTCAACACATGATTGATAGAGTTGGGAATTGTGCACAAGAAATTTCCTGTTCTTCTGCTATTTGGTGCTGTTTTAGAGTCTTATCTTTATTCCTTATGACTCTAGGCTGGGAAAACATGGCTGAAAATTTTTCATAGATAGTGACACAAAATACTCCCATGGCTTAGAAAAGTCATTTCCCTCGTTTCTGCTGTTCTGTACTAGTTAATATGACATATTAAAAGAAGAATCTTTGGAGAAAAGGAGAAATTGAGTGTCATTTACTTACTGTGTGACCTTGGGCAAGTAACTGAAGCACTCATGGCCACAGTTTTCTTAAATCTAACTAGAAAATAATAAAAAAACTGCCTCAGGAACTTGTTGCCAATATTTCAATATGCATTATAAATCTTTAATAAATGTTTCTACCCTGCTCTTTTATAATAAATTCTTAGCTTTTCTGAAATAAATTAAAATATAATTATGATTTATTAAAAAAAAAAAAGATGTATTCATTATTTGAAATGCAGAGTTAGAGACATAGGCAGAGAGATCTTCAATATGCTGGTTCATTTCCCAAATGACCCCAAGGACCAAAGTTGGGTCGATCTGAAGCCAGGAGCCAGGAGTTTCTTCTGGGTCTCCCACACAGGTACAGGGGCCCGAGTACTTGGGTCAACTTCTGCTGCATTCCCAGATGCGTTGGCAGGGAGATGGATTGGAAGTGCAGCAGCCTGGACTCGAAGGGACACCCATACCCAATGTTGGCACCACAGTCAGTGGCTTTAACTGCTATGCCACCTTACCAGCCCCAATTGTGCGTCTTGTGAGATAGTGTTACTGCAAGTTAGAGTGTAACTTAAAACAGTGAATATTTAAAATGCTACCTATAAATGGCTTTGGAACATACCACATTATGCTTTTGCCCCAAAATGTGCCTTTCTAATAAAGTTTCAATTTATTTAAATGTTTGCAATCTCTAAATTCATGCATTCATTAAAATAAAACTGAGAAATTTAAAAATTACAGTGCTAGGAATCAACACAAGTTGAGTAAGCCAGTCCCTCCTTTGTGAATCTCAGATGAATGTGCTCAGGAGCTCTGGGTGAAGTGGAGAGTGCCAGAGGAGATACAAATGGGAAGAGCTGTGGGAGCGCAACATGAATTTGAAATTAATTGGAAAATCTATTCAGGAGGGTCTTCTTCCCTTCCTGTACATTTGTTTTTTTTCCATCTTTCAGTGCTGGCTTCCAATCTAACTATTCTGCTTAAGACAATATTCAGTGTTTTGTACTACTATCAGCCTCTGTTATATGCATTATTTCTTCCATTTCTCTGTCTTATTTTCAGCATATTTAAGTGTATGCTCTTACTTTGTTAGTTTTAAGCCTTGATGTCTATAGAAAAAAATTATAATTTAACTTAATTATGATTGCAAAACATGTATCACATAATTTATATTTTGCGCGTATGCTATCTGCCTAGATGCTCAAAATAATTGATTAATAAATAAATAAATGTTTAATTCTCTAGTGGTATTACTTTTATGTATGCATTTCCTTCAGTTTTCCTATACTTAGGTCATACTGACAACACTAATATTTTTGTTCTGTGTAGAACACAAGAGGGTTCTTTTCTTTTAAAGAGATTACTTATTTTTTTTATTTTTTATTTATTTGAGAGAGAGGGAGAGACAGAGAGAAATGTCTTCCATCATCTAGTTCACTCCCCAAATGGTAGCAATGGCAAAAGCTGGACTGATCCAAAGATAGGAGCTTCTTCTGGGTCCCCCACATGGGTGCAGGAGCCCAAGCACGTGGGTTCTTTCACTGCTTTCCGAGGCCACAGTAGAGATCTGGACTTGAACAGGAACATGCTGAACATGAACCAGTGCCCAAATGGGATGCCGGAGCTGCAAGCAGAAGTTTAGATCCCTGCACCACAGCACCGGTCCAAGAGGGTTCTCTTCAATGAAACTTGGATACAAAGTACCCAAAATGCTTTCTTAATTTTGTAAGTAAACAGTTGTGGGAGACTTTGCAACACAGGAACTGGGATAAAATTTGACTTTTAACCAGAGTATGTGCATAATTCTTCATGAAACTTAGGATTAGTGCAGTTCCATCTAATAAGGATAATTTTCATGGTATTATAACATATTGAAGCCCATTTTCTGGTCGGCCTTGTCAAATTTTTCTTTTATTAATAACAAAATTTATTTATTTATTTGAGAGAGCGAGAAAGAGAGTGAGAGAGACCAGCCCCTTTAGTTAACTTTAAATAAACTCATCCATCTAGAAGGTACATATTTTCAAAGTTGGCCATAAGCAGATAATCATTTGGGGGAGATGGAAAACTGCAGATTTTAATATTTAGTTCATAGAGTTTATTTTTAGAACATTTGGAAGTTAACACAAAGCACAGAATCCTCATGTCCTCCTTCCTTTTGCCCCCCAATTTTCCCTACTAGCATCTTGCACTGATGCAGTACTTTGGTTATAACCGAGGAACAAATGCTGGTACATCATTATTGACTAAATTCCATGATTTACATTACAATTATACAGATTTTCATGTAGTCTATGCATAATGCCATGTGTTCAACGTAATATTGTCACCCAGAAAAAATGTTCTTATACTGCCTTAAAAGTCTCCCGTATGCAGGATCAGCTATTCAATCTAATGCTCAAGGTGCCTGCATCCCACATCAGAACACCAGCACTTTGGTCAGCTCTGGATCCTGACTCCATATTCCTGCCGGTGCAGATCCTGGGAGGCAGCACTGATGGCTCAAATGCTTGGGTCCCTACTATCCACATGGGAGACCTGAAACGTGTTCTTTTCTGAATCACATTTTCTATGTTGGATCTAAAACTCACTGCCAAATACAAGGTCACTTTTCTTTGTTTCTATATCATTTGAAAGTTCGGTAGCATCACATTTTGTACAAAGATCTATTATTTTAAGTTTATTTTTATGGAAGATGTAAGATTATGTCAATATTATTTTTAACATGTATGTGTCTAATTGTTCTAACATCATTTCTTAAAAATCTTTCCAGTTGATTCTTTTTTCCTGTGTCAATTATCATAATCGAATGTTCTTGGGTCTATTTCTAGCTTTCTAATGGTTTCCATTGATCCATTTTTCTATTTATTTACTATTATTACATGGTATTAACTACTATAGCTTACTAGTAATTATGTTGAATCATGTCAGTTTTCCAAAGTATTTCTTCCTCAATATTGAGATGGCTAGTGTGGATATTTTTCCTTTTCATAGAAAACTTAGCATTCATTTGTTGATTTCACAAAGTAGATTTCTTTGATTTTTGGTATTGTAGTGAATATTCATACGAGTTTTAGAAAAGCAAGGCCAATATCATAGTTTCTTCTCTTTGAATATGGAATATCTCGCCATTAGTTTAGGTGTGTGATTTTTTTTTATCCTAAATTCATTCCTTTCCTCACACAGCCTTTACACATTTTTGGTTAGTTTATAATTAAGTATTTTGCTTCTTTATGGAGTTAATATAAGGTTTATATGTTTTTAATTGTGAATTTCAAATGTTTACTGATAACATATAGAAAACAATTGACTTTCATATGTTAACTTATATATTGAAACCTCACCATGATCTTTACTAGCTACAGGAGTCATTTTATTATTTTTTGCTAATTATTTGTGATTGTCTGCTTCTTGAATAATGTTTCCTGTTTTTTTAAGATATTTATATTTCTTCAAATTTTTCATTATTTTTATTTATTTTCTTTATTTTATTGCATTGGCAAGAACTTCCTGGACAATGATGAACAGAAGCAGATTCAGGGGACATCCTTGCCTCTCTATTCCTATATTTATTTTCATTCTTCTTTTAACAACTTATTTTAAAGGTAGAGTGAGAGAGAGAGAGGGAGAGAGGGAGGGGGAGAGAGAGAGAGGGAGAGAGAGGGAGGGAGGGAGGGAGGGAGGGACAGAAAGAGGGAGGGAGGGAGGGAGAGAGAGAGAGAGAGAGAGCATCAGTCTTCCACCCTCTGGTTCACTCCCTAAATTCCTGTAACTGTCATGTCTGGACCAGGCCTAAGCCAGGAGCCTGGAATTCCATCCAAGGTTCCCATCTGAGTGGAGGTGGCTAAGTAGGGACATCTTCTGCTCCTTTCCCAGGTGCATTAGCACAAAGCAGGATTAGAAGTGGCACAGCCATGTCTCACACTGGTGCTTTGGCATGCAATGCCTGTGTCCCAAGCTGCAGTTTAGACCATTGTGCTACAATGCTGATCTCCTTGACTTCCTTTGTAAATTTGTTGAGCTATCACATTGAAAGGAAAATATGTTTATATTTCCACATAATTAAGGAAAACTTTGGTTTATTCTAGCATTTTTCCACATAATAAAGTAACTTATTCTCAACAGAATTATCTTTATAATATTCTTTCCAAAAGTTTTCAAAATATATGGCAAAGCAGATTCATGAAGGTGGCTATTAGCCAATATTCTCTACTTATGTGAAGCTCTTCAGTTATAAACACAGTCTGGGCACATATACTAATGGACATTCTTTTTGATCCTTCAAATAGCTCATGGTGCTTGACTTAATCCATACATTTCTTTGGCGTTAAGCATTTTTATTTTAATGTAGATAGCTAGAGTTACAAAAAGTACTGTGGGATATAGAAAACCAATTCTTAGATAAGAAGTGTTCCTCCATTTCAATGTACTATACACTTGTGACTTTGTGAGTCACTGTGAAAAACCAACATAAAAATGAATTTTCCCTTTTGCTTCAGACATGTTTATATAAAATATTCTCTCAACACAGAATAAGAATAACTTTGTAGGCTTGCTAATATACACTCAAAACATAATAAAATGTAAAGAAAAAAGCTTAGACTTTAATCATAGCAGTAAAATGAAAATATATAAGAATACACATTGAATTACTATTTTCCAATGAATTTTGTCAGATTATTTGATGAACCTTGTCAGCCACATGGGACTGCTATTTAAAAGCTGACAAAACTGTTTTGAATAGTCTGATAGGATTTTGGATATTTCAACCATGAAAGATTAAATAAAGTATTATCTGAGTTCCTATTGAAGATAATTAGTATTTTTACTTAACACTAAAAGTAACAAAGAAAGTGAAGTTTCCAGTTATTTTCTGTCATGTTCCCACCTGGAAATCAAAGTTCATTCAGCTGGTGATATGACTCTGCTATATACCCATCAAGTATAAAACAATACAGTGAAGGAGTTCTAGTGAGATTTTAAAAGCTAATATCCTGAATTGTTCTTTCTATATTATCGTCAATTGATATAATTTTGCCACAAAGATACAAAAGACTACAAGCTGAAAAAATTCCTTTTTCCCACTTCATTCCTCAGAACAGATGATTTACAACTATTGCTTGTCTTTCTCCTGACAGAAGAATTTGCAGAATTAGTTATTAATAATCTGTGTTGTTCATATTATCTTCTTTGCAATGCATAAATTTTATATACATATATTTGTATATGTTATATGTACATAAATGTATACATATATGTATACAACTTTTACATATATGCATACTTCAAGTTTGTTACTACTTGAAAGGCAACTGCTCATTTCTCTTTTACTTTTCCCACTAATCACATGCTATTCAGATGGTCATTTTTCAGAATAACATTAAGGCAGTTGCACACATTGTTTCAAGTTGTGTACTGCTCAAAGGTGCACATGAGAGCTGAAATTCCACTAATGCTCCTCACCAAGTTGTGAGACCGGGAATGGGGCTATGTGCAACTGGAGAAACACGTAATTTAGTTTGTTTTATTTATCTGAAAGACAGAGACACAGATATAGTGAAATCAATATAGAGATAGGGAGATTTTCTATCCGCTGCTTCACTCCCCAAATGTACACAACAGCTATCATTGGGATGGACAAAAGCTGAGAGCCCCAAACTCCATTTGGGTCTTCCCTGTGGTTGGAAGGGACTCAAGTCATTGAACCACCAGGTAGTGCTTCCAGAGGGTCCTCTAGCAATAAGCTATAATTAGAAACAGAGCTAGGATTCAAACTCAAAACTCTAATATGGGATGTAGGTATCCCAAGCAGAAACTTAATCACTGCACTAAATTCCCATCCCCATGAATTTTTATTTTTGCATTTTATTTGAGATTCCATATAGACTAAAAATATTCCTTTTTAAAAAATGTATTTATTCACTTGAAAGGTGGAGTTACAGAGAGAGAGAGAGAGAGAGAGAGAGACAAAGTTTTCTATCCACTGGTTTACTCCCGAATTGGCTGTGACTGCTGGAGCTGGGCCAGTCTGAAGGCAGGGACCAGGAGCATCCAGGTCTCCCACATAGGTGCAGGGGCCCAAGGACTTGGGCCATCTTCCATTGCTCTCCCAGGTGCATTAGCAGGGAGCTAAATCAGAAGTGGAGCAGCCAGGTCTTGAACTGGTGCCCTTATGGGATGCCTGTGCTGCAGGCAGCGTTTAACCTGCTGAGCCATAATGCCATCCCCAAGAATATTCTTGAATAATACCATATGTGATTTTAAAATCAAGAATATATCAATAAGTCAAATACTATTCTTTGTTTTATTACTTTTTTATGTTAGAATTTTAAAAATGCTATTTGAAATGTTTTCTATCTTTATTGTGATGTCTGATTATGTTTCAATCTTCCATCCATGTGTTTGCAGAAAATATGGAAACTGTGGTGAGCATATAGATAGCATTCTACAATTTTTATTTTTATTAATTTTAATTTGTAATTAATTTTAATAGATTCAATATGATTTGTAGATACAATTCTAAGAACATAATGATATTCCCTTCCTCCCTTTCTCCCTCCCTGCCCCTCCCTCCCTCCCACATTCCTTCCTTCTTTCCTCTCTCTCTCTCTGTTCTTTTAGTTTTGAGTAACATATTTCTAATTTACATTACAGTAAAAGGCCTAATAGTTCACAGGATAAGTTTAACAAGGCTCACCTAGAACTAAAGCCAAAGCAACAAGCCAAGTGATACTTTACATTCCAGCTAAACCATAAATTCTTTTCCAACAAAGCTTATTCCCTATAGAAGAGAAGAATACGCCAGATGGGCAGATGTCAACACAGGGACACAGGACACATGGAGAAGCAGGGTAGCATGATGGTAAAAGAACACAGTGATCCTCCAGAGTCAGATTCTGAACTAAAGGAGATCTTTGAAATGACACAGAAAATTCAAAACAATGATCATTAGGAAACTCAACGAAAACAAGAGAATACAAATAGATTAAATAAATGAAGAAAGCAGGACTGGCGCTATAGCGTAGAAGGTAAAGCATTGCCTACAGTGCAGACATCACATAAGGCCTCTGGTTAGAGTCCCAGCTGCTCCACTTCTGATCCAGTTCCCTCCCAATGTGCTTGGGGAAGCAGCAGAGGATGGCCCAAGTGCGTGTGCTCCTGCACCCACATGAGAGACTCTTAAGACGCTCCGGTCTCTTGCCTTCGGTCTGACCCAGCTCCAGCCATTGCGGCTCTTTGGAAAGTGAACCAGCAAATGGAAGATCTCTGTCTCTCTGTCTCTTCCTCTCTCTGTGTGTAACTCTCTTTCAAGTAACAAATAAATAAATCTTTAAAATAAAGAAGTGCAGAAATCAATGAGTGACATAAGTGAAAATATTACCAAGATGATAGAACTCATTAAGGAGAACAAAATAGAAATTTCAGAGATGAAATCTCCATCAGTGGAATAATAATTACAATTGTGAGCTTTAACAGCAGAATAGACCATGTGGAAGAAAGAATTTATGACCTCCAGGTCAAGACTTTTGATATAACCCAATCAAGCAAAAAGAAATTGAAAATAATTTAAAAGTATCCTACCACTTTTAAAAGTCAACAAGCTGTGTACCTATTGGGATTAAGCCAAGTGTGTGCCTATGGATCTGCGCACTTCCATTTAAACCAAGATCTCTGAGGTTTTCCTATGGTTTGGCTACTACAGGTATAATTCATAGCTGATTAGAGATTTTGTGGGATCCTCTCTAGTGCTAATGGTAGTATTAATTCTGATAGTATTCTGAGTGACATCTTGATTAAAGGATTAGAAAATACCCAAAAGAATATGGAGAAAATGATGTGAAATTTTCTAGAGATAGCATTATTTTTATTAAGTGTACTCCATTTGCAAAGACATTCCTATTTTTCTAAACTTTTCTATTAATGAATTAAATAATTAAATTGAAAGATATTTTGTATTTTTATTATGTGCAAACTGATATTAGTAAAATCAAATGAAACTAATTAGCATAGATGATATTTTGCATACTTAGTATTAGAAATTGAAATATTTAAAATTTACTTTCAGAGCAGTTTTCAACTACATAAATTATTAACAGTCATCTTGCTGTATAATTTATCTCCAGTAAGTTTTATTCTAAATAAAAGATTGTATCCTTTCCCCAACAGATACCCATTCTCTCCTGTATGTATACTTTGAATGCATTTTATTTTTTTATTTATTCTTAAGATTTATTTATTTATTTGAAAGTCAGAATTAACACAGAGAGAAGGAGAGGCAGAGAGAGAGAGAGAGAGAAAGAGAGAGAGGTCTTCCATTCACTGGTTCACTCCCAGCTAGCTGCAATGGCTGGAGCTGTGCCTATCCAAAGCCAGGAGCCAGGAGCTTCTTCCGGGTCTCCCACCTGGGTGCAGGGGCCCAAGCACTTTTTTTGGGCCATCTTCCACTGCTTTCCCAGGCCATAACAGAGAGCAGCTGGGACTCAAACAGGTGCCCATATGGGATGGTGGCACTGCACACAGTGGCTTTTCCCACTAAGCCATAGCGCTTGCCCCACTAAACATTTTTATTAAAATCCACACTCATCATTTAATTAGAATGTTTTCTTGATATTGAAATGTTTTAGCTCCTGATATATTTCACATAGTAATCCCTTGTCAGATTTCATGCATTAAAAATATTTTCTTCCGAACTGTGGTATCTTTCTTCAATCTCTTGATCAATATCTTTGTTCTAAAGAATATTTTTAGCATAATGCAACCCTATTGGTTTATTGTTGAGTTGCTGTCTGTGCTATTGGGATCATACACAGAAAATTATTGCTAAGAACAATGGGAAGAATTTTTTTCTTTCAAGAACGTGCTTATGTTTTAATATATTAAATTTACACCTCAAGTCTTACATTTACATTTTTAATTGATTATGAGATATTAGTATGTGATATAAGATAAGGATGCAGTTTCATTTTTCTACATGTAAATAATGAATTTTCCAAACATCATTTATAGAAGAGACTGTCCTTGTCCTATTTTGTGTTCTTTGTACCTTTGTTGAAGATCATTGAATATGCATGTAGGAAATTGTTTCTGAACCTTCTGTTACATCTATCTATCTATCTATCTATCTAAATCTATAGTGTTTTCATTTGACCTTATAAACTGCTCTCAAGTGTTAAGGTCTGTATACTTCTCTTTTCCCTTGAATTAAGCTAACCCTTTCCCCAGTCGATAATCCACTTTCCCTAAACGTAGCTTTTTGTAATAAAGCATCTATATTTTTATGTTTGAAGATAGCTGTTAAGCCTCCCTTCATATTCTTTCTGTTTTGCTACTCTCTGGGCCAGCTTACAAGAAGTCCAAATAATCTCTCCTTTGATACCAGTGGGAGTTTCAAATCCACAAGCAGCCTTGTAGTCACAGGAAACTTTACCATGCCACTATGTGTACCTGACCATAAAAACCTCAAAAACTTATATTTTGCTTATCTTTCAAACCAATTTTTTAGCAGCTTGGGAGGCTTTATCTGCATTATCCGAGAGGTCTCATTATGTGTGTGTCACTTCCACAGTCTTTACTTCTAAATCAAACAATATCTCCTTTATCTAGACAGCTGAAACACATTTTCTTCTGAAAAGCATTTTATGAACAACCTATGAAGTATCACTCAATACTGTACTACACACTCCCAAAATGTATTCTCTGCAAAATACAATATTTTCCCCAAAATTTTCTTAGTTGATTTTAGTCTGTGAAAAATCTGAAGGGAGAAGCCAGCATTGTGCTGTAGTATGCAAAGGTTCTGGCTATGAGGCCAGCATCCCTTACGGACACTGGTTTGTGTCCTCACTGCTCTATTTCCTATCCAGCTCCCTGCTAATGGCCTGAGGTAAGAAAGGAAAGAGCGTCAAAATTCATGGGCCCCTGTACCTATATGGGAGACCCAGATGAATTCCTTGACTTGTGCTGTCTGAACCCTGGCACAGACATTGGGAGGGTGAATCAGCAGATGGAAAATCTCTCTCTCTCTCTCTCTTTCTCTCTCTCTTTCTCTCTCTCTCTTCTTCCCCTTTCCATGTTCTCTATAACTCTTTCAATTGAATAAATAAATTCTATTCACATAATCTAGTGTTAAACCATTATTTGCCAATTAAATACAATGTAATTAATTAAACTGTACCTCAGGGAAATTTTGGATGTAATACTTTAGTGTTACAAAAGAAAGTATTATCCAATATCCTGCAAATATAAAAATAAATCTACATAAGGCTAAGGTTATGGACATATTTATCACCATTTGAAGTAGGAGTCAAATGATATTATTAACTCATTGAAAAAGGTATTATTCTGTGCAATATTTCCTTTTTCATGGAATGAGTCTCTTTCTGGCTTTCTCTTTTCCTCCTTCTATAAAATCAGGAACTCATTCTTATAGCTTTCAATTCTATTCATTAATGTCCTTCTAACTGGAGCCTCCTGATATATTCCTGAAGTTAGACTTAGACTATTTTTCTTTTTGTTTAATGAAGTGGCTACCTAATATGTTTCTTAATACAAGTGAAACCCTCTGATTCATCATTCATAATTTTGCTAATCTTCTTAATGTAAATCCAATGATGTCTTCCATCTAAGTAAAATCTTGCAATGGTTCACCCTATGTTTCTGTCTCATTTGCTCCATCCTTCATGTTTTTTCTAAAGATTTATGCATCTTTTTGAAAGGAAGAATTACACACAGAAAGATTTGAGAGAGAGAGATATCTTCCATCCCCTGGTTCACTATCAAAATGATCCCAACAATAGGAACTGGGCCACTCTGAAGGCTGGGACTCCATCTGTAGCTCCACTTGGGTAGCATGGACACAAGTGCTAAGGCCATCTTCTACTGATTTCCCAGGTACATTCACGGTGAACTGCATTGGAAGTGGATCAGCCAGGACTCAAGTCAGCAATCATATTAGACTCCTGCATTGCAGGCCATGGCTTAATTCTCTCTACCACAATACTGCCCCCATTTTTCATAATATTTCACCCCTACACTGCTACTAAACAGAACTATTAAATAGTTCTAATAATAAAGCTCAATTTTTATTTCTCTTCAATAACATCAAATGATCATTGCAAATATATTTAAAGTTTTATTTCATCCTTAAATAATTACTTTGCACCTTGGTTATTTAGGTTCTTCCCACACTCATAATTATGTCAAACCTCTCATCTATATTATAATTACATATTATCTTATTATTTTTAAAAAATATTTAAGTTTTACAAGTTTCTTGTATTTCGTATATACAGATTTTTTTATGAACATAGTGATACTTCCCACTCTACCCTCCCTCCCACCCACACTCCAACACTTCTTCCGTCTCCCAATCCCTCTCTTAACTTTTACAAAGATCTACTTTCACTTTACTAAATGATAATAAAGTTAACCTGACACTACATAAAAGAGTTCAACAAATAATATGAAGGGGAAAAAAAAAACTCTTTTCTCATCAGAAGAGAGAAGCACTTAAACACTCACTAAATCTCAAAATGTCCATTTCACTCTAAGACATTGCATTTTAGGTATTCTCTTGATTGCCTCAGATTGGGGAAACATATGGTATCTGTCTTTTTGGGACTGGCTTACTTCATTAAGTATAGTCATTTCCTGTTGTGTCCATTTTTGTTGCAAAAGACAGGATTTCATTTTCCTTTACAGCTGAGTATACCCCCATAGTGTATATATGCCATAATTTATTAATCCACTCAACAGATGATGGACGTCTGGGTTGATTCCTTACTTTAACTATTGTGAATTGCTTCAATGAACATGAGATTACAGATAACTCTTTCATATACTGATTTCTTATGGTTTGGGTAAATTCTCAGGTGTGGGATGGCTGGATCATATTATAGGTTTATATTCAGATTTCTGAGGTATCTCTACACTATATTCCACAGTGACTTTACCAGTTGACATTCCCACCAATCGTGGATTAAGGTATCTTTCCCCCCATATCCTCGCCAGCATTTGTTGTTTGTTGATTTCTGTATGAGACCATTTTAACTGCAGTGAGGTGAACTCTCATTTTAGTTTTAATTTGCATTTCTCTGATGGCTAATGTTCCTGAGCACTTTTTTCTGTGTCTGCTGGTCATTTTAATTTCTTTTCTTAAAAAAAAGCCTATTCAGAGCCTTTGCCCAATTCGTAACTCGATTGTTTGCTTTACGGTTGAATTTCTTTAGCTGTTTGCAGATTCTGGATGTTAACCCTTTATCAATTATGTAGTTTGCAAATATTTTCTCCTATTCTGTCAGTTGTCTCTTCACTTTACTGAGTATTTTCTTTTGCAGTGCAGAAGCTTGCCAGCTTGTTGTAATCCTATTTCTCAATTTTGGCTGTGATTGCCTGTGCTTCTGGGATCTTATGCTTCTAGGGTCATTTCTAAGAAGTCTCTGTCTATGTCAATGATTTTCAGAGTTTCCCCAATGTTCTCTATTAATATGATATATGTGTTTGACTAATTTTGAGTCAATTTTTGTGTAAGATGTAAAGTAGGTGTCTAGTATCATAACTCTGCATGCAGAGATTCAATTTTCCTAGCACCATTTGTTGAAGAGAGTCCTTCCTCCAAGTATTAAGGTGACATACTGGTCTAGCCTGCAGCAGTTCATAGAGTTAGAAATGTGACTTTGAGCTTCCTAAAATGTGTAGCTCCAGTCGCCAGAGAGTAGGATGTCAGTTATACTAGGAACTTTAATCGCTAGAGCCTCACTGTTGGTGCTCAGAGACACAAAGGGAGCTGTCCTATAGTCCCATTGATTGAATCTGAGTAATGTTATGGTTTGTTGCACTAGAACTGTGTCTTTAGGTCTATGATCTTCCCCAGTTTCTGCCTGAAGAGTGCAATTGATGTGTAGCTTATACCACCCAAAGCCCTAATCTTTAGACTGAGGAATGTGCACTGAACCCTACTCCAGTTCAGTAAAGTGAATACAAGGTGCATAGGAGATTTTGCACCAGCAACTATGGGTCCAGAATGATGGATCATAGGCAGATTATTCCCTATATTCCAACAGTTAGATTCCAGTGACTTCGAAGAAATTAGTATTGATACAGTCCTGGTGTTGCAATATACAGAAGGGTCATTACCCAGGTCTCCTTGGATGAGAGACAATTGTTGTGGGTGTTGGTAACCACCTGTCTGAAACAGAACAATGCAGACAGAGTACTCCAGATATCACAAGTAAGTGTGAGTTACTCTATATATTCTAGTGATAACCACAACAGTCCTGACTCTGCGAGACACAGATGGAGCTGCTCTAAGTCATGACATGCAAGGGTGATGCACCATGAGTTAGGAAGCACAGAGGGAATTTCCACAGATTTACTCCAGATTTTTATGGGCTATTTCTAGGTATAGCTTCAAGAATCTGAGGGGAACCCCTTTGGATCATGCAGAGGTGTTATGTGCAGCTCTGGAGCTTATGCACAGAACTCCACAGTTACAGGATGCAAATATTCTGCTCTCTACCCTGTAAGTTACCTGACTCTGGCTCTGGTAATTCTTGTAGTGGAGTCATCATTTGCTGTCTGCTGCAGCAGAGGAGAGACATGTCATGATGGTACCACATCCAGTTGAGCCTAGTGTTTTGGGTGGATGGGATAGCACTCCTTAAAAAGTATAATATATATGAGGAAAATTGACGTTTGAAAATACCTTATTGTTTACAGCCATTGTCTCAACTATTGAACTATTGTGGAACAGTGTTTTGTTTGTTTGTTTGTTTGTTTGTTTGTTTTTTTACTTTTTACTTTTTATTGAATCCTTTACTTAGTGGAGGGTTAATGTTATGAATATAAAACTAATCAAAAGTATGTCATGATAATTAAAAGAAAAGATAAAAAGGAAGCTGGAGGGGATTGGGAATGTGTGCTGTAGGGAGAGTGTGTGGGAAGTATCATTATGCTCTTAAATATGTATATATGAAATAAACAAAAAATGTTCACTTCATATAAATAATTGTTTAAAAAATGAAGGAAAAAAGGTAGTTGTGCTGACCCCGGTCCATTCTGCTCACTATACTTGAAGTCAGTGGGTGACTGTGAAATTCTCCCTCAGTTAAAGCTGCCAGTGGCAATGGGTCATGGCAATTTCTTCCTACCTTACCTTGGTAAGATGGAATTCCCCAGGCTGGTGCTATGGCTTAAAAGGTTAAAGTCACTGCCTGCAGCACCAGCATCATATACGAGCACCGGTTCCAGTCCTGGATGCTCCATTTCCCATCCAGATCCCTGCTAATGTTCCTGGGAACCAGCAAAAGATCTGGGCACCTGCACCTATGTGGGAGATCTGAAGAAGCTCCTGCTTCCTGGCTTTATTCTGGCCAGTGTAGTCATTTGGTGGGTGGATCCGCAGATGGAAAACTGCTCTCTCTCGCTCTCTCTCCTCTCTCTCTCTGTAACTGTGCCTTTCAACTAAAATAAAAAAGAAACATAAAAAACAAAAGAAAGAAAAAGATGACATTCTCCAGGTAGAAGTTGGATATGTAGATACAGAGTTGATTTGTGGCATAACCAATCAAAATGGTATATCTGTCCTCTTTTTTCAGTGTCTCAATATGCGCACAAATACATGCACACATTAATGACTGAGACTAGAGACTCAAAATTCAATGTAATTCACAGCATTAGCGTTTTTGTTCAAAGTTATTTGAAAACCTTCAAAATAAAGCTCAAAGTTCTGATTTTCAGATTTTGACGTAAGAACAACTGATTTATATCTTCAAGGAAATGAAAAAAAATGCTGAAAATCTATTATGATTCCTCCCAAATTTATAATCTGAGGTTGAGTTTATGAAATAAAAGTACAGTTTTGATCCTACTGTAATTACTGCAAATTTCAATTAAAATAATCTATGCACATGTTTTAAAGTTTTTTCTTTCTTTTTTAAAGATTTATCTATTTATTTGACAGGCAGAGTTACAGAGAGGCAGAAGTAGAGACAGAGAGGTCTTCTATCTGCTGGTTCACTCTCCAGATGGCCATAACAGCTGGAGCCACATTATACGAAGCCAGCAGCCAGGAAATTCATCTGGGTTTCCCATGCAGGTGCAAGGGCCCAAGCACTTTGGGGCCATCTTTAACTGCTTTCCCAGGCCATAGCAGAGAGCTAGATCAGAAGTGGAGCAGCCAGGATTCGAACTGACGCCCATATGGGCTGATGACACTGCAGGTGGAAGCTTTACCCACTGTGCCACAGCACCAGCCCCACAATTATTTTTCAATAAGAAAAACAGGTTTATTCTGAGGTTATGAGACTTGTGTTCAATTTTTAAGAATGATAAAATTTATGTCATACAAAATCTTGTCATAATGAAGGAAATCCAATGAGTTCACAATAGAGTCTCATCATGGGAGACATAACAATTTCCATTTTGCAAAAAGCATTTCAATGGTATATTATTAGTTAATAATATATATCTGATAAATATCTATAAATATATATCTGATAAATAAATATCTGATAAATGGTTGGTCAAGTTGTGAATGCAAAGGCAATTCAAAGTATTACTCCAAGGGCCATCGCTGTGGCACAGTAGGTTAATCCTCCGCCTGTAGCGCTGGCATCCATATGAGTGCTGTTCTAGTCCCAGCTGCTCCTCCTCCAATCCAGCTCTCTTCTGTGGCCTGGGAAAGCAGCAGAAGATGGCCCAGGTGCTTGGGCCCCTGCACCCACACGGGAGACCAGGAGGAAGCATCCGGCTCCTGGCTTCGAATCGGCGCAGTGCCGGCTGTGGAGGCCATTTGGGGAGTGAACCAATGGAGGGAAGACCTTTCTCTATGTCTCTCTCTCACTGTCTGTAACTCTACCTGTCAAATAAATAAATAAAAAACTTTAAAAAATATTCTAAAGTAAAATTCCAGTGACACACACATGGCAAAAATGTGCAGCAGTCTTATTTCTGATATGGAGGAAGCTGTAGTTGTCTGCATTAAGTTCTAAATAGCTACAACATTCTCTTAAGCCTCAGTCTAATCCATAGATAGCTCCCTTTTCTCTCCAATTCTATGAAGACTGAGAAAGCTCTAGAAGCTACAAAAGAAATGTTTGAAGCTAGCATGGATTAATTTGTGAGATTTAAGGAAAAAAATTTCCTCTGTAACATGAAATTTCAAGCTCAAATATCACAGAATGCCACAGAAACTACAGCAAGTTATCCAGAAGATCCATCTAATCATAATTGATGAAAGTGGCTGCAGCAATTAAGAGATTTCTCATGTAAATAAAACAGCTTTATATTGGAAGGAGATGCAACCTAGGACTTTCATACCTAACTTCAAAGCTGCAAATTTCAAGATGACTCCCTTATTAGTGGCTCATACAGCTTGCAACTTTAAGATACGATCAATGCCCTTTTACTATTACAAAAATCTTAGGTTCCTTAAGAATTACACTAAATTCATTCAGCCTCTGTTCTATAAATGGATCAATAAATCTTGGATGGAGGCACATCTGTTCACACAGAGTTACTGAGTACTTTAAGACCCTTGTTGATACAAATTGCTCAAAAAGAGATTTCTTTCAAAATATTACTATCCATTGATAATGCACCTGGTCACCCAAAGCACTGAAGTAGAAGTACAGTAAGAGTCATGTAGTTTTCATTCCTGAGGACACATCATTCATTCTGCAGCCTATGGACCAGGAAATAATCTCAGTTTTATAGTCTTATTATTGAAGAAATGCATTTTGTAAGGCTGCGACTGTGATGAATAGTAATTAATCTAATATGGGCAAATTGAGTTGAAAAGCTTTGGGAAAGCATTCATCAATGTATGTGCCATTGAGAAGTTAACACTTTATGGGATGATGTCAAAGTAACACTAACAAACAAGAGTTGGAAATATACAACTGCAGCTCTCAAGGTTCTGACATCAGTGAAGGATGTGAATGCAGATGTGGTACAAACAAGAGAACTAGAAGTAGAAGAGGAACCTGACTAGCAATTTGGACACTGCTTAAGATGTTCACAGTGCCTGGGATTGATGCCTTCCTCCAATCCTGGCTCCAGCTTCCTGAAGGTGCAGAGCCTGGGAGGCAGTGGAGATGGCTCAGGTCATTGGATTCCTGTGACCCATGTGGGAGACTTGGATACAGTTCCTAGTTCCTAACTCCAGCCCCACCCAAACCCTGGACATTGTACATTTGGGGAGTAAACCAGCAGATGGGAGAGCTCTTTAAAAAAAGGAAAGAAAAATGCACTTGGAATGAATAGAAGTAAAACAGTATATGTAACATTTAGCAATGGCCAAATACACATTGTCTTGGTAATCTCCACATGAATATTAATGAAATTTTCAGAAGCACATTAATTTTACCCATCTCCCACCTATTTTTTAAAAAGGCATTTCCTAGCTTGTCTGCTAGTTTTGAACAATTAATTCTCAAAATAAGTAATCAAAGTTAACAAGTCAAAAATGTGTGTGTGATACACATATATCTCACCACACATGCACACACACACATTTGTAATATGAAGTGTGGGGAGCAACTCGGACTAGACTAAGTTACTGGAATTAAGACTTATTCTATGCATCTGCTCTCCCACAATATGGTGCTGGGAGAGGAGTAAACAACTTCTACACAGCTGCCTTTTGCCAATTTGATTGATGAGCTGCAGGAGCTGATCCTGCTCCTGATTGGAGGAGAGCAGCGTGCTCGGTGTGTGGGTAGCAGAGTTGGGATTGGTGGAAGAGGACTATAAAAGAGGAGAGAGACAACATGCACCAGAAACATCCGGATAACATCTGAGTGGCCCCCTAGAGAGCCGGCTGGCGGTGTGCCACTCCCCCGCGGAAGTGGGGAAAATGGCAGGGGGAACCGCCCCTCCACGGAGGTGGAGGGGTCGGCAGCCAACCCGGGAAGGACCAGCAGCAAACCCGGGAAGGGCCGAGTAGACGAAAGAACAGCGCAGGGTCCTGTGTCGTTCCTCCGCGAATGGGGGAGCGACAATGAAGTTGCCTAGAAACTTCAAATAATGAAGGTTCTTAGAAGTATTTCATGACATAATTTTCATGAATAGAGCCTTTTGCTCACCTTTGTATGGCAAATAAAATAAAAGAGAAAGCTAAATATTACACATAAACACATGCAAACACTTGCAAAAATGTTTTTGCCTGTCCTAGGAGAAAATATTAAATACAGGTAAATTTGTCATGCAATGAACATAGCAGAGGTTTACTTAAAGCCAACATACTGATTTTTTGCTTAGAGTTGCTTCATAAGGTAGACAAGTAACAAAATTATTTGTGGCCAACTTTAGCTAATAAAATACATCTTGCCTGTGTGGTCCACAATACCCTACAATTTGTGCAATGATGAAATTCAGGTATATTGGTTTCAACAAGATTTATCTTTAAGGTAATAACAGAAGAGCTTTGCTAATAATTTCAATTAAATATTCTTAGTTAATGACTTGTCCATCATGTGGAAACATGTTCAACAGTTATTTCAAACCAGAACCAAACATGCGATACTTTCCCCCTCCCATTGAAAAACTTGTTTTTAAAAAAATCCATTACATGGGGCTGGTGCTATGGTGCAGAGGGTTAATGCCCTGGCCTGAAGCACTGGCATCCCATATGGGCACCAGTTCAAGACCCGTTTGCTCCACTTCTGATCCAGCTTCCTGTTGGGGCCTGGGAGGACAGTAGAGGATGGCCAAAGTCCTTGGGCCCTTGCCCCTGTGTGGGAGGCCTGGAGGAAGCTCCCGGCTTCTGGCTCCCGGCTTCAGATCAGCGCAGCTCTGGCCATTGCAGCCAGTTGGGGAGTGAGCCATCGGATGGAAGATCTCTCTCTCTCTCTCTCTCTCTGCCTCTCCTCTCTGACTTTCAAATAAATAAATATTATTTAAAAATCCATTTCAAGTAATCCCTTTTTTATTTCTTTATAGGCACTTTCTAATTTATGAAGACCATTTTGAAAGGTGTAAGAATATAAAATGTCTACTAGTTAATCATCACAATATCATGTGCATTTTAAATTTACTTTTTAAAAAACTTTGTATACTATACAGTTCTTACGCTGAAAAACACTTCTAGAAGGAGGAAAGGCACCTGTAGCAGTTTATCTATCAGTGGTAAATAATGTCCCTAATTTTCTGTGAACATAATACACTGTTTTACAAAATGTTAGTTTTTTTGTATGTTTTTTAATGTCTAAAATTTTCTTTAAATTTCAAAAGCAGTTTACAATTAGGGAAAAATACATTTTTAAAATGTTGTGGGTGAAGATCTTTAAATTAAGAAATTGATTTCCTAGTTGCCAAGGCCTGACTCCCTAGAAGTACAAATGATTGTGAGAAAACCCAAATTGAAGAGCCTCTACATCAATAGGCACATTCAATATTCCTATGAAAATACAAGGCATTGGGACTCAGTGATTCAAATTGATATTATCTTGGTGGAAAAATGACTTTCTTTTCTGTTTTTTAAGATTTACTTATTTACTTGAAAGAGTTACAAAGAGAGAAGAGGCAGAGAGAGAGAAAGAGAGAGAGAGAGAGATCTTCCATCTGCTGGTTCACTCCCCTATTCGCTGCAACAGGTAGAGCTAGGTCAATCAAAGCCAGGAGCCGGGAGCTTCTTCTGGGTCTCCCACATGGGTGCAAGGGCCCAAGGACTTGGGCCATCTTCCACTGCTTTCCCAGGCCATAGCAGAGAGCTGGAATTGAAGTGGAGCAGCCAGGACTTGAACAGACACCCATATGAGATGCTGGAACTGCAGGGGGTGGCTTTAACCACTATACGACAGCACTGGCCCCAAAAAGAGACTTTCGTTATGGACACTGATTGTTGCCACTACCCATGAACACACATTAATGCTGCTGAAGTTCTACTTTATGATGATTCAGAAATTTATCATTATTTATAATTATCTTCAGAAAATATAAAAATCTTCAATATGAATTTGAAGACAGATACTCTAAGCAAAAGTTGAGTGCAATCTGCCTGCAAATATTTTTTATTTAAGACTACAGAAAATCTGTACATAAACACTGCAGTTCCTTTTAATAGTAAAAATAATCTCCCAGGCAAGGTATCAATTCAGATTCCACAATAACATTATGTTGTATCACATTTTATTCACAGATGTACTTTCTGCTGATTCTGCGGGTTTCTGAAAATATTAGCTTCTCCCAGATTGCTAAATGCTATGATATTTTATTAGGTTCCAAGAAGAAGGAAAGTGAAACATGTATTAAATTAGAAAATTTACTGTCATGATAGATATTCTTGTAATATGTAGGATCTTGTTTGTCTTCAAAGAAACCTGTAAATTCTCAAAAGAAGCTGTTATAGCAGGAAAAAGTTCAAGCACATTGCTCTAAATTTCACATTCAAGACTGAAACTTAATGATCATGAAATGTGTCCTCAAATAGAATAATTTCTTCAAAAATTTTACTTGTTTTCTGGCTTACAGTTTTTTTTTTTTTTTTTTTTTGGATCTGTTGTGGAAACTACACCTAGAATAAGAAATCATCAAGGTAAGTTTCTTCTATAAGCTGTTTCATAGGTCAAATTACATGATTATAGAATCTCTTTGGAGTCATCATTCTCACTCTATCTTCCTACCACTATTCAGCACAGGCTTCTTCAAGCATTTCCTAATAACTGTTAATACATGTTAATGCATCTGTGGCATTAATTCAATCCCAAAGCCATGGCCACTCTATATTCTTAAACCATTGTCTAGGGATGGCATTGTGGCAAAACAGGCTAAACCATCACCTAAGACACTGGCATCTCACTTAAGAGCACCAGTTCCAGTCCTGCTTACTTCACTTCCAATCTAACTCCCTGCTCATGTGCCTGGAAAGCAGCAGAAGATGACCCAAGTCCTTGGATCCCTGCCACACACATGGGAAACTTGGATGGAGTTCGAGACTCCTGGTTTAGTGCCAGCTGTTGTGGCCATTTGGAGAGTGAACTTGTGGAAGAAAGATCTCTCAGCTATTCTCTATCAGTCAATCTGCCTATCAAATAGTTAAAATAAATATTAGGGGAAAAAAAGATGAACATTTCAGGGAGAAACAGCATGCATAATTCATTGGCTAACTTCTACACAACTGCTAATTGTGTAATGTTGGCCTTGACTGACACCAGTTCCATAGCCCAGATGCGAAATGTTAATGGCTGGTCTGGAAATTATGGTTCATCAATCCTGAGTGGGGCCCATGGAAGTCACATAGAATATGTGAACATGGCAGAAGTGGCAACAAAATCTGATTCCCATGCTGCCCCCACACCCTGGCTCAGCCTCATCCTCCACTCACCTGCTAACCAGAAGCCACGTCCTTCTTTTGACTGTCTTCTGTATCCTTTTGCCTTTTTTCTTCCAGACCAGTTCCGGAAGTGTTTTCTTAAGGTGAAATCTACTCCCGATGACAATGCCTTGATGTTGTTGAAATGACAGCAAAGTTTTTAGACTATTACCTAAACTTGGTTGATAAAACAGTGGCTGAATTTGACAGGATTAACTCCAATTTTAAAAGAAATTCTCGGCTGGTGCTGCGGCTCAATAGGGTAATCCTCCACCTAGCGGCGCTGGCACACCGGGTTCTAGTCCCGGTCGGGGCGCCGGATTCTGTCCTGGTTGCTCTTCTTCCAGTCCAGCTCTCTGCTGTGGCTCATCACGGCAGTGGAGGATGGCCCAAGTGCTTGGGCCCTGCACCCCATGGGAGACCAGGAGAAGAACCTGGCTCCTCGCTCCTGGCTCCTGCCTTCGGATAGGCGCAATGCGCCAGCTGCAGCGCGCCGGCCACAGCAGCCATTGGAGGGTGAACCAACAGCAAAAAGGAAGACCTTTCTCTGTCTCTCTCTCTCTCTCTCTCTCTCTCTCTCACTGTCCTCTCTTCCTGTAAAAAAAATAAAAAAAAATAAAAAAAAAAAGAAATTCTCGTTGTTCCTCTTCCAGTCCAGCTCTCTGTTGTGTCCTGGGAAGCCAGTGGAGGATGACCCAGGTGCTTGGGCACCTGTGCTTGCATGGGAGGCAAAGAGGAAGCACCTAGTTCCTGGCTTCAGATCAGCGCAGCGCCGGCTGTGGAGGCCATTTGGGGAGTGAGCCAACGGAAGAAAGACCTTTCTCTCTGTCTCTCTCTCTCTCACACTGTCTGTAACTCCACCTGTCAAATAAGTTAAAAAAGAAAGAAGGAAAGAAATTCTCTGTAGATAGGATAAAATGGTATCCAATAATCGCATGTGTTACAGGGAAATCATTCATTAAAGCAACAGCCAATTGATGAGGCAATTTGATTTTTGTCTTGTTTGAAGATATTTCTACAGTTACCTCAACCTTTAAGAATCCCTACCCTGATTACTTAGCAGCCATCACCACTGAGGCAAAACCTCCCATCAGCAAAAAGTTCAGTGAGGTCTGAGACCACTGCAAGCATTATTTTAGCTATGAATCATTTTAAAATTAATGTATGTAGAATGCAATTTTAAATGTTATACTATTGTATAATTAATAAATTATAGTATAGAGTAAAATAACTTTTAAATGCACTGTATAACAAAATAAATGTGACTCACATTACTATGGTAGTCTGAAACCGAGCAGAGAATATCTCTGAGTATCCTTGTACTCACGAAATGTTAATTGGAATGAAAAGTCCTTTGCTTTCTTGATAGATATATCAAAGTCCAAACATTTAGCTTCCTTTTCATAAATTTCCTTTTTTTACTTGAGAGGTAGAAAGATAGATAAATGGAGAGAACACCAACCATTGGTTCATTTCACAAATGCCACAGCAGCTGGAGCAGATTGGGTTGAAGCTGGGATCCTGGAACTCAACTTTGGTTTCCTATATGGATGGCAGAGGTACAGCTACCTGTTCTCCCATTATGTTCATTAGCAGAATGTTGGAGTTAAGTGCAGAACTGGGATATTTGAACCTAGGCTCTCCAATATGAGATGTATGCAACCCAAATGATGTTTATATGATTAAGTTAAAGACCTATCTCACGTTTATATAATATTTCCAAGTTGATCAAACTCTCCCTTCAGATAGAAAAGAGGAGATCTACCATGCCCAACTTGGGTGTTATCCCAGATGCTCACCCCAACCTAGAGCACTGAGCAGAGTTCCCTGGCAATACCCCGCACAAGCCTCTAGGTATTCTCTGAAAGAGCAGTAACTCCACTAAGCCACAAGGAATAGTCCAAAGATAAAAGCCACGAGAGGAAAAAAAAAATAAGCATCTTCAAAAATGCCTAAAAATAAATGCAATAATTCAAGAAACAACAAGAGAGACAACATGACCTCTCCCCGCAAAGGAACACAACAACACTGCAATACTAGAATGTGAAGATGAAGAGATTGATGAAATGCCAGAAATGGAATTAAAAAATTAATCATAGAATTACTCAGACGCAATCAGAAGTAAATCCATTAATTAAAAAAATCCATATATGACAAGAAATCCTACATACCAGAAGAGAATGGCAACACATAGTCCAAGTCTTAAGAGAAAAAAAAAAATAACTGTCAACCTAGAATACTATATCCTGCAAAGCTCTCATTTATGAATGAAAGTGAAATAAACATTTTATATAACAAAGAGAAATTGAGAGAATTTGTCACTGCTCATCTAGCCTTACAAAAGATGTTTAAGGATGTGCTACACACAGAAAGAAGGAAAGCCATCACTAGGAAAAAATGTGAAGGCAGAGAATTTCCCAATAAAAATGCAAAGGAAATCCAAAGTAACAAATAGGAATATTTATGGAATATTATGGCTAAGTAATTACTTATCAATAGTAATGACCTAAATTCTCCAGTTTAAAGATACAGACTGGCTGAATGGATATTTGCTGCCTAAAAGAAACACATCTCACCAACAAAGATAAATGTAGACTGAAAGTAAAAGGATGGAAAAAGATATTCTAGGGTAACAGAAAAAAAAAAAAAAGAGCTCGTGTAGCCCTCCTAATATCAGACAAAATAGATTTTAACACAAAAACCATTAACAAAGACAAAAAAGGGCACTATGTAACGATTAAGGGATCAATTCAACAGGAAAATGTGTCTAAAACAAACATGTATGCATCTAATTACAGGGTTCTTAGCTATATAAAAATGTTAATGGATCTGAAGGGACTCTGATACAATAGCAATGAGAGACTTCAACACCATATTTTCAGCAATGGGCAGATCAACCAGACAGAAAATGAAGAAAGAAACAGCAGAGTTAATCAACATTATAGACCTATGAACTTAATTGTTAGATACAGAACTTTTCATCCCACAGTTGGAGAATACACATTCTTCTACCAGGGCATAGAACTTTCTCTAGGATAGAACACATGTTAGACCATAAGACAAGCCTCAGAAAATTCACAAAAAATCAAAATCATACCATGCATCTTCTCTGACCAAATTAATAAAACTAGAAATCAATAACAAAAATCTAAAACATATGCAAATGCATGAAGACTGAACAACATGGTCCTGAATGAACAATGGGTAATAGAAGAAATTTAAAAGGGAGCAAAAAAATGTTCTGAAATGAATGAAGGCAACATATGAATTATCAATATTTAAGGAACACAGCCACAACAGTGTTGAGAGAAGTTTATAGCATTTGCTGCCCACAAAAGATATCAGAAAAGCACTAACTAAATGATCTATCAATACATATTAAGGATCTAGAAAAATGACAAACCAAACCCAACATTAGTAGGAGAAAAGAAATGGATAAATTAGAGATGAAAGAAACAAGACTGAAGCCAAAACAATAATACAATAATACAAAAGAACACTGAAATGAAGAGCAAGTTTTTTTGAAAAAAAAAAAAATTGATACACCATTGGCCCAACTAACTAAAAAAAGACCCAAATCAATAAAATCAGAGATGAAGAAGGAAATATGAAACCAGAAACAACAGAAATAAAAAGAATCATCAGGAATTACTACAAAGAGCTATATGCCAACAAATCAGGAAACCTAGAAGAAATGCATAGGTTCCAGGACACATATAATCTACCAAAATTGAGTCTTGAAGACATATAAAACCTAAACAGACCAATACCCAAGGCAGAGATCGTATCAGTAATAAGGGTCCTCCAAACAAAGAAAAGCCCAGGACTGGATGGTTTCACAACTGAATTCTACCAAACATTTAAAGAATAACTAATTCCAAATTTTTAAAGCTATTCAAAACCATTGAACAGGAGGTATTCCTCCCTAACTCCTTCTGTGTAGCCAGCATCACCTTAATCCCTGGACCAGAAGGAGATGTAACAGTGAAAGAGAACTATAGACCAATTTCCCTGATGAACATAGATGCAAGCATCCTCTACAAAGTACTAGCCAATCAGATCCAACAACACATCAGAAATATCATTCACCTGGACAAAGTGTGATGTACAGATGGCTCAACATTTGCAAATCAATTAATGTGATACATCACATTAACAAATTGAAGAAAAAAAATATATGATTATCTCAATGCATGCAAAGAAAGCGTTTGATAACATATAAAACCATTTCATGAAGAAAATTATAAATAGAAGGCACCTTCCTCAACACAATCAAGGCAAATTATGACAAACCCATGGCCAGCATTATGTTGAATGGGGAAAAAATGAAAGTATTACACCGAGATCTGGAGAAAGACAAGGATGCCCACTCTCACCATTGCTATTCAATATAGTTTTGAAAGTTTTAGCCAGAGCTATTAGGCAAGAAAAAGAAATCAAAGGCTTACAAATTTAATGAGGATGTTAAACTATACCTATTTGCAGATAACATGATCCTATGTATAGGGGATCCAAAATACCCCATTAAGAAACTATTGCAACTCATAGAAGAGTTTGATAAAATATCAGGATATAAAATCAACACAGGAAAATCATCAGCCTTTATATACACAGATAATGCCATGACTGAGGAAGAACTTCTAAGCCAAATCCTACTCACAATAGCTACCAAAACAATCAAATACCTTGGAATAAATTTAAACAAGGATGTCAATGATCTCTTTAATGAGAATTAAAGAAAATTAAAGAAAGAAATATAAGAAGAACAAAAAAATGGAAAAATCTTCCATGTTCATTGATTGGAAGAATCAATATCATTAAAATATCCATACTTCTGAAAAAAATTTACAGATGCAGTCTTATATCAATCAAAATACCAAGGAAATTCTTCTCAGATATAAAAAAATGATGCTGAAATTCATGTAGAAACACAGAAGACCCTGAATAGCTAAAGCAATCTTATACAACAAAAACAACGCCAGAGACATTACAGTACCTGATTTCAAGACATACTACAGAGAAGTGATAATCAAAACAGCCTGGTACTGGCACAAAAAAAGATGGATAGATAGACCAATGGAACAGAATAGAAGTTCCAGAAATCAATCCAAGCATCTACAACCAAATTATCTTTGATAAAGTAGCTAAAATCAATCTCCAGAGCAAGGACATTCTCTTCAACAAATGGTGCTGGGAAAACTGGATGGCTACACACATAAGTATGAAGCAAGACCCCCTACCACATACCTTGCACAAAAATCCACTCAAAATGGATTAAGTCTCCACCTGATACCATCAAATTATTAGAGACCATCAGGGAAACCCTGCAAGAAATTTGCATAGGCAAAAATGTCTTAGAAAAGACACCAGAGACACAATCAAAATGAAAATTGACAAATGAGATTGATTAAATCAAGTTAAGAAGCTTCTGTTCAGCAAAAAACACTCAGCAAATTGGGAAGGTAACTGAAACAATGGGAGAAATTATTTGCAAACTATACAACTAACAACCACTATATATATTGAGCTCAAGAAACTGAACAACAACGCAACAAACAACCCAGTTAAGAAATGGGCAAAGGACAAAAGAGGAAATCCAAATGGTCAACAGTCGCCGGGATCACAACGGATCACTAGCCATCAGGGAAATGCAAATGTAAACCACAATGAGGTTTTACTCCATCATTGTTAGAATGGCTTTCATATAGAATTCAACAAACAACAAATACTGAAGAGGATGTGGGGAAAATGGTTCCCTAACCCACTGTTGGTGACAATGTAAACTGGTAAAGCCCTCATGGAAGACAGTATGGAGATATCTCAAAAAACTGAACATAGACCTACAATATGACCCAGCCATCCCACTCCCGCAAATTTTTCCAAGGGATGTGAAATCAGCATATGAAAAAGTTATCTGTACCCCAATGTTTATTGCAGCTCAATTCATAATACCTAAGACATGGGATCAACCAATATGCCCATAAACTGAAGACTGGATAAAGAAATTATGGGACATATACACTATGGAATACTACACAGCAGTAAACAAAAAAAAAAAAAAAAAACACACAAAAATCTGGTCATTCACAACACAATCGATGAAACTGGAAAACATCATAAGTGAAATAAGCCAGTCCTAAAGGAACACCATATGTTCTCCCTGATTTGTGATAATTAATATAGCACCTAAAAGGAAATCTGTAGAAGTGAAACTGACACTTTAAGAAGCAATGACTTTGAAAAGTCCTTGTCTTTACTGTTGAAGAACAGTTTTTTTTTAATGTCATTTGTTAAATTTGTTAAACTATTTACTTAACATAGATTTAATCACGTTTATAAAGTTAATCAAAAATAGATCTTAGTCAAAAATAAGAGTCAGAATAAGAGAGGGTGGTGGAAATGGGCATGGAGTGTTTGTTGGGAGCACATACACAGTGGGGAGGATCTTATATCCTCAAATTATTAGACAACATTGGGGAAACCTTGCAAAACATTCGCATAGGCGAAGACTTCTTAGAAAAGACCCGAGAAACACAGGCATTAGAAACCAAAATTGACAAATGGGATTACATCAAATTGAGATGCTTCTGCCCTTCAAAGAAGCACTCATCAATTGAAGAGGGAATTGACAGAATGGGAGAAAATATTTGTAAACTATGCAACTGATAAAGGATTAATATCCAGAATGTATAAAGAGCTAAAGAAACTCAACAAAAAAAAAACAAAAACCTCAGTTAATAAGTGGGCAAAGTACTTGAACAGGCACTTTTCAAAAGAATAAATTCAAATGGTGAACAGACACTTGAAAAAATGCTCAATATCACTAGCCATTAAGGAAATGCAAATCAAAACCTTAATGATGTGTTACCTCACCACAGTTATGGCTTTTGTACTGAAATCAATGAAGAACAAATTATGGCTTGGGTGTAGAGAAAAAGGAACCTTAATCAATAGTGGATAAGGATGTAAACTGATGCAGCCACTGTAGAAGACAGTATGGGGATACCTCATAAATCTTAATACAGACCTACCATATGACCTAGTCATCCCACTTCTGGGAATTTATCCAAAGGAAATGAATTCAGCATGTGAAAGGATTATCTGTACCCCTATTTTACTGTAGCTCAATTCAAAATAGTTAAGATGAATCAACCTAGATGCCCATCACCTGATGAACGCACAAAGAAATTATGGTATATGTACACATAGGATCCTACACAACAGTGAATAAAATGAAAACCTGTCATTTGTAACAAAATACTTATACTTATAGCCCTTATACTGAGTAAAATAAACCACAAAAAGACAAAAACCATATGTTCTCCCTGATCTGCAGTATCTAATACAGTACCTAAAAGGTAAACTATAGAAGTAAAATTGAAAATGCACACATCTAAAACTTATATTTGACAAAGACATTTATGAGATGTGATGATTTTGAAACAGCACTCATCTTAACTATTGAGGAGGAGTTTTTTGAGGTACATTTTTTCATACTATTTGTTGAACTCTTTCTTAGTGTATGATTAATCCTATGTGTATAAAGTTAATTGAAAATAGATCTCTGTAAACATTAAGAATTCTAAATAGTAGAGGGAAAAGGAAAGACAGTGGGAGTGCAGGTGACTGGGAGGATATGGTAGGAAGAATCACAATGTTCCTAAATTTGCATATACGAAATGCATGAAATTTGTATTTTTTTTTAATTTGACAGGCAGAGTTAGACATTGAGAGAGAGAGAGAGACAGAAAGGTCTTCCCTTCGTTGGTTCACTCCCCAAATGGCTGCTACGTCTGGAGCTATGCTGATCTGAATCCAGGAGCCAGGTACTTTTTCCTGGTCTCCCATGTGGGTGTAGTGGCCCAAGCACTTGGGCCATCCTCCACTGCCTTCTCAGGCCACAGCTGAGAGCTGGACTGGAAGAGGAGCAACTTGGCCTAGAACCCGGTGCCCATATGGGATGCCGGTGCCACAGGAAGAGGATTAACCAAGTGAGCCACAGCGCCGGCTCCAAATATTTATTTTTTTCCAACAGGCAGAGTTAGACAGAGAGAGACAGACAGACAGACAGACAGAGAGAAAGGTCTTCCTTCTGTTGGTTCACCCCCCCAAATGGCCACTATGGCAGGCACGTTGCACTGATCCAATGCCAGGAGCCGGGTGCTTCCTCCTGGTCTCCCATGTGGGTGTGGGGCCCAAGCACTTGAGCCATCATCCACTGCCTTCCCCGCCACAGCAGAGAGATGGACTGCAAGAGGAGCAACCGGGAAAGAACTGGTGCCCCAAATGGGACTAGAACCCGGGGTACAGGGGCCATAGGCGGAGGATTAGCCTAGTGAGCCGCGGCACTGGCTCCAAATTTTGTATATCTTAAATAAAATGTTTCTAAGTAAAGATAAAAAGACAAAAGAAAACAAGAACAAAAATTAAAACAATACATGAGAGAGAAAAAAAAAACAGAGTGATGGAAAGTGAGGGAAAATGAGAGAGGGAGAGAGGGAGAGAGAGAAAGAGAGAGAGAGAGTGAGCGAGCCATCCCAGAGCTGGGCCAGACAGAACCCAGGGTTCAGTAACTCCATACTAGTCTCCAACATGGGTCACTGGTACCCAAGCATTTTTTAATCACATTCCACTGCTTTCCCAGGCATATTGTCAGAAATCTGGATCAGAAGCAGAGCACCTGGGACTTGAACCAAGTGCTGTATGCGATGCTAGCATCAAAGCAGGAGCTTAACCTATTGTACCAAAGTCCTTTAAAACATAGTTGTTTACTTTATTCTATATAAGGATTACCCTGTAACATGTTTCTGTTCAATGAAGCACATTGTAAATACTAACAGAGTATTTTGAAAACAAAAATTTCCTTGGAAAAGAGTATGAGATGTTTTATTTTTTTCTGTTAAGATGACTGACCTAAGGGATGCCCAGATAGTTGACAAAATTTTGTTTCCCATTGTCTGTGAAAAAGTTTCTAGAGAGAGTTAGTATTTCAACTGGCAAATGGAGAAAGGCAATCACCCTCCCTAACATGGACAGATACCCACAATTGTTTTAGGGCTGTAATAGAACAAAAAGATGGAGGAAATTTTCTCTTCCTGGCCTGGAACATTGCCTTCTTGTGCTGTCAGATATTTGAGCTTCTGGTTTTCAGACTTTTGCATCGATGTTACACCAATGCTCTCCACCCCAGAGCCAATTCCCGTACCTTCAGATTCTATCTGGTTATTACAAACCTGTTTCTTTGCAGAACTTAAGCCTCTGTCTGAATTAAACCATTGAATTTCCTGTTCTCCAGTTTGTAAATGATAGATCTGCAAAATCTCTTTGTCCCACTACATGATGATCTAGAGCGCCTGTTGCCTCTGTTTCTGTGGGAAACCCGACTACACTTGCTGTTTGATTTATGACAGGCTTTTGTCCTTATAAACCTGGTATAAACTGAGTATATCACAAGTAAAAATCACATTTCATACATCAAAGCTATTTAACATCATAGCGAAAAAAACAGTATGCTGTAGAGTTTCTCTTGTGTACACTTGTGACTTTATGGTTGACTAGGAATTGCTAATTCTTAAATCAGCTTAGCATTCCAAGGGAGACTAACGTTGTCTACCGGTAGTCTGGTGAAATATCAAAATCAGAAATTTGAAATTTAATTTCTACTGAATAAATATACAATCCTAAAGTTGAAAAATTTTAATTTGAACCATTGTGAATTTGGGATCATCCATCTAGCATTATTTTTCCTTCTTCTTGCTAGAGAAGTGAAAGTGATGCTAGGAGAGCAGCCATGGATATTTTTAAGGAATACAGCCTTAGTTTGAATCAATAATCCATCTATAATACATATTCATGGTTACAGAATTGGTCTCACATAATACATAGGAATTCTTAGTTTAAACTCAGTAGAGAAAATGTGTTTGTAAGGAGAGAAGAACTAATACCTAATATAATTAAGGCTCAAAGTAGATGATCACATTTCTTTTATTTCTAGATATCATTATCTATAATAGGTTATATTATCATGTATATACTTGATGATATATTATACATGATAATGATATTATTTTACAAAACATATGAGAATGGAATCATATTACTGGAGTAAGTCTTATTTTTAGGGGAAAGTGTGATACAATGTTAATAATATTGATAATAAAATTAAATGAAATATGTTGTTTTAAAATTTTATATTTCAATGTAAATATTATGTATTACAATGTGTTAATCCTGCACCTACAAAAAGAAAATCATCACAAAGGTTAACATAGATGAACTTTCAATGCACAATGTGATATATTCAATTATAGAACAAGATAGCCTTTCACATACTTTCATCATTTCCAGAAAACTAATAATGATCCATGCTTGTTGAGGTCCAGTCCTGCAGGTGTTCACTTTATATACAGAAACAAAGTATATCACAAATAATACTATAATTTCAATATTCTACACATATGGTTACTCCCTGAAAATTAATGCAGTTTTTCTGAAGATGAAAAAGTGTCCACAAAAGTAATATATTTGACTTGGTTTCCTAAGAAGTCAAAAATTCTGAGATATAGCAGTGCTGAAGGAGAGACAATGAACAAGGTCCTCTACACACACCCAAAAATGTGAAAAGATTTAGTTGTGATCACTCTATATGATAAAAATTGACCGCATGGCCCTCTTTAGCTGGAAATTAGGGGAAGGGTGAATACCAACTGAGAAAGTTACAAGGATGTTAGATTACTGAAATATTTTAAGGCCATTTTAAGGATAGTTAATACATTCTTTTACTGCTGGCATTAGAGATAGTAAAAATTACAAAAGGTATAAATACAAATTAGAGCTTAAATTTTTATTACTATAATGAGAACCAAAACCTGAAAATAGATCTACCATAGGATGCAGCCTTCCAAGTCTTGAGAATAGGAAATAAAAACAGCACATGAAAGAGTTATTTGTACCTCCATGTTTATAGTAGCTCAATTCACAATAAATAATATACAGACGTCTGTCAGCTAAAAGAGGCTTTATTAAAGGAATATGGTTGTCACTGGCTTATGTTCTCTCAAATACATTCACTGTGCCACCGTGTTCTCTTTGGCGTTATACATGGGGCTGTGCATGTTCTCTAGACATCCTTGCCTATTGGAGTGTAGCTATGTGCAACATAGCTATGTGTAGCTATGTGTTTTAGAGACACCAAAAGGAGGTTTGGGAATGAAATGAAACTTGAAGGCTAGATCTTTCCTACACATTTCTGCCTTTGGCAGCATCAGTCCCAGAAGCTGCATACTGGTGCATCTCCAGTATGCATTGCTCAGCTATGTTTCCATGTCCATCTCCCCTTCAGGAAAATTTATTACAATTCTGCCATTCTCTAGCCACTCGATGTGGTTATCATCACCTTCTCTTTATGTTATTTCAGCCTAAGAATGTCAGTAGCTTCCTGTAATTATTGAAATTAAGTCTTCTTTATTTCCTTTTCTTTCTCTTTTGAAAAAAAAAATAGAGCTATATTTTCCATTCCTTTCTATATTTTTGAATGAGTACTGTAATAACGAGTAGTATACTGAGGATGAGTAGGGTAATAATTGTAAGTAGTATAACTAATTTGTTTTTTATAAAAAATTGAGTATTTACTTGTAGCTTGTTATTTTGACAGCACTCTAGAAATGACTGCTACTCATTTTATTTTTCCTTGTTTACTTGATTCACTTGGACTTCATCAAATGCTCTGAAGTTTTAGCTATGATTCCAGGTAAAGGATAAAGTATTTTATGATATATCTTTTTTTTTTTTTTTTGACAGGCAGAGTGGACAGTGAGAGAGAGAGACAGAGAGAAAGGTCTTCCTTTGCCGTTGGTTCACCCTCCAATGGCAGCCACCGCCGGCGCGCTGCGGCCGGCGCACCGCGCTGATCCGATGGCAGGAGCCAGGTACTTCAACTGGTCTCCCATGGGGTGCAGGGCCCAAGTACTTGGGCCATCCTCCACTGCACTCCCTGGCCATAGCAGAGAGCTGGCCTGGAAGAGGGGCAACCGGGACAGAATCTGGCGCCCCGACCGGGACTAGAACCTGGTGTGCCGGCGCCGCAAAGCGGAGGATTAGCCTAGTAAGCCACGGCACCAGCCCTTTTATGATATATCTTATCAGGTTATGATTACTTTAATGAATATACAGAGCTAGAACGTTTTCCCAATTGATGGCACTGTTTATTATTATAGTTCCTTATCATTTTACTTATTTTTTAGACTTTCTAAATCTATTCATTTTTATTAATATAAGTAAAATAGATTTCATGTATTTCATAGATACAATTCTAAAAAGAAAACCATACTTTCCACCTGGATTCCCTACTACAATCTCCTTCCTTTCTTTTTTTTTTTCTTTATTCTTTTTTTAATTTATATAAGGTGAACACACTTCATGTGTTTCATATATACAGAATTTGGAGCATGGTGATACATCCTACCCTTGCCAATACTTCAACCCTCCATCTTTCTTCCTTTCTTATTATTTCTCTTATAGATTGAGATGACATAAGTGCTTGGGCCTGTGCCTCATGTGGGAGACACAGATGAACCTCTAGGGTCCTGACTTCAGATTTGCTCAGATTAGGCTGTCGAGGCCATATATGGGAGTAAACCAGCAGATGGAAGATCTCTCCCTCTCTCTCTTTTTCTGTTAACTCTGCCTTTGGAACAAATAAATTAATCTTTTTTTTCTTTAATTTTTACAACATACTTTCTTGTTTTAAAGATTTATTTATTTATTTGAAAGCCACAGTTACAGAGGATGAGGGAGACACACACACACACATATACACACATACACATACAGAGAGAAAGAGAGAGAGAATCTTTCAACTACTGGTTCATTCCCCAAATGGCCACAATGGCCAGGGCTGGACCAGGCAAAAGCCAGAAGCCCAGAGTTTCATCCTGGTCTCCCAAGTGAGTGAAGGGGCCCAAGGAGTTGGGCTATCTTCTGCTGCCTTCCCAGGCTCATTAGCAGAGAGCTGAACTGGAAGTGGAGCAGCTGAGATTTACCCAGCACCTCTTTGTGATGTTGACATCACAGGCAGCAGCTTAACCTGCTATGCCACAACACTGGCCACTAAAGCATACTTTCAATTTACTTTGTAGTCACAGGCTTAATACACCAGTAACTATAATGCTTAACAAGTAAAAGTAGAGAGAACAATGTTCCACATTCATATAGACAATGGGTATATATTATAATCAAATCATAAGATGTCAATTCCATTCTTATACATTTTTTGTCTTCTATATTAACTACTACATGTCACAGAAAATACATGATATATGTCTTTTGGCATTGGCTTTTTTCACTCATTAAGCATAATGGTTTCCAGTTGCATTCATTTTGTTGCAAAAGATGGGATGTGATTCTTATTTGAAATTACCACGTGGGGATAATCTTACAGTTAAATTGCAGCATTTATCCATTAGACGTTAAAAAATAAAATTTCCTTCTCCTCTTTGCAATCTCTCCATTGAAGCCTCTGCACAGCCTAACTTACTACTTTAACATCACTTGATGCTATTTGAGAAACATCAATACAAACAACTAAAATAAGATTCTTCTTTTTTTTCTTGTTTTCTTCATTGTATATCTTTCTTTTCCACATCAAATCCATTTTCTATAGAGATAAATAAAAGCATGCATTGTTTATAATTTGAAACTTTAAAGTCATTAAGAATTTAATGGCTTATGACTAAAACCAACAAATATTTCAGCTCACCTGGCTTTGTTTTCAAGACAAAAATGTTTGTCCCATTTGCAATGCAGGTGTATAAACATAGCAGTGTGACAACAGATGTTTTGCTTAAATTCTAAGTGATTGTTGTCACCACTACATTTATAAAGTGAATTTATTAACTTTCCCACAGAGAAAGCAGGTGAAGTTGATACACATCAGGAAAAAGTAACTTGTTCACAGTTACATGATATAAGCTATTTTTGAAATGGAATTCATACAGCTGGTGCCGTGGCTCAGTAGGGTAATCCTCCACCTAGCGGCGCTGGCACACCGAGTTCTAGTCCCGGTTGGGGCGCCGGATTCTGTCCCGGTTGTCCAGGCCAGCTCTTTGCTGTGGCCAGGGAGTGCAGTGGAGGATGGCCCAAGTCCTTGGGCCTTGCACCCGCATGGGAGACCAGGAGAAGCACCTGGCTCCTGCCATTGGATCAGCGCGGTGCGCAGGCTGCAGTGCGCTGGCCGTAGTGGCCATTGGAGGGTGAACCAATGGGAAAAAAAAAAAAAAGGAAGACCTCTCTCACTGTCCACTCTGCCTGTCAAAAAAAATGGAATTCATACTAATTATCTGTTTCTTCAACTTTTAACAAATTGATTAACTATAAATTCATTAATAAAATTTCATAAATTTAATAAAACTGGAATAAAAACTGATACTTTATAGATAATACCTTGTGTGTCACCTCAAGATCCATAGGAAGGAGCTTTTTTTTTTTTTTTATTGTTACAAAGAAGCATGCTTTCCAATGAAAGAGCCAAGCTGTATTTCAAAGCCGTCAAAAGCAAGGTTCAATCACTACCCCGAAGCTCTCGAGTTTGCATTTCACGATGGCCCAGCAGTGGCGAGACCTCTGCCAGGGCGTCTTCCATGCCTTCCTCCAGCCGCACGCAGCTCCGAATGACCACGACAACCTCAGATGAGAAACCAGTGACGCCAGCACATTTCCAAGTGTCACAAAACAGCTCCAGCCAGGTGCATAGAGCAGTGGGTTAAGCTGCTGCTTGGAAGCCTGTGTCCCCCTGAGTGTTGGTTTCAACCCAGCTTCTCCACTCCGACCAGTACCATACAAGGGACAGCAATGGATGATGGTTCAGGTACTTCAGTTTCTGCCACCCACATAGGAGGGCCAGATGGAGCTCCTGGCTCCCGCCGGGTCCAGCCCTGGCTGGTGCAGCCATTTGGGGCGTGAACCAGTAGACAGAGGGTCCTATTACTGTGTCTTTCAGATCAATGACTTTGAAAAAACAGTTCACGTATGTGCAATAAAGCACACTTGCATAGGATACCTTGAGAATTTCCCAAAACGGGTGGGCACTTGGCCCAGTAATCAACACACTCACTGGGACGATGCTCCCTGACTGAAGTCAGCTCCAGCAACTCCGACTTTCGGCTAATGCAGACCCAAGAAGAGGCAGGCGGTGCCTCCCAAATCGAACCATTTGCAGTCCCGGCTGCTCTACTGCCCATCTGGCTCCCTGCCAATGTGCCTTGGAAAGCAGTAGAAGATGGCCCAAGCCCCTGGGCCCCTGCCACCCAGGGAAAACATGGATGGAGTTCTTGGCTCCTGGGTTCAGCCTGGCTCATCCCCGGCCACTGCAGTCATCTGGGGCCTGAACCAGTAGATAAAGATTTCTCTGTCACTCTGCCTTTCAAACAAATAAAACTACCAGGACATCATTTTTTTTTTTAAATTTTTAAAAAGATGTATTTATTTACTTGAAAGGCAGAGTTACAGAGAGGCAGAGACAGAGAGAGAGGTTCTTCCATTCACTGGTTCACTCTCCAGATGGCCACAACAGCCAGAGAGGGCAGATCCAAAGCCAGGAGATTCTTCTGGGTCTCCCACGTGGGTGCAGGGACCCAAGCACTTGGGTCATCCTCCACTGCTTTCCCAGGCCATAGCAGAGAGCTGGATCAGAAGTGAAGCAGCCGGGTCTCAAACTGGCACCCATATGGGCCACCGCACTGGCCCCAGGGTATCATTTTTTTGGTTGTCATCAGAACAAATGCTAACACTTCCCACTGAGAGCTTCAACTTCCTGTTTGGGTCATCCTCCACTGCTTTCCCAGGCCATAGCAGAGAGCTGGATCAGAAGTGAAGCAGCCGGGTCTCAAACTGGCACCCATATGGGCCACCGCACTGGCCCCAGGGTATCATTTTTTTGGTTGTCATCAGAACAAATGCTAACACTTCCCACTGAGAGCTTCAACTTCCTGTTTTAATCTTTTAACCTTGAATGATTCACGTTAATGTGTTACTACTTCAATTATCAGAAGAAAACAGCTTTGCTTTCTCATCTCCATTTTTCTTATTTGTCCGGAAGCACACGGGCCAGGACATTCATCCTGTCTGAGGACAACCATCCGGCTTCTCCCAGCTTGTGCTCCCGGGCTGGCACACACAGGCAGCCTGGCATTGCCGTCTCTGGAAGGAACAAGGGATGGGAAACGAGCTTCCAAGCACGCGGGAGGCCACCCGGCCACCTTTATTCCCCCCTCTCACTGGCCGTCCTTGCTGACTGTGTGCTCCGAGGAGGTGGGGACGGAGGCCGGCGCACACGGCGTGTGTGGTGAGGGCTGTCACCGTTCTACTGGGGGCAAGTGCACAAGGCACTGGCCCTTGTGAATGACAGAGAGTGGGGAACAAGCGAGTCTCCCCATTGTTCTGGGGTGTGTGTGTGTTGGGGGGAGGCCTGGACACAGCATTGCAAAACCCAAAACCACCCACAAGTGCTGGGGCTCAGGGCGGCAAACCCCAGGCCAGAAGCGCTGCTCACTGCCCCCAGGCTGTCTTGGGACAGAAGGCAGGCCACAGGGCTGAAGGCGGCCACATGGCTGTGACGCAGGCAAAGTGAGCCTCTCTCAGCACTTCTCAGAGCTGCACGTGGACCTCACGTGGGAAGAGCCGCTCCAGCAAGGTACACCGTGCGGCCCCTTGGAAGCCGCTTAGCCTTCCTGTTCCAGAAGTCTCTGGCGCATTTCCAACACAATCTCCTCTGTTATTTCTGGCTTTATGATGTCTTTGATCTGATGCGGCAGGGACGCACAAGCTCCTTCCTCAGCTTGTGTCCTGCCACGACTACCATGATTACGTTCCAGACCAATGGAGCTGCCTGCTCCTGCACTGTGATCCTCCAAAACTGTAAGCCGAAACAAAATTATTAATTATGCCTGAACACTTCCTTGATGTTTAACCACCAAAAATGATTGTAATATTTGATTGGAAACTGTAGACTCAAGCATATGACTTCTCATTTTGTCTCTGATGTTTAAAACATGATTATTATAGTGTTGACACACTCTTAGAGACATTTAAATTTTTAAATGTAGAATTTTAATTAGTTTTTAACAGATTCAATTTTCTTTATGTAGTCATCAGTTGGTGGACATCTGGGTTGCTTCCATATCTTAACTATTATGAATTGAGCATCAATAAACACTGGGGTACAGATAACTATTTAATATATTGATTTCATTTCTTTTGGGTAAACTCCCAGGGGTGGGGTCAAATGGTATATTTATTTTGAGATTTCCAAGGTATCTACATATTTATTTCCACAATGATTGTACTAGTTTATAATCCTACCAACAGTGGATTAGGGTACATTTTTCCCCATATTCCCATCAGTATTTTTTTTTTTATTTCTTTATGAGAGGCGTTTTAACTGAGGTGAAGTGAAACCACATTGGGGTTTTGATTTGCATTTCCCTGATGGCTTGTGATCCAGATTTCTTCAAGTGTCTATTGGCCATTTGGATTTCTTCTTTTGAAAAGTGCCTGTTCAAGTCCTTTGCCTGTTTAACTTGATTGTTAGTTTTGTTGTTGTTGAGTTTCTTTAACTCTGTTGAAGTCCTTTGGTATTTCTCAACTGGATTGGGTGTTTTGTGTTGAATTTTTTAATTTGCTGATAAAGTTGGATATTATTCCTCTGTTAGGTAGTTTGTTTACAAATATTAACCTGGAAGTACCACAATACCTGATTTCAAAGCATACTGCAAAAATATTATAATTAAAACAGCTTGGTACTAGCATAAAAACTGATACATAGATCAATGGAATAGAATAGAGGGCCCAGAAGTTAATTCTTGTACATACAGCCAATTGATTTTATTTATTTATTTATTTATTTATTTTGACAGGCAGAGTGGACGGTGAGAGAGAGAGACAAAGAGAAAGGTCTTCCTTTGCCGTTGGTTCACCCTCCAATGGCCGCCACCGCCGGCATGCTGCAGCCGGCGCACTGCGCTGATCCGAAGCCAGGAGCCAGGTACTTATCCTGGTCTCCCATGGGGTACAGGGCCCAAGCACTTGGGCCATCCTCCATTGCACTCCCTGGCCACAGCAGAGAGCTGGCCTGGAAGAGGGGCAACCAGGACAGAATCTGGCGCCCTGACCGGGACTAAAACCCAGTGTGCCGGAACTGCAAGATGGAGGATTAGCCTAGTGAGCCGCAGCACCGGCCAAGCCAATTGATTTTGGACAAAGGTGCTCAAAGCATACAATGAAATAAAGATAATATCTTTATTAAATGGTACTAGCAAAACTGGTTGTATATATGTAAAAGAATGAAATTAGATAAATACCTCTCACCATATACTAAAATCAACTCAAGATGGATCAGAAACCTAGATTTAAGGCTTGAGACTATGAAGTTGCTGGAAGAAAACATAGATGGGGCTACTCTAAGACATTGGCTTAGAGGAGGACTTCATGGGCAGGATCCCCGGAGCACAGATAACAAAAGTGAAACTAAAGAAATGGAACTATATGAAACTCACAAGCTTTTGCACAGCAAAGGAAATGATCAGTAGAGTGAGGAGACATCCAACAGAATGGGAAAAGTATTTTTATTTATTTTCAATTTTATGTTTTAAAATTAATAATGGAAACATGCTGACTCACTTATAATAACAATACTTGAAATTTCATGGCATAGCAAACTTTTTGGACAGGGAAAAAAGTAATATTTAGGTTATAGATCTTTACCATAAAGTCATACAGATGCTCCTGACCTCAGGTTTAGTAAGCCTAGTAAACTCTCCACCAATAAAATAGGGAAAAAGAAAACTTTGACACAAATCATTACATAATACTCTATAGCAGAAAAAACTCATTAACTGTTATATACACATGCATTTCTATCTACACATACTACTTATTTATATGTGTGTGCTAGCCACAGGGCTTTTAGTTTCTCTTTCTAGACTAGGTTATTCTTTTTTTTTCTAAAGATTTATTTATTTTACTTGAAAGAGTTACACACAGAGAGAAGCAGAGGCAGAGAGAGAGAGAGAGAGAGAGAGAGAGAGAGAGAGGTTCTCAATCCACTGGTTCACTCCCCAAATGGCCGCAACAGCCAGAGCTGCGCTGATCCGAAGCCAGAAGCCAGGAGCTTCCTCCTGGTCTCCCATATGGGCGCAGGGACCCATGGACTTGGGCCATCTTCCACTGCTTTTCCAGGCCACAGCAGAGAGCTGGATTGGAAGTGGAACAGCTGGGTCTCTAACCGGCGCCCACATGGGATGCCAGCACTCCAGGAGGCCATCCCATCCGCTATGCCACAGTGCTGGCCCGGGTTATTCTCTTTAAATCTAAAATTGAGAGTATTGGCAATGAATATTTTTACCTTTCATACAGATTATAAAAATTTGGCATATTTATATTATGGCATCAAAAACAATCCATCGTATATAGAACATTTTATAAAATTGAGAAATATAATATTGATTCTGTAATAGACTATTTCAATGGTGGTATGGGGTTCCTTGGAATCCCCTTTTTTCAACTGTTTCAAAAATAACAGCGATAATTTTAATCATAAAACATTTCAAATCCGTGTTTTTTTAACTATGAGAATTATTGTAAGGTCTTTATAGGAAAATAAGTAGGCAAATAGAGGTATGTACCCAAACAAGCAACTATTCGCACACTCTGAAGATGCATCTCATTGTTACTCAACAAAGACACCCCAGATGGCCTCAGATAGCTAGGCTGTACCAGACTGAAACCAGGAGCTAAGAGCTTCTTCTTTATTTTTTTTTTCTTGACAGGCAGAGTTAGACAGTGAGAGAGAGAGAGAAAGGTCTTCTTCTGTTGGTTCACCCCCACAAATGGCCACTACAGCCAGTGCACCCTGCCAATCCAAAGCCAGAAGCCAGGTGCTTCCTCCTGCTCTCCCATGCAGGTGTAGGGCCCAAGCACTTGGGCCATCCTCCACTGTTTTCCCGGGCCACAGCAGAGAGCTGGACTGGAAGAGGAGCAAGCAGGATGGAATCATTAGCCCCAACTGGGACAAGAACATGGGATGCTGGTGCCGCAGGCGGAGGATTAGCCTAATGCGCTGTGGCGCCGGCCAGGAGCTTCTTTAAGATCTCCCAAGTGGATTACAGACACCCACAAACTTGGGCCATCTTTCAGTGCTGGTAAGGAGCTGGATAGGAAGTGGAGCAGCCACTCCGTTTATTGAGAGTCCACTCTATTTATGCCTACTTTTGGTGGACCTCAATAAAGTCTTCATGAATTATTGGGAAAGACATGTACATGTCAAGAATCATTAACCAGGAGACTCAGCAGGTAAAGCCACTGCATGCAAAGCCAGCATCCCATATGTGTGCCAGTTCATGTACTGGCTGCTCCACTTCCTATCCAGCTCCTTACCGATGCTGAAAGATGGCTCAAGTATGTGGGTGTCTGAAATCCACTTGGGCGATCTTAAAGAAGCTCCTGGCCAGTGCCACAGCTCGTTAGGCTAATCCTCCGCCTGTGGCGCCAGCACCCCGGGTTCTAGTCCCAGTCGGGGCACTGGATTATGTCCCGGTTGCTCCTCTTCCAGTCCAGCTCTCTGCTGTGGCCCAGGAGTGCAGTGGAGGATGGCCCAAGTGCTTGGGCCCTGCACCTGCATGGGAGAGCAGGAGGAAGCACCTGGCTCCTGGCTTTGGATTGGCACGGCACTCTGGCTGTAGTGGCCATTTATGGGGGTGAACCAACAGAAGGAAGACCCTTCTCTTTGTCTCTCTCTTATTGTCTAACTCTGCCTGTCAAAGAAAAAGAAGCTCCTAGCTCCTGGTTTCAGTCTGGTACAGCCTAGCTATCTGAGGCCATCTGGGGTGTGAACCAACAGATTGAAACTATCTCCCTCTCTCTCTCTCTCTGTAACTCTGACTTTCAAATAAATAAATAAATAACTCTTTTAATAAAAAATTATTAATCCAAATGTGCATCAGAGGAAGTAACAAAGCCCTTTCAAATCCATTTAATGATTTATGAGGGATCAATAAGTACTGAAAAGAATTTCTGTCTTTCTTTTTTAATTCTTAGTCTGGGATTCTTTACAAACATAAAACCAATATTTTTAAACTTTCTTTTCTTTTTTAAGATTTATTTATTTGAAACACAGAGTTACAGAGAGGTAAAGGCAGAGAGAGGGAGAGAGAGAGGGAGAGAGAGGAAGATTTTCCATTAGTTGGTTCACTCCCCGGATAGCCCTAATTGCCAGAGCTGTTCCAATCCAAAGACAGGAGCCAGGAGCTTGGAGTTTCTTCTGGGTCTGCTACATGGGTGCAGGGGCCCAAGGACTTGGGCCGTCTCAGTTGTTACCCCAGACCATAGCAGAGAGCTGGATAGGAAGTGGAGCAGCCAGAACTCGAGTCAGCCCCCATATGGGATGCTGGTCCTACAGGCAGTGGCTTTATCCACTGTGCCACACCACTGGCCCCAGTTTTCAAACTTTGAAATCCTAAGATGGGTAATTAAATCATTTATGGCAACAATTATCTGAGGAAACTATGAATGAAAATGGAAACTTTTATGGAAAAATATTTAAAAGCAGGAAATTTTTTTCTTTTTTTTATCTTCTTTCTTATTTACAACTTTATTAAAATATAAATCAAATATCATATCATCCAAATATGTGATCAATGACTTGTGTATTCACAGGCTTATACATCCATCATTATAAATATTTTTTAACTTTTATTTAATGAATATAAATTTCCAAAGTACAGCTTATGGATTACAATGGCTTCCCCCCATAACGTCCCTCCCACCCGCAACCCTCCACTTTCCCGCTCCCTCTCCCCTTCCATTCACATCAAGATTCATTTTCAATTCTCTTTATATACAGAAGATCAGTTTAGCATACATTAAGTAAAGATTTCAACAGTTTGCACCCACATAGAAACACCAAGTGAAAAATACTGTTTGAGTACTAGTTATAGCATTAAATCACAATGTACAGCATATTAAGGACAGATCCCACATGAAGAGTAAGTGCACAGTGACTCCTGTTTTTGACTTAACAAATTGACACTCTTGGTTATGGCATCAGTAATCACCCTAGGCTCTTGTCATGAGTTGCCAAGGCTATGGAAGCCTTTTGAGTTCACTGACTCTGATCATATGTAGACAAGGTCATAGTAAAAGTGGAAGTTCTCTCTTCCTTTCAGAGAAAGGTACCTCCTTCTTTGATGACCTGTTCTTTTTCTTTCCACTGGGATCTCACTCGTGGAGATCTTTCATTTAGGTTTGTTGTTGTGTTTGTTTGTTTGTTTGTTTGTTTTTGCCAGAGTGTCTTGGCTTTCCATGCCTTAAATACTCTCATGGGCTTTTCAGCCAGATCCACATGCCTTAAAGGCTGATTCTGAGGCCAGAGTGCTGTTTAGGACATCTGCCATTCTATGAGTCTGCTGTGTATCTCGTTTCCCATGTTGGATCGTTCTCTCCCTTTTTTGTTCTATCAGTTACTATTTGCAGACACTAGTCTTGTTTATGTGCTCCCTTTGGCTCTTAGTCCTATCATTATGATCAATTGTGAACAGAAATTGATCACTGGGACTAGTGAGATGGCATTGGTACATGCCACCTTGATGGGATTGAATTGGAATCCCCTGGTATGTTTCTAACTCTACCATTTGAGGTAAGTCAGCTTGAGCATGTCCCGAATTGCACATCTCTTCCCTCTCTTATTCCCACTCTTATATTTAACAGTGATCACTTTTCAGTTAAGTTTCAGCACTTAAGAATAACTGTGTATTGATTACAGTATTCAACCAAAAGTATTAAGTAGAATAAATAAAAGAAATACTAAGACAGATAACATATTAAGTTTTTCATCAACAGTCAGGGTGAGGGCTGATCAAGTCACCATTTCTCAGTGTTCATTTCACTTTAACAGGTTTCCTTTTTGGTGCTCGGTTAGTTGTCACCGATCAGGGAGAACATATGATATTTGTGTGGAACTTTTTTTTCTTTAATAATCTACATGGTCTCCTGTAGTAAATCATTACTATTTGAGATTTTGTATTTGCGAATGTGTGGACTCATTATAATTTTTTTGGAAACCTAAAAGTAATACCCAGAGTATTTTATGGTCATTAGTACATATGCACAGAGTGGTACAAAATTCCAGTGATCTGACACTCACAATCCTAGCTGAGGTAAAAGCAGGAAACATTCTATCTTCTGGTTTCAGTTCTAATATCATAAGTGTGTCTTTCTGGTATAATATTTAGCACCACAATTTTAATTTTTTTGTTTTTGTTAATAACTTTCACCATTTAAAATGGCCACAAGTGCATCAAATGTATAATTTTCCAAGAGCAAGAAGGCTGTGACAGATTTTATAGAGAAAATAAATGTGTTTAGTTTTATTTAGAAAAAAGTAAATAAATGGGAATAAAGAAGAAACCAAGTAATGAAAATTAAAGAAAAAATAAAGAAAATAAATGTGAATTAAAGCTTTATTCAGGAATAGTTAAAATGTCTGTGTAAATGTAATGTTAACCAAAACTATATATTAAATGAGTTGTCTTTACAAGGAAGCCTTTTAAAAACAGGTTGTGTATTTGCTGGCTGTTAAAATGCTAACCAGAATTTCCAACACCAACCTTCTATTTCTTCAGGCACAGTGATTCAGTGTTCACCAAATAAGCTCTACAGGTGACTATAGAATACAACAAACTTCAGTAATGGTAACTGCCTTGACTAAGCATCTCTCCCTTCTAAAAGATATTGACTTGGGGCCGGCACTGTGGCGTAGTAGGTTAGGCCGCTGCCTGCAGTGCTGCCATCCTATATGGGTGCCGGTTTGAGATCTGGCTGCTCGACTTCCGATCCAGCTCTCTGTTTTGGCCTGGCAAAGCAGTAGAAGATGGCCCAAGTCCTTGGGCCCCTGCACCCATGTGGGCGGCCCAGAGGAAGCTCCTGGCTCCTGGCTTCAGATTGGCACAGCGCCCACAGTTGCGGCTAATTGGGGAGTGAACCAGAGGATGGAAGACCTCTTTCTCTCTGCCTCTGCCTCGCCTCTCTCTGTGTAACTCTGACTTCCAAATAAATAAATAATTCTTTAAAAAATATTGACTTATTTATCATATTTGAAAGGCAGAAAGAGAGAGAGAGACAGAGAGAGAGAGAGAGATCTCCCACCCATTTGCTCATATTCCAATTGCCCACAACTAATGCATCTAGGCCAGGCCAAAGCCAGGATCAAGAAACTTAATCCAGGGCCCAGTGTTGTGGCATAGAGGATAAAACTGCCACCTGATGCCTGTATCCCTTATGGGTGTGAGTTGGTGTCCTGGCTGCTTCACTTGAAATCAACCTCCCTGCTAATGACCTGAGAAAGTAGCAGAAGATGGTCTAAAGTTTTACAGCCCTGCAACCCGCTTGTCAGACTTGGGTGAAGCTCTGGCCATTGTGGCCATCTGGAGAGTGAATCAATGGATGAAAGATTCTCTCTCTCTCTCTCATTCTCTCTCTCTCTCTCTCATACTGTGTGTGTGTGTGTGTGTGTATCAATATAATTATGCTTTTCAAAATAAGAAAAGCAATCTTAAAAAAAGAAAAAAAAAAACTAAACATTCCAGATCTCTCACATAGTTGGTAAAGATCCAACTATTTGAGCATCACCTGGTGAATATTGGAATGCACATTAGCAGGAAGCTGGGATCAGAAGTGGAGTCGGGACTAGAACCCAGACACTCCCATAAGGGGTGAAGACATCTCAAGTGAAGTCTTAATCTTGGTACCAAATGCCTGCATATGGTACGTGTATCTGTTTCATCTTGTGACTAATTTGTAATAATTGAGGTCTAATCACACTTATACATATTTGTGCACAAACATACATGTATACACAGACTCTAGGAGAACTTAAGTCCATTCTCTATTTTTTATGTAACATAGTTGTGAATGCATTCACTGTAAAAATTGTAATATTTGCATTTAGATAGTCATAACCAGTTGCCTCTGATAAAGTTGTTCCCTTTGTCACAGTTATGCTACAGCATTTTATGAACCATACCTAACCGATTATAAATGCCTAATGCTAGAGGGGAAAGGTGGAGTACAGTGAATCTCGTGTTCCACCTCACTTATCATAGAGAGCTATTGAGGCTTCCTGTAAACTAAGCCACATGATATCTAAGAGAAAATTCATAACATAAAGAGTCAAAAGTGGTAATTTTCAACCTCAAAAAGCAATCACATAATTGTCCAGGGAATTAGAATTAATTCTTTCAATAACTGTGCTATATCAAGGAAAATAACAATGTTATCATGTAAGTGCTTTGTAGATTTATATTATGTTACTTTGTAATGTGTAAATTGCCTGGTTTCACATTTGCATGCTTTTTAAATCAAGCTGATACAAACATTAAGTTTATTGGTACGTATTTTTACAGAAATTATTTTATTCACACGTAATGATTTTGAATATTTAGCTCTTTGCTTATTTAAAGCATGTGTTTCAGATTTTATCCATATGGACACATTAAGATTCCCAAATTTCATATTTTAGTGCTAATCACTAACATTCTGAATGTATCCTGAAAATTATTGTTTTGATGTAATGATGTCAGCCCAGTACTTAATTCATCAAAGTGGCACTACATTTTAATAGAGAACCAAAATATTAATGCCCTAATTCATGTAGAGATAAAAATCCAAATATTAACCTAGTTAGAGAAAAAATATACCTCAACAGCTTTCTGTGTGAAGTTGCATGTCTGTCAATCCATCATTTTCTAAAAGCACTTTATAGTAAATGAAATTGAACAAGGCCTGACAAAAATATTTTTAAAGCTGTGCTACTATTCTGTGCTCAATTAAATATAGCCACTGTACTTGTATTTTGTCGAAACCATATGAATAATTTTCTTTTAAATTATGAAATTTATTACTGATGTACCCTAGGACATATACCAAATTTATGCAACTCTTGTATCTGTACCAAAACATTTGAATAGGTCAGTGTTTGGTAAATATTTTCTTCCATCTACTAACATAGAGATCTTTTTGATGAGAAACACTTTAGGAAATAGAACTTCAAATTTCACTGACCGTGTGCTTTCCATATTAATTATTACAATGAGTCCAACAACTGCATCTATCTGTACTGTGGCTACCCTGCATATAACTTTTCTCATTTCTTACCTGAAAGATTGCAAAATCATCCTGTTATCCAAGATTTCATTCTAATTTATCCTCGACTATTGTTAGCTGAGAGAGGAGAATGGTTCATGTAAAGTAAATCAAAGCAGTTCATATCTTTTCTTACACATTTCAATGGCCTTTCATTGTCCTTAGGAAATCCGATCCAATTTTATAGTCGGTAATTGAGACTTGTCTGCTGGTACTGTGTAGTAACAGTCTGTAGCCTCTTGTCATTCAATTTTCTCTCATTAGATCCAAAACTATTGACCTTTTTTTTTTGGTAATTTTAAGTTATGGTCATCCATGCCCTAGGCGTGTGTGCATTTTCTTCGTTTTTGTCATTTTGCTCTTTCTATACTACTCACAGTATCTCTTCATCACCTCCACATATAGGCACTGCTGCAACACCCTATATTGTACAGAAAAATCTTGCCACAGCTAAACATTCTCGGCACATCCTGCTCAGTAACATCCTCAGAAATTTGGCATATTTATTTGTTAAATTCCATTTATCTCTTTTCTCCTATTAAGTTGTAGGCACCAACTTAGTTCTCTGTGCTAAAGTATTGGCCCATTTACCATAGTTTAAAAAATAAAAGTTTATTTCTAAATTATTGCCCTGTCCAGACTTTGGGGTCAATAGCTGTATTTCTTTTACACAATGATTATTCTTTTGTTTTCCACTTAGCAATAAAGTGAGTATACTTCACAATGGAAGAAAGAATGTTGGCAGACAACGTAGGATTTGTAGCACAGACTCTCCTACTTTATTTAGGTTTTTAAACTTACATAAAATAAAGATTTTAATTTTGAAACAATAATACTTTACAAAGCTTTGTCCAACAAAAGCCTCTTCAGCATTTTTCTCATGGGCACTACAGCAATATGCATTTTTTCTTTATACTATTTGATGAATTCTTTGTATAGTGTAGGGTTAATCTTATCAGTATAAAGTAAACCTAAAGCAGTTCTTTGTAAAAGTTAAGAGTGGGAACAGGAGAGGGAGGAGGAAGAAGGTTGGGAACATGGGCAGGAGGGATGGTAGGGTGGGAAGTATGACTATGTTCCTAAATCTCTATATATGAAATACATGAAATAAAATCAAATAACATAATTAAATTAAAATAAATTAAATATTAAAAAACCTTGAAATTTATATGATCTCACAGAGATTATGGAAATTTACTTCATTGGCATGTGGTTTATCTTCACTTCAGTGTTTTCATTCAACAAATGAAACAATATTTAGATATTCATTATATTCCAAAACCAATAAATGTCAATAATCAGAGGAAAACAATAAACCCTAAAGCAATGTGACTGTTTCCATTTTGTTTTTCAGGAGGCCTTTATAATCTCTTTGCGTAGATGTGTGTGAAATACAAGTAGAATGTCAAGGATTATTCTAATGACTGGAAGGATAACTGGTGAACAGTATGTGTTGAATACAGTTAAAGTTCTATGCAAATACCATGAGGTATTATTGAGTAGGGCACTCCTAGCTTTACATTAGAAAAGGTTTGTAAATCAAACAATAGTATTTTTCATTAAGAGTTGCTCAACAGCAAAATAAGTAAATTTAAACAATTAAAATAAACAATTATAAAACAGGAGAGTATCTTTCTACTTTCATCACTAGATGCATGTGTATTCCTACCCCTAAGAAAGCCATGTCAAGGATTTTAATCATGTAAGTAATTTCATTTTTTATGTTTCTGTCCTAATCATACTTGTGAGTTTAGCTTACTTTTCTACACACTCCCCTGAAAGTGAGAACAGTCACCGAAGAACCAGCAGTTCTAGGTGTTGGTGAAGTTTCCATTACAGAAATATACTTCTTTGATTTATTAAAGATATATTATTGTTTTAGGGTTAAGTGTCATGTTTCTCTCTCTATTTCTCTCTCTCTCTCTCTCTCTCTGTGTGTGTGTGGGGGGGGGGGGGGATGGAGCACTCCAGAGTCTCTCATCTCATAAACAATAAAATAACTGAGATTCTGAATCTTCAACAGATAAGATTAGATCATTTTGATTTCCCATTCTCATTTTGTCCTTGATCAGCCAGCCTGTCTTCCTCAAGCAACAGCAGACCTTTCTCTGTCCTGTGCTGTAAAAATGTATATTAGGAGTTTACAATATTCAGTTTTTACAAAGGGAACAATACAGTTTAGCACCCACATTTTGAGAAACACCTTATGATACAACTTTTCCTGTATGATGTCTAAGACAACATGATCTGCCAACAGTAGGCATGAATTTAAAGGCTAGTGGTGAATAGATTCAGTTTGAGTAGTTGTTGTGAATCATGGGACAAAAATTGCAAGGAAACAGAGCAAAACAAAGAAAACTATAGAGAATTGTTCAGCAGGTTTTAGGAACTATTTTGAAGTTGGTGACTGTGGGGGCACTGTGGTTCATTCATTCTGTCATGTTTTCTTCCTGCAGTGCACCTCTCTTCCGAGAAAAGCTCAGAGACTGCAAATGAATAGGTACAATGGGAGTGAGGTTATTTTGTAGGGGAGTGTTCCAAGGGCAATGAAATATGGATTTGAAAACACCAGCAGAATGAGTGCTGGAGGGTAATACAAGAGTGTGAAGTGTGCAATTTTTGAAATTTATATTATCATCAATTCACATAGTACATGATATTGTTAATTTTTAGTTACTATTTTTGTATGTAGAGTTTTTTCTATAGGGGCTGGTGTTGTGGTGTAACAGGTAAAGCAGCCACCTAAGATGCCAGCTTCTCATATGGGTGACTATTGCTGAACCAGCTGCTCCACTTCCAATCCAGCTACATAGTAATGGACTTGGAAAAATAGCAGGGTGGCCCAAATGTTGGACCCTGACATGCATCTAGGAGACCAACCGGAAGCTTCTTGCTCCTGGCTTCAGCTTAGAGTGCCTAGAATCAATACCCACCTCTGACTCTGACTCCTGATTTCAGTTTCTTGTTAACTAAGCCACTGATAGGCAGCATAACGACTCAACCCATGTGTGAGAACTGGATTGCATTCCCATTTTCTAGGTTTGGCCTTTGCTCCAGTCCTGGCTATGGTGGGCATGAGGGCACTGATATGGTTTCTCTCTCTCTCTTTCTGACTCTCAAAAACAATAAATAAAATAATGTGTCATGGATTTAAATATAAATAAAAAATAAATATAAATGTACAAGTGACTATAAATTAATATTTTATGGCATCTTTTTAAAAAAACTGCATAGAATAATAATAATAATAATATGCATAGAAAACTAAGGAAGAAGACACAACCATTTAATAGTAATTGTGTTAGTGGAATACAGGAGATTTTCATGTTTTATTTAATACATTTTCAAATTATCTAAATTTATTGCAGATATTAAAGAAACAGTAAAAAATAATTTAAAGGAATCTTGGGCAATGGGAAATTCAGTTCCAAATTAATCAATACTTTTTTTCTACTGGGCGTAGAAAGGTAGTAGTATTTTTAAAGGGAACTATAGGGAGAATCATATATTTCTCAGCATCCACTCCAATCTTTGATTTCTTTCAGAAAGGATTTTATATTAACATCTCTTTTTTGTATCACATTGACATGGGTGTTTGGATAATGATTAGACCCTGGGATTCATCCGTATGGTTAAAGAATAAACTATGCTATAGTATGAAGCAACAGCCCTGGCCATCAGGAACATTTTAACTTAGATGGTGATCAGCTGATTCAACCAGGTATCACTTTCAGACAATCTCAGCATGGAACACTACAAGATAGAGAGCAGAATAATTGAAGTTGAATAGAGCCAGGGTATGAGCATTTAGTCTAGACATTAAGACACATGTATGCCATATTGCAATACCCAGTTTCAAATTCTGGCTGCAGCTCCTGACTCTTGGTTCCTGCAAATGTGAACCCTGAGAAGCACAAGTGACGTAACTGACCTCCTGGCATCTATATGGACATTTGAATTTACTTCTCAGCTCCAGGTTTTGGCTCTGGCTTTACTGGGTATTTAGGGAGCAAAGAAGTGGATGTAAACTTGCTTCTTCTCTCTTTCCTTCTCTGTCAAATTAATTAGCAAATTAATTAGTCATGAGCTGACAGATGTGGTGGAAAGTGAGAGCCATTGCATTATCTCCCAGTAAGGTAGTAAGGAAGTAAAAAGAACAGGACAGATAGAGAAGCCAGCTGTGACCTCAAATACAACTGTTAGAAAAACTCCTTAGATTGTACATCTCTTCCCTCTCTTAGTGTACAATTTGGGACATGCTCAAGCTGACTTGCCCCAAATGGTAGAGTTAGAAACATACCAGGGGACTCCAATTTAATCCCATCAAGGTGGCATGTACCAATGCCATCTCACTAGTCCCAGTGATCAATTTCAGTTCACAATTGATCATAATGAAAGGACTAAGAGTCAAACGGAGCACATAAACAAGTCTAGTACCTGCTAATACTAACTGATAGAATAAATAAAGGGGAGAGTGATCCATGGGAAGCGAGATACTCAGCAGACTCACAGAATGGTGGATGTCCTAAACAGCACTCTGGCCTCAGAATCAGCCCTAAAGGCATTCCGATCTGGCTGAAAAGCCCATGAGAGTATTTCAGGCATGGAAAGCCAAGACACTCTGGCAAAAATAAATAAATAAATAAATAAATAAATCTCTGCGAGTGAGATCCCAGTGGGAAGAACAGGTCTTCAAAGAAGGAGGTACCTTTCTCCTCCTTTGACTATGACCTTGTCTAAACAAGATAAGAGTCGGAGAACTCAAGGGGCTTCCATAGCCTTGGAAACTCATGACTGGTGCATAGGGAGATTACTGATGCCATAAACAGGAGTGTCAATTTGTAAAGTCAACAACAGGAGTCACTGTGCACTTACTCCTCATGTAGGATCTCTGTCCTTAATGTGCTGTACATTGAGACTTAATGCTATAATGAATACTCAAACAGTATATTTCACTTTGTGTTTCTATGGGGGTGCAGACTGTTGAAATCTTTACTTAATGTATACTAAACTGATCTTCTGTAAAAAAAAAAAAAAAAAAAAGAAGAAATTATCAATTCCCAACTTGACTCTCACTGGGATTAAACATGACAATAGGTCTGATCTGATTTCATCATCATTTAAAAAAAATCATCTATTATTTTTCACTTTATGTTTCTGTGTGGGAGCAAACTGTTGAAATCTTTACTTAATGTATGCTAAACTGATCTTCTGTATATAAAAGAGAATCAAAAATGAATCTTGATGTGAATGGAAGGGGAGAGGGAGTGGGAAAGGGGAGGGTTGCGGGTGGGAGGGACGTTATGGGGGGGAAGCCACTGTAATCCATAAGCCGCACTTTGGGAATTTATATTCATTAAATAAAAGTTAAAAAAAAAAGAAAAACTCCTTAGAAATATTACCACAGCAAAACACTAGATCTGCATCGCATTCTACCAGTCATTCTTCCTTGTAATTTTCTGTATGCTACAGTTTTGCAGCAACTCATATTATTTCCTGTCCAATCCGCTATGTACAAACACTGAATTTCCATTAAATAACAAGAGCCAAACAGGTTGCTGTTCTCTGAAGTCACAGACAGAGTGCCTGACATAGTGGCAAATCCAACTGCTTTACAGACTGAAATTTTTTTAAAAAAATTAGTCTCTTGTTTCGCTTGCAATTTTGCTTTCACTCTTCTTTTTTATAGTGTATTTCCTAGTTCCTCAATATTCCCTTTTCCATGTAATTTAAGCACCATACTCTTAGAGGTTTTCATTTCTCAATGACGTCCTTTCATAATCTGAAGTCTCATCATACAGATGTGGCACACACTTGCATTAAAATATTCTAAAGCAAATGCAATGTTTAGCACTCATACATAGAGACCACATTTAAACCAGTTCTACCTGTGCTATTTCTTCCCTAAAGATTCTAACCGTTTCTGATAAACATGTTTAATCATTAAAATGCTATGCTACATTGCATTTTTCATTAAGTCTGGTGACGTGGTTCACATTCACATATTGATTGCATTGGCGTTAAAACAAAAGGCAGAAACAATAGATACTTAATACTGAGTGATAAAAAGAGAAAAAGGGAGCATTTCTTTCTAATTATGTATAGTATAAAATTTTCTAGGCCTTGAAATAGCTTCTCAGGTGATATTAATACATGTGATTCATTCTGCACTAAGACTGAAAAATAAATGAAGCCTGAGTTTCTTGCCCAGTAATGTAGGAAGCATTCACTAAAATCTTGCCACAGAGAAGAGATAGACTTTCTTAAATTCTCACTGATAATTACAGATAATACACTAAATAATGTTATACCCTACACTGCAAAACACTTGAAACTTAAGTTCTTAAGATGTGCAACTTAAATCCAGTGGGTTCCTTGAAATTCTTAGATATTTTAAATCTCACATAAGCAGTCTGTTTCACTGATTTACCGGTACCAGATTTATAAGATTTTTTTTTACTCTTATTCAATATCAGAATATTCATCTTGATGCTGTAAAATACGTTTTACTTTTTAATTTTCTTATAGTAAATTTCTGTAAAAAAGACGAGATAAGTACAGTCATATTCTTAATCTTCTTAGCATTTTGTTCCATTCTACAATGCAATCATATATAGGATGTAATCATTAAGGAATGCAATTTAGTGATCTATTTTACTTTTTAAACTTTTCCTGCAGTAAATTTCTATAAATTAAATTTAGGATGAAGACCATCGTATTCTTAATGTTCTCACAATGTTTTTCCATCCTAGCATGCAACCATACACAGGGTAAAATCATTAGGGCATGTAGTTTGTTGATCTTAACTATGCCTGGGAACAAGCCATAGGCCTTTAAAAGTGTAGGAATAGCAAGCAAGTTACTGAGGTTGTCCAGAGGTCCAATGTCATGCAGACTGTGCCATCATTAGTAACCCTCTAATTTGTTTAGGGATGAGAAATTGATCTGTGAAAAGTGGTATATTTTGCTGTTTGCCAAAAAGATTTCTACTGATAAGCCTAATGGCATCATGGATTCAATATTGTGAAGATCAGCCTGCATGGTTATTTGGACCAATGAAGACAAAAAAAAAAAAAAAATGGATGCATACAGCTAGTTTTATACCTAATGCTAAAAAGTGGTAGAAATAATAGTTATTTTCTTTGCTTCTCATTTTCCAGAAACTGGTGGAAATTTTTGTGAGAAAGACACATTTTTTAAAGTTTTTTTTTCATAAAAACTCTTTGTTGCCAATCTCAATAACAGTATCTAAACAGAATAAGGAAAACATTATTCAAAATTTCATGAAAAAGGAACAAGTAATAGATTTTTTTCATTAGCTCTTTTGAAAAACTCCATATTAAATTCATTGTTTAAGTAATATGCAAAATTAAAATCTAGATTTGTAATTTTGTAATTTATAAGCCCTTTGTTAAGTCTTTTGAATGATTCTACTATGTCTCTTGGTAATGGAAATTACATGATTACATATGGGCAGCTGTGAATGCAGTAAGCAGGCTTTGTAACAAATCAGAAAATTACATTTTAATTTGCAGTTTCTTCTTGATCTACTACTAATGAAAGTTGCACTGAATTATCTGCTTAAAGGTCAAAATGCTAATTAGGAATTTCTCATCAGTGATAACTCAGATATGTGGAAAAATGCTGACATTAGCTTTTGATCTTCTTGAGTTAACTTATTTTCTACTCCATTGTCTCAAAGTTCTGAAAACAATGAAGACAGTTTATACTATTTAATATTTCCCATTTCGATGCAATATATACATTACCTTTTAAAGGAGTATATTGTTTACATTTCATCATAATTTCCTTACCTAATGCAGCTTCACAATAGGCAATTTAATAAGCTAAATTTTGCATGCCATTTTAAAACTATGCATAGAATACATTTTAGGTAACATCTGCAACAATTGAGCTTTTCAGAACAAGTGTTACTTTTAAAAATTCTTATTCTTATATTTTTAAATTTCTAGAAACAAAGATAATTAATCATTTTATCTTGACTTTTCTATCATAGTGCTATATAATTTCAGAATTCAAAGCATATTAAATAGGATTTCTTCTGTCGGAACATGGAAATCTATTCATTCAAGCAAATATTCCTTTCTCTATAAAATATAGCTGATCCATGCAAAATGAAAGTGCACTTTTAAAAAGATCTTAGTCATCTAATTTAAGTCACAATAATTGCCAATAGTAGAGAATGTTCAGTGGGTGTGAGGGTGTGTGATCAAACTCATATTGTCTTAAAATTTGCATGAAAGAAATACACAATGTCTGAAAAGATATAAACAATGATTGGCTATGGTGAAAAAGTGGTAATGTATTTCAAAGACAGAGTTTTAAGAGAGTTTAATTGAGAGCCAATTTCAAAGGCATTGATTCAAAACAAAAAGTACAGAAGCTTCTACATTTACAGTGGAGTTCTGTCCTAATAGACCCATCATAAATTGAAAATAGCCTGTTAAAAACGCATTTAATGTACTAACCAACTAAACAAGATATCTCGGAAGTATGGTGCAGTGCAGAATATTGGTTCTTTAACCTTGTGATTACAGAGCTGACAGGGAGCTGTGGATCAGTGCTGTTTTATTTATGGATTTAGAAAGTGTCCCAGGGCCAGCATTGTGAGCACCAGATTAAGCTGCCACCTGAGATGCTAGAATCCCATATGGGCACCTGTTCATGTCCCTGCTGCTCCACTTCCTATTCAACTCCCTGCTAATGGCTTGGGAAAAGCGGTGGAAGGTAACCCAAGTGTTTGGGCGCCAGTGTAGGAGACCCAGAGGAAGCTCTTGGCTCCTGATTTCAACCTGACCCAGTGCTTACCATTGAGGCCGTCCGGGGAGTGAACCACCAGGTAGAAAGTCTTTCTCTCTGTCCCTTCTTCTCGCTCTCTCTGTAAATCCAACCTGCAAATTAATAAAAAAGAAATTGTCCTAGGGCAAACCATTCTGTGCTTGGAAGAAACAAGACAGAAAATGGTAGCTAAGCCAACGTGGAAATTTAGAGGATCCATGCTGATCCTGAGAGAGATTTTGAGTCTAGTTTATACCTGATTCTCCTTGAATCAAAAAAGCCAGATTTTGTAATTCCACACCAGTCATTGAACACAGGCTTCATAAACTCACTAATGTGTGTGGCTGTGGAGTGAAAGTTCCATTGTCAAGGATCAAACTTTAAAGGTCATTGGCGCCAACTCTGAGCACAATATGTAGAAATTGAATACAGAGCATTGATAAAAAGATCAGATGAAGTTTTGCTGAGTTATAGTAGTGTCAATTCTAGGGCCTGATAGCACGTAATTTTTGTTTCCATCAAATAAAACCATTTTTTTATATAAAGCAATGTGGAAAAATGACTCTTTGGGATGGTTGTGAGATATATGCTATTAGATTGTCAAATCTACAGGTTTAGTATTGAATTTGAAAAGTCTTAAAATACAAATCAACTGTGGCCAGCACTGTGACACAGCAGGTAAAACTGCTGCCTGCAGCGCTGGCATCCCATATGGGCGCTGGTTCTAGTCCTGACTGCTCCACTTCCAATCCAGCTCTCCGCTAAGGCCTGGGAAAACAGTAGAAGATGGCCCAAGTCCTTGGGCTCCTGCACCCACGTGGGAGACCCAGAAGCAGCTCCTGGCTCCTGGCTTCAGATCAGCAGAATTCCGGTCATTGTGGCCATCTGGGGATGGAAGAACTCTCTCTCTCTCTGCCTCTGCTTCTCTGTAATTCTGCCTTTGAAATAAGCAAATAAACTGATACACTAAAATATCGGGGATTGACATTTCCCACAAAGGTTAAGACATCATTTGGGAAGACTGCCTCCATTATGGAAGTGTGTATGTTTGGATCCTGGCTCTGCTTCTCATTTCAGCTTCCTGCTGATACACTGTTTGCTGGCCAGCAAGTGATAGCTTAAGTAGTTGGGTTCCTGCCACCCACCTGAGAGACACAAATTGAATTCCTGTATCTTGTCTTTGACCTGGTCTAGTCCAAACTATTGTGGGTATTTGGAGAGTGAACTAGTGGAGTCAAGATCTTTGTCTCTCTCTGTTCGTCTTGCTCTGTTACTTTCTCTTCCTTTCAATACATAAATTAAAAAAATAAAATAAAAATGGCAAGTGCCACAGTGCTATTATAATCACAATTATTATCGTGTTATTATGGTAAACAGAGTGCAGAAATAGTTTTCTCATATTTAAAACAGTAGAATATAGATATCTTGAATATATCAGCACATATTAAGAGTTACTTTACTACTGCATACAATAATATCATATTAAAGAAATATAACTTTTCTCCTGGTGTGGTTCCCTATATTAAAAGGTAGAATGCAGTGACAGGGTTTAAAATGCCAACATTTCAAAGAAGAAAAAAAAAATCTTTAAGCAAATATTGATCTTATAGTTGTAGAATTATCAGAGTGATTAAAAGTAAAGAAGTAAGCTAAATGCCTAGTTAATCATCATCTAATTTCCATATGTTTCAGTCTTGTCATCTTTAGTATTGAGAGAACCTATAGTTCTTAAATATATGTTGTGAATATTAAGAAATTTAATAAAGATATATTGATTAGAACACAGAAAATCAGATTTCAAATTATTTTATTATAAGAAAAGTTTCTTAGCATCAAACTAAAATTAGTAATTATTTATTTTATAATAAGAGTTATCAAACTATCTCTGTAAAAGATCAAAAATTAAATAAATTTTGGCTTTGCCAATCAAGTAGGCTTTATCTCAATTATACAACGTTGCTCATGCAGCACCTAAATAGTAATGGAACACATGCAAATGAATAACTATGGCTTTATCTTAATGAAATTTTATATTTTTAAAAAAAGCAGGCATATGTCCAGATTTGGCTCATGAGTGGCAGTCTGCTAAGCCCTGTCATAAAGTAACAACTTGAAATACTTTTTCTTAGCAGAAATAAAATTTAAGAGATTCTGCCTCTTTTTATAAATGCAATAAATATTTTATGAATATGCCAAAAGCAATCTACATGATGAATGTCAATCCTATCAATTTACTAATCATAGTCAAGGTAGATCAACTTGAGATTTGACTCCAGGGGAAAAATAAATTACAAACCTCTAAGAGTACATTCTGGACCGGTTTCAGGAGAAGAATAGATATGAAATATCAGGGACACAGAACACTGAATATTTTTATTAATCTGGCACAATCCCCAAAGGCAATATGCCAAAAGCAGCCAACAATAAAGCAATCTTTTCCCAATTACAATATTGAATTGACCTTACAGTACTTGGTTTAATTGAAAGTGCAGTACAATGAGTAATATTACTTTCTTTGATGTTGTTATTGCAATAGATAAATGACTCAATCTCAAAGACTTCCAAAAGAGCAAAAGAAAAAATTCAAATAGGCTAAAGAAGTTAGAAAATAAATAATAAAATCAGCCAGAGCAACACTGAACTTTTACACAGAGCATCTTTGTTACATAATGTATCATGTGTAACACCAAAAAAGAACATCTTTCAAAAGACATTTTCTGTAATTATTTAAATTTCATCCAATAAAAATATATACTTTCAAGTATACTTGTATTTTTGTCATAGTCTTTATTCAACAGAAACAAATGCACAAAAATACATACATACATGCACAAAAATACATACATACATACACAAAAATAACCACAAAGATTTACAACTGAATATAAAATGTATTTATTTAAGAAATACCCATTTTTATTGATTTTAAAGGCAGACCTATTGAGAAGATGAGGAGAAGGAGAAGTGAGAGAGAGAGAAGTGGAGGGAAGAGAAAAAGAGAGGGAGAGAGAGAGAGGGAAGATCCTCCACTTTCTAGTTCACTCTTCAAATGCCCAGGATAGCTGGGGCTGGGCCCCCTGAAGTCCAGAGTCAGGAACTCCATGTGGTCTCCCTTGTGGGACAGTGGGACCCGGTATTTCAGCCATCACTTGCTTCCTCATAGACATATTGGCAGGAAGCTGGACTCAAAGAGAAGGCAGAAGTGGAACTCTGACAATGGATGTGTCATCCCACGTGGCTGCTTGACCTATTGTATCTTAAAATCTGCCCCTCAGTCTGCATTTTATATCATATAGACAATAAAATCTCAAGGACATGACATTTTTCTAATGACAGTTTTACTCCCTACTTTCTATGTGATATTAAATCTCTTATTCCAAAATGGCAAATCAGAGCACCTTTCTAGATTATATTTTTATTAATTTTCATTTTCTAAACAACGTTGGTTTCTCAAAGCATGTATTTTTAAAGGGGAAGGGGTGACATGGTGGGGGAGTAGAGAAAACCACCTGCAATGGTTTGTGTACTGACTGCTCCACTTCTGATCCAGCTCCTTGATAATGTTCTGGTAAAAGCAAAAGAAGGTGGTCCCTGTGCTTGGGCCCTGCCACCCGCATGGGGGACCTGGGTGAAGCTCCTGGCTGGTGGCTTCAGCCTGACCCAGCTCTGGTTCTTGTGGCTACTTGCGTAGTGAACCAGCAGATAGAAAATCAATCTCTCTGTCTCTCTGTCTCTCTCTCTCTCTGTTTCCCCTCCTCAGAGTGTAACTATGACTTTAAAATAAAGGCATATAACTTTTTTAAAAAGTGGGGGGGGGGGGCAGCGCTGTGGCATACCAGGTGAACCCACGGCCCACGGTGCTGGCATCCCATGTGGGGACCAGCTCAAGTCCCTGCTGCTGCAATTTCAATCTAGCTCTCTGCTATGGCCAGGGAAAGCAATGGAGGATGGCCCAAGTCCTTGGGGTCCTGCATCCATGTGGGAGTCCGGGAGGAGGCTCCTGGCTCCTGGGTTTGGAATGAGCCAGCAAATGGAAGACCTCTCTCTCTCTACCTCTCCTCTCTCTGAGTAACTCTGACTTTAAAATAAATAAATAAATATTTTTAAAAAATAAAAAAAGAGTGTGGGATGTGAACTTAAATTGCTGCAAATTCTTGCCTTTTTTTCTCTTTGAAATAATATTCAGAATTCATCTTAAAATATAGCCCTTTAGAATTTTATTTTCATAATCCTGTACATTGTCATTAAAATTATAGTTTTAATGATCTAGGATTACTTTACAATTAGTGAGTATGGATGAAATGGTCACCTTGACATTTGAATGTTGTTTATAGTCCTTGCCTATATTCCCAAGCATCAAGCCTTTTTACTGTAATGTAAATTGAAACTATGTTATATCAAAAATTTTTAAAAAAAGAAATAAAAAAGGGGAGAGGGAGTGAGGGGGAGAAGACAGGAAGAGGCTATCATTATAGTCTTCGAATTGTTTCTATGAACTATATTGAATCTGTTAAAAACTAGTTAACAGCAAAATAAAATAAAATAAAATTACGTGAGGAACAGGCTAGTTAATTTAGCTATATCCCACAATGGAATGACAGAGATCAGTACTTGGCTCTGGATATTGATCGTAGCTTCTTCTAACGCAGAAACTGGGAAACTGTGGTGATGACTCAGATGGCTGGGTTTCTGCTACCACGTGGGAAACCTGGAATGAATTCATGATTTTCAACTTTGGCCTCAGCTCAGTCTCAGCCATTGTAAGCATGGAGGCATTTGGGGAGTATACAAGCAGATGGGATCTCTCTCTCTCTCTCCCTACTTCCTTCCCACCCTCCCTCCTCCCCCCATAACTAATTAAAGAATAAAGAGATTTAGTCAAAGGTGGGTGTGGCAAATTTATTCTCAAGCACACAAAGGTGCACACTGGTTTTTGTGTCTGCCGTTAATTTCAGGAATGGTTCTCCTTTTCTTTTTGACCTACATAAGATTCTATTTCTGTTTCTTGTATATTTGCTCCTTATCTAGATTCCTTGCCCTCTTGGGTTTAGAAAAAGCATCTGGAGTACTGCCCCAGACCCCAAATTAGTTCCTGTACATAATGGACACTAATGTTTCTGAATAAATAAATATGTGTCAGTGTCAGGATGGCCACCATTTTTCAATCTTGTAAAAAATTTCCAAATTGTTCTGTTTAATTTCATCATGTCTTTCATGGAGCCACATTTTAGCATCCATTCAGCAAGCCTAATAATGATTTCCTGTGTTCATCTTGGCAGCTAAACAATGTCCTAATTGGGAAGGGAGAAGAATGGAAAGATGTCAGTATTACACACTTAAGCACAGTTTTATATTGACCAGAATCTAAGGTAAGTATCTCTTCCTTTTAAACAAACTATTCATAAGATTCTCTTCTTACATCTGTGGTGTTTTCTTTTAAAATTCCATTGACCTGGGGCCATACTACTTCTTTATTACAAACCATCATAATCATGTGAGATACTACTCATGATAAATCAGCTTTTACCATTCTATCTCTCTCTCTCTCTCTCTCTCTCTCTCTCTCTGTCTTCCTATCTATCTATCTATCTATCTATCTATCATCTATCCCATGGCCTCTGTTCTCTGGCATGCCCAGACAAATTCATATCTAACACAATGAAGTTATTTCACTAGATATATCATGGAGTCCACACATTTCAATAGAGTTGCTCCATCTGCTGGTTTACTCCTTAAATGGCCTTATCGGCCAGATCTGGGTCAGATTGAAGTCCACAGTGGGGAACTACATCCTGGTTTCCCACATAAGTGGCAGGGGTACAAGCCCAAGTACTTGGACCGTCTTTGACTGCCTTTCCAGGTCCATTAATGGGAAATTCAATTGATAGATGAGTATCCAGGACTCATTTGGCCCTTTGAGAATATGGGATACTGTCGTTGTAAGCAGTAATTTAACTTGCTGTTCCACAACACTGGCCCACAAATTTCATTATTTTCGGTGGGCCGCCTTTTTAGTCCTTCTACCTTACAGAAATCCCTTCTTAGTTGGGGCAGGTTTTTGTGCATTTTTTTTTTATTTTCTCCATAGATAATAATATTATGTACAATTAGTTTCATTTAGTTCTTCTTTGACTTGCTTCTCTTTCTTAGCGAATGGGATAGAATTTCTGGTACTATATTGAATAAGGGTACTGGATATGGGCATTCCATTATTGGTTCTGATCATAGGGCCCAAGCATTGAGACTGTCCCCATTCAATATAATGCTAATCTTAGGTCTTAGTAGATATTTTTATCAAGCTGTGATAAATCCTCCATATGTCTAATGTGTTAAAAACTTTTCCATGACCTTTCTGTCTCTCTCTCTCAGTGTCCACTCTGCCTGTCAAAAAAAAAAAAAAAAAAAGAAAAAAAAAAAACCTTTTCCATGAATGAATGGTCATTTTTATGTGTTTTTGTAGATCAAGTATCTGATTCTATGACTTTTTCTTCAACATATTGATACTGCAGAATATGTTGATTTATGGGGAATGATAAGTCAATTTAACAAACCCATAAGAAATCACATTTGTTCAAGGTGTATAATGTTTTTAAACAATACTTCAGTTGATGTGCTAATATTTTATTATTTATATTTATTCCACAACTTATTAGCAATATTAAACTGTATTTTTTGGGGGGGTTAGTTTGTACCCTCTTTGGTTTTGGAATCAGGGTAATATTTAATTCACTGGTGAAATAATTTGTTACCAGAAAATCCTTTTTATGATCTTTTAAGTTTAATATGTAATGTTTTTAATGTATTTATGTTGTCATGGTTGAATGGTTGGAGTTCGCTGATAGTTTAAGAGAAATTTGTTCACTTTTTCATGTCATGGATTTTGAATAGTATCAAGTTTTTTATGATGTTTTATTATTTTTTAATGACTGCAGGGTCTTGGCAGGTGCCGCAGCTCAATAGGCTAATCCTCCGCCTGCAGCGCCAGCACACTGGGTTCTAGTCCTGGTCTGGGCACCGGATTCTGTCCCAGTTGCCCCTCTCCCAGTCCAGCTCTTTGCTGTGGCCCGGGAGTGCAGTGGAGGATGGCCCAAGTGCTTGGGCTCTAGACCCGCATGGGAGACCAGGATAAGTACCTGGCTCCTGGATTCGGATCAGCGTGGTGTGCTGGCCGCAGCGCGCCGGCCACAGCAGCCATTGGAGGGTGAACCAAGGGTAAAAGGAAGACCTTTCTCTCTGTCTCTGTCTCTCTCTCACTCACTGTCCACTCTCCCTGTCAAATAATAAAAAATAAAATAAATAAATAAATAAAATGACTGCAGGGTCTGTAGTGATACCCTCTGTTTCTTTCTTGACTTGAGATTTGTACCTTTCCTCATTTTCATGAAGCTTGCTGGTGGTCTGTTTATGTCACTTATACTTCAAAAGCCTTTTTGTTTCATTGTCTTTTCCTAATTTTCTTCATGATCTTATATTGAGCCGCTTTGATAATTTGCAAAAGTGACTAACTCAGATACAAATATTTGTTAAAGAACTATTATCATTAGCATTAACATCATTTATGCAATATTGATAAATTTATAATTTGGTAAAGCAAAGACGAGACAAATAATGCTAATTGTTGAACCAATTTCAAAGTCTTTCATAAATTCTTACTGCATAAATTTTTCTTCCCGAAAATCTACCTTCTGCTTGCTGTTCCTCTTGCTTCGTGTTCAGTGCTTGTGAAGGACCCTCACTTTCCTTTGTTTGCTCCATAATGCCACAGTTAGATTCAGTGTGCTTTCAATGGTGCTGTCCCTGAAAGTGGTGACGTAAACTCTATGTAGCTGTTAAGAATGCAGTAAAGGTGTCTAGCATCTTGATGAAATTGCACAAAGATGATATAAAATAGCTGATGATTGCTATGATCTCCCAATATCAAGGGCAGAAAAAATTTACTCTAACTATGCAGGAGCTCTTCAAATTATTGTGGAGGGGAATAATCAGGCATGCTCTTCTAGGATTCTGTACTACAGGGTAAAGTTCTGTACCAGCTTCTTCTGTTAGTATCTTAGGACTCCAGCAGAATGTGAGAGCTCACTTGAATGTATAACCCATCAGCTCCAATTTCTGTTAAATTGTGGAGAAGGAGGTATATGTGTTAGAATTTGGAACTAAGGAGACCCTAGTAAACTAAGATTGCCATCTTCCATATGCTCTGATTGGCAATAGTGATTGGAACAGATGTTATCCAGTATCCGTTGGGCAATGTGCTCCTCATAAATCATGTTATTTTGGATGCTAGTATAGTTTTCAACAAAGAAAAATATAGTGGGTAAATTAGGCAGAGGTACTACATTGAAGGTGATTATTAAAAAAGATTTTAGAATATAACCCTGGTGAATAAGAATTCAGTTAACTCATTTATTCAGCATGTTTGCAGTTTATAATATGGTAGTTCAAATAATTTGAATAACTGACTCTATGACGTCTGATAAAATCTAATAGAACCAAGACTATTTTCAAGACAAGTGGGAAAAGCAAACATGCTTCATTGACATGTCATTAACATAATGATTTCCTCACTGTTTCATTACTTTTCAATCCAGAGTATAAAATAGCCAATATTATCCATGTATATAATGATGGTTGTATCATCAAGCATAAATGAATAACAAGTTTGTCTTTTATTTCCTCTAAATTAAGAAAAATAAAAAGCACCACATCTGTGTTTTTAAACATAAAATTCAAGTTATTTAAAGTTCTATCAATCTAGAAGGACTAAGATTCTAAACCTTTTTACAGAAATGAAATACCCCATTTAAGTGGACAAAAACTTCAACAATTGAGTCATCTAGTTTAAAATACAATATCCTGAGATTCCCTTATTACTCTTATTTTTATCTTTGAGCTTTTGGCACATGTATCCAACTGTCCACTCTATCATTGATTTTAGAGGTAATTTTTGACTCTGCAAGGGATCTTCTCTTGAGATAGACAGCTTTTGATGAAAGTCTGAAGTTAAGAGAATTACCTGAGCTGAGACAGATGAGCAAAGTGACATGAGTAACTAACAATAAGCACCCTTGTCTTGCTCTGAGCTTGACGAGTTAGTTATCAAAATGCTCTGGAGAAAGTGAAGTCCATCACAAGTGACTTGAAGAGATGAATATAAAGGATAAAAGAGCAGTGAATAAATGGTTTAACCTGAACACTACACTCTGAAATATCCACCCATACTTACAAGAAATGGAAAATAAAGAAAAATGTTAAAACACACAAATATACATGTATAACAAAGTAATATGAGCTCAACAAGGAGGGAAAACATTAAACATTTGGTGAAGTAGTAAAGTAGATAGCAAGCTAAATTTCATGAAATTTGCTAATGAGAAATAGTTGTATTATATGGCCAAAATGGAGACATATTTTATAGTTTAAATTTTATCTACCTTATTTAACTTTTAATATTAAATTATGAAATTTAAGTCTCAAATTCTTTAGGAACTCCTTAAGTCAGGATGTCATAGTCATTTGGACCACTATAAAAATTCTATGAATAAAGTGATTTTAAAAACAAGAAAAGTTAGCCGGCGCCGTGGCTCAATAGGCTAATCCTCCACCTTGCGGCGCTGGCACACCGGGTTCTAGTCCCGGTTGGGGCGCCGGATTCTGTCCCGGTTGCCCCTCTTCCAGGCCAGCTCTCTGCTATGGCCAGGGAGTGCAGTGGAGGATGGCCCAGGTGCTTGGGCCCTGCACCCCATGGGAGACCAGGAAAAGCACCTGGCTCCTGGCTCCTGCCAGGATCAGCGCGGTGCGCCGGCTGCAGCGGCGGCCATTGGAGGGTGAACCAGCGGCAAAGGAAGACCTTTCTCTCTCTGTCTCTCTCTCTCACTGTCCACTCTGCCTGTCAAAAAAAAAAAAACAAGAAAAGTTTACTTATCAGAGTTAAGAAGGCTGAGCAGACAAGATCAAGCTGTTGACACATTCAGTGTCAGATGAGAAACACCTAATGGTTCATAGAGTGTTGTAGTCTCCTCACTTTTTCCAGATGTGGCAGCAGAAGTGAAGAACTCTTCAGTCTCTATTGTAAGGAAAACCTAGTTCTATTTACAAGAGCAACGAATTCATGAAAACTTCATCACCTCCTAATACTGTCACCTTGGGGATGAGGATTTCATGATATGAATGTTGATGGAACATAAGCATGCAGGACATACCAATTGAGACACCTGTATTCTGTTTCACAAATAAGGAAAATGATGAGTGGTATTAAAGTTCTTATGTGTTTCTGTTCTTTAATCTAATAGAGAATGAGGATATGGAAACAGGGTATGTGGGAAGCGCTGCTTGGAACTGCCTAGTTATGACTCATTATTTTGCCTAAAGTGGTGGGGAAGAGATTATTATAAAAGGAAGTCATACTATACAGAAAAAGATTGAATATTTCAGGCTATGTTACATATTTCTTTTGATCACTTTTGTAGGGATTTTTTTTTTTTTTTGACAGGCAGAGTGGACAGTGAGAGAGAGACAGAGAGAAAGGTCTTCCTTTGCCGTTGGTTCACCCTCCAATGGCCGCCACGGCCAGCGCACTGTGGCCGGCGCACTGCGCTGATCTGATGGCAGGAGCCATGTACTTATCCTGGTCTCCCATGGGGTGCAGGGCCCAAGGACTTGGGCCATCCTCCACTACACTCCCTGGCCACAGCAGAGAGCTGGCCTGGAAGAGGGGCAACCGGGATAGAATCCGGTGCCTTGACTGGGACTAGAACCCGGTGTGCCGGAGCCGCAAGGCGGAGGATTAGCCTAGTGAGCCGCGGCACTGGCGGATATTGTGTTTTTTTGATGGGTTTCTTTTATGTATTTCAGAATACTATTTCTTTTTTTTTAAGTATTTATTTATTTGAAAGGCAAAGTTGCAGAGAGAGAAAGAAAGACAAAGAGAGACACATAAAGAGAGAAAAGAGAGAGAGAGATTGATTTTCCATCTGCTATTTCACTCTGCAGATGGCCACAAAGGCGGTAGTGTACCAAGCACTTGGGCTATCTTCTGCTCCTTTTTCAGGCACATTAGCAGGGAGCTGGATCAGAAGTGGAGCAGCCAGTTTTCAAATCTGTGCCCATATAGGATGCCAGCATCGCAAGTGGTGGTCTATCTATGCTGCAATGCCTGACCCAGCATATTATTTCTTGTACAGAGAAAACAACTTTGGTAAGAATATTTATACTACATTTTAGTTTCCTTAGGTTTTCTTATGTATAAAATATAGCATTCCTTACGAAAACCTGAGAAGTGAATTAGAAGAGACTTCAACATAGCCAGTCATTTTAGTTTTTAATTTGTTGTACATTTTAGAAAAAACTGCTTTAATACAAAAATACTCTTTAAAGATAGAAAAATTAGCTTCTAAATTGATGATTGATGAAACTTGAAAGCCAATTCAGAGTGCAGGTTGTGATTATTTTGGAACCTCAAATTTCCAGGATCATGTACTCTGTAATGAAAAAGAAGTTCCAAAGCACTTCTCACCATCCTCAACAAATTAATATAAATTTAAAGAGGTACACTGTTTCAGGGTGGCATAACTAATAGAAGGACCAATTAATAGAGTCAAATATTCAGAATTAGAAAGTCAAAATAACACCTTCAGTTTAAAGATTACTTTTGAAAACTGTGATATTCACTTCAAAATAGATTCTGTGACTATAATTATAATTTTTATTTTAAGAGATTAAGAGATTAAAACTTACTGAGCCACATCATTACAGATAAAAATGAATGAGTTCTGAAAGTTATTTAATTTTAATGTGTAAAATAGAAAGAATTCCTACCTTCAACAAATATTTTGCTTATTGTTAAAATCAGTACAAATAAGTAGCAGATCAAACAGGAAGAGATAATATAAGGACAGTTACACATATGTCATATCAGAATAGGTATAAATATAGATAGATTGGAGAGTAGAGAGAGAGAAAGAAAGAGAGGGAAAGAAAAAGAAGAGAAATTCAAGAGGATCATGCAAAATTACCTGGGGTTGGAATGTTTAGTTATGTTTCTATGGTTTTGAAAGATTTAATACTTCCGTAAAATTCTGTAATGATACACTTAGAGCAGTATGAGGAGTTAACAAAACATGGAGATCAGCTGTCCAACAAATACGTAAGAATCCAGTTTCACCATCATTGAACATTATCTAGTACAAGAGACCAGCTGCAGGAGGTCACCTCAGCCCTGTGAGGAACGCAATGGGACAAAGCTGGGAAATCTAGGAACAGTCTGACCTGAGACCTTGCAGTCTGGAAAATCAGCATCAGGACAAAGTCCTTTTGCCTCTAAGGACATTGTTCTCAAAATAACAAGTTCAAACAGCTAGTTAGTCCGGACTGCTGAACTCCCTTCCCCTTGGTGATCAAGTGACGGTCTGGTTTAGAACAGCACATGGAGAATTTTATCTTCAGTGAAATAGTAATCCGGCTTTGGGTTAGCAAGAATGTCTGACAGATAAGTGCAGAAATAAAAACTGGGACTGGCATTGTGATGTAGCAGGTAAAGCCACCAACTACAATGCCAGTATCCCATATACATGCTTGTTCATACCCTGGCTTCTCCACTTCTGATACAGCTCCCAGATAATAGCCCCACCAAGTGTTGGCCCCCTGCAACCCATGTGGGAGAGACCCAGATGAAGCTCTTGGCTTCTGGCTTTAGCTTGGCCCAGCCCTGTCTATTTCAACTAGATGAGGAGAGAACTAGAAGTTGGAAGATTTTTTTTTTGTTGTTGTTTTTTACAGGCAGAGTGGACAGTGAGAGAGAGAGAGACAGAGAGAAAGGTCTTCCTTTGCTGTTGGTTCACCCTCCAATGGCCGCCGCGGCCTGCGTGCTGCAGCCGGCACACTGCACAGATCTGAATCCAGGAGCCAGGTGCTTCTCCTGGTCTCCCATGTGGGTGCAGGGCCCAAGGACTTGGGCGATCCTCCACTGCACTCCCAGGCCACAGCAGAGAGCTGGCCTGGAAGAGGGGCAACTGGGACAGAATCCGGCACCCCGACCAGGACTAGAACCCAGTGTGCCAGAGCCGCAGGCGGAGGATTAGCCTATTGAGCCGAGGGCGCCAGCCAGTTGGAAGATCTTTATCTCTCTCTCATCCCCTCTCTCTGTAACTTTGACTTTCAAATACACAAATAAATCTTATCATTAATTGATCACTTAATAACAAGTGTCTTAATTTTAATTGCAATCATTTTTATTATAATTTTCATTGCTACTCTAGATTTTTACTCTTGTATTTTTCTCTTGAACAAAATGCATTTTGATTAGCCCATCAAAATGCAAATACTTATTAATTCTCAAAATTTTTACTAACCTAAATAAAATGGACAATAATTTTTGTAGCAATTTCCAATAATTAGCTTTTAAATTTTCAGTTGCAGTGGAATACCACCCCTTGAATTAACATACAGAGTTATCATGTACCATGTCAGCATTTCTTAAAAAGCTTCCCACAATAGACATAGGGATAATTCTTTAAGTTTATCTCAGTGTTAACTTATTCTTCTCTACCAATAACTTCAAACCATTATTTTGTCAATCAAAAATATTTATATATTTTTATAGAAATTTCCCTTAGGTACTTTTACATAGTTTGGGCCCCTGATTTATTATCTGTCTTTCCCACTTCAAATGTAATATTCCCTACAATGATCTTAATACCTGGGGCATGCCTAATATTTAAAAAATGAAATTCAAGAGCATGTGATTAAGCAAGATTACGATGTCATGCAAACTATGTCTTCCTTTGATTATCAGTTACAACACTAAGTAGGGGCAGGTTTCTGGGTTGGTGGTTATGATGCCTAGGAAGGAATCCACATTTCTTACTACTTTGATTACCAGCTTTAGCTCCAGATTCTGGATTCCCATCAGTGCAGACCCAGAAAAAGAGCAGGTGATGGTTAAATACTTGAGTCTTTGCCAAACAAATAAGAGAACTACATTGAGTTCCTGGCTTCTTTTGCTGGCCCTGGGCTGTTGTAGAAATTTGGGTAGTGCACCAGCAGTTTCAAATTCTCTGTTCCTCACTCCATATCAGAATTTTAAAAGTTTAAAAATAGGGGGCCGGCACCATGGTTCAGTAGGTTAATCCTCCGCCTGTGGCGCTGCATCCCATTTGGGTGCCAGTTCTATTCCCAGCTGCTCCTCTTCCAATCCAGCTCTCTTTGTGGCCTGGGAAAGCAGTAGAAGATGGCACAAGTCCTTGGGCCCCTGCACCCACATGGGAGACGAGGAAGTGGCACCTGGCTCCTGGCTTCAGATCAGCACAGCTCTGATTGTTGCGACCACCTGGAGAGTGAACCAACAGATGGAAGACCTTTCTCTCTATCTCTCTCACTGTCTATTACTCTACCTGTTAAATAAAAATAAAATTAAATTAAATTTTAAAAAAATGGGGCCAGCGCTGTGACATAGTGGGTAAAGTCACTTCCTGTAGTGCTGGCATCCCATATGGGCACTGGTTTGAGACCTGGCTACTCCTCTTCTGACCCAGCTCCATGCTATGGCCTGAGAAAGCAGTGGAGGATGGCCTGAGTGCTTGGACTCCTGCACCCACGTGGGAGACCTGGAAAAAGCTCCTGGTTCCTGGCTTGGGATTGGCGCAGCTCCAGCCATTGCAGCCAATTGGGGAGTGAACCAGCGAATGGAAGACCTTTCCCTCTCTCCCTTTCCTTCTCTCTCTGTGTAACTCTGACTTTCAAATAAATGAATATTTAAAAAAACTGAATAAACTATAGAGCTAATACTTGGGTCTTATTTTGGGGAATATTTATCATTAAATAAAACAGCCTGGATTTAACTGCTTCAAAAATTCAACCAACTGTTAACTGATACTTAATTTTATTATAATACACTTTGATAAATTATTCTGAATTTGTCACTAAAGTAAAGGAACAAATAAAGGAACAATATGTTTGTTAGTCACATTTAGGAACAGGAATTTTACTACTGTGCTTAATTTCACTCTGTTTAATTTTTATCCCTTTAATGTATCTATTTCACCATTTTAAAATTTATAATGATATCTTTGTAAATGAAGAAACACAATGTTGTCAAATAATATTCTTTGTTCTTTATTAAAAATTTTCACACCCTAACAAAGCTATTTTAGCTCTGAACACACTAGCAGCTGTTGTTCTGTCCTTCACTTAGGTCAGGAGACTCAGGGAACCCGAGACTGAAGCTTCCTGCCTGTACTTACATTTTCTGCCTCTCATCTTTGTCAATCTTCAGTTCATAATATGTGCCCTTCATGGTTATATCAACTTAAAGATCCAAGTGAAACATCTAAAGTGTTCAATTTGAATACATATAACAATACAGCAGTAGTTAAAATTGCATGTACCATATAAAAAACCATGAGGCTTAAAGTATCACCCCATTAGGAAAGCCCAATTAAAAAGCATGGCTCTTTCACTCTTCCCTGACGGTCATTAGAGGAAAAGTTTGACAGAGTGAAATTCTGGTCTGAACTATCTGTGTGGCATATTTATAAAGGAACCCTGATTCTTTCCATATTATCACAAAATCCAAAGTTTTTTCTTGGCTATCATTAAAGTTTTCATAATTATATAACCATATATTATATTAAAATTTTATAAAAGAGTTTTTACTTTTCAGTGAATGTGTTTGGAGTCATTAGCTGGGCTGCAGCATCTCTCCATATTAGCTTGCTTTTCTTGTCTCCACACAGTCTACTGTCAATTTTCCAAAATCTGTAGATGTTCTCTTCCAAGGCTAACACCTGTCTGACTGCTATTTCCTGCTCTCAAAAACAAGTCTTCTTTTGGTTTTGGAAGTGGACTTTTGTGCTACTGATTGAGAATGCTTATATGACCTAGTTTAATTTATAAGGACTTGAAAATCATCAAACATCATAAGAATGGGAGAGAGAGAACCACCGAGAACAGAACTGGAATCTATCCACAGAGATAGCTGTTGCTAGTTAGAAGACAACAAGTAAATGCAGAGAGAGATACAGAAAAAAGAATAGACAAGTGAAAACTAAAATTTAACCTTTTTCTCAAATAGAATTCTTAGGGACAATGGAAGAAAAGACAACTGAAGCATCATTTTTTTTCAAATCTTCCACTTTTTGCCTAAATAAAATTTCTTTTCTTGCCTCTAAATATCTAGAGAATGATATTGATACTTGGCAATTTCTAAGAATATGAATGCCTAACTTCAATCTTTTTAGAAACCCCACATAATAAACTGATTTCATTGATATTTAGTATAGACACCATATCATATACTTCTTATGATTTTTATAAGTTATTTTAAGGTAATATTCAATTCTTATATTTTTTATAATTTGCAGTGATTGTTTTTTCAAAAAATTCTTACTCTCATGTATCCCACTTCAAATGAAGATTGAAGACATTTATCATAGTAAGAAAGGAATTTAACATCTATTCAGCTTATGCATATTTGTGCTTATGATCATTCCCTGAATTAGGTCATCAAACTATTTAGTGGCTCTCTATCACCATTTTATTATTTTATTATTTTATTTGACAGATAGAAAGATACACACACACACACACACAGAAAAAGAGAGAGAGACAGAGAGAGAGTCCATCTTTTGGTTCATTTGACAAATGTCTGCAACAGCCAGGACTGGGCTAGGTTGAAACTGGGAGAAGGGCATCACATCCATGTCTCCCATGTAGGTGGGAGGAACCCATTTCCTTGAGTCATCGTGACTATTCCCCAGGGTCTGGAGTTAGGAGCTTGGGCCCGGGATGGAACTCAGGTACTGTGATGTAGAACATGGGCATCTCAACAACAATACTAAAAGCTGCCTACTATTCCTTTTAACAAGCAGATGCCACATAAGCAGGTGTGTCTCACATCATGTTCCACAGAAACAAAATCTGAGACAAGGAAACACATATCAGTGATTCTGAGGCAGCACTCAGGAACAATATTTAAATGGTGCATGACACACACATAGAAAAGAGACTAAGTGAACCTGTGGGATTAAGTGAAGGCGACTTTCCTTTATATCATGAGTAGTTCCAGAGCTCAAGCTACAACAAAGAGTTCTTCCTACAATATAAGGGAACTGAGTGCCTTGTTGACTGGAAGCCACCCTGTTGCGAGGAAGGGCTATATCCCCCATGGGTTGCCCATGACAATTCCCAATAGCCATGTGCAAACTATAGGAAAGGGTACAAGTAGAGCCATTAGCTTTCAACACCTTTAGCAGCTAGTACTGGGAGTAAGAAACAGATAATAAGAGTTTGTAGAGGGAATCATAATTTCCTCTACAAGGAAGTTACCCAAGTAGTGAGCAGTAACTGAAGTTGCAAAAGACTTCAGAGTTGTTTTCCTTAAAGGTCATGATTACACCAATGAGCAATTTGCATTGTTGAAGATAGAGCAGCAATCATTTAGCACTATAAACAGCAGATGAATAGAACCACGAAGTGCCAGAATCTTGTTTCGAATATTATCTTTTATATTCATTCATGATTTCCCCTGTGTCCTGAATAATCTGATATTAACTAAACATCAAAGAAAGTAATCAATATTTTATCCATAAAACTAGGGGAGATAAAAACAGGGTCATGCACAGTTGTCTAAACATACTTTAATCACAGGTATCAAGTTAAATTAGAAATATCTTCTGGTATCAGACATCTGATCCTTAAGCTGGAGATGGAATCATGCCAGCATTTTATTAAATATTTTCCTTACTACAACCAAATAATCTGTATATCTTGTCTTTGCAGTAACTGTCTTCCAAAGAAATTGCTTATGTAATAAATGTCTTTGATCAAACTTTAACCATTAACTTGTAAAATAAAATATATATTCACCTTGTCAGTACAAGGTGAATAAATCCACAACATCAAAACTTAATACAGACAATATATTCAAATACTCAACTCAGCCAAAATGCAAACAAGAGAGTATGAAAGAGAACAACAGAATCTCATTTCTTTGTTGCTCAAATACAAGTTCTCCCGGGAAAGGGTTGTACTGTTTTGAAGTTGAATGAACTATCAAGCTCGAATTCCATGTGTGTGTATGTGCAAGTGTGCATGCAAGTCTATGTGTGTGTGTGTGTCATTTTAAAAGCTAAGTTTGATTATGTTGCTGCTACCAAGGGAGTGGAATAGATAAATCATGTGCATAATGCGCTCACGGTGCACTCCAGTGCGTTAAGTCTGTTTTCCCTTATTATGTTATTATGGCTTAGTTTTGAATGGGCAATTTAATCGAAGTTTAAAAAAATTGAACGTAGTGAATGCCCTGCATATAGAGCTCTCTCCAGTTTCACAACATAAAGCTATTTAGCATAGGTGTTTCTGTAACTGTGATAACAGTGCCAGGTTGGATTTTGTTTATGGTGCCATGGGGATTCACCGCAGCCAGCAGCACAGCACACAAGGCACATCTGGCATGGTGGGAAGGGAGAGAAGAATTTCACTCATCCACTACTAACATGTTTGCTAGCGTAAATCTGCCTCGGGTTTTTTCCCTCTCCAGAGGTAATTTTCTTTTCTACACAAAATGTAAGTGGGTCTGCCGACCCATTTCTTGAAGAACCAAGGGTTTCAAACTGAGAATTCTAATTTAGATCAATTAGTCTATTTATTTGTGAGCAATATGACCATTACATAATGTTTTTACTCAATTCCCTGGTTTAACTGTGGTTTATTTCTCAAATTTCATACGCTCGGATCTCCTTCATGAATTATCTATGATGAGTTAACACTGGAATTCTTGTGTGTTTGTAAATAAACAACAATTCAAAATCATGTTGTAAGTCAATATTTTCTCAGTCTGAAGAACAGACTGTGAAACATGACAGAATCATTGTACAGCTAGTCCACTATCGCAGCTATCTCAGTGACCAAAAGGTACATTTTCATGTTTACTGCTACTGTCTGGCTTAATTTTTGAGTTTGATTCTTAAAAAAAAGGACTTCAACTGTCAGTTCAAAGAAGACATCTTCCCTAGAGACATATTTAGTTTGAATTTATAGTGTCTTAAAAGTTGCCAATATTATTTAAAAGTTTAAAGATTTCAGATAAACATGCAAAACTATGGCTGCTCTCTGGAAAAACTAAAATGCCAAAAGCAATAGACCCTGCTTTTAACCTGGCAACAACTGGCTGCAGTTGAATAACATCCTTTTACTTTAGCTGGTATTGTCCACCATAATCTCCAGTTGCACAGAAACCATTTTTTTTTTAATTTTTGTTTAAATATTATGAGACCTATAATGGAGATCTGAGTTTAGGAATACTGCCCAGATATTATTTATTATTAGTGATACTTTATTTGTTTTTACTTTTCAGAGTCTAAGTATCCTCTAATTTAATCATGATTTTTTCTGGTCAAGATTCCAAGACAAGTAAATGAATATTGTATTCAAAAAGTAAGAAATAACTCTGTTTTTCTTTTAATTCTCATACAATTATACATATTGTTCATTATAAAAATAATATAAAAATCAATCTGAAAACATTAAAAATAGTTTCATGAAAATTTTTGATGTAATGTATTCCAGATTATTTGTACATGAAGAGGATACATTTAAATTCAGTTTAAATTACCAGCTAAGTATTTATGTATATACTCATATAAATAAGTATTTTTATTCATTTTCTTTTTTTTTAACTATTATTTAATGAATATAAATTTCCAAAGTACGACTTATGGATTACAATGGCTTCCCCCCCATACCGTCCTTCCCACCCACAACCCTCCCCTTTCCCACTCCCTCTCCCCTTCCATTCACATCAAGATTCATTTTCGATTATCTTAATATACAGAAGATCAGCTTAGTATACATTGAGTATGGATTTCAACAGTTTGTTCCCACACAGAAACATAAAGTGAAAAATAATAGATGATTTTTTTAGATGATGATGAAATCAGATCAGACCTATTGTCATGTTTAATCCCAGTGAGAGTCAAGTTGGGAATTGATAATTTCTTTTTTTTTTTTTTTTACAGAGGATCAGTTTAGTATGCATTAAGTAAGGATTTCAACAGTTTGCACCCCCATAGAAACACAAAGTGAAATATATTGCTTGAGTACTCGTTATAGCATTAAATCTCAATACACAGCACATTAAGGACAGAGATCCTACATGAGGAGTAAGTGTACAGTGACTCCTGTTGTTGACTTTACCAATTGACACTCCTGTCTATGGCATCAGTAATCTCCCTATGCTCCAGTCATGAGTTTCCAAGGCTATGGAAGCCCTCTGAGTTCTCCGACTCTTATCTTGTTTAGACAAGGTCATAGTCAAAGTGGAGGTTCTCTCCTCCCTTCAGAGAAAGGTACCTCCTTCTTTGATGACCTGTTCTTTCCACTGGGATCTCACTCGCAGAGATCTTTTGCCAGAGTGTCTTGGCTTTCCATGCCTGAAATACTCTCATGAGCTTTTCAGCCAGCTCCGAATGCCTTAAGGGCTGATTCTGAGGCCAGAGTGCTATTTAGGACATCTGCCATTCTATGAGTCTGCTGAGTATCTCACTTCCCATGTTGGATCACTCTCCCCTTTATTTACTCCATCGGTTAGTATTAGCAGGTACTAGACTTGTCTATGTGCTCCCTTTGACTCCCAGTCCCTCCACCATGACCAACTGTGAACTGAAACTGATCACCTGGAACAGTGAGATGGCATTGGTACATGTCACCTCGATGGGATTGAATTGGAATCCCCTGGTATGCTTCCAACTCCACCACTTGGGGCAAGTCAGCCTGAGCATGTCCCAAATTATACATCTCTTCCCTCTCCCATTCCCACTCCCATGTTCAACAGGGATCACATTTCAGTTAATTTTCAACACTTAAGAATAACTGTGCATCAATTACAGATCTAAACCAGTCATATTAAGTAGAACAGATAAAAAAACTACTAAGAGGGATAATGTATTTAGTTGTTCATTAACAGTCAGGGCTATGCTGATCAAGCCACCGTTTCCCACAGTGTCTACCTCACTCCAACAGGTTTCCCTCTTGGTGTTCAGTCAGTCGTCACCGATCAGGGAGAACATATATACATATGGTTTTTATTCATTTTCTAAATATTTTTTAATTTTAATGTGAGTATAATCTGATTACTTGAAATATTTATTTATACCAAAAATATGAACATATTTAATGCCAAAAATACATGTCTGTATTATCATTTTATTTTATTTTTAAGATTTATTTATTTATCTGAAAAGCAGAGTTACAGAGGAGCAGAGGCAAACAGAGAGAGAACGGTCTTCCATCCACCCAAATGGCCACTACAGCTAGAGCTGAGCCAATCTGAGGCCAGAAGCCAGGCGTTTCTTCTGGGTCTCTCACAAGGGTGCAGGGGCCCAAGGACTCACGTCATCTTCTAATGCTTTCACAGGCCATAGTAGAGAGAGCTGGATCAGAAGTGGAGCAGCCAGGACGAACCGGTGTCCATATGGGATGCCAGCACTACAAGCAGTGACTTTACCCGCTATGCCACAGCACCGGGCCCAATATTATAATTTAAATAGTTGTATAATATTCTGCTTCATGAAAATTAAAATGATAATTACTTCAAGTGATGTTAACATTACAGATACTTTGAATCTGTGGATCTGGACACCAAGAAAGCAAAAATTTCTCCCCCACGCTCAATTATTACTTGATAGTAAGTTATTTTTGTATTTTTATTCATTATTTTTATTTTTAGCTGATAAAATTGTACATATTTATTGGATGTCACATGATGTTTTTTTGCCTGCATACATTGTGAAATGCTCAAATAAGTATAAACATATTTATTCACTCAAATGTTCATCATTTTCTAATGGTACACATGTTTGGTAGAGATCTTTTCTTCTGACTTTAAAAATACACATACAGACCATTATCATTAAGTCATTTAACACCAAAACTTATTTCTTCTAACTATGAATTGGTACCTGTTTAAATTTTAAAAGATGAATCGCTGGATGAAAAATTTTAAGACTGTAATGCTTTATATCAAGTTCCTCCCAGAAATAATGATTCATATCTTTATAAACAGCATGTGAGGAAACCTGTTTCCTCTCACCACATACTGATGTTAAATTTCTATTACGAGAAATGTATCACCTTCGTGAGGTTTGTAAAATACAGAAAACCAATTTGTTAATAACGGTTCCACATTTTATTATTATTATTATTTTAGCACAGAGATGTACCCTTAAAGTCTCTGGGGTCTAATCATTCTACAGTATCAGTGCTACAGCAGGACACTGGATGCCCACGAACATGAGTTCTATGCATTAAGTAAGGATTTCAACAGTTTGCACCCCCATAGAAACACAAAGTGAAATATATTGCTTGAGTACTCGTTATAGCATTAAATCTCAATGTACAGCACATTAAGGATAGAGATCCTACATGAGGAGTAAGTGTACAGTGACTCCTGTTGTTGACTTTACCAATTGACACTCCTGTCTATGGCATCAGTAATCTCCCTATGCTCCAGTCATGAGTTTCCAAGGCTATGAGTTTTAAGTCTAGTATTACTGCTTATTAGCACAGCTCCAGACTGCTTATTTTGTCTCTGTATTATTCATTTGGAAGAGAAGCAATCTTAGAACCAAGAGTAAACAAAATAGGAAAATGTTATAATATAAGACATATTCATGAATCATGCAATTTAATTATTGATGAGGTAGTTGTATGTTAAGATTATTTTGTCTCTCTGAATCAATATTTTTCAGTTATATTATTAGCAGGTAAAAGTTGGATTCAAACCAAAATCTCCATGCTTAAGAAGCCAGTTATATAAGTAATTTCTGCCTCTGTGAATTGAAGATTCTCCTTGTAACATGTACGATTCTACTTTTAACTCCAAAACAACTTCAACAAAATCTAAAAGATCTCAAAGTGAGATTTGTAATTGATTATGAGAGGTCTGTCATGTACTAGTGATACTTCCTACTTAATTTCAACTAATAATTAATTACTTATTTTATGTTAATTCATAAAATACAAAATATTCTTAAAACTGTATTAAACAATTGTTAAAAAACAAGCCTTCTAATCTCCATATTTGAAAATATACTCAAAACTTTAGAATGATAAATGTAAACTAATTAATGGTTCTTTGAAAAAAAGGAAGATAAAGGTAATCAAATCTAGAATAACGACATTCTTTAGAAAGTGAAGAAGATAAGTTTGCATTACAAAATTACATATCCAGAGTCAGCATAGTGGTGCAGTGCATGAAGCCACTGATGAGATTCTAGAGTACTCTTTTTATTTTATTTTATTTTTTTATTTAGTAAATATAAATTTTCAAAGTACAGTTAATGGATCACAATGGCTTCCCCCCCCATAATTTCCCTCCCACTCACACCCCTCCCATCTCCTGACCCTCTCCCATTCCATTCACATCAAGATTCATTTTCAATTATCTTTATATACAGAAGATCGATTCAGTATATATTAAGTAGAGATTTCATCAGTTTGCACCCACACAGAAACACAAAGTGTAAAATATTGTTTCAGTACTAGTTATAGCATTACTTCACATTGGAAAACACACTAAGGACAGATCCCACATGAGAAGTAAGTACACAATTTGACACCCTTGTTTATGGAGTCAGTAATCTCCCTAGGCTCTAGTCATGAGTTGCCAAGGCTATGGAAGCCTTTTGAGTTCGCTGACTTCGATCTTGTTCGGACAGGGTCATAGTCAAAGTGGAAGTTCTCTCCTCCCTTCAGAGAAAGGTACTTCCTTCTTTGAAGGCCCCATTCTTACCACTGGGATCTCACTCGCAGAGATCTTCCATTTAGGTCATTTAGCTCTTCTTTTTTTTTTTTTTTTTCCCCAGGTTGTCTTGGCTTTCCATGCCTAAAATACTCTCATGGGCTCTTCAGCCAGATCCGAATGCCTTAAGGACTGATTCTGAGGCCAGAGTGCTGTTTAGGACATCTGCCATTCTATGAGTCTGCTGTGTATCCTGTTTCCCATGATGGATAGTTCTCTCCCTTTTTGATTCTATCAGCTAGTGTTAGCAGACACTAGACTTGTTTGTGTGATCCCTTTGACTCTTAGACCTATCAGTGTGATCAATTGTGAACCGAAATTGATCACTTGGACTAGTGAGATGGCATTGGTACATGCCACCTTGATGGGATTGTATTGGAATCCCCTGTCACGTTTCCAACTCCACCATTTGGTGCAAGTCTGATTGAGCATGTCCCAAATTGTACATCTCCTCCCTCTCTTATTCCCACTCTTATATTTAACAGAGATCACTTTTCAGTTAAAATTTAAACACCTAAGAATAATTGTGTGCTAATTACAGAGTTCAACCAATAGCACTAGAACAAAACAAAGAAAAAATACTAAAAGGGATAAAGTATTACATTGTACATCAACAGTCAGGACAAGAGCTGATCAAGTCACTGTTTCTCATAATGTCCATTTCACTTCAACAGTTTGCCCCTTTGGTGCTCAGTTAGTTGTCACCGATCAGGGAGAACATATGATATTTGTCCATTTGGGACTGGCTTAATTCATTAAGCATAATGTTTTCCAGATTTCTCCATTTTGTTGCGATAACCGGATTTTGTTGTTTTTGACTGCTGTATAGTATTCTATAGAGTACAAGTCCCATAATTTCTTTATCTAGTCTACTGTTGATGGGCATTTGGGTTGGTTCCAGGTCTTAGCTATTGTGAATTGAGCTGCAATAAACATTAATGTGCAGACTGCTTTTTTGTTTGCCAATTTCATTTCCTTTGGGTAAATTCCAAGGAGTGGGATGGCTGGGTTGTATGGTAGGGTTAAATTCAGGTTTCTGAGGAATCTGCTGACTGACTTCCATAGTGTCTTAACCAATTTGCATTCCCACCAACAGTGGGATAGTGTCCCTTTTTCTCACATCCTCTGCAGCATCTGTTGTTGATACATTTCTGAATGTGAGCCATTCTAACCGGGGTGAGGTGAAACCTCATTGTGGATTTGATTTGCATTTCCCTGATTGCTAGTGCTCTTGAACATTTTTTCATGTGTCTGTTAGCCCTTTGGATTCCTCTTTTGAAAAATATCTATTGAGGTCCTTGGCCCATCTCTTATGTGGTTGGTTTGTTTTGTTGTTGTGGAGTTTCTTGATTTCTTTGTAGATTCTGGTTATCAACCCTTTATCTGTTGCATAGTTTGCAAATATTTTTCTCATTCTGTTGGTTGCCTTTCCTGACTGTTTCTTTTGAAGTACAGAAACTTCTCAATTTAATGCAATCCCAAATGCTAATTTTGGCTTTGACTGCCTGTGCTTCAGGGGTATTTCCCAAGAAGTCTTTGACAGTACCTATATCTTGCAGGGTTTCTCCAATGCTCTCTAATAATTTGATGGTGTCAGGTCATAGATTTAAGTCCTTAATCCATGTTGAGTGAATGTTTGTGTAAGGTGAAAGGTAGGGTTCTTGTTTAACGATTCAAGAAATTAGAAAGGCACCAAATAGATGAGCTTTCACTGCATCTCAAGGATCTAGAAAATCTGCAGCAAACCAGACCCAAATCTAGTAAGAGAAGAGAAACAATTAAAATCAGAGAAGAAATTAACAGGATTGAATCCAAAAAAGCACTACAAAAAATCAGCCAAGCAAGAAGCTGGTTTTTTGAAAAAATAAACAAAATTGACACCCCATTGGCCCAACTAACTAAAAAAAGAAGAGAAAAAACCCAAATCAATAAAATCAGAGATGAAAAAGGAAACGTAACAACAGACATCCCAGAAATAAAAAGAATCATCAGAAATTACTACAAGGACTTGTATGCCAGCAAACAGGGAAACCTATCAGAAATGGATAGATTCCTGGACACATGCAACCTACCTAAATTGAACCAGAAAGACATGGAAAACTTAAACAGACTGATAACTGAGACAGAAATTGATAGAGTAATAAAGGCCCTCCCAACAAAGAAAAGCCCAGGACCAGATGGATTCACTGCTGAATTCTACCAGACATTTAAAGAGAACTAACTCCAATTCTTCTCAAACTATTCAGAACAATCAAAAAAGAGGGAATCCTCCCAAATTCTTTCTATGAAGCTAGCATCACCGAAATACCTAAGCTGGAAAAAGATGCAGCATTGAAAGAGAATTACAGACCAATATCCCTGATGAACATAGATGCAAAAATCCTCAATAAAATTCTCGCCAATAGAATGCAACAACACATCAGAAAGATCATCCACCCAGACCAAGTGGGATTTATCCCTGGCATGCAGGGATGGTTCAATGTGCACAAAACAATCAACATGATACACCACATTAACAGACTGCAGAAGAAAAACCATATGGTTATCTCAATAGATGCCGAGAAAGCATTTGATAAAATACAACACCCGTTCATGATGAAAACTCTAAGCAAACTGGGTTTGGAAGGAACATTCCTCAATACAATCAAAGCAATCTATGAAAAACCCACAGCCAACATCCTATTGAATGGGGAAAAGTTGGAAGCATTTCCACTGAGATCTGGAACCAGACAGGGATGCCCACTCTCACCACTGCTATTCAATAGAGTTCTGGAGGTTCTAGCCAGAGCTATTAGGCAAGAAAAAGAAATTAAAGGGATACAAATTGGGAAGGAAGAACTCAAACTATCCCTCTTTGCAGATGACATGATTCTTTATTTAGGGGACCCAAAGAACTCTACTAAGAGACTATTGGAACTCATAGAAGAGTTTGGCAAAGTAGCAGGGTATAAAATCAATGCACAAAAATCAACAGCCTTTGTATACACAGACAATGCCATGGCTGAGGAAGAACTTCTAAGATCAATCCCATTCACAATAGCTACAAAAACAATCAAATACCTTGGAATAAACTTAACCAAGGACGTTAAAGATCTCTACGATGAAAATTACAAAACCTTAAAGAAAGAAATAGAAGAGGATACCAAGAAATGGAAAAATCTTCCATGCTCATGGATTGGAAGAATCAATATCATCAAAATGTCCATTCTCCCAAAAGCAATTTACAGATTCAATGCAATACCAATCAAGATACCGAAGACCTTTTTCTCAGATCTGGAAAAAATGGTGCTGAAATTTATATGGAGGCACAAGAGACCTCGAATAGCTAAAGCAATCTTGTACAACAAAAACAAAGCCAGAGGCATCACAATACCAGATTTCAGGACATACTACAGGGCAGTTGTAATTAAAACAGCATGGTACTGGTACAGAAACAGATGGATAGACCAATGGAACAGAATTGAAACACCAGAAATCAACCCAAACATCTACAGCCAACTTATATTTGATCAAGGATCTAAAACTAATTCCTGGAGCAAGGACAGTCTATTCAACAAATGGTGCTGGGAAAATTGGATTTCCACGTGCAGAATCATGAAGCAAGACCCCTACCTTACACCTTACACAAAAATCCACTCAACATGGATTAAAGACCTAAATCTACGACCTGACACCATCAAGTTACTAGAGAACATTGGAGAAACCCTTCAAGATATTGGCACAGGCAAAGAATTTCTGGAAAAGACCCGGGAGGCACAGGCAGTCAAAGCCAAAATTAACTATTGGGATTGCATCAAATTGAGAAGTTTCTGTACTTCAAAAGAAACAGTCAGGAGAGTGAAAAGACAACCGACAGAATGGGAAAAAAATATTTGCAAACTATGCAACAGACAAAGGGTTAATAACCAGAATCTACAAAGAGATCAAGAAACTCCACAAAAACAAAACCAACAACCCACTTAAGAGATGGGCCAAGGACCTCAATAGACATTTTTCAAAACAGGAAATCCAAATGGCCAACAGGCACATGAAAAAATGTTCAAGGTCATTAGCAATCAGGGAAATGCAAATCAAAACCACAATGAGGTTTCACCTCACCCCGGTTAGAATGGCTCACATGCAGAAATCTACCAACAACAGATGCTGGCGAGGATGTGGGGAAAAAGGGACACTAACCCACTGTTGGTGGGAATGCAAACTGGTCAAGCCACTATGGAAGTCAGTCTGGAGATCCCTCAGAAACCTGAAGATAACCCTACCGTTCGACCCAGCCATCCCACTCCTTGGAATTTACCCAAAGGAATTTAAATTGGCAAACAAAAAAGAGGTCTGCACCCTAATGTTTATTGCAGCTCAATTCACAATAGCTAAGACCTGGAACCAACCTAAATGCCCATTAATGATAGACTGGATAAAGAAATTATGGGATATGTACTCTTTAGAATACTATAGCGCAGTAAGAAACAACGAAATCCAGTCATTTGCAACAAAATGGAGGAATCTGGAACACATCATGCTGAGTGAAATAAGCCAGTCCCAAAGGGACAAATACCATATGTTCTCCCTGATCGGTGACGACTGACTGAACACCAAGAGGGAAACCTGTTGGAGTGAGGTGGACACTATGGGAAATGGTGGCTTGATCAGCATAGCCCTGACTATTAATGAACAACTAAATACATTATCCCTCTTAGTAGTTTTTTTATCTGTTCTACTTAATATGACTGGTTTAGATCTGTAATTGATGCACAGTTATTCTTAAGTGTTGAAAATTAACTGAAATGTGATCCCTGTTGAACATGGTGGTGGGAATGGGAGAGGGAAGAGATGTATAATTTGGGACATGCTCAGGCTGACTTGCCCCAAGTGGTGGAGTTGGAAGCATACCAGGGGATTCCAATTCAATCCCATCGAGGTGGCATGTACCAATGCCATCTCACTGTTCCAGGTGATCAGTTTCAGTTCACAGTTGGTCATGGTGGAGGGACTGGGAGTCAAAGGGAGCACATAGACAAGTCTAGTACCTGCTAACGCTAACTGATGGAGTAAATAAAGGGGAGAGTGATCCAACATGGGAAGTGAGATACTCAGCAGACTCATAGAATGGCAGATGTCCTAAATAGCACTCTGGCCTCAGAATCAGCCCTTAAGGCATTCGGAGCTGGCTGAAAAGCTCATGAGAGTATTTCAGGCATGGAAAGCCAAGACACTCTGGCAAAAGATCTCTGCGAGTGAGATCCCAGTGGAAAGAACAGGTCATCAAAGAAGGAGGTACCTTTCTCTGAAGGGAGGAGAGAACCTCCACTTTGACTATGACCTTGTCTAAACAAGATAAGAGTCGGAGAACTCAGAGGGCTTCCATAGCCTTGGAAACTCATGACTGGAGCATAGGGAGATTACTGATGCCATAGACAGGAGTGTCAATTGGTAAAGTCAACAACAGGAGTCACTGTGCACTTACTCCTCATGTAGGATCTCTATCCTTAATGTGTTGTACATTGAGATTTAATGCTATAACGAGTACTCAAACAATATATTTCACTTTGTGTTTCTATGGGGGTGCAAACTGTTGAAATCCTTACTTAATGCATACTAAACTGATCCTCTGTAAAAAAAAAAAAAAAAAAAAAAAAAAAAGAAATTATCAATTCCCAACTTGACTCTCACTGGGATTAAACATGACAATAGGTCTGCTCTGATTTCATCATCATTTAAAAAAATCATCTATTATTTTTCACTTTATGTTTCTGTGTGGGAGCAAACTGTTGAAATCCATACTTAATGTATACTAAGCTGATCTTCTGTATATTAAGATAATCGAAAATGAATCTTGATGTGAATGGAAGGGGAGAGGGAGTGGGAAAGGGGAGGGTTGTGGGTGGGAGGGACGGTATGTGGGGGAAGCCATTGTAATCCATAAGTCGTACTTTGGAAATTTATATGCATTAAATAAAAGTTTAAAAAAAAACAAAAAAACAAAAAACAAAAACAAATTGGGAAGGAAGAACTCAAATTATCCCTCTTTGCAGATGATATGATTCTTTATTTAGGGGATCCAAAGAACTCTACTAAGAGACTATTGGAACTCATAGAGGAGTTTGGCAAAGTAGCGGGATATAAAATCAATGCACAAAAATCAACAGCCTTTGTATACCCAGACAATGCCACGGCTGAGTAAGAACTTCTAAGAGCAATCCAATTCACAATAGCTATAAAACAATCTAATACCTTGGAATAAACTTAACCAAGGACGTTAAAGATCTCTACGATGAAAATTACAAAACCTTAAAGAAAGAAATAGAAGAGGATATCAAAAAATGGAAAAATCTTCCATGCTCATGGATTGGAAGAATCAATATTATCAAAATGTCCATTCTCCCAAAAGCAATTTACAGATTCAATGCAATACCAATCAAGATACTGAAGACATTCCTCTGAGACCTGGAAAAAATGATGCTGAAATTCACATGGAGACACAGGAGACCTCGAATAGCTAAGGCAATCTTGTACAACAAAAACAAAGCTGGAGGCATCACAATACCAGATTTCAGGACATACTACAGGGCAGTTCTTATCAAAACAGCATGGTATTGGTACAGAAACAGATGGATAGACCAATGGAACAGAATTGAAACACCAGAAATCAACCCAAACATCTACAGCCAACTGATATTTGACCAAGGATCTAAAACCAATCCCTGGAGTAAGGACAGTCTATTCAATTAATAAAATAAATTCTTTAAAAAAAGAACAAAATCTCTGATTAATTTCATAGCCTCTAGTCATACATGATTGTTTGAACTGCAAAGTTATATATTCTTTAAAGTATAAAGTTGAATTAAAATTTACTTTCATAAGTTCATTTACTACACTTCAAATGTTCAATAGTCATTATAGCAAGTGTCTACTGGACATTGCATGTATTGAAGATTTTTTCAGAATTGCACACAGTGCTTCATCAAAACATAAAATCACACTTACTAGAGTAAAAGTATCACATAGTTTGTAAATATACTGTCAATACAACATCTCTATGGTATGTTCCTCAAATGCTCATCTACTGGAAGCTTGATCCATAGTGTGTTGATGTTAAGGTGATTTTAAAGTTGTAAAGTTTCTGGCTGGTGTAGTGGCGTAACAGACATCTTTGACTCCAGCATCCCCTGTTGGCAACAGTTTGTGTCCTGGGTTGCTCCACTTCCAATCCAGCTCCCTGCTAATGGCTTGGAAAAAGAAGCAGAAGATGGACCAAGTATTTGGGTGGCAGCAACCCATGTGGGAGATGTAGTTGAAGATCCTGTTTTGGTCTGACTGAACCCTTGCCATTGCAACCATCTGGGGAGTGAACCAACAGATGGAAGGTCTGTCTCTTCGTGTCTCCTCTCTCTGTATCTCTGTCTTTCAGATAAATAAATCTTTAAATAATTAGCTGAAACCTAAGAAGTGGAGCCAAGTGGAAGGTAATTAGGACATGGGGGACTCTCTCATCATGAATGGATTAGTGGTGTCCAATAGGAATGGATCAGGTTTTTAGAAGTAGAATACTGCTCACAGGGCGGCTTGTTACCAAAATGACAAGTCTGGGGCCTCCGTTATTTCTTGCTTCTTCACTTGCACACATGGCCCTTCTGTATAAGACCAGTTGGCTTTTTGTATCTTTTCCATGGTATGATGTAGACAGAGCTCTTGCTAGGATGCCTGGCAGGTCAAGCTGCCACCTGTGATGCCATCATTCCATATGGGCACCAGTTCCAGTCTTGAATGCTCTACTTCTGATCCCTGTTAATGGCCTGGGAAAGCAGTGGAACATGGCCCAAGTGTTTTGGCCCCTGCTACCCCTGTGGGAGATCTTGAAGAAGCTTTTGGCTCCTGGCTCAGCCCTGGCCATTGAGGCCATCTAGAGAGTGAACCAGTGAAAGGAAGATATTCTCTCTCTCTCTCTCTCTCTCTCTCTCTCTCTCTCTTGTTCTCTACTTATCTATGTCCCTCTCTCTCTCACACACACACATACACACACATATTCTGACTTTCAAACTGATAAATATATACGTCTTAAAAAATTAAAAATAGTCTAAATAAAATTTATAAAAGCGGTAGACATAATCAGGTACACAAATTAAATAAATAGATTAGGGTAGATAGATAAAGATATATAGAGTTACAGGGAATAGATACAAATGATGATTGACAGATATATAGATAGATGTTAGGTGATAGATGGATATATATATATATATATATATATACACACACACACAGGATTACAGTGAAGAGTTGTTTTCTGAATTAAATAAGATTGAATAATTAAATAATAATTCATTTGAAATGTGATTGGTAAAATATACCTACTCACAAATGGTGATTGCTTTTGATATTATTCAGTGCATATAACTAAAATAAAATTAATGAAATGCTGATGCCTAATGCAAGGATAATTCAAGGTAACTTATTCTAGACCTAAAGATCCATTGCCATCTGAGAACAAACATGATATTAATATCCATAATATTTTGTGGGTAGACAGCTCAAGACTATTTGCATATGACACTTGTATGAAAGATTGTGCATTGGAAGGCAGGAAATGTTGGGAACAGCTTTTATTCAATACTGGTTTCAGTAGCTATTTCAGTACTGAGGATGGGCTAATTTATACTGACTTCATGAAAACTTAAGTTTCTACTTAAAGACAGACTTAGGTCCAGATCACAGATTTCCTAATAAGCTCTGACAAATATATACTCTAATTATACATTTGGACTCTGACACTTCATGGAATAACTTGTTAATTCAAGATACGTTATTGCCTGGTAATGTGAAGTGCATTCTGCATGAATTTATTAGTTGGTATGCAGAACAGAAAACATCTTTGTCCTTATGTGGCTTATATTTTTATGGTGAATCAATCAAAATGGGAAGCAACATTCCTATATAAACCAATAAGATAATTTGAGATTGTGATACAAGTGTATGGCTGTGTTCACACTGAAGGTAACAAAATGAGAATGTGAATTGTGAAGAAAGGACATTGTGAAATTTACTGCCCATTTATCCTCATAAGAGGTTGCCTAATGCATAATCTGAAGTAGAATCATGCCCCCTAAATTAGCAAGCCATTAAGAGTGAGTATGAAATATGTCCCAGAAAAACTGAAAATTAATCACCATGGGAACACATAATTAAATCAATTAGAGAATAAGAGGAAACATAGAAAGTAACTATTTTCATCTCCAGTAACAGCTCAGGTAACATATGAAGAATTATGTCTACCAAGTGCTCAAGAATGTACAGACTATGCCTATGTTAACAGTTGAGTAGTAGGTAGCAATAGGGATAGAGAACAGGCAAGTTAAGGCATAGAAACATTGAAGAACTTAACTAAGCTCTTGCTTCATTCAATGGAAGATCTAAATTTTAACTGCATGCATCATGTTTGTCTTAGTTCATTCAGACTCCTACAACAAAACATGCCCTGAACCAGATGGATGGGGGTTGTTTCTCACAGTTCTGGACATGGGGAAATGCAGTATCAGTGTACCAGGAGAGTCAATTCAGTATATAGATGGCTCTGACCTTACATGATGAAGGGATGAGCTAACACATTGGAATCTGTTTTTAAGGGAACGAAGCCCAAAGTCTCTTGCCACTTATTTCAAGGCATCTCTTTAATGCAAGCCATGGGATATGCTCCAGCTTTGGGAGTTTGTGTTATTAGTTTAGGGAAATTAATATTCCAGGGCAGTCATTCTAACTCAAGATTCCTAATTACTTCTAAAAATTTCCTTTTACCACATATGATAACATATTCACAGGATTCAAGAATTAGGTTTAGGGAATAGATATTTTTAAGGCATGAGGGCTATTATGTGTCCTATCACAGCTAATACTTCTTCATTACTTTTAATCTGTAGTATTTTATTTTTGAGAGTATTTTTATAATACAGAAAATCGGAGCAGAAAATATAGAGTTCCCACATATCCTTCTCTACCTTCTTCCAGTTTTCTCATTATTACATCTTGCTTTACTATGGTGCAATTTTAGCATTGCTGAAGCAATATCAATGTATAATTATTAACATAAGCCCACAATTTGCTCTGTACTTTTTTTTTTTTTTTTGTGATACAATTCCATGTTCTGATAAACACATAATGTCTGGTACAACATCACACAGAATAATTTCATTGGCCTAAAATTTCCTCTCTAGAGCCCTTATACAATTCCTTTATTTCTTTCTATAATCCCCTAACAAATGCTGGACATTTGGCCAGTGCCGTGGCTCAATAGGTTGATCCTCCACCTGCGGTGCCAGCACACCGGGTTCTAGTCCCGGTCAGGGCGCCGGATTCTGTCCTGGTTGCCCCTCTTCCAGTCCAGCTCTCTGCTGTGGCCCAGGAGTGCAGAGGAGGATGGCCCAAGTCCTTGGGCCCTGCACCCAATGGGAGACCAGGAGAAGCACCTGACTCCTGGCTTCGGATCAGCACAGTGTGCCGGCCACAGCACGCTGGCCGCAGCGGCCATTTTGGGGGTGAACCAACAGAAAAGGAAGACCTTTCTCTCTCTCTCTCTCTCTGTCTCACTGTCCACTCTGCCTGTCAAAAACAAAGCAAAACAAAACAAAACAAAAACAAATGCTGGACATTTACCATCTCAATACTTTCACCTTTTCCAGAATGGCATATTCTTAGAATCGTATAGTATTCAGCCTTTTCAGGTAGATTTCTTTCACTTGCCATTATATATTAAGCTTATGCTATGCTGGAGCAAGCATTTAGCACAAAGGTTTAGGAGCTGTTCTGGATGCCCACATTCCATACACAGTGCCTGGGTTTGCATCCTCACTCTGCTCAGGGCAACAAGTGATGACTGACGTACGTGGGTCCCTACCGCCCAAATGAGAAAACTGGATTGAGTTTCTAGCTTCCAACCTCAGTTTACCCTAGCTCTGGCTATTGCAGGCATTAGAGTAAACCTGTGGAATGGAGAATATCTCTCTCTGTCCCCCACCCCCTCTCTTTCTTTCTCTCTTTTTCTCTCTGACCTTTAAATAATAAATAAATGCATACATGCATACATAAATAGTACTCAACGTATTTTGTACATTTATTTCTTATCTTCGTATCCCATCCTTATGAAGCTTCTTCAGTTTATTGAGTCACCTATAGAAAGACATCTGTGGCTGGCACCATGGCTCGATAGGCTAATCCTCCACCTGTGGCGGCAGCACCCTGGGTTCTAGTCCCAGTTGGGGCGCTGGATTCTGTCCAAGTTGCCCCTCTTCCAGTCCAGCTCTCTGCTGTGGCCTGGGAGTGCAGTGGAGGATGGCTCAAGTCCTTGGGCTCTGCACCCACATGGGAAACCAGGAGGAAGCACCTGGCTGCTGGCTTCGGATCAGTGCGGTGCACCACAGCAGCCATTGGAGGGTGAACCAATGGTAAAGGAAGACCTTTCTGTCTCTCTTGCTCACTGTCCACTCTGCCTGTTAAAAAAAAAAAAAGAGAGAGAAAGAGAAAAGAAAGACATCTGAGTTACTTCTAAGTTTTGTAAGTCATGAAGCTACTGCAAATATTAATGTGCAAGATTTTGCATGTTTATAAGTTTGCAGTTCTTTTGGGTAAATACCAAGAGGCAGAATGGCTGAATCATATGGTAATACTACTTTTAGCTTGGTAAGAATCCTGCCTGCCTACAACAGACACACAAGCAATATGGCTATAAAATTTTGCTTTCCTATCAGCAACGAGCAATGGTTCCTTTTGTCAGTATTTGATATTAGCAGTGATTGGGGTTTTAACCAGTCTAATAAGTATGTTGTGGTATCTCATTGTTGTCTTAATTTTCCACTTCTTAATGTTATATTATTTTGAACATTCATATACTTACTTACTGAACATTTGTATAACTTTTTCATAGCACATTCTTGAACTAAATTTTAAAAATCCATTTATATTCTGAAAATCAAGTAAGTATAATCTTACATAAAAGTGATTCACGCATAATTTTTAGAACCTACAAAGGGCTTTTGAAAAATATAATGCTAATTTCTACAAACCTCTTTCAAATATATCACAGCTAGCTCGCAATCTTTTTTTAATATTTTTGAAAGATTATTTATTTGAAATTCAGAGTTACAGACAGAGAGGGAAAGACAGAGAGACAGGTCTTCCATCTACTAATCCACTTCCCAGATCACCACATTGGCTGGGGCTGTACCAGGCTGAAGTCAGGAGCCAGGAGCTTCCTCGAGGTCTCACATTTGAGTGGCAGTGGCCCAAGCACTTTGATTATCCTGCACAGCTGTTTTTCTCAGGCCATTAGCAGGGAACCGAATATGAAACAGAACACCTGGGACACGAACAAGAGCCTATATGGAATACCAGCATTGTAAGCTGTGGCTCTCTGCAGTATACCACAACACCAGCCCCACAACTAGCTCCCAGTCTTAACAACAAAGAGTTACAAGAGGCAAAAGCAAGTAGCTTGTGAAGAGGAGAGCTTAGTAGGAAAAGATAGATACACTACTAAAGAAAAGGGAGGTAAATTCTACAATACTGGTGTTTGGAAGTCTCCTGCTCACCTGTGATTTGTGAGAGAGCTGAACAAATGGTTGTACCTCTCTACACACATTAGACATAACAACTTTTAACAACTTTTGTATTAGAGTAGACCAGAAAAAAGAACGTTTCCTTGGCCCATCACTTACCACAGACGTAGATACTTATGAAATTGATCCTGTTGATATTCTACAAAGGTTGTTCCTCATAATATGCCAAAGGAAGTGAAAAAAACAAACACTTTAAATAGGCTGCTCTTAAGAGAAGTAACTGAGACAGAGAGAAGTCAATGTAAACAATCATCACAATATAACAGCAGTGCTGGGAAAAGATCCCCTCAGTTGTTAGTCATAGATTTCTAACATAATAAAATATAATTGCAACTATAATTTAAAAATCAAAAGCTACATTGGACATAAAGTAACATATTGATTTGCAAGATCACATGAAAGAAATATTTCTCATATAGACACAAATCATTAAGAGTTAAGAACCAACAGGACAATGAAAGATAAAAAACTGAGGACATCTTGAGAGGACTTTATGTATGTGACTTTTTACAGATACAAGATAACAAATGACAACAGATTAAAAACAAACAATAAATGTAAGATGTGTTGAATGAAATCAGATTTGGAACATAAAGTATGACTGTGAGACAGAATCAATGAAGATATAAACCTCTTGGCATATCCTAATAAATGCTATATTTCTATTTATAATTCTACAAACTATCCAGTGAAAGAGAACATTAGCTATGTAGGAAAGTGGATTAGATTAGAGTTGAACCTAAAATACTATAAGTTGCAAGACAAGTGGGTAACATTTTCCATTTAAGAGGTTTTTTTAAAAAATAATTAATTAAAAGGCAGAGAAAGAGAATTCCTATCTGTGATTCATTCATCGAATGTCTGAAAAAGCCAAGGGGACAAAGCCCAGGAATCAGGGACTCAGACCAGGTCTGTCACATGGTTGACAAGAATGAGCTACTTGCGACACGTCCACAGTAGCAGGAAGTTGGAGTAGGAATAAAAATTGGAATTCAGAGCTTCTCGGCAAGATGGCGGAATAGGAAGGGAGCACACTGATAGTCCGGAAAGAGACAGTTTAATAAAAGCGGATATACTGCAGGTTCAAGGAAGAGTAGCGGAAGAAACAGCAGAGGAAACTCTTCCGGAACTAGTGATTCACAGTGGACCCGCATGGAAAGCGTGGGAGCCCACAGTTTGGAACACCAGTGGCAGACTCAACACACCAGGGCTGGAATGCGAAGTGAGCTGAACCTCAATAGCCCAAGACACTGGCGGGCAAGCAGAAAGAGGAGACTAGAGGGAACGAGGCTTGAAACCCTGTGGGGAAAAGTTCACCAGGCTAAAAAAAAAAGAGGGAGAAGAGAGAGGAAAAAAAAAGTGACACGAGTTTCTCTCTCTCCACTCACCTCTCAAAGGAGAGCAAGACAAAGAGCAGGTGCCATTTTGGACATATGTGATAAGCAGGGTGACCTCAGGTCTGCACCGGCTCTCAGCCTAGCAGAAAAACCTGACTCTGGTGGGGGGGTGGTAATAGCAGGATATTAGGACATAGGGAATGTATATGCACCTAATTACAGGGCACCGGTTTGTTAAAAGATTTGTTAAGGGACTTAAAGGGAGACTTAGACTCCAATACAATAGTACTGGGGGACTTCAATACTCCACTCTCAGAAATAGACAGATCAACAGGACAGAAGGTCAACAAGGATACAGTAGATTTAAACGACACTATAGCCCAAATGGATCTAACAGATATCTACAGAACTTTTCATCCTACACATAAAGCATTTACATTCTTCTCAGCAGTACATGGAACCTTCTCTAGGATTGACCACATACTAGGCCATAAAGCAAGTCTCAGCAAATTCAAAAGAATTAGAATCGTATGATGCAGCTTCTCAGATCATAAAGGAATGAAGTTGGAAATTACCAACTCAGGAATCCCTAGAGCATATGCAAACACATGGAGATTGAACAACATGCTCCTGAATGAACAATGAGTCATAGAAGAAATCAAAAGAGAAATCAAAAACTTTCTGGAAGTAAATGAGGATTACAGCACAACATACCAAAACTTATGAGATACAGCAAAAGCAGTGTTAAGAGGAAAGTTCATGACAATAGGTGCCTACATCTAGAAATTGGAAAGGCACCAAATAGATGAGCTTTCAATTCACTTCAAGGACCTAGAAAATCTGCAGCAAACCAGACCCAAATCAAGTAGGAGAAGAGAAATAATTAAAATCAGAGAAGAAATCAACAAGATTGAATAAAAAAAAATTACAAAAAATCAGCCAAACGAGGAGCTGGTTTTTGAAAAAATAAACAAAATTGACACCCCATTGGCACAACTAACTAAAAAAAAGAAGAGAAAAGATCCAAATCAATAAAATCAGAGATGAAAAAGGAAACGTAACAACAGACACCCCAGAAATAAAAAGAATCATCAGAAATTACTACAAGGACTTGTATGCAAGCAAACAGGGAAACCTATCAGAAAAGGATAGATTCCTGGACACATGCAACCTACCTAAATTGAACCAGGAAGATAGAGAAAACCTAAACAGACCCATAACTGAGACAGAAATTGAAACAGTAATAAAGGCCCTCCCAACAAAGAAAAGCCCAGGACCAGATGGATTCACTGCTGAATTCTACCAGACATTTAAAGAGAACTAACTCCAATTCTTCTCAAACTATTCATAACAATTGAAAAAGAGGGAATCCTCCCAAATTCTTTCTATGAAGCCAGCATCACCTTAATTCCTAAGCCGGAAAAAGATGCAGCATTGAAAGAAAATTACAGACCAATATCCCTGATGAACATAGATGCAAAAATCCTCAATAAAATTCTGGCCAATGGAATACAACAACACATCAGAAAGATCATCCACCCAGACCAAGTGGGATTTATCCCTGGCATGCAGGGATGGTTCAATGTTGGCAAAACAATCAACGTGATACACCACATTAACAGACTGCAAAAGAAAAACCATATGATTATCTCAGTAGATGCAGAGAAAGCATTTGATAAAATACAACACCCTTTCATGATGAAAACTCTAAGCAAACTGAGTATGGAAGGAACATTCCTCAATACAATCAAAGCAATCTATGAAAAACCCACGGCCAACATCCTATTGAATGGGGAAAAGTTGGAAGCATTTCCACTGAGATCTGGTACCAGACAGGGATGCCCACTCTCACCACTGCTATTCAATAGAGTTCTGGAAGTTCTAGCCAGAGCTATTAGACAAGAAAAAGAAATTAAAGGGATACAAAAGGGAAGGAAGAACTCAAACTATCCCTCTTTGCAGATGACATGATTCTTTATTTAGGGGACCCAAAGAACTCTACTAAGAGACTATTGGAACTCATAGAAGAGTTTGGCAAAGTAGCGGGATATAAAATTAATGCACAAAAATCAACAGCCTTTGTATACACAAGAAATGCCACAGCTGAGGAAGAACTTCTAAGATTAATCCAATTCACAATAACTACAAAAACAATCAAATACCTTGAAATAAACTTACCAAGCATGTTAAAGATCTCATGATGAAAATTACAAAACCTTAAAGAAAGAAATAGAAGAGGATACCAAAAAATGGAAAAATCTTTCATGCTCATGGATTGGAAGAATCAATATTATCAAAATGTCCATTCTCCCAAAAGCAATTTACAGATTCAATGCAATACCAATCAAGAAAACAAAGACATTCCTCTGAGACCTGGAAACTATGATGTGGAAATTCACATGGAGACACAGGAGACCTCGAATAGCTAAAGCGATCTTGTACAACAAAAACAAAGCCGGAGGCATCACAATACCAGATTTCAGGACATACTACAGGGCAGTTGTAATCAAAACAGCATGGTACTGGTACAGAAACAGATGGATAGACCAATGGAACAGAATAAAAACACCAGAAATCAATCCAAACATCTACTGCCAACTCATATTTGATCAAGGATCCAAAACCAATCCCTGGAGTAAGGACAGTCTATTCAATAAATGGTGCTGGGAAAATTGGATTTCCACATGCAGAACCATGAAGCCAGATCCCTACCTTTCACCATACACAAAAATTCACTCAACATGGATTAAAGACTTAAATCTACCACCTAACACCATGAAGTTATTAGAGAGCATTGGAAAAACCCTGGAAGATATAGGTACTGGTAAAGACTTCCTAAAGACCCTGGAGGCGCAGGCAGTCAAAGCCAAAATTAACTATTGAGATTGCATTAAATTGAGAAGTTTCTGTACTTCAAAAGAAACAATCAGTAGAGTGAAAAGGCAACTGACAGAATGGGAAAAATTATTTGCAAAATATGCAACAGATAAAGAGTTGATAGCCAGAATCTACAAAGAAATCAAGAAACTCCACAACATCAAAACAAACAACCCACTTAAGAGATGGGCCAAGGACCTCAATAGACATTTTTCAAAACAGGAAATCCAAATGGCCAACAGGCACATGAAAAAATGTTCAAGATCACTAGCAATCAGGGAAATGCAAATCAAAACCACAATGAGGTTTCACCTCACCCTGGTTAGAATGGCTCACATTCAGAAATCTACCTACAATAGATGCTGGCAAGTATGTGGGGAAAAAGGGACACTAACCCACTGTTGGTGGGAATGCAAACTGGTCAAGCCACTATGGAAGTCAGTCTGGAGATTCCTCAGAAACCTGAATATAACCTTACCATTCAATCCAACCATCCCAATCCTTGGAATTTACCCAAAGGAATTTAAATTGGAAACAAACAAGCTGTCTGCACCTTAATGTTTATTGTAGCTCAATTCACAAGAGCTAAGACCTGGAACCAACCCAAATGCCCATCAACAATAGACTGGATAAAGAAATTATGGGACATGTACTCTATAGATTACTATAAAGCAGTCAAAACAATGAAATTCAGTCATTTGCAACAAGATGGAGGAATCTGGAAAACATTATGCTGAGTGAATTAAGCCAGTCCCAAAGGGACAAATATCATATGTTCTCCCTGATTGGCGACTACTAACTGAGCACCAAAAGGGAAACCTTTTGAAGTGAAATGGACACTATGAGAAACAGTGACTTGATCAGCTCTTATCCTGACTGTTGATGTACCATGCAATACTTTATCCCTTTTAGTATTTTTTCTTTTTTTTTTGTTCTAGTACTATTGGTTGAACTCTTAATTAACATACAATTATTCTTAGGTGTTTAAATTTTAACTGAAAAGTGATCCCTGTTAAATATAAGAGTGGGGATAAGAGAGGGAGGAGATGTTCAATTTGGGACATGCTCAGTCAGACTTTCACCAAATGATGGAGTTAGAATCGTGCCAGGAGACTCCAATACAATCCCATCAAGGTGGCATGTACCAATGCCATCTCACTAGTCCAAGTGATCAATTTCAGTTCACAATTGATCACATTCATAGGTCTAAGAGTCAAAGGGATCACACAAACAAGACTAGTGTCTGCTAATACTAACTGATAGAATCAAAAAGAGGGAGAGCGATGCATCATGGGTAGCCGGATACACAGCAGACTCATAGAATGGCAGAAATCCTAAACAGCACTCTGGCCTCAGAATCAGCACTTAAGGCATTCGAATATGGCTGACGAGCCTGTGAGAGCATTTAAGGCATGAAAGCCAAGACACCCTGGGGGAAAAAAAAAAAAGGAAGACCTAAATGGAAGATCTCTGCAAGTGAGATCCCAGTGGAAAGAACGGGGCCATCAAAGAAGGAGGTACCTTTCTCTGAAGGGAGGAGAGAACTTCCACTTTGACTATGACCCTGTCGGAATAAGATCAAAATCGCTGAACTCAAAAGGCTTCCATAGCCTTGACAACTCATGACTAAAGCCTAGGGAGATTACTGACACCATAAACAAGGGTGTCAATTTGTTAAGTCAACAACATGATTCACTGTGTACTTACTTCTCATGTGGGATCTGTCCTTAATGTGTTGTCCAATGTGAAGTGATGCTATGACCAGTACTGAAACAGTATTTTACACTTTGTGTTTCTGTGTGGGTGCAAACTGATGAAATCTTTACTTAATATATACTGAATCGATCTTCTGTATATAAAGATAATTGAAAATGAATCTTGATGTGAATGGAATGGGAGAGGGTCAGGAGATGGGAGGGGTGTGAGTGGGAGGGAAATTATGGGGGTGGAAACCAATGTAATCCATAAACTGTACTTTGGAAATTTATATTTACTAAATAAAAAAAAAAAAAATTGGAATTCAAACCCATGTACTCCGCTTTGGCACTTTGGCATCCTAGTCAGCATCTGAACCACTAGACTAAGGACCTGTTTCTAAGCAGTTAAATAGTCATTGAAATAGAGAGGCTGAAGTATTATGTGCTCACAAAATCTGTACATCAATAATAGAAATGCAATATAATAAAAATACTTATATAATTCTAGAGTAATATGTTACTCTTGAATATTTAGGACTGATATCAAATAAGAAACATAAATGATGGTCTACACTGATATTTGCAAAATTTTGATACTTAACATGAACATATTAAACAATGGCTTAAACTCCATGAAAATATGTTATTATAAACTTGTGTTATCAGGGAACCAGCCCCATCCTCCACCATCCTATTTTGCCATTCTCAAAAAACCAACTTCATTTTTAGGCTTGTAAATATATCATCAGAACAGTTCAAGGCTCATGTTAAGGCATAATTATATACAGAGACAGAAGGGAATGGCATATTTCTGTGTAAGCTTCATAAAATTGAGGAAAATTATTTTCCAATAAGTTGTCCTGTGGATGTTCATTTATACTTAAATGACAGCACACAGCAATTTCTAAACTGAATAGGAAACCCTGATTAGCTTTAACTAATCAAGATTTAAATCCTGAGGCTGCTGCTAGGAATGAATTCTACTTTCCAAGAAGTTCATAGACACACAAGAGTGTTTGTCTATGAACAACAATAGCATCAAAATAGCATCAAAATTATTGTTTATATTATTAGGTGAGGATAGGCAGTGGGCAGGCAAGTGATACATCTGTGTTTCTTGATAAGAGGTTTTTTTTTCATTGATGTAAGAATTCACCTATTGAAATATTGGGATCAATTTTGCTGTGACTTGGTTATTTCCCACAAATAACCTTCATTCCTCAAGGTAGCAGTCTTTGAGGTGTGGACCACAAGGTGATGTTTTGGTTTTGGGAGTGGAGTAGCAATGAATGGATTAATGGCACACTCAGGATGATACGTTAGTGATCTCAGGGATTTGGTCCCCTTTTCTCTCTTTTGCTCTTGCTTGCATTTCTGTTTTGCACATTGAGTGGAAGCAGTGCAAGATCCTTACCAGTGGTTGAGCAGATTATCACCATGATATTAGACTAACAAGCCTCCAGAACTGTGAGTCAAAACACATCTCCTTTATAAATCAGTCAATCACAAGTATTTTGTTATAGAACAGTAAATAAACCAAGGCAAATATGTACAGAAAAAATATTTTAAAATGTAAAAGGTAAATATGAAAGTATATGAAAATTCAGTAGTAGTTCACATCAAGTTGGTTATCAGTGAGTTATGTGAAAAAAAATAAAACTTCATAGAAATACGCTATTGGAGCCGGCGCCACAGCTCAATAGGTTAATCCTCCACCTGCGGCGCCAGCAACCCGGGTTCCAGGCTCGGTTGGGGTGACAGATTCTGTCCCGGTTGCTCCTCTTCCAGTCCAGCTCTCTGCTGTGGCCGGGGAAGGCAGTGGATGATGGCCCAAGTGCTTGGGCCCTGCACCCCATGGGAGACCAGGAGAAGCACCTGGCTCCTGGCTTTAGATCAATGCAGGGCGCCAGCCGCAGTGGCCATTGAGGGGTGAACCAACGGCAAAGGAAGACCTTTCTCTCTGTCTTCTCTGTCTCTCTCTCTCACTGTCCACTCTGCCTGTAAAACAAACAAACAAGCAAACAAACAAAGAAATACACTATTGGAAAGGAACTGAGTATAAAGTTAGACTTTGTAGAACCACTTGGCGATAACTACTAAATGAACTAAAAATCCTTTTTCTACTAATAACTTGATTATCTGAGATATATTTCAAACGAGAGTTGAAAGATACATGTATTCTAAATTAATCACCATATAGACAATAGTAGTAAAAAATGTGACATCCTTTTATAAACATTAAAGAGAGAGTAATTAAAATAATAAACACTTGCAAGGAAAACGTAAGTAGCCATTGCAAACATATATAAACACAGCTATGGATATCATATATTTAAACTTCTGGTCATGATTGACTGATAAAAGAAAATATGCAAATAAAATGTAAGATAAGACTGTACAAATATTTAAAACTAATAAATACATATTCTATTTATTGATAAATCTTACCCTATAAGTCAAAATGTAATTTACTTTTATATGTATTTAATTCATTCTAAAATATTGATTTATTTTACACAAACACACACACACAGACAAAGCTGACCCTATCCACTACTCTACTACCTAAATGCCCACAATAGCTGGAACTGGGCTCGGACAAAGTCAGAGGTAGGAGGGACCCAATTACTTAGACCATCGCTACCACCTACCAAGATTTTCATTAGCAGAAACCCAGAGTCAGGAGCTGGTGGATATATCAAATCTTGGTACTTTAGAGCATATATTATATTTACAGCTAAAAAAAAACTATATTCAAGAAAAAAACCACTTGTTTCATGTAATGATTCTAGAAGAATGTTACAAAATGAAATCAGTTCTTACTACATTTGAAAAATATTCTAAAACATTATTTAGTACGTAAAAAAACTTCTGTATCAACATTATTTATTACAAAATATGGTCAGGTAACTATTTTGATATTGTAAATTATGTTATATGAAAAGTCTTCAAAAACATCAGAGAAGTGGGAATTATGAAATAATTATGAATGGCTTATATAATATTTTTCTCCTCTTAAGATTTAATTCCGTTTTCCCACATCTTTTTGAAATATCCTCAGATTAAAAACAAAAAATAATGGAATTGAATTTTAATCTTTAGCCCACAATTTTAAATATTTATGCAATATTAAATAAAGAATGATGTGTTTGAGTATTTATACAGAGTAAATTAAAATGCTATCAAATTTCTGTCTGAAATATCTCTAGTTTTTCAGAATAATCATTTAATTAAAATGCATATGGTGGCCTGTGCCGTGGCTCAATAGGCTAATTATCCGTCTGTGGCGCTGGCACACCGGGTTCTAGTCCCGTTTGGAACACCGGATTCTGTCCCGGTTGCCCCACTTCCAGGCCAGCTCTCTGCTGTGGCCTGGGAGGGGAGTGCAGTGGAGGATGGCCCAAGTTCTTGGGCCCTGCACCCGCATGGGAGACCAAGAGAAGCACTTGGCTCCTGGCTTCAGTTCAGCGCAGTGCACTGGCTGCAGCGCGGCAGCCATTGGAGGGTGAACCAACAGCAAAGGAAGACCTTTCTCTCTCTCTCTCTCTCTCTCTCTCTCTCTCACTATCCACTCTGCCTGTCCAAAAACAAACAAAAAAATGCATATGGTAACCAATACCCAAAGTTTCCTGATCAAATACTGGGAGATAGAAAATTAAACTTTGAAGTCCAAAAAATCATATTTTGAAGACTATGGTAAATGTATGAATTTCAAAATTTTATAAGTATTTTTAGGGTTTAACCTATAATATACTTATGTTTCCCAGCTCAAATCATATCTACAGATTTTGTGCTTTTGTTCTGCTTTCACATATATGATTTCTCCCTTTTTTTTCTGAAGTGGACCCATTTTTCAGCATGAGTAAAAATTTTATTATAGATGATACCATGGACACAGCTTCAATAACTTCTTCCTTGAAAACCTACCTATGATTAGAATAAAATAGAGAAAAAGTTAGTTAATCATTTATTGCTTACCATTTTTTTAAAATATTTGGTTTTATACATTTAAGGCATTTAACATATTTTAAAATGTTTAAGACATTTTTAGGAACACATTTAGATAATAAGGAGTCTATAGTAAAGCAAATTAACACACTGGTCATCTCATGTTCTTGTTGCAAGAACCATTAGTATGTACTCATTTAACCTGAATCTCATTTACAATACAATATTCATTTGTTCCTAAGTCTCTATAATGTGTATATTTAATATTTTCACCTGTTTCAAAGTCATCTTTAGAAAAAAAAATAATTCATGTTCTTCTCTAACCTGTCTCCAAACCACGTTTACCTGCATTCCAAGGTCATCCAAATTTTTATTTAAAAACAAAATAAAGTTAAGTTCTAGAGATGCTTTATGAAAAAGGAAAGAAGTACACTTATTGCTCTTTTAAGAAAACAATGTAATTGACACTGTTCTGTACCAAGTTTTTAAATTTAATATTTATTTAATATCAATGACTAAATGATTTTATCATTCTTTTTCATAAGCACACATTATCTATGTGAGATTTTAGCAAATGTTTCACCAGATCTCATCACCAAAAACACAGTTAGTTTGACTTCAACTTTTTAAAAAACATATTTTGCTTCCATTTAAATGATGCAATGGTAAATCACCACATAAATAGCTACTTTCCACATTTCTGGGTCTATTTGTAATACATTCCTGGCAGCAAAGTTACTGGGTCGAAATGTTAGTTGCTATAATTTTGAAATTAAATAAAAATACCTTAAAAGACAAAACATTAACTTTATTAAATAGAAAAACTAGTATTTATCAACCTAGGACTTTCATCAAGCCATTGGTGAAAGATAGAAGTATGACATATTCCATGCTTTTTCGCTCCATTTAGCCCTTGTTTTATCTTTGTATTTTAGAAAACTGACTTCTGGCTTAGATTTTGAAATATATTTACACATGTGCAAATTACTGAATATCGGAAATCACATTCAATTGTAGAAACGTTCAGAGGGAAACATTTTTACTAGTCAAATCCTTAAAACAATGAAGCAGCTTGGATTTACTGAATCTATATTGCATCATCAAAGATTGGAAATAGTTTTTTGTGGAGGGCAAGAGATGCTCAAGCAGAATTTTTTTCAGGGCTTGAAACCCCAAGGGTTGCATTCATTACTTTGTTGCTATACCAGGCCATAGAAACCAACTATCCTATGATAAATATCTTTACAGTAAGCTCCCTTGAAACTCTGCTTTATAAAATTTGGCTTGGTTCCATTCTCCATTTATATCACATAGCTTGCAACAATCTTTTAATTAATTATATTTGTTCACATAATAGATAAGCAAGTATGAGCTTTTCTTTATCTTGATTCTTATTCATGACAATGCTTCTAAGCTTCCTAATATTATTAACATTTAGTTCCTGACGTTTTACTGATGAGAAGAAATCCGTGTCCTACTTCATGAAAGTGTTGTTTCTTTAACAATTTTGTTTCTATTCCAAGGTGTCCGTGTCACTTAGAACAAAGCTTCCCAGTAAATGGCCAGATGGAATTATTTGGTTACTTATACATTAACCCGTGTCAGAGTTTTAATTGAACAATATGTTGGTAATAGAGTCAAGGTGTGTCTTAAATAGCTTTCCTAACAAAGGTTTGAAAATAATTGAGAAGGATATTTTAAATTCACTTTGATACAGACCTAAAATGCATGCATTCTATTTGCTGCCTTTATCTATGATGACTGAAAGAAAAATAAATTTCTAAGTTAAGTAGTGACTGATACTATTTTCTTTTTAATTTATAAAATAAGAAGTACCTGTTAAGTTTCTTTCCCTCCAAAGTAGGCTTACCTTCCTACTGCTGACGCCCAGCAGCATATACCTGCACCTCTACCCAAGCAATTTCATTCAAAGAAAGTAGTTTGTGAGTGTTTTAAATCTACCCAAGCAATTGCATTCAAAGAAAGTAGTTTGTGAGTGCTTTTTTCAGAGATCCATTTCAGTGGCCACATGTGAATGCCAGTACTTCAGATAATAACCCCCTTAGCATTTAGAACACTTCTGTCATCCCAAACCCACACCAGATGATGTTAAAATTAAGATTCTAAAGTCATGTTGTAGAGATCAGCGGTTGGCATAAGTAGAAATACATTTGTAATGCCTTTAGGGTATATCAAAAGACCTGTGACAATATCAGCTTGACTTTAGAAGTTACTAACAAGAATTAAGAAAGACTGGGTATTTACACTAGCAGTTAAGTCCCACATGAAAGATCCAAGGGTAGGATTCCTGTCTCCAGCTCCTCACTCATTCCACTTGCCCGCTACTGCAATTGCTGAGAGGCAACTGTGATGACTCCAGTGACTGTCCTCTGTCATCCTTGGTGGACACCTGCATTGTGTTGCTGGTTCTAGGTCTCAGCTCTGGTTTTTCCAGGCACCCGGCGATTGAACCAGGAGTTGAGAGATTTTTTCCCATCTATTCCAACCCTCTTTCCAACTCTCCTATAAAATAAAATAAAATAAAATAATAAAATAAAATAAAATCATGAGAGAACACGAAGACTTTCAGTCACATCTAAAATATATTCACAGTATTATTTCTAATATCCAGTTTCTAAAATAGTAACATTATAGTGACTTACAATCCTACTTTTCAGCTGTTATCAACCAACATAAATTTAAATTGTATATATTTATCAGTCACAAACATACACAAATATATTCACACTGCATAAACATGGGCATGGAGTGTAAATTGAATGTGGTTGCCCACATTTAATCTTTCAATATTAGTTCATTTCTTTTCAAACTATTTATTCCCCTTATTTTATCTAGAAAATAGTTTCCTTATTTTATCTAGATAAATGCCCAACCCATGAAAGCAACAATCCTGTCCATCGTCTCTTTTGCTGTTGGGCAGTCTCTTTACTAGGTTGTCCCTTGACACCTCAAATCCAATAACCTAGTTCTTTTTCTTCCCCATTTTTACATGCTAGTTTATATAACTTCTTGCTTCCTCTAGAAAACTATTTAAAGCATAGGAGCACTCGTTTGGCTTTGTCCCAAGCCCGTTCAATCAGAACTTGTCCCACCAGCTACTCTGCAGACCAGCTTCCTTGTATCATCCACAAAGACTTTCCCTACCCCTCACCAAGGATTCCAGTTCACTCTTGTGTGGCTGCCTTGCGATACAATTTTTGTCTGCAAAGGACTTTGGCTTATTGCCTTGATTTTCTGCTGCTCATTAGCAAATGATTCAACCTGGTTGTGTTATACTTTCTCCTGCACTTTTGTTTCAGTTGCAAGGAAAGTAACAGGATAAACATGGTGTAGTCACTGTGACTTAGGTTAAGCCTCTGCCTGAAGTACCAACATCCCATATGGGAGTCTGTTGGAGTAGCGGTTGCTCCAGTCCTGATTGAGCTCCCTGCTAATGCATCTGGGAAAGCAATGAAACATAGGCCAAGTACTTGGGTCCCTGTACCCATGTGGGAGACACAGAAGAAGATCCTGGCTCCTGGCTTCTGCCTGGCCCAGCTCTCATCTTTGCATAGTGAAAAAGTAGATGGAAGATCCCGATTTTCTCTCTCTTTCTCTATCTCTCCTTCTCCCTTATTCTATTTCTGGCTTTCAAATAAACAAATAAGTCTCCTTTTTTAAAAAAAGTTACATGATAAGGAAGAATGTGCTTGAAGAAGGCAATGAGGAGGAAGCAAAAACGTGTAAGAATAGAAGATGCGGAGCCAGCACTGTGGCGTAATGGGCTAAGCTTCCTTCCATTTGGGTGCTGGATCATGTCCCTGCTGCTGCTATTTCAATCAAATTCTCTGCTTGGCCTGGGGAAGCAGTGGAATATGATCCAAGTGTGTGGGCCCCTGCACCCACGTGGAAAACTGAGAAGAAGCTCCTGGCTTTTGGCTTCAGACTGGCCCAGATCTGGCCATTGTAGCCATCTGGGGAGTGAACCAGCGAATGGAAGATTTTCTGTAACTCTACCTCTCAAACAAATAAAATCTTTAAAAAAGAGTAGAAAATGATAAAATTGGCCAAAAATTTGAGCTATAGGAAATTTACTGCAATCTCCAGAATATAGAATATATTGGATTTTTGCAGAGACAAAAGAACCACACTAGTCTTTAATATAATTTTTCAAAAAATAATGTAAAAGAAGCACAAATTTACACTAATGTGATTTTAAAATAGTTAAGGAAGTATAGATTTTATACAGTAGAAAAATGATTCAATATTCGGAAGAGAAAAACTGACATAATGGAGATAAGTAGATATTATTAAGAAAAATAAATTTAAAATATAGCAACAGCACTAAGAATAGCATAGTGCAGGTCACATCAACATTAGATATAGTAAAGTATAGAAGTAGATCACAAAACAAGTGTAGAATAGAAGAAATGGCATGCATTGGAGAAGAAAACATCTAGAGGGTAGGCACTGGGATGCAGTGAGTTAATCTGCTGTTTGGGATGTCTGTATCCCACAATAGAGTGCCTGGGATGAAGTCCACTTCCATCTCTGATCCAGTTTCCTGACAATGAACACCCAGGGAAGCAGCAGATGATGCCTTGAGCACTTGGATCCCTGCCACCCATCACCCATGCGGGAATCTGAGTGGAGTTTCTGGTTCCTGACTTTGGCCTAGTCCATCTCTTACTGTTGCAAGCAATTGAGGAGTGAACCAGTGAGTGATTTGATTGAAGACTTCTCTCTCTCTCTCTCTCTCTCTCTGTCTCTCCCTCTCTGTGTCACTATGCCCTCTGTTCCCCCACCCCCCACAGGCAGAGTGAACAGTGAGAGAGAGAGAGAGACAGAGAGAACAGAGAGAAAGGTCTTCCTTTTCCGTTGGTTCACCCTCCAATGGCATCTGTGGCCGGTGCGCTGCAGCCTGTGCACCGCGCTGATCCGAAGCCAGGAGCCAGGTGCTTCTCCTGGTCTCCCATGCAGGTGCAGGGCCCGAACACTTGGGCTATCCTCCACTGCACTCCCAGGCCACAGCAGAGAGCTAGACAGGAAGAGGAGTGACTAGGACAGAATCCAGCATCCCGACCGGCACTAGAACACGGGGTGCCAGCGCCACAGGCAGAGGATTAGCCTATTGAGCCGCGTTGCCAGCCTGCCCTCTGCTTTTTAAAACAAATAAAATAAGTAAGTTTCTTTAAAAAAAAAAAAAAAAAAAAAACAAGTAAATGTCAGAGATGAAATTATAAAGGAAAAATTGGTGCATTATTATTGAGAACAAAATATTAGTGTCACTGGAAAATATATAGAGTAAATAAAAAAGTCTATGAAAAAGATCTAATTTGCCAAATTATTTAATTATTTAAAACTCAGTGACATCAATATCAAGAGACACTTGGCCGGCGCCGCAGCTCACTAGGCTAATCCTCCGCCTTGCAGCGCCGGCACACGGGGTTCTAGTCCCGGTCGGGGCGTTGGATTCTGTCCCGTTTGCCCCTCTTCCAGGCCAGCTCTCTGCTGTGGCCAGGGAGTGCAGTGGAGGATAGCCCAAGTGCTTGGGCCCTGCACCCCATGGGAGACCAGGAGAAGCACCTGACTCCTGCCATCGGATCAGTGCAGTGCGCTGGCCGCAGCGCGCCGGTGGTGGCGGCCACTGTAGGGTGAACCAACAGCAAAGGAAGACCTTTCTCTCTGTCTCTCTCTCTCACTGTCCACTCTGCCTGTCAAAAAAAAAAAAAAAAAAAAAAAAAAAAAAAAAAAAAAGAGAGACACATCAATTTGAATTAAATGATACTAAAAAATCCAAATGTTCCATGAAAGCCAATGGATTTATAGACAAAGTAAGAATAATGTGTTAAGTTTATCTTCTGTCACACAAAATGTCAAAAGACAAAAGGATAGTAGCTACATTAGTTTGAGAGGAAAGGTTTATGATGTAAGAATTCAAGCCACAAACACTTTGTTATTCATGTGTGAAGGTAATCAAAAGATACTCTTATGCAAACTCAGAAAATGTATCATCCACAAAAACTTCATGAAAAAAACATTCCCTTCACAAGGTTATACTCCAGTCAACTGAGATAAAAAAAATAAAAATATAGGTGTAGTATAAAAGCATTGTCAGAGACTATTGAGAACGCTATACATATATGACATATAAATAACTATTATGTATGTCTGCAAATAGAAACTCAAAATACCAGATGTCAACAAAACCTTGAAGCTGATGTACTGGGTAAGATATAAAAATATACTGCCTTTTCCAGATGACATAAAGCATAGGCAACTATAAATTTATTTTATTATGAAATACTTAAAGAATCATTAAGTACACATTTTGCTTCTTTGGTTCTTTTATAGGAGTTTTTATTTACAGAATTAACACATGGTCAGGCAATAATTCAAATACAGCACGGTACAAAAAGGTAAGGTTATTCATCTTTTGCCCATGTTCATGTAATCTCACACCCATGAGGAAAAGATTATGCATCTGTCTTTATGTTTCTTCTGATATACATGTGCAAAATAATTAATTGTGGAAATATCAAGAATAATATGTTTGAAGTTTATGTACTCAGATAAAATAACAAAAAATATTTTGCTAGCATTGGTATCACAATAAAATTTCTACAATATGGAAGTATTGCAAGGAGTTTCTTCTAGGTAAAATGATATTAGAACAAGCTTGAAAAATTAAATAAGATTAGGATGAAATTGTTTCTTCATTAGAAAGCCAAATAAAGTCCCAAAATAAATGAAGTTTGTGGTAAGCTACATGAAAATAAAAATACAATATAAAAATCTATGAAATGCTGCAAAAATCATACTTAGAGATTTACAACATTGGAAAAACATATTAGGAAAGAACGAACATAAAAAAGAACAGAAACAGGACTCAATAGGGAAAGACAGAAAAATCTGAACAATAAAATAGTATTAAATAAATCCCATATAATATATATAGTATTATAATATATGTATATATATACATAAATGTTCATATTTATATCACTGATTGAGTACCTGAGTAAATATACAAATAGGGTAGAATGGACAAATCTGCTGAGAAAAATTGCAAATGATTTTTGTACATGTAGTACCCTCAATTAAAAGGTGAGTAAGTCTCCACCTCTCACAGGTGGGCTGTACGTAGTGACTTCCTTCTAAGAATACAGAATAAAAATGGGCGAGGGATTGGGATCTTTGCAGTGGATATAAAGGACAAACACTACCTCAGCCAAGTTATCAGTATTAACTTAAATAATGATATCATATTCAAAACATACACTCTTGATTGCTGTGATGAAAATATCATGATACTATTAGACAAAACTGAATAGAGTGTTTCACTATAAAATTCTGAGCAGTATTCTTTAATATTGCATCATTATGGCACATGAGTACTTGCCCCCCAAAAATGTTCTTCACACTATCCCTAGCACAGCTGAATGTGTTAAACAACTATGAGAAAAAAGACTTTGTATATGTCATCAAACATCCTGAGATCAGGAGTTAGTTTAGATTATTAAGGTAGCCCAGGGTTATCACATGTTTCTCTATATGTCAGAGACAGAGTAGTCGAAGTCAAGGTCAGGAGACATGTTGATAGGAAAGTGCAATGGAATTATGTGAGAGTAGGGTCATGAGCTCAGAAGCATACAAGTCCTCAAGAGCTTGGCAAGGCAAGTCAAGGAAATGTCCGAGAGAAATGAGCCTTTCTGAAATGCTTATGCCACACTAGTGAGACTGATTTTCAGAATCTGATATATTTGTCGGTAAATATGTGGGAATTTTTCACAATAGCAATTCAAAACTAATATAGTTATTTAACACAAGATCATGACACATCAACACATTCATGAAAAAGCAAAGCAGACATGAACACAAAATGAGATGCGGCATTCTGGACTGGCTACTGGGACACAGAAAAGGATGTTTTGTAAAACTAAGAAAAATTGAACAAAATATGGGATTTAATAAGTTATAATTATCTTTTTTTTGACAGGCAGAGTTAGACAGTGAGAGAGAGAGACAGAGAGAAAGGTCTTCCTTTTTCTGTTGGTTCAACCCCCAAGTGGCCGCTACAGCCAGCGTGTTGTGGCCGGTGCACTGCGTGGATCTGAAGCCAGGAGCCAGGTGCTTCCTCCCGGTCTCACATGTAGGTGCAGAGCCCAAGCGCTTGGGCCATCCTCCACTGTCCTCCTGGGCCACAGCAGAGAGCTGGACTGGAAGAGGAGCAACCGGGACAGAATCCGGCGCCCCAACGAGGACTAGAACCCAGGGTGCCGGCACCACAGGCGGAGGATTAGCCTAGTGAGCTGCAGTGCAGGCCATAATAATTATCAATAATTATTTTTATCAATTATGTCATACTAATATGTTAATAATAACAGAAAATGAATGTGCAGTGTATGGGAACTCGGCTAACATCGTGATTATTTTAAAAACTTTGTAAGAGTGAATGGAGGGGCCGATCTTGTAGCACAGTGGGTTAAACCACTGCCAGCATCCATATGGGTGCCATTTCCTGTCCTGGCTGCTCCATTTCTCATCCAGTTCCTGGCTAATGTGCCTTGGAAGGAGGCAGAAGATGGTCTGAGTATTTGGATTCCTTCTACTCACCTGGGTGACCCAGATGAGGCTCTTGGCTTTGGCCTGTCCCAGCCCTGTCTGTTGCAGTCCTGAGGAGAGTGAACCAGTGAATGGAAGACTCTCTCTCTGTGTGTGTGTGTATGTATATGTGTGTGTGTATCTCCCTCTCTCTTAGTAACTCTGCCTTTCAAACAAATAAATAAAATATTCTATTAGTGGAGTAATTATAAAACAATAGGCTTTGATGAAAAGGCTTAATGAATATAATTTGGTGAGTAAAATTAAAAATTGAAGTAAAAATAAGTTCACAATATAAGTTAGATGTTAGTGATGTAGTTTTCAAAGTTGAGAAACATTCAACATGCAAAGAAATGAGGTTTTTTTTAAAATCATAGGATGAAAGTGAATGGCTATAAACTGAAGAAAAAGAATATAACATTGTTACTAATATACAAAGGACATTAAATTCATGAAAACATATAGAATAGCATTTGCAATTCTGTATAAAATATTTTATTAAATTAGTTTTGAAATAGGAAAATGAATTATAATAAACACTTCAAAAACAAGAGTTATTTATCACTAAATGTAGAGATTTACACTTTGCAAATATTTTAAAATTTAAAACAGACACGCACAACTCTGAACCAAATGTTAAAAATTGCAGTGTAATATACTTCAAATAGCATCAATGTACAAAACTCACTGCAAAATTTCACAAATTAACATAAATTGTAATTTCTCTAAATTTACCTAACAGTTTAAAGAAAGTTCCCACTACTACTCGATAGCCAAGTGGGTTCCAATTGGTCTGGGGGTTACCTGAAGGTGAGAGTGACATTCTGCCACAGGAGTTTGACTCACAATTCACCCCAGGGTCACACTGGCAGTCAAGGTTCTTATCTAGTGGAGAAGCAAATGACTCCTGGAGTTTGGTGATTAGAACCTCATAAAGGGCTGGCGCCGCGGCTCACTAGGCTAATCCTCCGCCTAGCGGCGCCGGCACACCAGGTTCTAGTCCCGGTCGGGGCGCCGGATTCTGTCCCAGTTGCCCCTCTTCCAGGCCAGCCCTCTGCTGTGGCCAGGGAGTGCAGTGGAGGATGGCCCAGGTGCTTGGGCCCTGCACCCCATGGGAGACCAGGAAAAGCACCTGGCTCCTGGCTCCTGCCATCGGATCAGCGCGGTACGCCGGCCGCGGCGGCCATTGGAGGGTGAACCAACGGCAAAAGGAAGACCTTTCTCTCTGTCTCTCTCTCTCTCACTGTCCACTCTGCCTGTCCAAAAAAAAAAAAACCTCATAAGGCCAGCTGGATCAATCCTTTAAGTGAGTGAATTCTTTTTGATAAAGGGCAGGCAAGGTCATCTTGGGCTAAGGGAGACAGACAAGTGGTTGAGTCCTGCTTTTACATTATGGGGGTTTAAAGCCCCGTAATGTAAAACATTTCAAAAAATGCATACAAAACATGCTATAAAAATTCATTCTTTACTTACTGTAAAGGAATCATATTAATATAAAGGAAACAAAATAGATCTTTGTAAAAATTAAGACTGGGAATGGGAGAGAGAGGAGGAAGAAAGGCAAGAGTGCTGGCGGAAAGGAGGGTAGATGGAAAGAGTCATTATGTTCCTAAATTTCTATATAGGAAATTCATGAAATGTGTATACTTTAAGTAAAATAAAAATAAAATAAATAACAAAAAATTCTCCCAGATCAAATTTGGAAAATGTTGAAATTCACCATGAATCCAGAATCTCTCTGACAATACTATGAATAGAGAAAATAAAATCAAGAACATTGAACTGTTTTATCCTGCGAGGGTACATCTTGTAATGTCTGTGGTAGATAAAAATGTAAGATGGCCCCTAGAATTCCCACCCATCTTTTATACCCAGAGTGAATAATTCCTAAAGCTGCCTTTGTGATGGATGGTACTCTAGAGATTAAATTACACGGGCCCCAGGCTGGTGCCATGGCTCACTTGGCTAATCCTCCACTTGTGGCGCTGGCACCCCGGGTTCTAGTCCCGATTGGGGCACCAGGTACTAGTCTTACTTGCTCCTCTTCCAGTCCAGCCTCTGCTGTGGCCCAGGAAGGCAGTGGAGAATGGCCCAACTGCTTGGACCCCTGCACCCGCGTGGGAGACCAAGAGGAAGCACTTGGCTCCTGGCTTCGGATCTGTGCAGTGCCCGCTATGGCGGCCATTAGGGGAGTTAACCAACAGAAGGAAGACCTTTCTATCTCTCTCCTTCACTGTCTATCTGTCAAATAAAAAAAAAAGTAGATATATAATTTTCATTATATAAGACCAGCACTATAAAATATATTTTGTTTTATTCCTACATCAAATGCATTCTTTTTACTTTATTCAGAAAATCTTTGGTAGAATTTGAGGTAGTATGTGGCAAGCCCCAGACCTCCATCAGAAACTCAATTGTAAAATGAAGGTTTTGCTAATCCTGCAGGATAGCCAATATTGGTACAAAATGATTGGATCCAACATGGCCTCCAGATTAACCACTACTGATCTGCAAGTTTATTAAAAACTCATTACAATGCATTAACATAATAAAAATAATTCCCTCTCACATCATGACATTTTACAGTTGCCACAGCAACCTTAAAGAAACCCTAAAAGAATAGAAAAGAAATAGATTCCTGGTTCCTAGATATAAGGGCCCTTTTCTAAAAAATAAAATAATCCTGATCAAATATTAACATACATTTACCAAACACATAAAGAAGGAACTGAAACAACATGTAGGTGCTATTCAGGCTGTGGAGTAGCTGGGTCTAGCCCTTGCTTTAATAAAACCACCTTGTTAGGATTTAATTATATTGTTATTTCTAACTCATGTATCTCATTTCCTTTTGAATAAGAATTACTGTAAATAATCATCATCAGAAAATGCTCCTTTAAGCTTGAATTACATTCATGCTGGAACTTTAATAAAGTACTTTGTTGGCTTGGGACTGATTTCTATCTATCCTCAAGCCAGGAACCTGCCCTAAGGTGTGCTGGACTCCAAGGATTCACTACCATCCAGTATCAACTTGCTCCATGATTTTTTTTTTAATTTCAAAAAAAAATGAACATAATGTGATAATTTTTAATGCCAAAAGCTTAATAAGAGCATATTTTCCTTACATTTACCTTCTTTAGTGCCATTTTATGCCCTTCTAGTGATTTTAAAATTTGTCCTGAATCCTTGTTTTAAGGTGAAAGTTCTTAACAATTCAATAAAATATATTTTATGTACCTCACACCAGTAAATTGCCTGATCTATCTCTGACCCTTCAAGCCAATTTCTTTGCTTCTTCCACTACCCAGTGTAGCTCACTTACAAATTTGCAAAAAAGTAGCAAAATGCTTGATTTTGTTTCTCTTTCTTCTGTTTTATGTTCTTTTACTTGAGTTGATTCCCTTTTGCTGCATTTCACCTCCAACTATCACCCTCTTATCTGCATTTTTATTTGATATCAGCCATTAAACATTACTCATTTCATTTTGATTACTAGCAGCTCTGTATTATTTTTAGTTTTGTTAGTCACATTTTGTCAGTCAAATATTTACAAAGTATCTACAACATTGTAGGAATGATAAGACATATGCCTTCAGCCTTAAGCTATGTTTGTCAGGAAAAAGGTCTGATATTCTAACACTGCAAATTTTAAAAAATATGTGCATACACATACCATTTACATGCACACACACACATTCCACACACAAACTTTCATGCATGATGAGAGAAGAAACTGTAAAACCATTAATAAATTAATAGATATCTTTTAAGCAATGTCTTCAACCAGAAGTTTGGAGCCACAGGGATAACCCCACTAAGATACCGAGATTAAGTTCAGGGAAGCTTCTATTCCAATGCTTTTTTCTATTAATCTTTTTTGCCCCATGGTTAGAAAACCTTTCACTTAAAAATAATGGTTCTATATAGTTAGCTGCTAGGAATTTCCAAAATTTACTTCCATGTCATTTTGTTGACTAAGATAGACAAGATCTGGTGGGAATAGTTTAAAAAGCATTCACAAAAGGTAAACAGTTTTATTCTAGAAATACATAAACATCTCTATGAGACCTTCTGAGAAAACAGGATAAAATGATGTTATGTATCTCTTACAATCCACTAAGCTAAACTTGATAGACTATTTTCAAAACAGGATCTTGAAGATTGTTGTGTGCATGGTTAATTATACCCAATTCCTTGTCCTCATCATAAATGCTAAGGAGATATTTTGCCTGAGGTTGAATGTATCACTATATTATTCTTTATCAGAATTCTAGTTAAATACTTTTAAAATATGGCAAAAATTTGAGGTAAATGTTCTCTGGCAAATCAGAGGCTGATTAGAACTCCATTTATTCTCAGAAAGAAAAAAGAAATCATTGATGCTCCTTCCTTAACTTCTTTTTACTTTTTTTAAATTTTTTATTTAGTAAATATAAATTTTCAAAGTACAGTTAATGGATTACAATGGCTTCCCCCCCCCATAATTTCCCTCCCACTTACACCCCTCCCATCTCCCGCTCTCTCTCCCATTCCATTCACATCAAGATTCATTTTCAATTATCTTTATAAACAGAAGATCAATTCAGTATATATTAAGTAAAGATTTCATCAGTTTGCACCCAACAGAACACAAAGTGTAAAATGCTGTTTCAGTATTACTTATAGCATTACTTCACATTGGACAACACACTAAGGACAGATCCCACATGAGAAGTAAGTACACAATGACTCCTGGTGTTGACTTAACAATTTGACACTCTTGTTTATGGTGTCAGTAATCTCCCTAGGCTCTAGTCATGAGTTGCCAAGGCTATGGAAGCCTTTTGAGTTCGCTGACTTTGATCTTATTCCAATAGGGTCATAGTCAAAATGTAAGTTCTCTCCTGCCTTCAGAGAAAGGTACCTCCTTTGATGGCCCCATTCTTTCCACTGGGATCTCACTCGCAGAGATCTTACATTTAGGTCTTCCTTTTTTTTTTTTTTTTTTGTTTCCAGGGTGTCTTGGCTTTCCGTGCCTAAAATACTCTCAGGGGCTCTTCAGGCATATCCAAATGCCTTAAGGACTGATTCTGAGGCCAGAGTACTGTTTAGGACATCTGCCATTCTATGAGTCTGCTGTGTATCCTGCTTCCCATGATGGATCGTTCTCTCCCTTTTTGATTCTATCAGCTAGTGTTAGCAGACACTAGACTTGTTTGTGTGATCCCTTTGACTCTTAGACGTATCAGTGTGATCAATTGTGAACTGAAATTGATCACTTGGACTAGTGAGATGGCATTGGTATATGCCACCTTGATGGGATTGTATTGGGATCCCCTGATTTATTTTTCTTTAAAAATAAATGCAGAGCTACACGGAGAGAGAAATGGAGAGGCAGAAAGAAAGACTTCCATTGGTGATTCACTCCCCAAGTGGCTGCAATGTCCAAAGGTGGACTAATCCAAAGCCAGGAGCCAGGAACTTCTGGGAGGTCTCCCACATGGGTGCAGGGGCCCAAGGACTTGGCCATTCTTCCACTGTTTCCTAGGACATTATCAGGGAGATGGGTTGGAACTGAAGCAGCTGGGACTTGAAAGGTCACTCATACAGGATACAGGTAGAGGCTTAATCAGCTACACCACAGCACAGGCCCCTCTGGATGTCAGATGTATAAAAAGGAGTCTGGTTACACTGAGTCAATTTTAAAACACATAAAAATATGCCCATTCAAAAATTAAAATGTATTAACAACAATTATTCTTAGGCACTTCAAAGTCAATCAAATAAACCATTAAGACATAGTTCTTTCCCTCTTCTGAGTCACATTTTTAAAAACTATACTTCCTAGTTTTTCTTTTTGCCTAAGATTTTTTTTCACTGAATCACAAGCATTGCCTCATCTATTGTTTAGGCAATAGGGACAAACACTTACAAACATCATTCTCAGTGTCAATAGGTCTCCTATATTCCTATACTTGAAGTTTCAATCTTTCAGTCTGATACTCTGAAATTTAGTCATAGATTTTTATTTTCACCTTGAAAATCCAACATTTCCACAACACAAAAACTTCAATTCATATTTCCAACAAATATGATTAAGGTCAGTCCACCAACCCTTCTATCAGCTTTCACAGGGCCTGGGCTCTTATTTTCCATAAGAAAAGGAAGTTTATTTTCTTCTGATTCGATGAACAGTTTAGAACATGCATCACAACAGACAACTGCTTTTTCAGGAATATTTCAGAGTTAATCAAGTATTTGAACCACTTTCATCTTCTCAACATCTATTTACAAATGAGCTAAATTTTAGGAAAAAAATGAGGGGGTTCAATGGCCATGCATTCAGGTTTCCACCTAAAGCATTGATTTTTTTGTTTGTTTGGTTTTTGACAGGCAGAGTTAGACAGTGAGAGAGAGAGAGAGAGACAGAGAGAAAGGTCTTCCTTTTTCCATTGGTTCACCTACCAAGTGGCCCCTATGTCCGGCGCACTGCGGCCAGTGCATCGCGCTGATCCTAAGTTAGGAGCCAGGTGATTCTTCCTGGTCTCCCATGCGGGTGAAGGGCCCAAGGACCTGGGCCATCCTCCACTGCACTCCCGGGCCACAGTAGAGAGCTGGACTGGAAGAGGAACAACTGGGACAGAATCCGGCGCACCCACCAGTACTAGAACCCAGGGTACTAGCGCTGCAGGTGGAGGATTAGCCTAGTGAGCCATGGCACTGGCCCTAAAGCATTGATTTTATAAATAAGTTGGGGAAAATGATAGTAATGGAGAAAAACCATAATTAAAAAAAGACTATTTTTCCTGCAACTTTTTTAAATCTCTGAGATATGCAAATGAATTTGCCTATTCACATTCATATATACAAATGTAAATATACATATAAATTAGCATTCAAAGAAACTCCTCAAATGCATTGGATTTTTATGATAGACTATTTTTTAGTGATCATTTAAGCAATTAAGTAAGGTTCACACCATTGTTTCAAAATTGAATAGAGAAGGATATGTTTAAGGGAATATTCATAGTGATTAAGGTAAAGCAGCTATCTACTGATCAAAAGGAATTATTTACTCTTTTTTAATTTTCTACAAAAGCATACTAGACATGTTAGAATGAGTAGAAATGATAATTATCCCTTAAATATATTCTACTACTTAAACTGGCACAAGAATTCTGATTCATACTTTAAAAATATAGATTTATGAGGGAAAAGAGGCTAATGTAAAACAAGAATATGTATTTCACAAAAAATATTCTAAAGTCTAATGTGAATTTATTTATAAGACAGAAAGAGAAAGAGACTGAGGGAGATAGATGGCTCAGATCCATTGTTTCACTCTTCAAATCCTCATAACAGCTAGGACTCTGCTGCGGCTGAAGCCAGGAGCCAGAACCTAAATGCAGATATTCCATGTGGGTGGCAAGAGACCTATTTCCTGAGCCATCTCTGCTGCCTTCCAAGGTTTGTGTTGGCAAGAAGCTGGAGCCAGGAGCCAGAGCCAGGCACTCAGTTATGGGATGCAAGTATTTTTTTTTTTTGCTAGGCTAAACATCTACTTCTAAAATTTTAGTTACCCATTAAAACAATTTTTCCCATAAAGCTTGGCTGAAAGAGAACAGACTGTTGATAGTCTAAAATAGCATTGTTTGCCCTATGTATTTTGACCAATCACTGGATTCAGCAATTTCCTTGCTCTTCAAAATATCAAGAAAATATAATATATGCATTTTATAGTAATAAAAAGTAACATATAAAGATAGCATTAGTTAATAAAGCAAAACTGCATAAAACTAATATACACCAAACATATTTTCTCACATTTTCATTTGCATTGAACTAGGGTAAACATGTAACAATACTCAAAATTCTGACTGTGCTTTTGAATAATGTAATCATTTATATAACCGGCATCCACATTAGGAAGCAATATGATTAATCAGTCACAGCCTTTGACCTTCCCAATCACCGCGGTACTTGGGTCATATATCTCAACTGTCTTTCAAGATTTTATTTTGGTTTTAGTTATTTAAAGCTATAGGAATACAATTATACAGTAATTACTCTTGTGTTTTGTTATTACAAGAAGTTAAGTTTCAAAATCTGTTTGTTGATACATTATATAGTGATAATTCATTATTTCTCATTACTGTACTTCTTTAAGGACCGATATGTTAATATTCTCCAGTTTTCTTACTCATTCCATTAGTGAGTGATATTTAATTTTCTCTGCTTTGTAGTTATGAGAATACTTCAGAATGTTGGTGGGTTAATGGAATTAAAATGTTTATTTTGGCACAAAATAATTTGAAACACATGCATGGGATTTTCATAATACACATTTTCTGTGCACATTTTGAAAGTCCCTCATAAGCATGAGTTTCAGATACTTTTGCACCAAAATAGACTTATGTTAAATTCCATTCCCTGGAAACTTTTGGAAATACTCTTGTGTAATGAACAACATACATTTCAGGATACATACAAAATTTTCTTTGAAATGAGGTGTCTGAGCCATAGGGTATAATTTAAAGAGCCCACTGATTTTGTTAAACACTTCAAGCAAATTCACACTTCCAAAAAGAGTGTAAAAGATTCCATTGTTTCCATAGTCTAATTAAATTTTAGTATTTTTAATCCTTTGTGTTTTAGTCTCTCTGGTAGTTGTGATAATTGTGAAATGTCTATTCATGGTAGAGTTACAGGGGTAGGGGGTGGTTTTGAGGAGGGGAGATTCCATCTGCTAGTTCATTCCCAAGATGTCTGTAAAGGCTGGGGTTGGGCCAGGCTGAAGCCAGAGCCTCCTGTAGGTCTCTCATGTGGGAGCAGAGGTCCAAGGGCCTGGGCCATCTTCTGCTTTCCCCGGGCCATTAGTAGTGAGCTGGATCAGAAGCTGTGCAGTAGGGCACAAACTGGCACCCATATGGGATGTTGGTATTGCATTGCAGGTGGTGGCTTTTATTCATTATGCCACAATGCCAGCCCCAATTTGACTAGCTTTTAATGTGCATTTTGGTCATGTTGATTTTTTGAAAAGTAGCCAGATCTTTCCTATATTGGGTTGTCTTCATTTTTATTGGTGATAGGATTTCATTCTATAGTCTAGGCTCTGAGACATTGTAAGTAATATGTATTGTATATATCATCTCCCGTTTAGTGGTTTGCCTTATATTGAGTGATATATTTTAACAATTAGAAGTTCTTTAATCTTTAGACAGTGAGAGAGAGGGAGGCAGAGAGAAAGGTCTTCCTTCCATTGATTCACCCCCCAAATGGCGTGCAGCGCAAATCCAAAGCCAGGATCCAGGTTCTTCCTCCTGGTCTCCCATGTGGGTGCAGGGTCCAAGTACTTGGGCCATCCTCCACTGCCTTCCCGGGCCACAGCAAAGAGCTGTCCTACCAGGACAGAATCCGGCACCCCAAGGGGGACTAGGAACCCAGCGTGCCAGTGCAGCAGGGGGAAGATTAGCCTAGTGAGCCATCGCGCCGGGCAAGTTCTTTAATCTTAATTAAATCCTTTATATCTATATTTTCTTTTCTTTTTTTTCTTCATTTTTTTAAATTTATTTGACAGGTAGAGTTATGGACAGTGTGAGAGAGAGACGGAGAGAAAAGTCTTCCTTCCATTGGTTTACTCCCCAAATGGCTGCCACGGCCGCCACTGCGCTGATCCTAAGCCAGAAGCCAGGTGCTTCTTCCTGGTCTCCCATGGGGTGCAGGGCCCAAGCACTTGGGCCATCCTCCACTGCACTCCCAGGCCACAGCAGAGAGCTGGACTGGAAGAGGAGCAACTGGATCAAGATAGAACCTGGTGCCCATATGGGATGCAGGTGCCGCAGGCAGAGGATTAACTAAGTGAGCCACGGCGCCATCCCCGATGTGTTTTATTTTCAAAAGAACTGTTTTGTGTCTAGTTTTAACAACTTATGCTTGCCTCAAAGTTAGGAATATATCCTCTCTGAAATATGACTTTATTTGATTTTACCTTGTAGTTCCCTTGAATTTGATATTTCTTCTGTTACTTGAGGTACACATTTTGTTTTTTATATATGGCTATTCAGTTGACCAAGTACTATTCTGCTTTTCACACATTGCCAGAGTAACATCGTTGTCATAAATCAATTTGTAGTATGTATTTGGGTGTATTTATAGGTTTCTTTCTGCTTCATTAAACTATTATGTATATGCCAATACCACATTGTCTTAATCATTTAACTTCATAAGTTTTGATATCTGATTTTCCTCAATGTTTCTTTGTTAATGTATTTTGCTTAATGTTAGGCTTGATTATTCCTTAATCAACTGTATTTCTATGGAATTTTATAATCAGGTTATCAATTTCTGTGAAAAATTACTAGGATTTTCACTTGGATTTAATTAAAAATGTAAATCAGCTTTTGGTGACTGAATCTTAACAATGTACATGAACTAGCTTATGATTATGACAGAGAGAGAGATAAAAAAAGCAGTAGAGAGTCAGAGATCATTCCCACTAATTTTTTTTTTTTTTTTGAAAATGACAACAACTGGGTCCAAAACTGGGAGTTAGAATTAACTCAGATCTCCCACATGGGTGGCAAGAACACAGTTACTTGAGCCATCACCATTGTTTCACATGGTCTGAATTAACATGAAGCTGAGTCAGGAGCAGGAGCTAAGAATGAACACAGGTACTCTGAGGTGAAAGGTGGGTATCTTAATTACTAGAACAAATGTCCTCTCCTTCTGTCAATTTCTGTCACTAAATTCCTTCTCTACATTCTTTAAAAAAAAAAAAAGATTTATTTCTTTATTTGAAAGTCGGAGTTACACAGAGAGAGGAGAAGCACACAGAGAGAGAAGTCTTCCATCTGCTGCTTCACCCCTCAACTGGCCACAATAGCCGGAGCTGCGCTGATCTGAAGCCAGGAGCCAGGAGCCTCCTCCAGGTCTTCCACGTGGGTGCAGGGGCCCAAGGACTTGGGCCATCCTCCACAGCTTTCCCAGGCCATAGCAGAGAGCTGGATCCCACATGGGATGCCTGCACTGCAGGCAGTAGCTCCACCCACTATGCCACAGCACCGGCCCCACACCACATTCTTTAAAGGAGATCATCATATAAATTTAAGTTTCAAATTACTTTTCACAAATTAAAAATCATAAACAGTTATTTGAGTTAATATGCATGGGAATTTGCATTTTCAGGTATCAAGACTATAAAATAAATGGGGATTACATGGTTTACATGAGAAATACATGAAAACTCATCTAATATGTAAAATTTCACAAGCTGTTTTGTTTGTTTGTTTAAAAGATTTATTTTCTTTTATTTGAAAGGTAGTTGTAGATAGAGAGGGAGATACAAAGAGAGACATCTTCCATCCACTATCATCACTTCCAAAATGGATGCAATGGCCAGGGCTGGGCCAGGCTAAAAGCAAGAGTCAACAACTCAGGGTCTCCTGAGCCATTACCTAAATTTTACCCAGGCACATTAGCAGGAAGCTCAGTAGAAAGTCGAGTAGCTAGGACTTGAACTAATGTCCGTATAGGTTGCTGGTATTTCAGGAGGCAGCTTAATCTGCTACACCTCAACAATGGAACCCCCACAAATCTTATCTAATTCCATTGTCTACCTTGACTTTTATCCTGGATGTAATAAGCACATTAATTGTCAAACAACAAAATTCCTGAAAAGGCATCCAGAAAAGACAGATGACAAAGAAAATCTAACTTTATCTAGTTTCCATTATATTGGATACTACTTTTAAGTAAACTATTTACTTGAGCCATATGGAGATAAAAGTAATTGCAACATAACAGAATGCAGTGTAAACCATAACATGTCAAAAAGAATAAAAACCAACTATGACATTTAAACAACCACAAATTTTTACAAACATTTGAAATTATAGTCCAAAAATCTCTAGTCAATATTTCATCTTAGCAAAGTACACAGATATATCTGGTATAATGGCATATAAGCAGCAGCCAAGTGTTATAAATAACCAGGACTTTTTTGAGTACTAGTATATTCATTTTCATTTGATTGAAGATATTTTTAAAATAAAACTTTCATCACATTTTCTTATTTCTTGACAGTTTCTGATAACATAAACACAATCATGTGTAACAAATACTGTACAATCAACTCAAACAAAAGTGAATAGTATCATTTTGCTTGGACAAATTGGCTGAGAAGATACTTTAGGTCCAATTCTTATTAAAAAGAGAATGGAAGGGCTGATGTTTGGTGCAGTAGGTATAGCCACTGACTGTGATATCAGCATCCTATACGGTCACTGGTACCTATTCTCACTGCTCTACTTCTGGTCCAGGCCCCTGCTAATGGCCTGGGAAAAGCAGCACAAGATGGCCTAAGTGTTTGTGCCCCCATCATTCATGTGGGAAACCTGGATGAAGTTCCTGGCTCCTGGCTTCTGCATGGCTCAGGCCTGGCCATTGTGGCCATCTGGTGAGTGAATTAGTGGGTGGAAGATCTCTCTCTGTCTCTCCCTCTTTCTGCGTCTCCCTGACTTTCAAATAAATAAGACTTTTAAAAACTAGAAAATGGAATGCATTTTCAAATCTTTAACATTTTCTAAGTTACAGCAGTTAATTCTTTAAGATAAACTAGGTGTCTCTTGGCATACCACAAATAACAACATTGCTCTTTCCTGATAATATTTTGCTTGTGTCTTAACTATTAATTGCCTTTTTGAATAAAGGAATCTAATATTATTAGAAGAAACATTTTTAAGATGAAATGCAATATGATGGGAATTTTTGAACTCGGAAGACATTTTCAAAGAGGTAAATAAATGATTTTTAAATAGTATTTATCAGTATCAGAACTTGTTCACATAATTAAGAAAGCACTTTATATTTCTGGTTCTTAATGAACTGGTCAGAAAGGGAGACCTACTAAAAATTGTGACACATTAAAATACATGAAGAAAAATTGTATAAGGTTTCTTTATTAAATACATTTTAGTCAAAATGTCTCAGTTTTTGCAACAAAACCTTGGGGTCTCAATTATGCAGTTCTCGAAGCACATAGATTAAAATCCTACCTTCTTGAAAGGAAAGAAAATCACAACATGTGTTGTTCCATACTCACGGTGATCTATGATGCCATATGTCTAAATCTCGCTCCCTTTATACTTAAGAAAAATTGGGGTAGAATTTGTTCAGTGATTAAGATCCTACTTGATATCCCCACACCATGCGTCAGAGAACCATCTTTTGAGTCTTGGCTTTAATTTCAATTCCAGTTTCTAACTGATGCAGTTTCGGGTAAGCAGCAAGTGATAGCTCCAGTAATTTAGTCCCTGCTATTCGTGGGGGAGACCAAGATTGAGTTCCTGGCTCTTATCCTCAGCTTGAGCCAGCCCTGGCCATTGCAGATATTTCTGGAGTGAACCAGCAGATGATAACTCTGTCTCTGTCTCTCTCTCTTTCTCTCTTTTTTTTTTTTTTCTCTCTCTCTCCTCTACCTTAAAAAAATAACACTGAAAGATCACAGGAGTGCAGTGGAGGATGGTCCAAGTGCTTGGGCTCTGCACCCCATGGGAGACCAGTTGAAGCACCTGGCTCCTGCCTTCGGATCAGCGCTGTGTGCGGGCCACAGCGCGCTGGCCATGGCGGCCATTGGAGGGTGAACTAATGGAAAAGGAAGACCTTTCTCTCTGTCTCTCTCTCTCACTGTCCATTCTGCCTGTAAAAAAAAAAAAAGTTAGTTTTCTGACCTACTTTATATCAGAAGCACATTTGACACTTGGGGTACTTGTTCTCAAGCATTAATATATGGACTGATAGGAAGCAATATGGTAGAAAGAGCAATGAACAGCAAGCAGGAGAATTTACTATTTGGTGGGGAGCTGTCACTCCCCATAGGGCATCGTGCACAAGATGCTCATACCATCAGAGGACATCATATTCAAGCAGAGTATTGACTTAAAAAGGGGAAATAGTTCAAATCTGTGTACAAAGTGGATGATTGATTATGTATCCCCTTTTGTAAACATATTGAATATGTTGGATGTATAATTTTCAATGCCACATGGACTATTAATGACAATAATCATATTAAAGAAAATCATTTCAATTGTTTGTCTTCCGTTGTGCCATATTTCAATATTTTTCTTTTTCTTTTTTTTTAAGATTTATTTATTTATTTATTTAACAGGTAGAGTTACAGACAGTGCGAGAGAGAAAGACAGAGAGAAAAGTCTTCCATCCAATGGTTCACCCCCCAATGGACGCTATGGCCGGAGCTACACCAATCTGAAGCCAGGAGCCAGATGCCTCTTCCTAGTCTCCCATGTGAGTGGAAGGGCCCAAGCACTTTGGCCATCCTCCACTGCTTTCCTGGGCCACAGCAGAGAGCTGGACTGGAAGAGGAGCAACCAGGACTAGAACCTGGCGCCCATATGGGATGCCGGCACTGCAGGTGGAGTATTAACCTAGTGTGCCAGGGCACCGGCCCCTCAATATTTTTCTTTCTTTTTTTTGTCACTCAGTGGGCCTCTGAGCTCTCTGAACCCAGTGAGGAAGGAAGTTCAGTGAGAAGGCAAAACTTTTCAAGGAGAAAGTGTCCAGCCCAATATTTTTCTTTAAATTAAATTTATACATAAACCACTTGGTAATTAAAGAAGATATTTATTCCAAAACCTGAGAAATCCCATAAAAATCCTACATCAAATCTTGTCTTTATCTCCAGCGACATATCATTATTACTTATTTAAACAAATCTTCATGTTTATCTTGCATTCTTTTTGTAAAGCTTTCTCTGATTAGCCACCACGTCATGGCATTGGAAAATTTAAGTGCTACTTTTGAAAATACCATCATTTTCCATAGGATAGATTTTTTTTGAGTAAAACTAGGATATTTAGCAAAAAGAAATGTTCCTGCTCAACTGGAGTATATGTCATTATTGCAATAAAGCAAAAAAATACAAAGTATAAATATTATTTTATTAAGGGCACCTTTTAAGCTCTATACATTTTTAGAAACTATTCAAAATTTAAGATAATTTGAAAAGCTAAAAATGCAGTTTTACTTGTAAATGGAAAAAAACTAGTATTCATCTATGTGTTCATGATATTATTTAAAATTTTTGAAGTCTTTTTATTAACATGTAAGTCTCATTACATTTAATGACCCAAGTAGTTCTGCTTTTCATGTCACTGATCATTTTAAATTTTTGTGTAGTTAACAGATCATAACAAAAGAATATTTGTATTATTGCATGATGATATAGTGAAGCTTAAAAATAGTCAAATTTTTAAATTAATTAAAAGGAAAGTGGTTTACTATCTTCAGAATAGTGACACACTATTAAATGTATCATTGTATCTATATTGTAAAATATAATACATTATAGAAAAAAACTTAGCAAAACATAAAAACTGATTCAAGAACAATTGTACAATTCAAAATTTCCCATTCTATTAACTATACAAAGCTCTTTCAAATCACAACATAGAAATTATCTAGTTGGCAGAATTATTAGGTCAATAGTTCACAGATTGTGTAACACAGTGGTGAAATATCTTGCTTGAAAGAGCACAATCCTTTCATTGTTACCTTTAACAAACCCCCATTATGTCTGATACATGATGAAAAATGATGGATACAAAGAGGGAATTAATGTGAAGACTACTGCTTTCAAAACTACAATAAAAATAAAAATTTAAAGCCCTCTCTAAGGTTATAATCATCACTTTTCTATGAAATTCTCCTTTAGATTTATTTCTGAATACTTCCTATTAATAGAGTTTGCAAAAATTTAAAAACCTTGTGATTTGTAAATAAATATCATTGAGATAAAACTGCACTTTCATAAATTTTAGTAAATCATTCATGCACTTGCAATGCTTTTGTTAAGCAGAAAGATTGCACGCATACAAAGGAACCTGAATATATATTATTAATTTAGTGAAATACTATAGAAGGCAGAAATATTTTTGACCTAAGTCAAAAAGTGTAAGTTACTGAATTAGTAAAGCTCTTTGTTATTAGATGCAATATCATCCACACACATCTTAAAGTAATATGTGGAATTCCTTTGGAAATGTAATTTTGTTTCATTGTGAAATGTTTTAAATGCATTTTGGAAAATAACTGCACATCATATTGGCATTTTAATAAAATGCTACTTATTTTTAAAAACACAAATATATATTGCATCTTGAATAGACCAACATTCATTATACAGAAAAAATAAATTAAAAATAATTAAAATATGGACACCAATAAAGAGATGTAATTTGAAATAGATATTAATTTGCATGTTGGTATCACAGCAGGAGGAAAAATTACCTCGCTATAGTTCTCAACTCTACTTGCAATTACAGCGTCCTGTTAATGTACAGGTGAAGCTGCTGGTGATGGCTCAAATGCTTGAGTCTCTGCCATCCTTTAGGGGAGATAATGATTTAGTTCTGGGTGCCTGGTTTCAGGCTGGCCCAGACTCAACTGTTACAGGCATTGAGGAGTCTACCAGTGAAGGGAAAAGCACCTTCTGTCTTCCAAATAAATAAAAATAAACAAACAAAAGTGAAATCACAATGCTTTTATTTGGTTCTCAAATAGCATTTAGTTGGTATTTTGCATTTAAAACTTAAAATATTATGTTCATTATTTGCATGGTTGAAAGAAGACAAGCTGGACAATGAAGTAAAGCAGGGTGGCCTGATTCTTAAACAGAGATATCTGACTTTGATATTGGAATTCAAATTAAAAGTGTCCCCAAAGGAAATAAGATCGGATTGAGCACAAGGCATAGTTTTCAATGGGGATTAAATTGGTTATGTTTTACTATACATGTTCACAATTCTGTTTGCTGACCCATATCACTCCTTCATAGTCTTAATAAAGATGACCTAGCAAAGAAGCAGGTACAGGGGGTGGGCGGTGTCGCATAACTGCTTCCGGGTTGGTGTATGACCTTGAGCCCTCCGGAGCGAGATGGCGACTCTCGGGAGGTTGAGTGTCCTTTGCGGTGCCCAAGGAAGTCGAGCTGTGTTCCTCCGAAGCCTGGTGGTGAGACCCACTCACGTCGCAGCATTTCTCCAGGACCGGCCTTCCCCAGGATGGTGTGGAGTGCAGCATATTCACCTGTCACCAAGTCGCCACTCTGGTTCCAAGGCTGCATCCCTCCACTGGACTGGCGAGAGAGTTGTCAGTGTTTTGCTCCTGGGCTTGCTTCCAGCTGCTTATTTGAATCCATGCTCTGCAATGGACTACTCCTTGGCTGCAGTTCTGTCTCTGCATAGTCACTGGGGCCTTGGACAAGTTGTTACTGACTACGTGCATGGGGATGCACCACAGAAAGCTGCCAAGGCAGGCCTTCTGGCACTCTCGGCTTTAACCTTTGCTGGCCTTTGTTATTTCAACTACCACGATGTGGGCATCTGCAAAGCTGTCGCCATGCTGTGGAAGCTCTGACCTTCCTGACTTAATGCCTTAAGAATCGATTTTATGCCTCTGCTCTGTCATGCATTCAACTCACCAAAAGGAGGAAGTAACAGATTAAGGCCATGGGTGTACAAACTTGTCCCAATCACTTGGTTATTTTCAGAATTTACTCATTGAGAGAAAGATTTGAGAATTGCTAGCTAATGAGTTGCGAGACTGAGTTCTGCATTCTGGTAAGTTGTCGCCCAGTTTCTCTTGAGACTCGCAGTGTAACTAAGCATTGTCTGTGAGCCTTTGCCTTTTAATTTATCAGTCTCTTAAAGGGAACTGAGCTTTACTGCTATCAGTACAAGATCAGACTCTTCCATAGTTGTCCTAGGAATAAAGGACGAAGGGAAAAACTTAATTCATGAGTAAAGACTGTGGAAAACTAGTGCTGAATATTTGCAAATCTCCCACTCTGTTCAAATGATAGCAGCTCCTGGTGGTTACATGTCCTAGGGAAACCTCGAAATTAGGAAATGCTGATAACGCACATTACAGATTTTTAAATGCTACAAAGAAAAGCTTAGAAAACTTCATCTAAAGAAGTTCCATTTGGAAAGTGGTCCTCCTGGTAGATGTAATAAACACTTCAAATTCTAAACTGAAACTTAATGCTCAAATGTTTGATTTGTCCTAAAATAATCTGTGCATAAATATAAAACTGTAAGTAATTGTTATTTCCCACTCTGTCAATCTTGAGAAAATGCATTCATTGAGAAGAATTTTTTAAAATAAAATGTATAAAAAAAAAAAAAAAAAGAAGCAGGTACTGCATTAATGTAGGACAGAACACAGGGTAGACATAGTTGTTATTAACCTAAGATTGGAGAAACTAGAATCCCAGCACCAATAGCTGAGGGTGTATGGGCACTTGGATTCACACAGAAGTGCCTGCTTCCTTTTTCCGTGTTCTCCTTGCTTCAGTAACACATTTGTTGTTAATATTCTTTGTATGCACCAGACATGGTCCCAGCTTAGGAATTATCTTTTTGTTTTGTTTTATTTTCCCTTTGTAATCAAAACATCTAGAACAGTGATTTGTATGTTATAAATGATTACTAATGACAAATACAAAGGTTGTGGTTTATATATATGACAGTTTCCATCACTCTATTATGGACTGTGTATACAATGCATAATCACAGTAAAACAAATTCAATTTAATTTTCAAAAATTCTATAAAGTTCATTGAGCCTAATATCACAGAAAATGTAAAATGTGATGTTACAAAACTATCTGTAAGTCATTTATGTTCCCTGACATTCATTTCACTTTTTATTTTTCAACCATTTGTAATCTATTCTTAGTTTATAGAACTATATATCATATCAACTCCAAACCCAAGGTTACAATAGACACCTTCATCATGAATGACATTGAAAGGATTTTTCTTTTGAGATACGATCACAGGTAGTTTTCTGAGATCAAGATCTTTAATTCTTGGACTACATAACATGTGGTCAACTAACTTCTAAGATGCACATATTAACAATATCTCTGTACCATGCATATTTATAATTTAATCACTGCAATATTTTAATTTAAGGCATATTAAGAACAAAATTAAAATTGAAATTCCATATACCCTATATGACTGCTGTGGCTTCTTAAAGATTGTAAAAGTAATTCAAACATTGAATTCTTTGTAGGAAAAGAAATGTCGAATATAATAATAATAATAATAACGTGATCCACTATAAAGGAAATACGGAGCAAATGGAATCTGATTGCAGAGTGAACTGATGGTTGCTGGTTTTTGATAGCAGCGAAAATAAATACCTGCAGTGCTCCAAGCTATCAATGGAGTAACACAGGGCAAGCAATAATGGAAAATGTGCTGAACACTGACCTGTGTTCCTTCTCCACATTGGCAGATCAATCCCTCCAACACCTTCTGTGCTTCCCTCTTTTATATCAACCTTACATAACGTAGTCTGTGATCTTGAGATACACTTAGGAGTAGACTAAAAATATTCTTCTGCCTTCCCTTGGATTATCAGCATAAATTTTTAAAGTTTTGAATAATTTGTTTGAAGTTTTGAAAGATTACATCAAACAGCTTTGCTGCTATTTGTATGCGGCTTTTGGCTATTTTTTAGCCTATCAGCCAAAACTTTCAACAGGCAAAAAAGAAATTTTCATTGTTCACATAATATGTTCATGTAGAGACAACAATCAATAAGAGTTGCCAAAAAATATATATCAAACTAGCATTTTCATGACTTATAAAACACTTCATGGGCTTTTTGAAGAGAGTTATGGCACTGATATTAAAATTGGCATTCTAAATGGGATTTCTTTTATTCGACAAAACATACTGTGCTCAAGGTTAATAATACATTTCAGTAACGTACGTAGTGCTCTTGGCAGACACGAGCAGTTTCATCATTTTGATAGGCAGATCCCATTCTCTCCCTCTTCATAATAAGTAGAATCTTGCCAAAAGTCAATGTTCTGAATTGCTTTAAAATTCATTTTAATGTAAATTTGGATAGAACACTTTTTCTCTTGGTATCAGGCAGCCTGTCTCTGCAAGACAATTGGCTGTTTGGTGAGAAAGTCAGTGATATTAATAGAAAACTTACCTTGAAACAATGAATATGATAAAAGTATACTAACACTTTTGATGGGAATATTTGAAAAGTGTGATTCTCGAGGCTAGGAGAGGGAGTTTTGAAATCGTATGCTAAAGACTAAATTTCAGCTCCTATATCATTAGCAAAAGCATGTTTCAACCATAAATAACATAAAATCTCTTTAAATACTGAGATTCTAGATAAAGACAAGGCAAGAAACAGTTTTTGAAATTTAGCTATTGTGTGGCCAGCATTGTGGCAGAGCAAGCTAAGATGCCGCCTACAATGCCATCCATGCCTGTGAGTCCTGGCTGCTATACATCCAGTCTAGCTCCTCGTTCATTTATCTGGGAGAGCATCTCAGTTCAGCTCAAGTGCTTGGGCCTGGATAGAGCTCTGAACTCCTGGCTGTGGCCCAGACCAGCCCTGGCTGTTGCAGACATTGGGGGAGTGAACCAGCAGATGGAAGATCTGCCCCCCAAGCCCCACCGCTTTCTCTTTTCCTTTCTATATCTCTATATTATTCTCTCCTTCAAATAAATGCTTTGTTAAACATGACAAGAAACTTAGCTTTTTCAAAATAATCTTGCTGCCTGTGGGTCTCTACCTTTCTGTGTTTCTCTCTTCTTTCTTAACAATTCTAAATCATTTTATTTCCTTTTATAAAGATCAGAAAATGTGAAATTAGTCAAGGACATTATAGCAAATTAGAACTGAAATGGTTTTAACTTCTTATTGATATCTGTTCTCTCCTATTAGTCAAAGATGTTGCAAATAAACTGATAAAATATTAAACATATATAAAAACAGTTGAAAATGCAAATATAAAACCTAAATACAGAAAACACAAATGCAGAACATTGACTAAATCTAAGTGGACTGCAGAACTTAACTGCTCTGGCCTGAAAAATGCTCTGTATTTCCTATTAGAAGGAGTTAAACTTTCCTTGGTAACGCTGGACAAGATAGTTGTCCTTTCATTAACAATGTTTCATGCAGATTAGAATATTCTACCGAGCCCCAATTTTATTGAGTTGCAACCTCCCAAGAAATTTGAGCTTATCTCTCCCGACTCTTCCACAGCGTCTAGCAATGCTTATTAACTAAGAATGCTCAGATTTGGCTAACAGGACACCTCTGAGGCTGAAGAATTAATGTAGCTTTGTAAAGTGCTTACACCCAGTTTCTCAGTGGAAAGTCTGGCTCATTACACATCCAGAATGTACAAAGCAATTTAGGTCTGCAGACAACAGCCAGATGGACTGCCTTGAAGACAGAAGTCTCTTGTTTACAGACAAAACACGCAAAGAAATGCAGCCTCAGGCCAAATGCCCATAAACTGCCCAGGCAAGCTTCAGTTAGTTTAAATCCTGAAACTCAACCTCATGTCTCTGGAGGGTAAATTTTTGTATTAGAATTTATTATAGTGTTCATGATAATTGATTGTATCCTACTGAGGCTACAACTCATTTAGCATGGATTAGGAAGCCCTTTAAAGAGAGAGGCCATGAGGGAAAGAATTACCATTATATAACAAACAAGAAAAAATCATCTTGAAGTGAAGATTATAACATTTTATAATTCTATTTAGAAAATATCGAGGTAGCCAAAGGTTATTCAGCACAGAGTAATCTTTGATAAAACTAATGTTCTTTATTTATTTCAATTGTTTCCAAAATATGGTTTTCTAAATTTTTTTCTTAACAGAGATTTCAATGCTTATTTTAAACGATGTGAGAATGAAAAGAATCCTGATTAGTACATTAAGTCAAACACTCATGTTGCTGAAATGATGTGAGATACATACGAACAATCCTACCCCTTGTTTCTTAGCAAATCAGAGAAAAACAGCACTTTAAAATATGAGAGACAGAAGACAAATCGTCTTAACTAATGACTTGGATCTGAAAATAATTCAAATTTTATCACATTTCCTATATAAATTCTTGAGGATACTGCTGCATATTTTATTCTACAATAGTTTCTTCTCTTTACTTCTTGATGTATCTTCTCTAGAGAATCAGAATCACGTGAATTTGGAGAAATGTCTCCAACTCAAGAATCACTGGACAGCATGGGGCATTGCAATGTCCATGAAGCAAAAATAGAGCTTGCTGGGAAGAGATGCTTCTAAATAAACTTTAAAAATCTTTAAATCCTGGCTTTGGGAGTGGAGACACATAGAAAGATAATTGTGTGCATTTGCACACCTAGTAATTTATTAGAATTGGAAATAGAACTGATCAACTAAAATTAGTAGAAGTGTGCTCTTTTGAAGGACTCTACCTTAAAAACCCTATCTGAAATAGGCCATAATTAATTTTGAGAGTAATTTACAAGTATCTTCATGTCTAAAATAAGCCCAAATTAAAAATATCCAATTGATATAAGCTCTTCTGGACTAAAAATTGTACTGAAACAAGCAGGAATGTTCTAAGTTTGATACATTTTACTTTTAGATTGATACATGGAAACTTCTGCAGAAACTCAATAAATAACATCTTAACCTAAAATATGAAGCAAAAAAAATAGTTCAAGATTTATTAGATAGCAGAATCATCAAATATTTCACCGAGACTTGGAACACTCACATCCCAATAAACAGACCAGAGTATGATTCTCAAGTCCTCCACAAGAACTTGTTAAAATGATTTTAAATTTCTGTCTACTAATACTTTATCTATCATGTGGATGATCTTTTTTTAGTATTCTGAAAATGAGGTGAGCTCTAAAAATGATACTATATATGCTCCGAAAGTCAAGATATTTCTAAAGAAAAGTGAAAATTTTGTACAAAGTCTGTAACTTAGTACAAGATTTATCTAAAGATGTCTATTCCTCACTCTTGATAACATGGAGGCTATTCAGAACTTTTTGAGACCCAATAACTTTGGCAAATTTTAGAAGATTCTTGGGTTCAGTGAAAATATTTAATGAAATTCTCTTATTTTATGACATCTTAATGGCACTCTATGACTTGTTCTTGTATTCAGTAAGTTTAATGAAGCTGCAATAAGAGTTTTATATAATTGAAATGGTCTCCCATCAGAAAGAGTGTATTGTAACTGCTTAATGAAAGCCACATTGCATATAGTCCAGCTCCTTCTTAGTTTCCTCTTAGCCACTTTTTTGTATTCATGTTGTTAGGAGTAACTTATCTACAGTCACAGAAGTCCATGACTAGTCTGAGCCCAGATCACTCTTGGATCCCAGAGAGAAAAGGAATTTTTTCCACTTTCCCTTTAATTCTGCTGGGTGATTCCTCTGATGCTGCCTCAGGATTACATTCTTCCCAGCATGACACACACCCTTGAGAGAACACCGGACACTGTACCACCTGAAAGCTCAGTCAAGAGAACAATGAAAACAGTCCAATTATTCTTTTTTTCAAAGTCACTCTTATGTACTATTAAAAGATGTGGAACCAAAAGTCCATCTCAGATTATGCATTTATTTGCCTAAACTTTCCTCCATTATAGACAAAAAAGATGTTTATGTTTTTCCTTGTAATCCTTCCTATCCAAATCTCAGGTCTGCAAATAGCTGCTTGCAGAATTATGCAGTAAGAGTATTTACAGTTTTATAGGATCAGAGGATCAGGTATGATCAGCTCCAGATTTATAAAAGATTTTTTTCCTAAAGCAGTGTCAATATTTATAGAAAATTCAATTGCATTGCAGATATTAATAGAAATACAAATTTGGAAGTCAAAAACAAAAAAAAAATGAATTGATTTGTTAGATTACCACATACACAAATCAAGCATCTGTCAAAATGCTAATGTTCAGGAAAACATGTTTCATCAATACTGCAAAACATTGAGGAAGATTTAGGAAAAGGGAGACAAAGAAACATAATAAGCAGATGTTATTCATTCACTCACTCATTTATATTTTCTTGCTATCTTCCCCATCTCTGAGTTCAGATTTGGCAAATTAGGAAATGTATTAAAATTGTAACTCATAATTCTGAGGAAAATATCAACACAGAACACAGACCAGAGTACTTGACAGTGCAAATGCAACCCTAAAGAGCTCATGAAATTTAAGGTTACATGAAGGCACCTCCAGGTTTCCACAGAGAACCTATCTGGTGAGAGTGCTATATTAAAAAGCAGTTGATTTCCTGAGAGACCACCATTTTCTATTGAATTAAACAGTAACAGAGCCTACAGGTGGATCTTAGCACCAAAGTGTTGGATGGAGAACATGACAGGATCTGCTCTTGAGACAGCAGATGAAACTAAAACAAACACGATTTGAATCAATGAAGACAATATAAACCATGACTTCAATCAAATATGAATATCAGCTTTGAAAGGCACTACAGATTCAGTTACAGAAGAGCCAAAGGACAATGCAAAGAGGCTGGACATCAAGTGCCCTCCTGTGCCCCTACATCCACTGGCCATCTAAAGGAGAGAAGCACATGTGCACGTTCAGAGGGTGTGGAATGCTAACAGTCTGTGTACTTCCTAATGATTACATTTTAAAAATAGTGTGAATTTATGTTTTTATGAAAAAGAAAACATAAATATATTCAGCAGAGAATGTAAAATATTATCAACTGCTTGGCTTACAGGGCAAAACTGAAATTATTTTGAAATAAATACATATGTTTTGCTACTAATCATCAATATAAGGTGTCAGTGAATTAGAAGAGCTAAGTACATTCTCTGAATATCATATTTGTCATGTGATGAGTTTGAAACTTAATTGTTGTTATTTGCAACTCCTGCAATGAAAAAAAAAAACTTACAAATTGTTTAATTCAGTGTTGCATTGCCAAAACTTAGGAAGCATTTATGAGTAACCGGAACCAACCCAAATGCCCATCAACAATAGACTGGATAAAGAAATTATGGGACATGTACTCTATAGAATACTATACAGCAGTCAAAAACAATGAAATCCAGTCATTTACAACAAGATGGAGGAATCTGGAAAACATTATGCTGAGTGAATTAAGCCAGTCCCAAAGGGACAAATATCATATGTTCTCCCTGATTGGTGACAACTAACTGAGCACCAAAGGGGCAAACTGTTGAAGTGAAATGGACATTATGAGAAACAGTGACTTGATCAGCTCTTGTCCTGACTATTGATGTACAATGTAATACTTTATCCATTTTAGTATTTTCTCTTTGTTTTATTCTAGTACTATTGGTTGAACTCTGTGATTAACACACAATTATTCTTAGGTGTTTAAATTTTAACTAAAAGTGATCCCTGTTAAATATAAGAGTGGGAATAAGTGAGGGAGGAGATGTACAATTTGGGACATGCTCAATCGGACTTGCCCCAAATGGTGGAGTTAGAAACGTGCAAGGGGATCCCAATACAATCCCATCAAGGTGGCATGTACCAATGCCATCTCACTAGTCCAAGTGATCAATTTCAGTTCACAATTGATCACACTGATAGGTCTAAGAGTCAAAGGGATCACACAAACAAGACTAGTGTCTGCTAATACTAGCTGATAGAATCAAAAAGGGAGAAAACGATCCATCATGGGAAGCAGGATACACACCAGACTCATAGAATGGCAGATGTCCTAAATAGCACTTTTGCCTCAGAATCAGCCCTTAAGGCATTTGGATATGGCTGAAGAGCCCATGAGAGTATTTTAGGCATGGAAAGTCAAGGCACTCTGGAAAAAAAAAAAAAAAAAAAAAAAAAAACAAACCTAATGAAAGATCTCTGTGAGTGAGATCCCAGTGGAAAGAACGGGGCCATCAAAGAAGGAGGTACCTTTCTCTGAAGGGAGATGAGAACTTCCACTTTGACTATGACCCTGTCAGAATAAGATCGAAATCGGCAAACTCAAAAGGCTTCCATAGCCTTAGCAACTCATGACTAGAGCCTAGGGAGATTTCTGACGCCATGAACAAGAGTGTCAGCTTGTTAAGTCAACAAGAGTCACTGTGTACTTACTTCTCATGTGGGATCTGTCCTTAGTGTGTTGTCCAATGTGAAGTAAAGCTATAACTAGTACTGAAACAGTATTTTACACTTTTTGTTTCTGTGTGGGTGCAAACTGATGAAATCTTTACTTAATATATACTGAATTGATCTTCTTTATATAAAGATAATTGAAAATGAATCTTGATAAGAATGGAATGGGAGAGGGTCGGGAGATGGGAGGGGTGTGAGTGGGAGGGAAATTATGGGGGGGAAGCCATTGTAATCCATTAACCGTACTTTGGAAATTTATATTTACTAAATAAAAATAAATTTAAAAATTGTTAAGTCAAAAAAATCTATATTTAGTAAACACTTTTTATTCCTTTTGTGAATCCCTCTATGCTTTTAATGCAGAAACTGTAAATTTGATATTTACACATTAAGATGCTTGTCTCTTCAGGGGAAAAATTATACTTTCTCTAACATATGGACTTTGAAAATTAACCAGGAAAGAAAGACAATATTTCCAGTAAAACTCTAACATACAAGATAAATGTATTTACTAAATACAAAAGTGGAAAATAGATTATCATATATGTTTCTAAATGTTTCATTTTAACAAAATAAATACTAACAGAATATATATATGGAAGTATTTTCTACTTTTATTCTATCTAGACATACTGAGAAAATGAGGAAATTTTTAGACACTTGAAAATGTAAAACACATGTTGTTTTTCTAACAATTAACAAACTTCACTGGGAGCAATATATACACGTAAGTAAACACTTGTAAGCAATGATAACTGTTCAGTGATCGTTTAATATATGTTATGCATAGTTCATAAAAATCATACATATGTATTCATTTAAGAATTAATTCACCATGGCTTACTATTATTACTCCTACTGTGTGATGGAAATATTCAAAAATTAACAAAGTAACTTGCTGATCTTACAGAGATTGATAGTATTATATATTGTACGTTGACTCAATCCATCAGAATTGAATATTTTTCCTCTTAAATTCTATCCCAGAAAAATAAAAATAAAGACAAAAAATAAAATTTACCAGGACTTGGAGGGAATATTACATAACATTAAACATTAAATATGGCTAAATTATCATGAGAATCAATGGAAACTAGAGTATGACTACATATCATGTTTATATTTCTAAATTTTTTTTCAGAAATTGTGAATACAGAATTACCCATGTAGTGAAATAATCCTTTAAAATGAAACTGAAGAAAAAGTATTCTCAGACAGCAGTGGTTTAGAATTTTCCTCCAATAGAATGGAAATTCAGAAAGCCAAAGATCTCAGAAATGAAAGAAAATGATGATGATGATCATGATGATGATAACAATAATAATAGATTTAAAAGTGTTTTGCAGGAATTAACACAAGAGTTGAAAATCGAGGATAGCTATAAATTAGCTTTTTCTTTTCTTTTATGAATTAATGTGTGCATTTATTTATAAAATTTCTAAAGTTTTATTGAATGAAACAACAGTGCTATGAATATATTCTGGGTTTACTTCATTTAAAACTAAATTGTATGAATACAAAAGCACAAAGTGTAGGGAAAGCTTAAAAAATATGCTGCTATGAACTTCCTCCACTGATGAAATACTATAACATTATTAGGAAACTCAATGTGATAAAAAAAAGATACATACTATAAACTACATAGTAACCTTGTGTAATAATGTCATGATGAACACGTTCAATTAATTTATGCTACTTAATCCTGTAACTACTAGCTGCATCTGTCTAATAAGCCATTGTAAGAGGCTAGTGAAGATTAGGCATTGAGTTTTTAATGAGGCTTACTGTAAAATTATTAAACTAATTCATTGTACTAATTTGAAGGGTGGGGGTAAGAGAAAGAGGGAAACCTTACATCTGTTGTTTCATTTCCTTCCTGCAAGAGCCAGGCTGAGAAAGCACAAAGCCAGAAGCCAGGAATGCAGTTGGGGTCTCCCATGTGGATAGCCAGGACCCATGTTCTTGAGCCATCATTTTCTGCCTCCTAAATTATATATTATCAGTTGGCTAGAATAAGGAACAGGATGAGAACTCAAACCAGGCAATCCAATAAGTGGTAATCCAGTAAGCACATATCATAAGTATTGTCTTAAACACAACACCAAATTACTGTCCTCATATATAACTTTAATTATTTTAAATGATTATATGTGATTAACAGATACTCCATTGGCCAATGAAGCTCTAATGCAAGCAAACAAAACTGAAACAAGGATAGCCTAAATGTCAATAAAGCAGATACAGGGAATAGTAAAATAAATAAATTATCCAAAAATGATGACAAATGAAACAAAGGTATGAAGAACTGCTGTGACCAAACTACAACAAATAGAAAGACATTTGAAAAACAAAAGAATATAAATAATTTGATCATATAAATTAATTAAAAACTCCAATTCAAAGGCAGATACCAATAGAGTAAATCACAAAACAAGTTGCCAAGGAGGAGGATGAAGGAGGGATATTTTAAATATAAAGATAAAAAGAGATTTCAAAATAAATATCATAATTACTTATTTCAAACACATGAAAGCTTAAATAGCTGTATTTACATCAGGAAAAGTAGCCTTTAAAACCGATTTAGCTGCTGATTCAGATAACCACATCCCATATATGATGTTCTGCCTCCCCTTTCAGTCCAGCTCCTGCTAGTGCTCCTGGGAGGCAGCAGACCATGTCTTAGGTATATTGGTCCTGACACCTATGTGGTAGACCTGAATGGAGTTCTTGGCTCCTGTCTTTGGTTAGGTCCAACTCTGACTATTGTGGTCATTTAAGGAATGAATTAGTGGATGGAATATCTCTCTCTTTCTCTCTCTCTTTCTCTCTGTCTCATTGGCTTTCAAATTAATTAATTAATTTTGAAAAAGGAAAAGTAGCATTCTGAAAGTTATCAGATATAAAATAGCACATCTCTTCATGGTAAAAGTATCAATTTATCAAAAGCCATAATACCAAAATAATATACAACTAATCATAAAGATTCAAATATATAGGCCGGTGCCGCGGCTCAACAGGGTAATCCTCCGCCTAGAGGTGCCAGCACACCGGGTTCTAGTCCTGGTCAGGGCGCCAGATTCTGTCCCGGTTGCCCCTCTTCCAGGCCAGCTCTCTGCTGTGGCCAGGGAGTGCAGTGGAGGATGGCCCAAGTGCTTGGGCCCTGCACCCCATGGGAGACCAGGATAAGTACCTGACTCCTGCCATCGGATCAGCGCGGTACGCCGGCTGCAGCACACCAGCCATGGCGGCAATTGGAGGGTGAACCAACCGCAAAAGGGCAAAAGGAAGACCTTTCTCTCTGTCTCTCTCTCTCACTGTCCACTCTGCCTGGGAAAAAAAAAAAAAAAAAGGATTTAATTATATGACTAGAAAATAAGTCTACAGAATTAATTGGAGATTGTTAGCTCAGCACTCTCAGTAAATAATAGACAAGTACTCAGATAATTAGTAATAAAGTTTTAATTGACTAATCTGATATTGATAGTGCACTATATTCAACAACTGTCTAATTACTATTCATTTTCTTTTTTTTCTTTCTTTTTTTTTTTATTTTTTGACAGGCAGAGTGGACAGTGAGAGAGAGAGACAGAGAGAAAGGTCTTCCTTTTGCCCTTTTGCGGTTGGTTCACCCTCCAATTGCCGCCATGGCTGGTGTGCTGCAGCCGGCGTACCGCGCTGATCCGATGGCAGGAGTCAGGTACTTATCCTGGTCTCCCATGGGGTACAGGGCCCAAGTACTTGGGCCATCCCCCATTGCACTCCCTGGCCATAGCAGAGAGCTGGCCTGGAAGAGGGGCAACCGGGACAGAATCCGGCGCCCTGACCAACCGGGACTAGAACCCGGTGTGCCGGCGCCACTAGGTGGAGGAATAGCCTATTGAGCTGCGGCGCTGGCCTATTCATTTTCAATAACATGAAGTAGTCTCCAACACAGAGTGTATAATGGGTCATGCAATATACCTCAATCAATCTCAGATGATTGTGGTTAGTGTTCCTGTCCTGAATGCAACAGAATTATACCACAATTTAGTAATACTAAGACATCTAGGAAATCCTCAAGTATCTGACCATGAAGCCATAAATTTCTGTACAAATTGTGTGAAAAAAAAATGATGGTGATAAGGCAAAAATATTTCAAAATAAAATTAAGAGTATACAAACATTGTATGTTGAACATACAATATACAGAAAAATCAGTGTAGAAAGAAAATTGTATGTAAATTATACAAAACATGTACATATAAATATATACATAGTACAAGCATATGTAAAAACACATATGTGTTCTATGTAAATGTCCACATGCACAAATTTAGTCCATGAGTACTTTCATTCCTTCAAGCTACTCTCATGGCTCCACTGTTAAACATTCTAATTTATGCATATGTTTAGTTGGACAAAGTATATGTAAGAGAATATGCAGAAATGATGAGTAAGATTAACAGTGGAAATCTTAAAGAGGTAAGGGATATTTATCTGTTTTGTCTTCTCTGGACAGTGGAATGTTGCCAGTAGCAGGCTCAGTTCCTTCTAAATATCTGACTCATTCAGATGTTTAAAAAGTTAAATACAGAAACCAGAGGGATAATAAATAGGTTAGGGATAAATAAGCCTAAAACTTTCATAATACACTTATGTACACACTTCCATATCTAAACAAGTCTAAAACATACTTTCATCAAGTCACAAATTTTGAGATTTATTATAATGATAGTACTTCATAGAGATACATTTTTTATGGATTATATATAAGCCAAAAATGTAGGCAGTAAACATAAAAACACATCCAGTGTTATTTCTGAAAAAGTAGGGAACAAGCCTGATCTTAATGTATCTTTCCTTCTTAAATTTATTTTTCATATTTTTCATATTACTCTATCCCTGATTCATTTCTTTAAATGTTATCCATACTCTACCCATACTCTCTTAATTAAAGAGCATGCCATGGAAAGCGATGCAAATTTTAAAAATGGTATTAATATGGAATACAGGGATGCCAATTTATTGGTCATCCTTTTAAATGATATTCTTTTGTATAAGAGCCTGAAAACCTGTATGCACAGTTCAATGTATCATTACCACAGGTAATCTCAAGAACAAAGTCCATAATGGTAAATATTTGAAAGATAGGGTTAGTCTACACATGTTGTGACATACTAAACATTTCATATTACTCTATAAATTACTCTATTTTGAGCACTATATGTTCTTACTAGCTGGCCTTCTAAAATTTGGATTTATAGTGTTGTTCTATATTGTGGTAATGTTGAAGGTTTTACATTGAGGAGTAACAGAAAACCTAGGGATAAAACCTTCACATTTTCTGTATAGAACATAAAAATGGAAGTCCTGAGTCCCTCTACAATCCAATTTAACCTAAAGGAGACATACAATCTGATGTACTCGCCTGGAGATAAAAGAAAATGGATGCAAATATTTGTCCATTTCATCACTTTGAATGCACACTACCAAAACATTTGCCATACATCTAATAATCGTTCACCATATTACTTCTTATTAGATGCTATCTGGATATCTATGATGCTTAAAAAACCACCAAAAGTGTGTTTTTACAAGGATAGCAGCCATATTCATTGTAGTTAAAACAGAGAATTCATCTAATCTCTACAATGAGTGAACTTAGGTGATTCAGACTAGTGAAAATGGCTGTGTTAACTCAAGTGAGGCCATATTGATTCATATTTTTATTGTTTGAAATCAGAGAGGGAGAAAGACAGAGACAAATAAAGACTAAACAATTAAACAAAACAGAGATGTGTTTTTTTAAAGATTTATTTATTTATTTATTTGAAAGGCAGAGTTAGAGAGAGAGGTAGAGAGAGACAGAGAGAAGAGAGAGAGAGAGAATCTTCCACCCATTGGTTCACTCCCCAAATGCCCAAATGGTCACAACAGCCACTACTGGGCCAGGCAAAAGCCAGGTGCCAGGAGCTTCTTCCGGGTCTCCCATATGGGCTCAGGGGCCCAAATACTTTATCTATCTTCTGCTGCTTTCCTGGGCGCCTTAGCAGGGAGAGGGATCCTAAGTGGAGCAGCTCAGTCTCCAACTAGCACCCACATGGGATGCCAGCTCTTTGGGTGGCAGCCTCACCAGCTACTCTATAGCACCAGCCCCAAGACATAGATCTTGCATCTACAGCTTCACTCCCTAAAAGTTCACAACAGCCTGAGCTGGACCAGGCTAAAATCAAAATTGTGAAACTCAGTCTTGTTCTCCCATGCTGGTGGCAATGATCCCCAAGAACTTGAACCATTATCTGCAGGCTCTCAGGTTGTACATTTTCAGGAAACAGAGACACAATCCAAAACCACACACTCCAGTATGGGATGTGGGCATACCAACACGTGCCAAACATTTGCTCCAGATTTCACTTTTCCTGGGAGAAGCAGCAAGAACCTGTGGCCATTTAGAATACGTGACAGATTCTGATGAGTTTAGAAGGCCCAGAATCCATAGTGTCCAAGAAATGTATGATTGAGTCAACTATTTAGTTTTTGGTTTAGCACATGCAAATCATACTAAGTACTTCCTCATGTTAACCCTTTTTTTATTCCTACGTCTTCCTCAAGGTCTAGATTATCAAATTATTCACATCACTGCTTTAAATTCATCCATGTGTGCCGGGCGGAGCCAAGATGGCGGAATAGTGAGGGCGCGCACCGATAGTCCGGGAAAATTTAGTTTAATAAAAGGGGAGTTACGGTAGCCTCAGAAAAAAGAACCAGGAAAATATTGCAGGGGAAACCCTTCTGGATGGAGCAGCCGTGAATCGGAGGACCTACTGGGAGAACAAGGTCGCCCACCGCGCGGAAGCCAAGTCGCGAGACCGAGCTGCGCGCCAGTGCTCCAAGGGGAGTGCATGCCACACAGACAACAACGGGGAGACTTGGGACGCTCAGGACTCTGAGTCCACACATCGGCGCTGGAAGGGGAGGTGAGCTCAATAACCCGAGACATTGGTGGGGAAACGGGGGTCAGAATCTAGAGGGGGGCCGGAAAGTGCAGCAAACTCACTACCGGAAAGAAGGAAAAAAAAAAAAAAAAGCTTTGGGGTTTCTCTTCCCCCTAACCTTGCAAAGGTTACAAGGCTGCAAGGCTTGAAGAATTCCCAAGAGACAAAGAGCAGGCCTCCTCTCTGGATTTACATATCAATGGGGGAGAGCTAAGGAACTGAGTCACTACAATTCAGTAACCTAGACAACCCAGTGGGAGTCCAGAGGAGCCAAAGACTGGAAGCTAAATACCATCAATTCTGCACAGCCCTGCCCTGCGGTGTTACTTACCCCCTGAATAAATAAAATAAATAAATAAATAAAAAGAGAGAGATTTACCACACATAACCTGAGGGTGTCACCTTTGCACACCCTTAACCAGGAAGAACCAGGCAGAGCTCTCAGGCCGCACCCATCTCAAGCCTCCAAGGCTCCTCCAACAGCAGGCAGTCCACTTAACACGGACACAGTATAAAAAAAAAAAAAAAAAAAAACGCACAGTGACGCAAGAAGAATTAACTATGCCGAGTAACAAACACAGAAATAGAGGGAGCAGATCAACGATGACACTATGATGCCTCCAAATAAGCAAAACACCCCAAGCCAAGAGTATGAAGATGATGAGATAGAAGAAATGCAAGATACGGATTTCAAAAAATTTATGATAAGAACATTTAGAAGTTTCAAAAGCAAATCCTTGAACTACAGAAATCCTTAATGGACAAGATTGAAAATCTCTCTCGTGAAAATGAAATTTTAAGGAAGAGTCAAAATGAAACTCAGAAACTAGTAGAACAGGAAAGTGTTATAGTGAAGATAAATCAAAATGAAATGAAAAGCTCAATAGATCAAATGACAAACACATTAGAAAGCCTTAAAAACAGAATGGGTGAAGCAGAAGAGAGAATATCAGACTTAGAAGATAGAGCACAGGAAAACATACAGTCAAACCAAAGAAAAGAAGAGGAAATTAGAAATCTAAAAAATATTGTTGGGAATCTACAGGATACTATTAAAAAAACCAACATTCGAGTTCTAGGAGTTCCTGAAGGCATGGAGAGAGAGAAAGGATTGGAAGGCCTTTTTAGTGAGATACTAGCAGAGAACTTTCCAGGTTTGGAGAAGGACAGAGATATCCTAGTACAGGAAGCTCATAGAACCCCCAATAAACATGACCAAAAGAGATCCTCACCACGACACGTGGTAATTAAACTTACCACAGTGAAACATAAAGAAAAGATCCTAAAATGTGCAAGAGAGAAACGTCAGATTACTCTCAGAGGATCTCCAATCAGACTCACAGCTGACTTCTCATCAGAAACCCTACAAGCTAGGAGGGAATGGCGAGACATAGCACAGGTGCTAAGAGAGAAAAATTGCCAGCCCAGAATATTATATCCTGCCAAGCTCTCATTTGTGAATGAAGGTGAAATAAAGACCTTTCATAGCAAACAGAAATTGAAAGACTTTGTGGCCACTCGTCCGGCCCTGCAAAAGATACTTAAAGATGTGCTACACTCAGAAACACAGAAACACGGCCATCAATATGAAAGAAGGGAAAGGAAGAACACCTACCAGTAAAAGAGCATGGGAAGCTCAAAGCATATACTAGAAAATATTTCCAGGAAAATGGCAGGGCAAAGTCACTACGTATCAATAGTCACATTGAACATTAATGGTCTGAATTCTTCAGCTAAAAGACACCGTTTGGCTGACAGGCTCACAGAACACAACCCAACTATTTGTTGCCTACAAGAAACACATCTCTCTAACAAATAGGCATGCAGACTGAAAGTGAAAGGTTGGAAAAAGATATTCCATGCCAACAGAAACCAAAAAAAAGCAGGTGTAGCCATATTAATATCAGACAAAATAAACTTTAATACAAAAACTGTTAAGAGAGACAAAGAGGGACACTATATAATGATTAAGGGTTCAATTCAACAGGAAGATGTAACTATTATAAATGTATATGCACCTAATTACAGGGCACCGGTCTATTTAAAAGATATGTTAAGGGACTTAAAAGGAGATTTAGATTCCAATACAATAGTACTGGGGGACTTCAATACTCCACTCTCAGAAATAGACAGATCATCCGGACAGAAGAGCAACAAGGAAACAGCAGATTTAATTGACACTATTGCCCAAATGGATCTAACAGATATCTACAGAACTTTCAACCCTACATCTACAGACTTCACATTCTTCTCAGCAGTGCATGGAACCTTCTCTAGGATTGATCACATACTAGGCCATAAAGCAAGTCTCAGCAAATTTAAAAGAATTAGAATCATACCATGAAGCTTCTCAGACCACAGCGGGATGAAGCTGGAAATTAGCAACTCAGGAAACCCCAGAAAGTATGCAAACACATGGAGACTGAACAACATGCTCCTGAATGAACACTGGGTCATTCAAGAAATCAAAAGAGAAATCAAAAACTTTCTGGAAGTAAATGAAGACAACAACACAACATATCAAAACTTATGGGATACAGCAAAAGCAGTATTGAGAGGCAAATTTATAGCAATAGGTGCCTATATCAAGAAATTGGAAAGGTACCAAATAAATGAGCTTTCAGCGCACCTCAAGGACCTAGAAAAACTGCAGCAAACCAAACCCAAATCTAGTAGGAGAAGAGAAATAATTAAAACCAGAGAAGAAATTAACAGGATTGAATCAAAAAAAAAAATTACAAAATATCAGCCAAGCGAGAAGCTGGTTTTTTGAAAAAATAAACAAAATTGACACCCCATTGGCCCAACTAACTAAAAAAAGAAGAGAAAAGACCCAAATCAATAAAATCAGAGATGAAAAAGGAAACGTAACAACAGACACCACAGAAATAAAAAGAATCATGAGAAATTACTACAAGGACCTGTATGCCAGCAACCAGGAAAACCTATCAGAAATGGATAGATTCCTGGACACATGCAATCTACCAAAATTGAACCATGAAGACATCGAAAACCTAAATAGACCCATAACTGAAACAGAAATTGAAACAGTAATAAAGGCCCTCCCAACAAAGAAAAGCCCAGGACCAGATGGATTCACTGCTGAATTCTACCAGACATTTAAAGAAGAACTAATCCCATTTCTTCTCAAACTATTCAGAACAATCGAAGAAGAGGGAACCCTCCCAAATTCTTTCTATGAAGCCAGCATCACCTTAATCCCTAAGCCAGAGAAAGATGCAGCACTGAAAGAGAATTACAGACCAATATCCCTGATGAACATAGCCGCAAAAATCCTCAATAAAATTCTGGCCAATAGAATACAACAACGCATCAGAAAGATCATCCACCCAGACCAAGTGGGATTCATCCCTGGTATGCAGGGATGGTTCAACATTCTCAAATCAATCAATGTGATTCACCACATTTACAGACTGCAGAAGAAAAACCATATGGTTATCTCAATTGATGCAGAGAAAGCATTTGATAAAATTCAGCACCCTTTCATGATGAAAACTCTAAGCAAATTGGGTATAGAAGGAACATTCCTCAATAAAATCAAAGCAATTTAAAAAAAAAACCACAGCCAGCATCCTATTGAATGGGGAAAAGTTGGAAGCATTTCCACTGAAATCTGCCACCAGGCAGGGATGCCCACTCTCACCACTGCTATTTAACATAGTTCTGGAAGTTTTAGCCAGAGCCATCAGACAAGAAAAAGAAATCAAAGGAATACAAATCAAGAAGGAAGAAGTCAAACTATCCCTCTTTGCAGACGATATGATTCTGTACTTAGAGGATCCAAAGAACTCTACTAAGAGACTATTGGAACTCATAGAGGAGTTTGGCAAAGTGGCAGGATATAAAATCAATGCACAAAAATCAACAGCCTTTGTATACACAAGAAATGCCATGACTGAGAAAGAACTGCTAAGATCAATCCCATTCACAATAGCTACAAAAACAATCAAATACCTTGGAATAAACTTAACCAAGGACGTTAAAGATCTCTATGATGAAAATTACAAAACCTTAAAGAAGGAAATAGAAGAGGATACCAAGAAATGGAAAAATCTTCCATGCTCATGGATTGGAAGAATCAACATCATCAAAATGTCCATTCTCCCAAAAGCAATTTATAGATTCAATGCAATACCAATCAAGATACCGAAGACTTTCTTCTCAGATCTGGAAAAAATGGTGCTGAAATTCATATGGAGGCACAAGAGACCTCGAATAGCTAAAGCAATCTTGTACAACAAAAACAAAGCCGGAGGCATCACAATACCAGACTTCAGGACATACTACAGGGCAGTTGTAATCAAAACAGCATGGTACTGGTACAGAAACAGATGGATAGACCAATGGAACAGAAATGAAACACCAGAAATCAATCCAAACATCTACAGCCAACTTATATTTGATCAAGGATCTAAAACTAATTCCTGGAGCAAGGACAGTCTATTCAATAAATGGTGCTGGGAAAACTGGATTTCCACGTGCAGAAGCATGAAGCAAGACCCCTACCTTACACCTTACACAAAAATCCACTCAACGTGGATTAAAGACCTAAATCTACGTCCTGACACCATTAAGTTATTAGAGAACATTGGAGAAACCCTTCAAGATATTGGCACAGGCAAAGAATTTCTGGAAAAGACCCGGTAGGCACAGGCAGTCAAAGCCAAAATCAACTATTGGGATTGCATCAAATTGAGAAGTTTCTGTACTGCAAAAGAAACAGTCAGGAGAGTGAGGAGACAACCGACAGAATGGGAAAAAATATTTGCAAACTATGCAACAGATAAAGGGTTAATAACCAGAATCTACAAAGAGATCAAGAAACTCCACAAAAACAAAACCAACAACCCACTTAAGAGATGGGCCAAGGACCTCAATAGACATTTTTCAAAAGAGGAAATCCAAATGGCCAACAGGCACATGAAAAAAAGTTCAAGGTCACTAGCAATCAGGGAAATGCAAATCAAAACCACAATGAGGTTTCACCTCACCCCGGTTAGAATGGCTCACATACAGAAATCTACCAACAACAGATGCTGGCGAGGATGTGGGGAAAAAGGGACACTAACCCACTGTTGGTGGGAATGCAAACTGGTCAAGCCACTATGGAAATCAGTCTGGAGATTCCTCAGAAACCTGAATATAACCCTACCGTTCGACCCAGCCATCCCACTCCTTGGAATTTACCCAAAGGAGTTTAAATTGATAAACAAAAAAGCGGTTGCACCCTACTGTTTATTGCAGCACAATTCACAATAGCCAAGACCTGGAACCAACCTAAATGCCCATCAATGGTAGACTGGATAAAGAAATTATGGGATATGTATTCTTTAGAATACTATACAGCATTCAAAAACAATGAAACCCGGTCATTTGCAACAAAATGGAGGAATCTGGAACACATCATGCTGAGTGAAATAAGCCAGTCCCAAAGGGACAAATACCATATGTTCTCCCTGATCGGTGACAACTGACTGAACACCAAAAAGGAAACCTCCTGAAGTGAAATGGACACTATGAGAAATGGTGACTTGATCAGCATAGCCCTGACTGCTAATGGACAACTTAATACATTATCCCTCTTAGTATTTTTTTTGTCTGTTCTACTTAATCTGACTGGTTTAATTCTGTAATTATCACACAGTTATTCTTAAGTGTTGAAAATTAACTGAAATGTGATCCCTGTTAAACATAAGAGTGGGAATAAGAGAGGGAAGGGATGTATAATTTGGGGCATGCTCGGGCTGACTTGCCCCAATTGGTAGAGTTGGAAACATACCAGGGGATTCCAATTCAATCCCATCAAGGTGGCATGAGCCAATGCCATCTCACTAGTCCAAGTGATCAATTTCAGCTCACAATTGATCATAATGAAAGGACTAAGAGTCAAAGGGAGCACATAAACAAGTCTAGTACCTGCTAACACTAACCGATAGAATAAATAAAGGGGAGAGTGATCCAACATGGGAAGTGAGATACTCAGCAGACTCATAGAATGGCGGATGTCCTAAATAGCACTCTGGCCTCAGAATCAGCCCTAAAGGCACTCGGATCTGGCTGAAAAGCCCATGAGAGTATTTCAGGCATGGAAAGCCAAGACACTCTGGCAAAAAGATCTCTGTGAGTGAGATCCCAGTGGAAAGAACAGGTCTTCAAAGAGGGAGGTGCCTTTCTCTGAAGGGAGGAGAGAACCTCCACTTTGACTATGACCGTGTCTAAACAAGATAAGAGTCAGAGAACTCAAGGGGCTTCCATAGCCTTGGAAACTCATGACTGGTGCATAGGGAGATTACTGATGCCATAAACAGGAGTGTCAATTTGTAAAGTCAACAACAGGAGTCACTGTGCACTTACTCCTCATGTAGGATCTCTGTCCTTAATGTGCTGTACACTGAGGCTTAATGCTATAACGAGTACTCAAACAGTATATTTCACTTTGTGTTTCTATGGGGGTGCAAACGATTGAAATCTTTACTTAATGTACACTAAACTGATCTTCTGTAAAAAAAAAAAAAAAGAAAAAGAAATTATCAATTCCCAACTTGACTCTCACTGGGATTAAACATGACAATAGGTCTGATCTGATTTCATCATCATTTAAAAAAAATCATCTATTATTTTTCACTTTATGTTTCTGTGTGGGAGCAAACTGTTGAAATCCTTACTTAAGGTATACTAAGCTGATCTTCTGTATATTAAGATAATCGAAAATGAATCTTGATGTGAATGGAAGGGGAGAAGGAGTGGGAAAGGGGAGGGTTGTGGGTGGTAGGGACGGTATGGGGGGGGAAGCCATTGTAACCCATGAGTCGTACTTTGGAAATTTATATTCATTAAATAAAAGATAAAAAATAAAAAATAAATAAATAAATAAATTCATCCATGTGGATTTAGTTGTACTAATATCCAATTGATTGAAAGAGAAAATAAATAGTACAAAGGCAGTGTACATATTCCCATTTCCATTTAGGACCATTTAAACTCAGATCTATTAGCAAGATAATACTCCATGAATTTGCTGCACTATTATGACAAAATTTTTTGAATAGCACAAGAAGCGTAACCATGATGCTGCAAAACAAAATTATAAAATCACTTTTTAATTGAAAAATACTGATAGGATAAGAAACCTATCTCTATACATACAGAGAAGAAATTCCTTAAACAATGTATTGGTTCATTTCATGCAGTTCAAAATGGATAAATACAACCTAAATTGAAATTATATATGTTCCTCTCTTACAAGTTAATCACTGTCAAAATTGCAGAATACGTATGTTTGTTATTCAAAAGAGTTCCAGTAGTTTTCTTTACATGATTTCATGTCCCTGTGCTCTTAGTATACATTTTTTTTTGACAGGCAGAGTTAGACAGTGAGAGAGAGAGAGAGAGGTCTTCCTTCCGTTGGTTCAAACCCCAAATGGCCGCTACAGCCGGTGTGCTGTGCTCATCTGAAGCCAGAAACCAGGTGCTTCCTCCAGGTCACCCATGCAGGTGCAGGTCCCAAGCACTTGGGCCATCCTTCACTGCCTTCCCGGGCCACAGCAGAGAGCTGGCCTGGAAGAGGAGCAACCGGGACAGAATCTGGTGCCCCAACCGGGACTAGAACCTGGGGTGCTGGCGCCGCAGGAGGAGGATTAGCCTAGTGAGCCAGAGTACCAGCCTAGTATACTTTTTTAACCCAAAAAATACACATGTAGCCATATGAAAATTTTAAAAAAAGAGACTATGTGTTAGAGACAACCTTATTTATCAATTGTCCTCCCTTCAGTAGAGAAAATATGTTTGCTTCATAGAAATGGAAAGGAATGTAGACATAGATTTGCTCATACATACATACATGAGTATTGGTAGCTATAAGAGGAAGAAGTGATTATAGGTCCCAAAATTGATGAGTAATTTAAAAATTCTGTAGTACTCTGTACAGCAGTTGAGATACTTATTTTGCTTTTCAACTGTGAAATAGAAGACAGATATTTTTCAGCCTAGTACCATTATTTGATTTACTTAACAATCTTCAGTTCTTAGAAGCAGATGGTGTTATTAGTGGTAAACATAATTAATTTACAATTTAGAGAGTTTACTTATTTAGACTGAGACTTCATGTCTCACATTTTATACTTACTGTTCATAATGGTGCCAGCTGTCATAAATATACATTTATTTTTTTAATTCTGAAGTTATCATTTCTAAAGTACAGATAATCTATCCATTTTATACATAATTAGAATAATATATATTATTTTATAAATAAGGTCATCAATTTATTTTGCTTCCAATAGCATGAGGAAGTCACAGTATACACAACTGCTAAAGCCTGGGAAAGCAGTAGAAGATGGCCCAAGTCCTTGAGGCTCTGCATCCATGTGGGAGACCCATAAGAAGCTCCTGGCTCCTGGCTTCAGATCAGCACAGCTCCAGCTGTTGCAGCCATTTGGGAAGTAAACTAGTTGATGGAAGACCTCTCTCTCTCTCTCTTTCTCTCTCTCTCTCTTCCCCTCTGTAACTCTGCCTTTCAAATACACAATTAAATCTTTAAAAAGTATATTATCACAAAAGACTTTTAAAAACCAAAATGAATGGGAAAGAAGTAGAGAAGAGAGGAAGTTGGGAAGTATCACTATGTGCTTCAAATTGTATGAAATACTGCTCTGTATATACTAATCTGTTATATAACAGTTCAAGCATACTATACATAGTTACATTGATCACATGGAACCATTTTATTCCCAACTTATACTTTGTAAGACATTTAACAACATACAAAGAATACCTAGTTCTAGTTGATGATTGTTTTGTATTATGATGATTTATTTACGAAAGTTCACCACATAATAGGAACTACACTTTTTTTAAAATAAAAATCAGTATTGGTCCTAAAAAGGCCATCAGGTTAAATTTCTTTTTTTTTTAATATTTATTTATTTGAAAGATTTACAGAGAGAGGGACACACACACACGCAAACACAGATAGAGAAAGGCAGAGGAGAGAAGGAGAGAGAGAGAGAGAGAGAGAGAGAGAGAGAGAGAGAACTCTTTCATCCTCTGATTCCCTTCCCAAATGACTGCAAAGGTTGGAGCTGAGCCAGTCTGAAGGAAAGAACCAGGAGCTTCTTCCACTTCTCCCATGTGTGTGTCAGGGGCCCAAGCACTTGGACCCTCTTCTGCTGCTTTCCCAGACCATTAGTCGGGAGCTAGATCAAGAATGGAGCAACCATGACTTGAACCAAAACTGTAGATGACAGCCTAACCTGCTATGGCACAATGTTGGGACCTAGGTAAATTCTTAAGCCTACAAAAGGTGATTCAGTACCACTGACTACAAACTTAATATTATTAACTGAAATCTGACTTCAAAGCCCACATATAGTTTCTGGTTCTAATTACACACTGTCTTGTTGAAGCACAGTGTCCTGGTTGGATTGACCATGGGAAGTAAATGATCCACTGTCCTATCAACTTTTATAAAAGGTATGTGAGTCCACTGGTTATATCCTTGCTGTACCCGCCTTTCTTTATAATGGGTCCACCAGGCCATCTCATTATGCTAAAGCATGGTTCCTCTAGAGGGTGAAATGTTTTTTCCTTTTTTTTTTCTTTTTTAGCAGGCAGAGTGGACAGTGAGAGAGAGAGACAGAGAGAAAGGTCTTCCTTTGCCGTTGGTTCACCCTCCAATGGCAGCTGTGGCTGGCGCGCTGCAGCCGGCGCACCGCACTGATCTGATGGCAGGAGCCAGGTGCTTCTCCTGGTCTCCCGTGGGGTGCAGGGCCCAAAGACTTGGGCCATCCTCCACTGCACTCCCTGGCCACAGCAGAGAGCTGGCCTGGAAGAGGGGCAACCAGGACAGAATCCGGCGCCCTGACGGGGACTAGAACCCGGTGTGCCGGAGCCGCAAGGTGGAGGATTAGCTTAGTGAACCGCGGCACCAGCAAAATGTTTTTTCTTAAAAATAAATTCTTCTATCCCAGCTAGACTATTCCAGGATGTATAATAAAAAAGTGGCTGTCAGTAGTGAAATACGGTTTCATTTCTTTGATTTCTTCCCTTTTCTGTTTCAGAATTCCTTATCCTTTTCTACTTTTTTTATTTTTATTTTTTATTTTGACAGGGAGACTTATAAACAGTGAGAGAGACAAAGAGAAAGGTCTTCCTTCTGCTGGTTCACTCCCCCAAATGGCCGCCACAGCCAGCGCTGCGCTGATCTGAAGCCAAGAGCCAGGTGCTTCTTCTGGTCTCCCTTGCGGGTGCAGGGCCCAAGCACTTGGGCCATCCTCCACTGCCTTTCTGGACCACAGTAGAGAGCTGGACTGGAAGAGGAGCAACTGGGACTAGAACCGGCACCCATATGGGATGCCGGCGCTGCAGGCAGAGGATTGACCAAGTGAGCCACGGCTCCAGCCCCCATCATTTCTACTCTTGAAGGTGCTGTGGATTTTCTTTTATTGGGTCATAGCATCAAGTTCTATAGCATCTTGGTCTTTCTTGTCAGACTGAGAATCTTCTTCATTTAAGTTAGCACTGTGTTCAGAACGGGAACTGGGCCTGTGCTGTGTTGAGACAGCTTGACTGCCTGCAGTTAGATATAAGGCGAGCTTCCTTATTGTATGTCTTTGTGAAGGTTGTGCTCACCTTGAGATTCAACTTGGAAAACGGTCTGGGATTGCTACCCCATCTGCTGAGTTACATGTTATTCTCAGAGTTCTCTTTCATCAAATAATATGTGCCCGTAAGTGCAACAATATCCTGTATGCCTTCTCCTGCTTGTGAGATCAGTTGTAAAAGTGCATCTCTAATGTGTCATCAATAATCCACGTTCACAATCATTTTGCCTGAGTAAGTCCTAAGATTCATATCCAGTGCAAGGTCCTGAACAATATGATTGTGTTTGCCTGTGGACAAGTGCTTCTCTGGCCAGCTTGGACAGGTGGGAAATTGAGGCATGTACCCCCTCTCATTTCTCAGGAAGAATGCTGCCATAGAATAGCCTGTGTGAGCAGAAGGCTCCAGTTTTGCTTCCTCCCGATCTGACTGCCCACACAGCACCATCACATATGTTAAAGCTACCATCACATATGCTCTCTGTTACTTGGTTTAAAAGCATCAAGTGCTTTTCATGAAACCCCTGGGGCTACAGAATTCACATGTCTTTAGTTTTCCTGAACAAAGAGTGGTGTATGAATAATCAAGAGATCTGATTTCTCCACAAGTGACATATGAGCCATCTTCTTTCAAGGTGCACACACTTTCCAGGCAACACCAAATGGATCCAATTTGAATTATTTTTTTCTTCCTACGGAATCAGCCTTGTCTTGGCCAGTGACTAGTGCCTTACTTCATACACACTGAACACTCACATTATCCAAAACCTGATATCCTGATTGGCTCCAAAAAGTATTCTTCCATAGCTATAGGGGGGAATCTTTAAACCCTCTTTAAATTCAATAGACATTAACACCTTAATCTGCTCAACATGAGTTCTTTGACAACAAATATCAAAACAATAATGAACTAAGGAGTGATATTCTTGGTATAATTTCTATTATTGTAATACAAATAATGAGAATTTCAGTATGCTTTATCAGGCTAATTAATTACTGGATTATTCCCCTGTATTCATTGCCCCTGTTAATACAAACAGCCATGTCATCTATTTCATCCATGTTGAGAACACATTTCATGATTCCTGAAGGGGCTGCTTCACTTGAATAGAAACACCTGAAGCTAGTATCATTCAGTCATTCAGTAGCAACCAGCTTCAGAAAACTCCTCCTCCAAATGTCCTTGCATTCAGCTGCATGTACCTATATCCTGACTCTTGGCACCCTAGAGCAACGGAGGTAGTTTTGTCATCTTCTGGAGGGCCTGAGAGCAACACTGCTTTAAAACTCAACCCATCATGTTTGCCAGAATATTTACCAGACTTTGAAAGTTTTTTTTCTCTTTGGGAGAACCCTAGTGCCAGTTTCTTAGCCAGCATAAGAATTTTTTGGCACAGCTCGGGGCATCTTGCTGTCCAATTATGGTTTTGAGTGAGGCTGGCTTATGCTTATCTACCCAGAGAAAATTTTCCGATTTGTTTTCATTGCTACCATCAGCCAAGTTCCTAGCGCTGCTCTCAGCATGTGGGTCCTCAGTCACCTGCTCCTGGAAAACCAGGCCTCTCTGAAACACGTTTGTTTCCTTTGCTTCCTTTTTTCCCTGACTTCACGGAGCTGTCGCCTTGGAGAGTCAGCTTGCTCTTCCTGGATTCTGAGTCCTTCTGAGTTGGACTGGTTTTCCTTTCTGCTTGGTTAGTTTTGTGGGATGTTTTCTCCAATTTATCCTTTCTTCATTTCAGCTTCAGAAACTGTTATTTCTTATTTGGACTCCTTGCCCAGCATAGTTTGAGTTGGATTTAATAGTCCATCTTCATTAGTAAGTTTTGTCCCCAAATTTCCTGACTTATCACTCACAGACTGTCCACTCGTATGATGTGTGACAAGATGATTTGTCTTCTTACTGACATTTTATGTTACTTCTCCTCTGTAACATTCTATTTGAGACGTGGCTCCATCTCATCTGATGGATTCCAGGACTCCTGTGATTAGGCATGTAAGGCCTTCAAAGCAATTGTCAATCCCTCTGGGGATTTCTTTAGAGCAAAGAGCTTTGGAAACTTCTCAATTTAAGTAACTTACATATGCTTAATAATAATGTGCTTCTTTTCAGAACTCTCAGGACCTACTTTTTTTTTTTTTTTTTTTTTTTTTTTGACAGGCAGAGTGGACAGTGAGAGAGAGAGACAGAGAGAAAGGTCTTCTTTTTGCCGTTGGTTCACCCTCCAATGGCTGCCGTGGCTGGCCCACTGTGGCCAGCGCACCGCGCTGATCCGAAGGCAGGAGCCAGGTACTTATCCTGGTCTCCCATGTGGGTGCAGGGCCCAAGCACTTGGGCCATCCTCCACTGCACTCCCGGGCCACAGCAGAGAGCTGGCTTGGAAGAGGGGCAACTGGGACAGAATCTGGCGCCCCGACTGGGACTAGAACCCGGTGTGCCGGAGCCGCAAGGCAGAAGATTAGCCTAGTGAGCCGTGGCACAGGCCAGGACCTACTGATTTTTTTCTTAGCTGGAGAACTGTTGGTTTTCTTAGGGGTTTTTGTCTCTCCTTTCCGCTCAACAGCATTTTCTTTTCTTTTAGAGGCCAAAGGTTCTGTTTCTTTATTATGGCTCTCTAATTTAATTTTTAAAGATTTATTTATTTATTTGTTACAGAGAGGCAGAGAAAGAGAGAGAGAGAGAGAGAGAGAGAGAGAGAGAGAGCTTCCTTCCACAGATTCACTCCCCAGATGGCCACAACTGCCAGAGCTACACTGATCTGAAGCCAGGAGCCAGGAGCTTCCTCCAGGTCTCCCACACAGGCAGAGGGGCCCAAAGACTTAGGCCATCTTAAACGGCTTTCCCAGGACATAGCAGAGAGCTGGATTGGAAGTGTAGCAGCTGGGACTTGAACTGGTGCCCATATGGGATGCCGGCACTGCAGGCAGCGACCCCTCCTGCTATTCTAGAGCTCCAGCCCCACTAATTTAATTTTTCAAAGATTTATTTGAAAGGCAGAGTTCCAAAAAGAAGGGGAAAGGCACAGAGAGAGAGAGAGAGAGAGAGAGATCTTCCATCCACCAATTCACTCCAGAAATGGTTGCAATAGCCAGATTGGGCCAGTCGAAACCAGGAGCATTATCTGGGTCTCCCACATGGATGGCAGAGATGAAAATAATTGCGAAATCTTCCACTGCCTTTCCAAGGCCATGAGCAGGGAGCTGGATGGGAAGTGGAGAAACAAGGACTCAATCCAGCACTCGTGTAGGAAGCTGGAGTCACAGGTGGCAGCTAAATTCGCTGACCTGGCCTTTGGAGAGGAGGCCTCTGCAGTTTTGTGAGTTGATGACTTTGAATGTTGCAGAGCTTCCTTTGAGCTTCACATTTCATTTGCTTCTAAGCTTTTGCCTTCATGTGTTTATTGTTCTTTTTTTTTTTTTTTTTGAGGATACTTATGTTTTTGTGCTTTAGTTAAATCGGCTCGAACAGATGAAAGCATTTCTCCCTCTTCTGTGTCATTTCAAACATTTTCGTTCCAGAGTTCTTCATCCAACATGGCTAATGTTCTGGAAAATTCTTCATCTCCATGCAGTTGCATCTCCAGCTCTACACTTTCATCAAGGGGCAATTGCTTAGCGATGCTTTTGTCATTTATTCTGGACTCATTTGTACTTTGCATTTTTGTGCAAGATTTTTTTGCTGTAGTTGTTGCTTGCCACCATCTTTTTTATCTAGTCTTTGAACATTTGCAGTTCCAAAATAATCAAGTACTGATGAGGGTATCAGTTTTCTGGTAATAAAGGCTGATTCGTTGTCTTGGTATTTTCTTCATACTTCTTCATGTTTGATATTCTAAGACAATTATTTGGAGATCTTCCCTTCTCTTTACATTTAGAGTCTGCCTTCCTTAAAAATAAGGATTTATTATTTACTTTTTTTATTTGAAAGGCAGAGTTACAGAGAATCAGTGGTAGAGAGAGAGAGAGAGGTCTTCCATCCATTGGTTTCACTCCCCAGATGGCTGCTGCAGCCAAAGCTGGGCTGACTGGAAGCCAGGAGCCAGGAGCTTCTTCCCAGTCTCCCACTTGGGTTTAGGGGCCCAGGGACTTGGGCCATCTTCTACTGCTTTCCCAGGCCATAGCAGAGAGCTGGATCAGAAATGGAGCAGCCAGGTCTCAAACCGGCACCCATCTGGGATGCCAACACTGCAGGTGGCGGTTTTACCTCCTACACCACAGTGCCAGCCCCAAGGCTGCCTTCTTACACACAAAGTCATCTTCTTCCTCTGTTTCTGAAATCTAAGTAACAGGGTCCTACTGTATAATGTTGCTAGGTTTAGGAGATAATGGCGATGTTTTTGGCTGTTTTTGGGTATTTTTTAAATGCACTATCTCTTCTGATACTGAAGCCGAATTACAGATACTACTGTTTCATGTTTGTTTTGTTTGGAGTTCGCCCCTTTAAAAGAGCTTTGTTGGCTGGCGCTGCAGCTCACTAGGCTAATCCTCCTGCGGCACCAGTACTCCAGATTCTAGTCCCGGTTGGGGCGCCGGTTCTGTCCCATTTGCTCCTCTTCCAGTCCAGCTCTCTGCTGCGGCCTGGGAAGGCAGTGAAGGATGATCCAAATGCTTGGGCTGCTGCACCCGCATGGGAGACCAGGAGGAAGTACCTGGCACCTGGCTTCGGATCAGCGTGGTGCACCGGCTGCAGCGCACTGGGCCTTAATGGCCATTTGGAGGGGTGAACCAATGGAAGGAAGACCTTTCTCTCTGTCTCTCTCTCTCTCTCTCTCTCTCACTGTCTAACTCTGCCTGTCAAAAAAAAAAAAAAAAAAAGCGCTGTAATGCAATTTTCTTTTTTCCTTTCTTTGTTTTCAGTGTTTCTTCCACAGACTTTGTTTTCTCATTCTTCATTCCTATCTTAATTACAAGTTCCTTTCCATTTGCTATAACTCCATGAAGTTCTCACTGCCCCAAACCAAGACATGTGGGGGCAGACAGGTTGATGGGCTGGCCCACTGTGCAATCCATTTTCAGACTTGAGATCCGTCTGCACCAACAATTTATTCTGTGAAATAGAAGAGGAAAATATTTTCTTAAAAACGCTTTTTTTTATGGGCTGGAGCTGTGGTGTAGCAGGTGAAGCTGCCACCTGCAGTGCTGACATCTCATATGAGAGCCAGTTCCTTTCCCAGCAGCGCCACTTCTGGTCCAGCTCCCTGCTAATGTGCCTGGAAAAGCAGTGGGAAATGGCCCAAGTCCTTGGCCCCTGCAGCCTCGTGGGAGACACAGAAGAAGACCCAGGCTCCTGGATTCGGATCAGCCCAGCTCTGGCCATTGTGTCCATTTGGGGAGTGAAACAGTGGATGGAAGACCTTTCTCTTTCTCTATCCTCCCCAACTTTTGCTCTCTTTCAAATATATAAATAAATATTTAAAAATAAGGAAAAATTCCTCAACACAAAAAAGGCAATATACAACAAGCATGATAGACTATTACTCTTCCATAAAATAATGAAATTGTGTTTCTTTGCAACAAATGGGTGCATTTGGAAATCATTATGCTCAGTGAAAAAAGCCAATCCCAAAAGACAAATATCACATCTTTTCCCTGGTTTGTGATAAGTAATATACGGATTATAAAGAATGTAATGTATACAAGTGAAGTTGACATTTTTAGATTTAATTATTGTTTATAGCCCTTGTCTGAACTCTTGAGAGATGGTGGTTATCTACTCAATATTGGGTGAACTGTTTAGTGGAGGTTTAAGTTTGAGAGTATAAAGCAAACTGAAAGTAAGTCATTATAAAACTTAAAAGAAGACTAAGAAAAGAGAGAAGACTTAGGGATGTGTGTGTAAAGAGAGAGGGATTGTATGATGGGAAAATCATTATGCACTTGAAACTATATACATATGAAATATAAAAAAAATTACTGCAAAAAAACACAAAAGATAGAAGGAGAGTGGATACAGAAGGAGAAAGAGGCAAATATGGTTATCTTTTTAGAATAGCATCTATGAAATGCATGAAATCTATTATCTCTACATAAATAAAATTTTTTTAAAAATGTGCTAGTAAGAAACACATTTTTCATAGACAGTAGCTTTAAATACAGCAAAAATTGCAGATATTTAGTCATTTGGAAACTGCTTGATTTATATACGCTAAAAACCTACCCCATAATTTGTTTTCCTAGATAAGAAAACCCTAGGGGCTATGAAAGTTCCCTAAAAATTACTGCCCTTAAGACTTCAGTCACCCAGAGTTCCATCATGCTAATGAATGACATGATTTTCACATGGAAGATACTACAAAAATTTGCAGAAAAAGAAATTAAAAATATGTTTATTTGGGCTATTGTTTGGCATAATGGTTAAGATGTGGCTTGGGATGACCACTTTCCGTATTAGAGTTCTTGGTTTGAGTCCAGGTATTTTTGCTTCTGATGCAGAATCCTGTTTATGTTCACTCTAGGCTACACTACATGATGGCTCAAAGATTTGGGTCCTGGACACTAAAATTAACTGTGTCTTTTAATTATACTTTTCCATAGTTTGAAATAATCTCATATAAATCCTCTCACCTATCCCATTGTTTTCCATGGTTGCACTATCCTTCTTTTCCTTCTGTGTGGTGACCCTGCACATTTGTGTCGAGATTTTCCATTTAAACGAATTAACTCTCAAATACAAGTCTATCAAAACACTATCCAAATGAAACTCATCGTGTACTATTGCCTCCTCACAATAATATATATTTGCCTTGGTCAGCTCTGAAATCCGAAACTTGTTGCAGTTAAGATTATATATGGGGGGCGGGGAGGAGAAAGGGAAGGGCAGGAAGAAATATCAGTCTATTGTTGAAACTGTAACTATGAACCACATGAACTTTGTTCTCTTTTTAAATAAATAGATATAAATTTCCCTAATGAAGTATTAGCAAATCAATTCTATTAACATATTAAAGCACCTATATATCAGGAAAACATGGGTTTCATTCCCATATTTCAACATCCAAAATACTATCAATTTAATACAACACACAAAGAAGATAAATGGCAGAAGCCATATAATTTTAATTGAAGTAGAAATAGCATTTAACAAAATACAACATAGTTTCATGATAAAATGTATATAACAGAGTAGTAATATAAAGGAAATTCCTGAATGTGGAAAATGGCATATACAAAAACTCACATTTATGAGCTGACAGTGTGGCTCGGCAGGTTAAGCCACTGCCTGCAATGCTGGCATCCCCTATTAGCATCGGTTCAAATTAGCTGAGCTCTCGCCACCTCTGTGGGTGACCCAGATGAAGTTCCACACTCCTGGTTACAGCCTGGCCCATCCCTGAGCATTGTGGACATTTTTGGAGTGAACTAAATGTGGAAGATTCTCTCTCTCTCCTCCCCCTCTCTCTCTCACTCTGTTTTTCTAATAAATAAGTGAATATTAAAAAAAAAAAAACCTCCTATGTCATATCATAGACTAAAACCTTGCTCTTTAAAATCAGGAACACAAATATGCCTGCTCTCGCCACTTAATTCAATATGGTAGTTATTTTTGGTCGGAAAAATATGGTCAATATAAAATAAAATTCATCAAAGTGGGAATAGAATATGCAAAATAATTTTTGTTTGCAGATTACATGATCCTGTACATGGAAAAGTTTAAAGGGATAAGTAAAATAAGTTTACCTTATTTTCATAATGCAGTATCAATATGCCAAATCAAATGGATTTCATTGAAATTTAAAACAACTATGATTCAAAAGATCTATCAAGAAAGTGAAAAGATTGTCCAAATAATAGGAGAAAATATTGGCAATTATATGCCTGAATAAAGGCCCAGTGCACAGACTGCATTGTCCTATGTAACTCTGTAACTGGTCAGTAAAAGCGACAACCTAAGTAAAATACTGTGTAAAAATATATAATAATGACTCATAAATACCTGAGGCAGTTTCAACATCATCCATGCTTAGCAATATTCAAATCAAAATTCTTAGAAAATATAACTTTGCAATCTCTGGTATGGCTATAACAAGAAAATGGAAAATAAATGTTGAAGATACAGAGAAGCTTGAACTCTCATATATTGCTGATTAAAATGTAAATGGTGTAGGAGCTTAAAAGATAATTTGGCAGTTCCTCAGATACTTAGACATAGTATCGCCATAAGAAACAACAGTTTCTTACTTAGCTATGATGGAAACATGTGCTCATAAAGATTTATGTACCCATTCATAGTCACGTTTTAATAGTCAAAATGTGGAAACAGTTCAAAGGTATATGAAATGATGAATAGATAATGAAAATCGTGTGTGTGTGTGTGTGTGTGTATGTGTGAGTGTATTTATATATGTTATCTATCCATATAATGTTATCTGGGAATAAAATATAATGGAATACAGATGCATATGACAACATGGATAAATCTTGAATATATTATGACAGGTCAGAGAAGCCTTTTGGAAGGTTGGCTTTGTATGAAACATCCTAAATGAGTAAATCTATAGAGATAAATGGTAGACTTGTGGAATTTGAGTTCGGTGTGAGGAAAATAGTAACAGGAATTGGCAGTAACTGCTAATAGGGACTTAGTTTCTTTTCTGAGTGATGTAAATATTTCAGAACAGACTATGATAATGAATGTATTACTTGGTGCGTATAATTCACTAAGATACATTAACCAATTTAATGTGTAAATTTAAATGCATATGCTTTATTTTTCATAAAGCTTAAAATAAATCCTGAAGGTTAAAATAAGATCTCTTCAAGTACATAATTTCTAAAATTCAGAGTCCTATTTTCAAATAATATAATTTTCTTCTAGAATGTATATATATATATACACACACATATATATATGAGAGAGCTCATGCCACCTGTATGGGAGACCAGGATGAAATTCCTAGCTCCTGGCTCCAACCTGCCAAGTCCTGGTTCTTGTAACCCTTTAGAAAGTGAACTAGCAGATGGAACTCTCTGTCATTCTATATTCTAAATAAATAAATAAATAAATACACTTTTAAAACAGGGATGCATATGAGACCTTTGAATTCATACTAGTAGATTTTAAAATAGATCTGTTATGCCTTTTAATGAATGAGATTATTCTAATTCACTGTTTTAAATGCTTTTATGTACATAAAACAGAATGTAAAGTTTAATTCATATGTGTGCATGAGTGTGTGGGGGGTTCTGTGTGAATAAAAGAGAAAAGCATCTCAATTATAAGATGCTTTAAGTACATGATTTTGAATTTATAAAAATATTTCCAAGTTATTGATTTTGTGTCTGAAGAGGCCGCTGAACCTATCACACATGAATAAATTGTTTCTGAAGGGATCAGATTTATCCTGGGAACTTATTACATCGGCTACAGACCAAGGAAACGAAGTCTTTTCTTTATACAATTGTTCTTTCATTGAGTAATGCTAGGTAAGAGACAGGAGTCATAGCCCAAGGACACAGGAAGAATTATCCCCTCCTGGGAACTAAGCCTGATGCTCTGTAGAAACTTCAATTCTAGAATAAATTCTTGGAATAATTTAGGCAGCAGAAGGAGCCACAGTGAAAAAGTAAAGTTGTCTGTACAGAATCTATACTGACTGGAATAAATACCCAGAAATATAAACAAACTTTATTCTGCCTTGGAAATTATTTCATTTTGGTTCATTTTATTTATTTATTTAGTTTAGTTTATTTTTATTTCTTTGAAAGACAAAGTGAATAAGTGGGTTTACATAGAGGTAGAGAAAGATTTTTTATTCACTGATTTACTCCCCAAATGCCTGCCTTAGCCAAGGTTGGGGCAGGCCAAAACCACAATCAAGGAAAGGCAAAGGTTTCCCACGTGCATTACAGGGACTTAAACCACGTGAGTCATAAACTTTTGCCACCTAGGATGTCCATTGGCAGAAAGCTGGGTGGTGGCCAGTGCCATGGCTCACTAAGCTAATCCTCTGCCTGTGGCGCTGGCCACAGCGGCCATTGGAGGGTGAACCAATGGCAAAGGAAGACCTTTCTCTCTGTCTCTCTCTCTCACTGTCCACTCTGCCTGTCAAAAAAAAAAAAAAAAAAAAAAAAAAAAAAAAAAGAAAAGAAAGAAAAAAAAGAAAAGAAAGCTGGGTGGCAAGTGAAGTTGGGACTCCAGCATAGAACCTTGGCATCTCAAAGCAGCTTCTTAACCACCGTGTGAAAAGCTTACCCCAAGAACTATTTTAGTCATTGAGCTGCATGCAAGTTACTGCTGACTAAAAGCTGGGAATATATAAATGTCACAAACAAGAATAAGATAATGTTATAATTTGACCATGTTTTTTTCTAGTTTTTATTGATTTCAAATCTAATACCATCACCCATAAAAACCTTAGACAATCGTCAGGTATAAATTATATGATGAACTAAATTTCTTAAAGACAAATTGGCAATTATTATAATTTGTATGAGCTGCAGCTTAATGTAACTGGTCTAAATGAAAAAAGTCACAAGTTCTCTGGCATTCAAAAATTCAGTATAGCGGCTGGCACTTTAAGTAGCAGGTAGAGCTGCTGCCTGTGATGCTGGCATCACACGTGGGTGCTGGTCTGAGTCTTGGCTACTCCACTTCCCATCCACCGCCCAACTAATTGTCCGAGAAAGCAGTGGAAGATGGTGTTTGGGCCCCTGAACTTACCTGGAAGATCTGAAGGAAGATCCTGGCTCCAGTCTTTGGATCAGCCCAGCTCTGACCATTGCAGCTATGTAGGGAGTGAACCAGTGAATGGAAGGTACTGTGCTCTCTCTCTGTCTCTTTAACTCTTCCTTACAAATAAATAAATAATTCTTATAAAAAACACATTCAGTGTAAATTTGTTGCCCACTTATTATTTGTTAAATATTAAGGTAAAAATACAAAGAATATCAGAAATAAAGACTAGCTGCGAGTTGAAAAAATACATAACGATATTTGTATCCACCAGTTGTTTTATCTCTCCCATACCACGAATGTGGTCTACTCTTTCATTATTCTCACAACTAATCATTTGCTTGAAGATGGAGTTACCCAAGTTCCCAGTATTCTCTACAATAGAATTGTCTCAAAATCTGGTCCTTAAATTGATCCCCTTTATATGGGGGTTCAATGTAAATCCAGAAAGATACAAGTTTAATTCCTCTATGCACTTACTCTTTTCATCTGTTTAATATGTGCTAATTGAGCGTCAATATATGTTAAGAGCTGCATATACAGGTGAAGAGCATTATACCTGAAAGGAGCTTTTACATATCAGATGGCACCTTAGAGGAAAAAATGAGTTCTAGACCCATAGCACAGAAAAAGAATACTTGGAATCTAAATGTAAAAGAGTGGTTGGGGGGGAGGGGACTTACATAAAGCTATATCTTTGCTAAAATTAGTTATCCTTATTTTACATTATTCTGTAGAGTAAAATATTCCCTCTCTCTCTCTCTCTCTCTCTCTCTCTCTCTCTCTCTCCCTCTTTTTCTCTTTCTCTCAGAACGTACACACAGGGGCTAGGCTGTGGCGAAGCCTGCATCTGAGGTGCCAGTTCCTGTCCAGGCTCCTCTTCTGATCCAGCTCTCTGCTGCTGGCCTGGGAATGGTGTGGAAGATGACCCAGGTGCTCGGGCTCCTGCACCCACATGGAAGACCCAAAATAAACTCCTAGATCCTACCGTCAGATCAGCTCACCTCCAGCCGTTGCAGCCATTTAGAGAGTGAACCAGTGGAGGGAAGGCTTTTCTTTCTCTCTCTCTGTAACTCTATCTCTCTAATAAATAAATAAATCTTTAAAAATATAGAGAATTCACAAATACACAGTGTTTTCAAGAACAAGAGTTACAACTTGAAAGTTAAAGTTGTAACTTAAAATGTTGACAATAGTTCTGACTTATTTACTTGCCATCAAATTGGTAATGTAGCATGTATTATTTATTTTATATTTGACAGAGGGAGAGAGAAAGAAGGGGGCAGTGTTTCCATCCTTTGATTCAACTCTCAAATGCTGACAATAGCTGAGGATAGCCTCTGGTGGAAGCCAAGGCCAGGAGTACAATCCAGGTCTTCCTTGTAGATGGAAAGAACCCAATTACTTGAACTACCACCACTGCCTCCCAGGGTTTGCATTGGCAAGAAGCTGGAGTCAGGAACCAGAGTCAGAGTCAAAACCAGGTATCCGGATGTGGGATACACATCTTAACCTGTAGGCTCAACATCCACTCCCCTCAGACACTGTTTTAATAGTGAGACTTACTCGGCTATTGAGGGAGCTTTGTTTTTTTTTTTTTTTTTTTCTTATTATTACTTATTGAACTCTTAAGTGTAAAGTTAATCTCATGAGTATAAAGTTATCTGAAAATAGATCTTTGTAAAAAATAAGAATGGGATTAATAAAGGGAGGAGAAAGAAGGGTGGGAGCATGGATGGGAGGGAGGGTAGGGTGCAAAGTATCACTATGTTCCTGAATCTGTATATATAAATACATGAAATTTGTGTACATTAAATAAAATTTTAAGAAAAATCAGACTTAGCTTAACATGTAATCTCAAAAAAGTAAATAAAACATAAATGTAGAAAGGGAAAGGATATAATATCCCTGATCAATTTGTTCAGTATTTTAATCTGTGAAAATATTTTGAATTAAAATACTAAATTTTAAAGATTAATGCTTAGTATTTATACACTATAACTGAAATCATTCTTAAAAACATTATCTATAATTAAACCTATTCTGATTTTTATGCATACTTTCATTAAAAATATATTTAAAAGGCACAGTGATAATAGAGAGAGAGAGAGACAGAGAAGAGAGAAATCTTCTATCTGTTGGATCATGTGTAAAGTACCTATAACAGCCCAGGCTGGGCTGGGCCAAAATGAGAAGCCAGGGACTCGATTTGCATCTTCCACATGGATGACAGAAACCCAAGTACTTAGGCCATTATCAGCTGCCTACCAGGTGCATCAGCAGAAAACTAGATCAGAAGTAGTGGGTCTGGGATTCGAACTTGAAACCCAACATAGGATGTGGGCATCCTAAATGGCAGCTTAATCCTCTGTACAATGCCCACCCCTGTTACTCTTAAATTTTCACAAATATTTGTGGGCTTTGCTTGCCTGCTGATTTGGTTTAAAATCCAAGCTCTTCCAAGTATTTGTCTCATGATCTTATGCAAATCAGTTAAAAGTCTTAAGTCTCAGTTACATCACCTAATAGAGATAATAATATATACTATTAAAATTACTGTGAAGCCTGAAAAAACACAGGTAAAGTAATCAACAGAACTGTGTTGCATATAGTAATAGCTCAGTAAGTGGCAGATGTCATATGAAAGCATATTAAAATAGATCAATATTTTATTCTATCAGTAAATTATACTCTAGTGTGCAAATTGTGGAAGTGTAATCCTCCAAGTCACCATTCTGAATTTAAGGAACTAAGAGTCTACTTTTATGTTATTAACATAGAATTTGGAAAATTGTTGAACGTACATTAAGTTTTGGCAGGGAGGAATGGAAAACATCCTTTCATTATGCAATATTTATTTGTGATTCTTTCATTCACAATTTCCCTTGAAGACTTTCTATGATACAGAAATATTTATTCATTTTTCTGAAGTATATATTCCTCCTATTCATTTATAGATTCCAATTAATCTTTTATTCTATACCAAGAAATATAAAATACTATAATTAAAATATCTTTTGTGAGATGCCAGCATCCCATATAGTTCAAGTCCAGGCTGCTCCATTTCTGATCCAGCTCCCTGGTAATGCACCTGGGAAAACCATAGAAATTGTTCCAAGTGCTTGGTCCTTGATACTCACATGGGAGAACCAAATGAAACTTCTGGCTCCTTACTTCAGTCTTGGCTATTGCAGCCATTTGGGGAAAGAACCAGAGGGTGAAAGACCTGTCTCTCCCTGTTTCTATCTCCCTCTCTCTCTTTTTCTCCCTCCCCCTTCCTCTAACTCCACCTTTCAAATAAATTAACTCATACAGAAGAAAAACTGAAAGAAATTAACTCTTGTTATCTAAAATCTTTATATACTTCAAGTTTTTTTCTGTCCTATAGAAAAATAAATTACACATAATTAACTCCCGTCTTCCAGAAAATAATTGGTTTATTAACTATACAGTTAGGTGACTTTCTTTATTAAATTATATTTCATTCAAATTTAAAGCCAGAACCACTTTTTGATTCATGTACAGTTTTCTCATTCATTAAAGAGAAATGTTTGCTCAAAGATGGAAGAGCACAGACGTTGTCAGTGGAATGAATTTTATAATGATATAAACCATTCACAATAAGATAATATCATTTATGTTGTAGAAGTTTCATAAAAGATGACAAAGTTAAGATCAAGGGAATAAAGGAAAATTATAATTAGGGTTAATTAATCTAAAAATGAGAGTATTGTTCATACAACATTGTCAAAATGTCTTGTCCATTGTAAAGGAATTCAAACTCATGAAAAGGCACAAAAGTCAACATGAGATGTTGACAAAAGCTTAAGTCCAGTTTATCATGTAATAGGAATGATAAGAAAAATCAATCAAAGTTGTCACTTGGAATTTCTAGGTTAATTCACTGAGCTCTTCAAAATAACTCATCAAAGTCACTTAATATAACATTGAAAATAACAAATAAGTCTAGTCCTATGAGAGCAATTATGTTCAGAAAGCAAAAGAACAAATTTCTAGGAAAATGCATTGTACAAGTATTGAGACATTTTAAAACTATCACATTTTGTTAAAAAACTGGGACTCTCAGGCCACTATCACAGAGCTGTAGTTTAATTAATTCCAGAGTATAACCAGAGTCAGCCACAGTGAGTAAATGATAGTTTAATAAGAATGCACTATGACAAACTGACAGTGGTATGCACGTATCTGTCTTATAATCAATGAAAGTGTTCATGTGGTAATCATCGTTCTCTCGCTTTTTTATTCTATCAGCAAGTATTTGCAGACACTATTCTTGTTTATATGATCCCTTTGGTTCTTAGTCCTATCATTATGATCAATTGTGAACAGAAATTGATCACTGGGACTAGTGAGATGGCATTGGTACATGCCACCTTGATGGGATTGAATTGGAATCCCCTGGTATGTTTGTAACTCTACCGTTTGAGGTAAGTCAGCTTGAGCATGTCCCGAACTGCACATCTCTTCCCTCTCTTATTCCCACTCTAATATTTAACAGTGATCACTTTTCAGTTAAGTTTCAGCACTTAAGAAGAATTGTGTATTGATTACAGTATTCAACCAAAAGTATTAAGTAGAACAAACAAAAAAATATTAAGAGGGATAACATATTAAGTTGTTCATCAACAGTCAGGGCAAGGGCTGATCGAGTCACCATTTCTCATAGTGTTCATTTCACTTTTGCAGGTTTCCTTTTTGGTGATCAGTTAGTTGTCACCTATCAGGGAGAACATATGGTATTTGTCCCTTTGGGATTGGCTTATTTCACTCAGCATAATGTTTTCCAAATTCCTAAAAAGGATCACTTTTCAGTTAAAATTTAAACACCTAAGAATAATTGTGTGTTAATTACAGAGTTCAACTAATGGTACTAGAACAAAAAAATACTAAAATGGATAAAGTATTACATTGTACATCAACTGTCAGGATAAGAGCTGATCAAGTCACTGTTTCTCATAGTGTCCATTTCACTTCAACAAGTTTCCCCTTTGGTGCTCAGTTGGTTGTTGCCGATCAGGGAGAACATATGATATTTGTCCCTTTGGGACTGGCTTAATTCACTCAGCATGATGTTTTCCAAATTCCTCCATCTTGTTGCAAATGACCGGATTTCATTGCTTTTGACTGCTGTATAGTATTCGATAGAGCACATGTCCCATAATTTCTTTATCCAGTCTACTGTTGATGGGCATTTGGGTTGGTTCCAGGTCTTAGCTATTGTGAATTGAGATGCAATAAACATTAATGTGCAGACAGCTTGTTTGTTTGCCAATTTAATTTCCTTTGGGTAAATTCCAAGGAGTGGGATGGCTGGGTTGTATGTTAGAGTTATATTCAGTTTTCTGAGGAATCTCCAGACTGACTTCCATAGTGGCTTAACCAGTTTGCATTCCCACCAAAAGTGGGTTAGTGTCCCTTTTCCCCACATCCTCGCCAGCATCTGTTGTTGGTAGATTTCTGAATGTGAGCCATTCTAACCGGGGTGAGGTGAAACCTCATTGTGGTTTTGATTTGCATTTCCCTGATGGCTAGTGATCTGGAGCATTTTTTCATGTGTCTGTTGGCCATTTGGATTTCCTCTTTTAAAAAATGTCTATTGAGGTCCTTGGCCCATCTCTTAAGTGAGTTGTTTGTTTTGATGTTGTGGAGTTTCTTGATTTCTTTGTAGATTCTGGTTATCAACCCTTTATCAGTTGCATAGTTTGCAAATATATTTTCCCATTCTGTTGGTTGCCTCTTCACTTTCCTGACTGTTTCTTTTGCAGTACAGAAACTTCTCAATTTGATGCAATCCCAAATGTTAATTTTGGCTTTGACTGCCTGTGCTTCTGGGGTGTTTTCCAAGAAGTCATTGCAGGTACCTATATCTTGCAGGTTTTTTCCAATGCTCTCTAATAATTTGATGGTGTTGGGTCATAGATTTAAGTTTTTAATCCATGTTGAGTGAATTTTTGTGCAAGGTGAAAGGTAGGGGTCTTGCTTCATGATTCTGCAAGTGGAAATCCAATTTTCCCAGCACCATCTATTGAATAGACTGTCCTTACTCCAGGGATTGGTTTTAGATCCTTGATCAAATATGAGTTGGCTGTAGATGTTTGGGTTGATTTCTGGTGTTTCAATTCTGTTCCATTGGTCTATCCATCTGTTTCTGTACCAGTACCATGCTGTTTTGATTACATCTGCCCTGTAGTATATACTGAAATCTGGTATTGTGATGCCTCTGGCTTTGTTTTTGTTGTACAAGATTACTTTAGCTCTCACACATCTCCTCTGTCTCCATATGAATTTCAGCATCATTTTTTCCAGATCTGAGAAGAAGGTCTTCGGTATCTTGATTGGTATTGCATTGAATCTATAAATTGCTTTTGGGAGAATGGACATTTTGATGATATTGATTCTTCTAATCCATGAGCATGGAAGATTTTTCCATTTCTTGGTATCCTCTTCTATTTCTTTCTTTAAGGTTTTGTAATTTTCATCGTGGAGATCCTTAACATCCTTGGTTAAGTTTATTCCAAGGTATTTGATTGTTTTTGTAGCTATTGTGAATGGGATTGATCTTAAAAGTTCCTCCTCAGCTGTGGCATTGCCTGTGTATACAAAGGCTGTTGATTTTTGTGCATTGATTTTATACCCTGCTACTTTGCCAAAATCTTCTATGAGTTCCAATAGTCTCTTAGTAGAGTTCTTTGGGTCCACTAAGTAAAGAATCCTATCATCTGCAAAGAGGGATAGTTTGAGTTCTTCCTTCCCAATTTGTATCCCTTTCATTTCTTTTTCTTGCCTAATAGCTCTGGCTAGAACCTCCAGAACTATATTGAATAGCAGTGGTGAGAGTGGGCATCCCTGTCTGGTACCAGATCTCAGTGGAAATTCTTCCAACTTTTCCCCATTCAATAGGATGTTGGCTGTGAGTTTTTCATAGATTGCTTTGATTGTATTGTGGAATGTTCCTTCCAAACCCAGTTTGCTTAGAGTTTTCATCATGAAAGGGTGTTGCATTTATCAAATGCTTTCTCGGTGTCTATTGAGATAATCATATGTTTTTTCTTCTGCAGTATGTTAATGTGGTGTATCATATGGATTGTTTTGCGAACATTGAACCATCCCTGCATACCAGGGATAAATCCCACTTGGTCTGGGTGGATGATCTTTCTGATGTGTTGTTGCATTCTATTGGCCAGAATTTTACTGAGGATTTTTGCATCTATGTTCATCAGGGATATTGGTCTGTAATTCTCTTTCAGTGCTGCATCTTTTTCCAGCTTAGGAATTAAGGTGATGCTGGCTTCATAGAAAGAATTTGGGAGGATTCCCTCTTTTTCGATTGTTCTGAATAGTTTGAGAAGAATTGGAGTTAGTTCTTCTTTAAATGTTGTGAGGAATAGTCCGTGGCGGCGGCATCGCTAGGCGGAGGTTTTTACTTTTGGTTTTGATGGGGGGGGGGGCGCTTTCCTACGGGTTGGGCTTTCCGGAGGTGGAGGGATTGAGGTCGTGGTAAACAACAAGATGGCGCCAGGACCCCCACAGTGAGTCTGCCTGCCTGCCTGCTGCGTGACACCTCACCTGATTGGCCGAAGGACACGTGCCCTTCACGTGAACAGAGACTGGATTGGTGTGCCTGATGCATGGACTCTAGCTTGCTCCTGATTGGTCGCATTTTGTATATAAGCCGCAGGTGTAAGGAGGAAGTTCTCTTTCTCTCCTCTCCTTTCCTCCTACCTCTCTATCTCTGTCACGTTTACTTTCTCTAATAAAAAGTCTACTGAAGACCCATAAACATTGTTCATTCTTTTCTCGCCCGAGAAACCATCGTCGCGGGCCCTGAGTTGAGTCTGCTGGCCAGAATCCCCAAGACGCTTGCAGCAAAATGTCTGGTAGAATTCAGCAGTGAATCCATCTGGTCCTGGGCTTTTCTTTGTTGGGAGGGCCTTTATTACTGTTTCAATTTCTGTCTCAGTTATGGGTCTGTTTAGGTTTTCTGTGTCTTCCTGGTTCAATTTAGGTAGGTTGCATGTGTCCAGGAATCTATCCATTTCTGATAGGTTTCCCTGTTTGCTGGCATACAAATCCTTGTAGTAATTTCTGATGATTCTTTTTATTTCTGTGGTGTCTGTTGTTACATTTCCTTTTTCATCTCTGATTTTATTGATTTGGGTCTTCTCTCTTCTTTTTTTAGTTAGTTGGGCCATTGGGGTGTCAATTTTGTTTATTTTTTCAAAAAACCAGCTCCTCGTTTGGCTGATTTTTTTGTAATTTTTTTTGATTCAATCCTGTTGATTTCTTCTCTGATTTTAATTATTTCTCTTCTCCTACTAGATTTATCTGGTTTGATGCAGATTTTCGAGATCCTTGAGATGCAGTGAAAGCTCATCTAATTGGTGCCTTTCCAATTTCTTGAAGTAAACGCCTATTGATATAAACTTTCCTCTTAACACTGCTTATGCTGTATCTCGTAAGTTTTGGTATGTTGTGCTGTTATCCTCATTTACTTCCAGAAAATTTTTGATTTCTCTTTTAATTTCTTCTATTACCCATTGTTCATTCAGGAGCATATTGTTCAGTCTCCATGTGTTTTTGTATGCTTTAGGGATTCCTGAGTTGCTAATTTCCAACTTCATTCCTTTACTGTTGAATTGGGTTCAATAGCCAATTCCCCATCAGGACTTCAGCTTCCTACAAATGCAATTACTAGTAGGTAGAAGTCGTGGTGCAAGTAATTGGGTCTTTTTTCTCCCACATGGGAGGCCTGGATTTAGTTCCTGGCCTAGTATGTGGTCAATCCTAGAGAAGGTTCCATGTACTGCTGAGAAGAATGTAAATGCTTTATGTGTAGGATGAAAAGTTCTGTAGATATCTGTTAGATCCATTTGGGCTATAGTGTTGTTTAAATCTACTGTATCCTTGTTGATCTTCTGTCCTGTTGATCTGTCTATTTCTGAGAGTGGAGTTGAAGTCCCCCAGTACTATTGTATTGGGGTCTAAGTATCCCTTTAAGTCCCTTAACAAAGCTTTTAGATAAACCGGTGCCCTGTAGTTAGGTGCATATACATTGATAATTGTTATATCTTCCTGTTGAATTGATCCCTTAATCATTATATAGTGTCCCTCTTTGTCTGTCTTAACAGTTTTTGGGTAAAGTTTATGTTGTCCGATATTAAGATGGCTACGCCTGCTCTTTTTTCATTTCTGTTGGCATGGTATATCTTTTTCCAGCCTTTCACTTTCAGTCTGTATGCATCTTTGTTGGAAAGATGTGTTTCTTGTAAGCAGCAAATAGATGGGGTTTGTTCCTTAAGCCAATCAGCCAATCGGTGTCTTTTAACTGGACAGTTCAGGCCATTGATGTTCAATGTGACTAATGATAAGTGGTAACTTTGCCCTGCTATTTGCCAAAGATAAGTTCTAATATATGCTTTGAATTCCCTGTGATCTTTTGCTGTGAGGTTTCCTTCCTTTACCTTCTTTCATATTGATGACCGTGTTTCTGTGTTTCTGTATGCAACACATCTTTAAGCATCTTTTGCAGGGCTGGACGAGTGGCGACAAATACTTCCAATTTCTGTTTGCTGTGAAAGGTCTTTATTTCACCTTCATTCACAAATGAGAGCTTTGTAGGACATAATATTCTGGGCTGGCAGTTTTTCTTTCTTGGTACCTGGGCTATATCTCACCATTCCCTCCTAGCTTGTAGGGTTTCTGATGAGAAGGCAGCTGTGAGTCTGATTGGAGATCCTCTGAGAGTAATCTGACCTTTCTCTCTTGCACATTTTAGGATCTTTTTTTTTTTATGTTTCACTGTGGTGAGTTTAATTACAACGTGTGGTGGTGAGGATCTCTTTTGGTTGTGTTTATTAGGGGTTCTATGAGCTTCCTGTACTAGGATTTCTCTGTCCTTCTCCAAACCTGGGGAAATTTCTGCTAATATCTCACTAAAAAGGCCTTCTAATCCTTTCTCCTTCTCCATGCCTTCAGGAACTCCTAGAACCGGAATGTTGGGTTTTTTAATAGTATCCTGTAGATTCCCAACAATGTGTTTTAGATTTCTAATTTCCTCTTCTTTTCTTTGGTCTGACTGTATCCTTTCCTGTTCTCTGTCTTCTAAGTCCGATATTCTCTCTTCTGCTTCACCCATTCTGTTTTTAAGGCTCTCTAATGTGTTTGTCATTTGATCTATTGAATTCTTCACTTCATTATGATTTCTCGTCACTATCACAGTTTCCTGTTGTACTAGTTGTTTCATTTCATTTTGATTCCTCCTTAATATTTCATTTTCACGAGAGAGATGTTCTATCTTGGGTCTTAAGGATGTCTGTAGTTCAAGAATTTGTTTTTGAGAACTTCTTAATGTTCTTATCAATTTTTTGAGATCTGCTTCTTGCATTTCTTCTATCTCATCATCTTCATAATCTTGAATTGGGGTGTCTTTTTCATTTGGGGGCGTCATGGTGACTTCCTTGTTCTTATTACCTCGGTTTTTGCGTTTGTTATTTGGCATATTGGAGATATTTGGTTTCTTCACTGTGGTGCTTTTTCTTGTTATACTATGACTCTAGATTAAGTGGACTGTCTGTTTTTGATGGAGCCATAGAGGCTTGAGATGGGTCTGGCCTGAGAGTTCTGTTTGGTGTGCCAAAGTTGACACTCCCAGGTTATGCGTGGTAGATCTCTCTCTCTCTCTTTTTCTTTCTTTTTTTGATTCAAAAGGGAAGTAATTCCGCACAGCTGAACGAAGTTGGAGGTAGTTAGCAGGCAAATGATATACCCACAGGAGCCAGAGATCGGAAGCTCTTTCCCAAGGACCACACAGGGAATCTGTTCTTCCCTCAGTGTGGGCTCAAATTCTCCTTCAGTCTCCCACTGGGTTGCCAAAGTTACGGAATTGTAGTGTCTCTGGAGAGTACTCACGTGAATTCCATGAGTTCTCTCCCCCACCATCTCTTTTTTCACAGTCTCAGTTCAGTAGCACCACAAATTCACTACGTCCTAATCTCCTGTTAATTCACCCCCCCCCACCCCCGAGTCAGGTTTTTCTGCTAGGCTTAGGGCCGGTGCAGACCTGAGGTCGCTCTGCTTATGACGTATGTCCAAGATGGTGCCTGCTCTTTGTCTTGCTTGCCTTTGAGAGGTGAGTGGAGAGAGAGAAACCCGTGTCTGTATCAGTCACTTTTTTTTTTTCTCTCTCTCTCTTCTAGTTAGCCTGGTGAACTTTCCCCCTGGGGTCGTTCTCTCTAGTCTCCTCTTTCCGCTTGCCTGCCGGTGTCTTGGGCTATTGAGGTTCAGCTCACTTCACGTTCCAGCGCTGGTGTGTTGAGTCTGCTGCTGGTGTCCCGAACTGTGGGCTCCCACGCTCTCCAAGCAGGTCCACTGTGAATCACTCGTTCCAGAAGAGTTTCTTCTGCTGTTTCTTCCCCTACTCTTCCTCGAACCTGCAGTATCTCCACTTTTATTAAACTGTCTCTCCCTGGACTACCAGTGTGCTCTCTTCCTATTCCGCTGTCTTGCCGCTCTCCCTCATGTGGTAATCATGATTATGTGTTCATTGGGGATTCTGTTTAAGCTTGCTTCCCTAAATTTTTCTATTTATGAGGTAAATATTTTATTTTTATTCAAAAAATGTATTGAAGAGGTCTTTGCATATAAAACAACATAATTCATGTGCAGTTAGAAACCACTGTAATTCATTAACTTCCATATTCTGTTACTCAAAAAACATAATTATAGTTATAATAGTACTTTCCTTAAAATTAATTTATGAAAATTGTTTCTTGATCTCTTGCTTTTAAGATTGAAATAAAGTTGAGAAAATATGGCCTTATGACTGACAACCTGAATTAGCACTACTCAGGTAGTCATTTTTTACTAAGATAGAATAGTTACTATGAAAATGTAAGGAGCATTATCATGGAATTGGATTGAAAGTGGAGTAGCTCAGGGAGCTGGCATTTTGCTGCAGCAACTTAAGCCATAGTGTTTGAATGCCAGTATCCCATATGAGTGCCAGTTCAAATCCTGGCTGCTTAACTTTTGATCCAGCTCCCTGCTAATGTAACAGAGAAAGCAGCAAACATAGTCTGAGTGCCTGGGCCCCTGCTACCCATATGGGAGAACAGATAGAGTTGTTGCCTCAACCCTGGCTGTTGTGGCCATTTGGGGAATGAACCAACAGATTGAAGATCTCCCTCTCTCCATCCCTCCATGATTTTGCATTTTAAATAAATAAAATAAATCTTTGTGTTATATTTTGGAAAGATCTACTCTTGATTTTCTGTTTCTTTGGTTTTCTCTATTACACTTCTAGTTGTTGTGTCATCTTGCTTATAACATAGATATTTCTATGCATATTTTCTCTATCACAAAATTTCTGCTATTTGAAAACATTCTTAGAACTTACCAAGTTCTCCATTCTCTGATCTAAATAAAATATGGGGTAGTAAAACTTCACTTCTATTCTGCTTGTACAATTATGTAATACATTGCATAATAATTAACATCTCGAGCCACCATTCATCAAATATATGCAAGGACAAACACATTGATCATAATAATCTAGAAAATTTGCAAAATGTATTATTTTATAAGGTATGACCATACTATGCATATACTCCATAATATGTGCATGTATAACTACAATGTCTCTTTGACAAAATCAATTTTACTTTGTGCATATCTACCTCATTTTCTGAAACTGCTGTTTAGTTTCAATACTTTACTATACTTTATGTCCGTATTCCCAAACTTGTAGTATTAGGTTGGCTTCTGTTAAAATTTTCCATGACAATTTGATGTTATAGACTGTTAAAGAGTTTTAAAATTAATTGCTGTCAGACTTATTTCATTTTTACAAAAAAATATTTACTTTATGTGAAAGGCAGAACTTCAGAGAGAGCAGAAGAGAGAGAGAGAGAGAGAGAGAGAGAGAGAGAATCTTCAATCAATTGAGTCACTCCCCAAATGGCCACAATGGCCATGGCTGGACCAGACGACGGCAGAATCCAATAGTGTCATGTGGGTCTTCCATGTGGGTACAGGGTCCCAAGCACCATCTTCTGCTGCTTTTCCATGTGTGTTAGCAGGAAGCTGGATCATCAGTGGAGCAGCCTGGATTTGAACCATAGCCCATATGGAGTGCTTTCATTGCAGGTGGCAGCTCAACTCACCATGCCACAGTGCTGGCCCTTGTCAGATTAATTTCTAACCATAACAGTTATACCAAAGAGCAGTTATATTTAGAAAATATACTGCGGCTTTGCAGTTATACCAAAGAGCAGTTATATTTAGAAAATATACTGCGGCTTTGAGTTTAAATTTTAAAAGATTCAATTATTTTTGATTTTCACAATATAATAAAAATATGTACTGTGTTTTACAGATGGAAAAATTAAGATATCACAGATTAAGCTATATTGAAATGATTGGATAAAATTATGATTCAGAAGAAAATTTAAAACAGATGTCACACATCTTTCTTCGCAAGCTATAGCTGAACCATGCTCCTATATTTTGTTCTTGTCTTTTAAAATATTTCTGCCATAATCCAACTCTCCAGAGCAGGTACTAGTGTATAAATTGAAATGTCTCTTCCAAAGAAAGCCTGTAAGTGATGAAATGGTTTAGAAATTGGGGAAATGTCTGTTACCTTGCCCACAAGATTTTATTCCATTTATCAATTGCAACTGTTAGATCAAAGTTGACGGACACATGAAATTCACTCTTAAGTCTGCAAACTACAGAAGATGTGGCATTTATTTCTTCAGTTTGTTTTCACACAAGACCCTGAAATTTGCTCTTGTTTTTCCAAACAGATTTCTAACAGGCATTATTGTTTTCATTATGTGTTTAATAGCAATGAATAAACAAAGACGATATTTTGGAAGAAATGTTCTAGTTGTCTGAAAGTCATCAAAAACCTTAGCAAGTCTCATAGTGAGTAGATAACTTACATTGTTCTTTGAAACAATTGCATTTTCTGATAGAAATAATTTGAATCTCTATTATTTTTATTTTGTTTTTAAGTCAGTATTGTGCATGCTATGCCTTTATTATTGAATATGAATTCCTTTGTATATTTTTACAATTAAAAACAACTATATTAAAGGATCATAATACCAAATATATTTTCAATTTTTTGAAATTTTATTTCTCTTAACTCTCAATGTTGGAGAAGCTACAGAATACTTTTTCTTGTATTAAAATAATTTTTAGACAAAAAGTGCCAAGTGCCAATTGAAATATTATCTTGCCATTTGAAACTTTGAAGTTGAAGTATGTTTTCTTCTATTTTAACAATGATTGTTTGTATTCAAAATAGGAATCCAGCAAAGAAAGTGAAGGAGAGAGTGACTTTGTTTGATTGATTTTTTAATGATGAGGAGCTCCATCTGGTTGCCTGCATCACATGGTTCTAAAATAAAATTCATTCAACAGCATGTTTGCATTTCCAAAGACGATTTTATTTTCAAATTTCTTGACCAGAGCCACAAAAATTAACATTGTAAATCCAAAGATATTGTTTGAAATTAAAGGATCTGTAGGGAATAGGCTAACATTATAACAACAACAAAATGTCTTTCATTTATGGGACAAAATTTTGGTTTCTGCAATCTAAGTCAATAATAAAATACTTTACCAACTTTAACAGTATGTTAAATTATAGAAACTACAATGATAAAAATATGCTATGAAAGCAATATTATTATAATTTCACTGACTTTGATATTTATAAATGTATAATAAATAATAGATTTAGGATAAAATTCTTTACAACTACAAATTATTTGGTGCATGTAATTCAAGAATATGTTCTGTCTTTCATCAGTTTATAACAAGCCAGGAAGTGAATTTATGCATTAACAAGTTTAGGTAACAATATATAATTTAAAATTATACTTAGTTACTAAAATGAAAGTAAATTAATGACTTATAGAATTGTTAATCTTTGAAGGTTTGGATTTGCCTGTACATGTCTTGTGTATGTACATATACACACATATGCAAATACATGCTTATATATGAAATCACTGACAATAATCTCATAATTAATTTATACCATAATCTATAATATAAATTCTAATTATTACCTATATAGTCTTTTTACAAACTTATTTTCTAAATAAAAATTTCTAATATTATTAACCTTTCATTATATTTCTTAAGACAAATGTATTTTACACATTAATAACAAATTTTATCTAATTCATATTAATGTGAAATGATAGATATGGCAAATTGAATGATTGTAATAATCTCTGTACTCTGTATACTTGTTTTGAAACATCATATTGTACATTTTCAATATGTACAATATAAAATACAATAAAAATTATGATCTGTGTAGCACTGTTTACAAAGTTCATAAACACCTAAAAGGTTAAATATTATTTTTTACTTTGCAAGTAAAACAGAATTCTATTAAAAAATAAGAAAGCAAACAAGTAAGTTCAGACTTCAGTTTTTCAAAAATTTCTGGAAATCAATACATTTTCCTTCAAATATATTTTAGATAGTGCTAATTATATGTTAAATAGAAGCATATGGACCTTAGTAATGCTTTAAGAATTTTAACTAGAGTTGATTAGATTAACTAATTTCTCAAATAGTTTGCATAGTTGTGACTTAAACTGAGTCTAAATCAATTTTTATTTGAAAATATTAACATTTTGTTTATATCAAAAAAGAGTAATAAATGTTCATTTAAAAATAAAATACTCAGAATACATTAATTGTTTATAGTATCTGTAGTGTCTTAGGTTAAATATTGGCCTTTGTAAGAAAAGTTAGGTGTGTTACACAACTGTTTTTCTGTGAGTGTGTATTTGTGCATGTATAAGCATCAATGCGTGTAACATATACAAAGGCTGTTGATTTTTGTGCATTGATTTTATACCCTGCTACTTTGCCAAAATCTTCTATGAGTTCCAATAGTCTCTTAGTAGAGTTCTTTGGGTCCACTAAGTAAAGAATCCTATCATCTGCAAAGAGGGATAGTTTGACTTCTTCCTTCCCAATTTGTATCCCTTTCATTTCTTTTTCCTGCCTAATAGCTCTGACTAAAACTTCCAGAACTCTATTGAATAGCAGTGGTGAGAGTGGCATCCCTGTCTGGTACCAGATCTCAGTGGAAATTCTTCCAACTTTTCCCCATTCAATAGGATGTTGGCTGTGAGTTTTTCATAAATTGCTTTGATTATATTGAGGAATGTTCCTTCTACACCCAATTTGCTTAGAGTTTTCATCATGAAAGGGTGTTGCATTTATCAAATGCTTTCTCGGTGTCTATTGAGATAATCATATGTTTTTTCTTCTGCAGTATGTTAATGTGGTGCATCACATTGATTGATTTGCTCACATTGAACCATCCCTGCATACCAGGGATAAATCCCACTTGGTCTGGGTGGATGATCTTTCTGATGTGTTGTTGCATTCTATTGGCCAGAATTTTATTGAGGATTTTTGCATCTATGTTCATCAGGGATATTGGTCTAACTTTCTTTCAATGCTGCATCTTTTTCCAGCTTAGGAATTAAGGTGATGCTGGCTTCATAGAAAGAATTTGGGAGGATTCCCTCTTTTTCGATTGTTCTGAATAGTTTGAGAAGAATTAGAGTTAGTTCTTTAAATGTCTGGTAGAATTCAGCAGTGAATCCATCTGGTCCTGGGCTTTTCTTTGTTGGGAGGGCCTTTATTACTGTTTCAATTTCTGTCTCAGTTATGGGTCTGTTTAGGTTTTCTCTATCTTCCTGGTTCAATTTAGGTAGGTAGCATGTGTCCAGGAATCTATCCATTTCTGATAATTTCCCTGTTTGCTGACATGCAAATCCTTGTAGTAATTTCTGATGATTCTTTTTATTTCTGTGGTGTCTGTTGTTACGTTTCTTTTTCATGACTGATTTTATTGATTTGGGTCTTTCCTTTTTTAGTTAGTTGGGCCAATGGGGTGTCAATTTTGTTTATTTTTTCAAAAAAGCACCTGTTCATTTGGCTGATTTTTTGTAATTTTTTTTGGATTAAATCCTGTTGATTTCTTCTCTGATTTTAATTGTTTCTCTTCTCCTACTAGATTTGGGTCTGGTTTGCTGAAGTTTTTCTAGATCCTTGAGATGCATTGAAAGCTCATTTATTTGGTGCTTTTCTCATTTCTTGATGTAGGCACCTATTGATATAAACTTTCCTCTTAACACTGCTTTTGCTCTATCCCATAATAGAATAAGAGACCAAAAAATGGAAAAATCTTTTATGATCATGGATTGGAAGAATCAACATAATCAAAATGTCCATTCTCCCAAAAGCAATTTATACATTCAATGCGATGTCAAGCAAACTAACAAAGATAATCTTCTCAGATCTGGAAAAAATGATACTGAAATTCATATGGAGACACAGGAGTCCTTGAATAGCTAAAACAATCAGGTACAACAGAAACAAAGCCCGAGGCATCACAATACCAGATTTTAGGACATACTACAGGGCATTTGTAATCAAAAAAGCATGGTACTGGTACAGAAACAGATGGATAGACCAATGGAACAGAATAGAAACACCAGAAATCAATCCAAACATCTATAGCCAACTCATATTTGATAAAGGATCCAAAACCAATCCCTGGAGTAAGGACAGTCTAATTAAATGGTGCTGGGAAAACTGGATTTGCACATGCAGAAACATGAAGCAAGAGCCCAACCTTACACCTTAAACAAAAATCCACTCAACATGCATTAAAGACCTAAATCTACTACCCAACACCATCAAATTTTTACAGAACATTGTGGAATCCTTGCAAGATATAGATACCAGCAAAGATTTATCAGAGAAGACCTTGGAAACACAAGCAGTCAAAGCCAAAATTAACATTTGGGATTGCATCAAATTGAGAAGTTTCTGTACTGCAAAAGAAACAGTCAGGAAAGTGAAGAGGCAACCAACAGATGGGAAAAATATTTGCAAACTATGCAACAGATAAAGGGTTAATAAACAGAATCTACAAAGGAATCAAGAAACTCCACAACATCAAAACAAACAACCCACTCAAGAAATGGGCCAAGGACCTCAATAGACATTTTTCAAAAGAGGAAATCCAAAGGGCCAACAGACACATGAACAAATGTTCAGGATCACTAGTAATCAGGGAAATGCAAATCAAAACCACAATGAGGTTTCACCTCACCCCGGTTAGAATGGCTCACATTCAGAAATCTACCAACAACAGATGCTGGAGAGGATGTGGGGAAAAAGGGACACTAACCCACTGTTGGTGGGAATGCAAACTGGTTAATCCACTGTGGAAGTCAGTCTGGAGATTCCTCAGAAACCTGCACATAATCCTACCATACAAACCAGCCATCCCACTCCTTGGAAATTACCCAAAGGAAATGCAATTGGCAAATAAAAGGGCTGTCTGCAACTTAATGTTTATTGCAGCTCACTTCACAATAGCTAAGACCTGGAATCAACCCAAATGCCTATCAATTCGGGACATGCTGAAGCTGACTTACCTCAAACGGTAGAGTTAGAAACATACCAGGGGATTCCAATTCAATCCCATCAAAGTGGCATGTACCAATGCCATCTCACTAGTCCCAGTGATCAATTTCTGTTCACAATTGATCATAATGATAGGACTAAGAACCGAAGGGATCACATAAAGAAGAATAGTGTCTGCAAATACTAGCTGATAGAATCAAAAAGGGAGAGAATGATCCAACATGGGAAGTGAGATACACAGCAGACTCATAGAATGGCAGATGTCCTAAACAGCTCTCTGGCCTCAGAATCAGCCCTTAAGGCATGTGGATCCGGCTGAAAAGCCCATGAGAATATTTCAGGCATGGAAAGCCAAGACACTCTGGGAAAAAAAAAAAGACAAAAACAAAAATAAACAAACAAACAAAAAAAAAAAACAAAAAACAAAACCTAAATGAAAGATTTCTGCGAGTGAGATCCCCGTAGAAAGAACAGGACATCAAAAAAGGAGGTACCTTTCTCTGAAGGGAGGAGAGAACTTCCACTTTGACTATGACCTTGTCTAAATAAGATCAGAGTCGGCAAACTCAAAAGGCTTCCCTAGCCTTGACAACTCATGACAAGAGCCTAGGGAGATTACTGCCACCACGCCATAAACAAGAGCGTCATAAGTCAACAACAGGTGTCACTGTGCACTTACTCCTCATGTAGAACCTCTGTTTTTAATGCATTGTTCAATGTGAATTAATGCTATACTTATTACTTAAACAGTATTTTACCCTTAACGCTCTTAGTGGGTGTAAGCTGTTGAAATCTTTACTTAATATATACTAAATTGATCTTCTATTTATAAAGATAATTGAAATTGAAATCTTTATGTGAATGGAATGGGAGAGGGAGTAGGAGTTGGGAGGGTTGTGGGTGGGAGGGAAGTTATGGGGGGGAAGCCATTGTAATGCATAAGCTGTACTTTGGAAATTTATATTTACTAAATAAAAGTTAAAAAAGAATTCAGAATTTGAGATGACTCAGAGGTAATTTCAAGAAAATAATATTTTATGTTTTAATATTTATTTATTTGAAAGGGAAATTGGCAAAAAGAGAGAGAGATGTAGATATATATATATATATATAGAGAGAGAGAGAGAGAGAGTGAGAGAGAAAGAGGGAGAGAGAGATCTTATATTCATAACTTAAATCATCAAATGGCTACAAAATCCAGGTCTGGAGCAGGTTGAAGCCAGAAGTGAGGAACTCCATTCCAGCTTCTCACATGTGTAGGGGAAGCCTAAATATTTGTACCATCTTGTGCTGCCATCCCGAGCACATAAGCTGAAAGCTGGATTGTAAGTTCTGCAGCTGGAAGTTAAACTAGGTCTCTGATATGGGATGGATGCCTAGGTTTTAAGAGGCAGATTAAGCCACTATACTACAACTTCAGACAGAGACTAATATTTTTGTTTAGAAATAGGTAAAACAGGCCGGTGCCGCGGCTCACTAGGCTAATCCTCCACCTTGTGGCGCCGGCACACCGGGTTCTAGTCCCGGTCCGGTCGCCGGATTCTGTCCCGGTTGCCCCTCTTCCAGGCCAGCTCTCTGCTGTGGCCAGGGAGTGCAGTGGAGGATGGCCCAAGTGCTTGGGCCTAGCACCCCAAGGGAGACCAAGATAAGTACCTGGCTCCTGCCATCGGATCAGCGTGGTGTGCCCGCCGCAGCGCGCTGGCCACGGCGGCCATTGGAGGGTGAACCAATGGCAAAGGAAGACCTTTCTCTCTGTCTCTCTCTCTCACTGTCCACTCTGCCTGTCAAAAAAAGAAAAAAAAAAAAAAGAAAGAAATAGATAAAACATTATTTTTAGGGTCTTCCTTTCAGCTGTTAGAAAATCAAAATTCCCACATTAACAATTTGACCTAGTGGATAAGATGCCATTTGGGATAATCACATTCTAAATCAGAATTCCTGGCTGGGTTCAATACCCAATTCCCCATCAGGACTTCAGCTTCCTACAAATGCAATTACTAGTAGGTAGAAGTCGTGGTGCAAGTAATTGGGTCTTTTTTCTCCCACATGGGAGGCCTGGATTTAGTTCCTGGTTACTTACTTTATCCCTTGCTCATCCACAGCTGGCCATTACAGATATTTGGGAGTGAAAGAATACATGGATGTCTTTCTATCAATCATTATCCTTCTCTACCACTCAAATAAGTAAATAACCAAATATATCAAATATGTCAAAATCAAGAGGATTAAAAATATACAGTCGTGTATACTACATGTATGTTGTTTCTACATATAATTACATGCAAATATGTATAATTGAATCATATTTACTAGAGAGTTCGGCTAATGAGAAGAGTGATAAGTAGTAGGAATGATTAGAAGAAACACTTAACTGAATTGGAATCTCACCTCTACCATTTGTGTTGCAGTCAAGAAGTTATTGATTTTCTCTCATTTTCAATTTCATTACTTAAAAAACCAGCCTCACAAACACCTCATTTGTGTAGCCATGGATATTGCATAAAACAATGTTTATGAAAAATTCAATACTGTGCTAGGAAAAATTACTCAATAATAGTTGGTTTATTATTGTGATTATTATTGTGATTATTTCTATTGACTTGTGTATTTATTATGGGGGTCTCTGAAACCATCTACCTCAATAATTGTGCACATACGTTTTTTAAATAGGTTTATCAATTGGGTTCTGCTAGAATATTTCCAGAGACAGGGAAAAAAAACCTATATTTTTAAAAGACCCATAACCTATTCTGCTATAATTTTGCGTAGCTGCTGTTATCCAAAATATGTACATGAGTATAGGGGAAAATTATATTCTTAATATTCTTAACATATACTCAAATATTTTTATTAGCTTGTCCCCTAATTAATGATCAAGTAATTGGTATACTCAAACTCTTATTATTTAGAATAAATTCAATGAGAATAATAACATAAAATATAGCTAGCATATAATTAATTTGCTGTTAAAAATAAAAAATAGATTTTTTGGAACTGAGTTAAATAAAACCTATATTGTCGATGGATGGAAGTCTCATGCATTCAAAACAGGGCTGATATTTTGTACCATTCTTGAGCTATAATAATTAATATTTAGGAAGTGGAAGAATCATGCCCTCCCGATTGCAGTTAAAATAGGCCTATTTTAAAAATGAGTTTTTGCTTATTAGACTGTGAAACCTCATTTTGTGAGGAGAAAACGATTAATGAGCCTGTAGCAATAACTATATTGCCACCTTTGAGGAAAGTATCCACATAAGAAGAAGTCTTCAACTGTCGCGTTCTTAAATACAGATAACTTAGATTGCTTCCTTTTTCCAAATAGCTAGAATATAATTAAAATAGATAATTAGAGAAAGTAATTACTGAGTTCTTTCAGTCCTTGCACATTCATTAAGGAATATATATAAATCTAACTTAGCCTAAAATGTATAGTAGTTGACAGCTCAAAAGCTGTCTTAAAGTGTAATGTGAGGGCAGTCATCTTTTCTCATAAATATCTGTGTTTAATTTGGAACCATGCAAAATTCTATTTATATAATTGAAGTTTTTAATTGTTTCTCAGCAATGAATGATAAGACTAATAGGATAATCTGAACCTATTTGTTATATTTATTTTAAATTGGAAAACAGACACAATTTTCCCCTGTTCCATTTTACTTGACTATTTTTACAGCCAAAATGTTTTGTTAGTTCATTGTTGTTTCTTTAAGATACAACAAATATAAACTGATGACAACAATCTTATTTGGCATATTCAAAAGACATGGTTATAGGAAAATTTTTTGTGACAAATTAAGGAGAGACAAATAATGTTAAAGAAAGACTTCTACACTGTAGCCATTAATAATTTTATGATACAAAATAATATAATGGAAAGAAAAATCTGAAAATAATGTATGAGATTAATATCCATAAAATGTGTATTGATGAAGGGTATATCATTCAATACAAAATTAAATGATGCATTTTCTGAGTTATTTTGTTATGAGATTAAAAATGTGCAGTTATTGAAGGCATCAAATATAAAATTAAGAATAGTACAGGGCAGGCTTTGTCACAGAAGTTATGATGCCACTGAGACTCCCACATCCTATATCATGGTTCCTGTGCTCAAGTCCTTGCTCCACCTGCCTCTCCAGTCTCCTGATAATGTACACATTGAGAAGCAGCAGAGAATGACTCAGGTGAATTGTGTCCCCCACGCCCTATAATCCACATGAGAGACCTGAATTGAGTTCCAGTTTCTGGTTTCAGCCTGACCTTGGCTTCGGTTGGCTATTGCTGCATTCTGGGTGTGAACCAGTGGATGGATCCCCGTCTGTGTGTCTGTGTCTGTATCTTTCTTTGTCTCCATTATTTTGCCTTTTAAACAGATAAAGATATATCAATAACTTTTTTAGAGTATATTGGTAGATTCTACTAAAAGGAAAGGATATAAACGTGATTCAAAACCAAGTAAATGCTTTATTTCTTAAGGAATGTGTGCAGTACGTAAGACACAATCATTTATTTCTTCTTTCATACATATGTTTGATTTATATAATAAAACACTTCTTTGGTCCACATGAAAAAATTAAAAAGACAATAAAAAAAGCAGACAGCGGCCGGCGCCGCGGCTCACTAGGCTAATCCTCCGCCTTGCGGCACTGGCACACCGGCTTCTAGTCCCGGTCGGGTCACCGGATTCTGTCCTGGTTGCCCCTCTTTCAGGCCAGCTCTCTGCTGTGGCCAGGGAGTGCAGTGGAGGATGGCCCAAGTACCTGGGCCCTGCACCCCATGGGAGACCAGGAGAAGCACCTGGCTCCTGCCATCGGATCAGCGTGGTGCGCCGGCCGCGGCGGCCATTGGAGGGTGAACCAACGGCAAAGGAAGACCTTTCTCTCCTCTCTGTCTCTCTCTCTCTCACTGTCCACTCTGCCTGTAAAAAAAAAAAAAAAAAAAAAAAAAAAAAAAAAAAAAAAAAAAGCAGACAGCCACTGTTTTAAAAGTAAAAAAAAAAAAACATGAAGTTCAAGTAAAAATTTTAAGGTTAAAGAAAATTATGTCTAAATTATTTTATATGTCTAAATTATTTTGAGAAAATATTGTTATCCTGATTTATATTGCAGGAAACTTAACTCAATTTTGTAATCAGTAGTACACATAATACTTTTTAATAATTGTAGATGACTACGGTTAGAATTGTATAAGTAATTGTTTTACATGTTACCATTCTACATTATTATAGAAAAGTTGCAGAATAAAGACCACAGATATTGTGTAACATAACTTTTTATCACCAGCAAATGGAGAAGCACATTTGAATCAGAAATATTATTTGAATTCATCACTGTCTGGAGGATAATACAGTTCCCCATTTGTAACAAATATGCTTTCTAGAAGTACAATACCTGTTAAGTAGAAGTAAGACAGGCTGTTGTTGGTGCTTCGGTGAAGCAGGCTCAGCTGCACCTTGATATGCCAACATCTGACATCAAAGTGTTGGTTCAAGTTTCAACTGATCCAGTTCCAGTCCAGCTTTCTGCTAATTTGCCTGGGAAAGGAGCAGAAGAAAGCACAAGTAGAAGGCCCCTGCCACCTATGTGAAAAACCAAAGTGGAGTTCCTGGTTCCTGGCCCAGTCCTGGCTGTTGCCATTTGGGGAGTGAATCAGGAAATAGAAGATCTAAGTCTCTCCTTCTCTTTTTCTCTGCCATTCTGCCTTTGAAATCCATACATAAATTGATCTCAAAAAAAAAAAAAGAAATAATACATGCTTGTCTAGAATTTGTCTATCACATCATTTAATGTATTTGAACATATATTTATCAAATATGTCATTATTTGCATAACATGCAATTAATCTTCCTATTCAATTAAAATTCAAACAATCTTGGGTGGTTATTTTAATAGATCACTGTGCCTTAAAGAAAGGATTTTTGTTGTGTAATAATACACTGATGAGCTTATACAGCTATAGCTACATATCAAATGGGCTGAAGTAAATTATTATTAATTAGATTTCCCTTTATGTATTGAGTTTAATAGCTTAATTTTTTTCAAGTACAGACTTATTCTGTTTTGTGTTGATGTAAAAATGTCTAATATGTTGTATTTTTATTTGGATTGATAGGTTTGCAGGCTGAAAAATTCAATTTCTGGCAACCACATGTGGCAAGAATTTAGTGTTGCATCATAATACATCAGGTTCTGTATGTGAAGGCAGTGATGGATGCATATGGAATGTGCCAAACACATGGGGTGGTGCCCCCTGACCTAATTACTTTCCACTCCACCATCTTCTTAAAGGGTCCACCACTTCTTACTATCATGACAATGAAGAGTGAGCTTCTGGTTTGCAAATCTTTGGGGAACAAACTTTATCCAAACCATAGCAAGTAACAATATGTAATTTTTACATAATCATAATTGAAATGCCCAGTTTAATTATTTATTTTTTAATTCTAAGAGCATGCAATAATTCAGGAAGCAATATGAAAATAGTAACATTATTAAACTATAATAAAGATAACATTAATTACCCAAAACTCATTTCAAAAGTTAATCAAATAACAGCAATAGAGGTGCAGGAAGTAGCCTACAATACCAAGACCAAACTAAATTATAAAGAAACAAAGAGTAATATATTTAAAAAGATTAATCTGAGAGATAATTTCCTTTTTACCTGAGGAGAAATTATAACAAGTACATAATGCCCTTTACAATTGAAGTTCAGCATTTTGTTTCCCTGTAGTAATTGAGTATCATAAAAATGAAGGGGTTTCACATTACTTTTCTTAGAAGAGAAGTTTAAAGTGTGGCATTTTACCAGAAGGTTTTCTGCTACAAATCCAAAGATGAATGTAACAGAGTAAATGAAAGGTTCAGATGAGTTCACCCTCTCTCTTCTCTATTTTCAGAGTACCTCGCAATAGCATTAACTTGTAGTTTGTTCTGTTTTCTGTTTTTATTTAATATCTCTCTCATTTGAACTTTTTCACCTTTAAACTATGAATTTGGTTATATGAATTTAAATATACAAGAATTTTTCTTACTGATATAAATTTTAAACAACTATCTGATGTTATCTGAACACTGTGCAACCATAAGTTTTAATTTCAAGGATTTACATATTTTGAAATATGACGTGTTGTTCCTTTTCAGATATTTATTGTGACAAAGAAGGTTGAACTATGTGGACTGTATCTTCCCAGACTTAACTTGAACTGGCTCTGTAGGCACAGAGAATAGATTCAGAATGAAAACAGAGTGGAGAACAGCTATGAAAATGATTAATGCTGTAACTAGTACTCAAACAGTACTTTGTACTCTGTGTGTTTCTGTGTGAGTGCAAACTGTTGAAATATTAACTTAGTATATACTAAATTGATCTTCTGTATATAAGTGAATCTTGATGTCAATGGGATGGGAGAGGGAGTGGGAGATGGGATGGTTGCGGGTGGGAGAGAGGTTATAGGGGAAAACGTTGCAATAATCCTAAAGTTGTACTTTGGAAATTTATATTTATTAAACAAAAGTTTTACAAAAGAAAAATACAGTGCTGCAAAAAAAAGGTTTATGAGATGTTTGAAAAATCTGTTGTAACAGAGGGGAAAAGATACAGGGACAGTAGGGTCCCTGGAAGATTTACATCAATTCATAAATGTTGCTCATCGAAATGAAGCTCTGTATTGTTACTGAGAAATTCAGGCAGTTTAATATCAGTTTTAAATTAAATAAAAATTCATTTTGAGTAAGGACTCACAGATGCTTCAAACAGCTGAGATTAGAAAACCAACCTTTTTGAAGTTCCTTGAAATTATTAATGCTTAATTGGATGGAATACAGTGCTTTTAGTATAAATAAATGCATGACATGATTATGTACCATATATGAATATGTAAGATATGATAGGTTGGGAGTTGATGTCAAGGGAAAACGTATTGAAATATAAGTAAATAAGAATTATGAAAGAATTAAATAAAATGAATCTCCACAGTGAAAAAACTTAAATCAAAGGTATTGGAAGCAAGATTCATTTAACAGAAGTAAACAGTATCAAGATGGTGATTTAAAAATTTTTTCTTTAAATGTATTTCAAAAGCAGAGTTACAGAGAGAGGGAGAAATACACACACACACACACACACACACAGATCTTTCATCTGCTGGTTCATTCCTCAAATGGTCACAATGGGAAGGGCTGAACAAGATGAAACACAGGAGCCAGAACCTTCTTCCAGGTCTCTCAGGTGGTTCCAGAAACCCAAGTACTTAGGCTGCTTGCTGCTGCATTCTCTCTTGCATTAGCAGGGAGCTAAATCAGAAGCAGATCAGCAGAGATTTGAACTAGTGGCCATACAGATTGTTGGCATCGCAGGCATCAGCTTTACCTGCTCTGCCACAATGTTGGCCCCATTGATGGTCATTTAAGTAAAATCAATAGTCTTCGTCATTATCAAAATCTAAAAAAAAAAACATTTTTCATCATTACCTTTTTGGAATATGATTCCTTATTTTTCTTAACATCTTTAAAGCAAAATCATTTATGACTAGAATGAGCTGATCCAAAGCCAGAAGCCAGGAGCATCCTCTAGGTCTCCCATGTGGTTTCAGGGGCCCAAGGACTTGGGCTATCTTCTGTTGACTTCCCAGACTATAGTAGAGAGCTGGATGGGAAATGGAGAAGCCGAGACTCGAACTGGCACCCATATGGAATGCTGGCACTACAGGCGGCAGCTTTACCTGCTATGCCACAGGGCTGGCCATATGCATGACTCTTTCATATGCTGATTTCATTTCCTTTAGGTAAATTCCCAGGAGTGGGATATCTGGGTTCTATTGTAGGTCTATATTCAGATTTCTGAGGTATCCCAATACTTTCTTCCACAGTGGCTGGACTAGTTTACATTAAAACAGAAAGTGGATTACAGTACCTTTTTCCCTGGATCCTCACCAGCATTTGTTTGTTGGTTTCTGTATGAAAGGCATTCCAACAGGGGTGAGGTGAAACCTCATTCTGGTTTTGATGCGAATTTCTCTGATGGCTAGTGATCCTGAGCATTTTTTCATGTGTCTATAGGTCATTTAGATTTCCTCTTTTGAAAAATGTCTGATTATTGGCCCATTTTTTAACTACATTATTTATTTTGTTGTTGTTGAGTTTCTTGATCTCTTTATATATTCTGGATATTAATTCTTTACCAGTTGCATACTGTGCAAATATTTTCTCCCATTCTGTCCGTTGTCTCTTTCCTCTGCTGAGTGTTTTTTTTGCAGTGCAGAAACTACTCATTTTGGTGTAATCCTGTTCATCAGCTTTAGCTTTGACTGCCTGTGCTTCTGGGTTTTTTTTTCCAAGAAGGCTTGGCCTATGTCAATGTCTTGGTTTTCCCACAATGTTCTCTAATAATGTGATAGTGTTGTAGGTCATAGATTTAAGTCTGTGATCCATTTTGAGTGGATTTTCGGTGTAAGATGTTAGACACGGGTCTGGCTTTCTTATTTCTGCATGTGAAGAACCACTTTTCCCAACACCATTTGTCAAAGAGACTGCCCTTGTTCCAGGGATTGATTTTAGCACCTTTGTCAAAGAGAAATTGGTTGTAGATCTATGTATTCATTTCTAGTCAATTTGCATTATGTTCCATTGGTCTACATGTCTGTCTGTTTGTTTGTTTATTTATTTATTTATTTATTTTGCCATTACCAGCCTTATTTGATTATAACTGCCTTCACATCTTCACATTCTTTTATAGTGATGAGAAGTTTCTGTGTTTCTGTGTGTAGCGCATTCCTTAGTACCTTTTGTAAGGCTGGACAATTGGTGACAAATTATTTCGATTTCTTTTTGTTATGGAAGGTCCTTAATTCACATTCATTCATGAATGAGAGCTTTGAAGGGTATAGTATTCCTTATCAATTTTTTTTTTCTGCCGGCGCCGCGGCTCACTAGGCTAATCCTCCGCCTAGCGGCGCCGGCACACCGGGTTCTAGTCCCGGTTGGGGCACCGGATTCTGTCCCGGTTGCCCCTCTTCCAGGCCAGCCCTCTGCTGTGGCCAGGGAGTGCAGTGGAGGATGGCCCAGGTGCTTGGGCCCTGCACCCCATGGGAGACCAGGAAAAGCACCTGGCTCCTGGCTCCTGCCATCGGATCAGCGCGGTGCGCCGGCCGCAGCGCGCCGGCCGCGGCGGCCATTGGAGGGTGAACCAACGGCAAAGGAAGACCTTTCTCTCTGTCTCTCTCTCTCACTGTCCACTCTGCCTGTCAAAAATAAAAAAAAAAAATAAAAAATAAATAAATAAATAAATAAAAAAATTTTTTTTTCTTCTTCTTAAGACTTGGAGTATAGCTCACCATTCCCTCCTAAGTTGTAGGATTTCTGATTAGATGTCAGCTGTGCGTCCAATTGGAGATCTTCTGAAACTAATTCAGCATTTCTCTGGTGCACAGTTTATAATCTTTTCTTAATGTTTTACTATTGGTAGTATGACTACAGTGTGTCCTGGTACAGATCTTTTCTGGTTAGGTCTACTAGGAGTTCTATGTTTTTCCTCGACATTTCTTTCTTTCTATAAATTGGGAAGTTTTTCTGTAATCATTCATTGATCAGCCCTCACCCTGACTGTTGATGAGCAACTTGATATGTTATCCCTCTAAGTATTTTTTTTTTGTTTGTTCTACTTAATACTTTTGGTTGAATACTATAATCAATACACAATTCTTCTTAAGTGCTGAAACTTAACTGAAAAGTGATCACTGTTAAATGTAAGAGTGGGAATAAGAGAGGGAAGAGATGTGCAATTCGGGATATGCTCAAGCTGACTTACCTCAAACGGTAGAGTTAGAAACATACCAGGGGATTCCAATTCAATCCCATCAAGGTGGCATGTACCAATGCCATCTCACTAGTCCCAGTGATCAATTTCTGTTCACAATTGATGATAATGATAGGACTAAGAACCAAAGGGATCATATAAACAAGAATAGTGTCTGCAAATACTAGCTGATAGAATCAAAAAGAGAGAGAATGATCCAACATGGGAAGTGAGATACACAGCAGACCCATAGAATGGCAGATGTCCTAAACAGCGCTCTTGCCTCAGAATCAGCCCTTAAGGCATGCGGATCTGGCTGAAAAGCCCATGAGAGTATTTCAGGCATGGAAAGCCAAGACACTCTGGGGGAAAAAAAAAAAAAAAAAAAAAAAAAAAAACTAAATGAAAGATCTCCGCGAGTGAGATCCCAGTGGAAAGAACGGGTCATCAAAGAAGGAGGTACCTTTCTCTGAAGAGAGGAGAGAACTTCCACTTTGACCATGGCCTTGTCTAAATATGATCAGAGTCGGTGAACTGAGGGGGCTTCCATAGCCTTGGCAGCTCATGACAAGAGCCTAGGGTGATGACTGAGGCCATAAACAAGAGTGTCAATTTGTTAAGTCAACAACAGGAGTCACTGTGCACTTACTCCTCATGTAGGATCTTTGTCCTTAGTGTGCTGCACATTGAGATTTAATGCTATCACTAGTACTCAAACAGTATTTTCCACTTTATGTTTCTGTGTGGGAGCAAACTGTTGAAATCTTTACTTAATGTATGCCAAACTGATCTTCTGTATATAAAGAGAAACTAAAATGAATCTTGATGTGAATGGAAGGGGAGAGGGATTGGGAAAGGGGATGGGAGGGTTGCGGGTGGGAGGGACATTATGGGGGGGAAGCCATTGTAATCCATAAGCTGTACTTTGGAAATTTATATTCATTAAATAAAAGTTTAAAAAAATAAATTAAAAAAAAGGTCTTCTAATCAATTCTCTCTTTCCATGCCTTCAGGAACTCCTAAGACCCATATGTTGGATCGTTTGATACTATCTCATAAATCTTCAACAGTCCAGCACAGTTATTTTTTGATTTTTCTAATTTCTTCTTCTCCTTTTTTTTTGTATTACTGTAAAATTTCCAGAGATTTTGCATCTAACTTGGATATCTTTTTCTGCTTCCTCACCAAATTTGTTGTTAAGGCTTTCCACCACAGTTTTTATTTGATGTATTGAATTCTTCATTTCTAACATTCCATTTTGATTTTTTTTTAAAATCTCAGTTTCATGGGTTGAATTTTCATTCAAGTCATGTATGAATTTCTTTAATTTGTGAATTTGCTGAGTAATCCTATGATTAATTTTTTAAATTCCATTTCTGGGCTTTCATCAATCTATTTATCTTCACATTCTGGTATTGAACAGTTGTTGTATTCCTTTGGGGGCATCCTGTTGACTTCCTTATTCTTGTCTCTGGAGTTTCTGCATTTATTTTTAGGAATTTGTGGTTTTACTTTTTCCCCTTTCATGTCTTATTTTTGGACTTTGCCTCTGTCAGTGAATACCAGACGCATGTGCTGGGTGTGGCCGGGAGCTGCTTTCAGTGCTCCAAGGTGAGGAGAGTACCAAGTCGGGAGTTATAAATCTCCTCTTTTATTTACCAGAGGGAAAGATTTCTTCAGCTCTGTTGGCTTAATCTCCCCTTCACCTTCCCTCCTCCAAGTGAGGAATGTCCAAGTGCTAGCCACAGTGGGTGCAATATTCATCTGTGCTTCTACAAGAACAACAGAAAGGATCTAAACAGTTTCAGTGTGAGTGCAAATTCCACAGCCAAGTCCCACTCCAGACAATCAGGGAACCCTGAGCGTGTGGAGCCTCCCACAGCAACTGCCCAGGGACCCAACCACACACTATGCCCTCCCATGCCACCATGGTGTTCCACAGTGCCAGGATCAAGCCTCCCAGTCACAGGGTGCTGAGGAGCCACTCTGTCCTTCCTGTCTGTCCCACCCTGTCTCCACAGGAAGGTGGAGATGCTCCCAGAGCCAGCTGCCTGTGGGTACTCTGCCCATGCAGCCTAAATCCCAGAGTCCTTGATGTGCCTGGAGGCTAGAGGCAGCTCACAGTCCTACGTGGCTGCTCAACACCTTGTCAATCCTCTCAGCCGGACTCAAAAATCTCCTCTCAGCTTGTTTCCGGGAGTGCCAACACAAGCTGGCACAGCTGTTACATATGTCCAAAATGGCACCCACCCTCAGCTAGTTGCTGGGCATCTTTGTTGAGGGGTCGGGGAGAAAGAAATGTGTCCCTTCTTCCCCTCTAGGTTGGCATGTACACTGTCCCCCACAGGGCACCAGACTGGATTCCCACCGGGCTCTCCCCACAGCTTCATCACCAGTGGCTTGGGCTGCTGCAGTCTGGTCTCACCTCTCTCTCCAAAGCTGGTGCTGAGGCTCTCAGCTGCCGGGGTCCTGTGCTGTGCCTGTACCTGTGCAGCATTGCCCACGCCTCCATGGAGATCTACAGTGTCCCTTCAACATTCATGGAGTTTCCACTACAGTTTTCTCCCTAACTTTTCCTTGAGATTGTACTCTCTCAACTTTTTTTTAAGCTATCTTCCCCTATATTAAAGCAGTAAGCTCCCTCCCTATTCTTCCATCTTGGAATTTCTCTATTAAAACTGCATCAATAATTATTGGGGGGCCAACGCTGTGGTGTAGTGGATAAAGCAGCCACCTGCAGTGCTGGTTCCCATATGAGTGCCAGTTCGTGTCCCTGCTGCTCCACTTCCAATCCAGCTCTCTGCTATGGCCTGGGAAAACAGTAAAAGATGGCTCAAGTCCTTTGGCTCGTACACCTATGTGGGAGAGCTGGAAGAAGCTCTTGGCTCCTGGCTTCGGACTGGTGCAGCTCCAGCTGTTTTGACCATCTGGGCAGTGAATCAGTGGATAGAAGGCCTCTCCCTCTCTCTCTCTCCATGCCTCTGTCTCTCTGTAACTCTGCCTTTCAAATAACCACATAAATCTTAAAAAAAATCACTGTGTCCAGCTATAATTCCCTTTTTTCTTAATAAGTTTTTTCTGTATTATCATTTCAGAGTCCTGCAGGATATTCGTGAATTTCTTTCAGTCACTCTATTTATTTGAACAAATGGATAATATGATGAAACCAGTCAGTATGAGAGATGAGTACAGCACAGGAACAGAAAGAAAAAATTAGCATTTTTTCATCTTTTAATAAATTAACTTATTAGGTCTTTGGAAAAACTGTATTCCACTTTCAGTTTCTAATTTATGTTATTGGAATATTATTAATATATGCTACAACCTTATTTAAGGTAGTATAATATATTTCTAAGCAAATGGCAAGAGAGAGGTAACATTTAAAGTTTCCTTTCAGAAGTAGTTAAACAGTTTTCAAGGCTTTTTATTGGATTATTTGATTTAGCTACACCATATTACTCTATTAACTAGCAGCATTAAAATATACATTTTTTCTAAAATATATATGAATCCCTAAGTCTCCATTTTTCTAAGTTAATTGTGTATAGGGTTATGAATTACCACTGATTCCATTAGAAATGACTGATGTGTGCAAAATAATTTGATAGTTTATAACATCACATATTTAACTTTGTAAAAAATTATCTTAAGTTATATTAGAATTAATGCTATTTTATATGCCTACAATTTTTGCATCAATTTAAATAAAAATTAAAATACAGAGCTCTGTTATGATGCTAATTCTTGCAACTTTTTGATAAACTTTTATTACAGTATTATAAATTCATTGTTGAAGAGAGGAGAAAATAAAATAAAATTATAGATCATTACAGTGGTTTATGTTACTATAGTGACATTACAAGCATGATAAAACAACTATGTTTGTTATTTCACTTTTTTAAGTTTTCATTTTTGTGGGCTTTAAAGAAAGGACTGTGTGTAGACAAGATCATTAAAACTTAGTAGGATCACATTCAAAAGTTAAAGTTAAGTAAATGTGACAATAATCTAATGTACATCTTAGGTTGCTCTATGATCTCATAAAAATCTCAAGCCCTATCAATTAAGGTAATTAAGGACATAAACCATTACCATGTGGTAGAAGTAAGAAATTTTTTACTGGAATTATATTTCTGTATAAATGGAGCTGGTCACCTTTTGCATTTATTTAAAGTGGGAGTGGATATCCTAACAGTCGTACAATGGGAATCATTGTACAAGGAGAAAAGTAGAGTATACATATTTGTGATTTTTTTTTTCACAATAGCTATTCAAACTGGAGTGACCTGTTATCTCACTGTGGTTTTTATGCTCATTTTTCATGGTACCCACTGATCCTGTACATTTTCAAGTATATGTTGATCATCTGTAATTATTTTGAAAAATGTGTGCTGAGATCCTCTGACCATTTTGTAACTAGAGTATTTGGCTATTGTATAATTCTTTGAGGTTCTTATATATCTTGGATATAAATCCTTTATCAGATGTGTAGTTTGCAAATATGTTCATCCATTCTGTCTGTGGTCTATTCACTCACATAATTGTTTCCTTTGTTGTACAAATGTTTCTGAGTTTGATATTTGTATCATCTGTCTATTTTTGCTTTTATTGATTGCTTGTGCTTTTGAGGTTTTATCAAAAAATGCCCGTTCCTCTTGTAATTTTATAGTTTTGGGCCACATATTTAGATCTTTGATCTGTTTTAAGTGGATTTTTGTATAGGGTATAATGTTAGGGTCTTGTTTCAAACTTCTCTGTGTGTGAGATCTATGAAACATCATCAGATAAACTAGTATTCAAGTTATGATTGTCTCCCAAAGGAATTCAGAAAGAATGGCTTGGACAGTCTATCCATTGAAATAATAGCTAAAAACTTCCTCAGCTTTGAGATAGAGGTAGACATCCAAATAAAGGAAGCTCATAGGATCACAAACAGACATTATTAGAAAAGAATCTGACCAGGAAACAGTCAAAATTTCCAAGGTACAGCATAGAGAGAAAGTTCTAAAATTTTCATGAGAACAGTTCCATATCACTTTAAAGAAGAAAAAAAAAAAAAAAACCTCTCATTAAATTGACAACAGATTTCTCTACTGAAAACTGTCCAGAGCAAAAATGAATGAAGAGTTATAGTTCAATGTCTGAAAGCAAAGAACTGCCAACACAGAGTACTTTACCAGGAAGACAGTTGTTACTAAGGACAGAGGAATTATGACTTTCCAAAACAAGATTACACTGAAGGAATTCCTCACCACCATCCCTGCCTTACAAATAATACTTAAGGATGCACCACCAGAGAAACAGAGAAAGGTAATTTTCGTATTGTGGAAGTATGAAACTTACTAGAAAAAGAAATAAAAGGGTATAAACAAAAGAAATTTTAAAGAAAAATAGTAGAATTCAGTGATTAATAATCAGTAATAACCTTGAATATAGATAAGCAGATGGTTGAATGGATAAAAAATGCTCACTAACATGATATCTGAAAAATATATACTTCAGCACTAAGCATACAGACAGACTACTAGTGGAAGGATTGGAAAAGATATTCTATGCAAATGGAAATCAAAAGCCAGCAGCAGAGGCTATATTTACATCATGAAAAATAAACATTAAGACAACAATTGTTAAAAGAGACAAAGAAGGTCACTATATTATAATCAAGTGTTCAGTTCAACTATGAGATAGGACATTGTAAATGTATATACCCCTAATTAAACATCATCCATTTTTATAAAACAGACGTTAGTATACAAAAAGGGACCAGGAGCTGCAATAAAATAATACTGGAAGACTTCAACAATCACTTTTTATCAATGGGTATCTCAATGAAACAAAGAAAAAAATTAAAGAAACTGTAATCAGGTAACTTTAAGCCAAAATTAATGTTTCAGGTTCTTGTCTCGTGCTTAGAGAGGTATTCTAAGCTCAGACACAAAAGAGACAGGCAACATGGTAAAGCTCAAAATTTATTTGGGGAAGTGAGAGAAATAAGCAGGAACACAAGGGCTTTATTAAGGAGAGAAGGGTCAGAAAGAGTATACCAGGAGTTCCATACCAGGATCTCAGCGGGCAGAACAAGGGCCACATGTGGGAGTCTACAGGCCAGACTTGCACAGAGGAGCCACACAGGTAAGAGTGGTGTGAAAGTTTCACATGGGAGAGCAGGGCAGGCCCAGTGTGCTCCACGCCTCTTATTCATTTCCAGAAAGAGAGTGGTTATGTAGTCTGATTGTCACGTGGATGGATACAGGTGAGATCAGGTAGGAGCAACGGGGGAGGGGGTGTAGTCTCCAGCTCATGAATCTAATCAATCTAATCCTATCTCCCTGATCAGGTCCCATGTTACAACCACGCAGTTAATCTACCTCTTAGACCAAAAGGACCTAATAAACATTACAGAACATTCCATTACACAGCTGTACAATACATATTATTTTCATAATCACATGAAACACTCTCTTAGGATAGACCAAATACTAGGACACAAAAGTCTCAAAAATCTTTAAAAACTGTAGTCATGTGTAATGTTTACCACAATGTATTTAAATTGGAAATTATCAAAAACAGAAACTTGAGAAATTATACAAATACATTGGAAATAAACAACATGACCCTGAATGAAAATTGAGTCCCATAAGAAATCACAAGGGAATTGTACAATGTTCCCTGAAATTAACGAAAATGATAACACACTGTATCAAAAGTTAAGAGATACACATTAGCCTCTGCTTGAACAGGGACACCGCAAATGTACATAAGCAATCTTATTTTCACCTCATTAAGACAATACTGAGAATAATCAGTCTCAGGAATCCTGATCAGAGGCAGGCATGTTTGCCTGCCAGTTAAGATACTGGTTAATTCAGGCCAACACTGTGGTGTAGCAGGCATGTCTGTCAATGCCTTCGCTTTAACAATCACATCAAGATACATCAGGAATCATCTTCCAAAAAAGTAATGCTCAAAGAGACTCTTGATTTTACCTAAATGACCATTTTTGGGACCTGTGTCACGGCAGAGCAGACAAAGCAGCAGCCTGAAATGCTCGCTTCCCATATGGGCACCAATTTTATTCCCTGCTGCTCCACTTCTGATCCAGTTACCTGCTAATGCACCTCGGAATTCCACTCAGTGGAAACTGGCAAAAGTACTTAGGCCCCACCTGGGAGACCTGGAAGAAGCTCTTGGCTCCTGCTGCAGACGGAGTGGGGGTGGGGTATAGACCAGTGGATAGAAGATCTCTCTCTCTCTTTTCTCTCTCTTCCCCCCTCTCTCTCTTTTATTCTGTCATATTTTAGGACTTCTATTCAGAGGAAATGAGACATTATTGTTGTATAATGCCATTAATTGGATTTTGTGCCTCTATATTGCTTATTATGGAAGGATCTTCAAAGTGATCTTGCAAAATATGTTGTATGAAAAAATAAAACCGTACTTGAAATCCAAAAAAAATTATAGCAGAAACATACATATCTCTTTTTAATTCTTTCACAAAGTTTTTGAAGTACTCTCATATGGTTGTAAAGATCAGATAAATTTTGGGCTGCATATTTTATTTTGCTGACATACATCTCTTCTGGATTTCAACTATATTTGTGCATAACTCATCCTGTTAGAGTCGACCGCCCGAAAAACGTCACCAAGAGACGTCTCTTATGCAAACAGCAAGGGGAAGCTTTGTTGATTATCCAGCATGCTGGGGCTGTCTGATCATACATGAGCAGAGTAGCCCCGAATAACCAAAGGTTAGGGTTTATAAAGGCGAAAACCGCAAAATCGGGAGGGGGGAGAGAATACACGGTTGCTAAGCGGTTGCTAATATCTTACAATCAGCAATTATGATCTTAAGACATAGACAAATCACATTTTTATTATTAGCTCAGGTAACCCAGGTGTAACCTTTTTATTTTTAAGGTTGAGCAATTATGCTAGGGGGTTTTTGTGCGTTGCTAAGGGTGATGTAGTGCACTGCTATTGTCCGACTATTTGAGATCATAGTTTCAGACCAGAGTCTCACGGTGGTGGTGGTGGTGGGGGTTTGCTTTCCCAGAATGCAGTCTCAAGTGCTCCAAAATGGAGTCCCTACTGTCAAGGTGCTACTTTACTCTGTCTTATTTTCACAGCTGCACCAGGAAGGTTTAAACCTGTAAGCTTAGGCTTAACTTTTTACACCCACGCATATACAATTTTAACTCTTCAATCCAAAGAGCTAGAGAAGCCTACAGAAGGAAAATGAAACAAGGAGAGTAATTGCAGATGAAAGTATATGAAATCCAAAAAATTGCCATAGAAATCAGAAGAGGAAAGAGAAGAGAAACAAGGAGGGGATGTGTACAAGAAAAAAAAAAAAAAAAAGAGAGAGGAAAGTTTCACTAAAGGAAAGGAAGATGAAATCAGAGAAATTATTTATTTGTGTAAAATCTCCAGGGCTCTTGATTTTGCTTCTTGGGCCGGCACCACAGCTCACTAGGCTAATCCTCTGCCTGCGGCGCTGGCACCCCGGACACCTGATTCTGTCCCTGTTGCTCCTCTTCCAGTCCAGGTCTCTGCTGTGGCCCGGGAGGGCAGTGGAGGATGGGTCAGGTCCTTGGGCCCTCCACTCGCATGGGAGACCGGGAGGAGACACCTGGCTCCTGGCTTCGGATCGACACAATGCGCCAGCCATAGCTGCCATTTCGGGGGTGAACCAATGGAAAAAGGAAGACCTCTGTCTCTCTCTCTCACTGTCTAACTCTGCCTGTCCAAAAAAAAAAAAAGAATGTTGCTTCTAACAATTAATTTGTACTACATATTCATCTAAAACAAACTTGAAATTTGCACCATTCCTCTTTAAGCAGATCTTTTGCTATGGATAACTTAGTTTCAACATTATCTGAAATTTTTCAAGAAAGCTTTATTTCTCACAGAAAATAATGAATCTGTACCAGAAATTCCTTAAGAGTCAAAATTAGGTTCCATCAAAGCTAAGTTTGGTTTGTGGATTGTTATAAAGAATATTGTGATTCTATGTAGACTTTTTATTGCTTAGTAAGAATAGTTCAATGTGAACCAACTGAAATATACTAGGGATATGTCAATCTATTGTTAATCGTAATTTCACATTTGAAAAAGTGAGTCTATATATATTTAAATATTTATTTTTATTTAAAAGGCAGAATATGAGAGACAGAGAGAGAGAGAAACACTTATATCTGCTTCCCGAATTTGGGTTCACTGCCCAAATTGTCACAGTGGTTAGGGGTGAACAAAGGTGAAGCCAGGATCCAGGAACTCCACCTGGGTTTACAACATGGGTGGCAGGAACCCAAGCATTTGGGCCATAAGAAACTGCTTCTTCAAACACATTTGTGGCAAGCTGGATCAGAAGCAGAATAGCTAGGACTCTAATCAGTACTCCAAAATGGAATGCCCACACCAGAAGTGGTACCTTAACCCACTATGCATCAGTGACAGCCCCAGTTTTTATATTTTATGTAAAACAAGCTCATGTGTCAATAGCTCAGTTGAAAGAGGAAATTCTTTCTCCACAGAAAATAAAGCACAAAGAGGTATGGATTAATATTTTATATGTAAAATGTGGATTTTTTAATCTTCCCTTTTCAAGTAAGAACTAAATCTGTCAGTTTTCATTTTAAAGATGCAATAAAAATGTAATGTTATTTGAACTACAAAATACCTAATACATTTAATTTTGACCAAACTCATTTTGGGTGGATCAAGATATAGGAAATGACAATCTGACTTTGTTTTAAAGATTTTTTTTTTATTTATTTACTTGAAAGTCAGTTATAGAGAGTAAATTATATATATATATATACAGAGAGAGAGAGAGAGAGAGAGAGATTTTCCACCCACTGATTTATTCCCCAAAAAGCTGCAACAGCTAGAGTTGAACCAGACTGAAGCCAGGAGACAGTAGCTTCATCTGTGCCTCCCACATAGGTGGCAGGGGTCCAAAAAGTACTTGGGACATTTTTCACTGCTTTCCAAGTTCATTAGCAGGGATCTGGGGTAGAAATGAAGCCACCAGGACTTGAACCAGCATCCACGTAGGCTACCGATGTCTTAGGTGGCAAATTTGCTTGTTATGCCTCAACACCAGCCCTGATTTGGTCTTTACATACTAAATGAGATTATTAAAAAAAAAAAAAAAAACCTAAGCACACAAAGGTGTGCAAAAATGCAATTCTTAATTTCTTTATCTGAATTTAATGCTAACATGAGTGCTGACTCATCCTGTTTTTTAATGATCCATGTTAATTCAATGTAAAATTTATGGTCAAATAAAGACTTTCTCAGTAACTTAACTTGCTGCTTTCCATTTCTGCCCAGTGCGGGCATCAATTGTGACGGGATTATGCAGATTCAGTACATTGGCAGCCCACCCTCTCATATGTGCTTATTATCTCTCCTTATTCTTATCTGTAGAGATGAATATGGTTGAGGCATCATGTCATCTGGTTCTAATACTGTCAATCAATCCTAGCAGCATTTGCTGAAATGGGCTGCTACAATCTTATGTCTTACTGCCCTTATTCTATGGGACAAATCATCTTTTCTGTACAAAGTATGAAATCTTTCCAACCTTTTCTCATGCTTCTTTCTAGTTTGGATATCTTTATTTTAGGTAACAGAATATCTATTAAAAACTGAGTTAAGCCAATCCAAAAGGGACAAATACCACTTGTTCTCCTTGATAGGTGACAACTAACTGAGCACCAAAAAGGAAACCTGTTAAAGTGAAATGAACACTATGAGAAACGGTGACTTGATCAGCCCTCACCATGACTGATGATGAGCAACTTGATATGTTATCCCTCTTAGTATTTTTGTTTGTTTGTTTGTTCTACTTAATACTTTTGGTTGAATATTGTAATCAATACACAATGCTTCTTAAGTGCTGAAACTTAACTGAAAAGTGATCACTGTTAAATATAAGAGTGGGAATAAGAGAGGGAAGAGATGTGCAATTCGGGACATGCTCAAGCTGACTTACCTCAAACGGTAGAGTTAGAAACATACCAGGGGATTCCAATTCAATCCCATCAAAGTGGCATGTATCAATGCCATCTCACTAGTCCCAGTGATCAACTTCTGTTCACGATTTTTCATAATGATAGGACTAAGAACCAAAGGGATCACATAAACAAGCATAGTGTCTGAAAATACTAACCGATAGAATCAAAAAGGGAGAGAATGATCCAACATGGGAAGTGAGATACACAGCAGATCCATAGAATGGCAGATGTCCTAAACAGCACTCTGGCCTCAGAATCAGCCCTTAAGGTATGTGGATCCGGCTGAAAAGCGCATGAGAGTATTTCAGGCATGGAAAGCTAAGACACTCTGGGGGATAAAAAAAAAAAAAAAACTAAATGAAAGATCTCCGCGAGTGAGATCCCAGTGGAAAGAATGGGTCATCAAAGAAGGAGGTACCTTTCTCTGAAGGGAGGAGAGAACTTCCACTTTGACCATGGCCTTGTCTAAATATGATCAGAGTCGGTGAACTGAGGGGGCTTCCATAGCCTTGGCAGCTCATGACAAGAGCCTAGGGTGGGCCAGCGCCCTGGCATACTAGGCTAATCCTCCACCTTGTGGCGCCGGCACACCACGTTCTAGTCCTGGTCGGGGCGTCGGATTCTGTCCCAGTTGCCCCTCTTCCAGGCCAGCTCTCTGCTGTGGCCAGGGAGTGCAGTGGAGGATGGCCCAAGTCTTTGGGCCCTGCACCCCATGGGAGACCAGGAGAAGCACCTGGCTCCTGCCATCAGATCAGCGCGGTGTGCCGCCAACAGTGCGCTGGCCGCGGTGGCCATTGGAGGGTGAACCAACGGCAAAGGAAGATCTTTCTCTGTGTTTCTCTCTCTCACTGCCCACTCTGCCTGTAAAAAAAAAAAAAAAAAAGAGTTTAGGGTGATTACTGAAGCCATAAAATAAGAGCGTCAATTTGTTAAGTCAACAACAGGAGTCACTGTGCACTTACTCCTCATGTAGGATCTCTGTGCTTAGTGTTCTGTACGTTGAGATTTAATGCTATAACTAGTACTCAAACAGTATTTTTCACTTTATATTTCTGTGTGGGAGCAAACTGTCCAAATCTTTACTTAATGTATGCTAAACTGATCTTCTGTACATAAAGAGAATCGAAAATGAATCTAGATGTGAATGGAAGGGGAGAGGGAGTGGGAAAGGAGATGGGAGGGTTGCGGGTGGGAGGGACGTTATGGGGGGGAAGCCATTGTAATCTATAAGCTGTACTTTGGAAATTTATATTCATTAAATAAAAGTTAAAAAAAAAACTGAATTAAGGAGGACAAAATTGTGATACAGGGGGTTAAGTCTACTTTTGTGAAACCAACATCCCTTACCCAAGCACTGGTTAGCATGCAGGCTGCTCTGCTTCAGATCTAGCTTCCAAATTATGTGCCTGGAGAGACAGCAGATGATGGCCCGCATCTGTGGGCCCTGACTACCCATGTGGGAGACTGGATGGAGTTCTGACTTCTGGCTTCAGCCTGACCCAACCCTGGCTTTTAGGACCTTTTGGCGAGTGAACCAGTAAATGGAAGACACTTCTCTCTCTCACTTTCTCCCTCCCTCCTTTTTCTCTGTCACTCAGCCTTTCAAATAAATAAATCTTTAAAAAATGAGTTAGTAAGGAGGATTACTTAAATTCATTTCAAAATATAGTTATTTGCTAATAATTGACTCATCTAAAATTGATTTCAGTCCCATGATTGATTGAATCTGCTGTTCTAGTCATTTCTTTCTGTAAATAAGTCGCGTGATTTGAATATTACCTAATAGTATAATACCAATAACTGAGAGACATTTGCCTTAAGGGAATTGATGAGATGCAAGAAATTGTGTTTAATGACCATTTTCTGGCTTCCTTCCATCTATTATTCATCATTAAATCTGTCTGAGAATCCTTCAAACAGTTTATGGAAAATTAACTTTTTAAGTTTATCTCGTTTACAAACATTGAAATTCACATAAAGTTTTTTCATAGTAGTGTTTTCCATTAATTTTTGAAATACTCTCATATTCTTTAATTTATTGCTCTGAAATATTAAATTAGTGATCAGGAATATGTAAACTAAAATAACTTACAAGGAAATTCGGAAATCCTACATTAAAAATACTATGAGAAATTAAGACAAAAATGGGAAAGTGGACATAAACAGAGGGTGGCAAAAAGAAATAGTTTCTCATAGTAACCCGATTGAATAGAACCCAAATGTCTCTCCATCAACAGGATGAGGGATACATTTTTATGCACAGTAGAGAACAATTGAATCATCAAAATAGAAAAAAAAAAACACTGCATTTACAAAATCCTGGATGATCATCCACAACATACTGATCAAAAGATGGCAGAGACAACAGAGTGCATGCTACTTGGTTTTATCCATATGTAGTGTGAGGTTAGGATAAAACAGAAAACAACTGGGTAATTCTGAAGGGAAGGGTTGACTAGGAAGGTGCATGATCTTTCCACCTGAAGTGAAGGTGTCTATGTCTTGATACCACGGTATTCGTGTGTGTGTGAATGCAAACACTCAAATTGTGCACTACATACAAAGTACCTCCATTATAAAGCATATGCTGCTACAGAATTATAATTTGTTTCTGAAGACACTGTTTATTTTTACATTAGACATATATTAGTTGAGACAGGTTGTTAATCATACCATGAACTTCCTAAATTGAAATAGAATTTTCTTTGAGCTAAAAAATAATAATGTATTATATAAAATGTGTTCCTCCGAACTGAAAAATTCCTCTGAACATCCATATATTCCAGAATTGTATCAGGATGTATAGAAAAATTTTAACCTTTTTAGAGAGCAAATAACACCTCTTTGAAGCTAATGATAGCTAGTTGTCATAGGTAAAACTTGTTTAAAATTATTTTATAATTCTGAGGCTGGTGTTGTGGCATAGCATTAAGCTACCATCTGCAAAACCTGCATCCCATATAAACACCAATTCCAGTGCCAGTTACTTCACTTCTTATCCAGCTTCCTGCTAATGGCCTATGAAAAGCAGCAGCATGTGTAGCAGGAGTTTTGGGCCTGCCACTCATGTGGGGATCCCAGATGAAGCTCCCAGGTTCTGGCAACTTCCTGGCCCAGGCCCGGCCAATGTGGCCTCTTGGGAAGTGAAAAAGTGGGTGGAAGATCTATGTCTCTGTACCTCTCTGTAACTCTGACTGTCAAATAAATACATAAATAAATCTTACAGAAGTATTTAATAATTCATTTTCCTATTTGGTTATATTGTCTATTTTTAAAATCTGGTTAATTAAACATTTTGCTTTTATTCTGAGTATATGATTAGGTTAGGAAATGTTAACAGTGTTGGCATGATTATATCCAAACACATATTAATATCAAATGAAAGTTAGTTTACTTTGACACTGGAATAAAGTATTACTATATATTATTAGTCTATGTCTTATAATTATTTTCTATAGAAAAGTTTTTAAATTGGAGTTCATTTAACTCCATTAAATTGATAAAAATACAACATTATGTTAAAGATATCTACAGAAACGTGTATTTGTATTTATAGTACTTATCCACATGGAAATAATTTTTTGCATTTTTGATGAGCAATAATATTTTGTGACTGCTTAAAAACCAGTGAGGTATTTCATTTATTATTATTGTTGTTATTAAATTGAATGCTTGGGTTTTTTTAAAGATTTATTTTATTGATTTGAAAAACAGTGTTAGAGAGAGAGATAGAGACAGAGAGAGAGAGAGGTTTTCCATCCTCTGGTCACTCCTCAAATGTCCACAACAGCCAGAGCTGAACCAATCTGAAGCCAGGATCCAGGAGGTTCTTCCTGGTCTCCCATGTGGGTGCAGGTGCCCAATGACTTGCGTCATCCTCTGCTGCCTTACAAGGCACATTAGCAAAAAGCTGGATTGCAAGTTGAGCAGCTGGGACTGGAACTGGTGCTTACATGGGGTGCCAGTGCTGCAGGCCTGGGCTTTAACCAGCTGAGCTATAACGCATGCCCCAATGCTTAGTTTTTCATCCTATAAAGTGCATAGTCTTACATCATTATAATAACTTGCCTTCACTTTATTGTATTGTGTATGGGGTGTGTGGGTAGCGTAGCAGTCAAACAGCCACTTGGGATGCCTGCCTGCATTCCACATCAGAGTGTATGGGTTTGAGTCTTGCTCTATTCCCTATTCCAATTTCCTACTAATGAGCACTCTGAGAGGCAGCAGGTGATAGGTCAAGTAGGTTTGCCATTGCCACCTCTTTGGAGGCTTGGATTGTGTTCACATTTCTGAGCTTTAGCTTAGCCCCGCCATGACACTCTCTTTCTTTCTCTCTGCCTCACAAACTATATCAAAGTCTTAAAAATGATAAAAGTCTAGAAAACATTCACTATCATAAAATTGCTTCCTTTCGATAATGGAAATAGTTGCATATTTTTTCTCTATTTCCATTTCTTCTTTAAATAGTTAACCTATATGATGCCAGAAATGGGGAAGAGGGTCTTAGAGAGTAAAAGTAACTTCAGATTTGACAAAACTACATTATAATTGCTATAGTTTGCTAGTTATGTGACTTATTTTACTTTATTTCTTTTTTTGAGAAGATAAAAATGCTCTCAATTTCTGAAAAATATTTAATCCAGAAATTTTGCACCTGCTTCATTTATCTATTTTCTTTATTCTTTTAAAGATTTATTTATTTTACTTGAGAGTCAGAGCTACACAGAGAGAGAAGAGGCAGAGAGAGAGAGACAGAGGTCTTCCATCAGATGGTTCACTCTCCAATTGGACACAACAGCCACAGCTGCGCTGATCCAAAGCCAGGAGCCAGGAGCTTCCTCTGGGTCTCCCATGCAGGTGCAGGGGCCCAAGCACTTGGGCCATCCTCTACTGTTATCCCAGGCCATAACAGAGAGCTGGATGAGAAGAGGAGCAGCCAGGCCTTGAACCAGCACCCATATGGGATGCAGGCGCTTCAAGCCAGGGCATTAACCCGCTGCGCCACAGTGCCAGTCCCATCTATTTTATTTAAATTGGAATAAAATTCATTTTTCCATAGTAGAAAATAAGCAATATATTATTTAACCTGTATAATTAAAAGACCTTCAAAAATCCTCCACCACCAAAATTCCATCAGAATATTTTCCTATGTACTCATAACATTTTAAGATTCCTAATAATGAATCAATTACTTTATATTTGATTAAGTTTTTTGTTTTATATTTATAAACTGATAAGCTTTCTTAATCCAAGGATCATACCTAATTCATTTCATTTCTTTTTTTTTCCAAATTTCATTTAATAAATATAAATTTCCCAAGTACAACTTTTGGATTATAGCAGCTTTTCCCCCAATAACCTCCCTCCCAACAGCAACCTTCCCATCTCCTCCTCCCTCTTCCATCCCATTCTTCATCAAGATTCATTTTCAATTATCTTTATATACAGAAGATCAACTTAGTATATACTAAGTAAAGATTTCAACAGTTAATTCATTTCATTTCTGCGTTATCAGCATATAATTTTTACCCAAGATACATTTAATAGTTAATAAATATTTGTTAATTAATGGGTATTTCTTACCATAAACATTTTTTAACTACCCCAGTGCTGTTTTTTTTACTCCATTTGATCACCTAGCTCAAAATTATTAATTAATTCTTATTTGAACTAACAATTTGCCAAGTTATAACAACTAGCAGGCTTTTTTAAAGATTTATTTAAAAGTCAAAGTTATAGAGAAAAGTTGAGAGGGAGAGAGAGAGAAACTTAGCTTCCATTCGCTGGTTCAAGTCTCAGATGCTTGCAATTGCCAGATCTGGGCCAGGCTGAAGCCAGGAGTCAGGAGCTTCCTCCAAGTCTCTCATGTAATCGATCAGGGCCGAAGTACTTGGGTGATCTGCTGCTGCTTTCCCGGGTGCATTTGCAGGTAGCTGGATCAGAAGGGGAGCAGTCCATACACCAACTGACCCTTCCATATCGTATGCCAGCTTTGCAGGCAGCAGCTCAACGCACTAAACCACAACATGGCCCCTAAACTAGCAGTTTAAGGGCTGTCAGTTTTGCATAGCTAGTTTATTTACTTGTTTTCTTTCTAACACCTGAAGTACATAGAAGATACTGTGTATCTTAACGCTATATTTACTGATAGAAAAAAGAAAAGGAACTCTTCAGTAGATGTAAATTGTGAAAAGCACAGATTTGGTAAGGCTATTTCAATGACTCTGAAAGAACATTGAAGACACTGAGTAACTGAAAAATAGAAATTTGTAAAGAAGTGATAGATCACTGAAGACAGACATTCTGCCCTTGACCTTTCGCCTGGAGTGTGAGGCAGTTCTCATTCCCCTCCAGGCTTCTATCTTCAATTCACCACCTGCCACCACACCGAGTCTTATTTCCTATGTCCTGTGGTGCCGGCATCCCATATGGGCGCCGGATTCTAGTCCTGGTTGCTCCTCTTCCAGTCCAGCTCTCTGCTGTGGCCTGGCAAGACAGTGGAGGATGACCCAGGTGCTTGGGTCCCTGCACCCGCATGGGAGACCAGGAAGAAGCTCCTGGCTCCTGGCTCCTGGCTTCGGATCGGCACAGCACCAGCAGTAGCGGCCATTTGGGGAGTGATCCAACGGAAGAAGACCTTTCTCTCTGTCTCTCTCTCACTGTTCAACTCTCCCTGTCAAATTAAAAAAAATAAAATAAAAAGAAATGCTTAAATATTAAACTCAAAAGAATTGTTAAAATATGTTTGTTTCAAGAATACATTTTAAACTGTAGTGTTGTATTTCTTGTAGGGCATCCCTGAAGTAGTGTTTTTCAAATCTGGCTCTTTATGCCTATAACCAAGAGAGACTTTAAAATACACTGGTATCCACACATCAATATATATTTTAAAGCACCCCTGGTGACTGAAATGTACTGCTAAGTATAAGAGCTACTGTCAGAAGTTGATGAAAACAATCGATTCACTTAGCGGACATTTCATGTATAACTGAAGACGCCTTCAAAACTCAGACAAGAAACTGATCTGTTAAAATGTTTTCCATATATGAACTGAGGTAAAAGCGTTTATTGCATTTACCCGAAAAAGGGAATATCAATTTCCATGACAAAGATTTCAGGAAAGTGCCTTTAAAAGTGCAAAGTTTGCATTCTTAAAAAAAAAAAAAAACTACTTTCAAAATAAAGTATAGTATATTTGTCCTCTCCTCTTATATTTCTTCTCCCATAAAACAGCACAGGTGCAACTAGGCCATCAATCTGTTTTTGTCTTTTTTTTGTAGAATCCATAAAAACAATACATATCACATAAAAATGTTACCTAACAAAGCAAAGTAATTTTATTTTAAAAGCAGTGTTTTTATATGAATATATGAAATTCAAAAAAACTATTTTAAATGTCTTAAAAAGGAAAAGAATTTGATAAATTCTATATAAAGAAATGCATAAGAGTAAGGTGTTTAAGAAAATGAATGTGACATGGACATTCCTTTAATATATTTTTATCTTTTTTTTTTAGTACATGATTACATTTTAGACAAGGCTAAGGTGACTTGATGCCTAAATTTGGCATAGAAAGACATTCCTATATTCTAAGGAATGTCTACACCAGAGCAGCTTACCCAGAAATAAGTATTGTATGCATCTTCCAGGGATCTATCTAAGATGACCTTGCTTTGTTCCAGTTCACAATGTGATTCATGATTCTTTGTACCTTGGGCACAGGTTGTTCATTTTTCTCTTCCAAAGTACATTTAGTTCTAAGAGACTGATCTTATTTTGTAACAAGTAATACTGAATTCCAGGAAATTTTAGAATTTAAAGATGTTTCTGGACTTCTCTTTTATACAGTGATCACAACCCTCACCTAAGGAGATAAAAGTGATCATCACATATTCATAGAAAATGTACTTTATGTATAAAGTAAGGCATGGATTTCAAAAGTCTTCTGCACCAAAACATACTTTTAATTCTGTTTTACATGAATGTCTTGAAGTTCTTGAATATTGACATTTTGGACAAATGGATTCAAAAACTCTGTGAGCTACTGTGTCAGCCAACCTCTGTTTCCTTTGCTCTGCATTTTCCCTTTGAATTGCACAGCTGAAAATAACACCCAGTAAAGGAATTGAACTGAGGAGACTTTGGGATGGAAAACTGGACACATGAACTTTTCTTTACTATTTAAATTTTTTATCTGGCTAAAGGAATGATGCATTCATTTTTTTAAACTTTTATTTAATAAATATAAATTTCCATAGCACAACTTTTGGATTATAGCGGCTTTTTCCCCCATAACCTCCCTCCCACCCACAAGCATCCCATCTCCCACTCCCTCTCCCATCCCATTCACATCAAGATTCATTTTCAATTATCTTTACATACAGAAGATCAATTTAGTATATACTAAGTAAAGATTTCAACAAGAGCCCAAACTCCACCCATTTTCCTATGCAGGTGGGTATACTGGGTGGGATTTTGTTAGATGAACAGGGAGAAACAAATCTAAATTATCTATCTGTGCTAAAATAACTCAGAAAATGGTGTGGCAGGAGTTGTGGTGCAGTGAGTTAAACCACCACTTGATGACTGCATCACATATTAGAGTGCCAGTTCGCACCCTGACACATCTGTTTCTGATCCAGATTCCTTATAATGCATCCTGAAAGGCAACAAATGATAGCCCAGGCACTTGGGCCCCTGCCACCTGCGTAGGAAAATGGATGGAGTTTGGGTTCTTGGTTACAACATGACTCAGGCCTGGGTTCAGCAGGCATTTGTGGAGTTAACAAATATATAGATTTGAGTACTCCCCTCTCTCTGTCACTCTAGCCTTCAAATCAATGGATATACAAAACTTTAAAACAAGCAAACCAAAAATATATAAATGTCAGAGATAAAATTTCAGACTGATTCAACTGGAAATTTAGATCTGTGTTTTCAATGAATTTATGGGTAATTAAGCTGATATTTTGATCTTCATTTGATTGTCTTTGTATTTAATTCTCAATTCATTCTGAAATGCATAACTGAAGGAATAGATCTTAATTAGTTATTCAATGAGAATGAAACATATCAAGTCTTAACCAAACACAATGGAAAACAGATAAGGATTCAGGGATTGAGAATCCTTGTCCATTGAAGGATATAGTTCTAAGTGTGTATCATAGATTTGAGGATAGTCTTTTATATTTAATTTCTAGTGGCTGAATACTTTTTACTTCTTGGAAAATTTTAATTCCTAAACAATTATTCTCTGATGAAGCAAGTGTGGGTGATCCTATACCTGGCAGGAACTCTGCCTGCCTTGCCCATGCAGGAAGTGGAAAGGGCATGGCACAACATGCCTCCAGGGAAGGACCCCATGACCTGACTGCTGGCAGAGGGCAGGAGCCCCAGGTGCTTTTCCCCACCCTCACTCCCTGTTAAAGGGCCGTGTAATTGCCAATCAGGTAAAGAGCTCCTAGGTCTGGCCTAGGCCCATTAGGACCACCTGGAAAGCTATCCTAGCTACATGACCTTCAAGCTGGTTGGAGAAGCATAGTGGCAACAATATCAGTTCTATCCTATAGAATTAATGTTGCCCTGAATTAGTTATGCCCCTTCAACCTGCCCTTTAAAAAGTATGCATGGTCATTACTAAAGCATTTTCACTGAAACTTGTGTCTGGTGCTTCTTGTGGAAGAACGCCGTTGCCCCACCATCCCAGCAGTGTGCGGGCCTCGCAGGTCAAGGCGGCAAGTAAGGACTAACAAATTTAGAAAAATATGCAATTCACATTTGGACCAGCCTTAACCAGACACAACCAAAGCAGGGATTCAATGCTAAGAAGTATTTATATTCAGGCTTTTTATGTGTCTGTTGACTCAGTGTCTCATCCAAGAGTTAAAAAAAAATATCCCATTTGAGATTTCTTTAAAGTATTTAATTGATCATTTAAGTATTAAACAAAAATATTTAGTTTAATTGTTTGTTTTTATTAACTTGGAAGTCAGGGAATCATCCAGAGACAACTACCTTTCTTCTGGTTTAATCTCCAAATGCCTGCAAGAGCTGGGGCTACACTAGGCCCAGGCAGGAACGAAGTGCTCAATACAAGTCTTCCACGGGGATAGCAGGGACCCAACTACTTGAGCCTTTACTTATTGCTTCCTTGGGTGTACATCACCAGAAAGCCATAATTGGCAATAGAGCCTGGACTTGAACCCAGGGATTCTGATGCAGGATGCAAGTATGCCAAGTGACATCTAAAGCACTGCACCAAAAGCTCACCCCTCCATTGAGCTTTCTGTCTTTTAACATGTATTTATTTTATATGAAAGGCAGAGTTACAGAGAGAGAGAGAGAGAGAAAGAGAGATAGAGAAAGCAAGAAAGAGAGAGAGAGAGAAGCTTTTCTACCTGCTGGTTGATTCTCAAATGGCCACAACAGCCAGGGCCAGGCAAAAGCCACGAGCCAGAAGCTTTATCTGGGTCTCCCTCATGGGTGTAAGTGTCCAGGGACTTGGGCCATCTTCCTTTGATTTTCCACGTGCAGTAGCAGCGAGCTGATTGGAAGTGGAGCAGCCACGACTCAAACTGGATGCCAGTGTCCCCAGGGCGGACATAATCCACTCTGCCACAATGCCAGCTCCATCATTTGAACTTTCTTATATCATCCACACATGCTGTCAGACAAGCAGCTCCAGTCTCAAACATTTTTGTTCTGAATCCGATATTTGCATGGCCTATTAAAAAATAAATTGTTTTTCTCCATAACTCCTATGGTGAAGCTCTCACCCCAGTGTTGTAGTAGGAAATGAGGCCTTTGTTTGTAAATATATGTAAAAGGTCTTGTACATAGAGCCCTGATAATGAGGTCAATACCCTTTAAGAAGAGGTAAAGGCCTCAGAGTGCCATCTGTCCACTTGGACATACATAAGAAAGATGTTCTGGGGGCCAGCGCCATGGCTCACTTAGCTAATCCCCCACCTGCAGCGCTGGCACCCTGGATTCTAGTCCCAGTCGGGGCGCCGGATTCTGTCCCGGTTGCTCCTCTTCCAGTCCAGCTCTCTGCTGTGGCCCGGGAGTGCACTGGAGGATGGCCCGAGTGCTTGGGTCCCTGCACCCATGTGGGAGACCAGGAGGAAACACTTGGCTCCTGGCTTTGGAATGGTGCAGCGCGCCAGCCGAAACGCCAGCTGTAGAGGCCATTTGTGGGGTGAACCATCAGAAGGAAGACCTTTCTCTCTATTCCTCCCTCTCACTGTCTATCTCTGTCAAAATAAATAAATAAATAAATAAGAAAGAAAGACCTTCTGAGCACACAGGATGGCAGCTGTCTTCAAGCAAGGATGAAAGCTCTCACCAGAAGCCAGTTAAATTGATATATTGAACACACTCTTGACCTCCAGAACTGTGAGAATGTAGTTGTCTATTGTTTTTTTTGTATCTTATCATATTTTTTTCCTTTTTTTAACTTTTGTTTAATGAATATAAATTTCCAAAGTACAGCTTATAGATTACAATGGCTTCCCCCCATAACGTCCCTCCCACCCGCAACCCTCCCCTTTCCCACTCCCTCTCCCCTTCCATTCACATCTAGATTCATTTTCGATTCTCTTTATATACAGAAGATCAGTTTAGCATACATTAAGTAAAGATTTCAACAGTTTGCTCCCACACAGAAACATAAAGTGAAAAATACTGTTTGAGTACTAGTTATAGCATTAGATCTCAATGTACAACCCACTAAGGACAAAGATCCTACATGAGGAGTAAGTGCACAGTGACTCCTGTTGTTGACTTAACAAATTGACACTCTTGTTTATGGCATCAGTAATCACCCTAGGCTCTTGTCATGAGCTGCCAAGGCTATGGAAGCCCCCTGAGTTCACCAACTCTGATCATATTTAGACAAGGCCATGGTCAAATTGTTTAAACTATCTTGTTTATAGTACTTTGTTATAACATCCATGAGATTAGCAAAGGAAGGAATATTGGATAAGTTAAACTTTTAGTTTCATGTTAGTTTTCATAGAGAAAAATTTGCAAATGTGTTCTACATTACTTGGTGTTAGGTTAACTACATAAACTCTGTGTAAGGCTTTGAGAAGGAGAGATTAAAACTCCCTCTTTAACCTTTTGTTGACAAACAAAAATGTCAAAAAGGAATGGGGACCAATTAGAACATTTCATATTATTTGGTTGAAATAGATAATGTGTAGAATTTATTGCAAATCAAATGTGTTTTTAAAGATTTAGATATTTGCTTAAAAATCAGAGTTGCAGAGAGAAAAAGAGAGAGATATAGATAGAGAGATAAACAGAGTTAGAGATAGATAGAGAGACAGAGAGAGAAATGAGAGAGAGAGAGAAACAGCGAGACAGAGACAGAGAGAGATTGATTCTCACTTCCACTGGTTCATCCCCCAGAAGAATGCAATAGCTAGGACTGGGCCAGGCAAAAGGCAGGAGCCAGAAGTTTCTTCTAGGTCTTCCACATGGTTGCAGGGACACAGCCATTGGGCTATTTTTCATTGCTTTCACAGGCACATTAGAAGGGTGCCCATATGGGATTCCAGCAATGCAGGTTGTACTTTAATTTGCTGAGCCATTTCACTGGCCAACAAGTCAAATATTTAAAAAGAAAATTATTAAGCATTATCTTATGTCTTACTCAAGAATATATCTTACTCAAAAAATCAGGATTTGAATAGAATTCTAATTATTAATGTAAGAGTGGAAAAGAAGAAAGATCAAATTAACGTATGGCTTTGCACCTATTTATCTGACTTAATTTAAGACATCTAAGCACACAAAGAATTGGAATAGCTCTGTATGAAAGAGAATTATTACATACTACTGTTGAGTTGTGAACTGATAAGTTATTTTAAACAAACAACTTGAATTTATATTGTAAGGCTGAATGTATATATCTTATGATATAGTACTTTGATGTATATATTTAAGAGAATCTTCAATATATGTGTACTTAGAGAAACTTAAAGTCTATGATCTATGATTCTCATAGTGATGTACAGAATATAAGTGAACTAGTCCAGACACTAGGGAATAAAGACATTATAGAAAAGCACATATGATTTAATATTGCTGTGGCCAGGGAGTGCAGTGGAAGATGGCCCAAGTGCTTGGGCCCTGCACCCCATGGGAGACCAGGATAAGTACCTGGCTTCTGCCATCGGATCAGTGCCGTGCGCCGGCCCCAGCGCACCAGCCACGGTGGCCATTGGAGGGTGAACCAACGGCAAAAGGAAGACCTTTCTCTCTGTCTCTCTCTCTCACTGTCCACTCTGCCTGTCAAAAAAAAAAAAAAAAAAAAAAAAAAAAGAAAAGCACATATGATTTAATATTACACAGCAGTGAAAGTAAAGAGAAATATTATTAAGAGTGTACCAAAAAGCAAGTCTATGAGAAATATTTGTAGGAAATGAAGATCAAATATAAGTAAAATATCATATACATGATATTTTATATCATTATATATATATATATACACACACACACACACACACACACACAAAAGGAGAATGGAATTAATGCCAAAGTCAAAGTAGGGATTACTTCTAAGGGTAACAGAAAAGAGCAATGTTAGAGGAAAAAATTTTGTAATATTTAGTAAAACATCAGGCCACTTTCTTCATGGTTATGATAATAGACATTTGGACAACTTCAAAGGAAGTTTTGCAGTGGTAGAGAGGGATTGGGTTCAACTATGAATACACTATGAATATGTGTAGGTTCTACTGACTTTTCACAATATTAATTATGAAATACACAAAAGATTTTTTCAACTAATTGAACTTCTTGATCTAGTGTAGCAGCGAGAACCACCATGTGTTCTATTGTTTGTTTTAGAGTTTTTTTGAGTGCCTCATGGAAGATACCAGAGATGATAACATTGCTAATTCAACCTCAGTCATCAAGACAGTGACTGCTCGTGGGATAGTAGTTTCATGAAAATTAGAACCCAAGTGCCCCTGAAGTCAATTGGTCTTCTCCAAAGAGGAATATTTTGACATCCTGATAGATCATGGGCTCAACTTCCATTATTTCAGGAAGATGAACATATAGTCAACTTTAATGACACCTACAAGAGTAATTTCATGAGTTTAATCACACCAATTCTTTCTAAATGAATATCTTTTACATAATTGTTTGCACAACATAATGTATAAATTACTATATGACCCAGTCATTCTGCTTCTGAGTGTACACCCAAAAGAATTGAAGTCAGGGTCACTAATTGGATTTTGTACACTCATATTCACTGCAGTACTAGTCATAATAGCCAAAAGGTAGAAGTGACCTTAGTAGCCATCAATAGACTAATTGATACGTACAATATGACCTGAACACACACACACACACACAATCAATATTTTTGAAACTTAAAGAGGAAGGAAATTTTACCTATAGCTACAATGCTGAATAACTTGAAGACATTATGCTTGGTGAAATAAGACAGTCACAAAAGGAGAAATATTGTATAATTATATTCATATGATGTATTTAAAATCATCAAATTCATGGGATGACATTGTGGTGCAGTAACTTAAGCCACTGTCCACAACACTAGCATCACATATAAGTACTGTTCTGAGTCATGGCTTCTCTACTTTTGATGAAGTTTCCTGATAATGTATCTGGGAATATAGTGAAAGATGACCCAAGTGCATGGGCCCTGTACTCACTTTGCAGGCCTGTATGTAATTCCATGCTCCTCACTTCAGCATGGTGCAGGCCTAGCCATTGTGGCTATTATGTAAGAACCAACAGATGAAAATTCTCTCTCTCTCTCTCTCTTTCTCTGTCTCTGTAACTGTGCCTTCCAAATATATAAAGTAAATATATAAAATAATCAAATACATAAAGAAAGTAGAATGTTGATTGTTGGGGTCTGGTACTGGAAGCAAGCAATAGAGACATGTTATTTAATAAGTAGAGTTTTAATTTTGGAATATGAAAAAAGTTCTGCAAATAGTTGGAGGTGATGTTTGCATAATGACATAATATTGCTTAATGTTATTTAACTGCACACATAAAATGGTTAACATGATAAATTTATATATATAAATATGCATCCACAAAAAATTAATCACTTTGTAAATACTTAATGAAGCAATTAATTTATTTTGGGTCACATTAATATTATGGGAATGTTCACTCATGAATGCTGCAAAATCACATCTTTTTTCTGTTAAATATAATGACAGAGACAGAGGCAAACAAATCTGTCTGTTGACTCACTCCTCAAATACCTGAATCAGCTAGAACTGGGCTAGAGCAAGGCTGGAAGCCCAGAATATAGTCCATATGCCCCATGTGAATAACAGGGACTCAAATACTTGAATCATCAACATGTCGCCATCTAGGGAGCACCTTAGCAGGAAACTGACATGGACATTGAACCAATTAACTCAGGAGATACAAATTTCCCAAGTGATATCTTAACTACTAAGCCAAATTTCCACTTCTGAAATCTTGGATTTGAACCTTCGGTTCCAAATTCCTATATTTGTATAATCATTTCCTTAGAGCTTTCAACAAAATATTGTTTCATTAGTAAGAACTTCACTGTTCATTCTTTTTCAATCAGAGCTACTTGAGGGCACATAAGAATGATCATTTGATATGTATTTATTTTTTATGTCAGCTTAATGAAGCAATCAGTATACACAAATATTTCTGCAAAGTTACCTTTTAAAAGTCATTTGAGAAACAGGCACTGTGGCATAATGAGTAAAGCCGCCACCTGCATTGCCTGCATCCCATATGGGCACCAGTTTGTGTTCCGGCTGCCCCACTTCTAATCCAGCTCTTTGCTATGGACTGAGAAAGCAGTAGAAGATGGCCCAAGCCCTTTGGCCCCTTCACCCATGAGGGAAAGAAGCTCCTGGTTCCTGGCTTCAGGTTGGCTGAGCTCCAGCCATTGCAGCCAACTGGGGTGTGAACCAGTGGATGGAAGACCTCTATCTCTTTACCTCTGCTTCTACTTCTCACTCTGTGTAACTCTGACTTTAAAATAAATAAATAGATAGATAGATAAATATTTTTTAAAAAATAATTTGAAACAAAGAGAGATAATTCATATCCAAGCATAAATGAAATAAAAAAATTTGAATGCTTCTGGTCTGTCCTTTCTGCAAATAAAAATACACATGCATTTCCCTGATCATAATTTAGTTCCAGACATAATGAGAACAATACAGTTAGATATAATTTAAGATGGATTTTTTAAAACAAACCCACCAGTAATACAACAACCAAAAAGCTAATAAAAACAAAATCAAAAAAGTTGCTGAACCAATTATGATCAAGAACAGAAAAAGAAATTTAGTTTGTTTTTTTCTACCTCATTAAAAATTTGAAATAAAGATGAGCAACCAGATAACACATTACAAACTTCAAACCTACATTATAACTTAATAAGCATATGTTTATGTCTCTGTTTATAAGATTGTATGTATGCATCTGCATCCAACCATAACCTTTAATCCTAACATTATATTCAACTCTATTAACTGTCATGAATGACATAGAAACATTGAACAAAATGGCTGTTCTTGTACCTGATTCATCTCTTCAGTGGTATTTTGGGCAGGGATGTAATTCAAAGAACACTGTTAGCCTTTTGTCATGTGGAAATGAGTGTGTGCGTGTGTGTGTGTGTGTGTATGTGTTTTGTGTTTAGCTAGTATTTATCTATCTGAATATAATAGTTTAATCTGAAGATATGTCTTCTTATGATAGAAAGTGATGTTTTTCTCAATCCAAATATTTAATTATGTTATTCACCATAGCTTTCTAGGTACCCAGTTGCTTGAAAATGGGAAGTTAAATTTTAAGAAGTAGACAGAATTTTGCATCCAGAGAATGACATTTTCACTATAATAGTCCTCATTATTTTAGCATTTGTAAAGTCCAATCCATAATAAATGTCAAAATCATAACTGACTATACTGGCTACTATATGGGGGATGACATATGGGAAGAAAATCTTTGGAAGAGTTACAAAAAAAGAAAGAAAAAAAAAAGATTCTGGCTTTTCTCTAGGGAGTTTTCTGTAAAATATGAAGGGCAAAGAAGTATAATCAAAGGCCAAATTAAACAAGAGTACACTATAGGGTGGGATATTTTCATTTGTTTTCTGCCGTTTCAACTACTGTTTCACTGAGTATGATTAATAGTAGCAGTTAAAATTACTGGAAAACAATGACTAAAGAGCTGCTTGAAATCAGAATACTTACATGTGGAAGCAAGTAAAGGAAAATAAAATGAGACTGAGTGTTAGAAAAGGGTAATTAAAGTGTTCAAAGTGTACATATTAATAACTTTGATTCTAGGATAATTTTTAGTAGTCACATTAATATTCTATTATAGTATTGTTATCCTCCTTTTCAAATGAACAACAAAAGATCAAAAGAGGTTAAGCAATTTGCAAAACATGTGAGTTATGGTAATATTGATAAATGCCTGCTTTATACATAGGCTTCCCTCAAGTATCACCCCTGGCCAAATAAATTAGGTAAAGAATATTGGAGGGTATGCATTTGGTGAAGTAGCAAACATTTGGCTATGACACCGAATTCTTCTGGAAAATGTATAGGTAAAGTTGTGTAAGAAACTAATAGGTTTTGAAAAGTGGCCAAAGGTCTCTGTGTTTGTTGACTTTTTAGTCTTGGCTAAATTGTTTCTAAAAATGTATTAATGGGGAGGGATTCAAAAAAGGTTAAAAAGAACCATATAGAGCAACATCAGTGGAAATTAAAAACACAATTCTTTTGAAAACTACCATTAATAAAACCTGAATTCATGCACTTAATGGAACACAGAAATTTGTAGAACTGTGATGGAGTAGATACAGTTTGCACTCAGCACGTGTCCTTCAGTTGTATATACTTTGAAGCAAATGGTAGAAGTTCATTTTTAATAGTGACTAGTATTTCACTGTGTAAAAATACCACATTTCTTTATCCATTCATCAGATGATAAATATCTTGGTTGACTCCATATTTTAGCTATTGTAAACAGTACGGTTTACTGTTTTCCAAAGAAACAGGTTTAATTTACATTCTAAGCAATAGTGCATAAATGTCCCCTTTTATCCACATCCTTGCCATAGTTTACTGTTCTATGGATTTTGGATTTTAGCCATTCTGACAAGAGTGAAGTGAAATCTCACCGTGGTTTTAAGTAGCTAGCGATATTGAACATTTAAAAAATGTATTTGCTGCCTGTTTGTATCTCTTCTTGTGAGAATTGTCTGTCGAGGTACTTGGCCAATTTCTTAACTGGATTAGTTGTTTTTTATTGTTACTGTTTTTTGATTTTCTGATACATTCTGGATATAAATCTTTAGTCACTTGAGTGGCTCAAAGATATTTTTCCCATTTTGTTGTATGTCCATTCTATGCATCATTTCCTTTGTTATACATAAACTTCTGATATAATCTCATTTGGTTAGTTTTGCTTTTATTCCCGAGCTTTAGGGTTGTTAACCTAGAACTTGTCACCTACACCAATGTCTTGGAGTGGTTCTCCTATGTTTTATTTCAACAAATTAATGGTCTCAGGTCTTACACTTAGGTTTTTGATCCATCTTGAGTTCATTTTGGTTTATAGTGAAAGGTATCAATCTAATTTCATTTTTCTGCATATATATATCCAGTTTTGCCAGCCTCACTTGTTGAAGAGATTATGTGTACTTCAGTGTATGATCTGAAAATTTTTGACTTATCTTCTGCTGTGTACCACTGGTCTATGTAACAATTTTTATGACAGTACCAGTACAATGCAACTTTAATTACTATAACTTTGTAGTAAGTTTTGAAAATCAGTATTATGATGTGTACAAATTGATGTTTTCAGAAAATCAGTAAAGATACATCAGTGTTGAACATTTGATTGTGCAAACGAACCTAACAGACACATACCAGGCATTTCACCGAACAGACATAGAATATACATTCTTCTCATAAGCACATGGAACATTTTCTAAGAAGCTTCTGCATTGCAAAGGAAATATTCAAAACAGTTAAGAGGAAACCAACAGAATGGGAGAAAATATTTGTGAACAATACAATATCCAGTATATATGAGGACCTTAATAAATTCAACAATGATAAAACAAAATTTCCAGTTAAGAAATGGACTAAGGATATGAATAGGCATTTCTTTTGGTAAAGATTTTTACACATTTACTTGAAAGGCACAGTTATAGAGAGAAAAGGAAGGAGGCATACATAGGGAAGGAGGGTGGGAGAGAGAGAGATGGTGAGAGAGAGAGAGAAAGATCTTCCATCCACTGGTTTACTCTCCAATGGTTGCAATGGCCAAGGCTGGGCCAGGACAAAGCCAAGAACCAGAAGCTTCTTCCAGGTTTCTCAGTGTGAGTGACAGGCTCATCTTCCCTTGCTTTCTCAGTTGCATTATCAGAGATCTGGATTGGAAGTAGAGGAACGATGACTTGAACCAATGACCATAAAGGATGCCAGTCCTGGAAACCGTGGGGTAACCCATTATGCCACATTGCAGGCCTCAAACAGGCATTTTTTTGAAGAATAAAAAGCACATGGCCAAAGATACAGGAAAAGATGCTCAGAATAGCTAGCCATCAGGGAAATGCAAATAAAAATGAATGATGAAGTTTTACCTCATGGAAGATAGAATGGCTATCTATCATCCCAAAATTTAAAGTAATAAATGCTAGTGAGGATGTGAAGAAAAAGAAACCATAATACACTGTTGGTAGGAATGTAAATTAGTACAACCATTATGGGAGACAGTATGGGGATTTCACAAAATCTGAATATTGATCTATTGTATGATCCAGTCATTGAACTCCTGGGAATTTACCAAAAGGAATGTAATCAGTGTATGCCTGTACTACAACATTTGTAACAATTCAATTCACAATAGCTAAGATATGTGTTCAATCCAGATGTCTGTCAATTGAAGACTGTATAAAGAAAATGTGATACACATACACAGTAGAATACTACTAAGTCATAAAAAAGACAAAATTCTGTCTTTTACAACAAAATGGATGCAACTGGAAACCATTATGCTTAGTGAAATAAGCAAGACATAAAAAGACAAATATTGTTGTTTTATCTAATCTGTGGTCATTAATATAAAGAAAATGCAATTTTTTGAGTAAAATGTAATATATTTGCATAAAATTCAGGGTCTCATTTTTTATTTTTTTATTTATTTATTTATTTTTTTTTATTTTTTTTGACAGGCAGAGTGGACAGTGAGAGAGAGAGACAGAGAGAAAGGTCTTCCTTTGCCGTTGGTTCACCCTCCAATGGCCGCCGCGGCCGGCGCGCTGCGGCCGGTGCACCGCACTGATCCAATGGCAGGAGCCAGGAGCCAGGTGCTTTTCCTGGTCTCCCATGGGGTGCAGGGCCCAAGCACCTGGGCCATCCTCCACTGCACTCCCTGGCCACAGCAGAGGGCTGGCCTGGAAGAGGGGCAACCGGGACAGAATCCGGCGCCCCGACCGGGACTAGAACCCGGTGTGCCGGCGCCGCTAGGCGGAGGATTAGCCTAGTGAGCCGCGGTGCCGGCTTATTTTTTTATTTAAAAAATATTTATTTATTTGAGAGGTAGTGTTATAGACACAGAGAGAGAGCCAGAGAGAAAAGTCTTCCATTTGTTGGCTCACTCTTCACTGGTCACAACAGCCTGAGCTGTGTGGATCTGAAGGCAGGAGTTAGGAGCTTCTTCCAAGTCTCCCACATGGGTGCATGGGCTTAAACACACTTGGGCCATCTTCTACAGCTTTCTGAGGCCATATGCAGAGAGCTGGATCAGAAAAGAAGCAGCCGTGACAGGAACCAGCGCCAATAAGGGATGCCAGCACCTCAGGTGAAGGCTTAGCCTACTATGTCACAATGCTGACTCCTATTGTTCATTATTGTTCATAGTACTTGTCTATACTCTTGAGAATCTGTAGTCTTTCAAGTTAATACTTGGTGAATTCTTTATTTCATGGAGTATTAAGCTTCTGATTTAAAGTACAATAAAAGTATGTCATCACAAAAATTAAATGAAAAATAAGAAAGGATGGAGGAGAGAGGTTTTGAGGGAGGGAAGTAGAATTGTACTCTTAAAATTTTACATTTAAAATATATGAAATCTTTTACCCTTAAAAATTAAAATAACAATCCTACACATAGAACCAAAGGAAATACAATATTGGTAAAAAAATATACTGTGGTTATTTCCTATTGTATGTTCTATTGCTGATTTAATGATATTTTTATCCCCAATGGAAACAATACAGAGCTTCTATGTAAAATAAACAGTAATACAATAAAAAATTCAAGTTTTATAATCAGTTTGTTAATCAAGAAATTGATAAATAACAGTAACAAGAAGATACATATGTTACCAATTTGTCTATTTTCATTCATCATCTAAAATATTTAAGTTTTAACGCTACATAGTCTTTATTTAAAGCATATGCCTATAGTGATCAAGAAAGTTGAACGAAAAATTAAATACAAATATGACATAACACAGAAAGTATAAATTTAAAGTCTGAATATTTCATAAATACTACTTCAATTACTTTTACTATTGCTTCATCTACATCTAATATGACAGCATACTTTGAATGAAAGCTTTTTCAAATCAACTATTTATTTGAATTTTAATAAGGTAAATTACTCATTTCATAAACATATTATTCATTTAAATAAAATATATAATTACAATGATAGCACCAAACTGGCAATGGAACATGTTAATTAATCCTGATAGTTCCTTTAATACAGACTGGCTGAAGGACCTTTTATAACACATTGTATTACTATGTGTTACATCTACACTGAATATAATAGATACTTGTGCAGAGGAAATATTCTCCTTTTTAAAATAGATGTCAGCCTCTTTTGTTTTATTTTTACATAATTCACTATGAGTTCCTGCTTGTAATGATATTCCAAGAAATAAATAAGCCCTAAGGAAGGAGATGTTTTTCTGTAACTATAAATATCTTATAAAATTCATGGGTCCATCTTTCCTAAAAATTTGTTCTCTGGTAAATTAGAGAACATACATCTGTACTTGCATTTAGTATTAAGTGATTCCTCCTAGTAGATATTAATCATCCCATAATGTGGATAAAGCAAATGAGAGCTGATTTATTCAATGATTCCCTGAAATTATTTGCAGAGAGATTATTCCAATAAGGCAAAAATAATATTTTTCATTAATTCATTAAATTTCTTTTTCAGGTTCATACTCTCTACTTTTAGGATCACTTTCCCATACACGTTCCATTATAGTCTTTGTCTTTGGGAGATTAGTGGTCTTACAACGTGCCATATCTCAGAATCACAACTCTCCTAAGTTCTTTTATTCTCTACAGGCTTGACATCAACTAAATTACCTTAAATAGGATTAAATTAGAATTGTATTATTATTCATATATCACATATTAATTTTTTCCAAAGTTGTCTATGTCATTTCCAAGAATTCTATGCATTTTCCCTGAAATATATTATAGCTAAGACATTTTGACAAATAAATAAGATATCCATTCAAAGATCAAATAGTAAACTAAATTTTTCTCTTTATACTTGTATTTATAAAAATGAGTACATTTAAGATTTTTCAAAGCACAGTGGTGTATAATTTATAGTACATAAGTGACTAGCCTTAAAATGTAGTAGAGTGTATATTACAAAAAACATAAAATTGATTACGAAACCTTTTGAATTCTGTTTCTCATTCTGCTGTTGCTTAGCTGTGGCAAGATTCAAAATATAGTCAACTCTTAACTTACTTCATGCATAAAAACTAAATTAAATTATTCCCTTCCCACCCATATGGTGGTCCGTCTGCACAGATACAATTAGTATTACGTGCTGTGCAACATCCCAGTTGTAAACTGAAAATGGAGCTTTCATTTATTTCTTTATTTTTTAGTATCTATTCAGTAAGCTGAAAAAGCAAGTGAGAAGCATAAAACAGAAACAGTATTATCTAAGCCCACAATTTGATAATGGCAAAGATTGTGCTAAAAATCAAAAGGAAAAGTAGAAAGACATTTATATGAAAAGTATGTTCAAAATAAGAAAAATTAAGATTATTTGCAAACTTCTTAAGAAACAAGTTTGACAAAAGTAGTATCTTCAGAGAGACAAACACCACAGTTTCTCCTTTCTATAAGTGGAAACAAGTGTAAAAAGAGTCGCCACCTGCAGTGCCAGCATCCCATATGGGCATCTGTTTGAGTCCCGGCTGCTCCACTTCTGATCCAGCTCTCTGCTGTGGCCTGGAAAAGCAGTTGAAGATGGCCCAAGTGCTTGGGCCTCTGCACCCACGTGGAAGACCCAGAAGAAGCTCTTGGCTCCTGGTTTTGGAGTGGTGCAGTTTCTGCCAGTGGATGATGGAAGCCTTCTTTATCTCTCTCTCTGCCTCTCCTTCTTTCTCTGTGTAACTCTGATTTTCAATTTTATTTTTTTACTTTTTACTTGTTCAATTCTTTATTTAGTGGAACATTAAGCTTCTGACTATAATTTAAGTTAAAAGTAGTTTATATCAAAAATAAAAGAAAAACATAAGGAAGGAAGAATGGGAAGAAAGGAAGGAAATGAGGGAGGGAGGGAGGAAGGAAGAAAGAAAGAAGGAGGGAAGAATGTATTATTATATGCTAAGAAGTGTGTCTATCAACTGCATTGAATTGGTTCACTTCATATGAATAAAAAAAGAATTTAGATAAACAACACCATGGACGTAGTGTCCTTTGAAAGAGGCATAAAGCAGAACATTTGTTCTCCAAATTTCTGCTGAAGAAAATGAGTTCTTAGAGAAAAATTCTCATGTTTCCTTTTTTAAAAAATATGTATTTATTTGCAGTCAGAGTTGTGGAGAGAGAGGGAGGGACAATGAGGGAGAGATGGAAAGAGAGAGAGAAGTGGGGGGGGGAGTTCTTTCTCCCATCCAGGTACTAGCCAGGCCTGACCCTGCTTAGCATCCGAGATCAGACGAGATCGGGCGTGTTCAGGGTGGTATGGCCGTAGATGAGAGTTCTTCTTTCTACTGGTCCACTCCGCAGCTGGCAGCAAAGGTAAGGGCCTCTGGCCAGGATAAAGTCTTTGGGTTTCTCATGTGGATAGCAGAGACACAAAATCTTGGGCCATTAGTAGGGAGCTGGATACTAAATGCAGCCTCAACACACAAACCATATGGGGTGCTAATGTCATAGGCAGTGATTTATTGCCTATATCACCATACCAGGCTCCATGCTTCATTTTGACAGTAGGAAAATTTAAAACAGGATAGACAATTTGTAGTATTCCATATATTTCAGTTAATAGCAAAATAAGTCTTTGGGGGGAATGCTCTGTTTTCACACAGCATTTTAAAAGGGATTTAAAATAAAATTAACAACTTGCTGTAAATAAGTTCTTGTTATGGTGGATTTCTGTCCAGAATATTTTTGTTTCTGATTTCTATAGGCTTCCCAGCAGAGGAACACATTTAAGAATTCTTCATTCTAAAGGTCAGTTTGAATATCTGAAGATTTCAGAATAGGTATGTATGTCTGTTACAGGCAGAGACGGAGATGTGCTTAACCATATATCTGAATTTCTCAGACTATGTGCACAAACATGTCTTTGGGCCTCACTTTTTAGATAAAATTAGTATTTTTGATCTGTAAGTAGAATACAAGTTATTTTTTAAGACCAATTTATTTATTTGAAAGGTATACTTACAGAGAGGTAGAGGTAGAGGCAGAGAGAGAGAGAGAGAAAGAGAGAGATCTTCCACCTGCTGATTCACTCCTTAAATGGCTACCATACCTGGAGCTGGGCCAATAGAAAGCCAGGAGCCAGGAACTTCTGGGTCTCCCACAATGGTGCAGGGGCCACCCACTTAGACCATCCTCTACTACTTTTCCCAGACTTTCCCAGACCAGCCGAGAGATGGATTGGAAATGGAGCAACAGAAAATAAAGTATATCACTCCAGATACTAACTATATCCAGCAAAGCTATCCTTCAAAAAAAAAAGTAAAATTAAAGAATGTCTCCGGAAATAAAAGGTGTAGGAATTTATTACCCCCCATCAATAGTTAGAAGAAACAATTAAATGAGTCTTATATCTAGAAATAGAAAATATTTAAATATCATTACAAAAACTTGAGAACGTTTACCTCACATAGTATAGACAAAACACAAAATAAAAAAGCAACCAGCCTTAACAATACAGAAAAAAATAAAACCAAAGATGAAGTAAGTAATAAAGGATATATGAAAAACCAGAAAAGCAAAGTGACAGGAATATGTTTTTACATATCACTAATAGCCTTGAATATAAATGGACTTAATTCACCAAATAAAAGGTTAATATTGGCTTACTGGCTTAAAAAGCTGAGATCTAATGATATGCTATTTACAAGAAACTCAATTCCCAGTAAAGCAACAGATACACTGAAAAAATAGAGGGATAATAGTAGAGTTAGAACACAAACAGAAAACAAAAGTAAGAAGGAGTCGCTATATTTACTTGAGATAAAATAGACTTTCAGTCAAAACCTGTATAAAAGACTTAGATGGTAATTGGGTAATGATAAAGGGATTAATTCACCAGGAGGATATAATAATTCTAAAGGTATACATATCCAACATTGGAGCACACAACTATATATATATATATATATATATATATATATATATATATATATAATCATTACCAGATCTAAAGCAAGAGATATAGACTTCAACACAATAATAATTGGATGCTAATGTATACCATCTTTAGCAATAAATACATCATTAGATAAAATATCAACAACAAAGTTAAGGGTTAAGCTACAATATCTGCCAAATGTACCAAATATACCATTACAGACTATTTCTTCCAACATCCAGAATATAATTCAAACAATTCAACAAAACAAAGCAAATAATCTGATTTTAAAGCAGGCAAAGTGCATGGATGCCATGGTGCAGTGGGTTTAGTTGCTGCTTGTGATGCCCGCATTATGTGTCACAGTGCTGGTTTGAATCACAGCTACTCCACTTCCAGTCCAGCTTCCTGAATAGGAAGCTTCCTGTGCATAGGACCACAAGGAATATTGGCCAAATACAAGGGTCCCTGACACCCAAGTGGGAAAACTAGAAGGAGTTCCAGGCCCCTGGACTCAACCTGGTCCAGCCTCAACTGTTGTGGGCATTTGAGGAGTGAAGCACTGGATGGAAGATCCGACTCTGTCTTTTCCTATCACTCTCCTCTTCAAATAAATCTAAATGAATAAATAAATCTTAAAAAATGAGCAGAGATTATGAATTAAACATCAAAAGATGACACACAAATTACCGAAAAGTATATAAATAAAAAAGACTCAAAACCATTAATCATAGGAAGCATCAATCATAATCACAATGATAGAGGATCTCACATTATAATCACTATAAGTGATAATGACAATCAAAAGAATACATATATATGTACATATATATGTACACACACACACACACACACACATATATATATATATATATAATGCTGGCAAGGATGTGGAGAAAGTGAAACTCATACTGTTGGGAAAGAATGTAAATAAGTACAGCCATTACGGAAGACAGCATCAACATTCTTTAAAAAACTAACAGAACTGCAGTATAGTCCATCAATCATACTGTTCGTTATATATCCAAAGAAAATGAATTAATTTTATCAGAGATATTTGCATGTTTATGTTTTTAATAGCTATATTCACTATAACCAAGGCATCTATCTATCTATCTATGTGTGTGTGTGTGTGTGTGTGTGTGTATCCCACACACTGGGATATTTTTCAATTATAAAAAATAAATTCTGTCATTTATGGTATCATGGATGAATCTGGAAGATAGTAATTGAAGTATCTCAGGCACAAAATATACAATTATCACATTTTTATTCTTTTTGTGTGGAAGCAAAAATGTTGATTTCCTAAAAGCAAAAATTAGAGAACAGAATGTGACCATTAGGTAGTAGAAAGTGTAGAATGGGAGATAATTGGAGGTTGAATAATAGGCATTAAAATAGAGTTAAATAGGAGAAATAATTTCTCATGTTCCACAGCACAGTAGAGTAAGCATAATTTGCAACAATTTATTTTACATTTTATAAAGTACTCTGAAAGAGGAGTTCAGAAGTTCACTGCTCAAAAAGATGATAAATGTTTAAAGATATGGAAATGCTAATTGCCCTCATTTTATCATTATACTTTATATCCATGTATCATATTATGACATTGTACCACAGAAATCCATACAATTAGTATATGTCATTTTACAGAAAAGGCCAAAACCCCAGATATTCTTATTTACCAGAAGTAATGCTGTGTAACACCAAGTTGTACTAAGAATACAGAAAATAGTATGAGGTTGGAAATTTTGGTGTTCCAATTATCTACAGCTGTGTAGCCAACTACCTTTAGTTAGCAACTTAAAGCAAAAGCAATTACTTACTTTGATCACAAATCCATCATTTAGATATAGGGCTTGGGCTGGATCAGTCCCCATTACATCACAGAGTATCAGCTGATATGCCTGGCTGGGGCTGCAGATCTTCCCAGGAGGTCACATTCACATGGCTGTACCTGGGTAACAGAAGAAGATGGTCCAAGTGCTTGGGCACCTGTACCCTGGGAGACCTCAAAGAAGGTCCTGGCTCCTGGCTTCAGCCTGGACCAGTCCCAGAAAATGCAGTCATTTTGGAAGTGAACCAGCAGATAGAAATTCTCTGTCTCTCTGTCTCTATCTCTCTGTATCTCCCTCTCTCTCCTCTCTCTGGATCTCTGTTTTTCAAGTAAATAAATATTTTTAAAAATACTCCCTTTCCAGTGTGATTGAATTAGCAGACAAAAGGGAAAACTAAAACCTACAGCTGCATACAAATCTAAAACTTATTTTATAATAATCATACTTACATGATTCAAAAAGATAAAAAAGAGGAGTCCATAATGCCCCAAGAATATATTTTATCATTTGTAGATACACAAAATGAATACTATTGTGACTTTAATTAAAAAGTGGCATATTGTAGAGTTAGTTTCTGATTAATCACTGGATTAACAATGCTGAAAAAATACCAATATTTCATAGTGAGTTTAAGATGACAACTGAGCCGACAAAAAGTCTGAATATCTAAAGGAATGTCAAAAGGAAAGAAAAAGTGCTAGGGAAGACAGGCTATCTTCAAATAGAAAATGAACTAATTTTTTCCATAAATACAAAAGATTACATTTTCAAAATGAATTGCACAATGGGTTCTGATTAAGAATAGTAAAGACCTTTTACTGAGAGCAATACTTTCTGAACATCAAGATTAAAGATATAGTGTGAATATATTGTAATAGTTGAATAATTAAGTTACATATGATATAGATACTTCCAACTCTATGGGTAGTAATTTGATTTTTATCATATAATCTTTTAGTATTGGTTACTCATTTGAGAAATGGAATAACATTAATTATTGTAACTGCTTCAGAGAGGTGTGTTCAATACAGAAGTGGGCATAACATTGATGTTATCTGAGAAACCGTAAGAAATATGCAAATACGAGCTGCTTGCTATTGCTATCACTGATTTGAAATGCTAGGATGCTGTTACACATCTTTCATTCATATTTAATCATTGTTTTAAAATATATTTTTTATTAAATTGAAAAAATAAAATCATCAGATGCTGGACATCTAGGTTGCTTCCACACGTCTTATGTGTTCTGAATTGAGCTGCTATGAACTTGGCAGTCTGGGTAACTCTTTCATATGTTAGTTGCATTTTCTTCTGTCAGATTCCAAGGAATGTGATTGCTCAATTACATGGAAGATCTATTTTTGGTTTCTGAGGAATATGGATAAGAAAATGTGGTGTACATTCATAAGGAAATACTACCCAGCCATAAAAAAGAATTAAACACCAACTTGTGCAACAAAATGAATCCAAATGAAGATTATTATGCTTAGAGAAATAAGTCAGGCCCCAAAAGGCAAATGTCATATGTTTTCCCTTATGTGTGGTAGTTAATATATAGAAAGAGAACAAAAACATTTTTAATACATATGAGTGAAATTGTCACCTTTGGATTTGACTATGTTTCTTATCTCTATTCCAGCTGAACAGTGGTCTTTCCACTTTTTATTTGTTGAACTCTTTATTTAAAGGACCATTAAACCATTGACTAGAAAGATAAATTAGAATTATGTCATGGTGAAAATTAGAAAATAAAGAAAAGAATCAGAAAAAGGAAGGAAGCAGAAAGGAGCGAGGGAACGAAGGTAGAAGGAAGTGTCATTATATTCTTAGAATTGCATCTATGAAGCACATTAAATCTGTTCTCTTTATATTAATTTTAAATATAAATAATAAAGAAAACAACATTAGAAAAATTAGAAAGTAATGGCAGTTGTTTGGGGAAGAAAACTACAAAGCAAAAGAGAATGAAAGTTTTTAAAAATTCTCTTCATTTCCATTAAAGTATTGTAACAGTATTCAAATGATATCATCATATGAATAAAAGTGATATGATAAAATATAAGAGCAAAAACTGCTTTCACATATTTCATATTTTCCCATATCACATATTTCAGATAGCTCAATAACTAATTAGGAAGACTGATGGATTCAGGTTGTTCTGATCTCTTTAGAATCAGATCTAATAGACAAGTCTTCCAGCTTTGGAGACACTGTATTAAATTGTCACTTTGCAAAAAGGAACTGAATTATATAGGGTGAATATATGTAATATGAATTATATTAACCTAAGCATTTATGAAAAGTTTCAAGAAAGAAGCATGATTTAGAAAATCAACATCTGGCAAAAGATCTCTGCGAGTGAGATCCCAGTGGAAAGAACAGGTCATCAAAGAAGGAGGTACCTTTCTCTGAAGGGAGGAGAGAACCTCCACTTTGACTATGACCTTGTCTAAACAAGATAAGAGTCGGAGAACTCAGAGGGCTTCCATAGCCTTGGAAACTCAGGACTGGAGCATGGGGAGATTACTGATGCCATAGACAGGAGTGTCAATTGGTAAAGTCAACAACAGGAGTCACTGTGCACTTACTCCTCATGTAGGATCTCTATCCTTAATGTACTGTGCATTGAGATTTAATGCTATAACGAGTACTCAAACAATATATTTCACTTTGTGTTTCTATGGGGGTGCAAACTGTTGAAATCCTTACTTAATGCATACTAAACTGATCCTCTGTAAAAAAAAAAAAAAAAAAAAAAAAAATTATCAATTCCCAACTTGACTCTCACTGGGATTAAACATGACAATAGGTCTGCTCTGATTTCATCATCATTTAAAAAAAATCATCTATTATTTTTCACTTTATGTTTCTGTGTGGGAGCAAACTGTTGAAATCCATACTTGATGTATACTAAGCTGATCTTCTGTATATTAAGATAATCGAAAATGAATCTTGATGTGAATGGAAGGGGAGAGGGAGTGGGAAAGGGGAGGGTTGTGGGTGGGAGGGACGGTATGGGGGGGAAGTCATTGTAATCCATAAGTCGTACTTTGGAAAATTATATGCATTAAAGAAAAGTTTAAAAAAAAAAAGAAAATCAAAACAATAAAAATCTTCCTATTAACAGCTGTATAAACTACCATAAATCTTCAGAATCTGACATTTGTTAGTGATAATATAAATAAAAGAAATCAAAATGAGCTAATATATTAAACATAGAAGAGGTAAGGACAAAATTTTCTTTGTAATTTCTTGATTTTATAATGCATACTAGAAAGTGAAACAACATGCATTTTATAAAATATATTATTTATAGAAAATATTGCAAAAATACAGTATATATAACATAGAGTTTCCCAAGAAGCAGATGACTTTAAAACCAATATTTTCCTTCAAGTGTAGAATTAATTTTCCTAATGGAAACATCTGTGTTGTAAGAGTAACTTTATGATGAAAAGTCTTCAGTAGCTTGTTCCCCAAAGAGGTCAAGATAAATTGGACCCACCTTAATCAAGGTTATGACTTCCTTGAGGCTTGCCTTCTGACAGAATCATTTTCTATATCATTTTCTTTTCTGTCAGTAAGTATTGTCTGGGGCTTTTCTGCTTCCATCACCTTCCCCCCACCTACAAATCAAAGAAATGACCAGATACTCAATTATTTGCACTTTAAAAACAGTTTATCCTTAGTTAGAATTGATTCACAATTAAGTATAATTAATTTATGACTGGCATCTTGAGCCATCCTGACTCCAGTGAGAAGCATAGGTATGGTATATTAGGGAGGAAAGAGGACATCCATGCCTGTGGGCTGGTATCAGACAGAAAACTCAAGATATCTCAATGACAAGCCCCCTCACCCAACAGCAGTTCTTTCTTTATCCCTATGGGAAACAGCACAAAACATTAACCCTAGCTCTCCAAATTAATGATTTTTTTTTTTCACTTACATGCTATGGTGAATACTGACTGGGCAAAATGTCACCTAAATGATTTACTATTGAGGAAAAGCTGAACTCGTTTTGCTTTGTTTTAAACCACTGCAAAGGAGAATGCTACTCTAGCAAAAGGGGAAGAGATTTACTAAATAACTTAAACATGGTTTGAGATGGGTCTTTCAAGCCAGGGTGTTTGGTTGTCTTTGGGCAAGCGTTATAATAATATGATCTAGAATTATTACCACAGTCAGGAGAGAACTTTGGGGACAGTGACACAAAGGCTATTGACATACACTAAGTTGCTGGAAAGAAATATATAGCTATTTCCAATTTTTGACTTAAAAGGCAAGAGGTTTCTGTAATATTAAAGTTAGTTGATGAAGTCAGTGGAGGAGGAAAGGCATGGTAGTATAGACAGTAAGCTCTGGACTTGTGGATAGACTGTTCTCAGCAGGGAGTCCCAACAAAACAACATCAGGAGTGATGAAGCTAGACTCAGGAAAGCATAGGCCATTGCAGAGAAACAGCAGGCTCAATGAAGAGAAACATTTGAACACAGGAAAACAAAGTTATGACAGAATTTTAAAAAAAATAATATGGCTTTAAACATACATACATAGTCCCACTAGATACCAAAGGCTTTTCTTTAAAAGAAAAAAAGAAAAGCCTTAATGCGTACACTGAAAGCAAAATGAGTATTACTCGACAGAAAATTAAAAGGCCTGTTTAATTGGGAATAACTCTCATAGGGAAACTGAGAGTTAAGAGGACTGGGGAAAGTGTGTAATCCAACATTCAAACTGCAGGAACGCAAACGGCAGAAAATTCAGAGATTGCTGAGGAATCAATGATACGGAAATCAGTTTCCTGTGAGTATTTCATGGAGCTTTGCCCTACTGCTAAGAAAAGAAAAGAAATGTGTTGAAGAGCCCCTGAAATAAGACTTAGTAGTATGTCTAGAGAGTGACCCTTACCTATGGAATGTGCCTTATTTGGGGCTCCTTGGAATGGGGTCCTATTCTTCTGAAAGGTATAGTTTATGTCTTGAGTACTGAGGAGTTTTTGATATACAAGTTATCTCAAATTCTTAAGATGGAAGATTTGTATTCTGACATGTAGAATGTATTGAATGCGTTCTGTTGCATGAACTTCTCTTTGCTATGACTATTGCAAGGTAAACTGATGGTAGGTTACCTGCCTTCAAATTTTCTTAACTTCTCTGCCTGGATCCCAATTCAGTAACATGTTTAGCATGTTAGCTTCTAGTATCAACTCATCTTCTGCTTCCCAAACCATAATTCCACTCTAATTCTTATTATTCCTCACCTTCTCCCCACCCCAAAAATCTACACATTGATTTTTTTAAATTTTATTTTTTCACTTTTATTTTAGAGAGAGAGAGGGAGAGAGGATAGAGAGGTGTTTTATCTGCTAATCTCACAATAGCTGTACACAGGTACAGTCAGCTGCCCAAAACTCAATTCCATTCTCCCCCATCATTGGCAGGGGCACAACTATGGAGCCATCATCCACTGACTTCCAAAGCTGCACGTTAGCAGGGAACTGGAATTGGGAGCACAACCAGGATTTGAGCCCAATCACTCTGATATGGGATGTGGGCATCCCAAGCAGAGTCTTAAGCTCTGTGCCAATTGCCTGCTCACATGTTGATTATTTTATAAGTCATTTGAATGAGTTAATTTAGTTAATATTAGGAACACATTGTTGCCAAAACTCATGTTTCTTTGTACTACAAAATACATTGTTTCATATCTTTTACTTTTATATCTGGATATAAGCTTACTTATAAAAAATACTAAGGAAATGAATCCATTTTATTAAAAAAGGCTTTCATGTTTCCTAGAAGTGGTTATGCAGAAATATAAGTACCACTTGTCAAATGCTCATTACAAATGGCACAGCATAGTTACCATATCATTATGGATCAGGAAATACAATCTTCTCTAGGAGTGGCTAAAAAATCTTACCAAAATGCTTTCTTTTCTCTCTAGGTCCATAAGGCTTCTTACTGATACAGAGAAGAAAAAAGCATCTTCCTCTGCTCTGTACTCGCCAGTTTAGCCAGTCTAAGGGGATGTTACTACTTCTGATCTGAATAAAGGCATCTTATGTTATTTTTCAACACTAATATTAATACTTCCTTTTACACACTTTATCATAGAGGTTATATACTAATGGGAATAAAGAGGCTATCTTTCCACGTGCCCTTCGTTATTTTCAAATATTAACAAAATCTTGAGTAAAGGAGATATTTCATTTGAAAGGATTATTTGAAGAGAGCAAGACTACTGAAATGGGAAAGGAGTTGGATTCCAATAGGGAGAACACTCTAGTAATAAGATCTGTAAGCATTTTAAGGATTAAACAAAAAGGGATTATTTTTCTTCTCTATAAAGGAGTGAACAAGCCTAATATAGACCCAGATATGATCAATATGGAGATGAGAGAATGTTTCGTCTGAGGACAGAATATTCTCTAGGACAACTGATGAGGGGGGGTAGCATGCTGGCCACAGTTAACAGAACTGGAGAGGGCAAGGAGCTTAAACAAATATTGATAGCATTGTTATTGTTTTTGCTTTGTTTAAATAAGCATTTTGTTCTAATAAGCATTAAATTTTGATTGTCAATGGAGGCAGGTCATTTGGCTAATTACTTGTGATGCAAAGAACAGCAATCTGGGGACAGCACTGTGGCATAGCAGGTAGGGCCACTTCCTGCAGTGCTGGCATCCCAAGTGAGCACAGGTTCCAGTCCCAGTTATTCCTCTTTCTATCCAGCTCTCTACTATGGCCTGTGAAAGCAGTGGAGAATGGCCCAAGTCCTTGGGCCCCTGCACCCATGTGGGGAACCTGGAGGAAGCTTCTGGCTTCAGATGGGTGCAGCTTGAGCTATTGCGGCCATCTAGGGAGTGAAACAGCAGATGGAAGACACCTCTCTCTGTCTCTCTCTCTGCCTCTCTGTAACTCTGCCATTCAAATAAATAAATAAATCTTTTTTTTTAAAAAAAAAGAATAGTAATTTGAAGGGCCTGTGTCTGGTTTGGCCATGGGTAGACAAGGACGACATGCATAAGTATATTTCAGTCATTCAGGAAAGGTGATGCATTGCATTAGGTCTTTTATCTAGAGCACAAAAGCGAGAGGAGATTTAATATTTATTAGTTTCCACAATCCTAAGATCAGGAAAAACGAAAAAAAGAGACTTCAACAAGTTTCTGCGAAACTGGAATTAGAATAAAAGTTTATTTCGGTGCAAAAAATGTTGAAATCCATACATAGATTTTTCATAATAACCAGTTTTCTGTGGACTTTTGAAAAAATCTTCAATTATCTTGAAATTCAAAGTAAACTTTTCTGTATAATCACTTACATTCACTAGGGTGATTGGCAGTCAATCATTTAGAGATTCTAGAAATGAAAGAAGACCTTAGTATAGTCTAAATCTGGCTGTGCATTTATTGTTTGCGTTATGTGACACATACATACACTTATTTAAAAAGAAGAAAGGATGAACTTTTAGCCTATTGGTTAAGATGGCCACATCTGAAATCAAAGTACCTGTGTTCAATTCACAGCTCTGGCTCCGGACTGCACCCAGATTCTGGCTAAAACATGAGAGGCAGCAGTAATGGTTCAGGTAACTGGATCCCTATACTTGTGAGTCTGTGATTGAGTTCCTGGATCCTACCCTGGCCCAGCCTCAATGTTCTGGGCATTTAGAGACTGAACCAGCAGAGCTCTCTCACTCTCTCTTTCAGTGTGTGCGTGTGTGTGTGTGTGTCTGCCTGCCTCTTAAATGAATTAATTAAAAATTTTTAAAGGAAAATTGAATCTTTTGGGGTGAAAGCATCCAATAACCTTACAAAATAAGAAAACAAAAGAAATATTGACTGTTGCTATTTAAACAACTGAAAACTGAATTAGTTGTACCTTTAAAATCAGCAATGATTTACTGATTACATTTGATTTAAGTTTTTCAATGTAGAATGAAATGTTCAGTTTTATTTTCTCTTTGAAAACAACTAGACGATGAGGTTTAGGTTTCTACTTACATAAATTAAAAATATATAGAAAAATATCCCAAAGTTATGTATGTGATAATATCAGAATAATTATAGAATATAGACTATTACAAAAATTCCTAAAATTCTATTTGACTACAAATTTTGAGAGATGATTGTCTTCTGTGGTCAATTCTGCAAATTTCATGATGAATTTTGCCACTTCAGTGAATTAATTTCTTCTTATTTATTTATTTATTTATTTTAAAAGCAGAGCATCAGAGAAAATAGAGACAGAGAGACACCTTTTATCTCTGGATTCAATCTCCAAATGATTCTAACAGCTAGGGCTGGTCCAGACTGAAGTCAGGAGCCAGGAACTCCATTCTCGTCTCCCAAATATGTGACAGGGGCTGAGGAACTTGGCCCATTCTCTCCTGCCTTCCCAGGTGCATTAACAGGAAGCTAGATCAGGAGTAGTACAGCAGGGACTCAAATCTACCATTTGACGTGGGATGCTGGCATTGCAAGTGGCAGAGTAATCTGCAGTGCCACAATACTGGCCTTTTAGTTGCTTCTTTTGCCTTATTTCCTACTTCTTTTGATCAAATACATCTCTACCCACTGAATTAAGTAAGGGTACTATGTAAAGCCCATATACCCTATGTGGGCTGAAGTCTCAGTAACACCAAACAGCAAAAAATAAGGAAGGGGAGGTAAATGACTATGATGTAATTAATTCCCTTTGAATGAACTCTGGTATTATACATAGTTAACGCATGATATCTGAACATGAGAACTGTCTAGGTTTATCTGAAAGAGAGTTCCAAAAATATGAACCTGATCTGTCCGTATAGCACATAAAACATTAATATGCTTGATAATGGTTTTTCATAGAGTAAAATCCAAACATATTCCATTTTTAAGCTTTATAAAATTTTCCTTGACTTACACTAGAATATGTGACAAATCGATGTAGTTTCAAAAGCAAATCATTTCCATGTCACACTCCTAGGTTTTCTCAACTGGCACAGAAATAACTGGGTCATTATCCCTCTGAGAACTAAAAATGAGTGCTCGTAAATAATTGAGTTTTAAAAACCCATAATAATAAGGACTTTTAAATGTCACATTTACTAACCAAATTCACCTTTTGTTCTGCTATGTAACTTTAATATAACTTTATATGTACTGTACATGATTCCTTTTTGCAACATTATCTCTAGAGAGAGGTAGATTTTTCATAACTTAGCCTGCCAGAAGAGTCTAGAGAAGTCTTTGAGATTTTAATTGTATAAGGGGACATATGATTCTGGCTTGGGGACTTTTTCATCTTTTATGAATATTTATAGTAATATTGCACTGTTTAATAAGAGTGTCAGGGAGCAGCAGGGTGAACCTATAATCATTTAATTACCATTAACAGAATTTCTACGACTTCTTTCTTCTTTTTATGTCTGTTTTTGTCAGAGAGATTTCATTACTACAGTATAGTACATCTTTTTGGCAACAATGATATGAGTCTGTTAAAAAGTAAATTGGGCAATAACACAGAGAGAAAATGGAACGACTCAAGAGCTATGTGCAATTACTGGAGGGCCCTAAGGAGAACAAAGTGGAACATCTGCTGCTAAGGGAAGAATCAGCAGTTGATGTCTTCCTACATGCGGTGAAAAACCAACCAAATAATACGGACAAACATTTTCATATGGCATTTGCTCTGGCGCTTCTGCTAGCCTTGTATTTAAACTGGACAGAGCCTTGGAGTACAAAAGATCAAATCTTTGTTAAAATTGTGTGAGATAACGGAATATGTGTGTAATCTAGTGCTGTTAATACTGCTTTTTTGGATATTCTGTAATTTTTTTCTGGCTATCCAACAAAATCAGTGAGGACATGAAAAAGAAAAACGAATGAGAATTACATTCCTCCAAGTCATATTCTATATCAAATGCTTTTTATAGACATCAGGTATCTACTCATCAGTTGTCATCTAAACATATGTGTCTAGAGAGTGTGTTTACAACATATTTTATGAACAGGGACAGAGAAAGAATAAACCCTAACCCTTATGTGTGAAGGCAAGCATGTTTATCTGATTCACAGCATTACTAAATCACTGTTGTAGTTTAGAAAGTCAATTTCAAGTGCTTAAAACATAAGTAGTCCCCCTACCCATAGAGACACCCAGAATAATTTTCCCCCTTCTCAGTGTACAAAAAATAATTTCTATGTTAGAGTAATACATTTTGTTACTATAGTACATAGTCCCATAGAGGTAGGTTCCAATGCTTTGGCCTCTGAAGATTGCTTTATTTCTGCTAAGGTCCTAGGTCCACAAAGCATCACATGGTTAGAGACAGAGAACCAGTATGTCTATCCATGTGGTCTCTCACAAAGCCACCAGGATTCATCCATGCAAGTTTCACCTTACTGATCCAATCCAATCTGAAGATTTCCAAAAGTCCTGAGTAAGTTTCTCCTCTCTTAGTAACATTAAACATAGGAATTTAGGTACTATACTAAATTTGGGTACTAAATCTTGAAATAACAACATATCTTTTCAACAGTAGTATTTCAACTTACTTGCATTTTACAGATGGGTAGAACAAATTCAATAAGGTTAAAGGAATTTTCAGAGTTGTAACACTAAAACTACAAATGTCTGAAATCCAGAGATCAAGTTGTCTGATTCTAGGACAATTTATTATTGTTCTTTGCTTTATGGATTTAAAATACCAATTTCAACAGGGACCAATCAACTAATACAAGTAGAGCCACTTCTTAGTTAAGTGAGTAGTAACCTCCCAGGTATTTGCCTTTTTAGGAGCTAATTGCTAACAAGCTAAACTAACTGATTCCATCACTGAACCGACTCAGTGTCGTTCAGTGTTTCTCATTTTCTTTGCAAAGGATCAGGAAATTCCAATTTTAATATATATTCTTCATATAACATATGTAGGCAATAATTCTGTATTGTGAACACACTAATCCAAACACAATTACCTATTTATGGGATCCTGCTATGACAAAACCCTTTGCACCAGTGAATGGATCCTTACATAAGTGAATAACCTTAATTCTTAGCTATAAAAAGAATAAGTGTCTCACGAAAGATAAAGATCAGGAATAGAAAACCCTTGTTCTCTTGCCCCTCAGATAGACAGCCAAGAAATTTAAATCATATTTTTAATTTAGCAACATCGATGCACAGTCTAACAGTCTCCTCTTGCTATTTTACTTGGTAGCTTTCACAGGGACTGGCTCTTCTTACAGCTAGGTTATAAGTTGGATAGAGTGCTTCAGCTTTGGAGGAAGTGCTAGTTATTGATTGTGCCTGGGTCTCTGGAAGTGGCAGTAGGCTTTACAGGGTGTGTCATCATGCTCTGCTTGGGCATGCCCAGGGCAGCAGCAGGGCTACAGACAGCAAGAACCATAGCTCCAGGGATGCATGTAGAGTGGAGAATGGTGGGTCCTCAGTTCCCACTGGGGACAACCTCAGCCTCCCAGGCCTTGAGGAAAGTACCTCTTGCTGTGCTGGACCAGGTGTTCTTGGCAGTGCCGTGTGCTACATAGCTTTGGATATTGCCCCTTAGTTGCACATTGGGTCAGTAGGATATGTAAAGTATAACCTTTTCTAAGAGTGTGGTGGAATGTTTGGGAACCGGGTAGAGTGACATATATAAGCTACTAGTCTGTAGGACACTATATACTTTAGTAATGATTCTGTTCTCAAGATGTCATGCTGTAGCAGCATGGGCTGTAAGAGTTGGGGGAAACTACATGAGTCCCTTTTCTGAAGTATTGCTACCGTGAATACTCCAGGCAGCTCCACAAACTGGGCTAAAAGTATATGAAGACTGGAATGTTCCTCTAGATAGCATTGCAAAGGCCACAGTCTCTTATGTCTACCATTTCCCTCACAGTATTGTGGAGTCATGCTGATTGGAGAGTGGGAGTCACAATTGTCATTTGCCTTGTTTCTCTTACTATGCCGCCATCCTGAGTCCCCACACCATAAAAGGTTCCTTTCACTCCCGGGTCAAGTTTTCACTGCTTTCTCCTTCACTAATCAATACTGAAGTGCATGGCTCACTAGGCTAATCCTCCGCCTTGCAGCGCCAGCACACCGGGTTCTAGTCCCGGTCAGGGCTCCGGATTCTGTCCCGATTGCCCCTCTTCCAGGCCAGCTCTCTGCTGTGGCCCGGGAGTGCAGTGGAGGATGGCCCAAGTCCTTGGGCCCTGCACCCTATGGGAGACCAGGATAAGTACCTGGCGCCTGCCATTGGATCAGCGCAGTGCGCCGCCACAGCGTGCCGGCCACGGCGGCCATTGGAGGGTGAACCAACGGCAAAAGGAAGACCTTTCTCTCTGTCTGTCTCTCTCTCACTGTTCACTCTGCCTGTCAAAAAAAAAAAAAAAAAAAAAAAATTGAAGTGCAATCATTTACTTGTTGTCTTAGCTTTTTATGTAGTGCAAAATTGTTTAGCACCTCTCTTATCTGTCTTAGATCTATCTTTATCACCATTCTTTTGATTTGATTAATTTAGGCTATATTTGAACCATTTGGCTCGCCTTTAAAATTGTATACTATTCATAGGAAACTAAGAATAATTAGCAAATAAAAATACTTTTGTTTTAAATAATATTTTAAGACCTTGAAATATCACTCTTTAGCTCCTGGTGTCCTCATTTTGGCAATCTATTCTTGTGAAATAAACCCAGACAAAGTATCTGTTCACAGCTAAAAGGATGTTTTAAGGAGTCATAAAGTAGGTGACAGGTAGCAAGGAAGCTATTTGGTGTCTTCAATCATTGCCAGAAATCATGATTATATACTTTGTTGCCTAATTGAATTTATGTAACAAGCACTATTTAATGAAGGAAAAGATGGCTTAATATTTTTAAGTTAGCTAAAAGTCAGTTGGTAGCACAAAAGTGATAAAGATCCAAAAATATAAAAGGCTTTCTTGTATCGCTTTCAAAAATAGTTATCAAGACTGAGGCGTATTTACATTTTGAGATCCTGTAAGCGAGAAGTTCAAAACTCAGTTAATTGCTATTTTATATACTTACATATAAAATGTGTTGAGTACTACAGTGCCTAGCATATAGGTAAAGCAGTCACAATATCTTACTATATAAGAGATTAAATGAGCCACTGCAAACCTAAGTAGAAAAGAATAATTGAAAAAGTAACAGTAAGAGTGCAGAATCGATGGAAATCTGGGAGAAACTGAGGGATGAAAGCTATCATGAGAGCAGTTCCTCAGTAGGAAGCATATCCAACAACACTTTACAATGAACATTGAGAAGTTATTTAGTGACACGGCTGTAGCATACTCACTAGTATTACTATCGACTCACTTTGCTACTATCTCTGATGGAACTCTCCGATTTATTTAGTGCTCTGGTTTGAACATGGTTTGTTCCCTCAAAAAATTATGTGGAAGTTGGATTCCTATTTTGATGATGCTGAGAGGTGGAGCCTATATGAAGTGAGTAAAAAAATCCTTTATTACAGAACAAGATTAATTTTTGTGATAATGATTCTTGTTCTTGAGGGACTGAATAGGTTACCACAACAGTGGCTTGTTATAAAGGAGTGCTGTCCATCTTCTTATTGTTCTTTTAACTCATTTCCACCAGTCCTTCCAGTCTGCCTTAGTTGAATTGACATGGGACTCTTACCTAAAAGCAAGCAGATATAACATCATGCTATGCACTTCCAATAAATTTTACTTCTTTAAGAATTACCCTGTGTGAGGTGTTAGGTGTTCCATTATAGTAACAGAAAATGAACTAAACACTGAAAATTGACCAGATTCCCAAAAGAAATCCTCCCATCAATTGAGAATCTATGGTAGGAGAGCAAGACCCGAATTCTTGCCAATTATGAAAAATAAACATTGATAAAGCAGTTTACAGGAAGTGAAGAACAGAAAAATTTACTTATAGTGTGATACCACCTTTGTTTTAAGATATATGTATATCTTAAAGATATATGTATATATAAAATATATATGTATATCTATATGTGTAAGATATATATTAAAAATATATGTATATATAAAAATATACTCATATATATTGAAATACATAATAAAATATAGTAAAATAGCAACTGTGATCAATTTAGAGTACGAGAATGAGTTTACATACTTGTTTGATTTTAGCTTGCCTGTATTTCTGTGAGTCAGTATAAACAATCTATAAAATAAACATTTTTGTGGTTTAGATTATTCATCTTATTTTTTCACTGATGTATTCAAAAGATATTTATTGAATAAGTACTAGATTTTAAAAGCCTAGAAACTGGAGGGAACACTACAATGAGCAAAAATGATTAGACTTCACCACTGTGAAGTGTTTAGTCAATCAGCAGAGAATATATTATATAAATTCCTAAAGATATAGAAATGTTAAGGACAGACTGTAATTTAATTAGTGAAATAAAGTCCAACTGAGAAGTTGTGTAAAAGATAAGATCTGAGAACTACAACAATTGGTTGAAAGAACTAGAGGCAGATCAAAAGTAGAGGTAAGGAACAGTAGGAATGTTTTCCCATAATGTTCACAAAGCAACTGTTTTTGAAATCTGTAGGCTACACGATCTTTGTTGCAGTTATTCAAGTCTGTCATTCAGATCAGTCACAGATAATAAATAATAAGCAAATAAATGAAAATCTTTTCCAGTATTTTCAGCAGCAGGTTGGATTTGAATCATACCAGTTACTAGCCAACGTCAAGCTAGACACAGAGCACATTATGCATGTGAAAAACTTGAAGGCCAAAACATTCTTATGTAGTTCATTAAAAAGCAATACAGTGATGGGCATTGAGTCTGAAAGGAGAAATACTTTAAATCTATTGTCATATTATTCAATTCTTTTTATTTATATAAGGTGAATATATTTCATGTATTTCATATTTACATATTTAACAGCATAATGGTACTTCCCACCATACCTCACTCTAGCACATGCTCCCACCCAACCTCCTCTTTATTTTCTTATTCTTTCTTTTAATTTTTACAGTGACATACTTCTAATATTTTTATAACTATATGTTTAATCCTCCACTATGGAAAGACTTTGCAAAATAGTAAGAAGAAAAAAAGAACACCGTTCCTCAGCAGTAGAGACAAGGACTATAGCAAGAATCAAATCTCAAAATGAAAACACATTACATTTTTATTACTATATTAGTTACCACAAATCAGGCAAACCTATGATATTTGACTTTTGGGGATTAGCTTCTTTCACTGAGTATAATGTTTCCAGTTGCATCTATTTTCTTGCAAAAAACAGGATTTCATTTTTTTATACCTGAGTAGTATTCCATAGTGTATATATGCTACAGTTTCCTTATCCATTATCAGCTGATGGACATCTGGGTTGATTCCATAGCTATTGTGAATTGACCTGATATAAACATGGGGTACAGATAACTCTTTTATAAACTGATTTCATTTCCTTTGGGTAAATTCCAAGGTGTGGGATGGTGGGTCATATGATAGATCTATTTGAAGGTTTCTGTGGAATTTCCACACCATCTTCCAAAATGGCTGTACTTGTTCACATTCCCAGCAACAGTGGATTAGGGTACCTTTTTCCTCACATCCTCACCAGAAATTGTTTTTGATTTCTGTATAATAGCATTTTATCTGGTATGAAATGAAATCATACTGTGATTTTAATTTGCAATTTTCTGATGGCTACTGATCCTGAGCATTTTTTCATGTGTCTTTTGGACATTTGAATTTCATCCTTTGAAAAATGCCTTTTCAAGTCCTTTGTCCGTTTCTTAACTATATTGCTTGTTTCATTGTTGTTGTGTTCTTGAGCATTTTATAAGTTGCTGATATTGTTCTCTTACCAGTTGCACAATTTGCAACCATTTTATCCTGTTCTGTTGGCTGCCTCTTCACTTTGGTGAGTGCTTCCTTTGCATTGTAGAAGCTTCTTAGCTTCATGTAATTCCATTTGTCTATTTTTGCTTTAATTGTGCTTCTGCGGTCTTTTTCAAGAAGTCTTTGCCTATGCCAATTCCCCAATGTTCTCCTCTGGTAATTTGATGATTTCAGGTCAGCTTTTGTATATGCTTTAAGGTAGGCATATTGTTTCATATTGCTATACATGAAGATACAATTTTCCCTGGTCCATTTGTTGAACAGACTGTCCTTTCTTTAGTGAGTGATTTTATTTCCTTTGCCAAAGATAAGTTGGTTGTAGACCTATGGATTGATATATGAGGTTTCTATTCTGTTCTGTTGGTCTAGCCATCTGTTTTTGTACCAGTACCAGGCAAGCTGTTTCGATTATAACTGCCCAATAGTATGTCTTGAAATCTGATATTATTATGCCTCTAGCTTTGTTTGTGTTGTTTAAAGCTGCTTTAATTATTCATGATCTCTTCTGCTTTCATATGAATTTTATAATTGTTTTTCCTAGATCTCAGAAGAAAGTCGTTGGTATTTTGATCCGTACCACATTAAATCTGTAAATTGCTTTTGGTAGTATGGACATTTTGATGATATTAGTTCTTCAGATCCACAATCCAAAAACATGGAAGATTTTTTTTTCATTTTTTCTGTGTCTTCTTCTATTTCTTTCTTAAATGTTTTATAAATTTCATCATAGAGATCTATGATGTTCTTGATTAAATTTATTCCAAGGTACTTAAATTTTTGTAGCTCTGGTGAATGGTATTGAACAGACAATTTGTTTCTCAGCCATGGCATTGTCTCTGTATACCAAACTCTACTTTAAGTTCCAATAGTATCTTAGTGGAGTTTCTGGTTTCCCCTATACAAAGAATCATGTAATTTACCAACAGGGATAATTTGATTTCTTCCTTTCTAATTTATATTCCTTTAATTTCTCTCTTTCTTTCTTTCTTTCTTTCTTTCTTTCTTTCTTTCTTTCTTTCTTTCTTTCTTTCTTTCTTTCTTTCTTTCCTAATGGCTCTGGCTAAAACATCCAGAACTATATTGAATAACAATAGTGAAAGGAAGTATCCTTGTCAGATTCTGGATCTTAGAGGAAATTCTTCTGACTTTTCCCCATTCAATATGATTTCTGCTGTAGCTTTGTTATATATTGCATTGATTGTGTTGAGAAATGTTCTTGCTATACTCAATTTGTTTTAGATTTTTGATCATGAAATGATATTGTATTTTACCAAATGCTTTCTCTGTATCTATTGAGATTATCATTTTTTAATTTGTTAATGTGATGTATCACATTTATTGATTTGCCTATATTGAACCATCCTTGCTTACCAGGGATAAATCCAGCTTAATCCTGATAAGTGATCTTTCTGATGTGTTGTTGGATTCAATTATCTAGCAATTTGTTGAGGATTTTTCCATCTACATTCATCAATGATATTGCTCTATAGTCCACCTTCTCTGTTGTATCTCTTCCTGGTTTAGGAATTAAGGTAATGCTGGCCCGGTAGAAGGGGTTTGGAAGGATCCCCTCCCTTTAAATTATTTTTAATAGTTTGAGAAAAATCAGAATTATTTTGTCTTTAAAATCTGGTGACTTCAACAGTGAAGCCATGTGGTCCTGGGCTTTTTTTTTCTTTTTTTTTTTGACAGAGTCCTTATTACTGATTCAATCTCTGCCTTCCCCAACAATCATGCACCAAGGTAAAGATGTGTGAGCACTTTGAAACAAATCTTTCATCCCCAAGTAAGATAGGCCTCTTAAAAACCTATTGCTTCTGGTACTGGCATTTTGGAATAGCAGGTTAATCCTCATCCTATAACACAAACATCCCATACCTTAGGATGGATTCAAGTCCCAGCTGCTCCGTTTCCAATTTAGTTCCACGTCAGCATGCCTGGAAGTCACCACAAGGCGAACAAGCATTTGAGGCACTGCCACCCATTTTGGAGACCCAGATGAAGTTCCAGGCTCCTGATTTCAGGCTGGCCCAGTCCTGTATGTTGTGGTTATTTGGGAGATTCTCTCTCTATCTCTCTTACTCTCTCTCTCTCTCTCTCTCTCTCTCTGCTACTCTCTCTCAGCTCAGCTTTCACATAGATAAATATTTTTTAAAAAATGCTGATACCTCCGGGATCATTTCCAAGAAGTCTTTGCCTGTGCCTATATCTGCAGGGTTTCTCTGATGTTCTCTAATAATTTGATGATGCCAGGTCATAGATTTAGATCTTTAATCCATGTTGAGTGGATTTTTGTGTAAGGTGTCCCAGAGGCACAAGCAGTCAAAGCCCAAATTAACAATTGAGATCACATCAAATTGAGGAGTTTCTGTGCTACAAAAGAAACAGTCAGGAAAGTGAAGAGGCAACCAACATAATGGGAAAAAAATTTTGCAAACTATGCAACCAATAAAGGATTAGTAACCAGAATCTAAAAAGAGATCAAGAAACTCCAAAACAACAAACCAAACAACCCACTTAAGAGATGGGCCAAGGACCGAAATACACATTTTTTAAAAGAGAAAATCAACATGGCCAACAGACACATGAAAAAAAATGTTCAGAATCACTAGCCATTGGGGAAATGCAAATCAAAACCACAATGGGGTTTCACCTCACCTCCGTTAGAATGGCTTACATACAGAAATCAACTAACAACAGATGCTGGCGAGGATGTGGAAAAAGGGGACACTAATGCACTGCTGGTGGGAATGCAAACTGGTAAAACCACTGTGGAAGTCTGTCTGGAGATTCCTCAGAAACCTGAACATAACCCTACCACATGACCCAGCCATTACACTCCTTGGAATTTACCCAAAGGAAATTAAATTGGCAAATAAAAGATTTGTCTGCACCTTAACGTTTACTGCAGCTGAATTCACAATAGCTAACACATGTAATCAACCTAAATGCCTATCAATAGAAGACTGGATAAAGAAATTATGGGATATGTACACTATAGAATACTATACAGCAGTAAAAAAATGAAATCCAGTCATTTGCAACAAAATGGAGGAATCTGGAACACATCATGCTGACTGAAATAAGCCAGTCCCAAAGGGACAAATATCATACGTTCCCGGATCGGTGACAACTAACTGTGCACCTAAAAGGAAACCTGTTGAAATGAAATGAACGCTATGAGAAACAATGACTTGATCAGCCCTTGTCCTGACTATCGAGGAACAACTTACTACTTTATTGTTTTAGTATTTTTTGTTCTACTTAATACCATTGGTTGAACTCTTTAATTAACACACAATTATTCTTAGGTGTTTAAATTTAACTGAAAAGTGATTCCTGTTAAATATAAGAGTGGGATTAAGAAAGGGAGAAGATATACAGTTCAGCACATGCTCAATCAGACTTACCCCAAATGGTAGAGTTAGAAACATACCAGGGGATTCCAATTCAACCCCATTAAGGTGGAATGTACCAATGCCATCTCACTAGTCAAAGTGATCAGTTTCGGTTCATAATTGATAATAATGATAGGATTAAGTGTCGACAGGATCACATAAACAGACTAGTGCCTGCCAAAACTAGCTGATAGAATTAAAAAGGAGAGAACAATCCAACATGGGAAATGGGATACACAGCAGACTCATAGAATGGCGGATGCCCTAAACAGCAGTCTGGCCTCAGAATCAGCCCTTAAGGCATTCAGATATGGCTGAAAAGCCCATGAGAATATTTCAGGCATGGAAAGCCAAGACACTCTGGCAAAAAAAAAAAAAAAAAAAAAAAAAAAAAAAAAAAAAAAAACCACCTAAATGAAAGATCTCCGCGAATGACATCCCAGTGGAAATAACAGGTTATCAAAGAAGGAGGTACCTTTCCCTGAAGGGAGGAAAGAACTTCCACTTTGACTATGGCCTTGTCTAAATAAGATCAGATTTGGCGAACTCAAGAGGCTTCCATAACCTTGGCAGCTCATGGCAAGAACCTCGGGTGATACTGGCATTATAAATAAGATTGTCAACAGCAGGAGTCACTGTGCACTTACTCCCATGTAGGATCTCTGTCCTTAATGTGTTGTACTATGTGAATTAACGGTATAATTAGTACTCAAAGAGTACTTTATACTTTGTGTTTCTGTGTGGGTGCAAACTGTTGAAATCGTTACTTAGTATACACTAAATTGATCTTCTGTATATAAAGATACTTGAAAATGAATCTTGGGCCAGTGCTGTGGCTCGCTTGGCTAATCCTCTGCCTGCAGTGCCAGCACCCTGGGTTCACATCCCGGTTGGGGCACCATGTACTAGTCTCGGTTGCTCCTCTTCCAGTCCAGCTCTCTGCTGTGGCCCAGGAGGCAGTGGAGAATGGCCCAAGTGCTTGGGTCTCTGCACCCACATGGGAGGCCAGGAGGAAGTACCCAATTCCTGGCTTTGGATCAGCAAAGTGCCAGTTGTAATGACCATCAGGTGAGTGAGCCAACTGAAGAAAGACCTTTCTCTCTGTCTCTCTCTCACTGTATAACTCTCTCTCTGTCTCTCTCTCTCTCACTGTCTAACTCTGCCTGGCAAAAAATAAAAAATAAATAAAAGAAAAAGAAAATGAATCTTGATGAAGAATGGGATGGGAGATGGAGTGCGAGGTGGGATGTTTGTGGGTGGGAGGGTGGTTATGGGAGAAAAAGCCACTATAATTATAAATTTGTACTTTGGAAATTTATATTTCTTAAATAAAAGTTGAAAAAGTACTGTTACCACAATTTGAAATGTTCACTCTCATGAACTATAAGAAAATACATTTCTGTTTTTAATCCACCCTGTCAATCGAAGTGGGAGCTAGGACATGCATCAAGTAATGATAATTCTAATCAATGCAACTATTATACCATACTAATAAAAGGTATTATTAATATGGGAAACTGTAAGGCAAGGGAGAGGGATTATGGGACTGCTCTGGGCTCTGTTTAATTTTTCTAGAAGCCAAAAATTTTGTAAGAAAGAAATGAATGTCATTATTTAAACAAAGAAAAAACAAACAATTTGAAGCATGAACATGTTTTCATGGCCCCATTAATTATCCTTTAAACCACATTCCTTGATGGAAGTAGAAAATACTTGCAAAACAGACACTGACCATGAACTTGAATCTTTCTTCCACCAATTAAATGTAAATTTGGGGTATTTATTAAAAATTCTTCAGTGTTTAATATTCTTAAAACACATTCCTACAAAAAATGAATCTGTGTAAACATTGATAGACTTCCTTATCTTCCACACATATATATTGAGACCCCCATGAGATATCTCAATGTGCAGATAACACTGAAACCTATATATCCTATGCTGTTTTATATATATGCATACCTATAAAAAGGGTTGGTTCACACATTCAGCACAGTAACATTTTAGTAATGATGAATAATATGGAAATAGAAAAATATGATAACATTCTATAATCAAGTTATATGGATGTGGATTTTTTCACAAAATATTTTACTGTACTTGCTCACCCTCTTTGTGATAATGCAAGATGATACAATGTCTTTGTGATGAGATAAAGTGAGAAGAAATACACGGATATTTTGGTATATCATTTTTAAAAGGTTTATTGGTAAGTCTTCCATCTTCTGATTCACTCCCCAACTGGCCACAATGGCCTGAGCTGAGGTGATCCAAAGTCAGGAGCCAAGAGCTTCTGGGTTTCCCATGCAGGTGCAGGGGCTCAAGGAAGCAAAGCAAGGAAGAGATCATTTTAGAAAGAGACCAAACTACAGAGTTGAAGAAGTAAGAAAAATCATGGACCTCCTGGATTGGTAGTAGGACAGATTTGCCCTTGTGTTACTTGATCGTGAAATAACAGTGTGGAATGTAATTGGGAAAAATGAAAGGCACAGCTTCCTGCTTGGAATCTGTGATGGTTCATGTGTAAACTTGATTAGTCCGTACTATCCAGATATTTGCCCAAGCGTTAATTGAGATGGTCCTGTAAAAGCATGCTGTTTGCTTAGATTCTGCTAACATCAATAGACTTTCATTAAGGCAGAGTATCCTGCATAATGTGCTTATCTTATCAATCGAGAGCATTCATAGAAAACAGACTCACCTCCCTGAGGAAAGAAGCACTTAAATCAGCATGTCACCTTTGAACTGCAACTCTTTCTTTTATCTCAATCCTACAGGCCTACAAGAAGGAGAGAGGGAGGGGATAAGAGTAGAAGGAGTCATGCATCTCATAACAATGTGTGGTTACTGATGAATCACACATATCTTGATGTGTAGTAGGCTTGGTGTATAGTAGGCTATATCATCTACATGTTTAGGTACAATAGTACAATCTGTAATGTTCACACAATGACAAAATTTTCTAACAATGTGTTGCTTATAACCTATGCCCATCATCGTCACACAACTCACACACACACACACACACACACACACTGCTGTTTTTATTTGTATGGGGAACCATGACTAATACAGAATTTCAGAAAGAATAACTTGAAATCTGAATAGTAGAGAAGTGCTTGTATATCCTTGCTTAGGAAGAGATAGATGGCTCTGGAAGCCATGTTGGTTGAAGCTCACAGAAAAAAGGACCGATTACCAATTGCATGGACTTTTGCCTTTGAAAATGGAATAATTAAGTGGCATTTATAAGATTTTTTCTGAGCATTTTCTCTATTGGTAAAATGTATCACAAAAGAGTAAGATCATGTGAGAGATTTTTTTCCTTTCAGAATTGATTTTTTTGCTTTATTTTCTTTTTAATTAAATTTTTAAAACATTTTGTTGAAAAACAATTTGAATTCCAAGAAATTCACAGAAGTGTACAGATGTATGAAGTTATGTTTTTAATCTGGTCACATTTATAATCATCATTAGAATTAAAAACATAGCATTGTTGGTACTCCAAGAGTCCTCACTAACATCTCTTTCATGGTATAAATCAGTGAAGCCCTACTTATAATTATATACCAAATTATATAACATCGATTTTATGCTCTCTTTGTATATTAACTACTATAAATAAGAGAAATGATATTTTTCTTTTTGTCTGGGTTATTTCACTTACCATAATGATCTACAGTTGCCATCATTTTGTTCAGATTTAATTTTTTATGGGTGAGTAATATTTAATTATGTATATATACCATATTTATTTTATCGTGTCTTCAGTTGATGGGTACCAAGTTTGTTCCATATTTTAGCTATTGTGAAATGAACTGAAATAAACATGGTAATTATTTCTTTTTTTTTTGGTTATAACATCAAATTTTTATTTGAATTACAATTTATTTTTCTGTTTGCAAGTAATTAACTTTTCCTATTTCAAACTTTTTTTTAACTTTTATTTAATGAATATAAATTTCCAAAGCATGGCTTATGGATTACAATGGCTTCCCCCCATAACGTCCTTCCCACCTGCAACCCTCCCCTTTCCCGTTCCCTCTCCCCTTCCATTCACATGAGGATTCATTTTCGATTCTCTTTATATACAGAAGATCAGTTTAGCATACATTAAGTAAAGATTTCAACAGTTTGCTCCCACACAAAGACATAAAGTGAAAAATAATAGATGATTTTTTAAATGATGATGAAATCAGATCAGACCTATTGTCATGTTTAATCCCAGCGAGAGTCAAGTTGGGAATTGCTAATTTCTTCTTCATTTTTTTTACAGAAGATCAGTTTAGCATACATTAAGTAAAGATTTCAACAGTTTGAACCCCCATAGAAACAAAAAGTGAAATATACTGTTGAGTACTCGTTATAGCATTAAGCCTCAATGTACAGCACATTAAGGACAGAGATCCTACATGAGGAGTAAGTGCACAGTGACTCCTGTTGTTGACTTTACAAATTGACACTCCTGTTTATGGCATCAGTAATCTCCCTATGCAGCAGTCATGAGTTCCCAAGGCTATGGAAGCCCCTTGAGTTCTCTCACTCTTATCTTGTTTAGACAAGGTCATAGTCAAAGTGGAGGTTCTTCCTCCCTTCAGAGAAAGGTACCTCCTTCTTTTTTTTTTTTATTTTATTTTTTTTTATTTTTTGACAGGCAGAGTGGACAGTGAGAGAGAGAGACAGAGAGAAAGGTCTTCCTTTGCCATTGGTTCACCCTCTAATGGCCACCATGGCCGGCGCGCTGCAGCCGGCACACCGCGCTGATCCGATGGCAGGAGCCAGGAGCCAGGTGCTTTCCCTGGTCTCCCATGGGGTGCAGGGCCCAAGCCTGGGCCATCCTCCACTGCACTCCCTGGCCACAGCAGAGAGCTGGCCTGGAAGAGGGGCAACTGGGACAGAATCCGGCGCCCCAACCGGGACTAGAACCCGGTGTGCCGGTGCCGCAAGGCAGAGGATTAGCCTAGTGTGCCGCGGCGCCGGCCCAAGGTACCTCCTTCTTTGAAGACCTGTTCTTTCTACTGGGATCTCACTCACAGAGATCTTTCATTTAGTTTTTTTTTTTTTTTTTTTTTTTTTTTTTTACAGAATGTCTTGGCTTTCCATGGCTGAAATACTCTCATGGGCTTTTCATCCGGAAATGAATGACTTTAGGGCTGATTCTGAGGCCAGAGTGCTGTTTAGGACATCCGCCATTCTATGAGTCTGCTGAGTATCTCGCTTCCCACGTTGGATCACTCTCCCCTGTATTTATTCTGTCGGTTAGTATTAGCAGGTACTAGACTTGTTTATGTGCTCCCTTTGACTCTTAGTCCTTTCATTATGATCAATTGTGAACTGAAATTGATCACTTGGACTAGTGAGATGGCACTGGTACGTGCCACCTTGATGGGATTAAATTGGAGTCCCCTGGTATGTTTCTAACTCTACCATTTGGGGCAAGTCAGCTTGAGCATGTCCCAAATTGCACATCTCTTCCCTCTCTTATTCCCACTCTTATGTTTAACAGGGGTCACATTTCAGTTAAATTTCAACACTTAAGAATAACTGTGTATTAATTACAGAATTAAACCAGTCATATTAAGTAAAACAGACAAAAAAAGCTACTAAGAGGTATAATGTATTAAGTTGTTCATTAACAGTCAGGGCTATGCTGATCAAGTCACCGTTTCCCATAGTGTCCATTTCACTTCAGGAGGTTTCCTTTTTGGTGTTCAGTCAGTTGTCACCTATCAGGGAGAACATATGGTATTTGTCCCTTTGGGACTGGCTTATTTCACTCAGCATGATGTGTTCCAGATTCCTCCATTTTGTTGCAAATGACTGGATTTCGTTGTTTCTTACTGCGGTATAGTATTCTAAAGAGTACATATCCCATAATTTCTTTATCCAGTCTACCGTTGATGGGCATTTAGGTTGGTTCCAGGTCTAGGCCATAAAGCAAGTCTCAGCAAATTCAAAAGAATTAGAATCATACCATGCAGCTTCTCAGACCATAAAGGAATGAAGTTGGAAATTAGCAACTCAGGAATCCCTAGAGCATTTGCAAACACATGGAGATTGAACAACATGCGCCTGAATGAACAATGGGTCATAGAAGAAATCAAAAAAGAAATCAAAAATTTTCTGGAAGCAAATGAGGATAACAGCACAACATCCCAAAAATTATGGGACGCAGCAAAAGCAGTGTTAAGAGGAAAGTTTATATCAATAGGTGCCTACATCAAGAAATTGGAAAGGCACCAAATAGATGAGCTTTCAACTCACCTCAAGGATCTAGAAAACCTACAGCAAACCAGACCCAAATCTAGTAGAAGAAGAGAAATAATTAAAATCAGAGAAGAAATCAACAGGATTGAATCAAAAAAAATTACAAAAAATCAGCCAAACGAGGAGCTGGTTTTTTGAAAAAATAAACAAAATTGACACCCCATTGGCCCAACTAACTAAAAACAGAAGAGAAAAGACCCAAATTAATAAAATCAGAGATGAAAAAGGAAACGTAACAACAGACACCACAGAAATAAAAAGAATCATCAGAAATTACTACGAGGAATTGTATGCCAGCAAACAGGGAAACCTATCAGAAATGGATACATTCCTGGACACATGCAACCTACCTAAATTGAACCAGGAAGACATCAAAAACCTAAACAGACCCATAACTGAAACAGAAATAGAAACAGTAATAAAGGCCCACCCAACAAAGAAAAGCCCAGGACCAGATGGATTCACTGCTGAATTCTACCAGACTTTTAAAGAAGAACTAGCTCCAATTCTTCTCAAACTATTCAGAACAATAGAATAAGAGGGAGTCCTCCCAAATTCTTTCTATGAAGCCAGCATCACCTTAATTCCTAAGCCGGAAAAAGATGCAGCACTGAAAGAGAATTACAGACCAATATCCCTGATGAACATAGATGCAAAAATCTTCAATAAAATTCTCGCCAATAGAATGCAACAACACATCAGAAAGATCATCCACCCAGACCAAGTGGGATTTATCCCTGGAATGCAGGGATGGTTTAACGTGCGTAAAACAATCAATGTGATACACCACATTAACAGACTGCAGAAGAAAAACCATATGATTATCTCAATAGATGCCGAGAAAGCATTTGATAAAATACAACACCCGTTCATGATGAAAACTCTAAGCAAACTGGGTTTGTAAGAACATTCCTCAATACAATCAAAGCAATCTATGAAAAACCCACAGCCAACATCCTATTGAATGGGGAAAATTGGAAGCATTCCCACCTGGTTCTGGTACCAGACAGGGATGCCCACTCTCACCACTGCTATTCAATAGAGTTCTGGAAGTTTTAGCCAGAACTATTAGGCAAGAAAAAGAAATTAAAGGGATATAAATTGGAAGGAAGAACTCAACTATCCCTCTTTGCAGATGATATGATTCTTTATTTAGGGGACCCAAAGTACTCTACTACAAGACTATTGGAACTCATAGAAGATTTTGGCAAAGTAGCAGGGTATAAAATCAATGAACAAAAATCAACAGCCTTTGTATACACAGGCAATGCCATGGCTGAGGAAGAACTTCTAAGATCAATCCCATTCACAATAGCTACAAAAGCAATCAAATACCTTGGAATAAACTTAACCAAGGATGTTAAAGATCTCTACGATGAAAATTACAAAACCTTAAAGAAAGAAATAGAAGAGGATACCAAGAAGTGGAAAAATCTTCCATGCTCATGGATTGGAAGAATCAATATCATCAAAATGTCCATTCTCCCAAAAGCAATTTATAGATTCAATGCAATCCCAATCAAGATACCGAAGACCTTCTTCTCAGATCTGGAAAAATGGTGCTGAAATTTATATGGAGGCACAAGAGACCTCGAATAGCTAAAGCAATCTTGTACAACAAAAACAAAGCTCGAGGTAATTATTTCTTATGCTGATTTCATTTTCATTGGCTATATCCCATGGAGTGGTATAGTTGCATCATATGGTAGACCTGTTTTTAGATTTCTGAGGAATTTTTATACTATATTCAATTGTGATTATACCAGTTTACATACCCACCAACAGTGTATTAGGGTACTTTTTTCTACATACTCTAAGTATTTGTTCTGATTTTGGCATTTATTGATATGATAGTGATTCCAACTTTGGTGAAGTTACCACTGTGGTTTTTGTTTGCATTTCTATGATGACTCGTGATTCTGGACAATTTTTCCTGTGTCTATTGTCCATTTCATTTTTGAAAACTGTCTGTTCATATTCTTTGTCCATCTCTCAACTTGACTGTTGTTTTGTTCTTGTTGAGTTTCTTGAGCTTCTTATATATTCTGGATATTAATTCTTCAGAGTTGCAGAGTTTGCAAATATATGTTTTGAAAACTCTCTGTGAACCAGCCTTCCACAGGGATTGGCAGAGACTCTTCTTGGTATAGATTAGATACTTGTTTCATGGTAGAGGGGGTCTTGGGGACCCTACTATTGTTAAATAATTCACAGGCTCCAAAATTTCTTCAATTCAGTCTGCTATGGGTTATTATTTAGAACTTCCTTTTGTTACAGATAGGCTCCCAACTTTACCGGTGTGGGCATTTATTCTATCTCACTATGTGGGTTCACTGCCCAGTCTCTTATCCAGCCAATAGTAGGGTAAGAGGTGTGCACAGTGACAAGGTGGTGCCCATTTTTGTTTTAGAAGCCATCCACGTCCATACATTGCAGTGTGCTATTTTTCCAATCATGACATACCAAAACTCTGCTCCTTTTTACAGTTGGAACAAAAATTCAATGAGTTGTCGAAGCCATTTGTGCCATTGTCAAATGCAAACATGCATAACAAAAATTACAGCAAATCAAAATTAAAATGTTTGGGGCTGGCGCTGTGGCACAGTGGGTTAATGCCCTGGCCTGAAGCACTGACATCCCATATGGGCACCAGTTCTAGTCCCGGCTGCTCTTCTTCCAATCCAACTCTCTGCTATGGCCTGGGATAGAAGTAGAAGATGGCCCAAGTCCTTGGGCCCCTGCACCCGTGTGAGAGACCCGGAAGAAGCTCCTGCTCCTGGCTTTGGATGGGCACAGCTCTGGCCGTTGTGGCCTTCTGGGGAGTGAACCATGGGACGGAAGACCTCTCTCTCTCTGCCTTTCCTCTCTCTGTGTAACTCTGGCTTTCAAATAAATAAATAAATCTTTAAAAAAATCAAAATTTTCTACCCTTCAAAAAGCATGAGGTAATAAAAAATGATAAGCTACAGGCTTGGCAATCAGAATAGAGATATTTTTCTAAGCAACATTAAAAAATATTCAATTTAATTATTTTATGTATTTTTTTTTATTTAAGGTAAACCAATTTTATATATTTAGGATTTAGGAACAAAATGGTACTTCCCACCAAACACTCCCTCACATTCTAGCTTCTGCCCTTCCTCCTCCTTCTTTCAGTTCACTTTATACTCATAAGATTAACCTTACACTAAGTAAACAGTTCAACAAATACTAAAAAGAAAAAAGCACAGTGCATCAACAGTAGACACAAGGGCTATAAATTATCATTGAATCTCAAAATGTCAATTTCACTCCTATACATTACACTTTTGGTATTCTATTAGTTATCACAAATCAGGGAAAAACATAGTATTTTTTCTATTTGGGACTGGCTTAATTCACTTAGTATAATGGTTACCTCTATGTTTATTTTGGCTCAATATACAAAAGCTAAGATATGGAATCAATTCAGATGTGTATCACCTCATGACTCTAAAGAAATTTTGATATACATATATATCATATAGGTTTTATATATATATATATATATATATGAGTAGTATATATATGAGCAGTAGTATGGAATGCTACTCAGCCATAAAAAATAATGAAATCCTGTCTTTTGCAACAAAATGGTTGTAACTGGAAACATCCAATTTATAAGAAACAGAAAATTGCTTTGAAGATATTTCAATAATGAAAATATCCTAAGGTGGTGGTTGTGGCCATTACATGCAGCTCTCAAAACCCATATCGGAGTGCCTGTTTTTGAGTCCCATATCCTCCTCTGATTCAGCATCCAGTCAATGCACCTGGAAGGAAGCATATGATGTCCCAAATACTTGGGTTACTGTCACCCACATAGGAGACCCAAATTGTATTCCTAATGCATGCCCTCAGAGCTGGCTGTTGAAGGTATTTAGTATCAGATCTAACAGTTAGAAGATCTCTTTCCCCTTCTATGTTGCTGTTCTCCCTTTCTTTTTTTTTTTTTTTAAATATTTGTTTCTTCATCTGAGAGGCATAGTTACAGACAATGAGAGGGAGAGACAGAGAGGTCTCCCATCTGCAGGTTCAATCCCCCAAATGGCCATAACACCTGGAACTGGGCCAACCTGAAGCCAAGAACCAGGAGTTTCTTTGGGGTATCCCACAAGGGTGCAGGGACCCCTGTATGTGGGCCATCATCTACTGCTTTCCCAGACCATTAACAGGGAGCTGGATGGGAAGTGGAGCAGCTGGGACTCGAAATTGCATCCATATTATTTGCTGGTGCTGCCAGCAGAGGCTATGCCATGGTGCCAGCCCCAGTTGCTTTGCCTTTCAAATAAATAAATAAATCTAAATTTAAAAAGAGAAAATATACTATTTTAAAATAAACACTTAAATACCCTGTGTAATTACTGATATGCAAAATAAAATCAGAGTAGGCTACCACTGCACAAATATTAACATTTATTGGGAAAATTGCTGATAATATCTTATTTATTTGAAAGGCAGAGAGTTACAGAGAGAGATATATCTTCCATCTGCTGATTTACAGAGAGAGATCTTTCATCTGCTGGTTTACTCCATAAATGATCCCAGTGGTCAGGGCTGGGACAGGCTAAAGCCAAGAGACAGGAACTATACTCAGGTGTCCCACATGTGTGGCAAGGGCCCAAGTACTTAGACCATACTGTACTGATTCTGCTGGTGTGTTCGCAGGGAGCAATCAGAAATGGAGCAACTGGGACCCGAACCAGCCCTTACGGGATGCTTGTGTCCTAGCTGGCAGTCTAACCCACTGTGTCACAACACTGGTTCCTTTAAATTGCTTATATACACTAACTACATAACCAAACAAAACAATTCCTTGACACTTATTCAAGGGAATCAAAAACATATAACCACACAAAACACCATGTTTGATTTAATTGGAGAGTTATTCATGAACACCCAAAGTTGAAATGACTTCAATAGTCAATACATTATGAATGGGTATTCAATATTTATATATCTATTCCATGAAACTCTATATTTGTATATCTACTCAATGAACCACAGATAAACACCATTAAAATCAGTGGAACTATATTGAATGAGATGAACTCTCAAAATGTTGCACTCAAGTAACATTCTATAAAAGAAAAAAATTCTAGGATCAGGATAGAATTTAGAGGGTGCCTGTACTGGAGTTGGGAGGAGATCAAAAAGACACAAAGCTTTTAAGTGACTGGAATCCCCTATATATAGATTGCAGTGGCGGTTGCCTAATGTAAACAATTAGTTCAAAACTAGCAGAAGGTTATGCCTAAAGGGATTGAAATATATATATATATAATATATATATATATAATTATGACTCTGCTTCTGTTTCTAGCCAATTGTAACCTACCTTATGTGTACACAAACTGCAGTAGTCTTGTAACAAGTAGCTGAGTCTTTGTCAATGACAGGAGCTAAACTTTTAGCCTCTCACAGGCTACAAGTTACTCATACATGTCCAGATATGAACAACACTGAGCTATGACTGATTAGACTATTTATACATGTCACTATCTTTTTTTCTGTCTACAAATGCTTTCCTATGTAGTAGAGGTCTCTGAAATTTTACTTATTTAGTCTGCTGCCTGATTCACTAACCATTTATTTGCTCAAATAAACTTTGCCAAACTTAGTTTTTTTTTTTTTTTTTTTTTTTTTGCTTTTGACATTCAATAAACCTAACTAAAAATTAAGTACCATGGAACAATATACTTTATCACAACTATCAGAAACAATAGGCCCTTGTTTTGTATCCATATGCTGCTAAGTAAGATGTATTTCTTCAATTCCACGTTTGTGAAAGTTATCTCCAGATCACGTAGTGTTTCTGTTTCTCATACTTGTATCCAACTGCATCCTTGTTATCTTCTTTATCTATATAATAGGTAATTAAAACTCAAGATATCATTAAACAAATCATTATATCTATTATATTATATATTTTATATTTATTACCATCTTTTGTTTCTTATCTCATATAATACAAGTCAGTTATTCAAACCAGAATTTTACATACTATACTTATTTCCTTTTTTCCCTTCCACTATAAGTAATCAGACACAATCTCTGTTAAGAGACATTCAAAATAATAAGTAATGGATGAATAAATGAATCACATAAGGAACTCTCTTCCTTGCCACGAGCATAGATTGAAGCAAAAGTGTCATAAACTACTCCATGTTTATCCCCTTAAGTTTTATGCTCTACATCCTGGATCTTATTTATAATTCTTATATCTGTCTTTCCTTATGAATTCATAACTGCTTTGTTCCCTCAAAGGCACTCCATTTCTCTATATTTTATTCCTGCCTTTGCTAAATCAATTAGGCTCAATTGAATTTAGCTAAATAAGTCACAAAACGAAACCCAGAAGACCACATTAACAAAGACATACTGCTGCATGCACTCCCAATGAATATTTAGTAGTATCCATATTTCCTCAAACTGAAAGCTTTCTTGATTTATTATTTAAGTCTCTAAATAGAATCAAATCGATTAGTCTTAAAATAACAGCCGCCATTATCTAAAGGGAACAAAAATGTAGTAAATTGAAAATAGTGGTATTCAGGAAAGCCGTCCTGGTCATTCAAAAACAAAATTTAAAAAGGAGCACTTGTGGGATGTGACGAGATTTCTCTGCCTCCTTTTCCTGTCTACGATTTTGTAGAGATCAATGTGCACTTGGAATTGAACTGGAACTTCACGTGTGACTTTTTTCCACAAACCTGTGTTGGCTAATGGCTAATGGTTTGTACTGTGGTAACAAAGCATCATCTTTTGAAGAAAATTGTTGTGGGTCTTGAGGATATTTTAGTATATCTATGGCTTCACAAATGCACCGAGTTTCCCAGAAGAACTGGCCAATAAAACTGCCCAGGATGGGGAAGGTCAAGCACAAAATAAATAATTAGATCTCAAGGGAAGAGCAGCACAGATAGTGGTTATTACCACTCATGCCTAGGCCAGAAGATCTGTGAAGAAAATATCAGACTCTTTCAGCACAGTTTTCTTTCTTCATATTGCCTTAAGTAGCCATATCTTTAAACTTTCGTAAATTGTCCTTCAGGGTGCAGAAACTATATTTCAGTTATTAGCAAATTTTTAATTAGAAAGCAAAAAAAATATTGGATAATGCAGGGAATAAGTTATATAATTAAATTACTACTTTATCATAAACTTATTCTATGGTCATAGTTTTCCATTGACATTAAGCAATATAAATTAGGGGTTTTTTAAAAATTTATTTAACCATGTGCTAACTAATTGAATCTTTGCTGTTGGGTGCATACTATTAACGTTTTGCATAAAGAAAAATGACACTAAAAATAACAATGAAAGGAATAAAGAAAAATGCAAAATAAACTGATATAATTTCTTCTACTCACGCATTTTGGAAAAAATAGACATAAATTTTAGGAGCCAGCAATCACCACTGTACATACATGACCCAGAAGCACAATTGTAATTAATTCTATAAGGCAATCCCCAAATGGATCCACATGATTCATCATGTAAACTGGTAATATTGTTTTCTCTTTGAGAGTTTTAGACTTGGGGACAGCATTTTGCCATAGTAGGTAAAGGCGCTGCCTGCAATGCCAGCTTCCCATATGGGCACTGCTTCAAGTCCCAGCTGTTCCACTTCTGATCCAGCTCCCCTGTTAATGTGTCTGGTAAGGAAATGGATAATGGCCCAAGTATCTAGGCCCCTGCACCCACATGGGAGACCCGGAAGAAGCTCCTGGCTCTTGGCTTGGGCTTAGCACAGTCTTGGATGTTTTGGCCATTCAAGGGAGTAAACCAATAGATAAAAGGCATCTCTCTGCCTCTCCCTTTCTTTGTAATTCCACCTTTTAAACAAACAAAATCAATCTGAAATAAAAAGGGTTGGGATTCAACATTTCTTAGAATTATTTGTAAATTAACCAAGAGGCAACAGTGATGTTTTCTAAGTTTCAATAAATACGCACTTAGAGATTACATTACACTTATTTGATTCCCAAACTTTTTAATACCTTCCAAACCATATAATTGCTGAAATTAAAACAAAAGCAGAAACAAAACAATACATGTTGATGTTCTCATTCAGATTATCTTCCACGTCTCTGTCATTCATTCCACAAATTTTGAAGCCAGATACTCTTCTTTCAAAATATGCTGTCAAGTACAATTATAACATGATTTCACTCCAGTTGGTATCAATTATGGTATTATCAATTATAAGATACATCTTAATATGAGATATTAAGTTCAGAGAAAACATAATTCCTAACAAAAACATACAGCTACAAAAATTGTCAAGCCAGGATTCAAAATAAGTCATCAAATACAAATGTCCACTCTCATAACTATCTAATTAAACTTATGTCACATATGCATTTGTAATTTAATTTTATAAATGAGAAAACAAAGGGAATTTCAAATAGAAATTATCATTTCAAAAAATAGTGTTTTCAGAGGTATCCAGGTTTTTGTACAATTATGTTCTAATTACACAAAATAGATTAAAATGTTATCTAATGGGGCAAGCGCCATGGCACACAAAGTTAATCGTCCGCCTGCGGTGCCGGCATCCCATATGGGTACCGGTTTTAGTCCTGGTTGCTCCTCTTCCAGTCCAGCTCTCTGCTGTGGCCTGGGAAAGCAGTGGAGGATGGCCCAAGTGCTTGGGCTCCTCCACTTGCATGGGAGACTGGAAGGAGGCACCTGGCTCCTGGCTTCGGATCGGTGCAGCGCCAGCCGTGGTGGCCACTTGGGGAGTGAACTAATGGAAGTAAGACCCTTCTCTCTGTCTTTCTCTCTCATTCTGTAACTCTGCCTGTCAAATAAATAAATAATAAAAATAAAGTGTTATCTAACAACACCTGAAACAATAGAAATAAGTGAATTTCTGGGTATAATTACATCACAATTTTAATGTGAGGGCAGGTGTTACCATAACAGTTTACAAATGAAAGAGCAAATGTGTAAGCCAAATTATAACAGAAAAATTTACTAATTCAACTCCTTGATTTTCTTTTACCTCATCTTCATTATCAACTCAAAAGCGAAAACATTAATGAGATCATTGAGCTACTTCTGGGAGCCAGCTGTGATATAAGATGGAATATATTTCTATTAATCTGATTCCTCAGATATTCTCTATAAAGCTGTTTTGTATAATACACTCTCCTAGTTGTACTAGGTAATCTCTCTCATGGTCCTAGTTAAAGTAGTCCGCACTGTATAGTCATGGACCCCTGGAAAATGACTAGAAGAAAACTGTTGCTGCTTTTCCTTATTTCAGCATATTCATTGTTTTTGTTTTTTAAGCCATCATATATACTATAGTTCTAACTACTCTATATCTGAAAATCAAAATGTTCTCCTGAAGCTATCTGTTTATTTATCCAAGATTGATTCCTTCTCTATTTTCAGAACAAAGCTGATCTCTGTTCTTACTTCCTTAGGAAATCAAAAAAATCCTCAAAGGACTGAATTAAGATAACTGATCTCACTATACTTCAAAGAAAACTGCCCTATCATGAATTTTTCCATTGACAAATTTGTCTTGCTCACAACGCTCCCTTTTGGTCTTTCTGTACTGAAATAAATTGTACAAACTTAGCCATGAGATCTCATTCTGCACTGTCTGGTCGATGAGCCAATCAAGGTAAATGTGAGTACCTCCCACATCACCACTATTCCATTTTCTCACAGAAGCGGTTGCCCCAAATATCAGCTTTCCACCAGACAAGTTGGAAAGGAAGGGTAGAATATGTCCAGTTGCTGCACAGCTAGCATTCCCAACCAGCTTTGGCCAACCGTGTTCTACTCCTGGTTGCTCCTCTTCCAGTCCAGCTCTCTGCTGTGGCCCGGGAGTGCAGTGGAGGATGGCCCAACTGCTCGGGCCCCTGCACCCACATGGGAGACCAGGAGGAAGCACCTGGCTCCTGGCTTCGGATTGGCTCAGCGCCGGCCGTGGTGGCCATTTGGGCAGTGAACCAACAGAAGGAAGACCTTTCTCTCTCTCTCTCTCACTGTCTATAACTACCTGTCATATAAATAAAAAAAAGAAGAAGCGCTATACTGCCCAACAGCAAATCTCCTTTGTTTTCAAATTCAGAAGACTATTTTCTCACACTTTCTCATACAGTGCAGAATAAAGGGAAGGTAATGTCCCGCCTCCCCCATGCTAGAACATAAACTCCCTTGTGAGTCCATAAGCATCCAGGCACTGACAAGCCTCTTTCTGGAGGGACCAGAGAAATTGTAGCTTATTTTTTTTAAAGATTTATTTTGGCCTTTTTGAAAGGCAGAGTTACAGACAGAGAGAGAGGAGAGATCTTTCATCTGCCGGTTCACTCTCCAAATGGCTGCAAGGGCCAGAGCTGGGCCAGACTGAAACCAGGCACCTGGAGCTTCTTCTGGGTCTCCCATGGGTGGCAGGAGACAAGCATTTTAGCCACTTTCTGCTGCTTTCCCAGGCCATTAGCATAGCGCTGGATCAGAAGTGCAGCAGCCAGGACTCTAATTGGAACCCACCTGGAATGCTTGCACTGCAGGAGGCAGTGGCACCACAGTGGGGGTTCCTGGAGCTTATTTTTACCTTTCTGCACTACCATTACAAATACAATTCAGTTGAATTCATTCCAAATTTTGATAAGGAACATTTACAGACCCAGAATAAACTGACTTCGCATAGCCTAACTAATTAGGTACATAATCAGGCACAGAGTTAGTGACTAGGAAACAGTTTGCACTAATTTAATGGCTCACACTTTGTAACTGATACTTTGTTACCACAGCAAATATACAACTAGCACAACTTCTCACCTCTATCCAAAATAGCAGTTCATTTTATTTTCCTAGCTTTTCTAAAATAGTGACTTAATTAATCAGAAATAATTACTTCTACTCAAACAGGCTTTATGGATGCTTTTGTAAAATCCTGTTAAATAGTGCAGCTTTAGATAAATTTTTACTGGAACATTAAAGTGCCCATTGAGAAACAGTTTACAAAGGCTGTTTACAAAAATCCTATGCCACTTTTGCAACCCAAGAAGTTGTTTTCTGTTACTCAAAAATACGCACAAAAATCATATCATTAATACTATTATTATAACAATAAATTGTGTAAGCTTGCACATTTTACTGCTTAGAGATTTTCCCATTAGAGATATTATAGCTTAAAGTTTATATCCTAATATGTGAGACAGAATATTACCCAAAATAGAAAAAAAACAGAAGAGGATCAAATTTAGAGTTTCAAAGTTTATTAATGATGCCATATTTTTGCACTTCTAAATCCATCATTAAGTTTTCATTGCAAGTTCACTTTTAATATGTAATTTATTGTTGTATATATTTTAAATTGTTTGACAAAAATAAAAATATATATGTGGTTATCTCTGAGTACAAGAATAATAAGTGACATATTTTCATTTTATTAACAGTGTACAGTGACTAAATATCTTAAATATATTGAACAACATAAAATGATTTGAAAAATAAAGGTGGCATTTGGACAGCAGTTTTTTTTTAGAAAATATATTTTTATTTATTTGATAGCCAAAGGCTTAATGTTCTCCTCAATAAGTAGTTAGACATGTAAAACATTAGAAGATCATAATTCAGGAGGAATATAGGCAAGGTCATTCAAATGAAAATGATATTTCACTCATATTCAGAAAATTTTTAAAATAATCACAGATCATTAAAACTATAGTAGTGGGGCCGGCGGTGTGGTTCAGCAGGTTAACGCCCTGGCCTGGAGCGCTAGCATCCCATATGGGCACCAGTTCAAGACCCGGCTGCTCCACTTGGAGATCCATCTCTAAAGAGAGATCCATATCTCTGCTATGGCCTGGGAAAGCAGTAGAAGATGGCCCAAGTCCTTGGGCCACTGCACCCATGTGGGAGACCTGGAAGAGGCTTCTGGCTCCTGGCTTCAGATTGGCGCAGCTCCATCCGTTATGGCCAATTGTGGAGTGAACCATCAGATGGAAGACCTCTCTCTCTCTCTCTGTCTCTCTCTCTCTCTGTCTCTCTCTCTCTCTCTCTGCCTATCCTCTCTGTGTAACTCTGACTTTCGAATAAATAAATAAATCTTTAAAACTAAAAAAAAAAACTGTAGTAATATATCTTTCTTTTTAAATTGTATTTAAGTCATACAAGTTGCATATATTTCCTATGTATAGATTGAGGAATATAGTGCTGTTTCCCCCCTCTAGTCTCCCTTCCATCTATGCTCTAAACCTTCATCCCCTTAATTCTCAGATTCCCATTCTTAACTTTTACAGTGATCTATTTTCAGTATACTTAATGATAGTATGATTAACACTGCTCTAAATAAAGGAGTTCAACAAATAGCATGAAGAGAAACAGAACAAAATAAAGCAAAACAATACACTGCTTCTAAATGGAAGAGACAAGGGCTATAAATAATCATCTATTCTCAAAATGTCTATTTCACACCAATACATTATATTTCAAATATTCTATTAGTTACATTAGATCAAGGAAAACATACAATATCTGTCTTTTAAGGACTGACTTATGAATCATGAAGATATAGAGAACCTAAACAGACTGATAAACAAGACATAAATTGAAACAGTCATAAAGATCCTCCCAAAAAAGAAAAGCCCAGCTTCACTGAGTTCTACCAAGCATTTAAAGAAGAACTAATTCCAATTCTTCTCAGGATATTCAAAACAATTAAAGAGAGGGAATCTTCTCAAGCTTCTATGAAGCCTGCATCATCTTAATTCCTAAAAAGAACTATAGACTAATATCCATGATAAACATAGATGCAAAAATCCTCAGCAAAATACTAACTAATCAAATCCAGCAATGCATCAGAAAAATCATTCACTTGGACCAAGTGGGATTTATCCTCAGTATGCAGGAATGGCTCAACATTCACCTATCAATAAATGTGATGCATCATATTAACAAACTGAAGAACAAAAACCATATGATTATCTCAATAGATGCAGAGAAAACATTTGATAAAATACAGCAGGGTTTCATAATGAAAGCCTTAAGCAAAACAGATATAGAGGGAACTTCCTCAAACTAATCAATACAATATATGAGAAATCCAAGGCCAGCATCCTATTGAATGAGAAATAGCTGGAAGCATTCCCCTTAAGACCTGGAATCAGACAAGGATGCCCACTCTGATCATTGCTATTTAATATAGTTATACAAATTTGGCCAGAGCCATTAGACAAGAAAAAGCAATCAAAGGTATACAAATTGGAAACGAGGGTATCAAATTATTCGCAGATGACATGATTCTACAGATAAGAGATCCAAAAGACTCCACTAAGAAAATATTGGAACTCATAAAAGAGTTTGGTAAAGTGGAAGGATATAAAATCAACACAGGCAAATAAATAGCCTTTATATACACATTATTACAGTTAAGAAAGAACTTTAAAGATCAGTCCCATTCACAATAGCTCCAAAAAAATCAAATACCTTGGAATAAATTTAACCAATGATGTCAAAGAAAATTACAAAAACACTAAATAAAGAAATAGAAGAAGACATCAAAAAATGGGAAAACCTACCATGTTCATAGTTTAGAAGAATGAACATCATCAAAATGTGCAAACTATACCGAAAGCAATTTATGGATTCAATGCATTCCCAATCAAAATACCAATGACATTCTTCACAGATCTAGAAAAAATATGCTAAAATTCATTTGGAAACACAATAGAACTTGAATAGCTAAAGCAATCTTATACAACAGAAACAAAACTGGAGGCATCACAAGCACTGATTTCGAAACACACTACAGAGTAGTTATAATCAAAACAGCCTGATATTGTCACAAATAAACAGACTTGTAGACCAAACAAATAGTGTATCATTCTTAGCAATTTGTTTGGCAAATTTATAGAGCAAAATTTGATAATGCTATATATGCAGCAATAATGATTCACACAAGCATCTCTTTTTAGTTTCTTTGCTTTTGCTTTATGATTTTTTTAAATTTAGCTCTCACATGTAAAGCAGAATATGCATGATTTGTTTTTATGTACCTGGCTTATTTTACTCCACATAGTGTCCTCCAGTTGTAACCATTTTACTGAAAATGATAGAATTTCAGCCTTTTATATAACTGAATAATATTCCACTGTATTACGTTTTTCAAAAGTAACTATTAAACAGTTTATAAGAAAATATTGTCTAATTCATTCCTTTGGGGAAAAAAAGGTATAGCAAACAGCTCAGAAGTAAGACATACCCTCTGACCCTGTTTTATTCTTTTAATCTTAGCAGAGATAGCCCATCATTTGAACTTGCAGAATATCAATGTTCTCCTTCAGTCACTCACCAAGTATGTTCCCTGCTCTATCACTTTTTAATACCTTCATTCTGTGACTACACTGCAGTTTTTGTTGCCAATTATGACATTTAGGTCTGTCAAATAGCATACATATAATTACTGTTTTTTCTATGTACCAGAAATATTGTTTTCATTTGTCACAATTGCTAAGAAAATTAGCTTTATTAGACCAATTTAAAGAAAAAAATAGTTAAAAGATGCCATTGTGACAACTTGCCCAAGATCACCTACAAGTAAGTAATACAATACATATTTAGATCTTATTTCTCTGTGTTCACCACCTTGCCCAATAGCAGAGAATATCATTCACATGTTAACTGAAGAGAAAGGGCACACCTTTTTAATTAAACACTGCAGCCTTCTGCTTTGACTGCGGAATTGTTATAAATTCTTCTCTATGTACCATGTTTCTGCCAATAAATCACAGCCAAATGTGACATATAGCTTGGTCACAGAGAACTCTGTCGAGGGCACAGATGATCATAGACTTATCTACATCCTATGTGAGTTTATCAATGAGCAGATAGCAACCTACTGATTAAGGTGGCATTGTTATTATTCTATTTCTGACTCAGAAAAATAGCATAACGAGAAAGCTGACTTGTTGGTGGACTCATTTTGATAGAATTTTATTTTAGAAAAGCCACAATCAATGAAAATTCTCACATTCATATTTCAACAGCCATTGGCAGATCTTAAGATTTCTTTACCTCTGATGATTTTGTTATGCAATGACTATATTCACTGGCTTCAATCTACTCCTAGTCATTTAGCCGGATTCTGGAGTTAAGCATTGTGACTCAAGGGAAATTTGCTTTTATTTTGATACACTGGGAATTTTGAGTACTCATGGAATAGCTCAGTGAATTTTCTTGTTCTAGAGAGAAAGGCTCCTTGGTTAATCTCATAGAGAATTCTCCCGTTGGCTGAAAAAAAGACCTACTGGCTTCTTCAGATAACACCAAGTGGTATCATGAGGGTAGAAGTAGGGGTGGAGAAGAAAAATATATAACATTAGCTTTACATAAGGCCCTGAATAAAAATACTAACTATGTTGTACTTAAGTATTTACATAAAAGTGAATCGTTTAGGGAAATTACATGAGATGAAAAAGGAAAAAAAAATACAGTGCCTTAAAACTGTTTTTACTGTTTCCTAAATTAATATATTTCAGTCCAACAATTTCACTTCTAAAACTTATATTCTAAATTTTCCACCTTTTCTATCCTAATATTCTGTTGTACATAATGAATCCACCCTAGAATAAAAGTTAGTAACATTTATTTAGCCAAAAGAATTTTAATAGCACTTATTGATTTTTAAGTATTTTTTCATTATGGGCGTTTGGAGAAATAATACAAATAGCAATATAAATTAATAGAATTCAAAATATTGATTGAAAAAGACAACTAACTTGTCTACGGCCATACCACCCTGAACGCGCCCGATCTCGTCCGATCTCGGAAAAAGACAACTAACTTTCCCACAACTCATCATTTTCAACTAACAGAATGGATTGATTCACACTTAACCTGGTTGTGAGCTTGTCTAAAACCCAACAGGATCTATAATCTGAAACAAAAATATAAAAGAAGTGGCAGGACAGAAGAGTACACTCTGAGCAATTGTTAGAAAATTAGGTTCTATGGGAAAAAAAGAGGTTAGACAAATTTAAGCCACTGAATATCAAGCAACTTTAAACATGGGAGACAAATGTGAGTGTGGAAAATGATGACCAGTACTGAAAGAGACAGAGTAAAACATCTCACAGATGGAAAACATCATTAACTGGCAAAGTGTTTTCTTCATGTTTCTTCTTACTTTTAAGGGTCTTCCTAGATTTCAGTACTATTCATTCTCCAGCTAAATGTCTGGATTTTACAAAAATTAAACATGCACAACCATATTTTGTTGTTGTTGTTGTTGTTGAAGCCCTTCAGTTTTATAAGTAGTCTACTCAGAAAAAAAATCAAAGTATATCTAGATAGTTTCCTTCTACTATATCAATTTAACTGAATAAAATGACTTTCATGTTCTTAAACTTTTATTAGATTTATTTAAAATGCAGAGATAGAGAGTAATGCATACACACAAGCACACATACACACACACACACCCACACACACAGAGAGAGAGAGAGAGTGCGAGAGTGAGAGAGAATATCACATGCTGGTTCAATCCTCAAAGGCCCAGGCTAATTGAATTTGAGTCTGCTAAGTGGAGGCAAGGGATTCAACTACTAGAGACATCACCTGCTGCCTCCCAGGGTGCGCAGTAATGGGAAATTATAATTGGAAGTAGGGCAGGGACTCAAACTCAAGCTCTGTGAGCTGGGCTGAGGCTGTCCCAAATGATATCATAACCACTACGTGAAACACATACCACAGTGCTCTGCATTTTTTCCAAATCAGAATTGGAAGCCAAATGGTTCCTACTGCAGCCTGGGAAAGAGATCTTACTGTCATTATAATAGCTCTAAAAAGTCTCTCATCTATGGATTTGTCTAGGAAAGATTCAGATATGATTTTCACATTCTAAAACTTTTAATATTTCAAGTGGTACCCAAAATTTCTCATTTTGTTCTACTCCTGTCCAGTAACAACACCACACCTACTGTTAAAGGAAACAAATCAAAGCGTAAGTCAGGACTATCACAACAGATATCGCTATCACGGCATTGCTACTGTGCAGTGAGAGAGAGATTTGGCTCAACTCCAAATACAGTACCAGCAAGTGAGAATTCATATATTAGAAGAATAGGGGTAAGTGGATGGAAAATTATTAAGAAACATAAGGAGTCAGGGGATATCTAGCTAAACTGACTTCACAGATTCTTTGCTGAAAACCAGCTGTAGTGATCCGACATTGCCTAGGATATGATGGAGGATGTGGGCCCTCATCAGAAAAGGAGTGTTCAGGTATTAAGGGTAGGGAGTTTTTGTTAAACTGACTTCAACAGGTTCTTGCTAAAACTGGATTTTATAAGAAAGTGAACTTGGGACAAAGCTCAGGAGCTTTACTACAGATTTTCAGGCTAAGAAATTTTTGTCATCATGGAAATCTAGCTTCATTCTTCCTAGTAGATACCTTCAAACCCCACAGCTCATGCAATTCAATTCCAATGGGCACAAGTGATGTGAAGTTATAGAAGGAATAAATGTACAGTAGTGACCAGTACTGTTTATAAATACACCCTTTCACACAAACCTCTTCTTTGCTTGTATGTAAGACTGACTCAAAGTGGCAGCTGGGTAAAAGACAGAGGAACTGTTTTGTTTACCGCTGAATAAGTCTTGTTTCTGAGGCACATAGAACCTCTCTTGACAATGTCAGTGTTTGCCCCTGGCTTTGGAGGTTTCAGCTGATCCTCTGAGCTACCATGAAAAAGTTTGGCATTTTGTTTTACATCAGAGAAAGGCAAAATGTATTTATAAAAAAACGTAGAATTGGTTTTAAAATATATTAGGAATATTGAAACTGGACCTACCCAGTTGGATTTATACCTCCCAATCAGGAAAAACAGAGACTGTTTAGACATGTTCTCTTCCATCAAAGACTTGATGAATGAAAAACAGATAATGATATTAATGGCACTAGTAACAGAGGACACAAGCCAATCCTTTTATTGGTAGGAACATTGTCCACCAGTAAAACAAAACTGGTGACCTTGTACATATTCATATGAATACAAGGGCACTTCAAAAATTTCATGAAACAATAGAATTAAAAGGCCAATTTGGGGCTGGTGTTGTGGAATAGCAGGTAAATCCCAGCTTGCAATGCTGGCATCCCATATATGGGCACTTGTTCATGTCTAGCTGCTCTACTTCTTATCCAGTTCCCTGCAAATGGCCTGGAAGAAAGCAGCTTAAGATAGCTCAATTGTCTGGGTCCCTGCCACCCAAGTGGGAGAACTGTATGAAATTCCTAGTTCCTGGCTTTGATCTGGCCCAGCACGGGCAGTTGCAATCATCTGAAGAGTGAACCACTGTATGGAAGATTTCTTTCTTTCCCTCTTTCTCTGTAACATAGACTTTGAAATGCAAACCAAATGAAAAGACAAGTTTATTTTGGGACAAAATATTTTGAAATCCATACATATTAAAACTTTTCAATAAATTCATGGAAATTTGTATGATGAGAAAACTGTCTATGAATGTCAAATACTGTTTACACAAAAGTAAGATTATCTTTTAGTCCTATAGTCCAAAATCTTTTAGGAAGACTCTCTCACAAAGGTGCACACACATGTGCATACACATGTGTACACACACACACAGAGTAGTTCACCCTTATCCAGGGGTTGTACATGTTCTAAGACACCCAGTGAATGCCTGAAATAGTGAACAGTACTAAAACCTAAATATAATATATATACATATCTATGATAAAATTTAATTTATAGGTCAGTCACAGTAAGAGACCCATAACAATAACTAGTTATAAATTAGAATGATTAAAATATACTGTAATAAAAGTTTTGTGATCTCTTTCTCTCAATATCTTATTGTACTGAACTTTCCTTCTGGTTATGATGTGAGATGACATAATACCTATGTTATGAGTTAAAGTGAAGTGAATGACATAGCCATTGGGACAAAGAGTTTATTACTGATCTGATCTGATGATATGTCATTAAGGAGATGTGGAGTTTTGACAGTTAACTGAGTAACTGAAATTACAGAAAACAAAAGTAGAGATAAAGGGATGTTATTGTACAATGCTTTGACATCAGATTTCATCTCAGAAAAAAAGCCTAAAATTGCTTACTCTTTTTAAAAAGCTACAAAAGTAAGAAGACAAAATTGAAAAAGCAACACCTGCTTAACAGTAAAGAGAGAAGGGCAGAGACAAAGTCAGTTGAAACACATAAGACAACAATTGGATAAAATTAGAATTAAAGCTCAAGTAATGGAAGAGAAAAGCAAAAGGTCAATAGAAAATGTTTTAAACTGATCAGACTGTTATCACACTTCAAAGATAATAGCACTTCTTTAGATTTTGATTTATTGCTTTAATGACATTGATCATCATTCACTGCCTGTGAAAGAGAAAGGAATAATAAAGAAGTATTATGAGTAAGATTATTTTATGTTAGAGGATTTATTTTGCAAATCTAACATTTTAATGAACTGCTTTGAATAAAATTATTTAATATGATATATATTAGATTTTTTAAAAAATCAGCCTCTCTCTTCACTTTCAATATATATTGCAGTATTGGGTCCATTCTAATATGATTCTCTGGAAATCCCATGGTCTACTGCAATAATGAGCTCTTTACATAAGCCAAAAAAATATAAAGGATCTTTAATACTAATATGAAAATACAGTCTTTTCATTCAATAAATAATCAAATATTCATTGAGAACCAATTATAAGCTGACTATATATTAGGTACTAGGAATTCAATTGTGATCTAAACTAGATATTTACTGCCTCATGGAATCCAGAACATGTACATTCTACCTTTGCTGACCTTGATCATCATCAGAAAACAGACTTATGGGGTCAGCTGATTTTAACTGAACCCCCAAAACCATGAGCTGCAATAACACTTGTTTCTTCCTAAGTGGCCCTTCTAAGATATTTCTTAAAGCAGTGAAATACTGAGTAATACAAAGGCGCTATAAGAGATACATAAGAAGCAAGGCATCTTGTGGAAAAAAGTTCACATGGATGAATTTGCAGGTACATAAAGATAAAAATGTATTTGTTTCTGAATAAAGAAGGCAGATGATTGAGCAATGTCACGCAGTCCAGGAGAAGACTTAGAGAAACAGAAGAAGCACATAAAGTACCAGCTTTATGGACTGATACTCTGAAATAAATGGTATAAATAACGTGATTGTATTACACTCCTTCAATATCTGCTAGAGATTTGATTGTTACAAGGAAGGCATGCAAGACTCAGCATATAGTCATACTCATGGCAATAACTTATTTAAGCCAAGCCTCAGATAAGGAAGATAATAAAATTTTATATGGATTAATTATGTGTGTTCTCCAGAAATGCATGTGTTAAACCTCTAACGCCCAATTGTGCCTGCAGATCCGTCATTTGAAAAGTATTACGTCTTAGGAGGTCATGAGGATAGTGAATGGTCTGTTGGAATTAGTGGTCTTATAGGAAATATGAAACCTTTCTCTCTCTCTTTTTCACCCTCTCTCCTCTGTGCTCACTCTTCCTATGTTTCTACCTCTGAGCAAACAGTATAATGTGGCAAACATCTACAACCCAAGAAAAGAACCCTCATGAGAGCTAAATTGTGCTAGCATTGATCTTTCAATTTCCAGTATCATGAGAAAATAAGTTTCTGTTATTTAGGCTGCACAATCTGCGGTATTCGGTTGTGACAGCCCAATCTAACTAATCCACGGTCTTTCTAGAGGAAACCAGGTGCAAGCTTCTATGAGTCCTCTCCAAATTGAGTCACACAGCATGTGCTTAATTCCTTCAGCAATGAACTGTGATAACACATGTAAAATGCTACCTACCAGAGAAACTCTTCCGAGACTCAATGCCTAGGGTTTAATTGGCAGCTGCTTATGTAAACACTCTACGTCCAGTATGTTCAAATTCAAATTCCCTAAAGAAAAGCAGATGTTCAGTCTAAACTAGATTATTTTTATAAACAGGTTAGGAATGCTGTGCTGGTCTTATAGTTCTAACAATGATCGGAACTCTCCAAATCCCAGATACAAGCCAAGTGCCAGTCTTAGAAGCAGCCATACCCAAACATAGCAGTTTTGAGGATACTGTATTAACTCTTTTCTGCATATAGCCCAAGTTTGATTCTATAAAGAACAGAAATCTGAGGTATTATTCATAGGAGTAAAGTTAGTATAAAAAGATGAAGCTTTTTAATGGTACACTAAAGATATGAAAGAAGCACTAAATAAAACTTCTGTTAATTTGAGAAACACAGATAGCTTTTGTAAGTTGCAAGAATCTGGCCTTGAGATGGTACTTGGGGCAAAAGCCAAGAATACAAGATTACCTATACTTGACTAGTTACTGGCATTAGTCAAAGAGCTTGGAAGCATAGAAATTATAAAGAAATCCTACATGGAGTGTTAGACCATCTGGCTTTAGAAGTTGGAAAGAACATAAGCTTTGTAGTCACATAAAAATATTGTTTGCAAAAGGCAGTGCGGAAGAAGACCAGCAAATGTGGTCCAGAGCCAAACAGGGATCTAGAATATGTAGGTGAGAATCAACTTACTTAGATTTAGATTATGGAGTTTTCAACTTTATGTTCTTAGAGCTTGGAGAATTCCTACAGAGATTCGCCTTCATGTTTTTTGTTTGTTTGTTTGTTTTTGTTTTTGTTTTTCTTACCCAGAAACCTTTTATTTAAGGTATACAATTTCACACATTTCAAAAACACAGTGATTTTTAAAATTACTTTGAGTGGAATAGGAGGCAGCTATAATACATAAACAAGTCTTGAGTTGCATATTTTTCACCAATTAATAAACACTTTAAGAGTGCTATATACGTGATAGGGAGAACCAATCTCAAGGATACATCATGGTGAAGACTATCAATGCAAACTGAGAATAGTCAAGTTATTTGCTAGAATAAAATCTTCTACTCAGGTATTTCAACAAGGAGAACAAGGCTGAGGTTGTTATGTTTGGAAGTATTCAAATAGATGACATTTGAAAAGTCAAACACTATCTCCAATTCTGTTAAATAAATTATTTAACATATATGTACTAAACCAGATAATTTTCAATCTAGAACATAGTAGTCAGTGAAACTGCTTTGCATATTTTTTCTGTAGCCATTCAGAAACCTATCAATTGGGAACATAAGTTCCATATCCCATTTTGTGATATTTAAGAAGGAGAATGTGCTAACATTTACAAAGAAATGATTGATAGATTGATGAGTCATTTCCAAGTGACAAGTGAGTTGTCACATTGGCAATGTAACAATTGCTTATATCTATGTGTATACTCATATATACAAATATTCATATACTTATTTATATGTAAAATGAGGAATCTTCAAAAATTTCATGGGAAGTGTGTATTATAAAACCTGTAAGCATTTCCAATAAAATCCAGAAGCAGACAAGTATATTCACTTTCACCATTGCTATTCAATTTAGTTCTGGAAGTTTGAGCCAGGGCCATTAGGCACAGAAAAGAAATCAGTGGTTTAAAAATTAGAAAGGAGAAAATCAAATGATCCCTGTTTGCTAATGACATGGTCCTATGTAAAGGGAAATCAGATGACTCCACTAAGGGACTATTAGAACTGATAAAAGTTTGATATATTGTAGGATATAAAATCAACACACAAAAATCAATAATCTTTGTATACACAGATAATTCCGTGGCTGAGAAAGGACTTATAAGAATAACCCAATTCACAATAGCAACAAAAAATCTTAAATAACTTAGGATATATTTAACCAAGTATCTGAAGATTCTGTATAACAAAACAATGAAAAATTGAAGAAATTGAAGACATATTCATGAATTGGAAGAATTAATATCATCAAATTGTCCATACTACCAAAAGCAATTTAGATTCAATGGGTCTCAATCAAAAGTCCAACAACATTCTCAGACCTAGCATAAAGGATGCTAACATTCATATGGAAACACATGATACCCGAGTATCTAAAGCAATCTTAAACAAAAACAAACCCAGAGTTATCACAATACCAGATTTCTAAACATACTACATGGCAATTATAATCAAAACAGTCTGGCACTGGCAAAAAAAAGTACATATGTAGACAAATGGAACAGAAGAGAAACTCAAGAAATCAATCCATGTATCTACAACCAGCTAATATTTGACAAAGGAACTAATATAAATCCCTAGAAACTGGACAGTCTCTTCAAGAAATTATGCTGGGAAAAAGGAATCTCCACATGGAAAAGTACAAACAAGACCTCTACATTACAGCTTATACAAAAATCAATTCAAAATGGATCAAGAATATTAAATGTAATACCTGATGCCATCAAATTACTAGAGGAGAACATTGAGGAAACTCTGTAAGACACTAGCATAGGCAAAGACTTATTGGAAAAGACTCCAAAAGCACAGGCAATCAAAGAAAAAATAGACAAATGGGATCAATCCAGCTAAGAAGCTTCTTCACTGCAAAGGAAACACCAAAAAAATGAAGAGGCTTCTGACAGAATGGGAGAAAATATTTGCAGTCCATGGAAATGAAAAAAGTATTAACATCTAGAACCTAAAAAGTTCAAGAAACTCAACAATAACAAAACAAACTAACCAGTTAAGAAATTGGCAAAGGACTTAAACAAGCTTTTTTAAAAAATGAAATTCAAGTGACAAAAAGACACATGAAAAAATGCTCAGGATCACTAGCCATCAGGGAAACGGAATTCGAAACCACAATGAGATTTCACCTCATCCCAATAACATTGGCTGTCATACAGAAATCTAAAAACAATAAATGCTGGCAAGCATATGGGGGAAAAGTAACCTAATCCACTATTGGTAGTAATGTGAATTACCATAGCCACTGTGGAAACCAGTATGGAGTATCCTCAGAAATCTGAAAACAGATCTACCACATGACCCAGCCATCCCACATCATGGGGTTTACATGAATGAAATGAAATCAGCATATGAAGGAGTTAGCAGTACCATCATGTTTGCTGCAGCCTAATTAATAATATCTAAGATATGTAATCAATCCAGATGTTAATTAACCTATAACTTTAGGATAAAGAAAATTTGGCATAAGTACACTGTGGAATATTACACAGCTAAAAAACAATGGAATCCTTTCTTTTGCAATAAAATGATGCAACTGTAAACCATTAAATTTAGTGAAGTAATCCAGTACCAAAAAGACAAACTCAATAGTTTTCCTTGATTTGTGGTAACTAATAGAGTACAGAAAAATGTAATATAAATGGGTGAAGTTGATATTTTGAAATTTGATTATTTTTATAGCCCTTGTCTACTGTTCAGTTTAGGAACAGTTTTGGGTTTTTTTGTTTTGCTTTTTTACTACTTACTGAATTCTTTACTTAGTGGAGAGTTAAGCTTATGATTACAAAAGAAACTGAAAATATATCATTGTAAAATTGAAAGAAAGAAAGAAAAAAAATTGAAAGAAAGAATGAGAAAGGAAGGGAGTGTGGTGGGAGCTTGTGAGGGTATGATAGGAAGTATCACATGCTCCTAAATCTGTATATATGAAATATATGTATGAAATATATATATGTATATATGTTCACCTTATATAAGTAAACTTTATTAAAATAATACAAAGGAAAAATTAATCATGCCTATGTTCGCAGACACCTAATAGAAGAGGGAGCAGAGAGCATCCACTTAGGTGAACACATGTAGATTCCTGGAGATCATGACAGAGAGGGCAGGAGAGCTCCATGCTCTTCTCCCATACGTTTATCTAATGCCTCTCTTCTATATCCTTTTCTGTAGTCTTTACAGTAAGTCAGTAAGTGTAACTGCTTCCTTAAGTGCTCTGGACCACTCTACGAAATGAATTGAAATCTAAAGTGAGGTTATGGGAACCCCAATTGTTAGCCTGCTGGTGAGAAACATAGATGAAAATAACATGGGGCTTGCAACTGAGGTGGAGTGGGGTGCAGGGAAGAGGAAGCTATCTTGAGGAGTGAGCTCCCCACCTATGACAACTGACACTGTCTTCAGGGAGAAAAAGTTGGAACAGAATTGGATTACAGGGCACTCAGCGGGTCTGCTAATTTCTGAAGTATTGATTATTTGCTTTTTATTGGGAAGAATTTCCTATCCCTTTAGAGATCTCGGGAGTGATCTGTACGATGAGTGTGTAGCAGGAGGAAATGAGTCAATTTACATTGGCTTTTCCTTCGATAGCCTCAGAGATCAGTTTGCAAAGCTATGTTTTTGTTTTTTTTTTTTTTTTTTGAGATTTATTTATTTGGTTGAGAGGCAGAGAGAAAGAGAGAGAGAGAGGTCTTCCATCCGCTGTTTCACTCCCCAGATGGCCTCAAGGGCCGTAGCTGCCCCAATCCGAAGCCAGGAGCCAGTAGCTTCTTCCAGGCATCCCATGCAGGTACAGGGGCCCAAGCACTTCCACTGCTTTCCCAAGCCACAGCAGAGATCTAGATAGGAAGTGGAGTAGCCGGGACTCAAACACACTAGGCCACAGCACCGGCCTCTAAGCTATGGTTCTTTAGAACCTCGGTGGCTAGTTAGTAAGCAGTGTACAAGCATAGAGAAATATATATTCAAATAAACAAATTACACAGATTCTTTTACTATGATATGGAAAGAACTACACTATATATGGCATATGCAATCAGTAAATAATAAACATAGCATTATTTTCTAAAGTGAATTCTGCCTTAGGGAACACTAATAAATTGAAGAAGACGTTTTGAAAAATTCTGGTCTCAGAAGTTTTCCCAGACTATTTGTATATATATAACATTTTTGTGATGGCACAATGATATAATTAAAATATAATGTTTGCTGTTTGGTCAATCGCTGACCTGGAGCTCTAGACCCTTGGAGTTCCTTCAGCAACAGGACACTTTTTGGTATTCCTAAAAACTCCTTTGGACCACATCTGAATTTGTATCAAAATGATTAAATCTGGATGGGTTTTTTGAATATCTCCTTGATAGGGGCTCTCATCAGAATGACCAACACATGTCTTCAGACTGAAAAGTTCAGCCTTGTCCTCCGAACTCTGGAGAGGAGCAGGGAGTTGGAGATCATTTTTAAAAACTCTTGAACAACAAGGTTTGAAGAACTTTGTGTTGTTTAACACACTGATGTGCAACCATGGTGGCATATCCAAAAAGTTCATGGGAACTCTGTACCTCTGCTCTACCCTCCTAGTTTACATTGTGCATATCTTCTGTTAGGCCATTCCTGAGTAGTATCCTTAATTAAAAAGAAACTGATAATTGAATGTAGAATACTTTCCAGAGTTCTATGAGTCATTCAAGCAAACCGTTGAACCTGAAAACTGGCTTTTGAGAAGTCTGGCATTTTCAGTTGGCTGAGGTGAAGGGTAAATAGCAGGAAGGCCATTTGCAGTTGGCATCATAGTGCCAGGCAGATGCAACATAGCCTTTAACCTACAGAGTCTTCACTAACTCCAGGAGTTAAGTGTCAGAATTGAATTGAGTTGCTGGACATCTATTTGATGTTGGATCAGAGGATAATTAGTTATTGGTGTGGAAAAATGACACTTATTTTGTATCAAAAGAAACATGCTCAGTGAAGCAAAATGAAGAAATCAATAACCCCAAAGTGATCAATTTCAACACAAACCAGTCACCAACCCTGCTTCACTGCCCTGTGGACAGAGAATGGTGATCTCAGCCCTGCCCGCACCAATCCCCAAGGCTGAACCCCAGAAGAAGCCTACTTTTAATTTAAAGTGTCATTGTCTTTATTCATCCCATTGTATACTTAAGGAAAATGATATATTTCACAGTATATAACTTGATAAATGCTAACAGCCTGGTACATACAATTCATAAGTAATTTTTCTTGAAATGTAAGATTTCATTATTTGTTCAGCTACGATTGTTTTCTTCTTTGTAGTTTGAACTTTTACTTTCTTAATTGTGCTTTTTACTGAGTCACAATTCTTGATGCTAATGTAGTGTAATTCATCTTCTTTGTGACTTTTGAATCTTGTTTAAGAAACTGTTATAGGAGCTGGTGCCGCAGCATACTAAGCGAAGCCTCCACCTGTGGTGCTGGCATCCCATGTAGACACTAGTTCCTGTCCCGGCTACTCCTCTTCCAGTCCAGCTCTCTGTTAATGGCCTGTGAAAGCAGTAGAAGATGGCTGAAGTCTTTGGGCCCCTGTGCTTGCATGGGAGATCTGGAAGAATTCCCTGGCTCCTGACTTTGGATCAGCCCATCTCCAGCAGTTGCAACCATTTCGGGAGTGAACCAACAGATGGAAGACCTTTCTCTCTGTCTCTCTCTCTCCCTTTCTGTTACTCTACCTCTCAAATCATTTAAAAAAAAATAAGAAAAAGAAGTTGTTACATATTTTGAAGCAAAAATATTTCTGTATTCACCTCTCAAACTAATACTATTTGTATTTTATTAGATCTGCAACCCATTTGAATTTTAGTTTTGCCTATAACTTGAGGTAAAGATAAATATATCATTGCATACTCCAAAATTTTAAAAAATCCTTAACCACATTTATAATTGCTTTTAAATCTTTATTTCAGAATATTCTTTAAATTTATAAAACAATAATTGTAAAATAGTGTGAACAGTTTCCATATTCCTCATACTGTGCTTACCTATTGCTAACATCATATACTAATATATTTGTGACTATCTATAAATCATTTAGATCTGTAATCCATCTGGATTTCATATTTATGTAGAGTGAGTTATGAGTGAAGCTACCTCCTCCTCATAAACCAATGTTAAATTGACATATATTGGCAACATAATCATATTCCCATTTCCTTGAAGTGCCACTACTGTCATACATTAAGTGACATTATGTTATGCAATACCCCTGAAATCTGTATGATATCGCTTTATTGTTTCTATACTTTGGCCATAAATACAGCATTTTAGTACAATTTTATAGCTTCATGGTACAATTACATTTGATACTGAAATATCCCTAGATTTTTTTCCTTTAGGTCAGTAGGAGTAGGCCCTCACAAAGGTTATGGGACCCAGGGTCTTTTCCTCTTTGTTTCTCTATGCTTTAGTTCAAGATGTGAGTGTTCACTCTGTCACATGCTTCTGCCATTGCCATACTCTTCCCTCTGCTAAGGCCATAAAATGGGGTTGCCCAATCTTAAACTTGAAGTTAGAAAAGTGTCTCAAACTCATTAAAAAGCTAATTGTTTCTGCTAAGTTCTGTTACGGCAAAGCAAAGTTGATTTCTTAAATTTCCAACTCTGGGACGGCGCCATGGCTCACTTGGCTAATCCTCCACCTGTGGCGTTGGCACCCTGGGTTCTAGTCCTGGTTGGGGCGCCAGGTACTAGTCCCGGTTGCTCCTCCTCCAGTCCAGCTCTCTGCTGTGGCCCAGGAAGGCAGTGGAGGATGGCCCAAGTGCTTGGGTCCCTGCACCTGCCTGGGAGACCAGAAGGAAGCACCTGGCTCCTGGCTTCGGATTGGCGCAGCACTGGCCATAGTGCCAATTAGGGGAGTGAACCAATGGAAGAAAGAGGGAGAGGGACAGGGAGAAAAAAAAATTCAAACTCTGTTATTTTATTTGAGGTAGAAATACAACTGACTTTTATATTTATTTTGGAGCCACTGCTGATTGTTAATTTAGGAATTTAGTCAAATAATTTATAGAGCATTGTAGAGTTTTTAGTTATTATCTCTACATAAGAAAATGATGGTTTTATTTATTTCATTGTAATTCTTATATTCTTTATATTTCTCTTATCTTATGGTGATACTCAGATTCCTTATTAAAATAATATTCTGGAGATGGTCGAACACCTTCATTTTTGCATGGTGGAAAGTTTGCATCCTTGTAAAAAAATTTCTGAGTGTATACCAACTCTAGGTTTTCTGTAACCATCTATCATTTTTACAATTTTAAATTTTTCCTAGTTCATTGAAATGATTTTTCCTGAAAAGGTAGTGAATTTAATTCAATGCTTCTTTTTAGCTTCTGTTGATATTATTCTTTTTCATTTCATAAATATTCTTGACAGGATTGAGAATCACGCTTTGGTTAGCCTCTAAAAAGTGGTTAGAAAAGGTCACCTTCACATTTTATGTTTTTCAGAAGATTTTGTACAAGATTGGGGTTGTTTCTTTCTCAAAGTTTGGAAGAACTCACTATTAAAACCATCTGGTTCAGGAGATTCCTTGGGAGAACTTTTCTAAAATAACAAATTTAATTTCTTTGACAGATGCCTCACAAGTGAGATTGTATATGGCATCTCTTAAATTTGGTAAATTGTACTCAGGAGACATGTGTTCTTTTCAACCAAGCTATCAAATTCGTTTTTCTTAAAACATTTGTAATATTATTTTAAGCTATATATACTTATTATTTATAGTTATTATTTAATGTTTGTATAACGTTAACATTTGTTCACATTCTTATTTTTTAGTTGTTTTATTATTTTTTTCTTCCCTTGATCTGTGTTGTTGTGTTTATCAAATAGCTTGATCTTTTTTAAGTTTCCAGCTACTGGTTTTGTTATTTTCTCTATTTGATTTATTTATTTCATTCCATTCCTGTTATTTTTATCATCCCTATTCCATTTCCATAGATTTGCAACTTGAGAAAAAATTTAAGAAATTAAAATTGATTTTTACCCTCTGTTCATTGTCATGTATGCATATAAGGCTCTAACTTTAAGAAAAATGATAAAACACAATATTTTGTGGGAGAGGGCTCAATTGGCCTAGTATTAAAGCTAATGGTTAGGATACCGACATCTTATATCAGAGTGCTTTGTTTTAAGTCCTGATTCTAGCTCACTGATATTGCACACCAGGTAGGCATCAGGTGGTTTCTCAAATAATTTATTTCCTACCACCTACATGGGCAAGTTTGTTTGAGTTCATGGCTCTTGGCTTATGTCTAGCTAATCTCTAACCATTGTTGATATCTGTGGAGTGACTCAATATATAGGAGCACTCTTTCTCTCTTCGTCTGTTTCTCTCTTTCTGTCTCTATGTATATGTGTGTATGGGCATGTGTGCATGTTTGCATCTCAATAAGTTTTAAAATAAAAAGACACTTATTAACTTTATTCTAAATACTTTCAAATGTCATATTTCACTATAATTCAGATAAATCATTTTATAATTTCCACATTGGTTTCATATTTGGCCCATGAATTGTTTAAGAGTATATTCTTTAATTTCCAGAAACTAGATAGTTCTTTATTCATAACCTAGAGTCTGGTTTCTATGTTGATCCCATAATTAGAAAACACATTGATAATTATTTTAATATTTTAAAAATTGGCATTTTGAGATTTGATGATTGTTTACAGTCCTTGTCTCTACTGTTGAGGAACAGTGTTATTTTCTTCTTAGTATTTTTTGAATTCTTTACTTAGTAGGGTTGATCTTATGAGTATAAAATAGACTAAGTGGTCACTATAAAAATAGAAAGAAAGAATAATAAAGGAACAGGGAGGGAAGGTGGTGGTATGGGCAAGAGAGGAGAGGGTGGAAACTATCACTGTGCTCCTAAATCTGTATAAATGAAATTTGTTCAACTTAAGATTAAAAAAATTTAAGGCTTTTTGTACCTTGTTATGTGTTTGATATAGATTAACTTCAAATGTTCGTTTGAAAAGAAGGTAAATTTTTGTTAAATGACATCTAAATACATATGTATTAATTATTCCAAATGTGTTAAATGTGATGTTCTAATCTCATGTTGTCTACACTTAAGTAATGTACTATCAACTAGGGAGATCATTTAAGTCAAAATCCTTCCCTGTAGAACTCACAAAAATGAGTATGTTAATATTGTCTCAAGTGATGCTATTTGTCATCCAGTTTCAGTTGAGATATCAGGGCCTTGGTCAGTGATGCAATCTTTAATGGATGACAGTAATCAATTTAATATACAAATTTATACTGAACATATTCCTGATAATGTTCTGCAGAATTACTCCTTAACATCTTATTTTTTAGTAAGACAGTTTTTTAAGTAAATGCAACCAAGCAAAGTAATATTTCTTTCCCAGACACAAATTTACTCTCTAATGTAAAAGCATTTTATATATATATATATATATACATATATATTATATATATATATAGTGGATCTATCTTTAGAATTTCAACATTTTGAAAAAAATTCATGTATTTTTCTTTTCTGGTTATATAATGAGTCACAAATTCATTTCCATATTGTGCTTCTTTTCTCTTCACCAACTTTTTTGGGAGTAGCAGCTCATCAAAAAAGAAAAAAAGAACAAAATCAAGAGCAAAATGTTAACTCCAAATTAGACACGCAAACTGGTAGCTTAAGAATATAATGCAGATACCAACATTTTTGAGTTGACCTAGAGAATGTTTTAATTGTTTAATATTCTAAAATTGGTAAATATAAAAATGAAGATTTTAGTTCTTATAAAATATTAGAAATTTTACAGGACCTATATGTCATAATTACCTTAGCAACCCACAGTCTCCCATGTTGGAATAAGCATTTGGATACTTGTATCTTTATTCACTTAAATATTCTGCTTAATAAATGTAGATAGATATTTGCAAATCCTGCCATAAAACAATTCTATAAACTTAATTATCATCATTCATCGCACATGTTGTCAAAGGAAATGTGTTTGGGGTGCTGATGGCATAAAAAAATGTTGTAGATCAACCCATGATAGATACTGTAGTGGAGTGACTGGCAAGTAACTAAAGAAATTTGCATCTAATTCATAAAATCGTATGGTTGGAAATATTTCTAACAAAGTTGTTAGTAAAATTTAAATAAGGTAGAAGCTTAATCTAAGGGTTTTTAATTTTAAAAATACAGATGAATGACACAACTATAGTAGGTTGTAGCATGTTGTCAGAAATGTGTAGCAATGAATTACAGACCTTGAAGAAATAGGGACTTAGTTATTATCTTCTGAGAAGTCTTCTTCCCTTCTCCAAGCTCCAGGAAGTTGAAACAAAGAAGCAATAGCAGATTTCCCATAATAAAATAGGCATACATATTATCTGGGTTTTTTAAAGTATCTAATGAGTTCTGTTTTCAAAATCCAGGGACAATGCCATACAACAGTATTTAATATTAATAGACTTAATGCTCAGTTTTAAATTTTTAAAGGTGCTGCATTTTCTAGAATCAAAATATTAGTTTGATGGGAATCTGTACAGAAATGATATTCATCATAAGTTTCTGAGTTATATAGAATTATACTTTATGAGGTCATTCTGCCTAAAAGTATTGTTAGCTTTAGTGCGTAACATAGAATAATGTCTTGTCTTTAGGGTCAAAGAGGTTGAACTGTTTTGCAAAAAGTACAGAACAGTTATTTACATTCTTTTATGGTGAAAGAAAGAATTCACTGCAGGTTCTATTTTCTTCTTTAGATCCAGAGAAGTCTATACAACAACATTATTTATACATATTTTAGAACTAAAAGAAAATCAGTATACTGAGGAATGTGAGTCTATGGGGTTTTAGAATGTACTTTAACAGAAAATTATTTCAAACACCAGCATCTCTCTTTCAATAAGAAAGACGGGTGAGAAAAAGCCGTAATTTGAATGTAAGACAGAAAGAAACAATTGGAAGAGTGAAAACAGTCCAGATCAGTAGACAGAAAGCTGGCATCATGGCAGAGGGTTTCCTTTTTTGAACTTCCTGGATAAAGAATGATATGTTTCATAACTCAATGTAATTAAATTTAACCGCCAAGAAAGGAAAAAAAAAAAAAACCTGAAAGATGCATAGCACAACAACATTCAGAAAACACTACAGTTAACTGTTTTATAACAGCACTGATGTAGCTTAAAAATTCGTTATATTTCTTCCACTTTAATTTCCTATAATTCATCAACACCTCCAAGAGAGAAAGTTTTTTAATAATCATCCAGTACTGTGCTTGCTTAACTAGAGAAGCTACTGAAGGCTCCCATGGTTGTCTGTATCTTATTCATCACCTGCCTTGGACGTTGAAACCATTTCTTGTGAAGAAATGTCAAAATTTACGCAGCCTTGAAACTTAAGTATAAAATTGGAATTTAAAATTGGAACTTTACTTTTACTCTTTGATTATAAGCTATCTAAATCATTCTAATATAATCAGTCTTTAACATGATGAAAATTTTGTGGCTGAACTCTTTATCAAGAATCAAAATTTTTGGAGGTACTTGATATGTTATGTTATATACTTTTGAAAGCTGACACATGGCCACAATTAACACTTGAACATTTCACTGGGGACAAATATATTTATTAAACCAATATTTATTAAGATCCTATAATGTGTCATGAATAACACTAGAGAAGCTCCAAGAATTAGAAAAGTAACCAGATAATAAATATAGTGTGAAATATAAAAATGTATCTTTCAGAAGAAATGGCATTTGTGCACCTAAGAATAACTTGGGGTATATTTGTTAAGAGTAAAGCATGATTCATAAATGGATAATTAGTGAGTTATGATATTCAAAGTGTTTAATAACTTATATAGAAAATTTAAATGGCTAATCAGGATAGATATTTGCCAAATCTCTTTTGTAAAGTCCTGGAGATCCCCTGACATTCAAGGCAAAAGGGAGATAGATACAGAAGTAACTGCTAGATGATTACAAGGACCAATACCCAGGTGATGTGGCATTAGTCATCAGTCCAAAGACATTGTGTTTAGAGATGTGTGGAAGCAGCTTTCAGTGGCTGGTATATTACATTTCATAAGTTGATAGCCATTCCAATAAGCCAGAAGATCAACCTTGAATATGTGGACCTGCAAACAACTTCCATTAGAGACACAGATTTGGGGGTATTTTCTCTTACAGCAGCTCTGAGAACACTTGAAAATGAAGAGTCCTTGCTGTTACCAATACATTATTCAATAATGATTTTATTCAATTTATTACACATTTACTCAGATGGGAAAAAGAATGAATTTTCTTCCATGTTTATATTGTAGGGGTCTGAGTTCTAATCACTCAGATTTGTGTCTCATCCCAAGAAATGTTACAGAATTTATTGCCACTGAATTTTCAAAATGTTAGTTTTTTAAGATTATAATTCTTTTTATCTGTTGGGTTCTTTTTCTTGCATTCATTAAGAATGAGGAGAAAGAGGAAGGAAGAGTGAGAAAATTGTGTGAAGTTTATTGAAAAAAGCAGAAAAAGCTCTCAACAGTTGGTAGGTTCTCTGAAGGAAGAAGTCACTGAGGGCAGATTGTCTAGTGCCTTTCATGGGCTGTGGAAGGGAAAATTGTCATGATTGGTCCAGCAGAGGCATTTATAAATGACAGTTTTAATTGGTTAATTGGCTGAAACTTAAATCTCCAATCACAGAAGTCCTTCAAAGAAGTTGGTTGTTTGATTCTCTCAGGTCCTCTGAGACTCATCCCCAGATGGTGGACAGCACCTCTGTGCTTGCCAATTAACTTAGCCAAAAGTCTATCTGTGTGTCAATCCCCTGACTTAAGAGGTATCACTAAATTCCATTAGGAAGAGGGGGAAATGACTTCTCTGGCTACTTTAAGCTGGCAAAGGGCAATGTTAGTGATAGCAGTCAGGATTCCTCCTCTAGAGGTCTGTCAAAAGGTCCCAATAGAAGGCTGCAACCATGATTCCATATGTGGGACCATCTGGAATTTTGTAGCCTCTAGACAAGAAACAAACTAAACAAAAAGACTGAGTATGCATGGCCCAATTATAAGCAGTATAAAAAAATGGGAAGAGTAGCTAGAAGAAGATAAATCCCTATTCATATGTTAGAGAGCTCCAACAAGGTCAAGAGGAATTGTGGCCAACTTGGTTTTGAGCTTCACATTGTTTTTTTAATAAGGTCTAGATTTATTAATCATTCCACCTTGTTGGGCCACAAGGATGTCTAATACCTAATGATTTTACAAGATGACAGAATCTAATGAGATAATAGAAATCTAGCTGGCCTTGACAGCTCTTGTGGCCTCCCATTCCTATTGGACCATAAGAGTGAAGTTTAAAATGGATCTCTCTAATTGGTGAGTTAGTGATACCAACAAACCAGATGAGCCCTTGTAAATAGAGCACCACACTCTGGGTGCTCTATCTAAGAGGAGGTTGTGATGGGCAAGTCCCCCAAAATAAAAGGGACATTATAAGTCCTCACCATGTTGAACAGTTAGTTGTATTAACTAAGCAAAATCTGTTTTGCTATAAATACTATTAATGGAGATAAACAGGTGAACAATAAGATGGAAAGAACTGGCAACACATGCAACAAGACTGTTCTCAAAATAACTGTAGCTTGATGATAGGATTGAGGGAAGAAAGACTGGAGAGTAGAGCATAAAATATTTAATTATTTCATTTGAATGACAGGATTACACAGAGAGTGGGAGTGAGGGAAAGGGAGAAAGAAAGAGAGGAGAGAGAGAGAGAGAGAGAGAGAGAGAGAGAGAGATTTCCCATCCATGGATTCACTCCCTAAATGGTCGCAATGGCTGGTACTGAGCCAGGCCAAAGCGAGGAGCAAAGAACTTCATTCAGGTCACCCCACGTGGACAGCAGAGGCTCAAGCATCTGGGCTGTTGTTCACTGTTTTCCAGGCATATTAGTAGGGAGCTGGATTGGAAGCAGAGCAGCTGGGACTCTAACAGAAGGTCATATGGAAAGCTGGCATCACAGGTGGTGCCAAAAGCCACTATATTGCATTACCAGCCACTACTCATCTTTCTTTTACTTTTTATTTTTTTTTTCTTGAAATGCTCATGTATTCCAGAAAATATTTCGGCTTTGAGTGCCTCATGTGTTTTTCAATTTAGAAATCACAAAGTTGCATGCCACCGTAACACTGCTCTATTGAAATTATATACTGTGAAATTCTTTTACTTTTTCTTTTTTTTAAAGATTTATTTACTTGAAAGGAAGAGCTATACCCTCACCAGTGATTGCTGTTAAATCAGAGAGGGAAGAGATGTGAAATTCAGGACATGCTCAAGCTGACTTACCTCAAACGGTAGAGTTAGAAACATACCAGGGGATTCCAATTCAATCCCATCAAAGTGGCATGTACCAATGCCATCTCACTAGTCCCAGTGATCAATTTCTGTTCACAATTGATCATAATGAAAGGACTAAGAGTCAAAGGGATCACATAAACAAGAATAGTGTCTGCAAATACTAGCTGATAGAATAAAAAAGGGAGGGAATGAGCCAACATGGGAAGTGAGATACACAGCAGACCCATAGAATGGCAAATGTCCTAAACAGCACTCTGGCCTCAGAATCAGCCCTTAAGGCATGCAGATCCAGCTGAAAAGCCCCTGAGAGTATTTCAGGCATGGCAAACCAAGACACTCTGGGGAAAAAAAAAAAAAAAAAAAAACAAAAAAAAACCACCACACACTAAATGAAAGATCTCTGCGAGTGAGATCCCAGTGGAAAGAATGGGTCATCAAAGAAGGAGGTACCTTTCTTTGAAGGGAGGAGAGAACTTCCACTTTGACCATGGCCTTGTCTAAATATAATCAGAGTCAGTGAAATCAGGGGGCTTCCATAGCCTTGGCAGCTCATGACAAGAGCCTAGGGTGATTACTGATGCCATAAACAAGAGTGTCAATTTGTTAAGTCAACAACAGGAGTCACTGTGCACTTAAGTCCTCATGTAGGATCTTTGTCCTTAGTGTGCTGTACATTGAGATTTAATGCTATAACTAGTACTCAAACAGTATTTTTCACTTTATGTTTCTGTGTGGGAGCAAACTGTTGAAATCTTTACTTAATGTATGCTAAACTGATCTTCTGTATATAAAGAGAATCGAAAATGAATCTTGATGTGAATGGAAGGGGAGAGGGAGTGGGAAAGGGGATGGGAGGGTTGCGGTGGGAGGGACGTTATGGGGGGGAAGCCATTGTAATCCATATTCTGTACTTTGGAAATTTATATTCATTAAATAAAAGTTAAAAAATAAAAAAAAGAAAGGAAGAGCTATAGAGAGGGGGAGAGAGAGAGAGGTTTTCCGTCTGCTGGTTCACTCCCCAGGTGGCTGTAATGGCCTGAGCTGGGCCAATCTGAAGCCAGGAGATTCTTCCAGGTCTCCCACACAGGTGCAGGGGCCCAAGGATTTGGGTCATCTTCTACTGCTTTCCCAGTCCATAGCAGAGAGCTGGATTGGAAGTGGAGCACCCAGGACTCAACCCAGATTCCACATGGGGATGCTGACATTGTAGGTGGCAGCTTTATTCACCACAACACAGTGCCAGGCCCTACTCATCTTTTTTTTTTTTTTTTTTTTTTTTGACAGGCAGAGTGGACAGTGAGAGAGAGAGACAGAGAGAGAAAGGTCTTCCTTTTGCCGTTGGTTCACCCTCCAATGGCCGCCGCTGCAGCCGGCGCACCGCGCTGATCCTGGCAGGAGCCAGGAGCCAGGTGCTTTTCCTGGTCTCCCATGGGGTGCAGGGCCCAAGCACCTGGGCCATCCTCCACTGCACTCCCTGGCCATAGCAGAGAGCTGGCCTGGAAGAGGGGCAACCGGGACAGAATCCGGCGCCCCAACCGGGACTAGAACCCGGTGTGCCGGCGCCGCAAGGTGGAGGATTAGCCTATTGAGCCACGGCGCCGGCTCTCTACTCATCTTTCTTAAAGAGAAGTTTGAGTCATCTGTTGTCTTAACAGGAATAACCATCTTTCTTGGAAATGTCAAATTCATCCTCTGGGACTGAATCTGAAGCTGTCTTGTAAACCCAGACTCCACTCAGGAATGATGGATCCAAGAATGTAATCTGGAAACTTAAAGAACCACAGTGTAGGGTCCTTCCCAACATTCATCCAAAGAGGGAGAGTGAAATATAGGGACCTTTATTAACAGCCAGTCTCCTGGGATATACACAGGGCTTTCCAATTACCTGGGTTGTGTCTCTGGGAGTTTTTAAGTTTTTATTTGAAAGGCAGAGTTGCAGAGAGGCAGAGGCAGAGAGCGATAGAGAATTAGAGAGTGTGAGAGAGAGGAAAGAAAGAGATCTTCCTTCCACTGGTTCACTTCCCAGATGGCTGCAATGGCCAGAACTGTGACTATCTGAAGCTAAGAGCCAGGAGCTTTCTCCAGATCTCTAATGTGGGTGCAGGGGCCCAAGAGCCATCTTCCACAGCTTTCCCAAGCCATAGCAGAGAACTGAATTGGAAATGGAACAACCAGGTTTCAAATGGGTGTCCAAATGGGATTCTGGTACTGCTGGTGGCAACTTTAAAGGCTACACCTTAGTGCTGCACCTCTGGAAGTTTTTGAATGGTTTGTTGGAATTTGTCAAATGCTGTGATGGATCTGATCATATATGAGGTCTCATTTTCCATTTGGAGAGGATTAGTAACGAAAGGATGACTGTATGGAGTTTTAAAAGTGTGCAGACCTAACTTGGAGAGGATATTTATGATCTACACTATAATTAAGAGCAGGAGAGAGATCCAAGTAAGGAGAATTTATTGATGTGTCTGTTGAAATGTCATTAGCCTTTTCTATAACATCCCTGATGATTGTGGCATTCAAGCAAAATGGAGATGATGTTGTGCACCTAGCACTTTATAGAATGATGACTACATTGAAAGAGGGGCCATTATCACTTTATAGGCTCTTAGGAAGTCCAAAATTAGGGACTATTCCAAAAGATCAGCATCTTTCTTACTTCAGTAAACTTATCAGCTCTACAAGGGAGGCTTCTACCTAACTACCCATAACAAGAGCTCCTGGATATTTCTTGTTTTATGCATGTCAGTAAAATCTGGTTGTCCATCCTGCCCTAGATAGCTTCCTTTTATTTGTACTCAGGGAATTTGATTTAAGGAGTTTTTCCTAAGACAAAGATCACAGCCCTCACACCTTTTTTTAAAAAGATTTATTTGTTTATTTGAAAGGCAGAGCAACAGAGAGGCAGAGGCAGACAGAGAGAGAGAGAGAGAGGTCTTCCATCTGCTGGTTCACTCCCCAGAAGGCCGCAAGGGCTGCAGTTATGCAGATCTAAATCCAGCAGCCAGAAGCTTCCTCAGGGTCTCCCATGCAGTTGCAAGGGCCTAAGGAATCGGGCCATCTTCCACTGCTTTCCCAGGCCACAGCAAAGAGCTGGATGGGATGTGGAACAGCAGCTTCATCCGCTATGCCACAGCACCACCCCCAACCACCACACACACACCTAGTTTTAAAGTCCTGAGGAGGTCTTTTCCTCCCCAGGTGGAAAGTTTTGGGGGACGTTTTAAGTGCTCTGGTAGGAGGATGGAAATTGGATCCTCCCTTCTTCAGATCTGAAGCCATCCCCTGGACTAGAGACTATAATCTCTAGAAAGTCTACACTGGGTCTCTTTACCAGAACGTTGTAGGGTTTTTTTGTTTTTTGTTTTTGTTTGTTTTTTGTTTTTTGTTTTTTTTTTACCAAATTGAGGGAACCTCTAACGGCCAGAGGGAGGGAGTCTCCTTCGCTGCTTATCTGACTGCAAAATCTGCCAATTGATTTTTCTCAGCCATTTAATTGGGCACTGTCTGGTGTCCATTAAAATGTAAAATTGGTGCTTCCCAGGGAAGGAACACTTATATCTGATAGGGAGCCCATTTGAGGTAAAGAAGTGCCTTTCTTTCCAAACAACCATATGACCGTACAGAATAATGGAGAAATACTTAGTAGAATCAGTATATCTACCCTTTTATCCATGCTCAGCTTACAAACTTCCAGTTACCAACTTTGCCAATTGAGCACTCAGGCCACAAAAAAAAAAAAAAAAAAAAAAAAGAACCTAAGATGACTTCATTTAAGATGACTACATCATATCCAGCCTATCAAGTTCCTTGTTCAACAAAGGAGTTGCCATCTATGAGGAAAACCTAGCCCAGATTTTCTCTGGCTATATATGTCTGTAGAATTACATGTTCACAGTCATGTTTAGTTCCCTCCATCTCTTCTGGAAGAATAGTCATGGGATTAAAAGTGGAGCAATTGTTGAACTGCAGGACCCTCCAGCAGTAATGGCAGATATTTTTTCTGTATTTTATTTATTTACTAATTTGACTTATTTATATAAATAAAAGAGATTTCATGTATTTCACATGAATACAATTCTAAACACATAATTTAATAGCTGATTATTTATTAACTAGAGATTTCCTTTTCAAGTTAGCAACCCTATCACATTACAGGGAGCATACACTATAAGGTGTCATCTCAAGGTCAACTGGTTTCCTTAGGAATGAGGAAGACGCGTTCTTTGGTAGGATTCCAGGTAGACTGTTGAACTGGTCCCTTAAACCCTCCTAAAGTCATCCGTTTCAACTCTGTAATGTATAAATCAAAGGCTTTACTTATTGACAGGCTTAAAGCTGGAGTCTTGAGTAAAGCCTGTGTAAATTGGACAAAGGTGTGTTGGGCCTCTGGATCCTGTGTAAAAATATATTTCCCTGCTATCTTTTATCAGTTGATACAAATCATATGCTATTTTCTCATGTCTGATGATAAAGAGTTGACAGAGTCTTGTGACCCCCAGGAAGCCTCTAACCTGTTTAAGAGTTTTAGCACATGAAAAGATGTCTGTGGGGTTGAGTCTATATTCTTGAAGTGCACAAATCCCTTCAGAGAAGCATCTATACTTAACAGAGGTTGACAGAGGTGGAATTTAAACTTTGAGACCTTGTTGCCTCTCTCTGTCAGAATATTCCTTCCTTCTTGGGAAAGTTCAATTGTAGAGGCGGATGTCATCTACATACTGTAGCACAATGGCTTATGGATGGAAAAAACTCAAAACAGGTCTTTGGACCTGGAGGCTGTCCCAGAATCTCTAACAACACAGTGCATACAACTATATAGACTGAGGCGAATTCCGTTCCAGAATTTGAGACAGTACATTATAATATTAGGGATGACCAACTTAATGGGAACCAGGACCTCATTAATGAGATGTTGATCCGTTACTAGTCTCTATTCCCCATTACATTTTTGGACTCCAAATATTGGAGTGTTACAGAGACTATTATATGACTTTGAAAGCCTTTGTGACTTTAAATTGCCTATTATGTCTTTTAACCCTTGCCAAGTTATTGGATTTAAGGGATATTGCTTTTGATGGGGAAAAGAAGAGAGATCCTTAAGATGATTCCATACTGGTTGGGCCGTTTTTGATCATCCAATCCTCCCCTTGGTTGTCCAAATCCCTGGATTAATATCTGGCTCAACTAGGGGAAGTCATAAGGATACTCCTGGGGCCATGAGAATAGTAGTTCCCATCCAGACAAAGAGATCTCTCCCTAGAAGGGAAAATGAGATCTCCAATATTATCTGAAAGGCATCTGTAAAACAACAAATTTTCCCAGTTATAATATAGGGGCTTAGTGAAATATCTAACTATGTGTCTTTCTGAGACACCGCTCACAGTCATACCTAAGGGAGAAGGGAGACTCAGATTTGAAAGGACAGAAAATATAGCTCAAGTATCCAGAAAGAAGTCAACTTTTTCCATTTGTTGGTTAGGACAACCCAGGACTCTTGATTGCTAATAGCCTGGGTGGTAGGAATCTGAAGAATAAGTCCCAGGCCCCTTCAGTCCTGACGGGTCATCCAAGAAAAGAGTGCAACCCCAGAGGCCCCTTGCTTAACCCTCCAATGATCCCCAGTGGAACTAGGACAGGGCTGTGGAGGTTTTCTCTGGAAATTGGAATGTAGACATTCCTTATTAAAGTGTCGTGGCTGAACACAGGCATAGCACTTAGGAGAATCCTGCAGACCCTCAGGTTCATGGGGCCAATGCTGCTACCAGGCCTGTGATTTTTTTCTTATCTTATCTCAATCTTGTTTCTCCTCCTGGTATTGATTGTACAAGACCAATGTAGTAGGATAGGAATTTGTTTTGATGAAAGCTTATCTCTGTCTTTCTAGAAATGCTCCAAGATTCTCCCCAAAACCGTGGTCTATCATAGATAGCTTTGACTAATTTAAGGGCTTGGTCTTGGTCCTCAATACTTTAAGACTTGAGCAATGAAGTGAAATGAAGTGCTTTTATTGGATAGCCATATTATAGAATATAAAGTTATCAAGTCTTATAAAGTATTATAAAGTTCTCAGATTTTATACTTTTTACAAGCTAACAAATTCTCTTGTCACCATTTCATGGATTCTAGCAGAAGATATAACACTCCTGGGTGAGGTACAAATGACTTTATTACTCATAAGAATTCTACTAATCAGAATATCAGTATTTACTTGAACCAGTTTCTCAAACTCTATTTCCCAAAGATTGAGCCAAGGAGAGACAGACAAGGCTTGTCTATGGAGTTTTGTTAACAGGAAAAAATCTCTGAGTTTAGGGAACTTAATTATGTAACTGGCAGTCAGCAGGTCTGTCCTTTGACCCAGAGACAGACATAATTTTCCTTTACTGGACAGTAAACAAATATGTCATTTCTGTTGGAGGTTGGCATTATTGCCATTTGTCAAGGCTGTTCACTAGGCAAACATTGATAGTAGTCCAGACCAACATGAGCAAAAGTTAGAGATCCAAAACTCATAGCCTTTTACAAGTATCTGCCGGTTTCTTTGTTATCTTGATTTCTGCAAAATTTCTTCATAAACATTTTTCTCCATCCCCTAGTCTGATTAATCTGACAGGTAGTAGGTGGGACTAAATCTTTTTGTTTCCTTCATTTAAAGTATGCTATTATTGGTACAGCCTCAAGCTGCAGGATGAGACTTCCCTGAAGGTTTCAACTATATATGTATATCCTGGTCTTAACCATTTAAACAAATCCCATAAGTCATAAGGTATACCTTGGGAATATATATTGTTTTCTCTTTAGGTTTATGAATTGATCATTCATGTGGCTGGGTGCATTAATTCAGTACAAGAGGATGCATTACCTCCAAAGATAGCATATTTGTGTTTGAAAAGGAATTTTGATGCATTCTAAATCCAAAACAGATCTGAAAGTCTTCCAGGGCCAGAAGAGCATTTCCTTAAATATGTGAAAGTGTCCCTAATCCAACTCTAATGAGTAAGTCACCATGTTTTCAGAAAAAAGGAAAGTTAATACCTGGCTCGTGTTCAGGAAATCCAGTTTAATAGTTCCCAATTAGAGTTCCAAAATTAGATTAAATAATTAACCCCTTAGTTTTAGGGTTTTTTAAGATTTTATTTATTTATTTATTTGAGAAGTAGATTCATAGACAGAGAGAGGGGGAGACAGAGAGAAAGGTTTTCTATCAGCTTCATTCGCCAAATGGCTGCAGTGGCTGGTGCTGAGCCTATCTGAAGCCAGGAGCCAGAAGCTCCCATATGGATGCAGGGGTACATTTACTTGGGCCATCTTCCACTGCTTTCCCAGGCCTAAAGATTTAGGTTTTTAACTAAACTAACGGTTTAGGTTTTTAAAGGTTAGGTTTTTAATTAAATAGATTCAGATCAATCTATACTGTATTCATCTTGTCAACCAAATGATAGTTACAGAAATGACCACACTGCCAGAGAGTACGCCTATGTTGAGAAGTTGTTTGAGAAAAATTTGGATCTCCCATCTAAGTACTAACCAGACCCGACCCTGCTTAGCTTCCGAGATCAAACGAGATCAGACACGTTCAGAGTGGTATGGCCATAGAACTCTGTAATCAACACACATTTATTCTTAGGTGTTGAAATTTAACTGAAAAGTGATCCCTGTTAAATATAAGAGTGGGAATAAGAGAGAGAGGAGATGTACAATTTGGGACAAGCTTAATCAGACTTGCCCCAAATGGTGGAGTTAGAAATGTGCCAGGGGATTCCAATACAATCCCATCAAGATTGCGTGTATCAATGCCATCCCACTAGTCCAAATGATCAATTTCAGTTCACAATTGATCACACTGATAGGTCTAAGAGTCAAAGGGATCACACAAACAAGACTAGTGTCTGTGAATACTAACTGATAGAATTAAAAAGGGCGAGAACGATCCAACAGGGGAAGCGGGATACACAGGAGACTCATAGAATGGCAGATGTCCTAAATAGCACTCTGGCCTCAGAATCAGCCCTTAAAGCACTCGGATCTGGCTGAAGAGCCCATGAGAGAATTTTAGGCATGGAAAGCCAAGACACTCTGGAAAAACAAAACAAAACAAAACAAAACAAAAAAACAACACCTAAATGAAAGGTCTCTGCAAGTGTGATCCCGTAGACAGAACAGGTCATCAAAGAAGGAGGTACCTTTCTCTGAAGGGAGGAGAGAACTTCCACTTTGACTATGACCTTGTCTAAATAACATCGAAGTCAGCGAACTCAAGAGGCGTCCATAGCCTTGGCAACTCATGACTAGAGCCTAGGGAGATTACTGACGCCATAAACAAGAGTGTCAAATTGTTAAGCCAACACCAGTAGTCACTGTGTACTTACTCCTTATGTAGGATCTTTGTCCTTAATGTGTTGTCCAATGTGAAGTAATGCTATAACTAGTACCCAAACATGTTCTGTGTGGGTGCAAAGTGATGAAATCTTTTCTTAATATATACTAAATTAATATTTTGCATATAAAGATGATTGAAAATGAATCTTGATGTGAATGGAATGGGAGAGGGAGGAGGAGATGGGAGGGGTGTGGGTGGGAGGGAAGTTATGGGGTGAAAAGCCATTGTAATCCATAAACTGTACTTTGAAAAATTATATTTACTAAATAAAAGTTTTAAAAAAAGAAAAATTTGGATCAAGGATCATCATTTGCAGTTTTCCTTAGATTTCTCTAGAAGATTAACAGTGATCGAATTGGGGACAGAGATATCTAATGGGACTAGCTAATTCATCAATCAATGAAGTTGGAAATTCTTGCAATAGATTGGAAAAGAAACATAGAAATGGTTCTTTTGTGAAAAAGTCTGTAAATGCAGTTATGAAAGAAAGATCGTCAATGTCCTTGCCTTCACACAATTCTGGGAATCTAGTATATCTCTGAACTTGTACATTAGGTACCTGGATGTTACTATTTACATATGTATTTATATAAAGGGAACAGATTCCATTTATTTCATATATTCTGTTTTAAGGACATACTGATACTTCCCACACTGCCTCCCTCTCCCTTTCTTACTTTTCTTTTAATACTTTCTATCCACTTCTACACAATCCATATGCAGTATTGGTGAAAATACAATTTTATCTATTTTTAGTTTTTAAAAAGTATTATTATTTATTTGAGAGAGATGGATAATCAGAACTCCCATCCACTGCTTTACCCTCAAGCCTAGAGCCAGTATACAAGAACATGATCCATGTTTCCATGTAGTAGCAGGAACCCAATTGTTGTGGAATGAGAAAGGTGGTGGAATGAGAAGGCCATGCCAAGATGGCCACTGGCAAGCGAGTGTCAGTTACTTAGGAATGGCTTCAGAAACCCCCTGGGAAATGCCCTGAGAAACCACCTAGCAACAGAGCCTGTCTGGCAGCAGGCTGTGATTGGTTAGGGCATAAACTGCCCCTTGATCAGATTGGCTGCCTTGGCTATTTAAGCCACTGTAACAACTGAAATAAACCAGTCTGCGGGCTACTCGCCTCTGGCCTGCTTTCACCCGACTCCCGGGGTCTGTGTGGTGACTCCATGCCTCTTGCCCCCACCACACTCCTCCTCTCAGAACTAATCCACCACAACACCCAATGACTGAGCCATTACCACTACCACTACCTCCCAGAGTCTGCATTTTCAGGAAGCTATAATCACGGGCTAGAATGGTAACTGAACTCAAGTATTCCATTATGATACATACACATCTTAGCCACAATTATAAATTGCCATTCTAACTTTAGAAATATCATAAGCATAATATTTTTGCATTCAGATCTTCTGTTTTGATGGATCAAGTGTAGGAAGGACAATGAATTTCTATAGAACTTATAGAGAGTGATAGTCATCCCTACTTGGAAATTCATGATCAGCTGTAGTTGTCACTATCTTCATGATCTAGGACTCTGTCAAATTAACATGGGTATATAGGTAACTGAGTCAGAATTAAGTCAGATTCCCTAGGCTCCATTTATTCTTGGAAGCCTCAGGATACAACTGATTCAGGGCAACCTCCCATTGCCATAAGTTTCTTTATTTTGAGACATGAGTTTCAACAACTTTGGAGAGTCACAATTGTTGTGTGTCATGCCGGCTTCAACATTGAAAACAAAAAATTTTGTGCCAGTCTACAATGGTGGATGTGTCATGCCCAGTACAATGATGGATACAGGAAATTATGAAGACAATTTCAGGAGTTCATGCTTAAGAAGATTGCTTCCAATTGTTCTTATCAGAAAATAGTTCCTTATTATGAACATTTAAATTGCTTACTCAGATCAGTGGTCATGACTTTCTTTGAGAGTTTCTGATCTCTGAAAGGGGTACTTTTAAAATTCCAGCCTGAAATTTCCAAAATATCAAATCCAACCAAGATATTATGAAAAAGCCTAAGAGGGAGTAGTGGAGAACGTCATTATTTTTAGCATAGTGGATTGTAAATAAACATGTACTTAGCTTCAGAGGGATCTACTCTCTCCATATCCCAAGTATGTTCACCTGGAGAAGATAGCTCAGAACAAATGCAATCAGATGTACAGATCTTGCAATAATAGTAATCAACGATTTAACTACTTTGAGAACAGGAGCTATTGTTGGTTTGCATGATTGACCTGTGAGGATTTTTTTTTATATACAAGATGACCAGAGGAAATAATAAATTATAGATTTTTTCCTCTAATTAGAGCAATGACAAGTGGACATGATTTATTTTCCAACAGAAATACTGCAGATACTGAATATAGTTTTGAAATATAACTTGGGACATGCTCAAGCTGACTTGCCCCAAATGGTAGAGTTAGAAACATACCAGGGGACTCCAATTCAATCCCATCAAGGTGGCATGTACCAATGCCATCTCACTATTCCAAGTGATCAATTTCAGTTCACAATTGATCATAATGAAAGGACTAAGAGTCAAAGGGAGCACATAAACAAGTCTAGTACCTGCTAACACTAACCGATAGAATAAATAAAGGGGAGAGTGATCCAACATGGGAAGTGAGATACTCAGCAGACTCATAGAACGGCAGATGTCCTTAATAGCACTCTGGCCTCAGAATCAGCCCTAAAGGCATTCGGATCTGGCTGAAAAGCCCACGAGAGTATTTCAGGCATGGAAAGCCAAGACACTCTGGCAAAAGATCTCTGTGAGTGAGATCCCAGTGGAAAGAACAGGTCATCAAAGAAGGAGGTACCTTTCTCTGAAGGGAGGAGAGAACTTTCACTTTGACTATGACCTTGTCTAAACAAGATAAGAGTCAGAGAACTCAGAGGGCTTCCATAGCCTTGGAAACTCATGACTGGAGCATTAGGGAGATTACTGATGCCATAGACAGGAGTGTCAATTGGTAAAGTCAACAACAGGAGTCACTGTGCACTTACTCCTCATGTAGGATCTCTGTCCTTAATGTGCTGTGCATTGAGATTTAATGCTATAACGAGTACTCAAACAATATATTTCACTTTGTGTTTCTATGGGGGTGCAAACTGTTGAAATCTTTACTTAATGCATGCTAAACTGATCCTCTGTTAAAAAAAAAAAAAAGAAATTATCAATTCCCAACTTGACTCTCACTGGGATTAAACATGACAATAGGTCTGCTCTGATTTCATCATCATTTAAAAAAAATCATCTATTATTTTTCACTTTATGTTTCTGTGTGGGAGCAAACTGTTGAAATCCTTACTTAATGTATACTAAGCTGATCTTCTGTATATTAAGATAATCAAAAATGAATCTTGATGTGAATGGAAGGGGAGAGGGAGTGGGAAAGGGGAGGGTTGTGGGTGGGAGGGACGGTATGGGGGGGAAGCCATTGTAATCCATAAGTCGTACTTTGGAAATTTATATTCATTAAATAAAAGTTTAAAAATATATGTAATAGTTTTGAAATAAATATATATATATATATGAAATCTGAAAGAAAAATATATTTCCCAGAATTTGCCATGTATTCGTTATCTTTGCCTATTCATTGCATAACTTATTTTGTGCAGACATAATGTCCCAGGTCTTCTAAGTTCACAGGCAATTGGAAGCTGATAGTAATTATGGTGACACACTTTCTCCCTTCACAATGCATTCAAAATTCTGAGCACATTCACGCTCTTCCTTACATAGTTTGTAAATTTGCTTGCTATTTTCTCACAATTCTGGGGCATGATATTGAAGTGAATCCTGTACTAAGTTCCTTTTGATGACTCTCTCTGTGATTTGGAGGTGTTTCTCTCTTGTTAGCACCTTTGGCACTATCTTCTGAGGATGTGGGACACCAGAGTCTCCTTCTGTTTCCACATTTCCTCCTCTCGCAACTAAATTTGTCAAGTTAGATAAGAAGCCACTCTTAGAGGCTAACTCAAGTTTAATTAACTTTAAAAAACCCTATCTCTAAAAACAGTCACATTCTGAGGACTACAGGATAAAGACTTCAACATGTGAATTGTAGAGAAATATAACTTAGCTTCTCCACCTGGTTTTTTAATAGCCATATTCTAAAATGTTCATCTCATCAGGGCTACACTTTGAAAAGATAATGTGTCAGGGAAGTGTCCATAACTACAATAATATGGATTCAGTGACAGATGAATTGAGAAGCCATGAGTCAGGATATCTAGCAAATGTAGGCTTTCCCCATCTGCATCATCCTCAGGGACTAGAGACTGTGTGATCTTCTGGTAATAAAGCATAGATATACAGCCCAGTGTAGGGAATTCTATAGGGTAAGCATAACATCAACTAATCCACTCAGTTTCAAATCTGGGTGCAAGGCTGTCTGGATTGCTTTCTAGCTCTTTTCAAGAGCTGTGCAGAAATACAGATGTCTTAGGAATTGAAGTTTTAGTTTCACAGGAATGAAAATGGTGATGTCACTCTCAGGGAAGGATATGTTGTGACCCTGGTCCCACAAAGCACAAAGAAGAAAAGTCCAAACCAGGTCTTTTAAATCAAATTATAAAAGTGCATTTGGGCTGGCGCTGTGATGTAGTGGGTAAACGGCTGCCTGCAGCGCCAAGCATCTCGTATAAGCGCCAGTTCGAGTCCCACCTGCTCCACTTCTGATCCATCTCTCTGCTATGATCTGGGAAAGGAGTGGAAGATGGAGCAAGTCCTTGGGCCCCTGCACCAGCATGGGAGACCCAGAAGAAGGTCCTGTCTCCTGGCTTTGGATCAGCACAGCTCCAGCCATTATGTCCAATTGGGGAGTGAACCAGAGAAGGGAAGACATCTCTCTCTCTCTGCCTTTCCTTCTCTCTCTGTGTAACTCTGACTTTCAAATAAATAAATAAATCTTTAAAAACAAACAAACAATAAAGTGCATCAGAAAGTGTTTGATTCAGTTTATTATGCACATATAGCATGAAAGGAGAGTTACAGTTACAAGCTTGCTCTCTCTACCACACCTCAAAGGATAACATTGAAACTAAGGGAATCAGATGACTACAGTGGGAGCTGTGGAAACCTCTTCTCATAGTCAGTTCTCTACTTTGATACAGGTTAAGAGCTTTATAGCCTGCAGCTATATTCTCAGGTGCAGGGGGAAATTTTTCTTCTAAACCATGGAGACAAAGAGGAACTATTTCATGATAACCTCTGATAGAAAAAAAGGATGAACTAGAGATGGCTTTGTGGCTTTCCTTCCTACCCCATTCAGGGAGGATCAAAATGCATCCTTAGATAACAATGATTTAAATTTTTGTCCATATAATCAATATGGATACACGCAAGGTCATCACAGCATCATTCCCCTAGAGATCCCTCCATCTTATTGTGTTTGGAAGCCAAAGTGAAGCCTTAGAGACATTTTCAAACAGTCATACTCCTTTATTATAGTTATGATAACTCAAGTAAATACTAAGTCATCATACCCCTGATGCATATGCAGAAGAAATTATTTCTGGGTACTGATTTGAATTGCAACATAAAAAATGAATATTGTGCATAGAAAATTTGATCCTCAGGTCACAAAATAACTAATTTTAAGAAAAAATCAAGTGTAAGTTTGAAAACAAATGTTTATTAACAAAGATGGTCTATTACTTCTCTCTTTCATCTCACTGTAACATTACTGTCAGGAATTCGATCATGCTGCGGTAAATTTTTGGATTCTTTATTTAAAAATACAAGTTATAACAGACGTTTTAAGTTTCAAAAACCAAAGTCCCTTTAAAGTCATTCTTCATTAAATTATTAAGTGTTGGCAAAAAGTTTGAGCAATATCATTAACAGCGGTATCTGTGGATTGTTTTTCCCCTTCATGTAAATCATAGCAAATTGTAATGATGCTGTAGGTCACACAGGGTGTCTGGAGGGTAGAACTTTGAAAGCAACCAAGGAATTTTTATGGATGGAAAAGTGCTGTTCTACATTTCATTCTAAAATGAAAAAACACAAGATTGGCATCATCATACTGAGACTAAAATAGACTCATTCAACAAAATGTCTTTCCAGTTGTGGCATGTGTTTTATCTGATTTTTCAAAATGTAAAAAACTTAATCTTCTTTACTGTCATAACAGCTTGCAATTTTGAAAATACATATTCACACAGATAATTAATGTCATTAACCAGATGATCATATCATTTGAGTTCATCCCCTTTGCAAGCTAAGAAAAAAAGTACATCATATCATAGTACCTTTTTTACTGAAACATTGCAGAATAGACTATTTTAATGAGCTATATTGCTCAAGAGATACGAAAATAGAGTACTAAGAGTCAGCCTGGGAATACACAATGAGGTTTAGTCACATTGCTTATTCAACATCATACCCCATGGCTTCTAACTAAATCTGTACTATATTTGTCATTAACAGCAGAACAAGCACACAGTAGAAAAAGAAGAGAATCATTAAACAGTTGGAAGAGATTGGTATTGACCATCTAATACACAGATTTGTAATAAGAGAGGCAAAAATCAAGAGATCTGCAATGAGGCCCAGTGAAGTGATAGAAGAAAGCACTAGATATTCTACTCATACATGTTCTGTTACATTTTTAGTTTATTTTTTCACTTTCCAATGTATGTACTTATTATTAGTCCATGAATATAATTGTGCCTTGAATCATCAAACATGTACATAATTTAGAAAGATACAGTTTATGTTCACTGGGTATACTGAATTATCTTTGCACATTAAAATGAAAAACTAAATAAATTTAGGAAACTTCTGCTAGGCTAATCATTAAGTCATTATTCATTTTGTGCTGGGAGAGAAAATGTAAACAAAATCATACTACTTATACTACAGATGATTATGTAGTCAAAATAATCAAATATTTAAAATAATTAAATATTTTTAAAATTTTAAGGAGAGGAAAATGCCTAATTTGTGGCTAATTTGACCTAATTTGAACCTTAAACATTGAATACATGTAACAAATTATCACACTGTTTGCCATCAATATGTACAATTAAAATAATTATGAAACATTCAGTGGTCCAAAAAATATATTGGTTATAACCAAGGAACTCAAAAGCCAATTGTGTTTTTTTGTTTTTGATTCTATTTTTGTGTTTTTGTTTTAGACAACAATACACTTATGGTATTTCATCAAAGTCAACTTTCAAAATTAATTTCCTATTGTACAATAACAAATTATCACAAATATTATACTTGATTTTAGCCAAAAGGCCAAGAAGTGATAAATTATCAAAATTTGGTGGCTTGAATCAACACATTCTGTAATTGTAGGCTTTTACTCCTTTGTGGGTCAGATGATCCCACTGGTGCTGGGTTCTCTGGATCCTCCAATTCCTTGATTTCCCAGGATTCTGCTCCTTGAGTCATCTCTCTCTTCCTCTGCCTTCACAGCTAGAAGTGTTACATCTTCACATATCATTATCTGGCTCTCTGCTCCATCGATTACTTTGCCTTCTGTCTAAACGTCACCTATGTGATTACAGTGATCCCATCTGAATAATCCAGGATAATCTTCTCATCTCTAGTTCTTTAGCGTGATCACATCTGCAAATTCCATTCTGTTATATTAGGTTACATTCACAGAGTTTGGGAGGTAAAGCATAAATAACATCTCTCTTTGGTGGCCATTATTCAAAGACTATTTTAAGCTGTTAAAATCTTCCCAATAAAAATACTTTTATTATGTCCTGCCATGCACTCAAAAAAAAATCTGCTTTATTCTGTTCAAAAATCTCCTTTGACAATGATTATATACAAATATGTATATATATATATGTATATTACACAAATATATATACATGCATGTGCATATTTGGCTTGATCCTATTTTTTGTTCTTCAAAATTCACAAGAAGAATCTTTGAAATCTATGAAAAAAATTTTAAATGGTGTAAAATATACTCAATTTTCAATTTAAATATACAAGAATAGTCACAGATATGTGTTTCAAATAAAAACAGTAAGGTTATATATGCCAATAGTCTGTATCTGTCAGTTAAATTAAAAGAGATAAGCAAAACATTAGTCTAAAATTTGTTTGTATTTATTTGAAAGAGAACAGAGAAAAATGTCTTTCACCTATTTGTTTATTCTCTGGAAAGCCACAACAACCAGGATTGGGCCAGGCCAACACCTGGAGCTAGGAACTCCATCTGGGTCTCCCATACAAATTACCCGGATCCAAGCACTTGAGCCATCATCTGTTGCCTCCCAGGTTGCACATCTGCAGCAAACTTGATTGGAAGTGGAGGCAGACTTAATTCCAGGCACTTCACTACAAGATTAAGACATCAAAAGGTGAACCATAACCCTCTGTACCACAACACGAGCTCCAACAAAAATTTTAACATGATAAAATCCTGTACTGAATTTTCTTTTTTTTGTGTGTGTGTGTGTGTGTTTTTAACTTTTATTTAATGAATATAAATTTCCAAAGTACGACTTATGGATTACAATGGCTTCCCCCCCATACCGTCTCTCCCACCCACAACCCTCCCCTTTCCCACTCCCTCTCCCCTTCCATTCACATCAAGATTCATTTTCGATTATCTTAATATACAGAAGATCAGCTTAGTATACATTAAGTATGGATTTCAACAGTTTGCTCCCACACAGAAACATAAAGTGAAAAATAATAGATGATTTTTTTTAAAATGATGATGAAATCAGAGCAGACCTATTGTCATGTTTAATCCCAGTGAGAGTCAAGTTGGGAATTGATAATTGCTTTTTTTTTTTTTTTACAGAGGATCAGTTTAGTATGCATTAAGTAAGGATTTCAACAGTTTGCACCCCCATAGAAACACAAAGTGAAATATATTGTTTGAGTACTCATTATAGCATTAAATCTCAATGTACAGCACATAAGGATAGAGATCCTACATGAGGAGTAAGTGCACAGTGACTCCTGTTGTTGACTTTACCAATTGACACTCCTGTCTATGGCATCAGTAATCTCCCTATGCTCCAGTCATGAGTTTCCAAGGCTATGGAAGCCCTCTGAGTTCTCCGACTCTTATCTTGTTTAGACAAGGTCATAGTCAAAGTGGAGGTTCTCTCCTCCCTTCAGAGAAAGGTACCTCCTTCTTTGAAGACCTGTTCTTTCCACTGGGATCTCACTCACAGAGATCTTTTGCCAGAATGTCTTGGCTTTCCATGCCTGAAATACTCTCATGAGCTTTTCAGCCAGCTCCGAATGCCTTTAGGGCTGATTCTGAGGCCAGAGTGCTATTTAGGACATCTGCCATTCTATGAGTCTGCTGAGTATCTCACTTCCCATGTTGGATCACTCTCCCCTTTATTTACTCCATCGGTTAGCGTTAGCAGGTACTAGACTTGTCTATGTGCTCCCTTTGACTCCCAGTCCCTCCACCATGACCAACTGTGAACTGAAACTGATCACCTGGAACAGTGAGATGGCATTGGTACATGCCACCTCGATGGGATTGAATTGGAATCCCCTGAATTTTCTTTGTAGGGAAGTTGGATTCCAAGACACACTCAAAATTCATAACCAACAACTGCAGTTCTGAATGCTGGAGAAGTGCTAAATATATCTGTAGAACTTAAGTTCAACCCAGGCCATAGATTGCGTAGTCACTGAAACTATCTGCTCTTCTAAGAAGAACCTCTTTGGGCTCTGATTCTACCCTCTACTCCAAATGCATTCCTTTCTTAGGAAAACTCCACATATTTCATCATTGGCAATGACTCAGGATAAACCTTAAGTTATACATCTTTGAAGCTGAAAAATGAAGAGAAAATTCAGAAAAAAAAAATCCATGGAAGTCTTCTTTTGGGAGGGGAGGTAGGTTATTGGTTTATATGAAAGAGTGACAAGAGACAGAGAGAAATCATCCATCAATTGATTCACTCCCCAAATGCAGGCATGGGCAGGGCTGGGCCAAGCCAAAGCCAGAAGCCTAGAACTCCAGCCAGATCTCCCACTTGGGCCACCATCTGCTGCTTTCCCTGGTACATGAGTTGAATCAGAAGCAGAGCAATCTGGATTTGAACCGTCACTCTGGTATGGAAGGCAGGTGTTGCAGGTGGCAGTTTAGTTTGGTGCACTACAATGCCAGCTCCCCAAATGGCAGTCCTTAAAGATGCAATTTTCACCCATGCATTCTATCCAGTTTCTTAAATGTAGCCTATCAAATATCTAAGAATTAGTATTGTTAGGTTCACATGGATAGATACAGTTTGAGAGATATAGGTATAAAAATGTAGATAGGTATAATGCTTATGAATATACTTAAGGCAATGTGCAAATGTTTTCAGCTCAAACAAAAAGATGGAAACTATAGCATTTGTATCTTGTTCCTTTGTGTATTAATTTACAATCAGAATAAATTCAATATAACCTGTATTAGTGCAGCTCGCTCTGTGTACCTGGCATCATGCTAAGAGATAATGAGCACAACCCCATCTCAAAGAGTTCCCAGTCCAGCTGAGAGAAAGCCACACTGGTAAACAATCATAATACAAAGGAGAATATAATAACTGCAATGATAAAGATACAAAAGTGCAGAAAATTTTTCTGAACTGAAATTTGAGATCGAAATAGAAAAACAATTATCCTTTTTCACTAATTCTTGTAATGAAACAATGCAGCAAGAAGTTTTTAAAATTATTGCTTTGCTACTTGCTAAGTGTTTAGGGCTCATAAAAAGCATGAGAAGTTTATGTAAATTCTAAATTAGAGAATGAGTCATAATGGAAGGGTTTTCAATGCTGGTAAAGAATCAGAAACAGGCAAAATAGGAGGAGAAGGAAGCGAAGGAGGCAGAAGAGTAGGAGGTGAAAAAAAAAGATTAGGAAAGAGGCAAACGAGGAGCAGAAACAGAAGAGGAAAGGGAAGCAGGAAATAGGGAAGAAAGAAGGCTGGGGAGAGGAAGCAGGAAAAGCAGCAGCAGGAGCAGGAGGACTGGTGCAAAGTGAGGCAGGGTCTAGGGTTTTGCCAAAGACGTAACCAACTGACAAATTCTAAAAGTACCATTCAGTGAGATTTCTAGACTGGACTGTAAGCTGGGTACGTTTTGCTAATTCATTTGTATGATACTTCTTCCAGTCTTAAACTAATACTCTTTCTTAATGTCTCTGTTTTTGTCTATGGTCTATCTTCAGGAAAATTTCAAAGCGTGTATAAGATCATCTGTGGTTTTGCTTACGAGAAAATGCCTTTTATTTTCACATGTAAAAGAAAGTTTCGGTAGTTATAAAAATTTGATAATTTTGAAATTATGGCCAATATAATTTTCATTTCCTTGGAGAATTTATTTTTATGTTTTTCTTATTGTCATAATAAGCTCTCAATAGTATTAACAGTATTAACCATGAGCTTTAAGAAATGGTTTTTTTAGTTTAGTGCATTTACTTCTTTTGAAAAATATTTAGGCTTATGCCATCATCACCCCATTTTAAAATAAGAAGACTGAATCACAAAGAGTATATTTACTTTACATAATGTAACTTTTAAAAGATTTATTTATTTATTTGAAAGGCAGAGTTAGAGATGCAGAGACCAAGAGAGAGAGAGAGAGAGAGAGAGAAACAGAGAGAGATTTCTTCCATCTGCTTGTTCACTGCCCAAATGGCCTCAATGGCTAGAGCTGGGCTGATATGGTGTCAGGATCCCTGGAGCTTCTTCTGGATCGCCCATGTGAGCACTGGGGCCCAAGGACTTGGGTTATCTTCTATTGCTTTCCCAGGCACATTGACAGAGCTGGATAGGAAGTGGAGCAGTTGGGACTCAAACAAATTCCCATAGAGGATGCCGGCACTGCAGGCAGTGGCTTTACTCACTATGCCACAGCCCTGGTCCCTACATAATGTCATTTTTTAAAAGATTTACTGCATTTACTTGAGAATAAGGGTGACAGAGTGGAGGAGAGACAGAGAAAAATAGATATTCCATCCATTGGTTCACTCCACAAATGGAGGCAACAGGCAGGGCTAGGCCAGTGGGAATCCAGGAGCCCAGAACTTCATCCAGATCTCTAATGTGGGAGGTAGGGACCCAAGCCCCTACCACTCAGAGTACACTCTGTGTAGCCCCTACTTACACAGAGTTACATCATCCACTGCCTTCCCAGGCTTATTAGCTGAGAACTGGAATGGAAGCAAAGCAACCAGGACTCAAACTGGCACTCTGATAAAGGATTATGACATCATAGACAGTGATTTAAACCATTGGGCCAAAATGCCAGCACCTTTGTATTATCATTTCAAAAGTCAGTGACTTATTCAAGAAAATTAAAATATGTTGCACTAACAAATAATTCTCCAAATCCCCAAAGTTTACTTTATATAAAATTCAAGTGCAAAGACAAAATACAGCAAGGTAGCTCTAATTTTTATGTTGATTCAAAATTCAGGACTATGATCTGATGGCCAAACCTATGATTACATTGGCATTGTTGTATGGGAAGAAAGTGCAAAAAGATCTTGTCTTGGTAGTTAAATGATTCTGTCAGCGGTGACACAAATGAATCCAATCTCTGAACAATTTATATGGCCCTTACTGCAAATATGGTGATAGGAAAGAATAACGTATCATACAGTCAGGAGTAGAGAGTTAGTTATGGTAATATTTCCTTGCAAGAATCTATTACAACGGCATGACCAGCATTCCAAGTCCAAATAGCCTAGTTCCAGAGGCCTCTTAAACTCTTTGCTAAATTGCCCCGAAATGTATATTTTTTTTCTTATTATTATAATTTAAATCAAGATAAGGATGATGCAATTATTTAAGCCTTTTATTTTAAGCTACTATGTTGTGATATTATTCTAAGAGTTGTGAACACTGTAATCAACAAATCCCTTGAATTTATAGTTTTAAGCACTCTCTGCTTTTCATTGTGAGAGTTCATTTCAATCTGAGTCCTTCTGCCTATATGAATTTCATTGCTGCTTTCTATGTGTTTGATAACCTCTTTTCTTTACTCACTTTATCAATTCTATTTTCCCATCAAATGTATGACACACTTAAAGTAAAAGTCCTTCCAATCAAGTTATGACATTTATGATGACTTCCCTCCTTATTTCAACAATGTTAGCATTTAAAAATTGACATTATATTTTATATAATGAAGTACAGCATGATTTTAATTATTGCTGTTTAATCCTTATTTACTACATAACAGAGCTGTCATTTCTCAATTTGATTTCTGTTTTCTTGACTTAATATGTATGTCTATCTTTTTCCTTTGTGTCTGTTGATCTCCCTTAAATTTTGGGAGAACTCAATGTATTCCAAATTTTAATCTTCTTGGCCCATATCTAAATTAATTTACTTTAAAAGGTTTCTCTAATTCTTTTGAGTTATTTATCTTCCTCTTGATCTCATCTTGTCTGGTTTACATTTTAGTTATATTAAACACCCTTTATGGTGTCTTCCCAATGTGCAAATACCTTGTTTTACTGTAGTTGACAGTAAAATGAACCCATTAGATCCTACTTCAAGGAAGAACATGTGGTGCACCTGTAGAAAATGCAGTCTAGTCAATACCCGACTGACATATCTCTCAGGGTATCCTTTAACTACAAAAGTCTGCCTTGCCTCAGATTATGTGGTTCCTGGAACAATACACATCTGATTATAAGCAGGAGCACAACTGCCCACTCATCTTAGTTAAAGAGCGGCTAACATAACAGATGTTATTTATGCCATTCTTTCCCAAGGCTTTGATGAGCCTTCACTGTAATTCCACTCATCCTTCTTCCCAATCACACTTCTTCTTATTCCTTTTCACAAATATTGATCCTTAGAAATACTTATAATTTAAGAAGTGTGAGTGTATGTAACCACAGAATCAGCCTGCAACAAGAATGACACACATCTTCAATCTCATCACAGGGTTACTTTAGCCTTACCATTCCTATTATAATCATATTTCCATTTGGAAATCTTATAAAATATCATATTGATTGATTGCATCAATGAGAGATCATGATTATAAGGCTGGGTAATCTATACATGATTAATACACAGATGAATATGAAAAGACCTATGTGCTATGTGCTACAGGCTGGTTTCAAACACAGACAATTAAAAGAATTTTGATATTCGTTAAACTTTTAGAGGTATAGAGGTTAAGAGTATTTGTGTATGTGTGGGAACACATCCTAGGAACATGACTATCTTTTAGTTTGTATACTTTTGATAAGCAAGCCTACCATGTTTACATACTATCCGAATTTAGAAAAAGGTTTGTAGGACATCCAGTCTACAGAATAAGTAGCCCAGCCATATTAGCTATGGTAAGTCAAGATTCCTGTGATGTAGGAAGTATCAATGGCATGAAATGTGGTGTTTGGTGTAAGATCCAGCCAGAAAAATCCTAATAAAGATCATTGAAGTTCTTAATCAAGATGATACTAGCAATAGCAAAGAATTATAAATGCTATGAAAAAAATATTCTGGACATAAACTAGTTTCAGAAGGAATACCAAACTCTGTATCAGTGAGGATTCTCCAAAGAAACAGAACCAATAGGATATATATATATATATATATATATAGACACACACACCAATAGGAGATACATAAATATGTATGTATACATATGTATACTCACATGCACACACATACATATATACACACGCAAAGGGACTTTACAGAATTTAAGGCAAAATGAATTGAAAGATAATGCAGGAGTGGGCATTTTGTCTAGCTGTTAAAATTGGCACGTGAGGCACACACATCCCATATCAGAGTGCCTGGGTTTGCATCCTGGTTCTGCTTCCAGCTTCCTGCACATATACACCCTGGGAGTCAGCAAACGACGATCAAGTAATCGGGCCCCTGGCATCCATGTGGAAGATCCAGACTGAGTTTCCAGTTCCTGACTTTGATCTGGGCCAAGCCTTGGTATTGTAGGCATTTATGGAATGGAGCAGTGGTTGGGAGTCTTCTTATCCCTTTCTCTCTCTCTCTCTCTCTCTCTCTCAAAAATAAATAAAATAACTTTGGGGACATTTTTAAAAGAAGATATTTTCATCTTCTTTTAAAAATGTCCCCAAAGTTATTTTATGTTATGTTTGCTGGAGAATTTCCTCTTGTTGGAGGGATATCAGTTTCCAATTCTATTCATATCCTCAATTAATGAGGCACATTATAACAGGCAATTTGCTTTGCTCAGAGTCTACCAATTTAAATGTTAGTCTCATCCTACAACAGTCTCACAAAAATATCCAGCATAATATTTGACTATATGTCTGGGAACCATGACCACGGCAAGTTGCCATAGAAACGCATCACACCATGGGATACCATGTGACCATGCTACCAGAGCCCATGGATAAACAAGTCCTGTCAGAGTCAGTAACTTATAAAAAAAGGTGTTCTCAGTAATGTATCTTAAAAACAAGATGGTACATTTGAAATTAAACCTTAACATAACGTAATGGCAGAAGTAAAATGCAGGAGCATAAAACTTAGGACCTATGACTTTCAATACTTATGGACTTACATAGTATTATTATGGACAATTAAAACTGGCCAGGTGGTCAAAGACTTTGAAATATAATAATTAGAAAGGACACTGTCAATTGGTAAAGTCAACAACAGGAGTCACTGTGCACTTACTCCTCATGTAGGATCTCTATCCTTAATGTGCTGTACATTGAGATTGAGACACTGTCAATTGGTAAAGTCAACAACAGGAGTCACTGTGCACTTACTCCTCATGTAGGATCTCTATCCTTAATGTGCTGTACATTGAGATTTAATGCTATAACGAGTACTCAAACAATATATTTCACTTTGTGTTTCTATGGGGGTGCAAACTGTTGAAATCCTTACTTAATGCATACTAAACTGATCCTCTGTAAAAAAAAAAAAAAAAAAAAAAAAAATTATCAATTCCCAACTTGACTCTCACTGGGATTAAACATGACAATAGGTCTGCTCTGATTTCATCATCATTTAAAAAAATCATCTATTATTTTTCACTTTATGTTTCTGTGTGGGAGCAAACTGTTGAAATCCATACTTAATGTATACTAAGCTGATCTTCTGTATATTAAGATAATCGAAAATGAATCTTGATGTGAATGGAAGGGGAGAGGGAGTGGGAAAGGGGAGGGTTGTGGGTGGGAGAGACGGTATGGGGGGGAAGCCATTGTAAGCCATAAGTCGTACTTTGGAAAATTATATGCATTAAATAAAAGTTTAAAAAAAAAAGCCATCATGTCAACACACACACAAAAAAAAAAAAAAAAAAAAAAAAAAAAAAAGAAAGGACACAGTCAGAGGAGATTGGAGAAACCCTCTAATACTTGTCTCCTCAAAGATACATCAAATTGAACAGACACTGACACATAAAACCACCTTCCTATGATCAAAGGAAAAGAGGCGAGAGATCACTGTACCTGATTTTAGCATTAAGATAAGAAAGGTTCATTAACGTAAGCAGAGGGCTAGAGATGCAAGTTTCACTTCTGAAAATCTAAGCAGCACAGTATGGATAAAGATACCTCCTGCTTAAGGGAGGCAGAATTAAGCATAAGATTTGGACTTGGAACCCATAAAGAGTCATATCAGTGTAAAACTCAGTAGCGGGCAGAGACCCACACCTTTACCCCTAGATGAGTATCTGAGACTGGAGTCTCTGGATCCACATTACCCTGTCAACCACTATTAACTTGGTAGTTAAGGAACTAACTCAACTACCATTTCTCCAATTTCATGCAGTACAATGAAGTTTACATCTGCTACAGAATAAGACAGGAAAGTAAGATAGAACTTTGGAAATCAATGCTGGGACTACAATCCTGAAGCCTAACATTAGACATAAAGTAATGGCCCTGTCATCAGGGAGGTGCTTGTGCATAGAGCCTCTGGATTCACCCCAGTGTCAGGTGGAGACCCACAGACCCAGTGGGATAGACTCATATTCTGGACAACCTAATCACTGATTGGATGCAAGACTTGTCTCAGACAAATGCAGCACAGCAACACCCAGGCCATGGAAGTGTGGTTCATAGCCTGCCCAAGTGCAGCATTTGTTTCAGCAGCTGTAGGTTTGATCCAGGGTTGTAACATTTGTGACCATGATTTTGCTCACTCCATCTCTTACTGAAACCTAGGTAGTACATCACGGAGTCATTCTCCAGTTGGAGGAAGAGAAGGGCTGTAAGATAAATTGCTTCTTTGGGGCCAAGGGGCAGTTTCTCAACTGTGAGTCCCATAATAAGGCAGAATCCCACAGAATCTGGTGAATCAATTAACAAAAAACACGGATCAGTCCCATTCGTGCTGGACAGACTCGTTTTAGGCACTTTTGCAGTCCATCTTAATAGTGTACCAATAATGAATCTGTGACAAACTTGCACTTGGGAATCTCTGGTCCTGAAACCATGAAAAAAGACAATTTTATTTATTATCTATTGGTAAAATAGTGGCAGTGACCAGAGGTTCAAAGAAAATAAATAGACTACTTGAAATTTCTACTAGGACAGGCACAAATAAAGGCAGACTATGAAGACTGCAATAAATACATAATCCTTCAGTATATTCAGTGTGCTCAGAGATTGTCATGCATGAAAAAATAACATTCTGGGAACCATGAATTCACCAGAACCAAGCCATGATCATTATACACATACATATACATATATGAGTTTATACAAATGAAAAGTCATTGAACTTCAAGAAATTACAAAGGGAAAAATCAATATTTATAAAAGAAACTTAATGCATTGAAAGAAGTAATTGGAAAATCAAATAAGGATGTTTAAGAAGTACATCAAATAAATGAAAAGCATGATAGAAGGAATCAATAGCAGATTTTTGACATAAGAATAAATGATTTGAAGACTGGTTATTTGAAACTACATATAGGAGAAAACAGGGGAATGAAGAGGAATAAGGAAAACCAACGGAGATTTTGGGACTGGATTATAAGAGCAAATATTCAGTCCTGGACAGACTTAAGAAAGTCAAAGTATAAAAACTTATTACAAGAGATGATAACAGAAAATTTCCCAAACCTAGAGAAAGGTACAGATATCCATGAACAGGAAGGTCAAGGTCAACAATTAGATACAATTCAACAGAGTCAACCCAAACATAATATAATCAAACTCTCAAAGGCTAACAATAAAAGAGAAGTCTCAAAATAGCAAAAAAGAAACAACACAATAGGGGGTTATGATTCACTGACAGCAGACTTCTCAGAAAAATCATACAGGTCAGCATGCAGTAAGATGAGATAGTCACAGTGTTTGAAGGGAAAGAAATGCCAACCAGAATACTGTACGCAGCTAAATTATCCTTTAGAAATGAAAAAGAGATAATAACCCACTCGAGATCAACAAAAGCTGAGAGAATTTATCACCATCAGATTTATCCTACAAAAATACCAAAGTGAGTTCTTTGAACTGAAAGAGAGAGACACTAAAATATAACAAGAAAGTATTTGACAGTATTACATTCACTGACAGAAGTAACTATACAGACAAGTATAGATTGCTCTAATAGTCTAAACAGGTTAATAGACTTTTAATATCTTTAGTAAAAAGAAGAAGACCAATAAAATAAATAGCAATAACTATATTAATGTGTTAAGAGATAGACAATAAATACTGAAGTAATATAGGACATCACAAACTTACAATAGAGGGAGAAATAAAATGCAAGTATAGAGTTTTTAATTAACTAATTCTTTATTCCTTTTTCTGCCTTTTTTCTGTCTTTTTTTAAAGATTTATCTGTTTGTTTGAAAGTCAGAGTTAAACAGAGAATGAAAGAGAGGCAGAGAGTGAGAAAGAGGTCTTCTTCTATCTGCTGGTTCTCTCTCCAATTGGCCTCAACGGCCAGAGCTGCACCAATTCGAAGCCAGGAGCCAGGATCTTCTTTGGGGTCTCCCAGGGGTGTGCAGGGACCCAAGGCTTTGGGCCATCTTCCACTGCTTTCCCAGGCCATAGCAGAGGGCTGGTTCAGAAGTGGAGCAGCTGGGACTAGAACTGGCGCCCATATGGGATGCCGGCACAGTAGAAGGCTGCTTACAGCACCTGCCCCTTTTTTCTGTCTTAATGATCAGTGTCAAGTTGCTATCTTTAAAAAATAGCTTGTTATAACCAAAGGATATTTTGTAACTCTTGTTGTAACCACAAAACAAATACCTGTAATGCTCATGCTAAATTTTACTAGCAGCGAATCAAGACACTCTGCTAGAGAATCACTTCACCAAAAGGGAAGACATAAGTGGAAAAATAAAAGAAGTACCAAAATGAATAAATAAATAAGTAAATAATTACATAAATACATATATAGTAAATTAGTAACAAAATGTCAATAGTGTAACCATATATATTTATAATTTTCTTAAAAAGAAGCATACTAAATTCTCCAATTGAAAGACTAAGAATGACTAAATAGATCTTCAGAAGAAGACCAAACTATATGCTGTTTCTCTTTTTAGGATAAATAAGATTAATGAAAAATTATTAGTTAGACTATAAACAAAAAGCTTTGAATAAGTAAAAACAGAGATGAAAAAGGAGCAACTAAATCAACTAATATCAACTAATGTTATAATCTAAAAGAAATGGTCAAATCACTAAACACACACAGTATACCAAGAGTGAATCATGATTTAATGAAAAGTCTGAACAGAGCAGTAATATATAGTGAATCAGTAATAAACAGTCTTTCACTTAAGAAATACTGAATCAGAACTTCATGACTGAGTTCTACCAAACTTTCAAAAAACTAATACCAAATCTCAGATTATTCCAAGAAATTTGATGTAGAGGGAATTCTTCCAACCTAATTCTATAAGACCAGCACTAAGAAAAGTACAGGCCAATAGCCCTAATAAACATAAATTCAAAAACTCCCTTGACAAAATACTGACAATATTTCATCCATAGCACTTCAAAAATATTCACCAAGATCAAGTGGGATTCATTACAGGGATGCCAAGATAACATGTGCAAATCAATGAACTACATCAACAAATGCATGGCATAAATAATGATAATTTCAATACACATGGAAAAAGCATTTGATAAAACTTAACATTTCAGAGGGCATCATGGACATCAGCTGTAGTGTCACTGTGGCCACTGGAGCTACAGTGACCTCCAGGGAAGCCATGTGCCTGCAGATTCGGAGATGCAACCTTGCATCCTTTGCTGATTCCAGGTCTGTGGAGAGGTGTTCAGAACTCAGGCTTGGGTTATGCTGGCACTTGGACTTGCCCTTGGAGGAAGTCCTGTCCTCCTGAAATCTGCAAATGCCTGTGCCCAATCTAACAGCCAGCTAGACAACAGCCCTACCTGCTTGTGCACCTGCTGTGCAGCCACCAGGCCCATATCAATTGCAGGTGCTAGAACCCAGCCCAGCAGCCAGCCAGTCCCTGGCCTTATCCTCTGGGGAATGTACCACACAACCACTGACCATCAGCTTCTACTGGCACCTGTGCACAGTGCAACAGTCAGGCAGGCAGTAACTTCAACTCTAGCAAAATTGTACCACATCTGTTCATTAATTAACACCTGCAGCATCAGTTACTGTAGATGTTGATGATGAGGTTTACAACTGAGGAAGCCACACAGAAAGTACAGTGCTGTGCATATCCTTATTCAAAGCCAACACACAAATTGAAACCATAGTCTCTCCCTAAATATAAAATTGGAAAACATTACTATTACAATAGTGAAGATATCAATGTAGCTATCAATGCAGAGACACAAGAAATTTAAAATAGGAAGTAACATGCCAGCTTCAAGGGAACACAATAATTTTTCAGAAACAGCTCAATAAATTAAAGAAATATCTGAAAGGGAATTTGATATAATAGCCTTAAGGATCCTCAGTGAGCTAGAGGAGTGTATCAACCAACACTTTAAAGAAAAACTCAATTCATAATTTTATATATTTGACAAAGGAAAAAAATATCACAGAAAAGAGCCAAACAGAAGTCTTGCAGCCAAAGAATTCAATGAACAAGGTAAATAAAATTCAGAGCTACAGCAAGAGACTGGACCAAGCAGAAAAAACAGGGTTTCTGAACTAAAATATAAGGCTTTTGGATTAGCCCAGTCAGAGGAAAATAAAGAAAATAGAATAAAAATTAATGAACACCAATGGGCCACAATTAAGCAAAGAAATACTCACATTAGATATATTCCAGAAGGAAAAGAGATGCATCAAGAATCCAAAAGCATATTTTATGAAATAATAACAGAGAACTTCCCAAGTCATAGGAGAGCTATTGACATTCAGATCCATGAAGCTCGAAGAACACCAAATAACAACCCAAAGAGGTCCTATCCAAGGCACATTTTAGTAAAGCTATGAAAAGTAAAAGACAAAGAAATTCTTAAAGCAGAACGAGGAAAATGCCAAGTCACATATAAGGGAATTCTTATTAGGCTAACAGCAGTTTTCTCAGCAGAACCTTGCAGGCCAGGAGAGAATGGAATGATAGCTGAAAGCAAAATCTACCTGCCAAATCCTGTACTCAGCAAAGCTAGCCTTCAGAAATGAAGGAGAAGTCAAGTCTTCCCAGATATGCAAAAACTGGGGATCCATCACCACTAGACCAGCCTTATAAGAAGTCTTAAAAAAGTGCTATATCTAAAATCAGTAGGACAATTAACTATCCTCATGAGAATACACAAATTTACTCATAGAGTATATACTCAAATGAGAAAGGGAAAAGAATCAAGCCTCGAATCATCGAACCAAATATTAACAATAAAAAAGGAAGAAAGTAACATGATATACAAAACAGCCAGAAAACAGTGAACATAATGACAGATGTAGGTTTTTACCTATTAATAATAAACTTGATTATAAATAAAGTTAAATTCCTCAATTAAAGAATACAGACTGGCTGAATGGATGAGAACAAAGACTCAAATGTATAATTCGTACAAGAAACTTACTTCACACACAGATTAAATAATAATAAAACAATCAGTTCTCTCTCTGCAACCTGACTAGAATTTGGTATCTTTTTGCTCATAGCCATTTAAATTGGAGTGAGATAATAGCTCATCATGGTTTCCATTTTCTTGATGATTTTACATGATTATTGACCATTTGTATACCTTCCTTAAGTACATGTCTATTCAGATAATTTTTCTAATTTTTTAATTGCATTTTTTGGAGGGTTTGTTGGGTTGAGTTTTTTTTTAACCTCATCAGTTGAGCAGTTTGTAAATGTTCTCTGCAGAGAAAGGGGGGCTCTCATACACTGCTGGTGGGAATGTAAATCAGTGCAGCCCTTGGGGAAAACAGTGTGGAGTTTCTTAAAAATCTAGAAATAGAACTGCCAGTAGTAGGCCCACTGTGGTTATATACCCAAAGGAAAGGAAACCATGATGTGAAAGAGATACCTGTATTCCCGTGTTTATTGTCAACCTAGCTGTTCCAATAGTATATGAATGGATAAACAGTACATGGTTATCTATACACAATGGAATAATACTCAGCCATAAAAAGAATACAAATATCATTGTTTGCAGCAACACAGATGAGCCTGGAGGACATTGTGTTAAGTGAAACAATTCAGTATAGAAAGAAAATTCTGCATGTTCCAACTTAGATGTGAAAGCTTAAAACTCTGCAATCATGTATTAGAGAGTAGAATTGTGATTACCAGGGGATGGAAAGAGGAGAAATGAGCAGAGGGAGCATGGTTGATGGGTACCAGGGCGAAATTGGATGAAAGTAGTAACCTGTAATGATCTGAAGCATAGTGAGATAATTGATTGAAAACAATTATTTATGTGTCTGAGAATAGCTAGTATGATTCAGAATGTTCCCAACACAATGATAGATTTTTGAGTTGATGGATGATGAATATGCTAGTTAAACTGATCATTACTTGTATGCATGTATTGAAATACAACATTGTACCGCATAAGTATATACAATTGTATATGCGAATTATAAATCAATACATGTATTAATAAAATCAACATTTCTTCATAATAAAAAAGCTGTGAAAAATTTAATTATAAAAGTAAGATGCCTCGGGACTGGTGCTGTGGTATAGAGGGCTAAGCCTCTTACTCTGGTGATGGCATCCCATATGGATGCTGGTCCATCTCCTGGCTGTTCCTCTTCAGAACCAGCTTTCTGCTTGTGGATTGGGAAAGCAGTGGAAAATGTCACAAGTATTGGCTCCGTCAACCAGGTGGGATACCCAGAAGAAGCTCCTGACTCTTGGCTTCAGATCAGCCCAGCTCCAGCATTTACAGCCATTTGGGAAGTGAATCAGCAATAGAATACTTTTTTTTTTTTGCCTTTTTAAACTTTTATTTAATGAATATAAATTTCCAAAGTACAGTTTATGGATTACAATGGCTCCCCCCCCATAACTTCCCTCCCACCTGCAACTCTCCCATCTCCCAGTTCCTCTCCTATTCTATTCACATCAAGATTCATTTTCAATTATCTTTATATACAGAAGATCAGTTTAGCATATATCAAGCAAAGCTTTCAACAGTTTGCACCCACACAGAAACACAAAGTGTAAAATACTGTTTCAGTACTAGTTATAGCATTAAATCACAATGTACAGCACTTTTAGGACAGAGATCCTACATGAGAAGTAAGTGCACAGTGACTCCTGTTGTTGACTTAACCAATAGAATACTTTTATCCATTTCTCCTTCTCTCTGTCTGTAATTCTACCTCTCAAATAAATGTAATCTAAAAAGTAAAGTGCCTCCACATATAAATTATTATGAATAACCACATATAACAAGCCAATAGGTAACATTATACTGAATGGAAAAATCCAAAAACTTTTTACCTAAGATCTGGAACAAGGCAAAGATGACTTTCATTCAACATATTACTTGAGGTCCTAGCCAAAGCAATCAGGCCAAACAAAGAAACACAGGGAACTCCAAATCCAAAAGGAAAAAGTCAAAGTATCAATATTTGCAGACATGAACTTCTACACAGAAAACCCAAACACCCCCCCCCCACACACACACACACACAACTGCTGGAAATAATAATAAAATTCAGAAAAGTTGCAGGATAGAAAAGCAAAGCAGAGAAATCATGAATTTTTCTTTTTCTTTTCTTTTCTTTTTTTTTTTTTTTTTTTTTTGACAGGCAGAGTGGACAGTGAAAGAGAGAGAGAGACAGAGAGAAAGGTCTTCCTTTTTGCCGTTGGTTCACCCTCCAATGGCCGCCGCGGCCAGCGCACCATGCTGATCCGATGGCAGGAGCCAGGTACTTCTCCTGGTCTCCCATGGGGTGCAGGGACCAAGCACTTGGGCCATCCTCCACTGCACTCCCGGGCCACAGCAGAGAGCTGGCCTGGAAGAGGGGCAACCGGGACAGAATCCAGTGCCCCGACCGGGACTAGAACCCGGTGTGCCGGCAACGCAAGGCGGAGGATTAGCCTAGTGAGCTGCGGTGCCGGCTTGAAATCATGAATTTGTGTGTGTCACTAGTGAACTGTCTGAAAAGGAAATCAAGAAAGCAACTCCATTTGCAATTGCTTCAAAAGCAAATAAATAAAACTAAGAATATATTTTACCAAAGAAGTGAAAGATCCACAATGAAAACTATAAATGTTAATGGTAAGAGGTCAAAAGAACACAAAAATAGTTAAAACATTGTTCATGAATTTAAAGAAAACGATATTATATTGCCCATACTATGCAAAATCATCTCTAAATTCAATATAATTTATCCAAAATATCAATGATATTCCTCAGTGCACTAGAAAAGAAATCTTAAAGTCTGTATGAAAACACACACACATACACACACACCTGAACTGCCAAAACAAAAAAGAATAAAGAGATAATATACTACCTGACATCACAATATACTACAATGCTATAATAACCATATGTATTAGCATAACATATGTATTAGCATAACAATATTGAAAGCAAGAATTGAAGCAAGAATCCAGAAGTAAGCACACAAATCTTTAACCAAGTGAGTCTTTTTTTTTTAAATATTGTTGGCTTTGCATATTCTTTTTTAAAATATTTATTTTATTGGGGACTTCACTGTGGCATAGCTGATAAAGCCGCCTCCTGCTGTGCCAGTATTCCATATGTGTGCTAGTTCAAGTTCCGGCTGCTCCACTTCCTATCCAGCTCTCTGCTATGGCCTGGGAAAGCCGTGGAAGATGGCACCCACATTAGAGATCCAGAAGAAATTCCTGGCTCCTGGGCTTTGGATCGGTGGAGCTCTGGCCAGTGCAGCCAACTGGGGAGTGAGCCAGCAGATGGAAGACTCTCTCTCTCTCTCTGCCTCTCCTTCTCTTTCTGTGTAACATTGACTTTCAAATAAATACGTAAATCTTTAAAAAGATTTATTTTTGTTATTGATTTGAAAGACAAAGTTATAGAGAGGAAGAGGCAGAAGCAGAGAGAGAGAGAGAGAGAGGTCTCCTGTTGCTGATTCACTCCCCAAATGGCCACTAAGCCCAGCGCTGAGCTGATCTGAAGCCTGGAGCCAGGAGCTTCTTCCCAGGTCTCCTACGTGGGTGCAGGGGCCCAAAGACTTGGGGCATCTTCTACTGCTTTCCCAGGCCATAACATAAAGCTGGATCAGAAGTGGAACAGCCTGGACTCAGACTGGCTCCCATATCAGATGCCAGCCAGCACTGTAAGTGTCAGCTTTACCCACTACACCACAGCGCTAGCCCCCAAAGGGAGTTCTGACCAAGATTTATATTGGGAAAATGATAGTCTCTTTAATACTTGGTGCTTGGAAAACTGGTAATCCATGTGTTTAAACATGAAACTAGGCCTCTCTCTTGCAACAAATAAATATATTAACTAAATAAAATACATTAAAATTAAAGACTTGACACTGTGAAACTATTGGAAGAAAACAGTACATACTTCAAGACATTGGAATGAGCAGAACTTTGTTTTTTTTTTTTTTTGCAAAATTCACAATATCACAGGCAGCAAAAACAAAATTAAACAGATAGGATTACATCAAACTAAACTCTTTTACTAGGCAGAGGGAAAAATTGAGTGAAGGAAGAATCTACAGAACAGGAGAAAATATTTGCAAATCATACATCTGGCAAGGGGTTAGTATCCAGAATATAAAGAAACTCAAACAGCTCAATAGCAAAAGAACACATAATCAAAATTTTAAATGGGCAAATGATATAACTAGATCCTTCTCAAAAGAAATACAAGTGTACAATTACATGGAAAATGCTCAATATCACTAATCATCAAGGTAATGAAAATTAAAAATACTATGAGATATTACCTCATGCCAATTATAATGGCTATTATATTTTAAAAAATACTGGAGTAGATATCTCTTATTAGGGGTATAAATTAGTTCAATGTTTATGAAAAACACTATAAAAGTTTCTCAAAAATTAAAGATAGGACTATCATATGATCCAGAAATCTTATTGCTGGGTAGACAACCAAGATGAATGAATCAATAGTTCAAACGTACATCTGCACCTCTATGAATATTGTGGCACTATTCATAACAGCAAGGCAATGGAGACAACCTAAGTGTCCATCAACAGATGAAGGAATAAAATGTGGTATGTTTATATCAAATAAAACACCTCATAAGTCAAAAAGATAAGATCCTGTCGTTGTGGCAACATGTATGGAACTGAGGACCTTATGGTCAGTAAGATACTCTAGGCACAGAGATGCAAAAGCTGAACAATCTTAGCTATATATAGAATCTAAAATCATTGATCTCATACAAGTTTAGAGTAGAATATTCATTGCCACAGACAAAGAACAGAAAGGAGCATAGAGGGATGTGGCATGGTTGGTCAATAGCTAGCAAATTATACTTAGGAGAAATAATTTCTGGTGTTCCATTGCACCAAAGGGTGACTACAGATAATGGTAATGCACTTTAAATTTCGAAGCCATTTGAAGAAATGGTTTTGAATATCATTGTGACCAAATAAGTATAAATGTTTGAAGAGATACATTTGCTTACTCTGATTTTAATATAACACAAAATCCATGTGTGGATCAAAACTTCACATGTTAGATTACTAACTTTTATGTGTAAAATGCATATACTATTCTAAAGATCTTTATTTATTTGAGTGGCAGAATTATAGACAGAGAGAGGAAGATACAGAGAGAAATGTCTTCCATCCGCTGGTTCACTCCCCAAATGACTGCAAGGGCCAGAGATGGGCCATTCCAAAGAGAGGTACCAAGAGACTCTTCTGTGTCACCCATGTGTATTCAGTACAGTGGCCCAAATACTTAGACCATTTTCCACTGTTTTCCCAGGCCATAAGCAGAGAACTGGATCAGAAGTGGAGGAGCTGTGACACAAACTGGTGTCCGTATGGGATGCCAGAGCCACAGGCAGAGGCTTAGTCTACTATGCCACAGCACAGGGCCAATACATATACTATTTATATGTAAGTTAATAACATTTTTAAAAAGAATTATAAGAAAGAGGCAAAGAATTTAGAGCTACAGACCTGAAGTTAGGCACATGGGATTATGCACAAAGTGTAAAAAACTTTTTATATTGATAACTTCTAGAAGGTATTTCATTGCAGATGATTAATTAAACAATTAAATAGACAAATTAACTCAACAGGAAGATATCCTAATGTAATGGGTATGCAAAACAAATAATCACTATAGAAGAGTTGTAGAATATATGTGGACTCAATCGGGCTTACCCCAAATGGTGGAGTTAGAAATGTGCCAGGGGATTCCAATATAATCCCATCAAGATTGCATGTACCAATGCTATCTCACTAGTCCAAGTGATCAATTTCATTTCACAAGTGATCACACTGATAGGTCTTAGAGTCAAAGGGATCACACAAACAAGACTAGTGTCTGCAAATACTAGCTGATAGAATCAAAAAGGGAGAGAATGATCCAATATGGGAAGTGGGATACACAGAAGACTCATAGAATGGCAGATGTCCTGAACAGCACTCTGGCCTCCGAAACAGCCCTTAAGGCACTTGGATGTGTCTGAAGAACCCATAAGAGTATTTTAGGCATGGAAAGCCAAGACACTCTGAAAAAAAAAAAAAAAAAAAAAAAAAAAAACCTAAATGGAAGATCTCTGCGAGTGAGATCCCAGTAGAAAGAACAGGTCACCAAAGAAGGAGGTACCTTTCTCTGAAGGGAGGAGAGAATTTCCATTTTGACTATGACTTTGTCTAAATAAGTTCAAAGTCAGCAAACTCCATGAGGCTTCCATAGCCTTGGAAACTCATGACTAGAGCCTAGAGAGATTTCTGACGCCATAAACAAGAGTGTCAAATTGTTAAGTCAACAACAGGAGAACAGGAGTCACTGTGGTGTACTTACTCCTTATGTGGGATCTCTGTCCTTAATGTATTGTCCAATGTAAATTAATGCTATAACTAGTACTCAAACAGTATTTTACACTTTACGTTCTGTGTGGGTGCAAACTGATGAAATCTTTACTTAATATATACTAAATCGATCTTCTTTATATAAAGATAATTGAAAATGAATCTTGATGTGAATGGAATGGGAAAGGGAGCAGGAGATGGGAGGGGTGTGGGTGGGAAGAAAGTTATGGGGGGAAAAAGTCATTGTAATCCATAAACTGTACTTTGGAAAATTGTATTTACTAAATAAAAGTTTTAAAAAAAAGAATATATGTGGACTCACCAGAGTTGACTCTCACTTATCTAAGCTGACCTACATGCCTTCTTTCCAGAGAGTCAACATGCTAGCAATAACGTCCAATGCAATATGACACTTTTACTCTAGATGACCATTCAACAACATGCTAGTAAGATGACTGCATTAGGCTATTTCAATTTATGGATGGCCAGTAGTCTTTTTCGCAAAGAAATAGAAAAATATTCTTGATATAGGCTTGTCTTTCCTGCAGAGTCTGCACAAGCACCATTAGTTGAGTGTTTACATGTTTAGTCCAGTGGCCTGGTTCCCATCTAATACCACGTATCTAACCAAGAGCATCAGATTTAAGCAAGAAGAGGGAATAGGAATAAAAGAAGGAAACATAAAACAATTTATTCATCAGAGAATTTTTTCAGGGGATGTTTCAGGAGGGGGTCAGACAACAAGTCAACCAATAAAAGTTGCAAAAAATCAATCTGACTCAGGGTTTTAAACACACAGTATATAAAGATGTGTTTTGTGGGGCTGGTTAAGCCTCTGCCCGTCATGTAGGCATCCCATATGTCACCAGTTTGAGTCCTAGCTGCTCCACTTCTGACCACCTCCTTGTTTATGTGCTTGGGAAAGCAGTGGAAGATAAACCAAGTGCTTGGGCCCCTGCACCCAGGTAGGAGACCTAGAAGAAACCAGACCCAGAAGCAGCCTTGGGCTTCTGACTTCAGCCTAGCCCATCCCAGCCATTATGGCTATTTGGGAAGTGAACCAGAGGATTTAAGACGTTCTCTTTCTCTCTCCCTCTCTCCCTCTTTCCTTCTCTCTCTCTAACTCTGACTTTCAAATAAACAGGAAATTAATAAAAGAAAATGAAAAATGCATGTTGCTTTATCAGGATAGCCCTCCTGTTCATTCCTTCTGGAAACTTCCCTAACCCTTACTGTAAAGCCCTGGAAATCCACTTCTCAGAAAGGTGGCTTCTTTATTTGTCATAAGTAAATAAAGTTTCTCTTTATCAACTTCAATTTGAAGATGATTATTAAACATCTCTTGTGTTCACTAACACTTGGGTCAAGGTAGTCACTCTTTAGCCCAAGTTGGCCCCTGATTAATTGATCAGGTAAGGCAACACCAAGAGTCTGACATAGAATTTAAGGAATAGCTGATACATACTGACTCATCAGTCTAGATGCCATAATTTATAATGGTTGCATGACATCCCACAGAAGTCATTATACACATTTCATCAAAGACTTTTAGATGGTTATGTGGTCCAGAGGAGGAATACACAGCTTTGTAATACAAGAATGGAAGCAGGAGTCATCATTTCAATGACTCACTCAAGGACTTCATATTTTTCTTGCTCGAAACTCAGGGCTCTATAGAGTAGATATCCAGTTTCCCAAAGGGTCAGAAAATTTACAGAACGAACAGTGAAGGTCCAACTGAACTGTAAACTACAGCTGTTTCCAAGGAAGTTTAAGGTTCTTATTTTTTGTTTGTTTCTAGTTCCCAGCTGTCAAGAAGTGGAGTCACCTTGTCATTGGTAATTGATCCTGAACTTTGGAAGAAATTCAAGAGTGCTGTTAACACAAAAGAGAAGTGAGAGGTTGCTTGGTGTCTAGTTAACTCAATTAGATGACATTTGATAATTTCCTACCCAGTTGTAGCAATCATAAAAAGACCTGATGGTGGAGTGGGAGTGTCATTGTGCTAGTCACAGAGATGCTCCATCCAGAAGCCTGTTTCAAAGAGTATTTACTGTCCCTGTCCATGGTAAAGGAATACTACCAGCAGAATCCTCTAACTGTCATTTCCTTCATGGTTTGCCTCAGCTGCCAAGAACTGCCTTCCTAAGATCACATGCCACTCAAGACATCTCGTGGCCATCAAATGTGGGGATATATAGATCCAACCACTTCATCAGATAGGGAGTAACACTTGTGAGTGATGTTTGCCACAGAGTTCCAAGTTTTCTTGGCGAAGATTTACAGGCTTGAAAGCATATGTGCAGCTGCTTTCTGAAGATAAAGTGAAGCCAATATAAAAATATATGCCTAGGCCAGAGTCTGGCACAGCAGTTAAATTGTGACATGAGACAACTACATCTCATTTCAGAATAATTGTTTCAAGCCAGAGCTCCTCCACTTCTGATCGAGCTTCCTTCTAATATGTACTCTGGGATGTAGCCGTTAAGGACTCAAGGACTTGGGAGACCCAGATTAAGTTTCTGGGTCCTGGCTCCTGACTCCAGTGTGTTTCAACCCTGGCTATTGCAGACATTTAAGGAGGGAACCAATGGATGGAGATCTATTTACATCTATCTATCTATCTATCTATCTATCATCTCTCTGTATATCTGCATCTCTGTATTTTTCTTTCAAATAAAACGAAAAAAATATATTTTCAGAATCTAAAGCACAAGACAAACAAAAACATATGCGCAAAGAAGGGGAACAGAGACAACCCTCTCCCCCCTTGCCTGTCTGGCCACAGCCTAAAGATTTACCGGTTCCTAAATAAAGTTCCTTTGGAAAATTGGCACAACTTTTGCTATTTTTCTGTTTTTTTTTTTCCTTAGTTTAGGTAGAGATGCATTTGTATTTCTTACAATCTAAAATTCTTACACTGAAAGCAGCTTCCTATTTTCTTGCTTTGACATTTATGTTATTTTATGGAATCTAGTTATTCTGTGGAAAAAAAAATCACAAATTATGTAGGGTTTCTGCAATAGATAATCCCCGGTTTCTTGCATTTGATAGTTCAACCATCTATAGATTAATGTACTCAAAATATTGCAACTGTTTTTATGGAACATTCATATTTTCTTGTCAAAGCAATGTAGTATAATGACTATTTACATAATATTTACATTCTAAGTAATAGAGATAGTCCTTAAGATATATGGGAGAATCTGTGTAGGTTGTATGCAAATACTATATGTTTTATAAAATGAACTAGAACATCTCAGCATTTTTGTGGTGGGTATCCTGGAAAAAATCTGCTACAGATGCAGAAGGATGGCTGAATTTGCCTTAGTGAAGCTTCATGGTAAAATTTCGTTTATTTCACATAATGCTGTATAGAAACTAGGCTGTTCTTTCTTTAAATTTCATTACAACAGATGTAGTAAAGCGAAATTTACTCAAAGTCATTTTTTCATTAACCAAAACATTTAAGAATATGTTTCCGCTGGGACATTTTTTGCATAAGCATTGGTGAAAATCTCTTTTCCATGCCAAAACCTCAAAATTTGGTTTTTAGAATCCAGTATTCTTTCCTATTCCCAAAAGCCAATTGCATTCACAGCACACAGGTTTCCTGTACTCAATCTTAAATAAGATCATTGCTTAGTTTCCTAATAATCTAAAAAAAAAAAAAAAGACAGCATGATGCTGAAAGATCACTACTTCTGGGAATATTCCCATATCCACCCTGCTGAAAGTGCTTTATTTTAGATGAAATTGCCTGCAGGTTGCAATACCATACACTTCTATACCACTTTCAGCCTTTCTGACTCCCTGCCGTATTGATTTCTTAGAACTACAATTCCCAAATGCCTATAAAACTATGGGCAATAGTACAAAAACATCATAAAAATGAATCAACCATACATGAGAATGGTAACTATCTGGTTTTCCTGTTAGAGGACACATGGATTTCTGGATAAGACAATAGAGTTTGAAAGTAAATGAATTTTCCTTCTAGCTTCTACTGTTGAATCTGCCCCATATTGTAAGAAAAATACAACTAACTCCATAGTTACTTTCTCAATCAAGTTCCATTGAACTTATAGTTAGTGAAAATATCTTCCAGATTCTGGCATGTATTACTTACCCAAAAGTTTCCATTCTCTCTCTCTTGTCTCTCTCTTTCTCTCTGTATATGTGTATTATATAAATATTATATATATATATAATACACATATATGTAAACTTCTAGCCTAAGTTTACCACAGTAAATTTGAAATCAACAATTATTTTGTGTTTATTACAATTTGGTGGTTTTTCTCTTCTGTTGACATCATTTTGATGTCAATTATTATAACCTTTATAAGTACATCTTTGTGTCATTTATTAAGCTATTATGCTTCTGATTCACACATGTTTTTCTAAATTTCTCTGTTACTTTAGGAACTCTGCAAATATCTCTTTAAAATAACTATCTGGTAATTATGACTCATGAACAAACATGAGTGACTTTTTAAAAATTTTAATCAATTAACTAATTATTTCTTTATTTTTAAGTGAACAAATTTCATGTATTTCCTATATACAGATTTAGGAGCATAACAATACTTCCCACCAACCCTCCCTCCTGCCCATGTTCCCACAATTTCTCCTCCTTCCTTACTTATTCATTCTCTTAACTTTTACAATGATCTGCTTTGAGTTTATTTTATACTCATAAGATTACCACTATACTAAGTAAAGAATTCACTTAATAGTAAGAAAAAAAAAAACACACACACTGTTCTTCAACAGTAGGAACAAAGGCTGTAAACAATCAATGACTCTAAAAATGCCAATTTCACTCCTATACATTATATTATTTGGTACTCTATTAGTTACTACAGATGAGGGAAAACCTATGATATTTGTCTTTTGGGTATTGGCTTATTTCTCTAAGTATAATGGTTTCAATTGTGTTCATTTTGTTGGAAGAAAAAGGATTTCATTCTGTTTTATTTGCTAGTATTATTTCATAGTGTATATTTACAAGAATTACTTTATCCAATCATCAGTTGATGCACATCTATGTTAATTCCATATATTGGCTATTGTGAATTGAACTGCAATAAATATGGGGTGTGGGGAGCAATCCGGACTGGACTAAGTTACTGGAATTAAGACTTATTCTATGCATCTGCTCTCCCACAATATGGCGCTGGGAGAGAAGTAAACAGCTTCTGCACAGCTGCCTCCAGTTCAACCAATAAACTGTAGGACTTGCTCCTGATTGGAGGAGAGCAGCGTACTCGGTGTGTGGGCAGCCGAGTTAGGATTGGCGGAGGAGGACTATAAAGGAGGAGAGAGACGGCATGCACGAGGAACATCTAAGGGGAACATCTAAGGGGAACACCTGTGCAGCCCCCAGAGAGCCGGCTGGCGGTGTGCCGCTCCCCTGCGGAAGTGGGGAATGTGGCAGGGGGAACTGCCCTTCCACGGAGGTGGAAGGGATAGTAGCCAACCCGGGAAGAACCAGCAGCAAACCCGGGCAGGGCCGAGCAGACGAGAGAACAGCGCAGGGTCCTGTGTCGTTCCTCCACGAAGAGGGGGAGCAACAATGGGGTACAGATAATTCTTTCATATACTGATTTCATTTCCTTGGGATAAATTCCCAGGAGTGAGATCGATGGGTCCCATGGTAGATATATTTTCAGCTTTCTGAGATATCTCCATACTCTCTTCCACAAGGGCTGCACTAGTTCACATTCCCACAAACAATAGACTAGTTGTGCATGTCTTTTTCAAGATCTGGGAAGCTGTCGACATCATTACCAGGATTTATTGTTTGTTGATTTCTGTATGACAGCCATTTTAACCTGGATGAAGTGAAACCTCATTGAAGTTTTGATTTGCATTTTCCTGATGCCTAGTGCTACTGAGCATTTTTTCATGTGTCTTTTGATCATTTCAATGTCCACTTTTGAAAAATGCCTGTTCAAGTACTCTGCTTACTTCTTAACTGTTTTTTTCATTTTGTTGTTTTGAGTTTCTTAAGCTATTTATATATTCTTGATATTAGTCATTTATCAAAGGATAGTTCGCAAATAATTTCTCCCACTCTATTGGTTTCCTCTTCATTTTTCTGAAAATTTTGTTCACAGTGCTGAAGCTTCTAGCTTGATGTAATCCCATTTGTCTATTTTTGTTTTGATTGCTTGTACTTCTGTGGTCTTTTCCAAGAAGTCTTTGCCTATCTCAATATCTTGCAGAGTTTCCCCAATGTTGTCCTGTGGTAATTTGGTGGTATGAAGTCATATATTTAGATTTTTTTTTTCATATATGAAGTGCCCAAGCTTGTGGACTCTTTGGAGTAGTTTCTCCTTACTGTTAGTCAATGCCCTTGGGGCATAAGGGCCTTTTTTTATCCTGATAATCCCCTCATTTGTCAGCTTCTCTCTCCATTTGTTTCTAGAAATTGCACAAAGTCATCCCAAGCTGTAGAGTACACTGCCTCCTGCCAATTCTCATTTCTGTTAGATGTGGCACTTCAAGCAAGGCAGGTGTGGTAGGCAGAATTGTGGGACTCCCAGTGACCCCAAGCAGAGAACACAGTCAAGCATGCCTGGACCTCTGACTTATAAAACTGTGATATACTAAATTGATGTTTTAAAAGTGGGTATTCTGAGAGTAAGGTTGGAGATAAAGTGGATAGAGAGTGATGGGTAGTAGGAAAGAGACCAGGAGAAGGCAGTGTCACTACTGTTGAAGTCTCACAGATAAGGCAGTAGATGTCTTTAAATAATAGAACATAGAGTTTTGCCTTTATTCTCTATGAGTGATGGTCCCTTGAATGGGCATTAGAGAGTCAAAGATCTGTCTTAGCAAGATGAGTGACATCTACCTAAAGAGAAAGAGACCAGTAAGAATCTATTCATATTGTTCATGTGATAGGCAAACTTTTTTATTTCTTTATTTAGTAAATATAAATTTCCAAATTACAGTTTATGGATTACAATGGCTTCCCCCCCATAATTTCCTTCCCACTCGCACCCTCCTATCTCCCACTCCCTCTCCCATTCCATTCACATCAAGATTTATTTTCAACTATCTTTATATACAGAAGATCGATTTAGTATATATTAAGTAAAGATTTCATCAGTTTGCACCCACACAGAAACACAAAGTGTAAAATACTGTTTCAGTACTAGTTATAGCATTACTTCACATTGGACAATACATTAAGGACAGAGATCCCACATAAGGAGTAAGTACACAGTGACTCCTGTTGTTGACTTAACAATTTGACACTCTTGTTTATGGCGTCAGTAATCTCTCTAGGCTCTAGTCATGAGTTGCCAAGGCAATGGAAGCCTTTTGAGTTCACCAACTTCGATCTTATTCCGACAGGGTCATAGTCAAAGTGGAAGTTCTCTCCTCCCTTCAGAGAAAGGTACCTCCTTATTTGATGGCCCTGTTCTTTCCACTGGGAAAGAACTCACAGAGATCTTTCATTTAGGTCTTCTTTTTTATTTTTCCAGAGTGTCTTGGCTTTCCAGGCCTGAAATACTCTCATGGGCTCCTCAGCCAGATCCGAATGCCTTAAGGGCTGATTCCAAGGCCAGAGTGCTATTTAGGATATCTGCCATTCCATGAGTCTGCTGTGTATACCACATCCCATGATGGATCGTTCTCTCCCTTTTTGATTCTATCAGCTAGTATTAGCAGACACTAGTCTTGTTTGTGTGATCCCTTTGACTCTTAGACCTATCAGTGTGATAAATTGTGAACTGAAATTGATCACTTGGACTAGTGAGATGGCATTGGTACATGCCACCTTGATGGGATTGTATTGGAATCCATTGGCATGATTCTAACTCCACCTTTTGGGGCAAGTCTGAGTGAGCATGTCGGAAATTGTACATCTCCTCCCTCTCTTATTCCCACTCTTATATTTAACAAGGATCACTTTTCAGTTAAAATTTAAACACCTAAGAATAATTGTGTGTTAATTAAGAGTTCAACCAATGATACTAGAACAAACAAGAAAAAAATACTAAAATGGATAAAGTATTACATTGTACATCAACAGTCAGGACAAGAGCTGATCAAGTCACTGTTTCTCATAGTATCCATTTCACTTCAACAGGTTGCCCCTTTGGTGCTCAGTTGTCGTCGATCAGGGAGAACATATGATATTTGTCCATTTGGGACTGGCTTAATTTACTCAGCATAATGTTTTCCAGATTCCTCCAACTTGTTTCAATGACCAGATTTCATTGTTTTTGACTGCTGTATAGTAATCTATAGAGTACATGTCCCGTTATTTCTTTATCCAGTCTACCATTGATGGGCATTTGGGTTGGTTCCAGGTCTTAGCTATTGTGAATTGAGCTGCAATAAACATTAAGGTGGAGACAGCTTGTTTGTTTGCCAATTTAATTTCCTTTGGGTAAATTCCAAGGAGTGGTATGGCTGGGTTGTATGGTAGGGTTATATTCAGATTTCTGAGGAATCTCCAGACTGACTTCCGTAGTGGCTTGACCAGTTTGTATTTCCACCAACAGTGGGTTAGTGTCCCTTTTTTCTCACATCCTCTCCTGCATCTATTGTTGGTACAATTCTGAATTTGAGCCATTCTCACCGGGATGAGGTGGAGCCTCATTGTGATTTTGATTTGCATTTCCCTTATTGCTAGTGATCTTGAACATTTCTTCATGTGTCTGTTGGCCATTTGGATTTCCTCTTTTGAAAAATGTCTATTGAGGTCCTTGGCCCATCTCTTAAGTGGGTTCTTTGTTTTGATGTTGTGGAGTTTCTTGATTTCTTTGTAGATTCTGGTTATCAACCCTTTATCAGTTGCACAGTTTGCAAATATATTTTCCCATTCTGTGGGTTGTCTCTTCACTCTCCTGACTGTTTCTTTTGCAGTACAGAAACTTCTCAATTTTATGCAATCCCAAATGTTAATTTTGGTTTTGACTGCCTGAACCTCTAGGGTCTTTTCCAGGAAGTCTTTCCCAGTACCTATATCTTGCAGGGTTTCTCCAATGCTCTCTAATAATTTGATGGTGTCAGGTCATAGATTTAAGTCTTTAATCCTCGTTGAGTGAATTTTTGTGTAAGGTGAAAGGTAGGGGTCTTGCTTCATGCTTCTGCACATGGAAATCCAATTTTCCCAGCACCATTTATTGAGTAGACTGTCCTTACTCCAGGGATTGGTTTTAGATCCTTGATCAAATATAAGTTGGCTGTAGATGTTTGAATTGATTTCTGGTGTTTCTACTCTGTTCCATTGGTCTATCCATCTCTCTCAGTACAAGTACCATGCTGTCTTGATAACAACTACCCTGTAGTATGTCCAGAAATCTGGTATTCTGATGCCTCCAGCTTTGTTTTTGCTGTACAAGATTGCTTTAGCTACTCGAGGTCTCCTGTGTCTCCATATGAATTTCAGCATCATTTTTTTCCAGATCTGAGAAGAATGCCTTCAGTATTTTTATTGGTATCACATTGAATCTGTAAATGGCTTTTGGGAGAATGGACATTTTGATGATATTGATTCTTCCAATCCATGAGCATGGAAGATTTTTCCATTTTTTGATATCCTCTTCTATTTCTTTCTTTAAGGTTTTGTAATTTTCATCATATAGATTTTAATGTCCTTGGTTAAGTTTATTCCAAGGTATTTGATTGTTTTTGTAGCTATTGTGAATGGGATTGATCTTAGAAGTTCTTCCTCAAGCCATGGCATTGCCTGTGTATACAAAGGTTGTTGATTTTTTTTGCATTGATTTTATATCCTGCTACTTTGCCAAACTCTTCTATGAGTTCCTGTAGTCTCTTAGGAGAGTTCTTTGGGTCCCCTAAATAAAGAATCATATCATCTGCAAAGAGGGATAGTTTGAGTTCTTCCTTCCCAATTTGTATCCCTTTAACTTCTTTTTCTTGCCTAATAGCTCTGGCTAGAACTTCCAGAACTATATTGAATAGCAGTAGTAAGAGTGGGCATCCTTGTCTGGTACCCGATCTCAGTGGAAATCCTTCCAACTTTTCCCCATTCAATAGGATGTTGGCTGTGGGTTTTTCATAGATTGCTTTGATTGTATTGAGGAATGTTCCTCCCATACCCAGTTTGCTTAGAGTTTTCTTCATGAAAGGGTGTTGTATTTTATCAAATGCTTTCTCTGTGTCTATTGGGATAATCATATGATTTTTCTTCTGTAGTTTGTTAATGTGGTGTATCACATTGATTGTTTTGCGAACATTGAAGCATCCCTGCATACCAGGGATAAATCCCACTTGGTCTGGGTGGATGATCTTTCTGATGTGTTGTTGCATTCTATTGGCCAGAATTTTATTGAGGACTTTTGCATCTATGTTCATCATGGATATTGGTGTGTAATTCTCTTTCAATGCTGCATCTTTTTCTGGCTTAGGAATTAAGGTGATGCTGGCTTCATAGAAAGAATTTGGGAGGATTCCCTCTTTTTCGATTGTTCTGAATAGTTTGAGAAGAATTGGAGTCAGTTCTTCTTTAAATGTCTGGTAGAATTCAGCAGTGAATCCATCTGGTCCTGGGCTTTCCTTTGTTGGGAGGGCCTTTATTACTGTTTCAATTTCTGTCTCAGTTATGGGTCTGTTTAGGTTTTCTGTGTCTTCCTGGTTCAATTTAGATAGGTTGCATGTGTCCAGGAATCTTTTCATTTCTGATAGATTATCCTGTTTGCTGGCATACAAGTCCTTTTAGTAATTTCTGATGATTCTTTTAATTTCTGTGGTGTCCGTTGTTACATTTCCTTTTTTTTTTGATTTATTTTAACTTTTATTTAATGAATATAAATTTCCAAAGTACAGAATATTGATTAAAATGACTTCACCCCATAACGTCCCTCCAACCCGCAACCCTCCCCTTATCCACTCCCTCTCCCCTTCCATTCACATCAAGATTCATTTTAGTTTCTCTTTATATACAGAAGATCAGTTTAGCATACATTAAGTAAAGATTTCAACAGTTTGCTCCCACACAGAAACATAAAGTGAAAAATACTGTTTGAGTACTAGTTATAGCATTAAATCTCAATGTACAGCACACTAAGGACAGAGATCCTACATGAGGAGTAAGTGCACAGTGACTCCTGTTGTTGATTTAACAAATTGACACTCTTGTTTATGGCATCAGTAATCACCCTAGGCTCTTGTCATGAGCTGCCAAGGCTATGGAAGCCCCCTGGGTTCACTGACTCTGATCATTTTTAGACAAGGCCATGGTCAAAGTGGAAGTTATCTCCTCCCTTCAGAGAAAGGTACCTCCTTCTTTGATGGCCCGTTCTTTCCACTGGGATCTCACTCATGGAGATCTTTCATTTAGTTGTGTTTTTTTTTTTTTTTTTTTTTTTTTTTTTTCCCCAGAGTGTCTTGACTTTCCATGCCTGAAATACTCTCATGGGCATTTCAGCCGGATCCACATGCCTTAAGGGCTGATTCTGAGGCCAGAGTGCTGTTTAGAACATTTGCCATTCTATGGGTTTGCGGTGTATCTCACTTCCCATCTTGGATCATTCTCTCCCTTTTTGATTCTATCAGCTAGTATTTGCAGACACTATTTTTGTTTATGTGATCCCTTTGGTTCTTAGTCCTATCATTATGATCAATTGTGAACAGAAATTGATCACTGGGACTAGTGATATGGCATTGGTACATGCCACCTTGATGGGATTGAATTCGAATCCCCTGGTATGTTTCTAACTCGACTGTTTGAGGTAAGTCAGCTTGAGAATGTCCCAAATTGCACATCTCTTCCCTCTCTTGTTCACACTCTTATATTTAACAGCAATCACTTTTCAGTTGTTTCAGCACTTAAGAAGAATTGTGTATTGATTACAGTATTCAACCAAAAGTATTAAGTAGAACAAACAAACAAAAAAATACTAAGAGGGATAATATATTAAGCTGCTCATCAACAGTCAGGGTGAGGGCTGTTACATTTCCTTTTTCATCTCTGATTTTATTTATTTGGGTCTTTTCTCTTCTTTTTTTACTTAGTTGGGCCAAAGTCAATTTTTGATCGTCTTTTAATTGATTTTTGTATAAGGCATAAGGTAGGAGTCTTTTTTCATACTTGTGAATGCAGAGATCCAATTTTCCCAGCATCAGTTGTGGCAGATGTTGTCTATCTATCTATCTATCCATCCATCCATCTATCTATCTATGTATCTATCTATCTATATATCTTATTGTGTTGGGTGCGTATACATTTATGATTGTTACATCCTCTTGCTTAATCTATCCTTTCATCAAAATAAAATTTATATAATTTTATATTTTCTTCTTTTTTTTACAGCTTTATATTTAAAATCTGTATTATCCAATAGGAGACTAACTGCTCCTACTTAGTTTCAGTTTGCATTTGCATGGTATATATTTTTTCAACCCTTTCTTTCAGCCTATGTGTTTTTTTTTTTTATTTGTGAAGTGAATATCTTTTTGCAATATATAGAGAGTCTTGCATTCTTGTCCATTAGCCAACTCATATTTTGGATGGAAATATTAATCTATGTACATTAAAAGTTAATATTGATAGATAAGAACTAACCCTCATCATTTGGTTAACTGGTTACAAATTCTGTCTGATCAATTAGTAAATTTGACGCTGCTATGTGTTTTCATGTTTACTTCTTATGTAGGACTCTGTTCAATATTTCTTTTAAGATTGGTCTGTTGGTGGGGAATTCTTCGTTTCTGCTTACATCAGAAATACTTTACTTCTTCACTTGCAATGGGTCTTTTCACTGGATATAATATTCTTGATTGGAAGGTGTTTTTTATTTTTTTTATTTTGTTTTTCCTTTAAGAATTTGAATATATCATCCCACTCTCTTATGCCCTGTAAGGTTTCTACTGGGAAGTCTGCTGTTAATTTAATTTGTAACATAATAATTCGACACATTTCTCTTACTGTCTTTAGGATTCTGTTGTTTTTCAACTTTTCATATTTTGACTAAAATGTGCTTTGGAGAGAATCTGTTTTGGTTGAGTCAGCTTGGGGTCCTTTGCACTTCAAGTGTCTAGATGTGCATGTCTCTTTCATGACCTGAAGTTGTCAACCATTATTTCATTTAGCTGATTCTCAATGCCTTTTCCCCTTGTTGTCTTTCAAGAATCCCTATAACATAAATATTTGATCATTTAATGTATCCCATATCTTATATAGACTTCCTTTACTCTTATTAATTCTTTTCTCTTTATTTTGACTGAGGTATTTCAAATATCTTTTTGTCCACTCAGAAATTATCCCCTACACTTGGTTTATTCTGTAGCTAAATCTCTCAAATGTATTTTTTACTACAGTAATTAATATTTTCATCTCCAAAATTTCCATTTGATTCTTTTTAATGATTTCTATTTCCTTTGTCATCTCATATCACATGGAGTTTCCTTAAAATCATTATTTTGAATTCTATTTTTATCTCTTAATAGATTTCTTTCAAATCAGGATATAATTCTGGAGAACTATTCTATTCTTTTGGAAATGTCGTGCTACCTTAATTCTTCATGTTTCTTGTGTCTATATGTTGACATCCGTTCATGTGATATAATAGTCTCTTCTTCTTTATTAAGTAGGTTTTTCTGGAGATGAATTTATGGCTTAAATGGAAAACACTTAGCTTATTGTTTTGTGTTTGGTTCTAGATGATCCCAGACATGTAGCCTTTGAGTAATCTCTTACACTTTATACAATTTTAGCTATCTATAAGTGACCTAGAAATCTAGTCGTCTGCAGTTTGTAACTTTGAGGTGAATATGAGCTTCTTAGAATGTGTATCTTCAGTCCTCAGAGAGTTTAGTGTCAGTTACACTGGGAATTATGAAAGCCAACATTATGTTCGTAGTGCCAAGGGAGACAAAGGAGGCTGTCCCTTGTTTCACTGGTGAGCCTGAGTGATGGCAGGACTGGTAGAATTCACAGCTGTGGCTCTAGGATTGTGGTGTGTATTAACCACAGGTCCTGATGGGAGAGTGAAATTGGTGGCATAGCTTACACCATCAACAGCCCTCGTCCCAAGACTGGGATGTGAACTGAACTCTGCTCCAGTCCTACAGGATGACTACCAGGTATACAGGAGATTTTACACCGGCAGCACAGTGAGGTCGTTACCCAGATCTCCCAGGGCTAAAACCAGCTGTTGGGGATAGTGGCTTCCACCAGTTTGAAATTAAGTGATAAAGAGAAAGCACTTCGGATCCTGTTAGTAAGTGCAAATTACTCCAAAGATTATAATACCAACATCAATAGTTCCAGTTCTACAAGACACAGATTAAACTACACCCAGTTCTCACAAGGCTTGCAAGGATGTCACCGGGGTTTGTGCCTTGTGGCTCTGAGCATCAGGAGACAGGAGATGCAGAGGGAACTTCCTCAGGTCAGGTCTAGAGTTTTCATGGGCTATTGCTTGTGCTAGCCACAAGAAGCTCAGAGAAACCTCCTATATCACAAAGAGTAAGTGAGTGCAGCTACAGGGTTCATGGCCAGAAAATCCCTCCATTGCAAGATGCAGGGAATCTGTTCACTCCACAAGTTTCTGTGACTCTAGTTCTGATCACTTCTGGTAGCAGAGGAACAGAGATCAGCAGCACGGCTTTCCACAGCCAAGTCTGGTAATCTGTGCAAGTGGTAGAATGCAGAGAGGCAGTGTGACTTCCCTTCTTGAAGCCACGTGTTACTCAAGCCCCAGTTATCTCCCCAGAAGAGAGTTAAATTCAGTGGTGACTGTGGAATAATCTCAGCTAAAGCTGTGCATGGCAAGTCCATAGCAACTTCTTCCTACACTGAGTTGGAAAGATGGTATCTCCCATCCAGGACCTGGCTGTGCTTGACCACACAGAGTGTGCTTGACCTCAAGAGTGTGTCTCCCCTCTTTCCTTGCTGCCCCATGTAGTTTTATTCTATTCTGCCACTTCTCCACTGAGAATTTCTGTTAGTTAGACTCTTGTAATTGTTGTCATTCCTTTTTTTTACTTGTTTGTTTGTTTTCTTTTTTTAAAAGATTTATTTATTTACTTGAAAGAGTAACACAGACAGAGAAGGAGCGAGGTCTTCCATCCACTGATTCACTCCCCACTTGGCTGCAATGGCTGGACCTGCACCAATCCGAACCCAAGGGCCAGATGTTTTTTTCCAGGTCTCCCTTGTGGGTGCAGGGGCTCAAGGAATGGGGCCATCTTCTACTGCTTTCCCATGCCATAGCAGAGAGCTGGTTTGGAAGTGGAGCAGCCAGGTATGGAACCGGCACCCATATGGGATGCCACACAGCAGGCAGCGGGTTTACCTGCTAAGCCACAGTGCCAGCCCCTGTTTGTTTGTTTTCATATCCCATGATAGGAGAAGTCAGTATATCTTTCTATTCATCCATCTTGGATGTCTGGCCCCTACTTATTTATCTTTGTGTTTATATGGCCTTGCTGTATGTTTAATCCTCAAATATTTCCAATATTTGGTTGAAAGTGTTGTTTACATGTGACATAATTGGGCTTGCTCTATGACATATTCTGAAACCGTTTTATTTTAATAAAGACTTACTTTATGAAAAATCATTTTAAAAAGTAAGGTACTAACACATAATGAGGTACTTGAAATTTGAACCCTGAATACTGAAGGTGGTATCGAAAAATAGGGCAGCCACTACAAGAAAAATCTGTGGAAGTTTCTCACAAACATAGAGTGGAATCAATTATGATCCAGAAATCCAACTCCTGGATTTATATCCAAAGTCACTGAAATGGAATCTCAAGGAATTATTTGCTTATTTATTGCCATGTTTTAAATGGTTGTGTTGCCTCCAAGTTTTTATATTGATCTCAGTCGTTCATGAGATAGTATTAGGAGGTGGGAACTTTTGTTAAGGTGGAGATTATGTGGATGGAGATTTTGTTAATGGGATTAATGCTCTTGTGAAAGGGATTCCTGCCCTATTTACCTTGCCTTGTCAGTACACAGCTCTGAAGAGGGCCATCACGTGAACATGATCAAGCTGGCCCATTGATTTTAGACTTGGTAGTCTCCTGAATTATGAGAAATAAATGTATGTCATTGAAAAACCACTCAGTCTCTTGCACTTGCTTTTAAAACTTCCTGAACAGACTAAGACATCCAGCTTTATGGCAGCATTATTCAAAATAACAAAGATATGGAAACAACATAAACGGCCACAAATGAATGAAGGCATGAAGAAAATATTGCTTATATATACAATGGAATAATATTTAAATTTAAAAAAGGAAAGCTTGCCATATACTACAGCAGTTATAAAATCTGATGGCATTATGAACATACAATTGCCAATACTATGATGTATACTTATAATTTAACAGGGTAAATTTATTTTACGTACTTTTTACCACAATGAAGATGAGCAGCTAAATCAATCAACTAATCAATCAAGCGAAGGACATATGTGAGCTGATCCAGGGCTAAGAGTAAATACTGAATCACAGCTACCGAAGAAAAATCCAGCAAATATTTATAGTAGTGATAACCATACAAGCAAGTAGGTAGTGATATGAAGGCAATATATTGGAAACTTCTGTAAAGCTGGGATTGTTGATTTAAATGCTAGCTCTATGAGTATGTTAAGTCTGTAAAATTTAAATTAATCATTATAAATATAAAATGTATAATAAATAACAAATTGAAAATGGCTTATAGGAATGTATTCATTAAAGTCAATCACTCAATACTGAACTTTTTGAAAGTTACGGTAACTAAGGTAGTCATCCAACAATGGTCATTCACAAATTTATTCTCAGCAGAAGAAAGAATAGGAACACAAAAGAGAATAGTCATGAAGAGGCCAAAACAAAGAAAACTTTGTGAAAGCAAAGAGTAGTAGAGTAAGTTGCATGCTTCATCTGATGTGAGCAGCAAATTTCAGCTCTGCCTTCCTGGATGACAGCTGTTCTCAAGATGAGAGAAATAAGAATGACATGCTCCTGAGAACAACAGGTAGTTACTGAAGTGTTTCAATTTCTGCAGCTGAAAATTAAAAAAAAGCAGAAAAATGCACTTTTTGTATTATCTTATTTATAGACTTTCATTGAAAATGTTTGCATGAGTCATATTGTCAATTGCAATTTTCATTTGTCATTAACATACCCAATATAAAACTAAGAAGTAAATATATAGCCACTGAAAATGATGATTTATTTGATATGTATGTATTTTGTCTGTTCAATAAATGTTTCTCTTTTGTTATATGTTTTTCAATTTTATACATCTATACATATTTTATTTCCACATATATTAACAGATGCACTATTAAACTGTTATTGGTATAAATATTAATAATTGCAAATAAAATAAATAAAATAAAATGGCAAATAAAATAATGACCATCTCATTTTTCTCCATGAGAAAGAAACACTTTTACTCCACTTTAGTAGCTGAGGTACACCATATATTGCTGGAAGCACTTAGGTTATTGCTAAGGTGTTTTAGTGATTTAGCAATATTCTTTGTGATTTTCCTGGAGAGGAACCAAACATATTGAGGCTGTTTTTCTATCATAAATCTATTATTCTTCCTCTCTAGATGTCCATCTAATCCATCCTTCAAGAACATTCTTAAATTGTATCTGTTACAAGAAGAGACTCAGGCTGCAGCAGGTCCTTGTTGGACCAGATTATCTTAATCCCTAAGAGATAAAACTTTTGTAAAGATCTCTCTTGAGGTGGGCATTGTGGTGCAACTCTTTAAACTTCTATGGATGCTCACATAGCATATCAGAGTTCTAGTTTGATTCCAACATAGTGCATTTATAATCCAGTTTCCTGCTAATGAACCTGGTAAAACAAGAGATGATGGCTCAAATACTTCGACCCCTGACACTCACCTGAGAGAATGGATTGGAGTTCTGGGCTCCTGTCTTTGGCATTGTTCTGCCTCAGCTGTTCCAGGCGTTTGCACAGAAAACCAGTTAATGGAAGATTCTCTCTTTCTCTCTCTCTCTCTCTTTCCTCTCTCTCCCTTTCTCTCTGCCACATTACCTTTCAGTTGCAGAGAGAGATATAAAAAGAGAGAGAGAAAGAAAGAGATGGAGAGGCACAGAGAAGGAGACCTTCCACCCACTGGTTCACTTCTCCAAGTGGCTGCAATGATCCAGGCTTGGACAGGTTGAAGCTAGGAGCTAGGAGATTCATTCTGGTCTCCCACTTGGGTAGCAGGTGCAAAAGCACTTGGGCCATCTTCTGCTGCTTTTCCAAACCAATAGTAGCTAGCAGGATTGGAAGTGAAACAGTCAGGACATGAACTAGCATCCTTATGGGATGCCAGCATTGCAAGCAGTGATTATACCTGCTATGCCACAACCCCAGCCCTGTCACGTTACCTTTCAAATGAATACCTTTTAAAAGTTAAGTAAGAATCCTTCAATCACCCTCTGCAGATCTTCCTAATAAGATGAAAAATATCTCATCAAAAAGCTTCTATCTGATGACGAGATAAATAAATTACGGTAAATATATATATATATATACACACACACACACATACATACATACACACACACACACATACATTAAGGAATATTACTCAACCATAAAATTGAATGAGATCCTGTCTTTTGAAACAAAATGGTTCCAATTGGATACCATTATAGTTAAATGAAATAAACAAAACCCAAAAAGACAAATATCATTGCTTTCCCTGATCTGTGGTAACTAATAGTGTACTAAAATGCAATGTATACAAGTGAAATTGACAGTTTTGCCATTGTTGATTGTTTACAGCCCTTGATTCTACTGTAGAGGAACAATGTTATTGTTGTAATTTCTTCTTACTATTTGTTGAACTCTTTTCTTAGTGTAGGGTTAATCTTATAAGTATAAAGTAAACTGAAAGTAGATCATTGTAAAAATTAAGAGAGGGAATAAGAGAGGAAGGAGAAAAAAGGATGGGAGCATGGGCGGGAGAGAGGGTAGTATAGGGATTACACTATGTTCCTGAATCTGTATATATGAAATACATGAAATTCATATACCTTTAATAAAATGTTAAAAAATTTCAAAAGATACCTTCTTAAATGAAATACAGAAAAGTTCAGATGACAGAACCCCCTTCCTTTATGACTCATGGGTACTGATGGTAACATAAAGTCACAGAGATGTGTAATATAAAAGTCCATCTTGTAGTTGAATCTGGGACATAGGAGCTTTTCTTCTTCTGGGAAGATGAGTGAAACAGAAAGACTGAAAAAGCAAGCTATTTCCAGAGGGATGTTCTTCAATCCGATCCACAGGCAGACATGACACTGCTATGTGCACTGAATGGTGGCTCCAATGCTGTCTTTCTGAAGCATGATTCATTGAACGTTCTGTTTGGATGGAATTAAAACCAGGAGCCATTACCAATCACACTCCAAAGAACCAAGGCACCAAACCAATACAGAGAGTAAAGGACTCAGTAAACTAAAGTGATTAAAAATACAGCAAGAACAACACAGCTGCCATAAGTATCTGACTGTTAAAGTAAAACTAATAAATGTTACCATTTTATTTTGGGCAAATTTACATTAATGCTTCCTCTTAAAATTAAGATGATCTATGTAGTTCTCTTGGTATTATCCACATAGAATTACTTCTTTAAAAGTTCATAGAAGCTGCATTTTATCAATCTAGAGAAACTTTTTAACTTTTATTTAATAAATATAAATTTCCAAAGTACAACTTTTGAATTATAGCGGCTTTCCCCCCCATAACCTCCTTCCTACCACAACCATCCCATCTCACACTCCCTCTCCCATCCCATTCTTCATCAAGATTCATTTTTAATTATCTTTATATACAGAATATCAACTTAGTATATACTAAGTAAAGATTTCAACAGACTGCACTATATTTTGTGTGTCTATATGGGTGCAGTTTGTTTAAATCTAGAGAAATTTATCAAGAACAAAAATGATAGGTAACACAGTTATCTCATTTTCAATGTAAATATTTCAGAATATATTAGCCAAGGAATTATGTAAACTCTTCATTTTTATTTTGGATGACATCAATCATATGAACATTTATATGAAAATGAATGTAAAAAAATATTTTCTATATTAAAGACTTACATTTAAAATGAACTTTTTTGTACATGCCAAATCAGTCCTATAAGATATACTATATTTGTCTGGCATGGGAAACAATGGAAGAAGTATAGAGAATGTTTTTATCTCAAATTTTTATGAGTTGATTATAAATGGCTAATAATTGAAAATAGTTGAACAGTAGTCATCGTCTAATACATGTTGTATATATTTTTAATACTTATTACTTGAAAGGCAAAGTTACACAGATAGAAGGAGATACTGAGAGAGAGATCTTCCATCCATTGGTTCATTTGGCAAATATCCCCATGACCGGGCTGGGCCAGGCTGAAGCCAGAGCCAGAAACTTCTTCTGGGTTGCCCACATGGGTGCGTGCTCCCCTGATTTCCCAAGCATTTTAGAAGGGAGCTGGATTGGAAATGGAGCAGCCAGGACTTGAACTGGCACCCATAAGAGATGCCAGTGTCTCAGGCTCTGGCTTAACCTGCTATACCCCAATGCCATGCCTATGTTGCATACTTTTTCTAAATTATTTTCATTTAAAAGCTATTGACTCTCTACTGCATTCCTGAGAGGAATCTGATTTTACAAATGAGGAACACAGGGCAGAGAGCAGTAAAATATCTTAAGAGTTCAAAGCCTATTTGTAGCAGGGCAGGAATCTGAACCCTGGCATTGCAGCTTAATTAATCCTATGCTTCATTCTTGCCAAATATTTAATTATTTTTCTCTTCTAACAGGTCATATCTCCCCATATTTACCTATTATAGATTCATTTCCAGATCTTTTAGGTAATATGATATTAAATAGAGAGATTCAGGAAATCTTCAGGAAATGTGTGATTTTGTTACTTCAGTTGAGGGAATAATAGGAACTTAAGTGTTACTTAAGTGACTTCAGTAATATGGATGCCAATTTTGTTTTTTGCTTTTTTGAGACAAATATACTAAGGAAAAGAAGAAATGTTAAATACCTTACTTCTTAGAATCCAAAAATTCATAAGTGATAATAACTTGTATGCAAAAATTGCCATATTTTTTCTTATTTCAATGACTGCTGATACAATGTGGAAAATAAAAATTCACCCATACTAATCTTTGAAAAGATCAATTATGACTTTTGAGCCATTCTTCATCTACATCTTTATTTTAATAACATTTGTAAAAGTCAATTTAAGCATGATGCCTTCATATAAGTAAAATGTAAAGACTCACATGATATGCATGTCCTCAAAATATTAACTACAAAGAAAATATCAAGATGAATCACGATTTTATCTGTCCTCCCCAGAAAGTCATTCCACAAAAGAATTGTAAGCTTGTGAGCCTTTTAATCTTATCCTATCTGACTTTGCACTTGAAGTTTCAATAAATCTCAAGTGACATATGAGACCAGATAAGAGACCCCCATTAAGTGATGTTCAAGTCTCAGTTCTTAATGGGGACTTTGTTCTTCTCTGACTTATAAATGGTATTTCCTTCTTACACTTCCCTCAGTGATGGCTCTAAATCCTTTGAAAGACACTCTTACCAATCACTTTTGTCATACTTAGCACTGAATATCTGTGCTGCCCAAAAAGGAAGAAACCAGATATGATAGTAGCATCAACATAGACATATGTCAAAATAGATATGTATAAAATCAAAAGATTTATTAAAGCCAAATGCTGCTTTTGAAAAATCTACAATTAGACACATGGGAATAGTCATTCTTCAAACTCCTTTGAGTCATTCTTTTATTGTTCACTCTCTTTCATTCCAAAGAAGAAAAACATCATAAATTATTTGCAATGCAACATTTATTGTTAGAAGAAAAGAGACTGATAGTTCAACATCGACACTGCCATAAATGAAGGCTATAATTTCTTGAGGAAAAAAAGACAAATGGCTTATGAACACAACATGTCACCAACCTTAATTCCGTGAGCAAAAGTTCACAAGAAAGCTAAGCTGTCCATTCCAATGGAAATTGGTCAAACACATCTCTCTTATTGAGGGTCATTTATTTGATTTTATGCATCTAACTGATATGAAAATATTAACATTTTAAACAATGAAGCTTTTAAGTTCCCTGCATAATGTATATATATAATATTTTCTATTCTTGAAGATTTTATATTTTTAATATCTAAAATTGAACAAGTTAAAATACTAAAATCATGTAATATTATTTTAATCTGTTTTGGTAACCACTGGTTACTGATTCAGTAAAATTTATCACCAAAACATTAATGATTTTTGTGTGTACTCATGTTGTGTACCATCAGTGACCTATAACAATCTATATCACCTTTCACTTGGACTGTATCAGATTTGTTCTTTCTCCATTTTGCCACCTAAATAAATTTCCATGAAGACAAGCCTATTTCACTCCTTTCCCCCTCATTATATGGCATAGGATTAGGAATTATTCCTTTAAAAACCCTACTAGGTAATTCTCCTTTAAACATCATCTCTATAGGGCCAGCATCTTGGTGTAGCAGGTAAAGTCACCGTCTGCAATGCCAGCATTTATATAGGCACCAGATCGCAATATACAGGCCCTGGCTGCTCCAGTGCTAATCCAGCTCCCTGCTAATGGCCTGGGAAAAGCAGCAGAAGACAACCGAACTATTTGGGTCCCTGCTTGCACATGTGACAGACCAGGATGCAGTACCTGGCTCCTGGCTTTTGTCTGGCCCAGCTCCGACAGTTGAGGCCATCCGGGGAGTGAACCAGTGGATGGAAATCTCTCTCTCTCTCCCTTTTCCTGTCTGTCCTTCTCTCTCTGTAACTCTATAAAATAAATAAATAAATTTAAAATAAATAAATAAATAAATAAATAAACAAGCATCATCACTGTGACCCGTTATCCATTTTCCAGATTATTGATTTACTGGCAAAATTCCAAAATGTTTAGAATGACAAAAAGCTTCGATTCTTCTTCCTTTCTGCAACTTGTATTTTAATTCTCTTCACCTCCATATTTCCACTGTGAACATCAATAATAACCAAATGTTTCTAGATCTCTGTAAAGACCATATTTATATACCTTTTTTTTTTTTTTTGACAGGCAGAGTGGACAGTGAGAGAGAGAGACAGAGAGAAAGGTCTTCCTTTGCCGTTGGTTCACCCTCCAATGGCCGCCGCGGCCGGCGCACTGCGGCCGGTGCACCGCGTTGATCCGATGGCAGGAGCCAGGTGCTTCTCCTGGTCTCCCAGGGGGTGCAGGGCCCAAACACTTGGGCCATCCTCCACTGCACTCCCTGGCCACAGCAGAGAGCTGGCCTGGAAGAGGGGCAACCGGGACAGAATCCGGCGCTCCGACCTGGACTAGAACCCGGTGTGCCGGCGCCGCAACATGGAGGATTAGCTTAGTGAATCGCGGAGCCAGCCATTATATACCATTTTAAACTAAAATCTTTGTATAGAACACAGGTCAGCACACTTCATGTTTTTATATTTTATGAGATACAGATATTTTAATTCCTTTGTAATATTATTTATGGTTAATTTTGAAGTACAATGGCAGAGCTGAGAAGATACACTAGACACCATATGGCCTTCAAATCTGAAAATATTTAGTGTTTAGATTGACACAGAAGTGCAACAACTCCTGCAGGACTATAGTCCCTGTTTGTATTCAAGATTAAAATGTGCATTTTATATAAAAGACTTATAAGAAAATATGCATACATGTTTAATGAGGAATTTGGGTTTGTCATCAATTCTGAGAAACCTTCTTTCTGAACAATCATATATTTTGAGCATATGTCGAGATTATTGAAATTTCTTTTTTTATTTGTCTGACTTCCCCACTAATCTCTGCTTGTTAAAAGAAACTTCTCTTTTGATTTCTGTATCACAAGTTTCTAGAGCATAGCAAACAGACAATATTGGTCGCAAACTTAAGTGGGTAGGAACCCACTTACCAGCAGAGACTCCAAGATGACTAAGACAGTGTGTAAGTAGTCAAAAAGATACTGAGTAGTAGACAAATTCTGCTATGCTAACTGCTACAATGCAACCCAAGACTGATAGTGGTTGAGTTAATTAGCAAAGGAAAATGGGGAGTAATAAAGAGGAAAAGAATAATGGCTTAAAGAAAAAGTGCCGGCCGTTGCCGCGGCTCAATAGGCTAATCCTCCGCCTTGCGACGCCAGCACCCCGGGTTCTAGTCCCGGTTGGGGTACCAGATTCTGTCCCAGTTGCTCCTCTTCCAGTCCAGCTCTCTGCTGTGGCCCGGGAGTGCAGTGGAGGATGGCCCAAGTGCTTGGGCCCTGTACCCACATGGGAGACCAGGAGGAAGCACCCGGCTCCTTGCTTCGAATCAGCGCGGTGCGCCAGCCATAGCACGCTGGCCACAGTAGCCATTGGAGGGTGAACCAACGGTCTCTTTCTCTCACTGTCCACTCTGCCTGTCAAAAAAAGAAAGAAAGAAAGAAAGAAAGAAAGAAAGAAAGAAAGAAAGAAAGAAAGAAAGAAAATGTGTCATAAAACTTTGACATAACAAAAAAGAGAAAAAGATAGCTTGCAACCATGTGCCAAATGTGTCTTGTTACTGTTGCAATGGTAGTCTACTTCTACTATGTAAGTAAAATTTTATGAAATAAAATAATATGATTAGCTCTCAAAGCCATGAAACACATAACAGTTGAGTTCTGTCACTTTTAGAATTTCATGTTCCTTCAACTGATGAGATTCTGTTGTCTTCATGTCTCCTTCCAAAAAGGTGATATTGAATATGAATGTTTATTAAACCATATCTAGTAAGCAAAACATGCATGTCAAATGGTTTTCTTTATTTCCTTTTTCTGCCCTTAAATATACAGTTTCAAATTTTCTTTTCTTGATGGCTGGAAGCTGTTAACTTTCTTGCTGTATGGATTCAGTCCAAACTGGTTGAAGATACCTACATCAGTCTCCTCTCAGAACACTGCAAACTTGTACATTGGATGTGGAGTGGGTGAGAAAAGAGAGTCATTTTTCAGCAGATTTACAATAGTAGATTCTTAGAATCAGGGATAGAGAATAAGATTTAGTTCCTGGACAAGCTCCCCCTCTGTCAATTTCTAGCATTAGGTTTTCCCTTTCTTTTATGTAACAGAATTTTATGTACTGCCCATTTGCTTCTATCCTGGTCCTCTGTTCTTGCATCCAGAGAAAATGAATATATATTAGCAATTCATCCAGCATAAGCATTAAATTAATTAAGCATATTATTTATTAGAATTTAATTAAGTCCATTTAATAAATGATTATCACATGGAGATACTTTAGGTTCATTGCTAATGTAATTTGAATATATTAAATAAATATATTATAATATATTTAGGAAAGCAAGTGTTCGAGAAACGCATTCACAAAAAATGTTTTTGAAAAGTTCCTTATATCTTCAATAAAGAGTATTCATGAATAAAATCATATTCACAAGGAAAATATGACTGAGTATATTATTGACTAAGGAAGTCACAGGGAATTTCAAGTTCCCCTCTCCCTTTTCCTTGACAATTGTTAATAACTTAAGGTCAAGAGGTAGTCTCTTCTACTTTCAAGGATGCTATCCACTCTTTTCATTTTGCTGACAAGGGGTATGAGAAACAGTCTTCTACCCTCAAATGCCTTCTAATAGAAGAAGAAAGTAGTACCATATTATCCCACAATAAACATGTGACAAATTATGAATACACTTACTGTGCAAGATCCTACCTGGTTAATTCCACAATTTACTAAACTTCCTGTCAGGGATAAAAATTTCAGTTTTCCATATCGATAAACACTTCACCATTTCACAGATTTATGTCAAGAGACTGCCCCTTGCTTGGCATGGTGAAGAAAGCATATCAGAAATCCCGAGGCAAGATGATTATCCATTTATTCTTCTCTGCAGCCTTAGATGGAGAAGAGGATGACAGTATGGGGCGGTGATGTATGCAGTAAGATCATATTTAATAAATTTTCAGTATGCTTATGATTATTAGTTGTCAGTTATTTGAGCTTTATCCTTTCATACTAATTGCAAAATTTAAGGCAACTGAAAATGTTATATTCAAGATGGCATCACGTACTTATTAACAGTTGAATCATTGGAGAAGGAAGGCTCATTGAGGGTAGTCATAGGGATCAGCACAGTGAAGTAGTTGATGCATAAAAGGCCAAGCTATATGGAATGACTCTGAAAGCTAAGAATCTGGGAATGTAAAGATCATACAAGATAGGGGAATATGAAAAAAGAAATATGTCAGGAAATAGAAGATAGGAAGCATTTTTTATGAAATATTTGAAGATTCAAGAAAAGTCAAATAGATTGCTATAAAACATATTTATTTCAGTGTATCTAGAAAAATTTTCTTTCTTGATTGGATTATTTGCTTAACTGCAAGAGTTAGAGAGAGAGTGGGGAGAGTAGAGAGAGATGAGACACAGAGAGAGAGAGAGAGAGAGGGATCTTCTATCCATTGGTTCAGTCCTCAAATGGCTACAAATGCCAGGGTAGGGCCAAGCCAAAGCCAAGAGCTTCATCTAGATCTCCCAAATGAGAGGAGTGGCCCAGGGAGTTGGGCCATCTTCCAGTCCTTTCCCAGATGCATTAGCAGAGAGCTGGATTGGAAGTGAAGCAGCAAGGACATGAAATGGTGCCCATATGAGATGTCAGCATCACAGGCAGCAGCTTAACCTGTTATGCTGGCTCTGAGAGAAATTTTCAGAAAATGCATCTTAAAATATTATTTTAGGCTGGCGCCGTGGCTCACTAGACTAATCCTCCGCCTTCCGGCACCGCACACCGGGTTCTAGTCCAGGTCGGGGCTCCAGATTCTGTCCCGGTTGCCCCTCTTCCAGGCCAGCTCTCTGCTGTGGCCCGGGAATGCAGTGGAGGATGGCCCAAGTCTTTGGGCCCTGCACCCCATGGGAGACCATGAGAAGCACCTGGCTCCTGCCATCGGATCAGCGCGGTGCGCTGGCCGCAGTGCACCAGCCGTGGTGGCCATTGGAGGGTGAACCAACGGCAAAGGAAGACCTTTCTCTCTGTCTCTCTCTCTCACTGTCCACTCTGCCTGTCAAAAAATAAAAAAATAATAAAAAAATATTTTAATCAATTCTATGAAAGCTATCCTTTACATATATCTCATTAATATGAAGAGCATTAAAGGCACAAGTGTTAAAATCAATGTAAGATACCTATTTTCCTATTTTCTACAAAACATTACTTTAAAGAGAAAACATCCGCAATGCATTTTTTTTTGTTTTATTTAGACTAAAACTGTTAGAATTAAAATTTGGATAAAAGCCTTGAATTTTATTCTCTGGACAGCTCTGTGGGGTAACTCCTAAGAATAAGATCACGGAAACAAACTTTAAAATCAGGGAATATCAAAGATGACTTAACAGAAAGCTATTAGGTTAAATATATGGAAATTAGTTAAATAGGTAAAATACGTAAATGTATTGAGTGTACTTGAAGCTATAAATCTCCCTGTTACTCACCTATATAAAGAATGTGAACTCTTTGAGTTTTTAAATGGGTATTAAAATAAGTCTTATTATGCACAGAGTGATTTTTTTATAAATCTGGAAGAATATGCCAAGTTGTATAAAAATCTGGAAGCATGGTTGAATGATATCACCAGTTTCCAAACATAAAATGAGAAATTCTAAGAATAAAAGTGTTGTCCATTTTCATTCTATATTCTGAAGTAATTATCCAATGTTTCAAGTCAGACCAAAAAGTAGGAACTTAAAAGTCTAAATTTCTTCTGAAAATACATGATATTATGTTGTCAAAACTAAGAATTTATACTCAGTGATAATATGCAAATATGTATAAGCATGGAATGGAATTGCCATAACAGACTCAAATATTTTAAATCTGAATAGAGACTGAGCATAAATATGATTCCTTTTTCATTTTTTTATTTTCAAAATGAAAAATATTCATGTGATTTATATATACATTTTCATGAGCATAATAATATTTCCCACCCTACCCTCCCTCCTGGTCTGTACTCCCACTCTACCTTCTTCCTTTCCCAGCTTTTCCCTTTATTTTTACAATGAACAACTATCAATCTATTCTATATTCATAAGATTAATCCTACACTATATAAAGAATTCAACAAATAGTAAGAAGAAAAAAATCACTGTTCCTCAATGGTAGATACACGAGTTTCAAACAATCATTGAATCTTAAAATGTCAATTTCATTTATATATATTACATTTTAGGTATAATATTAGAAGAGGGAAAGCAATGGTATTTGTCTTTTGGGGACAGCCTGATGTCACTAGTATAATGATTTCAACTTGCATCCATTTTGTTACAAAAGACAGGGAAAGACAGGGTTTCATTCTCTTATGGCTTTATAGTGTTCCATATCATATATATCATATATATCACATATATGATATATATATTTACATTTCTTTATATAGTCAGTGGTTCAAAGACATCTTGGTTGATTTTTTTATCTTGGCTATTGTAAATTGAGCTGCAATAAACATGAGAGTACAGATAACTCTTTCAAATGCTGTTTATATTTCATTTGTGTAAATTTCAAGCAGTGGGATTTCCAGGTCGTATGATATATCTATTTTGCTTTCTGAGGTAACTCCATACTGTATTCCACATTTGCTAGAATGTACTAGTTTAAATGCCCACAAACAATGGATTAGAATACATTTTTCCCTGAATACTCAGAAACATTTATTGGTTTTTGATTTCTGTATGAAAACCATGAGATGAAGTACCATTGTGGGTTGTGTTGATTTGTCAATTTCTTGCTCTTCATTTCACTGGTCTTTTGTATTTTTTGTTTTAATTTTATGTATCTCTTCTCTAAATTTTATGATGTGTTTCCTCCTACTAATTTTGGGTTTAGTTTGTGGTCATTTCTCTTGGTCCTTGAGAAACACTGATAGCTCATTAATTCGATTCATTTCCAATTTGTTGATGTAGACACTAATTGCTATAACCCTCCTTCTTAACACTGCTTTTGTTGTATAACATAAGATTTCTCTTATTACTCACTGTTATGATTCCTTTTTTGAGGTTACATGTCCTATGACAAGAATTATCTATTCCTGTCTTTTACTGTTTAAAAATTTGTTCTTGTTTCCAATGAAATAAATAGTAATAAATATCTCATGTATTACATTAAAAATGCCAGTATGGTTCCATACAACATCTACAAAAATGATAAAAATATTGGAAAGGCAATTATTAGAACTTTTAATTTCAAAACTTTAAATAAGGAGTTGGTGAAAGGTCAGGAACTTAAAATCGCTGATGTGTTTTTCAGTAAAGAATAATTGTATGTATGTATGTCAATAAAAAGATCTATTCTGGACAATTTTTTTTTTATTTTCATATAATAATATGGAAGTCTTTGCTCAAGAAGAAAATATATTTAGACAAAGGTGAAAACCATGAAAATCAATCCTCAAAAAGTCTAGTCAGAGAATTAGCCTTTGCAGCATTATACAATTAGAAATGATTTCCTAGTGTGTTACACAAACTTTATCTGAGAGTTAAGAATATCTGTTCTTAGCTATAAAGAACAAACATTGGCCGGCGCCGCGGCTCAGTAGGCTAATCCTCCGCCTTGCGGTGCCGGCACACCAGATTCTAGTTCCGGTCGGGGCACCGGATTCTGTCCGGGTTGCCCCTCTTCCAGGCCAGCTCTCTGCTGTGGCCAGGGAGTGCAGTGGAGGATGGCCCAAGTGCTTGGGCCCTGCACCCCCTGGGAGACCAGGAGAAGCACCTGGCTCCTGCCATCAGATCAGCACAGTGCGCCGGCCACAGCGCACCTGCCGCGGCGGCCATTGGAGGGTGAACCAACGGCAAAAGGAAGACCTTTCTCTCTGTCTCTCTCTCTCTCACTGTCCACTCTGCCTGTCAAAAAAAAAAAAAAGTAAAAAAATCGCTTCTCGGCCTTTTGGCTAAGATCAAGTGTAAGAACAAACATTGGCAATAGAGGCAATACAGGTGCATCAAAAGGAGGAAAATTAAATTAAATTCTCAACCATTGCATGGAAGTCATAATTTATAAATGTTATAATCAACAGTGATGACACACAGATCTTTTAATATCACTTACTCCTTTGTTTCTACTTTGTATATGTGCTATGTAGTCATTAGTCATTTCAAAATTTTGGGTCTTGAGAATAACCTTACATATTGAAATTGAATCTAAACTCTAATAATGAAAAATTTGAGCCTTAGGGTGGGCATCAAGATGCTGACTGACATATGCATCCACATCCCACATCACAGTGCCTGTGTTCAATGCTCCTCATTCACTCTTCCTGCTATTGCAGACCAGGGGGAGCACCAGATGATGTCTCAAGTAACTGAGTCTCTGCCACCTATCTGGGGAACCTAGATTGAGTTTCCAGCTCCCAGATCCCAGCTTCTGTCTCAGCCAGTGTTGCTGGGAAAGTATGGAGAGTTCACCAGTGTATAAGAGCGCTCTCTCTCTCTCCCTCTCTCTCTCTCTCCACTGGAAAAACATTTTTTACAAAACCATTGAAAAATCTTCTCTGTGTCCCATGAAATGTCTATTAACATTCAGGTCTTCACAGGCTGGAAATTTATACATGGTAAATTGTGTATAATAACTTGATATAATAAATTGTATCTTGAATAGAGGAACGAGTTTATGATTATTATTAAACATATTTGTAATTGCAGGGATTCTCTATTCTTGTCCTCTTGAACTCTCAAATTGCTCAATATCTAACTCAATGTTTTAACTAATCTTAAAATAGTGATATTTCAATGACTCATTTACATGCCAATTCTGAGGTTATTTAATTTTTGTTATGCCTCAACATAATTGTCTTTATTAGGTGATCTAGAGTCTTGATATATAATTTCTTTACAGGTTATCATCTTTTGAGAATCAATGTAATGGAAGCATACCCAAGACTTGATGATCCCAAAATAAAACCATGGGAGGGACGTCATGGGGGGAAGCCATTGTAATCTATAAGCTGTACTTTGGAAATTCATATTCATTAAATAAAAGTTAAAAAAAAACCATGGTTATTATCCACTGTCTGACTATCTTTTATTGGAACTAGATGCCTATCAGATCATTAAAATACCATGTGAATAGTAAAACAACAGATATTTAACAGCGTTGTGGGTTCACAATGATAATACTTTACTTATACTTGAGAAATAAGAAGTAATTTTGTAAATATGATGACAACTAAGCTGGGCTCAAGGGATAGGCTAGGAGAAGTATCTAGAGAGAAAATATTTCAAACTAAGAAATCACTGGAAAAAAGGAGAGAGCCAGTTTTGCTAATCTTCACAGCTAAAGTGGTTCGGGAAACTGAAGGGAATATAGATAGATATATCCTGTAGAGAATTGAGAGTATACAAACATTAATCTAATATTTGCACCTTGGTTGTGCCTGCATGGATCATAATAGCATAAAAAGATATAGAAATATATAAAGAGGACAGTGTTCACACAAGATATTAGAATTACAGTGCAACAAGTAATAGAGGGAAATTCTACCTGCTTGAGAAGAATGTAACTGTTGAAAAGTATAGCAGGCAGCTTTTATGATAGTCTCCAGTTATTTCTGCCTCTTTTGGAATTTACAGGCTTTTATAATCCCATCCACCTGAGAATGGGCTAAATTTTCTGATTCACTCCCAATGAATAGAACTGGCCAGAAATGATGGAATATCACCTCAGGGACTAGGTTATAAAATGTCTGTGGCTTCAAACTCTCTCCCTCTCCACCTCTTTGGTCAATGACCCTACTGAAAACTAGTTTCCATGTTGTGAGAATGTACTGTAGAAATGCCCATTTAGAAGTTTTAGACATATTCTGAATCCTGCCAACAACCACATGAGTGCACGTTGATTTGGGTTATTCCATTACAGTTGATTATAGCCATTTCTACAGCCCCACAAAGAAAACTGAAATCTCATAGGCACTTTGAGCCACAGACACCAAGCTCAGGCACTCCCAAATGCCTTGGTCTCAAAAACTGAAGAAAATAAATATTTATCATTTTACACGCCCTTATTTTGAGATAATCAGTTACATAGACACAAATAACTAATAGAAAAAGACATCAGATAAGGCATAGTTGAAATAGTAATCATGTATGGGATGGGGGATGGAAATTACACATAGGAACAGTAATTTCATGATTTTCTTCATTTTGGTCGCATCGCTTTCTTGTCTTCAGGAGGAAAGACTTTGAGTTCAAAAGTAACAAAATATTTGAGAAGGGAATTTACATCTTTCAGTTCTAAATGGTATTCCTGTGCTATTTTGCTAGCAGTTCACGTCTCTGGATGAAGTTTATGGTTATTGAGCAGTGTCAATGCTTCTACAATGGAAATTTTGCCTTTGGGAGTGTTCTTAATATCCATCATATCAAAGTGATGGCTTTTCGGCAATCAGAATTCCTTTGGCTCCTGACGAGTTTCAGCATCTTTTACCTGCACGACAGTCAGGTAACAACAGCAGCTTGTCAACTTTTCTAGCAATTTCTCCCTTAATTTCTGGATGGTGGTTCAAGTGTTCTCTGAGGAGACTCTTGGTGGAGGGGTGCTTGGGTGTGGGAGAGGCTTTGTCTTGCTGATTTCCCATTCTGCTGGGTTCTCCAGATTGAAATTCCTGATCACCTGAACCACCTCATTTTTGGCATATTAAATTATATAAATTGCCAGGTGTTTAATGCTCCCTACTTCTGAGAGCATACTGTTTATTGAGCTCCGTTAACTTCTCAGTATTGCTCATTGAATTACTTTGTTTTCTTTTGGATTTTAACTTGATTTGGGCATAGTTTGTATGTATATGTCAGCATGTCTAATTGACACATTTATAACATGACTATAAGTCAAAGAGTTAAAGTTATTTTAGGCACATCTTACCAGCTTTTAAGCTAGTCATATGGCCTCTCGGGAAATGTCCTGAATCCCTCATTTAACATTTGGAGTTTCACTTTCCAATTTAGGTGGCTTATTCTTTACCATGGAACATTGAAGGTAAGCTTTCCTAATACATTTTCTTGTAAGGAAAAGGAGGATTTGACAGTGATGTAGAATAACAAAATTTTCCAATAAAGGCAAACAGGAGATGGACAGATAATTAGAAAACTACTTCAATAAGAATTAGCAAGGGCTTTAATTTTTTTTTTTTTTTTTACTTGTCAGAGACAGAAAGAGAGAGCTCCCGGTCTTCTGGCTCAGTCCTCAAATGTCCACATGAACTTGGCTGGAGCCAGGAAAGGAGTTGAAAACAAATGCAGGTCTCCATGTTATTTGAGCCACCACCACTGCCTCTGAGGCTCTGCATAGACAGAAAGCTGGAGTCAGGAGCAGAAGCCGGGAATAGAACACAGGTACTCCCATATGATGTGCAGGTGTCTTGACCATTAGGCTAAACACCTGCTTCCTGTTTTTGTTTTGTTTTGTTTTGTTTTGTTTTGAATTGATTTAGGTGTGGAGTAACTGCAATTATTAAAAAGAATTAATGTTTATAAAATGTAAAATGTTAGCAATTTTTGCATTGCCAAGTAAATCAAAAGCTTTCAGAAAGATAACAGTAGGAATTATTTGAAAAATAACTTTTTTCTTTGTTTGATACAGAATTGAAAGAATAATTTAAAGAATAATTAAACCAAGAAACCATGTTAAAGAATTTGTTGATAAAATATAATCTGATACTAACACCAGTTGAGAGAATAATAAAAATAGCAAGTGAAAAAAAAAAAAAAAAGAAATTGTAGTCAAGTAAATAGGACAGAAACTGGAGACGGAACTGGGGCAACAAGAATTCGTTTATTAGGAGCCAACATTGTGACACACTTGTCATCACCTATTGGAGTATCAGTTTGCAACCCAGCTGCTTCAATTCTGATCAAGCTTCCTGCTAATGTACCTTGGAAGTCCGATAGCTTAAGTACATGGGCCCTTGTCAGCCATCTGGGAGACCAGGATGATTTGCTGGATCCTGGGTCAAGACCCAGTCACAGGCATTTCAGTCATCTAGAGAGTAAGCCACTTAATGGAAGCACTCTCTTCCTCTCTCTCTCTTCTTGCCTCTGTCCCGCTCTATCATTCTTTCTTTCAAATAAATTAATGCTCAGGAAAAGAACTATTCTATCATGTAAGCAGATGACACTGCTGACTATATGGACTTTACATTAACAGGCAGACTTTATATGAGTCATATTTTATCACAGTATTAAAAATGAAAGTTGCTGTAGAGATAATTTAATGTGTGTGATTGTAGAAATATGCACACCTTTAGACCACACAGTAGAGTGAAACAAAGAACTTAGCAGAAGCACCCTTTTACTTATATATTCTCCAAAGACTCTTTTAACACCTTTAGTGAGAGCACAGAATCCCTGAAGCAACAAGAAAATATGCAAAGAGAGAAGGAGGAGAGAGAGAGAGAGTTTTCTAAAATGAAAATGAAAAGCTATAAGAAGCACAAAGTTATCATAAGAAGACAACACTCAATCAGTGTGCACACTCTAAGGAGAAAAGAATTCATCAAGGAACATGGTAATGTTTTTATGACTCCCAAGAAAAGATGTGCATGAACAAATCATTATATGAATCTCTGCTTAAAGGACAGAGAGCAAGCACATAGTTGAGACTTATCAGCATGTAACCAGTATTGAAATTCAGATAAACTGATATAACTCAGGTAAAGCATGTTGAATAAGAATAGGGTTTAACAGAAAGGTAAAATGATAGGAAATATCATTGCAAAATATTACAAAAACTTCACAACACTATATAGCAAAGGATACAGTCATAAAGACAAATAAGAAAGAATAGAAAAATATGAGGATAACTAGCAGGGTTCTGGACACAAATATCAATGTAGAATATTAGAGGAAATGATTGATTGCATTGTATTGTACTCGAATATTTCAGTAAAATTACTGTTTACTTTCGTTTTTCTTTTTAATTAAGAATAAGCTTCCAAAAGTTTTGGCCCTGCTTTTAGGCACTTTTTAAAAGTTTTGTTTTTTTTTTTTTGTTATTGTTGTTGTTGTTTTTTTTTACAGGCAGAGTTAGACAATGAGAGAGACAGAGAGAAAGGTCTTCCTTTCTGTTCGTTCATCCCCTAAATGGCCACTACAGCCAGCGCGCTGCATAGACTGGAATCCAGGTCTCCAATGCAGGTGCAGGGCCCAAGGACCTGGGCCATCCTCCACTGCACTCCCAGGCCACAGCAGAGAGCTGGACTGAAGAGCAGCTACCGGGACAGAATCTGGTGCCCCAACCGGGACTACAACCTGGGGTGCCAGCGCCGCAGGAGGAGGATTAGCCTAGTGAGCTGCAGCACTGGCCTAAAAGTGTTTTTTTTTTTTTTTTTAAATATAAAGAGGACACATTCACATATTTCATAGATATTCAAATAAGATAAATATATTCTCCACTCTTCTTCTCTCCTTCCCTCAAGACCTTTCATTCATTTTTTTTCTTTTAACTTTTGCTAAAGCATAATTCAAATGTATTTTATAACCAGAGGTTAATTCACCACTAATCATAATATTCAGCATATACAAAGTGGAAACACCACTTTTACACAGGAGTTTAGACAAGGGCTAAGAATAACAACCAAATCATAAGCTCTGTTTTATTCTACAATTTTTTGTGTTCTATCATAATCACAATCATGTATCAGAGAAAATATATGATATTTGTATTTTGGGGAATGACTTATTTCACTAAGCATAATGGTTCTGATTATAGCCACGTTGTTGCAATAGGCAGGAGTTCATTCTTTTTTTATGGCTGAGTAGTATTTCATACTGAATACGCATCCCATGTTCTTTATCCAGTCATCACCAGGTTGATGGATATTTGGGTTTATCAATATCTTAGCTAATGTGAATTGAACTGCAATAAACATGAGGGTACAAACACTTTTTCATATGTTGATTTCATTTTATTTAGAAAATTCCCAGGAGTGGAAATGCTGTGTCATCTAAAAATAAAACACATAGAAAAGATCCTAACATGTGCATGAGAGAAATGCCAGATTACCTTTGAAGCATCTCCAATTCCTACACATAGAAGAATGGAAACACAGGCCAAGTTCCTAAAGGAAAAAAATTATCTGTCAGTCTAGAATCCTATATCTAGTGACGCTCTCATTTATAAATGAAAGTGAAATAAAGACTTTTGAAAATAAACAAAAAGTGAAAGAATTTGCCATTCCCTGCCAGCCTTACAAATGCTACATAAGGATGAACTGCACACGGCAGGCAACTAACTGAGCACCAAAGGGGAAACTTGTTGAAGTGAAATGGACACTATGAGAAACAGTGACTTGATCAGCTCTTGTCCTGACGGTTGATGTACAATGTAATACTTTATACATTTTAGTATTTTTTTGTTCTAGTATCATTGGTTGAACTCTGTAATTAACACACAATTATTCTTTGGTGTTTAAATTTTAACTGAAAAGTGATCCCTGTTAGGAATTTGGAAAACATTATGCTGAGTGAAATAAGCCAATCCCAAAGGGACAAATACCACTTGTTCTCCCTGATCGGTGACAACTAACCGAGCACCAAAAAGGAAACCTGTTAAAGTGAAATGAACACTATGAGAAACGGTGACTTGATCAGCCCTCACCCTGACTGTTGATGAGCAACTTAATATGTTATCCCTCCAAGTATTTTTTTTGTTTGTTCTACTTAATACTTTTGGTTGAATACTATAATCAATACACAATTCTTCTTAAGTGCTGAAACTTAACTGAAAAGTGATCACTGTTAAATATAAGAGTGGGAATAAGAGAGGGAAGAGATGTGCAATTCAGGACATGCTCAAGCTGACTTACCTCAAACGGTAGAGTTAGAAACATACCAGTGGATTCCAATTCAATCCCATCAAGGTGGCATGTACCAATGCCATCTCACTAGTTCAAGTGATCAATTTCTGTTCACAGTTGATCATAATGATAGGACTAAGAACCAAAGGGATCACATAAACAAGAATAGTGTCTGCAAATACTAGCTGATAGAAAAAAAAAAGGAGAGAATGATCCAACATGGAAAGGGAGATACACAGCAGACCCATAGAATGGCAGATGTCCTAAACAGCACTCTGGCCTCAGAATCAGCCCTTAAGGCATGCGGATCCAGCTGAAAAGCCCATGAGAGTATTTCAGGCATGGAAAGCCAAGACACTCTGGGGAAAAAAAAAAAAAAAAAAAAAAAAACTAAATGAAAGATCTCCACAAGTGAGATCTCAGTGGAAAGAACTGGTCATCCAAGAAGGAGGTACCTTTCTCTGAAGGGAGGAGAGGACTTCCACTTTGACCATGGCCTTGTCTAAAAATTATCAGAGTCAGTGAACTCAGGGGGCTTCCATAGCCTTGGCAGCTCATGACAAGAGCCTAGAGTGATTACTGATGCCATAAACAAGAGTGTCAATTTGTTAAGTCAACAACAGGAGTCACTGTGCACTTACTCCTCATGTAGGATCTCTGTCCTTAGTGTGCTGTACATTGTGATTTAATGCTATAACTAGTACTCAAACAGTATTTTTCACTTTATGTTTCTGTGCGGGAGCAAACTGTTGAAATCTTTACTTAATGTATGCTAAACTGATCTTTATATAAAGGGAATTGAAAATGAATCTTGATGTGAATGGAAGGGGAGAGGGAGTGGGAAAGGGGAGGGTTGCGGGTGGGAGGGACGTTATGGGGGGAAGCCATTGTAATCCATAAGCTGTACTTTGGAAATTTATATTCATTAAATAAAAGTTAAAAAAAAGATGAACTGCAGAAAAAAACAGAAAATGATATCCATCATCTTGAAGAATCTTAAGGTAGAAAAATCTAACAGTACAAAGAATATCCAAAACAAATACTATGAATATTTACAGAAAAAACAGCAAAACAAAGTCATCATTTATCAATAATAACCTTGAATGTAAATGGACTAAACTATCCAATTAAAAGATAGGCTGGTTGCATGGATGAAAAAGCAAGAGCCATCTATATGTTGCCTAAAAATAATGCAAGAAGCACACCTCAGAAACAAAAATACATACAGAGGGAAAGTGAAACGATGGAAAAAACACTCCATTCAAATAAAAATTTAAAACTACCAGGAATGTATATCCTAATTTCAGATAAAATAGACTTTAAGACAAAAAATGTTAAAAAATACAAAGAAAGACACTATGTAATAATTAAGGGATCAACTCAACAGGAAGTTGTGACTATAACACATGTATATCAACCAATGCTGGAGCACCCAGTTATTTAAAACAAATGATAATTGATGCAAAGGTAGACATATGTTCCAATACAATCATAATGGGGGTCTTTAATGCCCACTTTAAACAATGAACAAATCAACTAGGCAAAAAATCAACAAGGAAACAACGGAGTTAATATACACTATGATCCAAATGTCCCTAACTGAAATGTACAGAATATGTCAACCTAGAACTGTGATGTATATTCTCTTTTTAAAAAACTTATTTATTTATTTGAAAGGCAGAGTTACAAAGAGGCAGAGGCAGAGAGCGATGTCTTTCATCTGCTGGTTCATTCCTCATAGAACTGCAGCAGCTGTAGCTGGCTAATCTGAAACCAGGGACCAAGAGCTTCTTCCAGGTCTCCCACATGAGTGCGGGGGCCCGAGGACTTGGGATATCTTCCACTGCTTTCCCAGGCATATTAGCAGGTAGCTGGATTGGTAGTAGAGAAGCCAGGACTCAAAACTGTGCCCCTATGGGATACTGGCAATGCAGGTGGCAGCTTAACCAGCTATTCCACAATGCCAGACCCAGAATACACATTCATTTTATTGGTGCATAAAATATTCCCTAGGATAGAACATATACTTGCCCATAAAAAAAGACACAAAAAATTTAAAAAATGAAATCACATGATGTATCTTTTTTGACCACGATGGAATGAAATTGGAAATTAATAGCATAAGAAACTCTAGAAAATATACAAACACATGTAACTGAACAACATGCTCCTGGATGAACAGTGGGTCAAGGAAATTAAAAAAAAAAATTCCTTGTAAAAAATGAAGATGACAACAAAACATATCAAAATTTATGGGTATGACTAAAGCAGTTTTGAGGGGAAAGTTTAGAACAATTAGTACCTACATCAATAAATTAGAAGGATGTCAAATAAAAGATCTATCAATGCATCTCAAGAACTTAGAAAAGCAAGAATAAATCAAACCCAAAATTAAGAGGAAATGAATAATTTTCTAAAAAATAATTTTCTAAAAATTATTTTTAAATTTTAAAAAAAATTAAATAATTTTCTAAAAAAATAGAAATTTAAAAATTGAAACAAAAACATACAAAAATCAATGAAATATACTTTGAAAAAATAAACAGAATTGATATACCATTGGTCAAACAACCAAAAAAGAAATAAGACCAAAATTAATAACATCAGAATGAAATAAGAAATGTTATAATGGATATCACAGAAATAAAAATAATTATGAAGGAATACCATTATGTTCTTAGAATTTTATCTATAAATAACATTAAATCTGTTAAAAGCTAATTAAAAGTTAAAATTAAAAACTGAAAAATGAATCATCAGGAATTACTCCAAACAGCTATATGCCAACAAATTTGAAAACCTAGAAGAAATGGACATATTTCTGTACACACACAATCTACCAAAATTGAGACATGAAGGCACAGCAAACCTAAATAGACCAATAAGCAAGTTGGAGATTGAATCCATAATAAAGTCACTCCCAACAAAGAAAAACTCAGGACTGAATAGCTTCACTGTTGAATTCTACTCAAATTTTAAAGAAGTAGTAATCCTGGTTGTTTTTATGGACCTTGAGAACTGGTTTGGAGGTTTTAGCAGGGGAGTGCAGCTATTCATATACACTTGAACAAAAAAGGAAGGTCTTCTTTGATCAAGCATGCTGCTTTGGGAGGGATGCACATGGAGTGGTAAGGGGGGAAGGGGACACCTACCTAGCCAGCCAGATCTGCCAACTTGACCCTGGCAATCAATGGAGGGCAGATGTCACATCCAGATTGTCCTTACATCTTCTTAAACTACTCAAAATAATTTAAACTGAAGGAATCCTCCCAAAGTTCTGTGAAGCCAGCATCACTTAAATTCCAAAGCCAAGAAAACATACAGCAAAGAAAGAGAACCACAGATCTATATTCCTGATGAACATTGATCCAGAGATCCTCAACAAAATGTTAGCTAACTGATATAAACAGCACATTTAAAAAAAAAATCATCCATCTGGACCAAGTGAGATTTATCCCAGGGATGCAGAGATGGTTCAAAACATGCAAATCAATAAACATAATACATCACATCAACAAATTGAAGAATAAAAAATGCATGATTATCTCAATAGATGCAAATGAAGAATTTGATAAAATACAAATTCTTTTCATGATAAAAACTGAAAACAAATTGGATATAGAAAGAACATTCTTCAAATCAATCAAAGCAATTTATGACAAAGCCACAGCCAGCATTATATTAAACGGGCAAAAGTTGGAATCCTTTCCACTAAGATCTGGAATTATACAAGCTTGCTCAATTTCACCATTGCTATTCAATATAGTTCTGGAAGTTTTAGGCTGCATTTTTAATTTTTTCTTTATATTTTAAAGTATTTTAAATGATACAAATATAAAAATAACTCACTGTAGAAGCATAAATTTACCAATATTTACCTTTTGTCATATTCACTCTATATGGAAACATACATATGAACAAATTAGTAATTTGAATTGTTGAAGGCTTTCACATTTGGAAATCAACATTGACTAATTACTTACTTTACCTAGCAATAAATCACATTAGTATCAAAATCCTGATCATAAATGGAGATGATTCTACTTTGCCCCCAGAATCAAGTTAAAAATTCTAGGCCTAAAGTTCAAGATTTTAACATAATCTACTAAATTCATTAGTTCTAAATTCAACTATTTCCCTGCCACATTATATTTCCTTGGAAGAAAAAGATCATTATATTACCTTTATCTCTATTATAATGTGTACTCTAATGCTAAGAATAGTTTGTTATCATAAAATAAATTTTAGATGAAAGTGTAAACAGTTCACACTCTATGTCTATCTATCCACCTTTGTGTAGACCTATTGATCTACACTCTACCTGTTTCTACAAAACCTAGATCACTAATAAAACAATGTAAATTATTAATATTATCATAATTATAAATGTATAACTATATAACAATAACAAAGCATAGACTGCACTGAACAGTTCCTCTCTCTCTCTCTCTCTCCCTCTAACTCTTTTTCTATCTCCCTCATTCACTCTGTGTTTCTGCATGTGTGTGCATTTCTGATGTATCCCATTAATCAGTTTGCTATAGCTTCTCTTTTCTTCTCTTTTTCTACTAATTAGCAAAGACAATTGCATGAATCTAGACACTCAGGTTGTTTTGAGTTACTCAATTTTGCTTCCTAACTTATCTTTTTTATTATAAAAACCAGACAAATGAAAATGAAAACACATAATTGCCAATGTATGATTTATTCTATGAATTAATTTTTACATTATAATCTGCACTTCCATCAAAAAGACAACCATATTATTATAAGCACAATTATTTTTATGCGAGAACCACTAATTAATGTGTTACAGTACCACTAATTACTGTATTACAGAATAAGCTGTAATACTGTGAAAAGAAAGAGGAAAAGTAAGTCTGAAATTAAACTGTACACTATGTGTTATCTACACTTCTTCCATTTTTTAATTCAAGAGATGCTAGTATATTTGAAGATACATTAGCCCAGAGTAACTGGAAAGCAAAGGCATGAAGATGTGTTTGGAGTAAAAAGTCTTCTAGCTTTTTCTTTCCTGTTCCATCCAGTATCCTTGTAATTACAAAAACTCTAGAAAGTATTTCATAAACCTGATTTTAAAAGTAAAACTTTCATAGTGCTCATTTTATTTAGATTGGATATACATTTGCAAGATCTTTTCCCAGGTTAATAGTAATACTGATTTGTTTCAATGTCTTCTGATGTTAATATTTTATAAGTCTTATGTGCAATTTGTGACATGATTTATTTAAAGTTAGCAGCAGAGCAGCCACTGTCCTTTGTGAATTCTAGTTTGCATACTAAATGCAGATATTATCATGTAGTACAGCACTTGCATAAATTTGAATAACTGAGAATCTTTAAAATGGCATTTCAATAGCAATTCAGTTCAGCAAAGGGACAAAATTTACCATACAACCTAACACATTGAATAAGGTTAATGCCCCATGGCAGTCATATTTCCCTGAAGATTTTATTGTTGTTCATTATGATTTCATATACATACATAATCCTTCTACTGTACACATTTTTCCTATCTGTTATATATCCAAATGCTGCTAAAATTGAGATCTATCTCACAGAAAAAAAATAAAAACTATAGCTATGGCCAGAATAATGCATAAAAGACACATGAACAGTTCACATACACAGCTGAATGGAAATAAGACAACGATGACTTTTAAATAAATAATATTAGATGTAATTCTATTTTCTGGAAGGAACATATACTTACTAATTTTAGCTCCCCTTTACACATTCCCAAATTCAAGTTAACACCAATTCTGACAACAGAGGAAATTATAATTACATAGCTAATTGCTATGTGTGTTCTATCATTTTAAAGTGTATTCATTTCTATTTGAAAAGCAGAGCAACAGAGAGAGAGAGAGAGAGAGAGAGAGAATCTTCCATTCTCAAAACTCTCTATAATATCCAGGGCTGGGCCAGGCTGAAGTCAGGAGTCTGGCAGGGACACAACTACTTGATCCATCACCTGCTGACTCCAGGATGGGCATTTGCAGAAAGCTGGACAAGAAGTGTAGGTAGGACTTTAACCTAGGCACTCCAATGGGGGATGTGAAGAATTCCAATTGATATCTTAACTGTTGTGACCCAACAACTGAATTCTGTTTTTAAAGATGACCCATTTATGCAGAAACACACACATACACACACACACACACACACTCCCATAGATAGAAACAAAAAGAGACAGAGAATACAGCAATCTGCTCCAGGGTCGGCACTGTGGCATAGCGAGTAAAGCCACCCGCCGCCTGCAATGCCAGCATCCCATATAGGCGCTGGTTCTAGACCCAGCTGCTCCACTTCCAACCCAGCTCTCTGCTATGGCCTGGCAAAGCAGTGGAGGATGACCCTAGATTTTGGGCCCCTGCACCAATGTGGGAGACCCAGAAGAAGCTCCTGATTCTTGGCTTTGGATTGGCTCAGCTCCAGACATTGCAGCCATTTGGGGAGTGAACCAGCGGATGGAAGGCCTATCTCTCTCTCTCTCTCACTCTCTTTCTCTCCTTCTCTCTGTGTAACTCTGACTTTCAAATAAATAAATAAATCTTAAAAATAATATACATATTTCCCAAAATTTTTGAGATCCCTGGTATGCAAGAATTTCAATTTTGTTTGCCTCTGGAATATAAGGTTACTTTCCAAATACATGTATGAGGATAGATTGTGAATACAGCAGGACAATCAACATCTACATATTCTCTTCATCATCACTAAGATTGGAACATTCAAATTCCTCTCTTGCAACCATTCACAAAATATAATATAGAGTATTATAAACTATAGTTTCCCCATTGTATTGCAGAACAGTAAGATTGGTTCTATACAGCTAAGAGTATTTTACTTCCTGTCATCAAACATTTCTATATTCCTCTTTCCTACTACACTTTTCAATCATTAGCAATCACAGATTAACAAATTAGCCTCCATGTATGAAAAAATGTAGTACCTGTCCTTACTTCACTTAACATAACATACTCCAGTTCCATCCATTTTGCTGTGAATGATAGGATGTCATTATTTTTCATGCCTGAATAATTTTACAGGTGTGTATACATCACCTTTCATTTATCCCATCCATTAATGGTCATCTAGCTTGATTTCATATCTTAGTTATTCCAAATAGTAAAATAGTAAGTGTGAGAGTACAGGTATCTGTTTGATACACTGTTGCAATTTTCTTTGGATATGTATACAGGAGCAGCTGTATCCTTTAGTAGTACTATTTTTAGTTTTTTAAAATTTTATTTAAGATATACAAATTTCGTGTGTTTCATTTAAATAGATTTAGGAACATAGTGCTACTTCCTAGCCCACCTTACCATCCTTCCTGCCCGTGCTCTTACCCTTCCTCCTCCTCCTTCTCTTATTCCCTCTCTTAACTTTTCTATGATCTACTTTCAGTTTAGTTATACTCATAAGACTATCCTTACACTAAATAAAGAGTTTAACAAATACAAGAAGAAAAAAAGCACACACTGTCCTCCAGCTGTAGTGACAAGGGCTATAAACAATCATCAAATTTCAAAATATCAATTTCATTCTTATACATTATATTTTTAGTACTCTAACAATTACCACAGATCAGGGAAAACATATGCTATTTGTTTTTTTTTTTTTTTTACATCCTTATTTCACCAAATGTAATCGTTTCCAGTTGCATACATTTTGTTACAAAAGTTTTTTTAAGGAACAACTAAACTATTCATCATAATAATGGTATTAATTTAAATCTCCACCAACATCAAATAAGAGTTGCCTTTCCTCCACACACAGTCTTTTGTTATTTTTGTCTTTTACATAATAGAAATTCTAATGAGGGTGAAATATTATCTTACTGTGTTTTTACTTTTGATTTACCCGATGACTTATGATGTGGAACTTTTCCTCAGAGATTCATTGGCTATTTGATTTTTTTTTTGAGAATTATCTATTCGTATGTTTTTTGAGAAAAGTCTATTCCTGTGTGGTTTTGTTAAATATTTTAAGTTTCATAATGTTGGACCCTTTGTAAAAATTTATTTATTGTATTTGAAAGGCAAACATACAGAGAGGGGATGAGAGAGATAGAGAGAATTTCTCATCCTCTGGTTCATTCTCCAAATGTCTGCAATAGCCATGGCTGTTTATGAATGAAACCAGGGTCTGGGAAGGCAATCCAGGTCTGCCACCTGAGTGTCAGGAACTTGTACTTGAGCCATCACCTATTGTCTCTCAGTGTGCACATTAACTGGAAGCTGGGATCAAGAGCAGAGCTGTTACTCAAATTCAGGCATTCCGATATGGAAATGAGGCATTGAAAACAGAATCTTAACCACTAAATCAAAACCCCACCCCCACATTCTGAATTTTAATCTTTTGTTAGATGTATAGTTCCAAACTTTTTCTCCCATTCTGTAGCTTATCATTTCAGTTTCTTTATTGTTTCCTTGACTATACCATTTTTCTTATTTGCTTTACTAGAGTTAATGATATCATTTCTATACCATTCAGAGTATTTATAAATTCAATGCACTGCCATCATGATATCATGTCATTATTTTTAAAACTCAAAAAAATCAAATATTCAAATAGAAATGAAAAGAAAAACAGAGTCTATGAATCTTCAGGAAAAGGAACAAAGCTGGGAAATCATAAAACCTCATCTCAAGACACACTACGGGGGGGCAGCGCTGTGGTAGATAGCAGGTAAAGCAGCCACCCGTAATTCTGGCATCCCATATGGGCACTCGTTTAAGTCCTGGCCACTCCACTTCTAATCCAGCTCTCTGCTAATAGCCTGGGAAAACAGTGGAAGACAGCCCAAGTCCTTGGCCCCCTGTACCTGCATGGAAAACCCAGAAGAAGCTGCTGGCTCTTGGCTTTGGATTGACATAGCTCCAGCTCTTTGTAGCGATTTGGGGAGTGAAACAGCGGAAACTCTATCTCTTTTGAATACATAAATCTAAGTTCTGCAACTGTGAAACCACTAGAAGAAAACATAAGGACAAACACTTCAGGACATTAATATAAGCAATGAATTTTTGAGTAAACCCCAAAACCACAGGCAACAAAACAATCATATTTTAAAACACCAGTAGGAGATGTTTTTCTGCAAAGGTCCATTTGGAAATTTCTAACATAATTTGTGGGTCATACAAAATTATCAACTTAAAAATTAACCTGCTATATGTTTATTAATTTTTGCTCACAGATGCCTTGCTACAACCAGACCAAATGACTTCAAGGGCCTCATACTGCCTCCAGGCCATTCTCCACATCTGTTTCAAAAGAACATGAAGGGGACCAGCACTGTGACATAGTGAGTGAAACTGCTTCCTGCAGTGCCAGCATCCCATATGGGCACCAGTTTGAGTCCCAGCTGCTCTGCTTCCCATCCAGCTCTCCACTGTGGCCTGGAACAGCAGTGGAGGATTGCCTAGGACTTTGGGCCCCTGCAACCACATGGGAGACCCACAGGGAGCTCCTGGCTCCTAGCTTCTGGCCTCAGATTGGCTCAGCTTCTGCTATTGTGGCCATCGGAGGAGTGAACCAGCAGATGGAAGATCTCTCTCTCTCTCTCTCTCTCTCTCTCTGCCTCTGCCTCTCAGTAGCACTGCATTTCAAATAAATCAATAAATCTTAAAAAATATGAAGAATCTAAGATCTTACTATATTGCCTATACTCTAATTACTAAACACATTAATATTTTTAGCAAGGAGGATTCAAAAAATCATGATTTCGAAGTAGTGATGAATGTAAAATTAAACACATATGCAGCACCTATAATAGAATAAGGGAAGGAAAACATATATAATTTCTATCGATAACAAATAACTACAAATATTTCTGTGATTTGTCACCCACACTTATAATTGAAATAAAAATTATAAACTTTTAGTTGAAAGCTGAAGAAAGCAAGTGCATGCTTTTTTCCCAATTGAGTTTATAGTCTCATATTGTATCCATGAAGTTCTTAAATGACTGCAGATATCATATTAACAAGACTTTCTAAAATGAAATACACATTTTTCCAGATGCATGATTGAATGGAATTCTGACTTTTGTAATAGTAGGAATATTATCTGTAATATTTAATTAGCAACAATAACTAATATTATAGAATGTCAGACTACATATGTGTGTGTTTGTGTGTCACTGTTAGGAATTTTACAAAAGAATGCACATTAATAGAAATAAAATATATAGAAAATTTCCTTAGCATGAGTGAATCAAAGAGACTTTTTAAAAAATTTTTATTCCTTTACAAAATAGTGTTTGCTTTCAAAATAGGTATCTTGGGATCCTTAGCTACTTCACAGTGAAAAGATCTTAAGCAGTTGGTTCTCAGGTTCCCAGAGTTGGCTGCATAACACTTCTCTTGAAAGCTACTGATGGAATCCACAGACAGAGTCAAAGGTAATAGAGAGGTCAGCAGGAGAGTTTGTTAGAATTGCAAGTGTTTGTAGAGAAGTTTCCCTAAGGTAATTGATAAAAACTAGAGATATAGTCCACTGAGACAAGAAACAATAAAACAGAAGAAAATTTAAAAAAAAAAAAAAGTATTTCTCTGGGAACTACAGTACTAATCCATCAACTTTACTTTTGTAAAGCCTTTACTATTACACTTTCCTTCAATACAGTCTTTATTTTGACAATGTAGAAAGGTTTATACAAGCAGTCAATAATGGAAAAATATAATAGTCCTGAAATTCACTTTCTAGGAATGTTTGTTTGATGTAAAAGAAGGTGAAATATTAACAATTTTTACCACATGTGGACTAAATATAAGCAAGTAGAGTTTACAAAAGCATTCAACAGATAAAATTCGTTTTAACCATCACCTAAAATATAATCATCCCCAAATTTGCACATCAAAACTCTCTCTTAATATGAAGAATAACAAAGAATTCTAAGCAAAGGGAAGAGTAGCATTTGATAAATTACATTTATCAGATATTCTACTTTGGGCAACCAAGTGGCTCCTAAAACCTGTTAGCTTAATGATCACAGGAAACGTACTTTAGCAGTTTGCCCTGATTTTCTTCCATCTCCCTTAAACATCTACCAAAATACATATCTGAGTCCAGGGGCTAGCATTTTGTGCAGAGTTCAGTCTCTATTTGTGATGTCTACATCCCATACAAGAGCATCAAGCTCAAGTTCAAGATACTCTGCTTCTGATAGAACTCCCTGCCAATGAGCACCCAGGGAGTCAGCAAATGATGATTCAGGTACTTGGATGCCTGTCACATGTAAGGGACGCCCAGATGGAGTCCTGAGCTCCTGGCATCAGCCTGGTCTAGCCCTAGTTGTTGCGTGCATTTGGGGAGTTAACTAATGGTTACAAGCTCTCCATCTGCCTTTGAAATAAAATGAATCAATTTAAATTAAAACAAAAATTATCACCCCATACATAACCCCACTTTTGAATCTAGGAATACCAAAAGTAGAGATATCTCAAAAAAATCTTGCTGTCTGGTAACATGTAGGTCTTAGGTGTGTTTGTTCCCTCACCATGTAATTGACTCCTTGGTTGCCTCTACTCTACCTCAAGGCACAGGCAGTAACCTGTTATGTGAATGGTACTATTTTTGAGTAGACCTTTGAGAGTCACTGATCTCTGCTTGACCTTTTGCAACTTCAGGGAAATTAATTCATTTGTAGTAACTATTTGTTTAAGAAAAAGAAACACTGTTCCTCAACAGTAGAGACAAGGGATATAAACTATCATAGAATCTCAAAATGTCAATTTTTCTCACATATATTACATATTTGTGAACTCTATTAGTTACCACAAATTAAGGAAGACATATGATATATCTTTTGGGCGCTGGACTATTTCACTAAATGAAATGGTTTCTAGGGGCCAGCGCTGTGGTGTAGCTGGAAAAGCCACCTGCCTGCTGTGTTGGCATCCCATATGGGCACCAGTTCTAATCCCACTTCTGATCCTGCTCTCTGCTGTGGCCCAGGTCTTTGGGCCCCTGCACCCAAGTGGGAGACCCAGAAGAAGCTGCTGGCTCCTGGCTTTGGATCTGTACAGTTCCAGCTGTTGTGACCATCTGGGGCATGAACCAATAGATGAGATCTCTTTTCTCTCTCTCTTGCTCTCTCTCCCCTGCACCTTACCTCTGCCTCTCTGTAAATCTGCCTTTCAAAAAAATAAAAGTTTAAAAAAATGGTTTCCAGCTGCATCAAGTTTCTTTTCTTTTTTTACAGCTGAATAAAATTCCATATCGTATATATACCACATATTCTTTACTCAGTCGTCAGTTGATGTACATCTGGGTTGATTCTATATCTTGACTATTTTGAATTGAGCTGCAGTAAACAAGAGGAATAGAGATAACATTAAGCAAAGTGAAGAGGAAACCAACAGAATGGGAGAGATTATTTTCAAGCTATACAACTGATAAAGGATTAATATCCACAATGTTTAAAGAGCTCAAGAAACTCAACAACAAAAACCAAATGATGTAGTTAAGAAATGGGCAAAAGACTTGAACAGGCATTTTTCAAAAGAGGAACTTCAAATGGCCAACAAACACATGAGAAAACACTCAGGATAACTAGCCATCAGTGAAATGCAAATCAAAATAACAATGAGGTTTCACCTTACTGAAGTTAGAATGGTTCTCATGTAGCAACTATTTTGAGCATATGAGCGTATATATATATATGGGTAAGGTCAGAAAAGAATGTGTTCTGTTTCCTGTCTATCATAAAGGATCATGGCTGTCTCTCTTATAAATAAACACAGATTAAGAAGAGATAAGTATAACAAATTTATGTTAACAAGCTCATCCACATAACAGCTATGTAAAATACGAAACTCCTAATTGGGTTAGATTGTTGAAGTGTGGATGTGTAAGCAAGTTTAGATGGGTAAAGTATTAGTCAGCTTTTTTTCTTTAATGTGAGGAATTTCTATACCTAAGGCAAGCTACTTATGAAGGAATGAGAGGTTGATTTGGCTCAGAGTTTTAAAGGCTGAAAGTATAAAAAACATGATGCAATCCTGTTGAAGGTCGCATGATGAAAACATAGATCCACTTGAGAAAGTTCTGCTACTGTGAATTACATAAATGTTCTTGGTTTTGTTTCATGTCAAACAAACTATAAAACCCAGAAATACTCCCAGGTGATAGTGCTGTTTTCTATGAGTTGATTTGATCGATAGGCAACCCTCAGTAGCTTTAGTTTGGAAACTGATTGTCAAAAATATCAAAGCAAGATTAGAGGATTTAGATTTTCTTACCCACCCCCAAACTCCAAGTAGAAAAGATGAAATTAAGGTTAAATTGATAGCTAGTGGCAATTCTATTATGCATATACAATGAAGTCTCCATGATACCCATATAAGATGAGGTTCAGACAATTTACAGATAGTTGAGAATGTGGAGGTTCCTAGAGGAATGCACATTTGGCATCCCTTCTCCTGTATCTCACCTGATTCATCTTTTCATTTATATCTTTATAATAGCCTTTGAATAAATCAATGAATTTGAGTAAGTCTTTCCTTGAATTTTGTGAGCCACTCAAATGAATTGGACCCAGGGAGGGGATGTAAACCTCTGATGTGCAGCCAGTCTGTCAGAAACACAGGTCACACAAACTGGGCCTTATGATAAGCATCTAAAGTGAGTCAGAGATAATTGTAGAGACTGAGCCCTCAAACTATGGGATCTGATAATATCATAATTCCACTGAATGAAAGGATGCCAAACCCACATCAAGTTCAAAACTGTTTGTTTGTTCATGGGGAGAAATCTCTATACTTTCTGAGGACACAGGGGTCTTCAGTGTGGTTGTTGTGGCTCGAGAGCAGAGGAAGAATGGCTTGATTTTCCCAGACAGATGTGTGTCTAGGGGGATGAAGCATGACTTGGAATATCTTTGATTCTTCATGTTAACAGAAAAAAGAAAAAGAGCTGATGCAGCTATCCAAATATCAGAAAAAATAGATTTTTAACACAAAACTATTAGAAGAGACAACAAAGGGCATTATATAATGATTAAGGGATCAATTCAATAGAAAGATGTGATTATTATAAATGCATATGCACCTAACTATAGGGCAACTGGCAATGTATTAATGAGAGCTATAGAATCAAATACAATAGTAATGAGGGACTTCAATATCCCATTATCAGCAATGGATAGATCAACCAGACAGAAAATCAGCAAGGAAACAACACATTCAATTGACACTATAGACCAAATGGACTTAGCAAATATCTACAGAGCTTTCCATTCTGCAGCTACATTCTTCTCACCAGTGCATGTAATCTTCTCTAGAATTGACCACATATAGGCCATAAAGCAAGTCTCAGCAAATTCAAAAAATTAAAATCATACCATATATCTTGGACCAAAATGGAATCAAGTTAGTAATCAACAACTTAGGAACTGCCAGAACATTTGCAAACTCATGGAAACTGAACAACATGCTCCTGAATGAACAAATAAAAAAAATTAAAAAAAAAACTTCTGAACACGATAATACAACATATCAAAACTTATGGGATTCAGCAAGAGTAGCATTAAGAGGAAAGTTTATAGCAACTGGAGACTACATGAAGAAATTGAAAAGACACCAAATAAGTGAGCTATAAATGCATGTCAAGGACCTAAAAAACAGTGAACCAAATTCAGAAATAGTAGGAGAAAAGAAGCAATTAAAATTAGAGAAGAAATCAACAAAATTTAAACAAAAAATACAAAAGATCAGCAAAGCTAAGTGTTATTTTTTTGAAAAAATAAATTAAATTGACATACCATTGGCCCAACTAACCAAAAAAAGTTGGGAGAAGATGCAAATAGAGTCAGCAATGAAAAGGAAATGTAACAACAGAAATCACAGTTATAAAAAAGAATCATCAGAAATTACTACGAAGAGCTGCATACCAACAAACCAGGAATGCTAGAAGAAATGGATAGATTCCTGGACACATACAACAACTATCCCTATTTGAAGATGACATGTTCCTATAAGTTTGGGATAATAAAGACTCCATAAAGAGACTATTGGAAATCATAGAAGAGTTTGGAATTGTAGCAGGATACAAAATCAATACACAAAAATCAACAGTCTATGTATACACAAACAATGTCATGGTTGAGAAAGAGCTTTCTAAAATCCATCCCTTTCACAATAGCTTTATAATGCAAACACCCTGGTAGTGGTACAAAAATAGATGGATAGACCAGGTTTGGGACAGAATAAAAACACCAGAAATCAATCCAGACATCTATAACCAACTCATCTTTGACAAAGGAGCTAAAATCAATCCCTGGAGCAAAGACTGTCCTTTGAAAAAAATGGTGCTGGGAAAACTGGATCTCCACATGAAGAAGCAAGAAACAGAACCCCTAGCTGACACCTTTCACCAAAATCCACTTAAATCGAACCAAAGACAAAAATCAATGACCTGACAACATCAAATTACTAGAGAACATTGGAGAAACCCTACAAGACATCAGCATAGGCAAAGAGTTCTTGAGAAAGATCCCAGAGACACAGGCAATGAAAAACCAAATTGACAAATGGGTTTACATCAAATTGAGAAACTTCTGCACTGTAAAAGAAGCAATAAGCAAAATAAAGAGGCATGTAGCAGAATGGGAGAACATATTTGCAAACTATACAACCAATAAAGGATTAATAACCAGCATATATAAAGAGATCAAGAAATTCAACAACAATAAAGCAATCAGGTTAAGAAATGGGCAAAGGACTCAAACAGACATTTTTCAAAAAAGGAATTCTAAATGGCCAACCAATGCATGAAAAAATTCTCAGTATAGCTGGCCTTCAGGGAAATTCAAATCAAAACCACAATGAGATTTCATCTCACCCCCATTATCCTGGAAACCAGATCCAGCCAGTCCAGGGGTCCCAATGTGTGAGAGGTGTTAGCACTCAAAGAAATGAGAGACACTCACAGCAAGGCTGATGGCATGGCTCTGGCTCTCGAGCACCAGACTTTATTTTTATAACATGTCACACAATGATTCTTTCTTCTTACAATGAGAAGTCTGTTGTCCATTTTTTCAGAACAATTGACCTTATATTTATGTTGCCTCTAGACTCTATGTCTACATCTAGTTATAATTTCTTTGACTTTCAAGGGCATATACAAAGCATGGGTTGAAATCATGGACAGGTGCAAGACAACGAATTTCAAGGGCATATTCAGAGCATGGGTTACAATTACAGACAGGTGCAAGATAACAATTGTCCACACAAGCCAAGGCCTATAGTTCTGTAGAGCTATGAAGAAATTGGCTGCAAAAGCTAGAGAATTACCTTCCTAATCTAATCTTTACTAGAAGCCCCAATGTTCAAAGCAGGCCCTTTTTTAAATGTATCCCCTCTTTGCAGTTCTTTCTATAACTCTAATTTCTTTATTGTACTTATATAAAGGATCACTTAGATCTATTCTACAGTTTTGATATCCTAACCATTATTGCATTTGTGGCATATATTGAATTAAAGCTTTAATAACATTTAGCTTTATTCTAGTGGGAAGTATATTTTAATTATTTTCCCCAAACAGCTCAACTTTGTATAAAGCATTAACCCTTCTCCTACACTAACATTCAGTTTGATTAAAATTCTACAAAGCAATGGACATTTTGAGGATAATGATTCTAAGTGTTCTTCCCTAAAATTAGGAATACAGACATCATTAACAGGACCACCAGGAAGCTCTGGCTTTCTTCTGCAGAGTGTAGTTCCCAACAAACCTAAAACCACCAAGAGCACCGCAGCTGTCCTTCTCATGCCTTACTGAGACAGACCTTCTGCTGTGACCTTGTCAGCCAGCAGAAGTTGCCTTGGCCTCACCACCATTAGAATGGCTTTCATACGTAAATCAACAAACAACAAATGCTGGCAGGGATGTGGAGAAAAAAGTACCCTAATCCAGAGTTGGTGGGAGTGTAAACTGCTAAAACCTCTATGGAAGTCAGTTTGGAGATCCCTCAGAAATCAGAATATAGACCTCCCATATGACTCAGCCATCCCACCCCATGGAATCTACCCAAGGGAAATGAAATCAGCATATTTGTACCTCCATGTTTAACACAGCTCAATTTACAATAGCAAAGACATGGAATTAACCCAAATGCCCATCAACTGAAGACTGGACAGAGAAATTATGGGATTTGTACACCATGGAATACTACACAGCAGTAAAAAAAAATTGAAGTCAGATCCTTTGCAACAAAATAAATGAAACTGGAAAACATCATACTTAGTGAAATCAGCCAGTCCCAAAAGGGGAAATACCATCTGTTCTCCCCGACCTGTTATAACTAATAGAGCACCTAAAAGGCAATCTGTAGAAATGAAATTGACACTTAAAGAAGCAAAGCCTTGGTCTGACCTTTTAACTCCTGACTGCATCCCCGACGTCAGGATCCTGAGAGCTCAGACCCACCACCCTGTAGACTGGGCCAAAGCCGGGTCTGATACGCGCTCATGGTCCCTCCCTGTGCGTCCTACAGGGTGCTGACCTCTAGGCCACCCCAGAAAGGGTAGGGGCTGCCTAGTGCAGAGGGACTTCCCCGTGGGGGACCCTCTGAATGCGTCCAACTTGGGAATCTGTCACTCATCCTACTGTTGCGGATCTGCGCTGGATAGTGTCCGCTGGCCCCTCAGTCGGTGTCCACCGCGGCCCCTTAGACAGCGTCAACTGCGACTCCTCAGATGGTGTCCCCTGCGGCCCCTCAGACGCCGTCCCTTGCGGCCCCTCAGACGGGGTCCACTGCGGCCCTCAGATGGCGTCCATGGGCCCCTCAGATGGCGTCCATGGGCCCCTAAGACGGCGTCCATGGTGGCCCCTCAGACAGCGTCCACTGCGGCCCCTCAGACACCGTCCACTGTGGCCTCTCAGATGGCGTCCATGGGCCCCTAAGACGGCGTCCATGGTGGCCCCTCAGACAGCGTCCACTGCGGCCCCTCAGACGCCGTCCACTGTGGCCTCTCAGACAGCGTCCATGGGCCCCTAAGACGGCATCCATGGTGGCCCCTCAGACGCTGTCCACTGCGGCCCTCAGACGGCGTCCACGGCGGCCCCTCAGACGAAATCCACTGCGGCCCTCAGATGCCATCCACTGCGGCCCCTCAAACGGTGTCCACTGCGGCCCCTCAGAGGGTGTCCACTGCGGCCCCTAAGATGCCGTCCACTACGGCCCCTCAGACGGCGTCCACTGGGGCCTTAGTCGCCGTCCACGGCAGCCCCTCAGACGGCGTCCACTGCGGCCCCTCAAACGGCGTCCACTGCGGCCCCTCAGATGGCGTCCACTGTGGCCCCTCAGAATATAGACCTCCCATATGACTCAGCCATCCCACTCCATGGAATCTCAGACGCCCCTCAGACGGCGTCCATGGGCCCACAGATGACGTCCAAGGCAGCCCCTCAGACTGCGTCCACTGTGGCCCTCAGACGGCATCCACTGCGGCACCTCATATGCCGTCCACGGCAGCCCCTCAGACGGCGTCCACTGCGGCCCCTCAGACAGCGTCCATGGACCCCTCAGACGGTGTCCACTGCGGCCCTCAGACGCCATCCACTGTGGCCCTCAGACAGTGTCCACTGCGGATCCTCAGACGCCGTCCACTGCGGCCCTTCAGACAACCTCCTTAGACCACACACACCATACACCATGCCCAAACACAACACACACAACACACTCCATACAAACACCACACACACCATATATGCCATACACAAACCATACACACACACTACAGACACCACACACACCACACAACACATACCATACCACACACACACACACCACACGTCACACAGACCACACCACACACACTGTACACAGACTATACACATACACACACCACACACACACACCATATCCAGCCCCTATCTCTACGCAGACATGACAAAATTACTGAAGTCATAAATAAGAGTGTTGGGCCGGCACTGTGGCGCAGTGGGTTAACACCCTGGCCTGCAGTGCCGGCAACCATGTGGGCACCAGTTCTTGTCTCGGCTGCTCCTCTTTCGATCCAGCTCTCTGCTGTGGCCTGGGAAAGCAGTAGAGAATGGCCCAAGTCCTTGGGATCCTGCATCCACGTGGGAGACCCAGAAGAAGTTCCTGACACTTGGCTTCAGATTGGCGGAGCTCCGGCGGTTGTGGTCAATTGGAAGACCTCTCTCTCTCTCTGCCTCTCCTCTCTCTGTGTAATTCTGACTTTCAAATAAAGAAGAGTGTCAATTGTTAAGTCAACAACAGGAGTCACTGTGCACTTACTCCTCATGTAGGATCTCTGTCCTTAATGTGTTGTACTATCAGAATTAACGGTATAACTAGTACTCAAAGAGTACTTTATACTTTGTGTGTCTGTGTGGGTGCAGTCTGTTAAAATTTTTAATTAGTATATACTAAGTTGATCTGTATATAAACATAATTGAAAATGAATCTCGATGTGAATGAGATGGGAGAGGGAGCGGGAGATGGGAGGGTTTGGGGTGGGAGGGAGGTTATGGGGGGAAAACACAATAATCCAAAAGTTTTACTTTCTAAATTTACATTTATTAAATAAAAGTTTATTTATTAAATAAGTTTTCTAAAAAAACCAAAACCTTCTGCCCTAGAGTGAACTCCATGGATCTCCTGATGCCTTCTCTGCATGTGAAATGCGCGAGCTCACATTGCTGGTCAACCACTCACCAGGCCACAGCCCATCTTAGCTTCCACTTTCCTGTGCATCTGAAAGAGGGCTTCCCAGCTTCTTCATCTCCCTGTGGGCTACCCAGACAGCCCTGGGTCCCTGCTCAGCCCAAGCGCACTGCCGTCCTCCTTGCCCATGGCTGCTGTGCCAGCAGAATCCCCAGCCCCACCCACAGCGCATCCTTTCTGCAGCCCTGGGACAGGCGGCCAAGCTGGCCAGCCAGCGCTCCTCACCACTAAGGGGGAGCTCACCCCAGGGGAGCTGAATGGTGACTCCAGGGTGTGGGCGCATTTGAAAAACTTCTATTCCGAATTCAGTGTCTGCTATTAAAATGTACACCTCAAGTAATGTTTCAATATTGTAATAATTTTAGAATCACAGAAAAGTTGCAAGGCAGGGGCCATCCACACACGCCCCACCCCACCCACGTGACATCTTCCACGGGGCCGTCTGTCTGTCCAGACTCAGAGACTGGCTCAGACCCCACGCTTGCTGAGGACTTTGCCAGCCTCCCTGTGAATGTGAAAAAAAAAAAAAAAAAAAAAAGAAGAAGAAGCAAAGCCTTTGAATATCCCTTATACTTAAATTGACTGTTCAGGAACAGCTTTTTATTCTATATTTTTTCTTTTCTTTTTTTTTTCCATTTCCTTTTTCATATCTTCTTTACCTTTCTTTCTTCCATACAACATTGAACACTATTTAACATAGAGTTAACCATATGTGCATAAAATTAATTGAAAAATGAGAGTGAGAAAAAGAAAGGGAAGTGTAAGGAGTGTGGATGGGAGGGTAGACATGGTGGGAAGAAGTATCAAGATCCTAAAGCTGTAATTGTGAAATGTATGGAGTTCATAACTGCAAAACAATATAGTTCTGTAAACATTCCTATGGACTTACTTCTAAAGGTACAGTGTAAAAACTTGTCATGGGATCCCAAATTCTCTTAACTTTGCTGATAAAAAAAGCAGCTTAAGTGTTATAGAGATCAAATAGATAGGATTAAGTGTTAAAGTGACTTTATGAAGAGGAACAAATGTTAACGTGATCATATAAATGGGACTAAGTATCTGGAAATAATAATAGAATTATAAGGGAGTGAAGGCTCAAAAATGTGAAGCATTCCATATAGCAGACTCATAGAATGACAATCACTTTAAGAAGCACTCTGACCTCAGAATAAGGCCTTAAGGCATTCTGACCTGACTGAAAAGCCCACAAGAGCATTTCAGGCATGGAAATCCAAGACAGAATGGAAAAAAAAAAAAAAATAAAGCTACATAAATATCTCTGTGGGTGAGACTCTGGTGGAAAGAAGTGGCCACCAAAGAAAGATGAACTTTTCTCTGAAGGGAGGAGAGAACATCCACTTTACTTATGGCCTTGGCAAGCTAGTGTATCAAAAAGCCCTTATAGCTGAGGCAGCTCATGTCAAGTGCCCTGGGTAATCACTGACATCATACATAAGAGTGTTAATTATCAAACAACATGTTGAAGTGCACTAACTCCCCATGCAGGACCTCTGTCCCCAACAAGTTTTGTAATGAGACTCAATAGTAAAACTTGTTCTCAAGAGTCACTTCCTTAACTGAATGCCAATCTGATTGTCACTTTTTTTTCCTTTGAAATTGTGCTTTAAAAGCCCATTGCCACCAGTCCTTTTGGGTTTATTCCCCTCTTGGAAACCCCCTTCCATGCCTCTCTGGCTGGAGGCCTTTGACTCTAATAAATATGTTTAAATCTCAAAAAAAATCACTTCCTTTTAGTGTATTAAATGAAGGATGTTATTATGTCTTATAAGTTATGGTTATGTCTAAGAACTTGCAAAAGATGTATCATTCTTGGGTTCTTTTGAAAGATAATTAAGTTTCTAAAAGGAAAGAAGGGGGATGAAGGAAGGGAAAGGAGGAAGAGGAAAAAAAGCAAAAATCACCTACAAGAAGCAATAACTTTGAACAGCCCTTGTCTGAACTGATGTTTTTTCTTTTTTTTTTTTTCATTTTACTTTATTTTTCTTTCTGAGACTTGGAAAAAGGAAGAGGTGTGGGAGAGTAGGCAGGGGGTAAATAAGGTGGGAAGAATTACTATGTGCCAAAAGTTATATTTATGAAATACATAGAAATGATTTTATATATATATATATATATATATATATATATGAGAAGATATTAGGGGGAGGAGAATGAGAGTGAAAAAGTGGGAATAAGGCCACATAAGGCATAAAAACCACATAGAAAACTTGCTGAGATGCTAAAGTAAACTAAGAAGTGCATTTGAAAAATTCTATTCCTTGTACATGAGGCATTAGTTGAGATATAGGAAGTTAGATCGAGAATACTTTGCTGTGAAGTATAATGTAGATAATCATACTGATAACACTGCCAATGACTGAAGGAACGAACCATGTCTTTGTGGTTTCCATACTCCTAATATGCTTCACATAGAGAAAGTTCTGAAAGTATGTTTTGGAGATATGAGTGACTGACTGAATAGTAGCAATGATTTTAATCATTCAGCACAACATTATAGATCATGGCTACCAATAAAATTATTTTAAAATACAAAAAGAATATCTTGGATTCTGATGATGGCAATTCACACAGACAAAGGCCCTAATGAGATTTGTCTCTATGCTCGCTCAAGCTGATTGCAGTGGTGACATTCTGGAGAAAAGAGAGGAACTTTCCAGGAACATAGAAAGCTTATAAGTTTCAACTAATTTGCCTTATCTTCACCTTCAAAATGAATAAAGAATTCAAAAATAAAAGTTTAACGACGTCAAAATGTGCAGAGGCAGTCCTGACACTTTTTAAAGAAAAACTTGACTTATGGCAGCAACAAGTCCATAAGATAAAATCTTGAAATACTTTCAGTGTTCAATGTAGCAAATCTTCTTGTTTATTTGGAAATCTGACCACAGTTCATTTCTAAATGAATTAACAGTGCAATATAAGTCCCAATTAGGTTGATATGCACTTTTGTGAAATAAGTAATGAGTATGTGCATAATTAGATATTGGACTAGAGAAATTGCTGGAATTGTGTATGTGATTCCATGGTTAAAGATTTAGTATAAAGATGAGGTTTTTGCCTCTGTGTTTTATCTAGCTGTACAGCTGAGTAGGAAATTATTTTAAAACATAGATATATTCAACTGAAGGATTGGAATGAAAAGCTATTAAAGAAGATAGCAATATGATTGGTTTCTGACCCAGTAAATGGTAACTTGGAGAGAATAAAAATTTTAATCACTTAATTTATTACATGCATTTTTTTGGTCTTCTCTAATTTAAAAGCATCTTTCCCCATATTCACTTAAATGAACCCTCTACTGATTAGATAAATCTGATTATTCCTTTGATTTGAATTATTAGATATTTATACAATATATTTATCTACTATATATTTCACATGACCAATTAAAAAAACTTACTCTGAGAATAAAGGCTGTGATTTAGCAATTGATAAAAAATGAACATTGGTAGCCTTGGAACAGAAGTGTTCTATCTTAAAATTAAAAGCATAAAACTTCTATAAATAATACAAGAGGAATGTTTTATTAATATACAGAAATGAATCTCAAGAAAGCACTTCTAAAGCCTGATAGTAAAAGAACAGAAGAATGAATGACAATCATCCTGTTTTATAGGGACTGACATTTTTTAGCCACTTGCTACTTACCTCCAAAAATCAACCCTTACTGCAATTTTGGTAAGCTGCAAGGAATCACTCAGCAAATTCTCTTATATTTCCAATTCCAAAACGAGGTGATATAACAGGTAACCCCTGAGCAAATTCAGTCTGCATTACTGCAATATTCTGTCTGCTTCCTTTTTTTTTTTTTTTTTTTTTTTTTTTTTTTTTTTAGTAAGTCTGTGCTTGTCTGATAAACTTGTCTACCTAATGGTAAAGATCTCAACCATCCTTAAATAAAGAATATAAAACCATGGGCCTATATCATGAAATGACTTAGATGGGGCCCTACTTATTATAATGAATAATAACGTACAAAAGATAATAATAATGTACAAAAGAGAAAGTTTAAATTAAAACGGTAGGTGTGGACCAGTGCTACGGCTCGCTAGGCTAATCCTCCGCCTGCGGCGCTGGCACACCGGGTTCTAGTCCCGGTCGGGGCGCCAGATTCTGTCCCGGTCACTCCTCTTCCAGTCCAGCTCTCTGCTGTAACCCGGGAAGGCAGTGCTTGGGCCCTGCACCCACATGGGAGACTGGGAGGAAGCACCCGGCTCCTAGCTTCAGATCAGCCAGTGTGCTGGCTGTAGTGGCCATTTGAGGAGTGAACCAATGGAAGGAAGACTTTTATCTCTCTCTCACTCACTAACTCTGACTGTCAAAAAAAAAAAAAAAAAAAAAAAAAAGGTAGGTGTGGGCTGACATTGTTGCATAGCAGATTTAGCCGCCAGCAGCAATGCTCTTATTCCATATGGGCCCTGGTTTGAGATGCAACTGCTCAACTGCTGATCCAGAACCCTGCTGATGTTCCTGGGAAGTTCAGCAGAAGATGGCCCACGTGCTTAAGCCTCTGCACCCATGTGGCAGACCCAGAAGTATCTCTTGGCTCCTGGCTTCCGATTGGCCAACTACCAGCCATTGCAGCCACTGGGGAGTGAATCAGTGCACGGAAGATCTGTGTGTGTGTGTGTGTGTGTGTGTGTGTTCCTCTTTCTGTGAAACTCTGGCTTTAAAATAAATAAATAAATCTTAAGAAACAAGGGTAGATACACCAGGTTTCCACTGTGCACTTTATTATGAAAGTTTCTGTTCTCAGTTTATAAATCAACTTCACAACGGACACGTGTGAATGATTTTTTTTAAATATGCGATTTTATATTTATATTCTTTCAAATCTGGTTTAAGGAGAATTTGAAAATTATTTTGGATGTTTTATTTATTTTAACATAATTATTGATAATTTTACAGAGTAGGTAGCCCCAATTAACTTGTTGATAAACTAAATATGCTCAATTGTAGATAACAAGGTTTAAGTCTCTCTATTCTGGGATAAGAAACATGACCCAAATAACTTGAAACTGAAAGGAAAAACTGCATTGCTAATTATTGAAGTTATTAAATATCTTCAGCTTCAGACTTCATTGACATGTGGACAGATCAAATATTTTCACATGTCTGAAATGCATCCTACTTAATAAAACCATGTTTTCAATAATTTCTGAGTTTTTAGTTGGCAATTCAGTCAGAATTTCAGGAGAATCACTGATTCAGATGTGTCAATTATAAGGTCCATGTATAAGTGGGGCTGGTTTAACTAAGAGTAAACTATTGCATCTAAACTAATGATGCATCTCTGGTTGTTGAAGGACAAGCTCATGAACTAAGGGACTATTTGGAAAATTTAATTAACTCTGAAACCACTTGGATTTCTTTGAGTCTGTTTAATCATTGATGATGGTTCAGAAATATGGAAATTTCTTCAGTTATTAAATACCATGCCAAATTATTAAACATCCTAAGGTTTCTCTAATTTATAATTACTGAAACCCTTCAATAAAGATACTGGTCTATACCTTTATTCTCATAGACTTACAAACAATCTATTATTACTTAGAACCATGTATAAAATTACATCGCTGACAGGAAGCTCCACATTTGGACATTAATGACTATATGATTATTTAACCCATATTATTCAATATAAATATTTAATATTTGTTAAATATTATTAACTATTAATTATACTCAATAATTGTATTCTTAACTAACATAATTTTTGTCTTTTCGTTACTTCCAAAACATATCTCTATATACCACTTTATTCTTTAAATTCTTACAATTCAAATTTATTATTGTTCTCAGAATCATTCTATCATTTTATATTCTATTTCTTTCATATATATATATATATATATATTTATTGCCTTTTACTTGGAATATGCATCTTAATTTTCTTGCAGAACTTTTGTCTTTCAAAGCATATCTTAGAAATGGTTTCCTTAAGTCTTCAGGCAGGTAACTTTAACCTGAATCACCTAAGAACTACATGTTACTTCATTACACTTCCAGTGTTATTTTAACATGTGTTTTATATTTGCTTTCTGTGCCTATTTATTTCATTTTCTAAATGATTAAATAACTGAGATTAAATATTCTATTCTTTATCCATAAATGACCAAATATTTCTGTAAAAAGTTATGTTCAAAATAATAATTAATCTATCGGTTAGTGTTAGCAGGTACTAGACTTGCTTATGTGCTCCCTTTGACTCTTAGTCCTTTCATTATGATCAATTGCGAACTGAAATTGATCACTTGGACTAGTGAGATGGCATTGGTACATGCCACCCTAACACTAACCGATAGAATAAATAAAGGGGAGAGTGATCCAACATGGGAAGTGAGATACTCAGCAGACTCATAGAATGGCAGATGCCCTAAATAGCACTCTGGCCTCAGAATCAGCCCTAAAGGCATTCAGATCTGGCTGAAAAGCCCATGAGAGTATTTCAGGCATGGAAAGCCAAGACACTCTGGCAAAAGATCTCTGTGAGTGAGATCTCAGTGGAAAGAACAGGTCTTCAAAGAAGGAGGTACCTTTCTCTGAAGGGAGGAGAGAACCTCCACTTTGACTATGACCTTGTCTAAACAAGATAAGAGTCGGAGAACTCAGAGGGCTTCCATAGCCTTGGAAACTCATGACTGGAGCATAGGGAGATTACTGATGCCATAGACAGGAGTGTCAATTGGTAAAGTCAACAACAGGAGTCACTGTGCACTTACTCCTCATGTAGGATCTCTGTCCTTAATGTGCTGTGCATTGAGATTTAATGCTATAATGAGTACTCAAATAATATATTTCACTTTGTGTTTCTATGGGGGTGCAAACTGTTGAAATCTTTACTTAATGCATACTAAACTGATCCTCTGTAAAAAAAAAAAAAAAAAAAAAAAAAAAAAAGAAAAGAAAAGAAAAGAAACTATCAACTCCCAACTTGACTCTCACTGGGATTAAACATGACAATAGGTCTGATCTGATTTCATCATCATTAAAAAAAATCATCTATTATTTTTCACTTTATGTTTCTGTGTGAGAGCAAACTGTTGAAATCCTTACTTAATGTATACTAAGCTGATCTTCTGTATATTAAGATAATCGAAAATGAATCTTGATGTGAATGGAAGGGGAGAGGGAGTGGGAAAGGGGAGGGATGTGGGTGGGACGGTATGGGGGGGAAGCCATAGTAATCCATTATTCGTACTTTGGAAACGTATATTCATTAAATAAAAGTTAAAAAAAAATAATAATAATTAATTTAATGAATAAACCAATGTTTACTGATAACAGTTCATGTGTGACAAATTCACATATATCTGGAACTAGATATAGTTATGCCACTTGGAAAATGTGTGTAACCTCCTAATCTCTGGAACTTCAGGAGGTCTAGAAGATTCTACAGGCTTAAAAAAGACAAAACAAGTAAACAGGGACCAAGGTTGTGGCACAGAGGGTGAGGCCACTGTCTGTGTTGCCTGCAATCCATGTGGAGGTCAGTTGCTTTCCAAGTTACTCAACTTCCAATTCAGCTCCCTGTGGATGGCCTGGGAAAAGCACTGGAAGATGGTCAAAGTGTTTTGGGCCCTGTTAACTACGTGGAAGACTTGAAGGAATTTCTAGGCTCCTGGCATTGGCCTGGATCAGTCCAGGGTGTTGCGTTCATGTGGGGAATGAACCAGCAGGTGGAAGATCCCTCTCTCTCTCTCTCTCTCGGTCTCTCTCTACTTCTGTAACTTGTAACTTTTTAAAACAAATAAATAAAAATATTTTAAAAAAGAAGACTCCCCAGGGCATCTTGCTGGTTTGAAAAATCAATGACTCACAAAGTCTCTAATGGATATATCTCCAACTGAAAGTTCTTCTGCCACTCCAAACTAGTATCCCCTTGAGAAAATAATGCAGAGTTGAAATTGTGAACAAAATTTTTGGTACAGAAGAAATAATTAATGTTTTTCATGCAGATAGTTCTTGAGGATTTTCTTTGTTATTTATATCTTCACTTTATTTATATCTTCACTCTTTGTTATTTATATCTTTACTTTGTTATTTATATCTTCACTTTTTTCTTTGTTATTTATATCTTCACTTTTATAAAAAAGTATACATAATCTTTTCTCACCTCTATCTTCATAGAACTGCTAAAAATAATCATTCTACTATTTTAGGAATCAGAGAATCTGAGAAATAAGTTGGAACCCCACCTGTAAGTTGAAATTTTTAGGGAGATTGAACTGAAATTGAACTGTACTGAAACTGAAACTGATGACTCATGATCAATGCATAAATGTTTTAATTCTCTGATATGTAGTAAAAATTGTACAAGATACAGAATTAGCTTCAAAGTAGTTATAATCTAGACAAATCTTAACAAAAATTGTAAAAAAAAAAACGTACAATATACAGTACAAACAGAAAAGACATTGAAGGGAACAACAATGTAATAAATTACTGTCATAAGGCTACAACGTGGTTTCTTTTGTTTTTCTGAAGCTTTCGAGTTTAACATAATCCATTTGTCTAGTTTTGCTTCTGTTTCCTGTGCTTTGGGGATCTTATTCAAGAGGTCATCCCACCTCACCAATGTGTTGAAATGTTTCTTCCAGCAGCTTCACAATTTCAGGTCTTCAGTTTAGACCTTTGATCCATCTGGAGTTGATTTTTGTATATTATGAGACAGAGGGGTCATATTTTTTCTTCTGCATACACACATTCGGTTTTTGCCAGTGGTACTTAAGGGAGAGATTGTACTTTCTTCAATGTATGGTTTGGGCATTTTTGTAAAAAAAATCAGTCTGCTATATGCATATGGATTAATCTCTGGTCTCTCTATTCTGTTGCATTGATCAATGTGTTCATTTTGATGCCAGCACCATGAAATTTTATACTATATCTTATTAGTATGCTTTGAAGTCAGATACTGTGCTGCTTCCTGCTTATTTTTTTGTTTTGTTTTGTTTTGTTCGTTTTTTCCTCATGATTGCTTTGGCTATTCTGGGTCTTGTGATTCTATAAGAAGTTTAGTATTGCTTTTTCTAACTCTGAAGAGAATTTCATTCATATTTTGATTAGGATTGTATTGAATCTGTAGATTGCTTTGGGTAGCATAATGTTTCAATTAGATTAATTCTTCTTATCTATGCGCAAAGAATATCTTGCTGTTTTTTGTGTCACTGATCATTACTTTCATCAACATTTTATGATTATTTTCACTGTAGAGATCTTCCACTTCTTTGGTTAAATTTGTTCCTATTTTGAATGGGACTTCTTTCTTGATTTCTCTTTTTGCAAGATCATAATTACTATATAAAAAAGCTACTGATTTTGCATGTATATTTTGTAAACTGAAATATTTACTGAGTAGGTTTATCAGTTTTAACATTATTTTGGGGTAGTGTTTAGGATTTTCCATGTACAACATGTAATTTGCAAAAGATGAATATCTTGTTTCGTACCAATTTTGGTGTCTAATTGCTCTTGCTAGTATTTCCTATACTGTATTGAATAATAAAAGTAAAAGTGAACCTCCTTAATCCAACTTTCCTTAATCCAACTTCCTACAAGTGTGCCTGGGAGGCAGAGTTGATGACTCAAGTACTCAGGTGCTTTTTTGAGAGACCTGGGTGGAGTGTCAGGCTCCAATTTTAGTCTGGTACAGCCTGAATGTTGTGGGTGTTTGAGGAGTGAACCCTCAGATAGAAGATTCTCTTTTCTCTCTCTTCTATAACTTTACCTCTCAAATAAATAAATACAATATTTAAAAAGTAAATAAGATAAAATGTACATTTCCTAAAATGGAAAACATGTCTTAAGCCCTCAAATTCCTAATTGTTTTGCAAACATGCAAAGCTGCCCAAGGCCAAAATGGACTTGTTCTCCCACAGGTGTTTCTGATACAAATAAGGAAGTGTCCTCAGCTAGGTAGGAATCTAAATCCCTATTCCAGTCTCCTGCCTCTTACCTAGAGAAGCATTCTAAGTACAGGCACAAATAAAATATGATTTACAACATGATAAGCTTTATTTAAGGGTGATAAAAACACACACACACACATACATGTGGGCATTGTTCAGTAAGAGTGGGCCAGGAAGGGAAAGGAATGGGGAAAATGTGCTTTTGCAATACCTGGCATCTTCTGAGTCCAAGGGAAGAATGAGAGAAAGAAAGAGAAAGAGAGAAAGAGAAAGAGAGAGAGAGAGAGAGACAGAGAGAGAGAGAGAGAGAAAGAGAGACCTCTGCATTGCCAGGCTATTTATGAACTTAGAAAGGGAAGCAGTTAGTAGTTACAAGGAACCTCCTCCAGGTTAGGGGAGGTACATCCAGGGGAAAGGGTCATTTGAACTGACAAGTGAGTGGATAAGATTACAATAGGGTGGGAGTGGTGTGCCTTCCAGTTCATGACCCTAGTCTAGCTATTTGTTTTATCCCATATTATCCCCTTCTCACAGATTTCCAACCCTTAGTTTTAAGGGCATGCTGAATGATGCAGACTCATCATATCTTCTACTTCCTGATGATTAGGGGCACAGACATCACATATCTTGGGTTCTGAAATCTCTTCCTATCTCATCTCCTGAATCCTGTCTCATGAACCAGAGAATGTTCAGTCATTGCCAGAGGCTGTGTCCCCTGCATGGTCATCATAAAAAGACAAATTTATTAATCAGTATGAGCAAAATTGGAATTAAGCAAATTGCAATTGGAGTGACCTTTCAGAAGGAAGAATATAGTTTATCATTTCCCAAATAGGAGGTGTTGATGGGTTGTATCTGTGCAGATTGTAAAACTATTTAGGCTGAAAATAGAGATTTTTTTAATGTCTCTTTCAGTGAACATATTACTGTTAGAGTAGTAGTGGTGACAGAGTCCATTAATCACTGTACATGCTCCTCCTTGCTCCATCAGTATGTATTCTAAGCCCCGTTGATTGTCCATTATTACTTAAGACAGAGTGTGCATAGACTTAAGTACTTCCTGTAAGTTAGCCTGAAATGTAAGCCAGGTTATCTAAAGCAGTGGTCAGGTTTTTAAGATTAGCTTCATGTTGCAAATTATGATTTTCTAATATTATAATAGAAGAACTCACTAAGGAATTTTTCTGCCAAAAGTAGATTCTAGAGAAGATCAAGAGAAGCGATAGGTAAAAATGTCTGCTTTAAAATGCAGCAGCCTTGATATGACAAAAACAAAAGTTTTTTTTTTTCTTTTGCCTTTTGAACAGACTTTTGAGCTCTTTCATTGGTTCACATAAGTAGGCAGACTTATCTTTCATGTTTACTTGCAAAGACTCAAGATCCTTGACAAAGGTACTCAGCTTGTGAAGCCCTGTAATTTCACTGGAGTAGGTGTGCTTAGCAGCACCTGACAGGGTCCCTTCCATTTGGCCTTCAATTGGTCTGAGGAGTATCCTTCCTTCCAAGTCTTTAGTGCAACTAAGTCTCCTGTGTAGATAGGCTACTCATGAATTTTGGGATCTGGCCCAAGTAAAACTATATTACCATACTCCATCAAAGCCTTTTGTACCTGACCTATATTAATAATATACTTTATCTGATCTTGACTCTCTGAGCCAAGGTGAATGCCAGAGGTAAAGAAGTGTCTACCAGCCGGCGCCGTGGCTCACTAGGTTAATCCTCCACCTTGTGGCGCTAGCACACCGGGTTCTAGTCCCGGTTGGGGCACCGGATTCTGTCCCAGTTGCCCCTCTTCCAGGCCAGCTCTCTGCTGTGGCCCGGGAGTGCAGTGGAGGATGGCCCAAGTGCTTGGGCCCTGCACCCCACGAGAGACCAGGCAAAGCACCTGGCTCCTGCCTTTGGATCAGCGCGGTGGCGGCCATTGCAGGGTGAACCAATGGCAAAGGAAGACCTTTCTCTCTGTCTCTCTCTCTCTCTCACTGTCTACTCTGCCTGTCAAAAAAAAGTGTCTACCATATAGCATCTCATATGGACTAAGCTTTAGGACAGACTTAGGTATTCTGAGGAAGACTACAGGACATAGTTTAACCCCATGTTTCCAAGGTCTTTTGGCAAAGCTGAGATAAAATTTTCTTAAGACTGTGATTAGTCTTTTTAACTTCACTCAGTGACTCACATCTCCAAGAGGCATGGAGATAAGAAACTCTTAGAGCAATAGCTACCTGTTCAGTTATTTTAGACACAAATGAGGGACCATTGTCACTTTGGAGTGACCTTGGATGTCCACAACATGGCCCTATGTCCTTTAGTAGGGCATTGGATACTTCTTTGCCAGTTCTTTCTGAGATAGAAAGCTTCTGTCCATCCTGTGGAAGTATCAATAAAAACTACTAAAAATGAATAAAAAGATTTGTGTGATATTTATAATTGTTCTGCTGGAGGTATGTTAGTGAAGTCAGTTTGCTGAGCTTCACCTGGATATGTTCCTCTCCTTTCCTCAGGACTCAGCAAAGGAGATGGCCTAACATGATTAATAAGGTTATTCTGTAAGCCAGGGGGACAGGAATGAATTATTTTCCTTATAACAGCATATAGTCCTTTCCTCCCATTATGTAAGAGACTATCTGTATTAAAGCTCCTCTTCCCAAGTGGGTGGAATCATTTATTTCCTTAATTTCCTGTTGAGAGGCCGTTGGGAAAATAACCTTGTTATCTCAAGCCCACCATCCAGTCACATTTTAATATAACTTTGTTGTGGGACCCATTGGATCTCAGGCTCAGCATAGTGACGTTTTTTAGTTACTACAGGCTGAGGTATCAGATCAATTTCTAGAGCCTCTCGTGTAGCAGTTGTTCTCTTTGCTGCTTTATCTGCTAATGTATTTCTCTGCTAATATGGTAGTCTTCCTTTTAGAGTCTCTTACATTGAATGACAACCATTTCCGAAGTACCATTACTGCATGAAGTAGGGCTAATATCTCTTTTCCAGACTAAATGGGGGAATTCTTTGCAGTCAACAGGTCTTTTTCTCTCCAAATTGTCACATGTATATATAACACAAGGCAAGCATATTTGGGATCTGAATATATATTAACTCATTGGCCTTTTCCTAATTTCAAGGCTCTAGTTAAAGCAATATGATCAGTATTTGAGCTTAAATAATAATGAGTAATCTTGCATGTCCACAGCATGGCGCTATGGCTGAACTTCTATTACTGGGGTAAGATCCTCTATGGCTTAACCAGACTTCTTAACTCATTTCTTCACATGACTCTTGCCATCAGTAAACCACTCAAACTCTGTATTCTTTAGAGGTTCATCTCACAGCTCAGGTTTACTAGAATATGCTTGTTCTATTGTTTATACACAAGAGTAAGTTAACTCATCAGTACTCTATGGTGGCAAGGGAGTCTTGGGGTTGAAGACTTGGCACACTTTAAAAGTTATCTCAGGGGAGTCTAACAATAGATATTTTATGAATCACCTCCAGTTAGCCATTGATGTCCTTTAATTTCTAGAATGCCTTGGCACCTGTGTGGAGTTTGAACTGCAACTGGCTGGCCTAACGCGAGCTCAGTGGCTTCTTCTTTCCATATGTTTAGGAAAAAGAAAATAGGCCGCTGGTCATGGAAATGGACCCAATTTTTTAATCAGCACTCCTATAGCAAACCTCTGTTTCTCTACTATAAACAAAGTGAATGGTTTAGTCAGTGTTAGTATTCCTAATGTTGGTGTTTTTGTTAATAGCTCTTTAATTTTTTGGAAGGAATTCTGTAGCTCTTCCATCCAGTAAATTTGGTCTATGTCAGGACTCTTTAAAGCCTCATTTAAAGGTTTGATTGTTAATCTAAATTGTGGAATTCTGCATATTTTTTCCATATTCTACAAAACCCTGCTATTCCCAGAATTGTTCTTAGCTACTTTTCCTTCTGTAGTGGCTATGTACATGACATAGCTTCCTTTCCTGTGAGTGAAAGAGCACACTTTGCTGGGGTCAGAATATATCCTAGGTTATTTACCTCTTGTTTAGCAACCTAAGCTTTTGTTGGGAGGAAACTCTTAGATTCTGGGTTTAATGGGATGCAGAAGAAAGCATCCTTTCGGTACGGGTTCAGCACAATAGGGTGAACTGAAATGACTGCCTCACTGATAGCCCTGAGGTCCTTATCCATTCTGTACTTTCCATTTTGCTTCAAATCAGGCAGAATAGAAGCAGCACAGGGAGACTGACTTGGAACCAAGGGTCCACGCCTGAGAAAATTATCAATCAAGGTTGACATCCCATGTATCTTCTGGTTTTATTGGATGCTGATGCTGATAAAGAAATGCATTCTAGTCTTTCAAGAAAACTCTGAGGGCTGGTGCCATGACATAGTGTGTAAGGCCACTATCTGGGGCATCAGCATCCCATATGTGTGCTGGTCAAATATCAGCTGCTCCACTACCAATTCAGCTCTCCTCAAGTGTTCCTGGGAAAGCAGCAGAGGATAGCCCATGTGTTTGGGCCCTTCACCCATATGGGAGACCCATATATATATATATATATATATATATATATATATATATATCTTTGATAGGCACAGCATGTGTAGTTTATCCAGGTATTTCCTGATCCCATAATTGAGGATCCACTTTATTTCAGTAGAAGTATTTCAGTAGAAGTAAAAGTAAAATGGGGTCTGCCTCAGTACTTAGGCCAATGTCATAACAAATGAATTATTAGGCTTAGGAAAAATTCACTTTAGGGAAGCACCTAAGGATAACAAATCTCTTACAAACAAAAGAGTTAGACATTCAGACATAACTAAAACTGGTGAGACATATGAATATCCTCTGTTTAGCATACTAAAACAAAGTAAATATTTGAGAGCTAGATTTACTGTCAACTCTAATAATACAACTCTTTGAGGACAGAAGTCCTACATGGGAAGTTAGTACACACTGACTCTTGTTAACTTCACAAATAAACACTCTTATGCATGATGCCAGTGATCACCTGAGGTTCCTTTTAAATTTTATTTAAGGTATACAAGTTTCATGTATTTTATATACACAGATTTAGGAACATAGTGATACTGCCTACCCTCCCCTCCCTCTCACCTACTCTCCCACCTTTCTTCCTCTTCCCTCTCCTGTTCCTACTCTTAATTTTTACAAATATCTATTTTAAGTTTATTTTATACTCATAAGGTTAACCCTACACTAAGTAAAGAGTTCAACAAATTGTATTAATATTAAAAAAGTGGTCCTCAACAATAGAGACAAAAGCTGTAAACAATCATCAAATCTCAAAATATCCAATTCACTCCAGGAAATTACATTTTAGGTACTCTATGAGTTACTCTAGATCAGAGAAAACACAATATCTGTCATTTTAGAGCTGACTTATTTTACTAAATATAATGATTTCCATCCATTTTGTTGCAAATGACATGATTTCCTTTGTTTTTTATCAATGTGTAATACTCCATAATGTATATATACCATAAATTCTTTATCTAGTCATCAGATGATGGTTCGAGGCTGTGGAAGCCTCTTGAATCTGCAAGCCCTATCAGTCTTTAGACAAAGCTATGAGCAAAGTGGAAGTTTTCTCCTCCCCTCAGGGAAGAGGACATCTCACTTTGATGACTGCTTCTTTCCACTGGGGCCTGGACCACAGTGGTCCTTCATGCAAGGACACTCTTTGAGCCAGAGCCCTGGCTTTCTATACCTGAAATGCTCTTTTATGCACTTTTTAGCCAGACCAGATTGCCTTTTATATTGATTCTGAGGCCACTGAGGGCTACTTACAGTGATTGTCCTTTCATGAATCTGATGTGTTGACTGGTTCCCATGTTGGAGCATTGTCTCCTCTTCAACCCTATCTATATTATCACTATACACTTAAAATGCCATTTTTACCGTCCAGCTCATGGGGATTTTGGATCCCAAGGCAAGTTTTCAAACTGAATCCCTGGAAGTGAGTCAATAGGAATGTATGCAGAATTATGCACTAGAAAAGTCTCTTTGTAAGACCTGAAAAGACAACAGATATGGCTGTCCTTTAGACTAATTACATTTAAGCATGTGACTTAAATCTATTGTGTTAGCTGTAATTTTGGTGCCTTGGAGTATCTTTTTTGCTCTGAAAAATGATCCATTATTTTACCCAGCACACTAGTGGCTCCCTGTTACAACTAGTCCACTGTGGGGAATCCATATTTTGACCAGCTCAGTAAGTGGGCTTCCTGCAGGTTAATTACTATCTAATGCCATATCTAGATAGCAGGAGACAGATAAATAAAGAGAGAGAGATAAAACCACCACCGTGCCTGGTGTAGCTGGCCACTAAGATGGATACCAAAATTACAAATATGTCAGTATACTAGGAGGCACATGAATGCATGGTTCGACTTTTCCACAGCACTCCAAATAAATTTCAGTGGCTGTTACCACCATTGCTGGATAGATATCCAGGAGGTCACTAAGAAGCTCTAAGAAGACAGATATTGTGCCAGGAAGCTGAGTTCCTGAGTGATGAAACCATACAGTAGAATTCTTAAAAAAAAAAAAAAAAGATTTATTTATTTACTTGAAAGTCAGGGTTACACGGAGAGAGAGGAGAGAGGTCTTCCATCCACAGGTTCACTCCCCAGATGGCCACAATGGCCGGAGCTGTGCCAATCCAAAGCCAAGAGCCTGGAGCTTCTTCCCAGCCTCCCACGTGGGTGCAGGGGCCCAAGGACTTGGGCCATCTTCTACTGCTTTCCCAGGCCATAGCAGAGAGCTGGATTTGAAGTGGAGCAGCCAGGACTGGAACCAGCACCAATATGGGATGCTGGCACTGCAGGTGTCGGCTTTACCCGCTATTCTACAGCACCAGCCCCCTGTCTTGCAGAATTCTAAGTGAGCTCTTTACTGTTCCACCCTGAAAATTCTTGTGTAGCTTAAATTGTCCTGACAAGGCTTGTGATCTTATGATATCTCATCATCACTGTGGTCCTAGTGACCCATAGGAAATAATTAGCAGTGAATCAGAATAAATACAAAATAAAAAACTAAAATAAAGAAAAAAAAAAAAAAAAACCCCGAGGTACATCTCTCAGGGCCTCCCAGTTTTCTTGAATATTGAGAGCTTCTTAAAACCATCGGGAAAATTTTCCTAATGACACAATCTCACACCTGGAACACACTCCAGGGTGAGAAGAATCAGCATAAAGCCAAAATAAAACTAAAGTAATAAAAAAATAATGCTTTTGACCATGCATGCAGTATCCAACTGGCTATGGAGATTACAATCTTGGGGCCGGGGTCTGCTGCTCATTTTCTCATAACAGCAAAAGACCCCATGGTGGCCGCCGTGTTGGTGACTGTATGTTTTCACTGGGGCCTCCATATTGGGCTGGAAATTCCATCCCCATGGCAGGAAGTGGAATCTCTGCCATGTCTGGTGTACCGCCTTCCTGATGCTACCTGTGGTTACAAGGCAACATAATCCATTTTGCTGATCTGGCCCGTTAGGATTCGGTCGATCATTCCCAGTAATATAAATTATAAATAATATAAATTATAATTAAAAACATATTACAAATTACCTGAAAACTCTTATAAATCAGCAAACATTCAAAAGTGGCCCATCTTTTTCCTGCTACTCTGCCCAAATTCCACTAAGACTAACAGTCTTAACAAATTGACACTCTTGTTTATGTTAAGTCAACAACAAGAGTCACTGTGCACTTACTCCTCATGTAGGATCTCTGTCCTTAATGTGCTGTACATTGAGATTTAATGCTATAACTAGTACTCAAACAGTATTTTTCACTTTATGTTTCTGTGTGGGAGCAAACTGTTGAAATCTTTACTTAATGTATGCTAAACTGATCTTCTGTATATAAAGAGAAACGAAAATGAATCTTGATGTGAATGGAAGGGGAGAGGGAGTGGGAAAGGGGAGGGTTGCGGGTGGGAGGGACGTTATGGGGGGGAAGCCATTGTAATCCATATTCTGTACTTTGGAAGTTTATATTCATTAAATAAAAGTTTAAAAAAAAAAGACTAACAGACTTTACTGGCCTTCTCTCCCCTGCAATTCCTGGAACTACAGAAATTAGAAACCCTAAAGACATCACTATTTGCATGATAGCTAACATTCCAGACCACAAATGCTGAGAGAAGAGAGATTGGGAAACAGAGAGATTTTCAGGATTTAGAAGCAATGTACTGCTGAGACAGAAACTGACTGAGTTCAGCTTACCACACAGCCTTGTCTGGGGTGAATTTGCTCCTTGCTGGTTCGCCAAAATGTTGTGAACAAGGAGGCTGTCTAAATCACTAGGTTGGACATTTGTCTCTTACCTAGAGAAGCATTCTAAGTTTAGGCAAAAATATGACTTACAAAGTAATAAAGTTTATCTAAAGGTGAGGAAAACACACACACTTATTGCATATATGCTAAGATGTGCTTTCTCTTGGCGTTCCCTTAGAGTTGTCACAAATAGAATCCACAGAAGAAATCCTACTTCCAGTGCTTTCACTTTCAAATTATAACACAGAGATGGCAACTCCTGGAATATTATGCCCCTTTCCCTCTTTGCCCACCAATTGTTATCTCATTCTATGTTGCTCAGGACCCAAGTCACTTTTTCTATGAAACTTGCTGAGGTCCCAGGGCAGTTTCCATAATTCTCAGTATAGTATATTTTTGTTTCTAGTTTTAATTAATTTGATTGCTTATCAAATTATATTGCAGAATACCATAATATTTTTGCCAATTCCTTATTTTTTACTTCTAAGAAATATAGTAGGTATCATTACCTAAACTGAAGCTAGTTACCTAATTTGGAGAGAAAGCATCTGTCTGAAATTTAAAAAAAGTTACTAAATTCTAGAATTAATTAAAAAAAAACCAAACATGATGCAGTAGAATGACTACATATAGAAAGAAACATGTGATTAACCCTCTCAAGTATTTTTAGAATTAAGTAAATGTCTTAACTCCATTTGAGAGTGATATTTGCACTGAATGCAAGCTCTTTACTAGCCCATTTAATTGCCCAACTTGGCAGCTAGCTAATAATTACAAGGTATAGGTCAAAAAACTTCCTAATATGTTTTGCAGCAATTTAAGTAGACTTCCTGCTAGCTAAATGAATGTATCAAGTAAGAAATTACATTTTTTCTCATTAGGATGGAATTTTTATTATCATTTTTAGCATTGATACTTCATTTGTGGTCTGGAAGTAGCTGCTGCCTGATGATTCTGGTAAAGATTAAAGGTTATAGCTAACTTGGTATTAGCATCTTGCTTTTGTGTGGTCACAGCAGGAATCATTGCACTCTGCTATGTTTAAAGAAAAGAAGAAATGTATGGCTTTTATGATGATTGAGAAACTATACAATGCCTGGATAGCGGGTTAATTAGGAATGAGAAAAACTTAACATCTCTCCCAGAGCAGATCTCTTCAGGGAGGTCATTTGCAGAAGGAAGCAGATTTATTCATCTCTGAAGTTCTTTATAAAAGCATATTCTTTTAGAAAATGCCAAACTGGTTAATAACTCTGAGGACCAAAATCAGAAATGATTTGTTAATGAATAAGAAATAATCTCAAAACTGCAAATTACAAAAAATAATTTTGCTTTTTAAAATTGTAAATCTGCATAAATTTAATTACAGACATGATAAAACAATGCTAATTTTGATAAACATTTTGGAATTGATCATTTCATTTTCTACACTAACATGAAATAAAATACATTCTATTTGTATTTTAACTAAATTGTGCTCAGAATAATGAAAGAGAATTACAAATTTTCAGTCAAGTGATTTAACTCATTTACTACACATAACATGGATAAGACGTTGTTTTTATTATAAAAAAAAAAGTTGGTGAGAGTTTTGAAATAAATGCACATATAAGATGGTGCTGTTCACTGATAGCTCTGCAAACATGCCATCAAAATAACTTGTGGATGAAGCAAAACAATGCAGTAGAGGAAGCTACTACCATGATAGAATCTTAGTAGACTCTCTTTTTTTTGTTTGTTTTGTTTTGTTTTGTTTTGTTTTGTTTTGTTTTTGTTTTTTGACAGGCAGAGTGGACAGTGAGAGAGAGAGACAGAGAGAAAGGTCTTCCTTTGCCGTTGGTTCACCCTCCAATGGCCGCCGCGGCCGGCGCACCGCGCTGATCCGATGGCAGGAGCCAGGAGCCAGGTGCTTTTCCTGGTCTCCCATGGGGTGCAGGACCCAAGCACCTGGGCCATCCTCCACTGCACTCCCTGGCCACAGCAGAGAGCTGGCCTGGAAGAGGGGCAACCAGGACAGAATCCGGCGCCCCGACCGGGACTAGAACCCGGTGTGCCGGCACCGCTAGGCGGAAGATTAGCCTAGTGAGCCGCGGCGCCGGCCCAGTAGACTCTCTTGATGGAAGGAATCACTGGCATATATTCAAATGGTTCAGGGACCTCATTTAAGTTGGGTTTTCTGTAAGTACAAATATAAATTACTCATAGCTTTCTATGTTGAAAATAGGAGACTTTCCTTTTTCTGCTTTTCCAGAGTTTGTGTTGGAAAACCTTAATTTTTAAGTATTTTGTTCTCTCTTTGAATTGCAGATAAGAAGTTTTGAAGACTAGATTGGCATTTTGTCAGATCTGTGACTTAGAAATGTCTTTCTCAAAGGATTGAGAACAATCTCTTTGAAATGCAAACATCAAGGGAGACAGCATCCCATCCGCAAGCAACTGTGGTAGATTAGAATAACTTTGGTGGAAATCTTGCTCCAAGTTGCAATACTACCTCTGGTCATAGATATTATTGCCATAACTAAGGTGTCTGTGTTTTCTGCTTGACAAAAGCTAACTGCTGACTTTGAGTCTAAGCAGATTTATGATTAACTTCACACATATAAAATGGTTGATTAAGAATTCAAGAGACTGACTTCTGAGAAGTTGGATAAAATTGGTAGACTTGAGATATAGATATATTTTATGACCAGTAGCTGTAAAAACTGTAAAACAGATCACCACCTTGCCAAATTCAAGAAATCTGATCTGAGAAACTGCCCATAACCAACAAAGTTCATTATCATTATTATCCCAACCCCCCAATTTCCTTCTTCTTTTGAAAGTCCTCCTAACCTGAAAATTAAAATGGTCTCTGACAGGAATATTCATTCTTTCAGGTTGCGGGTCTCTTAAGTAAACCCCATTTATTGTGGATAGGCAGGCAGCTAGATTTGTCTGAGTGAGCTAGAACCCTCACAGTCTTGCCTGTTGTCTCCTTACCCATGGTAGACATCCAAAGATGCCCTTTGTGTTTCTTTTGAGAACAAGAAGACACATGGAAATTGGGATATTAAACTTCACAGGAAATTTATGTAGGTATCATATACCACCCACCCCAAATGGCTTCACACATGCTAAAGCATCATCCTCTACCTCAAAAAGAAGTCTAGGAATAGAGTATAACCCTTTCTTTCATCACACCATGGTTGGAGGTGCTATTCTGGTTTGCTTTCTCTCCTCTCAGGATGGGCATTTCTCTATGAGGGGGCAGCTCACCACCCTCACACATCAATATGTGCTCACTTCTCCTCTTTAAATAAACTTTGTTCTCACATTGCATATTTTTATGCATGTCTCTGGATAAAATTGTTTATCTGTGTAAGACAAGGCCCTGGAATATATATAAACACACCCACACCCATATCATAAATTTCCAGGCAGGAGTTTGAAACAACTGGAACGGGACTCTAACTCCATGGCTGGACATTGCTGCTGAAGAAAACCCACCCCATCCCTTTGTCTCCTTCTTCTCAGGCACTGAAAAAGTTAGCAAGTTTTAAAACATGTTTTTTCTCTGAGAGTCATGCACAGAACTTTCACATCGTAAATCTGGGTGCTTTTGTTTATGCTGATGACTGTAGGCCAGCAGCCATAGTAGACAGAAAGGGAATTCAGAAGGAGGGAAAATGGCAAATTTTCACCCAATTTACAAACATGTTTGTCTGCAATTCTTAGCCACTTGTCCATAATGCATGGGTACAACCATCTGACCATAGTGTGTTTCTAGAGCTAATGCCCACTACAGGACAGATTGACTCTTAGCATTGAACCATGGTCCTCTGTTTTTATAGCACACAACTTTGTCAACACCTTCCCTTTGCCTGATGGGAGGGGGAGAAGAAAGGAGATGGTTCCTATTGCTTAGCTTATGTGACCAACCAGCTGTTGGAGGTGGGACTTCCTCTTTTGATGGCAGAGGCTTTCACATGAAGGCAGGAATTCCTTTTTTGTTGAAAGTTGGAAAGTCACCATCACCCACCTCGGTGTATAAGATGATTGCAGGTGCACACAATATTTAGTTAGCCAGTTGTATCACATGTCAGCCACCTATGGATATAGTTTCAGCCAGTCCACTGCATCTTGGTATTCTATCATCAATCCCTTAAATCTGCAGGTGTCAGCTTTGAGAAAATCAAAGCCGTAAAGTGGCCTTGGACTGGGAATTCTAACTTGGGGTAAAAAAAAAAGAGAACGTCGGATTCTATACCTAATCTAATACAAAATATTCAAATCAAATACCTGAACATGACTGAGCACATGGAGAGCCATGTCTAATTTTGTCTTTTCAGTTTCTGCAGAAACCTTCAACTATATGGACTTAATCCTGAGAGTATGGTTTCAGAAACTGCTCATGCGACATGACTCTAGACTTCCAGAGGCAGATGGTAGACAGAAAACTTCAAATGCTTAATAACAGAGACCAGGCTGAAGATGATGAAGGATATTTGAATCTGAGATAGTCCAAAGAGCAAGCTCATAGGATGACAGTTGCTGTAAACAGCATCAGCAACCTCTGAAAAAGCCCAGAAGGCATTCTATTGTTATTGTGGCAAACTGGAACATTTATTTTGATAGGCAGAGTTAGACGGTGAGAGAGAGACAGAGAAAAAGGTCTTCCTTCCGTTGGTTCACCCTCCAAATGGCTGCCATGGCCTGCGCGCTACACCCACCTGAAGCCAGGGGTCAGGTGCTTCCTCCTGGTCTCCCATGCGGGTGCAGGGCCCAAGCACTTGGGCCATCCTCCACTGCCTTCCCGGGCCACAGCAGAGAGCTGGACTGGAAGAGGAGCAACCTGAGCAGAATCCGGTGCCCCAACCGGGACTAGAACTGGGGTGCCGGCGCTGCAGGTGGAGGATTAGCCTAGTGAGCCGTAGCACCGGCCAAGCTGGAGCGTTTTTATAGGGATTGTCATGCCATGAAGGAGCTCCCTGATCCATGTTACAAATGCAAGAGAAGTATTCATTTGAGAAGGAATCGTCCTTAACTCTGAAAAGAGGAAATGGATGGGACCACAAGGTCCCCTTGTGGACCTCTCCGGAGATTGGTGGGGTCTTGGGACTCAGGTGTCTCCTGAGGAAATATACACTTCATGTCTAGAGTCTGGCTGACTACTGACATTGCAGGTAAGAGTGTTAGTTTTTGAATTGACTCCAGAGCCATTTCTTTTGTACTAATTTCCATACAGGGTCCCTATCTTCAAAGAGTTGTATTATAATAGAAGTTGCGGTAAATATTGCTTGCAATGATTTACTCAACATTAAAATTCTCAGATAGAGGATATCTTTATCTTTAACCATTTTTGGGTAGAGCGTACATGTACAAATTCTTTGTTTGAAGGGAATTATTGTTATCTCTGAGTGCCTTTCTCTGCTAATTGTTCCCAAGTCTTTGCCATGTGTCATGATGTTAATGAGCACTGAGGAAAACCCCAGCCTACATGATCTTCCTGCTAAAACAAAAGATGACTAGATCCTAAAGTCTGGGGTCAGGGAATAATTGGATGAGCTATACATACTGTGCCTGTTGGAATATTCTCACAATGACAAGACCACACTTGATCATCAATATCAGTACCCAAGGGCTGGCATTGGGGCATAGAAGGAAAAGCCTCTACCTGTGACAATGGCATCCTATATGGGTACCAGTTCGAAACCTGGCTGTTCCACTTCTGATCCAGCTCCTTGATAATGCACTTGTGAAATAAGTGGACGATGGCCCAAGTGTTTGGGCTTCTGCACCTATTTGGGAGACCTAGAAGAAGCTCCTAGCTCCTGGCTTCAGCTTGGCTGAGCCCCAGCCATTGTGGCCATTTGGGGGTGAATCAGAGAGGAATCCTCTCTCCATAACTCTGCCTTTCAATTAAACAAAAAATAAATCTTTAAAAAAATTAGTATCCTGTAAAATCAGAAGCTAGATAGGGATTCCAGTCCATAATTGATATATTTTTCATTCATGGAGTGCTGATTCCTTGTTAGTCTCTCTGCAGTACCCCCATTCTACATATTTTAAAACCAAATAGGTAGTGTAGAATGGTTCAGTAACTTAAAGATATTACTGAGGCAGTCATTCCACTTCACCTTATTGTGCCTAGTCCTTATACTATATTAAAAAAAAATACCTGAAGGTAAATAATGGTACACAGCCTTTTAGACTACAAAAATGCTTTCTTCTATACACTTTTAAGCCAAGAATCCAAGTGTTTTTTTGCTTTTGGTTGGACTTATCTGCTCTCAAATAGAACTCAAAAGTATAGTGGGACAGTCTTACTTCAAAGCTTCAGAAACAATTCTCATTTGTTTGGCTACGTTCTTACAAAGAACCCAGAGAGCTCCAATTAAACACTTGGGTAATTCATCAGTATGTAAATTGTATTCTCATTTGCAGTCCTTCTCAGAAAGACTAAAATTGAAATATCAACCAGGTCTTAATTTTTTTTAGGGAGATAGGATGCAGAGTTTCTCCAACCAAAACTCAGATTTCTAAACATGATGTCAATTATTTAGGATATATTCTGGCCCCAAGAAAACATGCTCTTCCACTTATGAGAAACAAGTTATACTATGTATAGGACTCCACAGAAAAAAAGCCACTTAGGACTTTCCTGGCAATGGTAGGTTTTTGTAACTTATGTATTCCAGGATTTTGGTTGATGACCCAAATTTTATAAAAGACTTTAAAAGATTTTGACAGAGATCCACTTAATTGGATAGGAGAACCATAGGAGGGTTTTCAAAGTATAAAAGAGCTACTAGCAGATACTTTGGCATGTGGAATCCAAAATTTGGGCAAGCCATTCACTCTGCAACACAGAAGCAGCAGGGAAAAGCTCTAGGCGCACTCACTAAGAGATTGGGTCCATGTTCATGACCAGTGTCCTATTTTCCTAATCAATATATTCAGTGGCCTGCATTCATAAAAGCCATCAAAACTTCAAGATAATTTTAGCTTTGGAAAGAACTCTGGCAATGCTTTGCAAAGAGTGCTCAGAATCATAGCATAAATGCAAACCTATTGCTTTCTTAAGAATGAGCCGGCGCTGCAGCTCACTAGGCTAATCCTCCGCCTGCGGCGCTGGCACACCAGGTTCTAGTCCCAGTTGGGGCACCGGATTCTGTCCCGGTTGCCCCTCTTCCAGGCCAGCTCTCTGCTGTGGCCAGGGAGTGCAGTGGAGGATGGCCCAAGTGCTTGGGCCCTGCACCTGCATGGGAGACCAGGATAAGTACCTGGTTCCTGCCATTGGATCAGCGCGGTGCGCCAGCCACAGTGCACCAGCCGCAGCGCCCATTGGAGGGTGAACCAACAGCAAAAAGGAAGACCTTTCTCTCTGTCTCTCTCTCTCTCTCTCTCACTATCCACTCTACCTGTCAAAAAAAAAAAAAAAGAAAAAAAGAAAAAGAAAAAGAATAAGGATAGTACCTCCAACATCCTCTTTGAGACACTCAAGATCAGATAAAGCATATTATGAAACTAGGTTTGGTTTGGTGCAAAGTACTCCAAAGAAATTCAAATAATTCCAATAAGATTTGGAAACAAAATTCTCCCAATGCCAGATTTCAAAAGTCATAAATATCTGATCTCCCTAAGAAATTTATTTTTGTTTAAACTAGGAAGGACATATCCCCTTGTGACCAAATTCAGAATAAATGGGACAAATCTACTCCTACTTAATTTATGCTATAGGGTATTTCAAGTTGTCTACATCTGTCAAGTTAAATAGTCACTACAAGAGTCTTCACTTAAGTCTGCTTACCATTTTCAACCAATAGGAGACCTCTTGAAAACACAAAAACTATAAGTAAATTATGTTTTTTGTCATATCAAAGCTCTTATGAGAAACATGTGTTACCTAACTCTTCTCCAGATTCATAAAGCTGCTATTGGAAGGAACACTCCCTATGAGTTAATCCACCACGAATACCATCACCATCATCATCATCATCATCATCATCATCATCATCAATTCCTCTAGAACTCATGTAGCTTTTAAAAAAAAATCTGTCTGTTGCCTGGGGCAACATAAACCAGTATTCAAGCCAAATTTTATAGCATATGTGCTCTAACTAACCTACTCAAGACAATCAACTAGTTCTAGAATATATATCCTTAAAATAAAATGGAGTATGTAAAGTAATTAATAAAATCTGTTATATTTACTCTAACAGCAGTATGTTCACTGAAAGAGACTTTACATGATTTTATTCTAAGGCTAAATTGTTCTGTGATTTGTGTAAAGGAAGTCTACCAGCTTTATTTGGGAATCATTGTAGCATATATTTCCTCTGGCAAGAGGAATCCTACCCAAAATCTCTTTATCATGTTTCATCATCCTAGTTGACAAATTTGCTTCATTTATTTGATTGATAACAGTGTATTACTCACAACATGGATGTCGCACAATATAAATGACCACACAGGTTGTGCATGAGAACAGAGTAAAGAGCAGGGGCTTCAGGGAACAGATTTTTTTTTATTTTTTTGTTAATAAGAAGAAAACAGATTTCATTTATTCCATAGGCACATTTCAAGAAGACAACCATATCATTCATTCTCCCCTCCCCCACAACCCTCTTCCCTCCCATCCTCCTCTTTATCAGTTTTTGCAAAGACATAGCTTTAATCCATTCTATATTCACCAGTTTGGTTTGCCACTAACCATAATATGCAACAAGTAAAAAGTAGGAACACCATAGTTTCACAGGACAACAAACAAGAAATAAAAATGACAATCATATCACAAAATGTCCATTTGTTTTTGATATTAACTTTTATATATCAGAAAAATATGATAATTGTCTTTTTGAGACTGGTTTATTTCAATAAACACAATGGTTTCAGTTGCATCCATTTTGTTGCAAAAGACAGGATTTCATTCTTTTCATAGTTGAGGAGTTGTCCATAATGCATATAGACCACGTTTTCTTTATCCATTCCTCAGTTGATGGACACCTGGGTTGATTCCTTATCTTACCAACTGTAAATTGAGCAGCAATAAGTATGGGGGTACAGATGACACTTTCATAGGCTGATTTCATTTCATTTTGATAAATTCTCAGCAGTGGGATAGTTGGGTCATATAGTATATCTATTTAAGCTTTCTGAAGAATCTCTATACTTTCTTCCACAATTGCTGTACTAGTTTACATTCCCATCAGGTGTATTACTGTGCCTTTTTCTTCACATCTCCGCCATTGATTTTGGTATAGTAGCCATTCTAACTGCTGTAAGGTGAAATCTCATTGAGATTTTGATTTGCATTTCCCTGATGGCTAGTGATCCAGAACTTCTGTTCATGTGTCTGTTGGCCATTTGAATTTCACCATTTGAAATATGCCTGTTCATGTACTTTGCCCATTGTTTAACTCAATTGTCTTGCTGATTTTCTTATGCTTTTTATAGATCTTGCATATTAATCTTTTATCAATTGCATAGCACAAATTTTCTCACAATCTGTTGGTTGTCTCATCACTTTGTTCAGTGTCTCCTTCACATTACAGAAGCTTCTTAGCTTGATGTACCCCATTTGTCTATATTTGCTTTAATTTCCTATGTGTCCAGCTTTTTTTTCCAAGAAGTCTTTTCCTAAACCAATGTCTTCAGAGTTTCTCTGAAGTGTTCCTATAGTAATTTTATAGTATCTGGTCATAGATATAGATCCTTGATCCAATGGGAGCTGATTTATGATAAGGTGTAAGGTAGGGGTCTGGTTTCATAATTCTGCTTGTGGAGGTCAAGTTTCCCCAGAACCATTTGTTGACTTTAGCTCATTTGTCAAATATTAGTTGAGCATATATGTGTGGATTGATTTCTGGGGTTTCCATTCTGTTCCATTGCCCTACATTTCTATTTGTGCAAATACCACACTGTTTTGAATATAACTTCCCTGTAATATGTCTTGAAGTCTAGTATTGTGATGGCTCCACCTCTGTCTTTCTTAAGATTCCTTTAGCCACTTGAGCTCTCTTGTGTTTTCATATGAATTTTAGCAATATTTCTTCTAGGTCTGAGAATAAAGTCATTGAAATTTTGATGAGGATTGCATTGAATTTGTAAGTTGATATGGGTAGAGTCCATATTTTGATGACATTAATTTTTTCAACATACAAACTTGGAAGCTTTTCCCATTTTTTGTGTTTTCTTTTGCTAATGCATATAGAGATCTTCATCTCTTTGGTTAAATTTATTCCAAGGTATCTATTTTTTTATTGTAACTATTACTGATCCTATAAGTTCTTTCTCAGCCATTGCATTGTTTGTGTATACAAAGGTTATTGATTTTTGTGTGTTGATTTTATATATTTCAATTTTACCAAACTCTCTTTTGAGTGCCCACTGTCTCTTGATGGAGTCTTTAGATTCCCCAATGTGGAGAATCATGTCATCTGAAAACAGGCATAATTTGACCACTTCCGTTCTAGTTTGCATCCTTTTGATTTCTTTTTCGTGCCTAATGGTTCTAGTTAAAACTTCCAAGACTAACTTGAATAGTAATGATGAGAGTGGGCATCTTTGTTTGGTTCCAGATCTTTGTGGAAATGCTTCCAACTTTTCCCCATTAAATATGAAGCTGGCTGTGGGTTTGTCAAACATTGCCTTGATTTTGTGGAGAAATGTTCCTTCTGTACACAATTTGTTTAATTTGCTTAAGGATTTTAACGTGAAATTATGTTGTATTTTATTAAATGCAATATCTGTACCTATTAAAATAATCATATGGTTTTTGTTTTTCAGTTTGTTAATGTGATGTACCACATTTATCAATTTGTTAATGTTGAAGCATCCCTGCATATCAGGGTAAATCCCATTTGGTCTGGGAGAATGACATTTCTAATGTGTTGGTGGATTTGATTAGCCAGTATTTTGTTGAGGATTTTTGCATTGATGTTCATCACAGATATTAGTCTATAGTTTTCTTTGTTATATCTTTTCTTAATGGCAAAGATAATTGGAATTATTTTTGAAGCTACTTGGTATTGGGATTTTCTATGTTGGAGGATCTTTATTACTGATTCACTCTCCATTTTGATTATTGGTCTGCTTAGGTTTCTCTATGTCTTCATGACTCAATTTTGGCAAATTATATGTAGAAAGAAAAATATTCTAGATGTTCCAATTGTTGACATATAGCTGTTTTTAGTAATTCTTGATGATTATTTTAATGGATTCATTGTTACATTGACTTTTTTCATCTCTGATTTTGTTAATTGGATGTTCTTCCTTTTTTGTTGTTGATTAGATGGGCTAATGGTATATCAATTTTGTTTACTTTTTTTTGAAAAGCAAACCTCAGCTCTTCATTTCACTGATCATTTGTTTCAGCTTTTTGGTTTCATTTTTGTTTATCTTCCAAAGTTTGAAAGAATATAAAAGTAATGATAATCGTACAGAGACCATCATCATTGACAGATACTAAATGAAAAGTCTTCTGGATATAGTCAGAGATATCTGTTCCAAAGATAGGCCAGTCCTTCAACCTGATTCAGTAAGAAGCATCAACCATGAATCATTCTCCTTCAGCCTGTCCTTAAGACTTTGTGATGGCAGCTAGATAGATCTGAATGGACTGGTTTCTTTAAAGCTCTGCAGATTCTCTTATTATCTGTCAAAGACCCAAAATTTACCAAAATGCTCCTGTCTCATGTGGGACAAAGAACTGGGAGAAGCCATGAAGATATGTGCATATTAAGCTCTACATGACGTTTATGAATATGCCATAAACTTCTCAAATGGCCCAAATGGGTACAGGGGCCCAAGCACTGGGACCATCCTCCACTGCCCTCCTGGGCCATAGCAGAGAGCTGGACGAGAAGAGGAGCAACCAGGTCTAGAACCTGGTTCCCATATGGGATGTCACCATTGCGGGCAGAGGATTAACCAACTGAGCCATGCCACCGGCCCTCAAATGGCTTTAAACATGCTAATGCACCATCTCCAACCTCATAAGATTGGAAATGGGGACAAACCATTTCATACACCATGAACCGTGGTTGCAAGTATTACTCAACTCAGATTTTCTCTATCTCTTTACTGCTTTCTTTGAGTAACCTTCTGGTCCACTCAAGACTGATACTTCTCTATGTGGGTAGCCTTCAATTATGCATGAATGTGTTTTCACTTTCTAACCTTTTAAATAAATATTTTTCCCATTTTGTATATCTTTAGGCATATCTCTGTGAAGAATTCTTGTCTCTGTGTAAGACAAAGTCTAGGAAAAGAGATAGGATACCTATATCCAGATCACTTGCATCAACTCAGGTCTATCAAATATTGACTTTTGAGAGGTGAGTAGTCTACACATTGTTCTTCTCATATCAGTCATAGGAGCTTTGTTTCCCTTTATCTAAAGCCCTTTAGCTGACAGAGAGGATTACCCCAATTACCAGGTAAGGTTATGAAGAATTGCATGTAACAAATGGACTAAAAAGCTTCTGAGTGGAGGACTTGTTATTACTTTCCTTAAAGATTTATTTTTAAGAACTTGTATTTTTAAATACCTAAAAAGATGAGACTTTTATCTTTGCAATTCTTAATGGATTATGTTTGATGCATACCACTTTATGTCGTAATGCTTATTCAATAATAGAAGCCCTCTCTTTTTCTGATACCTTTGTGCAAAGGAATGCTGGTCTGGGAAAATATTTGCTTTAATGATATTTCCTCAATATTTGCAATGCACAGGAACATTTTTTTGAGACTGAGCAATGTTTGTAATGTAAAAAGCTAAGATTTATAGGCACAATGAGAGAAGGATTTTAACTGAGTTTTGAAGTGTATTTGTTTATTCAGCTGAATGGAGCATATAGTGTTCTGAAAAGGAGCTATTTATGATCAAGAGGGCAAGGAGATTAGCGTGTTACTTTGATAAATGAATATTCAGGAAGTTCTCAAAGCAAATAGGAAAGTTATTACAGCTTTATCTACCTTGGCAAAATTTCTGCACTGCAGCTGGTGTTGTGCAGAAGCAGGTAAAGATGCTGCCTGCGACACCAGCAGCTCTTAGGATCACAGCTCAAGTGCCAGTCCTGGCTGCTCTCCTCTGATCCAACTCCCTGCTAATGCACATGGGAAATCAGAAGATGGCCAAGCACTTGGGCCCCTGCCATTCTCATGGCATCCACTTCTCAAATGGAGTTCCAATCCCATTGAACTCCACTTGGCTTCAGTCTGGTCTAGCCTTGGCTGTTAAAGTGAAGTGGAGTGAACCAGTGAGTGGAAGATCAGAAGATTCTCTCTCTTTTTTTCCCTCCCTCCTTCCCTCCCTCCCTTCCTTCCTTCCTCCCTCTCTATGTAACTCTTACTTTCAAGTAAATCAATAAATCTGTAAAAAGAAAAAAATGAACTGCATTACTATATTTCTGGGAATGAGCATTTAATTTAGTGGTTAAAATGCTTGATTTCCACATTGCAGTACCTTGGTTTGTTCTCCAATTCTAGCTCCTGCCTTTATCTTCATTCCAGTGCAGACACTGGTAGCATGACTTATTGTTTGAATAATCCAGGTCCTGTTACACATATAGGAAGCCTAGATTGTGTGTACAACTCCGAATTTTAGACATGCTATAGCCCCAGCCATTGTGAGCAATTGCCAAGCACATCAGAGGACAGAAACTTTACATTTGTATGCCTGTGCCTGTCATTCTCTCTGCTTCTCTCTCCTCCTCAAAAAAAAAAAAAAAAAAAAAATAGAAAAAATTAAAATTTGAAGTATTAAAAAATTTTCCCTTCATTACAGTTAGTAGATTAGCAATCATGTCAGCGAGTCATCATGTGTAAAATTGTCATTTCAAAGACATAAACCAAAATGCTGTTGATATTTATGGTGTTTCAGTTATTGTGAGGAAAAACATGTTCTTAAGTTGTTGGAATTAATGACTATTCTTGAGACCAAAAATAATTTTTAAAGATTTACTTATTCCTTTGAAAGAATTACAGAAAGAGATAAATCTTCCACCCTCAGGTTCTTTCCCCAAATTCTTGGAACACCAGGGCTGGGCCAGTCCAAAGCCAGGAGGTAGTAGTTTCACCCAGGTCTCTTACATGGATGACAGGGGCCCAAGCACTTGGACCATCTTATGCTGCATTCCCAGGCACATTAGCAAGGAGAAAAATCAAAAATAAAACAGCTGGGACTGGAACCAGAGCCCATATGGGATACTGGCACCCGCTGTGCCACAGTGCTGGTATCACAAAATGATTTTGAAGAGAATATATGAGTAGGAAGCAAGTTTTATGCAGAAATGGTCATTTGTACTGTCATTAAAGCAATAACATACATAAAGAGGTCAGTTTGAATGCACAGCTCCATCCTAAACAGTCTGAAATGAGGCTGGAAACAAAATAAGGAGAGTACCTGAAGTTCACCTAAGGATCTTTTCTTGTAGGAATTAGGAAGAAAAAGTAAATCAATCATTAGTCTACTAATGATGTTCCTAATTCAATAAAATCTTCAAATGTATAGGATATTCTGAGAAGGTGGATATATTGTTGTTGCCCTTAATGACCCAATAGTAAAATATATTAATAAGGGCCCAGCACTGTGGTGTAGTGGTTTAAGCTTCCATCTGCTATGCAAGAATCTCATATGGGTACCAGTTTGAGTCTCGGCTACTCATCTCCCAAAACAGCTCTCTGCTATGGCATGGAAAAGCAAAAGATGCCCCAAGTGCTTGCGCCCTTTCAACCACATGGGAGACCAGGAAGAAGCTCCTGGCTTCCAGCTTCAAACTGGCTCAGCTCCAGCCATTGCGACCATCTGGGGAGTAAACCAGCAGATGGAAGACCTCTCTTTGTCTCTCCATCTCTCTGTCTGTAACTAGGCCTTTCTCTCTCTCTCTCTCTCTCTCTCTCTCCATATATATATATATATATATATATATATAAATACTCATTGGCTCAATGGTTGAATAATGTAGGTTCTCTATAATGCTAGTATTATGGGTCAGATTCATTACATTTTATTGTTCATATGGTAGCTTTCCTATAGATCTGTTGTTACATATCTATATGAACTAATTAAAAAATAGGAAAAATAATCTCTCTTTTTCAGATATTAAATTATATTACACAAAGCCTCATTGGTGTGAAAAATCATTTTGCCTCAAGAATGAGATTAAAATGACAAGGCTGAATTGACAGGAATCTTAATTGGATAGTCAAAATTAAAAAAAAAAGATAACTGTGTAAAATTATTGGTGCAGAGGTTGTGATAATTAGCTAACCAATTAGAAAATTATTCAGGTGTTTTCTACTCTCATATCATATTATTATATAAATTCCAGAGAAATTAACATAGTTAGTTATAAAAAATTAAAACTATAAAATAGATTTAAATGAATATAATTTCATATTAAGATAGAATGTCTAATCATAATAGCAAAATCACAAAGGAAAATATAGATAACAAAGAAAAAATAGTCCAAATGGTATGATCAAAATAACACAGGAGGGGCTGACACTGTGGCTCAGTAGGTTAAAGTCCCGATCTGCAGCACCTTCATCCCATATGGGTGCCAGTTCAAGTCCCGACTGATCCACTTCTGATCCAGCTCCCTACTAACACACCTGGAAAAGCAGTGGAAGATGTCCCAAGTGCTTGCAATCCTGCACCCAGGATGAAGTTCCTGGCTCCTGGATTCAGATCAGTCAGTTCCAGCAGTTTCAGCCATTTAGGGAATGAACCAGCTAATGGAAGACATCTCTCTGTCTCTACCTCTGTCTGTAACTCTGTCTTTCAAATAAATAAAATGACTCTTTAAAAATATCCAGAGAAAAATGCAAAAAGAAAGATTTCTGAAAATAGTTTCCATGTACGTGATGAAAAAGTATGTATTATTATTACAGCTACAACACTTTTAAAGAATGATTTTATAAAATCACTATCATCCCCTGAGAAGGCAAAGTGCAGAAAGAAAAAGGAAAAAATTGTGAATGGGAACCAACAATAATCAAGAATTTCAAATTTGAACACAATATTTTCTACATGTTATAGAAAATTAAGAATGAATATATAAAGGATGTGGGAAATTTTTCTTTTCAAATCTTGCTTGTTGAAGCAGCAACCTACTTACGGAAATTGAGTTGGAGATATATTATCAAAATTTTGAAATATGCTTCAAGGTGGTGGGGTGTAACTAGACAGTTAGTTTAAATGTTGGCTTCTGACACTCTGGAACTCTTATACCTTTGCAATACAACACTGTCTTTTTAACTGTTGGCTTGTTATGACCTCTTTCCCAAGATATACCTGTCATATCCAGATAAGGATATGTGACCATACCCCACCCTGGTTAAATATGCAATTGGCATATCATCTCCTTGGCATATCACCCCTTTGGTTTTAAAAAGAGGTGGAAGAAAGAGGAGAACTGTCTTCCTACAGTAGAGTGGATTCAGACAGAATTCTTCTACCCTTATTGGGCCTCTCTAGATCTTACTTAGAGGTACCATTCTTGGCTCTTTTTTTTTTTTTTTTCAGTTTCTTTCATTTATGGAAAAAAACCTTGCCCCCTCACGTTTGGTATTTCTCTGTGTGAGGGTAACCCCCACACACAAAATGGTGCTTGTTTATTCCTTCATTGTTAAATAAATTTTGATACTGTTTGCCCACAGTACTAGTTTCTACTTTGTGTTTTTATCTGCACGGGAGGGAAGAACTTGGATTGGAAAGTGATATATTCATTACCCACATCAAAGGCATAGTTCTACATTCTATTTCTCTTTTTCTTTCTCTTTCTCTCACTTTCATTATATATATGCATATTATATACATATATAATATATTATATATAATATATAATAATATATACTTTTATTATATATACACACATACATATCTATGTAATTTTACAAGTCTATGAAATCATATCATCATTTTCCTCTTACAGTTGAGAAAATTGAGGTACTAAGACTTACTAGGAAGTTAAATAAATAAACTCAGGACCACTCATCTATTAAATGTTGGAGCCAAATTTCAAAACCGTAGCATCTATTCCAAGAGCTCACACACATAATAATCACTATATTTCATCTGTCTACTTTTGGTAATCTTAACAGAAGTAATCAGAGAATATAATGATTTATGTTGAAGAAATCTGCATAAGGATTTTTATAGTGATTAACTCTGATACAAAGTAACTGTCCAAACACAGGAATGTTTTGCTTAAAAGTTTATATCATCAACATTTACAATGTTAATACTTTGCTTCAGACTGATGAATAATCTCACTTATATCTTTTGCTTTATGGATTATAGATGAATGATAAAGTCCATGTTTGAGAAATCATACAATCTGTAGTCTTATTTTGACCTCAGTTTGACAAATTCTTAGCAGTAACTAGAAAACCAAGAAGGTTAGGAGGTTGAACTTGTATGATTGTTTACTGGTTGTCCTTCCTTCAGCCTTCTTCTTACCTTCTCCCCGACCAGTCAAAAGATTCTACTATAAATTATTATTCACTCCTTGTTATTTATAAGGAAAATACTTGGTCATTTCAAGTAAAAGATTATATACTGAGTATGTCATAGTCTCTGTTACCATAACCTCTTTTTAGGGGATAGGCTATTGATAAATTAATTAGATAAACAATGCGATCCTTTGATAGATTTTTTCTATGTATGCTAATTTGACCTTTGTCCTAGACTTTCTGTGCATACTCTACAGTATAAAGTTGAGAGAGAACATCTTACCTTTCCCAGTTTATGCTAAATTTTAGATACCCTATTTATGTTATTTGCTGCAACTAGTATATAAAATATCAACAAATAATTCAGTTTTTCCTTATATTCAGAGATAAGAATCTTCTGGTTGGTAGAGATACTTCTAAGCACACATTAATAGGTTAAATTAACGTCTTAATAAGATTTCATCAGTATAAATAAATACCTGCAAAAGCTAGGTTTACAAAGATACAATATTGATTTAAAGCACAGTTCTGGAGGTTCAAGTCCAAGATCATTTGTTCTCATTGGTATGGCTTCTGATGAGGGTGGCAATGGTGCATATACAGCACAGGCATAGGAAGTATCACATGGTAAGCTAAGAAGTAGAAAGTGCGACTGAGCATAACACAATTTCTACAACAAATCTTCTTATGAAAACTAACATGTGAAGGCACACCAATACACCCACAATGACTCTTGGACTCCCTCACTTAGTCCAACTCCTAAGCATCATAACTAAATTAAATTTACACTATTTTTGAAGTCTTAACTTATGACTTCAGGAGTCCAAATCTAGTATAAGTTTGGGAACCAAATCTTGTTCAAAAGGTAAACTCATTTTCTTCTCACATACAAAATATAATCATTTAATTCCCCATAGTTATCAAGATTTGATTTAAAAAATTGAAGGTGTCATCTGAGACTCAAGGCAAAATTTCTCAGCTGGGAGCTAACAAAAACAGCTACACTTCCAAAACAAGCTACACTTCCAAAACAAGCTACACATCAAAGGCACAATTTTGGAACAGGTAAATGGTATGCATTTCTATTTCAAAAATGGAGCAGGAACACAGACAGGATGAATAATAGAAAGTCTGTAGTATAGCAAACATTAAGTCCTAAATCTTGTGTCTGGTACCTGTGTCACAGCGTGGCAGAGGAAGTACTTCCAAAGGTTTCAGCAGCTCCACTCTGTGGTGTTGCTGGTCATATTTCAAATTTAGTTTTCTAAGGCTGGAGTCTCATCACTGCTCATCCATTAGATATTGCCCGGGTGGAGACTCTCTCCCACAGCTCTGACACACATCTCTACACTGCTTTGTCTTAATGGGGGTACTGTGCAGTGACTCTGCTTTGCAACAGATTTCGGTTTAGGTCCTTGGGGTGTCTGACACAACATTTGAAATCTGCATAGAAACCTCTATGCCTTTATTGCTCTGTTGGTCTCTGCCCACATGGGTGCCCTCTGGGATTGCACACAGATGCCTGTACATTTCTTGTGTGCCCGTGGTGTATTGCTAGTTGATTTAACTTGTTCTCTTTAGTTCCTTACTTTTTTTTTTAAATTTTTTTAAATATAAATTTCCAAAGTACGACTTATGGATTACAATGGCTTCCCCCCCATACCGTCCCTCCCACCCGCAACCCTCCCCTTTCCCACTCCCTCTCCCCTTCCATTCACATCAAGATTCATTTTCGATTATCTTAATATACAGAAGATCAGCTTAGTATACATTAAGTAAAGATTTCAACAGTTTGCTCCCACACAGAAACATAAAGTGAAAAATAATAGATGATTTTTTTTAAATGATGATGAAATCAGAGCAGACCTATTGTCATGTTTAATCCCAGTGAGAGTCAAGTTGGGAATTGATAATTTCTTTTTTTTTTTTTACAGAAGATCAGTTTAGTATGCATTAAGTAAAGATTTCAACAGTTTGCACCCCCATAGAAACACAAAGTGAAATATATTGTTTGAGTACTCGTTATAGCATTAAATCTCAATGCACAGCACATTAAGGACAGAGATCCTACATGAGGAGTAAGTGCACAGTGACTCCTGTTGTTGACTTTACCAATTGACACTCCTGTCTATGGCATCAGTAATCTCCCTATGCTCCAGTCATGAGTTTCCAAGGCTATGGAAGCCCTCTGAGTTCTCTGACTCTTGTCTTGTTTAGACAAGGTCATAGTCAAAGTGGAGGTTCCTTACTTTTACTACATAACAATCAGGGACTCCATGCAGGGACTCCAACCCTACAGCATAACTCTGCCAGACTTCCCAGGCCTTTCTTTGAAACCTCACTAGAAACTGATATGGCCCCAGCTCTTGCATTATGCACACTTGCAAAAACAGCATCATGTGGATGTTTGCCAACAACATGAACCACACCTGGGCCTTCCTGAACTATGAATGCAGCCCAGGAATGCATTGTTTAGCTGAATCTGAGGAAATGGATCAAAAGACAAGCTTGCTGAGCTTACCCTGAGGTTTTATTAGACAATTGTGCTTTTCCAGGCTTCTGGGTCTGTGATGAGAGATCATCAAAGGTCCATGAAGTGGCTTCAGGGTCTTTTTCCTGTCGTCTTGCCCATTTAGTTCGTGGCTCTTTTAACCTGAGCTAATTTCCTAAGCAAGCAGCTTCTCTACTGCAACCCGTTGTCTTGAGCACCTATTTCCTTTGCTCTCTTTCTTGCCAAGATTCAAGTTTTCCAAATCTTTCTGTTTTGCTTCCTTTTACTTTTGATTCTCACATTATAACTGATTAAAATTGGCCAATAATACTTATGTTGTAACCTGAATTCTTTGCTGTTCTTAACTCCCCACCAACCACACTGGTCCATTTTCTGTAGGTTTGACCTTCCTCAGCATTTCAGGACATAAACCCAATAAAATGAGATTCATGGCCATGGTGTAATAAGGGTGTATTAAATCCAATTCCAAGTGTTTTCCATGCTTCTACATGATACTTCATCTGCATGACCTTTATCATCCACATTCATACGAGCATGCCCCTCATGAGACTCAGCCATAATGCACCATTTAGAACTTTCTAGATTTTCTCCACCCTGTTTCTCCAAACTCTCTCAATCTTTTCCAGTAAATTAATTACAGAATGTCCTTCACACTTTCTGTATTAGTCAGTTTTCTGTTACTATAATGAAAGAACTGAGGACCTAACTTCATAAAGCCAAAAGTTTTCTCTAAGTCCAAAATGGTTGGTTTAAGTCCAAAATCAGTTGGCTCCATTGGATTATGATGAGCATACCATTGGTACATTGCACAGAAGGCAAGTGGTAGAAGGTTCACATGATAAGCCTGGAAGCAGAGTGACTGTATAGTTCAACCTTTTTTTTTTTTCAGATTTATTTATTTGAAAGTCAGAGCTACACAGAAAGAGAAGGAGAGGCAGAGAGAGAGAGAGAGAGAGAGAGAGAGAGAGAGAGAGAGAATAGAGGTCCTCCATCCACTGTTTCACTCCCCAGTTGGCCATTGTGGCCGGAGCTGCGCCAGTCTGAAGCCAGTAGCCAGTAGCTACTTCCGGGTCTCCCATTCGGGTGCAGGGGTCAAAGGAGCTGGGCCATCCTCCACTGCTTTCTCAGGCTACAACAGAGAGCTAGACTGGATATGGAGCAGCCAGGACACAAACCAGCACCCACATGGGATGACGGCACTGCAGGCGGCAGCCTTACCCACCACGCCACAGCACCAGCCCCCAGTTCAACTTTTATAACGAACCTTATCTCAACAATTATCTTCCAAGGGCATGTCCCCAGTGACCTAAGAACCTTAACTTGGCCCACTTGTTAAACACCATCATTAAATTAAATTTCTATCTGCTTAGTATACTAATTTAAAACTTTGAGATTTAAAGTTTGGCATAACTTTAGGAACAAAATATTGCTCAAATTATAGGAATTACTGAATGATATTGATGGGGGAGAAGTGGGCTTACTTTTTATTCAGATCCTTGACTTTCACATAAAAAGCATTTAAAGCACAGGAATATATACAGTGCACAAAGTGATAAAGTTTATTTAGAAGGTAAGAAAAAAACACAAAAACACAAGTGAGCATTTTTAGAGTGAACGAAAGAGATAACAGGATGGGGAAGGGTGGCAGAGAGAGATAACGCCCTCAGTACCTTCTCTCATCCTTGTCTTGGTGGAAGAGAGTGAGCACCTCCCAGCATCTCTCTTTATGAGGTAATGTGGTCACCTGGGAGATTTATGATACTTCCATAAAATTCCACCTAAAGCTTAATACATATATTTACATGGCACCCCCAAGTCCTGGATGAAAATAAGGGATCCTGGGAGAGGGGGTGTCCTGACAAACAGATAGTACAGTTATATGGGGCAGGGCCTTGTGGCTTGTGCCTTCCAGCTGGCCCATCTACCTCATCCTCTATCAATATGAAGGAAACTGTGAGGCTTTGAAACAAGAGTAAGAAGATTTTAAACAAAACCTCAGAGATTAAATTTGCATGCATGTCTTTGCTAATCATATGAAATCCAAAAATATGTTATTTCTTTAAACCTAGTAGGAAAATTGTAGCCCAAGAAGCTTTTGTCAAGATTATAATTGATGTATGTATTACATAAGGCTTGAAAGAGAAAGTTATATAAAACAACAAAATGCAAGAAAACTACAAATGCAACTTTAAACGATAAAAAAGGATTTAGAATTCAAAAACATGGAAAATCTTAGTTTTGAAATAAATAATTAGAGAAAAATGATTTTAGGGGTAAATAACACATATAAAATACCTACACATGATACAGTGAATTAAGTAATTATACATTGAAAAGTGTGCAGAATTTTGGAGTATTAGTTTCCCCATCATCTCCAGGCAGAGAGGATACCTTTTTTATTCCTCCTGGTGACTGATAAGCTCTACCAAGACAAGCCTAGTAAAGAAAAAATAATTATTTCTAATACTTTAGAATCCATTTAAATATTTTAGAGAACCCAATGCTATCCAAGTAATAACAAACTCGAACAATTGAACTAATGATATTGAATTCTAAAATATATTCCAGTCTGGAGATATGAGGAAGTGCATCTGTTCTATTGAGCTTTTAAAGGATATTAGTCAAATACTTGAAGATAAAAGAAGTAATAAAAAAGTCTTCAATGCATTATTCTCTGATCATCACACCATCTTGCTCATCTGAGAAACTCATTTTATAATTTGAAGTTGTGTTTTGCATCATCTTTCATATGATTACCTTTTTGGTTGTGATTTCCATTATATTTAAATAAATTTCAAATACATTGGCAGGCATATATTAGCTAAGTTCATGCCTTTGTATCATCAAAAATGTATTTTGCATTGTAAACTTACTCTCCTTGTTTTTAATATCTCCATTTTTCCTTTTTAAAATATATGTTGTTAGTCTTTTAATTTGTTAACTTGAGATTGCAGGATTTTTTTTCCAAAGGCCTCCCAAAATTTCTGGAAGGATGTGTGTGTGTGTGTGTGTGTGTGTGTTGGAAGGTGAGTTTATAGAAGAGTATTTCAAAAAACTCATGGAAAATTGCATTAAAATTTATTTTGATGCAAAAAAATTCAAATATAAGAAGTTAATGGAAATACATATTTTTATCCATTAAAATTATGTGTGTATTTCAAAAATCCCCCTTAACATATTAATGAGAAACTATAAAGTTAACCCCCCAAAATTAGGAAAGTTCACATTTTCTTGTTGATGTTAAATACACTTAACTTCTTCTTGCCTATATATTTCAAGCAAATGTTTAGATTATGAAGAATTGTTGCTAAATACATAAGAAGAAAAAGAAAAAAAAATTTTATGAATTTATTTTAAGTGATGCTTTTATGAGTATTTAGTATTAGAAACATTAATTATATTTAAGCTTTAAAAGAAGCATAAAATGTGTGTTAATTATGTTTTCAATTAAGTAAAGTTTAATGTATATACATACATAGACATTATGCATTTGGAAATTTTCTTTCAGTAAAACTCCAATGTGTAGAGAGAAATGGGTTAGCTGATTTTTTTCTTCATTATTCATGAGTCCAATTACAGGGAAGAGTAGCATATAAATACATGAATGAATGATTAGATTATGCACTTTGTTTAAAGACTAGGTTAGAATGATGAAACAAAAGGTCATTCTTATGACACATTAGTAAAAATGCTCCATTATTTTAATTTCTTCCATTCCTTTCAGCACTTCTCTAAGTTGACTTTTTGATACAAGTCTATGTAGCCTTAACACTGAGGTGAACTCTGGCTTCTGATTTTTCTGAACAGCGAATGTTTAAAAATGGACTCTCTGGGAAGTATATAAATAAATAAAATCTCTCATTTGTGACACTTGCTATTTTCCATGTTGTTAATACTCCCCTGATCACTTTCTAAATTGCCAATACACAGCTGTTAGGGATGGAAGTACATAATTGCTCTAGAAAGTTGGTAGGAGTCTGTTGCATGGGACAGTATATCTGAGGCAGTGTGTCTCCAAGGACACTAACCACTCACATACGTGGCATTCTTTGGAGCATGGAGTAACTCACAATCTTGTCTCTCTAGGATTCCTTAGGATCAATGCACTGGACTTCTGTCCTGTTGAATCAGAACAGGAATTGGCAAACTCTTTCGTAAAAGCCATTTTTTCTACTGAAAAAAAAAAATTGAACTCTGCTCTTGTAGTTCAAAATCAGCCACAGACAATATGTAAAACTGATGGATGTGGCAGTGTTTTGATAGAATTCTATTTCTAAAAGCACACATAGGGTCTACAGAGCTCCCAAATCTCTGCCACAGCCCTTCTCCAGCTCTGCACCTCAGCCGTGATACCACAGCCTCTGGGCAAGGCTTCCATGGATAACCATTCTGTCCAGGGGCTCAGTGAGGCTGTATACCCAAACCTGCTCTGCCCTGAACTGTTCATGTCTCTAACACCAAACCAAGAGCTGGGAGAATAAAACTAAAATCCTGATCTCTTATCTAACCTCATTTTCTTCTATTTTCTTTTCTTTCAACTCCTGCCAGAAGGGAATAGCAGTATTATTTCTGCCTTGTCATGTTACCCTTTTACTAGAGAACAAAAATAAGATAGTCCAGCTGGCATAGGCTTCATGCCAGGGAGGGATTCTCTGTTCTGAATCCTTCAGACGGATTCTTCAGGAATATTAAGTATCGCATTGTCTAAACTTTGATTGACTACCGCTTTGCTAAATAGGTCAAGCACCTCACAAGTTCAGAGATGCTATCCTAATAACTCAGGCTTCAATACAATTTTAAAGAGAAAGTATAGTGCTTTTTAATAATTCTTGTTCTAGACATATTAATATTGTAAAAACATCAGAATCGCAATACTTTTTTGGGTAAAGTAACATTGCATAATTATATAATTACACATAAAACAGATTTTTTTTTTTTTTGACAGGCAGAGTGGACAGTGAAAGAGAGAGAGACAGAGAAAAAGATCTTCCTTTTACCATTGGTTCACCCTTCAGTGGCCGCCGTGGCCAGCACGCTGCACGGATCCAGCCAGGAGCCAGGTGTTTCTCCTGGTCTCCCATGTGGGTGCAGGGCCCAAGGACTTGGGCCATCCTCCACTGCACTCCCAGGCCAAGCAGAGAGCTGGCCTAGAAGAGGGGCAACCGGGACAGAATCTGGCGCTCCGACTGGGACTAGAACCCGGTGTGCCGGCGCCGCAGGCAGAGGATTAGCCTATTGAGCTACATGCCGGCCTAAACAGATTCTTAAAATAGTTGAAATTTAAATATGGAGAATGTATAAAATATTTTATAAACCACCAGTTCTTTCTGTGTTTAATCCTATTATTTCTGAAAAGATTTTAAATAAATCCTATTAGAATTTTTAAATTTAAACAGTACACATGTATTTATTGTATAGAACTTGATATTCACATTTGAATTTCTTTCTAGGTATATTGAAAAAGAATAAAATTTTGGAAGATATTTTGCCAAATATACTTCTGTAGTTTGATTTTATTTCAACAAATCTCAAAGATAGCCTTATTAGCCTGTGTTTTAATAGAGGTTCATAACATTTTACTCACATAGATAGAACATATAAACAAACTCTTCTTTAAAGTGTTTGTAGTTAGATATGAATTGTATGCATGATTGGCATATGAACACGAATAAGGAAATTAAATTTCCTATGCCTGAATAATTTTGTAAAATTATATCATTAGAAAACTCTGAATATGTCATGTTATCATTATTATATTTTGTGAATCATTACCATATTTAGAACAATAAATACACTATGGTGAACTCATTTCTAAGATAAGAACAAAACTAAATAAAATATATGTTTATAGATGATTTTTAACTGGACCTTTTCTTAATCACCATTAAAGTTTGGATAAGAACTAGAAATATTATTTCAAATGCTTTTCATTGATTGATGTTAATTGTTAATTCTAAAGATGTAGTTGCATCTTTTAAAATGCAAATAACAAATAAATCACAACTTAGCATCTAGTTAATCGAAAAAAGGAAATCAAAAAGTAGAAATTATAACATTCAAATATGTCACCCAGTTTATTTGACTGCTAAATCTAAAGAGTTAATTAACATGTTTGATTTTGGGATTATTGATGATTTAAGTGATAAAGAAGTCACTGATTTAGAAGCAAAGCCTGCTTATTTTGATTTCTTTGAGTAGTTACTTGCTTGCCTTTTTATTTTTTTATTTCCCTTGATACCTGAAAGAATTATCTCCAGGGAGCCCCAAGGATGACAAGAGGAGATACCTTCGAAGTACTCTAGGAAGTCCTAGTTACCATTTGCGTCACTTTCCTTAGTGAAAAACATTTTCTCAAGTACCCAAATTACTTCTCAGAACCTTCGTTATTTGACTGAAGAGTAAAATTAACTACTTAGAGAAGTGGATGATCAAGACTACAAAGCATTTTTTAATTCTTACCAAGATTACTGGAATCATACAGAGTGCCATCTAAAGCACTAACACTTATAATTAATTTGTAATATCTTGAAAACTGTGTGAATTAACATTTTCCTTTTTATATATTTAGCAGGTTAGTCTCTGATCGATTTTTCACTTTGGAATATTTATTATTTCTATTCATCAAAAGCTCCTTGCAGATTTCCTAAGTCAGAGGTGAGGAAATTGATGCTATCTGAAAAATAAATTGATTGAATCCTCAATTCATTCAAATGATTGCTTGTAGACAGAACTTGAAAATTTTTCAATTGAAAATAATTAATCCTGAGGTCAAGTTTATCTATGAGACAAATACTTCTTCGCTATAATTTAACAAACTCGTTTAATCATACTCTTGAATACAGACAACTTATTTATTAATCCTTTTTGATTTCTTTATTCAAATAATATATAGCACATAGTAGATGCTAATGAATTTTATATGAATGCACATATGGCTGGTGCTGCGGCTCACTAGGCTAATCCTCCGCCTGTGGCAGTGGCACCCAGGGTTCTAGTTCCGGTCAGAGTGCGGATTCTATTCCAGTTGCCCCTCTTCCAGTCCAGCACTCTGCTGTGAGTGCAGTGGAGGATGGCACAGGTCCTTGGGCCCTGCACTCTCATGGGAGACCAGGAGGAAGCACCTGGGTCCTGGCTTCGGATCTGTGCAGCCCTTCGCCCACAATGTGCCGGCCGTAGCGGCCACTTGGGGGGTGAACCAACTGAAAAAGGAAGACCATTCTCTCTCACTGTCTAACTCTGCTTGTCAAAAAAAAAAAAAAGAATGCACATATGATTAAAAGTCTTAAATAAATTACCGTTTTATTGTATAATTTGATACAGCCATTAATTATTAGCGTGTCATTCAATATTTCAGTAATACATATTCTTTTTTTTTTTAATAGAGAAGATTTTTATTTGATCAACTCCAGTTGTTCTCTTTTTTTTTACCTTTTATTTAATAAATATAAATTTCCAAAGTACAACTTTTGGATTATAGTGGCTTTTTCCCCCTCATAGCCACCCTCCAACCCACAACCATCTCATCTCCCACTCCCTCTCCCATCTCATTCTTCATCAAGATTCATTTTCAATTATCTTTATATACAGGAGATCATTTCAGTATATACTAAGTAAAGATTCAACAGTTTACACCCATACAGAAACACAAAGTATAAAGTACTGTTTGAATAATAGTTATACCATTAATTCACATGGTACAACACATTAAGGACAGAGATCCTACATGGGGAGTAAGTGCACAGTGACTCTCATTGTTGATTTAACAATTGACAATCTTTTTATGATGTCTTTTTTAATAGTATCCTGTACATTCCCAACAATATTTTTTGGATTTCTGATTTCCTTTTCTTTTATTTGGTTTGACTGTATACTTTCCTGTGCTCTGTCTTCTAAATCGGATATTCTCTCTACTGCCTCACTGTTTTTCAGCCTCTCAAAAGTGTTTTTTTTTTTATTTGTTCTATTGAATTCTTCATTTCATTTTGATTTCTCTTCAATATTCTCAATTTCATGTTCTCCTAAATTCCTCATTTCATTTTGATTCCTCCTTAAGTTTTTATTTTCATGAGAGAGATTTTCTGTCCCATCCTGTATGGATTTCTGTAGTTCATGCATTTGTTTTTTATAGCTTCTAAATGTTCTTATCATAAATTTTTTGAATTCTGTATCTTGCATTTCTTCTATCTCATCATCTTAATAATCTTATATTAGAGTGTCATGTTCATTTGGGGGCATCATAATGTCTTCCTTGTTCTTGTTTCCTTGGTTTTTGTATTTTTGTTTGGAATTGTGGAGATATTTCTTTGTTTTCTTTTTCTTGTTTTTTCCTCGCTGTGCTGGCTTTTCTCTTTATACTATGACTCTAGATTAAGTGGACTGTCTGCTTTTGGTGAATCTCTAGAGGCTTGCAGTGGGTGGGGCCAGAGAACTCTGTTCAGTTCTCCAGGGTTAAGGCTGTGCCAAAGGTGACACACCCAGATTCATTTGGTATGGTAAATCTTTTCTCTCTCTCTCTCTCTTTTTATTCAGAAGGGAAGTAATTCCACTCAGCTAGCTCTTCAGGCAATCAGTGCCTGAGCTCTAGCCCCAGTGGGTATAATATTTGTCTGCATTGTCCCAGGGATCACACAAAGGATCTGTGCAGCCCTCAGTGTAAGCTCAGATTCCCCTACAATGTCTCTCACCAGGTAGCCAAGGCCACCCGGGTTTTTGGTGTCTCCCACCATGACTACTCACATATCAGCCATGCTGTGAGTTCTCCCATACACCTTCAGTTTTTTGCCCACAATTCCAGTTCATAAGCTCCACATATTCACTAGGTCTTAGTCTCCTCTTATTTCTCCCCACCAAACTCAGGTTTTTCTGCTTGGTTGAGGGCGGGCTCAGCCCAAGTTGGCACAGCTTTACGTATGTCCAAAATGGCACCTGCTCTATTGTCTCGCTTGCCTTTGTATTTATTTTCACCCAATTTAATGGCAGAGCAATACACAGATAGTTGGAGATAGTTGGAGACAGAGACATAGGTATTTTCCGTATGTTGGTTCACTTTACAAATATCCATTACAGTCAGGACTGGGCCAGTCTGAAACCAAGATTCCACATCTCCATTGTAGTCCCCACGTGGCTGGCAAGAATGATATACTTGGGTGATCATCTGCTGCTTTTTTGGGGTGCTTCAGCAGGAACCTATATCAGAAAAATAATAGCAGGGAAATTGAACTATTCCTATGTGGGTTATGGTACCTTAAATGGTAGATTTTAGCAAGTGAGATAATTAGAATACTGTGTCTTCTGGGAAATAATACCACATAGATAGTGGATTGTACATTCAGGAAAAATCTACAAGAGATACAGTAAACCAAAGTAGGAACTTAGAGCTAGAGGTCCTCAGGAGACATGTGATAGTAATCCCTTCTCCAAACCTCCAAGAATCTCTAGATGCTTTAGGAACAAAGAGTTTTTCCACCGCATCACACACACACCATAATAGGATTATTGATTTCAGCCAATTTTACCAAATAGTTAAGGCAAAGTGATGCCATGAAGCAAACTACTGAACTTGGAAACATACAGCAAATTGTCATTTTTATTACACAGAGTTTTTTCCTGTATCATAAGTGTAAATAGTTCTGCTTAACTCACTTCCCACTTTGAAATCAAATAAAATGCACATTTTTAAGTCAGTGTTAAGACATTTTAATAATGCTGAAGATTACATCATGAATTCAGTTAAGCTATTTATGTAAACCAATCTGGTATCTGTGACACCTTTGTTTCATTAATGTGAATTTTTTTCTCTGGTAAAATTTCCCTAATCAATCATTGTTTTGCTGCTACCTATTCATGAGGCACATTGGCAACAGGAAATTTTGAATATTCCAAGGTTTTTAGAAACTTACTCTTTTTTAAGTTTTATTTATTTATTTCAAAGTCAGAGTTAGCAAGAGATGGAGAGATACTGCGAGAGATCTTCCATCCTCTTGTTCACTCCCCAAATGACTTCAACAGCTGGGACTAGACAATATCAAAGCCAGGAGCTCCTTCCAGGTCTATGTCTTTTACTCACTATGTCACAATGCCAGTCCCAGAAAAGTTCATCTTTAAATAGAATCCTTATTAGGCAAACTTCAAGTCATTACTTGGGACCAAGCTTCTTATCTTCTGAATTCCTGCATGTACACACCTTTCAGTGGTCCATCCAGTGTCTGCAATATTCTACCTGCATTTCCAGTTCAGATTTCTCTTCCTGACACTTTGTCCATGTGGCATGCCTCTTCTCCTCCTCCTCTGCAATTCTCTAAATACCTTTCAGTTATAACACCCCTTCTAACCTCTCTTTGTCATAAATTATAAACTTCAGTACTTGTACTTACTTTAAAAACTAATAGTGTTCATTAAGCAAACATTTCTAAGGAAAGCCTATAGTGCTGATTTGTATGCTTTTTATCTGTTGCCTAAATGTGTGTGCTTCTTACTCGTCCATGATTACTGAAGTATTGGGTCTTCTTGTATTAATTTGATTAGCATAGTGCTCAGCATATAATAGTAATAAAGGAAGATATATTTGATATTATCCAAGTAACTTAGCAATATGTACATTTTGGATGGGTAAAAGTTTTGTAAGGTAACAAAAAATAGGAAAATAATGAAATACAAGTTACAATAGAGCACAATTGCATTTTAGCATTAACTATAAGTCCTTTAATACTAAAAGCTACATAAATACTCTCCAGTCATTTCAAGGAAGAGAAGACCAACATCTAAACAAATTCATCAGTAAGTTAATAAATGCTAATTAACAAATATTATTCAACTGGAATACAGGTTGGGAAAAAAAATGGTGGAAACTTGACCATGAAAAAATACAGTTTTTAGATTGGAATTTGTGGATGTCTGTGGTAGAGCATTTATATGATGTGTTAAAAGTAAATATGAAAAATTTTGGAAATGAAAAATATTTTTCCATATTGGCTTTCTAAGCAAAGTATGTTCACTGGCAACTTTATTTTAAAAAAATGCTTTCTTTTAACTTTATTAAATGAATATAAATTTCCAAAGTACAGCTTATGGATTACAATGGCTTCCCCCCCATAACGTCCCTCCCACCCACAACCCTCCCCTCTCCCACTCCCTCTCCCCTTCCAATCACATCAAGATTCATTTTTGATTCTCTTTATATACAGAAGATCAGTTTAGCATACATTAAGTAAAGATTTCAACAGTTTGCTCCCACACAGAAACATAAAGTGAAAAATAATGTTTGAGTACTAGTTATAGCATTAAATCACAATGTACAGCACACTAAGGACAGAGATCCTATATGAGGAGTAAGTGCACAGGGACTCCTGTTGTTGACTTAACAAAGTGACACTCTTGTTTATGGCCTCAGTAATCACCCTAGGCTCTTGTCATGAGCTGCCAAGGCTATGGAAGCCCCCTGAGTTCACCGACTCTGATCATATTTAGACAAGGCCATGGTCAAAGTGGAAGTTCTCTCCTCCCTTCAGAGAAAGGTACCTCCTTCTTTGATGACCCGTTCTTTCCACTGGGATCTCACTCGTGGAGATCTTTTATTTAGTTTTTTTTTTTGTTTGTTTGTTTGTTTGTTTTTTTCCCTAGAGTGTCTCGGCTTTCCATGTCTGAAATACTCTCATGGGCTTTTCAGCCAGATCTGCATGCCTTAAGGGCTGATTCTGAGGCCAGAGTGCTGTTTAGGACATCTGCCATTCTATGGGTCTGCTGTGTATCTCACTTCCCATCTTGGATCCTTCTCTCCCTTTTTGATTCTATCAGCTAGTATTTGCAGACACTAGTCTCATTTATGTGCTCCCTTTGGCTCTTAGTCCTATCATTATGATCAATTGTGAACAGAAATTGATCACTGGGACTAGTGAGATGGCATTCGTACATGCCACCTTGATGGGATTGAATTGGAATCCCCTGGTATGTTTCTAACTCTACCGCTTGAGGTAAGTCAGCTTGAGCATGTCCCAAATTGCACATCTCTTCCCTCCCTTATTCCCACTCTTATATTTAACAGTGATCACTTTTCAGTTAAGTTTCAGCACTTAAGAAGAATTGTGTATTGATTATAGTATTCAACCAAAAGTATTAAGTAGAACAAACAAAAAAAATACTAAGAGGGATAACATATTAAGTTGCTCATCAGCAGTCAGGGTGAGGGCTGATCAAGTCACCGTTTCTCATAGTGTTCATTTCACTTTAACAGGTTTCCTTTTTGGTGCTCGGTTAGTTGTCACCTATCAGGGAGAACAAGTGGTATTTGTCCCTTTGGGATTGGCTTATTTCGCTCATTATGCTGAGTGAAATAAAAAAATGCTTTCTTCTACATATAGGCAACTTTACCAAAATATGATGAAAAAGTATCTCTTAGGAAGACATGCATGTGAGAAATTTTTCAGAACTCAGAATTTTGGACTCTTTATTTTTGTGTATTTCATTATTGAAGATGATATGTGTGGTGAATATAGCACCCAACACAGTTATCATTTTAATCATCAGCTGATGATGACCATGTGTAGAAATCACCCCAGTTCTATACAGATTTGAGTGATAGCTCAATTTCTGTCCATGTTCAATACATCAGTCTAGATTTCAGAGTAGTAAATTTAAATGGTGCATCTCTCCCTTATATCTTCTCAACTCCTGCTTAGATCATAGTACTTGAATTTTTAGAATGCTTCTCATCCACATTCCACTATTGCTAGGGAAGACTGGAGAGGGGAGAATTGCCTGACTTACATCCGTATCTGTTTCATGTTAGGGCCCATTAGGTTGAGCAATAGGCTCAACTATTCAGAGTACCTAAGTATACTCACACTTAGAGCGCAAGTAGTCATGTGGCCCGGGGCCTGCAGTAGTAACAGGATGATTACTGTGGTGTTAGCAAAGGTTGTCCCAAATGGTAAAGAATGCCTGTTGTCACCTTTGCAGCTCTCAAGTACCACAGACCATAGACATTGCCCCAGTGTCTAACGCACAGGTGAAGCTAAAGCAGCGTTCCAGAGCCCTGGACTTGAAAGTCACTTCAGTGAGCAGTCAGCACAATTCTGGGTGGCACCATCTATTGGGGAAATGCAACTCTAAAAAGTGAAAGTGGTTGATTCCTGGAGGCATGTGGAATGAAAGTGTCCACAGAGCTCTACATGATACCACAGGGGTGAGCCCTGAGCATTTTTGGTTCTCTTGTTGACCCCGGTATGGGGCTTATGAGAGTGTCAGAGAGATACTAGAGGGGGAGAAACCATGCAGTATCGTTGCAGATCTAAGTATTAATTTGTAAGTACTTTACTAAGGGTCCTGTTTAGAGATTAACTCATCCAAAAACCTTGAAATCTTGAAGTTTTCTTACCTCCAGTGGGTCTCACTGGACAGGTAGCAACAAAATAATATTCATTGAAATTTTATTGGAGAAACAAATTAACACTAATGAAACAAATCATAGATATCAAACTGGGTTTCATAAAATGAACTCATGAATGAACTGTGGGGAACCGCCGGCTGGCCACCTGTGGGAACTTCCTGACTTTGCTGTTTGCATGGCCTGTTGTAACAACTTGTGCAAAACAAGTTAAGGAAGTGCTGGCTGCTGAGCAAAACAAGTCAAGGAAGTGCTAACCACAGGATGTCCTGAAGACACAAACAACCCCCATGGAGCAAGATGAACTTTCGACCTGAGGCACTATGTGCCCTTCGACTTGATTGGACTGTGCCTGCATGGACTGCATGTGAATAGACTTGCCATTGGCTGGGAGTATCCTGCTAGGGGAACCTAGGGTATATAATGGGGATAGGATTGTGTAGGGGGATGAGGGCTTGGCTTCTTTTCTTTCGCCTTGCATCTGGATGAATAAAGTTCTATGAGAACCAAGTAAGCAGCGATCGTGTCTTTACTACGTTGGACTCTCGCTGGCGAGCATCCGGCAAGTGGTGCCATGACTCGGATCGGGAGCGGTCGCTGGAAGAAGGTAAGAGAACTAAAAGCGTGCATACACGGGAATCTAGGCGGGTAGAATAAAGCCTAGGACTAGACCACGGTACCGTCGGTGAAGACGGAAGAAAGAAAATATATAGCCGCCAAAGCGGGCAATAAGAGACCCCTAATAGGCAGGGACTAGAACGCCGGTAACAGGCGGGAGTTATGAATGAACGCCGGTAACAGGCGGGAGTTTGAATGAACGCCAGTAATAGGCTGGAGTGGTGAATGAAGGAGTTGTGAATGAATGCCGGATTCAAGGCGGAAGTTGTCTTTAGCAGTAATGGGTAACATTCTGTCCATGACGGAACTGTGTCTGCTGCTGAGCCGCTTATTAAAAATGGCGGGGAGAGCCGGCGCCGTGGCTCAATAGGCTAATCCTCCACCTTGCGGCGCCGGCACACCGGGTTCTAGTCCCGGTTGGGGCGCCGGATTCTGTCCCGGTCGCCCCTCTTCCAGGCCAGCTCTCTGCTATGGCCAGGGAGTGCAGTGGAGGATGGCCCAGGTGCTTGGGCCCTGCACCCCATGGGAGACCAGGAAAAGCACCTGGCTCCTGCCAGGATCAGCGCGGTGCGCCGGCTGCAGCGGCGGCCATTGGAGGGTGAACCAACGGCAAAGGAAGACCTTTCTCTCTCTGTCTCTCTCTCACTGTCCACTCTGCCTGTCAAAAAAAAAAAAAAAAAAAAAAAAAATGGCGGGGAGGCCTGTCAAGGATCAGGCACTGCGAGCAGACTCGGAACAGATAGCGCGCCTCCTGGATGAGGGGTCTGAAAGGCTAGAAGAGGTCCAAACGGAGTCCATAAGCAGAAGCCATTGCGAGGGGAACGAAGAGGCTTCTAGTGAGGAAGGAGATGTGAGGGTGGGGGATACCGAGCCCCTTCCATCCGCACCTCCGTATCCGGGCTTGGGACCCTTGCACTATCAAGATAAGCCCGGTTGCCAGTGCAGATTTGCTAACTTATCAATAGAAAATGCATCAGCCTGGCGACCTCTCACATTGAGTAAATCTACGGCTCGTGAGCACTATTCCTTACTCGAGGATGGGCCTATAGACAGAGGCCCCGCTATATAATGAGAGACAGGACAGCCGCGGGGGGAACACGTGGCACCCCCCCCCCGAATTGGGAAGAATATCATCAGGTAGGTCAAGTCTTTCCTGTCATTTTGGATGGTCAGGGTAATAGAGGATGGACCCCTGTGGATCGTAAGCTCTTAAAGGAGCTGCAGCAGGCTGTACAGTTGTACCGGCCGCATGCAAATTTCACAAAAGCAGTTCTGGACAATATAGGGACTCAGGGGTTGGTCCCAGAGGACTGGAAAAATACAGCTAAGGCCGTGCTCGGTGGAGGAGACTTTCTGCTCTGGCTGGCGGCCTATAGAGAACTGGCCAGAAAGCAAGCAGCAGAGAAAGCTAGAAATGGCCGAGCTCCCTGGAATGAGGACATGCTCAATGGGGAAGGAGCATTCAATGATGAACACCAACAGGCAAGGTGCCCTAATGAAGTTTTGATACAGGTTAGAGAATTGGCCGAAGGACCTGGAAAATAATTCCAAAAAAGGGGGAGATTAAGCACAGTCTGACTAAAATTATGCAGGGCCCTACAGAACCTTATGCCGATTTTGTAAACAGATTGATGGAGGCCGCAGGAAATATCTTTGAAACAGTAGATGAAGCCATACCTCTGGTCAGAAGACTTGCTTATGAGCAAGCAAATAAAACATGCCGTGAGGCCCTACGGCCCTGGCAACATAAGGACATTCCCACATTTTTAAAAATTTGTAGAGGTGTTTTGGATGATGTTGCCTCCGGCACGCATGCAGCAGTGGCTATGGCTAGGATGATGCGTAACAATGGGAATGGGCACAGATGCTTCAAATGCAGGAAGGAGGGCCACTTGAAAAGGGAATGTACAGCTCAAAAGCCCCCAGGGTGTCAACCGGGGCTTTGCCCCCGATGCGGTAAGGGCAACCATTGGACAAATGAATGTTACTCTAAAATGGACAAAGCAGGTAATCCAATAGTACCAAACTTTAACCTGAGGCAAAAAGGATCAGGGTCAGCACCTGCAAAATACGGAATGGGGGCCCCCTCACCCAGGGGCCCGAAAACTCAATGGGTGCGGGGGCAACCGTTAGGGCAGCCCCAAAGGGAACAACAGGCATTCACTGCGTAGAGCTGCGAGCCACCGACTATACAATATTAACACCACAGATGGGAGTGCAAGCAGTAGATGTGCGTTTGCCGGACTCCCTAGATGATTTGGAAGGTATAGGAATTACCATAGGAAAAGCTACTAATTCTTTAATGGGTCTTTTAGTAGTGACAGGAATTATTCTATTGCCCTGTAAGAAGCTCAGGGTAATGCTGCAGTCCACCAAAGAGATTTTTTAAAAGACTTTGGCACTGTGCACTTAACTGGCATTCCGCATAACCCCCAAGGACAGGCTATTGTGGAACGTACTCATTTGTATTTGAAAAATTTAATAATTAAACAAAAAGGGGGAATAGGGGATTATGCAGTATCTAACAAGGATGCTTTAGCCCTTGCTTTATATACCAATAATTTTTTAAATAAAAAGAAAAATGGGAAAACTTCAGCCGAATTACATTCTCAACCTGCCGAAAAGGAATCAGTGCAATGGATTATGTGGAAGGATTTACAGGATAACAAATGGAAAGGGCCGTTCCCTTTATTGAGTAGGGCACGGGGAGCTGTTTGTTTCTTTCCACAGGGAGCCACACAACCCATTTGGACACCAGAAAGGAGGATCCGGCTTCTCAAAAAGGCGACGACAAGCAGGAGCCCACAAAGGAGCCCACAGAACCACTGGGGGACAACGCCTTGCATCATCCCGAAACAGAGGACTACCAACGGGAGGAAGCAGTGAATGAGGCCCAAGGCCAATTTATAACAGAGAGCGAGTGAAAATTATGAAGAGACTGCTACTTGTGCCTTTGATACTCTTGTTTTTAGCTTGTATTGGTGGTATTTTTGGAGTGATAATTGATTATGCATTGCTGATATTTGTGACTATTAATAATAGAACCAATAATGCTGTTTAGAGTATTTTACTTTGTGATATTTAGCAATATTGTTAGGGGCCAGGATTATGGAGTGTATTGGGGCCTGCTTAGAGCCCTACCCAAGCCCAGATAGAAGTTTGGTCAACCTTTTCTGTAATAGGAAGATTGATCTCTGGTACATGGTCAACCGTTAAAGAATGGGCAGCCATAGGAGGATTGTTTGTGCTGTTACTTTTAGGGTTCATTGTGATTAGCAGGGCTATTGCAGCCATTGTTCAGCACCAGCAACGCACCAACTTGGTTGTACGTCAGGCCATGCTCGCAATGTATCACTCCGACCCTCATAAGGAAGTATGGCTCAGCATGATGGAGCAGTAGTCAATGATGGGTAATCACTGGAGAGCGCACCTAGCAACCTAAGACAGAGCATGGGGCATGCTCCCCAATGTCTCAATGACGGGTAAGCAGATGATGCATCTCCGGGAGCCTAAGACAGGCACAACTCCACGCCATACTACTAATAAAGAAAAAAGGTGGAGATGTGGGGAACCGCAGGCTGGCCACCTGTGGGAACTTCCTGACTTTGCTGTTTGCATGGCCTGTTGTAACAACTTGTGCAAAACAAGTTAAGGAAGTGCTGGCTGCTGAGAAAAACAAGTCAAGGAAGTGCTAACCACAGGATGTCCTGAAGACACAAACAACCCCCATGGAGCAAGATGAACTTTCGACCTGAGGCACTATGTGCCCTTCAACTTGATTGGACTGTGCCTGCATGGACTGCATGTGAACAGACTTACCATTGGCTGGGAGTATCCTGCTAGGGGAACCTAGGGTATATAATGGGGATAGGATTGTGTAGAGGGGTGAGGGCTTGGCTTCTTTTCTTTCGCCTTGCATCTGGATGAATAAAGTTCTATGAGAACCGAGTAAGCAGCGATTGTGTCTTTACTATGCTGGACTCTCGCTGGCGAGCATCCAGCATGAACTTTCAACATCATTAAGAAATCTTACCACTGAGTAGCAAATGTGTATTTCACTTTATAGACCACAGAAGGTTCTGGACACTGGAGGAGGCTTTAGGACATTTTAAGAAGGCAGGGAGAGACTGGGACCAGGACTGGGGCAGAACACACATTTACCCTGGTCCTGTGGCTACAAATAGTTCTGCCCCCCCACCCTTTCTTTCATTTAGACACCCTCACTCTTTCTTTTGTTCAATTTCAATCCATCCACAAATTTACACCTGGGAATCTGTGTCCCTGCCTTATTCATGTCACATTAGAGAACTTTCTATTTGTTAACTATTGCAACCAAACTGGAGTATCCATTTATTTTTCTAAGTAGAATATCTGCTGCACCACCTACGATTTTTCTTCAAGCCGTATATACACTTGAAAGTCCCATACAGTATTTCACAACTGCCATTGGAATATAAAATTTTTCTGTATACATTAGAATGATTGCAATAATGTGAAGTAAGCAATAACTCCCTCTGTTTTTGCTTTTTCAAAAATATCTCAAAATCAAATTTATTTGCTAATTGTGTTTTATAATGAGGTATGACTTTTTAATCTCATTTTATCATTGCTACATAACAATGCAGTGCTGGCATCCCATATGGGTGCTGGTTCAAGACTTGGCTGCTTCACTTCCCATCCAGCTCTCTGCTGTGGCCTGGGAAAGCAGTCGAAGATGGTCCAAGTGCTTGGGCTTCTGCACCTGGGTGGGAGACTTGGAAGAAGCTCCTGGCTCCTGGCTTCAGATTGGCTCAGTTCAGTATATTGTGGCCATTTAGGGAGTGAACCAACAGATGGAAGATCTCTCTCTCTTTCTCTCTCTCTCTCTCTGCCTCTTCCTCTCTGTAGCCCTGTCCTTCAAATAAATACATAAATCTAAAAAAAAGATTGAATATGACCAGGCTCATTGTGCTCCCTTTATCATTATAGTATTGAACAGGTTTGTGTTTTGTTGTTGTTGTTGTTTTGTTTTTGCTGTTATGGTGCTTTTGGTCTGTATCATTTTGTTCTGTTTTCCTTTCTCATGAAGATCCAGAAAAGGGAGGAGATAATATAACAGCTTACTATGCAGAGGTCCTGCGAGAAGCCTGGGCAAATAGGCAGACCCTGTGCAGAGCCTCCCCAGCTCCCCAGCAAGCTCTGTGTCTTACCAACACCCCCAAGCCCTCGCTGGCGGAACATCCTGACGGCAGAGGCGGCAGTTATCGATGTTGCAGAGAAATGGGCTAGGAATAGATTGATCATCCTTTGGGATTAGGGAGGATCTTGAAAGCCTTCTATCAATCAAGTTCACATATACTCAAGGCCTGGTCAAGCCCAAGCCTAAACATGACAGTTTCTTTTAGGCCTGGAAGAAACCATAAGAAAGACATAAAGGCATTTCTCACCCTCTGATCAATTTTTTGAGGATTCAAGTCTAAACAGAGGAGGCTTTTTGCGGAGACCTGCTGGTCAGAGACACTATCCACTGTAGATACGCTGACCACCCACACATGCCACCTTGGACTGATAGACACACGACTCCAGGACGACCGAGCCCTCCTAGAGCACATCCTCTCCAGACACAGTGAGTATTTTACACACAGTAGTGTGGCCATCCCAGAGGAGCAGCAACATATATGGAATTCTGAGTTGTCCCTCAGTCCTGGCAGTCTACATGGCAGAATGGATGGAGGAAATCCAAGAGAGTAATTTACAGAAGTTCAATTAAGTTCATTGCCCTAACAACTTGGAATTGAATTTAAAAAAAAAGTCTGACAATCTGAACACAGAACATTGATGACTAGAAGCTGTGATGAGTGGGAGAGATAAAGGGAGTTTGGATTTAAAAAAATAGAGGAATCTGGGTGTGGTTTATTAATTGTGACAGACGTTAGTATGAGATGTTAACTGGAGGAATGGGGAGAGGCATATATGGTAGCTTTCTGTGTTGCTATTTCACAATTTTTGTTTTGTACATTTAAAACCTCTGAATTAAAAGGTAATAAAAATTAGATTTCTACCATTGAATTTTTTTCCTGATTTTTGATATAATATCTTTCAATAGTTACCTTATGTTTTTATAACGATGCTTATTTTTGTCTTTTTATTTTTATTTCATATAGATTTAAATTTTGAATGTTGACGTATATGTAGACAGAATTCTAATGTCCTTCTCTGAGGACAATACCTCAGTGAAAATTCACAGGGGTGCAACATTTTCAGATTATGAAAGACTTGTTTAGCACAGAAAAAAAAAAGAAGTTTTTATTTTCTTTACACAGAGTTTTAAAAGCATATATTATTGTAAAACAAGGTCATTTCTTAAAGTATTTAGAACCACTAGTCATTGAATATACTATGAAAACTCTGTACAAATCTTGGAAATAATAGAAATTGTGTGTTTTGGTCTAATATTTCAAAATACTCATTGGGTAGCTTTGAGTTATGAACAATACTGCAATGCAAACTTTTATAGGTTCTAAATCTTGGATAGGAGCCTAAAACATACCAATACAAATATATACATTTTCAAGGTTAAATTTATCTAACATAAGAGCAGTAAATATTTTAAAATGCAAACATTTAGCCTGATTTGGAATTTAACTTTAAAGGTTAGTATAAATAGTCCAAAATCATGGTCTCTCTCTCTCCTGTACATCTCTTAGAACTGGGGAAATCTCCAAGACATTGATTTGATCATGCATATTGGAGAGAAGAAAACGGAAAGATTGGGAATAAGGCCCTTCCTGTCTAAAGTCTGCTGGTTTCCTGATGTCCAAATAAAAAGGGAAACTGGATAGAGTTCCAGTTTTTATTGCCTCACAAGTAAGAATTTTCTCTGAACTCTGTAATAAGTTATTTTTCCCAAAATAAAGATGACCTTAGAAAAATTACAGTAAAAACAAAAAAGAAAAGACAGTCCAAATAATCATAGGACATTACATTGAGAAGTGTAAAGCAGCAGCATATCTGTGAAGCGAATTGCTTTCAAAGTCTATTCTTTCTCAATCGCACAGAGATCTGACAAGTATATATTACTGTATACAATGCATTAGCATTACCACCCAACTACTGCTGGTCCCCAGGGTTTCCAGAGCCCTATTTCTAGTCAGGATAGTATATATCTACTCATATTATTCGTCTATTTTCTGTGTGCACTGTTCTTTCACTCTGAAATACTCTTGTCTCCTGAGAACCTCGCTTAATTCCATCCCTTCCATTTTCTGTTATGTGTCTGTGTGCATCCTCACTGACTTTTGCTGATCATTTTACCTATGCCCAATGACTTTCTTTGTCATGATTACAATTGTGATTTCATATATTCATGTTGCATTTCTTATGTTTTTTCAACCCAAATCCCAAATTTAAATGCTAGTGTTTATTTAAACATGTTGTTTCAGTAAAAATAGGCCTGGGGATATTTCATGTGCATTTATGTCATCTCATCCCTCATGCTCATCATAAACCAAGTGGTTATTGCACATAGTAGACACTCAATAAATATTTGTTCATTTAATTTATAGATTAAATGGCAGGTCCTTTATGTTGTTTATTTTCTACACTTTTTATTTTTACTGTTTCCTTTTGCTTTTTCTTAGTCCATCACTGTAAATAATTTTTTAAAGTCACATTTAAGCTGTGCAAATGAACTAGAGACCCTAAAAAGCGAAAGTGCTAACTGTTAAAGTGGAACGTTCTGAAGCACTGAAGGGGTAGGAATACATAACTGTTATCAACAGGGTTGGATGTGCAACTAACAGCTTCCAACTCATCTCTAACAAATTCGCATTTTCATTACATAAGCCTGGAAATGTAGTTAAGGACAAATTACTATTCGTTTATTTCAATTCATTCATGTGCCTATAGTAATTCAAGTGCCTATATAGTTATGCAGGCACCACGACTGCACTTAGCATTTGGAACCAGCCATTACCACATGTAAAAGTTCAGCTGAACACATACTCTCCAGCAAACCCTTTTTAATGAAAAGATCAATGCCATATTATGCAGTACAGAGGAGATGGGAAAATTACAGGCTGAATCAATACATCCAGAAGAATGCTTGCTCATTTGCCACTGACTCAGGCTATTCCTGGAGAATCTTGTGCAGCTGTCTTTTTTTTTATTTTGTTTTCGGAACTGACACATGAAACCTGGAGGACTGAAATACTAAGACTTCAAAGCTCCCACTCTGTGTGGGCAAGATCTTTCACTGGTATCAGGGATGACACAATTGCTTTCATCACTGGGCTGACTAAGAAGCTTTGCTCCAGGGGGCCACTTCTTGGGGGAAGTTTCCGGCACCCATTATGTCAGCCTGCAGTTTAGCAACTGGAGGAATTTGGACCCACTTACAGACATGACATTTGTATTTTTGTCAGGTTTTTTTTCATCAAGTGATATTCTGGATTGTATTTTGAGTTTTTTTTTTTTTTTTTTTTTTAATGTCCCTGAAATTTCTGTTCTGGATCTTTTAAAAATAGGCTGAGTCCCACAAAGTGATGTCAATGTTTAGGTGTTAAAATGTTACTTTCAATATAGATCTCCCTAAAGAGAATTTTATAACTGGCATGGGAAAATTAAAACAATGTCCTAAGCTTTTGAAATCAAAACACTAAGAATTATTTTAGATGAGTACAGCAGGAAAAAAAAAAACTCATACAATACTGTTCGTAAACATTTACATTCACATCACAAGTAATGACTGGGGTAACTAGAACAATATCTAGGTGCTATATTATTTCCACATTTATGAATTATAAAAATATAGACACTGCCTTTAAATAATAATTTCAAGATATATTTTTAGCAACATTTCTCAATAATACAATCATTTGTAATTAGGGTAAATGTTTGCATTTAAATGTTTTTCACTCAAGCTGCTGCTTTACAATTTTTTCACAAGCCTAAGTTCCTAAGAGAATAGTTTGTACTTTCCTGCCACAAAAAATACTGCCTAAAAATTCATCACATCTTGGTTCAAGTTGGAACGTATAACCTTAAGGTTTTAGATATAGTCAATATTATTATGGCAGGGGAAAAATTAGCATTATTTACACAAGTCTACCTAAAATGTTCTCTTATGAATTCATTTGCTTGGAATTGTCCACCATAAATAAGACTTCCACCAGCTAAAAAAGCTCTGGGACTTTTGTTCCTACTACAAATGTGAGACTTTCCTAAAACCTGCCAAGACATGAGAGGGGTGCCCATAATTCTAGTGCTGTGTAAACACATGATATACTAGGGAATTTCCATTGAAAAAACTCAGAGAACCATTGCAATACCCTAATTCCCTAGCTTTACATAGCAGGAACTTGGTAAAAGTGATACTTAGAAGTGAACAGAGAAACCATTCAGTTCCTAGGTTGTATGAATAACTAAATAAAGATGGTGATGGAAGATAATAAAAAATTAATATAATTCATGTAGCTTTGGGTGTTCAATCTGATTTAAAAGTGACACATTTGAGGTTGAATTGATGCATAGATTGAGTCTGTAGCTATTATAAATATTAATTACAAGTGCCATAGTAATAATAATAAAACAGTTATTTTTCCATCAGTATTTCCACCAGCAAAATCACCATTGTCATAATTTCCACAAGTAGGCTGGCGCCGCGGCTCACTGGGCTAATCCTCTGCCTAGCGGCGCCGGCACACCGGGTTCTAGTCCCAGTTGGGGCGCCGGATTCTGTCCCGGTTGCCCCTCTTCCAGGCCAGCTCTCTGCTGTGGCCAGGGAGCGCAGTGGAGGATGGCCCAGGTGCTTGGGCCCTGCACCCCATGGGAGACCAGGAAAAGCACCTGGCTCCTGGCTCCTGCCATCGGATCAACGCGGTGCGCCGGCCATGGCGGCCATTGGAGGGTGAACCAACAGCAAAAGGAAGACCTTTCTCTCTGTCTCTCTCACTGTCCACTCTGCCTGTCAAAAAATAAATAAAAAAAATAAAAAAAAAAAATTCCACAAGTAGTTGAAGCTATTTATTAACAAAATGCCAGTTGTACTTAACATCCACTTATGCATAACTTAAATTGAGTTCACACTACTATTTTACATATGTAAGCACTCTAAAGCTCATTATGTTTGGAGTCACTCAGAAAAGAACTTGGAATGGCAATAAAGGGATAAACCATGAAGACATTATGTTGCATGGAGTTTTAGGTAAGAGTTAAAATCAGGTTAAACTTTATATTGGTAAGTAACTGTGTCTTCTCCTTCATCCATTCCCTTTCCTTACTCTGCAGGATTCCAATGTGCTTGAATTGGATATTTTTAAGTTAGGCAAATTTCGCAAACTATTAAAATCATGGCCTTATGTATACATATTATATTTGTATTACATGCATACAACTATATGCATGTACATGCATATTATATATAAATTAACATTTATGCATATATATACATAAACACATGTATCATCTATGATAAAATATTGTAATAAAAATAATTTGAAGGGTTTATCCATTTGAGTCAAGCTGAAGCTAGAAAAAGATAGAAATTGAAAATCTGACACAATAAATCTTTCTTGATAAATTTTAATAGTATATCTTGTTACATTACCTAGATTATCAATGATAACTAACATAATTTCAGTACTCTTTTATCCACTGCTTATTATCAACACCTAAAACTCTGACAAATAATTGCTTAATGCATAGCTGCTTAATTAGTGAATGGGTGCATTCATTTTTATTTTAAAGTGACATACCAGATGTTTGTGTTGTATTTGCAGACACATCACTATTAACCCATTTGGTTCTTAAAAGACATAACTGAAATGTTGATATGATCAAATTCATATTTTCTTATTTATTTCTGTCATGAATTAGGAAACGTGCATTCACAAATTTTGATGAGGACATTGTGTCAAGGAAAGTGAGATTGTAGCACCTTTTGAGAAGCGAGAGATGATGGCCTCTGTTTAGAAGCCAAGCATCTGACTGTTTACCTCTGTGTAGAATAACAGAGGGGTCATATGCCAAATTGGAAGAACTACATCATATAAATTATAGTCTCATAATCTCTCCAGCAATCCTTTCTTTTGTCTTTACAAAAATAAACCTCATCTTATTTCTAATATGTAACATTTGATAATCAAATTTCTGTATATTTTTCCATAACAAAAGCAATTTCAGAGTCTGCTTCTAGAACTGAAATATCTAATTTAGGTTTTTAAAGGATTTATTCATTTATTTCTAAAGCCAGAATTACAGAGAGAGAGGGAGACACATGGAGGGAGGGATCTTCAATCTTCTGGTTCACTCCCGAGATGGCACATCAGGAGCCAGAAGCTTCCCCGAGTTCTCCAGCATGGGTGGCAGAAGCCCAAACACTTGGGCCATCCTCTGCTGCTTTTCCAGGCCATTAGCAGAGAACTGAATACAAAGTTGAACAGCCAGGACACAAATCGGCACCCATATGGGATGCCAGCATAGCAGGCAGGGATTTCCTCTCTATGCCACAATGCTGGCCCCAAAATGTATGCTTATTTAAGATAAAACCATATCTTTATTTATCTAGTACCCAAACTAGCCAGTGTGATTGATTTAGGGGAAGGTTTTTCAGAATTATTACAAATTTTCACAGTGATATTTATAGGAAGAGTGCACTATGGCACCCTATATTCTGAATAATTACCACTTAGTGCTTACTTGTTTACAGGTGTGAGATATCATGGCAAGTGAATACATAAATTTGTGAATTTTTAATAACAGGAATGTCATAAACTCAAATTAATAATCTTTGGCAAAGGTGACCTTTTTTCTGTTGAATATCCCACAAATGCCATTTTCCCAATGTTCTAATGGCTTAGCTTGGCTTTGCTCTTAAATAATTTCTAGTTATATGCAAAGGCAAGGACTCAAGTAATAAGCTGGTAAGTAGAATCAATCATGGTTTACAGAAATAAGAAAACAGACCCAAATAAAGTTTGAAGTTGTGTTATTATGACTGTCCAAGCTATTGTGTAATCTAATCATGGCAAAAGAGTCCGAGAAAAATGTCTTTGCTCCTGTCCCTAAATCTCCAAATATAAATTCATGGGCTAGGGACTGCAAAGAATAAGTAACAGAACATGAAGGATCTAAGTAAAACCCATCTGGTGTCAAAAGAGTTCTCATTCTTGTGTTCATCCTTGGACCCAAAGACTTGAACATATTGCACATTAAAAACGTAGTAACAGATTTATTTTTCTTGATGAAATAAAATATTCAAAGTCTGGAAGCATAGAGTTAAAAGAGAAATCCAACTGACTCCATATTTTATTTTAACATTTATCACCAGTAATCTTAAAATATATTACAGAAAAAAAAATCTGAGTCGGTGTCAATTAACCGCTCTCTGATAATTAGCTAATGATTTACCAAGATTTGTATTGTAAACATAACTCAATGTTTAAGAGGAAATTTTTAAAGTAGAATTGCAATTCTTAGTAAAACTGTTTCTTGATAGAACAAAGTAAAATTCTTCATTTAGTCACATATAATGCAGTGCAATTGAATTCCTGGAGCATGTAGATATACATTATATTTATCTTCTGAAAGCCACAAAGGAGGTAAAGATGTTATCTAAGATTATTACAAAGCAATTATGAAGTTGAATTTCTTTTCATTTGATTATTGGTTATAGCCCTTGCCTATTTTCCTGTTCAATACTGTCTGTATTTGTTGAAGTCTTTATTTAGTGAAGCATTAAGCTATAATTAAGTATATAAAGTAACTTCCACATTTTAATGACCTTTGCTTATTTTAAAATTTACAATATATGAGTTAAGTGGGCATCTTTTCATCTGCTTATTATTTATAGTCTTAAATACATTATTGCCGGGATATGGTGCTTCTACTTTTTACTTGATCAACCCTTTATTCAGTGGAACATTAAAACTTTGACTATATTGTAAATTAAAAATATACTACATGGGGCCAGCACTGTTGCATAGCAGGTAAAGCTGCCTCCTGCAGTGCCAGCATCCCGTTGGCACCAGTTTGAGTCCTGGCTGCTCCACTTCCAATTCAGTTCTCTGCTATGGCCTGGGAAAGCAGTGGAAGACTGCCCAAGTCCTTGGTTCCCTACACCTGTGTGGGAGACCTGGAAGAAGCTCCTGGCTCTTGGCTTTGTATTGGCGCTGCGCCAGCCATTGCAGTCATCTGGGGAGTGAACCAGCAGATGGAAGACCTCTCTCTCATTCTCTCTCTCTCTCTCTCTCTCTCTCTCTGCCTCTGCCTCTCTATAACTGCCTTAAAAAATAAGTAATTCTTTAAAAACTATATACTATGTTGCTGGTGCCATGGCTCACTTGGTTAATCCTCTGCCTGCTGCACCGGCATCCCATATGGGCACCGGGTTTTAGTTCTGGTTGCTCCTCTTCCAGTCCAGCTCTCTGCTGTGGCCCGGGAAGGCAGTGGAGGATGGCCCAAGTGCTTGGGCCCTGCACCTGCATGGGAGACCAGGAGGAAGCATCTGGCTCCTGGCTTTGGATCGGCGCAATGCCAGCCGCAGCGGCCATGTCAGGGGTGAACCAATGGAAGGAAGACCTTTTTCTCTGTCTCTCTCTCACACTGCCTAACTCTATCTGTCAAATTAATAAATTAAAAAAAAAAAACTAAAGAAAAAAAATATGTACTATCTCAAAATTTATAAAGAAGGAAAGAAGAAAAGGAAGAATGTAAAAGGAAGGAAGGAAGAGGATGGAAGCAAGGGAAAGCATCCTTCTATTCAAACTTTGTCTATGAACTACATGGAGTCTGTTTTCTGTATGTTAATATTACATTAACCTGAGAATTGATGAGACTTGTGTTGTGGTAATGGCAATGCTTTTATTGTGACCTTGAGAATCTAATGTATTAATAAATTCTTTAAAAATGTTTATTGAGAACAAATTTCTCTCATTGTACATATTCACAAATAATTTAAAATATAAATATGTAGAAATGCAATAAAAATTGAAAGACAAAGATTTAAATTTAAAAATTATTTCAAAAATAATAAATAAAATATTAAGTAGAATTCAAAAAGAAATCATGTTCATAAAGAATGTTTTTTCATATAAAATTTATTATTTTGAAAGATTAATTTTAAAATTTTAACAAGAATTTTTTTTTTTGACAGGCAGAGTGGACAGTGAGAGAGAGAGACAGAGAGAAAGGTCTTCCCTTGCCGTTGGTTCACCCTCCAATGGCCGCTGCGGCCGGCGCACCACGCTGATCCGATGGCAGGAGCCAGGTGCTTATCCTGGTCTCCCATGGGGTGCAGGGCCCAAGGACTTGTGCCATCCTCCACTGCACTCCCTGGCCACAGCAGAGAGCTGGCCTGGAAGAGGGGCAACCGGGACAGAATCCGGCGCCCTGACTGGGACTAGAACCCGGTGTGCCAGCGCTGCAAGGTGGAGGATTAGCCTATTGAGCCACGGTGCCAGCCAAGAAGAATTGTTATGCATGTATTAAATTCTACTTTAAAAATGCTTTAGCCAGCGCTGCGGTTCACTAGGCTAATCCTTCACCTGCGCTGTCAGCACCCCGGGTTCTAGTCCTGGTTGGGGCGCCGGATTTTGTTCTGATTGCCCCTCTTCCAGGCTAGCTCTCTGCTGTGGCCCGGGAGTGCCCTGGAAGATGGCCCAAGTGCTTGGGCCCTGCACCTGCATGGGAGACCAGGAGGAAGCACCTGGCTCCTGGCTTCAGATGGGTGCAATGCGCCTGATGCCACAGCCATTTGGGGAGTGAACCAGCGGAAAAAGGAAGATCTTTCTCTCTGTCTCTCTGTCTCTCTCTCTCACTGTCTAACTCTTCCTGTTCAAAAAAAATGCTTTAAAAGGAACAATTTTTTCCCAAATGTGGAATATATAAACACCAGTAATTTAATTATATACATTTCCTTAACATATCCAATCTCTTTTGTACTTTCCTAAATATGTGGAGTACACACTAGCATATGGTATCTTCTTAACACCCAAATATGTGCAACAATTTTGGGTTAATTTCACATTGTAGATTTTTCTGCTTATCTTGGAATACATTACTGCATTTTTACACACCTGGTGATTTTTATCTGGTGCAAGACATTGTCATTTTTTTCATTATTAGGTGCTCAAAGTTTTTATTTCTTTATATATTTTGAATTCCTTCAAACAAATAGTGTTTGTTTGCATATTACAATCTGAAAATAACGTCAGGTTTGCAATTTAAGAGCATAAATACGTGTCAAATCCAGTGGATTGCATAGTATTCCACCAAATTCATGTCCACTTAAAGCTCAAAATACAAACATTTGAAAACAATTACTTTGTCTTTCTTTCAAACATAATTAGCTAAGGATCCCAGTATTATATTATACCATATTTAGGATAAAGCCTAAAGTTAAGAATTTCTTGCAACCTCGAGAAGCTGAGAGGCTTGGTATGGTTTCTCTCATAGAGTTTCTTCACAAAACCAACCTTAGCAGCAACTTGCCTTCAGGCTTCAGGTGTGGGGAGCAACCCGGCTAGACTAAGTTACTGGAATTAAGACTTATTCTATGCATCTGCTCTCCCACAATATGGCGCTGGGAGAGGAGAAAACAGCTTCTACACAGCTGCCTCCAGTTCAGCCAATAAACTGTAGGACTTGCTCCTGATTGGAGGAGAGCAGCGTACTCGGCGTGTGGGCAGCCGAGTTGGGATTGGCGGAGGAGGACTATAAAGGAGGAGAGAGACGGCATGCACCAGGAACATCTAAGGGGAACATCTAAGGGGAACACCTGTGCAGCCCCCGAGAGAGCCGGCCGGCGGTGTGCCGCTCCCCTGCGGAAGTGGGGAAAGTGGCCAGGGGGAACCACCCTTCCATGGAGGTGGAAGGGATGGTAGCCAACCCGGGAAGAACCAGCAGCAAACCCGGGGAGGGCCGAGCAGACGAAAGAACAACGCAGAATCCTGTGTCGTTCCTCCACAAAGAGGGGGAGCGACATAATGGTGCCGTGACTCAGATAGGAAACCTAGGAGGGAAGAAGTGGAAAATATCGGAGAGAGAGACTAGCAAACAGCCTAGGGAAAAGCCGGACGAGAAAGGTGCCGGAAGAAGCTATTGAAAGCCTAGGCATAGACTTGGATACGGACTGTGGGAAAGAAGTTAGGATTTAAAGTGAAAGCAAGAAGAAACTTAGACTCAGATATGGACTGCAGGTTGAAAGTGAAAGTGAAACCTATAAGAAACTTAGACTTGGATACGGACTGTGGGGAGAGGCCAGGAGAAATGAGGGAGGAATATTGTTGGAAGAAAACTTAGGGAAACATACCGGGTAGAGAAAAATATGTTAGGGAGGATGTAGCCGCGGGGGCAGGCCGAGGCGGAAACGCAAGCCAGCTTGGGATTCGTCAAGTCAGCCCGGGGAGCAAAAGGTGAAAATCTAAAACTAGAGGCGGAGACGTATGAGCTGGGTTGGAATCCGTCAGATTAGCCTGAGGAGCAAAGGACGAGAAGCCAGACCGAAAGGCGCAGACGCGTGAGCTAGGTTGAATTCGCCAGGTTAGCCCGGGGAACTTAGATTGAATACTAGTGGCGGAGACGTGAGCTGGGGCTGTGTGACTCGCGGAGGCTGCTGTGCGCAGAGAGAGTGTGCGGGGCACAAGTAGATGGGGAACGCTGGGCTAGTGTGAGACCGCGGAGTGTGCGCGCGAAGCCGAGCCGCGCAGAGCCGGGAAGCCGCGCAGATGAGAGAAGCGCGGGCTGAAGCGGCCCAGAGCTGGGAAGCCGCCGAGAAGCAGCCTCCGGGCGGGCGCTGGGAAGCCGCAGGGATAAGACAAACAGAAGTTTAGAAGTAAAATGAGAGAAATAGGAATGCTGGTAGATAGAAGTAAAATAGGAGAAATAGGAATGCCCAGAGATAGAGAAATAGAGAAAGGCCTCCCCACAACACAGCAATGAGAGAGCTTGGATTCGGTCTGCCTGATTAGGAAGGTGGTGAGCACCTGCGGGCGGCTAGCAGCTTATGCGCCGCAGGTCACCAAAGACAGGCACGAATTAACATCAATAAGGCCTCCCCACAATACCGCAATGAGAAGGCTTGGATTCGGTCTGCCTGATTAGTAAGGCGGTAAGCACCAACAGGCGGCTCGACCAGAGTATGAGCTGCAGGTCACCGAAGATAGGCACGAATCAGCACCAATAAGCCTCCTCACAATATGGCAATGAGAAGGCTTGGATTCGGTTTGCCTGATAGGGCTTGTAAGCACCTGCAGGCAGAGCAGAGCATGCGCTGCAGGGCACCGAACACAGGCACGCATCAGCGCCTAAAAACCTCCTCACAACATGGCGAAGAGAGGACCCGGATTCAGTTTGCCTGATTGATAGGACTTGTAAGAACCCGTGGGCAACTCTAGCAAGCAGAGCAGAGTGTGTGCCGCGGGGCACCGAAGACAGGCACGTATCAACGCCAAAAAATAAAAAGAAAGGGGGATCTGTGGGGAGCAACTCGGACTAGACTAAGTTACTGGAATTAAGACTTATTCTATGCATCTGCTCTCCCACAATATGGCGCTGGGAGAGGAGAAAACAGCTTCTACACAGCTGCCTCCAGTTCAGCCAATAAACTGTAGGACTTGCTCCTGATTGGAGGAGAGCAGCGTACTCGGCGTGTGGGCAGCCGAGTTGGGATTGGCGGAGGAGGACTATAAAGGAGGAGAGAGACGGCATGCACCAGGAACATCTAAGGGGAACATCTAAGGGGAACACCTGTGCAGCCCCCGAGAGAGCCGGCCGGCGGTGTGCCGCTCCCCTGCGGAAGTGGGGAAAGTGGCCAGGGGGAACCACCCTTCCATGGAGGTGGAAGGGATGGTAGCCAACCCGGGAAGAACCAGCAGCAAACCCGGGGAGGGCCGAGCAGACAAAAGAACAACGCAGAATCCTGTGTCGTTCCTCCATGAAGACGGGGAGCGACATTCAGGTCTTCTGAAATATGAAAGAATAAGTTTCTTTTATTTTAAAACACCTAGTTGTTGGTAGGTTTTTTATGGCAGCCCTAGAAAGCTAATACATAAGTAAACAAGATTAAATATAATAAGAAAATAGTAACATAGAAATAAATAAATTAAAATAATGAAAAATGCAGCTGCCATGTGTCCCGTCCCGCGGGACAGCAACTGGGGCCGAGCACCTAGAAGGAGAAATGAAAGGGACAGGAGACACAAAGATGGCAGCAAGACAGGTGCCGATCAAGCTGCGACTTTATTTTTCAACCACACACTTATATATCATCGAGGCAGGGTATCGGGAGGGGGAAGGAGGGGGGGGCTTATCTTGTAGCTGCAATGCTAGTGCAAGTAAGGGAAAGGTTACAAGGCCTTAAGGCACAAGGTCACACAAGGTTGCGTTATCAGTACTATCAGGTCTGGCCTGTCCAGCCCTGTCTCTCAACTAAGAGGTCACATGCTGCGTGGTCCCCAACATATCCCCCTTTCTTATCAATTAAACAGAAATGGCTACCAGTTAGGCCAAGCGTGATGAGCGAGCAGTGCCTGTCTTAGGAATCGACCCGGGGCTCCATCACCTCTTACCCGTCATTGGATATCCTTGCCAGTCCCCAAGGATTCCTGTCTTAGGTGGGTGAGGTTCCGGGAAGGTGCCCGTCATTGGCTTACTGCTCATTTTATTGATAGGCCTGGGGCCCTTCCTGGGCTCCCGACTGGGACAGCGGCAGACCGAAGGGGAGAGTCAGTTGTTGGAGGGACCGTGACCTCACTGGCCAGACTTCACGGGCCAGAGAGAGAGATAACGTTTTCCATGGGATCTTCCATGGCCAGACTTTGGTAATGTATTTGAATTGGTCTGGCTGCTAAATTATCTACTTGTTGTCTGATAAAGGTCATCAGCCTATTGAGGAGACAAGGACCTATAGATAGCACAACAAGCAACCCAACAATGGGGCCTAAAAGCGGTAGCAAATAGGGAAGCAGTCCATTCCATCCAGTCCAAAAGGGATTTTCAGCCATGGCACGTCGACAACGCTCCAGATCTTCTTGACGTGTCTTGATTTTATCACAAACAATGCCGGACTTGTTAGCATAAAAACAGCATTTTTCCTGTAAAGCCAAGCAAATACCTCCCCGTTCAGCAGTAAGCAAGTCTAAGCCTCTACGATTTTGTAGAACCACTTCCGCTAGGGAATCAATTTGATCTTGAAGGTCCTGAATGGTGGTGGATAGGGTCTGCACATCATTAATAAGTTGTTGGGACAATTCTCTATATTTGTGGAACGCGATTCCTAGTCCTGTGGATCCTGTAACCATAGCTGAGGAAATTCCCAATGTGGCTAATAAAGGAATAAATTGAATAGCTCATTTTTGTCTCCCTGCAATATAATCAAGGGAGGGGATAGGAACAGGGGTATCTCCATTGATAATCTCTATATCAGGAAAAAGTATAGCATGCATGCAATTACCGGTCCAATTTGTTGGTAAAATGGTATAAGCTAAATTATCCCTACATACAAAAACGGTGGAATTAGGGGCATAAAGAGGGTAGTTTACTGTTACATTATTTGTACAGAAAGGAGCAAGGCCTACATCGATATCAAAGGGATTGTTGTTGGGAGGTTTATAAAGGCAAGTGATACTTTCCGTTGGGACAGGAAGAACAGGAAAGGGCTGCATAGGGGGGTGGCCCAAGAAGCTATTGAACTCAAGGGTATTATTAAGCGGTAGAAAAATGGCAAGAGGAAGGGGGGGGGGGTCCCTGGCGTAAACAGAGCCAGCAGTCTCTTGCAAGGTTTGGGGCAGAGAGATTAAGCAGTTTATGGGTGTTGGTAAGGATATCAATGGTATTGACATCCAAGTCTTTATTTCCTCTGGAATGAACTTTAGCCAGGGGGTGGTATTGGAGGGAAGGGTAAAGGTTTTCAAATACAGTTTCGAGTACCTTTTGTGTTTTTAATTTAGTAAGGGTATCCTGAGGGCCTCCACCGTCAGACACTCCCACAGGGGCTATAGGGTACCAGCAGGCTACTTGTCCCTTAGTGGGGCAGGAGGGGGAGCTGAAGCGTGAAGAGGACAACTCTCCTCCGAACGTTCCCTCATAATCTCCTGACATAACAGCAAACAATAAACGCTGATTTCCCTTGTTACAGGTTTGATACTGTGTATAACAGGAGGAGTGCACGGAGTAATGGATAGTTTTATTGCACTCTGATGGGCACTGATCCCCAGTGCGGTAAGAGTCTAGCTTAGGTTTGGGAACACAGAACCATCGGGAACCCGGGATGGTCAGATAAGCAGTTTTATCTCCGCAGTCTTGTGTAAAATGCGGCTTTTGAGCACGGCCACGGGTTCGTGGGAAGGATACTATTATGCCCCCTGAGCAGGTACAAGGGTGATGCTGTTGAAGGTGTTTTTGAATGCCCTGAGGGTTGTCAAGTCCTGCAAAGACTGGTGGAGCCCAATGGATGGTGTAGATTGCCATCATCAGGAGAGTAAGGCTGAGGGCCATTGTATTAGGGCCCTTTGGAGGGGTTAATCAGTGAGCCCTCAGGAAATGTAGCAGGGGAGGAGAGAATAGAGAGAAGATAAGATACTCAAATAGCAACAATGGCAACAATTCCAGCAATAATAAGGAGTCCTGTAATGAGTCCCAGTAGCATCCAGCCAGGTCTTTTCATTCCTGTGGGTATAAAGAAAAGGCGTTCTCAGGGCCAAGTACAGGCTCTGGAACAACATCATTATTTGTAGGAATTGGTGGATTAACTTGTTTAATTAATCGTTCAGGTAGCCATCTTGGTGCCGATTGTTTTTGGTCCAGGATGCAGGCTGAGCCACGTCCCCAAATGAGTACTGGATCTGGGCCGTGCCAGCTACTGGTGAGGGGGTCTCGCCACATTACCATAGGCGGAGCCGTATCAGGGGAAGGGTGCCAATGACGGTCTGCAGCTGAATGATTATTATTATCCAAGGTCAGGAAGTTTAGCACAAAGAGCGCATGATTCAATCGGTCGCGGGGAGAGGCAAAAGACAAGGAAGTGGCTTCAAGCCGAGTGAGCCAAGTTTTTAGTGTTTGATGGGCTCTTTCAACGATTCCCTGTCCCTGTGGATTGTAGGGAATTCCTGTAATGTGGTTAATATGGAGCGCCTCACAAAATTGTTTAAACTTAGTGCTGACATAAGCAGGACCATTGTCTGTCTTAATCTTAACAGGTTTTCCCAGTACAGAAAGAGCTGTGATAAGGTGCGAGATAACATCCTTAGCAGCTTCTCCTGTGTGGGGGGAGGCAAAGACAAAGCCACTATAGGTGTCTATAGAGACATGGAGATACTTTAGTTTGCCAAATTTTGGGAAGTGTGTGACATCTATTTGCCACAGTTGATTAGGGAGAAGACCACGCGGATTGACTCCCAAATGCGGTACAGGTTGGCTTGTAACACATGAGGGGCATTTTTTGACTATTTCATGAGCCTGTTCTCGTGAAATTTTACAAAACAAACGGAGAGATTGAGCATTTAAGTGATGCAACCTATGCAAGTTTTGAGCTTCCTGTACTGATCCCACAATTATGGGGAAGGTAAGCCTTGTAGCAGCATCTGTCTGGGCATTACCTTCTGAGTTCTGAGCTTTCTGCACTGATCCCACAGTTGTGGGGAAGGTAAGCCTTGTAGCAGCATCTGCCTGGGCATTACCTTCTGAGAGTGACCCTGGTAGGCTTGTGTGTGCCCTAATATGTCCCAAATAGAAGGGCTGTTGTCTTTCTCGTATTAGCTTTTAAATTTGTATAAACAAGGGCATAGCGTTGGAAGTTGTTTTAAGAAAAGGAGAAGTCTCAAGCAACGGAATGGAGTGAGCTACATATGCACTATCAGTATAAATATTTACAGCCTGACTGGAAAACTGTGTAAAGACTTGAAGTATGGCATACAGCTCAACCAACTGGGCCGACTGATAAGATGTTTTAAAAACGTGGGAACGGTTATCTGCCACGAAGGCAGCCATTCCATTGGAGGACCCATCTGTAAACACCGTAACAGCCTTTGGAATGGGGTTACTTTTTGTATTTTTTGGGAAAATAAAGGAATAGGATTGGGCAAACTGTAACACGGGGTCATCAGGGAGGTGATTGTCAATGACTCCCATAAATCCTGACATGGCTATTCCCCAGTCATCAGAAGTTTGAAGAAGGAACTGGGTCTGTTCTCGGGTATATGGCACTACTACAACATCGGGGTCTTTTCCGAAATATTGGCGGGAAAGGAAACGAGCCTTGATGATTATTGAAGCAACCTGAGACAAATATACTGCAATTACCTTAGATGAGGAAATGGGAAGATGAACCCAGAAAAGAGGTTGACCCTTTTTATTGGGCATGAGGGATTTTTGCCAAAAAACTCCAGTGGGCGTATGTGGTGTGGCTAAAACTACAAAAAGCAGGGGGAGAGTATAAGAAATCTGTGAAACAAACTGTTGGCTGATGGCTTGCGCTACTTGGTTTAATGCGTCTCCCGCAGCAGGGGTGAGCTTGCGGGGGGAAGAGGGATCTGGGACTCCTCGCAGAATGTCATTGAGGGGCAAAAGGACATTATTAGATATTTTTAAATAGGGCCTGAGCCATTGAATATCTCCTAGAAGTTTTTGAAAATCATTAAGGGTATGGAGGCAATCCAAGCGGAACTGGATGCGGGGCACAAAAACCAAATCCTGTTGTACTTTTAAACCTAAATAGGTAAAGGGGTCTTGTAACTGGACCTTATCAGGAGCAATTTGTAAACCAAGGGCAAGAAAGGCTTTAGAAAGTGCTGTAAAGCAATCTTGTAGGTCTGACTTGTTTTGAGCCGCCAGTAAAATGTCATCCATATAATGTAGAATATAAATGTGCGGCCAGTGTAAACGAACCGGGTCCACTGCCTGTGCTACAAACTTTTGACAAAGGGTGGGGCTATTGGCCATTCCCTGGGGCAAGACTTTCCAATGAAATCTTTGCATCGGTCCCTGGAAATTAACACGGGGGAGGCTAAAGGCAAAATAAGGACGGTCATCAGGGTGTAGAGGAATAGTGAAAAAGCAGTCTTTGAGATCTATAATTATTTTGTAATAACCATTTGGGATGGCCACGGGGATTGGGATGCCAGGTTGGAGGGCACCCATGGGTGCCATGACCTTATTAACGGCGCACAAATCCTGTAAAAGGCGCCATTTACCAGATTTTTTCTTTATGACAAAAATGGGCGTATTCCAGGGAGAATTGGAAGGCTCTAGGTGTCCAGCCGCGAGCTGCTCCTGTACAAGCGCTGTAGCGGCATTTAGCTTTTCTTGAGTAAGCGGCCACTGATCCACCCAAACAGGAGTTTGAGTATTCCATGTGATTTTATCTGCATGGGGTACAGGAAGGCCAGTGGCCGTTACTAAAAATCCAAATATCCGAGCCCATGTCTATCTGTTTTAGAGGGGGCTGTAATAGGTTGAGTTATGCCCTGTCTCATTTTTCCAAGTCCTGTGCCAGGCACATAATCCATGCGCAGCATTTGTTGTGTGACCACAGCATTAGGGCTGCACAGGATAACTTCCATTTGGGAGAGAATGTCACATCCCCACAGGTTAACAGGAAGGCCTGGTAATACAAAAGGAGTCACAGTGCCCTGATTGCCTTCCTTATCTTTCCAGCGTAATACCCTTGAGCTGACTTGGGGGTTATTGGACTGGCCTATACCTCGCAAATCGGTGAGAGATGCGGTCAGCGGCCAATGGGTGGGCCAATGATCTTGAGATATGACCGTGGCATCTGCCCCTGTGTCCAAAATGCCCTTGAAATCCTTTCCTTCAATAGTAAGGGTTAACACAGGCCTATTTTTTGTAATTGGCTGGACCCAATAAGCATCCGAGGAGCCCAAAGGGGTAATGCCTCGGGGCCTGGAAGAAATTGAGGATGTACTTCCAGTAATTAAAGGCAGAAGAACCAGTTGTGCTAGACGGGTGCCCTGTGGAACGGCAGCTACTCCACTGATAGCGGCTGCTAGGATTTTTATTTCCCCGGTAAAGTCACCGTCAATAATACCGGGAAAAACTTGAATGCCTTTAAGGGTGGCTGATGCTCGGCCAAGAATAAAAGCACAGGTACCCGAAGGCAAGGGGCCCCACACCCCTGTAGGGATAATTTGTGGGCCCTGGGTGGAATCTAATATTGTATCGGAGGCGGCACAGAGGTCCAGTCCTGCGCTACCGGGGGTTGCTCATTGGAGAGAAGCAATTGTTGAGGTATTTGCTGAGCCTGAGGCTGGGAAGGGACAAACCGTACTGCCCCAGGGTTTGTCCTTTGAGAAACTGGGGCCAGGGGCTGGCCCCTCTGGGAGTTTCCCGGCACACTAGGAGGGAGGGGTTGGCCTGAAGAATTAGTCTTTGACCTGCATTCATTTGCCCAGTGATAACCCCTATGACATCGGGGGCATGGGGTGGAGGGGAGCGGCCTACCTGGAGGAGATGGAGCCGCGCCTTGGGCCATGGGCCTGTTTGATAAGGCAGTTGGACATTCGCGGGCAAAATGTCTAGGCTGTTTACAGGCATAGCAAGTGGAGGTCCCCTTGGAGGGATTTTGCGTCAGTTTGAGTGCGGCCCCAATTGCCAAGCCCATGGCATGGGCCGATCCCACACCAGCGCAGAGCCTCACATAGTCTGAAAGATCACCCTTATGTTTATGAGGCCGAAGAATATCTTTACAAGCTGGGTTGGCATTTTCAAAGGCGAGGTGCGTAACAAATGCACTTCCATTTTCTCCTGGGCCAACTAGTCTCTCAGCTGCAACATTAAGGCGCGAGACAAAATCACTATAAGGCTCGTCGGGCCCCTGCTGAATCTTAGCCAAAGAGGTAGTGACTGCTCCCCTTTGAGGGAGCTTTCTCCAAGCCCCTAGTCTGGCAGTTTTAATTTGCGCCAGAAGTCCATCAGGGAACTGGGCTTGTGAATTGTTGGAATTATACGGGGCATCTCCCAAAAGTTTTTTGAGGGTCCAATTTTTAGATGAAGCTTTAGCAAAATTTTGTTGGGCTATTTCTTTACAAATTTGAACATAATCAGCCCTCCACAGGACATAGTCACCTCCGCTGAGAGCAGCTCTGGCGAGGAAGTCCCAATCATTAGGTGTAAGCCACCGGGCACTCTGGCTTTCCAATAAGGCCTGAGTATACGGGGCAGTGGGACCATACTGGGTGCAAGCAGTTTTAAGTTTTTCAATAAATCTGAGACTAAGTTTTTTATAGGGTGGCGGCTGTCCATTACCAGGTCCTTGATTGGGGACCTGATCTTCCTCCTCCGACCCAGGTTCCTCACTATCTTCCTCAGAGTGGTGGGGCGAATTCTCCTCAGCCTCATTTTCCCCATCAGCGGCAGGCTCAGAATGACCTCCGGCTTGCCTCCTGGTTACAGGGAAAGCTAGAAGGGGTTGGGTTTTGGACCTGACTTTACCTTGTTTAGGTTTTGGAAGGGGCTGCTCTAAGGCAAGGTGGCGGAGCTCCTCGTCAAGGGATTTTATTTCCTTAAGGAGCTGGATGTGCTCTCGTCTCTGTTGAAGTGACTGTCGCAAGGCCGACAAGTCAGACACAGGAGGGTTAAAGTCATAGAGAGCGGGGGCACAAATGGGAAGGTGCGGGTGAGTATTGTATGGCGGGGGATTTTTAACATTTTGGGGCCAATTGGAATTATGATAGTGCACGACCTCTTCCTCTGGGGCAGCTTCCTCATCTGAATCTAATTTGTCTCGGATGGCAGGATATAGTCGGCTCGCTTCGTTGGTAGGGGCTAAAGTGGACTCTTTAATTTTATTGTTGGGGTCATCATCAGTGGAGGGTATATCTAGAATGACAGATGGGCATTTAGATGCAGGTCGGGAGGATTGCTGTAACGTCTCCTCACCATCCCTTACTAGGGCATCAATAGTCTCATCTAGGTGACGGGTTTTTAGAATGTCATTAATCAGGTTCCAATATGAAAAAAATCATAATAGGCACTTTTGCAGGGCCAAAGATCTCATGAAAATCCTTTAAACAACTTCCAACTCTTTCCCACTTGATCTCGTCAATTGTTCCTTCCTTGGGGAACCAGGGACACAATCTTTCTACATACTCAAAAAATGCCTTTAGATCCTTATTTTTAACCCGAACTCCTCGTGTCTTGAGGGCCTCCCTGAGACCCGAAATGAACATTTCCCGTGACGATAATGCCTGTCCCATGGCTGTCACTTACCTTGCGCCGTCTTCACTCCGCAGCGTCGACCGATGCTAATGATCTCGGGTGGGCAGTTCCGAGCCGGTCGCACAATCACTTGGATCCAAGTTTTCCTCCTGGAAGGCAGTGTTCCTCCAATCTTACAGGCACTCGAACCCCAAGGGCCGCACTCGAGCCCCACGTTGGGCGCCAGTTGTCCCGTCCCGCGGGACAGCAACTGGGGCCGAGCACCTAGAAGGAGAAATGAAAGGGACAGGAGACACAAAGATGGCAGCAAGACAGGTGCCGATCAAGCTGCGACTTTATTTTTCAACCACACACTTATATATCATCGAGGCAGGGTATCGGGAGGGGGAAGGAGGGGGGGGCTTATCTTGTAGCTGCAATGCTAGTGCAAGTAAGGGAAAGGTTACAAGGCCTTAAGGCACAAGGTCACACAAGGTTGCGTTATCAGTACTATCAGGTCTGGCCTGTCCAGCCCTGTCTCTCAACTAAGAGGTCACATGCTGCGTGGTCCCCAACAGCCATGAAAATGGACAAAATCTCACTTTTGATAGTTATATTTTCAAAAACTTATTGAATTCTTGAGTTGTTCAGAAATTTCTTTTTTTTTAACTTTCATTTAATGAATATAATTTTCCAAAGTACAGCTTATGGATTACAATGGCTTCCCCCACATAACGTCCCTCCCACCCGCAACCCTCCCCTTTCCCACTCCCTCTCCCCTTCCATTCACATCATGATTCATTTTCGATTCTCTTTATATACAGATCAGTTTAGCATACATTAAGTAAAGATTTCAACAGTTTGCTCCCACACAGAAACATAAAGTGAAAAATACTGTTTGAGTACTAGTTATAGCATTAAATCTCAATGTACAGCACACTAAGGACAGAGATCCTACATGAGGAGTAAGTGCACAGTGACTCCTGTTGTTGACTTTACCAATTGACACTCTCATTTATGGCCTCAGTAATCACCCTAGGCTCTTGTCATCAGCTGCCAAGGCTATGGAAGCTCCTTGAGTTCATTGACTCTGATCATATTTAGACAAGGCCATGGTCAAAGTGGAAGTTCTCTCCTCCCTTCCTCCCTTCTGAGAAAGGTACCTCCTTCTTTGATGACCCATTCTTTCTACTGGGATCTCACTCGTGGAGATCTTTCATTTAGGTTTTTTTTTTTTTCTTTTTCCCAGAGTGTCTTGGCTTTCCATGCTTGAAATACTCTCATGGGCTTTTCAGCCGGATCTGCATGCCTAAAGGGCTGATTCTGAGGCCAGAGTGCTATTTAGGACATCTGCCATTCTGTGGGTCTGCTGTGTATCTCACTTCCCATGTTGGATCCTTGTCTCCCTTTTTGATTCTATCAGCTAGTATTTGCAGACACTATTCTTGTTTATGTGATCCCTTTGGTTCTTAGTCCTATCATTATGATCAATTGTGAACAGAAATTGATCACTGGGACTAGTGAGATGGCATTGGTCCATGCCACCTTGATGGGATTGAATTGGAATCCCCTGGTATGTTTCTAACTCTACCATTTGAGGTACGTCAGCTTGAGCATGTCCCGAATTGCACATCTCTTCCCTCTCTTATTCCCACTCTTATATTTAACCGCAATCACTTTACAGTTAAGTTTCAGCAGTTAAGAATAATTGTGTCTTGAAGTTGTTCAGATATTTCTTAGCTTATCTATTCCAAACTGCTAATTTTGGAGAAACTTCAGTTAGCTATTTAAAATAACAACTCTAGATAATTACAGTACCTGGTTATGAATGAAATCCTTCAATTCCCAGTCCCATAAAAATACCATTTTAAAAAATTACCTGAAAATTTATTAAAGTTCATTAATTAAGTGATAACTATGTTACTATTCATATACCAGTGGAAAAATTAGTTTCAGAAAAATGATTCTTCAAAAATTTTAAATATTAGTGTTTTGTACCTTATCCTTTTTCTTTCTTCCTCAACTTCTCTCTGTCTTTCACTGAGCTTTCTTATTGACTCTCTGGATCACTGTCTCCCACAGTTTTAAGACTGTTAACACTGATTCAGTAGTTTCTCTGGTCAGGGGTCCCTCAATCATTGAGATTTGGGTAAAATAAGGAAATAACACTGAGCAAAGACATACATTAACAGCAACCAGTGCATATTTATGAAACCTGATTAAAGCTGCTCTAAGGATCTACAACACTGGAATTCTACAGATATTGACACAGATTTTCTTTCTTTCATAAATTGAAAAATGTGTCTATATTAATTTTAAATGTTCCAGCCCCTGGTTTACTCTCTCTCTCTCTCTCTCTTTTTTTTTTTTTTTTTTTTTTTTTTACAGGCAGAGTGGACAGTGAGAGAGAGAGAGAGAGACAGAGAGAAAGGTCTTCCTTTTTCCTTTGGTTCACTCTCCAATGGCCGCCGTGGCTGGCGCGCTGCGGCCGGCGCATAGCGCTGATCCGATGGCAGGAGCCAGGTGCTTCTCCTGGTCTCCCAGGGGGTGCAGGGCCCAAGCACTTGGGCCATCCTCCACTGCACTCCCTGGCCACAGCAGATTGCTGGCCTGGAAGAGGGGCAACTGGGACAGAATCCGACACCCCGACTGTCGCTCCCCCTCTTCGTGGAGGAACAACACCGGACCCTGTGCTGTTCTTTTGTCTGCTCGGCCCTTCCCGGGTTTGCTTCTGGTCCTTTCTGGGTTGGCTGGCAACCCCTGCACTTCCGTGGAGGGGTGGTTCCCCTGCCACTTTCCCCACTTCCGCGGGGAACGGCACACCGCCAGCCGGCTCTCTCGGGGGCTGCTCAGATGTTATCCGGATGTTCCTGGTGCATGTTGTCTCTCTCCTCCTTTATAGCCCTCTTCCACCAATCCCAACTCTGCTACCCACACGCCGAGCATGCTGCTCTCCTCCAATCAGGAGCAGCTCCTTCAGTTTATTGGTCGAACTGGAGGCAGCTGCGTAGAAGCTGTTTCCTCCTCTCCCAACGCCATATTGTGGGAGAGCAGATGCATAGAATAAGTCTTAATTCCAGTAACTTAGTCTAGTCTGAGTTGCTCCCCACACCAACCAGGACTAGAACCCGGTGTGCTGGCGCCGCAAGGCGGAGGATTAGCCTATTGAGCCACGGCGCCAGCTGGTTTACTCTCTAAAATGACAACACACAGGGCTGGGCCAGGCTGATACCTGGAGCTTGGAACTCCATCTGGGGCTCCCCTGTGGATGATAGGGAGCACAGGCACTTGGGCCATTTTCCACTGCTTTCTGGGTTGCATTAGCAGGGAGCTGGATAGAAAATGTAGTCAGGACTCAAACCAGTGCTCACGTGGCATATCAAAGTCACAGGCAGTAGCTTAACCTGCTGCACTGCATTGCAGCTCCTACTAATTGAATTTAAATGAATCCAAACATGTGTGATTTTGCTCTCTTATTTCAGGCTTATCAGTGAAGGAAAATCCAAATATTTATGTTTTGACTTATGTGAGACTTTTATCTGATTTCATCTACCAGACTACATTCTTCTTGTGGTAACTCTTTGAATCTATCATCACTAAATAAATCAAATTTGAAATAGCTATTATAAAGGCTTTATATGAAAAAATAGAGGCAAAGTTAATGAAATTATTTACATTAATTTTGAAGATTTTGTGGAGCAGGCATTTGATTTATAGTTAAGACTGTGGTTAAGACCCTCAAGTCTTATGCATGGGAAACTCAGATTGAGTTCCTGACTTGGCCATGGCAGGCACTGGGGTAGTTAAAAAGCAAATAGGAACTCCCTCTCTACCAATTTCTCTCTCTCTGCCTCTCAAACAAAATTAACTTTAAAAGAATGTTTTCTAGTCAGTATGTATTTTCTGTTCTTAGTGCAGTCTAAAAGTTTCCTTGTAGCTTTTTGTACTGATTATATCCTGCAGTAATTATACTGAATACTGTTGAATTAATCACTATATATCAGAAAACAGATTATTGTATGAACAATATTCACTGTTTTATAGGGACCTCACAATTTTAAACTAAAACATTAGTAAAAAACTCTTATTATGAAGTTTGAATTGTCCTTTAAATTCATCTGCACAATATGCACATAGATTCATTGACTTCAGATGTAATTAGAAGGCATATAATTAATGCAATGGTTCTGAATGTTTATCAAATTACCACCAATCATCACAGTTTCTTGATAATGCTCAGAAGCATGGTGTATGGACATCAATAAAATGCTAATTATGAATTACTAATTGAAGTGACTCCATAAGTCTTAAAAAACAGCACCTCTGTTGAAATTGTTAGTTTTATTGACTTAATTATTGAAAGATGAGTTCTTTCAGGCTTGAAATTTTGAACTGACATATTAAATTACTTCTACTCTTACAATTAATGCTGTTTTTCTGTACATCGGAACCACAAACAGAAAGATACTGAGGAGAATGGGTCATACAAATTAACACAGGCTTGCTTATGAGATACCATGAAGGGAGTGAAGTACTCAAACTTCTCTACACAATTTTTGTTTTAGCAGTTAAATTAGATAAAAACAAAACACCAGGAAAAAAAAATAGAAGAACAATCTCTCAAGAACCCCAAGGCAAACACTTGTTATATTATATGGATATAAATGCACACAAAATTTATGAAAACTAACAATGAAGACCACCACTGGTTACCTAATGGCATTGTTTCACTGTTACAATCAATCTGCTATCTCTCAGCTGCAACTCCCCTGTTATTCATCAGCTAGGTGATTATTTTGTAGTAAGTATTTTTGCATTGTAAACTCCAGAAGGATAATCTTTCAATCAATTCAAATATGCAATTAAGAAAGAAATCAAAATAATTAATTTCAGAAATCTTTAGACTAAAACTTGGTACAGAGACACAGGCAAGCCCAAATTGTTTCCAACTTTGAAATGATACTTACAGTTGAAAACACATGTTAATTATTTATGCATATTAAAATTAATGTCAATATTTTTCATGTTCTGGGGAGTGGAGGACATCTGCAAAGGAAGCTATTGACAGTGGTAAAGGACAGCTTCTCTTTGATATTCAGGAACTCCGCTCTCTTCAGGAGTGATTTAACTCCTGCAGATTCCAGTTAAGAGAATGAAAGACAGTGGGGAAAAACAAAAAGAAAACAAGCAATAAAAAGCAATTTCACTGCTGAACACCCTTTTGGATTTCTTCTTTGAAATTTCATCACTATCAAATTTAAGTAAGTATTTTCAAGATCTTGTATAGCCTTAAAGCAATGTCTCAATTTTTTTGAAAGTACCAAGACCTGGCTCTTCATCTATATAGATCTCACATTACAATAAAGCTGCTTTATTTGTTTCCAGCTTGTGTGATAAAATCAGTCTAAGAATAATAATTTTGTGCAAATGGAATTTGTATGGAAAATAGAATAAAAAGCAAGTTTATTTACTTGAAAATATTTTTAAATCAATACAGTGTTTCTCAAAATATGCATTCTCTATGATCTTTTTAAAGTCCCTAATATTTCAGATTGATGTAAGCTTGTCCTAAAATTAAAATTGTTAAAATGCCATATCATAACACTTCACTGCAAACTTTCTGAGGCAATTATATATTTTGTTCATAATTAATACCAGCAAGTATCACTTCTAAAAGCATAAAATACTTCAACTTCTAAAATATTATACATTATTGGAAATCTCTATTGGCCTATTTGCTAGTTTATTATCTCTTTTGCTGCATCAACTTGGGAAAGAAAGGGACGTTTATCCCATGCGAATACCCCAAGAACGATTGATCCCATCATCCTCTCCTTACTTTTTTCTATCCTTAATTCAAAGGAACCAAAATAATAAGCACATACTGTTGGTGTGAGCAAACATCAAAGTGCCAGAACATTGACTCCCATGGTTCTGTCAACGTGCATCTTCCTTTACTATTCCTTGAGTTTCCAAGATTCCAGTTATTGTTCCTTTTGACATTTTTTCACTTTACTAAAATTATTTGTTTCAACTGGATATAATGAGATTGATGTGAATATAATTTAGTAAAGTTTATCTACCACAATAAATATAAGCTATTAAAATGTTAGTTGGCCAGGAATCCCATCTTACCTTAGGGAATCCAACCATACTCGTATTTGCAGATCCAAAAAAGACACAAAAAGAGAATTGACACTTATTTCTAACAGCTGCAACTGCTAGAGTCTTTTAGAATATTTTGCCCAAAGTGGAAAATTATGATTTTTTAAGGTTGCTGAAGCACAGCTACTATAAAAGTACTTTCCAGGAAGTCCCAATTATGCTATTACTTTATTCTAGAAAAATTTTGGTTCTCCTCTCACAGGGCAAATTAAGATGCATGGAATTTGCAGGAACAGCTTTAAGATTCCCCTCATCTTGATTAAATTTTAAATATATTTCTTCATTTCTCTAAGTATTTTACCTTCCATTCACCCTTAAATAGATGTTCTAAATACAGAGGTTCTTGACTTCTTTCTAACATAGTTTTCATACAAAGTACATGTAACCTGATACAGAACAAGACATTACATGCAACTAACAGCAATCGCAAACTAAATGTATAGCTCAGTGCATTTACACGCCCTATATAAAAGATAAAGCTAACATCTCTCAGTACTTTTCCACTAGCTCATCCCTCCTCCCCCCAAAAATCAGTACCATCTTTTGTGACAGCAGCGTTTATTTCAGACTTAGTCATGGCCCCTCTCTTTTATGGAAATAGTCTTGAGTAAACTCATTTTTTACTACTTAACATTAATACAGGTTTCTTAGTTTTGAACAAAGGTGTTGATGTTAATGTACATGTTTTATGCAATGTTTGAATTAGAATGTACAATGTGAGAATTTGAGTAACATTTTGTCTGTGATCATTTCAGTAAACAGGAGCAATGAAAACCTCATTGGTAGAATGTGAACTCATTCCAACAGAAAAATCTAAAGTTTTATTATTGCTGCTATTAAAAATTAAATTAAAATTAAAAATACTGAAAATACAGTAAAATATATATTGGAGAAGGTTCAGAAACTATGCAATATAAAAATTAATAGAAATAATCTGCATTAAGTTCCCATGGGACATTTGGACTTAATGAAATTGAAGCTATAACAATGAACATATCCAGATAGAATGACCTGGTTTTATTTCTTATTAGTTAATCTTTTTGGTTAATGTAAATTAATATATAGTATCAACCTTGACCTGTGCTGTATTGTTCAAACTAAGGCAGCAGTATACTAAATGTTTTTGAAGTTAGACACTCGTGCAATGTGTATTTTGTCAAACCAGCATACATTTATGAAACTGTCTTGCCAGGCCTACCCTCTATAGCATTTACAAAATAGATTTGCCTCTAAGATTCCTTTTCGTCTTTTTAACACAGGGGTGAAATTGGAAAAGACCCCTAAAATTTACACTAAAATGTGGCCCCTTAAAGTTCCCCAGAAGTGCTATCTGGGGTGCCACATATGCTACTGGAATTTGGGGTGCCATACGATTTCTCCATGTGCTTAATAATAAACCCCCAATATTAGTAAGCCCAAGAGGATCCTTGCCTAGTATTTAGAGAAGAATTCTAAATACTGACACAGATAAACAAGGCAGCATGGTACGTTTTAACCTTTTATTTAGTGAGAAAGATGCATAAGAGAGTGAGAGCTTATTTAAGAGAGAGAGGTAAATAGGGGTTCATACCGAGCACCAGGAACCAGCCACGTGGAAGAGCATCTAGGCCTGTACTTGGGCCAGGAAGCCTGTAGCACATGGCCCAAAGACCATGCACCCTGGAGGCACGGGGCTACAGCAAGCCCCCTCCTGACAAGAGGCCGGGAAGAAGAACCTGACGGGCCACACCATGTCCTGGCTTTTAACCCAATTCCAAAGGGAAGTGGTTAATTAGGCTGGTGGGCACCCAGGTGTGGCCAGGAAGGGGAATGAGGCCACACAGGGGCGTGGCAAAGGCATCAGGTAGGGGCATGGGGTCATACAAGAGTGTGGCGAAGGCATGGTCTTCCAGTTCACAAGTCTAATCAATTTTAGTCTTTATGCCTGCCTACTTCAGGGATATGTTGTAATATGGTATTAATATTAATAAAAGTTTGGGCTTGATTTTCTATGCCAATATGATAGAAATGCTCAATGTAAGAGAAAGAATTTCTATTATGTATGCCTACATTTGTATTTGTACGTGTACGTGTGTTCTATTTACAATGGTATCTCAAACTCCTGGATTAATAAGAACATTAAATTATAATTCATGTATAGTATTATAAAATATTTTTCTATTGACTACACTATGTTCTTGGATGAATAAAACCATTTTTCTAGCATAATTAAATTCATTTATCTTATTGTTACAATGGACCACATGAATTTGAGCTTATTGCAACAAAATGCTATTCCCTTAAGAAATCTTCACGTGATGATTATTTCCAAAGTAAATGTCAAATATCCCTTCATGGAAACTCAGCAAAGAATTGGAATAAAATATTAATGAGCAAATTTCAAGGGAAGTACACACTAAAATCTTCCATAAACAAAATATAATCAAATATCAGACTAGAAAGTCTGTCTCCATTGCTTGCTCTTAACTATATTGTTTACAAGACATCAATAAGAAAATGGCCTTTCCTTCAAAAAGCTCACAAATCAGTTGGAGATGAAAATAGTGCCCATTACAAAACATGGAGGTAAAGAATTAGGGCCCATTCACACCTTAGCAAGTATTATAGCAAATTAACAGCAATGATAATATGAAGACTAACAGTTTGTGAGTAGCTTAGCACATTTCATCTATACTAAAAGCTATATGAAATTTACAGAAAAAAAATGGAGAACATTAATTTGCTCAAGTCATATTTGTATTAAGTGCTAAAGGAATTTAACAGATTTTGCATATTTTGATGTAAGAGGAGAGTAAAAGAGAGAGACAGCATGCGCAAAAGACAGAAAGGGAGAGAGAGAGAGAGAGAGAGAGAGAGAGAGAGAAACAGAGAGACATATCTGGCTATTCCAGACTAAAAAGCCAGGAGCTGGGAACTCAATGAATTACAGGAATCCAATTATTTGAGTCATCACTACTGCCTCCCAGAGACTACATCAGCAGGAAGCTGGAATGTGGAGCCAGAGACAGGACTTGAAACTAAGTACTCCAATGTGGAATGCATTTGTCTATATGTGTCTTTTTATTTATTTTTATTGTTCACTTTAAATTTACATAACAAACTTGCCAGGTAGTCATACCACATTCCACATCTCTCAGCTCATTTCCCTTTGTAACATCTCACATTAGTCCATTTGTCACAATTAATGAACCACACTCAGCTTCCCCTTATGTTTTAAGATTTATTTATTTTTAAGGCAGAGTTACAAAGAAAGGGAGAGAGAGACAGAAAGAGAGAGCTCTTCTATCCGCTGGTTCACCTCCCAAAATCGGTGCAAAGGTCAGAGGTGGGCCTCTCCAAAGCCAGGAGCCAGTTGCTTCTTCTGGTCAAACACATGGGTACACGGAGCCACATAACTGGAGCATGCTCTGCTGCTTTCCCAGGCACATTAGCAGGGAAATGGAGTGGAAGTGGAGTAGCCAGAACTCCAACCAGCGCCCAAATGGGTTGCCTACATTGTAGGTGGAAACTTGACCTGCTGTGCCACAATGCCAGGACCTAACCCATATTTTTTTTAATTCAAATCCTTCTACCTATCCAACCCCTTTCTACCTCCAGTAATCAATATTCTGTGTTTAGATTTAGGTTCTTTTTAATTTGTTATTTTAGCTCCCCTATATAAGGGAGAACATGTAATATTTGTCTGTGTCTGGCTTATTTCACTTACTGTGATGTCCTCTGGTACTATTGATTTTGCTATCAAGGGCAGGATTACATTCTTTGTAGAGCTGAATACTATTCCAGTGTACACATTTAACACATTTTTATCTGTTCATATGATAATGAAAAACTTGGTTGATTCTGTATTTTGGCTAGCCCAACAGTGCTGTTAGAAGTATGATGGAACAGACATTTCTTTGATATACTGAGTTCTCATATTTTGGATGTATACTGGTAGTTTGATTGCTAAGGCAAAGGATCCAAATCATTCTCAAAGGAAAAAACATAAATGGCCAAGAAATGTATAAAAAAATGCTAAACATCACTAGCTATGAGGGAAATGCAAATCAAAACCACAATATTACCTTACCTCTCTCTGAATTGTTATTTTCAAAAACACAGAGAATATCAATTCTAGTGAGGATGCGAAGAAAGGGGAACTTATACATAGGTGGTGAAAATGTAAATGAGTATAGCCATTTTGTAACCAGTATCTTAACTGATAGGCCAAGCACCTGCCTATGTTGATTTTCTGTTTGCATGTTTGCTTGTTTTTTATTATATAATTTTTATCTCAGCTAGAGAAAATTTTCTATGGCACTTTCTTTTTTTCCAAAGAAGTTCAGATTTTGATGGAAAACACTCATATCAAATTTTTTAAAGTATTATTGATAATGAGGAAAAACAAGAATTCAGAAACATTGAATGCTTTGGAAAATAGCTATGATCAAAATAAAAGGACCTGAATTTCCTCTTAAAAGTCCTTCCACCAAGAGAGGGAGGAAGAAGAGGGGTTGGAAATATGGGTGGGAGGGTGGGTATGGTAGGAAGAATCACCATGTTCCTAAAGTTGTAATTATGAAGTGTATGAAGTTTGTAACTGTAAAGCTGTATAGTTTTGCCTACATTCCTATGTACTTACTTCTAAGGATACAGTTTGAAAACTTGCCATGGGACTTCAAATCCCTTAACCTGGGTGGTAAAAAATACCACCTTAAGTGTTAAAGTGATCATATGGATAGGATTAAGGGTCTAGATATAATACTAGATAAAATTAAAAAGGAGGAATGTGAGAAGCAGTCCATACAACAGATTCATAGAGTGACAATCGCTTTAAATAGCACTCTGACCTCAGAATCAGCCCTTAAGGTACTCTAGTCTAGCTGAAAAGTCCACAAGAGCATTTCAGGCATGGAAAACCATGACACTGTGACAAAAAATGCTCTACATGAAAGACCTTGGTGGGTGAGAACCCAGTGGTCATCAAAGAAGGAGATGTTTTCTCTGAAGGAAGGCGGCAACTTCCATTTTGCTTACGGCCTTGTCAAAATACTGACAATTATTTTGTGGACTCAAAAGGTTTCCATAGCCTAGACAGCTCATGTCAAGAGCTTTGGATAACCACTGACATCATACGTAAGAGTGTTAATTGTTAAATTAGCAAGAGTTACTGGGTACTAACTTCCCATGCAGGACCTGTGTCCTCAAAGAGTTAATACAACTCTTATAATTATGTCTAAGTTCTCAAAAAGATGTATTACTATCGGGTGCTTCTTTAAAATTAATTAAGTTGCTAACAAAAAGTAAAATTAACTTCAATATACAGTGACTTTGAACAGCCTTGTCTTGACTGATGAGGAACAGGTTTTTTGTTTTGTTTTGTTTCGTTTTTTGGTTTTGGGGTTTTCTCCCATATAAATTGTTGAATTCTTATTATAGAGTTGGTCTTTTGTGGATAAAGTTAAGTGAGAATGAATCTTAGTGGAGAATGGGACCGGGAATGGGAGAGGGAGGGGGTGGGATGGGACAGTGGCAGGGGGAGGGCAGGTATTATGGAAAGAATCACTATTTCTAAAGTTGTACTTATGAAATGCATGAAGTCTGTATTCCTTAAATAAAAAGTTTCTTTGGAGGGAAAAAAAGTAAATTTAAAAAAAGAAAAAAAAACAGTCTTCCCACATAAACAAATACACACACTCACACAGTGCACATATCACAACACAGACAAACACAATTTGAATTCATATAGTTCTTCATTGAGGGAATGAGTTATGCCTTTATTTTTAACATTATTTTAAATCAATTTTAATACTCAGAACCTAACAATGGTATATGTTCTGACTTCAAAAAAGTAAAAACTAAGTAAATTTAATAAATACTAAGATAGTCTCAGAAATCAACATGTTTTGTGTTTATGACATTGGGGTCATGTACTGTTTCCCTACTGTTTTTTTTTTATTTTTTTGACAGGCAGAGTGGATAGTGAGAGAGAGAGAGACAGAGAGAAAGGTCTTCCTTATTCCGTTGGTTCACCCCCAATGGCCACTGCGGCCAGCACGCTGCGGCCAGCACACCGTGCTGATCCAAAGCCAGGAGCCAGGTGTTTCTCCTGGTCTCCCATGCTCGTGCAGGGCCCTAAGACTTGGGCCATCCTCCACTGCACTCCTGGGCCACAGCAGAGAGCTGGACTGGAAGAGGAACAACCAGGACAGAATCCGGCGCCCCGATCGGGACTAGAACCCGAGGTGCCAGAGCCATAGGTGAAGGATTAGCCTAGTGAGCCGCAGCGCTGGCCCCCCTAGTGGTTTTTGAATTGACTTCAAAAATATAATAATATTGTATTCAATGATAATATCTTCAGTATACAAGTTTTTAACTTGATCTTACACATTTTAATTCTCTATTTGTAGATGTTGCTACATTATGTAATTTGCTAAAGGAGTTACCATGAGAATTTAGTATAGATTTTTTTTTCCTTGTCAATATTGTTCTAGGCGAAGTACTTTCAGGCCAGCTTATGGTAGCTGTCTTCCTTCAATTAGAAGACATCCACAACAGCTGCATTTTGAATGGCATGTTCCATAGTGCCAAGACATGCTTTTATATCTTAAAGAGAAGTTATAGCTTCTCCTTTGATATTATTTATTAAATCACTTTTTTTGGATGTTACAGGTATTCTAAAGGCACAGACTTTGATGCACTATATAAGAGCTGACCTCTCAGAATTGAAGATTTCTTTTGAACCAGCACAGTTTGAAAGAGCAAAGCAACATAACTTCAGTCAGAACTGTTGGATATGGAGTTAATAGTTTTCCTTTTAGAGGTGCAGATCTGAAAATCCTAAAAAAAAATTAACTGAATGTCTGACTGTGTTATTTTCTATTTATTTTACTCTAATGCAACAGAATTAAAAGCATATTTATTTTCTCCTCTTTTAGGTTACATCAAACAAACATGATTAAGCGCACATATCTAGAAGATTTTTGAGCAAACATATTTCAACAAAACCTAAACTAAACATCTTGTTTTAAAGTATATGTACATAGTAAACTGACATCAGCATATGATTGAGCCTAAAGGTAATCTATACAATTTTGTCTGTGTTTTACTTTGAAATGTTCACTTTAAAATAATTCTTGTCCTCTATCTCTCCCCACCCAATAAATAGTATCATTTTTCCTTTATACAAAAGAAGAACATACACAGAGATTTCTGTATTATAAAATATGTTACTACATGTCAGGTTCACCACACCAGAGAGCAATTAGCAGCTGTCTTTGAAATGCTGACTGTAATTAAATTTCATTTTCAAATATATTCCACTGCTATTTTTGTTGTCAAGTCTCTCCTTACTTTATGTCAATGACAAGCATCAGAATGGCCAAAATGTTAAACATTTGTGTAGCTTTTGCAAAAAAAAAATTATTAAACAAAGTGACAATACTTAGAAATTTAAGTCAAAAATGGAAGAAGATGAAAGAACAAATCAAGAACTCCACATGAAATGTCTAGTGTGATGTTTTAATGGGAAGCAGTAAATGACAGGCTCATACCTTACTAAAATGTATATTTGCTGTACACAAGATACAATTAGGTAACTGTATTGTTTTATTTATTTTCCTGGTTGGAAATTTTGAACATAACATGTTGAAAAATATCTGAAAATATACACTCCCATTTTACAGGTAAATTTCAATATCCTTTCACACAGGGTTGTTTTTTACATATCGAATACAAGCTATTCTAACCTTCTTTATTTCTTACTGCTTATTCTTCATGTTCATGACCAATTATGCCCTATACTCAGAAAACATGACTTAAAAGTCTTCAAGGTTTTCATATATATTCAGAACATGAGTTCACTCTGGTTAGAAAGACAGTTTGAAACCTCAATTGCATTGACAATAAGTTATCTATCCTATTTTTGATGCTCCATTATTCAATATTTGAACAGTTGCAGATGCATGTGGAATAAAAATCAAATGCACTAGTGTCTAGAGCAATGTGCTCTATCCCCTTCTTCTAAAACCCAGTCTGCAGGTTCTAATATCAGAGACACCTTTCATTACCAGTTTCTATTTTGTATGATTTATAAAATATACAAATATCTAAGTATGTTCTTATTTTATCTGTTTTTTAACCTAGTTTAGATAAAACTTATTAGTAGTATAAAGAAAGTTATTTTGTTCATTCAATTTAAGGGAAACCTAGTATTATACTGAAAGGATTAACTTTAATATGTCCAATCTTTTCAGGTAAACATTTTGATATTTTCCCCAAATCCTTTCCTTTTACAGGCAAGACTTCAATTGTTATCTAATTCAGTTTAGATCCTACCTGAAGCACAACCTGATAAAAGGACTATGGCATAAATAATTTATTTGGTAGTGATTTCAGAAAAGCATGAAAGAGATTGTGGATAAGAAACAAGGCAAAGAGAGAGTCTAACAGAGAGTGCATTTTTAAGACCCTAACACTGTGGAAAAGTGGAGCTCAGTGTTTGTGGGTTCTCTGACAGACAGTGTAGAACATGCCTTCAAGTTACGGCAACTCAGGGGCCAGGAAGCTAAGGCATTTATGCAACAACATTACCTCTGGTTCATCATTGATTAAAAGTTGCCTGCAGGGCACTTATCTTTCCCATAGTTTTAGATTTCTCTGTGCACATTCTGAGCTTGTTCTTATAGCCAGAAAAAGAAATCCTCAGACATGTTTGTCTTCTTTTTGTAACGAAGTGAAGAAAATATGAATAGGATATTGAAACTTTCTTTTACAACATTGGTATTGTTTTATTGCTATGTTTTTATTGTACAAATATTAGGACATATGATTTACAGCTCTGCAAATGACCCTCTATTATTACACCAGTAGTGAGTAATTCTTTCACAAACATTTTTTCAACCACACAATCTCAATATTCTTCAAATTTGGTAATCCAATAGCTTGAACACATAGTATGTTACTTTAGATTTAATTTTAATAATTTCATTAATGGTAAGATCAAGCATTTTTTTCTTAAAATTGAACCATTTTATTTCCTTTTTTGTGAACTATTTACATATAAAAGTAGGCAATTAGAAAGCTAATTGTCAGATCTCTTTGTAATTTTTACAAGCTTATTATACATTGAAAAGCAAAATGATTCTATACAAGTAAATTACAATTAGCAAACAAATTTGAGTGTTTTAGTTTTAGGTATTTGATACTATGCAGAAAAATAGCATGGATTTTCAAAAGTTACTTAGCTCCTGGATATTATTATGCTTAGAAGAGAGCCAGACAAATGGATAGTATAGAAATTCCTATCAATTTTTATTAATTGAAGTACCTTGCATTAATTTTGTATCACACTAAGATGTTTTCTACACCCTAACTTTTAGTATTAAGAATATTTGGCAATTTAACAACGTGTTAATGTCATACTAAAATACATAACAACAGTGATGAAGCATAATTATCATTGAAGAACAACTCAACCTAACTGAAGAGAGGATGTAGGAAGGGATGTGCCTGACAATCCCACAGAAAAACATGAAAACCTGTAAGAATTCAACCAAGGTTTGGGAGCTGAAGATTTAACTCATTTAAGGAAAGTAAATATAGCATTCTTATTTCTAAGAATTGTGTGAGCATACTACACCAATAAGTATGTTGAGCTTCACAAAGTCAGGTGAACATCTGTTACATACACTGATGAATGATAATGAATTCTGAAGGTCTTGATTATATTAATGTTTTGGAAATGTGGCAGTCATTGGAGATTCTGGAATCAGACAGGAGAAAATTGATTAAATGTTTCCACAAATTAGCAGGAATGTTTGTAATTTGTATTGAAAAGAGTTCAATAGGAAATAGAGAGACAAAATAAAATCTTCACTATATAAGGCAAAAATAAACACTTAAACAGTTTATAAATTCAAGAAGACCTGTAATATGCATATGAAACAGTAATCCAGATTCCTTCTGAGAAATAAGACCTAGAGACATCAGAGAAGCCATATCCTGATATTATTGCATAGTTATTAGGTTTATATTTTCTGGTCAAATAACTTAAGGATTATTCTAGGCATGCAACCACAGAATGTTGAAGTATTAAATATATAGTTTTTCAGTATTTGATTATCCCCTAACTCACTGAAACTATACAAAACTAATAAAATTAATATACAAACTTAGATTTATTACCTGATGTTGGTATATTTTTGCAGATGAAAAACACATCTTGTGAAATTTTATAAAGTTGATTTTGAGAAGTATCATTATCCATTGTAATTTTGCCACTGTAATATTTAATCTGAAATAGGATTCTAAGATAATTTTAGTAACAACTTTCTCATTAAAGAATTAAATATTTACTCAAGTGTAACATTAATGAAATTTCTTTGCTCTTCCTCTGAAGAAAGAAATGCAACCATACTGGGCCAAATCAAATGAATGAACATCTCCTTTCCTATACTGAAGGAACTGTAACCTCTATTTCCTCTTGCTTTAATACAATATCATGGAGAAGTGATTTCCATGCATCTTGGTTTGCTGTCTCATTAATTCCAATTTTTATTTGATGAATTTCTAGACACTGGTACATCTGTTCCTGTAACCAATGCCACACTCACTCTCTTTGGCTTGCAACTGGCATTAGCCACTTGAAACTTTATACCAGATGACTTTTGAATGCTCAAGGAAACACATCAATTCATCAGAACTGCAGCAACCGGATAATCATCATCAATTTTTTCTTTATGAAAAAGTAGTAGGTTTGGTAACAAAGTGACTATGAAAGGCCATGGACAAAGATATGCAGCTTGTTTTGCCCAGCCAACTTAATGATTTGCCTTAGATTACTTGTCACAGGATTCAGAGACAGTGTTTAAAATAACATTGATTTTATTATAATATTGAATGTGCCCTCAGAAGCAACTAAAATTGATGTAATTTGTTTTATTATATTTGAAATTTTGAGCATATTTTCTTATTTCTATATAATTATGTTGAATCAAAAATATTACTTAAATAATTGGAAATGGGAGTTGTAGAAAGTTAGTATGATATTGCACAGAATCCAATAAATTTGACAGAAATCTCACGCTGCAAAGATTGCTAACTAACTCTGCAATTGATTTGCTCTTCACTCTGGACACACTGACTATATTTTCAATCAGTTCTTGTAGGTAAGAGGAGCAATGTGATTAATTTCTAGGCAATGGAAGGAAATATTGCAAGATACACACTAATGAACTTTCTAAAAGTATCATTCACTCACCTCTCCCATTTTGTGACTTTGGAAGTCAAACTTAAACAATAGTGAAGCAAAAATGATGGAAGGAACATAAACTCTGAATCACTGCTTCGGGTCAACCGTCTGCCAGTCAAGAGCCTTCAGTCAGAACTTTCAATAAGCAAGAGCTTCTAACCCTAAGGCCTCTAGGATTTAGCGATCTGTAGGTTACACAGCTAGTTTACCCTTAATTAAAATACTCATGAAGAGAAATTTGAAAATTATTGTTTTACACTGTTTGAGCTACTGTAGCAAAATACTTTAGGCTGCATTATGTGAATAATAGGAATTTATTTCTCACAATTCTAGTTGTTGTAGTATAAACCTACCAATTTTACAAATTATCTTCTCCTGTTTGCATTCCTATAGACTGAATATGTTCCCTCCCAGGTTCATACATTGGAAGCTGACTTTCAAAATAGAAATTGAGTTGGACTAGAAAAATAATTTATAGTGTTATTTACCATAATATGAGTTTAAGGACATGGATTTAATGTAATCCATTTTCTTGAGTGATTTATTTCCTTGCTAATGAATGTCTCCCCCTCTAGTTAATAATTAATTAAAAGAGAATAAATGGAAGGAAGGAAGGAAGGAAGGAAGGAAGAAAGGAAGGAAGGAAGGAAGGAAGAAAGGAAAAAGGAATTGGAGGGAAAGTAGGAAAATCATAGAAAAATAGTCTCATAGTTTTCTTTGATTCTTTTGATTATAATTATATATGATATATATTAATTTTATATTAATATAATATAATGATATATTTAATTACAATGCATCTGTACAGGAAGATAATATAAATCTGTGTTTTCAAATAACTTGTAAACATTTGCTGTCTTTATAAATTTTAATAACATTTTTAAAAATGATTTATTTGTGTATTTGCAAGGCAGAGTTACAGAGAAAGAGAGACAGGATCTTTCACCTGCTGGTTCATTCTCCAAATGGTGCCAACAACTGGAGTAGGGCTGATCTGAAGTCATGGGCCAGGAGCTTCTTTGACTCTCTCCCACAAAGGTACAGGGGCCCAAGCACCTGGGCTATCCCTTTCCACCTTCCTGGGCCATTAGCAGGAAACTGGATTGAAAGTGGAGCAGCCAGGCCTTGAACCTGTGCTCACATGGAGTGTTGGCAACAGCAGCTTTACCTGCTATGACAAGGCGCTGGTCCTAATTTGATATAAAATTTAAAAATTTTAAATTTTGATGCTACTATATATATATGAGAACTCTAGTGATTTAATTGAGAAAATAAAAAATTTGACTACATTATGTAAATAAATACCAAGATTTCAATAAAGATTCAATCAACAAATATATATAACCTCATGTCCTTTCAGATCCCAAGAAACAAGAGAGGATATGTATATACTTCTTATAAAAGTATAAAAGTAGAAGGACAAACAACATTTGAAAGGAAAAAATTGGGATCTGGTGTTGTGGCACAGTACATTAAGCCCCTCCTGCAATGCCAGTATTATGGCCATTTAGGGAGTGAACCAATGATGGAAGACCTCTTTCTCTCTCTGTCTCTCCATTTCTCTGTCACTATGCCATTCAAATGAATTACTGCTTCTTTAAAAAAAAATAAGTGAAAAAATTATTAAGAAAATCTTGGCCACTAGAAACTCACAGAGGAGGTTGATGCTCTGTGGGTTTACAACCAATCCTGTCGCACAGACCCCAGAGAGACGGGTGCCCTGTATTGGATTCAAAGAATTGCTGTTGCTGTATTGAAACTTTTAATGAATTTTGACAAAAGCCATCATATTTTAGTTTCAAACTGTGGCCTGAAAAATGAACTGAACCTTAGCAAAGATTCAAGAAATCTAAAGAAATTAGATCATAAACAAAAGTAAGGGAAGATACGAAATACATAAATTTATGTTGCATGTCTTCAACTGGTTAAACATAGATAAAAGGTTGGTGTTTGGATAGCATAAAATAATGAAAATACATGAGAAGACTGTCAAAAAGCACCCAGAACCCTGTTTTTCTCTTCTGTTTGATGCAAAGAGCCACTGACGCAAAAATCCCTTCCAAATGTGGAAAATGTCAGTAGTTGCATTTGTTTATTTATTTTTATTATTTTGAGCATAAAAATAGAGGGTCCTTAGCAAGGCAGTAGGTAGAAGCAGAGGTATCATTCTGTGTGACTGGGTGCATCAGTTATCAATTTATTGCCTTCCATTCAAAATCTACAACTTCTATTCTCTGATAATGGACTTGAAGGGTATATACATTTCTCCTTCCCAGTAGGCACCATATTAGACGTTATCAGCACAGGGTGCTAGAGGCTACATGCCAGCACTAAGGACTTCTTTCCTTGCTCTTGATATATGTTATCTGATTTTTTCTTACTTCTTTCTTTCTCTTTTCCCTCTCTTATCACACAGCTGTCAAATGCTCATGAGATGGGAGCTCAGTGATGCTAACCTCAACATGAACTTTAGCTGCATCACCACGGGCAACTTCCTAGAAAGTTTCAGTACTTCACCCTTGAATTAGTTCCTAGTGAGCTCCCCCACATTAGCTCTAAAGGTCGTGTTCATGGCAGGTGTATTTTCCCTCTTTCTGTTTAGGCCTTGGTTGCTACCCTCTCTTTCTCTCTCTGCTTCTGCTTCTGTCACTCTGTCTTTCTTTGCACTTGTTCACTCCCCAAATGGCAGCAATGGTCAAAGCTGGGCTGATCTTAAGCCAGCAGCCAGGAGCTTCTTCCAGGTCTCCCATGTGGTTGCAGGGGTCCAAGAGTTTGGACCATCTTGTACTGCTTTCCCGGGGCCATAGCAGAGAGCTGGATCAGAAGGGGAGCAGCCAGAACTCAAACCCGTGCTCATATGGGATGCAGGCACTGCAGGTGGAGGCTTTACCTGCTATGCTACAATGCTGGCCTCAAATCTTTTATAATATTTTTTAAAGAAAATATTATATTTTAAGCAGGAGAAAAAAGATACCATGTGAAAGATAAATGGATATTTTAATAATTAAACTATAGAGAATTAAACTGAAAATAAGAGGATTTATAGATTCAATAGACATATTGAATCATAAAGTTGAAGAAATCCTCTTAAAAGTGAGCAAAGTGACAAACATTAGAAAAACAGAAGAGAGAAAATATAATAATCAGAAATCTGCTCCAGACAATGTAACCCGCATTCTATGTTCCTTTCAGAAACAGACTGTGGAAGAGAAAATGTTATAATACAGATAATTAAAATAAAGTTTCCCCATAATAAAACAACATAATTTGACATGTCCAGCAAAGTGTTTGAAAATAGAACCAATCCAAAGTCCATGGAATTTCACAACATTGTAAACAAAAATTTTGTTAAACTTTGAAAAACATAATCATGTACAAATCACAAGAAAACACAATGGCTTCAGATTCAACAGTGAAACTGGAAACAATGCGACAATACCTTCAAAATGAATCAAATGGGTTTCACCTTGGACTGTTACTCAAAAACTAAACATTCAGCCAAGTGTGGGGAAAGAATGAATGCAATTTTTTCAAAATTTTCAAAAGTTTTTCTTCCATGTGTCCTTTAAAAAAAATGATCCTTGTGGATGTGTTTCATGAAGACAAAGGAAGAGGAGGCCTTGTGCTATGCAAACTACAGATAAACTCAAATCTCCTGAATAAATGTTATAGCTATCCTAAGATAAAAAATGTGAAACTGATACAGCAGGTAGCCAGTCCAAAATCTATCATCTGTAAATTTTCTAGGAGGCATCTTTGGAAAGCTGGAATTGATAGAGGATTGATGGTTCCAAATTTTTGTTATGTTATTTTGTTTTATTTCCATTCTATTTCAAATACAGAGGTAGAAATAGAGAGATCTGGGGCTGGCGATTAATCCTCTGTCTGTGACGCTGCCATCCCATATGGGCGCCAGATTCTGTCCCAGTTGTTCCTCTTCCAGTCCAGCTCTCTGCTGTGGCCCAGGAGGGCAGTAGAGGATGGCCCAAGTGCTTGGGTTCCTGCACCCGTATGGGAGACCAGGAGGAAGCACCTGGCTCCCGGCTTCAGACTGGCGTAGTTCCTGCTGTAGCGGACATTTGAGGGGTGAACCAATGGAAGGAAGACCTTTCTCTCTGTCTCTCTCACTGTCTAACTCTATCTGTCAAAAAAAAAAAAAAAAAAAAAGAAAAGAAAGAAAAAAGAAAAAAAAGAAATGGAGAGATTTTCCATTTGCTGGTTCTTTCTCCAAATGCCTGCAACAGCTGGGACTGTGCCAGACTGAAGCCAGGAGCCTAGATTTTAATCTGGGGATCCCATACGGGCAGCAGGGAACTAAGTACTTAAGCCGTCATCTGCTGTCTCCAAGGATGCACAGCAGCAGGAAGGTGGATGGGAAGTCAGGGCGACAAGGCTCAGACCAGGAATCTGGCAAGTCAGCAAGAAGTCACAAGAGGCAATTTAATCTCTGTACCAAACACACGTTCCAGGTCTAAATGTTTAAAAAAAAAAAAAAAAAAAAGAGAGATTTAAGCGTGGTCAAGGGCAGTATGAAGTAAAAAACTAAGTGATTCACTACCAAAAACAATAAAAGAGGCAGCTAAGAATTTAAAAAAAAAATAGAAACATCTGAAGAAAAAGAAAAGTAATAGTAATTTGCTACATAGCTAGTTATGGATAGTATTTTCAGTCTTCATTGTGTCAACATTGATCTTACTGAAATTACTATGAAATTGATGGGGGTTTTCAAATAATGAAAATCAAAACAGAATAAATTCTTCTATGTTTGGAAATCAATAATGTTCAAAATAAAAAAAATTGAAATATACCATCACAATCACAAAATTTACGAGTAAAGTGGTAAATTCAATATTGCGCTACTAGGGAAGGAAATGGAAAAGAGTTGGAAAGAATATGTGAACAGAGGCCACTGTGATTCATGTGCAATACACCAAAAACACTTTAAAAAACATAACAGTGGGGGCCAGCACTATTAAATCCCTGGCCTGAAGCACTGGCATCCCTTATGGGCACTGGTTCTAGTTCCGGCTGCTCCTCTTCTGATCCAGCTCTCTGCTATGGCCTGGGAAAGCAGTAGAAGATGGTCCCAAGTCCTTGGGTTCCTGCACCTGTGTGGGAGACTTGAAGGAAGCTCCTGGCTCCTGGCTTAGTATCGGCACAGCTCCAGCCTTTGCCACCATCTGGGGAGTGAACCAGCAGATGGAAGACCTCTCTCTGTCTCTACCTCTCTCTGTAACTCTGTCTTTCAAATAAATAAAAATAAATCTTTTAAAAATGTATCTTTTTAATGGATTAAATTTGAAAAACATTCTAGCCACCTCTTAGTTTGTTTCACTTGCTTTGTTTCATAAATTATGCAACAGAGGTTGGAGAAAAAAAAAAAACATTGATTATGTTAAAAAAAACTAGCTTGAAATGTCATATAAGGTAATGAGAGAAAACGTATACCATATAGGGTAGGAATGTTTCTGCTATTTACTGAAACACATTTTCTCTCAAATTCAAATATAGTTTGGTCATCATTTAGTTAGAATATTAGGTTCCTGAAAAATGCTGCCTATAATGATATAAAAATACCTCTACTTATTCTTCCGTAGAACATATTTCTCTTCAATAGAGTTTCACTTTCTATAGCAAACATCTCCGTTCTTTTATTATTAGTTAAATCTGATTTCAGATAAAGTACATATTGTCCTCAGAGATATTCTTTTTAATGAATATTTTATTTCTTTACCTGAATTATCTTGGACTTAAAGGAACTTTTCTGTTATATAATTCAGTACATAATATTTGTCTGAAATATTAATAAGCATATAGGTATACCTGTACACCATTTATTAATTTGATGAAACTACTAATCTGGATTTCTATACAAATTGTTTCTAAACCCTTTTATCCATGCATTAGATTTAGATTTTAGATTTATCAAGCTTTTTGATTAGTAGTTTTTAAAATATCTACTTATTTTTTTATTTTCATAGAGACAGAGACAGAATGTTAAAAGTCACCTTAAACATTACAGACATGTGATGGTAAACTTATTTAAAAAATGCTTGAAACTTTAGGTTTTCTGGTTCTCTTTCCTTTTGAAAACAACAAAACTACAATCAACATGTTGTTTCAAATTAACTTTAGTCACAGACTAAAATAAAACTCTGACAGTTTTTAAGTGACATAAATAGCTATTTTTTCCCTTGCCCACATACAAAAACAAAAGGACAATTTTCCCGATTTTATTTTATCATGTCATATTTAACCTGTGAGACAAATTTCAAGAAAGATATCTTCAGAACACTAAGAGGAGGGCTGTTTTCATTTTTCTTTTAATATATTTTTCTGATCTAAACTTTAAGCCTCATGCATGGCTCCTTGTGTCCTATCCAATTTCTGTCTGCAAGATTTTAGATTAATAAAACAAGAATGATTTTAGCAGTTTGAGTTTATTAGCAATTTAAGCTTCCTTAAATATTCTTGTTCTTTTCATTGGATTTATGCCAGTAGAGCTTGAATAAATATTTGTCAGGAATCTTAAAGGAAGAGTTCTCATATCTGAAAGGAGACTGAATTACAATAACTACAAAGTTCCATCTTATTCCATGATCATTATGGATTTAAAAATAACAACACTTAAAAATATTTTCATGTGTCATCTATAGACAAAGTTTAAGTTCAGGGTGATTACAAAATCTGAACTAGGTGAATATATATACAGGGCTGCATTCCAAACATATATTATAATATAATTATATTATATAATATGTTCTGTATCTCCAGATTTTTAATTCATGCTTTAATTTAAATTAAAATGAATTTTGAATTTATCCAGTTAATACTGTGTTAGAAATGTAATAGTTCAAAAATCTAAATAACTATATTTGAGGTTCATCCTATCTGAATTCTAGATTATGGGCATGATTATTGTCATTGAATTCTGAATATCATTAGAACTTTTTGAAATACGGCTACTGGTGCAGACATCTGAACAGTGGTTAAGATGCTGGTTGGAACTCCTCTATGCCATATTGGAGTGCCTGGTTTCGAGTCCTGGCTCTGCTCCTGATTCTAATTTCCCTGCTGGTGTGAACTCTGGGAGGCAACAGAAGATGGTTAGTGATCAGGTTTCAGCTTCCTGGGTAGGAAACCTCCACGGAGTTACTGGATCTCGGCTTTGGCCTGTCCCAACTGTGGCCTTTGTGGACATTTAGGAAGTGAAACCGGAGATGGGAATCTCTCCCTACCTGACTAAGCAAGTCTTTTTCTCTCCTGTTCATACATACATACATACATATATACATAAAATTTTAAAACATAGCTAAACATGAAATGACCCTTCTGAGAAAGGAGCTAGAAGTGTGGAAGAAAAAGATCCAGTAATGGAGCATGGGCGACCACCTTCCATACACGGAGGCCACTCTACTTATTTCCTAGCTCCACAGTCAGGAGTGCCAACGTGTTCAATATGCTTATGTCATCTTACAGAATATGTGTTCACTTGACCATGTGCCTGAGAATGCCTCAGATGGCTTTTCTTTTCGTGAGGAAATATGTGAGTTGTATCCTTTGTATTTGTTTTGTTTCATTGCTTTGCTTTTTGTTTTTTAATCCAAAGTAAGACTCGCATCCTTTGGTATAGAAAGTCTCTCTTTTTTACTGTCTAAATTTCATCTTTTTTCTAAACTGCCTTTTTTTTTTTTGCTTTTCTATAACATTTCCTTCAGTTTTTTTCCCTATATCACCCATTCTTTACTCCCTTAAACTTCTTATTGATCCTCAGCCATTCTCAAAGGTAAATAATCTGAATCTAAAACTTCGTGGCAGCATTGATAGCATTTTTAAAATTGACATGAGCAGCACTTTAAATTTTAGAGTTCTCACCCCCTTCTTTCTAAGGAACAGTAAATCTGGTTTTCAGTTTAGACTGCGAGTGTAAAAGTGACTCAGAAGACTGCATTCATTAAGTGATGAGAACGGATATTTCTTAAATCATTTTAAAGTGGCTAGTTATCCATTGCAATGTATCTGAACAAAAGAATCTAGCTTTTATTTTCTAGAGAAAATGGTTGGGAGAACATGTGGGAAATATTGGAGCAAAACTGGTAAGTAACATAAAAGAAATGAGGCTGCATCCAAATATTACTGTTGAGTCTAGAAGAGGATGTAAATTTTGGAAATTCTGCTGATTTCTCTAAATTTTAGTATCTATTCATAGACCTAAGGAAAAGATCTGACAATTTGCAAAATTTATTCCAACTCAAAACAACCTAATATTCCAAGAAATGAGTAAAATTTGTGTTAATATTGAGCCATCATTAGGAATGATGAAAACTGTTAACTCTTATTTCTTAAAGAAATATATTTGAGCTAAAAATAAAAACTAATTTGTGGGTATATGGCCTAGTGGTTAAGATACTAATTTAGACACCTATATAATTTATCAAGAGTTCTTAGATTTGATACTCACCTTCAGTTTCTGACTTCAGACTTCAGTTAATGAAGACAATGAGAGGTAGCTGGTGATGCCTTACGCAACAATGTTCCTATCAGTCACAAGTGTGCCCTAGCCTGAGTCCCAGTCTGCCTGTTTCAACTGCGACCAGGGGCTGTTCCCGGCATTTGGTTAGTGTGATGAGTTAAGTAACACTTGTTTTCCCAAAACTCATACTGATGTTTAAACTCTGATGTCTTAATAATATTTGCTACCAAATTATGTGTGAAGACTTAATCTAATTATGGCATCTGAGCCATGAGTGTGGTGAGATGTTTTTACGTCACTGAGATACACCCTATAGTTCTCACTATAGGATGACTTATTTGAGCTCAAGCTCTGTCCGGCTATTAAGTCTGCTTCCTGGTTCACCATATGACCCTTCTTCCATACTTGCCATGGCCAGCCTCTGCAAGATTGCAGACTATGGGGCCCATCAACACTGACCTGCGTCTTCTGAATTGTATGCTGCAAAAAGATCTTTCCCTTCCCAAGAAATTCCTCCCAGGTACTCTAACTAAAGTAACAGTAGGACTAACACAAGTAGTGAACCAGTTGGTAGGAGCTCTCCTTCTATCTGTATCTGTCCCTCTCTCTCTTACAAACAATTATAAAATAAAAAAAAAATAAGTATAACACAAAAAAAGTTTGCAGTACAGCAAATTCTCAGAGTAATGTATGTGATTCTTCCTCAGACTTCCTGGGGAAAGAAGCCCACTAAGAATTCATTAGTAATGAGAAGAGACAAAATATAATATAAGACGCTATCATTTTCTGTAATAATATCTAATACCATACAATCTAAAGAACATTGGTATTATTCACATTTTAGATGTTTGAGATAAAAAGAAACCATTGAATGTTTTGGGAATCACGTTTTGTTGAAAAAATTATAGTGCAATAATTTAAGCAGGTAGCTACCTATAAAAATATTTCCCTGAAAACTATCTTGATATAAAGATATGCTTCACATAAAAGGAATGTCAAATGCTAATTGTATAGACCTGTATTGAAGGGCAAATAACTGTAATTTCCTGATAACATTATTTATGACTTCCATAATATAAAATATTTTGTGTGAATTTAGACTCTAAAACATTGAGAAGTATCACAGGAACTCACACTCGGTATTTAATACCCAAACTTCATAAGTTGAAGTTTCCTTTTAAGTCAACCTTACCTAAACTAATATTTATTTAATTAGAGTTACATTTGTGCTTCTGTTTTAAAGTGTTACCTTTGTTCAACTTAACTGTGAACATTGTCTCTGAGACATGAATATTATATCCAAGATCTTATGTATTTTGTTCAAGGTCGTGCGGCTAGTGCCTCATCAAACTAAAGAAAGACTGCAGGCATCTCCACCATTTGCCCACTGTTTCTCACTGAACTGCGATACCACCTATGAATATCCAAGAATGACAGTGTATGGTTTAGAAGGTTAAGCCTTCGCTTGCAGTGTCGGCATCCCATATCGGCACCAGTTCGAGTCCTTACTGTTTTTACTTCTGATCTAGCTCCTTGTTAATGTGCCTGGGAAAGCAATGGAAAATTTCCTGAGTATTTGGCCCCCTGGACCAATGGGGGAGACCCAGAAGAAGCTCCTGGTTCCTAGCTTTGGTTTAGCCAAGCTCTGGCCATTGTAGCCATTTGGGAAAGTGAACCAACAGATGGAAGATATCTCTCTCTCTCTCTCTCTCTCTACCCCCTTCTCTCTCCATATCTCTGGCTTTCGAATAAATCAAAAAAGAATAGGAGTTCAATTTTTTAAATATAAATAACTATACCTCATATTACAGTTTGACAATTTGTGGTTTTGAATGCATTTATTTATATGAAAAGTAAAGAGAGACAAAGAGGCATGGAGACCTCCCATGTGTTTGTTTATTCTCCAAATGCCCACAACTGCTTGATCTAGGCTGAACAAAAGGCAGGAGCCAGGAACTAAATCCAGGTCTCCAATGTGGGTGGCAGGGACTCAGTCACTTGAACCATCATGCTGCCTCCCAGGGTGCTCATTTGAGGGAAGCTGGAATCAGATACTGAATCAGACTGAAGCTCAGGCACCCTGATAATATGAGGCATTCTATCCAACGTCTTAACCACTGCAACAAGCATTCACTCCTTTGTGATTTTATAAAAAACCAAGTGCACATCAGGTCGAAGATACTTTACTTTATAGTGAAATACTGTATTTTCTCTTTCCTCTTTACAATAGAATTAAGTGAACCAAATGTCAAGTGAAACATAAGAATAAGGTGAAGATCAATGTTACTCACATGGTCTAGTCTGTGATTGTCACCATAGCTGAAAACTGTATTTTTAATTCTACAAATGGTACTAGAAATGTGTCCCTTATGAAAGAGCCAGACAGGGTGATTTCTTCCCCTTCAATTTTTAATGATATGACAATAAATAAAAAGTTAAAAATATAAGTGAAGAAAAGAAGAACTTACAGGAGAATTTCTCAAAGCAGAATTAACCTTGAGACTTAAGTTTCTGAGTTATGTTTTCAGAACAGAATTAAGGATAGAGAAAAAAACTGGAAATGATAAAATAAAGGGGAGCAAATTATGAATTGTTCACACATATAGGGGTGATCATGTTCAGTTACTTAAAGCAATGTGTTTTAATTATCTGAAATTGCCATGATGGTAAATTGAAAAAAAAATGAACAAAATTCTGTCAATGAATAGTTAATGTTTCTCCTAAAAATACAAACTCCTGACTGGTGTTGTGGCGTAGTAGGCTAAGCCTCCACCTGTGGCAGCTGTAACCATTATGGGCGCCAGTTCATGTGCTGGCTGCTCCTCTTCTGATACAGCTCTCTGCTATGGCTTGGAAAAGCAGTACAAAATGGCCTTGCACCTTGTAGGAGAAGAAGCTCCTGGCTCCTGGCTTTGGATCAGTCCAGATCCAGCCTTTGCAACATTTGGGGAGTGAACCAGCAGATGGAAGACCTTTCCTTTCTCTCTTCTCTCCCTCTGTCTGTCTGTGATTTTACCTCTCAAATAAATAAAGAAAATCTTAAGAAAACACACACTCCTTCTAATGTACATTGTCATGATTAAACAAATAAGTAAGTACAAAAAGAAAAGGTCCATAAAAATGAGAGATTGTGAGCTGGCAAATAATAGATCTTCTGGCATAGATGTCAGTTTGTTTCCAATATTGAGCAAAGAAGGTTAAATGAGGTTTTCACTTCCTTGATAATTATCAGTAGTAGACCTGACATAGTTATTAAAAAACTAGTTATTAAATCAAATATCCTTGTATAATATGAAGGCTGTTTTCAGCCTATTGAAACAAAATCCTTTTAAAAGTATACCACTTACTAATTTTTAAAATGACAACATAGATTATACAAATGGATACAATCACTTTCATTTGCCCTTATGTAAAAATTAAACTGCTTATGCATGCATAAATGAACCAGCAACATGGCATAACTCAGTCGCTATTTGATCAAGATGAAGTGTGTTTTCATCCTTAGTGTTTGCTACATATAAGCAATGTGGACCCATACAGTTTGCATTCCCATCTAGTGGTCCTCCTTAGGGTTCTATTAGTCATAGAACTGCAATCTTGATTAAGAGGCCATTTATTGCCAGAGCCAATTCCTGGGTCCCTGAAACAAACCTGAGTAGACAAACTATGCCCTGAGCACCATCATGTCATAGTTCACTCGGGTTGTTGCTGGGAGAATACAGAGTTCTTAATAAACAACACTCAATAAATGTCATCATAAATTCTCCCTGTAAGGAACATAGAAAAGGCAAGAGGGTATGCTCATGCTTTTATCATGCTCAGTGCTGAGCATCTTCCCTGTGTTTTGTGAGGCCTTTGTGGTCCAGTTTGATGCTGGATTCTTTGGGCTGCAGAAGCCATGTATCCTCTGCTATTTTCTTGTGCTAATTCATACAAATAAATCCAATGTGTCTCTCCCTGTTGGCCTGACAAAATAGATCAACTATACAAAAAATATTTAAAATGATGAATTAAGAGTCCAAAGATCTGGGGCCAGCCTGTGGCACAGCAGATTAAGCCTGTCTGTAGTGCTGGCATTTCAATGGTGTGATGGTTCAAGTCTTGACTGCTGCATTTCCAATTCAACTCCCAGCTGTTGCACTTGGAAAGCAGTAAAAGATGGTTCATGGCCTTGGCCCCCTGTTCCCACATGGGAGAGAGACCAGGAAGAAGCTCCCAGCTCCTGACTTGGGCCTGGCTCAGCCCTGGTCATTGAGGCCATTTAAGGAGTGAACCAATGGATGGAAGATCTGCCTTTCTCTGTCTCTCCTCTCTGTAATTCTTTCAACATAATTAAGTAAATAAATACTTTAAAAAAAGACTCAGAAGACCTGACGTGTATACCTTTCTGTACTGTTGAATAGGAAGTGAAATTTCTGACAGGATGGAGTAAAGACCTTAACATTATAAGTGATAGATTTAATCAATAAATGTAGGCTGTAGATTAGGTGTGGCTCTACAACTCTAAGCTCTATAATGGTACCCTACTTCCTTACAGGGACAGTGTTACCATTCCGATGAAAAGCAGGCTTAAGTTTTATCAAGTATGTCATAGTCTTAGAAACTTTGAGAGCAGTGGATAACGGAGGATGGTATTGTGCAGATTTATCTGTCTACCATGCAAATTATTGATATAGCTATTGATAAATCATTATGGAGTATGCTAATAAAGCTAAATTTTTAAAAACTGTCTTGTGATTGAGAGGCATACAGAACATTATTGTTACTAAAATCTAAGAAGTATTGATGATTTCTGTGTGACAGCTATTCTAAATATTTTACATACATTAACTCAGTAATACAACAACCTTATAAGATGTTATCTACTGTTGCTGCTGTCAAAATTATCATAATATTAATGTTTTTAAATGATATAAATTTAATATCGTCTCCAAGTCTGCAATGATTATGAGTCTAAAATGTGTTAGCGAAGCTATTTCCTTTCCAGAGGCTACAGGAGAGAATCTGTTCCCTTCCATTTCCAATTTCCAGAGTCTGTCAGTGTGACTTGGATTCTGGATACATCACACTAATCTCTTGTGTCATCGCATCACCTTCTCCTCTTGTGTAGGCTGTTCTCTTTCAACCTTCCTCTTATAAGGATATTTGTCATTGCAGTGAGCCCACCTAAATAATCCAGGGATGAATAACCCCCATTTCCAGATTGTGACTTAATCACATCACAAAACCACTTTTGCTATGTAATGTAACATTTTTATAGACTGCAGGGATTTGACATCCGCATGTGGGAGATAGGGGTGGCTGTTACTCTGTCAACCACAGACAACTGTTATTTCATCCTTTTATAAATGCGAAAATTGGGGTTCAGAAAGAGATCAAGAAACTTATCTAAATTATATAGCTAGGCAGCAGTAGTCTGTAATCAAATAAAGTGACTCCCTTGCTCTTGGCCACTAAGTCAATCTGCCTTTAGGCTAATGAGAGTGAATACAAACCATAAATGTAAGCTCTTAGCTGATCTGTTGTAAGCCCAAGTCTTATACTAAGAATTTCATGTCATAATATTGTGTCCATCCTGAAATGGGTTCATTAAGAGTGAATATCCTGGCTGGTTTTCCTTTGAGCCTCCTTAGTCTATGTGTCAATAAAGTCCAGTAGTATTTGAATAAGTTTTTCGAAAAATAGAATTAAAAGAAGTTTATTTTGTTGAAAAATATTTTAAATCCCTATACAGTATTTCACATTATGCATTTGCATGAACATTTTGAAAACTGCTCTATGAATAGATTTCAATTATCTGTGAGCTTATTGAAGTACACTTGCATATGCCAATCTTCCCCAAATTCCTTATGTGACACAAACATTTTGCAGGCTCAGGTGCTCTTGATACTGTGGAAAAACCAAGCTGGAGTTCCTGTGATGTCTGTACTATTTAGAGCCTGTTTTTGTGTGCCTCTAATGGCAGAGTTGCAGATTTCCCGTTCTCACTGGTGACATTTGTTAGTCTGTTGTGTGTCTAAAGCATTTAGGGGATTTGGCATAAAAGTGATTGCTTGAACCTACAGCAAACCTTACCACTCAAGGGAAACTCCCAATGTGAGGTCCAGGTTTCAGCAAATTTTCCTGATTATTCTGAGACACCTCAAAATTTGAAAGTCATTTGAAGATTATGTCTTGATTCACAATATAAAGCAGTTTATAATTTTTGTCCCCAGAGCAACAAAATGGGTGAATAGGAGACCATTATGCTTAGTAAAATAATCCACTCCCTAAAAGACAAATAACATCTGTTTTCCATGATTTGTAGTAACTAATAAACAGAACACAAAAAAATGCATTTTCATGAGTGAAATTGACATACTGAGACTTGATTACTGTTTATAACCCTGTAAGTTCTTGAGAAACAGTTGTTTTTTACTTAAAAAAAAAGGAGTACATGTTTATTTGTATTTAGTTTAAAGGAAAAATGACAAAGAAAGAGAAAGAAGGGGAGATCCACTGACTCATTGCCCAGATTCTCACAACAACCCAGAACTGGGCCAGGCAGAAGCCAGGAGACAAAAATGCAATCAAGGTTTCTCATGTGGGTGTCAGGAACCACAGTTCTTTAGGCATCATCTGCTGCCTCTCATGCTGTGGATTAGCAGGAATCTGGGTTGGAAATGATGTATGACGTTATCGTAGCCACTCAGATGTGGATTGTTTGGAATCCCAAGCAGAGACTTAACTCACTCTGCTGCAATGCCTGCCTCTTTGTAGTGTCTTTTGGGGATAAATCTTACTATCCTAAATAAAGAAATGCTGCAGACAACTATTGGGTAGAGACTAAGGATCTTACTAAACATCTTAAATGTTCTGAACAGCCCTGAAAACAAATAGTTACCTGTCCAAAAACAATCTTCTAAATTAATGTAGAATGATTATGAAAAACTTCATTGTTTGAACAAAATCCATTCTTCTCCATGCAAGTGTGATACTTTGAATTAACAACTGCATTTACTTTTGACCTCAAGATGAAGAAAAAAAATGTCAAGGAAAGAAAAAAAAAGGAAAAGAAAAGCAGAAAATAAATGGGAAAGATTTAAGCACAATTTCATAAAAAGTTAAAAGTATATACTCTTGTCACCCATAAAGGAAATGGTTCAGTAGTCTCTGCTTCTATAATTGTGCTTCATTACCATCATAAGATTGGTGAGAATTCTCCAATGTGTTAAATGACAGAATATGACATTTACAAACTTTTACAGTCAATAGTCAATTCCAGAATATCTAATATACATTTTAAGTCATGGATTTATCCCTATCAATAAATTAATCTATTCAATTCCAATTCCCTCATCTATTAAATGAATGCCAATTTCATGAACTTAAGTATCACATAGATTCTTGTATCCCTAAACAACATGGACTCTGATATTTGTAGGTTACACAAACTTTTTTGGTGGAAATATTTGTATTTATTTTTTGTATTGATTTATTTGAGTTTTATTTGAAAAGCGAAGTTGGGAGTGGTGAAGAAAGAGAGGAAAGAGGTTTCTCATTTCCTGGATCACTCCACAAAGGGCCACAGTGGTCAGGGCCAGGTCAAGCTTTAGCCAAGGGCCTGGGAAATCAAACTGAATCTCCCACAGGGGTACCCAAGGATGTGAGCCACAATCTTCTGGCAGGAAAATGGATCAAATTGGTGAAGCCAAGATTTGGACCAGGCACTCAAATATAGAATACAGGTGTCCCAATCAGCACCAACCGGCTTCCCACAGAAATCTTTTTAAATAGTTAACCCGTACCTCTACCATGTTTAGATATTTATAAACATTCTTCTCTTTTTTTCCATGACAAACCTACGAGGAAAGCAATATATTTCTTATTATTCTGAAGAGGTTTACACATGCTCTTGACTTCCTAGAAATGGGAAGATATTAATATAAACAGTCAAAAAAGAAATCTCTGCTGGCTCTGGTAGAAAAATGACAGAAGACTTTGATTATATATCCTTTGTCAGTGATTTCATATATCTAAAAAGTGAGAACCTAAGTAATAATTAATATTTATTTTGAACAGCAGAGAAATTAAAGAATGAGCTAATACATCCATTAAGTAAATCATCCAACACACATTCTATCCTGATTTATGATGTTCTAGATGTGAGAAACACGAACACAGAGAAGAAGAATCCCACACTTCGTGGGTGTTACTATTCTGGTGGAAACAGATACAGGTTTCTTCAGAACAGAAAATAGGAATTAATTCACACTTTGGAAATCTGTGGAAAGCTTGTAAAAGTCCTTGCACTTCATATAGAATGTCGAGTATGCTGAATCCATTTCTTCTTATTGCAAAAGTCTGGGTTATATAAATGGATTGGGGTGGATATTGGATTACCCATATGCTATTGTTGAGTTAACTGAAGATAGATGGCAGTGGATGATGAAATGTTACATTGAAGAATGGAATATTATTTTGCCTAACATAAAGATCTTACTCACCTCTATGTGCTGTATTCAATTATGGTTCAGGGATACATTTAGAAATTAAATTTATTGTTTCAGTTCTATTTTGTGTATCAAAAGATGAGCCAGGGGCAAGCATTTGGTACAGCAGTTAAGACACCGCTTGGAATGTTTTCACCCTATATTGCAGTGTCGGGTTAGAGGCACCACTCCCCTACTTCCAATCAAGCTCCTGCTAATACACGCCCTCTGAGGCAGAAGGTGATAGGTCCAGATCTTGAGGCTCTGCCACACACATAGGAGAACTGGAATGGACTCCGAGCTCCTGGCTCAGTTTGGCACAGTTCTGTCTATTGGAAGGCATTTGGAAAGTGAACCAGTGGATCAAAAATCTCTGTGTCTCTCTGCCTCTGTTTCTCTCTATTTTTTTACCCAATAAAAGTGAAAAGAAATATTTTTAAAAAGGTAAACTGTGCTTAAACATCTTAGTATAGACTATTATTAGAAATAATGTACTAATTGTGTTGTTTTATCAACTTACCCTTAATTCTGGGTTCCACTTGCATGTTACTATTATCCAAAGTTGGGATTAGATATCTAATGTGTTTAAATAAATTATAATCAAATAAATAAATAATAAATAATAGAAATAATTATAGTGTTTCCAGTGAAGTAGCATCTAACAAGTTTTAGGTTTTATTTTATTTTGATTTTTTTTCATTAATTCTCATAGTATCCTTGTAAGGCAGTGTCATTGGTTCAATTTTTCATATAAGGTAATTAATTTCTTCATTGAATTCCTACAAATGTTACCAGATTTAAGATTAAAACCTAGATCTATAAGTTGTCAAACATGAAAACAGATAGTTATGGGTTTTGAGATTTTTTTAACTTACATATTTTAGTCAGTGGCCTTATATTCAATCTGAGGGACCAAGCAATAATAATGATAATCATATGACAGAATTTCCAAAAAGCCATGAAAATTGTAAGTAAAGGAAAGTTTATTTTGCTGCAAAAAGTTTTAGGGGCCAATGCTATGGCACAGTGGGTTAAAGCCCTGGCCTGCAGCACAGAAATCCCATGTGGGTACCGGTTGGAGTCCTGGCTGCTCCACTTCTAATCCAGCTCCCTGCTAATGCACCTGGGAAAGCAGAAGAAGATGACTCAGGTCCTTGGGCCACTGCACGCACGTAGAGACCCTGAAGAAGCTCCTTGATCCTGGCTTCGCTTGGGCTGGGTGCTGGCCATTATGGTCATTTGGGGAGTGAACCAGCGGATGGAGGACCTCTCTCTATCTCTACCTCTCTCTGTAACTCTGTCAAGTAAATACAATAAATCTTAAAAAAAAAGCTTCTAAAAAAAGCTTCTAAAATCCATGCATAGTTTATTCCATAGTAAACATTTTCCATGAAATTTTAAAGATTCCTCATCATCTGGTTATATAATTTATAAAACTAATTAAATGTTCTCAAATTAAATATTTCCTTACAAATTTTTAAGGATGCAGTGTCTATATTTTTGTAGTCATAAAGATTCATTAACTTGTTTGGACATGTATGTGATTGTTCCTCCTTGATGGCCAAAATAATAAACTTAGAACCAAGTATTGTTTTTGACACAGTGGTATTGAATCAGCACAATAGAAAAGTGGTAGAATGTGCAAACATGTCTCTAAGTAACCCGGTTACTTAACTTCCCAAAGGATTTCTCTGTACATATGAATTTATTTTGACATTTGATACTAAATCATTTTATTTTTACACAAGCATAACTTGTTCTTGCTTTAGTGGGAAAAATAATAAATTATTGTTGTGACTCTTATTTTTTAATACTTTTGGGCTTACTGAAAATCTGGGTACATACAATATATGTTTTAAAAAGTGTGCAGCAGCTCTAATTCATCTACTGCAAAAAAGATGCCACAGGCAAAAGCTATTAAAAGAGTCTTTGTAACTCTGCAAACGTTACCTGGGTTTGTAAGGTAGACCATTAAAAGGTAATTTGCTACATGTGGGTAGAATGGCAAGACACATAACATTTATAAATATGAACAATTAAACTGAAAACTGCCATTTCAGTTATAGCACTCTACTACATGACTTTCAATCTATAAATATAAAATTTATGTTATGTTTAAAAGGCAACAAATTATTTTGTGTGAATGGACAATTCCCTAGAATGAAACTTGAAAGAGAAAAATTAAAGATTTATTTATTTATTTGAAAAGCAGAGTTATAGAGAGGGAGACGCAGAGGCAGAGAGAGAGAAATTTTCCAATTGCCAGCTCACTCCCTAAATGACCTCAACGGCCAGGTCTGTGTCAGGAAATAGGGGTCAGGAGCTTCTTCTGGCTCTCCCAAATGTGTGACAGGGGACATTTCAGGCAATCTTTTGCTTCTTTCCCAGGCGCATTGGCAGGGTGCTGGATCAGAAGGGGAGCAGCAGGAACTTGAAGTGGTTCCCATATGAGATGCTGGTGCTAAGCAGAGGTTTAACGCACTGCACCTCAGAGCTAACCTCGAAAGAAAATGAATGAAAGAAAAAACGTAGAAGTACTATTCATTAAAAAATACGTTGAAATTTAAAGTGAAAATTGTATTTATAGTTTTTAATGTGGACATCAGTGGATTTCAAATGCTCTTAGTACAAACATACACAGAAGTCATGGCTTTACGTTTTAAACACCAGAATATGGAGAAGAAACTGTAATAAAAATCACCATAAATTCTTGAATGCATAATTTTATTAATAAACATTCTCCAGTATGCAATTTTTCTTTTTATACACTTATTATTGATGCATTCAACATGTAGGATATCATTCTCTCTGTTAAGGTGATTGATGTATCACGAAAACATGTTGGAAGGATGGAAGCTGAGAGTCACTGGCAGGTGGAACAGGAATTTCCAGTTACATAAAGGGGCATTATCTTATTTGCACGGTACTTTGCAGCCACATTAACCTACACACAGTACCCTGAGTGCTCTGTGTTCAGACAGACATCTTATTCAAATGTCAAAATGTTTGGTCTGTGTGTTTCCCTAACTTTTGTTTGCAATCCAAGATAAGCATAACGTTATCCACTTAAGAAATATTACTTTCCCACTATCTTCCACCTCAGACTTCATAAGAATCCTTTACTGGCAATTCCATAACATTTACCTACATGATAACAGTTATCAAACTATATCATAAACAGTAATCTTTACTTTTCTGAATTAAAATCAAAATCCCTTTAAATATAAAACTCCTTGAAGATGAGGATTATTCATTTTATATCAGAAATAGTAGCAATTGGGGCCGATGCTGTGGTACAGTAGGTTAACACCCTGGCCCGAAGCACTGGCAACCCATATGGGTGCTGGTTTGAGATCCAGCTGTTCCACTTTTTGTCCAGCTCTCTGCTATGGCCCGGGAAAGCAGTAGAAGATGGCCCAAGTCCTTGGGCCCCTGTACCCATGTGGGAGACCCGGAAGAAGCTCCTGGCTTCTGTCTTTGGCTCAGCACAGCTCCAGCCGTTGCAGCCATTTGGGGAGTGAACCATCAGATGGAAGACCTCTCTCTCTCTCTTTCTCCCTCTCTCTCTGCCTCTCCTCTCTCTGTGTAACTCTTTCAAATAAATGAATAAATCTTTAAAAAGAAAGAAATACTAGCAATCCATCATAGTAGTTAACATTTTATGATACTTAGTATTTTAGAATTAATGATGATTTTGGTTTTCCTTTCAATGTTGCTGCCTTGCCTATCCAATTAATAACATACAAAAAGATGTCTATTGACTTAGCACACTATAAGTTTGGAAAACTGTTTGTTTGTTAGGAAACACCCTGACAATGCATATACATTTATGTATGTATTAGTATACCTACATTTACACATGTGTAGCTATACACACATGTGCATATTTTTACATAGAAATGTATTTGTGTCTATATAAATAATATGTGTTTGGCTTTCTTATCAAATGAGTAATCAAACATTTTTGTTAAATCACAGTACCTAACATATGCTTGATCTTTGGACCCTATTTAACAGGAAAAAATCAAAGATGTGGTTGAAATTTATTTTTAAAATGTTAAATAAATTCTAAAAATTCACCATGACTACACATAAAAATATGTATTTATTTAGATGAGGATTATATGAATTATTATTTTTGTGATAATAAGCAATTTTATTCAGTAGAATGATATCTGTGGGAAATTGCCATTCACTACAAAATTAATGAAACATAAAAATATCTATCCTTACAATCTAATGCATTTTTAACTCAACACAGATATTGAGATTCATGTTTTTATTAAGTGCAACTTGATCAAGTTTCAGCATGCATACATTACTGTTTTCTGTCAATAATTGCAGAATATATTGTTACCTGCACTATCATCAGGGATTTATTGTGAATATGAAAATGGAAGGAAAAAATATGAATGCTGATATGGTACCTATGGAGGATGCCAAGTTGTTGCTTTTTATGAATACTTCTTTGCAGATGCTACATGAAGGTTCAATGATTCCCATGACTTCTTTACAATTTGGACTGCAAAGAGTCTATCCTGGGAAAAATTATATCAAATAGATCTAAAATATTATGGTAAAAGGCTTGCAATGTTATTACTCATGATTGTAGGAACTGAAGTCGCTTTGTTGGTGAGCTCTGAGGAGAAAATTATCCTTAGGCATAGTGAAATAGAATGTTCTTATATGAGCAAAAATAATTAAGGTATACTTGTTGGGTTATTTTTCCACAGGTGTGTGTGTGTGTGTTTCTTTGAACTTAATTTTTAGTACTAATGTCTTCAGAAAAACTGCATTTTGACATATGTATGGCTCACCGAAGTATTAAAATATAAACAGATTTTTGCACATCCTCGTGATCTCTTGTCCCTATCCCCGTATCTGGGGAATGGCTGGGTGTTATTTTCTATTTTTTATTGCAAGTCTTACTCCTAAAAATGTGACTCTGGGGCTCAGTGGAACACCCAAGGCTTATACAGAATCTCAGGGATCTGTGCTCTGTGGGAGCAAGGTCTCCAGTCACCATTTGTTGTAAAGCCAGAGTCTTGAGTGAGATGCAAGATCGGTGTGGTAGAGCACCTCTGCCTACAGGAAGAGGGAGAAGTAAATGGAGCTGACTTGCTCGGTTGCAGGCCCAGCTTGTCTCACTGCCAGGGTGAACCAGTGGATCCACAGCCAACAGTTATCTTATGGTGCCCACACACTTCAACTACTCAGGTGGTTGTACCATCCAGCATACCAATTATTGCTGCAGTGTGTTCTCTGTTACCACCATGATATCCATCCACCATGTGCAAGGACCTTTAAGTTTCCATAGCCAGTGGGTGGGTGCACAAGAACCCAAAAATATCCCTGATTTTCTTAGCTCGGGGACTTTCACCCAGAACTCCCATGTTCATAGGAAACAAAGTACATGCTCATCACTCAACAAATTGCCATGTCTCTGGCTCCTGTGGTCTCCAGCAGGAGCAAGACTACACAGAGTTCACTCATGCAGAACAGAGTACAGTAGCAACTCTACCACAGTAAATAGAATTTGGTATTTTGCTTAAAAAGAGGAGAGAGGAATGTGGCTTATTCTTTAGGAGCAAAGTAATTGTTCCTCCTGGTATCAGCAGTCCAGGCTGAACCTGAAGCAAGAGGGGATTCTGGAATTCTCCCCTAGTTACATCTGCCAGTAGCAGAGCACTGTAATATCTTCCTCCTACTTTGTCTTGGCAAGATGCCTTTTCCCAGTTGGGAGCCAGTTGTGTGTATGCAGGAGTGACTGGCAGCAAGGCAAGCAGAAGTGTGATTGTCCTCTTGCCTTGCTGCCTCCCAGAGCCCCTGTTCTTTCCTATGAGTTCTCCAGTGAAAATTACTTTTAGGTGTTGGTGCTGTGATGTAGTGGGTAAAACCATCCCTTTCAATGATATCCCATATGGGCACCAATTTGAGTCCTGAATGCTCCATTTCCAACCCAGAAACTGGATGGCCTGGGAAGGCAGCAGAAGATGGCCCAATACCACAGGTTTTTCACCTACGTTGGTGACCTGGATGAAGCTCCTGGCTCCTGGATTTGGTTCAGCCCAGTCTTAGCAATTGTAGCCATTTGGGCAGTGAACCAACATATGGAAGAACTGTCTATTGCTCCATCTCTTTCTGTCTGTAACTGTGCCTGTCAAATAAATAAAATAAATCTTTAAAAAGATTCTTCTAATCAGTAACTTGGGAATGTGTACCTTCCTTTGTTTTTGTGATATCTTTCTGTGACTGAGAACAGTGTGGTTTCTCATTATCCAGCCATCTTTGATCTCCCCCATGTTCAAGAAGCATGAATAAGGAGGGTCATGTGACTCCTCAATAGAAATACAATAATACATTAATATTGGAATGTGAAGAAGAGAAGACTGATGAAATGTCTGAAAAAGAATTCAAAAGAATCATTTTAAACAAAACATTTGAACAAAACATTTGAACAAAACATGACAAAAATTCCTGGTAGCCCTCCCAAACTTCTGTTTTCTGTTATTTTGTTACAATTAAATAGTTCAAGTTTCACTCTCAAAAATCCAAGTTTTGATAATGAATTACATATTTCTGTTCTTCATAAACTCAATCTAATAAAACCCTGTAATTTGAAATGAGACTAGCTTTGTTGGGCATTTGTGAAAGATAACGGAGACAGTATATCTTTTTTTAGATGTATTTATTTATTTGAAAGTCAGAGTTACACAGAGAGAGGAGAGGCAGAATGGGGTGGGGGGAGGTCTTCCATCTGCTGGTTCATGCCCCAAATATCCACAACGGCTAGAGCTGCACTGATCCAAAGCGAGGATCCAGGAGCTTCTTCTGGGTCTCCCACACGGGTGCAAGGGCCCAAGGACTTGGGCCATTTACTACTGATTTCACAGGCCATACCAGAGAGTTGGATTGGAAGTGGAGCAGCCAGGTCTCAATCCAACGCCCATGTGGGATGCTGGCTCTTTAGGCCAGGGCATTAACCCGCTGTACCACAGCACCAGCCCCGAGACAATATATCTTAATGAAACAAGATTATGAAAAAGAAAAATGGATACTGTAAGAAATTATCAATGTCCTGCAATGAATCTTTTCCTGATATTTTGGACTTAACATGCCATGTGATTATATTTGAAAATGGGGACTATAGAGAGGTCACAAAGGTTGAGAGAGGTCTTGAATGTAGGATCTTAGTCTGATAGGATTTGAGTCCATAAAATAAAAGGAAGACACATCAGAGCTCTTATTCTTTCCCTGAATGCACAGAGAGGATGGAGCAGAGATCATAGAATGAGTATATAGTGAGAAGGTAGCCATTTCAACCCAGGTCTCAGGAGCAATCTCTTTTGCAAGTACTTTGATCTTGCACTTCTGGCCTTCAGGCTCTGTGAAAATAAATGTCTTGTTTAAGCCACTCAATCTCTGATATTTTTATTGCAGACTAGCATACCTCATTTTTTTATTCTAATAAAATATTCAGCAGTTTAGCAATGACACAGGGTGTTTTCAATTGTATTTAAGGGTACATGGACTTTTCCATTTTCTTAATTTTTTGAGTGCTAACTTCGTTTTTTATTTATAAATCTCATTTATTTTGATACCTAATACTAAATGCTGGCTTAAATCATATTTTCCTCCAGAAACTTTTTTATTTAAGGAATAAAAAACTTCATGATTTTCATAAACACAACTTTAGTCACTTATAGTGACTATTGTCATTTACCTCTGAATTTAGGATTCTCTGGAATTTAATTATGGCATTTAACCTTTAATTCTTCAGATGAAGAAGCTAAATGCCATATAGCCTCAAGACTTCCTAAATGTCATATATTATGTCTATATTCTTGGATAATTATAAACTATTTTAAACTTTCCCTAAGTCGCATTTATGGATTGATTGATTTGTGATAACATGACTAGGTGTGATATAAATTCATCGTCCTATATGAGAAATAAAGGAAGATTTTAATATGGAATAAGATCATATAAGTTCTCAAAAATGCAGGGCAAGATTAGGTAGAAGTTTACATGGCCTATACCCAATGAGGTTAAAACATTACCACCTCATTGCAATTATGGCTGCAGTGCATTGGTCCCAAACATTTATTTTTATATCACAGTTGATGCAATATTATCTAACATGTCTTGGAGGATTGGTGAGCAAAGCTTGCAACTAAATATGTGAGTGTTCTCACAGAAAAAGATGAATATTAATATCAAGTATGATAAAGAACAGAAGATCAATTCAAGTCAACTTTTCCTTCTGGAAGAATTGAATTGTGCAGAATTTTTAGCCCTTTGAGTTACCACATAGGGCTTAGTTTGGAAGAGATCTTTGGTTCTCAAAGTGTAAAGAGTTCGGGCTTGCACTATGGCTTGGTGTGTTAAGCCACTGCCTGAAGTGGCAGCATCTCATATGGGAACTGGTTCAAGTCCCAGCTGCTCCACTTTTGATCCAGATCTTTGCTGGTGCTCATGGAAAAGCAGCAGAGGATGACACGAAGGTTTGGAGCCCTGCATCCATGTAGGAGAGCCAGGTGAATCTTCTGGCTCCTGATTTCAGTCTAGCCCGTCTCTGACCATTGCGATCATTTGGGAAGTGAACCAGCAGATAGAAGATCATTCCTTTTCTCTCTCTCTCTCTTTCCCTCTCCCTCTCTTTCCCTCTCTCTCTCCCTCTCTCTCTCTCTCTCCCCCCTTCTCTCCCTGTAACTCTGTCTTTCAAATAAAAAAATCTAAAAAAGAAACAAATTGTTAAGTGATTATAGACCTTCCATATACCACAACCCTGAATTATGGGGCAGGGGTGGGGGATGAGACAGAGATAATAAAGTTCTCAGGGTTCCATAGCTCATATGTGATAAAAGAAAGATTCAGATCCCTTCTTGGCAATTTCATTATGTCTCATCAAGGAAACAGCAAAACAGGAGAAAACCTATGATTTAGTGGGGTGAGAAATCTGTCCTGGAGGAGGTAGCACAGAGTTTTCCTCTGTTAATAAGTGAGTGTTTTCTCTGGGCTTTTCCTCACCAAGTACATTAATCATGGTTACCAAGGGCAAAAAAGCAAGACATCTCAAACATGACCATTGGATGAGTTTCACTGGGAGAACTGGAAACAGGATGAGAGAGGAAATCAGGGCCAGTTCATGGATTCTAAGCATAAAATTCATGCTTGGAATTTGAGATATTATCCCAGAATTTATAGAAAAATGACTGACTGGTAATAGGACGTGGTCAGAGTTGCATTTGGAAAATGAGATAACAATACTTGCATAGAAAAAAAGATAATGATTAATTGAAATGCCCAAAAAATGTGCTACTTCCTTAACTGAAGCAGAATTAACTATTTGCGGTTCCTCTCAAATCTTGCCCAGTAAAACCATTTCATATATCCACATGAACTTTCACTTACCTTTATAAAAACAAAATCAAATTTGTACAGTATGTTCATAAGCATAAAGATATAGCATGGTCCCATCCTCATCAAGGTAAGTTACAATCCATGGTTCAGACTGTGGTACAAACAAAGTGTGTGAATCCTGAAATACATAAGTTTGGAATTAATTTGAAATAGGTTTTTAATAGAGTGTTGATCAAACTTCAATATTTAGTTAACTCTTCAATGAATTTAAAGATTCACCACTGAAGATTCTTAGATATGGCAGTATTAATGGAAAACATCTTCAGATACATGATTATCTCCTAGTCTTTCAATTGGCCGTCTTGTAACAAACTCAACCAAATGGACTGAGTTTGACATCATTCATTAAGCATGCACAATGCATTAAGCTACTTGAAAATTCAAAGCTCTTAAAAGGGAAGAGCGGATGAAGAAGAAATCTAAATTGAAAAGAAAATGTCTTTCTCAATGTATTGAGGTAACTCAAGATTGAGTACTGAAAGGGAATCAGGCAAAATAAGGTGTCAAAAACTGTAATGAAATATCACAACCTTATATGGAGCAAATGAAAACATGTTCAGTTACAAGTCATTGTTGGATTTGTTATCAGTAAATGAGAGAATTAACACAACAGCACTCAAATAAAACCAGGATAATTATAATTCTGTCAAGTTCCCTATTATAAAACTCATACTTTTATACTCAGCCATACAATTTGTCACAAAGCTAAGATTTACGTACAGCTAAAGGATAAGAAGTTTGACTCTAAATGGATACCTCAGGTAAAAAGTGGACACACTAGCTAAGTCTTTCACTCTCCCTCTCTGTCTTTTATGTGTGTGTGTGTATTTGTTACATATAGATATATGTATAAACATGCATATTAAACATATATACTATAAAATTAAAGAAAAATAGTTGCATCTTATATAAGCTTTTCAAAAGTTAACTTGATGTGTAAACTTTAGTCTGTAAATCACTTGTGAACCATTTGTCCATGAGTTACTAATTATTTTTTTTTTATTTTTCACCAAAAGTCTTTTTTTGTGACATCCTATTGTTAAACATTGCATTTATTTACAGAAATTGATGGTATATAGCTAAAAGTCATTCTTTTATCAAATTTACTTTTTTTTTTATTTATTTATGTGAAAGAGTTACTCAGTGAGAGAAGGAGAGACAAAGAGAGAGATAACAGGTCTTCCATCCTCTGGTTCACTCCCCAATTGGCTACAATGGCCAGAGCTATGGCAATCCAAACCAGGAGTCAGGAGCTTATTCCAAGTCTCCCACGTGGGTACAGAGGCCCAAGGACTTGGGCCATTTACTACTGCTTTCGCAGGCCACAGCAGAGAGCTGGATCGGAAGTGGAGCAGCCAGGACAGGAACCCGCGCCCAAATGGGGTGCTGGCACTGCGGGGGACAGCTTTACTCACCATGCCACAGCACCAACCCCAAGTTTTCCATTTTTAATTTCCTAGTCCTTCACTTTCTCCACTAACTCTCAAGGGCATTTTGAGTTTCAACATTAAATTTAAGTGTATTTCAATATTTTACCCATTAAATAATGTGTTAATCATCCTTCAGGACTGATTACTTAATAGATATTAAACATACTCTTCCATAACCCATGTTATATATAATTTGGTAGAGGATTTATATCCAAAATTTCATCTTTATTTTCATGTTTTATTGCTAATTTTTTATTTTACTAATTAAAAAAGAAAGCAAGAAATGCCAAGAGTATTGAAATACAAACTTTAGTGAAGAAATTGATATGGATAAATAAAGAAAAGGAAGTACATGGTGAGCATTGTCTTCATTGACTTTTTTTATATCGTATGTCAGCCCTTAAAAGAGGGATGTTTGAAATCCAAGAGATTTTTCTATGTAACATTCTTAGAAAAATCATGTGTTTTGCATTGTTGAGATCCCTTATTATGTTGAAATTCAAGTACCAGCTAAATATAAGTCCCAGATGAGCATATTTATGCAGATCATCTATTATTAACTTCTTTACAATGTTAAATATGTGACATTTCCAAGCAGCCTGGCATGAATTAAAAATATGAATGCCACCATACTATCGATTATTGTTCTACATGGTTACACTTTAATATGCATAGTAATGCAAAATAAATATGCTGAGAATCTTTCACTAATAAACGCCACTCCTTGGAAAATGCTACATATATACTGTTTAAAATTCTTATCCTATCATTATGTTGTTGGACTTTTATCTACAAATCATATTGAATCTGTTAAAAATCAATTAAAATTAAAATTAAAATAAAAGAAATTATCCTAAGGAAAAATGATAACAATTATCTACTTTAATTAACAGTTTTATGTCATAATATCTTTAAAATTATCAGGTGTTTTCTCTGTGGATTGACTTTAACCTTTTACATATATAGGACTACTAATCAGATCTTTACAATATATAATGTATATTATTGTTATTAATAGAAGACTCTACCGTAAGTCATATATTATTGTGTGAACATCTATTACATGTCATCTTTAATGCTCACGGAGGAATCCTGCTGACTGAGCATATTCAATCATTTAAATAAAGATACTATTGTTGTAAGCTCATCAAAATAGAAGCCATTGTGCAACCTGCAAGAGAAAACAAGTGACAGTAAAATAATTTCAGAGCCCTCAGATGTTTAAAAGCTTACCATTTAAATAGGCAGGTAGCTGGAAATCAAAAAAAGATATCTACCATCTCAGGATTTCTCCTTTTACATAAATTCAAATATTTTTAAGTATTTATTTATTTATTTATAAGGCTGAGTGATAGTGTCATATAAACAATTAAGTCAACAATTGTAACAATCAAGTCTGGAATAGAACAAGGCCATGAGGCAGGAACTCCAACATTCTCTCCCATGTGGGTGGCACTTGCACCAACAACCACTGCTTTCCCAGACACATCAGCAGGAAGTTGCACTGAAAACAGAGTAGCCAAGATATGAATCGGCCCTTCAATGTGGGATGCCAGCATGGTAAGCAGCAGCTTAACCCACTGTGCACAACACTGGCCCTCAAATTCAATAGTTTACTAGCCTCCTCCTAAGTAGTAGTTTCACTTTGGGTTGTCTAAAGCATTAGTTAACAAAGTGAAAGTGAATTTGTACACAAATTTCAAAAAATATTATGTCAAATAGAATTAATAAATAGAACTGCATTAATCTAAAAAGGAAATAATACTTCAATCAGATTCAATATCAAAGTAAAAAAGTATGCATATGTAGAATACAAAAAATGCATAAGAATGAAAAGGACTCCTTGTGATATTTTAGCCCTTATATATGTTCCTGTGGAACTATGGTCTTCCTACTTTTTACTTGTTGAATATTATGATTAGTGGTGAATTAAATCTGTGATTATAGAGTGGATTGAAAACAAGTTCGTACAAAAATTAAAGAAAGAAAGGAAGTGGGGATTGAGGGAGGGAAAGCATGAGAGGGAAGTTTAGATACCTTCATCGACAAGTACCTACGAAATACATGAAATCAGTTCTCTTTATATTAACAAAAATTTCAAAAGCATTAAAAAATCATGTCTAAATTCATTAAAGAAAACTAGACAACAGCATTCATAGTCTTTAATGGGGTTGCTAGGAGAAAGAATTATTTTGGGAAGAAATCATTTATGAATAAAACCATCCTTATTTCCAGGCAGTAAGTAATCACTGTTTCCAAGCTACGCTGGGCTGAATTTCCTGCTAACAAATGTAATAACACAGAACTCTGTAAAAATTAATGTTCCAATGAGAGTTTCTAAAATGATTTCCTCAAAAATAATACTGGTGCCTTCAAATAAAGAATTCTACATTATGTTCAAAGTTAAAACACTCATGGCATTAACGCAAAAGTAGTCTATAAACTATTTATTTCAGTTTTCCTTTTGAAATACCTAATAACATGTTGGAGTTGTTTTGGGGTTGGGGCAGGCCATCTGGGTTGTATAATGTACCAGTAGTGGGGCATCACTCCACTGATTTTTTTTGCAGTTCCTATTAAACTTAAAATGAGACCTTGATGTCTCTTAATTTTAATGAGCCTTAAAATTTATTTCCCTCATGGCTAGTGATCCTGAGCATTTTTTCATGTGTCTGTTGGCCATTTGAATTTCCTCTTTTGAAAAAACCTGTTCAAATCATTTATTCATTTCTTAACTTTGTTTGTTTTGTTCTTATTGAGTTTCTTGAGCTCTTTATAGATCCTGGATATTAACACTTTATCAGCTGCATAGTTTGTCAGCATATTTTCCCATTGCCAGGTGCCCCTTCACTTTGCTGAGTGCTTCTTTTGCAGTGCAGAAACATTTCAATTTGCTGTAATCCCACTTGTCAATTTTGACTTCCATTGCCTGTGCTTCTTGGGTCTTTTCCAAGAAACCTTTGACTATACCATTGTCTTGCATGGTGTCACCTTTTTCATCTCTGATTTTATTACTTTGGATCTTCTCCTTCTTTTTATTTTTTTGTTAGCTAGGCCAATGGTGGATCTCTTGTTTATTTTTTTCAAAAAATATTTCTTTGTTTCACTATGTGTTTGTTTCACTTTCATTTATTTATTCTCTAATTTTTATTATTTATTTTTCCCACTAATTCTGGATTTGGTTGGTTGTTTTTTTTCCAGGCCCTAGAGTTACATTGACAGCTCATTTATTTGGTACCTTTCCAATTTCTTCATGTAGGCACTAATTGCTATAAATTTCCCTCTTAACACTGCTTTTACTGTATCCCCCCAAATTTTGATATGTTGTATTATCTCCATTCATATTCCCAAATATTTTTTATTTCTCTTGCGGTTTCTTGTATGACTCAGTATTCATTCAAGAGCACATTGTTCAGTCTCTATGTATTTGGATATGTTCTAGAGATTCTTTTTTTAAGAAAGTTTTTATTTAATAAATACAAATTTCATAGGTACAGCTTTAGGAATATAGTGTTTCTTCCCCCCTTACTCGCCCTCCTACCCCCACTCCCATCCCACCTCCTTCTCCCTCTCTCAACCCATTTTTCATTAAGATTCATTTTCAAATAACTTTATATACAGAAGACCAACTCTATACTAAGTAAATATTTTGACAGTTTGCACCCCCCACACACAATGTATAATGTACTGTTTGAGAACAAGTTTCGCAGTTAATTCTCATAGCAGAACTCATTAAGGACAGAGGTCCAATATGGGGAGTAAGTGCACAATGACACCTGTTGTTGATATAATAATTGGCATTCTTATTTATGCTGTCAGTGATCACCCAAGGCTCTTGACATGAGCTGCCAAGGCAATGGAAACCTTTTGAGTAAAAAAAAAAAAAAAAAAAACTCCATTAGTATTTAGACAGGACAATAAGCAAAGTGGGAGTCCTCTCCTCCCTTCAGAGAAAAGTATATCCTTCTCTGATGGCCCCTTCTTTCCATTGGGGTCTCACTCACAGAGATCCTTCATGTAGAACATTTTTTGCCACAGTGTCTTGGCTTTCCATGGCTGAAATGCTTTCATCGGCTATTCTGCCAGATCCAAATGCCTTAAAGTCAGATTCTGAGGTCAGAGTACTGTTTTGTTGATTTCCAGCTTCGTTCCATTTGTGGTCATAAAAGATGCATGGTATGAAAACCATTTTTTTTTTTTGTATTTGCTGAGACTTCCTTTGTGGACTAGTATATGGTCTATCCTAGAGAAAGTTCCATGCATTGATAAGAATGTGTATTCTGCGTATGTGGAGAAGAAAATTCTGTAGTTATCAGGTAGGTCCATTTGGTTGATTAACTCTGTTATTTCTTTGTTGATTTTCTGTCTGGATGATATGTCCATTTTTGAAAGTGGAGTATTGCTATCTCCCATTACTAAGTAGTGGAGTCTATATCTCCCTTTAGATCCATTAACATTTATTTTAAATAGACAACCTGTAATTTGGTACATATACCTTTATTATAGTCATATCTTCCTGTTAAATCAATTCCTTAATCATTACACAGTGGCCTTCTTTATCTCTTTCAGCAGTTTTTGTGTTAAAATCTAGTTTGTGTGATATTAGGATGACTACACCTGTTCTTTTTCTTTCAGAAAGCATGGAATATCTTTTTCAATCCTTTCACATTCAGTCTGTGAGATGTGTTTTTGTTGGTGGTGTTCTTTGTTGTGTTCTTTGTTGGTAAGACCTGTTTATTGTAGGCAGTAAATAAATAGGTCTTGTTTTTTAATCCATTCAGCTAGTCTGTATCTTTTACCTGGAGTATGGTTACTATGCATAAGTAACAATTGGCCTTGCCACTTTTCCATAAATATTGTTATTGTTTCCTTTTGGTTTCCTTTGTACTTTTACTAGGAGACTTTTTGCTGTCACAATCTTTCATAATGATGACTATCTTTATGTGTTTCTGTGCAGACAATATCCTTAAGCATCTTTTGTAAGGTTGAATAAGTGATGTAAAATTCTTTCAATTTCTGTTTGGGATGGAACTTACTTCACCTTCATTCATAAATGAGAGATTTTCAGGGTAAAGTATTCTGGGTTGACAGGTTTGTTTTTTTTTTTTTTTTTTTTTTTTTTTTGCTTAAGACTTACACTATTCCTTGCCATTCTCTCGTAGCTTTTCTCATTGAAAGCAATCGTGCACAGTTTAGAATCTTTTCTTTATGTTTTACTGGGGAACGTGTGGCTAAAATGTGTCATGGTGAAGATCTTTTCTCTTCCTGTCCATTAGTAGTTCCATGTGCTTCCAGTACTTGGACATTCCTTTCTTTCTCCAAATTGAGGAAGTTTTCAGTAATTATTTCACTAAAAAGCTTGCATGGTCAAATCCAAGAGCCAGGAACACAATCCAGGTCTCCTATAAAGGTGAGAGATGCACAGTTACTTAAAAGTCATTACTTTTTCCTCCCAGGGTCTCTGTTGACACTAAGATGGAGTCATGAGCTGTAGCAGGAAACCAAATCCAGGTTCTCCTTTATGGGATGCAGCACTTTAACTGTTGGGTCAAATGCCATCCTTCCCCAGTTTTAAACAAAGCAACATTTTTCCTCTCTACATGTTTCTGGATTCAATTTATTGCATTTGTATGCCTTCTTATTGAGGGATCTCTAGGAATGAAAGAACAACAATGCTTATAATAATTTGTAGTTAAACATTAATACATGCATATAAAGTCACATATCAATCTCACCAAAAATATATTTTTAAATCGTGCACTAAAAGGTCATGATTTTACCATTTATTTATGGTTATTTGTCATTTTTATCATTAAATCATACTAACAGTCTATATCAAACCTAACACTATATTTGAATTAATTCAAGCTTATTTAAATAACAATAAAATTGGCCTGTGTAATTTCATTTGCAATCATGTTTACTTTGTTAACTCTGCATCATCTCACTACTTTGGATTAATAGTAAAGCAATGGCATATTCCTTTTGGTAATTAATATATATTTTTAAATGTAGTAACAGTTGACTAATTTCTGTGAAATTTTCCCCTGTTTTTTTCAAATGCAATTAGAAAAATGTAGAATATACCTCATTTATGTAAGCATATATTCCAGGACAATATCTAAAAATGTAGAGCTAAATCCTAATCCTTGTAGCATACTCAAAGCTACTGTCAGTCTCCAATCACAGACTTCCATTGTGAGGTATAATTATATTTGTAAATGGAGCTTTACATCATTGAGTTTAGTTCATGTAAATCTGTACCATAAAGTTTTCCATGAACTAGTCAACACCCTTCACATTTCATTGCTTTCCTACCAGATTATAAAGTATTTTAAGCTAGTAATCTGCTCAATTTTCTTCTTTCTGTGGCTCACACTCTTCAGTACGAAGATGTATGTGAGAAAGTTTATCTGTGGGAAACGAGGAAGAACATATTGTTTCTTAGTCCAATTAAACAACACTGTTTGTAAGCAATCACTTGCCTCTTTCTGGTCTCAGCTATCAAAGAGTAGGCGAAGACCTTGATTTCAAATGTCTGGTCTCAATTCAGTTAATTACTTAGTTTTGAAAAATTACTGTAACAGAACTGGGGCTTAAATTTTAATAATACCATGATCACATTAAGATATTCTTAGACTGCTTTTTTTTTTTGGTTTTTAAATGAGGCAGCAGGCAAAAATCTTAGTGTACTATGGAAAAATGAATCTATTTTAACATAGCCTTTTGAGTCTATTTAAATAATATAACCATTTATAAATGGGCTGCTGAGCTGATGAGAAAATAAGAAATGGCTTCCTTGGCAGACAGAGAAAACCAAGAATAAAATTGAGCAGTAGTGGTTAGAAAATAAGATGTACTACCTCAAAACAGTTTCAGGTTTAGAGGGGGATAAAATGATTTTAGTCTGTTGAATCAAGCATGCAAAACTGGTCTTTGAACTTTTTATGAATCCATATTTCAGATAAAGAAGGATGTAATAGATATACTATTACTTGTACTTTTTCTCCATACTCTCACTATTGAAATCACTGAGGTTTCTGGAGGGAGAATGCATTACTACCCTGAAGCAGCTACTAAACAGGAGAAAAGGAGCCTATTTTCAACATAATACTAACAGAATCTTGATATTTCACTAGACCATCCTCCAGGTACCTTTATTCCCCAAATACTGTGCTCATAAGGTCTTATAAAGTTGTATTCTATTGAAAATTATTTAAATAATTGCACATATATGTATTTATGTGGTATAATTTGATTTTTTTATATATGTATATATTCCCAAATGATCATATTAGATTAAAATGTGCTTTTTCTCTTGCATAGAATGGTGACTATAGGTAATAATAACACATTATATTTTCAAAATAGACAAAGGAGGATATTTTAGAAAATGATAAATATTGGAGGCAATGGTATAATTAATGTCTTCACTCAAAGTGAAATTGTCGCTTCACTTCTCCAATTCACTTCCTAATTTTTCTTAATTATCCAATGACACAAATTTAACCGAAAAAGTGAAACAGTTGCTTGAGAAGCACATTGAAAACTCAACATCCCTAGCATTTGGATAAATTGTGTTCTTAGGTTGTAAACTGTGAAACAGAAATCTCTTGTTTTGGTACTGAATCTCTGAGTTTTTCCAGAGTGGTTTGTATATTATTAGTATATTATTCAAATTTATAAATCCAATATTGCTTATGTTGTTATAATCAAGCAAAATATTAGAAGGTCCCTTAATTATGATGAAAGTAAATATAATGTGTGTGTGTATATATATATATTTCATTTTTTTAAATTCAGAGAGTTCTTGGTTTGAAGCCAAAAAATGTGACTATTATTTTCCACCTACTAGTACTATCTGTATTTCAATGAAACATAGAACATAAGACCCATTTTACAAAATATCTATTTAAGAATTTGAATTATACTGAAATTTTTATATCAATGTTCTCTTTTCAAGCTGTTATCCACAATGTTCTCTTTTCAAGCTGTTATCCACAAATCAGTCATATATTTTCTTTTTTTCATGTATTCCCTTTTTATTTAATGTATACCAACCACACATTTCATATATACAAATTTGGGCTATGATTCTTCCCACCCTACCTCCATCCTGCCCAAACTCACACCGTTCTTCCTCCTCTCTCTCCTATTCCTATTCCTATTTTTTTAAAGATCTATTTTCAGCTATGCTTCACCTAGATCTCAAAAATTTAGTGAGTACATATATAATGTTCATTCTTTTAGTACTGTGTACTTTGTTTCTGTGTTTAACTAAACTTTCAACTGACTTTATGATGGTGGTCCCATAAGAGAAAACATTGCTTAGTGATGTCATACCTTTATAAGTTTGTGTAAGTGAATCCCATGATGTTGGTCCACTGACCAAATAAGTTAGCAGCACATTCTAAACATGTTAAGTAACGTGACTATAATTAAAATTCTATGAATTTTTTAAATTATCACTTTTTTTTTTCTTTTTCATACATCCAAATGTTACTTGAAAAATAGAACTAATGTGCTCTCGCTGTCACACTATGTATTTCTAGAAGTTTCATCCGTACTCACTAGGCAAGACACAGAAATAAAAGGCAAACATATAAGGGGTAGAAAGTCAGATTATCATCCCCATGTGCAGATGGAATTATTCCGTATTTAGGGGAACCAAAATTCCATCAAGATACTATTATATTGATAAGTGAATTCAACAAATTTACAGGATGAAAAATGAAAAACATCAAAAAATTCACAAGATATGCAAAAATCAGTATACACCACCATTTATCTTGCTGAGAAGAGCTTATAACAAAAATCTAATTCATAAAAATTCAAATAATTTAATATCTCTGGAATAAAGTTTTAAAAAATGTTAGAGACCTCTACAATGAAAGTTATAACGTGCTAATGAAAGAAACTGAAGAACATACAAAAAATGGAAACACCTTCCATGTCCATGGTCTGAAAGATTCAATATTTTCAAAATGTCCATGCTATCCAATATGAATTATAGATTCATTGCAAATCTGTCAAAGTACCAATGACATTCCTAACAAAATTAGAATAAAAGTCATAAAATTTATATGAAATACAAAAGGCCCTGTATAATGAAAGCAATCTTGAACAACGAAAACATATCCAGAAGCATCACAAATGCCAGATCTCAAGACATACTACACTGACATTACAGCCAAAACAGCATAGCACTGGCAGAAAAATGGACCCTCCCACAAATGGGACAGAATAGAAATCCCAGAAATACATCCACACATCTACATTAAACTTATCTTTGACAAAGGTTCTAACACTATTGCCTGGAGGATAAACACATTTGGAAAAATGGGATTTCCACCTGCAAATTTGAAGCAAGACCCCTATCCTACTCCATGTACAAAAATCAACAAAAAATAGTCAATAATATGAATGTAAAACTTGGAGCAACAGACAAAGCATTACAAAAACACACAAAGACATTCACATAGGAAATGATTTTTTGAATAAAACCGCTGAAGTAGGCAATAAAAGCAAAAATAAAAAATGGGTTTATATAAAACCAAGAAGTTCTGCACAGCCAAATAAACAAGAGATAGTAGAGAGAAAAATCAAGATTTGAGAGAAAATATTTGCAAACTATGCACATGATAAAAGATTAAAATCAAAATATATTAAGAAGCACACAAATTCAACGATAACAAATTGAATAACGGGCAAAGGATCTAAAGAGATATCTTTCAAAAGAAGAAGGAAAATGGATGACAGAAATGAGAAAATTCTCTATGTTTTAGAATGCTGAAGAAGGCCTGCACCGCGGATCACTAGGCTAATCCTCCGCCTTGCGGCGCCGGCACACCGGGTTCTAGTCCCGGTCGGGGCGCCGGATTCTGTCCTGGTTGCCCCTCTTCCAGGCTAGCTCTCTGCTGTGGCCAGGGAGTGCAGTGGAGGATGGCCCGAGTGCTTGGGCCCTGCACCCTATGGGAGACCAGGAGAAGTACCTGGCTCCTGCCATCGGATCAGCGCAGTGCGCCAGCCGCAGCGCGCTGGCCGCGGCGGCCATTGGAAGGTGAACCAACGGCAAAGGAAGACCTTTCTCTCTGTCTCCCTCTCTCACTGTCCACTCTGCCTGTCAAAAAAAAAAAAAAAAGAATTTGGGAGGACTCCCTCTTTTTCGATTGCTCTGAATAGTTTGAGAAGAATTGGAATCAGTTCTTCTTTAAATGTCTGGTAGAATTCAGATCTAAGTAAGCATTTCAATTTTCCAGGGCAAGTATGGTTTTTAGAAGTGTATGATGCTATATTAGTTCCTTGGGGTCACTGCAAAAAAATATTAAGACTGGTTGCTTTAAAACACCGGAATTTTTCCTCTTACAGTTTGGAATGACTAGTTTAAAAAAAAGATATTTTTCCCTACCATATTTAATCTAGCTTGCTACTCACACTGTCAAGTGTTTACCTGTAATTTTTTCCTTTATTTAGCTCATTGATACATAGGTTCAATTCCATGGCCATCTATTCTCTGTATAGAATTCCATTTTCTTCCTTCTTTATGTGCTTGATTCTGTGTCATAATTTTATCTTTTTCTAAAGACATCAGTTCATATTAGATTAGAGTCCACCTTAATAATCTCAATTTAACCTGATGACCATTTTTCCAAATGAGGTTACATTCTTTGGGAGTGGTGACAAAGGGCATTGTTCCACCCATAACCAAAAGCAGTTGAATTTTTTTATTTCTATGAAAACTAAAATATATTATACTTCTAAAAATATTATATGCATTGTCATTTATGCATATTTCCTAATATATACTTATATACAATATAACACATGTGTTATGTACATATATAGTGACTTAATTTCTGCTTTGACGAAAGTCATCAGTGGTAATTGCAGCTAGTTATTCAATCTACAGTGCCTTACTTAATCTACTTACTTTTGAAGTCAGTCTATATGATTTAACTTTATATACAATGATAACATCATAAATCCTAATGCATCTTTCTTTTAGTCTTTAGTAGATTTTTAAGTGGAACAAAAAAAAAAGTACTTTACTATTATCAGAACACTAGAGGACTGAAGTGATGTAACTGGTGATATTTTTATAGAATTAAATATTGTCCAAGTGAAAACATAAATTATATTTGAATGACTAATAGATGATAAAAACCAATTCACATGTGAATGTTACCAAAATCAGATATTTTCCAGTTGAAATAGGTTCCTACTTTTCTAATTATAGCTTGATAGAAATAGAAGTCATCAATTTGAATATTTCCACAGATTAAAATTTAGAAGAAAAATAGTGTAATTGATTAAGAGCTTTCTGTGCCACTTACCAATAGAACACAGGGGACAATTAGCATAATGGAGCATCACCTTCAAATTCTTTTAACTAGAGTGATACATTTCTTTAACAAATCCATAGGACATGTTTAAGTAGTATTCATGTTACCATGGGATTTGTTGACATAGGATAAAATGTGCTAGTGGGAATCATTCTTGCTAGAATTGGTTTCTATTCCAGACATGTTTACTTAGCTCAAAGTCCACTAAAATCAAGGTGTTATTCTGGGACACAGGCTTCAGGAAGCTGGTTCCCATTCACAGCGGTTTGTCAGCAGCCATGACTGGCTGCAATGTCCACCATTAACTTCCCTGTGTTGTTTGGATGTCTGCTGTTTTGTATGTTCTAAACGTCATCCCAGAGAATAGTGGTTAATTAGAAGACTGGATTATATGGGAAGAAATAATTACAAATGATTGGAAGTAAATTTCCTTAACAGTATGATTTTAATTTGTTTCTTCTACAGGTTCATTGTATCACACACAGTAATCAGTTTGTACATGTCTGATAAATCCATGTATGATTGTTGTTGCAAGAAGCTGCTTCATGGATATGAAACGCAGCTGTACACAAAAGAAGTCAGTTTTGTAAAAAAGTATTTAAAAGAAAAAAATTCTACTATATACATTAGTATTGAAGGATAGTGATGTATATTAGTATACATTACTAAGGTGGCTATTACAAGATTTGGAGAAACAGAACTTCAGTCTCTTTCTTATTATTTTGACATAATTTTGAATTCCATAAATCAAGTACAAATATCAGAAACATAAATGGTACAGATGAGATAGAATTTATAGATGTAAACAATGGCTGTAACACTTCTACCCCCCATTTAGATTTGTTCCCAACACACTTACATAAACAACAGCATTTTGAAATTGTAACAGGGTTACTCACCTCATTGCATTCACTTTGCCCTATTGATATCTATGTATAATAAAATTAGATTTCTTTTAGGGAGGCTGAAATGTACTTGATATGTTATTTTAGACTTAAGAATTTGCATTTAAAGAAAAGAAATTTGAGCATGGGTGTTGTGGTGAGGCAATTGAATTGCTGCTTAGGTTGCCCATACCCCATGTGGAAGTGACCTGTGACTCAGCTTCTCCATATTTCACCTGGGAGTAGCAGGTGATGGTCCAAGTACTTGAGTCCTGCCACCTACTTGGGAGACCCAGATACAGTTTCTGGCCCTTGGCTAGAACCTGGCCTAGCTCCAGCTATTGCAGTAATTTGGGGAGTGATCCAGCAGATAGAAAATCTTTTCTATCTCTCTTCTCTCTCTTTCATTCTCTCTCTGTCTTTCATTCTCTCTCTCTCTCTCTCTCTCTCTCTCTCTCTGTCTGTCTCTCTCCCTCTTTCATTCTCTTTCTCAGCATTTCAAATAAATAAAAATACACATTTAAAAGAAAGAAAGTGAATAAATTTAATCTGCCAGCATTTGTCCTACCACAATTTCTTCCCTTCAGGATTTCTTCCTACCACAGTATAAAATTGCTAGAGGTCTTTCCTTTCTAGTTCTATTAAATTGTTATATAATTGTTTTTTTCTGAATGTTTGAAGAAATAGGTATAGCAGGTTATTCACTATTTGTTTTAATAACTTGAATTTATATTACTGGAGAATCAAATTTCATATGTGATCATTTAATTCATTTACTCATTTTTGTTAGCAAACTCTTAAACAGTATTTGTTAGGTTAAAGTATTAAACATTTTATACATTTAATCATCTAACAACTCTAGAAGTCATTTTGTTCAGCAAATATTCATTTCTTCCTCCTTCCATTAAAGATGAGTTTATTATCTGAACCCACTGAGTTTAGGCTTTAACTGGAGACCGGTCAACCAAACCAGCATATTTCATGTGAGTAGAGGTCTTCAATGTACTTGCAAATATCTGCTGCCCTCTTAGGTTCTCAGTGTGTATGTACAAAATTAGCCACTAATCTACTCAAAATTATAAGTAGAAAAAAAATTTCACAATATAAGTTAGGGAGTACAGGGCTACTATTGTACCACAGCAGGTTAAGCTGCAACCTGCAACACCAGCAACTTGGTGGCTTTGCTTCTGATACATTTCCCCACAAATGTGCCTGAGAAGCAGTGGAAGACAGCCTGAGTGCTTGGGAACCTATCACCAATGTGGGAAAACTGGACGGATGGGGCTGGCACTGGTGGCTCACTTGGTCAATCCTCCGCCTGCGGTGCCGGCATCCCATATGGGCTCCAGGTTCTAATCCCGGTTTCTCCTCTTCCAGTCCAGTTCTATGCTGTGGCCCAGGAGTGCAGTGGAGGATTGCCCAGGTCCTTGGGCCCTGCACCCACATGGGAGATCAGGAGGAAGCACCTGGCTCCTGGCTTGGTGTCGGCATAGCGCTGGCCATAGCGGCCATTTAGGGGGTGAACCAACAAAAGAAAGACCTTTTTCTCTGTCTCTCTCTCTCTCTCACTGTCTATAACTCTACCTGTCAAAAAAAAAAAAAAACAAAAAAAAAAAACTGTACGGAGTTCCAGCCTCCTGGTTTTGGCTTGGCTCAGCCCAGCCATTGGAACCACTTAGGGAGTGAACCAGAAGATCTCTCTCTCTTTCTCTATCGTATGTGTGTGTGTTTCTGTGTGTGTATGTGTGTGTGTGTCTCCCTCTGTTTATAACTCTGCTTTTACATAAATAATTTTTTTTTTTAAATCCTAGAGTTAGGGAGTAGAAAAAGCCACTTCAATGGCCACAGGATTTTTAAGATTTGCTTTCAGCAGTGCTTTGAAGTTTATCATTTTCTTAAATGTGTAGGTTAAATTTATACCTAAATTATCTTGCTGATGCTTTCTGAAGGTGTCTCCGATATACCCAGCAGCTACCCAACTGAAATTGCCAACATCATTGTACCACCTTTGAAGCATTTTAATTTTATAAAGGATTTTATGTTTTACTATGTAAATACGATTGCTATTTCTGTTACTTTATCTTCACATTTGGAAATATATGGCCAACACCTCTGTCTAATTTTTTTAGCATTATAGCTACTAGCAAACAAAACAAAAATATTTTGAAATTATTCAAGACCAAGGAAAGAAAAATAAATACAATGTGTAGATAGCATCATTTTCACAAATCTATTAAAGACAATTATCTATGAAAGGAATTATATTCTACTTCATATTCCTATGCCAATGGCTTATTGATAACTTAAATTCAAGAAGAGCTACTCATCTCTTCTTGTTGAAGTCCCAAAAGGCTGTGTTTTGTCTGACTTTCTGTAATGTTTCCAACTAATGTGAAATAATAAGTAATTTGGAACTCAATTACCCTAAATTTTATATACAAATATTTTCTAGGAAAAAATACTGCATATGTTATTTATATATTTCTGAAATTGATTGAGTTCAAAGAATATCAATTATATTTCATTGAGATAAATGTAGACTCAAATAAGAAATGTAGTCACAAATAGTATGAACAACCCTGTACAGTATAATCTTATTAGGGGTTTAGTTTTATCTTTGTTAATTCGATTGACTTTGGATTAATCATTTGTTAAAATGCAAGGTCTAATGACGAAGTTTGGCATTGACAAAGTTAGTGATAAAAGTAGTATTATACATTAATAAATATAGTAAAAAACAATATTCACTAAACATATTCACTTTTAAAATGAACTCTGTATCTGCCAGATGCAATGCATTTCTGTAGTATGAAAATTGGCAGCCTATTCATGAATAAGGAATACTTATCTCTTCATGGTTTTCTGAAAACTAAGCCTTTTCAGATGATAATTTTAATGTTTGGTTTTATAAACATTTGATATTTTATATACAGTTAATGCTTTCCTAGTAGAATTCTTAGAAGTTGAATCAAACATACTGATATTAAAGAATATCATTTTTAGACTTGATGCTAATTTGATAGGTAAACACATTTTACTCTTATTTAAATCATATTTTATTTATTTAATAATTTCTTCAACACATTTTATATGTCTATCATCATCTATGTATTTATCATCTATATATGTATCTATGTAATCATTTCAAAGTAAATGATCATCTGTTTACTTGTGTATTGGAATATTTATTATTTTACTATTGATTTAAATGAACTAAATTATTCATGATCAAAGATTTGTGTGTCATAAGTATTGTCTATTTTTCTCAATTTTATTTACTTTTCAAGTTTGGTCATTTATCATTATACAATGCACAAATTTAAAATGTTTGTATGGTCCAATAAGCCACTCTTTTCCTTTATGGTTTCTATATATTTGGTGGTAAATACAGTCCTTGAAGCAAGAGTTTTCATTTTCAATAAAGTTTTATTCAGCACTTGTCCTAGCTTATGGTCACAGGTAGTCAATTAAGGGCTTGTCCTGCACACATTTTTCTATCCTGTTGTTGAGATGGAAAAATAAATGCACATGCACACAGCAGTAAAGAAATGTTTTACCAAGAGCAATTCACAAATAAATGCAAATTGATACAGTGAAAATTGAGAACATGTGTGCTAAGAATAAAGGAATGGGTAATTGAATAGAACTTCTCAAGACAGGGAAATTGGAGATAATAAAACACACAAGTCTTACAAAAATTGCATGACATCTTTTTTTTTTTTCTCCAATGTTTCTTTTATGCATTATGAATTATTCCACTTTGCATATATTGAAACAAGTTGGACCTTGTTAGGCCAATTTTGTTTATATTTTCTCTTAGGGCAAGATGATTTGGAATTTTTATGCTATTAACACTTAACTACAAATATTATTTTCAGTATTTTATGTAAATTTGAAAGGAGATTTAGCATTGGTCAAGAAAGAAAAAACATTATTTCTCTTACCAGGCATGAATGCATTACAAGCATTCAAATCCAGCTGTGCTTTCTCACTCATCTGCCACACATGACAGCAGAATTTTCATTTCAAGACAAAAACATAATAAAAGGGACGATGATGGAAGTGGTTATAGTATCATGGAATCATCAAAGGAATAAACAAACCACAAAATAAGAAAAACATATATATATATATATATATATATATATGAAATGCATAGATTTTAAGTGGCAAAAATTCTGGTGAAATGGCAGTGAGACAGTCTCAATATTGTGTAATAGAAGCTTGATTTTATTCCAACATTTAAAAGAGTTTCCTGGAGATTGTCTCTTCTCTCTCCCCACAGAAGTCAATAACACTTGTCATGCACATAAAATGAAACAGGAAGTTGTTGTGGTGGCATCGGGATTGCTATTTATTTATAAATTTTGTGTATGCTGTTTACTTTCCTTCTAATTTTCCTACAATTATTCAGTTTTAAAGATAATTTTATCCTACTTAGATCTCTCTTAAATTCTTGAATTTCATAATACTCTACCAAGAAAGAGAGATCAACCTTGGGTAAAAAAATCAAAAGGATGCATTCAAGTTACTTAGTTAAAAACAATTAAATTCAAAATATGGCTCTTCTTTTGAGGTGGTTACTTCATAATAAGGTACCTTCTAAGCAAATATTTACAAGATGGAATTTTCTTCTCAATGCTTACAACTAATTTTATTCCTCCTCTCCAGAAGTCCAAAGTCTACAGTTTCATGCCATCTTCTCCAGACAGAATAGGAAAGTGAATAAGGGTACTATAACCATCTCTTCAAGAATTTCTTTCTTTAGAAAATATTAGAAAATATTTATTTATTTATTTATTTATTTATTTATTTGAAAGTCAGTTAGAGAAACAGAGAGGGAGAGAGAGACAGAGAAAAAGAGAAAGAGAGAGAGAGAGAGAGAGAGAGGAGAGAGAGAGATCTTGCATTTTCCGTTTCACTTCCTAAATGATTGAGATGGCTAGACCTGGAACTCCATCTGGATCTCCAATGTGGGTGCAGGGCCCCAAGGACTTGGATGATTCTCTGCTTTCCCAGGTACATTGGCAGGGATCTGGATCAGAAGTGGAGCAGCTGTGACTAGAACCAGGGCCTATCTGGGATGCTGGCATCACAAGTGGAGGCTAAACCTCCCATGCACATGCAAGAGCCCCCAAAATTTCTATTTGTGACGATTTGTATAAAGGGACTTTAAAAAGTTCACAGAAAATGGAATGCAAGATCAGGATATAAACTATTCCTCAACACAGTTTCTGACTAAATGGGTCAACATACAAGACATCTGGGTTCTAGTCCCAGTTGCTCCTCTTCCAGTCCAGCTCTCTGCTGTGGCCTAGGAGGGCAGTGGAGGATGGCCCCTATACCTGCATGGAGGACCAGGAAGAAGCACCTGGCTCCTGGCTTCGGTTCCGCACAGTGCTGGACATAGTGGCAATTTGGGGAGTGCACCAAGAGGGAAGACCTTTCTTTCTGTCTCTCTCTCTCTCTCACTGTCTATAACTCTACCTGTCAAATAAATTAAAAAAAAAAAATGTTTGTTGGGAAACTACAGTGTAACTCTTACTCTGTTACTATGTTAAAAAATAAATAAATAAATAAAAAATAAAACAGATGCTGTGATGAAGTACAAAAAGTTTCTGTATATCCTACCTACATGATTTCCTAAGTGTTAGCATCTCATACCATTAACATGTACTTGTCATGATTAATAAACTTTCCCATTTTTAAAATTCAAATTTTCTTTATCTCTCCCACCACTCCCCACCTTTAGTAATCAACATCCTGTGTTCAGAATGATATCTGAGAGAATGAGGGAAAATATTTGCAAACTATTTATCTGACAAAGGATTAATACACAGACTACATAAGAAGTCAAAATCCTCAAACAGCAACAATAACAATAAAAATCAACCAACACTGTTAAGAGAGATGCACAAGACAGACAATTTTCAAGGAAGAAATATAAATGGCTAAAAACGTATGAAAAATGCACAATATCATTAGCCATCAGGGAAACGCAAATCAAAACCACAATAAAATATCACTTCACCCTTGTCAGGATGGCTATTATCAAAACAACACAAAGTAACAATTGCTGCTGCAGATGCAGAGATTGGGGAACTGTTATACAGTGTGGTAAAAATGTAAATTTGCACCTCCAGTTTGGAAAATGATTTGGAGATTTCTTTAAAAGCTAGAACTAGAACTGCCATAGGGTCCAACAATCGTACTACTGAGTATATATCTAAAAGATGTCATTATTCTTGGGCCCTCAGAAAGCCACAAACAAAACACCTTATATATCATCCAAAAATCCTCCTGCCATGTAATTGCTTTAGACCACTCCACCTTTTAAAAAATAGATGTATTTATTTGTTTGAAAGGTAGTTACAGAGAGAAGGAGAAGCAGAGAGAGACATTGTCCATCTGCTGGTTCACTCTCCATTGGTAAGGACTGGGCCAGGCCAAAGCCAGTACCAGGAACTTCATCCAGATCTCCTACATGGGTGCAGAAGCCCAGGTACTTGGGCCATCCTTTGCTGCTTTCCTGGGCACATTAGCAGGGTGCTGAATGGGAAGTGGAGGAGTCAGGACTCAGAGAAGTGCTGCTATGGGATGTTAGTGTCACAGGCAGCAGCTTAACTCACTACACCACAATCATGGCCCCTGACCGCTCCACTTTTGATTTCACTGAGTAATTTCCACATTTTGTGAGCCAATGCTTTGACTATGCTTTGTCCTCAAGATGCAACTGGCAAGGTCATGTTTCATCTCCTGTTAGAATTCTTTGAAGAACTGCCTCATTATCTTCCTTTCACTCTTTGAAAATTGTCATTGAAAGCTCTTCTCTTGTCTCTAGCTGGTCTGGAAACACATTTTTGGCATCCATGGAGTAGAAAGTTCAATCCATATTAATTATTGGTCAGAACTGGGTAAGGTGAAAGAGTTGAGATGTCTATCGTATTTCTTGCTTCCGCTGTTAATTGTTGCTCTTCTTCAATTAAGGTATGACAAAATTAATTTTTTCCTTGAAAACTGATGTGGCTTCATCTTCAACATTGCCTTTATCTTTTTAAAAACAAGTTATATATTTGCAAATTACTGAATTCCTTAGGGAATTGTTATGTAAACTTTTCATAAAGTGTCAGTTATACCAACATTCTTCCATCCAAGCTTTAACCATAAATTTGACATTTGTTTTTGCTTCAATTTTAGTAGATTTAGTGTTGATCTGATAGATTATTTTCAAATTGATATCTTCTTAATGCTTCACATTAAACCCTTTAAGATTGTTACAATTAGTTAGAATGAGTTAATTTTGATACAAAGAAATGAAATACGCCAATAATTTTTCATAAAATATATTTTCCACAAATGTTTTCAATATTCCCCATGTACTCCATATCCTCATTTCATATAAAAATAAAGTCTTCTTGAATTTTGGTCTTTTGTGAGATAGAATGCAACAATTTAAAAAGTCCTCAATAGATATATATATCTGGTGCTGTAGTCTGGTAGGTAAAACCTCCACCTGCAGTGTTGGCATCCCATATGGGTACCAGTTTGAGTCCTGGCTGCTCCATTTCCAATCCAGCTTCCTGCTAACATGCCTGAGAAAGCAGCAGAAGATGTCCCAAGTGCTTGGGCCCCTGTATCTTCACATGGGAGACCTGGAAGAAGCTCCTGGCTCCTGGCTTTTTCCTGGCACAGCCCCAAGCACTGGGGGAGTGAATCAGCGGTTGGAAGATCTCTCTCTCTTTCTGTCTCCCTCTTCTCACTCTGTAACCCTGCCTTTCAAACAGATAAATAAACTTTTTTAAAATTCCTCAAATAATAAAAGATAAAACTAAATTCCAGGATATAAACATTAATACATTTTTGAAAGAAGTTTCAAATTTTGAAAATACTTGAAGATTACACCATCACAGGACACATGTTGTATGGAGTCATAGAATCAATTACACTGTGATTTTTACATAGTAATATATATATATATATATATATATATATATACACCATTTGGAAATGTTTAAATATTCTTGTTCTTGGCACTTGGTAATTAAATATCATTTACCATGTTGCTCTTATTCTGTTAACTAGACTCTCAAAATCCATGGTCCAATTAGATTAAACTTCCTCTGTTTTTGGAAATCTGAATACCTGTGCACTTTTTCCCAATGCTTTGTTTTCTATTTTGCTGTCTTTTATGCCCACTTCAACTGTTTATTTCCTACTTAACCTGCCAGTTTGATTTATTTCATGATCTGTTTTTGATCCTCCAAATCTGGGTCACTTCCCATTCCCATTGCTCCCTCTGGTGGTCATTTCCATGTTCACCTTAGTTGACCGATTTAAATCAATTCTAGTAACTTTGTATTTCTAATATCAGTGGTAGTTTCAGAAAAAAATCAAGTTTTTCATATCTAGTCAATAGAGTCAGTAGCTAATTCTGTTGTAAAGATTCTAAGTGAAGTATTCTCATACGAAAAAATAGAGCCATGGGATAACTTTGAGTGTCTTCTATTTTAAAATTACTATTATTATTGCTGCTATAATTTATGTTTATTTTTAGATGGTCATGCATCTGCTTTTTCTGTCATTTTAAAACTTGAAATTGAAATCAAATACAAATGGAAGAATGGAGTCTTGAAAAATATTTGTTCATTCTGTGATGCTGATGAATCGGCCAGCCATAGAGATAGATTTTAGCAGTCATTTTGCATTCAGCTTGTCCACTCAGCATCTGATGTGACTTCTATGTTTGCAGAATTTTCTACTTGTTGAAGAACCTGAAACTAACTATCAAATCTGAAAAAGCTTCATATTAACTTTTTGTTCCTTGTTTTGGAATATACTTCCCTGTGGATTTCTTGCATTCCCTCTAGGCTACTCTGACAAAATCATGTATGGATAGTTTTTATATATGGATACATCACAGTACATATTTTTCCTTTCTTGGAGGAGATTTGATTACATATCTTGTTAGTAAGCCTGAAGGCACTTCTCTCATCCACCAGAGATCACTCCCTATATTACATAGTAAGGATACTACCCCTAGTTTTCTCACGTTGGAGTGGAAAATGGGTAATAATAAACAGTCCCACCTAATATTAGAGTTTCCTAATTTTGAGATTTCTTTCCTGTGGTATAGCCCAATGCATGTGTAACTAACATGTGGCTATAATTGTGCTGACCTGAATGATGTATAGTGAGCCAACATATGTTCTGTAAGAGAATATATGTATAATACCAGCCTCCTAAAAGTATACTTATATTAGTATATTCCCAAAATTTCATGGGAAGCAAATTGAAAGATAAGCTTATTCTCAAATAAATACATTTTAAAATTTATGCAAAAATTTTCATGAACCTTTGAATACCTCCTGTATACATGCATTTCAAAATCTGTGCATCAGTATACATTTATCTTCTAGTTACACATTTTCATAAACTTTATAAGGTATCCTTGCATGTACTATACACAGTAGCTTCTGTCACAATATTCAATAGGTTGTATTTAGCATGGCAGGAATTTCCTTGGTCTTCTGTGAGAGGAAAATTTTAGTTTGTAAATGGGATAATGTTACTTACCCTTCACAGTTTCAGACAATTCTTTGTAGCTAGGGGATTGTCATATGCCTTGGAATTCAATAACTGGCCACAATTGCCCTATTCTTCCAAATGGAAATCTTTATTTGAAAAGCTAAGTGTCATACTGAGTTTATAACCATAATGCTTGAAAATCCATCTCCCACTTATTAGTCCTAGAGGTTCTACGAAAGCCTAAATCAGTGCACTTTATTGCCTAGCTTTCTCCCTCCCAGCAAAATGAATTATTATTCCCCATAAGATCTATTGTAGTCTAATTTACTTTATTATTTATTGAATATGTCCCACATCGGGATGTATACTATATGAGGGAAGCAATTATATATCTTATCTCCTCTGTCTACACATGGTAGACTCTCAAAAATAATTCTTAGTGAATGAATATCAGGAATTTGAAAAAAAACATTGGTTTTCACTATTTTACTTTTGAGAAAATCATTCATTGTATATAAGCACTACTACAAGTTGAACTTGTTTCTTAAATATCTGAAAAACCAATAGAAATGTTACTATAAACTAAAATATAACCATATGTGCAGTTTGTAAAATTTACTAGGACTAAACTGCCAATAGAACTAGCAGTTATACTTGCTACCCCCCCCTTCATAATACATTATTACAAAGTCTTAGTGAACTAACAGAGTAAATGTTGTTATCTCACAGTGAGATTGTAGGTGAGGAGTATTGCAGTAACTGAGCTGAGTTCTAGCTCTAAAGCTCTCATGAAATTTATGTTGGCAGCAGGAATAAGGTTGCATTCATTTAATGGCTTGACTGTGATTGGCGGATAGGTTTTTCCTGATCAGATAAATACCAGAAATGGCTACTAGAAAATAGTGGTTGAATGAACAATGCAAGTTCAAAAGCTCTTTTATGACTTAATTTGAAAACTCCATGCTGTTGACTACACCATTTAACTTGATTTCATGCAGAAGGGGCTTAACCAGAGCCTGACCACCAGAAAGAGTTGAAATGGCAGTAAAGGCCCAGAGCTGGCTACAGAATCAGTGTGTGTCTTACTATAAGTAGTAAGAAAAGTATACATTTTAAGAGTTATGTGGCAGCCAACACTGTGGCCTATTAGGTTAAGCCTCCACCTGTGGTGCCAGCATCACATGTAGGAGCCATTTCATGTCCCAGCTGCTCCTCTTCCAATCCAGCTCTCTGCTGTGGCCTGGGAAAGCGGTAGAAGATGGCCCAAGTCCTTAGGCCCCTGCACCAATGTGGGAGACCCAGAAGAAGCTCCTGGCTCCTGGCTTCAGATTTGCTCAGCTCTGGCCTTTGCTGCCATTTGGGGAGTGAACCAGTTGATGGAAGAACTCTCTCTGTGTCTCTCCCTCTGTCTGTAACTCTACCTGTCAAACAAATAAATAAAACCTTAAAAAAGAGTTCTATAAATACATTTTTATTAATCAATAAAGAAAATGACTAAATAGACAAATTAACAAAAATAGAATACAGAGTTTTCTGATATTACATAAGTATCTTATTTTCCTTAATACTATTTTGCTTTCACACTTATTTGAAAGTACTGTTATGACAGGCAAATATGTGATAAGCATGAAAAATCTAATATAATATTACTTAATTATGTTTATTATTATTTTCATTATCAGGAACATCTTTCATCCACAGAACTCTCTAATACCTTTTAGATTTAATCAATATAGACACTGAATCAGTGACATATTCCTGCCATAGTTTTTGCCTTTTGGCAGGTAATGTAACAAAACTTAAATCTCCAAACTTCCTCACATACATTACATGCTCATGTTATTTGCCAACTAATATAAATCCCTGGTATTTTCATTAAAGGAAACATGGACTCTATTTAAACCTTACTATAAAATCATTTCTTAGGTTGCATTATCTTGTATGTACATTTTGATCAATGTCAAAAAATGAGAGTCTCATAAAACATGATAAAGAGAAACTTAAAATGCATTTTATAATTTACAATATGTTATAAAGAAATTTATCTTCTCAATATGTGGAAAGTCTCTGAAGAGAGAGTATTTGGATAGATAGGTAATTGTTTATGTTAACCTTCCATCTCGCTCTATCTACCTTCCATTTTAATCTATTTTATTTATTGTGCTTCCTGGGCTCTAGTTTTCTCAATGAGCTCCAGCTCTGGATTCCCTCTTTTGTCTTACATTAACTGATCTGTTATAAAATCCCCTTAAACATTTCCTTTTGTGTCCATGAAACCTTCATTCATTAATAGCACTCTGAATTTTTAATGACAGTTTCTCTATAGAGTTCATAAAAATTTTTGAATTATATCCTATCTCAAGCCTAAGATGATACATATTCATTTGTAAAGCTATTCTTACTTATATATTAGGGTACTTAGTAATAAATATTCTGAAGTATGAATATTTTCAAGCTACTGGAATGTCTTTAATAATCTATTAAAGGTGCAGTCATTGTGTTACCAATGAAAATATTTTAAACTATGTTAAAATAAATTAGATAATCTGAATTTTGTATAATTTTTCTCAGTTTGAATGCATACCCACATAGGAGATCAATCACCTATGTTAATTGATAATTTTATATAAAAAAGAGATTGTGACTGGCATTGCTTAGCTACATACAAGATTTTGTACTGAACTTAAAACCTCCACATGCTTAAACACGAATGTAAAGATGAAATCTAACACATGAATGGTTAAGGCTAATTTTTAAACTTTCATATTATGTCTAAAATCTCTCAGTGTCTGTGACTATTAGGTATCTTCTGGCATTATAATATTCCAGGTTTTTTCCTCCCACTTAAAATCTGTTCTTATAATATTTTTGGCAAATAGCAACTATATTTCAATTTTCAAAGTTTAAGCTTGCTTTTTTTTCTCACAGATCTTTCTAATAAAATTTATTTGTGATATAAAACTATTTAATTTACCTCTGTTCTCATAGTTAACATTGTATGATATGTATTTCATAAGTGTCATAAGTGACTAATTAAAATGTGATAAGAATGTCTCCAGAATAAAACTTTCAAATTATATAACTGGAATCAATAAGAAAGAGAACAAATGTTTCCATCTCCTCTGGAGCAAATATCTAGAATTAACTTTATCTGATACTTTGTGTATTGAAAAAGTGCTGCCATATACAACTAATGAAGCATTTCACACCATGAATTTTTTTTCCAGTTTAAATCTAGGTTTTAGAGATTAAATTGAATACCAGGTCAAGCATTTATGAAATAGCATATTGTTAAGTCATCAAGGTCCATTCAAACATGAAACCAACAAAGAATTTAATGATATGGAAAGTTAACTTTTTTAAATAGATTTATTTTTTCAGGGGCTGGTACAGTGGCACATTAGGTTAATCCTCCGCCTGCGGTGCCAGCATCCCATATGGGTGCTGGTTCTAGTCCCAGCTGCTCCTCTTCCAGTCCAGCTCTCTGCTATGGCCTGGGAAAGCAGTAGAAGATGGTCCAAGTCCTTGGGCCCCTTCACCCGTGTGGAAGACCCAGAAGAAGCACTTGGCTCCTGGCTTCAGATCCGCACAGCTCCAGCCATTGTGGCCATTTGGGGAGTGAACCAATGGAAGAAAGACTTTTCTCTCTGTCTCTTTCTCTCATTGTCTATAACTCTACCTGTCAAATAAATAAATAAAATCTTTAAAAAAATTTGAATTGAAAGGCAGAGTTGCAGAGAGGCAGTGATAGAGAGAGAAAGAGAAAGAAAAAGAAAGAGAGAGAGAGAGACTTCCATCCATCGACTCAGTCCCCAGACAGAGCTGCAGTGATCTGAAGTCAGCAGTCAGGAGCTTCCTCCAGGTCTCCCTCATGGATGCAGGGACCTAAGGACTTGGGCCATCTTCTATTGCTTTCCCAGGCCATAGCAGAGAGCCGGATCAGAAGTAAAGCAGCCAGGACTCAAACTGGTGCCCATATGGGATGCTGGCACTGCAGGTGGTGGCTTTACCTGTTACGCCACTGTGCCAGCCATGAAAGTTTACTTTAAAAAACAACTTTCTCAGTTTTAAGTAATAGTTTTAATAATAATATTTTAAATAATAAGTTTGTTTTCAAAATTGGATTTTCCTCCAAGTTTTAAATATCCTGAGCATTATTCTGGCTTGAAGATTATTCATACAAAGAGAAAAGACTAAATTTTAGGGGTTAAATATATCTCATGTAATAGATGCCCTTACATTTTGTGTTCTGCCATTGAATTTATGAAATGTATTCCAGTTCTGAGATATATATATATATATATATATAATATCTGTTCATCTTGTATCTTTAATATAAAAGTTGTGAAATTATTTGAAGGTATTAAACCATTGTACACCTTTTTGAAGGTGATTTCCAAGTAAACAAGATCAGCAAAGAATAGCAGGCATTCAACTTTGGAAATAGACCAATAGACCATATGATTCAAAGAATTTCTGACAAATTAGGTCAATTTTGTTAGACACTTTCCAAGGTCACACAGCTTATAATTAAAATGCAAGGTAAAAATGCAGCCTTCTAATTCAACAAATCTGCTTTAGGTGCTATGCATTGAATTTGTATTATTTATGAGGTGTGATCAAAAACATTAACTTGATTTTTGCTTTCCATTCTTTAAACCTTTTGGGGCCATCACTGTGGTATAGCCTGTAGGGTCGCTGCCCAGCAACACTAGCATTCCATTTAGATGCCACCTCAAGCTCTGACTGCTGCACTTCTGATTCAGCTCCCTGCTCATGTGCCTGGGAGGGCCATCGAGGATGGCCAAGGTGCTTGAACCACTGCCCCCATGTAAGAAAACTGGATGAGGCTCCTGCCTCCTGGCTTTGGCCTTGCTTGGCCCTGGCCATTGTAGCCATTGTAGCCATTTGGGAAGTGAACCAGAGGATGGAAAATCTTTCTGTCTGTCTGTTTCTCTTTCAGTCTGCCTCTCCCTCTGTGTAACTCTTGCATTCAGATAAATAAATTAAAAAAAAAAAAAAAACTTCTCAACATTGGTACTCCTTGCAAAGTTGGAATGGCGGAGTGGCATTTGTTAACACTGCTAAAAAGTGGAAAGTCTAAAATCAAATTCATAATTAATGCAAAGTTTTAATTTATGAATAAAACACTCCTAATTATGTTATATCACCACTACAAAAATCATTCAAATATAAAATTTCTTATTTTTCCCCTGCTAAAGTCAAGCTATAACTGGGTGCCAGCTTCCTGAGAGTAGTGTTGTTGTTCATGCAGTCTTCAATCACCAATTTCCCTCTCTTCTATTTTAACCACATCAGGAGCAGAGATTAGATAGATGAGAGATGATGAAATAAAGTTTAAATCAATAGTACTGCAAATGATTCTTTTTCAGTTATCTAATGAGAACAAATTTCGTGTATTTCACAGACACAATTTAAGCACATAATGATAATTTCTATCCTCTTTCCATCATTCCCTCTGTCCCTTATCCTTAATTTCATTTTTTAACTTTTAATTAAAAGTGCTTTATAATGGCAGACTTCATTATACATTAAATAAATAATTAAATAAGTAGAAAGATCACTATACAGCAGGAGTATAAACTAGGGCTATAAACAATAATCAAATATCAAGATGCCTATTCCACTCATATACTATTTTTGTACTCTATATATTAGCTACCACAAATCAGAGAAAATATACATTTGTCTTTGGGGGTTTTGTTTATTTCCCTCAGCATAACGGTTTCCATTTGCATCCATTTTGTTACAAAAGATGGGATTTCATTTTTTAGTGTCTGAATAATATTCCATCATGTACATACGCCACATGTCTTTATTCAGTCATCCTTTGATGGACATCTGGGTTGATTCCATGTCTCAGATATTATGAATTGAGCTGAGATATATGGGGGTGTAGATAACCCTTTCAAAAGCTGATTACATTGCCTTTGGGTAAATTCTCAGGTGTAGGATTGCTAGATCTTGTGGTAGATCTATTTTCAGATTTCTGAGGACTCTATATACTAGTTGTACTAGTTTGCATTCCCACCAACAGTGTATTAAGGGTGTATTTTTCTCCACAAATTCACAAGCATTTGTTATTTTTTAGAAAATTTTTAAAGTTATGCCAGTTTCAAGTATTTGATAATGCAGCTTTAGGAATATAGTTATAGTTCCTACCCCACCCTGCCTCCTGCCATGATCCAATTTTTCTTCCTCTTCCCTTTCCTACTCCCAATCTTAATTTTTACAAAGATCTATTTTCAGTTTAATTCATACTTGTAAGATTAACCCTACACTAAGTAAAGAGTTCAACAAATACTATGAAGAAAAAAGTCACTGTTCCTCAACAGAAGAGACAGGATTATAAAAAAACAATTGAATCTCAAAATGTTTATTGAACTCCAATATATTAAATTGTAGGTACCCTATAGGTTACCGCAGATGAGAGAAATCATATGATATCTGTCTTTTGGGGATTAGTTTATTTCAATAAGAATAGTGTTTTTCAGTTGAATCCATTTTGTTGTAAAATATATGATTTCATTTTTTACAGGGGAGTAGTACTCCATAATGTGTATATAATAATTTCCTTATTCAGTCATCAGGTGATGGAAATCTGGGTTGATTCCATATGTTAGCTGTTGTGAACAGAGCTACTATGAACAAGGGGTATAAATAATTATTTCATATGCTGATTTATATTGTTTGGGTAAATTCCCAGGAGTGGGACAACTGGATCAGATGGTAGATCTGTATTTAGATTTCTGAGGTATCTCCCTACTGTCTTTCATAGTGGCTGGACCAGTTATAATCTCATCAACAGTGGATAAAGGTATCTTTTTCCCCACATCCTCTCCATAAATTGTTACTTGCTGATTTGTGTATGAGAACCAGTCTAACTGTGGTTAAATGAACCCTCATTGTGGTTTTGATTTGCATTTATCATGTGGCTAAGGATCCTGAGCATTTTTTTCAAAGTATCTGTTGGCCGTTTGAATTTACTTGCTTAAAAAATGACTGTGCATGTCTTTTGCCCATTTCTTAACTGGATTGTTTGTATTGTTGTTGAATTTCTTGAGCTCTTTATAGATTCTGGATATTAACCATTTATCAGTTGCATAGTTTGAAAATATTTTCTCAGATTATGTCATTTGCCTCTTCACTTTGCTGAGTGATTCTTTGTAGTGCAGAAGCTTTTTAGCCTGATGTAAACCCATTTGTAAATTTTGACTTTGATTATCTGTGCTTGAGGTGTCTTTTCCAAGAAGTCTTTGCCAATGCAAATATCTTGCAGAGTTTCCCCAGTATTATCTGGTAATTTAATAGTATTAAGTCACAGATTTAGGTATTTGATACAAGTTGAGTGATTTTTGTGTAAGGTATCAGATAAGGATCCAGTTTCATACTTCTGCACACAGAGATCCAGTTTTCCCAGCACCATTTATTGAAGAGACCGTGATTGCCCCAGAAAATGATTTTAGCTCCTTTGCCAGAAACAAGTTGGTTGTAGATACATGGAGTGGTTTCTCGAGCTTCTATCCAATGCCTTTGGTCTGCAAGTCTGTCTGTTTTTGGATTATGACTGCCATGTAATATATCTAGAAATCTTGTATTGTGATACCAGAGGGCTTTGTTTTTATTGCATAAGATTGCTTTAGGTATTCAGGGTATCTTGTGTTTCTATATGAATTTTAGCATCATTTTTTCTAGATCTGAGAAGCGGGTCATTAGTATTTTGATTGGGTTCACAATGAATCTTTGAAATGCTTTTGGTAGTATGGACATTTTGATGATATTGATTCTTCCAATTCATGAACATGGAAGATTTTCACATTTTACGTCATCTTTTATTTCTTTCTTTAATGTTTTATAGTTCTCATCATAGAGATCTCCGACATCCTTGGTTAAACTTATTACAAGGATTTTTTGTAGTTTTTGTGAGTTGGATTGATTTTTTTTGACAGGCAGAGTGCACAGTGAGAGAGAGAGAGAGACAGAGAGAAAGGTCTTCCTTTGCCGTTGGTTCACCCTCCAATGGCCACTGCAGCCAATGCGCTGCGGCCGGCGCACTGCGCTGATCCAAAGGCAGGAGCCAGGTACTTATCCTGGTCTCCTGTGGGGTGCAGGGCCCAAGCACTTGGGCCATCCTCCACTGCACTCCCGGGCCATAGCAGAGAGTTGGCCTGGAAGAGGGGCAACTGGGACAGAATCCGGCGCCCTGACCGGGACTAGAACCCAGTGTGCTGGTGCCGCTAGGTGAAGGATTAGCCTAGTGAGCCGCGACGCCGGCCAAGTTGGATTGATCTTAAAAGTTCTCTCTCAACCATGATATTTTTTTCTGTATAGAAAGGCTATTTATTTTTGTGTTAATTTAAGTCACTTTACCAAACTATTTTATGAGTTCCAGTAGACTCTCAGTGGAGTATTTTGGATCTTCTATATATAAAATCATGTCATCTGAAAATAAAGATAGTTTGACTTTCTCCTTTCCAATTTGCATCCCTTAGATTTATTTTTCTTGACTCATGGCTCTGGCTAAAACTTCAGGACTATGTTGAATAGCAATGGTAATAATGAGCATCCTTGCCTGGTTCTGGATCTTAGGCGGAATATTTTCAACTTTTCCACGTTCAATAAGATGCTGGCCATTGGTTGGTCATAAATAGCCTTGACTGTGTTGAGGAAAGTTCCTTCTATATCCAATATCCTTAAAGATTTCATCATGAAAGGATATTGTATTAAATGCTTTATCTGCGGAGAAAATCTTGATTTTTGTTTTTCAGTTTGTTAATGTGATGTATCACAATTACTGAATTGCAAATGTTGAACCATCCCTGCATACCAGGGATAAATTCCACTTGGACTGGGTGAATTATATTTCTGATGTGTATTGAAGTAAATTAGCTAATATTTTGTTTAGGAGATTTGCATCTATGTTCATCAGGGATTTTGGTATATAGTTCTTTATTCTGTTTTATCTTTTCCATATTTAGGAATTAAGGTGATACTGGCTTCATAGAAGGAGTTTAGGAGGATTTCCTCCCTTTCAATTGCTTTTAATAGCTTGAAAAGAATGGAAATTAGTTCTTCTTTAAATATATAGCAGAATTCAGCAGCAAAGCCATCCAGTTCTGGGCTTTTCTTTGTTGGAAGAGCCTTTATTACTAACTAAATCTCCATCTTGGTTATTGGTCTGTTTAGGTTTTTTTTATGTCCTCATGATACAAATTTAGTAGACTGAATGACCCAAAATTTGATAGACAGGAATTGGTTCATTTCTTCTAGGTTACAAAATTTTGGCATACAACTTTTTGTAGTAATTCATGATGACTCTTTTTTTCCCCTGTGTTATCTGTTGTTACATTTCCTTTTTCAGTTCTGATTATATTCATTTGGTCTTCTCCCCATTTTTTTTTTTGTTTATTTGGGGCATTGATATGTCATTTTTTTTCCAAAAATCCAGCTATTCATTTTACTGGACTTTTGTGGGATTTTTTGTTTTGGTTTTGTTTATTTCTTCTCTAATTTTAAGTATTTCTTTACTCCTACTAATTTGGGGTTTGGTTTGTTGTTTTTCTAGGTCCTTGAGAAGTACTGATAGCTCATTTATTTGGTTCTGTTCAAATTTCTTCATGTGGGCACCAATTGCCATCAACTTCCTTCTTAACTCTGCTTTTGCTGTATCCCATAAGTTTTGATATTAAGTACTATCATCTTCATTTGTTTCCAGAGTTTTTTTTTTTTTTTGATTTCTTCTATGGATCTCTGCTCAGTCAGGAGCATGATGTTCATTGTTTATTTGTTTGCATATTCTAGAGATTCTTGAGTTGGTGCTGTCCAGTTTCATTCCACTGTGTTCAGAGGAGATGCACGGTATGATTTCTACGCTGTTTATTTTTCTGTGACATAATTTATGGCCTAGTATATGGTCTATCCTAAAGCAAGTTCCATTCACTGATGAGAAGAATGTGTATTCTGCAATCATGAGTTGAAAAGTTCTGTAGATAGTTGGGTCCATTTAGTCCACAAAGCTCTGTTGTTTCTTTGTTGATTTTCTGTCTAGTTTACTTTTCCATTGATGAAAGTGGGGTATTTATGTCCCCTCTTACTATTGTATGAAAATCTATGCTGCCCTTTATATACATTAATATTTTTTAAATAGCCAGGTGCCCTGTAATTGGGTGCATGTACATTACTTGTAGTCATGTATTCCCATTGAAATGATCCCTTAATGATTACAAAGTGCTTTTCTTTGTCTGTTTTAAAAGTTTTTGTGGTAAAGTCTATTTTGTCTAATATTTTACATATATTATATTTATTATGAAGTCTATTTTGTCTGATATTAGCCTTTATTTCCTGTTAGCATGGTGTACCTTTTTCCATCATTTCACTTTCAGTCTGCATGTATCTTTATTGGTGAAATGTGATTCTTGTAGGAAACAAGTAGATGGATCTTGTTTTTAATGCATTCAGCCAGGCTGTATCTTTTAACTGGAGAGTTTAGGCCATTTACCTTCAAAGTGATTATTGATATGTAACAACTTGACCCTGCAGTTTTTCCATAAGTATTCCTATTGTTTACTTTGAATTTCCTTTGTGCATTTTTATTTTTTGGTATTTGGATGATAGTCATTCTAACTGGGGTTAAGTGAAACTTCATAGTAGTTTTTATTCACATTTCCCTGATGGCTAAACATCCTGAGTATTTTTTTCAAGTACCTTGGCCATTTGTATTTCATCTTTTGAACAATTCATATTCATGTCCTTTGCCTGGTTTTTAATTTGATTTTTATAGTTGAATTTGTTGAGATGCCTATATGTTTTGGAAATTAATCCCATATTAAATTTACAGTTTGCAAATATTTTATCCCATTCTGCTGTTTTCCTCTTTACTTTGATGAGTGTTTCTCTGACGTGCAGAGGCCTCTTAGCTTAATATAATTCTACTTGTCATGTTTTAAGTCATCCTGGTGCATCTGGGATCTTATCAAAGGACTGCTTTTCTCTGCCCATGTCTTGCAATGTTTCCCCTGTGATTTCCCCCAGCAATTTGATGGTTGCAGCTCTTAAGTTTACATAGTTGGTCAACATGATCAACTGTGAGTTGATTTTTGTATAGGATATAAGGTGGGGATCTGGTTTAACACTTCTGCATATGGAGATCCAATGTACCCAACACCATATGAAGAGAGATACTCTTTTTCCACAGAGTGATTTTACCTTATTTACTTGGTTAAGATAGGTGGGTTTAATTTCTGGGAATTTTAATTTATTCCATCAGTCCTCATGCCTATATTTGTGCCAGTACCAGGGTGCTTTGATTATAATTGCTCTGTAGTGTGCTTGAAATCTGGTATGGTGATGCCCCCAGCTTTTCTTGTTGTTTAAGATTGTTGTGGTATATCAGTTAAAGCTCCAGCCTCCAGTGCCAGCATCACATATGGGCACCTGTTTAATTCCAAGCTTCTCCATTTCCAATCCAACTCCCTGCTAATGTGCCTGGGATATCACCAGAATATTGTTTTCATAACCTGCACCTAATTGGGAGACACAGAAGAAGTTCCTGGCACCTGGCTTTGGATTGGCCCAGCTCTGGCCATTCCAGCCATTTGGGGAGTTACCCAGGGGACGGAAGATCTCAGTCTTCTCTCTCTCGCTTTCACTCTCGCTATTTCTGCCTCTGCCTCTCTGTAGTAATGCCTTTCAAATAAATAAATAAACATTTTTGAAAAACCACATTTTTTTGCTATTCAGAGTCTCTTGTGTTTCAATAAGAATTTAAGTTTTTTTTTTTCTAAATCACAGAAGAATGTCCTTGTATTTTGATTCAAATTACATTGAATCTATAAATTTCTTTGACTAGCATGTACATTTTGATGTTATTCATTCTTTCAATCATTGATTGTTGTGTAGGCTGGGTGCTAGACCAGCTACTATTTTTGGCAAGGTTCAAAATAATAGTTCACACATGTTGCTTTCAAGGGAAAGCCTGCCTAATAGCTGATGAAGAAACTTCCACTGATTCTACAAATTTCTGTTTCAAGTATGATCTATGATACTTTACTAAATTCAATGTTACATAAATGTTGAAGGGAATTTATGTTAGGTAACTATTAAAAAGCAGGTTAGATATAAAATAACTATATGCCTCTGCACAGCTTGGCTGATTTATAAGGCAATGACATGCATAGACCATTCTGTTTGTGTGAAATGCAGTATGTGTGGAGATATTTTGAGTAATATCCACTGTTTCAATCCTTGCAGAAATGATTTTCTATGAACTGAATACTTGCATAACTAAAAATGGGTATGGTCTTCCACTATTCCCATCTCCACAGTGTATATTCCATATTTGGTAAACTATTTTTGGTGCCTAGATTCACCAGGTATTTTTTGTCTCCTAAATTGTGTGTGTGTGTGTGTCTGTGTGTGTGTTTTGGCTTGAAAAAAGAATATGCCCCTCTCATCCTTGGCAGGTGGTTTTCACATTGGGCAAGATACCACTTTGAATGCCCACATCCCATATCAAAGGACCTGGATTCAAATCTTAGCTTCATGCTAATTCACACTTTGGGTGGCTAGTGTGAATGGTTCCAATGGTTCAATCCATGCCAACCACAATGGAGACCCAGATTGAGTTCTGGATCCTGGCTTAGACCAGACTCAGGTTTGGCTGTTACATGATTTCAAGGAGTGAACCAGTGGGTAGAAGATTTTTCTCTGTGTCTATCTTTCTGTATTTTGAAACAAACAAGAAAGCAAAGAAATAAAAAGAACCCTTCCCAATCTCTTGGATTCTGATTTCTCATTCTTTAGACTGTAGCACAACTATCATCACAACCAGGAAATCTCTTGTAACTACTTTAACCCCAATCCTTAAGGCAGGGTTAAACACTTTTATTATTCTTACCCCGGGTCCCTTTTAATTTTATTTTTTGCACTTGACACATGTACCTGGAATTTCTTTCAATATGTAATTTTTCTATGTAAACTTACTGATGGGTTTGCTGTTAATTTATTTGTGCCTGCCTAGAACTTTTTACACAATGTGTAGGTGATTGTTCCTCAGGTAATATTTGTTAGAGTAAACTAAGCTCTCATCCAATAAAATATTTTCGGAGTCCTAACTATGAAAAGATTTCTTTGAAAAATGTACTTCATTTTGTGTATCTTGGTCTTAATGGTTGTTGTTGAATACAATCATTCACTGAGGACATGCACCTTGCCTTTGACACTAATTAGATTGACTCAGTTAATAAGATAGCCATAGCATATTTATGATGCGATAGTGAAAATAAGATACTATCCCTATAGAGATATTTCAAATTAATCTTGTATTTTCTTTAGTTTCTTCTTTTTAGATGTGCCAAATAAGGCAATTGAGTATTCCAGTTTTTCTGAATGCATTTTTCTGAATGCAATTTTGAAGTGTAAAGTGCTGAAATAATACACATTTATCTTTTTTCCTCTTATTTTAGAGCACAAAATGATAATTTATTGTATTGAATTCTTAGGAACAAGAAGTATGGAAATAAATACAAAATAAAGAACATAAAACTTTTTGTAGTAATTTGTTCTTTGGCAAGCAAAGTTTAAATTGTCTTTAAATCTTCAGAGTATATTGTGAAGAACAAACCTCATTATATTAATATTTTATATCAGTATATCTTTTGCAATTGCAAAAATGCATAAAATACATTAGTATTTCTTCAGAACAATATTTTGTTATTTTGGGGTCTTTCTATATCTTTGTAAAGAACTGAGGCTGCACAGACAAATGTGATTTCATTTCTGCTATAATAGATTTACCTCCAGTGGGCTAAGGCATGTAATAGATGATTAGAAGTAACAGCAGTAAATGTTTAAATGGAGATAAGAGAATTTATTCTGAAGATTTCCCTAAGAATTTGAGGCAAGGCAAACACTGACTTTTGAACAATAAAAGAATTAACACAGACACACCTGTTTCAAAGCCTGAATAAATAAGCAACAGTTTAGTGAATGTAGATATCATATTCAAAGCAGAAAAGGCCTATTCTAAGACAAGAAATCAGGCAACAAAAAAGAGAGATCATAGAAGCAAATATAGACCATTTCAACCACAGAGTTATATATGTCAGTGGGAATCACAGCTAAATTATTTTTAACTATTCTAGTTCTATGGCAAAGGTTAATTATATCATAAGAGTTGTGCAAGGTGTTTAAAACCAAAAAACTTTCAAGAATCTACTCCCACATTCAAGACTACATCATTTATAAAAATGAAAACCATTACACATTTTGTTTTTTCAGTTGTTTTTGTTGTTGGTCCAGTCCATGCCAACCAATCAAACGCTAATTATAATGTGGTTTCCCATGAAGATCTGTTACACAACAAAACAGTTGCTGGTTAGGCCAAACAAGTATTCCTATCTTCATGAGCATTACAGCTCTGAATGTGTTTATACATGCTGTTCTAATGTGAACTCATTTAGTATAAATCTACTATTAGAAATGGACATGAACAAAATGATGTAAAGAAATCAATTCCAGGGTGGATGCTGTGCAAATTAAGCTATCACTTAAAATGCCGCTTTCTATGATGTGTCTGCTTTGAGTCCCAGCTGCTCCACTTCTCGTGCATTTCAGAATGATGTACACCCCTGGGAAAAATGATCCAGGTGATGGATCAAGTGCTAAGCCCCTAAAACTCATGTTGGAGACTCAGATGGAGTTCTGGGCTCTTGACTTTGGCCTGGTCCATATTGGCTGCTGCCAGTATTTGGAGAGCGAAAAGGCAGATGGAAGATTTCTCTCTCTCTCTCTTTCTCTCTCTCTATCAAATATCTATTATCTCCAACTCTCTGACTCTCTGTACCACTTTTGCTCTGCCCTTTGTGTAGGTGAAAATAAATAAATAAGCATTTAAAAAATAAATTAATTAATATGCCTGCAAGACTGAAGACTATGACAAATTTGACAATATAGGAGAGAATAAATAGAAATTGAGACAGACTACTCGAGTTAATTTCTGGAGTTAACTGCTTCTTTTTGTAAACTTGAAAGACTAACTTTCATTTTCCTTAATTATGAAAGGGAGGCAGATAATGCGATTTACCTTACAGGATTCTTTTCAACATAGTCAGTTATTTTAAGCAGCTAAGGAGCAGTGCTTATAGGTTCATGAGTAAACCCAGAGCAGTGTTTTCAGATCTTGTGGTGACTTCTTAAAAAAATTGTAGCGTAAGTCATTCTGTGCCACATTCAGGGAGCAGGAAAACCAATCATGCACTGAAGAAACTGCTATCCCCAGAAATACACCATTATCTCTCCTGTCCATGCATCAGGAAAGAACCAATCCAATATTTGGTTAGAGTATCACATTCTTTCTATTGGATCATTAATGGATTACTCATGCAGCAGAAGGTGTTGGGCTTCTCTCCATTGTAAATTAGGGTCCAAATTCAGATTTTGAGGAATTGTATCTGATTGTAGCACAGAGATGGAGAAAAGATTGCTACAGTACAGGGTTTGTATATTCCAATTAGCTGTTGGAGATAGTACCCTTCCATTCTTTTTTCTAAATTGTTTTATTTTTGTATCTATATATTTGTTTATAAGAATAAAAAAGGAGAAATGGAGATAGAGATTGAGATAGACATAGAGATAGAGACAGAGAGAGATAGAGATAGAGAGAGATATAGAGAGAGATAGAGATGGAGAAAGAGAAAGAGAGAGAGAGAGAGAGAGAGAGAGAGAAAATGCCCACATCTGCTGTTTTACCCTTCGAATGCACAGGGAGTGGGAGCTCAATATGGCTCTGCTACTTGGGTAGTAGAGACTCACCTACCTGATTTATTATCTGCTGCCTCTCAGCAACTGCATCAGTAGGAAACTGGAGCTGGGACGCAAACTCACGAACTCTAATATGGGATGCCAAGTGTCTAAACCACTCAGGCAAACATCTTCTTCTATTTTCTTTTATTCTTCAAATTTACATAGATTGAATAATCAAAAGGCTTCTCAGTGGTTGCATATAAAATGAATGATTAAAAACACACACATAGGAGTTCAGCGCTGTGGCATAGGAAGTAAAGCTGCTACCTGCAGCACCTGCATCCTATATGGGCACTGGTTCCAGTTCTGGCTGCTCCACTTCTGATCCAGCTCTCTTCTATGGTGGGAAAGCAGTAGTAAACAGCCCAAGTCCTTGGACCCCTGCAACCATGTGGGAGACCCAGAAGAAGCTCCAGGCTCCTGGATTCGGATTGGCCCAGCTCTGGCTGTTATGGCCATTTGGGGAGTGAACCAGCAGATGGAAAATATTCTCTCTCTCGCTCTCACTCTCGCTTGTTCTCTCTCTCTCTCTATCTCTGCCTCTCTGTAAATCTGCCTTTCAAATAAATAAACAAATCTTAAAAACATGCACATAAATAAGAGCTCCAGAGTTAGCAGGATAATAAAAAAAAATCGCTGTCATTGGAGACACTAGCAGGAATAGTTAGAATAAAATGAGAAATAACAAACCTGAATTCCTCGAGTTGAGAGTGGAATAATTGACAAAGGAAAATAAATAGCATGCAAGAACCACTTTCCCAAAATGTTTGGCAGTGAAACAATAGATATATTCAGTGGTGATAAGTTAAAATCTCAGAATCAGAAAGAAGCATATAAAGGCTATCTGGCTGGTTTGTTTGTGCATATTTTTATGTTTATTTTCTTTTTTTTTTTTTTTTTTTTTTTTTTGACAGGCAGAGTGGACAGTGAGAGAGAGAGACAGAGAGAAAGGTCTTCCTTTGCCGTTGGTTCACCCTCCAATGGCCGCCGCGGTCGGCGCGCTGCGGCCGGCGCAGCGCGCTGATCCGATGGCAGGAGCCAGGAGCCAGGTGCTTTTCCTGGTCTCCCATGGGGTGCAGGGCCCAAGCACCTGGGCCATCCTCCACTGCACTCCCTGGCCACAGCAGAGGGCTGGCCTGGAAGAGGGGCAACCGGGACAGAATCTGGCGCCCCAACCGGGACTAGAACCCGGTGTGCCGGCACCGCATGGCGGAGGATTAGCCTAGTGAGCCGCGGCGCCGGCCTATGTTTATTTTCTTGTTTGTTTTATTTTGTTGGGGAAGAATGCTTATAAAATAAGGACAAAATATTGAAGTATATATAGACAGAATTTTCTCTTTTTAGATTGATACTGCTTTGTTTCTGGATACACATTTGGGTTGATGATGTATTGAGAAGAAAGAACAAAAACTGGAAGGAGGAGACAGACAAAAGGTGAATTTTCATTAAAAAGTAGACTGACAAAAACAAGCGAGTAAATTGAGAAGGGAGGTTGAATAAGTAAATGTTGAAGTTTCAAGAATTGTTTATGTGAAGGGAAAGGAAGCTTAGAATATACAGCAGAAATTCTGAATATTGAAAAGAAATATTAATAAAATGGAAATTAATTGAATTGTGAAATAATATTACTTTTGTCAGATTTTCAAGTATTATGAGTATAGTTTTAAGCTTTTTTAGAAGCATGACATAACGAGATTATTCCAGGGTTGGGAACAGTCTTCTACAAGTTAGAGTAATATGATGATAGGAAAAATATAGAAAGGGAGTGAGATTGAAGTATCTACCCTCTTTCTCACCAAATATCAGTTAGATATGGCCCACAATAAGCACAGGTGAGAGAATGGTGACTCACAAAGTTATTAAATGACAAGCCTGGTTTAGAATACAGGTTTTGGGGCCAGTGCTGTGGTGTAGCACGTGAAGCCACCACTTGAGGTGTCAGGATCTCATATGGGCACCAGTTCAAGTCCTGGCTGCTCCATTTCCAATTCAGCTCTCTGCTATGTCCTGGGAAATCAGTGGAAGATGGCCCAAGTGTTTGGGCCCCTGCACCTGCATGGGAGACCTGGAAGAAACTCCTGGCTCCTGGCTTCAGATTGCCACAGCTCCAGCCATTGTAGCCATTTAGGGAGTGAACCAGCAGATGGAGGAACTCTCTCTCTCTCTTTCTCTCTCTCTCTTTCTCTCTCTCTCTTTCTTTCTCTCTCTGTCTCTCTTTCTGTAACTCTGCCTTTCAAATAAATAACCTTTTAAAAAAAGAATATAGATTTTAAGAAAATAAATTAAAATTGACACTTTCTCATATCAAACCATTTTTCACTGTAAGATAGAGAAAATTTCTGTGGGAATGACAGAACTAAGGCCATTGCTGGACTCAGAAAATTTCTTTTTCTTAAATTTTGAAAACAATAAAATAAAATTTTATATATCTGCCATAATTCCCAAGTTTTATTCCAAAATTTAACTTTTCAGAAAGAATGATTGAATGAGAGGAATGACAATGAGCTTGAGTAGAGAAACTCTGGAGCTGTTTGTAATTTTCTTCAAAGCAAAGAGTTTGTTCTGAGAATATTCAGAGAATACAGAAATCTTTACTTATTTAAACATTCACATGGTTCTTACTGGGCTATGTTCTCAATTTCAAGCATTAATTTGTTTATTCTTTATATATCTGTATCTGTTTACCATTTCTTTTACAGAAAATAAGATTTGATTCTATTTCAAGCAAAGGAAATGTAATCAAGGGAATTGATTAGAAATGTAGACAAACTAAATGAGGGTGAGTAAGGTATCGCAATTAGCAACAGTAGAAAGCTGCACTAGTTTTTGAGAGCAGACCAAAAGCAGAGGAAGAGAACTGGCAGAATTCAGACTCTGCGTCACCCAGAAGAAGCTCGAACAATGGAGGGCAGTTCATAGAACCAGTTTCCCTGTGTAGCTGCAGTCTCTGACCAGGAGGATGTGCAACCTAGAAGGGCACAGTTGTTAGAGAAGCTCCAAAAGGAGAAGAGAGAGAGAGAGAGAGAGAGTGAGTTATGGACATAATTGTGTTTTCCCAAAGCATGTGTGTCGATGTCCTAACAGAAAGCACAGAAAATGAGTTTACCTGGAGATACAATATTTACAGAGGAGTTGACAGTAAAATAAGATTATATGCTAACTCCTAACCCAGTATGATGAAAGTCTATAAGAAGGGAAGATAAGAGCAAAAACAATACATACACCAAGGGAAAGCTATCTGCAAGATGAAAAGAGACTTCTCAGATAAGACATTTAAACCTTGATCTAGGATTTTTAGCCTCCATTACTGTGAATAAAGAAACATCCTGTTTAAGCCATCTGGTCTGTAGTATTTTGCTATTTTAGCCTTAGAAGTTTATATAGAAGCAAGAGATAAACCTTGGGTTCTCCTTTTTTCCAGTCCAACAGTCCTTTGCCATGGCCCAATTGGAAAATATTTCAGTTGATCTGGACACTGGTAAGCGTGGTTTACAGGATTAGATCCCCAGTGATATTTATACAGAAACAACATACCATAATCTATTATACTACATTCTTATCCCTGATTTATTTGAAATTTTCATTTTTTCTGTTCGAGAGAGAGAGAGGGAGAGAGAGGGAGAGACAGAGAGAGATACAGAGAATTCCCATGTAGGGTGTCAGATGGTAGCAGGAACTAGGACTATGCCATGCCAAAGGCAGAAACAAGGAACTCAGTTCAGGTCTCCCGTGTGGATTGCAGGGGCAAAACTACTTGAGCCATGACTGCTGTCTCCCAGAGTATGCATTAGCAGGGAAGCTGGAATTGAAGTGGACATTGTGGCATGGAGACGGGACTCCAACCCAGGCACTCGCATATTGTATGTGTGCATCACAAGTAATGAATTAACCGCAGTGCCACACAACTGCCCCTCTTGCTTTATTTTAAAGAAATAGGTTTGAGACTCAGATAGATCAACCTACTCACGTGAGATTAGAGCTAGTTTGTGATTCTAAACATCCTGCGTGAGTCAACAGCTCTACTGACTTTCACGGTTAATGAGGTCTAGAGTTGATAAACATCGCTGGGACAATAGAATTCCTTTGCTACCTTTTTAAAATCATTTTCAGTTAAAATTAAACTTGAACTATAACATGGTTACATCAGAAAGTGAGTAAAATATAGAGCATCAAGGTTCTGTGTATGTGGTTTGTATATATCTATGTGTATGTGTTCATTCCAGGATGTGTTTTTGAACTAATTCAACTAAGTAAATTACCAACAACTGCTTTAAAAATATCTATATCACATTTAATGTCATGCCTTGCTTCTAATCTTTTATTTTTAATTGCTATGAAATGAAATATGCATTTGTTTACATTGAAACTATGTTTATGAGAACTTTACAGCAATTGGAAAGATTACTGACATCAGATGTCCTGCGGAGTAGAAATTATGTTGCTTAAATTGTTTCTAAGGAAATTGTGTAATTCCTTTCATTGGCTAACTAGATTAATAGATTATCACTTTTTTTCACATCTGTAGACACATCTGACTGAAATTCAACAGTTTTAGTTTTACCAAAATATCTGGGAATTAAGCAGGAAACTAATAAATTAGTAATAATTATGTAAAACAGAACTAGGTTATTACATTTTTCTTTTACATCTGAAGAAGCAGTTTGTGTGGCTTACAAACAGAGCCATGATTTTAATTGTTAAATGTGTCATTTTGGGGCCGGAGCCGTGGCTCATTTGGTTAATCTTCCACCTGCAGTGCCAGCATCCCATATGGGTGCCGGGTTCTAGTCCCGGTTGCTCCTCTTCCAGTCCAGCTCTCTGCTGTGACCTGGGAGGGCTATGGAGGATGGTCCAAGTGCTTGGGTCCCTGCACCCACCTGGGAGACCAGGAGGAAGTACCTGGCTCCTGGCTTCAGATTGGCATAGTTCCGGCCATAGCACCCATTTTGGGGGTGAACCAACGAAAGGAAGACCTTTCTCTCTGTCTCTCTCTCTCTCACATTCTGTAATGCTGCCTGTCAAATAAATTTAAAAAAAAATTATAAAAAAATGTCATCTTGAATCCACTCTTCCATGATGCCTCATAATTAATCAAGATCTTCTAACTCATGAATGAGTGACAGTGTTATTACAAAATTCCAATAATTTGACATTTATATTTTAAACTATTAATGAGACATCTATAACATACACTAAATTCGGCCAGATCAGTAAATAACTATTCTTACTGTGTGATATGTTGTGCATATCAATGGAAAATTTTTCAGAGTATGTGCCCTAACTAATGTCATCACTGCTTCAGCTAGATCATCACTTTATAAATTGTACTTTTAAAAAAATGAGTGTCCAAAAAGTAAATAATTTTGATTGCTTGGTCAATTTTTTTCTGAAGCAGTTCTCTTCTGCAAGCATATAATTTGTAATATATCTTTAGTGTCCTACTTCCATTTAAAACTTTCAGACTCTGTAGAATTCAGGTAACTCTATAATAACCTTGAGAGGAAAGCTTAAATGGTCTTTCATGTCTTAGGATCCTGAAGATGTATCACCATTTTAATAGAATATCTTGGTTGTTTTGCATAATTCATGGATCATATAAGACTTTAACAAGGAAAAATGCATAGTTTATATGATGTTTTGCTGGTATTCTGCATATTGATTGTCTATTATATTTTATGTCTTGATTGCAATATTTTTTCTGAAATAATTCACTTTTAAGTGGGAGAACTATAATACCAAGAGTGACTCAGAAATCTATATGCTAAAGGCTTATCATATTTGCATACTCTGATACTTTTTCATTTCAGATTTCAAAGCAGTCATTTCTAGATGCTATATAATTATAAGAGGTTAAAGAAGCTCGCTTTTTGACAGAGCTCCATGATCTTAACATCAGTAACACTAGAAAAGCAATGATTTCTTAATCAATCCAGACACAAGCTAGAATATACACATCATTTAAAAGCAAAGTTTTAATAATACTTATTAATTGTTACATCCTCCAAATTAGAGTTACATTACAATGCAAGTAAATGTTAATAAAACAAATGACAACATAACAAAATAATTTCTTTGGTGCATCTCCGGCCATTGCAGCTGGAGTCAACCAGCGGAGGGAAGACCTCTCTTTCTGTCTCTCCCTCTTACTGTCTGTAACTCACCCTCTCAAATAAATAAATAAAATCTTTATAAAAAATAAAAAAATAATTTCTTCATTTATATTTTATGCAAAGTTTACTTTTAATGCTTTATTTAGAGGGGATGCTAAAACAACAAAGCAACTAATATAAAAATAAGTAAAATAACTTGCACAACAATTGAGACCTTGAAAGTGAAATTTATATTTTTCATAATATAATATTACTCATTGACTAAGATAAATTTATTTGGGGCTGAAGCAACTACAGTTTCTTGCTCATTTTCCTAGATTACATTGATACACAATATGTGAAACAGTGTTAAATCTATAATCATCTGTCCTGCTCTAGCTTGCATTTTCTAGTGTGAATATATTTTCTTTTTACTTTTTGAAATTTGATTTCAAAATGAATGTATGTTGAGTTACAGAAAATAGTCAGGTGTTAAATATAGACTTCATATAAGAAGATTCTGAGGGCCGGCGCCGCGGCTCAATAGGCTAATCCTCCACCTAGCGGCACCAGCATACCGGGTTCTAGTCCCGGTCGGGGCGCCGGATTCTGTCCCGGTTGCCCCTCTTCCAGGCCAGCTCTCTGCTATGGCCAGGGAGTGCAGCGGAAGATGGCCCAAGTGCTTGGGCCCTGCACCCCATGGGAGACCAGGAGAAGCACCTGGCTCCTGGCTTCGGATCAGCTCGATGCGCTGGCCACAGAGCACGAGCCGCAGTGGCCATTGGAGGGTGAACCAACGGCAAAGGAAGACCTTTCTCTCTGTCGCTCTCTCTCACTGTCCACTCTGCCTGTTAAAAAAAAAATTCTGAAAAGATAGATAATAGAACTTTTAAAAAGGTACATGTAATTCAACCTTCATTGAAAATTTATCTAAGTACATTTTACAGGTCAGCCAAGTGAATCGAGTCTGTATAAATGACCAAGTTAATTCATCTTGTGTCCACTACTCAGGAATAAGAAATGATTACTTCATCCATCAAAGAAAAGGCAATCATAAACCTATCCCTAACCCATAATTTGTGCAAGTGGGCAGTAAGAAACTGTCCCGTGAATACAGTTATTCTTTATCTTCTACAAAGTTGTTTGGTGTTTTTTCTTTGTTTACATATATTGCTAAGTAGATACATCATCTTGAGATAACATAATTATATGAATATGTGCAAAAAATGAGTAAATATGCAGCCCTAAAGACGCTGCTGCCTTACTTTGCCCGTTTTAGCACATAATAAGTGCATATTTTGACCTTAGTACAAATTGTGATATGACAGTGATAATGGAAATATTAGAACTTAACACGGGGCTGGCACTATGGCATGGTAGGCTAAGCCTCCACCCACGGCTGCAGCATTCCATATGGGTGCCAGTTCATGTCTTGGATGCTCATCTTCCATTGCAGCTCACTGCTAATGACCTGGGAAAGCAGTAGAGGTTGGCTCAAACTGTCGGGGCCCCTGCACTGGCATGGGGGACCCAAAGGAAAGTCCTGGCTTCAAACTGGCCCATTGATTCGGGGAGTGAATCAATAGATGGAAGACCTTTCACTCTATCTCACCCTCTCTGTCTGTAGCTCTACCGCTCAAATAAATAAACCTTTAAAGCTACATAAATAAAATAAATAAATAAAAAATAACTTAACATGCCATGGTAAAACTACAAGCAATATCATTTTCAAAATAACTCTTTAAATTTTATATAAATAAACACATCCACAGTATTGGAAAAATTATTACTAAATCAATGAAACAGAATCTGTACTTCATTTGATGTACATTTGCTTTAAAGTAGTGATTTTAATCTAAAAATTAATATCTCTCTGGTTTTCCAAGTGGAAAAGTGTTACTGTCATCTGGTGGTTAGTGGCCTAGGATGCAGATCAACATCCTACAATGAACAGGGAATGCTTCAGCATACAAAGTTAATAATGCAGAGATTAGGAAGCTCTGTTTAAAAGAATCTGAATGTACATACTGCCCACCCTTTCAGAAAAGGGAGTCACTATGTGAAATAGGAAAACCTCTTCCCTTGAAAACTGTGTCCATTGTGCCTAGATGTTTATGTAATCTCGAAGTCAAACTGTATCTCTATTAAATCTCTTTGGTCTGTGCTAAGAAAACAACAACTGAATGGCTCATTCGACCTTTTGATTAGGTGTTCATAAAATTGATTCATTGTAAATTGACGTTCTATCACTAACGAAGTATCAAGACTTAATTCTTGACAAGAGATTCTGCACTTGGATCAATGTGATGCTGTTGATATCTTGAAAATATTTCTGATTTTGGACAAGGAGTCCCGTATTTTTGTCATCTTCCTGTCCCTGAGCAAAGAGCCTCTCTCTTAGAGGGCATGTTAGGGAAAGGTGTGCATGAGGAGCTTCGTTTGTTCTGACAGGTGCTGGTAGAGAAGCTGACCCTGGGCCTGGCAGAGAAGCTCCATCACTGCTAGTGTCACATTCATCAAGTTAAAAAAGGATCGGCAATCTCAGCTATATCACTAATATAGCTACCATATTGAAGGGACTTTCCTGATCTATTAATCTGTTTCCCATTACAATAATAAAATTCCTGAGGAAGGTACTTAGTAAAGAAAAGAGTTTTATTCAGCTCATAATTCTAGATGTTTGGTAACCTGGTGCTTGATTGGCTCAGCTTTCATGATTTCCTTGTGGTAGGTGACATCACAGTAACAGAGCACTTGTTGTCAGATAGCCAGACAGGAAGCAGGCATGCTACAGGGATCTCACACTAACTAGGTTAGTCCGCTCTGAAAGCACAGTGTCAGTGGCCTAACAATTTTCCACTAGACCCCACCAGTGTCACACTGATGATCAATCTTTCTACACATCACTTTTGTGGAACACATTTAAATTTTGTAAGAATTCTAGAATTCAATTTGAGGCCAGCGCTGTGGAGTAACAGGTAAAGCCACCATGGCATCAGTTTGAGTCCTAGCTGCTCTATTTCCGATTCAGCTCTCTGCCATGGCCTGGGAAAGCATTGGAAGTTGGCCCAGGTCTTTGAGCCTCTGCACCTGCGTGGGAGACCCGGAAGAAGCTGCTGGCTCCTGGTTTTGGGTCAGCTCCAGCCGTTGTGGCCATCTGGGGAATGAACCGGGACATGGAAGACACCCTGCCCCTCCCCCGTCTCTTTCTCTCTGCCTCTGCCTTTGCCTCTCTGTAACTCTGCATTTCAAATAAATAATCTAAAAAATCAATTTTTTCACAATGAAAATTCATTCATTTTGGGTCAATAGTCCCAAAGGCTGACTCAATCCAACCTCACTCAGAGTCCAAAATCTGATTATCTTCTAAGTCTTAAGGCAAACTATCTTAGTCATTTGAAAATCAGGGAGTCACATATTTCTAAGACAAAATAGCAGGGCGAGGATAAGGATAAACATTCTTATTCAAAAAAAGAAATAGGGAAGTAGAAACGAGTACATATCCCAAAGTAAGACCAAAGCACTGTAAGGGCAAATATTGAATTATAAAGTGTGTGTGTGTGCGTTTGTGTGTGTGTGAGAGAGAGAGGGAGAGGCAGAGAGAGAGAAAGAAAGAGACAGAAAGAGAGAGATCAGAGAGATCACATGATGAAGCAAGAAGCCAGAACATGACTCAGGCCCGCACAAGTACTTTCATCCCTTCTATGAGCCTACCTCCAGTGGCTTAATTAATTAATTTTAAGAAATCTGCCTCTTAAGGCTCCCACCACTTCTTAACATTTCCATATGGAAGACAAAACTGCCAACACATGAAATAAACACATCCAAATCATAACACCTAAATTTTGCAGAATCGTTAAAAATATTCCTGACCTTTTTTGGCTTGTACAGGCAGCAACAGCCTCTTAGCTTCCCTACCCTCAATTAATTACAACCAAAATTTTTTCTCAAGACCTTAACAAGTAACACTTTGGAAACAAATTGCTACTGATTGCAAACTACTACCTTGGACTGATACCTTGTGATTCTTCTATTTATTTTCCTACCTCCAGAGCAGAAAGAAATATAGATAAACAGCAGATGCTCCAATCCATCTGGACATAGGTCACCTTTCCTAGTTATATCAAAATCAAATCAATTATGAGAGTTTAAAGGGATGTTATTACTAATTATAGCTGGAAATCCAAGTTTAACCAATACTATGGTGGCCAATGGAGAAAATTTGTCACATTACATATGAGCTATGTACAACCAAAAATGTTTGATACAGGCCAGAGACAGAGTGCCAAATGTAAAATGAATAAAGGGGGACCAGTGTTTTGGTTTATTGAGTAAAGCCACCAACTGCGGTGCTGATATTCTATATGAGTGCGAATTCATGTCCTGTCTGCTCTACTTCTTATCCAGCTCTCTATTATAGCCTAGGAAAGCAGTGGAAGATGGCCCAAGTCTTTGGGCCCCTAGAGCCATATGGGAGACCTGGAAGAAGTTCCAGTCTCCTGGATTCAGATCAGCCTAGCGATGGCTGTTGAGGCCATTTGGGGAGTGAACCAGTGGATGTAAGAACTCTTTCTCTCTGCCTCTTTCTCTGTAACTTTGCCTTTCAAATAAATATGTACCTCCTTTTAAAAAATGCTTGAAAGGAGCAATATGGTACTTGCTCTTTGGGTCACACATTCCGTATGTGCATCTATTTTAGACTTCAAATTGTTAAACTACTTAGTTTCAATGATATGTGGTTATTTTAAAATTTACCATATGTGGGTGAAATGGCTATTTTTCCATTTGATTATAGTTTATAGTCCTTGCCTAAATTACCAGTGAACTAGGGTCTTTTTACTTTTTATTTCTTGAATTCTTTATAAAGTGAAGTATTAAGCTCTTGGCTGCAATGTCAATTAAAAATACATTATCTCTTTTTAATTTCTTCATGTAGGTACTAATTGCTATAAACTTTAAGGGTCTAAATCTATAACCTGATATCACGAAATTACTAAAGTAAAACATGGGAGAAACTCTGCAAGATATTGGCATAAGCAAAGATTTATTGGAAATGACTCCAGATGAACAGAGAGTAAAAGCAAAAAAAATAGGTAAATAGGATTACATCCAAATAAGAAGCTTCACAGGGAAAGGAAACATTCAACAAAATGATAAGGCAACCCAGAGAATGCCAGAATATTTACAAACTATGCAGCTGAAAAGCATTTAATATCCAGGAACTATAAAGAGCTCAATAAACTCAATAACAAAAAAAAAAAAAGAATCTAGTTAAAAAATAGGCAAGGGCTGGCATTTTGGTACAGCAGGATAACCTGATGCTAACAGCACTAGCATCCCATATGGGTACCAGTTTGAGTTCCTAGTGATGTGCTGCTAATCCAGTTCCCTACTAATGTGACTGGAAAAATAGTGAAAGATGATCCAAGTCCTTATGTCCCTGTCACTGACTTATGAGACTAGAAGAAGCTCTTGACTTTGACTTGGCCTCGCCTAGGCAGTCTCTCTCCCCTTCTCTATCTCTTTGTAACTCTGCCTTTCAAATAAATAAATCTTAAAAAAAATAAATGGGCAGAATACATGAACAGGCATTTTTCAAAGTATGAAATACAAATGGCCAAGAGGCACATGAAAAAATGCTCAGGATCATTAACCATTAGGGAAACACAAATAAAAACCACAATGAGGTTTCACCTCACCACAGTTAGAATGGTTATCATTCAAAAATAAATAAATAAATAAAACTGGTGAGGATGTAGAGGAAAAGGTACTCTTTAATACTGTTGGTGGAAAGGTAAACTAACACAACCATTATGGAAGACAGTGTAGAGATTCCTCAGAAATATGAAAATTTTTCTACCATACGGCCCAGCCATCCCACTTCTGGGATTTTACCCAGAAGAGATGGAGTCAGCATGTGAAAGAATTACTTGGACCCCATATTTATTGCAGCTCAAGTCAGAATTGCTAAGATGTGAAGTCAAACCAGATGTAGATCATCTGATGACTTGATGAAGAAAACATGGTATGTATACACAACAGAATATTACTCAGCCATAAAAAAATTTAAATTCCTTCTTTTGTGGCAAAATGGTTAAAAGTGGAGATCACTATGCTTAGTGAAATAAAACAGTCCAAGAGAAAAATATCATGTGATAGTTAATATAGAATACAAAAACTGTATAAAATTGAAACTGATATATTATAATTTAATTTGTGTTTTCAATTCTTGTCTATACTCCTGTAGAACAATGGTACTTCTACATCTTACTTTTGAACATTATGATTAGTGGAGAATTAACCTGTGATTATAAAGGTAGTTGAAATTAACTTATTTCAAAAATTTAAAGAGGAAAAAAAAGAAAAGAAGGAAGGAATGAGATTGGGGAGGAAGGGAGGCTGGAAAAGTTGTATGATTATATTCTTAGAATTATATCTACAAAATATATTATATCTGGTCTGTTTATATTAATATTTTTAAATGTTATCTCAAAAGGGAGAATGGGAGGGAGAAAGGGAAGGATGAAGGAAGGAAGGAAAGAAGGAAGGAAGGAAGGTAGGAAGGAAGGAAGGAAGGCAGGCAGAAATGAATATCTACATTTGTAGAATTGTATCTATGAGTTGGCTGGAATTAGTACTATTTGTATTAATATTATATTAACAAGCAAAAATAAAGCATATTAAAATAAAAGGATACAATCTTCTAACTCTTGATATTTGCTTCTTGAAGCCATTCAAATATGGTGGAATTTCTGTTAAGATGCACTCAGATTTCATATAACTCCTTGGTTCACTTCTAAGTGTAACATATTTTCTCTGCTAATCTGCTTTGAATGAACTAAGATGAACTAAAATGCTGGTAGAAATTTTGGATATAGTGTTTTATTTTTCCAAAAAATTAACAGACATAAAATTTATACATATTTAGTTATGCTACATAATGTTTTAGGATATGTATACATGATGTAATATAGAGTAATTTATCTCTTCAGAATTTAACATTTTAACATTTTGTGATGAAACACACTATTTATATCTTCTAAAGTTTTTAAAACTTTACCATAGCCTATGGTAACCACCATTAAACTTTAAGTTCTACCAGGTGACCTTTTCTTTTTTTTTTTTCCCCAGAATCCATATATGAGTGACATGTAATATTTTCTGCTCCTGGCTTGTTTCACTTAACATAGTGACCTCCAGATTCATCTATATTGTTGCAAATGACATAATTTTGCCTCCTTTTATGTATGAGTGGAATACCAATATATGTACAGGCTACATTTTCTTTATTCATTCATCAGTACATGGGCATTTAAGTTATTTTCATTTCACGGCTATTGTGCATAGTGCTACATTAACCATTGGAGTGCAAATGTTAATTTCACATACTGACTTCATTTCCCTGATTTGATATGGAGAATAGGGAACTCTCAACAATTTTTGGTGCCATTGTGGAAAATGAAGTAGAGGTTCCTCAAAGCAGTAATAATAGATCTACTGGGTGATATAGCAAACCCACTAATGAATATATATCTATAATGCCTTATGTATCATACTGTGATGGTTAACTTTATGTCTCATCCTGCCTGTGCTATGAAGTATCAAGATAAAACATTACTTCTTGATGTGTTTATGAAAGTATTTCCAGATGAGATGAGAATTTTAACTGGTGGACTCTATAGATCTCTCTTCCCAGTGTGAGCAAGCATAATGTAACTTACTGAAGTCCCAAACAAAAGCAGAGAAAGGAGAAAAGGACCAATTTTTGCCTCATGCTTGAGATAGGGCTTCATCTTTTGCCATGGACCATTGGATTCCCTGGTTTTTAGGCCTTTGGACTTGTATTACAATTATGCATTTGGATTTTCCTGGGTGTTCAGCTATGAGGTGGACTTCTCAGTCTTTATAATCATGTCATCAATCTATCTATCATCCATCTGTATATCTATCTATCTATCTCCTCTTGATTCTATTTGTTCAGAGAACACTAATAATATACTTACCCAATAATAAATATAAAGTTACTTAAAAAATTTTGTGAAAAATAATATAATGAAAAAATATGTATTGATTTGAAAATTATTTGTTCCAAAATAACTTTATCTTTTAATTATATTTTCCACAAACTAAAGTATTATTTGTTTGTTTGTTTATTTACTTGAGAGTGAAGAGAACATTCCTGCTGAATCATTCCCCAATAGAATACAATGGCCAGGGAGGGGCTGGGGCTGAAGTTGAGTACCAGGAACACAATCTAGGTCTCTTACTGTGGGAAGCAGAAAAACAATTCCTTGAGTTATCACTGCTACCTCCTGGCATCTGCATTGGCAAGAAACTGGAGTCAGGAGTCAGAGCTGAGAATCAAATCCAGGTACTCTGAGTTGGCCTATGGATGCTTTAAAAGTTGGCATAAACACACACCCCTGTGTCATCTTATTGAGCTACCTTTATATATGTATTATTGTTTTTCCTTTAAATCTTAATCTCTAGAGCTAGCTATTATTGTCAGTAGAAAGCCAAATATATGCTGCAGTAAAATGTTATTGATTTACAAAATAGCCTGTGAATAAAAAATAATATTTGGTAAAGCACATATTTACCTGCATAATGTGAGAGCACTGACAGCAATGAAAATATTTTCAAAAACATAATACTAGGTATGACTATAGCTTTACTTGCATATTTGCTCTGGCTCAACAATTTAAAGCATGAAAAAAGTTATTTTCATCCAAACAATTCTGTTGGCTTGTCAGTAAAGAGAAACTTTAGCTAGTATGAGAAAATATTAAAACATTGCTTTGTTAGAAAAGTATTTTAATTTTTTATATTGGTAGCAAGGAAAAAATATTTATGAAAGTCTTAGGATGATTTTTCTGCAAATACAACTCCCTTTGTATCTTCATCACAGTAATAAAATTCATTTTAGGTGTACTATAATTAAACTTACTTTATCTGGTTTTTGTTCATCATACTACAATTTCTAATAAAAATATAAACTGTTCCTGTTACTGTCATATTATTTTTCAGAAGGTTGATATTTTAGCATGTCTTGAAGCCTGGACAATGAAATTAAATCTTAACAATTCTAAATTTAGTTTCATTTAGCTTAATATTTGGATCTAACTGCAAGTGATATTTATCAAATTCTCTTATTTTTTTAACTTTGCTATCACATGAAAACTTGATTCTTTAACTGGAATGTATACAGCAAATACTGTAGTTTGAATGCACTGTACTTGGGAAAATACTGTGTTTTCAGCCAGGCCAGGCTAACTAATCTCACTTTCAATTTGTAGTCATAAATAAAGTCAAATAAATCATTCTCATTGCCCAGCAGGTCTATTTTATTTATTTTAGTCCATTCATATTCTTACTCTTTAAGTGATAATTTTACAACTCTCCCATTTTCTACTTTAACACTTTCAAACTCACCACAACCTGCATCCAAATCTTTCTTTTTCTCCCTTGGTTTTCTTATTCTTATTTGACTTGAGGGAAATTTTGACCAATCTTGGCCCCCAAATTTTTATGGTATATTTATTTGGATGATATGATTTTCCAAAAAAAATCATATTTAAATTTTCTTGCTATTTTCAACATGTTTGGAAGCATTGATATTGGAAGGAGTCATATCTCAGTATTTTCATTATTTTCAAATTAGTGTCTCTCTTTTTCTACTCTGATAGAATGTTTCAATAAATGTCTTTATTTAATCTCACTTCACCTTGCAGTCTTTATCCTAGTGGTTAAGAAATGCTTCTATATCCAGCTCTGATTCACCCAGTGATTTTACAGTGTGCTGACTCTAAGGCAAACACTATGCCTATTCTTTAGATGTATAGAATTGCTACTGTGCTCTTGAATTCTCCATGCTAGGCTATCTGCACAGTCTGTGAGCTGTCTTCTGCTACTGTGCTCAACTTTTCTAATCTGTCTGGTTGTTTTCAGTCCTATTCACAGCAGTTTCCACATCGAGTGAAGCACTTTCCTTCAAGGACCTATGGTTACAGGCTTTTTCTGAACTCTGCGACAGCTAAGGCATCATGGCCCTTTTTTTTTGCTCCTCATTGCCCCTCACTGCTTTGGTCACAACTTCTGAGTGTCTTCTCACAGGGCTTTGCTACTCTGAGCCAATGTGTCATGGCTTACAATTACTGTGACTATGAGTGTTGCCTGTCTTCTACTTCTATCTAAAATACAGGTCACAAGATTTTTGTTTTCTGTCTCTACAAATTATTTTGTATGATTTAAAAGAAAGAATAGTGGCAAAATTTATCTTGCTTCTATATCGACATCAGAAATTACCTCTTTGACTTTGTAAAGTCAGTAATGTAAGTCAATTTTTATGTCATAAATGAAATAACTATTTACTATGAGAATGCATGTATTCACTCTGTGAAGATATTGCTGCAGTGTAGCAACTACTCTTAAGCATGTTTTCTACACTAGACAAGAGAGTTATTGAAGAATGGTAAGTGGTATCCACAAGTCAGTAGAGGGAACATAAATAACTATAGGAGATGGTATGAAAATTTAATTATCCTATTACATTTGAACTGGCTAGGCCTTACTTTTGGTTTTCAGGGAATTTGCTTTTGGTTCAAATTTTTCTAAGCCTCTAAGCAATTGAAATTATGCACCTGCTTACGTGTAAGATGGCACTTCATCCCTAGCAATTGGGTTTAGTTTTTCTTTTAAAGTGGAAATGTGGGGCCAGCGCTCTGGCATAGCGGGTAAAGCTGCAGTCTGCAGTGCTGGCATCCCATTGGTTGCCGGTTAAGAGTCCCGACTGCTCCACCTCGAATCCAGCTCTCTGCTTTTCCTGGAAAAGCAGTTAAGATGTCCCAGGTCCTTGGGCCCCTGCACCCGAGTGGGAGATCCAGAAAAAGCTCCTGGCTCCTGGCTTAAGGTTGGCCCAGCTCCAGCCATTGCAGCCAATTGAGGAGTGAACCAGCAGATGGAAGAACTCTCTCTCTTTCTCTCTGCCCTTCCTTCTCTCTCTGTATAAATCTGACTTTCAAATAAATCTTAAAATAAATAAAAGTAAAAAAAGTGGAAATGTGACTAATAAAAATAAAACACGTTCACCAACATAAAAAAGTATAGGGTCAAAGTGCCAAAGAAGTAACAAGGACAATGAATTCTGAAAAAGCTTAAATATTTGGAAATGAGACTGGCAACCGTTCTTTCGTTCACCTACTCTACTTTCTCAAACTCCCAACATATTTGAGTCCTTCAGAAGTAGGCATTTGGATAACACAGTAGTTTTTAAAGTACTATAAAAAAGCAGCATTTGTTCTTACTGAGAGGTGTATAAGATTCTGTGTGCACAAGTGTCTCCTAGAGAAAGGACAGGGATAAGATTATTATGTCTTTTGATCACCTGTAGGAGTCTGAGAAATGATGCTGTATCAAATGATTGTGATATACATTATAAATATATTAAATATCTTAATATGTCAATTCATTTATTAATGAATTTAGTCATTTATCAGTTAATTGCCCTTTAATATGTCAGATGTGTTTCTAGGCATACGATAAATTCTGCAAAAATTTGCTGACATTTTTGGAATGTCCCACACGCCCTTCAGATTAAACTGCTGTGTAGCAGAAATAGCATTTGATCAGTATACTCAGAAAAAATGAAATTGAATTCAATTTATAGCAGAAGAAATATTCAATATAAGAAAGTTATTTGTCATTTTTATGCTTTCCAATTTTCTCATAAGGCATAAGTCTAAAGACTCGATATCCATTAATATTGCAATTCCTAATTATCTATTTTTTGCCAAGAATGGAAGCAAAAACTATTTCTTATGTAATATACTTGACAGTTAGCAAGTTAGATATTTACATTGAAAAATAGCATCTGTTCATTTTTCCAAGAGAAAGTTATAAATTTTTGTTAGTTGAGACATAAATGGAAATTTCTCTCTTAAGCAGTATTTGCATTATTATATCTCATATATGATGAGTACTTGTGTTTTTATGCAAATTTTGTTGTTTTTATGGACATTCTGATTAAATAAATAAAATTACTTTTAAAATCTTCTCTTGAAATAAGAAGTCTCCATCAATTTTTCTTTGAAAAGTATATATATATATATGTATATGTGTATATATATATATGTTGTAGGATTTTTTACTCTTTGCATTATAAATTTACCACATAGGTAAGATTATATATATAAGTGAGATTCTGGGGCTATTTTCTACATTTATCTCTGGTTTTTAGCAAATGATATGAAGAATTCAAATACCTCATCAAAATTTCTGCAAGATGTGGGTTAAAAACAGGGAACTAAGAGTTAAGTTCCAAAGTACTGATGATACAATAATGTAAAATCCTTCTAAAATATACCTCTATTTTTGAATATACTTAAAATATTTTACATACTGTTTTGAATGAACACAATGTACCAAGAATGTTTATCGTATTTCTTTGTATACTTAGTGTAAAGTTTTCCCATATTCTACCCAGTCCAATAATCTTTAGAGTTGCACTGGGACAAACAATGTTACTGTGGAAAATGAAATGACATACTTCACATCAGTATTTCCAGTTTTCAGTTTATAAAAATTTCCAGTTTTCAGTTTATAAAAATTACATACGTACTGCTTAAAGAGTTACATGAAAAATATGACAATGATAATATAACTTTGCATATATACTGCAATACAATTTGAAGTTAAGTAGTAATATCTTTTAAAATTTTTATTAATATAAAAGAGCACATTTTACATGTTCAATTGGTGTGGACAGTTGCAAGAAGAGAGTTGTACTTTCATGACCTCCCTGCTGCACCCAATCCCTCCTTCTCCCTCCTCTTTCTTTATCAGGTTTTTCAAAGACATAATTTTAATCCATTCCATATCCATAGGCTTAATTAACTACTCATCATAATAACAAGTAAAATGTAGGAAGTCTGCAGTTCCCCAAGTGTATAAACATGAGATAAAAATGACAATCATAACCCAAAGTGACCATTTCATTTCTGTATTCTTTATTAGCTGCCACACATCAGAGAATATGTATGATATTTATCTTTTTGAGACTGGCCTATTTTGTTATGCATTATGGTCTTCCATTGCACTCATTTTGTAGGAAAACAGGATTTCATTCTTTTTAACACTGAGTAATAGTCCATCATCTGTATGTACCACATTTTCTTTACCAGTCCTCGGTTGATAGACATCTGGATTCATTCCATATATTAGCTATTATGACTTGAGCTGCAATAAACATGAGGGTACAAATAACTCTTTCATATGCTGATTTCATCTCTTTTGAGTAAATTCCCAGGGGTGAGATGGCTGGGTCATATGGTGAATCTACTTGCAGAACTCTGTGGAATCTTCATACTGTCTTCCATAATGTTCAAACTAGTTTACATTCCCATCAATAGTGTACTAGGGGGCCGACACCACGGCTCACTAGGCTAATCCTCCACCTTGCGGCACTGGCACACTGGGTTCTAGTCCCGGTCAGGGCGCCGGATTCTGTCCCGGTTGCCCCCCTTCCAGGCCAGCTCTCTGCTGTGGCCAGGGAGTGCAGTGGAGGATGGCCCAAGTGCTTGGGCCCTGCACCCCATGAGAGACCAGGAGAAGCACCCGGCTCCTGGCTTCGGATCAGCGCGGTGCGCTGGCCACAGCACGCTGGCCGCAGCGGCCATTGGAGGGTGAACCAACGGCAAAAGGAAGACCTCTCTCTCTCTCTCTCTCTCACTGTCCACTCTGCCTCTCAAAAAATAAATAAATAAATAAATAAATAAATAGTGTACTAGGATACCTTTTTCCCCACATCCTCACCAGCATTTATTGTTCTTGATTTTTGGATGATAGTCTTTCTAACTGTGGCAAGGTGAGACCTCATTGTGCTTTATTTGCATTTCCCAGGTTACTTGTTATCCTGAGCATTTTTCATGAGCTGTCCTTTTGAATTTCATCCTTGGGAAAACGCTTGTTCATGTCTTTGCCTATTTCTGGACTGGGTTGTTTTTTGTTGAGATTATTTAATTTTTTATAGATTTCAGTGTTTGATCCTTTATCAATTGCATGATTTGCAAATATTCTCTCCCATTGCATCAGTTGCTTCTTCATTTTGTTGAGTGATTCATTTGCAGTACAGAAACCTCTTAGCTTGATGTAATCACATTTGTCTATTTTTGCTTTAATTGCCTGTGTATCTGTAATCATTTCCAAGAAGTCTGCCCATCCCAATGTGTTTCAGAGTTTCCCTGAAATTTTCCTTTAGAATTTTGATGATATCACATCATAGATAGAGATACATGACACATTTTGAGTCCATTTTTATAGATGGCATAAGATAAGGGCCTTGTTTCATACTTCTGCTCATGGGGATCACATTTTCGGGCATCATTTGTTAAAGAGACCAGACTTCCTCCACAGATTGATTTTGGCTCCTTTGTCAAAGATCAGTTGGTTGTAGATGTGAGTTAATTTCTGGGTTTTCTGTTGTGTTCCCTTATTCTACATATCTATTTTTGTGCCATTACCTGGCTATTTTGATTATAACTGCCATGTAGTATGTCTTGAAGTCTAGTGTTGTGATACTTCTACCTTTATTCTTGTTTAAAGTTGCTTTAGCTATTCAGGATAACTTGTGTTTCATGTGAATTTTAGCATTATTTTTTATATCTGAGAAGAATGTCAGTATTTTGATTGGGATCACATTAAATTTGTAAGTTACTTTCAGTAATATGGAGAGTTTGATGATATTTCTTCCAATCCATGAACATGGCAATATTTTTTTTCCATTTTATGTGTCTTCTTTTTCTTTATTAAATGTTTTTGTAATTTTCATTATAGAGATCTTTCACCTCTTGGGTTAAATTTATTACTAAGCATTTAAGTTTTTTTGTAGCTATTGTGAATAGATTCATCTTAAATATTCTTTCCCAGCCATTACATTGTCTGTATATAAAAGGCTGTTGATTTTGTTTGTTGGTTTTAAATCCTGAAACTGTACCAAACTGTCTTATGAGTTCCAATAGTCTCCTAGTAGAATCTTTTGGCTCTCCTGTATATAGAATCCTGTCATCTGCAAACAGGGATTATTTGACTTGTCCATTCCAATTTATATCCCTTTGATTTTTTTTTCTTGCCTAATGGCTCCGGCTAAAACTTCCAGAACTACACTGAGTAGCAGTGGTGAAAGTGGGCATCCTTGTCTGATTTCAGATCTTAGTAGAAATGCTTCCAGCTTTTCTATATTCTATATGATGCTGGCTGTGGGTTTGTCAAATAGTGCTTAGATTGTGTAAAGGAATGTTCCTGCTAGTCGCAATTTCTAAAAACTTTTATCATGAAAGGATTTTGACCATTTCCAACTAACAGTCACAAGCTTGACAGAGATGGAACTTTATTTCCTATGTGAGCAGTGCATTTCCAATGCTGTTGCTTGGTTTGACATGTTCCAACCTGGTCCATATTTATGTGTGGCCGTTAGTTTTCTAGTCTAGTTGACCAGGAAAATCAACCTTCCTTGGAAATATTTATAGGGAAATCTCTTCAGATCTTCTCTTTGGTACCACTGAGCAAGTTGGTACACACTTACATCAGCTGTCCTTAGTACTGTCATTAGTTTGCCCATCAAAACTCCCCCACTACACTATAAAAATCTTGAGAACAAGTATTATCCTTTACCTCTCTTCATATTGTCGTTGAACACCACAAGTGTTTAATAAACGTCTCATGAATTAACAAAAAAAAAAAAAAAAAAAAAAAGAAAGGATTTTGTATTGTATCAACTGCTTCTTCTGCATCTAGTGAGATAATCATATAGTTTTATTCTCAATTTGTTAATGTGCTATATCATATTTATTGATTTGTGTATTTGAACCAAAGATGAACACCAGGGATAAATCCCACTTTGTCCAGGTGAATGAGCTTTCTAAAGTTGCTCAACTTGGTTTGCTAGTATTTTGATGAGGATTTTTGCATGCATGTTTATCAGGGATATTGATCTATAGTTCTCTATATTTGTTTTATCTTTTTCTGGTTTTGGAATTAAGGTGATGCTGGCCTTGTAGAATGAGTTAAGGAGGATTTCCCATCCTTTAAATTGTTTTGAATAGTTTGAGAAGAATTGGAGTTAGTTCTTTAAAAGTCTGGTAGAATTTAGCAGTGAAACAGTGAAGCCATCTGGCTTTTCTTTCTTCCTATGACTTTATTCGTGATTAAATTATCATAATGGCAGTTGGCATGCTTAGGTTTCTTATGGCTTCATGACTTGACTTTGGTAGATTATGTGTTCAGAAATCTATCCAATTCTTCTAAACTTTCCAATTTTTTGGCATATAGCTCTTTGTGGTAATTCCTGATGATTAAATTGATTTCTGTGGTATCTGAGGTTACCTCAATGTTTCCATCTCTGATTTTATGGATTTGTGTCTTCTTTTTTTGATTAATTATTTCACTGGTGTATCAATTTTGTTTATTTTTTTCAAAATATCAGCTCTTCATTTCACTGAACTTTTGTAATTTTTTGTTTGCATTTTGTATATTTCAATAATTTTAATATTTTCTTTCCTACTACTAATTCTGGGTTTGGTTTGTTGTTGATTTTCTAGGCCCCTGAGGCATTGATAGCCCATTTATTTGATGCTTTCCCAATTTCTTTCTTTTTTTTTTTTTTTTTTTGACAAGCCGAGTTAGACAGTGAGAGAGAGACAGAGAGAAAGGTCTTCCTTCCGTTGGTTCACCCCCCAAATGGCCACCACAGCTGGCGTGCTGCGCCGATCCAAAGCCAGGAGCCAAGTGCTTCCTCCTGGTCTCCCATGCGGGTGGAGGGCCCGAGTACTTGGGCCATCCTCCACTGCACTCCCGGGCCACATCAGACAGCTGGACTGGAAGAGGAGCAATGGGACAGAACTGGTGCCCCAACCGGGACTAGAATCTGGAGTGCTGGCACCGCAGGCAGAGGATTAGCCTAGTGAGCTGCGGTGCCAGCCCCAATTTCTTGATAATGTTGTATTGTTATCTTCATTCATTCCCAGGAATTTTTTTTTTTTTAATTTCCTTTTTGATTTCTTGTCTGATGTGCTGTTTATGCAGGAGCATGTTATAAATCTCCATATGTTTGCATGTTTCCTGGAGTTTCTAAAGATTTTAATTTCCATATTCATTCCATGATGGTCAGAAAAAAATATGATATGGCTTCAATTTTTTTGAAATTACTGGTACTTATTTTATTGCCTAGTATATGGTCTATCCTACTGAAAGCTCCATGAACTGATGTAAATAATGTGAATTCCCCAACTGTGAGTTGAAATGTTCTGTAGGTTAGGTCCCTTTGATTCATAGTATAGATTAGCTCTGTTGTTTCTTTGTTAATTTCGTCTCTAGTTAGTGTGCTGTTGAAATACCTTATAACTATTTTATTTGAGTCTATGTCTCTCTTTAGATATATTAACTTTTTAAATAGTCAACTTACATTGGTGTATATAAATTTATTATAGTCACATCTTCTTGTTGAGTTGATCCCTTAATTATTACATAATTCCTCTTCTGTCTGCTTTAAAGTTTTTATATTAAATCTATTTTCTGTGAAATTAGGATGGCTAACCATTCTCATTTTGGTTTTCCACTAGCATGGAATATCTTTTCCATCCTGTCATTTTCAGTCTGCATGTATCTTTGTTGAGAGTTGTGCTTCTTGTAGGCACAAAATAATGGGTCTTGTTTTTTAATCCATTCAGCCAGTTTGAGTCTTTTAACTGGAGAATTTAGGACATTTACATTCAATGTTATTATGAATATGTAATGATTTTTTTAAAGATTTTATTTATTTTATTTGTGAGGTAGAGTTACAGACAGTGAGAGGGAGAGATAGAGAGAAAGGTCTTCCTTCCATTGGTTCACTCTCCAAATGGCAACAAAGGCCGGAACTGCACCAATCTGAAGCCAGGAGCCGGGTGCTTCTTCCAGGTCTCCCACGTGGGTGCAGGAGCCCAAGTACTTGGGCCATTTTCTACTGCTCTCCAAAGCCATAGCAGAGAGCTGGATTGGAAATAGAGCAACCGGGACTAGACCAGTGCCCATATGGGATGCTGACACCACAGGCAGAGGATTAACCTACTGTGCCACGGCACCAGCCCCAATATGTAATGATTTGGTCCTATCATTTTTCCATAAATATGCCTGTTGCTTGTTTTGGATTTATTTTATATTTTTATTAGATTTCCTGCCTTCACATTCTTTCATAATTATTTCAATATGTGTTTCTGTGTGTATCACATCCTTCAGAATCATTTGTAAGGCTAGAAAAGTAGTGAAAGATTATTTCAATTTCTGTTTGTTTTGTAAGGTCTTTATTTCACCTTAATTCATAAATGAGATCTTTGCTGGGTACTGTATTCAGGGCTGACAGTTTCTTTCTTCTAGAACTTGGACTATGTCTCTTCATTCTCTCCTAGAATGCAGGGTTTCTGGTGAGAAATCAGCTGTTAGTCTACTTGAGGATCCTCTGAAGGCAATCTGACATTTCTCTCATGCAAATTTTAGAACCCATTCTTTACTTCTTCCTTTTGAAAGTTTAACTGCAATGTGCTGTGTGGTGTAGAACTTATCTGATTGTTTATTAAGTGTGCTTCTTATTCTTGGATGCCCTTTATTCAAATTAGGAACATTTTCTGCTATTATTTCACTGAATATTCCTTCTAATCCATTTTCTTTCTGATAATGTATGCATATTTGGTCATATTGGTCTGGCTGATATATTTCCAAAGTTTTGTTTTCTATCTCAGAAATTTATTCTTTTATTCACAAGTCAGTTATTGAGGCTTTCCACTCTATTTTCTATTTGAAATATTGAATTCCTCATTTGTAATTTTTCAAGTTTATTTTCCTTCAATTTCTCAATAACTTTTTTTAACTTTTATTTAATGAATATAAATTTCCAAAGTACAGCTTATGGATTACAATGGCTTCTCCCCACCATAACTTCCCTCCCACCGGCAACCCTCCCCTTTCCCACTCCCTCCCCCCTTCCATTCACATCAAGATTCATTTTCAATTCTCTTTATATGCAGAAGATCAGTTTAGCATATATTAAGTAAAGATTTCTACAGTTTGTCAATATCTTAGCAAAATTTCTAATGCATGTAATTTATGGATTTCCTTATCTTGTTAATTTATTACTTTGTGTTTCTGAGAAATTTTATGATCATGATTTTGAATCAATTTCAAGCATTTCATCAATATGTTCACCTTCTTAATACTTAGTTTTTGTTGTGTTCCTTTTGGGGAGTCATGTTGTCTTCCTTGTTCTTATTTCTTATATTTCTACATGTATTTTTAGGCATTTGTTGAAACACTTATTGGTTTTCTCCTTTGATGGGTTTTTTATCTTGAAAGTATGCTTATTTTGCTTAGTGGAGTTTCTGCTCTTTTAGTGATATCCAAAGGCATATGCTGGGTGGGACCAGGGAACTCTCTGATCAGTGCTCAAAGATGGGGTAAGAATCAAGGGTGATACCCAAGTTAAACATCTTAGATCTCGTCTATTGTCAGCAGAGTACGATATGATCATGGCTGTCTGCATAATCACAACCTCACCTCCTTTCTTCCAAGGTGATCCATGCCCAGGTTTCACTCACTGTGGGTACAACCCCCACCCATGCAGGCAAATTAACCACAAAAAGGACTTGTGCAGACCTCAGTGTGGGCACAGATGGATCTACAATGAGCCACTCCACACCAGTAAGTCAGGGAGTTTTGAGCCTCTAAAGCCAGATACAGTGATTGCCCAGAGACCCAGTTACATGCCACACCCTATCATGAAGTCACAGAATTCCTGTAGTCAGAGCACACAGGGCTACCACAGTCACAGGGTATAGAAAATCCATTCTCAGCCCCATGAAACTGCCTCATCCATGGAGAGAGCAGATATGTTCCCAGAGCAAGCCACCTGTGGGTGTTCCACCTTGAAAATTTGAACCCCAGAGCCTGTGGGTTTAGGGGATAGGAGAACCTCATATTCTTAAGTGGATGCCCAGCCTCTTGCCAACCTTCCTGGCCAAACTCAGAAGGGGGACGGATTTTTCCCTCAGGTAAAATACCCTTGTTGCATGTGCCAAAGAGCCACCATGGCTTCTACTCTCATTAAGATAGTGCTTTCTCTCTGCTGGTCACCAGTAGCCCTTGTTGGGGATGGAGAGAAAGAAATGTTTGTCCTTCCCTGGATTAAGTGGATACCCTTGCCCTTGCTAAGACTCCATGCTGGACTCAAAATCAATGTGGTCCACAAGGTTCTCCCTCAGGCAGTAACACCAGTGGCAAGGGCTGCCACAGTCTGCTCACACCTCACTCCCAGAACTGCTGTCTCCTCCAGGCCCCAGCTAAGGGAGTCATGTGTGGTGTTCCCACTCTCTGCTGCATTTCTGCACTGTCCGTGCTGTACCACAACGTCTCTTCTTTCTGTAGAATTTCCACTGCAAACTTCTCTCCAACTATTTCCTGGGAATGCCCTTTCTCAACATTTTTTCTTGTTATCTGCTATCCCTTGGTCAAAATCATTATGTCTTTTCCCTATTCTGCCATGTTGGGTCTCTAATATGTCATCTTATAAGTGTTTTAAATGTTGTGTTTAAATCAGTTCTGAGTAATTCAAGATTTAGTTGGTTTTCTAGCCTAAAGTATAACAAATAAAAATTTTAAGAATCTTTTTTTTTTTAATTTTCATGTTATTGAAAAACACAGAGTGAGATGGGTGAAGATACAAAGAAAGAGAAGTCTTCTACTCCCAATTCCCAAACTGATTATAACAATCAAGGGTGGACCATGATGAAGTCAGAAGCCTGGAATTCCATTCATGGCTCCCACATGGATGGCATGGACCTCAGTTCTTGAGCCATCACCTGCTGGATCCCAAGAACTACATTAGCAGAAAGGTGGATCAAAAGCAGAAGAGTCTGATATGAATCAGGCCTTCTAATATGGAGTGAGGGCACCCCAGGCAGCATCTGAATTGCCAAATACTTGAACCAGCTTTCAGGAATCTGAGAGCTGGAATTTGACTACATCCATGATTATAATTTTTTTGGACAGGCAGAGTTAGACAGTGAGAGAGAGAGAGACAGAGAGAAAGGTCTTCCTTCCATTGGTTCACCCCCAAAATGGCCGCTATGGCTGGCGTGCTACACCGATCCGAAGCCAGGAGCCAGGTGCTTCCTCCTGGTCTCCCATGTGGGTGCAAGGCCCAAGCACTTGGCCATCCACCACTGCCTTCCCGGGCTACAGCAGGGAGCAGGACTGGAAAAGGAGCAACCGGGACAGAATCCGGCACCCCAACTGGGACTAGAACCCGGGGTGCTGGTGCCACAAGAGGAGGATTAGCCAAGTGAGCCGTGGTACTAGCCTGTGTTTATAATTTTAAACAGGAATTGGTTGGCATAGCACAAAAGCCAATAATATTGCTATAATATTGTGAAGAATTCATAATTATTGATAATTTATTAAAATAGCAAAAGTGAAAATGTTACCAGATCTGCAGTTAATGGTGTAACCAAAGCAATGCAAAATAGACAATCCACGCCCTTAAAGTCTTTTTTTTTTTTTTTTTTTTTTGACAGGCAGAGTGGACAGTGAGAGAGAGAGACAGAGAGAAAGGTCTTCCTTTGCCGTTGGTTCACCCTCCAATGGCTGCCACGGCCAGCGTGCTGCGGCTGGCGCACAGCGCTGATCCGATGGCAGGAGCCAGGTGCTTCTCCTGGTCTCCCATGGGGTGCAGGGCCCAAGCACTTGGGCCATCCTCCACTGCACTCCCTGGCCACAGCAAAGAGCTGGCCTGGGAGAGAGGCAACCAGGACAGAATCCGGCGCCCCGACCGGGACTAGAACCCGGTATGCTGGCGCCACAAGGCGGAGGATTAACCTAGTGAGCAGCAGTGCCAGCCCCCTTAAAGTCTGTTATTACTTTAAGGAAGAAATGGATGGTTGCCAGTGCTGTAGCATAACGGGTAAATCTGCCACCTGCAGTGCCAGCCATCCCATATTCACTCATGCTCAAGTCCCAGCTTCTCTGTTTCTGATCCAAGTCTCCGCTGTGGCCTGGGGAAGCAGTAGGAGATGGCCCAAGTCCTTGGGCCCCTGCACCCACATGGGAGACCCAGAAGAAGCTCTTGGCCCCTGTTTTCAGATTAGCTCAGTTCCAGCGATTGTGGCCATTTTGAGAGTGAACCAGCAGATGGAATAACTCTCTCTCTCTGCCCCTGTCATCCCTGTCTATAACTCTGCCTTTCAAATAAATAAATAAATAAATCTTTTTAAAAAAGAAATGGATGTAGACATTTATTTCAAGAAAAGAAAACAAACAATAATATCCATTGTAGAGAACAATTAATTAGTGCTGAATACCTGAAATGTATAAATTAAATAATTAAAAACAGAAACTGTGAAGAAGTTATGATAGTATGTATAAGTTATTGAAGACTTGTTGGTATTTGTATCAGTGAGTGTTCTATAGAGAAATAACTAAGAGGAGATATACATACATATATATATATATATATAGTGTCTTCAAAAGAGTCTTGGAAAATATATACTATAAAATCAACTGTGTGTGGATTTCACAATTTTTTCTAACAAAATTAACTCATACTAAATTGATGTAACATGTATGAATGGGATGTCATTTATGAATCAGATGTCATTTGAGGCATTAAGAAGGATATGATCTCAATTTTAAAAAACTCTACATCAGAGCAATATAAATTTAGCTAAATATGAAGAGCAGAGGTAAAATTCATAATAAAACTAGAGTGAGGCATTCTTTCGTGGTTGGTCCTCTTCCAGTCCAGCTCTCTGCTGTGACCCGGAAGTGCAGTGGAGGATGGTCCCTGTCCTTGGGCCCTGCACCCAATGGGAGACCAGGAGAAGCACCTGGCTTCTTGCTTCGGATCAGTGCAGTGCACGGGCCTCAGCGTGGTGGCAGCAGCGGCCACTGGGGGGTGAATCAACGGAAAACGAAGACCTTTCTCTCTGTCTCTCTCTCTCACTGTCCACTCTGCCTGTCAAAAAAAAAAAAAAAAAAAAAAGAAGAAGAAGAAGAAGAAGAAGAAGAAGAAGACTGAAATCACTGATACTTTACAAAAGTTTTATGAAGACAATCTGTCAAACAAATCAGCAGTTTACAAATGGATGATTGATTTGTCCTTGGGAGATAATATTGAAGGTGAATACCACAGTCAAAACCATGCATATTAATCTGAGGGAAAAGATTTATGTGTGTCAATGCCCTAAATGAAGTGGATTAATAATTAGTAGTATATTCAATAGCCAGCATCATAGTTTCTCATTGTTTTACTTTATACAACTCTGACTACAAATTAAAAGCGTCACAAACTATCTGTTCTGTGGGCTGCAGAAAAGAGATCTTCAATCAAAATTTCGAACGAGAATTTATTCAAAGAGTTATAATAGGAGATGAAACATGGCTTTACCAGTACATTCCTGAAAACAGAATTCATTCAAGAAATGATGACCAAGTGATAGAAGTGACCCAATCAAGAAAAGTAGACCAGTCATGAAGAAAAACATTGACAAGTTTTTTCTGGATTACTCAAGGCATTTTTCTTGTTGACATTCTGGAGGAGAATAAAACATTCTGATATCTGCTTATCAGAAACATGTTTTAAGAAATTCTGCCAAAGATGTAGCAGAAAAATTTCTAGGCAGCTTCACCAGAAACCTCCAAGTGAGGTTCCTGTTTATTCCTTCTGTAAACATGAGCTATTTAGTAAGACTTTAATTGGGAGTTCATTAGGCATTCACCTTACGGTCCTGATTTGGATTTTCATGACATCATTTTGTTTTCTATTAAAAATTTTCAAGGGTTCATATTTTTTTCAATTAATAATGTAAACAAACTGTATTTACATGGATAAATTTCTTGGATTGTCAGATATTTAGGGGTGGACTAAATCATTTAATCTCACAAGATCTCATTTATGCATGCAATCTGAAAAAGTTGACTCCATAAAACATCGGAGTAGAATGGTGATTATCAGCGGCTATGGAGAATAGAAGGACGGGAAGATGAAGAAAGTTGATTAATGGATACTAAGTTGTAATCATATAAGGGTAAATAGTTCTGTTGTCCTATTGCACAGTAAGGTGACCTGAGGTGGGGTGGGGGGGACTTTCCTCTGCTATGGATCATTTGGATACTTATAATGTCAATCACAGGCCATACAAAATTATCAACTTAAAAATCAGGCTATTTAGTTTTATTGAATTTTGAGTCTCACCTGCAGTTGCCTTGGTAGAACTAGAAAAAATGATTTTACCATGTTCTGTATGACCCACAGGCTAAACATTGCCATTCCTGCTAAGAGACAATGATAACATTCTCTATGACTTTCTAAAAAGTAGCTAGAAGAAAGGGTTTTGAATTTTTTCACCATAAAGAAATGATAAATATTTGGGAAGACAGATACAATTATTGTGATTTGGCCATTACTTAATGTATACAAATACAGAAATATTAAATAATAACCCTAAATGATGTATAAGTTTTATAGCAATTAAATTTTTAAATGATTATTTTCATCAATTACAAAGAATACCTAATAAGAAGTCAAATCTAATTCCAACATTCCATAGTGTCCCCTTATCTACACAGATTATCCAAGAACTCCAACAGATGCCTGAAACCTCATGTAGTACTAAAATCTATACAAATTATGTTTTTCCATATACATGATACCTGGTAAAAAGTTAAATTTATAAGGTAGTCATAGCAAGAAATGAACAGCAAAACTAGTAATACAATAGAACAATTATATCAAAAAACTGTAATAAAAGTTATGTGAGCATGTGAATGTTTTCTATCTCTCTCTGTCTCTCTCCTCCCTTACTCTCTCTCTTCCTCTCCCTATTTCTGTCTTTGTCAAAATATCTTATTATACTGAAATTGCAGTGCCTTGGTTGACCGCAGGTACCTCTCCACAGAAAAATCATGGATTAGGGGGACTACTGCATTGAACTGTAGCTCTTGAAAATAGGTCATTTTTTTCCATGAATACAAAACAACTAAAGTGAGTATTTATTTCCCTGTGAAGAAAATTTTGGTAAATTCCCAACAGAAGAAATACACAGCCACCTATCTCAAAGGAGTAAATCTGGACTTGCATAACAAATTAGAAATTAAAATGCACACATGATGTGAAAACTTAAAAATATACAAGCCAAAACTCTTTACCAAGCAACAAAAATTAAAAAGAGATCAAAACTGCAATTTCTCCTGGGCTGCAACTAAAGCAGCTAACACAAAAAACAGCTGATAATTTAAATTCATATAATGTATAAATTAAAAAGATTCTAATATGATTTCCACCTATTAGACAAAAGCACCATATTAGATAACATATTGGTAGAATGAAGCTTAAGGGACACCCTCATATATTGTTGAATATGTGTGTGTGTATGTGTGTGTGTGTAGAGAAAGAGAGAAAGAGATATTGAATCAGAGGCAATATCAAGAATCATGTTGAGAAATGTAACACTGCAGATAAGTTAGTTGAGCTCCAGATTTTAGAGATAACTCAACAGGAGTGAGCAAGAAAGCAGGCTGCACTTGTGAGTTTTTGCAGGTAGAAGCTGTGAAATAGAAAACAAACAAGAGCAGAGAAGAGCCGAATCTAAAAGCAGAAGTATCCATTAGGCAGTACAAGGGTTAGCAAATGAATTCGAGTGATATTTGAAGAAATAATATGAAACTCTTAATCAATTGACAGATAAGAATCGCCAGTTATAAAAACTGAATTCCTAAGGAATGATTTTTGTAGTGACCAAGAATTCATCCATCCATCCTTTGTGCAAACACATTAGTTCTAAAAAAACTTTGTCTTAGTTTTTCAAGGTAAAAATATATGATTCCATTTATTAAGCTACATAGCTGTATAACTGTGTATATATACACACACACACAGACACACACGTACTATATATATATATATATATATATATACATTCACATATATCTCTTTGAAAACATTTTCAATTACACTCCATCACTTTTCAGAATTGCATCTCCTTCTAGGCCCCCACCACCCTTACATTTTATTTTTTTTAATTTATTCTAAGAGGAAGAGAGACGGACCAACAGAGGTATTATTCTCTAGTTCATTCCCCAAATGCCTGTGAGTTAGGAACTCATGCTGGGTCTTCCACGTGAGAGACACACTCAGCTACCTGAGCCATCACCTGGTCCTGCCGGGGTGCACACTCAATCCCAAGCACTCCAATATGGGAAGCAGTTGTCCCAAATGACATCTTGACCATTATGCCACACTCTCTGCCTATTTAAATCATAACTTTTTTATACTAAGTCCATTCTTTAATACTTACATGGGAGATCATGAATTCTTCCTTACATTTCATGACCTCGTCCTTCAATGCATATATTTTTTACCCTTCATTTTTTAGTCTTGATATTAGTATATTTTTATATAGTAAGCAATTAGTTGTTTGGGGGAATGTGTTTGAAGGCTTCTGTGTCTTCTACACCATATGAATTATAATAAGATATGCCAATCTGGAAAGTAATATGTTATGAAACTATATTTATTGTTCACCTAAGAAATATTTTATAAACACGTGCATGTGGGAGCCCAGTATTTTGTACACTAAGAAAAAAGTGTTAATTACTGAAAGGCAGACAGCTGTGAAAAATATTTTTTTTTCTGTGATGGAGTTCTCTTCACATCACTGAATTAGGTGTAAATATAAAGAGAAATTCAAAATCCATACCAAAATGCAATCAACTGGATATTGTTGAAGGGAAAAACAAATAAATAAAATTTCTACAAATACATTGTGTCGAGGGCATAGTTAAAACAAACTGTTAGGAAACACCATGTCCATAGAATTTCCTCCTGGGATTCATTTTATAAATGGATTTCAAAGCATCTTAGCATATGTGCCACAACTTTTTCTTTTACAAGTGGTCTGGTTTTAGCATATGGACTTATTTTGCTTTTAAATAAAATGTATAAAAATCTTTTCTTCAAGGTTTCATTTCCATGAAGATATTTCAGGAAAATTAAAGATCTGAGGCATACGGAAAGAATTCCTATTTTATCCTGATATTCTTCATATGTGGAATTTTTATGTGAGAAGATGAATATGTTAAAACTGGTGTTTTGGCAACTCCATAGATTTTGAGTCCAGATAATTCATCCAACTGTGTAATTTAGCCAAAGTCTAGCAATCCAACAACCTTAATCATCTATCCAATTAAAAGAGGAAATAATACTATCCTCTCTGTCTCTCTCTCTCTTGTCAATGTCGTGTACTTCAACAAACAAAACCAAAAAACATGCAAAATGGAAAGACATATCAAAAGATACATGGAGTGGCCGGCTCTGTGACATAGTGGATAAAGCCACCGCCTGTGGTGCCAGCAGCCCATATTTTCGTCGTTCGAGTCCCGGCTGCTCCACTTCTGATCTAGCTATTTGTTATGGCCTGGGAAAGCAATGGAAGATGGCCCAGGTCCTTGGGCCCCTGCATCCACATGAGAAACCCCAAAGTAGCTCCTGGCTTCTGACTTCAGATATGCACAGCTCCAGCCATTGTTGCCATCGGGGGAGTGAGCCAGTGGATGGGAGACCTCTCTCTCTCTTTCTCTTTCTCTCTCTGCCTCTGCTTCTCTGTAACTCTATCTTTTAAATAAATAAATAAATAAATAACGCCCTGGCCTGAAGCTCTGGCATCCCAAATGGGTGCCCATTTGAGACCCGGCTGCTCCACTTTCAGTACAGCTCTCTGTTATGGCCTGGGAAAGCAGTAGAAGATGGTCCAAGTCCTTGGGCCCCTGCACCCACATGGGAGACCCAGAAGATGCTCCTGGCCCCTGGCTTTGGATTGGCGCAGCTCTGGCTATTGCAGCCAACTGTGGAGTGAACCAGCAGATGGAAGACCTCTCTCTCTCTCTGCCTCTCCTCTCTCTGTGTAACTCTGCCCAGCAAATAAATATTAAAAAATAAATATTTTTAAAAAGATACATGAATATTTATTGGATGCTACTTATGTGTCAGGCATATTATTATATGGTCACTGTCAATTTTGTGTAAATTAAATTTCATACAAAATAAATAAAAAATAAGAGAAAGTTAGTTTAGGGTTCTTACATACATTCGATGTTCTTAAGGAATAAAATCATTCTAAGTCATCAAAACTCAAGATAAAATGTAAAGATTTAAGGAATAGATGAATTGTAATCACTTTAGAAAAGATGATGGAAAGCAATGGCAAATTTGCAGCAGTAAGTATGGTTGTTAAAGAAATAGATAACAAATGCAGGTTGGACTGAAAGGTTAAGCACTGATGATAGGAAGCAATGTAGGAAATAATAGATTTCTTTAAAATATTATTGAAATTATTGAGCTTATGGACAAACCATGGATAAATTTCAATAGTCTTGGGGAAGTTTACACAATAGAAGATTCAATATGCATGCAAATTTAGCAATCATAAGATAGCAAGCTGCTAACTGCATACCCAGACTTCAGGAATGGGAGGTTGGGATTTACCACTGATAAAGTGAAAAAATCCCTAAATAAAATGTGATCAAAATTTGAAGTGTAAATAATTTTATCCTACATAAATTAGGTTAAACTTCATGAAGGGACAAACTTTCAATAATTTCTTCATTATCTTTTGTCTGACTCAATATAGTATTAGATTAGGAAGCACAATTCGGGAAGAGAAACAAAGGAAATCCAAACTGGAAAGGAAGAAGTTAAATGTCCATGTTCACAGGTGGCATGATATGATTGATAGAAAAAACTAATCACTCACAATACAGCTGTTAGTACTGATAAAATAATATAATAAAGTTGTAGGATACAACATCTACATAAAATGATCTTTAATAAAACAATAATGATCTTAATAAAAGGAAAATCAAGAAAGCAGGCCCATTCACTATAACTAAAAGACAATATTTAGGAATGAATTCAACCAAAGTGAAAGTTCTGTAAAGAAAATTTTAATATACTAACAAAATAATGCATAGAGAATACAAAAAATGGAAAGATATCCATGTTCATGATTGAAAGAATTACTATCGTTAAAATGTCAATACTATCTAAATTCCAAGACTCATTTCAATCTCAATTCAATCCTCATTACTGAATTACTAATGTTAAAATGTACATATTATCTTAATTTCCCAGATTCAATTCAATCTCCATCAAAATTGGAATTTTGTGCATAATTAGAAAAAAATCTAAAAATTCATATAGAATTGCAATAGCCCAGAAAAGCCAAAGAGATCCTAAGCAAAATATTAATCAATTAATTAATTAAGCTGGAAGCACACAGGAAAGCTATAATAATTGATACAGCATGGTATTAACATAAAACCTGTCAAATAAATTAGTTGAACATAATAGCCCAGAAATTAAAATATGTACATGGACAATAGTTTTTTTTAATTTTTTTGTATCTATTTTTGAAAGGCAGAATTACAGAAAGAGAGAGACAGATCTTCTATTGATTGGCTCATTCCCCAAATGCCCACAACAGCTTTGGTGGGCCAGGTCAAAGACAGGAACGCAAAACTTCTTGCACTACTTTCCCAGGAATCTGGATCTGAAGCGCAGGTGTAGGAAGTGGGAGCTTAACCCATTATGCCACGATGCCTGCTCTGGATCCAACTGATTTTTTACAAAGGTGCCAATGTCATATTTTGGAAAAAGAATTGCATTTCCAATAAACGATACTGGCAAAACTGTGTATACATATGTAGAAATATGAAAATAGATTCCTATCACTCACTACATACAAAAATCTACTCAAAATGGGCCAAAGACAGTAAAACCAAATCTGTGAGGTTGCTAAAAGAAATCATAGGGGTAGCAGATCAAGATGTTAGTGTAGACAAAAGCATTTTTTGGATAAGGCTACAAAAATGTAGTCAACAAAAGTAAAACCTGACAAATGCAATTATATCAAACTCAGAATCTTCTGTACAGCAAGCAGAAGAATCAACAAAGTGCAGAGATATCTGATGGAATGGGAGAAAGTATTCACAAACTACTTACCCACCAAAGGATTAACATTCATAACATCTAAGTACTTCAAAATCCTCAACAACAACAAAAATTATCAGCAACAACAGCAAAAGCAACCAATCCAGTTATGAAATAGGTAAAGAATGTGCCAAAGCTGTGGCATAGTGGGCAAAGCCTCCACCTGTGGCACTAGCATCCCATATGGGCACCGGTTCCTGTTCTTGCTGCTCCTCTTCTGATGCAGCTCTCTGCCTATGGCCTGGGAAAGCAGTGGAAGATGGCACAAGTGCTTGGGCCCCTGTACCTGTATAGGAGGCCTGGAAGAATTTCCTGGCTCCCGGCTTCAGATCTGCCCAGCTCTGGTCATTGCAGCCATTTAAGGAGTGAATGAGCAGATGGAAGACCTTTCTCTCTGTTTCACCCTCTCTCTGTTTGCAGCACTACGGAAGGAAGGAAGGAAGGAAGGAAGGAAGGAAGGAAGGAAGGAAGGAAGGAAGGAAGGAAGGAAGGAGGAAGGAGGGAGGGAGGGAGGGAGGGAGGGAGGGAGGGAGGGAAGGACCAAAGAAACTAAATAGTTCTCAAAAAGAGATACAAATGGCCATAATACATGAGAAAAATGCTCAATATCACTAGCTATCAGGTAAATGCAAATTAAAAGTGCAATGAGATATCATGTTACCCGTGTTAGAATGGTTATATCAAAAGGACAGTTAGAAATACTGATGAAAATATGGAGAAAGCAGAACTCTTATATATTTTTGTTGGGAGTGTAAATGAGTACAGCCACTGTGGAAATTTTATGGGGATCCCATAGAAAACTAGGAATAGAATCACCAGCAATTTGATACAGTGATCACACTAATAAATATTTATCCAAAAGGCATGAAATAATATCAATGAGATTACTGCTCCTCCAAGTTCAGCGAGCATTATTGGCAATAGCTAATTATGGAAATAAACAAGGTATCCATCTTTAGATGAATGGATAAAGAAAATGTGGTTGGTCAGTGCTGCGGCTCACTAGGCTAATCCTCTGCCTGCGGCGCCGGCAGTCCGGGTTCTAGTCCAGGTAGGGGCGCTGAATTCTATTGCGGTTGTCCCTCTTCTAGTCCAGCTCTCTGCTGTGGCCCTGGAAGGCAGTGGAGGATGGCTCAAGCGTTTGGGCACTGCACCCACATGGGAGACCAGGAGAGACCAGGAGGAAGCACCTGGCTCCTGGCTTCGGATTGGCGCAGCGCTCTGCCTGTAGTGGCGATTTGGGGCATGAACCAATGGAAGGAAGACCTTTCTCTCTTGTCTCTCTCTCACTAACTCTGCCTGTCAAATAAAAAAAAAAAGGAAAAAAAAATGTGGTATATACATAAAATAGGATTTTTTTTTATTAAAAATTTGGCAACAAAATGGATGTAATCACAGGGCATGATGTTAAGCAAAAGAAACATAAAAGACAAATACAGCATAATTTCCCTGAAATGTGGAAGCTAAAAAAATACTAAATGAGGGGCCAACACTGTGGTATAGTAGGTAAGTCACCAACTACAATGTTGGCATCACATATGGGCACTGGTTCAAGTCTTGGCTGCTCCACTTCCAATCCAGCTCCCTGCTAACACACCTGGGAAAGCAGCAGAAGATGGTCCAAGTCTTTGAGCCCTGAACCCATGCAAGAAACCCAGAGGAATATCCTGGTTCCTGGCTCCTGGCTTCAGATGGGCTCAGCTCTGGCATTAACAGACATTTGGGGAGTGAACCAGCATATGAAAGATTCTTTCTCTCTCTCTTTCTCTCTCTCTCTCTTTAACTCTCTCCCCCTCCCTACTTCCCTCTCTGTAACTCTGCCTTACAAATAAATAGATAAATCTTAAAAAATATATTACATGTCCTTAATGTGCTGTACATTGTGATTTAATGCTATAACTAGTACTCAAACAGTATTTTACACTTTGTGTTTCTATGTGGGTGCAAACTGTTGAAATCTTTACTTAATATATGCTAAACTGATCTTCTGTATATAAAGAGAATTAAAAACGAATCTTGATGTAAATGGAAGGGGGGAGGGAGTGGGAAAGGGGAGGGTTGCGGGTGGGAGGGAAGTTATTGGGGGGGGGAGCCATTGTAATCCATATTCTGTACTTTGGAAATTTATATTCATTAAATAAAAGTTAAAAAAATATATGTTACATGAGCAGAGGATAATAATATCAGAGGCTGGCAGCATGGGAGTTTGTAGCATGGCACAAAATCAGAGGTGTACCAAAGAAACACATCGGTGACTGTAGTTCACAATAACCTACATGTTTTGAGTGCAAATAGAAGAAAGTCTCTTAACACAAAAGTAATGGCAAATAAGGGGAAATATTAGTTACACTAATTTGATCCGTACCTATTTTATGCATGAATTGTAGCCCACAGATGCATATAATTCTTTTTTTTATTTCTATAAAGGGAACAAATTCCATGTATTTCATATTTATGTTTTTATTTATTTTATTTTATTTAAGAAATACCACTTTATGAATTTAACATATGCAGATTTTGGAACATGAGGATTCTCCCCCCGCCCCCAGTGGAATTCCTGCCCTTCTTTCTCCTCCCTCTTCCTTTCTCATTCTTGTTTTTTACAGGGATCAATTTTTCAGTTAACTTTTATACTCATAAAATTAACACTACACTAAGTAGAGATTTCACCTATTTATATGAAGAAAAAAAATAAATTGTTCCTCAGTAGTCTAGGCAAAGGCTGCTCAGAATCTGCACATTTAAAGTGTCAGCTTCGCTCCTGTAGATTGCATTTTAGGTACTCTATAGTGACCACAGAGCAGAGAGAACATATGGTGCTTGTCTTTTCGTGATTGGCTTACTTCACTAAGTATAATGGCTTACAGTTGCATCCATTTTCTTGCAAATGAAAGGGTTTCAATTCTTTATCACTGTGTAGTATTTCTTTTTTTTTTAACTTTTATTTAATGAATATAAATTTCCAAAGTACAGCTTATGGATTACAATGGCTTCCCCCCCATAACGTCCCTCCCACCCGCAACCCTCCCCTTTCCCACTCCCTCTCCACTTCCATTCACATAAAGATTCATTTTCGATTCTCTTTATATACAGAAGATCAGTTTAGCATACGTTAAGTAAAGATTTCAACAGTTTGCTCCCACACAGAAACATAAAGTGAAAAATACTGTTTGAGTACTAGTTATAGCATTAAATCTCAATGTACAGCACACTAAGGACAAAGATCCTACATGAGGAGTAAGTGCACATTGAGTCCTGTTGTTGACTTAACAAATTGACACTCTTGTTTATGGCATCAGTAATCAACCTAGTGTCTAGTCATCAGTTGATAGATATCTGAGTTGATTCCTTATCGTGACTATTATGAATTGAGCTGCTATAAACGTTGTGGTACAGATAACTCTTTCAGATGCTGATTTCATTTTCTTTGGGTAACTCTAGAAGTGGAGTGAAAAGACATACAAAATAAAGCAAATTTACATACTGAATATGTTAGACCATTTCTTATAATAAAATATATAGATGAATAAAATACTGACACATTGTACATGTACATGCGAAGCATGTATCTATAAAAACAGCCCAGTTCACATGTCTGAATATTAATATAAGTGTGCATTTACCAACATAAATTTATTTTTTTCTTTTTTTTTAACTTTTATTTAATGAATATAAATTTCCAAAGTACAGCTTATGGATTACAATGGCTTCCCCCCCATAACGTCCCTCCCACCCGCAACCCTCCCCTTTCCCACTCCCTCTCCACTTCCATTCACATAAAGATTCATTTTCGATTCTCTTTATATACAGAAGATCAGTTTAGCATACGTTAAGTAAAGATTTCAACAGTTTGCTCCCACACAGAAACATAAAGTGAAAAATACCGTTTGAGTACTAGTTATAGCATTAAATCTCAATGTACAGCACACTAAGGACAAAGGTCTTACATGAGGAGTAAGTGCACATTGACTCCTGTTGTTGACTTAACAAATTGACACTCTTGTTTATGGCCTCAGTAATCAGCCTAGGCTCTTGTCATGAGCTGCCAAGGCTATGGAAGCCCCCTGAGTTCACTGACTCTGATCATATTTAGACCAGGCCATGGTCAAAGTGGAAGTTCTCTCCTCCCTTCAGAGAAAGGTACCTCCTACTTTGATGACCCGTTCTTTCCACTGGGATCTCACTCGTGGAGATCTTTCATTTAGGCTTTATTTTTTTTTTTTTTGCCATAGTGTTTTGGCTTTCCATGCCTGAAATACTCTCATGGGCATTTCAGCCAGATCCGCATGCCTTAAGGGCTGATTATGAGGCTAGAATGTTGTTAGGACATTTGCTATTCTATGGGTCTGCTGTGTATCTCACTTCCCATGTTGGACCATTCTCTCCCTTTTTGATTCTATCAGCTAGTATTTGCAGACACTAGTCTTGTTTATGTGATCCCTTTGGTTCTTAGTCCTATCATTATGATCAATTGTGAACAGAAATTGATCACTGGGACTAGTGAGATGGCATTGGTACATGCCACCTCGATGGGATTGAATTCGAATCCCCTGGTATGTTTCTAACTCCACCATTTGAGGCAAGTCAGCTTGAGCATGTCCCGAATTGCACATCTCTTCCCTCTCTTATTCCCACTCTTATATTTAACAATGATCACTTTTCAGTTAAGTTTCAGCACTTAAGAAGAATTGTGTATTGATTACAGTATTCTACCAAAAGTATTAAGTAGAACAAACAAAAAAAATACTAAGAGGGATAACATATTAAGCTGCTCATCAACAGTCAGGGTGAGAGCTGATCAAGTCACCATTTCTCATAGTGTTCATTTCACTTTAACAGGTTTCCTTTTCGGTGCTCAGTTAGTTGTCACCTATCAAGCCCAAAGGGACAAATACCAACATAAATTTCACACATTAATATCATTGAGTTATTTTCAGATTTGACACTTGGTAAATAAGACTAAAATTTCTCTAATAGTAAATTTAATCTGTTATAAGGGTCATCACAGTTAGTTTATTTCTCATTCAAATGCTGTAGCCTTTCCCAAACTGCCTTTACTTTGCCGAAATGCTCATTATTTTTTTGTGAGATACTCTTCATGGTTAGCAATTTATAGAATCTCTACCATAACCACATTTACATTGATAGCAGGTTTTCTTTCTCCTTTGAAAACTCTAATGAAAAATAAACATATTTCTTTAGCACACATATATAAATATATAAATATATATAAATTATAAAGTATTTAATATACAAATTATAAAATTTATTTAATTATTATAATAAAATAGATCATAGTAGAATAAACATCTAACACTCCAGTTTTGACCATAGAATATTGAATCATATAATCACTTTGTACCTACTTGAGAAGTGCCAAATTATAAAGTGAGAAATAAACTTTAGTAAAACAAGTTTTCTTAATAGTTCATTTTTAACAGTTTGATTATCCTGTAAAATCTCTGTGATTCAAAAACACTGAAAATTATATTTTAGTTTGAGAGCATTTAAAAATTTTTATGAAAATCCCTTTAAAGAGATTTAGTAAGTTAGATTTAGTAATTTCAATTGTTAAAATGAAGAAGGCTGTAAAATAAAGAGCTTAGATGCTTGTTCTTTGCTTGTTCTGCAAAAGCTGTATTTTAAACTTCATTTTGTGGATACTCAGCAATTTATTTTAGTGTAGTCTTATATTGCTAATTATCTCTCATTTTATCAAAATGGAAACTCAAGTTGGGTCTACAGAGTGCTCAATTTATGTAGAATTTGGTTAAGAAAGAGAGAATCGTTTTTGTTCTTTGGTTATCAATAATAGTGGCCTCATGTGTTTATGAAAATTATGTTACATAGCCAACTTTTTTGAAAATGATCACACTGATTTATAAAATTCTACTAAATATGAAGTGAAATGGGTAAAGTATAGAAGGGTTTACTATCTTTTTTAAGATATATATATATTATTTTTTTGAAAGGCAGAGTTACAGAGAGAGAGAAAAGGAGAAGGAGAGATAATAGAGAGGGAAATGGAGATGGAGATAAATAGAGATAGAGATAGAGAGGGAGAGAGATTCTCAATCCGCTGGTTAACTCCCCAAATGGCTGCAACAGCCAGGGCTGGGCCAGGCTAAAGCCAAGAGCCAGTGGTTTCATCCAGTTCTCCCACATGGGTTCTGGGGCCTAAGCTGTTCAGCTGTCCTTTACTGCTTTCCCAGGTGCATTAGCAGAGAGCTGGATTGGAAATGGAGCAACTGGGACTTGAACTGATGTCCATATGGGATACTGGCACTCATATGGTGCCTTTACCTGATATGCCAAATGCCAGCCCCAGGGCTTACTATTTTGGTCATGGGGACTAGCTCTTGAATATTAGCCAGGATAAATTTATCTGGTGTATATTAACAAATTTTACTGAAATATCTTATGTGGAAGTGTATAGCCATTTCTTCTTATGATATCCACAAATTCTGATCTTTGCGGCCTCATTCTTGAATCTTATTGTGATTAGAATAAAATAATCCTTAGTTTATCAACAAAATATTAAGCATTATGTTATAGAAACTAGAATACTATCAAAACTTCTCAAAATAATTTTTCAGGTATTATTTAGGAAGAGATTGTCTTTCAAAACTTCATTATAATCTATAATGAACTGTCTCCAGAATTTATGCTTGCAGTCATCTCCCCTTCTGACTTACCTCCAAAGAGTATTATTTGGGGATAATTTAAGTAGTATTGTTAATTATGATATTAAAAATTTATATCATTTTGAACAAAAATAAAATTAATGACTCTACACAAACAGAAATATACCAAATAATTATAAGTAAATAAGAAGTACATCTTCAAATTACAATAATAGAAGTAATGATACAAATAGCAAATCTTTATTTGACAATTATCATATCAATATTTAAATACCAATAGACCCTAAAACTAGTGTATACAATTTGAATAGCATTGGGTAATAGAACATATTCAAAGCACTTGAATAACTTATCAATTTCTTGAAGAAACTTATCAATTTTAAAGCAGGAAAGAGTAACAATGCAGGACGAGTAGGAACAGATAACACGCCACCTCTTCTTAATAATGTGATAGATTGACATGTGATGAGAAGAATGCAGCATTGCTTCTGTGATATTTCTGCACAAAATTCTTAACATAAATATTACCATGAGAAAACATCAGACAAACTCAAACTGAATTGTTTTATTTTGCATTTTTTTAATTTTTTATTTTTAACAGATTCGGTGTGGTCTGTGGATACAATTCTAAGAAAATAATGATAACCGCTTCTTCACTCCCTCCTCTTCTCCCCCTCTCTCCCTCCCACCTTCCTTCCTTCTTCTCCCTTGTTTTTAGTGTTTGCGATAACATATTTTAAGTTTGTATTACCGTAAAAAAGGCTTAATACTTCACCAAATAAATTTAATATGTAAAAAGCAAAAAGACCATACTTTAGTAGAAATATAGACAATAGCTATAAGCGATAACTGTATGGAAAAATGACCATTTCACGTATGTACAGTAAATTTTAAAGTAATCACAGATCATTAAATCTATAGTAGCATAACATTCTTAATCATTGGTTTTACCAAACTATACTTGTAGCAATACTAATAGACAGACTTTTGTTTCTTTTGTCTTTGTTCTTCTTTGCTTTTTTTTTTTTAATTATAGCTCCCAGATATAAGGAAGAACATGCAGAATTTGGCTTTGTGTGCTGAACTTATTTCACTCAAAATAATGTTTTCCAGTTGCATTCATTTTGCTGCAAGCGCTAGAAGTTCATTCTTTCTTAATAGCTGAATAATATATGTGTATATACCATATTTTCCTCATCCATTCGTCTGAGGATGGACACATTGGTTGATTCTAAGTATTGGCTTTTGTAAACAGTGCTGCTATGAACATCGTGGTGCAGACATATCTTGGGTACACTGTGTTCAAGTCTTTTGGGTATATGTTCAGTAGTGGGATTACTGGATTATATGGCAAGCCTATTTATATATTTTTAAGGAATCTCCACATAGTTTTCCACAGTGGCTGCACTAATTTCCATTCCTACCAACAATGCACAATGATCTCCTTTCTCCACATCCTTACCAGCATTTGTTACTCTGTGTTTTGGATTTCATCCCTTCTGACAGGGGTGAAGAGATATCTCATTGTGGTTTTGATTCTAATTGCTCTGATGGCTAGTGATATTGAGCATTTATTTCATATATTTATTGGCCATTTGTATTTCTTCTTTTGAGAACTGTCTGTTGAAGTCCTTTGCCCATTTCTCAATTGAAATTGTTGGGTTTCTTGTTAATTTTTAAGTTGTCTATATATTTAGGATGGTAATCCTTTGTCAGATAGGTGGTTTGCAAATATTTTTCTATTAAGTTGTATGTCTTCACTCTATTGATCATTTCCTTTGCTATGCAAAAGCTTCTGAGTTTGATATAGTCCCTTTGCTTAGTTTTTGTTGTTGTTGTTGTTGTTGCCTGTGTTTTGGTGATCTGGTTCAAGAAAGTCATTCCCTACACCAATGTTTTGGAGTGTTTACCCTATATTTTCTTTCAACAGCTTCATGGTCTCTGATTAAATTTAGGTCTTTGATCCATCTGATTTTTGTATATGGTGAGAAATATGAATCTAATTTCATTCTTCTACAGATACACATTCAGTTTTGCCAGCACCATTTGTTAAAGAGACTATCCTTACTCCACCGTATGGTCTCAGAACTTTTGTCAAAATTCAATTGGCTGTACATATGTGGAGTAATTTCTTGGCTCTCTATTCTGTTGCATTGATCTATGTGCCATTTCTTTCCCAATGTCATGTTGTTTTAATAGCTATAGCTCTGTAGTATGCTTTGAACTCAGGTATTGTATTGTTTCCAGCTTGATTTTTCTTGTTCAGGATCCCTTCAGGATCCTAGGTCATATGGATTTTAGGATTGCCTTCTCTAGTTCTGTAAAGAATATCATTGGTATTTAGACAAGGATTGCATTCAATCTGTAGATTGCTTTAGGTGGTATAGACATTTAAAGATATTGATGGCCAGCGCAGATGCTCACTAGGCTAATCCTCTGCCTGCGGCGCCGGCACCCCAGATTCTAGTCCCGGTTGGGATGCTGGATTCTGTCCCAGTTGCTTCTCTTCCAGTCCAGCTCTCTCTCTACTGTGTCCTGGGAGTGCAGTGGAGGATGGCCCAGGTCCTTGGGCCCTGCAACCGCATGGGAGACCAGGAGGAAGCACCTGGCTCCTGGCTTCGGATTGGCGGTCACTTAGGGGGTGAATCAACAGAAAAAGGAAGACCTTTCTCTCTGTCTGTCTTTCTGTCACTGTCTAACTCTGCCCGTCCAAAAAAAATAAAATAAAATAAAGATATCGATTCTGCTGATTCATAAGCAAGCAATATCCTTCCATTTTTATATGTCTTTGATGATTTCTTTCATGCATGTTTCATAATTTTCATTGTAGAGATCTTTGACTTCTTTGTTTGAATATATTCCTAAATATTTGTAGGGTTTTTTGGTATATTGTGAATTGTATTTTTTTTCTTGATTTGTCTTTCTGTGAGTTCATCATTATCTTACAAAAAAAGTTACTTTGTATACATTTGTTTTGTAACCTGCATCTTTAATGAACTGGTTTGTCAATCTTAACAGCTTTTTGGTGGAGTGTTTAGATTTTTCCACATAAAACACCATGTCATCTTGCAAACATGCATAATTTGACTTCCTCTTTTCCAATTTTGATGCTCTTCATTTCTTTCTCCTCCCTAATTACTCTCACTAAATCTTCCAGAACTATATTGAATGGGAGTGATGAAAGTGAATATCCTTGTTTTGTTCCAGATCTGAGGGGAAATGCTTTCAGCTTTTCTCCATTCAGTATAATATTAACTATTGGTTTGTCATAAATAGCTTTTATAGTTTTGAGGAATATTTCTTCTATGCCTAATTTGGGGAGGGGGTTGTATCTTAGCAAATGCTGTCTCTGCATCTCTTATAAGGTTTTTGTTCGTCATTCTATTGATGTGATTTACAATGTTTATTGATTTGCAAATGATGAACAACCCTTGCATTTCTGGGATAAATCCCACTTGACTGAGATGTGTGATATTTTTAGTATGGTTTTATATTTGTTTTGCTAGTATTATTGAGAATTGGCACACCTATATTCATTAAGTATATTGGTCTGTAGTTTTCTTTTCATGTCCTGTCTTTGTTTGATTTTGGTATCAAAGTAATGGTGGCCTCATAAGGAGAGTTTGGCAGAGTTCCATTCTGTTCAATATTTTTGAATAGTTTCAGTATTGGAGTTACTGCCTCTGAATGTTTTGTAGAATTCCATAGTAAAGCCATCAGGTCCTAGACTTTTCCTTAATGGAAGAATTTTGATCATTGTGTCAGTCATGTTGCTTATTATTTCAGAATGAGAAAGTCAAATGTGACAGGGTGATGAATACACAGGATGATGGGGAATTAGACGTTTGTTAAAGAGCATTAGTATATGAATGGTGTGCCTTGACAAAGAATTTTATAAGATAACCATGTTATAATCCTGCAATTTTTTATTGAGTATGAAGTTACATCATGAACAGAAAAACTATACATAATAAAACAACTACTAGGGTGGGAGGGAAGGTATGGGGGGGAAGCCATTATACTCCATAAGCTGTACTTTAGAAATTTATATTCATTAAATAAAAGTTAAAAAAATAAAAATAAAACAACTGCTATTATTTAAACTGACCTCATTTTACAGAACATAATGTTAAATGCAATTATGATAAAGATTAGGGAATGAGAGTTATTTATCTTTAAATCTTTTGTTATGCATATTTCTGTTCTAACACAAAGTAAGTGTTCCAATTTCTTGACTAGATTAACAGACATACTAATTGAGAACAATTAGAACTTTTTTGTGATTAAACACAAAAATGACAACTCAACGGAAAATGGAATAAATTCATTTTTACCAAAGAATTGTTATGAACTACTCATCTGCATCACAATGCTATGAAATTCAATGTCTGTTACACATGAAACATAGTTGATTATTTTCCTTTAAAATTATTAAAGATGCAAGCTTCATCAGCCAAATGTCTCTCTTGAGAACTTTTTTTAAAAAATCATATGAGATTTTACTGTACCAAATTAAAGTAGTCTTTAAATAAGACATTATGTTTCATAGTGTCATTTTTCTAATTCTGATCTTGAGACAAGACGGTTATCTAACACAAACAAAATTATCTCTTATCACAAATAAGAAGTTACTTCAAAAAATTCATGGGAAATGGCATGAGAATAATACAATTAAAATAATTAAAATAAAATTGATACAAAAATACTTTTTGAATCCATGCATTTTTTATAATATATATTATCCATAAACTCTTTGGAGGTCCCTGTTAGATGTCTAAATTCTTGCTCTCATCTCCAGACATTCTTCAGTTACCAACTTTAAAATAGTTATGAAATTACAAGTAATTTTCCATACTGCATTTTCATGGAATATTTCTGGTACAGAGACAACAATTTAACTATACTGAACAAAAATTTAAGTCTACATTTACTATAAAATAAGGTTTACCTCCTGAAATTTCAATAAGTTCACAATAACTATTTTGCTCACAATGTTAGGAAAAAAAATCAACATTATACAATTTGAATATTATGTTCACTCAAATTTGTTATGGTTGAGCACAAAAGGAAAGACATTTTTCTTTGCAGTTGTGTTTATTTCAATTTCAGTAAAATAAAATAAGATTACAGTAATATATGAAAACACCTGAGCCGGCGCCGTGGCTCAATAGGCTAATCCTCCACCTTGCGGCGCCGGCACACCGGGTTCGAGTCCCGGTTGGGGCGCCGGATTCTGTCCCGGTTGCCCCTCTTCCAGGCCAGCTCTCTGCTATGGCCAGGGAGTGCAGTGGAGGATGGCCCAGGTGCTTGGGCCCTGCACCCCATGGGAGACCAGGAAAAGCACCTGGCTCCTGGCTCCTGCCAGGATCAGCGCGGTGCGCCGGCTGCAGCGGCGGCCATTGGAGGGTGAACCAACGGCAAAAAGGAAGACCTTTCTCTCTCTGTCTCTCTCTCTCACTGTCCACTCTGCCTGTCAAAAAAAAAAAAAAAAAAAAAAAAAAGAAAACACCTGAGTTCTGGTATTCAAATCTTTTTTTGAGCTTAAACATTAGTGAGGATTTACTTAGAAAACTCTGTTATCTTGTGCAGTCTGTCAAAAATTCTTAATGAAGAGTTATGTATCTATTTATTTTAAGTAATCTGAGTTGCCGAATTCCTGTTATATTCTAAAGTTAACATATGGCAAAGAAGTCTCAAAATCCCAAAACTTAGTTTTCCTTTGCATTACTTTTTATAAATATATAATCAACAAATACATGGTGTTTATTTAGAGACTATACCAGTTATTGGTAATGACAAATAGAATGTATTTACCTAAAAATTAAAGACAGCTGTAGTTGTGGACTTCATACACAGGAAAGACTAAAATTTGACAGTATTTCATTTATCTCCTGAGTCCAAGAAAGACTCCAGTACCTCAATTTTATGTGACGATGCCTATCAATTACATGGAGTCATGTGGAGAGTTGTGGGCAATGAAATATGGGCAGTAGTGGTGCAATGTACTTCTATTCCTGGCTGAAAAATGTCGTACACAATTTACACTTTAGCCATGCTTTTAGTGATGGAGACAGAGAGCTGAGTGAAGGATGTCAATAGCCAAAGTAGCCACCACCAAGTCAAAAAATGGAAGGTATTTCCTTGCTTAACTGACCCCCTTGAAGAAGAAAGGCCCTGGAGAGTCTTCAATTTTTTTATCACAAACATTTACATTGGATTTAACATGAATTAGAAAAGAATTTAATGATGTTAATCCACTGTCTGTTAGAGTAGAACATCCATACTTGAATCATACAGTATGATATGTGTGTACAAAAGTGGGTCTAGTTGTGTAATTAACCAGTTTTGCAGTTTATTGTGTAACAATGACATACATCATAAGCACAAAATTTTGATAGCAATTTATTCTGTAAACGGAAGTGAATCAACACAGATTAAGCTATGACTTTCAGCCATCTGTGTTTATAGCACCACTTAAACTGTGAACATAAATGTTCATGAAAATGGCGTTGAAGAGTACAAGATGCTTAACTTTTGTATTTAGGCTTTATCTTAGAGCCAAATTATGAAAATGTTTTCAAATGTTAAATATTATCTTTAGATGTTAATGCTCACATAATGTATATAAAACTTAAGTAGTGTGTACCAGTAGACAATTTCCTCATATATTTCTCCTTCAAAGAACAATGTAAAGACTTTTGACTTTCAGGGGCGGTGCCGTGGCTCACTTGGCTAATCCTCTGCCTGAGGCGCCAGCATCCTATATGGGCGCCGGGTTCTAGTCCCAGCGGCTCCTCTTCCAGTCCAACTCTCCACTGTGGCCCAGGAGGGCAGTGGAGGATGGCCCAAGTGCTTGGGCTCCTGCACCTGCATGGGAGACCAGAAGAAGCACCTGGCTCCTGGCTTTGGATAGGCATAGTTCCAGCCATAGCGGCCATTTGGGGGGTGAACCAACAGAAGGAAGACCTTTCTCTCTGTTTCTCTCTCTCACTGTCTGTAACTCTACCTCTTAAATAAATAAATAAAATCTTTAAAAAAAAAAAAAAACTTTTGACTTTTACCACACTAACAGAATATACACTTAGTATTTAGAGAGTACTTCACAATTCAGAGGACATTTTGCATAGATCTTCACAACTATCCTAGAAACAGAATTCTACTGATTCAATTTTACAGGTTAGTAAACAGAGTATTATCCTAAGACTGCCCTACTGAGAGCATCTTTACATTATTCATCAGGGCTGCCTCAGTCTTTCATACAATGTTAATTAAATAATAGATACCTGGACGATGGTCCCCCAAGTGCTAAGTCAGTGAAGAGCGAAATAAGCAGTTTCCTCTAATGTGCCAAATGTCCCAAGCCCATTCTATATGCCAGGATCACTGATTTCTCCTTCTGAATTCCCATGGTGTGGACGTTGCACACCTGTCCTGGGACTCGCTCTACTTTTCTCTTATGATATATAGTGACTGAATAAATTTTCTCCTTCTCCTCCTAACCTGAGGTAACTGGAAACAAAATTCACTGTTACAAACTTGTTTTGTGTTCTCTCTAACAAGAAAAGATGAATTATAAAGTAACCTGAATTTCATGCTTTAGAAGACATATTTTAACTCTTTAAACTCTCTAATCAACCCATGGATTTATACTGTACGCCCTGTGTTCTACTAATAAAAGAGACCAAAGTAAGAAAAATTAAAAGCACGCGTAAGCTGTCAGTTTCAAAATCAATGTTGACACCCACCAAAGCTCAAAATGCTGCTTCAGCCTGGCTAGGAAAAATGGTGAATTCAGTGGAAGCTGGAAGATTAAAAGCACACTTCATTGTCTGAGATAATCAATAGCTTTCTAAGATGGAGTAAGTCATTCAGATAAATGCTAAGCAGGGTTTTTCTGCCCATTAATGTTTTAAGAAAGGGATCAGAAGTCTATGACTAAAGGTTATTTTTTAAAAAGCAGCAAAATTGTGAAACATCTGACATTTGGTGAGTTATTTTGCTGAGACTTAGGGAGAAAAGTGGTAGAAAGTGTTATTTTCCTAGCTCTGTTTTTAGGAGAGAAGGAAAAAAAAAAAAGGAAGGACATACATTTAGGAACTAGAAGACACCTAAAAATTGGTACGAATATTAAATCTAATAGCTATCTTATTATGACTAACGTGAGGAATTGTGTCTTACAGATTGAGAATTAAATTTCCTGTGACACAATGAAAGGATTAATTTATGTTTAACTTCCATTTAACATAATATTAGCATTAGATTATAATCTTTAAATGTACAATATATGAAAGGACTATAACTCTCTTATCATTGTGGGTTCAACATTAAGTTACTTATAGTGTCTTGTTTTCTGTGCATTAGGGACGGGTAGGGTTCTAGTTCCTACTTAAATTCAAACTGTGCCAGAGATTATCTGTTTATCTCACATGGGAAGAAAGTCTGCATTGTTGGTTTGTTTCTATGTGCAGGAATGATAAAAACAAAGAGCTTATATTCTGTTTTGATTTTGATAATTTTACAAATGTGGCTCTCTTAATAACATTCTCTGAATAGATATTCTCTCTCTCTCTCTCTCTCTCTCTCTCTTTCTCTCTCCCCACTTCCCTCCCTGTTCTTCCTCTCTCATTCCCCCCAACATATAACCACTCATCTCTCCTGCTCATTTTAGTTTAAGTTTAGGGAAATTAAGCTGTAATTTAATAATTGTATTTAATTATTGCTTGTGATTCCAAAGCCACTTGTTTATTTTTCACTAAATAAAAATATGGTTTCGGCCAGCGCCGTGGCTCAATAGGCTAATCCTCTGCCTTGCGGCGCCGGCACACCGGGCTCTAGTCATGGTCGGGGCGCCAGATTCTGAACCGATTGCCCCTCTCCAGGCCAGCTCTCTGTTGTGGCCAGGGAGTGCAGTGGAGGATGGCCCAAGTGCTTGGGCCCTGCACCCCATGGGAGACCAGGAGAAGCACCTGGCTCCTGCCTTCGGATCAGTGCAGTGCGCCGGCCGCAGCGCGCTGGCCGCAGCGGCCATTGGAGGGTGAACCAACGGCAAAAGGAAGACCTTTTTCTCTCTCTCTCTCTCTCTCTCTCACTGTCCACTCTGCCTGTCAAAAAAAAATATGGTTTCATCCTTAGACCACAGCTCTGAGAGCTCATTTAAGTGGGATGACAGTGAAAGAAATCGCTTAAGGTGCTGTAAGGGAGTAATTGTCCTTATATATAACAGATTAAATTCTTAATTTATGAATACAAAAGTTTATTTAGGCTTCTCTCTCTTAAAGTTACCACACTTTAAGTAGAAACATCTCTGCATCTATAATAAAGGTAGTTACTTGCAACTTTCCTTAGCAGTAGGCATGTGTCACATGTAAGTTTATTTAGGCTGATAGTTCCCTGTCCATCTAGCAATGTTATGAATGGGACACAAAACAATTGCCTCTCCCTGTTCACCTCTATATGATGAGTATTTGACTACGAGGAAAATATCATTTGCCTGACACTCTGAAGATCAGGCCACTCTCTTGGTTCTGCCTTACAGAAGCCCACAAAGCAGAGTGACTCCTAGTGTAAGTAGAGAAACTAAAGTTCTAGAAAAATCCTTTTACTGAAGAAGAAAACAGTAGGAAATGTTGATAGGAAATGAAATAGAATGAACAGCATTTCATTTTTCAAAACACTCTTCTCAAAACATTTACACCAAATGATTTCTAAAATGTCATCTGCATGAGAGGAATGCTCAAGAATCAAGAAACAAATTTAGAATTTTGCTATACTACTTGATGCCTGTTTATTTACTCATTCCAGATCCTTATAATGGATAGTGGCCTCTCACTTAAATCTCAGACAACAAAGACAGAATATATACATCATATCAAAAGAATGTGATGAGTTTACCATATTTTAAAATTGCTTACTTACGTTTCTTTAAAGAACAAGGAAGAATCTTCTATCTGCCTGTCCAGTCCCACATGCCTGCAACATTCAGGGCTGGACTAGTCGGAAGTCAGGAGCACGGAATTGAATCAGGTCTCCCAATGTGTGGTGGAAAATCAATTACTTGAAATATCACCTACTGCCACCAAGGGCACACAATAGCAGGGAAGCAGACTTAGGACTTCAACCCAAACATTCTGATGTGGGATCTTAAGTGGCATCTTAACTGCTGAACCAAATTCCTCCTCAATTTTACCATTTGTTGAGCTATCATAGTCTACCATAGACCTGGTCATAAATCACAAAATCTGATAGGAAAGCTACTTAAAGAATATTTAATGTCTCTGTCATGTTAATAAGAAGGATAGTTCAATGTTAGATCTTAATCCCATCTATAAAGATTAAAACAAACTATGTAAAACTCAGTTTTAAAAACAATACTGGTTATATTTAACAGAAGAGTACATAGTATAGGGAATTGGAAGCTTACAAAGTATTTGGAAGAGTTAGGGTTTCTGGTATCTGAAAACACTCAATCCCAAATACCTGCATAATCAAAATTAATAATTTCTCAAATGGAAATAAATGACAAAAACAGGCATCTATGGCCGGCGCCGCGGCTCACTAGGCTAATCCTCCGCCTTGCAGCGCTGGCACACCGGGTTCTAGTCCCGGTCAGGGCGCCGGATTCTGTCCCGGTTGCCCCCTTCCAGGCCAGCTCTCTGCTGTGGCCCAGGAGTGCAGTGGAGGATGGCCCAAGTGCTTGGGCCCTGCACCCCATGGGAGACCAGGAGAAGCACCTGGCTCCTGGCTTCAGATCAGTGCGGTGCGCCGGCCGCAGCGCGCTGGCCGCAGCGGCCATTGGAGGGTGAACCAAAGGCAAAAGGAAGACCTTTCTCTCTCTCTCTCTCTCTCACTGTCCACTCTGCCTGTCAAAAAACAAACAAACAAAAAAGAAAAAAACAGGCATCTAATGTCTACAGATTTCCATGAGACTACCTGTATAGCATACTAAAGAATATGGTTTTCAACGCCCCTCGTCAGTAGAGTCTAACCTAGAATCTGGAATACCACTAAGAGAGATTTATCTGTATTTCCAGGAAAAAAGATAAAGTGGGTGTGTGAAAGATGCCAAATAGACAATAGAGATCCTCACCTTGAGAAGTACACACAATTGTAGTTGCTAGAATCTAACAATGATGAAGTGCAAAAAATTCTTAAAATGAATGGACTGTAGGAGGTAAAAATGTATACACTTAAAAATATATGCAACCTCACATAAACGTTTGAGCTAACAAAAAACCCTATAAAATAATGTCATGCTGTGGCATGAAATAATATAGAATTAACTTCAAAGAAGTTAAAGCTATGTATGTGTGACTCTTTGAAGAATAATTGGTGAGGTTGTTAAGCTACTGTTTTCCACAGCTTTTGCACTGAATTAACCAATTGTCAAAGCACCTTGTTATTCCTAGTGAAAATGACCTTTATAGAAAACCCATTATCAAACTTATGTTTTGTAAATCTGAGAAATGATTTTTAAAGGGGGCATTGTAACAGACTTAAACATATCCTTTTGACATTTTGATACAAACACTTCAGCAAGGATTTCATGTAAGAGTCAATAAAACCTCTTAGCAGAAAATGAAATGAAAGCATGCCGCTAATTCTGCTGTGTGTGTGTGATGGGTGCCTCTCTAAACCAGCAACACATAGCAGACATTCTTCAAAGAGGGCCAACTAACAATTAGTGTAGCAGAGGGACTCTTAACATTTTAGCTTGGTGCACACTTCATTAACTGGCTCACTAGGGAGAGGATAGAGTTCCACTGACATACATCAAAGTACAATTCCAAAGTGTTTATTTTACACACATATCAGCACATGCATTCACGTGACAAATGACACTTAAAATTGAGACATCCTGATTTTTAAAAGCTATTGACATGGAAGTTAGAACATTTTGTATTTTGTATTCTGTTAATCATAATATTAAACGCGGAAACTTGAATTGGCAAAGATAAATCCAATTGTAACATCCTATTTATTGCTCTCTTCAGAATTCTGCAAGGACTTAGATTTCACCCAGGATTCTAGAATTACTGCATCTTCAAAAACTGTAAAATGAACTTTCAAGTCAAATGTATGTGCTTCTCTTGGACTATTGATATGCTTGTTTACAAAAATCATGGAATATATCTGTGATTGAAAAAAATTGTCAGATTTTAGTTATTTCTGCCAAGAGCTATATTTTGTAACAACATATATTCAGAATAGCAGTACTGTAAAAGTTACAATAAGAATATAGTTAAAATAATGTTATTTTTTGCACTATGCTTTTTACCTGATTACAGCTTCAAAGTGGAGTAAATGACTAAAAAAGGTTTCTAAATATCATATCTTCTTTTGTTCAATTACCTTACAAGTATCTTCTCTTCATTGTAGTTTCCGCAATTTATTTCCAGCTTGTCTTTTCTTTCTTCTGTAAATTGATCCTTTGTGAAAGTTGTAGAATTTGTGCATGCTTACTGTATTAATCTAGATTCTCCAGAGGACCAGGATCACTAATCTAATAGGATGTCAGTGTGTTTGCGTGCATCCACATGTGTGTACTATCTATAGATTGATCAATAGATAAATGTATGGATAGAAACATAGCTATAGATAAATTTATAATAAGGAATTGGCTCATGTGATTATGGAGGTTGAAAAGCTCAGGCCCATGATAACTGATGGCATAGATTCAGTCCTATTCTTAGCTTGAAAGTATGGGAAGGGCCAAACAGACATATTCTAACCTCACAAATTAGATTAGAAGTGTGAAGTAGCAAAGCCTGGAAAAAGGCGTTCTAACATGAGACAGGGACATCCCAAGTAGTGGTCCAACCTGATGTGCCATGACGTATAGGAACACTCTCACAGATACATCCATAAATACTTTTTAACAAAACATTTGCTCCTTGTGGCTTAGCCAGCTTAATACAAAAATAAATGAATAAATAAATAAATAAATGAATAAGAATCTCACTTACCCCTAGAATGAGTTTCACATTTGCTGAGGAGAATATTGAATACTAGAATCCTAGTCATCAAGGGGATCCCGCCTCATGATGGTTGATTAACTGGTGTTTGTGAACTCAAAGCACCATGTTCTCCTGTGACTGATAAACTGTGGATCAGCATTACTTATGATGAGGTCAAGGATGATATTGCAACTCTTTGTACACTTGAACTCTGAAGGTCTTACATAATCAAAAGAGAAATTCTATGGATTCTCTTTAAATTCTGGAGATGATAAATGCAACGATTTTATTTGCAGAATTGATCTGCAACATATTTAGAATTCATGACAATAATTAACACCTAAGAACTGCTAACTTAAAAAAAAGGAATACCTCTTCTGCTTCAGACACAAGGCTAGCATCAGGATGCAGTATATTCTATAGTAAAACAAAAATGGCATTGAGGATTTTTTAGTTTCACCACAAATTTTCTCTAATGAAAGAAGTTTAATTGAAATGACAAATGCCACAATTACCACATTCTGATGAGGTGACAGTTCTGCACATGACATTCATTCATTGTTACTTTCTTTTACAATGTCAGGTTTCAGAATAATCATAACTCAAATGGTCTTCTATTTTGTGTTGTGTAAGAGGCAGTAAATCACATTTCATTTCTAGCCCTTTAAACTTGATCACCATGTATTTGTCTACCACTTAAGAGTTACTTAATTCTAAACACTAAGGGCCTTTTCTGTCACCAATATATCACCCAAAACCTGGCATTGGGAGTTTAGTATCCATCATCTTTCCATCTTTTGACTCAAACCTCTTTAATGATACACGAGAAAGTTTGGCCCTGTGCTAAATCAACACCTCCTGACAAGGGAATAAATAAATTCTGGGGTTGGAAAGCTTTGTCAGCTCCTGCATGACTTGGATTGCAACAGAGACTATGAGAGCCTCATCAGCAATCTGTCTGACCTCACCCACTCAGATGTGACTGCACTTCCTCAGCTTAGTTACAAGCAGGGAGCAATCACACCAGATAAGGCTATATTTACAACCAGAAATTAAACCACCAGATATTCCATAGCCTAATAAATGCAGGAATTTCATGCATGGAATAGTGTTATCGGGAAGAAATGAAGAGCAGGTCAGCAAAGGCCTCAGGTGACAAGACGCTCTATTATTATATTGAAGACGGCAGGACTCTTGTAGTGTCCGGACTGAAAATAACCTCAACTCCAGATTTCAGCTGCACAGAGCATCTTAAAAACTAGTTTCTTCTCTTCATGGAAAGAATTCCAACTAGCAGAAGTATCTGCCTAAGGTGAATTTGAGGTTTTGTATACCAGTGACTGAAATGAGAAAAGAATTAACAATCGTTTTGTGTACAACAATTAATGGCTAATGCATAGACAGTTGCTTTAATTATATATTTGTGATCCAGTTTTCCAATAAAATGTTGCCAAAACTTTTTGTTTTAAGATAAACATGCATACATATATCCATCTGAGTCTATTAATTCATATATTTAAAATATGAAGTTATTTGCATGAATAACCCTGAATTCCAGTCCTTATTTTATAATTTAAGTAATTCTACATGAATAAGTATTGTTGAATTTCAAAGAGTATGGCTTTGATTTTACATAACATGGCATTTTTAATTTTTCTAAGCATCACAGTCCAGACTGGTATTAATTTTAAAATAGTGTATTTACTTAAAATCAGCAGTTATTTCATGTTCTTTAAAGTTTCTAATTATTTGAAATGCACAGTGACAGTGGGAGAGGGAGAGAGAGGGAGAGGGAGAGAGCGAGGTAGAGAGAGAGTGTGTGTTTCCTTTCCCTAGCTAACTCCTAAAATGTCTGCCACAGGTGAGACTTGGCCATCCCAAAGCCAAGAGGTAGAAACTCCATCTGGTCTCCCACATGAATAACAGGAAACCAAATGCCTGGCCGGTCGTCTGCTGCCTCCTATGAACATTAACAGAATGCTGGATTGAAGGCAGAGGCACTAATTCCAAGCTCTCAGTCATTGTATGTGGATACCCTAGGCTGATGCTTAAGCCGCTGCACCACAACACTCCCCTTCCCTCAGATCTCTTCAAGTATGCTTCAGGGACCCATTACAATGCATTTCAGGTTCATAAAATTTATATTTTGTTTTCTGGTTTTTTTTTTTTCCCTGAGTGGATTACTTACCCAGTTTTATAAAGAAGCCATCTGTGTGTTTACTCTGTTGAACTATAGCTGAACAATGAAAAAAATAGATATTTTCAAGTTTAATCAAAGGATGCTCTCATATATTAATAAGGGCATAAATCAGAGAATCAATACCATACAGATTGATTTGTGGTTCAGGAATCTGAAATCATTGTGAAGCAGGCAGAGAATGAGAGCTTTTCAGAGACTTTGTTCAGTAAAACAGATCATGATCCTAATAAAACCATGTCACATATTTTCAAACAAGTTGTTTAGCTTTTGAATTAAATATATTTATTGACCATATCCAGTGATTACCACGTTTTATTTATACCCTGCATCTGGGCTCACATGCACCTAAAAAGGGAAACAGTAGCTTTTATTCTCAAAAGGAGCAAGGACCTTAACTCCAGTGTTCATGCTTTTTTCACACTGATGAATCTTCCAGGGGTTGTTTTAAGGCGCAGTTACTTTCTAAAAGCTTGTCGTCAATGTTGAGAATCAGTGGACTAGAGCATTACTTCCAAAGTTTTAATATGCATGCAAATGAACTGTGTATTTTGCTAAAATGCAGATTCTGACTTAGTAAGTTGTCAGTTGAATCATGAATGTACGCTTTTCTAAAAAGTCCCTGGGTGATGCCTATACCTGTACCACATGTTGGGTAGGCATGAAACAGAAGTTATGGCTGTAATAGCTACAAGCTCAGCAAAGAACAACAGTTGAATCACAGGTATAATACCCAATCTCCTTTTAATAATTTTACAATAGCAAATGTTATCTTTTGTTTATTGGTTCCAAAGGAAATTTTTGTTACTTTATTAAATGGTCCAAAACTGGTTGTGTTATATGCAATAATTTTTCTAGGATCTAATTTTTACAAATATGTCATCTGAATAATAGTTATGTATTCAGCTGTAAGTTTGGAAATATAATTAAGTTTCAACCTACTGAATACACTACAAGGTACTATCAATATGGGCATTTATTGATGTGTCATAATAGCAGTACAATTTATTGGATCACTACTTAAGAGTGTACTCCCTGAACAATTTTGAACCCAAAATCATTACTTGAAATATCAATTATTATTGTTACCCAGGACTTTTGTCTATTGTTTTATCTTTGTGATTTCTAAAGTACACAGATAGGTATACCTTTTAATTAAAGTATGAAGCATTTCAACTACATTAAAATGAGGAAATATTGGACACCATATTCCTTAAATCAGAATTGTTTCTTGCATTGATAACAGTCAGAACCATTCAGACACATCACTGTATGCTTTGGTTTCATGTTATGAGAATAAATGTTTTCTAAAATATAAAAGGTAACAAATTTGGTAGTCTGTTCTTATTCCTTTCCTAAAATATTTATTTTACCCCAAGTTATGCTTTTCTAGGGGTAAAATCAAGGCTCAAGTTTGTTGTACTTTGGCAAGTTTCACTTTGGCAAGTTCTTTTTATTGCTTGGTTATGACAAGATGTGCTCAGAGAAGTAGTGAAGTTTCATACTATCTGTGCAGAATTCCTTCTTTGTTAGTGGTGTGTGCAAAGCCATCTGTTCTCTTCAGAGCAGCAGAGATGACTTGTGTGGGACAGTGAGCGCCTTTCAGCACCTGGAAGATGGTCCTCTGCATAAATCATTATCCTGTCTTTGTGTCTCACAAGCTGTGAACCTTTTTAGGCTGCATTTCTGGCTGAGGTTGGCATACATGGGGGCAAGGACAGAGTATCAGAATCAAGGAAAGTTGCTTATTAAATTACTCATCTCGCTTCTACAGAACAGCTGCTAATCCAAACTGGCTAAAATATCTTCGTAGTTATCCACAGCATACGTTTGAATACAGATGTTCAATCTAGGCAATTCAAAGGCTATGGAGATTGATAAATGTTCAGCTTTAAGATACAAAGCAGTGGTTAAATATGTCAAGATACTTAGCTCGCCCTGATACTCCTAACTGAAGAATAAATGGTGACAAAATTCCCATCAGGCTATCTTATTTTCTTAGCCTGTGGGAAAAATTTTAATGGCAGTATCTGTCTATTGTTTTTATAGTGCCTTCTTTACACAGAAAGAAACAGTTCAAAGAAGAAAGTAGATTTTCATTTTATTTTATTAGTCTGTAATAATAAAAATTATTTAAATTTATTAAAAAATAATTTAAATAATAAATTATTATTTAAATGCTGTTCATATCAATAAAAATAGGATGATGTATTTAATCATGCAATAAGATGCACAAGTGTATGAATTTCTAAGTTTTCTTGTGGAGCTTACCTTATTGGAAGCAGACAGTTTACTCCAAGGGGCTATTTATTAGAGGCTAATATCTTAAATTAATTACTGTCACAAGTGTGAGTTTTGGATATGGCAGTTTACCTTGCAGAACATGAAATCAGATCACTCAAATTCTTATGGGTTATTTTCTATTCATTGAATTACAGCAAATTTTAGTCATGACTAACCTTGATAGTGTTTGTACTAGTGACCTAAAGATGAAATGTTTTGTAATTTTTACACATTTTAATCAATCAGAGGACTCTGCTTTGAAGAAAGAGTGTCACTATTTTGTTTGAACAATAACTAAGGCAAATTCTGAGTTTATTTTAGCTACAAGATGATGGATATGGGCAAGCATTGTGGCTCAGCTGGTTAAGCTGCTGCCTTTAGCCTTGCAATCCACATTGGAGTGACTGTGCTCACAGCCCAGTTACTCCACTTCCTATCCAGATTCCTGCTAGTACATCTTGGAAGACAGATGAAGATAGCTGAATTTCTTGGGTACCTGCTTCCAGCTTTGTCCTCATCCAACCTGTTGTAGGCATTTCAGCATTGAATTAGTGAATGCAAGAGCTCTCTCTATTTCTCTCTCCTTTTTAAGTAGATGAAAATAAACTCTTAAAATGAAAAAAATGAAAGGTAAAAAAATCTGCTTTCCTCTTTGAACTGTTTTTTTCTGTATAAAGAATTGTCCCAGTAAAATTCATTATTATTTTTAGCAAATTAAGAAAAGCAAATTGAAGTTTAAGATAGCATAGGATTCTTTCGTTTGATTTAAATTCTACTTCATATTTTTATTAAATGCATTTGATTGAAGTTCTTCATTTTTCTACTTAAGCATGCCTACGTATTCAAATCTACAGCAATTCCCTCTGCAGGCATAAGATCATGCAATCTTTAATAAATCATTTGATTAGATAGATAATAACTGTTATCTAATACTCATACCATATTTACTGTTCAATCCACATTATCACTACCAATTTAAAACAAATTCTGCATCTGATTGCCTTTATATATTCAGATTTAATTCATTCTCAATTCTTGATTTCAAGAAGAACAGGAATAAAATAAAGCTCAAGGAAAGTTAAATATTCTTCAAAGAAATTCTTAAGGCATCCTTTGAAACATTGCAGGAAATCCTTTTGTGGAGTGTGAATTTATCATTCATGCCAGTTACTGATAGCGAATATATAGAAATGTGACCCTAATATTGGCAAGAAAGATCAAAGTGGAAAATTAGAGTGACAATAGTCTATTCTTCTATTAAAATGTTAAACACAAGATCACTTTCAAGAAATTGCAGAATGAACCAAATCATTGCAAAGCAAGTAGTACATAAGGTATAAGAAAATATAAAGGTTAATTGGAAGAGCTTCTTGTTAATTGCTCTGTATAAATTGGAAGATGTCAACTAGAAACAGGATTTGCCCAAATGATTCCTTAACTTTTCTGAATTTTTTGAGTTATTGAAAGAAGATCTAATATTGGTCAAGGAAACATTCTGAATTTAAAGATGGGAGGAATTTCACCTACTCTACACCTACCCTTGTTTGTAAAATTTATATTGACATCTCCTCAATGATTCTATAATGGACTTGACTACTCAGTGTCTTCTTGTTCATTTCTAGAACACAAAAATATCCTCATTATTTCTTTAACCCTATACTCTTAATCACTTCTTTTCTTTAACTTTTCCTTCATCTCTCTTTTTTTTAAAAGATTCACTTATTTAGTTTGAAAACCAGTTATACAGAGAGAAGAGAGAGGTCTTCCATGCACTGATTTGTTCCCCAAAAAGCCATAGTGGCCAGGGCTGGGCCAGGCCAAAGTCGGGAGTCAAGAGTTTTTGTCAGATCTTCCACATGAGTGCAGGGGCTCGAATACGTGGGTCATCTTTCACTGCCTTCCCAGGAGCATTAGCAGGGAGTTGGGTCAAATAGGAAACAGCTGGGTCTTGAACCAGCACCCATATGGGAAGCTGGCTTTGTAGGCAGCACCTTAACTTGCTATGCCATAATGATGGCCTCCTCTCAACTCTTAAGGACTCTCTACAGTTTTTCTTCTGATGACTGTTTTATTTTGTTACCATACACCTATTAGTTTATAACTTTTTAAAGAAGAATACAAAAACAAAATTTTTGCTTTCATATCTGGTAAAATTTATTATCTTTTTTCACAAATTTAATATATCCTATCTTCTTTCTTGTTTTTATAGAGAAATTGTCAGTACATTAACATTGTTTACAGTCATTCCACTGTGCAATAGAATCCTAGAAATTCTTACTCGCATTTAGCCATAAGCTGGTACCTGTCAACCAACCTTACCCACCCTTCCATCCCTCCTTCCCCTCCTCAGTCTCTGGTACCCATCGATGTTTCTTTTCAGACTCCACATGTAATAGAGATCATGGCATTCTTGTCTTTCTGTGCTTGACTTGTTTAACTTAATATCATGACATCTGGTTCCATCCACGTTCCTGAAAAAGACAAGATCTCATCCTTTTAGATGGCTGAGTAGTATTTAGTTGTATATTTACTGCATTTTTAATCCATTCAACAGTGATTGGACACCTAGCTTGCTTTCATTTCTTTTTTTAACTTTTATTAATATAAAGAGAACATATATATATTTCACATTTTCATTTTTGAGCAATGTTAATAATGCTTCAATAAACATGCGAGTTCAGGTGTCTCTTCAACAGGTGGATTTCATTTCCCTTGGGCATATACCTACTAGTGATATTACTGGATGATATGTAGCTCTATTTTTGTATTTATTTTCCAATTTAAAAGAAAGTAAACACTATGGCTCTGACTGTAATAAAATAGTGACTCCTGTTTTTGTCATTCTGGAATTTCTTTTCTAATAATTGACTCTCTTGTTTTCTCCACATTCTAGTATCTCTAAACTTTAGTATCTCTTGTTTCATCTTATGAATACACCTATAATAACTGCATTATTTCCTATAATTTTGACTTAATGACTAGTTGATTTGTAACATTTTTTCTTATTTTTTAGGTAAGTCATATAAATAAAAATGTTCATACCATAAACATTTAGGATGATGAATTTTCAAAAAGTGAACATATTGTGGCAGGGAGAATGAAAGTTAACCATATGGGCTAGCACTGTGACGGAGTAGATAAAGCCTCCGTCTGCTGTGCTGGCATCCCATATGGGCGCTGGTTTCAGTCCTGGCTGCTCCACTTCCTATCCAGCTCTCTGTTGTGGCCTTTAAAAGCAGTAGAAGAAGTCCATAGTCCTTGGGCCCCTGCAACCATGTGGGAGACCCGGAAGAAGCTCCTGGATTCGAATTGGCCCAGCTCCAGCCATTGCGGCTATTTGAAGAGTGAACCAGTGGATGTAAGACCTCTCCCTCTCTCTCTGCCTGCCTCTCTATATGTCTGCCTTTCAAATAAATAACTAAATCTTTATTTAAAAAAAGAAAGATTCTCACTTCTGCATGGCTTTTATAATCCCCTTATCATGAGCATCTTTAAAACTTGTGCATCTGATGAGATTTGCCCCTATAATTAGATCACCTTAAATAGGAAAGTTGATATAATTAAGGTCCCAAATCAGGAGACTTTGAGTCAGGCAGAAAATTATTCTGGATGAGATTACCTAAGTGAGTCTCTAAATGGAATCCAGGCTTTCCTTGAAAGGAAAGACTTGAAGTAGGAGAGAGATTTTTATTGCTTTAAAGATAATCAAATAGTTTTCCTTATATAGTGTGTGGGAATCGCCAGCAGCATGAAAGTTGGGACCTGAGTGTTACACCTGCAAGGAATGTCCATACGACCACAAAAGAGGACTTTGAGGTGAAGCAAGAAACATAGCTTAGTCAACACCTTGATTACCCATAGAGGATATTGAACAGTAACCAAGTTCAGCTATGACTGCTCTCCCGACCCACAGATTGGTGATAACACACTCTTGCTGTTTCAAGTTGCTTAGTTTGTGGGACTTTGTTACACTGAAAGAGAAGAATAATAACACACAGGTAACAGGTAACAAGCTCCCAGATCAAACAACATGACAGCTTCAGCATTGCAAGAGCCCTTCTCATCCCCATCCAGTTGCTACATACATTGATAAACTAGTAATTATCCTTAACAACACTTCAGCGGAATTTTGCTAATTTTTTAACTCAGTGTGAATGCAATCATATACTATATACTTTTATGTAAAGATGATTTCCTCAATATTATATTTGGGAAATTCATTTGTTTTCCATGTACCAATAATTTACTCATCCTTACTTCATAGCGTATTTCATTTTAGAAAATATAGCAAAATTTAGCCATTTGATAATTGAGGGGAATTTTGGAAGTCTCTGATTCAGGTTTATTACACATAGCATTTGTTTGCATATATTTGGTGAGCATGTTTTGGTTGCATATGTAAGACTGAAATGCCATAAGGTTTACATATTTTCAGTTTCATTAGAGGGTGCACAACAATTTTCAAAAAGTTAGAACTAATTCACATTCTTAAAGACTCCTTGATAACTGAATTACAGGAGTTCTTTATAGGAGTTGGCATTGTGGCACAGTGGGTTAAGCTTCTGTTTTCAATGCCTGCATCCTATTGTTTTGGTGTCTAAGTCTCTCTTTAAGTCCCTTAACAAATCTTTTAAATAGACTGGTGCCCTGTAATTAGGTGCATTGTCCAGTAAGGATTTCCATAGCCCAAGCATTTGTTTTTGAAAACTTGCAATTGTTATTCTCATAAATTTTTTAAATTGGTATCTTGCATTTCTTCCATCTCATCATCTTCATAATCTTGGCTTGGGGTGTCTTGTTCATTTGGGGGTGTCATAGTGTCTTCCTTGTTCTTGTTTTCTCAGTTTCTGCATTTGTTGCTTGGCATCGTGGAGATATTCTTTGGATTCTTCTTCCTTCACTGTGGTGTTTTTTCTTGTTATACTATGACTGTATTAAGTGGACTGTCTGCCTTTGATGGAGTCTTAGAGGCTTGAGATGGGTGTGGCCTGAGAGCTCTGTTTGGTTACTCAGGGTTAAGGGTGTGCCAAAGGTGACACTCCCAGGTTAGGCATGGTAAATCTCTCTTTCTTTCTTTCTTTTTTTGATTCAAAAAGGAAGTAATTCTGCACAGCTGAGCGGAATTGGAGGTGGTTAGCAGGCGAATGATATACCCACAGGAGCCAGAGATTGGAAGATCTTTCCCAAGGACCACACAGGGAATCTGTTCTGCCCTCAGTGTGGGCTCAAATTCTTCTGCAGTCTCCCCTGGGTTGCCAAGGTTACCAAATTGTAGCATCTCTGGAGAGTACTCACGTGAATTCTGTGAGTTCTCTCCCCCACCGTCTCTTTTTTCACAGTCTCAGTTCATTAGCACCACACATTCATAAATTCCAATCACTTAAATTTTGTTATACCTTCTCTTTCCCTTATTTATTGCATCATTGTGTTTATCCCTTATTTACTGTATGGTGTAAAAATTGTAACAAATGGCCTAAGTATAATAATGAGATCGTTTTATATATCTGAACAATTTTTTTTTTTTTGACAGGCAGAGTGGACATTGAGAGAGAGAGAGGCAGAGAGAAAGGTCTTCCTTTTTCCGTTGGTTCACGCCTCAGTGGCCACTGCAGCCTGCATGTTGCGGCCGGCGCACTGTACTGATCCGAAGCCAAGAGTCAGGTGCCTCTCCTGGTCTCCCATGCGGGTGCAGGGCCCAAGCACCTGGGCCATCCTCCACTGCACTCCCGGGCCACAGCAGAGAGCTGGACAGGAAGAGGAGCAACTGGGACAGAATCCAGCACCCTGACTGGGACTAGAACCTGGTGTGCTGGCGCCGCAGGTGGAGGATTAGCCTATCGAGCCACGGCGCAGGCCCTGAACAATTATTTTATGGTTAAGTTTTCAAATTCAAAGAATTGACCTCTAGATTCATTCTGGGATGAATGTAAATTTTTCAGTTAATTTGAATAGTTTACAAAATAAGCCTCTTTGTAGCAACATATTTTGTTAGAACAGCAATTCCAAATTAAAGATCATATTGCTCCTGGAATATGATTTCTTTAATTTTTGTAAAGGTAAGACTAGCAATAGAAGAATAATTGAAGATATTTGATTACTTTTATTCCATCCTGACAGGGCATTAAAAGGTGTCTGAAATATTAGCCAGACACTGAAAAACTGAGAGAAGTGAATAGAAACAGTTGCCAAAATGATACCAGGAGTATTTATTTTATTTGAAATAAAAATTTTAGACATGAGTAAAGTGTACAAGATAATAGACCCTAAAGAAAATAAATTTACTATCAACACATTCCACTCTGTGTTTTACAGATGATAAGACTGGTGATTAGATTGTTCATATTATTTGCTCAAAATAATAGTATATATTCATGACTTTATGTTTTTAGGAATTTCCTTGAACCCATACAAAAGATTTGAGCCCTAGCTATTTAATTTAATTTAATTTGGTTTAATTTAATTTAACAAAATGATTTTATTGCAAATACTCGTATAATTTATTATGAGTAAAATATGCCATCTGGAATCATTTAATAGATCAACATTAAAGTGTGTGTGGTGATTTTGTATATATTGAGAGGTTATAAATTTTTCTTTTAGCAAATCTACATGTCATACAAAAGTATACAGTCTCCAGGCTGATCTATAAAATTACACTTCTCTCATTTTAAAAACATGTTTTCTGCTTTACCCATTAATATATAGAGTTTATTTTGAAATGTTATTTTTCTAAGTATTTTCACTGTCTCTCAAGTCACTATACACAGTTATTACTACAGGATTCAATGTTATTCAAATAAAGATTCTGGAGTAATGAAGGTGACAGTATTTTAACAAAATGAGCTTAAATAATTAAAGTTGTTTCTAAATCCCCACAAGTATCATAGATTTTCATTATCATTACAATTCTATATGTACATGACCCTTCTGTGTTGTTTGAACACCTTGAAAGAATTTCATGAGCGTTCCCTTATCCCTTATTTTATTGCCAAAATCTAATGTGACATTAAATTTGCCAACAGAAGATGAGTGAGAAATGAAACAAGAACATATCAAAACTTGAGGGATACAGGAAAAGCATGCTAAGGGGGAAGTTTATAGAAATAAAATTGCTAAGTCAAAAAAATAGAAATTATTAAAAATAACCTGATAATGCATTCAAGAAAGTTAGGAAAGCAAGAGTAAAATAAATTCAAAATTAGTAGAAAATAATAAAATTTAGATAAGAAATCAAAATTTCCAAAATATTACAAAATATTAATGTAATGAAAACCTGATTTTTGAAGATAAACAAAACCAATGAGTCATTTACCCAAGCAAGAAAAATGTGAGAAACTTAAATTAATAAAAACAGAGGTCAAAAATTGACAACTAAACTGATACCACAAAAATGCTCTCATTAAGAACTCCTATAAACAACTATTTATACACCAACAAATCAGAAAACCTGGAAGAAATGAATAGATTTCTGGAAACATATAACTTATCCAAATTGAATTATGAAGACATGGAAAGTTTGTAAGGATGAGTTAGATTTAGTAATAAAGAGTCAAAGATGCTTCCAACAAAGAAAAGTACAGTGTCAGATGACTTTATTGTTAATTCAACAAAATATTAAGGAAAAATTAACATCAATTTTTTCTCAAATCATTGTACAAACTTCCAAAGAAGGGAACATAGTCTAATACATTCCATTAGCCCAGCATTACTTTAATTCCAAAATCAGACGTGTACATAAAGTCATAATCACCTAAATTTTCACTCATTTATTAATATAATACACTGTGTCAGGTGAACAGAAGAAAAAAATTGGAACATATTCACATTATGATGTATAAAGATCAGAAGCTCCAACCATTTCTGTGTGGGTGAAGCAAAGTATGCATTATGGTAATCTGGGTTACCAATATGGTAATCTGGGTTTCCAATAAATTCTGCTTATGCTGAGATGGCTTGTGTTTTATTTGAAAAAAAGTGCCTGGGGGTTGGCATTTGGCTGTGGATTAAACCATCACTTGCAATGTAGGCATCCTAGATTGGAGCATCAGTTTGAGTCCCAGCTGCTCCACTATTGATTCAACTCCCTGATAATATATCTGGGAATGTAGTAGAAGATGGTCCAAGGGCTTATTTGGTCCCCTGCCATCCATGTAGGAGACCTGGATGGATTTCCTGACTGTAAACTTCTGTTTGGATCAGGCCTAGCCACTGTGGTCATTTGAGGGGTGAAACAGTAGATAGAAGATCTTTTCCCCTGACACAGTCACTACTGTTCAAATAAGTAAATAAAACTTTAAAAAAATAAAATAATAAATGAAATGTCTATTGCAGTGATTAGTACAAAGGTGTTATAAAAACTTTCATCTCTTAGTTTATTAGATTTAATTTTATTGATTTGAAAAGGGAAAAGAGAGAGAGAGAGGGAGAGAGAGAGATATGGAGAATCTTCCATCTGCTGTTTGGAACAAACATGTGCTCACATGTTCGTAGTATCCAGGGTTGGGCGATGCTGAAGCCAGGAGACAGGAACTTCATCTGGATTTCCTGTGCAAATGGCAGGGGCTCAAGTACATGGGCCATCATTTGCTGTCTTCCAGACTCATTAGCAAAGAAGGTGGATCAGATGTAGAGATGGTACTCAATCCCAGGCCCTCAGAAAAAGTGTGCAGAATTTCTAAGTGCCAATTTAACCTATTATGACACAACACCTGCCCACAATTTAATTTTAAAACAAATATAAAAACCTAATGAAACCACCATTATGTCCATGAGAAGTTATGTATCAATAGCCATTTTTTTCTTCTATATGACTTATATTTTCATCTATCCATAATTTAATATTAGAAAAATAAAATAATATAATCCAAATTTAAAGTATTACAGAGTGTATTTCCTACAGTTAATTTCCTTACCTGCCACTTCCCCTTACCTATTAGACATTTATTACTTTTATACTTGGTCTATAGCTAATTTATTCTTGGCTATCATAATATTTGAAGTAGCATTATAATCAATTAACTGAAGGCACCTTTGTATCTAGAAATTTGTTTTGCCACACCTAATGCCCTGTGGTTGCACAATGATTTCAATCTAGCTGCTCATTTTCACATTTATGAAAATTGCAGGACTCTTTTTGATTAATAATGCCTAATTTACAAAAATGGACAGGAAGGTTTTTCTTGAGATTTCAATTGATGACATGCTTTCAGTTCTTCTGGTTTTGGTAAAAAACTAAAGTGCACTAGAAAAGACAGATTATTCTGTTATATTTATGCACACACATTACATAGATAACATGTTTTTTAATATTTATTGGCTTGGAGAATTTAATTTTTACCTTCCTTTCCTTGTAAGTGTCTTAGTTACCCTAGTGTTAGTACAATGGATAACATTTAAGTTACTAGCCTGTTGATAACATCGTGTTGGATAGTTCTACCAAATCTTTGAAAAGTATTGACCTTTGTGCTGGGATGAATTCAGTGTTGACTTTGAACTCAAAAGTTTTCTCGTGTTGAATATTCTGCATTGCACATCAATGATGTCTAACTTTCTGCAATTGGAACGAATATGGACTGTTGATGTATCACACATGTCACCTTTATCCATACTGAGGTTTTCTGCTCTTGTTATTCATTTGTCTTCATTCTTCAAGACAGTTCTCTATCCAAGTAGCGGTCTTCCACGTTCCTCCATAACGGTTGACCTTGTAGATTAGTTTTCTATCTGGTCATTTAGGGAATGAGGTACACTGTAGGAAAATTATGTTCCCAATTTTCTCTGACAACTCTATTATTTTATCAAGCAAAATACTATCAGGTTTGTCAGATGCGCTTGTCTTCCTGTGATCCAGGCTGACTTCTTTTAAACAATTCATCACTTACTGAATGATCTGTTTTCTCAACTCTGATAAGCATTTCCTATTATTTTCAGCATACCTAAATTCACTGACACAAAAGTAAAACTTTCTGTTTCCTTTCTAGTATTAGATGTTTCTCTGAAAAGGTATTTCTTAAATCTATTAAATTGGCTGTGGTAATTACTGTTATGTTTACAAATGGTTTCAGGGTTGCAAATGCATTATCTCATTTAATACATACTCTTTATATGGGTTAAAAGACAGTAATGGAAGAGCCCTTTGGTTTACTTAAAAGATAATCTTCAGAAATAGGCAGAATATTATTCTAAAAATATACCAAAAATGAATATATGCTAGCAATTTTATTTCAATCATTTACTGAAGGGCCCATAGATATTATATTATTGTTTTGAGAGACAAAACAAAACAGTAGATGCACTTATAGATTAAGACTACTAAAATAAGTATATGCATGAAAGCGAGATGGGTTTTCCACAAGGTGGAAAGTAAAGTCAAGTACATTTCTACTAAATAAGGCAGAATTTCCAGACTACAAGGTTATCTATACATTTTGGTTATAAGATATACCATAACCAATAGATCATAAGGGTGCTCTGTGAACTACTGAAGTACAAATAATTTTCTATAGTTTTCATGAAGTATCTTTTTATAATAGTGACTTCCAATTGTTTGCGTATAGTTGTTATACAAAATAATGGTGAACATTTAGTGAAGTAAGCTTTATCCAAGAATTTAGATCCAAATCATGTACCTATTAGCCTTTAAGTCCTATTTTTTTTTATTTTTTCCTTCACGGAAGTCACATAAGAATGAGTGTCCAGAAAATGCTCAAGGGAAGAGTTGTGCTCCAAATGGGTTAAGTGAGCAGGGAAGGATTGCTCCCTTTAGCGCACATGCATCCTGGTTGAGCCTTAGAGCAGCCAAGAATAATGGACTCATCACTCCTAATGCAAGCAGCTTCCTTTGGGACACAAGGAATGAACCAGAAGGAATAAGATATGAAGACAAACTCTGTGGATCCTATAGCCATTCATCCAGTAGGACTATCCAATACTTGATGTTATGTGCACTTTCATAACATGAAGCTGGTGAGCTGATGAGGCTGTAGGGAAATTTTGACATCTAGTTACCTAAATAGCAGAGTATGCAGCTTAAAGCAAAGAAAGTGGAAATTTGAAAGACAGAAGTTAAAACCAATAATGGCTTGAAATCTGTGACAACATCTATCTAATATTTCCATTCATTTGCAAGTTTTATATTTTAATTGGAATACAATTCAGTTCTTCTTCTTTGTTCATTTAAAATTTGTCATCTGTAAATTTCTTTTTTTTCTTTGACAGGCAGAGTGGACAGTGAGAGAGAGAGACAGAGAGAAAGGTCTTCCTTTGCTGTTGGTTCACCCTCCAATGGTCACCACGGCCGGTGCACTGTGGCCAGCGCACCAAACTGATCGATGGCAGGAGCCAGGTGCTTCTCCTGGTCTCCCATGTGGGTGCAGGGCCCAAGCACTTGGGCCATCCTCCACTGCACTCCCTGGTCACAGCAGAGAGCTGGTCTGGAAGAGGGGCAACCAGGACAGAATCCGGTGCCCCGACCAGAACTATAACCCGGTGTGCCGGCGCTGCAAGGCGCAGGATTAGCCTAGTGATCAGCGGTGCCGACCTAAATTTTCATTTCATTTAAAAATAGTTCCAATTACGTGAAACATTTTCACAAAACCTTGGCATAGAATGTGAATGGAAAATATATAGATTATGTAAATACAATGTCAAAAATTTCTGCTATGAACATTCTTCTGTCATGAAAATCTTTGACTAACTTTATTACTATATATTATAGAATTGAGTAAAGAAAGTAGCTGATAGTATTTTGTTTATATAATTTAATATATATTTCTCAGTATGGTACTGAGAAAGGCATTTAATATTTTAAGGCTCAGATAACTTACATGTAACATGGGAATTAAAATAGTACTTACTTTACAGATTGGTTTTGACAGTTAAGTAAGTAATCCATGAACTCTAAAGAAACTATTAAAAGTAAAGCTTGAAAAAACTTGCACTCAATGAATTAGATATCATTTATTCTCCGAACTTATTTCCTACATATATTCAACTTTAGAGACATGAAGAATTTGGCATTTAAAAAAAAAATCCTATAAAAGGGCAATGAGTTTAATCTTTGCTTTGACAGCACCCTATTAAACTTAGGCAATAGTTAATATGAAGAGTGATGAAGCTAATATTCAAAAATCTTTGGATTATTATTTGAAATCACACATGAACTCTCTCTCTATATATTTATACATATACATATATGCAAATATATGCAGTTCATTCATTATGATTAAAAAGTCAGTCTGGAATAAAGAGCCAAAATGTGCTCTTATGAATTCAAAAGAAAGGATCTTTCTCTATTGCTATTAAGTCTTTATAAATAAAAAAACGACAATTTTGTCAAATTCTTCAATTTTAATTTTTCTCTTCATCCACAAATTAATATTTTAGTCAATTTTTGACATTCATCCACATGAGATATGTAAATCTATTTTTATTTTCTTTTTTTAAACTTTATATAAAGGGAACAAATTTCATTGATTTCATATATTCAATTTTGAGAGCATAATGATACTTCCTCCCGGTCCACCTTCCCTGCCTGACTCCCAAGCTCTCTCCTCCAACCTTTTTATTTTTCTTTTATTTTTTACATTAACATAATTTCAATTTACTTTATAATCACAAATTTAACCCTCCCCTAAATAAAGAACTCAGCAACTAGTAACTAATTTTAATCTTTTTAAACTAGACTTTAAAAGCAGTATTTTTAATACTGGCAATTCAGTACTTTGGGCCAAGCCACTGCTTGGAACACCCATTTTCCATATCAAAATGCCAGTTAAAGTGTCAGCTTCTCGCTAATACATCTTGGAAAGCAACAGATGATGGTGTGAATACTTTGGTTCTTATCACCTATGTGGGATATCTGAATAGAATTCTTGGTCCCTACTGTCATGGGCATTTGGGGAATGAGTCAGCTGATGGAAAATTAATCTCTCTCTCTGTCACTCTCTATCCCTCTCTCTCTTCATCCCTCTCTCCCTCCCTCTCCTCCTTTGCCGCTCTCCCCCTCCTTCTCATTTTTATTTTTTAATATTCATTTGAAGGAGTTACACAGAGAGAAAGAGAGGCAGAAAGAGAGAGAGAGTGAGAGAGAGAGAGAGAGGTCTTCCATCTGCTGGTTGACTCCCCAATTGGCCGAAGCCAGGAACCAAGAGTTTCTTCCAGGTCTCCCACTTGAGTACAGGGACACAAGGACATGGGCCATCTTGTACTGCTTTCCCAGGCCATAGCAGAGAGCAGCAGGACTCTAACCAGTGCCCATATGGGATGCCAGCACTGCGGACTGGGGCTTTACCTGCTACACCACAGTGCCGGCCCTTCCCCCTCTCCCTCTCTTTCACTCACTTCCTCTCACTCTCTTTCTCTCTCTCTCTCTTTTTGTCACTTTGCCTTTCAAACAGAAAAATAAATTAAAAAGAGAGGAGCAGAAATTCTGGCATAGTAGGTAAAGCCACTGTCTGCAAAGTCACCATCCTATATGGGCTCCAGCTGGACTGCTGGCTGTTATACTTCTGATCCAGCCTCCTATTAAAGGCTTTGGAAAAGCATTGGAAGACGATCCAATATTTGTGTCCCTGCCAATCACACGAGAGACCAGGATGAAGCTCATGACCCCTAGCATTGGCACACCCTGGCCCTGGACATTGTGGCCATCTAGGGAGTGAACTAGCCAATGAAAGAGCTCTCCAAGCAAGCAAGAGAAGAATCTGGATGAGTCACCTTTGGCACACCCTTAACTCGGAAGAACCAAACAGAGCTCTCTGGCCACAACCATCACAGCCTCTAAGGATCCATCAAAAGCAGACAATCCACTTAATCAAGAGTCATAGTATAACAAGAAAAAGCACCACAGTGAAGAAACCAAAGAACATCTCCACAATGCCAAACAACAAGTGCAAAAACTGAGGTAACAAGAACAAGGAGGACACTATGATGCCCCTAAATGAAATAGACACCCCAATTCATGATTATGAAGATGATGAAATAGAAGAAATGCAAGAAGCAGATCTAAAAAAAATTGATAAGAGCATTAAGAAGTTCTCAAAAACAAATTCTTGAACTACAGAAATCCTTAATGGACAGGATAGAAAATCTCTCACGTGAAAATTTAATATTAAGGAAGAATCAAAATGAAATGAAACAACTAGTAGAACATGAAAAGGTGATAGTGATGAGAAATCATAAAGAAATGAAGAATTCAATAGATCAAATGACAAACACATTAGAGAGCCCTAAAACAGAATGGGTGAAGCAGAAGAGAGAATATCGGACTTAGAAGACAGAGAACAGGAAAGGATACAGTCAAACCAAAGAAAAGAAGAGGAAATTAGAAATCTAAAACACATTGTTGAGAATCTTCAGGATAATATTAAAAAACCCAACATTCAGGTTCTAGGAGTTCCTGAAGGCATGGAGAGGGAGAAAGGATTAGAAGGCCTTTTTAGTGAGATACTAGCAGAAAATTCCCGAGGTTTGGAGAAGGACAAAGACATCCTAGTACAGGAAGCTCATAGAACCCCTAATAAACATGACCAAAAGAGATCCTCGCCACAACACGTTGTAATTAAACTCACCACAGTGAAACATAAAGAAAAGATCCTAAAATGTGCAAGAGAGAAACGTCAGATTACTCTCAGAGCATCTCCAATCAGACTCACAGCTGAATTCTCATCAGAAACCCTACACGCAAGGAGGTAATGGTGAGATATAGCCCAGGTACTAAGAGAGAAAAACTGCAAGCCCAGAATATTATATCCTGCAAAGCTATCATTTGTGAATGAAGGTGAAATAAAGACCTTTCATAGCAAACAGAAATTGAAAGAATTTGTCGCCACTCGTCCAGCCCTGCAAAAGATGCTTAAAAATGTGCTACACATAGAAACACAGAAACAGGGTCATCAATATGAAAGAAGGTGAAGGAAGAAAAACTACCAGCAAAAGATCATAGGAAGCTGAAAGCATATATTAGAACTTATCTTTGGCAAATGGCAGGGCAAAGTTACCACTTATCATTAGTCACATTGAACGTTAATGGCCTGAACTATCCAGTTAAAAGACACCGATTGGCTGATTGGCTTAAAGAACAAAACCCATCTATTTGCTGCCTACAAGAAACACATTTCCAACAAAGATGCATGTAGACTGAAAGTGAAAGGTTGGAAAAAGATATCCCATGCCAACAGAAATGAAAAAAAAGCAGGTATAGCCATATTAATATCAGACAAAATAAACTTCAATTCAACAGGAAGATGTGACTATTATAAATGTATATGCACCTAATTACAGGGCACCGGTTTATTTAAAAGGTATGTTAAGGGGCTTAAAGGGAGACTTAGATTCCAATACAATAGTACTGGGGGACCTCAATAGTCCGCTCTCAGAAATAGACAGCTCAACCAGACAGAAGATTGACAGGCAAACAGCAGATTTAATCAGGATTATTGCCCATATGGATCTAACAGATATATACAGAACTTTCAATCCTACAGCTAAAGATTTTACATCTCAGCAGTGCATGGAACGGTCTCTAGGATTCACCACATAGTAGGCCATAAAGCAAGTCTCAGCAAATTCAAAAGAATTAGAATCATACCATGCAGCTTCTCAGACCACAGTGGAATGAACATGGAAATTAGCAACTCAGGAATCCCTAGAGCATACGCAAACACATGGAGATTGAACAACATGCTCCTGAATGAGCACTGTGTCATAGAAGAAATTAAAAGAGAAATCAAAAACTTTCTGGAATAAATGAGAATAACAACACAATATATCAAAACTTATGGGATACAGCAAAAGCAGTGTTAACAGGAAAGTTTATACCAATAGGTGCCTACATCAAGAAATTGGAAAGGCACCAAATAACTGAGCTTTCAATGCATCTCAAGGTTCTAGAAAAACTGCAGCAAACCAGACCCAAATCTAGTAGAAGAAGAGAAATAATTAAAATCAGAGAACAAATCAACAGGATTGAATCCAAAAAAACATTGCAAAAAATCAGCCAAGTGAAGAGCTGTTTTTTTGAAAAAATAAACAAAATTGACACCCCATTGGCACAACTAACTAAAAAAAAAAGAAGAGAAAAGACCTAAATCAATAAAACCAGAGATGAAGAAGGAAACATGACAACAGACACCACAGAAATAAAAAAATCATCAGAAATTACTACAAGGACTTGTATGCCAGCAAACAGGGAAACCTACCAGAAATGGATAGATTCCTGGACACATGCAACCTACCTAAATTGAACCAGGAAGACATAGAAAACCTAAAAAGACCAATAACTGAGACAGAAATTGAAACAGTATTAAAGGCCATCCCAGCAAAGCAAAGCCCAGGACCAGATGGATTCACTGCTGAATATTACCAGACATTTAAAGAAGAACTAACTCCAATTCTTCTCAAACTATTTAGAACAATCGAAAAAGAGGGAATCCACCCAAATTCTTTCTATGAAGCCAGAATCATCTTAATGCCTAAGCCAGAGAAAGATGCGACATTGAAAGAGAATTACAGACCAATATCCCTGAGGAACATAGATGCAAATATCCTCAATAAAATTCTCGCCAATGGAATGCTACAACACATCAGAAAGATCATCCACCCAGACCAAGTGGGATTTATCCCTGGAATGCAGGGATGGTTCAATGTTCACAAATCAATCAATGTGATACACCACATTAACAGACTGCAGAAGAAAAACCATATGATTATCTCGATAGACGCTGAGAAAGCATTCGAAAAAATTCAACACCCTTTCATGATGAAAACTCTAAGCAAACTGGGTTTGGAAGGAACATTCCTCAATATAATCAAAGCAATTTACAAAAAACCCACGGCCAGCATTCTATTGAATGGGGAAGAGTTAGAAGCATTTCCACTGAGATCTGGTACCAGACAGGGATGCCCACTCTCACCACTGCTATTCAATATAGTTCTGGAAGTGTTAGCCAGAGCCATCAGGCAAGAAAAAGAAATTAAAGGGATACAAATTGGGAAGGAAGAACTCAAACTATCCCTCTTTGCAGATGATATGATTCTTTATTTAGAGGATCCAAAGAACTCTACTAATAGATTATTGGAACTCATAGAAGAGTTTGGCAAATTAGCAGGATATAAAATCAATGCACAAAAATCAATAGCCTTTATATACACAAGCAATGCTATGGCTGAGAAAGAACTGCTAAGATCAATCCCATTCACAATAGCTACAAAAACAATCAAATACCTTGTGTGGGAACAACTCGGACTAGACTAAGTTACTGGAATTAAGACTTATTCTATGCATCTGCTTTCCCACAATATGGCGCTGAGAAGGGAAACAGCTTGTACACACCTGCCTCCAGTTCAACCAATAAACTGTGGGACCTGCTCCTGATTGGAGGAGAGCAGCGTACTCGGCATGTGGGTAGCAGAGTTGGGATTGGTGGAAGAAGACTATAAAGGAGGAGAGAGACAACATGCACCAGGAACATCTAAGGGGAACATCTACCTGAAGGAACACCTGTGCAGGCCTCGAGAGAGCCGGCCGGTGGTATGCCGCTCCCCGGCGGAAGTGGGTGAAAGTGGCTAGGGGGAACCGCCCTTCCACGGAGGTGGAAGGGTTGGTAGCCAACCCAGGAAGAACCAGCAGCAAACCAGGGGAGGGCCGAGCAGATGAAAGAACAGTGCAGGGTCCTGTGTTGTTCCTCCACGAAGACGGGGAGCGACACCTTGGAATAAACTTAACCAAGGACGTTAAAGATCTCTACGATGAGAATTACAAAATCTTAAAGAAAGAAATAGAAGAGGATACCAAGAAATGGACAAATCTTCCATGCTCATGGATTGGAAGAATCAATATCATCAAAATGTCCATTCTCCCAAAAGAAATTTATACATTCAATGCGATACCAATCATGATACCAAAGACATTCTTCTCAGATCTAGAAAAAATGATGCTGAAATTCATATGGAGACACAGGAGACCTCGAATAGCTAAAGAAATCTTGTACAACAAAAACAAAGTCGGAGGCATCACAATGCCAGATTTCAGGACATACTACAGGGCAGTTGTAATCAAAAGGGCATGGTACTGGTAGAGAAACAGATGGATAGATCAATGGAACAGAATAGAAACACCGGAAATCAATCCAAACATCTATAGCCAACTTATATTTGATCAAGGATCTAAAACCAATTCCTGGAGCAAGGACAGTCTATTCAATAAAAAATGATGCAAGGAAAACTAGATTTCCAAGTGCAGAATCATGAAACAAGACTCCTACCTTACACCTTACACAAAAATCCACCCAACGTGGATTAAAGTCCTAAATCTATGATCCGACACCATAAAAATATTAGAGAACATTGGAGAAACCCTGCATGATACTGGCAGCGGCAGAATTCCTAGAAAAGACCCCAGAAGCACAGGCGGTCAAAGTCAAAATTAACTATTGGGAATGCATCAAATTGAGAAGTTTCTGTACTGCAAAAGAAACAGTCAGGAAAGTGAAGAGGCAACAGACAGAATGACAAAAAATATTTGCAAATATGCAACAGATAAAGGGTTAATAACCAGAATCTACAAAGAGATCAAGAAACTCCAAAACAACAAAACAAACAACCCACTTAAGAGATGGGCCTAGGACCTCAATAGACATTTTTCAAAAGAGGAAATCCAAATGGCCAACAGACACATGAAAAAATGTTCAACTTCACTAGCAATGAGGGAAATGCAAATCAAAACCACAATGAGATTCCACCTCATACCAGTGAAAATGGCTCACATTCAGATATCTACCAACAATAGATGCTGGAGAGGATGTGGGGGAAAATGGACATTAACCCACTGTTGGTGGGAATGCAAACTGGTCAAGCCACTATGGAAGTCAGTCTGGAGATTCCTCAGAAACCTGAAAATAACCCTACCATTCAACCCAGCCATACCACTCCTTGGAATTTACCCAACGGAAATGAAATTGGCAAACAAAAAAGCTCTCTGCACCTTAATGTTTATTGCAGCTCAATTCACAATAGCTAAGACCTGGAATCAACCCAAATGCCCATCAACAGTAGACTGGATAAAGAAATTATGGGACATGTACTCTATAGAATACTATACAGCAGTAAAAAACAATGAAACCCGGTCATTTACAACAAGATGGAGAAATCTGGGAAACATCATGCTGATTGAACTAAGCCAGTCCCAAAGGGACAAATATCATGTGTTCTCCCTGATCGGTGACAACTTACCGAGCACCAAAAAGGAAACCTGTTAAAGTGAAATGAACACTGTGAGAAACAGTGACTTGATCAGTTCTTGTCCTGACTGTTGATGAACAACTTAATACGTTATCCCTCTTAGTATTTTTTTGTTCTGCTTAATTCAATTGGTTGAATTCGGTAATTAATACACAGTTATTAAGTGTTGAAACTTTACTGAAAATGATCCCTGTTAAATATAAGTGTGAGAATAAGAGAGGGAAGAGATGTACAATTTAGGACATGCTCAGGCTGGCATGCCCTAAACGGTAGAGTTAGAAACATAACAGGGGATTCCAATTCAATCCCATCAAGGTGGCATGTACCAATGCCATCTCACTAGTCCAAATGATCAATTTCTGTTCACAGTTAATCATAATGATAGGACTAAGAGTCAAAGGGATCACATAAACAAGACTAGTGTCAGCAAATACTAACCGATAGAATAAAAAAGGGAGAGAACGATCCAACATGGGAAGCGAGATACACAGCAGACTCATAGAATGCCAGATGTCCTAAACAGCACTCTGGCCTCAGAATCAGCCCTTAAGGCATGCGGATCCAGCTGAAATGCCCGTGAGAGTATTTCAAGCATGGAAGCCAAGACACTCTTGCAAAAAAAAAAAAAAAAAATGACCTAAATGAAAGATCTCTGCAAATGAGATCCCAGTAGAAAGAACGGGTCATCAAAGAAGGAGGTACCTTTCTCTGAAGGTAGGAGAGATCTTCCACTTTGACTATGACCCTGTCAGAATAAGATCAAAGTCGGCGAACCCAAAAGGCTTCCATAGCCTTGGCAACTCATGACTAGAACCTCGGGAGATTATTGACGCCATAAACAAGAGTGTCAATTTGTTAAGCCAACAACAGGACTCACTGTGTACTTACTTCTCATGCGGGATCTGTCATTAATGTGTTGTCCAATGTGAAGTAATGCTATAACTAATACTGAAACAGTATTTTTACACTTTGTGTTTCTGTGTGGGTGCAAACTGTTGAAATCTTTACTTAATATATACTGAATCGATCTTCTGTATATAAAGATAATTGAAAATGAATGTTGATGTGAATGGAAGGGAAGAGGAAGAAGGAAAGGGGAGGGTTGTGGGTGGGAGGGAAGTTATGGGGGGGGAAGCCATTGTATTCCATAAGCTGTACTTTGGAAGTTTATATTCATTAAATAAAAGTTAAAAAAAGAGACAGAGGAAAAAAAAAAGAGCTCTAACTCTGTCTCTCCCTCTCTCTTTATCTCTCCCTCTCTCTCTGTAACTCTGAGTTTTAAATAAATAGCCTTTAAAAAAGAAAAATAAATGAAAAGATAATAGAATTATTAAGATATAGATGATATACAAAGAACTACATGTGTATAATGTGATTATTTTGGACATAAGCAACCATCCATGATGTTGTCACCACTACTGAGTTAATAAACATTCTGGAAACCTCCCAAAATTTGCTTCTGTCCCTTTGCTTTTGTGTATTTGTATTAAAAATACTTAATCTGGGATCTACCATTTGAAAACTTTTGGTTTGCATAATACTATATACTGTTATAGAGAGGTACTATGTTATACAGCATACCTATAAATTTTTCTTCTAATATAATTGAAATATTAAACCCTTTGAATTACAACTCACCATTTTTCCACTCCTGGTCCCTGGCAAACCCTGTAATATACTTCTATGAGTTTGAATATTATAGAAACCTATAAAATAGGAATAAAGCAATAGTAAAGGTAAGGCTAAGTAGAAATGTACAATCGGGGACAAGCTCAAGCTTTCTTGCCCCAAATGGTGCAGGTAGAAACGTGCCAGGGGATTCCAATTCAATCCCATCAAGGTGGCATGTACCAATGCCATCTCACTAGTCCAAATGATCAATTTCTGTTCACAATTGATCATAATGATAGGTCTAAGAGTCAAAGGGATCACATAAACAAGACTAGTGTCTGCAAATACTAACTGATAGAATAAAAAAGGGAGAGAACGATCCAAGATGGGAAGTAGGATATACAGCAGACCCATAGAATGGCAGATGTCCTAAACAGCACTCTGGCCTCAAAATCAGCCCTTAAGGCATGCAGATCCGGCTGAAAAGCCCGTGAGAGTATTTCAGGCATGGAAAGCCACAACACTCTGGCAAAAAAATAAAGACCTAAATGAAAGATCTCTGCGAGTGAGATCCCAGTGGAAACAACGAGCCATCAAAGAAGGAGTTACCTTTCTCTGAAGGGAAGAGAGAACTCCCACTTTGACTATGACCTTGTCTAAATAAGGTCAGAGTTGGCAAACTCAAAAGGCTTCGATAGCCTTGGCAACTCATGACTAGAGCCTAGGGAGATTACTTACACCATAAACAAGAATGTCAATTTGTTAAGTCAATAACAGGAGTCACTGTGCACTTACTCCTCATGTAGGATCTCTGTCTTTAATGTGTTGTTCAGTGTGAATTAATGCTATAACTAGTACTCAAACAGTATTTTACACTTTATGTTTCTGTGTGTGCAAACTGTTGAAATCTTTACTTAATATATACTAAACTGATCTTCTGTATATAAAGAGAATTGAAAATGAATCTTGATGTGAATGGAAAGGGAGAGGGAGTGGGAAAGGTGAGGGTTGCGGGTGAGAGGGAAGTATTGGGGGGGAAAGCCATTGTAATCCATATACTGTCCTTTGGAAATTTATTAAATAAAAGTTAAAAAAGAAGACACAAACAAAAAAAAAGGAAGAAACTGCTGGTGGGCGTTGATACGCGCCTGTCTTCGGTGTCCCGCGGCACACACTCTGCTCTACTTGCTAGAGTTGCCACAGGTTCTTACACGTCCTATCAATCAGGCAAACCGAATCCGGGTCCTCTCTTTGCCATGTTGTGAGGAGGTTTTTAGGCGCTGATGCGTGCCTGTATTCGGTGCCCTGCAGCGCATGCTCTGCTCTGCCCGCAGGGGCTTACAAGCCCTAACAATCAGGCAAACCGAATCCAAGCCTTCTCATTGCCGTATTGTGGGGGAGACTTATTAGTGTTGGTTCGTGCCTATCTTTGGTGACCTGCAGCTCATACTCTGGTCGAGCTGCTTGCTGGTGCTTACCGCCTTAATCAGGCAGACCGAATCCAAGCCTCCTAATTGCTGTATTGTGGGGAGGCCTTACTGATGTTAATTCGTGCCTGTCTTCGGTGACCTGCGGCGCATAAGCTGCTAGCCGCCCGCAGGTGCTCATCGCCTCACTTAATCAGGCAGACCGAATCCAAGCTTTCTCATTGCCATGTTGTGGGGAGGCCTTTCTATTTCTCTATTTCTCTATCTCCGGGCATTCCTATTTCTCCCATTTTACTTCTATCTTCCAGCATTCCTATTTCTCTCATTTTACTTCTAAACTTCTGTTTCTCTTATCCCCGCAGCTTCCCGCTCTCATTTTACTTCTAAACTTCTGTTTCTCTTATCCCCGCAGCTTCCCGCTCTCATTTTACTTCTAAACTTCTGTTTCTCTTATCCCCGCAGCTTCCCGCTCTCATTTTACTTCTAAACTTCTGTTTCTCTTATCCCCGCTGCTTCCCGGCTCCCACCCCGCGGCAGCTTCACGGCTCCGCGCGGCTTCCCGGTGCCTCGCCCCGCCGGCGGGCTCCCGGCTCTGCGCGGCTCGGCTTCGCGCGCACACTCCGCGGTCTCTCACTAGCCCTTTCGCGTCTGAACCACGGCCTCGCGCCAGCCCCGTGTTCCCTATCTATTCACGCCCCGTGCTCTCTCTGCACGCGGCGGCTTCCGCGAGTCACACAGCGTAGCTTGCGTCTCCACCACTAGCATTCAATCCAAGTTCCCCGGGCTAGCCTGGCGAATTCAACCCAGCTTACGTCTCCGCCCCACGGTTTGGCTTCCCGTCCTTTGCTCCCTGGGCTAATCAGACGGATCCCAATCTGGCTTACGTTTCAGCTTCTGGTTTCAACTTTTCGCCCCCTATTCCCGGGCTAACTTGAGAATCCCAAAGTGGCTTTCATTTCTGCCTCGGCCTGCCCCCCGCGGCTTCAATTTCCCTAACATTTTTCTCTACCCGGTATGTTTCCCCAAGCTTTCCTCCAACAATATTCCTCCCTCATTTCTCCTGGCCTCTCCCCACAGTCTGTATCTGAGTCTGTTTGTTCTAGCTTTCACTTTCGCTTTCGACCTTAGAGATTTCTCCCAGCTTCCCCCCGTAGTCCGTATCCGAGTCTATGCCTAGGCTTTCAATAGCTTCTTCCGGCACCTTTTTCATCCGGCTTTCCCCTAGGCTGTTTGCTAGTCTCTCTCTCCGGTATTTTCCACTTCTTCCTGTTTCTTCCCTCCTAAGTTTTCTATCCGTCCTAGGTTTCCTATCCGAGTCACGGCACCATTATGTCGCTCCCCCTCTTCGTGGAGGAACGACACTAAACCCTGCCTAGGCTTCATATCCGAGTCACGGCACCACTATGTCGCTCCCCCTCTTCGTGGAGGAACGACACAGGACCCTGCGCTGTTCTTTTGTCTGCTCGGCCCTCCCCGGGTTTGCTGCTGGTTCTTCCCGGGTTGGCTACTATCCCTTCCACCTCCGTGGAAGGGCAGTTCCCCCTGGCCACATTCCCCACTTCCGCAGGGGAGCGGCACACCGCCGGCCGGCTCTCTCGGGGGGCTGCACAGGTTTTCCCTCAGATGTTCCCCTTAGATGTTCCTGGTGCATGCCGTCTCTCTCCTCCTTTATAGTCCTCCTCTGCCAATCCCAACTCGGCTGCCCACACGCCGAGTACGCTGCTCTCCTCCAATCAGGAGCAAGCCCCACAGTTTATTGGTTGAACTGGAGGCAGCTGTGCGGAAGCTGCCTACTTCTCTCCCAGCGCCATATTGTGGGAGAGCAGATGCATAGAATAAGTCTTAATTCCAGTAACTCAGTCCAGTCCGGGCTGCTCCCCACAGTGGGAATGTAAAATGATAGAGGAGCTATGGAAAACAGAATAAAAATTATTCAAAAAGTTAAAAATGGAGCTATGAATAACCATATGAAACAACAATCTCACTTCTGGGCATTATCCAAGAGAATTGAAATTGGGATTTCAAAGAGACAAGCAAGTGCTTTCACATGTTCATTGCAGTTTCATTCAAGGTAGCCAAGATGTGAAAATGGCCTCTATTAACAGATTAATGAAAAGAGGAGAATGTGTGGAATAGTAGTCATCTTAAGAAAGGAGGAAACCTTGTTACTTATGGCAGTATAAATGAAATGGAGGCTTTTGTGCTAAGTAAACTGAACATTGAAAGCATAATTGCCCCCTGCCAAAACAATGGTAGTAGAGTGAAACTTCCTAATAACCAAGTGAGTCCAATCCAACCCTAATCCTCCATTATTTGTACAAGACAGTCGATAGGGACACTCTTGAATGTTAGACATAGAGAATTGTTCAGGAAGTCATTTGTCTTAGCATTGGCTTTTGGTGTTTGGGGTCATACTTAAGCTCATGGTAGAGGGATAGGACAGAAAAGGAGGTTACACCATTTTACCCAAGGGAAAACCTTTCTCAAATAAAATATTAAGTGCTTGACTGTCACTATGATGTAACAGTTCATGACAGTTCTGAGACTGTAATAACCTGGAATGAATCCCTAATAAAACAACCTGTAGATCTCATAGCCAGAGAACATCTGTGATCCACACAAAAGTAATTACCAGAGAACAACTCCAAGAGGCCAAACAGGCCAGTCAGAACAAATAATGTCCAGTATATTTCCTGTTTCCCATAAGACCAGGGAGGAAACTTTTATTTAATTTTTAAATACTGCTTTTATCTATTTATTTGAGAGGCAGAATGAGATACACACACACACACACACACACACACACGCAGAGAGAGAGAGAGGGAGAGAGATTTACCATCAGTTGGTTCACTCCCAAATGGTAACAAATGGCCAGGGCTGAGCCCGGCCAAAGCCAGGATCCTAGAATTCAAAAGGGTGGTAGAGGCCAAGTATTCAGACCAACGTGCACTGATTTACCAGGCTCACTACCAGGGAACTGGATCAGAAGTGGAGCAGCCACTGGGACTCAAACCAGTATTCATATGGGATGCTAGGGTCACAGGCAGCTGTTTAACCCACCATACCACAATGCCAGGCTCTGGTTGCACACTTTTATAAAGTACTCTTTAACATGACTAATGAATCTACTAGTCTTTAAGTTTGCAAACACTGTTATCCATCTGAAACCCTCACAGAAACTATCCCACAGAGAGAAAGTATACTTTTGTATATTCCTTTGATTTTGATTGACTTTTATAAAAATCTCATTATATCTGCCATTAACAACCTACATTATTCTCTGCACTTTCTTCTGTGTTTTCCAATTGATATTTTAGTGAATTTCTATGGTTCTGGAAATCATAAGAGTCATGATACAAAATTGTTGCTTTTGTGTTTACTTCCAGGCTGCTGGTCTTCACATTTCCAGTTTTCTAAATAGTAGTTACAGTGCACAGTCACAGCCTTGCTTCCTAATGAAATGTTTTCATTTTTGCTTTATATCTTCCAATTCACATGTTCTTTTTTCCTCTTAGCCTATTTCCCATTTTCCCCTATAGCTTACCATGTGTTTCTGATAAAGTTCAATTTTTCCATTTCTTTGTGTTGCTCCTCATTTTCTCTTAATTCAAAAAAATTATAAGGCTCAATTGTTTCACATACTTAAATATGCCCCCTATAACTTTTTTCCTGAGGAATCTGTACTGCCTAAAAACAAACTATAACATCCCTTTTCCATGAAAAGCAAACATATAAGAAACGTGCTAAATTATATCCATATTTGCTTACAGACCAAAGAAACTAGAGCTAAAGGAATGAGACCTATGATCATAAAATGATACAGACAGTAAAATAAGAAATATATATACTTATTTTCATAGACTAACATGCTGTATTTGTAAAGAATTTTATATATATGTATTATTCTAGTAAACTCAATTTTAAACTCTAATGCCTTACATATTGTATCACTCTATTTTAGGTTTTCCAAAAGAGAGACATACATATATTCTTATCCATAAATATTTTATCCTTAATTTAATTCACAAATGCTATTTGGTTCCCATCCTATAATTTTCATTATCCCCTCATAAGTATGTGACTTAGTTCTATAATTCCACAAAAATTGGATATGTCAAAATCCATCCAATAATCAGCTTCAGTCAGTGGTTTGTAGGGTCAAATGCTTCAAAGGAAATAAAAGAGATGTCATATGTTCACTTTGGGCTTAGAACTTCAGAGTGAGGAAAATACTTTAATGGGAAGCTAATCAGATTGAAAAACTAAAACTGGAAAGTGTTAGATTTATTTTTATTATATGCAACAATTCTAAATATGTCTACAACTTAACACACTTGGGGAGAAATATTTAATAGGAGTTATAATCCTGATCAAAGCCTACATAACCAAGTACTGAATTTTTCTAGTGATTGCTCTAGGTTTTATTTTGTATATTTTCATTATATTGTAATAAGGTTTATTTCCACATATAGGTTTTCTCTCTTTGAATTAGAGTTTCTATGTACTCAGAAATAGAAAAAAAATTAATGAATGAAGTGGGTTTAGGTGCACATGGTTCTGAAGTTAAACCATGGTTTGGGAATCTCTCATCACATAGTGGAGTGATTTTTTTGAGTCCCAGCAAGTCTGCTTCCAATCTAGCTTCCTGCCAATCCACCTGGGAAGGAACTGAATGATAGCCCAGTTACTTGGATCTCTGTCAACCTCATGGGCAATTTGGCTGGAGTTCCTGGCCCCTGTTTTCAACATGGCCCAGCCCTTTCTGACGAAACATTTGGGGACTGAATCAGTACATTGTGATATCTCTCTGTTTCTCCTGCTCTCTGCATGTGTCACTCTGACTTTCAAATGAATAAACAAGTATATTAAAAAGTAAATAGGATAGACGGTTACCCTAGCAGTTGTCTCACATTGGAGTATCTAGATTTAATTGCCAGGTATGGATCCTGAGCCAAACTTCCTGTTAATGCAGATCGTGGGAGATAGGGGTAATAATTCAAGTAATTGGGTTTCTGCCAGCTAGAGACTGTAATAACCTTCCACCTCCCAGCTTTGGACTGTAGCTTGACCCATCCCTAGGTGTTTTTGCAACATTTTAAATGTGAATTAGTTCTTTCTCTGTCTCTCATATAAATAAGTAATAATTTTCAAAGATAAACAATAAGGAAGTCTTTCTTGTTGGGAAGAAGTGGGACAGAAAATGAGTAAAGAAGAAACTGGGGAGATACAAGAAGAGTGAATAGTGAGACGCTGCACTGCTCTCAGCCACAGAAAGGTGTCAGAAAGAACAAAGGAAGGGTCACATTCCTAAGAGACAGAGAAAGTTTCAGTGCAGAACAGATGGAACAGAACAGAGACTCCATGAAACAGTGAAGAGAAAGGACACACACACACACACACATACACACTGTACACACTGCCATCAGCCACCTCTGCGTATAAGGAGCCAGCTCCTAGTTGAGAAGTACAATTTCCCTGGGCAAGGTACGAGAAGACTATTACAACCCATGCCACTGGCCACTTTGAGTGAGGGAGAATTCCATAATCCCGACTATCTTGATTTTGGCATCAGGAGATAGGAGGAGTTCGGGTGACTATGCTATGAAGGGAGGTCGTATATCCTCCCTTTGCTTCCCCTGTCAAAGCACCAGACTCAATTTGCTAAGATGGAACTGCAGTATAGCTCTCAGTAAGTGAACAGTGGAAAGTTCTGCCATTGCCAGAGGCCACTGAGGACGGGGCATTCTTCAGCTTGGAGAGCAGACCCATGGAGCCCTCTATCTTAGGGAGTTCTGGGCCCAGGCCACGGAACTGAGAGGGTTCTCAGCTGCAACTGGGTTCCTATACACCCATCCTGTATGACTGGGTAGACCCAGAGTTCCATGCATGTTAGGGAAGGATCTTGTGGAGAGGCCAGGGCATACACTTCACAGTGGTCAGTGCTCTAAACAGAGCATGTGCCTGAGTGGGTGCACTGGCACCATAAGTCCACTGTAGGCTAGTTCACCATGGCATAACCCAGTACACATCATTAGAACTTTTGTGTATTAGGCACTCCACCAAGCCCCAGAGGAGCAGTGAATAATGCCTTCATTAAAATAAAAATCCATCCTCCAGAGGAGATAGTAATGAGGTACACCCAGATATGCAAAAAAAAATCAAAATACAAACACAAAAAAATGGACAGAAAAGACAATATTTCTCCCCAAAAGGAGTGCAACAATTCATCAATTTTGCACTGGGAAAAAGAGGAAAAATATGAATTTCCAAAGAATAAAAAATGATTGTAAGATTACTCCAAAACACAGAAAAATAGTGATATTTTAAAATCACTACATAATGTAGATGAGAAATCATGCAAAGAGATAGAAATATTAAACAACCAGAAATATTACATGAAGTATTTAATAAGTCAAATAAAAAATAGAGTGGAATGCCTTAACAACAGACTTGGTGAGGCAGAAGAAAGAATATTTGATTAAAGATCCTTTGAAAGGTTTCAGTAAGACAAAAAGAAGGAGAAGGAGGAGAAGGAGGGAGAAGTAAGAACTTAAAAAAACTGAAAACACTATAACACTATTCAGGACCTATGGGAGTTCATCTAAAAACCAAATATATGTCTTTTCTTGAAACTTAAATATTTTAGGGTGTGTTTTTAAAAAAGAATTTTATTTTTTCAAATATGTATTTGAAAGACAGAGTTACACAGAGAGAGGAGAGACAGAGTCACAGAGTGATCTTCCATCCACTGGTTCACTCCCCAAATGGCTATAAGGGCTCAGCTGGGATGAAGCCAGGAATCAGGATCTTCATCTTGGTCTTTCATGTGGGTTTCAGGGGCCCAAGCACTTATGCCATCTTCTACGGCTTTTCCATATGCATGCACAGGGTGTTAGATCAAAACTGTAGCAGCTGGTACTCAAACCAGTGCCATATGGGATGCTGACATTGCAGGTAGTGGTTTAAACTACTGTACCACCACTCCAATCCCCAAATATAGAAGTCTTAAGAGATGCTGAAGGTATAGTAAACAGAATGACTTAGTCAGCATTTTTAGTGAAATAATATCAGAAAACTTTACCAATTTGGAAAAAGATAGGGACATCTAAATACAGAAAGCACAGAATCCCAAATAGGAATGACTAGAAAAGATCTTTACCAAGAAAAATTACAAACTTTCAAAAGTAAAACATAAAAGAATATCCTAAAATTTTCAAGAGAGTAATGCCAGATACTATTTAAAAGAACTCCCATCAGATTGACAGGAGATTTCTCAACATAAACACTACGGACAAGGAAAGAATGGAGAAATAACCCAAGTCCTAAAAGAAAAAAAAAAAAAAAAAAACTGGCAAACCAGAATGCTATTGTCCAATGAAGCTTTCATTCATAAACGAAGGTGAAATAAGGACCTTCCAAGGCAAAAAATAAAAAACAAATTTTCTCCACCCAGTCAGCCTTACAAATGATATTTAAGGATGTTCTTCATACAGAAACAGGACCGTAATCATCATCAAGAAAGAATGTGAAGGCAGAAATCCTCCTAGGAAAGGAACAAAGGAGAGTGATCCCTCTTAGGAATTTGGAAAACATTATGCTGAGTGAAATAAGCCAATCCCAAAGGGACAAATATCATATGTTCTCCCTGATAGGTGACAACTAATTGAGCACCCAAAAGGAAACCTGCTAAAGTGAAATGAACACTATGAGAAATGGTGACTTGATCAGCCCTCACCCTGACTGTTGATGAGCAACTTAATATGTTATCCCTCTTAGTATTTTTTTGTTTGTTCTACTTAATACTTTTGGTTGAATACTGCAATCAATACACAATTATTCTTAAGTGCTGAAACTTAACTGAAAAGTGATCACTGTTACATATAAGAGTGGGAATAAGAGAGGGAAGAGATGTATAATTTAGGACATGCTCAGGCTGACTTACCTCAAACGGTAGAGTTAGAAACATACCAGGGGATTCCAATTTCAAACTGAAAGTAAAAGGATGGAAAAAGACATCTCATGCCAATGGAAATCAAAAACTAGCAAGAGTAGTTCATCTCATATCAAACAAAATAAACGTTAAGACAAAAAAATTTAGAGATAGAAGGAACATCATTATGTAATAAGCAAAGAATCAATCCAGAAGACATAACTACAGTAAATGTACATGAACCCAATGCCATAGCAACTAGCTTTAACACAATAATTAAATAATATAATATATTAAGTATTATTAATAATAATAATAATAAATAAATAATATTTATAACACAAATATTAATGATCAAAAGAGACATATAAAGACCAATTCAAAAATAATGGACATCTACTTTCATCAATGGACAGATGAACCAGATGAGAAAACAACAAAGAAACAAAAGAGCTAATCAACAGTATAAACCACGTGGAACCAAAAGGTATCTATGGAACATTTCACCACACAACATTTTTCATTAGTATATAAAATGTTCTATAGGATACACCATATACTAACTACACTATAAAACTTCTCCACAAATTCAGAAAATTTAAATCATATTAGTCTCTTTTCTTAACATGATGGGTTGAAGCTGAAAATAAACAACAAAAGGAAATCTGGAAAATATACAAACACATGGAAATTGAACAACATGCTCCTGAATGAACAGTGGGTCATATGAGAAATCACACAGGAAATAAAAATGTCTTTGAAATGGATGAAAATGAAAACAATATATTATAGCTTATGGGATGCAGCAAAAGTATTATTGAGGAAAAATTTTTGAAATAAGTGCCTACAGATATAGATTGTAAAGGTATCAAAATTTTATTTAATAATACATCTTAAGGACCTAGAGAAACAAAAACAAATCCAAAATTAGTAGGTGGAAGAAATAATAATAATTACAGAAGAAATAAACAAAATAGAAATGTTTTATGCAAAATATGAGCAAAATGAAGAACAGTTTTTTGGAAAAAAATGGTAAACCATTGGCCCAACTAACCAAAAAGTGGGAGATAGCCCAAATTAATACCATCAGAAAAGAAGAGGGGAAATATTGCAATGGATACAACATATAAATAAGGAGTTATTAGGAATTATTACAAACAGCTTATTCCTACAAATTATAAAATCTGGAAGAAATGGAGAGATTTATTGATAAATACAATTAACCAAAATTGAGGCATGAAGACATAGAGGCGTGAATGGACCAATAACTAAGACTGAGATTAAATCAGTAATAAAGATCCTCCCAAAAAAGAAAATTCCAGTACCACTGCAGAATTCTACCAACATTGGAGAAAGCAATTTGGAAAACATTAAGTTGAGTGAAATAAGCCAATCCCAAATGAACAAATACCACTTGTTCTCCCTGATTGGTGACAACTAACTGAGCACACAAAAGGAAACCTGTTAAAGTGAAATGAACACTATGAGAAACGGTGACTGATCAGCCCTCACCCTGACTGTTGATGAGCAACTTAATATGTTATCCCTCTTAGTATTTTTTTGTTTGTTCTACTTAATACTTTTGGTTGAATACTGCAATCAATACACAATTATTCTTAAGTGCTGAAACTTAACTGAAAAGTGATCACTGTTACATATAAGAGTGGGAATAAGAGAGGGAAGAGATGTATAATTTAGGACATGCTCAGGCTGACTTACCTCAAACGGTAGAGTTAGAAACATACCAGGGGATTCGAATTCAATCCCAACGAGGTGGCATGTACCAATGCCATCTCACTAGTCCCAGTGATCAATTTCTGTTCACAATTGATCATAATGATAGGTCTAAGAACCAAAGGGATCACAGAAACAAGAATAGTGTCTGCAAATACTAACTGATAGAATCAAAAAGGGAGAGAACGATCCAACATGGGAACCGGGATACACAGCAGACTCATAGAATGGCAGATGTCCTAAATAGCACTCTGGCCTCAGAATCAGCCCTTAAGGCATGCGGATCCAGCTGAAATGCCCATGAGAGTATTTCAGGCATGGAAAGCCATTGTAATCCATAAGTCGTACTTTGGAAATTTATATTCATTAAATAAAAGTTAAAAAAAAAAAAACTAAATGAAAGATCTCCACGAATGAGATCCCAGTGGAAAGAATGGGTCATCAAAGAAGGAGGTACCTTTCTCTGAAGGGAAGAGATTTGACCATGGCCTTGTCTAAATATAATCAGAGTCAGTGAACTCAGTGGGCTTCCATAGCCTTGGCAGCTTATGGCAAGAGCCTAGGCTGATTACTGATGCCATAAACAAGAGTGTCAATTTGTTAAGTCAACAACAGGAGTCACTGTGCACTTACTCCTCGTGTAGGATCTTTGTCCTTAGTATGCTGTACATTGAGATTTAATGCTATAACTAGTACTCAGACAGTATTTTTCACTTTATGTTTCTGTGTGGGAGCAAGCTGTTGAAATCTTTACTTAATGTATGCTAAACTGATCTTCTGTATATAAAGAGAATCGAAAATGAATCCTCATGTGAATGGAAGGGGAGAGGGAGTGAGAAAGGGGAGGGTTGCAGGTGGGAGGGACGTTATGGGGGGGAAGCCATTGTAATCCATATTCTGTACTTTGGAAATTTATATTCATTAAATAAACGTTCAAAAAAATACCAATTCTTAAACTATTCAAACTTATTCTATGAGGAAAGCATTTCCTTAATTTCAAAACCAGAGAAAGATATAATAAAAAAGAGAATGAGAGTATATGTGTGATAGATATAGGTGTAAGAATTCACAACAAATTACTTGCCAATCAAATACAGCAGCATATCAAAAAGATCATCCACCCTGACCAAGTGGGATTGATCCCAGGGATGTGATGACAGTTCCGCTTAAGCAAACCTAAAAGTGTGATACACTAGGTAAAAAAAGTGGAAATAAATCACATGATCACCTCAATAGATTCAGACAAAGCATTTGATGAAATGCAACATTACTTCATGATAAAGGAAAAAAACCTCAACAATTGAGTGGAGAAAGAATATGCCTCAACACAATCAAGGCAACACATGGCAAACAAACATCCAGCATCATATTGATGGTGAAATGCTGAAAGCATTTCCAATAATATCTAGAAGCAGACAAATCTCCCCCTCTCACCCCTATAATTAAATATAGCTCTGGACAGTTTACCCAGTGCTATTAAGTAAGAAAAGGAAATTAAAGGTATACAAATTTTAGAACCAGAAGCCAAACTGTCCCTGTTTGTAGACAATAGGATCCTTATATAAGGAACAAAAAGAATGCACTAAGAGACTATCATAAATGATAAGAGAGTTTGGCAAATTTTCCAGATATTAGCTGAAGACACAAAAATAAATAGCATTCTTATACAAAAACAATGCTCTGGTTGAGAAAGAATTTATAAGAGCAGTCCAGCTTACAATATTTACAAAATTCTTTTAAATATCTCAAGATAAATTTAACCAAGGGTATGAAATATTTATACAATGAAAATTACAAAATATTAATGAAAGGAATAGAAGATACATAAATGGAAAAATCATCAATGTTCATGGATTGGAAGAATTAATATCAAAATGTCCATACTACCCAAAGAAATTTATAGATTCAATACAATACCAATCAAAATTCTAAAGATATACTTCACAGATCTAGGGAAAAAACTGTAAAATGCATATGGGAACACAAAAGATTCAGAATAGCCAAAGCAATCTTAAGCAATAAAAACAGGGACCATGTTATAGTAGGTTAAGCATCCCCCTGTGGCGCCTGCATTCCATATGGAAGCCAGTTCTAGTCCTCGCTGTTTCACCTCCAGCTCCCTGCTGATGGCCTGGGAAATCAGCAGAAGATGGTCCAAGTGCTTGAGCCCCTACGCTCATATGAGAGACCTGGAATAAGCTCCTGGCTCCTGGCTTCGGATTTGCACAGCTCAGACTGTTGTGGCCATTTGGGTGACCAGTAGATGGAAATGAATAAGCAGGTGCAGTGAACCAGCAAATGGAATACCTCTTTGTGTCTCTCCCTCTCTATCTATAACACTTCCTCTCAAGTAAATAAATAAAAACAATAAAAAAATAAAAACAAAGTTGGAAGCATCACATTACCAGATTTCAAGATATACTACATGGCTGTCATAAAGAAAAAACCTTGGTACTGGCACAAAAATAGACACATAGACCAATGGAGCAGACTAGAAACCCCAAAAATTAAACCATTCATCTACAACTAACTAATATTTGAAAAAGGAGCTGAACTCATTCCCTGGAGACAGGACAGTCTCTTCAACAAATGGTGTTGAGAAAATTGGATTTCCACATGCAGAAGTTTGAAACAAAAATCCTACCTTAAACTCTATACAAATATCAACTCACAGTGTACCAATAATCTAAACCTGAGACCTGAAACCATCAAACTACTAGAGGAAAATATAGGGTAAACACTTCAAAACGTTGGCATAGGCAAAGACTTTTTGGATAAGATCCCAGAAGCACAGGCAATAAAAATATAGACAAATGAGATTACATCAAGATAAGAAGCTTCTGCACTACAAAGGAAAAAATAAACAACGTGAAGAAGTAGCTGCCAAAATGGGAGAAAATATTCACAAACTATGCACGGAATAAATGATATCCAGAATTTATAAGGCACTCAAGTAACTCAACAACAATAAAACAAACAATCCAGTTAAGAAATGGGCAAGGATATGAGCAGACATTTTTTAGAGGATGAAATACAAATGGCCAAAGATGCATGAAAAATCCTCAGGATGACTAGCCATCAGGGAAATGCAAATAAAAAACAGCACAAGGTAGCACCTCATCCCAGTTAAACTAGATATTATCCTAAAATAACAAATGCTGGCAAGGATGTGGAGAAAAATGCACCCTAATACACTATGTTACAAACTTTATGGAGATACCTCAGAAAACTAAAAACAGACTTACCAAATGACCCACTCTTGGAATGAAACCAACATATGAGAGAGACACCTGCCCTCCTGTATTTATGGTAGCTGCATTCACAATAGCTAAGATATGGAACCAACCTAGATGTCCATCCACTAACTACTAAATATACCTGTGTATATATACATGATAGAATATTATTTAGCTATAAAAAAAAAACAATGAAATCTGGACATTTGTAGCAAAATGGATGCAATTGGAGATCATTATGATACGTGAAAACAGTCACATCCAAAAAGACAAATATTGTATGTTTTCTCTTATTTGTGGTAGTTACACACACACACACACACACACACCCATATGTGTTTTATATATATATATATAATATATAGAGAGAGATTCAAAATTGCTTAATGTCATTTGGTATATACTTACAAATAGTGGTCGCTGAATTATACCAGGTAAATGACAATACACTTTTGTTTCACATATTAAAAAAGAATTGAAATTGAGAAAGAGAATTGTGAAGAGTCTTGGGGCACTAAAAAGATTTATTTATTTATTTATGTATGTATTTAAACATCAAAGTTACAGAGAGAGAAGGAGACACATACACACACACACATACAAGCACAAACAGAGAGAGAGAGAGAAGATTCCATCCGCTGCTTCACTCTCAAAGTGGTCACAATGGCTGAGGCTTGGCAAGGCTGAAGCCAGGAGCCAGAAGCTGCATCTGAGTTTCCTATGAGGGTGTAGGGGCCCAAGTACGTGGGCCCTCTTCTGCTGCTTTCCCAGGAGCATTAGCAGAGAGCTATATTGGAAGTGGAGCAGCCAAGCCTTGAACCTGTGCCCATATGGAATGCTTGTATAGCAGGTAGAGGCATTACCAACTATACAATGCTGGCCCAATGCTTTTTTTCTTAATTTGGGTGTTGGTTATAAGAGTTATCAGATGACCAAAAAAACTCTTCTGTACATTTCTTTGTATGTATACTATTTTTTATTATATAGTTTTATACAAAAGAAAATATTTTAGAAAATATATTAGGAAGATAAAAATATATGTTTTGTATACGCATTTATTTTTATTTATAATAAAATAATGCATGCAATTAATAATCCATTAAATTTGGAATAGTTAATGAAGATAGTTCCATTTTATAAAAATGTATAAATACAAAATATGTATAATATGTATAAAATATGTATAAATACAAAGAGGACAGGACACTGTGCTAGATTAATTTTCTTAAAATGTAAAAGCCTAGGGTGATTACTGAAGCCATAAACAAGAGTGTCAATTTGTTAAGTCAACAACAGCAGTCACTGTGCACTTACTCCTCGTGTGGGATCTTTGTCCTTAGTATGCTGTACATTGAGATTTAATGTTATAACTAGTACTCAAGCAGTGTTTTTCACTTTGTGTTTCTGTGTGGGAGCAAACTGTTGAAATCTTTGCTTGGTGTATGCTAGACTGATCTTCTGTATATGAAGAGGATAGAAAATGGATCTTGATGTGAATGGAAGGGGAGGGGGAGTGAGAAAGGGGAGGGTTGGAGGTTGGAGGGACGTTATGGGGGGAAGCCATTGTAATCCATAAGCTGTACTTTGGAAATTTATATTCGTTAAATAAAAGTTTAAAAAAATGAAAAAATGTAAATGTGTAACTGAATTTTTTTGGAAATAAAGATATTTATATTATTATCTTTCCATTATCTTTATTCTTGCTATATCCCCTTTCTTCTATTAAGTGAAAGTTTACTAATGAAGTTAGGAATAATTATAATCAGTCCAAACAATTGAAAAGGACATTAATATATTACATGGAGAGATGAATTAGATGTTTCTTGACTAATTATTTCAATTAGGTATTTTGTAAAAATAATAAAATTCAGAAAACGAATGAAAGAGAGAGAAAATAATATTTAATCTCTGTGTGATGACTTCACAGTACCAATCCTTCAATAGTTGAGTGTTAATGAGGGCTTCCAAATTAGGATTTTTGTGTTTTTGATCCATACATGTAAGAAACTTTTCCAAAATGGTTGGAAAAAAGAATCTATTTCAAAAGCAGGCACTCACCAATTGTTTAGACATAAATTGTTCTAGGGTTTTCCGAAGGAAAGCACAGCAGCTCAAGTCCTCATGGACTGCAGTAGCTTATACGATCAGCAGTCTCTAAACAAGTTTCCCTTATGTTTTGCTGCCCATGGTAACCACCTGTTCTGTCTGATAATCAAGAGTACAGAAGCATGAAGGGGAAACTCCTAGCATAGCTGTGCATGGGTGTTGGATATGCAGTTCCCTTCACTATAATCAAATGCCATACGGATAAATCAATATGGAGCAAATGCACTCTCTGAAAACCATGCAGACAGGAAAAAACACCCCCTCTAGCAATTTCTTACATCTTTTACAAAATGGGTAGAATGCAGAACTATAATTTTCAACAAGATTTTAAAATATCAGTAATTATCAAACTAATGTTTGAATATGGATGCAGGCATCTCACAGTCCTTTGAAACATTTTCTCCCTCTTTAAGTATGCACAATGTTAAAAATCAAATACATATTTCTTCTGCTTTCTTACATCCAAGTTATGATGAATAAATATTTTTCAGTGTTACAACTACCAACTGTAATTTTGTATATTTATTGCATACTCACAATGTGCCTAGGCTTTTTTTTTTTTTGCAAGTAATATTTAAGACTATAATGTCATTTTGTTTTGGATTAATTTTCAATGTGCTCAATTCTTTTCATGCTTAAGGGACATATGTGCTCACCAAATATCTAATTAAGCTATAAGATACTATTGTAAATTTGTAAGTCATTATTCATTCTGTAAAATGTTTTTGACCAATTATTTAATATTTTATGGATACATTTTTAAATCTCAAACAAGTAAGCAGAAAATGCTTATAAACTTAGCTTAGATACACTTGGAAAGGTACTTTGAGCTCAAAGACGAAAGATATGATGTCAATCTGGTAGTACGGTACACTGAGGCAAGTAGAAAGCAGCATTAGGACCAAATATGTTTGTGATTTGCTGAATCTCGAATCCCAGTAAGCCTTTTCTTTTCTACTCAAAATGAACAGAATACCAGGAGAAATATTTTTAATGCCTTTCTCTTCATTTTATTTTAAATATTAAAAAATTTCAGTGTGAGGGCAGTTTTGTGGAGCAGCATTGCCAGAATCATATATAAGCACTGGTTCGAGCTCTGGCTGCTCCACTGTCAATCCAGCTCCCTGCTAATGTGCATGGGAAACCAGTGGAAAATGGCCCAAGTACCTGGGCCCTGACCACCTACATAGGACATCCAGGTAGAACTCCAGGCTCCTAGCTTCAGCCTGGCCCAGATAAGGCTGTTATGACCATTTGCATAATGAACCAGTGGATAGATTATCTGTCTCTTCATCTGTTTCTGTTTATGTCTATCTCTGGTTCTCCCTCTCTCTATATATAACTCTGCTTTCCCAAATAAATAAAATAAAATCTTCAGGAAAAAAAATCTGCAGTGTAGTAAAGACAGAAATTCCAAATTCCAAGTACAACTTTTATATGTGAGTCACCAACGGATATGAAAGGACAGAAGAGGTAGTAGCCAGGGTTAAGCATGGTGTGAGCCATAGATATTGAATAGGAATAACTCAAGGGGATGCAAATGAACACAGATTGTATGTTGATGACTATAAGTGGATTTACTACCTACTTCAGTAACTGACAAGGACATCTACTTTCTATTACCTTATTTCCAAAAAACATGTATATACAGAAGACTGTTTTTGGGACAGGGGAATGCCAAACACATTTCTGACTTATCTATATTATTATTTTTAGTGTATCATATCAATGACTTCAATACAATATTCTCTTTTCTCTACCTGTGCATCTATCTATATAAATACCTATCATCTCTATCCATCATCTTTCCCTTTTGATAAAATTCATGAAAACTTTTTCCAGTACAAATACAATAATTACTTGTATAAACATTTAAAGGCAAGGCAAGCACTGCGGTATAATGTGTAAAGCCGCCACCTGTGGTGCTGGTATCCTACATGGGTGCCAGTTCAAGTAGCAGCTGCTCCACTTCTGATCAACTCTCTGCTATGGCCTGGGAAAGCAGTGGACGAAGGCCCAAGTCCTCAGGCCCCTGTACCCACGTGGGAGACCTGGAAGAAGTTCCAGGTTCCTGGCATCAGATCAGCCCAGTGATGGCTGTTGCAGCCATTTTGGGAGTGAACCATCGGATGGAAGACCTCTCTCTGCCTCTGTAGTTCTGTCTTTCAAATAAATAAATAAATCTTTGAAAAAATTAAAGGTATCTTATACTTATCCAGAGGTTATGTCGAAATATACTTAGTCATGTATTTCATAGATTGTCCATTACCTTCTGAAAGCACTTCTATAAATGCATAACATTTTTTAGAATTTTATGAACAAAGAACCTAACAGTTAAAGCATCTAAGAAATATCAAAATCATGAACTTAGTAGGTAGTGCTAGTATATATGATAATCTTATATTTTATATCCTCAACCGCTTTTTTTGTTTATCCCACTTGCTCTTACCCTAATGAAACTTCAAAATATTTGCATTTTGTTACAAATTGCTAGAAAAAAAAGTGATGATCTCCTGAAAATTTGCATGTAAATATTTCCTAAAATGAATGATTCTGAAAGGGATGTATACATTTTTAGGCATATGACTTATCTTCACAGTGAGTGTACATTGTTTAAAAATAAAATATTTCTTCTTCCAGATGAGCAACTATCTCTCTATAGTAAGAAAGCATGTGTGTAATCCAATCAATATGACCTTTTTTTATTTTAAGCAAACAGTCAAGGAATAATATCTTTACCCCTAAAAATCCCCCCATTCCTACTTGAAAATATTCTACCTAGTCATAAAAATCCATTAGAGAAATGAAGAGTACTTAAATTATAATCACAGAAACTTAATTTGCTATTTGGTGCAATAGCTGAAAGCTATTCCTTTTTAACAGAAGATTGTTTTAGGAGGAGGCAAGAACTACTAATGAGGATGGAGGGTGGAGGTGGCAAAAACCACATTATTAGATGAAAATAGTGACAAAAAGGAAACTTTCAATATTTAAATATTTAAATTAATTTTATCAATGGGTGAATGACTAGAAAGAAAAAAGGATTAATGAAAAGTAAAGTATGGATATATGCATTCTAAACAGGAAAAATAAGGACAACATAATTTGTGAAGGATATATTCAAATATTATGTTGTTTAAAAAATTCCCTTGCAAAATTGTTTCTAAATGAGGATTTAACAAGAGTAATTAAAATGTACTCAGGAATTTCAAATAATGATTTCCAAAAGAGTTGTCAGAGTCCCAAGACTGGATTAGTTGAAGACAAATCAAAGATTTTTTTTGCAGCTGGTGTTCTGGTATAAAAGGTTAAGCCTCCGCCTACAGTGCCAGCATCTCATATGGGCACCAGTTTGAGTCCTGGCTGCTCCACCTCCAATCCAGCTCCCTGGTAATGTGCCTGGGAAAGAGTAGAGAATAGACCAAGTCCTTGGGTCCCTGTACCCTTGTGGGAGACCTGGAAGAAGCTTCTGGCTCCTGGCTTCCACGTGGCCCAGCCCTGGTCGTTGCAGCCATTTCAGGAGTGAACTAGTGGATAAAAGATCACTCTATCCCCTTTTCTCTCTGTATCTCTGCCTTTCAAATAAATAAATAAATAAATAAGTATTATTTTTAAGAAAGTGGTTATTTTTCTGCTACCACTAAGGAACATGCTATCCATTTGTTATGACAGAATATGCCAATGAAGAAAGAGAAAATAACATCAGAAAACAAAGCTGAAGACCATTAAATATTCATGGAAAACAGATATCTTTTATATAACATGGGCATTACAAACATGCAATCAATAAGCACTTTTAAGAAGCCACAAAAGGAGGTTTAGGAATTATTTTCTTATTTAAAGCTGAACCTCCAGATATACAAACTTTGGCAAAAGACTTAAACAGAATTTCTCCTTGTTTTTTTCCCCTGGTGTGCTTTTTCAAAGAGATACCCAGTATCACTAATGAAGGATATGTTAAATGTTGGAGTCTCTATTTTGCTACTGCTGAAGGACAAGTTACAAAGTGGATTGCCTTAGCCCTAAGTATTATTTTTTTACATGCATTCATTCTAGAGAAAAAATTTAAAGTCATTGTGTTAAGAGGAAAAAATGGAAAAAAAAAAGGTTAAGACTTTCATCATTTACATAACAGTAGAGTGTGACTACTGCAAACCAATATTTTGTTATGTATGAGAGATATAGACCATGTATACCAAATACGCTGAAACTCAAATCAAAAAGGATTCTTCATTATTACTCAGTCTCTCTCATGACTCCAAGTTGTTTTGGAAACTGCTCAAGCCTTTGCATTCTACCAGAGCATTCAAAGTAATCTTTTTAAAATGTTGTATAAAATAGTGAAAATCTATGCTGCAGCTCCTCCTTGAAAAGCTTCATAAATTAATCTATTGCTTCCTTCCATCCTTAGGTAGTTGGATTGACTCTGAATATCACATCTGCTTATGAATGCAATGGTTGATGATGTCTCAGCTCCTGAGAACAGGGATGGGTAACTCGAGCTCCCTCTGCTGTCTGCCTACTTCTTTTTATAGTAGTTAAAAAGGACCGAAAATAATAATTTAAACACACAGCATTTTAAAAAATCAAACACTATTATAAAAGCTGTCATGAAAGAAGCAGGAGTGACTTACACTTTTAAATTTACTTCTATAAGAAATAGCATCACTTACTTAATTTTATCAAGGAAATGAGGATTCTAAAAAGGCTGAATAGGGAAAAGATCTGCTGCTTTGGACAAGGGGAAAATAGCAGAATAAAAGTGGAGGAAATGCATTCCCAAGAGAGTGTTGGAGAAAAATTTATAGTAGAAATTCTACAGAAGGAAGATAGACACTGTGAAGCAGTGTGGGAAGTGCCGACGCATAACAGCAAGCAGCAACACCATACATAATTCCCATAGCCAGGGACTGCCTGAGGGAGTACCGTATGAACCACACTTTGAGTCCAGCCTGGAGCCCTAGGAGGAGGGCAGGGTACCCACCTAATCGAGTAAAAGAAAAGCAGATTTTTTCTACCCATACCTCCACAAGGGCACCTGGCAACTAGCAGGGAGAGGCAACATCTTGAAACCAGTAGAGGCTGCAGTGGCTTGCAGGCACCTGTGTGACCAAGGGTGTTGAGTTGGATTTGCTCTGAGAGGAGGAGTGTGGTGGAGGCAAGAGACGTGGAGTCACCTCACAGACCCCGGGAGTGAGGTGAAAGCGGACCAGAGGCAAGCAGCCTGCAGACTCGTTTATTTCAGTTGCTACAGCAGCTTATATTGCCAAGGCAGCCAATCTGGTCAAGGGGTGGTCTATGCCCTAACCAATCACAACCTGTTGCCAGGCAGTTTCTGAAGTCATCCAATCACAGCCTGTTACCAGTCAGGCTCTATTGTCATGTGGTTTCTGAAACCATCCAATCACAGCCTGTTGCCAGGCAGTTTCTGTTGCCAGTGGTCATCTTGGCATGGCCTTCTCATTCCACCACACAAGGGATTTTACCTTAGGGAAATTTGTGTTCCTCAATGACCGAATCTGGCTGGGAGGGTTGACAGGGGACTAGGCAACAACATAGGATGTGAGCTGTCCCCATCCTCTCAATATATCACAGGCCCTGGGGGCTCAGACTGCCAAGACCATGTTCCCACAGGCAGCTGGCTCTGGGAAGGTCTTTGCTATCTCCATGGACAAGGTAGGCTCAAGGAGCTGATTGGAGCCTCTGTCCCCATAACAGTGGGACTATTCCCACTGTTCCTGTGCAGAGTGTAGCTGGGTCTCTGGGCAATCAGTCTATCTGGCATCAGAGGCTCAGAGCTCCGTGGTGGCCTGGGATAAGTAATTGCAGAGGGTTCCTTGTCCACACTGAAAACCACACAGATCCTTTGTGCAGTTCAAGCACTTCTCCCACATTACGGCAGGGGCCCAAGCACCTTGGCCATCTTCTACTGCCTTTCCCAGGCCATTAGCAGAGAGCTGGATCAAAAGTGGAGTAGCCGGGACTAGAACTGGCACCCATATGGGATGCTAGCACTGCAGGTAGAGGCTTAGCTCACTATACCACAGCACTGCCTGATTTGATGATTGTTGACAGCCCTTGTCACTACTGCTGAGGAACAGTGTTTTTTCTTATGACTTATTGAACTTGTTGCATACTATAGGCTTAATCTTATGAGTGTAAAATAAACTGAAAAGTAGATCATTGTAAAAGTTAAGAGAGTGAATAAGAGAGGAAGGAGGAAGAAGGGTGGGAGCGTGGACAGGAAGAGGGGTAGGGTGGGAAGTATCACTACATTCCTAAATCTATATATGACATCTGTACATGTGAAATAGATGAAATGTGTGTACTTCAAATAAAAAAAAATTAAAAATTAACAGAAAGAATAAGAAAGGAAGTAGGAGGGATGGTGGGAGCACGGGCAGTAGGAAGGGTAGAGTGGAAAGTATCCTAATTCTGTATAAATAAAATACATAAAATTTGTTCTCCTTAGAAATAGGTAAATAGGGGCCGGCGCTTTGACAGGGTAGGTTAAACCTCCACTGCAGCATCTGCAGCAAATATGGATTCTGGGTGCTGGTTTGAGCCCCGGCTGCTCCACTTCAGATCCAGTTTCCTGCTACTGTGCCTGAGAAAGCAGTAGAAGATGGTCTAAGTGCTTGGGCCCCTGTACCCATGTGGGAGACCTGGAAGAACCTCCTGGCTCCTGGCTTCAGCTCAACCCAGGTCCAGCTTTTGCAGCCATTTGAGGAGTGACTCAACAAATGGAAAATCTCTCTCTCTCGCTCGCTCTCACTCTCTCTCTCTCCCTCTGTTATGCTGTTATATCAAATAAATAAATAAAATTTTTCATAAATAAATAAATAAAATAAGAAAAAGGTCATTCTTATGGTAGATATTTAATATCCAGAAACTTATTTACTGGCAATAACTAGCTAAATAAATAAATGTAATTTAGGAATACTCTTTCATAATTTTTCCATAAAAATCTATGTACTCTGTAGAAATAGACTTTGCATTGCTAAAAAACAATCACAGCTTATATTGGTGTAGGTTAGCTAATCAGATTCACTATAAACTATATTAAATAAAAATATTTGTATGGAAATCACATAATGTTTATCCACCAATACTTGTATGTTAAATAAAAAACTTTTACTTATATGAGATATAATTTCTTTTTTTTTTAAACTTTTATTTAATGCATATAAATTTCCAAAGTACGACTTATGGATTACAATGGCTTCCCCCCCATACCGTCCCTCCCACCCACAACCCTCCCCTTTCCCACTCCCTCTCCCCTTCCATTCACATCAAGATTCATTTTTGATTATCTTAATATACAGAAGATCAGCTTAGTATACATTAAGAGATATAATTTCTTTTTTTAAGATTTTATTTATTTATTTGAGAGGTAGAGTTACAGGCAGGAGACACAGAGACAGAGAGAAGGTCTTCCTTCCGCTGTTTCACTCTCCAAATGGCCAAAATGGCTGGAGCTGTGTGGATCCGAAGCCAGGAGCCAGGAGCTTCTTCCAGCTCTCCCATGTGAGTGCAGGGGCCCAAAAACTTGGGCCATCTTCTACTGCTTTCCCAGACCATAGCATAGAGCTGGATTGGAAGAGCAGCATGGGGAACCAGAACCAGTTCACATATGGGATGCCAGTGCTGCAGGCAAAGGATTAACTTACTGCACCACAATGGCAACCCCTAGATATAATTTCAAAAAGTGCCTTAAGTTTCAAATTTTTATAAACGACATACACCTTATAAAATAGTATTATGTGATTTAAGAAGGGTAACAAAGAGAATAAGAGATCAGTTTCTAATGATATAGAAGATTCTATGTCCTGATACGTTACCTTGTTTACTTCATTAAACTCTACGGTGTATATCTTTCTATTTAACTCTTCTTGACCTTGCCAGTCTTGTATCTATGCTGTGGAATCAGTTCTGAGTATCTCAACAGGCCGTGATTGTCTAAGCCTTAGGCAGGGAAACACATTTTACTCAACATTTATTATTATTAATTTCTGATACTTACTAGTAGAATATGAGTTTCATTAAACAAAACCATTCTTCTATGCATTTTATATTCAAGAAATGCTTATTATCACCAATATTTACCATGTACACAATGCTACAAGTCTCTGATCCAAGCTTATGTATATAGTTACATACAAATGCATGCATATTTATATATTTTATAAAGTTTATTTTATAAACTATGTATGTTTTGTAAATTATATGAATTTATTAAGATTATGTTTAAATTATTGCAAATATTTATATAAATTATGTTTGTAAAATATGTAGTATATATCATTTACAACTAACCTCTGATTTTTTAATTCTGATTATCATTTGAGTAAAAAGCAAATAATTTAACTTGATAAATATGCAGGCAATGAAATATTAATTATTATAACTTTTTACATTTAAAATCAGACCATGATTAGGTTACATATACTGTAACTTTAAACTAGTAAATTTATAGAAGACTGAAAACACAAGAAAAATAATGATTAGAAGAAAAATAATGATTAGATGACAAAGTTAATGATGAAGCAATCAGTAAATACATTTTGAATCTTTTACCTAGAATCAAACAAACTAGCATGGGACATTTTAATGATGCATTCAGGACTGGCATTGTGACATAGAGAGTTAAACCACTGCATGCAAAGAGGGCAGCATATAGGAGCACAGGTTCAAATCCCAGCTGCTCCAGTTCCAATCCAATTCCCTGCTAATACACCTGGGAAAGCAGCAGAAGATAGCCTAAGATGCCACTCATGAGGGAAGACTCAAAAGAAGCTCGTGGCTCTTCACCTCAGTCTGGCCCCGCCCTGGTAGTTCTGTTCTCTTTTAGAATGAATGAGTAAATAATAATGGGGCATTCATTCATGTATTCATTCATTGGTCTGTCAGCTTTAAAATATGTACTGAGTACCTACTTTTTTTTTTTTTTTTTTTTTTTTTTTTTAATAGGCAGAGTGGACAGTGAGAGAGAGAGACAGAGAGAGAAAGGTCTTCCTTTGCCGTTGGTTCACCCTCCAATGGCCGCCGCTGCAGCCGGCGCACCGCGCTGATCCGATGGCAGGAGCCAGGATCCAGGTGCTTTTCCTGGTCTCCCATGGGGTGCAGGGCCCAAGCACCTGGGCCATCCTCCACTGCACTCCCTGGCCATAGCAGAGAGCTGGCCTGGAAGAGGGGCAACCGGGACAGAATCCGGCGCCCCGACGGGAACTAGAACCCGGTGTGCCGGTGCCGCAGGTGGAGGATTAGCCTATTGAGCCATGGTGCCGGCTCTGAGTACCTACTTTGTAATCATAGTTCTAATCACTTCATGGTTTTATAATTTTACCTAATTTATTCTAGGGAAATGGTGAGGAGATATGGCACATTTATTTTATTTTTAAAAGAAGAAAAAAATACAATATAAAAATAAAGTGTCAATACATATATTGGTATAAATGTTTAACGAGTGATTCCACCCTGTCTAGTGTAGTAAAACCTGGAAAACTTAATTAGCCAGGACCTTTCACTGTTTTAAACTAGAAATGGAACAAAATCAGGATTAGCACAGACATGGAAACAAGTTCAGCAAATAACAAATATGAGATCTAAGAGTCGGCAATTGTGACAGGCAGCATCAGGGATTCAGGCACCAAGTATATATTCTGTCAGGGAGGTGAGAAAGTATGATGGCAGATTATTTCAGAATTCCAGACTTCCTAGCAGCCTACAGCCAAAACACAATGGCAGGCTACTTGTGAAGATACCAGTAATCAAAAAAAATCATATTTTGCCTTTCACAGCTGTTACTTGCCTAGACATGGCATTAGAGTTTAGGGGCAAGAAATCAGCCTCAAGGAAAAGAGAAAAGCAGAACTGTTACATGAAAGAAAGGAATATATCCAGGCATTCCAGTTGGAGCAGGTGATCAATGGTGGGAAAACAGTGAGTTAACCAGTATCTTGACAGTGTCCCCTGTCTTGGTGTCAGCTGAAGCAGTATATTATCTTCCTCTGGATTAGAACAGAGACTGGTCAGAAAATCACCGGACCATCCAAAATCAGAAGGCAATGGAAGAGATAAGGATATGACACATGGGAAACTATACATTGCACTTTTCAGATTTTTTTTCTTACTAAGCTATGTAGGGTATAGTTTCTCAATATATTAATAGTATATGAGATATTATAATCTATCCATGACTGAGAATAATATAGAAAAAGTTTTAGAAAACTTAGAATAAAGTCTAACTCGATCCAGGAAAATAAATTGAAAAAGTAACTCATGACTTTTCTGTCCTCTATATGTGTGTGTGTATGTGTTCCTCTGCCTCCAAAATAGTATCAGTCAATTCATCAATCAGTTTCCTGACTTCTTTACAAATATGTAAATATTTTGCTCCCACTGATTATTTTTGTTCATTTATCTTTACTTATCTCTGTCCTCAGACTTCATAGTAGATCCAACCTGAATGTCTTACAAAATTGTAACTTACTATCTAGATGGATAGACACACACACACATACACACACACACACAACGCACCACACCACACAATCAAGAGCGATAGGTAGCATGCCCATATGTATGTATGTGTTATTTTTGGATATGGTATTTTCCTCTAAGGATGCATTCTATAAGCTAGGTCCCAACTGTAACAATACTGAGGGGTGATGGGACTCAAGAAGAGATTAGATCAAGGGGCATTACTTCTTAAGGGATTAATGCCCATCTCTCCAGAATAGTTTGGGTCTCTTCGGACAAGATTAGTTACCAAGGGAGGGATTGTTACAAAGCAAGATCCTTTCTCATTCTTGCTTCCCCTTCCTCTTCACCATGCTGTGACAGCACAAGGCCCTCACCAGGAGCCAAGCAATTGTGAGCTACAAATAACTTCTTTCCTTTATAAATCACTCAACCTCAGGTGCCTTGTTATAGTAATGGAAATCAGAAATTCCATTAATAAATAAAAATAAATAAATAAATAAATAAATATAAATAAATTCCATTAATAATGGAAATTATATTCTCGTAATTTTATACTTTTTACTAATTATTCATAAGTATACATTGGAAATTTTGTTTTTCATAATTAAATGTGTGAAATATTCCTGAAACAAGAGTCAAATAAATATGAGATGCTTGATAGAAAAGAAATGAATCACAATTTCTCTAATCAAGATTCGAATTTAAAAGTTAAAAAACACTAAAAACCCAAAACAAAAAAAAAAGGCAGAATCTGAATTCCTGACAGTCTTTGCGAAGTATGCCTGGCTAAGACAGAAATCTAAGTCTCTTTAGTTAAGTGTTATCATTATTCTAGTTTATCATTGCATTCCTTGCAAAAAAAAGGAGAAATGTATTTTCCTTCATTGAGAAAATATTGTCTAAAAAAATACATGTTTTTTGGCCGGCGCCGCGGCTCACTAGGCTAATCCTCCGCCTAGCGGCGCCGGCACACCGGGTTCTAGTCCCGGTCAGGGCGCCGGATTCTGTCCCGGTTGCCCCTCTTCCAGGCCAGCTCTCTGCTGTGGCCAGGGAGTGCAGTGGAGGATGGCCCAGGTGCTTGGGCCCTGCACCCCATGGGAGATCAGGAAAAGCACCTGGCTCCTGGCTCCTGCCATCGGATCAGCGCGGTGCGCCGGCCGCAGCGCGCTGGCCGCGGCGGCCATTGGAGGGTGAACCAACGGCAAAGGAAGACCTTTCTCTCTGTCTCTCTCTCTCACTGTCCACTCTGCCTGTCAAAAAATAAAAAAAATAAATAAAAAAAAACATGTTTTCTTCATGTATTCAGTAAAGTTGTTTGCTTTTTAGAAAAACTAGTAAGAAAATCATTTGTAACTCAGACTTGTGGGTCAAATAAATCCAAGTTGAGTTTCTACTTCAATTCTCCTGTCCCATAACTCCAGCAATTATCTTTCTTTAGACTTATTTAGGAAGAGATGTTCTTTTTTGTTTGTTTTGCTTTGTGTATGGTGAGAGATAAAAATGCAAAAATAGAGCTCCCTAACTATTAGAAAGAACCTATTTGGGACCTATCATGCTCTAGTCTATCTAGATTTTGACATAAAATTGTGCATATTCTTTGCTTCATTAAAAAATATTTTGTGAATTTAAGCTACACCACATTTAGTTGTTTTATTTTTAGTAGCTCTGTCTGCCATTATAATGCTATCGTGTATTCCTTACCATTTTATTTTTGTAATTCTATTGAGTCAAAAACTTGAGTTCTTTTTGTCTGATATAAACATAATTTAAGTTAAAAACAATCATTTTGATGGAAATTCTGAATTCTGTCATGGCATTTTTTCCAAGTTCAAAAATACAAAAAAAAAAGGAAAATAATGTTTGTTAAGTTCATGAAAACTAATGTTATTCAAATAAAGGCATGTCCATTTAGAAAAGAAGGAAATGTATAACTCCAATATGTGGATATAGTGTAGAGGCAAATATAGTGTATTGTGTTATGCTATATTATTAATTCTTATTTCAAAGGAAAATAAGAAACCAAATGAAAGGTAAAATGTAAAGCCTTTGTTTTCTAAGCAGATGACCCTTCTCCTTCATATAATCCTAAAAAGTCAGAGTTACATACCATTGCTATATAAAGATTCTCAGGTAAACAGGGATCAAGGGACCCTTCCCCCACCTTCTGGAGTTGAGTCCGAGGACTTACAAAAGTCCTAAAGCTAGCTTACTGGGAAGCATCTTGATGCCATGTGCTAAGGTTTTTCTGTGCTATTGTGACCGATCTACGTAATGAGAATTTTGTGCATCTTACGGGGAAGCTTTGTGTGATTTCTGTTGTCTCCATTGAGTGTTGATTGGAACTTTCACCCAATTAATCAACCAAACCCATCTTTCTCCCAGACTAATTGTGAGGCTTTCCACTTTTACAATCAGCCCTCAAAGTCTTCCTTACTCAGTGACCCCACTCAGCATTGCAGGTAGCTTTGCTTTCACTTTTGCTGTCTCTGCTTTCTTTCTATAAACAACTTAGGCTTTACACAATCCTCCTGGTCCATGTTTTTCATTCTTCATGATGCAAAACACGAACCCAGCAGAGAAAAAGAATAACACCAACTCACTCTATAAAATTTAGTTCAGTTGTTTGTTCCAAAGAGTTACCTATAATCTAGCAATCAGTTTGAGTTGTAGAAAAATTGCATCCATATGGGAAACAACATGCATAGAAAATCTGCCACTGTAATGTGTATGATCGCCAGGATTTTTTTTTTTTTTTTTTTTGACAGGCATAGTGGAAAGTGAGAGAGAGAGACAGAGAGAAAGGTCTTCCTTTTCCGTTGGTTCACCCCCACAATGGCCACTGCGGCTAGCGCACTGCGGCTAGTGCGCTGCAGCCAGCACACTGCGCTGATCCGAAGCCAGGAGCCAGGTGTTTTTTCTGGTCTCCCATGCGGTGCAGGGCGCAAGCACTTGGGCCATCCTTCACTGCACTCCCGGGCCACAGCAGAGAGTTGGACAGGAAGAGGAGCAACTGTACAGAATACGGCGCCCTGACTGGGACTAGAACCCGGTGTGCCAGCGGAGGATTAGCCTAGTGAGCCGCGGCGCAGGCCAACCAGGATTTTAAAATTACATTTTTTTGAGCATCATGGTTTTATTCGAAAATTCATTGATCACCTTAATAGTTTAGCATAGATCTAAGTATTACGCTGTGAACGAATCATCCGAACACAGAAGTGTTTATATGGAGTTGTTAATGAATGTATTGCTATTGCCATTCTTATATTTCATATGTCATTCTAGTAAATAGGGAGGACCAAACTAATTATGACCCTTGGAAGGTAAATTTAAACCCCACTGGCAATAATACAGGATAGAAATAGCTTCAAACAAAGTTCTAAAATAAAGAGAATGAAAAACAGCTACATGAAAGTCATGACAAACACCGAATTTTCTAAGAAATGATTGGATGGTATCTAGTGATAAATAATACCATTTATATTAATTTAATATTGATAGTGGTATAGTAGTATTTGTTTCACTGAACACAGCACAGATCTGTGTATGCCCATGACACAAAAATGTTCCATTGTTTTTTGTTTGGAAAAGGTAACATAGTTAAGATGATACAGCTCAATCTTTTCATGACTCTGGCCATGCCACATAATATCATTGGGCTCTGGTTTGAAGCTTAAGATTTTGGAACAGTTCTGTGAAAAGTCTTGAAGGTATAAAATCCCATCCTGGGGTATGCTTTTTATGTACTCTGATTGGTTGTATGGCTTAGGAGGCCAGTACATGGATTACCTAAAGGGCTGCATCTGCCTTGTGAACACCTACGCCAAAATTTCTGAGAACATTGCAAAAAAGTCTGTCATGTGGAACATATTTTTTCTTTCTATTTTTGATGTATAATTTATTCACACATGACTTCATTGCTTTGTTCTTGTATGCTAGGAACAGAAAATGCAATTTTCTGAGAGTCACATACAATTTCATTTTTGCAGACTGACTGCAACTATAGTACATTCTTTGTTAAGCTGGTATATTTTCTAATAATTCTTGAACATAATAAATAATTTCAATGTATAACGGGCCCATTTTGATTCTATTAACATGATTTCTAACAAATATTTCTGAACACAGTGAAAATGTAACTGATCACTGGACGTTGTGAGCACAATTATGATCCAAATTAGACAATTAAGTCAAACCAACACACAAACACTGACTGCTTTTATGAGCACAGTAGTCATCTTTGAGTGTGCACAAAATTGATCACTTGAAGGTGATGGTGTGTAGCATTATGTCAGCTTATTATCACACCAAATTTATGTTGAATGTAGCTGCTTTAAAAAAATGTCAGAGCTAATATAGTACCTCTAGCATTGTTTGTGGCCATATTCAAGAATTCTTTACTATTTGAAAAAAAAATAAGTAAGATATTGTATTGTATAGCCTAATTTATATTGGTGTCTCCCTAATTGTGGTTGCAGTATTCATAATGAAACATTCTATTTGGATAGTTACTCATCATGATGAAAATCACTAGTGATTTTCATGAACACTTCGGAAAATTATTCAAAATGTAACAAAAAGAGAATCTTCTACAAAGAGACCTAAAAAGTGTAAAGAAATGTCTTTCATCCTCTTTCCATCAAAATATATTTTTTAGAGATTTATTTATTTACTTGAAAGAGTTACACACAGAAAGAAGGAAAGGCAGAGAGAGAGGTCTTCCACCCACTGGTTCACTCATCAGTTGACCGTAACGTCCAGAGCTGTGCCGATCCAAAGCCAGGAGCCAGAAGCTTCCTCCAGGACTCCCACGTGGGTGCAAGGGCCCAAGGACTTGCACCATCCTCTACTGCTATTCCAGGCCACAGCAGAGAGCTGGACCGGAAGAGGAGCAGCTGGGATTAGAACAGGCGCCCATATGGGATGCCAGCACCCCAGGCCAGGGCGTTAACCCACTGTGTCACAGCATTAACCCACTGTGCCACAGCGCCAGCCCCATCACCAAAATATTTTAAGATAGTCTTCTAAGCAATTTTATACTTCTAAATTATTAATAAGAGTGCATTTTTTGGTATGGAGTCAAAAATTTCCCTTTTATGAGTACAATTGACTATGATATACACATTAAAATTGCAAATGTTATGTCTTCAGGGAAATTAAACATGTGCTAAGATACTTGAGTGACAAATATATCTGACCGTAAAACAAATGAAAGTACTAAATGTCATATCTTAACATATAAAGATATACTGCCATTAATACATTTATGTGTATAATGAGTATTATTATTATTTTTATTTATTTTATTTTATTTTTTTAATTTATTTATTTATTTATTTTTGACAGACAGAGTGGACAGTGAGAGAGAGAGACAGAGAGAAAGGTCTTCCTTTTGCCATTGGTTCAGCCTCCAATGGCTGCCGCGGCTGGCGCGCAGCGGCCAGCGCACCACGCTGATCCGATGGCAGGAGCCATGTACTTATCCTGGTCTCCCGTGGGGTGCAGGGCCCAAGCACCTGGGCCATCCTCCACTGTACTCCCTGGCCACAGCAGAGAGCTGGCCTGGAAGAGGGGCAACCAGGACAGAATCCGGTGCCCCAACCGGGACTAGAACCCTGTGTGCTGGCGCCGCAAGGCGGAGGATTAGCCTAGTGAGCCACGGCGCCGGCCGAGTATTATTATTTACTTTTAAGTGATTTTAATTTATGTAATTGTTGATAATAAAATAAAAATTTCCTGAAGTTATCTCAGCTAACCTAATACAATTTGGGAATCACGTTGAGTCACAAAAATAAATGTTACAACAAAGAATAAGGAATATACCTTTTCCCATGAAATATACAAGCTTGTGTACTCACTGTCTCTCAGTATCTCTGAAATTGACAAATATCAGAGATCCTCAGATGGGCCAGATGAACCTCTTAAAGTCTAAGTTTACTATCTTGAATTTTTGCTGGTTTAACCAAGGATTTTTTTTTCCCATTTAGAACATCTAGGAACTTCAAAGTTGTAGTCTGTGAGAACATGCTTCAAAATTTTCCTCATCTTCCTTTTTTTCTCTTGAAATGTTCATTTATTTAGCATATCTTTGTTTCCCTGAGAACATTTACTAAATAATCTATAAAAGCATTCTATTTAAAAGAGGTGTTTTAAATTGGCTGACAAAAGGCCTTTGAAGTCTGAGACATCTGCATCTAAATCACAGCTTTGCAGCTCTGTGACTTTGTGATCTTACCACATTGCTAGAACTTTCTGTCTCCACCTTTCTCATTTATGAAATGGGAAAACAAGGGTTTTCATGAAGTTTCTTTGAAAAGTAGTTGAATGATTAACATAAAGGCCTTAAGTCAGTAATTAGCACATCTTACTTATTCAAAATTTAGACTTATTAAACTTATTAATGAATATGAATATTAGCATGCTTTCTACATTAATATATTGCACATAGATTCTATTGTTCTGGGCCAATGTTGTGACTCAGCTGGTTAAACTGTCACTTGTGACGCAGACATCGCATATCAGAGTTCCAGTTTGAATCTCAGCTATGTTACATATAAACCAACTTTCTGTTAATGTACCAGAGGAACATGAAATGATGGCCCAGGTGCTTGAATCCCTGCCATCCATATGGGGTTGCTGATAGAGTTCCAGGCTCCGGGTTTCAGCCTGACATAGGACTAGCTGTTGCAGCCGTTTAGTTAGTGAGCCAAAGAATGGACGAATCTCTCTCTCTCTCTCTCTCTCTCTCGCTCACTCACTCACTCACTCTCTATCTCTTTCTCCCCATCTCTCTTTGTCTTTCCCTCTGTTACTCTGCTTTTCAAATAAATAAATAAAACTTTTTAAAAATACATTTAATAGAAGCTTCCTTTCCATAATTACTTTTCCCCATATCCATTTTCTCATTATGTAATAGCTTCAAAATAAGATTATAGATATTGCAATTACAAACAATTAAAATTTAGGGCAGGATTTTGGCTCAGTGGTTAAATATCAGTTTGAAAATCAAAACCACAATAAGATTTCACCTCACTACAGTTAGAATGGCTCTCATACAGTAATCAACAAACAACAAATGCTGGTGAAGATGTGGGGGAAAAAGTACCCTAATCCACTCTTAGTAAGAACGTAGACTGGTAAAGCCAATATTGAAGACAGTATGGAAAGACCTCAAAAATCTGAATATAATCCTACTATATAACCCAGCCATCCCACTCCTGGGAATTTACCCAACCTCAAAAATCTGAATATAGACCTACCATTTATATGATCCAGCCATCCCACTCCTGGGAATTTTTCCAAGGGAAATGAAATCTGTAAACGAAAGAGCTATCTGCACCTCCATGTTTATTGCAGCTCAATCCACAATAGCTAAGACATGGAATCAACATAAATGCCCATCAACTGAAGACTGGATAAAGAAATTATGGGACATGTACACTATGGCATACTACACAGCAGTCAAAAAAATGAAATCTGGTCATTTGCAACAAAATGGATCAATCTAGAAAACTTCATACTTAGTGAAATAAGCCAGTCCCAAGGGGACAACTACTATATCTTCTCCTTGATCTGTGAGAAATAATAGTGCACCTAAAACGAACACTGTAGAAGTGAAATTGACACTTTGAGAAACAATGACCTGAACAACCCTCATCTTGATTGTCGAGGAACAGATTTTTTATTTCAATTTTTTTTTATTTTCTCTTCTTCATACTGTATGTTGAACTCTACATAACATAGAGTTAATTATATGTATTAAAGTCAATTAAAAACGGATCTCAGTAAAAATTAAGAGGGGGAATAAGAGAGGGAGGAGGAAGTTTGTAACTGTAAAGCTGTACAGTCCTGCAAACAGTCCTACGGACTTATTTCTAGGGGTACAGTTTAAAAACTTTTTCATGGGACTCCAAATCCCATCAAAATTAGTGGTAAAAATGTCATCTTAATTGTTAAAGTGATCATATAGATAGGATTAAGTTTTAAAAAGATCATATAAATATCATCAAATGCCTGGTAATAATAATAGACAGAATTAAAAAGGAGGGAATGTCCAACATGGGAAGCAGTACACACAGCAGACTCTTAGAATGACAATCACTTTAAGTAACACTATGGCCTCAGAATTAGCCCTTAAGGGATTTGGATGTGGCTGAAAAGCTCATGAGAGTCTTTCAGGCATGGAAAGCCAAGACACTGCAGCAAAACATATCCTACATGAAGGACCTCTGTGAGAACACAGTGGAGAAAAGGGGCCATCAAAGAAGGATGGACTTTTCTCTCAAGGGAGGAGAGAACTTCCACTTTGCTTATGGCTTTGTCTAAGTACTGACAGAGTTTGTGGTCACAAAAGGCTTCCATAGCCTTGGAAGCTCATGGCAAGAGCCCCAGGTGATCGCTGACATCATAAATAAGAGTGTTAAATGTTAAATTAACAGAAGTTACTGTGCACTTACTCCCCATGTAGGACCTCTGTCCTTAATGAGTTGTACTATAAAAATTAACTGCAAAACTTGTTCTCAAACAGTACGTTATACATTGTGTGTGTGGGGGTGCAAACTGTCAAAATCTTTTCTTAGTACAGAGTTGGTCTTCTGTATATAAAGTTAATTAAAAATGAATCTTAATGAAGAGTGGGATAAGAGAGGAAGTAGGAGATGGGAAGGGAGTGGGGTGGGAGAGTGGGTTTGGGGGTAAGAACCACTGTATTCCTAAAGTTGTACCTGTGAAATTTGCATTCATTAAATAAAAGCTTTAAAAAAAAATCTCAGCTTGGGATATCAGCACCCTATAATAGATTGTTTGAGTTCAGATTCTGGCTACTCTTCTTATAATCCAGCTTCTAGTTATTGCAAAATGTTGGAGGAAGCAGATGATGACTTAAATACTTGGGTCCCAATTACCCATGGGAGACCTGAACCAATCAAGTTCTAGTCTCCTGGCTCAGGCCTGGCCCGGCCTTGGCTGTTTAGGGCATTTAGGGAGTGAACTAACAGCTGGGGGATCTCCTCTCTCTCTCTCTCTCTCTCTCTCCCCCCTCTCTCTCTCCCTCTGTCTGTCAAATAAAATGAAAATAAATTACAGTTTTAAATCTTATTTTTTCTTTCAATGGATATCTACAATCAGGAAAACAATTTTATAAGTTACAAACAAAACAGAAAGGTATATTCTAAGGAATTCATAATATAATGCTTTCTGAAATACCTAATTTAATTGAATATAATTATTTGCATCTTTCTAAAATAGTTGCTTATAGTCAAATACATGTTATTTATTGACAATATATTTGTTGATCAGACACTGTTAGAAAAAAATATTAACTAGTTCTTTGGAACACTTAGCCAATAAATTGTCAAAATGTGATTTTTTTGGCTCACTCTTACACTTTTAGAACAGTTTTTGGCATTGGTAGCTGAACTCACTCTGGTAATTAGAGATGAAAGCTGAATTAAGAAGATAGGAATCTATTAATATATAATAATGACATCAGATTTGCCAATAAATAAAACTGCTCTTCAGAAATCATTAGAATAGAGTTTAACTTTTAAAAAATGTCTGAACAGGCATTACTCTCACACTGAATTTAGGAAATAAATTATATGATTATGTTTTATAGTGATTGGGAAATTGATCTTGCATTTTTCCATTTTTAAGCATTCTGTAAAAGAAAAATCATTACTCTGAATTCAAGACATGGTTTTGCTCTTGGAGCTCTATGAAACTGGGCAGGTTATTCAATTTTTCTTGGTGTCAATTTTTTTCATTTGTAAATTTAGAGAGGTGGACTCATGTTTTCATCTAAAATCTCTTTTACAATACCTATGACAAATGACTCTGGAATACAAATGATGATGCCAAAGAAAGCACAATGTCAAGTTTCCCATTTTGTATTTACTGCTTAATAAAAGGAAATCCTCAATAACAGAGTTAAAAGCAATATTATGATTTATAATTTCCAAGAAGAAACATATCTTCTTACAAATGTACCAAATGATGTTTTCAAATAAGTGGAGTAAAGTCAGAAAGCTTGAATTGGAAAACACTTTGACCTATCTAATACTACATGAATCTAATTTAACATTACTTAGGAGTTATCATGATACTTTATTGAGACACCACCTATAATTTGAGGAAGATATACTTAAAGGTCAAATTTTCTGAACATTGATTTTCTTTCTTGTATGAACAATGAATTTTGAAGTTACATTTTATTACCACCCTTTACTATTGCCATTTGCTAATTTCAAGGTGCATTAGGTATAATTATTCTTTTAATAAGGGCAGCTGTAAAAAAGTATATTCAAATAGCAGGCTTCACTGACATTGCCATATTCCTGGTTCCTCCCTAAAGCATTTTTCTTCACTCTGCAAGCAATATTGGAATCAACACCACAAGATTCTCAGTACCACAAAATTCTTAAATATAACTATTCTATTTCAGGGTAAATTAAAGAAAGAACCCTGTAGTGTTTGAAACAATGTTGCTTTACTTCTGATGAATTAAGTAACTCTCTGGTCCATTACAGGATGACCTTAGGCCTTTGTTCCAAGTGTCATAGTAAGTGCAATAAGAGCACTGCTGTGTTTAAATGTCTAGGTGGCTGGTATTGATGGCTATTCATTAGTGTTAATATGGAAATAGCTATGACATCAAAGGAGAAACTGAGCTTTAAACTAGTGAAAGGACCAGAGAGGACAGTTAGCAGGAGAGAAGAAATGTGGACCTTGTGAAATATCAGAAAACATGATTTGAAGTAGTGAGAAAGACAAAAAAAAAGGGAGAGTAGAAAGCTTGCTTGTAAGCTGATGAGCTAAAGAAGTGATGGGCAACCCAGACACAGAACCAATTATGAATTACAGAAACCACAACACACAATGAGATGAGTATGGGAAAACTTCACGGATGGATTTGATGTACCCATGAATACTCCCATTCTATTTTACCTGATGCTATTACCTGAATATTTGTCTCTACACAAGTGCCGTGTGTTGAAACTTGATACCAAAGTAATGGTATTAGGAAGTAGAACTTTAGAGTGGTGATTAAGTCATGAGGCAGCAGCTCTGAAGAGCTGTCTTGAACTTTCCACTACATGAAAATGCAGCAAGAAGATCCATCTATCAACCACAAAGAGGGTCTTCCAATGATACTGAATTTCGTTTCTTAAACTTCGACTTCCAAAACTGCAAGAAATAAATTTTCATTATTAATATGTGGCTAAGTTTGTGATATTTTCTTATAACAGTCCAAATACACTAAGAAACTTGGGGGGGCATTTTTAAAGTAAAGAAGAAACCTACATTGTTAATGTGAATTGGTTGGCTGTATCTCAGTATGAGTGATATCATTTTAGACTGTCCTTAGTGTATGGCAAAGTATTAAACATATTGTAAAATGTTTCATATCATTGAATGATAAAATGATATTTAAATATTCACTGGTTGTAGAAAAATATTTCTCAATCTTTTTTTTAATTAAATTGAGTTGTATTTAAAAGGAGAAAAAGAGGGAGACACACATATACACATATGAAGGTGAGGGAGGAGGAGGAGAGAGACAGAGAGAGAATCTCCTTAGATGCCTTCAAGACTCAGGGCTGGGCCAGGCCAAAGCCAGGATTAGGGGGCTCAATATTGTTTCACCAACATGAGTGGCAGAGAACCAAGTATTTGAGCAATCAACTGCGGCCTTCCACAGTTCTCATCTGCATTATCCTAGAATATGGAGTAGAGCAGGGACTCAAATCAGACTATTTGATACGAGATGTGGATAGTCCAAGTGGCCTCTTAACCATCTTACCAAATACCCACCCCTCTCAAAAATATTAAAATGAACTTTTAATTTTGCTTTCATCATAAATGTTAGTTGCAATAAAATGACAACAAATGACATAAGAAGAAATTTTTTTTGCTTTGTCTTTTGGTATGGTTATCAGAGCCCTTTCATTAATTTTATACATTTATTCCATGTCTCAGTGCTATCCTAGGCACCGGATATACAGCAGTGAACACAATAGGTGATTTCTTTGTAACTTTTATCCATAAACATGTACTTTTGAGTTCTTCCAGAGACCAATCCACATTTTCATTTTTTCTTGATGCCTTTTCTTATGTATGAATCGTGTCCAAAATAATTTATTAGTTGGGGTAAAATGGATTGATAAAGTGATTTGGCACTCTGAACAAAAAACAGTTGAGTGAATAAAGTTTCAATCTTAACATTTTGTTAGCAACCATTTCAGGAGATTTTTTTCTACATTTTAAAACTTGGATCAATTATGTTTTCTTTATTAGGAAGATTGTGTTGAAGAGTTAATTTCAATGAGGAAATATAGATGTACATATATAGTTTTTCTGAGCTACTCTTCACCTAATTATATCATCACTGTGTAGATGTTTCCATCTTAAAATTTTTTTAAGATTTATTTGAAAGTCAGAGTTACACAGAGAAGGAGAGGCAGAGAGAAAGAAAGATCTTCCATCTGCTAGTTCACTCCCCAATTGGCTGCAATGGCCGAAGCTGCCTTGATATAAATCCAGGAGCTTCTTCCGGGTCTCCCACAAGGGTTCAGGGGCCCAAGGACTTGGGCCATCTTCTACTGCTTTTCCAGGCCGTAGCAGAGAGCTGGATGGGAAGTAGAGCAGCTAGGACCCAAACCAGCACCCCTATGAGATGCTAGCACTGTGTACTGGGGCTTTAACCCGCTATGCCACAGCACTGACCCCCTCCATCTTATATGTTAAAGACAGTATTTTGGACCATGTGTTGATATGATTAACATGGCAAGCCATTCTAGAAATACCTTTGTCTTTTAAAATTTGTCTAAAGAGTTAAGACTGCAGTGATTTATTTTTTCAAGTTTTTTTTTAATTTATTTGAAGTCAGACTTATAGAGAGATACATGAAGAGATAGAGAGAGAAAGAAAGATCTTCTATTTATTGATTCACTCCCCACATGGCTGTAACACTGTCAAGGCTGGGTCAGGCTGAAGCCAGGAGCCCAGAATTCTATCTGGGTTTCCCATGTGGATGTCAGGGACCCAAGCACTCAGGCCACCATCATCTGTTTTCCCAGGTGTGTTAGCAGGGAGCTGGATTGGAGGTGGAGCAGCCAGGACTCAAACCAGTGCTTATATGGCATGCCAGCATCCTAAGAAGCAACTTAACCCCCTGTGCCATATCATGGGGTCCTGCAGTAGTTTAAAATTAGTTAATTATTAGAATTTTTTCCTTCCCTTTCTCTGCTCTAAAGAGTGTCAATGCCAAACTTTCTTCTTAAAAGAAACTGAAAAACAGTGCCAGCTCAGTCAGAATCGGCAGAAACATCTCATAGATTACATTTGGCAGCTCATGACAAGAGCCTCGGATGATTACTGACATCATAAATAAAAGCATCAATTGTTAAATCAACAACAGGAGTCACTGTGCATCTACTCCCCATGTAGCATCTCTGGCCTTAATGTGTTGTACTATGAGAATTAACGGTAAAAATAGTCTTCAAACAGTACTTTATACTTTGTGTGTCTATGTGGGTGCAAACTGTTGAAATGTTTACTTAGTATATACTAAGTTGACCTTCTATATATAAAGATAATTAAAAATAAATCTTAATGAAGAATGGGATGGGAGAGAGAGTAGGAGATGGGATAGTTTGCAGGTGGGGGGGTGGTTATGGGGAGGGGGAAATCACTATATTCCAAAAGTTGTACTTTTGAAATTTATATGTATTAAATAAAAATTTTCTAAAAAAAAATTTTTGTGAACAACAGGCACCTACCCTTGGGAGCCCTCTAACCCATACATTTTCTCCTTTGAGTTCTCCCACCTGCTATTTAAATAGAGGAAACAAAATTTGGAAAATTAAATTTCCACATAGTTAATGATTTTCTGAGCCATGAAAAGTAAATTCATATCCCTAGGTAAGGACAAGTTTTTCTCTGAAATATTAGAATTATATCTGAGAAGAAAATGAAGAAGCCTTTGTATTTACAAAGGAAGACAAATTTCCTCTTTTCTAGAGGTCAAGGAGGTTGTTCTTAGACGTAGTTGAAGAAAAACTACCTAGAATAGGGTTACTCAACCCTCATTTTGGAATGTGCATTTGGAGGACATTGGCCTGTCCGCACTGGATGCTGGAAGCTCCATCCTCTAACTCATGGCAATCAAGAAATTCCCTTCAACATCACTGACTATATCCTGGGGACCACTGTTTCCTGGGGGATCAACCAGTCCTCAGTTGTGAAACACTATATTAAAGAAACTTCTTAAGCTGATAACTGGTGTCTACTACTCCTAGCTCAGAGAAAGAGAAATAAGCAGAGTCTTTTTTTAAGATTTTATTTATTTATTTGAGAGATAAAGTTACAGACAGTGAGGGGGAGAGATAGAAAGGATTCCATCCATTGGTTCACACCCCAAAAGGCCACAACGGCTGGAGTTGTGCCTATCCAAAGCCAGGAGCCAGGAGCCTCCTCCCAGTCTCCCACACAGCTGCAGGGGCCCGAGGACTTGGGCCATCTTCTACTGCTTTCTCAGGCCATAGAACCCGTGCCCATATGGGATGCCAGCTCTGCATGCAGAGGATTAACTTACTGCTCCATGGCGCTGGCCTCCAGAGTCTGTTTAAAATATCAGAGTTAAATTTATTCATCCAGCCATGCTGAGGGTTCAAACCTAGAAACAACCAGTCATCTGGCTAAGTTGACTGCTTCACAGCCTGAAATTTGTTAGAAGTTTCATACTGTTTCTTACAGGGTGGATTCAGACATTGAGTCAGGTATAAACAAGGCAGATGTATGTGTGGTTATTAGTCACACTGAAAACCCAAGAGCACCTGGTAATAGTAAACAGCCTTAATTATTGATTGGGGTGGTACTTTACGTTCCCTCACTCATTCCTACATAGGATTTTGTCTATACACAGGGAGAGGCAAACAATGGGATCATGAATCACTCTTCTTAAGATGGCCCCAAGACACAAGGCTCACTCATTCTTAAGGTTCAGTAGATGCATCCTTGCCCACAGCTGAGGTTTGCTGAATGGTAATTTTATCTGAGAACCAGCTTCAGGAGGTCTCCATGTGGCATCCTGGCTGACTTTTACCCTGTTGTCACATTGAAGTCCATACAAGGAGTCCACAGAGAAGTCCACAATCATCTCTAGGAGAAATAGCAGCTATTTGTTGCTTGAAGTTGGGTTTTCCTGTTGTGCTTTATCATGTCTCTGTTATTTTCAAGATTTTAATATGCACTATTTAACATCTCTGGCTTGAGCCCTGAGGAGGTAAGGAAGGTGACTGTGTTTAGGCTACCAGTGAAGTGATATAGAAAGATGATCTGGGGGCGGGGTGAATTAACAGGAGATTAGGACCTAGTAAATTTGTGGTGCTACTGAACTGAGACTGTGAAAAAAGAGACGGTGGGGGAGAGAACTCACAGAATTCACGTGAGTACTCTCCAGAGACGCTACAATTCCGTAACTTTGGCAACCCAGTGGGAGACTGAAGGAGAATCTGAGCCCACTCTGAGGGCAGAACAGATTCCCTGTGTGGTCCTTGGGAAAGAGCTTCCGATCTCTGGCTCCTGTGGGTATATCATTTGCCTGCTAACTACCTCCAACTTCGTTCAGCTGTGTGGAATTACTCCCTTTTGAATCAAAAAAAGAAAGAAAGAGAGAGAGAGAGATCTACCACGCCTAACCTGAGAGTGTCACCTTTGGCACACCAAACAGAACTCTCAGGCCACACCCATCTCAAGCCTCTAAGGCTCCATCAAAAACAGACAGTCCACTTAATCTAGAGTCATAGTATAACAAGAAAAAGCACCACAGTGAAGAAACCAAATATCTCTAATATGCCAAATAACAAATGCAAAAACCGAGGTAATAAAAACAAGGAAGTCACTATGATGCCCCCAAATGAAAAAGACACCCCAATTCAAGATTATGAAGATGATGAAATAGAAGAAATGCAAGAAGCAGATCTCAAAAAAATGGATAAGAACATTAAGAAGTTCTCAAAAACAAATTCTTGAACTACAGAAATCCTTAATGGACAAGATCGAAAATCTCTCTCGTGAAAATGAAATATTAAGGAGGAATCAAAATGAAATGAAATAACTAGTACAACAGGAAACTGTGATAGTGATGAGAAATCATAATGAAGTGAAGAATTCAATAGATCAAATGAAAAACACAATAGAGAGCCTTACAAACAGAATGAGTGAAGCAGAAGAGAGAATATCGGACTTAGAAGACAGAGAACAGGAAAGGATACAGTCAGACCAAAGAAAAGAAGAGGAAATTAGAAATCTAAAAAATATTGTCGGGAATCTTCAGGATACTATTAAAAAACCCAACATTCAGGTTCTAGGAGTTCCTGAAGGCATGGAGAGGGAGAAAGGATTAGAAGGCCTTTTTAGTGAGATATTAGCAGAAAATTTCCCAGGTTTGGAGAAGGACAGAGAAATCCTAGTACAGGAAGCTCACAGAACCCCTAATAAACACAACCAAAAGAGATCCTCACCATGACACATTGTAATTAAACTCACCACAGTGAAACATAAAGAAAAGATCCTAAAATGTGCAAGAGAGAAACGTCAGATTACTCTCAGAGGATCTCCAATCAGACTCACAGCTGACTTCTCATCAGAAACCCTACAAGCTAGGAGGGAATGGCGAGATATAGCCCAGTTACTAAGAGAGAAAAACTGCCAGCCCAGAATATTATATCCTGCAAAGCTCTCATTTGTGAATGAAGGTGAAATAAAGACCTTTCATAGCAAACAGAAGTTGAAAGAATTTGTCGCCACTCGTCCAGCCCTGCAAAAGATGCTTAAAGATGTGTTACACACAGAAACACAGAAACACGGTCATCAATATGAAAGAAGGTAAAGGAAGGAAACCTCACAGCAAAAGATCACAGGGAATTCAAAGCATATATTAGAACTTATCTTTGGCAAATGGCAGGGCAAAGTTACCACTTATCATTAGTCACATTGAACGTGAATGGCCTAAACTGTCCAGTTAAAAGACACCGATTGGCTGATTGGCTTAAAGAACAAAACCCATCTATTTGCTGCCTACAAGAAACACATCTTTCCAACAAAGATCCATACAGACTGAAAGTGAAAGGCTGGAAAAAGATATACCATGCCAACAGAAAAGAAAAAATAGCCGGCGTAGCCATCTTAATATCGGACAACATAAACTTTACCACAAAAACTGTTAAGAGAGACAAAGAGGGACACTATATAATGATTAAGGGATCAATTCTACAGGAAGATATAACAATTATCAATGTATATGCACCTAACTACAGGGCACCGGTTTATCTAAAAGATTGGTTAAGGGACTTAAAGGGAGACTTAGACCCCAATACAATAGTACTGGGGGACTTCAATACTCCACTCTCAGAAATAGACAGATCAATAGGACAGAAGATCAACAAGGAGACAGTAGATTTAAACGACACTATAGCCCAAATGGATCTAACAGATATATACAGAACTTTCAATCCTACAGCTAAAGATTGTACATTCTTCTCAGCAGTACATGGAACCTTCTCTAGGATGTACCACATACTAGGCCATAAAGTAAGTCTCAGTAAATTCAAAAGAATTAGAATCATACCATGCAGCTTCTCAGACCATAAAGGAATGAAGTTGGAAATTAGCAACTCAGGAATCCCTAGAGCATACACAAACACATGGAGATTGAACAACATGCTCCTGAATGAACAATGGGTCATAGAAGAAATTAAAAGAGAAATCAAAAATGTTCTGGAAGTAAATGATGAAAACAGCACAACATACCAAAACTTGTGGGAAGCAGCAAAAGCAGTGTTAAGAGGAAAGTTTATATCAATAGGTGCCTACATCAAGAAATTGGAAAGGCACCAAATAGATGAGCTTTCAATTTACCTCAAGGATCTAGAAAACCTACAGCAAACCAGACTCAAATCTAGTAGGAGAAGAGAAATAATTAAAATCAGAGAAGAAATCAACAGGATTGAATCAAGAAAAACATTCCAAAAAATCAGCCAAACGAGGAGCTGGTTTTTTGAAAAAAATAAACAAAATTGACACCCCATTGGCCCAACTAACTAAAAAAAGAAAAGACCCAAATCAATAAAATCAGAGATGAAAAAGGAAACGTAACAACAGATACCACAGAAATAAAAAGAATCATCAGAAATTACTACAAGGACTTGTATGCCAGCAAACAGGGAAATCTATAACAAATGGATAGATCCTGGACACATGCAACCTACCTAAATTGAATCTGGAAGACATAGAAAACCTAAACAGACCCATAACTGAGACAGAAATTGAAACAGTCATAAAGGCCCTCCCAGCAAAGAAAAGCCCAGGACCAGATGGATTCACTGCTGAATTCTACCAGACACTTAAAGAAGAACTGACTCCAATTATTCTCAAACTATTCAGATCAACCGAAAAAGAGGGAGACCTCCCAAATTCTTTCTATGAAGCCAGCATCACCTTAATTCCTAAGCCGGAAAAAGATGCAGCATTGAAAGAGAATTACAGACCAATATCCCTGATGAACATAGATGCAAAAATCCTCAATAAAATTCTGGCCAAGAGAATGCAAAAACACATCAGAGAGATCATCCACCCAGACCAAGTGGGATTTATCCCTGGTATGCAGGGATGGTTTAATGTGCACAAAACAATCAATGTGACACACCACATTAACGGACTGCAGAAGAAAAACCATATGATTATCTCAATAGACGCCGAGAAAGCATTCGATAAAATACAACAACCGTTCATGATGAAAACTCTAAGCAAACTGGGTATGGAAGGAACATTCCTCAATACAATCAAAACAATCTATGAAAAACCCAAAGCCAACATCCTATTGAATGGGGAAAAGTTGGAAGCATTTCCACTGAGATCTGGGACCAGACAGGGATGCCCACTCTCACCACTGCTATTCAATATAGTTCTGGAGGTTCTAGCCAGAGCTATTAGGCAAGAAAAAGAAATTAAAGGGATGCAAAAGGGGAGGAAGAACTCAAACTATCCCTCTTTGCAGATGATATGATTCTTTATTTAGAGGATCCAAAGAACTCGACTAAGAGACTATTGGAACTCATAGAAGATTTTGGCAAAGTAGCAGGGTATAAAATCAATGCACAAAAATCAACAGCCTTTGTATATACAGACAATGCCATGGCTGAGGAAGAAATTCTAAGATCAATCCCATTCACAATAGCTACAAAAACAATCAAATACCTTGGAATAAACTTAACCAAGGATGTTAAAGATCTCTACGATGAGAATTACAAAACCTTAATGAAAGAAATAGAAGAGGATACCAAGAAATGGACAAATCTTCCATGCTCATGGATTGGAAGAATCAATATCATCAAAATGTCCATTCTCCCAAAAGCAATTTATAGATTCAATGCAATACCAATCAAGATACTGAAGACCTCCTTCTCAGATCTGGAAAAAATGGTGCTGAAATTTATATGGAGACACAGGAGACCTCGAATAGATAAAGCAATCTTGTACAACAAAAACAAAGCCGGAGGCATCACAATACTAGATTTCAGGACATACAACAGGGCAGTTGTAATCAAAACAGCATGGTACTAGTACAGAAACAGATGGATAGACCAATGGAACAGAATTTGAAACACCAGAAATCAATTCAAACATCTACAGCCAACTCATATTTGATCAAGGATCCAAAACCAATCCCTGGAGTAAGGACAGTCTATTCAATAAATGGTGCTGGGAAAATTGGATTTCCACATGCAGAATCATGAAGCAAGACCCCTACCTTTCACCTTACACAAAAATTCACTCAACATGGATTAAAGACTTAAATCTACAACCTGACACCATCAAATTATTAGAGAGCATTGGAAAAACCCTGCAAGATATAGGTACCAGCAATGACTTCTTGGAAAACACCCCAGAAGCACAGGCAGTCAAAGCCAAAATTAACATTTGGGATTGCATCAAATTGAGAAGTTTCTGTACTGCAAAAGAAACAGTCAGGAAAGTGAAGAGACAACCGACAGAATGGGAAAATATATTTGCAAACTATGCAACTGATAAAGGGTTGATAACCAGAATCTACAAAGAAATCAAGAAACACCACAAGATCAAAACAAACAACCCACTTAAGAGATGGGCCAAGGACCTCAATAGACAATTTTCAAAAGAGGAAATCCAAATGGCCAATAGACACATGAAAAAATGTTCAAGATCACTAGCAATCAGGGAAATGCAAATGAAAACCACAATGAGTTAGAATGGCTCACATTCAGAAATCTACCAACAGAGGATGTGGGGAAAAAGGGACACTAACCCACTGTTGGTGGGAATGCAAACTGGTCAAGCCACTATGGAAGTCAGTCTGGAGATTCCTCAGAAACCTGAATATAACCCTACCATTCAACCCAGCCACCCCACTCCTTGGAATTTACCCAAAGGAAATGAAACTGGCAAACAAAAAAGCAGTCTGCACATTAATGTTTATAGCAGCTCAATTCACAATAGCTAAGACCTGGAACCAACCCAAATGCCCATCAACAGTAGACTGGATAGAGAAATTATGGGGCATGTACTCTATAGAATACTATACAGCAGTCAAAAACAATGAAAGCCTGTTATTTGCAACAAGATGGAGGAATTTGGAAAACATAATGCTGAGTGAATTAAGCCAGTCCCAAAGGGACAAATATCATATGTTCTCCCTGATCAGTGACAACTAACAGAGCACCAAAGGGGAAACTTGTTGAAGTGAAATGGACACCATGAGAAACAGTGACTTGATCAGCTCTTGTCCTGACGGTTGATGCACAATGTAATACTTTATCCATTTTAGTATTTTTTTGTTGTTGTTCTAGTACCATTGGTTGAACTCTGTAATTAACACACAATTATTGTTAGGTGTTTAAATTTTAACTGAAAAGTGATAACTGTTAGGAATTTGGAAAACATTATGCTGAGTGAAATAAGCCAGTCCCAAAGGGACAAATACCACTTGTTCGCCTTGATAGGTGACAACTAACTGAGCACCAAAAAGGAAACCTGTTAAAGTGAAATGAACACTATGAGAAATGGTGATTTGATCAGCCCTTGCCCTGACTGTTGATGCACAGCTTGATATGTTATCCCTCTTAGTATTTTTGTTTGTTTGTTCTACTTAATACTTTTGGTTGAATACTGTAATCAATACACAATTCTTCTTAAGTGCTGAAACTTAACTGAAAAGTGATCGCTGTTAAATATAAGAGTGGGAATAAGAGAGGGAAGAGATGTGCAATTCGGGACATGCTCAAGCTGACTTACCTCAAACGGTAGAGTTAGAAACATACCAGGAGATTCCAATTCAATCCCAACGAGGTAGCATGTACCAATGCCATCTCACTAGTAACATTGATCAATTTCTTTCACAATTGATCGTAATGATAGGACTAAGAACCAAAGGGATCACATAAACAAGAATAGTGTCTGCAAATACTAGCTGATATAATCAAAAAGGGAGAGAATGATCCAACATGGGAAGTGAGATACACAGCAGACCCATAGAATGGCAAATGTCCTAAACAGCACTCTGGCCTCAGAATCAGCCCTTAAGGTATGTGGATCCGGCTGAAATGCCCATGAGAGTATTTCAGGCAGGGAAAGCCAAGACACTCTGGCAAAAAAATGACCTAAATGAAAGATCTCTGCAAGTGAGATCCCAGTGGAAAGAATGGGTCATCAAAGAAGGAGGTACCTTTCTCTGAAGGGAGGAGAGAACTTCCACTTTGACCATGGCCTTGTCTAAATATGATCAGAGTTGGTGAACTCAGGGGGCTTCCATAGCCTTGGCAGCTAATGACAAGAGCCTAGGGTGATTACTGAGGCCATAAACAAGAGTGTCAATTTGTTAAGTCAACAACAGGAGTCACTGTGCACTTACTCCTCATGTAGGATCTTTGTCCTTAGTGTGCTGTACATTGAGATTTAATGCTATAACTAGTACTCATACGGTATTTTTCACTTTATGTTTCTGTGTGGGAGCAAGATGTTGAAATCTTTACTTAATGTATGCTCAACTGATCTTCTGTATATAAAGAGAATCGAAAATGAATCTTGATGTGAATGGAAGGGGAGAGGGATTGGATAAGGGGAGGGTTGCGGGTTGGAGGGATGTTATGGTGGGGAAGCCATTGTAATCCATATTCTGTAATTTGGAAATTTATATTCATTAAATAAAAGTTAAAAAAAAACAATTTGAACTCCAAAAAAAAAAAAAAAGAAAGATTATCTGGCCATAGGAATCCTGTTGTAACATAGCAAAAGAGCCTCCAGGGAGTAAATATGGAGTTAGTATGTCCTACAACTACCAGATCTGAAATGTGGAACATGCTAGGATTTATCAGCCATTTGCAGATTCCCTTAGTAACAAATGGAGTGTGATATTTAAGGCTCTGTGTGAGTGTAGTCTGGAATCGAAAGGGAAAGTGTGATGATAGTGAGCTAAAGTAATTGAGAACATTTGACCATCTACAATTACAGAGTTTTTCAACATCTTATCCTAATAAGTCTAATAGGAATTTCTGGATTCAGGAGCAGAAGAATAGGGCTGAAAGTGCGTAAGATATTACACAGAATTCCTTAAGTATATCTTAACTTGGGGAACTATGAATATGAAAATTATATAAAGTTTAACAATCCACATAAAGATGATTAAAGGAAGAAGTCCTTGTCCTGACTTTTGAGGAACAACTTAATATTTTTCCCTTTTAGTATTTTTTTTTGTTCTAAGTAATACTATTGGTTGAACTCTTTAATTAACACACAATTATTCTTAGGTGATTAAATTTAACTGAAAAGTGATCTCTGTTAAATATAAGAGTGGGGATAAGAGAGGGAGGAGATGTACAGTTCAGCACATGCTCAATCAGACTTGCTCCAAATGGTAGAGTTAGAAACATGTGAGGGGATTCCAATTCAATCACAACAAGGTGGCATGTACCAATGCTATCTCTAGTCAAAGTGATCAGTTTCAGTTCATAATTGACCATAATGATAGGATTATGAGTCAAAGGGATCACATAAACAAGACTAGTGTCTGCTAATACTAACTGATAGAATTAAAAAGGAGAGAATGATCTAACACGGGAAGTGGGATACACAGCAGATTCATAGAATGGTAGATGTCTCAAACAGCACTCTGGCCTCAGAATCAGCTCTTAAGGCATTCAGGTCTGACTGAAGATCCCATGAGACTATTTCAGGCATGGAAAGCCAAGACACTCTGGGGGAAAAAAAAAAAAAAACCTAAATGAAAGATCTCTGCGAGTGAGATCCCAGCAGAAAGAATGGGCCATCAAAGAAGGAGGTAACTTTCCCTGAAGGGAGGAGAGAACTTCCACTTTGACTATGACCTTGTCTAAATAAGATCGGAGTTGGCAAACTCAAAAGGCTTCCATAGCTATGGCAACTCATGACAAGAGCCTCGGGTGATTACTGATGCCATAAACAAGAGTGTCAATTGTTAAATCAACAATAGGAGTCACTGTGCACCTATTCCCCATGTAGGATCTCTTTCCTTAATGTGTTGTACTATGTGAATTAATGGTATAAATATTACTCAAACGGTACTTTACACTTTGTGTTTCTATGTGTGTGCAAACTGTTGAAATCTTTACTTAGTATATACTAAATTGATCTTCTGTATATAAAGATAATTGAAATGAATCTTGATGTGAATGGTATGGGAGAGGGAGCAGGAGATGGGAGGGTTGTGGGTGGGAGGGAGGTTATGGTGGGGGGAGCCACTGTAATCCAAATGCTGTACTTTGGAAATTTATATTTATTAAATAAAAGTTTAAAAAAAGTAAAAAAAAATAAAGTTCTATAAGCCAAGAAAAAATGAAAATAGAAGTTTTCATAGGTGGGACTGAAGTGCTGGTTAGAGGGTAAATAATATAGTTTAGAAAAAAGTTAAGGCAATATGATCCAGTCCCTACAAATAGTTATATGTTATTGCCAACCTATTTAACTTTTAGTAGTATAAGGATGTAGTCTATAATTTGGTCACAGCACTATGTATAAAGACAATTACTTTGCAGTGTTACTCATTTCAATAAAAAGCAAAATTATAGAGACACTGCTAATGCCCTAGTGTATGAAAATCGTCAAACATGTTGGGATGTAGTTTATATAATTAAATTAATTTATTTAATATGTATTTGCGAAACTTTTGACAATGTTCACTTTATTTCCATTTTAAAACAGAAAGGTGGCAAACAATATTATCTCAATCTATGTTATGAAAATAAATATATGGAAGACTAGCAGATAGTTGGATAAAATGTTCAAGGGCTGGCCTCTGTCTGGTCTATAGGTTTCAGGCATTTCTAATTTTTTATAGTTATTATGCAATAATTTGAGACTAGTAAATGGGAACATATATCTTAAAAATACAGACATGTAGCTTTATTCCCCCATTCTAATCCCTTGTATTTATCTTCAGTTTAATTTCTGCGATAGATGTTGAGTTCCATGGAGTTTGAAAGATTGCCAAATCCACTAACAGTGCTAAGCACGCATTTATTTAAATATAAGCTTTATGATAAAGAATGGGGGTGAAGAGATTGTGTGTTTTCCTTAAAATGAGTGAGGAACATCTTATGAAAATGTAGAAGATGAGTTTTTGCTTAATTAATCCAAATTTACATAAAATGAGTATTCAAATAATGTGCTTCACTGTAATATTAGGTAGAATATTATTGGTTTGTGGTTATATGAGAAGGAATTCCACTGCTGCCATGAATGTGTCTATTACTAATACAATTGCTTGTCTAACTTGAACTTTAACAGAAATATAACTCAATTAAGAGAGGAACCAAACAGCTCTGTGCAATAAAAGATTTAAAAAATTTTAAATTTTAATTGCTAACTTTATTGCCCAGAAAGAAATGTAATTGACTAATGTGCTACATCCTATCAAACCTATACTTGTACTGGATCAGTTGCCAGAGATGAAAGGTTTGTTGTTGTCTAGATGTAATAACTGTCTCTAACAGGATGGGATTTGTGCAGACATCACCTTGGTCAATAGTACCCAGAGACAAAAATATTATTTCTGACTGCTGTGATCAATATTTAGGTAACCTGCATTTCCCATCATGATACTTGTCATATCAAATAGGTTCACTGCTAGCCACTGCTTCATGCCTTTTTTCCGTCTTACTTTGTGCTAAGTATTGTCTTGAAATTGTGTGAATCATTGGTCAATGTATTGTAGATTTGTTACATTTTCTGCTCTGTCCATTGTTTTATTTGCCAAGGATGTCTTCTTGGTGAAGAAAAATATAATATCCCTTTGGAGTTAAGAAAATATTATTCTGGCAAGTGGCAAATTGTAGGCAGTTATTGCATAATTTCAGAGCGAAGTGAGCAGTTATTTGCCCAGAGGGAACATGAAGTAGCCATGAAGGAAAATGACCCCATGTATCTTGAAAGAAATTAAAACGTAGATTCTGTGACAATTAGGTGCCATAGTACCATAAATCTGTCTCTTTTATTTCTTAATTTCAAGTAGAAGAGTAAAGGAAGTAAAGCATTTACAAATGAAGGTGTTAAAATCTAAATCCTATCACTAAAGCAGCTACTGTCATATACTCACAAATAACCTGTTATAACATCTAAAATGTTGCATCAAGAAAGTACAAATTATTTTCAGACACAATCATTAGAAAAAGTAGCATTAATAGTGCAAAGAAGGCAATGGCAGGGCCATCTATTTGTAGAGGTTTCAGGCTATCTATCTATATATACATAGGATATTTTTCTTCCCTTGTGGTAATAAAAAAGTCAAAACAGGCAATTTCCTAGACAAGTAAATGAGTACGTATAATGGATTGTGACATTTTAAAAATATAAATGAACACACAGAGTGTCCCGTTTCCTAGTAGTATGATCTTAACACACGTGAATTCTGTCAAAAGAGAGAATAAACAAAAATAACATCAGAGATACAAATATAAGAACACTTAAATATTGCTCATTGCACAACCAGCATGTCTAGGCCGAAGGTATACATTATATACCTGCCTGTTTTTTGCAAGAACAGATTGCAGATGTAAGAGGCAGAATATCTCTGAGAAGATAATTTCCACATATAATGCACCTTATCGTTTTCTATCGCTTCGCTACTCCTTCATGTTCATTTTATTGATTCTTTTAAATCAAATTTATCTGCTTTCATTTAACCATGCATCCAGTCTTATTGGTATTTCGTACTATTCAGCTTTTCATGGATTCCTGAGTTCTGTTCAACTTGCTCTTATTTTTATAAATGAAACAACGAAAGCCCCAACTAAGTCTCTGAGGCATTTCCTCAGGTAGATAAAGAAGTTGATAAATTGTCTTGAATGTAAATTAAGAGTCACACAAAGAGAAAGGAGGATGCATTTCTACACCTTTTATATCCTACACAGTGCCCATGGCTTAGCACATTCACAGATTTCAAACATCTGATAATAAGACTGGATGCCTGTATATAGAACGTAGCCTCCAGAGTGGGGAGAGGCACAGACTAGAGGCTATTTGTCCACATGCAGTCCTTACACCATCCATCTATTGAAAAGAGGAAGGCACCAAGGCAAATATCAGGCTGCTTATCCCTATGTCACTGCAAAGAGAAATGAATATGTTTCTGATAGAGGCCCTGCCCCCCCCCCCCCCCCCCGCCAGGGTAGGGGAGGTGTGAGCACTTTGACTTGTGGCTGGGAAGCAGTTGAGACAAGTTTCTTGGTGTATGGGATATCCTGCTCTTGTATCCTCACAGTAAAATCAATTTAGGTGAATGATGGGAAAGACCCACGAAAGCCTTGGTTGAACATCTTTCTGTGTCCCCACCACTTGTAAACAGTCAGGAGCCCTCAAAATGAAGACAAGTCTCACTGTTCTTGACCACACACGTCTGGGCTTTCAAGCTGAGAAGTTGCTTGCAAGTAGTTTCAGTGTCTTAGCACAAGCCTTTTCCCAACTCCATCCCTCCTTTGTGTTTCACACTCCACTTTTTTCAAATTAGACTTCTCTCTGTTCTCCAGACATGCTGCGTGATTTTACACCCCCAGGCTCTGCTTAAGCTTCTCTCTGTCCTGCCCACGTAGCTGTCTAATTTCTCCCCTTTCTTCAAATCTTCCTCCCTGAAGCCTTTCTTAATCTGCTACTCAGAAAGGATCTCTTTCTCTTAAGCCACTGTGGCACTACTCAGGGCATTTTACAACCTGATACCTATGATCGAATTCTGAGGGTATGTCCTATCGCCGGAACAAGACTACCAGCAAACTGGGGAGAGCAGGATCAACAGCTGTATCACCTTCCTGAGTTCCTGAGTACCAATGGTCCATTCACTCAGTTCTTCCACACAATTTTTTTTTTTTTCTGCCTCTGCCTGTCTCTCTTCTGGTCTGTCTTTATCTCTGTCTCTACCCTTCCGTCCCTCCCCCCACAGGAATTTGATTCAAACCTCACACAGGCTGCAACTCAGTTCTCCCTGATTTCAACCCTTTGCCCGAGATAGCCGTAATTATCAAGAGGAGACTCCAACTGCCAGTCCTGTATTTCCTTGGTTATAGAGGTGTGTGTGTGTGTGTGCGCGCGCGCGCGTACACAAGGGTGTGTGCATGTGTGTCAATGTCATAGGCACTTTGGCCACTCCTGATGTCAGGCTGAAAATGTGCAGGCTTTGTAAAGAGGCTATCTGGCACAGACAGCATCCGTTTAACCATCTTCTGTGATTGTGTGTGTATGTGTGCATTTCTCGATCCTCTAGGAAAATGATGAAATGTTCAAAAAAAAAAAAAAACCTAGTCATTTGTCTTTCACGCCTACAAATGTGTTGTTGTCACCGTTTCTTGCAAAAAGCTAACTGTGAGCTTACTTAAGCACACTTGGTGTGCCCCAGAACCAGGGAAGGGTGTCTTGGCAAAGCAACTTCCTAGATATTGTCTGCTGTAGAATCAACAGGGAGACGAGGTCCTTGGATGTGGGGTGGCGAGGGGGCCGAAACGACAGGGACAGAGGTCGAGAGGGGCTTTTCCCGCCCCTGCCTTTCTTCCAATAGCCTCATCCCAGGGGGCAAATGAGTGCCTCTGGAGTGTAACTGCCCTGCCTGAGGGGACAAATCCCAGACGCCATCTCCCCTAGTCAAGGGACTCACAGCTACTCCCAGCCCCTGCCCTCCCCTCCCGGAAGGCAAGGAGGCGCTCATTGCAGCACCGAATCCCGGGCAGGGGCTGGATTCCGAGCCCTCCAGTATTTGGACCCCATTCTATTTCCGAGTCCCCGCCCCGGTCAGGAGAAACAAAACGAAACAAAACACGTCTTCTTTGGAAGCATGACCAAGTGTCCCCTGCGCCCCCAAGGGCCAGAACGCAAGTGCAGCGCACTGCACCGACGGCTTCCCGGGCAGTACCTCCCAGGCGGCGCCGCTCGCTGGGGCCCTGGCCGAGGCTGAGCGCGGGGGACCCGGGGCAGAGCCGCGGAGAGGGGGCGCCCAGGGGCTTCGCGGTCCTCCAAGGACGCAGCAGGGCCAGGGCCCCTTCCCGGCTCAGACCCCTCGAGGCGCCTGCTCTCGGCCGCACTGGGGTGAAAGAAACGCTGTGCAGCCCTCGCCTCCCTGCTGGCGCTCGAGGAGCGGGCGGCGCTGCCCTGCAGGACAGCCGCGTCCCCCGGGTCGGACGGCGTGGGGGTGGCCGGCGTGCGAAGGGGCCGGCCTCCGAGGGTGCCGGTCTGTCCCAGCCTGGAGTCGCGCGAGGGCCCGAGAGATATGCCCCCAGCCCCCAGCCTCGCCCCTGGAAGAACCGGAGGCGCGGTATCCCCCGCCCGGCCCGCGGATGCCCCGCTGCCGCTGCGCCCGGGCGCGCGTGGACAGTAGGAGCCGGCAGGCGCCCGCAACAGCAGCAGCAGCGGCGGCGGCAGCGGTAGATTCCGCTTCCCCAAAGTGGCCCTCAGCGGCGAGGGAGCTCAGCGCTGCTCCCCCGCCCGCCTCAGCCCGGGCTGGGGAGGGCAGGGGGGAGGGGACGTCCCTCAGCGTGCAGAGGGCTGACGGGTTTGGCACGGACCATCACCTCACGGAGGAGCCCGTCCCAGCCCGCTCTGTCTAGCTCGAGGCATCGGGGCCCGAACCCGCGACTTCGAGCTCCACTGCGGACGAATCCCGGGGCCGCGCGCCTCACGGAGAAGCGGCGGCCGTGTGGCGCGGAGGGATACGCCTCGGCCGCGCCTCCCCTCCGCGCCCCCGCCCCCGCCTCCCTCCCCGCCCGGCTCTGCTGCCGCCTCGGCGGCCGCTGGTGCTGCTTCTGCCGCCGCCGCCGCCGCCGCCGCCGCCGCTGCCTGGATATAGTGCGGCAAGGCGCGGAGCTTGCAGTCACTTTGCGAGGAGCGCGCGTGCTGCGGGCGGCTGGGGCACCCCGGGAGCGGCGGCGGCTCTGGCTGAGGCGGCCGTGGCAGCGGAAGGTTCTCTCTCCACAGGGCTGGACTTGCTAACTTTGGAACTGTCCACCAGTGTCACGTCCTGAACATGAGCCTCCTCCTCGCCTTCTACCTGCTCGGGTTGCTTGTCAGTAGCGGGCAAGGTAGGAGTGTGGTGCTTTATCGCCTTTACTTTCCCTCCCCCTTCCACCCAACCGAGAGAGGCGAAGAGGGGAGCTCGGGGCAGCAGGAGAGGCAGGCACTAAAGTTACGGTGATTGCTGCTGCTGGTGCTGCTGTGATTCTTTGCTCTTTTCTTTGGAGCTGGAATGGTATCTGTTTTTGCTGAGACCCTCACATAAGAGAAGAGAAAAATACAGAATTGGAGATGGGCATCAGTGGGCAGGAGAGCGAGGCGAAACTGCTGCTTTAGCTGGGATTGTGGCTCTCTCTGTTCTTTCTCCAAAAAACCGGATGCGTGTGTGCGTGTATATTAACAGTTAAATATCTGAGGTTGCGGGAGGAAAGGGCACGATGGTGTTTTACAGAAGCGGTGGAAACTATCAGCGTTAAACTCGCCTGTCAAATATCGCTGTGTGTGCAAGGGATTCGATTCTTAGAGACTCTTCCTCCCCTTTCCTAAGACCCCGATTTCTGGCTGTGAAGTGAATGGTGCTGGCTTATTTCTGTTGGGAACTACGAGAGGGGCCATGGATGGTGTGTGTAAGACAGCAAACGGATAAAACTAGGGATGTGTTGCAGTCATTCATTCTGACCCTCCACCCCCACACCCATTTTAATACTCTGAGGTCGAAGAATTATATAGCATCAAATTGGAATTAAACCTGTATAGGATTTTTTGGGGGGTGGAGAAGTGTTGGGAGCTATTATCTCTACATATGTATATATATATATATATATATATATATTTAATAGCCTAGTGGAATAACCTGATAGAGAATTTGTGGACGCTCCTTCTGTTTATCTGTAGAAGGAGACAGGAATTTATTTTGCTCGTTCAAATGGTATATGTTCATATAAAATATATTTACAGTAAATGCAAGCATTTTCAACTGTCCGGACAAGTTTGGACATTTAATTGGGGGAAACAAAATGCTGAAACATCCATTAGTGAAAGTCTTTACAGAAAAGAGCACTAATTTTGTGAAGTGTGTAATTGCACAGATTGTTATATTAGGGTGCCATGAACGTGGTTTTTTTTTTTTTTTTTTGAGAAAATAATAAATTACAAGACAAGTTAAAATATTCCGACCGTATTCAATTCTAAGCATTTTGTTCTCGTCTGTGGTGTTCGTGGAGTCCAGCAGGGGGTGGTAGAACTCCATTTTAAGCCCGGAAAAATGTGTTTCTGCTCTTCCCCACTCTGAGTCCTTCTATCATTCTTCAGCAGGGCTTGACATTCTGGATGTGAAGCCTTCCTTTCTCTGCCCTGCTCCTCCCCAATGCTATAGTGTTAGTGACTGATGAAACACGATTAGATGCAGATTTTATGTGCAGAAATCAGAAGGCACATGCTAGATTTTGCTCTAGTTTGTGAAATATCTTGGTAAAATGCTGCTTATTTTCCCATAACATAGAGTATGCAATATTTCAGTCTTAGCAAAATTGCAGATATGTTCATCTGGAGGCAATATCAGCTCCATCGGTTGATTCAATCACTCCTACAGCAAAGATCAACATACACTTATGCCCTGCAGATAGGCTGATTTAATTTTTTGAGATTGTGTTTAACTGTTCATTTATAATGTAGACAGGCTTCTCTGAATACTAAGAGTCCTAGACAATTGAAGCTCAATACAACTGCAATTAAATAGGTGTGGTGGATAGCATGGAGAAAGGTGGGGGCATAAGAAGAAGCAAGTTTATGCAGATTTATGATTGCACTATGAGTAGTCTGCAGGAGAAAAATGTCTCAGTTGTGCAGTCTGAATTTATCATACCCAACACTAAGTGCGTTGGAATTTGGGGATACAGAGAAATCTAGGAATTTTTAAATGTCTAGATCTAAATAGAACACATAGGAACCCATATTAGTCTATATATGCAGCGTGTATTTGAAATTATGACCCAACTAATTTGTAATTTAGAATACAAGGGAGTTGAAAAGAGAGACTCTGAGCCTGCAACATGCCTGAAGGGGAGCCCATATTCATTGCAAAGAAACAGGTTTAAGGAGAGCTTCACCGTAAAGAGTGTCGCTATCTAGTACAATTTCAAAATGCGTGGCACCCTCAGACGCGTAGATGTGTATCAGAGGGACCCAGCTTTTGTGAAAGCAGCATGTATACTTCTGTGCTATGTGTCCTAATGAAGCCAGAGATGCTTAGAAATAGATGTTCTCGTCCAATTCCTCTTTGCTAGTGTTTTGTTCTCTAATTAAGGATGCAGCAGCAAGTATCAGGCATACCACTGGGAGCTGTTTTAAAAAAATGGACCTACTGTAACTCATAATTTTGTTTATTCTTTGGTAAATGGGGCCATGGAAAAGCTGCCAGTCTGTGATCCCTGGGCTAGCCTTAGAAATACTAAAATCCCAGCTTGCTGATTTATGTTTCCAACAATATACTTGCGGGGGATTTTATGAAGCATGATTGAAGCTATTGCTTTGGAAAGTGGTGTGCAGTTAGACTGGGGGAAGGCAATGATGATGTATTCCCTTTTAAGTAGTCAAAACGTTTTGAACCACAGTGGTTGAATAGGAAAAAATGACATTCACAGTGAAAAACTAACTTAAGTGGATGCCAAGATAATAATTAGCTAATGAGGCCTAATAGTTCTACTTCCAACTTTCAACACAGTGTGATTGTTCTGCTGTGGTGAGAGCCCCTCCTTTTATTTTGTAGCTATGATGTTGTTTTCAAATTCTCTCATGTCCAGTGCAAGGTTAATATCTAATGAAGTAAGATTGGGATGTGATTGTCAAGTCTGGATTTAATGTCAGTGGAAGGGAAATCTGTAATTTTGTAACTTTTGCAATTATTTTTTCTTTGTATTCAAAAGTTGGTCATAGTCTCTGTCATAAATCTCAAATGCTAACCTGAGTGTCTGATGAATAGTGAGTATACTTTTTGAATTTCTGACGCTTTCCTGGAATATTTTAATGCTTAAAATCATTTTATTCTTTTAATATTTGCCCAAGTATGATTAATAAACTTCTGTTACCTGATGCTCATACATATGAAATAAAAGCACTGCTGTGTTAAACCATAAGGTGAAAACAGTGCCATTCATCTGCTTGGCAATCTATTACATAGAACGCATTACTTAAGCCAAAATCATAGATGAGGGGGAGTGAATTGCCCAATTAATTAGTTAAACCAAGCATCTGCTTACTGTTACTCTTACTGGTGAAGTGCTAGTAAGTCATTGTTCACTGGAGAAATGTACCTTCTGAAAATAGAGGACAGGTGTGTGGGTGTCTACCAGTTTCAGGTCCACAGGAGAGATCGCTACAAACTCTTCTTCTGTCTAGGCTGATGCACAGTTAGTTACAGCCTCTCTTAGATCCTTTTTCTATCTACACTGCCCTTGTTCTTTGATGCTGGTTTCTTTGTGTAAGGTCTCTATTGAATCAGCTGTGTAGTCATTTGCACTTAGAGAAGATAGGCGGTGTAAATTAACATCGTCATTGTCAGTGAATAACCCAGAGGATATCCTTCCCTGCTCTATGTCAAAAGAGCTAAGCAGAGCATTTTTGCACTTCAGTTTCCAATGCTGAATCGGAGCCCACAGAGCAGGAAAGAAGTTGGTGGGTCCCCAGTGTCTGATGAGTCTTTTCAATGACGCAGGGGGCTAATGTTCTCCCGGAGGCATTAGCCTAGTAGAGAAGGAATTAATGAAAGAAAAGAACCTCAGTCAGTGCAAAAAGAAAGTGAAACTTCATGTAGTTTTGTAAATAAAATGGGCTTCTTTCAAAAGAGCTAGGACTGAGAAATGAGCTACAGAGATTGAGGCTAGTAACCAAGCTGAACAGTGTAATTTGTTTTTGCCTGTTTTCTTGTGCTGAAGCAGTGCAAATACAAACGGCATCGACAATCAGAAGGCTCTGGAACTAGTCCTGCTGCTTTCTCTGGCTTTTGACATTTGGGAAATCATTTTAACTCATCTGTTTTCAGGGTCATCTCTCATAGCAATGGACATGGAGGGCATGAAGAAAAATGATTAATAAGTGGTAGAATGAGTCTCTAGTGCTTTATCTTTTTGATCCAAAATACAATTAGGCCTCTGGGTGTTGGTGTATGCAACATCAATTTGATAATTTTAACATTCATTTGAAGAGAATATGATTGTTTTTGAAGTTTATTTACCTAAGTTCTAAATTCCTTGTGTGCTTTATACTATCCTAGTTATATTAAGGATAGACCTATTTAAAAGATTGTCAATTTGTTTTAATTTTCCAAATTGCAAGATATGAGATGCAATCAGTGCTTTTATTAAATGTAATATTACTGCACTTCATAGAGTTCAGCTTTCTTTAATTATTCAGCAAATAAAAGTGCTTCTCTATGACACTCTCTTAAACATTTTAATAACTTTTAACAATTTGCAGTTATAATAAGGCTAATCCCAAATAACTATCAATGCAGTTCCTAGTTTGACAAGTTCATGTATGCCACTAACAATTCATCAAACACCAGAAGACATTTTAGAAAGCCATGACGTAATGGAACAGGCTTGGCTAAATTTAAATAATAAAGAGGGATGGTTGGAAAACCTGAGACTGTTTTCCAAGCACAGAATTCACAGAATGAGATTTTTGAGGAATTTCAGATCAAAGGATCAAAGTTTTCTTGATTCTGTCTTATTTGTTAAAACCAAAAGGGAAAAGGAAAATGCACGGAGTCATGAAACCTCTGGACTCCTAAGAGTCTCTTGTCCTTGAAGAAACAACTTAGATGCTTAGAACCACTGTTGTTCATTTGAAAAAAAAAAAAATTATCTGGCTGGTTGGGCGAGATGTTCATTGATGAGGAGCGCTTGCAATAATAGATATGTATGGGTACCTTGTTAACCTTGTTAAATGTCCAACATACTATGGCAAGTAATGTTGGTATTTTTAGATGTATGCATATAGATAGATTTGTCTAAGCCTTAAGAACTTCTTGTTTATTCATTTTTTAAAATCGTTATAAGTTGCTCTTTCAAAAAATATTGAGATGGTAGAGATTATCTAGCTCATTGATAAGTGACTCATTTATCATTTACTCATTTATCTAACAGTTACTCACACCCACTGGGTTCCAGACACTTCATTAGACAGCATTATTAGAGTTTCATTGGTTGTGTGATGAACAACTCCAGGGGGCACCATTTACAGCAGTGATGGAACAAGTATTCATTACCACAGTTTGCCAGTAGATGGTAGTAAAAGGTCTCGGGTATTGGGTTGCTTTTTTGCATCAGGAATCCTATTTAGAGGCCAACATCAGGCTCCTTTATGGCAGAACAGATGGTAAGGATAGGCACACAGTTACAACATGGGACTTTACTAAAGAGCAAGCAGAAGAGTAAAATGGATCATAGCTAGAGCTCTGGTCTTCAAAAACTCTTAATTAAGTTCTCTTAACAATACTTTTACATAGATTTTAAAAATTAACATATCTTTAGCTCAAGAAACATTCAAATTCTGAGTCATTTCCTCAGCTAATCAATTAACAAATGCTAAGGCCTTACATTGAGTGTAATAGCAGAAACATGTAACAGTGTAAATCACTTGTCTACACTACTTCTGATGATTTTATAACTAATGATCAGTAACGATCCGGAAGACTATCAGCTTTGTTTTATTGATGAAGAAATTCAGGTACAGAGCAACTGTTACCTGACTTGTCTGTTCCAACTGCAGTTTCTAGTTATCTGGAATTAGGAGTAGATTGTCTAACTTCTGGTTCAATGCCTTTTTAAAAAATTGATATATTTTTCACATGCACATGGGAAGAGATGGTATTTGGTTGATATCTGAAGTTTAGAAAACAAAAATACAATTTTCAAAAATCAAATAAGCAGGTGGGAGATCAATAAACTGTTCAACAAAATGGGTAAATTGTCTGAGTCTTTAGGAGTGTAGTGCTTGAAATGATGCAACATTTATTGAGTGTTTACTAACTGTTGGGCTTTGTTGTTAACACACACTTAATCATTATTTTATTATTATCCTCTCCATTCCCAAGAAGGAGATGAGGCATAGGACGTTAAAGTAACTATGAGTTTGCGCTGTTAGGAAGCAGAGTTTGAGCAAGAAACACATGCGAAGTCTGTTCTTATAACCAGGATACCACCTTACCACTTCCTGAAGCAGAGAGAGATTCAGTTTGATGAGTGTTAAGTGGAGAAAATAATACAAAGGAAAAAAAGTTATGGGTGAACAAATTGCAGGAAAGGAGGAAAGTATTCAGAGAATAGAAATAATCTAGGTTAATAAATCCAGTTTAAGGATCGATTAAATAGTTTAGATTCATTAAACAGTTTCAACAGGTGAGTCTTTGGACTTTAACATGGAACTATTGCTGGGAATGGGAGGTAGAGTGACCTGAGGCCAAACTGAGTCTAACTATTGTGTGAAATTTTGGAAACAAATATTTGGGCAGAAAAAGTGTGAACCAAGTTTGATTTGTTTTGAAGACTTCTGCCATGAGGAAATTGAAAAGGGAGTGAGTGGATGGGCTGGCTCATGTTTCTATGGAAAAACTAATGCATCTTACAACAAATTCAGTTAGGGAAATAGGTAAGAATGTGGCACCTGAAGCGTAAATCCTCTTTGACAGAAACAATGGTTTTGTTTTAACGTGAATTGGGTAAAATAAATATGGAAAATCATTTATTTTTGACTATTTAAAATAATAACTTATTAAATTTGTATGTAAAAATTATGATATCCATGTTGACATCTACATGTAAATGTCATTAATAAATTTGAAAATGCAAACTTTTGATTTTTTTGTCATTTTTTTTCCAGAATTACTTCTCCACTTTCATTTGCCATCTGGTTGTATCTTATTTGTTCAAAACTCATCTAGAGTTTTGGGTAAAATTTCAGAAGTATGTATATAATATTTGCTTTTAACATTTTTCATTTAAATGTCTCTGCTTTTCCCATAGTTTAGAAAAATTATTACTAATTCCTAGTAGATTAAACCAAATTAAATTAAGTTAATACAAAATAAGAACTAAACTAAAAACTCAAAGAAAACAAAATGATTTTTGGTTTTGCCTGTAGAATTGAAAAATTTTCTAATGATAAACATGGGAAGAAAATGTAACTAGTATTTTTGAATCCCTATTGTATGCCAGGGAATTTTGCTGAGAATTTTAACTGATTATCTCACTTATACTGTTAAAATCACCTTTCAGAGATGATGTTTCCAATATTTAGAGTGACTATTTTCCTTGAACATTTATGTATTTTCTATAGAATGACACCAACATTTATAGCCAAAGAAAATAAAATACCGTTGAAATGTAGTCCAGGCTTTTCTGCTATTGTGTATTTCTTTGATGCACTTTACTTTTACCATTGGCAAATAGGGGAATGATGTGCTATAATGTAGTAATTATGTGGATACATAGATGATTTGCTCAGCTCATTGATTCAAAAATGATCAAAAGCAAGCTTTCCCACTATTAAACAATAAACTTTAGCAACCTATGAAGACATAAAGGACAATGTGAAAAATCAATGTAAGTGCCTTCTGTTAGTAAAAGTATTAGCTTGTTCTTTGGCTTTAAGAAAATCTTGATGTCTAGTATAATTTTTGTCCTCTGTGATAATGTTTGTTTGCTTTGCCGGTTTTAGTTTTTGAAGACTACACATGTATCCTAGTTTTCATTTCAGTGTGAATGTCCTGCAGACTGGTCATCTTGAAAGATTCAAAGGCAAGGTAAAAATAGCAATGGAGACTTAAGTATGCTAGCATATTAATTGAGATTGTTATGGTAAGGAGCAGGCATTTGTTCAAATGGTGAAGAAGCTGCTTGGAATGCCTACATTTGATAATGGAATACCTGGGTTTCAGTCCTGACTGCTACAGACTCTAGTTTCCTGGTGATGCACACCTTGAGAGGTAGCAGTCATGACTCAAGAACTTGAGCTTCTGTCACCTCTAAGGGAGATTCAGGTTGAGTTGTTGGCTTCCTGGCTTTTGCCTGGCCACATCTCTGCTTTGGTGGGCATTTGGGGAGGGAATCAGTGGATGGGAGATTCTCACCCTTTCTTGTCTCTCTCTGTCAATCTTTCTGTCTCTGTGTATCTCAATCTCTCTCTTTCTATGCTTCTCAAATAAATTAAAATACAAAAAATTTAAAATAGATTGTTGTGCTTTTTGTTAGAGCTTGGTTACAAATTTTTGCAGGCTTTGAATGGTGTTCATCTCAATTGTGTCTTTTTTCACAAGCTACGGTGTTTTCCACTATACAAATTTTCAGACACCAGTCTTATTAAGGGATAAAGATGGTGTTATAGCATAAATGCATGTTTCTATTTATAAAGTAAACTGATACAATATGGCAAATGCCTATATTTTAATATAAATCGATCCCCATATAAGAAAATTAGCACACTTATACTTTGTTCTAAATAGTGATGAGAGGGCTTGTGCACATTTTTTCTCTGCTTGTAATTTGGCCATTCTCAATGAGTTTTCACATACCTCTAGTATCAGGCTTTCTGATAATTTACATATTTATTGTCTCACTTAATTTCTCTCTGATTATTATTCTCTAACAATCACATATATTGGACATATTGCCCAAGCAGAGCAATTGCATGTTTATATTCTAGCAGTGATTTCATGTCATACATGAGAGCAATGTTGAGCACAGCTTATGTGAAGGTTAAAATACAAAATGATGTGTATGCCTTATACTTTGTTAAAAACCCATCTGTGATATTTGCATCCTTTTGATTTTTTAATTTATTTAATGGATAAATCACTTAAAACTTTTCAGTAGCAACTGAAATTAGGCACATTGCAATCCTGTTCATACTATTTTTTATAGAATAACAGGCTTCACCTATGTTTTCTATAAATTATGTACTGAAAAGTCAGATAAAACCTTTGAATTATTAAAGAATTAAAGGTATGTTATAAAATTTAATGTTTAAAGTGTGCTGTATATATGCACCATGGGGCAATGTAGTTGATAAAATATGATTATAATCAACTTTAATTTACGTTTCTCATGCCCCACAATTATCCTTAAAGTTAAAAGTTATTTCCAATCTAGAATACATGAAAATGTACCAGTAAATGGTAAAATTATTTGCTCATGAAGAAATACTTTAAAAATGAGAGAGCTAGAACTTTTATATTTTATTCCAAGTATGTAACATTTTCCTATTATAATGTCTCTGGTTTTATTTAAACTTTTCTTTTATTTATATCTATGAAAAATTACCAGAAAGTCATTTCTTGGTGTAGTATGTACTTCATATCACAGTGTGTTTCAGAGTTTATTTTGGGGTGTGCTTATAGAATATATTAATTTGAATTAGAGGTCTAACTTTAATTTGAATTATTTGGGAGTTCCTGACAAAACAGTTAATACTGTTTGCCTTTTATCCATTTGCACAACGCTGTTCTCGCAGCCTCATTGATGGTTACTATGCACACTAAACACTTTAAGGCAACTTCAGAGTTTCCCAGACTTGGACCCTATGTGTGCACAGCCTGGGTCTTTTAATACCTTCCTGTTTTTCTTTCTCTGGACAATCCCTACATGTGTTACTATTCTTCCACACTTAGATTGAACTGTACATAGCTTTCATTCCTTCAACAAATATACATATATATATATATATATTTAACATACTTTTAAACATACTGTTATATGTAATATCTATATAAATTATACTGGTCATTATTCCAGTCATTGCAGAGCAAGTCGATGATGATACTATACTCTAATTCTTTGTGTAAACCTGGTGAGAACAAGAAATTATTTCTGTGCTGGCTTCCCACTGAATACAGTGCCCTTCATCAGACAGTGCCCAGTAGTTTATTTCTGGAACACAGTGAATGCTTAGCAAGTATATGCTGAATGAATATTTAAATATTACCTTACAGAAGTAAGCACAAACAAACGATTATTTGAAAACATATGTTCTCAACTTTGGATAATGATTTGGTTTGTTGGGAATAAATATTTTGTTTACAACATTGTCTTGCATGTGGCAGACTTTTGATAAATACATGAATGTCTCTAAAGTAATAAGATTAAGAGTGATTAGTTCATTCATGAGGAACAGGAAAGATGCCTGGCCTTGTCCCTAATCTTATCTACTCATTGAAAGTTAATTAAGCGAAGAAGAAAGCACACTGTATTTTTCTATAAGATTTGTTCTTTTACATTCTTATTTGGGGCATAGGAGATGGTTTTATTGTTGAGAATTTAGAAGTCTTCAAAATATGTTTATGTGTATATGTATAAATGAAGTGGACTTAATATGCTAATGATGATATAATTAACCAGATTGGTTGCTGTCAATAGTAAATGTCTGATACATCAATAGAGCAAGTATTTGAAGACCTCAAGATAATCTCAAGTGGTTACTAAAAAGTGGGTTATTCATTCAAACTTTATTGGAAACCAATACTAAACTTTATAGTAACAGAAAAAATTTTAATATTATTTTCATTGGCACTTAGATTTTGTCTCTCTAAAAAACTAGCTTCCATTTAACCTCAAATATCCTTTGTTTGTAGCCATGTTTTTTTCTTTTTCATGATTTTCAGAATGGTGTTCTCTCGGTCCCCAGTAGTAAAAGCATTTAAGTTAATTTAACTGAATACATTTTCTCGTACTCCAGAATATCTTATCACCTATTTATTTGTCTGCTTTCCACTCACTCACTAATGTTACCATTATGGTGTATGCACTTTTAGCTTGAAACACAGTTTACAATTAAATATACTGCTATTACCTCTGATTTATCCATTTTACTTTCATTTTGCCCCCTCAGATTTTATCTAATTTATGATCACCTTAATTGGTTATCTAGATGAGCCATTCTGTATCACAGCCCCCTCATCAGCCCCATGCTAATGCATTCTGCCTCTGTGGGGATTGCAGGTAGTCTGCAATTTAAAAACAAGTCAATGTAGGTTATTGAATGACATTAAGTCATCTTCTGTGCATTTTGAAAACCTCAAACATACCCAGACTGGATATGAAATGTTCAAACTTTTGTAGTCTCATGTTCTTAAAATAATGCTTCTTAGTACAGAATTCTGAAATGTTACGCAATATCCTAAGTTGCTAATGTATTTTCTCTTCGAAGTCCCTGTTTCATTTCTATTATAATGAAAGGTTTTATTAAAAATACCTTCCTTCCTACACTATGCATTAACACAGTGATTATTTGATGAACAGTGACTTCTTTAAGCAAAATGCATCTCTCTCTTGCTAGGGAAATCAAATGATTTAACTACTAACTATGGTGGGAATGGGGACTTTTGTATTAGTCAACTTTCACTTGATTCTTCCTGCTCTGCAGCCTCTCACCCCAATATTTTTACCTCATTTTAATTTCCACATGTTAGGACCAGCACTGTGACATAGTAGGCTAAGCCTCTGCCTGTTGTGCTGGAATCGCATATGAGCACTGGCCCCTGGACTAGCTGCTCCTCTTTCTCCCTCCCTCCCTCCCTCCCTCCCTCTTTCTTTCTTTCTTTCTTTCTTTCTTTCTTTCTTTCTTTCTTTCTTTCTTTCTTTCTTTCTTTCTTTCTTTCTCTCGCTCTCTTTCTCTCGCTCTCTTTCTCTCTTTTTAAAGAATTATTTTATTTATTTGAAAGAGGAGCTACAGAGAGTAGAGACAGAGAGAGAGAGGTCTTCTATTCCGCTGGTTCACTCCTCAAATGACCACACGGCCAGAGCTGAGCTGATCTGAAGCCAGGAGCCAGAAGCTTCTTCTGAGTCTCCCACGTGGGTGCAAGGGCCCAAGGACTTGGGCCATCTGCCACTGCTTTTCCAGGCCATAGCAGAGAGCTGGATCAGAAGTGGAGTAGCCTCTCAAACCGACGCCCATATTTGCTGGTGCTGCAATCTGGGGTTTTAACCCGCTGCACCACAGTGCCGGCCCCCTAGCTACTCCTTTTTTGATCCAGCTCTCTGCTTATTGCCTGAGAAAGCAGTGGAAGATGACCTAAGTGCTTGGGCCCCTGCACCTACGTGGGAAACCCAAAATAAGCTCCTGGCTCCTGGCTCCCGGCTTCAGATCAGCCTAACTCCAGTTTGTGGCCATTTGGAGAGTGAACCAGTAGATGGAAGACCTCTCTCTATGTCTCTCTGTGTCTATAACTCTACCTCTCAAATAAACAAATCAAATTTTTTAAAAAATCCATGTATTTCAGGTGATGTCTGTAGATGTGAATTTGGATGGAGAAGATAATTTCAATGTTTTCAAAGTATAAAGTATTGTTTATGAATTATGATTTCAAAACACATTTTAGTCTCCAACTAGAAATTCATGCAGAGAGCTGAGGTTGAATGAAAGTACAGAGTAAATACTCATAGTAAGAATCAATCAAAATGGTTTGTTTCTGGGAGGGAAATTCACCAGCCAATGAATGAAACGAGAATGAGAAGGGAACCTGGGTAGTTTTGCCTGATGTCAATAGAGCTTGTTTAAAATCCCTCATAGTCTTATACATTCAAGAGGAGAAGGAGATGTCTGACGATACAATACATGGAATGGTTGCAGGAAACTTTCACCCTAAATGAACAATGCCTATTTTTAAGCACTCGATGAGTTAATAGAACGAAAGAAGAAAGCCATCAGTCACTCTACAGGGTGTTTTCATAATGGTAACTTACTTGTTTAACACCAAACATATATGGAAGTTGTGACTATTTTTACATATGAACTGAATTTTTTCAAGATTTATTTGTATTTATTTGAGAGACAGAATTATAGAGAGAGTTAGACACACACACACACACACACACACATCTTCCATCCACTGGTTCACTCCCCAAATGGCCACAATGGCTAGAGCTGAGCTGAGCTGATCCGAAGTCAGAAACCAGGAGCTTCTTCCAGATCTCCCATGCGGGTGCAGGGGCCCAAGCCTTTGTGCCATCTTCTACTGTTTTCCCAGGCCATAGCAGAGAACTGGATAGGAGAAGCAGCCAGGACTAGAACTGGCGCCGAAATGGGATGTCAATGCCTCAGGCCAGGGTTTTAATCTGCTGTGCCACAGCGCCAGTCCCATGAACTGAATTTTATAAAACATGGGCAACATCTAATTAAGTGAAGGACATGAGATACAAACTCAGGAATAATTTGTACTAAATATATATTTATTCCTGTGAGTAAAAATGGCATGGGATTAATGAGGGGAGAAAGCAGGCACAAAGAATAACTCTAGTTTCAGTTTTGTTTTTTTTTTTCCAATTCTTTCTAGTCATTTACTTTATTCCTCAGCCCCATAAACACACAGTTGGGGCATGCATTGTGGTGCAGCAGATTAAGCTGCTACTAAGTACCTGCTTCCACCTCTGTTTTCCATTCAGCCTCCTGTTAATTCAAACCCTGGAAAGCAGCAGGTGATAACTCAAGTACTTGGGTCCCTGCCACACACATTGAAGATCTCCATGGAGTTCCTGGCACCTGGTTTCAGCCTGTCCCAGTTTGGCTGGGACATTATGGGGTGTTTAGGAAGTAAACCAGTGGATGGAAGATTTTTTTCTCTCTCTCTCTTTATTTCTTTCTTGTAACTAGCTTAAATAAAGGTATAATTGGCATACAAAATTATATATATTTACTGTGAAAAAATCAATGTTTTACTAGATGAATAGGTTGTGAAATTAAGTCAAGCTAACTAACATACCCTTCTCCTCACTTACTTTTGGTATTGTTATGGTAAGAATGTTTACTACCTAATCTTTTCACAGTTTTCAAGTATACAACATATTTTTATTAGCTATAACCATGCTATGTGGTAAATCTCCAAAATCCATTCATCTTATCTAACTGAAACTTCGTATTTTTAGCCAAAGTTTCTTCATTTTCCCACATCCAGTCCTTAGGAAATAGCATTGTGTGATTTTGAGGTTTTTAGATTGTACATATACATATAAGTAAATTCTTAAAGTACATGTCTTTTTGTGCGTGGCTTATTTTTTACAACATTATGTCCTCTAGTTTCACCAACCTTCTTGCATATGACAAAACGTCCTTCTTTTAATGGCTGAATAGTAATTGTGCATGTGTGTTGAGAGGGGAGTATCTTTACACACATTTTATCTTTGACATAATGATTTCATTTCCTTCAGCTATATACCCAAACATGAGATTACTGGTTCAGATGACTCCAAAACACAGAAAACAAAAACAAGAATAGACAAATGAGATTATTGAAAACCCTTTTCACAACAAAGAAATATTTTCAACAAAATGAAGAGACCACTTATGGATTGGGAGAAAGTACTTACCAACTATACCTTTGATAAGGGGGTACTTTCTAAAATAGAAAAGGAACTCAAACAACTCAATTTCCAGAAAACAAATAACCCAATATAAACATGGGGAAAGGAACAGAATAGATATTTTCTAAAAGAAGGATACAAATAGCCATAAGTTATATGAAAACATATTCATTGTTTATAATCATCAAGGAAATGCAAATTAGACATCACAATGATATATCACCTCACACCTGTTTGAATGACAGTTATCAAAAACAGAGATGATAAAAAGTATTGTTGAGAATATATAAAAATGGAATCCTTGTGTGCCATTTGGAGGAGGGGACATAAATTCGTATAGCCATAATGGAAAACAGTACAGACTTGAAAAACATTAAAACTGGAACTATTGTGTCGTCTTATCATTTCTTTTAAATAACCAAAATTCCAGATCAGTGACTACCAATTAGTCAATTGGTAAATCTTTTATTAATTTAAGAGATTAAGGAGCATATAGAACCAGTAAGATTTAGTGGAAAGAGGCTGGGGTTCAGAGCGTTTGCAAGGTAAGGAAGCTTGATTGTTAAGGTTGGTATAATTCATAAAGGAGTATATGTAGTATTAATATTTAAATATAAGTTGTATTTCAGATGGCTTCTCTTATTGTGAAACACTAATTATTAATAATTTAGTAAGTCATAAGTTTGTGTCTGACTTACTGAATGCTTTTATAATGAAACTACATTTAGTTTAGGATGCTTTTGGGGACATGGAAGAGATGAAAAAATTCAAAATGCCTTAAAATTAAAATCTTTTGTAGCGCATGAGAGGCCACCTGGAGGCAGATTTGGATTTCAGGTTTCTAACTATGGCTTTGGCTTTTTTACCTTGATTTCATGGACAAATCTTGGATTCAGCAGCTCTGTGTGTCTCATTCATATGCAATACTCTCCGATGTTAGGAAAGTAATACATATTTCGCTTAACTTTCTTTGAAGGAAAATTCCCCATTAGTCATCTAGCAGGCTAATTGTTTTATATCAACACTCCTAAAGCAGTCACTGGGAAGGAGGATGAAATTGAAATGATTTCTTTTAATTCATCAACCCCATCCTGTTGCTGACTGGGAGGTCTGCCACCCTGGAAGCTCTGAATTGACCAGTTGAGTTTAGAGTCCACCTAGTAAGGAAGAATGAAAGAGGGAGAGGTATGTGAATTAGGCAGTCAAGTATGTCTGCCACAGAACACTGGAAAGGCCTTTTTAGCAGAGAATGTAACAATGTCAAAAGGCAACATTTGTGAAGTAGTAATAGTGTCCCAGTTTTCTGTGTTTTGCTTGTGTTATCTCATATAAGCCTCTAAATTTACATGTGAGGCTGATTCTGCTTTATAGATGAGGAAGAGGATTTGAAAAGATGAAACAACTTGCCAAAGTCATAAAGCTGCACAGTGGCAAAGGTGGGAATTTGAACACAGACTGCCTGGATGAAATTTTGTTCTCCCAGGCAGGCCAAAATACAAGGAAGCCATTAACCTCATGTGCAGTTGTGTTTTTGTTAGAGCAGTAGTAGTCATGTAAGGATACATACTTTATGTGCAGGCCGTTTTTATGCTTGAGTTTTTCAATATCTAATCCAATGTATTTTTCAATTTGACAACTAAGGTAATTAAGGGATATGGAGGTAAAGTGATTTATCTGAGGTCATATAGCTATGAAATGGACAAAGTGAAATTTGAATGCAGGGTTGGTTTGACTCTTGGCAGATCTGAGTGCCTTCCATGATACAATGGGTGAGGACTTCACTCAATGTTTGGCAATGAGAGGAACATCAATTTGGAATAAGCCAAGTTGTAACAATGTGAGTAGACAACTTAAAAAAGGCTAAACTTTTAAATGATATTTGTGCATATTTTTATACTAGACAGGAGAATAATGTTCTCAGATTTAGAGAGGCTAAGGAAAAATATTAATTTGATTTCTGGAAGAGTTGGATAAAAAATAGAAATGGGGCTAGGGTCTCCTTTGGAAGGATAAATCTAAAAGGAAATAAGGAATATTAGTTTGAGACTGATTATTGAGACAGGTTAAATACAGAAATGTAGGTGATAATGCCAACTCACTCATCAGAGTTTCATTCTACACCAAGGTGTCAGCAGTACCAATTTATTACCTCCACATGATTTCTTCCAGAAAGTACATAGTGAGTTGGAAGGAAGTATAATACAAAATCAAGTATTGAGGCTCTTGGCATATGAAACCCTGTGCATGCTTTGTAATTTCTCTTTCTTAGATCCCTTTGTTCTTGTGTCAGGTGCTCTCATCAGCATTATGTTCACAAATGGAAAAAATGTAAATTTTTATGTAAAATGTATACTTCTGTGTGTAGGTGTATATGTAGAGGTGTGTATGTGTGATTATGTGAAAGATATCAAAACGATCAGGGAAAATGAAATTAAACAATAAGTTTATTTTGGGGGCTGGTACTGTGGTACAGCAGGTTAAAACCCTGGCCTGAAGCGCTAGAGCATCCTATAGGGCGCCGGTTCTAGACCCGGCTGCTCCTCTTCAGATCCAGCTCTCTGCTATGGCCTGGGATAGTAGTAGAGGATGGCCCGAGTCCTTGGGCCCCTGCACCCATGTGGGAGACTCAGAGGAAGCTCCTGGCTCCAGGCTTCGGTTCAGCGCAGCTCCAGCTGTTGTGGCCATCTGGGGAGTGAACTAGCAGATGGAAGACTTATCTGTCTCTACCTCTCTCTCTGTAACTCTGTCTTTCAAATAAATAAAATAAATCTTTTAAAAATAAGTTTATTTTGGTACAAAATGCATAGTGCTTTTATGAAAGCATACATTTTCTGTGAGCTTTTTGAAGACCCCTTATACATAAATATAAGTGTTTGTGTGTATATATATACATTATAGTATGTATTTCATCATGACATTCAGTGCTGTATCAAAATATCTGTTATGTTTGTTGCGTTATTATTGTTAGTACTGAAGTTCTTGAATATTGCAAATGATTTTCTCCTTGCTTATTTTTGCCTTTAAGAAAATATTCTCCTTGATAAAACATTGGACTTAGTATTCATGCTTGTGTAACTGAAGGTTAATTCACCAGTGTTTAATTTCTCAAGGCTATAAAACAATATCTGTTGTCTTTTCTATGACACAAAAGGAACAACTAAAGATTTCTTTCACCTTATTTTATAAAATAAACTACCAGCATACAAATATTCATAATTGATGTTTTCCATCAAAACATATTCAGTGAATACAGATAAAATCAGCATTTAGAGCATGACATTTTGGTTCCAGCTCAGAGACTATAACTGAACTGCCTGCACAAGCTTCAATTCTTTATTTCATTTTCTCCATTTTATGACTGAAGATCTGAAGGTTGCTAAGTTTCTGGAAGTATTATACCCTCCTTTACATTGCGCTGCACAACTGATTTGTAGTATTTCCTGGTACAAAGTTGCTTGCAAGTTGTTCAGCATATTTGTAATATCACAATAAGTGTTGAATCATAAAACTGTAGATGCAAACTCTCCTGTATCTCAGTGGTTGATTGCTGTGTACCTGTGGAGGATTACATGCTTCTATTTCTGATGACAGAGAACAAATTCATTTGTGTCAAGAGATTTTGTGAAATACATTGATTCTTTTTCCTATATATTTCCTATATATTCAGGACAATTAAGCTACTGAGTACAATTAATTGCATCAAAATAAGGGTTTTCAAATTCGATGGTTTCCATGAGATTTTTCATTTGGTTAGTTTATGGTGTCAGGAAATAAAATGAAATCTGGAAAAGAAATTTCCTTTTTCTGAAGCCATATTGAGTGATCTCATTTAAACACATTTCTTTCATTTTCCTTAACTTTATGCTTTGGGGATACCAGTGAAATTTGTTTCTAAGGTGTTCAGAATTCACATCACGTGGCTGTTCATTGAAGCATCCTGGCTGAATGGTTGGAATCTAAATGGATTTGTGTCAGTGCATGGCAGTTCCAGACATTGAGGCCAATAGTTGCTTAATGCTGGGGTGAAGCAGTTTCCCATGCACAAGATGAAGGTGGCTTCCTGTGAAGAAATTTTGATCCTGTGGCCCAAAGAATTATCTCCAGCAAATACCTCAGTGTCTGTATTTTATTTGCAGTTTTCTTTTGTGTTCAGAGAAGCCTAAATCTCTATGCCTAAATTTCTAAATAGCTTTTTTTTTCATTCCTTTTTTCCTTGAAAGCAAAATTTTTGGTAGTTATTGTTATAACTTTTGTTCACAATTATACATAACCCTTTGAGTCTTCAAAATACTCTTCTGTGCCAGGCCGGCCTGAGGTTAAGAGTAGTCAGTAGTCTGCCAGATTTGCATTCCAATTCCCACTTGCTTGACATGAGATCTTGAGCAAATGATTGAGTTTTTAAGTTACTGAAGTCTTTTCTTCTGAAGGAATATTCCTCAATATTCACATTTGTAAAATGAGGATAATAATCATGCCCGTAACATCATAGGTGCCCAGTTATTGTTAGTTCTCTTCATTAATATTATTCTAGAGCCAAGTTATAATCACCTTTTTTTGATAATTTATTTACCAAACTTCCTTTCAAGATTTTCAAAGAGAATTCAAGCCTTTGAAAATCATGGAGCATGGATCACATAGGGTGGAAAGTATCACTATGTTCCTAAATCTGTATATATGAAATACATGAAATTTCTTCACCTTAAGTAAAACAAAAAAATGCTCACCTAAAACTCCACTCTGTGCTAAGAGCAGGTGGCCTCTGCTAAGTTTGTCATTTGGGGACTTTGTTGTATCTAGGTATTCTCTGTTGACCATCATGGTTTAAATCTTCATAGCTCAGTAGAATGTGGAATTGAGGGTTATTCCACTGTTTCTTACTAGGCCAACTGAAAACTGTCCAAATCCTGCATCAAGGAGTTAGGTGATTTTTCTCAACAATGTGCCCCATTTCATACCAGGGCTGTGTTCCACTCTCAAGGACTCCCCACCTCCTCTCTTCACCTGGCTTAGAGTGTTGTCTGGATTCTGGTTGAAGTATATTCCTACGTTTTTTCTCCATGTTTGTCTGAAGTGTAAATCTTAATTCTGCCTGGACTTTTGGCAATATCTATTACAGGTATATTGTACAATCTATGATGACAGCAGTAGCCGTGGTTTTATAATAGTGAATCAGGGGCCGACGTCGTGGCTCACTTGGTTAATCCTCTGCCTGCAGCACCGGCATCTCATAAGGGTGCCGGGTTCCAGTCCCGGTTGCTCCTCTTCCAGTACAGCTCTCTGCTGTGGCCTGGAAGGACAGTGGAGAATGGCCCAAGTGCTTGGATCCTGCACCCGCATGGGAGACCAGAAGAAGCATTTGGCTCCTGGCTTTGGATCATCGTAGCTTGGCCGTAGCAGCCATTTGGGGAGTGAACCAACAAAAGGAAGACCTTTCTCTCTGTCTCTCTCTCTCTCTCTCTCACTGTCTAACTCTATCTGTCAAATAAAAAAAAAAAAATAGTGAATCAGACTCCACCTTAGCTTTCACCAACTCTGGTTGTGTGGTGGTCTCCTGCATAGTCTGTAATATTGGTTTCCCTGGTTTCAGCTTCAGTGATTCTTGCAGATGGCTCAATAACAATGTTTTAATTATTTGAGAGGAGAGATATCATGAGAGACAGATGCACAAACACACACAAAGAGAGAGAGAAAGAGAGAGAGAGAGGGAGAGAGAGGGCTTTTGTCTGCTAGTCCACTCCCCCAAAGGCCTGGAATGGCTAGGCCTCTACATGACCAAGCTAGATGCTAGGAACTCAATCCAGGTACTCCTTATGGGTGGCAGGAACCCATTTACTTAAGCCATCACTGTTGACTCCTAGGGTCTGTAGTCAGGAGCTGGAGCTGGGACTGGAATCCAAGTACTATGATGTAGGACACAAAGACTTTTTTTTTTTTTTTTTTTTTGACAGGCAGAGTTAGTGTGAGAGAGAGACAGAGAGAAAGGTCTTTCTTCCATTGGTTCACTGCCCAAATGGCCTGCTAAGGCCAGCGCTGCGCTGATCTGAAGCCAGGAGCCAGGTGCTTCCTCCTGGTCTCCCATGCAGGTGCAGGGCCCAAGCACTTGGGCCATCCTCCACTGCCTTCCCGGGACCACAGCAGAGAGCTGGACTGGAAGAGAAGCAACCGGAACAGAACCGGTGCCCCAACCTGAACTAGAACCCTGAGTGCCGGCGCCACAGGTGGAGGATTAGCCTAGTGAGCCATGGCGCCGGCCAACAAAGACTTTGAACCATCAGGATAAGCTCTTGACCCCTCAGTAACAATTGATTCTCCTAGCAGTATATTTATTTATTTTATAAAGGAATTATAAGATCCTTTTTAAATCTCTTTCACGTTGCAGGAGATCCAATAAAGACTTCGAGAGGCTGGCAACTTAAGGAGTTCAGTGTCCCAAAAGACTTATAATCTTTGTACCGTACTATTGCCAATCAATCTAATGCAATATTCTTGCTTGCACCTGGAGAACAATGACATAGTTTATTTTTCTCTCTGTTTAGTCAGTTGTGGTTAGTGGTAAAGATTTTAAGGAACAGGGGAACTGGGTGGGCTGGCTAGTTATATTCTGTGTTTCACCAAGAATTACAACATAAGAAAAGGAAAGGCAGAGTTCTGCATGGCACTGTCAGTCACCTGTTTTCCTCCTTTCCATCAAATGGTTGTATTCTTCTTTATTTAGGAAATGAGAAACTGGTCAGACAATTGCATTTATATTCTTTTTCTTTGCATCATTTTTAAAATAAACTCCGTTGTTCTGATTATTTAAAAAATATTCATTTTTATTTGAAAGGCAGACAGAGACAGAGATCTTCCACAAGCTGGTTCAAATGTCCAGAACAGCTTGGAGTAGGTGAAACCAAAGACAGGAGCCCAGAACTCAACCTAGTTCTCTCATACTGGTGACAGAGACCCAAGTACTTAAGCAATTACTAATTGCCTCCTAAGATGCACATTAGCAGAAAGGTTGAATTGGCAGCGGGGCTGGGATATGAACCCATGGCTCAGATATGTCGACACCCCAAGTGGATCTTTAACTCCTATGCCAAAAGCCCAACCTTGAGTCATTTGTTGTTCTATTTAAAGTGATACATTAGGAAAACATTCCTTTCTTTCAAATATTGGATGTTGACTTTAAAAACCTATCACATGTGAATGGAAGGGGAGAGGGAGTGGGAAAGGGGAGGGTTGCGGGTGGGAGGGACATTATGGGGGGGAAGCCATTGTAATCCATAAGCTGTACTTTGGAAATTTATATTCATTAAATGAAAGTTTTAAAAAAATAAATAAAACTGGGAGTGTGGAGACTGTAAAAAAATATTTGAAGAGAGCTCTACAACACTTGGAGGGAAAGCTGCATAAAACTTAGATGCCTATTAACTGGAGAATGGTTTCAATATGGTATATGTATGCTATAGAATATCATTATGTAGTTATTATTATTATTAGTTAAGTTGGGTCTCAATATAGATATATGCATGTTATGTTACTATTAGATTAAAATGAAAAGAAATTGATGAATTTACACAGTATGGTATCATTTTTGTAGAAAGCAAAAATATGTATGCATGGATAAGTTAGTGTATGTGGGTGTAAGCATGAAGAAAGGTCTCCAAAGTTGCACATCAAGTGAAATGACAATAGAGGGTGATAACATTTTCATTATATACATTGGTATTGCTTCATGAGTTACAACCCATATGAATTACTTTGACTTATGACATAATATAATAAATAGGATTTTAAAGGAAAAAAAAAACCTATCACTGGAGACTCCCATTCTGCCATGCTGTATTTAAAAATACTGTCTGAAAACCCATGGTGATGACTTCTTGGCTCTTAACTTTTGCAGTTCCCACAGGGTGGAAAGCCAGGAGGAACAAGCTTTAGAGACTCTTGAGGCTGATAAAGACTCAATGTTTAGACTTGTAAGTAAGGAATGAGAATAAAGGAGAGAAAGCATAATAGTAATCATTATGTGTACAGAAAGTAGGATTAATCTGAACTCCCCCACTTGAAAGTCCAGTGTAATTTTCTAGAGGGATCCTTTTAAACCTTTCGTGAACTAACAGTTCTCTCCATAATAAGTTCTCTCCACTCATTTTTATTTATTGTATAAAACCAACACATACCCCTAATCCATTTTTGAAACTTTTCCAGTAGTCACTTTTCTGATCTTAGAGTCCAGTAGAGGGGGCCAGCGTTGTGGCATAGTGGGCAACAGCCATCTGGGGAGTGAGGAGTAGCCAGCTGATGGAAGACTTCTCTCTGTCTCTTTCACTGTGTAACTCTGCCTTTTAAATATATAAAATAAATATTTAATTTTTTTAAATCCACTAGAATAGTTAGTGATGCTCATGTTGTCAAGTAACTCATATTAAAATAAATTTGTTGCATAAATAATTTCACTTAGGTAATGCGAAGAGCTCAATGGACAGCATCTTTCAGGCTGTCTTTTGAAACGATTGAAACCCCTTTAATAGTATCACTTCATATAGTCATCACTGGAAAGAGTTTAAAGCTTGGGAATCTGTATGTACTTACAGTGTAAATCACTCACATACATGCATAAATGAATACCAGATAAGTGTCTATGTATATATGCATCTACATGCATATCACAAATAGATGAACATTGTTATTTAATGTTTTTTGTGTATGTGTTTTAGATACTTCAGTGATATTGGTGTTTTTATCTTAAAACAATTTAAAGTGAAGTGTAATAAAGAAAAGCTCACAAATATATCTTTGAGGACATTTGCTTTTACTTCACTCACCCATTCTTATTTGTCAAAACGTTGCTTTATGCAGCCATTGAACCCTATGTGTAATAAAAAGATGGATAAACACTGGATCCTTTTCTCAAGGGATTTACTGCCTAGGATCAGTAATAATGCACTTATTCCCAATGCAAAAATACAAAGAATATGTGATATTTCCACATAAGTGACAGAATGTAATATTGGCCTGTGAATGCTATTTGATTGTATGGGTGTGCACAAAGTGCTGAGAATTTGATTGAGGTAGCAGAGTGAATATGAGGCTTTGACTCAGGAAGAACTAGAAAATCAATCAGTTTTGTTCACCACCTACAGTGTATCAGCTCTTTCTGATAACCATTATGGCTGGGGCCAGACACCATGCTTTTCCAATGCAGCTCTCCCCTGGAGCAAGGAAGATAGTTGAGCTTTATGTTTTTCAAGATAACTTAGGGGGAAAAAACCCATTGGGTATTAAAATATTTAGTAATAATACAAAGATTTTGGAAACTATTTTTAAATATTTTAATCTTTCAAATGAAAAGATAAAATCCCTTAAAGAAATAGTGATTTGTTTAATTACTTAGTGCTAGCAAGTACCATGTCTTTGTCTTAAATCAACTTTTTTCAACTTGAGAAGAGAAAAAAATGATTGGTATCAGGAAAAAGAAATTAAGACAAAATTTCATATTATCTTAAAGGAATTATTTAAATGTACCTGATTATTGCTTCCACTATTCTATATAAATACCTTTTGTGATGTTTTCTAAGGAAAAATAAAAAATTAAAAACAAGTGTTGTTTTAAAATACTATTTTATCTCTTCTGTATCAGTGTCATATTGAGGGATACTCTAAGATACTGAGTATCTATTTCTTTAATATTTTGTATTTAATTGAGAGAATTCAGTTTCTAACTTTTTAGACACTGAAACCCCTGTTATTAAAGTCTTTGCTAGCATCTGCAGTTAGCATATTAATTTTACATGAAATCAAAGCAGTGTATTTTATTTCTTAGTGATTTATTCTATTGTGTAAATGTTCATTTTCTCACAGAGTAGAGATTTTTTTTTTTTTTTTTTTTTGACAGGCAGAGTTAGACAGTGAGAGAGAGAGAGAGAGAGAGAGAGAAAGGTCTTCCTTCCATTGGTTCATTGCTCAAATGGCCACTATGGCCAGCACGCTGCATCAATCCAAAGCCAGGAGCCAGGTGCTTCCTCCAGGTCTCCCATGCGGGTGCAGGGCCCAAGCCCTTGGGCCATCCTCCACTGCCTTCCCGGGCCACAGTAGAGAGCTGGACTGGAAGAGGAGCAACCGGGACAGAATTGGCGCCCCAACCGGGACAAGAACCCAGAGTACCGGCGCCAACAGGCGGAGGATTAGCCTAGTGAGCCGAGTCCCACGTCGAGTAGAGATATTTTTAAAGAAAAATTAATGGAAACAACTTACACTACTCTGTGCAAAAAATGAGATTTGGAGATAATAACCTTATTTCCAAAGTATATTTCAAAGTATATGTGATATTTTGACTGAAAATTATTGAGTTAATTGATAATGTTTTGGGGCAATGATGAGAAAATAGAGTTAAAGAATTGTCAGTAGATTTATTGAGTTGTGAATGATAACCAAAGTCAGGTGAAAAATAATTTAAGCTTTATTCTATGTAGAGGTATTTAGAAGGTTAAAGTGAAGTAAGTTTGATGAACCTGTTGAGAACCTGAGTAATACTGGTGTTACATGATATAGCAATGGTGATAAACGGAGGGACTGACATGAAATTTGGCAAGAGTGAGTCTGGCTATCTTCTAATATTAACATAATATTGACAAATAAAATAGAATTAACAAATAGAATAGTTATCTGCAGGTAGCTAAGATTTATTTGAGAAACGACAGAGATTAGAAAAGAAGATGTAAAAGTGTTTTAAAGTTTCAATTTGAATGCTCAGAAATGAAAATTTTCTGGGAGCAAAGAATATTTAAGGTCATCCTTAGCAAAATTTATTTGAACATTCCAAATGCATTATCTTTTCAGTTTGCCATGTAGTTTCTAAATCCCTAAGACATTCCATCCTAGGATGTGATTTGCTCTGTTTCACTGTATTTGGCTCCTGTGATAATTGCCTGTGAACAAATTTTGAAGAGAAAATATCTATATTTTTATTTCACAATGTTTTAAATCCTACAGAAGGTTTTTAACTATTACAGCTTTAGCTTTCTCATTTAAAAAAATCTGATTCTTTAATTGACTATAGGTAGTCTAGAGTATTACTTTATATTTTACATTCCTAGATTTATTTATGTATTTATTCATTTAGAAACGCGTTTGGAGAAGCAACTGCTCAGCAGTCATTATTATAAGCATTGTGATATAAATTAGATTCATAGACATGAATGACCTCAAGCAGCTTGAAGATTCTTTCAGAGAAGCTACGTAAGCAGATGGTTTGAATACAGTATTCTAAATATAACCAAGCTCATAGGTGGAAATACTTTGTAAGCATGAAATAATATTGACATATCATTTTATTATGCTATTTGACTAGTCTGCTTTCAATTAATGGTGATTTCTTCAATCATGAGATAAGATAATGCAGCTTCATTTCAAGTTTTCTTTATCTCAAAAAGAGACCTATGAATAGTGAGTTCCCATATAGGGAGTTCCCATAACAGATACTGAGAATGAACGTCTTGAACTCTCTACACTGCCTTTTAATTAATAAGAGAAAACAAAATGTGTTTTATATTTTTTTCTTAATCTGGTTATTTCAATAATTTTACTAAATGAACATAAATTCAGAATAAGTATATAAAAATTACTTACAGTGCCTTTTTTTTCTGGAATTACCTTTATTCCTTAAATCTTAAGACTGAACAAGGGCATTGCTGATATAGTTCTTAAATTCCTTGGCTTATATATTCCTCATATTCGTTTTTCATGTGTGTTAAGTTTGTTTGGCTTGTTTCTTGTTAGAAATGATGCAAGTCTCTCCATTTTAATCATCTTGTTATTGAATAAATAATGTTACAATCATAATCTGATTCAAAAATTTATGTTGTGTGAAACATATTTACTTAAAAGATTCTTTAATGAGGCCTGACCAGCTTTTGAGAGAAAATCTAACACAGTGATTTCCATTTCACAAAATTGATGTTCAGTCTAAATGATTCCGGGTCATATTTCAGGTCATTTTGTTATTTTTGTTGTACTTAATCGTCCCAGCATCTCTTCACAATTGCCAGAAAACTTTGGTGTGCAGCCTGCATGTAATCAGGGACAGGCAACTGCAGCATAGGCAACCTTAACTGAATTAAAATGAGACAGTGCAACAAAACATGCAAAGTTAAACAAGATAAAAATGCTGAACTAGTACACAAAATACCCAGAGTCTTCTATTTTCTGCAATATATGACACTTTTATGATTTACCTCTAATATGTGAGTATTGCTGTATGAAAATCAGCATTTTTGTATGAATCTACCTATTCTACTTAACATTCTATTAGAGTATAAGGAAATAAACGAGTGTGTGTGTGTGTGTGTGTGTGTGTTGGGAGTGTGTGTTTCATATTATGAAATTTTAAAAAATATGTAAATAACCATTGTATGTATATAATGAAGGTTTTTTATAAATGTGGTTATTTAAAACTACTTTTAATATTAAAATTCAGTTTGGAAGAAATTACTTTTGGGAGTAATCATTTGAATAAAAATACAGCTTTTTTGGCTATCTATAAATGTGGGACTTTGAGCTATAGCAAAATGAGCAAAATGTTTTAGTTCATGTATCAAGGTTGTGTTATAACTCCTAAGCAGAAACTCACATCTCTGATTTAAAATTTTTTTCTATAAACTGTTCATTGGAAATACAAGCTTTTAAACAAATATTTACACTGTTCTTCCTTCTATTTGACATCAGACCCTGCCCATACCTTAACTGTTTCACTTTTCAGATGAAATCTGTGACAGGGGCCAAGGTGTACTTTGACTTAATCACAAGCCTTTAATACAATTCAGAGGACAATAGATTCTTTCTGATGTAAAATTCTTGGTTGTCATGTTGCTAGTGCTCTGTTTGTGACTAGAATTCAAAGTAGTTTTAATCCATACATCCTTTTTCCTCTGCTGGGATGCCTGCCAAATCTATGTCTTGATTAACTTTTGAAGTTGTCAGTGTGAGACAAATGTAGAGGCCACAGAATTTAGGACAGTGTATTTGTGGATAATATATATTTAACAGTAATGTTAGCTTTCAGAATTAGAAAATAAATAATTATCTTCATAAACAAAATATTTGCTAACCAATATATTTCTTGTCTTAAGCTACATTATTATTTAAATGTAAATCTTTCATGAATTTTATGTAAATTTGATATAATTCAAAAAGTTAGATGTTTCAGATCATACTACATTATTAATTATGGTATTCCAAAATCTCAAACTGCCTCTATTACCCCTGTGGGAGACCCAGATATAGCCCCTGGCTCCTGGGTTCCACCTGGCCCAGCACTGGCCATTGTAGCTATGTAAGGAGTGAACCAGTGATGGAAGATCTTACTCTCTCTCTCTCTCTCTGTCAAATAAATAAGTAAATCTTAAAGTGTGAATGTAATATAAATGAGCAAATTGACATTTAGAGATTTGATTATTGTTTTCAGTCCTGTCTCTACTGTTGAGGAACAGTGTTTCGTTTTGTGTTCTTGCTATTTTTTTTCTTGCTAAGAAAGAATAAGAAAGGAAGGAGTTGAAAGGGTGGGAGCACTGGTGGAAGAGAGAGTAGGATGGGAAGTAACACTATGTTCCTAAATCTGTATGTATGAAGCATGTGAAATTTGTTCACCTTATATAAATAAAAATATTAAAAATTTTATGGCCAGAAATTCATCACAGTATTCTTAATTGATAAATATCAACATGTTTTTGAATTTTACAATATAAGATAATGTTAAGAACTAAAATGAATAGAGATAGTTTGTTGTTTTCAATGTTTCATTTTCTGTAGAATGAGAAAACTTCTATATTAAAAAATCCTTAACTCTAGCATTTTAATATTTTTAAAATAATCCTTGTTACCTTTTAATTTCCTAATAATCTTGGAGGTAATAGAACTGAGATTTTTTTTAAAGAGGTAGAGTTACAGACAGTGAGAAGGAGAGACAGAGAGAAAGGTCTTCCATCCACTGGTTCACTCCCCAAATGGCTGCAAAAACTGGAACTGGGCTGATCCATAGCCAGGAGCCAGGATCTTCTCCTGGGTCTCCTACGAGGGTGCAGGGGCCCAAGCACTTGGGCCATCTTCTACTGCTTTCCCAGGCCATAGCAGAGAGCTGGATTGGAAGAGGAACTACTGGGACTAGAACCAGCACTCATACGGAATGCAGACCCCACAGGCTGAGGATTAACCTACTGCACCACAGCATCAGCTCCCTAGAACTGAGATAGTAAAAACTTCTCTGTAAATAACTACCTGTGTTGAGGCCTGGTAACTAACATGTATTATTAATTTTACTATTTATTTTTAATGCCATTTGTTTTTAAATTGGCTATTGTATATTGACTAGTTTTATAACCTGCTATAATAAATAATTTTAGTGACTAGGCAGGGTATTACTTTTTTAAGATTTATTTATTTTATTTGAAATGCTGAGTTACAGAGAAAATGAGAGACAGAGAGGTCTTCCATTTGCTGTTTTACTCCCCAAAGGCCCATGATTGCCAGGGCCGAATCAGCTAAAGTCAGGGGCCTGGTACTGCATCCAGGTCTCCTACATGGGTGACAGGGTCAAAAGTACTAGGACCAGCTTATGCTGCTTTCTGCAGGACATTAACAGAGAGTTGAAGTGTAGCAATTGGGGCCGGGGGGCTGGTGCCGCGGCTCACTAGGCTAATCCTCCGCCTTGCGGCGCCAGCACACCGGGTTCTAGTCCCGGTCTGGGCCTTGGATTCTGTCTCGGTTGCCCCTCTTCCAGGCCAGCTCTCTGCTGTGGCCAGGGAGTGCAGTGGAGGATGGCCCAAGTGCTTGGGCCCTGCACCCCATGGGAGACCAGGATAAGTACCTGGCTCCTGCCATCAGATCAGCGTGGTGCGCCGGCCGCAGCGCGCTGGCCACGGCGGCCATTGGAGGGTGAACCAACGGCAAAGGAAGACCTTTCTCTCTGTCTCTCTCTCTCTCTCTGTCCACTCTGCCTGTCAAAAAAAAAAGTGTAGCAGTTGGAACTTGAACTCAGCACTCATATGGGAAGTCTATGCCACAGGCAATGGCTTAATCCACTGGACCACAAGGGCTGGCTCCTGCAGAGTAGTAATTTTAATAAATAAAATGCCATCAACTGAGAAATGGAGAGTTTTAGTAAACTTCTCCAAGTCACACAACTTATGGTAATAGAGCTTTGTATATACCTGGTTCACTGGACTCTTGCTCTAGAGTAGTTGTGTCCAACATCTCCCAAGAGTATGAAAGAAAGATTAATGAGACATTGGCCTTCCAATTTTACTACCTGGTCAGGTTTATTTATGTCCTATGGTAACTGTTGATAAATAGTTGTTTGCTGGTGTAATCTAGACCATCTTGATTTTGGAAGAGACAGTCTTCCAAAAGACAATGATGGCCATTGGATTTGCCAGGTTTACTAGAGCTATTTTTACCATTCTAAGGCAAAAATTTTCCAAGTTAATAGGTAATTTTTTAAAAGATTTATTTATTTATTTGAAAGATAGAGTTAACAGAGAGAGACAAGGAGAGACAGAGAGTTCTTTCATCTACTGGTTCACCTCCCAAATAGCCACAAGAGCCAGGACTAGGCCAGGCTGAAGCCAGGAGCCAGGAGCTTCCTCCAGATCTCTCATGTGGGTGCAGGTGCACAAGCACCTGGACCATCCTCTGCTGTTTTCCCAGGCTCACCAGCAGGGAGCTGGATCTGAAGTAGAGCAGCTGGTACTAGAACTGGTGCCCATATGGAATGCCAACACTGCATGCCAGAGCTTTAACCTGCTGACCCACAGCGCTGGCACCTAATACATCATTTTTACCCTGAAATTTATTAAATGAAGATTTCTTTCTCTCTCTCTTACTCTCTTACTCTATCTTTCTCTCTCTCTGTCTTCCCTCTCTCACATGCACAATTTCTTTATTTTCACAAATACAGCTCAAATTTATATTCTTTTAATGATTTGGGAAGATTTTATTTTGTTTTGCTTGTAATTCTCATGCAAAAATGTTATATAGACCATACTTCATAGAGGAATACTAAGGCGAGAATGATGGTTTAATAGACTTTAATGTTCATTTGATATACTTTAATGCAGTCAAAGATTGTCAGTTCCTGTTTTTGGTCTATGCAATGGTGAACATGCAGATACAGGGAAAATGACCGTTGGTGATACTTTACATTGCTTTGTTTAAAGAAATGTTTCATCTTGAGTAACTCCGTTAATTATTTTTTCTTAGCAAGTGCTATCCAACTCATGGTTGCATGCTATACTGTGACATTATGGGAATGGAAAAAACCTAGAGCAGATAAAATATTTTATTTACTTTTAATAAGTAGATAAAATTACACCTCATATCTCTTTAGGCCTGATATGTAAAATGACTATTTAAAAAGTTAAAGTTTGCCATGAAATTTGAATTTTGTTGTAGGCCAATAAGTTCTCTGATTTTTTTCTTCTATAAAACCACTGGCATTAGTTTGAAAATTATAGGGTGGCTGCACATTAGCACAGGCAAATATTAGTGTAATTGCCAGAAGCACTGTCAGCAAAGTCATACTAATGTGTATAGTATGTCAATTTGAAAAGAAAAGTATGTGTGACTGCAGTAAATCAATGTAAATCTCAAGATTTTATATCTACATTCTTCATTTCCCTTAGTTTGGATTAGCTTGTAATGCTTTCCTTTCAGAAGGATAATAATTACGGTGCATTATGAAACTAGAAGAAAATGTTATTTCAAGTATCAATTTACCCAAACAATAGAATGATCTGAAACACAATTATCACCTTAGTTCATAAGGTAAATTAATGGTTATATGTAGCTAGGAATAAGCTCATCAGTACTCTAGCGTGAACTTAATCCTACTGTTTCACAAAATATATTTAGAAATGTATCAATAAACCTTGGCAAAATGCTGTTCTGGCTTTTTTTTTCTTTTCCTGGTATCAATTTTAAATTTCTAATACTATAGAGTATCTGTTATTTTATAAAAAGTCATAATATGTACCACATTGCTTTAAGACACATTAGTAATAGTTAAGTGACACACAATGGTATATTTGTATCTTTCCTACATGTGGAATGAAATGGTTTATAAAATATAACCTCACCAGTAGTAGTACATGTTCACCTGATATATTGTATGTTTTTATTCTACTAAAAGCTAGTAAACTAGTTATGAAATTCCAAGATGATCAATTTTATGTATGATACTTAGACACTTCAAAATGAGTGAGACTGAATGTATTTCTGTTTAATAGAATTCTGCATAACAGGAAATGCTAGCCATTCCTTGTAATTATATCCTCTATGTTGGGCTCCATTTCCAATGAGATTAGGGATAAGCCCAGATTTTCTCCTTTGCAGCCTAATTATTAAGAATTTATGATGATTATAAACCAATACATAACAACACACTAGAGTTATTACTGGAATTTAGATTTTGTCAGTTAAGTATTTCAACCTAAAACCGGGATGAACAGAGACAAACAATGTTGGTTTACATGAATTGCTTCATTTTGAAGTATAGTTCCTTCATATATTATATACTTGAAGTTGGTATTTTACATTCCCTTGATTAAGATTGGAAAATGTAGAGTAGAACAATTCAATTTTCTGATAATGTTGAGATTGGGATAGCACAAACTTTTCTATTTGCTGCTGAGAATACCTCTTATAGATATTTTAGTGCAGATAAGATCATCATTTTTGTCTCAGAGTATCTTTTCAAACTAATTATTTTTCTCTGCCCATGGAATTATGAAAAATTAGAGATGATATATTGGATTTGCTAGTCATAATTCATAGTTTACTTTGAGTTGCTTGTGTTCATAATTCTCTTGAGTGTTTTTCCTGCTATTGTTAAATTATCAACCAGTATGATCCAAATCTAAGTTCATTTTAATAGCTGACAAGATTGAATTTTATTGAGAATAAAGAAAATAAGAACCAGTCCAATGGACATGCTAAGAATCATTTTCAGTTATTTATTTCCCCCAAAAAGCAATTGGAACAGATTTACACAAATGTTTCAGCTGCAATCTTTCTATACAATAATTCATTGATTAAATCATAAGGTGTTTTAAAACATTTTATTTATGAAAGAAACAAAAATGATAAATTGCTTGTTTTTAGAAAATGGAAATCATGAAATACACTGATTCACCCAATCCAATTTTATGTGTACATTAAATGCACAGTCTTGTGCTCACCAGGTTTCATTCAGAGTGACTCTGAAGAAGGAAGATCCTGACACTGCAGAACCTCTTTCTTCTATAGAAAGACAGTTTTTCAATACACGACAATTTAGGATCTTGAACAAAGCAACCACCTTTCCAAAAACACCATTAAAGGATGCACTGCTTTGTCTGAAAAACCTAGACCTGTAAGATTTGTTTTTTCCACTAATCATGTCCATAGAGAAATATGTTTCTTTCACCTGTTCTACAATTTGTGATAATTCAATTAATTAAGAATGTGGATGTATCAGGTACATTCTTACAAATGCATTCTTTGACAGTAATGGATTAGTAAGGGATATATTTTTCAGACGGAACCACAAATTTTGTTAAACATAATGTCAACTAATGGGAAAAAGCAGGAGTGCATTGAAATGTATGCATATTTTAAAATAATGTTTGAATAAACGTTTTGACTTTTGAAGTGTGAAAACATTAAAAATTAAAATAAGAACATTTTCCCAGTATTCCCATAACTTTCAGTGCTACAGACATATGCAAATCACTGAGGATGCCAGAGGGTCACTTATGTGATTTTCTCTCAAGTGCGGCACTAAATGTTAAGATTGCTTGTTGATACCTAGTTCTCGGTTAACACCATAAATCAGCACTTGTCAGATCAGGGAAGCATATTAACTAGAGTTATTATATTTCAAAACAGTTAGGAGTGTTTTTTATTCTGACAGCTTCTCAGAGAGGGAGCTCCGTGATGAGTAGCGGCAGATATTTCATATCGGTGAGGAGGATACACATTGCCGGTTATTACAGTTAAGGGCAACCTTTGCTAGCATGTCGTAATTCTCTCTCCAGTTCTCCATTTTAATTCCTGTCAAACCACAAAGTTATTTACTCCTCTTACCAAGCAAACAGCTGACAGCCATGTACATTTTCATAGAGTTATAAAAGTTTAGAAAGAGAAAAAAGCATATCCTACCGCAGTCTTCATTTTGCTGTTGAAGATACTGATGCCTTTTCATTATTGATGACCCACTAAGCTCTGTCCTAAATAAAGACTGTTTACTTACTTCTTTATAATCACATTCTTGACACCTTACTGTAGATTCTTCCATACTGTTAATTTACATTCCCTCTCTGAATACACTTTTTTTTTAAAAAATATTCTTACATGTGTCTTCAAAAAGTTCATGGAAAATACATTGGATGAAGATGTATATGGATTTCAAAAATTTTTCATGACAAAGATTTTGTCTTCTAGTTCCATTTCTCCAAATACCTTTTGAAGTACCCTCTAGTTTCATTGTTTTGTTCTACATTGTGGTATTAAAGCAATAAAAACATTCCCTCTAGTAATAGTGCAATATTCTATTCTATTGGCCCTTTCAAGGATAATCTTTTAAACATTTATTTCAGAATAATTTTAAATTTGCAAAACAAAAACTGCATGGTAATAATACAAAGTCCTGTATACCTCTTACCACATTGACCTTATTAACATCTCATATTAGTATCATTGTCACAATTAATGGACCATATGCAGTTTCTCCTATTTTCTTAATTCAGTGTCCTTTAATACTTCCTACCCCATCACAGACTATAGTCCTCAGTCTTCTGTGTTCAGATGGAGTTGTTGTTTTTTAAAAATTTTAGATCCCACATCAACGGGGGTGCATGCAGGGTTTGCCTTTCTGTATCCAGCTTACTGCATTCAACATGATTTTAATGTATCTCAGAAAGATGAATGTAGCTTATCCTGATTTAAGAAAACACAAATAAAAGAAAACAATATTGACTGAGAAAGGGTTGTCTGGGACACTCATATTTTTGAGGGGAAGGGGACACTACAAAATAAAGTCGTTTCTCTGTAAGTATTACAAAGCTGTCACAGTCCAGAATGAGATGAGTCTTTTGAAAAGCAGTATAAGATGTCACTTGGGTTAGCCATGTATGACGTATTGATGCCATAGTTGGTTGTGTAAGCAGGTGGTTCTAAATGAAACAACTCAGGACCAGCGTTATGGCATAGTGGACTAAGCTGCCACCTGCAATGCCAGTATCCTGCATGGGCGCCAGTTTTTGTACAAGCTGCTCCTCTTCCAATGCAGCTCCCTGATAATGTACTTGGGAAAGCAGTGCAAAGATGGCCCAAGTGCTTGGATTCCTGCCATCCACGTGGGAGAACCATATGAAACTCCTGGCCCAACCCTGGGTCTTGCAGTCATTTGGAGAATGAACCAGCAAATGGAAGCTCACTCTCTCTCTCTCACTCTCTCTCTCTCTCTCCTTCCCACTCCCTTCCTCTCTCCCTATCTCTGTAACTCTGCCTTTCACATAAATAAATAAATTTTTTAAAAATAAATAAGATAACTCTGGTGAATGATGACAGGGAAAAGGCTGATAAACATTTCTGTTTAACTTCATTGAGAATAATTTTTCCAACGATTGATAGTACAGGAACACTAAAAGTGGATGTTAGAGAGAAGTCTAAATAATTACATCTTCTACGTGTTTCCCAGCTTTCTTACTCCATTGCATCACAGAGTAATCCTGAGTGAGAGCATTTTATTATAAAATCTTCAAGTAGCTGAAGATGTGAACTTTATGTTTTTCATGTAAAGATTGAGTGAACTATAGATTTACACACCATTTCTCTTGAGAAAGACATCGGGGTATATAGGTTGAGTATTATATCTAAAGCACAAGTTTTAAATTTTGCATTTTTTTATTTTGTAATGTTTCCATATTAGAAGATATTTTGGAAATGAAATCCAGGCCTAAAAAAGAAAATCATTCATTTTATATGTAACATATATATATATATATATATCCTGAACATAATTTTACACAATACTTTTAGTGTGACTGAATTTTGACTACAACTTGTCACAGGAAATCAGATGTGGAATTTTCTTTGGTATCATGTTGGTGCTTAAAATGTTTAGGAATTTGGATCACTTCGGATTTAGGATTTTTGGATTAGAGATGGTTACCCATTACCACACAATGTGTGTGCATACAAATGCTTGAGCTGGAACAGAGGGAAGAGTAGTTGTCAGTCAGACCTTGGTTGTTACTCATCAAACTGATAATTGGGAAAATTCTGTGAACCATCCAGTATTGCATTAAATAGAAGCTTACAGGGTGGGTAAGATGGGTCTATGTGAGCAAAATAATTGTTGATTTATTTAAATGGCCATGTTGACTTTTATTAATTAGAAGTACAGTGGAACTCCATATTTTTCTCAAACTACAACACTTTTACCGAGGTATGGACGGTGTTAGTTAAATACCATAAAGAAAATAAAATTTGGTATTGGTACTGTGGCGTAGCAGGTATAGCTACCGCCTGCAATGTCAGCATCGAATATGAGTGCTGACTCGAGTCCCACCTGCTCCACTTCCAATCCAACTCTCTGCTAGTGTACCTGTGAAAGTAGCAGAAGATGGCTCATGTGCTTTGACTCTTGCACCCACGTGGAAGACTGGGATGAAGCTCCTGGCTTCGGCCTGGCCCAGCCCTGGTAGTTTTAGTCATTTAGGGAGTGAACCAGTGGATGGTAGGCCTTTCTCTGACTGTCTGTCTCTTTCTCTTTCTATCTCTCTCTCTCTCTCATTCTCTCTCACAATAACTACCTTTCAAATAAATAAAATAAAACTTAAAAAAAAAAGAAAAAAATTGGAGGATGATCATTGTGGTATAAGGAGTTAAGCCACCAGTTGGAATGCCCACTCATCACCTTAGTGGAGTGCTGAGTTGGATTCTGTGTACTCTGCTTCTGATCCAGCTTCCAACTAATGTGCCTGGAAAGCAGCAGGCGATGGCTCAAGTACTTCAGTTTCTACCATCCACATGAGAGGCCTGAATGGAGATCCTGGCTCCTGGCTTCAGGCTGGCCCAGTCCTGGCTGTTGGGGGCATTTGGGGAATGAACCAGTAAATGCAAGTCCTCTGTACTCTCTCTCTCCCTGTCACACTGTCTTTCAAATAAATAAATAAATAAATGGTATAAGATTTGGAATATGTTCATAGGTTGATCAGTTAGTCTCCACATCCATAGACTGACTGCTCTGTGGGATAAATAGTTATCACATTGTTTTTTGAGATACCATTTTTTTATTTCTTGAAATTAATCTGACAAGGAGGTATGATTCATCTTTCTAAATTTAGAGGTAAATGTGAGCATACAAAAACCTCACGGACTCATCATATATCCTAAGATTTTTGTGTTTTAATTTTGCCTCCCTTAAATAAGCAATTATGAGAACTTGAAACCGAGATTTGAATTATTCTTTTGGCCCATTAATTTCTCATACCCTTTTATTTAAGGTTGATGTTAGGCACCTGAAATGGAACAGAGATTCTATATAATGAAGAATTGGGTATGTGGGTAAATGAAATGCAACCTTTATGTGAATCTTAATTTCTGAAAGAATTGTCCAAGATCAATAGTTTAAATAACAACCTAACTAGTGTTACCTAGTGTGTTTCTTAAAACATATTACTGCATTTTGTTTGAATGCTTTATGAGAAGATGAGAATAAAATTCTGAAATACAAATATCAATACCATAATTTAATTTTATTGTAACATTTCCTACCAATTTAAATTATCCAGGCATTTATACTTCTTAAATTATTAAGGTTATGAAATGGGAGGCATTTTCAAAATGCCAAATTTAGCTAATTTACAATTATAAATAATTTTAGGCTATTCATTTACATAGGAAGCCACCACAGGATTTAGGAAACACTTGATTTCTTTCATTGAGTTGTGTCCTCTGTGAAGGTCTTTTGGTTAAAGTCCATGCTATTATCACAAATATAGTAATTGGGCTTATATTGGAAACACAGATCTGTAGCTAAGATCCAGTAGTCAGGGCTCTGTATAACTGATATAAGAATTCCAGTAACACAGAGTAGCATCCAGGAACAGTAATTTAATCATTTGTAAAATAAGAATGATTATAATAGTGTCTATCTCATGGGTTATTTTGGAGAACTAAGATAATGGATATAAATTGGATAGTCTTACATCTGTCAAATTGTAAGTAACTCTGATTTTAAAGATTTTAAAGACAAAAACATATTTGAAGCAACAATATAATATAAAATGTTAATAATTTATACTATTATTAGTTGGTGCTGTCAATTCATACTTTAATTTAAAAGGTAAAATATGTATGTGGATCTTTGAGGAGATTAAAACAACTGAATTGAAGATAGATTATGAAATTGAAAACAGACTTTTCTGGAACACCCTAACTCAAATATTTTTGCTGAATGATTTTCAATCATTTTAGTTACAGTAATATTTTTTCAATACTTGCTTGTGTGTATTTTAGTGTGTATGTGACAGAGAGAGAGAGAATATTAGTTGATGAGAATAGTCACTGAGAAATGTATCAAAGCATTTTCCCTAACAAAATAGAAACTTTAACTAATGTGTCCTAAAGTTATATTTCATAGCTACAATTGTTTCCAAAAATATGATCTTGTTTGAGATTTGTGCTAAAAACAGTTACTCTTCCTTTTCAAAGCTATAAGAAAAAATTGAAATTTATTTTAGTTGAGAGGCAGAGAAATATAAAAAGACACAGAGAGGTGGTGAACACTCCCAACCAATGCTTTATTTCTCAAATGCCTGCATTGATTGGGATTTGGCTTGGCCGAAGCCAAGAGACAGGAATTCAGCTTAGATCTGCCACAAGATTGGCAAGAACCCAATCCCTCGGGACATCACTGCTGTTCCCTGAGTACATGTTAGCAAGAAGCTGGAATGAGGAGCCAGAGGTAGGTATGAAACATGGGATGTGAATGTCTTGACCACAATGCCAAAACGACCCCTGTACAAGATCATGAAATTCAAAATAAGAGTAGGGTTTGTAATAAAAGCTTCCTCTTACTTTGCTGTAATATTTGATATCCTAGTATTAAATTTTAGACATATAGATTTCAAATGAATTTCAGTGGAATAAGTCCCAGCCCAGTCCTCTCCACTGTGGATATCATGTCAATATCCTGTTACAAATAGTATGTCTGTAAAATATAGACAAAGGAAAAATATTGGGAATATTATAGGATCAGAGTATTTCCTTTTCTCTGCAATCAATATAATGATAATGACCATATGGAATAATGGATATAAAGTGTTTATATGCAAGACCTGTCTCTTGCTGGGTAGAAAAAAATTAAAGGCTATGCATGAATGCATGAATTAGTGTTTCTTTTATGAAATGTGCTTTCATTGAGTACTGAAATAGTTCTACTTTAAAGGGAAAAATAATAATCTACATCCTTGACTTCTTTACATTTAAATGATAAAATCTATAATATCATGACAACCACGTTCTCTTATTTCATATCTATGTAAAGAAGTATTGCTGTCTTTCAAGATAATTTTGACATATCTGATATATCAAATACCTTGCAAATTTATATCAGATATATAGTCTTTACAGCTGATAAAGCCACAGTATCTTGACTGAATTTTTGATAACACCTCTTCTTGGTTGTCTAGTTTTGAACAATTCCTTACCTTTGCTGGGTTTAGCTTTCTTTTTCTGGAAAAAGAGCGTGACCATAATAGTACTTAACTCTACAGAAGGCATAGACAGTAAATGTTATGATGTAACACACTAAGAAACACTTAGCTCTCCAAAGATGTTACCTATTCCTTTTCTTTTTTGTAAGATTTACTTATTTACTTGAAAGTCAGAGTTACACACAGAGAGAAGGAGAGGCAGAGAGAGAGATAGAGAGGACTTCCATCTGCTGGTTCTCTCCCCAGATGTCTGCAGTGGCCGGAGCTGTGCCGATCTGAAGCCAGGAGCCTTCTAAGGGTCTCCCACACAGTTGCAGGGGCCCAAGAACTTGGGCCATCCTCTACTGCTTTTCCAGGCCATAGCAGAGAGCTGGATTGGAAATGGAGCAGCTAGGACTCTATCTGGCACCCAAATGGGATGCCAGCACTGCAGGCGGTGGCTTTACCCACTACGCCACAGCAGTGGCCCCACCTACTGCTTTCTATATAGCAATATCTTGTTTTCAAGTTCATGCTTCTTTTTTATACCATGAATTCCTTGTCAGTAAGGAAGCTATTGTTATTATCTTTCTATATTGAAAGTCTCAATGTCAAGCAAATGGCAATGGATTGATATCTTGGTTGGCATACTTAATTTGAAAAGAAGTTCTGATATTTGAATAGGCATTCAAAATTTCATAGATTGTGAACCAGATGATTGGCCATTGGATTATCTGTTTATAAGTCTAAGCAGTTAAATCTCAATATTTTCCATATCCTCATAGTGCAAATACACACACCCACACACCCACACACACATGAGGGATCTTCTAGAATTTCATGGAAATACATATTGTGAAAAAGCCATACATTGGTTTCAATTTTTTGAATGCAGAATAAACTTACCTTTTAATTTCATGTTTCCAGAAACAATTTGAAGTTCCCTCGTGTAAATGTGTTACATTTTAAAAAGATTAATTTATTTGAAAGGCAAAGTTACAAAGAGAAAGAGATATTCCATCCACAGGTTCATTCCCCAGATGGCTGCAATTGGCCGATCCAAAGTCAGGAACCAGGAACTTCATCGTGTCTCCCACATGTGTGCAGTGACCCAAGCTCCTGGGCCATCTTCCACTGCCCTCCCAGGAAGCTGAATTGGAAGTGGAGCAGGTGGGACTCTAACCGGTGCCCAGACATGCCAAATTTACCCAGTTCGCCCAAGTGTTGACCCCTGTTACACATTTTTAAAGCTTTTAAATAAATTATTTGGTTTTCCAAATAACAGTGATTGCCACATACTTTTAGTACAGATTTTCTTTCTAACCATTTTTACTACAACTCAACTGTTGGTTGAGGTGTTCTTGTCAGCATCAATAAGTTATTGTAGTTCATTTCTCATTCACATGTCTACTTTCATACCAGTGCTCACACAAATTTTATTCCTTTTTTCATGTGATGCCTTAAAAAGGAGAAAAAACTCAGCTCTAGCTTCTACTGCTTAACAAAGCAGAATGCAAGAAAATGGACTAAAAAAAAACAAACAATAGTAGCAAATTAAGAAAATTTAATAATTATTGTGTTAGAATAAAACATTTTCTCTAAATGATGTATTTCAGTGATTTTTCTTCTGCCTAATTTGTGCATCTGTTTTATTACGTTAAATTAACTTATAATGAAATGAAATTAGTGTTTTCCACTAGGATGTATTACAGCTTCCTCAACACCATTTGAGTAGGAGAATCTGCCTAAATATTTACACCTGTATCATGAAATAGCTTAGATCCTTTCCCAGGAAGGGATTTGTGATATTATTTCATTTGTACAAGTTAGAGAAGCTATTTAATTAATAATGAAATAATTTATGTTTGCTTTAAATGAAAAGGATTACAGTTGAAAATGCTCTAAGGAAATATCTATTTTTACCTGGGTATTTAAGATAATACTTGTATTTCTTCAATAATTTATTTGATAAAATTAAAGGGATATTGACTAGACATAGTTTTTTAAAAATAACAGTTATTTGAAACATAGAAAAATAAAACTAGTTTTGCTAATAGGTTGTCATTTATATTCTAAGTATTCATTAACCAGGAGGTGGCTAATGAGCAGATGTTTAATGAGCAACAGAAATGAATAGACAGGTTTTTTTTTCCTTGTTTATTTCATGGTGATTGAAGGTATGGATGTCTTGATTAAAAAAAAAACTAAAAAGTTCTCAACTTGATAAGACTTAATCGGAAGATGTTTTACGAATAGTGAATATAGTTTAGAAACTTGCAAAAAAATCTTAGAAAAACATTGATACAATTTTAGAGATAAACTAACACAACAAAGAACACTAGTAGTTCAGGTTACTGAAACAAATACAATCAACTCAATATTGAATACATTATGTAATGTTTTCTTAGCTTTCATATTTTATTGCTTTGCTAATGACTACTGCTTATTTAAGAGGTGTAGGGCAAATTGTGGATTTTTCATTTTGTTTTGTTTTTCAGCTATCCATGTATTGTTTTCCATCTTTGGTAAAATTCGACTGACTTGAGATTTCTTATACACTGTCTTTCATAAAAGAAAAATAAGCATTAGAAAAAAATTTATATGTGTGTGTATTATTAAATGTTTTGACAGTAAAACATTTGAAAAAATATTAAATGAATTTGTATCATAGCAAAAGAGAAAATCTCAATATTCAGATGCTATTTCCAATTGAAGCTACTATTTCTTAAATGCTTTTTTTTATCTATAATTTAAAACTGGTTTTCAAGTGCAAAACTGTAAATTTTGGTCTCCCAAGTGATACTTTTCAAAGAAGCAATCATTGTCTTTGCCTTGCTAAAGTCCATGACTGATTCGTCTATTCAAAATGTCCATATTATGGGCCCTTATGCACGACAACTTCTTGACCATCAGGAACTTCCCTTACCGATTTCTCTCTTTATGTATGTATTTGAAAGGCAGAGTGGTATAGAGAAAGGGAGTGGTACACAGAGAGGGATCTTTCATCTGGTTCACTCCCCAAATGCTTACCAACAGGTAGGAGTGGGACAGGCAGAAGCTAGGAGCCTGGAACTTCATCCTGTCTCCCGAGTGGGTGGCAGGAACCTAAGTATTTGGGCATCATCTATAGCGTTTACTATGTGCATTTTCTGAAGCCAAGTCAGAAGTAGAGTAGCGAGGATTCGAACCAGGAACTCAGTTATGGAATGGCTGTTTATCTCACCTCTAAAGATCAATTTTAATTTTACTTTACCTCCCTACTGTTTCACCAAAGTAAAAAAATCAAAGCTTTCCTGTAAATTTTACTTTCTGACTGCTGATGAAATCAAGTTGCTTTAGTTTTAAATATCTGCATTCCTCATCAAATACAGAATATATTTTGAGATTAGTAGAGTTAGTTAATATTATATATTCCAGAATCTATGTTATCATCTATGGAATAATCTGTGGTTATGGTGGAAATTATACAATAGGCTGATATTTTATTTATTTTATTTAATATTTAATTTATATACTGGTACTACTAAACTATAAATGTAAAATGCCTTATAATGATCAAATTCTAATGTAATTTTATGTCCATAAAATACCACGAGGTTATATTTCTGAAGACTTGTTTGATTATTTTAAATGGATTATAAATGATGACTAGACCCTTTTGAATTGACTAGAAAAAATAGCGTGAAAATTAGAATTGGCTATTGACTACAGCAGTGACTACTTTCTCTCCCAGTTACTAGATTTATAATAATATTTCTAATATATTGCTGATAATATGCAATGGGCCTTAGGTTTCTAATAATATTTCTAATATATTGCTGATAATAAATGATGGGCTTAATATAAATAGTCTGCAGGGTAAATATGATAATTGGGGCAGGAACATTTGAAGATGACCCAATTCTTTCCCCAGATTATTAGATATGTAGTGATACATGCCTAAGATCACCTGACTGGTCAAATGACTATTCCAGTTGACTAAGCGGATACTTGGTCCAATGTACATTGTGTACTATAAAATTAAGCAACAAAATGATTCCTCAGAATCTATTTTAATTTGTCATACTCCTGATTTTTATGCACTTTCCCAATTTCAATTTGTGATGCTCCTGATTTTTATGCACTTTCCCAATTTTACCAGAGATGGAAAAATGAAAGGAATGAACTTCCTTAAGGATACATTGGAGAAAGTTTGGTTTTTGGAGGAGTCAGTTGAGAGAATATCTGTCACTCATATGACTCTTTTTGGAGGGATTTATGAGTGTTAATGGAATTCTACTGTCTTTGACTCTACCGTTTTGGTCAACATAAACAAGATTGATTGATTCGTTTTGCTCGTTCTTTTTGGCTCCTTTTGTTTCTTTTCATTCCCGTTTTATACCATGCTCACTTAGCTTGTTACTGCAGCTTTGGGAATGCAGCATTTTTGTTTGGCCTATCCGAGTAAAAGATCTCAACAGGATCGACTGTGTCGGATTCATCTCTGGATTTACCACAGGGTCTGTCACTGGTTTCACAACGAGCCCAGGATTGGTCACATTTGCTATTTCAGAATTTCTGTAGTGCACTCCTTTTCTCATGTACACTTGTTATGTTCTCACAACATTTTAATAAGGTCCTCGTGTCCATTACTGCATGGCAATTACTGCTTTCCAATGCAATAGAAACTGTGGATCAGGAAATTGACTTCAAAGACTTGTCTATGGTTAATATTGCTCTGGGTTTTCTTGCTCTGAGTTTTCCAAAGGAAAGATAGAATCTTACAGCATGATCTTAGGGTACTCTTTAATTGGGCCTAGAATTCATGATGCTCATCTCTTCAATGTTTTCCAGAGATTTTAGACTATATTATATTTCCTAACTTTACCCTCCATCTCTCTAGCATACATGAAAAATTCTACAGGCCTAGATGACACAAGAATCTAAAGAGCTTTCCACAATAGTGAACATTCAAAACCATTCCTTTTTTTTTTAATATTTTTTATTTATTTGACAGGTAGAGTTACAGACAGTGAGAGAGACAGAGAGAAAGGTCTTCTTTCCATTGATTCAGCCCCCAAATGGCTGCGACAGCCAGAGCTATGCCAATCCAAAGCCAGGAGCTAGGTGCCTCCTCCTGGTCTCCCATGCAGGTTAAGGGGTCCAAGCACCCGGGCCATCCTCCACTGCCTTCCCGGGTCACAGCAGAGAGCTCGACTGGAAGAGGAGCAACCTGGACTAGAACCTGGCACCCATATTGGATGCCGGCATTGCAGGTGGAGGATTAACTTAGTGCACGACAGCGCTGGCCCCATAACTCAGATTTATAGGCTCCATCTCCTTGGAATGAATTCTTTCCTCAGAAGAATCTCAGTTCTTTGACATACGGACATCATAATTTTGCAACCAGACAAGTTTAGTGAAATTAGAAACCTAAAGACCCATTTAGGTCCCATTTGAGGTTGCTGCTGTAATTAGAAATAATTACATTGTATCCTCTTTATATTATAATTGCATTGTATCCTGTTTATTATTTTCTTTTAAAGTAAAACTGTAAGTATATATTAGACAACTAAGTACAAAACTTGGGCCTCTTTAAGCAGTTTGCAATTAAAAAAGGGTCCATAAGCCTGAGGTAGTCAATTCTAAGAGTTTATTTTGTTTGTATTTCTATTTTGTTTTTGTATTTTGCTTTCTTCATCAATATCCTTACCATATGTCACAATTTATATACTCTGTAATGTATGTGTGTCTAGTGTCTTTAATTGATTACACTTTTATTAAATAGTTGCATAAACAAAGCAAAACATAATGTACTTATAATTGGTCTATTATGAAAATATTGAGAATTACTTATTATCCTCTATAGAATTTTTAAAAATGATAATAGACTTTGATTAGCATTTACAATTTGCTCTGATTATATATTTATATAGTAACTGTGCATTTAAATATTGAAAGGGCAAATGAATTTTTTTGGAAGATTTATTTATTTATTTGAAAGTCAGAGTTACACAGGGAGAGGAGAGATAGAGAGACAGAAAGAGAGGGGTCTTCCCTCTATCCGATGGTTCACTTCCCAGATGGTCGCAATGGCTGGCTGGAGCTGCTCCGAGCTGAAGCCAGGAGCCAAGAGCTTCTTCCAGGTCTCCCATGTGGGTGCAGAGGCCCAGGGACTTGGGCCATCTTCTGCTGCTTTCCCAACCATAGCAGGGAGCTGGATTGAAAGAGGAGCAGCCAGAACTAAAACCAGCGCCCATATGGGATGCTGGCACTTCACGCCAGAGTGTTAACCCACTGAGCCACTGCACCGGCCCCAGGGCAAATGAATTTACAATCTAAAATTGCCTGGGGTTATCAGAAAGTGGCTAATAACCTTTTCTTATTATGTTTTCTGTAATACTTTATATTGTCAAAGTCATATATTCATTTTTCTTTTCTTTTTTTTTTCTTTTTTTTTTTTTTTTTTTTTGAGAGAGAGAGAGGGACAAAGAAAAACCTCCCATCTGCTGGTTCACTCCGCAAATGCCTTCAGCTGCCAGAATCCAGTAGCCTGGAACTCAATCCAGGTCTCCCAAATGAGAAGCAGGGACTCAGTCACTTGAGCTATTTCTGCTGTTTCCCAGGGCCTGCATTAGCAAGAAGCTGGTGTCAGAAGCAGTGCCTGGTGTGAAACCCAGTCACTCCAAATTATGGGATCATAACAATCACATTAACTGCTGGGCCAATTCCCACTCACATCTACCTTCATAAGTGAATATGGCATTTTATTCTGTACTTTTTTAAATTACAGAAGAATGATCATTTATTACAAATTCTGATTCAATTCACTGTGAGGCATGTGAATCACTTATCATTTTAAACAGTTGAAATTATCCCAATTCTTTTTAAATAGGGTTTTCCCTATTTAGGTGTTCAGAACTCTAGAGGTCAATTTTGTAGACTATATTATTATTAAAAACCAATTATCTTCCCTAAATTTAAATTTCTGTGCTTCTTATCTATACAAGATACTATAAAATCATTAATTTCCCGTATTTATGTTTATATTCATCTGTATGATTCCCAGTGCACTATACATTTTAATCATTATTTCTTGTCATAATTATTTTCATTTTAAAGAATAACTTTTTTTATTCATCCTCTTTCTATCATTGTGTGTTTTGTTTTTCTGTTATGCTCTTCATCTTATCTTTCTTAATTCTCTCCTAATCTTTCTTGGTTTAATTTGTTACTGTTTTTCTACTTCATTTACTGCTTGCGTTTTTCCTAAAATAAAGGTTTTTAACCATTTGGAACATGCCTGTGAGTACAGTTTTAATTATTCAATTGAGTTTAATTTTAAGCTCTATTTTTAAAACTCTGCATCATATTGGGTAGAATCTGTAAAGATGAACCACCAGAAAGTATATACATAAGTAAAAATAAATATCAAAACTAAGTTTCAAAATATGAGAGAAAGTATCTTCAGGTAATTCTACAGTTAACAAGTCTCTATAGTGGTCATTGATAAAACTAAAAATTGGTTCCAAGAGATTTAATATCAAGATCCACTTTAAATTATTAGAAGAGAAAATGACTTGAACATTTGATTTTTCCAATGCAGTTTTGTCAAAATTAACTCAAGTATGCATGTTAAATTAAGACAATATTTTTCGGCCGGCGCTGTGGCTCACTAGGCTAATCCTCCGCCTGCAGCACTGGTAACTCGGGTTCTAGTCCTGGTTGGGGTGCTGGATTCTGTCCCGGTTGCTCCTCTTCCAGGCCAGCTCTCTGCTGTGGCCCGGGAGTGCAGTGGAGGATGGCCCAAGTGCTGGGGCCCTGCACCCTCATGGGAGACCAAGAGGAAGTACCTGGCTCCTGACTGGATCAGCGTGGTGCGCCGGCCGTAGCGGCCATTTGGGGAGTGAACCAACGGAAGGAAGACCTTTCTCTCTGTCTCTCTCACTCTCTCACTGTCTAACTCTGCCTGTCAAAAAAAAAAAAAAAAAAAAAAAAAAAAAAAAAAAAAAAAAAGACTGAATATTTTTCTTGAAGAGGAATGTGACATGTGACTGTGGAAAAATCCGACAAAATCAGAACAGTGTACTGCCTTACAACCAGCTTTTAACTTTTTAAAATTCTTTTTTCCTAGTCCTGAGGCAATAATGCATTATATGGTTTTGGCTGTATAAATCTTTATAGGTAAACAGTTCTCTGAATTACTTTTTTAAATGTAGAAATAAAGAGGTTATGGCTGAAGTCTCTAAATTGGCTCATTTTCTTTTATCTTGAGGGCTACAGGAAAAATGTCCATCACAAAAGCCCTAAGGGAAAAAGAAATTTACTGACATCTATGCAGAAAAGTAATACATATATGGTGTTTCTGTTTCTAATCACTTAATATTGAGGCATTAAACTTTGGTTATCTGTTTTGTGTTGATATATTTGGTATTGATAGATAAAATGAAAAACGATACTAAAACAAGCCACTGATATCAGCTAAATTATCAGGAAAACACTTTTGCATTTACTGTTGACAGATATCTTCCTACAAAAATGTTCAAATAAGTTTTTTGTGTGTATGCATGATTGTGCCCTCTGGCTACCTTACATGCGTGGTTGAAAATTACTTTTGTTATTTCTCCTGATCCAGCAGGATATTATCCAGTAGGTCATAAACAGGAAACTACAGTGACCATTTCCTTTACTAAAATAATGATTGTTTGAATGTATTACTAAAATACCTTTTAGAGAGGCTGGTGCTATTGCACAGAGGGTAAAGCAGCTGCTACTAGAGCTGGAATCCCATATGGCACTGCTTCAAGTCCCTGCTGCTCAATTTCCAATCCAGCTCTGTGCTAATGCACCTGGGAAAGCAGAGGAAGATGGGCCAAGTGCTTGGGCCCCTGCAGTCACATGGGAGACTCAGAAGAAGCTCTTGGCTCCCAGCTTCCTATGAAAATCTATAACCATTGCTTAGAGTCATTTGTGGAGTGATCCAGCAGATGGAAGATTTCACACTGTCTCTTCCCCCCTCCCCTGTAACTCTGCTTTTCAAATAAATAACTCATAGAAATGACACTTTTTAAGAAATGATAATGATGGGGAAGATGAACAGCTCTGAGAGTAGTCCTGTTGACCACTGGAGTATAATGAACTCTAAGGAGGACAAATATGTGAGGGCAAAAGGCACATGTAACACTAAGTGGAGAAAACTTGTGGCCTCATGGTCAAGATTGGCAATTAGGGAAACCTCCTGGGATTTGAGCTTAGATTTAGTGTCTCATCACTTAGTGGCTGTTATTTGCACTCCCTTACCTTTACTTCCTCATTTGTAAAATCATGATAATAGTGGAGTCTAACTCATTGATTTTTTTTTTTTAAGATTTCTTTATTTATCTGAAAGTCAGAGTTTACACAGAAAGAGAATGAGAGGCAGAGAGGAGAGAGAGGTCTTCCATCCATCCGCTGGCACACTCCCCAACTGGCTTCAACGGCCAGAGCTGCCCCCATCCGAAGCCAGGATCCATTAGCTGCTTCTGGGTTTCCCACGCAGGTGCAGATACCCAAGGACTTGGGCCATCTTCTACTATTTTCCCAGGCCGTAGGAGAGAGCTGAATAGGAAGTGGAACAGCTGGGACTCGAACCAGTGCCCGTAGGGAATGCCAACACCACAGGCTGTGGCTTTACTTGCTACACCACAGCGCTGGCCCCAGTGACCCATAGATTTGAAGTGAGAATTGAAAGAGAAAATCCATATGAATACAGTACTGGCACAACCCATGCTCAGTAATTAGTAGCTCTTAACACCATTATTATTACACTTACAGAGCCCCTAACTGTGTAATACACTTTTCTATGGGACTAGAAATCCATTAGTATAATAAAAGATAAAATAGTACACCTGTTTTTAAATTACCTCATTTTAGCAATATCTTTATGGCCAATAAACTGTTTTTTCTCTAGGGAAAGAAATTCTGCCTTAAATGTTTTATTTGCACTGACTTAACTACTGTCCTTACATATAGTAGCATAATAATTAGAGGATGGAAGCCTGTGTGTAGTATTTATATATCAGAAATGGAGTGATGTATTTTAAGATCTAGACAGAGTCAAGGTATTGTGTTTATTCATGAAAATTTCCACTGCCATGCATTTTGCTTAACAACATGTGTTGAATATAATTTTAAGGGAAAGTGACAGAAATATTGTGGAATTCCAATTGGAGTTAATGGGAACATAGACTTTAATTGATTTCCCTTTTTTTAACCCTCCCAACAATATGATATTACTTTATAGTTATAGGGATAGGTTCCCCCTTTATCTTGCTGATTTTCAAGTTGAGAAAATTCCTTCAGAGACTCATTAAATAGATAATTGCCAACAGAGAGAAAGTGACAAGAGATTTAGAGATTTTGTTGTTGTTGTTGTCACAAAAGACCTATTGTTCATCCTACTAAAGAAACAATGGAAGTGTGGCATGGCTTCTGGAAGTCCTAAACTGATCTGAAAGACATGACAAGTCAAAGCTCTTCAACCACAGAATTGAGTGTTAGAATTGTGTTGCTCATAGAAGTCATGGTGCAGTTTTGATTTAAAATTGAGAATCAACATAAATCAGGAAGGGTATCATTATGAAAAGTTTGAGCAAACTGGATAGTTGAGAAAGGTACACACTCATAATTAGAACTTGAATCATGTAACTGTAAAGAAACCAAACTTGTTCTTTTTTACTTTAGACCTAAAATGTCTGCAACAAAACCTCAATACTAAAATGAATTAGAATTTTTCCTGTATTATAATTTTAAACTTAACTTTTGAACATTGATACAGGTAATATGGAAAATTCACAGCAGCTGTTACATAGAGGAAGAGGTTACAAAGATGGAGGAAGCACAGTGCAATAAGCGCAAGGAAACTGTTAAAATTTACATTAAATAGTTGAAATTATCTGTGTATGAGTAAGCCAGTTATACATTCTGTTCTCATAGCTTGAGATCATTTTAAATTTGAAATATGTTAACACATAATGCCATTTTGAAGGTACTTTGTGTGTAAGGTTAAAATTCTCAAAAGTTCACACTTCAGATCTATACTTTTATTGTACAAAATCAGAGCACATATATTTTACCAGCATAAGTGACCCTTGCCTGGATAAAGTGCTTGCACATCCTCCATATCCTTCCTGATTGTTATTTCTCATTCTTTATCTGACTGCTGCTCACATCTGGCCCTGGATCACAATGGGCCTTCTTGGGACCTTCTCTGTGGAATTGTCATTTTTACATTTAACCAAAGCAATTTTGAAATTGCAGTTTTAAAACAGACTTTTGGGCTGGAGATAACATCATGCAGTTACAACATTGACTCCCTAAAACCTGGTATCAATTACCTCTGCTCCTAAAAGCTTCGTACCACAGTCTTTCCCTAGGAGTCCTTCAGCAGCCAGGTGCTCAAACTGATTTTCTTCTATGTGATGCCCCTCAGATGATAACCTTAGCAACCCCTCACAGGGATTCTAACTCCTGCCACAGCCACTGAGAATACAAATGGCCCACAAAAGTTCATAGAAAATGCATATAATGAAAACAAAAACCTATGCATCAGTTTCAAAATTTGTTGAATCAAAAGAAACTCATTTTCAATTCTATTTTCCATGAACTTTTTAAAATACCCTCCTAGAAGAACATGATATAATATCTGCAAATAATTTCTTCTCCTAACCCTATGATTTCCCTGTTCAATAGTCCAAATTTATTCATTGCTTTGCTTTCTGCAGTTTTGGAGACCAGGAGTCAACCATGATTTGAAAATAGTAAATGGAAAATTCACAAAATGAACAATTTGTAAATTTTAAATTGTGCACCATTCAGAGTAAGACGATGACATCTCAGGCTGTTATATTACATCAAACCAAGGCTGTAAATTTCCTTTGAACTAGCATAGCTATATTTGTGACCTGCTCATTAGGCACCTGGTTGTTTTGGTTATCAGATTGATTATCACAGTGCTTCTGTAGAGTAACCCTTATTTGACCCAAAAGCACAAGAGAGGCTCACAATTGGGACATGCCCAAGAGAAGCTTGAAGTGCTTTGTTGAAGAGAAAAGGTGAACCTTTTCGACTTGATAAGGAAAGAAAAAATATTATACTGAGGTTACTAATTCCTATGTATAGTACAATAAAAAATTTTGAGAGAAAAAGAGAGGCAACTTTCATATAACATTTCTAGCAATGAATCAAATTTTTAAAATTTTATTATTAATTCTTTACCTAGTCTATGAATTAAATTTTATGATGGGGATATAGCATAGGAAGCTAGCTAGCTAGCTAGCTAGCTAGATACTATTCAAAAATTCAGGCATCCACTGAGGGTCTTGGAATGTGTTCCCTCAGATAAGTGGGTGCTACTGTAATTGAACAGAATGCTTTATGTTTCATCAGTGGCCATCTGTTCCAGTGATTAATCCTGTCCGGGAAATCCAGGTGGGCTGATTATATATGCTTGACAAAAAGTATGTACAAAAGTGGTCTCCAAGTATTTCCTTTTAAGAAAAATCTACCTGCTGCACTTAAACCAGAGGAAACGAAAAAATAATATTTACAGCAGTTTTTTCTTTCCCACTTTAAGGTGTTGAAAGTTCAGAAATCCTGGAATACACTTGCTATATTTGTGTGTTTCGTGTAACTTTGCATTGCACTCATGGATACCCAATCAACTTCAGATTTAATATGCTGGGGAAGCTTTAAATAATAGCTGTAAGCTCTTTCATCTATTGCATTTGACTCATATTAAACTTGAAATGGCTCTATTTTATCATGTATATTATATATATATCAAATTTTTTGCATGTGATATATTTCAAATTAGCATTTTGGAATATTTTTGATTCAAGGTTCAGTATTTGAAATTTAAGAGAAATACAAAGACAGGAAGAGAGCCGGATCCAAGCCAGAGAAATCATCTTATTCTGTATCACTTTCCCAAGAAGACACTATTTCAAGCCAAAATTTGAAGCTAAATATGCCAGATATTTAGGGACATTAATGAGAGAGGATGTTAAAAGAAAATACTGAAGCAGAAATAGAATGTTTCAGAAGTTCAGATGATGCAACTTTGGCTAGCGTAATTTAAATGAAATTAATATTTTACTCTAGGCTTTGTGGCTGCTGAGCTGTATGCCAAAACTGTTTTATAAATAGGAACAATGATCTAAATGACCATACTATTTAGGGAACATTTTAACATAAGAACTGTTTTATACTTAGAATATAATAGCTTACTGTGTGTATTAATGTAGACTTTATCTTTTACATAACATTTCTTACAAGCCACATTTTATTGACAAGTTAAAAATGGTTTTGCACAGTATCCTTTTTGACATTAGATTAACAGACATTGTTTTTATCTAAAATAATGGCTCTCAGTGGGGAAGTTTTGTCCCAGGAGATGTTAGGCAATGTCTGGTTATATTTTTGGCTGTCACACTGCACATGGATATTGGGAGTGCACTAGTCTCCAGTGGACTGACACCAAGGAAGGTGCTAAATATCCTACATGCATAAGATGTCCACAAGGAATTATGTAGAAAGTATTAATAGTACTGAGATAAAGAAATTCTGCTCTAGAAGGTACTAGGTTATAATTTTAAAACAAATATTTTTTGACATACATATCCTCGATATGGAAGTGCCCAACTTTATGGATTTGGAATCATTATACCTAATTTTGTTAAATATGTCATTGTATATCTGAACTACTCGAAATAATCAGGGGAGAGTTTTGTTTGAACATAGTTGAACATATTTGTAAGTAATTAAATTTACTCCAAGATTAAATTTAAGTGTATTAATTATACATAATTTCTAATTTAAAATAGCAACATTTTGATACTTTTTAATATATCATTTTACTGATATACAGTAAAATGATCACTCCAACTTTGAAAAGTTTTGAATCATCAAACCATATTAAATCCAATTCTAGCACAAAATAATTTATAAATGCATAGTTTTATGTGTTTGAGGATACCTGTGTACATGTATCTGTTTTTCATAGATTAAATCCCATAGATTTTTCTATTTAAAACAAATCTGAAAGAAAAAAATTCTGTTGATATATGTTAAAATTTTTGTCCCTTTTAACTTCTACTGAGCTTTGTAAAATTTTATCATGAACATACAGTTGTAGATATCAAAATGTTAGAAACAAGTGTTGCAAGACATTAGATGTGCACCCAATATCTACTCAGTGTATTGTGTTAGACAGGCAAGGAAATAGTGAACTCCCCCCTTTAGGACTCACTAACTAGAGAGGTAGTTGGAGGGAGATAGAAAAACGATAAATAATCATAGTACTGTGAAAAGTAGGAGCAGAGATACTACTTTTTGTTCTTGTTTTACTTAAAAGGAAACTGAGACTCAACAAGAGAAGTTTGCTTCGCTGAGGTTGTTAGTACAGTAAAAACTCGAATTAAGTTCCAGAACTATTTTGTTCTGATTACATAGCAAGTACTCTTTTGGAGCTTCCATAGTATTTAAATTTATGTAACTGTGTTTAACATATTTCACTACTCAAGTTTTAATGGGTGAGTGTGACATAGATCCATCAATTAAGAAAGCATTTCTAAAGCTCTTTGACAACTATTTGGCTTACCTTGTGTAATCTTGATTTGCCATATCGTTTCAATGTATTGTAAGTTAATTTACTCAGAAAGTTTTTTGTTTTCTATATTCTCATTGATGAGTTTTAAAGTTATGTGGTGTCATAAAAGGAACTAAATGTGTTGCCACCCCCTAAATAACAGTCATAGGTTGTTTTCTCAGCATTCTTATGTTGAGGTTTTATCACCCAGCACCTCAGAATATCACCTGATTTGAAGACAGGGTCTTTACAGATATAATCAGGTTAAAATTATGTCACTACAGGGGATCCTAAACCAATACGAATGGAGTCATTATAAAATGGGGAAATTTGGAGAAACACACAAAAAAACAAGCAAGTGAAGATGATTGCGGAGGCTGATTCAGTAGAAAGTAAGGTACACCAAAAATTACCAGCAAACCATCAGAAAGTAGGAGAATGTCAAGGGACCCATTCCCCTTGAACATCCAGGGAAGGAAGCAACCCAACTGATGTTTTTTTCATGCTTCTAGTCTCCAGAAATTTGAACCAATTGCTTATGTTTAAGGCACGTGGTCTGAGTATTTGTAATTGCAATGCCAGCAATCCAAGACACCAACTAAAAAGAGAGTGTTTTCATAACCAAAAATGTATTATTTGTTTTTAATTTTATGCTGATAAAAGAATCAATTATGATTTTTTAGAAAAGATATAGACATGCATAACTGAAAATTACTTTATGATGTGATAATTTTAGGAAATAATATTTTCATGTTTATCAGCAATTAAAAAGTTTGTGCCTTGTTAACAATGAGAAAAAATTGGATAATACACATATGAAATAAATAAAATATTTGATTTCTTAAAATAGGAAGCATTTACTTCCATTGAGTGTAAGTCTTATCCTTTATTCTAATGAAATTTACAGTGAGAAAATGCTGTAAAAGAGACCATGGATATTAACACAAAACAAAAATCCCTGTAATTAAATAACCCTTACTTAAACATTACCTTACCTTACTATTTTATTTTATCTACCACTGGCAAAACCAGCTTTGTAGAACAAGTAAGGAGATTTAAAATCTTTTAAAATCAGTCCTAAATCACAGTTGCCACTCAAGTCAGAGTACTACTTAGCTTTACAATCTTAATGCCATATGAAATGCATAATTGATAAGTTTAAAAATGCACATATAAATATAGGTGTTAGAAGAAAAAATCTAAATTCCCTAGAAATGAAGTATTTGGTATGTGTGTGATATTTTTGAAAGCAGAGAGTACAACAAAAAGCAAAATCAAAACTTATGTATTAAAAGAAGTGGTTAGTACATAATTATCCATATTTTTATAGTGTTGATTGCTAGTATCACTCAGTTTATATATACATGAAGTTTTTCAGGAGGTTCATTTAGAACTTACTATTTGCTAAGCACATTGTTACATTCTGGGGATTAAAACATCAAAAGGGCCTCTTAACATCAATGGCATTTCTTATCTGACTGTAGGAGTAGGATCTACATGTACTTCAAAAATGTGTGAAAAGTGGAATGGAAAAATAAGGCATTTTGTTAAAAAAAACTTTTGAAATTCATGCATATTTCTTCATAATACACATTTCCCATGAGCATTTTGAAAACTTCCAAATTTTGCACACACGAGTTTATTTTGATATCAGCCAGGGAGTAAACAAAATTAAAGGCTATGATGAGAGACAATGACAGGCAAATGCTTGGGCTTGGACATCTGGGAAGTGACATGTTGTTGCAAACTGAGGAATTCCTGGAGATTCTTTGTAAAGGGTTAGAGGAAATGGTTCTCAGTAGTTGTGGGATTTCAGTTAATATTGGAAATAAAATGAGGTTAAGGTGCCTATGGAATGAGTGAGTGTGGAAGCTTTGAGATTGAACTCACAGAAAGGGAGCAGTTTAAATTAGACATTGAAGGTATGTTAACATTTATGACTTTAATCCAAGTGTGAGGGTCCTGCAAAATTTCCATGAAAAAGACTTAAAAAAAATTAAGTTTGATGCAAATATTGAAAAACCTATGCGTAGTTGTTTCCTATAGCATGTCTCATGAACTTTTTTAAGATCTCTCCTATATAACCCTACAAAATTAAAGTTCAGTAAAAGGAGAGGCAGTCCAATGTCTTGGAGACAAGTGTTAATCTTTATTCTAGGTCTTCTTTTTTAAAAGTTTTATTTATTGATTTTGAAAAAAGTTATATCAAAAGGAACAGAAAAAGAGAGAGACAGAGAGAATCAGAGAGACCTTCAGTTTGCTGGTTGACTCCCTAGATGGTTACAACAGCCAGCACGGGGCCAGGCTGATGCCATGAGATTTTTTTTTTTTTTTTTTTTTTTGACAGGCAGAGTGGACAGTGAGAGAGAGAGACAGAGACAGATAGAAAGGTCTTCCTTTGCTGTTGGTTCACCCTCCAATGGCCGCCACGGCCAGCGTGCTGTGACCGGCGCATTGCACTGATCCAAATCCAGGAGCCAGGTGCCTCTCCTGGTCTCCCATGGGGTGCAGGGCCCAAGGACCTGGGCCATCCTCCACTGCACTCCCTGGCCACAGCAGAGAGCTGGCCTGGAAGAAGGGCAACCGGGACAAAATACGGCGCCCTGACCGGGACTAGAACCCGGTCTGCCAGTGCCGCAGGCAGAGGTTTAGCCTATTGAGCCGCGGCACCGGCCTGATGCCATGAGATTTATTTGGGTCTTCCACATGGGTGGCAGATGCCCAGACACTTGGACCGTCTTCCACTGCATGTCCCAGGCCATTTGTATGGACCTGGTTTGGAAGTGAAGCAACCAGAACACAAACCAGTGGCTATTTGTGATGCCATCTTCTCAAGTGGCAGCTTTACCTGCTGTGCCACAATTCCAGCCCCTATTCTAGGTGCTCTTAAAGTGGGTGTCCCAGGACCTTAATGGAATAATCTTAAATATACATTCTCCAGAGTTTCTCAGTCACAGAACACTTTAAAAATTGTACTATTCTCTGGTCCTTTCTTTTCCTTTTCCCCATGAAAATCATCTTGTGTTCCCTCTGTAAGTGGTTATCAGCCAACAAGGTCATTCCAGACAGTGCTGCAAAGGCTAAGGATTTCCAAACTCCCTAGGGCTCATCATTCTCTAAGTGTAGTTGTTTCTGTTGCTTTCATTCTTTTATTAGATATTCATGTGGACAGTTTCTGGTAATGAAATCATGCACAGAATTGCACAAAACTGAGAAAAAGTAATCTCATGTCTCAGAAATGGTGTTTTGCTTTATGTAAAACTGTTCAGTTGTGGGGCTACTAGTTTACAATATGTTTTCCAATATGTAAACCTAGATGTCACATCTGATAAGAACTTAGTCCACGGGCAGCTTCATTACTTTGCCATTAATCTTTTGTAGGGTCAAAAGTCTCACTTCTGAATAATATAAAATTATAATCCTAGACCAACAGTTCTTTTCCTTGAATTCCATTTAATGCACAATTATCTTTAAAAGTGATAAAACATACTTTTTTTTTTCATTTGGTCAGATGAACATCAGCTTTTTCTTAAATGTTATTTATTTACTATATATTTTTTTATTTGGAAGGCAGAGAGAGAGAGAGGAAATAGAGAAAAGGGGGAGGGAGAGAGAGAAATAAGAAGAAGAGGAGGAGGAGGAGAAGAAGGAGAAAGAAGGAAGAAGGAAGAAGGAAGAATAAAAGAGATCTTTCATCTGCTTCTTCACTTCCCAAATGCCCCTCTTGCTAGGGCTGGACCAGAACAAAGCTGGGATCCAGGTACTCCAATTCAGTCTCATACATAGGTGGCAGGGACCTAACTACTTAAACCACTTGCCTCCTAGGGTGCACATTAGCAGGAAAGCTGGTTTGGTAGTAGAGGCAGGACTTGATCCTAATGGCTTAACACACTGTGCCACAAAGCCTACTCCAAATTCCAGCTGCAAGAAATGCAAAATTTATTGCTGCTGTTAATAGGAGTTTCACAAAAATTATTTACTGAAAGAACAAAGCCCCAAACTACAAATGTTAAAAATCCCACACTCAAGATGTAGTTAACTTTTAAGTTATACAGCATTGCATGAACAGTTTTCATTCTCTTCATTTTTACATAGGTAAATATTTAAAATGTGTTTCTATTCATGTAAATATCTCATTAAAAATGACAGCATTAAAGATTGTTTCTACAATCAGTGTCCAGCAGGATTTTCAGAGCCCGAAATCATTGAATACATTTGTCTCTAGACAGCTCAATATCCATATTTAAAATCTGTTGAGTGTTGCACCGACATTATAGTGTAGTGTGCAAAGCCTCCACCTGTGACACTGGCATTCCATATTGCTGCGTGTTTGTGTCTGAGCTGCTCCACTTCCTGTGCAGCTCCCTGCTTATGGCCTTGGAAAAGCAATGGAAGATGGCTCAAGTGTTTGGGGCCTTGCCATCCATGTAGGAGAACCAGATGAAGCTCCTAGCTCCTGGATTTTCAAGGTTACAAAAGTGCTTGGTTATTTTGACAGCAGTGTGTTCTACGCCTAATATATTTATTCTTAGCTAATTACAAAATGGTTTCTACATAAGGGCTTATGTCAATAAATTTGAATAAATTAGACAAAGGAGTATTCTATTTCAATTCAAAGGTAATTTTAATTCACCAACTTTTTGCTAGATTAATGGTCCTACTAAAAATTAAGCACTCCCCAGTGCATGGTATGTGTACCAAATGACCTCATTAAATAGGTATATGGAGAACAGATGTTGGTACGACCTGTCTCCAGATTTACTGAGTGGGGAGTGTCCTTGTTTTAGTGTCCCTGTGATCAGTGAGTGAATTTCAAATAAGGGACACAAGGACAACATTTTCTTATGGGATATTGTCAATGCAATTTCTATAGTTTTCTATGAATTCTCAATGCAGTTTGGCAGAATTCTAAATGTTACAAATGATTCATATTTTTGCTGATGAATTTTGCATAGCCTTTCTAAGTCAATAAATGCTTTATTTTACAAGCAGATTTTTATCTTTGAATGTAATCATTATTAGAATTCCCTTGCCAGAAAATAGGGATTGGTCTTTAAGGTAATATTGTTAGTAATTATCAGTATATTTAAAAATAGCACCTGATTTGGATCATGGATATATGGTATACATGACAGTGAATATTATTTGCCATAATATGTATTGTCTTTAAGGCATTTATTTCAAATCATTATTTGTTTAATGCTATCACTATTAGTGTTATAGAATATTATCAGCTCATAGGTAATGTAGCTGTTAAAACAATTCCTGATCCTCTGCCAAGCTATTGATAGTGCCACTGCACAAAACAATTTATTCTAGATACAGAGTAAATGGTAAAATTATTTTTGTAAATGTGTAATTTGATTGTTGACTTTTCTGTTGTTCTGTCCTTTATTTAAATCTCCAAAAGAAATTTAGGGTTATATTAGAACCAGTCTTTTACATGTTAAAAGTGTGTATTCACATATAAAACTTAGACAGATATATGAAATATAAGCTAGATATTATGATGAGCGCTTAACATTAGATGTTCTGAGGTCAGCGTCTTAATGTACTTGAATGTACTTATTTGATCTTAGAGGTATGAAAGAAAACACAACATAACTGTAGCATATTGAAGGTGCTCAAACTACCAAAATATTTACTAAATATTATCTAAATGCTACCTTTTGTCATTAAGAATGTGCATCCAATTAACTGGTATCAAAAATTTCCTATCTGGATAAGCAATGTATTAAAATTTTTTACATTTATCAGTTTAAATATTAAATTTGGTTAAATTTAACCAGATAGTACATGTAAATTCAAAAACCAATTGTCAGATGAAGTGATCCATCTTTAAGCCTGGAATAAGAAGAAGAATAATACTTCAATTTAAAGTGTGTTACTGAAAAATACTCATATAAGCCAAAATAGTTTCTTTTTTTTTTTAATTTATTTGACAGGTAGAGTTATAGACAGTGAGAGAGAGAGAGAGACATAGAGAAAGGTCTTCCTTCTGTTGGTTCACTCCCCAAATGGTCGCTACGGCCAGTGCTGCGCTGATCCAAAGCCAGGAACCAGGTACTTCCTCCTGGTCTCCCATGTGGGTGCAGGGCCCAAGTACTTGGGCCATCCTCCACTGCCTTCCTGGACCACAGCAGAGAGCTGGACCGGAAGAGGAGCAACTGGGACTGGAACCAGCGCCCAAATGGGATGCTGGTGCCGCAGGCGGAAGATTAACCAAGTGAAAGCCATGGCATCGGCCCCCAACTCAGTTTCTTCATAAATGTTTATAAAGTAGGGAACTATAGACCATGCTTACATATAAAAATGAGAAGTATATTAGTGAATATTATGAGTATAAATTTTACAATATGCCTATGGCAAATAATCTTTATTAAATAAGAATGATATTAATTTCCCCAAGAGTAAGTATTTTGTAATATTTCACTCAATTATTCTTTTGTATAAAACATTAGGAAGTTTCAAACCTTGGTATTATTACTCTTAAATTGAAATCCAAACTATTATATATATTCTTTAAAAACACTACTTATCTAAAGTTACCTCTCAAACACTAGTAAGCTTGTTTTGTATAAATATAAAATGTTTTTCCATTTTCATATAATTACATAAAATTATCTTAAATTACTGTAAAAATAAAAAACACGATTCCATAAAATATTCCATGTACATATGATAGCATAAAAAACAAATAAGTGACAGGTTGTATCTCTAGAATAGTTACTTTCTGACGAACACAAAATCAGAATATGTGTTTGTATATGTTTGTATAATCAAGGGAATTATGAAATATAGGACACTCAGCTTGTTAAATTTGATTATAATAGAGAGGTTGAATTCTGTATACTAGTACAGAGAATGAGGATTTAGGTCAGGGATACACTCGGGAAAAATGATTCCTCATCTTCCAAAAATGTTATATTTATAAGGCCCAACTTCTTTGATGAAAGAAATCACATTCTAATTGAAGAGTAAGATTTTCGTGTTTACAACATCTTCTAAATTTCTAGATGAGAGTAAGTTCCTATTGAAACGTCTGCACATATTCAGATCTTTCCACACATCCTAATCATGGCTAAAGAGAATACGTAAGAGTCCTGACAACTTATAACAAGGTGAAAAATAGGGATTTTCATCAACCACACACTGCCACTCTTTGTCAAGAAGATTAAAGTACCACCACACAGGGTGGTGACAATAGTTCACTATAACTTACCATAGATTTTCTGAGCAAATAAGACGTGTTCAAAGGCTCTCATGATAAAGAAATGAAAAAGAGGGGCCGACACCGTGGCTTACTTGGTTAATCCTCTGCCTGTGGCGCCAGTTCTAATTCCGGTTGCTTCTCTTCCAGTCCAGCTCTCTGCTGTGGCCCGGGAGGGCAGTGGAGGATGGCCCAAGTGCTTGGGCTCCTGCACCCACATGGGAGACCAGGAAGAAGCACTTGGCTCCTGGCTTGGGATCTGCGCAGCGCTGGCCATAGCAGTCATTTGGGGAGTGAACCAGTGGAAGGAAGACCTTTCTATCTCTCTCTCTCTTTCTCATTTCTATAACTCTACCTGTGAGCTAAATAAAATTTAAAAAAAATGAAAAAGAGAAATAATTACTCTGATTTGATCAATACACATTGTATATATTTATCAAAATGTCATACTACCCCCAAATTTGTGTGATTTTTAAATATTTAATCAATTTTTTTAAAAAAAGTTTAATAGAAATGCCGACTAGCCTAATATGTTCTTCACACATTGAATATTTGTATTATCACACTGTATGCACCTTTGGGTCCCTACCACCTGCATGGGAGACTCAGAGAGAGGTCTTGGCTCTGACTTAGTCTTGGTCCAAACCAGCTGTTGCAGGCATTTGAGGAGTGAGCCAGCTAAAGGAAGATTCATTCTCTCTCTCTCTCTCTCTCTCTCTCTCTGCCTTAAATAAATAAAACAAATAAATAAATACATAAAAGTTAAAGGAGTGGGAATTTGGCCCAGTGTTTAACAAGCCCATGTCCCATATTGGAGTACCTGGTCCAATATCTGAAGTGTGCAGCACTGGCTGACTCCTTGTTGCAGCTTCCGGATAATGCAGACTCTAGGAGGCACTGGTGATAGCTTCAGTAATAGGGCTCTGGCCACCCATGTGGGAAACCTTATTGACTTTCTGGCTCCTGGCTGTGGCATTTTACAGGCATTTGGGGAAAAGCCAGAGATGGGAACTCTGTCTCCCCCCCCAAAAAAAATAATGATTATTTATGAACAAAACAGAAGATTAAGATGAGATAACCTTTAGTAGCCAGAGTTTACATAGTATTGAGCTGAGAAGACATACTAAAAAAAGTCATTTTGTTTTCAGGATGACTACGTGAGAAAAAAAGCTATGCAATTTTTTAGGCTGATAGGAGCAGAATTCTACATCTTCTTGTAGCTTGTTATATTGGAGGAATTGCCTAAACTTCCAAGGAAAGGGATTATTAATTGAAGGATGGAAATACCTATTAATTATAATAGTTATAATATTATATAAATATATAAATATACATCAAATATATTAATATATAAATATATCAAATACACAACTATTTACATATTATATACATAATATTTAAATATATAAATTTATATAATATATAAATATAATAGCTACAATATAATATAATTATATTAGTTATAATAGTATCTATTAAAACATTTAGACGGTGATTAACTTCATGTTGAATTTGATACTCAATTGGTTAGCATAATTCAAGAATGAAAGGAAAACTCAAATTCATTTATTTATTTTAAAAGGGAAAGAGAGAGAGAGAGAGAAATCCTTTTAGGCCGGCACCGCGGCTCACTAGGCTAATCCTCCGCCTTGCGGCCCTGGCACACCGGGTTCTAGTCCCGGTCGGGGCGCCGGATTCTGTCCCGGTTGCCCCCCTTCCAGGCCAGCTCTCTGCTGTGGCCCGGGAGGGCAGTGGAGGATGGCCCAAGTGCTTGGGCCCTGCACCCCATGGGAGACTAGGATAAATACCTGGCTCCTGCCATCGGATCAGCGCAGTGCGCTGACAGCAGTGCGCCAGCCGAGCCGCGGCGGCCATTGGAGGGTGAACCAATGGCAAAAGGAAGACCTTTCTCTCTGTCTCTCTCTCTCACTGTCCACTCTGCCTGTCAAAAAAAAAAAAAAAAAAAAAGTCCTTTTTTCTCTGTTTCACTTCCCACATGGCAAGGCTGGGTCAGGCTGAAGCTAGGGGCCAAGAACTCCGTCTGAGTGTCCCACAGAAGCAGGTACTCAAGTATTTGAGCCAACATTTGCTGCTTCCTAAGCACTTTAGCAGGAAGCTTATTTTGCAAGCAGATTTTTATCTTTGAATTAATCTTTATTAGAATACCCTTGCCAGAAAATAGGGCCAGCATCCCATATGGGTGTCAGTTCAAGTCCCAGATGCTCCATTTCTGATCCAGCTCTCTGCTATGGCCTGGGAAAGCAGTAGAAGATGGTCCAGTTCCTTGGACCCCTGCACCACGTGGAAGACCCAAAAGAAACTCCTGGCTCCTGGCTCCTGGCTTCGGATTAGCCCAGCTCTGGCTGTTACAGCCATTTGGGGAGTGAATCAGTGAATGCAAGACCTCTCTGTCTCTCTGTCTCTTTCTCTGTCTATCTGTCTCTCTCTCTGTCTCTCTCTGCCTCTGGCTCTCTCTGTAACTCTATCCTTCAAATAAATAAAATAAATCTTAAAAATAAAGAAAATGGTGCTTTGTGAAAGCGTATGAATGCATTCAACTCCACAATCCTGAATTATTTGTGTGACATAGTGAATGCTGCATAATAGGCACTCAGTAACCATTTGAATAAAAGGAGAAGTGATGCCAAGCCAGAGTAGGTGTAGAACACCTAAATAAAAATGTAAGGCTTGTCTTTATTAGTTATAATTTTATTTTATTGAATCCCTTTAGTTATTTATTTTGAGTGGTTTGAAAGGCAGAAAGACAAAAAGGAACAGAGAGAGAAAAGGGCACAGAGGACGAGAAAGAGAAGAGTGTCTCCCATTCACTGATTCATTCATGAAATGCCTGCAAGAGATGAGGCTGAGTCAGGCCAAAACCAGGAGCCAAGAGCTGGAGCAAGTCTCCAATAAAGGTGGCAGAGACCCAATCAAATGAGCCTCCCAGGGAGCGCATTAGCAGAAAGTTGTAGTGGAAAATGGAGCTAAGTTCTAAACCCAGTTACTCCATTATAGGATGCAGGTATCCCCACCCTCACCTTAACCACTGCACCAAAAGCCATACCTCTTACTGTATAATTTTAAAAACTCTCATCTATAAGTACCCACTTCCTTTCAGCTATTTCAACTAGAATTACAACCAATTCTGTACAGTTATGGGAAGCATTGTGATAGTTATTGGGTATCCAGTTTAAGTTTTAATATAGATAAACAAAATAGTAAGTTCATTCTAAAATTGAAGGTAATGAAGAAGGAAATTAATTGGATAGTTATTTAAAGCTGAACCTCCCAAAAGATGTTAAATATTTGATTCATTTTTTATTAATATAATAGATGTGGGTTTATTACTTTTTCCATTCGGCAATCATGGTACAGTGCATCATGATCCAAAGTTGGTATAAAGAAACAAAAACAAAAAAACACCCATAAGCAAATAATGCTTAAATGATTATTTATACCCAGAATAACAATGAAACATCGTCCTGTAGTAATCATGTACTGCATTGTTATGTAAGGGCTGACACCTTTTCTCTATTGCTCTTCACTTTTGTGTCATTCTTCAAGTAACAAAGGTTACCAAGTATCTCTTTAAAATTGTTTGTATTCCAATTGTGAAGGAAATTTATGTATTTCTATAATGTTTTCTTTTTTTACACAGTAATCTTTGCTTTCTTTACTGCTAGCTTAACTGTGTTGCTCACAGTAAAATCTACAAGTGCTGTCCTATTTCCATGGTCAAATACCATCCCAGAATGCCTTTTGTTAGTTGGCTCTGTGTAATTTTAAGAGTCAGTTTTATCTGACTAAAAAGCTGATTTAATTGGATGATAAGCACTATAAGTAAATTGCACATGATTTATTCTATTCACTGTGAAAAATGTTCATCAACCCAATGAAATTCAAGAGAGTTTAGTGAACATTTTGTGTTTTGTCCTCATGTTCGTATTTCAGTCTGAAACATGTTAAATTTACTAATTTATAAATCATAATGGGTTATTTATTAATACTTAATCAATGCTGATTTTTCTTTTGCTGTGTGCTATGTCAGATTACTTTCTAGGAGAAAATATATATGAATTGTAGCTGAATAAAATATTCAACTTTGAAAATTATAGAAAGGTGGTTAAGATTCAAAATGTTTTCACTATCTCCTCCTATCTTAATTTAAATGTTTCCCACAGTATAAAATACAAACTAAAAAAGAATTTGTATTTTCCTCTTGTAATTAAGAGCCTTTCCTTTCTTTGCATAGCCATATTATAATGGTGTCTGTTGGCCATATGTAAGTTTTATTAGCGTGATAATTCTCCACCCATGTGTCTCCAAATACTTCTTACTGACCCTTCTATTCACAGCCATTTTGAGAAATTCTAAAAATGGAATATAGGAAACAAAATAGTACTAAGGAATTACCCTGATGTAACTACTGTTCACTACAGGAATGTTATACATGTCAAAATAAGAAATTCTCTAGGGATAGAAACCAAAAGATTAAAAAAAGGAAACATCAGATTAAATTTTGTTTTTCTCATTTTGAGCCTTTCTCCATGTCTACTGGGAGGTTTTATATAAAAATCCAGCTATGACTTCCAGAGACCATTCTTTTTTATAGTTTCTCTGCATTTCTTTTCTGTCATTGCTCATATGATATAATATGCTGCAATTACCTGCACGTACACTGTTAACTATGGTGGCTTACTTTGTGTGTATGTGTGCATGTCTGCATGTGTGAGTATAGCCAAAGGCTCTCATATAAGGAAATCTAAGAAAATTTTTGAATACAAAAATAGTCACAATGTCAAACTGAACAGTGACATTATTGTCTAGTACCAGAAAATCTGATGACATTCTATTTCATAGACCCTTGGAGAGCTTACAGAAATCAGGTCCCAGACACATTCCCATGAAGGCCAAATAACAAACAATAAAACAGAAATGAACAGCTTATCTGTAGAAGTTTGAGATTTGTTCCTTTTGTGAAGATAAAAATCACTGAATGAGGGAAACAACCTCTTGGGTTTTTGAGATACTTACTCAGGCTAAAACTTGTCAGATACTTTGGATTTGTTATTATTCTAAATGTTTCAGTTTCTGTTCTCTTCAATTTTATTTCCCCCATTTCAGAGTTTGAATTATCTTTAAAAATTGGCATCTTATTGACAATTAATATTTTTTTTTATCTTTTATTTAATGAATATAAATTTCCAAAGTACGACTCATGGGTTACAATGGCTTTCCCCCCCATACCGTCCCTCCCACCCACAACCCTCCCCTTTCCCACTCCCTCTCCCCTTCCATTCACATCAAGATTCATTTTCGATTATCTTAATATACAGAAGATCAGCTTAGTATACCTTAAGTAAGGATTTCAACAGTTTGTTCCCACACAGAAACATAAAGTGAAAAATAATAGATGATTTTTTTAAAAATCATAATAATAATGACAAATTGATAGATAAAATGGTATGCATTAAAATCTATAAAAATGTGAAATATACACAGACACACATACACACTGTACACTTAATACATATAATATTCAAAGAGTCATCCAAAAGTTCAAGGAAAATATGTGCATAAAAATGTGTTCCAAAATTTTTTGCACCAAGATTAATTTATCTTTTACTTCTCTTTTTCTATGAATTTTTGAAGTATTTTCATGCATAATCTAGTATTTTATTTATAATCAACTTATGCAAAATCCCATTGAGGATAGTAGACATAAACACATAAATTATTAATCAGCAATACCAAAACCTTTCAGTGTCTCAAAATGCTGTGTAAACAAATTGAAACATGAATATGACAGACAGTAACTACTGATGGAGGAGTAGTCAGCAGAGATAAGAGGTCACATAGAGGACAGTGGAATTGAGTGGAGAAAGAAAATTGTGAAGAAAAAGCAAGAAAATAGTAAATGTGAATGGATTTTACCTACTAAGTATAAGAGTGATTTAGAAAATGCCAATAAGAATTTCACTGGTATCATCAGTGTGTTACCTTATAAATGTAAAACTGTTCTGAATGTTTTGTTAAGTAATAGAATGTGGTTATAAATATTTATTAATTATTAATTAAATTCAGTTAATTTTTGATTTTAAAAAAGAAGTCATTAATTATTTTATTTAAAAGTAAATAAAATTCTTGTATTTTATAATTTATATTTATGTATGGCCATGGTAGAGTTGCTGGAATAGAATCCAGCAATACACCAAATGAATAAAAATGCCAAAAAAACATAAATAATGATGGCTATACTAAGAACAAATCTCACCCCTGTGAACTGTTAACAACTTAACTAGGATAATATTGAATGTAGACAAGAATGGAGTATCGAATACATGCTTTGAGAGGATGTTGGAAAGTAGTTATTAAATTTAAAGGACATTTAGAGAATCAGAAATTTTGACCTTGGGAAATTAGGATAATAATGTCAATAAAAATCAGAAAAAAAAGACAGGTAGGGAAAGAAGTTTTGAAAGTACATTTCTAAGCATAATGAATTAATTATGTCTTATTGCAGACATAATGTGAGCCTGCTTATTACAAATGCATAATCAAAACTTCTGAGCAGTCTCTGATTGAGATACAGTTTTAAACATTTGCATGGAAAGATGATGTATGAATTCATGTGAGTAAATGAGACCTTCAAAAAAGATAATGTAAAGAGTGAGAAGCTTAAAACATGGTTTTCAAGTTTAGTAAGCACACATATAACAGGAGAGGAAGGAATATTAGAAATGGAGAGGAAGAAAGGAGAAAGAACAATGCTGCCTATCAGTTTAGAGCAAGTGGTAAAAATTAGGGAACATTGTAAGTGGATTGATGAAGTAATCTCTCAAGTCCTTTGTAAACTAGGAGTGTTCTGAAATAAAATATGGATGAGATTGAAAATAAGTAGGGAAGAAAAAAGACCAGAAGGAACAGCTCAAAATGACTAAGGAAGGATGTGATTTTGTGTTTGATAAGATAAGAACAGTTATACAAGGCTTTCCTGTCTCTAAAGTGGAGCTTTGTAAACTGTATTGAAATGAGCTTGTGCATATAATATGGAATTGTGTTATAGATTTGAAATGAAAATATTTCTAACCATAAATCATAATATAACTTGCTTTTAGTATTTCATTTTTCTTCTGGATTTTCAAAAAGTTGAGGAAATTGATAAAATATAATAATTATGAGATGAAATAATTAAAATATGTTTGATTAACAGAAGATGTTAGCTGCATAATGAAAAAATATACTAAATATTTTTAAAATAAGTATAAATGTATTTATAAATGTTTTGGATTTATTCATAAGTTTTTGTTGTTATTAACATTTATAAGATTTACCATTTTACTATTTTTAAATGTTTTATGTTCATTTAAATTTTTTTAGGCTCAGTGATAGTAATTAAACTCATATTATTATGCAGTCAACACTATGGTCCATCATCTCTGAACTTCTTCCTCTTCCTAAACTGAAATTGCAAGCCCATTAAACACAACTTTCCCCGTGACCTAAGAAACCACCTGGAAAATTCTGTCTGTATGAATTTGACTACTTTATACACCTCATATACATGCCTGTTTCCAGTTTTTAAAACCACAGAATATGCAGGGCAGGTTTATCTCCTAGTCTTAAGGAACAGTAACTTAAGGACTGAGGATTTACATGACTAACTGATGGTCAAATAGTTTTGTCAGAGACAACAATGAAACTAATATACCCTGATTCTATGACTGTAACACTTACAGCACAGTGTTCTTGGTAGTTTCTAATGCTGTATATTTTTTATTACCATAAAAATACCTTACCTAGGTTACTTCCACAATTTAGTGTTACATATATGAAAGCTACATATATGATCTTATCTCTTTAGAGTATCTAAATATTTCATATTCTCTTCATGATTCAGTATATAAATTTAATTAATTGTCCCCAAAGTAGTGATATTAGTTAATATGTAACATAATTTATAATATTAATAATTTAAGATAAAAGCAAGTTAATAAATAAATTTATATGATAAATGGTACTCTGAAAATTTGCTTAATTATTATTGTCAAGTTGAAAACAATCTCATCTGACCTACTCATCGAAACATACAGGGACTGGGAGCTGAAATTCGACAGGATCAGGTGAGTGAAGGTGAAAAGCATGTGCTTCAGAGAGAGAAAGAGAATCTTGTGCCCCTTTATTAAGGCACTAACAGGATTGTGAGGTGAAGGACCATCTCCTAACACTATCACATTGAGACTAACATCACATGTTAGGGCATAAGCATTTACTCTATAGCAAACTTCAATAAATGAATATGACAAAAATATCAGTTTTGAAAATGAGGGCAAGTGTTTGGTACAGCAGTTAAGGCACTGCTTTGCTTATGATTGCAGCTTCCTGCTCATGTGAACCATAGAAGGTAAAAGTATCTCTGCCACCCACATAAGAGACCTGGATTGTGCTCTGGAAACTTGATTTTGGCCTGGCTCAGCCATGTGTATTGCAGCCATCTGGGGAATGAACCAATGACGGGAGGTCTCTATATATCTATCTATCTATCTATCTATCTTTTATGTTTCTCTCTCTCTCTCTCTGAATTTAAATTCAATAAAAAAGAAATTCTTCTCTAAAGAGAAACTGAGAAGCTTGTCTTAAATAAAAATCTTTACTGTTTTTGATGATGTATTTCAACAATACAATCATGATGATCAGCATTTTTCAAAAGTTTCATGAAGTATAATTTGTGTTACAAGGGAAATGAACTGAAAACATTATTCTAAAGCACTTTTATGGGATTTGTTTAAGCTGACAATGCATTTAATGTAACACATAATGAAACTTACACCCTTATAATTTACTAAAAAAAAAAAGTAAACTTAACAAAAAGAGTGTCTTTAGTTTCATGTCCGATCCCTTTGAATGCTTTTCTAAGTAATTATTTCAGGCTTATACTTGGAAAAAATTGTTAGATAATTTGAGCCATTTAATTTTTTTCTGTTTTCTTTTGTGCACATTTTCCTTTGTGTAGTTTTCTCTTTTAAACATCTTTTGCTCTGTCTGTTAAGTTTGAAATGTGTCATTCTCTCTGACTTCCTTTGTTTCTTCTATAACCATCATTTGTTTGAAAACTGGGTCAGTCTACTTTGATCTCATTTTCTTTACTTTCTGATGGTTATTGATTCTAAAATAAAGAAGCACCATAGCATTCAGTATTACATATGATACACAAAGTATAATTTTTAGCTTACTCACAGCAAAGTGTTTGGAGGAGGAAGTTGTAAAATTTCCTAAATGGCTTTATTTTTTCTTGTTGAGCTAGAACAGCATAGTTCTGCTAATATTGGCATTTTTCCCTGAGGCAAAATGGGCAGAGTCCCATAAAGCATTTCGGCATATAACCTCGTTCTCACTTTTTATCCTCTCACCAAACCAGGGAGAGTTGTAGAAGTGTAAGTCTCCTTTGCAGAATGAGTGCATTGACATAGACTGTGAGATGACTACAACCTTGGCTAAATTGTTGAGGCTGATTTGGCTCCATTATCAGAGATTGTTTACAAGAGAAAAGGAAAAAGTATGTGGAGTAGACAGGTCAAAAAATGAGATTGCGAATCATTTTCTGCCACATGTAAGATGTGTGGTCTTGAGTAAGTTACTCAACTTATCTCCGACCTAGATTTTTATTCAGGATACTTTTTCTTACTTTTCAAAGAAAACTGATTACAACATATTTTAGGTGAAGTGCGTATAATATTCTGCAGTTAGCAAATGATGTGCTGATTACTCAAAGTAAATACATGTAACATTGGAGTTGACTTACTATTTCATTTCATCCCAGTGTCTTCATGATAGGTCATTTACATCTGAATCTTTCTTCTACTTTTTTTATTAATAGGACTAATCCTAAACAGATTTTGAAAGTTCACTGGTGAATTATTGAAGAGTCTTCTGCTGATCTTTGTATAATTTCAAGTCAAGGAAGCCCAGAATAGAACATCTTATAAATGTGAATGCCCATATGTAACAAATATTATGTGCTATGAAAAGTAACCAGCACTTTTGCAATACAATGCAAATTTTATAAGGAAAAACTGTACAAGTACAAAATAAATATTGTGTTTCCTCCTTGCAGAGCAAACAAAGTAGTCCCAACAAGTAGAAGAAGCAGTCTAAGCTGAAAAGCCCTTCACTCAGCCCAGCTTCCAAAGTGACCACTGCAACTGAGGAAATGGCCAAGTAGGGTCAGTAACATTGCAGGCAGAACTGTATATTTCCTGTTAGAGATGCCACCTGCCTTTACCTGGCGAGCTCTCCTCCCAGGCCAGCTAGGTAATGGAAGTCAACAGGGTGCCTTCCCCAAGGAGGTTCACACCTCCCTTAGGATGCAGGCTATATGAAGAGATAGATGAGTCTGAGCCTCATAATTTACAAGGCTTTAAAGCCCACCTGATTATTATCAAGCCCCTTCTGTCAGGTTCTATTTGCCTCTCAATCAGAAAATTATTTGTAGCTCAGCACCTTTCTTAGCTCCTCTAATAATGACTCTGTCCATTGTTCTAGACCCTGTCTAGCCCACTTGGGCCTCATTACTTTGTAACCATAGCCTCTACTCTACCACCAATGGCTCTACTCCCAACCTGTGTGTACTGATGGTCCTCTTCCCCACTTAATGTTGTATGATTGTTCAGAATTTCTCTACAGACAAGCCCAGCTACCTGCAAAAGTTAAGTGGCTTTTTTCCCAGTCTTGGCTGGAATCAGCTTAAACCACATCCATCAAACTGTCCCCACAAGGGTCCAGAGACACCCCCCCCCTCCCATTTCCTCTCTATGAAATCCTCTCATTACCTGGTTAATGCTACGCTTAGGATCATTGGTTACTATTCTCAACCCTGTCTTTTATACCTCAGTGTCTAAGTGTTTACAGCAGCTTATAATGGAACAAACTAAGGCCTTCAACAACCAGGCAGTCAACCAAATGCTGCTACAAGGATTTACTCGGCTCCCACCCAGGAGACAGCGGCTTGAGACATCACCCCATGCCAGCGAAGAGTACCTTGTCGCCCCATGTCAGCAGGAAGTAGCTCTAAAGACATATCATTGTCCCTCTACCCCTCCTGGACTTTTGGGACTAATGTAATCTCATACAAATCCTGCTTTATAAAAAACAAAAGGGGGGAATGTTAGGAAACTGGCGCAATTTTAGCCAGGTAGCCCCATGGCCCAGCTATCTGAGCCAGGCTCCACCCCCATCCTAATGGGATTCGCTGCTCCTGCTTCCCTGCCCGCCCTCAGGCAAAGTTTTAAAAGGGCCTGTTCCTGAACACGTGCTCTCTTGGTTTTTCTCTCTTGGCTCTGCTCTCTTGATCCTTCTCTCCTGCGCTCTCTTGGTCTCTCTTGGCTTCTCTCCTCCTCTTGTCTCTCTTCTCCCTCCTCTCTCTCTCTCTTATAGTCTCCTTCTCTTTTTCCTTCACCGCCCCTTCACTCCAGTCTGTAGGGTGTTCCCCAATAAACCCTTTCCCTTACCAAAAAAAAAAAAAAAAAAATTAAGATGAACTCGAAAGTTACTTCCACTGAGTCCATTAAAAAGTTAACAGGCATTTTTTTAAGACATTTTTCTTGAGTGTCGGAGAGACAGAGAGATAGAGTCCTTATCTGCTGCCCAAATCCAAAAAGCACCACACAACCTGAGGCTGGGCCAGACTGAAGCCAGGAGCCAGAAACTCAATCAAAACCTCCCATGTGGATGGCAGGGAATCAACCACCTGAACAATCACTGCTACCTCTCAGGGCCCGTACCACCAAGGTACTTTTTGAAATACCTTCATGTGTGTATTTATCATATAAGCATTATAACCGTGAAATAGATAAATAAGTTCATTGTAGTAATTATTTTATATGTGCTTTGTCTAGAAGTAGCCAAAGGAGATGAGGAAACTGAAATTCAAAAATAACTTGCTAGTCATTGGTGATTTTTCTTTGGTTATAGAATGAAAAAAAAAAAAAACCTTTTATACTAACTCAGACTTGAAAAAACATAAATTTGTAATACTGAGTTTCTCTTTCATCTTAGAGATAACGTCTAACTTTTCTTTATTAATAGATAATTTCATCTATTCAGAGACTTAAATAAGCCACCTACATATGTGAGATGCTGTAATAGAATTAATGGGAAGGTGAAAGATGAAAATATTCCTTTGACCTCAAGAAATTCTGATTTAAGGAAAATCAGAATATTTTATCTAATTATGCTAAAATTATTAGCTATAATATGAAGTTTTAAAGAGACTAAACAAAATATTTCAGTAACTGGTGAAGAAGGATTTCTTATATTTTGTTAGTTTTGCTTAAGTAGAAACTGTGTTGTATTTCTTCTTACTGGATTTGGCATTACCACCTCCTTCCTACCTTTGTATCACCTCACCTGCACTTCTACTCCTTTCCCACTTGATCTCTCCTCCACACTCTTACTAAAATATTTTCTTAAAAGTTCATATGCTTGGCCAGCGCCACGGCTCACTTGGCTAATCCTCCACCTACAGCGCCGGCCCCCCTGGATTCTAGTCCCGGTTGGGCACCAGATTCTGTCCAGGTTGCTGCTCTTCCTGTCCAGCTCTCTGCTGTGGCCTGGGAAGGCAGTGGAGGATGGCCCAAGTGCATGGGCCCTGCACCTCTATGGGAGACCAGGAGAAGCACCTGGCTCCTGACTTCGGATCAGCGCAGTGATCGTAGCGGCCATTTGGGGGGTGAACCAATGGAAGGAAGACCTTTCTCTCTCTCTCTCTCTCTCTCACTGTCTAACTCTGCCTATCAAAAAAAAAAAGTTCATATGCTTAAAAGTATTAGGGCTCTTCAACTCTGTCACATTAATACAGTACTACTTGTTTCATTATAAGAGTCCCTCACTGTCTAGGCACACTGTGGCTGTTGTGTTTTTTAAACAACTATTAGCTGATCCCCAAATAGAAATGGCATTTCTAACTTCATCCATTTTCTATTCATTATGCTTAAAACAACTTGTATGGCTGCTACTTTCTGAAAATATAATACATTTAAGAAAATATGTGACTAACATACAACTCAATGCCTAATGTTAATAACACTGTATTGCACATTTAAGATTTTGTTGAGAGGGTACATCTCAAGCAACATGTTATTAACAATGTTTACAAGGCAACAAAAGAGCTGGAGGAAGTTTTTGGAGATGATTTATATGTTTATTACTTCAATTGTGTTGATGATTTCATGAGTATATGCATAAATTCAGCCCTATCAGAATGTACACATTAAACAGTATTTTTGTATGACAGTTACTACAAACATATAAACAAGTAGTAATAAAACCTCTAAAAATACTATAATTTTGCATTTCTTTTGAAAGAGTCTCATCACTTCTTATGTGAGATTTAAATCATTTTAATAACTTTTATTATATCCCTTACATTATTTTTAATTAGTTTGTATTTCTAAAACTCAAAGAAAAGTGTTTTATTTATTAAGGATTCACTGTGCTGTGTGCTTATCAAAGCTCAAAAAAGAATTATTGATTGTAAGAAGTTTTACAGTACTATAGGTATTGAACAAGTGCTAATAAAGTTCTCTTTTAAAAAATGGGTCATCTGACCATTGCCATAAGTAGCACTTATCATAAGTATCCTGTTTTATAGACTATTTATGTTTCTACCATACTAATTATTGAATTTAATTAGAGAAATAACAACTCAACAAAAGTTAAATTTTATTTATAAATTTATATAAAGTCACACTGAAGGTTGGTTTCACCCAGCAGTAGGTAGAATATCTCTGTCTCTATCTATTACTCTATCAAATAAAGTGAAAATACTGGGCCTAGCTGTAGAACTGTAGCAATGTATCATTGTAGGGACTCTGGCTTTGTTGTTTGTTCATTCCAACAAAGTGCCATGGAATGTTTGTGAGTTGTCTGCGACACTGTCAGAACACACTCCTACGGAGGACTGTAAAGGCAGGACACGCTTTCCTGGTGGGAGGACTCACATTGTTCCAGAAATTTCCTGATAATTTGTAATAAAAAGCAGTTTATATAATTTTATAATAAATTCCTATTTTGAAAAATGAAAAAAAATGTTTTAATGATGTAATGCTTGATTCCTACACAGGCACCAATTTAAGTTCCTGCTGTTCCACTCCTGATCCAGCTCCCTTCTAATGTTCATAAGAAAACACATAGAGTTGGGTCCCTGCTATCCATGTGGGAGACCTAGATGGAGTTAGAGGCTCCTGGCTTCTACCAGTGTAGGCACGGGCCCAGGCCCTGGCATTTGAAGCCATTTTGGTATTGAACCAGTCGATGGAAATTCAATCTCTCTCTCTCTCTCTCTCTCTCTCTGTTTCAAATAAATAAAATAAATCTTTAAAAAATAAAGCGAAATTAACTTAAATAAATAGCCCGTGTTATTGTTACTACTGCTACATCTAATAATACTCCTACTTTTCTGGAACAGCCCTTAGCCAGTGACAAGTTCTATACAACTTTACCACTTCAGGTTGCACCCACTACCATAGTGAAGATACTGAGTAGTTTCGCCCTCACAGTGATTACTTTTATCCTCTTATAACCATACCCACTTCCCTCTGAGCCAACCAACCTTCAGTTCCTGGCTCTTGGCAGTCACTAAACTGTCTCCCTTTTCTAAAATGTTGTCATTTCAAAATATTATACAGGTGAAACCATGCAGCATGTAATCTTTTTTTAAAGATTTATTTATTTATTTAAAAGGCAGAGTTACAGAGGCAAAGGTATACACACACACACACACACACACACAGAGAGACAGAGAGGTAGGTGTTCCATCCACTGGTTCACTCACCACATGGCCACAATGGTTGCAGCTGTGCCAATCTGAAGCCAGGAGCCAGGAGCAGTTTCCAGGTCTCCTATGCAAGTGCAGGGACCCAAGGACTTGGACTATCTTCTACTGCTTTCCCAGGCCATAGCAGAGAGCTGGATCGGAAATGAAGCACCCAGGACATGAACTGGAACCCATAGAGGATTGCCAACGCCTTAAACGACAGCCTTACCTGCTACGCCACAGTCCCTGCCCCTGCAGCATGCAATCTTTACATTCATTCCAATTTCCAATATTGTGGTAATCAGTAAAGTAATAATTACAAAATATTAATCATAATAATTTCAATTTTTGGACATATGTTTCATTTTATTTTGCTGTACCATGGAAATGGGTACTCTTATTTTTCCTCATTTCTTTTCTCAGCTTCTTTGTATGGCACATGTAATATTGTTGTCATTCCTTAAATATTTGTCTAAATATCTAAACTAATTTATATGAATTAAAATTGTAGAGCTTTGTAATCTAGGTTTATGGTAAAATAAGTACCTTTTAATCCTTTTAATATTTGTTAATGAATGCTCATGTAAATAAAATATTTTGTAGTGTGTTAATAATCATTGATCATTGTGTTGGTGTGATTGTACAGCCACTTGAGAAATCTCTCACTGCTCCTTCTACCCCCATTTCCACATTTCTGTCTGCAGTCAGTGGTGGCCACTTGTAGGACTGATCATTCTTATCTTTCTACACTCTCTGTCTTGAAACTTCTCCCTCTGTAAATCTGGCTTGGTTATCACTCCACTGGCAGTGTTCCTGTTGCTTCTTTGACCTCTTGTATGCAAGTGCTACCTCAGCTTCTATGTCTACTTTGCTTGATTCTTCCGATTTCTGTCTGGGCTTATAAAAGACAGGTTGTCGTGCCGACACTGGACATCCTCCTTTCTCACTGAGTTTTGCAACTACTCCAGGCACCATTGATTCTGTGAACACCCATGTGCACTTTCTGCTAAGGGAAAAGTGATGACAGCTTTCTGGAGACAGGGTTCTAGAAACATGACAGCCTCTGTGAAGACTCCTCATACAATAGGTAAAGGTCAGTTTCCAATCGTTGATTCTTATTTTCTTGAAAATACCAACTCATTGCTATCAATCTTGGAGCAAATCTTTTATTATTCAGCATGTGAAATTTATTATAGGAAATCATAGGAGGCAGTTAACATATTATATGTATCAGGGAAGCTGACCTTCAGATTAGTTTAATAGGCTTAGAATTATTTAAAAAGAATTTAAGGTGATTTTATTACATCCTTTGCAGAAAAATCTTGTCATAAGAATCCCTTAAAGTTTTCCTCAAATGGCTTAAAAGTAACATGTGAGAGTGCAGACATTAAACAAGGTAGGGCGTACTTTGTAATCAATCCAACCACATTATTACAAATAAGATAAAAAGTCAGTGAAAGTATGGAAGCAGGAGGACATGTTATTACTAATACTGAGATATCAGGATTTTTTTATGATGGTATATGAAAAAGACCTCAAAACAGAATAGAAGAGGACTTTGGTCACATAATGGGAAAATAAAGACAACCTAGCAATCATGTCATCCTTTGACTTTAAAGTTCGTTTTGCAAACATAAGGGGCTATGAATGAACCATTTACACATTTCACATTTTAGTTTTAAGGGACTAGATAATTGGAAGAAATGAATGCATATGCTAGACAGCTCCTTGAAATCTGTATCTTACATGGTTGGGACAGGTTTGTGCCGTTTTCCTATACCATTTCATTTGTGTGATACAAGGTTTGGATTGTAGATATCAATGATTTTTGAGGTGTTGCAGGGATCAGAATTATCAAGGGAGATGACATTTGCTTCAGATGTAACAAAATATAACAACACCAAAAACTGTGGTTAGACATTTTGGATGATTTTTAATAACACTAATTTTGGTAGTACTGTCATATTAATCTTGAATATAAAGGACAGCTAATTTAACCATAGCATGTGAACAGAACCATTTTATTTGTGTTAAAACTGCATAGTTTATGCTTGAAGAAGTTCCCAGTGTGTGTGTGTGTGTGTGTGTGTGTGTGTGAAAGAGAGAGAGAGAGAGAAAGAGAGACTTTAAAACTATTCTTAGCCTTCACAGTTTTATTCAGTGTACTTACATCTTAAAGACTTTTTCCAAATCTCAATGAAATGGTTTCATCTTTTTTAAGTGCGAAATCAAATATGTACTTTGGTTAATGGTATTTGCCATTTTGTGGACATATCTAACACTGCAAATGTATTTCCAGAAAGATGTTAAGATTTATATCTGAGATTCTACAATGCATGTAAGGTTGTGTGTGTGTGTGTGTGTGTGTGCATACGTTTTCCCTTAAACACTTCCTTGAAAATCACTAGCATTAGAAAGCAAATGCCGCTTGTGAAAAGGATCAAAAGTAATTTCCATGTTCTGCGAATTGACCATGGGTATCTTTCATTTCCCTTTGGGATCCCCTCTACTCTCTTCTCTGTTCTTCTTCCAGAAAACTGACTTGCATTTTAGTAAATTGGCACCGAACAGTGAGTAGTCAGTTGAGAGACTGAGGAAACAACAGCTGAGTTTATTCTCCTGACTTCCTTCTAGAGGTTGTGTCTTCACCTAATGCTTCTGTCACTTTAGTCTATCTCGCAACATTCTATCCTCCTGGGTTCCAGCAAGCTCTACTCCCATTGGTCCCATCCAAGGAGCAACAACTATTGCTTCTAGTCCTAATCCCTGACCTCCCCTTATGGTTCCTCTATGTCTCACACACATCATTGTAATTAGTCCCTTTGTAAATAAGATGTTATCTTAATTTGAGTGTGCCATCTGTTTCCTGTTGGGACCATGGGGAGATAGAGCATTCTGGATCACAGACAGGACTGGACATGCAATGAGACAGAAAATTGTGAGACTATTGCATAAGGTACCTATCATGCATCCTTTTTGGATCCTGGACTTGCACTTCAGACAATAGTATTCTGTTTGATTTTGGCTTTGACCTTCTGAAGGATAAAATCTTGAAGTTCTGCTTAACATAATCTGGAAAGTCTGATACTTTATGTGATCAATAGTCATGTAATCACACAAGGAATCAATCTAAGAGTTATATGTCAGGAATAAGTCATGTCATTGAATTCATCAGAATTATCTGAATTTCATCATTCAAATTCACATGAACTCTCTAAATTTATCTCAAGGAAATATTTATTCATTTTGTTAAAAATATTTCCTCATTACATTTACTGAAAATTGATGTGGAATTGTAAATGCATATGAAAAGTATGTAATGTTATATAGTATCCTAATGAACAGATTTCAAATTGTTAAATTTTAGTCAGATTAACAATTAATAAAATATGAAATAATTACATTGCCTAGATAACTTTAGGAGAAACATTGCATCTCTTTTAATCAAGCACATGTCAATTAAAATGTAAATAATTCAGTCATAATAAGAAGTATTACATCATACCATACATACAATTCCTATTGAATTGGTTAGTGTATTAATGCCCTTGATATAATAGAATAATTATATTCACGTTATATATAATTGCATTTAAGGGCTGCGTGTTTTCGAGAAAAGTTTTATGATGGATTTCTTCACATTTTGTGAGTGACTAAAAGTGTAATATCAATGTTGTTACTTCAGATAAGCACTTGAGGGTAAAACACCAAATCACAGATAGTGACCCCCATGATAAATCATTCTATGCAGAGAAATTTTGAATAGCTTTTCACCCCAGAGGTTCATTTAATAACTACATTTTTTTTTCAGGATAAACTTTGCGGAGTTATTGACTTTGACATTCAGTGTTTGACAAACTCAGTTGAACACTTAGTCACAGGAGGAGAGTATTTGAGGTGGACAGTTGACCTTGTGGTTAAGACAACAGTTAATGGGAAGTGGGCTTTGGCATAATGAGAGTGAAACAATGGATGGGAGCTCTCTAACTCTATCTGAAGAAGACAGTCTTTAAAAAAAGATTTATTTAATAATTTGAAACAGAGTTACAGGAGTGAGGGAGCCAGAGACAGAGAGAGAATTTTCCATCTGCTAGTTCACTCCCCCAAATGGCTACAATAACCACGGCTGTGCCGCAACACTGGCCTCTAAAAGAGAAAATCCTACGATTGGTTATTTAAGCTTCAGGGATCATAGATTTATAATTTTGGATGTTAGTTGTTATTATGGCAGTTTTTCATTTGCTTGATTGTTCTGCTCTTTAGCAAAAATTGGCCTTTGGAAATCTTTTCCTCTCTACAGGATTTTAGAAGTAGGGAAGTGGGGCCAACAATGTGGAGGAGTGGGTAAAATGCAGCCTGAAACGCCAACATCTCATATGGTTGCCTGTTCTTGTCCTGGCTGCTCCACTTCGATCCAGCTTCTGACTAATGGCCTGGGAAAATCAGCGGAAGATGGCTCAAGTACTTGGGCCCTCACCACCTTCGCTCCTTCTATAACTCTGATTTTCAAATAAATAAATGCATTTGTTTAAAAAAATAAAAAATAGAAGTAGAGAAGTTAAGCTTTGTGAGAAAATATAATCTTTATTTGAAAACACATTTTAAAATTAATCTCAGTAGAAATATTTGGAGACAATGACTGTTAATGCAGAAGCCTATCTTTTAAAAATAATTTTGTTTCCTCCAAAAGAATTTTACTATTCTCAATGTTATGATACAGTTTGATTATAATTGTTTATTTTGGCCAGAAGTATTTTGTGAGCTTTTCCTCTCCCTAATGGATCTATCCCATCTTCTGGCTATTAGTAGAAATCAAACCCACAATAAAAAGTCAAATAAAAAAAAAAAACTTTTTTTCCCTCTTAGTTTTCTGGACTTCTCTCACCACACATATTGAAGAATCAAGGCTGAATATTTCTCTCACTTCCATTTCCAGCTGAAAATAAAGTACCTATAACAGAATATGTTTGACTGAAGCTGGAATTTAAGCCTGGATACACCTGACATCTAAAGCAAATGCTTTCTGTTTCCTATTCTGTTTTGTCTATGTTTAAATTTTTCAATTTTTGTGCCACCTTTCACTCCTTTTCATTATATTCTCCATTGAAATCTACCCAGCTTTTAAATGTATTTAAGTTTTCTGGCAATGTGTTTCTGAAAGACATCTGCCTTTATTTGAAAATTAATACATGATAATATTACTGCTTCTAAATTTATAAATATATTCTTTGTGTGAATTAAATAACTATTCTTGGTTTTAAAGGACACCCTCATTTATTTATTTCATCCAGGATACCAAATTCTGAAATAGAGAATACAAACTAAGCCAAAAAACACCAACTTATCAACACTAAACAGCATCAACAATCAATGTGCAGGGATGTGAAAACCGCTCCTGCTGTCCAGCACCTTTCTACTCAGGTGTGAACTGAGAATCTGCATCATCCACAGCTGGAGGCTTGCAGAAAATACAGAATTTTTGGGTTCTTCTCCAGAATTACTGATTCAGAATTTGCCTTTCACAGTTTCCCCAAAGGAAGTGTATGCATCTTAAAGGTTACGAAGCCCTGCTTTGCTCTTCCTCTGTGTCTCCCTAGCAAATGTTGTCAGATGTGTGCTCTTTTTGTGTTCATGATATGTGGATTTTTTAAAAAGATTTATTTATTCATTTGAAAGTCAGAGTTTCAAAGAGAGAAGAGAGGCAGAGAGACAGAGGTCTTCCATCTGATGGTTCACTCCCCAATTGGCCGCCAACTGCCAGAGCAGTGCCGATCCGAAGCCAGGAGCCAAGAGCTTATTCCTGGTCTCCCACATGGGTACAGGGGCCCAAAGACTTGGGCCATCTTTTACTGCTTTCCCGGGATGGATTGGAAGTGTAGCAGCCTGGTCTTGAACCGGCGACCATATGGGATGTCGGCGCTTCAGGCCAGAGTGTTAACCCATTCGCCACAGCGCCGGCCCCCGATATGTGGATTTTTAATGTGAAAATTTTTAGTTTTTGAAATGTGTTGTCTAATTTGTTATGGTTTTTATTTTATAACATTTTCTGGGGACAGCAAGCCACACTGAAAATGTCATTAGGTTTGAGGGGTGTATCAGCTTGCAAAATCTTTTCCTAAACATGCAATGTCAAAGAGTGAATATGGGCAGCCCTGATTTTATATTTTCTGGCAATAGTGACATCTAAGTATATAAGCAAAATTCCTGCCATCAGTAGATATGCCAAGCTTTATTTTGTTTACCACTACTCTGTGTAAACTTTAAAATTCTCGCCATTCCACCCTCAGTGTATTATATGTACAGCAGCTAAAGTCAAACTTGTGGCGCAGCAGGTTAATGCCCTGGCCTGAAGCACCAGCATCCCACATGGGCTGCTCCTCTTCCGATCCAGCTCTCTGCTATGGCCTGTGAAAGCAGTAGAAGATGACCCAAGTCCTTGGACCCCTGCACCCGTGTAGGAGACCCGGAAGAAGCTCCTGGCTCCTGGCTTTGGATGGGCACAGTTCTGGCCTTTGCGGCCAATTGGGGAATGAACCATCAAATGGAAGACCTCTCTCTCCCTCTCTCTCTCTGGCTCTCCTTTCTCTGTGTAACTCTGACTTTCAAATAAATAAATAAATAAATCTTTAATTTAAAAAAAAAAAGCAGTCTACTCCTCAAATGGTTTCCATCTTAATAAAAGCCAGTACCTCGCAAGCTTTCTGAAAGCATCTCTTAAGTTTTCCTTTGTAAAATTTGTACCCAGCTTCCTATTTCTTCAACATTCCAGAAAAACTATGCCTCAGTTTCTTTTTGTTTCCTCAGATAGGCATGCATCTTGCTCTCTTGTACTTTGTCCATTCTTCCACTGTCATTTTTACAGGTAGGACTTCCATGATTAACACTGCAAGTTGATAGCATCTCAACCATCCCATTATCTACTTCTTTAATGCTTTCCCTCTAAAACTTCCAATACCATTGAATGCTTGTAAGTTTTTCGTTTGTTGATTAAGTCATTTGGTTATTGATTGATTAGTAAACTAATTGATTATGATCTGGGAAAATCAATCCATATGGATAATCAGTTGGGTCAAATTTTCAGTGAAATGGTGGTTAAAGTCAGGAGTCGGGTACAAATGACAGGAAGGTGAGTTGAGGGTCTGCCAAGTGCCTCCAGTAGTGAAGAGATGTTATTTACACTCTTTCTCTCTTCCTCCTCTGGGGACAGAATGCCACTTCTTTCAGGACTTGACTCTCTGCCTTCTCTAATAATCCTTTGACAGGCACCACTGGACATTGTGATTAAAACAGAAATGGACACGTGCTGTAAACTCAGCCAGTCATTGTTAAATATATTTCAAAGTAGAGATTGAAAGGAATAGCCTATTCCCTTTTGGATCATGGGCTAATAAGGTTGTGACTCAGTAAAGCTCTGTAGATTGGAAAAAGGAAGCTGAGCCTTTGATGGAAACCAAGAAAAAAGACAGCAAATCCTGAGAGCATGCAATTCCTTGCCCATTAATTTTCATATTCAGTCTGCCTTTCCTATGATGTGGTTATGTAAACCAGTAATTCTTTGATTGAATCTAGGTGAATTATTTAATTCTCAGCTGGAGTTCTGACTCATATATCTTCTATGGCAAGTATAGCTTTCAAAGTGCTGTTTAAAGGCAGATTATCTTTTAGGATGGGCTGTACAGAGCTCACAGTTTGGGGTAATGAGGAAGCCGGAAGCAATCACAAAATAAAATGCTGAAGAGATGCTAGAGAACACCAAGTTTATTGTTATGGCTAATGAGACAGAAGTTCTCATATCAATTTTAATGAATTGTCCTAGTTTACTAAACTAATGAATCTTCATGTTTATTCTCAAATTCCAGAATCCTACAACTTCTTTTAGAAAGCTTATACTTTCTAAACCTTCTCGTCTGGTAGGACCATTTAGCCAAGTTATAACATGAGTGATCAAATTTGTCTTCTACCTAGGACTCAGACTATCAAGGTCTATAATGATCATTTCTATATATGTCTGTCTTAATTTCTTTTTTAAAATTTATTTACTCATTTTGAAAGTTAGCATTACAGAGAGAGAGGGAGAGACAGAAAAAGAGAAATCTTCCATCTGTTGGTTCACTCCCCTATATGGCCACAAAAAACAGGACTGGTCCAGGCCAAAGCCAGGAGATTCTTCCAAGTCATCCATGTAGGAACCGAGGTTCAAGCACTTGGGCCATCTTACACTAGTTTCCAAGGCACATAAGCAAGGAGCTGGGTCATAAACAGAGCAGCTGGGACAAGAACTGGTGCCATATGGGCTGCCAGAGTCACAGCTGATGGCTTTTTCTGTTGTGCCTCATTGCTGGCCCAGATCTTTCTTAACTTTTAACCATTATTTGGGAAATAATTATTTCATATTCTGCCTTAAGTTCAATCTCTTTCCTTTCAGCCTGGTAATCAAATTCTCTTCTCAATTATATTTCCCCATTAGCATTGCTTGGGACTTATTTATGAATCTTTCTTTCAATCATAAATTCTCCCAGAAATCTTAGCCTTGGAACTGCCCATAAGATTTTGTAGCTATTAGGGAAAAGGAGAACTCAAGAAAATATTTTGCCACAGTTCTTTCTATGTGAGTAATTTGAATCACTCAAAATTAGCACGTCCAACAATGCTGGTGAAACCATCTTACATGACTTTGCGAAAGAAATCCCACACTGGCCTACAAGGATCATCTGCTCAGTAGGTCACTCTTCTGGAAGAAGCTTCACAGCCCAGTTCCTGGGTAATCACATACCCACAACTACCAGAGCTTTTCAGGTCATCAGATGTGCCCTTTGAACAAGGTAGAGGAAAGTGCCATGAAACAAATGTAGAATGGGACCCATTTGGGACTTGGTTCCAGCTCATAGAATACCCCCCAACAGCCAACCAAGTGCTGATCTATCTAAGTCATCGTGGAGAAACTTAGAAAATTTCTGGGAAGCATCAGGAAGCATGGGACCATCCTAGATTCACCGCCAAATCAGGGATATTATTTCTGCTAGACTAAAGGAAGATGTTTGTCTGGGCTTCTCCCTATTCTTTGGCTCCATTCAGGGTTGTAGCTAATCAGATGGCTCTTTATGGGTCCAGAACTCATAAAACTCTTATCCTCAAACTTCCAATCATCTAATATTTATGTCTGTGAATAGTGTTGGACTTTATCCATTTCCCAAACAGACATCTTGGCAATATCCTTGACATCATCCACTCATAAACAATCCATTAACAAATCATGAAGATTTGATCTCCTAAGTGAAATTATCCTTGGCTGTCATCCACTTGTTTCCATCTTTAAAACCTTCATCAAGGTCCAAGCCACTATTCCGTAATAACCTCATAACTGTTCACATTCAATCTAAAATTTTTCCAGAAAAAGCATCCTTTTTGAATTGCTGATGTCATTATAACAGCTTCTTCTGCCTATAAAATATATTAGAGACTTATCTTTAGTGTTGGAGTAAAGTATGAACACATTAATGCCATAATAACCCCCTTAATGATCTGCATCATCTCTATCTGCAAATCAGCAGCATCTTCCTCTGTGTGACTGATATTAGACTTGTAGCTCCCAGTTGCTGTTTTTATTTTGATCCTTTATACTTCCATCATTTGTGATTCCTTCATATAGAATGTAGTTACTTTCATTCTTTATTTTTATGATTATTTACAGTGTAATTTCCTCAGGGACACCTTTCCTTAAAGAAACTCCTCTGAGTGGGTCTAGTGCCTGTTCTCTAAGCATCCTTTATATGTCTGTTCAAAATTTCATGATTATATATGTGTGTTTAAAGAGATATGTTTATGGTCTCTGTTCCATCTTGGTGAGAGGAGATCCAGTGGTTCATTTTGTGAAACTTGATGTTATTTTCTTGATTCATTTGAGGCTGAAAATGGAAAAACATCAGAACTTGAAAGCTGAAGTTTATTGATGGATGAAAATAAGATTCAACTATTCATTGTCAATATTACTTACACAAATATACAGATACTGTTAAATTATAAAGCTATCAAATTATTCATAAACATAAAGAAATGAAAATAAATCTTCAGTCAGATCGTTCAAAAAGAAAGTGTACCAGGAAAAACATGAAGATGTTATAAACTTTTAAAAAGGAATGTACCAACAAATTCAGTCCTGAAGCAAGTTTTGTTATTAGAAAGATAAAGAATATCATATAGGAGTATTTTTAAAAGTTTATGTAAAATGGAATTAACAGATAAGTGGGGTGGAAGAGGGGGATTGTTGTAGTGGTTAAGAGGCCACTTGATATGCTCACTTTCAGTGTTGGAGTGTCTGTTTTCTAGCCTTGGTACTACTCCCTATTTCAGTTTTTTGTTAATGCACACACTGGGTGGCAGGAGTTATAGCAGTAGTGATCAGTCCTGTCACTCACGCGGGAAACTCAGATTTTGAGTTCCAGGCTTCTTCTTTATGGATGACCCAGCTCTGGTAGTTGAGATCTCTTAGTCTGTCTTTCAGATAAAATAAAACTTATATTAAGAGTAAATAAGAGAATCGAAAATGAATCTTGATGTGAATGGAAGGGGAGAGGGAGTGGGAAAGGGGAGGGTTGTGGGTGGGAGGGATGGTATGGGGGGGAAGCCATTGTAATCCATAAATCGTACTTTGGAAATTTATATTCATTAAATAAAAGTTAAAAAAAAACTTAAAAATAAAAAAGGAGAATTTTCCAAAAGACTCTAAAAAATACTCCTAGATAGTTAATCCTTCTTACCCACATCTGTGTATTCAACCAATGAGAGATTAAAATTATTCAAAAAATACTGCCTCTGCACTCAAGATGTATATACTGCTATTCTTGTCATTGTTTTATAAACTATTGATACAGTATTTACAATGCATTAGGAATTATGAGTAATTGAGAGATGATTTAAAGTATAAAGGAAGATGTATGTAGGTTATATGTAAGTCTTCTGCTATTTTATATAAAGGACTTTATTTTCTGAGGGTTTGGTAACCCTAGAATCAGTCCACACTGATGCTAATGATGGCTATACTCAAACATTGTTTTGTTCTTCTAGATAAACAATTATTTAGAATTTCAATTGTTGTATAAGAAATTGAGATAAAAATGTTAAATTCCATTAGGTGACTTTCACTTATTTCAAAGTTTCAAAATATGCTTTTAGAATGAATGTAGTGTTTAGAGTTTAAAAAAGTCATGTATCTGATGCAAGGATTTTAGATATGATATTGGAATAATGATGTACAAGTAGGCCATGTTAATAGACATATTTACAAAAGTTACATTGCCCATAGAGGTTTAAGAAAATTCCAAGTAAATATTTCTAATTTGAAAAAAAAATCCATAGAAAATTAATCAGGAACAGTACATATTGATCAATATTGGTACATATAAAGGACATAATTGTTGACTTTTAAAAGTATTTCAAGTTGATGTGAACTCTAATTGATATTCACCATGAAATTGGAACATTAGCTTTCTTTATATAGATTAATTAGTTAGTAATATATTAGTTAAATAAATCATTTTCCCTGAAGTTATGTTACCTTGCTATATCTTGGGACATGTAAAGTCAATTCATATGTTTTTTTTTTTAAGTTTTATTTATTTATTTGAAAGTCAGACTTAGAGAGGAGAGGCAGGGAGGGAGGGGTCTTCCATCCAATGGTTCACTCCCCAATTGGCCACAACAGCCAGAGCTGCACTGATCCGAAGCTAGGAGCCAGGAGCTTCCTCCCAGTCTCCCACGTGGGTGCAGGGGCCCAAGGATCCAGGTCATCTTCCACTGCTTTCCCAGGCCACAACAGAGAACTGTATTAGAAGAGGAACAGCTGGGACTAGAACTGGCACCCATATGGGATTCCAGTGCTGCAGGAGGAGCCTTAGTTCACTACACCACATTGCCAGCCCATTTATAAACTTTTAAAATGTATTTGAGAGGGAGAAAAGAACAGACAAACCTCCCATCTGCTATCTCCCTATGTGTTCTCAATGAGTAGAGGTAGGGAAAGTGAAGCCAGGAGCAAGAAATCTGAACCAGGTCTCCGATATGGGTTGCAAGTTTCCTACATGGATTGCAGGAACCCAATTACTTGAGCCATTGCCACTATGTCTCAGGAGGTGTGTCAACGGAAAGCTAGAGCCAAGGGCCAAAGCTGGACATTGAACCTAGTCACTTTGATATGATGCAGGACCCCAGATCACATCTTAACTATGAGGTCAAACATGTACCTTCTTTTTTCCTTTTTTCTTTATTTAACGTATATGACAGATCTTAGATTACAATTGGTGATTTTTAAATGTTTTTTAGTATTCTTTGGTTTCTCAAAAATATCGGTCTTCCCAACATATCTTTCAGACAGTGCTGACTTTACTTTTTCCTTATATTAATTCTTTTCTTCATATTTCTATGTTACTCATATAGTCTAGTACCTTCCATATAGTGGAACTCTTTGAGGGTTGGTAGGTGATTATTAGAGTTTCCCAACAGGATATTATAATATTCAAGATGAATGGGATGTAAGAAGATGGAAGAGAATGATGCACTATTGTGTATCAAAAAGAATAAGGGCAGAACATCCATTTATGAGAAAGAGAAAATCCTGAACTATCCAGTGAGAGCAACCATGGAGAGTCTTCCTTTCCTCTGTATACTGTTGTCTCCTAACAGAGAACCCCTTAACTGTAACTATTCATTTTAGTTGATACATTAGCTAATACCACAAATTCTTTTCAGCAAGGATAACCTTGTTATTTCAATTTTTTTTTTTTTTTTTTTTTTTTTTTTTTTTTTTTTTTTTTACAGGCAGAGTGGACAGTGAAAGAGAGAGAAAGAGAGAGACAGAGAGAAAGGTCTTCCTTTACTGTTGGTTCACCCTCCAATGGCTGCTGCGGTGCACCGCGCTGATCCGAAGCTAGGAGCCAGGTACTTATCCTGGTCTCCCATGTCGGTGCAGGGCCCAAGCACTTGGGCCAACCTCCACTGCACTCCCGGGCCACAGCAGAGAGCTGGCCTGGAAGAGGGGCAACTGGGACAGAATCCGGTGCCCCGACTGGGACTAGAAGCTGGTGTGCCAGTGCCGCAGGCAGAGGATTAGCCTGTTGAGCCCCAGTGCTGGCCAATTTTCTTTATCTTATATAAAATACATGACAATTGACTTTAAATGTTTGAATTCATTTCTTTTTAAATTTTCAAGTGCCTAAGGTGAGTTTTTTACATTTTCACCAGCACTGAATTTGCGTTGTAGTAGGAGTCCATTGAAAAGATTGTACAATTTGAAACTGCAATTAACTCAATGGAAATTTGATAGTTGCTCTGTAATATTTAGAATTTTCTTTTAAAAACATGAGAACATTTCTTATTCTTGGTTGTAGATATATACATAAATGAAAAATAGTATTTAGTACAATACATTTTAAAACGTTCAACATATTGATAATTTAAAGATTTTCTTACAATATAAAATCTTTTTTAAAATATTTATTTATTTATTTGAAAGACAGAGTTAGAGAGAGGCAAAGGCAGAGAGGAAGTGAGAGAGAAAGAGAGAGAGATTTTTCGATCTACTAGTTCATTCCCCAAATGGCCACAATAGTCTGAGCTGTGTATATCCAAAGCCAGGAACCAGGAGCTTCTTCTGGGTCTCCCACGTGGATGCAGGGGTCCAAAGACTTGGGCCATCTTCTGCTGCTTCTCCAGGCACATTAGGAGGGAGCTGCATCAGAAGTGGAGCAGCTGGGACTCGAACCAGTGTCCATATGGGATGCCAGCACTGTAGGCAGCAGCTTTACCTGCTGTGCCACAATGCCAGTCCCTTTTTATAAAATCTTGTCAAGAAAAATTTGAACATTCTTCCCTTCTCCTTGTTTAATTTATTATTAGTCCAGTGTCAAACAAATGTCTACTCTATGCCTAATTCAATTGTACAGAATTTTATTCTTGACTGTTTTAATGTCATGAAATATTTTCAGGGGTTCTGTTAATGTGAAATGTGTGTGTGTGTGTGTGTGTGTGTGTTTCCTTGGTTTGATTTTTATTTTTCACATCACTTGCCTCTCAATTATCTTCATCCTTTCAGGTTCAACCGCTTTCTTCATAGCAATGTCTGCCTTACTGAAGTGCCCCTGTGTTACTACATAAAGCTCCATCAGTGTGATGGTATCATCATCTCCATGTCAGTTGTTTGTTTTGTAATTCCATATATATTTGATTAGAATCTCAGATTCAGAGATTTCATTTTCAGTTTCTTACTTGAACTTTCATTTTTGTTGGTCAGTATTCTCTTAATTATCCATTTTTCGTTAAAGCTCATGTAGGTTTTTGCACTGGAAAACAGAGAGGCAGTGGAACTACTGGCTTTGCTTGCTGTGTGCAGATTGAACACAGCAAATGTGACTAATCATAGACAGGCTATAAATAAGTGATGTGTTTGGGCATTGGTCATGATTGGCAGCAGTTATTCACATGGTAATTCATATATTGAAGAGATAGCAGTGAAATTTGTATCTTCTGCAACTACAATCAATGTACCATAGTGACTGAAATTTGAAAAGTGTAGTGGGGAACTGCTATGGTTTTACTAACTGTGGTAACTGAAATTCATGCATTTTTGGAACTCAGAGTTAAGCATTGCTTCCATCTTTCTTATTGACTATGGATGTTGATCATATTAATTGTGTAGACAGATATGTAAAATTATCTAACTTTAAGAATGTTGTGTCAGTCACAGCATCTCATATGTTATTGTTTTAGAAATAGACTCTGTAGTTTATTATTGCATGTAGATTTCAATAGATCAGCCTATTTACAGTGTTCTCACCTGAAAACATAACATGCATCTTAGTGAACACAGAAAAGCCTTCCACTATTTCAGACCTCCCAAAGCTGCAGTCAGCAAGGAATGATCTATAGCTCTGCAGGTCCTCAAATGCAATTGTGTCAGAACACTCCTTACTTACCAGACTTTCACTTTAACCAAAAACAAGAAAACAATTGATAAGCCAGATAAAAATTTTGAATTGATGATCACAAAAATAACCATGAATTGCATGAAAATTGTTACAGGTTTATAGTGCATTTTTCCTAGATAGGAGTCTAAATTCTACTTTCAGTTGATCATTTGGTGGGCTTGGCCAACAATGAGAAAGTGAGTAAATGTCCCCACTAAGTAGGGCTTTTGAGAGAAAGTTCAGGTCTCAGATGCACAGTCTATTTACTATAAGACTTTGGTCCTGGCATTTAATCTCCTTATTCCTAAACTTCCTTTTCTGTCAAATGAAGAAACTAATAGTTTAAATAAATTCAATATCAGCGTGAAGTATTTAGTTTTTTTTTTTTTTTTTTGACATTTAGTTGAGTAGTAGTAGTATTGTTGAGTGTTGGTCAGTACATAAAGTACACTAAATATGTACTGTCTCAAATTTTTTAATTTTTGAAAATATTTTATTTCTTTCTAACCAGGATCACTTGCTCTTTACAGACATACTCTTTTGTAATTGGATAGCATTGCACTTTCTTTACATCAGCCAAATCAAAGCATGTTTCCCTGTGAGTACACACAGTACTCAGTTGACGTTATTCAACACAGCCAGATTTCATCATCACTTGTTTATACTTGATTGTGAAGAAGTATACCTAACACATATCTGTTTTGTTGGTTTCATTCTGTCAGTGATCAATCTTTTTTGCTGTATGTGTGCATACCCATACACGTGTGTGTATTTGCATGTGTATTTTAATTACTATTACTCCCATATTAAAAATTTGCTTTTTTGATTGTGTTTACAAAAATCAAGGGATAGCTTTCCTCAGAAAACAAATAATTTAGTAAATCAATTTATTATAGTGATCAAAATAATATAGAATTTAAATTTAAAACAATGCCTTATAGTATGTAAACAATAAATGGAATTTTGTATATAAGAATGCAGCTCTCTTAAAATATCTGTTACAAATTTTCTACTTTAGTGCCATGTAAGTGTTCTGTAGACTATGATAGGTTAATAGAATGAGAGATTTAAATTTTAGATGTATTTTAAAGCATACTTTGGTACAATGAGTCTTTGCTAGAAGTGCTTGGATTCACTGGAATTCTTTCAATAAATGGCATTCATTTATTTGCACACATTTTTCATTAGCATATAATACTTGTACATTTTTTGTGGAGTATGGTGCAATATTTCAACACATAGAACAACCCTATCAAAAACCTATCAAATAGGGTAGCTAGATGTTCCATTTTCTTATCTCTTCTCTGCTTGCAGCCTAACAGCACCTCTCTTCTGTTTATTTATATGGTATATAATACACTACTGTGAACTGTAGTTGCCCCACTTTCCTGTGGAATACTAGAATTTCTTGTGTCTTTCTGACTGTGTTTTGATACCTGTTATCCAACCCTTTAAGCTTTATGATACTACTTCTCTGTTGTACAGATATCTTGAGAGAGCAATTCATTTAGATATCTATAATAGTATTCACATTTTGTCAGCATATGTGATGATATGTATATCTGTATTTTTTCCTAGGCTTTATTTGATGTGCATTTTTCTAACTACTTGCAAAATCATAGTCTAAAATAATGATTTCTCAAATACAGGCTTCTAATTTCGTAACTCTAATGATATCTTGATCTTTTATTTTTCTCAATGTCACTGTTTATAGTTAGAAATCTATTATTTTATAAGAACTATAGCTATCTTTCACCCTGATCATTAGAAAACAAGGTTCTTAATAGTTTTTGTTTCCATTCTCATTTTGTTTCATTTGGAAATTTCTGTCCTCTATTTTTGCACTGCTATCCTAATTCATTTTACTTAACATTACAAGGCTATTTTGGTAATCTATCAAAATTGTGATAGCCCTTGCTTTCCTGAAGTCTAAGTATACTTTATTAATTGAATTTGAATATATCGTGGCATTAATAACTTCAAACTATTTTAATAAGAATTGTTAAGCATGACCTCCACTGCCTAAATTCATGCTGGCTATAATTAATCAAATTATGCCTACCAGGTGTGCATTTGCTATGCTTCCTAGATATGTTCCCATAGATGTAATTCAATAGCAGATGTTAATTTTTGTCACCCTTTATTCATCCTCTATTGTTCATTTTGTGGCACATTTTATGGTTTAAGTATCTATTTAATGAACTAATAATGTTTCTTTAAGTGATAGAAGAAGACAATATTTATTCCAACTAAGCTTCCAGTTATCATAATTGAAATTAAGCAAAGGATTTAATATTAACTCTACCCTTAAACTCTAAATTATAATAGACAAATATGTAGAAAGTAATTGGGGTAATACAATATTTTTACATTTTCACACCCATTTTAATTTTTAAAAATTTCCTTTCATTTATGGTTATTAGAAAAAGGAAATAGGAGTCTCTATAGAAATATTTAGCCAAATGAGGATATAACATAGTCAAAATAGAAAGAAGAAATTTTATTCCCAAAGTAGGCATTGGGCTTTGCAGGTAATGGGGAATTATTGTATATTTAACAAATTGTAAAAGGTGCCTAACCTAACAATTAAGGAATAATTTAGGGTATTTATCATCTACTAGAAAAGTGACACCATGGCATATATAATTAATCTTTAATATTATTATGGATGACCATTATTTAGTTTTGCATCATAGAAACAGTTAAGCACAAGGATAGTATCCCTTTTATTGTTGATTATAAACAGAATTCTTAATAACTTCTTTTTTGAGAAATGTATTTTTTTCCAGCTACAATTGGAGGAATAAAAAAATGTAGTATTAGAATTTGAAAGCAAGAGTACAAATATGATTCTAAGGCTAAGTTCCTTGAAACTGGACTTTTTATTAAATAATTTTTACTATAATAAAATTGTTAAAATGTTTTATTATTAAATTTTGTACTGCATATTAAAGAGAATGGATATTTAAAATACCAAAAATATTTTCCTCCCTCTGAGTACTGAAATCCCCACCTTTCTCTGATTTCCCATATAGAATGAAAGAAATAGTTACACAATATTAGGCATTACTCAAAAACTATTTTAATGTATAAAAGTAAAATACAGTTAAAATGTAAAAATTCAGTTTTCCTGACTGCATTTATAATTTTAATTTTTCATAAGCAAAATAATATCTTATCTATGATATTTGGCCCATATAACCATATATCACATAAACATTCACATATTAATAACTATGTTGTAATTTACAAGGATTTATACCCTTATATTCACATATACTAGAATATAACAACTTTAAATCTGTTAAAATGACAAAAACAACTCAATATTCAGTAAACCACTGTGATTTTCCTTCTCACAATGACAAAATGCAATGAAAAGGTTAAGTTCTGTTACATCAGTATCTCTTTCAGTTTGACATTCATCTTTATTACTATGGCAAAATGGCTTGACTTCTGCAATCTAAACCTTTAGAGTTTAACTTTTATAAAATTGAAAGTATACATGTGATTAAATAGTTCTAAACTTTTAATTCATTAGCATGTGGGTAAATTGTTTTGCTAATATTTTTCATTTGGTTTTAGTTCCACAAAGTCTCTGAAGTTCATTTTTGGAAAGCTAATTTACATTAAGATGTTCAGCAGGGACCAGCACTGTGCTGTAACAGGTAGAGCTACTGCCTTTAGTGCCAGCATCGCATATGGGCACTGATTTGAGACCAGGGCACTCCGCTTCCGATCCAGATCCCTGCTAATGCACCTGAGAAAGCAGTGGAGGGTGGGAGACCCAGAAGAAGCTCCAGGCTCCTGGCTTTGGATGACTTTCTCTCTCTCACTCCCTCTCTCTCTCTAAAAAAAAAAAGCTGTTCATCAGTAGCTATATAAATGTATTTTAAAGTTATAAAAGTTACAATTTGAAGAATTGTGTTACCATATTTCTCAGTATAAATGTTTCTTGACTCTATTTTCTGTATTGATCTTCAAAATAGACCAATATGTAATATGCTGCATTTTTACCTGAATCTTTTTTTAAATATTTATTTATTTATTTGAAAGTCAGAGTTAAACAGAGAGAGAAGGAGAGGCAGAGAGGGGAGGGGGGGGGTCCTCCATCTGCCAGTTCACTCCTTAATTGGCAGTAATGGCCCTAGATGCTTTGATCTGAAACCAGGAGCTTCTTCTGGGTCTCCCACACAGGTGCAGGGACCCAAGGACTTGGGCCATCTTCTACTGCTTTCCCGGGCCATAAGCAGAGAGCTGGATGGGAAGTGGAGCAGCTGGGATTCAAACCAGTGACCATGTGGGATGCCGGCACTGCAGGCAGCAGCTTTACCTGCTACACCACAGTGCCAGCCCCACACATATTATTCTTACACACACCAGACATTGATTGAAATTATCCAAAGATATTACTTTCCAGAGGTTGCACAGTACAATTTTGAATGTTAAATTATATGTAAGTATAGGACTAAGCACTTTACACATATGACACTCAGTGTTCACATTAGTTCCATCAAGGAGGTATTTATAGACAGGTATGCTGAGGCTTAGTGGATTTAGTCTTTGAAATTTGTTTCATTTCATTCCAAAGCTGAAACATTTTCTCTGATGTGCATTGAAAAGTGAAGAAATGTATTTCATGACTTTCTTTGGTGATTAGCTGTAGGGCTGAAATGTAAGGATGAACCATAAAAATAAGTGTCTTTGTAAGTTCATGTCAGTATTGAAGCAATTTCTTTTTTGAAAAGCCAGCTTTGCTCCAGAACCTGAGATGTCATCCCAGGACTCATTTTTAGCAAGCAATTTCCAGAGGCCAATGAAGATAAAATTTCTTGCCAGAAATGTCCAGGCTTAAGAAGAGTTAGGGATGAGGTTTGTGAAAGCACTTAAAGAAAACTTAGAAAAAACACTTAAGCAAATCTAAGAATCAAATATGGAAATCTAGAATCAAATGGACCATCCATAAACTCATTTGTTCACTAAAATGTCAATGGATATTTATTTATGAGTCATTATATTTCCTTTTTTAATATTTATTTATTGGAAAGGCAGAGTTGCAGAGAGGGAGAGAGATAAAGAGAGAGGGAGGGAGAGAGAGAGAGAGAGGTCTTCCATCTGCTGGTTCTCTCCCCAGATAACTACAGTGGCCAGAGCTAAGCTGATTCGAAGCCAGGAACTTGGACCTTTCTCCAGGTCTCCCACGTGGGTGCGGGGGGCCATCTTCCACTGCTTTTCCAGGCCATAGCAGAAAGCTGGATCAGAAGTGGAACAATCGGGACTCGAACTGGCGTCCATATGGGATGCTAGCATGGCAGGCGGCAGCTTTACCCGCTAAGCCATATCACCTAGGCAGGATTTTCTAAGACTTTTATGTGCTTATAAAATCTATAGTTCTAGGGAGAAATGGAAGCCATAGTGAAACACAACAAATGGAAACATTAAGTGGATATCAGAAAACCCGATTATCTAAAATTTATCTCTCAAATTCCACAATAAAATTAAATGGACAATATCAGTGCTAGAAAATTATATCCTTAACACTTGAAATGAACATAATCAAAACCTTCACATGCAGCTGTGAATATCATTTTTTTGTTCATTATCTTGGCACTTATGTGCAGATTTTAAAACTAGTATCATACAGTAAATATAAATTTCCTTTTATACAGTAAATAATCCCTTTTAGCTTTATCTTTCAGACAATATGTTCGACATTAGCCACAGGGCTTCTGTCATGGGAGGACATTAGTCCTTGTTTATACTCCTGTAGAAATATGGTCTTCCTACTTTTTAATTGTTGAATATTATATTTAATGGTAAAATAAGCCTGTGATTATACAGTGGATTGATAGCATGCTTTTGCAAAAATTAAGAAAAAGAAAAAACAGGGAGATTGAGTAGGGAGAGGAAAAGGGAGGTTATCATCTTAGAATTATACCTATGAAATATGTGAAATCTATTCTCTTTATATTAATAAAAATAAAAAACTAAACCAAACATGTGAGTGATGTCAAATCTGAGGATCAAAAATCAAAATTCTAACACATAGTAATGTGGATTCTGGTTGGTGCCTTGAAAGGTACTGCAGTACTTACATTTTGATGTATTACTGGCCAGTTTTGAGAAAACTTGGCTCAGGCAAGCTACAAGGAACGAGGTAGGCTTTACTCAGTGTTGAGGGTTGCTGGCCTTGTCTGGTTTTCAAGTTCCAGAAGTAGAACTGGCAGTATTACTCCTCCCTTCCCCCTCTCCATGAAATGAAATTTCTAATAGCTACCTCAGTTCACCTTAACCATCCTAGTTCTGCATAGGTTCTTCATTACGCTTTTGCTTATCTTGCATTTTTTTACTTGTTTTCTTTTTCTTTCTCTTTTCTTCCTGCTGTTCAGATTAAGTAATTAAGCCATGTATTGTTTATTATAGTTTTAATTACTGGTTTTCTTGTCTTTTTTTCCCTCTCTTCTGCTTTCCCCTTTCCTTCCTTCTGCCCTTCCTTGCTTACTTTCCTTCCTTTGTTCACCTTTAACATTTTAAGTTTCCAGCACCAAAATGACCATAATTCTTCCCTCAGATATATGGTCTACTCAACCATATATGTTAAATATTTTCAATTTTTAACCTTAGGATCTAAACTTATATTTTAAAAACTCATGTCAGACATCATAGTTTTTAAAGTTTTTTGAGTAATAAAGTCAAGTTCCTTAGGTTTTCTTTAAGATTTATTTATTTATTTGAAGGAGAATTACAGAGAGGGAGGGAAAGACAGAGATTTTGAGAGGGAGGGTAGAAGGAAGACAGAGAGATATGAGAGAAAGAGAAAGAGAGAGAGAAAGAGATCTTCTGTCTGATGGTTCACTCTCCAAATGGGCCCAATGGCCAGAGCTAGGCCAAACCCAAGCCAGGAGTCAGGAAGTTCACTGGGATCTCCCACGTGGCTGCAGGGATTCAAGCACTTGCATCATCTACTGCTGCTTTCCCAGGTACATCAGCAGGGAGCTGGATAGAAAGTGGAGCAGCTTGGACTTGAGCCTATATCCTTATGCATTGTGGGCAGTGGCTTAACCTGCTGTGTTGCATTACTGGCCCTTAGTTGTGTGTGTGTGTGTGTGTGTGTACCTTTAAAAAATAATATTACATAAATATAGAGAGAGACAGACAGAGGACAAGAGAGACCTTCCATCTCCCAGTTCATTTCTCAAATAGCCACAACATGCAGGCCTGGGCTAGGACTAAACCAAGAGCCAGGAACACCACCATTTCTCTCAAATGGATGGAAAGAGTCCAATTGCTTGAGCCATCACTAGTGACTCTCAGGGTCTGTATTGGCAGAAAGCTTGAGTCAAGAGTTGAAACTGTGAAATCAAATTCAGGACAGTACACTGATGTGGAATAAGGGCATCTTAACTGATAGGCTAAGCGTTCATTCCTGAGACCTTGGTCTTTAGGGCAGAATTTGTGCACTCTATATTTGATCAACCAGAAATCAAAATGGAAGGATAGGTATGTCACAAGAGGCCAACAATGATAAGAGTCAGTGACCTCTAGGAGCCAAGACCTTGCCTATCTCAGTGATGCTAGCACTAGAAGACAAAGAGAATAGCAGAGTGGTTACAGCAAGCAACATAATGCAATGTAGAAACAGGGAAAAGTAAACATTTTGATATGAACACAGAAGGCTGCGAGAGACTGAGTTTGCCTATAGTCAGTTCTTTATCAGGTGGGATGGAATTTTGCAAAAGAGAATGAACATGATAGTAGAAAGTAATTTTACATTTCTCACACTGGAGTCTGGTTCCCCTGAATATGGTCTTTTAATGTACTCGGCCTTTCATTCTGCTTAACCTGTCCTCTTTTCCCCTTTATGCTTAGTATATGTAGCCTGTGCCTTCTCCCATAACTCTTCCTTTGTTCTCTTCCTCACCAGTGTCCGACCTGTAAACATAGATACAAATTCATTTCATGGGAGCATATTTCCTTCAAGAATCTCTGTGTCACAGTTTACCTTCCTCAACATAACAGATAGATACACTTCCCTAGAATCAAATTTCCTAGTCCCTTTGTTTCTAACAAATCTGATATCTGTTACAATAACTTACTGGCTGTGCTCCACATGTCCCCAACAGTATCCCCAATGAAATCTTAATAACACAGTCATATTTGAGTATGCATTGTATATGTCACATATCACATTACTTGTTTTGTGTTATATCCTGAAGATTATAATAGTTATTTTAAATGTATCTACTGTATCTACTCTTTAAAATGTGTTTTTCATTCATTACTTAGAATTATGCAAATAAATATTAAAAGATGTGCTACTTTTCCTTATAATATGCAGAGACAGCAGACACCAGTATGTGGTATACACAATAGACAATAAATATATGTTGAAAGAACATGGATAACATATATGAAAAATATAAAAAAGAACACAGATTCATGGTTAATTATAAAATACAAGCTGTCTTTTTTTTTTTTTTTTTTTTTTTTTTTGACAGGCAGAGTGGACAGTGAGAGAGAGAGACAGAGAGAGAAAGGTCTTCCTTTGCCGTTGGTTCACCCTCCAATGGCCGCCGCTGCAGCCGGCGCACCGCGCTGATCCTGGCAGGAGCCAGGAGCCAGGTGCTTTTCCTGGTCTCCCATGGGGTGCAGGGCCCAAGCACCTGGGCCATCCTCCACTGCACTCCCTGGCCATAGCAGAGAGCTGGCCTGGAAGAGGGGCAACCGGGACAGAATCCGGCGCCCCAACCGGGACTAGAACCCGGTGTGCCGGCGCCGCAAGGTGGAGGATTAGCCTATTGAGCCACGGCGCCGGCTGTACAAGCTGTCTTTTCTTTCCTTGTGGCTTTCATCTTAGGAATGATTTCCTAGATAGTAAATTTTGTGTTTGGAAAGGTAAGAAATGTAATACACTCAATACTTGCTTACACCAACCCTTGCTTTCTCACACAGAAATCAGGGATGTCACACAATTAGTTCACTTTCTGACTCTGGAGTCAGACTACCCATGTGTAAATGCCATCATTATTTCTTATGAGTGGTTTGATTTAGGTCAGGTCACTGAAAGTCTATACACTTCTACTTCTTCATCAGTAAAATAATAACAAATTCTACTGTATAATGTTGTGAAGATTAAACAGAATAATGCAAAACACCTAGTAACCACCAATCAGATATTAGTTGTTTATTCTTTTTATAGAACAGATCATCCTTGTAACTTTAAAGCTTTATTTCAAAACTCTAATTCTTATTAAGTGAATATCGCATAACTGGACAGGTGAAAACAGCAAGTTTGCTGTGATTTAGAAGATAATATTAATATGGAAAACATTGAAAGTATTTTTCTAAAAAGTAAAAAGTCATGTTATTTTCACGTATTTAGTTAACCTGAATAAGATATTGCACCTCAAATGGAATGAAAAAAATTAGTTTAAAATAATTTATCTCACAATATCACAATCTTTTTTTCTAACTGTACAAAAGTCTGTTGACTACTCAAAATCATAATTTTGATAATTATTAATGGTGTTCACCAAACATTTCAGCTTTCATTGTTGGGAGCACGTGATAGGATTGTACTTACAGCATCTGAAGTTGATGTTGGCATATGATAAGCATAGACATGTGAGTAGCAGTGGCATGTGTGATTTGGCTAAAGCCCCTTTCCCTGTGATCATTGTGGAATCATGAGCTGGGGGTGGAGGTTCCAGCATAGTGTCTGACTGATCATGTTGAGAATGCCCCCTGCTGGCCTTCACTGGAGATGAAGCAAGAACAAAAATAAACGGTTAGGTTAAAACTTGACACTTTGAGACTATAGTATTGCAGTGTAGCCTAAAAAATCTGATTGTTGCAACATTCATTTAGATTTTTGATAATTTTTTACATTTGCTTTTTGCTTTTGAAATTATATTATGTGACTTTTTAATTAGAAACATATCTACCTATAATTCTTAATTTATAAGGTTGTGAGAACATGGAAAAAAAAGTTTTTCAGTTCCTCAAATATAGTACTTCTCTGTGGGTTCTTCATGAATAACAGAATTTTTTTTATGAAATTTCAAGTGTTTTACCAAAAGCTTTAACTGTAACACTATGTTTGGGAGAGATGAATTGTACAATTAATACACATTTTCGTAATTTAGCAAATAAGTTATTGACATTAACCAAAATAATTGGAGTAAAAAATCATTGAAATTCAGGAAGATTTATCAAGTTCCAACTATGTGTATAGAAATATGATACTTTTGAGGGGAAATGGAAATACTTCGAAGAATATTCATATGACAGTTTTCTAACGATGATATGCCCACTTACAAAAGTTTCAGTGGACAATATCAAACTGTATTTTAAACAGTTTGGAAAGGTCTTTCTGTGAATCAACCTGCTTTGGTTTTGGAATTTATTTATTTATTTAGAGAGAAAATAGAAAAAGAGACAGAGAGAAATAGAAAGAGAAAGAAGGCACTTTGTACGTTGTTTAACTATCAGGTGCTGATTAAGGCAATCTTAAAAAATGCTTACATATAATTATGCATATATATCCTAATATCTAATCATACTTTCGTGATTTCACAGTTTTACCTAAAATTTATCATAGTTTTAAGTCCTATCATCTAAGGCATGCATTCTTGTCTAGTCTTTTATCAAAGGATTCATTCTTGTGAATCAACAAGGCATAGACCCAGACTAAAGAGAGCTTTCATCGTTTTTAAGAAAGTGACGCTAGCTTACAGTCTCCTAGGAAACTCAAAAATTCAGCAGCTGTAGAAAGTCCAAGTTTTACAAAACAGCTATTATGGGTGGCAAAATCTTCCAAGGAAGTAATGCCTGAAATCTCACCTCCTCTTTATATTCATTCTGAGAAATACTTCGAGAATGTTTATGGTCAGTCTTTTGTAACATGCAGAAAATATGAACAAAACCCAGAAATGGCTGCTTGCCATTTCCTGCTCTGTTGAAACTTCAATTAAACTCTAGAAACAACAACAGGCTGATTATTTGAAGGGAATGGTCATAAAAAAGACACAGAAAAAATACAAATCCAGACAGCACAAACGGAATAATTAATAAGGCAGTAAAACATCAATTAGTAGGAAGGAATATATATGCATAGTAGAGAAATATGTATTAAGAAATATAAAGTGTGAAAATTAACAATACATGAATTTTCCAATTTCCTTTGTGAAATTAAGATCTTGAACTAAATGATCTTTGAAATGCTATAGAGGGAAAAATCCTGTGATGATTTTCATAAGTGTTTAGCATGTTTTGGATACTGAAGAAATGTATAATAGAGTATTTTTTAATTTTTTTTATTTTTATTTTATTTTTTTTGACAGGCAGAGTGTACAGTGAGAGAGAGAGACAGAGAGAAAGGTCTTCCTTTGCCGTTGGTTCACCCTCCAATGGCCGCCGCGGCCAGCGTGCTGCTGCCGGCGCACCGTGCTGATCCGATGGCAGGAGCCAGGTACTTATGCTGGTCTCCCATGGAGTGCAGGGCCCAAGCACCTGGGCCATCCTCCACTGCACTCCCTGGCCACAGCAGAGAGCTGGCCTGAAAGAGGGGCAACCGGGACAAAATCCAGGGCCCCGACCGGGACTAGAACCCGGTGTGCCGGCACGCAAGGTGGAGGATTAGCCTAGTGAGCCGCGACACCGGCCTATAATAGAGTATTAATAGAGTATTGTTCATTGGAATATACATTGTGTTTGATACTCTCATGCCACTATGGAAGATGGGCATGCATTTTGTTCTTAGGGGAAAGTTGAGGTTTTGTAATTAGTTGAACACTGCCCAATGGTAGTCATTTTATTTGTGTTTATTGATCAATTTATTAGTAGTGGAGCTTGATGACAAATATGGAGCATTAAGAATGAAAACAAAATGTGTTAGTACCATTTTTCTGACAATGGAAAATAATAACTTAGGAATAAATATACCATCCAAATTTCACATGTGTTTTCAGCCTGACCACTGTGGACTACAACAAGAAGAGGGAGCAGTCTTCAAGACGCAGCAGAGGGAAGCCAAAAAAATTGCCTTTCGGTGTTATATATGTGACTTTGGAGAAAATCATTAACTTCCTGAAACTTATACCTTTTCCCTGTGAAATATACATGCAGTATAAGAACCTCAGAATGGTTAAGCAAAGTATTCTATTTCATGAGCCACTACCTTTAGTACTATTAAATGTCCTCTCTCTTCTCTTCCTTTTCTTATAGACTTAAGAAAATGAATTGATTTTTATGCAGTGTTTTAACTGATGCACACACACACATATACAGAACATTAGTTCATTAGTATATTATATAGAATTGCATGTAAAAATGAAAACTAAGGTGAAAAAATAAAAATAAGAAAGTAATTGCCATAGTTATCTTAAGAAGATTTTCTGTCATTTTTCTCACAGATATGATATCATACAAATAAATTTCAGATATATTTTATTTGCCAATCATTTGTTTTACACTTGTCAGTGACAACAGATATTCTCCAGTTTTATATAATAGATGGTCTAATGAAGAAAACTGAGCAAGAAAGTTATTAAGTAAATGTAATTAGAATAGCTAGAACTTATTTCAAGGAGATTGAATCTGAACTTAGGACTGATACATTAGAATCAGGCATGATTTGATTTCCAGAATATCGTCCAGGTGAAAAAATAAAACAACAATAGCCATAAACAGCTAAATAAAAATAAGAAAGCTAATGTAGACCTTCCAAGGAACTGATGACCTTGGAATATGGGAGAAACAGAAAGAAGAGTCTGAAGCTGCAGTATTCTGAGCAAGATATAGTAGGAAGCCATTAGGACAGCCCTTACTGGTCTTTTGTACGTGTTATTCCATTGCACCAGAATTGGTTAGTGTGACCATAGTATATAGCAGAATTGATGGGATGCTACTTCTGATATGAAGTTAGGAGGATATTGGGGCTGACTTTTGGTTCCGAGTTTTCTTATTCTGTCATTTGCTCTGGGGGAAACTATGTTATGACCAGTCCAGTGAGGAGGCTCACAGGAGGATAAAGATTGCTGCCAGCAACCACCTGAGTGAGCTTAAAGTGGATCTCTCAGGACAAAAGAAGTCATCAGAGTTTGTGACTCTAGCCAATAAGTAGAATAAATCTCCATTAAAAACCCTGAAGAAGAAATGCTTAGCTAAGTTCCTCACAGATTTCTGATCTTCAGAAATACTATTAAAAAATAAGTGTTGGCCTGAAGGACAAACACATTTTGCTAATTTTATACTGATACACTGTAGACTGGTTAGAAATGCGGTGATATGATATAGGACTTCATAGACCTTGATAATGTTTGAATTTTTCTTAAATTTTGAGTAGTAATTTGACAGTATGAAACACTCGTGTGATTTTACTTTCTTTTTAGATAAAAATGATTCTTGAATACACAGTAGTTCAGAGGATCAAAATGTCAAGTAATATGAGTGTGGATAAGACATTGATGAGAGTCAAACAGAAAAAACAGGTACTAGTGTAGCAATTGAGGATACATTTGGATATGGAATTGGCAAGACATGTTAAATATGGGGATAACCTTGATATATATATATATATAAAATCAATAAAAAATAAAAATCAAACAACTAATGAATTTAAAAATGGCAAACAGCACTTTAAACGATACTCAATTTCATTATGGTTGGCAAAAATCAGCCATATATAATAATGACAATCAATAATAATGACATTTTTTCATCCTGAAAAATTAAAAGACTACTAAAAGCCTTCATTGGCAAGACTGGAAAATTACTCACTTTCATATGAATCTAAATTGATGTAAGCTCTCTGCAGCTAATCTGCAAAGTCTGTATACATTCTTCTAGGAATTCTGCCTCTAAGAATTTATCTCAATGACATATTTGCAATATTAATGTACACTAATTGTTTGCTGAAAAGCTATTTATAATGATGGATATTTGGAAGTAATTTACAAGCACATCATGTAATATGTAATGAATCACTTTTATGGCATGAGTTGAGGAAAATATTTTGAATGTATTTCATCATTTTTCCATGTATATTAATGCAAAATTTTTGCATTTATACTATATTTCATAGGGTATGAGGATAGGTATATATGTAAAGAAGCAATATTTGGAAGAAAGTTCAGCAAATATGGTTATTTCTAGGTGGTATATTTAGAGATTGCTTTTACTTTATTCTTTAGATTTTTCTGTAACTTTTTAGGGGTTCTTTGTGCCAACATTTCTTTACAACTAAGAATAACCTGAAACTATTCATAAAAAAGTAAAACATAGGAATTCTAACTGAAGAATATACTTTATAAATTTTACCTGTATCATGATTTTTATATCATAAGAAATAACTACAGGAGCCGATGTTGTGATATAGCAGGTTAAGAGGCTGCCTGCAAAACTGGCATTCCATATCGGTGATGGTTTGTGTCCTGGCTGCTTCATTTCCAATCCAATTCCCAGCCGATATAACTGGGAAAGCAGCAGAGGATGGCCCAACTGCTTGGGCTGCTGCACTCATGTGATATTCCCTCAAGAAGCTCCTGGCTCCTGGGTTTGTCCTGGCCCATACCTGGATGATGAAGCCTTTTGAGGAGTGAACAAGCATATGGAAGATTTTCTTTCTCCCCCCACTCACTGGAACTCTGCCTTTCAAATAAATAAAACAAATCTTTAACAAAAACTATAAAAATAACTTTTGCATTATTCATATTCTCCATTTTCTTTACATTTTCTTTACAGTGGTAATTTTAGATTCTTAGTTTATTTCTGTGTATAATTTTAGGACTTTAGAAGATTTTCTTTTCATCTTTTTTTAAATTAGAAATGTGGTGGCCGGCGCCGCGGCTCACTAGGCTAATCCTCCGCCTAGCGGCGCCGGCACACCAGGTTCTAGTCCTGGTCGGGGCGCCGCATTCTGTCCCGGTTGCCCCTCTTCCAGGCCAGCTCTCTGCTGTGGCCAGGGAGTGCAGTGGAGGATGGCCCAGGTGCTTGGGCCCTGCACTCCATGGGAGACCAGGAAAAGCACCTGGCTCCTGGCTCCTGCCATCGGATCAGCGCAGTGCGCCGGCCGCAACGCGCCGGCCGCGGCGGCCATTGGAGGGTGAACCAATGGCAAAGGAAGACCTTTCTCTCTGTCTCTCTCTCTCACTGTCCACTCTGCCTGTCAAAAAAAAAAAAAAAAGAAAAAGAAATGTGGAAAAATATCAGAATGATAGAAAAAGGAAAACAGAATTGATTGATCATTGATGAGGAAAAACCCACGAGGACAATTAGTTTAAAAATAATAAAAAATCCATTAGGGAATTATTAGAGATATCAAATTCTCTGGTTTACAAGTACATGAGGGGGCACTCACAGATGTGTCAGTGATTATTAAAATGATACTTTCATTTTGGGTCAACCTTTGAAAAACTATTGAGTTGAATGAAAACTATTTATTTAAATACATTACTGTCTTGAATTTTAGTTTATTCTAAGTCTGAAAAGGTAGTAATAATAAAACATTATATATTAAAATATTGCTTTGTAGTTCATTGTTTTGAAGGAGACCCATGACCAAATCTAAAACTAGTAATAAATTTCTGCTTTGCATATTCATTTGATTCTAATCTATCTTGTTCAGGGATTACTGAGGGCCTTACACCATCTGGTAGTAGCAACCATAATAATAATGTGTTACTTATGTAATTCTCAGTATTATTTGGCCCTCACATGTAATGTTGCATTTTACCCTTATCACAACACGTAGTTTGATGAGTTACACTTGGCAGATAAGAGAATTGATGCTCAGAAGAGTCACATGACTAATCTAGTTTCGCAAAACCAGTCAGTGCTGGGGCCAGAAAACAACCTCAGAGCCCAAAATAAAGTCATGTCCTCAAAAAATAAATCAGGGCATCCCATCACCGCATAGAAATTTCAAAGACCTGTTCACACAGCTTCTTAGATAACACATTTGGTTTTCCTAGATAGGGACAATATTTTTTTTTCCTGAATATTATCACTCTTACCTATTTCACAGGCTACCTTCCCCTAACATTATAACTATCTTATTTGCAGTATTTTCAACTTAATACTCATTTAATAAAACTGTGCGTTAACTCCACTTAAAAATAACCTTTTAAAACTCCTACCATATTGTGTTTGCTTCATGTAAACATTTAAGGCAGGACTGCAGTCCTCAAGGAGCTGTAGAACCTCAAGGCAATTCAGAGTATGAAGCATTTTCTAGAAAATGTTGAACAATAAATAGAGCAGCCGATAATCAAGTGTATTTGCTATTGACAATTTGAGGGTATCTCTTCAGCACTACCCAGTGGATAACCTACAAAATGACTTTATTTCAACCTTGTTGACATTGCTAGTATTTAAAACATATTTAATTGAGGGGCCAGTGCAGTGGTGCAGCGGATTAACGCCCTGGCCTAAAGTGCCGGCATCCCATATGGGCACTGGTTCTAGTCCTAGCTGCTCCACCTCCTGTCCAGCTCTCTGCTATGGCCTGGGAAAGCAGTAGAAGATGGCCCAAGGACCCCCTACACCCATGCAGGAGACTCAGAAGCTCCTGGCTCCTGGCTTCGGATTGGCGCAGCTCCAGCCATTGTGGCCAGTTGGGGAGTGAACCATCGGATGGAAGATCTCTCTCTTTCTCTCTCTCTGCCTTTCTTCTCTCTGTGTAATTCTGACTTTCAAAGAAATAAATAAATCTTTAAAAAACATATTTAATAAACATAATTTATTAGGATATCAGTGAAATTTTGAATGTTCTTAGTATTTATTGTAGGTATTAGAGTGAATTACACGAGGTAAGTGGGAATGAATTTACCTTAATGTGAAAAGCAGCTGTAATTAATTTCATTTAATTGTTTAAATTTCATACTATACTCTTGTACATTTTTGTATATATCATGTCACCAAAATCCTTATATTTAAAAAGCTAAAATTCTCAACCAAATCATAATTAAGCAATTTAAAAATGTTACTTGGTTCATAAATTCTTGATTTTTTTCAGTGAATACATATATTAAAATGTATTTTTTGACAGTCTTTAATTCTCACCCAAGAATGCAGCAGAATAAAACCAGATTTTCATACAACTGAATTTTATTCACAGTTTAATTTCTGGCAAAAAAAAAAAAAAAAGAGTTGAAAATAGCAATCTAGAATGCATTTGGCCACTGATGGCACTTTCAGTTTTGAAGCTGTACTGAAGCTGTCACACTACCATCCAAACTGTTGTCAAAATGAGTTTGCTAATTGAAAAGCTCTGGATGTGAAATTAAGTGTTGCAATTGTATTAAACATTAAAAGGAATCTATATAAAACCTGAGTAGGTCACAATTTGAAAATCCTGCAGTAGATGGATCTCTCTGTTTCTAATTCATTGCGGATAATAATGTCCAAAAGGAGGAGCTATATTTTCTTGTGTTCCTCAGCTTAGGAATTTGAAATAAGGATATTTCTACCTGGATCCAAAATTTCTTACTAGTTCAAGAATCTCATCTCTGCTCTTTATTGTGGTAGAATGACTACTCATCACACAGCTATTGAAGTTTCATGAATTTGAAGCCAAATTTATAAATAATACAGATTTATTTCAAAATCAGATCATATATTTAAAATGTAGAGGATCAACCAGTGTCACCATTTGCTAACTCTTATGCTGGTCATAGAGTATGTATTAACTTATTTACAAGTTGTGAAGATGGTATCCTGGATATGCCTATTGTATAGGAAGCATGATTATATGGCTTTCACATATTGTTAAAAATATGAGACATTTCTTTTTATGTGCTTTTCTTTGCTTATTTCCTTTAATACAGTGTCCTCTAGTCCCATACATGTTGCTCCATGGGACAGTGTTTCATTCCTATTTTAGAGCTATATAGTATTCTTCTGTTTATATATTTCATATCTTCCTTACCCATTCTTCCATTGATGGACACCTTAGTTGTTTTCACACAGCACAGTAAGGTGATTAAATATAAAACAAGGCAACTCAAATATTTATGCTACTTTTTTCAGAAGTTTTTAATAAATATAGAAACATATGTAAGTGGTTATTCATATTATTTTTCCTTTTAAAAATATTTAATTGTACACATATATGACTAAAGTGGTCCCAAAAGATATTGCAAAGGAGGCCCCTCAAGGGATTGCTCCAAACTACCTGAGTTTGGCTTGTTGGGATTCCAGAGAAATAATTACACATTGGCCAGGGTTGTCAGTGCAAAGCATTGATTAGGTGAATTTACATATAGAAGGTTTCATCATCTACATGATAGAGAGTAGACAAGGAAATGTTCTACCTAAGTATGTCTTAACAAGGAAATTGGACTTTGGAGTTTATATAGGGATTCCAAGAATGTTGGCCCAGGTATAGAGAGAGTTTCTAATGTTCATCAACACACTTGGTCTTTCTGGGCTTGGAAAAATAACCTCAATGACTTTATTAGGGCCTTGAAGTGTTCTTTCATGCTTTCTTGCCTTTGGTGCTTGAGTCCCAGCCTGAGGGAGAAAACAAGGAACTGGCCAGGTCTCAGAGCTGTCATAGATCTCTGAATTTCTGACAGGACAAAGAAAAGTGGTAGTAGACCCTACATAATGGAAACATCATTTTCTTTTTTTTTTTTTTTTTTTTTTGACAGAGTGGACAGTGAGAGAGAGAGACAGAGAGAAAGGTCTTCCTTTGCCGTTGGTTCACCCTCCAATGGCCGCCGCGGCTGGCGCGCTGCGGCCGGCGCACCGCGCTGATCCGATGGCAGGAGCCAGGAGCCAGGGGCTTTTCCTGGTCTCCCATGGGGTGCAGGGCCCAAGCACCTGGGCCATCCTCCACTGCACTCCCTGGCCACAGCAGAGGGCTGGCCTGGAAGAGGGGCAACCGGGACAGAATCCGGCACCCCGACCGGGACTAGAACCCGGTGTGCCGGCGCCGCTAGGCGGAGGATTAGCCTAGTGAGCCGCGGCGCCGGCCGAAACATCATTTTCTTTATGTTACATAAAGTCTACCACATGACAGATTAACCTGCTAAAATATTATGAATCATTGTTTTGAAAATATTCTAGCTTCAGATTTTATAAAAACATCTGTGTGGATACTCTTTCTCTACCACAAAACTACCATTACATACTTTTTTTAAAAGATTTTATTTATTTGAAAGGTAGAGTTACAGACAGTGAGAGGGAGAGACGGAGAGAAATGGTCTTCCATCTGCTGGTTCATTCTCCAAATGGCTGCAATGCTCGGAGCTGCGCCTATCCAAAGACAGGAGCCAGGAGCTTCTTTTGAGTCTCCCACATGGCTACAGGGGCCCAAGGACTTGGACCATCCTCTACTGCTTTCCCAGGCCACACAGCAGAGAGCTGGTTTGGAAGAGGAGCAGCCAGGACTAGAACTGGCACCCATGTGGGATGTCAGCACTGCAGGCGGAGGATTAACCTACTGCCCCAAGGTGCCGGCCCACACATTGTCCTTTATAAGAGGGAAATTATGTGTGGCTGAATAATGGCTGTACCACTGAAAAAAATGGAGTAATTTTAGTCCATTAAGTAACTTCAAGTTTTTATTCAATGAAAACACACAAGAATCACAGAATAGATGCGATTTTCAAAAAGTTAACACAAGATAAAAAAGTACTTGAATCAGTGTATGTTTAGTCCCATAGTTAAAGACAGACATGTCTTGGGGTGGAGATGTGAAGTGTCAGGTAAAGCCAGTGCTTCTGATGCCTGCTACCCATATTGGTGCCAGTTTGAGTCCCAGCTGCTCCACTTCCAATACAGCTCCCTGCTGATGCACTTGGGAAGGCAATAGAAGATGGCCCAAGTGCTTGGCCCCTACACGCATGTGGGAGACTCAGGAGAAGCTTCTAGCTCCTGTCTTCAACCTGACCCAAACCTGGCCATTATGGCCATTTGGGAAGTGAACCAGTAGATTGAAGAGCTCTCCCTCTCTCTCTTTCTCTCTCTCCCTCCCTCCGTCTCTCTCACTTTCCCTCCTTCCCTCTCTCTCTCTCTTTCTTTCTCTGTCTGTAACTCTGTCTTTCAAGTAAATGAATACATCTTAAAAAAAGGAAATGCATCAAAGTACTACACAAAAGAAAATCATCATGCAAATATTACTTCAAGAATGCATATATTTGTTATTTGCTATCCTTCATTTAAGACAACAAAGTTAATCATTGGTAGAATACAGCTGTATGGAAGTATTATACTACAAAAAAGAAATTATAAAATCCATTATATTTTCTTTTTAAATAAATCTTTCCGCATTTCTGAGAAATTCGAAATAAATTTGCAAAAACCATGTTTTATAAGTTTTGATTATTCTATTATTATTCTCTTATATTTTACTTTTTGTACAGCATTGTTCTGTTTCACCTTAAATTCATGATTCGATAAAGATGTTAGTGCTCGAGTTTTGCCTTAAGGTTTCAAAGCACACATATGTTATTTAATATTATAGGATTAGATATGATTCCCTAGGGAGGCAAAGCAGATGGCAAAGGGATCTCAAGCTAGGCTATGAGATATTCATGATTTGGAGGTCAGGATGTCAGGTAAATTTCAAATAAAGACTGAGACTGAAATGGAAGAGAATCAAGAGAGAATGGTCCAAAGGACAGTGCAGGAGTCTGCACCATGGTGTAGCAGGTAAAGCCACCACCTGCAGGCATTCCATATGGGTGCTGGTTCATGTCCCGGCTGCTCTACTTTCGATCCAGTTCTCTGCTAAGGCAATAGAAGATGACCCAAGTCCTTGGGCCCCTGCACCCACCTGGGAGACTCAGAAAAAGCTTCTCGTTCCTGGCTTAGATCTGCCCAATTTCGGCCCTTGCAGCTGTCTGGGGAATGAACCAGTGGATGGAAGACCTCTCTCTCTCTCTGGCTCGGCCTCTCTGTAACTCTGCCGTTCAAGTAAATAATTATATCTTAAAAAAAAAAAGAAAGAAAGAAAAAAGTAAAGAAATGCAGTGCAGATAAAACAAGCATGGGAATGCCCACTGTGTCAAATGCTACAAATCAGAGAAAATTTGAGGCACACTCATTGGCTGAATGGGAGAAGGTAAACGAAAATTTTAAAATTATTTTTTAAATTTTTGATGTAAAATTGAACGTATTTATGAGATACCATGAGGCATTTTAATAATGTGCACATTGTGTAATGGTCACTCCACATAGACATGTCTGTCTTCTCAACCATTTATTTCTGTGAAAATGGTCAGTTTTTCCTTGCATTTTTCAAAACTGCATGGTAGAGGCTGGCACTGCGGGGCAGCAGGTTAATGCCCTGGCCTGAAGTGCTGGCATCCCATATGGGCTCTGGTTCAAGACCCTGCTGCTCCACTTCCTGTCCAGCTCTCTGCTATGGCCTGGGAAAGCAGTAGAAGATGGCCCAAGTCCTTGGGCCCCTGCATCCACGTGGGAGATCAGGGAGAAGCTCCTGGCTCCTGGCTTCGGATCGGCGCAGCTCCAGCCGTTGCGGCCATCTGGGGAGTGAACCATTGGATGGAAGACCTCTCTCTCTCCCTCTCTGTCTCTCTGCCTCTCCTCTCTCTGTGTAACTCTTTCAAATAAATAAATAAATCTTTTAAAAAATGCACGGTATATGTCATTATCTATTATTAGACTATGTGCAATAGAACCCTAAAATGAAATTGTAGTTAAAGAGGAAGAAGAAGTTCTAGAGGGGATGTTTGTGGTTTAAGAAACACGGAGGGGCAGGGCTTGTAGCACAGAGGTTTAAGTTGTCATTTGAGACACCGCATCCCATTTCAGAGTGCCAAGTGGAATCTCAGCTGCTCTCCTTCACATGCAGCTCCCTACTAATGCACCTGGGAAAACAGTGCAAGATGGCCCAAGTAGTTGGGTCCCAGCCACCCATGGAGAAGACCACTATGGAGTTCCTGGATCCTGGCTTCAGCCTGGTCTAGCCCCAGCTATAGCAGGCATTTGGAGCATGAACCGGCAGATGGAATCCCTCCCTCTCTCTCTCTCTCTCTCTCTCTCTCTCTGTGTGTGTGTATATGTGTGTCACTTTGCTGTTCAAAGAAATAATTAAGTAAATTCTAAAAGCAAAAGGAAAAAAAAAAAAAAACAGAGAAAAGAACATTCCACTTACCTGGAAACTTGAAAGCTCAAATTGATTAGGGGGGTTTTCTTTTTCGTTTTTTGTTTGTTTGTTTGTTTGTTTGTTTTTTGACAGGCAGAGTGGACAGTGAGAGAGAGAGAGAGAGACAGAGAGAAAGGTCTTCCTTTACCATTGGTTCACCCTCCAATGGCTGCTGCAGCCAGCACGCTGTGGCTGGTGTACCGCACTGATCCGAAGGCAGGAGCCAGGTACTTATCCTGGTCTCCCATGAGGGTGCAGGACCCAAGGACCTGGGCCATCCTCCACTGCACTCCCGGGCCACAGCAGAGAGCTGGACTGGAAGAGGAGCAACTGGGACAGAATCCGGCGCCCCGACCGGGACTAGAACCCCGTATGCCAGCGCCGCAGGCATAGGATTAGCCTATTGAGCCATGGTGCCGGCCAATTAGGGAAGTTTTCAGTCCTTCATTGGTCTGTGCCTTTTTCAAATAAAAAAAAAAAAATGAGTCATCTTTCTTGGATATAAAGTATCATACGTGGTTGCTGGCATAGTTGATGTTTGTTTGTAAATTATTGGAGAATTCATTTAGTGAACCACATAATATTTGCACTGAAGCAAGTCTTATTAATATTTCTAATCATTTTCCAATTTTAATTTTAGTTAACATTACATTTTCATTTTATTTGTGCTAATTCTCTTTCACAAAAAATTAGTATTCTTCTGGTGTTCCGTGTTGAAACAAAACACTAAATTAAAAATTGTTTATTTAATTTGAAATGCAGAGAGACCAATGCATAAACAGAGTAAAAGCAATACAGAGACAGAGAAATCTCTCATTCTGCTTAACTCCCCAGATGCCCTCTACAGCAAGGGTTTGGGCTAAGCAGATGCCCAAGCATCTAAGCCATCATCTCCTGCTTCCCAGCATGCACATTAGCAGGAGCTGGAGTCAGAAGTGGAGTTGAAACTTGAACCCAGGCATTTCGATATGGGATACGAGCATCCCAACCAGTGGCTTAACTGCGGTGCCAAAATTCCACCCCTAGTAGTGTGTTTTTCACATTTGAAGTTTCTTTTGCTTTCTTTTAAAGTCTTTCCTTCTTAAAGAATAACATTCTGTTGTGTTTTTGTTTTTATCTTGCTATTGTCTTCCCCTCTTCTTTTTATTTTCTTAAAACATATTCCTCACCCATCTGTGTATTCTGCTTTAGAAATACAGAGGCAGCTTGACAAATGTGACTGATTTCCCAATGACCTGGTCCATCCTTCTTATTTTTTTATTCTTTCCCTGTTTCTGTTACAACTTTTATCAACTGTGTTGATTTCCTATTTGAAAAGAAGTTGAATCATATCTGGTTGCCTCAGTGTACTTTAAATGCACCTCGACATGAATTGAAATGTCTCAGTTCCTTCTCATACTTCAAGGGCTGTATTCACTGCTGTCTGGCAGTTATTTTATGACACACAGATTGCCAGATGGTATCAGTCCTGATAACTCCATTTAAGAAATCTGTGAAGGGAAAACTTTTATCAGTCTGTCACCATCAGGCCTTATCACCCATAAGCGAGTGGTCAAGCTAAAAGAACAGTGTAGATCATAAAGAATGCCCCAAAGCAGATTATTAACTTAGATTGGCCAGAGAGAGTGAACAAGTTGCACAGGACTCATCTCACTTTACTCTTGAATCAATAACAGGTATTAAGGAAAGCATGGCTTGAGGCTGCCTTAAACTACTTACTCTTAGAATTGGCTTCATAGGATTAAAAAGAACAGCATGTTCTGTTCCTTTCTCACACTTAATCCTGAATATAGTGTGCATGGGTTGCTATTGCATATGATTTTTTTCATAAAACTTTATATTTGTCAAGAATTAGCATTAAGTTAGCTACCCCTCAATTAGAAATATTAGAGCTTTTGAAATTTAAGACTTACACCTCTCAAAGCAAGGGTATTTCCCAGATTCCATGGAAAACAACTTTCATGAGATCTTTAATATATATTAAAAAAGCAGTACAATTGAACAAGTTGCACAGGACCCATTTTATTTTATCCTTGAATCAAGAACAGGTATTATTAAAAGCATATCTCATGGCCAACTCAAAGTACTTACTATTATATTTTCATAATACTGATAATAGTTGGAATTTTTTAATATGCTGACATATGCACTAGGGAATAAAAGCAATGGTAGACAAATCTGCTGTTCCTTAGCAAGAATGAGACAGTGGAATGAATGTCCATTGTTCTGCTCTATTTTTATCCCTTCTTATCACACAATCACCGGAAGGGAAAAACCAAGTTCATTTCAGAACACCCTTCAAGAAGCAGTAATTATATAATTTTATATATAAACAATTAATGACACATCTTTGCATTGTTTGGTGTGACAAGATTGAAATTACTTGTGAAGCATGTTTGCTGCAAACAGAAATACAATAATTATCTTTATAAGGAACAAATGTGGATTATTTGAGTTGTGAGCTAAACCAGGGACTTGTTTTTTGCATTGGAAAAAAAAAAAATGACTGACAAAATCCAATTATTCAGTCATTTGCAGATTAGCGGATTTTTTTTTTTTTTGAAAATCCACAAAACAGGCTTGTCACTTCAAGAAAACACTAATAGTACTTTTGCCATTGATGAATTGTGTATTAATGAGATGATCCTAAATACAACAGTTTTGCTCCATAAACATTTAATGTATATTCTTTTGCTTGTTAGTTGTCTAAGGTTTTAGGGAGTAAACTAATGATTTTTTTTTTTTGTTTGTTTTATGGCTTTAAAATCAGTGCCAATTTTTACTATGGATAATAAAATGAATATTGTTATGTAGTTTTCATTTTTATTTTCATGGCTCACTTGCTTTTAAAAAATATTTATTTTTTGTGTATTTGAAAGGTAGAGAGAGAGAGAGAGAGAGAGAGACAGAGAGATCTTCCATCCACTGACTCACTTCTCAAATGGCCACAATGGCCAAGGCTGGGCCAGGCTGAAACTAGGAGCCTGGAGCTTCCTCCAGGTCTCCCTCAAAGGTACTGAGGCCCAAGCACTTGGAACACCTTCCACTACTTCTCCAAGTGCATTAGCAGGGAGCTGGATCAGAAGTGGAGCAGTTGGATCTTGAACTAACACAATTATGGGATGCCCACATCGCAGGCAGAGACTAATTCTGATACATACACCACAACCAGTGCTGGCCCCAATATTGATTTCTTTTAGTTTTAAAACTGTTCAAAATTCCATATCATTCTCTGACCTTAAAATTCAGCTAAAATAATCATTTTAATGAATTCATTTTGTTGTGGTTTCTTTAGCCTTTTTCTCCATACCTGTTTTAATCTGTACCTCTATAATGAGTTACTAATAGTCTATGAGTGTCTGTAAAACAAGAGAAAACAGTTATTTTCCATTATATTTATGAGAAAAATGATAAAAATTCGGAGCATGTCTTTTATATTATATCTAACTCTCCATGTCATAATAGAATAGTACTCAGATTTTAGGAAAAGTATGGCTGCCCATGAGAATTTTTAGGAATGTACACACACAAAAGTAACTTAAATCATCTGGTATTTTTTTCCCTTTTTGATATTATTTTTTAAAGTTTTTTTTTTCCATACCAAAATCCTATTATTTCAACTGGAATGTAAGCTACTATAAAGAATCTTTCATTTTCCTGTGGTATACTGAAAAATATCACTTTTAAATTGCCATTGGTTTTGCATAGTGTGTTTCTAAACTTGCTTGAAAATACAAGTGTAATTATGTACTAATGGGACTCCTGGGTTATAAGTCTTGTTTCACAAGAGTTGGTGTTAATGCTCTGCTGTAGGAACAGCTTAGTAACAAGAGTGGAGATGCCTTCTTTGCCAAAAGCTGTTTCTTAAATCAAAAGAAGATGGCAGAAGACAAGGCTTGGAATATTTTGATGATCAGACTACTGAAGAACTGATTAATAAAAGCTGTTATAATGAACCACTGAAAATGTCTTTTCTATGAGGTCCTGAATAGCAGAACAAAGAGTGTTTAGGACTTCCCAGGGATTCCTCCCTTTCAGCCTGAGAAGGTTTGAAGTTGTTTAAATCTGGTTCACTCATTTAATCTATTGCTTTCATTTGAAGACAAAATGTTCCTGCATGAAAAATGTGATAAAGTTGTAAGGCTGTCTCAGAGATCAAGTCCTGCAGGTCAGTTTATGTTTGGATAGGAATATGTCCACTACTAGTGACTGACTAGTATTACATAAAAAATTTTATTAAAACTTTATCCCATTCTTGTGACAATGCCCTTTAGTGTCTGCTCAAGCCATGAATACTTAGTTATCATTTAACATCCTTGTTTTTCGTGTGTTTGTTTTGTACTATTTAAAATCAAATGAAGATTCAAGGTAAAAAAAAAATCAACAGGAATTTGTTGCGTTAAATGAAGATATTAAAGTCTTCATATTTATTTTCAATTCCTCTGGCCATTTAATTCTTCACTACATCACTTCTTAGCAGATGAATATTAGGTCCATCCTGTTCCTAATGGCCAGGTCAGTGGTTAAATTTGATCTTCTCGCAGGTTACTAATCCCATTACAAATTCTGTGGATAACTTCATGTAATGTCCTTTGCATTAATTGTTTCTGCTCCTGGCTACAAATATTTTTAAAGAAAATTTTCCCTAAAATGACTTTTCCTGATAGCTGTTTTACATACTTATATACTTTGCTTTAATTGTCTCCATGCTCCAAGTGCTCATAATTTAAAAAACCTCCTTCCTAGCAATTATACATTATTTTCTTACTTAAGTTAAGAACTATGGGAATGGTGTGTATATAATATATGTGTAACGTTTGTAATGTTCTGTACTTAAAGAAATGAAACTAATTCATGCTGGCTATTTAAATGTATTTTCAGAGATAGCAACGTTATGAATAGGGCTGGAGTACAGGATTTCAGCTCCACTTCTCTGAGATTCTCTTTTTCTTCTTTCATGAGTTGGGTTTTTCATATGTCAGAGTGTTTACATGTGGATGAACAGTTCCAGGCATCATATGACACAGCGACATCTATTGAAAGAGAAAGGAAGATATTTGTTTGCATTTCTTAGTTAAGAATCAACTGATTGTTTTTCGGAAACTCCCGTTAGACATAATTGGTCAGAGCTGAGTCACATGTCAAATGAGAAGAGATCATCATGATTGCGTGCATGAAATCACCACTCTGACCAGTATTATGCTGAAGGGGAAATAACTATTAATTAGAGCATTGTTATGTCCTATGGGAGATGCTACAAAATAAATATATAAAACGTGAAATATATTCCTCAAAATGATGATGTTATTTCCCGATAAACTCATCATAAGTAAATTATTGTAAATTATTTAACTCATTCAAGGCATTTAATGCACCTAACCTACTGAATCTTATAGTTTAGAAACCCAATATATTGCTGTCGCTCCCCGTCTTCATGGGGGAACGACACAATACCCTGCGCTGTTCTTTTGTCTGCTCGGCCCTCCCCGGGTTTGCTGCTGGTTCTTCCCGGGTTGGCTACTATCCCTTCCACCTCCGTGGAAGGGCAGTTCCCCCTGGCCGCATTCCCCACTTCCGCAGGGGAGCGGCACACCGCCGGCTGGCTTTTCTCGGGGGCTGCACAGGTGTTCCTTCAGCTAGATGTTCCCCTTAGATGTTCCTGGTGCATGCCGTCTCTCTCCTCCTTTATAGTCCTCCTCCGCCAATCCCAACTCGGCTGCCCACACGCCGAGTACGCTGCTCTCCTCCAATCAGGAGCAAGTCCTACAGTTTATTAGTTGAACTGGAGGCAGCTGTGCGGAAGCTGTTTACTTCTCTCCCAGCGCCATATTGTGGGAGAGCAGATGCATAGAATAAGTCTTAATTCCAGTAACTCAGTCTAGTCCGGATTGCTCCCCACAATTGCAAACTGTCTGTTGTTTAACCTCAGGATTCTTCGAATATCTAGATGCCATAAAAAAGAAGGAAATCTTGCCATTTGAAACAGCCTGGATCAGCCTAAACCTGGATTATACTAAGTGAAATAAACTATTAACACTTTCTGGAATTAAAGGCTCTGCTGTTTCATCATTTGAGTCTATCAAATGTTGAGAATTATTGTCCCTTGTCATTTTTCTTTAAAGCACACATCACAGTTTGTGTTTCTACATTTGTATATTTTCTCCTTTATTATTGGTTTTCTCTTATGCTTGGTTTCAACTTCTATAAATACAAAGTCTATATCTCATTTACTTGCTAACTTTGACAAGAACATAGTTCAGTATTAGGCACATACTGCTTAATGGTTAGACTGATAAATGGATGGATTAAATTAAATTGCCTAGTACTTATGAATTGTACTAATAGTACTAGAAATGGTTGTGCATTTTAAATCCTAATAGAAAACATATTAGTGAATACTAAATTGGAGAAAAATCCCCAATTTTTACCTGTACAAATGCTTGCCTGTTCAAGTGCTTATGAAAGCTCTTAGTTTAAAACTGAAGAATATGTGCTAGTGATGAGGCTATTTGGTAACATTGGATGCTCTTCAAAATGAGAATCAACTGTATTCTTTTGATGTGCTCAGTAGTCTTGATTGGTTAGGTAGCTCACTTCATCAGCAGTGGAATAGGAACAGGAACCGAAGTCATTATCGTGGATGCCTGACCAGCTGTTCTCACCAATTATGTATTGCAAACAACCACCAAGATCAAAAGGCAGGCTATGATTAAATCTCAAATTAAGGTGAAGAACAAATACTTCAGTAATGCAGGAATAGGAGGAATCATGCTATTTTCCTACAAGATAGGTGAGCTGAGCTGGACAGAAATGAAGGCTTAGTCAGTTTGGGCAATTTAATAGTGAGGGGGTGAGGGACACATTGGTGGAGACAAATCAACAGAGAAGAGTGTTCATATTCAATCATTGTGTGTCTGCTGAACTGATTAGCATTTGTGAAAATTACAGTGCACCTAAAGCAAATGCAATTGCTTTAATAGTGCTTATTTTTCTATCATTTTTTCTATGCCTTTTTTTGTTTTACTGTCTTCCTCCCTTCTTCTTTTGTTTTTCCTTGCATCTTCTTTGTCCTTCTCATCATAGCATTTCTACTGATTAATGTCTCCTTCCCCATCTGTATGCCCACCACACATGCTTTCTTATACAAGTGGACTTAGGATGTTTGAGGTAGTTTACTTACTATCACCTAGATATTCCTTAATTTCTGCTATAAAAAGATAAGTTCTGTTTTTCCTCAGTGTTCCTATATGAACCCATTGAGGAGAACAAAGCAAAAAATTATATATAATATCAAGATTTTTAATCGTATGTCTACCTCTTACTTTTGGATTAGCAGATACTAATCTGAGTAATTGGATGTTTCTTTTCATCGCTTCTCCCCTACTTGTTTTTCTTTTATGGTTTCTGTTATTGTTTGCTTGTTTCCTTTACATTATAGTTTGCTTTGTACATACTGGTCATTATTGTTCAAAAGTTCAACTGTAATTTTTCACTTGAGGCAGCATGATATTGCATTTTAACTTCATTCAGTGTCTATATAATTAGGCATTTTCTTTCAGTTCTAATTCTCTTTTATACTTTCTCCTTAGCATAATGATTACTTCACAATAATATTATAGTCCTTTTCTTACTTTAATTAATGTCACATCTCAATTGTAAGTGCTTGTTTTCAGCCCCAGGGTACTAATCTCATATCTTGTTTCTTATATTAGCTGACTATAAGCTGAGATTTCTGGTGGTTATGATAGTTGTGCAGCAATTTTGTGTTCCTATCAATCGGCAGAAATTAGTGTTCTAATGAATGAATTTTTGTTATTCTTTTAGGTATTTCATTTTAAAAGAACTGTATTATTTTTTCATGGCCTGAAGTTGCAAACTATGCAATTATTGCTCCTCAACTAACATATTTTTGTTATTGGTAGAATCATTCATGGCTTAGAAAATGAAAAAAAAAAAGTGTAAAAACTAATCAGATGTGTCTTAAAATGTCTGGCTTAAGGAACCAATATAGAAAATAATGCAATTATCTTAAAAACATTAAGACCTGTTTGTGATCTTAGTTTTCCCTTTGATGATATTGTCTGGGAACAAAAGAATAAGAAACACTCCAGAGACTTCTTACTGATACTGTATCTACACTTTTAGGAAAAATAGGTCATTCCAAATGTGGCTTCTAATTACAGAAGTCAATATTTTTATAATTATCAAATTGAAAATTTTGAATCTCAAAACAGTAAAAGTCATTTGTGAAGTAAAGTATATTGTTTTTATTTAAGTAAAACTTTCTGTTTTGGTTTGAATTTGTGCAAAATCCCATTGTGACCATAGCAAACATTAGTCCCTAAGCACCATAGTGTTTGAATTCTTGCCCAGTTAGTAGTCATGATTACATTAAAGCTGCTTCATTTTTTTGATTAATTGTTTTCATCTGCTGGTTGAGTCTTACAAGATTTTCTCAATCATATTTGTTTCTTTCCTGTATGCTGTAAAGAATGAGAAATATTTTCTTGGGTTTTGCTAGTTCATTAGACAAAATGATAAAGTGTTTTTTAAAATGTAAAGAAATTTTTTGAAATTAAAAACTTTACCAGTAGATTTAGAGGAGAATGAAAAAGATAAATTCAAGAATTTTATTTAGAATGAAGAGTTCAGAGTTTAGATACTGCTTAGTATGCCTCCATCTCATATTTGCATGCCTAGATTAGAATTTCAGTTCTGATCTGTATTCCAGATTCCTGGGAATACAAAGTATAGGAAGCAGCAGATGACTAGTGAAGGACTTGGGTTCCTGAAATCCAGATGGGAGACCTAAATTGAATTCTCACCTAAGACCATCGGCCTGGCCCCTCCCAAAATGTTGCTGGAATTTTGGGAGTGAAACAGCAGATAGATTCTCTGCCTTTCAATTAAAAATGAAAATAGACACATAAATATAAAATAATGAGTTAGAAAATAGTGTCACTTAACTGTTGTTGCTCATTATAGTGTAACTAAAAAATCAAGGGATTATCAGTGAAGAAGTAACGTTTATTTTGGGCTGAAAAGTGGATTTTTAGTGGCATTGTGTAAGAATGGGTATGCTTGGAGTGTGTGTGTGTGTGTGTGTGTGTGTGTTTCTCTAAGCAGTGTGTGTATTTCTCTAATCTGATTTGGGGAGCATGAAGTTAAGATTGGTGGGTAGTAGGGAGTAAGTGGTGACAAGTAGTGGAAGCTGCTTACGCAGAACTCCTGAAAGAATAAAGGAGCTTGCTTTCCCCAGGAGCAAGAAATGTCCAGCTTGGTCCATCCTAGCCTGGGAAAGTAGTGTGTCGTTTTTTAAGGTAATGGAAGCTTTAAAAAGAAGTTGATGTTTATTTGTATACTGTGAAGGACTTTGTTGAGTTTATTTTAATTGTCTACATCCCTTTTGGATTTCCTTGCAATTCATTGGCATTTCATGGAGATATGGAATATTAATTTTTTCTAAGTTCTTGTTTCACACAAAGACAAGCATTCTAAGTGCAAATATACGGTACAGAAAGTGATGACCAAATTTATTCAAAAGAAAGTGAGCACACACACATGTGACCATGTATTGCCCCACATGGAGAAATACCCATTATTAGTGGGCCACAGGATTGCCCAGAGAAGGAGGGGTGGGAGAAGGGCAAGAGGGGGCACCAATTCAGTAACTCCAGCTGTCATAAGCATTGAGAGGGCCTCTCCTAATGTCGGCCCCTTTTAGAAGTTAGAGGTAGGAGGTAGCGACTCTACAGGAGTGAAGTCACCTGGGATTTTTTTTAATTCCTCCACAAGTTCCACATGAGGCTTAATTTCCATTTTTTCATGACATCCCCCCTTAGATCCCAGATGAAGCAGGTGCATCTTGGGAAGGGGAGTATTTTGATTGACAAGTGTGGGGGGGTAGAATTACATATAGGAACTTACAACAACTTTAAGTCATGCAGAACTGTCTGTCTGCCTGCCTATTTGATCCACATCATTGGCATCATTATTTGTAGCATTGTTTTTTAAAAAATGCAGAAAAATTTATTGGTATCCCAGAAATTTCATAATAGTGTGAATGATTGCTCTCCTACATGATGATTTCCAAAGCTCCTGCTTAGTATAATGGATATCTAGATTATTCCTTCACTTATTAGTATCATTTCCTCCTTTATGTCTTTAAGCTCAACTTTAAGAAACAGTCTTCAAATTTTATTTAAGATAGTGGTGTAATCTACCATGTATATCAATTGATGTCAGGGAGCCAAATGAAAAAAATTAGTCCTGCTTACTCTTGGTTATTTGACATAAGTTTGAAATAATGGAAGAAGTTCTTTTTGTGATAATTTTAGATTTAGATACATACTGTGGCTGCAAATTTGAATAACTTTGAATAGTCATCTAAATGTGACTGGGAGGACTATGAGAGTTATTTGTTCTTTCATATTTATTTCTTTATAAAGTTTTATTTATTTAAGAGGTAGAGTTACAGACAGTGAGAAGGAGAGACACAGAGAGAGGTCTTCCTTTTGCTGATTTACTCTCCAAATGGCCACAAGCGCTGGAGCTGCACCAATCTGAAGTCAGGAGCCAGGAGCCAGGAGCTTCTTACAGCTCTCCCATGGAGGTACAGGGGCCCAAGGACTTGGGCCATCTTCTACTGCTTTCCCAAGCCATAGCAGAGAGCTGGATTGGAAGAGGAACTGCAGGGACTAGAATCAGCGCCCATATAGGATGCGGGCACCACAGGCAGAGGATTCACTTATTGTGCCACAGCACCAGGACCTGTTACCTATTTGTTCAGCAATTTATGTTCCAAGAGATGATCTAAGGTGCACAGTATTACCTTTTTTAAGTTCAGAGTTCTTTTTTTTTATTTGACAGGCAGAGTCACAGAGTGAGAAAGAGAGACAGAGAGAAAGGTCTTCCTTCTGTTGTTTCACTCCCCAAGTGGCCGCAATGGCCAGAGCTGCACCGATCTGAAGCCAGGAGTCAGGTACTTGGTACTTCTTCCTGGTCTCCCATGCGGATGCAGGGGCCCAAGCATTGGGCCATCTTCCACTGCCCTCCCTGGCCACAGCAGAGAGCTGGACTGGAAGAGGAGCAACCAGGACTAGAATCGGCACCCACATGGGGTGCTGGCGCCCGCCGTAGGCGGAAGATCAACCTAGTGCGCCACGGCGCCAGCCCCAAGTTCAGAGTTCTTTAGAACAAGAAGATCCATTCTAGCTGGTTTAAACATTAAAGTGTATCCCTTCAATTATTGCTTGCTCACTGAAATGTTTTGAGGGCTGATGGAAAAGACTAAATATAGGATGAGATTTCAAGAATCCTTGCCAGAATCATGCCATTCCAGTAGTCCAAGGATAGATCTGCTGCCCATGTCATGATCAGATGTATGATAAAGCAGGAAGCTAATACCAAAGTTGAAGACTCCAGAGCTGTATTTCTTCAGAAGTGAGGAGACAGGTTGCAGTGAAAAGGACAATTCATTTTGTGCTGAATCCAAAAGAGTTATTCTACCTGTTTTTAAGAGCAAATGGTAAGTCTAAAAATATGAGAATTAGAGACAGAATGAGGGGTGAAGTCTGATGAAGATTTGAATCATCTGAGTTTTAGATGAAACTGAAATCAATTAATGTTTTAGTGGAGTTCTGATAATGCTTAGAAACTATCAAATGAGACATCAACAGGCATGGAAAGCCAAGACACTCTGGGGGGGGGGGACCTAAATGAAAGATCTCCACAAGTGAGATCCCAGTGGAAAGAATGGGTCATCAAAGAAGGAGGTACCTTTCTCTGAAGGGAGGAGAGAACTTCCACTTTGACCATGGCCTTGTCTAAATATGATCAGAGTCAGTGAACTCAGAGGGCTTCCATAGCCTTGGCAGCTCATGACAAGAGCCTAGGCTGATTACTGATGCCATAAACAAGAGTGTCAATTTGTTAAGTCAACAACAGGAGTCACTGTGCACTTACTCCTCATGTAGGATCTTTGTCCTTAGTGTGCTGTACATTGAGATTTAATGCTGTAACTAGTACTCAAACAGTATTTTTCACTTTACGTTTCTGTGTGGGAGCAAACTGTTGAAATCTTTACTTAATGTATGCTAAACTGATCTTCTGTATATAAAGAGAATCGAAAATGAATCATGATGTGAATGGAAGGGGAGAGGGAGTGGGAAAGGGGAGGGTTGTGGGTGGGAGGGATGTTATGGGGTGAAGCCATTGTAATCCATAAGCTGTGCTTTGGAAATTTATATTCATTAAATAAAAGTTAAAAAGAAAAAAAAAATAGGTAACAGTGTTAATCTAAGAAAGGAAACTAGAGTCAACCTTTAAGCCAGAAATTTTCCTCTGTGACTGTCCATGCATGATTTAATAACAAATTAATAACAAAGTATGATTCTATTTTATTATCCATTAATTTAATCTCTTAATATAATCTGGTAGGGTGATCACATAGAATGACATATGATTCAGCATGGCAAGGAGCCCAAGTTACTCCATACACGATAGAGAGCCTGAGTTTTGTAAAACATCAATCAAGAGCCCTAATTTTGGCTATAGTTAGAAGAAAATTGATGTTGAACACATTTACTGTGGTGCATTATTTTTCCATATATTAGTTGTGATTTTTTTTTTGACAGGCAGAGTGGACAGTTGAGAGAGAGACAGAGAGAAAGGTCTTCCTTTGCCGTTGGTTCACCCTCCAATGGCCGCCGCGGCCGGCGCGCTGCGGCTAGCGCATCACGCTGATCCAAAGCCAGGAACCAGGTGCTTCTCCTGGTCTCCCCTGCGGGTGCAGGGCACAAGGACTTGGGCCATCCTCCACTGCACTCCCAGGCCACAGCAGAGAGGGGCAACCGGGACAGAATCTGGCGTCCCGACCGGGACTAGAACCCGGTGTGCCGGCGCTGCAGGCGGAGAATTAGCCTATTGAGCCACAGCGTCGGCCAGTTGTGAATTTCTACAATAATATTGCATCCCAGCAAATACTGGCATCAAACAACTATTTATAATTCTGAGGTTTGACTAGATCTTTTTTTGTTGAGATTTATTTATTTATTTATTTGAAAGCCAGAGTCAGAGAGAGAGAGAGAGAGACAAGGAAACAGAGAGAGGTCTTCCATCCACTGCTTCACTGACCAGATGGCTACAACATCATGGGCTGGGTTCCTGAAGCCAGGAACCAGGAGCTTTTCTCAGGCCTCCTAGATTGGTGGCAGGGCCCAAACACCTGGACTATCTTCCAATGCTTTCCCCGTGCCATTAGTAAGGAGCTGAAGTCCAAGGGTTTTTGGAAACATGGAACATATATTGGGTCCTGGGGTCAGAAAATTCTAGTTTTACATTCTAATGTTCTAGACTAGTTAAAAGAGAGCACAGCATGAAAATATGGAGAAATAAGCTAAAATACTTGGTAAGAAACTTGGAAATCTGCATTTAAAAACATCTGCAGCACCCTTTACACAAACAAGGTGAATGTCCTGAAAATGTCTTAACGAATATCTTCCTTACTGAAAGAGTAACTTAGTTTCAAATAGACAGATTTCTAAGCATACTGTGTATTGTTCTTGCCAATAGAATTATATATATAATTAAATTTTAATTTATTTATTGAGCACTTATATGAAAAGCATGCTATGTACGAGCCTCAAAACTAGTAAATGACATCAACAATTTCTCTCCTTTTATATTCATTCTATATTATTTGTTCGTAATTTCTCAGATCAACTCCATTTGCTTGTCCGGTTTTGTGTGTGTGTGTGTGTGTGTTGAAGCACAGAAAATATTCACATAATGAAAGTGAAATTTAAATATATGCATTTACTTATTTACTTATATTTTATTTGAAAGGCAGAGAGACAGAGATAGATATCTTCCTTCTTCTCTTCACTCCCCAAATTCCCACAATTTCTGGAGCTAGGACGGGCTGAAGCCAGGAGCTGGCAGTTCCATATGTGATTCCCATCTGGGAGGCAAGGACTTACGTACTTAGACCATTATCTGCTGCCTCCCAAGGCTCTCATAAGCAGAGAGCTGGAATCAGAAGCAGGGCTGAGATTTGAAGACAAGCACTCAGATATGATATCTTAAATGATGTACCAAACATCCATCATGTGAAAGTAAAATCTTAATGGAAGCTTTTGTAGAAGAAGGAGCTAATCTTAACCCCAAAAATGTATCTTATGAAAAACAATGATTCAGAGCAGAATATTTGCATCAAATATAATGTCAATTTGTTTAGCAGTGGTATGAAACAAAATAAAAGATATTTGATGCAATTTTACTTTGTAAACTGTCATATATGTACATTGTGATTTTTATTAGTCATAAAAATATGACTAAGTACATGAACTAGACAAAGCCAAGTACATAAACTACACAAAAAGTTGCACTTTTTTTCTCTTTCCTTTTTTTTTTTTTTAAAGATTTATTTATTTATTTGAAAGACAGAGTTACACAGAGATAAAAGGAGAGGCAGAGAGACAGATAGAGGTCTTCCATCTGTTGATTCACTCCCCAGTTGACTGCAATGGCTGGAACTGTGCTGATCCGAAGCCAAGAGCCAGGAGCTTCTTCAAGGTCTTCCACATGGGTGCAAGGGCTCAAGGACTTGGGCCGTCTTCTACTGCTTTCCCAGGCCGTAGCAGAGAGCTGGATTGGAAGTGGAGCATCGAGGACTCAAACTGTCACCCATATGGGATGCCGTTACTGCAAGCAGTAGCTTTACCTGCTATACCAAAGTGCTGGCCCCCACTTTGGCTTTCTATGGGAAAAACAGAAATAAAATGCTTGTCTAAATTTTTTCTTTTAAGTGCTTCTGTCAGAAGAACTGTTGAAAGTAAATGACACATATAAATTTGAGTGTAATTTTATCATAGCATTTCCAATATTAAAAAATATTAGGAACATTTCATATTGTAAATGTGTAAAATTTATAACACTTTCAGACTTTGTTCTATTTATAGATAATATTTAGATAATAATTTTTAAATTATATTAAAATTGGCACAATTATTACATGGAGAGTTCAATATATATTTAGAAAACAGTCATCAGGAAACATTTTCAGGCCTGCACTGTGGCGTAGCGGGTGAAGCCACCATTTGCGGGTTTCCCACATGGGCGCCGGTTTGAGTCCCGGCTGCTCCACTTCCAATCCAGCTATCTGCTGTGGCCTGGGAAAGCATGGGAAGATGGTCCATGTCCCTGGACCCCTGCACCCGTGTGGAGACCCAGAAGAAGCTCCTGAGTCCTGGTGTTGCATCGGAGCAGCTCCATCTGGGGGGTGAACAAGCCGATGGAAGACCTCTCTCTCTCGCTGCCTCTGCCTCTTTAACTCTGCCTTTCAAATAAATAAATATTAAAAAAAAAGAAAAAGAAACATTTTCAAATGGAAGAGAGAAGCTGACATTATTCATTAGTTAAGAAATTGATTGTATTTTACTTAATGTCATTTCAATAAAACCTAGTTGGGGCCGGCGCTGTGGGGTAGCAGGTAAAGCAGCCACCTGCAGTGCCAGCGTCCCATATGGGCCCTGGTTTGAGACCTGGCTGCTCCCTTCCAATCCAGCTCTCTGCTGTGGCCTGGGAAAACATGGGAAGATGGCCCAAGTCCTTGGGCCCCTGCACCTGCATAGGAAACCCGGAAGAAGCTCCTGGCTTTGGATTGGAGCAGCTATGGCCATTGCGGCCAACTGGGCAATGAACCATCGGATGGAAGACCTCTCTCTCTCTCTCTCTCTGACTCTCCTCTCTCTGTGTAACTCTGACTTTCGGATAAATAAATATTTTTAAAAAGTTGATATTGGGTGTGAAAATTTTTGAAATTCATTCATAGTTTTTCTGTGATATACATTTTGCATGGAGTTTCTGAAGACCCTCATGCACATTTTATATGCTAAACATTCCAGCCTCCCTTAAGAACACACAGTGGTTTAACAGCAAGAGAATCTGGCCAATACCCACCTCAGCAATGGGACCTACACTTTGTAATGGCCCACACAATTGAAACCCTACCATTTATTCTTCACCTACAGTAAGTAATCCAGGAGAGAATTTTTAGGATGTGAGTTTCAAACAGGCAAAAATAGACAGAAGTGTAGTGGACTCTGCTTAATATTGTGTTAGCGTGTTTATGGTTGTTTGTAGTCAGAGAATAAAGTGAGTAAATCAAATCTGCAGGAATTTTTTTATATATATTTAAAGGGCACTAAGAGTAAGGTTAAATCTTTCTTTACTTTGGTTTTAAACTAAATGTATACTTGGTATTCATAGGAAGTTTGCTGGAGTTTGTATATGTCACCTTGACTTCCAATTTAGCATCTGATAGGAGAACTTGATAAGCATACAAATGGACAAAAAGGGTGACTGATGTGAACTCTTCATACAGCATGTACTGAAAATGTTTAAGATCTCTTCTTAATTAAGAATGAAGGCAAATTTAAAAAGCTGAGAAAAAATCAAAATTATGTTGTATACTGCTACCAAAAAAAGTTGGAATTTATGAATTTTTGTAGAGACAGAGGAAAGTAATGTTGGATAATGATATGTTAATAATTTCATATGTTGTTTGCTTTGATAATATGTGTTAAACATGAAATAAAACATGCATATAAGGTTTAAACATTTGAATTTTACATGCAAAAGAGAAAATGACTTGAAAAGTATATGTTGAGAGTAAATTGACAAGAAAGTTTTGTCAATGAATACATTCAGTCTGCCTTGAAATGATAAAGAATCCAATTATTGCTGTGTAAAATGAGAATTGTAAAAGAAACTTTATGAGACATCAGATTAAAGTATTGAAGGGATTAAAGACAATTCATTGGAAGATATTTGTGAAAGGCCAAGGAAGAAATATCCAAAACAATAATAATGGACAGAAATGAATGAAAATAAATTCAGATATGCCACAAAAAAGTGTCATAAATGTTAGTTGACTTTAAATTGTCTGTAGGGACAGGCTTTGTGGTACAGCAGATTAAGCTACAGGGGATACCTACATCTGGTATCAGAGTGCCTGATTCAGTTTCTGCTAATGTACTGGGAAGGCAGCAGATGATGGCTCCAGTATTTAGGCTCCTACCACCCATGTGGGAGATTAAGATGGATTTCTGGCTCCTGACTTCAGCCTGACCCAGCCCTGAATATTTGTGGGGTGAACTAGCAAATGGAGATCTCTCTCTCTCTCTCTCTCTCTCTCTGATTTTCAAATAGAAGAAAATATATAAATAAATATTTAATTGTCTTTAAACTTCTTATTTTAAAATCATTGCCGATTTTTCAGAAAAATGGATTTCAAAACATATTTGAATTGAAATATGCATGATACGGCAAATTACTGATTGTACTAATGCTTTAATACAGTTGTAACACTATGAAAAATAGTGAATTGAAAATAATGTATGTCAAGTAATATATGGATTTACCTTTTTCAAACACCTTCTCTTGCTTTTTATCTTTAAATATTTAATTAACATTGTTTATATTCAAGATGTGTAATGTGATGATTTGATATACCTATACATTGTGTAATGATTACCCCAATCAAAATTTTCAACCATTTTGTGAATTTAATCAAAGCAAATAATGATTCATCTAGTCATTTCTGTTATTGTGTTGCCTGTAATTTCTTGCAGAAAGAAAATGTTGTCTATTCAAGTTACTATTTACAAAATGCAATAAACTAGGTGGCTCATAAACAACAGAAATTTAGTTCACATTGTTTTGGCTGCTGGGGAGACCATGATCAAGGCACCAGCAGATTCAGTGCCTGCTGGTGACTCGCTCTCTGGCTCCTGGTCGGCATCTTACTAGTTTTGTCATTGCCTAGGATATGGCATTAGCTGGCTCTCTAGGGCTTCTTTGATATAGTTGCTTATCTCATTCAGGAAGGCCTTACCTCATCTCCTAATTACATCCCAAAGGCTCATCTTTAATACACCAATTGGAGATTAGTCTTTCTCTCTATTTTTAGACTTATTTATTTTTATTTGAAAGGAAGAATGACAGATAGATGTGGGGAAACAGAAAGAGAGAAAGAAATCTTCCATCCATTGGTTCTTTACAAAAAGGGCTTCAGTGGCCACAGCTTGTTCAAGCCAAAACTCCATCCAGGTCTCCCACGTAGGTGGCAGGGGCCTAAGTACTTGGAGCATCTTTCGCCGACTTCCTAGGTGCATTAGCAAGGAGGTGGATTGGAAGTGAAGCATCTAGGATTCAAAACTAGTGCTCTGACACGGGATTCCATTGTTCATGGGCAGTGGCTTAATCCACTGTGGCACAAGGCAGGCTGACCTGGGGATTACATTTCAATATGGAAATTTTAGGAATAGATAAATATTTGAGCCATAGCAAAGGGTCTTCATAAGAAATGATCTTAAGTGTGGTAAATTCATTGTATGATTAATCTGAAGTTTTATAAGAACTCACTCATGCAACTTCTAGTGCTACTGATGTTGGAAAAAGCAGGTGGATTTTGGGCTGAAAATGGAATTATTGAAGAAAAATAAATAACTTTTACATAGGATATTATTTAAATGAACATAATTTCTCTTAAAAAGAAATACAGAACCAATGTCCCAGAAAGAACTATGATGTTGTGTTGTATGTGGGTCTCTCTTTTTGTTCTAAGTCACATTGTCATTCATATATATATATATATATATATATGAAAATTTTAAGGGAGATTCAGAAAGTAAAGCTAAAAACTAAGATATGATCTAAATATATTTTAAGTTGTAAACTGTGCATGGAATTATTTTAGATAGTATATTACAATTTTGTGCTCTACATAATAATGCTAATGTTGTTTGCCATAATATTGAAATACAAGATTATAAACAGCAACTATACAAAGATTATTATACTCAGATGGGTAAATAAATATTGTCAGTTGTATATTAAAGATACTTAATAAAATATTTAATGTAACATCTCTTTTTAAAAGATTTTTAGTCAATACTGGCAGTCCTTCAAGATGTTGAATAATGTATAGTTTTATGTGCATCAATGTCCCAAGCCCTTATTTGACTATGTAGTGATGCATCTTATAGCATTTAATTTTATTTATCCACTGGGCACTATAGATTTTGCCCCTGGGTAAATTACCAAATTGTCATTGTATTTAAAAATATTAACTTATTAAAACCAACCAGTATAAAATGTGTTTTAGGGATGGACACAGTGGCACAGCAAGTACTTGGTGCCTGTTCTAATGCATTCTGTGAGGAAGTGGATGATGGCTAAAGTGCTTGGGCCCCTGCCATCTGTGTGAAAGGCTCAGATAGATTTTTAGGCTCTTGGTTTCAACCTGGTCCATGCCTGGCTGTTGTGGCTTTGGGGGAATGAAACAGTGGGTGGTAGATTCTTTCTTCTTGCTGTATGTCTTTCTTTGTGTCACTTGTTCAAGTACACAAAAATAAAGAAAAAATAAAAATAATAAAACAAAATTTGTTGTAGTTGAATATTTAAAATGATAAGACATACCCAAAATATGTCCATGGAATTTATTAGCATTTTATTCATTCATATAAATGGGTTTGTAAAAATAATAATGCTTAATTAAATTAAATTGGGTGTATCAGTTGAAAGTCATTATTTTTTATTTATTTTTTAAAGATTTATTTTATTTTATCTGAAAGAGTTACAGAGAGGCAGAGGCAGAGAGAGAGAGAGAAAGAAAGGGAGAGACAGAGAGAGACAGAGAGACAGAGAGGTCTTCCTTCTGCTGGTTGCCTCCCCAGATGGCTGCAATAGTGGGAGCTGTGCTGATCCGAAGCCAGGAGCCAGAAAATTTTCCCAGGTCTCCGACATGGGTGCAGGAGCCCAACCACTTGGGCCACCCTCCACAGGCCACAGTAGAGAGCTGGATTGGAAGTGGAGCAGCCAGGACTCAAACTGGTGCCCATATGAGATGCCGGCACTGCAGAGGCTTTACCTGCTATGCCACAGTGCCGGCCCCCAAGTCATTATTCTTAATGTTTGATAAAACATACATTTAAAATGATATTAAATTTCTTAGATATTTTTGTTGCTTGTGTGACTCATATACACAAAACCATAATTATGTCACAATGAAACTAATAGTAATTCAATATAAATAAGTTAGAAATTCTCATCTGAAAATAGCAAGCTGATAATAACACTTCTGATTGATCCTTGGAATAAATAGTGGGATAAAGATAAGAGAGAGGTTATCATTATTCAATAATGAAAACCAAATTCAAAACCATGTCTAAAAGAAATGCCAGATTAGTAACTATATTTCTAGGGGATAATTCATAAACCAGGCTTCATTCTTTTAAAAATCATCTATTTAATTCTTTATTTGTAAAACAATATCATATTCTTCTCTAAAAATGCCTTTCTAAAATTGTATGTGAGAAAGTTTTCAAAAATTTAATGGAAAGCATGTATTATGAAAAACCATCATAGATTTTAAAAAATGTATTGTACCAAAATAAACATATCTTTCATTCCACTTTTCAAATTTTTTGATCTATTTACTCATTTACAAGTCAAAGTTACAGAGAGGGGGGAGAGACACAGAGAGAGAAAGAGAGAGAGAGAGAGAGAGAGAGAGAGATCTTCTGTTTGCTGGTTCACTCCCCAGATGACTGCAATAGCTGGGGTTGGGACAAGTTGAAGCCAGGAACCAGGAACTTCTTCCAGGTCTCCCAGCTGGGTGGCTGGGGCCCATATAGTTGGGACATCTTCCATTGGGTTTCCCATGCTATTAGCAGAGATCTGGATGGGAAGTTGAGCAGCCAGAACATGAACCAACATACATACAGGATGAGGTGGCTTTACCCATTACACTATAAAGCTGACTCTCATTTTTCAGAAGCTTTTTGAGGTATCCTCTTACAATGGCATTTGTGACACTCTACACAGCATTACTGCATTAACTTTTTAAATCTATTTGTATGCTTATATATTTAAAGATTTTGAATATAAAGATAAATTTAATAGAAATTATTACAGAATTAATTCAGAATATTTCTGACAGCAATTTCTCATTTATTTTTCCCTTTTCCTTACCCTGTCACCTATCACTTCTTATTTTCCATATGCTTATTTCTCAATTATATATTGAACTTCTAGGGCAAAGACACTCTGAAATGTTTTAGATATGTAGAATTGAATAATATAAAATATGAATTTATATAAATAGCTAGGTAAATGACTTAGTTTGATATTGTGGTTGCAATAAATTACCACAAATTTAGTGGTTTAAAACAAAACAAATTTATCATCAAATAGTTCTGCAGGTCAAAAATTTGAAATGATTCATACATGGTTAAACTCTAGATAGGGGTCACGCTACTTCCCAGGGCTGAGCAGAGTCCTTTTCCCTAACATTTCTCACTTTTAAAGTTTGCCTTGCTGCATTTGCTCGTGATCTATTCTTCCATCTTCTGAACCTCGTGTGTATCATCTTCAGAGCCAGCTCTCTCCTGAATTCTCCCTCTTATTCTCGCTGTTTTTTTTCTGACCTCTGCTGTTAGACTCAAACAGCCTTGTCTGATTCCTCTACAACCTTCCCCTTTTTTAAAAGGACCCTGTAGAATACATTGGGCTCACATAGAAAATTTAGGATAATCTTCTGATTTCATCTCAAGATTATTCAGCTAATTACATCTAAAGTATCCTTTTTTTTCTAAATAAATCAATATATTCACAAGATCTAGGAATTTTAAAGTAGACATCTTGTGGGAGATGCTGTTTATTCTGAATGTGACAGTGGATATATCTGCATGTCTATTGAAAGTTGATTTAACTATGATTGTGTACACATTGCTGTGAGAAAAAAGAGCCTTGGTATTGTAACTGCATATTTTGAGATCATCCCTATGAACATTATAATAACATACTTCCAAATTCCATAAACCTGACTAAAGATTTAGATTTCTTCATACACTAAAATAAAGATATTCGTTTTGCATTATCAGCATAGATAAATCTCGGTTTATTTATTTTTTAAAGATTTATTTATTTATTTGAAAGGCAGAGCTACAGAGAGACAGACAGAGAGAGAGGTCCTTCCATCTGCTGGTTCACTCCCCAAATGGCTACAAAGGTCAGAGCTGCACTGATCTGAAGCCAGGAGCCTGGAGTTTCTTCCCATCTCCATTGTTGGTTGCAGGAGTCCAAGGACTTGGATCATCTTGTACTGCTTTCCCAGGCCATAGCAGAGAGCTGGATCAGAAGTGGAGCTGCCGGGACTTGAACCGGCACCCATATGGGATGCCAGCACTGCAGATAGCAGCTTTACCCACTATGCCACCATGTTGGCCCCCTCAGTTTATTTTTACAAACGTGTTTTTATTATAGAAAATAAATAAAACAAATGGAGAAAGGAATATAAACATAAACTTATAGTATAATGAATATGCTTAAAGCATACATACATGCAGCCACTGCATAAGGCAAAGTTAGAACCTTTCCAGTACTGTGAATCCTTGCATGCTCCTTTAAGCATAAAATCACATGACATCGTTACAGATACTTCTGTTAATCACCTCTTTTTTTTTTTTTTACCATTTATTTATTTATTTTTATTATTATTTGTTTTCTTTCCACACAGCACCCAGCTTATTTAATTATTAACACAATGGAATTTTTAAAATCTTTTTTAGTTGAGAAATACAGAGAGAGAGAACAGAGATGGAGAGAGACAGAGACAGAAAGAGCTCTCATCTGCTGATTGAGTCTCCAAGTGCTAAGACTGGCTAGGAATAGACTGGGCCGAATCCAGGAGCTGGAAACGCAATCTGATTGCCTCATGTGGATGGCAGGAATCCAACCACTTGAGCCATCACATGCTGCTCCCCACAGTGTGCACCACAGGAAGCTAGAATCAGGAGGAATAGCATTATAGGATGTGGGTGTCTGAACAGAAGTCTTAATCACAAGTCTAAATATCAGCTTCATATAATGCAATTGTTTTATTTAATTGATGTACCCATTTAAAATATATATATGTGTTTCTTAAAAGGCAGAGAGAGCAAAAGGAAGAGAGAGAGAAAGAAAGAGAGAGAGAAAAAGAGAGAGAGAAATTTCTTCCATCCACTGGTTCACTCCCCAAATTACCAACAGTGGCCAGGGTTGGACCAGGTGGAAGCCAGGAGCCCAGATCCCACAGGTGGATGGCATGGATCCGAATACTTGAACCGTTACCTGTTGCCTCCCATGCTGTGCATTAACAAAATGCAGGATCAAAAGCAAAGATGAAGATTTGAACCCAGACGTTCCGATAGGGGATGCAGGAATCCCACAAGATGGCTTAACCTGCAGTGTCACACAATATCTCCCCCACAAAATAGTAACATTAAGAAGTACAGCCTGAAATAACAAGATAACAGCAATAATGAAGTCATTCAGAGTTACTTATGATATATTATGGTAACAATTTCTCTCCAGATTCCTTGATCTAAAGCAACACATATTGGCTTTCCTGTCTCACAACATATACATCACTCTTTCATGTGGTCTTTCCTTTAAAATTATCTGAAGCAGCAGCCATAGGGGGTACTGACACTCTTCCTGGCAAAGGGTATTAAAAAAAAGTGAATTGATTGTGTTGTATCCCTAAGCTTCTGCACAGAACTGACATAGCTCTGTCACCATGAAAGAGGTTTCATGTGATTCTGTGGACTGAGGGCTCCTTAAATGAGGTTGTACTCAAAAGTACCCATATCCATGATTGCTTCATCACAGTCATCTGCCTTATCTTATAGTAATATTGGTAAATACCTCTATTGTATTGGTAGTATTGGTAAATACTACTATTGGAAAATATCGGTATTTTCAGAACAAATATAGCACCTAGGGAAATATGGTAAAGTATCGTCTTACATGATATCCTTTTTATCTAACACTAAAGTTAAAAGTGATAACCAAAAACACAGTATCTTTTATACTCTGTAGCCATTTCTAAAACATACTGTTGAAAGTCAAGAAAAATATATCTTTACTTATATGGTAGATGTTTTAGGGCTTACAGTGATAGAAAACAGCTCCTTTAACTTTTGCACTTGTGTTTACCTCTTTTCTGAACATTGGATTTTCATTGTTAAAGGGTATCTTGAAAAGGAGTGAGTGGTGTGTGTGCAGTGCCATTTCAGCTCTTACCCTCTCTTCCTCCACATTATTGTATGTATTATCACCTTTTCCTATATTCCTACACACAGAAAATGTATTTTCTGACTGTAACTAATTATTGTCATTATTATTTGTAAGTTACTCTCAAATCATTACTCATATTTAAAAAGGGTATTATTAAAAATAATAACAATATTGGAAAAATACAGCTCACATGTTAAAATTTTTGTGGACATTTGATGAACAGTGCTTATCACCTCTATTATAAAATTTGGAAATTTAAAAAGAATACTATCAACATGACAGTAAAAATATACTTGTTTATGTCAGAATATCATATAAAAACCATCTAACTAAAAAAGGAATTACCTACAACTTCTAAGAGAAGCATGTATTTGTATATTGTGGCATTTCATGGTACAGCATCCTTTTAAAAAAGTTAGTACTTAAAAGTGACTGTGAAGTAGTATAAATCAGATAGGAGATGCCTGTGACATTCAATATGATGTAAATAGATATTGAACTGGTAAAACAGAGTTCTTTTTAATTGCTTGTAAACCCAGAGAATACCCTTTGAAGGCAGTTGTTAGTTCTTTTTCTCAGTGTTCATGGTTTCTGCTCTTTCGCTTAACATATCTAGTGTATTAGCGTGGAAGTGGCACTTTAAATTTGGTGCTGGTGTACTTGCCAAAGCATTTGTAGCAGCAGTTACTTAAAAAAAAAAAAAAAGCTCACTCCAGACCCCAGTTTATTACCATCACCCCTATAGTCCTTATCTCTAGAATAGAGAAATGCATCTTTTGTCCCACTTCCAAGTTCTAATCAGGCCTTTCAGAAGGCAAGTTCTTCTTGTCCTAAAGCCTTATCTTGAAAACAGCTGCTTCTCCCATTTCCTAAGTGAGAGCAAACAGACTTCTTCATTAATTGTTGCACTGAAATGGAGAATCAAAATGTATCCTCCTAGTGTGCCTTCCCATGTTCTCCAATCCACTCTGCAGAGCACTGTTACAGCATGTTTTAAATGTTGATGTGAAGATTAAAAAAACAACCAAAAACAAGGTTTTAGAACCAAACACGTGTTGGACTCTTCTTTTGTACATCTCATTTTCATTATCAGTAATTTGAAGATGAAACTTATCATCCTAGTGCCCATATCTTAAGCTATGTCTGCATTTAGTGTCTTCATTTCCCTGCTGCACAGCAGCAATCAATTAATGACAGGTGATTCTATCAGTTGACTGGTTTCTCCCTTTTTATGATGTGACCAACCTTAGAAAGAAGGTTGCATCTTTTTTCATATTATCTCTGCCCTGCCCAGTCTCCAGAAATATTATATACAGAAAGAGATCCATATAGTCAGCCATCTACTGATTCAAGCAACTGCCAATTTGAAATATTTGAGAAAATATGCATCTCTAGTGAACATGTGTAGCTTTTTTCTTGTTATAATTCACTAAGCTGTATTCATAACAAACATTTATTATAATTTACATTTTATTAGGTATTATAAGTAGTCTAGAAAACATTAAAATTACACAAGAGGCTGTCCATAGGTTATGCAAAAATTGCTCTATTTTATAAGGAACTTGAGCACCTATGGGTTTCAGTAACAACAGGAGTCATGGAATGAATCCCCTGTGGATACCAGTGGATGGTTATAAACAATCATGAAGTTCTAACAGGTAACTGATTTTAGTAACAGCTTTTTCTTATAATTAATACACAAAAATATAGCTGATAATTAAAATACAATTTTATAACTAAGAATTTCAACATCAAAAGACATTTTGTTTTTCAGTGTATTACTACACATTTTTTTGGACATTGAACTAGATAATGTAGGTATGGTGAAACACTGCTTCATTGTAGTCATTGATATCTTTTTTTTTTTTTTTTGCTCATCATTTTGTGCATGTTGGATGTTTTCACAATAGAGAATAGTTACATAATACAATTGCATAAATGGTTGAATGGTGCTCCCCTCAAAAATTAAGCCCACATCTGAATCTCTGGGTTTTGAATGTTAACCTCATTTAGAAAAAGGATAAAAATGTTGGCATGAAGAGTGAGTCCTGGATTTTTGGAGTGGGCTCCCAATCAAGTGAGAGGTATCTTCATAAGATAAAGGCAGAGAGGGATTTGAGATGGTCAATAGAGAAGATGATCCTGTGGGGAGAGAGAGATTGGAGTGATGCAGCCCCAATAAAAGGCAGGATGAGAGTCATTTTCTAAAGAGTAACCTGATAAATTAATCCAGCCATAGGAAAATACTCTTGAAATAGAAACTCTGGATACATCTTAGAAAGAACAGGGAGCTGGCACTGATGGCATAGTAGGCCCAAGCTTCTCTCTGTGGCACTGGCATCCCATTTGGGCACTGGTTCCCATTCCCAGCTGCTTCTCATCCAATTCTGTTCTCCGCTAATGGCCTGAGAAAGCAGTAGAAGATGGCCCAAGTGCTTGGATCTCTGCATCTGTGTGAGTGGCGTAGAAGTTTCTGATTCCTTGCTTCAGATTGGCTCAGCTCCAGTCATTTGGGAGTGAACCACTGGATGGAGTACCTTTTTCTCTGTCTCTCTCTCTCTCTGTCTACAATTCTACATCCCAAATAAATAAATGAAATTAAAAAAAAAAAAAGAACAGCTGTTCCCTGGAGAAGGAAAAGGAGTGTATCCCTGCCACATTTTGGACTAGTAACCTTCAAAACTGTGAGAAAATACATTTCTGTTGTTTAAAGTATTCAAGCTTATGCAATTTCTTATGAAAACCTCAGAAAAAAATAAAACTGCTATACTGACATTCCTATTTCTTGGCAGTTCTTCCTGAAGTTTTAGCATGATTTTTCATAAACATCCTTTGATGCGTTTAGTTTTCTTTGTACTACACAAGAAGAAAATTACCATACTAATTGCACAGTATGAAACATATAATTGTACTTGTCTATAGATATTTTATTTCATTTTCTATTTGTTTATATATAAGATTTTTAGGTAGGTTTTTATAATTCTTATTTTAAGAACATGAAGAAGCTAAAGAAGTGAACATATTGTTTGAAAATATGTGTATAGGAAAGGAGAATAAATATAAATATACAAGAATGGCCAATATCATTTGAAAATATGCATATTAAATCAAAATATATAAGTACTATTATATGACTAATTATTTAGTTATTTTTTGAGAAATTTCTAGATATCTGTGTTTATTAAACTCAACTGGCTAAGGTACCTAATTATTAAAATTCTTTCCTCTAAATAATCTAAAATTACGTGCTAGCTCATATGTTATATAGATTTGTTTTGCGGGAAATGCAGTATTGACTTTCATGGTGAGAGAACATTCATCATGAAAAATTACATAACTGGCTCACTGAAGAAGACAATGTCCAAGAACTTAGAATATAAAATTCTAACGATGCTTTCTAAGATGTATCCAGAGCTTCTGTTTCAAGAGTATTTTCCTATGGCTGGATTAATGTATCAGGTTTCTCTTTAGAAAGTGAGAAAAATAATACTAAAATCCACTTTAGAATCATTATTATTGATGTTATTGCTTTGTATTAATTTTACAAGTCATAAAGTAATAAGTACGAGGGGAGGCTGGCGCCGCGGCTCACTAGACTAATCCTCCACCTTGCGGCGCCAGCACACCGGGTTCTAGTCCCGTTCGGGGCGCCGCATTCTGTCCCGGTTGCCCCTCTTCCAGGCCAGCTCTCTGCTGTGGCCAGGGAGTGCAGTGGAGGATGGCCCAAGTCCTTGGGCCCTGCACCCGCATGGGAGACCAGGAGGAACACCTGGCTCCTGGCTTCGGATCAGCGCAGTGCGCCGGCCACAGCGGCCATTGGAGGGTGAACCAACGGCAAAGGAAGACCTTTCTCTCTGTCTTTCTCTCTCACTGTCCACTCTGCCTGTCAAAAAAAAAAAAAAAAAAAAAAAAAAAAAAAAAAAAAAAGTACGAGGGGAGCAAATGGTAGCAGAAACTTAAACCAGTTGTGTGCAGTGGAAACACAAATCATTGCCTGCTCTTAGGCGTTGAAGCTGAACATTCTGTCCCAACATGTTAACAGCATCTGAAAATTCACACTGGGCCTTTAGATACAGCACATGCATCCAGTATTCTATATCTCAAGGAATTATTCTTGGTGAAAATGAAGCTATTTACAGAAGCATGATAATATTTTCAATTGGCACTATAGTAAATTGCCCTTTTGATGTTAACAAATGAGAAGTGATAAATATTAACTAAAACTAAATGTAAAATGTCACCTGAGGTTGGTAGAATCTTTCAGTCCAATCTTCATCAACTGCTTTCCTTTTGTGGGATCCCTGGGGTCTGGAATTATCTTCCCTGATTTGCAGCTGTTATTGTACTCAGAGGTCCTCAAGAAGAACTTCCATTATTCTGTAGTCATGTTTTCTCCCTTCTATTCACACTATCATGAAAGAAATCTTGAAAACAATCTCTTTATCTCCTTTTCAATATTCTTAACTTTATACAATTCTTAAATACACAGGTGCTTTTTGAAGAATAACTCTTAATGAATTTGAAGGACCAAAATAAATCACTGATAAAAATCTCTGCATGCTACTACAAGGTCTGTGTATAGGACCTACTCTAAAAAGACTTAGTGTGCAGCCAGAACCAAAATAAACTAATCTTTTGCTGGAAACTTGCTTTGATATACACTCTGCTTTCAAGGCCTCTGCAACTACCAAAATGCAATATTTGTCCATGGTACAGGAGGCAAGAGTCTCTCTATGGAGGAAGATATAGTATTCCAAACAGCAAATATATACCCAGCTTTCCACAATTTTGTAATCTTCGTTTTATTTTTTTCATCTTGATAATATTAATTCATAATTTCTAAACTTACACCATTAGGTAAAAATGTTTTTCAAGGTTTTTTTACTGAAAGTTTTGAAGTGGCTCCATGTGTATGTGCATAAACTTGATATGATGTAGATTAACACACTTCTGTTTACTATAATTGTTCTAGCAGGAGGTACAAACTGTCTGGTGTCTCCTTTAATGATGTTCGCAGCTGTTTTTTTTTTTTTTTTTTTTTTTTTTTTTTTGCCTAGATCCATTTGGAAATGGAGCTCATTTAATTCAACCACTCTTTTCTAACTTAATAGCAAATATTTTTAAAAAGAAAAATATCCCCTCATTAGTTATATGATTATCAATGTCATCAGAAGGCAGGATATATGTTTGATTCTTTGCAATCAATTACCAGTTTGCAAAATGATGATTTGATTCCCTAGCTCTTTTGTCAAGGAATAATTAGTGGTTTTTATAAGCATCATTATGAAGAGTTAATTTCATGATGAATGCATTTGATGGATTTCATCTAGCTCAAGATAATACTCTTTACTGATGCTCAGATTTTCTCCTCTTTTACTCATGGATGGCTTCAATTTAGCAAAATCCTTTTGAAACAGTTTTTGGTGCTTTCCATGTTCTCTGTCTTATACAAATTGTTCAAAGCTCATATTTTGTATCTCCTACCCTGGAACAGATATTTCTCCAAAGGGAATTGATTAACATTAGCGGGAAATTGTATCTATATAATAGAATGTACATTTGCTATACAGATATGTTCATTATTGCCTGACAGATCCTCGTTTCTAGATATCTCAGAAAGGATAGAGTAGAAATATTGGACAAATGGATGATAGATGTATGGATAGGTGGATGGCAGATAGGTAGATAGATAGATAGATTAAAAATAGATTGTTATGGAATAAATCAAGAGTTTATTGGGCGGTCAGCTCTGCAGTGTAGCTGGTAAAGCCGCCACCTGCAGTGCCAGCATCCCATATCCCAGTTCAAGACCTGGCTGCTCCACTTCTGATCCAGCACTCTGCTATGGCCTGGGAAAGCAGTACAAGATGGCCCAAGTGCTTGGGCCCCTGCACCGTGTGGGAGACCTGGAGGAAGCTCATGATTTCTGGCTTCGGAATGGCTCAGCTCTGGCCATGGGCAGCCATTCGGAGAGTGAAGCTGCTGATGGGAGAATTCTCTCTCTCTCTGCCTCTGCCTCTCTGTAGCTATTTCTTTTAAATAAATAAATAAATCTTTTTTTAAAAGAGTTTATTCAAGTATTCAAATTCCATTTCATCCTATAAAAGATTTTTGCATAATATATTCATCTTACATCTGTTGCTCTCTCTTCTGGTTCTTAACATTGGAAATAATTGACTGAGAGTAACATTTGCTTTATTCTATGATGCAAAAAAAGTCTCGGATAGCAGTGACAAACATAAATAGGAATTACATAAATGTTATCAAAATTTTTGATATGTTTTTCTGTCCTTTTATCTTTTATAGACATAGCATAATTAGTGTGGTTTAAAATTAGTGGGAATAGTTCATGCATTGTCTACTAGACAGATATATATTTAACTTAATTTTTTAACTTTTTTCTTTTTCATCATAAATATAATGTTTTGCATAAATGTTGGATCAAGAAGCGGCCGGCGCCGCGGCACACTAGGCTAATCCTCCACCTTGCGGCGACGGCACACAGGGTTCTAGTCCCGGTCGGGACGCCGGATTCTGTCCCGGTTGCCCCTCTTCCAGTCCAGCTCTCTGCTGTGGCCCAGGAGTACAGTGGAGGATAGCCCAAGTGCTTGGGCCCTGCACCCCATGGGAGACCAGGATAAGTACCTGGCTCCTGGTGTCGGATCAGCGCAGTGTGCTGGCCGCGGCGATTATTGGAGGGTGAACCAACGGCAAAGGGCAAAGGAAGACCTTTCCCTCTCTGTCTCTCTCACTGTCTACTCTGCCTGTCAAAAAGAAAAAAAAATAGAAGCAAGGTATACACACACATACACATACACACACGGTTCTTTCAGGGCTGGCGCTGTGGCACAGCTACTGCCTGGAGCTCCATCATCCCATATTTGCCCTGGTCTGAGTCCTGGCTGCTCAACTTCCTATCCAGCTTCCTGCTAATACACCTGGGAAAGCTGGATGGTCCAAGCACTTGGGCTCCTAGTACCCATGTGAGAGACCCAGATAAAGCTCCTGGCTCCTGGCTTCAGCCTGGCCCAGTCCTAGCCATTGTGGCCATTTAGGGAGTGAAACTGTGGATAGGAGATCTCTCTCTCTCTCTCTCTGTTTCTCCCTATCTCTTTGATACTCTGCCTTTCAAATAAATATTTTTTAAAAATAAGTTTTTTTTCAAAAATTTGTGAAAATTGAGTTAAAAGATAAGTTTATTTGAATGTATTTTAATCTTCTGATAGTTTTTCTTAATATACATTTTCTATTAAATTAGAAGACCTCTTATATATTGTAAACATTTTGCTTTTTCCACTTACAGTGTATGACAGTAAAGCGTTAGTACCAATGAAAGTACTCCTCCTAATAAATACACGTAATTATTCTTAATAAAAATGTTAAAAGAACAAATAGAATACTTTGGTACTCTTCATTCTTTTGTTTATTTATTTTTAGGAACTGAGATTTCAGAAGGATAGCCTGCTTTAATCAACTAGATCTTTATGGGAATTTGGTATTTTACTACCTTTTTTGGAAGACCCCTCCATCACATAGAACATTGCAGTAGTTATCCCTGGTCATACATTTATAAAATATTTTTATCAGTGTTTATTTTAGATATATTTCTTGACATTATACTGCTAGGTCAAAGCATAGATGATTATACAATTTGACCACATATGACAGAGTAGTTTTACTATGTTATCATCCCTATAGCAATGTATGTATGTTCATATTTAGTTAGCTAATTACATTGTTAAACTTTGGAATTTTGGCAAGAAAATAGAATAGACGATGAAATAATCTTTCAGTTTCTGAATTATTTTAATTTATTTTTCTATAGTCTTTGTTTATCTTATCTTTATAGAGTATTTGAAAATGTTGTATAATTGAAAATTGTTATTAAGTGTATTAACCCTTTAATATTTTGTTTTCATGGTTATTCCCAGTTTGATGTCTCTGTGTTTACTTTACTTACAATTTCTTTTGACAAAAATGTTTTAATGCAATATAATTTATCTGATTGTTTTCTTCATTGCTCCTGGTAAAGTTTAAAAGCCATTCCTTGGTTCATGGATGGAAAAGAAAAACAAGTTTTCTTCTATATTTGTATGTTTATCTTTTATATTTCAATTTCTGACCCAGTTGAAATTTATCCCAATACATGATATAGTTATTTGATCCACTGTTATCTATTTTTGTATGTTCCCTGGTTATCACAACATCATTTATTTTAACACAATTTTTTTCACCTCAGTTTCTACTATATCAATGTTCTACTTCAGTCATTTGGATTTTACATCTATTCATGTATCAAAATCGGAGTATTTAAGATATTCTTAAAATATGTATGGTATCTCATGTTCTTTTTGCTCATTTTGCATTTATTCAGAAATTGTTTTGATAGTTGTCGCTCCCCCGCTTCGTGGAGGAACGACACAGGACCCTGCGCTGTTCTTTTGTCTGCTCGGCCCTCCCCGGGTTTGTTGCTGGTTCTTCCCGGGTTGGCTACTATCCCTTCCACCTCCGTGGAAGGGCAGTTCCCCCTGGCCACATTCCCCACTTCCGCAGGGGAGCGGCACACCACAGGCCGGCTTTCTTGGGGGCTGCACAGGTGTTCCCTCAGATGTTCCCCTTAGATGTTCCCCATAGATGTTCCTGGTGCATGCCGTCTCTCTCCTCCTTTATAGTCCTCCTCCGCCAATCCTAACTCGGCTGCCCACACGCCGAGTACGCTGCTCTCCAATCAGGAGCAAGTCCTACAGTTTATTGGTTGAACTGGAGGCAGCTGTGCGGAAGCTGTTTACTTCTCTCCCAGCGCCATATTGTGGGAGAGCAGATGCATAGAATAAGTCTTAATTCCAGTAACTCAGTCCAGTCCGGGCTGCTCCCCACAGATCCCCCTTTCTTTTTATTTTTTGGCGTTGATACGCGCCTGTCTTCGGTGTCCCGCGGCACACACTCTGCTCTACTTGCTAGAGTTGCCACAGGTTCTTACAAGTCCTATCAATCAGGCAAACCGAATCCGGGTCCTCTCTTCGCCATGTTGTGAGGAGGTTTTTAGGCGCTGATGCGTGCCTGTGTTCGGTGACCTGCGGCTCATACTCTGGTCGAGCCGCCTGCTGGCGCTTACCGCCTTAATCAGGCAGACCGAATCCAAGCTCTCACATTGCTGTGTTGTGGGGAGGCCTTTCTCTTTCTCTATTTCTCTATCTCCGGGCATTCCTATCTCTCCCATTTTACTTCTGTCTGCCAACATTCCTATTTCTCTTTTACTTCTAAACTTCTGTTTCTCTTATCCCTGCGGCTTCCTGGCGCCTCGCCCTGCTGGCAGGCTCCGCCCCGAGGGTATTTCTCGGAGGCTTTCCGGCTGAGCCGCTTCAGCCCGCGTCTCTCTCATCTGCACGGCTCGGCTTTGCGCGCACACTCCGCGGTCTCGCACTTAACCCTTTCGCGTCTGAACCACGGCCTCGCGCCAGCCCCGCGTTCCCTATGTACTTGAGCCCCGCACGCTCTGTCTGCGCGTGGCAGCCTCCGCGAGTCACACAGCGTAGCTTACGTGTCCGCCACTAGCATTCAATCTAAGTTCCCCGGGCTAGCCTGACGAATTCAACCCAGCATACGTCTCCGCCCCACGGTTTGGCTTCCCGTCCTTTGCTCCCCAGGCTAATCAGACGGATCCCAATCTAGCTTACGTTTCAGCTTCTGGTTTCAACTTTTCGCCCCCTATTCCCGGGCTAACTTGAGAATCCCAAAGTGGCTTTCGTTTCCGCCTCGGCCTGCCCCCCACGGCTTCAATTTCCCTAACATTTTTCTCTACCCGGTATGTTTCCCCAAGCTTTCCTCCAACAATACTCCTCCCTCATTTCTCCTGGCCTCTCCCCACAGTCCGCATCCGAGTCTGTTTGTTCTAGCTTTCACTTTCGCTTTCGACCTTAGAGATTTCTCCCAGCTTCCCCCCGTAGTCCGTATCCGAGTCTATGCCTAGGCTTTCAATAGCTTCTTCCGGCACCCTTTTCGTCCGGCTTTTCCCTAGGCTGTTTGCTAGTCTCTCTCTCCGATATTTTCCCAGTTCTTCCCGTTTCTTCCCTCCTAAGTTTGCTATCCGTCCTAAGTTTCCTATCCGAGTCACGGCACCATTATGTCGCTCCCCCTCTTCGTGGAGGAACGACACTAAGCCCTGCCTAGGCTTCATATCCGAGTCACGGCACCATTATGTCACTCCCCCTCTTCGTGGAGGAACGACACAGGACCCTGCGCTGTTCTTTTGTCTGCTCGGCCCTCCCCGGGTTTGCTGCTGGTTCTTCCCGGGTTGGCTACTATCCCTTCCACCTCCGTGGAAGGGCAGTTCCCCCTGGCCACATTCCCCACTTCCGCAGGGGAGCGGCACACCGCAGGCCGGCATTCTTGGGGGCTGCACAGGTGTTCCCTCAGATGTTCCCCTTAGATGTTCCCCATAGATGTTCCTGGTGCATGCCGTCTCTCTCCTCCTTTATAGTCCTCCTCCGCCAATCCTAACTCGGCTGCCCACACGCCGAGTACGCTGCTCTCCTCCAATCAGGAGCAAGTCCTACAGTTTATTGGTTGAACTGGAGGCAGCTGTGCGGAAGCTGTTTACTTCTCTCCCAGCGCCATATTGTGGGAGAGCAGATGCATAGAATAAGTCTTAATTCCAGTAACTCAGTCCAGTCCGGGCTGCTCCCCACAATAGTAATTGTGTTCATTTTTATTCAGCTGTTTTCTTAATCATATTCTATTGCTTCAGGAAAAAATGTGTTTGTATTAACATTGTAGAAAATGCCTAAATTATTTTATAGAGAACTCATGTTTTATGATGTGGAGACATCCACTCCAATAATATACTGCTATTTTTCAATTGTTCATGTCTACATTTATTCCTTTCTATGAATATTTGTTTCAGTATTTTAAAATTAAATACTTTTGTAAATCATCATTACATGGTTAATTCAAAATTTTAAAAGTTAAAATAGAACATAATAAAAGAAGTCATTTAAAATCACTTTAAAATAATGTATGACTTGAATATGACTTAATAATTTAGTATGACTTATGACTTAAGGGGCTGGCATGTGGTGAAGCAGCTAAGCCTTCTGCCTGCAACATGGGCATCCTTTATGGGAGCCGGTTCCTGTCCCAGCTGCTGCACTTTTGATGCAGCTCCCTGCTAATGGCCTAGGAAAAGCAGTGGAATATGACCTAGGTGTTTGATCCCCTGACACACATGTGGAAGACCTGGAAGAAGTCCCTGGCTCCTGGCTCCTGGCTCTTGGCTTTTGCCTGACCCACGCTTGGCTCTTGCAGCCATCTAGGATAGCAAACAAGCATATGGAAGATTTTCTCCCTCTCTTCCTTTCCGTCTCCCTCTCCTTCTCCCGCTCCCTCTCCCTCTGTAACTCTGACTTTCAAAGAAATAAATCAATCCCTTTTTTTAAAAAAGGAAGAGAAACAAGTTCAGGACCTGCATACTGCAAACCAAAACATTGCTAAAAGCAATAAAATAAAATTCAAACAAATTGAGAAGCATGAGGTGATTAAGGAATAGAAGAAAGCAATGTCAAGACACCAGTTCCTTCTACATCAACCTAAACATTCCATTCAATAATAACCTTTCCCAATTTTTTTGTTTACATTTGAAATTTCCACTCATCAGGTATCTTTGAATTCATTTTCTCAATACAACACAGAAGAAAGTGTCCCCAAGTTAGAACAAGACCCTCTGCTCCCAGATTCCCAACATATGCTTCCATCCTGTTTTCCTCTTCCTTATATTCATAGATTTAATGCCAGACAACAAAGCACGATTAGAACAGGTAAGGAATTTTGTTTAATGAAACACAACCACTAATTTAATATAGAAAAAAACATAGAGAAACAGATCAAAATTAGTTGGACTTAACTCTGGGAAGTCAGAGATCAGCAGCAATGATTGATAGTAACAGAAAGCATGATCATGGAAGACTGCAACACTTTATGACCACTGATAGGACTATTGGTCAACAATATTTCTCTCTAGGATAGAGAATTCCTACTAGAGATTCAAGTTGGTAGTTGATGCAGTTTGCTACAGGAAAGTCATTTTATCTTATCATTATCTTCCACATTTTTCAGTTTCTTATCATTTAAAAAGAAGAAAACCTTTGACAATGTTGAAGCAAAAGTAGAATGGAAGACTTTGAAGCTTAAGCTAATATGAATTGCAAGTTATTTTTACAGTGGACTTATTCAGTATAACAATAGAAACCAAATACAAATACAAATTGTGCTAACTTGTTTTCCGTTATGTGTAATGCTTTCTACCCTCCTGACAGTTACTTATATATGTTAAAATCCATTACTATAAAATGAAATATAAATTAATAATTACTAACATTGTAATCCCAGTGATGAGAACACTCTTCATGAGATTTGCTTTCTGTATTGAAAGACACATGTGTCCTTTACAGAGTTAAATGGTAATGAGAACATTAGCTACACATGAAGGATGAATATGTATAATTATTTTGCTAGATAATATTACTTTTTTTTTTGACAGGCAGAGTGGACAGTGAGCGAGAGAGACAGAGAGAAAGGTCTTCCTTTGCCGTTGGTTCACCCTCCAATGGCCTCCGCAGAGGCGCGCTGCGGCCGGCGCACCGCACTGATCCGGTGGCAGGAGCCAGGAGCCAGGTGCTTTTCCTGGTCTCCCATGGGGTGCAGGGCCCAAGCACTTGGGTCATCCTCCACTGCACTCCCTGGCCACAGCAGAGAGCTGGCCTGGAAGAGGGGCAACCGGGACAGTGCCCCGACCAGGACTAGAACCCGGTGTGCCGGTGCCGCGAGGCAGAGGATTAGCCTAGTGAGCCGTGACGCTGGCCAATTTTGCTAGGTAATATTACTTTTAGTTTTTTGTTATTCTGTAAAGTTTTAGGGTAATTTTAAATCTGTACACTAGAAGCAAAAATACAAATGGCTAAGAGGATTTTTATAAATGAGAATATGGATAGCAAAATATTAGAAATATTAGTAAATTAAGCACACATATGCATAGAAAATGAGGATACCATATTATTTGAAGAATAGATACTAATAAATGTTTTCTTCACTGAATTAATACCACTTATAACATAATATACACCTATTTTATGATGCTAACATATCCTTCCTTGCTGTCTTTGTTTGTATGTCCCATGTGTAAATATGAAACTTTGCTTTTTTTTTTTGAATGTATTTCTTACACTTAGTTTCCTGTGTGACCCATTCTGAAAGCCATTTTGTTAAAAATATTATTTATTTTAAGGTAGAATGAAAGAGAGAGAGGGAGAAACAGAGAAATCTTCCATTTGCTGGCTTGTTCCCCAAATACTTGGCCAAGCCCAAGCCAGGAACCAGGAACTCCCTTCAGATCTCCTATCTAGGAGGCAGGAACACAAGAACTTGGCCGTGATGTGCTGACTCACAAGATGCATTAGCAGGAAGTTGGAGTCACCAACTCAAACCAGCTCTTAGACATGGAATGCAGGTCCAAAGTGGCTGCATAATCTAATGTGCCACAACACCCACCTTGTGAAAACCTTAGTAAACATTTTACCTTAGTGAAGATTTGCTTTCATTAAAACACAACAAAAAGATATATCTAGAGATTTAATAAGAGTTTTTAAGCCCCAAGGATGTTACTATCATGTTGGAAAATTCAACGACTCATAGGAGTATGATACATTTAACCATAGCACTGTACTTAAGCTTGGTAAAATATTGAAGAGTGTGATTTAATTTGCCTGAGGGAAGCTGGAGGCCAGTAAGCCTTCATAGTTACTGATGGGAAGGCAGTAAAGATGGCAATAACTATAAATAGTGGTTCTACCTGGTAACTTTTTTAATAGATAAGCACATTGTTCTATAGTCTTCAAAAGTAATAATCAAAAAAATTAAGGCTATGAATTGTTTAACTATTACAATATGCTGTATAAAAACTTTGAAATGTAAGGTTTTATTATATATGCTTATATAAAATATTCATGATTTTTTACCAAGCAAAAGTTTTAAATATTATCATTCATAAAATTATACTCAAGGAAAATAAGATATTTATACAGGTAATATCACAGGTTTTTTTGTTTTATGTTTAATTGTATCAAGGATTTTAATTTTCTTTTTTTTTTAACATTTGATTTATTTATTTGAGAAATAGAGTTACAGAAAGAGACAGGAAGAGACAGAGACAGGTCTTCCATCCACTGGTTCACTCTCCAAATGGCCACAACAGCTGGAGCTGAACCAATCTGAAGCCAGAATCCAGGAGCTGCTTCTCCCATGAGAGTGTAGAGACCCCACACTGGGCCATCTTCCACTGCTTTCCCGGGCCATAGCAGAGAGCTGGATTGGCAGTGGAGCAGCCAGCACAGGAACTGGCACCTACATGGGATGTTGGCACTATAGCTGGAGGCTTAGCTTCTATGCTACAGTGTCAGCCCCTCATTTTATTTTGGTTTGATTTCTTTTTTTTTTTGGTACCAATTATGAAGTGTTATAAAGGGACAGTTGTCTTTCAGACTTGAGTTTTGATATGATTCTTCCAAGAAAATGGTACTCAAAACAGGACTTTTGTGATAACTTAGGGAGACAGTAGATATAAGAAGAATTTTTGTAGATCGTTTAATATCAGACATTTGTTTGTACCTGATCGGTAAGAGTGAGGGTAACAGATTCACCTGTCTTCTTTCAAAATATAATGTTTTATAAAGTTTCTTTAAATTATACTTAAAAGTTATATATTTAGTTTGATATTATGATATTCAATACATGTATACACCGTGTAGTGTTCAAAATAAGGTAGATATCTGTCTTTGTGGTGAAAACATTTAAAGTTATTTATTTAAAATTTTAATCATATATACCTATTTACACACACTCAAATATACACATCAATAGGATTTGAAAGTGTGTGTGCATATGTATACAAACATGCATATATATGTGTACACACATAGAGACAAATACATATATGTGAATTTATTATTATAAGGTGCTGGCATACATGATGATTGAGGCTGAGAACTTGCTTGCAATCTGTAGTCTCAGGAAAGCTGATGATGTCTTTAGAAGCCAGTGCTGTAGATTCCAGTGTGATTTTGAAGAACTGAATACTAGGAATGTGGAGGGCAGAATCAGACTCCTGTTCCAATTCAGATAGAGGGGAAACTTTATCTTCCTTCTGTTTTCTTTTATTTAGGTACTCAATGGATTGGATCATGCCCAACCACATTGGGGAGGGTCATGCATTTTCCTCAGCATACAAATGAAATGCTAATCTCTTCCAGAGACACCTTCACAGACATACCCCAGAATGTTTGATTGGATATCAGGGCAGCTTGTACCCAGACAGGTTGACATGCAAGACTAAGCATCACAGAGGCTCTGTGCTTAAATACTAGGACCTCTGTGCTCACATGGTGACACAGAGGGGTAAGCTGCTGCATGTGATGACATCATCCCATATGGGAACACCAGTTTGACTGCTGGTTCCTCTGCTTCCAATCTAGCTTCCTGCTAATGTGCCTGGGAAAGTAATAGATAGCTGTTCAAAAACGCAGGTCCCTGCTATCTGTGTGGGAGACCCGCATGGAATTCTTGGCTCTTGGCTTCAGCCTGGCTCCGCCCTGGCTATTGCACCTATTTGGGAAATAACTCAAGAGATGGAAGCTCGCTCTCTTTCTCTCTCTCTCTCTCTCCTCATCTCTGTCTATTGTTCTGCATTTCAAATAAATGAAAAAAAATTTTTAAACTTTTATTTAATGAATATAAATTTCCAAAGTACAGCTTATGAATTACAATGGCTTCCCCCCCATACCGTCCCTGCCACCCGCAACCCTCCCCTTTCCTACTCCCTCTCCCCTTCCATTCACATCAAGATTCATTTTCGATTCTCTTAATATACAGAAGATCAGTTTAGCATACATTAAGTAAAGATTTCAACAGTTTGCTCCCACACAGAAACATGAAGTGAAAAAATAATAGATGATTTTTTAAATGATGATGAAATCAGATCAGACCTATTGTCATGTTTAATCCCAGTGAGAGTAAAGTTGGGGATTGATAATTTCTTTTTCTTTTTTTTTTTTTTAGCATACTATTAGGATCCAGCTAAAAAGCCCATGAGAGTTTCTCAGGCATGGAAAGCCAAGACATTCTGGCAAAAAAAATTACCTAAATGAAAGCTCTCTGGGAGTGAGATCCCAACAGAAAGAATGGGTCATCAAAGAAGGCCCATTCTCTGAAGGGAGGAGAGAACTTCCGCTTTGATTATGGCCTTGTCTAAATAAGGTCAGAGTTTGTGAACTCAAGAGGCTTCCATAGCCTTGGCAGCTCATGACAAGAGCCTCGGGTAATTACTGATGTCATAAATAAGAGTGTCAATTGTTCAATCAACGGGAGTCACTGTGCACCTGCTCCCCATGTAGGACCTCTGTCCTTAATGTGTTGTACTATGCGAATTAATGATAAAACTAGTACTCAAACAGTACTTTATACTTTGTGTGTCTGGGTGGGTGCAGTCTTTTGAAATCTTTACTTAGCATACACTAAATTGATCTTCTGTATATAAAGATAGTTGAAAATGAATCTTGATGTGAATGGGATGGGAGAGGGAGTGGGAGATGGGATGGTTGCATGTGGGAGGGAGGTTATGGGGGGAAAAAGCTGATATAATCCAAAAGTTGTACTTTGGAAATTTGTATTTATTAAATAAAAGTTAAAAAAATAGCGTACTACTAATTTTTACAAAATAGGACTACAAAATGAAGACTTTCTCTCCCTTAATTATTACGGAACAAACAGTAATGTACATAATGACTTAGTAAGAAGGCTGATTACCCACTAGGAGATGCTTCACAGGCAATGCCACTGATTTTATTGCTTTTTAAGTCAGATAGTCTTTCTGAAAAATATCCATCTCAAATAAATAGAAATGGATATTGTTAAAATGAAGATTTTAAGCCAGTGCCGCAGCTCAATAGGCTAATCTTCCGCCTGCGGCGCCGGCACACTGGGTTCTAGTCCCGGTCAGGGCGCCGGATTCTGTCCTGGTTGCCCCTCTTCCAGGCTAGCTCTCTTTTATGGCCCGGGACTGCAATGGAGGATGGCCCATGTCTTTGGGCCCTGCACCCGCATGGGAGACAAGAAGCACCTGGCTCCTGGCTTTGGATCAGTGTGATGCGCCAGCCGCAGTGTGCTGGCCGCTGCGGTCACTGGAGGTGAACCAACGGCAAAGGAAGACCTTTTTCTCTGTCTGTCTCTCTCTCTCACTGTCCACTCTGCCTGTCAAAAAAATTAAGATTTTAAAATAAGACAAAAGGAGGCAAATGTATAATATTTAACACCAGAACCTTAGGAATAGACATTTACAGAATCTTCCTTTAGAATCTCTAAAAGTAAAGCGGACTGCTAAGCCTGGACTTTTCTTGTAAGCTTAGAGGGGAAGTAACTTTAATGAAAAATATCCACAAATGCTTAAATTGGCATAGCTTTTAATAATTCTTAGAATTTCCCTTAGTGTCGCTCCCCATCTTCGTGGAGGAACGACACTAAACCCTGCCTAGGCTTCATATCCGAGTCACGGCACCATTATGTCGCTCCCCCTCTTCATGGAGGAACGACACTAAACCCTGCCTGGGCTTCATATCCGAGTCACGGCACCATTATGTTGCTCCCCCTCTTCGTGGAGGAACGACACAGGACCCTGCGCTGTTCTTTCGTCTGCTCGGCCCTTCCCGGGTTTGCTGCTGGTTCTTCCCGGGTTGGCTGCTGGTCCTTCCCGGGTTGGCTACTGTCCCTTCCACCTCCGTGGAAGGGCGGTTCCCCTGCCACATTCCCCACTTCCGCAGGGGAGCGGCACACCGCCGGCCGGCTCTCTCGGGGGCTGCACAGGTGTTCCTTCAGATAGATGTTCCCCTTAGATGTTCCTGGTGCATGCCGTCTCTCTCCTCCTTTATAGTCCTCTTCCACCAATCCCAACTCTGCTACCCACACACTGAGTACGCTGCTCTCCTCCAATCAGGAGCAGGTCCCACAGTTTATTAGTTGAACTGGAGGCAGCTGTGTAGAAGCTGTTTCCCTTCTCAGCGCCATATTGTGGGAAAGCAGATGCATAGAATAAGTCTTAATTCCAGTAACTTAGTCTAGTCCGAGTTGCTCCCAGTTGCTCCCCACACCTTAGATTTCCCAGAATGTTCAGTTTGTGTTTAAAACATTGCATAAAACCTGACCAGAATTTATTTTCTAATCTGCAAATAATTCCTAGAGTAAAAATAAAATAGAATATGATTCTAAAGCTGTACATCTCATACAATATTTTCTGCAATTTTTGCTGGTATTGCAAGCATAACCACATTTGTTTTTTCCAAAAAGGGCCAGTTTTTTTCAGGAACATTCACTGAAGTCTGTCTTTCCAGATTTAATGATCTAAATTTCCATATTTAGGTACTTTATTTGAAATAACTGATTAATATATGAAAGTCTATTTCTGGACTTTATTTTGTTCAGTTAATCTATATTTCTATCAATATTCTTACATCAAAATTTCTAGATATCTATAGGTTTATGTATATTTTGAAACCAAGTATTGTGCATTTTCTAATGTTCTTTTTTCAAAATTGGTATGAATAGTCCAGATCTTCTATTTCAGATATATTTACCAAAATCTTGGCAAATTACTCTAAATAAAATCTGTATGGGATTTTGGCATTATATTGAATCTGTAGATCAATTTGGAGACAATTTATACCTTAGTAGTATAGATTCTTTGAATTCAAGTTCATGCAATATTTCCCAGTTTAGATTTTCTTTAATTTCTCTCATGTTTTTTTCTGTTTATGTGTCATATATAGCTGATGTTTACTCGTTCTCATAGTTTTTAAGTGCAGTTTTTTTCTGTTGGTTGCAAGTCTTCTATGAGTTAGTCTTCCAATCAATCATTGTAAGTTCCTCTAGTTTTCTTACTTATTTACTGTCTAGCAATTACAAAACAATGTTGAAAGGAGATGATGAGAATGGCTATCCTTTCCGTATTCCCTATCTTAGGGAGAAAACAGATTTTCACCATTAAACATGATTCCAAGTCTAGGTGTTTTGTAGATAGACTTTATCAGATAGATAACTTTTGGTTCAATTCATATTTTGCTTAGCTATTTTACCATTAAATGATGTTGAATTTTTTAATATTAGAACCAGGGCTGGAGCAGCCCAAAGCTAGGAGGCTGGAGCTCTGTTGGGATCTCCCATGTGGGTCCAGAGACACAAGGACTTGGACCATCTTCTGCTTTCCCAGGCACATTATCAGTAAGCTGGATTGGAAGGGAAACAGCTGGGGCTTGAACCACCACCTGTATGGGATGCCAGCATTATAGGTGGAAGATTAATAGATTTGCTACAATGCAGCCCCTGCAGTATATTATTAACATTTATTAGTTCAAGTGAATGTATTGGTAGGTTTCCCTGTCATTTTATGATTAGTGTTTGCATGGTGTATTTTCCCATGTTTATATGCTAACTTATGTGTCTCTTCTGTTTTCTAGTATCCGTTGTTTCTGATATAGTATGAATGTTTCTCTTACATAAGGATACTTTGAAGTTTATAGAGAGATGAATTTAAATGATGCTTAGTGTCATGGTGAAAAGAAAAGCATGCACTTTTTTCATAATATACATTTCCTTTAATTTTTGAAGAGTTCTTATAGGAACGGATTTAAATAGCTTTCACATCAAAATAAACACTTTGATTCCTTTATTTATTACATTTTTAAAAATTAATTTATTTATTCATTTATTTGAAAAACAAATGACAGAAAGGAGAAACAGAAGAGAGAGATCTTCCATCCACTGGTTTACTCCCCAAATGTATTTAACAGCCAGGGGGACAGAAATCAGGGCCTCCCTTGTGAGTAGCAGAAACCCAAATACTTGGGCGGTCATCTGCTGACTCCCAGACAGGTTTGCAGGAAGTTGGATCAAAAGTGGTGTAACCAGGACTCCAACTGGCACTCTGATATAGAATGTGGGTGTAGCTAGAAGAAACGTCAGTCATTGTGGTGCAGTGCCTGCCCCTATCAGCATTTTGAAGCACTTGTATTTGTTTGTTTGTGCATAAAATACACAAAATTTCCCTAGCTGTCCTCAAAATCTTTATCATTTTTAGCAAATAGTTATGCTGTATTTTGATGTGATTGTTTTATGCTTTTCCTAATTAGCATTTGTTGAACTTACTGAATTAGTGGACTTGTATTCATCCATAAAATTTGGAAAATTTTCACAATTGCTCCCTTCAAGCATTTTATGCCCCTTTTGCTAGGACTGTAACTCCATGTATGTAGAACTGAATAATGTGCCATAATCATTGATACTCTGCTCATTTTTTCCTCTCTGTGACTCAGTTTGGATAATTTTTATTGTCAATCTTCAAAATCACTAATCTTTTTGTTTTTGTTTTTGTTTTTTGTATTTTACTCTCTATCATAAAACAAACTGATAATATCTAATTTTAGAAATTTCTTATTTCTAATTTTGTGCTTAAAGTTTTAAATTTCCCTTTTATTTGTTTTTTCCTTGTGGTTTCCATTCCTCTCTTTATCATTATTCAATCCTTGAAGATGTATGCTAATTCAAGTTGGTTACTTATATCTAATTCTACTGATGTATTATGTCAATCATAACTATCTCTATTGATACATTGTGGCCTGGTTATATGCCTCATGTCCTTCATAAGTCTGCTGTTGTTATGTGCTTGTTACTGAGATGAGCATATTGTTGAAGTTTCAGTTGTGTTCGCTTTATAAAACAGAGAGTTTTGTTTGTGTGATTAAGTTTTAGTGTGCTGGGTGTTTGAGGGTTAAGACAACCTGTTTAAGAACTGTTTAAAGTGTTCTAGGATAGACTTTGAGAGTTAGTATTCTAGAACTTACTTAGCCCTTCTTCATATCCCAAAGTTTTGCAAGGTCTGGTGGGTGATGGGGGAGGTTCCTCTCCCTCCTGAATTCACCAGTTACTCAACAAATAACTCCACATTATCTTAATTGAACTTAGACCTCTGTCAGCCTTCTGAATTCTGGCAACTTTAGAGTTTACTGATCCTGATATTTGCTATTTCCCCCCTTTAAGGTTAGGTTTGCATTTAACACAAGAGTCTAAGGAACATCCATCATGATTGTTGGAGCCTTCTCTCATCTCTGTGTAGCCTCCTCTTGTGCAACACTGACACAAGTTTCAGTAACACCAACTCCTCAACATCTGTCCCATCTCCAGCTTAAACTATTTTCATAAAAAAACTGTCCGTGTGTTTGTGAAGGCCTTCAGGCAGAAAGTCAGGATGATCTCAGGCTTCATGTAATTTTTTCCTTCTCTCAGACATCAGTGGCATTACTGTCAGTTTCCCAGATGGGAAACCAGTTTTTAAAATGAAATTTTTCCAGTTTTTCAGTTGTTTCATAGAGAGGGGTTATCTGGAACCAATTGCACAATCATGAACAGCAATGGAGATTCTATTGTCTTTTGTTTCCCTGGTAATATATTTCATAATGGAAGCCTTTACAAAACTCTGTTCCTTCCCCCTGGAAAATATTTTCATTATCATTTTGTTTAACTCTATCAGATGTTTGTTTAAATGTCATTATTTAATTTTTCCATAAACCTCTCTGCTATCTCTGTATCCAGAAGTCATGTATATTTACATCACTGTATCTGTGCTTTTTCCATAAGGGTACTTACTCTATTATGTTCATTTTCCAGCTGATGTTTTTATATACACGATTGTATTATGCACAAAATAAATTTCATACACCCAAAGAGTTAGAATATTGTGGAATATTGAGTTCTAAAGTTTGAATAAAAATGAAATAAATTTTAAGCTGTGGAAGTAAATATCATCATAACTTTTATAAGTCATGACTCCTTTTTAATTATGTAGGTTATTATTAGCAGACACTAGTCTTGTGTATGTGATCCCACTGACACTTAATCCTCTCATTATGATCAATTATGAACTTAAACTGATCACTTGGATTAGTGAGATGGCATTGGTACATGCCACCTTGATGGGATTGATTTGGAATACCCTGGCACGTTTCTAACTCTACCATTAGGGGTAAGTCTGAGTGAGTGTGTGCTGAACTGTACATCTCTCCCCTCTCTTATTCCCACTCTTATATTTAACAGGAATCACTTTTCAGTTAAATTTAAACACCTAAGAATAATTGTATGTTAATTAAAGAGTTCAACCAATGGTATTAAATAGAACAAAAAATACTAAATGAATAAAACAGTAAGTTCTTCCTCGACAGTCAGGACAAGGGCTGATCAATTCGTTGTTTCTCATAGTGTCCTCGTAACTTCTACATGTTTCCTTTTAGGTGCTCAGTTAGTTGTCACAGATCAGGGAGAACAAGTGGTATTTGTCCCTTTGGGACTGGCTTATTTCACTCAGCATGATGTTTTTCAGATTCCTCCATTTTGTTGCAAATGACCGGATTTCTTTTTTTTAACCACTGTATAGTATTCTATAGAGTACATATCCCATAATTTCGTTATCCAGTTTTCTCTTGATGGGCATTTAGGTTGATTCCATGTCTTAGCTATTGTAAATTGAACTGCAATAAACATTAAGGTGCAGACAGCTCTTTTATTTGCCAATTTAATTTTCTTTGGGTAAATTCCAAGAAGTGGGATGGCTGGGTCATATAGTAGGACTATATTCAGGTTTCTGAGGAATCTCCAAACTGTCTTCCATAGTGGCTTTACCAGTTTGCATTCCCACCAACAGTGGATCAGTGTGCTTTTTCCATACATTCTCACTGGCATCTGTTATTAGTTTATTTCTGTATGTGAGCCATTCTAACCGGAGTGAGGTGAAACTTCATTGTGGTTTTGATTTGCATTTCCCTGATGGCTAGTGATCCTGAACAGTTTTTCATGTGTCTGTTGGCCATTTCGATTTCCTCTTTTGAAAACTGTCTACTGAGGTCCTTGGTCCATCTCTTAAGTGAGTTGTTTGTTTTGATGTTGTGGAGTTTCTTGATTTCTTTGTAGATTCTGGCTATCAACCCTTTATCTGTTGCATAGTTTGCAAATATTTTTTCCCATTCTGTCGGTTGCCTCTTCACTTTCCTGACTGTTTCTTTTGCAGTACAGAAACTTCTCAATTTGATGTAATCCCAATTGTTAATTTTGGCTTTGACTGTCTGGGCCTCTGGAGTCTTTTCCAAGAAATCTTTGCCTGTGTCTATATCTTGAAGGGTTTCTCCAATGTTCTCTAATAATTTGATGGTGTCGGGTCATAGATCTAGACCTTTAATCCATGATGAGTGGATATTTGTGCAAGGTGTAAGATAGGGATCCTGCTTCATGCTTCTGCATGTGGAAATCCAGTTTTCCCAGCACCATTTATTGAATAGACTGTCCTTGCTCCAGGAATTGGCTTTAAATCCTTGATCAAATATAAGTTGGCTGTAGATATTTGGATTGATTTCTGGTGTTTCTATTCTGTTCCATTGGTCTATCCATCTGTTTCTGTACCAGTACCATGCTGTTTTGATTACAACTACCCTACAGTATGTCTTGAAATCTGGTATTGTGATGCCTCCAGTTTTGCTTTTGTTTACAAGGTTGCTTAAGCTATTCAAGGTCTCCTGTGCCTCCATATGATTTTCAGCATCATTTTTTCCAGATCTGAGAAGAATGTCTTTGGTATTTTGATTGGTATCACATTAAATCTATAAATTGCTTTTGGGAGAATGGACATTTTGATGATATTGATTCTTCCAATCCATGAGCATGGAAGATTTTTCCATTTTTTGGTATCCTCTTCTATTTCTGTAAGATTTTGTAATTCTCATCATAGAGATCTTTGGCATCCTTGGTTAAGTTTATTCCAAGGCATTTGATTGTTTTTGTAGTTATGAATGGGATTGATATTAGAAGTTCTTTCTCATTTGTGGCATTGTCTGTGTATACAAAGGCTGTTAATTTTTGTGCATTGATTTTATATCCTGCTACTTTGCCAAACTCTTCTATGAGTTCCAATAGTCTCTTAGTGGAGTTCTTTGGATCCCGTAAATAATCATATCATTTGCAAAGAGGGGTAGTTTGACTTCTTCCTTCCCAATTTGTATCCCTTTATTTTCTTTTTCTTGCCTAATGGCTCTGGCTAAAACTTTCACACTATATTTAATAGCAGTGGTGAGAGTGGGCATCCCTGTCTGTACCAGATCTCAGTGGAAATGCTTCCAACATTTCCCCATTCAATAGGATGCTGGCCATGGTTTTTTCATAAATTTCCTTGATTGTGTTGAGTAATGTTTCTTCTATACCCCATTTGCTTACAATTTTCATCATGAAAAGGTGTTTTATTTTATCAAATGCTTTCTCGGCATCTATTGAGATAATCATATGGTTTTTCTTCTACAGTTTGTTAATGTGGAGTATCACATGGATTGATTTGTGAATATTGAACCAACACTGCATACCAGGGATAAATCCCACTTGATCTGGGTGGATGATCTTTCTGATGTGTTGTTGCATTCTATTGGCCAGAATTTTATTGAGGATTTTTGCGTCAATGTTCACCAGGGAAATTCGTCTATAGTTCTCTTTTTCTGCTGCATCTTTTTTCAGGCTTAGGAATTAAGATGATGCTGGAGTCATAGAAAGAAGTTTGAACGATTCCCTCTCTTTCATTTGTTCTGAATAGTTTGAGAAAAATTAGAGTTAGCTCTTCTTTAAATGTCTGGTAGAATTCAGCAGTGAATCCATCCGGTCCTGCACCTTTCTTTGTTGGGAAGGCCTTTATTACTGATTCAATTTCTAACTCGGTTATGGGTCTGTTTAGGTTTTCGATGTCTTCCTGGTTCAATTTAGGTAGGTTGTATGTGTCCAGGAATCAATCCATTTATGATAGATTTCCCTGTTTGCTGGCATACAACTCTTTGTAGTAATTTCTAATGACTCTTTATTTCTGTGATGTCTGTTGTTAGATTCCCTTTTTCATCTCTGATTTTATTGAATTGGTTCTTTTCTTTTTTTTAGTTAGTTGCCCAATGGTGTGTCTTTTTTTTATTTTTCTCAAAAAACCAGCTTTTCATTTTGCTGATCTTTTGTTATTTTTATTTTTGGATTCAGTTCCATTGATTTCTTCTCTAATTTTAATTATTTCTCTTCTCCTACTAGTTTTAGGTCTGGTTTGCTGCAGTTTTTCTAGATCCTTGAGATCCATTGATAGTTCATCTATTTGGTGCCTTTACAATTTCTTAATGTAGGCACCTATTGCTATAAACTTTCCTCTTAACACTGCTTCTGCTATATCCCATAAGTTTTGATATATTGTGTTGCTATCTTCATTTGTTCCAGAAATGTTTTGATTTCTCTTTTGATTTCTTCTATGACCCAGTGTTCATTCAGGAGCATGTTGTTCATTCTCTATATGTTTTCATATGCTCTAGGGATTTAGAGGTATAGATATAAGATTAAATATGCAGGGGACCAGAGCTGTGGCACATGAGTAAAGCCATCGCCTGCAGTGCCGGCATCCCATATGGATGCCAGTTTGTGTCCTGGCTGCTCCACTTCCAATCCTGCTCTCTGCTATGGCCTGGGAAAGCAGTAGAGGATGGCCCAAGTCCTTGGTCCCCTGCACCCTTGAAAATACAAATTATGAAGAAAGAAAAAAAATTATGAAGAAAAAAATGCAAAATGCACCAATGTTTTCATCAGAGCCCAAGAGTTGGCCTGTTTTCATGTTTGGCTACAAGAAAAAGGAATACATTCAGGTGTATTCTTGGCTGTCAGGAAGCATAGATGGTAATTCTGTCAACCAAAATGGCAGGCAGAGAAAGGAGTGTGGACAGAGATAGGAGGGAATAAAATGAATGTGGTTTGACTGTGAGGTAATATATCAAAGAAAGGACATTTCAGAAAAGATTTGCCCATGTGAGCCCTCACATAAGTGAATGGCATCTTATTATTTCTTCATGCAGTCTGATTTTTGAATCTGCCTATTGCCATTGCTCAACTGTTTTGAAGTAAATATGTTTAAAAATTACATTCAGGAGTAAACATTTGGCCTAAAACTTAGGACCTATTTAGGATATCTGTATCTCATATTGGAGTATCAGTGTTCAGTGCATGACTTGAGTTCCTGATTCCAGCTTCCTGTTAATGTGAACTATAGGAGGCAGTGGTGATGGCTCAAGTGATTGGGTTTCTCCTGCCTACTTGGGAGAACTGCATTGCATTCCCAACTCTTGGCTCTGGCCACCCCACGTCCTTCAGGCATTTTAGGAATGAGCTGACTGGTAACTGTCTGGCTTGTTGTCTCTGTCTATCTCTCAAGTAAATAAGTATTAAAAAAAGACTTCAACCCATGTCAGTGTTCACATGTTGATAACAACTAATTAAAATATTAACATTATTTATATGTGTGTATGTGTCTTGTGGATATTTTGTACTCTTCCCATCTGCTTTTTAAAAATAGTACATGCCAGTCTGATCTTGTGTTCATTATACATGATTACTCATCACATCACTATGACAGTCACAATGATTTTTATTTTTCTGCACTTGGTTAATCAATGATTTGTTAGAGTCATAATTTGAGTTTGGAGTTAACATTGGATTAAATATATGGCATTAATTATTATTCTAAGTGAAATCTTTAATAAAAAGTAACAGTGATTATTATGAAACTTAAAATATGAATACTTTCATATAATTTAAACAGAAGTCTTATAATTAAAACACAATTTAGGCCAGCACCGTGGGTTCTAGTCCTGGTTGGGGCGCCAGATACTGTCCTGGTTGTTCCTCCTCCAGTCCAGCTCTCTGCTGTGGCCAGGGAGTGCAGTGGAGGATGGCCGAAGTGCTTGGGCCCTGCACCCGCATGGGAGACCAGGAGAAGCACCTGGCTCCTGGCTTCAGATCAGCGCGGTGCGCCAGCCGCAGTGTGCTGGCTGCAGTGCGCCGGCCACAGTGGCCACTGGGGAGTGAACCAACGGAAAAGGAAGACCTTTCTCTCTCTCTCTCTCTCTCACTGTCCACTCTGTCAAAACAAACAAACAAACAAACAAAACAAACAACAAAAAAAAACACAATTTAGTTTGATTATATTCTTTCCGAATTAAAGCATGTACTATGCAACCATGGGAACATTTTATTTTCCATAACGACAACTTTTAAAATATTTTCATTGCATGTGAAGATGCATGAAAACTAAGAAATCCTTTAGGAAACCCCTTTAAGATAATTTGACAACAATTAACAAGTAATTAGTCTAGTTTTATTTGACGCATGGAACAATCATCAAAGACCTTCATTTCTCTCTGTCTAGGAGGTGCTTCTTTGTTGAGTTAAGTCTTCCCTGGAGGACTAATTGCCCTCTGGTATATGGAAGATATTAAGCCCTAATTCCAAGTCATGTCTGATCCCCTTCAGGTCTGCCGGGCACTCATACACATGCACATCAAAATAAAAAAAGAAGTGGCTATTATGGCTTGTTTCTCCTATCATCTTTCTGTCTCTGATTATAAAGAATGAAACATTTTTATTGTTTAACAAACACAATAATAAATAATTGCAAATTATTATTTTAGAATTCCAAAAAAGTAAATTTATTCTGTATGTACTCAAATATCATTGATTAGACGGTAACATATTCAAGAAAATAACAAATGTTAACAAATTATGCAATAATATTTTACCCTATAGTTTTGGGTATCAGGAGTATATATGAAAATGCATGTGCTATACAGCAAGTCAGGAAAACATATGTTTCAGAACCTTAAGAAAGAGATGATATTTTTTGTTTGTGTGTATGTAATGAACACCAAAGTCATAACTATGGAATTCAGATATATATATATATATGTATACAGCTATAGATATCTATATGTTAAAGATTTTTTTCACATTGCCTAAAGGGTATTCTTTTAATGATGTTTTCTAGAAACAGCAAAGAAAATGAGTTGAGAGCAGCACATTTATATAAAGCAAGCATGAATTTCATCCAGAAACCAGAAAATCAACTGTGTAAGACTATGAACATGATGCAGTTGTAACTTATCTCCTGACAAAGACCAAGGAGAAAAACTGATCCCGGGTTGACTTAGAAGCTGGTGTGTCTTCCAATAAGGGATTAATAAATACCTTCTTATTCATCACCTAAGTTCCACCTCTCTTATCTCCCACTGTGGCCCAATAGCTCTTTTTGGTGTCAAACAGAAAGTATTATCTGTAGAAATTTCAAAGGTTTTGTACCTGTAGATTTTCAGTTTGCTGCAGAGAGCTGCTGTATTTGTGTAAAATGTTTCTCTTTTTTCTCTAATAGACTCTGTAAGATGCCTGCCATGTATTACTTTCTCCTAAGGAATGGCTTCTCTATTCATCTGTGAACTCATGGCTGTATCTTTCACTCAACTGATGTGTTACTCACTGCTGCATTAATAGAAAGGAATTATATCCTACCCTGAATTTTGGCAGGAAAAGTAATTCACTGCTTGAATCTGAGCTAAATTTAGCTTCCACACTGGGAAGAAATATGAGTTCCTTGTTATGTCCTATGCAACATCTTTGAACATTTTTCCTTGACTACTGCACTTTTGGTTACTCCTGTGTTTTGCACACAACGCCACACACTGCAGTAGCTCGGGATTGTGAAAATACTTATTTTGAATCTTCATGAAATATTTCAGACACGGGATAGTGTATTATCTTGAACATGCCATCTTGGTTTATGATGATAAGTTATTGACATTTAAAATTTTAGAAAAATAACCATATATCACCGTATTTGTGCAAGTAAATTAAGCAGATGAACTTAGTGGATTATACTTCATAATGCGTTCCCTCTTATAAAATCTCCATTGAGAACATCCTTCAATGTAATCTTCTATGTTTTTTAAAGGGATCTTCATGAAACATGCAAAGGACAGCTGCCTCAATTTGCAGTTGTGAGACAGAAATATTTTCGTACACAGTTCCTATTGGTACCAGGCCAGGTGAAGTTGAAAAAAGATCTAGTCTAGGCAAAATGGTAAAGACTTTGAGATTTTATTCTTGTTCTTATTTTGTTTGTAGTCAAAGTGAGCATGTTTTTTGGAAAACTTCTTTCCCTAATTGCATAAATTTAAAAATTTCAATATACTCTTCTTTTTCTGTGATAGATATGCTTGCCCATGGGAACAGGGAAACTTGCAGTTGAAACATATGGGCTCCAGATTCTGCCTGATCTTATTTTCATCTCACCTTTCAAATTTACTACCATTGGAATATTTGTCAATTAAATCTTAGGGTTTTACCACATTTGTTTATTCTGAAAGAGTTATTGAAAAGTGCTAGACCTATGTATACAATACTGCCAAACCTATCTTTTGTCCTATAAGAATTAAACATGATAATCTAGAACAAAGAGCAGAAATGTATGGGATAATCTATGTGCTGAATGCAATTTAATTTCTCTTCTCTAGCTTGATTTCTGATTAATTATACTGTAAACAATTCAGTCACCCTGTCTTACGTACACTTATGTGTGTATACTTATATATGATATATAACAATGTATGTGTTTATAATATATGTATATATTAGATACCAATGTGGTATCATAACCTATTTTACCCTTATTAGGCAAATATTTTATAATATAGAAAGAGCATGTGTGTGTGTGCATGTGTTTTGTATGTGTGTGAATTATATTCTATTCCAATATTGGTCTGTTTGAGTAGCAATTACAAGGGAGGAAAGAGCCCTTAAAACCCAGGCCTTCACTGAAGTAAGCAACAACTAAGCAAGGTTAGTTTATGCCTCTCTTCAAATGTGTAGTGCCTGAGGGAGTCCCAGTTAGGCTACTGAAGGTTTGCTTTTACATTTCTGATTGATATGTCCCTTTAATATATGCAGTGTAAATTTTAGGAGAGTTTTAATTGCTGTTAGTTAATTTTGACCACATGACTATTTCCGTGTAACGTGAAAAAGGGGTGATTAAAAATTTGAAATAACCCTAGAGAAACACTGTTTCCATAGGCTTCCATGAAATAAAATTTAATATAAGTATTATATTCTTATACCATGTAATATTTATTTTCCATACATGATAATTGGAGATTGGAATTTTATCAGGTTAGAGTTCTAGTGAACATTTTGGTACATAGTATTTTAATATGACTATGACTCTTTCATTAAAGAGAAATATTTTTGTACTCAGAAAACAGAATTCTAAAATCTCACAATTAGAATGGGCATCCAGTGCAGTAGTAGACTCTGCTTGAGATGCTCACATCCTATATAGGAGGCATTGAATTCAAATCCTGGCGCCACTCCTCATTACAGCTTCCTGTTAATGTGCAACCTGGGAGGCAATAGTAATGGTTCAAGTGGTCGGTCCCTGTCACCCACTTGGATTGAGCTCTTAGCTCCTGGCTTAGTTCAAGTTGTTGCAAGAAACTGGGGAGTGACAGCACATGGAAGATTCTCTGCCTGCCTCTGACTCTTTCTCAGTTTCTCTGTCACTCTTCCTTCAAATAAAAATAAATACACAAATAAAACATTTTTAATTCATCATATTTTCTAAAATTTTACATTTACATTAAAATATGTTAAAAATAATTGAACAGAACATAATTTAAAGGTTAAAAGACTTAGGTTCTACACTGAGAATTCATTACCGTAAAATTGGTTATTTTATGTAGGTTATCACTTCATATTTTACTAATTCCTTTTTTAAAGTTAAAATCCATATTACACTTTATTCATGCCAGATACCATTGGATAAGATAAAAGTAGTAAAGCATTCCATAAATTTTGGATATAAAATGGTAATAGGACTTTATTATTTGGAATTTTTGTATTTCACATATACTATAAAGTGTGAAAAGGCCCCACCATTGTTATTTTAAGTTTTTAAACTGACACATCATTTATGTAAGTTTTTATTTTTGCAATATATTGTTGCTTTAATTATATATTTAATGGTGTTGCTTAAATTGTTTATTGGAGAGAGGGAGGGAGGGAGGGGGAGAGAGAGAGAGAGAGAGAGAGAGACTTCCATCTGCTTATTTACTCCCCAAATGCCTGCAACAGTTGACCTGAGTGGGGCGGATGCCAGGAGCTGGGAATGCAATCTAGGCCTCCCTCATGGGTCACAGGGACCTCCCCACGGAGCCAGCCCTGCTGCCTTCCAGCACCTGCATTAGCACAAAGCTAGAGCCAGAGATGGGGATGGGATGTAGACAACCACGTCTTAGCCATTAGGCTAGTAATGGTCTGGTTTTGATACATTTTATATTTAAGCTATGAAGTGCTGAAGAACTTTAGAGAGATTTTTGATTCAGTATAGATTATTGAATACAAATAATTAAATATGTCTCAGATAACATTAGAGTGTACCAAACATGTCCCTGGAAAACTGATGGAAAACCCTGGATTATCTACAATTATTTTAAAATTTTCTATTGCTATTCAACATATCTATGATATAAAACACACAAAGAAATATTATCATGGATTTAGGAAAGAAAAAGTTACATCATTGAAAAAACTTACAACACATGATTTGACATTGGTTAGATGAAAAATGGATCACTAATCTTTTTTTATTTTTTAATTATTTTATTTATTTATTTATTTTCTAATTTTTGACAGGAAGAGTGGACAGTGAGAGAGAGAGAGAGAGACAGAGAGAAAGGTCTTCCTTTTGCCGTTGATTCACCCTCCAATGGCCGCCACAGCTGGCGTGCTGCTGCTGGAGTACTGCGCTGATCTGAAGCCAGGAGCCAGGTGCTTATCCTGGTCTCCCATGGGGTGCAGGGCCCACGGACTTGGGCCATCCTCCACTGCACTCCCTGGCCACAGCAGAGAGCTGGCCTGGAAGAGGGGCAACCGGGACAGAATCCGGCGCCCCGACCAAGACTAGAACGCCGGCACCGCAAGGCGGAGGATTAGCCTTGGATCACTAATCTTAACGGAAGAAACAGACTAAGGAATAAAAGAAATATAGAAGTTTAATGATCAATACATCAATACAGAAAAAGGAGTTAAGGATACGTTTTATAAAATAATATACAATAAAGCAAATATAATATTAGCTACATTTTATTTATTTGTATTTATTTTTTCCTCAAAAACAAATTAAATGCCTATTGTGTGCCAAATTTCTGTATAAATTATTGATACTTAGAGTTACGCTTGTGATATCCATGATTAGATGATCCATCACTAAAAAAGTTACTTCACATGATAATCAGCTTTGCTAGACTTGCTGATGATTTTATAATTGAGATACATTATGATTTGAGTGATTGCAGGTCTCTCATTTATATGTTTGTGTGTGTTATAACGTGTATATTATAATTGTGTTATAAAGATACTTCAAAAATTCACATAAAAGTAGAAGTAAAGTATATTTACTTTGGTGCAGAAGTTTATTGAAAGTATTGCATAAGTTTTTAATTACATAAATTTCCATGAGCATTTTGAAGACCTCACATGTATGTATGAAATATATAGGGCCCAGATGAAGAACCTGGCTCCTGGCTTATGGCAGATTATCTTACTCTCTCTCCCCTCCTTACCTGCCTTCCTTGCTCTTTATAACTCTGACTTTCAAATAAATAAATATACATATATATATATATATATATATATATGTTTGTTGTTGCGTATGGTTAGGCTATTTTGGAAAAAAATGATTCATGAGATATGATGGAACTTAAAGGAGTTACAACACTTCCTTTCCTTAAAAAAAAAAAAAAAAAAAAAAAAAAAAAAAAAAAAACGAGTTTTTTATTTGAAAGGCAGAGTTACAGAGAGGCAGAGAGAGAGAGAGGGAAAGAGTGAGAGAGAGAGAGAGAGGTCTTCCATCTGCTAGTTCACTCCCCAGATGGTCACAACGACCAGAACTGTGCCAATCCAAAGGCAGGAACCAGGAGCTTCTTCTGGCTCTCCCACGTAGGTGCAGAGGCCTAAGGACTTGAGCCATCTTCTACTGCTTCCTCAGATCATGGCAGAGAGCTAGATCGGAAGTGTAGCAGCCGGGATGCACCTGCCTGCACTGCAGGTGGCAGCTTTACCCATCACCCCACAGTGTAGGCCCCACAATACTTCATATATAATTTGTTTCAATTTCATTATGCAATAGATCTTTAAAAAACAACACAGATTTTACTGAAAGGATTCTTCGACTAGGATATTACTGTGTGTCTCAGTAAAACATATTACAACATATTGAAAGATAATTATTACATTGCTTATTTTTACATATTCAGATTTATCTTTTACCATTTTAAGAATCATATTATGCAGGTAGAAGTTCAGGGAATTATTTACTTTACACATATTCATGTGCAATACAGTTTTTTGTGTTTGTTTTTGACAGGCAGAGTGGACAGTGAGAGAGAGAGACAGAGAGAAAGGTCTTCCTTTTGCCGTTGGTTCACCCTCCAATGGCCGCCGCAGCAGGCATGCTGCGGCTGGCACACCGCGCTGATCCAATGGCAGGAGCCAGGTACTTCTCCTGGTCTCCCATGGGGTGCAGGGCCCAAGGACTTGGGCCATCCTCCACTGGCCACAGCAGAGAGCTGGCCTGGAAGAGGGGCAACCGGGACAGAATCCGGCGCCCCGACAGGGACTAGAACCCCGTGTGCCGGCACCGCAAGGTGGAGGATTAGCCTAGTGAGCCACGGCGCCGGCCATGCAATACAGTTTACAAGAAGTAAGTTCTAAGACATGGTTTCAAAATCATGTCATAGAATGAATGGTAACTCTACATGTAAGTTAATACAAATACTATTCCTGTGAGAGAAAAATAAAATGTGTCGTGAGTCTGACAAAATACATAAAACAGAGATTAATGTTTGCTGATTCACCAAATTGCAAATTTCAAGAGCCGTTGTGTTTAAAACTTTGTTTAAATACCAGTTGAACAAACTACTAGCATAAAAAATTCATAATTTACATATAACCATGGGCTGTGAAGAAAATTGGAGTAGATTTGGATCAGCAGAAATTCTGTATGCAGAGGGAGGTCCTCTTAAGTTTGTACAATTTGTCTCTTTACATTTAGTGAAAAAGTCCAAACTTTGTGTTACACTCAATCTTATATTTGGTGTATGTATTTAAATGATTGCAGCCCTGGAGGAAAAAATAAGTACTGGGGTGACTTCAGTTCACAATAGACTACTGTATATTTTTTGAGCTTCAATCATAAACCAACAATGAAGAGGGGGAAATGTTAATTACGCTGATTTGATCAGTGTACACTATGTTGTGTATTGAAGTATCACACTGTACCAATTAAATTTTTACTATATTGTTAATCAAGCATTTTTTAATATGTCAAGAATCAGTAACTATGGTGTTCGCACTGTATCACAGCAGAGAAAGCTGCCACTTGAACCATTGGCATCCCATATGGGTGCTGATTCAAGTCTCAGCTGCTCCACTTCAGATCCAACTCCCTGCTAATGTGCCTGGAAAAGTAGCAGAAGATGGTCCAAGTATTTGGGCCTCTGCACCCACTTGGCAGACCTGGAAGAAGCTCCTGGCTCCTGGCTTTAGATCGGTCCAGTTCCAGCTATTGTAGCCATTTGAGGTGTGAACTAGCAGATGTAAGTATCTGTGAGTGTTCTCTCTCTTTCTCTCTCTCTCTCCCTTTCTCTCAGCAACTGCCTTTCAAGTAAATCAACAAATCTTTAAAAGAAAATCAAGTAACAAAAATAAAAAGATGACCTTTTGTGGCAGTGACTGGCAGGTAGCAGGAAACAGAGGAAGGCCTGTGAAGGAGCTACCTGTGTAATTACCGAAGCCTTTAAGAAGTAATTAGTCATTATTTATAAATATTGCCAGAACCAGCATTGATTGAAATATATCCTTTATTGATGAAGACACCTGGTTCATGTTTAATCTTCAAAAACTATCATGAACAATATTCTAGGTTTGTCACTTAAAAGACATTTGGCCATCCCTATGATGATATTAAATTGCTTTTATGTATAGATAACAAAGGGAAGTCCCACTTGCTTATTAGGTCTTTGTGCTTAAAATAATGAAATATCCAATTACCATATTCTTTCATCCTGTTTCCTACATATTAATATTGAAGAAAAAGTAATGCTATTATAACCATGCCTTTCTGTCCTTGATGCATGACATTGAATTAATGATGCCAGGGATCCAGACTAAGGAATAAAGTTAGCAGTCCCCCTGAAGAAGCTTACACTCCAGTAAAAATGAAGATAAATGCATTACTTTCAGTGGTGACAGCCAAAGTAGAGGTCAGTGATTACCTGTAGGTGAGAGTGTGATTGAAGTACTTCAAAGGTAGTTTACTGAGAAAGGAGAATTGAGAGGGATGTGGAAGTTAGAAAAGAGATTAAAAAACTCTGTTATTGTCAAGAGAGCAGCTCCTCTGTCTATTCCCTTTCTTTACTATGCTAAATGTTTTTGATTAATCAGTACTCTTCCTTCTTGAAGACATTTTGTTTTGATAAGTGTTAATTTAACATTCATGCACATTTTTTGAAAGATAATATGTGTGTGTGTGTATGTGTGAATGTGTGTGATTGTCTATGTAAAGGGACTTCAAAAAGTTTGTGGAAAATGCACGTTATCTTTTAATTTCATAAAAGCAGAAAATATATACTCCAGAAACACAATCTTGTCATGTATTTATAGTTTTTTTTTGTTTTTGTTTTTCTTTGCTTAGGATTATGTTCACATTCAAAACATTTTATGGGTATACTCTCATTTGCTATCTAGTATACTTAATATAACATACATGTATTAAGTATTGATGTATTTAAGTTTTCTCTGCAGTTATCAATGTGACATGGTATTAATAGTTTTTGTGTTTGCTTGTTTCTTCGCTGTATCAGGAACCCTTCTAAGAACTTACATGTCTTGTCTTTTTGACAATTACAAAAAGCTTCAGGAAAAAGATATTATTTTGACTCCTATTTTTTTCAGATCAATGATTGAGGACAGAGAAATTTAGGCAAATTTAAAGATTACACACCAATTATGTTGTAAGGCTGAAATATGAACTTAACATTCTGCTCCCATAGTCTTATGTTCTAGTTCTTAATTTCTGCAGTGGAACCAGATTGAGTTCTGATAGTCCCCATGTTCTCCTAGATCAGTACCAAAGGATTGGACAAATGCAATGACTGAAAACTGATAATGATTCCAGGAATCACTGCATACTACAGAACATCTCAGTCAACACCCCGGGAGTCCCAGTTGACCATTTATATTTAAGCTAGAGTGGACAGTTGCCACCAGGTGGCAGCAGATAAAATAAAAAACAAATAGATGCAACTAGCATGTCTGATAGTCCTTGGATGGACCTCAAGGTCAGCTCTATCATATTTGTAATTCTGTAGTTTCCAAAAATATTTTGGACTTCATTTATTTTGCTATGCTGTAGATTTCATGAGACTTTAAAAAAATCTGAAAGGAAAGCACTAAAGCTTTATGGACGGTTACAAACACCTTTAGGAAAATTATAAAAGCTTGATGTTTGGAAGCTTAATGTGAAATTTAAAAGAAAATTCAAAAGTTATTAATTATAAACCCATAGAATGATTGGATTATCATTACAGTTTATGCCAAGAAGTAGAAGTATTTCTCCAGCCTCACTAGTGATTAAAAGAATCCACAGAGAACAGCTGTGCCTATTGGTCAGATAGTAGTGGGAAGGTACTATCATTAAATCGAGCTGATATGTATGTAACATTTTAATTACTGCCTGTTAGTGATCGTTGTACTAGTGCAGGGAGCATTCTAAAACCAAATGAGGCCTCTGCAACCTAATTTTCTTCAGGTATCTTAAGAAAGCTATTATAATTAGGTTTTATGTCTATTTTCCTAACAAACTGATTGCAGTATTCGTCCTTCACCACACTGTAACTTGTCTGATAAACATTAATTTTACTAAATAAAATCTTTCCAGTCAGTCATCACATGCAGACTTGGGTTTTGTTTCATCAAGTTGTATCTATAACTTATGTAAAAAGTTTCTATATATTTTGTCATTACCTTTTAACTACTATAATTTTGTCTTATCACAATCTGATATTCTTAATTCTTCTGTTTTATCTTAACTAACTGCTACAGATTTTTTTCAATATTTTTTGTTTGTTTTCAAGTGTAGGATAAGAGGTTACTATGGTGGATGAATGGCTAGATTGTGGGTGAACATTTTTATGTAGATTCCAGAGAGGCCTTCTAAATTTACCAATGAAAGCAACAGCATTCTCTCTCTGATTATCTACTTGAAATGTATTGAACTGCATGATAAGATGATCAAAAACTTTAACAATAATTAGATGCAGATTTTGAAAAAGAGAAAATGTAATAAACAATTAAAATAATACCTAACTTCACATTACAATAAGTTTACTTTTACTTCAAGTATCATCAATTAAAATACTATATTTGTAATAGATAACTCTTTTTTAATCCAAACAGGGCAACAAAGCAAAAATTAATTCAAAGTAAGCAAAATGAAATCAATAAATTTAGAACAAAAATCAATTAAATTGAAAACAAGAAATCAAGAGAAAAGCCAGGGTACCGAAGAAAAAAGAGAGGAGACAAAAATAATCAATGTCCTAAAACAAAGTGAGGAAATCGTTAACAGATCAATGGATAGTAAAAAGATATAACAGGACTATTATAAAAATGTCTTTAATTGTAAATTTGGTAACCTACATGAAATGGGCCAATTCCTAAACCATCATAACCTGCCAAAGCCAAAAAAAGAAGAAATAGATACACCAGAATTACCTCATATTAAAACATAAAGCACCATTCCTACAGAGTTCACTAGCAAATTGTGCCAAACATGTAAGGAAAAAATTATACTAATTCTCTACTATCTAAAGGCAGAGGAGGAACTATATACTCTTAAAGACACAGGAGGAACGATATACTGGTTCAATATGTGAGAACAGCATTGTCCTGATACTAAAACCAGACGAACAGACCAATATGTTTCATGAACATAGATGTAAATTTCCTCAAAAAGAATTAGTAAGATATTAGTAAGATGAATACAATAAGGTACAAAAATAATTTTATCCGCAACCAAATGGTATTTTTCCAAAATTTTAAAGCTGTTCTAGCATTTGGAAATCTACTAATATCATTTATCACATCAGCAGACTAAAGAAAAATACAGATCTAATAAATCAATAAAGAAAAAACATTTTTAACACTCACTCAATGATTCAGATTTTCATAAAAGTAGCAATGGGAATTAAATTCCTGATTTTCATAAAGAAAGTTTGTAAAACCTATAGCTACTACCATATATTATTGGTGAAATTCAAGCTTTCCTGCTTGAACAAGAATAAGGTAGTATGCCACTTTTCACCACTACTTTTCAACATTCTACTAGAAGTACTAATAAATGAAATAGTGAAAGGAAGTAAAAAGTATACATATTGAGGAGGAATAAATAAAATTAATTGTATTTCCAGATGCCATGACCATTTGTGAAAAAAATTATGACAAAAAACAAAACATCTGGTCCCAGTACTTAATATAACAACGTTGTAGGCTATAAGATATCAATATATAGACATCAGTCACTTTCCTATATACTAGCAGTAAACAAGTGTGATTTGAAATTAAATGTACATTACCATCTATGTTAATATCTTGCAGAGTGAAATGCTTAGGTATATAAATCTACTCAAATATCTAAGAAATATATAAAGAAAAATAGAACACTGTGATGAAAGAAAAGAACTAAATTAATGGAGAATTCATGAACAGGGATATTCAATATTCACCAATTCTTCCAACTGATCAATAGATTCAACTCAATAATGATCAAATCCAATAAGTTACTTTGTGGATATTAAGAAATGAATTGTAACATTTCATGTTTAGACTAATTTCAATATGTATATGGAGAGGTGAGACCCCCAGCATGGCTAACTCAATATTAAAAGGGCAGAAAAAATGTTGAAGAACAGACTGAACTTGATTTCAAGATTTACAAAAAGCTGGTGCTGGCATTGTGATGCATCAGGTTAAAATCATATGGATGCCAGTATGTGTCCTGGCCTCTACAATTCCAATTCAGCGCTCTGCTAACAGGAAACAGCAGTGGAAGATAGCCAAAATGTTTGGGCCCAAACCACCCATGTGGGAGACATAAATAAAGCTCCTGGTTTCTGGCTTTGGCCTGACACAGCATGGCTATTGTAGCCATTGGGGAGAAAACAAGAAAATGGATGATTCTCTCCCTCTCTCCCCCTCTCTCTCTCCCTCTCCCTCTCTTCCTCTCTTCCTCTCTCCTCTCCAACTCTCCCTCTCTCCCTCTTTTCTTGTCTGTCTGGAACTCTGGAACTCATATTCTTTAAATAAATCTTTTAAAAATTCATTAAAAATTACAATAATCAAGAAGAATGGTGCTGGTGAAAGATTAGACTACTAGATGAAAAGAAAAGAGAAGAGAGTACAGAAATGGACAGACACATACAGTCAAACAATCTTTGATTCAGAAACAAAGGCAACGTAATGGAGAGAAGTGAGTTTATTCAACAAGTGATGCTATAATAATTAGACATCTGTTTGCAAAAAAAATCTAGACAGACTGGCACAAAATGTGATTAAATTGAATCAAAGACCTAAATGTAAAATGTAATAACTCTTTAATTTGCTGATTTCATTTTGGTTGGTTAAATTCCCAGGAGTAGAATGGCTGGGTCATATGGCAGATCTATTTTCAGATTTCTGAGGAATCTCCAAACTGTTTTCCACAATTCCTATTCTAGTTTACATTTCTACAACAGTGTATTAATGTATCATTTTTCCCCATATTCTCACCTTCATTTGTTATTTTTTGATTTTTGGATGATAGTTACCTCACCTTATTGGGGTGAGGTGATACCTGACAGTGTTTTCATTTGCATTTGCATGATGTCTAATGATCCTGAGCATTGTTTTCATGTACCTATTGGCCATTTGTATTTCATCATTTGAAAAATAATGTTCTTTACCCATTTCTTAACTGGATTGTTTATTTTGCTGTTGTTGACTTTCTTGAGCTCTTTATAGACCCTGGATTTTTATCTTTTATCAGGTTATACTTTGCAAGTATTTTCTACCATTCTGTTAGTTGTCTCTTCATTTTGTTGAGTGTTTCCTTTGCAGCACAGAAGTTTCTTAGCTTTATATTATCCCATTTGTCTGTTTTTGCTTTTATTAGCCTGTGGTTCTCAGATTATTTCCAAGAAGTCTTTGCCTATGACAATGTGTAACAGAGTTTCCCCAATATTTTCCTCTAATAATATGATGGTATCAGGTCACAGATTTAGATCCTTGACTCAATATTAGTTGATTTTTGTGTAATGTGTAAGGTAGGAGTCTTGTTTCATATCACTGCATGATTCAGTTTTCCAAGCATCATTTGTTGAAGAGTCTGTCCTTTCTCCAAGGATTGAATTTTAACCATTTGTCAGAGATTAATTTGTTGTGGATTCATTGGTTTAATTTTTGAGTTTTCTATTCTGTTCCATTGGTCTACATGTATATCTGGGCTTTCTTTTTTTTTGAATTTTTTAAAAATTATTTATTTGAGAGGTTGAGTTACAGACAGAGAAGGGAGAGACAGAAACAGAGAAGTCTTCCATCCAATGGTTAACTCCCCAAATGGCCACAATGGCTGGTGATGGGCCGATTCAAAGGCAAGAACCATAGAATCTTCTCGATTTCCCACATGGGTGCAGGGGCCCAAGCATTTGGGCCATCTTCTACTGCTTTTCCAGGCCATAAGCAAGGAACTGTATTGGAAAATGAGCAGCCAGGACATGAACTAGTGCCCTTATGGGATGCCAGTGCCACAGGTGGAGGATTAGTCTGCTACACCATGGCACCAGACTCTACATGTCTATTTTTGTGCCTGTATCAGGATGTTTTTTATTATAGTTGCCCTGTAATATATCTTAGAATTTGGTATTTTTACGCCTCCAGCTTTGTTTTTGTTGTTTAAGATTGCTTTAGCTATTCAGGGCCTGTTATATTTTCATAAGAATTTTAGTAACGTTTTTTTCTAGATCTTAGAAGAATGTCCTTAGTATTTTGATTGGGATTGCATTGAATCTGTAAATTACTTTGAGTAGTATAGATATATGATATTAATTCTTCTAATCCAGTTTAGGATATTTGTTGAGTGTCTTCTATTTATTTCCTTAACTAAGTTTCATAATTTTCTTCTTTTTTTATTGACAGATAGAGTTAGACAGTGAGAGAGTGAGAAAGTGAGAGACAGAGAGAAAGGTCTTCCTTCCATTGGTTCACCTCCCAAATGGCTGCTAAGGCTGGCACGCTGCGCCGATCCAAAGCCAGGAACCAGGTGCTTCCTCCTGGTCTCCCATATGGGTGCAAGGCCCAAGCACTTGGGCCTTCCTCCACTGCCTTCCCGGGCCACAGCAGAGAGCTGGACTGGAAGAGGAGCAACCAGGACAGAATCCGGCGCCCCATCTGGGACTAGAACCAGTGTACCAGCACTGCAGTCGGAGGATTAGTCTAGTGAGCTGCGGCGCCAGCCTAAGTTTCATAATTTTCATTGTAGAGAGTTTTCATCTCCTTGGTTATATTCATTCCAAGATATCTAAGTTTTGTGTAGCTATTGTGAATGGGAATGATCTCACAAATACTTTCTCAGCCATATAATTTTTTGTGTATTGACTTTTGTGTGTTGATTTTATATCCTACAGCTTTGCCAAAATTTAGTTCCAGTAGTCTATTAGTGGATCTTTTGGTTGTATATATAGGATCAGGTTATCTGCAAACAGTGATTATCTGGCTTCCTCCTTTCCAATCTGTACCAATTTGATTTATTTTTCTTGCCTAATAGCTCTGGTTAACCAGTCCAGAGTATATTGAATAGTAATGGTGAAAGTGGACATCCTTATCTGATTCTGGATCTTAGTGGAAATTCTTCTACTTTTTTCCATTCAGTATTATGTGGGTTTGTCATATGCTGCCTGATTGTGATGTGATGTTCCTTCTATTACCAATTTTCTTAAGGTTTTTATCATGAAAGGATATTGCATTTTATCAAATGCTTTCATTATATATATTGAAATAATCATATAGCCTTTATTCATCAGTTTGTTAATGTGACTTTGATTGTTAATGTGACATTTATTGATTTGCATTTGTCGAACTATCCCTGCATCTTTGCTCTGGATGGATGTTCTTTTTAATGTGTTGTTGAATTGTATTAGGTAGTATGGTGTTAAAGATTTTTGCAACAATGTTCATCAGGGATGTTGATCTATGGTTATCTTTTTTCTGTTGTATCTTTTTCTGGTTTTGGAATAATGGTGATGCTGCCCTCATGTTACTAGTCGCAGAGGGGAGTGCCCTTGCAGGAATGAGTTTCATAGGTCTTTTTTTTTCAGTTTAGTATAGAAATAAAAAGCTGGGAAACAGTTTGCAAAGAGGCAGAAACTTTTATTTGACAGAAAGCACATGGTCAGAGAAGAGACCAGAAACATTGCTGGAATGGGACACTAGCCTTCAGGAAGTGCCCAGGGTTTTTAAGACATTATTTTTTTTTCATTGGGTCATTCTATGGTATTGCCCCTTGGACAGGGTTTTACATACAGTATGTTGATTGGTTTGGAGCTCATGAGGATAGCAGGGGTCTCTTGGAGACAGCCCGTCTCCTTAGGGGCCTAGCACACTCCTCTGCTAGTTCTGGGTGAAAGATTGCAACTTCCCTGAAGGTGTGATTTAAAGCCACAAGGTCACACATGCAGCACAAGAAGCTATTAGTGGGGGGAGACGTCAGTTGGTCTGGAGACAGGCTTTCCAGCCACAGCTGGCAGCCTGTTTGTGAAGGAGGTTCTACCTATGTCTGAGGTGGGCACAGACATCCAGCCTCACCTCAAAAGAGTTTGAGAGTATACCCACCTTTTCAATTGTTTGAATAGTTCAAGAAGAATTCAAGGGCCATGGTTGTGGTGTAGCCAGTACAGCTAATTTCTGAGATGCCAGCAGCCCATTTGGGCACCAATTCAAGCTCCAGCAGCTCAACTTCCAGTTAGCTCCCTGCTAGTGTGCCTGGGAAAGCAGTGGCAGAGGGCCCAAGTACTTGGGCCCATACCAGCCTTGTGGGAGACCGAGAAGAAGCTGCTAGCTCCTTCGGGCTAGCTCAGCCCTGGCCATTGTGACCATTTGGGGAGTGAGCCAGTGGACGGGAGATCTCTCTCTCTTTCTCTGTCTCTCTCTAAACTCTGCCTTTCAAATAAATAAATAAAACCTCAAAATGAAAAATTATTGAAATTACTTTTTCTTTAAAAGTTTAAAATTCCATCATTGAAGTCATACATTGCCGTGCTTTTCGTTGTTGGGAGAGTCTCTATTACTGATTTAATCTCTGCCTTGGTTATTGATCTATGTAGGTATTCTATCCCTTTGTGCCCTGATTTTGGCAAATTATATGTGTCCAGAAATCTATCAATTTCGTCTAGCTTTTCAAATTTGTTGACATATAGTTGTTTATAATGCTTCCTAATGATTCTTTTTATTTATTTTTTCAAAGATTTATTTGATTTATTTGAAAGTCAGAGTTACAGAGAGAGGTAGAGACAGAAAGAGAGGTCTTCCATCTGCTGGTTCACTCCCCAGGTGGCCGCAATGGCCAGAGCTGCGCCGATCTGAAACCAGGAGTCAGGAGCTTCTTGCCTGTCTCCCATGTGGGTGCAGGGGCCCAAGGACTTGGACCATCTTCTACTGCTATCCCAAACCATAGCAGAGAGCTTGATTGGAAGAGGAGCAGCTGGGATACAAACTAGCGCCCATATGGGATGCTGGCACTTCAGGCCAGGGCTTTAACTTGCTGCGCCACTTCACTGGCCCCTCATCTAATGATTCTTTTTAAAAGTCCAGTGGCATCAGTTGTAACATTTCCTTTTTTATCTGTGGCTTTATTATTTGAGTCACCTGGGTTTTGTTGTTGTTGTCAGGTCAATGGTTTAACAATTTTGCTTATTTTTTTTTTTTTTTTTTTTTTTTTTTTTGACAGGCAGAGTGGACAGTGAGAGAGAGAGACAGAGAGAAAGGTCTTCCTTTGCCGTTGGTTCACCCTCCAATGGCCGCCGCTGCAGCCGGCGCACCGCGCTGATCCGATGGCAGGAGCCAGGATCCAGGTGCTTTTCCTGGTCTCCCATGGGGTGCAGGGCCCAAGCACCTGGGCCATCCTCCACTGCACTCCCTGGCCATAGCAGAGAGCTGGCCTGGAAGAGGGGCAACCGGGACAGAATCCGGCGCCCTGACCGGGACTAGAACCCGGTGTGCCGGCGCCGCAAGGCGGAGGATTAGCCTATTGAGCCACGGCGCCGGCCGCTTATTTTTGTTTTAAGAAACCAGTTCTTCATGTCACTGTTCTTTTGGATTTTTAATTTGAATTTTGTTATTTCTTCTCTAATTTTTTATTATTTCTTTACTCTTACCATTTTGTGGTTTTGTTTGTTCTTTTTCTTCTAGATTCTTCAGATGTGTTGTTAGATCATTTATTTGATATTTTTCCAATGTCTTGATTGTATATACTAATTGCTATCAACTTTCATCTTAACACTGCTTTTGCTGTAGCCCATACATTTTGATCTGTGTCATTTGCTTCAAGGAATTTTCTGATTTCCTTTTTTATTCTTTTATAACCCACTGTTCATTCAAGAGCATGTTGTACCATCTCCACATGTTTGTATAATTTCTCGAGTTTCTGATTTTGTTAAAAACCAGCTTCATTTCATTGTGGTTAGAAAAGTTGCATGATTTGATTTCAATTTTTAGTTTTTGAAATAGTTGAAACTTGTTTTATGGCCTGCTATGTGGTCTGTCCTAGAAAATGTCCCATGCACAGATGAAAAGAATTCTGCAGCTGGGGATGAAATATTTTGTAGATGTCTATTAGCTCCATATGGTCCATACCTTTTTTTTAAAGATTTATTTTATTTAATTGAAAGTCAGAGTTATACAAAGAGAGAAGGAGAGGCAGAGAGAGATCTTCCATCCGCTGGCTCATTCCCCCAGATGGCCACAATGGCCAGAGCTGCTCCTATCCGAAAGCCAGGAACCAGGAACTTCTTTGGGGTCTTCCATGCAGGAGCAGGGACCCAAAGACTTGGGCCATCTTCCACTGCTTTCCCTGGCTATAGCAGAGAGCTGGATTTGAAGTGGAGCATCCAGGACTCGAACTGGTGCCCATATAGGATGCCAGCACTGCAGGCGGCGGCTTTACCTGCTATACCACAGCGCTGGTGCCAGTCCATATCTTTTAATTGGAGTGTTTGTCCATTTACATAGAAATTATGTAATTTTAAAAATTAAAGGAAAAAAAAAACATAAAGGGAGGGGACAAGAAGGGATGGAGGGTAGTATGGTTATCTTCTCAGAATTGTATCTATTAAATACATGATATCTGTTGTCTTTATTTTCATAATTTTTAAACAGAATACAACAATATGTAAGCAAGCAATATAACAAAAAGTGGGCAAAAGACCTGAAGACTCACATTAGCAAAGAAAATGTACAGATGGCATGCAAACATGTGAAAATATTTTCAACATAATATGTAGTTCAAGAGAACACACTAAAATAACAATGAGAAAATAACCACTCACTTAATAAAATGGTCAAAATCCAAATCTTGACAACAGCAGACATGGTGAAGACATGCAAAAATGGGAATTCTCATTCATTCCTGGTGGAAATACAAAATGATACATCCATAATGGCCGAAATTTAACACTTTTTTTAAAAAAAAAAGATTTGCTAATTCATTTATTTGAGGGGAGGGGAGAGATATCTCCCATCCACAGGTTCATGTCTCATAATTCCTAAAATGTCTACAACAGACTCATTCCTGGACCCTGGAACTCCATCCATATCTCTCACCAGGATGGCAGGGATTCAAGTACTAGGAACATCATCATTTGCTTCCTAGGAACATATAGCAAGAAGCTGAATCAGGAGACTAGCTTGGGCTCAGGTTAGCTTTCTGATAAATTATTTAGGTGTCCCAAAGAGTTGCTTAACCTGTTGTACCACAATGCCTACTCCAACACTTTGAAGTTTTCTTACAAAACTGAATATATTATTTTCTTTTAAAAAAAAAAGATTTATTTATTTATTTGAAAGGCAGAGTTACAGAGAGGCAGAGAAAGCAAGAGCAAGAGAGGTAGAGAGAGAGAGAGATCTTCCATCCATTGGTTCACTCCCTAAATGGCTGCAACAGTTGGAGCTGCACTGATTGGAAGCCAGGAGCCAGGAGTTTCTTCCTGGTCTCCTAAAGGGGTTCAGGGGTTCAAGGACTTAGCCATCTTCTGCTGCTTTCCCAAGCCACAGCAGAGAGCTGAATCGAAAGTGAGCAGCCGGGACTCAAATTGGCACCCATACAGAATGCTGGCACAGAAGGTGGCGGCTTTATCTGCTAGGCCACAGTGCTAGGTCCTAAATATATTCTTAAAACATGATCAAACAACTGCATTTTATGGTATTTATCCAAATGATGTTAAAACTTACGACTACATGAAAACTCACACACATGCGTATAACATCTTTATCCATATTTGCTAAATTTGAAATTAAACAAGTCCTTCTGTAGTTGAGTGTATTAAAAACCTGTGAGCATCTAGACAAATGAATATTTTATTAATGAAAATAGTTGCACCATCAAGCAATGAAAACACATTGAAATGCATATAAAGAGCCAATGTGAAAAGGATACATACTGTATGATTCCAACTGTATATAATTCTATGAGAGGATAGAAAAATCAGTGGTTGCCAGTGGTTCAGGAAATGGAATGAATGAAAGCACAAGAGATTTTAGGCAGTGGAACGATCCTATATTATATTGCAGTGGGGCATACATGTCACTGCATATTTATCAAAATTTATAGAATGTGTGACATGAAGAATTATCCCCAAGGTAATGTGTGGACTTTGGATAACAATTATGTGTTGGTATCAATTCATTGACTGTAACAAAAGCACCACTGTGGTGCAGAATATTGATAGAGGGGGGCTTGTGCGTGTGTGATGGCAGGGCATGAATGGAAACTCTTACTACTTTGATTTTTCCGTGGACTTAAAATTTATCAATTCACAAAATCATCTTATGAGATGGCCACAAACATGCTTTTCATATTAAGGGTATTGGAAAGATATTTGAGCTTTAAATTTTGATATATAATACATTACATGGTCAATTAGATAAGGGTGTGGTAATACATTTATAATGTGACATTTTCAGCCACCAATATAACTAATTACCATGCATTAAACATTGGCTGAGAAACCACATTTGAAATGATTATGTGATTATTACTATTTAAGTAGGTTCTAAAGCAGAGGACAAAAAAAGAGTGGTAGTATGTTTTCCTAAATATGATTTCAAATTACAAATGATGGTACTATGATGCTTATTAAAAGATATGGCAAATAGAATTTAGAGAAATTTGTCATAAAAACTAAACTCTCATGGGCATTCTGTTTATGGAAAGCGCTAGTAGTAAAAGGTATTGCATGAATTATCTTATTTGATTTATCAATTATTCTTATTTGGTTAGGTACATTTTTCCCTATTTATACATTAAGGATATTGTGAGATACTGGGGGAAAATAAATCACTGAAAGTCACACAGACAGAAAATACTGGAGTCAGGTGCAAATGATCTTGCCTCTCAATGTACCCTGTATCTGTTTACCCATAGTATCTCCCACTTGCTCTGTTGTGTCCCTTAATCCTGCTGGAGTGCATTGACTGCGATAGTGAGAACATTCTTAAGAAAGCTGTTGATGCTGCTAGTTTCTAGTCATTAGCCACATGAGACTCTTGAGGAACAAAGGAAAAACAAATCATGATATGATTTAGATCTACTTTCTATACCTTTAAAGTGGTAGAGTACAGTGGATTGATTAAAAATGAAGTTTTATTTTACCTGAGAATGCTAATGTGAATGTACCTACAAGTCAAGTATCAGAGCATCAGAATATTTCTTTATTCTTGGCAGTTGTAGAGCAAATGGAAAGGATTTTGAAAATTAGCTTATACACCATTTATGTTATCAAAATGCAGGAACCTCTATTCCTTATATATTTCATAAAGCCTAACCAATGTGAGCAAATTATGTTTTTGTTCCCCCAATATCATTAACAAGTCAGCATAAAACTAATAGAATGTGACTTTCCATATCTAGATTTTTTTTTGTCTCACTAAATATAGACTTTTATTTTGTATTTCAGCCTAGTGTCCTATTTAAACATTTTTAGCAAGCTTGCACTTGTATCCAATTGTTTTCTGACAGAATAGTGACAAAGTCATCAGTTTGCTAAATTAGGAGGAAAAAAAAAAAAACAAGATTTCTATACACTGGAATCTTGGGATAAACTTTTTTTAAAAAAAGAATCTAGATATCAACACTAACTTCATTTAATATTAAATATTTGGCAACATTTTACAAGCCATTTTGTAATAGCATAATTTGCTTATTAGGCACTTCTATGCTATTTTAAACTTTAGGAGGCTTACTTAAAGAAATTTTTAACTTTTCATTCTAGTCATGTTCCATCTATAAAAATGGAATATTCTCCTATAAAGAGACACATTAAAATAATTCCTTCTTAGTATATACTTTACATATATGTTGCTTAGTTTATAGTTTCATTTATACATAAGTAATCATCTAATTGGCTTTCACAGAGTTCATCATAATTCTACAAAAGAGGTAAGAGCATTGGTTAAAAATTTTTCAAGAATTAAAGTGAGTAGTATGATTCTTCTCACTAAATAACACTATCAAGTTCATCTAGAGTTACAGGCAATTCATTCATACTTTAGCAGGTGAATATATGACATTTAAAATATTTATCTAACTGAAAATTGAACACTGATATACTACAACAAATATACTGTTGGCCAAGATATTTCTTAAGTTTTATTAACATTTGAAGTCTCTTCTCATATGTATACATCACATAACTTACTTTCAAAATACATATTTTATAAGATGAAATATGGAAGAACTGAAAAAATAAATATATTCAAATAATTCACTTCTCCTATATGATCTTCTGCTTACAATTTTATTCTGTAATATTTATTAAACCCAGTAAGTAATACTGGGCTTCTCTCATTGCTGTAGTGTAAATTTGTCTTCACTTAGCTTTCTTGCAAGGGAATTTCAGAGTGCATAGTATTGTAAATAATTAATGTGACATAATGCCTGAGGCTTAGAAGATATTCAAATGTTATAGAAATGAATTTAAAAATTATGGCTTTTTTGTATCTTTAGTAAGTAAACAAGAAAAGTTTTCCATTGATATAGTAATGTACCTCAGAGAACACTTCATACGTAGTTTCTATTTCTTTGCTAGTCTTTGGAAAGTATGTAGACAATTTTCTATGGAATTAAATGACAATGTAATGAAGAATTATGTAAATAATATTATATTTTATAGTAGTTATATTTTTAAGTATTTATTTTTATTTATTTGAAAGGCAGAGTTTTAGAGAGAAGTAGAGACAGGGAGAGAGGTCTCCCATCTGCTGGTTCACTCCCCAGATGGCCGCAACGGCTGGGGCAGGCCAGGCCTATGCCAGGAGCCAGTAGTTTCTTCCAGGTCTCCTGAATGTGTGCAGGGGGCCCAAGCACTTGGGCCATCTTCCACTGATTTTTCAGGTGTATTAGCAAGGAGATGGATCAGAAAGGGAGCAACTGGGACTGAAACTGGTGCCCATATGGGATGCCAGCTCTGCAGGCTAGGCTTTTACCTGCTGTGCCACAGAATGGCCCCTTGAAAAATTACATTTCAAAGTAGTGAGAACTTGTCTAGAGATATGTTAATAGATCTTTTCTTTCAATTTCTGAGATTGTTGATAGCAGTGAGCCTTGTATTCAGTTAGAAGTATGCTTTGCTGGTAAGGTCAGAAGTAATTCAATATGTGCACCTTCATTTAGTGAACACTGAGAGATACAATCAAGAATGACCTTAGGAGTGTCTCTATGGAACCTAGTGAATTGGTTTTATTGAATATTTTCTTTAGATTTGCTTAGAGTAAGTTAAGAACATAACTCCAAAGGCAATGCAGTGAAATCTCTTTGGGAAGAGGCCTTGGCAGTTGAAGTAAATACATTGATATTCTGATTTATTAAATCCCTACTCTTCCTGTGGCTTTTGAATAAGTGTAAGTGTGTTTACAAATAAATACCCCAGATAGTCTTCAAATTGCTTTTCATTATTGTTGCTACCAATGAAAATTTTGGTGAAAACTGAGATGTAGATCATAAAGATTCATGTGTCTCTACTATAGTATATCTATAGGCTTTCATGTAGGCACACCTAGAATTGACATACAATTTAGAAAATTAGAGTTACATGATCTCAAAGCCACTCATTCATTCCTCCACATAGCAGATGTTCTGTTCCAAAGGTCCTAAATTAAGCAAATTGAAGTGCAAGACATCAAGTGAAACTTGGATTTCAGAAAAAATATCTAAAGTATATTAGTGTTCATGTCTCCCATTAAATTTTGGAGACATACTTTATACTAAAAAATAGATTTTTATCTGAAAAATGGAGTTAAAACAGGTGTCCTGAATTTAATTTGTTAAGCCTATACTGATACATTGGTGGACAGACCAGGAAGGACATCATTTCTGCCACATGGCTAATTCTGTCCCAAAGACAATGAACTTCTCAGATTCTTATCTGTGTTTCTGGAAGGCAATGTGTATAAATTTGAGTTTTTCAAAAAATATATATTGAATCCACTTGATGTACAAGAGCCTACTAGACCCTTGGCAGTGAACAAATAAGATCCCTGCCTTCAGAGGGAGAACAGTCTAGCCAGGAGCTAGATAATTAACAATAGCAAAATCAAGAATACAATTATAAATGGAAAAGGACTTTATGAAACAAATAAAAAGGTACTTAGTGGGTATGAGAGAGAAGGGAGGAGACAGAGAGACAGAAAAAGAGTCCCAGTTTTCAACAAAGAGGCTGAGGAAAAGCTAGTTTTCAGCTGAGGACTAAAGATTAAGAATGGTGTGAGGTAGTTATGCCAAAAGCTGATATATGACGTTTCTATGGGATAAGGATTTATGGATTATAATAACCTAAATGGAGAAATGACTTCACAGGGAGTGTAAGGAAGAATTATTTCTGTAACATAGTGAAAAGTTTGTAATTGAATTACATAGTTCCTTGGGAGGCATGGCGAAGGAGTTTATATAAATATTTCTCAATCTTAGGTTTGTGGTAGGGCCAAAATCTGCAACGAAAAACCAATTGACGAGAAAAAAACGCAAATTCATTTATTAACATACGCTGTGCACATCACATGAGAGAAACCTCAGTGCAAAAGTAACTCAGAACAGTAGTATAGGGTCTGTATGTTTTGAACAAAGAACGATACATTTTAGAGTAGTGACATGACAAGAGAAAAATAATAACCAGCTTCAAAGTTAGGAAATTGGAATAGGAGTAAAGTACACTCACAGATTACTCCAGTGCAGTTTCTGAGCAGTAAGTATGGTAAAAGAGAAAGTACATCCTGCTTTTCTAAGGGCAAGGGGCCTGGAAAGCATACAAGATGTGTAAAAGGATCTTTCGTCTTGCAAACTGATTTTATTCTTTTAGGTAAGCAGAAAGAAAAGCCGAAGAGTTCCCATGAATTTTATTGTCTACACCTCTGCAATCCTTCCTATTTTGGGGAGAAATATATTGGTTTCCTTCTGTAGTATGAAACTCAACTTTGTTTCCTGCTTTTACTATTCCTCGTTTTCCCTTTTATTGGTAAGCAGTTGGATGGCTTAAATCAAAAATAGAATAAAATCATATACTTCATCTATGTTGTTATAAGATAAACCTGGTTGACATAGAACAGATGGTGCAACGCAGGAATACAAACTGGGAACCAAGTTTCAGTTCAGCGTAGGATTCCATGTTGAGGGCACTGGTGGTGGTAGACTTAAACAATTAGGGAGGTAGCATTAAAGATGCCAAAAAGTGTGGTCAGTGCTGTATGTAGCGGGTTAAGCGTCTGTCTGTGGTGCCTACATCCCCTATGGGCACTGGTTCATGTCCAGCTTGCTCTTTTTCCCCATCTAGCTCTCTGCTTATGGCCTGGAAAATAGTGGCAGATGTCCCAAGTGCTTGGGCCCCTGCACCCATTTGGATGACCAGGAAGAAGCTCCTGGCTCCTGGCTTTGGCTCAACACAGCTCTCACAGTTGCAGCCAATTGTGGAGTGAACCAGCAGATGGGAGACCTCTCTCTCTGTCTCTCTCTCTCTCTGTAAATCTGCCTCTTAAATAAAAATGTATAAATCTTAAAAAAAAAAAGAAAGGTGGCAAAAAGTTTAAGGATTTAGAATTTTTTTTTTTTTTTTTTTTTTTTTGGAATTAGTGATGAGAGTATGCTCCATGATTTGCCAAGGGTTTGTTTAGTCTGACAGTAGATGAGAATTCAGGATGCTTGAACTTTTTAGCTTGGAGTAGCAACCATGCATTAACTCAGAGAAGGAAGACATGGGTAAGAAATGGCTGTGAATAATCCAGTATTAGTGATCCTTACTGACAAGCACATTTGTGCTGTGGAAGGTTTCTGTATTAATTGTCGGATGATTATTATAATGGAGCAACCCACCATTTTCATTTGGTAGTCAAAACAGATAGTCATTTTATTTGTTTAATCTTTCTTTGCCCTTGCGTTCCAAAATGCTGATTCTTAGTAGAATTTTGGTTTAGAGTAGAAATATCTCTAAATTAGCTTTCCACTAAATTTCTTATGCCTCCAGTATGTTTAGGCAGTGCATGATACTCTAAAGCAGGAGCAGTAGAATGAGCTCATTTGGAAAAAAAAATAATAGGTTCTCTCAATTATGAGATTGCATCTGTGAATTTGATTTTAAAGTACTGGACTATTTGTATTGCTGTAATACTGTTTCTAAATCATTTCCAGGGAACTCCTAGATTAAATCAGTCACACATTTTTCAGTGTGTGTTGATAACAGCCACTTATTTTTTTGACTAAAAGTTATTATCAGAGAAAATTCTGTATCCATAGTTATTAAAAAAGAGAATTTCATTCCATATTTATATATAGTTGCAATAATATTATAATGATAGATAATCATCATTGATTTTATTATTAACCATCTGTCTTTTACATGAATTTTTTAGTTTGGTTTCCTAACAAATTTTTGTCTTATCTCAACCTATTCTTTAGAAAAATATGGAATCTAGAGGATTTTTTAGTAAGATGTAAAAGAACATTTGAGCTGGCGCTGCAGCTCACTAGGCTAATCCTCCGCCTCCGGCGCTGGCACACCAGGTTCCAGTCCTGGTCGGGGCCCCGGATTTTGTCCTGGTTGCCCCACTTCCAGGCCAGCTCTCTGCTGTGACCAGGGAGTGCAGTGGAGGATGGCCCAAATGCTTGGGCCCTGCACCCCATGGGAGACCAGGAGAAGCACCTGGCTCCTGCCATTGGATCAGTGCGGTGCGCCGGCCACAGTGCTCAGGCCGCGGCGGTCATTGGAGGGTGAACCAATGGCAAAAGGAAGACCTTTCTCTCTGTCTCTCTCTCTCACTGTCCACTCTGCCTGTCAAAAAAAAAATTTTCATACACGTATGATAATAGAATATTGAAATGAAAAATATATAAAGAAAGGAAAAGAGTATAGAGAAAAAATAGTAATCTAGTTAAAACAGTTTTATATAAGAATATTTTATATGCATTTTGAAATTTTATATTTTAAATATATATTTACTGTTTTGTGATAAATTGTTCAATGAAATGATCATATGTTTTATTTTCTCTGTTTAATAATCATGTATATGAGACCACATTTTTGTTAAAATAGACTAAATGATATAATTTTGTTAGTTAACCTTCATTTGTCCATACTAGAAAATGCTGAACTGATGACCTGTTGTTTAGGGTTGTAGAACTCTTTGTTCATGGAAGGATTAAAAAAAAAGGAGGGGAATAATAAACATCAGCAAACATGAGACATTAAATCCACAACATGGTCTATGCTACCAAAAGTGTACCTAAAGAGAGATATCTAGTACTGTATTACATCCATTCTTGTTATCTTTTTTTAGTATTTATTTATTTTTGTGAGAGGCAGAGTTACAGTCAGAGAGAGGGAGAGACGGAGAGAAATGTCTTCCATCTACAGGTTCAATCCCCAAATGCCCCAGCAACTGGAGCTGAGTGGATCAGAAGCCAGTAGCCAGGAGCTTCTTTCAGGTGTCCCACGTGTGAGCGGGGGCCCAAGCACTGGGCCATCTTCCACTGCTGTCCTAGGCCATCAGCAGAGAGCTGGATCAAAAGTGGAGCAGCCTGGACTCCAATCAGAACCCAATGGGATGCCAGCACCGCAAGTGGAGGCTTAACCATTTACACCATGGCGCCAGCTCCTATTCCCATTTTCTTAGAGTACAGTCTGCTTTTTTTTTTTTTTTAAATTCGTCTATTTATTTGAAAGGCAGAACTACAGAGAGGCAGAGGCAGGGAGAGAGAGAGAGAGAGAGAGAGAGAGAGAGAGAGAAAGAGAATATCTTCCATTCACTGATCCACTTCCTAAATGGCCTCAGTGAGCAGAGCTGGGCAGATCCGAAGCCAGGAGCCAGGATCTTCCTCCAGGTCCTCCACACAGGTGCATGGGCCCAAGCACTTGAGCCATCTTCCACTGCTTTCCCAGGCCATAGCAGAGAGCTGGATAGGAAGTGGAGCAGCCAGGTCTCAAACCGATGCCCATATGGGATACCTAGACTGCAGTAGTGGCTTTTACCTGCTATGCCACAGTGCCAGTCCCAATATATTCTGTTATTTTATTGGGCTAACCAACCTTAATGTTTTCTGGAATGACATTGCTGACTGCATATGAGAAAGATGGAGAGAGAAAAACATATTGTAGGAAATATTGTGAGAGTTAACTCTCAAATAACATTCAAAAATTAACTTTCTTCAAAAACTTACATGGAAATTATGTAACAGTGCAAGAGTTTATTTTTATTTATTCATGTATGTTTAATACATTTTGTTTATATAAAGGGAAGAAATGTCATGTGTTTCCAGTATAGTTTTAAGATCATAATGATACTACTCACCCTACCTTCTATACCTCCCATGCATCTACCCTCCTTCAGCCTTCCTTTCGTATTTTTCTTTTAATGTTTACAATGACATATTTTTGATTTATGTTATAATCATAAGCTTTACTCAGTAAAGAATTCAACAAGTAGTATGTTGAAAAATCACTGTTCCTCAAGAGTATAGACCAATGCTATAGACAATAGTCATATCTCAAAATGTCAATTTTTCTCATAAACTATATTTTGTATGCTGTATATTAACAAAAATCAGGGAAAACAAATCATATTTGTCTTTTTGGGATTAGTTTATTTCACTAAGTATAATGGTCTCCAGATGCATCCATTTTGTTGTGAAAGACAGGCTCTCATTCTTTTTATTGACTGGGTAGTATTTCACCTTGTTCCACAATTTCTTTATCCTGTCATCAGGATATGTTATGCTAATATTTACATTGGATTGATTACATATGTTATCTATTGTGATTTGAGCTGCTATTAACGTGGGGGTACCAAGATAACTCTTTTATATACTGATTTCATTACCTTTGGGTAAATTTCCAGGAGTGGGATGACTGGGTCATATGCTAGATCTATTTTTAGATTTCTGAAGAATCGCATATGGTCTTCCATGTTGTTTATACTGGTTTATGTTTGACCAACTGTGTATTAGGGTTCCCTTTTCCCCAAATCCTACCACCGTTTGTTATTTTTTGATTTTTGAGTGAGAGCCGTTCTAACTGGCGTGAAGTGAAACCTCATTGTGATTTTTATTTGCACCTCTCCAATGGCTATTGATCCTGAGCATCTTTTCATGTACCTGTTAGTCTTTTGCATTTCATCCTTTGAAAATGTTCATATTCTTAGACAATTTCTTAATGGATTGTTTGTTTTGTTTTTTTTTTTTTTTTGAGTTTCCTGAGTTATATATCCTAGATATTAATCTTTTATCAGATGTATAGTTTGCAAATATTTCCTCCTATTCTTATGGTTGCCTGTTTGTTGTTTTCTTTGCTGTGTGAAAATAGACAAGTGGGATTACATCAAACTAAGAAGCTTCTGCTCAATCTGTTTATTAACTCAGTCTTAAGTTACTTATATCTAACAAAAATATCTAGAATAAGCTTCACTTAGTTTTTTCCTTTAAAGTTAGTGTAACTGTTTTTGGAAAATCAGTTATATGCTTGCATTAAGCTTTCACCCATCTCTGACTCAAAATCCATATTTATGCTTCATGGCTTGAAATGGATCTAACAGAATATCTACAAACAAAGGATTATGGGCTTCACTGAGTTATCATAAATAATTTTAGAAATACTTACTAATTAAAATTACCAAACACACTAAAATGAGTGCCATTTCACATAAGCAACAATAGCAAAATATAAAAATGATAATAATAAATAATAATGGTGAATTTTGAAACTTTTTAAATTTCATAATTCAGAATTATTCGTGATGTATACTGAAAACGTATCTGAAGCCAATAAAGTGAAGGGAAACCATGTACTGCATTAATTTTCATAAAACCTTTATTTTGTAGAAAATAATGTTATGCTAATATTTATTTTTTCCCTTTCTCCCCCTTTTCTTCCCTCCTCTCTTCTTCCCTCCCTCCTTTCCAACATGAATGGGGCAAATTTCTCTCAATGAAATGTATTGCACTCCACCTTCCTTGTCATACTAATCACTACTGCTTTTGCCATGGGTTAATGTTACTAATAAATAAGTTTATGTATTAAAAATATTTTGTTTCATAATACTTGGCATATATTTTGTGAAAACAATTTATATGTGCCTGTATTTGATTTAAATGAGAATTAATCCTTTACTAATTTTTTCATTGAAACTGATAGTTTAAATTAAAAATAAGTCATGTGTATCTGATTGCTTTAAAATAATATATTATCGAGTTAGTTAAATTATAGAAGCAATTTATTGCTGTTTTCCTTTTAATGATGATAAACAACTTATATAAAATTTTTCTCACCAAAGCAGCTAGTCTGGTTGAATTTTTCCATCTCGATTTTCTTATCATATAGAACAATTGTGTCCTTGAATTTGGTTATAATTCACGAGAGAGAGAAAGAACAGTTTTTTGGCTTATGTCAAATACAGTCAGCACTGCTATCTTTTTTTGCTACTCTAAAGGTTTATTCTTATTAAGTAAATTTGTGATTACTCCAGCTTTCCTTACATAATTCCCAATCCTTATAAGAGCTATTGGTTTCCATTAGCGAAACTTTAATTTACTGACTACAACAGCATGGACTCTTCTCTCAAAGGTTCACGTGGTAGAAGCTTGGTCCCCAATGAGACATTGTTGTGTTGGTGCAGCCTTAAGAGGTGTGACCTAGTTCAAGATAATTAGGTCATGAGGACAGGACCTTCATGAATAGAATAATGTTGCCTTGCCAGAGGGGTCAGGTCTCAGGGAACTGGATTATTTTCTGCAAGCATGAGTTGTTGTAAAAGAGTAAGCTTGGTGCCTACTATCCTCTTGATTCCTCTCTTATCCTGTAAGCTTTCTCACATGTTCCCTTGTGCTGATGCTATGAGCCATGTTGTGATGCAGTCAGGGGACCTTAAGATGCAGGTTACATGTTGTTTAGGCCCTTCAGCCAGAATCAGGAGCTGCATAAACTGCTTTATAATTACGGGAGGCTTGAGTGTTTATTATAACAGTGCAGCATGCTGAGATTTTGCAAGAGAGACAGATATTTTATAGGAAAGTAATTTAACAGAAACCATACATTACACTTAGCCCAGACCCTACAGTTGATAGAGATGAATTATACATGTTTGCTAACCTCCTATTCTGGGATTTCCATGTCTGTATTTTTATAGTTTGCTATGAGTTGTAATCTTCCTTAATCTGCATTATATCATGTAAACTGCATTCTATTCTATTATTTGATAGAAGTAGAAATCACACACACACACATATAAAAGTATTATATTTTTCAAATGATGTATTGTAATATTTTAAATATGCACTTAAATGGATTGATATTGCCACTCTCTATGAAATTATCCTTTTATACTCAGACTTCAGGCTTGAAAAATCCACAATTTTTGGTAGTTGATCAGTGTCAGGTGCTGAATTTGTGTAGAGTGGAGTAAACTTTTGTCACAGCAGTCCTGCCTACCTCAAAATATATTTTGTGGAACCTAAAATTGGTGATGGAAAACTCAGAGGTAGAGGATCATAATGACTGAATGTTGCTTAGCCAGATGGGCTTTGATACAGTGTCTGAAAATCATTGGTTCCTTTAGAACTGCTTCTCAATTCTTACATGAAAATTTTATGAAATTGAGGATTGATTTCTTTTGCTTTGAATGAAGAGTAAAAAACTTTATACCTTTAGTAGAAGTCATCAAAACCAGCTTTTACATAGCTACATGGTAAAATATAGTAAATACAAGAACTGATTGTATTATCGAATTGCTGTTTTGTGATTGTTTACTTGATGTATTTCTCACACTGTATAATTGAAATCAGTGCAAAATCATGTGAACCTGAAATAGAGTGAATTTTTCACCTACATTCCTCTTTTTCTTTCCTCATGAACTGTTTTGTCTTAAGAAATTGTTTTCGTGGCATGAAATTTACTAATCAGGAACTCCAATCAATTCTAAAATGACATTCTCCACATATCCTATCAAGGTTAAATGTAATTAAAATCCAACAGCTGTTGTCTTCTTATATGTACAACATTCGTTACAAAACTTCTTCGTATTTTTGTTAGATTATTGTGCTTATGGACAGTTTTATTCATGTAAGAAAGCACTTATTTTTTAGAAATAAATGTGTCTTATTTTACCATCATTTCATGCAGAAGTTGCAATTGTTTTGCAGTCAGTTTTGCATGTGCACTTATAGGACTCGATGTATTGACTCTAGTGTCAGACATATCCCCAGGAAGCAGCACAATATCTCCACAAGGGCATCACTTGTCTGCTCTTTCTATTTTCTACTGTTGTGCAACAAAACAGAGCTAAACTTCATATCCTAAAAGAAAAGCAATTTGTTATTCTTCATAATTCAGTTAGATGATTGGGGATTATTTTCTCTCATTGTCACCTGGGGCACTGGACTGCCTGGAAGGTTCCAAATGGCCTCATATCCATGCCTGACCATTGACACTATTGCCAACTGAGAGATCATCTGGAACTTTGGGGTATGGACTTGCTCTGTCCCACCTGTTAGCTTCTCATAACTGCTTGACCTTCAAAGAATGACGGCTACCTTCCAACAAGAAATTTATTAGGGATGATGGAAGAAGCTGAGACTCTTAATACCTAAACCTTTGCTCTTAACCCATGCAGTTTGTTAGAAGAGTTTGTGTGTATGTGTGTGTGTTTATTTTACCTTCCCTTGATCATGAATAAGTATAATTTGTTTAACAAATCTATTGATTTGTCTTGTGTTGAAAGCCTGCTATATGTTGAGTATTTAAGATTTATTTGAAAGGCAGTTGTAGACAGAGAGAGAGAAAGTGAGATCTTCCATCTGTTGATTCATTCTCCAGATGGCTTCAGTGGCTGGGAACTGGCCCAAGCCTATGCCAGGAGCTTGGAACTCTATCCAAGTGTATCATGTGGTTGACAGAGGCCCAAGTCCTCTTACCATCTCTTTTGCTTTCCCAGACATGTTAACAAGCAGCTGGATTGGAAGCGGAGCCATCAGACTTGAACTTGAGCCCAAATGGGATACTGACATCCAGATGGTAGCTTAATCCACAAGTCACAACTCTGGTCCCAGATGTTGAATTAAAGATGTGGTTTTAATCCATTGCAATAGCCATTTGCTTGTTAATCCCTTATCTTGTTTCACAAAAAATAATATATGTATTGTGGTTTAGGAGAAAACACTCCAAAACAAAATTATAAACAAAGCAAAAAAACCCACACACACAAAAACAAACAAAATAACAGGAAGCTATCTACCTAGGACGATAGGATCTTACAGAAAAATACACATATTGCATTGCTGCTTCAGTCCTCAACTTGAAGTAATACTGTGAGAAACTCAGTAGAAATCATTCTTTAAATACAAAGCTATAAATGTGATATTTCTCAGAAATATTTGGAGTGTCTCCACATAAGTGTGTTTTGAAGAATGTTGTGATATTTTTTAATCATGCCAAGATTATGAGTTGGGATCTTCCTTTCTCTATTGATAGGCACCTCTACTTCAATGTTGTTGAGAAAAAGCTACATTTCAAGACTATCTTATTCACAAAGTATACATTTCACGATAGAAAAGAGCTTGTTTGAATTACATTTGCCAAAGTGCAAACTCAGTTTTTCATGTCTTTCCCTAGATATTTTTCCTTTGACCTTAGTTTTAATGAAATAAAATAATGTGCTCAAAGGAAGAAAAAGCTTTGGATTGGAGTTCTAATTTTATATTATCTTTAATGGCACTCAACCATATAGTTTCTTCTGTAAATATGTGGGTTGAATGTGTCTCTTTATGGACTCAGCACTCTGAAGTAAATAACGTCAGCCTTTTCTGCAAGAACCTGCTTGATGCAGGACTGCTGCAAACACAGTATCTGCACAGCCCAGTGAAACAAGGCGCTGCTGTATTAGTTTCCAGATTGACATATCTCACAAAATATGAGAAGCAAACATCTCTAATGTGAAGTCTCTGAACAGTATAAGAATGTTTTTGCACTTGGTTAAGATTGAGCGCACTTACTGTTTTCATAGTAAATCTAGAATACATATTTTCTGATTAAATGAGTTCCTCTAGCTTTAGTCTTGGTTTGTGAGACAGTGCCTTCATCTTTGATATTCATCTCCATTATACCAGCTATTAATGTGTTCATGGTCCTGAATAACATCTATAAATTTTGTCATGTGTCTGCTTTATTATTTTCATTAGTATTTTACACTAGTTGAATTGGATTTGATAAAATGCAGAATATTCATCTTCACCAACCCAATTTTATTTTAGCTATTCAATTTAGAATGTTACTCCCTACACAATTACTATCATATGCCAATGCACTGGAAAGCCAATATCTTTGTATAAAATACTACGGTAATGATTTTGACAGATATTAGCACTTGACAACTTGATACGCTGGGCAATATTTCTCCTACTGAGATATGTTTATTCCTTACCTAGGTCAGTTTAGTCACTTGCTCAAAGCGTTCCATGGGACATTTGCCATTTGTGCAAATAAGCATAATAGTCTAGGAAAAGTAAGATTATTTTATAATGAAAACAAATATTGAAAATTCCCTTTTATAATGTTTATATTAAATAATACAATACATATGATAAGCCATTCAAACAGCATTAACTCTATAGCCCATAATGCACTTGGTGCTAAAAATAAGGTATAGAAATAGGTAATAATTCTTGAGAAGTTACTGTATTTTAGGCTGTGGCTAAGGATTTATTATAAACTACCTTATGTAGTCTGAATGACATACATATTATGCAATCATTAATTTATTATTTCCATTTTACAAAAGAGGAAATTCAAGGGCAAGGAGGTTAAAATATTTGCCTGGGCCTTGCAACTGACACATTAAGAAACCAGAATTAAAGTGCTTGTGGTTTGACTTCAGAAACCAGTCTCTTAATCCCAGTGCTATACTGCCTCCCACATAATGGTGAATAACAGAGTCACTGCAGACGGTGTGTGAGAGGAATAAACTGATTCATCTTTACTGTGTGCTGAATTATATGGGAAGGGTGCCATGGAAACACACGAAAAGGGCCAGGTAGAACTGCTTTGGGAGTTAAGAAATGAGAAACAGTGAGAAGAGAGACCTTGTTTATCTTGTCAAGGTGTTATATTTCCACCTGCTAAGGCAGCAATTGGCAGGAGAAGGCAGTGAACAAATATTGTTGAATGAGTAAGTTAATCAGATATGACATCTAAGCAAAATCTTAAAAAAAAAAACCCTCAAACTGAAATTCTGGATAAACCTCCCCGAGAAATTAATTGTTTTCAAATGTAGATGAGCCCAAGAGTACTTATTGTAAGCCTTGTTACATTCTTAATCTACTGCATCTAAAATCCCACAATTGTACTGACCCAGAAGACTCACTTAGGTGTCAATACCTAATTTACTAGGAGTTGAAATTAGAAAAATAATAAAAAGTAAAAACAAAGACCATTAACTCTATTATACCATATTTTCATTTTTTAATGGTTAGTCATTTGTATTATTTTAAAAAGAAAGGGAAGCGGGAACAGAGAGAGAGAGAGAGTGAGATATTTCCTATCTCCTGATTTACTACCCAAGTGCCTGTAGAAGCCTGAGCAGCTCCAAGTCAAAATTAGGAGCATCAGGCTCCATCTGGTTGTTCTACATGGGTAGTAGGGAACCAAATACTTGAGACATCACCTCCATTCTCCCTAGATGTGCATTAGCCGAAAGCTGGCTCAGAAGCAGTGGTGAATCTTAAATTCTGTACTCTAATATGGAATGCAGGAATACCAAGCAGAAGCTTAACTGGCTGCACATGCTACATTTTCCTTGTAATGATGTCACAGTTGGGGCCAGCACTGTGGCATGGCACAGAAGGTTAAGTCTCCGCCTGCAGTGCTGGCATTCCATATGGGCACGGGTTTGAGTCCTAGCTTTTCCACTTACAATCCTGCTGGGAAAGCAGTGCTTTAAAGATAGTTCAAGTGCTTGGGCTCCTGGGTACACATAGGAGACCTGGAAGAAGCTCCTGGCTCCTGGCTTCAGATCCACCCAGCTCCAGAAGGTGGTGCAATTTGGAGAGTGAACCAGCAGATGGACGACTTCTCTCTCTGTCTCTCCTTCTCTCTGTAACTCTGCCTGTCAGATAAATAAATCCTTAATAAAATGGTGTCATAGTTGATAGATGTAAAAAAACAGAATTGTGAATGTTGGTCAGTTAAATTTAATCAGATTATGATCATAACAAGAATTCATCAGAATGTTTATTAGCTAAAGCAATATATGATAAATATATATGTTTATAAAATGCTTTTTTATTCCTAAATGCATACAGAAGAAATGTGCTTAGGATCCAGAGGGATTTTACTGCAATTGTAAAATTTTTGTTTATTTTATATAAAATGCTTTTTACAGAGGTAATTTAGTTTATGAAGGTCATACTTCTGAAAATATCCTACAGTTCAGATGAGGGAATTTATGGAGAGAAGCATAATACTGGTGAATCTGTTTCTATGAGAACATGCTAATGACTTTAGATACTAAGGGAATGCTTTAAAGCTGGAATTTATAGAAGAAAATAATAAAATAAAGTAGGTCTTGTTAAACTAGCTTCAAAGAGTACGTGAACATGCTCTGCTTTAACTGTGGAGTAGATTTGGGCACTTTAAAGGCTGATGGCATCATCTAATGTTTCACAGAATGGGCTGATACCTAGAATCACCATGGGGATGCTTAAAACTCTAATGCATGTGCTCCCTCTACAGATTAAGACTTAATTGGTCCTGGATGCAGACCTGCTGTGTTTTAAAGCTCCCCAGGTGATTCTGATGCACAGCCATTATTGACAACAATGAATTCAGGTCTCTATTGCAAATGGAAATCAAGGTGATTATTTTGCTGAGTAGAGTTAATATTCAAATAGCAGTGTCCCTCTGTCATGCCCCAGATTCTTGCCAGTTTTCCATTCTGGTAAATACCTAGAGTGTTAATGTTCAAAGAAATTGCCCACATTTTGAATGAGCTTCTAATGAAATGAATCAGTATTGAAAAGCCAAAGCTGTTTCTAGGAAGAAAAAACAAAATGCATTATTTTGGAAAGTCTTCACCAAGTAATTTCATCTTAGCACTTCAGTAGCCCAATTTTACAAAAGAACCTTGTGATTCTGAATGAGAGGGATAGTTGTAAATAGACGACACTTAACAGATGCACTTGTACGAGGTGATAGAGGAATCAACCCTTGTTTAGCCAAATGACATCATATACTCTGGAGAAGGAGAATGGTGTGCATGCAGAAAATAATGGTGCATATTCCAGAAGCTTATCATTACTGCAAAGGAAGTTAAAATAACAGTTTAGTCTCCTACATTTATGAAATAAATTATTCTGTTTAACATACTCCTACACATACAGATCTTCCCTGTTAGTGGTATTGTGAATTTTATTTTTTTTATACTCCTGTATTAAATCAGTAAGACTGCCTGTCAAAAAATTACGTTTAATCAATGTGCTATAAGTGTGTTTTTTTTTTGTTCCGGGGTTTGTTATTGTTGAGATTAGTTGGCAGTGAGTAAGATTTATGTTTGAATGTCTTAAAACTCATGTCACATGTGGTGCTGAAACATTTTCTATTCAGATATTAAATAACTGCATCCTTAGCTAATTTGTTCATGATGTTTAATTTTTTTTTTTTTAGTGAAGTGTCTTTTTTTTATTTTTTTTTAACTTTTATTTAATGCATATAAATTTCCAAAGTACGACTTATGGATTACAATGGCTTCCCCCCCATACCGTCCCTCCCACCCACAACCCTCCCCTTTCCCACTCCCTCTCCCCCTCCATTCACATCAAGATTCATTTTCGATTATCTTAATATACAGAAGATCAGCTTAGTATACATCAAGTATGGATTTCAACAGTTTGCTCCCACACAGAAACATAAAGTGAAAAATAATAGATGATTTTTTTTAAATGATGATGAAATCAGAGCAGACCTATTGTCATGTTTAATCCCAATGAGAGTCAAGTTGGGAATTGATAATTTCTTCTTTTTTTTTTTTTTTTTTTTTTTTTTTTACAGAGGATCAGTTTAGTATGCATTAAGTAAGGATTTCAACAGTTTGCACCCCCATAGAAACACAAAGTGAAATATATTGTTTGAGTACTCGTTATAGCATTAAATCTCAATGTACAGCACATTAAGGATAGAGATCCTACATGAGGAGTAAGTGCACAGTGACTCCTGTTGTTGACTTTACCAATTGACACTCCTGTCTATGGCATCAGTAATCTCCCTATGCTCCAGTCATGAGTTTCCAAGGCATAGCCCTGACTGTTAATGAACAACTTAATACATTATCCCTCTTAGTAGTTTTTTTATCTGTTCTACTTAATATGACTGGTTTAGATCTGTAATTGATGCACAGTTATTCTTAAATGTTGAAAATTAACTGAAATGTGATCCCTGTTGAACATGGTGGTGGGAATGGGAGAGGGAAGAGATGTATAATTTGGGACATGCTCAGGCTGACTTGCCCCAAGTGGTGGAGTTGGAAGCATACCAGGGGATTCCAATTCAATCCCATCGAGGTGGCATGTACCAATGCCATCTCACTGTTCCAGGTGATCAGTTTCAGTTCACAGTTGGTCATGGTGGAGGGACTGGAAGTCAAAGGGAGCACATAGACAAGTCTAGTACCTGCTAACGCTAACCGATGGAGTAAATAAAGGAGAGAGTGATCCAACATGGGAAGTGAGATACTCAGCAGACTCATAGAATGGCAGATGTCCTAAATAGCACTCTGGCCTCAGAATCAGCCCTAAAGGCATTCGGAGCTGGCTGAAAAGCTCATGAGAGTATTTCAGGCATGGAAAGCCAAGACACTCTGGCAAAAGATCTCTGTGAGTGAGATCCCAGTGGAAAGAACAGGTCATCAAAAAAGGAGGTACCTTTCTCTGAAGGGAGGAGAGAACCTCCACTTTGACTATGACCTTGTCTAAACAAGATAAGAGTCGGAGAACTCAGAGGGCTTCCATAGCCATGATGTTTAATTTTAAGTATCTCTCTTCTTACTCTTGAGTGTGCTTTTGGCTCAGTGGTTAAGGTACACCCTGGGACACACACATTGCGTTTCACAGTGCCCTAATTTGCTTCCGGACTCTGCTGTCCATTCCAGATTCCTGTTAATTCACAAACTAGGAGGCAGCATGTGATGGCTCAGGGACATGGGTTTCTGTCATCCACGTGAAAGATTCAAATTGATTTAAGGACTCCTGACTTCTGACTGGCTCAGACCTGGCTGTTTGTGGGCACTGGGAAGTATACCAGTAGATGTAACATCTCTGTCTCTCTGCCTTTGAAATAAAAATAAATAAATAAATAAATAAATAAATAAATAAATAAATTTATTCAATCTTTCTTCTAGAATTATTTTGACTTTTTAAAAAAGTTCTTTTCAATTCACTAACACTTTATAGAAAAATGTTAATCAATGTTGATTATTTCCTTTTATGTTCACAGTACTACATAAAGTCACTTGTAAAACTTTTGGCTATGCTTTTTAAAGCCTTATGCTGTGCTTTCATCCAGTTTTCTACCCTTAAATTCATAACATTAATGAAAAAAGATATGTTCATTACAGCACTTCTGATTTCAAAGTTTTTACTGGAAATTCAACTGTTTCTCTTGTCTCCAGTAAAATAATCCTTATATTATAATTTATTGCAGTCTGCTTAAGCACATAAGTTCTTAGGAGGGTAGATATGTTTGAATATTTGCATATGGTAGTTACTAATTTTAAAGACATTTTAAACATAAATTTTAAGTACCATTTACATACATGTACTCAAATACATTTACTTACTTGAAACATTTGGATGTTTTGATGCTGAGTCATTATGCTAAAAGACAACTGATCTCAATCAGCCCCTCTTCTCTAGTTGTATTTAATTCATCTTATTTTCCACTCACCCATTTTCAGTTTAGAAACAGATTGCAAAAAGACCTCATATATTCTTTTCATGTTTATGTAAAATATTAAAAACTGTTTTAATTCTTATTCCTAATAGTTGGTTCCAACAAAAATCTATTTTGATAAGCACTATAACTTTTAAAAAGTTTTCATTTGCCATTTTAAATATACTAGCAACATTTTTTTTTAAATTAACAAAATGTGAATAATCTCTGAATAAGATTCTTTAATGTTAGCCCCAATATTCTAGATCAGATCAGCTTGAATTACTAGATATGATTGGAATGGGAGGCTCATGTTTATTATTAATTACCCTGAAAAAATGAGGAAGCATTGCTATCAAACATGTTTAAACCTTTGAAACATATAGTGTGTGTTTGTGATTATGTGTTAATGCATTAAATGTTTATGAAAGTATGAATGCAAATGATGTACCTTTTAAAGGTGCATTATAAACATTTTCAATATGCTATAAGCTTATTTTATTTTCTCTCTCATTATCTTCACATTTGGTTTTAGAAAGTCTTTAAGGAGTAAGAAAAACAAATTATTAGTCTCATTATGAGAAGTGAATTATGACACCACTGGATAAAATGACTTTCAGAAGGTCACAAGGGTAATAGTTGTTAGAGTAAGGATAGGATTTGTGTATCCTGTTTTTGTCTCTCCTCTAATTAACAAAAAAATCTGTGCCCAGATTTGGCCAGGAATATACAAAACATTAAATGTTAAAATGAAATTTTAAGTTTATTGTTTGAAATTACTACCTGTATATGAATCCTAATATAGTTGAGCAGAAATGACATGAATAATTCCTGCATTTTTCATCTTATCATTTTGTAAATACTTGTGTATGTGATGATTAAGAATGAAGCATATTGTTTAACATTTATTCTAAAATAAATTGGAAACAATGGGTAGAAATGTAATTTTCTGTGAAATGCCTGCCTAGAAAAACAAAAGCAGAAGAAATGAATGTTTTACTTACAAATTGGATTTTTTAATTTAAAAATATAATAAAAATCCAATTTGAAAAGGGAAATTAAATTATAAATGCCTATTTTCTACAAATCTGAGAAGAAATACTAATTTGTGTAGCTAGAGCTAATTAAAATATCACCATCACTGTTTCATACAGTTATGCTCTGCAACATGTTTATGCTTATTTGTTTATTTTTGATGATAAATGTATTCTAACACATTTTTCCAAACTTTCATTGCATCCCTAGTAATATGCAGTTAATGGGTCATGGGAGGCTTTCAAAGGCAAATCATCTGTACTTTCTTTTTTAATGATGCATTTTAAAGTAAAGGGTTAAATAAATCATTCTAAGTCAAGTATAATTATTGTGTGATTCAAACCAAGCAAGTGGAAGGCCATAACACAAGTGAGTCTAGTTTCTAAAACCTTACCCTTTCTTGGGAAAACACCGTATGAGTTTTTTTAATTGTTGTGCCTTGGGTATTCATTAAACCTGACTTAATACTGAATGTGAGCACATTAGTGAGATAACACATTAGATAGTCTTGAGAGTTGAAATCCATAGAGAAAATTATGTCAGCAGGGTCAGATAGCATCTCTGAACTTCTGGACTGCAAATTTTATAGAAAATTATATATTTTTGTGCTTAAAATAACATTTATTGACTTTATTTCTTTTCTTAAAATAATTTATAGAAAGAGAACAAATTTCATGTATTTCAAATTTTTTATATTTTTTATTTGTATACAATTAATAAATACAACTTTAGGAACATAGTAATTCTCCCCACCGTATCCATCATCCCACCCACACTTTCACCCCTCCTCCTCTTCCCTCTTCTGTTCCCAGTGTTGTTTTTTTTTTTTTTTTTAACCAAGATCTGTTGTCACTTAACAGAGAAGATTAACTTTATTCTAGGTAAAGAGTTAAACATTTTGTATGAGGGAGAAAAAGAAAAAGAGAGAGAGAGAGAAGAAGAATCAAAACAAGCAAAAAAAAAAAAAAAAACCCAAAAACAAAATACTAAAATAAAAATAAATCCCAGTTTCAAGTAATTTAATTAGTCTTTCTTCGCTTTTTCCTCTATGTTGTCCACACTGCATATTTTAAGTAGTACAAAGAGAATTTCCCTAATAAAGGATAAGTAAGGGACTGATAAAGTGAGAACTAAACTTGTGAAAAAAACAATAGAAATATAAGGAGGAAATAAGTTTTCAAACACATATTAATGGAAAGTATAGACAGTTAATAGATAGCAAATACTTTGGGATTTAGCAAAAGAAACTGTATTGTTTGGAAATAAGAACAAATTTTGGAATAATGCTCTTCACTTTCATTGATGACATCGTGACATTACTGCTATCCGTAAAAGTTTTTCTTAGTAATTGTATTTTAAAATAAATGTAGATTATTTGATATATAAAATTGAAAGCTATATAAATGACTGTGGTAAATTAACTCCAGTATTCTCTTTTCATAGTATTTATCTCTTATCTCTAAGAACATCTTTTTAAAAAATAAAAGCAGCGTGGGTGGGATACATTTGGTACAGTAGTTAAGACAATGGCTGAGCCTCACACATCCTATACAGGAGTACCTGGGTTGATGCCCAGTTGTCTTTCCAATTCTAGTTTCCTGCTAATATGCATCCCGATAGGCAGCAGGTAATAGCTCATATAGTTAGGTTTTTGCCACCCAGCTGGGAAATCTGGTTTTATTTCCTACTCCCTGGCTTCAGACTGCTCCAGCCAGGCTGTTTAGGGGATTTGGAAAATGAACTAGCAGAAGGTAGATTTCTGTCCCTCTACATCTCCATCTATCTATAGCTTTACATTCACCTATGTCTACCTGTACCTCTTTGTGTTTTTTATTTTTTTAATTTTTATTTTTTTGGACAGGCAGTGTGAACAGTGAGGGAGATACAGAGAGAAAGGTCTTCCTTTGCCGTTGATTCACTCCCCAGTGGCCGCTTTGTGTTTTTAATCTCTGTGTGCATCTGTCTTTGTGTATGTCTCTCTTTGTTTTCAAATAAGTAAAGATTAAGAAATTATTAAAATAAACAGAACTAATTCTGAATAGAGATCTCCATTAACAATGAACAAAACTCTGGATTAAAACAAATGTTTTATAAAGGACCTCGGATTTTCATGTCATGAAGTAAATACACTTCTGTATACTGCTAATGGCAAAGGTAAATAATACCAGCTCCTAGCAGGAAGACAGAGGTGATTAAATCATGGATCTTATGGTTCACTGGAGACACATGACAAGAGATAGTAAATTAAGAGCAAGGTACAGGTGGCAATTGTTTAAAAAAAATGGAAACCTTTCAAACAATAGGATGTTTTATTTTAGTGCAAATGGATTTAGGGCCCCATCACAAAGTATAGCTGTAGGGCTGGATAAATGAGTCTACTGGGACTGGCACTGTGGTGCAGAGTGGTAAACTGACTATTGTGATGTAGGCATCCCATATCAGAGTGATGGTTCAAGACCCAGATGCTCTCATCCTGCTCCAGCTTCCTGCTAATACACCTGGGCAGGAGTAGAGGATGGTTCAAGCACTTGGGCCCCTGCAAACCATGTGAAAGATGAGGATGGAGTGACTGGCTTCTGGCTTCAGCCTGACCCATTCCTAGCCATTACAACCATTTTGGAAGTGAACCAATAGATCTCTCTCTCTCTCTCTCTCTCTCTGTGTGTGTGTGTGTGTGTATATCATGCTCCCATTATTTCTGTTGCTCTTCCAAATAAGAAATATTAAAAATGAAAACAAAAATGAGGCACCTGTCTTGGAATCCAGCCCAGAAACATGAGAGCACTTTAAGATCCCATGGATTCAGCAGAACACATGTGCATTTTATAAAAATAGAGTGTTATAACCCATGAAACTTTATCTCATTCCTTTATTGTACAAATTAGATATTAAAGTATATCAGGTTGGGGCTTCATGTTTAATATCTCAAGAAGTAGTAAAAAATACATCTTTTGAAATCCAATAAAAGTTTTCCTATATTGCTTTCTATTTTAAAAGAAAATATGTTTTTGTAGCCTAAAATATATGATACAAATAATAATAGAAATGGGTCAGCTTTTAAAGAGTCTTTGAAGTTAAAAAATTTCTGAAAATGTAAATTTTTTTAATTACTTAAAAGTAAGAGTTACAGAGAGAAAGAGAAAGAGAGAGATATATTCCATCCACTGGTTCATTCTTCAGATGGCCTCAACAGCCAGGGATGAATGAGGCCAAGTCAAAGAGCCAGGAGCTTTTTCTGGGTATCCTACATGGCTGGCAAGGGCTCAAGCAGTTGGGCCATGTTCCACTGCTTTTCTTAGGCCATTAGCAGGAAACTGGATCAGAAGTGGAGCAGCCAGGACACAAACCGCAGGCTTTACACAATATGCCACTGCACCGGCCTCAACAATCTATCTCTAGAAAAATTTAAAAATTATGTAAGGATGTAAAGAATTTCTGGATGTTAACATGTTAAGACTTAACTGCATAAAGATTTAAAATGTATCAAACCGAATGTTAAGCAAGAGTCACATTTTCAAAACAGTTACTCTCAACCTGATTACATTGTATTATTCTTTTTTTTATTTTATTTTATTTATTTATTTATTTTTTGACAGGCAGAGTGGACAGTGAGAGAGAGAGACAGAGAGAAAGGTCTTCCTTTGCCGTTGGTTCACCCTCCAATGGCCGCCACGGCCGGCGCGCTGCGGCCGGCACACCGCGCTGATCCGATGGCAGGAGCCAGGAGCCAGGTGCTTTTCCTGGTCTCCCATGGGGTGCAGGGCCCAAGCACCTGGGCCATCCTCCACTGCACTCCCTGGCCACAGCAGAGGGCTGGCCTGGAAGAGGGGCAACCGGGACAGAATCCGGCGCCCCGACCGACACTAGAACCCGGTGTGCCGGCGCCGCTAGGCGGAGGATTAGCCTAGTGAGCCGCTGCGCCGGCCCCATTGTATTATTCTTAAGTCTTCACCCAGAAGATACTTTGAAGAAGGTTTCTTTGGATAAAATAGCTGGAAAATGTACTACATTCTGATTCCAAGGCAAGCATCTGGGTTCACATTCCTGTCTTCTATGTTTGGCCTTTATTAAATCAGTGAGAAATTTCAATATGTGTCTCCTGTGTCTGAGAGATAGAGTTAAGTGGTGATAGCCCAGTGCCTGAGTGACAAACTAGGACGGCACATGGGCAAGCTGGTTGTACTGGCAGTAGAATGAAGAAAAGCAGGTTCAAAGGTGTGATCATCATCAATTTCTGAATTATATCTAAGCGAGGAATTCATATGCATTTACACTGTTAAGATCTTGGCAGACAGAAGGGATGTATTGGGCAAGAAAGAGATTGATTTAGAATCTGTCCAATTGATTGGTGAAATCTAACTGAAAATGGAGGGAGATCACTGAATTCCTAAGTGTTAAACAGTGAGCAAGCAGAAAATGGAAAAATTACTACAAGTAAGGAAAGAAAGGGCTTCATTTTTTTTTTTTTTTTTGTAAAAGTGTACTTTGAACAAATGAATGACACGCAACTGAATTGATTTAAACACGTCTGCCCCGTCAGCGCCGCGGCTCACTAGGCTAATCCTCCATCTGTGGCGCCAGCACACTGGGTTCTGTCCTGGTCGCTCCTCTTCTTGCCCAGCTCTCTGCTGTGGCCAGGGAATGCAGTGGAGGATGGCCCAAGTCCTTGGGCCCTGCACCCACATGGGAGACCAGGAGAAGCACCTGGCTCCTGGCTTCGGATCAGTGCAGTGTGCCAGCCGCAGCAGCCGTTGGAGGGTGAACCAACAGAAAAAGGAAGACCTTTCTCTCTGTCTCTCTCACTGTCCTCTCTGCCTGTCAAAAAAATAAAATAAAATAAACACATCTGCCTAAGGAAGCACAGGACCATCTTTGGATGTTATCAGTTAAATCAGATTTTGTGATTTTTCTTCTCTACCCATTTATCTCCAACCTCTACATTTTAATTTGGGGAGGAAGAAGAAATGCTTCATAATCAAATGAGGTAATTGAAGAAAAATAAATTTGCCCTCATGAGTTGACCTTGATTACTGTGTTTTCCATATTCAAATGGTTGTGCTTAGAATTTATTACTGGTGCTGACCAACACATTTGGAAGCAAGATTACATCCACATATGTAGTTTAGATCATCAATCTTCCTTGTTTTCTTCCATTGGCTGTGGGTATGTGATATGTGCATGTGTGTGTGTGTGTTCGTTTTGAGACAGCCTAGTGCAGAACATTAAGAGAACAGAATCTAGAACCAAACTAGCTGGTATCAAATTCCAACTCCACCATTCAGCAGTGGTATGACCAAGGGGACATTATTTACCTTCCTGGGGGCTTTAATTTGTTTATCTGTAAAATGGATTTATCAAAAATACCTAGCTGATAGATCTCTTGTGAAGAATGATCATGTTCTGTAATTCCCAACATACATTATATACAATTATTTATCATTAATATAATAAATGATAGTCCTGGTAAGCTTGACATCTTTATTGACATTGTCAGATCAGAGATGGTGTATACTTACATATTTTTAGAGATTGTCAAACAAACTACCATCTAAAAGCTTTTGCAACTAATTTATTGTCTAGGTTTAAAAGAAAAAAGCCATTTATAAGTGTATCCCATGCAAAGGAAAATGTCAGGAGGTCCCTTTAGCAATGAGTGATAGTTTAGAGACAGTTAGCCACCTTGAAAGTTATTTGGGAGAAATATACAGAACAGGTGGACCACACGACCTGTTTGCCCTGTGAAAATTGTATTTCAAATGACCTGAATCTCAACCTGAGAATTTTCAAAATGACAAATTATGCTCATTTGGCTTGTAATGATGTTCTGATTATAGGCTATAAGGCCAGTGATGGATTTCCTTGACTCCTTTTCTTAATGTTCTCAAACCCTCTTGTGACCTTCCCACAGTCAGGAATATAGCAGTGTTTTCAAATACAAATGAAAGCTTCATAATTATACATTTAAATTTATTTTCTTTTTCCTAGAACAAACTTACATGCTTTATTTTAAATCAATTCTTTTATGTATGCATTAATTCTTATGATATATACTCTATTTATTTATTTAAAAGTGACAAAACCATTTTTCAATGTTACCTGATTCCTTTTGCCTTTGGTAGGATTTATGCAGCTCTGAAAGCCAGAGATACTTTAGGTACATTTTTCTAAGAGATACTTACTTTCCTTCATTTTCCTTAATTTTAATGATATCATTAATTCATTCTATATTATCAGTGTTTACTGATTTTGTACTCTGCAGCAAGCATAAAGAGATATAGTTGAACAAGACAGACAAGGTCACTGATTCATGATATTTAAACCAGAAGCTGCTCTCTTCCTGAAAGGGTAGATATGTCTTTTTTTTAAAGATGACAAAATTGAGAAAGACTCAAATTTAACTTCTCCAAGGAGGTTTAACTAGTAAACATAAACCCAATGTATACTCTAGTGTTTCTTCAGAGCCTGGTAGCGGTAATAATTCTTACTCATGGACATGATATTGAGAATTTACTAAATTAAAATATGAAATATAATCATCTGTAGAATAGGTTCCCATATTTTATTTTACATTTTAAAATAATTGACAAAAGTTGAACATATTTCAGGCATACAATGCAGCATGTTGAAGTATGTATATACCGAGTAGTTATGATCACAGTCAAATTCATTAGTGTGAATTGTCGTCACTGCTCATACTGTCCATTGTATTCCCTGAACTTGTTCATTTTAAACTTGGTATTTTGTGTTCTCAGCCCACCATCTCCCCATTTTCTCAATCCTCCACCTTTTTCAACTACTCTTCAATTCTCAGCTTCTGTGGCTTCAACATTTTTATTTCTACATTTACATCAGATCATATGGTGTTTCCCTTTCTGTGTTTCCAGGTCCATCTATGTAATTGAAAATAATTAAAGGGATAAAGATAATATTGTCAGTCATGTTGAAGAGATGAATACTAAAGCAATCAAGGCGATACATAAATGGAAAACATTAATAAACTGTTCATTTATTTACCATGTTACATTTTAGTAGGAAAACTGATAGAGTGAATATATAAAATTGTTCAAGATATAGGAAATATAATAAGCACATAAATATATTAAACTATGGAATAAAAATAAATAAGACAATTAAAAAGTATACCATGTTTACGCCTTTAGTAAAATTGTTCTGCAGAAAAATCTTTGGATATGTTTTTTTTTTTTTTTTTTTTTTTTTTTTTTTTATTTGACAGACAGAGTCAGACTGAGAGAGAGAGAGACAGAGAGAAAGGTTTTCCTTCCGTTGTTTCAAACCCCAAATGGCAGCTACGGCCAGAACTGCGCTGATCAGAAGCCAGGAGCCAGGTGCTTCCTCCTGGTCTCCCATGCCGGTTCAGGGGCCCAAGCCCTTGGGCCATCCTCCACTGCCTTCCTGGACCACTGCAGAGAGCTGGATTGGAAGAGGGGCAGCTGGTACTAGAACTGGCGCCCATATGGGATGCCGGTGCCGCAGGTGGAGGATTAACCAAGTGAGCCACAGCACTGGCCCTCTATTCTTAAATATATGTACAGAAATACATACATGAGAACAGAAAAATATCCAGTTAGAGACATACTCAAGAAGAAAAGCAGAATGATTTTAAAATCATTAAAATCATTATATTTTATATTCTTATAACAAGGGATTTTATCTGTAGCAAATCATAGCAAGCATGTAAAACTCTAAAAACTGTCAATAATAGAACACCATTAGATATTTATAAAATAAGTAAAAAACAAAATCTAGAATATGGAAGAAATTTTCCATTTCATGTAAAATGATAAAAAAGGATATGACTAAAATTATTCTGTTGTGTGTTTGATCAACTCACTCTTCAGCATGTATTTTGACAGCATGTGCAATGCAGCAGATATTATTGCTGTAGCTGTTAAGCACAATTCAAAGTGTGAGCAGAAATGTTAGTCAGACTCCAGTAATATTTTCTCATTTTCTCAATATTACACCTTCAAAAGTGCCAAACTTGCAAGATAACTGACTAAATGTGAGTAAAACCATATGAGCTAAACTGTCCTTAAATACTTAAGAAGATGGAGAGATTATTGAAATTTTGAAAAGATTGATTCATATCTGAGTTGAAATTATTAAAATAATCTGACTTGTAAAAACATACTTTATTTTAATCAGAAAATACTAACACTCTAGTTCAAAGCTTGAAACATCTGTGAATGTAATTGATCTGAATTTTCACCCAGTACCCTTTGGAATGGCTAAGTTTCCATAGAGTGCAGACCTGGAGAAGCCCCAATCAGTTCCCACATTAAAAAAAAATGTACTTACTACTCCTGTTTCTTGAATTTTGGCAGGTTAGCTGACCACCCCCTTTAGAAATTGCCTCAGCTACAGAGTCATATCTTTTCTGGGAAAACTTGCATCAAATAATTTATCGAGTGAGTTTAAAGAGATGTGAGCATTTCATCTCAACCAAAATAACTACGATGCAGCTTTTTAATTCCTCTTGCCTTTATGGGAATTGTTGATCCAATGGACCTTCATTCTGTACCACAGTTTAGTTTTCCCTTCATCCCAATCCTCCAGTCCTGACTTACTTCCCATAGGGATTTATTATTGTACACTTAATATCACTGGAGTCAGATTCACAGAGACACTGTGACATAAAATTTATAGAGCTCATAAAAAGTTTACCATGTAGGCCTAGTATTAAAGGATCAAATTCTGAAGGATCCAGTTGGTAAATAACTTGTTGAGTCAATCTGTTGAAATACAAAATAATGATGCTGGTGTTGTGGTATAACAGGTTAAGCCACCTCTGTCTACACCAGCATCCCATATGGGTGCCAGTTTTAGTCCCAGCTGCCCCACTTCTGATCCAGCTCCCTGCTGATGGCCTGGGAAAGCAGTGGAGAGAATGATCCAAGTGCTTGGGCCCCTGTACCCACATGGGAGACCTGGAAGAAGCTCTTGGCTCCTGGCATCCTGGCTTCAGCCCAGCCTCAGCTATTATGACCTTCTGGGGAATGAACCAGAGGTTGGAACATTCCTTTCTCTCTCTCTCTCTCTCTCTCTCTCTCTCTGCCTTTCAAATGCATGAATAAAGCTTTAAAAGAATAAATTTTAAAAATTGACAAAATAATAGTGAGTGTAGCAGTGCTGTGGTAGAGGCCAGAAACTAAGGGGCACAAACCTTCTCTAAACTAACAAATTTAATGTGAATATAATATTGTGAGGCAAACGAAACATTGTTTTAGAGTCAAAAGGGAACACTCTCACTGGTACTTATTTCAAGCATGAATAATAGTTGGGGGAGGCATAGAAATCAAGCAATACTCAAGAATTCTGACACGTTTTCTGATAACATTTTCCATTGTTTAAAACAGAGCTGTTCAAGGTCTAAGGCATATCATTTATGCAATTTTTCATAGGAGAGGTAAGTTTTGTCATGCCCTATCCAACTCCATGGCTAAATAGTTGTCAATATAGAGATGACTGGAGTCACAAGATACAAGAGCAATTTGAAACATTTACTAGGAAAAGATGGAGTGGCAGTTCTCAAACTCAGTTAAAATGGAACTGAAATATCAGTCAGTCAGGCATGGTAAAGTGATAATCATGGCACATTTGGTGAAAAAAAAAATTGAGTTTAAAGTCAACTCTCCGATACTAACAACTATCCCCTGCATGCCTTGCCTTCCTTCTGCTGTAATATGTGACCCTCAATACTGCCTATTTTACTTGGTTCATATCACTCTTATGAAGACAGTATGAATTAGTGTATGTGAAAATGCCATTAGGTTTATGGGTGTGTATCTGCAGTTGTTTGACCTGCTTTGCCTCTACATGAGAAGAATTCAGATACGTTGCAATTAGGTACACTCAAACACACACACACACACACACACACACAAACACACACAGTTTTCCTTTGAAGTTCTTTTTTTTTTCATGTATTCATATAGTTAAATGTATTCTATTTGCATTTTAAAAAATTTATGTACTTTTATTTCAGAGAGACAGAGAGAGAGAGAGAATGAATCCTCCAACTGCAGTTCACTCTAAATGTCTGCAACAGCTGGGGCAGAACCAGGTGGAAGCCAGGCATCAGAAACATCTAGGTTTCCCATATTGGGGCCAGGATCCCAAGCACTTGACCCATCTTCTGTTGACTTCCCAGGTGCAATAGCAGGATGCCAGATAGAAGCAGAGGAGCTGGTACTCAAACTAGCACAAGGATATGGGATGCCAGAGAAGCAAGCAGTGGCTTAACCTGCTGGGCCACAAAGCCCCCACCATTTGCATTTTTTCAAAGAATAATTCATGTGAAAGGCAGAGTTACATAGAAAGAGAGGGAGAGACAGAAATCTTCTATCTACTGATTCATTCATAAAATAGCTGCAACAGCTGGGCCAGGCCAAAGCCAGTTGCTACAAGTTTCTTCTGGACCTGCTTCATGGATACAGGGGCCCAAGAATTTCTGCCATCTTCCCCTGCTTTTCCAGGTGTATTAAGAAGGAACTGGATTGGAAGTGGAGCAGCTGTGACTGCAACTAGCCTCCATATAGGATGCTGGCACTAAAGGTGGCAGTTTTACCTGCTAAACCACAGCACTGTCCCCCCATTTGCATTTTAATACATTTAAAGATAATGTAAGTAACTCTTTTCCATTTACAATAATCACCCAGAATGCAATGAGGAAAATAATATGTTATTTCAATTTGCCTAGAATATATTTCACTGAAAAGGAAATTATTTCAAAAATGCCTTGAATTTTTTTAACTTTTATTTAATAAATATAAATTTCCGAAGTACAGCTTATGGATTACAATGGCTTTCCCCCCATAACGTCCCTCCCACCCGCAACCCTCCCCTTTCCCACTCCCTCTCCCCTTCCATTCACATCAAGACTCATTTTCGTTTCTCTTTATATACAGAAGATCAGTTTAGCATCCATTAAGTAAAGATTTCAACAGTTTGCTCCCACACAGAAACATAAAGTGAAAAATACTGTTTGAGTACTAGTTATAGCATTAAATCTCAATGTACAGCACACTAAGGACAGAGATCCTACATGAGGATTAAGTGCACAGTGACTCCTGTTGTTGACTTAACAAATTGACACTCTTGTTTATGGCATCAGTAATCACTGCCAAGGCTATGGAAGCCCCCTGAGTTCACTGACTCTGATCATATTTAGACAAAGCCATGGTCAAAGTGGAAGTTCTCTCCTCCCTTCAGAGAAAGGTACCTCCTTCTTTGATGACCCATTCTTTCCACTGGGATCTCACTCACGGAGATCTTTCATTTAGGTTCCCCCCCCCCCCCCCCAGAGTGTCTTGGCTTTCCATGCCTGAAATACTCTCATGGGCATTTCAGCCGGATCCGCATGCCTTAAGGGCTGATTATGAGGCCAGAGTGCTGTTTAGGACATTTGCCATTCTATGGGTCTGCTGTGTATCTCACTTCCCATGTTGGACCATTCTCTCCCTTTTTGATTCTATCAGCTAGTATTTGCAGACACTATTCTTGTTTATGTGATCCCTTTGGTTCTTAGTCCTATCATTATGATCAATTGTGAACAGAAATTGATCACTGGGACTAGTGAGATGGCATTGGTACATGTCACCTTGATGGGATTGAATTGGAATCCCCTGGTATGTTTCTAACTCTACCGTTTGAGGTAAGTCAGCTTGAGCATGTCTCGAATGCACATCTCTTCCCCGAAAATAATATGTTATTTCAATTTGGTTAGAATATATTTCACTGAAAAGGAAATTATTTCAAAAGTGCCTTGAATTAACACTTCCATATCTTAAATAGAGAATGTCCTTATAGAAATATGAATCAAAGTGTTTTAAAATTTGTACAGAGGGGCCGACGCTGTGGCACAGTGTGTTGACACCCTGGCCTGAAGCGCCGGCATCCCAAATGGGTACTGCTTTAAGACCCGGCTGCTCCACTTCCTATTCAGCTCTCTGCTATGGCCTAGGAAACAGTGGAAGATGGCCCAAGTCCTTGGGCCCCTGCACCTGCATGGGAGACCCGGAAGAGGCTCCTGGCTCCTGGCTTTGGATCGGTGCAGCTCTGGCTCTGCAGCCAATTTGGGAGTGAACCAACGGATGGAAGACCTCTCTCTGCCTCTCCTCTCTCTGTGTAACTCTGACTTTCAAATAATAAATAAAATAAATCTTTAAAAAAAAAGTTGTGCAGAAACATGCTTAACAATGTTGAACGTTAGCAAGGCTGGCAATGAAGAAATGATAGTTCTTCCATTCTTATGGTTATCCTCAAGTTTCACTTTTCTTTTCAAGGTCTGTTAATGACTGTTGGTATAAGGATAAGGGTGCAGAGCAAAAGGCTGTGTGTTCCTTAAGACTCTTTACTAAGGTGACTATAAAATTCTCTATATTTCTCCTTTTCTGTGTATAACAGGGACCCAAGTCAATACCACATGTCTTGGTACATAAGAGATACTTTCTGAGTGAATATAAATGTTAGAAACCAGAATGCAGAATTAAAAATAAATTTTACTTTCATATCAGCTGTAGTGAAAGGAGTGAAAATAGAAAATTAACTATCATGTGTCTGGGGGCAAAGTCAGGCAATGCTAAAGTCTCCTATAGGTGGATTGACTTTAGGTTCTGATTTGCAGGCCTAGTCCCATTGAAACCTTCTATCCTAGCAACAATAGTGACTTCCTGTTTTATTTCTTACATGTAAGTAGATTGGGAAACATTATATGATCACTCTGCTTTATAATGAAATCACCTTTTATATTTATGGGTCAGCCTTTCTCCACCAACGATGAGCACCTAATTTATCCTGAGTCTCATCCAGCACAAGAAAGCAATTCATGGAGGGAGACGGGAGTTCTTACCTCTACCTGCCTATACCCTGACTCCAATTTGATTACCTCACTGAAGAGTTACTTCCTTTGGGTATCACTAACCTTGAAAATAGTGATCTTATTCAGAAGATGAACCTAACCAAATCTAGGGTGACTTTACTTCAGGATGGCAATAAGGAACAAAGAAATAATAAAGAGGAATTAAAATCTAAATAAGAATGCATCTATATCAGGCCATAAATGATTTCCAGTAAAATAGAATAAAGTCTACATCAAATAGTTTGTAAAGGCTTTCCTATACAGGATTGCTGCCTGTCATGTAATTGTCTTGTAACTTCTACAAAATAAGTATATATGTGAGCTATTGATGTTATGTGTCATGTCTTCCAGAATGCTTCATGCTGGAGACTGACTCTGAATACTCCATAGTACTTATAGAGTGGCTGGTATTGTTTGATAAATAACCATTGAAAGAATAAATCATGTAGGATTATTTATATGCTTAAATGTTATTGGTGTGTATATTAATGCAAGAAGTTTTACTGCTACTTAATCAAGACCACCCCAAAAAGAAAACAGATCAAGTTTTGTTGTGCAAAGTAAAGGGAGAGGAAAGAGAACAACAAATCAAGGGAAAGTTGAGGTTGAACTAACTCAGCTGACAGATCCAATAATCATATCCATGACATCCTAGCTTGACCTCTGGTAACCCAGTCAGGAAAGGATAAATAGAAAATGTACTTTGAAAAAGGGCAATTTACTTGGGATAACAATGAAATGGACTTTCAACTGATGTCAACACTTACTTCATACCAGGAAACACTACAGGTTGGTTCTCAGAAGTCCCATGACTCATGTAGTTGATCAATTCTCAGGAGAGGATTCTGAGAATTCCAAATGAGACAACACCATATAAGAAAAAGAAATCAGAATTTTCATTGTCTTTCATTAGTAGTTTTTCTAGCTATTATTTTTTTTTCAGTTTTAAGAAATAAAGGATATAGAAGTGAATAGTTGGCCAAGTAAAACTGTCACGTACAATTTGTAAGACCTTATAAATTTCTGGAGACCTTGTAACATAGTATAAGATCCAGAGAAAATACAGAATACAGTTTTAAACAATATATTTCACTAATAATAATGGTTTAATAAGCTTGTCCCCAAAAGACAAATATCCTATGTTTTTCCTGATTTATGTATATGAGCAAAATTGAGATTTTGAGATTTGGTTATTGTTTAAAACTCTTGTCCATATTCCTTGAGGAACAGTGCCTTTTATTTTTTTTTTTTTTTTTACAGGCAGAGTGGACAGTGAGAGAGAGAGACAGAGAGAAAGGTCTTCCTTTTTGCCGTTGTTTCACCCTCCAATGGCCGCCACGGCTGCTGCACTGCGCTGATCCGAAGCCAGGAGCCAGGTGCTTCTCCTGGTCTCCCATGGGGTGCAGGGCCCAAGCACTTGGGCCATCCTCCACTGCACTCCCTGGACACAGCAGAGAGCTGGCCTGGAAGAGGGGCATCTGGGACAGAATCCGGCACCCCGACCTGGACTAGAACCCAGTGTGCCGGCGCTGCAGGCAGAGGATTAGCCTATTGAGCTGCGGTGCCGGCCATCAGTGCCTTTTCTACTTACTATTTTTCAAATTCCTTATTTAGTGGAGAGTTAAGCTTGTGATTATAAAGAAAAATGAAAGCATGTCATTGTAACAATTAAAAAAAATAAGGAAAGAGTGAGGGTGGGAGTGAATGAGTGAGGGAGGTTATGGTGGGAAGTATCATTGTGCTCTTAAAACTGTATAGGGCCGGCGCCACGGCTCACTAGGCTAATCCTCCGCTTTGCAGTGCCGGCACACCGGGTTCTAGTCCCCGTCGGGGCGCCAGATTCTGTCCCGGTTGCCCCTCTTCCAGGCCAGCTCTCTGCTGTGTCCAGGGAGTGCAGTGGAGGATGGCCCAAGTGCTTGGGCCCTGCACCCCATGGGAGACCAGGAGAAGCACCTGGCTCCTGCCATGGGATCAGCGCCGTGCGCCGGCCGCAGCGCGCCGGCCGCGGCGGCCATTGGAGGGTGAACCAACGGCAAAGGAAGACATTTCTCTCTGTCTCTCTCTCATTGTCCACTCTGCCTGTAAAAAAACAAACAAACAAACAAAAAAAAACACTGTATATATGGCATATAAAATACAGGAGATTTTTACCTTTTTTATAAATAAAAGATTAAAAAACAAAATGTATTTACTCTAACTTACTATGCTGCCATCTTCTATTTATCAGAGAATCATTGGGTAAATTAGTGGCGGGAATCAAAATGTGATTATACTGGGACTGGCACTGTGACGCAACGGGTTAATGCCTTGGCCTGAAGCACCGGCAGCACATGTGGGCGCCGGTTCGAGTCCCGGTTGCTCCATTTCCGATCCAGCTCTCTGCTATAGTCTGGGAAAGTAGTAGAAGATGGCCTAAGTCCTTGGGCCCCTGCATCCACATGGGAGACCCGGAAGAAGCTCCTGGTTCCTGGCTTCGTATCTGCGCAACTCCAGCTGTTGCGGCCAATTGGGGAGTGAACCAATGGATGGAAGACCTCTCTCTCTCTCTCTCTCTCTCTCTGCCTCTCCTCTGTGTAACTCTTTCAAATAAATAAATAAATCTTTAAAGAAAAAAAAAAAAAAACATGATTATACTTTCTCTAAATGCGGACTTTCATTTCTTCAAACTCCCACCTCCCCAAAGCATTTTCATTGCATCTTTGAGCAATAAATTCAGTCTTATAAATTATCTGTATGTGAGTTTGTGTGCACATGCACATCAATACTCTTGTCTTACACTCCTGGCGTCCTAGAATATAAACTCTTGGGTACAGTGATAATGTGTCTATGGATGTTTCTTCTCCAACAGTATTTATCAAAGTGCACAGTGATGAGTAAATAGGATTTTTGTAATTTTAATGTATATCCTCACCTCCTAAACAGTCTGACAACAAAATGGCATAATGAATCACAATGAAAGAGACTTTGCTGGTATTTGCTAACACTATAGATAGTGTAGATAATTAAGCCTGTCTCCATAGTGTGACAGCTTTTTATTTTATCTCATTCCTTGACCTTACATTTTTATAGTTTATGAGGTATTAAGAGACCTGAGAAGTTAAGATTTTGATTATGAGTTTAGTCTTCAGTGTAGAGGAGTTTTTTCCTGGACTTATTAGAAATAGTTGAAATGTAAAGAAAAGACATACTCAAGGCTAGGATTTTGAACTATGAAGCTCCCACCGACCTTTAGGAAGGAATACCTCCTAATGAAGAGGTACCATTTCCTGTGATTGACTAGAAAATGCCAGAATCACAAAACAGTAAGTTTATATCTTAAGATTTCTTTTTTTTGCATTTTTTAAAAAAGATTTATTTTATTAATTTGAAAGGCAGAGTTACACAGAGAGAGGATATTCTATCTGCTGATAGATGTTCTAATAACATAGAGAGATATTCTATCTGCTGGTTCACTCCCACAAATGGCCACAATGGCTGGGGCTGTGCCAGACCAAAGTCAGGAGTCAGTAGCTTCTTAGTCTTCCATGAGAGTGGATGGTCCCAAGCACTTGGGCCGTCTTCCACTGCTTTCTAAGGTGCATTAGCAGGGAGCTAGATCAGAAGTGGTGCAGTTGGTTCTTGAACCTGCACCCATATGGAATGCCAGCATAGCAGGCGACAGAAGAGCCCATTGTACCACAATACCAGCCCCTTAGATCCTAAGATTTCTAGCTTTGATCACTCAAATATGACTCAATAACAATAAAGGCCATGAATACTGATAAAGGATAGTAATGAAATCTTTATATACTGAAGTAATGGATACAAAAGAATTTTCCAGAAGAGATACTAGAAGATGAAAGTAGATTAAATATTTACTAAATGATCCTTAAATTGGAGACACAGTGTAGTTCACTTCATTTTTTTTAATTTATTTGAAAGGCACAGTTACAGAGGGGATGGGGTGCAAAACAGAGAGAGAGAAAGGTCATTCATTCATTGGTTCACTCCTGAAATGGCCACAATGACTAAAACTGGGCCAGACCAAAGCCAGAAGCCGGGAGCTTCTTCCAGGTCTCCCAAGTGGGTGCATGGCCCCAACAACTTGCATCAGTTTCTGCTGATTTCCTAGGCACATTGGCAGGGAGCTGGATCAGAGGTGGAGCAGCCAGGACTCCAACAAACACCCATATGGGATGCCGGTTTCCCAGGCACCAGCTTTACTGGTTGCTCCACAAAGCTGGCCCCAACAGTTATTTTTAATACCTATCATTTTAATCTCTCACAACACATTTAGTAAAGTACATAGTAAAGCAGCAGTTCTCATCTTTTGTTGTACATATGGATGCCTTGAAGAAACACAAGCATTCCCAAGTTTTCAATGTCCAGTGGTCTAAGAAAGCAGTTCTCAAAGTGTGGTCTCTGTCCTATCTTCTGTGAAACTGCTAGAAATAACAATTAATAACAAATTCTTAGATCCTTCCTTTGGCTTATTGAGTCAGGATATATGGGAGGGTCCCCATTTTTTTAAGCCTTCCTGATGATATTGAGTCACTAAATTTGAGACTCAGAATTTAGGATGGGGATCTGCATCAATATTATTTTAAAATTGCTTGTGAGTGTAATGGAACCCAGGGTTAAGAACTGAAGCCTTAATGCACCATCTTTGGAAGGAGAGGTGACATAAGGTTGTAATTTCAGGGAGGCTTAAAGAGCCAAGGACTGGGCTTTGGAGTCAGATACTTTTGATTGATAAAAGTTCATACTCAGGTGCTCACCAGTTTTGGGATTTTGTGTTACTTAATCACTGTACCTGTTTGCTGTTAAGTCAATCCAGTAATACTGACTCTCTGTCCTTCAAAAGTGTAGCTGTGATGATTAAATGGATCAAGAAGTGTAAAATATTTAAAATAATGTATGGAATATAACAGATATACAGTCAATGTGAGCCACTATTATAATCTATAATTTTTAAATGACATGCCTTTGAATGTAATTAGAACATCTATGCTTCATTCATATGACTTTTTTTTGAAGATTTATGTATTTATTTAAAAGGCAGAGTTACAGAGAGGCAGAGGCAGAGAGAGAGAGAGGGGTCTTCCATCCAATGGGTCACTCCCCAGATGGCTGCATTGGCTAGAGCTGCACCGATCCGAAGCCAGGAGCCAGGAGCTTCTTCTGGACCTCCTACGCAGGTGCAGGGGCCCAAACACTTGGGCCATCTTCTACTGCTTTTCCAGGCCACATTGGATAGCTGGATCAGAAGTGAAGCTGCTGGGAGTCCAACCGGTGTCCATATGGGATGCCGCACTGCAGGCGGTGGCTCTACCTGCTATGCCACAGTGCCAGCTCTGTTTATGTGACTTTAAAAGAGAAATTATTTATTTTGTAGTCAAAATAATTCCAAAACTTTAATGTACATTTGTGAATCTTCCAAGTAAATGAGATTTGCCATTTTATTTATATATTTTTAAAAGAATTATTTCAATTTAGGTGAAATAATCTTCTGAAGTGTATGTTTCTCCATTTTTCTTATCAAGGTATATCAGATATAATTATTTGCTTCTCAGACTCATAGAATGGCAGATGTCCTAAATAGCACTCTGGCCTCAGAATCAGCCCTAAAGGCATTCGGATCTGGCTGAAAAGCCCATGAGAGTATTTCAGGCATGGAAAGCCAAGACACTCTGGCAAAAAGATCTCTGTGAGTGAGATCCCAGTGGAAAGAACAGGTCTTCAAAGAAGGAGGTACCTTTCTCTGAAGGGAGGAGAGAACCTCCACTTTGACTATGACCTTGTCTAAACAAGATAAGAGTCGGAGAACTCAGAGGGCTTCCATAGCCTTGGAAACTCATGACTGAGGCATAGGGAGATTACTGATGCCATAGACAGGAGTGTCAATTTGTAAAGTCAACAACAGGTGTCACTGTGCACTTACTCCTCATGTAGGATCTCTGTCCTTAGTGTGCTGTACATTGAGATTTAATGCTATAACGAGTACTCAAACAGTATATTTCACTTTGTGTTTCTATGGGGGTGCAAACTGTTGAAATCTTTACTTAATGCATACTAAACTGATCTTCTGTAAAAAAAGAAATTATCAATTCCCAACTTGACTCTCACTGGGATTAAACATGACAATAGGTCTGATCTGATTTCATCATCATTTAAAAAATCATCTATCATTTTTCACTTTATGTTTCTGTGTGGGAGCAAACTGTTGAAATCTTTACTTAATGTATACTAAGCTGATCTTCTGTATATTAAGAGAATCGAAAATGAATCTTGATGTGAATGGAAGGGGAGAGGGAGTGGGAAAGGGGAGGGTTGCGGGTGGGAGGGATGTTATGTGGGGGAAGCCATTGTAATCCATAAGTCGTACTTTGGAAATTTATATTCATTAAATAAAAGTTAAAAAAAATTATTTGCTTCTCTAATCATCATTATGAATATCAATTGTTTATCTCCCATTATAGAAGTTAAGTACAATTGGTACTTTTAACTCTATTTTGGTGTATAGTTTTAAATTACAATTCTGAGTTACAGTCATCAGGCTGTCAACTAAACCATTAGCACAAAAAATTTTAAATGAACAAAATATTAAGTATACAGAGGATGAATCTTATTTTCAAATTAATTGCTTCTTTATGATTTGGCTTTTTATTATTTTCTGACATTTGTTAATAATAAGCTCTAATGTGCTTCTTATTTACTTGTACTTATCTATTTAACCTTCAAAATCTGAAAAAAAAATCTCTTTGCTGTAGAATAACAGTACTATGTATGGTTTCTGAGAGGTCATATGAGTAAGATAAACAAACCTTTTTACACTTGGTTTAAATTACACTTAATTTGCCTGCCCAAAATTCCTTCGGCATATCATTTCATATATACAGTAATGAGCTCAGGTAAGTGAATTTAGCTTTAATTGTAAAATCATGCAATAGTCTCATTTCCTTTGGAATACACATTTTTATAGCTCATTCCTGACTCTTCAGAGCCTATTGAACTTTCTAATACTTGGTAGATGCTCAATTAATATTTTTTGAGAGAAGAAATAAAATGTAGGCTATGCTGCTTTGCTGTAGAAGGCCTGAAACAGTTAGTCAACAGTGTGAATAATTGCTGGAACTCATTTAAGTATTTGAAACAAATAAGATTTAAAGGTTTTCCTGATTACTTTTGAAAATGTGCAGGTATTGAGATATTGATTCTGTGTTCTGGTCCTGTGGTCCAAATTGGTTGATTTATGACCATGGAGGCTTATTTAGAAATTGAGTTCGCTAGACATTTATTTTATATGAGTTCCTCTTTTGGGCTATGTCATTTAAAATCAATTGATATTCTCCTATTTTTTTGTGTGTGTGTTCTTTCTTGTTAATGAACAAATGATTTTCATATTGTCGTAGAATATTTGCCATCATGCACTTAATTATGGAAAACATGTGTTGATGCAAACATCTGTGTACTATCAACAAGCATCTCCTAACATACCTCTTTACTTTGATCACATGTTTCTGCATATAGTCCATCCATCATCTTTACCTATGTATACTTATGAGTTAGAACTTCCAATTAAAATTATTTTAATTTTTATCCCTTTGTTCTTTTAATTTTAGTGGATAGCTCCTACTTTGAGATTTACTACTACCAACAGCTTGGGCTGGTGAATATTTACAAATAGACATGTTATGTAATATAAATATAAAGTGATGGTGCCTCAGATATTTATTGTGAAACATTTTTTATGGTTGCATTTTATGTTTTAGATTTCCACTAGCTTTATTATACTTGATACTAAACTATATATATATATAAAAACAATAAACTATAACCTAATTTTGCATAAATTATATAAATCAATCTGACAAACCAATTTATTTGCAATAAAGAGATTATTTTGTTCATACTTATTTTTTTTTCAAAAATGACTTTCAAATTTGAGATACTTTTTAAAGCTGGAAAGAAGGTCACCCTGTGAAACATATTTGGATTGTAGCCAGTATTCTGAAAAAGACTAATCTAACCATAGCATTCAGGTTAACACAGACCCCTTAGGTTCTGCAATGAATATTTACATAAACTGAGTGAAACTAACCACTTTATTTGAAAGAAACTTTGTCAAACCGCACATCCTTCTGGTCTCTCATATATAGTAAACTATTTTAGAAAATTGGCTTATTGCCTATATATCCCTATCATTGCGTGAAACCATCTGGCAAATATTTTTCTTAATTGTTTTTTGGGACTTTATGCACAGTGTGGAGCTGCTGTAGTTCTCTTGATGACAGTTTCCACATGAATATGGAATTTATCCTCTGCAGTAGTTATTGCCACTTTTAATCCCCCTTAACCACCTTTAATTTTTTTTTTTTAAGATTTATTTATTTATTTGAAAAGCAGAGTTACAGAGAGGCAGAGGCAGAGAGAGAGAGAGAGAGAGAGAGAGAGAGAGAGAAAGAGAGAGAACGAAAGGCTTCTTTCTGCTGGTTCACTTTCCAATTGGCTACAATGGATGAAGCTGAGCTGATCTGAGGCCAGGAGCCAGGAGCTTCTTCTGGGTCCCCCACACAGGTGCAGGGGCCCAAGCACTTGGACCATCTTCCATTGCTTCCCCAGATTCATTAGCAGGGGGTTGGATTGGAAGTGGAACAGCAGAGACTTGAATCCTATATGGGCTCTTGACACTGCAGATGGCAACTTTACCCACTATGCCACAGTGCCGGCCCACTTTAAGTTTAACTTACATTTTTCTAGTGGCAAATATCATTCTTTTTAGTGGTAGATGTGTGAGATATCTGATGGATATTTCTACAAAGATTATATACCTGATGTTCATATATATATACATGTTGGAGTGCCGGGTACTAGTTCCGGTTGCTCCTCTTCCAGTCCTGCTCTCTGCTGTGGCCCAGAAAGGTAATGGAGGATGGCCCAAGTGCTTGGGCCCTGCACCCTCATGGGAGACCAGGAGGAAGCACCCGGCTCCTGGCTTCAGATCGGCACAGCGTCGGCCATGGTGGCCATTAGGGTAGTGAACCAACGGAAGGAAGAACTTTCTCTCTGTCTCTCACTGTCTATAACTCTCTCTCTGTCTCTCTCTGTCTCTCACTGTCTAACTCTGCCTGGCAAAAAAGAAAAAAAAAAGAAAACAAAAACCTTGTATTTCTTATTCTCATAATGAACCTTTAGTGGTATAGATTTAATAATAATTTACCTGCTGATATAATTTAAACACATATTAATACCAAAAATTAACATTATTTTATATATGTGCCTTCAGATGTATATCAGAATTTTCTCACAAAACTGTATTCCATATTTTCTATGTATTGTATTTCAGCATTTCACACTTCACTCTGTCACTTGCATGTTATCCTCTCGTCATATTAGTCAGTAGACACTACTTCAGTTTGATTGAATAAAAATCTGCTGTGATACTCTGAACATCTGATTTCCTTCTGTTTCTTCGGTGAGCCTGATGTGTGCTAACTTCCTTTAAATCTACTGGCATGTAAATCATACCTGATTTTAATCTTCCTTCAAGTTTAAAGAATTTTCAGTAACTAGTGATGTATGACGTAGCCTTTGGCTCAACAGGCTAATCCTCTGCCTTGTGGCGCCAGCACACCGGGTTCTAGTCCCTGTCTGGGCCCCGGATTCTGTCCCGGTGCCCCTCTTCCAGGCCAGCTCTCTGCTGTGTCCAGGGAGTGCAGTGGAGAATGGCCCAAGTGCTTGGGCCCTGCACCCTATGGGAGACCAGGATAAGTACCTGGCTCCTACCATGGGATCAGCATGGTGCGCCGGCCGCAGCGCGCCGGCCGCAGTGGCCATTGGAGGATGAACCAACGGCAAAGGAAGACCTTTCTCTCTGTCTCTCTCTCTCACTGTCCACTCTGCCTGTCAAAAAAAATTTTTTTTTAAAATTCCTATCAACACTGCATGAACTACATTTATATATTGACAACTCATTGCTTCTCGGCCTTTTCGCTAAGATCAAGTGTATTGACAACTCAAAAGGAATTTCCAGGACCCTTAGCTTTTTAAGAAACGCTAGCCAGGAAACTTGTGAAGCATTTGCTTTAGTCTTTCTGGAATTAAAAGAAAATACCATAGACCAAGTATCTTCCGAACAAGAGAAACAAACTTCCCGTAGTTTTGGAAGGTGCCAAGAACAAGGTGCTGGCAGATTTGGTGCTTGGTAAGGACCTGTTTACTGGTTCACATATAGCACCTTGTACCTGTGTCTTTGTTTTGGTGAAAGGCACAAAATAGTTTTTGGTGAATTCTTTTATCAAGTCACCAATCCCATTCATGAGTGCTGTCCCCATGATCAGTTAGCTCCCCCAAACCTCATCTTCCAAAACCCTTGCCTTGGTGATTGTTTCAACATCAAAATATTGAAGGAGCTCATGCAAGCAGACAATGGCAGTGCCCTTTAAAGGCTCCAATTTTATTTCTACTAAAATGCTTAGTGTATCTTCTATGGTATTGTAGGTAATTAGCAAATGTCAATTGAATGAGGAGTGTATAGAAGAGTTTGTGGATCCTAAAAGTTGGTAAACTGGGATTTTGTTGTGTTTGAATTAGCAGTGAATTAAGTTCCACATATGTTTCTTAATTTTTATGCACTAATAGATTTAGTCTCTAATTTATACTTATTTATTTGAAAGAGAGGAGAAAGAGAGAACCTTCCACACGGTGGTTCACTCCCCAAATGTCTACAATAGCTGAAGTTGGACCAAGATGAATCCAGGGTCCTGGAACTCAAGCTAGGTCTCTCACATGAGTGACAAGACCCATCTCCTTCAGCCCTTACCTGCTGCTACTTATGGTGGACATTAGCTGCAAGCGGAATTGAAAGTGGAGCCTAGACTTGAACCGGGGACTAGAGTGTGGAATATGGGCATCCCAAGCAGCAACTTTATAGCAACAACTGCTGCACCAAATATCTGATCTAGGAACTTGTTCTTATGTCTTTTTTTTAAAGATGTATTTATTTATTTTAAAGAGTTACACAGAGAGAGAAGGAGAGGCAAAGAGAGAGAGAGAGAGAGAGAGAGAGAGAGAGAGAGAGGTCTTTCATCCGCTGGTTCACTCCCCAGATGGCTGCAATGGCCAGAGCTGCACCAATCCGAAGCCAGGAGCCAGGAGTTTCTCCTGGGCTTCATATGTCGGTGCAGGGGCCCAAGGACTTGGGCCATCTTCCACTGCTTTCCCAGGCTACAGCAGAGAGCTGAATGAGAAGTGGAGCAGCTGGTACTCGAAACAAAGCCCATATGAGATGCTGGCACTGCAGGTGGTGGCATTACCCACTATGCCACAGCGCCGGCCCCTTTTATTACATCTTGATTGTATGGGTTTCACAAAAACATACAACTATGATCATTCTTAGAAACTTCTGTTGCTACTTAGCTGATCATATAAAACTCAATTTGTTTAAATTATGGTTATATATGGAACAATATAAAAGTGGAGCTACCTGATTGTAGTTGATTCATCTAATTATTTAAGCTAATTTTGCTCCATAATGGTGCAGTGACCTTGCAGACAGATTTGTTAGATGGTAAGACGTTACATAGTCCTACTGAGTTGAAAAATTTAATTCTGTCAGAAGCATTACTCTTAGTAAATTCTTGTGATACAAGACATGCTTTATGAACCTATTTCTGGGGCCTGGAATTGAAGTGTTGGTGGTTAAGCCACTGCCGGCAACGCTCGCATTGCATATGGGTGCAAGTTCCTGACCCAGCTACTCTATTTCCAATTCAGCTCCCTGTTAATGTGCCTGGGAAAGCAGTGGGAGATGGCCCAACTACTTGAGTCCCTGCTACTCACATGAAGACCCTGAAGAAGTTCCTGGCTCCTGGCTTTGGCCTGGCCCAGCCTTAGCTGGTACAGCCATTTAGGGAAGTGAGCCAGTGAATGGAATATTGCAGCTTACTTTATAAGCACATAAGTAGGAGATATTTAACTTTTTAAATAAGGTTTATTCAGTAAAAGGATAAACATGCTAATTCATTCAATATTAATCTAATGGAATTGCTTGTTTTGATATATGTAATATTTACAGCTAAATGAGACCTTTATGGGTATAAAATAATCTTATTAAAGTTGTAAAAAAGTAATTTTCACAAGGATGAAGAGAAACCATTATCCTTTTCTTATGCATATTCTAGATATTTATCAGTGTCTCAAGAAGCCAGAATCATATCTGGACAATTTTTATCATTTTAATATTTTCTTTAGAAAACAGAAAAATATATAAATTGTGATTATTATTGATATTAAGATAAAATAGGAGAACATAGCAAGGTATCTTGTGGACCACATAGTCATATTTGTACACATAAAGTGCATAATGCAGGTGAATCACAACATTGTTTTATTAAAGCACACAAATCGTCATTATTTGGGAAAAGCTTTAGCAGACTTGAACTTTAAGGAGTGGAAAAGAATGTTTACAAGCATTTGTTTTAGCATTGAGGAAGAAACAGTGTTATCTGTCTCAGTGTTTTTATATGCCTGGCTCTCCTATAACCAGACAGCAGGGTAAGAGTTGAGTCATGATACTGCAGTGTTTTATGGGAATTAAAGTAATTCTGTTGACTCTGTCATGTCAGGTAGGAATCAACAGTGGGACTGTAGCAACAGAGAGCAAAACGAGAAGTTGGCACTGTAATCTAAGTTGTCAGGTGGGGCTCACCCACAGAAATCAAATGATAATCTGAGGGGCCAGTGCTATGGCATAGTGGGTAGGGCTGCCACTTGCAGTGCTGGCATCCCAAATGGGCTCTGGTTCGAGTCCTGTCTGCTCCATTTCCGATCCAATTCTCTGTTATGGCTTAGGAAAGCAGTAGATGATTGCCTGAGTCCTGGGGCCCCTGCAACTGTGGGGGAGACCTAGAAGAGGCTCCTGGCTCCTGGCTTCAGATTGGCCCAGCTCCGGCCATTGTGGCCATCTGGGGAGTTAACCAGTGGATGGAGAATCTCTCTCTCTCTCTCTCTCTCTCTCTCTCTCTGTCTTTTTGTATCTGCCTTTCAAATAAATAAATGAATCTTTTAAAAAAGATGATAACCTGATCATCTGGAACAAGACATGGAAATTGGACCTCCAAGAGTACACAAGAGCTATGTATTAGGTAGGCTTATTCATGTACCCATCCCAGTGCCCATTCCAGATTAGAATGAAGACTGGAGATTGAGTGTATGTGAAAGCAAGGCACTAAGCTATTAAATATTAGAATATCCTCCTTAAGTGGCAAAAGATCAAGTAGCTCATGTGTATATGATTGGCTGACTTCTAGTTATTACAAAGGGAAACAACACGTTAACAAAGATGTACAAGTTCTTTAGTCATCTTTTTCATATGCCATGTCAAGAATTAAATGAAAACTTTATGTTAATTGTGCTATTTAATATTTTTCTTAGGAAAGGTATGGCTGTTATTTTTCCAAATTGAACAAGCAAAACTATGCCCACGAATTATAAAGTAACTCTGTTTAATACGTAATTAGATTTTTGTGACTCTGAACTTCAGTAACCAAATTAATGAAATTATTGTGTTAGATCATAAGTCCCTTTGAAGTTAATTACTATTAGTTGCCAGAAAGAGCTTTCCAAGATATATTGAACGTATATCAAGTTATAAATATTTCCAAGATATAAACTGGGGTAGAGAAACGTTTAAAATGTGGAATGCAACAGCTGACAATGGTATATGACCTTGATTCAATTGACAGTGAATAAAATAGAACATATTACAAGAACATTTTAATTATCACTTCAAACCATTTCAGTGTCTTCAGACTAATAAAATGCGATCTGTGGTAGGCAGCGGGGAGGCTGAAGTCAACGTCTCTGTTGCAATATTAATACCAATTAGAAGACTTTAATATTAAGAGCCTGGGTGGGCAGACATCTATAAATATCACAATTGCATTCCTAGTCCATTTTTTAAGTGTTAGGATGACCTCGAACAAAATGTTTATTAACTTTATTTCAATCCATGTATGGTAAATGCATGTGATTACAAATTATAGTTCTTAGTTGGTATATTTTATGATAGATCAGATTTACATTTAATTTAATTTGATTAATATGAAGTCTTCTAAAGAGCCACTACCTATATGGAGATTATTACAAAAAGCGTTAAGAAAAGAATCAAAAGATCTTTGATATTTTTTCGCTGTACCTGTTTAGCTATGGGCAAAAATGAGAATAAGTGATTGTTCAATTCTTAAAATTCTAAACAAAATTTTCTCACTGAATCATTTCATGTCATGCTCAGCAGTTTCTAGATTCAACCTAAAAATACCTGCTCAGTATTTTAAATGTATCTGCTTTCCTGTGTTTAATTTTTAGTGAGGCTGACATGGCTGATATAGAACTACATGGTTTTACCTTTAAAAATCAGAGGTTGGAAAGGTTATTTTGTTAACCTGGACTGGCACAATGATGCCTTATCTATCTTGAGACTTAATGTAACAATACTTGTGATTCAGTGATATATATTGATTGTGTACCTGCATGTGATTGCTTCATTGAAAAACTTTGAAATCTCTGCTCTCTGCAGACTATTCAGAGTTAACTTTAGGAAGATTAAATATAATGGGCCTTAGGTTAAGGCCAGGATTGTTCCGCATTTCTGCAGTTGGTAAAGGTTTTAGCTTGGTTCTGAATCCTGGTGATACCTCTGGTGATGGCGAAGGGACAGAGGAGCTGATACTGCTCAGATGAAGCTGGATAGGGAAAGAGCATGTAGCCTTCCACCTAATTATGAAGGTTTATGAATGTAGATCCATTCCTAAAGGAGTGGGTCATTTCAGTGGTTGCCTGTATTATAATTCCATTTTGATAGAGCCTTCTGTCAGGAATGCTGGGGCTCTCTGTTCTGTGTAGAGCAATAAAGCAAGATGTATGCTGTACCAGTGAGATGCAGTTGTGTTGGTCCAACAGAGGACTGCAGAGAAGCAGAGATGTCAGACACCAGCTTAGTCCTGCTCAGTACCAACGAGGGGCATTTGCCACACGATTGTCTCTTCTCCAATCCCTGAAGGGAAAAACATGCTGTTGTGGCCCAGTGGTAAGAGCAGAAGACCTTGAGGAACCTGTCTAGGGCTCAGTCTTCTGAAGAAACCTTCAACAATATCCAAGGAATAGTGTGAGATTTGAAGTGCTGCTAATTTTCAGTTGTGAGCCTAATAACATGTGTCACATGAATGTGTCTGAGAGGGGTACATAAAAATAAACAATTGCTCCTTCTGACAAAAATATTAGAAATGGTGTCATAACAAAGTAGACCGTGAAATTCATTATTCGCTCTTACCTTCAATCAAATAGGATTTACATTGAGAAATTTTATTGAAAAGTGAGCCAAATTGGCAAAAATCATATCAGGTTCTGAATGTTGTCATTTTGTACTCACCAAGCTTAAATTAAACAGTAGACTAGAAACAAATAAAAGAAAAATGCATTGTTCATTTACAAACTGAGGTGATTCTAAGACATTTGATGTCCATCTAAGTTCTACAAACAGAATAATTAATATCAACATTTTCCAGAGTGGTGACATATTAAGAACACCAGGAATACTCAATGAATAATTTCCTGTCAGACTCTTTCTTTCTTTCTTTCTTTCTTTCTTTCTTTCTTTCTTTCTTTCTTTCTTTCTTTCTTTCTTTCTTTCTTTCTTTCTTTCTTTCTTCCTTCCTTCCTTCCTTCCTTCCTTCCTTCCTTCCTTCCTTCCTTCCTTCCTTTCTTTCTTTCTTTCTTTCTTTTTTGACAGACAGAGTTAGACAGTGAGAGAGACAGAGAGAAAGGTTTTCCTTACGTTGGTTCACCCCCCAAGTAGCTGCTAAGGCCAGCACGTTGTAGCCAGTGTGCTGCGCAGATCTGAAGCCAGGAGCCAGGTGCTTCCTCCTGGTCTCCCATGTGGGTGCAGAGCTCAAACACTTGGGCCATCCTCCACTGCACTCCCAGGCCACAGCAGAAAGCTAGACTGGAAGAGAGGCAACCAGAACAGAATATGGCGCCCCAACTGGGACTAGAACCCGGGATGCTGGTGCCATAGGCGGAGGACTAGCCAAGTGAGCCATGGCACCAGCCATAAGACTCTTTCATGAAGTACTTAAAAAAAAACAACAACAACAACAACAACAACAACAACAAAAAACCTCAAACCTATCAAGGACCTTCCTCCTTCAGAGTTATTTAAAGAATACCATGATGGTGAATTCTGATTGATGAGGACCAGTTTACATCTATTATCTCAATAGGCGGTCTCCTCATTGCCTGGAAACACAATGAAGTATTCTGTCTTGAAGAGGTGAAACAAGAGGCCTGTACCCTGGCTCACTAGGCTAATCCTTCGCCTGCAGCACCTGCACCCCAGGTTCTAGTCCCAGTCGGGGTGCCAGATTCTGTCCTCGTTGTTCCTCTTCAGGTCCAGCTCTCTGCTGTGGCCCAGGAGTGCAGTGGAGGATGGCCCAGGTCCTTGTGCCCCTGCATCCGTGTGTGGGAGACCAGGAGGAAGCACCTGGCTCCTGGCTCCGGATCGGCACAGCGTGCTGCAACGTGCTGGCCATAGCGGCCATTTTGGGGGTGAACCAACAGGAAAAGGAAGACCTTTCTCTCTGTCTCTCTCTCTCTCACTGTATAACTCTGCCTGTCAAAAAATAAAAAAAAAGAGGTGCAACCAGAGACAAATTATTGGGCAAGCCAGTTGAACAGTTGTCCAGGGATGCAGTCTCTAACACATGTCAAAATATCATTGAAAGGCAATGCGGTGGAGCACATCTTATTTACTAGGACTCCTTTGGCTGGAAAATATAATTTGTAGTTACAGGGGATCCTATGAGAAATCACTTGTGGTGTTTTAGGGGTAAAGGAGAGGAGAAATGGAATTGGAGACTGGAGAATGGGGAAGAAACCACCACATTGTATGCCAATCAACTTATCTTTTGGAGAGGTACGAAGCTTTCAAAAATACCCTCCCAGATACACACACACACATACACATGTGTTAATAATATCTGGAACTGTATAAGCAGCAATTTATTTCCTTTTTTTTTTTTTTTTTTTTTTTTTTTTGACAGGCAGAGTTAGGACAGTGAGAGAGAGAGAGACAGAGAGAAAGGTCTTCCTTTTTCCGTTGGTTCACCCCCCAAGTAGCCGCTAAGGCCAGCTAGTTGCAGCCGGCGCGCTGTGCCAGTCCAAAGCCAGGAGCCAGGTGCTTCCTCCTGGTCTCCCATGTGGGTGCAGGGCCCAAGGACCTGGACCATTCTCCACTGCATTCCTGGCCCACAGCAGAGAGCTGGACTGGAAGAGGAGCAATTGGGACAGAATCCGGCACACCGACCAGGACTAGAACCCGGGGTGCCGGCGCCGCAGGGGGAAGATTAGCCTAGTGAGCTGTGGTGCTGGCTCTATTTCCCTTTTCTTAAAGTAAATCATTAAATACATCTTAGGGCTGGCGCCACGGCTCACTAGGCTAATCCTCCGCCTTGTGGCGCCAGCACACTGGGTTCTAGTCCCGGTCGGGGTGCCGGATTCTGTCCCTATTGCTCCTCTTCCAGGCCAGCTCTCTGCTGTGGCCAGGGAGTGCAGTGGAGGATGGCCCAAGTGCTTGGGCCCTGCACCCCATGGGAGACCAGGATAAGTACCTGGCTCCTGCCATCGGATCAGCACGCTGCAACAGCCATTGGAGGATGAACCAACAGCAAAGGAAGACCTTTCTTTCTGTCTCTCTCTCTCACTGTCCACTCTGCCTGTCAAAAAATAAAAAAAAATAAATAAAAAAATAAATACATCTTAGGCCGGCGCCGCGGCTCACTAGGCTAATCCTCCGCCTAGCGGCGCCGGCACACCGGGTTCTAGTCCCGGTCGGGGCGCCAGATTCTGTCCCGGTTGCCCCTCTTCCAGGCCAGCCCTCTGCTGTGGCCAGGGAGTGCAGTGGAGGATGGCCCAGGTGCTTGGGCCCTGCACCCCATGGGAGACCAGGAAAAGCACCTGGCTCCTGGCTCCTGCCATCGGATCAGCGCGGTGCGCCGGCCGCAGCGCGCCGGCCGCGGCGGCCATTGGAGGGTGAACCAACGGCAAAGGAAGACCTTTCTCTCTGTCTCTCTCTCTCACTGTCCACTCTGCCTGTCAAAAAAATAAATAAATAAATAAATAAATACATCTTAATCATCATAAACTCTGCTCCAAATAAACCTAAATATATTAAATACAATTTTAAACATTATGCTTTTATTTTCCAAGTTCATTTCATTTTAGATCCAAAGTCAACATCACCGTCCTCTCCCCAAGTACAAAGTAAGCCAATGTATAATTGAATCTGAAATGCAGAGAAATATCTTATTTAGAGATAGTAAAATTGAATTCTTGTAATGAATTTTTAGTTAATAGAAACAAAATACTGTTGTATTTACCAGCCACTGCAGTAAACCATTTCAGAACAAGTGTCATTTGATCTTTACCACAATCATAGGTGACTGAAATACATTAAGGGCCAGGATTTGGGACCCAATCCAAATATGTAGAACCACAGAGTTCTTTAAATTTTCAGTATATTTCTGAGAATAGTCTTAATTGACATCCAACACATCACAGTTACACCCTTTACCACTAGTGTATTTGTAATAATAATTATTATTATCATTACATTTAGCTTCAGGAAACTGAATATATACTGATATATACATATATATTTAAAATATACTGATATATATGTACTGATATATATGCTTAAAATATTTATAATATATATGTACTGAGGTATATATATATGTATACTTAAAATATACTGATAAGATAGGCATTTGAAGCACTAGTTAAGATAGTTTTTGGACAGCCACAACCCTTATCAGGTGCCTGATACGTTCCCCCTAGTTAGAAAGCCTAGACTGAATTTTGATTTTGTGGATATGGCCTGCTCAGCACCAGCTGTTGCAGGCATTTGGAGTGTAAAGTAGTGGACGAGAAATTTCTTTCTTTCCCCTCTCTCTTTCTATCCCCCTCCTCCCTCCCTCTCTCTCTCAAGTACAGTGAAAGTAAACAATTTTTTAAAAGAAAATATTCTGAAATAGCTCATGGAATGTTGCAGAAAGGCCAGAACACACACTTTCTAGAAGAATAGCTTGTTCCATTATTAATGTGCCATTATTTTCCTCTCTGTCAGAGTCACTGTTTCCCGCTACATGTTTCCGTAATTGCTTTAACTCACTGAGGATTGGCAGTCTCTACTCAGTAGTCTACTACAGTGCAAATGCAATGTCAGCTACATACAGAGTTTCTAGTCTGACTTAATTATAAGCTCTTGATCACAGAGCTTTGTCAAATCATTTTCATTCATGAGTTCTTATTCTTTATATGAAATATTGGCAAAAATTTTGAGAAATTGGATCAATCTTGTATTTTGGTGGATTGTTTATCGGTATAACCACTTTTAAAGTCATTTTATTAGTTTCTTGTAAAGCTGTACATACCATTGCTCATAAAATCCAACTATTTAATTCTTGGGCATATATTCCAGAGAAATGAAAATGTAGTTTTGTATAACACTTGTCCGTAACATTTTAATTTGAAACAAGTAAAAAGAAAGGAGTCTGCTCAGTTCTCCTTCAATAAGTGAGTGATTAAATAAATTGTAAACTATATACCATGAAGTACTATTCAGTATTAAAAGGAATGAATTAAATTTACAAAGTTTGGATGGATTTTTGAGGAATTATGCCTAGTGAATTAAAAAAGAAGACAGTTGAAAAAAGCCACATCCTATACAATTCTATTTATCTAAATTTTTTGAAATAGGCAAAAAAATGATTGTTAGTTATTAGCAATGTCAGTGGGCTGGTAGGAAGGAAAAGTGTGCGAATACAAATGGGTGATAAGAGGGTTCCTTGTAGTGTGGTAAGGATTTCCAGTGGCATGACTGAGTGTAGTGATAGATATGCCAACTATAACTGCGAAAAGTATAATACACATATGTACACATACGTGCTCACAAATGAGTATATGTAAAACAGAAAAAATGAGTATGATAGTTGACCTGTAACAATTAAAATATTCTATCATTGTGAAACTATACTAATGCAAAATGTTATCATTGGAGGAATTGGGCAATGTGTACTTGGGTTATCTTTGTATTACCTCTTATAACTGCATATGAATATTAAATTACATCAAATAAAATCGCAGTTTAAGAATGTAGATAACTAACCAGTTGTTCCGGAAATGAAATGAATGAAAGAGTTAATTTTTTTCCATGAGTCTATAATGACTTATAGCTCACTTAATCAACTTGTTTATTAATGATCTAAACTCACAGCTAGACTTGCAAGATTTATTCATGCAAGAATAGCAAACGCAAATGCAAACATTCTTCTGAGGTGAATGACATGTATTTAGAATGTATAAGTTTAGTAATAATTTCTAAGGCATATACAATAATAATTTCTATAATAATTCAACATTTGTCAACTGTTGATTGAATTTTAAGCTAGTGTATAAAATACTTTAAAGTCACAATGCTTGGTAACAGTCTCCAGTTTTTCAACATCTTAATAAAGTTTTCATACTGTTAGCACATTTGAAATATATATAGGGGCCAGCGCTGTGGCGAGGTAGACTAAGCTTCTGCCTGCAGCACAGGCATTCCATAGGGAGGCCTGTTCATGTCCAGGTTCCTCCGCTTCCAATCCAGCTGTCTGCTAATGGCCTGGGAAAGCAGTGGAAAATGGCTCAGGTGTATGGGCCCCTGCACCCAAGTGGGTGACGTGGAAAAACTCCTGGATTCTGGCTTTGGATAGCCCCAGCCCCAGATATTTTGGCCATTTGGGGAGTGAACCAGTGATGGAAGACCTTTCTCTCTGTCTCTCTGTCTCTCTCTCTCTGTAATTCTGTCTCTTTAATTAATTAATTAATATTTACAAAGCATGATATGTAGTTCATGGTTTTTTAAAAATATGCTAAAAAGGCATGTTCCTCAGTCTCTGTGCAATTCATGCTTTATCAGGAACTTTCATGATAATAGCATAGAATTGACTTTATTAGGAAATGCTCTCAAGTTATGCTCCAGTTACAGCATATTTATCCCTATTGCCTAAGAATAATCTTAATCTTCTGTCTATGGTTCTCCAAATGCTCATTCCTGCTTGCAAGACGTTCTTTAAAGCTTTACATTTCATATGAACATGGCTGCTCATGTAGTTAAAATGTTGTATCAATGTAAAGATATAAAATCACCTGAAAAAGCAAAACAACTGATTGCTCTACAAGTATCTATCGAGGCATACATATCTTACTCTTTGATATCTCTTTAAAAAATCATCTAGGGGCCAGTGCTGTGGTGTAGGGATTAAAGCCGCAACAGCAGTGCTAGCATTCCATATGGGTGCCAGTTCCAGTTCCAGTCACCCCACTTCTGATCCAGTTCTCTGCTAATGTGCCTGGGAAAGTAGCAGAAGAAGTCTCAAGTGGTTGGACTCTGTACCTACTTGGGAGACGTGGATGAAGCTTCTGGCACCTGGCTCTAGACTGGCCCAGCTGTGTGACCATTGAGGCCATTTCAAGGAATGAACCAGTTAATGGGAGATCTCTCCCTTTCTTCCTCTGCTTCTCCCTCTCTGTAACTCTGCCTTTCAAATAAACAAATAAATCTTTTTTTTTAAGAGAAAACAGCAAATTTAATGAGTTTATATTCTGTTTTTGGATCAACTTACAGTTATTTAGATGTGATACTGGCTTCTCAACAGAGATACTTTTCAATATCTCTCAATGTTATCAAGTATGGAAAAGAAAAGGTAACCATATAACAAGTCTCTCATTCTAGACAAATAGATGTTAAGTAATCAACCAGTCACAAGATAGCTTTTGAAACATAACTTAGACACCAACTCCCTTTATTATTTTGCTACATGATATTTTGTTGCTCTAACTTTTAAGTTACAACAGTTTTTCCTGAGTCCAACTGTCTTTTCAATACTGTGTTGTCTGCATATGCTCAGTAAAACAACCCCAAAAGGACAGGTACCATTAAAATAAGTAGACATGGCTTACAATGCCACAGTTACCTTCTGGTGTACCACCATACAGGGTACTTCACAATCTCATTTTTTAAGTGTTTTTTTTTTTTTTTTTTTTTATAGAAAAGCTAACAAACTGTCTAGTTACATTTCTCCCCTCCCCCAAAACCACAAACCAGGTAGTAACTGAGTCTTGTAGGCAATATACTCAAAGCTGAGAGGATTAAAAATAAGAACAAGTCCTCAAATCCAATTAAGGGAGCCCTGCTACACAGAAGCTGATCAATGCCAGTGGTACTGACTGACCATGCAGCTGAAAGACATCCTAATGGACCCACTCAGAAAGTTTGTTTCAAGTAGCCTCTTTCCAGTTTCCAAATAAACAAATAAATCTTTAAAAATTCATATACTGCAAAAACGCACAATAATTATGAGTGATTGTTTGAAGGTTATTCCCATTATTCTGCAAATAATCCTCTTTATTCAGATAAACAGTATTTGGTAGTTGACAACTACATTTTGACAAATGCCACTATACACACATACTCATTTATAATCTTTTTGTTCATTTTAGGGAAAATGTCTAAAAATTCATATTTACTTTCAACTGAATCTCCTAAATTTTAGCCATCCTAAATCTGTTGGCTTTTTGTTTGTTTGTTTTTATTTTTTCTTGTGTCTGTGAATGAATTTCACTTATACTAAAAATATGTAGCAGGGCCGGTGCTGTGGTGTAGTAGGCAAAGCCGCCATCTGCGCTGCTCACATTCCATGTGGGCACTGCTTTGTGTCCTGGCTGCTCCACTTCTGATCCAGCTCTCTGCTATGGCCTGGGAAAGCAGTAGAAGATGGCCCAAGTCCTTGGACCCCTGCATCCGTGTGGGAGACCAGGAAGAAACTCCTGGCTGCTGGCTTTGGATTGTTGCAGCTCTGGCTGTTGTAGCCATCTGGGGAGTGAACTACTGGATGGAAGACCTCTTTATCTCTCTCTGCCTCTGCCTCTCTGTAACTCTGTCTTTCATATAAATAAATACATCTTTTTAAAAAAATAAATATGTAAGAAGTGGGGCTCCTACTTCTAGTCCTGTGTGTGGGTGTTTTGTGCTTTCTACTTATTTTTGTGAGCTTTCTAATTTTTTAGCTTTCCATTTTTTGCAGGTTTTTTTTTACCAAAAAACAGTTTTTGTGGGTCCAGATTATTAATAAGCATGGTAGTTGTCCATATCTTTCAGTCTTTAGTAAAGTTTGTATTTCTAAATTCCAGCTCCAGTGTTCTTTCCATGATATCTTATTTGCATGAATTATTCATTACATTATGCAAAGCTTAGTGAAAAATTAATTTGAATATTATCACATATTTATATGAATACCCAGACTGATTGGCTACTTTACTACAATGCCTTAACATTTGAATTTCTTCTCACCAATACAAATCATTATCTTTAACTCCTGAGAAACTCTTAGGAATAGTTTCTTGAGAAAAACACCAAGATGTGCTATCAGCAAAGGCATTATATGAAGGAGAAATACTTGCAATCAAATTTTAAATCCTTAAATATATATATAGCTATGTACATTAAAGGAGATCAATAAAACTATCATTACTTCAAATATAGCTAAGAACTTCGTAAGGAAATGGAGCATTTAAATTAGGATTGTTGTTATAAAGACTTAAACTCTGATATATTTAATTACATTTAATTTTAGCTTGAAGCAGCCCTAAAAGAAACTGTTGACAAGAGGAGTGATATAATTCTAGGACTATGTTGATTTCAAATATCTTTAGAGTATATTTGTAGATAAGAAACATATAAAGTGTTAACCTGATACTGATCATTATACATCAAATGATTAAGGTATGATATGTTGAGAAACTACACTGAGTCAATCCAGACGTTCCATAAACCTAGTGAAGTTCTATCTAAGAATCTCTGTATACATGTGTTTATTATTCAAAGAGGAATGCATACTGTATCACAAAATTGTACGATAAAACAAGTTAGGCAATGCTGCAGGAGCCACAGATATGTATTCATGTTAGAACAGCAATGCTGCTGACAGCTGTTTGAGGAAAACAAAGCATGGAAGGGTTATTATTAACACAGACTGGTCCCCAAAACAAGCTAGTATTTCTTAAATACTATTTTAATGAAGAAGTGAAAACACCAGTACCTTTATTCAGTCTCTTCAAAAAGCTATTGCGTCTGTGTATGCGTATGTGAGTGTGTGTGTGTGTGTAAACTAAGGTTATGATAAAGAATCTTGATGAGTCTTTTCATGAATAAAAAGAGCAAAATATTTCATCATTTTTGTTGCTTCTTTCCACTGGAGTGGAAAGAAATATAAATAGTAGTGAAAGAACAGAGGTAAAATTCAATCCTAAGTGAGGAATAATACCATTAAAGAAACAATTATTTGGCTAACTAAAACAAATACTGCTGTTCATTTCTCAAATCTTTGGATTCAGGAGTCCTACACCCAAGATATTTTTTGACTTTAAATTTTGTAGAGGTATCAATAAATAATGAATTTTGACCTGTTTGCCAGGCACTATTCTAAGCACCAGAAAAATATTAAATGGTCAGTATCATAGATGCTTAAGTTATCAGCCAACAGGAGTCTATAGCATCTAAGCATGAAAAGACAAAGAACAAACTAAGTAAAAAATGTATAAACCAAATAAACGGAGTATGTGAGAGGAAGATGAATTAAAAATTAGAGCAGGTGTAACATACTGCTGGGTTTTGAGGGGTCATAATTAATCACATTTTTCTTTCTCTGTGTGTTACAAACCAACTGAGAAATAGACATGGAGTTGAACAGACGGGGATCAAAAACTTTAGCTTTATTACTGGTAAAACTGATTTGGAGGAAATGACCTAGAAATGTAGCCCCAACTGGCTTCTTAATACTTGCTGTCTGAGATGAACTTGTCCATCCAAAGCTACAGGCCTTTCCCAGTACATTTCTGTAGGGTTGCAGAACACAAATGAATGCACAGTTCTGTCTGTCCAGGGACTGGACTGCATATGCTATGTTCCTTCTCTGTAGCTTTTCAATTTTATCACACCATTCCTTTGTTAGTTATTTGAGGAAGGAGACTTAGCAGGTATGTAGACTTTGACTTTTCTTTCAATACATAACCCTTTTGTGAATTAAAATGGGAATTGCTTTCCTCCTTAATTGTGAAGACAGATTGTATCAGGCTCTCCACTAGCAGATTGTGAACAAAAATTCTAAGTCTATAGGCCAGAGCTACGTGAACCAAATGAAATGAGAAATAAATCTAAATGTGTTTAGCAGACATCTATTGGTGAGAGCCAGTGCTACTTTGCAATCCTTGACTAAAGTTTAATCTATGCACAAAGACAAGTGGTAAATATTGGCAAGCTGACACTCCCCAAAGAATGCAAGCTGTTATTTTAAACTGAGAAGGATGACCAATGTGAAGATTGAGGGTGCTGTGGATGTGAGTAATACAAAAGAAATGCTGAGTCTGTCCAAAGTTTTCCTCTAGGGGGCAACTCCAGCTTCCACTGTCGGCAGAAGTGAGTACAGACAGAAACTGAGGAATAAGGAAGATTGTATTTGACACTCCATTGACAATCATCATAACATGATTTGCCACCAGTGCATTGATATAACTCCCTACAAGTAACAATTGGGGAAAAAATCAAACTACAGATAACCTAGGTACAGTGGGCTAAGTCTGTTTACAAACTCTAGGACACAGAAACTGAAAGCAAGAAAATGGAGAACAAACCATCTGGCCTTTTGTAGACATAAGAATTCCCAACTATATGCTACTGATATCTAATCATTATTTGAGGATACATTTTCCTTTCTTTTTTACTTAATCATGTCTGTCACAGAAGTAAATAATACACAGCAGAAATGAAAGGAAATATTAAATGTAGTTCTTACATGTGGCAGTTGGAAATCCAAATATGATCCTGCAAGATTCCTGTCCAGTAGATATTCAACCAAACAAGAATTTGGATACTTCTGGGAAGGGACACAGGAGGTAGAATTGAGGTTACTCATTAGTTAACCTTAAAAAACACTGATTATCCTGGTGGGTCATTGAGTCGACCTGTACAAATAGCAGAGGGGACAGGTGTGCCTGTCAGAGATGTGAGAGGAAAGAGAAAGGTAGGAGAATGGAATGACAGAGAGACACGGAGTATGAGAAAAACTCAACCACAAATACTGGTATTGAAGATGGCAGAAGAGGGCTGGCAGCCATGGAATGAAAGGAGCTTCTAGAAGCGACAGTAACCTGACATGGGAATACAGGAGGAAAATGGACATTTTGGTCCTACAGCTGTGTGGAACTGATTCTTGGAAGCAACCATAGAAACTCTAGAATGCAGTGTAGTTCTGCTAGCACCTTGAGTTTGGCTTTGTTCAGAGGACCAGTTACTCCCCTGATCTCACACTTCTGCTCTATAGAAATCTAGATAATCCATGTTCTGTGAGCCACAAAGTTTGTGTCATTTACTATGGACAGCAATTGGGAGCTAATACTTTGTAAAAATGCAATTAGGATAGTCTGTTACGTTAGGCTAACATGTACTCGTAAGCATTGGCAATACGACGAACAAAGAGCTTCTCTCACAGTCCAAGCCATCCAGAGTTTGATTCACTAGATTCTACCCATATATTGCAATAAAATTAATCAGAAATTATTTATCATGTAAGGGGTTTACAATTAAATATACTTGAAGAAAGCCCTCTTGAAATTCTACTTAATTACTATTTAGACTCTAAATTTGTACTCAAGAAGGTCACTCAGAGGCTATAGGTTCTATAGGAAGCAACCAAGTGATACCTAATCTTAGTCTGAAGGATAGGTTGGTTGGCTCAGCTCGCTTGTGTCACTCACTGAATCACTTAGTTTATTTTTGCGAGGAGGACAGGTTGTCATCCTAATACAGTTGGCCTTTCCTTTTAGTAGATTTTGCATCCATAGATTACTGAAGATCAAAAAATATTGGGAAAATATATTGTGTTTGTAACGAGTGGATTTAGATACTTTTCCCTAACATTATTTCCTAACAAATTCAATATAATGAATATCTACATAGTTTTAACGTTGTATACAATATGATAAAAGGTTATGGGAGAATGTTTGCATTTTATTTGTAAATGAGACAGCATTTTAGGTAGAAACCTCGAACATTCATAGAGGTTAAATTTTGGTATCCACAGATTGGTGGTGGTTGTGGTTCTGGAACTTATTCCCTATGGATAGAACAAAAACATACTACCCTTAATATCTACTGTTGTTTTGGAAATAAATTTGCTTCCAGAGATTTAGTAAGGGGCAAATTCAAAGATCACTAGATTATAGTAAGAATTAAGTTTTGGTTTCTATGAAGCAAACTGTCATTTGCTGCTGCTCACAGAAATTACTGTTATATTACACCAAAGAATGAAAATGTTTATAAAAATCTGCTGATCCACATGTTATACTTTGCTATCATGAGTGATACATTTGCAACAGGTACAACACCTTCAGCCTTCAACCTGTCAGATGACTTTGACAGAAATTTCTCTATATTTACATATGTATTAAGAACTAGTTAAGTATAATAGTTTCTAGTTGCATCCACTTTGTTGGAAATGACAAGATTTCATTTTTTATGGCAGTGTAGTATTCCATAGTGTGTTTATGTGTGTATGTGTGTTTGTATACCATAATTTCTTTATCCAGTCTTCATTTGATGGAAACCTGGGTTGATTCCATATCTTAATTATTGTAAATTGAGCTGAAATTAACATGGAGGGACAGATCACTCTTTTATATGCTGATTCTTTTCCTTTGGATAAATTATCAGGTGTGGGATGGATGAGTCATATTGTAGGTCTATAGTCAGCTTTCAGAGGTATCCCCATACTGTCTTTCACAGTGGCTGTACCAGTTTACATTCCCACCAACAGTGGATTAAGTTATCCTTCTCCCCATATCCTCACCAGCATTTGTTTGTTGATTTCAATATGCAAGCCATTCTAATGGGGGTGTGGTGAAACCTCATTGTGGTTTTGATTTGCATTTCCTAATGGCTAGCAATCCTGAGTACTTTTTCATGTGTCTGCTGGCCATCTGAATTTCATCTCTTGAAAAATGTCTGTTCAGTTCTTTTGTCCATTTCTTAATTGGATTGTTTGTTTTGTTGTTATTGAGTTCCTTGAGCTGTTTATAGATTCTGGAAGTTAATCCTTAATCAGTTGCATTGTTTGCAAATATTTTCTTCCATTCTGTTGGTTGCTTCTTCACTTTGGTGAGTGCTTCTATTGCAGTGCAGAAGCTTCTCAGTTTGATGGAGTCCACTTGTTATTTTTGGCTTTGATTGCCTGTGCTTCTGGGATCTTTTCCAAGAAGTCTTTCCCTATGTCAATGTCTTGTAGGGTTTCCCCAGTGCTCCCTAGTAATTTTATGGTTTCACATTGTAGATATAGGTCTTTAATTCATTTTGAGTGAATTTTTGTGTAAAGTATGAGATAGGGGTCTTGTTTCATACTAATGTATATGGAGATACAGTTTTCCCAGCACCATTTGTTGAAGATACTGTCTTGGCTCCAGGAATTTATTTTTTCTCCTTTGTCAAAGATAAGTTGGTTGTAGATGTCTGAATTTATTTCTAGGCTTCTATTCTGCTCTATTGGTCTAAATATCTGTTTTTTGTGCCAGTACAAGGTTGTTTTGATTATAACTGCCCTGTAGTGTGTCGTGAGGTCTGATATTGTGATGCCCCCAGCTTTGTTTTTGTTGTGTAAGATTGCTTTAGCTATTCAGGATCTCTTGTGTTTCCATATTGTGGGGAGCAACTGGGAGCAACTCGGACTAGACTAAGTTACTGGAATTAAGACTTATTCTATGCATCTGCTCTCCCACAATATGGCGCAGGGAGAGGAGGAAACAGCTTCTACACAGCTGCCTCCAGTTCAACCAATAAACAGCAGGACCTGCTCCTGATTGGAGGAGAGCAGCGTACTCGGCGTGTGGGTAGCAGAGTTGGGATTGGTGGAAGAGGACTATAAAGGAGGAGAGAGACAACATGCACCGGGAACATCTATCTGAAGGAACACCTGTGCAGCCCCCGAGAGAGCCGGCCGGCAGTGTGCCGCTCCCCAGCGGAAGTGGGGAAAGTGGCAGGGGGAACCGTCCTTCCACGGAGGTGGAAGGACGGTAGCCAACCCGGGAAGAACCAGCAGCAAACCCGGGGAGGGCCGAGCAGACAAAAGAACAGCGCAGGGTCCTGTGTCGTTCCTCCACGAAGAGGGGGAGCGACACATATGAATTTTAGCATCATTTTTTCTAGATCTGAGAAGAGTGTTGTTGGTATTTGTATTAGTATTGCATAGAATTTATCAATTGCATTCAGTAGTATGGACATTTTGAAGATGTTAATTCTTCCAATCCATGAACATGGAAGATATTTCCACTTTTTCATGTCTTCTTCTATACTTAGTGAAATAAGCCAGTCATAAAATGACAAATGTGGTAACAAATAGAGTAACCAAAATGTAATATATAGGAGCAAAACTGACACTTTTGAGATGCGATAATTTTGAACACCCCTAGTCTTGAATGAAATTCTACATATGTGATATCTATCTATTTTATCTTTAGGTATGAGAGAACTTCTCAACTTCGTGGAAAATGTAATTAAAACATGTTTATTTTGGTCCAAAGAAATTAAATCTATGAATAGTTTTTCATAATATACATTTTCTATCATATTTTTTGAAAATGCTTGTATACATTGAATTTCGAACTTTTCGTACCAAAATAAACCAATCTTTTACTTATATTTTCCATGAACTCTTTGCAATTCCTCTATTTGCATATTTATGTTTATGTATTATTTGCATCCACATGTGTGTACATGTAAACAAAGGCTCATTTGATAAAACTCCTGTCTAAGAAGCTCTACGATTATGACTTCTATGATGATGAGACACACATATTGAAGAAGATATAGAACATAATCTGTATTAGAATTGCTCATGATTATTCCCAAAACATGCTGATACCATAGCACTACAAAAAGAAAAAGAAAAGCAAACAGAAAAGAGTCTGGGTACTTTTTTGAATTGTTTATAAAACAAAGCTCTTAGTAGTAGTAGTTAGTTTTTCTGAATAAGTACTGGAATAGGAAAATCTCTTCTGCATTATACCTTTTCAGTTGAAATCCTCTTCAGAATTTCGTACAGATTGCAAAAATCAAGTGAATGTATCCACTATTGTGACTGAGTTCAAAGATCACCACATGCTTTTGAGATTAAAACTTCACTCTTCACACACAGTCATTATCCCAAAAGCTGTAGTTAGATAGTGTTGAAAGAAAAGGCAACTTACCTTTAGTTCCAAGAGATGTGAAATAGACCCACATGGTGTCGCTCAATTCATCCTCCCTGTTACTTATCCCTCTTCAAGGCAATTCATAACACTTTGCTTGAGTCTCAGACCAAGATTTTCATAGCTTTTCAATCACTTAAGGGGCTTTTCAAAACCAGTAGTTAACATTTTTCCAGACCAACTAAAGAGGAATTTCTGGTGGTATACCTAAGGCATTAGTAATTTTTGCCCAAAAATAGTGATGGTGCATCATTATGATGAAATAACATCCACTTTAACAATGTATCTTTGACACTGTAATATACCAATATATAATATTAAATGAAAAACTAAATTCTGGGCAGTGATAATACAAGAAACATACATATATATGTATGTTTATGTCTAGAAGCACAAGCACAAAATTTACATACATGGTATGAACTGAGAGGCATTGTGATTTTTTTTCTATTTTGTACTTACACCTAGTCTCCAGTTTTTCTACACTGAAGCTCTATTGTTTTTGTCAATATTTAAAAGAAAGGCAAAGGCATTGGTAGGAGCATTTCATACTGCAGCCTCCTATTTCTCTGGATGGGTCCAGGAATTTGTCAGCTCAAAGTTGAAGTTCATTGCTCTGCAATGACTTTATCTATTACAGTAATCATTATCCACATGTGAATATTAAGCAACTGAAAAATGTATAAATTTAATTGAGATGCATTATAAATTCAAAATGCGTCACATTGTGAAGACTTAATATGAAAAATGAATACAAAATATTTTAGTAGTACTTTTTATATTGATTACATGCTGAAATGATAATAATTTGGATATATTGGTTTAAATAGAATATGCTGTTAAATGAATTTCTCTTGTGTAATTATATTTTATTAATGTAGCTCCTAGAAAGTTTAAATTATATATGTAGCTCACATTTATAAGTTATCTAATATTTCTATTCAGTGCTGATTCAGAAAGCCCTATGCAAATATTCTTCCAATCTGTTAACTCACAGAGGACTTATCTCTCAGCTATTATTCCACTATTCTTTTTAATGAGTTTCAAAGTTCTAGATGCTCAAGCCATCCGTTACTACTTTAGTGAACATTCGGCTAAACTAAATTAGCTATCATAAACATCTGCAATCTTTTCTCTAGGGAACTTCTTTTCTCCTATTCTGTAAGTGAAATGCAAATCCCCCAAATAATGGGGTAATTATTTACTTCCTCATTTGTGGTCATTAGAATTTCACTGTATACTTGTCACATTTGAGCATTATATACACCAATAACTTGCAAATAAATTATTTCAGGAGAAACCCTCATTCCAAAAGTTTTAACTAAAATACAGGGGTTTAAACACTGGCAGAATAAAAGAAGAAAATATGGCCTTCTTTATTTTGGTAAATGTTGATAGCTTTATGTATTTGAGAGAAACATGATAATTTGTGATTAACTACATTTGTTTGCATTTTCCACTTTATTTGCCTTTGATTTCTTCTGTTTCTTTCATTTTATTCATGTTTGCAGAGGATAAGGATAATATAAATGGTTTGAAATTGTACTTTACATGGTGAGCCTGAAAAATTGTGTTAGCCTTCCTCTGTGAAAAGGGGTTTCTCTCTCAGCCAGTCTCTTTTCATTTTATAAGAAAATCCAAAGGAAAACATTGTAAATTCTGTAATAATCCTTTTCACTCTCTTTTTATGCTCTTCCTTTTGGGACATATGTTTTATTGATCTATGTGAACTATGTCTGTAATCTTCTGTATTCTTCATTTCTACTTTCTTTCAGAAAACCAATTTTCCCAACTAATATGTAAAATGTTCGAAGTTTTTTATATGTGCATATATATGTGTATATATTATGAAATATGTACAAGGGAACTTCAAAACCTTCATGCATCATTACAATTTAAAGATAAGCTTATTGTGGCACAATTTTGAGATTCATGTATCTTTTTAAAGATTTATTTATTTATTTGAAATGCAGAGCTACAGAGAAGCAGAGGTAGAGAGAGACAAAGAGAGAGAGAGAGAGAGATGAAGAGAGAGAGAGAGGTCTTCATCCTCTGGTTCACTCCCCAGATGGCTGCGAGTACTGGAGCTGAACTGAAGCCAGGATCCAGGATCTCCTTCCAGGTCTCTCACACACGTGCTGGGGCCCAAGGACTTGGGCCATTGTCTACTGTCTTCTCAGGCCACTGCAGAGAGCTAGGTTGGAAGTAGAGCAGCTGGGACTCGAACTGGTGCCCAAATGGTGTACTGGCACTACAGGCAGTGGCTTTACCTATTACGCCACAGCACAGGCTCCGCATAGTTTTTAAATTCACATTTTCCATGAAATTTTGTATGACTCCTTGAACAGACAGATGCTTACAGACTCCATACGCACATGTATAAACACATATATACATGAAAAAAAAACTCATGTACACATAAGATTTATTTTAAAATTAGACTTCTATATAAAGTTATTTATTTCAAAGAATAAATGCACGCAACTACAGCAAATCTAAATCAGTAGGGTAGGATGTCAGGATGGAAACTCAGATAAGATTTCTGTACTACAGTAAACTTCAATTTTAATTTTTAAGGCCACTGATTGGATGAGGCGCATCCATATTACCATCCTTAATCTCCTTTCTTCGAAGGAATTTTATTGTAAACACTAATCATGTCCTCAAAATACCTTCACAGCAATATTAAGACACCTGTTTTACCAAACATGCTGTTCCTTAGCCCAGGCATGTAGAAACGTAAACTTTAGCTTCTGTATTTAAATATATTCATATTTATCTGAATGAGTTGACATAATAAGAAAGATTTATAATATACTGAATATATTCTGAAGTGATTGACAGCATTACATAATGAATTGAGAAGATATTTCAAATTGTATCTGGATCTCTTTATATGGTGTTGTACAGATGCACATTGACTTAGGTATAAAAATCTCAATAAACTTATTGTAAGTTGAAAATATCATAAGTTAAAATGCATTCAAATTCAAAATATGGTTTCTACTGGAATGCATATTGTATTCACATAATCATAAAATTGAAAAATTAAATCAGACACCATAAAACAAAATCATTGGGAAGTGTGTGTGTGTGTGTGTGTGTGTGGAGAGAGGGAGAAAGAGAATAAAAATGAAGTCTTTCAGAAAATCAGTGGAGCACAGAATCACTAATATGCTGCCACCTTTACAAGAATATGGAATTCAGTGTTCCCATTTTTAAAATCATGGTGCCATTATGCTAAAATTAAAATCAGTCATGATTCATAGGCATTTTAGCAAATTAATATAAATTTCTAGAAATTAGTACATTAGATACAATGCAATTATGTCATTTAGCAATATTTTATTATAATAAGCTGACTTTAAAATTCAGTTTATCTATTTAATATACCTTTATTATAGCTGGTCAAAATCACACATTTTTGGTAATTCATCAGTCAGGAAGTATAGAATAAAGACAGTATCTAAGGAAGATGTGACTTGAAATATTCCATAATGCAGACAGTAAATATAATCTGGATGAGGACACCCTAACAGCTTGTGGAAAATTCATAAAGTGTGAATACAGCTCATTGAGTCTAAACGTTCTAGTTTCTCATTATGTGCTACTTCATTTAAACATTGTGATTATACAGTGTAGTACGCACCAAACTACAGAAGGGCTGTAATTTATTTACTATTCAGAAGATCTCACTATATTGAACCATCAATTCTTCATGTATTTTAGTTTACCTCCTTTCAATATATTTAAGGCATTTGCTTTCCAACTTTAAAAGTGCTCCTCTCCTATATTTGACTATTTCTACTCATTTTGCTTTATGTCTTGCATATCATTTACATGTTTTTTTAAAGATTTATTCACTTTTTAGAAAAGCAGATTTACACAGAGAAAAAGAGAGAGGGAAAGAGGGATAGAGGGAGAATAGGAAAGAGGGAGAAAGGGAGGGAAAGAGAGAGAGAGAAATCTTCCATTTGCTGGTTCACTCCCCAAATGGCCACAACTTGGGTGGCAGGCTATCATCAGGGAGCTGGATCAGAAGTTGAATAGCTGGACCTTGAACCAGTGCCCATGTTGGATGCCAGCATCACAGGTGTCATCTTTATGTGCTTTGCTATAATATCAGCCCAGTCATTCAAGTTTGGCTTTACTTAAGTTGAATTTTGCAGTAATGAATAAGTTAAATTTAGGTCTGAATAGTTATGTAATTTTATTCACAGAAACATTAAATTCCTTACATCCTTTCTAATGCCTGTTAGAATACATCATAAAATTCTTTTCATTAATGTCAATTGCACAAAAACTGAGTAAATACAGTGAAAGGAAAATATAATGAACTAATTGGTATGCAAATCATTAGAAAAATGAAGCTAAAGATATAAAAGTGGAATAGTTTTATAACTCTTTTAAAGAAAAATTTCATATTATACACAATCATCCACAATCCCGTGTACTTTCTCTATCGCCATGAAAATGGAGTATTATTAGATTTTTAAATTTTGGGACACTGTACATATCTCTTGCCTATCTCTTTGGTGTGTAATCTGTTGAGCAATAAATGTTTCTTTTTTATTGATTAAGTTGTGATGCCATTGTAGAATTGCTGATTAAGAAGGGCTAAAGAAAAGTGCTTGTTACTATGCAGTTAAGTCTGATAATGACTGTGAGGTCACCGCTTTCTTAATCTATTTTGAAATTTAAGAAATTTAATGTAAAAAATGGAGAAACATTTTTTACTTGATTGTGATCAATGTAATGTATAATTCTTTGCATGTAATAAATATTCAATCACTGGTAGCTAAAACAATACATTTAGAAATTGTACGCTTCTACTATTGATTGTTTGCATAATTATGGTGCATATATGCATAGATGTCCTTTTTTAATTACCTAACAAATCATCACCTCTGTGAGTGCTTTATATGTATTGTATTAGTATCCATAACAGAGAAGAATATTTCTCCTCAATATTGATAAAGTAACTGATGTTTCAAGATGTTTACCAGCTATGAACCTTTCAAATAAAAGTCAGACTTTTCAGACAAGAATGAATGTGTTTATTTCTCTGCAATGAGACATCTTCCTCTACAATTTATTCAAATATTGTCATGGTTTTAAAGATCGATAAATCCAAGGCTTTTTATTATTTTTAAATGCAACAAACTCAATGACTATTCTCTAGAAGCTCACTCACTCTCTCTCTCTCTCTTTCTCTCTCTTTCTCTCTCTTCCTCTGATTCTTTCCTTTTCTCCCTTTAAGTCTAATCAACTTATAGCATACAGTGATGGACAAAAGTGGATTATGGACACAGATTTGGGTCAGAATAATATGATCTTGGGCATATCACACAATACTAAATCTTATTTTTCATCAGTTGGTAACAATGACTCCCATCTTGCATTGACATTATGAAGCTAAAGTGTATAACATTGATAAAGCATCACACGTGGTTCACATTAAATTTCAAAATTTGGTTGAATTGCATTACACATTTATTTTTGAGATAGTGGTCATAAAATGATGGATTTCTAAAGTTCTGCCACTGAAGTTTCTTTTCCCTCTACATTTTATTTTGTAAACGTGACTCACATTCATGTTTGGAAATATTATGCTATGTTTGCCCATAATTATTATATTTTTATGTTTCAAATACATTTATTTGTTCCTCTTTGATTACTTGTTCCCTTAATATGTGCCCAGTTTTCTCTATTTTTCATCAACTCTATTCTGTTCTCAAAATATCATCCTAACACATACATTTTATTTTAACATATGGACTCCAAAATGGTCAGTGACTACCAATGGCTATCCAAAAAGCAAAAATAATCATTTTTTAATTTATTTGAAAATCCCTTTTAATCCTGTTGTAATTTATCATAACATGTGCCTCTGCTGCAGAGAACCTGAACTATTTGTTATTTAACAAAACATTTTGCTCAAATAGTTGATTTTCTAGTATTTTGTAATTAGAAAAGAAAATCAATTCTTCTTGAAATTAAATCCATTCTTCAAAACTAAATTAAATACTATAATTAAAGTTCTTAGAAGTACTTCTAATGAGAATGCTATGTATCTTAATATTTTTCCTAGGTACTATATATTTTGTTGATGACTTTTCTAGAAAGTTATCTTCATTTTCTTATTTCATACATCATAAATATACAGATACCCATGCGAACTATTTGTTCCCACATTATCTATTAATTTGCTGTAATTAAATATCCTATGCTCTGTTTACCTTTAAAATCATCACCTGCAATTTTGTATTCTATTGATTTGAAATTTAATGAGCCAACTTGGAAAATCACAAAAATGTCCAACAGTAAAATGTATTCAACAACATTTATTGTTGTTTAAAGATTCAATTTGGTTTTCTTCTTTTTGAATCTCATATCTGAGAGTCATTAAATTAAATCAATACCATTCTTATACAGTCATGATCATCTAATTATATTTTCTATAATTATGAATTATTTTTCTAAAAGAAAGACACAAAGCTCACAATTTTGATGAACTGGGGAAGAATATATTATCTCTCTTTCTTTCTAGCTAAAATACGCACGTCTTCAGATCAGTGATAATCAACTTAGAGAGTTCTAGAATGATTTTGTGAGCCATTCAGTGACCTTAGGAATCTGTAAAACAAGAAAAAAAAAACATAAATGAATGAGGGTGCCATGCAATATTATATGATATACAGCAAATTTTGTCAGTGCTGTGAAAACAGGCTTGCTTTGAAAGTTCCTTTCAGACTAGAATTCTAGTGAGGCTTACAATGGAAAGCGAAAATAGTTATATTAATGAGATTCAGAATCCGCTACTTTATCTCAAAACACTGCCAAACTAAATGCAAGGTAAACAAAGATAAAGTGACATGCCTAAAAAAATAAAGCACCATCTAGAAACAGAGAATAAAGCAGAAAAAGCATTTGCAATCATCACATTTCAAACGCAATTGGAGCAATCTGAAATATAGTCCCTATAAAGGATAAAGCAATTACTGAACGCAGCCCAGGAGAAGGTGGAGAGTAGGAGGTCCAGAGCTCTCTAGAGCACTTATTATCATAGGAAAGCTCTGTAAGTACTTTTTATATGAAGCCACTGACTTAGTTGTCAATCTAGCCATACAAATGTGCAGCAATTTGAAAGCGAGCACAGAAAGTCAAAGACAAAAATTCTCCCCCATGGGTATTATCAAATACCACAAAGTATTTAAGACTTGAAAGTTATTCCATTTGCATGCTTCTGTGAATAAGAAATGAGTACTCCAAAAAGAGAAAAGCAATCTTATTTACTGTGAGAGGCAGAGAATGCGCGCTCCCTCTGCTTCACACATTACTGCCTTTCCATGTGCTGCAGATGTCTCAGTTATATCTTAGTAGTATGTTTAAAGAAAAACTAGGCAGAATATAGACAAACATTTAGCTACTTTTCTTTTGTCCAGAGCTCATATTTCCAAATAGGTGTCTTTTATCCAGGTATTATTTCAAATAATTGATTTACTGCACAAAGAATTTGGAATCAGCATAGAAACACACATCTGTAGATGTTAAATGCATTTTAAAGATATATAGCTTTGTCCCTAAAATTTGCTTAAGAAATAAAATTTTATATTTTGAATTTTCACTAATTCTCTGAACAAATTAATAGAAGAGAATGGCATTTACATAATGTCAGCATTTGGAAAGCTTGCTTTTAGTTTTTAGTACTCTTGCTGAAAAAATTTAATTTTTATATTAGTTTGATTTAAATTTTTCATATTTGATTGAATAGTAGAAAGATAGAAGAGCACTCACATCCACAAATTCACTCCCCAAGGTTGCAACTAGGTTATGGAGAAGTTGTGATTTCAATTCAGGTCTCCCACTTGTGTTGCTAGAACCTATTTATTTATTTATTTTTGTGTATGTGTATATATATATATTATTTTAACTTTAATAAATACAAATTTGCAAAGTACAACTTTTGGATTATAGTGGCTTTTTCCCCCCATAATCACCCTCCCACCTGCAACTATCACATCTCCCACTCCCTCTCCCATCCCATTCTTCATCAAGATTCATTTTCAATGATCTTTATATACAGAAGATAAACTAAGTATATACTAAGTAAAGATTTCAACAGTTTGCACCCACACAGAAACATGAAGTATAAAGTACTCTTTGAGTACTAGTTATACCGTTAATTCACATAGTACAACACATTAAGGACAGAGATCCTACATGGGGAATAGTCGCACAGTGACTCCTGTTGTTGATTTAACAATTGACACTCTTATTTATGATGTCAGTAATCACCCGAGGCTCTTGTCATGAGCTGCCAAGGCTATGGAAGACTCTTGAGATTGCCAGCTCCGATCTTATTTAGACAAGGCCATGGTCAAAGTGGAAGTTCTGTCCTCTCTTCAGAGAAAGGAACCTCCTTCTTTGATGGCCCAGAACCGATTTATTGAAACCATCACCATTGCCTCTCAGAGTGTCAATCAGGAGGAAGCTGGACTCATGAGTCAGAGTTCAAGCCCGAAATTGGACCTAGATACTCTGATATAGGATGTGGTCATCTTAACTCCAAGGCTAAATGCCCATTCCCTTAAAAAATATTTTCCTTATTTGACTGTCAGGCAAAAGCTAAACATGGACAATGCCCTTATATTGAGAAGTCTGTTGGAAAATTAATAGATTATAATCTTGTATATGGACCTTGTGTCAACAATACTCTCATTAAAGTGAACAATGAAACAGGAAAGTTAATATGCATGTCGTCTTTAAGACAAAATGGTAAAACATTGTCAACAACAATGGATATCTAAGAATTTTGCTTCAATATATTAGAATGACACCTCAGAAAGGGTAGCTTATTTGCATAGCAAAATAAAGCAATTTAAAAATTCTGAAGACTTAGAGTAGCCCAGTATATATTGTTTATTTTGAAAGAGATCAAATATTTCAGTATAGAAGCTTACAGAATCTCTCAAAACTCACATTGTTAACATCATAGTTGATTCTTCCTGTCTCAGTGTATTCTTAATTACAACCAATGCATGAAACCCACATTTTGTAGTATTAATATCCCTGTTTTTAAGAAAAATAGTATAAATTTGTATGTAAATGATATCTATCTCTAAAGTGAGTATCACAGAAATATTTAAAAATGATAAATCTTAAAATTTTAAAATTAGGAGCCAGTACGGTTATGCACTAGGCTAAGCTTCTGCCTGCAGTGCCGGCATCCCACATAGGTGTCAGTTCATGTCCTGGCTGCTACTCGTCTTATCCTGCTCTCTGCCTATGGCCTGGGAAAGCAGTGGAAGATGACCCAAATCCTTGGGCCCCTGTTACGCATGTGGGAGATCCGGAAAAAGCTCCTGACTCCTGACTTCAGATTGACCCAGCTCCGGCCACAGTGGTCCTCAGGGAAGTTAGCCAGCGGATAAAAGACCTCTCTCTCTATTTCTCCCTTTCTCTGTCTGTGACTGAACTCTCAAATGAATAAATAAACTTGTTAAAAGAATTACACCAAATAAAAACATGCTAAGGTACAATAACTTCAAATTCAGTGATTTTTGTAATCTTTTTTATCTTTAGAAAGATTTTGAGGATTTGTCATTAACAATCCTACTTTTATATATTTTACACGTTTAAATTTCAAGAAAATATATTTAATTATTTTTTTGAAATGGTATGAGTGAAGTAACCTATTTTTTCTATAATTTGAGCCCTTTTGTCATTTAATTTATGTATATGTATAGACACAAGATGTGAAAAATAACGTTAACAACAATAACTTCTGCATGGTTAAAGATGTTTTTGTTCTACTTTTTTTGATATCTTTGATATGTGTGTTGTATATAACAAGTAATACAATTACAAATGTCTTAATTAATAAAAATTTTATTTAAATAAAGAATATGCTAAACGACTTATGAGAGGATATCAGAATTTTTAAAGATATTTTAAGGATATTAATCTATTTAATTCATTAATATTTTACTTTTCATATATATTAATAGTGTTAAAGATCTCAATCTACTATCAAATTTCACTTAAAATTAAAGTTATATGATAGGCAGTAAAACAAAATAAATTGAATTCCTAAACATGAAATCATCTAATAATATTTCATCTTTTTTACTTTTTTATTTATATAAAAGGAAAATGTCTTGTATTTCATATATGCAGTTTTAAGAACATAATGACAGATCCCACCCCATCCTCCCTCTCTCTCTCCTTTTCTCCCACTCTCCCTCATGCTTCTTTTCTTATTTTTCTTTTAGTTTTTACAGCGACCTACTTTCAATTTTCTTTATAATCACATGCTTTACCCTTCATTAAATAAAAAAGTCAACAAGAAGTAAGTAGAAAATCCACTGTTCCTCAAGAGTGTTGACAAGGGCAATAAGTCAAAACAGATTTTGGAATGAAGTCAATATACTAAATAATTATAGGTATAGTTATCTATTAACATCAATATAAATTTCTGCTATTTACATTAATTTTTGATTGAGCCATAACAATTGGTCATATTTATTGGATACTATGTGTTTTGACTCACATATAAATGGGTTTCAAAAGGTCCATAGAAAATGTACATTTTCTTTCTTTTTAAAAAGGTTTATTTTATTTATCAAAAGACAGAGTTATACAGAGAGGTAGAGCCAGGGAGAGAGAGAGTGATCTTCCATCCGCTGGTTCACTCCCCAAAGGACACCAATTACCAGAGCTGAGCTGATTCGAAGCCAGGAGCCAGGAGCTTCTTCTGGGTCTCCAACACAGGTGCAGAGGCCCAAGGATTTCAGCCATCTTTCTGCTGCTTTAAGAGGCCATAGCAGAGAGCTGGATTGGAAGTGCAGCAGCTGGGACTTGACCGGCATCCATATGGGATGCCAGTGCTGCAGGCTGGGGCCTTAACCTGCTATGGCACAGCCCCACCCCCCAACATTGTCTTTCAATTCCATTTTCCATGAATTTTTAGAAGTCCTTTTGTATACATCATATAAGTATCACATCAGAATAATTACCAAACCCATCACTTTAAATAATTTTCATTTCTTTATTATGGTTTAAGGATTTTTAAGGTTTACATATGAGTGAGATCATGTTTTTTGTCTATCTGTAATTGGCTTATTTCAGTGAACTTAGCATTCTCTTAGTGTGTTGAATGTGCTATAAATGACAGGATTTCGTGATTTATACTGCTGAACAGTATTCCACTGTATGTGTGAATATTCTTAATTAAAATGATTCTAAATGACTTGTTACAGATCTCAGACCATGCATCTATATTTTCATGTTAACAGTCAGCATAAGTCCATTTCATAATACTTAAATTGTATTTTTATATATTTATAATTTTTTATTTAAGGTATACACATTTCATGTAGTTCGTTCATATAGATTTAGGAACAGATTGATACTTCCCATCGTAACCTCTTTCCCACCCATGCTCCCACCCTTCCTCTTCCTTCCTCTTTTTTTCCATCTCTTAATTTTTATAATGATCTATTTTCTGTTTACCTGATACTCATAAGATTAACCCTACACTAAGTAAAAATTTCAACAAATAGTAAGAAGAAAAAAAATCATTGTTCGTTAGAGACAAGGTCTGTAAACAATCATCAAATCTCAAAATGTCTATTTTACTCCAATACATTATATTTCATGTACTGTTTTAGTTATCTTGAATCAGGGAAAAGTATTATATCTGTCTATTTGGGACTGGTTTGTTTCACAAAATATAATGGTTTCTAATTTTGTGCATCTGGTTGCAAAAGACAGGATTTCATTTTTGTTTTTAAAGCCAAGTAATGCTCCATAGTGTATATATGCACCATCATTTCTTTATCCAGTCAACAGTTGATGGTTGGGTTGATTCCACATCTTAGAAACTGTGAATTGAGCTGCAATAAACCTGGGGGAACAGATAACTCTTTCACATGCTAATTTCATTTCCCTAGGGTAAATTCCCAGAGGTGAGATTGCTGGGTCATTTAGGATATCTATTTTCAGATTTCTGAGGTATTTTTATATTGTTTTCCTCAATGGCTGTACCAGTTTACATTCCTGCCAATAGTGGATTAGGGTACTTTTCCACATACATCCTCACCAGCATTTATTGTTTGTTGATTTCTGTATGAGCCTCATTCTAATTGAGGTGAAGTAAAACCTCATTGTGGCTTTGACTTGCATTTCCCTGATGGTGGGTGACTTATCATTTTTCCATATCTGTTGGCCCTTTGAAATTCCTCTTTTGAAAGATGCCTGTTCAAGTCCTTTGCCCATTTCTTAACTGGATTGCTTATTTGTTTTGTGTTTTTCATCTTAGGGATCTTTAACTTCATTGGTTAAATTTATTTCAAGATATTTAATTTTTTGTAGCTATTGTGAATGAGATTGATCTTAGACATTCTTTGTCAGCCATGGCATTGTCGGCATACACAAAGGCTATTGATTTTTGTGTCTTAATTTCATATACTGACACTATAACAAACTCTTTTTTTTAAAGATTTATTTATTTATTTATTTGAGAGGTAGAGTTACAGACAGTGAGAAGAAGAGACAGAGAGAAAGGTCTTCCTTCCATTGGTTTACTCCCCAAATAGCCGCAACAGTCGGAGCTGTGCTGATCGGAAGCCAGGAACCAGATGCTTCTTCCTGGTCTCCCATGCAGGTTCAGGGGCCCAGGAACTTGAGCCATCTTCTTTTTTTTTGAGAGGCAGAGTGGACAGTGAGAGAGAGAGAGACAGAGAGAAAGGTCTTCCTTTTGCCGTTGGTTCACCCTCCAATGGCCGCCGCGGCCAGCGCGCTGCGGCCGGCGCATTGCACTGATCTGAAGCCAGGAGCCAGGTGCTTCTCCTAGTCTTTGGGCCATCTTTTACCACTTTTTCCAGGCCACAGCAGAGAGCTGGACTGGAAGAGGAGCAGCTGGGACTGGAACCAGCGACCGTATGGGATGCCAGTACCACAGGCGGAGGATTAACCTACTGTGGCACAGCACTGGCCCCTATACCAGCCTCTTTTATAAGCTCCAATCATCTTAGTGGAGTCTTTTGGTTACTCTATATATAGAACAATATCATCTGCAAATAGGGATAATTTGACTCCCTTCTTTCCAGTTTGTATCCCTTTGATTTCTTTTTCTTGCTTAATGGCTCTGTGTAATAGCAAAGGTGAAAGTAGTTATCCTTGCTGATTCCAGCTATATGGTTATAATATATATTACATCAATATTTACTTTTACATTTCATCTAAAATTAAAATTATGCAATATACAGCAAATAAAAATCTAATTCTATTTACAAACACCAAAGCACCAAATAATATTCTAAAATTGAATTGTAATGAGATCAGTACAATAATATATTTTATCAATTTGTCTATTGAAGGATATTTAGGTTGACTTCAAATCTTAACTAGTGGACAGTGGTAAAATGAACATGTGTGTGCAGATGTCTTGTATACGGATTTCACTCTACTTGACCATATGCTCAGTAGTTGGATCGCTGAATTGCAAAGGAGCTCTGTTTTTAAATTTCTGAGGAATCTTCATGCTGTTTTCTAAAAAGGCTGTACTAATTTACATCCCCACTGACAATCTTTAGTAATCCTCATTTCTCCACATGCAGTCCAGTGTTTGTTACTTCTTGTCTTTGACAGTAGGCATTCTAACTGGGAAGAGGTGATATCTCATTGTTTTGGTTTTCATTTTCCTCATTGTTAATGATGTTGAGATTTTTTTTTTTTTACATATATCAGTGGGCCATTTGCATGCCTTCCTTTGAGAAATACCTATTTTGATTTTAAACCCAATTTTAATTTGAATGTTTGGGATTTTACTAGTGAGTTGATTGTTTTATAAATTCTGGACATTAACCCCTTGTCAAATTCATAATTTTTAAATATTTTCTTCCATTCTGTAGGTTGTCTCTTCATTTTGTCAATAGTTTTCTTTGCTGTGCAGCTTTTACTTTGATGTAGCCCATTTATCTGTGCATATGTTGCCATGGCATTTTTGAAATTATATATAAAAATTCTTGCCAGATCAATGTCATGTAGCATTTCCTACATGGTTTATTCTTGCAGTTTCATAGTTTGGGGTATTATTTGGAAGTTTTTAATTTATTATGAGAAAAAATTTCTGAGAGTTGGGATCAGGCCTGTTTTCTTCCTTCATGTAGGTACCCAGATTTCCTGGCACATTTAATAAAGAGATGACTCTTTCACTAGTGAGTGCTCTTGCCACTTTGACAAAATTCAGTCGTTATAGATTTGTTTTTGAGTTCTCTATTCTGTTTATTTTGTGTGGTTTTTTTTTGAAACATCATGTTATTTTTGTTTAATATAGTTTTTATGTAGTATGTTATGAGGTAGGGTAGTGTGATGACTGCAACTTTGTTCTTTTTACTAAAGTTTCTTTGCTAATTTTGCATCTTTTGCAGCCTCATATGAATTTTAGAATTCATTTTTCATTTTTGGAGATGAGTGATGTTGGACATCATGCATTACACTGAATATATAGATTGCTCTGGATTGTACAGCCAATTTAATAATCTTTATTCTTTAAATCCATGAGCACAAGGTTATATTTCTGTTTATTTGTATCTTCTTTGATTTGGTTCATGAATGTTTTATAGTTTTTACAATAGAGATCTTTTACATGCATTGTTAAATCAATTCCTAATTGTTTTTGTTTGGACTTATTATGAATAAGATTATTTCATTAACTTCTTTTCAGATAATTTGCTGTCAGCATATTGAAATGCTACAGAATTTCTCTGTGATTATTTTGTATCCTGAAGATTTACTAAATTCATTTTAATAGTTTTCTGTTGAAGTCCTGATGGTTTTTCTATGTAAGATTATGTTTTCTGTAAACAGGGGGGATTTCACTTTCTACTTTGAAATTCAGTGTTCTTTATTTCTTTCTCTTTTGTGATTGCCTTAACTTAGGCCTCCAGTTCTGGATAATAGGGGGAAAGACTTCAAGTTTTCCACTTAGTGTGATGTTATCTGTGAGTTTGAATATATGACCTTTAATGTGTTGAGATATGTTCCCTCTTTAAGTGCTTTGTTGAAAGATTATATGATGAAGAAATAGTGGATTTTATCAAATTCTTTTTTCTGCATCTATTGAAATACTCATAGATATTTGTCTTTGATTCTGTGATGTGTCATAGGTAGTCTTGGATTTTGAATAGCAGCTACAAAGGAATACTGAAAAAAAAAGTTCTTATGAAATACATTAACAAACATAGCCTTAGGCCCAATTTTGACTAACTACACTTTAGAATAACTCTTGGAAACACCTGATACAATTCTAAATCCAATGATTTAAAAAGAATATGCTATATGAATTTTGACATAGATGGTGTGTATATTTCAAACAAAAATAACTGATGTAATGCCATAAAAAAGGAAAAGGAAAATTTAATTTAAAACACAAAGACAATATTTAGAATAGTAAATATGAGTATTATAATCCACATAGAGATAATGTTCAAGGGGCTAGTGCTGTAGCAAAATAGGTAAAGCTGCCACCTGTGGTGCCAACATCCATATGAGCAGTGGTTCCAGTCCAGGCTGCTCCACTTGTGATCCAGCTCTGTGCGTTGTATGGCCTGGGAATGCAGTGGAAGATGGCCCAAGTCCTTGGTCCCCTGTTCACCATGTGGGAGACCTGGAAGAAGCTCCTGGCTCCTGACTTTGGATTGCCCCAGCTCTGGCCATTGCAGCCATTTGGGGAGCAGACCAGTAGATGGAAGGTTTCTCTCTCTCTCTCTCTCTCTGTGCTTCTGCCTCTGCCTCTCTAAAATTCCTTTTCAAGTAAGTAAATAAGTCTTTCAAAAATATGTACATTATTGAAGCCCCGATATTCTAAATAACGTTATTGATAGAAAGCTGTTACAACACAATGGTGAATGATTTCATAAAAACATTTCTAAATCTGAGGCATTTAGAAGCAGTATCTCAAAATGCTTATCATATATATAAATGAAACAATTATTATTATTCTCATTTTAATAATAGGGATTTAATCTGAGACATAGAAGTTTTAAGTAATTTGTCCAGGTTCTCGCATCTATAAATTCCAGATTTTGATGAATGAGTTCTATCACTAATCACAAAATTACATGTTACCATTTTTGAAGAACAAAACAAAAATGTTTGGAAAGGCCAAAGGAATGTATTATAAATTTTCACTTATATTGTTATTAAATAATAAATTACATGAAGCAGATTTTTACTTTATTTTTAATCTAAATACTTAAGTTTTTAAAGTAATTGAAAGCCAATGTAATCCATAAACTGTACTTTGGAAATTTATATTTACTAAATAAAAAAATAAAGTCTATAATAAAAAAAAGTAGTTAAAGTGATGGGAAATAATTTTAGATTTGCTTGATTTTAATGCCCTACTAAAAAAAATAAAAGTTGGAAACTCTGTATTGATCATTAAAATGTTTATTTTGTTGCCATTATATTATTTTATTGGACAAGAAAATACAAGTTTGAAGCCAGAAGATATTAAAGTGTTGTCTCCAAGTTACAATGTGTGTGATCCTGAAAGTACAAACACTACTCTGTGATAATTCTTTTTCCTCTATCCCTTCTCTTTTTTGCTCTCATCTCACCATGATGAAAAAATTCAACCTGACTCATTTATTTACAGAAGACTTTGTTGCTAGTAGAGTGTTTAGCCATAATTCATTTTTAACACTTTTGTCAAAAATAGATAATGACATCATCCCAATTGTTATATGAGCAGATATTTGGAAAATCTCAACTTTCATGTAAACTATGCTTAGACTTTTAGCATTTTAACATTGTAGGTGTTGGTTCAATAATTCTTCAAATAGTGTGTATACCATTGGCAGAGCATACTTTTTGTAACCTTATGTTCATAATTGTAGGTAAACTGCATATCTGAAACAGCAAGAGATACAAGAGATATGCAGTAATAATCTATGCAATTATAAAATATTTTAAGGCATCATTCCAATTTGTGCTGGATGTTAAAATTATATATCCTCGCAAAATTGCCAAGCAATTAAGAATGATGGCAAGGCTAGCAATTGTGTATTAATCATTTCTAAAAACTTAGAAGTGGTATATTGATTTGCACTAAGAAAAAATTTGAAAGTACAACGCCAGAAGTAGCTGGTTGCCTAACTTTTGAAGCTATATAGCTGATTTAGTAGATGAGAAGGCAATAAATTTAACAGAACTTTTCATAAAACAGAGATGTGCATGGAACATCCAAAGTATTACCTAATAAATTGAACTACTGTAGGATTTATATGGCAGTTCTTCCTTTTATAATTTAATGGGCAAAGTTCTGACAAAAAACTTACAGGAATATATGTATCATCATCATATACTTCCTGGGAAAACAGTATGAGATATGCACTTTTGGAGAAAGTAACAGACTATAAAATTAAATATAAGTGTCAAATGACTTGGCTTATTTTAGTTAGAATTTTGTACTACAGTATTAATACGTATTATTATGAACTATTGCTGGTTAATGACTGTATTGCACTGTATTTCATGGTTTTAATAAGTGTTAAAAAGATTAAGGAGACGAAATTCAAGAGGAAGTATGTAACAAATCATCTTCTTTCTGAAATTTGATTTTGTTGTTAGTAGAGTAAACATTATACTGGAAAATGTATTTGAGAGACAATCATGAAAAGATGTATTTATGAATATTATGTAGTTTATACTGCCTCTAACCAAACCCTTCTTAACTGAAGATGTCACATTTTTTTCTTAACTAAGAGGCTGATTTCCAAATGAATGTTGTGTTTCTTTAAGTGTCAAATCTCACTTGTGTATTTAATGACCATTGTAGAAGCATGTTTTAGTATTTTTATATGATTTATAACTATGTAAACACAACATACACTCAATACAATAATGAATTTCCCTGGTGATGTGTATTGCCAGAAGAAAAGCAACTTTGTTGATCTTGATGAAATTTGGTTCTTTATGTAGTTGATACAATTTCCCTTAGTGTTCCCAATTTTTCTTTTTAAGCACTTGAGGAATACCCCTTTGAACATCCACCACATTCTTTTTATATGCATAATTTAAAAAATGGTTTTATAGTTAGATCCTTACTTTAAATTTGGGTGTGATTTTAAAGGTAGTTTCATACCATTTATTTAGAAATGATCATAAGAACTTTAAAGGTGGCAGAGGATTTTAGATTCCTATCATATCACACAACTAATACTGACATTACTCAACTGGCAACTTGTAATACATATTTCATGTTTTTATCTCACTTTAACTATATGATGTAAATGAAAATCATTTTTTTAAATTAATTTTTTGAGATACCTTTTTTATTTACATTATAGCCAAAATCATAATGCTCCACTTAATAGAATTCAACAGCAGGAAAAAAGGTGAGGGCTATCTAAACTATAAAGAAAATGTGTATAGACACACATTCACCTTTTTATTTTTACATTTTATTTGTTTATTTGCGATGTAGAGTTACAGACAGTGAGAAGAAGAGACAGAGAGAAAGGTCCTCCATCCGTGGGTTCACTCCCCAATTGGCCGCATGGGCCAAGCTGTACAGATCCTAAGCCAGGAGCCAGGTACTTCTTCCCAGTCTCCCACGCAGGTGTGGGGCCCAAGAGTTTGGGCAATTTTCTACTGCTTCCCCAGGCCACATCAGAGAGCTGGATTGGAAGAGGAGCAGCCGGGGCTAGAACTGGCCCCCAAATGGAATGCCAGAGGCTCATGCAGAGGATTAATTTACTAAACCACAGATGCCAGGCCCACACATTCACTCTTGAGCTACCAATGGAAAGGAATTTGTGGCTGATGACTTAAGTACAATGAATATATTTTAATGTAGATTAATATTGTTCCTAATTTTAAAATCCCTGAAATAAATACTTTAGTACATTTTAATAGAGAAATCAGACAATAAACATTGTTGAACTTAAATCATGCAGTTAAATTTGAATATTGCTTGAGTTACCACTTGATGGCAGTCATGTTGTTGGCATCAGAAGGGCAGTTTGCTTCTCTTCTAGTAACAGGGATTAAGATATTTAGAAATATAATTGAGATCTTAAGAAATTTAATCTTGTTATAGTACTAGTAATATTTATTAATGTCATTATCTTTTCATAGTTACATAAACATATACTATATGCATAATTTTAATGAAGCACAAAATTGAGAAAAATATATTTTTAAAGGTATTAGTTTTCAAAATCATTCCTTGGTAGAATTCAAACTTATTTCAATCTTACATAAAAACCTTTTTTGTTGTCATTAACATAGTGTTAATTCACCCTTGTTGCTATACCCCGCTTGCTCTTAAAATGGTTTGAAGTCTTTGGTATCTTTGATGATACATTTGTTTCCACATTTTGGCACTTAGGTACCTGAAAACTTTTCATATTTTTGGAATTCCTCAGATTTTGCTGACAATCTTTGTTTCTATACTTGCTTTTAGGTAGGAAGGCTTATTTGGGTGCACATCTTGATATGTGAATTAATTTTCTCATTTGATGCTATCATTTTTCTGGTCTGTTATATTTGAGAAGTATGCTATGATTTCATTTTGATTAATTGTTTCTTCTTATTCTTGATAAACAAAAGAGGATGAATAAAATTATACAAGTATTTTGCTTCTTTCTTTGTTTTACCTTTTACAAAATTCTTTCTCTTTATCATCCATGTAACCTACAATACACTTTCCAGCCATTCATTATGGAAGGTGTGGAAATGGTTCACATTAAAAGGTGTTTTACCATCCCCTATTTCACACAAAACTCAAAGTGTATATTTCTTCTCAGTTTACAGTATTTTTATTTTAATTTATTTTAAAATTTTTATTAATATGAAGAGAATATATTTCATGAATTCATAGATACAATTCTAAGAAAATAAACATACTTCAAGTTCCATTACTAATGATATTTTCCAGAATATGATTTTAATTTTGTTATTTTAACAATCGAGACTGTGTTTTCTAATCTCTTTAGAATTAATACAAAACACTTTTAATATAGCATGACATTTTCTCTCTACATAGAAATTTTCATCAAATTAATTCCTTAAATGATCAAGTTCATGCAGGGTACTATAACCTTTATATTGCTAAAATGAAAATTATCATACTAAGCATTTATTGCTCTCTTAGGGTTGATTTTGAGTTCATTTAAATTTGAGTTCAGCAGGTTTTTTTTTTTTTCTGTACATTGAAAATACACAAAGTTTTTTCATGATAAACTTTGGATACAAATGAATTGTTTGAGGCCGGCTCAGTAGTGCAGCAGGTTAAAGCCCAAGCCTGCAGCGCCAGCATCCCTTGTGGGCACTGGTTCGTGTCCTGGCTGCTCCTCTTCCCATCCAACTTACTGCTATGGCCTAGGAAAGCAGGAGATGGCCCAACTCCTTGGACCCCTGTACCCGTGTGGGAGACCTGGAATAAGCTCCTGGCTCCTGGCTTTGGATCAGCTCAGCTCTGGTTGTTGCGGTCATTTGGGGAGGGAACCAGTGGAATGGAAGCCCTCTCTCTCTCTGGCTCTACTTCTCTCTGTAATTCCTTTTTCAAATAAATAAAATAATTCTTTCGAAAATGAATTGTAAAAATAGATGTTGAGCTTCCAAAATATATTTATTTTCTGTGAAAGTTTCAATTTTAACCATAATATATTTTCTCTTTGATATTTAGAAATGTCAACCAAAAGTAGTAGTTGTGGGTTTTGATTGTTTAATATTAGACTCGATGTAATGGGAATCAAATCTGATGATCATACCAAATGCTATTATCGGTATAATTCCTGAACCTCGATATTTTAATAAAGCCTATGCTGGAAGATACATTTGTCAGAGAGTCTATACTGTATTTAAAAGCATATTTGGTTTGTAATAATCACATACACTAATGCTTAATTGGCATAACTCCCCAATTTTTAAGAGCACTTAGACACCTCACAGAGGTTTTACTAATATGATCCTCTAAAAATGTATTAATATTATATTAGTGCTTAAATACAATGTGTTTTAGATATTCTTGCAATAATCTCTTCCATTATTAGCAGTCTACTATGTACCTATGTCCTGGAGGTACCATCCATAACTTTTCAGGAGTAAGATAGGATACCCACCCTTATGAGACTCACAGTATATCAGCAAAGATAAGCAATAAAAAAGTTGGAAAATGCAGATAGCATGTGAACACTTAATAGATGCATTGCCTTAGTTTGGAAATAGGATTGGAAGATTTCCCCATGAGAAAACTATTACATATGCACATATATATCGTTTCACAGGTAATATGCACACAAATATGATTCAGTTTACAAAATATGAATGAACTCAGTTTCCTAGAGAGTGTTGAAGTATTGATTTATTTGCAAAGAAATATTTTCTGTGTTAAAATATTCTGAAAAATATGATACTGACTTTCAGCTTTATAATACATTTATTTAGGAACAAATTCTCATTTGCACGGTTATCCATTGTGGCAACATATGTGCACTTTTTTGCCCATTATTAATGACCTCTGAACCCAAGCTTGCTCTAAGAGTTAAGCAAAGTGTGGAGGAATAAGAGCTTTTAAGCTGAGTGGAAGACCCTTGATCCATGTGGTCATTACCTTATAGGAAATACCCAAACAGTGATTCACTATTGTGCTTCTGTGCTGAGAATTTAAATGAATGTTGAATATATTGCTCACTAGATTCTTTCCTAATTCAAATAGATGTTTCATATAATCAAATTTCAACTAGGGGTATTTGAATTCAATGTTTTTGATTTTATAGTATCTACATTTATGATCGTGTAATGTACTCTGTGGTGTTCTCCAACTTTAAATGTGAAACACTGTGGAAATGGGTTTTCAAATAACTTCTACCCATCTGGAGAGTTAAAATAAGGCAACCAATTTAATTACTCAAATATATTTAATCAAATATCTTACACCAAGATATAAAGCAAAAACAAAGAGGATGGGGAATTTAATATGAGTTTTTACTATGTTTTGCTAATTAAGAGCTAAAAGTAGCTTTATCTTCCTACTTTCTAAAACCACTTAACTTGCTTTTAAAGATTGATTTATTTGAAAAGCAAAGTTATAGAGGAGAGAGAAGAAAGAAAGCGTTCCATTCACTGGTTCACTTCCCAAATTCTTGCAAAATACAGGAAACTGGGACTCTATCCAAGTATCACACGTGGGTGGCAGGAGACCATGTACTTTCCCAGGAGCATGAGCAGAGAGCTGGATCAGAAGTGGAGCAGCCTGGACTTGAACCAGTTCTCATATGTGAACCAGTTCTCAATTGTCTGTTGTGTAGCTTAACTTACTACACAACAATGCTGGTTCAACCAATCTAATTTTTATAAGAACTTAATGAAATATATTTTATATTTTAACTTTTGTCAAGTAAGAAATACCTGATATTAAAACATTTCAAGAACTTCACCAGAAAATCCAATTCAAACTTTCATTTATATATTCTGCTTTGAATATTAGTTATCTGTTATATTTTATATGTAAGTTAACTAGACTAGATTTGAAAAAATACACTGTTGGATTGACGCCATTTGCTTCATTGTTCCTATACTTTCTATTAAATTAAAATCATTCACCATACAACTCTCCAGAAATATCTAAAAATGTAAACTAAAATTCCATGAATATTAGTGATCAATCTTCACCCAAGTCAACTAGAACTCTGTGAAATGAATGTAACAGAAAAATGAAGTAAAACTGATTGTAGATTGAGTTTATATATTCACCTATCTTGTAGGCGTAGAGGCAGCTTTATCCTACAGCTCAAAATCAGAAGAAATCCCAGCCCTCCCTTTGTCCAGTATCTTTTTACTTAGTTATTTCTACTCTACATGCAGATCTGAGCTCACAATTCAAGTCCATTGAGGAACAAGCCTGAAACCTAATAATACTGGGTTTGATAAAAATTCCTTTGATATATGTCCTCTAGAACAGATTGTTTCTTCACTGAATTTATCATTGCAAGTAGTAGTCATATAGTTATTGTTTTCAATTATTCTCTTGCCTGACATATGACAGACACTGAATTAATTAACATTTTTTAGTACATGCATTGACAATGGACTTAAGGACACTCAATGTTGCTTTCTCCTGCCCTTCGTTCAGTGTTTGGCATTGAATCTTTTCTTCTGATATTTTGCCATCTGTGAAATGTGTCTGACCAAAGCAGAAAAAAAGTCTGCCCTGTTTGGAAAAGCTGAAGAGATATGTCCTTTTTTGACATTGATCATAATCATAAATACAGTGTAGTAATTTCTCCTGAAATTGTGTCATTTGGCATTCAACCCTTCATGGTGGAGAATCTACTGATATCACAGCTTTCTGTGATTATCTCTAAGTCAATAAATGAATTAAATTATTTTATTTGGAAATTTGAAGGTTTGATCTGGTTTTGCAACTATGTGTATTTCCTTGGAAATATGAAAATAATGTGTTCTATGATTTGTGCAGTCTGTATTTATTAAAATTCTAGTTAATCAACTTGATGAAAATTAATCATTATTACTGCCTTTAGTCTCTAGTAAATAACAAAAATATTTTTTAACTTATCTGACAGGTAGAGTTATAGACAGTGAGAGAGAGAGAGAGAGAGAAGGGTCTTCTGTTGGTTCACTCCCCTAATGGCCTCTATGGCTGGAGCTACGCTGATCCAAAGCCAGGAGCCAGGTGGTTCTTCCTGGTCTCCCACACGGCTGCAGGGACCAAAGTACTTGGGCCATCCTCCACTGCCTTCCCAGGCCACAGCAGAGAGCTGGACTGGAAGAGGAAAAACCGGGACTAGAACCCGGTGCCCATAAGGGATGCCGGTGCCGCAGGCAGAGGATTAACCAAGTGAGCCATGGCGCTGGCCCCCAAAAATATTTTTGTTGTATAATGGTAAGCTTGGGTCTTTGGATTAAAGATCATAACTCAAGCATTCATATAACTGTCAATGGGGAGTATTTTCACAGTGTATCCTAGCATATATTAATAAACCTACTGAATAATAGCAAACTCCACTGAGATCAGTGTCTGTGTGTCTATGTGTATATATGTGTGTAAACACATAAGAGCATATCCATACACATTTTTTACAGATGGTTTAGCCCACTATGTCAGAACACCAACCCCCTGAAATAATGTTTCTTCTTTTTTTAAAAAAAATATTTTATTTATTTAAGGTAGAGTTAGAGAGAGAGAGGAGATACAGAGAGAAAGGTCTTCCAACTGCTGGCTCACTCTCCAAATGACCAAAATATCCAGAGCTGGACCAATCCAAAGCTAGGATCCAGGAGCTTCTTCCAGGTGTCCCACATGGGTACAGGGGCCCAAGCACTTAGGCTATCTTCTACTGCTTTCTCAGGAAATTAGAAGGGAGCTGGATTGGAAAAGGAGCAACGGGGACATGAACCAGCATCCATGAGATGCAAGCACCAGAGGCCAAGGATTAGCAGAAAAAAAGTCTGCCCTGTTTGGAAAAGCTACACCACAGCCCCGGACCCCAAAACAAAATTTTTAACCTAGACATTTTGGTAGAAATCTAGGTTTAGGATAGGAAACTAGAACATATTATTTTAGCAAATTTCTTCTATAAAGTTTATTTGTTGTCTATGTTTCCATTTCAGCCTTTTTTTCTCTCTTTAATGATAAATTTGTTAAACCTTAGAATTATGCTCATTTACAGTTCTCTTCTGTTTTCCAGATAATTAGTTACTGATTGATATTATATCTTGTTTCTGGAGGCAAATGGTTTTTATTTTCAGGAAAAAGAACGGAAAGAATACAGCTGTAATGGGCATGACTACATAATTCCATAATCCTTTCATTAGTCAAGCATCCATTTATTAAGTATTTAATCCTGCAGAGAACCCGGAGAGATCTGCTTATATTGTCACTGTCATGCCCATTTTTTCAAGATTTCATAGTATTATGTCTTCTGAGGAAAAGTTCTACCTAGCAACTTTCTACAATTCGTTATGCCAATAGTTAGGATGTAAAACTCTTGGTATATTTATTTCACAGCAAATGATGAAATCCTATGACTACAAATTTCTCTTTCTAACATTTTACCCTAAAGGTTAAGTTTTTTTTTTTCATTGTTGTATGAATTAGAGCCCTGATTTCATAACATGGAAAAATAGGTTTTTTTTTAATAATTTTAGCTTATCTTCTAACCCCAAGATTATGTTTAAATAAAAGATTTCTTTCCAGATAAGTAAAGTTACATATTATACCTCTTATGAAAGCACATGTTTTATTGGACAGTAAAGTTTAGTGCTCTTCAAATTTAACTTGAGACTTGTGTTTTAAGAAAATTTAATTAAAGAGAAATTGAATTTCAGCCACAGTGGTGTTTTATAATTAATTGCAAATTTGACAATTATATTATTTGACCTTTTTAATGGTAGCATAGAATGTATTTTTAAAAGCAAAGATTACAGAAGAGCAACTATATTGTTGTTTATAAAATTAAGGGCGCAGGGGCCAGCATTTTGGTCTAGTGCTTACAGCTGCTGTCTGTAATGCTGGCTTTCCATAAGAGCACTGATTCTTGTCCCGGCTGTTCCATTTCTGATCCAGCCCCTGCTAATGTCCTGGGGAAAGCAGTAGATGATGGCCCAGGTGGTTGGGCATTCGCCACCCACATGGGAGACCTAAAAGAAGCTGTGATTTTCTGGTGTTGGCCTGGCTAAGCCCTGGCCTTTGCGGTCATCTGGGGAGAGATCCAGAGGTTGAAGGATCTCTCTGTCTGTCTCTTTGTCTCTGTAACTCTGAGTTTCCAATAAATAAATTAATTAAAAAACTGCAAAAGCAGATTAAGGAGAAATCTTAGACAAGTTTATATTCATGAATATTTTAGTTATGAGTTGTAAAAATAATTTAAAATTGTATTTGTCTTTCAATAAATAGGGTGATGTAATTCAGTGTGTTTTTCCTTTTAGCATTTGTGTTTGTTAGTTCAAGCGTGGATCACTGTACTTTTCAAGAAGGTAAAATATGTAAAAATTGAATCTTTAGTCATTCTGGTAACAATCATTAGGGAGATATTCTTTCTTGTAAAGAATTGTGATAAGATGGCCCTTTTCTGCAGACCTAATCAACTAGAAGTTCAGAGAGTTGTTTACCTCAATTTCCTGGAGTTTCAAAGTGGCAACTCCTCAAACATGTATTAAAATACTGATAAAGGCTTCAATCGCATGGCATAATCTTCTCAGAGCAATTCCCCTCGGTAGGTCATTACAGCAGATAATGGAAGCATTTGTAATCTCCAGATACAATTGGCCTAAATGAAATTAGATTCCCAATTTCCTTCATAGGAAAATATTTCATAATGTTGTCAGCATTTATTGAGCATTAAACTGGAGGGTTGACATCATACAAAAGAGAGAGAAACATAGAGCTCTCTCCTTTAGCACAGCACTAGAATTTTTATTCTTTAAACTGAACATTCATGCAAATAGAGATTCCTAATGTTGGGCAGGCCCGGTGCTAAAAGTGTTGGTTAGGAGTTTTTCCATGAGGTGTATGCAACCTATGAGAAATATGTATAAACTTATTTCTGTCTGGAAAGAAAGAGAATGCCTGTCCTTGCTGTGATCTTCGGCAATGCAACTTCAGAGATGTTGACAGCAGAAAATCTTGAGGGAAAAAATGCAGCTGATGGAGGGAACAGTAGGTGACAGTCTATTGCCTGTAATCTATATACAGGGTATGGCTCTTTATAAGCACCAGGCATTTGTAAAAGTTGTCTCTCTCTAAATGTATCATTAGATATTCTTTTTAAAAAAATATGTATTTTATGTAAGAATCAGAGTTACAGAGAGGCAGAGAGAGAGAGAGATCTTCCATCCATCAGTTCCCTTCCCAAATGGCTGCAACTCCCCAGATTGGCCTGAGCTGGGCAGATTTGAAACCAGGAGCCAGGAGCTTCTTCTGGTTCTCCCACATAGGTGCACGGGCCAAAGGATTTGAGCCATCTTACACTGCTTTTCCAAGTGATAGCAGAGAACTGGATCAGAAGTGGAGCAGCCACGACTCAAACCAGCCCTCCAATATGGGATGCCAGCATCACAAGCATCATTTTAATTACTGAACTATAATACTGACTCCCAGTTTTCTACTTTTAATAACTGAATTTGGAAGTATCATGTTAAGCATCTGATTATTAAATCCACCTATAAAGCTTTTGGTGATGTGTTCATGAATGTATAATTAGTGTTATACAAACATAAAACTTAAACACTGATTCCCAAATGATACGAATTTTTTTCTACTGAGAAAGCTCTGCCTCATTAATCAGTCTTTTTAAAGACTGTACCTACAGGACATTGCTAACTTAAAAGGAAATATCCTAATATATAAAATATGTGTAATTGAATTTAAATAGCAATGAAATAGCATCTAAAAGATTATGGTCGGAGACAGAGATTAAGATTCAGTATATAAGTACATATATTAAGTTGCAAGATTTATTAGATATTGTCACACTTTTTCCTTACAAACAGCAATTGTCTTATAGATCTCTCTCTCTCTCTCTCTCTTTCTCTCTCTCTAACCATTTCCCCCCTCTCCCTTCTCCTCTCTCCTACCTCTTTTGTCTGTCTTGCATACAAATACACACACACACACACACACACACAAATGGCATCATCAGCTATGCAGTGACACCTTCATCACTTACATTTTCTGTTTTATTTTTAGCAGAAGTTCTGTTTAAGCTAAATGAATATTTTTGTGTTGTAAAATATCTCTACTGTGGAAGTGTAAAGACAAGACAAAATTTAAAATTGTTTTAAAAGGGATTATGTCAGGGGCCGGCGCCATGGCTCACTTGGTTGATCCCTGCCTGCGGCACCAGCATCCCATATGGGCGCCGGGTTCTAGTCCCAGCTGCCCCTCTTCCAGCCCAGCTCTCTGCTGTGGCCCGGGAGGGCAGTGGAGGATGGCCCAGGTGCTTGGGCCCCTGCACCCACATGGGAGACGAGTTCCTGGCTTCAGATCTGCGCAGTGCCGGCCCTGGCAGCCATCTGGGGAGTGAACCAATGGAAGGAAGACCTTTCTCTCTGTCTCTCTCTCTCACTGTCTATAACTCTACCTGTCAAATAAATAAATACATTTTAAAAAGGGACTATGTCATAAGTATACCAGATTTATACTTAGCCATTCCTGGATTGTTGGCAGTTTCTATTGGGGACATACTTGTTTTAAAAGGATGTGTAAAAAAAAGAAAATTGTTCATTGCTTGTATTTTGGAATAGTGAACATCATTAAAATATCTAGACTACCTAAAGCAATCTACAGATTCAAAGCAATTCTTATCAAAATACCAAATACCAATGACTTTCTTCACAGAATTAGAAAAAAACTTCCTGAAATTCCTATCAAATAACAAAACAATAGAGTAGCCAAAAGATATTCTGAGCCAAAAAAGAAAAGCAAAGGAAAGAAAATTAAAAAGAAAAGAAAATTGAAAAGAAAAGAAAAGAAAAGAAAAGAAAAGAAAAGAAAAGAAAAGAAAAGAAAAGAAAAGAAAAGAAAAGAAAAAAGAAATCAAGCTGGAGTGGCTAGGGCTATGGTGGTGTAGAAGGTTAAGCCTGCAGTGTCAGCCAGTTCAAGTCCCAGCTGTTCCACTTCTGATCCAGTTCCCTGCCTATGTTCCTGGGAAAGCAGTGGAGGATGACCCAGGTGCTAGAGCCCCTACAACCACATGGGAGATTTAGAAGCAGCTCTGGGCTCCAGTCTTCAGCCTGGCCAACCCTGGCTGTTCTAGACATTTGGGGAGTGAACCAGCATATGGAAGATCTCTCTATCTCTCCTTCAATCTCTCTCTCTCTAACTCTACCCTTCAAATAAATAAATACATAAATCTTTAAAAAAAAATCAAGCTGAAGGTATTACAATACCTGACTTCAAAGCTATAGTAATTAATCAGCATGGTTCTAGTGTAAAAACTGTTACATACATTAATGGAACAGATTTGAAAGCCCAGAGATTAATACATGTACAAAGAGCCAACTGATTTTTAACAGAAATGTCCACACTATACATTGTGGAAAATATAATCTGTTCAATAAATGGTGCTGGCAAAACTCGTTTATATAAGTAGCAGAATGAAATTAGATGGCCACCTCTTGCTATATAAAAATTTACTCAAGATGAATCAAACACCAAAATTTAAGACCCAAGATTATGAAATTTCTAGAGGAAAATGTAAGGGAACCAGTTTAGGACATTGAGGTAGGTGATGACTTCTTGGATAAGACTCTCAAAGCATAGGCAATAAAAGGAAAACTGGACAAATGGGACTGAATCAACCTCAGAACCTTTTGCACAGCAAAGGAAACAATCAACAAAATGAAGTGACATACAACAAGATAGGAAAAAAAAAATATTTGCAAGTTACCTATTTGGTAAAGGATTAATATCCAGAACATATTAGCAACTCAAAAAACTCAACAGCAAAAAAACAACCAATGCAGTTAAGAATTAGGCAAAGGACCTTGATAGTTCACAAAAGAAAAAAATACAAATGTTCAACAAATATGTGAAAAAAATGCTCAACCTAAATAGCCATCAGGGAAATGAAAATCAAAACATGATGAAACATCACCTCACCCTTGTCAGAATGGGTACTATCAAAAAGCCAGAAAGTGACAAATGCTGGGGAGAATGAAAGGGAAACTTTTTTATACACTCTTGGTGGGAATGTAACATAGGGCACACATTGTGGAAAACAGTACTGAGATTTGTTAATGTACTAGAAATAGAAATGCTCTATGATCCAGCAATTTTTCTACTGGATTATATCCCAAAGACATGAATCATTGTATCAAAGAGATACCTGTACCACCATGTTTATAGCAGTACAGTCAAAATATGGAATCAACCAAGCTGCCCACCATCAAATGAATAGGTATAGAAAATGTGGTTTTTATATACAACAGAATGTTATTAAGCTATTAATTCCAAAACATGCTACCATTAACATCAAAATGGATGCAACTGGATGACATTTTGTTGAATCAAATATGCCAAACTCAGAAAGACTATGTTCTCCATTCTATGTAGGAGCTAAAATTTAAAAAGAAAAAAATAAAAAAAAAAACAGCAAAACACTGTGTATCAGTACTGTTGCAAATATAGTTTTGACACATTTGATTTATATATTCGTCAACCCAATGGTTGAGAATAATATACTAGTATAGCTTTGATAATTTGTGATTATTTTAAAATTTTATGTATATGAGTGAAATGTACATCTTTTCAATTAAAAGAAAAGTATGTGTAAATCTTTAACATCTTTTTGCAAGTTTTAGGGAGTTTTAAGTACAAAATCATATTTTCATTTGGTATTTAAGTCTAAATATCAAAATTATCCATGTATTCTTTCACAGAAGAAAACTGATTCTTCTACAAGTCTATTGGATAGATTACATCAGTGACAGGGTGTCTTCAGCAATTGACCTCCTAAGATAAGGGCTAGGTTGGCGATGTAGGAAGTTTACAAAACTTCGATTGCATTTATAGTTTTTCTCTGGAAAAATCTTCTTTTTTTTAAAGATTTTATTTATTTATTTGAGAAGTAGAGTTACAGACAGTGAGAAGGAGAGACAGAAGGAGAGGTCTTCCATCCGCTGGTTCACTCCTCAAATGGCCACATCAGCCAGAGCTGCGCTGATCTGAAGCCAGGAGCCAGGAGCTTCTTCCGGGCCTCTCGTGTGGGTGCAGAGGCCCAAGGACTTGGGCCATCTTCTACTGCTTTCCCAGGCCATAGCAGAGAGCTGGATGGGAAGTGGAGCAGCCGGGACTAGAACTGGTGCCCATATGGGATGCTGGTGCTGCAGACGGAGGATTAACCTACTGCACCAAGGCACCGGCCCCTGGGAAAATCTAATTTCTCTTGGTAACAATTTATTCTTTTGGAAAATTGTGATATTTATAAGTAAATATCCTCATATCAACCTTATATTTCACCCACATCCACCAAGTTGATTATTAGCGGAAATCCTCATATCACTTAAAAGAAAAATGTGATTCAAGAAAATATTTTTTGTTAAGGGTCTTTTGTGGATTTGGGTAGGCTATTGTTTATGTCTCGATTCACAATGTTTATAAAGTCAATGTCTATAAAGTATTTAAACAGTCAAAAAATCAAGTACCAAATGAATGTCAGTTTTTTCATTGTTATTGTTATAACCAATGCTATTATTACCATTATCATGACATGATCTCAATTATTAGAATTAAATCACTTACAGAAATAAACCAAATTACAGAAAAGATTGCCAAATATTTCAGAAAACTATAATCTACTCTTCATGAATTATTAATAATAAATTCAAAATACACTTTGTATCATTATGTATCCTAAACACATTCAGTTGAAAACAAAATGTTATTTAACTTTTAGAATGGCACATAAATAACAATTCAAACCACAAAAATCGCTTGAAAATGATTTCTGCCTATTTAAAAAATATCATAGGTTGCTGATGAATTTTATGGGAAAAAAGATCTTGTCTACACCATTCTAAATGGTGATAAAAATATTGCATACATGTTAAATAAGCTGTTCCTAAATATTTGGGTGTCTAATTTTTATGAAATAGATAACACATACCTGTTACTTTCCATATGTTATAGACTATGAAATTAAATATATGCCTGCTAATTCAGTTGGACAAGCCCACTGCAAATGTGTGATGGAGTTCAAACTGGAACCCAGATCTAGTCCATCCAGATCTCATGCACTTCACCCCACTGCAGAAGGCAGATGGTGGATAGGGGTCTCATGGCAAAGCTGTGTGGAAAATCTTGCTAATTACATACTGTAAAGCAATTGTCATTTTGGAAAGGGCTTATTTTAGGTAATTTGAAGTGCTGAAATTGAACTCAAGACTGACTCATTTTTAATTATTTCTATCATGATCTATGGTTCAGTATTAAAAGCTGTTACTTCTGTGCACCAGGTTGACCATGAGAGTCTACTTAGAGACTGTTAAGTTTGCTATCAATAAGATTTGGTTCTGAGAGTTCAAATATTGCTTCTGTTAGCTGGTTAGTTACTGTACTAATTAAAGGTATCTGGAGTGGGGAAAGATACTGAGAGCTGTAAAATAAGCTCCAGCTAGAAATGTAACTTGAGAGTTCCAATGCTAATAAAACCTGTATTTGGTGTATTTGTTATGTGGTTTTTTGGTTTATTATTAACTTGAAGTCTAATAGCAAATAAAGATTCAAAAATGATTAAAATAATGGAGCTCAGAAAAAGACAGTAGAAATTCTCTTCCATTCAGCCTTTACATACTACATTGTTGAATAGCCATAAAATACCCAAATTATATTTGAATGAATGCAAAGATACAAAAATAAAATAAATGAAAAACATATACAAATATGTACTCTTTGTCTTTTCTTGATGTTTAAATAGAAGGTAAAGGTTTTGGAATTACCTTGAATGGAAAGACGTTCATGAAAAGTGACTGAAGCTATGCCAATCATGGCAGAAATAAAAGTAGTAAGAGAAATGGTTGAAGGAAATATAGAGAACATTATGTAGTTCCTCTATATTTAAAAATCCTATAATTTAAAGGAATAAAATCAATTGAACTATCAGCTAAGGTACCATAAATACATAAATTAAGACTTCATAGCTAAAAATAACTATGATGAAGAAGGGAATCTTGAAGGAAATAAATAAAAATCCACAGGGCGTCTGCTTCCATGACTTACAGAGTCACTGGAACAATCTAATGCCAGTGCAGGCCATGATTGCATTGAACTCAGGGTTGCAGAGGGTCCATAGTGCTATCAATAAAGAGCAAAAGTCTTGGAACTACAGGAAGGCATAATTTAGAATACATAGATATGTTCCAGGCCACCTGATAAAGAAAATTACACCCTGAAAAAAATCATAAAGTATCATTTTTTTTTTGTAGTAAAGGATTGTAGCTCATAACATTTAGTAGAGTTTCAATTATTATGGATTGAAATGAATTTGGGAGTATATTACCTCTTTTCATGTTCAAAGAAGTACAGGCATGCTTGGACAATAAAGTAAATTTAAAGTGTATCATCGCAAAAAATTTAAACCACAAAAGGTAAAGAAAGGAATGAGGAGGTAAGGGGGAACATATTGTTGTACTGGAATCATTATCTGTTAAATTCATGAAATCTGTTTTCTATATATTAATAATAAAAAGTAATAAAATGATTTCTTCAAACTTTGAGAAAGGTGTTAAGTCATGACCTTCATTTCCCTTTTGAATGACAATGACTGTGTATTTTATTTGTGGAAGGGGAGACAGCATTCTATGGCAGTGTAGCTAGTGTGTGGATAGTATGAGGGTTAACTGTACTCTTTGTATTATACTGTTTCCACACCAGAGTTGGGTGTGTTTAAGAGTGTATAAAACATAAATCTTGGATAATTATATGACCATTTTTGGAATATCTATTAAAATATTCTAAAGTAATCTTTGAAATCAATTTAAAAGTTTAAAAATCATTTTTATTATTGAACATCTCCATTTATTCTAAATATGCTTTTGGTGAATGAAAATCTAAGTATTCCTAAAATAATTACTGTGAAAGTGATATACAGCCACCCTGCAATTTATGAGTAATTTTTTAATCCCTTGAAGAACTTTGTGTTGAATGAAATGAGTCACCATATAATCATTTTGTTGATCTTAAACACTACTTACTCTGTGTAGATTACTATTGCTATGTAATTATAGTATGGAAAGTATAAAAGTATGAAAAATGCACATTTGTCCTTATTCACACCTGCTTTATTTTGATTTCCAAGACTTATGTTTATAATTCTATCATACAATATAGAAGTCCATTTGATTGACTCAGATTTTTTTTTCTGCTGCTCTTCATCAGTGCAAAGAGGTTTCCTTCCTCCCTCCCTTCTTTTCTTCCTTACATCCTCCCTCTCTCCCTTATCTTCCTCCTTCTTCCCTTCTTTTCTTCCATCCTTCTTTCCTTCATTCCTTCCTTCTATTCATGTTTTAAACATGAGTTTAAATTGAGTGTGAAGTTCTACAGTTGGAATGAAGGCATAATAGAGGGTCCATCAAGTCAGAATCAAGAGATATTTGTGTTTGTGTATGTGTGTGCATGTGTGAGAAAGATATACTTCTGAATTTGTATCATGTAATAAAATGTATATGTAATTGCACATGGACTCCTTCACTGAAGAACTGTCATTTCCATATTATAGATTTAATTTTTATTGTTATTATGTTACTTGATAGGTTGAGGATGAAAGAGAGAAAGACAGAGATATTTTCCAATTTTCTATCTGCTTTGCTGTTTCACCCCCATCATTCTCTTGAAGAGTCTAATTGACTTGCTGATCTTTTTGCTTATAGGGTATTTGCAAGAGTTCATGAAAAATAAAATTCAAAAGCATTCTGATTCAAAACATTTTAAAACACCATGCATATTGTTTCCTTAAAACGGATCTTTGAAAATGCATATTAAGAAAGAACTCTGTGCATTGATTTCCAAAACATTTTTTAGCAAAGTAACTATCATTTAATTCCATTTTTCAGATATCTTTTGAAGTTCTCTCATAGTTTTTCTCTGAATTTATTTCTTTTGACCTTAAGGTAATATAAAAGTAACCCAAATTATGATTTCTAAGTCATTGTTCTAACTTTCTGATCTTTATTTTTTGTCCATTTAATGGCTTACTGTTAATATTCATTAATCATTGGTTGAATTTCATTTTGATTATCATTAAACACCTGAGTATCTCTATGTTAATCCCCATATAGATTTTTTAGTGTTCTTCTTCTAAGTTTTCTGTGGCTCACAGGACAAATTATCCTGCTTGATATCCCTTGCCCTCTTAAGAATACAGTCTACTAAGATACTTATTTTCTTCATATTCCAAACTTCTCTACTCTCAAACTAGGAACATCAGACAGACTAAAATTATACTTCATCTTAAATGGTAACATTTACATTACTGGAGAAATATTTTTGGGATACCAAAGTCAATTTCCAGCTATCTTCTGTGTCATTTGACTGTGTGTATTAAAAATAATATCTTGAAGATCAGATAATATTAAATTCTGGAAAAGCATTTATATCTTTCTGACCTTTGAGCCCCATTTTCCAATTATGAGGTTAAGAGTAGCAATACTAATGATAAATCACACTGGAAAACTGTTATCTAGAAGGTCAATCAAGCACAGTGCTTTTTTTTTCCTATATCAATGAACAATCCTTTTCATCTGTAAATACTTATCCCAGACTCTTTAACTAGAATTCCATAAGAGAAGTAAGTTTTGTAGAAAATAAATTAAATACTTATTTTCTCAGTTCGATCAAGCATGGTAGATAGCTAATGCCAGTACTAATGCATCTGAGTGTAATTAATACATTGCATGGAATACCTGAAGGCACTGGAGTTTAATTTTCATGTGCAGCTGAGTTCATAAAAGCTGCTTTACCTACAATGTACTATAATTGTATCAGTCTGCTCCATCTTCCTTTTTAGCAACAATGGCAAATAATTAAATCTCCATATTAGGCACTCTGTCTTCAGTTATTATATGTACATTGTTTCACATTTCAAAAATTCAGATGAGTCTAATAGATACATTCATTATTTTTTGTTGAATATTTTTGATGCTGAACTACTTTATGATAATCTCTTATTAGGTTCAAAACACTAGACTGCATTCTTTTGCAGACAATAAGCACTCCTTTTAAGATAAATATTTTTTAAACAAGGTGTTTTATGCAGATAAAATCTTATACTAAATACTAAAATTTTAAATGAGTGAAATGTTTGCAATTGAAAATTTTCATATTAAAACTTTTAAATCTATGATTTCTTTACCTCTATTAGAATGCAATCTAAATGACACCTGATTTAGTCCAAATATATTTAATTGTTTTAAGAGTAATGGATGAATATTGCATGGTGTTCCACCAAATGCACCATGCCTCTCTGTGGTCTGGCATTTGAGAGATTTTAAGAACCACTACCCCAAGGCTTTCTTTTGTGCTGTTTGATAATGCACAGTAATAGGTTCAGATAGACTAATTTGTACCTAAGTGATAGCTAATATATCTTCCTCCCAGGTAATATTTAACTTGATTAAAATGGACAGGTCAACATAAGGCATTTCAAGTGGGAATTTCAAGCACCATTAAAAGCTAATTGGGCAAGACAAAGCTTACAAGGAAAAAAAAAAGCACACAGAGAGTCACCAAAATTCTAACTGGAGGCTCTGAAAAATTGTATTTGCATCAAATTTGATAGTAGTACTTTGGTACTATTTAATGCCTGTTCTCCAGTGAACTTCTTACTTCATCTATGGGTTTTACTGTCATTATGCTCCAGAAAATTGTAAAAAAATCCAGTTGACTTCTCATACAATCATACCATATATGCCACTTGTTTCAATTGTTTGCATTTAATGGATAGAATGTTTTTGATCATGTATAAAAATATAGTCAACATTTTTCTTCCTAACAGTTTTCCCTAAGCAAGAAAACTAAATATGTAAAAAAATTATAAACATAGTAACAAAACATAGTTTGTAAAGTCTTATGCTTACCCAGACCATTGAAGATAACAAAGGAGTAACTCAGAAGTTCATAGAAAATAGAATTAAAAGATAAATTATTTTATTTTCAAAGCATTGAAATCATATATGTGTAGTCTGTACGAAGTTTGGAAATGTATATCATTAAAAACCTATTCATAGGTCAAAAATAATACAGCAAAATAAGCTGACTTATTTCTATTTTCCATGAACTTCAAAAAACTTTTTTAAAAATTAACCGATATAACATTTTACATGTTTATGGAGAACCATGTGATGTTGAATAATACATGTATCATTGTATCACTGAAGCAGCCTCCTTTAAATGAAAAAACAGAATACTTTGTAAACCTGAGTGTGAATGACTTTTCAGAAAGTATTTAAAGCCATTTAATTATTTGCTTATTTATTGTATTTGAAAGACAGAAAGAGAACGCGAGCTCAGTCCATTGCTAGTTCATTTCTCAAATGCTCCAATAGCCAAGGCTGAGCCAAACCAAATCCAAGAGCCTGGAATTCAATCTGGGTCTTCCATATTGGTGTCAGGAACTCATGTACTTGAACCATCGCCTGCTGCCTTCCAAAGTGTGAATTTAAAAATAAAGCACAGCCTCTACTTAAACTACAGCATTCTGATTTCAGATGCGAGCATCCCAAATGCCATTTTAACTGCTACACCAATTTTTTATCATAAAAATTATTTTTATCAAATGATACTGTGAACGAACAAAATGTTTCTGCTATTCATACTATAGTCACAGTGGACACGTTTGTAAACTCTGACAGAAAATTTCAATTCCAATTTTCACTTTGTGAGTATATTATAAAGTATATTAACTAAGGATGATCTCAGAACACAATATGAAAAACTCATAAGTATACTTTCTGATTTTACTATATTTTATCCATGAAAAAAATCTGATCACTGATTTTTTATCTATAGAATCCCTGCTATTAAATAATTACTATTGCTTATTTTTTATGAAATTATACATCCCCACCAGTGTAGGTAGATGATTATTGTTAATACCTGATTAATCTCTACTCTCTCATGGGGAAAAGATTAAATGCAGTATGATTTGTTTTGTTCTTTCAGATTACATGTCTTTAGAAAATGCTAAGCACTGGATAAGCCTCGCCCTGGGAAAACCTCCTTCGTGATCATGGTATCTCCCCTCGACTGCATAATTTGTGGTAGTGGAGGGCTGTGTTCATGCTCTCTCCTGAAATAATAAAAAAAAAATAGAAAAAAAAAGGAAAATGCTAAGCACTTTCTATCTAATCATACATAAACTGGATTTATTCTTAAATAGATAATTTCTCTACAACTGAAGTGAAATAGCTTTGCTTTACAAATTATCAAAATATCTAGAAATATTGAATCTGTTATATAAACTAAAATATATTCTGTAGATAATATAATATTTCAGAAAACAGACATTCCAAAAATGAAATCAAAAGAGAACAAGAATGGCATATAGTTGTTTAAGCAATGATGAAAGTCTGTGTTAAGTAATTAAACTAATGAAGTTTTTCCTATTCTTATATACTTTTTACTTGAGACCTTTTATACTTGAGAAATTATACTGGATAAAGTAGTAACGAAAATCAATTAAAACTGAAGTGATTTTCTGTCACACTCCAAAACTTTTCCTTATCTTTCTTGTCTCCTTTCCATTCTCCATCTGCATCCCTCCTTTCTTCCCAGCCCCTGCAATGACATTATTGTAACACTCAGCCAAGCCTAAGCCTTCTAATTCACCTTTCTCATACAGAACCACAAGCAATGCCACAGTCCGGCTCAAAACTATGAAATCCCATAGTATCCAAAATCACTGGAAAACTAGCCTCTTTTTTCTTATTCTGTGTGTTTTCAATTATACTCTTTCTGTATTCCAAAGAGCTCACCACTTCCTGCAAGTCTGAATTGCTCAGAATCAGAAAACTTAATTATTACACTAGTTCTTCAAAAGCCCTTCCACACCTCACTGAGGTATTAACATCATCCTCCTTTTTACCTTACCATGACCGCAGTACACCTTTGCACTATTCTCATGTTCTTTCTTGAATATTAATGTGGGTGGGTGTGCTTCATGTTCCCTGATAAATAAGAGCAAGCAATTTGAACAAAAGCTGGTTCACTTTGATATTTCTAATGATTTCTAGAATAATTCCTCCTTTACATGGTAAACACTCAATAAATATTATTTTGTTGCTATCTGTATGTTTTTGTTACTCTATCATTCACACATTCACTTTGAAGCACCAATATTATAATCCTAGGAGATGGTACTTTTGGGGAATGATTAAGTTGTGACTATGAAGCCCTTATGGTTGGGATTAGTGTACTTTTTATGAAAGAGAACTCAAATATCTCCTATCTCTTCTTTAATGTGAAGACCCAATGAGAAGATGCCCTATATGAACAAATAGAACCTCTTTAAATCTTTTGGTGCCTGCATGTTGGACTTCTAAGCATCTAAACTGTTGAGAATAAGTGCTTGTGTTAGTCGCCTAGGGTTTATTTTGTTTTATTTTTTATTTTATTTTACCCTAGGCGGGACACCATGCTGCTTAACTGAATTTTTGTAAGATCAACACTCCTTAGAAGACTGTTATGTTTCCTTACTACAATACAATTCAAACTTAGAATTGCTGTGTTTTAGAATGTTTAGATATTAAGGAATCAGCTTAGATACTGGCTTCTAGGCTCTGTAGGCAGTTGACTTATATATTTAAAGCAGAATTGCTAGTGATTATCAACTCAGGTTTGGCATTAGACATCAGTAAGAAACATTTTTTAATCTGAGAATGCAGATAATTTAAAAATGGACCAAATGATCCAACATGGGAAGTGAGATACACAGCAGACCCATAGAATGGCAAATGTCCTAAACAGCACTCTGGCCTCATAATCAGCCCTTAAGGCATGCGGATCCGGCTGAAATGCCCATGAGAGTATTTCAGGCATGGAAAGCCAAGACACTCTGGGGAAAAAAAAAAAAAAAAAAAAAAAAAAAAAACCTAAATGAAAGATCTCCGTGAGTGAGATCCCAGTGGAAAGAATGGGTCATCAAAAAAGGAGGTACCTTTCTCTGAAGGGAGGAGAGAACTTCCACTTTGACCATGGCCTTGTCTAAATATGATCAGAGTTGGTGAACTCAGGGGGCTTCCATAGCCTTGGCAGCTCATGACAAGAGCCTAGGGTGATTACTGATGCCATAAACAAGAGTGTCAATTTGTTAAGTCAACAACAGGAGTCACTTACTCCTCATGTAGGATCTTTGTCCTTAGTGTGCTGTACATTGAGATTTAATGCTATAACTAACTAGTACTCAAACAGTATTTTTCACTTTATGTTTCTGTGTGGGAGCAAACTGTTGAAATCTTTACTTAATGTATACTAAACTGATCTTCTGTAAAAAAAAAAAAAAAAAAAAGAAATTATCAATTCCCAACTTGACTCTCACTGGGATTAAACATGACAATAGGTCTGATCTGATTTCATCATCATTTAAAAAATCATCTATTATTTTTCACTTTATGTTTCTGTGTGGGAGCAAACTGTTGAAATCTTTACTTAATGTATGCTAAACTGATCTTCTGTATATAAAGATAATTGAAAATGAATCTTGATGTGAATTGAAGGGGAGAGGAAGTGGGAAAGGGGAGGGTTGTGGGTGGGAGGGACGGTATTGGAGGGGGAAGCCATTGTAATCCATAAGCTGTACTTTGGAAATTTATATTCATTAAATAAAAGTTTAAAAAAAATGGAAAGGTATTATAAAATTTAAACTTTTGAGATGTCTAAGGCCAGTAATCAAAAAAGGCCAAGAAATGATGAAACTGAATCTCCTAATCACCAATAACCCTGCCTTAGAAATTTATGCCAGTGGCCCACAAGAGAAGCTTTTGCTTGTACCTTGGATCTTTAATCCTCTAGCTCAGTCAAATTGCTGATGACCAGAAAATGGCATGTTGATCTTTTGTTGATCAGATGTCATACCTTCCTCTTCAGGATCATTCTTCTAGATGATTATCATGGAAAAGGTTGGCTTTAATTATTGCAACATAAAAAGTCTTTGGACCCCAACTTTCTTACCATTCTAGTTGTTGAATTCCGTCCTATGCTACTGTACAATTCATCCTACCTCATTACTTGTCAAAGTGTGAAATAAAAAATTGTAAAGAAGCAGGATGTGTTTAAGGAAGGATGATGGTGCATGGCATGTGTTTTTTGGGCTTCTACTGATTTCCCAGGCCAAAGCAGAGAGCTGGACAGGAAAAGGAGACACCGGGACGAGAACCAGCACCCATATGGGATTCCTGCACTTCAGGCCAGGGCTTTAACCTGCTGCGCCACAGCACCAACCCCCACAGAGTCATCTTAACAACCTAAAGTTGTAGAACTTTTCCATAAAAATCATAGGTTGAGTTATGGCTTTCCTATTACAGGCTGTGATAACGTAGGCCAAAGAGTCTCAGGGTGCTAGAATTCCTCAACAATTACTTTTTCATCCATTATATAACTTCATTGAGTTGTTTGTTATTAAACTTATCTGTAGGTTATGACTAACATGGTGTATGAGGAAGCACTGTTATCAACTCTTTCCTAGCACAGGTATATACCTCCACCAAAATCATCCTGAGTACAGAATTTTCCAAAAAGTACTGTAGGGGTCAGCACTGTGCCATTGAAGGTTAACCTTTGCCTACAGTATTAGCAACCCATATGGGTGCCATTTGGAGTCTCCACTTCTAATCCAGATCCCTGCTAATGCGTCTAGAAAAGCAGTGGAAGATGACCTGAGTACCTGAGTCCCCACATCCACGTGTTCACTGGTTTCAGTCTTGGCTGCTCCATTTCTAATCCAGCTCCCTGATAGTGTGCATGGGAAAGCAGTGAAAGATAGCCTACACTCCACTTCAGTCCCTACACTCGCATGGGAGACACAGAAGAAGCTCTGCCTCCTGACTTCAGCCTGGCCCAGTCCCTTCCATTGTGGCCATTTGGGGAGTGAACCAGCAGATGGAGGATATCTCTCTTTCTCTTTCTCTCCCTCCCTCCCTCTCTCTCTCTCTCTTTCTCTCCTCCCTCTCCCCACACCCTCTCTTTCCCCTTTTCTCTTTATGTTTGCCTTTCAAATAAATTAAATATTTCTTAGAAACTTATAGCTATTACTGGGGCTTAGTCTAGTTCCTTCCCTTGCCTTTAGAAGTTAAGTATTTTATCTAGAAGATGTAAGTCTGGTTGACAATCTGCATAAATCATTTTAAAATCACAATGAATTCTTTGACATCCTTGATTATTGGAGAGTCTTCCATAGTTGGATTCTGAATACATCCCTTGAGTTTGTTCTCCGTGTACAACAACATGCATTTCTTATGAAATGCTGTGGATCCTAATGCTATTAACTAGAGGCTCACACAAACTCCAAATTAATGAACAGTTTGTAATACATTTCTAGTATGTTATAGTTCTTCAGTCTAGATCCAAGTGATACAAGCACTGTGATGTTAATGAATCTCCAGAAGGATAATCATTCTTGTGTGTTAGAATAACTTGTGATCACCATCCAGGGGAGAATCAACGTATTCTAGAAGTTCAAGTTTGTAAAACATTATCAGAAAGTAGTGATGTTGACTATAATATGAACATAGTAGCACTGACAAGTGAAGAGCACAGAGGCATTTTTGAAGTCCTCTTTTGCCTTTCCTGAATTGGTCCTAGAGTCATCTTTTGAAGACAAACTTCTTTTTTTAAAAAAAAGTTTTATTTAATGAATATAAATTTCCAAAGTACAGCTTATGGAGTACAATGGCTCACCCCCCCCCATAACTTCCCTCCCACCCGCATCCCTCCCCTCTCCTGGTCCCTCTCCCCTTCCATTCACATCAAGATACATTTTCAATTATCCTTATATACAGAAGACCAATTTAGCATTTATTAAGTAAAGCTTTAAACAGTTTGCACCCACACAGAAACACAAGGTGTAAAATATTGTTTAAGTACTAGTTATAGCATTAAATCACAATGTACAGCAAATTAAGGACAGAGATCCTACCTGAGGAGTAAGAGCACAGTGACTCCTGTTGTTGACTTAACAAATTGACACTCTTGTTTATGGAGTCAGTAATCACCCTAGTATCTTGTCATGAGTTGCCAAGGCTATGGAGGCCTTTTGAGTTCACCGACTCTGATCATATTTAGATAAGGTCGTAGTCAAAGTGGAAGTTCTCTCCTCCCTTCAGAGAAAGGTACTTCCTTCTTTGATGACCTGTTCTTTCTGCTGGGATCTCACTCACAGAGATCTTTCATTTAGGTAATTTTTTTTTTTTTTGCCACAGTGTCTTGGCTTTCCATTCCTGAAATACTCTCAGGGGCTTTTCAGCTGGATCTGAATGCCTTAAGGGCTGATTCTGAGGCTAGAGTGCTGTTTAGGACATCCACCATTCTATGAGTCTGTTGTGTATCCCGCTTCCCATGTTGGATAGTTCTCTCCCTTTTTTATTCCATCAGTTAGTATTTGCAGACACTAGTCTTGTTTATGTGATCCCTTTGACTCTTAGTCCTATCATTTTGATCATTTGTGAACAGAAATTGATCACTTGGACTAGTGAGATGGCATTGGTCCATGCCACCTTGATGGGATTGAATTGGAATCCCCTGGCATGTTTCAAACTTCTAATGTAGAATGGATTTCAGCAGTCAATAAGAATGTTCAGTCCTGGAAGTCATTATTAAAAAGCTTTGCTTTATTTTTTCGCATGTCTATGGAGAATTTTGATTCTTACAGTTTTCTGATAAAGAAGTTATGGGGGAGAACACACTTGTCTGGGATTGGCATTAAACTAAACACTTTGGCTTGCAGAAAAAAGTCATGGGTTGCATTGAAGTACAACCCAATTCCTCTGGTGGTTGAGAACAAAGACTGGTCCCTGGAATAATAGCAGAATTGACAGCCAAGCACTCCCATCAGCTAAGTGGATAAAGAAGAAACCTATTTACGTGATTTTATCCCTCATTCTGGGAAGACAGACGCTTTATGAGCCTTTGAAGCCAGATAATGTGTCCTGTGGAGTCTTCTTGGCTATAATTAGACCAGGTTTCTTGCCATCTGAGACAGTGAGTGCCCAAGAAATGTAACAATGTCTTCTAAGTTTTCACCAGAATGAATAGTATAGAGTTTAAAATCAAAAATCTCTGAAGCAGACATTCACAATGAATATGTGAAGTTTGAGTTTTATGAGCCAGCTATACAGTCAAATATGGTGGGGTGGAGGAACCCAATTATGTTAACTTGCAGCATTGGGAGAAATCTTAGATACGTGCGTCAACCTCTTTCCTTTAGATTTGAGCTCAGGTTAACTTTAGGACACTTTAAAAGCTATAAAAAGAATAACTGATTTAATTGTAAAAGCACATGTTCTTAATATATTCATATATGTGTAATTATATTAAAACAACTTTTGTTGTTAAACATTTATGAGTTATAGAATGTGTATTTTTGAGTATTGCATCTTAAAATAGAAGATGCACTTGCTGTGTACTACTAAGTAGTTTTTTCACTTCTGTAAAGCTACTAAGTCATAAAACTTTAAAATACAAAATATGTTAGCATTCACATCACACAACCAACTCTTCTGTATGAGGTACAATATGCTTCAGTGAAAAGAATTAATGAGTATGTGAGAATGCTAATTTGGTTTTAAAGCCTGTAATAGAACTTACTGATTCAGTAATAATCTCCTTTGCAATCAATCAATCAATCAGTCCGTCAGTCAGTCAAGTAGTGTCTATGCAGAGGTATTTGTTTCATTCATTATTTATCTAATATTTAAATAAATTATCTGATTTTAGAAACTCCTCTCAATTACATAAGGAAAATAATTATTCTCTTCCTGGGAAAGGAAATGGGGGATGGAGCTGTTCTGTTTTATTTGAGTAGTTTAGATTTAAATATATGGATTTTAAAACAATCATTCAACTAATGTATTTACTTGTTATTTAAGAAATGTAATAGATGCCTACAGTGTTCCAGCTTCTGCAAAAGACTCTGGGGCTTTACAGATTGAATGAGGCCATGTTGTTACTCAGCACCAATTGCATTCTAATTGAAAATATGGCCATATAAGCAAATAATTATATAGTATTATGGTAAGTTACACAGTATTATGCATGAGGAGTGGTAGGAACACACAGAGAATGGCGAATGAGAGAGAACAGAGAAGAATGAAGAAAAGGAAGAGGGGAGGAGGAAGAAGAGAGCAAGGGGAGAAGACAGGATGGTAGGAAGAGAGAAAAGAACAACCTGATTCTGGAATAAAAAAAGCAAGAGTGGGGAACAGAATGAACAGAAGGAAAATGTTGCAGAAGGAGGTCGGAAGGCACTTTTAATGTGTAAGTAGCAACTTCAGGGACAAATATAGACATGGGTTCATACTAACATGGCACTTTCTGAAGAACACGTTCTTATTTTATGTTTAATTATTGCATTAATTACTATAATAGTTAGGCATCAAATAATTTAGAATCTATCTATGTATATCCAAGTATGCATATTAAATTAGGATAAGCTTTGTTTAGGCCACAATTTTCTCCAATTATTCCAAAGCAATAGGCCTTTTGGCTGCTGTTCATAAAAAAGAAATATTAATTTTTCACTGCATTTCCCATCATGGTAATGGACTGTCATGAAAGTAAGAGTGAGAAACTGTGATATTATTTGTGCAAATGTCAACAAATTCGGCAGCCTGTTCTACAACCTTTCTGAAAATGTGACTCATAAGCATGTCTCCTAATCTCATTGTACACAGGTGAACAAATTTTGCTTAAGTACATTACATTTAAATTGGGCCTAAATTAATAATTTCTAAGCTTATTTAGAAAAAAATTATAGGTTCATTTTTATTATTTTTCTTGTTTCTTGGTGCCCTGTGTGAGACAGATACAATTTTGATTGGCATTTTCAATGCTGTGATCTATAAACATGGAACAGTTCTTTAACAAAAAACAAACAAAAAGAGCAGGAAAATTATCTTTTTGAGCACCTCAGGAGCAAATTAATAAGGGATCACTGCTAGAGCAGTTAGTATTTACTATGTATCAGACATTGAGTTAAATGTATTATGCTCTCACAAACACAAGAGCTGATTTTATTACACTCTATTATGTATAAAAATGGAATAAAGACAGAACTCTCAGTTCTTGCAGTTTTTACAGTTAATTCAATACTTTTCAAATTAGCTCTCAGATTAGTATACCTTCCCAAAGATATCTATGTGTCTTCCGGAGAGAGAAAAATCTTATTAGGTAAACATAACATAGCTTCGGGAGAATACTTAGCTTTATAAATCACTTCATGGTCTCATGACTCCTTCATAAAAATTATTATTTTACATCTTGCATTATTGATTTAAAGTGTAGACATTATATGCATAAACATATATACTATCTTTTCTAGAAAACAGATATTAATATCACAGAGGGAATCTTAATAATTGTCATTATGTGATGAAAGAAGAGTATATTTTCATCTATGTAGTATGACTCAGGAAGCAATGTTTGAAACTAACTAACAGGATACGACATCCATAAAATGCTTATACTCACTTCATACAGTAACTTTCACAAATAAGAGAAAATAGATATTTGTCTTTCTGGGTCTGACTTATTTCACATGGAATAATGATCTCAATTCCATCTATTTTGTTGCAAATGTCAGGATTTTAGTCGTTTTTATGATAAGTAATATTCTTTCATGTAGATATACCACATTTTCTTCAGCCAATCATCAGTTGATGAATGTCTGTGTTGATTCCATATCTTTGCTATTGTGAATTGAGCTGCTATAAACATGAGAATGCTGGTAACTATTTGATAGACTGATTTCATTTTCTTCAGATATTTTCTGAAGTGGTATAGTTGAGTCATGTGGTGGATACATTTTTAGTTTTCTGATGAATATCCGTATTGTTTTCCATAATGTTTTTGCACAGCAAAGAAAATGATTAACAACTGACAGAATGGAAAAATATTAACAAATTATGTATCTGACAAAAGGTTAATACCCAGGATATATAAGGAACTCAAGAAACTCAACAACAACAAAACAGCAGACTCATAGAATGGCAGATGTCCTAAACAGCACTCTAGCCTCAGAATCAGCCCTTAAGTCATTTGGATCCAGCTAAAAAGCCCATGAGGGTTTCTCAGGCATGGAAAGCCAAGACACTGTGCCAAAAAAAATTACCTAAATGAAAGATCTCTGTGTGTGAGATCCCAGCGGAAAGAACAGACCATCAAAGAAGGAGGTACCTTTCTCTGAAGGGAGGAGAGAACTTCCACTCTGACTATGGCCTGTCTAAATAAGATCAGAGTTGGCGAACTCAAGAGGCTTCCATAGCCTTGGCAACTCATGACAAGAGCCTCGGGTGATTACTGATTACTGACATCATAAATAAGAGTGTCAATTGTTTAATCAACAACGGGAGTCACTGTGCACCTGCTCCCCATGTAGGATCTCTGTCCTTAATGTGTTGTACTATGCAAATTAATGGAAAAACAACTAGTCAAATAGTACTTTATATTTTGTGTATCTGTGTGGGTGCAGTATGGTGAAATCTTTACTTAGTATATACTAAGCTGATCTTCTGTATATAAAGATAATTGAAAATGAATCTTGATGAAGATTGGGATGAGAGAGGGAGTGGGAGATGGAATGGTTGTGGAGGGAGGTTATGGGGGGAGAAGCCCCTGTAATCCAAAAGTTGTAATTTGGAATTTTATATTTATTAAAGAAAAGTTAAAAAATTATGAAAGCAATATGGATTAAGATGTAAAAGCTGCATATGCTATTACCCAATAATTTTATTTATAAAGTGTTTTAGAGAGGCATTCATTCATATAGGTACACAAGGCTTGTGCAAAGATATACATAGCAGCATTGTAAAAACAAACAAGCAATCCAATTGAGAAAAGGGCAATGGATATGAACATACCATTTTCAAAGATTGAAATACAAAAGACCAATAAACATATTGAAAATTGCTTAAGATCACAAGCTATCTGAGAAATGCTAATAAAAGCCACAACAAAATACTACCTAATTCAAGTCACAATGGCTATTATCCACAAATCAAAAAGTAATACATGCTGGCATAGATTTAAAGGAAAAAGTACTCTAATTCACCATTGGTTGGAATGAAAATCAGTTTCCTGATGTCTTAAACAGCATCTTTAGAGAAGTAACAGTCAATATGTGTCTTGTGGCCATGACTTGATCAAAGTCCAGACCTTTCTTACAGTACTTCAGTTCCCTTGCAGTTCCCATTGGTACTGATGACTTCTCAGAGATAAGCTGTATTTTCTCTCCTACAGTTCACTGCTACCCCAAGGTCAGTCACATATCTGTCACCAGAAGAGTCCTGTTGGCATTCTAATGGCTTTGTACTCCATGAGGGGAGTTGGGTCTCAGGACTTTGCGCCTTCCCGCATCACATAGCAGTCAAGGAGGATGCAGTAACATGTTTCTGGTTTGCCTTTGGGCTAACTGAACCACAGTGAAACTTCTGCACCTCAGGTTCACCTAATGTCAACATTCTCTCTTTTCATTCCTCCCTTCCTCCCTTCCTCCCTCTCTCTCTAACACACACACACACACACACACACATATACACACACACATTCTGTCTCTCACTGACACACACAATTTTGAGCTCCAGCTTTTCTTTCTCAACCTTCTTCTCCACCTGTGAACCGTTATTGGAGTTAAGCTTTACAAGAACAATTCTCCTCTGCCATGCAATCCTCAACTCTGCTGGGACTCACTCTACTCCCTGGAGAAGCAACAGCCTGTCCATTGTCTGTCCAATCTGTAGAATGTTTGGCCAACTCAACTTTTTCTGTGTTCTGAAGTTATTGAACTTGCTTCTTCACTTAACTTCTTCAGAAGTGTCAAGAAAATAATAACAAATACTTTGAATATATAGGTTGGTGAAATAATCTAAGCACAGGTGAACCTAAACCTTAGTCTGGGACCTTCAAAATCTGATTAGTCATCATAGCCCAGTCCCCACCTATCACCTGCAATTACTAGACAGAGAGATCTCTAATTTACTGGGATGAACAAGAGTACTGCCTCACACAATAGACGCCCACAATAGCAGGAGTTGGACCAAGATGAAAACAGTATCTGGGAACTTTGTGTGTCACCTACGTGGGTGACAAGAACCCAAATACTTGGGTTTCCACCATAACCTCCCAAGGTGTTCATTAACAGAGAGCTAGAATTGGAAGCATATCCTTGATTTGCCCCCAGACACTGTGGTATTGCATGTGGCCATTCCAAGCTGTAGCTTAATTCCTAGGGCAAGTGTTCCCACTGAACTCTTTATTTTAGAGGATTGCATTCCTATAGAAACATTTTGGAATCTGTAACATAAAATGTTCATTTCAGAATAATTTTATAACTTTCCTTGTGCAAAGGACATAGCATTTTCTCGTATTAAGGGTGACATTTTTGGTCCTTCATTTCAGTTTTTCTAATTCAAACTTTATATTTCTAAAGCTGAAGAGGGTGTTTTTCTTCTTCCTCTTACATGATTTGGTTGTAGCATTTACAATAATCTGTTGGGTTTCACATTGTATATCAAAGTTGGCTGGCAAGCAATGAAAGTGTTGAATAGCTAGTACTATAATATCACTCAGGAAGGAAGTGGAGTGAAATGTTCTGACTGAGTTGTGTGACAGATGTTTGAATTCTGATTTGTCAGGCTTATAAATAAGGTTTATCCTGACTTTAATCTGGAAAGGAACTCACACACTTCACTTAGACAAAGCACTTACATTGGTATCTAGAGGCTTAGGAATTTGGCTTAGTGCAAACACTCTCTCATAATTTAATTTATTACTGTATAGTATTAGCAGCAGTGAAAAAACGTACATGATGTTCTATACTGGCTCCATCAAGGCAGCTAATAACTTACATGTCTAAGTGGTGCTTGTTGAAATAAATTTGGATTGGATGTAGAACTTAGGTTTAACTGCATCTTCAGTATATTTTAGTTTTAATTAAATGTCACAATCAAAATAAGTGATGAGTGACCTATTCCTGGTCTCCTAATGGACTCAAAGCCTAACTACCAGTTTTCATACCAGCAATTGCTTCACTCACTACTTGTACAACATTTGCTAACATAATTGATGTTAAAGGATATTTCCTACTTTTATTTATATTCAATTATATGAGAAAAAATGTTGAATTTGAACAAAAATATGGGGTAGGCTTATTGCTTCCTGTATTATTGATATAAAGTATCCATGTGGTAATTTTACTTTTTTAAATAAGCAATATGTTGAGTATTTTTATGAAATGAAGATTACTAAAATTATATTTAGAGTTGAAACTTCTATACTGAATATGATTTACTTTTATATAATGCACTTCAGGAAACTAAAATCATCATGTCTGATTTCAAAGTAAAAATATATACAAATAGCCCTGTGCAGCTATTCTTTGCAGCAATGCGTGTCTTATCTTCGTCTGCCTTCTCTCCCAACTAAGTTCGTCCCTCTGCCCCATTGAAGATTCAATGGACATTGACATGAGCCCTCTCAGGCCCCAGAGCAATCTTTTTGGTTGTAAACTAAAGGCCAACAAAGATTGTGACTTTAAAGTGGACAATAACGAAAATGAGTACCAGTTATCTTTAAGAACAGTCAGTTTAGATGTTGGTGCGAAGAATGAACTGCACATTGTTGAGGCAGAGGCAGTGAATTATGAAGGTCGTCCAATTACAGTAACACAGGCGACTTTGAAAATGTCTGTACAGCTAACGGTTTCACTTCAGGGCTTTGAAATAACACCTCCTGTGGTCTTCAGGTGGAAGTGTGGTTCAGGGTCTGTACATACTAGTGGACAGCACTTAGTAGCTGTGGAGGAAGATGCAGAGTCAGAAGAGGAAGAGGAGGAGGACGTGAAGCTTCTAAGTATACCTGGAAGATGATCTGTCCCTGGAGGTGGCAGCAGAGTGTCACAGAAAAAAAAAAAAATAAAGCTTGCTGCTGCTGATGGTGATGATGACGATGACAATGATGATGATGTAGATGATGACGATGATTTTGATGATGAGGAAACTGAAGAAAATGCTCCAGTGAAGAAATTTATATGAGATACCCCAGCCAAAAATGCACAGAAATCAAACAAGAATGAGAAAGACTCAGAACCATCAACCAAGATTAAAAGATCAAGAATCCTTCAAAAAACAGGGAAAAAAAACACCAAAAGGACCTATTTCTGTAGAAGATATTCTGTAGAAGAAATTAAAGCAAAAATGCAAGCAAGTACAGAAAAAGGTGATTCTCTTCCCAAAGTAGAAGCCAAATTCATCAATTATATGAAGAATGGCTTCTGCATGACTGACCAGGAGGCTAGTCAAGATCTTTGGCAGTGGAGGAAGTCTTTTTAAGAAAATAGTTTAAACTTTTTTTTCCCATTTCTGTAGCTGTCATTTTCATAATGCAGAGTGAGAGCTTTCTCTGCCGTGTTTGATAAATGTGCAGGTTGTATTGCCAAGCATGTGTTGTCCAAAATACCTGTTTAGTTTTTAAAGATGGCACTCCACGCTTTGCTTGGTTTTAAGTATGTATGGAATGTTGTGATAGGATACAGTAGTATCAATAGTCAGATGTTGAAAATATACATGTGATATAAACTCAGTATTTTCATAGAGTAATTTTTTAAAAGATTTAATTTTTAAAAGATTTTTTAAAATTTTTTAAAAAGATTTTTTAAGTTTTTTTTAAAGATTTATTTATTTGAAAGGCAGAGTTGCAGAAAGGCAGATGGAGAGAGAGACAGAGACAGAGAAATCTTCCATCCACCGGTTCACTCCCCAGATGCCTGCAAGGGCCAGAGCTGTGCCCATCTGAAGCCAGGAGCCAGGAGTTTCTTCCGGATCTCCCACACAGGTGCAGCAACCTAAGGACTTGGGCTGTCTTCCACTACTCTCCCAGGCCATACCAGAGAGCTTCACTGGAAGTGGAGCAGTCGGAACTCGAACCAGTGCCCATATGGGATGCTGGCACTGCACGTGGCGGCTTTACCTGCTATGCCACAGCACCAGCCGCATAAACATTATTTCACTAGCATCTCTTCCTGAGTATGATCTCTTCACTTGAATATCTTGTTAAGCATAGTTTTGAAAATATTGACATGTGTGAGCGATTCTTAAACATATTCAACCCTCTTTCATAGTTCAACCCTATTTCGAATGTAGATCACATTTTAATGTGTGCATGAATCAATTGGGGACCTTATTAAATTACAATTCAAGGAAGCTCCCCAATCAATAGTATTGGACTGAGGGTCATATTTTGAGTAGCAATGGTTAACATATGGAAGTCACTATGGTTAATATATGGAAGTTCCAAAAAATAGATCCCTAGGACAACCATATGTATTGACTCAGAATTTCCAGGAGTGGCATCAAACAAAAGAAATATCAAACTACAGATATATCAGATTAACACACACACAAACACATAAACTAAGTAGGCATTTGTCTTAATGGTTAAACAATCAGTTAGGATGCCAATGTCCCACCTTTTAGTGCCCGGGCACTGTAACTGACACTACCTCTTAATTTCAGATTTAATGCAGATCCTGGCCACTGGCAGCAGATGACATAAGTAGCTGGGTCCCTGTGGAATACCCAGGTTGTGATTCTGGCTCCTGATTTCTCAGGCCATTCCTCACCAATCTTGTGGGGATGTGGGAAGTCAAATGGTAGATAGGCACTCTCTCTGTATCTTTCTGTCTCTCAAAAATATTTGTTTAAAGGACACATATTTTGTCATGACACATATTTTGCACACAAATATTCATACATGCAAAATATCCTGAAATATGTATGATAAGCCCAGTAGTTGATCTTACTCACTTTTGCAGACCACTCACTGGATTAAGCCCTGAGGATACAAAACAGGCATATTTGAGAGACGTTTAAAGGAAGAATGAGTTGAATCTGATGACAGTTTATATTTAAGAGAAGAACAGGGAAGAGAATCTTGTTTATTTCTTATTTTTCTACCAAAACAGATTCAGTGAATAATAATAGCATCACTTAAGAGATGGAATAAAGAATGATATACTATAGGTAGAGAATGTTCTTGAATTTTGATATGTTAACTTTGATAAATATGAAAGTGTTTGTTTATATATTTTATTTCAATTCCATTTTAAAAATTTTATCTAAGTTAAACATTTATTTTTTTAAAGATTTATTTATTTATTTGAAAGTCAGAGTAACACAGAGAGAGGAGAGGCAGAGAGAGAGAGAGAGAGGTCTTCCATCCGATGGTTCACTCCCCAATTGGCCGCAACAGCTGCCAGGTCTCGAACCGGCACCCATATGGGATGCCAACGCTTCAGGCCAGGGCGTAAACCTGTTGTGCCACAGTGCCGGTCCCTAAACAAGTTTCTTGTATTTCATATACACATATTTAGGAATATGAATGTTTTAAAATAAAGAAGGAGGTACAATGAAAATTTCCAAAAATGTTTGCAGAAATCATAGTGAAAATTGGTTTGCTCTGTGTGTGTGTGTGTGTGTGTGTGTGTGTTTCTCTTCTCTCTAATTAAGAGATGAAGTGAGAATACTTCACCTTTGGAAACTGTGGTCCAAATTACACTGGACATGTTTAATATATGACAGGCACTTAGTGAAGTGATTAAGAGCACAAATGACTGCATTCAGATCACGCATTGGCTGAGTGTCCACTGGCAAGTCATGACCACCATTCTTTGCCTCAGTTTTCTCATTTACTTAGTAGAATACATCAAGATTAAATCAGTCACTATACATATGCTGCATAAAATAGTGTTCATCATTTAATAATTGTGTGTGTGTGTGAGAGAGAGAGAGAGAGAGAGAGTGAGAGATAGTAAAAAGGAGAAGAAAGAGGTAGAACAAGTTATATAAACTTACAAGAGAATACAACAAATATTGCTAAAAATTCCTAATATTTAAGAATCTGAGGGAGATGATGTACATGAAACTACTCAGGAAAGTGGCCAAAGAATAAACATGTGTGTGTAAAGAAATGGGCCAAGAAAAGAGTAGTTGGTGAGATCTCACCTTTCATTAAATCAAAGATGAAAGCTGAAAAATATTATTAAGTTTGAAAATTAGAAAACTTTGGTTGAACTGCAGAACACTAATTTTAGTAGTAGGGCCAGTAGGATGCAATAAAGAATAGGTTGGTTGATTAGGACCTAGCGAATTCTTGTCTTTGTTTTGGCTTATTTGGAAAATAAGATAATGAAGACAAGTCGTACCATGATGTTTGAGAAATAAACAGTTCTTTACATATTTTGGTTGTTTTTTGTTTTGTTTGTGTCAAGCATTAATCATGTATTATTATTGTTTCAAATGGAAAAATGACTAAACTAGAATTATAATTTGAGAGGAAGTTGCCTAGTAGAAAAGAAAATAAAACATTAAAAAGGTAGACCCATCAGTCTTTTTTAAGCACTATTTCTTTTTCTTAAGATTTTTTTTTTTAATTTCAAAGTCTGAGTAACAGAAAAAGAGGGAGAAACAGAGAGCTCTTCCATCCACTAATTCACTCTCCATACAGCCAATTTCCAAGGTCGGACCAGGTTGAAGCCAGGAGTATGGAGCTTCATCCAGATCTCTTACGTGGATGGCAGGCCTTTAGGAAACAGCTGATCCGAAGTGGACCAGCCCAGATTCCAGCACCTATAGGAGATGCCAACATTGCAGGCAGTGGCTTTACCCACTATGGCATAACACTGACCCCATCCAGTCAGTCTTAAAAAAGGACTCAGATGACCTAGCAACTGAGACATTTTTTCTCCTAAATTAGGTAGGTGTCAAATTTGTATATATTCAGAAGCATACAAGTGGAGAGGAATCACACTAAAATTCTGAATTTTGTTTTCTTGGTAAAATTATAATGAACACTTAATTTAAAATGCTTTTATTAGAACTCTTGGCCATTAGTTAAGTTTCTGAAAATACTTGGTGATAGAATATTTTTCTTTTAAATGCTGCAAAATTCTGAATTTTTCAAAAATTTTAGAAATTTTTAAAATCTAATACCTCACATAGGTTATTGAAATGCACTGCCGGGGGTAAATCAAGATGGCGGAATAGGAAGGGAGCACACTGATAGTCCGGGGAGAGATAGTTTAATAAAAGTGGAGATACTGCAGGTTCAAGGAAGAGTAGGGGAGGAAACAGCAGAAGAAACTCTTCCGGAACGTGTGATTCACAGCGGACCTGCGTGGAGAGCGTGGGAGCCCACAGTTCGGGACACCAGCAGCAGACTCAACACACCAGTGCTGGAACGCGAGGTGAGCCGAACCTCAATAGCCCGAGACACCGGCAGGCAAGCGGAGAGAGGAGACTAGAGGGAACGACCCCCGGGGGGGAAGAGTTCACCAGGCTAACTGAAAGAGAGAGAGAGAGAGAGAGAGAAAAAAAAAAAAAGGTGACTGGTACGGACACGGGTTTCTCTCTCTCTGCTCACCTCTCAAGGGCGAGCAAGACAAAGAGCAGGCGCCATCTTGGACATACTTCATAAGCAGAGCGACCTCAGGTCTGCATCGGCCCTGAGCCTAGCAGAAAAACCTGACTCTGGGCAGGGCGAATTAACAGGAGATTAGGACCTAGTAAATTTGTGGTGCTACTGAACTGAGACTGTGAAAAAAGAGACGGTGGGGGAGAGAACTCACGGAATTCACGTGAGTACTCTCCAGAGACGCTACAATTCCGTAACTTTGGCAACCCAGTGGGAGACTGAAGGAGAATTTGAGCCCACTCTGAGGGCCGAACAGATTCCCTGTGTGGTCCTTGGGAAAGAGCTTCCGATCTCTGGCTCCTGTGGGTATATCATTTGCCTGCTAACTACCTCCAACTTCGTTCAGCTGTGCAGAATTACTTCCCTTTTGAATCAAAAAAAAAAAAAAAAAGAGAGAGAGAGAGAGAGAGGTTTACCACGCCTAACCTGGGAGTGTCACCTTTGGCACACCAAACAGAGCTCTCAGGCCACACCCATCTCAAGCCCTAAGGCTCCATCAAAAACAGATAGTCCACTTAATCTAGAGTCATAGTATAACAGGAAAAAGCACCACAGTGAAGAAACCAAATATCTCCAATATGCCAAATAACAAACGCAAAAACCGAGGTAATAAAAACAAGGAAGTCACCATGACGCCCTCAAATGAAAAAGACACCCCAATTCAAGAAGAAGAGAGAATATCGGACTTAGAAGACAGAGAACAGGAAAGGATACAGTCAGATCAAAGAAAAGAAGAGGAAATTAGAAATCTAAAACATATTGTCAGGAATCTTCAGGATACTATTAAAAAACCCAACATTCGGGTTCTAGGAGTTCCTGAAGGCATGGAGAGGGAGAAAGGATTAGAAGGCCTTTTTAGTGAGATATTAGCAGAAAATTTCCCAGGTTTGGAGAAGGACAGAGAAATCCTAGTACAGGAAGCTCACAGAACCCCTAATAAACACGACCAAAAGAGATCCTCACCACGACACGTTGTAATTAAACTCTCCACAGTGAAACATAAAGAAAAGATCCTAAAATGTGCAAGAGAGAAACGTCAGATGACTCTCAGAGGATCGCCAATCAGACTCACTGCTGACTTCTCATCAGAAACTCTACAAGCTAGGAGGGAATGGCGAGATATAGCCCAGGTACTAAGAGAGAAAAACTGCCAGCCCAGAATATTATATCCTGCAAAGCTATCATTTGTGAATGAAGGTGAAATAAAGACTTTTCATAACAAACAGAAATTGAAAGAATTTGTCGCCACTCGTCCAGCCCTGCAACAGATGCTTAAAGATGTGTTACACACAGAAACACAGAAACACGGTCATCAGTATGAAAGAAGATAAAGGAAGGAAAGCTCACAGCAAAAGATCACAGGGAATTCAAAGCATATATTAGAACTTATCTTTGGCAAATGGCAGGGCAAAGTTACCACTTTTCATTAGTCACATTGAACGTTAATGGCCTGAACTGTCCAGTTAAAAGACACCGATTGGGATTTGCTTCTTAACCTGATGCAATTTTAAATGATGCTTAATTTTGTTTTTAAATTTCAAATCCTAGCTCTTACCCATACATGGAACAACAATGAAATTGTACATGTAATTCGCCACTTTGCTACACTAACATTGTTCCAGGGGTACTTATGATGTACTTTTGAATTTTCTATACATGCAATAATGACATTTGCTAGCAGTTTTATGTCTTCCTTCCCAATATGTATGCATTTTGTATCCTTTCTTGGTGTTACTGCACTGTCTAGTAATTCCACCATAATATTGAAAAGTAGTGGTGAGAAAAAGACACTTCCTCCTTTCTCCAACTTAAGGGAAAACTGTCCAATTTCACTATTAAAGCTGGTTTTGGTAGATATTCTTTATCTAGATGAGGAATTTCTCTTCTGTTCCTTGTTTGCTCAGTTTTTTTATGCCAAATATCTTCTACAAAAGTTGATGTAATCATTTAACATTTTTGCATTTGTGTAGTATGTCCAATTTATTGATTTTTTTTAAATGCTGACAGCCTTGCTTACGTGGGATAAATACCACTTGCTTGTACTACATAAAATTGTTGGATATTACCTATTATTATTTTGCTTTCTATTTTTATTTTGCATCTTTGTTCATGTGAAATGTTTTTCTATAGTTTTCCTTTCTTAGAAGTTTAACAAGTTTTTTATTAAGGTAATGCTGATTTCACCAATTGAGCTATAAATTATTATCTACACTTCAGATCTCAAGAGGAAATGGTAGAGAGTTGTCCTTTTTTGTACTTGGAATGTATGGTAGAATTCAACTATGAGTTACCCTTGCCTGATATTTTCATTCCTTTTTTTTTTTGGTGGTGGTGGGAAGAAGTATGCATCTTTGATTCCATTCTTTTAAAGGAAATGGGCCTTGACTGATTATATTTCTTTTTGTGTAAGTATTGGCAATTTGTGCTTCAAACAATTGTTCTGTTCATTGAAGTTATCAAATTTTTGTGCATAGTGATTTTAGTAGCCCCTTATTATCCTTAAGTTTCCATGGAACATTAATGTTCATTTCCAATGATGGCCACTCTTTGATTTCTGATACTGATAATTTCTGTCTTTCTCTTTTCTTAATGAGCATGGAGAGAGGTTTATGAATTTGTTACCTCACTGAAGTATCTTTTGGTTTTGCTGATTTTCATATATTATTTTCCTATTTTTCAATATTATTCATTTATACTCCAATTTTCATTCCTTTTCTTTTTCATGCTTCAATTGTTCTTCTTGCTACAGTTTCTTAAAATTTATTATCTGGGAACATTCTTCATGTGTTTTGTGAACATTCACAGTTTCAGGTGTATTTTGTTGTCCAGACTGTGGTCCATCCATGGAAGCTTGATCTTGTTGGACAAAGAATTCTGTAAATATTATTAGACCAAAGTAATTGATAAGGCAATTAAAGCCAAGTTTATGCTTCTGTTTTTTTGCATTTTTGAACAGCCAATTAATGGAAGATTGATGTTCCCAAATATAATAGTGGAACTTTCTCTCTCTCCTTGAAATTTTGTCAATTTTTAAAAAATATTTATTTATTTGAAAGTTAGGGTGTCTGGGTAGAGCAGGAGTGGGGAGAGACAGAGAGAGCACACGCACGCACGCAAGAGAGAGAGAGAAAGAGAGAGAGAAACAGAAAGAGAGAGAGATCTTCCATTCACTGTTTCACACTTGAAATGGCTGCAATACCTGGAGCTGGGCAGGCTTAAGCCAGGAATTCCATCCTGGTCAACCATGCAGCAGAAAGACAGAGAGATGGATTGAGAGAGGAGCATCTAGAATTCCAAACAGCACTCCAAAATGGAATACAGGTGTCCCAAGCAGTGGCGTACCCTGCTTTGCCAGAATGCCTACCCTCATTCTGTAGGTTTTTGAAGTGTATTTTGCAGTTCTGAATTTAGGTGTATACACAAATTTGCTAGGTTTTAAAGCAATGGCTGCCTAATCATTAAGCAATCTTCCTGTTTGTCTCTGATAATTTTCCTTGTTCTGAATTCCATTTATCTGAAATTAGTGTAGTACCTCCAGCTTTCTTTCAATTAGTTTTAACATATCTTTTGCTATCGCTTTATTTGAACTTGTCTGAATCAGTATATTTAGTGAATGTCCAAAAGACAAGAGGTAGCTGAATATTGTTATTATACTCACTTTGTCAATCTTTATCTTTTAATGAATATATTTAAACGATTCACATTTAAGCCTTTAAATAAGAAGATGGTTTTCATCCTATTTCACAGTGGTTACTGTTCCTCTTCCCTGTCATAGCTAATAAATGATGTTTCTAAGCCCTCTACTGTGAAAAGTTGGTGGGATTCCTCAAGATAAAGCAAAGTATTGGATCCCTAAGTCCATGTTGCCTGGGAGTTTCCCATTCATGGTAGGAATGGCCTCCAGCCACTGGGTAAAATTGCCTTCACACAAAGTTACCCTCTAAGTGCTTCAGCCAGGGCTCTGTTCCAGATAAGCAGGTCCCAGCTGTGATTCCAGCTTTACGACCTTTGATGATTCCTGGGTGCTCATTGCATTGTAACTGCAGCTCCTTAGTGTGCCCAGAGAAGCTGTTGATATTTGTTTTGTTTAGCTTATTATTGTTGTAATGAGGAGAGTAATGACTTTCAAGTCTTTTCATTTCGGAAATGATACTTGAAAGAACTTCCACTTTGACTATGACATTGTCTAAATAAGATCGGCGTTGGAGCCTCGGGTGATTACTGACACCATAAATAAGAGTGTCAATTCTTAAATCAACAACAGGAGTCACTGTGCATCTACTCCCCATGTAGGATATCTGTCCTTAATGTATTGTACTATGTGAATTAGCGGTATAACTAATACTCAAACAGTACTTTACACTTTGTGTTTCTGTGTGGGTGCAAACTGTTGAAAACCTTACTTAGTATATACTAAATTGATCTTCTGTATATAAAGATAATTAAAAATGAATTTATATGTGAATGGGATGGGAGAGGGAGCGGGAGATGAGATGGTTGCGAGTGGGAGGGAGGTTATGGGGAGAAAAAGCTGCTATAATCCAAAAGCTGTACTTTGGAAATTTATATTTATTAAATAAAAGTTAAAAAAATAAAAAAAGAAAAAAATACAAAGAGTGGGAATAAGAGAGGCAAGAGATGTGCAATTCGGGACATGCTCAAGCTGACTTACCTCAAACGGTAGAGTTAGAAACATACCAGGGGATTCCAATTCAATCCCATCAAGGGGACATGTACCAATGCCATCTCACTAGTCCCAGTGATCAATTTCTGTTCACAATTGATCATAATGATAGGACTAAGAGTCAAAGGGATCACATAAACAAGAATAGTGTCTGCAAATACTAGCTTATAGAATCAAAAAGGGAGAGAACGATCCTACATGGGAAGTGAGATACACAACAGACTCATAGAATGGCAGATGCCCTAAACAGCACTCTGGCCTCAGAATCAGCCCTTAAGGCATGCAGATCCGGCTGAAAAGCCCATGAGAGTATTTCAGGCATGGAAAGCCAAGACACTCTGGGGGAAAAAAATAACCTAAATGAAAGATCTCTGTGAGTGAGATCCCAGTGGAAAGAACGGGTCATCAAAGAAGGAGGTACCTTCCTCTGAAGGGAGGAGAGAACTTCCACTTTGACCATGGCCTTGTCTAAATATGATCAGAGTTGGTGAACTCAGGGGGCTTCCATAGCCTTGGCAGCTCATGACAAGAGCCTAGGGAGATTACTGAGGCCATAAACAAGAGTGTCAATTTGTTAAGTCAACAACAGGAGTCACTGTGCACTTACTCCTCATGTAGGATCTCTGTCCTTAGTGTGCTGTACATTGAGATTTAATGCTATAACTAGTACTCAAACAGTATTTTTCACTTTATGTTTCTGTGTGGGAGCAAACTGTTGAAATCTTTGTTTAATGTATGCTAAACTGATCTTCTGTATATAAAGAGAATCGAAAATGAATCTTGATGTGAATGGAAGGGGAGAGGGAGTGGGAAAGGGGAGGGTTGCGGGTGGGAGGGACGTTATGGGGGGAAAGCCATTGTAATCCATAAGCTGTACTTTGGAAATTTATATTCATTAATAAAAGTTAAAAAAAAAAAAAGAAATGCACTGCCATGAACAGTCAATAATAAAAAAATGAAATAAAGCAGATACTTCTCTCGGATTAGATAAAATTTTAAAATGTGTGTTAAATAAGAAAATAATATTCAATTGGAATAATCAATAATTTAAAAAGACCTTTCAGGAATAAAATTCTCTGAGGATTCCTATTATTACTAAATTGAGTGCCTTATTCTTTTAACTCCCTTGATGTAAAGGCTTAGGGAAAAAGTTGTGTGTATGAAAAATGTTATAAGGCATAGTTGCAAGATATAGGGAGTGCCTTAAATCATCTCTGAATATCACTGATATTCTTAGTGAATTCAGATCGGGTTTGAGTCAGGTGGGTAGTAGACTGATTAGGATGTCAGCTTTAAATCTCTGCAGGTGATAGACTGGCCATTTTAAATGTCACTGTTAAATGTTGAATCAAATTGCAAACGGCTTTTGGTCCCCTGATGGAGCTTAGAAATGCCAATGGCTTCATTATATTTATGTTTCTGTAAATTAAGAAAGTCCCTTGAATATCTGCTGTTTGATCTGCATGCTTGCTTGAATTATAAATATTAATTTAAGCTTCATTATGACAGCAGTAATCTTTGTTATAATGTTGCCTGCATTTCATTTTAAAATAAATTATGACTTCACATTTTTCCATACATTAGCTGAATAGGAGAAATAGTGAAAATTCTCCCTGTCTTCCTTCAAATACTCACATACTACGTGTGTTGGTGACTCTAGTCTCATAGGAACCTTTCCCCTCTACTGCTAATGTTCTGAGTGATCACCAAGATAAGTTACATTTTGAAATATTTACAACAACCATCCCTACTTTTCCATGTGCTTTGCCACAGTCAATCCAGATACTCACCAACATTCCTAAACTGCTTATATAGTTACCTTAATCTATTATGTCAGTCATCTTACTTCGAGACCTATCTTTACTAAATGTCAATTTTATCATGTTAGTTTCTATTTATAAATAATTGAAGAACAAAAACTTAAGTATAGATATTAAACCATGGCTTTTAATATATTTCGGAGGCTTTTACATTGTATTTTTCATATGTCATCTCAATTACATCTGTATAAGATGCTTATCTACACTGATATTCCAATTCCCTGTATATTCTATGAATATTTATGATTTACCTTATATGAAATGCTGTCTCTAATCCAGTTTTGTTACTACAAAGTTGATCCCATCTTTTGAGTCTAAGTTTTATTTTCCTCTATGAACAGTATGTGAGCATATTGATATACAGCATATTATATTATTTTTCATATCTTTATGTAGTTTCATTGCCCCACCCAAATAAATTGAAAATTCACTTGCATTTAGAACTATACTTGTGATTTTTCATGCCACAGCATCCAGAAGAGTGATTTGCAGAATGTGTGTAATCTATAAACAGTTTCATGGTAGTTGACTCACATCTACTTTCAAGTTTTTAATACTTATATTTCTTTGAAAGCCATTCACAGAGGAAATAGATTTACTGTGAATTCACTTTTGAATTTTGGGGCTTTAAAGTTTTGTTTTCTTAAATAAGATTTGCTTTAGATGATATCTATTTTATGGCTGCAAAATGCTTTGTTAACTGATTTATAATTAATGCAATCATTTAATCTTTAGTGGTCCTTATATATAGTGAATCTGCATAATGTTGCACCTCAAAAGTTGTTCTGTCTCTTTCTAATAGATGTGAAAAGTAAAACTTTAAAATATGAAATTTCAACATTAGTGAAATCCACAAGTTGAGGCATGAAGATACAGAAAACCTAAATAGACAAATAACCAAGATGGAGCCTGAATCAGTAATAAAGAAATTCTCCATACCCAGCAACAAAGAAAAACTTAGACTGGGGAGATGCATTGATGAATTCCACCAAACTTTTAAAAGAACTATTCCCAATTCTTCTTAAACAATTTAAAACAATTGAAAATGAGCAAATCCTCCCAAAATCCTTCTATGACACCAGCATATGTAATTCCAAAACCAGGAAAAGATCCCACAGAGAACTATAGTCCAACATCCCTGATAAAAATAGATGCAAAATCCTCAACAAAATACTAGCTAGTTTAGTCCAACAACACATGAAAGAATTCATCCAGTCAGACCAAGTGTGATTTGGCTCAGTGGTGAAGGGATGGTTCATTGTATGCAAATTAATAAATTTAATACATTGCAGCAACAATTTGCATGAAAACCATAAGAATATCTCAATAGATGCAGAGTAAACATTGATAAAATACAATTATTTTCAGAATAATAATCTTAAGCAAATTGGGTATGGAAAGAACATTTTTCAACACAATCAAGGAAATATATGACAAACCCACAAGTAGTATCAAATTAAGTGGGAAAAGCTGGAAGTATTACCACTAAGATCTGGAACAAGACAAGGATGCCTACTCTCACTATTACTATTCAGTGTAGTTCTGGAAGTTTTTGCCAGAGCAATTATATAATAAAAAGAAATCAAAGGGTTACAAATTGGAAAGCAGAGAGTCAAATAATTCCTGTTTGCAGATGACAAGCATTTGAGCCATCACCTGCTTTCACCTGGGGGTGCACATTAACAGGAAATCTGAATTGGGAGTAGAGCCATGACTCAAACCAGGTTCTCCAGTGAGGATACTGGACATTATAAACAGCATCTTAACCACTTAGCCAAGCATCCACCACGATGACATATTCTTAATTTATAATGTGCTTTATTTTAAATTTCATGTGTCTTTTTCTCTTACTGGTTGCTGAAAAGGTTTCCTATTACTTGTTCACAATGCATACTGTCATCATGGATTTTATATCAAAATGCAAGCTTAGATAAAGAGAGCTTTGCTTATAAAATGTTGGGGCAATGATGTGGTTCTCCTAAAGGGCACTTATGAGTGTTCTGCCACTTAGCTGTCAACTCTAGAAGTGAGACACATTTGAGCATAGTTTGTCTGCTTAAGGTTTTCCAAAGAACATATACTTATAGCCAAAAATCCCAAATTTTAATGTAGTTTAACTGTAACTAATCTGTGATAGACAAGCCTCCACGGTATTTCTATTTGCCAGTCTGTTGAATGATTTAATTCTCACTGTATGTTGTGGTGGGGTAAGGCATGATTCAAGTCTAGTGTTAAATGGTTTTCTGTAGCATCTCATTATACTGGAGAAGCTTGGGTATATATCCAAGGTTTAAGTGATTCAATGCTCATCTAAGTCAACTTCTGGTTACTTTGGTCATCAAATTCTCAGTATAGACTTGTCCTTTATTTTCATATTTCCTTCATTTATTCCTTACAATTCCATTAATTCATTTAAAGCTTAACTGTTTATTTCTCAAAACAAAGGATGGTGTGATACTTTATGGAATTATCACAGTGTCTTGTCCACCATGTCAATCTGTACTAAAGCTACATTTTAATTTACTTCAAAGTTCCAGACTATTCAGCTATTGTGTTACATATTTGGCAGTAAGCTTTTGAAAAATCAAGTATCTCCTCTCCTAAATTGTCATTATCCTGGATCCTAACATCACTTATTATATGTGAAAATAAACGTGCATCCATCATTCACTATGCAATGCTCCCTTCACTCATATGCCTTTTTGCATGTAAATATTTTAGAAGATAGTCAAAATGTAATTTCTATATATTCTTAACTTTGTAATGACTGTTTAGGTTTACTCATTCAAATCGTGTTCCAACTTTGCCATAAAATTTTTATTTAGATATTTCCCAACTTAGTATTCAATATAAGACCTAGCCTATGAATAAAATATAGTTTTCTGATTATGAATTATATAATTTAATTGATTTACAGAATTTTAATATGTTAACTTGAATAATAGATTCGATCTGGTTGTGAAATTATAATAATGTAAATATATAATTTTGTTGGATTTTTTTACAGAGCTTCTGCTTGTCTTTATGGGAAATAAAAATCAGCTAAAAATGTTTAATGTTTGGACTGTGTGTTTTACACATCAAGTATTGACATATTAGAACTCATATGTAAAACATAAGTTAATTATTACTCAATTATTTTTTCAGCTCTTCTTCAAGTGACAATTTCACTTAGCAAAGTAGAGCTTAGTGTGGGTGAATCTAAATTCTTCACATGCACAGGTATGTATTTCCATACATATTTTCAGAATGTTTTCCACTTTAATTATTGATAAAATATATTGGCTAAATTTAAGTAGTTAAAAACTCAGCTCTTTGAAAACTAAAGCTTATCATGAGGATTGTAATGATTAGAGAAGTGTTAATAATTCACGTTTCCACATTACGAGTTGTGTATTTTTTGTGTTAATTTCAAGTTATAAACTACCAAACTATTTGAATTATTTGAATGGAACTTATTATGAAATAGAAAGTATGCACAATAACTTTTAAATATATTTAAATGGTATTCATGTCTAAATGATAATATCAAGATAAATGCAAAGATTATAACTGAACCTGTTTATAAATATGAAATGAATAAATTGGATACAGTGCACTGCAATGTAGTTACACCTGAATGAACATCTTAGGACAAAAAAAGGAAAATGAGTTCATCCTTCTGAAAGAAGAATACCCATTTAAAATTAGTCACTTAATGAAGAAAACTGTGATTTATTGATTTTTAATTAGAAGTATCAAATGTCATGAGGTTTATGGAAAATTTTATGGACCTTTTTAATAAGGTTAATGAGGAATACACAGATTTCATTCAGAAGACACTTAAATAGTTAAGTTTGATATTCTAATTCAGTGTATTATAGAACTGATGACTAGATTGATTTTACAGATCTTTAGATTCACCATATTCACTTGTATGCATATAACTTCATAACTAAGCTTAAAATATTTACTTAGTGTGAAAATTGCTTATTAAAATATTTTAGAATTGTTTTTGTTCTTGATTATAATAAAATAAATCAAAAATAAATTAAAGTAACCATTCTAATAAAATATATTACAAATTATTACTAAGAATAACATGGCTTATTTCAGTTATTATTAAAATTGTTAAAATTGGACAGTTATAATAATACATTTATAAATAATAATCACATATATATGTATATAATATTACATCATATGACAAAATTAAAAATGAACATGATTCTTCATATATTTGCCTTCCTAAACATCTGAAGGTATTCATCAGTTAATACTCCTTTTGCATATTGACAAATATAAAATCAAATAGTAGAGAGTGAATAGTTCATCATCATGGATTATGTAAGCAGAGTTTTAGCTTAAGTTTCTGAATCTTGTCTGTTTTATCTACACATTGCACTCCTCAGTTATATCCTGTTAATGATAAAACAATAAAACAGTTTAAAAATTAATTTTGAAAATTGAAATGAAATGTTATTTTCATATCAATGCATTGCATATAATAAGATCCTTTATGAATTAGAATAGGTGAAATTAAGATGGAATTGAAGAGTGTATATTAATATCATTCAGTGTTACTAAGTTTCTTAAGAAGACAGCAAATTAAGTAAACCTTTATCACTTTTATTTAAAAACATGTAACTAAAGACCTTGAAAATGGTCTTATCTATATTACATTTAGTAGTAAAATAGAACCCTAAAAATGGTAACATCAGAACACATTGATAATGAGAATATAAATGGCATGTACTACAATGGTGATTATATAGACATGACTCAAAATTTTCAGATACCTTAGAAACATAGATATATAACCCTCAGTAAGATAAATGTCTCAAACTTAAGCTAGAATGTGGTCATCTCTTAAGATGTTAATAAGAATTGTCATATATAGCAAATGAATTTTTCTAACTACATTTTAAAGACAACCAACAAAAATTTCATGATATTTATGAAGGTTCTTCAAAAATTCATACAAAATGCATATGAAGAAAATAGTAGTGTGCATGGATATCAGAAAATATTACACCATTATAAACTTAGTTTATAATTTCACTTTCAATGAACTTTTTGAGGTACTCTGTATTAATAATGTCCAACAGTCCACTCATTAATATGAAATATTTTATAGGAATATCATTTATTAGATATCCTGGAAAAGAGATAATTAATACTACTCTCCAGAATTATCTCTTTATGGTAATGAAGTTTCATGCTATATTATTAAGAAAGAAAATGTACAAAATATTTCTCAGAGTATCCTTATAGTGTATGTGATTTTGCAATATTCAAAATTAAGGTGATTCTCATTTAAGTCATATTTTTGTAACTTCTCTATAGAAATAAAAATGAAAACAAATATTCACTATTAAATGCATTATTCTGTAGCCACTAAAATTTTATAGCTTCAGAAAAACTAGAGATAGCTAAGATTCATTTAAGAGTTCACCTAAACATTTTTTTCATACTTTTTCTCAAGCATGTCTAATTTGTTACAGAAAGGAATATAATTTGTTTCTAAAATCATTTTAGTAAAAATATGAAGGAATAATTTTCTTCAAAGTGGTCTGCAGATGTTAGTTAACTTTATGCATTTTCCCTGATTCTTTTGAGTTAATAGTGTATGCTGCTTCTACAAATTATCTCTCAAGTAATTTTGTGAAATACATCCTTTTGGTGACTAACGGTAAACACAGGAAGTTTCAGCTTTTAGGGATAAGATAATAATCTAGATTCTGAACTGGAAAACTTAAACAAATGTCTACCCTGTAATGATTTAGTTGTAATTGCTTGGCTGTAAAGTATGGTTTCAATGCATTCTAATTATCATATGATTAAATAGTTAACAGTGTTAGATTCAAATGATGAAACTACTGTTTCATCAGATTTGGACTCCATTTAAAAAAAAAAAAGGCCATTGGCTTTATATGTGCAAGTATAAAAACTTGGGAAAATAATTCAAAAGTCAATATTATCAAAGGCCAAAGCTTGTTTGGCGATTTACAGTTTTATAAACTCTGCTTCATCAGGGAATAAAGTGCTTTCCCTTGACCCTATTGGAGACAGTTGGGCTGTGAATTCATGTTAATCACGTTAGGAATCATGTCTCATTTTGGATATATCTATCAGGTGTGGTCTATGCATGGCTCAGTACTCAAGTCGATTTTGGTACTTTGAGTATTTTTATGGAACTTTTCGATTTTTCTTACTTGGGTGAAATTGAGTCCTCAGCGTTGCAAAAGCAAAGATGAACATTTGTGCAAACATTTGTGTTTACTTTCAATTTTGTAAGATTTTCAGATTTCCAGTCTTTCATTTACATATTTACTAAATTGTCAAAATTGTTACATGATGTTATATGCCAGTGCCAAAACAACACTTAAGACATGTTTTCAAACATTTCTTTTACTTGAATCTGTAGCAATTGGTGAACCGGAGAGTATAGATTGGTATAATCCTCAAGGAGAGAAGATAATTTCAACACAGAGGGTAGTGGTGCAGAAGGAAGGCGTTAGATCACGATTAACCATCTACAATGCAAATATAGAAGATGCAGGGATATATCGCTGTCAAGCAACGGATGCCAAAGGACAGACACAAGAAGCTACAGTAGTTTTGGAAATTTACCGTAAGTCAAATATTTTTAAGTTGAAGTTAATTCAAACTGTGATTTATTGCAAAGAAATTCACAAAATAAAATGTGTTGGGCCGGCGCCGCGGCTCAATAGGCTAATCCTCCGCCTAGCGGCGCCGGCACACCGGGTTCTAGTCCCGGTCGGGGCGCCGGATTCTGTCCCGGTTGCCCCTCTTCCAGGCCAGCCCTCTGCTGTGGCCAGGGAGTGCAGTGGAGGATGGCCCAGGTGCTTGGGCCCTGCACCCCATGGGAGACCAGGAAAAGCACCTGGCTCCTGGCTCCTGCCATCGGATCAGCGCGGTGCGCCGGCTGCAGCGCGCCAGCCGCGGCGGCCATTGGAGGGTGAACCAACGGCAAAGGAAGACCTTTCTCTCTGTCTCTCTCTCTCACTGTCCACTCTGCCTGTCAAAAAATAAAAAAATAAAAAAATAAATAAATAAATAAAAAAAAAAAAATAAAATGTGTTAATAATAAAAATGATGCACATTGACAATTAAGTGTAAGGGCATTAAAAAAGAATTAAAAGATGATTTACTTTTGGTGTAAAAAATAACCTTATTTTGTTGAAAACAAAATTAAAACTTTATTTTGCCTCAAAAATGTTTTACATGCACACAAATGTATATTATGCCAAAATTATGCCTGGATTTCAAAATTCTTGTAAACCAAAATAAACTTAAATTCTAATTTTCTCAAAAAAAGTATCCGTATGTATGTATATATTTGAGAGGGAGAGATGCAATAAGAGTGAGGGATACAGAAAGAAAGAGCAAGAGAGAGAGCTCCCATCTATTTGGTTCACTTCCCAAATGCCCACATCAGCCAGCACTGTGCTAGGACCAAGTCAGAACCTGGGAACTCAATGCAGGTCTCCCACATGGGTGGCAGGAACCCAATTATTTGAACCATAACCACTGCCATCCAGGGTGTACATTAGCAAAGTGCTGGAAATAAGAGCTGGAGCCAGGTATTGAAACCAGGAAATGTGATTTGGGACATTATCATTTTAACTGGAATCTTAACTGACAGGCTAAATGCCCACCCCACTCCCAAACTTATTTTGTGATTCCATTCTTCCACAAATTGTTTAAAGTGCTCTCATATATACTACATGATCCTCTGACCTTTAAAGATATCAGTTATTCATCCGGTTTTTGTTGAAGGTTTATTTTATTTATTTGAAAGGTACAATTAGAGAGAGAGAGAGAGAGAGAGAGAGTATTCAATCTTCTGGTTTATTCCCCGAATGGCTGTAACGGCTAGGGATGGGTCAGTCCAAAGCAAGGAATCAGAAGCTTCTTCCAGGTCTCCCACATGGGTGCAGGGTCCATAGACTTGGGCCATCTTCTTCTGCTCTCCCAGTCCATTAGCATGGAGCTGAATTGGAAGTGGAGCAGCCAGGACTTCAACCAGCGCCCATATCAGGTGCCAGGGTCACAGGCAGCAGCTTTATCTGCCATGTGACAATGCAATCCCCAATTATTTATCTTTTATCACAGTGAATTGTAAAGTAGGATGGATGTAGACAACAGGAAATTTTAAATATAGACATGAAAAAAATTCTGTTCATTAGCTATTATAAATAAAAATATTTTATTTCCTCAGGTCTCTAAGAATAAAGTGGGTAAATAGAAAATAATGGTCTGTTTTAGGGGTTTGAGATTTATTCTGATTAATTTTCACACTAAAATAAAATACCAGCATTAGATATATGAAATTGAATATGCCACCACACCACTTTATATTCTAGAGTAAAACAGGGAGGAAGGGTCAGTAAACAGGAGTAGACAGAGAGAACACTGAAAACAAATCTAGTGCAGAATAACATGTACTCAGGATCCTCTGCCACCAGACATTTTCATCAATAGGATTTTCCATAGTTAAACTTGATTTTATACTTGAGCTGGATTGCTTTCCTCTGTTCTCTCCATTTAAGATCCATTAATCTATTATAGCATTGTTTTTGAAGCCTGCAGAGATTCTGAATATGAAACCAGACTTTGTGAACTACTTTGTTGACCTTGAGTAAAGCATCTAACCTTTCTGCTTTCAATTCTCTCTTCTCTAAAATGGGTACAGTAGTACCTAAATCATATGTCGAGCTGGATTTTTTTAAGATTTATTTATTTATTTGAAATTAGAGTTACACACAGAGAGAAGGAGAGAGAGAGAGAGAGAGAGAGAGAGAGAGGTGGAGAGAGAGGCAGAGAGAGGTCTTCTATCTTCTGGTTCACTCCCCAAAGGACTACAATGGCTGCAACTGAGCTGATCTGAAGCCAGGAGCCAGGAGCTTCTTCTGGGTCTCCCACACAGGTGCAGGGGCCCAAGGACTTGGGCCATCTTCTATGGCTTTCACGGGTCATACCAGAGAGATGGATTGGAAGAGGAGCAGCCAGGACTTGAACCGGCACCCATATGGGATGCCAGCACTGCAGGCAGTGGCGGCTTTGCCCTCTATCCCACAAAGCTGGCCCTGTTGACCTGTTTTGAGAATGTGCCAATTAGTATTGCATAAAGAACTTACAAGAACAATGCCTTGTAATCACATTTCCATCATTGTAAAAACATACACATTTTTAGAATAGAAACTTAGGCTGTCTCTCCCTGTAGATTTGTGGTGTGTGTATATATATATATATATATACACACACACATACATATATATGTAGGATATGAAAGAGAAAAGAGAACATGTCCTTAGTAGGGCTTCCTATTTGAGGACTAAGATGGGTTGTTAGTACGTTCTTACCTTCATTTTTCCTGATTTAACTTTTTTTTACCCTGCTAGAGTGTAAGTTCCTCAAGAAAGATATTTTTTACATTTATATTACCTTCTTCAGTATTCTTTTCACCAATTACTGAAACTATATTAAAATGATCATTTAATGAACATAGTGTTTGCAAATATTTTTCATTGCTTTAAATAATGCAAAAGAAGATGTTTAGCATTTGCAAAACGAAAAAATATCATTTTATTTGGTGATAGCAATGTGTTGTGTTACTTTTGTGAAAAATCCTCATTGAAAAATACATGTTCACTCATTTATTCAACACATCGATTATAGTATAGTCAATACTGTGTTAAGTCCTAGATAATAAATTATGCATATGTACATATATATATGTATATATATATAGTAGAACTCTATTGGAAAAATATTAGGTTGCAATAGAGAGATAGGGTATGTTTAATGACAAAATATATTGCTATTTTATTTGAGAATTTAGGCAGTCTTCTGAATTTTGGGGGAGTGAAAAATGCAAGGAAAATCCTGGAATATTCAAGGAACTATAAGGCAGAGAAACACTGACTAAAAAGAAGGTAAATTGGAATGGTTTGTGAGGTAGACTTCGGTTTATATAGGATCAACTATGATATTGTAAGAATTTGTGATTTTATTCTCAGCAAAATGGGAATTTATTAAGGAGCAATTGAATTATATTGTCATGCTTAAGGTTTTAAATTATCCAGGTTCTCCTAATTACTTTAGTCCAGAATCAATAAACATAAATTCCAGAATATGTTATCAGGAGAAATTAGTGATACTGTTATGATTTATCTTATTTCTTAATACAGAAAAGCTCACTTTCAGAGAAGTGGTGTCACCTCAGGAATTCAAACAAGGAGAGGATGCAGAAGTGGTTTGCCGTGTTAGCAGTTCACCTGCACCTGCTATCAGCTGGTTGTATCATAATGAGGAAGTCACCGCTATTTCCGACAGTTAGTATTTTGGTAACTCCCTAAGTTATATGTTCTAAAAATATTGCAGTTTTTAAAAATACTGAATCTACATATCTGATTATGGAAATGGTAATTTTTAACCCTAAATGTCAAACAGCTATTTTCAGAAACTTAAGCTCTGAGTTAGGGTTTGGCAAACTATGGGCATCAGGTTAAATTAGCTCCTCTACTGTTTTTAGAGGACGTTTGAAGAATAAACCCATGCCCAATATTTACATCTTTTCTGTGACTCCTTTGAGGGCAGAATTGAACAATACTTAATATATAGAGAGTTAAGGAAGAAGATTGCTAACCCTTTCTTTAGTTTCAAAGACAGAGTAATAAACTAAAAACAGCACTAAGTAAACGAAAGAATAAATCCTCTGCATACATACCTACATAGTGCAATTTTAATATGATCCTACAGGCTCACTGTATGCAAATTAAAATAATATCTTCATTAATCCTATTTTTATTCTGGGATTATCCTTTTTAAAGATTTCTACATGCTCTAAATGTTGTGGTATGATACATATGGATAATGACAGAAAAGTACATTCATTCAAATAGTCTTCATGATTTTACTTCAGACTGAGCTAAAATTCCAGAACAATATGACATTTGAAATTGAAAGCATAATTTGCTTATATTATGTTCCTTTACCATTGTGCATAGGGAGTATTTTCAACTTAGAATATATTTCAATGCACCTGCTTTGCAGAGAGGTACAAAATAATTGAATCTTTTTAAATACTTTCCATCCTGGATGATCACATTTTGTGTTTCTAAGAGATGAAGCTCCTAGAGCATAAAAGAGAGAAAGTAGAGGTATCTATTTTTGAATATGTAGAGAGAATGTATCATAATTCTGTTCAATAGTCATTTTTGAAATTTTACAAGGATTTTTCTGAGTATGATATTTGCAGTGCTTTTCAGCTATTGACTGAAACTTTTTATTTCTATTATAATAATAAAATGAAAAATAATCCTCAATTTCCTTTTATTTTATTTTTGCATAAGTGCTTTAAATTTTATTAACATGAATAAATTATGGTATGTGTTTTCATTGTTTTTCCCCTCATTCAAAAGAAGCACAGTTCTTTTATACTAGTTAAATAATGATGTCTGACACTTTCAGATTGTCTAAGCTTGTGCTTTACAAGTACATCTGGGTCACAGCACATAGACAAAATACTTCAAAGCAGAGATTAATGGCCAAGTTTAGTGGTGGTGTAGTGAGGCTCTTGTCCTAGAGTTCACACATGTCCCTGAGCATCTCAGAATGGACGGCCATAAAGAATGAAATCCATTTTGCCTCTTCCCTTTGCCTTGACTCTGAAGCTTTGAACAACTTTTTATACTAATCTGCACACAAAAAAGCCAGATTCATTATCTGTAGAATACCATTTATATTCATTTCAAACAATAACTATGTGATATAAAATACATATTCTAAATGCTTAAATATTTACATGAATGAATACAAATTTTGGCTATAGGTCAGACTCTCAAATAAGTAAGCTTATCTTTCTCATTCTTTTTTGTCTTAAAATCCTGGGAATCGGTTATACAAAAATTATATGGATTTATGTTATAGGTAAAACTAGAAAAGCCAATGCAGAGTAAAGGACTTGAATGAAAATTTAACATAGGAAGGTAGAAGAAGTAGAATTATACATTTATAATGTAGCTTATATAATATTGATATATATTATTAACTTATTTAAAACATAAACTTCTAAAACTTGTAATATTGGAAAAAAAACTTACCACATAGTTTATTATCAAACTGTATGTTTATAATAGATTTACAATATATAGTATACTTTGTCTAATTTTATTCTTTGTGCTTCATTGATTAAAGCAAATAAATTGAGATCAGGTTTATATTGATGAAAATAACATGTATAGGGATTTAGAGCAATGCAGAGGTTCCAGATAGCCATCTGTTGCCTAAATGAGTACGGAGGTAAAATTGAGATGTTCCAGATAGAATATGGAAGGTATGGAAATGTTTTACATGTTTAATAGTAGATGTGCACCAAATAGTCAACATTACATTCATACAGAATAAATGTAGTTGAGATTTTCCATGTAAAGAATCTAAGTAAGCTTTTAGGGAGTAAAGGAGACATTTTGTATGAAAGTTGAATATCTTGACTCAGTATCATTGTTATGGAGAAAGATGTCATTTCAAATATCTATTCAACCTTAGCCAGTTTGAGAATTACTTCTTACACATCATAAATACTTCACATCTAATAGAGGTTTTATATCTGCATTAAGACTATGGATGTGATCATTTTGTTCCATAAAATTTGTATATAATCTCCTTCTAGTAAATGATTCATTCAATGTAACACCTGGTATATACCCTTCTGTACTAGATGTTGGTGCTTCATTGTTAACCATGTAAACATGCTCATTGCCTTCAAAATACTGATAATCTGGAGGGAAGGATACATAGATAAAACAGTGAAAACAGGCTTCCTTGAGATAGAGAAAGTGCTGTAATAGAGAATGACAGTGAAGGAACACCTCAGGAAGTTAGGATAGGTGATGATGTCAAACAGGCCTGCCCGCCTGCCCGGAGGCAAGAGTGACCTTCAAATAAGTTCAAAGATTAGCTGGGCAAAGTGCAAGGAGGATTTTTCAGTGGAGGGAGTACCATGTCCAATGGCCAGGGGTCAAAAATCACATGAATAATGTTTTCTAGAAACTGGAATGAGTTGTTATTCATTAGAAATTATGAATAAGGATAATCTGAATACTTCCATGAAAGTGGAATATAACCAGAATTTTTAAATTAAAGACTAAGAAGGGAAGCTGGAGAGGAAGGCCTAGCCAAAAAAGCATGACCTTGTCATTTCTTCTAAGGAGTTTATAGTTAATCCACAGGGACCATAGGCAGTGCCATGTATTTGAGAAGGTTATTAGTGAATCAGTTAAGAGAATAATTTGGCCAAAACTCCATATATTAAGATCAGTTTGGAACCTAATGAAATAATTACAGAAAGAGAAGAAAAATCAGACTAAGCAATGACTAAAGAGAAGTGATAGGACATGGGCTTTGACTGGATATGCACACTGAGAGAGATGGACTTGACAACAGTGACTCCCAGAATTTATCTCATACAAAGAATTCCACGACTTAGGGAATTGCCTTGGCAGCAAATTCCACATAAGCCATTGTAAATATGTATGAAGACAGAACTGCAGAAAAAGAGACAGGGAATTTCAGGTTGAGTTACTGAGCTAAACTTTAAACATACTGAGATTGAAGTATTTATGACCTTTCTGAGTAGATGTGCCTGGAAGACTGTTAAACAGATAATATGAAAATAATTATGAAACTCACAAGAGTAGTTTGGGCTAATGAAAAGCAGAGAAATTGAGATGCATAAGTGAAGCCATAAGCTTCATGTTTGTATCTCAAGAGCAACCTAAAGAAAAATAAACATTACGGAAAAGTTTATACCACTTGGGAGGAAAACCCCCTGGCTCTACCTTTTAGTATTTTCTCTCTGAAATAGCTTCTGAATCCATTTGTTTGCACTATTAGCTATCACTTCAACATGTCACCACTTGTCTATCTGTGTTAATGACCATCAGTAGCCATTGAATGAGGATTGGATGAGGGGTGGGGAAGAATTAAGAAACAGAGCATAAAACAGACATCTCATCAGTTGTGCTCTGTGCTTTTATTTTTTTACCTTGATAATTAGAATAGAATTTTGTAACACTGAGAAAACAGATAATATGTACTAGTTAAATATTTCTCATAGTCCTAGTAATGTATGATTGTTTGAAGCACTGTTTTCTTCAACTGTTTTCTGGAAACACATATCACTGATGTACTTTTTATTAGCAGATTGCCAACAACAGTCCTTAGATTTCACAAACACATTTGGAATTTGAGATAAAATTTTGTATAGTTTGGATTCTCTGTGGAAAAATACTTACACTCACAAACATATTTAATAGTATATATTTAGATTTAGCAGGTGATTACTGTTTTCCTAAAGTTCTACCAGTTTTCTCTCAGTAGATATTATGAATTAAAACAGCCTTTGGAAGCTATAATTTTCCAATTAACAAGAAACAGATTTATTTCCATTCAAAAATTGGTATAAGCTATTTTAATTTATTTTATTGAGTCTTGTCTTTCTGTTTGAAATAGTGCTCCCTCTTACTATTTTTCTTAATTCAATTAAAAGGAGCTAAAGACCATTGTAGTTAAATGATACATGTTTAGCAAGTTAGAAAAGGCAGTAATAAAAACATCTAGATACAATTAAGAGTATCCTTTGATTTACCCTGAACTTGTAAAAACTAATGAATACTTCTCATTATGATTTTCAACTATATAACTGAATAAATGATCTTAGAGTGTTTCTGAATTTTATTGATGTAGGCAGGCAAATAGGATAAAATCGATTAAGTTTGTAAGCTGGAAAAGTCACGCTCCTACCTGACCACACTTGTAGGCTCACTTGCCAATCAGACTACATAATTCCCTTGTTATGTTTGTTTTCCTTGTTGTCCCACACATGACCTTTGCATGCATACTTGCTCCATGTGGACCCAACTTAGCTTCTAGACCTCTCCTTCTCCCCTAAATAAAGCCCTCACTCTCATGTGCATTTCTCTCACTGAATAAAACCCTTAAAAACTTAGCATATTGTCTGGTCTATTTGAGCCAGTATTCAGAATTCTTCTCCAAATAAGTGGGAAGAGACAACAGAGTTATTAATATTGAAAATTATTAATAGCAGTCCAATATCATCTCAGGACTTCTTGTGAGTCATTTATCACAATTTCTTCCATATTTACCTCTCACTCCCCCATAACTTTTCTTTGGTAGTAAAATTTCATGCTTGTCTTCTAATTTACCAGGGGAGCAATTATGCTAAAACATTTGTCTTTCTTCTTAGGAGAAACCTAAACAATAAATAAATTATATGGAAAGCTTATGCCACTTGTGCTGAAAATCTTGTGACTGTAGATTTATAGTATTTTCTCCCTGAGATAGCCTCTGGACCCATATGTTTGCACTATTTGTTATCTCTTCCACAAGTTGCCACTTGTTTGCCTCTGTTAATGACCATGAGAAGTCTGGTGATTCCTCTATTTCTAGCCAAAATTTTTCCCATGTTGTTAAGGAAATTCTATGGTAAATCAGTCTCCAAATCTGAATGGCCTACTTGCAGAGAAATTATTTTTCACTCATGAAATATCTAATAATCAGGAAGGGTAGAGGCAGGATGCCGCCTCATGCATCCATTCAGTGCTCCAAGCTGGTAAAGGATCCACCTTTTTACACATGTGGCTTCCATGATGTCCGTGACTGGAAAGGGAGCAAATAGGAGAGAGCAGTGAACAGTGAAATTCATCCAAAAGTAACCTTTTGACTATAGATATCCAAGGGATGGGGCACCCTAAAATAATGCCCCTTCTACTTAACAAGTGCCCAAAGGCAATAAAGACCACAGCTCTTTATGTATCGACGTATCTCAAATACCATATGCAACAAATAAATGATATTCAATGATATCTGTAGATTCATTCATTAATGAGATCTAAGATACTGCCTGCAAAACATGTCTCAAAATAGGACCTGGTGTGCTAGCACTCTATATGATAAGAGAAAGAGTTTAGCACTGCAACAGAATTGTGATGAATATTAACTAAGGCCAGATAAAAAAATAATGTCAGGCAGAAACACTGCATAGGATTTCAGGTCATTGTAGCAGATTACCTTAAGCACTCAGTTCATGTATTTGTCTTACTGGTTTATTCTTATATGCATGCATGTGCCACAAATACACCCACCCAAAATGGAATCTTGATATAAAATTGATAAAGTCTAATTAATTCATTCCTAGAACTGATTATCTTGCATTTAGCCAAAGAACAACCTCTTAAATAAATCCAAGATATTACTATTTTATATCCTTTATGTGACTTGAATATTATTGTATCATTTTGCTTCTTCCTCTGGGTATGAAAAATTATTAGTTTAATTATTGTGTGAACAGGGATGTTCAATACATTTTCTAATCCTTTTTCATACCCAAGTTGCTACATATTTGCAATGAAAAGTTTTCATGTTGGCAATATCTAATCTCTCCGCATTGTTCTTTGGAGCATAATTTCTGCACTCAGAATACCAAGGGGGAAATAATAGTCTAACCATTTTATGTGGATATAAAGTCTTGAATGTGTTTTAGAAAAAAAGGTGTAACAAGGCAGTGTGGAGTGGAGAAATTGAAGTCGTGAAATTACATTTTACTTTCAAATTTGAATTTGTTTGTTGATGAAAAGTTTGATAGTGTGAGACAAGTGCCATATTTTAACTCTCAGCACTTTAGAGCACACTGGACTCAGCCTTCACTTTCTGATATCATTTCCTCCCCTTGGCTTGCTTTTCAGATCGGTTCGCTATGTTAGCAAACAACAATCTGCAGATTCTCAACATCAATAAAAGTGATGAAGGTATATACAGGTGTGAAGGAAGAGTGGAGGCTAGGGGAGAAATTGACTTCCGTGATATCATCGTTATTGTAAATGGTAAGCAGTAATTAATTTCAATATATTTTATGGATTCATTTTCGCAATATGTTTATTAAAAAGACAGCAATTTAAATTTGACACTCAAGTCTTCCCTAATGAACCTCTTCAATGCCTGGAAGAAATTCTCCCTCCTCTTCCATGGCATCTGCTTCAATGCATTGCCATCTCAAGGGCAGCAGCTGTGACTTAACTGCCATGCTCACCACAGCGTTCAGTTAAAAATCGCCTTTGCCAAGTTTGTAGAATTGAAAGAATGTCCAATGAAACATAGGTAAGTATTACACTAGATTTTACTTTTTATTTTTTTATTTCAATTCGTTTAAATTTGTAAAACAAAAAAATGAAGTGATACAGCATTCCCATATACCCCCATAAAGCTTCCCCTATTATTAACATTTAATATTAGTGTGTTATAATTCTTGAGTTGCTGCAATTTCAATTCAAGTAGTCTCAAAGTTCTACTTTTCTCCACATCAAATTTTTCAATTCTAATAATGCTCCCATTTTTCTCATTCATTACAAGAAAAAAAAAATCTAAACAAGTTTTCATGACTTACTTAATACATTTCTTAATGTAAAGTATTGTTTTTCAAAAAGTATCTCCCTGGAGATAAGGTTGTGGCATAGCAGGCTAAGTTGCCACCTGTGACTCCTTTATCCCATATGGGCACTGGTTCATCACCCTTCTGCCCTACTTCTGATCCAGATCCTTGATAAATAACCTGGGAAAGCAGTAGAAGATGTCCCAAGTACTTGGACCCTTGCCACCATGTGGGAGACCTGGATGAAGGTCTTGCTCCAGGCTTTGGCCTGGTCCATCCCTGGGGTTCCAGCCATTTAGGAAGTGAACCAACAGATGAAAGATCTGCCTCTCTCTCTCTCTTTGGAACTCTTTCAAACAAATAAATAAATCTTAAAAAAATCTATCCCTTGCCCATTGCTATGTGAAATATAGTACTTCCCATGGAAGAATCATGAATTCTCACTCAACTGGGCATGTGACCTGCTCTAGCCATTGGCATAAAAGCAAGCCTACTATGTATCATGGCTGAAATCAAGCTTCAAGAAACGTCAAATGCTTCCTCAAATTCTTTTGCTTGTCCCTTCTCCCATGAAACTAGCGTGATCCAAATGGGGATTTCTTCATCCTGGAAACCATAATGAAGACATCAGGAGTAGAATCAAAACTGATCTGCAGGTGAAGACATGTATTGCAAATATGAAATAAACCATAGTTTTAAAGCACTGAGATCTTAAAGGTATTTGCTATTAAGGAAAAGCAGACAAGTGAAATGCTGGTAGCTTTTCCATCCTTAAACAATCAATATGACCACGATATGTTTGAGGGATTCTCCTGAAATTACTTCCATGAATGTCCCTCAGAGATATTCTGCTCCCATTCTCCCAGATGGTGATTTATGCCAAGAATATTTTAACACCTACCAAAATATTGGAAATTTAATTCAAAGTTTCTAGTGGAGTTTAATAATTATACTATCTTCATACATTGATTCAACAAATATATTAAAGTACTGGTTGTATGTTTCACACACGGTATGCTCAGAATACTAACAGGCCTAACAGCATCATTTCTCTCAAGGCCCTTATAATTTTATCCTAATGACATAAAATAATCTGCTTTACTAAAATCCTTATTATATATGAGTTCATTGGATATTTAATCATTATAGCAAGTGCACATGTTATAGATATGTACAGACTGTTTTATACTAAAAAGGGCACATAGTATAGCTGAACAGATTTTCTTTATATTTAGGATGTATCTAAGTAACACACTAGTATTATTTAGTAAAATAGAGAGAGAGAATATATTGCTAACAGATGGAAAAATCTAAAATGAGAATGTATAGGATATGTGTTGCTGTGGATTCATTCTGAGAGGAGGAGCATGGTGGGGGTAAGAGGCGCGGAGTCACCACACAGAACCCGGGAGTCAGGTGAAAGTGGGCCAGAGGCGAGCATCCCACAGACTCATTTATTTCAGTTGCTACAGCAGCTTAAATAGCCAAGGCAGCTAATCCGGTCAAGGGGCGGTTTATGCCCTAAACAATCACATCCTGCTGTCAGGCAGGTTCCATTTGCCATGTGGTTTCCAAAGCCATCCAATCACAGCCGGTTGCCAGGCAGGCTTCGTTGCCAGGTGGGTTTAGAAGCCATTCCTGAGTAACTGACACTTGCTTGCCAGCGGCCATCTTGGCATGGTCTTCTCATTCCACCACAGATATGAAAAAAAATCTAATAAAATAACTTACTGGAATATACTATTAGGAGGTGAGTTACAGTGATCTGTGGAAGAAGCCAATCTTCTATAGAATAAAAAAGAGCTGCCACTGAGGAGCAAGTATCATAGAAGGCAAAGAATTTGATAGAAGGATGAAGGCAAAAAGATAAAGTGAGTCAATAGGTTCTATACTAATGGACATGGGAGTGAAGAAGAAGGCATATAACCATGTCATATTTGAGGCAATATCATCATGGTCTCCTCTACCACACAGAAGCTTGAGAAATCAAGGATGATTTCAAGACTTCCAATTTGGATTATAAGTATACAGAATTGCAGATTCAAGCAACAGCAACTGATGTGGTGTGTCTGAAATATGCCTGATGAATTTGGCAATTTTGAAGTCCAAAGGGACACTAAGGTGAAAAATATAGCTTGAGTAGCCTGGGTACAACTTAGATTACATCAACAGAAAACATAATATGCACTTATGTCCACTGAAGAATGGAGGTAGAAAAGGTAGGACACTATTATCTCAACTAGTTAGACTCAAGTATTAAAAAGGAAAGCACTAAAAATTCAAATTAAGTGTTAGAGAAAATTGTTGAAGTTTAAGGATATTTTCAAGGAAGATTTACCTTTAACATAAGAGGATATTTATTATATTGAGTGGAGGAAATTCATAAAAGTAGAAGAGGATGTACTTAAAAAGTCAGAAAGGTATTTTGTTAATACATTTGGATAAATCCTGCTCGTGACTTCAAAAGTCTTTTTCCACTCAGCTGGGGAAAAGCCTCATTAAGGAAACATTTTTACTTTTTAATTTTTCAAATATTCTCCCATATTTTTATATATGTTTATGTATTTTTCTTGGATAGTTAAATAAACTTTCTAACTTGTTAGAGACTTCATTTTCACTAACCTACTAATAAGTGTTATTATAGCTTCTTTGACACGGACATACTTTGTGGTTTTTTGAAAATGAGATTACAGAAATTTGTTGATTTGATGAACCATATTTTCCATAAATTCCTGAACAGTTCTAGCTGGGTAATGAGACCATGCACACACACACACACATACATGCTTACTTACAATTTAGATACACTATTTTGAAAGAGGATTAATATCTTCCTGATTGCTGCAATCCATTTACATCCCTCTTTCATATGACTCCTAGCCCTAGGTTGAGCAAATGGTCTCCATAACTTCTCAGAAAAATGTTCATATAGAAAGATGACAGACCTAGAAATAACTTCTAAATTTAAAATCTAGTCAATAGTATGTTATTTTAAAAAAATTGTTCTTGTAAGTCATAATGATTCATTATTTTCTGAATCTTTTGTAAATTTGTGAAGAATGCTCCACTAACTGCAGGTTCAAATTTAGAGTAATGGAAGTAGGAGCAATTGCAGTTGGATGAAAAACACCTACTGGTGTAATTTTCAGGCAATTTTGACTTTAGTCTTTCTTTGAACATTAAAATCAACAGTGGATGATAATGGTCAGAGGTTTTTGTGTAAGTGGGTGTCTGAATGTATAGTGCACTTTGTTATCTGCTGACCCTCAGGCAGTGATTCTTATATTCCTACCTATTTCTAGCCATTTCTTAAGGTCAAAAAAAGTGATAAAAAATACTTTTCCAATTGCAACAAATGAAAATCAGAACTTTTTCCTTAAGTTGTATGCAGTGTTCCATACTATAAAGCATATGTAAGGATAAAAGATAATGAGCTTAGCTACTTCTATATCAGTAATATAATTGAATCAACTATGCAGAATTTTAAGTCAATTTAATAAGTGAAAACTATGAAGAAATTTGTGATTTGTAACAGTGATATATATATATATATATATATATATATATATATATATAATTTACCCTAAGGTCAATAAATAAGCAGTTATCCAAATGAATATATTTTCTAGCATTATTCATTCTAAAGATTAGATTAAATTTTAAGGATTTGCTGGTGAATGCAAGGAAAGAGCGTAAGATTTTTCCTTAATTATAATTCTTATATGAACACAATTTTAGAAATTGCAAGCTTGTAAAAATTATAAACAGATGATTGATACACAGACAGACAGATACAGATGGTGGATCATCTACAGAGATCTAGGCATATTTTGTTTGTCTTTATCCTCCATATAAATGACTGATGTGAGAAGTTAACAGAGTTCATTTCATTTCCTTCAATCTCTATTTCTTTAGTATCTATTTCTTAAGCATACTTAGTGGTTTAATATATTTGGAAAGCTGTACAGAAGCATGCATTCATTTTATCTTGTTAATCATGTAAAGTTTACTGACATAAAATGTTTACTCACATAAACATTTATCTAGACAAATTTTATTTCTAGCGTTTTTATTTTAGAAAAGTAACAGACATTTTTTACCTATTTATAGGGTACTATGTGATTTTTCAGTAAATGTGTATATTGTTTATTAAACAATCAGGGTAAACATAGTTAACACTGTTATTTCATACAGTAACAGTTATTTAGAATGGAACTATCCCAAACACTGTCTTCCAGTTTTTATATATACAGTATATATTCAAAGCATTAGCCTATTAATCTTTCAACTACTATGATTCTTAGCCCTTTTGAACTTATTTACTTAGTTACTTTTATTGTATTTGAAAGGCAAAGAAACTGAAAGAGAGAGAGAATCAATCTTACATTTTCTGATACACTCCCTCAGTGCATGCAAAATCCAGGGGTAACCCAGGGTGAAGCTGAAAACCTGGGACACCATCTAGCTCTCCCATGTGAGTGGCAGGGAACCAAATACTTGAACAATCATCTGCTTCTTCCCAGGAGGCATTTTAGAAGGAAGCTGGGTTGGAAGTGGAGCAGCAGGGACATGAACCAATGCCCAAATGGGATGCTTGCACTGCAGGTGGAGGCTTAGGCCACTAAACCACAGTGTTGGCCCCTTTGCATTTTATTAAAATGACTTTTAGAAGGCCAGAGATATCTTGACAAGGTCCAATTTTTCTCTTTTGAAAAATATATTTTACTTACTGTGTCAAATCTATGATTTAATTTTTTAAGTTACTAAGACTTTCTCTGCTGATTTTTTCTTTGGAGTTTTATATTTTGGTCTTTTTTTACCTGCAATGTGTAGTTTTTTTTTTATTTTAATTATTTTTTAACAAATTCAATGTGATTTCTAGATACAATTCTATGAACATATTGATATTCTCTTCCTCCTCCCCCCTTCACTTCCTCTGCCTCTCTCCCTGTTGCCTTCCTTCCTTCCCCATTTCTTTTTTTAAAGTTTTTGAGATAACATACTTTAAATTTACATTACAGTAAAAATGCTTAATATTTTGACAAATAAGAAGCATAACAAGTAATAGCAAAGGCCGGCACCGTGGCTCACTAGGCTAATCCTCCGCCTTGTGACGCCGTCACACCGGGTTCCAGTCCTGGTCAGGGCGCCAGATTCTGTCCCAGTTGCCCCTCTTCCAGGCCAGCTCTCTGCTGTGGCCAGGGAGTGCAGTGGAGGATGGCCTAAGTGCTTGGGCCCTGCACCCCATGGGAGACCAGGAAAAGCACCTGGCTCCTGCCATTGGATCAGCGCGGTGCACCGGCTGCAGCGCGCCAGCCGTGGCGGCCATTGGAGGGTGAACCAACGGCAAAGGAAGACCTTTCTCTCTGTCTCTCTCTCTCACTGTCCACTCTGCCTGTCAAAAAACAAAACAACAACAACAAAAAAAAACAAGTAATAGCAAAAAGACCCCAGTTAAGTGGGAATATAGGCAATGACTGTAAACAACAATTAAATAGAAAAATGGACATTTCACCTATACACAAAAATTTTAAAGTAATCGCAGATCATTAAAACTATACTCATATAATATTCTTAACCATTGGATTGATGAAGATATAAAATAAAGTTTCATAACACTATATTTGCAACAATACTGATACACAGTTGTTTCTTTTTTTTTTTTTTTTTTTGACAGGCAGAGTTAGACAGTGAGAGAGACAGAGAGAAAGTTCTTCCTTCCGTTGTTTCATCCCCCAAATGGCCGCTATGGCCGGTGCGCTGCAGCTGGCGCACTGCGCCAATCCGAAGCCAGGAGCCAGGTGCTTCCTCCTGGTCTCCCATGTGAGTGCAGGGCTCAAACACTTAGGCCATCCTCCACTGCCTTCCCAGGCCACAGCAGAGAGCTGGACTGGAGGAGGAGCAACTGGGATAGAATCCGGTGCCCCGACAGAGACTAGAACCCGGAGTGTCAGCGTCGCAGGCAGAGGATTAATCTAGTGAGCCACAGTGCCAGCCACATAGTTGTTTCTTTTCTGTTTGTTTGTTTTCTTAAATGTTAGCATCCATATATAAGGGAGAACATGTAGTATTTGTGTTTCTGGGTCTGGTTTATTTCACTGAACATGATATTCTCTAGTTGCATCCATTTTGCTGCAAATGGTAGATTTACATTATTTTTATAGCTAAATTTTATTCCATTATTTGTATATACTGCATTCTCTTTATCCATTCATCTGATGCTGCACACCTTGTTTGATTACAAATTTTGGCTATTGTGAACAGTGCTATAAACAATGGTGGTGTAGATATATTTTGATACATTGTGTTCAAGCCTTTTGGGTATATACCCAATAGTGGGATTGTTGGATCATATGGCAAGTCTATTTCTAGTTTTTTACGAAATCTATACACTGTTTTCCACAGTGTTGCACTAATTTCCATTCCCACCAATACTGTATAAGTATTCCCCTTTGTCCACATCCTCACCTCTATTTGTTATTTTTTGTGCTTTGAATTTTAGCCATTCTATTTTGAATAATTACTTCATTGGCTGTGATGTGTGGGTAACAAAGCTTTCTTTTCTTTTTTGGCATGTGGATGTAAAATTCTTCATCATCACTGCGGGAGAAGACTATACTTTAGCAACTGAACACCTTTTTCATGATTCAAAATAAATTGGTAACATAGGTGTTTTAGAGGTTCCATTGTTTCATTTATCTAGTTGTCTGTGTTTACCAACATCAACCTGTTTTCTTTTCCACAGCTTTACAATAATTTTAAATATTGTGTTAGAAGTTCTCCAGCTCTCTTCTTGTTTTTCCAGATAGTTTTGAATAGAATTGACTATTCTTGGTTCTTTTAATTTCCATATTAATTTTAGAATCAACTTAATGGGGCCAATGTTGTGGTATAGTGGATTAAGCTGCTGCCTGTATTGCTGGCATCCCATATGGGACCTGTTCCTGCCCCAACTGCTCCACTTCTGATCAAGCTTCTTGCTAATGTGCCTGGGAAAGCAATGAAAGATAGCTCAAGTGCTTTGGTCCCTGCCACCCATGTAGGAGACCTGGATGAAGCTCTTGGCTCCTGGTATTGGCCTGGTCCATCCTGCTCAGGCCATTAGAGCCATCTGGGGAGTAATCCAGCAGATGAAAGATTCTCTCTCTCACTCTCTCTTTCTCTCTTTATCTCTCTCTCTCCCTGTATCTCTGGTGTCTATCAAGTTGTCCATTAGCCAGAAGATAGAATTAGAGTATACCGAGACAAATGCCTGACCCTAATATTCTCTTTTCTAATACTTGCATTAGTTCTCAATAATTTTCTATGTTATTGTTATTTTTAATTTTCTATAAGTTATTGTTTTAACTTTATTAAACAGCTTTTGATGTGTTGTGTGCATATTTCAGTTTGGTCAAAAATACTTTGTAATGCTTCTGTTGATCTCATATTTGTTCAATCAGATATTTAGAATCATATTATATAGCTTCCAAATTTATAAGAATTTTCAGATATCATTCTGTCATTAATTACTGATTTAATTATAATATGGTCAGAAAACATACTTTCATTTGCATGTATTCAAATATATTCCTGTGTACTTAAAAAGAGCGTGTATTCTGTTTATGTTGGTTGGAGTTTTGGTAAGCATCAGCTAGGTTAGGTCAATTGGTATTGCACACTTATATTTTAAAAATCTTGTCTATTTCATTAGTTATTTGGAAAGAATTAATGTTATACTATCATATTTTATCTGATTTTCTTTATTGTACTGTGAGGTTATTATTGACATATATTTAATCTGTTATTTTATACATAAAAATTTGCAGTTTTTAAGTTCTCTTGGTGCATTCACTTCTTTATCTTTTCCCCTGGTAATATTCTTTGTTTTCTTTAGTGATTACATGGTGTAACTTATTCCTCTGTTTTTAGGGTTGATCTAAATGTTTCTTTATGTTTAAAGTGGATTTTTTTTTGTAGTTAGATCTTCTTGTTTTAAATACATTTTGATCACTCTTCTTTGGAATTGGAGTGTCTTTACAATTAACATTAAGTACACTTATTATCATATTGATTCAGTTGAGTTTAAATCTATCACCTTGCTGTATTTTTTAAATTATTTCTTCAAAAATGTGCTAATATTTAATTATTCTGTGTTTCTATGGGGTGCACTGTTACATGTCAACACATGTATACAACAGAAATTGTACCAAGCAATTAACCTTGACATTTACTTGTCTTTTCTCTTTTTTGTACTTGGAGCATTTCAATCTTGCTATTCTAATTCTTTATATAATACACATTAACATTTCTAGGAACAATGGTCAGCCCATGGTGTTATGGAACACTAGAACTCATTTCCCACATGTTTCAAAACCCATGATTCAATCTTTGTTTTCCCTCTTCCACCTAATGTACTTCTGCACAGTTTAGGGGACAATGAAGTGGAGTGACAACATCAGAATGGAAGAAATTATTTGCAAACTGTGCACCTTATAAGCCAGTAATAACACTCAGGATCTATACAAAACTCACAATACTCAACAAAAGTAACAACAACTAAAACACTGCAGTTAGGAAATGGGGCAGGATTAAATAGAGATTTCTCAAAAGATGACACGCAAATGGGCTACAAACCCATGAGGAAATGTTCAGTATTAATAGCCACCAGGAATTGCTATGTGTTTTCTATTTACTTACCTGTTCTTTGTTCCCCTTGCTTATATTTATGAATTTTTTAGATGTTTTAGTATTTTTAACAAATCTGTTAATTTTTCATTTTTTCATAACATTTTTATAGTATTTTTGTAATTTATTTTGACTTTTTTTCCAAGTAATGTTATATTTCTTAGGTATAGTATAAAAATAACCTTTTCTACATCTTATGCTGATATTGAGGCATTTTAGATCTACATAAATTATAAATCTTATATTAATTTTCTATTTTTGCTGTAATGTATTACCACAAATTTGGTTGCTAAATGAAACACGGATCTCGTAATCTCTGTAGGTCAGAGATCTGGCCTCTGCTGGGATCTGCTCAGGGCAGTGTAAAATATGAATTAATGTTTCATCAGGATTGCCTTCCTTTCTGGAGATTTTGTGGCAGAATCCATTCTAATATCATTCCGATTTTTGGCAAAATTTAGCTCCTTTCTGCTGTAACTGAGGTTGTGTTTCTTTACCAGTTATCGTGTCCCTTATTCTTGAGGAAACTTTCCCTGGTCCTTGTATGTGAACCTCTACATCTCAATGTCAACAGTTGTTAGATTTTACTTGTCCCTGGAACACTTTTCACTCCTCCCTTCTGTGCTATCTTGCCTGCCTTCTACTCTTTCTGCATCTGGAGAACGCTCTCTGCTTTGAAAGGCTCATATGATGGTTTTACCTGAGTGACACCGTGATTCTTTCCCCATTGTAATTCCTATAACTTTAAACTCATCCACAATGTCCAGCTCTCCCTGTAATTTAATCAGTTCATAGCTGGTAAAATGTTAAGTTGTTGACATCTCGGGGGTGCGGACTGTATTCCATATAGTACAACTTTACAATATATATTTTGAAGCATCCAATTATCTTACATTAACAAATAAAATAATTTATTACATTAATAATATTAAAACTAATATAAAAGTAATATTCTATATTTATCTATGAGGTCACCATTTCCAAGAGTCTTCATTATTTTGTGTTTATTCAAATTTCAATAGATATCAATGCCCATATACTTAAATAACCTCCCTTATTATTTCTTACAGTGCATACTAACCTGCAGTTGATGGTTACCATCAAATTCTATGCAAAAAACTATTTTACTTTCATATATAAACCACACTTATTTATATTTTACTTTATTTTTGCTGGAAGTATAATTTCAAATTTAAGAGACATCAATTCTTTATTCTTTCAATACTTTACAAATTCTGAGGTATTATCTTTGACCTGAGCTAGTTCAGATGACAAGTCTGCTACCATCTTTATTTTGTTTCTTTGTATATGAACTACCCTATACATACAGGCCACTTGGATTGTTGAATGTTTTCTCTTTATCACTCCTCTTAAGTAGTTTGGATATATTACAATTGGCTGAAATTTTCTTCACTGTTGATGACAACATGGGATGATATTTTTATCATATCTGGAAAAGTTCCAGCTGTTAGAAGGGCCAAGACTTGAACAAGTGCTCATATGGGACGATGGTGCTGCAGACAGTGGCTTAACCCTCTGTGCCACACTGCTGCCCCACAATAGTTTTTGAATCAATGTACATTTGATTTTTAAATATCTGTCAAGTCTTTAATATTTTCTGTCTTTCTTCTTGATTCTTGGACATGTTGAATACATTTATAACTTTTAATATTATCATCAATTAATTCTATTTTTAAAAGATTGATTTATTTACTTTGAAAGAGTTGGGAGGGGAGCGGAGACAGAGAACTTCATTCCACTGGTTCACTATCCAAATGGTAGCAGTGGCCAGTGCTAGTTCAGGCTGAAGCGAGGAACTAGGAGCTTCATCTGAGTCTCTCATGTGGGTGCAGAGACCCAGAAACTTGAAGCATGTTCTTCTGCCTTTCCCAGGCCATTAGCAGAGAGCTGGATTGGAAGGGGACTATTAGGGGACACAAATTGGTGCCCATATAGGATGCTGGTGTTGAAGATGGTGGCTTTACACACTACGCCAGCCCCTATCATCAACTAATTATACCACTTCGGTCATTCTGGATCAATTCAGATTATTTATGATTTTTCATCCCCATATCACATGTTTCCTGCTATTTTTTCATAATAAATTCAGTTGAATGCCAGATGTTATGAATTTTTATCTTTTTTATATACTGGGTATTTTTGGTATCTCTGTTAATATTTTAGATCTCTGCCCAGGAATACAGATAAGTTAGGCAGAAACAGTTTTATCTTCTTAGTCCATGTCTTTAAGCTCTATTAGGTTTGATCAGAATAGCCTAGGGCTTAGCTTACCCCAATCTTGGGGTGAAAACTTTCTGAATACCCTGTCAGCTATGAATTATGAAGTTTTTTATTCTGGCCCATGGTTAAAGGAACTATCATTTGCTCTGTTTGAACTTTGGACTCCATTTTCTGTTTCATTGATTTTGCATTTATCCTTTGACCACTGCACACATCCAGTAGTTTTATAGTAGCATATTTTTCCAGAATTTTATGGTAGCATATTTTCCCAATTATTCTTGGTACAAAAATTTGAAAGTCATATTTGTCTTCCATTTAAACCTCAAATCTAAATTTGTCATAAATACTCCTGCTGAGATTTTAATTAGAATTGTGCAGAATTTTTATATTAGTTTAGAATTTTACTACATTTTTTCTCTTGAATCTACAATATAGGAACCCAATATTTCTCTCCATTTATTAAAATATTCTGTCACTTCTTTAATCAGCATCTTGTAATTTTCAGCATACATCTCATACATCAATTTGAAGTGATTAGCACCTAGTATAATAGTGTTAAACCTTTTATACATTTTTTTTTTAAATTTGATTTTCAACTGTTGATTGCTAGTATGCATATAAAATGTCATTTTCACATATTTTCCTTAAATCTTTTGACTTTGTTCCGCTGGATGATTTGCTTTAGAAATATATTTGTGAATTTCCTGTGCTTTCAAGGTAGACAGGTATATCCAGTTCCAGCACATTTGAAACAGTAATTTTCTCTGTTAAACGGGAGCTTCATTGCTTGTTCACAATGCAACAGATCAAATAGTTTCTGTATCATAATGTCAGTGTTACGTGTTTGACCCATGTCTTCCATCAGGTGGAGGAAATGGTCTTCTCATACTTTTCTGAGAGATTTTTTCTTGAATGGATTTTGAAATTCATCAAATGCATTTTTAGTATCAACCCAAATTAATGATTTTTTTGCTTTATAATTAAGCTTGACTATATTATTTGATTTTTCTAGTTTTGTGACAGATTTGTACACATAAGAAAAAGAAACACTCGTCTGGTGGCTGTATACTATTTTCACCATATATTGCTGCATTTGATTTTCTATTATTTTACTTAAAATATCTATATTTATTTTTATGAGGAATTGGTTTGCATGTTTCCTTTCTTATACCACCTTCTGCTGAATTAATTATCAATATAATTTTGGTCTCACAAAATGGTCAGGCATTGTGACTCAGTGGATTAAACCACCACTTGGGTACCTATACTCCATAGTAGAGTACCTGGTTCAAGTCCCAGCTACTCTGCTTCTGATCCAGCTTCCCACTATGTACCTTATAGGCAGTAGATGATAGCCCAAGAATTTGCTACCCATGTGGGACCACAGATGGAATTCCTGGCTCCAGTGTGGGCCTGACCTAGTCTTAGATGTTATGGGCATGTTGGGGGTGAACTGATATGCAGAACATCTCTCTTTCACTTTCTCTCTTTGTTATTTTTAAAATTCTGTCTCTGTCACTCTGCCTTTCAAATAAATGAATAGCCAAAATATAAATAAGAGAAATAAATTGAAAAAAGTCACTTCTCATATTTTCTTTCAGTGATTGCATAGAATTGATGATGTTTCTTCTTTAAAGGTTTGGTAAAATTTGCCAGATAAAATCTCTGGTTCTGGATATTTTCTCACAGTGTGCTTTTAACTTATTACAGTTCTTTAATAATAACAGGACTATTCAACTTATCTGTTTCACATTCACTACATTTTGGTAGTTTCTCATTTTCAAGGAAAATGTTTTTCAACAATGTTAAATTGTGTGCCTGTAGTTTTCTATACTTTCCTTTTAAAAGTATGTATTTATTTGAAAAGCAAAGGGGAAGAGAGTGAGAAAGAGGGAGAGCATTGTTATCTGCTGACTCAGTCTCCAAGAGTCCACAGGGACCAGACTGAGCAGGTAGAGCCTCCAGGAATGCCACCTAGATATCCCATGTGGATTGTCGGAAACTAATTACTTGCACTGTCATTGGCGCCCTCTAGGTCTGCACTGGCAGACAGCTAAAGTTAAGAGCAGAACTGGGCACTGAACATTGGTACTCTCCCAAGGGATGTGAGCGTTCTATAAAGCATCTGAACTACTTGACCAAACACTCATATCTGCTTTCATTTTCATTAAAAACTTAGTTTGCTGTCTGTGCAATCTGTAGTGAAATTTACACTTTCAATCATGAAATTGACATTATATGTAATCTTTCCCTTTTCTCTAATGAATATTATTAGTGATTTAAAAAACTTTATTGGTTTCTTTTATTTTTCTATTTTTTTTCATTTTGCTTGCTATTTCTTTGGTGTATACTCTCATTTGTGTTATTATCTTCCTTCTACTTAATTTGCACTTACTTTGTTTTTATTTTTGTAATTTCTTAAGATTTACACTCACAAAGATTGACTTCAAATATGTCTGTTTGTGTTTGTCTTGGTCACTTTTTCTTCATATATTTTGGAGCTGTTTTGTCAGAGAGGCATGTGTATGTAGGAATGTAATATATTCTGGGTAAATTGACTTTTTTCTGTTATATAATATTCTCCTTTTTTGCGTGTAATTTTATTTGTTTTGATATCTACCTTTCCTAATGTTAATGTACTCACTCAGCTTTCTTTTAATTAGCTATTGCATAGTGTGTGTTTTCATTCTTTTACTTTTACTCTATTTTTATCATTATGTTTTAAGGCTGCATTTAGTGGTTTATAGTTTACCTATTCTGACAATTTCCTTCTGTTCATAAGATTAGACCATTTAAGCTTAATTCCCATCTGTCATTTTTAAAATTTTTGCTGTAGTTACTTATTTCTGAAATTCATTTTTCCATTTCCTCTTCCTGGCCTTCATGTGAATATTATTTAAACTTTCATATTATTTTTATCAATTAGGTTTCTCACTGTATTTGTTTTCATCATTTGTGTGTTCATGCCTTACTATTATGATCCAATGTGCCTATTTATTTATTTAAGATTTATTTATTTATTTGAAAGTCAGAGTTACACAGAAAAGAGACAGAAAGACAGAGAGAGAGAGAGAGAGTCTTCCATCTGCTGGTTCACTTTCCAATTGGCCGCAATGACCGGAGCTGCGCCGATCCGAAGCCAGGAGCCAGGAGCTTCCTCCAGGTCTCCAACATGGGTGCAGGGGCCCAAGGGCTTGGGCCACCTTCCACTGCTTTCCCAGAACAACTGGGACTCGAACCAATGTCCATAATGGATGTCAGCACTGCAGGCGGTGGCTTTTACTGGGTATGCCACAATCCTGGCCCCAACCTATTTGTTTTAAAGTCAGTGCTTTGCCATTTCAATTGAAATGCAAAACCGAAGCCCTATATAGATCTTTCTATCTTCTTTTTCTGTCACCGTTGTTATCTATATTATACCACCAGGCACTCAAAATCCATCACACAGTATTATTTTATTTTATTTCAACCATTAAACCTTTTAAATAACCCAAAGGGAATAGTCCATCATATTTATTCAGATATTTCCCAGTTCTGTTGCTTTTCCTTCATTCCTGAAGTTTTATATTTCCTCTGATAGAATTTCTGTTCCCCTTGAAGCAGTACTGCAAGCTATATTTTTAGATAACGTCTTCTGGCAGAAATTCTACTAGTTATCTTTTATCTGAGAATAAGAATATATTTATTTTGTTTTCATTTCTGAAGGAGGTTTTTATCAAACACTTTTTTTGACAGTTCTATCCTTTTGGCACTCTAAATATATTGATTTTATTCCTTTTGATCTTCTTAGTTTCTGAACATAAATGTAGATTAATTTTAATAGTTCTCCTATAACTTGTGGGCCATATTGCATTTGTATGTCTCCAGTTTTTAAAAATTTGATTATGATGTGCATGGACATAAGTATGTTTATCTTGTTTGGGTTTACCCACCTAGTTGTCTTAAATCCGTATTTGATATTGTTAATTTTCAGATGTTCTTCTTTTTATCTTTCTGTTTTTCCTCTTGGATTTCATGACACTTTAGAATTGTCTGACAGGTTCTTGAAGCTCTGTTCATTTATTTTTCTTTAATAATATTTTTCTGTTTTGAAGATTGGGTATTTTCTATTCACTATTCTCTAGTAATATTTTTGTCTATCAAATCCTTTCAATATACCCATGAACTTTTGGTTGTTGTTACTATAAATTTAGTCCTAATTATTTCTTTTTGATTGTTTTTCATGCATGGTTCATCGTTACCTTGGAATATCTTTAAAATATGCTTAGATGCATTACAATGTTTTATATAATAAGGCATGTGTGAATATTCCGTTGGCACTTTCCATTGACATGAGATTTTTTAATTGTTAATATGCCAGAAATGTAGATTATATCCTGGATATTGAATGTTAAATTGTGAGACTTTGGGTATGACTTCAGTTATATGGAGAATGTTGATATTTCTGTTTTGATGGCAACCAATTTCTTTAAATGTTTGATACACATTCTGATCAGCCATTTTGTATTATGCATTCAAAATTAGTTGTTGTTTTCAAAATCTTTTCAGTGATGTTAAGATATGTCCTGCATATAGGCCAATTGCCATTGTGTGTGTGTGTGTATGTGTGTGTGTGATAGTCTTCCTCTTACTTCAGTTCACAAAGTCATGGTAATATTGAGAATTAAGCCAAATCACATGCATAGTTCAAAGCAGGGCCCACAATTTTATAAATAACTTGTTGTGGTTTATTTTTCAAGCTCTTCTTACTCTGTTATCTCTGGCATGTTTTCCTATTTTTGGGGCTACCGATTTTCAGTTTATGGCTACCATGCTGGATTCTTTTTTACCACATTCTGCGACAGCAATTCCCTGATTCATGCAGGGTCAACAGGTCAGAGAAATGAGAAGGAGATAAGCAACAGGTGTGACCTTGGGATCACAATTCATCTGATTAATGAATAATCATACTGTCTTTCAGAGAATTCGATGCTTGTAGTTCCCTTTTTGCTGCCATTATCACAAAAAGTTTTCTTTCCTGTTCTTTGGGTCTGAACTGAAAAGGCTTTTCATGCACCTTTCTCATGCAATATTGATTCCCACTTGTAGGTTTAGGATGGCTTTCAATTAACAGGGCATCCTGAAAAAACAAATTATAATCTCACAGTTTATTTAATGATAGTTCAAATTCTGATTTTTTTGGTAGCAATATTCCTGCTACTATTTGTTTTTCAGAGTTCTCTTACTGATTACCTATGTAGTTTTTTTTTAAGCCTTTATAGCCAGTTACATGGAATAATGGTGCAATGCGATTCCTCTAGTTTCCAGAACTGTGAATCTGGATATTATTTTTACATTAGTTCACATGTACGTGATCAGGTTTTATAATTTTGTTTTAACTTAAGTTATTAATAATGATATTTTCTGAATGGTTTAAAGTTGCTCAGTCTTGATTGACATTCGATTCATCAGTGCATGCAAAATGAACATTAAATACACACTTTAGGATAAACTCAGAGTACTTAATGACTTTTGACAGTTGAGTATTTAACATCATACTTATCTAAGTTAATGAGACAAAATTAAGATATTGCAATTATTCATAACTTCAAGCCATTTATCATGGATGGAATTGATACTGATCTTGCAAAATTTGTTATTTTAAAATAATACACTAGCAACTTCTTGAAATTATGAGTTGACTGATCATTTGAAAATTTCCTAGCATTATTAAGGTATTGTTGTACACTCAGCAAATTTTAATACTGAGGTAACTCTCCCCCCAACATCTTCATTAGTATCCAACTGTAATTTCATTTCTGTTTTATAAATACACCAAAGTAGCTCCAGTGCTTTGACCTCTAGTTTATTACTTCACAGCAGTTTGGAATGATTTGCTCAAAGCCTACTGATGCCAAACTTAAAATTTTACACATATGGTTGTTGTAAAAATTATCTTAACTAAGCATGTTTTTAATCATTTAGAATTAATGCGCTTTGCATAGTCTTCAAAACTGCACTGAACTTCTTTTAACCATAGCAAAATAAACTTTGAAGGTTTTGGAAAATGCCAGGCTCATTCCTGCCCTCAAAAATTCTGATCTTTGTGCTAAATGAGATTCTCTATTGTGTTGCCGACTGATGTAACCTGGACATATTAGTATTTTCTCAGACATATCCCAGGAGTTCCACACCATCTAACCCCCCTGGATGAAGGACAGTCATGCTGTATCTGTAAGTTCTCCTGTTGTGAACAAATTCCCATGTCAAGGAACCTGTCCAAGTCTCACCCAAATCAAGTGTAACAGATACTATTAAAATGTGACATCATGCCTTTTTTATTGATAAATTCCAAATCATTAAACTCACTCTGAAACTCAACATTATTTATAGAATTTCTCAAAGAGATCATCACTAATTCCCTTGAGTATTCTAAAATCTTACACTTTAATATTACTTTTAAACAGATAATGTGACTCCAGTTACAATTTTGGAGGAACATTATTGTGTATTTTTTATAAGTGTTAACTTGAGCTGCATGTAATCAGCTATCCCATTTTGTACCCCAAGTGGTATTGAAAATTATCAGCCCTAGAAATTTTATACTTAAAATACTATTGAGGCCCCCAAAAGTTATTCATTTAGGCCACAGCTTTTTTACTACCATAGCAGACATTGAAACTGAGAAATTTATTTATACTTTTGCCAAACTGATCATTAAGAATGTTATACTCCTATAGTTTTAATTATCTATGATTATTTGAAATTACTGTATAACAGCGAAAAGGTCATTTTCCATTCAATTATTGTATATAGCTGTTGTGTATATTCCCACTAAACTACAGTCTTTTTGCTTTTTAGATGTTAAACTCATTCTGTGAAAATAAGCAAATAAATAAATCATCTTTTTATGAAATAAGTAAATAAATATGTAAGAAAGTAAATAAATAAATCTTGGGATTTCATATAAAATGTCAACTTATTAGTTTGTTATAAATTATAACCTTGCTTATCTCAATAGCACATGTATGGCTGGCACTGCGGCTCAATAGGCTAATCCTCTGCCTGCGGCGCTGGCACACCGGGTTCTAGTCCCGGTCGGGGTGCCGGATTCTGTCCTGGTTGCCCCTCTTCCAGGCCAGCTCTCTGCTGTGGCCTGGGAGTGCAGTGGAGGATGGCCCAAGTACTTGGGCCCTGCACCCCATGGGAGACCAGGAGAAGCACCTGGCTCCTGCCTTCGGATCAGCGCGGTGCGCTGGCCACAGTGTGCTGGCCGCGGCGGCCATTGGAGGGTGAACCAATGGCAAAAAGGAAGACCTTTCTCTCTGTTTCTCTCTCTCACTGTCCACTCTGCCTGTCAAAAAAAAAAAAAAAATAGCACATTTATAAAAAACAATCGAAGTTTGAAACAAGACAATATTGGAAGACTAATATTTTTCTGCAATTTTTACAACATCTTTAATGTCTGCCTTAATAGAAGACAAGTAGATTTTTGAACCTTAGAAAGGATTCTTTCAAAATCAGAGTATAAATTAACTTTTTTCTCCTTTAGCACTATCCAATATAAGACTTTTGCTGGAAAAGACTTCATAAACTCCATCTGCACAGATTCGTGATTGGAAAAGTTTGTACCCTAGTCCCTCTGAAAGGGTATTGGAGACCTCAAATTTCCTGTAACTCTGTGAAAACCCCTGCTGTTGAATAATGTTAACCATAGTATATAATCTTGAAAGCAAAAGAATTGTTATTCTTTTTAATTTAAGATTTATTTATTTATTTGAAAGTCAGAGTTACACAGAGAGAGGAGAGGCAGAGAGAGAGAGAGAGGTCTTGCATCTGATGGTTCACTCCCCCATTGGCTGCAATGGCTGGAGCTGCGCTGATCCGAAGCCAGGAGCCAGGAGCCTCCTCCTGGTCTCCCACACAGGTGGAGGTTCCCCAGGACTTAGGCCATCTTCTGCTGCTTTCCCAGGCCATAGCAGAGAGCTGGATCGGAAGTGGAGAGGCCGGGTCTCGAACTGACATCCATATATGATGCCAGTGCTTCAGGCCAGGATGTTAACCAGGTGCGCCACAGCACCAGCCACAAGAATTGTTGTTCTTAATTGTGGAACTATTTTCATAGAGTCAAGCAATTTTCAGCCTTGCATTTATGTATTTATTCATTGCTATGCAAGTTAAATTTGGCTTCTTAGTTATATTCTTTTTTTTTTTTTTGCTTTTTTTTTTTTTTTTTTTTGACAGGCAGAGTGGACAGTGAGAGAGAGAGACAGAGAGAAAGGTCTTCATTTTGCCATTGGTTCACCCTCCAATGGCCGCCGCGGCCAGCACACTGTGGCCGGCGCACCGCGCTGATCCGAAGGCAGGAGCCAGGTGCTTCTCCTGGTCTCCCATGGGGTGCAGGGCCCAAGTACTTGGGCCATCCTCCACTGCACTCCCAGGCCACAGCAGAGAGCTGGCCTGGAAGAGGGGCAACCGGGACAGAATCCGGCGCCCTGACCGGGACTAGAACCCGGTGTGCCAGCGCCGCAAGGCGGAATATTAGCCTAGTGAGCCGCGGCGCCGGCCAGTTATATTTTTATTATTGAAACAAAATAAATTTCAATGTATGCTATAATGCTAAAGACAGCCAATTATAAAGCAGCTTTCATCTACTGTATAGAAATTCTTTTTCTTAGTTTTTAGTGGTTTATTACCTCCTTGATTCATTTATATTTTGCTGGTTTTAAATTTAATCCTATTGAGGATAATTTTAAATGCATGGTTTAATCTTCTCTGATTAGTATTATATATTCATTTGCCTTTTCACCTATACGTTCCTCTTTTGAATAATTAAATACAGGTTTTACTGCAGTAGATAGATGTTATAATAGATCTATCTCTGGCCAATTTGGTGAGGTGACTGATACATGCCAAATAGTGTTATATGAAGTTTGAACATGAGTAAGGATGTTTTCATATGGTCATTATTATATACCTTACATACATTATTGATTTGAGAAAAACACAAAATACATAAAGCCATGTTTTGTAAAATAGAAGGAAGTATAAAGTGAAGATTAATATTTGCTAAATAAATGTAAGTAATTAATATTGGTAACAAGGAAAGCAGGAAGGTGAAGAATTATCAGTGTTTGTCTTCTTTTTTTCAAATTAGTTTTGAACCTATGAATCTGATTGATTTTAAAAATAAAATTAAAAGAAGAGCATAACAAGTTCATTTGGTAATGATTTTAAAAATGATTTTGAAAGGATAATTTATTGTTAACATTTTCAGATTTGTTTTTTTTTTTTTTTTTTTTGGTTAGTGTCCACTGAAGGTAGGACATATTTGGTTAAACTGCCAGATTTTCTCATATTAGGGTTCATTAATAATGGGATATACATTTAGTTAACAGAAACATTACCTTGAGCATATTTTTGACACCAATATAATGAGCCAACTTTATCTGTACTATCTTATAGTCTTTTTGAAATGATTTTTTATTTATATAAGGTGAACATATTTTACATACATAATATATGTATATAATTAGGAGAATAGTGATACCTCCCAACCACCCTCTCTCTTGCCCACGTTCCCTTCTCCTTCCTTTCTTATTTTTTCTTTTAATTTTTACAATGACATACTTTTGGCTTGTTTTGTAATCATAAAATTAATCCTCCACTAAGAATTCAACAATAAAAGCAAAAATATTTTCCACAATAGAAGAGACAAGGGTTGTAAACAGTAATCAGTTCTCAGAATGTCAATTTTACTAATTTACATTAACTTCATGTACTTTATTAGTTACTACAGATCAGGGAAAACATGATATTTGTTTTTCGAGGACTGGATTATTTTGCTAAGGTTCATGATTTCAAGCTGCATCTATTTTATTGTGAAATACAGATTTTTATTTTTTACACCTGAACACTATTCCATAGTGTATATAAACCGCATTTTCCTTATCCAGTCATTGGTTGATGGGCATCAAGATTGATTCCATATCTTAGCTGCTTTGAAATGAGCTGCTATAATCATGGGGGCACAGATAACTCTTCCAGATGCTTATTTCATTTCCCTCGGGTAAATTTCCAGAATCGGATGGCTGAGTCCTATGGTAACTCTACATTCAGCTTTCTGAGGAATCTGCACACTATCTTCCATAATGGCTGTGTTAGTTTTCAATCCCACCAACAGTGAACTGGGGAACAATTTCCCACAATTCCTCTCCAGTATTTATTGTGTTTTGATTTCTTTATGAGAGTCATTATAATTATGGGAGTTGAAAACACAATGTGGTTTTTATTTGTGATTCCCTGATGGCTAGTTACACTGAACATTTTTTCATGCATCTGTTGGTCATTTGAATTTCATTTATTCCCTTTTCTTTTATTTTTATTTTTATTTTTATTTTTTATTTTTTGACAGACAGAGTGGACAGTGAGAGAGAGAGACAGAGAGAAAGGTCTTCCTTTTGCTGTTGGTTCACCCTCCAATGGCCGCCGCGGCCGGCGCGCTGCGGCCGGCGCACCGCGCTGATCCGATGGCAGGAGCCAGGAGCCAGGTGCTTTTCCTGGTCTCCCATGGGGTGCAGGGCCCAAGCACCTGGGCCATCCTCCACTGCACTCCCTGGCCACAGCAGAGAGCTGGCCTGGAAGAGGGGCAACCGGGACAGAATCCGGCGCCCCAACCGGGACTAGAACCCGGTGTGCCGGCGCCGCTAGGCGGAGGATTAGCCCAGTGAGCCGCGGCGCCGGCCTATTCCCTTTTCTTAACTGGATAGTTTAGTTGTTGTTGAGTTTCTTTAACACTTTCAAGATTCTAGATCTTTATCAGTTGCATAGTATGCAAATATGTTCCCCTATTGTGTCAGTTGCCTCTTCACTTTAAGTGTTTCTCTTTGTGGTGCAGATGATTCTTAGCTTGATACAATTCCATTGCATTGATTGTGTTTGCTTCTGGAGTCTTTTCCAAGAAGTCTTTGCCTATGCCAATGTCTTGCAGAACTTCTCCAGTGTTCTTCTCCTCTAATAATTTGATGGTATTAGATTGGTCATAGATTTAGATCCTTGATCTACTTTGAGATGACTTTATATAAGATATAAGGTAGGGGTCTTGTTTCATATTTCTACACATGGAGATCCAATTTTCCCAATCTTTTGGCTGAAGAGACTGTCTTTTCTCCAGGGATTTATTTTAGCTCCCTTGTCAAACATAAATAGGTTGTAGATGAGTGGATTGATTTCTGAGGATTTGATAATGTTCCATTGGTGGACATGTCTATTTTTGTCAAAGTATCAGGAAGTCTTGATTGTAACTGTCATTTAATATGTCTTGAAATATGGTATTGTGATGCTCTGTTTTTGTGGATTTGTGTTTTGCTTGGTTTTGTTTTGTTTGGCTTTGTTTTGTTTGGATGAGATTGCTTGAGTAATTCTGGGTCTCTTGTGTTTCCATATGAATTTTAGCATCTTTTTTGTAGAGCTGAGAATGTCATTGATAATTTAAATGGGATCACATCCAATCTGTTTATTGCTTTCAGTAGTTTGGACATTTTGATGATGTTACTTTTTCCAATCCATTAACATGGAGTATTTTTCCATATTTTCTGTCTTATTCTGTTTCTTTTTTTAATGTGTTATAATTTGGATCGTAGCAATCTTTCACCTCCTTCATTAAATTTGTTCCAAGATATTTAAATTTTTGTAGCTATTATGAATGGTCTAAATGTTCAAGTTCTTTCTTAGCCATGGCCTTTTCTGTGTATAAAAAGGCTATTTAAAAAAAAAATAGATTTATTTATTTATTTGAAACAGAGTTACAGAGATAGCTCTTCCATCCATGGTTCACTCTGCAAATGGCCACAATCGTCAGAGCTGAGCCGATCTGAGCCGGGAGTCAGCAGCTTCTTCTGAGACTCCCAAGTAGGTGCAGAAGTAAGGACTTGGGCCATTTTCCATTGCTTTCCGAGGCCATAAGCAGAGAGTTGGATTGGAAGAGGAGCAGCCTGGACACATACTGGCACACATATATAAGATGCGGGTGCCATAGTCAGAGGCTTAACCTACAATGCCACAGTGCCAATCCCATCACTATTGATTTTTGCTTGTTGATTTTATATCTTGAAACTTTACCAAACTCTCTTGAGAGTCCCACTAGTCTCGTAGTGAAGTCTTTTCGGTTCCCCTACATTTAAAATCATGTCATCTGCAAACAAGAGTAATTTGATTCCTCCTTTCCAATTTGTATACCTTTGATTATTTTTCTTGCCTAGTGGCTCTGGCTAAAACTTTCAAGACTATATTAAATATAAGTGGCGAAAAAGGGCATCCTTGTCTGGTTCAAGATCTTAGTGGAAATGCTTCCAACTTTTACCCATTCAATAGGATGCTGGCTGTGGATTTGTCATATATTACCTTGATTGTGTTGCACAATGCTCCTTCTATTCCCAATTAAGAGTTTATCATGAAAGGATGTTGTATTTTGCATTATCTGCATCTATTAAAATAATTACATTGTTTTTATTCTTCAGTTTGCCAATGGGATGTATCACATTTACTGATTTGCAAATATTGACCCATCCCTGCATACCAAGGATAAATCCCACTTGATGCGGGTGAATTATCTTTCTTATGTGTTGTTGGGTTTGATTAACTAGTATTTTCATGAGGACTTATGCATCTGTGTTCATTAGGGATGTTGTTCTATAGTTCTTTCTCCATTGTTTCTTTTTATGATTTCGGAATGAAGATGGTGCAGGTTTCATAGAAGGAGTCTGGGAGGATTCCCTCCCTTTCAATTATTTTGAATAGCTTGAGAAGTGGTGGAATTAGTTCTTTAAAATTCTGGTACAATTCAGTAATGAAGCCATGCAGACCTGGGCTTTTCTTTGTTGGGAATTTCCTTATTACTGATTCAATCTCCATCTTGGTTATTGGTCTGTTTAGGTTGTCATTGTATTCAAGTCTCAATGTTGGTAGATTGTATGTGTCCAGGAATCTGTTCATTTTTCTAGGTTTTCCAATTTGTTGGCATATAGTTTGTTCTGGTAATTCCTGATGATTTTTTTATTTCTATGGTATCCAGTGTTCCATCTCATTTTTCAGCTTTGATTGTTTTATTGGGTCTTCTCCCTCTTTTTTAGTTAGTTGAGCCAATGGTTTATCAAATTATTATTTTCAAAGAATCAATTTTTCATTTCACTGATTTTTTTTATATTTTTGAGTTCAATTTTGTTTATTTCTTTCTTGAATTTAATTATTTCTTTCTCCAACTAATTTTCATTTGGTTTGTTGTTGTTTTGCTAGTTCCTTAAGATGCATTGATAGCTCATTTATATCATGTCTTTCCAGTTTCATTATGTAAGCATTAACTGTTATAAATTTCTCTTTTAACACTGCTTTTGCTGTATCTCACAAGTTTTGATGTGTTGTATTGTCATCTTCATTCATTTCCAGGAATTTATTAACTTCGCTTTTGATTTCTTTTGTGACCCACTGTACATTCAGGGGCATGTTGTTCAGTGTCCATGTGTTTGTTTGTTTTATAGAGATTCTTAATTTGCTAATTTCCAGCTTCATTTCATTGTGGTTCGAAAGGATGCATAGCACGATTTTAATGTTTTTGAATGTGCTGAGTCTTGCTTTATAGGCTAGCATATGGTCTTTCTATGCAATTCCATACACTGTTGAAATAAATATGCATTCTGCAACTGTGGGATGAAATGTTGTATAGATATCAGTTAGTTCCATTTGTACCACCATGTCGATTAGCTCTGTTGCTTCTTTGTTGATTTTCTGTCTAGTTGATCTGCCCTTTGATGAAAGTGGGGTGTTGAAAATCCTATTACTATTGTACTGGAATCTATATCTCCCTTTAAACACACTAACATTTCTTTGAAATAACCAGGCATCCTATAACGTGCGTATACATTTGTTAGTGTCACATATTCCTGTTTAATCCCTTAATCATTAAATAATGCTCTTGTTTATCTCTTTTAAGAGTTTTCATGTTAGTCTATTTTGCCTGATATTTAGATAGCTGCATATGCTACAGCTGCTTGATTTTGCTTTTCATTAGCATGGAACATCTTTTTTCCATCCTTTCACTTTCAGTATATATGTATCTGTTGCTAAGTTATGTTTCTTGAAGGCAGCAAATAGATATGCTGTGTTTTCAAATCCATTGAGCCAATTTGTACTTTTAACTGGAGAATTTAGACCACTTATAGTCAATGTTATTATTGATAAGTAATGAGTTGGCCCTGTGATTTTTGTGTAAATATTTCTATTGTTTGCTTTGGATTTTCTTTGTACTTTGGGAGATTTTGTGCCTTCACATTATTTCATAACTGTGACTATTTTTCTGTGTTTTTGTGTGTAGCACATCTTTAAGCACCATTTGTAAGATTGGGCAAGTGGTGATGAATTCTTTCAATTTCTGTTTGCTATGGAAGGTCTTAAATTCACCTTAATCCTTAAAATGAGAATTTTGCAAGGTACAGTATTCTGGGTTTGAGAGATCATTCTTTTAAGACTAGGACTGTGTTTATCCACTCTCTCCTAGCCTGTAGGGTTTCTGATGAGAAACCAGCTGTCAGTCTAATTGGATATCTTCTAAAGGTACCTGGGGTTTCTCTCATGCACATTTTACAATCTATTCTTTCTATGGCAAAAAAACCTCCTAATAAAAGTATAAAGGAAATATAAAGCAAACAATAGGAATATTTATGGAAAAATGGCAGGGCCAAGTCTTTACTTATCAATCATAACCCTGAATGTAAATTGCCTGAATTATCCAATTAAAAATGTAAACTTATAAACTGATGTTATCAGATAAAACCATTTTCATCATATATATATTTGCTTTTTCAATTTAATGCTCAACAGATAATTGTAGTTTTATCATGTTTTACCACAACCACAAATTAGGAATGAAGTAGAAAGTTCTCACACATTAGTTAGTGTGAGAGATGATCATGGTGTATTTTCATAAAATACTAAGTTTAGCCTTAGTACAAACCATAATACTAAGTCTCAGTAACACGTACTACAGAGGGTTACAAATCCAAAGTAGGTGAAAAGTGTGCACCACGTCTTATCCTTGTAACTTTCAGCAGTTCTGTAATATGTACACAGTGCTTTGGCATCTCAGTTACTTTTGCCTTGCTAAGACAATGCAACTCCCGATCTTCCGTCCTAGACCTGCGCAGCATCACCCACCCCTTTTAAGTGTTCCACATCCTGCCTTAGGAACCATGTGGGTTTTAGATTTACCTCCCATGTTTCTCAGCTAGTGAGAAACTGGACGAGGGGACCTTTACATAGTAGGCATAAAAGAAGCTAATTGTTTGAGTGTGGTGTCTGCTTCCACCAGCTGGACATGGCTCTTGAGAATGAGTATCAACAACCACCTTGCTTCCTATTTCATGTTTCTGAGTCCGTCTTTTGGTGGATAGGTGGTCTCAGGTAGGCTTATTTCTCACATTAGTAATTCTTAAGTATATAAACAAGTATTGATTAGACTTTGAAGCAAGGCAGACATAGTAAATAAGCTGACACAACTCAACTACATTTATTTAAAAAGAGCTGGATGGGGACACCGTTGGATCTAGTTGTTAAAGTGTAAGTTGACACCCACATCCCATATTAGAGTGACTGGTTTTAGGTACTACTTCCAATCCTGATGCCAGCTTCCTGCTAATGCATAACCTGAAAGGCAGCAGTATGCAGATCAATAGACTGGATCCCTGCTATGTATATGGTAGCCTTGCACTGGGTTTCTGTCTCTCAGCTTCAGTCATTGAAGATATCTGGGGTGTGAACCAAAGTATTGGAGCTTTTGCTCTCTCAGTCACTATTTGAGTTCTTTTACTTTGACTCTCAATTAAATTTAAAAAATGTATTAATAATTTAAAAACGGAACCAAATATATGCACTGCTTATTTTATTTTTTGAAACTTTTATTTAATTAATATAAATTCCCAAAGTACAGAATATTGATTACAATGGCTTCCCCCCCATATCGTCCCTCCCACCCGCAACCCTCCCCTTTCCCACTCCCTCACCCCTTCCATTCACATCAAGATTCATTTTCAATTCTCTTTATATACAGAAGATCAGTTTAGCATACATTAAACAAAGATTTCAACAATTTGCTCCCACACAGAAACATGAAGTGAAAAATACTGTTTGAGTACTAGTTATAGCATTAAATCTCAATGTACAGCACACTAAGGACAAAGATCCTACATGAGGAGTAAGTGAACAATGACTCCTGTTGTTGACTTAACAAATTGACACTCTTGTTTATGGCATCAGTAATCAACCTAGGCTCTTGTCATGAGCTGCCAAGGCTATGGAAGCTCCCTGAGTTCACTGACTCTGATAATTTTTAGACAAGGCCATGGTCAAAGTGGAAGTTCTCTCCTCCCTTCAGAGGAAGGTACCTCCTTCTTTGATGACCCATTCTTTCCACTGGGATCTCACTCACAGAGATCTTTCATTTAGGTTTTTTTTTTTTTTTTTTTTTTTTTTTTTTTTTTTTTCCCAGAGTGTCTTGGCTTTCCATGCCTGAAATACTCTCATGGGCTTTTCAGCCAGATCAGCATGCCTTAAGGGCTGATTCTGAGGCCAGAGTGCTGTTTAGGACATCTGCCATTCTATGGGTCTGCTGTGTATCTCACTTCCCATGTTGGACCATTCTCTCCCTTTTTGATTCTATCATCTAGTATTTGCAGACACTATTCTTGTTTATGTGATCCCTTTGGTTCTTAGTCCTATCATTATGATCAATTGTGAACAGAAATTGATCACTGGGACTAGTGAGATGACATTGGTACATGCCACCTTGATGGGATTGAATTGGAATCCCCTGGTATGTTTCTAACTCTACCGTTTGAGGTAAGTCAGCTTGAGCATGTCCTGCATTGCACATCTCTTCCCTCTCTTATTCCCACTCTTATATTTAACAGCGATCACTTTTCAGTTAAGGTTCAGCACTTAAGAAGAATTGTGTATTGATTACAGTATTCAACCAAAAGTATTAAGTAGAACAAACAAAAAAAAATACTAAGAGGGATAACATATCAAGTTGCTCATCAACAGTCAGGGTGTGGGCTGATCATGTCACCGTTTCTCATAGTGTTCATTTCACTTTAACAGGTTTCCTTTTTGGTGCTCAGTTAGTTGTCACCTATCAAGGAGAACAAGTGGTATTTGTCCCTTTGGGATTGGCTTATTTCACTCAGCATAATGTTTTCCAAATTCCTAACAGGGATCACTTTTCAGTTAAAATTTAAACACCTAAGAATAATTGTGTGTTAATTACAGAGTTCAACCAATGGTACTAGAACAAAAAAAATGCTAAAATGGATAAAGTATTACATTGTACATCAACCGTCAGGACAAGAGCTGATCAAGTCACTGTTTCTCATAGTGTCCATTTCATTTCAACAAGTTTCCCCTTTGGTGCTCAGTTAGTTGTCACCAATCAGGGAGAACATATGATATTTGTCCCTTTGGGACTGGCTTAATTCACTCAGCATGATGTTTTCCCAATTCCTCCATCTTGTTGCAAATGACCAGGTTTCGTTGTTTTTGACTGCTGTATGGTATTCTATAGAGTACATGTCCCATAATTTCTTTATCCAGTGTACTGTTGATGGGCATTTAGGTTGGTTCCAGGTCTTAGCTATTGTGAATTGTGCTGCGATAAACATTAGGGTGCAGACCACTTTTTTGTTTGCCAATTTAAACTCCTTTGGGTAAATTCCAAGGAGTGGGATGGCTGGGTCGAACGGTAGGGTTATATTCAGGTTTCTGAGGAATCTCCAGACTGACTTCCATAGTGGCTTGACCAGTTTGCATTCCCACCAACAGTGGGTTAGTGTCCCTTTTTCCCCCTCTCCAGCATCTATTGTTGGTAGATTTCTGAATGTGAGCCATTCTAACTGGGGTGAGGTGAAACCTTATTGTGGTTTTGATTTGCATTTCCCTGATTGCTAGTGATCTTTAACATTTTTTCATGTGTCTGTTGGCCCTTTGGATTTCTTCTTTTGAAAAATGTCTATTGAGGTCCTTGGCCCATCTCTTAAGTGGGTTGTTTGTTTTGATGTTGTGCTTATTTTAAACAGTGAGCTATATTTTCTCTCAACTGAAATTATACAATTTGCTAGATTCTTATATATAAATATCAATTAATATTTTGTGACATTCCAAACACTGAAGATTTTTTTCAACTACGAAAATGATCTATTGCAACTAGAGCTGATAATAATGAAAATTTAAAGATTTGGAGCATATGATATTTCTGGCAGCAGCAAAGAACAAGATGACAACATACAAATAAAACAAAGAAGAGATCCACACAGATATGACCTAACTGTTGGCTGGTATAATCATTTGGATGTAACAATCATATAAAAAATCATGATGAGAATGCATTCTCCATAATCAAAATATCTTATTGCATAGGGAGAATCTAAATTATATTAGAGAACAAGTTATTTGTTCCAAATTGTTATAAGCACTTAAGTAACTTTAAAAACACCAAAAAAGATATAAGGAATGATTCCCTATGACCCTTATCAAATAAGTGTTCTTAGAATTAACTGAAAAATACAATTTTCTACCATCTTTTAATAATATGACTTAGCTTCACAAATGTGTTTTCTCACTTGTTTTACTTTTCTGTCCTTAAAATAAATACACAGAGGCAGGCATTATGTGTTAATGAAGTCATGGGAAGACCTGAGGGAAGAAATTAATTTGCTTTCCATATAGACTGAGATCAATATAGACTGTTAAAACTATAAATATTTTAGTGTTAAGTTGGCCCATTTATTTCTCTGTTCAGGGGCTGATTCCTTATGTGACTTTCTAATGGTCATACAGACTGAAAAGTAAAAATAAGAAAAGGTGAACAATAAAAAAGGAAAAAATTGAATAAAAGAAAGAAATTATTGGGATTTGGAAAAACTACTGTGATGGCCTTATACTGTGTATATGTATTGAAGTGTTGGACTGTATTTCTTAAAAATATGCAAGTTTGAATAAATAAGATACTGTAAGGAGAAAGAAAGATAAATATTTCCATGCATACATTTTCCATGAGCTAATTTAAGGCCTTTATTTATTAATAAAAATGTCATATATATATATATATGTGTGTGTGTGTGTATAGTGTGTGTGTGTATATATATATATATATATTTAGAGAGAGAGAAAGAGAAAGGTCTTCTCGCTGCTAGTTCACTCCCCAAATGGCCACAAAGACCAGAGTTGCACACATCAGAATCCAGGAACTTCGTTTTGGTCTCACATGAACCATCTTTTACTGTTTTCCCAGGCTATAGAGTGCTGGATCGGAAGTGGAACAGTGGGGCCTCAAATCAGGGCCCATATGGGTTGTTGCCACTGCAGGTGGTTGCTTTATCTGCTATGACACAACACTAGCCCCTGTATTTTTTGATAAATTAATTTTATATATAAATAGAGCATATTTGGGATTTATGAGAGAATAAGAAATTTGAAATAAATATAATTGCTATTCCTTTTAAAATGACCTAATCCTGGGGCCAGCACCCTGCCATAGCAGATAAAGTCACGGCCTGAAGTTCTGGCATCCCATATGTGCACTGGTTCGAGTCCCAGCTACTCCATTTCCAATCTGGCTCTCTGCTATGGTCTGGTAAAGCAGGAAAAGATGGCCCAAGAAAAATTTCCTGGCTTCTGGTTTAGACCAGCTCAGCCCCAGCCATTGCAGCCATTTGGGAGTGAATCAGCAGATGGAAGACCTCTCTCTCTGCCTCTGCCTCTCTGTAACTCTGATTTTCAAATAAATAAATAAATCTTAAAAAAAACTTTAACAATTCAATAAGGAATTCAAGCAAATGAGTTAATATCCATAGACATGCTGACTTGATCAGGGCTATGGCTCAATGAATTAAGCTATGATCTCTAGTGCCATCATCTCATATGGTCGCTGATTCAAGTCCTAGCTGCTCTGCGTCTGATCCAACTCCCTGCTAATGTGCATGGGAAAGCAGTGGAAGATGGTCCAAGTGCTTGTGGGAGACTCGGAAGAAGCCCCTGGCTCTTGGCTTTGGCCTGGCCCAGCCCTGTTGGCCGTTGCAACCTTTTGGGTAGTGAACGGATCAACATGTCCTCTCTTCCTCTCTGTCTCTCTCTCTCACTGCCTTTCAAATAAATAAATCTTTGTTAAAAATGCTTACTATAGTCCCAAATAGTGGTTAACATCTGACTTACTGGAGATTTCCTAAGTTTTTGATATTTTTATTCTTTAGAATAGTACTGGAAATGTTCTTCAAAGTATTTTGTGAATGTGCAATATTAATATTGTCCTGCTGCATTACATTGAATCATATGGGTGGTACTTAATTCTTAATTCTCAGAGTTATTTTTATCATAAAACATAAACATTTAAAATTTTCAATTCTCAGAGTTTATCAGCCATAGATATTTCAATTTCTACCCAAGAATATTAGGATTTTTAATTTGTTCCAATTAGTAGCAGTACCTAGTGAAAACTGGAGCACTTGATTCTCAGTTTGGAATTGTTTCCATTTACACAAATACTGAACTGTAGAAAATGCATTTTATAATGAAAGTAAAATAGGATACAGAAAATTAAATGGCAGTCTAGTTTAAATTCAGAGTTAATATATGAAAAATCCATGTTTTGGTAGTACTAGTAATTATTATATTATTTATGGACAGCATGTCATATCATGCTGCTTATATCTAATTTCATAAGGACAGAAACTTGATTTAGTGCATGTAATTACTAAGATATGCATCAGTCCCAATACCCACCATCAATGGGGATAATGCAACATCGATGCTGACCTTAATACTATTTTAGCAATATAAATTATAATCACATTTCCAGATGCCTCTTGTTTTATTGCTTAGTGTACATGATATATATATATATATATACAATTAACTTTAAGAATATCACTTTGTGATACTCAATTTGAGATTCTGAAAGCTTGCATTGTGTCCCAATCTATTCTTTACACTGAAATATAGTTTATCTTATGTATGTTAGTGATTTGTTTATTGCAAACAGTGCATTTCAGTAACAGTTTCAACTTGTCCAAAATGTGCAGCATATACAGTTTTCACAATGTAATTAGTTAGAAGTTGGGGGACCTTAATTTTGAGATTGAATTGTTCATGGAAATCTATTTTCATAGTCGCTATGACTTATGCCTTTTTTCTTCATAAAATGTTGTATAGCTGTTTGAAGAAATTAAGTGTAGTTAATCAGAGAGAACATTATGGCTTGACACTTAATTTGAAAGCCCTGTCATGAAGCAGTGAATGATGGCCTGTGGCATTAAATATTGCAGTGAGAACCCAAATAGGGAATACTTTCATGCCAAAAGTGTATCTCAGTATCGATGTAAGTCAGGGTGGCATTGTCTTTCCTTTTGTCAAACATATTTCATAAAAGCATACATATTTGCTAACATGTATAGCTTATCCTAGTCTAGTTTAATATATTAAGAAATAGTAAAATGGTGTTATAACAGAGTTATCTAATTACTGTACCCACAAGAGCAGATTAGTGGCCTTAAAGTTATTTTACTATGAAACTAAGTCAATCTCCTTCATGAAAGTGAAAAAGTAAGCTATCACGTTTTAAATTTTTGCATTTTACACTATAAAAAATCTAACAATGGTGTTGGTTAAAATGTTTTCATCGCTATTGTCTCTTCTGTCTCTTCTTCAGTGCCGCCAGTGATCACAATGCCTCAGAAATCCTTTAATGCCACAGCAGACAGAGGCGAAGAGATGACATTATCTTGTAGGGCATCAGGCTCTCCGGAACCCACCATTGCTTGGTCCAGGTAGGTCAGGCACGTATGTTGCTCAGTCTTGTGTCCATAAACAAACACCTGGAATAATATTTTAGATCTTGATCATTTTGACAAGAAGCAAAGTCTTTAATGTAAAAATAATTAAAACATTTATTTGTTTAGTCAGAGTTAACAGGGGGATACAGAAAGAAAGAGATCTTCTATGCATTAGTTCACTCTCCAGGTGGGTGGAACTGCTGGGACTGGGCCAGGTCAAAGTCAGGAGCCAGGAGCTTATTCTGTGTCTCCTACCTGGGTGGCAGGGATCCAAACACTTGAGCTATCTTTCACATCTTCCCAGTCCATTGGCAGGGAGCTTGATAGGAAGTGGAGCAGCCAGAATGTGAAACAGTGCCCATTTGAGAGGCAAACATTGCATTAGGTGGCTTAAACTGCTGTGCCACAGTGATGGCTCTGAATAATTTTTTTAATTAAAAATATAAAATTTTGTTTTCAGGTAAGTTGGTTAGAAAAATTACTTAGGGGATAAATAGGATGAAATTGCTCTGATTTTCCCAGTCAAAGGCTATACCACAATTCTTTTTTTTTTTTTTTTTTTTTTAAAGGCAGAGTGGACAGTAAGAGAGAGAGAGAGAGAGAGAGACAGAGAAAGGTCTTCCTTTTTCCATTGGTTCACCCCCACAATGGCCGCTGGGGCCGGCACACCGTGCTGATCCGAAGCCAGGAGCCAGGTGCTTCTCCTGGTCAGGTGCTTCTGTCTCCCATGTGGGTGCAGGGCCCAAGGACTTGGGCCATCCTCCATTGCACTCCCAGGCCACAGCAGAGAGCTGGACTGGAAGAGGAGCAACTGGGACAGAATCCGGCGCCCCCAACTGAGACTAGAACCCGGGGTACCACCGCCACATGTGGAGGATTAGCCTATTGAGCTGTGGCACTGGCCAACCACAATTCTTATTGTGGTCAACATGAGTGCAGGGTTCCTCTGACTGATTCAGTCATTTTGTTGTTACCCATATACCACATCAGTAGACTCCCTAGGATAGCAGACTTAATTGTACAAAATCACATATTATTAAACTGTACTTGAACATTTCACTTGTTTACTATGTTACAAAAATAGAAGTAATTACGTAGAGTTAAAAGTACATGCACTTAATATGCACTTTAAAATGTGTACTTTATCAAATGAGTGAACTTTATATTCTAAATCTGTTCTTTGACAGTTTTCTCACTGCTTTTCTTTTGTTTCAGAATTTAATTTCCATTAAGATCAAGCGTGTATCGAATTTCTCTTTTCTTTTAGATTGTGACTTAATCTCCTAAAACTGGAAAACTTTTCAAATTTACAAATGTTTAGAAATATTTGTAGAATCATTTGTATGGGTATAATTCACCAAGTATATTTGTGTAGTGCAAGAATAATCATAAGAAATGATTAGAAAAATATACATTCTAATATACATAAGCATCCACAGCTGAGATTACATTTTTTAAACTATGCTGAGGACAGTACTCAAAATACAAAACTAATTTTTCAGTATATTCTCTCTGACAATTTACTAAAATTATCTTTAGCTTTCCAACCTTTGTTCATCTTGTTTACACATTCAGTATAGCAGAAGGCAAACAGGGTGTTTTAGCTGTTCTTTCAGATATAAATTCTTTTGTGTCACATTGTTGATCTCTTTCTAGGGAATTACATATCAGGTATTACAGAATTCACCCCAGGTAATGATCATATATCCCAGAGACTCCCAATTTATTAATGTAGACTCTCGACAGTATCATATCTAATTACACATCAGAAATTCACTTGGCTTACTGGTTAGGATGAACAAATATTGCTCTGGGATCTTTCTCAAATGATTTTATATTTCACAGGAAACTTACTTTTTGCTGTTTTTCTTAACATTTCACATTCATTTGAAAATTATTTTTATTGCATTTAATTGGAAATCTAATTATCACACAGACTTAATCAGATTAATTACAGTTAATCAGATTCAAAGGATAACATAATGAGTAATTTAAATTTGTGATTTTTCGTGATATATTCACATGGCATCAATTTTATCTCTAGTGCAGGATGAAATCATAATTAGTTTAAAACCTAGTTCTGTTTGTGAGGATGCCCACATCCCACATCACAATGCCTAGATTAAATACTCAACTCCAGGTCTTAACTCAGCTTTCTGCCAGTGGGGACCCTGGAAGGCATTAGATGATAATTAAAGTATTTGGGTCCCTGCCACTCATGTGGGAGACCTGGATTGAGTTCCCAGACTCCTGGCTTTGACACTCCTCCATCCAGGGGCTGATGTGAATGTCTAGGAAGTTGTCCAGTGGATGGGATTCTGTCTCTTTGTGTCACTCAAATAAATGAAACATTTCAAAATAAATTAAACCTAAATCATTTTTCTAATCTCTGGATATAAAATCTATATGAACAGAGTACAAGTATATGGTTATGACATTAATAGAGATAAAATTATTAACAGAGGGAAGTTTTTGCAGTTAGAAACATGTCATGATTGTGAAGTATTAGTGTTTGCACCAGGGAATGTAGGTTAGTAGCCTGAAGGGAAAGAACTAAAGTAAACATGCTGCAAAGATAATACCTCCAAGTGATATGAGTGCATTCAGTTGCATTAGCCAGTTTAAGCTGCCACAAGATATGACAGCATGGGTGTAGTTGGCTAAAGCAACAGAAATTTATTTTCTCATGGTCCTGGATGCTAGAATTCCAAGAGCAGTGTGCCAGGAGCGTTGGATTCCAGTGAGGCCTCTCTTCCTTGTTTGCAGATGGCCATCTTTTCATTTTATCCTGGGGGTCTTTCCTTTGTGTGCTTGATGGAAAGAGAAAAAGAGGGTTACCAGTCCTATGGTTTAAGGTTCACATTAATGATTTCTTTTAACCTTAACTGGAGGTATAAAGACCCTGTGTCCAGTAACAATACACTTGGGATGTAGTACTACAAGGAAAGAATGGTGTAGATGGGGATCACAATTTAGTCCATAACAATACTACAAGAAATTAGTTAAGTACCCAAAATTTGGAAATTATAACAGACTTTTTAAAAGAGAATCAGTAAAATTTAGTGACTTTTAAAATGAACTAGGGACATAAATAGTGACTGTCAATGTCTATTTCGTTTCAACTGCTTCTTATATAGCTATCAAGAACAAGATATGCTTTGTTTATTGTTAGTGCAATAATTTTCTGTAGGTCATTGAGTTTCAAATATTAACACCTGAACTCCTTGTTTTAAATCTACTTTATAATGACCTATTAGGGCCGGCACCGCGGCTCAATAGGCTAATCCTCTAAATAGCGGCGCCGGCACACCGGGTTCTATTCCCGGTCGGGGCGCCGGATTCTGTCCCTATTGCTCCTCTTCCAGGCCAGCTCTCTGCTGTGGCCAGGGAGTGCAGTAGAGGATGGCCCAAGTGCTTGGGCCCTGCACCCCATGGGAGACCAGGAGAAGCACCTGGCTCCTGCCTTCAGATCAGCACAGTGCACCAGCCGCAGTGCTCCAGCCTTGGCGGCCATTGGAAAGTGAAACAACGGCAAGGGAAGACCTTTCTCTCTCTGTCTCTCTCTCACTGTCCACTCTGCCTGTAAAAAAAAAAAAAAAAAAAAAAAAAAAGACCTATTAGTTTTTATATGCATTGCTTGTATCATCACTTATTCTTTAAGAATATTTGCATTCATGTGTTTGGGAGATATTTTTCAAATATTTAGTCGATCATGACTTGTTAGAAGTCATGCAATATTGGCTTCAAGGGATGAGTGTGGAGGTACTCTCTTCTCTTCTGTATTCTGATAATGCTTTAACACAACCTTCATTATTCCTTACCTAATTGTCTGCAAAAAATTTTGGTGACACAAAATATTTTTATGTACAAGGATTTAGCTACAAATTCAATTTTTTTCATAGATTTAGGAATATTCATGTTAACCTCTTTCTTTAGTGAGCTTTGATGATGTGTGTCATTCCAGAAATTTTTCTGTTTCTTTTGGATTATTTTTAAGGGCATAAACGCATTCACAGTATTCCCTTGTTACATTTTTTTTAAATTTGCATTATCTACAGTGATCTCCCTTTCATCCTGATAAGCTAACAATCATGTTACTTGTTCTACTCTATTATTATTCTAATCAGTCTAGATGTAGGTTTATGACAATAATGTTCTCAATTAGTTTTTAGTTTTCATCATTTTCTCTTCATTTCCCTAGTTTTTATTTTATCAGTTTCTGGTTTTAATTTAAACCTTTATTTATTTAGAAGACAGAGCAAGAGAGAGAGAGACAGACAGAGAAATAGAAAAAATATACAGAGAGAAATCTTCCACTCTGTTCACCTTCCAAATCCACGCAGCACCCACTGAGCCAGGCTTAAGCCAGAAACACAATCCATCTGCATCTCCCACTTGGGTGACTGCCATCTAAGTACTAACCCATCATCTGCTGCCTTCTTAGGCACATAAGTAGGAAGCTGGATTAAGAGGAATAGCAGGAACTTAAAATGGCATGCCCATATATAATGCTGAAGTCACAAGCGGTGGCTTAATTTTCCCTGCCATAAAACCAATCCTCTGTGATTTATTTATTTATTTATTTATTTATTTGATGGAAAGAGTTAGACAGCAAGAGAGAGAGACAGAGAGAAAGGTCTCCCTTCTGTTGGTTCACTCCCCAAGTGGTCGCAACAGCCGGAAGCCAGGAACCAGGAGCTTCTTCCGGGTTTCCCATGCGGGTGTAGGCGCCCAAGCACTTGGGACATCCACCACTGCCCTCCCAGGCCACACCAGAGAGCTGGTCTGGAAGAGGAGCAACCGGGACGAGAACCGGCACCCATATGGGATGCCGGCGCCGCAGTCAGAGGATTAACCAAGTGAGCCACGGCGCCAGCCCCCATGTGATTTATTTTTATTATTGCCTTTCTTTTGTTTATTTTCTGTTTAATTTTCTCTTCCTTTTTGGTTCCTTAAGATGTATACTAATACTATATATTCTTCTAATTTAAGCATATTTATTGTTTTTAAACACTTTTAATTGTATTCTTTTTTACACTGACATATTTTCAATTTTCCTCAATCCAAATATATCTGAAATTCTCTTATGATATCAATTTTGAAATTGCTTGTTTAGAATATGCTAATTATTCCAAGCATTTCAAATATATCATATGTATTTCTGTTACTGATTTCTAACTACAGTTAGTACTTACCAAGGAACAGTCTTTAATGGGATCAATTTGCTGAAACATTGAGTCTCATGGACTATACTACTGATTTCTGTATGTACTTGAAAAAAATGCAATAGGTAAAACTGTATTCCACTATTATTACATGAAGTTATCTCTAAATATTGAACATGTCTACTTTCTTTGCAGTAATATTCAAGCCTTGGAATCATTACTTAATTCCTAACTACAGTTCTCCAACTTAATTTGTAAATGTAATTTTGTTCACTTCTCTGTTTTACTTCGTATTTTGAAGTTCTGTCACTGCACCTTTAAAATTTTTCCCACATCTGATAAGGACAAAATATTCATTCATTAAAATAGTAAATTAATTTTGTCATTAAAATCGAAAGAGTAAGTTATGAGGATACTTCAAAATATTCATGGAAAACAGAATTAAAAGTTAAATTTATTTTGGTACAACTTGTTTTTGGAAATATGTTTCTGCATAATATGCATCTTCCGTGAATTTTTTGAACTTCTCTATTATGCTGTTATCGTTAAAATTGGAATTACCTTCCATTGCTTATCCTGTTAATTTTAAAATCCTAATTCATACATTCTTGTACCTAGAAAGGGGAAGTAGATTATATATCAAAGGATAGGCTTGTGGGAGTCTTGCAATATCCCTTTGTAGTGCTTTTGCAGACAGTGGTATTCCATACAAATGGACTATGAAAAACAATAGGAGTTTCTTCTAACAAATTTGCTGAGAGAGGAATATTAAAATATTAATTAGGTTATTATGCTTTAATGATATTTTTAAGCTGAGCTCTTTAAGGAAACATAATCTTTACATATTGATTGCCTTTAAATCTCATCAATACTGGCGGCACTGTGGCTCAATAGACTAATCCTCCACCTAGCGGCGCCGGCACACCGGGTTCTAGTCCCAGTCAGGGCGCCGGATTCTTCCCCGGTTGGCCCTCTTCCAGGCCAGCTCTCTGCTGCGGCCCAGGAAGGCAGTGGAGGATGGCCCAAGTGCTTGGGCCATGCACCCCATGGGACACCAGGAGAAGCACCTGGCACCTGCCTTCAGATCAGCGCGGTGCGCCGGCCGCAGCGCGCCAGCCGTGGCGGCCATTGGAGGGTGAACCAACGCAAAAGGAAGACCTTTCTCTCTGTCTCTTTCTCACTATCCACTCTGCCTGTCAAAAAAAAAAAAAAAATTCATTAATACTCTTTTCAACGGCCAATTAAATGATTTTCCCCATGAATACTGCAAGAGTATTTCAGTCATTTTTATTTCTATTTATTTCTATATTCTCCCATTGTGGCAGAATTCTTTCCCTAAGTTATGTGCTCATGTATAACCCTCTAATGCCAATGAAATTGAAAATTGTTCACAATTAGTGGCCACACTTTTGGTACGTTTCAGACATTGACCAAAATATTTCACCTGAGGCAGAGAAATAATTTTCTTTGTTACAAAGAACCCTGGAAAAGGTTATCATCCTGATTTCATTACTGTGTGCATTTAAATTTATTTATCTGTGAACTGATTGATGGAGACATCATATATGAATTTGAGTTTTTTTGTCTTTAAATGTAGAATAAGGGAAAATATACATCTATAGGGGAATTGTGAATATCAAATCATGGAAATAATGTAGGGAAAGTATTTATAGCTGTAAGTCACAAAAATCTCTATTATTAATTTGAAATAAATGAATAATTTTCATCAAAAAAGTTGAGAGATATATTGTATTACTACTTGTGTGAAATCCCTATTCAAACATTATATTTAGGCAAAAAATACTGCAATGTCATCTTTTTTTACAATTTTAGTTTGTAGAAGTAAAAATGCAAAAAATACAGTATACACTTTTTTTTTTTTTTTTACTTTTTTTTTTTTGGACAGGCAGAGTTAGACAGTGAGAGAGAGAGAGAGAGAGAGAGAGAGAGAGACAGAGAGAAAAGTCTTCCTTTTGCTGTTGGTTCACCCCCCAAGTGGCTGCTATGGCTGGCGCTTTATGGCCTGTGCACTGCGCTGATCCGAAGCCAGGAGCCAGGTGCTTCCTCCTGGTCTCCCATGAGGGTGCAGGGCCCAAGGACCTGGGACATCCTCTACTGCACTCCCGGGCCACAGCAGAGAGCTGGACTGGAAGAGGAGCAACCAGGACAGAATCAGGCACCCCAACTGGGACTAGAACCTGGGGTGCCCGCGCAGGTGGAAGATTAGCCTAATGAGCCATGGGGCCAGCCTGTATACACTTTTTTTTTAAATTTTTTTGACAGGCAGAGTTAGACAGTGAGAGAAAGACAGAGAGAAAGGCCTTCCTTCCATTGGTTCATGCTCCAAATGGACGCTATGTCTGGCTTGCTGCGGCCTGCATGCTGTGCTGATCCGAAGCCAGGAGACAGGTGCTTCCTCCTGGTCTCCCGTGCAGGTAAAGGACCCAAGCACTTGGGCCATCCTCCACTGCCTTCTTGGACCACAGCGGAGAGCTGGACTGGAAGAGGAGCAACCGGGACAGGATCCAGTGCCCCAGTCGGGACTAGAACCCGGGATGCCAGCATTGTAGGCGGAGGATTAGCCTAGTGAGCCGAGGAACCGGCCTGTATACACTTTTTTGTTGTGATCTTATACAACTCGACTCTTTCCTTCATCATTCTTATGGAATTTTACACATTGTAAAATATATTTAGAGTTACTTTGAAAACTGAGGAAACAGATACCATTAAGTCAGAGAAAGATAAGGATTATCATAGTGTATATGTTAGTGCATTCTGAAAAGTGGAGCTAGAATTAACTACAAAGATTTTAGCATGTGAGAAAAATGTTCCATTTTGTCTAAGAAAGATATTTTGCAATCTTTCTAGATATTCCATTTTTTTTTCTAAATTTAAACTTTGTGTACAAGTAAATCTCACAACTAAGATATGTTCTAAATTTTTCTATCAGGGGATCTTAAAACCAAATCAGTAACCCAAACCTCAAGAAAAATATGTAGAGAAACACAGAAAAAGAATCAGAGAAGGAGGAAAGGATGATGAAAAAATAGAAGTAAAAAGAATATCCATGAATGTTCTGAAATTATTGAGACAAATTTTAGAAAGAGGAAACTTGTAAAAGTATTTCTTCTCATTAGTGAATTAAATCATTATATTCATCATAATTTATTTAACTAGGTTTTTTTACATCTTTTTCTCATATTACTCTTTGTTTAGCAATTCTTATATGCAAAAGCATTTCACATGGATTTTTCTTGCACATACTTTGAAAATACTTTAAAATAGTTTCACAGAAATTATTCTAAATGTGGCTGAGGAAATTAGTAAATAAGTATATTTCATAATTATTTGTTGATATAACAGCATATAAGCAGTATATGGATTTAAGATAGGTAAAGAATATTTCTCATCAATATAGTATAAATTGACAGTGTGATTATTTTGCCTGACTAATTTTAAGATTCAATATAAATTTAAGATTTCAATATAGTTTAAATGCTATTTTTTGTTTCTAAAGTCAAAATAATTTTCTAGTGTCATTTTAATGCTTATGCATAAAGTTCTGATACTACTGAAATTATTCTTTAGATTGAAATATAGTGTTGTCTGGGCCGGCGCCGTGGCTCAATAGGCTAATCCTCCACCTTGCGGCGCCGGCACACCGGGTTCTAGTCCCGGTTGGGGCGCCGGATTCTGTCCCGGTCGCCCCTCTTCCAGGCCAGCTCTCTGCTGTGGCCAGGGAGTGCAGTGGAGGATGGCCCAGGTGCTTGGGCCCTGCACCCCATGGGAGACCAGGAAAAAGCACCTGGCTCCTGGCTCCTGCCAGGATCAGCGCGGTGCGCCGGCTGCAGCGGCGGCCATTGGAGGGTGAACCAACGGCAAAAGGAAGACCTTTCTCTCTGTCTCTCTCTCTCACTGTCCACTCTGCCTGTCAAAAAAAAAAAAAAAAAAAAAAAAAGAAATATAGTGTTGTCTAACAATTATAATAGAATAAGTAATTGATGCTTGTAGATCAGAAAATTAATTATGATCTCTTACATGAAGAAGCCAGATTTTTCAAGATCAACCTATTTTTCCCCTTCAGGAATGGCAAGCTTATTGAAGAAAATGAGAAGTACATATTGAAAGGAAGCAATACAGAGCTCACTGTCAGGAACATAATCAATAGTGATGGGGGCCCTTATGTCTGCAGGGCCACAAATAAGGCAGGAGAAGATGAAAAGCAGGCTTTCCTCCAAGTCTTTGGTAAGTATTATTGCAAAGTGGTCCAAGTTACAATATCTAGAGAAAGGTTAGAAACAAAGCCCTACATACTAAAACACAAAATATTTTCTCATAATAAAACTCCATTTTCATCATTTTGAAATATATTTTTAAATTTTAGCTACCAGGTAATTATTTTAAGAATTATATAAAAATACAGGTGGGAACTTTGGCCTGACATTGGATGATTCATAAGAGAAGCTGGAAGAAAATCCATTTAAATTACATCTTAATGGATATGAGATATTTTATATCTATATGACAGTTGATCTTCATAAATATTTATATGACATGTTGGGATCAGTTTGACTTTCTGTATATTTTCAAAGAGCACATTTACAAGAATACAATTTAGAGCCAATGACCTTAACTAAAATTAAATTTTCTTTTTAATTGTATTAAATGAAAGCTTAAAGTAAATATCTTCCATATATATATTTATGACATAAATATATATAAATATATATATATATAATTTGGAAGATATATATAAAAATAGGAGTCATTGTTTATGTTGGGGAAGTTATAGAGCATAGAAAACAAGTGCCTTTTAAAAATTATTTAACGTACATTATTTTGCAAGAATAAAGACAGTTTTGCTGGTGAGTATTTGTGATATGATGTTTTTCTTTAAAAAGCATAATACTAAGAATCCATGCACTATACCAACATTTAGTACATTTGCTGCATATTTAGCAACAGCATTATCAAAATGCTTTCACAACAAGAGAGAAAAGGAAGGAAGAAGAAATCTGAGAGCACAACAGGATCAACTGGGCAGTTTGCAGGAGCAGAGATTTTCCTTCCACTGATCCTAACATGTATGCTGACACCTGACAGACATACTGTCTAGTGGCTGGTTCTGTACTGTCTGTGATGGAAGCATTTTCTTAGCCAGAGAAATTTCTGTAAACCTTATATTCTAGAGAAAGGAACAGACAATAAATAGCCATGCCAAAAACGTTAGAACTAAAGATAATAATTATAATTACAAAATACAAATAATAAAATAACTGGAGCATAATGTTCTATGAAAAATGTGAAACTGAATACATTCAGATGAAATTGGAGGCAGACTGTTATTTTGAGTAGCATGGAGTGAGAATTGACTCTGAATGGTAATGGTTGGGTGATGTTTAAACAAAAATCTTTAGTGGTAAGAAACTGACCAAGCTAAGAACCTGTGAAAGCTTCTTCAATTAGAGGAAACATTAAAGACATTTAAAACGCTTAGTAACTAACTTTTTTCCAGAATATCCTGCTTAAAAATGTTATTGTCAGGAGAGAAGACAGAGACACTGCTGCAGCTAGTCTCCAGTGCCCCCAGCCACCAGACGGAAGCCAGTCTCTCACCACCTTAAAGTAGGGAGAAATTGCCGTACATTCCACCACTGGCAGTTTTAGCTAAGAGGGAATTCTACAGCCTCTCACTCACTTTTATTTCAGCCTGGAAAGCTGACTGGGGTCTGTGAAACTGCTAGTCTTGGAGCAGGGAAGCTGCATTGCTTTAGAGCTACAGTATTGGTACCACAAGCCCCAGCCATTACTCAGGCTTACCAGTAGGACAAGGACACAAGCCGTCCTGTTCTCCCTCACCACCAAAAACAAGGTACCGGCTATGACATGTATGCTGACACCTGACAGACATACTGGGCCGTGAGAGCATTACAAGCATGGAAAGCCCAGTCACTGTGGCAAAAATGATCTACATGAAAGATCTCTGTGAGTGAGATCCCAGTGGAAAGTAGGGGCCATCAAAGATGGATGTACTTTTCTCTGAAGGGAGGAGAGAGCTTCCACTTTGCTTATGGCAAAAAAATACTAAAAGAGTTTGTTTTGCTCAAAAGACTTCCATAGCCTTAACATGACAAGAGCCTTGAGTGATCACTGACATCATAAAATAAAGTGTCAATTGTTAAATTAACAATAGGAATCACTTTGCACTTACTCCCCATTTAGGATCTCTATCCTTAATGAGTTGCACAATGAAAATTAACAGTAAAACTGTCTTCAAACAGTACTTTATACTTTGTGTGTCTGTGTAGGTGCAAACTGTTGAAATTGCTATTTAGTATAGAGTTGGCCTTCTGTAAATAAAGATAATTAAAAATGAATCTTAATTAAGAATGGGATGGGAGAGGGAGTAGGAGGTGCGATGGGAAGGGGTTGGAGGGACAACTATGGAGGTAAGAATCGCTATATTCCTAAAGCTGAACCTATGAAATTTGTATGTATTAAATTAAAGTAAAAGAGAGAAAGAGAAATATTTCAAGTTAAAGATCTAATGATGAATCTTGAAGACTTATTAATACAAGAAGAAACCAAACCACAAATCAGCAGGAGGCAAGACGTAATAAGGATCAGAGCAGAAATAAATGAAACTAAAGAATAAAAAAATCAACAAAACTAGAAATTGGTTTGTTGAGAAGACAAATAAAATAGTTAAACTTCTAGCCAGAATATCAAAGAAAAATGGAAAATACTCAAATAAAGTTAGATATGAAAAATGGAACACTACATATTGAAATCAGGAATTGCAATGCCTCTAGCTCTGTTCTTGTTGTATATGGTGGCTTTAGCTATCCGTGGTCTCCTGTGTTTCCATATGAATTTTAGCATCACTTTTCTAGACCTGGAAAGAATGTCATTGGTATTTTGATTGGAATTGCATTGGCTCTATAGATTGTCTTTGGTAGTATGGACATTTTAATGATGTTTATTCTTTCAATCCATGAACATGGAAGAGATTTTGTTTTGATGGTTTCTTCTATTTCTTTCTTTAGTTTTTATAATTTTCATCATAAAGATCTTTTACATCCTTGGTTAAATTTACTCTAAGGTATTTGATTTTTTGGAGCTATTATGAACAGAACTAATTTTGAAAATTATTTCTGATCCAAGGTATTGTGTTGCTAGATAAGGCTATTGATTTTTGTACAATGCTTTTATAACCTTCAACATTACCAAACTCTTATATGAGTTCCAAAAGTCTCTTAGTGGTGTATTTTCAATCCCCAGCATGTAGGAACATGTCATCTGCAAATGCAAATAGTGTGTGATTTTTTCCTTTCTGATTTGTCTCCCTTTAATTTTTATTTCTTGCCTAATGGCCCTGGCTAAAACTTCCTGGACTATATTAAATAGCAATGGTGAAAATGGGCATCCTTGTCTGGTACTGGATCTTAGATATTCAATAGGATGCTGGATGTGTCGAAAAATGTTCTTTCTAAATTCAATTTGTTTAAGGTTTCATCATAAAATTATGTTTTCTTTTATCAAATGCTTTTGCTGCATCTCTTGAGATAACTGTATGGTTTTGGTTTTTCAGTTTGTTAGAGGGATGTGTAACATTTATTCATCTGTGAATGTTGAACCATCCTGCATACCACGGGTAAATCCCACATAGTATGGGTGAATGATTTTTCTGATGTGTGGTTGGATTCAATTAGCTAATATTTTGCTGATGATTTTTGCATCTATGTTCATCAAGGATATTGGTCTATATTTCTCTTTCTCTGTTATATCTTTTTCTGACTAAATAATTAAGGTAATTTAGGCTTCATGAGGTGAGTTTTGGGAGGATTCCTTCCTTTTCAAATGTTATGAATAGTTTAAGAATTGGAGTTCTTTAAATATGTGGTAGAATTCAGCAGTGAAGCCATCTGGTCTTGGGCTTTTCTTTTTTCAGAAAGTCTTTGTTATTGATCCAATCTCTGTCTTGGTGATTGGTCTGTTTAGGTTTTCTATGTCTTCATGACTCAATTTTGATAGATTGCATGTGTGTGGAAATCTATTCCTTGCTTATAGGTTTCCCAATTTGTTGGCATAGAGTTCTTTGTAGTAATTCCTGATAATTCTTTTTATTCCTGTGATAACTGTTGTTACATTTATTTTTTTCATCTCTAATGTTATTGATATGCATCTTCTCCATCTTTTCTTCAGTTAGTTGGGTCAATAGCATATCAATTTTGTTTATTTTTTCAAAAAAAAACAGTTCTTCATTTCACTGATTGTTATAAATCTCCTTCTTAACACTGATTTTCCTATATCCCATAAGTTTTGATATGATGTATTGTCACCTTCATTTGTTCCCAGAAATTTTGTAATTTGGGAACTAGTTTTATAGTTTATTCTCATAATATAGCTCATTGAGGACAGGGGTCCTGCATGGGGAGTTAGTGTACTGTGACCTCTGTTTTTAATTAACAATTAACGTTTATGTATGACTTCAGTGACCACCTGAGATTTTGACATGAGCTGCCTTGGCTTGAAGAATTTTGAGTCCACAAACTCCATCAGTATTTAGACAAGGCCATGAGCAAAGTGGAAGTTCTCTCCTCGCTTTGGAGAAAAGTGCATCCTTCTTTGATGGCCAATTCTTTCTGCTGAGGTCTCATAGAGGTCCGTCATGTATAACATTTTTTGCCACATTATCTTGACTTTCCATGCCTGAAATGCTCTTATGGGATTTTCAGAAGGACCAGAAAACCTTAAGAGCTGATTCTGAGATCAGAGTGTTACTTAAAGTGATTGTCATTCTGTGTGTCTGCTCTGTGGACTGTGTCCTATATTGGAACATTCTCTCCTTTTTAATTCTATCTATTATTATTACCAGACAATTGATCCTATTATCATATTAACACTTAATCATATCTATATCTTCACTTTAACACTTAATATGATCACTTTAACAATTAAGATAACATTTTTATCACCAATCTTAATGGGATTTGGAGTCCCATGACAAGTTTTTCTTTATGTTTTACTGTGGAAAGTTTGACTACAATGTATCATGGTGAAAATCTTTTCTGTTCATATCTTTAGGAGTTCTATGTGCTTCCTCCCCTTGAGTGTTCTTTTCTTTCTCCAAATTGTGAAGTTTTCTGTAATTATTTCACTAAATAGGCCTTCTAGGCCATTCTCTCTTTCTTCCCAGAAATACCTAAGACCCATCTGGTGGATCACTTTATAGTATCCCATAAATCTCCAACACTGTTTTTAAGTTTTCTAAACAGCCTGGTACAAGTACAAAAACAGACTCGTAGACCAATGGTATAGAATAGAAGCTCCAGATCAATCCATGCATCTACAACCAACTTATACTTTTATCCCATGGATGATTGTGTTGACAGATTACAAAAGAAAGCCTTCACTTTTACTGAAATAATTAGTGCTGGCTTTTATCCACTTTCTGCCTAAACCTATAAAAAATTAAGTAGCATATAACATAATATCAGACAGTAATGAATAATATAGAATTTAAAAAATAAAGATCTTGTATATGTAATCTTATGAAATTTATATTAATTTAAATTAGAAAACTTGTTTTCTGTTTATATAAGTGATAATAATAAAAATAGTTAATTTGATGTAAAATATATTAATATAAATTGCAACAGAAGATATATATTACACATATATAGGAAATACATGCACCTTTAAAAATTAATTATATGCCTTTCAGAGAGGAAGAAAATAATAACTTGATGTTTACAATGGAAAAATTATGAAAATATTTATAATTATTTTGTTGGCTTCTAAGCCATTCAAATTGTCTTTAAAATGATAATAGATCAGCATTGTTTTCTAAATATTTTTTATCCTGTACTTTGAGACTCTCTTGTCACACTTACAGAGAATGCCATACCACAGTAGTTGCAACAAATTTAATTTATCACATACTGTTATGGCATGTACTCATATGTCTTCTATCCCTTATTTCTGACAAGAAGTATTTCCTGCAATACGGATTGAGTAATGTATATATTCTTTACAGTACAGCCTCACATCATACGACTTCAAAATGAAACTACATATGAGAATGGTCATGTTACACTCATCTGTGAAGCAGAAGGGGAGCCTATTCCAGAAATAACTTGGAAAAGAGCTGTAGATGGCATCACATTTTCTGAAGGCGATAAGGTAACAGCAATCAATGTATAACAGTTGCCAATACCATTGTAGATTCTGGAGTTCTGAATATTATTAAATCTCATGTGAGTCTCTAATTTGTCAAGTATTTTTCACCAATAAAATTAATGATTTAATTGTTTAAAGGACGCTAGCACAAATTGTTTTGAATTAACTTTGGAGGAGAAATCAAATGTATAATATTTAATGATTTTTATTAAGTAATAAATATAGCCTATTTCTATTAGTGTTAAGGTTGCTCACATGGACTTTTGATATACATTCAATCCATGAAATATGCTGTGGCAATTTTAACCTGTATCCCTGCTGTGTAAATGACTAGTCCAAATTAAAAATTTTTGGCTACCCTTCAACTTTTTACTCTTTAGAACTGTTTTTCATTGTTGTTCAGAAGATTAGTTTTCTGATTTCAATAACAGATTCTAATAAGAGAAATAAGAATTAAGATAACATAATAATTTGCTAATTTTTCACCATAATGCTTTTGATTTGTTTTTCAGAAATTGACTAAACGTTATCATGTGTTGTACTATATTTTATGGATTTTCATTAGTGTTGTTTTTCATAATGATTCACTCAAAGCACTAAATATAGATAAAGATAAAAAAGAAAGGAGAATACAAGCTGACTTGCCCCAAATGGTAGAGTTAGAAACATACCAGGGGACTCCAATTTAATCCCATCAAGGTGGCATGTACCAATGCCATCTCACCAGTACAAGTGATCAATTTCAGTTCATAATTGATCATAATGAAAGGACTAAGAGTCAAAGGAAGCACATAAACAAGTCTAGTACCTGCTAACACTAACCGATAGAATAAATAAAGTGGAGAGTGATCCAACATGGGAAGCGAGATACTCAGCAGACTCATAGAATGGTGGATGTCCTAAACAGCACTCTGGCCTCAGAATCAGCCCTAAAGGCATTTGGATCTCGCTGAAAAGCCCATGAGAGTATTTCAGGCATGGAAAGCCAAGACACCCTGGCAAAAAAAAAAAACAAAAAACAAAAAACAAAAAAACAAAAAAAAACAAACAAACAAACAAAAAAAAAAACACAACTAAATGAAAGATCTCTGTGAGTGAGATCCCAGTGGAAAGAACAGGTCTTCAAAGAAGGAGGTACCTTTCTCTGAAGGGAGGAGAGAACCTCCACTTTGACTATGACCTTGTCTAAACAAGATAAGAGTCGGAGAACTCAGAGGGCTTCCATAGCCTTGGAAACTCATGACTGGTGCATAGGGAGATTACTGATGCCATAAACAGGAGTGTCAATTGGTAAAGTCAACAACAGGAGTCACTGTGCACTTACTCCTCATGTAGGATCTCTGTCCTTAATGTGCTGTACATTGAGACTTATGCTTTTCATTGAGACTTAATGCTATAATGAGTACTCAAACTGTATATATTTTGCTTTGTGTTTCTATGGGGGTGCAAACTGTTGAAATCTTTACTTAATGTATACTAAACTGATCTTCTGTAAAAAAAAAAAAAAAAAAAAAAAAAAGAAGATATTATCAATTCCCAACTTGACTCTCACTGGGATTAAACATGACAATAGGTCTGATCTGATTCCATCATCATTTAAAAAATCATCTATTATTTTTCACTTTATGTTTGTGTGGGAGCAAACTGTTGAAATCTTTACTTAATGTATGCTAAACTGATCTTCTGTATATAAAGAGAATCGAAGATGAATCCTCATGTGAATGGAAGGGGAGAGGGAGTGGGAAAGGGGAGGGATGCGGGTGGGAGAGACGATATGGGGGGGAAGCCATTGTAATCCATAAGCCCATAAGCCGTACTTTGGAAATTTATATTCATTAAATAAAAGTTAAAAGAAAAAAGAAAGGAGAATATAGTGAATTAATGACATAAAGGAAGTCACATTTTTATTTAAATAAAGGTCATGAAGTTAAACTTTCTGATTGCTTTTCTCTCCTCAAGGAGTATTTTTCCTTTAAACTACTTTCATAAATTTTAATTAATTTTCAGAAACCATCTGAGCTCTAAAAATACATACACTACAAAACACCTTTCACTTAATAGCACTCACAGATGAAAAAATGATATTGAATATCATGTTAACCCTATTAATTGACAAAAGACATATATCTTGTCCATTCATTATTTTTGAAAGAATATTTGCTATATATATTACCCTTTTTGTCTCATTTCCTTACCATTAAGGCATTTTTAAGATATTATATCTGTTTTTAATAATATTTATACAATTTTGATGTAATTATTTTATATATTAATCTTGAAAATAAAATTTTAATATGAAATTCATTGTCTCTTAAAATCCACTAAAATACAGAGTTTGTTTTTATATTTCCTTAGATACAATAATAGATATGACTACAGCCCAGTTGCCAAAATTGAAGATAATTAAATTTTAATAAATTTTGGAAAATACAGTCAAATATATAAAACTATGAAGGACACTTTTCAGATTTCAATTTGGCATGTTTGTTTATATTAACTCACTGAGGAGTATTCTTCCCTTTAGCCTTTTTTAAACAAACATTCATATAACTAATATGCTTTCTATTTATTTTGCTGTCTGCTGTAAAGTTCTGTGAAGTTCTCTTTTTAAGGATTGCTCCTCATTTTCTAGATGTCTCCTTATGACTTTACTAAGGTTGTAAGATAAAATATCCTCATCCATTTTATTTATAAAAAAATGATCAGGAAACCAAAAAGCTGTAACATTTTTTTTTTGACAGGCAGAGTGGACAGTGAGAGAGAGAGACAGAGAGAAAGGTCTTCCTTTGCCATTGGTTCACCCTCCAATGGCTGCCGCGGCCAGCGCACTGCGGCCAGGGCTCTGCACTGATCCGAAGGCAGGAGGCAGGTGCTTCTATTGGTCTCCCATGGGGTGCAAGGCCTAAGCACTTGGGCCATCCTCCACTGTACTCCCTGGCCACAGCAGAGCGCTGGCCTGGAAGAGGGGCAACTGGGACAGAATCCAGCACCCCGACTGGGACTAGAACCCGGTGTGCCATTGCTGCAAGGCGGAGGATTAGCCTAGTGAGCTGTGGCGCCAGCCAAAAAGCTGTAACATTTTATTCTTGGATCTTTACCCCAGGCCACCTCAAACCTTACCTAGAAATATCTTCTATAGTAGATTTAAAAATAATGTTTTATTTTCTGTTCCTAATGAATATCTCTATGAAAGAACATACTCTTTCACCATGATTTGTCAAAAAATTATAAAAACCTAAATATGCATTCTTCTCCAACTTTTACACAATTAATAAATAAATTAAAGCTTCATTTATGTCATGGTACGTCTCTGAAAAAATTAAAAAATTAAAAATAAAAAATAAATTTAAATTTCTTTAAATTTAAAAAAATTAAAAAAAATCTCTGACTTTTTTTAGTTTTTACCAATAAACCTTTTTATCCTATTATTATCAACTGCTGCAACAGAAAAATTCACAAATTGAATATTTTAGGTGACCTTTCTGAAAGCAAATCTAATTTTGAATTTCAAATTTGACATTTATAATGGTTTACTTTGATGATATAATATAGCATTTTTTCATATGAGTTTATCCCTTTTAAAATGTTAATAATTGCATCCCTCTTATTGTTGTAAGGAATATGAATATATATATGATATGTTTGTTGTAAGGCATATGAATGTATATAATTATATAATACGTATATATAACATGAATATATATAATATATATAAAATATGTGAAAAATATTTAGCATATTTTACATATGCCATAAACTTTTATCTTTGTCATATCATATAAATTTATTAGCATGAATTTTCCTGTTGTTATTATTCTGAATAAATCTTAGTTTCCAAAAGACTTCATAAATTCTGTCACCCAAAACTTGCTTGAACACTAAAACAATGACAGATTATATTGAAAGCATATAATTTTTCTCATGAAAATTGCCATGAGATGGTATAATTTATAAGAATTATTTGGAGATCCTGTTGTAGTTCATATGCATTCTCTCCCTAATTTGGATTTAGTGAAACTACTCTAGGGCAAACCATGCATTTATTTTAACTTTTATTTAATAAATATGAATTTCCAAAGTACAACTTTTGGATTGTAGTGGCTTTCCTCCCTCCCTGTAACCTTCCTCCCCCCACAACCATCCCATCTCCCACTCCCTCTCTCATTCCATTCTTCATCAAGATTCATTTTCAATTATCTTTATGTACAGAAGATCAACTTAGTATATACTAAGTAAAGATTTCAACAGTTTGCACCCACTCAGAAACCCAAAGTATAAAGTACTGTTTGAGTACTAGTTATAGCATTAATTCACAATACACAAGACATTAAGGACAGAGATCCTACATGAGGAGAAGTGCACAGTGACTCCTGTTGATTTAACAATTGACGCTCTTATTTATGACATCAGTAATCACCCGAGACACTTGTCATGAGCTGCCAAGGCTATGGAAGCCTCTTGAGTTCGCCAACTCCGATCTTATTTAGACAAGGCCATAGTCAAAGTGGCAGTTCTCTCCTCACTTCAGAGAAAGTTACCTCCTTCTTTGATGGCCCGTTCTTTCCGCTGGGATCTCACTCACAGAGATCTTTCATTTAGGTCATTTTTTTTGGCCACAGTGTCTTCAGCCATGCATATTTAATGAATTCATATAGATATGTTTCCATCCATATTGTGCAAGACAACTCTTAACATTGCAAACATGTGGATCATAAAACAGCAAAATGCCATCAGTATCACATGGATCAAACTAATAATTTCATTCAACATCACGATAACATACTTAGTAAATGTGTTCATCTTGTTCATTTTCAAAGAGGATAAATGTCTAAAAGAATGGAATCCATTTATCCAAATAAATCCATTTATCCAAAATAAATGAGGATAAAATATACATGGTTAAAGCTATAGGTAAGTGAGCATTATATGAATTGAAGAATCAGATGAAAATACACAATTTAATTATACATACCATTAGACCCTACAGCCCTCCCTTGGGAGAGAAAGAGAAGCTAGGGTTACCAAATATGTGTAGTCTTAAAAACTATTCATATAAATTTCAAGTATATTTTATAGGCATATACACTTGCTATAATAATATTTCCAATTGTCCAATATTATCACAGGTTAATATTTTGTCCTTTGTTTCACTGAATAACTTGTCACTAAATTCTATTTGTTAATTTGAAATTGATCACACATTTATTTTTGTGATAATAAAAATATTGATGATATTTCTATTAAAATATCATTGATGTCCTGAGATTATTCAAATCTAATCAAATTCAGTTCAATTTCAGAATATAATTAGGAGTCTTCTCAAGATGCATGCATGTAAGAAAACTAGAAGCTCCTGGTCTCTTTCCATAATTGATGCTATATACTAAATTTTACAATTTAAACAAACATAATAAACTTTAAGACATAACCAGTTCTATTATTCAAGAATACAAAATAGCCAAGAATTACAACTTTAAAATTGTCTTTTACATCGTAAGCAATCTAATTTTTTTGCCTTAAAAATGTTTATAAAATAAAACCATGAATCTTCCCAAAAGTTGCACTGAAAAATTTGTGAGATTGTGTCTAAAGTGATCTGACATAGTCCCTGGCACACAATATAAATACTAACTAAATGTTTAAACTTAATGTTGAAAAGACTCATCTATTTTGAACCAAAGTTTCTTTCAATAATCTATCATTATTTTTGTTGATCAATAAATGTTAGAATAAATCGGTAAATGCCACAGCGATTGATTAAATTATGACTGGAAGTCATGAAAAGTGTCATACAAACCGAAGTTTATTCCTGACTTTGTCACTTTTGTTGTGTCATTGGTCACCTTACTTCTCAAATGTGATTTCAGTTTCTGTGGATAATAAGATCCTACCTGGAAAATTTTTCTGAAAATGAAAGAGCACAGCTAACTAACTACATCCAAACACAAATCAAACTTATTTTCCATTGACCTTGTAGATAATCAGAATTCTTTAGTATTAAACTTATTGTTATGTTACATTTAGATATTTTATAAATAGAAAAAGTGTTGCATTCTGTGCCAATTAGTTCAGCCCCAAAAAGAACCTCAAACAATCTTCATGGTCTGGTCATGGATAAATGAAGAAATTACATCCTTGATAATGAGAGCCTTCCCCCTAGTTGTCACAGATTGTGTTCCTTTAACATAGGTGCAAAAAGTTCACTTTAAAATTATCTCTGGCCAGCGCCGCGGCTCACTAGGCTAATCCTCTGCGTTGTGGCGCCGGCACACAGGGTTCTAGTCCCGGTTGGGGCGCCGCATTCTGTCCCGGTTGCCCCTCTTCCAGGCCAGCTCTCTGCTGTGGCTAGGGAGTGCAGTGGAGGATGGCCCAAGTGCTTGAGCCCTGCACCCCATGGGAGACCAGGATAAGTACCTGGCTCCTGCCATCGGTTCAGCGCGATGCGCCAGCTGCAGCATGCCAGCCTCTGCGGCCATTGGGGGGTGAACCAACAGCAAAGGAAGAGCTTTCTCTCTGTCTCTCTCTCTCACTGTCCACTCTGCCTGTCAAAAAATAAATAAAAATAAATAAAAAAATTATCTCTAACATTAATTCAGTGATTTAGATATGAGGTTGTATCATCTTTCAAAATTTCCAATTTTGAGCTTATGTATCCCATTTCTTTTGGAGGCTGATGATGTCCTGCATTTAGGAAACAGAAAGAAAGCGAGGGAGGGAGAGAGGGAGGGAAGAAAGAAGGAATAAAAGGAAGGAAGGTGGGAAGGAAGGAAGGAAGAAGTAAGAGAGAGTATTAGAGAAAGAAACAGAAATAGGAAGGAAGGAAGGAAGGAAGGAAGGAAAGAAGGGAGAGAGGGAGGGAAGGAAGAAGGAAGAGAGAGAAAGGAAGCTGCTAGATGGACAAAAGAGGGAGGGAGGGAATTATTATATTTTTAGAATTATATCTTAGAACTATATTGGTTCTGTTAACTTTGTATTAATATCATATTGGCATGATAATTGATGAGAACTATGTTGTAGTAGTTATACATTTGCTGTGATCCTGACAATCTAATTCCTCATACAGAAAGGAAATGAACTTAATTGAAAAAAAGGTAAGTCTGCATCTGTGTCTCATCTTAGCCACCTTATGTTTGACATCAATCTCCAATGAAGTTGGAAGTACAGAGGACTGCCATAGCTTTCTAAGTGGATAATGATTAATTCAGAGGCCACTATGACATTATAAACTATCTACATATGTGACTTAATCAGAATTAGGCACATCCTAGAGTTATTTCAACACCATTTCTTACGTCATCTCATTTCTGTCTTCTCCCACACCTTCACATTTTTCCTCTCCTTAAAATAAACAATTTGTTGTGCCTTTACAGCCTTTTCATATCTCTCTTCTTATCCAACAATACTGTTGATTTACAATGAACTCATGTACATTCTAAAATGTACTTAATGTAGGTTGTTTAGCCCAGCTGTCATTTAGCATGGTCACATTCCTTATTGTAGCGCCTGCGTTAAAGTCCGAACTTTCCTTATATTGTAGATTTCTGTTCTGTTAACTCAAATTCTTGGATACATGCCACAATGCAGCCAACTGGATTGAGGCCTTGGCTCCTCGCTCCAGCCCACCTCCACCTTACTCCAGGATGTTGTATGTAACCAGGGAGTGAACCAGCAGAAGGAAATTCTCTTCCTATCACTTCCCTCTCTCACTCTCTCTCTATCTCTCTCTCTCTGTTGCTCTACTTTCCAAATACTTTTTCTAAATAGATAAATTTTTAAAATTAAAAAAAGTTAAAGAACCTTAACAAGATGTTAAAGTACAAAGAACAACACCACAACAACAACAACAAAAACTCAAAATCATGTTTATATTCCATCAAACAGTGTTGCTTAGGAATACTTTGTTCCTCAAAAATTTTTCAAAATACGATTTCATAAGAAGTGATTAAATTGGTTGCTTTTGAATATCTTCCTAGAAATATTATGTGACTTGTCAATTTTCATATCATATGAAAGTAGAAAGTTCTACTACTATAAATATTTTTCGCTGTAGACTTCTTATAAAATGATAAACAAGAGTAAGCAATTCCATGTGTATGAATAGAATGTTTTATATAATTATAAAGTGCTTATTATATTGTCTAGTAGATGTCATCTCCTTTGTGTCATTTATCTACTCTTAAGATACAGAATCTATAATTATTTTATTCCTGTTATACTTGGCCTACCTAGTAAATTATAGGCCTACCTCCACTAGAAATTAATCTCACTTCACAATGAATAAGAAGTATTTGAAAAGCAAAAAAAAATAAGTTATTACAATCATAAAGGAGGATGTCTCAAATAACTTATCTGATTTCCAGCTTTATCTCTTTCCTACCTTTGAGTGCTACCTTGTCTGTTAGAGACTTAATTTTTTAATGGAATTATTTTTTTCATGTCCTACCTAATAATATTAGTGAAATCATAAGAATGATGTAAATACCAGTTGCATTTTAAATATGCATAAAATTAAAACAAAATATTGGGAGTTAAATGATACAAAATTTAGCTATGAAATTTTGAGTAGAGTATAATTAAGATATTTCAATTAGTCCAGAATCCATTCTCTACCCCCACTCTGCCACTCTGGTACAAGCACTTCCCTCCAGGAAATACGTTAGCTTCACCTCACTAATGGGAACAGAGTACATTCACACATCATTGTTACAGAAATTTATTTAATTTTAATCCTTAAGGCTAAATGTTCTTTTCAATAAACTGAATAGAGTTACCAACTTAAAAAGCAATTTCCTCCATTTTTGATCCAGTAAAATAGAAAATGTAAGTGTTGGTTTGAGTTTAAATCACCTCAAAACTTTGTGAATAAAATAGTAGTTTTTCCTGTAGTTTTTTATCCATTTGAAAAAAAAAATATATATCTTCCTGTATTTAAGCAAATGGCCTTAGTATTCAAGAATAAACTTTTTTATTGAGTCCAAAGTAGGGATTGTCAGCTTTAGTTTTACATTTACATATAGAAGTCATACCTTTAGCAAAGCATTCCTTTCTACTATTCAATGTAGAAATGGTAAGCATTTTTCTCCATGATACTTTCAGATACTGTAATCTAAAGTATACATAAATCAACTGCGTTTGCAAACTAAAATGATAATTCAGCAGGATTTCTTTCAGTAATTGAGATAGATTGGTCCGTAGACACAACTACCTGAAAAGAACATAATGTTTTAACTTTTATAATGATTTAATTGTCTAGCATAATAAATATTAGACAACTACTGCATTCATGGTTATATTACTGCTTTATTCTAAGGACATTATTCTTTATTATGCATGAACAACTATTTTACTGAATTGACACTTACAAAATGGGAGTTCTGCTGTAGACATATGGAAACCTGATATTTCAAAAATTATTTACTTAAGAAGAGATTCCAAGATGCTGGAATAGGTCAAGAGCATACTGCTTTAGGATAGGGGGAAATAGTTTTAAAACAGTGGAGAAGGTACATTCTTAGGAGACAATCGGAGAGAAAAATGCAGTTGAGATTCTCTGGGAGGAGGAAGCATGCCATGGATATGCGTGGAAGGTGCAGATGCCCAGTGAGCAAGGACACAACAAGGAATCAGAGAAGGCATTAGCCTTTGAGTGCAAGGTGGGATTGGACTCCAGCAGCCTTTGCCCCTGGTGATACAGCCTGAGAGAAAGCCTAGAGGACTACATTGTCTTTGAGTCTGGCCTGGACTCCTGAGGGAGATAGGGTGCCTGCTAACACAGTGAGTAAAGGCATGTTTCTCTGTACTAATCCCGCTCCCCCTCCCCCAACAACAGTGCCTAGAAACCAGCTGAGAGAGGATGGGGGCCATTTTGGACATAACTTGCAGCTGCAGCACGTCTTGTGTACCTGCCCAGAAATTGACAGCTACAAGGCACCATCTGGCCACCAATAGCAGACACAATAGCTCAGGCGCACACACTCAGCAACAGGTGGAGAGGAGTCATTCTGACATCAGTACTAGTTGCAGACACTCTTGTACATGCCAAGCAACCAGTGGAGAGCAGGTACAACTGTGGGTCGAATCGAGGCTAAGCCTGTGGTTCTTGTATGTGTATGATCCAGTATTTTACCACAAGGAAAAATCTGTTTTCCTCACTGATTTTGAGTTGGGCTGGGAGAATTGACAGGGGGCTGGGCACCTATGTAGGATTGTGTGGTGCCCCCATTCTTTCAACATATCACAACCTCTGGGGCTAAAACTATCTAGGTGGAGCACCTATAGCCAGCTGGTTTTGGGAACATCTCAGCCTCTTCATTGACAACACAAGCAAATGGGGACTGTGGATCCTCTGCACCCTGTGGGAACCTTGTGTGCTGAGATGGTGGAAACACTGTGACAACACAAGAGAGTGCAGGGTGTAACTGGGTTTCTGGGCAATGATTACTTTTGGCTCCACATGCTCAGAGCTCCCTGATTGCCTGTGGTCAGTCATTGCAGAGGGATCCCTGCTCACACTGAGGACTGCACAGATCCTTTTTGTGGTTCATGCAGCAAGGTGGATGAGTAGTACAACCTCTGAGTGCTATTCCCCAGGCATTGATCAACCTTGGAAGAGAGGGAATGAGGGTGTGAGTATGCCAATGGAAGTGATCATGCCCTCCTTTTTGTTAATAAGAGATCTACCAATCCCAACTTGGTGTCACTCTAGATGCTCCACAAATGCCTAAAAGTAAATGCAGAAATCTAAGAACCAAGAATAGGAAGGCAACATGACAACCCCCACCAGAAACAAACATAACAATACTTCAATATTATAATGTGAAGATGAAGAGACTGATGAAGTGCTTGAAATGGAATTCAAAGGATTACTCTTAGAATTACTCAGAGGTAACACAGGAAAATTCAAGAATTAAAGCAATACATACAAGACACGAATGAAAAATATTTGTTTGAAAAAGAATTAAAGGGAAATCAAAATGAAATACTAGAAATGAAGAATTGAATATGTCAAATAAAAATACAACAAAAAGCTTTAACAACAGACTTAGTATGGCAGAAGAAATAATATCTGAGCTAGAAGACAAATCTTTGGAAATTTTTCAATCAGGAAAAAAAGAAATTAGAAAACTTAAAAACAGTGTTGGAGACTTATGGGATACTATCAAATGACCCAACCTATGGGTCTCAGGAGTTCCTGGGATGTGGAACTAGTGAAACGATTAGAAGGGCTATTCAGTGAAATATTTATAGAAAATGTACCTACTTTGGAGAAAGGGATGTCCAAGTACACAATTCATTTAGAACTCATAATAGATATGACCAGAAAAGATCTTCACCATGACACATTTTAGTCAAACTTTCAATAATAAAACTTAAAGAATCTGGGCGGTGCCGCGGCTCAATAGGCTAATCCTCCGCCTTGCGGCGCCGGCACACCGGGTTCTAGTCCTGGTCGGGGCACCAGATTCTGTCCCGGTTGCCCCTCTTCCAGGCCAGCTCTCTGCTGTGGCCAGGGAGTGCGGTGGAGGATGGCCCAAGTACTTGGCCCCTGCACCCCATGGAAGACCAGGATAAGTAGCTGACTCCTGCCATGGGATTGGCACGGTGCTCCTGCCGCAGTACGCCAGCCGCTGCGGCCATTGGAGGGTGAACCAACGGCAAAATGGAAGACCTTTCTCTCTGTCTCTCTCTCTCACTGTCCACTCTGCCTGTCAAAAAAATAAAAAAATAAAAAAATAAACTTAAAGAGTCTAAAATGAGCACAAGAGAAATGCCAGATTACCTTTGGAGGATCTCCAATTAGACTCACAGATTACTTCTCATCAGGAATTCTGTAGGCCAGGAGAGAATGTAGAGACCTACTTCAAGTATTAAGAGCATAAAACTATCAACTCAAGAATACTGTGCCCTGGAAATTTCTCATTGATGAATGATAGTGAAATAAAGATCTTCCATAGCAAACAGAAATAGAAAGAATCCATCACCATTCATCCACCCTTAGAAAGGATGCTTAAGGATACTCTAAACACAAGAAGATCATCATCATTATGAAGGAATGCAAAGGCAGAATATCTCAACAAAAGGAATATTTATAGAAAAATGACAAGGTCGAGTTGTTACCTTTCAATAGTAATCTTGAATGTAAATAGCGTAATTCTCTAGTTAAAAGATACAGACTGGCTGAATCATTTGAAAACCAAGACCCATCTATTTGATGCCTACAACAATCACACCTTACCAAAAAGGTTACATGCAGACTGAGGTGAAAGGATGGAAAAAGGTATTCCATGCTAATGGAAAGCAAAAAAAGAGAAGATGTAGTCATCTTAACATCAGACATGATAGACTTCAACACGGAAACTGCTGAAAGAGACAAAGGATGGCACTATGTAATGAATAAGGAATCAATTCAACAGGAGGACATGACTATAACAAATGTCTGTGCACCCAAAAACAGAATGTTGGCTATATCAAAACAATATTAACAGATCTAAATGGAGACATGTGATCCAATATTAGTGGGGACTTCAGCATCGTACTTTCATGAATGGGCAGATCAACCAGACAGAAAAATCAACAAGAAAATAGCAGAATGAATTTACATTATGAGCAAAATGGAACTGATATCTACAGAACTTTTCATCCCACAGTTGCAAAATACCAATTCTTTTCATCTGTACTTGGAACATTCACTAGGATAGACCATATGCTAGGCAAAAAAGCACATCTCAGCAAATTCTGAAAAATCTAGTTTATTATATGGATCTTTTCTAACAACAATGGATTGAAGGTGGAAATTAACAACTCAAGAATCTATAGAATATTTGCATGCACATGGAGACAGAACATCATTCATCTGAATGAATAGTGGGTCACAGAAGAAATCAAAAGGGAAATCAAAAAATTTCTGGAAACAAGTGAAGAAGACAAGTCAACATATCAAATTTATGGGATACATCAAAATACATGTTCAGAGGAAATGTTTATAGCAATTTCTACCTGTATCAAGAAATTGGAAAGGCACCAAATGAATGAGCTATCAATGCATCTCAAGGTCCTAGAAAAAAATCAAACCCAAAATTAGTAGGAGGAAATAAATAAATACAATTAGAGAACAAGACAAATTGAAACCAAGAAACAATACAAAAGATCAGAGAAATGAAGAACTGTTTTGTGAAAAAATAAATTGACAGATCACTGGCTAAAATAACCAACAAAAAAATGGAGAAGACCCGAATCAATAAAATCAGAGATGAAAAAGTAAAGGTAACAATAGATTCCATAGTAAAAAAAACAAAAAAACAAACAAACAAAAAAAAACAAACAAACAAACAAAAAAAAAACCAACAACGACAACATCAGAAATTACTACAAAGCACTATATGCCAACAAACCATAACACCTGGAAGCATTGGCTAGATTCTGTACACATACAATCTACCAAAATGAATCATTAAGACATAGAAAACCTAGTAGGCCAATAACAAAGATGGAGATTCAATCAGTAATAAAGACCCTCATAATAAAGAAAAGCCCAGGTCCAAATGTCTTCACTGTTGAATTCTATCAGACACTTAATAACTAATTTCAATTACTTTCAAGAATAATTGAAAGGGAGAGAATCCTCCCAAACTCCTTTTATGAAGCCAGTATCACGTTAATTCTGAAACTAGGAAAAAAGATACAACAAAGAAAGAGAACTATAGGGCAGTATCCCTAATGAACATAGATGCAAAAACGCTCAACAATACTAGGTAACTGAATCCAACAACACATCAGAAAGAACATTCATCAGGACCAAGTGAGATTTATCCATGGATCAACATTTGAAATTCCATAAATATGATACATCACATTATCAAACTGAAGAACAAAAACCATATGGTTATCACAATAGATGCAGAGAAATGTTTAATAAAACACAGCATTCTTTCATGATGGAAACCTTAAGCAAGTGAAGTATAGAAGAAACATTCCTTATCACAATCAATGTTATTTATGACATACCCACAGCCAGTGTATCATTGAATGTGAAAAGTTGGAAGCATTCAAGCTAAGATTTGGAACCAAAGATTTTCATGCTCACCATTGCTGTTTATCAATATAGTCCTGGAAGTTTTCACCAGAGCCATTAGGCAAGAAAAGGAAATCAAAGGAATACAAACTGGAAAAAAAGGAAGTCAAACTATCCCTATTTGCAGATGACATGATTCTATGTTAAGAGGAACCAAAAGACTACACACTAACAGACTATTGGAACTCATAAAAGAGTTTGGTAAAGTGGCAGGTGTCGCTCCCCCATTCACGGAGGAACGACACAGGACCCTGCGCTGTTCTTTTGTCTGCTCGGCCCTTCCCGGGTTTGCTGCTGGTCCTTCCCTGGTTGGCTGACGACCCCTCCACCTCCGTGGAGGGGCGGCTCCCCCTGCCACTTTCCCCACTTCAGCGGAGGAGTGGCACACCGCCGGTCGGCTCTCTCGGGGGCTGCTCAGATGTTATCCGGATGTTCCTGGTGCACGTTGTCTCTCTCCTCCTTTATAGTCCTCTTCCACCAATCCCAACTCTGCTACCCACACGCCGAGCACGCTGCTCTCCTCCAATCAGGAGCAGCTCCTGCAGGTTATTGGTCGAACTGGAGGCAGCTGCATAGAAGCTGTTTACTCCTCTCCCAGCGCCATATTGTGGGAGAGCAGATGCATAGAATAAGTCTTAATTCCAGTAACTTAGTCTAGTCCAAGTTGCTCCCCACAGCAGGATATAAAATTAACACATAAAAATAAATAGCTTCTGTATACATGTGCAGTGCCATCACTGAGAAAGAACTTTTAAGATCAATCCCATTCACAATAGCTACAAGAAAATTAAATAAATTGGAATAAATTTGACTGAGGACGTCAAAGATCTCTCTGATGAAATTACAAAACATTAAAGAAAGAGACAAAGAGGACACAAAGAATGGAAAAATCTTTAATGTTTATGGATTGGAAGAATCAATATCATCAAAATATCCATACTACTGAAATCAATTTACAGATTCAGTGTGATCCCAATCAAAATACCAATGGCATTCTTCTCAGATCTAGGAAAACACAATACTAAAATGCATATGAAAACACAAGAGACCCTAAATACCTAAAGCAAGCTTATATTACAAAAACTAAGCTGGAGGGGGTATCACAACACCAGATTTCACGACACACTACAGGGAAGTTAAAATAAAAAGATTCTGATACTGACAAAAAAAATAGATGTTTAGACAAATGGAACATAATAGAAATTCCAGAAATCAATCCATGCATCTACAACCAACTTGACAGAGGAGCTAAAATCAGTATCTTAAGAAAAGACAGTTTTTACGATAAATAGTACTGGAAAAATTGTATCTCTGCATGCAGAAGTATGAAACAAGACCCCACTTACATCTTATACAAAAAACAACTCTAATTGGATCAAACATCTAAATCTATGACCTGATTCCATCAAATTATAGAGGATAATGCTAGAGAAACTGTAAAACATTTGCATAGGCAAAGACTTCTTTGAAAATACCACAGAAGCACAGGCAATCAAAGTCAAAATTGACAAGCTGAGAAGCTTCCGTACTGCAAAAGAAACACAAAAAAGCTAAGAATCAACTGATAGGATAGGAGAAAATATTTGCAAACCATGCAACTGATAAAGGGTTAATATCCAGAATATTTAAAGAACCCAAGAAACTCAACAACAAAACTAACAACCCATTTAAGAAATGGGCAAAGGACTTGAACAGACATTGTTCAAAAGAGGAAATTCAAATGGCTGACAGACACATGAAAAAGTGCTTAGAATCACTAGCCATCAAAGAAATCAAATCAAAACCACAATGAGGTTTCACTTCACCTCGGTTAGAATGGCTCTCATACAGAAAGCAACCAATAATAAATAAATACTGGTCAGGTAATGGAGTAGATGGTACCCAGTACCCTAATCCAATGCTGGTGGGAATGCAAACTGGTGCAGCCATAGTTGAAGACTGTATGTAGATAACTCAGAAATCTGAATATAGACCTAGCATATGATCCGGCCATCCCACTCCTGGGAGTTTACCCAGACATAATGAAATCAGCATATGAAAGAGTATTTATACCCCCTATGTTTATTGCAGCTTGATTCACAATAACTAAGATATGGAATCAATTCATATGTCCATGAGCTGATGACTGATGACAAAAATTATGCACTATATATATATGCATATATACTATATATACATATATATGTATATATATATATATATATATATATATATATACTGTGAGATACTAGGGATAATACTCAGTGGTAAAAAAAAAATCTTTCATGACAAAATGGATGCGACTGGAAGCCATTACATTTAGTGAAATAAGCCATCCCCCAAAATACAAATAACATATGTTTTCCCTATCTATGCTAATAGAGTACCTAAAATGTAATATATAATAATGAAATTGACATTTAGAGTTATGATGATTGCTCGGAGTCCTTCTTTCCACTGTTGAGAAACAGTGATTTTTTTTTTTCCTTCATACTATTTGTTGAACTCTTTCTTTAGTGTAGGGTTAATCTATGAATATAAAGTAAACTGAAAATAGATCTTTGTACAAATTAAGAGTAGAAATGGGAGAGAGAGGAAGAAGAAGGGTGGAAGTGTAAATGGGAGGGAGGGCAAGTGGGGAAGTATCACTATGTTCCTGAATCTGTATATATCAAATACACGGAATTTTTACACCTTAAATCAAATTTAAATAAATTACTTACTTAAATCTATTTTACTAACATTCAAGATAATGGATTTTTCAGACCACATGAAAATCTCAGCTCTAAAATTCTTAAATCCTTTCTATATATAAAATCTAAATTTTACATGGGTCATTCTTGTGCTTTTCCTTTTCATTTGTTGAGGATAAATTTTGTAAAATACAATGAAATACAATAAAAGTAGTAAGAACATATGGACCAAATATTTCCTTTATCACTGGCCTAAAATTACTTGTCAATTTATCAGCAGATATTATTGATTACTGTTATGTTTGCATGCACTATGTACAAGGAATACAACGGAAAAATTTTGTTTTTCTGACTTATTGTTCACAGATTTATGAGAGGACATGGAATCAAATCATGTTTAAAATTTTCATACAACAGTTTCAATTTTGAGCATGGAATTGCGCTTTCAAACAGCCACCATGTAGATTTGACTGATCTTGGTACACTATTAATTGTCCAGTAAACTTCTTTGTCCAACCGGGTTCCAAAGGGATGCTTATTGCAGACTCAGTCTCTGGCAATAGGCTGTCTCCTGTTAATTTTCCCAGGCTGCAGAGGCTTCTTAGTTTCTAATTAAAAGAAAAAAAACTTAAAGAAATATATAATGGTATGATGAACTGACAGCCTTTTTTGTTATAGGAGCCAATTACGATTTTTTAACTTCCTTTTTGTCAAAAAAATCAAAGCAAGAAAAAAATCAAGCTATTTATTTAAAATAGGGATACTGTAGAGTTTCCAATAACTTTTTTTTAAAAGTGAAGCATATTTTTAGCATTACATTTAACAATGAAAGACAGCATCTAATTATTTTTATATAATTTTGTAAGTAGGCATACTTCTGGGCAAATCTTTTACAGGTGCATTTTATTACTTTTATGAGGAATTTTATTTGTACGTTTTTACTGAACCTTAAAGTTACTTCCTGGGATGCAATTATTGGAAATTTTAGTGTTTGATCATCAAACTGATAAAAAACTGAAGAATGAGGATGATAACCCTACTATGGAAAATAAATAAATAATGTAATGTTTTAGTAAAAAACTGAAGAACAGTAATGATGAGTTTTCTGAATTGTTTTAAGAGTCATTCATGCACCTGAACTAGACACATTTCGTGCTTTTTGTAGGTGGCTATCTCATAGCAGGATTGATGTTACAAAGATGCAGTTTCTAATAATCAGAGATCAGAGATGGGTGATTACAGAATTCCAGATGAAAATATTCATTTCCCTGAATTTCTTTTACATAATTTGCAAAATCATCAATGTTTTCAAGAAAATCTTTCCACTTAATGTGATGCTACATTACAGGATCTCAAATGATCTTTTTTTTCTCCAACTTTCTGTTTTATAAGCAATTAGACCTTTTTTAATTCTCAGGGTAGCAGAATTTCATCAAGTATGTAGATCTGAACCTCGTAAAGAACTGTATACTCATAGACTTGACGAAGTCTCCCTTTTAGATGTTTAAAATCACTAAAACTTTGATAGAGAATAAGGAGCTATATACTGAAGATGCCCAGTAATGATTCGTGTTGTTTACCATCTACATCTCTTCTATTAGTTTAGGAAAAATGTCACTTCCCAATGCTGGAGAATAATGCCTAAAAGCAAACCACTAAACCCAGGCACTTGTAAATTTCATTGCCTTATCATATTTTCCCCATTTTTCTTTTTTTTACAGATAAAAAGAACTTTTCTTAATTTTTTTATTTGAATGATATTTTTAAGATTTCCCTAATGCATTTTTTATCCTAATGCTATGAAAGCAACAATATCCATCCCTGCTGGGCTACATGCAAAATGAGTTCTGCTTTTCCCACTCTGATGCAGGTGGTAGAATGTAATTAACTGAATTAGAAATCTTCCTTGATGCTTCTAAACAGGCTGAGGGGGGCAGTTTGAATCATTTACAACTGTCTGAAATCTTTTCCAGCTTGCAGCTTGAACAAAGATCATCAAGGCTATCTATTCATTTATTGAACATGTCCTTTTCAAGCTATTTTTGAGAGAATTTTGAGAAAATATTGTTAAATAAAAATGTCATTGTTATTTTCTAGAAACATCATTTATTAATTGACTATTAATTTGAACTGTATTATAATAATATTCTTTGAAAAAATATCTATGTCATCAGCCTTATAAGATTTCATCTTTGTAAGATTATGCGACAGTTCAAACATTTACACTAATATTTCTGGGGGAAACATTATTAATATGTGGGAAGTAATATTTTTTCTTAACCTTATTTTTTGATAAACATTTACCACCAAAAACATTTATAATATTTCTTCACAGTGAGCATGAGACCCATTTTGTTGCCTACAATTGTTGACTACAGTTTTAGATTAACAACTTTGTGAATTTTCTTCTATTTAGAACTTACAAGCATTCTCTATCTCCAAAAAGATCATCTAATGACACATTTACTCTTCTAACTTTATAGAGCAATCAAATAAACTTTTAACTGCATTGTACATGTTCATCGATGAACTTACATGTTACCTTTAATAGATATCGAAAATTTTATGTAGATACGTGTCCTCATCTTCTTTAACTTATTAGAGACTACATTCCAATATAATTTCTATACTCACTATCTGATTGAGCATTCTCATTAACAGTCAAAAAAGTTTTTATTTCTTTTGATACACATACTCGTATCCTTTATGTATATGTCTGTATTTAAGTGTGTACAGGTAGTTAGGATGGTAGATATCTAGATACAAATATGGATAGATAGAAAATCAAATATCATCTGATCTCTTTCCTCTATTCATGCCAAAATCCAATGAATAGGTTGTTTAAATTTGTTCTCAATTTTTTTCCTCTAACTATGACTTAAATATGTTCCAGTCATGCTTTGGTCATATCACTTTGCTGAAACTCTCTCATGAGATTACCACCTTTGTTCTCTTTAACCTCACAATGTTATCAGTTCTCATTGTTTGTTTTTTTTTTATTTTTGACTAGCAGTAGTAGTGACCTAGCAAGCTATTTCTTCCATTTGATATTTGTTATACGATTGCAAGTGCACTCAACTGCTTTTTCTCTTATAACTTGGCTTGCCCAAAGACCATTCTTTGTCTTCTAACTGGTGGCTAAATAATCATTCTATTTTTGGAACCATTCTTGAACCTATCATCTCTAACCTCTCCCTTGGTTTTCTTGTATACTGTCATGATTTTAATAGCCAACTGAATTCTGTGTCAAATATTAACTATATTTATTGTCCAATGAATTCCAGTCTCCCAGATTCAATCAGAAAGTTCCATTACACACACACACACACACACACACACCTGTAATATCCGGACCAACTCTGAATAATGTCCTACACCTGGTTATCCTTTAATCATCCCAATCTCATTAAATAGTGGTTCCTTTCTCTGAGTCATTTGACTTGAAATTCCTGCAATTAGAATTGACTATTGCTTTATCCATGTTCAACATTTTATCAAACCCTTTTATACCTACTTTAACTATATCCCTAATTCAATTGTTGCTCAGCACCCATAACCAGTTTGGTTGACGTCTTCATCATTACTTACCTGGATAATTGCTATAGCTTTTTAAGAGGTTGCAATGAATCCACTCTTGCCCCTGTAATTCTCATAAAAAGTTAAATTGATATACCTGCAACAAGCCACATAATACCATAGTTCTATTACTAAGCATTCAGTAACTTCCTATCATTTTGAAAACTCTGCCAGGACCTACATGCTTTACATGACAGACTTCTGTATCAATGCATGTTACTTCCTATTTTTTTCATACTCTACTATTAGGAACAATTAACTTTAGACAATTTGAATTTCATATTGCCTACACCATTCCTTGGGCATTTCAAGCTTTTCCTCTGTACTTTATCTGTTTATAATACTGGTTGTGTGTTCCAAGTCATAAATGTAGTGAAAACTTTGTCGAATTTTTGATGTACTTACTACAATTTTTAAATATTTTAACATGTATTAAGAATCCTTGACCAGTAGTAGTGAAATCTATTTGGTTGAAGACTGGTATTTTGTAAGTAATAACTGAGAACATTTATGTTAGTTGTTGGGTTCCATGGGAAAAGTCAAGATAGAACAGCCCACTGTTCCTTAACTTACAAAATGAAAGTCACTTTAAAAAGCTTAAGCCATATAAGGAATACTCTAATTGGTTTACTACATGGATATTTGCATTGATTTCAAATTCTACTATATCCAGCAGAGTGATATGAGTTAATATATAATACTGAGACCAAAATTTAAAGAACAATACTATGGACAACTTAATACATTATCCATCATAGTATTTTTTTTTTGTCTGTTCTACTTAATATGACTGGTTTAATTCTGTAATTATCACACAGTTATTCTTAAGTGTTGAAAATTAACTGAAATGTGATCCCTGTTAAACATAAGAGTGGGAATAAAAGAGGGAAGAGATGTATAATTTGGGGCATGCTCGGGCTGACTTGCCCCAATTGGTAGAGTTGCAAACATACCAGGGGATTCCAATTCAATCCCATCAAGGTGGCATGTGCCAATGCCATCTCACTATTCCAAGTGATCAATTTCAGTTCACAATTTATCATAATGAAAGGACTAAGAGTCAAAGGGAGCACATAAACAAGTCTAGTATCTGCTAACACTAACCGATAGAATAAATAAAGGGGAGAGTGATCCAACATGGGAAGTGAGATACTCAGCAGACTCATAGAATGGCGGATGTCCTAAATAGCACTCTGGCCTCAGAATCAGCCCTAAAGGCACTCGGATCTGGCTGAAAAGCCCATGAGAGTATTTCAGGCATGGAAAGCCAAGACGCTCTGGCAAAAAGATCTCTGTGAGTGAGATCCCAGTGGAAAGAACAGGTCTTCAAAGAAGGAGGTGCCTTTCTCTGAAGGGAGGAGAGAACCTCCACTTTGACTATGACCTTGTCTAAACAAGATAAGAGTCAGAGAACTCAAGGGGCTTCCATAGCCTTGGAAACTCATAACTGGTGCATAGGGAGATTACTGATGCCATAAACAGGAGTGTCAATTTGTAAAGTCAACAACAGGAGTCACTGTGCACTTACTCCTCATGTAGGATCTCTGTCCTTAATGTGCTGTACACTGAGGCTTAATGCTATAACGAGTACTCAAACAGTATATTTCACTTTGTGTTTCTATGGGGGTGCAAACGATTGAAATCTTTACTTAATGTACACTAAACTGATCTTCTGTAAAAAAAAAAAAAAAAGAAATTATCAATTCCCAACTTGACTCTCACTGGGATTAAACATGACAATAGGTCTGATCTGATTTCATCATCATTTAAAAAAAATCATCTATTATTTTTCACTTTATGTTTCTGTGTGGGAGCAAACTGTTGAAATCCTTACTTAAGGTATACTAAGCTGATCTTCTGTATATTAAGATAATCGAAAATGAATCTTGATGTGAATGGAAGGGGAGAGGGAGTGGGAAAGGGGAGGGTTGTGGGTGGGAGGGACGGTATGGGGGGGAAGCCATTGTAACCCATGAGTCGTACTTTGGAAATTTATATTCATTAAATAAAAGATAAAAAAATAAAATAAAATAAATAAAATATTTAAAAGAAAAAAAATAAAGAACAATACTACTTTATATTTAAGTGATAGAACATTCCTTTTTTTTGCTGATTGCTTATTGTTTCAGAATTAATTTATATGTAAATTGAAGTTTATTTAGGTAAATGTTAGGATAAATAAAGAAATCTGATCCCGAATTAAAGGAGGGGCAGATGTATAGGCAACAGATATGCATACTGTAGTAATATGTGCTATAGAAGAGAAGATGAAGGCTTATTATGACTTTCTCCATCAGTTACTAAATTTTTGGAAACATAGCTGTTACATTTAGTCAGTATCATGCCATAGTACATATTTTTACTAAATAATATATTTTTTATGCTCTCTCATAAAATTTACAGCCATATCTTCGGTAGTGTCATTTTCATACTGCTTATCCTAACACACAATTAGAAACCCAATGAAGGCTGGCTGTCTTTCATTATTTTATGTTTAATAGCAAAGATCCATATACATTTCCAACTTCTCTTTCTACCTCATGGTTCTCTGGCATCCCTGTCACTAGATTTTTCTTTACTGGTAAGATTCTTAGGTTTTCTTTTTTTAATCATCAAATGATTGACATACATCACTATGAAATTCTTTGTAAATCTTACTGACCTATAATTGCATTTCATCTTTTAGAGAAATGGAAGTAATATAGAAATATAGGATGCTTTATATTATGTTAATATGTTTGGACTTGTATTAAGCTGTATCTTCTCCTTTCTATGGTTTCTGATTCTAACATCGCTTCATTCATTCCATACTAATGCAGAGTTTTAAGAAATGCCTGCATTTGGGGGGAAAATTCAGCATTTCCAAGCCTGCTTGTCATAGGAATTATTTGTTCCTCTCTGAAGAGTTCCTTCTTTTTTAATTTCTAAGAGCTATAAATAAGTAACTGTATATTCACAGTTACTTCAAGAAGTTCTTGAAAATTGAATTTAAGAATAAGTTTATTTTGTTACACAAAATTTTGAAATTCATGTATACTTTTACAGATTTTGATTCTACTTGCTTTTACTTTATGGAGAATTAGTTTACTTATGACAAAACCAACAAAGAATAATAAAAGCAAAAGCAATGAAAAACAACTCAATGCAGCTCATTAAATTTGTTGTCTACAGTATCATTTCTTTTTTTTTAAGATTTGTTTATTTTTATTTGAAAGTCAGAGTTACACACAGAGAGAAAGAGAGGCACAGAGAGATAGAGAGAGATCAGTCTTCCATCCGCTAGTTCACTCACCAATTGGCTGCAAAGGCCAGAGCTTAGCCTGTCTGAAGCCAGGAGCCAGGAGATTCTTCTGGGTCTCCCACACAGGTGGGGCATCTTCTACTGCTTTCCCAGGCCATATCAGAAAGCTGGATGAGAAATGGCGCAGCCGGGACTACAAACCAGCGCACATAAGGGATGCCGGCAGTGCAGGTGGTTGCTGTATCCACAGCGCCACAGAGCCAGCCCCTGCAGTATCACTTCTTAGACTAGGTTGTTTTTATGTCTGTATACCAAAAATGATACAATAAAATTATGATTTTAGTCTTTTGGTGTTTGGTGGTTAGTTTTTGGCGTTTAGGTTCATGTCTAACATAAATGTACAGTCAACTTTCATTAATTTAATCATGTTAATTCTTTGAGTCGTTCAGCAAGATAACCATAGGAGAGTTCAAAGCACAGTTTTATGGATATATTTTTATCTTCTTGAAATTCCCAACTAATATGTAGTTATGTGGCATCAATGTAAAATCTATGAATTGCTCAGCAGCTCCATATTAAAAAAAAAGAAAATGCATTTGCTATAATACTACCTGTACATATGACAGTAATTATACACATCAATTATATGAAATAGCTTACATATTCAAAGGCATAAATATAAGTGTATACTTGTGTACACAACTTATACACTTATACACAACTTATACAATTATACACAACTTATACACTTATAAATACAAGTGTATACTTGGCATAATGTGATTATTTTAAAAGTAATAAAAACCACACTGGTCTTTGCCAAGTACTCTAACTTTTATGGTCTGAGTCTAATAAAAGTGATGCTCTTAGTAAAGATGTATTGTGCACTGTAGGAATCCCGTGTTTTGTGACAAAATGTTGTTACTGGATGGTAAGCACATTGTATTTTTTGCCAATAAATGTGAAATCAGTGACATTTTAAAATACTTTTTACAATTTCTAAGCATGATGGATTGAAAAAGACTTGATTTACACTCTCCCCTTAAACAACCACAGAACCACAAAAATTTGTAATATGATGAGCAGCACATCAATCCCTAGGAGAACGAGATATTTGACCTAAGCTCTATAGAGTGCCAGGTGAGGATTTAGATAAAATCATACAAAAGACAATAATAACAACTCTAGTTAACATTTAATTAATATATACTATGTAACAGCTATTTTATAAGCACTTCATAAGATACTGTTGTTCTGCCTCCTAGTGGAATATTGTACTCTTTTTAATCTCTCATTTATCTATACTTTAAACTAGATTATCATACTTCTTAGATACTAGGAACTAACTACATTATTGATTCTTATATTTATCATGTACCTAGCACCAAGCCTGTGTAATCTCATTTAATCTTCACCATATGTGGGCAAAGCAACAAAATTAAATAGTGTTTATTACTCAATTTCTACAATCATAACGCTCCAAAATAAATGTCATCAAAACCTCAATGGCTTTCCACAAAAAATATTTATGGGTGTGTAAGTTGGCTCTGGCAGCACAATTACAGACTTGAATCTGGGTTCTAATCTGCTGCAAATATTCTTGAGATTCAGAAAACAGGCTGCAGAAACAGAGTGCATTGGGGACATCCTGTTTTAGAAATTTCCATGATGAAATGTAATTTTTAACAAAAGAAAAACTGTAAAATATTATAACAAAATTCCATATTTGAGAATGGAAAACTCTATTTAAAATGTGTATTTTCGTGCAAAAACATTTGTCCAACTAGGTATATATTTTAGGATATGTCTTTTTAGAACTTTTAAAAGACAAAATGAATGCATGAATTTCAATTTTTGAAAACCTATCTGTTAATTTCATTTCATTTTCCGTGAGCTTTTTGACATACCTGTGTAAACACCACTTAGCTTCAATTGCTATTGACCATTTATCATTCTAATTCTAATATTGGTATATTGTAATTCATCTCTTGGCCAATATGGATTTTATCTGTATATTAAAGAGCAAACTATTTTAGATTTTAAATTTAAAAAAACATTGAAGGATATGATCTGTAGCTTCCTCTATGCCTCAAAATAGGGCAGTCAGAACGTATTAGAGATTGTTCACATTTCTTCAGAGAAATATGATTTAATAACATGATATCAGTGTTCACAAGGTGAGTTCAATTATGTGACACAATCATCACAAGACATCTGACCAGGTTGTAATAAATGTTGAGTAGTAGGGATTTGGGGATATAATTTGCCTCATTCTTTCCGATCGCTGCTCTGTGTTTTCATTGTTGTATGATACGAAGCAAAATTTCACCTCAAGATACGATGTCATTTTTAGATCTGAGTATCTTCTTGGCATCGTTTCTTATTGATTTAGAAATAGATGGTTGTTCTTGCTATCTTTCTTTTCCATTATGAAGGATATACAGGAAAATTGGGACTTTGAAATTAACCTATTATTGCCTATTTCTAAACTTTATAAAGCAATGAATCAGTGTGACTTTATTAGGCCTGCCTATCAACTCTAGCCCATACTTACCTCTTCAATTCATATTTCCTGAATTTTGAAAAGAACTATCTTAGCAAATATTTTTACCTTCCACTTCTGTTAAAATTGTGCATGCACACACACTCACAAAAAAAGGAGTTTCTCAGAATAATCAGAGTTATGCTAAAACTAACATCAGACATACTACAAAACATTCACATTATTCTGCTTTAATTGTTAAACCTTCAGTAGTAAGGTGTGATCATAATAAATAATATGATATAACAGACATGGGAATATATAAAATGTTTATTATTTATCAATAGTCATTTTCCTTTCCTAAAGTAGTTCTTAGCACAAATTATATTTTTCTTTATTAATATATTGCATATAATTCATAAAAAAATTTAAATAATTTGCATGTGTTACATAGGATCGTAAGAAACCTCTAGCAGTGATAATGCTCTGTTGATTAAGTAGTGGATTGGAGAGTTATTATTCCATTTGAGAGAGAATATATGAAGAGTGTTTTTATAAATCATGAAGAAATAGAGTTTTATAAAGACATATAACTAATGCTTATATCAAGTAATCAGGTGTTACCTACAGGGGCCGGCGCTGTGGCATTGCGTGTAAAGCCGCCGCCTGCAGTGCCGGCATCCCATGTGGGTGCCAGTTCAAGTCCCAGTTGCCCTACTTCCAATCCCGCTCTCTGCAGTGATCTGGGAAAGCAGTAGAAGATGGCCCAAGTGCTTGGGCCCCTGCACCCACGTGGGAGACCCGGAAGAAGTTCTTGGCTCCTGGCTTTGGATCAGTGCAGCTCTGGCCATTGTGGTCATTTAAGGAGTGAACCAGCAGATGAAAGATCTCTCTCTTTCTCGCTCTCTCTCTGCCTCTGCCTCTCTGTAACTCTGACTTTCAAGTAAAATAAATATTTTTTTAAAAAAGGTGGTACTTACAAACTTTCAAGTAGTGATCATATTTTTTTTGACAGGCAGACAGGACAGTGTGTGAGAGAGAGATATAGAGAGAAAGGTCTTCCTTTACCATTGGTTCACCCTCCAATGGCCGCTGTGGCCGGCACACCACGCTGATCTGAAGCCAGGAGCCAGGTGCTTCTCCTGGTCTCCCATGCGGGTGAAGGGCCCAAGCACCTGGGCCATCCTCCACTGCACTCCCGGGCCAAAGCAGAGAGCTGGACTGAAAGAGGAGCAACCGGGACAGAGTCTGCTGCCCCAACCGGGACTAGAACCCGGTGTGCCGGCACCGCAGGCGGAGGGTTAGCCTATTGAGCCGCGGCGCCAGCTGATCATATGTTAATCTATTTACAAATATTGATTCATTTAATCAGCACAGAAGCCCTATGAAATTGGTACTCTTATTATACCCATTACGCAAAAAAGGAAATTGAGGTCTAGTTAAGTAATTTTTCTCTTTTCAGCTAAGTAATTTTTCCTTTTCAGCTCTCACAGCCAGGAGGGTAACCTTCTTCATACTGGTTCTGCAGTTGGTGGCCTTAACTCTTGTGTTAGACTTAAAGTAGTCAGCTTATCACTGCAGAAGTATAAAATATTCAGATCACTTTCTGTAAACCTATGTTTCGACAATTTTCAGTTGAAATACACCTAATCTCATTTTTGAAGCAAAAAAAACTCCAATAGATTTATTCTGTTTTTTTATTATTATCACAAAATTTTAATTTTAGTTGTTAGTTTCAAGGTACTGAATGAATATATAATGATGGAATTATGAAAATATTAAAATATGCTGTGTTACATAAAGTATGAATACATGCATACCAATGAATAATTTTATGTACATATGAGATTTCACTAATGATAGATAATATTTCTTATATAGGAATTCAAGGCAGAAACATGGAAATATAGGTTTCCATCTTTCTTTCATCACTATGGTCTGTCCAGTCATGTACTAGATACTACAACTACCTCCTGCATAGATTTCTGGATTCCATTTCCTTACAATTTTCCTTCCATTGTGCCTGACCAGAAGAAACTGCAAGTGTGCAATCTATACAGTCCCACAGGATCCCCTACTTAGAAAGTCCCAGTGTTTGGTTTACTGGACTGCTGTTGTCACTTTGAAATTTATAATAGTTTTAAACAGAAAACACCTTATTTTGTTTCGCAGTGGGCTCTGAAAATTATGTAGCCCTGTTAGTGCTTGGCTTGTCATCATAACCTGGTCTTCGGAACAAGAAACTCTTCATCTCTGTAGGTTGTCTTAGATTTTCTTCCTGAATTTCATCTACACCTACATTTATTATAATTTGTCATTTTTGGACTAAGCCCTTTGACCTGAAAAACCATGGGTTTTTCTTTTCTTTTCTTGTCCATGGTTTCTGTTCCTAGAAGCCAGCACAATGCCTGTCAGGTGACCGTGGTGCAATGTGTAATTTATCCTCATAGCTGTGACTCAGGAGCATGTCCAGATAGCAAAACTAATTCAGAACATACCTTCATTGCCAGGCAGCTTGGATATCCACCTTCTGTCACTTAAAGGCTAAGAGACTTAGAGACATTAGAATGCTGTTTAATATTTCTGTGCCTCCATTTTCTCATCTTAAAATAAAAATGATATTAATCTAAACTTCATAGTGATAGAGAGATATGAACTCATAAATGTAAAATATTTAGAAGACTTATAATACCACTTATTGTTATAATCATTACATTCAATTTTTGTTTTTGAACAAAATATTAATTGCATATTCAAGGAAACAAAATTAACACTAGGAACTAGTGAAGACATTACTTATGTTAAGAACTTATATTGCACATAAGACCCTTAGTACATCAATTTGCACTTGCAGAAGGAAGGGTAATTGAACAAGATCAGCTCATGAAATCAAAGTAGGACAAAAATTAGGAAACTGAGAGCAAGCCCAGCAGAAAATGAAATAATGCTAATAGTAAAGGTAGGAGTGTTATAAAGAGGGAAGCGAAACTTAAATTCTTGATATCACTGAAAGAACTGGTCAACTTAACACGATATTAACACAATTTTTGATGTTAGTCGAGATAAATTAATGCTAATAACTTTTAGAGAATGTGTATGTTCTCACTTCCATTGTTAGCAGTTATGTTTCTTCTTTACATCAAGGTATTTGAAATTGTCTTAATTGACTTTTGGGAGAGAAGTAAGGCAATTAGAACGACAAACAGGGGCCAGCACTGGGGCATAGTGGGCTAAGCCTCTAAGCCCATTTGGGTGCCAGTTCATGTCCTGGCTGCTCCCCTTCTGATCCAGCTCTCTGCTATGGCCTGGGAAATCAGCACAAGATGGCCCAAGTCCTTGGGCTCCTCTACCCGCAGAGGAGACCCCGAGTTATCCAAAGGATGGAAGACTTTTCTCTCTGTCTTTCCCTCTCTCTCTGTAACCCTACCTCTCAAACAAATAAATAAATCTTTTAAAAAATGACACAAACAACTATTCCAGTAAAATGTAGGGGTGTAATGTTAGGTACACATGTTGTGTGTTTCTGCATTTTTTTAAGGTCTGTGTTCAGTCTGTGTTCACTAGTCCAACATCAGGAAAGCCTGCAAGCCTTCGTCTCCTCAGTGTATTTGCCTGGCCTTTCTCAGTTCTTTCCTAAATCCCCTGGGTGCATCCGCCTGGATTTCTCTTCAACATCACCTTTTTACATTTTCAGATCTTAATACACACTTATGATTTTCAAGGAACATAATTACTTACCCCTAAAGGAATCTGGTATTCCCACATGGCACTTTTTGCGAAATGTCTGTATCATATTTTAAAATTAATGTCTGTCTCCTTTGTTAAACTTTAGTGCTTCAAAGGTCGAAACTATTGCATTTGCTTGTCACTGTTTCCTCAGTAGTGACTGCTTATTGTAGATAAAATTGTCACAAAAACACACTAATGTTGAGGATATGATCCATAATTGTCTGAAAATACTGAAGGGGTCAATAACTACAAAAATGTTCAAGGTTGCAGTGTAATGAAAAAAGCTAAATAATATCAGTTATCCAAAATGTCTGAGTACTAGAGTAAAACTCTCAATTATTTTTAAAATGTATTTATTTATTTGAAAGGCGGATTATACAGAGGAAGAAGAGGAGGGGGGAAGAGGGAGAGAAAGCAAGTGAGAGAGAGAGGGATCTTCCATCTGCTGGTTCACTCCCCACACGGCTGAAAAAGCCAAGGAGCTTCATCCACATCTCCCACATGGGTGCAGCATCTCAAGCACTTGGGCCATCCGCCTCTGCTCTCTCAGGCTCATTAGCAGAGAGCTGGCTCAGAAGTAGAATAGCGGGAACGCGAATGCAGCCCTTATGGGATAGCGGTGCTGCGGGTTGCAGCTTAAGCTTCTGTGTCACTGCACTGGCCCCTAGAATTCGAAATTTTGCAAGAAATGTTTTGTCATGTAAGTTTAAAAAGATAACATATAAACATTACACACTGTAAAATTTTAGTTATACAACAATAAAATTACCAAAATAAAATGTATGTTGAAATTATATGCAACATAGTTTCTTCAACAAGAAATTCAGGAAAAGACATTAAGTTTTAAGCATAGGTGTTTTTTAAAACTATTAAAATATGATTCAAATAAGCAGTTCTTAAATTGACCTTCTAGAAAGGCAAAGAATATAACATCAAATCAAATTTCAGGTAGTGCATTTCTACAAAGGATAAGAATTATAATGTACAGCCAGACACTTTGCTCTCTAATCATCTTACTTAATTCAGTGATAGAACTTGGAAATACTAGATAGACAGCTAAAATGCCCATTACCTGTCTCAATCAAATATCAGGTGCCTTAAATGAATCTTCAGTAGGTGTTGAACCAAGGCCAAGAGATAAATGAATTTTCTTTCAGATGTACGTAATGCCTTTTTGTAGCACAGAGAGAGAGATGTCCTTTAGAATGTCAGATATGTAAAGGGATGACTTTGGTCTTTTAATGTAACTATTTGAATGGACGCACATTGAGCATTATTACAAAGTCACTGTTAAGTCCAAACATGAATTATAACTTGCCAAGGAATCACATACTCTCCAAAAATGTTTGTTCATAAATTATTTTAATATTTTAGAACATTAACAAAAACTTTCACATATCAACATTTTAACTAATAGCATCTCTGTTTTACAAACACTAATAATTTTTCACAAGTCAAAAATAGTCCATATCTGAGAGATAAAAAGAAGACATGTTTATTTTCAAAGGAAGAAAAGCACAACCTTCAAATTCACTTTTCAATACTGTGAAAGCACAATAATTTGTCTCATACAAAGGAAGAAATTGCTTTGTGCTATTTATGGCATATCTTGTTGTGACTTTCTAATGAAGATAATTAAGCTTTTAACCAGTAACAAAAAAATAAATGATGTGTTAATATATTGTAAATTTCTCTTTAAAAAAAAAACAAATTAAAGGATTTGAATTGGGTGATTTCACCATAAGCAAATGTAAAATGTTTGAACAGATGAATTTATGTAAACCTACAGGCATTACACTATGTATACATATACCAAAAAATCACAATGTACTCCAATAATATGTATAATTCTTAAATATTTAAAAGATAAAAATAAAGAAAGATTCCCTTTTCTTTACTTAACTAAATATAAATTGAAACATACCTATTTGCTTTATGAAAATACTAGAATAAAATGTTTCTGTCCCAGGGCTACTGTGGATTCCTTTTACATGAAATGCTATGAAATTTTTATCCCATTTGCTCTGCTATAATATAATAATACAAGGTGAAATCTCGAGTTCAAACAAGACTTTAGTAAAAAGCAATGTTTCCCACAAACAGCATAGAGTCTGTTGGAGACATAATTATTTATGTATGCAATCAAGAGCTATTTAGATATAAGTTAATATTTGACCAATAAATTAAAGGATAGAGGGTTGCATCTTGCCATGTAAATATCAAAGGTACAAAGGGTAAAGCATTTGAGATGGGTCTGTGAACAGGGGAGATGGAAGGCACAGGAAATATGGGGCAGTATAAGTAGTTACAAACAAAGTTAGAAATGCAGCTGGAATAGTTTTTGTTAAAGGGACATGGGGAATAACAGAATGTCAATGATTTTGCAAAGTCAAGGAATCTTTTGCAGTCACATTCAACCTAAAAGTGTGATTGCTCTCTGGAATTCCAGAGGACCCTGCCAGTACATTTCAATCTCAGCCACAATACCTTGAGCAGGTGTAGCAGAGAACAGAGAGACTGACATAAATACAGTTACTGAAATGGAAAATGATAATATTGAACAAGATGACAGATTTCTCCGTATGTAGTAAATAAATTTTCAGCAGCTAATCAAAGACTGCAGCAATGAGCATGGAGCATGGGAAATTACTAATATCATTCATGGAAAGAACAGATTATGCTGGGTGAAGGGGAATTGATTTCAGATCCTTTTGAGATACTTATTAAATGGCCATACGTTGTAGTAAGGTTATTTGATTCTTAGATTCCAGAGAAAAGGTGAGCTAGCTGAGGAAGGCATGTTCAAAGATCCTCAGGTTGTATGTGTGTTGAGAGTTCCTTAGACCAGAGTATGGCAAGAAAACAGAGACCAGGACAGAATACTGGGGAACTCCATGGCAAGAAGTAGGCAGACAGGGAAAACCGCGAAAACCAGGCACAGTGGGTGCCATGAGACCTGAGAGAAGTCAATGCTTAAAAAATGGAGTCTAGTTTAATAGGGTGAATCCATGAATATGGGTGCAGTAAAAGAAGGACCAAAGAACAGCCACTTAGCTGTGGAAAGGTAGTTAGCTTGTATAAAAAATGATTATTGGGCTTTGGGTTTTACTTATTCTGGTTTTAGCTTCTATGAAATATTGAATATTTTGTGATTTTCTTTAATTAATTAAATAGGTTTGTCAACTGAACGCCTTACAAATAGCAAAGGAAATGCCTTCTTTAAAACCACTTTTTCTTATTTTAGCAATATGCAGGAGTTGGAGAACATATTGTGGCCTAAAAATGTTTATCTTAGTTGTTTGTTTTTAAGACCATTTTTGTGTAAAAAAAAGAAAGTAAAAAAAGTACAACTGATTCAATACTATTATTTTAAGTATATTCACAAATAAAATAAACAAAAACAATCATGTTATCCTACAAATCAGCTTAATATTTTAAAACTAGTTTTGAAATAGCCTTTGGATATGAATAAAGAGAGCACATTGAGACTGGCATTATCGTACAGCGGTTTAAGTCGCTAATGCGATGTCAGCATCAATATGGACACCTGTTTGAGTCCCAGCTGCTGCACTTCTGATCTGGCAGCTGCAGATGGACAAAGTATTTAAGCCCCTCCCACCTATGTGGGAGACCCAGATGAAGTTCCAGGCCTCCAGCTTCAACCAGGCTAAGTCCTTGCTGTTGTGGCTGTATAGGGTAAACCAACAAAAGAAAGATTGCTGTCTCTTCCTCTGTCTACTTGCCTTTCAAATAAATGAATAAATCCTTTTTTTTTAAAAAAAGGAGAATAAATTGATAATACTTAAACTTGGGTCTTTATTGATACAAATTGCATGTATTGAAATTGAAATTCATGCATGCATGAAATTAAAATTTATTTGAATTTTATTCCCATAGAATTTGCTGGCCATTTTATTCTTATGTATTTTTGCATGGCATGCAAGTATTTCATTAAGGCACCAAAACCTCAAAATCTGAAGATAATCAATACAATAATAGTAAAATGTTTGTTTTGAGTTACTTATTAAACACTAAATTGTTATGTTTCCTCATTTTACAAAGTAAAATCAAACAGATAAAGTGTCTTTGTTTTAATATGGCTGCCATAAAAGTGTTTAAATAAGTTAAGAAAACAATTTTAGTTATGATAATTATGTTAAACAGTAGTTGCTATTAGAAATATAATCTCTTTAAGATTTTATTATATTTATTTGAAAGACAGAGTTACAGAGAGATGTCTTCCATCCACTGGTTCACTCCCCAAATGGCCTCAATGGCCAGAGCTGAGCTGATCCAAAGCCTCTTCCGGGTTTCCCACATAGGTGCAGGGGCCCAAGGACTTGGGCCATCTTCCACTGCTTTCCCAGGCCACAGCAGAGAACTGGATGGGAAGTGGAGCAGTTGGGACTTGAACCGGTGCCCTTACGGGATTCCAGCACTGCAGGCCAGGGCTTTAATCCACTGCGCCACAGCACCGGCCCCAGAAATAAAAACTATTGGGTGATAAGCAATTCTGTGATCTGAGCCAACATTTCTGGAGTGATAATTATCTTCACATTGTTTCCATTGACTCACAAAGAACAACTTATATGGTGATGCTTATGTCTAATACTTTATGTATGGTAATTATTGTGCAAATTACGCTTTTATGCAATTCCACTGTCCTCTTTCAAAAATGAAAACTGAGACTTTTCCCAACTTGCTTTATTTGTCATACATCTTTATATACTTCTTCGAAAGGCAGAATATGTAGTCAAAGTTCCTGAGGAATGTAATTTTCATTGGTAGGTTAGAGACCGTGAAGCAGCAAGATTGCTCTCTCATAACCACAAGGAATGTAATTGGAAGCCAACAAAACTCTTCCATTTAAAACATGCAGGTTTTTAAAATGCAAAGATCACCTGATTTCATCCGTACACATTATACACATACATTGAAATGTCACATTGGACCCTGTAAATGTGTATAAGTATTGTTAATAAGAAAGAATTTTAAATATGTAAAAAGACAAAGATCAGATTAAATTAAAAATATGGCTAAGATATACTTACAGGTTTTTACTACATGTCAACATTTCTGTAAGCCAGTGGGCCGATAAAATGGATAAGCTGAAAGCAGTAAATCAAAAATACAGAAATATTACTGTTGGGAAAAATTAAGTGTGAATGAGTTTATTTTCATTCATAAATGTATAATAAACATCATATGTTTGGTCATCATTTTGCACTAACAAGCATATTTTTTTTCTTGAACTGATGCAAACAGAGCCCAGATGGCCGTATTGAAGTCAAAGGCCACCATGGAAGCTCATCACTGCATATGAAAGAGGTGAAGTTGTCAGACTCAGGCAGATATGACTGTGAAGCTGCAAGCAGAATTGGAGGGCACCAAAAAAGCATGTACCTTGACATTGAATGTAAGTGATTTTTAATTTGTATCTTTATTGAAGCACTTGTATCTCTTTAAAGAGCAGTAATTTTATATGAATATTAAGGTACGTATTTAGTTCATGTTTTTGGTATTTCACGTGTAGCTTTCAAAGGATTGTTAACTATTAAAAATCAGTTATTAGAGACATCTAGTGGATGATATGGGACATTTCATAATTTGGTATATTAAAGTGTCTTATATTTTTTTTCATGAAAATGGTGAGTTTCTTTATTTGCAACATTTAACCCTAACACAGTATTGGTTATACTACATTAGTTGTAGTTACTGTTCAACATCTTCTAGATTTTTGTCTATTTTTTAAAATAATAGCTATTTATTATTTTTAAATAAAATATGTGGCACTATGTGGCACATATGCAGTGCATGTTTTCATTTACTACTCAATTTGTTTTGTTGAATAGTTTTTCATCCTCATAAGATATGAAATAATATTATGAATATAGTAAAATGTATCAGTAGTAACTTTTGTCATACTGTGCTTGCTGTCTGAAAAAGACATCCAGTATAAAAAGAGTTGCTAAAATAAAAAAAAAAAATAACTATTTGAGATAACTAAGTGAGATAGCTAATGCAAATTAAGCCTTCACAATTTTCCTTAACCTATTGCCTGGAAATTTAAAATAATTTGGTATGAATGTTATTTAAAAATGATGTAATTTAACATCATTCTCAGTAAACATTAGTGAATCACTAAGCTGGAGACGCTGATGCTTGAAAAGACGTATCTCTTTTAACCAGTATATATGGGATAGTTTTATTGATAAAACATTTCTGTTAGAGAATTTCTCATGCAGTAATGTTGATAGAATGCAAGGAACCATGAAACAAAATGCATTTTCTCTTGCTAGTGCCTTTAGCAAGAAATATTTTTTTAAGAATTAACACAAGTAAACAATATTAATTTACATATTTGTAGGTTATGTTTTTTGAGAAATTCATGGAAATGACAATTGAAAAAGCTGAGAAAAGGTAGTCAACAATGGAAGGCATTTTGCTTCTATCACAAATTGCTGACTTTACTTGCTATTGGGCAACTTCCCAGAAAGTCATATTTTAGGCCGGCGCCGCGGCTCACTAGGCTAATCCTCCGCCTAGCGGCGCCGGCACACCGGGTTCTAGTCCCGGTCGGGGCGCCGGATTCTGTCCCGGTTGCCCCTCTTCCAGGCCAGCCCTCTGCTGTGGCCAGGGAGTGCAGTGGAGGATGGCCCAGGTGCTTGGGCCCTGCACCCCATGGGAGACCAGGAAAAGCACCTGGCTCCTGGCTCCTGCCATCGGATCAGCGCGGTGCGCCGGCCGCGGCGGCCATTGGAGGGTGAACCAACGGCAAAGGAAGACCTTTCTCTCTGTCTCTCTCTCTCACTGTCCACTCTGCCTGTCAAAAAAAAAAAAAAAAAAAAAAAGAAAGTCATATTTTAAATGACTTTAAACTTAAATTTATATATGTAAACCAAATTTTGTTATTTTCCTTCATTTAATATGAATGTAAGTGAAGAAACACGTAAGGGAGACATGACATGATTTCTATCAGAAAGCACCCAATTATTTTGGTGGACAAGCCCTTAGAGTATTTCCGGCTTTTTTACACTGTTCAAAAAAAGGATACTAGACAATATATTCTCTTATGAAGCAATATTAGGGTTTTTGTCTTTACATTTTGTAAAATACTTTTAAATTTATTAGACATATCATAGGGTTTTATTGAATTTCTTTTTTACTGTTTTTAAAGGAAGTTTAATATATATATATATATTCATTAAGCTATGATATTGCAACTATGAAGATGAACAGAAAAGTTTAAAGGTTTTCATAGGGCTGAAGAAGAGTATGCAAGGAAGAACAAACATGAAAGAAAGCCTGCTTCTAGGGACTGTGGCTCAGGCCTTGCTGCAGAGATGTGATTGCATCCCCCTGGATGGTGGAGATTTCACTAAAATGTCTGTTCTGTAGTGTTACTGAATTTTTATTGCCAGACAGAGAAGTGGTGGTAGGGCAGTTGCTGTGGCCCAGTCAGTTACACTGCATGTATCAATGTGTCTGGTTTGAGTCTTAGAAACACTTAGAAATCCAGTTTCCTGCTAACGCATATACTGGGAGGCAGCAGGTGATGGCTCAAGCACTTGTGTTGCTGTCACCCCCAAGAGAAACTGAGATGGAGCATTAGGCTTCCAATTTCTGCCTTGCCTAGCTCCAGCTGTTGCAGCCATTTGGTGTGTGAATATCTCGTTATTTTTCTGTTGCTATGTCTTTTAAATAAATAAAAATACATAAATGACAATTTTTGGAAAAGCAGAGAAAATAGACTTCATGAGAAATGAGCACTGTTATTATTTTCGAGAAACAGTAAGGTAAAGTGACTCATATGTGAATGCTTTTACTAGAATGGTACTAGCTGGTCTTGTAGTTTGAGGACCAGTGATAATGGTTCTTATGACCAGCAACTTAGAGACTTCATTTTCCTAAATTATAAAACAATAAGAGTGATGAAAGAGACTCCTGGGGCTTCATACTCAAACATTTAAACATACTTTTAATCCAGCATATCCATATTTATCAGATGCCTGAAACTTCAGAATTGTCCTCATGCATGGCTGCATATGAGTTGGTATGAAAAGAATAAAAATTTAAACTAAGTTCTATGTGCTCTGTTTATTTATATTTAAAAACCTCATGTAAACGATTTAAAAATCTACACTAGCTCCACCTTGTAAGTTTTGTTTTGTAATACATGATAACAGACACAAACATGAATGAAACACAGCTTCTGTTATATTAAGGGACTCGGATCAACAAGGTTTAAATCAAATTAAACAAGCATTTAAATGTTAAATAATGATAGAGGAGAAACAAATCAAATTAATGTGAAATGCTAATATTTGATGACACGATTTTAGTTATCAGTGATTTCAGCTAGATAGAAAACAATGGGACAAATGACTATGTTGCTAGATGAATTAATGCTCTTGTGGTCTTTTAATAACATGCGTAATTTAATGTAAGAAGTACTGAGAATGGTCTGTTTTTCAAGGATTGATTTCTAGCAAAGTAGTAATTTCTCTTGATCACAGATGCATTCTTCTCTCACCTTCGAGTTTTAGACACTGGTCTGTTTTTCTGCTTAACTATTCTGAGGCAAATTTTTGCAGTAATGCTCACAAAAATTATGCTATTTTTCATATGAAGAAGGTTAAAATATTTTATAAAACTATGTTTTGAGAATTCTCTGAACATTTCTGAGATAGTTGTTGCCTCCATGTGGATTAGGATCTGACTAGGAAATGTATTTGGAAAATAAGTGTTTATTTTTAAACAATAAGGCTTTTCCTATAGTAAATCATTGTTTAAAAATAAATGTTATTTTAACTAAACATTTATATATTTTCCCACTAATATTGTTGAAATTGAGTTTTCTCACTTGATCAATTTTTTGATAAAATATACACATGTAAGGATAATTAGAAAATAAGCAATCTCTATTTTATTTTTTATTGAAATATCCATTAATGAGGTGCTTTCTTATAAATTATAAAATGTGATCAAGTTTGACATATATTTACATTCCCAATCCACTGCAATCATCAGAACAAATATCTATTGTGCTTAACTCTTCTTAAGCCCCTTGTAATTTATCCTTCCTTTTATATTCATCCCTAGGCATCTATCTATTTTTTATTTCATAATTTAGTTTGCATTTCTAAAAAGTTTGCTTATGTGGAATCATGTACTATAATTTTATCTTTAAATTTATAGTTTAATAATAAAAAACTAGATATACATAGGATGCAAAACGTTCTTAAAAATTAATTGGGATTTGTAATTGAAAACATAATCATATGCATTTGTAGAATACAATATTTTGATATTTGTATACAATATGGAGTGATTAAATTAAGGTAATCAAAATAGCTGTCATCTTGCTTAACTGCAATTTTTGATAAAGAATTTGAAATTTACTACTTCTTATTTTGAAATGCACAGATTATTGACTGCACCCAACTGTAGAACAAATCTCAAAGCTTGTTCTTTCCTTCTGTCTGAAACTTTTTTCCCTTTCATTGTAGCTTCTGTTAGCCATCATCCTACTCTTTTCTTCTATGAGTTCTTTATTAGATTCCATATTTAAGTGAGATTGTGTGCAACTTGTCTTTCTTACCTGTTTTGTTTCACTTAGCACAGTGAGCCAGATTCATGCAAGTTTTGCCAAGTGGCAGGGTTTCCCTCACTTAAAGATTGGCTATGTCTGATATGTTTATTGGTTGTGTGTATATATCCCATTTTATTGATCTGTTCATTCATTGATGAATCTTTAGGGTGATTCCATGTCTTAGATGTTGTGAATAGTGGTGTAATGAATATGATCATGCAGATGGTTCTATGAGATGCTGATTTTCTTGTGGAATGGGTGAAAATATCTTGTGTTCTGTCTGTGCTGCAATTTGTGGATAGCTGTCTGTAGAGTAAGAGCAGTTAAAATCTTCTGCTATTACTGTGAACTTTGTTCTCTTTTTTTAATCCCTTTGATCTTCCAATCATGTATTTTGAGGCTTAAGAACAATGTAAGCCTTTGAACTTTGTTTGCTGTGTTAGTTTCCTCCTGCTGCAATAATCAATTCACAGCAATCTTAGTTGCTGTAAGTAACACAAATTTATTATCTTAACCATTATGAATGTCAGTGGTCTGAAATGAGCCTTGCTGGGTAGAATCAAATGTCAGCTGTGCTCTGTTCCTCAGTGGAGGCTCTAGGAGGGATCCTCAATTCCCTGCCTTTTTCAGCTGTTAAAGGCTGTTCGCAGTCCTTAGGTCATTGTTCTCTGCTGTGCTCACAGGCAGCGATGGCAGGTCAAGTTTTTCTCATATCACATCTCCTCATTGCTTTCTTCTTCACAACTCCATCTCTGTCTCAGACTTTCCTGCCAATAATTGTATCCACTAGAACAATCTAGAGTAATCTTTTTTTTTAAACTTTTATTTAATGAATATAAATTTCCAAAGTACGACTTATGGATTACAATGGCTTCCCCCCCATACCGTCCCTCCCACCCACAACCCTCCCCTTTCCCACTCCCTCTCCCCTTCCATTCACATCAAGATTCATTTTCGATTATCTTAATATACAGAAGATCAGCTTAGTATACATTAAGTAAGGATTTCAACAGTTTGCTCCCACACAGAAACATAAAGTGAAAAATAATAGATGATTTTTTTTAAATGATGATGAAATCAGAGCAGACCTATTGTCATGTTTAATCCCAGTGAGAGTCAAGTTGGGAGTTGATAATTTCTTTCTTTCTTTTTTTTTTTTTTTTTTTACAGAGGATCAGTTTAGTATGCATTAAGTAAGGATTTCAACAGTTTGCACCCCATAGAAACACAAAGTGAAATATACTGTTTGAGTACTCGTTATAGCATTAAATCTCAATGCACAGCACATTAAGGACAGAGATCCTACATGAGGAGTAAGTGCACAGTGACTCCTGTTGTTGACTTTACCAATTGACACTCCTGTCTATGGCATCAGTAATCTCCCTATGCTCCAGTCATGAGTTTCCAAGGCTATGGAAGCCCTCTGAGTTCTCCGACTCTTATCTTGTTTAGACAAGGTCATAGTCAAAGTGGAGGTTCTCTCCTCCCTTCAGAGAAAGGTACCTCCTTCTTTGATGACCTGTTCTTTCCACTGGGATCTCACTCACAGAGATCTTTTGCCAGAGTGTCTTGGCTTTCCATGCCTGAAATACTCTCATGGGCTTTTCAGCCAGATCCAAATGCCTTTAGGGCTGATTCTGAGGCCAGAGTGCTATTTAGGACATCTGCCATTCTATGAGTCTGCTGAGTATCTCACTTCCCATGTTGGATCACTCTCCCCTTTATTTATTCTATCGGTTAGCGTTAGCAGGTACTAGACTTGTCTATGTGCTCCCTTTGACTCCCAGTCCCTCCACCATGACCAACTGTGAACTGAAATTGATCACCTGGGACAGTGAGATGGCATTGGTACAAGCCACCTCGATGGGATTGAATTGGAATCCCCTGGTATGCTTCCAACTCCACTACTTGGGGCAAGTCAGTATGAGCATGTCCCAAATTATACATCTCTTCCCTCTCCCATTCCCACTAGTTCTGTAATTGATGCACAGTTATTCTTAAGTGTTGAAAATTAACTGAAATGTGATCCCTGTTGAACATGGGAGAATAATCTAGAGTAATCTTTCTATCAAAGTCTGTACCTTCCACAGCCATGAGTGTACCTTTTGGTAGTGTAAGGTAACTTATCCACAGGTTCTGGAGATTAGGCTGTGAATATCTTTAGGAGGTCATCATTCTCCATTCCCATATACTTATATCTTCCTCAGAAAGTGTCCCTTTTATCAGTACCCGCTTGTATTAATCTCTGACCTCATGTCATTTACCAATATTCCAACAACTACTCTAGCTTCCTTATCCTTAATGCATTTATAATTGTTTCCATTTATTTACTTTCAAACTGGGTAGATTTTTATGTGAAATTTAAATATATCACTTTAGGTGGCCTATGACATAATAATGCTTTGTCATTGCATCTATCAATCTGCCTTATACTTGCAGTGTTTAAACCAGGAATTAGAATATTTAAACCAGGAGTGTTTAAACCAAAAATTAATGACTGAGTTAATAAACATTTAAGGTTTTGTTGAGTCACATATTACCTTTGTCATATTTTTCGACTTACAAAATCATGAAAATACAAGAATTATCTGTAAATATAAGTCATATTTATCAATTTTTTAAGTTAGATTTTGCCCATAGGCATCTCTGCTTTTGACTATTAAATTCAATGCAATTTACATGATTTCCTTTTAGCTCAAATTTGATTGTTGAATTTTTCCCTTTGTTTTCACATGTTGCCATTTTCCCGACTTCTCTTCAGCTATTTGAAGTTTTGGTAAATTATTTTAGTTTACATTTAGTCAGTATTTTTTTTATTTTTCTTTTGTTTTTGATTTTTATTTATGTTGTTTTAAGTGATTCTTCAAGATTATAATGTAATAGAGGCTTCAAAATGCTCATGAAAATGGAATTGAAGACAATGCATATTTTCAATGAATATTTTAAAGTTCTTTTACAAAACTAAATTCTATAATGTCTGTATCAATTGGAATTCCCACTAACATTACATTAGGGTAACTTTTCTCCACAATCTTATGGGCCTTTTTTTCCCCATTTCTGGATAGTAGCTATTTTAAATGAAATGAGGTGATACCTCTTTGTGGTTTTTATTTAAATCTTCCCAAAGGCCAGTGATCCTGGCAATTTTTCATGTTCCTGGTGATCATTTGTAAGTCTTCCTTTGGAAAATGTCTACTCATATCCTTTGTGCATGTCTTAACATGATTGTTTTGTTGTTGTTGAGTGTCTTGAACTCACTATATTTTCTGGGTATTAATTCTTTATTGGATACATGGTCTGCAGATATTTCTCCCATTCTGCTGATTTCCTCAGTAATTGTTCATTATTTCTCTTGCTGAGCAGAAACTTCTTAGCTTTAATCATTTTCTATTTTCGCTTTTATTTCCTGTACTTCTGGGGTCTTATTCAAGAAGTCTTTTCCTGGGACAAGGTCTTACCACATTTCCCCTGCTTCCCTCTGTTAGTTTCATTGTTTCAGGTCTTCAGTTTAGATACTTTATCCATTTTGAGTTTTTTTTTTTTTTTTATAGGATGTAAGGTAGGAGTTTTCTTTGAAACTTCCAACTTTTCCAAAACCATTTATTGAAGAGACTGTCCTTTCTCCAGCAAATGATTTTAGCTTGTCAAAAATTAGTTTGTTATAGATTTATCTACTCATGAATCTATAACAAACTAATTTTTGGCAAGCTAAAATCATGAGTAGATAACTGGGATTTATATTTTGCCCCATTGGTCTATATATCCATTTTTATGCCAGTTCCAGACTGTTCCGATTATAAAAATCATGTAGAGTGACTTGAAATCTGGTATTTTCATGACTCTTGCTTTGCCTATATTGTTTAAAATAGTTTTGAGTTTTTCAGGGTTTTCTTTTTATTTTGTGCTTAAGAAATTTTGAAATTTTTTTTCCTAGACCTTTGAAGAATGTCCTTGGAATTTTCATTGGAGTTTCACTGATTCTGTAAGATGCTTTGGTAGTATGGACAGTTAATGATATTAATTTTTCCAATCCATTAACTTGTCAGATTTTTCCATATGTGTCTTTTTCTGTTTCTGGAAATAATGTTTTTAAAATTTCATTCTTCTGCCATGGGATCAAATGTTAGCTCTCTATTAGGACATCTGATATACAGTTTAGATTTGCTCTGTTGTTTTTTTGTTGATTTTTAATGTGAGTGGAGTGTTGAAGATCCCAGTATTATTATATCAGAGCCTGTATCTCCCATTCTATCCATTAACATTTGTTTTATAAAACTGGGTGTTCTATCGACAATAGTCACTTCATGTTGAATTCATCCCTTAGTCGTTATGTTTTTCCTTTTGTCTTTTAGCAGTTTTTACCCTAAAGCTTATTATTTCTGATATGAGTATAGCTACTCCTGCTTGCTTCTGATTTCCATTAACATAGGATATCTTTTTCTATTCTTTGACCTTTAATCTGTATGTATCTTTATTTGTAAGTGTGTTTCTTATAGGGACCATATAATTGTTTTTTTTTTACTCCATTTATCCAATTTGTGCTTTTAATTAGAGACTTTCATGCATTTATTCCTAGGATTATTATTGTTAAGTAAGAATTTGTCTTGCTTTTTTCTCATAAAGTTCCCATTGCTTGTTTTGGATCTGTATTTTTTTTCCCCCCACGGGGAGGTTTTCTGCCTCCACATTCTGTCATGATGTTGGTTGCCTTTCTGTGTTTCTGTATGCAATATGTCCGTAAGTAAGGCTTGCCAGGTGGGTGAGAAATTCTTTCAATTTTTGCTTCTCCTTCAATTTTTACTTCACCTTAGTTTATGAGTGAGAGTTTTGCTGGTAAAGTGTTCTGGGTTTACATTTATTTTTTCTATTAAAACTTGGACTGCATTTCTCCATTCTCTCCTAGACTGTAGATTTCTATTGAGAACTATGCTGTCAATCTGATGGGAGTTCTTTTAAAATTGACCTGGGGTTTCTGTTTTATAAAGTTTAGGATTTTTTTATGTTTATTTTTGAAAGTTTGAATATAATGTGTTGTAGTGATACCCTTTGCTAATCATGACTACATGTTTTTTTTTTTTTTTTTTTTCTTTTTTCTTTTGACAGGCAGAGTGGACAGTGAGAGAGAGAGAGAGAGACAGAGAGGAGAAAGGTCTTCCTTTTGCTGTTTGTTCACCCTCCAATGGCCGCCATGGCGGGTGCGCTGCGGCCGGCGCACTGCGCTGATCCCATGGTAGGAGCCAGGTACTTATCCTGGTCTCCCATGGGGTGCAGGGCCCAAGCACTTGGGCCATCCTCCACTGCACTCCCTGGCCACAGCAGAGAGCTGGCCTGGAAGAGGGGCAACTGGGACAGAATCCGGCACCCCGACTGGGACTAGAACCCGGTGTGCCGGCGCCTCAAGGCAGAGGATTAGCCTAGTGAGCCGCGGCCTCGGCTGACTACATGGGGTTTTATATCAGCTACATATATTTGGATGTCTGTATCTTTCTTCAAATTGATGAAATTTTCAGATAGCATTCCAATGAATGATTTTCTAAGTCACTTTTTTAATCATTTCCTCAGGAGTTCCTAAGATGCGTATATTTAGTTGCTTGACAGTATCCCATAGATACCAAACACTGTTTTTGTTCTTTCTAATTTTTATTTTTTTTTTTGGTCTCACTGTGATATTTCAAAACACATGCCTTGTAGATCAGATATTCTTTCTTCTGCCTCATCAAGTCTGTTGTTAAAGTTTTCCACTGTATTTTTTATTTGACTTATTGAATACTTCATTCCAATTTTCTTCTTTTTTTCTTAATATCTCTATTCTTTCCCGAATTTCCCATACATTTCATTACTGATTTCTTGATGTAACTGTTTTTCTATATTTTTGAGTTATCTTACAATCATTCTTTTGATTTCTTTTTCAAGCATTTTGTCAATCTTCCTTTGTCACAGTTCAATATTAATGCATTATTGTGTTCCTTTATGGGACTCATATTGCCTTTTTTGCTCATATTCGTTGTGTTTCTGTTAATTTTTGCTTACCGGAGGAATATCTTGATTCTGTCGCTTCTGGAGGACAGCTTTTATGATTGAAGGCTTCATTCTGGAGATGCGTGTGTGGGTGTTAGTTTGTCTCTGATTAGCACTTTATCTTTAGTTCTAGTTCGATTTTGCTGTATAGTTTCGCTAAGCATTTATTCACAATAGTTGATAATATTTGGTGTAGGGATCTGTGCTTTTCCTGTGTCTTAGTATGGTCACTGAGATTTCTGTTACTCTGGCTACCGGCTATCTCTTGCAGGAGGGACTGTTGTGATGAGTCTCTTGTGTGTTGGAAGCAGGCTTTGCTTGTGTTGTAGGTGTGCCTGGCATGTAGATTCCCAGTCAGTATCAATGGCAGCCACAGGAATTGTGAGATCAGTGGAGCTGTGTGGTCTTAGAGACTCCTAGCTGCTGCCCAGACCCAGAGCTCGAAGAGTCCGTCTAAGGTTGGTTGGAGGAGGTGGCACCCATGGATACTTTCTGACAGAATGCCTGGATAAGTGAGAGCGATTTGGGCTCTCTATCAGCAAAAAAGTTGTCCTGGGCCTCTCTCTGTGTTTACCAGTTTTGGTTGCATGCAGCTGCACATGCAGCACTGGGACCTATAGGCCTGAAAGCCACACTGAGCCTAGGTCAAGTGTGGATCTTGTGGGACAGAGATCCCAGCAAGCTGTAGTATTGTATTATGGTAAGCTTAGCCAAAGATTTCAGTTGTAAATCCTGATGAGCAAAGTGTTACTGGGTTTTGTGGAACACCCGAGGCTTATTCCATAGTTCCAGGGGTGTGCAGTTATGCATTGAGTGGGACCAGGGAGCTCTGGTCCACTGTTTGTTTGTGGAGCAAGGGTCCAGAATAATAACTGAGAGGAGCATGGTGGAGCATCTTTGATTATTGTCATGGAGGCAATGGGGGGAGATGTTGGAGCCCACTGACATGTTCAGAGTCTCTTCACCCACCCATATGTGAGCTCTATCCAGAACACCGACTCACTCAATATTGAGCTCTCTAACCCCTCTGTGCTACCTGAACTCATTGTCCAGTAAGGTGTTAGCATCTGTAGTCAGACCCCAGGTGGATACTCAGAAACTGAGCCTCATCCTGCTATTTTTCAAGTGGTCCAGGGAGGGTAGGCAATGAGGAAGAATATTGTCCTCAGTTCTGACTGGGTGGGTTTCCTTAATTCCAAAATTCTAAGGACTGTCTATCCCAGTTAAACTGCCCCTACTGTCTGCTGCAATAGAGAGCAGTGTGTTGGTGTGGACTATGGGGCCAGTGTTGTCTTGTTGAGCCCAGGTGGGACCCATGAAGTTCAATCTGCCCTGCTAGAATGCAGGAATATTTTTCTAGGCTACAAGAACTATGGAATGCTCCTGTAGCCAGGCTGTTAATCCATGTTGATGGCAGGAACCACAGTGCCTTCCACCTTTTTTAGCAAAATGGCATTTCCAACCAGGAACAGGTGAAGTAGAAGTTGCACTAGTGGTCATGGTGTTGTCTGTCCTCTTTCTCTGATGACTCATGGAATTTCTTTACTGTCTGTCACTACTTTCCTGGCTCCTTTTGCTCTTGTAGAGGTAGCTTAGTGTGTGAATTGCTGCTCCAACTGCTGTCTCTGACTGCTTTAAAGCTATTTTCTTTCTCTTTAATATTTATCAGTTTGATTAGGAAGTATTTAGGTGTGATTTTTTTTTTCATTCCTGTTTGGAGTATACTGTCCTTGAATCTATAATGTTGTATTTGTCAATATACTTGTGTACTTAAGGACTACTCTCTTCAAATATTTTTGTTTTATCAATCTTATTTTTCACTAATGTTCATATTACATAATTGTTATTGTTTTATTTTTAGGTTTACTGATATTTTTGTTTATTGATTTTTTTTTGCTTTTGAACTAGTGCAGTGAATTTTTAAATTTTTGTATGATTTGTTTTTAAATTTGTTGTTCAATTTTGTTTTACTTTAAACTTCGTGTTACCTTGCTTACAGTGTCAATGCCTTAATTCATTTTATTTTAGAGATGTATTTATTTATTTGAAAGGCAGTGTTACAGAGAGGCAGATGCAGAGAGAGAGGTTTTCCATCTTCTGGTTCACTCTCCAAATGGGTACAATGGCTAGAGCTGGGCCAATCCAAAGCCAGGAGCCAGGAGTTTCTTCCAGGTCTCCCACACAGGTGCAGGGGCCCAAGTACTTGGGCCATCTTCTACTGCTTTCTCAGGCCATAGCAGAGAGCTGATTCAGAATGATTCAGAAGTGGAGCCAGTACTCGAACCAGCACCCATATGGGATGCCAGCACTGCAGGTGGTGGCTTTACCAGCTACACCACAGTGCCAGCCACTTAATTCATTTTAAATATGGTTTTCTTTATGTCTTCAAGCATGGGAGCTGCTATAAAATTGCTGCTCAAAATCTAACAAAGATATAGCATCTGGGTCGTTTTAATATTTGCATCTGTTAGTTGTCTTTTTCCTTCAGAATTGGTTGTAGTTCTCTGGTTCATTGAATGTTAAGACATGCTGGATTGCTTCCTACAAATTGTAAATAGTATGCTGTGCATAATCTAGTGTTTTTTTGTTTTTGTTTTTGTTTTTTTTTAAGATTTGTTTTATTTGTTGGAAAGGCAGAGAGAGAGAGAGAGAGAGAGGTCTTCTGTCTTCTGGTTCACTGTGGAAATCACTGTTTCAAACAGGGCTGGGCCAGTCCAAAGCCAGGAGCCAGGATCTTCTTCTTGTTCTCCCATGTGTTATGCAGGGGCCCAAGCACTTGGGCTATCATCCGTTGCCTTTCCCAGGCCATTAGCAAGGATCTGGATTGAAAGTGGAGCAGCCAGGTATAGAACCTACACCTAGATGGGATGTTGGCATGGCAGGCAAGCTTTACCCACCATGCCACAACACTTGCTGCAGTCTAGGTGTTTTTATAACCATCTGGAGAATTGTTTTTAGCCATCACTGCCACTCAGTTCTATGTGTCCTCTGTTAGAGGTGACTCAAATCTCAGTTATAGTCTCAGATCCTTCGCTGTTTCTATGGTGTATGTCCAATCCTTGGAGCTAAGACTAAGATTTCTGTTATTGTATAAACAAAATTTTGGCATTTCCTTTTCTGCTGGCATAATGCTCACCCTCTCCCACATACGCTGACTGCTTCCCAAAATGACTGTGTCCGTCTGGACACATTTTAGCAGCCAGAATCACCCTGAAACTTCACAACTGGGGCCTGCTTTCTGGGACGAGCACTGCAAGAAAACGCAAAGAAATAGCTGGGAATTTGTTTTTATTCCTCTCCATAATCTTCTTGATTTGACATCCTTCACAGAATTCCCAGTCATTCTAAATTTACTTTTAGTATTTCCATAGCTTGGAAATAATATCAGTACTGGAGATGTAATTTGGAGGGCAAACCCTGTCAAGACATAAACATCTTGTTATATTTTATTTTTGATTCATTTTAAGCAATGAGATTAGCATTTAACTAGAGTCAATAACATATGTGTTAGTTTCAGCTTTCAGAAATATTTTTGTTACTTTTCATTTATTTGTGAATTTTATTTGTTTTAATAACATATAAGCTATATTTTTGAAATAAATAATTTTCCTGATCATTATTGTTTAAATTCCCATGTTGCAAAAAGAGCTAGCTTCTTTTTCATAGCAGTTATCTGTGCAGAATACTGCATGGAGTATTTATTTCTTTAGCATTTGTGTGTGTTGATAACTTTACCTATAAGAAGACTCAGTCTCCCTATAAAGTGTAGTGAGTTCACTGGTAGATTTTTATGGAAATGATTTTAAATTTTAAACTGAGAATTTTTATAACTTTAGCTGAGTTTAAAGTTATATATTCAAAAAATAGATATTCAGAATTGTGAATAGTATCATTTAATACTAAGGTATTTTTACTCATAAAGACTGAGTTTCATACAAAGTAATTTTTTTTATTTTCAAAATCACTAATAATATTTTCAAAATCTTATCACAATTCTCTTGACAGTTTATCAATGTAACTTATTTCATTTTTCAAATTTCATCTGAAAAGATTTTTTAACCTACAAATGAGAAATAGAAAGAGAGGGAGAAAGAGAGATCTATTTGCTGGTCCTCTCCCCAGATGGCTGCAACGTCTGGCAGAGGGCCATGCCGAAGTCAGGAGCCAGGAGCTTCATCATGGTCTCCCACATGGGTGGGAGGGGCACAAACCCTTGGACCCTCTTTTGCTGCTTTCCCCAGGCCTTTAGGAAGTTGGAATGAAAGTGGAGCACCCAGGACGTGAACCGGCACCCATAAGGGATGCCAGGCTTGCAGGCAGCCGCTTTACCTGCCAACTGCAGTGAATGCTGTATTTAAACTGCCATTGCTTGCTGTCACCCTGGTTATGAATGTCTTTTACATATTAATTATAAATTACTTGGCTATATCTAAGAGTCTAGTGTCCTCTTTGATTAATCTAGATTTTCGTAGTATTTCTTCATTTTTCTCAATTAGAACTCTTTGCTTCACAATTAAATGGACTGATGGATACCAGAGCAATAATTAATATACTGAAAACCTATCTTTTTCTAAGTCTTTGATACATCTATAATCCAATATATACTGATTTGATCATATATTGTCTTACCTCTTCACTATTGTATGTATATAAGATTGTTATCCTCTAGAAAAATATTATAATTTATTAAAAATTGAATCATGAAAGTAGTATTTTAAATGGATGAATATGATGATGAAAAATCTACTTATGATAAATTACATAAATATACTTGTGAAGGACTGATTTATACTTAAGTAGAAATTAATACACTTAATCTAATTCCATTGCTTGTTAAAGTTCAAATTGTATTTTTTAGCAGAAATAAATAGGTATTTGTCTACATTTAGTAAATTTTGAATTATTGGGTTAAATAATCAATTGCCTTAAGTAACTTAATTATATGGCTCTTCCCTCTGTTGCCTTCCTTGTAAGTCAATAATTGCATAACAAAAGTTGAAGCTTTTTTTTATCACATCTACACCACTACTATTTATATGGAATTTTATGTTCTTATATGAAGATTAGTAGAAATTCTTAGTTGTATATTACAGCCAAATGATAGTAATCCATACAAAAGAGAGCTAATAAGTCTCTTTTTGGTCTTGGAAGCCAGGTATGTAATTAGATAAGCACCTATTCATCAGAAATATTAATAATGCTAATAATAAATATCTTGATACCTTATTTGAAAGGTCATGAAAAATTATTGTAAATAAATATATATATCAAGGATGGTTTCAATATTTTTATTATGCATCTTAGCAAAACACTGTAGAGAAGATGAAAATTACAAAATCATTACACAACATCAAAAAAAAGTAGCAAAACAAGCTTTACCTCCTGAATCAAGCACCTACAGTGCAATATAGCTAAGAGTGAGTGGAAAAAATTAAACCATTTATAATTTGATACCAGCTTTATTAACTATAATAGCACAAAATTTATGGTGTTAGAAGATTAAGGTTTTTTTTTTCCTCCTTCAAAATCTCTTTTGTATTTCAGCTTAAGCAGATTTCTTGGCATTCTGCCAGTTCATTTTCAGCATTTCCAAGGTGTTACCTTACTAAGAAGCAGGAGTTGAACTAAAGTTCCAATTTATAAAACAAAGGAGATAACAGGCATGTGATATGTGGTTTAATGCAATAAGCACCGATTACATAGTACGTTTGATCACAATTAGAATATCATTACATTTTGTGACCAGGTAGTCATATTAACTATTAATTAGGCTTAATTATTTTATGTGATAAAACCCATTTAACAGTTACATGGTAATAATGCATGTTAAGAAATATTGATTTTTTATTTATATAATTTTTCTAGTTGAGCTTGCTTCACCTGCTTTTAATTTTTGATAGACATAATAGTAATGTGTATCAGCATTTTCTCCTGTCGAATAAAGTAAGTAATTAGCACTATCATATAGCTTCTAAAATTAAAGGAATATGAACTAATCTTATAACATGGATTCATGTTACTTCCATAGTTATTTGCATTTAGTTATAGAATTAGTAGAGGCTTGCTTAATCAAATAATTTTTAAGCAAGATTTGCATTCCTTCAATATACAGCAATTCTGTTAGGATGGTTTTTCTGATAGATGTAAGATGTAGAAAAGATGTGAAATGACTGTTATTTAAAAAAAAATTAATTCAGCAAATATTGAATTAGAAAAAATTCTAATTAGAAATTAGAAAAAAGCATCCTTGGTAATAACAGATACACATTTTATATATGTGAGTAAAATCTTGTCTTATAACCCTGAGTTTGACATTCACCATGATATATTTAAGTCATTGAACTTGAAATAAAATGACCCTTTTTGCACACATAAAGTGGTTCTACTATTTGCAACTATTTGCTTTTATATTCCCTCAAGGAAAGCAACTGAGAAAGTTACAAAGTATATCCATTCATCCAGAAGAAAAGAGCACAACCTTCAAAAAAAAAAAAAAAAAAAGGTGAAAAACCTTATGTCACTCAACTGTACTTTTTAAATCCAAATTTTACATGAAATCTCTGAGAGAATTTGAAATACCCCATGCTTTGTGTGCACAGATCATATCAATTACTCTATACTATACTTTTTTGTCATTCTCTAAAAGTACATAAAGTTTATGTACTTATTTATCAGAGGGGCTGGGAAACAGAGGGAGGGAGGATGAAGAAGGAAGAAAAGAAAAAGAGGGGGAGCTCCTATCTACTGATTCACTACCCAAATGCCCACAACTGTGAGGCCAAACTGAAGCCAGAATTCAGAAACTCAATCCAGGTCTCCCGTGGGGGTGGTCTGAATCCAATCCACTGCTGCCTTATAGAGTTAGCATTAGCAGGAACCTGGAGTTGGGAGCCTGAGGCAAGTATCAAACTCAGACACACTGGTATGGGATGCAGGAATTTTAACTGGTAGGTCAGATCCTTACCCCCTGAAAGCTATTTTTTGATTCGGATAAAATCATACTTTTAAAATGTATTTTAGAGATTTAGCTTTAGAAAATGTTGAGAAATACTAAGTCCTCCAGAAGATAAATTCAGAAATGAACAAATCAGAATGAAAAACAATTAATAAAAGTTGGCATTGTGTATTACTATTAGACTTATCACTACTTCTTAACCTGCTTATCAACCAGAAACACTGAACACTACCTCCACCTTGCCATAGCTCTCTGACCTTCTTCTGGAATGAAGGCATTGCCCTGCGGATCTCAGTGCTCACTAGGACAGTGTACTTGTTCTATATAGCAGCCTGAACTAAGACTCTGATTGTTAAAATAGAACAAGTATCTACTTCAGAATTATGGAGGCTGAAATTCTGAGTTCAGATTGGCTGGGCTTTTGATTGGAACCGTCCCTTTGCTATGTGCCTACATATCAAGACCAAGCCACCAGATGTTGAAGGGTTTCATGTTTGAAAAAGATTACTTTGGGTCCAGCATCGTGGCTTAGTGGGTAAAGCTGCCACACCCGAATACAAGGTTGTTCCTGCCCCAGCGGTTCCACTTCCAATCCAGCTCCCTGCTAATTACCTGGGAAAAGCAGCCAAGGATGACCCAAGTGTTTGGGCCTCTGCCACCCACATGAGAGACCCGGTTGAAGCTCTTGGCTCCTGGCTTCTGCCTGGCCCAGTCCTAGCTGTTGCAGCCATTTGGGGAGTAAGCCAGCAAATGGAATATCTCTCTCTACCCCTCTCCCTCTCTCACTCTCAGTCTCTCTATAAGTCTGACTTTCAAATAAGTCTTAAAAAAAAGACAAATTCAACAACTTGAATCCATTTAGCAAAAATTCTGTGGCCATAAATCCTTAAATTGTCTGCATTCTTCTTTGTAGTATCTGCAGAGAAGTGGCAGGAGAAAACATTGTTCTAATATTAGCTGTATATTATTAATGCCTATCCATTAATTTAACCCAGGTCATAGTATGTAATGATTGACTAGATAGCATTTTTTAAATATATTAGGTTTTACTAAAATAATATGTCAGTAGCATCTATTAGTAACTCTATTTCTTTGTTAAATCTAATTTGATATCTAATTTGATAAATCTAATTATATAAATCTAATCCCAAAACTTGAGTTCATCATTTATATTACGCAAGCTTCAATTTGCTAATTTTAGTAAGAAGGAAGAGGCAGATTTACCATCTTATTCTATGGATTTGTCATATGGAAGTAATTATTTTAATTTTATTTTTATTCAAAATATTTATGAGGAATGTAGTACATGAAAAGTACTTTTTTAGGTTTTTTAGTATATAAAACTGACTAAATTGAGCAAAAATACCTGCTTTAATGGTCAAATGAAAGTTCTAGCAAGCAAAATAAGGGAGCAAAATGTTCAACACAAAGTAGTAGAATGAGATACATCAGTTATTTCCATAATATTTTTCATAATAAAAAACACCAACATTTTGATTACTGTTGGATTACACTGGTGAATATAATTGATGGCTGGAGGAGCGATACAGAGAAAGAGTTGTAAATAAGGAAACACTGAGTGTGATGTAAGGAAGACTTCACCTGCCATTGCTGGCTTGGAGGATGGCAGGGACTGTGAGCCAAGGACTAAGAGTGGCCTCTACTAGCTGAAAAGATAAATAAATAAAGCCAGGCAAATGGGGTCCTCTCTAGAGCCTACACCAGGAATACAGCCCTGCTGCCATTTGAAAATAGCCTAGCAAGAGTCATTTCAGTCCTCTGATCACCAGAACTGTTGTTGTCATTGGTTATCACAGCAGGAGGAATCTGATACAGCTCAGAAAGTACAGAAGCCTATGTGCCTTGATGAGCCTCACATATACAATGCAAAGATGGAAAGATTAAAGAGAGAAAAAGGTTTACAATTACGACAAAGGTTTTTCAGCTGTCTTCTTTCTAACAGAACAGCTATATTCACCTAGATAGGACATGTGCTGGAATATAAACCTAATTCACATAAATACACAAAAGTAAAATTATGCAGAGGATGTTTGTAGTACAATTGGTCTAAATTAGAAATTAGTAACAAGGAAATTATCTGAAACATAAACACTTTTAAAATATTAGACCAAGAAAAGAATCATCAAAAAATAAACAACTTTTCAAGTGAATGACAACAAAAATGTAGCATATAACAATTTGTGGGACAGAATTAAAGCACTATTTAACACAAGTGTTGGGTTTTATATGGCTATAACAGAAATTATAACAACATCTAGAATAAATGATCTAGCATTCCACTTTAAGAATTTATAAACAGGGGGCAGCGTTGTAGTATCAGGTAAAGCTTTCAAATGCAACACCAGTATTTTATACAGTTGCCAGTTCATGTCCTGGCTACACCCCTTCTGAGCCAGGTCCTTAATATAGGCCTGAAAAAAAGCAGCTGAAGATGTCCCAAGTGCTTAGGTCCCTGCTACCCACGTGTGCGAAATCCAGATGAAGCTCCTGGCTCCTGGCTTCAGTTTGGTCCAGCTCTGGATGTTGGGGCCACCTGGAGAGTAAACCAAAACATGCAAGATCTCTCTGTTTTTCTCTCTTTCTCTTGCTCTATTTTTTACAGATGTATTTGTTTTAAAGATGTATTTATGGGGCTGGCCCTGTGGCACATTGGGTTAATGCCGTGGCCTGAAGCACCGGCATCCCATGTGGGCGCCGGTTCTAGCCCCGGCTGTTCCTCTTCCAATCCAGCTCTCTGCTATGGCCTGGGATAGCAGTACAAGATGGCCCAAGTCCTTGGGCCCCTGCACCCACGTGGGAGACCCAAAGGAAGCTCCTGGCTTCTGGTTTTGGATCAGCACAGCTCCAGCTGCTGCGGCCATCTGGGGAGTGAACTATCGGATGGAAGACCTCTCTCTCTGTCTCTGCTTCTCTCTGTAACTCCATCTTTCAAATAAATAAAAATAAATCTTTTTTAAGAAGGATGTATTTATGTATTTGAAAATCAGAGTTACAGAGAGAGAGGCAGAGACAGAAAGAGATTTTCCAACAGCTAGTTCACTCCCCCAGAAGGCTGCAATGGCTGCCTGGACCGATCCGAAGCTAGGAGCTAGGAGCTTCTTCCAAGTCTCTTACATGGCTTCAGGGGCCCAAGAACTTGGGCCATCCTTCACTGCTTTCCCAGGCACATTAGCAGAGAGCTGGATTGGAATTTGAGCAGCCAGGACTCGAACCCATACCCATATGGGATGCCAGCAGAGCAGATGGTGGCTTTACTGACTGTGCTACACTCCCTCTATTTCTGTAACTCCAACTTTCAAATAAATACATACATCTATTTTAAAAGAATCTGTAAACACAGAATAAAGAAAAATACAAAATGTAGAGAAGAAAGGAAATAAAAAGATAAATCATTAGGAACAGATAGGTAAGGATTATAAATTAACAAAGGTAAAAGTTAATACTTTGAAAAGATCAGAAATGTTGTAAAACCATAGATAAAAAGTAGACTTTTGAAAAATAATGCTTGCATAGAAAAATAATGTAAAATAGTAAATTTTGAAATTTTATTGCACAAAAGTGTGACTGTAGATAATGAAATGAGCCAAGCACAAAATGACAAATACTGTGTGAACTCACTTATATGTGGAATTTAAAACAGTCAATCTCATGGAAAAAAGAGAATAGAACAGGGATTACTGGAGGCTGTGGTGGTGAGGTTAGGGTTGGAAAGGAGAGATGTCAGTTACAATGGTCAAATACTGAGTTTTAGACAAGAGGAATAGTTTCTTTGACATCTATGGCACAGTATGGTGATAATAGCTAACAATAATGCATACTTCCAAATCCATACAGTAAGTTTCAAATGTTGTAATCACAAAAATAACAAGTATATATGAGGTTGGGACATGCTAATCAGCTTGTTTCATTCATTCTGCATTATATACATGTACCAATACATCATATTTCAAAATTCCATAAATTTATAGAACTAAAAATATCTAGAAATACACACATGCATACACATATACAGCAGTAGGAGAATATAATGGAAAAGGAAATTTTGTAATTTCTACTTATAAACACAGGATTTTACTGAAAAGTACATTGGGATCACATTGGATTCTGATTCTTAACTCTGCCAATAAGCAATGATGTGACCCTGAATTTCTGTTTATTCGTTTGTGCTTTTATGATTGTTTTACTTTAAGGAGTTTAACTCTGTAATTACAAATTCCTCATACTCTAGAAATATTTTTTAAAGAACATATGAGTCTGACACAAAGGTTAAATGCATACATATAGGGTCCAGCTCTGTGGGCCAGCTTTGTGCAATGCCCAGATCCCATATGGGTGCTGCTTAGAGTCCTGGCTGCTCTTCTTCCAATCCAACTCTCTGCCAATGCGCCTGGAAAACTAGCATAAGGTAGCCCAGGCCCTTGGGCAACTGCACCCATGTGGGAGGCTCAGACATAGCTCCTGGCTCCTGGCTTTGACATAGCCCAGTCTTGACCTTTGTAGCCATTTAGGTAGTGAACCAGCAGATGGAAGCTCTCTCTCACTGTTTCTCTCTCTTTCTATCCCTGTTTCTTCCCCTCTCTCTAAGTAAGTCTGCCTTTCAAATAAATAAAATAAAATTTTAAATATATATGCATATATATATATACATATCTCTTGCTATAATTAGAGCCATTGGAATATAAAAAAGTGACATTTGCTTTGGGAAAAATTATGAAAACTCTTTAGGATAACGCTTTTCTTCATGTTAATAAGCCTCTTATGTAATTGACTATATCCAAGTATGCTAACATTTATAATAATGAATAAGAAAAGCAAAACTAGTAAATATTTTAACAAGTCATTTTCTTCTAAAACAAAGAAAATAATGTAGTAGTCCTTGGTGATATACAAATCTATTATCTTTAGGCTCCCATGTTTTCTTAATAATTATATGGTTCATAAAATATATTCATTTCTGCATAGACTATAAGGATTGGAATCTCAAAATAGGAAATAAAAATATCATATTCTTGGTCTTGTATCAATGAAATTCATGAAATCTGTTCTCCATATATTAATAAATAAAAACAACAAAGAGAGCTATATTTTCTTAACTCTTAAAATGATAGAATGACTACAAAAGAGAAATCCTTTAGATTGAATTAAATAGTAGGTAAACAGGCAGAAACTGATCTAAAATATGTAACAACTTTTATGCTTCAATGTTGACTAAATCTCTGATTTAAAAGTTACCTGCTTGAAACTACACAGTAACCTGTGCACAGTCACATTTTTCACAGTTGTGTTCATAAGTTTACTCCAGGCCCTGTCTGTACCAGGAGATGCCAAAAAAACCTTACAAGCTTGCCTTCAGACTTGGTACCAGGTTAAACCTGTTTTAATGATTGCCTCCTCGTGTGTGTGTGTGTGTGTGTGTGTCTTACTGCTAATACCTAAAGCTTAACTTACAGCCAGTAAGTTCACTGCCTCCTGTCATGGTAGGAAATTTTGTAACTTGATTACTTGCTTCATGCAAGCTTTCCAGTTTTTCTTGTTGTTTTTTTTTTTTAATTTTTTTTAAATTTTATTATTTTTTTTATTTCCACTCAGGCTCTGAAATCTTTTTCTTTGAATGTGGCTTATTTGTAGTGAGTACATGTGACCTAAGTAAAGTCTTAGGTCTTGCTGAGTGCTGGCCTGGATTTCTGAATTTTGCCTACACATGAGCAGGTTGAAGTTGATAACAAAGCATAGCACAAGCTCTGGGAACTGAAACACAAAAATCTTTGACCTAAATTTCCACTAGCTCATAACTAGTAGAATCAGGCAATGCACTATAGAAATGCAGTATATGCTGTTTACTGAATCACATTGAAAACACGTTGTTAGAGAAATTCATCGAAATCACTGAATAATGAATTTAAATATATTTAAATCATATTGATAATATACATGTATTGTCCACAACAAGAAGTCCTTGCCACTGTTGCAAATCTGCCTTGCATAGTATATTTCAGTCATCATGCTGTCACCTACAATTGTCACTTTTGTTTCTTGAACATTAGACTTTAAGAATTACAAATAAAAGCAATAGTTATTTTAATGTGTAACAGAGTCTTTTTCCGAGCAAGTGTTTAGTGTACAGGTTAAGAGGCTGCTTAAAATACTGCAGTACGCAGATTTGATACTGCACACTGGGTCTAGACTCTAGCTTCCTGGAAATATAGAACCTGGGAGGTAGCAGTAATGGTTCAAGTAATTGGATTCCTGCCATACTCATGGAAAATCAGCATTGAATTAGCATTGAATTTCAGGCTCCCAGCTTTGGCTTGGCATGGCACCAGTGGTTGTTCACATTTGGACAGTGAATCAGGGTAGAAGCTCTCTTTTTTCTCTCTGTATCTCTCTGTTGCTCTCAAGTAAATACATTTTAAAAATAAGTAAATAAAATATTCGCCATGCACTCTTCACCACTAAAGCATGGCATATGGAAACACCATTCACTTCTCTCAATGTGCACTTATATCTTGATTATCCTGGTAATAATCACTACCTGGTCAATTTTAGAAGCCCCTTACAGGCTTAATGTTACTATTTTTAAAACATTCTAAAATATTCTATTCACATTCCTTAAATCTCAACTTTTATAACAATTGACAAATTTCTGTCTAACCCCCTTTGTTTATCTCTGCAAATTTGTCCCCATCGAGCTGAACTTTGTTTGTCATACATAACCATTTTTTAAGATTTATTTTATTGCATTTGTTTCAAAGGCAGAGTTGGGGGAGGGGGTGAGGAGAAAGAGCATCTTCCATTCTCTGGTTCAACCCCCAAATGGCCTCAATGGCCAGAGCTGGGCCAATCTGAAGCCAGGATCCAGGAGCTTCTTCCTGGTTTCCCACGTGGTGTAGAGGACCAATGTTTGGACTATCTTCTGCTGCTGTTCCAAATGCCTTAGCAGAGAGTGAGATCTGAAGTTGAGCAGCTGGGATAAGAACTAGTGCCCATATGGGATGCCAGAGCCCCAGAAAGGAATTTTCCTGCTATGCCACAATGCCATGCCCTACCATAACCGTTTTTAACTCATATAAATTAAGGGTTTATTACAAAATACAAAACATTAGTTTCTCACTGTCAGGAATTGAACAAACGCTTGCGCTCTGCATGGAGCTGGGGGCAGACGCCGGCGAGGCGGTAAATTGGGGCCGGCAGCCAGCCACTGGAGCGAGCTGACAGGCACCGATTGACAACCTCCAACAGGTGCATGTTCTCCAGCGCGGCCGCCACACACTCCTTATCCGCATGCTACTTGTTCGCGGCGTGCTCAGAGGCAAGGGTCCCTGGAGTAATGTGCACGTCCATCTTGAAACGCTGGGGAAGGGACCACAGAAGCTTGACCTTGATGGACAGGCCAATAAGGGTGGCCATGCTGCAGTGCGGAATAGTGGGGGTGAAGGCCACAGCCACTGTGCTCTTGGGGTCACTGACCTGAACCCAGACTTGCTCTACTACCTTCAACTCCTCCAGGGTCAGCGGATGCTCCGGATCATTGATGGACGAATAAGATCGAAGATCTCGCCTGCGTCAATGCTATCCGGAACCTGCTCATCCTTCCCCACCCCCACCCCTACCCCCCGTCGTCACTGGCTGCTCCCCTGAGCGCTCATAGAAAAGGGGGTTAGCGTTCTCCAGGAGGCCGCCCCCATGCCGCCACCCCGCACCATCACGGGACTACTGCCCTGTGCTTAGTTTTTTGTACTAGCTGTTCCATCTGTATAATCACTTTTTTTTTTTTATTATTAGACAAGTAGAGTTAGTGAGAGAGAGATACAGAGAGAAAGGTCTTCCTTCCGTTGGTTCACTCTCCAAATGGCCACTATGGCCAGCGTGCTGCGCCGATCCAAAGCCAGGAGCCAGGTGCTTCCTCCTGGTCTCCCATGTGGGTGCAGGGCCCAAGCACTAGGGCCAGCCTCCACTGCACTCCCCGGCAACAGCAGAGAGCTGGACTGGAAGAGAAGCAGCCGGCATTAGGACCCGGCGCCCATTTGGGATGCTGGCGCCACAGACGGAGGATTAACCAAGTGAGCCACGGCTCTGGCCCCTATATAATCACTTTTTAAACATTTTTAACTTAACCTTTACTTATTAGAGAGAGAGGCAGAGAGAGAAAGAGAAAGAGAGATAGAAAAGAGAAGAAAAGAGGAGAAGAGAAGAAAGAAAGAAAGAGAAACAGAGAGAGAGAGAGAGAGAGAGAGAGAAAGAAACAAACAAACAAACAAACATAGATGGATCTCCCTTTTGCTGGTTCTCTCCCCTGATACCTACAATAACTCCGGCTGGGCCAGTTCAAAGCCAGATGCCAGCAACTCAGTCTGGGATGCTCACGTGGTTGTCATGGATGCACTTGAGCCATCACCTGCTGCTTTCCAGGGTGCATGCTAGAAGGAAGCTACAGTTGGAAGCAGAGCAGCTGCTTGAATCCAGGCATTCAAAATAGGATGAAGGTGTCTCAAGTGTCATCTTACCTACTAGGCCAAATGCCTGTTCTCCCACACAGTTTCTGTTATCCAGTCATGCACTTTAAGGAAAACCTATATGTGACGTCTTAGCACACATAACAAAAGTGTGCTCAATAAGACTGAATATACTAAGTAGTCCCTAAAGACAATATTGCCTAGTGAGATTATAGCCATCTCAGTGTATCGGTACTCTGTGATGTTCATGAAATGTTGATATCACCTAATGATGCGTTTCACAGAATGCATACCATTTAAGTGACACATAGCTGAATTTCATTTAATGTGTCATGAATGTACTCCACATGAACCAAGGCAACGTTGCTTTCACCACAGTTCCATACAGCACCTGAATTTATAATCAACAGTCAATAGTTATTCAGTAGTTAACTGCACAATGAGTGAGTGAATGAATGAATGTAACCCTTAACCATGTGTTCTAGATGTCATTACTTCAGTTAACAGGAGAAAAAAATATGACATTGGTTTTAATGTTTCTAAAGTCATAGCATTTGTAATCTATTTCAGTGTTGATTCAATTGTATCAAATTGTCTGTTGCCTATTGTGTGAAGAAACTAGCCCTTACATTAGCTAAGAATTAACTGCACACTTTAAAAATATCTAATGTACCCTGACACTTTTTTTTTCAGTCATTTGAATTTTCTCATTTGATTTATGCTGAGAGAAACTACCAAGGGAGTAAAAACTAATATATCCTTTGGCACATTTGGAAGGTAATTCAATTAATGATTTCATAGATTCAGTTCTACTGCATATTCAGTCATATGCAAAAGTAGCTATGGCAATTAACTGGATTCAGCCCACATCCCAGGGGAATTAGAATGGTTATGTGGAATACTAAATTAGATGTGTGCTTATTGCCAATTAACTGTAAAGCTGGATGTGCATTTTTGTACTCAATTTGAATAACCAAGTTCTGTGCAAATCTCGGCACATTTTATGACCCTAGAGTTGGGTCTTAAGAGTCATTTACATTAAGAGATATCTAGAAGTCACTCCATTGTATACACAGGATTTCAGTCTCCTATGATCATTAACAATGAAATAAACATTCCTGGCCATAGAGTTTGATTATAATTGAAGCAAATTATTCATTTTATACTCTTAGGTTTTTTGAATATTTCTTTATATTCTCCAAATATCTTTCCTTCCTCAAATCATATATAAAATAGTAATGAGAATATTGTGCTGCTCATGGCTATTTTGTTCTCTATTGTGTTCTATTGTGTTCTCTATTGTGACTTACATAAGTGCATTTTTCATGACAGTATATATAATTTTTAAAGATTATGTTGTTATTAGAAATATTTTTACATACTTGCTTAAAAAGAAAATTTGAATGTATTTTATAAGAATTCATGAGTCATATCAGGGTGAATGATTACTCATGTGGATTGTTAAGGCTCTTCTATTAGTGAAAATAATGCAAATTTCTTGCAATCTGCATTTAAAATAATTGTGCAAATACTTAAATAAAATTAGAGTCAGTTTATTAAGGTATTATACAACTTTTTAATATATTCAATAAAGGTCTTTCACAATCATTAAAGTAGCCATAAAAATAAATTTTTGTCATGGTAAAAATAATTATATAACACGATGTTAGCATTAATGACTCAAGAATACTTGGGATAAAAATGATTCATTTTCTGAGCACTGATAAATTACAGTAAAGAGAAATCAAAGTAGACAATATTTATAAAATTTTTCTCTGATAATTTTGTCCATATTGAATTATCAATATCCATTTATATCAATTATGTACTTATAATCTTTGAAATCATTTTAACTAGCCCAAGAAAAAAATCAAAGATTCTAAATGAACAGGAGTCTCATCAAATAATTTGTGTCTAATCAGTAGTATTTCAAATTCTGCTTCAAGGACAAACATTTAGCTTGGAGGGTAAGCCACTGCTTTGGCATCAGGTGTCAGAGCACCTGGGTTTGAGTTCTTGCTCTGCTCTGCATTCTGTCCCGCGGTTGATGCGAACCCAACAGGCAGCAGAGGATGGCTGACGGGGTTGATTCCCAGCCACCACATAGGAAACCCAGAATGAGATCCTGGCTCCTGGCTTTGTTCTGTCACAACCATGGCTATTGCAGGCATTTAGGAGAGTGAATGAGAGTTCTCCGCCTTTGTCTCTTCCTTTCAGAAAGGTAAAACCGATCAATCAATAATTAAACAAATAAATAAAATAAAATTTGGAAATTCTCAGATAGCATTTTGAGAAGCACAAAGGAATAAAATTATATCTGTAGAGATATAAGTTGATGTGATAAAACCTTCATCTGTATCCCATTAAAGGAACATGCTTTTGTGTCACTATCAATAGAGCAGAGAGAGGACATTTTATTCTGGATGAGCTATAAATATAAAATAAAGTTATTTTATGAGGATAAGTATCCTAAGGCAAATTAGCCACATTATATATTATTTTTTATTTCCTAAGCTGTTTTATATAAATAGATTCTGACTCTTGAGGCATGATACAATATTTTTATAAACACTCACTCATTTTGAATATTTGAAAAACATTAGTGATATCTATTACTAGTGTTAAATAATAAATATTGTTATAGAGAATATTTATATTTGAAGGTTCTTAATGAAGATACATGAAATGTCATTCGCTTATTGCAACTTAAAAAATGTAAAATTTTATATTTTCTTACTCAATCTATGATGATTATTCAAGTAAGTTTGCAACTATATAAGGAGGCTGGCGCCACGGCTCACTTGGCTAATCCTCCTCCTGCGGTGCCTGCACCCCGGGTTCTAGTCCCGGTTGGGGCGCCGGATTCTGTCCCAGTTGCTCGTCTTCCAGTCCAGCTCTCTGCTGTGGCCCGGGAGTGCAGTAGAGGATGTCCCAGGTCCTTGGGCCCTGCACCCTCATGGGAGACCAGGAGGAAGCACCTGGCTCCTGGCTCCTGGCTTCGGATCGGCGCAGCACGCTGGCCTTAGCGGCCATTTGGGGGGTGAACCAATGGAAGGAAGACCTTTCTCTCGGTCTCTCTCTCTCTCACTAACTCTGCCAGAAAGAAAGAAAGAAAGAAAGAAAGAAAGAAAGAAAGAAAGAAAGAAAGAAAGAAAGAAAGAAACTATATAAGGAAAGTTGTAAAGATGCATATTGTCACAAAGCTGAATAGCATTACTCTTTTTAACATAAAATTGAAAAGTGTAATTTTACATTACATGCAAGCACATAAGGTTTCCTTGTAATTAATGCTTTCCTTAGAATTACAGCTATTTACTAAAATACAATTAGAAGTTGTTTATAATAAATTCTTGAAATCATTTGAGGTAAATACAAATATATAATTTCCTGATAAATTCAATTTTTGATATTAATATAATCCATTATAATTACTGTTTGTTGAATATGTAGTTTACTCTTCTTATTATTGGTATTTACATAAAGGTATATTGAAGTGATGACAAATTACTGTTATACTGTGAACTTCACTATTGAATGCAATAGTCTGCTTGCTCTTCTGTTTCCACCTTTATAACCAATTGAACTATGCTTTACATGGAGCCAGGGTCATTCTTTTAAAACATATGCCTGAGCATGTTGCTCCCTTTCTTAAATTCTTCTGTGGCTTCCCCTCCTTTCCAAAGCCCTCCTTAAGATTATAAAGCTCTCTATGTCCATGCTGTCCAATAGAAACAGAAAGCAAATTTACCTGGGCAATATTAAATTTTCTAAAAGCCACACTAAATAATAGGTCAAATTAATTGTAATAGTATAAGTTTAAATGACATACTTTAATTGGTGAAATTTTAACATGTAGTCAATATAAAAAATGAGATAATATTTTAACATGTAGTCAATATAAAAATAATGAGATAATGAGATATCTTACAAGTTTTACTTTATGTCTTACATTTCACAATCTGTTGGGTACTTTAATAGTGTAGCTCCAATCAGATAATTGGTATATATTAGGAAAACCTCTTCTTCATGTGGACTCTGTATAATGCATGTCTAAATAGATACACATACCTAGGTGATCACACTCATGCTAACTTTTTTCCAATAAGTGAACCTAGTATCATATTTTAAACTTAAATGCATCAATGTAAAAATTAGAGTTTCTTTTTTTTATTTTTTTTTATTTGACAGATAGAGTTAGACAGTGAGAGAGAGAAACAGAGAGTAAGGTCTTCCTTCCATTGGTTCACCCCAAAATGGCCGCCACGGCTGGCACTGCGCTGATCCGAATCCAGGAGCCAGGTGCTTCTTCCTGGTCTCCCATGAGGGTGCAGGGCCCAAGCACTCAGGCCATCCTCCACTGCCTTCCCGGGCCACAGCAGAGAGCTGGACTAGAAGAGGAGCAACCAGGACTAGAACCCAGCACCCCTATGGGATGCCAGCACCATAGGCGGAGGATTAACTGAGTGAGCCATGCTGCTGGCCCTGAGATTTTCATTTTCTCAGTTGCACTAGACACATTTTGAGTGCTCCCTACCCACCTGTGACAGGGAGCTGCTATTTTTAACCGCATTTTTCCACTACACCTACTTCAAGTCCTCACCTTCTAGTCATCTCTTTATCTTGTTCACTCAGCTTCAGACACATTAGACTCTATTCTGAGCTTGAATTCTCCAGGACTGCTCTTGACAAACTCGTGTTGCTTTTCTTCCCCTTTTCAACATGTTCACCTTAGTCACAGCTGCAAAGTCTCTTTTTTCATGTAAGGTCAGGTGTTCACAGGCTTTGGAGATTTTTTCCTCCAGATTCATCCGTGTTCAATCATGTTGTTACAAATGAGAGTTTTCTTCTTTCTGTAAAGGCTGGTTGTGTTTCATTGTGTGTGTATGTGTGTGTGTGTATACCACATATATATACCATATATATAAATATATATACACCACGTTTACTTTGATTCATACATTTTGTTCTGTATCTTGAGTTTTATGAATAATTCCACATTGAAAATAAGAGCACAGATATATGTTCAGCATACGCAAATGGGGATGCTGGGTCACACAGGGTAGTTTGTTTTTAGTGTGGGGGGACCTCCTTAACAGATTTCTGTGTACTAATATACACTTCCACAACAGTGATCCAGGGTTCTTTTCTCTCTGAATCTTCACCAACATTCATCTTTTATCTTCATTATAATAGCCATCCAAAGAAGTATGAGGTGTTGTCTATTGTAATTTTAATTTTCTTTATATAATAATTAGTTATACTGACAATTTTATACACTTATCCTCCTTCGAGAAATGACTATTCAGTTCCTTTACTCATGTTTTAATCAAATTATTTGTTTTATTGCTATTAAGTTGTCTCCGGAACCTTACTGTAAAGCTTATTGTGACAACCTATGAAAGGAACTTAACACTGTGTCTGACAATAAAAAAAGTTAGAGATTAAAGTTCTTGTTCTTTATAGGAAGCTTTCACTGAGCCACAGTTATATAACTGTCACAATAATATAACTGATACACTATGATGAATTTCCTGTTGACATGAATTCCCCACATTTAAACAGTGATTAACATGATAAATAGATAATGATAACTGTGGACAATGAATTCAGTTAATGTACTGCCAAGATTTCAAAATTCATAATCTTTTAGTTTCACTTTTTATTTATTTGAAAGGCAGAGAGACAGTGAAAGGCAAGGAGACAGACAGAAATCTCTGCTGGTTCACTATTTAAATATACACAGTTAATTGGGTCTGAGCCAGGCCAAAGCCAAGAGTCACAAATTGCATCCGGGTATCCCATGTAGGGTACAGGATCCAAGAACTTGAGAAATCACCTCTATTTCCCAGAGTGCACATTAGCAGGAAGTTGTAACGAATAGTGGGACTGGACTTGAACCCAGGCACTGTGATATGGGATGTAAGCATCCCACGTGGCAGCATAACCACAACACCAAGCGCCATCTCTTCAAGAGACGGCTCAGACATCTAATTTTTGTCTCCACATATTCAAAATACGCTAACAAATTGTCAGGTTGGAAAAAATTTTGTGCTTAAAAAGTTATATGCAGGGTTTGATTAATGACTGAGTGTCAATAGATATGAAAATTGTCATTGTTGTGAATCAAAAGTAAAAACGAAAGGCATCATTATGATTAGAAGGATTTTAATTTTCTGTTAAGGGAATACAGTTGGCATATTGGTTATTTCACTATTGGGGGGCACACATTTCACCTTAGAGAGCCTGGGTTCACACACTTACTCTTCTGTGAATTCCACTTTCCTGCTAATGCAAACCCGGGGAGGCAGCAGTACTCAAGTACTCTGGTGCTTGAGCACAAACGTGATGCCTGGATTGAATTGCCAGCCCCTGGCTTAGGCCTGTTTCTGCCTAGGCTTCTGTGGACATTTGGAGAATGAACCAGAGAGGAAAGGTCTCTATTTTTCCTTTTCAAATAAATAAAATAAATACATAAACATTTTAAAAATATTTAAAATATTAAACAAAATGTAACCAATGAACAAAATATTGATTATTCACAATATTTTATAGGCAGTCAAATGAATGGAAGAGGAAGCATCTGCAAAAAGAAGTGAAACTTACAGCCAAATATTTTTGCACAAAATTTAGCATAGCTCAGTGCAAAGATGCACCAACATTTGTTGAGCCAATATTTTTCTGTAGGACATTACGTTGTTTATAGCTTTGTTATTAAAATAATAATGCATTAAAATCTTTCATATAAACCTTTGATAACATATCTAAATTTTTCTCTAGGTATACACCCAAGAAGAATGTATTGTACAAACAATATTATAAAGTTTTTAAATACTTTTTCTTCTTGAAGTGTCATTCCAGTTATATATTTCTCAATAATGTATGATAGTGCCAACATCACCAGAAAGCCACTAGCACTGGTTTTATTTGTGTTTATGTATTTGATTGAGACATAATAGAGAATTGAAATAACCTAAATTTATATCCCAGCACTACCTCTTAGTAGTAGAATGAATTTTGAATCTCTTACTCCCAATATCTAATTCCTAGAAAAGAGACTGAAGCTTTCTCACAAGGTTAAGCCAACACTTTTGATGCTGACATCCCATATTGAAGTGCTGGTTTGTGTACTCTGAGTACTCATTCACTTCCTGCTGATGTTCCTGGGAAGGCAGCAGAAGATGACAAAAGTTCTTGGATCCCTGCTACCCATGTGAGAGACTAAAATGGGCTTTATGGCTCTTGTGCCCATTTGAGGAGTGAACAAGTGAATGGAAGATCTCTCTCTTTTTGTTTCTCCCTCTCTCTCTGTCTCAATACCTTCAAAATGAATAAAAATCTTTAAAAATATTAAGTAGGATAAAATATACAAAGTTACATTTTAAGGGGCTATATTTAAGTGTAGCAAGTTAAGCTGCAGCCTGCAACACTGGTATCCCATAAGAGTGCCAGTTTGAGCCTTGGCTGCTCCACTTATGATACAGCTCCCTGCTAATTTGCCTATGGAAACAGCGAAGGATAGCACTCATGTGAGAGCCCTGGATGAAGTTCCTGGTGTTGGCCTGGCCAGCTGTTGCAGCCATTTGAGGAGTGAACTAAAGGATGGAAGATCTCTCCCTCTCTTTCTCTCTCTCTCTCTTTCTCTCTCTCTCTCTCTCCCCCCCTCTCTCTTTATCTCTTTCTCTCTCCATCTCTGTCTGCAAATCTGTCTTTCAAATAAATACAATAAATCATTTTTAAAAAGGTGCTGTTGTGTAGAAAACATTCAATGAACACTTTATACTTGTTATCTTACATTCATGCTAAAAACAGAGTGAATCATACATAGGTTGCATATTTTTATTTTATTTTATTTTTTTTTAAACTTTTATTTAATGCATATAATTTTCCAAAGTACAACTTATGGATTACAATGGCTTCCCCCCCATACCGTCCCTCCCACCCACAACCCTCCCCTTTCCCACTCCCTCTCCCCTTCCATTCACATCAAGATTCATTTTCGATTATCTTAATATACAGAAGATCAGCTTAGTATACATTAAGTATGGATTTCAACAGTTTGCTCCCACACAGAAACATAAAGTGAAAAATAATAGATGATTTTTTTAAATGATGACGAAATCAGAGCAGACCTATTGTCATGTTTAATCCCAGTGAGAGTCAAGTTGGGAATTGATAATTTTTTTTTTTTTTTTACAGAGGATCAGTTTAGTATGCATTAAGTAAGGATTTCAACAGTTTGCACCCCCATAGAAACACAAAGTGAAATATATTGTTTGAGTACTCGTTATAGCATTAAATCTCAATGTACAGCATATTAAGGACAGAGATCCTACATGAGGAGTAAGTGCACAGTGACTCCTGTTGTTGACTTTACCAATTGACACTCCTGTCTATGGCATCAGTAATCTCCCTATGCTCCAGTCATGAGTTTCCAAGGCTATGGAAGCCCTCTGAGTTCTCCGACTCTTATCTTGTTTAGACAAGGTCATAGTCAAAGTGGAGGTTCTCTCCTCCCTTCAGAGAAAGGTACCTCCTTCTTTGAAGACCTGTTCTTTCCACTGGGATCTCACTCGCAGAGATCTTTTGCCAGAGTGTCTTGGCTTTCCATGCCTGAAATACTCTCATGAGCTTTTCAGCCAGCTCCGAATGCCTTTAGGGCTGATTCTGAGGCCAGAGTGCTATTTAGGACATCTGCCATTCTATGAGTCTGCTGAGTATCTCACTTCCCATGTTGGATCACTCTCCCCTTTATTTACTCCATCAGTTAGCGTTAGCAGGTACTAGACTTGTCTATGTGCTCCCTTTGACTCCCAGTCCCTTCACCATGACCAACTATGAACTGAAACTGATCACCTGGAACAGTGAGATGGCATTGGTACATGCCACCTCGATGGGATTGAATTGGAATCCCCTGGTATGCTTCCAACTCCACCACTTGGGGCAAGTCAGCCTGAGCATGTCCCAAATTATACATCTCTTCCCTCTCCCATTCCCACCACCATGTTCAACAGGGATCACATTTCAGTTAATTTTCAACACTTAAGAATAACTGTGCATCAATTACAGATCTAAACCAGTCATATTAAGTAGAACAGACAAAAAAAACTACTAAGAGGGATAATGTATTAAGTTGTTCATTAACAGTCAGGGCTATGCTGATCAAGCCACCATTTCCCATAGTGTCCACCTCACTCCAAGAGGTTTCCCTCTTGGTGTTCAGTCATTCGTCACCGATCAGGGAGAACATATGGTATTTGTCCCTTTGGGACTGGCTTATTTCACTCAGCATGATGTGTTCCAGCTTCCTCCATTTTGTTGCAAATGACTGGATTTCGTTGTTTCTTACTGCGGTATAGTATTCTAAAGAGTACATATCCCATAATTTCTTTATCCAGTCTATCGTTGATGGGCATTTAGGTTGGTTCCAGGTCTTAGCTATTGTGAATTGAGCTGCAATAAACATTAGGGTGCAGACCTCTTTTTTATTTGCCAATTTAAATTCCTTTGGGTAAATTCCAAGGAGTGGGATGGCTGGGTCGAACGGTAGGGTTATCTTCAGGTTTCTGAGGAATCTCCAGACTGACTTCCATAGTGGCTTGACCAGCTTGCATTCCCACCAACAGTGGGTTAGTGTCCCTTTTTCCCCACATCCTCGCCAGCATCTGTTGTTGGCAGATTTCTGCATGTGAGCCATTCTAACCGGGGTGAGGTGAAACCTCATTGTGGTTTTGATTTGCATTTCCCTGATTGCTAATGACCTTGAACATTTTTTCATGTGCCTGTTGGCCATTTGGATTTCCTCTTTTGAAAAATGTCTATTGAGGTCCTTGGCCCATCTCTTAAGTGGGTTGTTGGTTTTGTTTTTGTGGAGTTTCTTGATCTCTTTGTAGATTCTGGTTATTAACCCTTTATCTGTTGCATAGTTTGCAAATATTCTTTCCCATTCTGTCGGTTGTCTCTTCACTCTCCTGACTGTTTCTTTTGCAGTACAGAAACTTCTCAATTTGATGCAATCCCAATAGTTGATTTTGGCTTTGACTGCCTGTGCCTCCCGGGTCTTTTCCAGAAATTCTTTGCCTGTGCCAATATCTTGAAGGGTTTCTCCAATGTTCTCTAGTAACTTGATGGTGTCAGGTCGTAGATTTAGGTCTTTAATCCATGTTGAGTGGATTTTTGTGTAAGGTGTAAGGTAGGGGTCTTGCTTCATGATTCTGCACGTGGAAATCCAATTTTCCCAGCACCATTTATTGAATAGACTGTCCTTGCTCCAGGAATTAGTTTTAGATCCTTGATCAAAAATAAGTTGGCTGTAGATGTTTGGGTTGATTTCTGGTGTTTCAATTCTGTTCCATTGGTCTATCCATCTGTTTCTGTACCAGTACCATGCTGTTTTAATTACAACTGCCCTGTAGTATGTCCTGAAATCTGGTATTGTGATGCCTCCGGCTTTGTTTTTGTTGTACAAGATTGCTTTAGCTATTCGAGGTCTCTTGTGCCTCCATATAAATTTCAGCACCATTTTTTCCAGATCTGAGAAGAAGGTCTTCGGTATCTTGATTGGTATTGCATTGAATCTGTAAATTGCTTTTGGGAGAATGGACATTTTGATGATATTGATTCTTCCAATCCATGAGCATGGAAGATTTTTCCATTTCTTGGTATCCTCTTCTATTTCTTTCTTTAAGGTTTTGTAATTTTCATCGTAGAGATCTTTAACGTCTTTGGTTAAGTTTATTCCAAGGTATTTGATTGTTTTTGTAGCTATTGTGAATGGGATTGATCTTAGAAGTTCTTCCTCAGCCATGGCATTGTCTGTGTATACAAAGGCTGTTGATTTTTGTGCATTGATTTTATACCCTGCTACTTTGCCAAACTCTTCTATGACTTCCAATAGTCTCTTAGTAGAGTTCTTTGGGTCCCCTAAATACAGAATCATGTCATCTGCAAAGAGGGATAGTTTGAGTTCTTCCTTCCCAATTTGTATCCCTTTAATTTCTTTTTCTTGCCTAATAGCTCTGGCTAGAACCTCCAGAACTATATTGAATAGCAGTGGTGAGAGTGGGCATCCCTGTCTGGTTCCAGATCTCAGTGGAAATGCTTCCAACTTTTCCCCATTCAATAGGAGGTTGGCTGTGGGTTTTTCATAGATTGCTTTGATTGTATTGAGGAATGTTCCTTCCAAACCCAGTTTGCTTAGAGTTTTCATCATGAACGGGTGTTGTATTTTATCAAATGCTTTCTCGGCATCTATTGAGATAATCATATGGTTTTTCTTCTGCAGTCTGTTAATGTGGTGTATCACATTGATTGTCTTGCACACATTAAACCATCCCTGCATACCAGGGATAAATCCCACTTGGTCTGGGTGGATGATCTTTCTGATGTGTTGTTGCATTCTATTGGCGAGAATTTTATTGAGGATTTTTGCATCTATGTTCATCAGGGGTATTGGTCTGTAATTCTCTTTCAGTGCTGCATCTTTCTCTGGCTTAGGAATTAAGGTGATGCTGGCTTCAAAGAAAGAATTTGGGAGGACTCCCTCTTCTTTGATTGTTCTGAATAGTTTGAGAAGAATTGGAGTTAGTTCTTCTTTAAACGTCTGGTAGAATTCAGCAGTGAATCCATCTGGTCCTGGGCTTTTCTTTGTTGGGAGGGCCTTTATTACTGTTTCAATTTCTGTCTCAGTTATGGGTCTGTTTAGGTTTTCGATGTCTTCCTGGTTCAATTTAGGCAGGTTGCATGTGTCCAGGAATCTATCCATTTCTGATAGGTTTCCCTGTTTGCTGGCATACAAGTCCTTGTAGTAATTTCTGATGATTCTTTTTATTTCTGTGGTGTCTGTTGTTACATTTCCTTTTTCATCTCTGATTTTATTGATTTGGGTCTTTTCTCTTCTTTTTTTAGTTAGTTGGGCCAATGGGGTGTCAATTTTGTTTATTTTTAATAATTTTTTCTGCATTTGTACTAAAGATTGTAATTCTCATATTGCATATCTGATATATAAGTTGTTACAACAAAATTGGATACAAATCAATATTTGCATATTTGAATATTAAATGCAACATTGAAAAGTTGTATAATGGTAACAAGTCTTCATAATTAAGTTTTCCAATAAAATGATATGTTGTGTGCTTGGCTTGCTCTTAACTTTATTATAGAGTTATTACATGAAACCTGAAAAGGGACAGGTAGTCATAACAACTGTTTAATTTTTAAATTAATTATTACTAACTAATTAGAACTTATTTGGTTTAAATTTGTAAACATGAAAACATCAGAAAAATAATTAATATTTATTTATGAGGTCATTATTTCAAGTTATATTTAATATTTTAATATTTAAAATATTTTATGAGAAAAATGACTAGAAAATGATTAAAAATTGACAGAAAACTATTTATTTTGTTGGATATTTATCCTAAACTCCCCCATTGTATGCTGATCCCTAAAATATTTTCTACTGATGTACACAGTCATTTAATTAATTGATGGGTACTTTTGTCAGATAATTAAAAATAAATTATCTGAATTCTTTTATATTTTAGTACTTGACCATATTTTAATTTTTAATAATAACAAAACTTTTATAAAATATAGAATTAAAATACATTTTCATGCATTCCAATGCCAACTTATTAAATAACTGAAATGAGAATTGTTATGGCTACTTGTTGTCTTCAATTACAAATTGCTAATGTTCATACTGAAAAAACAGTTATTATGTTAAAGAAAAGTCTCTAAATATTTTATTATATTACTTTACAGATGCTCCCAAGTTTATATCAAACCAAACAATTTATTACTCTTGGGAAGGAAATCCTATCAATATAAGCTGCGATGTGAAATCGAATCCACCAGCATCAATACATTGGAGAAGAGACAAATTAGTCTTACCAGCTAAAAACACCACTAATTTAAAGACATACAGTTCAGGAAGAAAGATGATATTAGAGGTAAGTCTTCACGTAAAGAACAGTACTGTTATTATTATTTATATAATCTATCTGTACATCCTATTATATTTATATATACATATATATATATTTCATACTTTTTTACATGAAGGTAAAGTTTATGCATTTGGACCATGGCCCATTAATGATGAATGTCTCAGTATTCACTAATTCAGAAATATGGTATATAAAATACAGCATTCTTATGAATTTACTTTTGAAAGGAATATAATTATATTAGAGAAAACCTAATAATTTAACATTTGAGGGGAACAATTTCAACTTCAGTGTTGTTACTTCAATTGATCCTATGTTCATAAATGTGTTTTCTTTATATTGCCATATATAAATATTATATAATGGCTACATTTTTAAATTCTGAGGAAGTGTTCTAACTAGATCAAATTTACATGTTCAGAGCCTCTCTGAATTCTATATTTAAAATTTAAAATGAGTATAAATAATTATTTTTATAGTGCCAAGTAGCTGGCTTTTAAATACTATTAAAAAAGAATGGCTTTTGGCCCGTGCTGCGGCTCACTTGGCTAATCCTCCGCCTGCAGTGCCGGCAGCCCGGGTTCTAGTCCCAGTTGGGACGCCAGATTCTGTCCTGGTTGCTCCTCTTCCAGCTCTCTGCTGTGGCCTGGGAAGGCAGTGGAGGATGGCCCAAGAGCTGGGGCCCTGCACCTGCATGGGAGACCAGGAGCTCCTGGTCTCGGATCGTCGTACCGGCCATAGCGGCCATTTGGGGGGTGAACCAACGTTAAAAGGAAGACCTTTCTCTCTCTCTCTCTCTCTCAATGTCCAACTCTCCCTGTCAAAAAAAAAAAAAAAAAAAAATAGAATGGCTTTTATTTGTTAATTGCAGATTATGTATATGTGAGTATGTATGTATGTTTATATGTACCAATTTGTAAAATTTTATAAGCATATGACAGTAATCATCAGCCTTTCAATTTATAATGCTTTCAAAACAAATGGGAATCTACACAGTCGTTTTTAAATGAAAAGTTGAGACATTTTCTCCATTAATTCAGTTTACAAGAATTGAAAGAAATGAATGCTTTAGAATAACATGAGATATCACTACTGCATAAATTGAAGGTGTTCTTGTTCATGTCATATTATCTCTTCTACATTACAATTTGACTTAGTTAATTGCTTGATGAAAATGATTAAGATTTATCCATCACATCCCCAAATATTTCTATAGTTATATATTTAAACCTATTTCAGTGTAAATTAGTATTTGCAATTGTGCTGGAAGAACTGGCTGTTGGTGAATTGGCAGGGCTATCATTTCACAAAGACTTTTAAGCAGATTTAAGCTAACTTTTAGTTTATTTTTTAACCGTGGTTAAAATTGATTAGATTTAGCTTCAGCTTTGGGTAGTATATTAATCTCTTTGGTTGCCATAATAGCGTATCACAGTCTGGCTTGTATAAATAACCAAATTTATTTTCTCAGTTCTGAAGGCTGAATGTCCAAGATCAAAGTGTCAGCAGGATTGGTTTCCAGAGAGGACTCCTTCCTTAACTTGTACATGACTTTCACCCTGCTAAGTCCTCCCACACCCCTTACTCCACGCTCTATCTGTTTTTCTTCTTAAAAAGACAAAAGCCCTGCTGTACTAGGACCTATCCTTTTGTATGTAAGCTTAATTACATTCCTAAAGATACTATCTCCAAATATACTCACACTTGGTGTTAAAGTTTCAATATTTGAACTTTGGAGTGAATGAAATTCAGTCTAAAACAGGTAGATTTAAGATCATACTTAAATGATAGACTGATGTGTAATTTTTGATTTACTTCATCATATCACTTTTGAGTTCCTAAGATAACTCCTAATCTTTATGGTTCATGTCAAGAATCATTTTGTATGTACAACCTGAAAATATTTGGATTATATGAAGATCTCATGCTACTTAAATTTCTCCTTAAAAGGCATTCACTCCAACCCCAGGTGGAAAATAAGCCATTTTTTTATTACTTTACATATAGCTAATTGATCTGCTAGTTAACACATTGCTTTATTTTTTGTTTCTGTGTATATTTTTTCACAGATTAAATTTTATTTAAAATTTTTATTAAAAAATAATCATTTTTCATTTTAAAAATTCATATGAGCAAGTGACACAGCTTGAAAATAATACAAAATGATAAAAAAAAATAAACATTAGTAACTTTTTATTGGTAGAACACATAGTAGCTTTGGGACTTAAATATTATTGTAATCGTCATCTAAGTACTAGTTCTTAAAATGTATAAAAAAGTGGTTATATTTAAAATGCTAACCTTAAAGTATGTGCAACAGTCACAATTCTCCATTGTGGATATTCTGTCTCTGCATTGTATTGATTCAATATACACATTCATCCCTGTGGAACATACAGAGCACTTTCTGAGGTGACTGTAGAATAAAAAAGGGGTGTTGTTAAATTTCGTTCTCATTAGCAGAATTGTATTAGTATTAACTTAGACTGCCTGATCAAAAGCTGAAAGTCAGAAAAATGAATATTTGAATCACTATGGAGTACTTTTGCAAAAGCTGTTAAAACTTCTAAGCCTTAAACTCATGAACTATTCCTAGATGGACAGCTGCCTAGAGAATGAATGACACTACTTTTTTTTTTTTTTTGTACTCTTTTAGAATTATCATCTTCAATGGACCTCAAAATTGCACTCTTAGTTAATAGCCTCTCATTGCTGCAAAATCATTTTTCTCTTTTAAGATACAGTTGAAATTAGCAGCAACTCTTCTTGTAAGGGTATTCTTTCTTAATAATAGTTACTGGAATTGAAAATTATATCTATTACTAGTATCAAATCTCTTTTCCTAAACTGATAGTTTAGGAACCTCTATGTTTTAGAATTGTCAGGTTGGTCCCAAGATTCACAGAAAGAGTCCTCAAAGGTTAACTTAATTATAGATTTCAAATATGTAAGGACCGAGGCCAGCTATTTTCCACCTAAGCAAAATGAGAATGATAGGAATTGAATGGAAATATACTGTTATTAGATATCAAGAAATTGTGCCTGTCTGTGGCAGTGTTTGCACAGGGACAATATATTCTTGAAAAATATCTTCCTGCAAAAATTTTTTTAGAATGATTCATTGTTTCTTATAATTTTACATACATAAACTTATAAAAAGGGGACAGATCTCATGTTTTGTGTCTGCTTCACTTTAATTCAACCTGGTCTGAGACTAAAACAGGAAATCTAGTTAGTAATAAGTGTGGTATAAACTTCCTATTTTCAAGTCCACATTTGCATTTATTTTAACTATTTGTTTTTCAAACTGCATACTGTTTTCTGAGTTTTACTTACAGGAGAAACTGATGATTTTGCTATGCAGTGGATACTATAAAATGGCGACAGTTTTCTGCTTAATGAATGTAATAGATAAACTTTGATTCAACCTATCCTTTTAGGTAGTTAATTTTTATTTTTAACAGATACAAAATTAAACATTTACTGGGTATCACATTTTTGTATAATGAATGAACAATCAGGATAAACAAATCTATCTTCTTTAAATATTTAGTATTTCCTGGTTGTGAAAGCACATTTGAAATTTTTTCACTATTTAATACAGTTTAATTGACACAGGAAAAAAAGTTATGGGCAGGAGATATATGTTAAATGAGCATGAAGACAAATGGTAGGCGTACTAATATCTATTTTAAAGTTTCTATGATGTTGCTTAGAATCCTTTGTTATAATGATCATTTCAGATTGCTCCTACATCTGACAATGACTTTGGACGATATAATTGCACAGCCACTAACCGTATAGGAACAAGATTTCAAGAATACATTCTTGCTTTAGCTGGTAAGTACAGCACAATAATTTTTGAGATCATACAACAATTTTTTTTCAGATTTTATTTATTTGAAATTAAGAGTTACAGAGAGAGAGGGGGATACAGAGACAGGTATTTTCCATCCACTATTTCACTCCCAGATGGCCACAATGGCCTAGTCCACCCCAGGAGCCTGTAACTTCATCCGGGTATCCCACATGGGTGGTAATCCATAATACATGAACTATCTTCTGCTGCTTTTCCCAGGCCATTAGCAGAGAGCTGGATCAAACATGAAGCAGCTGGGGTGTGAACTGGTGCCCACCTGTATATGATGCAGATAGTCACAAGTGGCAGCTGTACTCACTAGCTGCCATGTCAACACCATCTTGTACACTTTAATGAATCATTATGTAAATTGTTATATGAAAGAATGAACCAGTGCTGATTAACTTGGAACAGTTGTATCTGACATGTAATCAGGACCTAAAAGTATTTACAGATCAAGACTGATTAAGCCCTGATTTTATTGTTCCTAACTTTGTAATTGAGATTTATGTGACAACAGTAGGTAACATATATATTTAGATATCAAATAATACTTCAAGTACCGTAAGAATTATGTTAATAATTAAAAGATAAAAACCTCCTCAGAGAAAATGAATTATAACCTTGCCCATATCTGGCTATTGTGGCCATTTGTTGAGTGATCCAGTCGATGGAAATCTTGATTCTCTCTCTCTCTCTCTCTCTCTCCCTCTGTGTGTGTGTCGGGGGGGAGGGTATATGAGTGTAGTTATGTGTCTCCTCTCTATCAGTCTGCTTTTCAAAACAATAAATAAGTCATATCAATCATTTGCTAAAATTATAACTCATTAGTGTTCTTCCTTCCTTATTGTTTTGTCTTCCATTCCAACAGATTATAAAAGGTACTGCATGTATTTATATATAATTTTAATTTTCAAATGACCTTAATTCTAGTTTTTAAACTTTATTATCAAATTATTTAATTTATATTTTTGTGGATTCTTTTTCATTTGTTTAATTTATTTGAAAATCACAGAGAAGTCGGCGCCGTGGCTCAATAGGCTAATCCTCCACCTTGCGGCGCCGGCACAGCGGGTTCTAGTCCCGGTTGGGGCGCCGGATTCTGTCCCGGTTGCCCCTCTTCCAGGCCAGCTCTCTGCTATGGCCAGGGAGTGCAGTGGAGGATGGCCCAGGTGCTTGGGCCCTGCACCCCATGGGAGACCAGGAAAAGCACCTGGATCCTGGCTCCTGCCATCGGATCAGCGCGGTGCGCCGGCTGCAGCGGCAGCCATTGGAGGGTGAACCAACGGCAAAGGAAGACCTTTCTCTCTCTGTCTCTCTCACTGTCCACTCTGCCTGTCAAAAAAAAAAAAAAAAAAAATCACAGAGATAAAGAGGAAAAATACAAAGAACTTCCATTTGCTGATTCATTTTCCAAATGCCAGGAGCCTGGAACTCAGTCTGGGTTCCCCACAGGCATGCTGGATACCCAGCAGTCAGATCCATCTTCTGCTGTCTCCAAGAGTGTGCACTTACAGGAAGCTGTAAGGAACTCATGCCAAGCATTCTCATATGGGATTTGGGCATCCCATGTGGTAGCTTAACAAGGCATTAAAGAACCAGCCCCTTGCATTTCTTAATTTATTTCAACATTGTTTTATTTCAACTTTAAATGTTAAAGTTTTTATATTAAACCATAAAACAATAATCTCACCTTCATTAAATGGCAAACTTTTCTGATAAGTCATCCTTTTCGGGAGATTTTTTATGGGAGGACTTAATGCTAAGCTGTTAACAGGTAAAACAAATGGAATATGGGGGAATGAATATCTTTTTCTTGGGGAGGTTTCTGGGCAAAACTTCAAGCAAACATGCTATGAACTATCTCATTAGACTGTTGTGAGCACTAAATGAGTTCATGCAATACCAGCACCCTCTGCAAGTCAAGTATGCAATAAATGTTATGTAATATTTATTAGTATTTTATGACCAAATTTTAGTTCCTAGAGGTCACTTTTCTTTAAGATAGAAATCAATATGTCAATGTATTTGTTGTTATAATACAAATAGAGAAGTTCAAAAATTTTGTAGAAGGTAGAATTTTAAAAGAAGATTATTTTGGTGAGAAAAAAATAAAATCTGAGAGTATGAGAAGTCTTCAGAAATGTGCCTGATGGAAAAACTATGTATGTATTTCTAATAGTTTGCATCAGAATAAACTTATCTTTGCATTCCATTTTCATACATACCTTTTAAAGTCCCTTCCCATATCTAGAAGTACAGGCCAATGCACAATAAAATGGGGTAATGACAGTGCTTATTAGTGACACTGTATTTCTAGTAAGTAATTTTGATTTCCATGTGATTTTGCCACTTCTTCCTTCCTTGTGGCTTTCCTACATCTTTCTTACACAAATTGCACTTAAGTGAGGTCTCCCATACTGTGCTTCACAATTGATTCTTTTAACCTCAGTTCGAGACTCTATACTTACCCCCATTAAATCTCATCTTCTCAGTTTGGGCTCATCTTTTTAACCTCTTGAGACCCTGTCAAATCCAATATTTTATCATTCTTACCAAGATTGATTTAATTCACAAACCTCATGAGGTGGTCATCTATATTTTCACCTCAGTCAAAGATAAGCCTATAAAAGTCACTTTTGAGAACTGAGACCTTGTTCAGGTTAAATTGTATCAATTGACAGAATTCTGTAGATATGGAATTACAGTCCATTTACTGGTCCTTCTAGCCAGACTAGAGTTTATCCAGACTCTGGAAAGCAGATTAAAATTGCTTCAGTTTGAAACACACTTTCTTCAACTTTCTTACATAATTATTTTTGTGATCTAGCCTGGAAAAGACAACATCTTGTTCAATTTTTGGAAATACCAAGGTGACCTTAGTCATATTCAGAAACTACTTATATAACATTCCCTCATTTTCTCATTCTCATATTATTATGAAAACGAAATTAGAATAATGTGATAATATTGTATAGGGAATCAGTGTTTTCATCAATTCTTAATAACTTCATACTTATTCAGCAAACTCATAGTGAATGCCTATTAGCTGTCAGACATTGTTATAGACTTCTGAGTCTAAAGGGGTATAATAGTTGGTATCTGGTCTTTACGTGAAAGTTAGAATTCAAAGGTAAGGGCTAAAACAAAAGTGTGAACCAATAGCATCAAGATTTAAAATTGAATTCTGATTAGCCATTTTGAGAAAGATTCAAACAGATAATAGCTTTTGAATTGGATCTGAAAGTGTTCGTAGAATCAAGTCCAGTGAAAAAGAAAAATTGAGTCAATGTAACACCATAATCTGAATTGAGGGGACTTTGAGACATTTAATGGATGACAGGAGAAATACATCAGCTGAGGGGAGCAGTGGATGGTGGTGTGAACAGTGAAGTAATGAGAGTTCAACTCATAGATCTCTAAAACATTCATATGTTTTAATTCTCTCAGACATGCAGAAAGGGAAGCTTGGAGTTTCTTTGGCCATAAAACAACATGATCTAGTTAGGTTGAAACAGCTTTATTGGTTTCATTTTAAAGACTTATTTCAGCGTAACATAATAATAATAATAATTACCACTTTCCAAATCCATAAATGTAAACTCAAATATTATAAACTAAATATTATAAACTAATTTTAGTTGCTCCAGAAGGGGAAGAAATACACATACAAGTTGCCTAAGTCTAAGTAGTTTTCGATTAATTTATTGAAGGTATAAAGGTTATAGTATGTTTTTGTTGAATGCATGAAGGGTTAACTGTGTTACATTATGTCATGAATAATAATTGAAATTCTCAGTTAATAATAGGATCTCAGGGTCCAGGAGAAATGTGAGAAGTCAAGATATTAAAATATCTGTAGGAAATAATTTCCTATACATCCATGGAGAATACTAGAGGCAAAAATGGCATATTCAAGGATAGATCCATGTACTTCCTCAGTTTAACCAACACGTAAAAGTATATGAATGGCCGGTGCCGCGGCTCAATAGGCTAATCCTCCGCCTAGTGGCGCCAGCACACTGGGTTCTAGTCCTGGTCGGGGCACCGGATTCTGTCCCGGTTGCCCCTCTTCCGGGCCAGCTCTCTGCTGTGGCCAGGGAGTGCAGTGGAGGATGGCCCAGGTGCTTGGGCCCTGCACCCCATGGGAGACCAGGATAAGCACCTGGCTCCTGGCTCCTGCCTTTGGATAGGCACGGTGCAATGGCAAAAGGAAGACCTTTCTCTCTCTCTCTTTCTCTCTCTCACTGTGCACTCTGCCTGTAAAAAAAAATAAAATAAAAAAAGTATATGAATAATAAATGAGAAAAGTTTATTCAGAGCATTCAACTAACAACTGGTGGAAGAAAATTTAAACATAAGTGATCAAATGCTGTAGAAAGATCAATAGTCTAATGATTTGGATTGGACAGTTCAAGAAAACCAGAGAGTAGTGAAATGTGGAGGAATTTACAGTTCAGATGTGTTCACAGTCACTAAAATATAGGCTTAATCTCATAATCTGTCTTACTGCATTCTGACCACTATTGCAAAATACATTTGACACTTCATTTAGACTCCTTTCTTAGAATTGTTGGCTCACAATTATGGAGACTGGGAAATCCAAGGGCAAGGGACCAGCAAGACTTGTTGGCTAGTGTGGGCCTGTTGCTCATTGATGGCACCCTTTGGCCTTCCTTATGTAGTGCAAGTGATGAACACACTCCCTTCAGCATCCATTCATGAGAGTAGAACCCTTATGACCTAATCACTTCCTCAGAATTCTCACCGCTTACTAAAGTGACCAGTGTTGTGAAATGGCGGTTAAGCTGCCACCTGTGATGCCAACATCCCATATGGGTGGCAGTTCGAGTCCTGGCTCTTCCACCTCCAACCCAGCTCCCTGCTAATGTGCCTTGGGAAGCAGTAGAGGATGGTCCAAGTCCTTGGGAGCCTGCACCCATGTGGGAGACCCAGAAGCTCCAGGCTCCTGGCTTCGGTCCAGCCTTGGCCATTGTGATCAGTTGGTGAGTGAACCAGCAGATTGAAGATCTGTCTGTCTCTTCTGTCTGTCTCTTTCTCTCTCTCTTTCCCTCTCTCTCTCTGTAACTCTGCCTTGTTATGATGGTTTACAGTCCTTGTCTCAACTGTTGAGGAACAGTGTTCTTTTCTTCATACTATTTGTTGAAACTTCACTTAATGTAAAGTCAATCTTATGAGTATAAATAAACTGAAAATAGATCTTTGTAAAAATTAAGAATAGGAATAGGAGAAGGAGGAGGAAGAAAGATGGGAGAGTCGATGGGAAGGAGGTCAGAATGGAAAGTATCACTGTGTTCCTTAATCTGCATATATAAAATACATGAATTTTATATGCCTTAAATAAAATAAATAAATAGAATAAATCTTCAAAGAAAAAAAAAACTTCAACGTAAGAATCAGGACATTCAGACCAATAGCAATTATAATATGAAGAAATATATAGGTAAAATCTGTTGCAAAGGTTACCAAGGCTGCCCAGAATTCTCTGGAAGCATAATGAATACTGTCCCTTAATACCTGTCAACTCAGTCTTAATCAATGGTGGAGAACAGTCTTAGAACTATTTGCCTCAATTGGTCATTTATGTTTAATAGTAAAAGACTGGCTAATGATAACAATACATCATAAAACCTTCAGAAGGGAAGAATATTTTGTGAACCATTGTGTGTGTGTGTGTGTGTGTGTGTGGTGGTGGTTTTCAGTTATTGGTTTTATAATCAGAACCTTTTAATGGAAAAACCTGAGCAAACATCTGTCAGAATTTTGAGACCCATTAAAACACTTTAATGAGGAAAAAATAATAAAGTGTTACCCAGAGCAGAAGCAGATGGATTCTCTCCTTGAGAAACAAATAGGTGACAGTAACACTCAGCATGTTGCAGTTTTAGTGGCTGCAGTGAGTATATTTTTTTGGAAGACTTATTTTATTTTGTTTATTTCAAAGGCAGAATTACAAACACATACTCACATACACACAAAGAGAGATAGGGAAAAAGAGATAGAGATACAAAAACAGAATGACAGACAAAGAGAAAGAGAGAGATCTTCTAGCTGCTGGTTCACTCCCCAAATGGCCACAATGGCTACAGCTGAGCCAGTCTGAAGACAGGAGCCAGAGCTTCTTCCAGGTCTCCCACATGGATGCAAGAGCACAAGCACTTACACATCATCCACTGCTTTCCCAGGAGCATTAGCAAGGAGAGGGATCATAAGTAGAGCAGCAGGGACTTGACCTGGTTCGCATATGGGATGCCAGAATGCATGTGGTGGCTTAGCCTGCTATGCCACAGCACTGACCCTGACCCCAGGTGTATATTTCTTAATGTGTCACTTCCTTAGTTTTTTTTTAATTTTTATTTATTTATTTTTTTTCAGGCAGAGTGGACAGTAAGAGAGAAAGACAGGGAGAAAGGTCTTCCTTTACCGTTGGTTCACCCTCCAATGGCTGCTGCGGCTGGCACACCACTCTGATCTGAAGCCAGGAGCCAGGTGCTTCTCCTGGTCTCCTGTGCGGGTGCAGTGCCCAAGGACTTGGGGCATCCTCCACTGCACTCCCGGGCCACAGCAGAGAGCTGGACTGGAAGAGGGGCAACCGGGACAGAATCCGGCGCCCCGACTGGGACTAGAACCCAGTGTGTCGGCGACTCAAGGCAGAGGATTAGCCTAGTGAGCCGCCGCACCAGCCCATTTCCTTAGTTTTTGACTTACACAGCAATTGATACACTAAGCAGAAAATAATTTATTGCAGATAATTCGTTGTTTAGAAATCAGAGGAAAGCAGGAGAAAAACCAAGCACCAGTTTTCCAGCTTTTAGGTCACAGACTACCACTAATGAAGTCCAGAAGTCAAATCTGCACATGCGGATAAGAAATCTGCCAGGAATCCCTGCTTTTAAGCTACCTTCTGCCGTCATCACACTCACTCCACACCTGTGAATCTGTGTTAACAGACTGAGAAATCCAGATGCTACTCTCAGTGCATTTTCAGACCCTTTTGTCCATGTACACTTGTTCAGAAAGTGGGAGAGGGGCCGGCACTGTGGCTTAGTGGATAAAGTCACCGCCTGCATGCCAGCATCCCATATGGGTGCTGGTTCAAGTACCTGCTGCTCCACTTCCGAACCAGCTCTCTGCTATGGCCTGGGGAAGCAGTAGAAGATGGCCCAAGTCCTTGGGCTCCTGCACCCAAGTGGGAAACCCTGAAGAAGCTCCTGGCTCCTGGCTCCTGACTTCTGGCTTCAGCAGATGGAAGGCCTCTCTCTCTCTCTGCCTCTGGCTCTCTGTAAATCTGCCTTTCAAATAAATAAATAATTCTTTTTTTAAAAAAAGTGGGGAAAATGGTTTTCATCCTCCACCAATGCTTGAAACTGTATATACGTGTTTTTCATACTAATTGCCTACATGCTACTTAGAGCCAAACCATCAAAGTGAATCCGGGTAATGAAGATTTTGATTTCCATTCCTCATGATAATGGAAACCAGCTGATGTGATAGAAATTAATGCTTAATGTCAGTAGAGTATATATACGACAGGTTTTAAAGCACCATGCTGGAAGAATATTCACTAAAGTATTTCCTACTTAAAGGAGAGTTTACCAGAAAAAAAGATGGTTTTTCTTCAGATTCTGTGACCTAAATCTAGCATTACCGCATCCTCATCTGTGGAGAAATGGCTGACACAGTATGTCAAAACTATACCTGAATCTTCAGCTTCCCATCATTCTAGGGAATCAAATTCCAAGAAGTAATGAAATTGGCACAGAAATTAGTAGCAACCTCTTCAAAGACTGTGATGGGACAAAGAGAAGACAATATGGCTGAAGGGAGAGCAAGATGATCAAAGAAAGTGTATCATTTGGGGAAACATTGTAGTTTATGATAATAAGATAGCAAAGAAGAAGAATCAAAAAGAGAAAGGAAAGATCCATCTAATGAAGCAGACTTCTAGGAAAGGCTGGAAATAAGAGAAATGCCATTTGGACACAGAGTGTTTAGCTCTGTAAATGAAAAGCCCTTTATGGGCTAATAAAGAGGTGATAGCTCTCCAAGATACTAATTTCATGGCAGGATTATTCCCAGTAACCAAGATATTCAAGATATGGAACCAACAACTGCTCACTGGAGTGTTACATAGAGTAAAATGCAGGAGGAATAAGAGGAGCAGGGAGGAATGAGAAGATAGAGGAGGAAGGGCAGAGAAGGAAGGAGGGGAGAGGAAGGAAAATGAATAGGTTCTTTCATTTGCAACCACATGGATGAGAGCTTGGAAGAGTATTTGCCAAGAGCTGGGTAAAGGAAGCCATGGGAGAAATTACAAAGCCTCGGCCGGCACCATAGCTCACTAGGCTAATCCTCCGCCTGCGGTGCCAGTACTCCGGGTTCTAGTCCCGGTTGGGTCGCCAGATTCTGTCCCGGTTGCTCCTCTTCCAGTCCAGCTCTCTGCTGTGGCCTGGGAATGCAGTGGAGGATGGCCCAAGGGCTTGGGCCCTGTAACCACATGGGAGACCAGGAGAAAGCACCTGGCTCCTGCCATCAGATCGGTGCAGTGCGCTGGCAGTAGCAGTCATTTTGGGCGGTGAACGAACGGAAGGAAAACCTTTCTCTCTGTCTCTCTCACTGTCTAACTCTGCCTGTAAAAAAATAAAAAGAAATTATAATAAATTACATTTCTTCAAGATAAATGAGTTCTGAGAATTTAATATACACCAATGCACAAATAGTTAAGAAAAGTTTTTTTATATTTGGTATAGGTAGAGCATAAACATTCTTATGATACACATACCCATAAAAGTAACTGTAGTAGTTGATAAAGTGGTAACTAGCTTGACTGTGGTGATTATTTCGTAAGAAAAATCAAATGTGTATAGGAACATCAGGTTGTACACTTAACTATATAAAATTATTTTCCATTATATTTCAATGATGTTGAAAGGAAGATATGATAGTTTATAATTTGAGAAAAAAGGACCTGATGTCTCCTATTTTTGCAGTTAATGTTGAGTCTATTTCAGAAAATTAAGAATGCAATTGAGGAAGAGCTAAAACACGCACATTCACAAATATGCACACACCTTCACTCACAAACAAGCTTTTTGCTGTTGTTTTCAATATTAAGAAATGGTTTCTTTTTAAGAATATTTTTTATTTGAAAGTTAGAGATAGAAGGAAAAGCAGGTCTTACATCTGCTAGTTTATAAGCCCATGTTTCACATTCCTTTTCAAAATTTTTATCTTCTCTCTTTTTTAAATTGAAAATACCATTATACTACTAATCTTTTTAAGTATACATACATTGAAGAATGGTTGAGTATTCTCAGTTAATAAGTATATTACCTCATAAAGTTCCAATTTCTGTGATGGAAGCACATTAAATTTATTCAACATGTTTTCCAAAAATGCTCTTAAATGGTCAAATTGATGTACAGTAGATTTCCTGAAATTCATTCTTCCCATCTGTCTCTATGTATACCTGACCAACATGTCCCCCTTCTCTCCTTGCCATTAAACACCCAAGCCTCTGGAAACCATCATTATACCCTTTACTTCTATCAGGTCAACATTTTAGATTCCACAAATGAAGGAGATATCTGTTTCTGGATTGTTTCACTTAACATAATATCTTCAGATCATCCATGTTTTCACAGATGACAGGATTTCATTCTGTCTGGCTGAATAATATTCTGTTGTGTATTTATACATTTCTTCATCTATCATTTGTTGCTGGCTTTTTAAGTTGATTCTCTATCTCATCTATTGTATATATTGCTTTAATGGGAATGTTAGGTGTCTTCAGTCTTCAGTATTATTGCAAACTACAAAACCAGTATACACATAACATAATACTAAACTATCTGAAAAACAAATAAAAAAATCTCATTTACAATAGATGCCAAAAATCATACAAAGGAATGATTTTGACCATGCAGATTAAAGATCTCATCTCAACATGAGACCTTTAAAAGATTGATGAAAGAAATTGAAGAAGACATAAATAAATAGAATGACATCCCATGTACATGGATTGGAAGAATTAATGTTACTAAAATTTTTTACCACCAAAATGATAAACAGTCAATCCATTTCCTATAGAATAGTAAGGATCATTTTCACATAAATAGAAAAAAATTTACAATTTGTATGGAACTAAACTCACACACACAAAAACCTAATAGTCAACACATTCTTGAGAAAATGACAATATTACTTTAAAAATGTACTCATCAAGATCTCCTTTGCATCTACATTAAAATCTATTTTATTAGTCCCTTTCATTTTCTTCTTCATTCTTACCTGTGGATGTATGTTTTCAACATTTTATTTTATAGTGTATCGTCATTTTGAAATGCTATTTTGTTTGATAACATAATACTGTATGTATCCCTTCCAGTCTGTTTCTAATCATTTCAACAGAATTGATGGATGCATAAGTGATAGCTCGTTAGAAAGATAGATAAATAGATATATCAATAATTTATTACTACTTGCTTCTTTTCAATAAGGATTCACATATTTCCATTTCATTTCACTTATTAATTTCTTTTCGTTTGCTGTATGCCTTTCTTTTGTCAGAATTAAACCAGAAGAGCAACTCATCTTGTTACTCTACTGGTTGAAATGAGGTCAAATTATCACCAAGACTGACTCTTTATAACTTTTCACATTTATGCTTGAGGAAACTACGGTTTTACGAGCATGTAAATATCAAAATGTCAACGAATATCATTTATATGCTGTCACTTATTTTTTTATGATTTTATTTCAAAAAAGTTTTACATGTATCCAACAAAGTATGTGACCTTTTTTTTTTTACCATATACACCTCATCCCATCACTCTCATTCTGTTTTTCTTTAATTTTAGCTCCCACAATTCTTAACAATCAAATAATAGAGATAATACATGTGAATTTCCAATTAATTATATCCATCAACTTACTCTCTCAACAACTTAACACATTACTGTTGGTATTTTATTTGTGAGGAAAATGATACTCAATAAGTTTTTAATTTTCCCAGAGTCATACAAAGAATCCAACGATTCTTCCTATTTGACTCCTAGGTTATGGCATCGCCTCTTTTCTGTTATGCAAAGCATAATTTTCTGACTTAAACTTCTATATTGTCTCAATTCCATATTGTTTCTCTAAAACATTGGTGGATACCAATAAATACCCAGAAAGTGATACATATCATGTATACAGATGAATGTAATAGAAGCAGGATGATTATCAGGGAAGGATAGCAGCATTTACACTGGCTAGCATGTACCGAGTGCTTGGTATATTCCAGATACTGTAATAAATGTTCCACATTTCATGATACTTTTGACAAACCTAGTAGTGGATATAATTATTCAAAACTCCATACAATGCTGGAATATCCATGTGACTTACTGAAATCTTGGACTGTGTTTGATAGTATTTTACCATATTATCCTTCTGTTTGCACAAACCCACTGAGTTCAGTGATCCAGGAACTTGAGGATAAAACTGAAGACTATGATTGATGTTGTAAAAGAAGACAATGCTCCTGAGTGCCCTTCTCAGGGAAGTGATGTGATTAGAGTGGTTCTTTGGAAAGATTGCTTTTGCATTTGCAGAACATATGGATTGAAGCTTGGTGGGCAATCCAATCGCAAAAGGAAGCCAAGATTCACTAATGGAATTACAGGGAGAAGTACATAGATCCAGGATATGCAAGTCAGTGGAAACATGAAGGAAGAGATAGATTCATAAGTTACAATGAAGGCATTGAGAAAATAATATAGTGACTATTTTTGATGTACATAAGAGAAGGAGATAGTAATACCAAAGCAGCTAAGCAAATAAAAAGAATTGATGAATTTTAGGCACATCAGATATTATTATTCATTTGGACATGTTTTCTATTTTTCATATCATTTTTAATTACTGAAATATTTAAGTCATAAAGTGTTTCCTAGGGAAACATGTATGCATGTATAAATATATGTATCTGAAAGTATTATATAGGAGTAGTATATATAAATATAAATATGTATGTGTGAGAGAGGTATATATATATATATATATATATATATATATACATTTCCTCAGATAACTTACAGATTAGTAGTTAGAGGGTAGTTTGGAAGCTATGATAATAATGTAAATTAAAATTGCTTAGAAAGAGACTAGAACTGCAAGGACTAAGCATGATTTTTCTTTTAATCAGATAGGAGAAAGAAGAGGCCAACAAAAAATAATATAAATGAAAAACCAGGGTAAGAGTTAGCAAATCTGAACATATACTACATGGATAGAAAAAGACAGCTACTGGCTCATGTAGTGATGATATAACTTTTGTAATAAGAGAAAAAGACTCTTATTCTCTTGTTTCTCCTTCCACACACTACATTAGGATTGCAGTTTGTGTCTACATCTATAGTCAGAGTAAAAACAAGGATCATGTATACATCACACACTCAAATGTGGGTGCCCTTATAAAGTCTTTTCTTCCTCCAAGATATACTACATTCACTTTTTATACATTTATCTAACTAAAGTTATAATTACTGTGATGTTATACTTAAACCAGTAGTCATTACAGAGTCACATGGGCATGGATTGAAGGATTAGCAGTCTTACTAAGGGCAAACCATGTTGGTTTGTGTTTCTCTTTTGTTTTGAATCAGAACTCCCTGTGAAATTTTCAATCAAGCATACAAACAAAAAAGCTTGAATATTTAGATATTAATGTATGAAAAATGAGAATATTTATGTATTATAGTTCAGATACATTCTTTTGAAAATTTAAAATTTGTATATCCAGATGTGATTTTTAAAAGCACTATGAATTTTTTGGATGCATTAGTATTCCAGACATTTATCGCTGAATCTTAGAGTTATAGCATAATGTACTTCATAGGATCTCTAAATAATTTACAGTTACTAATTAAGGCTTATATATACACTGCTATATTTATTTACAGTGCACATATCCAAAAGGCCATAAACTTTCCCTGCTGCCTCTTGCCCACTAACACTTATGTTGCACATTTTAATATAATTTACAGTGATTTTTCTTTCAACTCTAGCAAATAAGGCACATTTGACTTTTGATTGCCATTCATGATTTTTATATGACTAGTCGATGGGCATCAGAATGTAAATTTACATTTATAGAATTTTTATAAATCATGGTATATATATATATGTACATAAATACACAGGCACACAAATATTTCTTTATGTATATATAAATAAGTTCTTTCTGTAAATATCCGTGATAATTTTCTTTTTCACAGTTTAAAATAATTTTAAATGTAATAGGGAAAAGAGAAAGAGATTGAAAGACAAATTCCTTTAGTGTTTAATGTGCTTCTACATAATTTTGTTTCTTAAGTACAAGTTTTGTTAATCACTAAGATTCTTTTTCTATCATTTCTTTTCCTCTCATTCATTTTGCTTTTGAGATAATACTTTCTCAAAAATGTTATGTATATTAGAATCTAAAAGTTCTCATTACAATAGCATATTGAACTTGAAATAATATAAGTAATGGATTGATGTAACACACAAAGGAAATATTTTATAGATATTTTTTCACATCGAGAGATTAACACATCAATTTCTCAACTTAAATTTTACTTTTAGTTAAATAATCTATAAGTGAAATTATAACATACAGCTTGCTGTTTTGTTTAGTTCAAATAGCAGCATTCTCTGTACTTAACACTTTCTATGGTTAGCAATATAATTTTGATGAATAAAAAGAAAATGCATTTCTCATTTTCAACAGAAATTATTACTTATGATAATGATTAAATGAAAATATATTCTTACATTTTAATTATCCTTTTTATCGTTCTTTCTCTGTATCCCATACACACACACACACACACACACACTCAAAGACACACAAAAGCCTGTTTCCGTTGAACTCAAATTATATGTCTCTATTATACAGAAAATGGACCAGTAAACCATCCCTTCAACAAATGAAGTACAATTCTGAATGCTTTGTTGTTTATTTGCTGTGATGATAAATATTGATTTGTGTATACTTTCTGACAATCTGAAGATAAAATTCAAGTGCTTATGCAAGCTTTGCAATAAAAATATTTTAAGCACTCTAGACAGCAATTTTGCTTTATTCCTAATTCTCATAGCACCACCTGTCTCAGTAATGGCTATCCACATAACCTGAGTCATGTTTCCTTGTTTACTCCTTCCTAGATGTACCATCGAGTCCCTATGGAGTGAAGATCATAGAGCTGTCACAGACCACAGCCAAGGTTTCTTTCAACAAACCGGACTCCCACGGAGGTGTGCCTATTCATCACTATCAAGTGGATGTCAAAGAAGTGGCATCAGAAACCTGGAAAATAGTACGCTCCCATGGAGTTCAAAGTGAGTTCACAATGTGGTAATTCGAGATGGCCTTTACTATAACTGTGTAATTAGTTTTTATTTTCCTTTAACTTTTTCTTTTATTTCAACACAAATTAGAAAGTTTTCCATCTTTAGTGAAGCTTGAAGGGTTTAACAGAACCACCAAAGTGCAATTCTTTGGGAATGAATTAACTTTTAAAATTTTGTTGATGAAATGACAATGCTGATATGTTAGGTGCAATGGCTGAATTTTTTAAAATGTGTACTTCTTTTCTATTATCAATAGTTTTCCATTAATAAGTGTTAAAGTCATATTGTAAAATGTGGATATCTTCTATGAGGGAGCTTCAAAATTGTATGTAAAATGTGTAGTAGCAAAATCAATGCATAGATTCAACTTTGCAGCCAAAGAAACTTTGAATACCACTTTTCCACAAAGTTTTTCAAATGTCCTTGTATATGTATTCATGAGCAAAGTATAAAAATTCATCCTCCATGTAAAGTTTATTTCAAAATGAATATATTTTATTGTTTTCTAAAAGCCCAATTTTTTACTGAAAATCATATCATTTTGAATCATAGAGTTGATTGATCCTGAGAAGTTAGAACAATTTTTGGAACTTCTTTTACAAGTAGAGTTTTATTATATGGTGAAAATTGATTTCCTGACTATAAGAAGAAGAAATTAGCGTAGGAAATAATAAAAAAAAAATCGCCAATGTCAGACTCTCTGAGTTAGAATGTACAGATACCTTGAGAGATCTACAAAGGCAGAACAAAATAGTAAGGAATTTAATCCTTCATACTGTCCCTCCTGTGAAGACTATGCCTTAGTATCAAGGCAGATCAGTCAGGGTTCAACAAAAAGCAAGAAAAAAAAAGTGAGGGAAGAACCAATACCAGTGAACATGGAGGAAGTAGAAATTAAGCAATTCTTGTCCCATCAGTGTTAACATCTGATTGCTCAACTGAGAGTAACTACATTTGTTTGTTTTAAAAAGCCAGTCATCAACCACTGAACACACACTACAAATAAAATCTCCAAACAGGTGAGCTCTTATTATTTCTTTTAATGATGAAACATTATTTTGGATAATGTTCTTTGTGGATATGTAATATATTTAAAAGATAGCATACAAAGTGAATAAATGAGTGGTATCAACTACTGAATTAAAACTATTATTAACTTGGATACAGGAAGATCTTGTTTTGCTTAATGATAAAAAACAAGGGAGGATAATAGGTGATTGGGATTGATTGTAGAATTCTGTAAATCAATACAAAATAGAAACCGGATTGCTTCTTACACTACTGAACACTCAAGACAAGTACAACCATGAATAAAATATTGTTAAGTCTAGATATGCCATAACAGTATACACCATCCTAACCCTGTCACCCAGAAGAGGATATTAGATTCTCCCGAGACTTCTTAAAAAGTTCTAAGAAGATGGAGGATTTATAATCATCTCAGTGGGGCTCCTATGATTAAGTTAAAAAACCTAACTCGGTACTCCTTGTATCCATCTGTCATAGCAGATTGTTATGCCTTAAAGACTGACATATAGTACACATTTGAGAATTTACAAGAAATCACTGACTCAGAAATTAGGATATTCAGCATCCATATGATAATCACATTTTTTACTTGTTTGTATATGTCATGGAACAAAATGTGAGTCTGAAACTTCTTCCGTGAGCCTAGAATATCAGCATGGGAAGTTTCATGAATGGCCTCAGGCTGGGACGTCTTCATCTCACCAAGGAAACTAAAGACTCAGAAGTCCCATGGCTGGGGGTTTCCTCTACAGAGGAAGATGTCTGTATCAATATTTTTTTTTCCTCATTTACTTGCCTGTCTCTTTTTTAAATAACAAGTTTCTCCAGTGAGGTAATAGTCATGTAGCCAACCCATGCCTAATGTCAATGCAGTATAATATAATCCAGCAACTACTCTAAGCCATTCTTCCAAATTAATCTAAATGTATGCTAATCTTTTTTTTTTTTTTTTTTTTTTTGGAAAGGCAGAGTTAGACAGTGAGAGAGAGACAGAGAGAAAGGTCTTCCTTCCATTGGTTCACCCCCCCAAATGGCCACTATGGCTGGAACTACGCCAATCTGAAGCCAGGAGCCAGGTGTTTCCTCCTGGTCTTCCATGGGGTGCAGGGCCCAAGCACTTGGGCCACCCTCCACTGCCTTCCCGGGCTACAGCAGAGAGCTGGACTGGAAGAGGAGCAACCAGGACAGAATCCAGTGCCCCAACCGGGACTAGAACCCGGGGTGCCGGCGCCACAGGCGGAGAATTATATGCTAATCTTTTTAAAAGTCCAGTAGAGTCCTGCACAGCGTATAATTTATAGTATCTTGTATAGCAATCATATTTTCTCTGCCCCCCATTACAGCTGGACCTTATCTTGGGGAACTTAGAGGTGGTATGAACTAAATCTCCTCCTGAGAAGAAAGGAGTCAAAATTTCTTTTAAAAATCTTTATTTAAGAGGCCGGTGCTGTGGTATATCGGGCTAAGCCTCTGCCTGCTTGTCAGCATCCCATATGGATGCCAGTTCTAGTCTTGGCTGCTCCTCTTCTGATCCAGCTCCCTGATATGGCCTGGGAAGTCAATAGGAGATTGCCAAGTGCTTGGGCCCCTGCACCACTTGCAACCCAAAAGAAACTCCTGGCTCCTGGTATCCAATTGGGCCAGCTCTGGCCATTGGAACCATTTGGGGGTGAACCAGCAGATGGAAGATCTTTCTCCCTGTCTCTCTTCTCTCTGTAACTCTACCTATCAAATAAATAAAATCTTTAAAAATTATTTATTCAAAAACCAGAGTGACACAGAGAGAAGGGAAGAGAGGTGAGCGAGAGAGAGCTGCTGTATCACCTCCTAACTTGTCACAACAGTCAGGACTGGGCCAGGATGAATCCAAGAGCCAGGAACTCCATCATGCTCTCCCACATAAGCGGCAAGGGCCCAAGTACTCGGGCCGTCCTTTGCTTCCTTCCGAAACACATTAGCAAGAAATTGAATCAAAAGTGGAACAGCTGGGACTGGAACTGGCACTGGGATGTGAGACGCCAACATTGCAAGTGATGACTTAACCCACTGTACCTATTGCTGCCTCTTATTTTTCTGATGTCGTACTTCTCTTTAATCTGCTCCTGTCATCTGTGCTCTCTGTGTGACTGGCATCTAAATAGCTAATTCTGGGTGATGCAGCAAGGAAACGCAAATACATTAGAAATCTTCTGGAGAGAGTTTCTGCAGATAGGATTCTGCTGTGCCTAACCTTAAGATGTCTCCTCGCCCTGTCTTCAGCAGGTTTTATGTGAGACTGTTGTCCGCCAACTTTATTCCATATCCACTTGACTCAGGGAGAAGATCCACAGCCTTACTAAGCTAAAATGTTTGGAGCTACATAGCTTCATAGCTGGCATTTTCTTTAGTTCCCCCCACACACTCCAAAGAGACACAGAAGGTAATTGAATCTTATGCAAAAAGAAAAGCCCAAATGGAGATGGAAATGCCAGAACCCATGCCTCCTGCATCAGTTGTGAGAAAAACAGTCTGTGGATTCTTTCTGTTATTTGACCACTTTCACTAACCAGGAACAGATCAGACAACATTGAATCCTCTCCAAAGGAGAAGGCTCATTATTGCAGTGGCAGGATTTTCTTCTCCTATGTGCTTTGTTGCTCTTTGATAGTTCTGTGTTTGACATTTTTTACCTCACGAATTGTCTCAGATGAAAATTCTAACACAAGAACATGTCCATTCCATTTTCCATATAGTTTTCTCCTGGGATGATGCTATTCTATTTGAGATTCAGTGGACTTTTGTAATTAGATTTATTTAATGCTGACTTTAGATTTTATATCTCAAATGATAATGTAATCTCATTTTATATTTAAGCTCATATTTTTAAGAAAACCAAGTTACTAAGGGCCCTTAATACAGTTTCCATATTCATAACATACATGAATCTGAATACATAACAAAAAAGAAAAAAATAAATGCAATATCCAGTTGGAGAGACAAGCTGAGTAACTCTATTGGGATCACTGCTGATATTCTAGGATACATGTCTGATATTTACTCTTTGTTTCCTAGAAAAGATATATTTATGAAGCAATGCAGTGAAGTTATTCATCAGAATAACAAATGATTTATGCTTTTAAAAAATGTGGTGTGGGCCAGCGCCGTGGCTCCCATGGTTAATCCTCCACCTGTGGCGCCGGCATCCCATACGAGCGCCAGGTTCTAGTCCCGGTTGCTCCTCTTCCAGTCCAGCTCTCTGCTGTGGCCCAGGAGTGCAGTGGAGGAATGGCCCAAGTGCTTGGGCCCTGCACCCACATGGGAGATAAGGAGGAAGCACCTGGCTCCTGGCTTCGGATCGGCATAGCTCCGGCTGTGGCAGGCATTTGGGGGGTGAACCAATGGAAGGAAGACCTTTCTCTCTGTCTCTCTCTCACTGTCTAACTCTGTCAAATTAAAAAAATATAGTGTGATATAAATGACCATGGTTGTTTTATTGTAAATTAATAATAAAGATTTGATTGTTGGAGTGAATAACAAAGTTTTCACTTAGGCTTCCTACCATCAGGATACATATTGTCTTACTTTCACTATGGTTTCATTGAATCACTGTATCCTTTAAAGTGATATTTCAACAACCTGAATCACATACTTCCCATCAGACAGGCTTAGATCTTTTCAACACTGCCCAGAATTACTCTTTTATCTTGAGTTACCTATAATAAGCTTTCACAATCACTGCTTCTTGGAAGTGTTCTCAAACTCAAATTCTCTCTTTTCCTAGAATGTGTGATTGGCAAGCAATAATACCCTCTTTCTTAATTATGTTGCAGTGTATATATTTAGAAAGGCAAAATCATATCTCATCATGTTTATTATAATTTTCACATATATCTTATCTCCTAGTTTATAAGCTCTATAAATTGACCTAATATCCTTGGTCATCTCAGTATTTCAAATGCTGCAAGCCTATTAGAGTAGATGGAATTTTGAAATGTGGTAGAGGTACGGAAATAGAAACAAAAGATTATTTTTAGCACCTTCTGTTTTGCTCTTTATTAAGTGAATCCATTGTACAGCTCTTTTTAATAAAAATGTTTCCACAGAGTAACTTTCAAATGGAAACAGATTCAGTGTATTTTTTATGGATCAAAACTTTTGAAAAGTGTGAGGAGAAAGCATAATTGGGCAAATGGAATAGTAAGAATGAAATGCAGGTTGCACGAATCTTCAGCCAACTAGATGAGGCCCTCTAAAGAATGGTGTCCATCTTGAATGGACAACCTCATGGATGATACATTGTTAGTTAGCTGGACATTGTAATTTAGTTGATCAATAGTCAGGTGATGATGGTGGCTTAGGTTACATAGCCACATGGTCTGATCATGATCCTTGCACATTCATTCATTCTTTATGGAGACTCAATACCATGCCACCAGATTTGTCATTGCTGTTATTGTTGTTATTCATGTAATTTTTAAAAGTACATAATTCCATATGGCACAGCATTACCTTAATTAAGAAACTAAAGGACATTTTGTAATTCTCCCATTGGGCTTGCTACTAATTCCACATAACATTTCTTCCCTTTTTTTTTTTTTTTTGACAGGCAGAGTGGACAGTGAGAGAGAGAGACAGAGAGAAAGGTCTTCCTTTTTGCCGTTGGTTCACCCTCCAATGGCCGCCGCGGTGGGTGCACCACACTGATCTGAAGCCAGGAGCCAGGTGCTTCTCCTGGTCTCCCATGCGGGTGCAGGGCCCAAGTACTTGGGCCATCCTCCACTGCACTCCCGGGCCACAGCAGAGAGCTGGCCTGGAAGAGGGGCAACTGGGACAGAATCCGACGCCTCAACCGGGGCTAGAGTGTGTGCTGGCTCTGCAAGGTGGAGGATTAGCCTAGTGAGCCGCGGCGCTGGCCCTTCCCATTTTTAATATATAGAATAATAATAGTTTCACAAGACAAGTCATATGGTCCAAGCGACAGGGCTTCTTCACCAACTGCCTGTATTATTTATCAGAATCTTTCTTGGTGCTATCACAGTTCAAATTTGGTATGACAGACTTTTGTGCCACTTAGTAAATTGGTTATTGTTTTTTTTTCAGTACCTCGCAGAAGTCTCAAAACTCAAACTCACTAGCATATATTTTGTCACTTTTTTGCTTCATCAGGAACTCCTGGTATCTTATGCTTCCAGGATCTATTGTTCCATGCATAATTATCCATTTGTATACCCCAAGATGCAACTAAGGCAGTAAAGTGCTCTGTATAGGAAGATGAGACCAACTAGATTAGGCAAAAGGGAAGCTTGAATGAGACTTCTGTCAAGTGAGCTGGACCCTGCTTTCCTCCCTGTTTGTTCACATGCCAGCCTTCATAAGAATTACAGACTAGGATGAGATAGTTCTTTGCACCTAAGCAGATAATAACTCTTTGCTGACTGTAAACCCTCAAGCTTTAGATTAGAAGGAGCTGCATTTAAATTTATCTTCTACCACAATATGTATTTAAAATTACAAAGGGTTATAAGTGAAAATTTTAAAACTGATCTGAGTTCATGGATTGTAAAATCTCATAGAAATTCATGTTATGAGATTCTAGAATGCATGGGTCTAGCTATGACTGGGTGCCTATATATACCACATAATTTATCTCTTTACTTATTTAGCATGATTATTTAACTTTTTATATTGCAAAGGTTTCTTCTTATTAAATAAATCATCAGTACACATTTAAACATTCCATTTTTTTCTTGAGTATAGTCCAAATTATCTGTTAGCTGCCCTTAAAACCAAAATTGGCATATATTAATAAGTGAGAAAATTAGTATAAGGAGATTTACATTTTGAGAAATTGTTTTCTTTTTAAAGAAAGCAATAGCTAGCTAATGAGCTAACAATTCTTTAGGTCAGAAGTTCAGGGTCAGGGCCTGCACTGTGGCTCACTTGGTTAATCCTCCGCCTGCGGCGCTGGCATCCCATATGGGCGCCGGATCTGGTCCTGATTGTTCCTCTTCCAGTCCAGCTCTCTGCTGTGGCCCGGGAAGGCAGTGGAGGATGGCTCAAGTGCTTGGGCCCTGCACCTGCATGGGAGACCAGGAAGAAGCACCTGGCTCCTGGCTTCAGATGGGCACAGCGCCGGCTGTAGTGGTCATTTGGGGAGTGAACCAATGGAAGGAAGACCTTTCTCTCTGTCTCTCTCTCTCACTGTAACTCTACCTGTCAAATAAAAATAAATAAATAAATAAATAAATAAATAAGAAAGAAGTTCAGGTTCAGTGTGACTAGCTTTCTTCTCAGTTTATAAGGCAACAGTCAAAGTGTTAATCTTTGGAGTCTCTGTGGAAGAATGATCTTCCAGTGTTTGTTCAAATTCAGTTTCTTGTAGCTATAAAACCAGGGTTCATGTAGACTTTTTAGGGTGACTTCACCCTTAGAGTCAATTCATACTCCCTGAAAGTGAAATAAATCTCAAAATGTGCTAATTCGGATATCTTCTAGCCTTACTGTTAATGTTACATATAATAATTTTGTGGTTTCTTGCAATCTATTCAGATAAGAATTCTGAATACTGGCTAAAGTAGACTAGACAGCATTAAAAGATTTTAAGCATTTCATTCAGTGAAAGAAGTGCGTAGGAAAGTGAAGGATTTAAAAGAAGTTTAGAAGCAGACACTATTCTTGTCCATATGATCCCTTTGGTTCTTAGTCCCATCATTATGATCAATTGTGAACAGAAATTGATCACTGAGACCAGTGAGATGGCATTGGTACATGCCACCCTGATGGGATTGAATTGGAATCCCCTGGTATGTTTCCAACTCTACTGTTTGAGGCAAGTCAGCCTGAGCATGTCCCAAATTGCACATCTCTTCCCTCTCTTATTCCCACTCTTATATTTAACCGTGATCACTTTTCAGTTAAGTTTCAGCACTTAAGAATAATTGTGTATTGATTACAGTATTCAACCAAAAGTGAGAATGATCCAACATGGGAGGTGAGATGCACAGCAGACCCATAGAATGGCAGATGTCCTAAACAGCACTCTGGCCTCAGAATCAGCCCTTAAGGCATGCGGATCTGGCTGAAAAGCCCATGAGAGTATTTCGGGCATGGAAAGCCAAGACACTCTGCGGGGAAAAATAAATAAATAAATAAAAAACCTAAATGAAAGATCTCCGCAAGTGAGATCCCAGTGGAAAGAACGGGTCATCAAAGAAGGAGGTACCTTTCTTTGAAGGGAGGCGAGAACTTCCACTTTGACCATGGCCTTGTCTAAATATGATCAGAGTCAGTGAACTCAGGGGGCTTCCATAGCCTTGGCAGCTCATGACAAGAGCCTAGGGTGATCACTGATGCCATAAACAAGAGTGTCAATTTGTTAAGTCAACAACAGGAGTCACTGTGCACTTACTCCTCATGTAGGATCTCTGTCCTTAGTGTGCTGTACATTGTGATTTAATGCTATAACTAGTACTCAAACAGTATTTTTCACTTTATGTTTCTGTGTTAAACTGATCTTCTGTATATAAAGAGAATCAAAAATGAATCATGATGTGAATGGAAGGGGAGAGGGAGTGGGAAAGGGGAGGGTTGCGGGTGGGAGGGACATTATGGGGGGCAAGCCATTGTAATCCATAAGCTGTACTTTGGAAATTTATATTCATTAAATAAAAGTTAAAAAAAAAGAAGTCTAGAAGCAAAGTTGGGTTCATACCAGGCAGAGAGTAGGCCAGGAGCCACGTGGAGCGAGCATGCAGGCAGGGAAGCAGAAGCAGACAGCCAGAAGGCTGAGCGCCCACAGGCATGGAACGGGAGGGCCCACCACACTCCAGGCCATTTATTCACTACCAAAGGGGAGTGCTTACATAGTCTGATGGGCAGGTGGGCAGTCAGGTGAGATCAGATAGGGGCATGAGATCACAAAAGGGGACAGGATGAAGATGTGGTCTCCAGCTTACATATTTAATAAATTTGTTTTTTGAGTTTATTTTTTTTTAGATTTTAGATTTTATTTATTTGAGAGTTAAAGTTACAGACATTGAGAAGGAGAGACAAAGAGAAAGGTCTTCCATCCACTGGTTCACTCCCTAAATGGCCACAGATGCAGGGGCTGGATTGATCCGAAGCCAGCAGCCCGGAGCTTCTTCCAGGTCTCCCACCTGGGTGGAGGGTCCAAGCGCTTGGGCCTTCTTTTGCTTTTCCAGGCCATAGCAGAGAACTGAATTGGAAAAGCAGCAGCCTTTGGGATGCTGGCACTGCAGATGGAGGATTAACCTCCTGCACCACAGCACTGGCCACAGATCTAATCAGTTTGATTCTGTATACCTGACTCTATCATTCCCTCCTCAGGGATTGCACACCTTAATCTTAAAGGATGTTGAAGGGCATAGAATCATCATATTTTCTATGGCTGCTTCCTGCTTATTAGGGGTGTAGTGCAGAGTCTCTGCCTATCTCATCTAACAAATTTGTTTTATGAGCTGGAGAATTTTCAGTCATCACCAATGGCTATGTCCCCTATATGGTCAGTTATTCTTAGAAGTCATTGAGTTCTGAAACATATAAGTTTGTTAATTAGCATGAGCAAAACTGGAACAAAACCAAATTTAAATGGAGTGCCCCATAAAATGGAAAGAACTTACGGACTCCCAGATAATGGGTGGTGATAGGCTACCCTTATGCAGATTATAAACCCATTTAGCTTGAGCATGAAGAATTAAAATAGAAGACCCATTAGGAGTTTTATTGTCAATAACAGCTCCTGGAAAGAATTAAAATAAGAGGCAGATGTGGCATTTTTGCCTTAAGCAAAAGCTTTATTTATCTTTTTGCTTTTGAAGAGGTACTTAAGGTCTCGAATGGCTTATGGAATGCTCAGCTGTGTCTTTTGAGTTCACCTGTGAAGAGTCAAGCTGTAGAAGCTTAATCCCAATTTTACTGAGTTAGTCATGCTCAGTAGCACCTGTTAGGGTCCTGTTCATTTAGGCTGCAGCCGATCTGAAGAGGATCTTTCTATGAATGGCTTGCTCAGTAATTCCTAATGTTGTAGCTTCTGTTAAAAGTTTTTTTTTTTTTTTTTTTTTTTTTTTAATTCTTTGGAACACCTTTTGTAGCTCCCCTGTCCAGCACCGTGTGGCTGTATCAGGGCCTTTTAAAGCTCATGCAAAGGTTTATAATCCAAATCCTGGAATCTGTGTACCATAGAATCCTGTCATCAGTGGTTCTCAATGTTGGAGTTTCTGTTAAAAAGCTCCTTAATTCTTTGGAGCAACTTTTGTAGCTACCCTTTCCAGTACAGTGTGTCTGTGTCAGGGCCTTTTAAATCTCATACAATGGCTTGGAAACCAAATCCTGGAATCCAAATTCCACTAAATCCTGCCATTTCCAGAAATGTCCTTAGCTGCTTTTAGTCTGTGGTGACCCTATACGTAGAATAGCTTCCTTTCTCTTGACTGAAAGAGCATGCATTCCTAGGGTTAGAATGTATCCCAGGTAATCTACCTCTGGTTTAGAAACCTGAACTTTTGTTTGGGAAATTGTGTATCCTCACTTCCCCAGATTCTGGGTTTAGTGGAATGCAGAAGAAATTACTCCTTAGGCAAATGTTTAGCACACAACAATATGCATTGAAACAACAGTCTCATTAATAGTCCTGAGGCCTTTAACTCTGTACTCTGTATTTGACCTTAAAACACACAAGATAGGAATATCACAGGGATATATGGATCTAAGAGTACATGTTTAAGACACTTAATTAACTTTAAAGAAGCAACTATGAATGCAGGCAATGGGTTTTGACACTTAGGCATAACTAGAACTTATGACACATAATAATATAACATACTAGAATGAAGTAAATCTTTGGGAACAAGTTTTACCATTAATTCTAATACTGTAGCTCCTTGAAGACAGAGATCTTGCATGGGAAGTTAGTACACAGTGACTCCTGTTGTTAGTTTAACAATTAACGCTCTTATACATGATGTCAGTGATCACCTGAGGTTCTTTTAAAGATTTATTTTATTTATTTGAAAGACAGAGTTACAGAGAGAGGTAGAGACAGAGAGAGAAGTCTTCCATCTGCTGGTTCACTCCCCAGATGGCCACAATGGTCGGAGCTGCGCCAATCCGAAGCCAGGAGCCAGGAGCCTCCTCTGGGTCTCCCATGTGGGTGCAGGGGCCCAAAGACTTAGGCCATCTTCCACTGCTATCCCAGGCCATAGCAGAGAGCTGGATTGGAAGAGGAGCAGCCAGGACTAGAAACGGGGCCCATATGGGATGCCGGCACTTCAGGCCCACTGTGCCACTGCTCTGGCCCCACATCCGAGGTTCCTGACATGAGCTGTCTAGGCTATGGATGTCTTTTGAGTCCGCAAACTCCATCAGGATTTAGACAGAGCCGTAAGCAAAGTGGAAGTTCTATCCTCCCTTTAGAGAAAAGTATATCCTTTGATGACTACCTCTTTCCACTGAGTTTCACCCAGGGAGTTCCTCCATGTAGGGACAATTTTTGCATGAGTATCCTGGCTTTCCATGCCTGAAATACTCTCATGGGCTTCTTAGCCAGAGCAGGATGCCTTATGGGCTGACTATGAGGTCATTGAGTGTTACTTAAAGTGTCTGCCATTCTAGAATCTGCTGTATGGACTGCTTCCCATGTTGGAGCATTTACTCTTCTTTGATCCTTTCCATTATTATTACTAAACACTTAATCCTATTGATATGATCACTTTAACCCTTAGTCCCATCTATGTGATCACTTTTACACTTGAGATGTTCCTTTTTCCATCTAGCTCAAGGGGATTTAGGATCCCAGGGCAAGTTTTTAAATGTACCCTTTGAAGTAAGTCTGTAGGAATGTGTATAGAATTATAAAGTTTTAAAAGTTCGTTTGTAGGACCTGAGAAGATAAAACAAACACAGCTCTTCGGGAGCTTTATTACCCTTAAGCAGTTAACATGGATACACTGAGTTAGTTATAATTCCTTAAGCATGTGACTTGGATGCATTGCATTAGTTACAATTCTGACACCTTATTGTCTCTATTTGTGTACCAAATGGGGCCATTATTTTACCAAGCCCAGTGAGGGTGTTTTAATTTTTTTTTATTATTGTTTTTTAAATGCCACTTAGTAAAGCAAAACGAATACTTAAAATAAAAAAATTAAAATAATAAAGACCAGTGTTAAAGCTGTCAGTGTAAGCCAAAGCAAGAAAAACAAGTGTGAGAGCTGCCAATTTAAGCTAAAACAATGAAGAACAGCATGGAGGACAAAATAATACCTAGAGTTAAAAAATAATAAAAAAGTTACTCTATTTTGTCAGGCATGTGGCAGGCCATGAAGACTGCCATTTTGGGATTGAGTCTGTTGCCCATCTTCTTGTAAGGGCAGAAATTCCCATGGGGGCTTCCATCTTGGAATGGAAGTCCCACCCTCTGCAGCAGGAAGTGGAGCCTCCATCATGTATAATGCTATCAGGTTACTTGGCAACCAAACCGGTTCCCCAGCTCAAAATTAACAATTGAAAGCATGTTTGAAAACCCTGAGGCAAAACAGAATTTTGGGTACCATTTAAAAAAAAAAAACCTTCCTAAAATTCTAACATTAGAAAATATGTAAATTGTCTTTAAAACATATTACAAACAACTTGGAAACTTTAATATATATCAGTAAGCTCTCACAAACTCAAAAACTAACCCTCTGTGAAAATCCTTCTCATCTCTCTGCCAGAATTCCATTAGCACTAACAGCACATTTTCCTGAAATAATCAAAGCGAGGAACAGTGAAAGGAAACCAATCCGTGCATTTTCTGAAAACCACAAGTGCCAAAACTCAGAGGAAAACTGCCTATGCACTGTCATTTGTGAAAGGGATTAAACTGTCTGTCATTTTGGATGAAAACACTGGCCAGAGCTGTGGGTGTGGCTTCTTAGGCAGCTGAGGCAGGGCGGGGCTAGTAGAGCCATGGACAATGGCTGCTGGAACTGAGCATGGGCCCTGCGCAGGAATCAAAAACAGGCTGTGCAGCCGGCCCAAGTCCCTGCAGAGTTTTGCACCAGCAAGAGACCAGTGCCTGTCCTGAAGGGGCTGGCAATGGCTGGCAGAGCAGACAGCTATGGCAAAGTTGGGCTGGAGCGTGTGCAAGTGCCAGCGCATTTCCCCAGCTGCAACTCTCTTGGCTTGTGTTTGAGGAGTGGCCCAGTTCCCATAGAAACTGGAGGAGTCTTGTGTACATCCTGTGCACCTGTTGCGGTGGCCGGAGGGATTGGCAGCTTCCAGTCCCATCTCCTCTCTCTTGGCTCCTGCTCCTCCCCCAGCAATGCACACACCTTGGCAGCTGGTGGGGCTGGAGCAAGGCGGGTGGCAAGAAAGTGCAAATTCTTGAGGAGCAGGAACCCTCCAAAGTTGGGTGTGCACAGTGAGCACATGCTCCCTAATCTAAGGGAAAGCCATGAGTGCAGATCAGTGAGGGAGTGAACTGTGGAAAGATGAGCAAAGTTAGAAGCCATGGGAAGCCGGTTCTTAGGTTCTTGCCATGTTGCCCCTTTTTTTTTCCTTTTAAACCATTCAAACAAATATAAATAAATATTGGGGAGTCCCTACATTATTAAGGGTCCCATCTGGGTCACCATTATAATATTGTCCAGCCTTATTAATAATTTCAATATTAATAACCTTGTGTGTTCTTGCCATCTGTTCAAAGAAGAGTTCTGAATATTGGCTCAAAATAGATCAGACGACATGATAAGTTTTTAGGCGTTTGATTCAGTGTTAGAAATGCACAGGAAAGTGAGGGCTTTAACTAGGGGAGAAGGAAATCTTGAAGCTAAGTTGGGTCCATACCTGGCAGAGAGCAGGCCAGGTGCCACATCGAGCAAGCATGCAAGCAGGAAAGCAGAGGCAGAGTGGAGGCCAATAGGCCATGCGCTCCGAAGGCACAGGGCAACAAAGGGAAAAGTCCTTCGTTGTTTCTTTGAAAGTGATGGTGTTATTACAGTCCCAAGGTAAGGCCACTTTGGGAGTGTTGAGGATGATACAGGTGGTGGTACCTATAACGTGGGATGGAGCATAGTATAAAGTATAGGCTGAGTATCTGCATTCATGTTAAGTGATGTTTGGGAAGGAGGGCTGCATTGAGAAAAGCTTTAATGTGAGAAGCATTAACTCAGGAGTGCCCTTCTAAATGAGAAAGCCACGTTCTCTCCAGATTAAGATATTAGAACAAAGAATATTATATTTGGAGTCAGTGTGGATGTTTGCCTGTTTATCTTTGGCTAGTGTGAGAGCTTGGGAGAGTGCAATAAGCTCTGCCTGTTGGAAAGTAGTTTGGGGTGGCAAGAGTTGCACCTCTAATAGAGTGTGTTTAGAATGATTAGAGATGCTTCCTTGTATGATTGCATATCCTGACACATAGGGTGGTGTCTTTTGGGAACTACCATTGATGAACCGGTGGAGATGGATGTGGAGGGTCTTGGAGAGGCTCATCTCTGATATGAGCAAAGGGGTTGAAGGTGAGATTTAAGACCTTGCTGCAATTATGTGTTATAATTTGTGAATCTTGGGTAGGGAGGAGGAGGAGTGCTGCAGGGTTTAGAATGGGGCATGGTGAGAAGAATAAGGTAGGGTCTACCAGGATTTGAACCCTGGAAGGTGGAAGGGAAAGAAATGCCTGATGGCTCAGCAGGTTTTGGTGGTGGTGAGGTGAATGAATATCTAGGAGTGAGAAAGGAGACAGCTTGGAGACTTCTGGCACTGGTAGGGCCATAGCTGCAAGGGCTAAGAGACAGGGAGGCTACCCTCTAGAGATCAGATCCAGCTGTTTGGATGGGTAGGCCTCAGGAACCCAGGTATCACCTCCCCTCTGTCACAGAAGGCCGAGAACCTGCCCTTGATTGGTGTGGACAAAGAGAAAGAAGGACTTGGAATTGTCAGGGAGATAGAGAGTGGAAGCATGGGTCAGGGCCTGCAGTAGTTTTGTGATTAGGGTTGTGAGGGAAGAGGGAGTGGGGAGGGGCTCATCTAGAGGCCCTTTAGTGCCCTCATAAAGCATTTGTGAAATAAAGGAGAAGTTAAGGATCCATATGAGAAAGAAACTGAGTAAGCCCAGGAGGGAGAGGAGCTCTCTCTTAGTTTAAAGTAGTGGATGCTGCAGGAGCTGGGAGATACCTTCATGGGTTATAGACCAGGCTTGGTGTGAGATATGGAGACACAGATGTGTGATGACACTAAAGGCTATTAGGGCTTTATTGGGGGAGAACCTATATCCTCATGTGGCTAGGGCATTTAGGAGGGTGGCAGAGCCTTGTAAGCAAACTTCTCTGGAGGGACTGCCAAGAAGGGGGTCATCCATATGTGGCAGGAGGTGGTCAGCAGTGAGGTCTATAGTGAGGAGATTCATTGCTGAGGCCCCGGGGGAGGATGGTCCAGGTTAGCTGCTGGGACCGTTGAGAATCAGGGTCTTTCCATGTGGAGGCAAAGATTCGGGGTCAAGGGGGATTGAGAAGGCATCCTGGAGGTCTAAGACTTGAAATGGGTCACACTGGAAGAGATAGAGGATAGGAATATATAGGGGTTAGGATTGATGGGGACGGGTAGAGGCAATGGCTTCATTTATTTTGCACAAGTCTTGAATGAAACAGTAAGACCCATTGGACTTTTTGATGCCAAGACAGGGGTGTTGTGTGGGGAGTATACAAAATAAAGGGAGGCCTGAAGAAGATGGTTAATTATGGGCTTAAGACATGGCAGTTGTTAGGGTTTAGAGGGTATTGTTCTTGTGAGATGGAAGCATGTTTTTTTTTTTTTTTGTTATCCAGAAAAGAGAGTGATGTTGGATGATGCGAGGGTTGCTAATGTCCCAAACTAAAGGAACAACAGGGGGCATGTCATCAGGCAGAGGAGAGGGGGAGATGGAGATCTGGGGGCTGTTAGAGGGGTGGAGTTGGAGACAAAAGATCGAGGTGACATCGAATGGTGGTGTGATGAATGAGGCATTTAGTTTAGAGAGCTCTCTGCCCATTAGGGGCATGAAGGATTGTGGCATCACAAGGAAGGCGTGGGTGAGTCAGGGAGCCAAAGGAGCAGGGAAGGAGTGGAGTGACACTTGTTTTGATGGGGATGCCCGAGATTCCTTTAATGGGGATGTCAGAGTGACTTTACCTGCTATGCCACAAACTGGCCCCCATATAAGCAGTTTTAAGAGCACAATGATAATTTCCACCTTACTGTCCCTCCCTCCCTCACACCCAGCCTCCCTCCTCCTCCCTTTTTATCTTACTAAACTGCCATTTCTTTGAAAATATGTTTACTTTTTCTCTTTGGTTGCTTTTTATGTCTACTTCAAGGAATTTGAAGTTTACTTATATGTCTTACTGTGAATTTCTGTCATTTATATCACATGGGATTTAGTTTGACTTCTGAATCTGAAGAAACATGTTTTCATCAATTACTGGAAAATATTGTATCATAACTTTCTTGAATATTATACTCTTCCTCTTTCTTACTGTTCTTTTATTCTGAAATCCAAGTTAAGAATGTGTATGAGAAGCTAAAATAACATATATCTTTATATTTTTTATTGTTTCATTCTTTTCGATCTTTGTTCTGAGTTAATGGTAATATCTTCAGTTCTATCTTCCATATCACTAATTCTATATTCAGATATGCTCAATCTGTTACTTAACTTTTCCATTAAGTTTTTACTTTAATGATCACATATTGAATTTATGTAAGTTTTACTTAGTTGTTTTCCAAGTTAGCTTGACATTTCAAAATTTTGTCCTTTTTAATGTTTTTTAATCTTTTATGCATACTTATTCTATATTTTAATTTTGAAAATCATAGTTTATGAAATTGATGCTCAAAAATTCAGCAGAATCTACTTAAGCTGACCTATTTGCTAGTGTATTTTATGACTTCTATATTGTGGTCACATATTTTGCGTATTTTCTTTACTTGGAGTAATGCAGTACATGAGTTTCAGGTGCATCACTCTACAAAAGATATTTCTTTGCATCTGCTATTTGGGAACCCAAGAACATTCTAAATTAATTTGTCCTTTTATGTTGGTAAGAAAGTTTCCTTCCTTCCTTCCTTCCTTCCTTCCTTCCTTCCTTCCTTCCTTCCTTCCTTCCTTCTTTCCTTCCTTCCTTCCTTCCTTCCTTCCTTCCTTCCTTCCTTCCTTCCTTCTTTCCTTCCTTCCTTCCTTCCTTCCTTCCTTCCTTCCTTCCTTCCTCTCTTCCTTGCTTCCTTCCTTCTTTCCTCTTTCTTCATTTCTTTCTTTCTTCCTTCCTTCCTCCCTTACTCCCCTTTCCTTTCTTCCCTCCCTCTCTCTTTCTTTCTCCCTTCCATTGAGAGGTAAGAAGTGGAGCATGTAAATGGGGTGAAGACAGAGAGGGAGAGAGGGAGAGACAAGGGGGACACACAGAAAAGTATTACATCCACATATCCAAATAGAAATACGCCCAACAGCCAATATTATGCCATGGTGACACCAAAAGACAGGAACTCAATTTATGACAGAACTGCTTGAGCCATCACCTGAGCCTCTCAGGATGTGTGTATATGTTTGTGTGTGTATGTGGTATGTGTGTGTGTGTGTGATTGCAAGAGACTGCAATCAGAACAGAACTGGGGCTCAAACCCAGATACTCCAATATACAGTATAGGAATACCAAATGGCACCTTAACCATTGTGTCTAACTCCTGCCCCTGATTTCTTGACTTGGAATTTTCTCATCCATGAAAGAACATCTGCTGATTCACTTCCCAGATGGCCACAATGGTCAGGGCTGGGCCAGGCTGAAGCCAGTATCCTAGAACTGTATCCGGGTATCCAGTATGAATGGCCATCTTCTGCTGCTTTCTCAGGCACGTTAGGAAGGAATGGACTAGACATGGAGCAGCGGGGACTGGAACTCATACTCATATGGGATGCTGGCATTTCAGCCAGCAGCTTACCATGCTAAGCCATATCACAGCCCGTGTGTTTGTTATTTTTCAAAGAAGTATTTATCCAGCCTCTTATCAAACTAGATTCAAGGCCTTTGTCATAAAAGGTTTCGTTACCAGCAGTCAAGTGTGTGTGTGTGTTTTCTATCCCAACCTTTTATTTCTATCCAATAACTTTGAGGATCCTGGTTCCATTCGAAGATCTTAGATTCAATTTCCCACTTTGCATTTTTGTGTGCCGACTGAGTCTATTCAAATCTAGTCTTCTATATCAGAGACCTAAGCAAAAGCTCCAATAATACAGTACTATTTGCACTCTGACTACTATAAATGATCCTAAAGCAATTACATGGCTGCCCCTCTAACTTTAGGTCTCTGTATGCAATTCACTTTTGATGTTTCAGAATTTGCTTTCCTTTACTGTGAGATAATGTGCACATTAAAATAATTTATTTTGAAAATGGTGTGTGCAATTTGGAGTCAGAATTAAGGCTTCTTTTTCTGGCTGTCTAGGTGAATGTACAGGTATAAATCTGAAGGTATTTTTTAAAGCTTGGCTATAATTTTGAATAGTTCATAGATGTTTCCTTTGTGTTTGTTTATGAGCCTCGGGTTGTGTTACTAAAGTATCTTGAGAATTCCAAGATGGTGGAACAGGGAACAATGTACTGCACTACACTAGGGATACAGTTTTTTAAAAAAATGTAGGAAGTATACTCTCAGGGGAAAATTAGAGAGAAAACCACAGTGGAAATTCTACAGAAGGAATAGAAATGCTGTAGAAATGTGTGGAAGGTGTGAACAAGAAGTACACACACTGCCACAACAGATGATTCCAGCAGCTGAGAGCTGGAGAAGGTGCCAACCTGGAGACGGAGGTGAAGTTAGACTGCAGTAACCCATGGTGATAATAGCCAGAGCAAGAACATGGCATGAGAAGGAAATAGTAGGCGATGTCATCCCAATATCAAACAAAATATATTTTAACAAAAATACTGTTAAAAGGGATGAAGAAGGGCACTGTGTAATGATTAAGGGATCAACTCATAAGGAAGGTGTGACTATAATAAATTGTATGCATCCAGTTAAAGGGTGCCTGGCTACATAAAAGAATTGTTAATAGATTTAATGGAGACATAGATTCCAATACAATAGTAACAGAAAACTTCAACACCCCATTTCCATCAAATGACAGATGGACTAGACAGAAAATCAACAAAGAAACAACAGAGCTAATTGACAATATAGACCCAATGAACCTAACATATTGACAGAACTTTCTCAACCACAGTTGCAGAGCGTGGAACTTTCTCTAGGATAGACCATATGCTAAGTCATAAAGCAAGTCTCAGCAAATTGAAAAAAGTCTAAATCATACCCTGCATCTTCTCTGGCCACAGTGGAATGAAGCTGCAAATCAACAACTCAAGAATCTCTAGATCATATACAAGAACAATGATACTGAATGACATGTTCCTGAATGAACAGGGGGTTATAGAGGAAATCAAGGGAGAAATCAAAAAAATTCTGGAAATGAATCAATATGACAATATGTAAAATCAAAACATATGGGATACAGCAAAAGCAGTGTTAAGAGGGAAATTTATAGCAATTGGTGCCTACATGAAGAAATTAGAAAGGTACCAAATAAATGAGCTATTGATGCATCTCAAGGACTCAGAAAAACAACAACAAAAAAAACCCAAATTAGTCATAGGAAAGAAATAATTAAAATTTGAGAAGAAATAAACAAAACTGAAATAAAAAATACAAAAGATCAGTGAAATGAAGAGCTGTGTTTTTTGTAAATAAAATTGCTACACATTGGCCCAGCTGACCATAAAAAGAGGGAGAAGACCCAAATCAATAAAATCAGAGATGAAACAGGAAATGTTAACAACATATACCACAGAAATAAAAATAATCTTCAGGAATTACTAGAAAGAACTGCATTCCAACAAATCAAGGAAGCTAGAAGAACTGGATAGAATCCGGGACACATACAACCACCAAAACTGAGTTATAAAGACATAGCAAACCTAAACAGACAAATAGCCATGACAGAGACTTAATCAGTAATGAAGACTGTCCCAAAAAAGAAAAGCCCAGGACCAGACAGCTTCACTATGGAATTCCACCAGACATTTAAAGAAGTAATTCCAATTCTTCTCAAGCTATTCAAAACAATTGAATAAGAGGAAATCCTCCTAAACTCCTTCTATGAAGCCTCTATTACCTTAATTCTTTAGTCAGAGAAAGATGCAACAAAGAGAACTATAGTTCAATATTACTGATAATCATGGATGCAAAAATCCTCAATGAAATATTAGCTAATCAAATCCAACAATATATTAGAAAGATCATTCACTCAGACCAAGTGAGATTTATCCCTGGTATGCTGGATGGTTCAACATTCACAAATCAATTAATGTGATACATCCCATTAACAAGCTGAAGAGCAAAAACCATAGATTGTCTCAATAGATGCAGAAAAAGCATTTGATAAAAGAAAACATCCTTTAATGATAAAAACCTTAAACATATTGTGCTTAGAAGGAACATTTCTCAACACAATCAAGGCCAGTACCATTAAATTACTAGAGTACTTTGAGAAGCTCTGCAAGACATTGGCATAGGCAAAGACTTCTTAGGAAAGACCCCAGAAGCACAGGCAATCAAAACTCAGATGGAAAAATGGGATTACATCCATCTGAGTAGCTTCTGCACTCCAAAGAAACACTCAGCAAAGTGAAGAGGCAACCAAAAGAATGGGGGAAATAATTGCAAACTATAGGACTCTTAATGGATTAATATCCAGCATCCGTACAGAGCTCAAGTAATTAAACAACAACAAAAAAGAAAAAGAAAGAAATTCTGTCTTTTGCAATAAAATGGATGCAACTGGACTGGAAAGCATTATACTATTGAAATAAGCCAGTTCCTGGGGCCGTGTCATGGCTCAGTAGGTTAATCCTTCACCTGCATCCCATATGGTCACCGGTTCTAGTCCCGGCTGCCCCTCTTCCAATCCAGCTCTCTGCTATGGTCTGGGAAAGCAGTAGAAGATGGCCCAAGTCTTTGGGCCCCTGCACCCACATGGGAGACCGGGAAGAAACACCTGGCTCCTGGCTTCAGATTGGCCAGCTCCAGCCGTTGCAACCATCTGGAGAGTGAACCAGCAGATGGAAGACCTTTCTCTCTGTCTCTCCCTCTCACTGTAACTCTACCTCTCAAATAACTAAATAAAATCTTTATACAAAAAAAGAGAAAGAAGCCAGTTCCAAAAAGACAGATGTCATGTTTTCCTTGATCTAGGGTAACTAATAGAATACCTAAAATATAATGTATTGGAGTGAAATGAACATTTTGAGACTTGATGACTGTTACAGCCCTTGTCTCTTCTGGTGAGGAACAAAAACTATTTGTTCAACCCTTTTTTAGTGTAGGTTTAACCTTTGGATTTTTATGGAAAGTGAAAATAAATCTTTGTATCAATTAAGAGTGGGTGATGGAGAAGGTAAAGGAAGGGTTGGAGCCTGTATGGTGGGAGGGGGGAGTGTAGATTGGGAAGTATCATTATGTTCCTAAATCTTTTTATATGAAATGCACGAAACTTGTATAACTTAAATAAAATTTAAAAATATGTTCCCTAACATTTAAGAAATCTTTGTAAACACAATTACATTCCTTGACTTAGAAGCATTTGTTAAACAATACTTGATTTGACATACGAAAATTCAGATGCATATAGTTCTGAACATTTCAGTTATTATTTTTATCACAGTGACTTTATTTGTTTGTACTAATTATGGAAGTTTAGTTGCTATTCATCTTTTCTGTTCCTAAATAACTATAATATACTATAAAACATACATGGTTCTAATTCTGGTAATTGATGTCAACACTCATTCATAAAAAGCATTTCTATCTTGATTGCAATCTAGAAATATTTTGTATATATTTTCCTGTTATTATATTCTGATCCCAACTAATTTATTAATTTATTATCTATGTTTAGCTGTTCACTGTGTGTCAGGTCCTAGATTTAAGATGCAATGGGAATCTGTCCTGTTACTATCCTCTTCAGGATTTAGTTGTAGGCATAGTGATCGTCCCAACCACTGATGTGACATGAAAATTATTTCCAAATTATAGGAAATTATGAGAAATCAGATAACAACAAGTTGAATTATTCTAATGCAGAATATGAGCAATTTGGGTATCTAACTCCAGGTCAGAAACATCTATCACATGTCTAACGAGACTTTTCGTATAGAGGAGCTACATGATACATTGATTGCCATATCATCTATTACTTTGTTAGTTAATTCTACGCTCCTCATTGGGTATTTAATGCAGGGAAAATAAGCGTCTTTTTAAAAAGCTGCTTTTGTGGCTGGTGCTGTGGCATAACGAATGATGCCGCCACCTGCAGTGCAACATACTTATATGGGCACTGGTTCGAGTCCCAGCTGCTCCCCTTCCAATCCAGCTCCCTGCTATGGCCTGGGAAAGCAATGGAAGATGGCCCAGCACTTGCTGGGACCCTGGAGCCTGTGTGGGAGACCCAGATGAAGCTCCTGGCTCCTGGCTTTGGATAAGCACAGCTCCGGCCATTGCGGCCATCTGGAGAGTGAACCAGCAGATGGAAGACTTCTCTCTCTCTCTCTCTCTCTCTCTCTCTGCCTCCGCATCTCTTTTAACTCTGCCTTTTAAATAAACAGATAAATCTTTTTTTTTAAAAAAAGCTGATTTTTCTATTTTGATAATAAAATTTAAAAATTAATATTTAAAAATACTGTTACATTTAGTAAATAACTGAACAATTAATTCAAATAGCATAATCTATTTGAGTTGAGAAATTATCACCATCAACAACCATGCATATAAGCCCTTTAAATCCCAATAAAAATTATTATATGTGGGGATGGACACACTGAAAAAGCAGATTAGAACATAGCAGTGCCAGTTCAAATCATGGTTACTTCACTTCCATTCCAGCTCCCTGCTAATATTACCAGGAAGGGGCAGATGATGGTTCAAGTGCTTGAGTCCCTGCTACCCTTGCAGGAGACCCAGGTGGAATTCCTGGCTCCTTACTTCACCCTTGTCCAGCCCCGTCTGTTGTACTAATTTTGGAAGTGAGCCAGTGGATGGGAGTTTTTCTGTCACTCTCTCTCCTCTCTCTTTCTTCCAGCCTCTCCCCACAATCCCTGCTCTGTGTGTCACTCTGCCTTCCAAATAAATAAATAAATAAATGTTGTTTTAAAAAATTAGTATATGTTCAAATTTATTCAAAGTTTATTTGAGGCTGGCACTGCGGCTCAATAGGCTAATCCTCTGCCTGTGGCGCCGGCACCCCAGATTCTAGTCCCGATTGGGGTGCCGGATTCTGTCCCGGTTGCCCCTCTTCCAGGCCAGCTCTCTTCTGTGGCCAGGGAGTGCAGTGGAGGATGGCCCAAGTGCTTGGGCCCTGCACCCCATGGGAGACCAGGAGGAAGCACCTGGCTCCTGGCTTCGGATCAGCGTGGTATGCTGGCCGCAGCGCACAGGCCGCAGCGGCCATTGGAGGGTGAACCAATGGCAAAAGGAAGACCTTTCTCTTTGTCTCTCTCTCTCTCATTGTCCACTCTGCCTGTCAAAAAAAACAAAAAACAAAAAAAAAAAAAAAACAAAGTTTATTTGAATATTGTAGAACTGTGAAAGGGGCTTTCATCAGAAACTGTTTTTCAATTTCTTACCTTTTTCACTGATCAAGTAATGTAATGATTAATTGAACCTGGGAAATAACTACACAGTTGGATTTTATATTTGTCTTATTGAGTTATTTCAGTAAATTACCATGTATTTTTGGAAAATGTAACTGCAGTCCATACATATGTGTCTCTCTATATAGTAATTTTACTATTAGAGATAGTAGTTTGCAAATACTGTAATTAATGCTAGTTACATGCTTCATTATTATGTATAATTCTAAAATTTTTCAGGTTTTAATTTTGCAAACTTTCTTATTTTAATAAAATTCTGAAGAAAAATTCATTTATAAGGTGCAAAAAGTCATTCTCATTTTAAGGGAAAGGTCATGCTTCCTTAGTTTTAGTATACATTTATAGAGAGAAGTAGAGACAGACAGAGAGTCTTTGATCTTCTGGTTCACTCCCAAAATGGCTGCCCAGAGCTGAGCGGATCTGAAGTCAGGAGCCAGGAACTTCTTCCATGTCTCCCATGTGGGTGCAAAGGCCCAGGCCCTTGGGCCATCTTCTGCTGCTTTCCCGGGCACATCAGCAGGGAGCTGTATTGGAATTGGAGCAGCTGGGACTAGAACCGATGCCCACAGGGGATACAAGCACTGCAGGCCAGGGCTTTAACCCGTTGTGCCCCAGTGTTGTTCTCTCCTAAGTTGTTTTGAATTATAGATTTAGATTTATTAAAGATATGCATAAGCAAGACAATTTAGAACAGGAGTCCGAATATGAATAGAATGAATGTTAGTAGATCAAATACTGAGTTCTTACATGTAAATATGCAGATTAGTAGAATTATCACCAACTTTCATGGAAAGACATTTTCCTTTGAAAACAAATTATTTTTTAAGTAAAAACTGTAGAAATTCTTTAAAGATATCAATGATAAAGAATGTCAAAGAAATCTATGTTCATCTTCACAGCTGGGGATGTATAAAATGTGTGAATATATCCAAAAATGGATCATGTGTAATGTTTATATACTCAGCCATTGGTGTAATTCATGAAAATTAAGAAGTAGTTAATGAAGCTTCCAAAATACTTTAAAAGAGAGGAATTGCCTGAAGGAGTGTGTGCAAGTTCCTCTATCCCAGCTGTGCATGAACAATTTGTTCTTCATTTGGGCTTAAAGGTATAGTATAATTTCTTAGAGTATAAGGTTTCCTGTATTATTTTAGTTAACTGCAAGTTTAGAGATTCATGCTTAAATAACTTTAATAGATTACAATTTGAAAATGTTGATCAAATGTCATTAAAATAAACTTTCTTATTTAGAATACTCGTAGTTTTACAAAACAGTTCAAAAATGGTATAGAGTGTACTCATATACCCATTACCCAGTCTTCTCCAATGATAATATAACTTGGTACATTTATCAAAATGAAAATTATCAGTATGTATACTTTTTTTTTTTTTTTTTTTGACAGGCAGAGTGGACAGTGAGAGAGAGAGACAGAGAGAAAGGTCTTCCTTTGCCGTTGGTTCACCCTCCAATGGCCGCCGCGGCCGGCGCGCTGCGGCCAGCGCACTGCGCTGATCCGATGGCAGGAGCCAGGTACTTATCCTGGTCTCCCATGGGGTACAGGGCCCAAGGACTTGGGCCATCCTCCACTGCATTCCCTGACCACAGCAGAGAGCTGGCCTGGAAGAGGGGCAACCGGGACAGAATCCCGCGCCCCGACAGGGACTAGAACCCGGTGTGCCGGCGCCGTAGGTGGAGGATTAGCCTAGTGAGCTGCGGCGCCGGCCAGTATGTATACTTTATATTAACTAAACTACAGATTATTTTACAAATGTCATTTTACAGGTTTTCCTCTAATTTAGCATTATCCCTCTGAAAATAGATTAGCCAGAATGCAGATGTAAGAAAGGTCGTAAAATAACTTCTGCCTGACAAAGATTTCAAATTTCTGTTCAACATGTGAAACCCATTAGTTCACCAAACTTAACAAATATTTAGATGAATTCTATATTCCTGTTTATTTAAAATCATGTTTGGTAGATATGTAATTCAAACTTGATAATCAAATTTATTTAAATTCCTTGAATTATCAGGATTTCAAATAAAAATCAATGAAATTTTGAACTGTAATATGAACAAGTGAATTTTATTAACTGGAGTACTCCAAATCAAAATTTTCAAACACGCTTCTCTTTCTAACATTGTTTTCAGTATCAATATATGGATACTTTATGAGACTGACGCGGTACTGCACTAACGAGGCACCTAATATATGGATACTTTAAATTCTGAAGGTGTTCTCACTTCAGTAATATTGTTGGCTAAAGAAATTACATTCAAAAAAATAAATCAGAATAATAAGAAATGCACATTGTGAGTAATTAAATTATGTACTGTGCTTAAAAAAACAATGCGGACAATAAAAAGTGTTCAAGATTATGAGAAGGTTGAGAAATGTTAACAGTTTTAAGTAATGTAAACATGGAGGTCTTATTAGAAAGATGGCTTTTGTTTTTAAGATTTTATTTGAGAGGCAGAGTTACAGACAGAGAGAGGGAGAGACAAAGAGCAAGGTTACAGACGGAGAGAGGGAGAGACAAAGAGCAAGGTCTTCCATCTGCTGGTTCACTCCCGAAATGACTGAAATGGTTGGAACTGAGCCAATAGAAAGCTAGGAGCCAGGAGCCAGGGGCTTCTTTTATGCCTCCCACATGGGTTCAGGGGCCCCAGCACTTGGGCCATCTTCCATTGCTTTCCCAGGCCATTGTAAAGAGGTAGATCAAAAGAAGAGCAGCTGGCTTAGGATCTGGTGCTCATATGGGATGCTGGCACTGGGGACCGAAGCTTAGCCACTATACCACAGTGCTGACCCCAGGATGACTATCTTGGGCCCTGGTAAGATGACATTTGAGCAGAGACTTGAAAGAGATGAAGGTGGCTATATGGGAAGAAAAATTCCTATGCAGAATAATAGCTAATGCAAGATTCCTTAAGCTGTTTGTGCCTGCTTAAGGAGCAAAGGATCAAGAAGGTTGGATTGAGAAACAAAGAGATGTTTGTATAATCAGAAAAGTATAATCAGTATAATCAGAAAAGTAGGAGATTAGGGAAGTTGGTAGGTCAAGAAATGAGTGTGAGCCAGCAACACTGACATCACCTGAAGCATTGTTAGAAAGACTAACTCTTGGATCCTTTCCCAGATCTCCTAAATCAAGGTCTTCATTGTAACAAAATGACAAGGCATTCACATAAATGTTAAACTTTGGGAAGCACTAATATAATATACTATAAGAAGGTGTAGGACTTCAGCTATTTTTCAGTTAAATGAGGAGTCCTTGGAAATTATGTGCAAAATGCTATCAGCAGAAATATTTTAATATCATTCTTGCTGCTGTGTTGAGAGAATAATGCAATCAGGCAGACCGATTCCAAGTCAGTTATGGTCCAAATCAGACACACAGCTCTTGGAACAGGCCATTCAGGAGAGGTAATCTGATCCTAGATGTATCTTGAAAGTAGTGCAGAGAAGATTGGCTTGGATATCTAGTAATATGGTGAATAAGTCACAGTGGAAATAAAAAATAATAATAATAAAGAAGCAAAAAAAAAAGTTCATGCTGACTTGGAGATTTTAGATTTGAGCAGTTTCTCAAATCAAAAGGATGCTGAGATGGGGGTAACTACAGTTGGATCTTACTTGGAAAGTAGAAATCTGCCTTGTGATTGAGTGCTTAAGTAGAGATGTCTTCAGTCTAACAGATAATATATAAGCAAAGTCTTGACTGGAAGTGCAAATTTAGAAGTCGTTAAGGTTTAGACATTTACCATGCTTATGTTGTGAAGTCAACAGAGGAACTGATATGACAAAGGACGAGAAGAGGCCTACAATTTGAGATTGGGTCTCTTCTCCTATTTAATATATCAATTAGAATATTACAAACATTAAAACATGGGCAGGCACACCTTCGCAAAAATATGTATTTTTTAATTTTATCAAAACAAGTATTCAGACTCACAGAAGACAATGATTGCTCAACATGGATATAGTTATGTGAACCATGAAAGCCATGACACTTCCTCTTTTTCCTTCTTCTGCAACTCACTTATCTCTGTTTGCATGAATATTAACTGATTATCCCTATGGTGAGCCTAGCAATATAATGAACCTAACTAAATGACATTCCAGCATTAATCGATGAAGGATCATGATACTGAACTCATCAGGATGACTAGATCCCTGTTTTAAGTTCTTTCAGTTAATATCTTGACAAAGTTTTAATTATTTGCTTGATTTCTGGAGTTTTTTTAAACATTAGCACCAAGTCTTATCAGACATAAACCCATCTCTTGTATTTCCTTCTATGTTATATCATTTATTTCCCAAATCTCATGTACTGTATCCTTATATTGTATAACTTGCTGTATAATATAAACTACCATCTCAAAGAGTTTCTGGAGATGGAAGAAAACAGTGACTTATTTGAGGTGTTAAGATTTGAGTTTTTTTATTTCTTGTGTCTTTAGTACAACAATTAAAATGAATATAACTTTCTAGTTTTATAGTCATTTTCTTTCAGATTCTAAATTCTAGGGTGCTATTGATAAGTCTTCTTGATTACCAATTCTTATTATGTAAGTGATATTTCTTTCCGGGAGAATCAAATGTAGTTTAGGTTCAACATCTCTTGTGTTTTGATATATCACAATGTTGTGTTTTGATGAAGGTCAGAATAAGCCTATCTTAAAAGAATGGTCCAAGTACAATGATTGGAATACTTGATGTCTTAAGCAATGCTAGGCTTGATCTTATTGGTTGTACAGTTACTTCATTTAGCATGCAACATCCTTCATAAACCTCAGATTAAGGGACCAGTGATGGAATTAAAGAGATGCTCCTTCCAAGTGCTCTCTTTGTCCCTAAAGGGATGCCAAAATCCAATGATCTCAATAACCCCAAAGGAAAAAACAATGTTTCTAGTTGAATATCCTAAAACTTTAAGCTCACATCTTTTATATAATGTGAGGCTGTGAGTGCCATAATAAAAAAGATTATTTATTGTCATTATAAAATTTTCTATGACATATCATTGCTAGAAAAATCTAGTTCCTTCTACGTTTTAGCTCTTTCATTCAGAATTATAACAACGCTCTCTATGCTGCCCTCATCACCACTTTATTTTAGTGCAGCAGGTTTGGGTCTGAATTATACAGATGCTCATTTATATGTTGGCATTAGAAAATTAGAGGGAAATTCATGTGAAATCCACATTGGGATAGCTGTTTTCAAAAAGACAAGAGATGAGGAGTATTGGGGAAGATGTGAAAAAATGGAATTATTGTATGCTGTTGGTAGGAATGTAAATTGATGCAGTCTCTACGGAAAACAGTATAGAAAATCATAAAACAATTAAAATAGAACTACGATATGATCCAATAATTCTCCTTCTCAGTATATGTCTAAATAAAATGAATTATGTACTCCTATATTCATTGCAATACTATTTACAGCATTCATCATACGAAAGCAATCTAGGCACCTATCAGCAGATCCACGGATGCATTGAAATATCATAATTCAGTCACAAAGAAAAGGCACTCTTGTCATTTGCAACAACATGGATCAACCTGAAGGACGTTGTGTTAAGTGGAAGAGCCAGGCATGAAAAGAAAAATATAACATAGTTCCATTTATTCGGAATCTGTATACTCATAGAAACAGAATAGAATGTTGATTATCAGTGGGTAGGAGGAGGGGGAACTGGGAAAGTGTCTGTCAAAGAATAGAAAGTTCATGTTCCATACAGTGAATACATCCTGGAGATTATTTACCGAGGTACTCTCAGACTAAAAGGCAAAAAGTAGAGCATTATTTTTAAGAAAAAAAGACCTATAGAGTGGAGAGTAACTCCATTCTTGTACAATTTAAAAGTGTATTCTAGCAAGTACAGGCAAAGGAACAAAGCTTTTAACAAAATTAGAACAAAATAGTTATTACATATTCATAAAAATTCCATTCCAGTACTGACAAATAATGAGATACAACTGCACAGACACAAATGAGATCGTGCATAGCTTTCAGGGAGGGTTTAGCATTTTGTAAGGCATTTTGCCCTAGGTGACATCAAAAGGTTATTCCTTGGTAGGGATGGTCTTTAGTGTGCTCCCTTTGTAAACTGACCAGAACTAATCTAGGGCCTGTGGCAGTTACCACGGGAAAATACTGGCAAAGTCCATTTCTTACACACACAGAGCTTAAAGAGTATAGGTCATGATTATTCCTTCTAAAGGGTAGGAAGTCAGCCCTTTTTAGATTATTGCCTGCTAGAGGTGATTCTCGTTGTGGTTTCTGATTGTCTTTACCGAGTAGACTAGGCTTAGTCAGATATTAGCCCCTTTCCATCAGGGAAGTCCATCTTAGAAGATCTTTTGTTTTTAACTTCCACTGAATCTATCATGCAATGTAGCATCTACAGTTAACAATACTGTACAGTTAAAAAATTTGCTGAAAGGGTAGATTTTATGTTAAGTAATCATATCACAAGAAAAGCTGAAAAGAAGGAAGGAATTGAGGGAAGGAATGGAGAAAAAAGGGAGGAAGGATGGAAGCAAAGAGAGGAAGGGAAGAAGAAAGGCAGAGAAAAAGGGGAAAAGACAAGAAAAAAAAAAGAGAGAAAGAGCAGGCAGGTGGGAGGAGACTTTAGGAAGGTGGAGGAAATGTTTATGATACTGATTTTTGGTGATGATTTTGTGGTGGGTAGTGCCAAAAGAAACATTAACATTTCAGTGTATTTTATAGGAATGTAAACCATAGGTGAGCAGAAGTATTTATGTTTCTGAGAAATTAAAAAAAAATCATCTCAGTCATACACTCTTCTAGACATTGTAAATTTCCCTGTAACTATGATATTTGCTAAAATGTAGCTTTCAAATTCTTAAGTCCAGTGAAGTTTCTCCTGGGCTGACCATCAAAGATTTTGTAGGAATTTTTGTTAGTGAAAATTACTGATACTGTATTTCTTAATTTTTTTAATTTATTACTTATTTATTACAACAAGAGTCAGAGAGCTAAACACTCCCAAAACACCTGCAAAGACTAGAGCTGGGTCTTGACAAGGTCAGGAGTTTGCCACTAAGTCCAAGTGGGTGGCATGGGCCCAAGCTTTTGAGCCATCATTTACTGCCTTCGAGTGTGCACATAGCAGGAAGCCAGAACTGGAAATAGAACTAGGACTTGAACCAAGGGACCCTGACATGTGATGCAGGCATCCTATGCAGTCTTGAAGTCATTGTGCCCACCACCTGCGCCTGATGATTCATTGTGGAAGGTGTATTTAAATTTCATTCATCTAAATACGTTGAAATGATGACTGGGGGCCAGCGCTGTGACGCAGTAGGTTAATCCTGTGCCAGCATCCCATATGGGCAACAGTTGAGTCTGGGCTCCTGCACCGGCGTAGGAGACCAGGAAGAAGATCCTGGCTCCTGGCTTCAGATCGGTGCAGCGCAGGCCATAGCGGCCCTTTGGGGAGTGAACCAACGGAAGGAAGACCTTTCTCTCTATCTCTCCATCTCACTGTCTATAACTCTACTTCTCAAAGAAAGAAAGAAAGAAAGAAATGATGACTGACCCACTTCCTTGTAGCAAATATTATTTGCCATTCTATTATTAAAATTAATTATTATAAGCAATAATTATTTTCTCTAGTTTAATATGTATATATCCTCAAAGCCTAAGGAGGAGTATAGAGCCTTTTATTTTCTTACTAAATAGCTAAGGATTCTTATATTTGGAAGATTCTAATGGTTTCTTTGAATAGTACCATTCATTGGAAATGACCATGGGCTGACATCACAGACATGACTTCAGAATGCCATCACGTGGTTCTCATTACTTTTCCATCACGTGTAGACCATGGGTACAATGTTTGTTTCTCTTATTGTTGCCATTTCCTGTGTTCCTTCTTTATCTACATATTAATCTCCATTAACCTTTCTGATAAAATTTGAACTAATGCACTGTCTGATTTTAGCCATAACCTCTTTTGAAAACCAATATTACATAAACAATGATTCCTAAAATAGGATGCACATATTGCAGAAATAAATATATGAACTTGTGTAAGATCAATGCATTTATGTACATAAAGATAAGCCAGAAAAAAGTTTTCCATTTCTCTAAACAAATTATATAAATTATAATTCATATAATCTCATTGGATAAGTGATCAATAAAACTTTTATATGCATACTATGTATACTATAGCATATGGTATTTATATGTATGCATGTTTGTGCATATATTTGTGTGCTTTGCATGTATTATCTTAGTCTCTCTTTTCTGCCTGATCTCTTTTCATTTCTGCACAAAAATACTTGACTCATCCAAGTATATTCATTTACTGTATTAAAAATGTGATTTGCTTTTAATGTACAAAAGAGGGGCTGGTGCTATGGTGTAGTGGGCTAAGCTTCTGCATTGAATATGGGTGCTGGTTCTGGTCCTGGCTGCTCCTCTTCCGATCCAGCTCTCTGCTATGGCCTTGGAAAGTGGTGGAAGTAGGCCCAAGTGGTTGGGCCCATGCACTCTCATGGGAGATCTGGAAGAAGCTCCTGGCTCCTGGCTTTGGATCAACTCAGCTCCGGCTATTGCTAACAGTTGGGGAGTGAACCAGTGGATGGAAGATTTTTCTCTGTGTCTTTCCCTCTCTGTCTGTAACTCTACCTCTCAAGTAAATAAATAAATCATTAAAAATATTCAAAAGAATATTGTACTTTAAAATTATTTTAATTTATTAAGTGTTTCACTAGCTGATAAGATTGTAATATTATTATTTTATTAAATATTTTATTTACTTATTTGAGAGGTGGAGTTACAGACAAATGGAGAGACAGAGAGAAAGGTCTTCCTTCCGTTGGTTCACTCCCCAAATGGCAGCGACTGGAGCTGCGCCGATCCAAAACTAGGAGCCAAGTGCTTATTCCTGGTCTCCCATGTGGATGCAGGGGCCCAAGGACTTGGGCAATCCTCCCCTGCCTTCCCGGGCCACAGCAGAGAGCTGGATTGGAAGAAAAGCAGCCAAGACTAGAATTTGTGCCCATATTGGATGCTGGTGCCACAGGTGAAGGATTAACCTGTGACACGGCGCCGACCCCAAATTGTAACATTATTAAATTCATGCTTGATGATGCTAGGTTAAAAAACATATTTAAGGTAGCCTCAAAAATTGTGGTGTACAAAAGGATCTGGTCCAGCAAAAGTGTTAGCCTATTCAGTCATCTAAATGCTAGCATCTTAAAAGAGAAAATACCTGTCTGTGGATTTAGAACCGTTATCCAATAGTCAATTTTTAATAAGTAGAAAAGGAATTATATAGCAGAAGCAAGCTGCATATGTCTTGATCATTAGCAAGTGGCTAAAACCTTTATTTGCATTTTCATGGACTTAAAGACATTCTCCTTCTCCAGATATGTGAGTGAATTATCACAAATTTGCCTAAGGTTAGCAACTAGTGTAAGTAATTTATTCTTCATTTCATTATATGAAGCTTATAAAATACAAGTGAATTTCATAAGGATAGATTATAGTTTTTATATCTAGCATTATAAATTCATACAATTTGGATGACATAATTATATAATATCTTCTCCAAATTTCAACACAGTATTCTATTCCATCAATCTATTTTAAAGGCAACAGTAATTAATTTTGAAAAAAAAATAAATCATTTATCTTATTTGTCCTATTTGTTGACTAAATACAACTGGAATTCCAAATTAAAATTATAGAAACAGATCTTTTCATTATTTTACATTCCAACTTCTTGAAATCATTAAAATTTTAACTTATAAATAGCATTTTTAGCTTTAAAATTAAAAATTCAGATTTTTTTTTAATTTAGAAGGAATGCCTGTGGAAATGTTAGTCAGAATAACTATCTTCATATTTAAAAAAATATACAGACGTTAGTTGGAGGTTAAATGAAGTTGAGAGTTTCTATAGGCACAGAAGACAGAAAGCATTTGATTATAAATTATTAATTTATCCCCAACCATCTGCTATATAAGAAAAAAAAGCTTTGTATCAGGAAAAGGGCTTTTTGGTCTGGACCTTTTGTGAGTGTAAAATAATTTCCTGGTTATTTTTAATCACTAAGTTATTTGTATGTATTTTATGAAAATCTGTTCTTTTAGACTATAGAATGAAATGTTTGTTAATTATACAACTCCTATATTTTACATGTAGAGGAGCCTCTGAAAAAAATGAATGAGTATCTTGGATGAATACCATTTATTTGCCAAAAATATTGTACTTTAGATCAGTACAAATTGCTTGTGAAACACTTATGTAATTTGATGAAACATTTCTATTAAATCAAAATTTTTACATGGGGTAAAATTTTGGTGTTTCATGGGTTGTCATTAGATTTCAAGGAATATATGTGCTTCCTGAATAAAATCTCCTATCAATCAAACCTCAATTCTTAAATATTTTATTTTTATGTGTAATTTATATCCATGATGAAAAGGAATATAAAAAGCAGTGTAGTAAATAGATAATGAAAATTCAGAAGAGCTGAGCTGTGATCTTAAAATAGTACCATCAATGGGTTTTTGATAAAAGATCCAGAAAAATAATGCATAATTACTACATTTGTAATTTTTCCATGGTTCTTCATAATATACACCCATATGAATTATACTACAAAGAGTCTTTCTACAGTTTCTAAGCTAATTTTTAAAAGGTGAATCATATGCTTACACTGCTATTGAAAACTTGAAACACAGTATAATTTATACAAAAAAGAAAATGTGAACTTCAAAAGCAAATGAAAATATAATTGACCTGTGATGAGTATATTCATAAACCTTTTTAAGAAAACTTAAAGACACTCTTCATTAATGATGGAATTATTCCCAAAGTCATTTTTATATATGTAACTAGAGTTCAACTATTAAAATTCTACATAATGAAAAGCAGTGGTAAAAACTACTTTTATTATGGTTCCAGCCTTTTGCAGACCCCTGCATAATGAAGTCAGAATTCTCTGAGAATAAACACACAATGTGCTTTGCCTCTTTTGTTAGTTTGTTTACAGAGCGAAGGTGGGAAACTTTGGGGCCACAGTGTACTTTCACATCTATCTGAGGATGTGAAAACCGAGTGTCAATTTATGATTAGTTCTACCCCAGTCAAGCTTTGTGATTTCTAATAGTTTTGCTTAATTGTTTCACAGTTCTTGACAACATGAATATTTCCATTTTAGGCAGGTGATACAAGAGTTCTACATTAAGAGTGACCTTATATGTTTACTTTAGCTGGTAGAAAAACCCAAAAAAGAAATACAACTTTTGAGAAAGGGAAGAGAGATTGGATAAATTTAATCTCACATTAAAATTATGCTTAGTCTAGTTAATTACCAAATATGTAATTTCTTTTGCTCCTATGTTTATAGCATCCACTTCTGAAAGCCAAAGGGAGGCGATTTATAACACATTATCCGAACACACACACACTAATTTTATTCAGCTCTCTTTCAGAAAATCTGATTCTCTAATAAAAGAATACAGTTTCATTTTCCCTTTGCTGCTATTATTTCCATATTTATTTAAAAAATGCAAAAATGTCCATAGTTTCCTGTCATGTTCCAGCTTGAATGTCACTGTTTTAAGGTACCTCAATATTTTACTGTATTCTTTGCTTGTGTAACCGGGTGATTACTTAAGAAACTCTAGTATATTTAAATCAAGGAGAAACAAGAAATTAGTGCTGGAAACCAGATGCTTTATAGAACCCATCCCTGTTTTCAACTCAAAGAATAATTAATGATTATGATTTTCTTAAGAATTACATTATGATTTATAAATCATGCTGACTGGATATAGCTATAAAAAGAAACCTTAATTTATGACATTTGTCCTAGACAACTTTTACTAGTTTATAATGTAGATCTACTTTGGCCAAAATTTTGAGTTTGAATTTCTAAGGAATTATAAAGAATCGGCCCCATCCCACACCTCAATTTGTGGCTCTATTGTTCTATTGTATGGCACAGTTATGAAAAGAGACTTTCCTTAACAAACTTCCTAATTTGAGATAGACCTCTATTATGCAGCCTTTCACTTTTCAAGTGGTGGTTTGCTTTCAGAAACCTTGGGTGTTCAGAAACCCTGTGTTTGGTAATATGCCTGTAAATTATGGATGGTTTAAAGCTTATGTCCTCTGATTTAAGAAAGGCAAATAAAATTACAGATCCAGGCTTTGCCTCCCCCGAGTCTTTCCTTTTAATATGGTCTCTTTTTATGCAGGTCTTTTTTATTTTACACAATAATCTCTATGCTCACACAATGTTAATAAGTCGCATAATAAAGGTAGTTATACAAAACCTGTATAGTAAGAACTAAAACAGCAAGCTGACTTATTGTATATAAACTTTGTAAAACTTACATCAATAGGTTTACTTTGATACCTCCCTTGTGTAATTTTGAAGATCATCTACAGGGCCTCCCCTCGTCCTTTTTAACTTGGAGTGATTTAGCATGGCATTGGAAGAACAGTTTAGCCATCATTTTACCCTCTTTGCTCCTCTCCTATGCAAATTACTCTGACATGAAACTCAGAACACTCAGGAGAGCTCTGACACCGAGAGCAGAAAAACATGAGGAAACACGGGGAAAATCCATTCTAACAATCAAAATTTAATAAAGAAAGAGGTTTCACCTGGGCTGTGGTGTTGGGACACTCAGAGCTCTTCACGGCCACAGGGAAATGTTAGAGGAACTGGAATGCTGGCAAACCGGGCAGAATGAGCTTGTGCCTGAAATGCAGAGAATTCAAATGAAACATGGGCTTACTTTCTGTTGTTGTTGTTGAGGGATGATTGTTTTTATTGTCCAATCTAAGTAGTAACCTAAATTTTCCTGTGATAAGACAACACTTTGATAGTTTCATTTTTTATATATGTGTATATAACATTTATATATGTGTGTATGACATTTTCATGATCTAGCATGTATCATTATAGTGTCTTACACAAAAGGTTACTGCAGTAAGAATATAAATATATATATATATATATTTCCTAAAACAATGAAGTGTTTCACACTTCTTTTTTTCCTTTTTTAAAGATTTATTATATTTATTTGAAAGCTAGAGTTATAGAAAGGGAGAGGGAGAGGGAGAGAGAAAGAGAATCTTCTGCTTGCTAGTTCATTCTCCAAATGTCTGCAGTGGCCAGGGTGGGGCCATTTTGAAACCATAAATCTTAATTCTGTCCAGGTCTCCCACATGCGTGGCAGGCACTCAAGGACTTGGACCATCATATGCTGTTGTTTCCAGCTCCTTTACAAGGAGTAGGAGAAGAAATGGAGCAGCTGAGACTTAAACCTGCACTCATGTGCGATGCTTGCATCCCAGGTGGCAGCCTCACTTGATGTGCTACAGCTTCGTCCCCAACATGTTGATTTTCAATTCTTGAATTCAATTTTATACTGATTTTGAGTAGTTTTCCTAACCAGTTCCACATGTCTACTCACGTTTTCTACACAGTAGACTTGTTTGCTTCCTGGAGCTAACCTTATTTATTGGTGTTGGGTCACTAACTGGATTTGTGTTTCCTGAAAAAAAGCTGCAAGTTTGTAGCTTGTCTGCAATCATTAACTCAATCCTTGTGTTTACACTTATACTTTAGCCTCTAATCAGTTGTATTTCTATGCCAATATATCTTTTCCCAGTTTGCCTTCTTTAAATCTGACCACATGGATCAGAATCTGAGGCTTTCACAAGGCTTTTACACTCTGAAAAGCATGCTTAGTTTTCCTATAAGGTAAAGACATTGAGAAACACTAAATTTTTCCAGTCAGAAATTTACCTTTCTGCTGACTATAGAACAAATGTACAGTATTACTTCAAGTCAGGTTGATATCTGGGATACGCATCTTCACCATTATCATTTATCTGATCTACATATTTTAATTGTGTATTTTAGACAAAATATTTATGCAGTGTATTCTCCAACTTGCTTTCTGTTTTTCTTTTCTAGAGTTTAAGAGGTCACTCAAGGAAGATGAAATAATTACAATACAGAAAGCTAAACAGGGGTCTGCCGTTGTGGTGCAGTGGTTTAAGCTGCACAGTGACACCAGCTTCCCCTCTCAGAGTGCTGGTTTTTGCTTCCCATCTAGTCTCTTGCTAACATACCTCTCAAGGCAGCAGAAGATGGACCAAAGACTTGGGCCTCTCCCACCCATACCTGATAACGGGATGCAGTTCCTTTCTCCTAGCTTTAGCCTGTCCCAGGCCATGCTATTGTGACTATTTGAAGGATGTATCAGCAGATGAAGATCTCTCTCATCTCTCTTCTGTATCTCACTGTCTCTCCCAAATTCTGTCACTCTGCTTTTCAGATAAGTAAAGCTTAAAAAAAAAAGGTTAAACAGATGGCATAACATGAATACAGTGGGAGATAATGAACTAAAGGAACTATCAAAACAAATCCATTAAATATCTTTATAAAATGTAGAATGAGCTGGTGCCACAGCTCACTAGGCAAATCCTCCGCCTTGCGGCGCCGGCACACCGGGTTCTAGTCCCAGTCGGGGCACTGGATTCTGTCCCGGTTGCCCCTCTTCCAGGCCAGTTCTCTGCTGTGGTCAGGGAGTGCAGTGGAGGATGGCCCAAGTGCTTGGGCCCTGCACCCCATGGGAGACCAGGATAAGTACCTGGCTCCTGCCATCGGATCAGCGCGGTGCGCCGGCCGCAGCACTCCGGCCGCAGCGCGCCGGCCGTGGCGGCCATTGGAGAGTGAACCAACAGCAAAGGAAGACCTTTCTCTCTGTCTCTCTCTCTCACTGTCCACTCTGCCTGTCAAAAAAAAAAAAATGTAGATTGAAAAAGGCCATCTATGTCAAATCATCAGATTGTACCTTAAAATAAATATAATTAATTAAATCAGAACATTTTAGAGAAATTTTAAAAACAACATTAAAATCTGTGATTACAGAGTAGACAGAAATTATAGTTTTGCAAAACTTAAAGAAGGAAGGAGAGGGATTGAGGCAGGGAATGAAGGAGAGAAGAAAGTATCATTATCTTCTTAGAATTGTACCTGTGAAACACATAAAATACTATAATAATTATATTAATGATATTTATTAATAAAAAGACAAAATCCTAATAAATAATATCACAAAAGATAACAATATGAAATTTTTTCTGAAACATAATAAAAGAATCTGATTTATGGCAATAATCAAATAGTGATTGCAAATAAGTACAGTTAATTATAAAAACATATATAGTAATAAGTATATTAGCAATTTGCTTGAGTTCATTTAATGTTTAATCATCATTGTTTTTTCAAAGATTTATTTATTTATTTGAAAGTCAGAATTACAGACAGTGTGAGACAGAGAGAAAGATCGTCCTTCCTCTTTGGCTGGACCAAGCTGAAGCCAGGAGCCAAGAGCCTCTTCCAGGTCTTCCATGTCAGTGGCAGGGGCCCAAACACTGCTTTTCCCTGGGTATTAGAAGGGACCTGGACAGAAAGTGGAGCAGCCCAGACACAAACCAGCAGTCATATGGGATGTAGGCACTGCAGGTAGCAGCTTTTACTTGCTGTACCACAGTGCTGGCCCCATCATGATTCTACCTTGCAAATCTGATCCTGACTACCTATGATTTTACTTTTTATTTTATGCTTAATTTTATTTTCTTAAAAAAATGCATTGATTATTTGACTTGTAGTTTTGCAAACCAGATATGATTTCCTCTTAATTCTCATCAAAGCTTTGCTGTTTCTATGAAATTTTGTTTTCTAAGAATAATTAGTTAAAAATAAGGACAGTTATGGAATTATTTAAAACTCTATTAGAGGAATTTGCGAAGAGGTAATATCTTGAAATCTTCAATTGCATCCAAAATTATTTATCAAATAATAAAGGTTGACATGCTTTGGGAACTATTTCTAATAATATTTACTTCCCTATATCTATTCAGATTCTTTTGCCAACTTTGTATCATGTTGAATCCAGGATTTTGACATGTAATTAGGATGAAATTCAGAGAAACATAAATGATCAGAATGCTTCAAGCTAGCCCTAAAAATTGACTTGATTTGAGATTAAAGAATAAATGATCCACTTTTGCTACAGATCCAACTGTATGAAACTTCTTTAACATAACTGAAATACATTATACTGGACATCAGTGTTCTATGCATAGGATCCCATGCCTCCATTACTTTCTACAGAAATAATCCATTTATAGTATATGAAATATTTGAAATACATATAGGAAATTTGTTTTATCTCCATTACTTTCATAATATCTGTGTTAAAAAGATGAAACAAAATGTTTTACTTTCCACTTTGTGAGTGATATAACATTTTCCTTTGAAAGTTAATGCAGATTGTGAGCATTTGGCCTAAAAGTTAAGTTGTCAGTTTTAGGATTTTTCTCATCCTATATCTGAGTCCCCAGGTTCATAGTTCTGGCTTCAGCTCCTATTCAGCATCCAGCTAAAGTGGACCCTGGGAAGCAGCAGGTAGTAGTTTCAGAAATTGGGTCCCTGCCTCCCATGTGATAGAACTGGATCAATTCCACCTCCAGGGTTTGAATCTCTCTCAGGCCTATGTATACATATGGAAAATGAACCAGGAATGGCAGATCCATCTCTCTGCTTGGATCTTTATCTACCTTTAAGTAAACAAAAATATGAAAAGAAAGAAAGTTGGTGCATGAGTTGAAAAACTAAAAGTAGACTATTCACAAATTATTTTTTTGTATGACTTTACCTCTTTTTCAGATATTTCTCACAAAGCTTCAGTGGAAAATTTTTTCACTCATCATTGTAATAAGTTGATACATTTCCCTTATTAAGATACATTAAGCATGCCCATGCATTTTTTTTTTTTCTTCCAGCAATGGTTGTTTTGAGCAACCTGGAACCAAATACAACTTACGAAATCAGGGTTGCAGCTGTAAATGGAAAAGGACAAGGAGACTACAGTAAAATAGAAGTCTTCCAAACATTACCAGTTCGTAAGTAATCAACTGTTTTGCTCTTTGTTGCCATTCTCTTCAACTCACAAATTCAGTGGTATTTTCAAATCTAGAGAGTACATTTCAACACTTTTGGGAAGTGAATTATGTCTTTGTGAAGCAGTTTTTGAAGATGGTGGCATATCAGATTTATAAAAATAACTTTGCTTTGGAGCTATACAAAAAAGATAAGATGCATTGAAATAAGTAAAATAAAAAGTGCTCTCTGAACAATGGCTCCCTCTTGAAAGCATCTTTGTTATTCATAGCATGATTAATTGGATTGTAGTGTTCAGACTATTCTGTGAGAGAATAAAGCACTGTTTTTGTAACAAACTGATTATTTTGTTCTCTTGATGACACATGACCTTTGCCTTTATTCTACAAACTAGGTGGGTCCTAAGTGTGAAGAACTGAAAATAACAAATTAATCCCGTACAGCAGTGACTATAGGATGAGACTAAATGAAGTATTCTTGTTCTCCTAGTACTATCCTATTCAAATGTATTTAAGTCAATTGGATTTCTGTGTAGTTAACATAAAATTTTTAAAAACTTGAAAAAAGTTAAAAAGTGTGAAAAAACTTGAATGTGACAGCAAAATTCTGTTTTAAAACCTATGCATTACCCCGCCTCTTTTATATGCATGTTAAAAAACAGACAAATTGGTCACAATAAATCATCTTCCTCTAATATGGATTCAGTAATTAATTTTGGTTCACATAAAATCTGTCTGATGTATTCGCTTTTTTCCGTCACCAATGCTGATGTCTTTTTTAATCACTGGTTATTATTTGCAGCAGGATGACTCCAGTACATCTCAATTTCTAATCCTACATCCAATTTTATCTTCCCCTACTTAGTATTTTTAAATGATTCTTAGTGATTTCACAAAAATTAAATAGTGACCTATCTCTCCTTTGCTTAAGATTCTCAAAACATTCTTATTTCCACCTTGCATTCATGTACACCTAATCTGGCCAACCACCCTTACACTTCTTAGTCCAATTGCCACAAAGTCCTCTCTATCAGAAGGCTGAACTACAGTTTCCCAAAAAAATTGTTCATCATGTCCTGGTGCTTCTGCTTCTGATCAGACCCGAGTAACTTCTAATCATCTTACAATCAACGTGATTTCCTGCTACATTTAGCCATATGTTCCTTCATTTGATCATAAAACACTTCTTTAAAAGCTTCAATCATAATTCACCACTCTTTCTTTTCCTTTCTCTTTCTTTTAAATTATAATAATACTATTTTCTTGGAGTATTATTGCTGACTTGCCAACTTCTCTTATAAACAGTGAACACCTGGAGGAAAGAGCACTGAATATTTTATTAATAAGTCTATATTTTAGCAGCTCTCAGGACTGTTTTAAAGCTCAAAGGACAAAATATGTGAAAACTACTGAGTATGCCATAACTGTCTATAATTAATTTTTGATTATTCTTCATATCATTGTGTACAATAATTCCATTGTAATGAAAATTATAAAGCTATACATTCAATCTTTTCTCTTTGTTAGAATCTATGTTTGTTCTGAATTTTATTTGATTTTCCAAGAAAGTTTCAATTGTAACTTATTCACAAATTTGGCATAAGGTTAAAGAAGTTGAATATATGATTAAATACCTTAAATTTATATCTAAGGCATTTGCTAATTAAAATAGCCTCTGCTTGTAATTATATCCTTATGCTATTTAAAAATAACTACTACAATATGGCAGAGAACTTCTAGTGTATCCTATGATGTAATTCACTTAAGAAATGATATTAAAAAATGTGAACTATAAAATCCATTTTATAATATTTTGATTTTCACAATATATCTTATAAAATACTTTTTTAAAAATTATTATGCTGGTGCTTATAGAAGTTTTAAAACACCTTGGGTCTATTGCATTTTCTATATAACATGCTGTCAAATATCTGCATGTTAATTCAATTAATACACAATCCATTTCCACTATAATGCATTTATGTATTTCCATAGGGTTACAACATATGACTACTTTATTACCTATTTTCATGCAAAACACTCAATTTTTACTTTTCTCAAAGAAACTTCTCATCTTAAGTTTAGACAACCCTCTCCATTATGCTTTGCTTAGTTTGTTTGTCTTGGGCTTCCTCTCTGTGGAACCAAGTTCTACATGTTTCTAGAGCATTGAAAGCTACCAGTTTTATAAGACATCATGATGTTGATATCCACAGAGAATTTGAGAAAATAGAGGCAGTGTGATGTCGGTGCATGTCCAAGCACATGGCATCAGCAACACAGAGCATGGAACTCTCATTCCATGTTGTCATGCAATGATGGCATCATTCACAAAGGAAATTGTCATGCAATGATGGTATCATTCACAAAGGAAATTTGTGCACCTCAATAGATCCCTATTCTAGTTAAAAAAAAGGGGGGGTATTTCAAAAAGTTTGTGAAAAATAAAATTAAAAGATAAGTTTATTTTGGTACAAAAATGTTAAAATTCATGCATAGTATTTTATACAACATTTTCCAAAAAATTTAGAAAAATCCTCCTATTATGAGTATCTTGCCTATAAGACCATTTCTATGTGAAGAATAACATCAAAGCCAAGTATTCTCATGAGACTAAAAGAAAAAAATACCAAAACACAGAGTTTATAAAATTGTACACTAGAATTGTTCTTTATGCAAATTTTTTATTAGAAAAAATGCTGATCACAGCAGATAACAAAGGGTAAGGCATCATCTTTTTGTTATGTATACAATCTATGTAGCTTGATGTGATAATATTTTATACTAATAAGTTGTATGAAATAAATTTATTTGACAAGGTAAATATTATTATTCATTGTTAATACAATAAGTAAATTTTTACACTTACAGAATGCAGCACTGTTTTCAGAGTATCTGATCATAAAGATAAATATAAATAAATATAAATATAAATAATAATCTGTTCCTGACATTTCAGAATGTTGGCACAATTCTTCCTGATTTATGAAAATTGCTGCTTCTTTTGACCACCTAGGAAAATGAGAATCAGACATTTTTATGTCACAACAAAGGGCAAAAATCACATGTAATATCCAGGTTAACATCATATATTTTGATTAAAACTCACTGTGTTTATTAAAATGCATTTCTCTAGGTATCTTAAACATGTAGAAAATTAAGAATGTGTTATTGACTCTCTAGGTGAACCAAGTCCTCCATCCATACATGGACAGCCAAGCAGTGGGAAGAGCTTTAAACTCAGCATCACCAAACAGGATGATGGAGGAGCCCCTATATTGGAATACATAGTTAAATATAGAAGTGTAAGTAATCCTTTTGATTTTGTACCAAGGTTTTTGTTTTCGAAATGCATTACAATTTACATTCAGTTCGTAGACACATTAGTACTGAATGTATATTCAGTAATAGCAATGATAAATATTAACTTTCCATTCCTGAAATTCATCATGATAAATTGTGAAATGTGTGGTGGCTTCTGCAGCTGCTGCTCCACCTCCTCCTTCTGTGACCCCCCTTTCCTCCCTGTTCCCCCTATTTCTCCTGCTCCTTCTTTGTATTTAAAAATCTCAGCCATTATCATCAAAGTAGACTCAGGACTTTCATGTTTTGACTTTTAATTACGGAGGGGGAGTTGTCAATGTTTCAGGAATGAGATTCTATTTTCCTTATTTTCTGAGATGTTTCACAGGATATCCTCTCCCCACCCCACTTATTACTAGTAAATGCAGGACCTCTTCTCAGTTCTACTTACTGTAAGTAGGAGTATCAAAAATCACAAGTCATTTTAATTAATTTATCCTCAGCATCTGATTATTTTATCCTTAATATTTAACAAAAAATGGCCACACTGATCTTGAGGAAGTGGGAATAATTTTTGTCATTTCGTTAGCACTCTCTAATAAAGTGACTGATGGCTACTCACAACATGGAATTTTTGATAGGTATTGGGGGTGAAAGATACCCACTGGTTGAAGAATAATGAGAAAAGGGACCCCATGGACTTTGCCCCTTTGCCTACAGCTGAAAATAATGCTAAAGGCCACTGAAAATGATTTTTCTTGAAAATTTGTGCCTAAGTACTATTTAGTTTTTATGCCTAACGTAGAATATGTTGAAAATGAAACTTAATTTAGTTTTGTAAGATTTATTTACTAATATTGATGTTTGTCCCATAATGCTTATACAGTATGAATTTTATGTTCATGCTGACTGAAGATTTGTGGTACTTTCTAAGCTAATTATATTTTAGCAGATAGTGGTTTTATTTATTTATGTAATTGAAAGGCAGAGTTACAGAAAGGGAAAGACAGAGAGAATTTGCATTTTGTAGTTCATTCAAAAATGGCCACAAATGCCACGGCTGGGTCAAGTTGAAACCAGGACTCTGGAACTCTATCTGCGTCTGCTACATGGGTAGCAGGGGCCCAAGTACTTATGCCATCTTCTGCTGCTTTCTCAAACACAGTAGTAGGAAGCTGGACTGGGAGCTGAGCAGCAGGAACACAAACTGGTACCTACATGGGATGCTGGCACCACAGGCAGTGTTTTAACCTGCTATGCCACAATGCCGACCATAGAAGATAGACTTTTAAAAACTGGTCATGAAGTAATATGCAGTTGAATTTTCAATATTCCCTAACAAGCCGGCACAGCGGCTCACTAGGCTAATCCTCTGCCTTGTGGCGCCGACACACTGGGTTCTAGTCCCGGTCGGGGCACCGGATTCTGTCCCGGTTGCCCCTCTTCCAGGCCAGCTCTCTGCTGTGGCCAGGGAGTGCAGTGGAGGATGGCCCAAGTGCTTGGGCCCTGCACTTGCATGGGACACCAGGAGAAGCACCTGGCTCCTGGCTTCGGATCAGCGCGGTGCACCAGCTGTAGCAGCCATTGGAGGGTGAGCCATTGGTAAAGGAAGACCTTTCTCTCTGTCTCTCTTTCACTGTCCACTCTGCCTGTCAAAACAAAACAAAACAAAAAACAAAACAAAACAAAACAAAACAAAAAAAAAAAAAAAAAAAAAAAAAAAACAGGAGCAGCTGGAACCAAGGAAGCCTCTGACCTCAGAATTCAGGCCCATTTCTTGTGCTCGCTTCGGCAGCACATATACTAAAATTGGAACAATATTCCCTGACAAAACTACAATTTTCTAAATAAAAATATTTGCCGCTTCTTAACTCAAACTTCTAAGTTTTGAGATTAATATGAAAGCAAATTTCATTTGGGGTAGCCTATTTCAATCATAAATTTTAGATACTCATTGACTATTTTTAACAATTTATTTTAAAGACAGCATTACTTAGAGAGAGAGAAAAATCTTCCATCTGCTGTTACTCCCCAAATGGCTGCAAGGGCCACGACTGGGCATGGAGCCTGAAAATCTACCCAGGTCTCCCGTGGGGATGGCAGGGCCCCAAGTACTTGAGTCATTTAACTTATTTATTTTTTGGTAGATAGTGTTTTGATTTTTTTTTTTTTTACAATTTTTATGTATGTATTTGAAAATAGGCTTATTTATTTGTTTGGAAACTGAATCAAGTGTAGAACAGGAGAGACTTGAACTAGAATTCAAGTGGGATGCTGGCATTGCAGGAGGCAGCTTAACATGTGGTGCCACAACGCTGGTTTCCCAGTTGAATATTCTAATGTTAATATGAATACTCCTTTCACCAGACAACTCTTTGGCTCAGGTTTCCTGTTGGTCACTATAATGAGTTGTGTGTGTCTTTTGGTTACACTGCTATGGCAGCTTCAAACCTCTACCCCAAGAAAGCTGAAGGCTCATTGGTCTCCAAGTGAACCTGACAATTGTGGTGAAACCTACGTTGCCACCTCTTTAGTTAGTGCTTTTATTAAGAAAATGTCTATTTTATCTATAGTTAGGCTTTTTTTTCAGCTGTGCTTCTATTTCCAGTCATCCAGAAATGAAGTTTAGAAACTAAGAATGCTGCTGCCCATAGCACTTGTCTTTTTCAATATTTAATACAAATTTAAAAAATAACATCACATATATACTCAAAAACCTTTTTGTATCTTGTTTATAGGAAGCCCATAATTTCCATGTGGATTTTTACTCATGAGCTCAGTATAAACTTTTCATTTCTGAGAGTGTTCTTTTGAACTGCAGGTAATTAAAAAGATGAATTAAAACTTGACTTTCAATTGAAGCAACAATACATGTTTTTATTGAAGCAATATTTCTTTTATTACATTAAATAAGTTTATGTGTTAGAAAACCCAGGTTTAGGGTGACATCTCAGATATATATTCAGGAATCCAAATTATCTTCCATTATATTATTTTCATCCTTTGTATATTATATTGGTTTTTATCACATAATAATTGTTTTGTGTTCAAATAAAGGAGACCTCTCATGCACATTGAGTGATGAGGAGAGTTGAAAGGAATAAAGACAGAATAAACTGTTCAACTGAATCTGTCTTTCTTTTAGCAATACAAAAAATATTTTTATAAAAGCCAAACCAAAGAAATCTCATTACATATAAATATATTTAATGAGCTTTATCAGTAAAAGGTGATTAACATGAGGATTTGAAATAGCTAAACAATGTGTGTCTAAAAGCACACACTACCAGCATTTTGAGTAATATAATTTTGGGCTATCCAGAACATTTTCACCCAGTGCAAAATGTTTCATATCACTGACTCCAATTTACCACATTGCTAGCAGCATTTCCAGTCACTGTTGAAAGCATAAATGTTCCCATAACTAGCCTTACACCTATCTGGGGTCAGTTAGATTCACAAAATAGTAATAATGACATTCTAGACATTTGGGAGGGCGAATGCACACACACACACACACACAGACACACACACATGAAAGTGAATATTATTAAAAAAACTGTGTGTGGAATCCAAAAATTTATCACTCCAAATAAACATATTTTAATTCAATTTATCCCCTCTCTACATAGAACCTCACAATAGTTGAAAAAATTAATTGTCAATAAAAAATAAACTTTTTTTTCACCATGTAAATTTTTAAAGCTTAAAACATTGTTTTAGTTGATGGTGCCATCCATTTAGTCCATTCATAAAGAACTTTGGTTCCTGGGAACTTAGTCACATTAATGCAGTCTTTTTATCATTATTAAGTGAAGAAAAATGAGCATCTTTAAAAATAATTTATAAGAATTATAAAGCAAATATTAGTCAGGAAGGACCAGATAAAGAAGGCAAGGCAGAACCTTCATGGGTGTCTATTTTTCTCTTCTCACATATTGGCCCTTGTGTGATGAGGGGAAATGACGAGGAACATTATCGTGATGGGTTAGAGCTCAATGATGACATTCTCCCCTGTGTTTCTCTGCTGTTGCTTTTGACTCTCTCAAAATACACTAATAGGGGCCAGCGTTATGGCATAGCAGGTAAAGCTTCCGCCTGCAGTGCTGGCATCCCGTATGATTGCCAGTTTGAATCCTGGCTGCTCCACTTCTGATCCAGCTCTCTGCTATAGCTTGGGAAAGCATTGGAAGATGGCTGGTTCCTGGCTTCGGATCAACTCATCTTTGGCCAACGCGGCCTTTTGGGGAGTGAACCAGCGGATGGAAGACCTCTCCCTTGCTCTCCCTGTCTCTCTCTCTCTTTATCTCCTCCCCCTCCTCCCCCCCCTCCTCCTCTTCTTCCACTTTCTCCCTCCCTCCTTCCCTCTGCCTCTCTCTAACTCTGCCTTTCAAATCAATAAATAAATCTTAAGAAAGAAAAAAAAAAAACCCACCCTTAATACCATTTGATACTGTTCATTGTCCCTCCTGTCTCATGTTGCATTGACCAGACCACTTTCCAATATTGGCAGGCAAAGTTTTTCTTGTGCCTTGTCTTCAGAATTATATTGGTAAAGCCATGTTTCATCTGCTCTTGCAATTTTTCAAAGAAATGCTTCAGGATGTTGATCCTCCTGTTTTCCATGGAAAGCTCCACTACTGTCTTCAACTGATCTGGGCACAACAGTTTTGGCACCACATCAAGTCAAAAATTTTCCGCATTTCCATTTTTTCAGTCTGAATTATGTAAGCTAAATCAGTTGAGATGTCTGTGGTGTTGGTCACTATTCTTGCTGGAAATGGTTAGTCTTTTTAATAACAGCACAACCAGAGTGATTGTTTTTTTTATCAAAAAATGATATGGCTGATCATCCATTGTGGGGCTCATCTAAAACATCATTTTGTTTCCTAGAGGAAGGTATCCATTTGTAAACTGTGATTTCTCTGGAACATTGTCTCTGAAATCTTTGTGTAATGCATCAATGAGTTCATCATTTTTCCATCCAAGCTTAACCAAAATGTGATGTTTATTCATACTACAAATTTTGCAAATATGATGTTGCTTTGATAGGGGCTCTTTTTAGACTTGTATCTTATTTTTTTTAAGATTTATTTTATTTATTTGACAGAATTACAGAGAAAGGGAGGGAGGGAGGGAGGGAGAGAGAGAGAGAGAGAGAGAGAGAGGTCTTCTATCTGGTGGTTTACTCCCCAAATGGCTGCAATGGCAGGAGCTGCACCAATCCAAAGCCAGGAGCCAGGAGCCAGGAGCTTCTTCTGGGTCTCCCAAGTGGGTGCAGGGACCCAAGGAGTTGGGCCATCTTCTACTGCTTTCCCAGGCCATAGCAGAGAGCTGGATCAGAAGTGGAGCAGCCAGGACTTGAACCAGCATCCATATGGGATGCCAGCACTGCAAGCCAGGGCTTTAACCCACTGTGCCACAGTGTTGACCCCTCATATCTTATTTTAAGTGCTTCAAATTGGATCCTGTTCAGATGTGTTATAAAAAGTTAGTGTGAGTGTATTTTGGTGCAATAAATTTTGAAACCCACATGCTACTTCATTACAGGATCAGAATGCATTAAATTTTGGAGACCCTCATGTTCATATATTCAAGGACTTGAAAAGTTTGTGGAAAAACTGGAATTAAAATTTTAAATTAAATTTAAGATTGGACTTAAAATTTCATCACTGGGAGGGAATATCATTACTTTCTTAGAATTGTATCTACAAAGTACATTGAATCTGTTAAAAACTAATTAAGGGGCCGGCGCTGTGGCTCCCTTGGTTAATCCTCCACCTGCGGCCCTGGCATCCCATATTGGTGCTGGTTCTAGTCCCGGTTGCTCCTCTTCCAGTCCAGCTCTCTGCTGTGGCCTGGGAGGGCAATGGAGGATGGTCCAAGTGCTTGGGCGCCTGCACCCACGTGGGAGACCAGAAAGAAGCACCTGGCTCCTAGCTTTAGATCGGCACAGTGCTGGCTGTGGCGGCCAATTAGGGATTGACCCAACAACAGAAGGGAGACCTATCTCTGTCTCTCTCTCTCACTGTCTACCTGTCAAAAAAAAACTAATTAAAATTAAAATAAAAACAAAAACAAGAAGCAAACCAAAAAAGATGTTAAATTGTTGTAAAGTTTTTTCATAATATATATTTTCCATTAACTTTTTGAGTACACCTCAAAGGCATTAATCACAGAAATTCTTTGTACCAAAATAAACTAATATTTTACTTCCATTTCAATGAGACTTTTGAAGCACCCAGTTTGTTATTTTTAAGATTTATTTATTTATTTGAAAGGCAGAGTTAGAGAAAGAGAGAGAAAGAGAGACAGACACAGACAGAGAGAGAGATAGAGAGAGAGATCTTCCATCTGCTCTTTCACTCCCCAAATGGTCACAGTGTCCCCTGGGCCAGGACAAAACCAGGACCCAGGAGCATCTTCTCGGTCTTCCATGTTGGTGCAGGGGTCCAAGGACTTGGACCAGCTTTTGCTGCTTCCCCATAATCACTAGCAGGGAGTTGGATTGGAAGTGGAGCAGCCTGGTCTCAAACTGGCACCCATACAGAATGTTGGCACTGCAGGCAGCAGCTTTACCTGTTATGCCACAGCCCTCCAATTTATTTTTAAACATAGATAAACTTTCTAAAGGCATTCAAATTTTTGTGATTTATTTTAATATGTATTAGAATCCATCTTTTTGGAAAAGTTATGTGTGAAATACATATGATACAAAGAAGTAAGAGATTGGTAAAAAAAAAAAAAAGATTCAAATGTACGTAATGGCAATCAATACATTTTCTCCTTGTACATAGTTGCCATAGGTCAGTCTTAAGTTAAAATTTGAACACGGGCAAAGTTTACCTTCAATAAATGTATGCCTTCAATTCTCCTTTTCATTCTTATCCCTACTTAATGGTAACAGTGTTTTATTGTTGCTTCCCATTTACCTAGCACCTCTGTTTGCCATTCCAATAAAAGAATATGTTTAATCCTTCCGAATTCCATAACAGTTCTGTCCTCCCTACTCGGTTTACAATTTCCAACCCTTTCTAACCTCCAAAAGTACTGAAGGATCTATTTTTATCATCATATGAAAATGATCGACTATATTTATTCAAATAAGTCTATAATTGACTGATATCAATTACCATGTTACTTGTGTCAGTGTTACCAAAATTAACATGGAACATTGCTTTATTGGTAATAATTTACACAATTAGGATACATTTTATAATTTCTCAATACCTCCATATTACAAGAAAAGAGCTGCTCACTGTTGGAGAAGTCTGTCTTATAATGAATCAAATGCATGGTTAAATGTGTCACAGTTTTTGAGGGATACACTTAAGAATCTGGATTTCTTTGGTGGGAATCAAGAATCTAAACTTTGCCATGTAACATCTTTTTGCAGGAACAGTGGCCAAATAGAAGTCAACCTGTGGAGTTTATCTCAACTCCTCAACTACAAACTCATTTTTCCTCAAATGCTCAGTTTCTTTGCCTTCTTATACAGTCACATTACACATTTTTTTCTACTATATCATTTAATAGGATGCCTTCTGCTTCAAGATGTGAAGATACTCCACATATTCTAGTTTACCCACAATTTCTTCACCTCCTCCGTTCTATGAAAATCATGCTCTGAAAGTGCAAAGGAAATACCATGATTGAGTAAAATGTTATGTGGTATATTAGATGTTCTTGGACATTTAAAATAGGAAATTTCTAGAGCATTTGTTGGCTAAATATTTATAGTGACATTTATCTTAATACTCTGCACTTGTTTTCAAATAATTTTTCAAAATGTTTCTTGATCATCTGTTCTCTCCGTATGATTCCAAATCATTTTATTCATTACTTTCTCAAGCCACTTGTATTTCTCATGGGGTACAGTACAATTGAGTAGCATGAAAAATGCGTTAGACATATGCAATGAGTTTTCTCATTGGATAACACCTTTTTAGAAAAATACATCTGGGGGAAACTGGAAAATTAGGAACATTACTGAGATTTTCACTTGATTTCTTGCTCCATCTTTCACTCTGCTGTGCACAGAACCATGTGTTTCATATTTTGGGAACAGTATAATTGAAAATATGTATTTATTATATGACTGCTGATATCTGACATATTGTGAGAACAAACATTTAATTTGAATGGCACTGGGTAATGACAAACTTAATCATATCCTAATAAAGAAAGTATATAACTTCCTGTAACAGATTAGGCACCAGGAAGCAGAATTAGTTATGGAGCATGTGGTTTTGTTCACCCACTCATTAAGAAGACAGAGTTTATTGAAACAGAACTAGAGCAATAAAAATAGAATTACATGTGTCAATGGACTCTAAAATTAACATTTTTTTGACAGGCAGAGTTAGACAGTGAGAGAGAGAGACAGAGAGAAAGGTCTTCCTTCCATTGGTTCACCCCCAATAGCTGCTGCGGCCGGTGTGCTGCGCTGATCCGAAGCCAGGAGCCAGGTGCTTCCTCCTGGTCTCCCATGAGGGTGCAGGGCCCAAGCACTTGGGCCATCCTCCCACTGCCTTTCCGGGCCACAGCAGAGAGCTGGATTGGAAGAGGAGCAACTGGGACAGAATCCGCACCCCAACCGGGACTAGAACCCTGCGTAACGGCACCGCAGGTGGAGGATTAGCCCAGTGAGCCAAGGCAATGTCCTGAAAATTAACATTTTTAACAATAAGATGATAGAATTAAGCCATGTATTTGGAGAATATAGACACGCATATTAGACTCATAAAATGAAAAAGTGCAAGAGGTTATTTTAAGTACAGAATATTTTGCATCTATTTTGCACCTGTATTGCCAATAATACTCTATATAATTTAATAACGTTTTTTACATACTTTCATGACTTTTTCACTATTTTTCTCTGATCTGATGGTAACTATGGGATAATAATTATTTAATATTGACATATTTAATGTGTTTCATGTGCTAATAATACTAAAGAAAATAATTGGTAACTGAAAATTAATTGTGAGGAATATTCTTAGAGACTCATGACAGTGTTTATAGTATACATTTGTAAGCCTCAGTTTATCTTTTTAAGCTTTTTGGAGTATGGGAGATCATGTAATATCTCAATGGCCATAGAGAAAGAAAAGAGAATATTGGAAAATGCATTAGTTAATGATATTAAAGTGCATGCAAGAAATTTTTAAAGCCACCACTTTAAGTATTATCAAATAATGTGTAGTTACGGAATTAAAGAGTATGAATTTTTTTGGAGATTTTTCTTTGCCATAAATGAAAATGATGAATCTTTGAATTGAGAGAACAAAATACACTATTTACTGTCTGAATTAACAAATATGGTAAGGAACCAATCAATAAAAGACCCATGTTATAGGTTGATACATAAAAGTAATAGTGAACACAAGTATAAAAAAATCATGTACTCTGTGAAATTTTATAGATGTGTAAACACAGAAGTTGATGAATAGGGAAAATGACTTGTTTTCCCTAGATGCTGACTACTGTTATTTTAGAATCATGATTAAGAATACTGTGCAATTCTTACATGTCAATTAAAAACTGAAAAAGAAGTGCCCTTAATTGTCATTCTGTGCATGCCTTTTTTTTAGGAAAAAAAAAAAAAGCATTGCTTAAGAGATGTCATACCAAAGTGAAATTATCATTTTTTTCAGTAGCTGTCCTTCAACATTTAATTGACGTATTAATACTAGCCCTATTCAGCAAATCATCTCATTAAATTACCTAGGGGAACATTTTGCCACTAGATTATCTAAAATATTCCCTAGGCATTTTGATTCTGTAAATTAGGCACTCTACAAATGCATAATTGAGAATGCATAATATTCCTAAGGGAATATTTAGTAACACCCACTTTAATTTTTGCTATTCCCTAGGAATAGCAAGAATGTGATTAAAATGCCTCCTTTTCTTAATATACTGAATGGAAAAGGAAATTAATTTATATTGGGGAAATATTAAAATTCCTTTTGGTTCCTCCAACTAGCAGTCCAACTGTCTAAAATGATGGGGAGGCTATTTAATTTATTGTTAAGAGTGTTGACAAGTTTTAATGATTGTTAATTCAAAAGAGGTGCTGTATTTTTGTAAGTCAGGAAGTTTCACATCAAAGCTCAATTCTCAGAAATGATCTTTTTCTTTGAGGATTAGAAGTTTCTTTTCCTGCACTCCATTTCCAGAAATTATATTTTGGAGGATTACTCAACGGACGTGAATCAATCCATTGTTCAAGAATAAATTTTAGTCACTGATTTATTTTCTGACCCTTTCACCCAAATCTCCACTTAGAGCCAAAGCAAAATTAAATTCCATGGATTTCCGCAAAAATTACACCAAACATTTTGTAGTTACCCAGAATGTACCAAGTGATTAGGGTAATGCCAGAACAGCAGAAACATGTAAGACGCTCCTGGCTTGTGTGCTCTATGCCCTTTTGTAAGCTTTCAGTTTCCCTGTTCCTGATCCTCTCCTTTCTGTTTATGTGTTTACACAGTGCATAACATATAAAGTATGTTATACGTACATGGGCATATGATCAACATGTAACCTGTGAAATTTATACATAAGTTTTTGTTTATGAATATATATTTATATAAAATCATATAAAATTGTTTTTGAGCAGACATGTTTTTAGGCTTTAGTTTTGTCCTGAACACCTATGAAGTAATTTAAAGTTATGTCAATTAATTAACCTACATTGTTTTTTGTCTACCAGTGGTTATGCATCTGTATGAGGTTTAATGTGGTTGTATTTACTTTGAGATCTGAAGTTCACTGAGGGATTCATATCTTCCTTTCATTAATGCATTTAGGACAAATAAAAAACAAAATGATACTAGGGTTTACTATTTCCATTATCAATGGTACCATTGTTCAGAGGGTATCTCGTGGGCCCCATACCCCAAGTCTCTAGTTTGCCTCCATTGCACCCTCTCACTCTTCACAGAACTGATATTTCTCTTCTGTGCTGTTTTGTAAATTCTGAGAGGATATTATACTTGTCAGTTCACTATCATGTTCTTAGTACCTAGAACTTCATCACCACCTAATAAGTCAGCACAAGTCATTGATTAATGAATGGAGGAAGAGGGTCTTGGGAAAACCTTAGTAATTTAACACAGTGACTCCAAACATTTCAAAGCCATGCATAGGCTGTTCTTAGCATTATGTTTCTTTGAGTGACTTGGACAAGATACAACTTTCCTGTCTTCCCTTGGCAATACACCTCATAATATCTTAAATAGCCTGGCAAAAGAATGATCTTTCATGTAGTTATAAGTTTCAGCTTCTTTTTGAAAATAAGACATCCTTGACCAGCGCCACGGCTCACTAGGCTAATCCTCCGCCTGTGGCGCCAGCACCCTGGGTTCTAGTACCGGTTGGAACGCCAGATTCTGTCCCAGTTGCTCCTCTTCCAGTCCAGCTCTCTGCTGTGGCCCGGGAGTGCAGTGGAGGATGGCCCAGGTCCTTGGGCCCTGCACCCACTTGGGAGACCAGGAGGAAGCACCTGATCGGCCACTTGGGGGGTGAACCAATGGAAAAAGGAAGACCTTTTTCTCTGTCTCTCTCTCTCTCTCACTGTCTGACTCTGCCTTCAAAAAAAAAAAAAAAAAAAAGAAAGAAAATAAGGCACCCTTATTGCTTTACTTTTCAGTAAGAACTTCAAACATTCAAGGAAGATGGAATTAAAATATAATTCTGTTTCACAAATATTTTAAAGTTTCTTTTTATGCTTCAAATATTTTCATTACCTTTTCGAAGACCCTCATATGCATGGGTTTCAAAAATTTTTCATCAGAATAAATTTGTTTTTCGAGTCCCTTTCACATAAACTTTTTGAACTACACTTGTGTTTATGAGATAGTGATATTTTGATACATGTACATTGAAAATTGGGATCAGCTAGCATTTATACACCTTCAAACTAAAAAAAAAACCACAAAACATAATTTTTTATATTTATAGAGTACAAACTATACATTCACTTGTGAGTTTCAAAAATCATGGCATAGGCCAGCGCCCTGACTCACTTGATTAATCCTCCACCTGCGGCGTCGGTACTCTGGGTTCTAGTCCCAGTTGGGTGCTGGATTCTGTCCAGCTCTCTGGCTGTGGCCCAGGAGTGCAGTGGAGGACGGCCTAAGTCCTTGGGCCCTGCACCCACTTGGGAGACCAGGAGGAAGCACCTGGCTCCTGGCTTTGGTATCATGGCGTGTACATCTTGTTTACATGATACCTTTAAATGTTTGTCAATTTGAAATGCTTATATTTTAAGTTATAGAGGAAATATCAGAACAGAACAGTTACATTTCATAACAATAAAATAATTCAGAAAACAAAATAATAATATAGTATCAAATCATACTATCATTTATTCTTCTGAAAGATACTTGATCTTGCAGTAAGTCAATTTGTTCAAATCATCAATTTACCTTCAACATTTCAATTTGATTTTTAGGGGAAAAATCTTTCATTGCCATTATAAGCTCAGAAAATATCATTATTTATGGTCAGAGAAACACTGAAATTTTTCTCAACATAAAGTAATGTTGGACTGAGCAATGGAGGGTAAAATATTTGTCAATATAATACTCTATAATTAATTTGTACTTCTACCTTTAGATAGTGAGATTTGCCCTTGTTATGATAAATTTTGGAGAAAATTTTTCATTTCTTTTAGAAATTTTGGAAATTTTTATATATTAATAGCCAGCTTTTTTAAAAAAGATTTATTTATCTTATTTAAAAGGTGGAGTTAAAGAGTCAGAGGCAGAGAGAGAGCTAGATCTTTTATCCATTGGGTACTCTCCAAATGGCTGCAGTAGCCAGACCTGGGCTGATCCAAAGCTAGGAGCCCAGAGCTTCATCCAGGTCTCTCATGAGAATGCAGGAGCCCAAGTCCTGGGGCCATCTTCTACTGCTTTCTCACATCATAGCAGAGAGCTGGATTGGAAGTGGAGCACTGGTGTCCACATGGGATGTCAGCACTGCAGGTGACGGCTTTATCCTCTAAACCACCACAATGCCAGCCCCAATAGGTAGCATTTTTAAAGTGCTTAAAATTCGTAAGGCCTTCGAATACACAATTTACATTCCTCTTTGCTCCCTCAAGAAAGTTCACAGAAATGGCTGCTACTATGATTTCTGTTTTAGAAATGAGAGAAGCCAGACAGGATGTGAAAAAGCTTAGTGTTTATATGGTTAATGTATGAAACAGCCCAATGAACATATCATTTCAGATAATGTCATTCTTAAATTATATCAATTTATTTTTCTGTGTTAATTGTACTTACAGTATTTTTCCTAATGAAGAACAAATCAAATAAAATGTAGTCCAAACTTTTATTTTAGAAAAGGAATTAAGCATATTTAATTATAGAATGTTTAAGTATAGAATAAAATTCTTTTATTTTTCTGTGTTGTTTCATCATGAATTGTAATACATCACATTCGTTTAAAAAAGAGAAAAAAAAAAAAACAGGATCTACTTCCTGAATAATTTCCCTTCTCCTCTTCAAGCAAACCTCTAACAACAGTATCTAGCAATTGCTTTAATTATATTAGCCTTTTTCAATACACGGTTTTTTTCATTTTTCCTATTCACTTAGTTATAAACAACAAAATGACCAAAAACTGAAATTAAAAAGAAAAATAATGGAGATAAATTATCAACCACTGAATCATCAAGGATTCATTATAAAATCATAAATCTTTGGCTAATGTAAATAGTCTATTTTCTATAGAAGAACTTTAGAAATAATAATGACTTTATTGCTGGAGCAACACCATTCATCCATGTACATAAAAATATAATTTTTGATATTAATAAAGCTGCCTATTCCATTACAAGATACATTGAATATTTAATAACTCACAACTTTAGTATATAGCTCTCAACAAAGATATACTTTGTCTCCTTTACAGAAAGATAAGGAAGATCAGTGGCTAGAGAAAAAGGTGCAAGGAAATAAAGACCATATTATTTTGGAGCATCTACAGTGGACGATGGGGTACGAAGTTCAAATTACAGCAGCCAATAGATTGGGATATTCTGAACCAACAGTTTATGAGTTCAGCATGCCACCTAAGCCAAATATTATTAAAGGTAAGCAAAACTATATCCTGTTTGAAGATAAAGAAGTTATCATCTTAAAACCCTTTTTTTTCTTAAGAATTAAAATGTAATTCTATATGCTGAATATAAATTCCGGGTTCTCATCATGATCGCTGTATCATGTCAGACTCAAGCTTTCACAGTCTCATGAGCTAAGGTGCAAATGTGCTTTCACAGTTTTGGTGGTCAAAGTGGTGGAGAGAGTTAGCACAGGGAGAGCACAGGAGGCAGGAATGACGGATGAAAGTCAACATGAAAACGTATTTTGAGATCAGGAGAAACCTTTATAAATAAAACAACGTCTATGTCAATCATGTTGGTACAGGTTTTCCAATTATAGTTAGTCTTGGCCAAAGACCATGATCAGTTAGCCCATTTATGCCTGATCAGGTAAATTGATTTTGAGAAAATAAAATCATCACACAGTGAGCCAGAAGCAGTGACAAATATTTCTTGGCAAAGAGGTATGCCTAGAATTCAAGGATACTCATAATGTGACAGGATATTTTTCCTTTTGCCAATTTACAGTGCTTGCAACATTATATTTTAGTATATTAGTAATATCATGAAAGTCTCCAGAAGGATATTAAGTTTTTTCAGATATATTCTATAGAAGTAAAAATACAATAATTCATCCTGGCACAAAACCATGTTTAACTCTGTTATTGAGATACCATTTTGTTCATATTTTGAAATTTATCTTTGTCCTAAATTTTACCTTTAATATGTAAATTTTGGGGAACTATGTGTGTATGTGTGTATGTGTATGTGTGTGTGTGTGTGTATTTTTGTATGAACTATTTCAAAAAATTGTGGACAAGAGGGACTAAAAGATGTTTATGTTTCTTTTGGTGCAACAATTTTTGAAATAAATGCATACTTTTTTCTTAATACATATTTCTATGAACCCTTTGAAAATAAATCATAAGTAAGAATTTTCTACTTTTGGGCAGTAAAACAAGCTTATCTTTGAAGTCTATTTTTCATTAATTTTTTGTAGTAGCCTCTTATCTTCCTTTCTTGTATACCTTTATAGAAAAGAAGGGAATAACATATTAACTTATAAAATTATGGTCTAAGTCTATGTTTCTAAGTTTTGAAACTCAAAATAAAAGTTAGGAGTTCAGTCATGTTATTTAACCGTCTTATAATTTCAACTTGAAATTAATGTCATTTTTATAAGATTTTCATATGAAACGTAAGTTTCTAAAATTGAAGTTTCATGTAATTAATAGTTCCATTAAAATAATTACTATTTGTTCTGACGTTGCCCCAGAGTTTATGTTGTACATGAAGCTTTAAACTATTTGTGTTTATAATATTAGTTAATAAACGCTACCAATTATAATTGGGAGTAAAAAGTTGGAAGCCTCTTGTAATAGTATGGATAGCTTTCTTTATAATGACATTTTTCTTATTGATTAACAGAGTACTTCTGCATTTAATATTTTATAATATTCTTAATTCTGAATTAAGAATAGGTTAAAGAAAAGGCTGTCCTCATTTTACAAATGCGATTTTCAGGGGTTAACTCTATTCAGGGTTAGAGCTACTTTAAGTCCCATGATAACACATACGCTCTTAGAGAAGATGCACTTACTTTAAGTAAGAGTGACCGAATGTGCCAGCTCCCAGTTCCATTGCCCAGGAGTGTAAAACATCAAGAACTACCTCAAAATTGTAATGCATAAGATTTGTAGTAATTATTCTCCATGCATGTGTCAAGAAGATGATATAAGTATGATTTTCAAACTTAGATAAACATCAAAGGAGGATTACATGAATATACTCCATTCAGCTAAGCTTTTATTTGGCATATGTATTTGTAAGCTATATTGTTTTTATTAAGATAAAAATTAATAATCTATGAAAACACATGTTAATACTTTATAGTTAAAATACAAAAATCAGGAAATAGGTTTATGCAGGTTACTAATGAAAGAGTCCCAGAATCCCTGCTAAATTTATAAACAGTTGTTGAATGCAGAAGCCAACAAAGCTATAGAAAAAAAGACTGAAAAAAAAAAGCTATAGAAAGAAAAGACAGAAAAAAGGTGAAAAAAATGAAAGGACTAGAATACATATAAAGACACAAAATCATCAAGACATGCTGTGATGCATTTACTGTAAAAAATGTTTTTCTTCTATTTGAGAAATTCTTGAGCTGAGAGTTTGCGGGCAAGATCTAAAAGGAAATAGGACAGAATTCTGATTTATAAGAGCATTTCCAGATTTTTTTTTGTCACAAAACTTCTCTTGATACTTCTGAAGTTAATTTCTTTCAGCTCTGCAATGTTCCCATCCATTAACCTGTTCATTCCAGAATTTGTATAAGGATCTTGCTTTGTGACCAGTACTGAGATGAGTACACAACCTTCCTCTCTGAAAAGTACAGAACTGACCTCAGCACTTAAAACTTTCAAAAATCTGGGAAGTCAGATACTTAACTTGAATTACAGTAACTGAAAAATGACTATGACTAAAATAAGCATTCATGTGCTACTATGAGAGAGTTGCATGAAGGTACCTAGGTTAAGGGAGTCGTGTAGAAATTTCTGCAACTTTCCTATAGAAATCGATTTTTCCAAAGGAAATCTGCATGAATGAAACTTCCATATGAAGTGTGTTGCTCAGAAGTCTCTGGCAGCAACAAAGAGTTTGTTCTCTAGGGAACAGGAAAAGTGTCTGCATGGTGCTTAGACGTATGTGACTGCGGATAAGGCTAAAGAGAGATCTGCAACCCAGAGAATCCAAGGGCTCCAAAAACGTGCAGAATTTTAAAATACAAACTACACAGCAGTAGAAGATCATTTAAAGCAAGGGAATTATATGAATATATAGGCATTTTGGACAGATTATTCTTGCTTCTGTAGATAAGAGCAAATTATGGGCAAACAGGAATGTTTTAGAACAGTGATAGCAGTAGAAAAAGAAAAGAGTTAGTTTCAGGCACAGTATAGATGCAAACTAAGCCTGCTTTATAATAGACTGGATTCACTAGCTATTGATGCCATCAGGTTTCTTGCTAGGCAGATGGGCACTGCGGGTGACCTTTGTCAAGGTGAAGAATTTTATGGGAGGAAAAGGATTTGAAAAATGAGGATCAAAGAAAAGATTGGTTTTGCATTTATTCCATTTGAAATTGTGGATGAAAGATGAGGATATGGATGACTAGGTTATCAGGCTTGGAAACATATGAGGGGAATTTAAAAAGTTTGTGGGAAAATGAAATTAAGAGATAAGATTATTTTAGCACAGAAAATTTGAAACGTATGCAGCTTTCTCTTGTTCACAATCTTATATATATATATGATATATATATATATCTTTTTATATTATCTCATGCATTTCTTACATGCATTTCCATTAGCTTTTTTGAACAGCCCTCATACACTGAGTCTGTCAGTCTTACCAGGTACATGGTATTGAAACCTGTTTGAGGATAAAACCACTCAACAGATAATGCCTGAACTCTGAAAAAGTGTTGATCTGTGGGATACTTGTTGCTGTATCCCCAGCAACTCCAATGGTGACTACTGTAGCACTGATGTCCAAGGAGTACTTTTGGAATACTAAAGGGTAAAAATTAAGAACTGAGTCGCAAGGAACTGTAATAATATTCAGAGAGAAGGAAACACATTGCCCTATTTCCTGAAACTCCAGTGAGATTAACATGTTACAGAGTTAGTGGCAAAACAGGAGCATACAGTATCTTGGAAGTTAAGAGAAGGTCCTATTTCAAGAAGAAAAGATGTAAAGTGTCAAATGCTGCTGAGAGGAACTTAACAACAACGAATGAGAGGAAGCGCATTAATCACATGCAGATTTGCTGAAGTGCTTGGGAGAGAAATTAGGTAGGAATAGGCTAAGGACTTTTAATGAGTTTAGGAGATTTAGGATCCATTTTTATTTGATACATTGAATATGCTCTTCTATGAAGGTGAGCAAAGAAATAAAGGCAACTGTTAAGATTTTTATGATGGAAAAGACCAGTGTGTGTTTTATACCTGATAAAGAAATCAAATAGTCTGGGAGCGGTCATATAGTCAGATAAATGAATACAGACAGAATGAAGAAGGTAGAACCTGACATTCATCTTGTTTTTCAAACTTGACAAAAAAGAAAAAGCATAAATCAGCACTAAGAAATACATTGCAAGAAATTTCAGTTAATTTGTATTTTTTTCATGATTTTCTAAATGAACCTCTGATGTCCTACAAAGAAATATTGTTTTAACAGCCTTTCTAAGTATACTAATTGCAATCTCTAAGTAATCCAATATTATCAGAAACACAGTGTTCAAATATGAAAATGTTCTTAGATAAATTTCATGGTTGTATTCAAATCTAAATTCTTAAGATTCTAGAAAGATGAGGAAATTGAGATCTAATTAATCAGATAGAGTTCCATTTTAATCTGGATTTCTCAGCTAAATCTTAATATTGATACTATATCCACTATATTTCTTTGACTTAACATGTAATGAAAATGTAAGTATATAAACTATTTTCATGATCTTTGGTTCTCAAAAAAAAAAAAAAAAAAAAAAAGGTACAGTGACATCTGTCTGGAGTATGATGAAGTCCAGTTTGGTTAATGCTCCTCACTTGTATTCTTATTGCAATTTTCTGCTATGTGAATATATAATTTTAGGGTTTACTTCTTGTTGTTTCAATTATTATTAGAAATATAAGTTTTTGTTTAATGTGTTTTAAGAATTTGTGGTAGAAAAATTATCATCAAGCATTACAAAATGTAGTGAGCTAATATTTAAGTAGCATTGTGAACTTACCAATAGCACATTAGAATGACTGGTGATTTTTCCATTATAAATGTTATTTTCAACTTGTAAATGTAAAATGTTCACATTTAAAGAATTAATAACAGAATTAATGTCTGGGTAATGTGAAATAAACATGGTTAATGCTGACCATAATCTAAGTTTTTATTCTGTGACAATTATTTAGAAATGATTTATCTAATATTTTACTCTTTTCTTTGTCTTGTATCAAAGTAATTTTTTGTAATTTTAATGGTTTTGTGTAATTCTTGCATTAATTATTTTCTCCCTTTTTTTCTTTCCTACTGTCACATTTTTCCTTTTCTTTTCTTTTCATGTTTATAATTCTATTTTCCTTAATTACCTTATTCTATCCTGTTTTCAAAACCAATTTTCATCACACAGATAAATGCTGTGAAGCGAATAAAAGCGAAAATGGAAGCCAGTCTTGGCACCTGCATGCTGCTGGGTTTTCTTTCATTGTAGCCATCAGTGTGTCTTACATCTTTTAATGTTGTTGTTGTATCATGTGGCTTTTCATTTTATGCCCAGCAAATATAAACAATTATTAATAACAAGGGGTAATATATAAAGCACTCAGAATTTTTCTAGGTTCAATAAATTTGGCATGCATACTCACCCATGGACAATTAGTCATTTTCTCCAAATTTTCAAACTTTTAAGTGGATAATTTGTCAAAAAATCACTAAATGAAATTCAGTCTTGAGTGTTTCTTCCAGCTACCAGTTCACTGCATACCATGCTTTATTCTAAAGTTCTCTTTAATTTCCAGAGTTGAACTTGTTAAATATCATGTCATTTGTACTTGGAAACTGAATCTAATATTCTTTTACTTTATTATTTTGGAATGTAACAGTATCTGTTGGCCACACATTAAGGAAATCGTAATTTTATTATATTTAACTGTACTTTTCTTGCCTTTTAACTGCTTTATTTAAACTTAAGATTCCAACTTATGAACATTTTCAATATTTCATAGTATCTGTCATTTATTAAATATAAGCATGATACTTTATTAGATCTTTATTCCTATTGTATTGCTTACAATCCCTTATTAATCTAAAATTTTTAAGAAATCAAAGTGAGAAGGATTTTCTTTTAATTTTCACTTCAATATTTTTTATTATGTGAAAATATGTTTCTGCAATTATCCACAGAACAGATTAGAAATTAAATTTGAATGTGTTTTACTAGCTGGATCCAATTTACTTTATTCAGGTTATGGTTATGTTTTGCCTGGCATCAAATGTAGGTGTTCTAAGAACTTTTCTGCACACCTGAGATGTAGCATCTTTGCAAACATCATAGGTAATACTTTTAAGAAGATGAAACTGAGATGAAAGGAGGTATCACTAAATTCCAAATTCTAAAGGAAGCTCGTAATTCAAACCATATTCTTTTATGTTTGAAATTAGAGAAAGTAGGTTGATTACTACAATGTAGAAAACCTTGAGAATGAAAGGAATTCCAATATCATTTTCTAGAACAATTTTTTTTTTTTTTACTATTTACTATAGCTTGAACAGATCTTTCCAATAATTTATAAGTATTTTCATCAGAATATTGACTTAGGGTTACAACATATTCCTTTGGAGAACACAGAATATGTCCATAGTAAGTTAAAACAGTTGATTTATTTTGAAGTATTTTATCCCACAATTGTAAGACCACCAACAATGAACAAGACCACTCAATGTTTGGTTTACAAGGAAAATAAAGTATCATTTCAGCAATTTAGAAAACAAAAGACTTGAAGTCTATTCATAGCAGAATCACACACTTAAACATTGAAGCACTTGCATGTCAACAAATGAGACCTCTGAAATTGTAAATTCTTAAGTATTTAAAAAATCTTAATATATATTTTGCTGACTTATCCCATTTACTACATGAGCATTGCCTTTTGGCTTAATTATTGTCATCTTAATAGATTTAAATATACCTTATTATTGATAAGTAAAACAAAATTATCACTTATTTTAAATTTCTTCATGGTATTATCCATGTAATTTTTTCAACCAGTGTATTTTTAAATAAATTATGTATCTATAGGTATATAAATATGAACTTTCATATTAAGTTAAGTATAAGATTAGCCATTATAAATAGTCAGAAACTTGTCTAATAATGTGTTAAACATTTCAGAAGTTTGCTTTGATCATATTATTCTAATTATAGTGCTAAATTGATTTTTTTGTGTGTGAATGTCATTATCTGTGTGTGGAACACTGGGATTAACCATTAATGCACACCTAAAATATTTCCTTTTTACCTTCCCAAACATTTCCTTTATTTTTACGTCCGTTTATCATTAAGTTTTACTCTTTTCTCTACCCATTCAAAACTCCATATAAATTAGCCAAAAAAGTTCATGGCCATCATGATTCATAATAGAGTGTGGCTAGGAACTAACAGGGAACTCTTCTTCACGATGGAATATTTTCTTACAAAACAAATCGAGCAGATTTTCATTTTTACCCCACTCTTAATACTCTAGGTCAACAAAACTAAGTGTAATTTTGGAAAATCTGTACCATATCATTACAAAAGCATTCTTCATGTGCTTGTGAATGTGTTACTGGTAGACATGAACAAGACTGAAATACATAATGATGTGCTGGATTGCTTTTCCTTTCCTCCCTTATTTTCTTTACCTTAAAGTATCTAAAAAGGTTAAATAATTAAAATATGTATGCTTACATTCTAAACATTGGATTTTAATTACCTATGTACATTATAAACAATTAGAGTTTTTAATATTTAGTATTTCTTTTTAAATGAAGCTTGCCAGTATGTATAGTAGTGCACAACTTACTCAATTTAGGTCAAGTGAAAACTATTATAATTTAATTCTAATGTTGCTTATATAATAATGCACATTCTTTTGTGTTTGATTTAAATATAATAAAATAAGGAAAATTCCAAAGTAGTTTCAACTACATACAGTTGGGTTTATGACAATTCATTTATATTCAGCAAAATATATTGTGCTAGAAGGTATGTAGCTATGTATCTGGATGAATTATTACATAACATATTAATTATTAATGTGATATGCTTAAACCATGAATGAAGAAATAAAACCTTAAAATTAAAAAGGATTTTAGCAATTCAAGATGGAACTAGATTTTAAGAATAATAGCCAATATTATCCATATTTTCAGTTTATTGGAAATAAACAAATATATGAAATTATTTTGCAATTCATTTCAAAACAAATTTTGAAAAAAAATCATTTACTTTTTATTATGATAGTAGCAGCACTAAGTGCATTTAATAATTTATGACATTCCCTAAATTAAATATTATTTATAGTTTTCTTTATCTTTTATGTATTATCATTCTACTCAGTGAACAAAGATATAGGATTATAAAAGGCACAACACCTAAATGTGCTATTTTATGTGCTTTATTATGGATCATACCTGTAAAAAGTAATACCCTCTAAACAATCTTTGAATATGTCCAAATTAAGTAGTTTTTTCTTTAAAAAATGTTTCATTTCTATCTTTCTTCATTCCTGCTAGTTATTTTTTCTGTTTAGCAAAAAAAATATTTATTTATTTGAAAGTCAGGGAGAGAGATAGCTCCCACCCACTGTTTGACTCCCCAAATGCCTCAGGAGTCCAGGACTCCAGGGGCCTGTGTTTTCAGGAAGCTGAGATCAGGCGTGAAACTGGTCCATGCACTGTGGAACTCCAGTATGGGATGTGCACATTTAAGAGTTATGTGAAATGCTCACTTCCAAATTCTTTCTTTTCAGTTTCATCTCTTTCTCTTTCTAGCACTATCTCTCTCTCTCCACTTCCTAGCTGTGGTCATAGATAATAAATAGGATGCAGTTTTTCTATTTTCAGCTTATCATTGGGAAAGTTTTAAATCTTAGCAATTGTGCCATGGAAATGTCTCATAAAACCTTCAGCTAGTTTACTATAATGGATGGAAAGTTCAAATTTGCATATTCCAAATGCTTGGATGTGCAGATACTCTACAATTATCTCTTAAAATATAAATTATAAGCAATGGCAAGTTCATCATCAAATCAGTTATGTCCTAAATAAAACATACTATTTATCAATTAATACATTTTAGTAACTTGATATTTAGAAGCTTCTTTCACTGGTAAATTTAGGACTTAACTAAGGAAAAACAGTCTTTCTTTCTAAGACCTTATTAACATAATCTTTTAAAAACTGCCATATGAATTGAAGCATTAGTCTGGGCTTAAACTTTTAAACTTTTCTCCTACAAACTTGTAGTATTCTATTTACATTATCAAACAAAAACTGACAAAACACATAAATTTTATGCAAATGTATAAATATATTCTCTATTTTTCTCTAAGGCAAAAGATTCATTCAATTTAAATCTAATTGTTCTGAAATAAGATAATAATGAATGCTTAACATCAGTGCTTTGTTTCCTAAATGCCTTTAATTTAATCTTATCTAAGAGTATGAACTAGATGAAGATATTAATAACCTTCCCATGGCTATAAACCAACTTATAAGCTTAAAATCTCTGTTAGAAAAGGTTATGAATAGTGTGGAATGTTCTGTGACATCAATTTGAGCTAATATTCTGTAAAATTGGAAAAAACTACCCATGAAATGAAAAATGTGTATGTCTAAGAGGTCTTTTAATGTAGCTAAGAGAATCTGAACTGCATCTGATGTCCTTTTTGATAGACAATTATTTTATCTACTTTTAATGATATTTTCATTCAAGTAAAATTAAGTTTCACTTTAAGTGCGAACTAATCTAATGTTGGTTGTATTATTTTCACATTGCAATAATGGCATAATGTTAAGACAAAGCATCATTAATAAATTATATAGGGTTTATTTTTATTTATGTGTTTACTTAATGATTACTGTGAAATAAATTTCTTAACTGATCCTTTTTGCCTACAAGTAATCAATTTGAAACTGTATATTAAAGAATATCATGAACCTCTTTCAAGAATATTTTATCTCATATCTGACATTGATTCTGTGTATAAAGCTTCTGTTTTAAAGTATTTCTGATCATTTTAATTACATTTGTTTTCATCATAGCTTATTTTCTTTAAAAAAAGTGTACGTGTTATAACTGCTGTCTTCAGTATCATCGCTTATTTCAACCCCAGCATAATTCCCAGCACTCTGTGTAATCCTACGCATGTGTATCATTATATATCAATTGTCATTTTAGTTTATGTACCTGTGTGTCTCCATTGTTGTAATAAAGAAAACTGAAAAAAAAGTTTGTTATATGTGTTTTCTTTATTACTGATGCAACTTTTGTCCTTGTTGCGTGTTTGCACGTCTAACTTAATCAAATGTAATGCTTCAAAAAGTTTTATTTTACGTAGATGCTGGTAATAACAACAAATTCATTGACTGATTTCATTCAACTTATGAATAACTAATAAATCATCAGCCGACTCATATCAATCACCTTTTTATAAAAATAATTTAGACACAATGTCCAATATTGTTCATAATAAACAATTCTAAAGTCTCCTTGGAAATTTGATCCAAATCAGGGAGCCAAAATAATCAGGTGATATTTTAGTAAAACACATGAACCTAGTTTATATTTTCAGTAGTGTAAGGCTTATTGATGCGTCTCCATTGCCAGCAAACATTCATAAATTCAGACATAAATTCCTAAAAGTGATTTTTCTCCAGTTCCTATGGTTCATACATTACTGTAATTTATTTTAATTGGGGTACCATGAGAATACAGTTGGATAAAATCATTACTTGTTTATCTATTGCCAAGGTAGGAAGAAATATAATGGCTTTGGAAATTTAATAGTAATGCAAATAAAATTATGAAAACAAGAGCAGCTCCTGGTTTGAACACCAACTATATCAGACAATGTGCAGAACGGCTTAAGAGAAATATTCTATTCCCTCCTCATAAAATCTGTCTAAGGAAAGCATTACTTTTCACATTTTCCCATATTTAGGTGAGAAAACTAAGGCCAGAAGAACTTGATTAATTCACATATTGCAATGTTATCCTTGGAAAGAATGTCTGAAATTGTAATTCTTAAAACATGTTTATTTAGTTTCTTTATTTAAAAGGCAGAAAAATAAAGAGAAACAGAGACTGAGTGGTATCTTCTGTCTGCTGATTCACAGAGAATTGGGACTTGAATCAGAGAACCCTGATGCAAAATGCTAGCATCCCATAGGGCATCTTAACCCACCCCTGACAATATAATGTTTTCAAAAAGCACTGGATCTGGGTTCTACTTGTGGCTATTCACTATGTAACCTATTCAATTATTTTTCCATAGTGAAATAAATAGCTACATCTGGCCTAGACAAGAATAGGAGACTATTTATACCAACATGATCAAATGTTTTACTCTCAAACAAAAATTGAATGAAAAATTACAAAAGATAAAGTACTTACTTTAAAGATTTGAATTATTTTAATTTTTCTATAAACAACTTTCATATATTTTAGAGGCAGATAATTAGAGATAGACACACACATAAACACACACAGAACTCCCATGCACTGTTTTACTTCCCACAACAACTGGTCTGAGCTGGGTTGGAAACCCAGACAGAGCTGGGAATGCAATCCATGTTTACCACTGGCGGAGACACAATTACTTGAGCCATCTCCTTGGGTCTTCTTTGGAGGAAGCTGGAGTCAAGAGCCATAGAGAGAAGGTGAATCCAGCAACTCTGATAAGAGATGTGGGCATCCCAAGAGAAATCTCAAATATCAGGTCAGATAACTACTCCAAGACTTTAATTATTTTAGTGTATATCAAATCTCAACAGAATATCCTATTATAAAATGTATATCAGACTATATATATGGTCTGATGGAATGTAAGTATATTTGAAATGAAATTTTGATATAGAACCCATGTTTTATTGTAATATTTTACTTTTGATTGATATTTATTAATTTCATATAGCTATTTCTTGACATCATAGACATAAACAAGCATTTTGAATAAATATAGAAATATTTTAAATAAACAGTATTATTTCATTATATCATCAAATTGCAAATCAGAGAGGTCACATATAATTATCAATGAAATAACCATTGAGGGATGTAGTCAAGCATGCCTCTTAATTACTCATGGAAATAAAGGAGATTCCATGCACCTACCACATCAAGAACAATTTCTTCTAATAATCATGTTACCTCATCAGTCGGCTGTCATCTTTCTCACCCAAACTTTACTTAAAGCTGCTTTCCCATTATTTATGTAAATGAATACACACCACCTTTATTACCAGTTTCTGATTTTTACACATTTTTGGAACACATGTTTCATGATGTTATTTACAATATTGGTAAAAATAGGTAATTTTCAATTAGTATAAAATAATTTTACTTACTACTAAAAAAAGAAATAGATAGTTCTGCATCAATATCTATCCTTTATTTTAACATATTTAAATAAATAGCTTTAACACTCAATCAGAATAGAAGCGGTATTCTTGTTTAACCACCCATTTCTCATTTATGATTTCAAACAAGTTTAAAATGTTTAAAGTGAATATTAAAATTAGAAAACTTTTTTCTGTTTTAGTATGGTTAAAGTTGAAGTAAATACTTACCTCTTCACATTGGCATTTCTGTTGTGAAAAATCCATGAGTTATAAACTTCAATTTGCTATGGTTTTACATAGCCTCACAGAAGATAAAATGCATATGTATGTTACATGGAGTATTAAATGCAAAACTACTTGATGATCTTGAAAAATGACAGGAAAAAATCCTGTTTCTGTTTTTGTTGACGGAAAACACAAAAACATGCATGAGATTTTCATATACTAGCTTGTACACTGTTCTATCGAAAGGCATAATCGTGAAGGGAAATTTATTTGAGAGAACAGGAAGATATATTTATTTAAGCAAATATTTACCTAATAAATATTTACCTAAACTTACATAGTTAGGTTCACTAATAAGTTCTATCGTACATAAAACAGAAAACCAATAACATTTAACATGTGTGTGTTACTCATCCTTTAATATGTGTTTATTTTAGCTACTAAAAGTCATAAAAAAGGATCATTGTTTTTTATAGATATCCTCAGTCATTTCAACCATATTATCAATTTTCAGGCAGATATCACATATACGACTTTTATATATATAAATATATAAAATAAATTTTTCATTATTTCATTTTGCATTGTCACCCAGATTTCATTATTTACATTATTTTTCACTCTTGATGTACATTTCATGGATCTGAACAAATCTACAAGGACATGTACCCATCTTTATGACACCATGTTGTGTCCTAAAACTCCTCTATGCTCTATCCTTCCCTCTCCCTCAAAAGCCTAGTGCCCACAAATCTTTCTGTGTTGCCTACACTATTGCCATTTGCAGATTGCCATACAGTAGAAATCACATAGATGTAATCTTTTTTCAGTTTGACTTCTTTCATTTGGTAACACATATTTAAGGATCTTGCATACCTTTCTATGGTTTGATAGCTCATTTTAATTTTTTTCTTTTATCTTTCTTTTCCAACAATATATAAAATCTGAATATATTTATGTGATATTCCATGTCTTGATATGTGTATACATTCTATTGGGTTCAAGTCAGGGTAAACATATTTGTCTTTTTAGTGCTGAATAATATTCCATTTCTGGATATACCACAGTTTATTTGTCCTTTCACTTACTGAAGAATATCTTCATTTCCTCTTGCCATTGTATTTTTAAAATATGTTGAAAATCTATACTTCTGTTTTATAGCTAATGGTATAAATGTGTTCATTCAAATGCACTTTAAAAGTAATAATATACTTTGCAAGTGACAATATAGGTTCAAAACATACAATTTTAATAGTATAACCTTGATTTTTTGGTTGTTGGTATGTCTAAGAATTTAAGTCTCTCAGTCACACTATTGTGAATAACTTACCCTGAAATTTTCACAATATAATATTATATCCATAGGAAAATAATAAATATCACCCACATATTTATTCTTGTATTTATTTTCTTATGCAGAAATAAATTCATGTAATTAAGAATATTATACTAAAATAGACTCAATGGTTACAAATTTCAAAAGAAAAGTATAACATATAAATGAGAACTTAGTTTTTTCTAGATTTGCTCCAATTTTGCAACATAGTACTAAAAAGAAAAATTAATTGCCTCTGCACAAAGAAAATTTATTTCCATTTAATTTATTTGAGACAAATTTTTATTAATGAAAAATGAATTGTCCAGGTAATTGAACCAAATAACTAAAATTTATATTGCTCAATTTTTTAGTGATTTTGGTCAATAACTGTTTGGGTCATATTCATTGAAAGTACACAAAGCTGATAAAAAGATCCATTTTCTTTGCTTAAATCAAAGCAAAGTTAACACATATTATCAAATTTTTATCTATAGGATGTAGAAAAAATATAAAATTACTGTGGTAAAATAATCTTCAAAATTAGCAGCTCCAATAAATGATTAGGACATGCAGAAAATATTTTTATATTCTTTATGTGTTCAATTTTGAGCAGAAAGTTTTGTCACAAACTATTCTTAGAACTAACATACTTAATTTGAAACATCAGATAAGAGAATATGTACTCTATTAGATATTTTGTAATTTTAAATGGTTTGTAGTTCCACCAGATTTGTTAAAATAACAAAATATTAAAAATACTCATTTCTGAGGTTTTCAATAATTTGAAACACCTACCACTGAAAAGCTGTTAACCACAAATTTGTTGTAGCCTTTTCTTTTACATTAGCACAGCTCGTTTTCTTTCATTTCTATTCTTATGATAAGATTTGTCATTTTAAATGAGACTTGAGTTTGACAAGTTTCCATCAAAATTTCCATAGAGAATGTATTTATAATTTAAAAGGCTGTTTGCATTCTCCGCAGGACTGTTTTAAAAAGATATTAAAACTCTTAGTGGTGGGGAGAATGAAGCCACTGAACCACCAATGGAATGTTTATGGCATATTTTATGTATTTCTTTTGACTTTATTTTATTTTTGAAGAAATATTTGTAGAAGCGATAAATAACATTTTAGGGGGATAGCGTAAATACTTGAAAAGCATAGAGAACATAATATATCACTTGAAATGAATGCCATTTATATACAAATTCATAGAAGAGTTATCCATAATTACAAACCTAGATACATGTTGTAGGATTTTATAGTATTATTTTAATACTGTAGACATTATTTTACTCTCATGGTGTCTATTTTTTAATTGTATAATGGCAACTATTTTTCCAGTTCAATTCAGTCACTGTGGAGCTAGGCATGGGCCGGGAGAAAGGAAGACTGAGACGTGTCTCAGCCACTGTGGTACCCAGGCAAGCTTTCACTGCCTTCTTACCAAGGCACTACTGTGTACCTCTGTGTACCACTGTGTACCTCCCTCTCACCTTTCAGAACAAGACTGCATTTTATAGATTTTTTGTTTTTGTTTTTGTTGCTTGTTCCTTGATTCTTTGATTTATCTATTACTTTCTTTACATATTCAATTTCAAGGTCCATCCTTCTTAGCTGCATTACTCATAATTTAACATAATATAACCCTACCCCAACAATCATTTCCAAAATATCGTCCATATCTTCTATACATTTGAGAATGTTACAGACATTTTCATGCTTCTCTTTGTTCATGTCATATTCTCCCTGAAACTGACTCCTCACATAAAATGCAAATTTTCTTGTTACTCTTCAAATCCATCTTAAACATACTGAGCTCTTTCACTTTCTTGACTACTAATGGTTAACTTATATCCTTCTCACACCCACCTCCTCTAAACAGACAATTTTTTTGCCAATAGGAAAGCAATTAATCTCATTTCTCTCAGTTTGTAAGTTATGTTTTTTTTCTCAGTCTTCCCAATACATTATGATCTTCCAGAGGAGAGTCATTTGCTTATTCTTATTTTATCTGAGCAACTTCTGAGTGAAGTTGTTTAGTAATATCATGATAAATTAGAGGGTTTTCACACATATTTTGATCAATTAATCCTTGGCCAAATATATCATTTTTGTAAAAGCAAAGGGACAGATATGTTTTAAGGAAATATTAAATTTAGACTTCCGGTTTTGTGAACAAACATATAGGAAAAATCACTGTCAGGAAAAAAAGCATGGAGTTTTACAATTATAAATGCAATTATATAATACACATATTTACAAGTTTGTTTTCATTAGTGAAATCAAATATCCTCCATTAGCTATCTTCCTTGGTTTGAGTCAAATATTAACGGGCAAAAGAAAAAAAATGGATTTATCACAGCTGCATTTTTACCTTTCTTCTTCCAAAATAATGCCTCTAAGCAATAATGAAATGCTTTTAAAAGGATAAGCATGGATTTTCATTGAGTTTTTATATATAATTTGATATGCATGTAAGAAAACATTAGGATACAATAATAAAACTTGCAGGATAACCGAGACAATGTAGTGAAAAATGACTTCTCCCCACCCCACCAAAAAACAGACTTGAGTGTAAACTATGAGATCCGTACATCAAGATTGTTTTACAGAATGTTCAAAATGTGATAAGTAGATAAGACAGCATCACCTTTTCAAAATGAATTAAAACAGCATTAAAGATCTAGGATAGATTTAAGGTCAGTCATCATGGGGTAGCACATAAGCCAGCATCCCATAATACCTGCATCCTATATTAGACTGACAATTGGAGTGCTGATTCAAGTCCCAGCTACTCCACTTCCTCCTCTCTCTCTTCCTCGGCTTTCAAGTAGATGAAATCAAATAAATAGAAATAAAATAGATATAAATGACAATATTATGATTCATTCATATATTTAAGCAATATGAAAAATTATTGAGAAATTTTACTAATTTTTAAGGCCTAGAGTTTCCAAATATTCAAATAATATGTGGAAGCTGCAAACAGTATTATCAAAGAGTTTGCAGGCTAGACATTTACAGAGAACAAAATTCTATATAACTATTAATATTTGACATGAACTCCTATAGTAAATTTTAGATACTTAAAATGTCCCAATGAACTCGATATATATTCACTTGAAAATAGAGCAAATTCTATTTGAATAATTTTAAAAACTAAAAATCCTTCAGTTAGTCACAAAGTACTTGAAAAGTGATACAAATTCAAAAACTTATGTACTTTTCTCATGATTATAATGCAAGTTTCACTTTTTTAACTTTTATTTAATAAATATAAATTTCCAAAGTACAGTTTTTGTTTTACAATGGCTTTTTCCTCCCATAACCTCCCTCCCACCTGAAACCATCCCATCTCCCGCTCCCTCTCCCATCCCATTCACATCGATTCATTTTCAATTATGTTTATATACAGGAGATCAATTTAGTATATACTAAGTAAAGATTGTGAAACATTTTTAATATTAATATTCTGACTCCTTTCCCAGAATGTACTTCTCTAAGCTTCTCTAAGGAAGCTTCTTGGCAGCTTTCTCTTTACTGCTAACAATGCTCCTTCACAGCCATCACAGATATTGCTAACTTCACATATTTTTTCCTAAATTCTTTAATTAAAAATGTATGAAATTACATGTTGAACTAGGTAGTTTTCCTTTAATTTGTTCATTTAGCTGTTTTATCTAAATAGCATGAACTTGAATGAACCTAAATAGTTGCTAATAAGTGCATTTTGTTAGGAAGCTCAAAGATGAAAATGCTTTAATTTTTGTCTTATGAATACTGTGAATGGCCCAAAAGGGAGTATAGACATGAACCAGTAAAGGATTAGAACATAAAAGAAGTATAGTCATTATTTCAGGGAGGCAATTTAGATTCATTTTATAATACCCTTTTGGAGTTGTAGTCTTCTTTTCTTTGTCAGTAAATCTAAACTCGTCTAAAATACTATAAAATAATAAAAAAATACAAAAATCAATGGTGGATTAAAGAAGACAAAATGAATTAAAGAAGAGAAAAACAATACACTATATTATTTTTCTAAAACCCACTGCAATTACAACACTGGTCCCAAACCTTCCTATCTTCTAGTGGCCTCTATTATACTCTAGACTTTTATATAACCATTTTTTTAGTCTCTACATATCAGTGAGAATATGCAGTGCTCATTATTTTGTTCCTGCATTATGTCACACAACATAAATGCTTCCAGTTACATCACTGTTGCCTGAAATGACAGGATATCATCCTTCTTTATGGAAAAATGATACAGCGTTCTTAAATCCATTTACCTTTTGGTGTACATCTTGACTGATTCCGTATCTTGACTATTATAAGTAGTTTACAATAATAATGATCATGGAGGAATCTCTGATACATTTATTGAATTTCTTTTTTGTATGTGTCCAGCAGTGAGATTGTTGGAGCACATGGCATTTATATTATGTTTGTTGAGGAACCTCTATACTGTTTTCCACAGTATCAGTACTAATTTATTTACTTACCAATGTTATATAAGATTCATTTCCTCTGTCTCTTCATCACCATTTGTTTCTGTTGTCTTTTCTTTTTTTAAAAAGATTTATCCATCCATTTGAAAGTTGAGTTACAGAGTGAGAGGGAGACACAGAGAGGGAGAGACACAACAGCCAGGGCTGAGTCAGGCCAAAGCCAGGAGCCACAAGCTTCATCCAGGTCTCCCACATGGGTAGCAGAGGCCCAAGTACCTGGACCAATCTCTGCTGTTTTTACCAGGCCACCAGCAGGGAGCTGTATCAGAAGTGGAGCAGCTAGAACACAAACTGGAACCTACATGGGATGCCAGCATCACAGGCATTGGCCTTACCCACCACACCACAACACTGGTCTCATTTTTTGTCTTTCTGATAATGTTCATTCTAACTAGAGTGAGATGATATAGCATTGTGCTTTCTCATTTGAATTTTGCTGATGACAAAATTAGATGAATGGAGTTATAGCAAACTAAGAAGGTTCTGACCATCACAGGAAACAGTTAGCAGAGTTAAGACATTATATGTAGAATGGGAAAAGTAAATTATGTTCATTTCACAGGGGTAACTTCCAGAATATATAAGGAACTTAAATTCTTTAACATCAATGAAAATAATTTAATTAAAATTGGGAAAATTATCTGAACAAACCTTTATTAAAAAGAAGATATACAAATTACCAACAAATATGTTAAAAAGTCAAAACTTCTCCAATAATCACAATAATCTTTAAATAATCCATATAGCTGATTTCTAAGTAGCTGGCCATTCTGCTATAGATGGAGCCCAGATGCCAAAAGGCCCTTCCCCCATCTTTTTTGTACAGAAGCCATGCAACAAGGACAAAATGAACAGGATACGTTATTATTATGTTTGACTACTTTTCCATAGGGTTTACCTAGAACAAACTCAATTATAAAAAATGTCAAGGTGTTACCTTTACATTGGTGGTTTGCAAAGCCATGCAAATGCAAATCAATAATATTTTTAAAAGCATCACTAAAATCCATCAAAGAAAAAAAAGTCTTCAAAACCAATCATGAGAGTCAAAGCTAACCAGAGCAAAAAAAAAAAAAAAAAAAAAATCAAACTATAGGCATCACATTACATGACTACAAAGCATACTTGAAGCTATGTAGTTAAAACAGCATGATATTGGCATAAAAACCTACACACGATTCCATAATCTAGAGAAAACAGAAATTAATCAAAATACATACAACCAATTAAATGTTGACAAAATTGTACAGATCATAAATTGGAGAAGGATAATCTCTTAAATAAATCATGATGGCAAAACTGGATGAATATATGTAGAATAATGAAATTAGACTCCTACTCTTCCCCATACATAAAAGTAAGCTCAAGATGTATGAAAGACCTACATTTAAGATCTGAGACCCTGAAGTTAATAGAAGACGTTGAAGGGGAAACACTATAAGACATTGGTGTAGGTGATGACTTCTTGTATAAGAACCTCAAAGCACAGGAAGTAAAAGCAAAAACTAGGTAAATGGAACCATATCAAACTTAGAACTTCTGCACATCAAAGGAAAACTCAACAGATTGAAGATATATCCAACAGAAAGGGAACATTATTTGCATGATATTATCTAGCAAATGATTAATATCCAGAATATATCAGCAACTCAAAGAACTCAAAAGTAAAAATAAATCCTGTAACAAAATGGGCAAAGGATCTCAATAGATAGTTCTCAAAATAAATGCAAATGGCCATCAAATAAATGAAAAAAATGCTCAACATCACTTGCCATCAGGGAAATGCAGATCAAAGATATCATCTCGCAACTATCACAGTGGCTAGCATCCAAAAGGTGGAGAGTAACACTGGCTAGGACCAAGGGTAATTCTTATAGACTGTTGGTGGGAATGTAAATTAGTTCAGACACTGTGGAATATAGCATGGATACACACACACATAATGGGATATCAATCACTATAAAAAGACAGAAATGCTAACACATCAAAATGGCTGCAATATGAGAACATAATGTTGAGTTAAATAAGACAGACACAAAAAGTCATCTACTACATGTTCTCCTTTATAAGTGGGAGCTAAAATTGAAAAATAAAAAACAAAACAAAAAAATCAAAAAACAAAAAAATTAATTCCTGTGTGTATCAGTATTTTTGCAAATATAACTTGGACAAACTTTATTTTACAATTTTTCCAATCGAATTGCTAAGAATTATATAAAGTTTTAATGACCCTTGATTATTTAAAAAAAACTTTATTTTACAATTTTTCCAATCAAATTGCTAAGAATTATATAAAGTTTTAATGACCCTTGATTATTTAAAAAATTACTTTTTTGAATGAAACTGACATCTTTACATTTGATTATTGTTTATAGTCCCTGTAAAATAAATATAGCCCTTACAAAGTAAATTCTCAGGGTAATAATCATTACTTAATTCAACTCTCCTGTGTTAAATTGTTGATGAACAGGTATGTTTACAGACTAGCCTAATGTTTGACTCTATAGATAGGATTTTTTAATAAAATATACTCCAGAATTGTGTAACAGTATAATAATTAAAATGGTATAAATGGTGTGAAGTTGTTAAATTTTTATTTTCTATTAGGTAGGCAATAAGTGCTAGGGATTTGTAGTGTGTTGCCAACAATCTTCCTCCATACACTGAGATTTAGCTTGCATTTATTATTTTCATAACTGTTCCAGTTTTAGTAAAGAGGCACATTAGTCCTAGAGAAATTAGTGTTCACCCTCCAAAAAATAAAACAGTAAATGATGAAGCCAGGATTTTCTGACTCCTGATGCAGTTCATTTAATTAAAAAGCAAAAATATTTCAAACTTAGAAAAGGTAAATGAGAGTTTGTATAATGAACTAGATTTACTTTCATTGATCTGTAGAAGTCATTGCCAAGGGTCTGGCGTTGCGGCATAGCAGATTAAGCTTCTGGCTGCAGTGCTGGCATCCAATATGGGTGCCAGTTCAAGTTCTTGCTGCTCCACTTCATATCCAGCTCCCTGCTAATGCACCTGAGAAATCAGTGGAGGATGGCTCAAGTCTTTGGGCCCCTGCACCCACATGGGACACCTAGATGAAACTCCTGGCCCTGACTTCAGTGTAACCCAGATCTGGTCATTGCAGTCACTGGGGAGTGAACCAACAGACCAAATTCTTTCTTTCAATCTCTCTCTCTGTCTGTCTGTCTCTCTCTCTCTGCTTCTGCCTGTTCTTCTCTGCAACTCAGCCTTTCAAATAAATGAATCTTTAAAAAATGATAATCTAGAGGCCGGAGCCATGGCTCAATAGGCTAATCCTCCACCTAGCAGCACTGGCACACCGGGTTCTAGTCCTGGTCGGGGTGCCGGATTCTTTCCCCGGTTGCCCCTCTTCCAGGCCAGCTCTCTACTGTGGCCAGGGAGTACAGTGGAGGATGGCCCAAGTGCTTGGGCCCTGCACCCCATGGGACACCAGGAGAAGCACCTGGCTCCTGCCTTTGGATCAGCACGGTGCGCCAGCCACAGCGCGCCAGCCATGGCGGCCATTAGAGGGTGAACCAACAGCAAAGGAAGACCTTTCTCTCTCTCTCTCTCTCTCTCTCACTATCCACTCTGCCTGTCAAAAAAAAAAAAATGATAATCTAGAGTCATTGTCATGAACTCTGTGTGAGAGAGGAATCTAAATGAATTGGGAAGGGCCAAGGTGTGGTGCCCCTGATTAAGCATCCACCTGTGACTCCTGCACCCCAATTCAGAGTGCTGGTGGAAATTTTGGCTGCTCAGATTCCAATCCATCTTCCTGCTAATGTACCTAGGAAGGAAATTCATAATGATCCAAGAACTTGGACTTGGTCCTGGCCCAACATTGGTTGTTGAGGCCATTTGGGGTGTGAACCAGTGGATTAAAGACCTTACTACCTCTTTGTGCCACTCTGCCTTTCAAATAAATAAGTCCATACTACAATGTGAAGTCGGAAAAGAATGATCACTTCAAATCAATAAGATAAATATATCCACAGGAGGTAAAGCCCAAATTGATATGTATATATTTCCCACTTCTCTGTTTAATTGTTTACATCTCAACTGAAATATTACTTACCAATTTTGAAGAAAATATTTTCGCTACATATAATCCAAGATATTTCAGGGGAAAGTTGTATTGATTATGTAGTAATAGATTCATAAGACAATCACTCATATTTGGAAAAGTTAATGAAATAAAATATATTCAAAGATTTTTTTAAAAAATTCTTTTTTTAACTCTTATTTAATGAATATAAATTTCTTAAAATTCTTAACATAAACTCTAGCTTACTTGATGTCTTACTTGTGTACCATAAGGTACTATTCATTTTTAAATTTTTACATCTATACAAACATAGAAATTGATAAATATTTTAAATTGCATTTTCCATTGGTTTCTTGGAATTTTTTATAAAAATATTCTGAATCATACCCTTCTCCAGTTTCCCTTCAAAGTGGGTTCTTCTGATAAAAGGAAGATTGTGTTAATAGCAGTAATTTCTCAGGATACTAAATTTGTGCACTGTTACCATCTAAATGGTATGTTAAAATGTGGTAGAGGATATTAAGATGGCTACGCCTGCTCTTTTTTCACTTCTGTTGGCATGGTATATCTTTTTCCAGCCTTTCACTTTCAGTCTGCATGCATCTTTGTTGGAAAGATGTGTTTCTTGTAAGCAGCAAATACATGAGTTTTGTTACTTAACCCATTCAGCCAGTCTGTGTCTTTTAACTGGAGAGTTGAGGCCATTAACATTCAATGTAACTATTGATAAGTAGTAACTTTGCCCTGCCATTTCCCAAAGATATTTTCTAATATATGCTTTGAATTCCCTGTGATCTTTTGCTGTGAGGTTTCCCTCTTTTACCTTCTTTCATATTAATGGCCATGTTTCTGTGTTTCTGTGTGTAACACATCTTTAAGCATCTTTTGCAGGGTGACAAATTCTTTCAATTTCTGTTTGCTATGAAAGGTCTTTATTAAACCTTCATTCACAAATGAGAGCTTTGCAGGATATAATATTCTGGGCTGGCAGTTTTTCTCTCTTAGTACCTGGGTTATGTCTCGCCGTTCGCTTCTAGCCTGTAGGGTTTCTGATGAGAAGTCTGCTGTGAGTCTAATTGTCTAATTGGAGATCCTCAGAGAATTCTGACGTTTCTCTCTTGCACATTTTAGGATCTTTTCTTTATGTTTCACTGTGGTGAGTTTGATTACAACGTGCCGTGGCGAGGATCTCTTTTGGTCATGTTTACTAGGGGTGCTGTGAGCTTCCTGTACTAGGATGTCTCTGTCCTTCTCCAAACCTGGGAAGTTCTCTGCTAGTATCTCACTAAAAAGGCCTTCTAATCCTTTATCCCTCTCCATGCCTTCAGGAACTCCTAGAACCTGAATGTTGGGTTTTTTAATAGTATCCTGTAGATTCCCAACAATATTTTTTAGATTTCTAATTTCCTCTTCTTTTCTTTGGTTTGACTCTATCCTTTCCTGTGCTCTGTCTTCTAAGTCTAATATTCTCCCTTCTGCTTCACTGACTCTGTTTTTAAGGCTCTCTAATGTGGAAGGAAATGCTACAGAACATGTGGATTTTTTTTACTTGTTTCTCATCAGAAACAAAATAATTAAATAAAAATTATAGTCATCTTAGGCATGTCTAAATTTTTTAATGTCTTTGTTATTGAATTCTCAGGTCCCAGCTCATGGAAGCACTGTGAAGTACATTTGTGTTCTAGCTAGGTGACCCACAAAATCGTGTAGGTCACTGTGTCACAGATAGAATAATGTTCCTAATTCTAGCTGAAGTCTCTAAGAATGGTAAAAAAGTTAAATCTGTTTCTTAGAAAAAATTAAATAAGTGTAGATGTGTGACTATAATTCTGCAGAAAATTAAACTAGAATTCAGACACATGTGCCATTTAAGACCCATGAGTAATTAAGATCAACCATACTGATTCTTTTAAAATATATATTTCATTATTAAAATATTAGGTGCAATTTTAAACAGATGATATAGAATAAACTTGTTTTACATATAAATATTTAGGAGTAATTTTCTCAAAGCCTAAATTTTCTGCCTGTGTTCCACATTCTAATATTTTGAGAGCTCTGTTATGATGATGAATAATACTTGTATTTTTTCCTTGAAAGGATAATCATAATTCTGTAATATTACATCAACAAATCCTTAACATACATATGGTAAGAGTGACTGTGAATATCTATACAATTACCTTACATTATAAAATTTTTCATCTAGATATTATATATTATTAGATTAATTTATTTTTATTTCCTTTGTCCTTATTTTCTGACCAATAATATTGTAGCCATGCAGTCGGCCTTCATATTCAAACAAAAAACATATAATTTTTCATTAATTTTCATTACTACCTGTATCTCTTGCCATTTCTTCTTTATCAGCATATTCTATGTTATTCCTGTTAACCTCTTCCATGCATGCCTTTTGGAATTTTCTGCAACCACATGCCAAAGAACAGTGGCACACCTCATCACCTAATTTCTTTTTTTTTTTTTTTTTTTTTTTTTGACAGGCAGAGTGGACAGTGAGAGAGAGAGACAGAGAGAAAGGTCTTCCTTTGCCGTTGGTTCACCCTCCAATGGCCGCCACGGCCGGCGCGCTGCGGCCGGCGCACCGCGCTAATCCGATGGCAGGAGCCAGGAGCCAGGTGCTTTTCCTGGTCTCCCATGGGGTGCAGGGCCCAAGCACCTGGGCCATCCTCCACTGCACTCCCAGGCCACAGCAGAGGGCTGGCCTGGAAGAGGGGCAACCGGGACAGAATCCGGTGCCCCGACCGGGACTAGAACCCGGTGTGCCGGCGCCGCTAGGCGGAGGATTAGCCTAGTGAGCCGCGGCGCCGGCCACCTAATTTCTTTTGATATGACCTGACAAAGAGTCATATGTACCAAAAATCTGTAAAACTGTGTCTCTAATCTTATACATTTTTTAAAACACTAGCTGGGAAAACATAGACAAGCCATTCATTCTAAAATTTTTTTAATATTCACAGACAGATACTTAAAAAAGCATATACTGTCAAAGCAAAGTACTTGGAGTGATCCGTTTGCATGTTTCAATCTTAAAATAAGTCTATATGGGATAGTTATTTAACATCTCTCTTACATAAGTTTTGACTATATTTTTCTTTAAACTTTATTATGATCTATTAATGGCTATGACTTTCTCCTAAAATAAGTTAGGAATATGATAATATTAATTACCTTCCCCACAGGGAACAAAGAAGTATAGTTTAAAGAGTTAGACATTTTTTAAAAAGAAATTTTATAAAAATTTTTCAGATCATTAATGTGTCAATTGCTTAAAATTATCCTAGAAGACCAGAGAAGAGATTTCAACATCATGAAATTGAAATCTGCTAGTTGACAACACTTTTTTTGTCTCTGACTAAATAGATCTTGAATAAGATTTCTTTTTAAAATAGCTATCTGATGTTTTCTAATTTGAGGATTTAACAATATTATTTCTATGTTATTTGTTTAGATACACTTTTTAATGGTCTTGGACTTGGAGCAGTTATTGGCCTAGGAGTTGCGGCTCTATTGCTGATCCTTGTGGTAACAGACGTCAGCTGCTTTTTTATTCGGCAATGTGGGTTATTGATGTGCATCACCAGGAGAATGTGTGGGAAGAAAAGTGGCTCTAGTGGCAAAAGTAAAGAACTGGAAGAAGGAAAAGCTGCATACCTGTGAGTACCAGGCATCAGTACTACATTTAAACAAGCGTCGTCATCAGACTTCAATGATTTATTTAGGAATATTATTTTCCAAATGGGTAAAGAGCTTAAGATATTGAAAACTCCACTGCCTCCTCACTTGAGTCTATATAACCATATATAGCCAGATGATTTTGAAAACATTCTCACAAAAAATAAACCTCAAAATCTATAACTTCACTGAAAAGAATTGCTGTCATTATATAAAGACAATAGACAAATTACTTAAGGGATGGATGGATAGATGAGTAGATGGATGGACAGAAAAATAGATACATAATACATATGGGATGGATGATAGGTACGTAGGTAGGTAGGTAGAAAGATAGATAGATAGATAGATAGATAGATAGATAGATAGATAATCATTCATTTGTCCCACCATTTTTAAAATTTCATTCTGAATAAAAGGAAGTCATCAACAGTAAAGCTGTTTAAATTATTCAGGTAAGCTGAGTTTAAATAGCAAAATTGTGTGAACTCCTACAAGAAGTAATTAAAGAATTTTTTGCATAGCAAATGTTATATTGCTATATAATATATTGTAGATTCTGAATATACTCTTCCAAATTTTGATCCCTTGATTTCTATATATTAGAAATTTTATATATATTCTATATTCTATATATATATATAAATTCTATATATTAGAATTTGGACCTCTCAATGGAATCTCAAGTAAGTAGAATATGAATTGTGAGAAAATATGTAGAGCTGAATGATGTTGAAAATTCTCTTCTGCTATAAAATAATAATTCAGTTGTTTCAGTATTTTATTTTGGTTTGTTCATCATTTTTTGATTTATTTTACTTAGTTGAAAGGCAGAGTTACAGAGAGGGGAAGGAGACATAGAGAGGGAGATAAAGAGAGCTTCCATCCTCTGGTGCACTTCCCAAAAGGCCATAACAGACATGGTTGGGCCCAGGCAAAGACACGAGTCAAGAGCTTCTTCCTGGTCTCTCATGAAGGTTCAAGGGCCCAAGGGCTTGTATCATCTTCCACTGCTTTCCCAGGTGAATTAGCAAGGAGCTGGACTGGAAGAGGAGCAGCTGGGAGCCCAACTGGTGCCTATATGGATACTAGAGTTGAAGGCAGTGGCTTAACCCATTTTGCCTCAACATTGGCCCTGTTTTGTTCATCTTTAGATAGATTTGTATCTAATATCAAAGACCTAAATGAAAGATTTCTATGAGTGAGATTCCAGTGGAAAGAATGGGTCATCAAAGAAGGAGGTACCTTTCTCTGAAGGGAGGAGAGAGCTTCCACTTTGAATATGGCCTTGTCTAAATAAGGTCGAAGTTTGTGTACTCAAGAGGCTTCCATAGCCTTGGCAGCTCATGACAAGAGCCTCGGATGATTACTTACATCATAAATAAGAGTGTCAATTGTTAAATCAACAACAGGAGTCACTGTGTGCTTACTCCCCATGTAGGATCTCTATCCTTAATGTGTTATACTATGCGAATTAATGGTAAAACTAGTATTCAAACAGTACTTTATACTTTGTGTGTCTGTGTGGGTGCAATCTGTTGAAATCTTTACATAGTATATACTAAGTTGATCTTCTGTATATGAAGACAATTAAAAATTAATCTTAATAAAGAATGGGATGGGAGAGGGAGTAGGAGATGGGGTGGTTGCAGGTGGGAGGGAGGTTATGGTAGGAAAAACTGCTATAATACAAAAGTTGTACTTTTTTTAATATTCAGTGTGAAAATCTTCAGGCATAGAAAAGTCAAAAGATTTTACAACAAAATCATTTACCAACCACTTGGCTTCTATAATTAATGCTTTATTATATTTCCTTAACTTATCCCTTAACCTATCATTTTTTTGAAATTCAAAATATCAATATATTTAATGCACACATAGTTCAGCTTGTGATTTATTATGGAGTGCAAAACATGTATTTGTTTTCCTTAAGTAAAAGTAAACAGAATAAAATACATAAAATCTTCCATTTGATACATTTTGAGCCATGCATATATCTATGTAAGCCAAAAGTCTATCAAAATTCCCAATAATAATAATATTACCAATAAGCTCACTCTGCCCTTTGTTACGCTGAGGCAACTACTCTTCCAACTCCTTCTACCACAGATTATTGTTGCCTGTTATAGAATAGAATGTAAATTGATTACTGTATTGTGTACTCTTGGATTTGATGCCTTTTACTCAGCAATAGTATTTTAGGATTAAGTCATATTGTTCTAAATAACAGGAATTAATTCAATTTTTATTTTTCAGTAACTTTTTTTATTTTCCATGCAAACATCTAGTATGCATGCATTTTATAGCCTCATCTTCTTTTGTCCTATAATTTCATTTGGTCCCACTGTGTCTTTTACAACTTAAATTTTAATAACTTATTTTATACAATATCTTAGAGTGTTTTCTAAATGTATGCCTAAATGAATTATATATGTGTATTTCAATATACATTATACTTCCATAAGAATAAAAATGTTGCTGATGATTGTCTTTAACATTTTTATTCTTGTGGAAGTAAAATATTCAAAATATCTGATTATTATAAATATTAAATTTATTGATTAGCATTTGAATCAGGAAAAAAATTTTTGCTATTTAGAGCTCCATTACTGTCCATACGTAATCCTAAACTAAGCATATTCTGCCTTCTAACATCAAAGTTTACTTTTGCCCATATTGATATTTTACATAAATAGTATATATCATACAAATTTTTGATGTGTTTTTGCTCTATTTAATATTTTGTTTGTGGAATCCATCATATAATTATTTATATACAATATTTATTCTTTTTTTTAACTTTTATTTAATGAATATAAATTTCCAAAGTACAGCTTATGGATTACAATGGCTTCCCCCCCATAACTTCCCTCCCACCCCCAACCCTTCCCTTTCCCTTTCCCTCCCCCCTTCCAATATATACAATATTTATTCTAATTTCTATATAATATCACATTATGTGAATATAATATAAATTCTTTTCTCATAGATTGCTGATGATTATTTTGGTAGTTTCCAACTTAGGGACATGAATATATCGGTGCCTAAGAACTGTTTTGAATAAAATTCAGTCTGGAATTACTGAGATAGTATACATAGTACTGATTTTGTAAACTTTGCTAAATGATGTATCAAAGTAATTCTATCAGTTCAAATTGCTCTAGACTGAGAATTTTGATTGATCCATTTTCTGTCTAACAATATTTCTTTAATTTTATTTCTACCATTCTGCTGAATAGATTGTGGTAATTGAAATTTAAATTAGTATTATGTAAATACCAGGTAATTGAATATTTGTAGAATCTTTTCTATGTTTGTTATTTGGTTGTTTTGTTCAATTTTCCTTCTCCTTTCACCAGTATAAGACCTTATCTTTGAAGGCTTATTTATTTATTTGAAAAGCAGAGCAACAGAGACAGGAAGCAAGAAAGAGAGGGAGAGACTATATTCCATCTGTTGATTCCCTTTGCAAATGGCCACAGTAGCCATGGCTGTTCCAGGTTGAAGCCAAGAGCCTGGAACTCCATCCTTAGTTTCCAAATCGGAGTTGGGACCCCAGTTCTTGAACCATTTTCCTCTGCCTTCCCAGACACATTAGCAATAAGCTAGATTATAATTAGAATAGTCAGGACTCAAACCAGCACTGCTTTGGAAGCAGCTATTTAACCCACTGTGCCGTAACACTGGTTCCCAGAACAAGACTTAATTAGTCACTAAAGCTTTATAATAGTTCTTAAATCCTCCAGGTTTGTTCTTCAAAATTGCTTTCTCTTCGTGTTCCTTGTATTTCCATTTAAACTGACTTTCAATAGCTATAAAAATAATAATATTTTATCGAGATTTCATTGAACCACAAAATAATTGTTGAGTTTATCACTTCTTACTATAAAGCATTTCTAGAAATAGACCAGTAACTGTGTGTATGCTTTGAAAAAGAATACAGGATTACTTATGCAGTGTGTAAGGAGAGAGGAGATGTGATAGGAACTCATAGCCAAAACAAATTAATTCAAGGGAAAATAAATTTGCAGAGGTGGCCAACTGCAGGCTTGCACAAACAACGTGTGGCAGAGGACACAGACCTCTAGAGGGCTGGGTGGGGTCTTATAGATCTTAGGGTGGGCTAAGGAAAGGTGGGGGCAGTAAGCAAAGGTGAATATCTTCTTACAGATTTTTCAGGTTTTTTACTGGCTTTCAAACTTGGGGAAGAATGCAGGGGGTGGGGAGTGGAAGAGTGCAGGGGGTGGGACTGAACTGGTCCCTTTAAAGAATGCAGGGGTAAAAGAGCCCATCTGGGATTTGATTTACTTTCAGGCCAGGAACTAAGATGATGGAGGCTTATGTCCTTGTTCCATCAAAACGAAACTTAAAAAGCTATTTATGCTTTCATCTGCATGTCATTCCAGTTGCTGCAAATGTCCAGACAGAGGCTGTCCCAAAACAAATCCAAAATGCTAGTTATGCCCCTTCGGAAGTATAGTGACTGTGAGCAGTTTCATAAGGCCAGATTTCTTACTCCAACAGAGATTACTCAGTAGAGCACTGTTATAAGTAAATAATTAATTTAAAACTTAGTTCTACCTGTAGCCACTTAAGCTAAAATATGGTTGTATGCGACTTTTTTTTTTTTTGAGGATATCCAGGGCTTTATTTTGTAATGCAGAGGCCACACCATGGCCCCAACCCCACTTCCCACCCTGCACTTCTTAAATGTTTATCACTCTAGGAGACCCAGCAATCCCCTTCATGATCTTTTGAAGATCATTGAACTGGAAAATTACACCATTATTTCTCTTAAACAGATCAATAGCATTACTTACAGAATTCATTTTACATAGATAGCAAAAGTTATACTAAAATTTGTATGTGACCTTATGTTACCGGAGAAGGCAGGGTTTCTGTCTTGCAAGAAAGAATTCTGGCGTGAGACAGAGAGTAGTGGAAAGTAAAATAGCAAGGTTTATTAGGGTAGGGACATCCATAAGAATGGATGGGCACCTCTCCAGACAGAACCTGAGAGAGAGATCCCAGTCGCCCAGACTGGGGAAGAGCGAGGTTACGTGGTTGAGTGGAGAGAATACACCTCGGCAGGCCAGGCAGGTGGCTCAACAGAGAGGCAGAGGGCTGAGCGTGCAGTCTGGTTGAGGCTGGGGTTTTTTAAAGGGATTGGTCTTGCCTCCCCACCTCTGCTCCTCCTGGAACAAAGGACTTTTTGGATGTAAATATGAAAAATTCCTATCTGAGTTTTCCCCTTGAAGTCATCAGACAGGGGGAAGCCTGGCTGGTGCCAGCCCACTTTAGAGGAGCCTTAGAGGAAAGATGGTTATAGTAGAAGGGGCAGGGTGTTTGAAGTGCAGATACTGGGCTGCAAATGGAAGGTTATCAGGATGACTTTGAGATGTGGAGGCTGGACCTAGATGTCAACTCCTCAGGGCTTTGTCACACACACATAAGCTCATATCTGACTTCCTACCTAACACTTGAAGCAAACCCCGAATCACCAATATATGTATTTTCTATTTCTAACTGGAATTATTTTGTTATATCTGAAACAAATGCTTTCCTTGACTTTGAGAGATATATTCTTTAATCTAAATTTTCCAAATTAAAAAAAACCTGATTTTTTTCATTTTTAAAACTACATTGCTACTGTGACTTTAATAGAACTAATTAAAGAGGAAAATTCAACTTACAATCTTTAATAATGATGCAATTCAAAACCAATATATGATAAGTAGTTCCCAGGAAATTACATAACATTATTAATAAGATTCTAAAAGCAATGCAATTTTAAATTCATATAAAATATTTTAGAGTGATCAGAATTAGAATTAGAGTTAACCATTCAGTTTAGGACTTTCAAATCTTCTTACCAAATTCTCACCTATAAATGAAAAGCAATAGATTTCAGTTTTTTTCTTCAAATATTTATTTATTTATTTGAAAGGCAGAGTTACAGAGAAGCAGAGGCAGAAAAGAGAGAGGTCTTCCACCAGCTGATTCACTCCCCAGATAGCTGCAATGGCCATAGATGCACCCATCCAAAGCCAGAAGCCAGGAGCTCCCTCAAGGTCTCCCATGTGGGTGCAGGGGCCCAAGGACTTGGGCCATCTTCTACTGCTTTCCAAGCCATAGCAATGAGTTAGAATGAAAGTGTAGCAGCTGGGATTTGAACCGGAGCCCTTATGGGATGCTGGCACTGCAAGTGGCAGTTTTACCTGCTATGCTGGCCCTAGATTTTTTTTTCCTTGCCTATAAAAGGAGAACTTAGGGGGCTGACGCTGTTGCATAATAGATAGAACCGCTGACTGCAGAGCCGGCATCCCATATGCCTGCTGGTTCCATTCCCAGCTGCTCCACTTTCAATCCAACTCCTTGCTATTGTGCCTAGGAAAGCAGCAGAAGATGGTCAAGTCCTTGGACCCCTGCACCCACATGGGAGACCCAGAAGAACCTTCTGGCTCCTGGTTTTGTATTGGCCCAGCTCTGGTCACTGTGGTCGTTTGGGGAGTGAATTTACAAATGGAAGACCTCTCTCTCTCTCTGCCTCTGCCTCTGTAACTCTGCCTTTCAAATAAATAAAATAAATCTTTAAAAAAAGATAACATGAGCTCTATATCCTTATATTTTACAACTTTAACATGTTAAGTCCAATAATGCCTTGTTCCTTCATGTACTCCATAGTTAATGAGAATGTGTCAGTAATGTGAGGGAGCCAGAAGTCCCACCTCTATCTCCATGAAATGAATGGACGTAAAAGTGTCAGCAACACAAGTTTTAGGAAACAAAAGGATCAGCAGGCAAACTACCTTTGGAATCATTCCTCAAGGAACCCCAACTACAGTATGTTCATTTTGTGAGCGAATTCTTAAGAAAATGTGGTTATTAATCAAAATAGGAGGAATGAAGTCCTCAGTCTCTGAGAAGTGAGGAAGAAGGGCTTTTCTAGCAGTGAGGCTTAGAAACAGAGACATGATTGAGATCAAAAGAAGAGCCCAGCAATTTGGCAAGGAATATATTTTAGTAATTAATTAATATTATTGCAAAAATAAAAACTATTTTTCAATTCTAAAATGGAAGCAATAATTCACTTTTTAAAAAGGAAGCCGCGGGCCGGCACCACGGCTCACTAGGCTAATCCTCCGCCTAGCGGCGCCGGCACACCGGGTTCTAGTCCCGGTTGGGGCGCCGGATTCTGTCCCGGTTGCCCCTCTTCCAGGCCAGCTCTCTGCTGTGGCCAGGGAGTGCAGTGGAGGATGGCCCAGGTGCTTGGGCCCTGCACCCCATGGGAGACCAGGAAAAGCACCTGGCTCCTGGCTCCTGCCATCGGATCAGTGCGGTGCGCCGGCCGCAGCGCGCCGGCCGCAGCGGCCATTGGAGGGTGAACCAACGGCAAAGGAAGACCTTTCTCTCTCTGTCTCTCTCTCTCACTATCCACTCTGCCTGTAAAAAAATAAATAAATAAATAAATAAAAAGGAAGCCGCACATGTGTCCTATTTTAAGTAAAAACAGAATAGTTTTTTAGTCTGTTTTATCAATATCAGAGTTCTCTTGAACTTTTAGATGACTAATAGTTAAGAAACTTGATTTTTCAATATTTCTGGGCTATAATACCAGATTGCAATTTGCAGGTCAGTATTTTCTTCCTTGTCTTTCTCAAGATCTGGCTGCTTATATTGAGAACATGTAAAACAGAGCCATTCATCAAACTGTATGTCCACTATCAACTTTTTCTCTCCTTGTTTAATCTTTTACATTATTTACATGTACCCTCACAACAGCTGCTCTTTCAGTCTTGAGGGATTTTATGTTAATCAGATATCATGCTGTCACCTCAGTGCCCATGTTCTCAGACCATTCTGAAGCATTTGACAGTGCTTTCAAACATCCTTGTTGGCATTCTGACCCTCTACCCCCACCCCCCAAGGCACTCTATGATGTTTTTATTCCTCAGGGTCTCATCCTCATTTCTATTTTTGGCTGAATAATTTATCCTATAACTTCAAAGAGCCTCTCCACATGCGTGGACACCAAATCAATGCATGCATCCAATCTTTAACACAATGGTAGTTGCTAACATTCAAAAGGCCTAAAAAATTAACTTAAAGTGTTTTTTTTTGAGAATGTATTTCTGTTTATCTCATCCCAAATCTATCTATAAATTGCATAAGAATATTTCAAGTCATACTTCAATTCCAGTTCAAATGCGTCTAGGTCAATGAATCTATCCCATATTACCAACTTGGCTAAAATCTTACTTCTCCTGTGTGCTCTCATCTTGATTCATTTATCATATTCTTATCTCTCCTATCTCTCCTTATATTATGTTTACATTTTTGTGTTTTTTTTTTTTTTCATTTTGAATGAATCAGTCATCCTGCATATATTACATGCTTCTTGATCATCGGCTTTGGTCATATTAAGACTATGACCCACTCAAGAACTCTTTCTGTTTCACAGAATAAGCCAATCTATCTTCTCTCCTGCATGTTCCCATTGAGTCATGTTTTTCAAAATATAATTATGCTTCTTTTATCACATTTCACTCAATAAGTGCTGATTTAAAACTTTACCATGTTGCAGAAAGGTACCATTTTCAATCTCTTTCTACCAGCTGTGGAAAAAGTCTAAGAATCAGGGTAAAAATAATTGAGCCTGAATCCTGGGTTGGTACCCCTGTCCAAGTCATTTTTAAGTCTATAAACATGGATTTCTCCATCAGTAATATTGGTATTTGTACTCCTATCTCATAAATTGTGTGGATTAAATAAACAAATGCACACAGTATCTGCAAAAGCACCTCCTCTACACCTCATATTCCTTAGTCACTGTATTTTAGAGTTAAGAACATAGGACAGTCCATCCTGTATGAGTGCATCATTTTTAAGTTTCTAGGCTATTTCAGTTTTACTAAATTATCTGTATGACCATTTTCTCTGGACACTCTGTAAGGGATTATTCACTTTATGTATGGTAAATTAGATAAAATAAATTTTCAGCCAAAATAATTGCTTCAATTTTCTCAAAATGTCACATGCCTGTTTGTTGGACAGAAAGCATAGTGAAGAACAAGAACAAGAACTCATCCCATTGCACATAAATTTATTAGGCTTTTCTGCACACTTGACTGAAATAATGATGAGAGATGTGGTAAATACAGTGCTATCAATTATGAAGCATTGCATTCTTCATCACAACATATTCTACTCTCTAATAACTTTCTGTGCTTTTTCATTGTCTTGTTAACTAAATAAACAGATCTTCATACTTTAGTTTATGCATGTATGTGTATATATGGATGCCAAATCTATATATGTACATATATGTTTTAATGCATACACATTAAAATTATGTGTGTACATATACCCAAATGAATATAGATATTGAATTTTACTTATCTTCACTTACGTTCATCTACTGAGTAAATATTCATGGAATAAGCACTAGATAACAATCAGTGTTATAGAACCTGTGAACAAAACAAATGAGAATGTTGTTCACATAAAGCTTAGCTTCCAATGTGACAGACGTTAATAAACCAAAAATGAAAACGTCCAGTATCAATAAACACCAGGAAAAGAAGAAAGCAGAATAAGCTATTCAATATTGAGTTATTAAAATTTCCCAGTCTTGCCACTGATTTAAACACTTGGAACTTGTTCCATTGACAATGAAGTGTGAGGGTGATGAACAGGCAAACAAGAGGGAAATTTTAGCACAGTTGATTGAAACAGTGAAGAGACAGAAACCCCTGCACTTGATGGACCAGGTGGGCTTCTCAGAAGAGACTGAGATCCCAGTCTGTATTCAGAGTCAGGATTTTTTGGATATGAGTATGGGTTCCCATTTCTTCTCTCCCTACCCTCTCTAGGCTATTACTGGGTAGATGGCTTTCTGAGTGTAGAATTCCTCCAAAAACATCTCAGTAGTCCCCACAGCGAAGGGCAGATTCCCCTGAGCTGCCCCAGGGAGATGTCTGAAACCCATTTAACAGCATTATAGCACAAGATCAATTACATTAGAAATGATCTAAGTGAACCCCTTTGGACAATACTAGCCTTCTATGTTTTTAATCTATTGAAGAAGCAAATGCCTTTTTCAGTCCAGTGATCGGAACCTGGCCAGGCCAGATTACCACTTCCTCAAGTCAGTGAATTTCTTCTGATAAAGGATAGGCAAGGACACCTTGGCCTAAGGCAGACAGACCAGGGTCTGGGACCCTCTTCTAGGATCCGTTTCCTCATCCCATTGCACATGAATTTATTTATTTATTTTTAACTTTTATTTAATGAATATAAATTTCCAAAGTACAGCTTATGAATTACAATGGCTTCCCCCCCATAACGCATTTATTTTCTTTAAAACTTCTCATTTTCTTCAGCCCCTCTTATAGACAGAGGATAACATCTACCTAGCTGTCTTGACTATAGAGTTTAACTAAAAGGTGCATAATAAATAAGGAGTCATAGTGTAACAACCAGAGAGAATATTTTAAGCATTTTTTTTAGTTAATGCAAAGACCATAAAGTAAGAATAAGTTTTCTGTATTCAAGGACAAATGAACATGTTGGTTGGAAAGCAGAGAGTGAAACTGGGTACAAATAACAGGTTGGGAAATTATCTAGGCACCAAATTGTTAAGTCAAAGTAAAAAAAAAATCTGAATTTCATTTGAAATAATAAAGCTATTAGGAAGATTTAAAAAAGAGTATTTTAATACTGAATAAAGAATGGTTTATTTGAGTTGTTGGATTCAGGAGAAAGATTCAGATTCAGGTGAAGGTAAAAGAATCTTGATCTAATCTAGAAGGAAAATCTCAGTTTTGTCTCGATACAGTAATGCAAAGGAACTTCAAATAGTTCATTGAAAATGGAATTCAAAAATGTTCATTTTGGTGCAAACATATTGCAATCTATGCACATTAAAGGTCTTCAAAAGATTCATAGAAAGTTCACATTATGAAAAATCTATATGGGGATCTGCGAATTGTTTTATCTAAAATAAACTTATGTTTTCTTTCTTTTTTTCCACAGTATTTAAAATGCCCTCATATTATAGGCATATGAAAGTAGATAGGTTTTAGATACAATGAGGTAGTGTCAACTATGTTTTCACTGATTTTAATTTGATGTGAGGGAACAAGAACAATCAAAAAGAGCTTTTGTGCCAGACAGTGAGAGTGCCAACTCTTTGACCGTGTTTTAGGGAAGCAGCCAGGAGTGAGTTTGAGAATAGTGAGTAGCTAGCAGCAAGCATTTTACTGAAAAAGTAAAAATGTATGTTCCACAAAATGGGGACTACTCAGAGGGGAATGACGTTTTCTTTTCTTTTTATGTATTTATTTATTTGAAATGCAGTTTCAAAGAGGCAGAGGCAGAGGCAGAGGCAGAAGTGGGGGGGAGAGGAGCGGGGGGAGAGATAGAGAGACAGAGACAAAGAGAAAGAGAAAGAAAGAGAAAGAGAAAGAGAAAGAGAAAGAGAAAGAGAAAGAGAAAGAGAAAGAGAAAGAGAAAGAGAAAGAGAAAGAGAAAGAGAAAGAGAAAGAGAAAGAGAGGAAGGCTTCCATGCTCTGGTTCACTCCCCGGATGGCTGCAACGACCAGAGCCAGGAGCCTGGAGCTTCTTCCGGGTCTCCCACATGGGTGCGAGGACTTGGGCCATCTCCTACTGCTTTCCCAGGCCATAGCAGAAATCTAGATCAGAAATGGATCAGCTGGGTCTAGAACCGGTGCCAATATGGGATGATGGCACTGCAGGCGGTTGCTTTACCCACTATGCCAGAGCTCTGGCCCTTGGAGTGTTTTTTTTTTTTTTTTTTTTTTCTGAACTGTGCTTAACATTGAGTCATTTAATGAAAGGAGGTGTAAATAATAATAAAGTAGAGATACATTCATAGATATTCTAGGAAGTAGGTGGGGATTTCTCAGAGTTTAGCTACCACCTTTTACTGCTCTTTGTATGGTCTGACATTTCCTGTCCTTGTGGCTGCTAGTTGTGTTATTTAGCATGCAAATGTTTTACAATGAACATATAATGAACAACAGGCCATCTCTTGGCCCTCTGAACTGATATGGTTCTGACCCAAGTGCGGAGCTTATTTACCTTCAGAGCAAGGCAACCCAAACACATATCCTATAGGTTCTGAGAAAATAGGCACTGTTGTCTCCATGTGGCCATTTGCCTTTGCTTCCTTTGCCTCCATGTTTTTGTCTTGATTCACTTGGAGGCTTAGTGGTAACAATATGCAAAACAAGCAGGTACATGTAAGTGCTGCTTTTTTTTTTTTAAATTTGATTCAATTTTTTGTTCATTTGTCCATAAACACTTCTGTTCATAAATCCTGTTGAGTCTAATTAACCTTAACAGTGGGGAAATGAGAACACATGTTTAATCTCATGCTTATTATTGATCATATCATTTTATATAACAATTTCCTTTGTCTTGGGAAAATAGCATGTTTAAGCTTGATAAATAAATAAAAAATCCATGAGAAACAAAGTAAGGTATAAAATTATCCCTGATTAATTGAACATGTCCTAACTTCTAACATGATCCAAACATTCTGAGAATAGTCTGTTCATGTTATCAAAATTTATGTCTGTGTTCACTTACGTCAAAATATATTATTTACATAATTAGATCATTTATAATTTAGCAATATCAGATAGCAGGGAAAAAAGATAAATTTATATCATTATCGTACAATATAGCATTAGTATAACCTTTAGAAAATACCCTTACCTGATTGCTAGCAACTTAAAAGACAATTTTCCATTCTCAGGTTGATTTTATAGAAGTGACCAAAAATTTCTATTACCCCTTTACTTTAAATTACTCAACCATTACTTTTTATAAACATATTTATTGAACATTTATGTAACACAGTCCTATTTTAAGCCACAGGAATGGAACTATAATGAAATGGGGAGCCATTCTCTGCCATCTACAAATCTTATTCTGGTAGTAAATATGTTTTTGTTTTAAAAAACAATCAAATAAATTTTAATAAGTAAATTCTTATAGATTGTATATGAAAAAGATATAATTTACCTGCTCTGATTTTTCTAGCACATCCTCAAATAACTAAAGAATAAAGGAAGAGAGGGAATTAACTAGTTGAAGCATGTGTGTATGCCTATATGTCTTTTTGTATTTAGGGGAAAGTATGGGAAATCGTTTTTAGTTAGAGCTGATTGACTCTATAAAAGGCTTTGTTATAAAGCAAGCTTAACTTTTTGTAGGAACTGAAAATATGTGTGTGAAATAGCAAATATTTATATATTCTGGGTACCACTGGTACAAAAACAAAATGATCATTCCAATTTCCAGTCCACAATACAGGGATCTTGGAAGTTGCCTCTTCCTACTAACAAGTAAAAAGCTGAACAAACTGAAAAATCAATTCTTAGATGTTTAAGACAAATGAAATTGGCAGTGCAAATTGGTGCTTTGAAAATTGTAACTATAGATAGGTAGAAAGCAGGGAATTACAAACGTACTAAGGCAGAGATCTAAAAGTAGAAACATCCAGGGGACTGTTACTGGTAAAATGGCAGAGAAGAAAGGCCACCTCTGTTCTTTGTCTTACATGGAGGAAGAAATTCCACAAGGACAAGGCAAAAAGAAAAGCAAGATTTATTCAAGTCAGAACCTCCTTCCATGGCAACCAGGAAGGGGACTCCAAGAGAAGCAGACCCCAGGACTTAGGAGGGTCGAGTCTTTTAAGCACACTTTTGGGAGAAAGAAACAAAACAAACAAAAAACAAAAACAAACGAAAAACAGAACAGCAGCTAACAATCAGAGGACAAAACACATCAAAAAACCCAAAAGACCAGAGTTGCAATCTTGTCTTGTCCTGTCTACCAGATAAGCAAAAAGACATTAGAACTGTGGGATCACTGACTTCCTTCTGTTCTCATGGTAAACTGAAAACTCTGAGGGGTGGAGTCACTACTTCCATTTTGCACCTTCTTAAAGGGACTCTTCTTTCTTTATCCTGACCTGGAACAACCTCACTGCCTATTAACTGTCTAACTGTCACAGGTTGGGCTAGGAAAACAAGAAATATAACTGAGATACACATATATATATATATATACATACATATATATACACAATATATATTGTATGTGTGTGTGTGTGTATATATATATATATATATATATATATAAAAGTCTCAATATATACAGGTCTGAAAGTCAATAACTCCTACCAGTCATATTGGGTCCTCAAAGTTTTGAGAAGGTTACATCCAGGAGCTTCATCAGATTCTCACAGTGAATTTCACTATAAGGGAGGAGGTGGAGGGGGGATAACTTTAAGTTTATTGGAATGGGAGGGAGAATGTAACTAATTTGAAATACATAAGAAATTCTGTTCTTAACAAAGTCTGCCCTCAAGGAAACTGTTTAACCAGAGTCTAACCTGTCTATCAGAATCTAACTTAGCTGAAGGAGAGGGCAATACAACATCCAGGCACTATAGTCACCCTGTCCACTAAGGTGGGGAAAGACCTCAGAGGCATCTGTGAAGTTCAAAATCCAGAAGCACAGATTCAGTAAAGGACTGAGACTGAATCATGAAACTGTAAACTCTTCCTGCTCCCTTCTATCTTACCAACATATTACTAAAGGTATTTTTACAATAGTTAATTTTAACAGTTATGCCATGTCTACAAAAGTAAAAGGCATACTAAAAGACAAAAACTGCTGTCAGATCAAACATCAAATCTGAGATATGAAAAGGCTATTAGAATTATCAGAGTGAAATTACAGTAACTGTGATTAACATGCTGTTAAAAGTAATTGATAAATAAGTCAATCTGTAAAAACAAATAGGTGATGTAAGAGGAGATGGATTTACAGAAAAATCATTTTTATAGCCCTTACCTATATTCCATATTCCTACTGAACCATGGTCTTTTTGCTTTTTATTTGTTGAGAGATTTTTTTTAGTGGAACATTAAGCCTTTGACTATAATGTAAGTTAAAAAAAAATATGTTATCTCAAAATGAAAAAAAAAAAGAGATCGTGGAGATCAAAAACACATAAACAGAAATGAGGAGTGCCTTTAATGGGCTTATAAATAAACTGAAAATAGCTGAAGAAAGATTCTCTGAGATTGAAGATAACCATAGAAACTGCCAAATCAAGAAGCAAAAGGAAAGAAAGTCAGGGAAAAAAGGAACAAAATATCTCTAAGATTTATGAGACAAAAAAAAAAAAAAAAGAAAACAATCCTAACAGATAAGGTTAATACCAGAAATAAGAAAGGAAAAAGTGAATAAAAGAAATATTTGAAAAATGTCAGAATTTTCCAAAATTGATGTCAGACAGCAAACCAAAGATCAAGAAAATCAGAGAACACCAAGGAAGATACAGATAAATGCAAAAAACAAAAGCACAACAAAATATGATGAAATCTTTACTTAGTATATACTAAATCAATCTTCTGTATATAAACATAATTGAAAATGAATCTTGATGTGAATGGAATGGGAGAGGGAGAGGGACATGGGAGGGTTGCGGGTGGAAGGGAAGTTATGGGGGGGGAAGCCATTGTAATTCATAGACTGTACTTTGGAAATTTATATTTACTAAATAAAAGTTAAAAAAATATAAAACATAAAAAATGAAAGCTAAGTAAAAAAAATAAGCCAACAATAACACTCTGGAATATCATACTGAAACTGAAGAAAATCAAACATAAAGAAAATATCTTGAAAGAAACCTGAGAACCAGAGTTGAAAACACTCTTTTTTAGAGAAGCAAGAATAAGGATTACATTTGAGTTTTTTGCAGAAATCATGCAAGCAAGAAGCAAATGGGCCCTGCACCCCATGGGAGACCAGGAAAAGCACCTGGCTCCTGGCTCCTGGCATCATATCAGCGTGGTGCGCTGGCCGCAGCGCGCCAGCCGCGGCGGCCATTGGAGGGTGAACCAACGGCAAAAGGAAGACCTTTCTCTCTGTCTCTCTCTCTCACTGTCCACTCTGCCTGTCAAAAAAAAAAAAAAGGTTTAAACTAAGAAATTTACTTATCTAGAAATGTGCACCCTCTAAAATTATACTCAAAAGTTCAGAAGAAATAAGATTTATTCTGATAAACAAATGAGAGGTAATTTGTTGCCATTAGATCAGGCTATGGCCAACTTTAAAAGAAATTATTTAGAAGGAAGTAAATTAATAGAGTAAAATAAATAAATAACTTAGAAACTAAGATCTTCATAAAAAAGAAAAGCATACCAGAAGAAATAAATGAAAGTAAAATACAATAATTTGCATTCATATTCTTTTTTAAAAAAATATTTATTTACTTTTTTTTTTTTTTGACTTTTTGAAAGGCAGAGTTATAGAGAGGCAGAGGCAGAGGCAAAACCAAAGAGAGAGGTCTTTCATCCATTGGTTCACTCCCCAAATGGCCGCAATGGCTGGAGCTGGGTCGATCTGAATCCAGGAGGCAGGAGCTTCTCCTGGGTCTCCCACTTGGATGCAGGGGCTCAAGCACCCAGGCCATCTTCTACTGCCCTCCCACACCATAGCAGAGAGCTAGGTTGGAAGTGGAGTGGCTGGGACTCCAACTGGAGCCCATACGGGATGCTGTCACTGTAGGCAGTGGCTTTACCCCACTACGCCACAGTGCTGGCCCCAACATTCATTATTCTTAATTGATATAAATCATTGCTATTGAATATACAATATGGGCTGGCACAGTGGCTCACTTGGATAATCCTCCACCTGCAGCGCCGGCATCCCATGTGGGTGCCGGGTACTACTCCCGGTTGCTCCTCTTCCAGTCCAGCTCTCTGCTGTGGCCTGGGAACACAGTGGAGGATGGCCTGAGTGCTTGGGTCCCTGCACTCTCATGGGAGACCAGGAGGAAGCACCTGGCTCCTGGCTTCGGATCCGCGCAGCGCTGGCTGTAGCGGCCCTTTGGGGAGTGAACCAAAGGAAGGAAGACTTCTCTCTCTCTCTCTCTCTCTCTCTCTCTCTCTCTGTCTATAACTCTACCTGTCAAATAAGTAAGTAAATAAATAAATAAGAAAATACAATATGGATTGTGTCTTCATACACACACACACACACACGTTTTGTGTAAGTAAAATGGATGCCAGCATTATCCATGAAGTTGTACTTGAAAGTAGAATTGGATTGTCAATGCATACTGCAAGCTCTGAAGCAGCAATTGAAAATGTTTTTAAAATTATAATTGTTATGTTGGAGAATAAATAAAATACAATCATGTAAAATTATCAATTAAGTCAGACGTACAAAAACAAGAACTCCTCATAAGGAAATAGAAAAAAAAAAGCCTAAATGTACAATGTTTATTACTAGAGTACAGGCTGGGGGGGTGAAAGAGAAAGAGGGCTTTTGGATTACAAATTAGGGAGAGCTGATATGGTCAATTAATTATGACAAATTTGTCACACTAATATACGACACTAACAATGGGGTAAGTTTGGTGTAGGGTAGATGGAAACTGTGATGCACTTACTAATTTTGTTGTGTAAAATTAAAACTACACGAAATAAAAAAAAGCAGAAAATGAGTAAAAATAAGAACAAAAACAAGGACAACACATAGTAAAAAACAGCTACAGAGTAAATGTTAATCCAGGTATATCAATAATTACTTTGTCAGTTTTCTAAATGCAATTACAAAACAGAGATTGTTGGAGTAGATTTTTTTTTTATGTAAAATCCTATGATACTCATGCTCCATATAATGTCATTCCAATCAACAGTGTACCAACAATATGACAAAGCATAAAATCATCATTGAGTTAAAAAAATTCTTATCACCTAGTAATGTCGCAGCCATCACAATGCCATATATTTTTATTTTGGTGATGTTAGTTTAAGCAATCCTATATTCTGCCAATCATGTAAAAGTAAATCACATATATTATTATTGGTAATAATTATACATGACTATATTATTGGTTCACCGGTTTATGCATTCACAAATTACTATTTATTGTAGAGTGTAAAAAATTTAATTTAAAAAAGTATAATTTGTTTTGCCAGCAGCAGCCTCATACATTTGTATTTACTGCATGTCTTGATTCTAACTTTCACATCATCCAACAGACCTAACCAGCTAGGTTTCTGTAAGTACAATCTATAGTGTTCATGCACCAACAATAAAATCATCAAATGATTCACTTCTTGGAATGCATCCCCTTCATAAAATGACACATGACTGTATACGTCATCTACAAAAAAGAAACACTGTATATTATATATAAAAGGTTAAAAGTCAATGATTTGGGGCAGGTATTGTGGTGCAACTGATTAAGCCACAGCTTGGGGCACCCACATCCCATATCAGAGTGCTGGTTCAGATCCTAACTTACCGTCTGATTCAGCTTCCCGCTGATGCATAATGAAAGCTGTAGATAATCACTCACTCAGGCCCCTGCCATCTATATGGGAGACCTGAATACAGTTCTGAGCCCCTGGTCTTAGCCTGGCCAAGCCTTGGTTGTTGTGAGTATTTGAGGAGTCAATCAGTAGATGGAAGATCTCTCTGTCTCTCTCACACACCTTCCCCTGCCCCCACTCATTGTGTGTGTGCTTCTGTGCCTTTCTAGTAGATGAAAATAAGTAAACATTATTGAAAGATAAGTGAATAGAGAAAGACATATTCACACTAATTAAAAGATTAGAGAGGACTAAGTGTTGATTTCAGGAACATAAAGAGATATCACATAATTGTAAGAGGTTAATTCTCTAAGAAAAGTTTACAGTCTTAAACATATGTGCAGCTAACGGTAGAATATAAAAATACATGAAGCAAATTCTTCTAGAACTTAAAGAAAAATATGTTAATCCACTATTACAGTTGACAGCTTCAACACTCCTCTTCCAAGAGCTGTCCTTTGGAAAAAGAAAAAAGAAAAGAGAAAACAGGAAAAATTTAAAGAAGACAATCAAAAAGTATTAATAAAGAAGGAAAATTAAAAGGAATTCAGTAAGCGTATCACTGAGCTCAACAACCTCAGGCTACGGGATATGACTGCATCTATAAGCTACTGCATGCAGCAACAGCATTTTTCTCATGTTCATTGGGAACATTTACCAGATGAACCATGTTGCGGATATTAACACAAAGCTTAAGAAATGTAGAAGTATAGGAATCATACAATGTTTGCCCTCAGGCAGCAGTGGAATTAAACAAGGTAAAATTCAAGAAACATAGCTGGAAAATTACCCAAATGTTCTTCTAAGTAACACAAGAGTAAAGAAAAAAAATATCTCAAGAGAAAAAATAAAAGTATTTTGAACTTGGTCGGCTCCATGGCTCACTAGGCTAATCCTCAGCCTGCGGCGCCTGCACCCTGGGTTTTAGTCCCCGTTGGGGTACCGGATTCTGTCTGGGTTGCTCCTCTTCCAGCCCAGCTCTCCACTGTGGCCCGGGAAGGCAGTGGAGGGAGGATGTCCCGAGTCCTTGGGCCCTGCACCCGCATGGGAGACCAGGAGGAAGCACCTGGCTCCTGGCTTTGGATCGGCACAGCGCACCAGCTGTGGCAGCCATTTGGGGAGTGAACCAACGGTAGAGGAAGACCTTTCTCTCTGTCTCTCTGTCTCTCTCTCTCTCACTGTTTAACACTGCCTGTCAGATTAAATAAATAAATAAAATATTTTGAACTCAATGGAAATAAAAGAATGACTTTGTAGAATGAAGTGAAACAATTCTTAGAGTTAGTTAAAGCATTGGATGCAGGCATTAGAAAATAAGAAACATTTAAAATAATTTAAGTAAATTACAACCTCATGAAACTTGAAAAAAGGGCAAATTAACATACTGGCTGAAGAAAATAAATAATGAATACTGGAACCTAAATACATGCAATTAAACTGAAATCAATAGACAATCAATAAAACTAAGAATTCAAAGTTTAAACTAAAAAATTTTAAGACTAATAAATAAATGCAGTTATTACCAATGTTATCTCAGAAAGAGAAAAAAATTAAAAATATCAGAAGTAAAAAATTAAATATCAGAAGAGGACATCATTACAAATAGTATTACCATTTAATATATAACACATGAATATTATAAGGAAATTCATATCCACAAATTTCATAAACTAACTTTCATACAAAAATTCCTTGAAAAACACAATCTGGTAAAACTCAGAACAGAGAGAAAATCTGAATAAGCCTCTTTCTTTCAAATGAACCAAAAAAAAAAAAATTCAAAACAGAAAGCCATTCCCAGATGTGTTTATTGATGAATTCTTTCAGACATAAAGGATTAAACTGGGGCCAGCACTGTGGCATAGCTAGTGAAGCCACTGTCTTTAGAGCTGTCATCACCTATGGGCACCCGTTCAAGTTCTGGTTGCTCCACTTGGAATCCAGCTCCCTGCTAATGTGTCTGGGAAAGCAGCATAGGATACACCAAATACCTGGGCCCCTGTACTCATGTGGGAGACCTGGAAAACGCTCCCAGTTCTTGGCTTCAGCCTAGCTCAGCCTTGGACTTTGCAGCCATTTGGAGGAGTGAACCAGAGGATGAGGGATCCTTCCCTTGCTCTGTCTCTCCCTCTCTCTCTCTCTCTCTGCCTCTGCCACTTGTAACACTGCCTTTCAAATAAATAAATAAATACTTTCTAAAAAGGAAGAAATTATATTCATTGTCTAAAACTGGCTTCAGAAGATAGAAATGAACAGAATAATTCTTAATTCATTCTAAGAGGCCAAATTTCAAAACCAGTCAAGACATTACAGGAAAATAAAGTACCAACATACCTCTTAAATATAGAGTTAAAAAGAACCCTATAGCTAGTATAATACTTAATATGTAGTGATAAACTACAAGGCAAGCATGTCTTTTCTAATCATTCCTTTTGAAGCCTTAAGGAAACTAAGTGATAGAATAGGGCAAGTAAAGGAAATAAAAGGTACCTGTATTTATAAACAAACAACCTGATGGCCTATGTAGAAAATTTGAAGAAATTAAAAAAACAATTCTTGAAATAAGAAATGACTGTAACAATGTTGTATCTTACAAGATCTATATGCAAAAGTGAATCACAGGGCCAGCGCTGTGGCATAGTGGGTCCAGCTGCTATCTGCAGCACCGGCATCCCATATAGGCGACGGTGGGAGTCCTGGCTGCTCCACTTCCAAACCAGCTCTCTGCTATGGCCTGGGAAAGCCATAGAAGATGGCCCAGGTCCTTGGATCCTGGCTCCCACGTAGGAGACCCCGAGGAAGCTCCTGACTGCTGGCTTCGGCTCGGCGTGGCTCTGTCGGGTCATTGGGGCCATCTGGGAAGTGAATCATCAGATGGAAGACCTCTCTCCTTCTCTCTCCCCCTGCCTCTCTGTAACTCTGACTTTCAAATAAACAAATAAATATTTTTTTAAAAAAGTGAATTACTTTCCTCTATAAATAGATGAATAAGAATTTTAACTAAAACACATTAATATTTACATTAGCACATCCCCAAAACTGAAAATTAATCAATCTGTGATCTAATTCTGTTAAAAGAAATCAAATAACTAACTAAATAGGGAGTTTTTCCACATTACTGTATAGGAAGACCCAGTATCATCAAGATGTCACTTGTGAGTTGGTGTTGTTGAGCAGCAGGTTAAATTACTGTGGCAAACTAGGGTGGACAATCTAGTCCCTACTCATCATAGCCGATCCTGGGAGTAAAGCCATTCAGAGAGTTTAATCAGTAGATAGAAGCTTCCTCTCTCCTCTCTCTTTCTCTCAACATACCTTGTTGGTCTGCCTTTATGATAAATAAATAAACACATATATTTAAAAAAAAATATTCCCGGGTCCGGCGCCATGGCTCACTTGGTTAATCCTCCGCCTGTGGCACTGGCATCCCATATGGGTGGCGGTTCTAATCCCAGTTGCTCCTCTTCCAGTCCAGCTCTCTGCTGTGGCCCGGGAGGGCAGTGGGGGATGGCCCAAGTGCTTGGGTCCCTGCACCCGCATGGGAGACCAAGAGGAAGCACCTGGCTGCTGGCTTCGGATCCGTGCAGAGCCAACCAGTAGCGGCCATCTGTGGAGTGAACCAAAGGAAGGAAGACCTTTCTCTCTGTCTCTCTCTTTCACTGTCTATAACTCTACCTGTCAAATAAATTAAAAAAAAAAGATTCTTCCCAACATGTGTGATAGACTCAGTACAATCCCAATCAAAGTCACAAAAAGTTATTTGTAGATACAGACAAAATGATTCTAAAGTTTATGTAGACAGGCAATAACAAAAATTTTACAGTAGCCAACAAAATATTGATACAGAAGAACAAAAATAGAAGACAGACATAATCAAACTACAAGACTTCCTACAAGCCACAGAATCAAGACAGTGTACTATCAACCAAAGAACAGTTTAATAAACTAATGAAAGCAGATACGAACCACCATGAATATACTTAACTGACTGATCAAAGGAAATAAATGCAGAAAAGTTCATCTCTTCAATAAATGGTACAGGAAAAAATATTGAATATTCAGAGGCAAAAAAAATTGTATCCAGACCCAGACCCAGACATTATGCTAGTCACAAATTTAACTTAAAATGCATCATAGATTTTAATCTACAATGTAAAACTATAAGACAGAAGTTAATATAGCAGATTTCTAGATAATCATGGATTTGGTGTTGACTTTTGGATCCAACACCAGAGAACTGTCCCTGAAATAAATAACTAATAAGATGGACTTCACTGATATTAATTTTATACTGTACAAAAACATTATTAATAAAAGAAAAAGACAAGCTACAGAATAAGAAAAATTATTAACCAAAGAATATAATACATACATTATGTTACATAATATATATAATCCAAAATATATATTTCAAAAAACTGAATATAACATAATGGACTACTGAATTCCTTTTTAAAAATGAGCTGCAGACATTAAAAGTCACATCACCAAAGATTTACACAAAGGAAATATGCACAGGGAAAATTTTTTCACATTATATGTCATAATGAAATGAAATTAAAACAAGATACGACTAAAATTCTATTAGAATAGTCAAAATCCAGAATAATGACACCACCAAATGTGGCACAGGTTGTAGAGCCACAGGAAATCTCATTAGTTGCTGTTGGAAATGTAATGTAGTTCAGCCACTTTAGAAAACATTTTAGCAATTTGTTAAACAGCCAAATGTTCTCTTTTCTGGCTGTCAATTTTCCTTCCAACAATTGAGCATCTTAGTATTTACCAAAGGAGTTGAAAACATCCACAAAACAGTCTGTACACTAATATTTATAGGAGTTTTGGTCATAATTCACAAAATTTAGAAGCCACCAAGATATCCTTTAGTGGATGAATGGATAGACAAACGTTGGCACATCTATATAATGGAATAACATTTACCATCAAGAAGGAATGAACTCTCAATCCATGCAAATGCATGGAGGAAACTTAAAAGCTTATTACTAATTTAAGGGAGTCAATACAAAAAGTACACATAATATACAATTTCATTTCTTTGACATTTTGGAAGGGATTTCCTTTTATTTCATTTAGGTAAAATTCTTTACAGGTAAATATCCTATGTTAACCTTCTTCATTCTGAAATAAAACAGAAAAATACACATTTTAAGCTACAGTATAGCATTTTCTCTTCCCTTTTATGAACTAATCATTTCTAGTATTTCTTCCCTGATATATTGATGCCTTGAAAGTCTTACATTCTGATGGTATTTACTAAATTGTGAATAATATAACCTCTCATTATAGAATGGATAGAATCTGACAGACACAGTGCATTTGGACATTTATAATCTTTGCAGTGGAAACACTCTATTTCTCTCTATTTCCCTGTCTGATAGATAATACAACAATATAGCATTAGTGTTTTTAACTATTTTAGTTACAAAAACACTATTATTTGTGTATATGTATTTATGTATATTTATACTTTTATTTTGAGAATTAAACAATGAAAAGATACATAAAGTATAAATAAAATATGTTTTTATTGAACCTATTTGCCTCATTATTTATCAATGTTAAGATTTTTATGTATTTCCAAATAATTTTCATAGTCTGTAGTGTTAAAGAAATGAGGTCTTAGAATATATAAAGATATTTATGTAACTGCAATAATTTTCCATTTTAACACATAAATTAATGTGTCATTGATTGTATTACTAATTAGTACTTGATACTCTTAGAAGTTATATTTTTCTATTTATTGTTATTATTTAGATGAAAGCTTTAAAATTTTATACTAAACAATACTGTTTTGGACATCCTTTCATGTAACTCTTGTAAATATGCAGTAAATTCTAAGATAGAGAATGGGAAGCCAAACTTAAAAACACTGATAAATTACACAAAAAGTATATTCTAATTCTCCCTCCCAATAACATTAGAGCATACATATTTCTCCACAGTTTTTCAAATATCAGTTTAAGGATAGGCATTGGGTGCAAAAATTATGTCATTCGGGACACACAAAGCTTACATTGCAGTGACTGGGTTCCAGGTGGTTTTTTTTTTTTTTTTTTCTTAAGATTTACTTATTTGTTTGAAAGTCAGAGTTACCCAGAGAGAGAAGGAGAGGCAGAGAGAGAGAGAGAGAGAAAGAGAGAGAGAGGTCTTTCATCCACTGGTTCACTCCCCAATTAGCCACAACAGCCAGAGCTGTGCTGATCCAACGCTGGGAGCCAGGAGCTTCTTCTGGGTCTTCCATGAGGGTGCAGGGGCTCAAGGACTTGCGCTGTCTTCTTTCCCAGGCCATAGCAGAGAGCTGGATTAGAAGTAGAGTACCCGGGATACGAACTTATACCCATATGGGATGCCGGTACTGCAGGCGGCAGCTTTGCCCGATATTCCACAGAGCTGGCCCCAGGTTCCAGGTTCTATAATAATATTTGGATATTATTTAAGATTTGCATTATTTTTTCTAGCACATATTGAATCGGAGTTTGTTCCTTCAGTAATTTTTTTAGAATCATTAGTTCATATTCTTGACATGTTTTTGTATATTGCATTTTTTTCTTATTTATTAGTTATATAATGAGTTCCTTTATAATTTGATACTGTATGTCTTACACATATTTTCTGCAACTCATAACAAAGTTTGAAGTTTGTTTACAATGCCATATGCTGGATGAACATGTACACTTTTATTTAGGAATTAATAATTTTATAAAATATTTTTCTAAATATATATGAAGATATTTTCATTTTAAGTATTTTGTTCAGGTTCTAAGTTTTAGTCATACATTTCCAAACATAAATCTCTCTTGCCTTCCTGAGCCACTACCGGCAGTTAGCATTGGTTCAGTACCTCATGTGTGTCAGGCACTGTCTAGGAACAGGCAGCAACAGTCTAAACAGGAACAGTCTAAACAGGAACCTTGATGAGATAATTAATTCTAGGTAAAATCAGGTGTTTTTTTCTAAGTGAAAAGATATGGAAAAATAAATTTAAATGGAAAAATTTTTCACAGTGGATTTTCTTTTTTTTTTTTTTTTGACAGGCAGAGTGGACAGTGAGAGAGAGAGACAGAGAGAGAAAGGTCTTCCTTTGCCGTTGGTTCACCCTCCAATGGCCGCCGCTGCAGCCGGCGCACCGCGCTGATCCTGGCAGGAGCCAGGAGCCAGGTGCTTTTCCTGGTCTCCCATGGGGTGCAGGGCCCAAGCACCTGGGCCATCCTCCACTGCACTCCCTGGCCATAGCAGAGAGCTGGCCTGGAAGAGGGGCAACCGGGACAGAATCCGGCGCCCCAACCGGGACTAGAACCCGGTGTGCCGGCGCCGCAAGGTGGAGGATTAGCCTATTGAGCCACGGCGCCAGCTCCACAGTGGATTTTCAATCCAACCATGCTGGATTTACTGGAAGGAAGTAGAATTATATTGTAAACTGTGGTCAATGATGTATCTATTTTTACATTGCGTAGATAAGATTTTTTTCTTTGTTTTTCTAGGAAAGATGGATCAAAAGAACCAATAGTGGAGATGAGAACAGAAGATGAAAGAATTACTAATCATGAAGATGGAAGCCCAGTAAATGAGCCAAATGAAACCACACCACTAACAGAACCTGAGTATGTGGCTTGATGTATTCATTTTTAAATAAGTATTTGTACAGTGATAACACATGATGATTTTAATATGCACTTCAAATATTATCATGATTTATATTGAATCATATTTTCAATGAGAGTATATGTGCATAGCAAAAATCTACTTTCTAATGAGTCCTTTCATTTAAAAACATTGTATTAATGTCAGAGCACTTTCACTGCTGATTCACTTATTTGTAACTGTATGTAAGGATCAGAAGACAGAGGCATGTTACAGAGCTGAATTTTCTGACACTAATTTTACTCTTCAAGAAAGTGAAACTTTCAAAATATAATTTGTTTTCATTGAAATAAAGGTGTGTTAGCACTTTGAATATAAATGACTATGATATGCACATGTAACTATTAAAGACAGAAAAATATAAAGAAAAGGAGGAAATGCTGTTAAACTAATTATAATCTTAATGTGTTTGCAGTAAGTGATGCTTGCTAATCAATGAAGAAAGTATTACTTCTAAGCCGGCGCCGAGGCTCACTAAGCTAATCCTCAGCCTGTGGTGCTGGCACCCCGGGTTCTAGTCCCGGTTGGGGTGCCGGATTCTGTCCCGGTTGCTCCTCTTCCAGTCCAGCTCTCTGCTGTGGCCTGGGAGGGCAGTGGAGGATGGCCCAAGTGCTTGAGTCCCTGTACCCACATGGAAGACCAGGAGGAAGCACCTGGCTCCTGGCTTCAGTTCAGCGCAGTGCCGGCTGTGGTGGCCATTTGGGGGTGAACCAACGGAAAGAAGACCTTTCTCTCTGTCTCTCTCTCTCTCTCTCACTATCTAACTCTGCCTGTCCAAAAAAATAAAAAAAGAAAGAAAATATTACTTCTTTACTTTTTTTTCAAATATTCATTTATTTTATTTGAAAGTCAGAGTTACACAGAAGGAGAAGAGGCAGAGAGAGAGAGAAAGAAAGAAAGAAAGAAAGAGAGAGGTCTTCCATCAAATGGTTCACTCTCCAATTGAACGCAACTGCTGGAGCTGCACCGATCTTTAGCCAGGAGCCAGCTTCCTCCGGGTCTCCCACGTGGGTGCAGGGGCCCAAGGACTTGGGCCATCCTCTACTGTTTTCCCAGGCCATAGCAGAGAGCTGGATTGGAAGAGGAGCAGCCGGGACTAGAACCAGCGCCCATTTGGGATCCTGACACTTCAGGCCAGGGCATTAACCCGCTGCGCCACAGCACCGGCCCTATGTTACTTATTTCTTTCTACATCTATCACAGCTCCATTCAAACTATAATAGGCATTTCAGATAAAGTTGCAAAGATGAACATGTGCCTGGATTTGTGCACATGAGAATAAAAATCGCCCAAACCAAAGCCATTTATAAAATGGTAAAAGCAGTAATAGAAGTTATCTACTGAACACATATGATACTATCAAAAACCAAGATGATCACAATCTTCTCTACTCCTTATTGTCTTTCAAAATTTCTTGTTTTTCATATCAAATATTGTTTTTCATTAGCTACTATTATTTCTGCAGAGTAATCTGTTTTAGGTTTCTTATTCTAAATTAAGCATTCTCACTACCAAAGAAATGTTTTTGTTTTGTTTTGTTTTGTTTGCTTTGCAAAAATCTCTTTCATCTGTTCTAGAGGATTGAAATGATTAATATTCAGAAAAACACAAAGTACTACTCTATAGCTAAAATTTTCACTGTAAATTCTCAGATCATTTTTACTGATTATGTTTAAAGATTATTTCATCTTTTGTTGAAATTAACCATATTGGTCGCTTCTCGGTCTTTTGCCTAAAATCAAGTGAAATTAACCATATTGAGACAGAATGAGACAGAAGTCACAAGGTAGATTCAATGGTCTCCTCTTCAGAAATCAGAAATCTTTTCAATAAAGCAAAAAAATGTGCAACAAAATAAACTTCTATTCATTGAAATTTATAACATCACACTGGAGTGTATCGAAACTAGATATGAAAAGCCCTTGTGTATAACTGGGCTATATTTTGGGGAAAATATGATTTAGTAACCACTCTAGATATCAATTGCCTAAGAGTAATATATAACACAAAAGTAATATAGTTAAAATTAATATTTAAAGAAGTTTTTTCCAGATCTGAGAAGAAGGTCTTTGGTATCTTGATTGGTATTGCATTGAATCTGTAAATTGCTTTTGGGAGAATGGACATTTTGATGATATTGATTCTTCCAATCCATGAGCATGGAAGATTTTTCCATTTCTTGGTATCCTCTTCTATTTCTTTCTTTAAGGTTTTGTAATTTTCATCGTAGAGATCTTTAACGTCTTTGGTTAAGTTTATTCCAAGGTATTTGATTGTTTTTGTAGCTATTGTGAATGGGATTGATCTTAGAAGTTCTTCCTCAGCCATGGCATTGTCTGTGTATACAAAGGCTGTTGATTTTTGTGCATTGATTTTATACCCTGCTACTTTGCCAAAATCTTCTATGAGTTCCAATAGTCTCTTAGTAGAGTTCTTTGGGTCCTCTAAAACAGAATCATGTCATCTGCAAAGAGGGATAGTTTGAGCTCTTCCTTCCCAATTTGTATCCCTTTAATTTCTTTTTCTTGCCTAATAGCTCTGGCTAGAACCTCCAGAACTATATTGAATAGCAGTGGTGAGAGTGGGCATCCCTGTCTGGTTCCAGATCTCAGTGTAAATGCTTCCAACTTTTCCCCATTCAATAGGATGTTGGCTGTGGGTTTTTCATAGATTGCTTTGATTGTATTGAGGAATGTTCCTTCCAAACCCAGTTTGCTTAGAGTTTTCATCATGAACGGGTGTTATATTTTATCAAATGCTTTCTCGGCATCTATTGAGATAATCATATGGTTTTTCTTCTGCAGTCTGTTAATGTGGTGTATCACATTGATTGTCTTGCGCACATTAAACCATCCCTGCATACCAGGGATGAATCCCACTTGGTCTGGGTGGATGATCTTTCTGATGTGTTGTTGCATTCTATTGGCGAGAATTTTATTGAGGATTTTTGCATCTATGTTCATCAGGGATATTGGTCTGTAATTCTCTTTCAGTGCTGCATCTTTCTCCGTCTTAGGAATTAAGGTGATGCTGGCTTCATAGAAAGAATTTGGGAGGATTCCCTCTTCTTCGATTGTTCTGAATAGTTTGAGAAGAATTGGAGTTAGTTCTTCTTTAAACGTCTGGTAGAATTCAGCAGTGAATCCATCTGGTCCTGGGCTTTTCTTTGTTGGGAGGGCCTTTATTACTGTTTCAATTTCTGTCTCAGTTATGGGTCTGTTTAGGTTTTCGATGTCTTCCTGGTTCAATTTAGGCAGGTTGCATGTGTCCAGGAATCTATCCATTTCTGATAGGTTTCCCTGTTTGCTGGCATACAAGTCCTTGTAGTAATTTCTGATGATTCTTTTTATTTCTGTGGTGTCTGTTGTTACATTTCCTTTTTCATCTCTGATTTTATTGATTTGGGTCTTTTCTCTTCTTTTTTTCGTTAGTTGGGCCAATGGGGTGTCAATTTTGTTTATTTTTTCAAAAAACCAGCTCCTCGTTTGGCTGATTTTTTGTAATGTTTTTCTTGATTCAATCCTGTTGATTTCTTCTCTGATTTTAATTATTTCTCTTCTCCTACTAGATTTGGGTCTGATTTGCTGTAGGTTTTCTAGATCCTTGAGGTGAATTGAAAGCTCATCTATTTGGTGTCTTTCCAATTTCTTGATGTAGGCACCTATTGATATAAACTTTCCTCTTAACACTGCTTTTGCTGTGTCCCATAAGTTTTGGTATGTTGTGCTGTTATCCTCATTTACTTCCAGAAAGTTTTTGATTTCTCTTTTGATTTCTTCTATGACCCATTGTTCATTCAGGAGCATGTTGTTCAATCTCCATGTGTTTGCGTATGCTGTAGGGATTCCTGAGTTGGTAATTTCCAACTTCATTCCTTTATGGTCTGAGAAGCTGCATGGTATGATTCTTCTCAGATCTGGAAAAAATGGTGCTGAAATTTATATGGAGGCACAAGAGACCTCGAATAGCTAAAGCAATCTTGTACAACAAAAACAAAGCCGGAGGCATCACAATACCAGATTTCAGGACATACTACAGGGCAGTTGTAATTAAAACAGCATGGTACTGGTACAGAAACAGATGGATAGACCAATGGAACAGAATTGAAACACCAGAAATCAACCCAAACATCTACAGCCAACTTATATTTGATCAAGGATCTAAAACTAATTCCTGGAGCAAGGACAGTCTATTCAATAAATGGTGCTGGGAAAATTGGATTTCCAAGTGCAGAATCATGAAGCGAGACCCCTACCTTACACCTTACACAAAAATCCACTCCACATGGATTAAAGACCTAAATCTACGACCTGACACCATCAAGTTATTAGAGAACATTGGAGAAACCCTTCAAGATATTGGCACAGGCAAAGAATTTCTGAAAAAGACCCGGGAGGCACAGGCAGTCAAAGCCAAAATCAACTATTGGGATTGCATCAAATTGAGAAGTTTCTGTACTGCAAAAGAAACAGTCAGGAGAGTGAAAAGACAACCGACAGAATGGGAAAAAATATTTGCAAACTATGCAACAGACAAAGGGTTAATAACCAGAATCTACAAAGAGATCAAGAAACTCCACAAAAACAAAACCAACAACCCACTTAAGAGATGGGCCAAGGACCTCAATAGACATTTTTCAAAAGAGGAAATCCAAATGGCCAACAGGCACATGAAAAAATGTTCAAGGTCATTAGCAATCAGGGAAATGCAAATCAAAACCACAATGAGGTTTCACCTCACCCCGGTTAGAATGGCTCACATGCAGAAATCTACCAACAACAGATGCTGGCGAGGATGTGGGGAAAAAGGGACACTAACCCACTGTTGGTGGGAATGCAAACTGGTCAAGCCACTATGGAAGTCAGTCTGGAGATTCCTCAGAAACCTGAAGATAACCCTACCGTTCGACCCAGCCATCCCACTCCTTGGAATTTACCCAAAGGAATTTAAATTGGCAAACAAAAAAGAGGTCTGCACCCTAATGTTTATTGCAGCTCAATTCACAATAGCTAAGACCTGGAACCAACCTAAATGCCCATCAACGATAGACTGGATAAAGAAATTATGGGATATGTACTCTTTAGAATACTATACCGCAGTAAGAAACAACGAAATCCAGTCATTTGCAACAAAATGGAGGAATCTGGAACACATCATGCTGAGTGAAATAAGCCAGTCCCAAAGGGACAAATACCATATGTTCTCCCTGATCGGTGACGACTGACTGAACACCAAGAGGGAAACCTGTTGGAGTGAGGTGGACACTATGGGAAATGGTGGCTTGATCAGCATAGCCCTGACTGTTAATGAACAACTAAATACATTATCCCTCTTAGTAGTTTTTTTTATCTGTTCTACTTAATATGACTGGTTTAGATCTGTAATTGATGCACAGTTATTCTTAAGTGTTGAAAATTAACTGAAATGTGATCCCTGTTGAACATGGTGGTGGGAATGGGAGAGGGAAGAGATGTATAATTTGGGACATGCTCAGGCTGACTTGCCCCAAGTGGTGGAGTTGGAAGCATACCAGGGGATTCCAATTCAATCCCATCGAGGTGGCATGTACCAATGCCATCTCACTGTTCCAGGTGATCAGTTTCAGTTCACAGTTGGTCATGGTGAAGGGACTGGGAGTCAAAGGGAGCACATAGACAAGTCTAGTACCTGCTAATGCTAACTGATGGAGTAAATAAAGGGGAGAGTGATCCAACATGGGAAGTGAGAATCTCAGCAGACTCATAGAATGGCAGATGTCCTAAATAGCACTCTGGCCTCAGAATCAGCCCTAAAGGCATTCGGAGCTGGCTGAAAAGCTCATGAGAGTATTTCAGGCATGGAAAGCCAAGACACTCTGGCAAAAGATCTCTGAGAGTGAGATCCCAGTGGAAAGAACAGGCCATCAAAGAAGGAGGTACCTTTCTCTGAAGGGAGGAGAGAACCTCCACTTTGACTATGAGCTTGTCTAAACAAGATAAGAATCGGAGAACTCAGAGGGCTTCCATAGCCTTGGAAACTCATGACTGGAGCATAGGGAGATTACTGATGCCATAGACAGGAGTGTCAATTGGTAAAGTCAACAACAGGAGTCACTGTGCACTTACTCCTCATGTAGGATCTCTATCCTTAATGTGCTGTACATTGAGATTTAATGCTATAACGAGTACTCAAACAATATATTTCACTTTGTGTTTCTATGGGGGTGCAAACTGTTGAAATCCTTACTTAATGCATACTAAACTGATCCTCTGTAAAAAAAAAAAAAAAAAAAAAAAGAAATTATCAATTCCCAACTTGACTCTCACTGGGATTAAACATGACAATAGGTCTGCTCTGATTTCATCATCATTTTAAAAAATCATCTATTATTTTTCACTTTATGTTTCTGTGTGGGAGCAAACTGTTGAAATCCATACTTAATGTATACTAAGCTGATCTTCTGTATATTAAGATAATCGAAAATGAATCTTGATGTGAATGGAAGGGGAGAGGGAGTGGGAAAGGGGAGGGTTGTGGGTGGGAGGGACGGTATGGGGGAAAGCCATTGTAATCCATAAGTCGTACTTTGGAAATTTATATGCATTAAATAAAAGTTAAAAAAAAATATTTAAAGAAGTTTAATGTAATGTGAATCATGAAAAATTATAAGTGCAAGAATACATTGCCCAATACTTAGTTGAAAATATTGGTACATTAAATACTCAATACAATATTCTATGTATAAGAGATATGGTCAGTATAATGCTAACCTCCTATCAGAACTCTGTTTCTCTACTCCTTGAAGCTGCAAGTGTTCCATTGTTTTTATAATCTTTTTACTGAAAATATTTACAACACTTTGAAGTAGGAGAAAGGAAGAGCAGTGAATGTGTCACTTCTAACAAGAATAAAAAAGCCTGCTCTAGTAGATATGAAGTAGCTGCAACTTCATTCCCAGCATCAGATCACCTTAGTTTTTGCCAACGACTGTCTTTTTATTGGTTACTTTTCACAACTTTGATCTAGAAAATACATTGTTTCCCTTCTCATTTGAAAATATAAAAATAATTCCAAGTAAATATCAAAGGAACTGGAGTAGGGGAGTGAGATGTATATATATATATATATATATATATGTACATTTTGTAAATATTTTTAGTTTTAGTTAAGGTATACATATTTTATGCATTTCATATGTACAGATTTAGGAATATAGTGATACTTATTCCAGGTCCTTGTCAGGAACAAAGATAAGCATTTTAGTACTAGTAGATATAAGGTAAGTTTTATTCAAAAGATGAGAAAGGGAATACACACAGACACACACATACGTACACACATGAACCTGGGTTATCCCACACAGGTAGATACCTGACAAGGGTGGGCAATGGGCCCAAAAGGAAAGAAGGATGGGGAAGGGAAGCAGAGAGACCACCCCAGCACCTCCCCCGGGCCTGGTCTGTATGGGGGGTCAGGGTGAGAGACAGAGGGGGGGGGGATAGAGAGAGAGAGAAAAAAGCTTCCCAGTGTTGGCTTCTTCAATGAGGTTGTTGCATGGCTAGGGTTGAGGATAGCTGCTTCTACAAGAGTGAAATGGGGACTTTATGGTCTATAAGTTCATGGTGTATTTCCTAGATGAAGTACATACATCTGGGGAACAGAGGGCATTTTGATTGACACATGGCATGTGGTGGTGGGGAATGGCTTGGTACTTCAGGTCAACAGATCTTAAACTAACTACCTCCCTAGCCCATATCAGAACTAGCATGGCAACATTGATTTCCTCATAAAATCAAGGTTAAAGAGGTAGAGGCAAACTGAAACATTATCTGTAACTTAATTCTCTTAATGTGAAAACACACACACACACACAAGTCAGGTACATTTACTCTTCAAAAACATATATATATAAAAATATATACTATACTATATAACCATATATAAACATATATAATACTGTACATATATATACTATTACATATACATATATAATATGTAATAGTAAACTATTGAATTTGGAAATAGTATTAAAAACTAGAAATATTGATTCATTGGTGCTGTAGTGAGATTCGTAAACATATCTTAATAAATGAAGATTACAATGGCTTCATAGGTAATACTTGAAAATCATTCTCATGAATATGCTAAGAAATTATTTAAAACTGATATAAAAATAGTGAAAATAGACCAAAGAAAACATACTGGCAATATGTAAAAAGTCAGAAAGTTCGGAAATATGTTAATGGTCACTAGGATCCAAAAAATATTGCTAATTCATCTAGTTACTCATTATGTAACAGATCATATTATATAGGGTTCTTACTTGAAAGACCTGAGTAGGAAAACATCATGCAGTATACATACAAAAGTGTATCATTATTGCTGCAAATATAGTTTAGTCAAAATTGTTTTTTAAAAAAAACATTAATGAAAGAAAAAGCAAGAGTAGGAAGTTGGATAATAAAGGAAATATGATTGAAATATGAATGAAAATAGATGAAGTGAGCAAGGAACCCATTAGGGTTCATCACACCATTCTATATGCGGTTATGACTACTTGCATTTTTAAATAAAAATTTGTTGAGACAGCAATAGTTTTCAGTGGTCATCTTCACCAGATATAAATAATATGTTAAATGAGTGTATTTATTTTACTCTCTAAAACAATTTTAATTTTTAACATCAACAAATGGTCTTCAAATCCAAAGGATTCTATAAGAACAATTGAGGCATCTTGAGATAAAATATAATCATCTTTTCATATTATGTTCAAATTTTACTATGAATAATGATAATTGATTTATTCATTGTAAACTTATTTTTCAGTCAATTGGGCATTGATTTAACAAATTTGATTTTTTTCTAGTAATTGTTTTATATTTCTTCTACAAAAAATGTTAAAGAATAGTTCTCTAAAATGCCTTCTCAAATAAGGCCTATTGTTTTTCTATCTTCCTACAGAAAATTGCCTTTAAAAGAAGAAAATGGAAAAGAAGCACTAAATGCAGACACTATAGAAATTAAAGTTTCTAATGATATCATCCAATCTAAAGAAGATGACAGCAAAGCATAATGACATCTTGAATAGTGGTTTGACCAACACTACAGTGAGCATTTGGATTGCAGTGACCGTATGACCAAAACTATTCCATTGACCTTAATTTCTTTGGAAACTTCTAGCTTGGAATAGCCTGTACACATATACGTATCATCAAATACTCCTATTCATGGTCCATTTCCTTTTATTGTTGTTGTGGTGGTTGTTTATTTTGTTAAGAATTTCAACATAGAGACTTGACTGGCACCAACTCTTGGGTATCAATTTGATTGTTTGAAGTACTGCAACTTATAAAATGATAAAGTGCTCTATAACTGTGTTACATACTGAAAACAAATATAATTCAACCTCTCTGACAAATAGAGGTTTAATAAAAAACTATACAAAACAAAAGCTTTATGAGCTAAATGTGTAAGAAAGCCCTGCATGCTTATGAATCCTATCTTGGGCAAATAGATTATTAATGGCTTTCAGGTTAAGATGAAGGCAGATAATAAAGGTTTTACTTTTTATCCAGGAAATTTCAGGGAGCCTGGTCTGGTAAGAGCCAGTCATCTTTAGCAGATATTAAAAAAGCAAGAAAAACTTCAGAGAACTTTTCAAGTTATGATGACAGTGCATATTCAACATTGATTTTTGATAGACTGAGTGCCAGATCAAAATTGTTACCCATATGAAAGATTTGTAGTATAAAATTAATATAGAAAGATTCCCTAAATCTCTGTCTCTTTATATAGGCCATATTCATTCTCAATGGACTACACAAAAAGTAAATGTATTGCAAGTGAAGATAACATTGATTTCTGCCCTCAGCTTCAAATAAAATGAATTAAAATGGGGAATAGTACAAATATATTGTCTCATATTTATAATGTGATTATATTCTCTTTTAAAGCAATTTATCAAAGTCCTTAATGTTCAAATACTTTGAATCACATGCTCAGACATATTTTTGGCCCATAATTTTTGATAATCTTTGTTTAGGAACTAATTTTCCTAAATGTTACAGATCCAGAATTAAATTGTGTTTGGCTAGTTTAAATTAAAACAAGTTTGGTAAAAGTCAAGGAGATATTGTTTGACATTTAAATATGCCATAACAGTGTCAATGGTAAATAACTGAATTGGCCCTCTGTATTTGTATTCTGGATAATGTAGCTAGAATTATTTTAAGACTTTGGTAAACAACTTTGAAGGAATTCCTTAACTATTCAACAGACTTTCTACTAACACTTGTTAGGACCTACACCAGAATAAAATATTTGTTAACTTCCAAGCTATGCAAGCTCCCAGAGGTAAAAGATTGAAACACAATTTAAATTCTATTTAAGGAATAAAATATGTGTTTATGATTATAAACATGCGTACCAATTGGGAGCGTATTATTTCTTAGAGAGTCAAGGATTTCGTTAAGCCCCGTCACATTCATAACCTTTGCTATTTTGGGTAGTATTGCAGCTCAAACAATGACTGGCTGAGGAATATGTTCCAATAGAACTTTGGAGGCAATTTCAACAGTGCAGAGGAATCTGCTTTGGTAGTTAGTGTCTGTCTATAGATAAATTGATGAATATTAAATTCAAATGTTAATGTTAGTCAAGATTATCTTTATTTACAGAGTGCTTGAAACTATCGATCAAGGAGAGCCAATTAAGTAATTTTATACTTTTCATCTCTCTTCTGCCTGTCAGGGAGACAGAATATGTATGTCTGCATGTTCGGGCAATCAAATTTCCACAGTATGGTTGCCATACATTGTAGGGTTATAATACAGAAGTCTCTCTCCTTTTTAGCTTTCCTGGCATATTCTGAAGAAAAAGAACAGAATCTTGTGCCCACGTAGGAATTTAAGTAGTGTCTAAAGTAAACAAACAAACCACTTTAACCATTTTTATTAACTGGGTTATCCAACTGATTCTACAGATTTGACTGTTGCTGTTCTGTTTATATTTGTCTGGTCATTTGTTTGGCTTTATTTTGATCAGTTTTATTTTGTTTGTTTTGTGCCAATGTGCTAAAACTAGTCAAAATACTTGAATTAGTTTGTTTGTGTAAAGTTAATGAGATTAGTAAAGTGTCTATGAAGCAATAGCCATGAAAGCTATTTTTTTTTCTTCATAGGGCCACATGGTTTTAAACTAATGAAGTTGAAAGAATTAGGGTGACTGAGAAAGTGACTTCGCATGTTTACTATTGTTGTATTTGTGTTACACTGCAGGAGCAGAGATATCATAATAAAGAGCAAAATATTTTTGTGTTTTCTTATTTTGAAAATTTCTTCCATTTCTTTGGACTTTCCATGTAAAGAAATTGACCTCAATTCTTTTATATATATGATGTTAAGTTTCTTGCCACTCATGTGGAGTAATGATATGAAATTAATAGATACTCTGGAGACTAATTGTGGACAGACTGTTTCAAGTGAATTGTTTCAGTTGTTGAGTGGTCCTCATCTCTTGTTCTTGAAATCAATGCCATAAACTAGCAAGACAAGATGTGGTCAACTTGTTTTGAACTATTGCAGTGGAATGCTCCAAAATACTCTACTTGTAATAGCTTCCAAAAAATAGATGGCCTGCAGAAAACTGCAAAATATGAGTAGGGCTGAAATTTGTGTCTGGTTCTTCATTCTTATTCTAGAACAAACACATCCACATAATTGTATCAATTTTTTAACTGTTAGCGAATACTCTTAAGTATTAGTATAAAATGCAAAAGAGATAACTGAGTGTAAGTACTGTTAAAATAATCTGAATCCCAACTTATTTTAAAGGAAGAAGCAAAGATCACTGAAATCACTGGTATTTTGTAATAAGTTATTGGCAAATAATGATAATCGAGAGTATATTCAACAGCCTGCAAGAGGAAGCAAAAATAGAATTTTAACAGATATTTTTGTTTGAAAATTGGCAGAAATTAATGTGTCCACAATTTTATAATGATTTGTAAAGGAAGTTAATTGATAATAGTCATTTCTATAGTTTTATCTACTATTTTGGGGGTATGGCATGTCGCATTCTCTTGATACTAACATCTAACATTAATGAAAAGCTTCTTAATTTTTCTTTATTTTTAATATTAATGTATGTAAAAACAGTTTTGAAAGGCTATTTTATCCAATAAACTTCATATGAATCTAGGGTTTTGAATTAAACATTTATATAAATAGAAATATTTTAAGAACATTATTTATTTGAGTGGCAACAATTAATTGTAACTTTATAATCATACCTTTAGTTTACACATATTTTAATAATTAAAATGTCTTTGTGCCTTTCAATTAGCATGACACTGCTTTATTAAAAAAGAAAAACCACAACTGCCATGTTTCCTGATGTTTTGCTCATATCTGTGACACTCAAAAGAGACTGTTTTATTTACATTCAATAAATAAGCTCAATTCAAACTAATTTACCTTGACTATAAACTCAAATATAACAAATTATACGGTACACTTTTTTCACTCATGACAAAAAAGTTCTTTATAACACATAAGATATTCTTTAATTTGTTTTGTATTGTTTTTCTATACAATAAATTAGTTGAGATATTATTGGAATACAAAGACTGCAGTTGACTTACAAAACTAGGGCAAATTACTGTGGTGTTACTTTGATTTGGAATTCTAAGTCATTTTTTAAATTTTTGATGATGAGATATCACTAATGCAAATGTCTACAGATGAAGTGATTTTAATGTTATTCTCTATTAATTTAGGAAATACTGGAATATCACAAATATTTATTAAATTTGCAATGCTCTTTTTCCTGGAAAATAATATAAATGTTCAACCTGAGGCCCTCACACAGTTCTTTTTTATTTCCAGAGTGTTTGTTCAAGAAACTTTATTAATATATGAAAATATTTTTAAATGAGATTGATAAGACTATTTATCTTCAATGAGAAAAGACTTGCATCTTCTTATTAACCCTTTGAAACATTCTAACAATAGTCTCTCCAGTGAAATTACATATTAATGTATTGTTATATGCTAAAATTAAATTCTGGAAGGCCACAGAAATGAAATATTTTAATCCCAAAATGGAATCTTTCAAGGGGGTATTCTACTCATGGGTTTAGATGATGTTTTGAGATGAAACAATTATATGTGTGAGAAAAGTATAAAGAGACTTAAACATAAGAGTTATTGAACAGATATAATTTTCTTCCAGGTTCCACCCTTCCTTCTTTAAAAATTGCACTTACTCATGAAGATGCAGCTATTTAACAACATTATAAAAGAATGCTAATATTTTATTTCCCTTTAAATAAAAGTCAAAGACTTTTATATTATATATAATGGTAAATATTTATTTGATAAGACACTGGATATTCTTAGAAGTATAGTGAGATATTCCACATAGGATTTCACCGAAAAATTGTTAGTATTGCCACGTTAAATTCAGCATTTTTACAGTTTTCAGGATTCTTATCATACATTGTTTGTCATTCTTATAAAAATTACTCATATAAATTTAAATATTGCAACTTCTGTTTTATTTTTCTTGAAATTAAAGCATGTCATTGGCATCACACAATGCCAAGCAAATGTTGGCATCTGATTTTAGACATCTATGGAGAATAACAAGCAAAGCTATGTTGGGGCATTTCAAATCAGCATCAGACATAGGACAGTAGAGGAATAAAAATGGAAGGATCCAGAAAGGCAAACTGAACTCAGACATTTGAAATAGGTTAGAAAGAACAGACTGTGAGTGTGCTGAACCAGGGAGTAGGGACATGGCTCAAATGAAATTTAAGGCCAACTAAAAACTATTCCAAAGGGAAAAAAAAAAAAAAAACCTCACGAAATCCTGAGGAGAAAGTAAATAGAGATTGAACCCATCATTCAACTTTACAAACATGGATGCTATGTAATAAATGTACTGTTATGAACAAGCATATTTGTTCCACCTCTGAAAGAAATGTACGTGGTTTAGTGTTTGCCTCTAATCTTGTTCAAAACTTGTGAACTTGTTAGAAATGAATATTTAAAAACATTTTTATTTTGTTTTTGGCATATGAATTCTACTGTGTTCAGAATACAACAAAAACATACTATCTTTTATTTTCTTTAACTTATATATACCATTCAAATTTTATATTCCTAAGTTAGCTACTAAAACGTTTTCTTATTATTTCAATAGAATATGTCCCTATGAAATGCTGTATATATATGTCTAAACTGTAAAAATTATACTGCAAATGTTGAAGTTTTGTATTTATGAGAGACATTGAAAGTATGGCTTACAGTATATCAAAATTGTCACTCTTCACCATTTGTATATTAATAGTAAAGATACTTTTACTTTAATAAAGTGTTGCATTTTATGTTTATTTTGAATAATATCTGCAATGGGTGAACTTATGACTTGAGAAATACTTTCAGTTTTTAGAAAATTTCTAACAATATTGTGAAGTATTCAAAATAATAAAATACTTTCTGCCAGATAGCTTCACCCTCACTCACAATCTGTTGTTGGCTTCCACACTGTACCCAACTCACAGAATCTAATGAATAAATGGGGTAGATGGGTGGAGCAATAGATCTTAAAATTTGTGCACTACACCAACAGCAGCAGTATCCCCTAGGAGATGTTAGAAATGTAAATGTCTGGATACCACCCAAGACCTCTTGAAGAATCTACAAGAGGGCTTTGCCAACTGTTTTTATTTCTTTCTTTCTTTTCTTTTTTTTTTTTTTTTTTTTTTTTTGACAGGCAGAGTGGACAGTGAGAGAGAGAGACAGAGAGAAAGGTCTTCCTTTGCCTTTGGTTCACCCTCCAATGGCCGCTGCGGCTGGCGCGCTGCGGCCGGCGCACCGCGCTGATCCGATGGCAGGAGCCAGGAGCCAGGTGCTTTTCCTGGTCTCCCATGGGGTGCAGGGCCCAAGCACCTGGGCCATCCTCCACTGCACTCCCTGGCCACAGCAGAGGGCTGGCCTGGAAGAAGGGCAACCGGGACAGACTCCGGTGCCCCGACCGGGACTAGAACCCGGTGTGCCGGTGCCGCTAGGCGGAGGATTAGCCTAGTGAGCCGCGGTGCCGGCCCAACTGTTTTTATTTCTAATAAATTTTATTTATTTATTTGAGAGGTAAAGTTACTACAGTGAGAGGAAGAGACAGAGAGAAATCATGTCTGGTTCACCCCCTTAATGGCCACAGCTGTGGAGCTGAGCCATTTCTAAGCCAGGAGCCGGGAACTTTCATGGGGCCTCTCATGTGGGTGCAGGGGCCCAAGTACTTGGGCCACCTTCTACTGCTTTTCCAGGGAACAGCAGAGAGCTGGATGGGAAGAGGAACAGCCAGGACTAGAACTGGTACCCATATGGGATGCTGACACTGCTGTGCCACAGCACCAGCCCCACTACTTGTGTTTTAATAACACTTATTGTGATACTTGGACACTGAAATTTCTGATCCATTATGTTGGATCCATTATGTTGGAGACACACTTTTTCCCACTCTTTGAATATTTATTCATCAACTTCTAAATGTCAATAATCCTGCTAAATATAGACAGTTATGCAATAATATATTATATGAATTTCTCAAAAATTCATGTTTTAAAAAATTATGTACCTATAAAATAATAAGAGTTAGAGGGAAAATAGGTTGAAACAGTACATTCAAAACCCAGGTAATTTTGCAACCATATTTATCAACACAAATAGCAATAAAAAATAAATAATGGTTTAAAAATAGTAGAATAGACATGATAAACCCATTTTGAGTAACAAAATGGTAACTTTTTCTTTATGTTGGAATTTTATGTCACTATTTCATTATTATTACATTTTATCTTCTTGTAGGATTCCTTGGATTATAAAAAGATATAAACTAATCATTCCTTGCAAGGATTTAGAAGATGTTTTCTTCTTTATAAGATATTTTATTCTTTATAAACTAGCCATGCTTAAAGTGAAAATAATGGTAACTAAATGCCAACTTTTCACAAAGAATAAATTTCAATATAAGCTTTACAAATTCTACAAAGTACATACACATATATAATAAAATAACATTAAATTTGTTTTGAAGGACTAAAGATGTTATTTGTGTATTAAATGGTGATTTGCCCCCTATTTTATAGTTACTAAATGGGCAGTTAGAGTGAAATGGAAAATATTACATGAGAAAGAGACTAGATATAAGTCCCTGGCATAATTTGCAGAATTATCTGGTGATTCCATTAATATTTTAAAATTTCTTCTATTTATTTAACCCAAACCATTGCCTAATATAAATTATCTTTACTTGTCCCATTGGAAATGAGTGAGTACTTCTGTATTGATATCATTTACAGCCTAAAAAATGAAATTTCTGGATTTTTCTGGAATAAATTTACAGTATTCAGGTTAGAATATCCTCAAAACATAAACAACATTTTTTCTTTATGTGAAGTATTTTGCGCCTGTCCTTATCTTTGGCATATATTCTTTGAAAAAAAAAACTTTCATGTGTATATTTTAGCTTTTCAGGCTAACATATCTTCCAGAAGGAATATTTATACATATATATTTTGATTAGGGTGAGTGGTAATTATACTAGAAAAACATCAGCTTTATCAATCAGAACTTATGGTCACCTTTAATTAGTCTATAAAAGGCAGATATTTATATTATTTTTGTCTATCTCTGTTAGGGAGCAAAAGGTTAACTTCATGATTTGTTTCCTATCAACATCCCTCCACCCCCAATTTCTTATATTTCCAACTTCCTTTTAATCTTCACAGTCATGATTAATACCTAAAACTGACTTTGGAAGATTAAGATATAAAGAACTAAGGATAATTACTAAAATTGGCCCAAAAATTTATATTCTGTGTCATCAGTTGTATACTATCTTGGAAGAGTCATTTTAAAATGGAAAGTTTGGTAAGGAAGTTGCAATTTCCTTTTTACTTGGAGATATTGGCTAGAGAGAGAAAAATGACATCTTATTTGTAAGCAAGGATCCAAACTGATCTCAACAGTTACCAATTCAGCAATCTGTACATTATGGTCTCTGGAAAAACTTGCCAGCCACCGTGGAAATTCCTTAGGGGTTTCTGACGATCCTGACCAAGGGACTATTAAGAGAAGTGCCTGTTTTACTTCAGCAGCAATTTTTTACAAGTGCCCTTGTTCTTCACATCTTCTCTTTCATTGAAGCTGCAGCCCCTGAGACCATGAAATGAATAATTAGAACTACAAAATGAAAGTGGTCTTTCTGTATCCTGATCTATGTTATGAATCTTTGAGTCCCTCCAAAATTCATATGTTGAAATCCAAATCCCCAAGGATATAGCTTTAGGAAGTAGAAATTTGGGAAGTGAATGACTCATGAGAGAAGAATCCTCACCAACAGGCTTAGAGTTGGTATAAAAGAGATCCAGTACAAAACCCTCATCCTTTCTACCAAGTGAGGGTACAGCAAAAAGCCATTACCCATGAATGAGGAAATAAGGTTCATCAAACACCAGCTGTTTCGGCACCTTGATCTTGGATGTTCCAGTGTCCTCCAGAACCACGAAAATAAATATCTGTTGTTTATATTGTACACAGTTTTTGATATTTTGCTTTAGTAGCCCTGAATAAAAGACTGAAACATAACCACCTATGGAGCACATCTACAAGGTAGCGCTGTATTTACAAAGAGAGAGATCAAAATTGGCTTTGTTAAGCTACTGGAAATTCAAGGTATACTGATACTATCTCAGCAGCTAAGATATAAAAGTAAAATAGTAGTTTTCACAGTATTTTTAAATAATAAGAAACACATCTTAAACAGTTAATATATTTAAATGCATCATCATGTACTGCAATATATAATATGATAGCAACTAGTTTCCTGTAGCAATTTAAATTTAAGTTAATTAAAGTAGCATAATTAAAAATCTAGTTTGTTAGCTATATTAGTCACATTCCACGTGCTAAATAGTAATATGTGCTAGTGATTACCATATTAGCACAGAGCATTTCTAAGATCATGGATTTCTATTGGAATGAGATGATATAATAATGTGAAAGTCAGTTCCTCTTTATGTTTACTAAGTTCAAGCCATGACTCTGATATTGACACATTGAAACAGATAGTTTCAAAAATTCTCTAGGAAGTGGCTCACTTGGCTAATCCTCCGCCTGTGGCGCCAGCATCCCATATGGGAACCGGGTTCTAGTCCCGGTTACTCCTCTTCCAGTCCTGCTCTCTGCTGTGGCCTGGGAAGGCAGTGGAGGATGGCCCAAGTGCTTGGTTCCTGCACCCGCATGGCAGATAGAGTTGTTGATCGAGTTGTATCACAAGTACAGTGATACTATGTGGTAAACCTCTGACTTCCTGAGAAAATGATGTTTCTGTTATTGGTACAACCACTCTTAGGGCAGTTGTGTATTTTATTTAAAGATTTATTTATTTATTTGAAAGGTAGAATGAGAGGCAGACCAGGAGGAAGCACCTGGCTCCTGGCTCCGGATCGGTGCAGCGCCGGCCGTAGCTGCCATTTGGGGGATGAACCAATGGAAGAAAGACTTTTTGTCTCTCTCTCTCACGATCTAACTCTATCTGTCAAATTAAAAAAAAATTCTCTGGAGTCTTTTGAGAAAAAAAAAAAACCATAGTTGTCATAAATAAAAATATTTAGGGTTAAGATGTTGCTTAGGATGCCTGCATTCCTTTTCAAAGTGCCTGTGTTTGAGAATCAATAGATGAAATCAATGAAAATGGGGAGTAATTTAGATATCAAGAGATCCCTGCTTCCTACTCATGCCTGCTGTGGGAAGCACCAGGTGATGGCTCAAATACTATGGTCCATGCCAACCGCATAGGAGACATGGGATGAGTTCCTGGGTGGCTGTCAGGGTTGGCTAGTCCTAGCTGTTGCAGGCATTTTGGAAATAAATCAGCAGATTGGGTCTCTCTCTCTCTTTCTGTCTCCATGTTTGTGTATCTACACTCTCAAATAAAGAAAATAAAGACAAAAATTGGAAAGTCTGGATTTTCTTTACACCAAATGTATGCCTTTTAACAAGATCAATGTATATATTCCTTTCAACACTCTTAGAACACTTGTGCTGGAAAATGTTAGAATTTAGGTAGCCTTTAAATAATGTGAACTATTAAATTAATATTTGTTATTATTTACATTCACACACTACAAATCGATGATCTCTGTCCTTTAAGATCCATGATGATTGTACTTTGATGAAGATATTGCAAGTAGAGATTGCTTTTTAATTAAAGTAAAATCTCAAAAGATTCAGTTTTTAAAGCTATTACTCCTGAACCTATATATATGACATCAATGGGTGGGTTATTTGGCACAGTAGTTAAGACACTGCTCAGGATGCATCCCACATTGGAATATATAGGTCTAGTCCTAACTCTGCCCAGATGTGCACACTGGAAGTCAGCATGTGCTATCTCAATAATTGGATCCCTGCCACCTACAAAAGAGACATTAATGATGAAGTTGCGGGCTCCTGCTTTCAGCCTGACTCAACTTCTGCAGATGTGGGCATTTTGGGGAATGAACTAGTGGGTAGAATTCTCTCTCTCTCTCTCTCACTCAAATAAATCCAACATAAATATTTTAAATAAGAATATTTGAATATCTGGAAATGGTTAAAACAAATGGAGAATGAGAAAAACCAAAATCTAAGCCAATTTAGGCATATTTGGATTTGCTACACTGCAGAAACTTACAAAGCCACCTCAGCAAAGATTCAAACAGTTTTTTCAACCTTTTTAAATAAACTCTCTCCATCTTTCTTAGTAGTAAGTTAAGAAATAATCATTTAAAAAGTATTTCCTTAAAAATTATATGGAACAAATTTCTCCATGTTCCAGCTTTCCTTTGGATTATGTTCATTACATCTTTAAGAAAACTGAATACTATGATATCCATTCCAGTAACCCTGGGGGAATGCAGCTCTTTTTCTTCAACTCACACCCTGGAGAGTGGAAAGGAGAAAGAAATCACAGTGACCACTAGAGTGCACTTCATCCTACGATACAACAAACTGTTGGTACATGTGACAGCTTCCATTCTTCACCATTCAGTGACCTGTCAAGGGCAACTGCCCGCACAAAAATTCTGTGCTGTCTTGGAGGAATATCTTATTACTAATACGATTTGGAATTGTCAGTATAGAATGAGAAAAATGTAGATGAAATTTTGGTCAATTTCTTATTGTTTTCTTTTATTCTCCACAGAAAGCATATCCACTAATTTCCTGCAGAGCTCCCACCAATCCATTTACATCTTGGCAGCCTGTCCCGCTAGTGATGTGTTCAGGGACTCTGTGTGAGCTATGGCATGTTGAAAGTAAAAAAGCTATACAGTTTTCAATCAGTGTTCTCCATTAAGACAAAAAAAAGCATCCATTTATTGGAAAGGCAAAGAGAGAGAGAGGCAGGGGTGGGAGAGAGAAAGAGAGAACACCACACACACACACACACACACACAGAAAGAAAGAGAGAGAGAGAGAGAGAGAGAGAAAGGAAAAGACTGCTCCAATCTGGTTGTTCAGTGTCCAAGTAGCCAAATATCCACAGCGTCCAGGCTGGGTCAAGCCAAAGCAGAGAACTCAACTAAAGTTCCCCTCATGGGTGGTAGGAAACCAAGACTTAAGCTATCACCCATTGCCTCTCAAGGGTGCACATTAACAGGAACATGAACTTTCTTTGTTTTTAAATAACACTTTATTTATCCTCAAAAATTCTTTTAAATGCTTTCATTTATTTTATCTACTGAATACTCAATTAAATATTTGCTTTGTAGTTTCAAATCATGTTAATACACTTTAAGATGTAACTGAGATGAACCATACTAGCAAAAGTTATATTTTGTAATTCAACACTCTTAAATTAAAGGAATGAATTTTCCTAACTGTAAGGAAAAGAATCTCAAAAAATATATAAGAATGAAATAGCCATTTTGGGATATGATTGTCATTTTTAACCCTTGTTTATAACCCTGTGGAATTGCTGTCTTCCTACTTTTTACATGTTGAATATTATGATTATTGGCAAATTAAACGTGTGAATATAAAGTGAATTAAAATTATGTCTTTGCAAAAACTGATGAAAGAGGGGAGGGAGGAAGGGAGAATTGGATGGGGATCCAGGGAGTGAGGGAAGTGTTTCAGAACTGTATCTATGAAAGAATAAAATCCCTTCTTTTTATATTAAAATTTTTCAAAAAGAAGAGAAAATGGCTTATAGCATACGGAGAACAGGAAAAAATATGAAACCCAACAAAAACCTTCGAAAGCAAAAGATTTATACTGAGGCTATTTTAAAACAGGGTGCTAAATGTATCACACACACACAAAAGACTGAATAAAATCCTCATTCCACTAGAATGTATATCGGAATTCAGAAAACATGGAATTTTATTAAAGTTAATTATATTTCTGAGAAAAATAGATTAGAGGAAAATCTAAATGAAGGAAAACACATAACAATAATTCCCTTCAGAGTGAAAAAAGTTTAAAAATGTTCAATTACTTCCCTTTTTTATATGAGATACATAAATAATTGCCATTGAGATCAAGTAATCTTTCCATAATTTTCTTCTGCCTTTACTATAATCTTTCCATTACATCAGTATCAATTTAGAGTCAGTGCAGTACCCCCCAATCTAATGGAGCTAAACACAGGATAATGAATTCAGAGTATACAGACACACGGAAGTTTGGGCTGGCTCATTGATAAATTCATTAAGCAAAGGAGAACAACTCAAAGATTATTTTGTTGCATTCTTTAAAAATGAAAAAAAAATCTTGAAGAGAATGATTAGCAATAGGAAATCAACATGTCCAAATGAATAATTTGTGATAAACAATCATTTCATTCCCAATTTTGTTTTCCTTCCCCTCTTTCCACTATTTTTCAAAAATCACACTGTTAATTGCATTGTGTCTAATAGAATATAGATTTCAATGACTTTTTTTTTTAAGATTTTTACTATTTATTTCAGATAGAGTTACAGACAGAGAGAGGGAGAGACAGAGATGAAGGTCTTCCATCCTCTGGTTCACGTCCCAAGTGACCTCAGTGGCTGGAGCTGGACCAATTTGAAGCTAGGAGCCAGGAGCTTCTTCTAGTTCACCCATGCTGGGGCAGGAGTCCAAGCACTTGGGCCATCTTCTACTGATTTCCCAGGCCATAGTAGAGAGCTGGATCAGAAAATGGGCAGCCGGAACACAAACCAGCGCCCACATGGGATGTTGGCGGTGCAGGTGGAAGCTTGTGCCACCACGCCCAAGAGCCTGCTCCAATGATCTTTTTTTTACTTCATGCTTTTTTGGGGGTTCAACTCAACGAAATGATAAATGATAAACTAGGACATTTCAAGTCTATAAGAAAAATAAACAGCTAAGATAATGCATCTAAGTTAAAACAAAAATATAGTACATTTTCAATTTGAGAAGGTTATTGCAAACACAAATGGTACTATTTGGAAATATTTTGATAAATTTTATCATATAGTTTAAAATAATGACTATACAATGACATGATATAATAAAATATGTTTGTGCATAAGTCTGTTATATGTATTAAAATACGGAACTAAAATCACTGAAACTATGTCATAATAGATAATGGGATGAACTGATCAATAAATCAAATTGATTATTGTAATAAGGCCTTGAAATTACATAGATATGAATTGGAATCTTAATTTGCATTTATTAATGTATGCTGCTATGGCATATTAGGCCCATCTGAATTTTTACTTCAAAATGTTCAAATTGAGCCTGATATAACATGCCTCACAGAATTCTGTGAATATTTAGTTCATTTTGGGACATAAAGCACGTCTTACAGGTTTCTAGAGCTATTTGGTGGTCTTCAAAGACCTAATATGTTTTTAGTCATGATCTAAATTATTTGGTAATCTTGATGGTATCAATGTCATATTCTGCATCAGTGAGATGTGAACTTCATCGAGAAACATGACCATTGAGTTTTTGTATTTATTTGCTTGAAATAGTAAAGTTATTGTATATAATGGGTGTATTATTGAATAAATTAACCACTTAAAATAAAGGATATTGATGTAATTTAGCTGTTTTAAATGACATATGTTCATAGCAATAATAAAAAACAACTCAAATGACAGTATGTTATATTTTGAGTAGCAAGGGTTAATAAAAAATGAAAGTAAAACCTGAACGTTATTTCAAAGCCCAACCCATTGACATCACAGTTTTTATGACTCAAAATGGACCAAGGATCTAAATCTACTTCATAATACCGTCAAATTACTAGAGGAAATCTTTGGGGGAATTCTGTGCAAGATATTGGTATGAGCAAAGAGTTTTTAGAAAAGATTCCAGAAACATAAACAATAGAAGAAATGGAATTACATAAAGCTAAGGAGCTTCTGCAGTATAAATGAGAGACTCAACAAAGTGATGAGGGATCCAACAGAATAGAAGAAACTATTTGTTAACTATGCAACTGATAAAAGATTAAAATCCGAAATCTATAAATAACTGAAGTAACTCAACAGCAACAAAACGAACAATCCAGTTAACAAGTCTGTATATATGAAATACATAAAATTTCTTCACCTTATATAAGTAAAAATTATAAAAAACATTAATTGGAGATAAATTGCATTTTACACACTAATATTCTCTTATATTGTCCCTTGAATCACTCATTAATCCCCCAAAAAGCAATATAGCGTAGAATGGCTGCTTTAATTTTAAAGTAGGAAGTCCATAGTGAAACTACAATTTTGTTTTTTTCTTTGATATGGCTAATTCATGCCAAGATTTCTGAAACTCATACTTGGAGCCAGTAATCATTTAACTTTCTTGATCATGTTAAATATAGTATTATGATCTAGTTTGTTTTTTGTGGGGTTGTTGTCCAATAAGATTGCTAGGGAAGTGTATTCCAGGATCTTCAGCTTTCTTTCCTAATTCTCTAGGGCTCTGATCCTCTGCTTCTATTATGTATGGTAAGATGATAATCTGCCTGAAAAAAATGACACAGATTTTTTTTTTTTATGTGTGCTCAGAAGAGAAAGCATGGAAGGCCATATCATAGCTAAAAAAAAAAAAAAAAAAAAGAGTCACCACAGGAAGGTCATTAGTTGGTGTTTGGTTTAGGGCATGAGAGCAGGGATTCGCTTGAACTGAACAAACCAAGATTAAGACAGTGGATGGATAAGGGGATGCAACAGACATAACAGCTCTCTATGTATCAGGCTGTGGGTTATGGAAGTAATTATGTAAACCACTATGAAATGGGATTGAAATGGACAGGCTGTACAAGGAAGGTTATTGTCCTTCGTATGAATTTGAATCTTTTCCAAATGAGCTCTCTGCTGGAAATAGGGATAATGTACTTAGTTTGCTACTGAGCACATCTGCAAGATAATCACTATGGGAAAAGAGTGTGTGATCATTTGGTTTCTCCATGGAATAAAAACCTGCGCCTGGACTTGACACTGCTACAGCAGTGTGAAAGAACAGATACACGGACAGTGTAAGAACAGATTGAGTATTTGACTTTGTTGGTGGCCCATCTAATAATACATGAGCAAATATTTATCTGTAACTGGGGTCAGAATACAGCAATAGCATAGTTTTTAAAAGATTGCTCGATTCTTTTAGTACTATAAATTTATAGAGCCTAAGAATTGGAGTAGCATAATTGTCTTTTAAATGGTTGATTTTTATATAATTTATGTTGTTGACACAAAATATTTTGTGGTTTATGATATAAACATATTCTCCCTTAATATTATTCCCATTCTAAATCTCCTTTATGTAGGGTAAATATTTATAGTGTGAAACCTTAATGACTTATAATCATTTATGGCCATTATAGCCTGGGTCACTCACAGCTTCTTTTATTATCGGGACATTAAATATCCTGCTTGGATCTCTCATTATTATTTACTTGGCACCCAATTAATATTTAACATTGGGAACAACACAGATGGCCTTGTTTTCTTCTGGTCCCCTTGATGAAGAATAATCGTTATTTTCATGAGTCATTCTTGGTAGTCAATCTGTAAGTAAATAGCTACTGGGAAGAGGAAAATTATCTTTGGAGATACATTACCAATTCATATCCACAAAAGAAGCTGTGTAGCTAAATGGGATCCAGACTCTTCAAACTTTATTCCTCTAGGGAGAGTGTATATAAAGATGAGTTCAATAACCATGAAAGTACATTACAATCATTGTGTTATTTAGTAATATTAAGATAGAAGCAAAAAAAGAAGAAAGAGACATCCTAAACTAGTTTAAGCTAGAAAGTTATTCTTCCCTAAAACTGAAAATTCCAAATGAAAAGTTGGCTTTGTGCATAGCTAGTTGTACAAGTTCAAGTAATTAAGTATGATTTGTCTTCCTAACCTGCCTCTATTTCTCTAGGTTACATGTAGTTTCAAGACCTTGTCCAACATCTAAGATTCCATCCAAATGCAGAAACTTTTTACCCTGACAATCCTTATTGACATCCCAGAATGTCCCTTTGAATCCACTTGCATCTCATGCACTGTACTGCACATAGAACACTGTTCTGGGGGCTGTGGAAACTGATTGTTTTAATCATGGCTAACACAGTCCACGTGTGCATAAAGAAGCACAACATCTTTCTATGTAGCTAAGGCAATAAATCACAATAATAAAACAGGGTTTTTTTATTTATTTTTATTTTTTATTTTTTTAATTTTTTGATAGGCAGAGTGGACAGTGAGAGAGAGAGACAGAGAGAAAGGTCTTCCTTTGCCGTTGGTTCACCCTCCAATGGCCACCGCGGCCGGCATGCTGTGGCCGGCGCACCGCGCTGAACCGATGGCAGGAGCCAGGAGCCAGGTGCTTTTCCTGGTCTCCCATGGGGTGCAGGGCTCAAGCACCTGGGCCATCCTCCACTGCACTCCCTGGCCACAGCAGAGGGCTGGCCTGGAAGAGGGGCAACAGGGACAGAATCTGGCGCCCCTACCGGAACTAGAACCCCGTGTGCCGGTGCCGCTAGGCGGAGAATTAGCCTAGTGAGCCGCGGCGCCGGCCAATAATAAAACAGTTTTAAAAATTAACCACACATGATGTGATTCACATTAGCAATACAATTTTAGCCAAAAAAGGCAGTTAATGTTTAAAAATTATGACCCACTTTGTATTTTCTTTATAATTAAACCTTGTAGAGGTGTGCATTTTACATCAATATTTTGACATAAACCCAAGGAAATTGTTTTGAAAATTATGTTTTCCTAAAACACACCCAAAATACATATTCTTTGATTCACATTTTCGCTAATTAAAAGAACAGTAAATATATTAAGGTATAGCAAAATAATCTGAGTATACCATTCTTGTTTTTTTTTTTTTTTGAGCTTTAAATTTTATTTTTATTGACCCAAGAGACAAGTATTTTAATAAGAAATTGCCCTTTGATTAACTATTAGAAATGCTACTTGGCATAAAACAAATGCCTCCATAAAGTTTTTTTTTTTTTTGTAGCAAGTGGTAACTATTTTTTTCTTTTAACTTTATTTAATAAATATAAATTTCCAAAGTACAACTTTTGAATTATAGCAGCTTTTCACCCCATAACCTCCCTCCCACCTACAACCATCCCATCTCCCACGCCCTCTCCCATCCATTCTTCGTCACAATTCATTTTCAATTATCTTTATATACAAAAGATCAGCTTAGTATATAATAAGTAAAGATTTCAACAGACTGTTCCCACAAAGACACACAAAGTATAGAGTACTATTTGAGTAGTAGTTTTACCATTAATTCTCATAGTACAACACATTAAGGGCAGAGGTCCTACATGGGGAGAAAGTGCACAGTGACTCCCATTGTTGATTTAACAATTGACACTCTTATTTATGATGTCAGTAATCACCCGAGGCTCTTGTCATGAGCTGCCAAGGCTATGGAAGCCCCCTAAGTTCACCAACTCATATCTTATTTAGACAAGGCCATATTCAAAGTGGAAGTTCTCTCCTCCCTTCAGATAAAGGTACTGCCTTTTTTAATGGCCCATTATTTCTGATGGGATCTTACAGAGATCTTTTAGGTCATTTTTTTTTTTTTTTTTTTTTTTTGCCACATGTCTTGGCTTTCCATGCCTGAGAAATTCTAATGGGCTTTTTAGCCAGATCCAAATGCCTTAAGGGCTGATTCTGAGGCCAGAGTGCTGTTTAGGGCATTTGCCATTCTATGAGTCTGCTGTGTATCCTGCTTCCCAAGTAGGATCATTCTCTCCTTTTTAATTCTATCAATTATTTGCAGACACTGGTCTTATTTATGTAATCCCTTTGACTTAAACCAATTTTTTGATCAATTATGATCTTAAACTGATCATTTTAACAAGTAAGATGGCATTGGTACATGCCACCTTGATGGGATTGAATTGGAATCCCCTTGTACGTTTCTGGCTCTACCATTAGGGGTAAGTCTGAGTGAGCATGTGATGAACTGTACATCTCCTCTCTCTCTTATTCCCACTCTTATATTTATTGATTTTTTAAAAAAAATTTTTGCCAGGCAGAATTAGACAGTGAGAGAGAGAGAGAGAGTTGTAAACAGTGAGAGAGACAGAGAGAAAGGTCTTCCTTCTGTTGGTTCACTCCTCTAATGGCTGCTACTGCTGGCGCTACACAGATCCGAAGCCAGGAGCCAGGTACTTCCTGCCGGTATCCCATGTGGTTGCAGGGACCCAAGCACTTGGGCCATCCTCCACTGCCCTGCTGGGCCACAGCAGAGAGCTGGACTGGAAGAGGAGCAACCAGGACAGAATCCGGGACCCCCACCTGGACTAGAACCCGGGGATCCGGCACCGCAGGCAGAGGACCATCCAAATGAGTCTTGGTGCCGGCCAAGAGATCACTTTTCAGTTAAATTTAAATGACTAAGAATAATTGTCCATTCTTGTTTTTGATAAACTTTCCTTCCATTTGAAACTTCTTGTTCCCATGACCACTCAAATTCTTTGTTTTCAACCTCAGTGAAGCAAGTGAAGGCAGCTCAAGTAGGGTAATTTATCCCTTGGGGCAAACACAAGGATCTTCTGACCATGTCAGGAAGTGCAGGAAGCAATCAGAAGCTCCCCAAACAAAAGGAGCCAGCAGAAACCTCCAAACAATGTGTCCTCTCCCATGTAACTGGACAGTAACTTTGAGGGAGTCTTTATTCACATGAGCCTGATACGCCCCATCAATTCCCAGTTTCCGTTGGAGAGAATGTGAAATAATGGTGGGATCCCAATACACCCATCCTCTATACCCTCCCAGCCTGGGGAAACTATTTATGCCTCTTTAAACCAGCATAGGTTAAAGCACAAGGTCAGTGGCAACAGATTAAACAAGTAGTTTGTCTCCCACAAATTCTTTTTTTTTTTTTTTTTTTGACAGGCAGAGTGGACAGTGAGAGAAAGAGACAGAGAGAAAGGTCTTCCTTTTGCCGTTGGTTCACCCTCCAATGGCCGCCACGGCCGGTGCGCTGTGGCTGGTGCACTGCACCGATCTGATGGCAGGAGCCAGGTACTTATCCTGGTCTCCCATGGGGTGCAGGGCCCAAGAACTTGTGCCATCCTCCACTGCACTCCCTGGCCACAGCAGAGAGCTTGCCTGGAAGAGGGGCAACAGGGACAGAATCCGGCGCCCCTACCGGGAATAGAACCCGGTGTGCCGGCGCCGCAAGGCGGAGGATTAGCCTAGTGAGCCATAGCTCTGGCTCCTACAAATTCTTATGTGGAAATCAAATCCCCAATATCAAGATATGCAGGACCTCTGACCTCAATGAATTGTATTATGAGAATTAACTATAAAACTAGTTGTCAAAGAGTTTTTTTTTTTCATGTGTGCCTGCAAATTATTGAAACCTTTCCTTAGTATAGAGTTGGTCTTCCATGTACAGGTTAATTGAAAATGAATCTTAATGGAGAATGGGACTGGCAATGGGAGAGGGAGGAGGAGGGGTGGGAGTGTGAGTGTGAGGGCGTGTATTATGGGAAGAATAACTATATTCCTAAAGCTGTACTTATGAAATTTGTATTCCTAAAAATAAATTTAAAAATAATAGGAAAAATGGTATTATCAGGTGTGGTCTTTTGGAGACAGGTCATGAAGGAGAGTCCCTTTAAGCGGGAGCAATGCCCTTATCAAATGATGTAGAGACCTACCTCACCCCTTTCATCATGTGGAGACACAGAGTTATTATGGCTGCTATGAACAAGGAAGAGACCACTGACCAGAGGAGGAATATGCCAGGACTTTGATCCTAAAATTCTGAACTTCTAGAACTGTGTTTTTTATGTATGAAGAATAAAGTTGGAGACAGCGTTATGTTGCAGAGGTTTAAGAAGCCGCCTTTGGTAGCATAGCACATATAAATACAGATTGGGGTACCAGCTTCCTACTTCTGACCCACCTCCCACTTCCCTGGGAAGGCAGAAGAAGATGGCCAAAATATGCGGGCCCCTTCCATCCGTAGAGGAGGCCTGAAAGGAATTCCATGCTCTTGCCTTCAGCCTGGCCCTGTCAGTGCTGTTGTGGCCATTTGGGAAGTGAAGCAGTGGAAGGAAGATATCTTTCTCTCTCTCTCTCTCTCATCTCTATTTCTATCTCATCTCTGTATCCCTGACTGTCTCTGCAGCTCTACTTTTCAAAGAAGTAAATAAATGTTTAAAAAAAGAGGAGAGAGAGAGAAAGAGAGAGAGAGGGAGAAACACTAATCTGTGGTTATATTTGTTATAGCTTGTTTTAGAGACAGGCATCCTAAAGGAAAATTGCAGTGGCTCTGAAAATTTTATTGACAACCTACAAAAACAGACCAAGACCTACTAGCTTACTCTAAACAAGATCACTGGTTCTGTTGATGCATAAAGGGAAAAAAAAAGTAGGTCTATAATATCCTAATTATGGAAAAATAATACTTTTTGGGATTTCTGATAATTCCTACAAAACATAATTTCCCGAGACTCCACACTATGAGATTTGCATCTATAGCCACTTATCCACTTGATTTTTCTGATCCAAAAAGATAGTAAAATTTCTTATATCGCTCTGAAGATAAAAATGGACATAGCCCCTATGTGTTTCTTGATTAAGTCTCCAAGGAACTAGGAAGAGCTAGGATAAATTCCTATAGTTGTATGTTTCTAGGAAGAAAACTTTGGACCATGGAGAGAGATCTTGGTTTTGTAATATTTGAAACATATAGCTACCGGTGGTTCATCAAAAAGTTTATTATATATCAAATATATTGAAAAAAGAGATGCTTTCAGGAATAAAAGAAACCAACCTCTTTCCACATTTATTCTTAGTGAAGTGAAAATGTTATATGTTGTTTCTCCATTTGATTTTGTTATGGTTCAAAATTTCCAGAACTATGACTTTTATATATACTTTCATGCCCCACCTACTATTGATTTTAAAGAAAGCTGTATTTTCTTACAAAGTTATATTAAAATATCTCCAAAATCCATAACACATATCTCATTTCATGTAGAAGGAAGCTCAATTTTCTCAAATTGAAGTTTTTCATGGTAAAGAATAAGCATTTTATTCAGTTTATGACAAGGAAATTGTAATAATGATGCTTTGGTTTCTCTGTAACTTATTTCCAGCATAGATTGAGATAATTTGTTTGAATTGGAATAATGACATTTCATATATATTAAAAAATCCCAGTTTTATTTCAATTACTTAAGTAGTTTTTCTATAACATAGGGTTCCTCTTGCCACTCTAGGGGTATTACATTCTAGTTTTGGCGATTCCTACAAAGACACAACCCTGAATGCCATAGTGCTGTATTTTGAAATCCTGAAGGAATTTCCAGAAATATAATTTTGAAAATAATAATTTAAAAGATATTTATGTATATTTTAAAAGGTGGATCCTTGGAGAAACATCAAACATAACACTTTGTAGATCACTACTCACAAAAGATAGGCAATAGTAACAGATTTTTTGTACTCATAATCACTCAGGAATAAGAACACTTGCATGGGTGTGATAGTTATGAGCAGAGGAAGTGTATTCATAAAGACTTAAGTTAAAAAGTGCAAAAAGTGCAATGATAAGTGTCAATCACCATAGTTGGTAATTTTGTGCAGCCATCTTTAACTGCATTCATCCCATATACTATGACAGAAAACTTAAGTTTTGATAAGATCAGACACAAACTTCAACAGGTCACCATCACATAGGTAGTCACCCAAATAGCTTAATTATCAACATACTTTATTTTTCACCAATCTAAACTTACAAAAAAGATTTATCTTCTTTTAGTGAATAATTTTCAACAGTTTTATGTTCATGTATAATACATACACACAAAATCAACATTGTGATAATGCACCTTCACAAAGTCTAATTTATAAATGCATAAAATTAATTAGTGTTATCTGAAAGTCTTTCTTTTTTTTTATTTGTTTGACAGATAGAGTTAGTGAGAGAGAGAGACAGAGAGAAAGGTCTTTCTTCCATTGGTTCACCACCCAAATGGCCGGTACTGCTGGAGCTAAGCTGATCCAAAGCCAGGAGCCAGGTGCTTCCTCCTGATCTCCCATGCAGATGCAGGGGCCCAAGCACTTGTGCCATCCTCCACTGCCTTCCTGGGCCACAGCAGAGAACTGGACTGGAACAGGAGCAACCAGGACTAGAACCCGGCGCCCATATGGGATGCTGGTGCCGTAGGTGGAGGATTAACCAAGTGAGCTATGGCGCCGGCCCCTCTCTGAAAGTCTTTACACAAAATATTTGCAGAATAGAACAATGATGCAAAGATTAAATACATAGCATAAATAATAGTGGAAAATGATGGTGGCAATTTTAAATAGTGGGGAAAAATCTAAAAGAAAAAAAGAAAATTTGACATATGATGGTATTTTACATGTATAGATTGTGGACAATTACATGGAGAGATTCCATAATAGCTAGCCAAATCCATAATCACTAACTACATTTTGAAGTTCTGCTCCCAATGAATACCTTCTTTGTATTCTTTTACAACATGACTCTTCTTGGAGAATAAAATCACATTAATTTTTTACCTGGTGGATTGTCCTCACCCAATCTATTCAGTCTCCCACATTAATCTCTGGAAACAACCTCAAAGACACACTCCAAACAAAATATCACTGCTCTGCCAGGTTTCTAGGTAATTATTATGCACTGCATGATACAATTCCTTCATACAACTAATAAAAAACTAATTATTTCCCTAAACTTTGGCTTTCTATCATTTTCTGTAGCCTTTTTATTCTTCTGTAATTTAAAATTCTGGATTTTAATTTTTGGGATTCAGCATTTAAGATGTTAATTCACATGATGGTCATTTTTAGATTTAGGGATTTAAGACATTAGGAATTTTGATCTTTCAGAATTTCAACACTAGGAATTATGCTGTTTGGGATTTTCATTCATATTTTTGAAATGTTAAGTGTGTACAATTAGCTTTAATGGTAGGTACTAATAATTTCTTAAAGAATGTAGTAGAAAAATGTTTTAATGATAATTTATACCAGTATTTCTAGTAAGACTGTTTTCCTCAGGTGGGATTTAAGAGAATTTAAAGATCAAATTATGTCAGAATTTTGGATTGTATTTTGTCAATAATTCATAGTTGCTTAGAATTATTTTTACAGAAATTGAAAGACCATTGATAAATGTTTTTTAAATATTCTCAGAATAAGTTGTCTATTATTTTATTTGAGACATTATTCTTTTTCAGAGTGTAGTTTTCTGTTTATTTACTTATTTTACTGTCACATAATTATACAAATGTATTCATGGAGTACAATGTGAGGCTTTGAACCATGTACACATTATATACCATGTAATGACAAAATCAGAGTAATTATCATTCTGGTCACCTCAAATATTTATCATTATTTGTGATGAAAGCATCAAAAATCTCTCATAGTCTTTTTATTTTTTTTAAATATTTTTATTTATTTATTTGAAAGGCAGAGTTTCAGAGAGGCAGAAGCACAGAGAAAGGTGTTCCATCTACTGGTTTACTCCCTAGATGGCTGCAAATGCTGGAGCTGTGCCAGTCTGAAGCCAGAAGCAAGGAGCTTCTTCAGGATCTCCCACATGGGTGTAGGGGCCCAAGGACTTGGGACATCTTCAACTGCTTTCCCAGGCCACAGCAGAGAACTGGATTGGAAGTGGAGCAGGCAGGACTTGGACCAGCGCCCAGATGAGATGTAGGCAGTGCAGGTAGAGGCTTTAGTTCACAGAGCCAGCCTCTCTACATCACTTATAAAGTAAATTGGTGTGTGAACAGGTGTACAAACGGGTGTCTCTGTGGGAAGATAAATGGTAGAATGTCTTGCTCAGTTGTCAGGCTGTTCCAACTTGAGAAATTACAATATCACCTTATTAATTGTACACAGCATGAGCAGAATCTTAAACAGCAAAAGTTTATGTACACAGAGTAAGCAGTATTGTCAGATATGTACACATATGAAGGCATCAAAAATCAAGATGCCTATTACTACTGGATTCTTACGGCATTTTGTAGTCAGTCTATTCTGTCATACTCTAATTTCCCCATGCTTAGAAAGTCACTGTTCTTTATTTCACTATAGGTTAGTTTTCACATTTTTAGAGATTTTTAAAAAAGACATAAACTTGGGTTTTTCTTCCTGGATTTTACACTTTGTTAAGAGTTTTGGAATCATCTGTATTGTTTAATAGAGCAGTTTTAATGGTAGCTAGTATGCTAGCTACTTTAACATCAAAGTAGATTTCTGAGGCAAACATTTTTACCAGGAATGAATAGGATTTTCTTATAAAAATAAAGGGACCAATTCATCAAGAAGACATAGTAATACCAATGCATCTAATACTGGGCATTAAAATGCAACAAAGCTGATAGAACTGCAGGAAAAAATAGACAAACTCACATTCATAGCTTCAGATTGTAACATCATTCTGAATAATTGAAAGAACTAAGAGGCAGAAAATCAATAAGGATATAGAACACTTAAATAGCATTATTACCCACATTGACATAAATTGCAGTAGAAAACACATTTTTTTAAGTTTACAAGGAAGACTGGTCAAGATAGGTGGCATTCTGAGCCATAAAATATCTTAATAAATTAAAAGTATTCAAGTCATGCAGAGTGTGTACTTTGAACATAACTATGTGGCCACCTAACCAGCCCATCATGAACTAGATGTCTGATCCACAAATTCAAAAAATTGTGCTTTCAATGAAACACTATATCATCCAATTAAAATGGTATAAATATGAATAGGATCAAACAGACTTGGAAAGCACAGTTAAGTTATAAGAAAGGAAACAAATGACCATGGTTTCTACTCCTGCTGCACTGAGCCTGAACATAAGGCTTCATGAGGAATTCCCTACAATCAATTGATAGACAAAGAGAAAGTTGAGGCCTAGGTCAATGATAGTTTTGCATGATTTATAGGCACCCTACAAAAGTGGAAAACTGTTACAATGCAGTATCTTTCTTGGACATCCTCATAAGACAGTAATGAAGGACAATTTATGTTGTGGGAGGAACTTCCAGTGATGTAACTGGCCATTCACTAAACCTGAAAGGAGAAATGGTCAGCCATGTGTGACTATTTACAGATTCATGGTTTTTGGCCAAGCCTGTATAGGCAGCAACTTGGAAGAAATGTGATTGGAAAATTCGTGACAAAAATTTGGGGAAATATATGTGGATAGAGTTCCCTGAAGTTAGTTGTGTCCTATAGAAATGCTTACCAAAGTGTAACTGCAGTAGAGGAGGATTTTAATGAATAAGTGATCAAGATAATCTGCTGCACAGATATTGGTCAGAATATTACCCCAATTATTACTGTTATAATTCTATGCCATCCGAACACCAGATTTCAGAATCAGCCCCTAAGGCCTGACTGAAAACAACATGTGAGCATTTCAGGCATGAAAAGTCAAGACATAGTGGCAAAAATGGTTCTGCATGAAGTATCTCTGTAAGTGAGACCCCAGTGGAGAGAAGGGGCCATCAAAGAAGGATGTACTTTTCTCTGAAGGGAGGAGAGAACTTCCACTTTGAATATGGCCTTGTCTAAATAAGGTCGAAGTTGGTGAACTCAAGAGGCTTCCATAGCCTTGGCAGCTCATGAGAAGAGCCTCAGGTGATTACTGACGTCATAAATAAGAGTGTCAATTGTTAAATCAACAAAGGAGTCACTGTGCACTTTCTCCCCTTGTTGGACCTCTATCCTTAATGAGTTGTACTATGAGAGTTAATGGTAAAACTAGTCTTCAAACAGTATTTTTTACTCTGTGTGTCTGTGTGGGTGCAACTGTTGAAATATTTTGCTTAGTATAGAGTTTATCTTCTATGTATAAAGTCAATTAAAAATGAATCTTAATGTAAAATGGAATGGGAGAGGGAGTGGGCTGTGGGATGGGAATGGGGGTGGGAGGGCGGGAATGAGGGGAAGAAACACTATATCCCTAAAACATGCACATATGAAAATTTGTATTCATTAAATAAAAACCTTAACAATAATTCTATGTTACCACCCAATAGGCTCATAAAGAGTGTGGTCATGGTGGCAAGAAAAGAGACTATGCATGAATCTACAAAATGGACTCTCACCTACCAGGGTTAACCTAAGTATGGCCTCAATTGACTATCAAACTTGACAACAGCAGATATTAACAATGAGTACTTGATAGGAGACGATTCCACTGGATGATCGATCAACTGTCTGGTGGAAGGTTGATTATTTCAGACAGTTTCTACCACAAAAGGCACAAAGATGTTGCTTTTACTGGAGTAGACACTCTGGATACAGATTTGCCTTCCCTATACCCAATGCTTCTAGCAAAACTACTGTCACATGACTGTACAAAATGGTGCATTCAGCATCATGGTATTCCAGCAGCACTGGACTCATTTCATAGCCCCCAAAAAGTGTAGCTCTGGGTCCAAGTCATAAAATTAATTGGTCTTACTACATTTCCTGACTCTGAGTTACACCAATGGCTTTCCTGAGAATTAAGCTTCCAGATAACAAATTAATGGACCCTGTAGACAAACTTCATAAGTGTGCCAATAAGGGATATAAACGTGAAAAAACAAATTGTGTGTGTGTGTGTGTGTGTGTGTGTGTGCTCTTACATGGGGCTATTTTTCTGGAGAAACTTAATTCAGTGGCTGATTGATTTCAATGTATCAGTAAAAAAAATTAAACGTATCAGAAAAAAAATATTAAATGAGCTAAGTCAATGCAGACTTCATGAGATATATTAAACAGTGTTTGCCTTAACCATGTTTTTCATTGCTTTAATACATTGACTTTTGTTGCAGAATACCACTTCCCTAAAGAATGTGTAGGTCTTATTCACTGAAACTTTCAAGTACATATTGTCTTAAGTGGAAAAAAAAGGCTTTGCAGATGAGATTAAGAACACATCATACTCCTACCTATGTAGACTGAGTTTATCAAATTGAGGACCATGAGAATGAGTGTACTGAATTATTAGGGTGGATCCATTGTGATCTCAATGCTCTTTAAGGAAAATAGGGAATTGTGGAAACTGAGTTAGAAAGAGAAATGTGTTGATGGAAGTGGAAGTCAGAACGATTAAATTTCTGGCTTTGAGACTGGAACAGGACCATGGTTTCAGAAATGTGGGCAGCCTCTAGAAATTCTGAAAGTTATATAATCCTGTTATATATTGATGTTGGCACAGTGAATGCTGTATCTGAACTTGATCTGTAGAACTATATGATAATAAATTTGTATTTTCTTAAGCCATCAATTTTTCTAATTTCTTATAGCATCTATAGACACCACAACTTAAACATTTAGTGAAGTGAAACAGAAACTGTAAACTGCAAGTGAGCTATTACTGTAACAAAATTTTAAAACTCTTTCATCAGCTTGCTGACTGTGAAGGAGATGGAGACCTAAATATGGGTAAGGAGATTATTAGGGAAATTGTTAGTAATGACTGAAGACAAAAATACCACAAATGCAGATCTAGGGATATTGTTGTTTGCCATAACTGGTAAATGAAAAATGAACCTAATTAATTTGTGCATCCAAATAAAGAGATTTCCTGATCATACTGAGAGTGCCAAGTATTTTCTTTTTCTCAGGTATAAAAAGATGCTGTAAATGAGAGATACACTAAGTAGATATATACTTGATTCCCAGGTAGAATTCAGAGAGATTACTTCTTATAGAACACAAGTAAACACAATTTGTTATTCTCTCATTAATACACTTTACTGGAGTAAAAATAGTCTCAAATATGAAAAAAAAATCATAAAGACAAAGACCAAATTTTAGGAATTCCTAGTAAATGATAATCTTGGGGGACCGGTGTTGTGGAACACTGGGTTAAGACCTTGCCTGTAATGCTGGCATTCCATATGATGACTGGCTTGAGTCCCAGCTGCTCTACTTCTGATCTAGCTCTCAACTAAAGCAGTAGAAGATGGCCCTAGTGCTTGGACCCCTGCACCCAAGTGGGAGACCCAGATGCTCTACTTCTGATCTAGCTCTCAACTAAAGCAGTAGAAGATGGCCCTAGTGCTTGGACCCCTGCACCCAAGTGGGAGACCCAGATGAAGCTCCTGGTTCTTGGGTTCAGCCTGGCCCAAATCTAGCTGTTGTGGCCATTTGGGGAGTGAACAAGTGGATTCTCTCTCTCTTACTTTGTGTGTATTTGTATGTGTGTGTGTAACTATGCCTTTCAAATAAATAAGTAAATAAATCTTAAATAAAAACATAGTTTGGGATCAACAATCTAGACTCATTTGCCCTTTGTTTAAACAATGTATTAATATAAAGTAATTCCTTGTAGATTTGTTGACTAGACAAATTGGGTGCTGAAAATCTTTAAGGGCATTATTCAAAGTATTGCCATTCTCAGTCTAATGTAAAAAAGAGAATATCTTGAAAAGATTTTAGAGTGTGACTTTTGTCTACTGTAGTGGATTGTAACTTAATAAATGTATTTTAAAAGCTCATGTGTTTTTTAAGGGAATTATATCACCTTTAAGTTAATGGGACTTGGATATTTTAAGCAAAAATAGGTTTCTAGGTACTAAATATATCTTGCCAAAAAAGAAAGCCAGGAAATTAGCTGTAATCACACATCTTTTTTCTTTTTCTTTTCTTTTTTTAATTTGACAAGTTGAGATATAGATAGTTTGAGAGAGAGAGAGAGAGAGAGAGAGAGAGAGAAAGGTCTTCCTTCCATTGGTTCACTCCCCAAAATGGCCTCTATGGCCGGCACTGTGCCAATCCTAAGTCAGGAGCCAGGTGCTTCTTCCTGGTCTCCCATGCAGGTGCAGGAGCCCAAGCACTTGCACCATCATCCACTGCCTTCCTGGGCCACAGCAGAGAGCTGGACTGGAAGAGGAGCAACTGGGATTAGAGCCTGGCGCCCGCAGCCAGAGGATTAACCAAGTGAGCCGCAGCACCAGCCAACACATCATTTTCTACAGAAAATGATAATATCTCAGAAAGTCACCTGAGTAAGCCTTTCAGAACAATAACTTTGGTAGACACTACCAAAGAGTAGAATCAAGCCCAAATCAAGGAAAATTCTCTATGCTGGTGCCAGGATGAACCAGTCATTTTTGCCTAAGTGTAACTCAAACTTTCTAAAGAAAAATGTTAAATTCACCCATTCTTCTCCTTCTTATTTTCCAAATGACAATGTTTACTTCTTTTATTTCATCACTGGCTTACAATTTTTTATCTGTTTAGTAGAAAAGACTTTGCACTAAAGAATAACATCCGGTGTACCTGAGGTGCCCTAAGAGCACCTGGGGTTATTTTTATTCACTAAAGACTTAGGTTGAAGTTTGATCCTGATAACTCATGGGATACGATTCCCAAAGTCTTGGGAAGGGAATGAATGAATTTTGTTTGAGGAAAGCTGAAGCATTACTAGACAGAAGGAGGAATGCTCCACTAATATTGGTGGCATTCAATGAACTGTAGCCTTATTTATACCCCTTGTGCATACACAATGACTATGCACTTACTCATGTAACTTGATTTAACTAATTGAGCATTACATATGTAATGCATACAGAGGCTTGCCAAGCACCTACACATTGCATTGCATGCAGACTCTATTTGGAAAGCTCCCTTTCAGAAACCAGTAGCTATATTAAGCGAGTTCAGAAAGACCATATGGTGCAAATATTTGCCAAACTAAGTCAACATACAAAATCATGAAAAATAGCACATTGCTGACATTTTAAGTCACTATATTTGAGTTTTATTTTTGTTCAGCTATGGATAACTAACACAACTTCTTGGAATTAATGTTGGAATATGATAGATGTAATCATGGCATCTATTCATTAGGATCTTTTTTTGTGGTTGAAATTTGCACAAGGAACTTAAATATGTTATAACAGTAAATCCTTATATTAACTATGGAAAATTGTTATTCATTTCAGATCCTTTATGTTACACTTGAGGAAATCAAATTGTAAATTATTTTGTCTACTTTTATTGCTTTTATTCAATATATTTTGTATTAGCCAGAGCAATTAGGAAGAAGAAGGAAATAAAGAGATTCAGAATTGGAAACGAGGAATTGAAAATGCTCATGCTTGCAGATAACATGATGTTTTACGTGGAAAAACCTAAGCACTCCACCAAAACACCGTTAGAACGCATAAACCAATTCAGTAGCAATAAGTCCATAACATTTGGCAAAGCAGAATCATGCAATGTTTTCAGGCATGGTGTGGGTAATTTTGATAGGTTAATTAGCCATTTAAAATGAATACTTGTGTAAATATTTGAATTTGTTTATATCACTAGTGAAAAAGTTCCATTTGCTCCCAGGTGGAATTTTACTATGAACTTAGAAGATTAGAGGATAAGGACTTTTACATTTGCATTTTTTTGAAAATTGCTTCCTTTCATAATTTTGATAAGAAAATATCAATTGTGTTTTATATATAATAATTGCAAATTCACTTTCCATAAAATGAAGTGAATTGTCTTGTGTCTTTCATTTTAAAGTTATTTCAATTCAAAGGGCTTGCATTCCTTCACATGAATATCATAGAAAAAACAGAGAAGTTCACCTTATTTGTTATTGTCAAGATTGCTTAACCAATGTCATGTTAATTGAAGCACTGTAGAAGCTGAGAAGAGTATGAGTCCCGTTATTCCAGGGACATGGCTCTGACTTGTGGTTAGCTTTGAGTACAAGGGCAGATTGTGAAGTCACCCTGATTTATTTCTCTTTTCTCCTCTTGCCCAGTTCTTTTCAAGCCGGTTGCCCCTTGTACAAACACACATGCACCCACCAGTACCTGCTCCTGTCTCTATTCTCTTCTATTTAAAGTTCTGTGATGTGTTTGTCAGTATGGAACAGGTTGCAATCCTAGCATAAGCAGGGATATGTTCCAAAAGGGTCTATGTTATTATGACACGATTTCCCCACTGTTCTTTCTTTCAGAACAATTTGAGGCTAAAGCAATATGAAGAATAAGCGAGGTTGTGGCTTTCATAACATCTGGTATATAGTTATAGATATTTATTCACTGAATTATACCATGCACATGACAATACATCCTTGTTCCCCATATAAAAAATGGAAATGTGTATTTCTTTAGTCATAATTTCAGCCAAACGTACAACCAAAAATATGCATAAAAGAGACAAAATTGTGAATAAAGAAGTAATAGGTCATAAAACTAGGCAAAATAGCATTTGATTATATTAAAAATTTTATGACACACATTAAAAAAAGCAAAGTCTAATGCAGAAACATCCTCCTGTAATAGAGGCGTTCCATATATATTTTTTTAAGATTTATTTATTTGAAAGTCAGAGTTACACCGAGAGAGAAGGAGAGGCAGAGAAAGAGAGAAAGAGAGAGATGGTCCATCCACTTGTTCACTCCCCAATTGGCTGCAACTGCAGAGCTGCATGATCTGAAGCCAGGACCAAAGAACTTTCAGGTTCCTACGCTGGTACAGGAGCCTGATCAGAAGTGGAGCAGCCGGGACTTGAACTGGCGCCCATAGGGAAGGCCGGCACTGCTGGAAGCGGCTTTACCCACTATGCCACAGCACCGGCTGTGAGGCATTCCATCTTTAGCTATACCATTTCCCATAAGCTGCTATATAACAGTTCTGATATATGACATATCAGAACTTCATGAACATTAAACATTTACATGGGCCTGGTGCTATGGTGCAGTAGGTAAAGCTGCCGCCTGCAGTGCCGGCATTCCATATGGGCACCCATTTGAGTCCCGGCTGCTCCACTTCCAATCCAGCTCTCTGCTGTGTACTGGGAAAGCAGTGGATGATGGCCCAAGTCCTTGGGCTCCTGTACCTGCATGGGAGAGCTGGAAGAAGTTCCTGGATTCTGGCTTCAGATCAGCTCAGCTCTGGCCATTGCTACCATCTGGAGTATGAACTAGCAGATGAACATGAACAATCGCTCTCTCTGTCTCTCTCTCTCTCAATTTGCATCTTCTTCTTTCTGTGCATAACTCTACCTGTGCATGGGAGAGTGGGAAGAAGCTCCTGGCTCCTGGCTTGGGATCAGTGCTGTGCCGGCCGATGCGGCCAACTGGGGAGTGAACCAGCGGATGGAAGACCTCTCTCTTTCTGCCTCTCCTTCTCTCTTTGTGTATTTCTGACTTTCAAATAAATAAATAAATCTTTTAAAAATTTTTCAAGTGAAAATTTAATATAATAGAGTTCATTTTATTAGATGGAAAATTTAGCCTCATGGATGCCACACTATTGTGTGTGTAGTGTTTTCTTAAGTTTTCAGCCTCATATAATCAGCTTGATTTCCTAAACCTTCTATCTGAAGTATGGCAATCACTAATGGGAGCAAACTTGTCTCCCATATTTATATAAATCAAGTGTTCTATCAACCACTTTCTTGCTGCTGCTTCTAAAACTTGCTGTGTTTTTGTGTCCACCTCAAAATTGGTTACAGTGAAGTCATACATAATCCAAGGAGCCTCTCTTTTTTTTCTGGGTATTAGGTACTTCAAATTGTATTGTGTTTTCTATAAGTGAATTCAAGTTGACAAAAAGCAAGAAAAAATAAACAATTATATAGTTGAATGGCATTGATGCTATCCAATGAAACACTTCAGCAAATTATGCCATTTAAATAAATATGTTCTGACATAAGTTTTAGGCAAAATTACTTACTAGCATTTAATCATACAAGGCCAGGTCTATGTCTTCAGCAAATGTCAGGGTACTGTATTTAAATGAGTAAAGAGAAGAAAGTGTCAAATTTACAATTTAATGTTAACCATTCATGCCAGGTTGCATGTATGTGAAGTTACTGCTTCCATGTCATATCTTAGCACAACTTTAAGTGCCCTTATATGAGATAGTGGGGATTGGTGCTGTCATGGCTGTGAGTTAAGCTGCTGTGTGGGGTGCCATCATCCCATATTGGAAAGCCAGTTTACATCCCAGTCCATGTGCTTTCAAACCAAATCACTGCTAATGTGCCTGGGAAGGCAGCATAAGATGACCTAAAAGATGACCTAAGTACTTTGGCCCCCGCACTCATGTGGAAAGGCACAATTGGATTCCTGACTAGTCCAGATTTGACTGCTGCAGTCATTTAGGGAATAAACCAGTAGATGGAAAATTCTCTCACTCTTTCTCATCTCTCTTTTTCTCTCTCTTTCTCTCTCTCTCCCTCTCTCTCTCCCATCCTCTGTGTACATAACTCTTTCAAATAAATAAATGCATATTTAAAAATAAAATAACTTCTGAAATGTTCTTATTCATATAATGCAAGAATGCATAAAATATATTTTGCATTATATATATTGTGCCTCATGTTTTTATAATTATTCATAAAATTATGAAAATTTACATACTAGATGTCAGACTAAGTGCAAATATCTGCTAACATCCTTCCTGATTAAAGGTCTCATAAAATGTTAGAATTTCTAATGTTCAAAAGAGTTAACAAAAATACATTAAGAATAACAGTACTGAAGAAAGTTATACTTGTCATGTTAAGGTGGTTTGAGGTTAGAAAAACTTACATTACACAATTTATGCATAAAGAATTTAACAGGGAATATTTAGTTAAACACAGAAATGTTGGAAACTAGCAAAGCAGGCTTACGTAGGACTCCATTAATGATTCATGGAACTGACTGTATCCAGCATAGAAACTATTGCCTGTTGATCTCGGAAATGCAGTTCCATGGCTTAGAAAACTATCACAAAAAAATGGGCGCTTAACAGAGAATTCTATGCCACAGTTGTCACTAACAGTATTTGTGGCTCTAGCACCCATCCTACATGTCCTTGTTCAATTCATTTTTGAATATAATATGCATAAAACAAACTGAAAGGATAGTCCGATTTTTTTTTTTTTTTTGGTCAGGCAGAGTTAGACAGTGAGGGAGAGAGAGACAGAGAGAGTTATAGACAGTGAGAGAGAGACAGAGAGAAAGGTCTTTTTTCCATTGGTTCACTTCCCTAATGGCCGCCACGGATGGCACTGCAACGATCCAAAGCCAGGAGCTGGGTGCTTCCTCCTGGTCTCTCATGTGGGTACAGGGACCCAAGCACTTGGGCCATTCTCCACTGCCCTGCCAGGCCACAGCAGAGAGCTGGACTGGAAGAGGACAACTGGGACTAGTATCCGACGTCCCAACTGGGACTAGAACTTGGGGTGCCAGCGCCGCAGGCGGAGGACCAGCCAAGTGAGCCACGGTGACGGCCTGTTTTGTTTTAATTTCCAGTCTCTGCAGTGTGAGGGCATAGTAGATGAGTGTTGGCTTACATGATTAAAGAATATGTCCTTCATGTTGGTCACTGGATAATGACTGGAAATCACCAGGGATCAAAGTGAAGATCAATTACAGCACAGAACATCGAAGAAAAATATTTTTCCTAGATAAAAACACGAGGTAAATTCAAAGTAAATATTTTAAAAATAGGAGTATAACATCAGGAAATAACAAGAGTAATCAATTAAAAATTAAATTGAGAATTGTGATCTCAGTAACCCTATCCTCAGTTCATAAAATGAAGCTGACTCGATGCTTGATAAAGGATGCTTATATTATTTTGCTCTGAATGACACAAATAGAAGTTCAAAGTTTCTGCTTCTTATATTCTTGATTTAGTCTTACAAATTTATTCTAAAATAATCAGTGTTTATGAGGTGCGCTCTTGGTACAGCTGTTAAGATGCTGCTTGGGATCTCATATCAGATAGCCAGCTCCATTCCAGATCCAACGTTCTGATAATGTGTACCCTAGAAGGCAGCGGGTGATAATACAAGTAGTTGGCTCCCTGACAATCAGAGACCCAGATTGAGTCCCTGGCCTTTGGGTATTGGAGGAATGAACAAGCAGAAGGTAGTTGCCCTAATACTGTTTCTCTCTCCCTCCAATTAATTAACTTACTTGAAAATATTTATGAAAATTAAATAACCAATATTCGTATAATCATACATTGTAAAAGCTAATGATTTTTGATATTAAAAAGTCTATATATGAGGTTTAATTATATTTTAGAACAGAATAGACATACTGTATTCTTTGAGAACATAAAGTATAAAAGTTGGCAATGTAAAAGTAGATAAAATTTCTGAAAGCAATAGTATGCACTAACTTAGTCATCTTTTATGGGGAAGACAAAGGATTTTATATTTATATTAAGAAATAGAAAAATAGTTGGCAAATTAGGCACAATAATTCATGAAAACCAACACTACTAGTATCAGTGTACTTCTGTGAACTGGGATTAAAGATAGAAGGAAGAAAATTTGAATTTTCATTTATATGATAACATTTTTGTAAACCACGATAATTCCAAACTCTCCTGTTGGCACTGATCTCTTTACCCCATGTTTTATAACCAAAGATTTGAAACATTTATTTTAGCTTTTATGGACTCCATCCATAAGGAGAAACACCATGGATATTTCAGCAATTACTAGACCTTATACTTAGGTCATTTCTGTTTTTGTGTACTTATTACTCCGAGTGACCGTACATATCTCTTGAAATAGTAACTACATATGAAAGTGAGGTCCAAGCCTCTATTGCTAGCTTAGTCACATACGTGACTTCCTGCTGGTAATTTTTTCTTGGATAACCTATAGGTACTTTACACTCATGATGTGTAACACTGACTCTCACTGGAACCACCAGCAGTGACATAATAGAGCAATTATCTTCATCAGTATTCCCAAAACTTCAATAAGTTCTTTTTTTTTTATGAGTTTTTTTTTTTTTTTTTTTAATCTGACAGGTAGAGTTACAGACAGTGAGAAAGAGAGACAAAAAGAAAGGTCTTCTATCTGATGATTCACTCCCCAAATGGCCGCAACGGCCGGAGCTACGCCGATCTGAAGCCAGGAGCCAGGTGCTTCTTCCTGGTTTCCCATGCAGGTGCAGGGGCCAAGCACTTGGGCCATCCTCCGTTGCCTTCCCAGGCCACAGCAGAGAGCTGGACTGGAAGAGGAGCCGCCGGGACTAGAACCCGGTGCCCATATGGGATGCGGATACCGCAGGTGGAAGGTTAACCTAGCGCACCTCAGTGCCGGTCCCATTAAGTTCTTTTAATTTGATTATTTTCCATGAAATCCTTAATAGTTTAGCCTCAATATCCTTCTATTTATTGTATCATTTTGGGCTTTTCCTAGTCTAGACATTCACAGTAGCATCCTGTCAGTCAGTCTTCCCTGTCTCAGAGCCCTTTGTGGCATGGCCACCAGAGACATCTTCCTAAAGATCAAATTCAGCTATGTTCCTTTCATGCCATACATCTTTGAATTGTTCTTCACCTAGAAAATATAGGCAAGGAGCCTCACATGATTGTATCTCCCTTGACATTTTCTGTGTCTGCAGGCACATTTTTGAACATCCTGCTTTGTGTTCTGTTTTCACAGTTCCCAATAACTTTCCGTATCCTACTTAGCTCCATGTACCAAATTGTTTCTCTTCTCCACACCTTGCTTTCCTTATCACTGTCTTCCTCCTTAGCCTCCTACATGCTCTAAAGAGTTTCGCATGACTTGTCCTTTTGCACCTTGGTGACATATTCCTTTTAAATGCCCACATCCATATATCTCCATGTATACTTATTAGACATCACAGTTTCCCGTTTGTCTTAAAACGATGTTTTCATGGATCTTATTTCCAACTAGATTCTAGAGTCTAGATTCCTAGGATCAGAATATGTACCTTAAATACTCTTATGCTATTATCATACAAAATCAATGCTTGTCAAATTAAGTAACGGACAAGTAACCCATGCTATCACTACTATCAACGGCATAACGTACCGCTTATGTATATGAAGTGATGCACTGCTAGTGCGCTGGAGCACTTAAATGAACAATTTTTTTTTTTTAATTACGGCAAGTTTATTCCAAGGAAATCACCACCTAAAAATTGAAAAAGTGGTATGTTTAATTCAGAAGCTTATGTTGAACTTTATTCTCATTTTGTGTGTTGCTCCAATCTTAAGAAAGCTGTTTTTTTTTTTTTTTTTTGAGCAGGTGCCTCCAGGTGTCACCCTGCAGGAAGTCATTTAAAACTGGGGCACACCAGGGAAGTTTCTATGGAAGCAGAAAGTAATCCCCAGGAACCTCATATGTTTAAGAACCGACAACAGCACATCTAGAAGAGACTCCATCAGAGACAACGATTGAGGCCAATTCCCATGATAAAATGCAAGTAGAAAAAAGAGCTGTCACCTCATTAGTCTGTTTTAAATAGCATCATAAATCTTCTGAAGTGATATGCTTTCTATGAATAGTCAAAAGTAAATAGCCACAATTCATTTTTCCTCTTTAAATGTCCTTTCACAAAATCATAATTTATCTTGATTTAAACTATTGTAGGCTGGCCCTAGGTATTTAAGATTATAAATATTTTATACTAAATTCCTTAACTTTACTTTTGCAAAATTGTAAATTACCTGAGTTGTATTTACTCAGGAAAGGAGTGAATAACTCAGAAAAAGATTGGATAAATATTTTACACTTATGAAGAAAAACAGTGTGGTCTAATAATTCTCAGAATTTCTTTAAGAGTCATATTGACTACACCAGGTAGTCTCTTAAATCTTTGTAAATACTAATATATTTAATAATACATATTTATAAACACTAACTCCTTTATCCTCAGAACAACCTTCTGAAGCAGGGACTATTGTCTTCTAGCTGTGTTCACATAGCACCGGACTCTAGCTAGGAGTGTTTAAGGCATTTCCCAGGTCACATAGTTAAAAATGACAAAGCCAAAACTTGATTGCGGTCAGCTTGGCCTAGAGTTCAACATCGTAACTACTAGAAAATGCTACCTATCTGTCATTTCTGTTAAAAATAGAAAAGATAGAGCTTCCAAGAATAAAGGCTTAAAGAGGCCTGTGCAGATTTCATTTCAAGCAAACATCTGATACTTGACAAGAATGAAAAAGATATGAATGAATTTCTTAGCACACATTCTTCCTCTTGTATTTTTTTCTTGCTCCCATCTGGAATTTGTAACTTTTTAAGATCCTCTTTCAGCCTTCTATTTGTGTGTTTTTTCCCTGGATAAGGTTTCACAGTCTCCAGATCACAAATTATGGTTTTGCTTAATAAGCAGATCCATAACAAAAACCGCTGCATACTTTCCCACATCTTTTTAAAAACTGAGTACAATGAAATAATCAAGAATGTAAGCAGAACAGTGACCCATTACCTACATTGTAAATGTCAACATGATATTACAAAATGAAACTGAGTTCAAGATAGTGTTTTCTAGTTAGGACCATTGAAATTTGCTAAGAGCAACTGCAATCCCAGGATTTATTCAAACAACTAGATTCATGTTTTCAATACTTCTTTACACTAAACACAATCAAAGCTTCTTGTAGAAATGGTTGCATTATGTTTGGAATTAAAAGGTGCAAGGTGAGCCTGAAATACATAGCTGGTATTAAGCAAGATACCTTTCAGATTTAAGGGGTGAGGGGCTGGTGCTGTGGCATAGCAGGCTAAGCCTCTGACTGCTTGTTCTGCAGCATGGATTAACTTTGAAAACCTTAAACTGTGTAGAAAGAAGCATGTCACAAAAGAAAACATATTGCATGAATCCATTTATCTGAAATAGCTAGTAGAGGCAAATGTATATACAAAGAAATTAAATTGGTGGTCGCCTAGGGATGAGGATTTCAGGTGGTATCGAGAACAACTGCTATTGAATGTAAGGCTTCTAATTGCTGTGAAAAATACATTCTAAAATTACATTATCTTTCCTCTGGTGATATTTATTTCAAGTAATTCTTACACTGAGCAATGACAGTTCTTCTGTACCAAGCAGCCTCTAAAACGGCCCTGAATGCAATGTGTCTTTGTGTAATGTCCTTTCCTTGAGTCCGCGGATTTGGAGACTCCCTTCTAATAACTACAGTAAGGTAGAAGTCACTAACTGACCATGACACCCACTCTGCTTGCTCTCCCTCTACTCTCTCTCCCTTTCCTTCTTGACTTCTTTCTCTCAAAGTTATTCTTTAGGAAAAAAAATTCTCCAAAATAGTTATCATCTCTGTGTAGAGGTTTGTAAAGACACAGAACTGATGTCTCCAACCCACAACTGTGTGGTGAAATTGGTAACTTCTTTATGACCTTGCAAAGACCTTGAGCCAGCAGTGGCCAGCTAAGCCATCCCTAGATTCGCTACTCAAGGGATCTGTGTGATAACAAACATCAAATCACTAAGTTTTAAGATAATTAGTTCTTCAGTAATAGATGATTAATATACTTTACAAAGATATAAAGAGCATGTGCTATAAATGGGTGTTATCATATACCCACAAGTGGGAGAAAAATAGTCAATAAAGATTTCATATCATAGATTTCAAGTTTAAATTTGCACTAAAAAATACACTGATGTTTTTCTCCATGGGTGTCAAACTCTCTTGTTTATTATTCTGAAAAAAAGAAATATTGTGAGTATATTTTTCACATATATCTGAATTTTTTAACAAATGTAAATTTTACAATTTAATTTAATGTGTTTTTAGATGCGTTTGATCTAATTTACACCCTTTTCTTATTTTAAAATACATATTAAGAATCTTCTAAATTCCTGTGTATTTGATTTCATGTCATTGTGGTCCTCATGTATTCACATGTCGATCACTCTAACACACATATTATGTACTCTGGTTTCTCTTTGGATAATATAAATCTTTCACCTTTTAACAAACCTATTATTAGCCCATCATTTTGAGTTTGTGAATAAAAGCAACATCTTCTTCTGTAGAACTCAAAATTACTTGACAAGATTGGAAATGATTGATGATGTCTTCAATTTGTTCATGTATAAAATTGTAACACTGGGGTTTAAGAAGTGGTTTGAGGTAGTCCATTGCCTTCTGCCTTTCTGGCTACTTAATGTCCAAGCTGATACTCTTACCTAAAGTATGACTCTTCTTTGTCTTCCCTCCTTAGCCCTCTTCTTGTCATTATGCATCTATATATTTTATATAGAATTATTTACATGTGTATATATACATAAGGCTTTTTGAGTATTTTTTGGAAAATTTTGAAGTAATTTTTGTCTTAAGAAAATGGAAAGTGGTGCTATAGTACCATAGTCAGTTGCATTGTTTCAAGAAATTTGATTCTAGGAGTAGGCATTTAGCACTATGAATAAGCCACCAATTGAAATGCCAGCATCCCACATCAGAGCAGTTGGGTTCAAGTTCATTACAGGTTATCAGGAAGCAGCAAGTGACGGCTCAGCCCCTGCCACCCACATGGGAGATGCAGAAGTAGATCTGAGCTCCTGCTGCAGCCTGGCCCAGTGCTGGTTGTTACACACATTTAAGCAAAGACTCAGCGGATGGAAGATTCTTTCTTTTTCTCTCTCCTTCCCTCCCTCCCTCTCTTTCTCACTTTCTCTCTCTCTGCTTTTCAAATAAATAAAAACTAAGTATTTTTTTAAAAGAAGCCTGATGATTTCCCACCCTTCTCAGGTAGGGCAGAATGCCTCTAGCCCATCTACTTATTCAGTCCTGTAGTTAGTGTTCCTTTATTAAAAAGCAGTCATTGCCTATAAGTAGATTGTTCATTATCTGCCAATTTAAATCTAAAGCTATCTTCTTGAAGTGAACACCCAGTAGAGGAGACAGGGCAACATTTAAGCTTGTGTTTCCTATGCATGTGAATAAAGCTGCATCTCCACTAAACAACAAATTTAACTTTAAGGAGGCTGTGTAAGTAAGCTACCAAAATGGGCCTTTCTAATCTCCAATTTGACTGTACTCTTTTGAATGCTGTGTTTTCATTAGATAAAAACATTATAAGAATTAGGTCTAATTCATAGACAAAAAGATAAGTTGTTATACTTATGTATAAGTTGAGCTTGAAAATATCCTCTCTTTCAGTTGTGGCAACTCCCAATTCATATTTCAGTAATTTATTTACAGTTTTAATAGGTGTGTCATATTGACTTGCTCCTATTCAATATCCATCATTTTTTTTGTTCATACAGAGGACTATTTTAAAAGTGACATGTGTCTGCCTCTCCAAATAGAAAATAAGCCCCCAGAAAGCTGTTGTGTATTGCAATTAATAAATGTTCAAAAAACCTTTTTTTAAACAAATAACTGACGACTAGCTGCCTCTATTTTGAGGACAGTTTGCTTTTCTTTAAATTTCTTTGCAGATACAGATCAATTCAATCAATAATTTATAGTCATCAGGGCTCCTGGTTAATTTTCCTTTCCCACTGAAATGTAGTTCATTTTTAAAAGATTTGTAAACTAATTCTTCAGTTTTTAATTACTTTCTTTGCCTCAAAATTAGCCTTATTCCTGCAAATGATGCATTAGACTGGAATATGGTCTCTCAATTTATGCCAATTTAATTAAAGTGGAGAATTCTAGATAAGTGTTTTGTCAAAACAAATTTGTAAAACACACTGACATTTGAATCCACTGAAATATTAATTATGAACCAGAATCTTTGATTTTAAGGATATTATGGTTTTTTGTTTTGTTTTTAGATTAGTTTCTGTATTTTTAAAACCAATTTCTTACAACAAACAATGTAATGATAAACTATGAGAATTGTAAATCTCTGCCACATTTCAACTGTAGAATTTTAAATTCATCATCATTGTAATTCTAACAATATCTTATCTATTCTATGAATATGAGGTCATGAATTATAGTCTTAAAATATTACTTTACATTTTGTGACATTAAACTTTATTCATAATGTATAGTTAAAATGTTTTTCTGATTTATAAACTATACAATACAGTCTATATACAAGTTTTGTATAAATGAGCACTTATTCACTGTTCTGAAAGTGTAGGAATCAGTCTAATTCATTCATGAATATAAAATTAATAAATTAAAACATTTTTACATTATGTTTAGCACAATAATTAGAAATTTTTAGAAATTATAATTTCTTTCAAATTTTTGTTAAAATGATGAAATTAGATCTGTTTTATCATCAATTGTAGAAAACAAATACCCAATTCAAGAAATCATAAGCCTTTTTGGTGCTCAGTTAGTTGTCACCTGTCAAGGAGAACAAGTGGTATTTGTCCCTTTGGGATTGGCTTATTACACTCAGCATAATGTTTTCCAAATTCCTAACAGGGATCACTTTTCAGTTAAAATTTAAACACCTAAGAATAACTTGTGTTAATTACAGAGTTCAACCAATGGTACTAGAACAAAAAAAGTACTAAAATGGATAAAGTATTACATTGTACATCAACCGTCAGGACAAGAGCTGATCAAGTCACTATTTCTCATAGTGTTTGTTCTACTTAATACCTTTGGTTGAATACTGTAATCAATACACAATTTTTCTTAAGTGCTGAAACTTAACTGAAAAGTGATCGCTGTTAAATGTAAGAGTGGGAATAAGAGAGGGAAGAGATGTGCAATTCGGGACATGCTCAAGCTGACTTATCTCAAACGGTAGAGTTGGAAACATACCAGGGGATTCCAATTCAATCCCATCAAGGTGGCATGTACCAATGCCATCTCACTAGTCCCAGTGATCAATTTCTGTTCACAATTGATCATAATGATAGGACTAAGAGCCAAACGGAGCACATAAACAAGAACAGCATCTGCAAATACTAGCTGACAGAATCAAAAAGGGAGAGAAGGATCCAACATGGGAAGCGAGATACACAGCAGACCCATAGAATGGCAGATGTCCTAAACAGCACTCTGGCCTCAGAATCAGCCCTTAAGGCACACGGATCCAGCTGAAAAGCCCATGAGAGTATTACAGGCATGGAAAGCCAAAACACTCTGGGGAAAAAAAAAAAAAAAAAAAAAAAAAACCACCCTAAATGAAAGATCTCTGTGAGTGAGATCCCAGTGAAAAGAACAGGTCATCAAAGAAAGAGGTACCTTTCTCTGAAGGGAAGAAAGAACTTCCACTTTGACCATGGCCTTGTCTAAATATGATCAGAGTTGGTGAACTCAAAAGGCTTCCATAGCCATGGCGACTCATGACAAGAGCCTAGGATGATTACTGATGCCATAAAAAAGAGTGTCAATTTGTTAAGTCAACAACAGGAGTCACTGTGCACTTACTCCTCTTGTAGGATCTTTGTCCTTAGTGTGCTGTACATTGAGATTTAATGCTATAACTGGTACTCAAACAGTATTTTTCACTTTATGTTTCTGTGTGGGAGCAAACTGTTGAAATCTTTACTTAATGTATGCTAAACTGATCTTCTGTATATAAAGAGAAACGAAAATGAATCTTGATGTGAATGGAAGGGGAGAGGGAGTGGGAAAGGGGAGGGTTGCGGGTGGGAGGGACGTTATGGGGGGGAACCCACTGTAATCCATAAGCTGTACTTTGGAAATTTATATTCATTAAATAAAAGTTTGAAAAAAAAAGAAATCATAAGCCATAAATTAAGCTATATTAACATAGCAAATAGAACTTTCACTTTTTTAATTTAAGGAATGTGTTAATATATTAGATTTATAAAGTCACAGCAAATGCATGATAATGCTATGACAATTCTAATGTTAATGTGACATTAATGCAAATAGAACACATTCAATGTAGTCCTTACATATAATTCTAGTAATATAATGATACTTCCTCTCCCTGTCCCTCTCTTTCTTTCTATCTTCACTTTTTCTTTTTTTAATTTTTGAGATAACATATTTTTAATTTGAATTGCAGGCAAAGTCTTAATGCTATGATAAATAGAGTTCAACAAGTAAAAATTAAAAAGATCTTCATTCAGTGAAAATATAGGCTAGTGCTATAAATAATAATTTAATAAGAATATGATCATTTGATTCATATGCAGTAAATTTGAAAATAATCATAGATTGTTAAAACTGTAATAGTTTATCATTTTTAAACAGTTAATTGGCAAAGATATGAAGCAAATTCTAGCAAAACTGTATTTGTGGCTATACTAATACACACAGGAATTACTTTCTGTTGTTTTTTATTGTTGTTTCCTGATTATTTTCTTTTATAATTTTAGATCCCATGGCCGGCGCCGCGGCTCACTAGGCTAATCCTCTGCCTTGCGGCGCCGGCACACCGGGTTCTAGTCCCGGGCGGGGCGCCGGATTCTGTCCCGGTTGCCCCTCTTCCAGTCCAGCTCTCTGCTGTGGCCAGGGAGTGCAGTGGAGGATGGCCCAGGTGCTTGGGCCCTGCACTCCATGGGAGACCAGGAAAAGCACCTGGCTCCTGGCTCCTGCCATTGGATCAGCGCCGTGCGCCGGCCGCAGCGCGCTGGCCGCGGCGGCCATTGGAGGGTGAACCAACAACAAAGGAAGACCTTTCTCTCTGTCTCTCTCTCTCACTGTCCACTATGCCTGTCAAAAAAAAAATAAATAAATAAAAATAAAAAAAAATTTAGATCCCAGATATAACGGAGAACTAAAGAAAATGTGACATATATATGTGTTTATTAATAAATATATATATATCTCCAGCTATACTTTTAAACTGATCTCCAATGACATATATCTCCTTTTTTCACTGAGTTTCCAGGGTTCGTAAATTTTATTTTGTTTTATATCCATTTTATTGGTAATAATTTTAAATTCTCACAAAGAAGCAAAAAGTGCATGGAATGTTAAACAAGACCTTTCCCAATTATCTTGAACTTAATTTATCAGCCTACTTCCCTTCAATGTTCATTCTAAGTTTCTTACTACCACTCTACACTACTACCCACTGCTAATACAATTCTTTTATTGAGCTCTGTACTATGCTTGTCCAATCATCAACTCTAGTACATATGAGAAATTAAATTTCTAGGAGGAGCTTTAGTAGATTATCATAGTCTTAAAAGCATATAGAAAAAGTTATGACTAAATGAATTTTGGTCAGTAATAGGGTAAATAGACATTGCCATTTTTACACAAGAATAAGTTAAGATCCAAATGGAAGATGATTTTGTGATGGCGGAGGTGGGAATTTGGAGATGGCACAAGAACATTACAAGATACAGATCAGCAACTCTTTACTTTGGCTGCATGTGTAATAAGGAAACAGCAGAATCACCACAAATAATAACAACCTTTTTTTTTAATGTAGGGATTATAATTTGATATACAGAGGTAGAGTGAAAGTGAGATCAATGTTTAGAAACGTTATAAAGATCAGTTATTTTCATCCCTCTGAGCCACCTATAAGGGAACAATGATCAGAAAATATGCCACTGGTTTCATGGTCTGTATTCAATAGGTAAGTTCTCAAATTCCCTGCCTTTAGCAAGATGTGTTACTCTTATGCCATATCCCTGACCTTGGATTAAGTAACTACCATGTAAGTATGAATGAATTGGCTTAGAATAACCAGGATGTGACTCTGCAGCCAAGGACAGAAGTTGTGAGTCATATGGTTTATGATGTTGGTAAAAGAAGAGTATGGTTTTCTTTAAGAAAATAAAAAGTATGAAACATAATTTTAGCTAGGAAATCAAAATATTCCAACATAATGAATAAAAGCTATATATAAATCAGAAATAAATACATAAAACAATGCATAATTTGGATTATTGTATGTAATAATATATAATGAATAGGTAAATGATTAAAAAAGAAAACATTAAAGATTCTCAAAAGACTTAGATCAAACTGCATGAACTATGTTATAGTTTTGGAGATATATTGTTTGCAAACAGATGTGCAAAATAAAAACAAAAACAAACAAAATGCTGAAATGATATCACTGTTGGAGTCAAATCAACTTTGGCTTATTAACTACTCACCATTTTCTATCTGAACAGCTCTCTGATGTCACTTATTCTTTGGGTTTTAGTTTCCTTAGCAGTAAAATATTACTTTTCTCTTTTGGAGTAAGAATGAATTAAAAGAATTTGTAATGTATATCATTAAGTCAGTAACATCCCTGTCCTTGTTCACTGTTATCAAAGAATGCCCTTCTCACCACAAATATGTTGGTTACTTAAAAAAGAAGTCAAAATCACTTGTCCATGACTACCTACTAGATTAAGAAAATAGCTACACTTATTCATTTCCCTGTATCCATACGCTTTAGTAACAGGTCTTTGTAGACAGGGTTAATTTTCTTACCTCTTGAGTATGAGCAGGACTTACAATACCTGTGCTGAAGAAAAGATGTTGTCTCATTTCTAGGTTTCAAGCGTCATTTGTTTTTAACATTTCTAAACAAAATGATTTCAAAAAGCTTGTGGTTCGAATTAAAAGATCAGATTACTTTAGTACAGAATAATTTCAAAATCCATGAACAGTTGTTTCATGATATGCACTTTCCAAGAACGTCATGAAGATCTTAATGTGCATAAATTTCAAAATATTTTGCACCAAAGTAAATTTATTTTTAATTCCATTTTGCACAAACTTTTTGAAGTAAACTTACATTCTCTTGCAGTCTTTTGTGCTTGCCTGTAAACAAGTCTGGTATAACATACTGTAGCATGAGTCATCATATGGACCAAAAATGAGTCAACTCAGTTTCTCAAGTGAGGGGCAGGCCTGTGATAGCTCACGTATCGAACCACTGACCCATGAGCCAGGTCAATGGCTACCTGTTCTGCCGGCTTGACAGCTAACTAAATGCTTACTGCTGTAAGCCCTAAGTGTTGGAGTGATTAGTTTCACAGCAATTAACTAACTAGTTCACACATCCTAATTCCTCAAGACAGATTCATTTCCCTTGGCGTGCCAACAACACACTGCATTCCTTCCTTTGTCATTCATCACTCTATGCTTTCACTTGATATTGTCTTCCCTCCTCCATGAATCATATATCCAATAGAGACAGAGGCCATTTCTTGCTCATCTTTATATTCTTATAACCAGGTTAAATGTCTGACACACAATAGGTATGTAGTGAATGCTGTCCACTGATGAATTCCGTCAAAATTTTCAGGCTGCTTGTGGCATATTGGCACGATTTAAGTTTTCTCTTGTTTCCTTAGCTCATTCAGATAATACTGTGATGACTTGCTCTATATTTTCTAAAAGCTGCAGAGGCTTGAAACATCCTGAGAGATTCAATGACATTTTCTATTCAAACATTTTTGTTCCAATTAATAGAGGTGCTTCTCGAGAGGGACTGCAACACAAATGATTGGTCTCAGAAACATCCTCACCCTGGGAAAACTGAAGGGGAAAAATCAAAGCATGCCATACTTTTAATGAAAAACAGTCCACACAACTCTCAGTAGAAGTAGAAAACTGGGAATTATATTGTGAAATAGAGCATGTCAAACAGAATGCGGCTATTGCTCTCAGCTACTATCTCTGGAATAATTCAACAGCAAGATCAATGAATTGACCTATTTATCTCTTTAACAAACCTGTTAGGATTCTGTTCTTTTATAATGGTACTCTTTTAAAAATCAAAATGTATGCATTTTTTCTTTAAATTTCCTAAATGGCAGCCACAAAGTAGTTAGGCCTTAAATACATTGTCCATTAAAATTGTTACCACTCTATAGAAATGCAGCACTTAACCACATCCACACAGACATATTATCATAACATGTTTGTAGAGTACTTTTAAGAGTGTAAAATGTTTTAATGATGTCAACAATTGAAGGAGGTATATTGAGCCAAGCACATTAATGTCATTTAACATTAGTCAATAAAATCACAAGGAATTGATGTGCAAAATTTCACAAAGTAATAAAAAATTAGAATTGAAACAAGATTCTTCCTTTAAAATAATTAGCAATTTCTAATCAAAAGAAGTTGATTTTATCTGGCTCTTTCTTTCTTTCTTTCGTTCGTTCTTTCTTTCTTTTGTGACAGGCAGAGTGGACAGTGAGACAGAGAGAGAGACAGAGAGAAAGGTCTTCCTTTGCTGTTGGTTCACCCTCCAATGGCCACTGCAGCCAGTGCACTGTGGCCGGCACACTGCACTGATCCAAAGGCAGGAGCCAGTTGCTTCTCCTGGTCTCCCATGGGGTGCAGGGCCCAAGCACTTCGGCCATCCTCCACTGCACTCCCGGGCCACAGCAGAGAGCTGGACTGGAAGAGGGGCAACTGGGACAGAATCCGGCTCCCCATCCGGGACTAGAACCCGGTGTGCCGGCGCCGCAAGGCGGAGGATTAGCCTATTGAGCCACGGTGCTGGCCTTTATCTGGCTTTTTATAACAATAATCTTTATTTTATTCCCGCCCTTTCCCTACTTTCTATAATTGAGCACCGGGTTACTTACTTACTGTAAGATTTTACTTCAAGTCACCAAAGAGTCATGGAAAATTCTAATCCCAATTTCTCATTGTAGCAACTCCATGGACAGTATGGAAGGCATCACCCTTGACTGTGAAGGACTTTAAGGCAAGGATTAGGATGAATATTCCTCTCTTGGTTTCTCAAGTGAGTAATATAAAGTGGTTTGTAGTTTGAGTGACTTTGGAATTCCCAGCAGCATTGCAAGATTTAATATACTCATTGTTAGACTAATGTGATACAGAATAATTATTTTTCAACTATATGACACAACATCACTCATCCCTCCATTTAATCAGTACTTATAATGTGCTATCTCCTATGTGTCATATACTATACTCTAGTTAAAAGCTGCTAAACAAAACTCCTCAGTGCCTTGCCTCCTGGGGATTATACCCTGGTAGAAAATACAGATGTTTGGCAATCAAACAAACCAGTATAAAATTTGGATTTGTCGTTGCCTGTGATGCCATCATCCCATATAGGATTGCCAGGTGTGGTCCCAACTCCTCTACTTGACATTCATCTCCCTATGACTATGCCTGAGATAGCAACAGAAGATGGCCCAAGTGCTTGGGCTCTTGCCATTCCTGTGGGGTTTTGAATGGAATTCCTGGTTTTGGCCTGGCCCAGCCCAGCTATTGCAACAAATTGGGGAGCAAACCAGTAGATGGAAGAGCTCTTTCTCTGTGCCTCCATCTCTCTCTCTCATTCTGTCTTTCAAATTAATGATTAAATCTTTGAAAAAAAAATTGGGCAATGGTAGGAGGAAGAGGAGCTAGGTCATTTAAGATCTTGAAGACCAAGGTGAGGAGCACAGTTTTGTTCTAAGAACAGTGAAAATCACTAAGATAGATACCTAGATAAGGAGTGACATGATGAATGCATTTTCAGAAACTACAATGACTGCTGTCTGGAGACAACTGGGAGGATGGAAATGAGAAAAGAAAGTGGGAAAGTTATTACAGGAGCACAGACAAGAGATTTGTTCACTTGTCCTATTGTGAGACCATAAGCATGAAATGAACTATACACTGTGTTTTACGTATTTATGGGGATATGAGAGTTCAGAAGAAAAATATATGCCAGCATGATTTGCAGCTTTCTATATTGAATATAAACCATATCTTTGATTTTGAAAATTTCAGAATTCTGGTAAAACTAGGATGGAGGGATATAGCAAAAATTCAACTCAGGGTATGTGCTATAACATGGATGACCATTGAAGACAAAATATTTTGCGAAAAAAAAAACAGTTATAAGAGGAAAGTGATTATATGATCCCGCTTATATGAGAATGATTTACCCGACATTAGAATTATGGGTTTCCAGAGGCTCTGGGTAAGGGTTATGGGAAGAGGGTGAGTATAGTGTTTCAACTGGGAAGGATGAAAAATTCTGGAGATAATGGTAGTAACTGCACAAAAATATAAATGCCTCTAATAACTCTGAACTTTACAGTTAAAAACAGATGAAATGATAATTTTATATTTTACATGTTTTACAAAATACCATATTAGGTATAGTAGAAAACTTAGCAACAGATTATTAAAATTTTGGCCTGGATATATTCATATTTTATGAATTTATGGGTATTTAGGAATATATTTTTATCAATTCAATGTATGACATTTTGGTGCATGTGTGAATTAAAACATAATAGAAGATATTTTGCACCATTGTTGTAACTTCACACTGGTCTTTAATCAGAAAAGCTTTGAGAATATTTTGCATGCTCTATGTTTCAAGATGGCAGGCATTTTCTTGTCCTTGTTATGAGCTGGTATTACACTTTTCCTTATTTTAAATAACTTTCACTTGACTTTCATTTCCATACGAATAAGTTCATTCTAGCAATAAAATTTTATTGTCAGTCTTTCCAAGTTTTTATTTTCACCTTTTTATGAATACTATCAGGAGACAAGAAAAAGCTATCCCCTTATATACCAATGTGCCACTCAAATTTATTTCCTAAAGTTAATCAAAAAGTTTTGGAGGATTTCTTCTCTCTTATGATTATACAAATGTGTCAATTCAGTAATGTATAGGTATTCTAAAAATTCAGCACTATGAAAACCAGATTAAAGCCATTGTAATTATCAGATTGAATGGATCTTAAGGTTTTCAAACATAAAGAAAGATTACTCTCACCCAGACCCTAGCCTGGCACAATATCTTGACATAATAAACACAGCAAATCACTTAACTCATATAGTAGATTTGGATAATTTGCCCTTCATTTTTGGATTAACCTTTTTATACTTGGTTAATCTTCTATGTGACTCAACAAAGAGAAGTAGCTCAAATTCTCATGTACTGGCTATAAGTGCATAAAGCCAACGTCCCCACAATGACAAGCACCTATGTGAGACCCTGATTTAAATCTGCAGTAAGTCCTCATACTTTGGATCAAGCAATGTTAGATGTGGCTAGGATTGAGAAGAGTAGTGGCTAATGGTAAAATTCTCCAGCTACACGAAGCCACCATGTCAGGAAGTGCAGATCAGGCTAGTCTCTTGCATTGTGCACTAGGTGACAGCAATAGCAACTTCAACAAAGTTTTCATTAGAATAGTTTTTCATTCTGGACATCACTTCATATCTTTTAACTAGAAACAGAGTCTCAATCCTGTGGTAGCAACTATCATAATTTGTGTGCTAATATGTTTAAAAATATTTATGTCTGTTTCAACTAATAGTTTATTCTATTGTTTAGAACAACGAAACTTACTGATAATAAAGACAATCATTTAGCCATTTAACTATTTCCCAATATTCTTTGAGATGGCATTTAACATACATTTATTTATTTAATATTTAAAAATATTTAAAATATATTTAAAAATATTTAAAAATATTTTTCACTTGCTGCAGATGTCCACAACAGCCAGCTCTGGGCCAGGCCAAAGCCAGGAGTCAAGAGTTTCTTCTGGGTCTCTTATGTGGTGGCAGGGGTCCCAACATTTGGGCTATTCTCTGCTGCTTTTCCCAGGCCATAAGTAGGGAGCTGCACTGGAAGTGGAGTAGCCAGGACACCAACTGGTTCCCATATGGGATGCTGGTGTCACAGGCAGCAGCCTTCCCTACTACATCACAACATGGCCCTCCCCACCCCAACACGGCTTTTATCATTTAACCAGCCATCCTGACAACTACGCAGCCTCCACTATATCCCGAGAACTGAAATAAGTGCAAGGTAAGGAAACTAACAGCATGTCTCTTTGCTTGAATATTTAAATCTAGTTAAATATTATCACAGTAATATTGTGATGAGTAATATAAATAAGTACTCAGATTATATCTGAAAATACAAGAGGTAAAACTTTATTGCAATTATATGACCAAAGAAAGCTTCTCAGAAACATTTTTTTCCGAAGTGTAAATCATGGGTGGCTGGCATTAGCATCACTTGCTGGTGTTTACACATACCAAATTTCTGGTCCCATTCTGTAGCTAGTGAAACAGAAACCTTGACTTTTTGTTTCCAGGGAATACTTATCGTGTAAATATTCAGTACTATAAATTGGAGCAGAGAAGGGAATGGATCTATAAAGATGTCTTTTCAAAATCTGAGATTTTAAGAAAAATATTTGAATGACTAGTGTCTCAAGAACAAAGGATTCATAGGTACAGAAGCATCAAGCATATTTAGATTGATATATTTTGATATTTATGTAAAGTGCCAAAATTTTAGATGTAAGAAATCTGAATCCTTCCCTAACTATATTGGCTCTTTTGCTACAGTTTTGTACATTGCAACTTTTTAGGGCTGGCATTATGGAGCATTATGGCATTATGGAGCGGTAGGATATGCCATTGCCTGCAAAGCGGGCATATGGGTGCCAGTTTGAGTCCTGCCTTCTCCATTTCCAATCTGGCTCCCTGTTAATCTGTTTGGGAAAGAAGCAGAAGATGGCCTAAGTGCTTAAGCCCCTGCACCTATGTGGAACTCTGGATGGAGTTCCAAGTTCCTGGCTTTGGCATGTGGCCATTTTGAAAATGAAACATTGGATAGAATATCTGTCTGTCTCTCCCTCTCTCTCTGTAACTCTGCCTTTCAAATAAACAAATATATTTTTTTAACTTTTATTTAATGAATATAAATTTCCAAAGTACAGCTTATGGATTACAATGGGTTCCCCCCCATAACGTCCCTCCCACACGCAACCCTCCCCTTTCCCACTCCCTCTCCCCTTCCATTCACATCAAGATTCATTTTCTATTCTCTTTATATACAAATAAACAAATTTTTTTTAAAAAATTTCAACTCTTCCATCTGGACAAAAAAAAAGGACATCAAACTAATTGGAAGATAATGGGTTTTAAATTTAAAATATAGGAATATATATACTTTCAGCAATGTTTTATTTCTTTGTGTTCATATGCAGGTTTGTCATAAAGCTGTTGCATCTTTTGTTTGCTTGTTGTTTTAAAATTATTACTACTTGTTAAATATTAGATGCAAAGCAGTACATCTACTAATTCGCGTTATAAGTACACAATAGAGCAACTGTACAGATGAAAACTTAATAAATGAGTTTTAATGATAGTCATGATGTCAGTTTATATCTTCTTAAGTTACTATTAATATTGTTCATTTCACATTGCATGCTACCAAAGAAACATGACCTTTTGTAAAGCTTAGGGAAGAGTCGACACAGTGGCATAGTGGGTATAGCTGCCGCCTGCAGTGTCCGCATCCCATTTGGGCACCAGTTTGAGTACCAGCTTCTCCACTTCCGATCCAGCTCTCTGCTGTGGCCTGGGAAAGCAATAGAAGATGGCCCAAGTCCTTGGGCCCCCGCACCCCCTGGGAGACCCAGAAGAAGCACCTGGCTCCTGGCTTTGGATTGGTGCAGCTCTGGCCATTGCAGCCATTTATGGAGTAAACTAGCAGATGGAAGACCTCTCTCTCTCTCTCTCTCTCTCTCTCTCTCTCTGCTTCTGCCTCTGCCTCTGCCTCTCTGTAACTCTGCCTTTCAAATTAATACATAATTTTTTAAATAAAAGTTTATGGAAATATATTTGTTGATTATATAAACATTGGCTCTTACCTAGCTTACAAAAAAATAAATGGCAAATAGGAGAAAGACATATTTGGTCAAATGTCGAAGAAAATATTTTTAAAACACACTGGGAATACCTTAGCAGATGTCTCCCTATGTTTAATATTGCTTTTGGTGAAGCTTAGTGTTGGCATAATGTTTTCAATCAAAACCAAACTACTTTGTTCCTAAGAATTTAAAAGCTGTATCTCTCTCTGATTATGACCACTATTCACTGGAATAAAAGAAAAAGGACTAAGACCATTATGCTTGAAATCACCTTTTACTGAGGCTTTCCATTTTGATATTTCATGCTGCCCTTGTTTTCCTTGATTCCCCATGAAATTAGATATTATTTTCTAATTAGGAGAGTGCAGTAACAGCTGAGCTATCCCAGGCTTTTCCTGTTACTGGGTTTTGTAAGCAAGGTATTCATTTCAGCAGATGTCTGATTTGATGCTCTTCTTTCTAACAGGAGAAGCGCACCATACCTGGAACAAAGTACTAACCACATTGTTAGCGAGCTGCATGATTTGATCTTTATTCCCTAAGACCTTGTTTATTAAACAACCATACTGGTCATTTATTTTAAGTTGAAACTACTTGCAAAACATTTCACATACACTTTAGTTATTCCTTAATATTATCTTTCTTGGTTTTATAATACCTATTTCTCTTAATGTGAGTCTACATTGCAAATGTGCTTGTTCCCTAATATTTGTTGCTTTGCTCCTTGCTTTCAAATGTGATGTGTGTGTTTTCTTATTGTCTGTGATTTTTTTGGAAACACTACTTTTGTTATTCACTGGGCATAGAATTAAGTAAATATTTCTTGCCATTCTTTGTAAAGCCTTCCATGATTTGATGTTAACCAGTCTTTTTATAGATACCACATATTATAATCGTTGCAAATCTCACATTCTTGCTAAAGTGAATTCATTTGAAGATATGCCTCTAATTTCCCCAGCTTTGTGCTTTTTCTTTTACTGTCTTCCCCAAAGATAGGCAATATTTTCACATGCCTGTCAGTTCCAAATTTAAGGCCATTATAAATGATAATCTTAGTTGACACATTTGGAAGGACTCTGTGCATTATAATGAAAAGCTGTAGTGAACAATGTCCATGTTTTCATTTCTGTATATGTAAAAGTCTGGTTTGGATCACATGCACACCCTATACATATATATTAAATTGACCCATATATATATATATTATATATATAAGAGTCCTCAATTTTATAAGTTATGCAAAACATTGTCTTACATAGTTGAACAAATTTATATTCCCACCTCATAGAAATGAGAGTTGCCATGGCTCAATATCCAATGTATAATATTACTAGATTTTAATTACTGATAAAATTTTAAATGTCTAAATTTCTAAAATGATTCATAAAAAGGGATACCCTGTGTGACAGGTAATTTTTTGTGTCCAAACTTCACTGGCTGAAGGGATGCTCAGCTATCTGATTAAACATAATTTCAATGTGTCCCTGTGACAGTGTTTTTAGAAGAGATTAGCATTTGAATTTGTGGACTTAGTAAAGAAAATGGTTTTTCTGTGGGTGATCATCATTCAGTCTTAAGGGCATAGGAAAACAAACAGGTAAGGAAGATTTAATCCATTCCCAAGCAGAATCCTTGAGTTGGGACTGGGAATTTCTATCCTTGGCTCTCATGGTTCTCAGGCCTTAAGACTTGGTGTAGAATTGCCTATATCAGGTTTTGGGGCTTCATAGTTTCTCTAATCACATAAACTTGTGTTAAATATCTTTTTATCATTATAACAAATACCTGAGAGAAGACACTTAGGAAGCATGGAGGTCCATTTTGACCACAGTTTCAGAAGTTCACAATCCAAGCAAGACTGGGGGACATAATTAGAATATGATACCAATCAGATGAGAGCAGTGATGTCGGAGCACATGCAGAGGAATGATGCCGTAGTGACCCAGGAGGCAGAGAGGAAACACTGCTATCATCATCTTGTATGTGGTCTCTCTTTATCAGATCAAATGGGTCCTACTCCAACAATCTAAACCAATCTATCCAATTTAATCATGTCTCAAAGGCCACATCTTCAGATACCATGAATGGAACAAGGCTGCATGCTTAATTAACGTAAGATTTTAGGGACCAATTATTTAAGTCATGGGCCTACAGAAAACACTCAAACTATACTCCAGCAATAGCAAAGCTATACCTTATAAAATGTCTTCATACATAGGGGTTCTGGAGTTATGTGGAGCACTATGAAAGATAGACTGCTTTTATCATTTCAGAAATAAAGATAGACGAGATCTCAGGTGAACATCGTGGCTATAAGCCCAAAATGGGCATCTTTTCTGTGTTCATCCATTTTGTTTTGCTCTAACAGAATACCACTTGTGCCAGATACCATCAACATGTAGATTTTGGATTTAAGCTTCCAACACTGGAAATCTGGGGAGAAATTTGGCACGTGTAGCCATCTCCAACAGAACTGTGATACAGCTATGTGGGGACTATGGTTTGTAGACAAAGAAAAATTTGAGGGCTTTAAACTTGCTTGATTCCAAGAACATTGTCACGTAGCCTAGAATAAAGAAACCACATTTCTAACTAGGACCTCAAGTGATTTTTTTGATCTTCTAGTCTTAGTAATTATCATTTAACCCATTACTACAGAGGAAGAAACTAATATCTAAGCAATTTTAATCCCTTTGCTAAGGCTGGATTAGAGCTGACAGATGATAGGGAATGTTCGAATAGAAAAAATGACAAAAATCATCTGGTATAACTCATTAAAAATGGAAATGAATTGAGTTGCAGATTTTCCCTCTCCCCCTCCCTTCTTTCCTTCAATCTTTCTCCCTTCCTTTAGGGATTTTCTAATGATAACACCTGTCTCATTCACCTGTGTACTGCATTGAAAGAGAGAGAGTTTGAATCCTAGGAGGTCATGTATCTTTCATGAGAGACTGATAATATTCATCTTCACCAGCCAGATTTGGGTGAGGCCTAAGTCAGAAGCCAGGATCTCCATCCTGCTCTCCCCCATGTGCAACTGTTACTCAAGTATTTGGGACATCATCTGCTGTCTTCTTAGGGAACTGGATTGGAAGCAGTCTTTTGTGGTCATTTGGAGTAGTAAACCAGCAGATAGAAGAACTCTTACTCTCTCTATCCTCTCTCTCTCTCTCTCTCTGTGTGTGTGTGTGCGTGTGTGTGTGTATGTGTGTGATTCCTCCCTTCAAATGTATACATCTCTGAAAAATTAAATATAGACAAAGAAGATATTTGAAAGTTAATGAACTTCAATTACATTTCAAATTCTCATTTCTCACTATATTTTTTTTGCCAATTTAAGCACCTGTAGAATTAGTAAAATATAAGTGAAACCACATTTACAGATCACTTAATGCTTTTTTTTTTTTTTTGGCAGGCAGAGTTAGACAGTGAGAGAGAGAGACAGAGAGAAAGGTCTTCCTTTTCCGTTGGTTCACCCTCCAATGGCCACTGCAGCTGGTACACTGCACTGATTTGAAGCCAGGAGCCAGGTGCTTCTCCTGGTCTCCCATGGGGTGCAGAGCCCAAGGACTTGGGCCACCCTCCACTGCACTCCCGGGCCACAGCAGAGAGCTAGACTAGAAGAGGAGCAACCAGGACAGAATCTGGAGCCCTGACCTGAACTAGAGCCCGGGGTGCCGGCACCACAGGCGGGGATAAGCCTATTGAGTGCTGGCTCACTTAATGCTTTTTTTTTTGGATGGGAGTATTCTGTAATCCTGAACACATTCCCTGATCTCATTGCCTTTGTTCTGTCTTCCGGTGGAAATCACATTCTGGTTCAACATTTCCGTACAGGAGCCAGTGCTGTGGCATAGTAGGATAAGCTTCTGCCATTGCCCATGGTGCCAGTTTATGTCCTAGCTGCTCCTCTTCTGATCTGGATCTCTTTACAACCTGGGAAAGCAATGGAAGATGGCCCAAATGCTTGGGCTCATGCATCCACCATGGGAGACCCAGAAGAAGCTCCTGGCTCCTGGCTTCAGAATGGTTCAGTTCTTGCTGTTGCAGCATTTTGGAGAGTGAACCAGTGGACGGAAGACCTTTTTCTCTGTCTCTCCCTCTCTCTGTAACTCTACCTCTGAAATAAATAAATAAAATCTTTTTAAAAATTTAAATAGATTCAGTTTTTGGAGGAAGACTTGAGTAAAGGATCAGGGGAATTGCTGAGGAGTGATAAGAGTAACTACTTATTCATATGTGTATAGTCAGGTAACAGTTTCTGTCACAGGAAAGTCAGGTTGAGTTTACCTACAAATTTCAACAATCACTGAGGTAGACATTTTTATATTTTAAAATCTATAAATATTAATTTATTATTTTAGATAGTGATTCAAAAATGCAGACATTATTTATAGATTGCAACATTTTATAGCAAGCATAACAAAAATAATAGCACATTTTTCATATCACATCTAACATTTATTAAAGATTCTCAGAAACCAAATTTTGCTGTTTGAGGTGGAAAAGAAATTGAGAAGTAGATTGTGAGTAAAATACTGCTGCTTGATTTTCCTTGGTAAAGGGGGTGAAAAAAAACTGATGGTCATGGTTCACTTTAATTAACTGTATGGCAGAAACCATCATTTATATTTGCCTCAAGGCAATTCTGTAGGTTAAACCCATTTTCTTGAGATTTTCTTTAAACAAATTGTTCTTAATCATTTGACCACTGTTGTAGAAGTGATTAATCTATGTGTTCTAAATTAAAAGAGTGTTGGTACTATTAACTAACTATAAGTTAAATCTTTCCTATTGTTATTAATCAAAATCAAACACCTGATGCCTTTCAGAATGAGTAGCCTCATTTTGCATTAAAAAAACCAGCCAAACAATTTCATTTCTGAAAATCAGTTTCAATTTCATTATTGAAAATCAGGAAATTTTTATTTCAGTTTTACTATAAGGATGTTCAATCTATACAAATATCCATATAAAGTATACAAATATCCACATAAACAATGTTTTTTCCTCAGCTAGTTGTTGATGTCTTCATATTTTGACTAAAGTTGGACTAGATGCTGTCTTACAAAGCAAAATTCCTTAAGAATGGCTAACAACTTTTGTAGACACAGCCATAGTGTATTGTGCTGGTATAATTGATTATTTAATTCTCATAAATATAGCTATAGTTTGAGAAAGGTAATTTTCATAAACATCACCATCCTGCACTTTCATTGATTTAATCATACTTTGTTTGATTTTGGGGTGCCATTGATGCACTTATTTCAGACAGAAACTACGAGCTTTAAGCACAAACACTGGACACTCTAGAGCTTCTAGAACTCCCTCACATTATAATGATGAAGAGTCTCCAGCAGGCCCATGAAGGACTGAAATCCAAGGTCCTACCACATACATTCCTCCTCCAGTTGGTGGTAGAAGATAGTGGGCATGATCACTTTTAATAAGTGTCCTAAGTTGTGATTTTGATAATTAAATTTAGAGAAATACAGATTTGGAAAACCAGTGAATTGAAATACACTTCAAATTTTTTTTAACCTGAAGAAGCAACTCTTCCATTACTTGAAAACTATGCCAATATTTTCATGCCAAGTAATGTTGTTACCTGCAGTTTCTTAATAACTGTTATTGAAAATGTGTATTATTTGACACTTCCAAATACAAAGATAGAACTGATAGACTTGTGAAAAATTGATAATTGCTCAGTAGTACTGATGGAAATAGAATACTTATATACATTGAAAATGAAGGGAATTTTTAAATGAGACATTTAAAATATAGTGATTTTTTCATATGTTCAGTGATTGTTCTTATATCCAATATTCTAAACAATAAAAAATGTTGTGTCTCTCCACAAAATCAATACTTGTTTCTTGCTTGGGAGGATTTTAATAAAAACATATTTCCAGTTTATAAACTTGGGAGTCATCCATTCCAGGGTCATATTGTAAAGTAAGTATTTAGAAGCCACAAATCTTTTTATTTATTTATTCCTCAAAGTAGGGGTTGGTTATAATGAAATATGATTGTTTGTTCTTCAGCTTTTATTTATGTCCTAATTTTCAGTGCTCATATTACCATCACAAATGGCCACACAAGCTATTATGATCTCCTCTGTGCTCAGAGATACAATGATAGATGGCAAGGAACAAAAATAGCTGGAATGTCATATTTTTAAAATTTATCAGAGCAGTCTCTTCCTTCCATCACTTCTCTCTGCTCTTCCCTACTCCCACTTTTCCTTACCTTGTCTTAATTGTAAATATTTTCTATTTTTGTGCATTTACATCACCTTGAGAAGAGCATTGTCTAGCCAACCAAGAAGATCCAGCAAGAAGATAAGGAACTTGGGAACTGAGTTTCCACGTCCTCTTTAGCTGGATTCTGTTATTCCCTAGAATCCTGCAAAACCTCAGGAGAATCAGACACCAGTTAAGAGTTGGTGGACATTCAATTTGGAGATGTATTAATGACAATAAATGATTCCTGCTTTAAACCCTGAATTCTGTGTGCTTATGGAGCAACAGCTAACATTGATCAGAGAAAGAGGTCAGACAGCAGAAGGAGAACTCATACAGAGGAAGAAGTTGCTGGGGAACACACAGAAAGAATAAACAGAAAAGAAGAAAGTGACAGAGTGATAGATTGTTCGCCTATGCAATTATGGAAATAAATAGGGAATAGACAAGATAGCTCCACAAACTTTGTCCAAAACTTCTAAGACCATGTGTTTATAACATAGAATGCTTCAGACTGTATAAAATTATTCAAATGCATATGTTGTATATTTTATTGCATTTATCAACAGGTTCTGGGACACTGTCTCATAATATTAATAGTAGATTAAGTTGCTACAAAATGAATATTCACAGTAAATACGATAAAGAAAAATGATAAAACTCATGCCAGTAGGGTCAGATTTTGTTCCTAAATGAGTTGTAAAAACATTTTAGTGTTTACAGCTTCCTGAATTTCAAAAAGACAGGTAAAGGGATGGTAATATCAATACTACAGAAAATTAAAGGAATATGAAAAATGAGAAGAATTGCCTGGGTTGTTAAAACTAACACTTTGTTGACAAGCTGTGGTTAAATAAATAAATGTTTAAGAAGCAATTTTGTTCAGTGACAACTTTAAGATGTTAAAGAAATATAAAAGGAAGGATATACAACCCTTTCTTCTTAGGTGGTTGTCTTAGTGAGTTCCCTCTGGTTCTAAGTCATATTCTTTCTATTCTGATGATTTTTTTTTATTTTAATTTAGATGGAAAAACAACTTACAACCTTTTCTCTGCACATTTAACAGGGTTCTGCAGAATCTGAGCAGAAAGCACTGTGGAGGAAGGGCCAGCTGAAGCAATTCTACTCCAAATTTAATTGTGTGGCCACAGTCCCTTAGTAGCTTTTCAGCATGTGTTTTAAAGTAGTCTCCAGTTATAAAGGGGAGAGTGATCCAACATGGGAAGTGAGATACTCAGCAGACTCATAGAATGGCAGATGTCCTAAATAGCACTCTGGCCTCAGAATCAGCCCTAAAGGCATTCGGAGCTGGCTGAAAAGCTCATGAGAGTATTTCAGGCATGGAAAGCCAAGACACTCTGGCAAAAGATCTCTGTGAGTGAGATCCCAGTGGAAAGAACAGGTCATCAAAGAAGGAGGTACCTTTCTCTGAAGGGAGGAGAGAACCTCCACTTTGACTATGACCTTGTCTAAACAAGATAAGAGTCGGAGAACTCAGAGGGCTTCCATAGCCTTGGAAACTCATGACTGGTGCATAGGGAGATTACTGATGCCATAGACAGGAGTGTCAATTGGTAAAGTCAACAACAGGAGTCACTGTGCACTTACTCCTCATGTAGGATCTCTATCCTTAATGTGCTGTACATTGATAAAGGACACAGATGTGTCATTGATCCTAGAAAGGTAACTAGAACTGTCAGAATATAGAATTTTGTGGAAATCACAACTCAAAATAAAGACTTTTACCACAACTCAAGTCAAACACATCTCATAATTTAACTAAATTTTATAGGCTTAATTCATATTTTCTCTGGTTATTTGTATACCAGAAGCAAGAATGGTGCAGAAGTAATTAATAGGTTCCTATTTCATGGTCTCTGAAATCTTATTTTTATAACTCAATACATTTAATTCTTATTTTGTTATCAAAAACATTGTCATTATGATTATTATTAATACCATTATTATTTAAAACTTTTATGGATTTTTAATGTTAAATAGGTTAGTATATTACCTTAGGACTGTTAAAATAATCTAAGTAGTATTTATTCTTCAAGAAAATAATTCACATGGAAAATTGTGCTTCATGCTATTCACATATTGGTTTAATACACAAGTTTGTTGACTAGGTGAATGAATAAACAACATGTCCATTACCATCTACCAATATTGGATATCTCTTAAATGAAATTATTGCCTTTATTATTTAAACAAATTACAAATATCTGTAGGACAATGTATCTGTTCTCAATTTTTAATATGATTCTTCCATGTTTTTGTTGATACAAATTAAATTGAATGCTCATATTATCAAATGTTTATGGAAAGACAAAATTTCCATGAAAGTGAATAGAAATTTCTTCAGTTCATATTTCATGTTTATTGTTTGTTTTTTATCAAGGTAGTGGGAACATAAACTCTATTTTATTTCTGTGATTACAAGATTTAAATGTGTTGTTTTCCAAACATTTGTTTGTAAATATAATGTTTTGCAAATCATTATTTATTCAAAGTTTAACTACATTAAATTCCAAAAATAGATGTGATAGCAGATAAAATGCTTATATATTAAAGCAGTGAGAATATATATTATATTAAAGTGTGAACATTGCATATTATCTTTATAAGGTTAGATAGTGTTCTATACTACCATTTTCTCCAAAGATAATAATACATGAAAAGACTCCCTGATGTTTCCTTTTAGTAGGACTTTAGGAATATCACTGAGAAGAGCTTTAATCAGTTAGCCATCTTGATTCTGTATTATGAATGTCATTATTTCAGAAAAATGAATATATTCTGAGACTGTTAAAACGAATCCAATTCAGAAGAGTACAAAACAAATGATATTTTTCACCATTCTGTAAAGAGTTGAGGAAAGAGTGGGCGTTTGTAGGAAATTAATTATTTGGAAATGAATTTTTCAAGATATTAAGAACAGAATAAAGAAAATTCTAATTTTTGAAATTCAAAAATAAGCTTCAGGGTGGAAGATACTAGAAAGAAACAGTTTTACTGGAGCTGGCACCATGGCGTGATGGGTAAAGCCTCTGCCTGTGGCGCCGGCAACCATAGAGACAATCCATTTCTCTATCTGTAAGTAGTGGGAAATCTTGAACTATCTTTGTGTAGCAATAACTAATATCTACTCTGTGAATTAAGAATGATTGCTGGCTTTAAAAAATTCTGGAGTTTAATAGGACCACAGAAATAACCCCTGCTATTCTGTGAGGAAGTACTGGTATGTCAAAAGAAAACATGTGCTAGAAATAGTTTTTATTTTGATAAAATAAACATAAGATTTATTATTTTAAATCCATTTCCAAAACTCTACCATCCTAGAATGATACTCTGTAACTATTAAATAAAACTCCCAATTCCCTCATCCCTACAATCTCTGGTAGAACCATGGTACTACCTGTCTATGAATTTGACTACTCTTGGTTCTTCATATAAACAGAGTCATAGGCATTATAATTCTATGTCTGGTTTATTTCACACAGCATTGTGTTTCAAGATGTAATTCCATAAATCAGAATTTCATTCTCTTTAAGGCTAAATAATATTCCACTGTAAGTATACCATATTATACTTGTCCATTCAATATTGGTAAACAATAGGGTTGGGTGTGACTTTGTGCTACTATAGCAGAGCACAATGGAGATGAGTAATTTATACTGAACAAAAATTTGTTGGCTCAGGATTCCAAAGCTAGTAATTTCATTATCAAGGGGCCAGCATTTGACCAGATGCTTCTTACTGTGTCGTTCCATGTAATGGAGAGAGATTTGAAATCACAGCTACAAGCCCGTTTAAAATTCACATTAATCCCTGCATAAGTGTAGAGCTCTCATGACTTAAATATCTTCCATGAGATCCCACCACCCACCACTGGTGATTAATCTCCCCCCACAAACTGCAGATTAAGTTTCAAATGTGTGAACTTTGGGAGACATCTTCAGATCATAGCAGATTGTTTTGACTTTTAATCTATAGTGCCTAATTATTCCATAAACATTACTTCATGTATATTTGTGAAACCATGGAGATTAAGTAAATGATAACCTTTCTTACCATTTTTAAGGTGAGTTTTTCTTGACTAGACATTTGCCTGGGTACTATAGACTTTTAGCTGCTATTCAAAGTTCTTATATGGTTAATACAGACAGTTTTGGTTTATGTTTAATGTTTCTGTGAGGGTTTCAGGGTTCAGAGGTTCTTAGGCAGCCATTTTGCTCTACATAAAAAAAAGTTTTAGGCAGGGTTGTCTAAACAATATTTTTAGTCTAGGAATGGAAGGTTGTGATATTGCAATATGGAAAATAATTTAACTTGTATTTCATAAATAAATTTTTATTAACATTCATGGTGCCCATTTATAAATGTGGCAGGCTGTGCAGACCAGAGAAATTTATACTATAGTGAATAAATGCTGCACATTTTGTTTTTCAGCTACTATGAAAGGTAGCTGGAGAAATTCCTCTTATCACTGTGTCATATAAAAAGGAACTTAGGCTTGGAGACAAAAGTAATCTACATAACTATAAAATGATGAGCTGAAAACTTGAACATATATTGTGTGAATTCTCCTTGTCAGCACATTGGCCAGCAGCCTTCCTTAATTGGATTTGTCTGTTTCAATTTACAGACGCGACGTTTAGTCAAAACTTTTCTGGCAATTCTCATGTCACAGGCATAGAATATATTCAAGGGCCATAACCATTTATTACACAATCTTCTTGGTCTTCCTGGACCCTTAATAAGTTATGGAAGCATGAATATTGGTTGTGAGTAGTTTAAAATTAAGTTCTGGTTGCCTGCATCTACTCAAAGTTAAGCGCTATAAATTCCCCAAGGCCCTGCTCAATTTTAGCTGAAAGTCAGCATTCAGGTTTGGACCAGCACGTGGCATCCAGGCAGATGCAATGTGGCTTAGGTTTGGCTCAAAGAAAGAGTGGTTTAGGATGGCACAAGTGATGATTAGTACAAGACTAATATATAAACTTCAAAAAAATAACATTAGTGTTCACATCCATTTTCTTCATTTCTCAATATAAACATGATAACATATTACTCAACATAATATGATTTTTTTGTTTCCAATGTTGAAAGAGAGAGAAAAATTGTATATCTCATCGGATAAAACTTATGCTTTTTTTTTTTTTTTTTTTTTTTTTTTTGTACAGGCAGAGTTAAGCAGTGAGAGAGAGACAGAGAGAAAGGTCTTCCTTCACCCCCCAAAATGGCCGTTACAGCCATTACAGCCCAAATGGCACCAATCCAAAGCCAGGAGCCAGGCACTTCCTCCTGGTCTCCCATGCGGGTACAGGGCCCAAGGACTTGGCCCATCCTCCACTGCCCTCCCAGGCTACAGCAGAGATCTGGACTGGAAGAGGAGCAACCAGGACAGAATCTGGCACCCCAACCAGGACTAGAACCCCAGGGTGCTGGGGCCACAGGTGGAGGATTAGCCAAGTGAGCCTTGGCACTAGCTTATATCTTTTATTTTTTAAAGTTTTATTTATTTATTTGAAAGTCAGAATGACAGAGAGAGGGGAAAGAGAAGGAAGAGTGAGTTAAAGAGAGATCTATCTGCTGGTTCACTCCCCAGATGGCCGCAATGGTTGGGGATAGGCCAGTCTGAAGCCAGGAGCCAGGAGTTTCTTTCAGGTCTCCTACAAGGGTATAAGTTCCTAAGAACTTGGACCATCCTCCTCCACCCTGCTAGGCACATTAGCAAGGAGCTGGATCAGAAATGGGGTAGCAGGGACTGGAACCAGCATCCATGTGGGATGCTGGCATTGATGAAGGTGGTTTTATCTGCTACACCTCTCCCCTACCCCTGCCTTGTTATTATTTTCTTTAATTTTTATCTATCTTGGATTGTGAACCATGCTTTACTATGACTAATATTCTTCCTTCTGCCTCTCATTCTCTGGATTAATTTCTGGCTGCTTTTCCTCCTATAAACAAGAATAATTTGATATTATTCAGGCACATCTTTATTACTTTCATCATCTCTCTTTCCATGATTTTACAGATATTCTAATTCCATAGTTTCAACTCTGATCTTCTTATTTGAATTTTGTTTTTGTTTTTGTTTTTTTTTAAAGATTTATTTATTTTACTTGAAAGTCACAGTTACACGGAGAGAGAAGGAGAGGCAGAGAGAGAAAGAGAGAGAGAGGTCTTCCATCCACTGGTTCACTCCCCAGATGGCCCCAATGGCCAGAACTGTGCTAATCCAAAGCCAGAAGCAAGGAGCTTCTTCCGGGTTTCCCAGGCGGGTGCAGGGACCCAAGGACTTGGCCATCGTCTGTTGCTTTCCCAGGCCATAGCAGAGAACTAGATTGGAAGTATAGCAGCTGGGTCTCAACCTGTATGGGATGCCACACTGCAGGCAGTGGCTTTACCCACTTTGCCACAGTGCTGGCCCCCATGTTGAACTTTATAAAGTATTTTTGAGATTTGAAACTACAATTACACATTTACTTATGTGCTCATTTAAAAAACTATTCCCAAAGCATTGTCTTCAACTCTGTCTTTTTAGTATTTCCAAATTGATATCCCCAACTAAAATTTACTGTGTCTCATTGTGACCTCTCTGTGCACCTCTGGTCACTTCCCCTTTCAGGCTTCATTATCTCTATTACAGCAATTCTCCTGAATTGCTCAGTCTAAACTCAAATTCATGCCTTCACATCTAAATTGAATTAATATTGATCTACTTTAAGTCCCCTTTCAATATGCTGCATTAGTTAATAGGGAAAAAAAGGCATATACTTGTATTAAGTAATGTATTAAAAAGAATTAAAATTATTTTATTACTCAGACACAAATAAGCTGAAGTATAAAGTGTTATTAAAAGAGAAAAATTTGAGTCTAAAATTCATGCTTGAATACTTACAAGTTTATTATTGTCCAAAAAATGTTTCATCAGAAATTTCTAGTATCTTAGAACTTTGTTCATATAGAACATATTAGAAAAATTAAGTACAAATAAACAATATATATGGGCGATGTGTTTGAACTTCTGGAACAAATTGTTAACTGATTCTTCTTCATAAGATCCCATTATATTGTTTTAAAATGGCAGTGGAGAGTGAATAAATGGAAATAATAATACTTTACTAGATTAAAAGCTGTTATGAAACTATATAACTGCCAAAGAATGAATTTTAAGGCATATTAAATGATCTGATTAATGAATAATTTAAAAACTCATTGTAGCTAACTACTCCATGTTAAATGACCTTTACCCCTTGGGCATCTCATAAAGAAAGATACAGATTTAAACAACATAAATTAGATTAGAAATTCACATAAACATCCATTCCAAGGCCATCCATTTGGTGAACTAATGGATTACTTTTATTTTTTCTGCCTTAGATTTCTTTATGTCTTTTCATACAGAATTAATTCTATGATGGTTATGAAAAATCGAGACAGGATTAAAAGAGAAAGAACCCTGAGCAGCGCATACATGCAAGTAGTGAAAGTGACTGAACCTTTAAAGCTGGGCGTGTCTAATTTCTACAGATGCCAAGTGCTTCTTGGTAGCCCGTGCTTTTGTTCAGCTGATTTTTCATGTTTATAATGTGCTTTCCTCATTTATTTGTTCACTATTCTAATCATTCAACACCCAACTCACAGGTTACCAAATTTTAAGCCTATCATGATTCTCCTGTTCATAATTAATAATTTCTCACTTCCTCACTTCCATAAGTGCTCACTACTTCCATGTTTATGATACTAATATGCATTATACGTGCACTTACATAAAAAACTATATTCACTAATATACTATCTCTCATCCAGTAAAATAGTAGCTCCTTGAGGTTTGAAACTACAGCTTCAGCAGTAATGTACCTCCTTGGAAATGGAAAAAGTCCTTGGACATAACAATTGCACAAAAATGTCAATTTATTTGAATCTACGATAATAACTCCTCAAAAAATTATGTTGAATTTGAGCTTACCTTATTTATAGCTTTACCTTGATAATGTTGTAACTTTGCTAAAGCTCACAGAGGTATTTTTTATTTAACTTCCTTAAAGGTTGAAATCATTATACTCAAGTATATTTTCCAATTGTTTCATAAAACTATATATAGAATTTACTTATCATAACTATTGTGTTATGAACAGAAATACATGTGTATAAATGTCCAAAGCAGAAACAAAGGGTATCTTTCAAATATCCTCCCTAGATACTAGATATATTCAGTAAAATGAAAAGAGATAAATAAAAATTTAATATATTTGGGTCTTCCTATGATGATAATTTTCTAATTGGATATTTACTGAAGTAGAAAAGATGTTTTTAGCTTAATTAAAGTCCCTAGTTTTTACTTTTTGATTTTTTAGTCTTAATTAGTTAGCATTAACAGATTCAATATGGCTTGCAGATACAGTTTGAAGAACATAATGATATTGCTTCCCTCTCTCCTTCCCTCCACTTCTCTCCCTTCCATTCTCTTTCCTTCTCACATTCTGTTTTTTTTTTTAGTTTTTGAGATAACTACATTCAGAAAATTTTAAAGTAATCACAGATCATTAAAACTATAGTAATAGAGCACTCTTAACCAGTGGTTTGACAAAGTTATAAAGCAAAGTTTTACAAAACTATTTTTGCAGCAATACTGATACACATAGACATTGTTTCTTTTTTCTTTCTTTTCTTTCTTTTTTTTTTTTTTTAATTTAGCTTCCACATATAAGGAAGAACATTCAATATTTGTCTTTCTGGGTCAGGAGTATTTCACTCAACATGATATCCTCCAGTTGCATCCATGTTCCTGCAAATAGTGGGATTTCATTTTTTATAGCTGAGTAATATCCCATTTTGTGTATACATATATATTGTCTTTTCTTTATCCATTTATCTGAGGATGGACAACTTGGTTGGTTCAAATTTTGACTTTTGTAAACATTGTTGCTATAAACAGTGGTACAAATATCTCTGATGTGTGTTTAAGTCTTTGGGGGTGTTGGATCATATGGCAAGTCTATTTCTAGTACTTAAGAAATTTCTACACTGGTGTTTTCTTTTTGTTTGTTTGTTTGTTTGTTTGTTTTTTTGTTTTTTTTTGACAGGCAGAGTGGACAGTGAGAGAGAGAGACAGAAAGGTCTTCCTTTGCCGTTGGTTCACCCTCCAATGGCCGCCGTGGCCGGCGCGCTGCGGCCGGCGCACCGCGCTGATCCGATGGCAGGAGCCAGGAGCCAGGTGCCTTTCCTGGTCTCCCATGGGGTGCAGGGCCCAAGCACCTGGGCCATCCTCCACTGCACTCCCTGGCCACAGCAGAGGGCTGGCCTGGAAGAGGGGCAACCGGGACAGAATCCGGCGCCCCGACCGGGACTAGAACCCGGTGTGCCGGCGCTGCTAGGCGGAGGATTAGCCTAGTGAGCCGCGGCGCCGGCCCTCTACACTGTTTTATACAGTGGCTGCACTAATTTACATTCCCACAACAGTGTATAAGTGTTCCCTGTACTCCAAATCCTCACCAGCTTTTGTTATTCTCTGTGTTTTGGATTTTACCCATTCTGACATGAGTGAATTGATAGCTCATTTTGCTTTTGATCTGCGTTTTGCAGATGGCTAGTGATGTTGAGTATTTTTTCACATATTTGTATTTCTTCTGTTGAAAACTGTCTGTTGAAGTCCTTAGCCTATTTCTCAACAGGGTTGGTTTTTTTGTTGTTGTTGAATTTTTTAAGTTGATGACATATTTTGGATATAAATCCTTTGTCAGACAGGTGGTTTGCAAATATTTTCCCCCATCATTTTGGGTGTCTTTTCACTCTAATGATCATTATCTTTACTGGACAGAAGTTGCTGAGTTTGATACTGTCCCATTTGAGTTTTGCTTTTACCGCCTGTGCTTTGGGAGTCTTGTCAGATAATTCATACCCTATACCGATTTCTTGGAGTGTTTTGCCTACATTTTCTTTCAGCAACTTCCTGGTCTCATGTTAAATTTAGGTACTCAATCCATCTTTTTTTTTTTATTTTCGTTTTTTATTTTTTTTTTGACAGGCAGAGTGGACAATAAGAGAGAGAGACAGAGAGAAAGGTCTTCCTTTTGCCGTTGGTTCACCCTCCAATGGCCGCCATGGCTTGTGTGTTGAGGCCTGTGCATGGCGCTGATCCGAAGCCAGGAGCTAGGTGCTTCTCCTCATCTCCCACGCGGGTGCAGGGCCCAAGAACTTGGGCCATCCTCCACTGCACTCCCTGGCCACAGCATAGAACTGGCCTGGAAGAGGGGCAACTGGGACAGAATCCGATGCCCAGACTGGGACTAGAACCCCATGTGCTGGCGCCGCAGGCAGAGGATTAGCCTGTTGAGCCCTGGTGCCGGCCATCAATCCATCTTGAGTTGAGTTTTGTATATGTACACAAATACATCGAAATTTGCCAGCACCATTTGTTGGAGAGATTTTCTTTATTCTACTGTATATTCTGAGCACTTTTGTCAAAAATAAGTTGGATATATGTATTTCGATTAATTTCTGGGCCCTCTATTCTGTTCCACTCAGTTTTGTATCATTTTTTATGCCAGTACTAAGCTTTTTCAATTTTTCTAGCTTTGTAGTAAAGTTTGAAATTAGATATTGTGATGCCTCCAGGTTGTTTTTTGTTGCTCAATATTGCTTTGTCTACTTGGGGTCTTCTGTGATTTCATATGAATTTTAGGATTGTTTTTTCTAACTCTGTAAAGAATGTCATTGATAATTTAATAGGGATTGCATAGAATCTGAAAATTGCTTTAGATGGTCTAGATATTTTAATGTATTGATTCTGCTGATCCAGGAACAAGGAATATCTTTTATCTTCTCTTTTTTTGTTCCTTGATGATTTCTTTCATAAATGTTTGATTATGTTTATTGTAGAGATCTTTCATTTCTTTGGTTAAATTTTTTCCTAAGTACTTGATTTTTCTGTAGCTTTTGTGAATAGTATTTCTTTCTTGAATTTTCTTTGTGTGAGTTCATCATTAGTATGCACAAAAGCTACTGTTTTTTGTATGTATATTTTATAACATGAAAATTCATTGAATTAGGTTATCAATTCTAATTGCTTTTTTGGTGGAGTATTGATTTCCATGTACAACATCATGTCATCAGCTAACATGGATAATTTGACTTCTTCTTTTCTGTAGGCAGCCTTTGGACAAATCAAGGCCAGTCTTGGCTTGTGGAGTTCTTGGGATAAGAAAGTCACATACTCCCATCCTGAAGGAGGATGTTAATCAAGAATGCTCTGTTAAAACTATCTGTGCAACTGGAGGCCCTGATAAGTTGCTTACGTATGTTATCTGTTGTGCTTCTTTGTGCTGGTTATGTATAAATACCACCGAGACATTGGAATAAATGAGCCTTGATCAGCCTTGTCTTGGCTCCATTCTCTGCGATCTCTTGTCCCTCTTTTCAGTCCCTCTCCCTCCCTTAGGTTCCTTTTGACTGGTGCGGCTGGCCTGCACACTTTTCCAATTTTGATGCCTTTCTTTCTTTCTCCTCTCCAATTTCTCTTGCTAAAACTTCCAATACTTCAGTGGACAAGTATGTCCACATCTAAAGGGAAATGTGTTAAAATTTTTCCCCATTCAGTATGACATTGGCTGTCCCTATTGACATACTGCTTCCAAAATATAGGGTGATCTTTGTGGAAAAAGTAGAGGTCATCTTTAATGATTTCAATGCTTGAGGTCTATTCCTGTGGGCTACTTATTATTGAATCCACTTTTTAAAATCTATACTACATGGAGTTTGTGGCCAGAACTCCCTTTTACAGATGTAGAGATTCAAAATATGGATTTTTTTTTTGCAGTTAATAAGCTAGACATTTTGAAGAGGTAGTTTGCCAAAGTTGGCTGATAAAAAACTTTATGTTCCTTCAAGTTTATTGTCAATACAATGCAAGTACTACAAGATGCATGATATAGTTCATATCTTTCTGCATGGATTTCAGGGATATAGCTTCTGAATAAAGAATTGCGCTTCAATGACTGATTTTATTTGTTTAATTAGGACTCTCTCTTCTATAATTCATTGAAGTAATAAAAAACAGTTTTAAACAGTCTCAAATAATTATAACTCAGAGTACTAACATCGTGAGTCAGGAAGCATGAAACAGAACCTAGGCCAAATTTGAATTGAAATATTTAAATCTCTGATTAGAACCACCCTCTAAGGGAACACACCGAATTTTTCTGAGCCCAGATGGGCTTCCAACTAGTTTAATTGCACAAGGCCCCATGTTTACAAGATCCCTGAGTATGTTTTTAATTTTTGCTATTACTATCTTAAAATTATTTGGTAATAATTTTTGAATGATGAACTCTAAATTTTATATTTTCAAATTTCTTATTAATTTAAAGCAAACAGATGTCATGTATTTCAAAGATCCAATTTTAAAGACATAAGGATATTTCTCTCCCTCCTTTCATTACCTCCTCCTGTATGTTTCCTAATATACTTCCAATTTACTTTATACATGGTTAATACTCCACTAAATATAGTGCTCAACAAGTAAAAAGTAGAAAGGCCACTATCTCACAGGAATATCGCCAAGGGCTATAAACAATTATCAAATCATGAGGATGTGAATTTCACTATTATACAACCACTGTTGTTTTGTACTCTATCTATTAGCTATCACAAAGAGATTTAGTATCTTAAAAGCAAGAGATTCAAACCAGTTAGGTAATTCTGATGTATTTCCCACTCTGAATTTGGAGTTTAAGGGCTGTTATGAATTGAATAGTTTTTTTTTTTTTTTTTCTCTCTCTCTAAAACTCATATACCTGTTTAAACTCTGAAGTCTTAATGTTAATGGTTGATGGATTAAAAGTACATATTGATTTATTGATAAAACCTGAGAGGCGGAAACAGTGGGAGATCTTCGGGTCATTAGGAATTGTAGATCAGAGGTTGGTTTTGTGAGATGTTGAAGTATTTCAGTTCAAGTCTGTCCTAGGTTCCCTTTTACTTCCTGGTTCATGAGGTGATCACCATCACCACTCTTGCCATCACTAGACTCCTCCAGACACCAGACTGTGGGGCCACCTAATTCTGTAGCCTCACATTGCAAAATGAAATGAAACTTTTCTCTCCAATAGAAACTTATCTTAGCTATTTTAGTTGGAATAATGAAAGCAGACTAATACAATAATGTAGAAAATTGTATTACAAACCTCTATTTTAACAACAGACCCCATATTTTTTCTTAAAAATATTATGCAGAAGCTCAACATTTGAAACTATTAAAAATGGAGTTGATCTGAATAAATTGTTTAGATAAAGGAAGAGGAAGATTCATTTTCTTTCTTGTGTGCTTGATACAAAAAGACTAATAAAACAGCATGCTTTTCTGAGGCTTAAAATCTAGTGAGTGTTAGAATGCTAAATCTCAGGTAACAATATCTTTACATCTGAGCATGGAGTAGAGTACACTATATAGTATACAACCATGACAAACAGGTTCTAAAACCTTTCATAGTAGCTTTGAACTTTTTGAGAAAAAAATGACACATATCTTAATATCAGCTTTCCAGTTTTTGTTATGATCTCATGCACAAAAGTGTAAAACTATTTAATTAGAACTAGGTGCATAAGACAGACCTGTTTCACTTTATTGGAATTTGAAATGGTTCAAACATAATGCATTAGCAGGAATTCTGCTGACTATTCCATTAACAGTCTTAGAATATTGGTAAACATTGTACAGCATCCAAATTCAGCTGTAGGCTCACTATCTCATTATATAAGTGCAAGGCATGAATTTTATGTGCTGAAGCCATGTCAAGCACTATTAAACTGACAAGGGTATAGAGAAGGAACAATAAGGACCTCTTGAAAAATCTCATTATTGCTTCTAGCCAGGAAACCAGAAGTATAGTTTCAACTGCAGTAGATAGAGAAGCTTTTGAGTGCTGTCACCAATGAATATTCTAAAATCACATTTTAGTGGAGAATACAATGCTCCCCTTTCAATATGCATATTGGATTGATTATGAAAGCCACATTTCAAATTTGCCTGTCCTGATTACATTTTAAATCTGTATTTGATATAAATATTTGGAATGTGTTTTTATGTGGAAAAAATCTTCAAAAGGATCAAACATGGATTCAAGGACACATTTCACAGTTGATGATTTACCAATGGAGACATGACATTTTGATATTATCTCATGTCTTTTTCCCAGGAAATTCATTGCGCTTTTAATGTTGTGATATGTCCTAATGCCTCAGTCATATCTGGGTCTACTGTTTGGATTTCTTGAGTGATAGAAATGATAGTAATTATATCTGCTTCCCTAAAAGCCAACTTCAGGAATTTTGAAGGTCCTAACATTTATGAAATTGCATGAGAGAAATTACTAATCAGCTATTGCCTTGCAGAGAAAATATTTTGTTCAATGGAATCATTTGAAAAATTCTGCTTGACAACCACTAAGATAGTTAGTGTTTGATCCTGCTCAGAGAATATGTTTTATACTATGACAGTAAGCTGTCTAAAAATTCTAGTGTTGTTAACATTTTGAACACAGTTTGTACTAGTCAAATTTTCCTCACTGTCACAAAGTATTTGCATCACCTAAGTATTAAAAAGAAAAAAACTTTACTTAGCTCACAGTTTTGTAATTTCAAGATTCTAAATCAGGCCAGGAGGGACATGTGCATTAGTTGGCCACTGATAAAGGCAATGGATGCAGCACACTTTGGCAGAAGTAGGAATTTGTACAAACAATAATGTCACCAAACAGTAACAGAGAGACCAATTCCTTCCAAGAGCACACATTCAATGATCTGGGGTCCCTGCATGAGAATTCACTTCCTAAAGTTTCTATCACCCCAGGAACCAGGTCACTCATCATGGACCTTTGGAGGACAGTGAAACCAATATAACTACCATAGGATAGACCAGCATTGGATATTATTTTTCATTTAAAAATATTGACAATAAAGGGAATTCTGAGTAACTAGAAGTGATTGAGATGAGTTAATAACACAAGACAGATATAAGAAAGGAAGCCAAAATATAAGAAAGATAATGTTTCATAAACATTTTCAAAGCCAAGGTGAAAGCCGCCTTAAGGAAAAATTTGATGGAAGTGTGCATATTTACTTTCGTATCTATCCTCTGTTACAACAGTCTTCAATAAAGGCTTCCTTGTCTATTTAACTGTGTCCACTACAATTTCTCTTTGGTAATTATAAGTAAATATGTTGCTTAACACCTTAAAAGGAGGACTTAGTTATCTTAAATGAAACAGTGCTAGGAAAATAGTGTTAGGTTACTGCTGGCTAGCATGAGATTCAACCATTTGTTGACTTCCATCACAATTGCGCTTCACAAATCACTAACAGAATTTGGCAGGAGCTGGAATAGAACTTGAGTTATAGTAACAGCTCATTGGCATATTTTAGTGCAATCATTCATAAGAAGATTTCAATAAAAAGTGAAAGAGTCCTGGACAAGTGGAAGGGCCCATGTTGCAAACCAAAATACCCTGGGCAAAACTACTTTGGGTAGGAAAGAAATCTTGAGATGACTGATTATCCTTTATTTCCAAATTTTTGAAGGGAGTGCATTGCTGGCATGCAAATTAATTATTACCTAATCATGATAGGCTATATCCTTAAAGATCAATTCTTCTAGTAATCAATTGTCAAAGAGTCCTCCCTATTTTGAGCATTTTTGGTATTAGAGTAAAAGGTAATAGATGACAGTGGATGGGAGCCAGAGGAGTCAGCTTTGAAGAGTAACATTTTTTTTTCCTGAAACATCTTAACAGAAACACATTTTTCATTTCTCTCTTGCAGTTGTTGTTTCTATGTCCATTGTAGGAAAAAGAAGGGAAGAGAAGAAAAAAATCAAGAACCATGTTTGCACTTCTTTCTCAATTTCCATTTGAAAATATTACTGATAAGTAAAAAACTTAAAATTACAGAATGAAAAATGATAATGAGTGAAAAGAGCATGGTTGATTAATTTAGTCGAGCTATTCAAAAAAGATTTGAGATACCTTTAATAAAAGCATAGTTTTTGTATACATATCAGAGAAACACAGGATGCTCTACTCCCTCCCAATATTGCTAATCCGTTGTTTCATAGAATTCAGAATAATTATTAGGTATTTTAAGAACTTAGTTTATATCAAGTTACACTTTAAATTTTACCAAAAATTTAATGCCCCTTTCATACAATCAGCATATGTTTAGGAACTGTAAATCTTCGTTTTCAAGTATTTTCAAAAATTGTATATGAAATGGTAGTATCAGTAATGTCTTTGAAGGCTGTTTTCTATTTTCCTGTTTCCAGGATGTTACATTAGAGTATTGTTGGGTATTCTAATGAGGTAAGGAGTAGTCTAAAGTTTCTCAGAAGTTTTTGAGCATGATTTGTTAGCACATGCCTATGTGTGTGTGTGTGTGTGTGTGTGTATATATATATAGAGAGAGAGAGAGAGACAGAGAGACAGATAGACAGAGAGACAGAAGAGACAGAGAGAGAAGAGGGTTTGTTATATATAGTTTGCTTTGTTTATTTACTTGATTACTCTTTTTAACTTTGTGCATCAGCTTCTTATTAGTTACATGACTTTAAATAAGTTGAATTTACTTAACGGGAACTTTTGTTATTGTTACTGGAAATGCAACTTGGAACAGACATTTTAGAACATGGTTGTGCAGTTTTTTACAGACTAAATATGTGCTTACCACAAGATCCAGAAATCATACTCTTTGCCACTTATCCAGATGAATTGAAAACTTACGTCCATATGATGTAGGTTAAGCAAATAACTAGCTGTGTCTCCAGAGCTTGAGTCACTAGCTGTCAGGGCACAATCCACCTCCTTCTCTGATATTTGGCAGCTAATTTAGGATACAAAATAATGTGTAGAAAAGGAATGGTCACTTGGGGACATGATTCGTCATTTTTAGCTCTTGTTTATACTCCTGTGGAACTGTGGTCTTCCTATATTTTACTTGTTGAAAATTATGATTAGTTTCAAATCAAGCCTGTGAATATAGAGTGAACTAAATTATGTCTTTGCAAAAACTGATGAGGTGGGATAGGGGGACTTGGAGGGGAGCAAGGGTATGAGGGAAGTGTGGTTATCTTCTTGGAACCATACTTATGGAAAGCATAAAATCTGTTCTCTTTTCACCAATAATTTCTAAAAATATTTATTTATTCATTTGGAAGTTAGAATGACACAGGGAGAGGGAGGAAGGGAGAGAGAGTGGGAGGGAGAGAGAGGGAGAAGGAGAGAGATAACAAAATTCTCTCAGTGCCATATCTCAAAAGACACCTCTAGCCTAACCCCCCAGGGGATCTAGTTTTATCAAAGACATGAAAGGAAAGATCCCCCTCAGAACAATCGCAGCCTAAATGGAAAGGGCCTTACCAGACGCTACTGAGCAGTCCTACTGCAGTTTAGCTACAAGGCATTGCAAGCTGGGAACATTTGTCAAGAACTAAACTTCTACCTCTAGATTCTTCACAGGTACACAGAAAGGACAAATCTGCCTACTCGTTTGAACAAATTGAAGATCTCGCATACCTCCTCAAAAAGGCAAAAGGATAGGTAAAGTCTGCTTTTGTATATCGAGGCTGTTGTACCTTATGGCAGACATGTGTTTTACCCACCTCCTCCCTTGATTCTCTCAGGAAGATCCTGTTGGCAGAAAAACTCCTTAGTGAGTTCTGCTATCATCACAGTAGGAGATCCTGGTATACTTCATGAAGCCACATTAAAAAATCTCTATCTCTTGGGGGAAACCTAGTCTATACTTCAGGCCAGCTTTTACAGCAAGTGTTTAAGTCTGTGGCTGCTCTGTCTAAGGTGGTTGTGGACTACCAGCTAGCCTTAGAGGGTGCACTGGTTGAACAAGGAGGAGCATGTGCCTTGATTAATAATATTTGTCACATCAACTCTAAGGGCAGTATGTTCACTGAAAAAGACATTACAAAGTTTTATTCCCAGCCTAGATTATTTTATAATCTGTGCAGGAATAATTTATCAGCATTTACTATTTGGGAAACAATAATATGTTTCCTTTTTTTTTTTTACAGGGGATTCCACCAGTGATTTATATTTTCCCAGTTATGTTCATTCTGATCAATAAGCTTGTTTATTTAAGAAGTCAACAGCTTCTCACAGTAGTAGTGATGATATTGCAAGGGCCACAGCCCTTGGCAGTGCCTAATGAAAATCCCCTGGCTTAGCCGGCGCCGTGGCTCAATAGGCTAATCCTCCACCTTGCGGCGCCGGCACACCGGGTTCTAGTCCCGGTTGGGGCACCGGATTCTGTCCCGGTTGCCCCTCTTCCAGGCCAGCTCTCTGCTATGGCCAGGGAGTGCAGTGGAGGATGGCCCAGGTGCTTGGGCCCTGCACCCCATGGGAGACCAGGAAAAGCACCTGGCTCCTGGCTCCTGCCAGGATCAGCGCGGTGCGCCGGCTGCAGCGGCGGCCATTGGAGGGTGAACCAGCGGCAAAAAGGAAGACCTTTCTCTCTGTCTCTCTCTCTCACTGTCCACTCTGCCTGTCAAAAAAAAAAAAAAAAAAAAAAAGAAAATCCCCTGGCTCATGAAACAGATGCATTAGATGAGATGGTTAGAGGTTTCCTCTCCGGAGATAATCAAGAACCAGGCCCTCGATCAGTGGAAAGTAGACACAGAACACGGAACGCCATCACTTAGTACTCCCTTAATATTTTTTTTTATTGGACAGTGAGAGAGAGAGACAGAGAGAAAGGTCTTCCTTTGCCGTTGGTTCACCCTCCAATGGCCACCGCAGCCAACGCGCTGCGACAGGCGCATCGCGCTGATCCAATGGCAGGAGCCAGGTACTTATCCTGGTCTCCCATGGGGTGCAGGGCCCAAGTACTTGGGCCATCCTCCACTGCACTTCCTGGCCACAACAGAGAGCTGGCCTGGAAGAGGGGCAACTGGGACAGAATCCGGCGCCCAGACCGGGACTAGAACCCGGTGTGTTGGCGCCGCAAGGCGGAGGATTAGCCTAGTGAGCCGCGGCGCCGGCCGAGTTCTCCCTTAATATTAAGGGTTGATATTCTCTGAGGGCAGAATGATGTGGGATAGAAAAGCAGCTAGTTGGGTCTGCAGAGCTGGAAAGCATAAGCCACTGCCTCGTTCTCCACTCTTAGTTGTCAATCAAAAATGTTTGCCTTCCCATAACACACCTGCTATACCCAAGACCCATGCATAGAGGATCTAAAAGGAGTGCAAGATTGGAGAATATTCTCTTTCCATGTGGGCCTCACTTGAAGGTACTGCACCCACGTTTCAGTGCTTACATTCTTCAGCATTCAAACAGATCATTTCCACTCTCCCAACTCCCTGTTTAGGGACAGACTTTCCCCATTGCAGGTAGCATTTCAAGTTTTCCCTTTCCTCCCTAGTTTGTGGACAATCATTTGGCATACTTGTATTGTATTGTTGTCTATGTAAAGCAGACAACACTCACACATGAATATATATTTTTCCCTCACTGCCAAATAGACTATTCTTTGCATACAATAGCAGTCTCTGCTTAGTAGTTCTATCTCTGCAAGAAACAAGAACCTGGTTTAAAAATGAATATCTCATTGCTCATATCACATACTAACACCTGCACCTAGATGTTCATGACAAATTTACAGTTACAAAAGATTAGATACACGCAAGATATCCTTTAGAAGGGGAATGGATAGATATACTGTGGTATATCCAGTGAATGGAGTGTTATTCAATGCTAACAATAAATGAGCTATCAATAGAAAAGACAGGGAGGAATCCTAAATACATTTTACTAGGTTAAATAAAGCAATCTGAAAGGCTACATGTTGTATGATTCCAATTACATGTCATTCTGGAGAAGGCAACATTGTGAACACAATAGAGTAGTAGTGGTTGCCAGAATTTGGGATAAGGGTGGCCCAGATTGAACAGCAAGAGAACAGAAAATTCTTAGGACCATGAAATGATTCTGAGTCATACTGCAATAAAGGTGAATCTATGTCATTACATATCTACCCAAACCCTTAGAATATATAACACCAAGGATCCTATTGTAAATCATATGCTTTGGGAAACAATAACTTGGCAATTGCTTAATTAGAAGAAATGTGTCACTCTGTTGTGACATATTGATAGTCAAGGAGATCTTGCATGTGTGTGCTCAGGGATATGTAGAGATTGAACTGTCTTACAATTTTGCTATGAGCCTAACCCTGATCTAAAAATCAAGTTTATTAATTTGGAGACAAAATTGTTTAAATTTTCTTTTTTTTATTTTTTATTTCGTAAATATAAATTTTCAAAGTACAGTTAATGGATTACAATGGCTTCCCCTCCATAATTTCCCTCCCACTCACACCCCTCCCATCTCCCACTCCCTCTCCCATTCCATTCACATCAAGATTCATTTTCAATTATCTTTATATACCGAAGATCAATTCAGTATATATTAAGTAAAGATTTCATCAGTTTGCACCCCCACAGAAACACAAAGTGTAAAATACTGTTTTAGTACTAGTTATAGCATTACTTCACACTGAACAACACACTAAAGACAGATCCCACATGAGAAGTAAGTACACAGTGACTCCTGTTGTTGACTTAACAATTTGACACTCTTGTTTATGGTGTCAGTAAATTCTCTTGACCACAATTTCATCAAATGTGAAATATGGATAATAAAGTAACTATTTCATATATTGGTTGTGTGGGCAAATCAGTTGACATTATTTGCACTGATTTGTTCTTGTCACATAAGAAGTATTCACTTGTTAGTGGCTCTTCTTGGTCACGTGTCATGATTTACAGCTAGTTTATTTCATTTCTATGATCTCAGTTGTTCACAAACATCCTCAGTTAATCCTGCGAGCTAGAATCACCAGAGATTGTTAGCTATAACAGAGCTATACGCTATACTTAAATAAATAAAGAGTGTGCTTTAAAGGTGAATTTTGTAGGTTCCTAAGGTCAGAACTGGAAACCAGTCTAGTGACTTCTAGAACAACCTTTTCTCATTGCCTACTTTTGTCTAAGGAACTTCTTACATGCTTAAGAAGTATTTATTTATTTTGAAAGTCAGAGTTACAGAGAGAGAGAGAGAGACAGAGAGAGACAGAGAGAGAGAGAGAAAGATCTTCCATCTGCTGTTTCACTCTCCAGATGGCCACAATGACCAGCACTGGGCCAAGTTAAATCCAGGAAAGAGGAGCATCATCCAGGTCTCTATGTGGTTGGCAGGGCCCAAAAAACTTGGGCCATCAACACTGTTTTTTTTTTTTTTTTCCCAAGCCATTATCAAGCAGTTGGATTGAAGTAGAGCAGCCAGGACTTGAACAGGAACCCACTTGGGATGTGTGCATCACAAGTGGCAGCTTTAAACACTACACCGCAATGCCAATTGCTCTTACAGTCAAAAGATTGTAGGAAACCCAGATTTTGGACAGTAGTCTGGTAATAGAAACTCATAAATACCAGAACCATGCAAAGAAGGGAATGTCTGAATTGATGAATAAATTAAAAAAAAAACCTTTTTCTGTATGTAGCCTATATCTAAAAGAGTTTATTAGGTGCTTACATTTGGAATATTTTAAAACCTAAGATACATAAAACCATGGTTCATTAGTTTTCAGAGTGATGACATCATCATGAGTCTTTGTGAAAATACACTGCATGTTCCTGAGAAAATAAGGGTGAAAAAGGCAAGTGACATTTTATTAGTATGGTGTAGAATACAAAAACATACAAAAAGGAAACTGACATTTTATGATTTGATTATTGATTGTTAATATTCCTTTGGAACACTGGTCTTTCGGCTTTTTACTTGTTGAACACTGTGGCTAGTGATGCAATAAGCCTGTGATTGTAAAGTAAATTGCAATTGTATTATTGTGAAAACTAAAGGACAGAAAGTGCCTTGAGAACACACACACACACACACACACACACACACATATATATATATATATTATTCTTGCCTTGTCTTTCAGATCTTCTGTCTCAATCTCCCTGCCCTTCAACACTAGCTTTTACACATTCTCTCAGTTAATTCTAAAGTTTCATCACTAATTTCACACTAAACAGTGTTTCAGTCTGTCTCTTCCAGATCTGTTGGTACCTTTTTGGCAGGGGTATCCTCCTTCGAAGTGAGATAGGAGAGAACAGGTAGTAGAATGTAAAATCTTTCTGTCTATATAAAACTCTCAGCTTGATTCTTGCACAGCTAAACCTGGGACAAGATGCAGCAGCTCAGGTCTCTCCCGGAGGCAGAGCCAGAGAACCCTGAGCCATAGCTACAGAGGTGGCCCAGGCCAAAAAGGAAGGTTAAGTTGTTGCTTTGAATGTGACCCAGTGATTGGAGGCCACAGGGCAGAATAAAATTGAAATGAGGCAGTCTGAGCCAGTTGAGACCCATCCATATGCTTCATGAATAATCAACAATGTGGAGAAACAGTGGCTGGTTATTTAATGCAGTTTATAGAATGTAATTTCCTTTGTTTTTAGAACATCATGAATGTAGATGAAATGCCCTTTCATTTCACATTTAAGCTGTAAAATGTCACCACTATTTCCAGTTTAGTAGATGCTGTGTTTCTTTAAAACTTTTGATTTCACAAATACCATGCTATGTTGTTGCATAAGGTCAGAATTATTTTCTTGTTGTTTATATGCAGCTTTACCAACTAAATCAATTTTTGGTCTTTAGGAGAACAGAGAAACTGCTAATAGGTTAGACTTTGCTATACATAGTAATTCTTCATAACACATCTTTATACTGAGAAATGTGATTTTATGACAACATCTCCCTATCACATGCTCTCATGCACAAGATAGCATCTTTCCCTAAAATTCTGTGTTATCAATATTTGCTTATTGAATCCTTGTTAGACACAGATCACTGAACTAGTTTCTGAGTATAAAAGTTACCATTAAAAGTAGCTTTCTGTAAATATGAGAAAAAAACATACGCAATCACGCACACATTAGGAAATGCACGGTAGCTGTAGCAATACAAAGTAAAGCTAAATGGCAACCAATACAAATAAAAGATAAAGGAGGGTAGAAGGAGGATCTGTGATGGACATGTGTCTTTCGCCGCCTCAGTTTTCTTTTGGTGTCTACCCCTTACCCCTCTGCCCATGGAACAGGGTAAGTGAAAGATGCTGTCCCAGGTCCAGTAGTGTGTACAATACTCCTGCCTAGTTCATTAACCTATTCTTCCTCCCAGTCACACTGCCTTACACTGGACCCATAAAAATTTTCTTCCTGATGTACTATAACAATAAGAAAGTACAATTTCTGTTTGAGCTATGGGCTAATAGGAGGAAATCATGGAACTCCTCATGGTCCTCTTTGCCAGTCAATTAGAAGAGTTTCTGTTAATAAAGCCAATACCAAAGAAAGCAGGATTGAGAAAGAGTGAGATATTCGTGGATCCTGTTCTACTTGGAATCTCTTCCTTCTTTGGTCATTTCCAGGGATGTAAGCTGATAAATCCTTTTTTATTCTTAATCGAGTTTTAATTGGGTTCATGGCACAAGCCACTAGGAAAAGGGTTCTGAATAACAGAAGAGCAATAGTTAACTGAGGAATGAAATCGACCACGAAGGCTTCTAGGAATGATTTGAACAGAACTGAGTGCTATTTAGGATGATTAAAATGCAAAATGAGCTTAGTAAAAATTGCGTGAGCAAAATAAGTTTAGTAAAATTACTTGAGCAAAGAACAATGCATGACTCTAGCAATTCTCAAAAGCAAAAGGGGTTCACAGAGCACAGCTCTGTAATGTGGACAGACAGCAGTTGTGGATGGAAAACAGAAGTGTAATTCAGAAACCTCTGATTGGTTATATATAGCTGGGCATTTGCACTTTTTCTTTTTTTCTTTTTTTTTTTTTTTTTTAAGTTGGCCACCTTGTATTGACTATCTCAGCTATGTGATTGTCTGGAATTCAGTTGTTTGCTACAAAATATTCTTGTAAGTTAGATTTTATACTAATTTATGTCTATGTTGACTTTCATTTTTTAAAAACCTCTCTTCTATTGTAATTCTGAGCAGGAGGGAAGATAATGGCTTGTGGCCCCTCTACTTGAATTGTCTGGAAATTTTCACTTCACTTTAATTTCTGCTATTTTTATATACTCTGTTAACATTTCTGGACATCATATTCCACAGTCTCTTTGGAATATAAAAATGGAATTCTGTCTTTTAAAACCAAATGAATGCAACTGGAAACCATTAAGCTTAGTGAAATAAGCCAGTCTCAAAAAGACAAATAGCATGTATTTCCTCTATATATGGCAGTTAATATAGAATACCAAAAAGTGCATAAGAATGAAACAGATATCTTTTCACATGATTGTTGGTTTTAGCCCTTGTTTATACTACTATGGTCCTGTGGTCTTCCTATTTTTTTTACTTGTTGACTATTATGATTAGAAGCAAATTATGCTGGTGATTATAGAGTGGATTAAAACTATGTTTATGTAAAACTTAATGAAAAAGAAATGGAAGGAGAGAGGTTAGTGGGGGGAGGAAAGTAGAGGGAGGAGAGTATGGTTATCTTCTTAGAACAGTACCTATTAAATACATGAAATATTTTCCCTTTATATTAATAAAAATAAATAATTAAAATATTTTTTGAAATCTTACAATTTTAATGATTTTTAAAAAGATTTACTTCATTTATTCGTAAGGCAGAGTTACAGAGAGAGAGGGAGAGACAGAAAATTAGGTCTTTCATCTTTTGGCTCACTTCCCAAATGGCCACAAAGGCAGGGGCTAGGCCAAGTTGAAGCCAGGAGCTGGGAGCTTCTTCCGGGTCAACCATGTGGGTGCAAAAAATAAGCACTTGTATCATCCTCAGCCTCTTTCCCAGGCACATTAGCAGTGCGCTGGATTGGGGGTGGAGCAGCTGTGACTGGAACTGGCACTCATGTGGGATGCCAGCCTTGCAGGCAGTGGCTTACCTAGCAATGCCACAACATTGGCACCCAATGATATTTTTAAAATGTAAATTCATGGTGTTTTGTGTTGTCATTAAACAAATTCATTTTGTTTCTTAAATTCACCATTTATGTTCCTCAGAGTCCTTGCATTTCCCGAATTTTTCCTCAGAATTGCAAGTAAGTCAGAAATGATTTTTAGATCCCGATGCTTTGCTAACAGTTTTTAGTAATACCCCTGCCTTGCTTTATAGTCAGAAGGAAGGGTGCAGCAGTCATTTCCAACTCAATTTAGAATGAGACCTTTAGTTTAAGAATTTCATTAAAATCAGTGACCTGCAAATATACACAGGTATCCTCATAAACTTACCAGTTCTTTTCCTTGGGAAACACTCAAACAGAGGGCTGTGGCATATAATAACTTTAAGTTCTAGTAGGTTGAAATGGGAAAAATTCAGTAACAACAGGTTCCATTAGCATTTTGCAGTCTTCCAGGTGCTTCTACTCAGCTATGGGTAGAGACAAACTGTACATAGTGAAATGGTGATCAAAGATGGGTTCCTACTACAGAAATGCTCCATTGTCAATCAGCTAGCAATGGCAGGCCAGTTTCCATAAACAGCTATTGAGTTCACCCAGTGGCTGGCCTTGGGTGAGGAATGTCACTTTTGTTCAATCATGTTGTTCCATACATTTTCCCCAAATTCCTTTTTAAATTTAGTTTGTCCCTCATAATAAAATAATAAAGCAAAACAAAAATCCTCAAACCAATTTCACTAGTTTAAATGTTTGTAGTTGTATAGGTTAGTTTTAGTTGTTAATTAAGATATTTCATACATAGTACACAGTAAAATGGTGATCAAAGATTGGTTCCTACTCCAGCAATGCTCATTTCTTTGGGTGTGATTCCCAAAGGGAGAGAATTTCTAATACATACTTGATGACTAAGGTAGGCTCAGAGTCAATGATGGCTAACACGTCTCAGTAACAGTGTAGCCTTCACTTAATGCTATAGATGTGATTAATTTAAGCCTCATTTTTATTTTTTAAAGTTTTTTAAATGCTTTTGACAATTACATAGATTCTAGTTGGCCATCCATGCCGCTGGAATTTTATAATCAGGGACTGGTGACATAAAATGTACAGATTCAGCATTTGAAAATTCACCAGCTTGCTGAAATTTATTTGTAATCCCACATAAACACTCCCAGAGCTTTCATTCATGGACTTGCCCAATGTAGTAGAAAGTTAGAGTTGTCTAACTCATACATTTCCAACTACAGTAACACAAGGCCTCTTTCCTGGCTGCTTCTTTCAGTTCTCATACTGAAAATCATTGTGCCCTTTTTAAAGAATACTTAGTGGCATGTTTTCTGCAAACTTGTGGGGGTTTTTTGCTGTTGTTTTTGGTTTTTCTGTTTAAAATATTCCCCCTAGTTGACTTTCTTCCTGATGGGAACCCAAAATGACTACACTGTTACTGAGACGTGTTAGCCATCATTGACTCTGAGCCCACCTTAGTCATCAGCTATGTATTAGAAAGTCTCTCCCTTTGGGAAACGCACCCAAAGAAATCATGGAGCATTTCTAGAGTAGGAATCCATCTTTGATCACCATTTCACTATGTACAGTTTGTCACTTCCCATGGCAATGTCCATTCGCCATCATTGATTGCACTGTTTTCACCTGGAAAGCAAAAGTCTCTTTTTTTGACTTTTCATCCATATTATTCCGTGGAAACTTCGAGTCCTGTTTGGAACTTGCTAAGTCCTTGTGTTGGGATAAGCACTGATCCACACATCTAAGTTTGTTCTCATCTTCCCTCTCATGCATCACACCGAGAATGTGTTCCAACACTTGCTGTGGGAACTAGGAAAAGGCCTGAAGGTACCCCATCTAAATCAGTCTGGAGTGGTTGTTATTACTGCGTTGTCCTGGGTAGGGCTAGCAGCTAAGTGAAGAGACGAAGTTCCTAGATCATCTTTCTGTGAATTATTCCGTTGACTTGTATCTTCTTGTCATTCTTATCTCTTTCCAGGGAAAATTTCTTCTGATTTGTTTAACGTATCTCATGCTTGTAGAGGTGGTCAGCAGTGGCAGAATAGGGTGTAGAACAAGAGTAGTGGAAAATGGTCCACTTTTCCCTTTGTTTCTAAATATGGAGTAGCTGTAATAGCTTACTTTTCCTGCCCAAAGTTTGCAGCATACTATGGGCCTAATATCCCTTATTTTCTCTTCATATTGAATTTGGAAATGTGCTGAGGTTCAGCTTTTGGTTCCTTCTTCCATAGTCAGTGGAAACTATGATAGCTATGTGGCCTCTGCCCTGAAGACTGGGAGTGAGGCTTTTGGTGTCACTGTCATGGGTGACTGGATTAAAGGACAGTTCTCTCTGTTGGTCAGCAACTTCTGTACCTACCAAGTGTGACTGAAAGAAGACATGGGGTTGAATGAAATTAGCCTATCCTAGCTAGAAGGAGACAACATCAGTGAGTTGGTTCTTGGGGCAGATGCTTTGGAAAGAAGATATATAATTTTTGATGCAAGAGGAATAAATTTATTTAACAATGTATTTAACAATACATGAATGTATTTAACAATACATTAATGGTTTTTTTTTCTTGAATTTTAGAAAAAGAAAACTTTTTTTTTTTGACAGGCAGAGTGGACAGTGACAGAGAGAGACAGAAAGAAAGGTCTTCCTTTGCCGTTGGTTCACCCTTCAATGGCCACCGAGGCCAGCATACTGTGGCCGGCGCACCGCGCTGATCCAAAGGCAGGAGCCAGGTGCTTCTCCTGGTCTCCCATGGGGTGCAGGGCCCAAGGACTGGGGCCATCCTCCACTGCACTCCCTGGCCACAGCAGAGAGCTGGCCTGGAAGAGGGGCAACTGGGACAGAATCCGGCGCCCGGACCGGGACTAGAACCCGGAGTACTGGCACCGCAGGCGGAGGATTAGCCTAGTGAGCCGCGGCGCCGGCCAGAAAAACAAAACTTTTAATGTCATATTTTCTAACCCAAGTTAATGTGCTATCTCAGAAAATGAATTAAAATATTCATTAAAAATGTTCCCCATGTTTAGATCTGAAGTGATGTGTAATATCCCTAACTGAAAGAAGGGTGACAGGTGCCTGATGGAAAGAATAACACATATCACATAATTTTTGTTCAAGTATGAGTTGAAGTGTAGTGCTCTTGATCATCAGGTCAATGTGAATGAATTTAATAGCAACATATATATATATACACACACACACACACACACACATATACATAATATATATATTACATATATAGTATATATAGCAATATATATGTTGCTATTAAATAGAAATGTACATAAAACACAGTTATGCACAATGTTGAGAATGTCAGAACCAGAGTCCTTTGGCAACATAACTGTACATCCTGTTTGACAGCAATAGTTCAATATTTCCTAAATCAGTGTCCAAACAAATGTTCTAAAATTATGTAACTACTGTGAAAAATGAAAATATATCCTATTTAGATGTTAACTCTATGTATTTTTGCTCTAACTTGGATATAAACTATTGTGTAGATCTATCATTTCAAATCAAAGTTGTATCAATACATTGTCCACTTGAAAAGCTATTTTTATTGTCATACTAATATTCAAGATAGGTAGGTTAATTCAAGATAGGTACATTTTATTTTCATTTACTTTGTTTACTTTCTTGAACCACAATAGATGAAGAAAGTATCTGAATTTTTCTGTTATAGTGGAGCTGTGTTTTGTTTTTATTTATAGCATAAATATGCCTAATCTTAAAATTCACATTATTGATTTATCTTAAGACTTTACTTTGTTGGGGTGGGCATTTGTCTTAGTAGATAAGACATCACTTGGTATGCCTGCATCTCATACCAGAGTACCTGAGTTTGAGTCCTGGCACAAGTTCTGATTCCAGCTTCCCACTTAAGCACACCCTGGGAGACAGCAAGTGATGGCTCGACTAGTTGGGCACCTGCCACCCACACAGGAGACCCAAACTGGTGACTTGATTACTGGCTTTGGCCAGGCCAATCCCCACCTATAATGGGCATTTAGACAGAGGGACATAATCAGTAGAAGACTTTTTTTTCAGCCTCTCTGCCTTGCTTTTTATCTTTCTGTCTCTCTGTGCTTCAAATAAATTAAAAAATAATAACTTTATTTCACCTGTTTTCTTGACAACTGCAGTTACAGAAATAGCTGCACTTTGACCCATCAAATAATGGGCTGTGCATCTGCTTCAAAGAGAAATCCTGAGTTATTGGCCTGGTAAAACTCACTGAACATTTATAATGCTTTTTTTCATTTTCTTAAAAAATTCCAAAAATATTTGTTTTAAGCTCTCTAGAATAAAATATTGTTTACCAATTTCAAAATATAATATTAGTAATTGACTTTAATCCTGCACAAAACTGAGTGCATTTCAGTATAATAATTCATCTACAATAATCCAGTGATACAAGGGCTTAAAAGAAAACAAACTAGACTGAACTTATTAAATTATTATGCCACATTTTGATTTTTTCTTAATAATATTTATAGTTTCAGCAAAATAAAAATAAGTTAGGCATTTGGTTTTTAAATATTTATTATGTATTTGAATATATTCAAATCATATCTCGAATACCTTTTTTTCCCCATTACCTAACAGGCAATATTTGATTAAATGGCTCTTCCAAACATTTTTATCTACAATTAAGATAAATTTAGGGACCGGCATTGTGGTGTAGCGGGTAAGGCCATCGCCTGCAGTGCCAGGATTCTATATGGATGCCAGTTCAAATCCCGGCTGTTCTCTGCTGTGACCTGGGAAAGCAGCAGAATACCCAAGTCCTCGGGCCCCTGCACCCACGTGGGAGATCCAGAGGAAACTCTGGCTCCTGGCTTCGGATTGGGGCAGCTCCAGCCAATGTGGCCATCTGGGGATTGACCCAGCAATGGGAGACCTCTCTCTCTCTCTGCCTCTCCTCTCTCTGTGTAACTCTGATTTTCAAATAAAATAAAATAAATAAATCTTTAAAAAAGATAAAAATTATTCTGTCTTGCCTTAAATATTCTATTTAGGTTGTAAAAGTGGTTCTTCTATTAAAAAAATCTTACCAGTTATTGAAGCAGAACAATTAATTTATTTCCAGGAGCCTCTTTTTTGGAGGTTGTCACCTTTGAAATGCACACATTATTTAAAGAACATACCAACCATTTACAATGGAAGTTTGAATACGTCAGACATTACTGAAATTTATTTCATAATGTGTTCATGGATTACTTTCATTGTTTTAGTATTTTATTAAAATGAATCAGTAGGGAGATGATGGATTGAATAGATGGACAGAAAAAGAAAGAGAGAAAGAGAATGTACACTTGTGTACATGTAATGTGCATATTTAACAATTAGTGGTTGACATAAATAAAACATCTGAATTATTTACTTTTACTCCTACTACCTGACTACAATTACACAGAAATTATATTAAAAATATCTAATCCTTGGATTTCTGTTTTGTCTTATTTACCTTGAAGCATTGTTTATCTGTGTTCTTTAAATTGCCTCTTCAAGTTGCCTTACACATCAAAGACCAAGCATATGTATGAATTCCATAAGTTTAAATTAAACAAAGTTGGGACTATAAAGGTGAATAAAATGTAGAAAAATGAAATTTGACTAATCGCACCAAAGTTGTTAATTGCTAGTTTTATTTTAATTTTGATGTTGAGGTATGTAACAACTTATCTAATTTTAACAGCTCTTTACCAACAAAGAAAGACAAAGATAGAGGAGGGAGAGACAGAAAGACTTGTTATTAGAAGTCAGTTCAGATGATAAATGATGGAGAACAAGAATTTGCAATATCTGCAGTTGTCAACCTGGAGGGCCGAGAGAGCCAAAGCATAGTTGCTGTGCAAGCTAATAGGCTTGAGAGCACGGAAAGCCATCGGTTGGAGTTCAGTCTGAATCTGAATCTAAAGTCCAGAAAAGATTCTTTCAGAAAAATTTCCTGGCACACAGACACAGAGACAGAAACCTCTCATACATGACCTTTTAATTTCATTCTGACCTTCATTGAATTGGATGAGACCCAACCATACTCAGGCAGCAATCTACTTTACTCAGTTCAGCAATTCAGTTGTTAATCTCTTTGAGAAATATCCCCATGGAGATATAGAAATAATGTTTATTCAGCTATCTGGGTATCCAATGGCTCAGTCAAACTGACAGATGGTATTAGGCATAATAGAAGGGCACACTTTTATCTGTGTCCCTGTCTCTGAAATAGAGAAACATCAAAGCATAAAAGAATAATGGTGGCAATTCAGGGTGGCAGACTCCTTGGGTTTGTATCTCAACTTTTCTGCTTGCGTGTAGATGAACACAGGCAATTTCATTACTCATTGAAAATATAAGCGTTTCTATCTCTATATCACAGAAATATATACATCAGAGATGACTGTAGTGCTGTCATGGTGCTATTATGAATTTAAGTGAGATAAGACCTGGAAAATTTCTGATAATAATATTTATGTAAAAAGCATGTTATATAAATTATAGAATTTTCAATTCTTTAAAGGTTTTGCTGAAAGATATATAGTAAATGAGATTATTGAGTTGATGTCATTCTATTAAAGAATGGGAAAATGGGACTTTTCATTGCTCTTCATTAACCATCAAATTTCCCTACACTTATCTAAACCACCATGAATCAATATTTGACCTATTTAATTTGCACTGGGATTTGTATAAATTATATATAGTAGGTATACTTTTAAACAGACTGCTATAATTTTACATAAATTTTACTAATTAGATAGTTTAATTTACAGTATAACACAGCTAATGGCATTTTAAGATAAAACTGCTACATCACTTTAAACATTTCCAATGACATCAAGACAAATGATGATTAAACAATCATTATTATCTACATGTAAAAAGATATTAAGAGTTTTGTCTAATATTAACAGTTTTGTCTAATAATCAGAAATCTGATATTTTTCTTTTCTCTGCTCACATCAATTTCACTGACCTCTTCAAATGTAATTTTTATCATAATGTGATATATTTCATGATATAAATACTTCACTGGTATAATTTTTTCTGTGGTAATAAACATATCCACTCTGCCTGTCAAAAAAAAAAGAAAATCATTCAGTTTTCAAATGTATTTTTTATCCTGATATTAAGATATTTCATTTTTCTCAAAATGAACACACACATATATATATGTACAAACACACATGCATATTTATACATATATATATATACACACACTTGATTAGTCTCTCTAGTGATGCCTTTGGTAGATGAAATTTTTTGATAATCATACTTATAAATTTATTGATAATAGGTATTTAATTCTGAAAAGTTGATATAAGTTTATTTAAACATGGTAGAAAATTAGAATCTGAAATTTCACCAAAGGCTTCTGGGAACTATTTAACATAAATGATGGTTTCTACAAATTGGTAATTAATTCCCTTAAAATACATGATTACATACTTTTGAATGGTTCATATACTTAAGTGGGAAGCTAAAATCTGGGTGACAAATTGCTAATCTGAAGAATGGCAGAGTACTAGGTATGCCAACAGGTTCACAAGAGATCCTTAGACTGTCCTTTCCAGTTTTCCTTTCCTGGGCTCCATTCTAAGTAGATGTCTTAGAAGCTCACTAAGGAAACTTGAAAAATTTACAGTAGTAGACTTTTCACATAACAGCTTATATATTATTTTTTGAAAACTCTAATCTAAAATTTGTTAGAGCTGTTCTTTTCTAGCCTCGATATTCACTTGGGGCATAGTCTCTTTTGTGTACAGAACAGATCGTTATTTTAATGTCTTACATAATTTAAAGCTTGATGAATTGATTTCATTAGCACATTAAATCTGCATAGCACTTACATTGCCCATTCCTCTTAACACAAACTAAAGCGAAAAAAAATCTTCTGTTGTTGTTTGAGATTTCATTTGAGTAGATTAGGCTCTGACTGATTGCCTGCTCTTCATTACCTCATCACAAGTTGCATTGATTAACATTAAAGTAGCTACACTTACATCTTTTCAACATCATATTTAAAGCTTATTTCAAACTTTTATTCACTCTAGAAATTGTGCATTATGCATACTTGGAAATAGTTTCCAAAAATTCTTTCAGTCTATAATGTATTCACAGGCTCTTGATTTTCACCTTGCCCAGCCTAATGCCTTTCATCTTAGGCAATTTTTAAATAACAGTTGTAATCTTTTCCAGCAAGTAATAGTTCTATAAAGCAGACAGAAAGAAAGATATGTGATCCATATCTTCAAAATAAAAAAAGATAAATTTCCTGTCTCCTGACATACCAGAGACATGCTCCATTCAAATGGGTATCCATAAAAAGGGGCAGGTAGTAATTGAATTAGTATTGGTTTAAGTCCGCCTCTAAGCATAAAACCCAAGATCTGCTTTATTGAATTGAGGGACTACATTCTGATACTTTGCATATACAAGTACATTTCATTTTAAATATCTGAAATGCATAAATCTAAAGGGGCTATGAATTTATTATTGATATTTGAAATAAATGAAAAGCTTTAAGTAATTATTATGTATTTATCTTAAAATTGTAACATCACAAAAATTCAGGTAATCATATCATTATTAATCATGCTTATCAGTGGTACTCAGTAAATTAATTTTCAATGTTCACATGCATTATGGAATACACCACTAATAATAAGTAGGATTTTTTATGTACTGTAATCTGGACTGAGAACAATACCATATTAGAACAGATACTCACTATAACTCCATGAGGTATGTGTATTTATTGATATTTGACAAAAGAGTAAACTTAAGCTTAGGACACACAGATAAATGTAGGATTGATATCCCTTGACCTCTATACCTCTAAAATGTACTCAAACGTTAGCATGGGAGTGGGGGTGGGAGGGAAGTATTATGCTCTTGAATCTGTATATATAAAATACATGTAATTTCTCACCCTATATAAATTTAGAAAACTGGAAAAAAAGACCTCTGGTTTTTTTTTTGACATTTTCTTTTAAGCCTCCCTGGTATTCAAAAGGAAGGTAAATGGAAAGGCAGATATTAAAATGGCTGAAGTTTGAGGGTAGCTAAGAATATTTCTGGAAAATAAAATGAGAAAATGTTTACATTGATGCCAAAAGATTTTGAAATTCCTACTATAAGAGATTTTCAACAATTTCAAGAAACACTAATATGAAAAACTGTATAGAAATGCTCATACATATATAATTTTCTTTCTCACTATGTTTCTTCTTCAGGTACTAACTTGGTTTCTGGAAGCAACATATAAGAGTTCTGAGAATAAGTCTCTTACCACGAATTGAGTGTTGTGGTGATCCAAGGTGATGTTAAATCTTTAAAAGTTTAGACCAGTCCTGATGGAAGGAAAAACTAAAGTTCATTATCTTTTAAAACAAAAGTTTTAGCAGGGAGTATATCATTCTTTCTATTTTTTGAGAATCCCCTTCCCTCAAAGATTGGTTCAACACTGGCAGCTCCTTTAAATATTGTATGTGTGTGTGTGTGTGTGTAAACCTTAGTGATGCATCCTCATGGTTTGCTGAAGATGTGAGGCATTTGCTTTCATATTCAAAATGTCACAGTTTTATCTGATTGGGATGGTACTGCTGGCCTAGTAATAAAATCATGGTGTGTACAAGGTTGAGGTTTTATACATTAGTGAAAGGAAATGAGTCAAAGGGAATAATATTTTTTGTTTCATTTTTAGTGAGACTTTTAACACAAGCACGATGTCCAATTAAGGCCAAGATTACCCTAGACTTACATTGTAGAAATTGGCTACCACAGTAAATAATCATAAATCAGAACCATTATCTCACTGAAATATGTATCTGTATTTAGTTATTGAACCAGAGTAGGCAATTACATGATCAGTTTAGCTGAATATCATCTAAGGCAAACCCCTGTTGTCATCTTTTTTTTTTTTTTAAAGTAGTTATTTGAGAAATGCAGAGTTAGAGAGAGGGAGAAACAGCAAGATTTTCCAAATGCTGGTACACTCCCCACCCAAATTTCTGCAACAGATGGGGCTGGACCAAATGCCAGGAGCATTATCAGGGTCTTCCACATGGGTGGCAGGGCCCAAGTACTTGGTCCATTTTCTGCTGCTCCCTCAGGCACATTAGCAGGGAGCTGTGTCAGAAACGGAGTAACTGGAACTTGAATGGGAGCTCATAGGAGATGCTGGCCTTGCAGGCAGCATCTTAACTCACTGTGCCACAACATGGGCTTGAAACCTATGTGTTCTTAAGATGTAATCCAAGACAGATATTCATGTAGACAAGACCCTTGCACACGACTATTTCAGTTAACTTTAATTCTTTAAAGTGAAATTTTCTGTACAATATTATTTGTATATAGTATTGAGAAAAGGGTGTCTATTGAAAAGATATCTAATATTTTTCCCAAAGCACCTTGCCCTTTGTTCATTGTCCAATATCATAGATGAATAGATAACAAAATGTTAATAACTGTTTCACTGTGAGTTTCTGGTTCCAAAGATTATGTTATCTTAAAATTTAATCAAGAAACAGACCCACAGTAGGGATGTCCAGGATCACACATCATTCATATATAATTAATGACCCGATACTTAGTAGGACTCTGTGATTAAATTTTGGATGAATCATTAGCCCAGTTGCTTTATTGGAAACTGATTATTACCATTCATCAAATGAGAATTTAACAGTAGGGAAATATAAATTATATTGAAAACTCTCCCCATTGTCATAGATGGATTTGAGTTATGTTTTCACTTTATCTTTAATGACTTAGTTCAAAGATATTTAAAAAATTTTTATTAAAAGTTTGTATTGATGGATTCCATAATACACTCATGTTTAACTTCAGAATCCATTCTACTCAGTGGAACTATAATTTATAGTCTAATTTATTCATCTATAATAGAAAAATATAGGTGATTGATAATGCTATTATTCAGATATTCTATCTGTATAATCATAAATTACAACATATAACAAAGAGTATTTGCATCTTTCTGATTCCTATGCTCAGTAGTTTCACTGTCATACTATGCAAAATGCACATCATTCATTCATCTTACCTTGTGAAATTCAACCATTCTTTCATCATAACTTCTGATAGTTTCAAGATACTGAATAGGAAAAAGAGAGTTCTACATCCTCTTTAGCTTTCAGAATGCTCATTAATGCAGCATGCCAATACATCCTCCAAAATCCTTTTATGTACATGCAAATATCTTTCTTAAACTCCCTTGAAATTAAAGGGTCTTTCATGCACAGATGTGGTAGATGGCGCAGTGGAGGAGTTAAAAATTAGAGTGATTATTAGTTTTGGCCCAAATTCTCATGCTATATTTCTAGGAGAAATCTGAGCCAACACTATACTTCTCACAGGGAGCAAGTTCAAGCAAAGCAAGTAATTGATCACATACATGGTCAATCACTAAACCTACATCTTGACAGAATAACGAGTTACATTCCACATTTCAAAACTGGCATTACACACCAGAATTAGTTCTAAATTTATTCCAGAAATCTTGAACTCAATAATTTAAGAAATGTTACTCAGTAATTGGAACTAAAGATTTAATATGCTGTCTTAGTTTTATTATTCAGGGCAAATTATTTACATCATTTGATTCCAATTACATAGGCTCTCTCCATAGAGCAGGTAGCTTTTCAGTTTCTGCCTATGGGAAAAAAGGGTAAACTAAGATAAATTTAGACTGGAAAGTGTATGTTGAATCACACTAGATAATAAAAAGAAATAATATTTGTTTAATATTGTTTTAGCTATTAGTGGTATCTTATGTTTCTATAGGAGATTTAGAACTGAGAAGAATGTCTTTCTTATTTATAATGGATTTGAATTGAATATATAAATTGTAGGTGTATGAACATTTTGATTATGATAATTCTTCCAATGTAGGAACATAGAAGATTTTTCCATTTTTATGTGTTCTTTTTCTTTCCTTAATGTTTTGTAATTTTTATTTTTATTTATTTATTTTTTTGACAGGCAGAGTTAGTGAGAGAGAGAGACAGAGAGAAAGGTCTTCCTTTTCCAGTTGGTTCACCCTCCAAGTGGCCTCTATGGCCGGCGTGTTGCAGCCTGCATGCCACACGGATCCAAAGCCAGGAGCCAGGCGCCTCCTCCTGGTCTGCCATGCGGGTGCAGGGCCCAAGGACCTGGGCCATCCTCCACTGCACTCCCAGGCCACTGCAGAGAGCTGAACTGGAAGAGGAACAACCGGGACAAAATCTGGTGCCCCAACTGGGACTAGAACCCGGGGTGCAGGCACTGCAGGCAGAGGATTAGACTAGTGAGCCGCGGTGCCGGCCTATTATTTTACTTGAAAGTTAAATATTTATTTGGTGAAAAAATATTTTTCATTCACATTACTGGGTCCAGCAGAGTGAAATTAAATGAGAGTTTTCTTTCTTTTTTAATTTTTTTTAGGAATATGGTGTTTTTCCCCCCATTTCCACCCTCGCATTCCACTCCATCCCACTTCCTACTCCCTCTCCCATTCCATTTTTCATTAATATTTGTTTTAAATTGACTTTATATACAGAAGACCAATTCTATACTAAGTAGAGATTTCAATTATCTGGACCCACATAGACACAAAGTATAAAGCACAGTTTGAAAACAAGTTTTGCCGTTAATTCTCATAATACACCTTATTAAGGACAGAGGTCCAACATGGGGACTAAGTGCACAGTGACTCCTGCTGTTGATTTAAAAATTAACATTCTTATTTTTGATGTCAGTATTTAGACAGGGCAATATGCAAAGTGGAAGTTCTCTCCTCCCTTCAGATAAAAGTACATCCTTCTCTGATAGCCCCTTCTTTCCACTGGGGTCTCACTAACAGAGATCTTTCATGTAGGTTATTTTTTGCCACAGTGTCTTGGCTTTCCATGCCTGAAATGTTCTCATGGGCTTTTCAGCCAGATCCTAATGCCTTTGCAGTTAATTGTGAGGTCACAGTGCTGTTTATGGTGTTTGTCATTCTATGAGTCTGCTGTGTGGACTGCTTCCCATGTTGGAACTTTCTCTCCTTTTTAACTCTATTTTTATTTTCAGACACTTGGTCTTATTTATGTGATCCCTTTGACACTCCTTTCTATATGATCAACTCCACACTTAATATGATAACTTTAACATGTAAGTTGGAAGTAGTATCTGTCAACTTACTGGAATTTGGAGTCCTATGGCAAATTTTTAGGTTAAACTTAGATGTATGTCTGTGGGAACATATGCCAAACTGTATATCTCTTCACTCTCTTATTACCACTCTTATTTTTATAGGGATAAATTTTCAATTAGATTTAAACACCTAAGAATAATTCTGTGGTAAGTGTTCAATCAATGGAATTAAGTAGAAAAAGAAAATACTAAAAAGAAAAAAAATAGTAAGCTGTTCCTCGACACTCAGCACAAGGGCTGAACAAGTCATTGCTTCTCATAGTGTTAGTTTCACTTCTACAGGTTTCCTTTTAGATGCTCAGTTAGTTGTTGCAGATCAGGGAGAACATATGATATCTTTCCTTTGAAACTGGCTTATTTAACTCAGTATGACGTGTTTCAGATTCCTCATTTTGTTGTAAATTACCTGGTTTAATTTTTTATTGCAGTGTAGTATTCTATAGAGTACATATCCCACAAATTTTTATCCAGTCTTTCATTGACAGGCATTTAGGTTGGTTCCATGTCTAAATCCTTGCTTAAATTTAACCCAAGATATGTAAATTTTTGAGACTACTGTGAATTGAACCGATCTTACAAGTTTTTTCTCATCCATGGCATAATTAGTGCATTTGGATGCTAATGATTTATTTTAAATTTTATTTAAGGTATACAAATTGCATGTATTTTACATATACAGATTCAGGAACAAAATGATACGTCCCACTCTACCCACCTTCCCACCCAAGCTCCCATACTTGTTCCTCCTCCCTCTCCTATTGCTACTCTTATGTTTTACAAAAATCTATTTTCATCTACCCTTATACTCATAAAATTAACCCCACTGTTGGTTGGAATGCAAACTGGTCAAGCCACTATGGAAGTCAGCCTGGAGATTCCTCAGAAACCTGAATATAACCCTGCCATACAACCCAGCCATCCCACTCCTTGGAATTTACCCAAAGGAAATTGGCAAACATAAAAGCTGTCTGCACCTTAATGTTTATTGCAGCTCAATTCACAATAGCTAAGACCTGGAGCCAACCCAAATGCCCATCAACAGTACACTGGATAAAGAAATTATGGGACATGTACTCTATAGAATACTATACAATAGTAAAAAAAAAAAAAAAAAAAACAATGAAATCCGGTCATTTGCAACAAAATGCAGGAATCTGGAAAACATGCTGAATGAAATAAGCTAGTTTCAAAGGGACAAATATCATATGTTCTCCCTGATCGGCAACAACTAACTGAGCAGCTAGAAGGAAACCTTTTGAAGTGAAATGGACACGATGAGAAATAGTGACTTGACCAGCTCTTGTCCTGACTGTTGATGTACAACTTAATACTTTATCCCTTTTAGTATTTTTTTTGTTCTACTTAATACTATTGGTTGAACTCTGTAATTAACACACAATTATTCTTAGGTGTTTAAATTTAACTGAAAAGTAATCCCTGTTAAATATAAGAGTGGGAATAAGAGAGGGAAGAGATGTGCAATTCGGGACATGCTCAAGCTGACTTGCTCCAAATGGTAGAGTAAGAAACACGCCAGGGGATTCCAATTCAATCCCACCAAGGTGGCATGTACCAATGCCATCTCACTAGTCCAAGTTATCAGTTTCAGTTCACAATTGATCATAATGAAAGGATTCAGAGTCAAAGGGATCACATAAACAAGACTAGTATCTGCTAATACTAATATAATTAAATGGGAGAGAATGATCCAACATGGGAAGTAGAATACACAGCAGACTCATAGAATGGCAGATGTCTTAAACACCACTCTGGCCTCAGAATCAGCCCGTAAGGTATTCGGATATGGCTGAAGAGCCGGTGAGAGTATTTTAGGCTTGGAAAGCCAAGACACTCTGGAAAAAAAAAAAAAAAAAAAAAAAAAAAAAAACACCTGAATGAAAGATCTCTGCGAGTGAGATCCCAGTGGAAAGAACGGAGCCATCAAAGAAGGAGGTACCTTTCTCTGAAGGGAGGAGAGAACTTCCACTTTGACTATGACCTTGTCTAAACAAGATTGGAGTCGGCGAACTCAAAAAGCTTCCATAGCGTTGGCAACTCATGACAAGAGTCTAGGGAGATTATTGACACCATAAACAGAGTTTCAATTTGTTAAGTCAACAACAGGAGTCACTGTGCACTTACTCCTCATGTAGGATCTCTGTCCTTAATGTATTGTCCAATGTGAATTAATGCTATAACTAATACTCAAGTGGTATTTTACATTTTATGTTTCTGTGTGGGTGCAAACTGTTGAAATCTTTACTTAGTATATACTAAATTGATCTTCTGTATATAAAGATAATTGAAAATGAATCTTAATGTGAATGGAATGAGAGAGGGAGCAGGAAATAGGAGGGTTGCGGGTGGAAGGGAAGTTATGGGGGAGAAAAAGCCACTGTAATCCAAAAGCTGTACTTTGGAAATATATATTTATTAAATAAAAGTTAAAAAAAAAAAGATTAACCCTATGCTAACTAAAGAGTTCAACAGAAAGAAGTAAAACAATCACTTCTTAATGTGTGTGTTGAATTTATATCATAACTTTGTCAAATTGTCTTATGAGTTCCAAAGCCTCTTAGCAGATTATTCTTGTATCATCTGCAAACAAGATAATTTGACATCCTCCTTTCTGATTTGTATCACTTTGATTTCTTTTTCTTCCAGAGCTATATTTAATAATGATGATGAGCGTGTGAATTCTTGTTTGATTATGGATCTTACTGGAAATGCTTCCAACTTTTCCCCATTCATATGAGGCTGGTTATAGGTTTGTCATATATTGCCTTGATCATGTTGAGGTATGGTCCTTCTACACCCATTTTGATTAAGTTTTTATCATGAAAGTGCATTATATTTCATCAAATTCTTTCTCTGCATCTATTGCGATAATCATATGTTTTTTATTATTCAATATATTATTGTGAAATATCACATTTATACATTTATGTATATTGAAGCATCTCTGCATCCTTAGGATAAATCCCTGTTGGTCTAGGTGGATAATCTTTTTGATATGTTGGATTTGTTAGTGTTTTGATGAGGATTTTTACATCTACATTCATCAGGGATATTGGTCTATAGTTCTCTTTCTTTATTTTATCTTTTTTTCTGAATATAAGATTAAGGTGATATTGGCCTCATGGAAGGAGTTTGGGAAATTTCTTTTTTTGCTAAATATTTTATTCATTTGTTATTTGGTAGTCACAGACAGAGAGGGAGAGACAGAGAAAGGTCTTCCATCTGCTGGCTCATTCCCAAATGACCACAACAGTCGCAACTGAACTGATCTGAAGCCAGGAACTTTTTCCCTGTGTCCCACGCTGATGCAGGTGCCCAAACACTTGGGCCATCTTCCACTGCTTTCCAAGGCCAAAAGCAGAAAGCTGGATCAGAAGAGTAGCAGCTGGGACACAAACTGGTGCCCATATGGGACCTCTTCCATGGGACCAATACCACAGGCAGAGGCTTAGCCCATCAGACCATTGTACCAGCCACTTCTCTCCCTTTCAGTTGTTTTGAACAGTTTAAGAAATGTGATTACTATGATTCATTCTCTTTTTTCTTTAAAGTTTGATGGAATTCAACAGTGAAATCCAGACCTGGCTTTTTCTTCATTGGAGCATCTTTATTCCGGATTCCATCTCTGTCATGATTATTGGTCTATTCAGGTGTTCTGTCTTCATGCCTCAATTTTAGCAAATTATATTTGTCGAGTAATCTATCCATTTCTTCTATATTTTCCAAATTGTTCACCTATAGCTCAGTATAATCATTCCTGATGATTCTTTTTATTTCTTAATACAAGTTGAAACACCTCCTTTTTCAATTTTGATTTTAAAATGAGTTTTCTTTCCTTCCCCAATTTATTTTGGCTAGGTATGACAATATCACATTTGAAGACATACTACATGGCTGTTTTAATGAAAACAACTTGCACAAAAATAGACATGCCAACCAATGAAACAGAATGGAAGCACCAGAAATTAATCCACAGACCTACAGCCAACCAATCTTTGACAAACAAGTTAAAATCACTCCCTGAAGAAAAAAACTATTTCTTCAAAAAATTGTATTGAGAAAATTGGATTTTTGCACTCAGAGGTATGAGACAAAACCCCTGCCTTACACCCTGTCCAAAATCAAGTGATGATGGATTGTAAATCTAAATCTAAGACCTGAAACCATCAAATTAGTGAAGGAAAATTAAGAAGAGGAACTGGAGGACACTAGCATAGGTGAAGATTTCTTGGACATCAGAAGTGCAGGCCAAAATAGATAAATGGGATTACCTCAAGCTAAGAAGTTTCTGCACAGCGAAGGAAGTTCACAACAAAGTGAAGAGGCAACCAACAGAATGGGAGAAAATATTTGCTAACTGCATCTCATGAATTATTAACAAATAAAATACATTAAAAGGTTAAGAAATTCAGCAACAACAAAAGATACAGTTCAGTTAGGAAATGGACAAAGGACATAAATAGGCATTGTTCAAAGGAGGAAATACCAGTGGCCAATAGACACATGAAAAAATGCTCAGGATTCAGAATCATCAGGGGAATACAAATAAAAACACAATGTGATTTCACATCAACCCTGTTTAGAGTATCCCCCAAGAATAAAACAGCAAATGCTGGTGAGGATGTGAGAGAAAAAGTACCCTAATATGCTGTTGGTATAAATGTACACTATTATAAACATTATGGAATACAGTATAGATATTCCTTAGAAACCTAAAAATAGACCAACCATATGACCCAGCCATCCCAATCCCTGGAAGTTATACAAAGGAAATGAAATAAGTATATGAAAGAGTCCCTTGTCCCCCATGTGTATAACAACTCAATTCCCAATAGCTAAGATATTGATCCAACCCAAATGTCCATCAACTGATGACTGGATAAGGATAATATGATATATGTTATATGATGATATACTACTCAGTCATTAAAAAAAAAGAATGAAATCGTGCCTTTTGCAACAAAATGGATAGACTGGAGAACATTATATTTAGTTAAATAAGGCAGATGCAAAAACACAATTATCAGCTGTTTTCTCTGGTTTGTGGTAGCCAGTATATAGCATACCATAAATTGATATATATAAGTGAAATTGACATATTTTGTTTTGATACTGTTTCTAGTCAGTGTCTATAGTCCTGCAGAATAGTGCTCTGTCTACTTTTTACTTATTGAACTTTAATTTATTTACAGGAGGATTAAGCCTGTGATTATGAACTAAATTAAACATGTTATTTCAAAAACTAATAGAAAATAAGAAAGGAAGAAAGAGAGGGAGAGAGGAAACTGGAGGGGGAGGGATATCATTATCTTAGAAATATTTCTATGGGGCATGGTGTTGTGGAGTAGAGAGTAAAGCTGCTGCCTCTGATGCTGGCATCTCACATGGGCACCAATTCAAGTCCTGGCTGCTCAACTTCTGACCCAGCTGCTTGCCAATGGCCTAAGAAATCAAAGAAAATGGCCCAACTGCTTGACCATGTGAGAGCCTGATGAAATTCTGGCTCCTGGCTTTGGACTGGCCTGGCCTGGCATGGGATTTTGTTGCCATCTGGGGAATGAGCCAGCAGATTGAAAATCTATTTCTCTACCTTTCTCTCTTTATTTTTGTAACTCTGGCTGTTAAAATAAATAAATGTTTTTGAGAAGCAGAGTTACTGACAGAGAGAATGAAAAACAGAGAGGTCTTTCATCCACTGGTTCACTTCCCAAATGGACACAGTGACTGGAGCTGGGCCTATCTAAAGCCAGGAGCCAAACACTCCCACCAGTTCTCTCATATAGGTGTAGATGCCCAAGCACTTGAGCAGTCTTCCGCTGCTTTCACAGGCAATTAGTGGAGAGCTGGATTGGAAGTGAAGCAGCCGGGACTAGAACCAGCACCCATATGGGATGCTGGCATCACAGATGGAGGCTTAACCTACTACACCATAGGCCTGGCGCCAAATAAACAAATCTTTAAAAAAAAAAAGAATTGTATGGGTGAACTACATGAAATCTGCTTTCTTTATACTAATAAGAAGAATCTGATTTCCATAAATATTTGATTTTATTAAGAAAAACAAAAACGCTATGGTGTTAATGCTCTTACCAAGACCTAAAAATCAAGTGCATTATACTGCATTGCTGTTTTGAAGTTGTAGGAATCTGCAAATTTAAATGTCTTACAAGGCTGTGGAACAAACACAGTCCTTCATGATTCTTCTTCAACCCTTGAAGGGAGAAGCAGAATTCTCACACAGTGCTCTGAAGAAATTAAAAATGATTTGAAGCAGGAGAGGACAATGGTGTAAAAATAAACAATGTCCTTTCTGCTGTACCAATTTCACTATGAGTGATTTTAAGGAAAAAATTACAAGGAAGAAGTAGTTTCTATGAAATTCCAGATTATATTAGTAAAAGAGAAATGCTACAAGTTTATCATTTTATTTGAATAGATTTAATGATAATTTTCAGAATTGTAAAACAATGTAATCAAATGTACATTATTTAGATTACTGATTATATTATTATTTTCTTGTAAAAAATCGAAATGCAGGTGAATTATTGAACATTTATCAATTGCCTAAAAAATTTTGAGAGTCTTTCTAAAGATGGCTTATTGAACTCTGCAACCATTTTGGTCCACACCTGATTAGGAAGCAAAATTAATTTGAAAAAAAAATGCAATGAAATAAAGGTGGAATAATATAAACTAAATGCTTCTCTTTTTGTTCTAGAAGAGTGTAAAAGTAAAATGGAACTTTATAACATTTATAAAAACAATCTTGTCCAGACGGTTATGAATAGGTAGAAAGCTTCTGCTTCACATGGTACACATTTGCTTTTAGTTTCCGACAGGCCATAATTAAAATATTGCCAGTAGTTTTCTTCATTGGCTTTCATGAATATGGAAAATGTATTAATAAAATTCTTAATATAAGGGATATTGGTCTGTAATTCTCTTTCAATGATGCAGCATTGAAAGAGAATTACAGACCAATATCCCTGATGAACATAGATGCAAAAATACTCAATAAAATTCTTGCCAATAGAATGCAACAACACATCAGAAAGATCATCCACCCAGACCAAGTGGGATTTATCCCTGGTATGCAGGGATGGTTTAATGTGCGCAAGACAATCAATGTGATACACCACATTAACAGACTGCAGAAGAAAAACCATATGATTATCTCAATAGATGCCGAGAAAGCATTTGATAAAATACAACACCCTTTCATGATGAAAACTCTAAGCAAACTGGGTTTGGAAGGAATATTCCTCAATATAATCAAAGGAATCTATGAAAAACCCACAGCCAACATCCTATTGAATGGGGAAAAGTTGGAAGCATTTCCACTGAGATCTGGTACCAGACAGGGATGCCCACTCTCACCACTGCTATTCAATATAGTTCTGAAAGTTCTAGCCAGAGCTATTAGGCAAGAAAAAGAAATTAAAGGGATACAAATTGGGAAGGAAGAACTCATACTATCCCTCTTTGCAGATGATATGATTCTTTATTTAGGGGACCCAAAGAACTCTACTAAGAGACTACTGGAACTCATAGAAGAGTTTGGCAAAGTAGCAGGGTATAAAATCAATGCACAAAAATCAACAGCCTTTGTATACACAGACAATGTCATGGCTGAGGAAGAACTTCTAAGATCAATCCCATTCACAATAGCTACAAAAACAATCAAATACCTTGGAATAAACTTAGCCAAGGACGTTAAAGATCTCTACGATGAAAATTACAAAACCTTAAAGATAGAAATAGAAGAGAATACCAAGAAATGTAAAAATCTTCCATTCTCATGGATTGGAAGAATCAACATCATCAAAATGTCCATTCTCCCAAAAGCAATTTATAGATTCAATGCAGTCAGAGCCAAAATCAACTATTGGATTGCATCAAATTGAGAAGTTTCTGTATTGCAAAAGAAACAGTCAGGAAAGTGAAGAGACAACCGATAGAATGGGAAAATATATTTGCAAACTATGCAACTGATAAAGGGTTAATAACCAGAATCTACAAAGAGATCAAGAAACTCCACAAAAACAAAACCAACAACCCACTTAAGAGATGGGCCAAGGACCTCAATAGACATTTTTCAAAAGAGGAAATCCAAATGGCCAACAGGCACATGAAAAAATGTTCAAGGTCATTAGCAATCAGGGAAATGCAAATCAAAACCACAATGAGGTTTCACCTCACCCCGGTTAGAATGGCTCACATGCAGAAATCTACCAACAACAGATAATGGCGAGGAAGTGGGGAAAAAGGGACACTAACCCACTGTTGGTGGGAATGCAAACTGGTCAAGCCACTATGGAAGTCAGTCTGGAGATTCCTCAGAAACCTGAAGATAACCCTACCGTTCGACCCAGCCATCCCACTCCTTGGAATTTACTCAAAGGAATTTAAATTGGCAAACAAAAAAGTGGTCTGCACCCTAATGTTTATTGCAGCTCAATTCACAATAGCTAAGACCTGGAACCAACCTAAATGCCCATCAACGGTAGACTGGATAAAGAAATTATGGGACATGTACTCTTTAGAATACTATACAGCAGTCAAAAACAACGAAACCCGGTCATTTGCAACAAGATGGAGGAATTTGGAAAACATCATGCTAAATGAATTGAGCCAGTCCTAAAGGGACAAATATCATATGTTCTCCCTGATCGGCGACTACTAACTGAGCACCAAGGGGGAAACTTGTTGAAATGAAATGGACACTATGAGAAACAGTGACTTGATCAGCTCTTGTCCTGACGGTTGATGTACAATGTAATACTTTATCCATTTTAGTATTTTTTTGTTCTAGTACCATTGGTTGAACTCTGTAATTAACACACAATTATTCTTAGGTGTTTAAATTTTAACTGAAAAGTGATCCCTGTTAGGAATTTGGACAACATTATGCTGAGTGTAATAAGCCAATCCCAAAGGGACAAATACCACTAGTTCTCCTTGATAGGTGACAACTAACTGAGCACCAAAAAGGAAACCTGTTAAAGTGAAATGAACACTATGAGAAACGGTGACTTGATCAGCCCTCACCCTGACTGTTGATGAGCAACTTGATATGTTATCCCTCTTAGTATTTTTGTTGTTTGTTCTACTTAATACTTTTGGTTGAATACTGTAATCAATACACAATTCTTCTTAAGTGCTGAAACTTAACTGAAAAGTGATCGCTGTTAAATATAAGAGTGGGAATAAGAGAGGGAAGAGATGTGCAATTCGGGGCATGCTCAAGCTGCCTTACCTCAAACAGTAGAGTTAGGAACATACCAGGGGATTCCAATTGAATCCCATCAAGGTGGCATGTACCAATGCCATCTCACTAGTCCCAGTGATCAATTTCTGTTCACAATTGATCATAATGATAGGACTAAGAACCAAAGGGATCACATAAACAAGACTAGTGTCTGCAAATACTAGCTGATATTATCAAAAAGGGAGAGAATGATCCAACATGGAAAGTGAGATACACAGCAGACCCATAGAATGGCAGAAGTCTTAAACAGCACTCTGGCCTCAGAATCAGCCCTAAAGGCACTCAGATCTGGCTGAAAAGCCCATGAGAGTATTTCAGGCATGGAAAGCCAAGACACTCTGGCAAAAAGATCTCTGTGAGTGAGATCCCAGTGGAAAGAACAGGTCTTCAAAGAGGGAGGTGCCTTTCTCTGAAGGGAGGAGAGAACCTCCACTTTGACTATGACCTTGTCTAAACAAGATAAGAGTCGGAGAACTCAAAGGGCTTCCATAGCCTTGGAAACTCATGACTGGAGCATAGGGAGATTACTGATGCCATAAACAGGAGTGTCAATTTGTAAAGTCAACAACAGGAGTCACTGTGCACTTACTCCTCATGTAGGATCTCTGTCCTTAATGTGCTGTACACTGAGGCTTAATGCTATAACGAGTACTCAAACAGTATATTTCACTTTGTGTTTCTATGGGGGTGCAAACGATTGAAATCCTTACTTAATGTACACTAAACTGATCTTCTGTAAAAAAAAAAAAAAGAAATTATCAATTCCCAACTTGACTCTCACTGGGATTAAACATGACAATAGGTCTGATCTGATTTCATCATCATTTAAAAAAAATCATCTATTATTTTTCACTTTATATTTCTGTGTGGGAACAAACTGTTGAAATCCTTACTTAAGGTATACTAAGTTGATCTTCTGTATATTAAGATAATCGAAAATGAATCTTGATGTGAATGGAAGGGGAGAGGGAGTGGGAAAGGGGAGGGTTGTGGGTGGGAGGGACGGTATGGGGGGGGAAGCCATTGTAACCCATGAGTCGTACTTTGGAAATTTATATTCATTTAATAAAAGATAAAAAAAAAAGAACCAAAGGGATCACATAAACAAGACTAGTGTCTGCAAATACTAGCTGATAGAATCAAAAAGGGAGAGAATGATCCAACATGGAAAGTGAGATACACAGCAGACCCATAGAATGGCAGAAGTCTTAAACAGCACTCTGGCCTCAGAATCAGCCCTTAAGGCATGTGGATCCGGCTGAAAAGCCCATGAGAGTATTTCAGGCATGGAAAGCCAAGACACTCTGGGGAAAAAAAAAAAAAAAAAACCTAAATGAAAGATCTCCGCGAGTGAGATCCCAGTAGAAAGAACGGGTCATCAAAGAAGGAGGTACCTTTCTCTGAAGGGAGGAGAGAACTTCCACACTTTGACCATGGCCTTGTCTAAATATGATCAGATTCAGTGAACTCAGGGGGCTCCCATAGCCTTGGCAGCTCATGACAAGAGCCTAGGGTGATTACTGATGCCATAAACAAGAGTGGCAAATTTAAGTTAACAACAGGAGTCACTGTGCACTTACTCCTCATGTAGGATTCTGTCCTTAGTGTGCTGTACATTGAGTTTTAATGCTATAACTAGTACTCAAACATTATTTTTTACTTTATGTTTCTGTGTGGGAGCAAACTGTTGAAATATTTACTTAATATATGCTAAACTGATATTCTGTATATAAAGAGAATTGAAAATGAATCTTGATGTGAATGGAAGGGGAAAGGGAGTGGGAAAGGGGAGAGTTGCGGGTGGGAGGGACCTTATGAGGGGAAGCCATTGTAATTCATAAGCTGTACTTTGGAAATTTATATTCATTAAATAAAAGTTTGAAAGCAAAAAAAAAAAAATCTTAATATAATCCTAAACAATTCCAATAACTTCCTAAGTAAGTTGTGGTGAATTTGAAGTCACTTCCCTATTGTCTTAGCTCGGTCCTAGGAATGTGTGTCTGGGAGAATGTGTGATTTTAAATTATTGGAGAGTAGTTAAAGATATGTTAGTATAATCAAATTAAGGGTGGATAGCAAACACTGAAGTGTGTATATGGAGTAGTCAGGAATGTATAATAAAAGTATTGTCACAGGAAGATTAGTGTAGGGAATGAGACTATGAAAGACACACAACTGATACTTTTCTTCCAAGCTCAGTTTCCCTTAATGATTGCTTTTAGGAATGTCAATTCATACCCTCGTTTCAATGATCTCAGTAATTTGCAAATAACTTTACTATGTCACTGTTGGAAATACATAGACCTTATGGGCTAAATATCTCAATATTATCTGTATATGAATTTACTGATAGGGAAATTGCCTAAGTAAAATTTTTATATGTTGATAGGATTAACAACAGCCAGAGTTGGGACTTACGAGTCGTACACAATGTGTTCACACAGTCTATCTCCCAAGAGGAGAAGGAAAAAATATAAGCAATGGCTGGAGCTTGTCAAGTTATGTGGGGTTTTGTACCTTTTGAATGCATGTTTTACTTTTATTAAAAAAAAAAAGATTTTCTTATTCTAAAAGCAGAGTAAGAAGGAGAAAGAAAGAGAAGAAAAGATGGGAGAGAGAAAAGAGAGAGAGAATCTTTCATCTGCCTGTTCACTCCCCAAATGCCTACAGCAGCTCAAGAGCTGAGGCTGGGCCAGGCTGAAGCAAGTAGCCAAGAACTCTGTCTGAGTCTTTAATGTGGAGGGCAATGACTCAAGTACTTGAGTACTTGATCTATCATCTGCTGCATCCCAGGCACATTAGAAAGAAGCTGAATTGGAAACTGAGGCTGTACTCAAACAAGACATTCTCTTTTCAGACATGGATATTCCAAGTAGAAGTTTAATACACTATGCAACAATGACCATCCTGAATACCATTTAAAATATTTCCAGAGCTTAGGATAATGTATAAAATAGTATATGAAAAATCTAATTTGTGCAAAAAATAGAAATGTTTAAAAATATTATCTGCTTTCTATTTATCTGATTTTAATTATGTGTCTCAGTTTCAAACAAACAAAAATGGATGAAACAAGGAAATCAATGTGTTGAGACAGTGAATTTTTACATATTCTATGTCTCTGAGATATTAAAGCAACTGGAAAAAAGAAAGTGATTTGGTGAAAGATGTGGTGCACTTGTAAGTTGGGGATATATTCTCAAGAATGGGAGGTGCAGACAATGCTTGTGTTCTCTGCTATGTTGAACATACAGACAAATGAGCAGAAGGGCAAACGTTAAGTCTTGTTGGCGTGTTGTTCAGCATGGCAATAAATTAGCTCATCTTACAGATTAGAGTTCATGAATTGATTCCTGGCTCCATTTCCTAACTACAGACCCTGAGAAGTCGCAGTGATGACTCAGTTGATATTGTTACTTATGCATATGTGAGAGACCTGGATTGCTTTATTCCTCCCCTTGGTGTGTGTGTACATATGTATGTATTTATGTATGTGTGTATCTTCCTCTGAAATGAATAAAAATAATTTTAGAAAACAAGCTTTGGAATTTGGATTCATTCTTGTAATCCATATTAGATTCCAAAGCTCACATTATTGATCATACACTAAATTAATCTAAACTGGGCATGTCAAGAAATCTTTTGACATGCTGTGAAGTAAAGTGTTATGTATAAAGAGGACCAGGGCATTAAATATGCTTTTTGAAAGACAAAAGGAAGAGCTTTGAAGTTGAACTTTTTTACTTTTTGTAACTATGGCTTCTACAACACCTAATATGCTGAAGATGAAGAGAAGTAGCCTTGTATTTGATGCATTTATGAGTTCTTATTATGTACAATTTCATATTACATATATTAAAAGCAAGCAGCATCTTAAAAAATACTGCCTTTTGGTGAATCTGTAATTCCAGTTCTGATAATTTAGTCTATATGAATGTCAAGTTGGACACACACAAGTAGGAAATCTGTACTAAGAGCTAAAAAAGAACTACAGAATTTCCAGGGACAGGTAATTAACTAAGTATTGGAATAATTGAGAGAGACTATGGGAAAAAATGAGAATTTAATGGGCCTTAATGAATATGGTTTATAAAAGAGAATTTGGACTAAAAAGTGATTAAAGAAAAAATCAAAATCAGTGTTTCAAAGTTCAGAATAAGCTTCTGATTGTTCAAGATGTCAAAACCTCAACTGTCAACATACTAAACAGGAAAAGAGATATATGTATAGATATTCAAAATTTCAGATTAAATTGTTATTATTATTATACAAAATAATTTAAATAGATTGACTTCTTGTAGCAGTGGTCATGAAGTTTGCAGAAAAAATGAAATTCAAAGATCATTCACAATTTTTTTTCAAAGTATCCAAATCTATATTCTACATTCCCATATTTCACATCATACCTGTGTATCTGACCTCTTTTCATCTTCCGTTAGCCTCCCATTTTGCTTCCCATTCAAATATTAGCTTCTCATTCCAGGGGAACATGGGATAATATTCTAAAAATCAGTATTTTGCTCTTTCAAATTTTTCCCACAGGCTTTCCTTAGTGTTTCGCAAATACTAAGATGGCAGCTCACTGTGGACTTGGTGTTATAAAAATTCCCACATACACGAAGGAGCAGGTTCTTTCCCAGACATTTTGATAACAGATATTCTAGTGTAAGGGTACATAATTTATGGGTAAACAAAGCAGATTTTAGATATCAGTTTCTTAATAACAGAACCAATTGTAAATATGAAGGGGCCTTCAAAAATTTCATGGAAAATATGTACTATGAAAACATTGTGATTGAGATTCATAGATGTTTTGCACTAAAATAACCTGATCTTTGAATTTCATTTTTCTGCAAACTTCATGACCACTTCTACAAGAAGTCAATCTATTTTAAATTACTTGGTATAATAATAATCAAAATTTAATTTGAAATTTCATATATCTACACATATTAAGATGATCCTAAGTAAGAAATACTGGAGCTTAAAGTATAAGCAAGGGAACCAGGGTAGAAAATAGATTAGCTATAAAGGTTTTTAACTAGAATGAGCAAGTAGGCTTACTCTTGAACAGAATTCTGATTATGGTACACTCTAAATGAGCCAGTAGAAATTCAAACACCCCACCCTTCCATGCAGTGCTCCTAGCATTTGGTATGAACATTAGATCTCTGAATATGTGCCAAAAAACTGAATGGTGAAGAAAACAGTGAAGGATATGACTGAGTATATTTACATATACTCAGTGTATGAATATTGGATTAAGTAGACCTTTGTATTCAGTGATTTTATAAACTTGAGCATTGTTATTTGTGCCACATGGACAAGTTGTGGCCTCACTTGTTTTGTTTCAGTTCAACACTTGCTGTGCCCTCTCTGAAGCAGCAAAGAAAAGCTAAGAGGAACTGTACATCTTGTAAAAGCTTTCCAGGCACTTGTAGGTGGGCTCCACTTTTCACTGAGAATCACTGCAGAGTGTCAAAGTGCAGTGGGGACTAAAAAATATTGGTATGTTTTCATTTACTTCTTTTTAAAAATGTATTTAAGGTATAGAAATTACATGTATTTCATATATTCAGATTTAGAAACAATGATACTTCCTACCCTGCCTTTTCTCCCTCCAACACCTCCACCCTCACTCTTTCTCCTCCTTCCTCTACTATTCCTGCTCTTAATTTGTATGATGATCTACTCTCAGTTTCTTTTACACTCATCAGATTAACCCCACACTAAGTAAAGTGTTCAGCAAGTGTATGAAGAAAAAAGCACTGTTCCTCAACAGTAGGACAGGGCTGTAAGTAATCATTGAAGCTCAAATTATCAATTTCACTCCTACACATTACATTTTTGGTGCTCTATCAGTTATCACATACCTGGGAAAACAGATGGTATTTGTCTTTTGGAGATGGCTTATTTCACTAAGTATAACGATTTCCAGTTGCATCAATTTTGTTGCAAAAGACAGAATTTCATTCTTTTTTATGGTGTATGGAATTCTATAGTGTATATGTGTCATACTTTCTTTATCCAATCATTAGTTGATGAACACTTTTATTGATTATATATTCTAGCTGTTGTGAATTGAGCTGCAATAAACATTGGGGTATTGATAATCTTTCATATACTTATTTCATTTTTGGGGGGTAAATTACCAGGAATCTGATTACTGGGTCATAGGGTATCTATCTTCAGCTTTTTGAGGAATCTCCATCCTGTCTTTCACAATCCTGTACTAGTTAACATTCCCACCAACACAGGTTTAGGATACCTTCTCCCTACACCTCACTGCATACTGGCCAACATTTATTGTTTGCTGATTTCTGTGAGAGCCATTCTAACTGGAGTGAGGTGAAACCTCAGTGTGACTTTGATTTACATTTCCCTGATAGCTAGTGATCCTTAGTAATTTTTCATTTGTCTGTTGGCTGTTTCAATTTTCTCTTTTGAAAATTGCCTATTCAAATGACTGGATTTCGTTGTTTCTTACTGTGGTATAGTATTCTAAAGAGTACATATCCCATAATTTCTTTATCCAGTCTACCATTGATGGGCATTTAGGTTGGTTCCAGGTCTTAGCTATTGTGAATTGAGCTGCAATAAACATTAGGGTGCAGACCACTTTTTTGTTTGCCAATTTAAATTCCTTTGAGTAAATTCCAAGGAGTGGGATGGCTGGGTCGAACGGTAGGGTTATCTTCAGGTTTCTGAGGAATCTCCAGACTGACTTCCATAGTGGCTTGACCAGTTTGCATTCCCACCAACAGTGGGTTAGTGTCCCTTTTTCCCCACTTCCTCGCCAGCATCTGTTGTTGGTAGATTTCTGCATGTGAGCCATTGTGGTTTTGATTTGCATTTCCCTGATTGCTAATGACCTTGAACATTTTTTCATGTGCCTGTTGGCCATTTGGATTTCCTCTTTTGAAAAATGTCTATTGAGGTCCTTGGCCCATCTCTTAAGTGGGTTGTTGGTTTTGTTTTTGTGGAGTTTCTTGATCTCTTTGTAGATTCTGGTTATTAACCCTTTATCAGTTGCATAGTTTGCAAATATATTTTCCCATTCTATCGGTTGTCTCTTCACTCTCCTGACTGTTACTTTTGCAGTACAGAAACTTCTCAATTTGATGCAATCCAATAGTTGATTTTGGCTTTGACTGAACGAAATCCAGTCATTTGCAACAAAATGGAGGAATCTGCAACACATCATGCTGAGTGAAATAAGCCAGTCCCAAAGGGACAAATACCATATGTTCTCCCTGATCGGTGACAACTGACTGAACACCAAAAAGGAAACCTCCTGAAGTGAAATGGACACTATGGGAAACGGTGACTTGATCAGCATAGCCCTGACTGTTAATGAACAAGTTAATACATTATCCCTCTTAGTAGTTTTTTTGTCTGTTCTACTTAATATGACTGGTTTAATTCTGTAATTATCACACAGTTATTCTTAAGTGTTGAAAATTAACTGAAATGTGATCCCTGTTAAACATAAGAGTGGGAATAAGAGAGGGAAGAGATGTATAATTTGGGACATGCTCAAGCTGACTTGCCCCAAATGGTAGCGTTGGAAACATACCAGGGGATTGCAATTCAATCCCATCAAGGTGGCATGTACCAATGCCATCTCACTAGTCCAAGTGATCAATTTCAGTTCACAATTGATCCTAATGATAGGACTAAGAGTCAAAGGGAGCACATAAACATGTCTAGTACCTGCTAACACTAACCGATAGAATAAATAAAGGGGAGAGTGATCATACGTGGGAAGTGAGATACTCAGCAGATTCATAGAATGGCAAATGTCCTAAATAGCACTCTGGCCTCAGAATCAGCCCTAAAGGCATTCGGATCTGGCTGAAAAGCCCATGAGAGTATTTCAGGCAAGGAAAGCCAAGACACTCTGGCAAAAGATCTCTGTGAGTGAGATCCCAGTGGAAAGAACAGGTCTTCAAAGAAGGAGGTACCTTTCTCTGAAGGGAGGAGAGAACCTCCACTTTGACTATGACCTTGTCTAAACAAGATAAGAGTCGGAGAACTCAGAGGGCTTCCATAGCCTTGGAAACTCATGACTGGAGCATAGGGAGATTACTGATGCCATAGACAGGAGTGTCAATTGGTAAAGTCAACAACAGGAGTCACTGTGCACTTACTCCTCATGTAGGATCTCTGTCCTTAATGTGCTGTGCATTGAGATTTAATGCTATAACGAGTACTCAAACAATATATTTCACTTTGTGTTTCTATGGGGGTACAAACTGTTGAAATCTTTACTTAATGCATACTAAACTGATCCTCTGTAAAAAAAAAAAAAAAGAAATTATCAACTCCCAACTTGACTCTCACTGGGATTAAACATGACAATAGGTCTGATCTGATTTCATCATCATTTTAAAAAAATCATCTATTATTTTTCACTTTATGTTTCTGTGTGGGAGCTAACTGTTGAAATCCTTACTTAAGGTATACTAAGCTGATCTTCTGTATATTAAGATAATCGAAAATGAATCTTGATGTGAATGGAAGGGGAGAGGGAGTGGGAAAGGGGAGGGTTGTGGGTGGGAGGGATGGTATGGGGGGGAAGCCATTGTAATCCATAAATCGTACTTTGGAAATTTATATTCATTAAATAAAAGTTAAAAAAAAAAAGAAAACCAAAAAAAAAAAAAAAAAGACAATTGCCTATTCAAGTCGCTTGTCCATTTCTTAATTCGATTGTTTGTTTCATTGTTGTTGAACTTCTTGAGCTTTTTATAGATTTTAGATATTAATCCTTTATAAGTTTCATGGTTTACAAATATTTTCTCCCATTCTATAAGTTGCCTCTTCATTTTGCTGAGTGTTTGTTTTGCAGTGCAGAAGCTTCTCACCTTGGTATAATACCATTTTTCTGTTTTGGCTTTGAATTCCTTTGCTTCTGGAATCTTTCCCAAGAAGTCTTTGCCTATGCAAATGTCTTGCAGAGTTTCCTCGATGTTCTCCTCTAGTAATTTCATGGCATCAGGTCATTCTGATCCTTGATCAATTTCAGTTGATTTTTGAATAAGGTTTGATGTAGGAGTGTTGTTTCATACTTCAGCATGTAAAGATCTAGTTTTCCCAGCACCTTTTGTTGAATAGACTGTCCTTTCTACAGGGTTTGATTTTAGCTCTTTTGTAAGATTGGTTGGTTGTAGATGTGTTGATTAATTTCTGGAGTTTCTGTTCTGTTCCATTGATCTACATATTTATTTTTTGCCATGAGCAGGCTGTTTTGATTATAACTGTTTTGTAATGTGTCTTGAAATCCGGTAGTGTGATGCTTCCAGTTTTGTTTTTGCTGTATAAGATTATTTTAGCTATTAGATGTCTCATGTGTTTCCATATGAATTTTAGCGTAGTTCATTCTCAGTCTGAGAATAATGTCTCTAGCATTTTGATTGGAATCACAATAATCTGTAAATTGCTTTTGGCAGCATGAACTTTGTGATGGCATCAATTCTTCTAAACAATAACTATGGCAGATTTTTCCATTTTTTGCTGTCTTCTTATATTTCTTTCTTTCTTTTTATTTATTTATTTGTTTATTTTTAAAATTTATTTATTTATTTGAAATTCAGAGTTACGCAGAGAGAGAGAGAGAGAGGAGAGAGAAACTGAGTTCTTCCATCTGCAGGTTCACTCCCCAGATGGCCGCAATGGCCAGAGCTGTGCGGATCCAAACCCATGAGCCAGGAGCTTCTTCTGGGTCTCTCATATGGGTACAGGGGCCTCAGGGCTTGGGCCATCTTCTACTGCTATCCCAGGCCATAACAGAGAGCCCGACTGGAAGTGGAACAGCTGGGACTTGAACCAGAACCCTATGGGATACTGACACTGGAAGCAGCAGTTTTACCCACTATGCCACAGTGCCAGTCCCTATATTTCTTTTTTTTTATGTTTTCTGACTTTTAACATGGAAATCTTTCACCTCATTGGTTAAAAGTATTCCAAGATTAAAAAAAAGCAGTTGCAATGCATTTATCATATTGCCCTACTGCATGAAAGTGTAAAGGTTATCTCTCACCATATGATTGTACGTATAAGACCAGAAATAGGGTCATTCTTTCTCTGTGATAACCAGGCATGCATGTACCCCCTCAGCAACAGGACAGGGTCCAGTACAATTGCCTTCCTATTTTCTCCTTTGTCCTATACCCTAGATGAATCTTTATTTTCTGTTCCTAAAACCTACTGCATCAAGATAGATTTTGGACTCACTCTCTTGATAATCTTGCTGGGTATCTTGATATGGAATTGGAACAGGAACAACTGGACTAGCCATTTCAGTAAAAAGGCACATAAAATTGAAGGTTTATCTCTCAGTCTCAAAGAAAACATAAATATCCTAGCACAGCAACTGACTTATCTCCAGGACCAGGCAGATTCACTGACTGCAGTAGTTCTCCAGAAGCACCAGGTACTAGACCTCCTCATGGCCGAAAGGAAGATGTTGCCTCTTTTTGGGTGAAAAATGCTGTTTTTACACCAAGAGGAGGACTTTGCCTCTTTTTGGATGAAGAATGTTGCTTTTACACCAATAAATAGGGTGTGGTAAAAGATGGGATCCAACGTATAAAAGGACATGCTAATGAGATGTATTCACAAGGTAACTCTGCCTTAATTTGGCCATCCTTTCCACCATGGGCAATGTCTAATATCTCCTATTGACCTCATAATTGTGCTCCTATTTCTAAATAAGTAATTTATTCCAAATTTATTCCGAAGGTTTTATTCCAAAGGTTCTTGCAAGAACAAATAATTGCTATATATCAAGCCATCTCACTGGAGCAACACGAGACTGCTCTTCTTTATTCAATCAAACCAATCTTGAGTGTAGAACCCTGCTCAAGTACTGGCTCCATGTCTAAGCCCTGCATCAGCAGAAAGTAGCCAGAGAAATCAGTGACCCTTCTCTTTTTTTTTTTTAGAAAACTTTTATTTAATAAATAAAAATTTCAAAAGTACAACTTTTGGATTATAGTGGTTTTCCCCCCATAACCACCCTCCCACCCACAAACCATCCCATCTCCTACTTCCTCTCCCATCTCATTCTTCATTAAGATTCATTTTTAATTATCTTTATATACAGAAGATCAACTCATTAAGATTAATTTTTAATTATCTATATACAGAAGATCAATTTAGTATATACTATAAAGATTTCAACAGATTGCACTCACACAGAAACACAAAGTATATAATACTGTTTTGAAGACTAGTTTTATCATTAATTCTCATAGTACAACATATTAAGGACAGAGATCCTACATGGGGAGTAAGTGCACAGTGACTCCCATTGTTGATTTAACAATTGACACTCTTATTTTTTTGAATTTTTTAATTTATTTTTTTAATTTTAATTTTTTTTGACAGACAGAGTGGACAATGAGAGAGAGACAGAGAGAAAGGCCTACCTTTGCCGTTGGTTCACCCCTCAATGGCTGCTGTGGCCAGAGTGCTGCGACTGGCACACTGTGCTGATCCGAAGCCAGGAGTCAGGTGCATTTCTTGGTCTCCCATGCGGGCGCAGGGCCCAAGGACTTGGGTCATCCTCTACTGCACTCCTGGGCCACAGCAGAGAGCTGAACTGGAAGAGGAGCAACTGGGACAGAATCCGGCGCCCCAAATGGGACTAGAACCCGGTGTGCCGGTGCCACAGGAGGAGGATTAGATTATTGTGCTGCGGTGCCGGCCGACACTCTTATGTATGACGTCTGTAATCACCCAAGGCTCTTGTCATGAGCTGCCAAGACAATGGACGCCTCTTGAGTTCACAAACTCTGACCTTATTCAGACGAGTCCAAAATCAAAGTAGAAGTTCTCTCCTCCCTTCAGAGAAAGGTACCTCCTTCTTTGATGGCCCATTCTTTCCACTGGGATCTCACTCACAGAGATCTTTCATGTAGGTTGTTTTGTTTTTTTTTTTTTTTTTTTTTTTTTTTTTTTTTTTTTTTGCCACAATGTTTGGCTTTCCATGCCTGAGAAATTCTCATGGGTTTTTAACCAGATCCGAATGCCTCAAGGGCTGATTCTGAAGCCAGAGTGCTGCTTAAGGCATCTGCCATTCTATGAGTCTGCTGTGTATCCTGCTTCCCATGTTGGATCGTTCTCTCCTTTTCAATTCTATCAGTTATTATTAGCAGACACCTGACTGACTCTTCTCCTTATCTATACTCAGAGTCAGGGTTGATGGAACAAAGACATAATCCTCAGCCGTTCTCACTCATCGCCCAAGAGATAAACAATGTAATTTATTCCTTGCCTTTGAATTGCAATTGTGTCTCATGCCCTACTACCTTCATACCCCACAACTGCATTCTTTCCCAGGTTCCCAAGGCCCCCCGTGGCCTCCTGAAAGACCAATTCCAGGAATTCACTTCTGCCTGATACCCCCACCTCCACCCCCATCTCTAGCCCTCCTAAAATATAAAAAGTCTGGGCCCCTGTGGTCTTGGCATTCTGCCATGTGTTCCGTCAATGTGCATGCTGGCAGTTGGTCACCCACCTCTACAAATTCATCTTCTCTGAATAAATTCAGTATGTCTGTAAAAAATAAAATAAAAAAGTGGTATTTGATATTTTTGGTAGCTGTTGTGAATGGGATTGATCTTTGAAGTTCTTTCTCACCCATGGCATTGTCCATGTATACAAAGACTGTTGATTTTTGTGTGTTCATTCTACATCCTGCCACTTTACCAAATGCTTTTATGAAATCCAATAGTCTCTTAGTTGTGTATTTGGTTCTCCTATATATAGAATCATGTCATCTATAAATAGGGAGAGTCTGACTTCCTCTTTTCCAATTTTTATCCCTTTGATTTCTTTTTTCTTGCCTAAAGGCTTTGGCTAAAATGCCCAGGACTCTATTCAATAGAAATGGTGGAAGTGGACATCATTGTCTGGTTCCAGATGTTAGTGATAATGCTTCCAGTTTTCCACATTCAGTATGATGCTGACTGTAGGTTTGTCATAAGTTGCCTTAATTGTGTTGTAGAATATTATTTTTTTATTTTTCTAAAGATTTATTTATTTATTTATTTGAAAGTCAGAGTTATACTGAGAGAAAAAAAGGCCGAGAGAGAAAGAGGTCTTCCATTCGATGATTCACTCCCCAATTGGCTGCAATGGCCGGAGCTGTGCCAATCCGAAGCCAGGAGCTAGGAACTTCTTCTAGGTCTCACACGTGGGTGCAGGGGCCCAAGGACTTGGGCCATCTTCTACTGCTATTTCAGGCCATAGCAGAGAGCTGGATTGGAAGTGGAGCAGCCAGGACTAGACCTGGCACCTATATGGGATGCTGGCACTTCAGGCCAGGGCTTTAACCTGCTGCACCACAGCGCCAGCCATGTAGAACATTCTTTATATACCCAATTTTGCTTAAGGTTTTCATGATGAAAGGATGCTGTATTTTATCAAATGCTCTCTCTGAATCAATTGGGATAATCATATGGTTTTTATTTTCACTTTGTTAATGTGTTTTCATCTAAATTGTCAGGCAGCTAAATCTAGATATGGCATTGAAAACATGCATTTATCTCCTCTTGAAAATTTACTAAAATTATAGTGAAGAAATAAATAAAATAGAGCTATTAATCTCTTTGTGCTGTACAATTTTTGGATATATGGTGATTTTAAGCCAATAAGATTAAGAGTGGGTAGAAAGTTGTTGACAAGTTGCCTGAGACAATGAAGACACAGCTTGAACATATTAGCGTAAACAATATTCCATTTAGAGGGCAGTGATCCTGCTGATAATATCCTGGGGAACTTCCTGGGGAAATAGAAGCAAGGGCCATCTATGGCAGCAGTGGGAAGTGATGCGTAAATCATAGACAATCATGGGAAAATTATAACTTGGGTGCTTATATCCTTCAATATTTTATCACCTCAAACTTATTGAAGAAAAGAAGAAATTTCCCTCAGAGAAATGAATACCTGTCTATTCACTTGTCTAATATGCCACCTAAAGTGTACTGACAAATTCTTCTGTAATTTTATTTTATAGAGTATATTGACAAACAAACGGTATGTATATTTTAGAACATAAAAAAAAAAAAAAAAAAAAAAACAGAAATAAGTGGGAAAGGAAATTTACCTTGGTGTTTCCAGAAGAGATTGAGGAACAAAATAAAGCTGGGAAAAAAAGAAAGCTTACTTCTTTTATGAGAAAAAAATTGAAGGGGAAAATTTCATACATTGGAAGAGGTGTAACTTCCACAATGAAGGACAAAGCAGTAAGAACACAGGCCACTCTGAGTTCACTAGAATGAATAAAAATGGTTCCAGAAGTGGAGGTTGCATTGTGGTATAGTGGGTTAAATCACCACTTGAGATGCTCTCAAGCTATACTTGATTGCTTATTTGAGTCCTGGCATCTCTGCTTTCAGTACAGTTTTGCTACAACCTAGGAGGCAGCAGTCGATGGCCCAAGAGTTTGACTTTACATATTATTTTGGAGACACAGATGGATTCCCATGCCTCTGAATTCAGCATGTTCCAACTCTGATTGCTGTTGGCATTTGAGAAGAAAATAGCAATTGGGGGATCTCTCTTTCTCTCTCTCTCTGTCTGTCTTTAATTCTCTCACTCTACCTCTATACCTCTTTGTTGCTCTGCCTTTCAAATGTATGAAAATAAATAAATAAATGAATATTTGCAAAAAAATTCACCAGTGATTTTATATATGTATATAAAGTGAATCTGACATTGTGGTGCAGTAGGTTAAGTTACTGCCTGCAATTACATCATCCCATATGAGCATGGGTCAAGTCCACGCTGTTCCACTTCAGATCCCACTCCCTGCTAATGTGTTCAGGGAAGCAGTAAAGGATGGCCAAGTAGTTATCCTCCTGACACCCACGTGGGAGACCCAGAGTCCCAGGCTTCTGGTTTGGCCTGGCTGTTGCAACCATTTGGAGAGTGAACCAATGGTTGGAAGATTTCCATATAACTATACCTTTCAAATAAATATATAAATACTTTTTAAAAGAAGAGGAAAAGAGAAAACAATATAAGGAGTGTTGGAATGGAAAGCCAAGAAAATCTGGATTTACAGACAAAAACAACAAAACAGAGAAAGACAGAAATTGGAAATGTAGAACAAAAAAAGCAAAGATATAAGGGATCACAGGAGGAGATTCAATAATGACTGAATACTTGTTGCCAAAATAGATCACTGGAAACGAGGTAAAAGAACATATCTAGTGTCGCTCCCCCTCTTCGTGGAGGAACGACACCAAGCCCTGCCTAGGCTTCATATCCAAGTCACGGCACCATTATGTCGCTCCCCGTCTTCGTGGAGGAATGACACAGGACCCTGCGCTGTTCTTTCGTCTGCTCGGCCCTCCCCGGGTTTGCTGCTGGTCCTTCCCGGGTTGGCTACTATCCCTTCCACCTCCGTGGAAGGGCAGTTCCCCCTGGCCACATTCCCCACTTCCGCAGGGGAGCGGCACACCGCCGGCCGACTCTTCTCGGGGGCTGCACAGGTGTTCCCCTTAGATGTTCCCCTTAGATGTTCCTGGTGCATGCCGTCTCTCTCCTCCTTTATAGTCCTCCTCCGCCAATCCCAACTCGGCTGCCCACACACCGAGTACGCTGCTCTCCTCCAATCAGGAGCAAGTCCTACAGTTTATTAGCTGAACTGGAGGCAGCTGTGCGGAAGCTGTTTACTTCTCTCCCAGCGCCATATTGTGGGAGAGCAGATGCATAGAATAAGTCTTAATTCCAGTAACTCAGTCTAGTCCGGTTTGCTCCCCACAGATCCCCCTTTCTTTTTATTTTTGGCGTTGATACGCGCCTGTCTTCGGTGTCCCGCGGCACACACTCTGCTCTACTTGCTAGAGTTGCCACAGGTTCTTACAAGTCCTATCAATCAGGCAAACCGAATCCGGGTCCTCTCTTCGCCATGTTGTGAGGAGGTTTTTAGGCGCTGATGCGTGCCTGTGTTCGGTGACCTGCGGCTCATACTTTGGTCGAGCCGCCTGCTGGCGCTTACCGCCTTAATCAGGCAGACCGAATCCAAGCCTCCTAATTGTTGTATTGTGGGGAGGCCTTACTGATGTTAATTCGTGCCTGTCTTCGGTGACCTGCGGCGCATAAGCTGCTAGCCGCCGCAGGTGCTCATCGCCTCACTTAATCAGGCAGACCGAATCCAAGCTCTCACATTGCTGTGTTGTGGGGAAGCCTTTCTCTTTCTCTATTTCTCTATCTCCGGGCATTCCTATCTCTCCCATTTTACTTCTATCTTCCAGCATTCCTATTTCTCTTTTACTTCTAAACTTCTGTTTCTCTTATCCCTGCGGGTTTCCGGCGCCTCGCCCCGCCGGCGGGTTCCCGGCTCTGCGCCGCTTCAGCCCGCGCCTCTCTCATCTGCGCGGCTCGGCTTTGCGTGCACACTCCGCGGTCTCGCACTTAACCCTTTCGCGTCTGAACCACGGCCTCGCGCCAGCCCCGCGTTCCCTATGTACTTGAGCCCCGCACGCTCTGTCTGCGCGCGGCAGCCTCCGCGAGTCACACAGCGTAGCTTACGTATCCACCACTAGCATTCAATCTAAGTTCCCCGGGCTAGCCTGACGAATTCAACCCAGCATACGTCTCCGCCCCACGGTTTGGCTTCCCATCCTTTGCTCCCCGGGCTAATCAGACGGATCCCAATCTGGCTTACGTTTCAGCTTCTGGTTTCAACTTTTCGCCCCCTATTCCCAGGCTAACTTGAGAATCCCAAAGTGGCTTTCGTTTCCGCCTCGGCCTGCCCCCCGCGGCTTCAATTTCCCTAACACTTTTCTCTACCCGGTATGTTTCCCTAAGTTTTCTTCCAACAATATTCCTCCCTCATTTCTCCTGGCCTCTCCCCACAATCCGCGTCCGAGTCTGTTTGTTCTAGCTTTCACTTTCGCTTTCGACCTTAGAGATTTCTCCCAGCTTCCCCCCGTAGTCCGTATCCGAGTCTATGCCTAGGCTTTCAATAGCTTCTTCCGGCACCTTTTTCGTCCGGCTTTTCCCTAGGCTATTTGCTAGTCTCTCTCTCCGGTATTTTCCCATTTCTTCCCGTTTCTTCCCTCCTAAGTTTCCTATCCGTCCTAGGTTTCCCATCCGAGTCACGGCACCATTATGTCACTCCCCCTCTTCGTGGAGGAACGACACCAAGCCCTGCCTAGGCTTCATATCTGAGTCACGGCACCATTATGTCGCTCCCCGTCTTCGTGGAGGAACGACACAGGACCCTGCGCTGTTCTTTCGTCTGCTCGGCCCTCCCCGGGTTTGCTGCTGGTTCTTCTCGGGTTGGCTACTATCCCTTCCACCTCCGTGGAAGGGCAGTTCCCCCTGGCCACATTCCCCACTTCCGCAGGGGAGCGGCACACCGCCGGCCGACTCTTCTCGGGGGCTGCACAGGTGTTCCCCTTAGATGTTCCCCTTAGATGTTCCTGGTGCATGCCGTCTCTCTCCTCCTTTATAGTCCTCCTCCGCCAATCCCAACTCGGCTGCCCACACGCCGAGTACGCTGCTCTCCTCCAATCAGTAGCAAGTCCTACAGTTTATTGATTGAACTGGAGGCAGCTGTGCGGAAGCTGTTTACTTCTCTCCCAGCGCCATATTGTGGGAGAGCAGATGCATAGAATAAGTCTTAATTCCAGTAACTCAGTCTAGTCCGGTTTGCTCCCCACAATCTAGAATTAATAGAAGATAGTTTCTAACTCCACCATTTGGGGCAAGTCCGATTGAACATGTACCAAATTGTACATCTCCTCCCTCTCTTATTCCCACTCTTATATTTAACAGGGATAACTTTTCAGTTAAAATTTAAACAACTAAGAATAATTGTGTGTTAATTACAGAGTTCAACCAATAGTACAATTTGGGACATGCTCAATCAGACTTGCCCCAAATGGTGGAGTTAGAAACGTGCAAGGGGATTCCAATACAATCCCATCAAGGTGGCATGTACCAATGCCATCTCACTAGTCCAAGTGATCAGTTTCAGTTCACAATGGATCACACTGATAGGTCTAACAGTCAAAGGGATCACACAAACAAGACTAGTGTCTGCTAATACTAGCTGATAGAATCAAAAAGGGAGAGAACGATCCAACATGGGAAGCAGGATACACAACAGACCCATAGAATGGCAGATGTCCTAAACAGCAATTCTGGCCTCAGAATCAGCCCTTAAGGCATTCAGATACGGCTGAAGAGCCCATGAGAGTATTTTAGGCATGGAAAGCCAAGACACTCTGGGAAAAAAAAAAGAAGACCTAAATGAAAGATCTCTGCAAGTCAGATCCCAGTGGAAAGAACGGGGCCATCAAAGAAGGAGGTACCTTTCTCTGAAGGGAGGAGAGAACTTCCACTTTGACCATGACCCTGTCTGAATAAGATGGAAGTCGGCGAACTCAAAAGGCTTCCACAGCGTTAGCAACTCATGACTAGAGCCTAGGGAGATTACTGACACCATAAACAAGAGTGTCAAGTTGTTAAGTCAACAACAGGAGTCACTGTGTACTTACTTCTTGTCGCTCCCCCTCTTCGTGGAGGAGCAACACTGAACCCTGCCTAGGCTTCATATCCAAGTCACGGCACCATTATGTCACTCCCCGTCTTCGTGGAGGAACGACACAAGACCCTGCGCTGTTCTTTCGTCTGCTTGGCCCTTCCCGGGTTTGCTGCTGGTTCTTCCCGGGTTGGCTACTGTCCCTTCCACCTCCGTGGAAGGGCGGTTCCCCCTGGCCACTTTCCCCACTTCCGCACGGGAGCGGCATACCGCCGGCCGGCTCTCTTGGGGGCTGCACAGGTGTTCCCCTTAGATGTTCCTCTTAGATGTTCCCGGTGCATGCCGTCTCTCTCCTCCTTTATAGTCCTCCTCCGCCAATCCTAACTCGGCTGCCCACATGCCGAGTACGCTGCTCTCCTCCAATCAGTAGCAAGTCCTACAGTTTATTGGCTGAACTGGAGGCAGCTGTGTAGAAGCTGTTTTCTTCTCTCCCAGCGCCATATTGTAGGAGAGCAGATGCATAGAATAAGTCTTAATTCCAGTAACTTAGTCTAGTCCGAGTTGCTCCCCACACTTCTCATGTGGGATCTGTCCTTAATGTGTTGTCCAATGTGAAGTAATGCTATAACTAGTACTGAAACAGTATTTTACACTTTGTGTTTCTGTGTGGGTGCAAACTGATGAAATCTTTACTTAATATATACTAAATAGATCTTCTGTGTATAAAGATAATTGAAAATGAATCTTGATGAGAATGGAATGGGAGAGGGAGTGGAGATGGGAGGGGTGCGAGTGGGAGGGAAATTATGGGGGTGGAAGCCATTGTAATCCATAAACTGTACTTTGGAAATTCATATTTACTAAATAAAATAAAATACCAAAATGTCAAAAAATAGAAGATGCTATCCATTGCTAAATAAGGACATATGTCTGTGATTGAAATAGTTTATTAATTACTAAAAACAGTTATGAGAAAAGACACAAAAATATCTACATATCACCTTGTGAAACTGCCAACTAGTTAAGACCTAGAGAAGAGTTACAGTATACAAACAGTAGCTGGAAGACCCATAAAGTGTGATGATAATGAAATGTTATCAAATGTCTCATCAATAACAGATACCAGCAGAGAGTAGAGCAAAGCTTCTAAAATAACTATCAAATTTTCATATCCTTGTAAAATATCCATTGTGAATATGGGAAAAATTATGTCACAGCCAAAAATTTTAGGAAGAATATGCACATCATTGATAGAAGGAAAACCCACAACGTAGACCAGGGAAATCCATGGATGTGTCATTTCAACCTCAGGATCTGGGGAGAGGTAAAAATGGGCATCAATGGAATTGGTTTATGGCTAAGCACCCCAACAATCTTGATGATACACTAAACGTTGGTGTGTGGTATAAAAAGCAGAAATGTAACTTAAAATTGATGCCATACACATTTTTGGCATAGAAGCAGTGACACTTAAAGTGTACAAGTAACGCACTTGTTCTACCTGTACCCGACTTAGAAGTAGATTTTGTAGTCATTGGAAAGTGTTTTTGAACCACTTCAAAACTGTGGTTTTGATGAAGATATAAATCTTATTCAAACTACATGTTGTAAAAATGAGAGTACAGCAAGTTGGTATGAGAGCTAGCTGAGCAAGAAGGACAGGATTGTAAGAGAAGCCAAAAGAGATATATGTGTGACCTTTTTAGAAAACAAGAGCTCAAGAGGTACTAGCTGTGGTAGAGGGATCAAGATAGGGAAATAAGCAGGATTTGATTAATGCAGCACCTGGGGTGTGAGATCAGTCAAAAATTACAGGCCAACACAGATGAAACCACTCCTGAAGGCTTGCATTAGAGGGATGACACTAAACAAGCAAGTCGGAGTTTTTGACCTTATGCAGATGTATGCTCTTTTCCGAGTACATGCTGAGGCCTATTAGACCCAGAGCTCTCTAGATCCGCTTATTCACATACTGAGCACTACAGTTTTCGTCCAAGTGGAACATCTCCACCCTACACACACCACCAAGGCCTTCTGGCCCCTAAGTCCATTCCTTTCCCTAGGATCTCTTTTATTTTGTTCCTCCTCCTCTTCTCCCACCCTCTCCACCAAGAACTGTTTTACTTGCTAGGTAGAAAATGTGCTACCCTGCCTGCACCAATCCAATTTCTTTGCAAAAATACTGATGCCATTCCCCTTACATAATCATACTCTTTGCCTTGAAATGCTGTTTGAAATCTGTAACACCTCAGAGCAAATATTCAAGATGGCTTGATTTTGTGCTTTCCTGGGTGATAGCTCTAAAAAAGCCCAAATGAGCTCTTTTGTTTCTTAATCGATTTGTGCCTCAGTTTCTCTTAGTGGTCAGCAGGTATCCTGATAAACATTCACATTTGTATATAGAGAAGTGTTATATATAAATGAGCCACTGAGGCATACAGAGAGAAGAAAGTAGGAAAAACCTAATATGTTTCAGAACATTTTGGGGGCAGGGGTTATATATTTTAGAGCATTTTCCTGGTTAAGATACAGAGCGGTGATGTACATAAAACATCACTCTTCCTGAGAAAAATAACCAAGGTTCAAGGGGATTAAGTAACTTGCAGCTACAAAGAGCTATGTCTCGGGTCTGAATGTATTTCTACTGCCTACAAAAGCCCGCACTCAATGCACTGTACCCACCCTTTCGCCATAGGTCCCAAGTTTGTTAAAAAGTGCTAGGGCGTAAATCCAGACCTTCTGATCCCAAAACTGGCTCACTTGCTGCTTCACAGCTCGTGCTTGTGTCAGTGCTATTGTGTCAGGTGATAGTAAAGAAGAAAAGGACAATCATGGCTTAAAAAAAGGAGAGCCCATTCATGCTATCAAGGCTAGATTGCAGCCTGAAAAAATATCACTGCTGTTACAACTATACAAAATCACAGAAGCCAGAACCAATATTAGCTGCAATAAAGTCCTGGCCTATACAATCAATTTCTCAAGTTTTTGGGCAACACAGATACCATATTGCACATATGTGTATATATATATATATATATATATATATATGGAATTCATGTGAATTTTTTAAAGAAAAATTATTATAGCCTTGGGTTTATTCAAATAAATGAAAAATGTATATTTTTAAATTAATTAATTAGGGTAGTTTACCTCAGATAGCTGTAAAAATAGTTTGTGGTAAATTTTGTTACTAATTATATATTTTGTTATTTTTAAATAATCTTTTAGAGATAAAAATATTAAATACTGTTACTTCCATATTATATTCCAAAATATTTTTTTTAAAAAATGGGATTATTCATTCTGTGATACCTGGCATTGTGGTAAGTTGTGCCTAATTCCTTTAGGAGAACTTAACAACATTTTAAATGTTAGAATTTGCTTCAGATTGACAATGGTAATCACTGCATTGATTTTTTTTTAAGAAATGAATTACTGTTCAAGAGTGAAAATTTTTGCAAAATGGATAGACCATTTGTCCACCAATCCAAAAAAAGATGACAGCAGTTGGAGGCAAGATCCAAATTAACAAAATCAAAGATGAAAAAGGAAATGTTACAACTGATATAAAGAAACACAAAGCATATTTAGAAATTATTATAAAGAGCTATATGCCAACAAATTGGAAAATCTAGAAGGAATGATTGGATTTTTGAACATATATATTAAAAACTGAGGTGCAAACAGATAGAAAACGTGAAAAGACCAAGAATGAGGCTGAAATTGAATTAGTGGTAAATAGCCCCCTAACAAAAAAAGCCTAGAACCAGATGGTTTCACTGCTGAGTTTGACCAAACTTTTAAGGAAAAACTAACCCCATCGTCCTCAAATCATTCAAAAACAATCAAAAACAAGGAAACCCTTCCCAAACTCATTCTATGATGCTAGCATTACTTTAATTCCAAAATCATACAAAGATGCAACAAAAAAGAGAGCTAGAGACCAATATCCTTAATGAACATTGATGAAAAAAATCCTCAACAAAATGCTGGTAAATTGAATTCAACAACATATCCAAAAGATTATCCATACAACCAGTGGGATTTATAACAGGGATTCAGGGATAGTTGAAAATGTGCAAATCAATACATATGATATAGCACAGCAATAAAATGAAGGATAAAAGCCATATGACTATTTCAGTAGACGGAGAGAAAGCATTTGATAAAATACAACATGCATTAATGTAAAAAATTTTAAAATATTGTATGTAGAAGGAACAAACCTCAATACAATCAGGATAATATATGACAATTCCACAGCCAGTATCATGTTGATTGGGAAAAAGCTGGAAGCATTTCCACTAATATCTAGAAAGAGCGATACCCACTCTCACTTACCCTATTGAATATAATTCTATAAGTTTTACCCAGAGCTGTTAGGCAAGGAAAAGAAATCAAAGGGGTACAAATTGGAAAGCAGGAAGTCAAATTACTACAAATGATGCTGGGAAAACTGAATTTCAACATGCAAAAGTTTGAAAAAAAGACACCCATCTTACAGCCTATACAAAACATCAATGCACAAGGAATTAAGGCTTTAAACATAAGACCTGATATTATGCAGTTATTAGAAGAAAACATAGAGGAAGCATTGCAAGAGTTGACCTAGGCAAAGACTTCTTGGATAAGATCCCAGTATCACAGGCAATAAAAGCAAAATCAACAAATGGGATTACATTAAGCTAAGAAGCTTCTGTGGAGTAAAGGAAGCAATCAATAAAGTGAAGAGTCAACTGACAGAATGTTTGAAGATACTCACAATCTATATACATAATAAAGTATTAGTATCCAGAATATATAAGGAGCTCAAGAAATGCAACCACAACAAAACAACTAACCCAGTTAAGAACTGGGCAAAGGCATGCTTCAAAGAGGAAGAATAAATGGTCAAATAATATATGAAAAATATTCAGCATTGTTGTTCATGAGAGAATTGCAATGAAAACCACAGTGGGGTGTTACCTCTCATCCAAAAAAATCAAAGAGCACCAAATGCTGGTGAGGGTGTGGAAATAAAAAAAGCACCCTAATTCAATGTTGGTGAGAATTTAAACTTATTAAACCATTATGGAAGACAGAAAGATTTCTCAAAAACGTAAAAATAGACCTACCACATGACCTAGCCATCCCATTCCTGGGAATATATCCAAAAGAAATGATATCAGCATATGAAAGAATTATCTGCAGTCCCATGTCCCAAGCAGCTCAATTCATAATAATTGAGATAAGGAACCAATCTAAATATGTATTGACTGATGACTGGATAAAGAAAATGTGGTATATATTCAAATGGAATATTACTCAGTCATAAAAAGAAGGAAATTCTGACATTTGCAAAAAAAAAATGGATGGAACTGGACAGCAAATACTAGTGAAATAACCCATATCCAAAAAGAAAAAAAAACACATTTTCCCTCTATCTGTGTTTTATATAGATTTATATGTATATGTATATATACATATAGTACTTCTAATGTTTTAATGTTCTGTGATTATTCTAAAATTCACTTTATATGAGTGAAGTTGGCATCATTTCATTTGATTATTGGATACAGTACTTGCTGTATTATTTCTGAATTAAGGTTTTTTGTTTCTTTTACTTTTTAATTGTTGAACTCTTTATTTAGCAGAACATTAAGCCTTTGACTATAATGTAAATGAAAAGTATGTTTTCTCGAAAATTAAACAAGAATGGAACGAAGAATGGATGGAAGAAAAGAAAGAGGAATGAAAAAAAATGGAAAGAAAGAAGGAATGTGGATGGAAAGGCAGGCAGTATAGGAAAAAGGACATTATAATTATATTCCTTAGAACTATTTATGAACTACATTAAATATGTTCTCTTTGTATTAATATAACAGTAACATGATAATTTAGTTGTAGAAATTATCATACACTTGCTGTGACCCTTAAAATGAAAAATATTAATAAAGTCCTTAAAAAAGAAAATTTTGGTCACATAATAGTTAATCTACAAAATTATAATTCCATGTATGCTTTTCAATAATAAGTGTATTTTGTACTAAAACAAAGTTCCATGGACTTTTTTTATGTTATGTAAATCAGCCTGAATTTGGATTAGCCACTATTATTTTATTATTATTTCGTATTATTTAATTTGAGCCCTATTTGAAGAGGAATGTTTGCAAAAAGGATGTTAGAATAGGAAAATAAAAATGCCACTGGGGGGACTCAAAATAGCATTTTGAGGTTAGCTTATTACTCAAAGAATTGGGCAGGGAATTATGGAAATGCTTCCTTCACAAATATTTTTGGATTGAATAGAGAAAATCTGGTGAAGATTGATTTTCTGTAACGAAGGTTATCAGTGAATCCAGTATGCTGTTTGAGACATACGAATTTGATGATGCTGTGATATAACTATGCTAAAATGTCTGAATTTTTGGTACCTTAATAGCTATGGAGATTGTGAAAGACCAATTTTTCTCTATATATCAGCATGGTGGTAGGAATACATTATAACTATGGTAGAGATGGGCTATAAGAGACAAATAATTTGCAGGGGAAAAATCCATTTTTTCAAACTATTCATGCAGAAGAAATAGTTCCAAGATGAACTTATTGGATTCTATGTGTGTTTAGCTACTTGACAATTTCATACCAATACTGAACATAAGCAGTAAACAAAATAAAACCAGAAACATGCTGAATATTTCAACAAAACAGTGTAAAGTTAAATTAATTATTGTATAATCACTCATTTCCAACTGATTAAACATTAAAAATAAAACTAAGGAACTCTATTTCTTACCAGAAACCTTGCAAAGCAACAACAACGAGAAAAGACAAAAACTATAAATGCAAACCATTGTAGTTTGAATACCTACAATTGAAAAAGTAATTAGTGGAATACACAAGGGTTTATAAATGATAACATTTTTTAAATAGTTGCAATATTAATTGCATTAAAACATTTTTAAAACAAGCATTGTATTATCTCTTATGAGTTTATGAGTTAAAGAGAAGTATTTTAATGAAAAAAAATGAACCATGGTGAGAACAAACCATACACGAAAGAGAAACTCAATGTTAGTAGCCCATGAAAATGTTTGTTTTAATTGAAGATGTAGGGCCTGATAATAAAATAAAACAGCAAAATCAATGTCTAATATTTTTCTGCAAAACAGTTCCTTTAATTGGCAGTTGAAATTTCAGTTGGTACAAACCTTCTGATGGGCAATTGAGTGGAAATTTCACATTGAATGGAGCCAACTCATTGGAGATGTCTCAGAAAGCCTAGGCAACTGATGTAATAATCACAGTGCTGTATAAAATGACAAAGTTAGGAGGCAGTTAATGTCCAGTTGAAAGTGATTGATTAAGTATTCTATTAAGTGGAATTACTAATAAGTCATTAAAATTACATTATGGATGTAGAAGACATCAATTGTAGCTGCTGAAACAGCATCAGTTGTACTTCTTCTCTCCTCATTCTAATTGGCTTTTGTGAACTACCATCCCCTCCCTCCCACACACACAAATGGACAGAGTACAGTGCAGAGTTGGCAAGGTATCTCCTTTTTGCTGGATCACAACACAGGCCCTTTTAACAATTAGAGCTAGTTCGTTTCAACAGGTCATATGGAATTGACTGCCCCTTGGTCTCTGTTAGGTATATCCTTGGTGCTCATTTAGTGTCTCTTCTAAAAATGATACAGTTATTAGATTTTCCATGAATTTTATGAACTGGTCCACATACAGTCATCCCTACATATTTGTAGGGGATTAAATTCAGGGCCCCACAAATGTCAAAAACCTGTGGATGCTCAAGTACCTTGTACAAAATGGAATAGTATTTACTATATATTTTCCCATCAACTTAAAATCATCATTAGATTATTTATAATACCTGATACAATATTATATACAAATAGTCATTATATTGTATTATTTAGAGAATAATGACAAGAAAAAATCTGTATATTTTCACTGTAAACAAAATTTACCATGGATGTGGAATTCAAGGATTTAAAAGGGTAAAATTTACTGGAGAGTATTTACTTGTTAGAAATACAGAGAAATACAAATTAAAATAAGTCATTGTGTTCCATGTAGTAGATTGTTAAGTTAATAAACTTTTTTAAAAAGATTTATTTATTATTTATTTGAGAGGCAGGGTTACAGACATACAGAGGGAGAGACACTGAGAGAGGTCTTCCATCGGCTGGTTCACTCCCAAATGACCGAAGTGGCCGGAGCTGGGCCAATCCCAAGCCAGGAACCAGGAGCTTCTTCTGGATCTCCCACATGGATGCAGGGACCCAAATAGTTGTGACATCTTTCGCTACTTTTCCCAGGCACATTAACCGGAAGCTGGATAGAAAGTAGAGCAGTCAGACTCCAACCGGTGCCCATATGGAATGCTGGCACAGAAGACAAAGGCGTAACTTACTAAACCACAGCTCTGGCACACACAAAATAATGAACTTTGAAATCTGCAATTGGTGGGATGTAGCAAGGGTCTTACTACTGTCATTCTTGTAAGTTAGGATACACTCTTCATAGGGTAATTATGCTGTAGCCATTGGGAAATTTTTAATGGAAATAACTGGAAGACAGCAAAGTCTTCTCTTCCTGTATATTCAGTTTTAATTTTTTAATTTAAAATTTTTAAGACATAAAAATTATAATATTTAAGAAGTACTTTATGATGCTTCAGTACATGCTTACATTGGATAAATATATCTTCAAACATTTCACATTTCTTTCTAATTAAAACATCAAAAATCTTAACAAATTTTAATATTCTGCAGCAAAATAGAGTGTATTAACATTATAGAAACACTATTGTGAAATATGTACACATAAATTTATGTAAATGGATGACTGGTGAAAAATTGTTTATAATTATAAAAATTTCTATATCTAAACATTCATTTAAAGGAGCTAATGATGAAATAAAATCGTCTACATTCCTTCAATGGAATATTATGCACTGTTGAAGAGGATGTGATGCCAAATGGAACATGTGCTATTATTGGTAGAATAATAATAATAATAAGATAATATTTAATTATCTTTATATTATTACTATGTTGATGATAATTTCTATAGTACAAATAATACAAATATGGAAGGGCTTCAGAAATTCATGGAATTGAAATACATGATGATGTGAATTTCCATGAACTTTTTCTTTTTATTTAAAGTTATTGTAAATAATACAGAAAATGATAAAGAAGACTTCAATGAATACAAATAGATTTACATTAAAATTTTTAATATTTCATCATATTTTTGAAAGCAGTAGTAGATATCTGAATATCACATAAGGTGAGATTCACAAAAAGATAAGTGATGAAAGAAGTGACTATTATTATATAAAGGGTGAAATTCACTGAAAATATTTATAAATCTCCACATTCCACTTAATATATATGTATATTACATACATATATACATATATATAACACACACACACACATATATATATATATATATATATATGTAAACTTCCACATGTAAGAGTTCTATTTCTGTATCTGGCTAATTTCTGTTGGTATATTGATCTCCAGTTCCATCAATTTTGTTTCAAATGTCAGGATTTCATTCTTTCTAACAATTGAGTAATAGTCCACTGTACACATACATCACATCTTGTGTATTCATGAACTTTTTGAAGCCCTTCATATACACTAAATTGACACAATTCTCACCAGGTTGCAGGATGGATGCAAAGCCCTTGATAGTATGTTTTTCCACTGACATCTTTCAACACCCTCGTAAGAATACTCCTGGTTCTATACAATGTCTGAGGGGACTTGATGTTAGACAATGTGCTGGAGCGTATGTTCTGTTCCACTGTCTAGACATCCCCACCAGGAAAAACTGGTTGCCCAGCCTTTCAGGGTGCTACTCCAGGCCCTTGAGAATAGCTCCAGTGCTGCAGAGAGCTAGGTGACCAAGGCCACTGACCTCTTCCATGGAAGCCTTCATTCAAAGGTTTACTCATGGCAAACTGCATGGGTTTGACTATATAGAGTCAACCTGGGGCAATTCTGAAGGCCTCTGCCTCTACCAGAGTTTACTGTGGCTTCACCTTAGAGTTTAACACCTGTATCTCCTCCGCATGTATTCACTTCTTTGCTTTCCACGACATCACTTCATAAACCTTCTGAGCACTAAACTGCTAAACACCATGTCAAAGCCCATTAGTATATATCACAGGGTCCAGCACTGTAGTGCAGTGGGTTAAACTCCACTTATGACACTGGCATACCATAGTGAAGTGCCACTTCAAGTTCTGACTGTTCTGCTTCTAATCTGGCTTTGTGCTAATGTCCTGGGAAGGCAGCAGAGATTATCAAAGTCCTTGGGTCCCAGTCAACCATGTTGGGGAGCAAGATGGAATTCCTGGCTCCTGGATTCAGCCTAATCTAGACTTAGCTGTTGCAGCCATTTGGGACATTTATGTAGCAAATGGAAGATCTCTTTCTGTGTTTCTCTTTCTCCCCATTGGTCTGTCTTTGAAATAAATAAATCCTAAAAATAACCAAAATAAAAAATAAGTCCATGGAGGTGGTGAGATTCTGGAGCCTAAGATTTAACCATTTGAAAGGAAACTTCATATAATGAATAAATATGATATGCTTGTATTATGTAAAATTAAAGTGATATATGTATACATATCATTTGAATAAATTACATGTAACTTTTACATAAAATTATAAATGCATATAGTGGATATTATATATATGACATACAATGAAACGCTTTTGGGAAGATTAAAAATATTTGATATTTTTATTTCTAGGACTAGGGTTGGAAGAAGAAAACTCACTTTTAATAGTATACATATTTGTTTCAAACTCTTGTGTTATTGCAGATGATAAAAGTGAGAATACAAAATGGTATCACATATTCCATTTTTGTTCAATACATTTATAAATACAAAAATAGAAAGCAGATGTACACAATTGAATATACGGTTTTCTTCACCTTTTTTTTTTTTTTTTTTTATTTCACAGAGTTAGACAGTGAGAGAGAGAGACAGGGAGAAAGGTCTTCCTTCCGTTGGTTCACTCCCCAAATGGCTGCTACGGTTGGCATGCTGTGCTGATCTGAAGCCAGGAACCAGGTGCTTCTCCTGGTCTCCCATGCGGGTGCAGGGCCCAAGGACCTGGGCCAAACTCCACTGCACTCCCAGGCCACAGCAGAGAGCTGGACTGGAAGAGGAGCAACCGGGACAGAATCCGGAATCCCAACCGGGACTAGAACCCAGGTGCCGGCGCCACAGGCTGAGGATTAGCCTAGTGAGCCACGGTGCTGGCCTTCACCTGGTTTAAGTAAGAATTCTTTCCTTTTATTCAACTGCTTAGGAAGTACATTTCTTTCTAAAGGTATCCTCAAGAGCAGCTAACCTGAAACTTCTGTAATAAGAATTTATTCTCCCACTGAGTTTTTGAAAATCTAAAATCTAATTTGGCCCAGTGCAACTTCCTGTTTGACGTGGATATCCATCTCCTCCATAGGGATAAATTTCCTTCCCTAAGTTAAGGAAAGGGACCCAATTATCACTATCCTTCCCTGGCGTCTTAGAGGATGACTCATTTAGGTTTATCATAGAGCAATCAAAATAGCCTCAGGCTGCTCTGGGTTCTGCACTCCCTGCCAGGGTTCCTCCTTATTGTTATCCCCAGCTGTTACAATTTCCTTGGCTATGCTGAGTTCCTCCTATTGACTTCATCCTTGTTTTTTTTCCCTAGCTATAAAGAGTGATTTCATAGCTTTTACAAAAGGTTAAATAGGTCTTTAATATTTCTGTTGAGAATCTACTTAAAATCAAAGCTTGATCATGATGAACTGAATAGACAGACACAATATATTACCTGTAAACTTATTTTCAAGTGAAAGGTAGATATCAGTTATTGCTATTTTTACTTTTATCAATAAGTCATTTTCCATATAGTTATAACTCTAGTATATTTTTATTCTTAAGATTGCCATATTGGGGAACTGATGTTATGATATAATGGGTTAAGCCACAACCTGCAATGCTGCCATCCCATATGGACACTGGTTCAGGTCCCAGTTGCTCTACTTCTGATCCAGCTCCCTGCTAATGTACCTGGAAAGCAAAGCGAGATGGCCTAAATCCTTGGGACAGTGCACACATGTGGAGACACAGATTAAACTCCTAGCTCCTGAGTTCAATATGGCCAGCCCATTCCCAGCCAGTTTTGCCATTTGAGGAATGAACCAACAGATGGATGATTTTCTCTCTCTTTCTCTGTAATTCTGCCTTTAAAACAAATAAAATGAATCTTTATACCACATACTTAGTAGTTCAGGAAAACACATTAATTACGTCACAGTCCCTGTGTGTCAGGATTCCTGGCACAATCTAGTTTGAGATTCCCGTCAGGATCTCACAAGTTGTCAGTAAGGCAGTGTAGCTTGGAGTCCTTTTCCAAGTTCATGTGATTATTGGTAGAATTCATCTCCTTGGTACTGTAGAAATATAGTCTCTCCCTTTTTGCAGGCTAGCACTTGGAATATGCTATGATTTTGGCTAAAAACAAAAACAAACAAAACAAATCTACAGTTTCATGTCAGATGTTCCTTTCTCAGGGCTCTCCTACTTTGAAAACAGAACAGATACTTCTTCAAGACTAGTAGAAGTCTGCCGGCTCTATTCTGTTAAAATAAGTCTTCTATAACGTAAGAATCATAAAAGTGCTAGCCCATCATTTTTGCTACATTTTGTTGGTAAAATCCAATTGGAAGTTTCACTAAGGTTAAGAGGACATTTTTCAAGGACATGAGACATTTTAGATATTCACCACGGTGGGTTACCATATAATTTTTTGTTTCAACATCTTATTTGTGCTGCTTTTAGGAAAATCAAATTGAGGGGATGGGGTTAACAAAGATTAATGTATTTATAATAGATTCAGTCTTGTGATTTGACCAAGCCTATCACAATGAACAAATTAAATATTTTCAGGTCATTTGAACATGTCATTGTGGAATCATGCATGGGGAATCCAATTTAATAAAAATACTAAATTTAGAGAGTAGCCAAATGTGTGAACTGCCTTGATCAAATAATATTAACTTGACATGATCCTTCCTAAAGAAGAAAAAGTAAGTTGAATTGTTCAAAAAATACTTCATTTCAGGGTGTCATAAATAAATGACCTTCAAAAAAAGTCATAGTATTTTTGGAAGCAGTTTTTAAAAAGATAACATTCAATCAGCCTAAATTGAGGTTTCAGAGAGATTTGGGTTAAGATAATACAAGATATTCATATCCATTCTATATTTATATTTCCTTGAGCTAAAAATCAATTGAGCCAAAATGATCATGTTTATTTATACATGAAGAAGGATATGACATAAAGGCAATGTAATTTCTAACCTCTTTTAACTTTTTCAAAGAGTAAGCATAAAATTTACAAATAGAACATAGATTTGGAAAAGTGTAATATTTAATATGAATAACAACAATTTTTTAAATAGGTGCTTCACCTTAAGAAATTCTTGTGTGAAATCCAAACCTAATGACCATTGAGATCAATGATATACAGATTTAAAACTGTTTACATGTTTTTTTTTTATCTTTTATTTAATGAATATAAATTTCCAAAGTACGACTCATGGGTTACAATGGCTTCCCCCCCCATACCATCCCTCCCACCCACAACCCTCCCCTTTCCCACTCCCTCTCCCCTTCCATTCACATCAAGATTCATTTTCAATTATCTTAATATACAGAAGATCAGCTTAGTATACCTTAAGTAAGGATTTCGACAGTTTGCTCCCACACAGAAACATAAAGTGAAAAATAATAGATGATTTTTTTAAATGATGGTGAAATCAGATCAGACCTATTGTCATGTTTAATCCCAGTGAGAGTCAAGTTGGGAATTGATAATTTCTTTTTTTTTTTTTTTTACAGAAGATCAGTTTAGTGTACATTAAGTAAAGATTTCAATCGTTTGCACCCCCATAGAAACACAAAGTGAAATATACTGTTTGAGTACTCATTAAAGCATTAAGTCTCAATGTACAGCACATTAAGGACAGAGATCCTACATGAGGAGTAAGTGCACAGTGACTCCTGTTGTTGACTTTACAAATTGACACTCCTGTCGATGGCATCAGTAATCTCCCTCTGCTCCAGTCATGAGTTTCCAAGGCTATGGAAGCCCCTTGAGTTCTCCGACTCTTATCTTGTTTAGACAAGGTCATAGTCAAAGTGGAGATTCTCTCCTCCCTTCAGAGAAAGGCACCTCCCTCTTTGAAGACCTGTTCTTTCCACTGGGATCTCACTCACAGAGATCTTTTTGCCAGAGTGTCTTGGCTTTCCATGCCTGAAATACTCTCATGGGCTTTTCAGTCAGATCCGAGTGCCTTTAGCGCTGATTCTGAGGCCAGAATGCTATTTAGGACATCTGCCATTCTTTGAGTCTGCTGAGTATCTCACTTCCCATGTTGGATCACTCTCCCCTTTATTTATTCTATCGGTTAGTGTTAGCAGGTACTAGACTTGTTTATGTGCTCCCTTTGACTCTTAGTCCTTTCATTATGATCAATTGTGAACTGAAATTGATCACTTGGAATAGTGAGATGGCATTGGCACATGCCACCTTGATGGGATTGAATTGGAATCCCCCGGTATGTTTCCAACTCTACCAATTGGGGCAAGTCAGCCCGAGCATGCCCCAAATTATACATCTCTTCCCTCTCTTATTCCCACTCTTATGTTTAACAGGGATCACATTTCAGTTAATTTTCAACACTTAAGAATAACTGTGTATTAATTACAGAATTAAACCAGTCATATTAAGTAGAACAGACAAAAAAAAATACTATGAGGGATAATGTATTAAGTGAAATATATTGTTTGAGTACTCGTTATAGCATTAAATCTCAATGCACAGCACATTAAGGACAGAGATCCTACATGAGGAGTAAGTGCACAGTGACTCCTGTTGTTGACTTTACCAATTGACACTCCTGTCTATGGCATCAGTAATCTCCCTATGCTCCAGTCATGAGTTTCCAAGGCTATGGAAGCCCTCTGAGTTCTCCGACTCTTATCTTGTTTAGACAAGGTCATAGTCAAAGTGGAGGTTCTCTCCTCCCTTCAGAGAAAGGTACCTCCTTCTTTGAAGACCTGTTCTTTCCACTGGGATCTCACTCACAGAGATCTTTTGCCAGAGTGTCTTGGCTTTCCTTGCCTGAAATACTCTCATGGGCTTTTCAGCCAGATCCGAATGCCTTTAGGGCTGATTCTGAGGCCAGAGTGCTATTTAGGACATTTGCCATTCTATGAATCTGCTGAGTATCTCACTTCCCACGTATGATCACTCTCCCCTTTATTTATTCTATCGGTTAGTGTTAGCAGGTACTAGACATGTTTATGTGCTCCCTTTGACTCTTAGTCCTATCATTAGGATCAATTGTGAACTGAAATTGATCACTTGGACTAGTGAGATGGCATTGGTACATGCCACCTTGATGGGATTGAATTGCAATCCCCTGGTATGTTTCCAACGCTACCATTTGGGGCAAGTCAGCTTGAGCATGTCCCAAATTATACATCTCTTCCCTCTCTTATTCCCACTCTTATGTTTAACAGGGATCACATTTCAGTTAATTTTCAACACTTAAGAATAACTGTGTGATAATTACAGAATTAAACCAGTCATATTAAGTAGAACAGACAAAAAAACTACTAAGAGGGATAATGTATTAACTTGTTCATTAACAGTCAGGGCTATGCTGATCAAGTCACCGTTTCCCATAGTGTCCATTTCACTTCAGGAGGTTTCCTTTTTGGTGTTCAGTCAGTTGTCACTGATCAGGGAGAACATATGGTATTTGTCCCTTTGGGACTGGCTTACTTCACTCAGCATGATGTGTTCCAGATTCCTCCATTTTGTTGCAAATGACTGGATTTCGTTGTTTCTTACTGCGGTATAGTATTCTAAAGAATACATGTCCCATAATTTCTTTATCCAGTCTACCATTGATGGGCATTTAGGTTGGTTCCAGGTCTTGGCTATTGTGAATTGTGCTGCAATAAACATTAGGGTGCAGACCGCTTTTTTGTTTATCAATTTAAACTCCTTTGGGTAAATTCCAAGGAGTGGGATGGCTGGGTCGAACGGTAGGGTTATATTCAGGTTTCTGAGGAATCTCCAGACTGATTTCCATAGTGGCTTGACCAGTTTGCATTCCCACCAACAGTGGGTTAGTGTCCCTTTTTCCCCACATCCTCGCCAGCATCTGTTGTTGGTAGATTTCTGTATGTGAGCCATTCTAACCGGGGTGAGGTGAAACCTCATTGTGCTTTTGATTTGCATTTCCCTGATTGCTAGTGACCTTGAACATTTTTTCATGTGCCTGTTGGCCATTTGGATTTCCTCTTTTGCAAAATGTCTATTGAAGTCCTTGGCCCATCTCTTAAGTGGGTTGTTGGTTTTGTTTTTGTGGAGTTTCTTGATCTCTTTGTAGATTCTGGTTATTAACCCTTTATCTGTTGCCTAGTTTGCAAATATTTTTCCCATTCTGTCGGTTGTCTCTTCACTCTCCTGACTGTTTCTTTTGCAGTACAGAAACTTCTCAATTTGATGCAATCCCAATAGTTGATTTTGGCTTTGAGTGACTGTGCCTCCCGGGTCTTTCCCAGAAATTCTTTGCCTGTGCCAGTATCTTGAAGGGTTTCTCCAATGTTCTCTAATAACTTAATGGTGTCAGGACGTAGATTTAGGTCTTTAATCCACGTTGAGTGGATTTTTGTATAAGGTGTAAGGTAGGGGTCTTGCTTCATGCTTCTGCACGTGGAAATCCAGTTTTCCCAGCACCATTTATTGAATAGACTGTCCTTGCTCCAGGAATTAGTTTTAGATCCTTGATCAAATATAAGTTGGCTGTAGATGTTTGGATTGATTTCTGGTGTTTCTATTCTGTTCCATTCGTCTATCCATCTGTTTCTGTACCAGTACCATGCTGTTTTGATTACAACTGCCCTGTAGTATGTCCTGAAATCTGGTATTGTGATGCCTCCGGCTTTGTTTTTGTTGTACAAGATTGCTTTAGCTATTCGAGGTCTCTTGTGCCTCCATATGAATTTCAGCATCATTTTTTCTAGATCTGCGAAGAATGTCTTTGGTATCTTGATTGGGATTGCATTGAATCTATAAATTGCTTTTGGGAGAATGGACATTTTGATGATGTTGATTCTTCCAATCCATGAGCATGGAAGATTTTTCCATTTTTTGGTATCCTCTTCTATTTCTTTCTTTAAGGTTTTGTAATTTTCATCGTAGAGATCTTTAACGTCCTTGGTTAAGTTTATTCCAAGGTATTTGATTGTTTTTGTAGCTATTGTGAATGGGATTGATCTTAGCAGTTCTTTCTCAGTCATGGCATTGCTTGTGTATACAAAGGCTGTTGATTTTTGTGCATTGATTTTATATCCTGCCACTTTGCCAAACTCCTCTATGAGTTCCAATAATCTCTTAGTAGAGTTCTTTGGATCCTCTAAGTACAGAATCATATCGTCTGCAAAGAGGGCTAGTTTGACTTCTTCCTTCTTGATTTGTATTCCTTTGATTTCTTTTTCTTGTCTGATGGCTCTGGCTAAAACTTCCAGAACTATGTTAAATAGCAGTGGTGAGAGTGGGCATCCCTGCCTGGTGCCAGATTTCAGTGGAAATGCTTCCAACTTTTCCCTATTCAATAGGATGCTGGCTGTGGGTTTTTTATAAATTGCTTTGATTATATTGAGGACTGTTCCTTCTATACCCAATTTGCTTAGAGTTTTCATCATGAAAGGGTGTTGAATTTTATCAAATGCTTTCTCTGCATCAATTGAGATAACCATATGGTTTTTCTTCTGCAGTCTGTTAATGTGGTGAATCACATTGATTGATTTGCGAATGTTGAACCATCCCTGCATACCAGGGATGAATCCCACTTGGTCTGGGTGGATGATTTTCCTGATGTGTTGTTGTATTCTATTGGCCAGAATTTTATTGAGGATTTTTGCATCTATGTTCATCAGGGATATTGGTCTGTAATTTTCTTTCAGTGCTGCATCTTTCTCTGGCTTAGGAATTAAGGTGATGCTGGCTTCATAGAAAGAATTTGGGAGGATTCCCTCTTTTTCGATTGTTCTGAATAGTTTGAGAAGAAATGGGATTAGTTCTTCTTTAAATGTCTGGTAGAATTCAGCAGTGAATCCATCTGGTCCTGGGCTTTTCTTTGTTGGGAGGGCCTTTATTACTGTTTCAATTTCTGTTTCAGTTATGGGTCTGTTTAGGTTTTCGATGTCTTCATGGTTCAATTTAGGTAGGTTTCATGTGTCCAGGAATCTATCCATTTCTGATAGGTTTTCCTGTTTGCTGGCATACAGGTCCTTGTAGTAATTTCTGATGATTCTTTTTATTTCTGTGGTGTCTGTTGTTACGTTTCCTTTTTCATCTCTGATTTTATTGATTTGGGTCTTTTCTCTTCTTTTTTTAGTTAGTTGGGCCAATGGGGTGTCAATTTTGTTTATTTTTTCAAAAAACCAGCTTCTCGCTTGGCTGATTTTTTGTAATGTTTTTTTGGATTCAATCCTGCTAATTTCTTCTCTGGTTTTAATTATTTCTCTTCTCCTACTAGATTTGGGTTTGGTTTGCTGCAGTTTTTCTAGGTCCTTGAGGTGCGCTGAAAGCTCATTTATTTGGTACCTTTCCAATTTCTTGATATAGGCACCTATTGCTATAAATTTGCCCCTCAATACTGCTTTTGCTGTATCCCATAAGTTTTGATATGTTGTGTTGTTGTCTTCATTTACTTCCAGAAAGTTTTTGATTTCTCTTTTGATTTCTTGAATGACCCAGTGTTCATTCAGGAGCATGTTGTTCAGTCTCCATGTGTTTGCATACTTTCTGGGGTTTCCTGAGTTGCTAATTTCCAGCTTCATCCCGCTGTGGTCTGAGAAGCTGCATGGTATGATTCTAATTATTTTAAATTTGCTGAGACTTGCTTTATGGCCTAGTATGTGATCAATCCTAGAGAAGGTTCCATGCGCTGCTGAGAAGAATGTGAAGTCTGTAGATGTAGGGTTGAAAGTTCTGTAGATATCTGTTAGATCCATTTGGGCAATAGTGTCAATTAAATCTGCTGTTTCCTTGTTGATCTTCTGTCCGGATGATCTGTTTATTTCTGAGAGTGGAGTATTGAAGTCCCCCAGTACTATTGTATTGGAATCTAAATCTCCCTTTAAGTCCCTTAACATATCTTTTAAATAGACCGGTGCCCTGTAATTAGGTGCATATACATTTATAATAGTTACATCTTCCTGTTGAATTGAACCCTTAATCATTATATAGTGTCCCTCTTTGTCTCTCTTAACAGTTTTTGTATTAAAGTTTATTTTGTCTGATATTAATATGGCTACACCTGCTTTTTTTTGGTTTCTGTTGGCATGGAATATCTTTTTCCAACCCTTCACTTTCAGTCTGCATGCCTCTTTGTTAGAGAGATGTGTTTCTTGTAGGCAACAAATAGTTGGGTTGTGTTCTGTGAGCCAGTCAGCCAAATGGTGTCTTTTAACTGAAGAATTCAGACCATTAATGTTCGATGTGACTATTGATACGTAGTGACTTTGCCCTGCCATTTTCCCGGAAATATTTTCTAGTATATGCTTTGAGCTTCCCATGCTCTTTTACTGGTAGGTGTTCTTCCTTTCCCTTCTTTCATATTGATGGCCGTGTTTCTGTGTTTCTGAGTGTAGCACATCTTTAAGTATCTTTTGCAGGGCCGGACGAGTGGCCACAAAGTCTTTCAATTTCTGTTTGCTATGAAAGGTCTTTATTTCACCTTCATTCACAAATGAGAGCTTGGCAGGATATAATATTCTGGGCTGGCAATTTTTCTCTCTTAGCACCTGTGCTATGTCTCGCCATTCCCTCCTAGCTTGTAGGGTTTCTGATGAGAAGTCAGCTGTGAGTCTGATTGGAGATCCTCTGAGAGTAATCTGACGTTTCTCTCTTGCACATTTTAGGATCTTTTCTTTATGTTTCACTGTGGTAAGTTTAATTACCACGTGTCGTGGTGAGGATCTCTTTTGGTCATGTTTATTGGGGGTTCTATGAGCTTCCTGTACTAGGATATCTCTGTCCTTCTCCAAACCTGGAAAGTTCTCTGCTAATATCTCACTAAAAAGGCCTTCCAATCCTTTCTCTCTCTCCATGCCTTCAGGAACTCCTAGAACTCGAATGTTGGTTTTTTTAATAGTATCCTGTAGATTCCCAACAATATTTTTTAGATTTCTAATTTCCTCTTCTTTTCTTTGGTTTGACTGATGTTTTCCTGTGCTCTATCTTCTAAGTCCGATATTCTCTCTTCTGCTTCACCCATTCTGTTTTTAAGGCTTTCTAATGTGTTTGTCATTTGATCTATTGAGCTCTTCATTTCATTTTGATTTCTCTTCACTATAACACTTTCCTGTTGTACTAGTTTCTGAGTTTCATTTTGACTCTTCCTTAAAATTTCATTTTCACGAGAGAGATTTCCAATCTTGTCCATTAAGGATTTCTGTAGTTCAAGGATTTGCTTTTGAAAACTTCTAAATGTTCTTATCATAAATTTTTTGAAATCCGTATCTTGCATTTCTTCTATCTCATCATCTTCATACTCTTGGCTTGGGGTGTTTTGCTTATTTGGAGGCATCATAGTGTCATCGTTGATCTTGCTCCCTCTATTTCTGTGTTTGTTACTCGGCATAGTTAATTCTTCTCGCGTCACTGTGCGTTTTTTTTTCTTTTTTTTTTTTTTTATACTGTGTCCATGTTAAGTGGACTGCCTGCTGTTGGAGGAGCCTTGGAGGCTTGAGATGGGTGCGGCCTGAGAGCTCTGCCTGGTTCTTCCTGGTTAAGGGTGTGCAAAGGTGACACCCTCAGGTTATGCGTGGTAAATCTCTCTCTTTTTATTTATTTATTTATTTTATTTATTCAGGGGGTAAGTAACACTGCAGGGCAGGGCTGTGCAGAATTCTTGGTATTTAGCTTCCAGTCTTTGGCTCCTCTGGACTCCCACTGGGTTGCCTAGGCTACTGAATTGTAGTGACTCAGTTCCTTAGCTCTCCCCCATTGATATGTAATCCAGAGAGGAGGCCTGCTCTTTTCTTCAAGCCTTGCAGCCTTGTAACCTTTGCAAGGTTAGGGGGAAGAGAAACCCTGAAGCTTTTTTTTTTTTTTTTTTCCTTCTTTCCGGTAGTGAGTTTGCTGCACTTTCCGGCCCTCCTCTAGATTCTGACCCCCGTTTCCCCACCAATGTCTCGGGTTATTGGGCTCACCTCCCCTTCCAGCGCCAATGTGTGGACTCGGAGCCCTGAGCGTCCCAAGTCTCCCCGCTGTTGTCTGTGTGGCATGCACTCCCCTTGGAGCACTGGCGCGCAGACCCTGGGGCTTCTGCGGCTGGGTCCCGCGACTTGGCTTCCGCGCGGTGGGCGACCTTGTTCTCCCAGTAGGTCCTCCGATTCACGGCTGCTCCATCCAGAAGGGTTTCCCCTGCAATTTTTTCCTGGTTCTATTTTTTCTGCGGCTACCGTAACTCCCCTTTTATTAAACTAAATTTTCCCGGACTATCGGTGTGCGCCCTCACTATTCCGCCATCTTGGCTCCCTCAGGTGTCCAACTGTTTACATGTTTATATACTAAATAAAATTTCAGGAAAAATCATAAAGCAGAATAATTAATGTGTCAGATTTCTGACTTTGATCTAGGTACTCAAAGCAAAATAAATAAAAATATACAAGTAAACTGTACAAGTAAATACCTTTAGAATTTCTTCTTTTATTAAAAAATTCACAGAAAAGATGAATTTAGTAATATTAATTACTTTTGCCTTATCCCAATTACTTCAGACATCATTGCTGCTTCATAGAGGCTACACTAACAAGAAGCCAGGTATTCAACCCAGGTACTTGGATATGGGATTTGGCCATTTTAAACCATTATGTCCCATCATCCTACACAAAGAACAATTACAAAGTCTTAGGTTGAGCAATAATTAGCAAATAAATATTATGTTATCTATGTATCCACAGAATTAAAAATGTTGCGACCTAAAGGGTCAAATGGCATCTTAAGCACCATGCTAAATTCCTGGACAGAAAATTAATATTTGAGAAAAGACTAATTGAATATAAATGTGTATTTGTGTTTAAGATAAATTACAAGTGTTTAATTACAAAGAAATGAAAATAGTATGTTCACATTATATTTCAGAAGTATTAAATATTTAATATGTTAAAACACAGTACTGATTTTATTTCATAGAAAATAAAAGTAATTCACTAACATGTGAGGAAAGATTCATTGTATTATAAAGGGCATTGCATTTTAGTTTGAGATATTACATTTGGAAATACTCAACTTGGTATGCTTATTTTATTTAAAGATCTATTTATTTGAAAGAGGTACAAAGAGAGAGAATGAGAGGCAGAGAGAGAGAGAGAGAGAGAGAGAGAGAGAGTCTTCCATCCGCTGGTTCACTCCCCAGATGGCTGCAACAGCAGGAGCTGTGCTGATCCAAAGCCAGGAGCCAGGAGCTTCTGGTTCTCCCATGTGGATGCAGGGGCTCAAGGACTTGGGCCAAATTCTACTGCTTTCCTGCCATAGCAGAGAGCTGGATTGGAAGAGGAGCAGCTGGGTCTCGAACTGGTGCCTATATGTGATGCTGGCACTGCAGGTGGCAGCTTTACTCACTATGCCACAGCGCTGGCCCCAATATGCTTACAAATATTCAGTTTCTGTAAGAGTTCCAGCTTACCCATAATGACTTAAAAGTGTGCCAATGAAAGGCTGATGGCTAAGAAAAGACAGCAGTCTTAAGTGGATGTTTTGGGTAGGTTCCAGACAGTCTACATCGCCCATGAAAATACCTGAAGAAAATATTTAGTTTAAAACAAAACAAATTTGTTCTATCATTGTCAGAAGTATTGGTGCAGTATGGCTTAGCTGATTCCTCTTTTTAGTTTCACCAGGCCAAAATCAAGGTGTCGGAACATATGCCTCTGGAGGCTTTGGGGATGAATCCATTTCCTTGGTCGTTCTGGTTGTTGGCGGAATTTAGTTCCTAGAAGTGGTAGGAGTGAAGTCCTCTGTCCGTGGCTGACTGTGAGCTCTGCAGTGTTGCCAGCTCGCAGTGTCTACTCAAAGTCACTAGGTCTTCCCAGTTACTCCATTTTCAAAGCTTATAAAGCTGAATTGAATTAAATCTCTGTGACCTGCCTTTCTGCCACATCTCTCCAGCCCTTCTCTTTGTTTCCAACCTCTTTTCCTCCCTCTCTGCCTCAGACCCATATGAGTATATTGGGCCCACTGGATAACCCAAGACCGTCTCTATAACAAACAGCTGTTTTTTATGGAAATTGGCATCAATGTCTTTTCCATGCTGAGGGAAGGAAATTCTTTCTATTCCAGTGCCCTGTCAGTTTCTTATTTCACCACAGCAATATGGCTCCTGTGCAGTGTCAGGGGAATGAAAGAACTGTATAGCACATACTGTCAACTGAGAAGCAGTACTCAGGAAAATCAAAAATCAAGAGAAGAGATAAAAATTAATACATTAGAAAAACCACCAGTTTCTGGCATGCATACCTATAGCAAAATTTTTTTGAATTTTTATTTATCAAGCCAGTTTTTTTTTTTTTAAGACTGATTTTATTTGAAAGTCAGAGTTACTGAGAAGGAGAGGGAGAGACAGAGGCAGAGACAGAGGTAAAGAGAGAGAGAGAGAGAAAGGTGTTTCATCTTCTGGTTCACTCCTCAAATGGCTCCAATTACCAGGACCTAGGCCAGGCAAAGCCAGGAGCTTCATTTGGGTCTCCCACATGGGTGCATGGACCAAAGAACTTGGGCCATCTTTCACTGCATTCCCAGGTAAAATAGGAGGGAACCGGATCAGAAGTGGAGCAGCCAGGACTCCAGCTGCCGCCCACAAGAGATGCTAGCTTTGCAGTCAGTGGCTTTGCCTGCTAAGCCCCAGCACTGGCTTCCTCTATCAAAAATCAAAATGCATTCACCCATCTCTTAGCAAGATTTCATTAATATGCAATTTAAAAGCCTGTGGAGGAGGCTGAATCCCGAGAGGCTTAGAGGAACTTCCTAAACCTGCCTCAAGTTTGAAGACCTGTCTTTAAGTTTCAAATCCCTAGTGGTAAACAACCCAGCCCCACGGTGCTCTTTGCCTAAGGATCACTGAAGTGGTATAATAGGATTGGCTAAAACCCTTTTGCATCACATAACCCCCCCCCTTGCCCACGTCCGTTCTGTAATGCTACCTTATAAACACTTCCCCTTTTACAATAAAGTGAGATCCTGCTTCGACTCTACTCCCTACCACATTTGATTGTCCCCTGGGTTCAGGGGAGCTGAGTGGTGGGTGGCGCACTTCCCCTCCTCAGCCCAAAAGCCTATTTACTTTCGTTCATATTACACAGTGCAACATGTCAAGTTTTTGACAAAAATTACAAGGTATGTCAAAGGCAGGAATAATATACCTGGGAAAAGACAACACAATCATTAGAATAAGACTAAGTATAATACAAATTTTAGTATGATCAAATTACAAATCTAAAGTATCAATAACAAATATGTTAAAGACTTTAATGGGAAATAAAATATGTGTAAAAACAAAGGAGTAATGGAAACAAGATTGAAACTGTAAGAATTAAAGGAATTTTAGAAATCAAAATCATTCTGGCCAAATGAAGAATTCCATCTACAGATACAACAATAGCCAAAATGAAAGAGTAAAAAGTCATTGAGTTTGAAATTTTCATAAAAAATTTCTGAGGTGAAATGAAAAAAACACATAATAATAATAATAATAATAATTGAAATGATGAGAAGAATAGAATGTCCAACAACTGTGGGGTTCTTTCAGGACTGTAACATAACCAGAAATAGAAAATAGAGCTGGAAGAAAGGGCCAACACAGCAGAAGAAGTTCTAGTGTTTGTGAACTTCTTAATATAAATCATAGGTAAAATCAAAGGACAGACCCAGTAAACTCTGAGAACAAGAAGCAGGACAGATAGCATATTTTTGGTTTATAATTGTTATTATGATTATAGTACAAAACATTGATCAAATTCCTTCTATGGTCAAGCATTGTTTTAAATACTTTTTACTAATTAATTGCAACACTAATAACAATCCACAAAGGCACATAGTATTATTAGATTCATTGAGTTGTTTAAAAAAATACTGTGAGAGACTTTAAGAGACATAGATTGCATCATGATAGAGCTCAAAGGTCAACCCTTGTTGTTTGACTGCAAAACTGAAGCCTTTAAGCCCTATAATCTATTGTGCAGATCGATTGTATACCATTTTCTAGCGATTTTTCGTAAATGTTTACTATCAAATAGCTGATATAGTGAGAGATTACCAACTGACAATTTTCTTGATTCTATTTAGAAAATCCACAACATGTCATGATTTATCCTGAAGTTGCTAAGAATAAATTTCTGACATTGATAGAATGGGTGGTTCACAAAAAAGTTGAATCCTTCATAGATTATAATTTTAATCATAATTGATGCATTTGTGAAAATTGACACTTCCTGCATTAATATGCTGAAAAGTAACTGCAAACTAGATATCAAGAGAGCCTGTGATGGCATCACAACTATTTGATTCTGAAACTTTTTCCTAGAATAGGACTGTAAATAACAGTCTCAAATTTTTATTGAGGAAATTTCTACGGCTATTTCCTTTTTTTCCCCAAGCAAAGAGCTCAACAATACATATATTACTCACTTGACCAAAAACTCTGTTTATTTAACAACAATTTACTTACCAAGGCCATTGATCTTAATTATGTCACAATCTTTGTCCAGAGCTAATTAGTTTTCCTCATTGAAGGACCTGATAGAAACTGCATTATCTCAGACAACAGCATCCTGTAAATATCCTCTGTTGAACATTTTCTTCTCCTGATACTACAAACGCTGGAGATTTTTTGCAGCATGACTGATAAACTTATCCTTCCTTAATTAACTGATTGCTCTTTTGATCCTTTGATGGTGTCAGAAGTCAGTACCTACTTTACAGCTGGATAACTTTCACTTATTTTATATGTTATAAGTGTGTACATTTACCATTATACCACTGACTGAGAAATAGAGGATGGTAGAATATTAGTGTTTTATGTCAACACACAAAAAATACAGAGTACTAGGAATTTATGCATGGTTAGGATGAAAGGCCTCAAAGATGTTCCAGTCATCCTAAAACTCCACTGTATTTTTTACTCTATGTATGTGAGTTTGCATTAAAAACCCACCCACTTCTTTTTTTAAGATTTATTTTATTTATTTGAAAGACAAAGTTACAGAGACAGGTAGAGCCAGAGAGAGAGAGAGGTCTTCCATTCCCTGATTCACTTTCCAAATTGCCCCAATGGCCGGAGCTGAGCTGATCCAAAGCTAAGAGCCAGGAGCTTCTTCTCGCTCTTCCACATGGACACAGGGCCCAAGGACTTGGGTCACCTTCTACTGCTCTCTCAGCCATAGCAGAAAGCTGGATTGGAAGTGGAGCAGCCAGGACTCCAACTGGTGCCAATATGGGATGCTGACATTGCAGGCCAGGGCTTTAACCCACTGGGCCACAGCGCAGGCCCCAAACCTCCCCATTTCTACGCAATAGAATAATTCCTCTTTATCTCTGATTTTTACCATGCTATGGGCTTCTTTTTTGCATTGTCAAATGCCTGTAGGACATTTCCACGTGAATGCATTTCCATCATCCAACATCATTTAATTGACACCATATAAAGGAAACTCATCTACACCAAAAATGTAATTCTCTGGACTTCATTATTATGCTGAAATGTGACAGTGGCTTTCAAAATTTTATGCATACATTTCTTGTCTCCCTATTAACATTGTAAATGTCCTGAGGAAAAGGATCTCACATGATACTTCTCAATAATGCCACCCTCCTCTGCGAAGCACCAAGCAGGGCATGAGGTGCTCAGTAAAAGGGAGAATGAGGGAGGGTATCTAAACTGAAAAGTGAATAATGATGTAGCTATCAGTCATTTTAATTACTACATTAAATTAGGTTCAGTGTGACATTTAAAATTACAATTCAATTTGATTGAATGGTCATGGGCTAATATCACTGAAGGTGCTCAAGAAAAAACCCAGAGGTACATATAAAGGATAATTATTATGCCCTGACAGCTAGCGCTCCTAGGTCTTAGGTACTGTAAAGTGAGCCGTAGAGATGATAATATAGAAGAGAGGGAAAAAAAAAGAAAAAAAGTTAAGAACTCTTCTTTCATATTTTTACTTTCAGTTTCTCTGAAGGGGAACATTTAAATATTCATGGCGATATGGAGAAAGAGTACGTTTATTAAAATTAATCACGTTTTATTTGTTACATTATATTTTATTTTTAATTGACACACAACAATTGTAGATATGTATGGGGCATAATCTTATGATTGGAAACTGTGCATCACACTATGGTCAAATCTGGGTCATCAGCCCATCACCTCTAATGTCTACCATTTCTTTGGAATTAGTATGTTCAAAATTCTCTATTGTATCTACTTTGAAATAAACAGTGAATCTTTGTTAAAAATAGTTAATTATACTACTCTGAAACAGAATACCAGAACTCACTCTTTCTATTCAACTTTACATTTCTACACATTGACCAGGGAATACAATTATAAACTATACTGAAATGCTGCCTCACTCCGGTTAGGATGGCTATCATCAAAAAAGACAAAACACAGTCAGTCAGAGTGAGGGTGTGGAGAAAAGGACATCCTTAGACATTATTGTGGGACAGTAAATTAATATAACTGTGGAAAACACTAAGGAGTTTTCTCAAAAAGTTAAAAAATAGGAAGCACATAACAAAGATGGAGGAGAAAGTACAGTGATAACAAGCACTGGAGAAGTTGAGTCCCACAGTGCAATCATAGGAAGAAATTTGGAAAGAAAATCCTTGATGCACTGCGAGGCTTTCTTTCCTAGAATCACCTGTTAGTGCCTCTGGAGATGACCCAAGAAAAGACTGCCCCCAATTATTCTAAGCTTGCACATCCCTCCTGGAGAATGAGCAGATAGAAATTCAACAAAATTTGTGAGGATGTTGGGGCAATAGATACAGAGTGCTGGAGGGGAGAGAGAGAAAGAGAGAGAGAGAGAAAGAGAGAGAGAGAGAAAGAGAGAGAGAGTTGATTGAAACATTGATGAACACTGGGGCTTAGGGCTTCAGAAGTAAAAGGAAACCAAGGGAAAAAATTGGAAAATCTCTTAGAATCACTGATAACAAACATGAGAAGTCAGTCATAGTTTTAGGGAACAGTAAGGATGAGGCATTCATTTTCATTCAATGTAATTTAAAGATAGTAAATATTTGGTGGCAGATATCCTACTAATTTTGCGCATACACAGAAGGAGTTAATAAATAACCTGTGCCCTCTAGGAAATGCATTTATTTGTGGTTATAAGCTCCTGATGCTATATGGAATTCTGTGATTTCCCATTCTGTCTCCCTACCTACTATCCCAAAGAATTCTACAGTTATCACTATTTTATAACTTCTTTTCCCTCCATCTACAATTACAGAAAATTAGTTTACTTTCTATTTCAGTGAAGGAATTAAAAAACTTGAAGAAAATTTCCACATATACTGACCACCAATTACCCATCTGCTTGCAGGTGAATGTGACAGGTTAGGCTTTAAATACTAATGTTCCCTAAAACAAAATAATATGACCTTCTAATTCCCCCATTAAAAAAACAAGAATGTTTTTGCTACAGCTTTCCCTATCATATAGATGATAATGTTATTCTTCAAATCTCTCATGTTATAAATCTTGCATTCATCATAAGTTCTTTTATCTGAAGACATATATCTTATCCACCAGCAAATGCTGTCTGATCTCCCTTTGAAACATGTCTATAATCATACCACTTCCAGCACTTTTTACTGTACCCTGGATAATGACATCATCAGCTTATGTGAATTATTACAGGGGATCCTAACTGATCTCCCTAATTGACTCTCTATGTGCTCTCTGGAAAATATTAAATTCAAACTAGACATAAATGTTACTAGGAAACTAAACTTTTAAGATATTAAAACTAATTTAGGAATTAGGTTAATTGGTTTATGTTCATTTTTCCATTTTAGACATGAGTTTTACGAGTTACAATCCTATCACGTTCCCTTACCTAGGCTGCACTGCCTCAGTGTCTCCCTGCTTTTTCTCAAACATGCTAAACTTGTTTCTGTGCTTTTCCCTCTTCCTTGAATGGACTTGTACACACACTGTTGAGGACTCCTCTTTGCTCTAGAATCACTACCATGGTCTTCTCTGACACATACAAAAGTTTTTAATGCACTCTCTCTATTTCTATATTCCCTAACCTCCTGGTTCATTTTTGTCTTGTTTTATTTTCCAAATAATCTTCACCTGCTAGCATGTCATTGATTTAGCTGATGTTTATTGTCTGTCTCATTCCATTTGAATGTGAACTCTAGGAGGGACTTGATCTAACTGGTATTCATTGAGAACAGGGAATAGTGCTTACTGTCTAGAGCAGCCTCAGCAGATACAGCTTGAATGAATGAAGGTTATTGCAAAATTGTGTATTTCCTTCCTCTATCTCTGAAATTTCTATTTCTTCCTTAATATAAACATGCCTCATCTCCAAAATATACTGAATATGGCAATTTTTCTCAAGTTATAACTTTGACTACAAAAGGCCAAAGAACACTATAAAAATGAGATTTTTTTGGTAGAATATGATCAGTTTTGTCTTTCTTTGAGACTCTTGTATTTCATAGTGTGTGACTTTGGTCATAGAAGCATATACAGAACACATACAAGTACACACATATGACTGTGATAAATTCACTTGATATTATGCATTCACTTATCTCTAAAGTATGAGCAAATTTAAAATGCTATTTTTATCACATTATTCTTCTTTTTTCACATCATCCTGGGAAACATCCGCTTTTAACTCAGAAACAAGAGCATGAGCACAACGGAAAGAGACCTAAATCACAATCCTACAAATCACCTATGTCAATGTGATACCATTGTCTCCATTTCTCTTCATCTTGCAGACTTTTAGAACTTAAATAAAATGCATACTTTAGATATTAATGCTGAGCCATTTCAAATGTGAAACATTTCACTCTGCTTAATATTCCAAGTGGTATGAATACATTTGTTTCAAAGTATGACTTTGGGTAAGTCTTGTGGTATAGTGGGGTAAGCTGTTGTTTGTGATACCCACATCCCATTGTGTACTGCCAGTTCAACTCCTGGCTGTTCTACTTCCTATCCAACTTCCTGCTAATCATGCACTTGGGAAATCAGCAGAAAATGGTGTTGGCATTGTGTTAGAACAAGATAGAATGATGGTCACTGCTTCGTAAAAGGAATGGACTTCCTAAATTAATTGAAGTTGGACTAAGATGTTACATAATGAGTTAACAAGTTCTTTTCAATTTTGTGAAAATCTCATGAATTTCACAACTCTACTGCAGTGTCATCCACCCTTGGCTTTCAGCAGGAATATGTCTTTAGAAGATTGTTGAGGCTGTTTTGATAGCATGTCCAAAAAAAAAAAAAAAAAAAAAAAAAAAAAAAAGAAAAAAGTTATAAATGTATTCAATTAAATTAAGCAGCTTAAAATACATTTCCTAAAGGATGACTTACATTGGGACAGCCCCAGAAGAAACCCAATTTATAGCATCTTCAACTTCTGAGGTGTTCACATAGGTCTCAATACATTAGCAGAATCAAATGTCTTAAGAAGCTGATGGGACTCATGGTAACATGTGACTGGGAATCTATGGAGGATAAGTACTTGCTCATAATTTCCTGGACAGATAATTGAATTTGGAAGGAATCCTCTCTTTTTATTCCCTCCCTACACCATCCACTCACAGAAGAAGACATGAAGACTAAACATGTTTAGGAAGCTTGAGAGAAGATTTAGCGTGCAACACTGAGAACAGTTACTTAAAATATCATTTCATCTGACCTTCCAGATAACTCTTAATTTCCTCCAAGGAGAAAAGACATAATGAACTGAATCTCTGAACAAATACAATAAATTTATTGTTTTTAAAAATTTTACTGGGGCCGGCGCTGTGGCATGGCAAGTAAAGCCGCCGCCTGCAGTGTCAGCATCCCATATGGGTCCCGGTTTGAGTCCCAGTTCTTCCACTCTCTGCTATGGCCTGGGAAAGCAGCAGAAGATGGCCCAAGTCCTTGGGCCCCTGCACCCATGTGGGAGACCTGGAAGAGGCTCCTGGCTCCTACTGTCAGGTCGGCACAGCTCTGGCCGTTGTGGCCAATGAGGGAGTGACCCAGTGGATGGAAGACCTCTCTCTCTGCCTCTCCTCTCTTTGTGTAACTGACTTTCAAGTGAATAAATAAATCTTTTAAAAAAGTTTTATTTATTTATGTGAAACAGTGACAGGGAGAGAGACAGACACATATATGTGTGAGCACACACACACACACACACACACACATACACAGAGGGAGATAGATGCTTTCCAATAACCTGTTCACTCCCTAGATGTCCCAAACAACTGGGTTCTGGATTTGGCCTGGGGCCAGGCTGAAGTCATGAGTTAGGGACTGTATCTGGACTCCCATGTGGGTGGCAGGAATTCACTCCACTCCTTTGTAAGGTGAATTAGCAGGAAGGTGGAACAAAAAGCAGAATAGTCAGGACTTGATAGCGATTTCTGGTGTCCTAAACAACAGCCCAACCCAGCACAGCACAATGCCTGCTGTAATAATGGTATGTTTGAAAGTAATGTAAAAAAATTACAAGAAGCAAGTTATCTGATTATGACATTAATTTTTATTGTAAATAGCTGTCATAATCATTGCTGACTCATTTTTACAGAAATACTACCATTAAATAGTTGCTCTGACACCATCACAATATATAGGTAAGTGAAAATGTCTTTCTAGAAACAAAATGAATTTCAGAATATAACTCATTTTAATGTATCACTTTTTTCATTCAATAATGTCATATTTTCTCATTGTTTTTACTTTGCTGATTATTTTCATTTATATAAGGTTAACAAATTTCATGTATTTCATATATACAGATTTAGGAGTATAGTGATACTTCCCATCCTACCCTCCCTCCTATCAATAATTTTTTTTTTTAACATTTGAATTCCAAAACAGGAGTTTTATTTTAGATTTGATTAAGTGTAATTGTACATATGTAATTACACAGCCAGAATATTTTTTAGCATTTGAATTCTAGAACAGTTTTATTTTAGATTTGATCAAGTGTAATTGTACATATATAATTACACAGAGATATTATACATCATAGATATTTAATGAAATATAATTTAAAATGGAATTATAAACAAATCAATATTATTGAAAAATTTATTAATGAAACTAATAAAGAATCCATGGGCCACTAGCAGTGCAAGTAAAACTAATTAAAATCAAAACATTTGTTGACAATCTAGTTAGTGCTTTAATTTGTTTATTTTTTTCTGATTTAAGCCTAGCTATAGAGATTTTAGTGAAAGATGTAAAAGATGTCACATTGCATAAATATGCATAACATTACTTTTTTAAATATTGAATTAATATTCATTTGAAAATTTATTGTGTGTCTACTATATGTCATTTGAAAAAAAATTAAAATACATCTCATCAATTTAGATTCTCCTTAAAGGGTGTCTCCTTATATTGAACTTTAAGTAACCTTTTGGGAATCACAAAATATTCTTTAAAGTGATCATTATCATTTTGAGCTTACCATATAATCTTATCAGTTTTCACAATATTTATTGTTGGTAGTAGAAATATTTATGTTTATTCTTCTTTCTCCTTACTTTAACCAGAGATTATATATGTTGTGATGTACCAGTGAAAATTTCTCCTTACTGCTCTGAATGGAATAGTATACAGTTTACTCCATCACACTGATGAGCTAGACCATTCTGATTGAATCAGCATTGGTGACCATGAGCTAAAAGAAGTAGTTAAGGAGAGCTGCCAATTTTTTGTGTTTGTGCCCTCATTGATTATCAGTATGACCATATAATCATCTCTCTGTCCATGATGAAATAGCAAGTAACAGCTTAATTGGATTGCTCATGTGACTGTATCTTGATTAAGGAACAGAGGTTCTCATCAGTAATTCAATCATCCCAATTAGTCATTGAGGATGAGATTCTGTGTCCAATCATTCATTGAGATATAACAAGTTTACCTTGAACTTAAGTTGGTCAGGTCTTTACCAAAGTGTTTAAGATGCTGGAATACCACCCCCCCCCCATCCCATGTGGGAATACCTGGTTGCATAGACAACTTCTGTTTCTGACTCCATCTTCCTGCTATTGCACACCCTGGGAAGGGCTGCTAATAGCTGAAATAATTGGTTTCCCGTTATCCAGCTTCAGAAACTTAGATTGAGTTCTTGGCTCTCAGTTCAGCCCAGTCCTGGCCCTTGCAGGTATTTGGGAAGGGAGTCAGTGGATCAGAGATTTCTTTATTTCTCTCTCACCTCTCAAATAAATAATAAATAATTTTAAAATAGCAATCAATTGATTGATTACTTGTTTTATACAACTTTTTCCTTAGGTTGCATATAGAAATGACAACAGTCAGTATTTTTTTCCAGTGTACATCTTATTTGTTTAGCATAATATTCTTCAGGTTCATTCATTGTGCTACAATTGGAATGATCTCTTTCTAAGACTGAATAATAGTCATTCATACATACACACACACACAAATGTGAGGATACTTCAAAAATTCATGGGAAATGGAAATAAAATAGAAGTTTATTTTGAGGTAAAATTTTTGAAATCTATGCATTCTGAGGTAAAATTTTTGAAATCTTCAAGATGTTCATAGTACATGTATAAGATTGAAAAAAGAATAGATTTCAAATTTGTTTTGCAGCAAAGTAAACATATTATAATTCTATTTCCCCTCAAGCTTTTTGAAGTACCTCCATATGTCACATTTTTAATACATTCATTCATTAGCAATTAGCATGTTCACATATATTGAATATTATGGATGATTCTGCAATGGACATGGGGTAATTCTGTGAGGTGCTGATTTCATCCTACCCTAGAAAGAGAACACTGGATCATGTGGAAGCTCCATTTTAGGATTGGAGGAACCTCCATATTGTTTTCCATAAAGACTGTACTATTTTACACTCCTACCAACAGTATCCAGTGTTCCCTTTTCTCCACACTATCCCTGACACTGTTACATCTTATCTTTCAGATAAAAGCCGTCTTAATAGACCACATCTCACTGTGGTTTATATTTGCATTTACTTGATGCTTAGTGAAGTTTAGCTTTCAGAATTTTTCTTTTCATACACCTGTAGACCATATTTTATCTCTTTTTTAAAGAAATGTGTATTTAGATCCTTTGCATGTTTTTAAATTAGGTTATTTGATCATTTGCTATTGAGTTCTGCAAATTCTTTACCAACTTTTTATATTAACTCCTTATCAGATATATGGTTTGCAAATATTTTCTCCCAAATCTTAAGGCGCTTTTTCATTTTGTTGAATATTTCCTTTTCTGTGCAGAAGCTTTTAATTTGTTATAGTCTTATTTGTTTATTTCTTTAGTAGTCTGAGTGTTTTAGTGTGATATTTAAAATGTCATTTTTCAGGTCACTGTCAAAATGGACCTCCTGGGGGCAAATGATTCAAGATGACCAGATGGTAGTTGCCTTACATGTTACAAGTGGGCATCAGAAACAATACAGCATCACTTCTTTTATACTCTATTAGTTGAATTTGCCACAAAATCCCTTATATTTTGTGAGAGGTGGGGTAAAGAAACTACTTTGTTTACAATGAACATCAAAGACTTCAGAGCCATGTGTTAGAAAGTACACTATGGATTTAGAGAGATGGGTATGAGTAGAAGAATGTAGCTAGATATAGCACCTTAAATAGATCGAATAAAAGAGACTTAAGTAGTTTAACCCAGGTAGTATATTTAATACAAATAGCCTATATCTGGAAAATCATAGTATTCTAGCATTGGAATAGAACAAATGAGATATATAAAAGATGGGTTAGGAAAATATAGGCAAATCCTCCACCTTTAATTTTATTTAATCCTCCATAGCATATCAGAAAAATACCAGTATTATTTTACTATTTGTTATTTCATCAATTTGACTCAAATTTTTACCTAAATACATAAATAGTTCTAGCAATTTGCTTGGTATGAAATCTATACATTTTGCATAAAAACTAAGTTACATGAATGAATAAGTAATGTAGGGTCTTTCAACCATATTTATTTAATGTTTTTAGAAAAACTTGGAGAATTTTTGGTTCTTGATTCCACTTAGAATGATTCAAAATCATTCTATCATTATAAAATTACTCAAAATCATTCATTGTACAAACAATATAAATGTAGCACTGCCTTCTTGGAAAAAGTTAAATTCTATAAGATAGATATTTGGTAGCTAATGTTTTGGAAAAGTGAGGTTCTCAGATGCTGATTAGAGAGTCAGTTTTTAAATGGGTAAGCTAATGTGTTGGTGTCACGTCTAGATTGTTAGGGAATGAAAATTATGTGCAATAAAAATCAATCAAAGTTGATTTTATCTGATAATATTAAATGCTTTTATCATTACACTTAAAGTCTTTAAATGATAACATTACTGCATTTAAATCATTGATGCCAGAAATTTCAAGAAAAAAAAAATAGAGTATGATATTCCTCATGGATTGCTCATCAGAGAAATTGATTATGTGAAATTATTTTATATAATTACATGATTGAAGCTTATGAGTATATGTGAAAGAGCCTGGTTCACTCTATTAAACTTTTGCCTAAGATGATGTACACAATACAATGAAACAATGAGTAAATTTCTATTCATATTTGGGCTTTTTGGATCAATTTAAAGAGTCAACTAAAGTTAGTCTCTTCTTAAATATCGTATTTTCATGTCCTGGGTGATTATGATCACTCATCTATTAAAAATTTTATTGAGCACTTACAAACTACTTGGAATGTATCACTAAAATGTAAAATTCCTTTTTTTCTGTTATAAAATAACACACTGAATATAAGGAAATAATCCATATAATTTGTTTATTATTTAAGGTGAAGAAGGATTTGGAGAAACAGCCATGTTTATCATAGCTTATATTAATTGACCAAGATGAATATAGACTTCAAAAGGGAGATGGCATTTGAACAATAACTTCAAATAGAAGAGCCAGTAATATGTGGATATTTGCAATATCCTAAGGCAGAAGTGTGCCTTTCTGAGTGAGCATTGTGACATGGTGTGTTATCTGCCACCTGGGAAGCCTACAACCCATCTTGGAGCTCCTGGAGTGTGTCCTCAATACTCCACACTTCCAATGCAGCACCCTGCTAATGAGGCCTTGAAAGGGAAATAGTTTCTATCTGTGCTTAGTCTTTAGTATTTTTGTTACAGAGAAAGAAAGTGATTTTTTTTTTGGTGTAATATGATCCTACTTAGTGGGTATCATTCAGAAAATGGTAAATCTTTTCACATTTAAAATAATTCAGGGTCAACCAGAATCAACGCTGATTTAGAAGACAGAGACAGAGAGAGAGAGATAGAGAGAGAGAGACTTGGCTTTGAATCTGGACCCTTAGCGACCCTCAGTATCCTACTTAACCTTGGGGAACCTCAGGTTGCCTATAAGAAAAAGATTGGGGACACAACATTATATAGTTTGGGGAACAATACAACTTACAAATAAATACACTCAGCATGTATTACATGCTCAACAAACTTATTATTTTTATTCATTAAATGTCATTATTTAGACATGATATGATTTACTGATAAATTTTTTATATTTATATTATTGTTCTCATTTTTGATATTTGCTGTCAGAGCTTTACTATGTAATTGATCTCAACTATTATTGAACCTGTGTTTGAGAATTTTGACTAACATTTCATGAAATTCAAGTCAGCATTAAAATTATTTGAAGTTTTTTTAATTTTCTTGCCACCTTTCTTTTATGTTTACCCATAATTGAATCTTCTTTCTTGACAGCATTGCAGGGACATTGAGTGGCATTTGAAGGCACTCATGACAGCCTCGGTGAGAGATTTACAGCACTTAATCTGTCACAGATTTGTCCTTAGAATTAAAGAGTAGGATATCTTTAGACCTCAGGTCTCATGCTTAGTTACATTCAAAATATCTTGTAAAATTAGTTTCAATGTCAGCATACTAATGCCTGTGTCAGCCTTTTTAAAAGAGTGGCAGTGATATACAGCTACCTCACTTTGACTGGAGACTATAAAATAGATGGAGTGGTCAGGTTTAGTCCTAAGTAACCTTTTATCCAATGACAGTAATTACTTATTTGAACCTTTAATTCATTTAAATTTGCTTGAACTTTCAAGCGACTACCCACATATTTTCCATTTTGAAAGATAAAATTAAATGACTAATATGTAGAACAGCCTCCTGAATGATTTCTTTGTGATTGACAGTTTGAAAAAATCATGAAATACCTTTTACTCCACCAGATTGAAAAGTTGAATCTTTAATGATATCAATTTATATGTGTTGCCTTATACTATTTTCACTGAAATATTCTCTAAAGTGAAAATTTAGTATCAGTGAGTGAGATTTCGGGATATTATGGAAAATTGAAATTCCTTATATGCATGTACTTTAACAAGCTTGCAGAAAGTGAAATTAAAAGATGCTTATTTTGAAGCTTAAGTTTCAAAATATAAGGGATCTTTGGAAAGTCCAGCATAAACTTCTAGCATGAGTTTAAAAAATATTGTATACCAAAATAAAGTAACCTTTTCATTCATGTACGCATTATTGAGTAAAAAGTTTTAGTGTTCAAGTCCATGAATTTATTGAAGTCCTCTCATGGATATGTACCTTGCTTGTGATAAGGCCAGACTTTTTGATACTTTCCAAGTTTGTATTAGAATATACTGAAATTACAGTCAATACTTTAAATCACTCTCAAAACATTAGTAAAATAAATAAGTGTCCCTACCAAAGACTATTGCAAACTTCTCCAATGAAACAATCAAGTAGAAATATTATTACTTTTTCCAAAACTAAACTTTGTCTTATTCTCAACTCTTAGAATTTTTGGCTCGATATATTGTAATGAAATCCTTGGACATGGCTTGTTCTAAGTGGGCTGTGGAACAGTTCTTAATGTCTAAGTTCTGTATTTACACTTTAGTCATTTCTGAATGAGTACAGGACAAATCACCAGCCATCCGTTCACCGTGAAGCATTTGGGAGCACTCATTTTGTCTGTAACTCATTCTTCTGAATTGTGGTGCTGCAACCACATTTTCCCCCAGAGGTAATACTCAGAAAATCAATGGGATTGCACTGACTTTGTGAGATTTCTGTCAGGTTGCTCTGGGAATGATTATAAAAACTCAAGTTTCCTTATATTTCACTGAACTACTTGAACAGACTTCTTTCACCATTTTTCACCATCAGTATGCTACTGTTCCTAAAAATCTAGCTCCGTAGTAAGCTGTACTACCACTACATTTTCTATGGCTATGAACAGACGCCCATATAGGATGCCGACACTGCACGTGGCAGCTTTACCTGTTACACCACAGTGCCAGCCCCACCATGTTTCTTTTAATTATGAAGTAACATATAGTTGCTATAATGAACAAATGTTCTAATATTCAGTAAATAAGATGAAATTAAATTGGTCACTTTTAAAATGCTCAGAGGTAGGTGATATTTTCCAGACTTAATGAAACAAGTTACATATGCATATAGGTACATGTGCAAGCCAAATGAAAATATCTGTGGTTATGCATACACATACATATGAGGAAACTTCAGAAAGCTCAAGGAAAATTAAATTAAAAGGTAACTTTCAGGACCCACATTGTGATGCAGCCGGTTAAGCCTCAGCCTGTGAAGCCCACATCTCATACGAACACCAGTTTGAGTCCTGGTTGCCCATTTGTCTTTCAGCTGGCTGATGATGTGCCTGGGAAAATAGCAGAGGATGGCACATGGGTTTATGCCCTTATACTCACTTTGGAGATCTGGAAGAAGCTCTTGGCTCCTGGTTTTAGCCCGGCCCAGCCCTGGCTGTTGCAGCCATTTGAGGAGTAAATCAGTAGATCTCTCTTTCTCTCTCTTCTGCACACTCAAATCTTTGAAAACAAAGATAAGTTTATTTTGGTGTAAAAAGTTTGAAATCATGGAAAAGGTGTTTGACATAGTGATTTAGACATCAACTGGACATCCTCATCCCACATAACAGTGTCTGAATTCAAGTCTCAGTTCTTTTCCAGTCTCCAGTTCCCTATAAATGTGTGTCCTCAGTAGGTGATGTCTCCTGTAGCAGGGTCCCTAAGACCCAGGCAAAGGATCTGGCTCTTGGCTTTAGCCTTGCCCGGTTCCAGCAACTGCCATCAATTAGAAAGTGGACAGGTAGATGGGAGCGCTGTCTGTAGTTTCTTCTTTTTCATTCTACCTCTCAAATAAAAACAAATAAATAACAATCTAACAGATTGTTGATTTCTATGCACAGTTTTTCATAATATGCATTTCCATGAATTTTTGATGACCTCTCATTTAACATAGCATTTATATTCATATATAATTGTACTACGACATGTTTTATCTAACAATGTATATTGGTGGTATACCAAAGTAAGTATCCTCGAATCATAAGTATGTTATTTTCTGCACTGTATATAACAAGTAAATTAATAAATAGAAGTGTTATATCTATCAGTACCTACTCCTCCATAATGCTTCATCTTTCTTATGAGTAGAAAATATTCAATTGGTGTATAACAAGGTTGTAAAATTTATATGCCAGTGTTGTGGTTACAGCATTTAAGGCTGCCACTTGGGATGCCAGTATCCCATATAGTGTCTGAGTCTTGGAGACACTACTTCCTATCCAACTCCCTGCTAATGCACCTGGGAAAGCAGCAAATGATGGCTCAAGTACTTGGAACCCTGGCATCCGTGTGGGAGACCAAAGTAGAGTTTCAAGCTGCTAACTTCATCTTGCCACAGTCCTGAGTTTTCAGCTTTTTGGGAATTGAACCAGTGAATGGAGGGTTGATCTCCCCCGCCCCACCTCCTTCTCCTATTCCCTCCCCACCTCTGTCTTTCAAATAAATATATAAATAACTAAATTTTTAAAAATGCAGTAAAATGTAAATAAACCTGGATAAGGAATAATTAGAACAAATTATAAATGGTCAGAGCACATTCTGCCTTAAGAAACATTTAGAGTTCTCTCATTTCTATTTATTAGGAAAAGAAATTGCAGATAGGAAAGAATTTCCTATCATCATGAGTTATACACATAATTACACCTCGTTCTAATTATCAGAAATTATGAAACAAGTGACATTGTACTTCCTTCTTCTACAGGTAAAAAATACCCTTAAGAGATGGAGAAAACAACAAAAATAGTGAAGCGTCATCAGTGTAGGAAGATAAAGACAACAGAACATTTTTATTTTTATTTACTCATTCACCAAATGTCTTTCAAGAACTTGGTCAACTCAGGCTGCTGTAACATACTACCTATACGAGGCCTGTCAGCTCGGAAGACTAAGATGAGGGCACTGACAGATTGAGAGCTGGGAGACAGTCTTCTTTCTGGTTCATGTTCCACTATCCTTCGAAGGGGTAAAGGAGCTCTTTGAGATCTCTATTATAAAAGTACTACTCCCATTCATTAGAACTTCTCTCTCATAAAATAATCACATCTCAAACGACCCATCTCCTCACACCATCAGGAGATTAGAATTTCAACGTCTGAATTCTGAGAAGTCACACAAATATTCCATAGCAAGAATATATTAGATATTTAGACCTGCTAAATGTTTGATATAGCAATATTTAAGACAGCATGATCCTTGATGTCAAAATATTAAAAGCCTAAATTTGTATTTATTTTTTGATAGATTGATTTATAATTTTTTATTATTATAGAGAACAGATTTCAAGTATTTCTTAGATACAGTTGTCCCTCCTTCCTTTCTTTCTTTAATATCTATAAAGACATAATTTCAATCCACTCTATAATCACAGGCTTTATTTGACATTGCCCATAATAATCAACAAGAGAAAGTAGGAAGAGCATAGTTCACAGGAGTATAAACAAGGGCTAAAAACAACAATCACACCACATGATGTTCATTTCATTTCTATACATTTTCTGTATCCTATATTAACTGCCAGATATCAGAGAAAACTTGATATTTGTCTTTTTGGAACTTTCTTATTTCACTAATCATAATGCTTTCTAGTTGCATCCTTTTCATTGCAAAAGACAGAATTTCATTCTTTCTATGGCTGAGTAGTTTTCCTATGTATATATACCACATTTTCTTTATTCTGGCAATCTAAATATAAGTCTTAGATTATAATCCAAATTATCCCACTACAATTGTGTCTGTTTGTGTCACATAAAGTTAAGACGTTTTCTGTAAAACTTGTTGCAAATGTTGCAAGCATTAGACTTGATTACATATTTTATCAATGAATCAATCCCCAGAATATAATTATCTGTGACTTGTTTATACTTGAGACTTGAGCAACTTAAAAAAAATGAGAATTACCAATGAATCTCTTTCTCACCTCTGTCTCTTCCAATTCAAATCTGTGTTTTCTGTACCCTTTTTCATGCCCAACTACTCTGAGTTAATTTTTTTCTCATGGCAATTAAAAAACAACTTTTTAGCAATTCTTTGAATACATGATGAGATTTGTGAATTTTTTTCTGTGGTAGAAACATGTCTTATTATTTGTCCCTACCATTTGTTTTCCCTGACAGTGCTATAACTCTGTCAGATTGGGGTTCTCCCATACCATAGCAGGTGATAGTACACTTAGTGTTTGCTGATCAGCAGACTCATCTGATAGTCTTTGGGAGAGTCAGCAAGCTATATTGTTCATGTCATAGATCTGCTATAATTTTGAGGTGAAAAATATTATATGTCAAATAATAAACAGTCAAATCAAAAATTGCTCTGATTGTGATTAAATCCTTCGTGAGGCTATAGTATTTTTCTTTATTGTCTAGGATTTCTTTTTTGGATGACATTTTATATGCAAATTATTTTGTAGCCAATTGTTATTCATGATGATCTACAATTTAATTTCTACCAGTATTGAGGGAATTACTGCAGAGAATTTATCTGTAGATAGCTTCTAAATTTTCGAAACCTCATTTCATAAACTGTCACTTCCCTTTCTATAATAGAGATTATGTTCCTTTTTCTTTCATTTTTTTAGCTCTTGGGTTGCTATTTTCTAATTTCATGAGCAATACAAATAATTGTAGTTAAAAACCTCTCAAATTAAGCTACATCAGTGCCTTAACAAATGCAATTGCTTTAGTTGTCTGTTAATAACTTCCACGGCTTTCAATGTAAGACTTATTTTTCCACTTCTTCTGGCTAAGCAGAGAGATCCTATGTAGTGTAATTAATGTCAACTTGTGCTAAGGAGACTCTAGGAAATTCTCAATGATTTCCAATTTCAGATTTTCCCAGCCTTGTTTAATATCTTTATCCTGAGTAACTTGTTTCTAATCAAAAGCATATAGCAAATTTGAAGTACTACTTTCAAGAGCATGTTACAAAAATTATAACTTCTGTGTTGCCAGCATAATCTCTCAGACACCTACTCCCCTTGCACATGGTGATACAAAGAATACTTTGGGAGAAGGCCCACGTGGCATGAAACAGCCAGAAGCAGCCTCAGACCATCATTCAACAAAGAATTGGGACCCTCAGTTCAGCAGTCTACAATGGAATTAAAGGCTGCAACAATCAATGAATGAGCTTGAAAATGGGTTGTTCCTCTGTTGAGACTTTGAGTGAGCCGGTATATTAATATGACACAGCTTCAGGAGAGACTGAGAAACTGAGGTCCCCCTAGAGCATACCTGGATTGTTGATCCCCAGAAACCTCAATACAAAAATGACATGTTATTTTAATTGCTATTGTTTGGGGTAATTTGCCCTTTAGAAATAAATAACCAACTACACTAATATGTTATTTAAAAATGTATGTCATTTGTGGTTGCACCTGATGCAGCCAACTTGTGTTTTTCTGAGCACATAGATAGTTTAAAACACAGACTTTCTATATCCGAGGGGGTTTATGATTTTGCAATTTAGAAACTGTGGTGACCAGTGTTGTCTTGGGATACTTTTAACTGATGAAACCAGGAGATTATTTGCTTTTCTCGATTTGTTTTTTGATAGTTCATAGAAATGCCGAGAAGACAGGTGAGCAAGACTTGAAATAAAGCTTCCCAAAACACAGAGTAGGATAATAAATGATTGCATGTGTTTTGATGCACATATTTCATTGTTTTATGAGCATCTGCTGTAGGAAGAAATGAGATGGTTTGCTTTGAGCAAGAACAAAGTGTTTTTCACATCAGCTATAACACATAATTTGTCTGGATGCATATCAAAATTGTCCCACATTTGGAATTATTGTTTGCAGAATGGAAGAACAGGAACAACTTCTGCTCTGAAAAGTCAAGGAAATTTTCATGCACATTAATGATGGTTGGAAACTTATTGAGGTATTCATTTTAGAAGGAAGAAAATCAACAAGGTAAATCAGACTTAGAAATTATTTAGATATTCATTTAAAACTGTCAGATTCAGAAATAAGGTAAATTATACACCTGAAAGGAAATTTAAGATAATTTGAAAAGGAAATGAGTCACGGTAATTATATAAAAAACATGGAATATAATATGGAAGAAAGAAAAATTATTGTAGTTCTATTTTAATGGTTCAGTTACAGGCATCAGGCTTGTCATGTTGACGGTGGGCAAGAGCTTATCACTCATTAGTGGGCAGTCAGAAAACACTGCAGTTTTCAACTACAAAAATCTCATATGATGTGAAATAGTCATACCCTTTCTAGTTTTCCAAAAAGTGAGAAACTTTCTGTTCTCTTTCTGTAAAGACCAAATAGTGTTTCCTTCTCAGCAAATTCTGTATACTTTCTGGGAATTCCATTTAATGTAAATTAAGGAAGAGTATAAAATAATTTTCATTAATCCTCAAAACTGCACTGGAGGCCAGGTGTTTTGAATTGTGATGAAGACACATACGCTGTTGGGATACTGGAGTTCAGCACTGTGCTCTGGCTCCTGACTTCAGCTTTCTGCTAGTGCACATCCCGGGAGGCAGAGTTGGTTGCTCTAAACAACTTGGGAGACCTGGATTGGTTCCTAGCTCTCAGCATCAGTCTAACCCAGTCTTGGTGGTTGTGTGTGTTTGGGGAGTAAACTGGCAGATGAGAGGTTTCTTTCTCTCATTCTCTGCCTGTCCCTCACTGTCTGTCAATCAAATAAGTAAAACTATTTTTAGAAAACTACATTGATGATCTAAACCTGAAGAAAAAAATCACAAGTGATACATAGATTTCTGTGTAAAAAGAAATGTGAGTTGTCTAACATTTCCACTTTTGATAAAATAAAGTGTGTTAGTATTTGGAACAAGAATACTAGAATTTTTTGTGAATTAAAAAAACTTACTGTAGAAAAATTTATTATTAAAGAAGCAATATTTTTATTTTTTTAACTTTTATTTAGTAAATATAAATTTCCAAAGTACAGTTAATGGATTTTAATGTATTCCCCCTCCAATAACTTCCCACCCACAAACACCCCTCCCATCTCCTGCTCCCTCTCCCATTCCATTCTCATCAAGATTCATTTTCAATTATCTTTATATACAGAATATCAATTTAGTATATATTAAGTAGAGATTTCATCAGTTTGCATCCCCACAGAAACACAAAGTGTAAAATACTGTTTCAGTACTAGTTATAGCATTACTTCACATTGGACAACACATTAAGGACAGATCCCACATGAGAAGTAGGTACACAGTGACTCCTGTTGACTTAACAATTTGACACTCTTGTTTATGGCATCAGTAATCTCCCTAGGCTCTAGTCATGAGTTGCCAACGCTATGGAAGCCTTTTGAGTTCGCCGACTTGATTTTATTCAGACAGGGTCATAGCCATAGTGGAAGTTCTCTCCTCCCTTCAGAGAAAGGTACCTCCTTCTTTGATGGCCCCGTTCTTTCCACTGGGATCTCACTCACATTTAGTTTTTTTATTTTTTTTCCAGGTTGTCTTGGCTTTCCATGCCTAAAATACTCTCATGGGATCTTCAGCCATATCCAAATGCCTTAAGGGCTGATTCTGAGTCCAGAGTGCTATTTAGGGCATCTGCCATTCTATGAGTCTGCTATGTATCCTGCTTCCTATGTTGGATTGTTCTCTCCCTTTTTTATTCTTCCAGTTAGTATTAGCAGACACTGGTCTTGTTTATGTTATCCCTTTGACCCTTAGACCTATCAGTGTGATCAATTGTGAACTGAAATTGATCACTTGGACTAGTGAGATGGCATTGGTACATGCCACCTTGATGGGATTGTATGGGAATCCCCTGGCATGATTCTAACTCCACCATTTGGGGCAAGTCCGATTGAGGATGTCCCAAATTGTACATCTCCTCCCTCTCTTATTCCCACTTTTATATTTAACAGGGATCACTTTTCAGTTAAATTTAAACACCTAAGAATAATTGTGTGTTAATTACAGAGTTCAACCAATAGTACTAGAAGTAATATTTTAATGCACTAGATTTTAACATTTCTTTCAGTGGAAAGATAATTTTTTTCTGTTACTGTTGTGAATGGGATTGATCTTCAAAGTTCTTCCTCAGCCATGGCATTGCCTGTGTATACAAAGACTAGTTATTTTTCTATGTTCATTTTATATCTTGCCACTTTACCAAACTCTTTTATGAGGTCGAAACCTCTTACTGGAGTCTTTTGGATCCCCTATATATAGAATCATGTCATCTGCAAAAGGGATAGTCTGACTTCCTCCTTCCCAATTTTTATCCCTTTAATTTCATTTTCTTGTCTAAAGGCTCTGGATATAGCTTCCAGGATTATATTGAATAGTAATGGTGAGAATGGGCATCCTTGCCTGCTTTCAGGTCTTAGTGGGAATACTTCCAACTTTTCCACATTTAATATGATGCTGGCCTTGGATTTGTCATAAATTGCCTTGATTATGTCAAGGAATATTCCTTCTATGCTCAATTTGCTTGGAGTTTTCATCATGAAAGGATGTTGTACTTTGTCAAATACTTTCTCCGCATCTATTGAGATAATCATATGGCTTTTGTTCTTCCACTCGTTAATGTGTTGTATCATGGGGCTGGCACTGTGGCGCAGTGGGTTAGAGTCCTGACCTGCAACACCAGCAGCCTTCATGGGTGCTGCTTGGAGTCCCAGCTGCTCCACTTCTCATCCAGCTCCCTACTAATGTGCCTGGGGAAGCAGTGGAGGATGGCCCAAGTCCTTGGGCCCTGGCACCCATGTGGAGACCTGGATGAAGCTCCTGGCTCCTGGCTTCAGGTCGGCTCAGCTCTAGCCATTGCGTCCATTTAGGGAGTGAACCAGCAGAAGTGTGCCTCTGCTTCTTTTTGTAATCCTGTCTTTCAAATAAAGAAATTAAATCTTTAAAATTTGTTGAGGATTTTTGGTCTATGTTCATCAGGAAAATTGATCTGCAGTTCTCTTCCTCTGTAGTATCTTTCTCAGGTTTAGAAATTTAGATGATACCATTTTCATAAAAGGATTTTGGGAGGATTCCCTGCCTTTCAATGATTTTGAATAGCTTGAGAATTGGAGTTATTTTTCTTTAAATGTCTGGTAGAATTTATTTATTTATTTATGATTGGTTTATTTTTTTAAAGTCAGAGTTACACAGAGAGAAGGAGAGGGAGAGGGAGAGGGAGAGGGAGAGGGAGAGGGAGAGGGAGAGGGAGAGGGAGAGAGAGAAGCCTTCCGTCGATGGTTCACTCCCCAGTTGGCAACAATAGCCTGAGCTGGGCCTATCCAAATCCAGGAGCCAGGAGCTTCTTCTGGAGCTCCCATGTGGGTCCAGGAGCCCAAGGATTTGGGCCATCTTCTGCTGCTTTCTCAGTCCATAACAGAAAGCTGGATCAGAAGTGGAGCAGCTAGAATTTGAACCGGTGCCCTAATGGAATGTCAGCATGGCAGGCAGTGTCTTTACCTGCTATACCAGTGATAGCACTTAAATGTTTAGTAGAAGTTAGCAGTGAAGCTATCCAATCCTAGGTTTTTCTTTGTTGGAAGGGTTTTTACTTCTGATTTAATTTCTATCTTGGTTACTTGTATGTTTAGTTTTTCTATGTTTTCATGGCTCAGTTTAGGCAGATAGTATGTGTCAAGGAATCTATCCATTTCTTCTAGGTTTCCCAATGTGTTGGTATACAGCGCTTTGTATTAATTTATAATGATTCTTTTTCTTTTTGTGTTATCTGTTGTTACATTTCCCTTTTCATCTCTAATTTAATTGGTTTGGGTATTCTTCCTCTTTTTTTATTTTTTGGTTATTGGCCCAATGATGTATCCCTATTTGCAGATGGCATGATTATATATATATATATATATATATAGATATAGATATATCATGATGATATATATATATATAATCATGGTGATATATATATATATATATATATATATATATATGGTGTTAGTGAAATAATTCCATCTTAGAGACCCCATCTCAAGCCCTGATGCCATCTTAGTCTCTGGTCCAGCTGACACCTTGTATACTAAGTTCTGCCTGGCTTACTAGGAGTCAGATTACCAAATGACCCAATCATAAATGGCAACTCCATCCCTACTCCAATGGGATTCGCTATTTCCACTCCCTCATCCCCGCAGAGCTATAACAATGTCTGCTTTTTGGCACACCCTCACTTTCACTTCCTTTACACCCTCTCTCGCCCTCTCCTTCCAGCCTGTTGGATTTCCCTCCTCGACATTAGTCCTTTCATTTAACTCTGGTGTTTAGTGTGCTTTGTGGTGGCCTTTCATAGGGCATCTGAAAAGCTCTACTAAGAAGTTATTGGACCTCATAAAAGAGTTTGGTAACATGGCAGGATATTAAATCAGTAGACAAAAAAAAATAGCCTCTATATACACAGACAACACCATGGCTGAGAAAGACCTTCTATCAATCTCATTCACAATAGTTGCAAACAATTTAAGTACCTTGGAATAAATTTAACCAAGGGCATAAAAGCTCTTTATGATGAGAATTACAAAGCATTTAAGGAAGAAATAAAAGACAAAAAAAATTGGAAATATCTTGCATGCTCATGGATTGGAAGAATCAATATCATCAATATGTACATACTACAAAAAGCAGTTTACAGATTCGATATGATCCCAATCAAATTATCAAGCACATTCTTTGATGAAGAGAAAATGATACTGAAATTCATATGGAAACACAGGAGACCTCGGATAGCTAAAGCAATTTCATACAACAAAAACAAAGCTGGAAGTAGCAAAATACAAGACTTCAAGACATACTACAGTGGAGCTATAATAAAAACATTCTGGCAAGAGCAAAAACAAAACAAAACAAAACAAAAAATGGATAGACCAATGGAGAAAAATAGAATTATTAGAAATCGATCTCTGGAACAAGGTCAGTCTCTTCAACAAATGGAGCTGTGGGGAAACTGGATCTTCACATGCAGAAGTATGAAGCAAGATCCCTACCTTACACCTTACACAAAAATCCACTCAAAATGGATCAGAGACCTAAATCTATGACTGGACACCATCAAATTATTAGAAAACATGGGGGAAACCCTGCAAGACATTGGTATTGGCAAAGACTTTTTGGAAAAACACCCCAAAGGCACAGGCAATTAAAGCCAAAATTGATAAATGGGATTACATCAAGTTGAGAAGCTTCTGCACTACAAAAGAAACACTCAGCAACCAAAAGAATGGGAGAAATTATTGCAAAGTATGCAACTTATAAAGGATTGACATCCAGAATATATAAAGAGCTCAAGAAATTCAACAACAAAACAAACAAACCAATTAAGAAATAGGCCAAAGGCTGAAACAAGCATTCTCAAAGAGAAAATTCAAATGGTCAATAGACACATGGGAAAAATGCTCAGGATCACTAGCCATCAGGGAAATGCAAATCAAAACCACAATGAATTTTCAACCCATTAGATTGGATTTCATACAGAAATAAACAAACAACAAATGTTGGCGAGGATCTGAGGGAAAATGTACACAAATCCACCACTGGTGGGACTGTAAACTGGTACAGCGACTGCGGAAGACAGTGTGGAGATACCTCAGAAATCTGAATATAGACCTATGATTTGACCCAGCCATCCCACTCCTGGCAATTTACCCAATGGAAATGAAATTAGCATATGAAAGGGTTATTTGTACCACCAGGTTTACTGCAGCTCAGTTCACAATAGCTGAGATACAGAATCAACCCAAATGTCCATCAATTGAAGACTGGATAAAGCAAGTATGGGATATGCACACCATGCAATACTAACAGCATTTAAAAAAATGAAATCCTGTCATTTACAACAAATGAAATTCTGTCATTTACAAAAAGGATGCAACTGTAAAGTATTATTTTAGTTAAATAAGCCAGTCCCAAAATGAAAAATACCATATGTTCTTCCTGATCTGTGGTAACTAATAGAGCACCTAAAAGGTAATCTATGTAAGTGAAATTGATACTTTGAGGTGCAATGATTTTGACCACTCCTTTTATGACTGTTGAAGAACAGTTTTTTTCATACTGCTTGTTGAATTCTTTACTTAGTATAGAGCTAATCTCATGTGTATAAAGTTATTTGAAAGTAGATCTAGTAAAAAATAAGAATGGGAATAAGAGAGGGAGGAGAAAGAAGGATGGGAGTGCAGCTGGGAGGCAGGTGGGAAGAATTACTGTTCCTAAGATCGCATTTATGGAATACATGAAGTTTGTATACCTTAAATAAAAGGTTTCTGGTTAACAAAAAGATTTCTTTATTTATTTGAAAGGCAGACTTACAGAATGAGCGTAGAAGAATCGGAGATGTCTTCCATCTGATGGTGCACTCCCCAAATGGCCATAGTGGTCAGGGCTGAACCTACCAAAGCCAGGGTCCAGGAGTTTCTTTTGGGTTTCCCAATTGTGTGCAGGGGCCCAAGTGCTTGAACCCTCCTTTACTGCTTTCCCAGGCCACAAACAGAGATCTAGATTAGAAATGGAGGAGCTGGGACATGAACTGGTGTCCATATGGGATGCCAGAGCCACAGGCAAAGGGTTAACATCCTATGCCACAAGGCTGACCTGAGTCTATTTTAAGGCATCCTTCTCTGGATTCCACACACAGTTAACTTAACTTAGAAAAAAATCTAATAATATGAATTGCATATGTGTTATAGGGGATATTTCACAAAGGCTATGCAAAGTGTCTGCAAAATTTGTTCTTAGGGGTTGGATTCTGAATGAACTTTAGAGCAGTGCTCACACTTCTGGGTTTAGAGACATTCTTCTCCCATTTTTCTCCCTAACTTTTATGATTGCAGCTTTGAGTCCTTTCAGTCCTCCAGATGTTCAGACCCCCAAGCAGAGCTGATCCTTAGCCTCTGCTCACCTTAGTAGACCTGTGAGCTCACAAGCCCTAGCTGTATCAGTTCTGTTATTACACAGTGGAGTATCTCTGGAAGGGTGCAATATAAACCAGTGGGACTTCTTTGGGGGGTGATGAAAGGATGTTTCTCTTCACTGGCTATATTTTTCAAATGCTTTAGTTTGTTATGTATATATTGCTATTACTCCAAAAAGAAAATAAATACTAAGCAAAAGGTAGATAGACTATTTAAATGTAAATATCTTGGGGTGGGCTTTGTGGGTCAGCAAGTTGGGCCACTGCTTGTGATGTTCACACTCCATATTGCTGTGCCTAGATTCTAGATATGCATCCACACTCCATGCTTCCCATCCAGTTTTCTCTTAGTGCACACTTAGCAAAGCAGTGAATGATGGGTCAAATGCTTGGGTCCTGGCCCCCCACATAGGAGACCTGCATAGAGTTCTGGCTCCTGACTTTGGTCTGGCCTTCCCAACTGTTGTGGGCACTGGGGAAGTGAATCAGTGGATGGAAGGTCTCTCTCTCTCTTTTTGCCTTTCAAATACATAAATGAGTTTTTGAAAAGTTCATGGAAAATAGAATTAAAGGATGTTTATTTTGGTGCAAAAATTTAAAAAGCAATGCAGATTTTTCATAATATGCATTTTCATGATCTTTTAAAAGACCCCTTGAATCTATGGATCACAAAAATTTTTGCACCAAAGTAAACATCCATTTTTCCAAAAACATTTTGTAGTACCCTTGTACTGTCATCCCTTGGTTTCCTTGTAAAACTGGTTCTAGGACTCCCGTAGGATTGCCAAATCTGCAGATGACCAAGGTACTACAAAAAGTTTTTGGAAAAATCCCAAGAGACCCCAACTCAATCAATCAATCCAAAGCAATAAAAATAAAGCTGAAAGAATTACAATGCATGATTTCAAGACATTTTATAAGACAGTTATAATCAAAACGGCTTAGTATTGGCATATAATAGACATGTCAACCAAAGAACAGATTAGAGGCCCCAGAAATTAACCCACACCTCTACAACCAAAATTTGTTTGACAAAGAAGTTAAAATTAGAAAGGATAGTCTCTTCACATTACTAAAGGAAGACATTGGGGAAACACTGCAAGACACTGACATAGGCTAAGGCTTCTTGGATATGTCTCCAGAAGTATAGTCGATAAAGGAAGAAATAGAGAAATGGGATTACATCAAGCTAAGAAACCTCTGCACAGCAAAGGAACCACACAACAAACTAAAGAGGCAACTGACAGAATGTGATAAAATATTTGCAAATAATATATCTAATAAAAGATTAATATCCAAGGTATATAAGCAGCTCGAGAAACTCAACAAGAAAAAAAGCACAAGCAATCTAGTTCAGCAATATCGTGTGATATATAATATGTGGTAGATAATATATAATACAATAATGTACAAGAATGAAATAGACATGTTGTTTTTTATTTTGTTTGTAACTCTTTTTATACTCCTGTAGAACTGCAGTCTTTCTACTTTTTATATATTAAATATTATGGTTAGTGGTGCAGTAATACTGTGATTATAGAGTGGATCAAAAGTGTGTCTTTGAAAAGCTTAAAAGATAAAAAATAGGAAAAGAGGGAAAGAGGGGGATTGAGGGAGGGAGAAACAGAGGGAGGGGATTGTCATTATCTTCTTAGAACTGTACCAATGAAATACATGAAATTTGGTTTTTTTTACACTAATAAAAATTTCAAAAAATGGGCTAACAATATTAGCAGGCATTCTCAAAAGATGAATTATATTATAACTGGCCGACAAAGACATGAAAAGATGTCCAAAATCAGTAGCCATCAGGGAAATGCAAATAAAAAACACAATGACATTTCATCTCACCCCAGTTAGAATGACTATCATCCAAAAATAAATAAAAAATAACAAATGCTGGTGAGGATGGGGGAAAAAGGTACCCCAATGCACTGTTGGTGGGAATGTAAACTAGTACAACTATTACAGAGATTTCTCAGAAAACTGAAAATAATCTATCATATGCCCAGCCATTCCACTCCTGGGAATTTGCTCAAACAAAATTAAATCAGCATATGAAAGAATTATCAGTATCCCCATATTTATAGTAGCTGCTCAGAATAGCTGAGATATGACATCAACTAGATGTCCATCAACTTATGAATGAATACGGAAATTGTAGTATGGAAGACTACTGCTCAGCCACAAAAAAAAAGAATGAAATCCTATATTCAAAACAAAATAAATGCAACTGGAGATCATTATACTTACTGCAATAATCCAGTACCAAAATGACAAACATCATGTTTTCCTTGGTTTATAATAACTAATAAACATAGTACAAAACATGTAATAGATATGAGTGAAATTGATGCTTTGAAATTTCATTATTGTTTATTGCCCTTGTATAAACTCTTGAGAAACAGTGGTTTTTCTACTTACTACTTGTTGAATTTTGTATTTAGTGGAGGGTTAAGCTTATGATTATAAAGAAAATTGAAAATATGCCACTGTAAAAATTAAAAGAAATAAATGAGAAAAGAAGGAGAGGGAATAGATCATCCTATTCCCTGCTTCATCACAGGGAGGGAGGATATGATGGGAGCTATCATTATGCTCTTAAAACTGCACATATGAATTACAAAAATATGCTATTGCAAGAATCAAAGGGAAAAAAGAGAAAGAAGGAGGGCGGATTGATGGAGGGGAAAAAGAGAGGCAAGTCTGGTGCTGTATTTAAGAAGTACATGAAATATCTTACCCTTATATTAATATTTTTAAAAGAATGCTAATTAGGGTCTGTGATATAATAGCTCAGTCAGAAGTATTGAAATTAGTTTGAAGAATATAATTATCTCTTGCTCTGTGAAGAAGGCTATTGCACTATTACATGGGTAGATTAGTGTTTAGAGAAAGGGATATTTAAGGAGTTTTACATTATTTGTAACTTCAACTTATTCTTATTCTTCAACAATTCTTCAACATATTCTCTGCAAGATCAGTTTTTTAAAACTTATTTGCAACTTTATCTTTCTGGAAGATAAATTTCCTAGAGCAATAATATTCTGTTAATGTAGACTTTTAATAATGAGTTTTATTTAATGTAAAAAGTAAGCCTTTGGGCTATAGATTAATTTAGTTTGTACCTGCTAGCTTAATATTTAACTTTATAGAAGCAATAAGATGAAAAGATGAGACAATGACTAGATCTAGGTCATTTATGGAAGATAAGATAAACATTCTCTGTGTGTTCCTGCCTCTATAATCAATTTGATTAGAACAGCTCTTATAAAATTCATAGTCAATGTGAGTCATAGTTATTTATCAGTGAAGATTTAGAATGCTAAATAGAAAAGAAGCACTGGCATATTTATTTTTTGTTCAGGCAGAAGTCATCAAGAGATTTTCAGTGTTTGGGCACTGTCTTTCTGTGTTGGCTTAGGATAATCTCTTTAAATTTACTTATTTTTTATTTTTTTCTAAAAAGTTTTAATTGTCATATGTGCTTTTGCTGGCTAATTTCAGATTATTCACATTGCTGAAGGGCAGCACAAAGCCATGACTCTTCAGAAACTGTTTTATTAAACCAATGTAGATTTTCTTGCCCCACAGTTCCTTAACACCATTTACTTAATGCCAGTGACATCATCAGTCACTGTATGGTCCATCAGGATTGACTTTTATTGACTCAGTGAATAGTTAATACTATACTTCCTTGATAATGATGAATAATGCAAGTCTAACCCATTGCATGAAAGACTATATGCAAGGTAATGTATTTATTACAAGTTTTCTGGTGGTAAGTGTGCTATGAGTTTAGCTGTTTGGAGGCTGTGTTTAAGTAGAGGATTTCTTCATCTACATTGTCCTTGAATTTGATTGTATTTTAGTTCATACAATTTATACAGAGATCACTTGAAAAGCCAGATCAAATCAAAGATAAGCTGTATATACTTATTTTAATTATTCAATTTTTACAGGTTCATTTAACCAAAGAATGATGGTTAGATAGAATTTGGATTCAAAATTATTTTTCTTTCCTAGAGAAGAAAGAGATGGCTCTTGAAAGCACCAGTTTGATATCTTAGCAGATTTGTATGGTTATATAGGAAACACTGACTTTATTACAGTCTTTCTTTTTTCTTCTTATGTGACTAATCTATAGTAATAGATATCTAAAAGGCAAAAAATGATTAAAGTTAAAAATACAAAAGCATTTGTCAAAAGAATACAGTAGTAAAAAATTATGTAAATTTGCAAAGGGCAAAATTATCTATAATTGACTATAAGGAAATATAGTCAACATAATACTCAAAGTTCTTTTTTTTATTTTTTGACAGGCCGAGTTAGACAGTGAGAGAAAGAGAGAGAGAGAGAGAAAGGTCTTCCTTCCATTGTTTCACCCCCCAAGATGGCTGCTATGGCCAGTGCACCACGCCTACCCAAAGCCAGGAGCCAGGTGCTTCCTCCCGGTCTCCCATGAGGGTGCAGGGCACTTGGGCCATCTTCCACTGCCTTCCCAGGCCACAGCAGAGAGCTGGACTGGAAGAGGAGCAACCGGGACTAGTACCCGGAACCCCAACCAGGACTAGAACTTGGGGTGCCTGTGCCGCAGGCAGAGGATTAGCCTACTGAGCCGCGGCACCAGCCAATACTGGAAGTTCTAGCCAGAGAAAGTAATCTAAGAAATGAAAGACATCTCAATGGGAAAGGAAGAAGTTACATTGTTCCTTTTACAGATGACATGATTTTATATTTAGAAAACCTAAATATTCCAACAAAAAATGTGGGAGCTAATAAATGAATGCAGTAATGTCACAGAGCAAGCAATCAACATACTAAAATAAACAGTATTTCTATAGAGTGAAATGTTTAAAAAAGAAACAAAATAAATAATTCCATGCATAATAACTACAAAATGCCTGTGAATAACGTTGTTCTAAGTTTATCATTATGTATGTTTCAATGTGTCTATTCAAGTGTCATTTAATTTTCAAGGTCACTGATTCAAAATAAGGTCTAGGAGTCTCAAGGTGTCTATAAAAAACCCTTTTAGAGCTCTATGAAAACTTAATTCATCCTACTATTTGGTTATATGGGGCTGAATTTTCTTCATATTCTTCAACTTTAACAACCTATACCATTATATTGGATTCAGAAACAGAAAAGATAACCTTGCAATTTTAAATTAGATATTAAACATTTTTCAATTACATTTCAAAATAATGTCACACTTGCCACTAGGTTTTGGTATTTTTGTTATTCACATATATTTATTTTTCAATTAAATAAATGTTACTTATGTTAAAGTACAACTTATCTATCACCATTTTAATTACTTAAAAGCATATTTTATGCATTTTTGTTTTAATTTCTAGTATGGTAAATTTCAATAGCTAGAAACTGCAAAAACAAAAAAAAAGTCTTTATTTTTTAAAAGATTTACTTATTTTGTTCAAAAGATAGAGTTACAGAGACACACAGAGAGTGAGAGAGAGATCTTCCATCTGGTGATTCACTCCCCAAGTGGCCACAACTGCTGAAGCTGGGCCAGACTGAAGCCAGGAGCCAGGTGCTTCTTCTGTGTCTCCCACATGCATGCAGAGACCCAAGCATTTGAGTCATCTAGTGCTGCTTCCCCAGGCATGTTAACAGGATGCTGAATTGGAAGTGGAGCAACTGCAACTTGATCTGGTGCCCATATGGGATGCTGGCGCTGCATGTGGTGTCTTTACTTGCTATGCCACAGTTCTGGATCCTTGATTTTTTAAATAAGAATTCAGTAATTTTTAATATCATAAAGAGTTTCTGAAAATAAACTTTTAAAACTTCTAGTTTGACTTTGTTATTTACATATAGACTGTGAAGATATATACTGAGTTATTTATTAATGTCTGGGAGAAAAGTAATTCAGTATATATAATTCAATTGCCCTTTACAACAGACCAAGATATTAACCAAGTTTTATCCATATTAAAATCAATATTTATTTTTATTATAAATAGTCACTTAAAATATTCCTAGAGGTCGTTATACCAACTTATTATTTTCCTCTTTAATGTTAATCTGTCCATGATATGTAAAAATTCTATAAACAAATAAGCACATAAGACAAATAAATTTGATTAGTTCTGAAGGCTACAATTATAACAAGTAATATTTAATATTCTGATAGTTTTAATCTCAAATGTTTACTCAAGTTAAGCAAAATGTATTTATATTACTTCACTCAGGTAGTAGACATTGTGGATAGAAGAAACTCTCCCCCCAATTCCCCAAACCTTTGTGAGAGGAAAATTTCAGATTTTCTTCAAACATTCAACAATTCAATCAATTGTTAAATGAGTGTATACCATGAGCTAAGTGCTAGAACTTCTGAATAAATAATTTCTAAAAACCGATACTGATTTGAGAGATAATAATACAATCATAGTCACAACTGGGCAAATCAGCCTACTTAAACAGGATTAAATTTGTAAATGTCTATCTGTACACATTTTAGAACTTGAAACAATTAGCTAACTAACTAAACTTTGTTAACCAACAACAAGAGGAGTTTCTTGACATTTTTCATTCAGATATGTGAGCCTGAGAGGTTTCACCTCATTCCATACACTACACATGCACAAGGAGCACGAAGAAGTCTGAGATTTGGTTCTGCTTCTTAGTGATTTGACAGAGATTTGAGATAATCTGATACATGGGAGAAAAGACGTTAATATGTTTTAAGTCTGGAAAGCAAATTTAATATCATCAACTCCACATTATCATTTTATGACTAAGAAAGCTAAATCCCAGAAATTTTAAATGACTTGCCTAGAGGCAGACACAAATCTATTCAGTGGCAGAACAGAGATTAAAACTCAGTTTTTATGACTTCTAGTCCAGTTCTGGTTTACTATTTAATGCTTTTCTACAGGAAAAAAAAAAATCAGCAGGAAAAGTTTGTTCAAAATCAATGTCTTATCTACATGAGCTATTGGCAATGATGCCTAGAGAGAAATCATCCCCATGTTAAGTAATGTAGTGAATTATAAAATACACCAGTCGGCTTTTAGCCTGTACTGGAAGGACGGAGTAATTCCTAGAATTGCCATTCATTTGTCAATCAAGGAGAGAAGAAGACATGCCTAAAGGAATAAATATGTGGGGAAGAAGAAAAGAAAACCTGAAAGCCCACTGAGAAAATAATATTTACTTAAGTAAACTAGAGGAATATATACAGCAACCTCTAAGGGATTTTTCTCTCTGTCTGAATGGAGAACATTCAGCAAATTTGATCTAACATAGTGATACAACGGAAAGCTGGCTGACAGAATCAGCACTGAAGGCAAATATGGATTTTGAAATAAGGATAGCAAAACCTCCTTAAATTGATTATGATGGCACCAAGAAATGATTCTAATTGATATAATAAAATCCACAGGAAAAAATATAGCAGGATGGAATGATCTGTAGCAAGTAAAACTTCCTTTCTCAAGTTCATCTTTATTAAGACAGAGTCCTCATTTCATATCTACATGCTTACTGAAGTGCTTGCATTGGTATCACCATGGAGGCAGTAGGGAGGGACTGGTGGCAACAGATCAACAATGACTGTAACACCAAATCTAGTGAACTTTGGGTGTTTAAGAAGAATGATATTCACAGAAGGTTAATTGCAATAGTAGGCCTTCTGGGCATTGTAGGAAATTTGATAAGGTAACAAAATTCAAGAATTTCCTTTTAAGACATTTGATATTTGTAAAGATATGCCATAAAATTGGACACATTAGATGTTTTAGAAAAGAGGCAATGATAGGAATAGGGTGTACAATTGGTTATTATTAACTTAAAGGCCATTGTAAACATTGACAAAGCCTGTCTTTAAACGAAGTGCAATAAGGTTTCTCTGAGCCTTTTTTTTTAACTAATCCTTATATCTGGACTTCGTCTTCAAACGTATTAAATCTTGTCACACCAGTTTGGTAAGAATTCCCACCCACAACTTCTGATCATCCTCAATTAAGTATACATGCGATGAAAACAATTCCTGTTCCAAAGTAATTGTTTTTTGTATTTTTTCCATTTACTCTTACTTTTTATTTATTCACTTTAATTTTTAGTTTTATTAACAGCTTCAATGTGCTTTGTAGATAAAATTCTTTTTTATTTATTTTTTATCTTTTATTTAATAAATATAAATTTCCAAAGTACAGCTTTTGGATTACACCGGCATTTTCCCCCCATAACCTCCCTCCCACCCGCAACTATCCCATCTTCCGCTCTCTCTCCCATCCCATTCACATCAAGATTCATTTTCAATTATCTTTATATAGAGAAGATCAATTTAGTATATCCTAAGTAAAGATTTCAATAGTTTGCACCCACACAGAAACACAAAGTGTAAAGTACTGTTTATATACTAGTTTTACCGTTAATTCACATAGTACAACACATTAAGGACAGAGATCCTACATGGAGAGTAACTGCACAGTGACTCCTGTTGTTGACTTAACAAATTGACACACTTGTTTATGGTGTCAGTAATCATCCTAGGATCTTTGAGTTCCCCAACTCCAATCTTATTTAGACAGGGTCATAGTCAAAGTGGAAGTTCTCTCCTCCCTTCAGAGAAAGGTACCTCCTTCTTTGATGGCCTGTTCTTTCCTCTGGGATCCCACTCACAGAGATATTTCATTTTGGTCATTTTTTTTTTTTTTTGCCAGAGTGTCTTGACTTTTCATGCCTGAAATACTTTCATGGTCTTTTTAGCCAGATCCAAATGCCTTAAGGGCTGATTCTGAAGCCAGAGTGCTGTTTAGGACATCTGCCATTCTATGTGTGTTCTGTGTATCCCGCTTCCCATGTTGATTCGCTCTCTCATTTTTAATTCTATCAGTTAGTATTAGCAGACACTAGTCTTGTTTATGTGATCCCTTTGACTCTTAATCCTATCATTATAATCAACTGTGAACTGAAACTGATCACTTTGACAGGTGAGATGGCATTGGTACATGCCACCTTGATGAGATTGAATTGGAATCCCTTGGCCCCTTTCTAACTCTACTGTTTGGGGCAAGTCTAATTGAGCATGTGCCAAACTGTATTTAACAGGAATCACTTTTCAGTTAAATTTAAACACCTAAGAATAATTGTGTGTTAATTAAATAGTTCAACCAGTAGTATTAAGTAGAACAGAAAAATACTAAAAGGGATAAAGTATTATGTTTTTCCTTGACAGTCAGGACAAGGGCTGATCAAGTCATTGTTTCTCATAGTGTCCATTTCACTTCAAATAAAAGAGCTGTCTGCACCTCAATGTTTATTGAAGCTCAATTCACAATAGCTAAGACCTGGAATCAACCTAAAAGCCCATCAACAGTAGACTGGATAAAGAAATTATGGGATAGGTACTCTATAGAATACTATACAGCAGTAAAAAAAAAAAAAACAATGAAATCCAGTCATTTGCAACAAAATGGAGGAATCTGGAAAACATCATGCTGAGTTGTCCTAAAGGGACAAATATCATATATTCTCCCTGATCAATGACAACTAACTGAGCACCTAAAAGGAAACCTGTTGAAGTGAAATGGGCACTATGTAGATAAAATTCTACATAATGATAATTCTTTCCTTGCTAGCCTCCTAGCCTCCCCTCCCTACTCGCATTTACTCTTGAAATATTCTCATATACAAAAAAAAAAATCTTATCCTCCAGAATCCTTCAGGTAATATCTACCTTTCAGAAGAATCCTGCTACGTTTATTTAACCAGAAAGTATCCTTATACCTGATATTTCCTCTTACCAGTTTTTCATTCACTTACCACTTGGTGCTCCTTGGCTGTAAATCTCTATTGTTTATTCTGATTGGACCCAGTCTTTCTCTCCCACTACAAAGAACCATTGCAGGAGTCTGAAATAGTTTTCCATACCATCTTTAACAAGGATCACATTTTTTTCATTTTTCTAAAAACTATTTATTTATTTAAAGAGTTACAGAGAGAGAGAAGAGACAAAAGAGAGGTCTTCCATCAGCTGGCTTACTCCCCAGATAGCCACAAATGCCAGTACAGAACCAGGCTAAAGCCAGGAGCCAGAAGCTTCATCTGCATCTCCCACATGTGTGGCAAGGGCCTAAACATCTGTGCTGTCCTCCCCATCTTTTTGCAGCCCACTAGCAGGGAACTACACCAGGAGTGAAGCAGCCAGGACTCGAACTGGTGCCCTTAGAGGATGACAGTATCGCAGGTGATGGCTTAACCCACTGTACCACAGCACGGGTTCCCTAATGTTTTTATTTAACAATACCACCAGAAGGATGAAAGTTGTGAGGAAATGAATATAAATATGACACAAGTGCCCTAAAAGTAATTTCAAGAGATTCAACAATATGAAAAAGTGAGAATGTAGAATTAACACTTTTTATGTTTTTTTTTTTAAGATTTATTTATTTATTTGAAAGAGTTATACACAGAGAGAAGGAGAGGCAGAGAGAGAGAGAGAGAGAGAGAGAGATAGTGTGTGTGTCTTCCATCTGCTGGTTCACTCCCCTATTAGCCACAATGGCTGGAGCTGAGCTGATCATACTCCACCAATTCAGGTCCAAAATCTCCTTATATAAAAAGTAAATAAATATTTTGAGGTGATTTATAAACACCCTGATTTTGAAGAGTTTATCAGTTTTGTTTATACACAGAGTTGTCAGATAAGGAAGCGTAAACCTTAAAAGGGAAATTTATTAGATTATCTTTTTTGTGAATTATTTATTTATAGATAAATGAAAGTGCTGCATTTTTATGAAAGCTGGTTATTTCATTATTTATAAATCAGTGCCTGTGAGAACTGAGTGACATGGGGCTTAATTGACAGAAGAGCAACATGAGTGTGGGCATGGAAGAGAATAAGATACTTGGCTTATACATTTTCCCCCAATCTCAATGGACTATAGTGAAATGACATCTATATGTCTTGAAATTTATTTTTTCTTCTAAACCATAAAATATTTAATCCTATGCTGAGAACTATCAAAATGATATGGATTAGATGCAACTCAAAAATAGTTACATGTAATTAAAAAATAATATGGCAGAATAGGTAGATATTATTTGTAATAGAAATAGGATTTCTGCATGATGCTCATACTCAATTACCTACTCTATGCACACACTTTCAGCTGTTTCAGCTGGTCATTTATTTTCTGTGTACCTTTTCTTTATATATATATATATATATACACACACACACACACACTTGGAAACTCATTTCTTTGAATGAATCACCAAAAATCAACTGGTTAGAAAACTGTTTAAATTTATACTGGCTATGCAGGGATGCATCTCAAAAGCCATATAATCTCATGAATGTTTTTCAAAGTGTGATTCTTCATCACATTATCACATCATCACAATCATCACCATCATTTCCACTATCCTATGGCTCCTACCTAAAGATCTTAGTGCTAAATGAACATGACTTACCAGATGAAACACATCTCTGTGATTGAACGGTGTAATACTCACTAAAGATCAATATTACCGATATTTGAAGGAGAGTTGTATTAGTTACCCCTTCTATCTCTTTCAGAACATTCCCCTTGTTGGTATTGTAGAACAATTTGTTCACATTTGTTGCTTGTTATAGGCTTGCACCACACCAAGCTGCTGCTGGTGGGTATTTTTCTTGTATTTAGTTCATGCATTACTCTTTACATGCTTGAGTACTAACACATAAAGTAAAGAAATATGATTTAGGCCAGCGCCGTGGCTCACTAGGCTAATCCTCCACCTTGCGGCGCAGGCACACCGGGTTCTAGTCCCGGTCGGGGCGCTGGATTCTGTCCCAGCTGCCCCTCTTCCAGGCCAGCTCTCTGCTGTGGCCAGGGAGTGCAGTGGAGGATGGCCTAAGTGCTTGGGCCCTGCACCCCATGGGAGACCAGGATAAGTACCTGGCTCCTGCCATCGGATCAGCGCGGTGCGCCGGCTGCAGCGTGCTGGCCGTGGCGGCCATTGGAGGGTGAACCAACGGCAAAAGGAAGACCTTTCTCTCTGTCTCTCTCTCTCACTGTCCACTCTGCCTGTCAAAAAAAAAATGAATATGATTTGGAGAATTCTTTAGATGTTAACATAAAAATGTAGTCTCTTCAACAGGGTGTTTTGATTTTTTAAATGTATATTTCTGACCTCATACTGAATTATTAAAAGAATTACACAGCTACACACAGAGCGACTTTTAAGAATATCTTTTTTGGTTAATGCAAACAAATAGAAAATTCAAGATATGTGATAATTGTGATTCCTACTAAGTTTGTTTCCCGGCATTTCATGCATATAGACTTTCACTGGAGAGGGCAGGAATAAACACCTGACAAAAATTCTCTGATTGGAGCAAATCACACACACTATCTCAGCCATCAACATCTTTTCTCTTTACTAAATTTAGGAGAGAAGACAAATGAAAGTATTTAAAACTGATTCTTCGGTAATTAGCCATGACTGGAGTAATTCAGAATCATTGCTTAACGTTAATTTGAATTGGTTTACATTACTTAAAGCAAAATCTTCTCAGATTTATCATCCATTAAATGAAACAGAATAATACATACTATTTTAAAATACAAAGCTTAACTCAACATAAGATACTTATAGAAAACAGGTACATCTTGCTGAGGGCAATTTTGTTGCTTATTGGGAAAGATATATTCTTAGATCCAGAGGACATAATAGATTTTAGAAAGCATGTTCTAATTTTCAAAATGAAGCTGACTACACAACAGTTTTTTCCAATGCTAAGTGACAACCAACTCACAGATTTTTCTTTGTTTTTTTTTTTTAATAAATATTTAAGTATTTATTTGAAAATCAGAGTTAGATAAAGAGAGAGAGAGGGAGGGAGAGGGAAAGAGAGAGAGAAAGATTTTCCATCCACTGTTTGACCCTCCAAGTAGCTGCAACAGCCATGGCTGGGGCAGGATTAAGTCAGAAGCTTAATCTTGGTCTCCCATGTGGGTGTAGGCACCCAAACATTTGGGCCATCTTCTAGTGCTTTTCCTGGGCCATTACCAGGGAACTAGATCAGAGGTGGAGCAGCTGGGACTTGAATCCATGCAAATATGGGGTGCCGGCCTCGTCTCATAGATCTTTACCCCTTTCCCTAGAAGGAGAATTCCAAGAGTTTGCTTTGGGTGCACAGACACACAAACACACACCACATCTCTATAAAATATAGAGTTTATAAAGCACTATGAAGGTGTTTCTTCTTAAATACACAAATTCTCATATTTTTAATTATATGCAAATTCCTAGTTTCAGAAAGTTTGTAATAGGCAAAACACAGTATCAAAGAAAGTCTCTTACTCTGTCATACTACATAATTCTTCTGCAAAAATATTTCTAATTAAGTGAAAACATTTCGTGTCTATGTAGAATCATGATATCATTTATGATGCCACTTATCTAAGGCAGAGGATACAAAAATGTATGTTGAAAATGTACGAGACATGAAGGGATAAACAATTTAAAAAAGGCTACTTATAATGCTTGAAATGAAATAGAAGAGACTCCCATGGAAAACTAGGCTTCTTTAAGTAATCCTTATGTAACAGCTTTTCTTCACTATATGGAAATACTTGAATCAGGCTCACCTGATATATGAATAAAAAGTATTTTGGTTCATGTTTCTGTAGGTTCACAGTCTAAGATTAGATTCTTCACTAGTTCAATATCACAGGACGACATTCTGGCTGTCAGACTTCCACTGTTGTCCAAGGCACATGTGGAAAGAGACAAGAAGTATGTGACTGTAAGATCTCTCTCTCTCCCTATAAAATAACTAGGATTCAATCATGCAGGCTCCACCCTAATGACAAAACCTTAACCACTTTTCAATGTCCTCACATCTAGACACCATAATGGGATTAAGTTTTCACTTTCTTAGTCCTACTAATTTAGAATTTACGCTCTAACTCCTGCATGAATTAAGAAAATAAATATTCAAATGATAGCAGCTTATTTTGAAAATTTCCCTTTGATTCATGTAAATATTGCATATAATTGTTAAATAAAATTAAATGTAAAATCCTAAATATTAAGATCAAAATAAAAATTTAACAAACATCTGCACAAATGCACATAAATATGAATACACTAGTCATAACCACACAGATTAGAATTATGCCAGATGAATTTAAAACATAGTATTTGACTATAAAAGTATATTTGGGAAAAATAGGTATTAAAATTATTAATTTTAAACAATAATATTACATAAGACAGTATTAATGTTTTCATTCTGGGCTAGGTGTGCATATTGGAAGCCACAAAAATTGAGTGGCTATATAGTGTTTAAATATGACCCCAGTGCTGTAGAGAAATGAGGTTCTCAGCAGGGCTGAAGAACATTCAAGTAAAAGTTAAAACAAGTTAAGAAAAAATTCTAGGATCTGTATTTTAAATTGAAAGTGTAATCATGAGCTGATTTTGTATTTTTTTTTTAAACAGGCAGAGTTAGACAGTGAGAGAGAGAGACATAGAGAAAGGTCTTCCTTCCGTTGGTTCACTCCCCAAATGGCTGCTACAGTTGCCGTGCTGCGCTGATCTGAAGTCAGGAGCCAGGTGCTTCCTCCTGGTCTCCCATGGGGTGCAGGGCCCAAGGACCTGGGCCATCTTCCACCGCCCTCCCGGGCCACAGCAGAGAGCTGGACTGGTAAAGGAGCAACCAGGACAGAATCCGGAACCCCAACCAAAACTAGTACTCGGGCTGCCAGCGCCGCAGGCGGACAATTAGCCTCGTGAGGTGTGGCGCCGGCCTGGATTTTGTATTTCGACATTAAAGTCAGCAAACAACAAAAAAACAACAAAAGTTTTCTGGCACTTTCTGTGATTAAAGACCTAGAAACAATGTGCTACAGCCCAGCAATAACTCTACTACCTACTGCAAAATACCAAGGAGAAGTGCTGTATCATAGCCATTGGCAAGATAATACACAAGGAAAATTTGTGGCATCCTAATATATCAGAAAAGGAGTTCCCAAGGACTGCTAAGATCAAACCAAAAGACAGAGCTTCTATGGACCAAAATGACATGCTCGGCACCGCCAAAAATAAGTCCATCAATTATACTATTCCCCTAAGTTAATTATATCTTTAGAAAACAGCCAACTTTGTTTATCTGTGGTAACTAATAGAGTACCTAAAAGGCAATGCATAACAGAGAAATTGACATTTTCAGATTCGATGACTGTTTACAGCTCAGGACTCGACTTGAGGAATAGTGTTTGTTTCCTCATACTATTTGTTGAAATCTTTACCTAGGGTAGGGTTAATCTTATGATATTCTCCAACAGATGTTGGGAGTTCTGTTATGTTTATTTTAAATTATTTTTCTTTGTTTCATTTTACAAAATTTCTGATGCCATTTTGTCAAGTTCACTGATTCATCAATTGGCTGTGTTAAGTTTCCAAGGAGTCCACTAAAGGCTTTCCTAATCCTTACTACCATGTTTGTTTAAATATTTCCATTTTATTTTAACCCATGATTGTTATTTCATTGCTATGCTAAAATACTGTATCTGATTTTGCATGTTACCTACTTCTCTCATTAAAAACTTTGATGTATTCATAATAGTTAAAATATTAAGTATTAAATTATGAAAAAGTTATGTACTCTATATATTTCTCACAAAAGTTATCTGACAACAGCATTAGGTTTTTAATATGGATTTTTGTTCAATATATTTTATTCATATAAAATGTTCAAAACTAATTAGGAAAAGGTATGAATCAATGTTTATGCAGAAACCATGCGTTTGTCGTATGAATTTCCTTTTTTATTGAAAGAAAAGCACTTGCAAAGTTGTTGCTACAGACTATTAATTTACAATGATCCTTCATTATTCTTAGAAGCTTGGTTCCAGGATTTTTCATAGATAACAAAATCCACATTATTCAAATTCCTTATATAAAATGACATAGTATTTGCATACATCCTATGCATATCCTCCCAAATGTTTAAAATCATCTCTAGATTACTTATAATGCCTACTAAAAAGTCAATGCTATGTAAATTCTTGTTATAGTACATTTTTCAAGGAATAATGACAAGGAATAAAGTCTGTGTGTGTTCAATACAGCCCCATTTTTAAAAAGGAATTCATGAATACAATAATTCCTAGGGCACAGTAAATGCCTAGTAATTATTACAAAATAATTCTCATCAATTCTCATTTTTTTAAAATAATTTGATCCATGGTTTGTTGAATCTGCAGGTGTGGGAATCCATGGATACAGAGATAGTTTGTTTTTAACCAAAATTCCTTGAATTGACCAAACCCCATCACCTTATGTTTAATAAGATATAATTACATAACTATTTCTACATTTCAAAACATTAATTTTGACTTTTTTTCTCATAAGAAGGAAGAACTTCGTTGTACTTTTATTTACTCTTTTTTTCCCTTTCCGCTTGTCTCTGCTTGGAGGTCATGTTGAATGTTGTCTTCACTGAGGCTGAATCCTAAATCCATGTGTCTGACATATGCAATTCTCTGCCACTTAGCCCTAATTCTGAGCAATGGTAAAACATTGTAATAATATTGCCTGTTGTGAATTTAGGAGGAGATATGCAAAAATAAGAAATAGAATATTTTGTGGAATGTGATATCCGTTTCCATTCAAAACTGAGGTTTTAAAGAATGTTACCATATAATTATTGTTTTGACTTTAAGACCTTGACTCTTTTCCAAAATGTCAGGAGCTTTACCTTTCAGCCATGCACTTCAACAGGAGGCAAAGGCTGCTGATAAAAAGTCTTGACAGGTAACTATTCTGGCAGTTTCTAAACTGTGCTCACACTACAACGTTCAGATAATCTTGAATGAAGAATGAAAGGGAACCTAGAGGTTCTCCAAATAGCAGTTTCATAGTAAGTAAAAGGCAAGTCATTTTAAGAAGCTAGAGGAGAATGCTCTGGGGACTCAGTGACAGCTTCAGTCAGGCAGGTGTGCTCTGTGTTTGGATTATGGGATGGGGAATAACAATAGGGGGCAGTTGAGACTGATATCTGACTGCCAGTACAAAATCTATGAGGGAGGGATTAGTGTTCAGACACAAGTTCAAGTGTCACCCAAAGGAAAACAATACAACAGCTTAACAAAAACTGCGCAATGAGATGTTAACTTTAAAGGAAAGATTATATCAATGTGCATGTTCCTCTTAAAAATTTCAAAGCAGGTTGATGAGCACAGAAAGAGTGAAATGTCAGATGTCTCTGGATTTACTGCAACACGGATAGTATGAATGTCTTGTTTTTCACCTATGTAGGCTGTTACAGGTAAGAGTTTCGAGAGTAGTAATGAAGCATGGGTTATTGTGTTATGAAAAGAATATTTTACAATTCAAGATTCTAGTATAGGACATTTGTAAAAGGAAAGAGAATATGACAGCACTTCGAACGTGAAATGAAAGATAACTTTTTTGCAATTAAAAAAAAATCCAAGCATTGTGTCTTCTTTTTTTTTTTTTTTTTCTTTGACAGGCAGAGTGGACAGTGAGAGAGAGAGACAGAGAGAAAGGTCTTCCTTTTGCCGTTGGTTCACCCTCTAATGGCCGCTGCGGCCAGCGCGCTGCGGCCGGCGCACCGCACTGATCCAATGGCAGGAGCCAGGTACTTTTCCTGGTCTCACATGGGGTGCAGGGCCCAAGAACTTGGGCCATCCTCCACTGCACTCCCTGGCCACAGCAGAGAGCTGGACTGGAAAGGAGGCAACTGGGACAGAATCCGACGCCCCGACCGGGACTAAAACCTGGGGAGCCGGCGCCACAAGGTGGAGGATTAGCCTAGTGAGCCGCGGTGCCGGATTTTTCTTCTTAATAACTATTTTCCACCAACTTTTTGAAATGCCTACCTATAAATGTGGACTTGTCTATCCTTTAACCATATAAATAAAAGTGTGCATGGTTATTTGTGGGGATTGTGCTATAAAAATGGAGGTGATAAATTATACTGACTAAGCTACCATAAAAGAAAAATTGCTTCCCTTTTATTTTATTATTTCTTGGACCTGACTACATTATTTAATAGAGTGGCTAAGCTCTAGATAATTGTGTGTAAGCTGCAGAACCAAATAGCAAAATTGTAGGGGCATATCTTCATCATACAAGGATTAGAAGCCTGAAGCTCTACATACTTTTTTGTATTCTTTAAGTTAAAAATTTCCCATCCAGTATTTAACTTTCTGCTCTGCTGTAGAACACAGGGGACATATTTATGGTCAGTACAATTTTGAATTCATTTAAAAATGAGCTCAAAATGAATTACTACTTTGAGAGTCATATGTTTTCTTAGGAAAATCCCTTTCCTAAGAGGGAATAAAACTGTAAAGAACACTTTAACTTTATTTGCATAAGCATCTCACTTATATCCTCCCCCTTTGCCACAATCAGCATAATTTTTCTCATTCTGTTTCGGTTTCCATCGGCATAAAAAAAAATCTACTTGCACTAACCATTTCTGCCTTGCAGCCAGCAACATGGAAAACCCAGAAATCAGTTATTAAATCACAAATGCTCTTTTTTTGTTGTTTGTTTTTGCCATGAAATTGTGACTCATAGTTCAGAAAGTGGTGATAATGGAAGGGTGGCAAATCATTGAAAAGGAAGTTGCTGAAGACCACCAACAATCTCACATACTCAAAACTGCTTTAAAAAACAGAGAACTACAGAAACTTCATTTCTTGTTCTAAATAGTTTATTTAATTTCAGTTAAAGTATTCAGATATGAGCATGTACTTGGTGCAGGGGTCAAGATGCTTCCTCAGACATCTGCATCCCACATCAGAGTGCCTGGTTTCAACTCCCAACTCCAGCTTCCTGCTAATGTGCACCCCTGGAGGCAGCTGGTGATCACTATTGTAGTTGAGTCCCTGCCACCAATATGAAAGAACTGGATTGAGTTCCTGTGTCGCAGGTGTTGCCTGACTCAGCACCAAGCTACTGTGGTCATGTAGGGAGTGAGCCAGAAGATGGAAAGATCTCTGTCTGTCTGTTTCTGTCTTTCTATATAACTATCTCTCAAATAAAATGAAAGTAAATAAACTAAAAAATAAATCTTCAGTTCTTTTCATATACCATAAACTAGGATTTTTTTCCTTAAAAGATAAAAAGAAAGAAGTGACATTACAAAAATAACTTTATTTAGAGCTAAAATGTTACAAAGGAGAGCCTGACTGCAATTCCAGGATTCAGTGTGATTTCCTAGACTTTAAAAACAAGCATCAACTTGAGTAGGAACAAAGAGAAACTTTGGTGCCAAATCAGACATTTGAAAAGCACGTATCCTCCCAAGAATGATGATCTATAATTAATGCCAATCATGAGAAAGATTAGAAATTGTACAGAGCAGACCAATGGAAAAGTGTAATGATTTCCTCCCACTATTTTGATGGATAAAAACTGTGATTAGCTTCCATGAAAGAGCAGCATGTTTTGGGATGATGAGGATGATGATGAGGACAGTGACTCAGACACTCCAGAACAAAATTTGAGCAAAACTGTTGTAAAAAAAAAATCAATGACAATGAAAAACTCATTTTAGTTTGAAGCAATATTTCAAATAATCCTTTCTTATGATCCTCTCTTGATCGATTTTCACTTCCTTCTCCCTACTTTAGCTAAACATGAACCTTAGATTAAGCTCCAGTGTTTTTTTTTTTTTTCCTGTTCAGTGTTCACACAACTGGGTGAACTTTTTCAATTGCACATAGAATCATCCAGAATGAACAAAAATGACATTTTATTTAGTCATTTAATAGTTCTTTGTATATCTTACAGTATATCTGTTGTGGGCTTAGTCTAGTACCTTACCAACCAACGTGTTCATCATTATTTTTAAATTATTGATCATTGTGTGACAAATCACTCTAAAACTCAGAGTTTAAAATCAATAAATTTTAACTAAAATGCCTACAGATGTTTGGATCTCCTCTGTGTGGCTAAGTAGTTATCTCTTTTTTTACAGATTGATAGTTCTCTGGACAGTCATGTGAATTCTAAAATATGATGGACATTAAATTGATCAGTTTACTCTGATGTTTGGTACCTTGATGTTCCTGTCCCTATCATTTTATCTAAGGCATCTAATCCCCTTTGGCCACAGTTCATGATGATTGCATTTCACAACACTATGAGCTTAGACAATTGCATTCATTATTTGACCTTAAGTTACAAGAAGAAAAATTATAAAATAAATGCAGAATGAAAAGTTATATTTACAACGGCAGAGTCACTCTGGCTGTAGTTTGTTGGTTGAAGCAATCACTGGGATTGCTCAGATTGAAGAAGGTGGAAAAGTAAATTTCAATCTTTAATCTTTACTGGAAAGTGATAAAACCTCAATGTTGAAGAACACAGGAGATGGAAGATACTACTGCATTCATCTTTGGAAAATAAAACCTACAATCCATTCACAATTCTTTCATTTTTTTAAATCTTGCCCCTATATTCTTCCTCATTTGTACATGATAATTCTTTTTTTAGAAAAAAGATTTATTTATTTGAAAGGCAAAATTATAGAGAGGTAAAAGAGAGAGAGAGAGAGAGGTCTTCCATTCGATGGTTCACTCCTCAGATAGCTGCAACGGCTGGAGCTGGGCCAATCTGAAGCCAGGAGCCAGAAGCTTTTCCGGGTCTTGCACATAGGTGCAGGGGCCCAAGGATTTGGGCCATCTTCTACCACTTTCCCAAGCCATAGCGGAGAGCTGGCTTGGAAGTGGAGCAGCTGGGTCTCAAACCAGAGCCCATATGGATGCTGGCACTGCAAGCAGCAGTTTTACCAGCTATACCACAGCGTAGGCCCCCTAATAACTCTAACACATACTCTCACTTCTTACTTTGAAGTGACTTTGAGGCCTCAAGGAAGATGTAGCTTCAAATTTCCACAGCCAGTTCTCACCTGTTGCTTTTTCTCCTTATCACACTAGGTGATCTGCTCCCAGCAAAGGCTAACACTTCTACATCTTCTGTGGATTTCAACACTGTATTCCTCTGAATACTTCCTCATGTCACCCATCTCTTCTCTACAAGGTCTCTGACTTCCTTCTTCCCACTAGTGAATTCTCTATTCATAGCATAATTTTCTCTCATTTTTAAAACAAGTAAGTATACTCATGAGACTATAATCCCATGTATCTATTCTGTTTTTGCCAAATCGTTTCTTGAAAGGGTTGTCAAAATTTGCTTTTTCTATATACCCACTCTATTCTAAAGGAGTTTGTGCAGGTCAAAATTAAAGTCTCTGATTTCTAAATCCAAAGATACACTTTAGTCTTTATCATATTAGAAAGCTCTACTGCCTTTGAGAGAATAAATCATTTATTGTGGCTTAAAACACATTAAAGTATTGCTGCTTCTGTCTCAATATCTTACAATGGTTTTAGAGTAATAGCTCTTTCACAATTTAGTTAAATTTGTCCCTAGGCCTGGAGAAGAATCAGCAGACAGAACTGATGACCTTTTCCTCCAATATAAAGGGCTTAGTTAGGTCAGGTTCATTGTGTCTATTTTTCTTATCCTTTAATGTAAGTTCTGTCCCAGGAGTTTCCTCAGTCTCTTAATAGAATTTTAGTGGTCCATCCTCACATTAGACAGTTTTGTATCACATTGTAGGCTGAACTTGCTCCAGTAATGTCCTGGGGGAATATAAAAATGTTGCTTTAATGAAAACACACTGCAAAGTAGAATAAAAATAGCTGTTTTAAAAAGTATTAATAAAATTTCAATTTCTTAGGATATAAAATGATTTCTTTTGAATGAATATAGTTGTCCTAGTAAAGGAAAATAAAAGGTAAACTCTAATGTGTTAAGCCTTGAATGAGAAAATAAAAATACAATAATGGTGTGATCTCTTCTAATTAACTATTTAATAATTTAGGAGTGGAAACTATTCAATGAAGTTTGTTTACTTGTTTTTTTTTTTGAATACAAAATGTGTTTATTGGGAAGCTTCTCAGTCATCTTGATTTAGAGTGCTTTTCGTGTGGCTTCCCTCTGAATGGAACATCTTTCTACGAGCCTTGTTTTTCCCCCGCTAGGCTTCCAGAAGACAGCAGAGCAGCTATTACACCAAACCACCATTTGTTCATGTCTAAAGATCATGGTGAAGTTATAGCATGCTGGGCAATTCACATCCTGCACCAGGCCCCTCTTGTGCTTGTCTTCTGTTCTGGAGAGGGATTGAGGGGATCCTTTGCAAAAGGCATGTTCACATGGGGAGGTTGTCATTGGAGGATAATCTCAGTAAATGGTGCTGGCAAAACTGGATGTGTATATGCAGGAGAACGAAATCAGATTTATACCTCTCATTTTATACAAAAATCAACTCAAGGTGAATCAAAGACCTAAACTTAAGACCTGAGACTAGGAAGCAACTGGGATGAAATGCAGAGGAACCACTCCAAGACTTTTGTGTAGATGCTAATTTCTTGGATAAGACACCCAAAGCACAAGCAACAAAAACAAAACTAAATGAATGGGATATATCAAACTGAGAAGCTTCTTCACAGCAAAGGAAATGGTCAGTAGAGTGGAGAGGCATCCAACAGAATGGGAAAAATATTTGGGAGCTACCTGCCAAAGGATTCATATCCTAAATATATTAGCAACTCAAAAAACTCAACAACAGTCTCTTTTACTATAATATAATTTGCTACCTTTTGTGTTTTGAAATAAACTGTGGGGCTGGCGCTTTGCCGTAGCCAGTAAAGCTGCCGCCTGCAGTGTTGGCATCCCATATGGGCATTTGGAGCCTCCGCTACTCTACTTCCGATCCAGCTCTTTGCTATGGCTTGGGGAAGCAGTGGAAGATGTCACAAGTTCTTGGGCCCTTGCGCCCTGTGGAAGACCCGGAGGAAGCTCCTGGCTCCTGGCTTTGGATTGGCTCAGCTCAGGTCATTGCGGTCATTTGGGCAGTGAACTAGTGGATAGAAGATCTCTCTCTCTCTGTGTCTCTCTCTCTCTTACTCTCTCTTTCCCTCTTTCTCCCTGCCTCTGCCTCTCTATGACTCTGCCTTTCACATAAAAAATAAATCTTAAAAAAAGAGAAATTATGATTGTTTTTTCATAGAATATAGAAAATAAGATTTGAAAACAGATGTTTAGTTGACTGGTTACTCAGAAATATCATAAAACTGAACTATATGTAGTTCCCATAGAATTCATGATTCTGAGTAACTTAAAACCTTTCTGAATGATCTTAGAATGATAAACATTTTTTATGGGTTACCACTTAGAAGGGATGTTAGTTAACATTTGGCTCAGTATTACTTACATCCAAGAATCAGTGGTGGTATTATAACTTTAAATAATCATTCTAAAATATTTGAGGGTTTTGTAATACCATGTCTGTAAGATGTTACACGTATAACTTGACAGGTATTACATCAAAATTATTGCAATATAAAGATTCATTCAATTCTGTTTGCTTTATCATCAATTAGTACATTTGAGATGATTTTTTGTGTATGAACTGTGCCCTATTTCCTCTTCTGTTTAAAATATAATATTCTGATAAATTTGCAGAGTCATGTGTGCATATGGACACAGGGCTTAGACAAAATCAGTAACTAGGATAAAAATCACAGTAATGACCAAATTGAGAATTCATGTGGGAAGAATTTGGCAAATGAAGACAAGTAGGTAAAACAGAAAATTATATTTTATTTGGTTTTTATGTAACTGAAAGTCATTTCCTTTAAGAATTGACAATAAATGTCCATAAAATGTATGATGTATACCAGAAAATATTCCAAATTATTTGAGTATCTGCATGATTTGATAAACCCAAAGTCTTCAAAAACTAAAGATCTCAGATCTTTCCTAACATTGTTTTAAAATATATATGAATGTGTACACACATTTGTGTATATGTGTGTGTGTGTGTATAATGTTGCTTAATTTGTGCTGGGAGTGGTCCTCAGACACATTTTAGTGAGAAAATATTTTAAATATTAATCATATAATAACTGTTGGAACTCTCTGGTAGATTTTATGATGGACAGCAAAACAATAGAGAGTTCAGGAACATTCAGTGGGGAAAAACTGATTTGGAAGCGTGTAAAGACATTATGCAAAATAAAGCTTAGCCTGCTTACTTCATTCCTAAACTTTGTTTTTTCCAATTACATAGCAGATAGAAAAGCATGGGCTATAACTGTCTCTCTTTTTTTGCAAATTATTTTTAAAAAGCACTTATAATTGTTTTATTTATAATTCAAATAGCAAGTAATATCCCTAACATTGTATACGTCTTTAGGAAAGTCTTGATGAAGTTAATTAGTCAATATAGTTTTAATATTTAAGATCCACAGCTCTGGAATTAAAATGTCTTGGTCTGGATATAGGTTAAATCAAGCACTATATTGGTGATGGTGGGCTAATTGCTGAGCCTCAATTTTTTCATCCATACAAGAGGCTTAGTAATGACATCAATCTCATGAAGATGTGATGCATGTTACATGATAAACAGAAATGAAGCATTAAGTCAAGCACTTGGTATTAGGTAATTGTCTAAATAAATTTAATGTAGTTTTAATAATTCAATTAACTACAACATGCATTACAAAATTTTATGATTCTTATTTTCTTTTACACAGTGAATTTTAGCTCCCCTGTCTACTTGATTTCTCTCTTTATGTATCTTTCAACATCTCTTGTTCCTTCTCTTTTGCAATCTCACATCCACAGGCAAAGTTATAACAACATTGTTACGAGCTAAATTGTGCTCTTCCTCCATCTCAAAAAAAAAAAAAAAAAAAAAAAAAACACCTCTTTTTTTCCTTAAGATTTATTTCTTTGAGCACAAGAGTTACAGACAGAGAGAGGGAGCGACAAAGTGAGAGGTCTTCCATGTGCTGATTCACTCCCAAATGGGCACAATGGATGAAACTGGGCCTATCTGATGCCAGAAGCTTCTTCCTGGTCTCCCACATAGCTGCAGTCGCCCAAGCAGCTGGGCCATCTTCCACTGCTTTCCCAGGCAGTAACAGAGAGCTGGACTGGGAGTGGGACAGCTGGGACTCCAACCGGTGTCCATATGAGATGTCTACTCCAGGCTACGGCTTTACCACTAAGTCAGCCCCTGCCTCCACTTCTGATCAAGCATCCTGCCTGGAGAAAACAGACGATGCCTGAAGTAATTGGGTTCTCGCCACTCATGTGGGAGACCCAGGTGGAGCTCCTGGCTCCACCTGGCCCTGTTGTATCAATTGCAAGTAGTTGGAGAGTGAATCTGCAGATGGAAGATCTCTGCTTTTTTTTTTTTTTTTCCTGTCATTTTGCCTTTAAAAGCACCTAAAAAGCCTGATGTTGAAATTCTATCTCCAAGTATATCAGATAATGTGACTGTGTTGGGTTTAGGCCCTTTAAAGAAATAAATAAATGAAGCTGTATGAAAGCACCAATCTGGAGAAGTGAGTAGCAAGCCATCTCCCTACTTCACAAATTATTAGAAAAATTGCTCCTTAGAGAATTTATATAACTTGGTTAATGTAGATAAGTCCATTATTTTGCAATTTGAAGCATGAAAGTATCCATACATTTTTCCATACATTTTTTGCAATTTCTTCTGGGAATAATTATTTTAAAAATATATATATCTACAAACATAACAGTCTGACTCCTAAAAAAATTATACTAAGAAATAAAAATGAAAGTACATAAAGATGTCTTACAAAAGTGTCTGTTTTAACAATGTTTCCAAAAAGTTCTTGTCATCAATAAAAATGACAAAATACACACACCAGAGAAAAGTATATAATCACTAAAAGTAATACATATGCATTGTCTTTGAGTAGTTGAGAAAACTGTCTAGGACAAATCAAATTTTTGTTAAAAAGGGCAAAGTGCTACAAAAGTTATATCTAATTTAATATTTTTTGAAGGAGTCATACTAAGTGTGATTAGTTTCACATGTCAACTTGGCTGGATCATAAGGTTAACAGACATTTGGTCAAACATTATTCTGATTGTATCTGTGGGAGTTTTTTCTGAACCAGATAAACATTTGAATTGGTAGACTGAGAAAACCTGATTGTTCTCCCTAATGCAAGTTGTACTAGTTCATTCCCATAAAGGCCTGAATAGAAAAAGAAAAATGCTGTCTCCCCCTTGGGTAACAGGGAATTCTCTTTGTTAACTGTCTTCAGCTGAAGCATAGATGCTTTCCTGTCTTTGGATTTGAACTGAATTATTAGCTCTTTCTGGATCTTCTGTTTGCCAACATTGGGGTGTGAAGCCCCTCACTGGTTATCTGTCGAGCTTGTCGGTTGTAATTTTTGGACTCAGCAGTCTTTGAAGTGGTGTCCTCTAAAAGTTCATGGAAAATGTGCACTATTGTTAATCTCCTTTTACTTGAGCTTTTTGAAGTACTCTCTTATGTACACACCCTATTGTTTCTGTTTCTCTGGGAAACATTGACTAATACAGTCGATATAGCAACCCAATACATCAGATTATGGAATCAGAATCACATGAATTACAGGTATAGCACAAATTAAATTTAAATATAACCAAAAGGATTTAAGGAATTGTAAAATGAAAACAATTCAGGGAAATATCAGGGAGAGGAACACAGCTCACCAGGTGCCTTTTATGACATTAAGTATGTTTCCAGCAATATTAAAATATGTGGTGTGCAAATAATGACTGTAACCACACAAACTACATCAAAACAATCCGTGTCATGTATGAACCACTTCCTCTGTAAAATTTACTTTCTCCCTACATAGCTTATGTTATGATTTGCAAAATATAGGTATTCAATACATGTTTATGAAAAGAATTAATGAATCTGCTAAAATTGCTGAAACAATAAAATGTTTTCTTTTCCTCATGCATGAGATTAGGACATTATTCAAAATTAAATGTTGCCCTATCCCCCTTGAGAATACTTCCATTGTACAAATTTTGTAGTTAGGAGATAGACCAAGAAGAATACATTTCACAACACAGTTTTAGGGATCTGATTTACCCACGAACATTGATGTGGTACTAAACTGGAGCAAAAATTCTCAATCTCATTCCATCAACTACTTTAGTATTATGCTATGAATATTGAAATTATGAACATTTTTGTTAGGGAACCATTCATGGAGAAAGTAATTGTAGCGCCGTTTGAAACAAAGTAACTGTAGCGCCATTTGAAACAAAGTAACTGTAGCGCCTTTTGAAAGAAAGTAACTGGAAGTAGCACAGCTTGAAAGAAAAGTAAAAAGGTAACCACTCTAGCTGGTAAGATTTGAAAAGGGACCCATGGCCTAACTAGATGGCCTAACCACAAACTGTCATTGCCATGACTATAGGACCCTGGGAGGTCGGAATGCTGGCGGGGCCAGCCTCTGGAAACTGTATATAACGGGACCCTCAGACACTGTAAACCAGAGGTTGCTCAGCCTCTCTCCCTGGTCCCCAGTGCCTGGTGCCCTCGGGGAGAAGCTCCTGGTCCATAGCGCCTCGTGCCCTCAGGAGTAGGCTTGAGCGATGTCTCCTCCTAGTCACCTAGAATATCAATAAAGTGTGTTTAGCTTGACCTTCCTCAGTCTCCTCAACTCTTCCTTCAAGGCATCTTGGCCAGTTCCCGGAGGGGGAGATCCCGACAATTATAGTTTCTCAAATTCTGTTAATAAATATGTAAATCCCATCTTTAACTCTCTTGTGAATATTCATTGCTCTCAACCTTTTTTTTCTCAAACAAAAAAACTGTGATAATCTGTATTGATATCTAAGTATTTTATAAAAAATCAAAATACTTTTCATGCTCTCTAATATAAAGTAAGAGAAAATTATGCAGAAACAACATTCAGTGAAGCAATGCTGAGCTTAGGAATTAAGTCTTCCCTAAACTTTGTTCAGGAATGAAGAGATAATTCTCAAAAAATGGAGAGGAAAAAAAGTGGAAAAATATTAAAATCCCTCCCCCTCCTCCTTCTACTCTTTCCCTCCTTCTCCTTTTCTTCCTCCTCTTTCACCCTTGTTTTCTTCCTACTTGTGTCATGCTACTATTCCTCTACATTCCAGTATTTCAGATTTCATGTTATCAGAAGAAAAGGAAATCCAGAGTTTGATGGAAAAATGACAGCAACATGTCTAATTTGTTTGTGTCTTTTTGATAACATTCTGAAAGTTTGATGGCAAATTGTTGCTTATGTATCTTAATTTGGAGCATGTATAACATGGTACACAATGGATTTACCTAATTAATGAAACTGAAAACGTTATCAGTGAGAGACACTAAAGAGTTGTTGATGATACCTTTTAATAAAATACAGTTCCTGAAATCCGAATGTCTTTTTGTAAAAATGTATCAGGAATTCAATATGTGTGTCAAACCTAGAACATTTTGTTGTGAAATGTACATAGCTTAACTAAATAAAACACACTAGAAATGTACTGCTTATAATTCTTGGAATTAAATGCCTATTCATGTATGCAGTTTATTCACCAAGATCAAAATCACATTGAATTTACATTGCAAAAAACATTATGGACCGAATTCTGCTTAGAAATCAGAGCTTAGGAAATTGAAGAGGGACTTAGATTTAATATTTTATTCTTTCCTGCTATGTTTTCATAGGATCAACTATATTTTATTTATACTATTACATGTGCATAGACTATAGTACTCTTTGCCCACGATTCACTTGATGATTCATACACACTCACATCCGTATTAAACTCCTGAAATAATAAAGTCTTTTTCAGAAACATTGGATGGTATTCTTCCGTTAAGTCTGTACCTTACATTACCTAGTGTGTTATAAAAACAAAGTATTTCAAGATTTTTCAGTCACTTGTGTATGTTCTTATAGCATTTATTTCTAGTTGTCTATATTTTCTATAAGAAAGTTCATATAGGGTTTTCTTCTGTAATATTCATATTATCTCCTTGGAAATTTTTTGCCTGTAGTGGTTGATAAAAATAATTAGTCTAATTGCATGAAAATTTAGCAATTTATCTGGGTGTGGGAGTTTAACACAGGGTTAAATTGCCCTGGGGCCAGTGCTGTGGTGTAGCCGGTAAAGCTGCTGCCTGCAGTGCCAGCATCCCTTATAGGCACTGGTTCAAGTCCTTGCTGCTCTGCTTCTGATCCAGTTCTCTGCTATGGCCTGGGAAAGCAGTGGAAGTCCTAGGGCCCCTGCACCCATGTGAGAGAACTGGAAGAAGCTCCTGACTCCTGGCTTCAGATCGGCCCAACTCCAACCATTGTGGCCATTTGGGGAGTGAACCAGTGGATGGAATATTTTCTCTCTCTCTCCCTCTCTGTCCCTCTCTGTCTTTCTCTCTCTGGGTGCCTTCACATCTTTGTAACTTTGCCTTTCAAATAAAAAATTAAATATTTTAAAAAATGGTAGCTATCTTGGGAATTTCATTATACTAACCATATCAGACTAACACAGGAGTGTTTGATGGATTAAGGTTGAACATAAATCAATGTAGGTTTTCCTTTCTTTACAACTACAAAGCAAAGACATTAGAAGTGGTTTAGAAGTGCTTTTTTTTTTTGTCTTTTCCAGTTCTTTTATTTTGAGGTTCTGACATATGACTGATGATTCTAACCACAGTCACATGTTTTAACCAAAGCAGCATTGACCAATTCTAGTGAGACATCATGCAGGTTTCTAATACTGTCTTTTCTAGATTTATCAATTCACATTGTATCAATAAATAGGAAGAAAAATTAAGTCATATATTAGCCTGAAAGTGTGTGATGGGGCCAGTGTGGTGGCGTAGTGGGTGAAGCTACAGCCTGCAGTGCTGGCATCCCATGTTGGATGCTCGTTGGAGTCCTGGCTGCTGCACCTCCTGTCCAGCTCTCTGCCAAGGCCAGGGAAAGCAGTAGAAGATGGCCCAAGTCCTTGGGCCCCTGAACCCATGTAGGAGACATGGAGGAGGCTCCTGGCTCCTGGCTTTGGATCAGTGCAGCTCTGGCCATTGCTGCCAATTAGGGAGAGAACCAGCACATGGAAGACCTCTCTCTCCCTCTCTGCATCTCCTTCTCTCTCTGTGTATCTCTGGCATTCAAATGAATAAATAAACCTTTAAAAAATAAAGTGTGTGATCTATTTTTTTTTTTTTGACAGGCAGAGTGGACAGTGAGAGAGAGAGACAGAGAGAAAGGTCTTCCTTTGCCGTTGGTTCACCCTCCAATGGCCGCCGCTGCAGCCGGCGCACCGCGCTGATCCGATGGCAGGAGCCAGGATCCAGGTGCTTTTCCTGGTCTCCCATGGGGTGCAGGGCCCAAGCACCTGGGCCATCCTCCACTGCACTCCCTGGCCATAGCAGAGAGCTGGCCTGGAAGAGGGGCAACCGGGACAGAATCCAGCACCCCAACCGGGACTAGAACCCGGTATGCCGGCGCCGCAAGGTGGAGGATTAGCCTATTGAGCCACGGCGCCGGCTCGTGTGTGATCTATTAAAATTCAAAATTTATTTATAGATTTTCAAACATGTTTCCAATAATATAAGAGCCATACTTTGATCAGTATTTCAGTATTTTTCCTCCCCAAGAAGAATTATTTATAGAATTAATGGAACATCTGGATAACAGTTAAATTGTGAAACTTTGAGGACATTTTGTGCGTAAAAATTTTACTTCTGTAATGTCACAACCTGTGGTGGAATGAGAAGGCCATGCCAAGATGGCTGCTGGCAGTGGAAACTGCCTGGCAATAGGCTGTGATTGGATGGCTTCAGAAACCACATGACAACGCAGCCTGCCTGGCAGCAGGCTGTGATTGGATGGCTTCAGAAACGGCCTGGCAACAGGCTGTGTTTCGTTAGGGCATAGACCACCCCTTGATCGGATTGGCTACCTTGGCTATATAAGCTGCTGTACCAACTGAAATAAACGAGTCTGCAGGTTTCTCACCTCTGGACTGCTTTCACCCGGCTCCAGGATCTGTGTGGTGACTCCACACCTCTTGCCCCCACCACGCTCCTCCTCTCAGAACGAATCCACCACAACAGCAGCTGAAGCATAGCATAGTGAAATGACTCACCCATGGACACCACACCTGGATGACAGAACAGCTCTGGGCCTCAGATGTCATGGTTCCATAGTGACCTCCCTGCAAATTGTATTGCTCTGGGAAACAGCATGCTCAGGATCTGCATGAGATATCTGATATAGAACATAACAACTTGGAGACATACTTTTGAGCTCATTCAGAAACACACATTATCAATTATACTAACTTTTTCTTTGCATCATTTCATATAACCTTTTCCAAGTTCTCATATGATTTCTATCGTCCTAGCTGTCTCTTGAATGAAGTAGCAGTCAAATAGTAATTCTATTTAATGCTCTGACCAATCCGGTGACTATGCAAACTTAACTAAAGCAGCCTTCATAAGTTGGGTTCAGAGCATAGGTGTAACACATGTTGCATTTAAGCATGTAATTTGATTGCTGTATGTGATAGCAAAAAAATTAAGTGTAGTTACAACCTATCAAATGCTTTTCCATGACTTGGAAAATCTACATGCTTTATTTATAGGTAAATAGATGAAATATAGCACATAATATATTAACTTTTATTTTGGGAAACAGAATTTACTGGCTTTGTCCATCTATAAATATTTACTAAGTTATATTAATGGTTAGAATCTAACTTTGTTTAACTCTCACATAATGTAACACCTGAAACACCCCCTTCATATATAATAAAACTTCCATCCCATATGGGTGCCGGGTTCTAGTGCTGGTTGCTCCTCTTCAGTCCAGCTCTCTGCAGTGGCCTGAGAAGATAGTGGAGGATGGCCCAAGTGCTTGGGCCCCTGAACCTGCATGGGAGACCAGGAAGAAGCACATAGCTCCTGGCTTTGGATGGGTGCAGCTTTGGCCGTAGTGGCCATTTTGGGAGTGAAGCAGCGGAAGGAAGACCTTTCTCCCTGTCTCTCTCTCTTACTGTTTATAACTCTACCTGTCACATAAATTAAAAAAAAAAACACACACACACACACATTCTTCAGTTGAACAGGGCTACTGAGCCCACATGAAATTGCCATCTGGAGTTCAGGGACATTGAGACACCAGGTAATACATTTGTTTACCAGGGAATCAATACATTAGTGGCCTAGCTTCTTGGCTTTGACAAAACAATTCTAAGTTTTTGTTTTACACAGTTCTTCAGAAGGTACCAAGAGGAATTGGGTCTCAGACGCCCACATCAATAACAATATTAATCATATCTTCTTTATGTTTTCTTCCTGTGATGCTTTTTATAATTTGTTTGCTTTCCTATCTCAGTTTTCCTGCTCTCCATGGCTATTATTTTGAGGTCATCCCAGATACATGCTTGCACTTAAGTCATTACTTCAAGCAATGATCTTAAAAACAAGAACTAAGAAGCGTGATCAGAAATGTGTTTAGAATTGCTAAGATGCGTTATATAAGGGGATTCCTGGATATTTTGTAAACGCCATTTTGTACTTGATTTTGCAGAGCATCATAAAGGAAGTCAAAGTTTAGTTTAGCTTAATATTATTTTTGGACTTTCTACTAGGTGTCTGGTACCATTACACAGATAATTTAGGATCTGCTTTTCAAATGTCTTGGACAACAGGAAGAAAAATAATTCAGCAGAAATGCTGTAAACTGTATAGAGGGACAACATCATTATAAATGAATTACCATCTAACTAATGACTACTAACATGGAGAGAAACCAAATAAAACATTTCTACTTGCATTGAATGTGACACAGAAAGCAAAGGAGCTCAGGGCCAGGGGACCAGTAGATTCACAAGCATAGAAGCAGCACTATTCACTGTTTTTACAGAAAAATATACACACTATTGGGGAGACAGTGGCACTTATGTTAAGATAATATTTCTATTTTTTAGATTACAAAATATTTCCATTTCTAGTTTACTAATATGCTTAAACTAATGTTTAATAATATATTTTACTGTAGAATTACTAGAAACCAAGTTTCCTGATCTTGCATAACTTTTATCTTTGTGTTAGTTATTGTCTTAAAGATGATGTCCTGGGGCCGGCGCTGAGGCATAGTAGGCTAAGCCTCTGCCTGTGGCACTGGCATCCTGTATGCACACTGGTTCATGTCCCAGCTGCTCCTTTTTTTATCAAGCTCTCTACTAATGGCCTGGGAAACAGCAGCAGATAGTCCAAGTGCTTGAGAACCTGCAAGCACATGGGAGACCCAGAAGAAGCTCTTGGCTCTTGGCTTTGGATTGGCTCAGCTCTAGCCAATGCAGCCATTTGAGGAGTAAACCAGTGGATATAAGACATTTCTTTCTGTCTCTTCTTCTCTCTATCTGTAACTCTACCTCTCTTTAATAAATAAAGATAATAAAAATAAATAAATAAATAAAATACCTCTCTTTAATAAATCTTCAAAAAACAGTAGGGGTCTTAGACAAGTCTTCTATTAAATTGTATGGGGGGATATTCTATATGGGTCCTTTTTTTAAAAGATTTTATTTGCTTGAAAGGCAGAATTACACACACATACACACACACACACATAGAGAGAGAGAGAGATTGAGAGAGAGAGAGAGAGAATCTCCCATCTGCTAGAGTACTCCCTAAATGGTTGTAATCGCTAGGGCTGTGCCAGGCCAAAACCAGGAGCCAGGAGATTCTTCCAGGTCTCCCATGTGTGTACAGAGGCCAAGGATTTAGGTCATCTTCTGCTAATTTCCCAGGTGCTTTAGCAGGACCTGGATTGGAAGTGGAGCAGCTGGAACTCCAACTGTCACCCATGTTCCCCATGTGACGCTGGCAATGTCGACCTCAGCTTGACCCATTGTGACACGTGGCCAGCCAATGGCAGGCATTCTTGAAGGGCCGCCTGCTTTGTGTTCATTCTATCTTTAGGTTCCCTCTACTTATTTCTAAATAACTTATCTTACTACTCTTTTTGATTCTCAGAAAACAGAAAGTTTGCCTCTACTTGTTCTATCCCCTACTTTCTCTTCCTTTGATATTATAAACACCTTGAATTCTGTTATGGATTTGACTTTTCAAACCTTTGTTTCAAATTTCTGCAATATTTTTATTGTCTCAGACTGTCTTCAGTGTTTTGTTCTTCCAGATTTGATGAAGTCTGCATCATCTTTTGAATAGATTCTCTGTGACCTCTGTTCTCTGGATTATCCTTCTTCCTGATTTCCCTTGTATTTTAGGTATTAAATCCTTTAGATACCCATTTGAGACACAACAGTTTTCCAAGTTTGTTCCAACTATTCGGAGTATACTATATGACTCTTACATAAATGGATTTAATAAAATTAAGTTCATTCATCTCCAGTGATTATTTTTACCTATAACAAAAACACCTGGGGCTGGCATTGTGGCATAGTGAATTAAGACACCACCCCCGATGCCAGTATCAGATTTGGGCACCAGTTTGAGTCCCGGTTGGTCCAATTCTGATTCAACTCTCTGTTATTGTGCCTAGGAAAGTAGGGGCGATTGGCCCAAGTTCTTCAGTGCCTGCAACCACATGAAGTTCCTGGCTCCTGACTACACCCCAGCCCAGCCCCTGCTATTGTGGCCATTTGGAGAACGAATCACTGGATGAAGACCTCTCTCTCCCTCTTTCTGCCTTTCAAATAAATAAAATAAGTATTTAATAAATACAACATTGTTGGTACAAAGTCACTAAATGAACAAGTTCTTTTTGAATGTAATATTTTTACAGGTCAAGTTCATATTGAAAAGTATACATCAACATGACTAAAGTAACCTTGGTCTAAATTTTTAAGGTTGCTATTTGTTTTTGGCATGTGGACTTCAATTTCATTTTCCAGTTTGGTAGTGGAAAAACTAATTAATACACGACTACGTCATTGTCTTTTTTGAAGATAGGGAATGCAACATTTTCAGAAACACAGCACATGGACTAATTGTTGGCAATGTTTCTTCTTAGACTAATATCTTATTCTTGTCAGAATGAGATTGTGAAAGCTTAGGTCATCCTTTATTTCCCGAAGGTCATTATCCATTTCCAAATACGGATGCCTTTTTAAGGATCACAAGAGTATGAAAGAACTTCACAGGCATGGCACATTTCCATAAGTGTCCTTTCTACAGTCCCTCATGGATCATTTCTTATTACCCTTAGTAGTAAGTGACTCATCAATGGCTTTTATATCATTAGTGTACCCCCCATTCTATGTTCATATTACGAGACAGTCGGCATAATCTCTCCTATCTGTTTTTAGTACCAAAAATTACTTTCCAAAGCATGCTCATAAGCTTATCATCTGAGTATTTTTAAATGATGCACAAGAATTTCCATCCATTCATAGGTACGTATATTCATTACATGCACTCAACAGCTGTTCACTCAATTCCCATAGTATGTCAGGTACTGCAAATAGTTGTAAGTTGATTACTGGAAACTTTTTGCTACATTTTTGTGGGAAACTATTGAACACTAAAAGACAGGATAGACAATGAGAAATGATTTAGTCAGATTCCCTTTACTTTTGTTGTTACAGGCTGTATCACCGAAGACCAGGTTAAGTAACTTGTCCAAACTCAGAATACCAATTGCAATTACCATGACCCTAGATTTTATTATTCTTCATTTAATAGTTTTTCCAATAGTAGAATACTTTTAAATTCATAGCTAAATAAAGTCAATATCAGTACCATTATTTTAATCACTCATTCCTACAAATACTTAGTAGATGTAAATTATGTGACAAAAATTTATGTGTGAATGTGACATATGAACAAAATAGTTACAAATTAGCATTGTAACTATTATGCAGTGTGTCAACAGTTTCTACAGAAGTGGAAAAAGAAAAGGAATAAATAAAGGAGCATTTGGAGGGCAAAGACTGAGTTTGAGGACTAATGACATTTGGACAAGGTAGTCAGTGAACTTCAATTAAGAGGGAAAACTTCAGCAATGAATGGAAGGAACTGCGGATGTTAACCAGGTGGACATTGTGGAGAACAATCAATCCAGTGGAAGTAGCCAGTGCAAAGTCTTTCGGGTGAGAGGAATAGGGACTTTGAGGCAAATAGCTGGAACTGAGAGGATGATAGTGAGCAACAGAACAGGCAAGTCAGGCATTGGTGAGCCAAGGGAAAATAGTTTTTGAATCAGTATAAGGGATTCATTTTTTGTTTTGAGTAGCATTAAAAAGTACTGAAAAGTTTTAATAAAAAATATGGCATGATTTATACCAACTGCTTTGTTGATAAGATAATGTAAGGATATAACCATAGAAGACTGTCAATCAATCTGGTAACCCAAGCCTAAGGCAAAGCAGTGAGAATATGGTACTATATGTTAAGCAAATGGGAGACACATATAGACCCAGGTTAGAGTAATTCTTCATTGCTCTGATCTTGCTAAGAGTTCAAAAGTGGGGTCTAAAAAGAAAACTTTAGATTTTTTATTTACCTACTCAAAAATATTCTCTTTTTTAACTTTTATTTAGTAAATATAAATTTCCAAAGTACAGTTCATGGATTACAATGGCTTTTTCCCCCCATAACTTCCCTCCCACCTGAAACTCTCCCATCTCCTGCTCCCTCTCCCATCCCATTCACATCAAGATTCATTTTCAATTATCTTTATATACAGAAGGTCAATTTAGTATATATTAATATAAGATTTCAACAGTTTGCACACAGAGAACATAAAGTGTAAAATACTGTTTGAGTACTATTTATAACTTTAATTCACATTGATCTACACATTAAGGGCAGAGATCCTACATGAGGAGTAAGTGCACAGTGACTTCTATTGTTCACTTAATAAATTGACACTCTTGTTTATGGTGTCAGTAATCTCCCTAGGATCTTGTCATGAGTTGCCAAGGCTATGGAAGCCTTTTGAGTTTGCCAACTCTAATCTTATTTAGACAAGGCCATAGTCAAAGTGGAAGTTCTCTCCACCCTTCAGAGAAAGGTACCTCCTTCTTTGATGGCCTGTTCTTTCCACTGGGATCTCACTCACAGAGATCTTTCATTTAGGTTCTCTTGGTTTTTTTTTTTTTTTTTTTTTTTTTTTTTTTTTTTTTCACCAGAGTGTCTTGGCTTTCCATGCCTGAAATACTCTCATGGGCTCTTCAGTAAGATCTGAATGCCTTAAGGGCTGATTCTGAGTCCAGAGCGCTGTTTAGGAGATCTGTCATTCTATGAGTCTGCTGTGTATCCCGCTTCCTATATTGGATCGCTCTCTCTCTTTTTCTTCTATCAGTTAGTATTAGCAGACACTAGTCTTTGGTACACGCCACCTTGATGGGATTGAATTGGAATCACCTGGCAAATTTTTAACTCCACCATTTGGTGAAAGTCAGCTTGAGCATGTCCCAAATTGTACATCTTTTCCCTCTCTTATTCCCACTCTCATATTTAACAGGGATCACTTTTCAGTTAAATTTAAACACCTAAGAATAATTGTGTGTTAATTACAGACTTCAACCAATAGTATTAAGTAGAACAAAAAACTATTAAAGGGTATAAAGTAGTAAGTTGCACATCAACAGACAGGACAAGGGCTGATCAAGTCATTCTTTCTCATAGTCTCCATTTCACTTCAACAATTTTCCTTTTTGGTGCTCGGTTAGTTGTCACCGATCAGGGAGAACATAGGATATTTGTCCCTCTGGGACTGTCTTGCTTCACATGGTTTGTTCCAGATTCCTCCATTTTGTTGCAAATGACCCAATTTCGTTGTTTTTGACTGCTGTAAAAAGTTCTATAAAATACATGTCCCATAATTTCTTTTTTTCCCATTTTTTGTAAACTTTTATTTAATGAATATAAATTTCCAAAGTACAGCTTATGGATTACAATGGCTTCCCCCCCATGACGTCCATTCCACCCGCAACCCTCCCCTTTCCCACTCCCTCTCCCCTTCCATTTACATCAAGATTCATTTTCGATTCTCTTAATATACAGAAAATCAGTTTAGCATACATTAAGTAAAGATTTCAACAGTTTGCTCCCACACAGAAACATAAAGTGAAAAATACTGTTTGAGTACTAGTTATAGCATTAAATATCAATGTACAGCACACTAAGGACAAAGATCCTACATGAGGAGTAAGTGCACAGTGACTCCTGTTGTTGACTTAATAAATTGACACTCTTGTTTATGGCCTCAGTAATCACCCTAGGCTCTTGTCATGAGCTGCCAAGGCTATGGAAGCCCCCTGAGTTCACCAACTCTGATCATATTTAGACAAGGCCATGGTCAAAGTGGAAGTTCTCTCCTCCCTTCAGAGAAAGGTACCTCCTTCTTTGATGACCCATTCTTTCCACTGGGATCTCACTCCCAGAGATCTTTCATTTAGGTGGTGTTTTTTTTTTTTTTTTTTTTTTTTTTTTTTTTTTTTTTTTTTTTTTTTTTTCCCAGAGTGTCTTGGCTTTCCATGTCTGAAATACTCTCATGGGCTCTTCAGTAAGATCTGAATGCCTTAAGGGCTGATTCTGAGGCCAGAGTGCTGGTTAGGACATCTGCCATTCTATGGGTCTGCTGTGTATCTCACTTCCCATGTTGGATTATTCTCTCCCTTTTTGATTCTATCAGCTAGTATTTGCAGACACTAGTCTTGTTTACGTGATCCCTTTGGTTCTTAGTTCTATCATTATGATCAATTGTGAACAGAAATTGATCACTGGGACTAGTGAGATGGCATTGGTACATGGCACCTTGATGGGATTGCATTGGAATCCCCTGGTATGTTTCTAACTCTACCGTTTGAGGTAAGTCAGCTTGAGCATGTCCTGAATTGCACATCTCTTCCCTCTCTTATTCCCATTTATTTATCCAGTCTACTGTTGATGGGCATTTGGGTTGGTTCCAGGTCTTAGCTATTGTGAATTGAGCTGCAATAAACATTAAGGTGCAGGCAGCTTGTTTGTTTGCCAATTTCATTTCCTTTGGGTAACTTCCAAGTAGTGGTATGGCTGGGTTGTATGGTAGGGTCATATTCAGGTTTCTGAGGAATCTCCAGACTGACTTCCATAGTGGCTTGACCAGTTTGCATTCCCACCAACAGTGGGTTAGTGTCCCTTTTTCCCCATATCCTCGCCAGCATCTGTTGTTGGTAGATTTCTGTATATGAGTCATTCTAACCGGGATGAGGTGAAACCTCATTGTGGTTTTGATTTGCATGGTATGATTCTAATCATTTGAATTTGCTGAGACTTGGTTTATGGCCTAGTATGTGGTCAATCCTAGAGTAGGTTCCATGTACTGCTGAGAAGAATGTAAATTCTCTAAGTGTAGGATGAAAAGTTCTGTAGATATCTGTTAGATCCATTTGGGCTATAGTGTCGTTTAAATCTATTGTTTCCTTGTTGATCTTCTGTCCAGTTGATCTGTCTATTTCTGAGAGTGGAGTATTGAAGTCCCCCAGTACTATTGTATTGGAGTCTAAGTCTCCCTTTAAGTCCCTTAACATATCTTTTAAATAAACTGGTGCCCTGTAATTAGGCACATATACATTGATAATCATTATATCTTCCTGTTGAATTGATCCCTTAATCATTATATAGTGCCCCTCTTTGTCTCTCCTAACAGTTTTTGTGTTAAAGTTAATTTTGTCTGATATTAAGATGGCTATGCCCCGCTCTTTTTTCATTTCTGTTGGCATGGAATATCTTTTTCCAGCCTTTCACTTTCAGTCTGCATCCATCTTTGTTGTAATGATATGTTTCTTGTAAGCAGCAAATACGTGGGTTTTGTTCCTTAACCCATTCAGCCAGTCTGTGTCTTTTAACTGGAGAGTTGAGGCCATTAATGTTCAATGTGACTACTGATAAGTAGTAAATTTGCCCTGCCATTTTCCCAAAGATATTTTCTAATATTAGCTTTGAACTTCCTGTGATCTTTTGCTGTGAGGTTTCCTTCCTTTACCTTCTTTAATATTGATGACCGTGTTTCTGTGTTTCTGTGTGTAACACATCTTTAAGCATTTTTTGCAGGGCTGAACAAGTGGCGACAAATTCTTTCAATTTCTGTTTGCTATGAAAGGTCTTTATTAAACCTTCATTTACAAATGAGAGCTTTGCAGGATATAATATTCTGGGCTGGCAGGTTTTCTCTCTTAGTACCTGAGCTATGTCTTCCTTTCCCTACTAGCCTGTAGGGTTTCTGAAGAGAAGTCTGCTCTGAGTCTAATTGGAGATCCTATGAGAGTAATCTGCTGTTTCTCTCTTGCACATTTTAGAATCTTTTCTTTATGTTTCACTGTGGTGAATTTGATTACAACGTGTCATGTGAAGATCTCTTTTGGTCATGTTTACTAGGGTTTCAATGAGCTTCCTGTACTAGGATGTCTCTGTCCTTCTCCAAACCTGGGAAGCTCTCTGCTAGTATCTCACTAAAAAGACCTTCTAATCCTTTCCCTCTCTCCATGCCTTCAGGAACTCCTAGAACCCAAATGTTGGGTTTTTAATAGTATCCTGTACAATATTTTTTAGATTTCTAATTCCCTCTTCTTTTCTTTGGTTTGACTGTATACTTTCCTGTGCTCTGTCTTCTAAGTCTGATATTCTCTCTTCTGTCTCACTGACTCTGTTTTTAAGTCTCTCTAATGTGTTTGTCATTTGATCTATTGAGTTCTTCATTTCATTTTGATTTCTCTTCACTATCACAATTTCATTTTCTGCTAGTTTCTGCATTTCATTTTGATTCTTCCTTAAGATTTAATTTTCATTAGAGAAATTTTATCATGTCCAAGTAGGATTTCTATAGTTCAAGAATTTTTTTTTGAAAACTTCTAAATGTTCATATAAATTTTTTGAAATCCATATCTTGCATTTGTTCAATCTCATCATCTTCATAATCTTGTCTTGGGGTGTCTTGTTCATTTGGTGGCTTCATAATGTCTTCCTTATTCTTGTTTCCTTGGTTTCTGCATTGTTGCTTGGCACTGTGGAGATATTCTTGTATTTTCTTACACATATTTCTTTTATGAAACCTATGAAAACAGATGTGTTTTAGAATTTACAATTTTGGAGAGCAATATGCACATCCTCTGTGTCTTACATAACACTGCAAGTGGGTCTGCAATCAAGCCCAGCTTTATGTTCACCAAATCATATGAATATTCACTGAGTGAGAAGGAAAACCTATAAATAGCCTCAATTCTGTTCATGAGCTAAGTGAATACAGAACAGGTTAAATTTTACTGCCCATTGAGTTGTTAAAAAGTTTTAGGTTTCCACAAGATTTTGGATTTTGTAATCATAGATAAGTAATAAAGCACCTGCACATCATCATACATTTTATCTAAGTTAGTGAAAATATATAGTTAACTTAACCTCAAAAGACACATAAATAGCACAAACATATATTGTGTCAAGGCTTTAAATTTATGCTCAATATTCTGTCTTGACATCTGGTGATAGCAGACTGCTCTGAAGAATTAAAAAGTCATTTAAATCTTTTGAGAATAGAAAAATTTAGAGGAGATTGGAGACTTAGTTTGTCAGCTCTAAGATGAGACTATATATAAAAGCTTAAACTCTCAGATTTCTGACCGATCTACATTTTAATAATGGCTAAGCATGGAAGAAGGTATTGATTTTCCTTAATTTACATCTGTGTACCATGAAATATATATAAAGGGTATGATATGCTTAATTAAGGCTGGTTCACATTTTGGTAGTTTATAGAAGGATGGTACAATGAGAAACATAAAACATATACAAGAATTCTTACATATTTTTATTGCTGTCCAGAAGATGCTTCATAATGTGTTTTGTTTTATCATAATTTTGTAAAACAAAGTACATCACACTTTGGATGTATTATTTCAGTGCAATGGACACACAGAAACTTCAGCAGTTTTCCCTAAAATATCTCAGTCGTCATGAGATTTACCCAAAGAAAGTAGTTGCCTAGTACACATGATCAATATTTTATGTTTGGAATACATTGCTACCAAATTAAAATAGTTGGAAGATAGACCCATAAAATAAGGCATGATAAAATATTTATTACATGTATGGTTTCTACCATCTTAATTTGGTAAATGTTAATAGTTGCTTTAATTATTCTAGCTTTTAAACTATAATATTTTATTAATACTTTGCATAGTAAAATATTCAATAATTTTCTTATATATTATCATGAACAGTATACAAAAATGATGGCATTTTCCTTATTGTAAATCTGTTTTTGTAAAATTATTTATTTGGAAAGGGGATGTAGGAGAGGCAGACAGACAGACAGAATAGAGAGATCTTTGCTGTGCTGGTTCACTGCCCAAGATGACAACAAGAACCAGGGCTAGGCCAGACTATAGCCCGGAAATGGGAAATCAACCCAGGTCCCTCACAGGTTTCACAGGCACTCACTCACTCACCTGCTGCCTCCCAAGATGTACATTAGCAGGAAGTTGGAGTTGGAAGAGAAGCTGGAACACAACCCTGGTCCTCCAATAAAGGATGGACACATCCCCAAAGAAATTCTGAACACTACGCGTTTTCATGAATCTAGAACTATTAACAGATATTTTTGTTCTTTTAACATATATCTAAGGCATTTTTCAGAGCCTTTCCATTTCTCCAAGAAAATAGATCCAAATTTAGTTTTGTTTAATCTGTTCTTAATATTCTTTAAGTTCATGAGAAGAAAAGGCAATAAAAATTCTGTGTCAAATGTATTTATTAACACATATGTAAAATATATTTTTGCCTGCATTTGTCTCTAGATAATTGTATTTAGGTTAAAACTGTCTTTTTTTTTTTTTTTTGATAGGCAGAGTGGACAGTGAGAGAGAGAAGGTTAAAACTGTCTTTAACCCTGGGGCTGGTGCTGTGGTGCAGTGAGTTAAAGCCCTGGCCTGAAGAGCCAGCATCCCATATGGGCGACAGTGCTAGTCCTCGCTGCTCCTCTTCTGATCCAGCTCTCTGCTATGGCCTGGGAAAGCAGTAGAAGATGGTCCAAGGCCTTGGGTGCCTGCACCCATGTGGAAGACCAGAAGAAGCTACTGGATCCTGGCTTTGGATCGGTGCAGCTCTGGCCATTGTGGTCATCTGGGGATCACAATCTGGGGATGGAAGAGCTCTCTCTCTGTCTCTACCTCTCTCTGTAACTCTGTCTTTCAAATAAATAAAATAAATCTTTAAAAAAACTTGTTTTTTTTTTTTACAGATTTTTTTTAACTTTTATTTAATGAATATAAATTTCCAAAGTACAACTTATGGATTACAATGGCTTCCCCCCCATACTGTCCCTCTCACCCGCAACCCTCCCCTTTCCCACTCCCTCTCCCCTTCTATTTACATCAAGATTCATTTTCGATTATCTTAATATACAGAAGATCAGCTTAGTATACATTAAATAAGGATTTCAACAGTTTGCTCCCACACAGAAACATAAAGTGAAAAATAATAGATGATATTTTAAATGATGATGAAATCAGATCAGACCTATTGTCATGTTTAATCCCAGTGAGAGTCAAGTTGGGAATTGATAATTTCTTCTTTTTTTTTTTTTTTACAGAGGATCAGTTTAGTATACATTAAGTAAAGATTTCAACAGTTTGCACCCCCATAGAAACACAAAGTGAAATATATTGTTTGAGTACTCGTTATAGCATTAAATCTCAATGCACAGCACATTAAGGACAGAGATCCTACATGAGGAGTAAGTGCACAGTGATTCCTGTTGTTGACTTTACAAATTGACACTCCTGTCTATGGCATCAGTAATCTCCCTATGCTCCAGTCATGAGTTTCCAAGGCTATGGAAGCCCTCTGAGTTCTCCGACTCTTATCTTGTTTAGACAAGGTCATAGTCAAAGTGGAGGTTCTCTCCTCCCTTCAGAGAAAGGTACCTAAAAAAACTTGTTTTTAACATTTAACTATATGAAAGTGTCATGTTCAATATTGCTTTACACATATCTTCACCTTTAAAATATTTACTATGATTTTTTTCCTGATTTTTCAACATTGTCTTCCTTTTTCACATAAACTTTTGCCCCTTCAGTTGACATTGCACTTAGAAAAGCTTGCATGAAATTATCAAGAGAATCTTTTTTTTTTTTTTTTTGAAATACAGAAAGAAGGAGAGGGGAAGGGAGAGAGAGAGAGAGAGAGAGAGAGAGAGAGAGATGGATATTGCCCAATTGCCCACAAATGCTGGGGCTGGGCCAGGCCAAAGCCAGGAGCCAGGATCTTCTTCCAGGTCTCCCTTGTGGATGCAGGGGCCCCAAGTACTTGGGTCTTCTTCCAGTTTTTCCCAGGTACATTAGCAGGGAGGTGGATTGGAAGTGGAGCAGACAGGACTCATTCAGGTGCCCGTAGGGAATGCTGACATTGCATGCAGAGGCTTAACCTTCTACTTCACAGTGCCAGTATCAAAAGCATTTTTATATGAATTCTACCAACTTCATTTTGTAGTCTAGAAAATATACATCTCATATTTAAAAGTCCTTAGAAACAGGTGATGGATATTTTTCTCACAAAAGATGCTGAAGTTGCATCTATTTTAATGGATCAAACAGTTCTTTACAACTTATGCTGTAATAACATTCATTATCATCAATGGATTAAGCTACCAAGAGAAAAAATGTGTCTGAGAATCTTACTAAGATTCAGAGACTCAAATTAATAATTCAAATAATTTTAAAAAAAACTTCAGTGAAATTCAAGTTCAGGAGTTTTCTATGAGATGCACAATTCAAAAAAAGGAATTTATTACAAGCATGATTGTTTTCTGAGTGAAAATTTGTATGTAATTTTAATGATAAATGAGATTTTCATCCTCAAAATGACACAAAATTATAATTTGGATAGATTATATCACTAGTATAAAATCGAGATGATCTTAATTTCATAAGTGAAGCATGGCATGCTATTTACATTATTTTACACTGAATATATTATACTTGGACTATAACATAATATTTTAAGTTTTATATTTCTCTAATACTTTTGTTCTGACTTAGGGGTCTCAGCATAATCCCTCTCACTGAAATTATATTTTCAAATTTTAAAATTCTTTAGAAATAGTACATATTTTATTTTTGTCATTAATTGGTTTTATTTGTGCTTCAATCTTTGGATGTCTACTTTGCCTTAGTGAATAATTATTACATTTTTTAATACAGTAAGTTGAAAAGCAATTTATGTTCTATGTAAGACTAAGATGCATATGTTTTATCATTCCTGGAAAATATGTAAAATTACATTAGTGTTTAGAATTAAATACTTTTGCTGTGAATAAAATGCATTCTTTTTTTTTCCCATAGGCAGAGTGGACAGTGAAAGAGGGACAGAGAGAAAGGTCTTCCTTTTCCATTGGTTCACCCTCCAATGGCCGCAGCGGCCGGTGATCTCATGGCGGGAGCCAGGTGCTTCTCCTGGTCTCCCATGAGGTGCAGGGCCCAAGCACTTGGGCCATCCTCCACTGCACTCCCGGGCCACAGCAGAGAGCTGGCCTGGAAGAGGGGCAACCAGCACAGAATCTGGCGCCCCAACTGGGACTAGAACCCGGTGTGCCGGCGCTACAAGGTGGAGGATTAACCTAGTGAGCTGCAGCGTCGGCCTAAAATGCATTCTTTAATATATTATTCTTTGTGTTTAGAACAGAAAGAGAAGTCCTCACTTCATTTAGGTATAAGGATGCAAACTTTCTTTTTTTTTTTTCATTTTCAATTATCTCTATATAAAGAAGATCGATTCAGTATATATTAAGTAAAGATTTCATCAGTTTGCATCCACACAGAAACACGAAGTGTAAATTGGTGGAATAGTGAGGCTGTGCACCGATAGTCCAGGAAAAGATAGTTTAATAAAAGTGGAGTTACTATAGCCTCAGGAAAAGGCTCAGCAAACTTTCTTTTTAAAATATGGGATATGGGTAAGGAAATAGTTTCATAGAAACAATACTTGAAGAAGAAATAGTAGGATTTCCCAGTATTGCTAGATAATTAAGAATTAATAAAATGAGATATTTTGGGGTAATCTATATTTTAAAGTCTTAGTCAGATAATGTTGGTTGTAGTTATTACATTTAGTAAAGTCAATGTTTCCAATGATAATTTTATTGTTAACAGTCATTCTTCCCTTACTCTTTTCAACAGAAAATGACTAAGAACATATTTAAAATTTTGGATTAGCTATCATTCCATAATAGAAAGCCTTTCTCTTTAGAAAGTTAAGTTACTTGTGAGGGTTCACATAAGACAGACATTTGTCCTACAATAAAAAATCCAAATAACCATAAATAAATTGGTGTTTGGTGAAAAGAACAATATTTCACTACATGTTCAATTAGCAAATTTTCTCACTTATTCCTTCTAACTTTTCTGTAAATTGTTTTCAAAGAAATCAAGTCAAAAATTATTGTTTTTTTTGTTTAAACTTTTCTAACTGGAAATACTTAACTCAAAAGATTAATAAAGGAAATAATACAGTGGATTTATATTTACAAAAGGTTTTACTATTATATAATTCTAAATGAAAATAATTCATAAATTATTTAAAAATCTTATTTGATTATATAGATGAGCAAAAACAAGATTTATGATTAGTTTTCCCAGCACTAAGGCTAGTTTCTCTCAACCAATTCCATAGATTATGAAATGCTAATAATAAAAATAAAAAGAATGTGGTTGAATACACTGAGGAAACTTTTAAGAAGAGATTTCTTTATGCTGCTCCCACCAGTCAGTTCTATGGACTGACTTCCATGCAAGTTTTCCTGCAAATGTGTAACAGATATAAATATCAGATGAATATTAAAATATTTGATGTATTTCACAAAAACAGAAGATAATGTATCAAAAACAAAAATACAAAATACTAACTTGGGACAACTGTGTCTAACCAGGATTTAGGCAAAACAAAACTAAATGACAACAATAATGAGTACGACAACAGCAAATTTCTCTATTGATTCCTCTAACAAGTGAATAATAACGTGGATACTGATTTTAAAGGTCATGCTTTATGATGCTAATGTCTTCACTTGATCTCTCATCCTGCTAACCTGATATTATACAACCACATATTTTATAATAGCCTTCTTAAATAAATGTTGTTCTTTGAGTCTGATCCTGCTGGCATAACCAAATTCCACAGACTGCCAGATTGTGTGGTTCAAATAACAGAAATTAATTTCCGGAGACTTAAACGCAAGATGAAGATGAGAGCCTATCAGATTCCATGAGGATTCTCTTCTTGGCTTACAGATTATTATCCTCTCACTATGTCCTCATACTGAAGGGAAAGGAAGAAGGACTTTTTTTTTTTTGACAGGCAGAGTTAGACAGTGAGAGACAGAGAGAAAGGTCTTCCTTTTGTTGGTTCATCCCCCAAATGGACACTACGGCCAGCGAGCTGCACTGATCCGAAGCCAGGAGCCAGGTGCTTCCTCCTGGTTTCCTATGCAGTTGCAGGGCCCAAGCACTTGAGCCATTCTCCACTGCCTTCCTGGACCACAGCAGAGAGCTGGACTGGAAGAGGAGAACAGGGACAAAATCTGGCGCCCCAAATGGGACAAGAACCTGGGGTGTTGGCGCCACAGGTAGAGGATTAGCCTAGTGAGCCACAGCACTGGCCATAATAAGGACTTCTTGATATCTTCCAAGTACACTGTTATTATTCAGGACCTCATTCTTCAGACCTCATTTAACACTGATTTTCTTCCTTACTCCAACAATAGCCACATTGTAGGATTGTACTTTAGGGCTTTAACCTACAAATTTTGAAAGGACATATATATTCAGTTCATAACAGTTATCAATTCCAGAAGTAATACTAAGGATTTTTTCCATGTAAAATATAAAATCCATAGTAATCTTTTCCATTCCTTAGGTTTCTGCTAAGTGTTGTCTCTATCATATTTTTATCATCTTTAGAAAATCTGAACAAGGACTATTCTTACTTATGCTCAATTCCCCAATCTTGAGATTATAAATACTTTTGTAAAATCTTAGTGTTGAATTTGTAATAGAATTCTATGGTCTGCATTGCTTTTACTAATGTTTTTCTCCCTCTTATTAATATACTAATATATTCAAATCTTTAAAATAATCTTTTAAGCTAATAATTATATAAAATATTATTTTTTAAAAATTTTTTTGACAGGCAGAGTTAGACAGTGAGAGAGAAAGAGAGAAAGGTCTTCCTTTTCCATTGGTTCACCCCCCAAGTGGCTGCTACAGCCAGCACATTGCAGTTGGCGCGCTGCACCGATCCAAAGCCAGGTGCCAGGTGCTTCCTCCTGGTCTCCCATGCAGGTGCAGGGCCTAAGCATTTGGGCCATCCTCCATTGCATTCCTGGGCCACAGCAGAGAGCTGGCCTGGAAGAGGGGCAACTGGGACAGAATCCGGCGCCTCAACCAAGACTAGAACCCAGGTTCTGGAGCCACAGGCGGAGGATTAGCCTATTGAGCAGCGGTGCTGGCCAATATATAAAATATTATTAAGGGGCCAACATTGTGGTTCAGTGGGTTAAGCTGTTGCTTGCAACATTTGTGTCCCATGTTGGAGTGTTGGTTTCAGTCCTGACTGCTGTACTTCCTATCCCATACCTTGCTAATGTAGCTGTGAAAGATGGTCCAAATACTTAAGTATTTTGGCCTATACTCTCCAGGACAGAGACCAGAGAGTGTTCTGGGCTTATGGTTTCAGCCTGACCCAGCCCCAAACACTGTAGCCATTTGGAGAGTGAATCAGTGGATGAAGATTTAATTCTCTATCTCTACCTGTCACTCATTCAAATAAAATAAATCTGTAAAATCCATTAAATCCAGCCAAGAAAATGCACGACCTGATAATTAGATTAATATAATTTATTTACAGGAGCTTCAAAATGTTTGTTTAAATAAAATGGAATTAAAACAAAAGTTGGTGGTGGATGTTTGGCACAACAGCTTGAGTGACTTCCTGCATCCCAGATAGGAGTACTTGCCAATCCAGTTTCCTGCCATGTGCATCTTGGTATGGAGTAATAATGGCTCAAGTACTTGAGTCTTTGCAACTCATGTGTATTTCCCAAATGGAGTTCTGGGCTCCTGGCTTTGGCCCGTCACTTCCACAGCTGTTGTGGCCATTAGTTGTAGTGAACCAGTGGATGGAATATTTCTGTGTGTGTGTGTATGTGTGTGTGTGTATGTATCCCCCTCACTCTCTGCCTTTCAAATAAAATAAAAATCAATAAATATGATTTTTTCAAAAGTTTATTTTGGTGCAATTTTTCCCCCTAAATACAGACATAGCTTGATTCTTATATGCATTTTCCATAAACTGCTGAAGACTTCTTGTAGATAAAGGACAGTAATTTAAACGCCTGTATTACTCTGCTGTGATAAGTATTAAAATATTGCATATTGGAAGATTTAGGAAACAGAAACTTACTTTTTCACGGTTTTGGAACCCCAGATCAAAGTACCATAATAATGCATTTCTGGTGAGGACTCTTCTTGGCTTGCAGATACCTCCTTATTGCTTTGAATCCAAAAAGAGAGAGCAAGAATTTATGCGCTTGTATCTTTTCCTCTTTTTACAAAGACAATGGCTGTATCATACAAGATCCCACCCTAACGGCCTAATTTAATCGCATTTATCTCCCTAAAGGCCATTTCTCCAAGTATGGTCACATTTTTGGCTACAGCTTCCACACAGGAATTTGCAGGGAACACAATTCTATCCATAATATAACCCAATTTATAGTCAGTAAGGAACATATTTTAAGTTTTATATTTATTTTTTAATTTACCAAAAGTTTAATTAATATTTCAAAAATATTTAAATAAATGGCATGTGCCTGATATTCAAGATGCAGAGATAAAGAAAAAAAATAGAATTCACTCCCTTTTTCATGAGACTTACACTCTAGTATTATTTATGATTAAAAATGTACGGTGTCCAGCCAACATTGATTTAGATACATATGTAAATATATTTTAGTAATATGGATATAGGAAATTTGTTCAGACTAGTTAGTCCTCCATTTCCTCTTTGGAATGTCGATGATGCTGATAATATCTATTAATAGAATCACTGAAAGAACGCCATACAACTGTGTACTGGATGTGATCAGCATGGTTCCTAGCATGGAGCCTACCAAATTGCTGGAAACAACAATTATTGTCATTGGGCATGTCATTAATAAGACTGTCTGCAAGGCTGATATTCATTTAACTGCCACATGTTTGCTTCAGTATGTGCCAGTCTGTTCTTTTTGCTACTATTTTTGTTCTTTGTAAATATCCACACTGGACAACATTTTTTTTTAAATTAGCTTGTCAGGCCAATATTAAGAATGATAGAATAAAAATACTTATGATGGATAAGGGTGACACAGTAAGGTTTCTATTCCATTATTTCCTGTTCAACTGAATTTTACTTAAATCACTCAACGAACATTATAATTTCATTTTTGTCTCCACAGTTTTAATGCTGATATTTATTTTAAAACATTAGGCAATCACTCGACACATAAGTATAACTGATAAATTATTGTTTGTTCCTATTTTTGGGCCATGGGTCTTGTAGTCATTGCTATGACATCATTCCTTGCTGCTAAACCTTTTCTATGGTGAACCTAACTCTTAGTTGCTTCTGCAGATACTAACATTTTATTTACTTTTCTTTTATTGGATTTATCAATCGCCATATACAGATTATATTCATATCCTCTGCATTCACCTTGCATTGTTCACAAGTTGCTTTATAATACAGAGTAAAAACAAAGAAACAAAAACAGGCAGCAATTGGAACTCCTGTTCATTGCTGGTGGGACTACAAAATGATACAGCCACTTTAGAAGAAAATTTCACTTTCTTAAGAAAATAAATATAATTCTACCATAATATCTGGCAATTGTGCTTTTCAATATCTTCCTAGAGGTGTTGAAAACATGTCTACATAAGCCTGTATGTAGGTGATTATAGAAGCCTCAGTCACAGTTGTTTCATTGAATTAACTTCCTCAATAGGTGCATGCAAAATACTTGGGTACATACTGACAAGGGAATTATTCTTCTGCACTAAAAACAAATGATACACCAAATTATGAAAAAAAAAAAATGGAGGGAACTTAAAAGCATATTACTTAGTAAAAGAAGTCAATCTGTAAAAGATCCATACTCTGTGTGAGTACCACGGACTATATGATATCTGGAAAAGGCAAAACTTTGGGGGCAGAAAAAGGATCTGTGGTTTCCAGGTGTTGAGGAGGAGGCAAGGGGGAAATATGAATGGTCAGGGAATAGAGAATTTTTAGGGCAGTGAAATTCTTCTTTAGGGATGCCATAAAGTTGGACAATCATCATTATACTTGTGTCCAAATCCATAAAGTGTACACCACTCAAAATGAACTCTAATGTAAAGTATGGGCTTTGGGTGACAATTAGGAGTAAACGTATGTTTATCAACTGTAATACATGTGCTTTTAGGTAGGATATTTTTATGTTGGGGGAAGCTATGCGCATGTGGGAATACGAGCTATATGGGATATCCTGTAATTTTCTCAACTTTAATATAAAGCTAAAACTGATATTAAAAAAGCCTTTGCTTACACTGCCAAAACACTGAAGCAATGATCCTAGAATGATCATATTCTCTCTGGGTGTAGTGCTCCTACTTAGAATTCATCGCTAGGTCTGCTTTCTCTAAGGCTGCAACATTGGTTATGGCTAGCTCATTACCTGTTGTGACACTTTGCTGCGTTTCTGTCACACTTGCACATCTTACATTTTTGCATGTTAAAAGCTATTTTTCTCACCCTACCTTTGATGTGAATTGCCCTATGTGTATTTATACTCCTAGAGGTCAGTTAAAATTGCTATCATATCCTCTTAGTTTAAAGCCACAACTGTTTCCTGTTGCTGCTTAATGATATTTGAAGAGTTAATGGGCACAGTTGATTTTCTATCACCTTGAATTCAGAGTTTCTTCTGTTAAATGATTCAAACCTTAATACTGGACCACCCACTTCTAATAAGAATTCAATTCATGCAGTGATCATCCTGGTTAACTGACTAAAGAGTGGAATTTAAACCCATGGTTTGTCTGAATACTTCTGAGAAATTTTCAATGGCCACACACTTTGTAACAATTAAATCCACCTTTCTTCTAATGTTTTCTATTGTCTGTTTTTAGATCTTCATGTGATTTTCAGGTTTCTTTTTTCAGTATTTTATAAATAAACATGGAAATCTGAACTATGAGAAGCTTATGGAAAAAGTGGAAAAGCCGGAACAGATGAACCAAAGATTTATTTCACTTGTTCATACATTCACTCATCGGTATAATATTTATTAACAATGTATTCATTCATTCGTGTCCCAGCTGCTCCTCTTTGCATCCAGATTGCTGTTAAAGGCCTGGGTAGACAGTGGAAGTGCTTTCCATGTACCCATGTGGGAAACCTGGAAGATGTTTCTGGCTCCTGCCTTTAGATAGGCCCAGCTCTGGCCTTAGAGGCCATTTGGGGAGTGAATCAATGGATGGAAGCTCTCTCTCACTTTCTCTCTGTCTCTTTCTGCTGCTTTCTGACTCCTCCTCCACCACTTCCTCCTCTCTTTGTAACTCTGCCTTTCAAATAAATAAATAAATCTTAAAAATTTTTATTTTTATAAAGAATAAAACTTTAAAAAAAGAGTCTACAGAAAAAAAGTTTGGATTGAAGTCAAGATGTTTCAAATAACAGAAGGATTGCAATCGACAGATTTTAAAAAGTGTATTCAGTTAGGATTTTATAATATTTCAAAATTAGCATAAAATGGTATGTAAAATATCCTGCATTTCTTTATAACAATAAGTGAAAATACTTTGAGTGACCATTGGAAATTCACTTCCTTTGTAATACTGATTTTATAATGCTTTCATTTGTTTAATTACATTTACTTTGGAACAAAATTTGAAAAAAGAATAATCTAGATAAAATAATTCTTTTCTTTTTAATTTTTTTTTGACAGGCAGAGTTAGACAGTGAGACAGAGAGACAGAGAGAAAGGTCTTCCTTCCATTGGTTCACCCCCCAAATGGCTGCTACGGCTGGCGCTACACCGATCTGAAGCCAGGAGCCAGGTGCTTCCTCCTGGTCTCCAATGCTGGTGCAGGGCCCAAGCACTTGGGCCATCCTCCACTGCCCTCCTGGGCCACAGCAGAGAGCTGGACTGGAAAAGGAGCAACCGAGACAAAACCAGTGCCCCAACCGAGACTAGAACCCGGTGCTGGAGCCGCAAGCAGAGGATTAGCCTAGTGAGCTGTGGCACCGGCTAGGATAAAATATTTCAAAAGCTTAAAAGATGGCAAAAATATTCAAAAGTTTCTCAGATTAAGTGTTGTGCTTTCTTATATTGCACATATAAAACAAAACACCTAGAATTACAAATTACTCTTATCCATTTTGATACACATAAAGCACATTCTAACACCTGGCAATAGTTTTTGCATAGAAGAGCTGGATTGTTTTTTTAAAAGATCTAAGTGGCACATTTGCAAATTTCTCTTAATGTGGCCTTACTACTGAATGATTTTAATACTTTTTATTAACCTTTTACACTTTTACTTCAGAACGATTACTTCAACATATGGTATGATCAGCACACAGATACTAGTACTACAAATCTTAAGACACATTTTAAAAAGCATGGAAGTATATTGGGAAAAAAAAAAACACAGAAATAGTCTGAAAATTTAAAAGTAAAAGAAAAGATCAAATTGTTGGGCTTTGAAAACCAAACTTTGAAAACCTATAACTTGTCCTTTGCTATCATGAACATTAGTTTTCAAAAGAAGATAAAAAACCAATGAAAAACACAGCATTCTTTAACACCTAACACTCACTGTGAACAAAACGCTAAGTAAAAAAGAGATGTGTTTGACTTTCACTGCCACCCCTTACAGCTATGTTTCCCAGAAAAATGTTCCCGACTTCCTTGAACTGCAGTTGCCTTCTCAATAAAAGGGAGCTGTGACTCTTAAATGCCATGACGTATGTGAATTGGTTAAGTTCACAGATATCCAGGCAACTGTTAGATACTTTAAATTTCTATTATTAATAGTGATTATTATTGTAGCCAATTTTAGATATTGTTTATTATAAAACAGCATTGTTTGATGAGTTTTTCTTATGTAAATTCACTTACTCTTGGTAACATAACTAGTACTACTGTAATAATCTTTAATCTTTATATGACAGTTTAAAGAGCTGAGGCATAGCTTGCTAAGTAAATTGTCTAAGAAAGTAAATGTTAAAGCTAGAATAGGCATCATGCTCTTTTTAAAACATTTTTACTGAAGTTGTACAAGTCTCATGTATTTCATATATACAGATTTGGGAACACAGTGACTCTTCCCACTCTATCCTCCTTCCCACCCATGGACCAACTCTTCTTCATCCTCAATCTCCTACTCCTGCTCTTAATTTTTTACGAAGATCTACTTTTAGTTTACTTAATGATGGTAAAGTTAACCTTACCCTAAGTAAAAGAATTCAACAAATAGTATGAAGGAAATAAAAACACTTTCTCAATGGAAGATAACAAGGGCTATGAACAATCGCTGAATCTCAAAACGTCCATTTCATTCCAGTGCATTACAATTTAGGTACTCTATTAGTTACCATGGATCAATGAAAACATATGGTATCTGTCTTTTTGGGATTGGCTTATTTCACTAAGTATAATAGTGTCTAGTTACATCAATTTGTTACGAAAAACAGGATTTCATTTTTTTTATAGCTGAGTAGTACTCCATGTGCATATATAGCATAATTAATTATCCAGTCAACAGCTGATGGACATCTGGGTTGATTCCATATCTTAGATATTGTAAATTGTGCTGGAATAAACATGGGAGTACAGATAACTCTTTCATATGCTGATTCCTTTTGGTTTGGGTAAATTCTCAAGATTGAGATAGCTGGATCATATGGTAGGTGTATATTCAGATTTCTGAGATATCTCCATACTGTCTTCCACAGTTTACATTCCCACAATATCCATGCTCTTAAACATGTAGTCATGTTGCCTGGCTACCAAATCCTGTGTCTGCCATTCTCACCTATAATAAAGAATTTTTGTCCTCTGGAAAATGATGATTAAAAATACTGATTACTGCCTTCCATATGCTATAAAAGTATGCTGATTATAGAAGACTCTTAAAGAATAAGGTTGGAGACAGATACCCTTGGGATCTGGATTAAGAGTTATAAAGTGGGGCTGAAATGTACCGAGGATATTCCATTTGCAGAAACCCAGAAACAAATTTGGTGATGTAGAAATGTGTAGGTAGTTTTCAGGGGTCACTCTGCAAGGAGGTAGGAATTTTAACACTGAGGTGCAGTGGAAGAAAAGTTTGGAAATATAGTTGGAGAACATGTTGGAAATGGTAGGAGAATACACATTTGGATATGATATTGTAGGAAATTGAAACTATTGAAATGAGTATTGGCAAGAAAGCATAGTTTAGGAACATTAACTGTGAGATATAAAAAGTAACTTCTGTATCTCTTCTCTTTAAATAAATAGGTAAATAAATAAAAATAAATGAATAAAATTTCTAAAATAGCTTCTGACATAAAACCAAGTGAATAGAAGTATACACATTCCACTGAAAGCAGCAGGGTTGTTTCAATTTTTATTGAAAATATTTGAGTGATGCTTCACTACAAAGTTGTTTCTCTTGAAGGAAGAATTAACTAATGGTATCAGTAAGAACAATACGTATAATGAATTTTGCATGTTTATCACCAGAATTTCTGATAATTCTTTTTTTCTTTTTCATTTATTTTTCTTCTTTTTTACTTCTCATACTCTCCCTTCCCTCTTTCTTTATTTCCATGTTCTCATTGTCTCCCTTTCTCTCTATTTTTTAATATACAATTTATAAAAATAAATATTTAATAAGTACCTATTCTGTGAATTATTTTGTTTTCTTTCTGGGTCATTAACAGGCCTTATGAATTAATTTATCACTAGAACTATGTATTTAGGTTTCAGATCATGAAGTCAGTTTGTTCAATCTAATAAACTACCACTTCATTTACATAGATGATGAAAATATCAAGTTCATTATTAAGATAAATTAGAAATAAGTGCATGAGTTATCAGGCATAATAAATAAACCCACATAATCAAACTATCCATGGTCTTAAAGTTGAGTACAATCATATATCATAAATAAAGCTGTGTGCATGTGTGTGGCCATGTGGAGGGATGTGTGGGGAGTGTGTAGGGTTGTAAGTGAAGGACTGTTTTCTCAATCAAGTCTTCCTAAAGCAGACCTTCAGATTAGATGGCATTTTGAACTTATTTCTAGCATTTGGAATGAGTTTACCAATTACTACTCACATTTTCTTCGTAAGCCTAAGTTTTCCTTATTTCTCCTCTAAGATACGAAGTATTATTGATGTTCTTCCATTCTATTTTGCAGTATCTGAACATTCTTTTTTTAGTACTTCTTTAGATTTAATCGCTAACATTGTAGATACCATCTGTTTCCCCTCATCTTTCTCCAGGGGCTGGGGTAGGGTGCAACTTAATGTCTTTGTTTGTGCATGTGAACTTTTTAGTTGTTGCCAAGTACATTATAAATATTTGAATTGTCTTCAGTTCATGGTCTGTTGAATTGAATTAGCTTATCCATGAAATGGCTATGTATTCATTTGTTTTGTACAGGAAAGCCAAAGGGCTTAGGTGACTCAAGAGTGAAGGTGAACTGAAGAAGGATATATAATTTAAGCCTTGAAATATTGCAGAATATATGCTGTTTATAAATGGAGTTGAATTATTCATATACTTACTGTTATTTTTAGCATCTCAGCAGTTCGTTCCTTGACATGCCAAACTGTTTAGGCTAGTCAGTGTCCACTAAGTGTTGGATGGGTGTTTTCAGAATTTAGCATATAAAGGTCACTGAGAACCTGGCTGTGAATCCCATGCCTCAGAGTAATGACGACAGAGATAACTCCTATGGCTGCTCTAAAGGGCTAAAAGTAGCAGCACAAAAAGCAGAGCTTGAATAAAGCCAGTGAACAGGAAAGAGGAATGTTTCAATGGCAACCTGAACGAATCAGTTACTGAAAGCACAAATGAGATGATGAGCTCAGAGGATGATCATATTGACAGGTCACTGGAAGGCTAAGCGATCCCACTAACACCTCAGTACCAGATAGACAGACACGGAGGAGATTTAAGTCTTTTTTCAAATATTTTATTTAGTTATTTGAAAGGTGGAGTTAGAGAGAGAGAGAGAAAATCCATTTGCTGATTCACTCTCCAAATGGTTCCAACAGCAGGAACTGGGCTGACCCAAAGCCATGAACCAGAATCTTCTTATAGGGCTTCTCATGTGGGTGCAGTGACACAAGCATTTGGACCCTCTGTTGCTGATTTCCAAGACACATTAGCAGGGAGCTGGATCTGAAGTTGAGCATCCAGGACTTGAACCAGTGTCTATGTGTGATGTCTGTGTTGCAGGCCACAGCATTATCCACTATGCCACAGCACAGGGCCCAGTTTTAAGCCTTTAACCTTTGTTTAGCCACCCAAAATAGAAATGAGCCTGATTCATTCAGGGTAAAAACAATATATTTCTTTTGAACGTTTGTGTTCTTGTGGAAATTTATACTATATTTCAAAGGAAGACACAACTAGAAGGTTTATAAATATTGTATCCTTACTTCCACATTTCAATTATACCTTGTTTTGGAGTTTAATTTTCTACTTTTTGAAACAACACTAACCTGGCATTATTCAACAGTATCTACAGTTTCAATCAAATGACCTAGATTCCTTTTCATTCAGTTATTAAACATTTCTTAAAATATTTCCCTCTTCATGCTGTGTAAATTATTGAGTAGTAATGTTTACTAGGGAGATAATATTCCCTAATAACAGTGATTGTGATAGTAGTAGATAGTGGTAGTAATAGTAGGAATAGCAGCAGAATTATCAAAAGGGGAAAAAGATACAACTTTCAATCTACCATGGGCTAAGTAATTATCTGTATATTGTGTTGAGTATTTTCTGTGGGTTAACTCATTTAACATTCTCAATCATTGTTAAAGTATGCAATGTATTATCCATTATACAAATGAACAAACTTAGGTTCAAAAGACCAAGCATTTCCTCATGTTATCCAAGTGATGAATGTAAGCTATAATTCTAATTCAGGGCTTGCTCTCCAACTCTTGCATTATACCACATGATGTAAGTAGGCAACTAGCACTGGCATTTACACTAGATATCATACTTTGGAAGAGTATGTTAAGGACTTCTTGAAATATGAATTCTTGGGATTTTCCTCCCAGAGATTCTGAGGACAGTGATAAGCAGGACATTCTTCTGGGATCAAGAATAAAACAATTCTAATATTCAAATGGCAATACCAGAGGCCCTGAATAGCTAAAACAATCTTAAACAACAAAAACAAAGATGGAAACACTGCTATATCAAATTTCAAGATATAATACAGGGCAGCTATAACCAAAACAGCCTGGTACTGGCAAAATAAAAAGACACATAGACCAATGGAACAGAAGAGAAAGCCCCAGAATTAATTCCTGCATCTATAACCAACTAATATTTAACAAATGTGCTAAAGTATATCCCTGGACAAAAGAGTTTTTTCATCAGCTAGTGTTCAGAAAATTGGACCTATGCATACAAAAGTATAAAACAAGATACTACTTTTGACCTTATATAAAAATCAACTTCCAATGGATCAAGGATCTAAATCTATGACCTGATAACTGTCATACTGGAAGAAAATATTGGGAAACTCTACAAGACATTGGCATAGGAAAGATTTTCTTTAAAAGTACCCGGAGGTACAGGCAATAAAAGCAAAAGTAGAAATGGGATAACATCAAATTGAGAAGCTTCTGCACTGCAAAGGAAATACTCAGCAAAGTGAAGAGGCAACTGACAGAATGGGAGTAAATATTTGCAAACTAGGCAACTGACAAAGGATTAATATCCAGAATCTATAAAGAGCTCAAGAAACTTAAAAACAACAAAACAAACAATCCAATAAGAAACAGGAACAGAATATGAACAGAAATTTTTCAAATGAGGACACACAAATGGCCAATAGACACATTAAAAGGTGTTCTGTATTCCTAGCCATCAGTAAATAGCAAATAAAAACCACGATAAGGTTTCACTTCATCCCTGTTACAATGGCTATCATATAAAAATCCAAAAAATAGTAAATGCTGATGAGAATGTGGGGGAAAAGATGCCCAAATGCACTGATAGTGGGAATGTAACCCAGTACAACTATTTTGGAAGACAGTATGCAGATTACTCAGAATTCTGAAAATAGATCTACCGTATGAGCCAGCCATCCCATTCTTGGTAAATTACACAAATGAAATGAATTCAGCATATGAGAGTTATTTGCACCACCATGTTTATTGTGGCTCAATTCACAATAGCTAAGAAATGGAATCAACCCAGATGTCCAACAACTAATGCCTGGATACAAAAAATTGTATATGTTCACTATGAATTACTACTTAGCCACAAAAAAATACATCCTGTATTTTGCAACAAAGTGAATGCAACTGGAAACCATTATGCTTAGCAAAATAAACCATTCTCAAAAAGACAAATATAATATGTTTTCTCTGACATACAGTAGTTAAAATAGAATGCAAAAAATGAGTAAGGATGAAATGGACATTTTGATATTTGATTGCTGTTTTTAGCCCTGGTTTATATACAGTTTTATAAAAACTATGGTCTTTTTATTTTTTTTTTACTTGTTAAATATTATGCTCAGTGGTGCATTAAGCCTGTTATTATAGGGTGGAATGGCATTACATTTTTTTTTTTTCAAAAAATAGAGGAAAAAAGGAAGGAAGGGAATTGAAGGAGGAATGGGGGAGGAAGGGAAGTATGGTTAATTCCTAATAATTATACCTAGGAAATTTATGAAATCTGTTCTCTTTATGTTAATCAGATTTTTTTAAAAAAAGCTCTTTAAAAATAAATTATACATACTGGTGGTTCTCAGATATCTGATATTAGAAACATATGAGGATTTAGCATATAGGACACTCCCCCTAATATTAACTTAGAATCTTTGAGATCATCAATAATCTTATGATTTTAATACGCAGGCCAGTTAGGAGACAGCTAGTATTATAAATGAGAGTGCTAGCTACTAAACAGCTTAAATGAAAGTAGAAAGACTTGTAAAGAAGAGAGCAGAGAGATTCAAAATATAAGAAATTAGACAACTGAAATATGAACAGTCCAGAGACAAACTGAGAATATAAAGTGCTGATCACAGTTTGAAATACTAAGCTTTGTATTTGAGAAGATGTCTCATTTTCTGAGGTTAAAGTGGATAGTGAATTAGACACACACACAATCTCAGCTAAAATAGCTTTATCTGTGATGTGCATACTTAATAGCTTCCTGTATTTGTGAAGGGGTGAATATGTTAGTCACAATAAAATTGGGAAATGAGGAAATGAGAGAGATTGAAAACACTCTCAGCTATGGAATTGCATAATGAGTGCTTTCGGTTCTGGAGACTAGTATAGACTAGGAATATTTTAGCACGAGAAATCATTGAAAGAAGAAAGATCATATGGGGAAATTTTGCCATTGGTTGCTTTAACTCTTAATATTCTCCTTATTTCTGGGCCTATTCCTGTAACTCTTTTATCTAAGCCTAGGGTTATTGTTTATTTCTTTTATAAAAGATTTATTTATTTATTGAAAGTCAGTTACAGAGACAGAAGGAGAGAGAGAAAGAGAGAGAGACAGAGAGAAACAGAGAGAGATAATCGATTTTAATCTGCTGGTTCACCCCCTCCCCACAACAAAGGCTGCTATGGCCAGTGCTGAGCTATGCTGAAGCCAGGAGCCAGGAGCTGTATCCTCATCTCTCACATGGGTGGCAGAAGCACAGTTATGTGGGCTATCCTCTGCTGCTTTCACAGGCACATTAATAGGGAGCTGAATTGGAAGTGGAGCAGTTGGCAGTTGATCAATACCCAATGGGACACCCACCAGCATTTCAGGTGGCAACTTAACTCAATATGCTGCAATGCCAATGCTCATTTTTTCTCATGGGAGAACTTTAACTGTGATGCAATTTCTTTAGTAGTTTTAGGACAATTTATATTATCTGTTGCTTTCAACTTTTCATATGCACTTTTTATTTGCTTAATGTATTATTTAAAACAAAATAGTTTTTACTCTAATATTTGCAAGTATTTATGAAGTTCAGTAAAAAATGAATTAGAATTCATAAGATTGCCCCCATTTTCTAACATACCCAAATAATTTGCTCAAGTTGTGTGATCCAGATTTGTATGTTTCAAATTCTTCATAAAAACAATTATGTTTTTTAAGTCTTAAAAGTTTTAAAAATAACAAAAAAAATCCCACAGCTGAGTGGGAACAGCTGATTAGATATTTATGTAGAAATATTTAACTTGAGATGTACTTGGTATAAGAGTTACTTTTCAAGGGTTTCAATTCAATCAAATGATAACAGAAAATGAAGCTATTTTGTTAGCATTTCTTAAAAATGTGACCTGTACACCTGAATTGTAGTTCGTCATATCTGCTGTAACTGTTGATTAAGCAGAGTTATGCTTGATTTTATCTGATAGATAAGGTGATTTCTATCACTTACAGTGTTTGGTGTTGCTCAAATACTTGAAAAAGCATTATTTGGAGATTTTATCTGAAGATGAGAAAATGTCTTTTTGAAAAAAAGATGTATTCATTTTTTTTGTTTTAAGGCAGAGAGACAGACAAAGAAAGTGGGGAGAGAGAGATCTTCCATCCACTGGTTCACTCCCCAGATGACCACAACACCCATGTGTCTGGGCTAGACTGAGGCCATGAACCAGAAACTCTAACCTGGTCTCCCACATGGGTGGCAGGGGGTCAAGTTTTTGGGCCTTCTTCTGCTGCCCTCCCAGACACATTAGGAAGAAGTTCGTTTAAAATAACAGCAACAGAGATTGACTTCGAGTGCCATCATCACAAGTAGTGACTTAACCTTCTTGACCAAAACACTGACCCCATATAAAGAGATGTTGGATGTTTGATGTAAGATGTCCTCTCTAATGCTCGAACACAATCTGAAACTTTTGTTTTCTGTAGGACCTAGGTTGATTACACAAGTAAGTATAGGGAACTAGCATAAGATACAATGTAAAAGAAGTGTCAATAGGTGACTGAGCAATAGGAATGCAAGGGATATGTGATCAGATGTTTTTCATTTGTTGAAAGAAGCTACAAGTTCATCAGCTGACATTTAAAAATAGCAATACAGATATTGTACAGGCCCAAACTATATTGTTTCTTTCCGCTTGTGATTTCTATTTTGTGATTACTGATTTAAAGCGTTGTTTCTAATAAGAAAAGTTTCTCCAAGAAGGGTTATACAGAAAAATGATATCAAATAAGAATAAACTAGAATGGGTCCAGTTTAAATTGTAATAAAAAAAATCAGTGATCTTATCTGTGCATACCTCCTCCACAAACTCCTGGCTCTTGGCTAAGTAAGTATTGTTGTCTCATAAGAAATCAAATGGATAAAATTTTAAACCACATGAATAGGCCTTTTTTTTTTACTTTTTAACTTTTTTTATTTATATAAGGTGAACAAATTTCATGTATTTCATATATACAGATTTAGGAGCATAAACAATGTATGATAAAGGCATTAAGTTTAGAACTTTTCTTTCTAATAAGATAACTATTAATCACATGTGATTAGTACTGTCTTGAAATGTGACTAATTGAAAACACAATCTTCATTCTTGATTTTGTAGACATAATTTTCAAAAGTAAATTATATTAATAATATTTTTCATACTGACACAATATTTTGGATAAATTGGATTAAGTGAAATATCCATATACATTGTTAGAGTGAAGTTCATGTCTATCCTTTTTACTTTCTAAATTAGAAATTCAAAATGAAATATATATCTCATTTTTTTTAACTCAACAATGCTGGTTTTCCAGCACTTGGGCAATTAACAGTTTTAAAAGTCTTAATTATTTTAAGATTGTGTCAAATATTTATTTACAGAAAGAAATGCCATTGAATCCTTTCTAAATTTTTATAAATTACCATTACAATGGATATGTTATAACATCATTTATCATTTCTGTTTTTCTTAGAGAGCTTTATTGTTTTAATAAAGTATTGCCTTTCTGTATGTGTATCATTTACAACATGTTCTTTTTTATTTTTTGTATTCTGTGCTCATAAAAAATTCTGTATGACAGCACTGAAATTATCTTTACTCTATCTTTCCTTTACTCATCTGCCAATATCTAAGGGGAAAAATCAGCTAAGGGTAACATTTCTTTATTAGATGGTTTATAATTTAGTCATTCATTCAGCACCACAGTCAAGATATCTTTGTCTTATTTGTGCAAAGTCAATACATTTATTAAAAATTAGCTATACTCAAGACAATTCTGTTAGATTTTGAGTTGCTACTTATCCAACTTCATGAATTCATTGTGCCTTGTTAACATTTTCACTCCACTTTGGATAGTGCATCTGTGGCCAGTTGGATATGATGACTTGCATTACTCCTTGGAGACACTCAGGAAAATAATGTCAGCCCATATCCATTTTAGGCTTGGTAGGCAACAGGTTTGGCTACAGCTCTTACCTGAGGTTCTCCCTCATGGAATCAGTTTGCATTTCCTAACTGTGCACATCAACAACAGTGCCAGCAGTATTCTCACAATTGCCTACCGCTGGTAAGCAGTCAGTGGTGTGACTAAACACTTAATAATGTGCTAGATGGCCTCATCTGAACTGTGTAGAGAAAATAAAGTTTTCTATGTATTACTAATGCAACAAAGAATTTGTCTACTTTTAGCTCTTCATTTTGAACAACATGGAAAAGACATTGTCAAAATCAATCTGTGTTTCTTTTTAAGCTCATGGATCTGCCTGATTACCATAATGCCTTGAAAATCATTGTTATCAGTTTTCTAATGTTACTGTTGTAAGTTATCATAAATTCAATGGCTTAAACACATTGTTTATTTAATAAATACAAATTTACAAAGTACAACTTTTGAATTGTTGCGGCTTTTCCCCCCATAACCTCCCTACCACTCACAACCATCCCATCTCCCACTCCCTCTCCCATCTCATTCTTCATCAAGACATTTTCAATTATCTTTATATACAGAAGATCAACTTAGGACATACTAAGTAAAGATTTCAACAGACTGCCCCCACACAACCACACAAAATATAGAGTACTGTTCAAGTAGTAGTTTTACCGTTAATTCTCATAGTACAACGCATTAAGGGCAGAGGTTCTACATGGGGAGCAGGTGCACAGTGACTCCAGTTTTTGATTTAACAATTGACACTCTTATTTATGATGTCAGTAATCACCCGAAGCTCTAGCACATGTATTTTTATTGGCTTCCTATAGTGAGAGATCTGACGTGGACCCAGTGTAATAAAATCAAGTTTTTGGTACCTACTGCATCATATTCTGGAGACTAATCACGTTTCTTAGCTCATGGCAGGCTCCCTTAATCTTCAAAGCTGGTGCCTTTGCATTTGTCTAACTACCATTCCATAAAATCATCTTTCTCTACTTATAGATTGCGGGATCGACCTCAAGGCCTGTGTACTGCCGGGATGGTAGGGTAATGGTGTTCTTCTGCAGGAAGCACTAGAGACAAGTTTCGGTAAACATGTCTGCTTTATTAACGGCCATGCACATCTTTTAAAAGGGCAGGCAAAAGGGGTGTAAGATTCAGGGCAACATTAATTCTATAGGATAGAACTGATATTGTCGTTGCTACGCTTCTCCAATCAGCTTAAAGGTCACATAGCTAGGATAGCTTTCCAGGTGGTACTAATGGGCCTGAGCTGCACCCCAGAAGTTGTTTACATGATTGGCAATTACAGGGCCCTTTAACAGGGAGCAGGGTTGAGTAAATGTGCCTGGGGCTCCCACCGCCTGCCAGCAGTCAGGTTGTGGGGGCCTTCCGGGGAGGCATGGTGTGCCACGCTCTCACAACCTCCTGCATGGGCAGGGCAGGCAGACTTCCCGCTAGGTACAGTATCACCCACAACAGATGAGAGGATCTCCACTTTTAAGAATTTAAATGATTGAATCAGCCACCACATGGCAACAGCCTTAATTTGATCATGCTTTTTTTTTTTTTTGCAAATTCCTTTTATTAAAACATGGTAATGTTTTGATGTGATTGGTGATTTCAATGGGAATACATTTCTACAAGGGATGCCATTACTCTGCCTACTGGAATTTCTGTTGCCCTTAGTATTGCCATGCAACACACATATTAAGGGAAATGATTCGTGTGTCTGTGTGTGTGTGTGTCTATATATAACATACATTATATATATATATCCAATAAACAAACACAAAAGGCATAAAAATATATCCTTGACCATATAACTATCAAATATATTTTTAAAGATTTATTTATTTATTTATGTGCAAAGTAGAGTTATAAACACACACAGAGGGAGAGAATAAAAAACCATTTTGGAAATAATTTATGTTATAATGACACCATTAAGAAATCTAATCTTCCATTGAAATGAGTATTTCAATCATGTATTTATATTATTTCAGATATATAAAAACAAATAATGAAAGTTGGTAAGAAGTAATATTTATTCTTATTTTATATTCTCCTTGCAATCATGAAAATTTTATAAATATGACATTTTCATTGACAAAAGCAATTTTTAAAAATCTAAAATATAAATCTCATTTAATTTGAGAATAATGGAATTTGGAAAACTTCTTGTATTTCCCGTTGGATTGATCATCTTTAAAAGAGTTTGTATTAATCCACGATCATTTAAAATTTGTTCATTGTATGATTCAGGATTCTCTAGCTGAGACAACCAATAGGAGACACAGTATATCTCTATTTCTCATCTATATATCTACCCATTGTGAGACCTGGGTTAAGCAATTGGCTATCATGATGTAGGGACTAGTAAATCTAAAATATCTAGCCGGCAGGCTACAGATTCAGGTAAGAGTTTGGTGTGCAGTCTAAATCTGCAGGTGAGATAAGAAGCAAAAAACTCAGGAAATGTTAGATTGTGAGAAGCTTTGCATATGAGACCACATGTTGTCTTGCAAGAATTAGAAGGGGCTGTTAATCAGTGAAAGGCCCAAATTTGCCTTGACAGTCCTCTAAAATGTGACTATCACCGGCATGAAAGTATTCAATTCTTTATCGTGTTTCTCCTGATAAAGTCAGTTTGTGCTACTAAACTATCTGGGACTGGGTAATTAGTAAGTAATGGAGATTTATTTCGCACAGTTTTGAAGGCTGAGAATTCCAAGCTCAAGGTGCTGGCAGGTGTGACTGGAACTGTTGCTCTCTGCTTCCAAGAAAGACTTTGGTGCTGTGTTCTGCCTGAGGTGTCAGACTCTGCTTCCTCACCTAGCAGAAGGTCAGAAGGGGGAAAAAGAGGAGGGAGTAGAACTGAATGCTATGTGTAACGTCTCATTCTCCAGGACTCTGCCATTATGATTTAATCACTTTCCAATAGATTGCATCTCTTAAAATCACCACACGGGAATTAAGTTCCAACACCCAAATTTAGGGGAACACATTTAGATCATGGCTTTCCTCAAACTGATGACAGGGAACACAACAACCTCCATTCAGTAGTTCTAAACATTAAGTGGTTTAGAATATTATTTAATTGTTTTAAGAACTGTAAGTCATGGGAAAAGAATAGCTTTTTTTCTTTATCCAGTTTGACGTTCATCCTAATAGATCCAGAGAAGAAAATACAAAACTGAACTAATTTCTTAAAACATTTCTGCAGAAAATGTTAAATGCTTGTTAGAGATGAAAGTATTTTTGGTCATGTCTGATTTCATAAGGCTTAGCCATTGAAATGTTTTACTTAGGATGCAGGCATATTAATTTATGAGAGTATTGATTTCTATGCTGCATAATGATTTACCACAAACATAGTACCTTAAAAAAATACACACACTTAGCATCTCATTTTCCATATCTCAAAAATCCAGCTACAACTCAGTTGGATTTCTCTGTATCAGGGTCTCACCAGGCTAAAATGCAGGTCTTGGTCATGGCTTCAGTCTCATCAGAGGCTCTACTAAGGCAAGATTCACTTCCACGCTCTCTTGGCTTTAGTAGAATTTGACTCCCTGTGTTTTAAAGGACTAAGTCTCTCGTTTTCTATCAGTTGGGAGCTGCTTTCAGCTTGCAGTGGCTGCCTGTGGGTTATTACTACAGGTTGCTCTCCAGAGGCCCTCTTACAAATGAATGCCTCCTTTAGGAACCACCAGGGAAATCTTACTGTTGAGCCAATGAGAATGGATTCCTAAATAATGCAATCCTGGGAGAGATGTCCTATCACCTTTGCCATATCATGTGTGATTACCATAGTGACATTCCATTACTTTTGCTACACTTAAATGGGTAGCAAGGAGGCAGAGAGCCCACCTCCACTCAAGCATAGGGGAGAGCACAAAGTTAAGATTGCCACAGGGAGGGATTATCTGGAATCACCCTGGGGCAACGTGCACAATGAGGTATGAAGATACGTAGAAGTCCATTATTCGAAGCCTCTACTGGTGAAGCATTCTGGATCAGTATGTAAAAAAAAATATTTCCTGAGTGTGCTAATACAGCAAGGTTGTAAAAAATGCGCCAAATACTACTTTCATCAAACTATTAGGAAGTGGATTAATATTCAGCTTCTTACCATAAAGAAGCTTAAGAAGAATTTGTAATCAAGGTGGAATTCTAACAACCATGAAGTCAGATAATTATTATTCTCTTAAATTACATTTAGGTTATTTCACATCAAATATCTTTCCTATAGTATATAAACCTTAGTTGCATAGCTTGATTTTGCATTTATATAAAATATTATACATGTATATATGAATAGTTTCATATATTTTATTTTCAGTACTTGAAAGTATTGAGATGAAAGCTCATATTGTTTCAGAATAGATATTTCATGTTGAATTATTATCAGATTTTGCATTAAAATCTGAAAATTAATGCATCAGTTGAGATGCTGCTTTGGATGCCTGGATGCCACAACAGAGTACCTTGTTCTAGTCCTGGCTCTGCCTGTGACTACAGCTTCTGGATAATGTGCACGCTGGGAGGCTGCAGGTGGTAACTCCAGTATTTGAGTCCTTGAGACTCATTTCGAGACCTAGATTGAATTCTTGGCTCCTGGCTTTGGCCTGGTCTATCCTTGGATGTTACAGACATTTGGGAATGAATGACCAGATGGAAAAATCTCACTCTGGTTGTCTCTCTATCCCTTTGCCTTTCAAAAGAAAAATAAAAAATAAAAAAAAATTATGTTTGAAAATCCAAAGTCAGATATATAATGATTCAAAATTTTACGACATTAAGTTTAGTGAACCAATCTGAAGCATCTTGCAAGAAAGTAATTGTTTCCACCACTCCAAGTCTTTCCAAAAACAGATTTAATTTGGATGGAATGACCACACTTATATGCACATCTGATGGCCAGAGAATACTTTTGATAAATTCTTTACAGCACAGTTATAACTATTCAATAGGGAAAGGTCCATAGGACATGACCAATGCCCTGAAAGTCTTCAGGATGCTCAGTAGATATACACAGAATGTCAAAATATTATATTGAAAAAGATAATTATCATGTCTACACAATTATATTTGAGTTACCACTGCTTATTGTCTTACCAACAAGGCATCTTTTATGCTATCTTTGCAATCATTATGCTGTAGACCAGGATTTTCATTTAACATCCATCACCCAATTGTGTATGTCTTCATTTTGGATGGAATTTAAATGAAACATTAATGTGAATGATTTCTCTGTTACTGTGATTTGTATTCAATTGTCATGCTAGGTTCCATTTAGAGAACTCTCGGAGTAAAAAATATATATGATGAGCTGTGCAGCATTTTTTCAGGGAAATATTTCTTTCTTTGTAGTTCTACTGTTGTTTATCTTCCTCTCAGTACCTAGCTATAAATAAATAAATAAATACATACATACTTCTAACCATCCAGATCATTTTGATTTGATTAGCTTGTTCCACATGCTCTTCTCTGTTTTCTGTACCCCATATTCACGTACATATATTTGAAAGTGTTTTAAGTGTAATGTGTACATGAATCAAATTGTACATTTGCAAAACTTGTTACTTTATTTTTAATTTCTACTTTAGTGTCTTAGTGTTCTCTCCAGGAAAATTCTATTTTCCTGTATGTCATGTATTCATAAGTACAAACTAACCAAAAGGTATTGTGTCTGCTTCCTGACTATACACTAAGCTTGAAATGGTGTCTTTTAATAGTCAGATTAGACAATGCATACCTTCTGATAACATATTGAACAGGATAGATTTAAATAATTGATTAACTAACCACTAAGACAAATTGCTTCAAAGATCATTTATTTTTCATTATTTAGAAAGTGTCTAGTTCAGAGTTTAACTTTTCACCATATACAGCATGATTTCATGTTATTGTAAATAAGAATTACATGAACTCAATATTTAATATTCTCTCATCAGAGATACTGAGATAAAGAGTACAACCCATTGATTCCCCAATATGTAATTTATTAATGGATATAGCATTAATAGAGGTTAGAATGTATATCTGACACAACTTTGAATGCAAAGGAATGCCATAAAATGAAAAAACAGAAACTGAAATTATAAGTTCTTTTATGTCATTTGAAGATATTAATTTATATTCCTGATATTCCAAATGTTTTTCTAATTAAACCTGGTTATTTCTGGCTCCTATATACTCCTCTTCCCCAGAGCACCACCTGCCTCAGTGGTCAATCATATGATATGATCTAGACTTTCAACTTGATAATCATGGTGAATTAGTTAGGAAGTTGATATATCACATATGCTTTAATGCACAGGGACTTATAGATTTAAAAATTAGTTCACAAAGATGATACTATATAAGCACCCATTCTATAGTAGAACTTTGAGGAAAGTTCTTCATCATGGAATGGTACATAGTTTTCCAAAATATCATTCGATTGAGGAAAACAAGAGAAGTGGTACTATAGGCCATGTGTTCCTGAATTGCAGGATTATATTGCTGCCTATCAGTGTCTGTGATGTATTATGTAGATTAAGGACTGGGATAGGGAAGCTGGGGATAGCTGTCCTGGGAATCTGTTAAGCAAGAGAAGAATAGCAGTGTCATTATCTGAGTAAATAAAAAAGGCTTTATAATCCTAGAAAATATGTTTTTTTCTTTGGAAAGAAGTTGTAGTGCCAAAACATTCCAAATCAGGTTGTCATTTGTCTGTACGTGATTCATACCAGGAATAAACTGAGCATCTATTCTTCATGACATTCCATGTCAGCCATAAATGATGAACCAATTGAGGAGCAATATTATGTAACATGTGATTAACTAGTCAATCAAATTCATTTTTAATGAGTGGTTGATTGCTTTATAATGGAAGCCAGAAATCACAAGGGTAGAGTGATGGACTTCAGAATTTAAAGCATGTAGTCAATATCCTTACAGTACATTTTTGTTTTCTGGTGATGACACCACTGTCTTCACTTCATGTGTTCTTTCTACAGTATGACATTTATAGAGTATGTGGGCCTCTCCCTGTGAATGGCTTTTTGTTACTGCCTCACATATTACCTAAAAATATCACATCTGTCAACTTTTATCATTGGAAATGATAAAAGAGCAACAATGTTATGAAAAAAAAGCCACCATGTTCTGATAAAAGAGCCACCATGTTATGAAGGTTCTTCAATTAAACAAATAAGAGACACTTAATGGAGAGTATATGTACATTTTTATTTAATAGTTCAAATGATTCCCAACTGATCACTACTACTAAATCACTTTCTATCTGTGTCAACCATTGTGAAGGAAGATCCTCCAGTTTATAGTTCCACTGCTTCAGCCAGTCTTTTGAATCAGAAACAAGTTCTCTGCAACACCTTGTCATGTCCTGCCCCAACTACAGATCCAGGAACAAATTAAATGACTATTATTTTAGAATAACCACACAGTTTGTATTTTCATAAACACAACAGTAGATAAATAGTAAAATGAGCACAAATATATTGTGCTATTTTTACATTTAAGAAATTTCTTTCATAAATGGTGTTTGCTATTGCAGTTTTTCTACTTGTGTCCCAGTATTACATTCGTCATGTCAGCAATGCTTATATTTACTATTTATTACACATGATTAAAATGAATTAGAAATAATACCAAAATTGGGTCATGATCAACAAGGAAATTAATTAAAACAGAAATTCTTAATCTAAAACTAGCAAGGATCCTTAAAGAGATGTGTTTACTTATCTCTCGATTTAGTAATATGCTACATCTCTGATCACACTTCCTAAAAAATAATAGTATAATAAACATGACACTTAAAAAGATTTTAATTTGGTTGAAAGGCAGCCCCATAGAGTGAGAGAGATGAGGGGGAGAGAGAGAGAGAAAAAGAGAGAGAGAGAGAATTTTTCCATCTCTTGGTTCATCTCTAAATGTCTCCAACAGCTAGGACTGGGTCAGGCTAAAGCCTGGAGCTTGGAACTCAATCTTGAGTCTGTTATGTGGGGGGCAAGGATCCAACTTTTGGCATCACCTGCTGCCTTCTGGGGTATTCATTAGCAGGGATCTGAAATCTGGAGTGGATCCGGGATGAGAACCAGGGCACTACAATAAGATACAGGAATCCTAACCAGTCTCTTAACTGCTATGCCAAATGTCCACCCTTGATCACATTTTTATGAGGTGTTCATGAGGATGACTATGGTAGTTAAATGTGATATATATATATATCACATTTAGAAAACATCATTTTTATAACTAATGCTATGAATATCAGATAAAACATACATAATAGAGAATGATGTGTATGTGTCCATTTCATCTGTACTTCCTTATGTTGAAAACAGTCTTTGTCACCTAGAAAGTCTTGTTTTATACAATGTGAAAGTTTAAATCAAAAGAAAACCATGAAGAGAAACAAATCTAGAAACTTCTTTGAGATATCTATAGATTCTGTGTGTGGGTCATGCGAGGAGGGAGAAGGGTGGGTCACTATATTCCTAAATTTGCATCTATGAGATACATGAATTTTGTATACCTTAAATAAAAGGTTTCTGAGTAAAAAAAAAATGATTCAATGAAATTTTCAATTAATCTTTCCAAATTTTGAACTAAAAAAACAGATTTGACTTGCCAGTTGTACAAAACATATCAAGTCTAAAAAAGGACCTATTAAGTTTTAGCTATATAAATGTTATGGGGAACTTGATGAAGAAGGAGAGTGAGAAAATTTTAGCATATTGGACATTTGTGAGAACATTAACATATGAAGGTGTCATTAACAGAGCAAGGGGAACAAAATGGCATCAACTCATGTTGTAATGCTCTCCATAGTGACTTTGAATCCAGAAGTAGTTCTAGTTCTATATCACATAAAGACTAGTTGGTTGTGAGTCATGTTTTTAAACAACCACCACAAGAATTACTTCTTCTTTATCACACCATCTGCTTGCTCATAGCATTCTTCTCTGTCACTCATTAATTTCATAAATCAAAAAAGCTAAACTGGAATGAAAGCTTACCATAGCATTAGGACTCCAGTGAAGTTGCCTGTGTTCCAGATAGGAGTGTCTGGGGGGCCGATACCACACAGCTCAATAGGATAATCCTCCACCTGCGGTGCTGGCACCCCAGGTTCTAGTCCCGGTCAGGGCGCCGGATTCTGTCCCGGTTGCCCCTCTTCCAGGCCAGCTCTCTGCTGTGGCCCGGGAGTGCACTGGAGGATGGACCAAGTGCTTGGGCCCTGCACCTGCTTGGGATACCGGGAGGAAGTACCTGGCTCCTGGCTTCAGAACAGCACCGTGTGCCTGCTGCAGTGCACTGGCTGCAGCAGCCATTGGGGGGTGAACCAACAGCAAAGGAAGACCTTTCTTTCTGTCTCTCTCTATCACTGTCCACTCTGCCTGCCCCCCCCCCCCAAAAGGAGTGTCTGTGAAGTTACAGTCTTCTAAATCCATTGTAAAATAAAAATATCATAAGTCAAAAATGCATTCAAGGGGTCATGAGCACCTGTTCAAGTCCTAGCTGCTCCATTTCCAATCCAGCTCCCTGATAATCTTCCTGGGAAAGCAGAAAATGATGGCCAAAAGTGCTTGGGCCTCTGCCAAGCTCATGAAAGACTTGAATGGCCTGGCCCAGCCTTTGCCATTGCACCCATCTGGGGAGTGAACCAACAGATGGAAGATAAGGTCTTTTGTCTCTCTGTAACTATGCCTTTAAAATTGAAAAGAAAATCATAAAAAAAATTCATTCAAAATTTGAGAAAGAGCATTTGGCATAGTGGTTAAGTCACTGCTTAGGACACCTACTTCCCATAGTGAATAGCTTAGATTTTATTCCAGGATCCAGTTCTGATTCCTTTCTTGCTGATGAGCACCCCCCATGAAGGAAACAGCTATATTACTTGGCCCCTGCTCCCAACATGAGAGAGACCAGTTTGAGTCTCTGGATATCAGCTTTGGCCTAACCCAGACCCAGCAAGGCATTTGGGGAAAAAACAGTAGAAAGGATAAGTGTGTGTATATGTGTCTGCTTTTCTAATAAAATTAAGAATTTAAAACTACAAAATTCTAAGTACATTTTTCATTGAATGTCATTCTGTACTATTACAAAAGTCAAATCTTAATTTGAACCATAAATCAGGTACTGTGTGTATACGATGGAAATTGGGCTCACAAAAGAAACTACAATCAGGGCCAATGATGTGGTGTAGCAGGTAAAGTCACTGCCTGCAGTGCTGACATCCCATATGGGTGCTGGTTCGAGTCCCAGCTGCTCCACCTCTGATTCAGCTCTCTGTTGTGGCCTGGAAAAGTAGTAGAGGACCGCTCAAATCCTTGGGTCCCTGCACCCATGTGGGAGACTGAAGAAGCTCCTGGCTCCTGGCTTTGGATCAGGGCAGCTCTATTGCAGCCATCTGGAGAGTGAACCAGTGGATGGAAGACCTTTATCTCTCTCTCTCTCTCTCTCTCTCTCTCTCTCTCTGTGTGTGTGTGTGTGTGTAACTCTACCTTTCAAATAAAATAAATAAATCTTAGAAAAAGGAAACCATATTTAATTAGGTACAGGTGAATCTCCTTAGGTTAGTGCCCTTGACATTTGACTGCAGAGAATTCAAAGATGGCATATTAGGGAAACACATACTGCACTTGGGAAGGGATAAACAGTTAAAAAAAATAGGAAGTTCATGCTCATGGGGAGGATTGGAGAGAAAACCACACTGGAAACCCTACAAGAGGAAGAGGAATGCCATGGACCTGTGTGGAAGGTGTGGATGTGCAGCAAAAACATGAACACAAAACACAATTGCAGCAGCAGAGAGCTGGAACAGGTAGAAGCTTGGAGACAGAGGTGAGACCCTACTGCAGCAACCTATGGGGATACAGCCGGAAGGAGAGTGTGGCATGGGTACAGACTGGAGCACTGGAGACAAGTGGTTGCTAGTGGTTGCTGTGGACCCAGTAGAAGTACAGGGAACATGGTTATCTCACCCCAACATCCCCACAATGGCACCTGCTGCCTGACTGAGAAAAAGCAACTGCCATTTTGGGTTTGGGCAGTCGCTGCAGAGGATTTTGTGCACATGCACAAATAAAAGAAATGATGCCATCTTCTTGATAGTACTGGCAGCAGTGACAGGGAGAGAGCAACATTCGGCCAGTGGCTCTAGTGTCCACATGTGATCCAGAGAGTCCAACAGAGGAAACAATCCACAGTCCCCACTGACTTTGACCTGGTTGGGAGGTGGCTGGGTAACCGTATAGGATGATGAGGCACCTGCATCCTCCCAGGATCAAGATTCCTGGCCAGAGCTCTCATGGGGAACATCTGTCTCTCTGATGACTGGTCAGGTTGGCAGGGCAGAGAGAAATTTCTGCACCCAGCAACTATGGGAGCCTTGTGTGCTGAGACCATGGAGACTTGGTGGTTACATTAGAAGGCACAGGTATAGCTCAGTCTCTGGGCAATCACTGGTTGTGATTCCATATGCATGGAGCTGCTTGGTTGCCTAGAGTAGGTCACTGCAGTGAGAACTCTGCTGACAGTGAGGACTGCACAGATCATTTATGCTATTCATATGATGGTGTGCAATACACTGGGGGCTAACATCCAGGCATTGAGATCTACCACACCCAACTTGAGTGTTACCCTGGACACTCACCCCAACCTGGAACATTGACCAGAGCTCTCTGTCTACACCAACCACACAACTCTTGGTATTCACTGAAAGTGCAGACATTCCACTAAGCCACAGAGGGATAGCTCAAAGATAAAAGCCATAAGAAAAAAAATCTACTTCACAAATGCCTAAAAACCAATGCAGAAATTCAAGAAACAACAATAAGAATGGCACCATGACTCCCCCCAAAGGAAGACAACAACCTTTTAATGTTAGAATGTGAAGATGAAAAGAGGTTGAAGGAATGCCAGAAACAGAATTCTTTTTTTAATATTTATGTTATTTTATTTTATTTTTTGACAGGCAGAGTGGACAGTGAGAGAGAGACACAGAGAGAAAGGTCTTCCTTTGCCATTGGTTCACCCTCCAATGGCCGCCACGGCCAGCACGCTGCAGCCGGCGCACCATGCTGATCCAATAGCAGGAGCCAGGTGCTTCTCCTGGTCTCCCATGGGGTGCAGGGCCCAAGCACTTGGGCCATCCTCCACTGCACTCCCTGGCCAGAGCAGAGAGTTGGTCTGGAAGAGGGGCAACCGGGACAGAATCCGGCACCCTGACCGGGACTAGAACCCAGTGTGCTGGTGCCGCAAGGCGGAGGATTAGCCTATTGAGCCATGGCGCCGGCCAGAAACAGAATACTAAAAATTATAGTAGAATCACACAAAAACAATCAGAAGCAAATTCATGAACTGAAGAAAATTCTGCATGACATGAATGAACATTTTTCCTATGAAACTGACATTTAAAAGAGAAATCATAGTGAAATATTGGATATGAAGAATTTAATATATCAAATAAAAATATGGTGGAAAGCCTTAACAGTAGACATGGCAAGACAGAAGAAAGAATATCCAAACTAGAAGACAAATCTTTGGAAATTTTATAATCAGATCAAGAAAAAAAAATAGAAAACATAAAAACAGTATTGGTGATTCATAAGATACTATCAAGCAACCCAAAATATGGGACTTAGGAGTTCCTGAAGATATGGAAAGAGAGAATGGACTATAAGGCCTACTTAGTGAAATAATCACAGAAAATGTCCCTACTTTAGAGAAAGAAACGGATGTCAGTGTCGAGGAAGCACATAGAATAGGCATGACTGGAAAATATCTTCAAGATGACACATTGTAGTCAAGCTTTCTATAGTAAAACATAAAGAAATTATTCCAAATGTGCACAAGAAAAATGCCAGATTACTTTCAGAGGATCTCTATTAGATTCACAGCTGATTCTCATGAGAAATCCTACAGGTTAGAAGGGAATGGAAAGAAATAGACCAAGTCTTTAAAGAAAAAAAAAAATTTGTCAACCCAGAATATTGTACCTTATAAAGCTCTCATTTATGAATGAAAGTGAAATAAAGGCATTCCATAACAAAGAATAATTGAAAGAATTTATTGCCACTCATCCAGTCTTTTAAAAGATGCTTAAGGATATGCTACACACAGAAACACATAAAGGTAGCCATCATTTTGAAAAAAAAAAAAATGATTTAGTGAACCTCCCAGTAAAAGTATAAAAGAAATCCAAAGTAAACCTAGGAATATTGATGGAAAATGGCAGTAATTAGTTGTTACTTATCAATAGTCAACTTGAATGTAAATGGCCTCTACTCTCCCATTAAAAGATACGCACTTACTGAATGGACTTAATACAAGACCCATGGAGGCTGGCACCATGGATCACTTGGTTAATCCTCCATCTGTTTTGCCAGCATCCTATATGGGCAGTGGATTCTAGTCCTGGCTGCCCCTCTTCCAGTCCAGTACTCTGCTGTGGCCTGGGAGGGCAGTGGAGGATGGCCCAGGTGCTTGGGCCCCTGAGCCCTCATGGGAGAGCAGGAAGAAGTACCTGGCTCTTGGCTTTGGATTGGAGCAGCACTGGCTGTGGTGGCCATTTGGGGAGTTACCAATGGAAGGAAGACCTTTCTCTCTGTCTCTCTCTCTCTCACTGTCTATAACTCTACCTGTCAAATAAATTTAAAAAAAATTTTAAAAAGACCCATGTATTTTCTGCCTACAAGAAACACATCTCACTGAAAAAGATACATGCAGACTGTAGGTGAAAGGAGGGAAGAAGTCATTTAATGCTAACAGAAAGCAAAAAATGGCAGGTATAACCTCTTAATATAAGGCAAATTAGGCTTTAACACAAAAACTGCTAAAAGAGATGAATAAGGGCACTAAATAATGATTAAAGGATCAACTCAACAGGAAGATGTGACTATAATAAATGTATATGTACTCAATTACAAGTCCTTGGGGTATTTAAAAAAAATTAATGGTTCTAAAGGGAGACATAGACTAAAATACAATAGTAATGGGGGATTTCAACACGCACCACTTCCATCAATAGACATATTAACTAGAAAGAAATTTAAAAAGAAATAACAGAGTTAATCAACACTATGTACCAACTGGACCAAACTGTTATTTACAGAGCTTTTTACCCCACAGTTGCAGAAGGCACATTCTTCTCATCAGTGCATAGAACTTTCTCTAGGATAGACCATAGGCTAGGTCATAAAGCAAGTCTCAATAAATTGAACACAATAGAATGAAGCTGGACATCAACAACTCAGGAATCTCTTGATAATATGCAAACACATGGAGACTGAAAGACAAGTTCCTGAATGAACAGTGGGTCATAGAAGAAATCAAAAGATAAATCAGCCAATCTGGAAACAAATGAAGTTGTTAAGTCAACAATGCATCATATCAAACTTACGGGATACAGCAGAACAATGTTAAGAGGAGAGCTGAAAGCAATAGGTGCCTACATGAAGAAATTGGAAAGGTACCAAATAAATTAGCTGTGTTATGGCTGAAAAATAACATTTAAGATCATTCCCATTCACAATAGTGCTGAAAAGAATCAAAGACCTTGGAATAAACTCAACCAAGAATGTCAAAGACTTCTACAAGAAAATTATAAAACACTGAAGAAAGAAATACAAGAGTAAATTTAAAAATGAAAAAAAAAATTTTTTCCATGTTCATGGATTGGAAGAATCAACATTATCAAAATGTCCATACTACCAAAAGTAATTTACAGATTTAATGTGATCCCAATAAAAATACCACTGACATTTTTCACAGCTTTAGGAAAAAAATCATGTTGGGGCCAGTGCCGTGGCTCACTTGGCTAATCCTCCACCTACAGCACCGGAATCCCATATGGGCACCGGGTTCTAGTCCCGGCTGCTCTTCTTCCAGTCCAGCTCTCTGCCTTGGCCCGAGAAGGCAGTGGAGGATGGCCCAAGTGCTTGGGCACCTGCACACCCATGGGAGACCAGGAGAAAGCACCTGGCTCCTGGCTTTGGATCAACTTAGCTCTGGCTGTAGTGGCCATTTTGGGGGTGAACCAATGGAAGGAAGACCTTTCTCTCTGTCTCTCTCTCTCACTGTCTAACTGTACCTGTCAAATAAAAAAAATCATGTTAAAAATCATATGGAAATACAAGAGATCCCATATAGTTAAAGCAATCTTACAGAACAAAAACAAAGCTGGAGGCATCAAAAGATCTGATTTCAAAGTGTACTACAGGACAGTTATAATCAAAACATCTGGTATTGGCAGAAAAACTGACTTGTAGACCAAAGAAACTATAATAGAGATTCCAGGAATCAATCCATTCATCTACAACCAACTTATCTTTGAGAAATAAGCCAAAAACAATCCCTGGAGCAAGGACAGTCTTTAACGGATGACACTGGGGAAAATGGATTTCCACATGCAGATGTAGGAAATTAGATGCATACTTAGCACCTCCCGCAAAAATGTATCAAAGACATAAATCTATGACCTGATACCTTCAAAATCCTAAAGAACATTGGGGAAACTCTGCAATACATTAGCATAGGCAAAGAGTCCTTGGAAAAGATCCTGGAAGCACAGGCAATTAAGGCCAAAATTGGCAAATGGGATTACATCAAGCTGAGAAGCTTCTGTACTTTAAATTGAACACACAGCAAAGCAAAGAGGCAACTGACAAAATGGGAAAAAATATTTGCAAACTATGCAACTGATAAAGGATTCACATACAGAATTTATAAAGAGCTGAAGAAATTCAACAACAAAGGAAACAATCCAGTTAAGAAATGGGCAAAGGACATGAACCTGTGTTTTTCAATGGAGGAAATTCAAATGGCCAATAGACTCTTGTGAAAATGCTCAGGATAACTAGCCATCAGGAAAATGGGAATCAAAAACATAATGAGGTTTCACCTCATTCCAGTTAGAATAGATCTCATACGGAAATCAACAAACAACATATATTGCTGAGGATATGGAGAAAAAGGTACTCTGTTCCCCTGTTGGTGGAAATGTAAACTGGTGCAGCCACTGTGGAAGATACTATGGAGACAACAAAGAAATCTGAATATAGACTTACAGATGATCCAGCTATCCCAGTCCTAGGAATTTAACCAAACCAAAAATACCTCAGTATATGAAAGTGTTATCTGTACCCCCATGTTCATTGCAGCACGATTTCCAGTGGCTAAAGTATGGAATCAACCTAGATGTCTATCAACTGTTGAGGGGATAAAGAAATTCTGGTATATATATACACTACGGTATATATATTTTATATATATTATTTATATTATATGTAATATATAATATATTATATTGTATTATTTATATATATATATAAATTCTGGTATATATATACATTACTGTACTTCTCAGCTGAAAAGAAAAGAAAAGAAAAGAAAAGAGTCTTTTGAAACAAGATGAATGAATCTAGTAACCATTATGCTTAATGATATAGCAAGTCCCATGAAAACAGATATTGTACATTTTCCCTGATCTGAGGTAACTAATAGAGTACCTGAAATGTAATGTATTGGAGTGAAATAGACATTTTGAGATTCAATGATGGATTACAGCCCTTGTCTCTTCCACTGAGGAACAGAGGTGTTTTTTTTTTTTCTCTTCATGCTATTTGAACAATTTTACATAGTGTTGGTTTACCTATGCTATCATTAAGTAAACTGAAAATAGATCTTTGTAAAAACTAAGAGTGCAAATGTGAGAGGGAGGAGGAGGTAGGATTGTAGCATGGGCAGCGGAAGTATGATTAAGTTCCTAAATCTGTATATGTGAAATACATTAACTTGTATAAGTTAAATAATATTTTTCCTTCTTTTTTTTTAACTTTTATTTGATGAATATAAATTTCCAAAGTACAGCTTATGGATTACAATGGATTCCCCCCCCCATGACGTCCCTCCCACCCGCAACGCTCCCCTTTCCCACTCCCTCTCCCCTTCCATTCACATCAAGATTCATTTTCATTTCTCTTTATATACAGATCAGTTTAGTATATATTAAGTAAAGATTTCAACAGTTTGTACCCACATAGAAATACAAAGTGAAAAATAGTGTTTGAGTACTAATTATAGCATTAAATCACAATGTACAGCACATTAAGGACAGAGATCCTACATGAGGAATAAGTGCACAATGACTGCTGTAATTCACTTAACAAATTGACACTCTTGTATAAGGCATCAGTAATCACCCTAGGCTCTTGTCATGAGCTGCCAAGGCTAAGGAAGCCTTTTGAGTTCACCAACTCTGATCATATTTAGACAAGGCCATGGTCAAAGTGGAAGTCCTCTCCTCCCTTCAGAGAAAGGTACCTCCTTCTTTGATGACCCATTCTTTCCACTGGGATCTCACTCGCGGAGATCTTTCATTTAGGTGTTTTTTTTTTTTTTTTTTTTTTTTTTTTTTTTTTTTTTTTCCAGAGTGTCTTGGCTTTCCATGCCTGAAATAGTCTCATGGGCTTTTCAGCCGGATCTGCATGCCTTAAAGGATGATTCTGAGGCCAGAGTGCTGTTAGGACATTTGCCATTTTATGAGTCTGCTGTGTATCTCACTTCCCATGTTGGATCATTCTCTCCCTTTTTTATTCTGTCAGTTAGTATTTTCAGACACTAGTCTTGTTTACGTGATCCCTTTGGTTCTTAGTCCTATCATTACGATCAATTGTAAACAGAAATTGACCACTTGACATTCTTCTCAGATCTAGAATAAATGATGCTGAAATTCATATGAAGACACAGGAGACCTCGAGTAGCTAAAGCAATTTTGTCCAACATAAACAAAGTTGGAAGCATCACAATACTAGATTTCAGGACATACTACAGTGCAGTTGTAATCAAAACAGCATGGTACTGGTACAAAAACAGATGGATAGACCAATGTAACAGAATAGAAACATCAGAAATCAACTCAAACATCTACCGCGAACTTATATTTGATCAAGGATCTAAAACCATTTCTTGGAGCAAGGCAGTCTATTCAATAAATGGTGCTGGGAAAACTGGATTTCCACATGCAGAAGCATGAAGCAAGACCCCTACCTTTCACCTTACACAAAAATCCACTCAGCATGGATTAAAAACCTAAATCTACAACCCGACACCATCAAATTATTAGAGAACATTGGGGAAACCCTGCAAGATATTGGCACCAGCAAATACTTCCTGGAAAAGACCCTAGAGGTGCCAGCAGTCAAAGCCAAAATTAACTATTGGGATTGCATCAAACTGAGAAGTTTCTGTACTGAAAAAGAAACAGTCAGGAGAGTGAAGAGGCAACCGACAGAATGGGAAAAAATATTTGCAAACTATGCTACAGATAAAGGATTAATAACCAGAATCTACAAAGAGATCAAGAAACTCCACAACAACAAAACAAACAACCCACTTAAGAGATGGGCCAAGGACCTCAATAGACATTTTTCAAAAGAAGAAATCTAAATGGCCAACAGGCACATGAAAAAATGTTCAAGATCACTAGCAATCAGGGAAATGCAAATCAAAACCACAATGAGGTTTCACCTCACCCCTGTCAGAATGGCTCACATTCAGAATTCTACCAATAACAGATGCTGGAGAGGATGTGCGGAAAAAGGGACACTAACCCACTGTTTGTGGGAATGCAAGCTGATAAAGCCACTATGGAAGTCTGTCTGGAGATTCCTCAGAAACCTGAAGATAACCCTACCATACAACCCAGCCATCCCACTCCTTGGAATTTACCCAAAGGGAATGAAATTGGCAAACAAAAAAGCTGTCTGCACGTTAATGTTTATTGCAGCTCAATTCACAATAGCTAAGACCTGGAATCAACCCAAATGCCCATCAACAGAAGACTGGATAAAGAAATTATGGGATATGTACTCTACAGAATACTATACAGCAGTCGAAAACAACGAAATCCAGTCATTTGCAACAAGATGCAGGAATCTGGAAAACATTATGCTGAATGAATTAAGCCAGTCCCAAAGGGACAAATACCACTTGTTCTCCCTGATAGGTGACAACTAACTGAACACCAAAAAGGAAACCTGTTGAAGTGAAATGGACACGATGAGAAATGGTGACTTGTTCAGCCCTTACCCTGACTGTTGATGAATAACTTAGTATGTTATCCCTCCTAGTATTTTTTTGTTTGTTCTACTTAATACTTTTGCTTGAAAACTGTAATTAATACACAGTTATTCTTAAGTGTTGAAAGTTAACTGTAAAGTGATCCCTGTTAAATATAAGAGTGGGAATAAGAGAAGGAAGAGATGTGCAATTCGGAACATGCTGAAGCTGACTTGCCCCAAACGGTAGAGTTAGAAACATACCAGGGGATTCCAATGCAATCTCATCAAGGTGGCATGTACCAATGGCATCTCACTAGTCTAAGTTAAATAATATTTTAAAAAGTGAAATAAAAATGTTAACAAATAAAACCTAAAATCTTCCCCACACACACACAAAAAAAGTTAACTCTGCAAATATGAACAAATTCCCAGTGATGGAAGAAGACATTCAAAGAAAACTGTGGGGAGCAGGGCCCGTCTCCCGTAACATGGCAGGGCCCATCGCCTAGGAGACAAATAAGTAGTAAGACCTTGTACAAATAAATACTGAGGACAAATACTGAGATTACTGAGACTAGACTAAACTACTGGAACTGCTAAGACTAACTCTATGCATCTGATCTCCCACCATATGGCGCTGAGAGGGAGTAAACAACTTCCACACAGCTGTCTCACCAATTCGACTAACAAGCTGCAGGAGCTGATCCTGCTCCTGATTGGAGGAGAGCAGCGTGCTCAGGGCTTGGGGAGAGAATGCCAGCAGAGTTGGGAGTGGTGGAAGAGGACTATAAAGGAGGAGAGAGACAACATGCAGGGGGAACATCTGAGGAACCCCTGAGAGAGCCGGCTGGCAATGTGCCGCTCCTCCCCAGAAGTGGGGGAAGTGGTGGGGGTGCCGCCCCTCTGCGGAGGTGGGGGTAGGGGGAGCGGCAGCAAACCCGGGAAGGGCCGGGCAAAGAGAACAGCGAAGGGTCCGGTGTCATTCCTCAGCGAGTGGGGGAGCAACAAAAACAATAGACCAGATAAAATTACAAAATATTAATATTTGAAAGTCACAATTATTTTAGAGCAGCTAAGGCAGAATACCCTATATAGATCATAAAATGAAGTTGCATGGAGAAGAAAATACCTTATGTGGAGATACATATATATTCCATTCAATCAAGTTTAGATTTGATTATGAGAATATTAAAAAAATCACAAAAACTTTCTGCAGATGATCACATATTGGAATTTGCATTGTAAAAAATATTTTGTGAGCTAAATATTAAAAACATGGAGGCCAGTAAATAAAGGAGTTTTGAAATGTTGATGTACAATGGAATAAAAAAAACAAGTTTATATTGCTGCAAGAATTTTGAGATTCATTCATATTACAAAACATTCATGGAAAATATATTATTAAAAACATGCATACATTTTCATTTTTCAATAAAATAAATGTATCAAAATTTATCCTTTAATTTCATTTTCCATAAACTTTTTTGAATATCCTAATGTAGATAGTAGGTGATATTAACCTATGAAATATGACTCTGGTACACAAAGTAAATATAAAAAATATTTTATTTACTGAAGGTAAGAGTTTAAAAAAAAACTCCCAATGAATGACAGGACTAGTTATGCAGCCGTAATGGTCAGATTGAAAGGGTGACATGAGTAATGGTAAATTCAGCTTTGTTCAGGTTGTTCCTGGTTACCTTGCTTCTATTACCTAGTTTCACACACCAAAGTTAGTGGACACATCCATGATTTTTCTTCCTCTGCCACAACTTTGAAGATCAAATATGATACAACCCAAAGCTAAGACAATGTACATCTTGTCATCTTCACCAATCTATCTCAGACCTCAAACTGCTGTCAACTGCAGGATGCTAAATTCATGTGTATGTGATGTTCTACCATTCACCATCAAGCTGATGGGTCTTAAGACTGCTGAGTCCTAGGAAAAGACTGAAAGATGATGCCAGAGAGATAGGCTTGAGTGTGTCTTGACCTATCAGGCTATGGTAAAGTATTAGGCCATTGTTTTACACTGGGGAAGAGTCCTTTTACTAGCCAAATGAAGCATCTGATGAATTTTTTAAACATACACTGTTGCTGTCTGGAGAAGTGAATGAAGGGTTGCCAGCATAGAAATAGCTGGAAATTTCTTCCTATAACTTAAACTGAAGCTGGTGAATTTCTTTTCCTTAGCTACTTCAAACTTTTTTTAAGCCTGATTTATTTATACAAAAGACACAGAGAGAGTGATATCTTCCATCCACTGATTCACCGTCCAAATGGCTACAACAGCCAGGTCTAGGCCAGGCCAAAGACAGGAGCCAGGGGCTCCACCAGGGTCTGCCATGTTGGTGTAAGTGCCCAAACACGGGCCATCTTTCCCTGCTTTTACAGGCACATTGGCAGGGAGCTGGATCAGCAGTGGAGCACCTGGGACTCTAATTTGTCCCCAAATGCTGCAGGCAGTGGCATTGCCCACTACGCCACAGCGCTGGATCTTTAAATTTTAATTCTCAATGCATTATCCTTGCTGTTTCTTTTACCTCAATGGTCTTTACCTCAGATTTTCATAGCTTATCAGTAAGATGCAGTGACACATCATCATTAGAGAGTTCTTCCTTCAACATTCTTCCAAAGTAACTTTACCTCTTATCATTCATTGATCAGTAATTCTGTTAGGATTTTTCAAAGCATAGAGTACTCTTTGAAGTTACATTGTTTATTTATTGGTTTCTATTTTTTGTTTCTTCATCAAAATATAAGGCTCAAGAGGACAATTTTGTTTTTCTTACTGAGTTCTCCATGTATACCGTAGTGCTTTGACTGACATATGTATTCAATACATGCTTATGGCTAGAACCACGAATAGAACCAAAATCACCAACATATGACTTGAAATTTGGGAGTTGTTTGTATATGTAAGAAGACTGAATGTATTGTCTGAAAATAATGAATTGTTTTAGTCTTAAGGATGGGTAGAAGAGATTTGAGAGAGTAAATGAAATTGTTTTTAGAATCTTGTAGAAAGTAAATTAAACTTAAAATTAATATAGAAAATGGATTTTCAGAAACAAGGCTCTGTTTTCCATAAGGCACGGTGCTAGAAACTTTATGTCTTTAAATTCAAATGAGCCTCCAAGTGCTATGGCATAGATTTTTTGGTTAATTCAGAATTACTTAAATAAAAATTGTATTTTTTTAGGTACATAAAATTACATTTGTCAAAATCTATGCCTTTACATACATAGCTGTGGAAAAGATACATGTAAATACCCAGCATTCACTAAATTCAATATTGATAAATATTTTTTCTCCTTTCAGCACTACAAATAGAAAAGTTATTTGCATTTGGAAAAATGTTTCTTGGATATGCTGGTCACTAAACGATGAAGTAACATGTCACGGATATTTTATGTTTACCTGACTTGCATAAAGCTAGATTTGACTAACAATAAAACTTCCCACTGTTAAAATGCCTGCAGAAACATTGTTCATGTTAAATTATAACCAGATACCCATGCGTACATTGCCAGGCCATCAATAAAACAATTCAAAGTTTATAGCACAGAGGTACATAGTACTCAGTGTTGTTACTGTGACATATTATGCTACCTTGTGCTATATCATACTGTAATTCAGACATTAACTTATGTGACTACTATTCTTTATCTGGAAAAGATAGTATTCTCATTTCCTCCAAAAGCTGTAATGTGCATATTTCAGGCTACAAAACATACCTGTTTTCCCAGCAGTATCTTTTTTTTTACATTGTTCAATAACATACTAGTTAATCTATTTTAAATTAAATTATGAAAATAAATACATAATATAAGGATATGAATACAAGTTAATAAGATTCTGGGGCATATGTATATGTTATTTCAACAAAACTCTGCAGTGGTGTCCCACTTCTTTCCCATCTAGATTCCTGAGACTTGGTTTTCCATTGGCCTTTTTAAAAACTAAAACAAAAACGTTTCTCAGGGACAGTAATAGGCAGCAGATATGGGATGATAAGGAACTGTGGTAACCACCGATGATTTTTGAAAGTTAATGTTTTCATCCTCATTGTTACGGTGGATGACAAACATACATCACCACTACCACTCACATACACGAGCACATTTATATCTTAGAAATATTAAGATATTATAGAAAATAAAATCTTTACCTCAGAAGAATGGAGAATTCAAATATAATATTCTAATAAATATTACCTCTAGTTACTGCTTTTAAATGCAAACTCTCTAGAGGATTATAGTGGTAGAAAAAAACAAATAATGTGAGACAGTGTGAAGATGAATTGTCAACTCATGATTAAATTAGAGCAAGATATATATATGTGTGTGTGTGTGTGTGTGTGTGTGTGTGTGTTTGGCCTTTTGGTCCTCAATGATTCCCTGAGCTTTCAGAGGTAAATAAGATAGAGAAATAGTGAATTCAGCTATTTGTGGAATTCAACCCCCAAATCATATTTAAAAACAAAAAAAATACAGCTCATAGAGGCCGGCATTGTGGCATAGTGGGTCAAGCAGCAACGTGCAACACTGGATTCCCACAAAGACATTGATTTCTTGTCCTGGCTGCTCCACTTCTGATCCAGTTCTCTGCTAATGGTCTGAGAAAAGCAATAGAGGATGATCCAAATGTTTGGACTTCTGCCACTCACTTGGGAGACCCAGATGGAGCTTCTGGTTCCTGGTTTCAGCCCAGCCCAGCACTGGTCATTGTGGGAATTTGGGGAGTGAACCAGTGGATGAAAGTTCTCACTCTCTCTCTTTCACTCCCCCCTCATCTACCTCTCTCTCTGTAACTCTGACTTTCAAATAAATAAATAAATAAATCATTTTTAAAAAATGAGGCTATATGAAATGTATACAGATGATAAAATGAATCTAATCATTCGTGCTGAATTTTCATTTGGAATAAATTAATAGCTCTGGGTAATGATGCCATTTCTTATTCCATTGATACATTAAAATTTTTATGTGGAGCTACACTTTGCATGGATGCTGCCAAAACCATTCCTTCTAATTCTCCAGCACATTTAATTAAAAATGTTTAATCTCCATTAATATTTGTGTTTTAACAATGAAATCAGGACTTAAAAAAGTAAAGTAGCATACCTGATATTATTTAGTCAGTTAATTTTTGGAGTGAGGACTTCAAAGCAGATTTTCAATGTTCCATAGGGCATTTCTTTATACCACACAACTACAAATTTTATAAAAAATCTCAAGAACTCATGTTGAAGACACTTTAAAGTATTGAATTTGGTTTTGTGAACACTTTTTGTGTTTCTTAAACTTTAGGGAAACTCAAGTAATTACATAAAAAAGAGATACAGAATGATGGAAAATATGATATATAAAGTAGAAGTAGAAGAATTAAGAGTGTCTTGCCTGAAAGTCCTATACAAATTCAACTTTCCTAAGGCTTAAAAAGGTTAGGCTAATTAGAGTGGTTCCAAGCATTTTACAGACAAAGCAATAGCATATAACAACTGTAAGAGATTGAAAAACAGGAAAAATCCATACTCTTTCTCTTTGCATAACTATTATTAAATCATTAAACTTGAAGTTTTTCATTGTTTCTGGAATTCTTCAGAGAATATTAAATATATTAGAATGAAGGTATAGAAAAAACTGTACTGCAATTAAAAAACATATATTCGGGCTATAGTTCTATAACTAACTGCTTATGTGATTTTGAACTACCGTGGTGGCTTTTGATATTTCTGAGTCACGTGGAAGAGAGTGCATCCTTTCTAACCACATTCTGTTGTTGAAAACATTGATTGCATGGTCTCACCTTCCTACAAAATGGCAGTAGCAGGTAAAGAGGAGATACCTTGGTGTCCAGGGGAAAAATAATTTAGTGTGTATCGCAAAGATTCTTTGCTGCATTTCCCCACCACGCATTATTAACCCAGTATTTTCTCATATGGGTTGACATTGACCTAGCATATCTTTTTCTTTTTTTTTTTTAATTTTCGATTCTCTTTATATACAGAAGATCAGTTTAGCATACATTAAGTAAAGATTTCAACAGTTTGCTCCCACACAGAAACATAAAGTGAAAAATGCTGTTTGAGTACTAGTTATAGCATTAAATCTCAATGTACAGCACACTAAGGACAAAGATCCTACATGAGGAGTAAGGGCACAGTGACTCCTGTTGTTGACTTAACAAATTCACACTCTTGTTTATGGCCTCAGTAATCACCCTGGGCTCTTGACATGAGCTGCCAAGGCTATGGAAGCCCCCTGAGTTCACCGACTCTGATCATACTTAGACAAGGCCATGGCCAAAGTGGAACTTCTCTCCTCCCTTCAGAGAAAGGTACCTCCTTCTTTGATGACCCATTCTTTCCACTGGGATCTCACTCACAGAGATCTTTCATTTAGGTTTTTTGTTTGTTTGTTTGTTTGTTTGTTTTGCCAGAGTGTCTTGGCTTTCCATGCCTGAAATACTCTCATGGGTTTTTCAGCCAGATCCGCATGACTTAAGGGCTGATTCTGAGGCCAGAGTGCTGTTTAGGACATCTGCCATTCTATGAGTCTGCTGTGTATCTCACTTCCCATGTTGGATCATTCTCTCCCTTTTTGATTCTATCAGCTAGTATTTGCAGACACTATTCTTGTTTATGTGATCCCTTTGGTTCTTAGTCCTATCATTATGATCAATTGTGAACAGATTGATCACTGGGACTAGTGAGATGGCATTGGTACATGCCACCTTAATGGGATTGAATTGGAATCCCCTGGTATGTTTCTAACTCTACCGTTTGAGGTAAGTCAGCTTGAGCATGTCCCGAATTGCACATCTCTTCCCTCTCTTATTCCCACTCTTATATTTAACAATGATCACTTTTCAGTTAAGTTTCAGCACTTAAGAAGAATTGTGTATTGATTACAGTTTTCAACCAAAAGTATTAAGTAGAACAAACAAAAAAAATACTAAGAGGGATAACATATTAAGTTGTTCATCAACAGTCAGGGTGAGGGCTGATCAAGTCACCGTTTCTCATAGTGTTCATTTCACTTTAACAGGTTTCCTTTTTGGTGCTCAGTTAGTTGTCACCTATCAGGGAGAACAAGTGGTATTTGTCCCTTTGGGATTGGCTTATTTCACTCAGCATAATGTTTTCCAAATTCCTAACAGGGATCACTTTTCAGTTAAAATTTAAACACTTAAAAATAATTGTGTGTTAATTACAGAGTTCAACCAATGGTACTAGAACAAAAAAATTACTAAAATGGATAAAGTATTACATTGTACATCAACCGTCAGGACAAGAGCTGATCAAGTCATATCTTTTTCATTGTTTGAATGTTCTTAGCAACTGCCCTCCTCCACCCATTCAATATTATGTCCAAGTATTTCCTTCTATAGATTGAATATCTCTCTAAAACTCACATTGTAATGTAATGGCATTGTAACAGTATTAAAAATCTGGACTTTTAGGAGATGATCTGGTTTAGTCGATAAGGATCTGCCTCATGTATGAAAGTCATCATAATAAAAGTGAGTTACTTATCCTAGGAGAGAATTTCTGATGAAAAGAATGAATTGATTGAATTTTCTTTCTCTGCTTCTATGTGTTTGCTTGCTCTTCCAATCTCACCAGATGCTGGTAGTATGCTCTTGAACTTCCCAGTCTCTAGAAGAGTGAGTACAACAAAATTACACTGTTTATAAATTTCCCAGCTGGTGGTATTCTACTATAGCTGCAGAAAGTGGACTAAGATGTTTTGCTTAGTTTCTCTCAATTTCCATCACATAAATTAGTCTCACTGGTTAATTCCAAAATGGAAAATGAGGAACAAGCCTGACTGAGCTTTCCCTCAAGTACTGACATCCCCTGGGATACTAACCATATGCTTATGTTCTTCCCTTGTTTCATTCCTTTTCAGTTCCCATTGGCTTTCTGCGTTTATTTAAATCCTTGTTTTAGAGTATTCAGCTCAGATGGTTTTTTTTATAGAGTCTTCCCTGCTGCAAACATTTTTAAGTTCTTCCTTTGTTTTTTTTCACTTTGTTGCATTTGATTAGCTTTAAAACCACTTGGGGATGTTCCTAATCCTTGTCCCTTTATATTTCCTGATTATAAATATATTCCTGCCTCTGCAAAAACTGTTCTTTTCTCGTCTCTTCCACCTTCCCAGAAACTGGTCAGTTCTTGAGAAATTGTGGAAACTTAAAAGCTCACACCTTGTTTGCCTCCATTCCTCTTGGCTTGTATATGACTCTAGCTAAGTGCTTCATTAACCTTAACTCCACATATCCTCTAGTCTGAGTTAGTTGTCCTGCTTGGCCTGATGGTTTCAGAGGTAATGGATAAGGTGCTTGGGTTCAGAATCCACATTGAAGGAACATTAATTTCTTTTCCTAAGTCTGTGGCCATACTTGCTGGAAATAGTTTCCTTTTATTCTGGTCATTTTTTTTTTCTCTAGTGAGCCTTGGGGTGGGTGTTTGGCATAGTGTTTAACTTGCACCTTGTGGTGCTTGCAGTCCTTAGTGGAATGCACGTGGTTGAGTCCTGGCTGCACTCCTGACTCTGGCTTCAGGCTACTGCACAGCCTGGGGGGCAGATAACAGCTCAAGTAGTTGGTTTTCTCTATGCACATGGAAGACATGGGTTGAGTTCCTGGCTCCTGGTTTTGACCTGGAGCAGCTGTGGGTGTCTCTGTCTCTCTCTCTCTCTCTCTTTCTCTCTCTCCCTCTCTCTCTTTCTCTTTCTCTCTGCCTCTAAGTTTAAAATAAATTAAATGAACAATAGAAAGTTTAACAAACTTTAACTTTTTTCCCATGAACTAGAAATATAAATGTGTAAATCAACTAGCAGTGATCCTAGAACACAGAAAGTAATAAACAGAGGCTATTATTTGTGGACTATTACTACACTGAGTTGGATTCTTATTTTATTTCCATTGAATACTTCACTAAATCTCTAAACTGAAGAATCAGCTGACTAATTATTCCCATGGTACATTGCAACAATAACTCTCTCCCTCTTTTACCTTATTGTGACCACATTTACTGTATCTTTTCTTTGGTCATTCCTTCTGGTTTCTGCTTGTTTTTCAAGTAGCAGTTTGGGACTGGATGAGAACAAGATTTACTGATATGAACAAGAGAGAGACAGGGGCAGAGAGAAAAAAATAAAGAACAAATGCACTGACCAAAGCAGTATATTCCCTGTACAAAGTAAGTGTCTCTGTTGTAGAAGAATAGTGACAAGGTTTTGAAATAGACTTGGGTTTTTGCGAAACATACATGAAAGTAAAATTTTCTTGTTTCTTTCATCTAGTCCTTATGATGGTCAGCTTCACAGAACACATGACCTAATGTGTCAATCGAGGTCCATAGATCAAGCTGAAAATTTTCTTCACCATTTTTATTATAAAAATTTAAATCATTCTCCACACAGATAGAATGCAATAATAAACTCCAAATCTATATTATTCAAATAAAGGCTTATTTGATATTTTCCTAAACTTGATTCTTCTTTTTTTTTTTTTTAAGAAAAAGCTTTATTTATTTATTTTAAAAGAGTTACAGAGAGAGAAGGAGAGACAGAGAGTGGGAGAGAGATCTTCCATCCGCTGTCTACTCCCCAGATGGTTGCATAAATCAGGGCTAGACCAGGTCAAAAAGCCAAGAGGCAGGTGCTTCATGTGGGTCTCCCATGTGGGTGGCGGAGATCCACATACTTGGGCCATATCCCACTGCTTTTCCAGTCCATGAGGGAAGTCAGCCTCACAGGCAGAGGCTTTACCCATTAGGACACAATGCCAGCCCCTGATTCTTCTCTTAATACTTTCTGTATTCTCTCCTTTTCTTTTCATTTGTGATGAAATATTTTAAGAAAATCTTAGGATATATGACCTCTTATTCATTCACTGTGTGACTAAAAAAAACTTGGGCATTTTCTCTTGTAATCTCAATGGCATTATCATACTTAGTATACAATCAGTACAATAAAATTTAGATAGAATTCATCTAATTTTTCCTATAGGTTAACATAAGGAAGTGTAAATAAAAAATCCTTTGAAGTTTAGTAAAGGCAAATTCATATCTGGCTTGTTTGACATTCCAGGTTGGTCTTTTTTTAACACCTGCCTTATATATATGAGACAACTGCTTTAGAAATAGATTAAGGAGACACAAATAATAACAAAATCCAAAGCATTTTATTTCACTAAACTCTATACATGCATCATTATGACAGAAAATTTTAAAGTATTAAAACATAGAGAAAATAATTAATAATTGTTATTATACAATACCTATATACCAATCTATTACATTAATAAACAGGACCGTTTTTATGTTTGAACCTCAAATTAAATTTTCAATGACATCATCAAAATTTATTTTCATGTCCTATTGCTACTATAGGCAAGAGCCTACTTTCTTTCCTATTGGTCAAAAATACACATTACTATTTTAATTAAAATTTTTTCACATTAAAAAGCAAACCTACAAACTATTAGGACAAGTATTAGGAGCCAGTGCTGTGGTGTGATAGGTTATGCCTCTGTCCACAGCACCAGCATCCCATCTAAGCATCAGTTCATGCCCAGGCTGTGCCTCTTGGGATCCATCTCTCTGTTGATGCCCTGGGAAAGCAGTCAAAGATGGCCCAAGTGTTTGAGTCTACCCATGTGGGAGACCCAGAAGAAGTTCGTGGCTCCTGGCTTTGGATCAGCCCAGTGCTGGCCATTGCAGCCATTTGGAGAGTGAACCAGAGGATGGAAGCCCCTCCTTTCTCTCCCTATAACTGTAACTCTGCCCTTCAAATAAACAAACAAATCTTTAAAAGAGTCTTAACTATAAAGATAAGTTACTCAGATTCATAAGTATCCTATTTAGCAATCTGTTATTTTTTCTACTCTATGATATTTTCTATTAAAATATTTTCAATATGAAAAACTTCAAGAATTTTAATTATATTTAGTAAAAGCTTCTGAAGTTACTATACCTCTATAGAAATGGAAGAAAAAAGCTGAATGTAACAAACATTGACATTATTGATTCATTAATTTAGGCTGATCATCAAGTTCTTGACATAAACAATCAAAACAATAAATGATTTCACTTTTGAAGGGCTTGGCAATACAAGGCAAGCATTCTTTGTCAGTTTTTCAGGGCTCCTCTGAAATTTGATTTGATTTTTCTTCAGAAGGCTTCATTTTCTTTCTGTTGTAGTTACATAATTAATGACCCACTCTACAATTTCCATGCACCAAATTTCAAAGAATGATTTCAAAGCTTAGTGTTTCACTCTACATTGTTCAAAGCTAATTCAAGCTGTTTGCAAATATATTTTGTTTCTGATTAACCTCATTTAAAACTTCACACTAGGAAAAGATAACTCAGAAAAGAAAAATTGCATACACCTTTTGTATGCACAATTATGTAATATTTTGAGATTAAAACATGCACTGAAAGAAGGTGAAAGTGCTGAATTTTTACAAGCTTAACTTTCAAGCTAAATATGTGTACATGAGTCTCAGTGCCTTGGACACTGTCTGGGTAAATAATACATAGAATATAATGTTTATGAATGTATAAACACCACAAATGACATCAAATGTATGCTGTAGCAAGCATGTGGGCTACTGGTTAACACCCGCATCCCACACCAGTGTCTTAGGTTTGATTCTGAGCTTTAGCTCCTGGGTTTAGCTTCTGACTAATGCAGACCCTGAGAGGCAGTGGTAATGGCTGATTAAGTTAGTTACCTGCCGCTCACATGGAATTCCTAGTTTGTTCCCAGGCCCCAGCTTCATCCTCAGTTGGCTGTTTTGGGCATTTTGGGAAATGACCCACTGAGTGGGAAATGTCTCTACATCTTTCTGCCTCTCAAATGAATAAATAACTGTTTCCAAAGTGCTTAAGTTTGCAGATGCATTACTAAAACTTAACATCAGCTTAACAATTGCTTAAAAGTTAGACTATCAAATCTTCTCAATTTTCTATCATTGTCGACTCATGAAAATGACAAAATGTGGAGTGACTTTCAGTTTTACTATTGTTTTAATTTTTTTTCACAGACATTGTGCCCCTTCTTGCCTATACCCAGAGTAAACTATCCCTGCTATGCCATTCTTAGTATACAACATATTGAGAATACACAGTTTTCACTTAGTTTTACTATAAGGAGTTTGCAAAGGCTTAATTACGGCAGTAAACGGCTCCCTCATTTCCTTTGTCAGAAATATTGATGTTGCCTTGATTCTCTCCTGCATTGAGTCCACTTCTCACGCTGAACTTAGACTTGCAAAGCGAAAATCTGTTCAGAAATCCAGCCCATCCCTCTGCCTACAGGATAAAAATTTCTTGACTTGGTGTACAATCTCTTGACTTTTCATTTCCTCATCCCAAATACCTAGTTAACCTTCTCAAGCCAAGTACAACCCTTCCCTCTGCCTGAGTACACCAGGTTCTTTCCTATGCTTGTTCCCTTGCACATGCTGCTCCATTTTCTGAAGCTTCTGAAGATTTTGTGATGGGATTAAGGTAATTACTTTTTAAATTAATAGCCAAAGAAACTTAGTAGATCCACATTTCTCATATATTTTACAAAAATTTATTTTTCTGGATCCATAGATTTAGTACCATTTTTTAACCTCTGTTTACATTTCAGATCTTAATGATATGTCCATCACATGATGAATATAAGTTATTGTTAAAAACTATGGACTGGAGGGAGTGGTTTTGAGGCACAGTGGGTTTAAGCAGCCTCTTTCGATACCAGCATCTCCTGTCAGAGTGCTTGTTTGAATCATTGCTGTTCCACTTACAATCCAGCTTCCTTGTAATGTGCTTGAAATGGCAGTGGAAGATGATTTAAATACTTGCCCCTGCCATCTATGTGACAGACCAAGATGGATTTCCTGGCTTTGATTTCCAACTGGCACAGCCTTGTCTGTTATGGCCATTTAGGGAGTGAACAAGCAAATGGAAGATTCTCTCTCTCTGTCTCTCTCTCTGTCTCTCTCTCTGTTATGCCCATCATACAAAAAAAAGTAAATACATCTTGAGAAATATGAATTTGAGATCTGTTAAGGGAAACGTACTTATATTTGTTTTGAAATATTTCAAGAACTGATTTAAACATAAGTATCAGTAATTATTTAAAATAATTCTAGAAATGTTTTAAATATATAAAGCTATTTAAAAAATGTCACACTTTTTTTACAGCAAGTAACTAGATTACTTTCAAATTTCTGTATCTTAACAATGTTGCTTATACATTTATACTGGCTATTTCAGCATTGTTGAAAACAAATATATTTGTATAAAACAATGTCTGAAAAAAAGTAAAAATAAATCTTATCTTTTTAGAGTGCCATGCTGAAAAATTTAGGGATGAAATGAGATAATTTATAGGATTTGCTTCAAAATATTATGCTAGAGTGTGATTAGATAGGAGTGCAAAAGAAAAAAGGTTGATTGTTTTTATAACTATGGCAGCTGTGTGAGATCTATAGAGATGCATTTTACAGTAATTTCTACTTTTGTGTATGGTTTAAATTTTTCATAGTGCAAGGCTTTTTTTTCCAGACCATGAAATATATGTTTGTATGTGTTTATTAGTCAAGAAGTTCATGAGCAATGTGGATTATGAAAAATATTACGTAAGGATCTCAGAAAAATTGTAGCAAAATAAATCCATGTTATCATACATCCAAGCAGGAAGTGATTTTTAAGAACAAATGTTACTATTAAGTTTCATGGTACAACTCTTTGAGGACAGAGGTCCTGTGTGGGAAGTTAGTGCACAGCAATTCTTGTTGTTTGTTTAACAATTACCACTCTTATGCATGACATCAGAAATAGCCCAAGGCTCTTGACATGAGCTGCCTTGGCTATGGAAGCCTTTCAAATCGATTGGCTCAACAAGACCAAAAGCTAAGTGGAAATTCTCTCTTTCCTTCAGAAAAGTGCATCCTTCTTTGGTGGCCATTTCTTTCTACCGGGGTCTCATCCACAGGAGTCCTTTATGTAGGACCTTTTTTTTTTTTTTTTCCAGAGTGTCTTGGATTTCTCTGCCTGAAATACTCTTCATGATTTTCTAGCCAGACTGGAATGTCTTTAGGACTGATTCTGATGTCAGAATGCTATTTAAAGTGATTGTCATTCTATAAGTCTGCTGTATGGACTGCTTCTTGTGTTGGAGCCTTCACTCTTTTTAATTTTATTACTGCTTCTATACACTTAGTCCTATTTGTATCAACACTTGATCCTATCTGTATGGTCATTTTGGTACTTAATCCTATCTATTTGGTCTTTATAATACTTAAGCTGCTATTTTTATCAGCCAGCTTAATGGATTTTGGGGTCCTGTGACAATTTTTTTAGCTGTACCCTTAGAAGTGAGTCTGTAATAAAGTATGTAGGACTATACTGCTTTGCAGTTATGCACTTCATGCATTTCACAATTATAGCTTTAGGATCCAGGTAATTCTTCCCACTGTGCCTGCCCTCCCACCTACAATTCCACCCCCCTTCCTCTTCCCTCTTTTACTCTCATCCATGTTCTTTACTAAGATCTGTCTTCAATTGACTTTATATATATATATATATATACACTCTATGTTTAGTATAGAATTCAATGATTTGTACAACAGAAAACGATAAGCAAAATGTTATAAAGGCAAAGAAAGGAGATGATAACAAAAAATATGGACTAAAAAGTGAGAAGAGCCATTCAATATCATTCCTTCTCATAGTGTCAATTTCATTTCCACATGTTCTCTTTTAGGTGCTCTATTAGTTATCACAGTTCGGGGAGAACATATAGAATTTATCCCATTGAGACTGGTCTATTTCACTAAGTATGATGCTTTCCAGTTTTTTTCCATTTTGTTGCAAATGGCCGGTCTTCATTTTTTTTAAACTGTGTATAGTATTCCATGGTGTACTTTTCCCATAATTTCTTTATCCAGGCTTCAGCTGAAGGAGTTTTGGATTGAATCCATGCCTTTGCTATTGTGAATAGAGTTGTGAAAAACATGGAGGTATAGATAGGTTTTTCATATTCTGATTTCATGCACTTTTGGGTAGACTCCCCAGGAGTGGGATGGCTGGGTCATATAGTCGGTCTATATTCATAACTCTGAGGTATCTCCACACTGTCTTCCATAGTGGCTTTACCAATTTGCATTCCCACCAACAGTGGATTAGGGTACCTTTTTTTCCCCACATTCTTGCCAGAATTTGTTGTTTGTTGATTTCTGTATGAAAGCCATTCTAACTGGGCTGAGGTGAAACTTCAGTGTGGTTTTAATTTGCATTTCCCTGATGGCTAGTGATCCAGAGCATTTTTTCATGTGTCTTGGCCATTTGGATCTTCTGTTTTGAGAAATGACTGTTTAATTCCTTTGCTCATTTCTTAACTAGATCATTTGTTTTGTTTTTGTTGAGTTTCCTGATCTCTTTATATATTCTGGTTATTAATCCTTTATCAGTTGTATAGTTTGCAAATGTTTTTTCCCATTCTCTTGCTTGTCTCTTCACTTTGCCGATTGTTTCTTTTGCAGTGGAGAAGCTTCTCAATTTGGTGTAATCCAATTTGTCAATTTTGGTTTTGATTGCCAGTGCTTCTAGGGTCTTTTTCAGGAACTCCTTGCCTATGCCAATGTCTTATACAGTTTCCCCAATGTTCTCTAATAATATGATGGTGTTGGGTTGTAGATTCGGGTCTTTAGTCCATTTTGAGTGGATTTTGGTGAAAGATGTCAGGTAAAGGTCTTGTTTCATGCTTCTGCATGTGGTGATTCAGTTTTCCAAGTACCATTTGTTGAAAAGACTGTCCTTGCTCCAGGGGTTGATTTTAGCTCCTTTTTGAATAATAGTTGGTTGTAGATATTTCTATTCATTTCAGGTGTTTCTATTTTGTTCCTTTGGTCTATCCATCTGTTTTTGTGCCAGGCTGTTTTGATTACAACTGCCCTGTAGTATGTCTTGAAATTTGGCACTGTGTTGCCCCTGGCTTTGTTTTCACTGTATAAGATCACTTTACCTATTTGGGGTCTCCTGTGTTTCCATGTGAATTTCACCATCATTTTTTTCTCGAAGAATGTCTTTGGTGTTTTCATTGGTATCACTTTGAATCTATAAATTGCTTTCAGTAGTATGAACATTTTAATGATATTGATCCTTCCAATCCATAACATGGACAATTTTTCCATTTTGTTGTATCTCCTAGTTCTGTTTTTAATGTATTATAATTCTCATCGTAGATATTTTTTACATTCCTGGTTAAATTTATTCCAATGCATTTGATATTTTTGGTATCTAATTTGAATGTGGTTGAACTTAGAAGCTCTTTCTCAGCTGTGGCATTGTCTGTATATACGAAGACTGTTGATTTTTGTGGATTGATTTTATATCCTGCTACACTTCCAAACTGTTCTGAGTTTCAACATTCCCTTGGTGGAGCTTTGCCTCCCCTATGTATAGGATTATATAATCTACAAATAGGGATAGTTTGACTCCATCCTTCTGATTTTGTCACTTTGATTTCTTTTTCTTGTTTTATGGCTCTGGATAAAATTTCCAGGAATATTTTAAAAAGTAGTGGTGAGAGTGTGCACCCTTGTCTGGTTTGAGATCTCAGTGAAATTGCTACCAACACTTCCCCATTCAATAAGACACAAACTATGGGTTTGCCATATATTGCTTTGTTTTGAGAAATGTTTCTTTTATTTTCAATTTCTTGAAGTTTTCATTATGAAAGATTGTTGCAGTTTGTCAAATGCTTTCTCTGTGTCTAGTGACAAAATCATACAATTTTTATTCTTCAGTTTGTTAATGTGATGTATCACATTGATTGATTTGTGAATGTTGAACTATTTCTGCCTACCAGGAATAAATCCCATTTGGTCAAGGTGGATGATCTTTTCAGATGTGCTGTTGGATAATAAAATAATTAAAATCAGAGAAGAAATCAACAGGATTGAATCAAAAAAAAATTACAAAAAATCAGCCAAACGAGGAGCTGGTTTTTTGAAAAAATAAACAAAATTGACACCCCATTGGCCCAACTAACTAAAAAAAGAAGAGAAAAGACCCAAATTAATAAAATCAGAGATGGAAAAGGAAATGTAACAACAGACACCACAGAAATAAAAAGAATCATCAGAAATTACTACAAGGACTTGTATGCCAGTAAACAGGGAAACCTATCAGAAATGGATAGATTCCTGGACACATGCAACCTACCTAAATTGAACCAGGAAGACATCGAAAACCTAAACAGACCCATAACTGAGACAGAAATTGGAACAGTAATAAAGGCCCTCCCAACAAAGAAAAGCCCAGGACCAGATGGATTCACTGCTGAATTCTACCAGACATTTAAAGAAGAACTAACTCCAATTCTTCTCACACTATTCAGAACAATCAAAGAAGAGGGAATCCTTCCAAATTCTTTCTATGAAGCCAGCATCACCTTAATTCCTAAGCCGGAAAAAGATGCAGCACTGAAAGAGAATTACAGACCAATATCCCTGATGAACATAGATGCAAAAATCCTCAATAAAATTCTCGCCAATAGAATGCAACAACACATCAGAAAGATCATCCACCCAGACCAAGTGGGATTTATCCCTGGTATGCAGGGATGGTTTAATGTGCGCAAGACAATCAATGTGATACACCACATTAACAGACTGCAGAAGAAAAACCATATGATTATCTCAATAGATGCCGAGAAAGCATTTGATAAAATACAACACCCGTTCATGATGAAAACTCTAAGCAAACTGGGTTTGGAAGGAACATTCCTCAATACAATCAAAGCAATCTATGAAAAACCCACAGCCAACATCCTATTGAATGGGGAAAAGTTGGAAGCATTTCCACTGAGATCTGGGACCAGACAGGGATGTCCACTCTCACCACTGCTATTCAATATAGTTCTGGAGGTTCTAGCCAGAGCTATTAGGCAAAAAAAAAAAAAAAAAGAAATTAAAGGGATACAAATTGGGAAGGAAGAACTCAACCTATCCCTCTTTGCAGATGGCATGATTCTTTATTTAGGGGACCCAAAGAACTCTACTAAGAGACTATTGGAACTCATAGAAGAGTTTGGCAAAGTAGCAGGGTATAAAATCAATGCACAAAAATCAACAGCCTTTGTATACACAGACAATGCCACGGCTGAGGAAGAACTTCTAAGATCAATCCCATTCATAATAGCTACAAAAACAATCAAATACCTTGGAATAAACTTAACCAAGGACGTTAAAGATCTCTACGATGAAAATTACAAAACCTTAAAGAAAGAAATAGAAGAGGATACCAAGAAATGGAAAAATCTTCCATTCTCATGGATTGGAAGAATCAATATCATCAAAATGTCTATTTTCCCAAAAGCAATTTATAGAATCAATGCAATACCAATCAAGATACCGAAGACCTTCTTCTCAGATCTGGAAAAAATGGTGCTGAAATTTATATGGAGGCACAAGAGACCTTGAATAGCTAAAGCAATCTTGTACAACAAAAACAAAGCCGGAGGCATCACAATACCAGATTTCAGGACATACTACAGGGCAGTTGTAATCAAAACAGCATGGTACTGGTACAGAAACAGATGGAGAGAGTAGTGGAACAGAATTGAAACACCAGAAATCAATCCAAACATCTACAGCCAACTTATATTTGATCAAGGATCTAAAACTAATTCCTGGAGCAAGGACAGTCTATTCAATAAATGGTGCTGGGAAAATTGGATTTCCACGTGCAGAATCATGAAGCAAGACCCCTACCTTACACCTTACACAAAAATCCACTCAACATGGATTAAAGACCTAAATCTACGACCTGACACCATCAAGTTACTAGAGACCATTGGAGAAACCCTTCAAGATATTGGCACAGGCAAAGAATTTCTGGGAAAGACCCGGGAGGCACAGGCAGTCAAAGCCAAAATCAACTATTGGGATTGCATCAAATTGAGAAGTTTCTGTACTGCAAAAGAAACAGTCAGGAGAGTGAAGAGACAACCGACAGAATGGGAAAAAATATTTGCAAACTATGCAACAGATAAAGGGTTAATAACCAGAATCTACAAAGAGATCAAGAAACTCCACAAAAACAAAACCAGCAACCCACTTAAGAGATGGGCCAAGGACCTCAATAGACATTTTTCAAAAGAGGAAATCCAAATGGCCAACAGGCACATGAAAAAATGTTCAAGGTCATTAGCAATCAGGGAAATGCAAATCAAAACCACAATGAGGTTTCACCTCACCCCTGTCAGAATGGCTCACATACAGAAATCTACCAACAACAGATGCTGGCGAGGATGTGGGGAAAAAGGGATACTAACCCACTGTTGGTGGGAATGCAAACTGGTCAAGCCACTATGGAAGTCAGTCTGGAGATTCCTCAGAAACCTGAAGATAACCCTACCATTTGACCCAGCCATCCCACACCTTGGAATTTACCCAAAGGAAATGAAATTGGCAAACAAAAATGCGGTCTGCACCCTAATGTTTATTGCAGCTCAATTCACAATAGCTAAGACCTGGAACCAACCTAAATGCCCATCAACGGTAGACTGGATAAAGAAATTATGGGATATGTACTCTTTAGAATACTATACCGCAGTAAGAAACAACGAAATCCAGTCATTTGCAACCAAATGGAGGAATCTGGAACACATCATGCTGAGTGAAATAAGCCAGTCCCAAAGGGACAAATACCATATGTTCGCCCTGATCAGTGACAACTGACTGAACACCAAAAAGGAAACCTCCTGAAGTGAAATGGACACTATGGGAAACGGTGACTTGATCAGCATAGCCCTGACTGTTAATGAACAACTTAATACATTATCCCTCTTAGTAGTTTTTTTTGTCTGTTCTACTTAATATGACTGGTTTAATTCTGTAATTAATACACAGTTATTCTTAAGTGTTGAAATTTAACTGAAATGTGATCCCTGTTAAACATAAGAGTAGGAATAAGAGAGGGAAGAGATGTACAATTTGGGACATGCTCAAGCTGACTTGCCCCAAATGGTAGAGTTAGAAACATACCAGGGGACTCCAATTTAATCCCATCAAGGTGGCATGTACCAATGCCATCTCACCAGTCCAAGTGATCAATTTCAGTTCACAATTGATCATAATGAAAGGACTAAGAGTCAAAGGGAGCACATAAACAAGTCTAGTACCTGCTCATAGTAACCGATAGAATAAATAAAGGGGAGAGTGATCCAACATGGGAAGCGAGATACTCAGCAGACTCATAGAATGGCGGATGTCCTAAACAGCACTCTGGCCACAGAATCAGCCCTAAAGGCATTCCGATCTGGCTGAAAAGCCCATGAGAGTATTTCAGGCATGGAAAGCCAAGATACTCTGGCAAAAAAACAAAAACAAAAACAAAAACAAAACAAAACAAAACAAAAAAAAGCCCTAAATGAAAGATCTCTGTGAGTGAGATCCCAGTGGAAAGAACAGGTCTTCAAAGAAGGAGGTACCTTTCTCTGAAGGGAGGAGAGAACCTCCACTTTGACTATGACCTTGTCTAAATAATATCAGAGTAAGCAAACTCTAAAGGCTTCCATAGCCTTGGAAACTCATGACTGGTGCATAGGGAGATTACTGATGCCATAAACAGGAGTGTCAATTTGTAAAGTGAACAACAGGAGTCACTGTGCACTTACTCCTCATGTAGGATCTCTGTCCTTAATGTGCTGTACATTGAGACTTAATGCTTTAATGAGTACTCAAACAATATATTTCGCTTTGTGTTTCTATGGGGGTGCAAACTGTTGAAATCTTTACTTAATGTATACTAAACTGATCTTCTGTAAAAAATAAAAAAGAAGAAATTATTAATTCCCAACTTGACTCTCTCTGGGATTAAACATGACAATAGGTCTGATCTGATTTCATCATCATTTAAAAAATCATCTATTATTTTTCACTTTATGTTTGTGTGGGAGCTAACTGTTGAAATCTTTACTTAATGTATGCTAAACTGACCTTCTGTATATAAAGATAATCGAAAATGAATCCTCATGTGAATGGAAGGGGAGAGGGAGTGGGAAAGGGGAGGGATGCGGGTGGGAGAGATGTTATGGGGGGGAAGCCATTGTAATCCATAAGCCGTACTTTGGAAATTTATATTCATTAAATAAAAGTTAAAAAAATAAAATAAAATAAAATAAAATGTATCCTAAGTAAGTTATACCACATTTCAATTTTCAGCCAATTGATTGTTTACTTACTCTTTAAATTGAGAGAATACGGGAGCTGGTACTGTGGCACAGTGGGCTCAAACTCTATCTGTGGTGCTGGCATCCCATATGGGTAGCAGTTTGAATCCTGGCTGCTCCTTTTCTGGTCTAGATCTCTGCTGTGGCCTGGGAAAGCAGTGGAAGGTGGTGCAAGTACATAGGCCCCTGGATCCATGTGGGAGATCCAGAAGAAGCTCCTGGCTCCTGGCTTCAGAGCAGCCCATCTTCAGCTGTTGTGGCATTGGAGAATGAACTGGAAGATAGAATACATTTTTCTCTGCCCCTCCTTCTTTCTGTCTGTAACTAAACCTCTCAAATAAATAAAATAAAATAAAATAATTTTTTAAGATAATACGTTTTCTAATTATCTTACACACACACACACACATACAAGTTAATTATGGATGAAGAGCTCTTCTTACAATTTGTTAGGAATTATTTCTTTTTTCCTCATCAATTAGTAGAAATCACATGGAAATATTCTTTTAGTAAATTGTTAAGATTTGCATGCACATATTGATATCCAGTAATAAATCCCTAAAAGTATTTGGAAATGAAGGTAAGGAAAGATCCTGCTGTCATAGTTCAAAACTTCTTTAACTTAACATAAAGCATGCAGTATAATTACATACTTTAAGTTGGAGAAAGGTAAGAGTATTCACCAATTTTTAAGAACACGTGCCAAGATAGACATTATAACATAATACTTACATAATATTATCACATTATTATTATTATTAATTATTATTACATTATGTAATAATATTACATAATACTTCTTGTCTTCTGTTTGATATTAAGTAATTTACATATTATACATTCATGTAAGTATATACTTAAGAATGAAAATAAACATGCACACCCTATATTCCACACTGAATTCAGTGATGATGTTTATATTACCATTTAACCTTATTATGGCTTTCATGGTTGGTAACAGATGTAACAGGAAACAACAGATGTTAATAGGAAAAATGGAATTTTCTGATGAGATGGTTTGGTCTTAGAAGTGTTTTAGAAAACAAGTAAAGTGCAAAGTTTCACTAGGTCCTTCAAATAAAAATGATGTAAACCCACTGATGACAGTTTAATGGGTTTAGGCAGGAGGATGGGGCTATATAATATCGAGATAGATGGTGTTAAGTCCCATAGATAGATTCAGTTACTGACTCTACAGATCAATAATGGCAATCATGAGGATGATTTACTGTTAGGGAAACATATTTTGGTGGTATCTAGGGCTTGTCTGACAATGCATATTCAAAAGATAGATTGAATGCCCTAGAATGTTAACCCTGTCACTGATGATTTTAGTATTTTTCTGAGATGCACTAAAAAAGACTATTTTTTTCTCTTAAAATTATTAGACTGAATGAAAATATTTAGGCATATCAGTTCTAGCTGGAGAATTTAGTATGTTTCAAAAATATGATACTAAAATAAATTGCATCTTTCAGAATGTCTAATATTAATTTTTATTTTTTGGAATGAAAGATCACTATACATTAGAAAATAAAGTAGCTTCACTGCTACTTAGTATATTACAAACAGAGAAAGTGACATTGAAGAATATTCATTAGACTAAAATTGCAAAATGATATATTGCATTGTATTCAGGGAAGGCATCAGGATTGTGAGAAGTTGGACATCGTTGTATCTGTTAAGAAAACAGTTGTTGACATCTTTGCTATAAGAAAAATTGCACTTATTTCTATGGAGATTGGCAAAAATGCAATTAATCAAAGGTCAATTTCCCAGTAGCTGAAAGTCATGGATACTTCCTTGCAAGCAAGAAAGGAATATTCAGAATTTGATTCCCTCAAGTAATACATTTTTAAAGTAATTCTTATTTTCTGTCTCTATTATATACTATTATAATAATGAAACATAAATTATGTTTCCTGTATCTATTACTCTACTGACAGAGTGATACAAACATGTGACTGAACATGCCTACCAGGAAGATGTGTGATTTTTACTGGAATATCCTGGCATAGGTAGATCTCTTAATCTAAGACCTGGAACTTATAACTACCAGTAACTTATTTCCATTTCTTTGTGCTTTTGCTTCCTGAAATGTGAAATAGGGAGTGAGCTCCCTATGTGACAGGTTTCCCATAATGAGCATGTGAGCCAATAAGACAAAGAGGAAAATAATGTCAGCCTCCAATGTTATCTCAGAGATGAGAATAAACTTTAAAGTAGAATATAAAACATTTATGTCATTGCTTTGATTTTTTCCTTTTTAAATTTTTTATTAATATAAATATAAAATATTTATTATGTTTCATTGAAATAAATTTATTTTTCATAATGAAATAAGTACTCACTAACTTATTATAATATATTCATAATCAGTTTTTTGCTTTTATAGATATATCAACAATTTTACTTTTTCTTGAGGAGAACCTTGATGTCTTGCCATTTACCATTATCTATTACCTTCTCATAATTTTCCATGCAACCCACTCCAACACCAGGTCATTGTAAGTATCCATGTTTAGAATGAATGTATTCCTCATTTACCAAAATAACTTTCATTGATCATATGTACTTCTTTTTCAGCTGCAAATCATTTTAATGGATTATGTGTCTCATTGACAAGAGTTAATGCCATAGTACATCACTGTAATCATTCCCTTGTTTACCTCATCTCTTGGTTTTAAACACTCATTAAATTCACCTTTCTGACTACTGAATGCCTATACTGTAGGTAGCTGAATGTAACTATAAAATAGTTGACAAGCATGTGTCCTCAGTCTCCCCATCGTCTACCTATCTTTTTTGTTCATTTTCTTTTTTAATATGACTTCCAATTTATTTATATTAAGATATTATGTTACTTAGTGTATCTAATATTTACTAGAATTATGGAGTACTTGAAAAGCTCATGGAAAATCGATGAATTCATTTTGGTACAAAAATATTTTCATAAAGGTTTTGCCATAACACATTTCCATGAACTTTTTGATGGCCTTTCACATGTATTTACTTAAAAAAATTTTACCCCAAATGATCTGATTTTTTTTTACCTTTTTCCAAATATTTTAAAGTTTCCTTATCTGTCATCACAGGGCTGAACTTTTTTGTTTTGTTTTAATTGTATTGTTTTTCAATGATACCTCTTGAATGACAAATTTGGCAAATACTGACATAAATTTATGGAAAGAATGCATGACATTTAAAAAATTTATTTTATCATCATTAGATTCTCCAACCAATTTGGAGTTCCTGGAGTTATTTTAGTTTGTTTTGACAATGCAAAGGCCCCATCTATTTTCTTATATATGGTAATGTATGTGTGTGCATGTGTGTGTGTACGGCCACTGAGAGGTTGACTCAGCTTTCTTTCTCATTCCTTCACCTCATTCCAGGTAGGCGTATATAGTGCTACTAAGAAGTATAGCAGACAAATTATCATGGGCTCTGGTCAAGTGCACTACTTTCCTCTACCTTCTGACTTCCAAGTAATGTCCTTTTCCAAGTATGCTTCTGGATTCTAAGTAACATTCTTTTCCAATGTTTTTGAGGGACACAAAACAATTATTCAGAGAATGTGAAGGTGAAATGTCAGTTTAATGAATCACAGTTATTACCTTTTCAAATAAGGCACTTTTCAATTATATTTTTAGTTTTAATTGTCAGTATATCTAATAATTGCTACAATCTCAATAAATGGCCAAATATCACTAAATTATTTCCTTACATAAAAATTAATTGTTTTCTCTATTTATAGAGTTCTTGGTTGTTAACAGCAAGGAGACAATTCAGCTTTCAAATATTGTTTTATGGATAAGATAATGAAGCTTTTAACAATTAGGAAATTTATCTGAGATTATATATATGAAATATGGAATAATTTCCTAAAATTTATATTTTCAGAAGGTTAATAGAAAACATTTCTTTTTTTTAAACTTTTATTTAATAAATATAAATTTCCAAAGTACATCTTTTGGATTACACTGGCTTTTTCCACCCCCATAACTTCCCTCCCACCACACCCCTCCCCATCTCCTGCTCCCTCACATAGAGGATCAATTTAGTATATATTAAGTAAAGATTTCAACAGTTTGCACCCAGACAGAAACACAAAGTGTAAAGTACTGTTTGTGTACTAGTTATACCGTTAATTCTCATAGTACAACACATTAAGGACAGAGATCCTACCTGAGGAGTAAGTGAACAGTGAGTGACTCCTGTTGTTGAATTAACAATTGACACTCTTGTTTATGGAGTCAGTAATCATCCTAGGCTCTTGTCATGAGTTGCCAAGGCTATGGAAGCCTTTAGAGTTTGCTTACTCTGATATTATTTAGACAAGGTCATAGTCAAAGTGGAAGTTCTCTTCTCCCTTCAGAGAAATGTACCTCCTTCTTTGATGACCCATTCTTTCCACTGGGATCTCACTCACAGAAATCTTTCATTTAGGTGTTTTTTTTTTTTTTTTTTTTTTTTTTTTTTTTTTTTTTTTTGCCAGAGTGTTTTGGCTTTCCATGCCTAAAATACTCTCATTGGCTCTTCAGCAGGTCCGAATGCCTTAAGGGCTGATTCTGAGGCCAGAGCGCTGTTTAGGACATCCGCCATTCTATGAGTCCTCTGTGTATCCCGCTTCCATGTTGGATCGCTCTCTCCTTTTTAATTCTATCAGTTAGTATTAGAAGACACTAGTCTTGTTTGTGTGATCCCTTTGAGTCTTATCCTATCATTATGATCAATTGTGAACAGAAATTAATTGATCACTGGGACTAGTGAGATGGCATTGCTACATGCCACCTTGATGGGATTGAATTGGAATCCCCTGACACATTTCTAACTCTACCGTTTGGGGCAAGTCAGCTTGAGCATATCCCAAATTGCACATCTTTCCCCTTTCTTATTCCCACTCTTATATTTAACAGGGATCACTTTTCAGTTCAATTTATACACCTAAGAATAATTTTGTGTTAATTAAAGAGTTCAACCCAATGGTATTGAGTAGAACAAAAAAAAAAAATACTAAAAGGGGTAAAGTATTAAATTGTTCATCAACAGCCATGACAAGGGCTGATCAAGTCACTGTTTCTCATAGTGTCCATTTCAGTTCAACAGGAAAACATTTCACAAATGGGGAAATTATTCCTTCTTATCAATTTGAGAAACAAAAAATTATTTTAAAAATATCTCATTCAGGCAGTCTTGATCTCACATTTTAACTCTACTGTCTTCATCCAATATTACCAAAGAATTAGGTAATTACACTAGAGAGTCTATTGATATAAGCAGATATTTCAATATGGAAAACCAGTTTGTCTTGTAAATCAGAATATTGTAGTTAGAATAGCCTGAGGGGGAAAATATTCTTTTATGTTAAGTCACTAATTAAAAAATTAAAGGCCTACAATTTTGATTTCTTACAAATAGCTTGTTATTCACAACAGTATATACACCACTGCATTTCACACAAATTCAATACAGAATTTCATATGTTTTCTCCCTGTAAGTGATTTGGTAATTTCCTTCCTTAAATATACTTAATAAATTGGTTAAGATCCATTTTACCATACTGTGTGTTTTACTAGAATATCCCATCACTTGAAAATTGAAAGTAGATGAATTGCACTTTTTGGATTTCTTCATCTAATTATGTACATGATAGTGTAACAGATCAGCTCACTGTTTCTGCTTGCTGTCTGGCCACAGCTGAGATGATCTTGGTCATTATGGACTTATGTGGTCATTATGGACTTATCAAAAAGATCATTTATAAAGCATTCATTTATGAAATGGAAACCAAGATAAATGGAAGTGAGGTTTGTGAGATACTGAAAAATACATGAATAATTTCAAGTAAAGTTTTTATTCAATTAATATCTATTTGATTCTTTATAAACTTAGATGTTTCAAATTTATGAAGATCCTCTGTGGTTCTTGGGAAAATCTTTACAGATCCATCCAATTTGTTTCTTCTTACAATAGAGGGGAGCAGAGTCAATGCAATTTTAGCTCAGACAAGTTTGTGGTATGTAAACAAGTTTGTGTCATGTAAACAATGTGTACTGAAAAAAAATGGCTACATTGTAATACACAAATAAAATAACTTAAAAAAAACCCTCTTGACCTTAAGCATAGTTATCATTTAGTGAATGCTAATTACATTATGCTAATAACTCATTATGCCCTCAACACATTTGTGCTAGGAAATTGATACTTAGAGAAGTTTAATATTGTGACATGGTTGAAGTCTGTGAGCAGGAAGTCTGAATGCATAACTCATTTTAAATTGCTTTTCTTTTTTGATTTAGACTGAAACTATAATAGAGGCTAAATAATTAATATTGCAAGGCTCAATAAGCATTTTCATAATTGTCCTAATGTCTGTTTTCCTCAGTCTTTTGTCTGAGTTTCACACAGGCAGAGGACAATTCCAGAAGCAAAATGATGCATAATGTCGATTGTTCAGAGAGCTGCTGAACGCATACTTTCATTCTTAATTGATATCAAAAATAAATATTTATATTAACAGTGTATTGCCATTAGTAGCATTCTTGAACAATGTCTTGACTAAAAATATTTTTTTAAATTAAGCAAGCATAAAATATTGACAATTGAATTAACAGAAGCATGAAGGAAAACATTTTCCTTAGTGTTTTGCAAGCTTAAAAGTCCATTCTCGCCTAGAAAATATAAGAAAATACATTCAAAAATATTACACATTTAGTAATCTCCACAGATCAATTAATCTAATTACTTTAAGAAAATGAATTGCTGATTACTCTAGGGATCACATCAGACATAGCTTGTTCAACACAAATTTATGAGTTAAATCTCCCCTGAAATTATGAAACCCTGAAAAGTAAGCCAAGGTCATGGTCTTGAATCTAACCAAGTGGGCCAATAGTGTCTCATATTAACTAACTTGAATTATTCAGATATAATCAACAGTGTCTAAAATTTCCAAATTTCTTACAACTGCATATGGTATTATGTTTAAATGTCCAGTCCTCCTCTGGAAGTGCACTACATATTTGTTCTCTGTGGCCCTAGCATTCTTGACATTTGAATAGTATTCCTGTTAAGACAATTTACTCGCTAAAACAAGTTATGATAACCCTAATGTTTGGGGAGAGCCAAATAATCCTCTCACGGGGAGGGTCAGTAAATAAATGGGGAGAACATTTCCTTCTACCACAAGAACACTGGCAAAGACATTCTATTTGAACATACAGAAGCAAATGGTTAACCTAAACAGAATGGAGATACCAAAGAGAAGAAAACCCAAGAAAAGATCACTGGGCTCTGTACAGTTGGAGACATTCTAGTAGAAGTGGATCTAGCACAAAAAATTTCAGAGGAAACGCTGATAATAGAGAAAGAAAACCAAAAAATGTCTCTTCCATGGACAAAAACAGATAAGGAAAGAAAAAGTGTGGTGAAGTTTTATGGAACGCAGCAAAGGGGCAAAACAAGATAATAATAATCATAGGTATGGAAATATTAGATTCATCAGTATTTGACCACAGTGCATTTGAAATGGCAGCAATATGTTCATTGTTTGGTATTATTTTTTCTCCAATCACAACACATTATCATGAACATAGTGAAGAGATGTAGGAAAAGGGAGAGTTGTGGTTGAATGAGAAGGCCATGCCAAGATGGCCACTGGCAAGCGAACGTCAGTTACTTAGGAATGGCTTTGGAACCCACCTAACAAAGGAGCCTGCCTGGCAAAAGGCAGTGATTGGTTAGGGCATAAACCACCCCTTGACCAGATTGGTTGCCTCGGCTATATAAGCTGCTATACCAACTGAAATAAACGATTCTGCGAGCTGCTCGCCTGTAGCCCGCTTTCACCCGACTCCCAGTGTCTGTGTAGTGACTCCACACCTCTTGTCCCCACCGTACTCCTCCTCTCAGAATGAATCCACAGCTACAGAGAGTGATCTCATAGAAGAGGGCGGTTGAGTGCAAGTTAGACAGCGGAATGAAACCTGGAAAATGATTGTGGTGGTAGTTCAATTTGTTGCATATTTGGTTTAGTCTTTAGAGAAAATTAAGTGAGATCTTAGAGTGTGGAACATTACAGGTGACAATCAAATTTAACGAGTATAAAGAGTTTTGGTTGCTGATATAAAAATAAGGTCCTTGTATTGATCAGACAACCCACATGAAATTTGGTATTAACCAGAATGAATACAACAGTTGGTTAATCAATAAGTAGAACCAAAGCATTGACAACTAGCAGTGTTGTGTTATATTTGTGCAGATATGAGTGTTTATGAGTAATGATGCTATTATTTCATCTCATGGAATATTTATATGTTAAACATGTGGAGATGTGTTGGCAATTGGAACTTGCTTATGTGTTTCATTTGTGGAGAAAAGCTTAAGGAACAATTCAGCATGCTATAAATATTTGTAGTTGTAATTCTCCATCTTAAAGTAAGTAAGTAGTGTGAACTTTTCCATTTCTTTAAGTGATGTGCCCTAAAATTTTTCACAACCCTTTAATGGCATTTACATCACAAAGATAGAATGAGAATATGTAAATTAGTCTGAGGATTACTTTTCTAAGTAACCACACGCACTTCCATTTTGGAGTGAGGCTCTAAAAGTAAAACTTAAGCTTACTATATTCGGTTATGTCCTAGGTGACCTTGTTGTAATGCATTGTTATAATTACACTGAATAATCAATGGAAAAACAGGAAACTTCAAAGGCTAATGAAAATACACGATAGTATACAAGATAAAAGATGGCTAGCTTTTCAATGTTTTTCTCTGCATTTTACAAAACTAATTTCCACGTTTCACTGGCACAAATACTAACTGGGATATTCTTGTGACTATTAGGCTAGTTCCTTTAATAGCTACATGAGGATACTTCAAAGTCAGGGAAAATGCATACTATGCATGGATTTCAAAGACTTCTGCACCAAAATAACTGATCTTTTAATTCTATTTGAAAGTCTCTTCAATGCTCAAGAAAGTGTGGCTTTCAGTTTTCGCTCACCACCTGTCACTACTGATTTCTAAGAAACAACTTTTATGTGATACAGGTTGTTTTTATGCTTCATGAAGACGTAAATCCTGGACAAAATAATATTTGATGGGCTTTTGTGGGACAATTAATTGTGCCTGTTCACATTCTTAACCTATTAGATTAATATAATAAAAAAATTAAGTATTACCACTTTTGTTTTGCTACTAAAAGTCCTCATGTATGAACTGTAGTACTCTTGATTTTTAATTTTATTTTATTTGTGAGACAAAGATAAAGAACCAGAGAGACAGACAGAAAGAGTTTGCCTCTGCTAGTTCACTCCTCAAACGACTGAAATGATCAGAGACAAGCTAGGCCAGAGAGAGGAGCCAGGATGGTAGGGCCTGAAAATATTATGTGCATGTTTTTCAGAATCATTTGGCACTTTTTCGAATATTACTGAAAGATTTTTACTAAATCAATGAATATCTACAGGAGATTTTAAGAGCCACGTTATAAAATAACATGGAAAAATATATAGACATGTGGATGTTCTATAAATAGAATAATACATGCTGAGGAAGCTCTAATGTAATGTAACTTCTTTCCCATACTAGAGTAAAAATTGTACAAAACTAATGTTTAAAATGGATATCTTGTATATTTTAGGGATCTTATATCACAGTTCACAATATCGATAATATATAGATAAATATTGATGTTCAGTATAAGCTGAACTTGAAATGAGCTTTACAGTCTTGTTTTATTGATTTTCTGTTGAATTTTTATTTCCTGGTTCAGTGATATTCAGTGTATTTCCTTCTGCCTGAAGCAGTTATGTTAAAGTTGTATTGAAACACTTTCTAGCAGATATCACATCAGCATTCAGTTTGTGATTCATTTTTGGCAAAATGTTTGATTTCTCACAAGTGCCTTGTTTGCTGCTGTGACAATCAAAACATTGTTCTAATGATTCCTAAAAAGTAGTTTTCTTTAAGAATCAGCCATATTAATTGCTTCATATGACTATAAATCATTAAATAACATCTTACAGATTTACTAAGTTAATGAGTGAGGAGATATTTAGTGAAGTAATAACACTGTAAAGAACCACATCCCATCATAACTGCTATGTTGTATAACACTCCTATAGTCACTTAAAATCATAAAAGCTACATAATTTCCGTATTGTCAAATGCAGACATTAAAAGATACACAACATCATAAATCACTAATGAAATGTAAATTAAAGCCACAATGAAACATGTCATAACTATTAATATGCCTCATATTATAAAGGATGACCATATTAGAGGATAAGGAAGAACTAAAACTCTCATATATTGATGATGTGAATAGGAAATTATATGATCATTTTGGAAGAAGACATAGATGACTTTTTGTTTTGTTTTATTAAACCTATGAAAACCAAATGGTAAAGCTACTCTACTTCTAGGCATTTGAAATGAGCAATTTGAAATATTTATTCACATTAAATTTAAAAAACATAATAAATCATCAAATTTTGCTTATATTTTATTAGCAAATAGACTTCTTTTTATGCTTACTGACTACTTCCAAAGTTCATTCATATTTTATCCAAATATAAAACTATAAATCAATTTGATAAACCATTTATAGTAGCATACAAATATAAACATTTTATTTTATTTTGTTTAGAAATTATTTTTATAGTACAGATTTTAATAACATGGTTTGACTTACAACTTCTGACTTCATGATGGTGTTAAAGTAATTGCATTCAGTGGAAACCTTCTTCCAAATTTTGAATTTTGATAATTGCCTGGGCTATTGCTACTCATTAAGGTATTGTCTGCAATACTGGACAGCAGGTGCAAGTGCCATCTTCCAGTTAGTCAAGTGATCCTGAAGAGAAACAACCTGTACTCTATAGCATGGATTTCTAGCTAGGATTTTCAGCAGTGTAGATTTATTAAGTGGCAGTTATGGTATTTTCCAATCATGATGGGTTTATTGGAATGTTACCTGATTGTAATGTAAAATAGTTGATGTGAAAAGACATAAAGATATTTGCAACACAAGGAAACAGCAATGCAGTGAAGAGATCAGTATGACCCTAGATAATCTATTCAGTAAAGGTTGATAGTAAGGTCAAGTAGGTTACAGGTTTGTGTAAATTTGTTAGATTTGGATTTTGTAAAAAATGTTTTGTATTCTGATTTATAATACATATGCAGAATTTAGTAAGGCACAATAACAAACATGGATTTATGGCAGTACCAACAAGGAACAAAGTTAGACTGTTGCTAGGTAAAACAATAAAAAAAATGCACTTTTCAAATAGGCCAGAAAAAAATATTTGTGTGATTTCTTAAAAATAAGCAAAGCAAAACAAAGCAAAAAGCACATCACTGCTGAAGGCAGAGGAATCTTGAACAATAACAACAGTTAAATGTAATGCAAATGTTTTCATTTTCAAGCAGTCTCCTTTGGGAGAAATGCTCACTCTTCCTGGAAGTGTGCTTTTCTTCAGTGTGGTTAATTTGGGAAAGACCGATTATGCATCCTCATCAGGGTGAGACAATGGGCCTGAGCTCTGAATTAGATCCTGTTCTCTCCTCTGAGTCTTCTTGCTCTGCATGTCCCTCTGCCTTCTAGGCTGCAAATTGTATCTAGACAAGCTCTTCTGTACTATTAGCACAGTCAGAACCTGCTGGACACACCTCAAAATTTCTCTTGCCAGAAATGTGGAAGTCTGGGTCCTCAAGAATGTCAGGCTGTGCCCTGGGTTCTTTAAACAGTAGCCTTTACAATAGAACCATCACATATCTGGAATACAATCATTGACTGGTTTGAAACTCTCTGAATAACTTTCGAGAATTGTTGCACAGCAGAAAAAAGCCACTGCGTGTGACAATGTTGTCCCATATGAGCTCTAGGTTGAATCCTGGCTGCTCCACCTGAGATCCAGCTTACTGCGAGTGCACCTGGGAAAGTAGAGGAAAATGGCCCAGGTAATTAGGCCTCTGTACCCGGGTGGGAGACCTGGATGGAGTTTCATGCTCCTGACTTCTGCCTGGTCCAGCCCTGGCTGTTGAGGTCATTTAGGGAGTGAACCAGTGGATGGAAGATTTCTCTGTTGTCCCACCTCAATCCCATATCTGCCTTACAGTTTGTAGTTATCCAAAAAATCTTCTAAGGGGGGGGAGAGAAAGAGAGTGCATGTGTGGGTCATGGCAGATATACAAGGAATATTCTGAGCCTAAACCAGCCAAATAATTTCTGTTCTCCTGAAATGATGTTAAGTACAGGACTTTCTCAAAGATGGTTCAGATCCCCTAAAAGGAGGATAAGCCAAAGTCCCATCACATCCAAACATCCCCCTATTTGGGGAACATTGTGTAGTTTTGTGGCCCTTTCTCTATGAACTCTTCGCCTAGATTAGGGCTCAAGAACCTTCAATCTAGCTGTCTCTTTCTTCCTCCTAGCCACTTTCTACAAAGAGATTAATTTCATTTCTTTGTCATGTTCTTCTCTTTCAAGAAAACAGTCATCCTTCTCCTTTTTAGGGACAGGAGTTCTGTTTCAAATACAGTTAACAGACTTCAGAGAAACCAGAATTACGTAAGTATTTAAAATAGGAGTAAGCGTTTGGTTAGGACACTCCTTGGAATGCCTGCAGCCCATTAAGGGAGTATCTGGGTTCAGTTCCTAGATTTGATCGGATTCCAGCATCTGGAATTGCATCCAGATTCAATGAGTACAGATAGGTCAGGGAAGAAAATTGAATGCGTTTTACAAAAGCAAAGAGAGTATCATAGAAGAAATCTTCAGAATAATGAAACTGTTCATAAACAAGTGAAGTTTATGTCCAGGAATTGAATAAGTAGTAACTTGTCACAAGCCAGAAAAACTGTGATTTGATGTGACAGTTATCAGCAAGTGACTTTGCATGGGATGGAGGTAATTGATGCTGCTTGAGATTTGTTTCATGGTAGAAGACTGGAGAGGAGAGAAACAAGTATAAGTGATATTGTCCAGGCAAATATATATAATGTTTCAATGAATCACAGGAAAATTTCTGGGTGGGAAATATTATAAATAGCTGAAAAAATGATTGCTGAACTTAGCACTGAAGCCTTTGGTGAAATCTAAAGTGAAATGTTATGATAAAGTATAATCCAATAAGATACTATTAAATAAAATAATTGCAGAAACATGAAAGGAATCTTTCTGCTCTCTACAGTAATCAGGCTTCTATAATCGTGTCTCATTGTAGGCATGAACTTAAAAACATAACAGATGGAACAACGGGAGAATGTCAGAGAAGAGAAACAAAGGTAATTAACCTTATGGTCACTGGAGATTTTAAATGAGTTACATATATATATATATTTTTTTTGCTAGACAAAGAAAGGACAAGACTGATCTGATTATAGGAATGAGTCATACATGGATTAATCAGGGGGGAAATGGAGTTTTCCACATCCACAGAAGACTGAACAAAAGGAAATGGACTTTAATAAAGCAATAATTTTATTTCCAGATATAAATGAAAATATAAAGACAACCCTCTTTAAAATCTACTGCCAAAAGCTATGACATAGCTTACCAAGATTGTGTAGATTTCCACAGGACTGGCTTTTGAGTCCTCAGTAGCATTTGTCTGTGCTGGCTGACTGCTCACATGTTCAGAAGCAGTACTACATGTCCTCTAGGGACTGTGATTTAAGCAAATTTTCAAGAATCTCTTAACGTGCTTCTGTATATTTGCTCTGAAAAATAATTGGAAACAATGCAACTGTGTCCTTTTTAAAGTCAATAGCCCCTCTCCCAGGTGTGATTTAAGTTTGAAAGAAAATAGAAAAAAAAGAGTTTATAAATTGATTCCATTCATATCTTACTATAAAAGAAAACACCTAAAAATACAGTCCCTAAAAACATTTATTGTGTCCTATTGCAAAGTAGGGAAACTATGGATAAGGACAACATACTACTTATTTTTTCAAAGGTTAAACAAGCTGAAAGAAAGGGTTTTGAATGTTTCTTCCACAATTCAATGACAAATATTCAGAGATAAATATTTTACCCTGGATTGAACATTATATGACACGTATTTATATGACACACACACACACACATATATATATATGAAAATGTTACACAGTACCAAATAAATATGTTCAAGCTTATATATCAGTTAAAAGTTAAAAAATTAGACCTCAAAATAAATATATTATTAATCAAGAGATTTGTTAGTAATTTTTGAGTAATTTTATGATTTTCATAACTTAACCTGTTTCAATTGTATAGAAAAAGTGGGTGCTGGTATTGTGGTGTAGCAGGTTAAAACCCAGTTGCTCCACTTCTGATCCAGCTCCCTGTTGATGGGCCTGGGAAAGCAGCAGAAGAAGGCCAAAGTTCTTGGATGCTTGCACCCACATGGGAGATCTAGAAGCTCCAGGCTCTGAGCTTTGGCTTGGCCCAGCCCTGGCCACTGTGGCCATTTAGGAGGGGAACCAGCGGCTCGAAAATGTTTCTCTTGTTCTGTTTTTCTCCTCTCTCTCTGTAACTCTGACTTTCAAATAAATTAAAAAAGTCTTCAAAATAATTGCATAGAAAAACCAAAAATATTCAAGTTGAAATAGGCAATTTTAGGAAATAGTTGAAACTTCAGGACATGACTGATTTTACTGCTCTTTACAAACATATCAAAACTTCCTATACACCACTATGAACTGTAAAGTTGTCTATGCATAAACTGGGCAAGGAATCTAAGTTCAATAAGAGGAGAATTTAAGCTCCACTTCCTGGGAGAAGCAGTTTAATGAATTTCAAAGTGAATTAAATCAACCACATAAATGTGTATTTTAATGGTAATAATTTTAGTCTCTGCTAGAAAATCCACATGCAGAAGAATGAAATGAGAACTCAACTCTCACCATGTGCAAGAATCAACTCAAATAGAATAAAAACCTAAATGCAAACCTGAAACTGAAACTGCTGGAAGAAACATAGTGAAAAATAGCACTTGAGGCATTGGAATGGGCAAGGACTTAATGGATCAGACTCTGAAAGTACAGGAAACAAAAGCCAAAACACCTAATGGGATTTCATTAAAAGAACTTCTGTACAACAACAACAACAACAACAAAAAAAAAAAAAAAAAACAAAGAGACAATTTATAGAATGAGATAAAATATGCGCAAACTGTGTTCTGAAAAGGGGCTGTGGGAAATGAAAATCAAAACTACTATGAAATAACAACTGAATCCAGTTATGTTTGGCTATCATCAAAAATGCCAAAAGTACCAAGTGTTGGGGAGGAGGTGGAGAAATGGAACCCTTTGCATACTGTCAGTGAGAATGTAAATTAGTATAGTATTGTGGAAAAAGTAGTGAAGGTCCTCAAAAGAACTAAATATAGAACTATTTATGAACAGCAATCCCACTGCTGTTTATATATCTAAGGAAGTTGAAGTCTGTCGAAGTGACATGCACAATCGCATGTTTATTGCAGCATTATTTGCAGCAACCAGGGAATGGAAACAAGCTAAGTGTTGATCAACTGATAATAGACAAAGGAAATCTGCACATGCACAATAGAATACCCTTAAAGATTTTGAAATGTCATTTGCAGCATGGATGGACCTGGAGGTCATTATCTTAAGTGAAGATGCACATAAAAAGACAAATATCACATGAACTCACTTACATTTGGAGTCTGGAAAAAGGTGATTTCATAGAAATTAAGAATATAACAGTAGGTACCACAAGTCAGGGAGAGAATGGGATAAAGAAAGCTTTATTGACAGGCATGAGTACATCATTGCCAGATAGGAGAAAGATGTTCTGAGGTTCTATTGCACAGTAGGATGACCATGCATAATATACTGAATATTCCTCACTAAAACAAACAAACAAACAAATAGGCACATAAGGTAGGATTTTGAATGTTTTCACTATAAAGAATGTTAAATGTTTGTCAAAAGAATTGTATTTGCCTTGATTGGACATTACACAACATATACATGTACTAAAATATCATAGAGTACCCCATAAATATGTACACTTTTTGTATGTCTATTAAAAACTTAAAAAGTAAAATTCAGGCAGGCATTTGGCATAGAGGTTTAGGTGGCTTCTTGGTACAACTATGTGTCATGTCAGACTGCTTGGTTCAATATAGGCTAAATGCACTTCTAATCCAGTTTCCTACTATTGCGTGTCCTGGGAAACAGTGGATGATGGCTTGGATATGAGTCCTGCCTCTCACATGTGAGACTCAGATGGAATTGCCTGGTTCTAGCTCTAGCTTATCTGTTGCAGGCCTATATATTTGGGGAGTAAACCAGTGAATAGACAATATATCATCTCTCTCCCTCTCTTTTTCCTCCCTCTCTGTCTTCTCTCTCACTCTCTCTCTCCCCTCCTTTAAAATAAAATGAACATAAATAAATAAAACTTAATAAAAAGACAATATATTTCAAAATGTTTCTTCACGTTTTAAATTGACAGAGGTCCAGTTGTGGAACAGGTAAAATGTCCTATAGTGACAATCAAGAAGTTTATAGTATCAGGAACGCAGGTTTCTGTGGGAGTGGTTTGGAATTTTAATATTATGAGTCTTAAAATATTAGTTTTTAGGAAGATTGGGTAGCACATTTCAGAAGATAAAAAGCTGGAATCATACACCTCTATGGAGGAAGTAAGAGGCAGCTAACAGACGTTTGCTTGTGATTGCTTGCTTGTCTTAATGGTTTTGGGTTTTATTGTTCTGTTTGTTTTGTTATTTTAACTAAGGAATTCCAGTACCATCTGTTTAAGGCACATAAGCTTAGTTGTTTCAGTGATGGCTGGGGGTAACCTGAGACTCAGATTAAAAAGACTATTTTAACATCAAATTGAGACTTTGCTATTTCACCTAAATAGAACTTATAGTTCACTGTAAAGGTAAAGAAAAGCAACATACGGATACAGAAGATTTGGAGGTAAAATTGATGGAATTAGTTGATTTATTTGATGTGGGATTTGCTATGTCCTAATACCCAAATCACAGCAGTGTCTTTTTATTAAGAAGTTTCACCTAAGGGTCAAATGCTTCCAACAATGTGTATTATATTTGTTCCTGCTTACTCGATAATGCAAACATTTTTACAGAAAGACAATTTGTGTCTCAAAGGCATTAAAAAAACTTTCACTCAACTTGGTTCCATTGTTGAACTTCCCTTTAACATGATAAATATTAATGCTAGGACTGCTTTGCATTTGGGTTTGCCATTAATTCGTTCCCTTTATTATCTTCACTCTAAATTGTGGATGATTATATTAAGAGCTCTTCATCTTTTCATTATCTTACATTTATTTGACTATCCTACTTGACTACCTCCTATTTAATTGAAATATCAATTGAGTCTGGGAGTTAGAAAGAACTATTGTGTACATCTCCCTATTTGAAGCTTTTTTTGAGATTGGCAGTTTCTTTTCTTCTCTTCTGCTTTGTAGTTGCTGTATCAAAGGAGGAAAAACATCATGGATTTAATGAAATTCCACAAATGCTCAGGAGACCTTTCTTCCACTGAAATTGTTTCCCAAATATCTCTGAGCACCAAAGTTGAAATCACACTCTGCAAATAAAATATACGTAACTTTTCTTCAATTGAAGAATTAAAATCATAATTTAAATACTATAATTATTCCAACATAGCTGGAATGTTTGATATTTCCAAATTTGCCTTTCAGTTTTCACTTATTCCTGTCATTTTAAAGAAAATTACAAAATTTCACTTACAATTTAAAAAATTTATTTATTTCATTCATAACGGAAAAATATTCATTGGGAACTTAAGAATTTAATTGTAGACTAATAAAATTTAAAATGTGTGATAGGTCGGATGATTGGCTTTGTGGTTAAGACAATTAAGAGATTGGCTTGGCATGCCCATATCACATTTTGGAGTCCTGGATTCTCTGCTCCCAGTTCCAGCTACTTGCAATGGCATTCCTTGGGAGGTAACAGATGATCACTCAAATCTGTGGTTCCTGCCACGCAGCTGGAAGACCCGGTTTGGATTCTTAGTTTCTGGTTGCAACCTGGCTCAGCCCCAAGCACCTAGGCTTGCTCTCTCTTTATCACTCTCCTTCATCTATCTATGCCTCTTCTGTGTCTATTTCTGTCTCCCTGCCTGTAAAATAAATAGATACAGAAATAATTTTTTTAAATAATAAAATATGTAATAAAATGATTTACTGTCTTTTTGACTGTTTCTTGGATTATTTTCAATTAATTTATCTTTCTGCAAACATATAAGACATTTAAAATTAAGTTTGAATATTGATTGAGCTTTTTAAATGTAATGTAAAAATTTAGCATATATTTTGGTTTAATTAAAGAATTATATACCTAAAACCCAAATATATATGAACGATTAACATGAGAAAATATTCTACTATACTCTAGAGCTTAATTAAAAATTTAATATAAATTTTACATTCCATGAGCAGCATTTTAATGTCATAAAACACAATTGCATTTCTATAAAATGCATTTGTATTTATCAGGATAATTATAATTTACATAGATCTAAGAATTTGTGTTATAAATATGTAATATTTAATGATGTATAGTATCAATTATATGTTTTGTTAAACAAACCAATTCATTATACAAAAATAACCTTTTTTAGGTGAAGATCGGTATAAGTCCATTCATTCATCAAAATGATTTAGCTGCTATTCACAAACACTACATGCTTTCATTTTTGTTATTTTTCCTTTTCATTATATTTGGAGAGTTATTTTCATATTCATAAAATGTGATGAATTAGTCTAATTTCACTACATGTTGTAAGAAAAACTAGCTAAAATAGTCTCAAAATTCTCATTGTTTTGTGCGAGCCAGCTGCACCAGTCGAACGGAACCTAAGGAAGGGAGAGGGACTGAAAAGAGGGACAAGAGATCACAGAGAATGGAGCCAAGACATCAAGGCTGATCAAGGTTCATTTATTGCAATGTCTCGGTGGTATTTATACATAACCAGCACAAGGAAGCACAAAGAAGCACAAAAGATAACGACATAGGTAAGTAACTTACCGGGGCCTCCGGTGGCACAGATAATTTTAACAGAGTGTTCTTGATTATCATCCTCCTTCAGGATGGGAGTATGTGACTTTCTTATCCCAAGAACTCCACAAACCAAGACTGGCCTTGATTTGTCCAAAGGCTGCCTACATTGTTTAATATAGGCCATTTTGCAATAATGCAATAATACAATCATTCTGTCTGCCTGCATGGTGCCAATGTGTTTCCTAAATTTTATATATTTATAAAGCTAGTTAATTTATTAAATAAAACAAAACCCATTAGTATTACGATAATTTTGTGAACACCTTGTGTAGATTATGAAGCATTCATCATTAAACTCGGTATTTGCCAACCAGTTCTTTAAATATTTATTTATTTGTTTATTTATTCATTCATTCATTCAAAAGTAGGTCAAAAGCTAGAGAGAGAGGGGGAGAGAGAGAAAGAGAGAGATCTACAATCTGCTGGTTCACTCTCCAAATGGCCACAACATTTAAGTCTGGACCAAGCCAAAGTCAGGAGCCAGGAACTCCATTATGGTCTCCTGTGTGGTTGTCAGGGGCCCAACCGCTGACATTTCAGGTACATCAGTTGGAAGTAAAATTGGAAGTGGAGCAGCCATGCCTCAAACTAGAACCCCAATTTGGATGCTGGTGTTGCAAACAGCAGCTTAACCTGTTGTGCCACAATGCCAGACCTTCCACAATCATTTTAATCATGCAAGTCTAACACTGAAAAAATTTTAACACTGAAATTTTTGAGCACTTGCTCCAGTATTTTCTTATTTATTTATGGTTTGTACATTTAAGGTGTCTCAATGATACACATATATTTTGTAAAATTTTCACAATAGATTTTAAAAATAAAAATAAGTGGTCAAGTAATGATAAACAATAATGCTACATTATTTTATGTTTTATTTCTTTCATTTTTGGCACAGAGAATCTCTCAAAGAAGCAGTTATTGACACTTCTTGATGCTTAGTTCTTAACAATTTTGTTGACCCAGATGGCTTAAAACTGTCATTAACCAGTAGATCGAGGCATAGCACACTATTAGATGAGTTTCAAATGCACATTTCCAATTGTTGCAGTTGTTTTTCACCATTTCAATTTTTGTCATCCTTTCTTGAAATCTTCTTATACTGACATTTGCTTTCTTTTTGAAAATTGCCTATTTTCTAGAAAAGTGAATTTTCTATCATGTCTCCTTTGATTGTGTTTGTATACTCTTTCTAACTCTGTTAATCTATAATTTTGGCAGCAATTTTTCAGCTACTGGTCTATTTTACATGATTTTGTTTAGTTAGAAGGAGATAATACTATCAAGAAATTCATAAACCTGGAAAAGATAAGTTGTAATGCATGACAACTTACTAGGTGAAAAAAAGATAGAAGTAAAATTGTGGCTTCTGCGCTGGCTGAACTTCCAGTTTTTTCTAATAGAACATTTTACATCATGTGAGATAATACTTCATCTGTCACTAAGATAAATAAAAGCATCAGTTTTCATTTATATTCCAGGTATTATTAAAACTGTTTTTCTCTGTGTTCAGGTATTACTCTTAGTGTTTTCATTGTATACCCCCAATAGATCATAGTTTTTAATTTATTTTTTAATTTATTTGACAGGTAGAGTTATAGACAGTGAGAGAGAAAGAGACAGAGAGAAAGGACTTTCTTTGGTTCACTACCCAAATGACCGCTACAGCCGGTGCTGCGCAGATCCGAAGCCAGGAGCCAGGTGCTTCCTCCTGGTCTCCCATGCAGGTGCAGGGACCCAAACATCCATTGCCTTCCAGGGCCACAGCAGAGAGATAGACTGGAAGAGGAGCAACTGGGACTAGAACGTGGTGCCCATATGGGATTCCAGCAGCACAGGCGGAGGATTAACCAAGTGAGCCATGACCCTGGCCCCAATAGATCATCTTGTTAAACACACCAGCCTTTAGAGCTAACTTATTTAAAGAAAAGAAGTCCATCTCTACCATGGTCAATCATGGAGATAGTTGGAGCATTTTCAGTTATGTCTGGAGTTTTCAGAATGTGTGAGGAGTGTTGCTAGTACACCAGGTTTTGTTAATTAAGAAGTTGTCAAATTCCAGACTTTCGATGGATGTGAAAGTTACTCCTATTTTACCTATATCTGTTAACAGAATGTGGCAAACTAGTTCCAGATATAGTCACATGAACTTATTCTATAATGAATGATAATATTTATCACTCAAATAAGTGGCTGACTTTGGATCTGGCACTGCTGTATAGCAGGTTTGGCCACTGCCTGCAGTGCCGGCATCCCATATGGTGCCGGTCCGAGTCCCTGCTGCTCCAATTCCAATCTAACTCTGCTAATGCACCTGGGAAAGACTCGGGAAAATGGACCAAGTGCTTAAGTCCCTGAGTCCACATGCAAGACCCAGATGAAGTTCCTGGCTCCTGGCTTCTGTCTGTCCCAGCCCTAGCCATTGTGACCATTTGGAGAATGAACCAGCAGATGGAAGACTTCTCTCTCTCTATCTTTGCCTCTGCCTCTTCCTCTCTGTAACTCTGCCTTTCCAATAAAAAAGTGGCTGATTTTGTCAATTTACTTCAAAAAGGAGAATGATATGCATAACTAGACTATTTTCTGTATATACATGACTGTTAAGTTAATCAATAAATGCTATTGCTTGATTATCTGCTAATATCTGTATTCTTCTAAGGTTTAAACATTGGAAATAATATGGACAGGAGTATGTGCTGTGCCTTTAAATAACCTCACAGAGTACCAAGCTATGAGGAAAACAAGGGAAAGAAATAGGGAGAAAGAGACTGATATAATTTTGCTTACGGTGGTTTGGAGAGCTTCTCTAATAAGAGACGTTTGAACAAATGAATGAAGGAAGGGATGAACATATACACAGAAGACTATATTCTAGTAAGACCTCTAAAGTAAAGACTGTGCACCTGCAATACTACTATTAAAAGATAATAAATTTGAAAGCCTTGAGAATTGATTGGAAATTTAACAAAGTAATCAAGTATATGAATATACTTTGGAACAAGATTATTGTGGCTTAACTCCTAAAATTTCCTGGGTGTTTTTTTTTTTTTTTTTTTTTTTTTTTTTTTTTTTTTTTTTGCTATACAGCTAGATAACATTTAAACATTTTATGATGTCATATCTGTACAAAACAGGGGACTTCATTACTTTACAGTTTTGAAAATTCCATGTTTATGTGTTTGTACATTATGTGCCAGCTTGAATGCCTTTTGAGACATAGTAATCACTGTTAGTTTTAGAAATAAGAGGGAGAAAGAGATGAGCCCAAGAAGACTCCAAGGTTATGCTGTAAGCAGCAGGAGGAATGGAGGTGTGATTCACTAAAATGGAGACAACTGAAAGAGAAGTTCAAGGGAGAGTGAAAAATCAAAGTACAAATTCAAACATGCTAAGTTTGTGATGGCCCAGAGGACTGACAGAAAGTTTTTAGTAGGCATACCCCACACGAGAGACACAGAAGTTAGCAGAAAATGAAGTTTTCCACATTTGTATAATTTTTAAGATTATGAAACTGAGTGTGATCACCAGAAAATAAGTGATTGTAGTGGAGAATAAAAGAAGACCCTTTGTGTCAGGCATTAGTTGAAGAAACAAGTGAAATGCAAGAAACCTGTGCAATGTGATTTTCTTTTGTGAGCAGGTGCATGCTATCCATGGCAGCCTGACTTGGAAGATGGGTCTGTGATTACTGATCCAGTGAGAATGTGAAACTGGACAATATGTGAAACACAAAATAAAAGAATACAAAGTGGGAAACAAAGACCCCAAATTGGGCTCTATGCATCACGAATTTAGAGGAACAAGCAGTCAAAATTAAAGAAAGGAAAAGTGAGTGGAAATTTAAAAGGAACAGATGGGACCAGCATTGTTCTGCAATGGAGTAAGCTGCCACATGCAATGCTGATAAGTGCTGGTTCAGGTCCCGACTACTCCACTTCCCATTCATTTACCTGCTACTGTGCTTGAGAAAGCCAAAGTAGATGGCCCAATTACTTCGGCCCTTGTCATCCACTTGAGACCCAGTAGAGTTTTAGGATCTTGACTTCCTGTCTCAGCCGTGGCTTTTGTAGCCATTTAGGAAGTGAATTAGCAGATGGAGCCTCTCTCTGTGTTTCTCTCTCTCTTTCCTCCATCTCCCCCCAACTTATCTCTCTATAACTCTACCTTTCAAGTAAATGAATGAATCTTAAAAAAAAAGGAACAGATCATACAAGCCAACTAAGGAAACTATTCTGAAGAAATGAGTAATCAGCTCTTATAATTGCTTTTGATATGCAAGAAAAGAGCAAATAACTGTCCAGCAGATTTAACAATCAGATTTCACTGGGGACTTTTAATTTTGATGATCATATTGCCTACCATGATCGAGATCGAAAAAGAACTGGAAACAGAAATATTGAGTTTTAATGTAAAGCACAAAGAGCAATATGGTTGTCAAAAATGGAGAGAAAATGTCATAAAGTATTCTAAATTTAAAGTTCAAAGCTCATTGTTAATGTTCAACCAATGGTACTAGAACAAAAAAATACTAAAATGGATAAAGTATTACATTGTACATCAACCGTCGGGACAAGAGCTGATCAAGTCACTGTTTCTCATAGTATCCATTTCACTTCAACAACTAACTGAGCACCAAAAAGGAAACCTGTTAAAGTGAAATGAACACTATGAGAAACAGTGACTTGATAAGCCCTCACCCTGACTGTTGATGAGCAACCTAATATGTTATCCCTCTTGTTTGTTTGTTCTACTTAATACTTTTGGTTGAATACTGTAATCAATACACAATTCTTCTTAAGTGCTGAAACTTAACTGAAAAGTGATCGCTGTTAAATATAAGAGTGGGAATAAGAGAGGGAAGAGATGTGCAATTCGGGACATGCTCAAGCTGACTTACCTCAAACGGTAGAGTTAGAAACATACCAGGGGATTCGAATTCAATCCCATCAAGGTGGCATGTACCAATGCCATCTCACTAGTCCCAGTGATCAATTTCTGTTCACAATTGATCATAATGATAGGACTAAGAACCAAAGGGATCACATAAACAAGAATAGTGTCTGCAAATACTAGCTGATAGAATCAAAAAGGGAGAGAATGATCCAACATGGGAAGTGAGATACACAGCAGACCCATAGAGTGGCAGAAGTCTTAAACAGCACTCTGGCCTCAGAATCAGCCCTTAGGCACGCAGATCTGGCTGAAAAGCCCATGAGAGTATTTCAGGCATGGAAAGCCAAGACACTCTGGGAAAAAAAAAAAGAAAAACAAACACACACCTAAATGAAAGATCTCCGTGAGTGAGATCCCAGTGGAAAGAACGGGTCATCAAAGAAGGAGGTCCCTTTCTCTGAAGGGAGGAGAGAACTTCCACTTTGACCATGGCCTTGTCTAAATATGATCAGAGTCGCTGAACTCAGGGGGCTTCCATAGCCTTGGCAGCACATGACAAGAGCCTAGGGTGATTACTGATGCCAGAAACAAGAGTGTCAATTTGTTAAGTCAACAACAGGAGTCACTGTGCACTTACTCCTCATGTAGGATCTCTGTCCTTAGTTGCTGTACATTGAGATTTAATGCTATAACTAGTACTCAAACAGTATTTTTCACTTTATGTTTCTGTGTGGGAGCAAACTGTTGAAATCTTTACTTGGTGTATGCTAAACTGATCTTCTGTATATAAAGAGAATCGAAAATGAATCATGATGCGAATGGAAGGGGAGAGGGAGTGGTAAAGGGGAGGGTTGTGTGGAGGGTCATTATGGGGGGAAGCCATTGTAATCTATAAGCTGTACTTTGGAAATTTACATTCATTAAATAAAAGTTCAAAAAAATAAAAAAAGCTCATTGTATGTTGAAGTTTTTTAAAGTTATATTAAATTCTCATGAGAATATTTAAAGTATACAACAAAATACATTGAGACGTTATGATTTCATTGCAAAATGATAGTGTAGACTTTGGTCCTAGTTAGTAATATGGACAAGACAAACTGTATATCAGGTACAAAGCCTGGACGTAAATAGACATTCAGGTAGTATGGAGATAGGTCATTGAAATTTATTATATTAAACTTCTGACGCATCGTGCTTGTGAAGTTTTTTTTAATGAATTTTTGTTTTTGCTTTGTCTTGTTTTTTAAAGAACAAAGTGTGTTGCAGTTCTTGAGATTAGAATTGGAGTAAATAAAAGGACGGTGAGAAGAACTTCAGATACGGAATTAAATTGTGGTTACAGGTTATGAATTAAAACTCAGCTCTGTCAGTATGGATTTGGATGGGTTTCTTTAGCTTCTTTGAATTGCTCAGAAGGAGTCACAGGAAATTTAAAGAGTTAAATAAGACTGAGATTTTTACAAGACCACAAAAATGAAGATGGAAAAGGGAGAATAGAATTGGATGTTGATGCATTAGAGTGACCACAGTGATAAACCACAGAAAGAAAAGCAGGTAAATGAAGAAAATAAAGGCAGAGTACAGCTAACAAACAGAGGTAGTTCAATGGATTGATTCCAGTTTATATAGGAAAAAAATGTTCTTGGAACCCTGAAGTTATGATAGAAAAGATAAGAGGTGGTGCCTGGAGAGTGTGAAGGTTCAAGTTGACATTAAGGAAGGAATGTGTTTTCTGAGAATAACAAGAATTAGAGCAGGACTTCAGAGTGAATGGTTGATGGCCAAGCTCGGTGCAGGTGAAGCAGTCACAGACCCTCTAAGGCTAGGAGCCTGAAAAGATCTTTTATGTTAATACTAACATCATCAAAAACAACAACAATTCTGTGGAGGAGGTAGTCTGACAGGTGGTACATATTCACACAGAGAGCATCTGGAAAATCAGTTCAAAGTCATTCAAGTCAGTTATTTTACTCTAATTGTCAGAAGATGATGAATATACATTTTATCATTTGGCATCAGAGTTAAGATGGTCAAGGCTATCTATGCTGGACACAGTTTCAAGTGGCCCAGGCCAAACCTTCCATCTGAGAAAGATTAGTGGAGAATATAAATGGGAGTTTCCTGTAAATGGTAAGTTTATTAGCAATAATACCTTAATTATTTCCTCTCTCTGTAGTAGTTGACAGCTTCTAAAACATTTTACTCTGATTTCATTTGACCCTTACAACATATTTGACAAATATGGAGACAGTGCTAAGCTCATGAGAAGAAAAAAATAAGACTTTGAAATGCTAAAAGTTTAGATGAAAGACTTATGACTACTAAATAAATGGCAAGCCCAGAAATACATGGATTTTCTGGATAAATGTATTGCTATTTACTCAGAAACATTATGCATATTTCATTGGTTTTCAACATTTACATATATTTAATGGCACATTACAGATGAGTAAAGCTCTGTTCAAACAAACCAAAGTAAAACATCAAATGCATGAATGATCATTCTCTTTTTTTTTTTTTTTGCTTTCAAACTTTTATTTAATGAATATAAATTTCCAAAGTACAGAATATGGATTACAATGGCTCCCCTCCCATAACGTCCCTCCAACCCGCAACCCTCCCCTTATCCACTCCCTCCCCCCTTCCATTCACATCAAGATTCATTTTCGATTCTCTTTATATACAGAAGATCAGTTTAGCATACACCAAGTAAAGATTTCAACAGTTTGCTCCCACACAGAAACATAAAGTGAAAAATACTGTTTGAGTACTAGTTATAGCATTAAATCTCAATGTACAGCACACTTAATATTTTTATTTATTTATTTGAGAGGCAGAGTTACAGATAGAGAGAGGGAGGCACAAAGAGAAAAAGTCTTCCATCTATTGGTTCACTCCTCAAATGGCCACAACAGTCTGAGTTAAGTTGATCTGAAGCCAGGAGCCAGAAGGTTCTTTCGGTTTTCCCATCTAAAATCTAGATTAAGAAGTGTATTTATGAACCAATAAAATATTCTTTGAAATTGTTTATTGGTCAAAAAGTTTGACTGAGGGTGCTTCTTTTTTTTTTTTTTTTAATTTTTTTGCCAAGCGCAGTTAGTGTGAGAGACAGAGAGAGTTATAGACAGTGAGAGAGAGACAGAGAGAAAGGTCTTCCTTCCATTGGTTTACTCCCCAAATGGCCGCTATGGCCGACGCTGCGCCTATCTGAAGCCAGGTGCCGGGTGCTTCCTCCCGGTCTCCCATGCGGGCGCAGGGACCCAACCACTTGGGCCATCCTCTTCTGCCCTCCCGGGCCACAGAAGAGAGCTGGACTCGAAGAGGAGCAACCGGGACTAGAACCCAGGGTGCTGGCGCTGCAGGCAGAGGACTAGCCAAGTAAGCCACGGCACTGGCCTGAGGGTGCTTTCTAAAATTGTAGTATCTTTGTGCCTTTGCACAAAGATTTTAAAAGTTCATGGAAATGGAATTAAAAGAGAAGATTGTTTAGACATTAAAAACTTTGAAATCCATGCATAGTTTTTTCATAATACACATTTTGAAGCTTCCCAATAGTGTATACTATAAAGTAATAAGTTACAAAATGGTATTAAATTCTTCCAAAACTTTTATATTTTGTCACAGGGAAGTAGTTTTCATTTCATCTTCCTCTAACATACTTATATTTTCCTATTATTAATTTATATATATCACAGTAACTTGGTTTTTCTGCTGTGCTGTTAATATGTTGAAACCTGATTCCTCATTGGTAAAATTAAGAGTGTATCTCCTCAGGGCTGTGATGAAGTATAAAAAGTAACTGGTGGGGCCGGTGCTGTGGTGTAGCAGGTAAAGCTTGCAGTTCTGTCATCTCATATGGGCGCCGGTTCGAGTCCTGGCTGCTCCACTTCTGATCCAGCTCTCTGCTATGGCCTGGGAAAGCAGAAGATGCCCCAAGTGCTAGGGCCCCTGCACACACTTGGATGACCTGGAAGAAGCTCCTGGCTTCTGGCTTTGGATTGGAACAGTTCCAACCATTGCAACAAATTGGGGAGTGAACCAGTGGATGGAAAATCTCTCTCTCTCTCTCTCTCTCTCTCTCTCCCCCTCTGCTTCTGCCTCTCCTTCTCTGTCTATGTAACTCTGATTTTCAAATAAATAAATAAATCTTAAAAAAAAAAAAACAAAATGACTCGTGTGTTCCAAGGGCTATGCCTTTGTTATAATAATAAATAGTAAATAGATGGTAGTGGCTGTTGTTATAGTTATGAGTTTTTTATAAATGCAAAATAAATAATATTTTAATATTCCAAAATTTTAACTATTAAATGATATGCCAAAGCATACAATATTCCAATATTCCTCTATAGCTTACAACTTTTTCTTGTCTTTTGGGAAGGTAATTTCAAATGATAACTGTAGAGTTACCTTTTCTTAAAATGCTTCCTCTGGTTTAATTTAACATCTTTGCTATGAATTTATTTCTCTACTCTGTGTTGCAAATGCATTTTCTTTATGTAATTAATTTAAAGAGTTTTTTCCTTTCCCTCAATAAAAATTTAATAAAGATAAAAGTAATTCCTTCAACATAGTATAATATCCCAATGTGTACTCCAAGTGATAAAATTATAAATATAAGGCCATAAAAAGGACATAATAATATAGTGGCAATAAATTCTAATAAATTTAAAGTAATAATAAATAAATGTACATATGAATATATTTTCTAATTAACAATATTGGGAAATTTAATATATTGTTGGGTTCTCCACACACTAAGACAAGGATTTGAGCACATGTAGTTTATTTGGTATTTGCATGAACACAAAAGGGAAGCAAAGAATGGGAAATAGCCAACAGATAGCCTCCTTTCATTTTGCTACTGTTGAGGTCAAGTATAACTCATTCCTAAAAGAAAATTCTGGTGGCCAATGTTATGGCATGATGGGTTAACTTTCTGCACGCAATGCCTGCTGGCATCCCATATCAGAGCATCTGTTCAAGTGCCTGCTACTGTACTTCTGTTCCAGCTCCCAGCTAACGCACCTGGGAAAGCAGCAGAAGGTAGCACTGACATCCTGTGGGAGACTTGGGCCCTGCCACTCATTGGGAAATCCTAATGGAATTCCTGGTTCCTTGTTTGGACTTGCCCTGGCCCCTGTTGTTGTGGCCATTTGGGGAGTGAACCAGCAAATGAAAGATTCTCTCTCTCTCTCGATCCTTCCCTCTCTGTATCTTAAATAATAAATAAATAAATAAATAAATCTTTAAAAACAGGAAACTCTGAAGGTACATATCAAAATTTACCCTACGGGGTGAGGGAACTGGGGTACACACACACACACACACACACACACTATACAGTCACTGAGTGTTGCCTTTGTAGTTGGATTTGAGAGAAGAGTTGCTTCATTCCCTCATATTTAGCCAAGAAATTTTTACTTTTCTTTGAAGTATCATAGCTCTCAAGCAAGATTCCTTAGTAGACCAGATCTTTCATTATTGAAGTGTTCTGAGCTATATGATGGTGTTTAAAACACAAATACTTGTAAAAATGGCTTGTTTCATCACACAGTATCTACTTTTCCAAATTTCCCTAGTAGTTGCCAATCTTGCTTTACTCATTTTTTAGAAATGGTTTAAACTGAAGTAATATGATAGAAGGAACTCTCCATTGAGACTTGTTTTCCAAAGAAAAGTATTGTTGAGGGAACTTTATAAAACTACTTAGGTGTGTAGTAAAGCAGTTAAAAAGTAAATCACTGAAGGTAGTGGATGGAAATTTAGTAGCCAAGTCATAATAATATAAATTATATTTATATCCATTTATTCAACATTATATTTATGCATCCATATATTCACACATACTTTACCTGTCTCCCTATTTTTCTAATAAAACTTTTCATTTGAAAATAAGCTATTGATAACTGAAATTAGGATGCTACATGGTCTCAGTCCTGCTTTCTATTTCAGCTTCCTGTTAGTGAGCATCCTGAAATGCACCTGCTGATGGCTCAAGTGTTTGGTTTCCTGCTATTCACATTGAAGGTTGAGTTCCAAGGTCTGGACTTCAGCTCCTTCCAGGGGTTGTTGGAGTTAACCAGGATGGGACATCTTTCTCTCTCTCTCTCTCTCTCTCTCTCTCTCTCTCTCTCTCCCCCCACCATCCTCTCCCAAACCTGCCTTTCAAATGAATGAAATATATAAAGATTTTATTTTAAAAATTACTTAATGGACTTGTTGCACTATGAAAAAGGCAAAATTGAGTCAGAGATAAGAATGAAGTCATAGTTGGGAGTCTAAAGAATTTAGAAGAGAAAGTAAATAGAGACAAGCTATATAAATAATATATAAACCCATAAAATTAAAAGTTACTGGAACAAATCTTTCTAATCAAATTTCCAAAATTGAAGTTGAAAAGCCTATTTTGTATATTTTGTAAAAATGGATGAGAATTTTGAATTAATGAAAATCCATATGATATTTAAACCCACTTGATCATATTTGAGTAGTAATAGTTTGTGTCAGGTGAAATTACAGGCACAAATATTTTTAAGAGATGTTGATTGAAGATAGCAAAACAATGGATCTGATTCAATCAGGCAACTATTAAGATTTATCAACATTATTGTGTCTTGAACTAGAAAACTAAAAATTCTCATTTAATTTCATTCATTAGTATTTCTGGAATGAGCTCAGCAGCATGAATGTACAAACCTAGTCTGGATCCAAGTGCTGAACTATGTTTCAAGAAAAAGATCTTGCAGGATGCTGCAGTCAGACTAAAGCTTGTTGATACTAGGATCACTTCATAATTACTATACACATTATTTTTTGAAGTGAATTCTGTTTTAAGCTAACAAGAAGAGGTTTATAAAGAGATTACATCATGTCAGCAATGTAGATATTAAAAGAAGAGTACTTATGTATTCATTATATGAATTCACACAGGATGTTATCAGGATATGCAATCACAATAATTAATGTACTGTCTGCGATTTAGGATTTGAGTCACACAATTCTAAGAATTTTTAGATACAAAGTGTTCAAGAGGGAAAATGAATGCAAGAATGGAAATGAAAATAAAGTAGTTTATGATGGAATTAATTTGCATTGATAAAATATCAAACAATGGACTTCATTATCATTGCTTTGTCAAAAATATTTTAATGTGTTTCTCATAAAGTCAGAGTTAAAATTTGCAATGAATATAACAGGAATGAAAACAAAAACAAACCACTTACATTTTATTGAGAGCATCAAGTTTGCTTTTGGAAGGGGATTGTTTTTATTTCTTTATATAGGTTGAGAATATAATAGGATTATACTTATGAAATATTATTGAAATGTTATTTCTTTGTATGTTATAACAGATAATATAATTACATTAATTATATATTTAGTTATATAGTTTATTATTGTGTTGCATGTCATTAAGTTAGCATTATTCTCTTGTCTTACTATTTAATCCTTAATATATTTAAAAACTGTTGCTGTTTTCGGCTTTATTATTATGTTAACATATAGATAATTTAGGTAGAGTTAAAAGAGTCCTATTCAAAGTGCATAAGAAATCTGAATACAAATGGAAACAAACTAAACTAATAGCTTAAGGCTAGTATTCAGCAATTTGGAGTGAAATAGTGTTCAGACAATTCTCTCATAAACCATAAAAAAATTACCTGATAAAAAAGAGATTGTCATTTTATCATCATATTGATTATAAAATTATATAGATATTAATATATTTATGCTAGTTTCACATTTGATAAAACATGCAAATATTTATATTAAAATAAGAAATATTTTAATCCAGTGTATCAGCTATATACCAGAAGCCATTTTATAGACTGATAATTAAAAACTGTTTTCTAAATTAACACCATCACAGGAGAAGTTATTATGTACAGTTATATTTTATTGAATTCTGTTTACCTCAAGTGTATCCAAATTTTTTACATAATGAACTAACACACAGGTCATGGTAACATGATTTCACTTTTTCCAAAATGACTTAGACATTGAACAAATGGATTGTATAATGTAGCAATAATTTTGTGATGAGTTTAGTAGCTCGTAGTTTTTTTCCACATGTTGGTCCCCACATTTTGAGAGTATCAGTTAGCTATTCCCATTTTCCTAGGATGGTAGCAGCTCCAAGCATCTCACCACACACAAAATCCACAAAAGGGATCATTACCTTTTTGTGTTGCTTGTTAAAAAATAAGACCCCATTCCCAGAGGTTTTCTCATTACTCTCAACTTGTTTTCACCTTTCACTGCAAAGCGTTCCGTCACGTGTGAGTCTATGGATTTCATCTACATGGTACTGTGGTATCACAACAGCACTACTGAAGTTTTATTTTCTTTCTTTCTAAATATTTTAAATTTCTTTTGAATGTCAGAGTTACAGAGAGACGAGGAGACACGCACCCACCAACGCATGTGCGCGCACACACACACATGCAGAAGGAGAGAGGGAGAGAGAGAGAGAAACTTTTTTTTAAATATTTCTTTTTTCTTTAACTTTTATTTAATGAATATAAATTTCCAAAGTACAGAATATGGATTACAATGGCTTCCCCCCCATAACGTCCCTCCAACCCGCAACCCTCCCCTTTCCCACTCCCTCTCCCCTTCCATTCACATCAAGATTCATTTTCGATTCTCTTTATATACAGAAGATCAGTTTAGCATACATTAAGTAAAGATTTCAACAGTTTGCTCCCACACAGAAACATAAAGTGAAAAATACTGTTTCAGTACTAGTTATAGCATTAAATCTCAATGTACAGCACACTAAGGACAAAGATCCTACATGAGGAGTAAGGGCACAGTGACTCCTGTTGTTGACTTAACAAATTGACACTCTTGTTTATGGCCTCAGTAATCACCCTAGGCTCTTGTCATGAGCTGCCAAGGCTATGGAAGCCCCCTGAGTTCAGCGACTCTGATCATATTTAGACAAGGCCATGGCCAAAGTGGAAGTTCTCTCCTCCCTTCAGAGAAAGGTACCTCCTTCTTTGATGACCCATTCTTTCCACTGGGATCTCACTCGTGGAGATCGTTCATTTAGTTTTTTTTGTTGTTGTTGTTGTTGTTGTTGTTGTTTTTCCCCCCAGAGTGTCTTGGCTTTCCATGCCTGAAATAATCTCATGGGCATTTCAGCCGGATTAAGAGCTGATTATGAGACCAGAGTGCTGTTAGGACATTTGCCTGAGCACCAAAGGGTAAACTTGTTGAAGTGAAATGGACACTATGAGAAACAGTGACTTGATCAGCTCTTGTCCTGGCGGTTGATGTACAATGTAATACTTTATCCATTTTAGTATTTTTTTTTGTTCTAATAACATTGGTTGAACTCTGTAATTAACACACAATTATTCTTAGGTGTTTAAATTTTAACTGAAAAGTGATCCCTGTTAGGAATTTGGAAAACATTATGCTGAGTGAAATAAGCCAATCCCAAAGGGACAAATACCACTTGTTCTCCTTGATAGGTGACAACTAACTGAGCACCAAAAAGGAAACCTGTTAAAGTGAAATGAACACTGTGAGAAATGGTGACTTGATCAGCCCTTGTCTGACTGTTGATGAGCAGCTTAATATGTTATCCCTCTTAGTATTTTTGTTTGTTTGTTCTACTTAATACTTTTGGTTGAATACGGTAATCAATACACAATTATTCTTAAGTGCTGAAACTTAACTGAAAAGTGATTGCTGTTAAATATAAGAGTGGGAATAAGAGAGGGAAGAGATGTGCAATTTGGGGCATGCTCAAGCTGACTTACCTCAAACGGTAGAGTTAGAAACATACCAGAGGATTCCAATTCAATCCCATCGAGGTGGCATGTACCAATGCCATCTCACTAGTCCCAGTGATCAATTTCTGTTCACAATTGATCGTAATGAGATAGGACTAAGAACCAAAGGGATCACATAAACAAGAATAGTGTCTGCAAATACTAACTGATAGAATCAAAAAGGGAGAGAATGATCCAACATGGGAAGTGAGATACACAGCAGACCCATAGAGAGAGAAACTTTTATCCAGTGATTCACTCCCCAGATGGTGGCAGTAGCTGGACCTGGGCCAGGCTGAAGCCAGGAGCCAGGGGCCAAGTGCTTTTCCCAGGTCTCTCACATGGATTTAGGGACCCACACACTTGGGCCATTCTCTGCTACTTTTCCCAGGACATAAACAGGAAGCTGTACGCAAAGTGGAGCAACCAGGTCATGAACACTGTATGGATTGTTGGTGCTTTGGGCTACAGCTTTATCCGCTGTGCCACAGCACTGTCTCCATTAATCTTCAAACCTAAATTTTCAAGATCATATTGGGTAGGTGCAAACACTGTAAAAGAAAAATAAGGCTCTGAGGATAGGACGAGGAAATTTGGATGACTTTGGAGACTATTAACAGTGGGGCATATGCTATCCCAGTATAAATCAAAGTAATAGGGACAGTAGGAAAAAATATAAATATAATGTATTCTGACTCAAAGGCTTTACTTTGCCAAATAAACAGATCATGTTGTGATAAAATGTGTGCAGCTGTCAGATTCGTGCATCCACATGACTAGCCCCTGGATGAATCTTTTCCTTTTCCATGCCCCCCTCAATAATGGACCCATCCTATCGGGAAACTGCTGTTTTTGTCCCACTTTCGTGATTTTTAGTCTTTATTACTGTTTCTCACCTGTTAAAAATGACCCATTGCCAGTGATTTCCACAATGAAGATGTAATTAAAATTATCGCAACAATGATAGTTTTTTTTTTTCTGGCTTTTAAAGAGAAATGAACCTGCTACATGGAAATGGCATTCTGGAGCTGGGAGTTCCATCCCATGAAGATTACTAGTTGCAACAGTGGCCATGAGAATAATTTTAAATCATTCTAATAATTTCAGAAATTTATATCAGATGATTTCCAAGTAAAATTATTTGAAACTATTTCTTTAAATTAAAAATGCAACTATGCAATAACATTGTTTAAAAAAAAAGTCCTGGGTAAGTGAACTTATTTACTGATGGAACAAGAATCCCAAACACAATGGAAAGACATAGATAAAGTTCTTAGGATTTTCAACAGCTTTGTGTTTCCACAATGGGCTTAGAGGAAAGTTAATCATGTCTACCAATTAAATTTTGAAAAATAGTTCAGAGGAGAGTATAGGATGTAAAGCCGGCCCTCACAAGTTGCAGCAGCCACACATTTGTAAGATATATCTAAACATCTATTATTTATATTATATATATAAAACCTCATGTTCTTAGCCTACAGTTTAGTTGAAAATCATCCCCATAGAATCATAATCAAAGGACCTTAAAACCCTGTAAGTAAGAAAGCATAACACCCAGCATTATTTAGCTGCAGGCTAAAAGCTCTATGGAATGGAGATAAAGTAGCATTGATGACCAAATGATTCAGAATTAAACTTACATCCAAAAAATATTTGGATATGATTATTCACAAATTTAATTTATTGGAAGTAAAGAGACTGGATACCCACTAAGATTCTTGTAACAAAATTTATGTTGATATGGTTTAGATATACAGAAATGTCACAAGGAGAGTGGGCAACTCCCATATACCTTGCATTCACTTCCCCCTGTTGATAATGTCTCATATTAATGTTGTGTATTTTTCCCAACCAATTAGATATTATTGTTTTTATTTCAAAAATAGTCAACACCTTATTTGGACATTTACTACTTTTAGTCTCATGTTCTTTTTTTCTGTTCTAGTATCCCATCCAGTTACCAAGTAACATTTTATGGTCATGTGCCCCCAGGCACCTCTAGATGGAGACTCTGTTCCAGACTTCCTTGATTTTTAATGACTGACAGTTTTATGGAATACTGATTAGCTGTTTTTAAACTCTCCATCATGTTTTTTTTTCTCTTAATTAGACAGGGGTTATGAATTTTTATGAGAAAGACCAGAAGTAAAGTATCATTTTAATCATACTACATCAAGGGTTCATACTTTCAACCTGGCATCATTTTTATACTATCCTGAATCGCCTGGCTGAGAGAGTGTTTGTTAAGATAGTATTTTCTTCCCCTTTTTATGTACTTTACCTTTTAGACGTAAGTCATCATGCACACCTCTATGTTGAAGACATGAGAATCTTAAGTTGTTTCAGATTAATTATACTGGCAAAAACACCAACAGCTTGATAAGCAGAAACCTTGGTTATACAACTAGTAAACAACTTTCAAGGCACAAAAACTGCATTTACCTTCCAAAGGGACTTTCTCCAATATGATCAGGGAAAATCACCTTACAAGAAGAATTCCCAAATACACATACGATAATTAGTAGAACAGTTGCTTCTGTGGTACAGTGTCCTGCCCAGTGGCATATTGTATGCACTTTGAATAAGGCTATTGTATGTTAGTCTTTTTTCCCTCTCTGCAAATGAGTATTCCATTCTTAATCCAAAATTTTATCTTGTTAAAGGGAGCATGAACAGATTGTCTTTTGGTCATGTAAACTAAATGTTCTCATTGAAACTTGCTGAACATTATCCATTGTTCATGAATATTTTGTTAATATTGTAATTTTGTGGGTGTGTTGTTTGATTCAATTTTGTTTCACTTTTTGCTAGCAATGGGACTTTGTACCATGTATAAGAAGTGAGTGAATGGACATTCAGATGGCCACAGAAATAAATGGTTTAAAAAAAGCCGTTGTTTTATTCCTCGTTGTTCATGGCAACAGACCTTTTATTGTGTTCTCTGCACATGTTGTCAGCAAATAACATAACATTTTCTTCACTCTCAAAGAGGAAAGTTTGCCTATAGGACTAAATTTTCTCAGATGAGGCATAGGTTAAAAAAGAAAAAAAAAGATATCCACTTTTGGGAATGCAAATTAAATATTAATACAGAAATAGCAGGGAGGTTCCTCACAAAATTAAAACAACTCTTCTATCCAGCGACCCCACTACTGAGTGTACATACACAGAAAATATCAGTATGTCAAAGAGATATGTGCACAGCCAAGTTCATTGCAACATTCACAGTACTCAAAGTATGGAATCTAAGTATTCATAAATGGATGAATGGAAACAGAAAACGTGACATAAATACATAATAGAATACTATTTAGTGTCAAAAAAGAAGAAAATCCTATCTTTAGCAATAATATGAATGAAACTGGAGAAATAATTTTAATGAAATAGCCACTCATAAAAAGACAAATACTGTGTGATCTCAGTATATAAGTCTAATAAAGCACTGTTAAACCCATGGAAGTGGAGAGTAGAATGATGGGTACCAGAGGATGTTATGGGGCCAGATGCAGGTTGGGGAAGTGTTGATGAGAGGCATAACTTCAAGAAATCTAGTGTATAATATGATATCTCCATTTATTAACAACTGTTGTATCCTGGAGAATCACTGAGAGAATAGATTTTAAGTGTTCTTGGTATAAAAAACAAGTATGTGAGGTATTTCATGTGTTAATAACTTTGTTTAACCCTTCTACAGCAGATACATACCATGTTGTACAAAATAAATATATAACTTTACTTAAAATAAAAAACAGCATATTCATATTTTAAAAAGAGACTTATGCAAGTTGATGGCTATATGTTAAAGGAATAGGATTAAACTCCTCCCTTTGACTTCCCTGTTTTCTTTCAATCTGGAATAGAAGTATATTATGGAATCATAATGAATATATGAGGGTAGTTCAAAAATGTTCTTAGAAAAATGGAATTAAAAGATGATTTTATTTCGGTGCAAATAATCCTGGAATCCATGTATAGTTTGTCATACTATGCATTTTGATAATTCACACTTTCTATGAACATTTTGAGGATATTTCATTTGGATATAAAAACCTGTCATTGATTTATAAAATCTGTGTGATTTGCAGCACATTGTCTATATTCACAAAAACATAATTATGATTATAACAGAATGAACAGCAAATGGTGATTGAAAAATAATTTGGCATTTATTTATTTCAAGGAAAACAAGTTTAAACTTTAGATTTTTCAGAATTTATTCAATATCCCAATAACTCCAGAGGGACCTAGTTCTTGCTTTCCACTCATCTATCTTCACTGTAGTGGAAATATCATGGTGAGACAAAGCCATACCACTCCTAGGAATTTACACAAAAAAAGAAATCATCATTTGAAAGAGTGATCTGTACCCCCATGTTTATTGTAGTTCAATTCACAACAGCTATCATCAACCCAGATGTCCATCAGCTGAAGACTGGATAAAGAAATTATTGTATATACAGTATGGAATTATTATGGTATAGATATATACCAGTAAAAATGAAATGCTATCATTTACAACAAAATGGATTCAGCTGGAAACCATTATACTAATGAAATAAGCCTGTCATAAAAGACAAATATCATTTGTTCTCCCTGATTCATGGTAACTAATAGAGTATCTAAAAGGTAATCTATAGGAGTGAAGTTGACACTTTGAGATATAATGATTTTAAACAGCCATTATCTTGACTGTTGAGTAACTGGGGTTTTTTTCTTTCATACTATATGTTGAACTCTTTACTCAATGCACTGTTAATATCATGAGTATAAAGTTAACTGAAAATAGACCCTTGTAAAATTTAAGTATGGGAATAGGAGAGAGAGGAGGAAGCAGAAAAGGTGGTAGCATGGGTGGGAGGGAGTGTAGGGTGGAAAGTATCACTGTGTTCCTGAATCTGGAAATATAAAATACACAAAATTATTTATTTAAATAAATTATTAAAAAGGAAGTGATAGAGGAGAAAAAGAGAGAGATCTTCCATTCACAGGTTCATTTCCCAAAAGGCCACAGTAGCTAGAGATAGATAACTCTTAAGCCAAGAGTCATGAATTCAATCAGGGTCTCCCATGTAGATTGCAGAAAGTCAAGTACTTAAGCCATTACTGCTACTTTCTAGGAATATTAGCAGGAACCAGAATTGGAGCAAAACAGTAAGAACTTAAAGCATCATTCAAACATTGGATTTGAGAGTTTCAATTTGGGTTTAACTCACCATACTACAATACCCACAGCAAATCTTCATTTTCTTTTTTTTTTTCCAGATTGAAGAGAATTTTACTTTATTTTATTTTTTTATTTAGTAAATATAAATTTCCAAAGTACAGTTTCTGGATTACAATGGCTCCCCCCCCCCATAATTTCCCTCCCACTCACACCCCTCCCATCTCCCACTCCCTCTCCCATTCCATTCACATAAAGATTCATTTTCAATTATCTTTATATACAGAAGATCGATTTAGTATATATTAAGTAAAGATTTCATCAGTTTGCACCCACACAGAAACACAAAGTGTAAAATACTGTTTCAGTACTAGTTATAGCATTACTTCACTTTGGACAACACATTAAGGACAGATCCCACATGAGAAGTAAGTACACAGTGACTCCTGTTGTTGAATTAACAATTTGACACTCTTGTTTATGGCATCAGTAATCTCCCTAGGCTCTAGTCATGAGTTGCCAACGCTATGGAAGCCTTTTGAGTTTGCTGACTTCGATCTTATTCCGACAGGGTCATAGTCAAAGTGGAAGTTCTCTCCTCCCTTCAGAGAAAGTACCTCCTTCTTTGATGGCCCCGTTCTTTCCACTGGGATCTCACTCTCAGAAATCTTTCATTTAGGTTTTCTTTATTTTTTCCTAGAGTGTCTTGGCTTTCCATGCCTATAATACTCTCATGGGCTCTTCAGCCATATCCGAATGCCTTAAGGGCTGATTCTGAGGCCAGAGTGCTGTTTAGGACATCTGCCATTCTATGAGTCTCCTGTGTATCCTGCTTCCCATGTTGGATCATTCTCTCCCTTTTGATTCTATCAGTTAGTATTGGCAGACACTAGTCTTGTTTGTGTGATCCCTTTGTCTCTTAGACCTATCAGTGTGATCCATTGTGAACTGAAATTGATCAGTTTGAACAGTGAGATGGCGTTGGTACATGCCACCTTGATGGGATTGTATTGGAATCCCCTGGCATGTTCTAAATCTTCATTTTCTGCAAAGTCCCTGAAGTTTTCATCTCTCTGTGAAGGACAAATTATTGCCATTTAATAAATGAATGCTCACCATGCACAACCCAATGTAACTTAATATATATAAATGATTCTTCTTGAATTTCTTTTTGTCATAGTGGGAGGTGAGACTAATTTCATTTTTTAAAACTTTTTTTTTTAATTTGAATTACAGAGAGAGGAACAGAGGTCTATTTGGTGAATAGTACACCAATCAGATTAGATAAGCACTAGATAGCACAGACTAGAATAGTTTGAGGAGAAATTATTATTACACATGTAGATGAATTACAAGGGACATTATCATGACCTGGGCTTAGCAGCAGATGAAGAATCACCAAGCCACAAGTTTGAAAGGGAGAAAGAGAGAAAGCAGTGATAATAACCCAGTAGAGGAGAATGGTAAAGTAGAGGCTTCCTTGGGATGAGTAATACTTATGTAACAGCCACATCAAAGTAACATCTTCATGGAATAAACACTGCCTCACTCTGTGCTGCTCTAACAAAATACCTGAGATTGGGAAATTTACACACAACAGACATTGATTTCTTACAGTTCCAGACATAGGGTAGTCCAAGACCAGGATGCTGGCAACTTCAGTGTCTGGTAAAATTCCCGTCTCAGCTTATAAGATGGTGCATTGAATGTTGCTCATTTGATAAAGAGGAGGAAAAATAAATGCTGCGTCCTCACACTGCAGAAGGCACGGATGAACACAGTGAGTTAGTGTTCTCCATTGAATTTATAAGGTTGCGCGTGCAGGGTCTTCTCCTGTAACTTCATCATCTTCTAACGGTCCCACCTCTTGATATCAAATTGGGGTTTTACTGGGTTCTCCCCTGATGCCTTGATGACAAAATCCTCTTATTTTACTTTCCCATTCTTTCCCGGAAAGTTTCCATGGCTTATGTTTTATTTTATTATTTTTTTTTTTTTGACAGGCAGAGTGGACAGTGAAAGAGAGAGACAGAGAGAAAGGTCTTCCTTTTGCCAGTGGTTCACCCTCCAATTGCTGCCGCGGCCAGCACGCTGCGGCCGGTGCATCACGCTGATCCGATGGCAGGAGCCAGGTACTTATCCTGGTCTCCCATGGGGTGCGGAGCCCAAGCACTTGGGCCATCCTCCACTGCACTCCCAGGCCACAGCAGAGAGCTAGCCTGGAAGAGGGGCAACCGGGACAGAATCCGGCGCCCCGACCGGGACTAGAACCCGGTGTGCCGGAGCCGCAAGGCGGAGGATTAGCCCAGTGAGCCGCGGCACCGGCCCCATGGCTTATGTTTTAAGGGCTTCATCATGCTGTTTAATTCCCTGATTCTTAGGGTATGGCCCTACATGCACAGAGGGAACCCAGAGCATAGTCACACAGCCTAGGCATGCAAGGAAAGAGTCTTTAACAGGCAGAACCAAAGAAGCCAGAACAATAAAAAAAAACTTTTGTATAGGAGAGGTGTTTTAGAAGCAGCAGTTCCCTTAGACATGGAGATCTGAGATGGAAGCCTATGTTACCAGGCTCACCTGATTTTTCAAGCCTTTCCAGCCAAGATTTACTTCACTGGATAACTCCATAAACCAGCTTTCTCCTACCAGATTGTTAAAAGTTTTCACACTCCACAATATGGAAGGCAGTTTGAGTCATTCTCCTGAATCATTGCTCTCAAGTACTAACAAAGCCTTTCTCTTCTCAAAAGATAGGTCTCACTGAACATGATTGGGAGTGACAATCAGTGACCATAAATCACTCTTATTATGTCATATAAGATTTAAATTCCAATATATCAATGTTTGGAAGGACACATCACATTCAAACTCATCTTAAGTATTTATCCCAGCTAATACACCATTGCACAAGAGAAGCCTCAGATAGCTTATAATAGGGTAGAAAAGACAGAAAAGTCAATCTAAAGGATAAAGAAATGATAATAATATACAAAAAGTGAAATATCTACTTGGTGAGAAATTCAAAAAGAGAAATATGTGTATTCTGACCTAAGCATGACATTTAACTGATTAAGTAGCCACTGTTGATGGTGCTTTGTGTTCTGACACACAAATGTGACAGAAAACTATGCTTCATATTTTTCTTTTTAAAGTAGTAATACTTTATATTTCTAAGAAGTAAGTTAATGTGGATAAAGGACATAAGATTACAGATAAAACACAGGAATCATGAGGCAGGGAGGATTGCATTTGTTGGCTTGAGGAGATTTGTTCAGAGTATTTGAATTTATCTGTTTGAAATCTTGCTTGAGGCCCGTGTTCTTTGGCCTGGGTAGTTTTGGTGAGATTCACCTGGCAGACTCTTTAATTGTTCTTGGCTATTTTATCTGTTTATACTGACACACAATACCCTGCTCAGTTTGGAAACTTTTTTGGTTCAGGTAGTTTAGAAATTAATTTATTTTTCTCTCCTAACCATTACCTTAAACTTATATATCAAATTAGATATATCTTATGATTGGTGACTCTCATCTCTGATTGTGAAAGAGGCACATTATTTGCAAATTTTAATTACCTAGGAACTGCTCATCTTTTCATATTGTCCTAAGTGAATCTGTTTAGAAATTAATTCCTATGTTTTATTAAAGAACATTTGTAAATTGTGTGAATTACCATAATACTTTTTTGTGCTCATTTTTTAAAACATTCTAATCCTTTCACGTAAATTCATATTTAGCAAAATCTATCCTGTAGTGCACTTTTAAGGGGAGTGATGTGTGGTATGAGAGCTCTCAACACAGTTACAAGTTTGAACATGTATTTATTTTATGTTTCACTATTAGTGATATTGCACCTGCATAGAACTTCTTTGTTGACATTCTCATTGATATAAGCTTAAAATTTTTTAAGACTGTTTAGTTAACAATTTTTTTTTCAGTTTCAATTATCTTTAAAAAGAGAAGATCAATTTAGTATATAATAAGTAAATATTTCAACAGTTTCAACCCACAAAGACACACAAAGTATAAAGTACTGTTTGAGTACTAATTATAGTATTAATTCACATTTACCAACACATTAAGGACAGAGATCCTACATGGGGAGTAAGTACACAGTGACTCCTGTTGTTGACTTAACAAATTGACACTCTTGTTTATGCATCAATAATCACCCTAGGCACTTGTCATCAGTTGCCAAGGCTATGGAAGCCTTTAGAGTTCGCTTACTCTGATCTTATTTAGACAAGGTCATAGTCAAAGTGGAAGTTCTCTCCTCCCTTCAGAGAAAGGTACCTCCTTCTTTGATGGCCCCGATCTTTCTACTGGGATCTCACTCACAGAAATCTTTCATTTAGACTTTTTTTTTTTTTTTTTTTTTTTGCCAGAGTGTCTTGGCTTTCCATGCCTAAAATACTCTCATTGGCTCTTCAGCAGGTCCGAATGCCTTAAGGGCTGATTCTGAGGCCAGAGTGCTGTTTAGGACATCTGCCATTCTATGAGTCTGCTGTGTATCCTGCTTCCCATGTTGGATTGTTCTCTCCTTTTTAATTCTATCAGTTAGTATTAGAAGACACTAGTCTTGTTTATGTGATCCCTTTGACACTTCGACCTATCAGTATGATCAATTACGAACTTAAAATGATCACTTTGAATAGTGAGATGGCATTGGTACATGCCATCTTGATAGGATTGAATTGGAATCCCCTGGTACATTTCTAATTCCACCATTAGGGATAAGTCCAATTGAGAATGTGCCGAACTGTATATCTCCTCCCTCTCTTATTCCTACTCTATATTTAACACACTTTTAAGTTAAATTTAAACATCTAAGAATAATTGTGTGTTAATCAAAGAGTTCAGTCAATGGTGTTAAGTAGAACAAAAAAAATACTAAAAGGAATAAAGTAGTTAATTGTTCCTCCACAGTCAGGACAAGGGCTGATCAAGTCATCGTTTCTCATAGTGTCCATGCATGATGTTTTCCAGATTCCTCCATTTTGTTGCAAATGACTGGATTTCATTTTTTTACTGCTGTATAGTATTCTGTACATATCCCATAATTCCTTTTTTTTTTGACAGAGTGGACAGTGAGAGAGAGAGAGAGACAGAGAGAAAGGTCTTCCTTTGCCATTGGTTCACCATCCAATGGCCACTGCAGCCAGTGCACTGTGGTCGGCGCATCACGCTGATCTGAAGCCAGGAGTCAGGTGCTTCTCCTGGTCTCCCATGGGGTGTAGGGCCAAAGGACTTGGACCATCCTTCACTGCACTCCCGGGCTGTAGCAGAGAGCTGGCCTGTTAGAGGGGCAACCAGGACAGAATCTGGCTCCCCGACCAGGACTAGAACCCAGGGTGCCAGCACCACAGGCAGAGGATTAGCCTATTGAGCCCTGGTGCCAGCCCCATAATTTCTTTATCCAGACTTCTGTTGACAATTATACATAGTTATGAACCACAGTGGGACATTTCAATAAATGTGTACAATGTATAGAATCAAATTGACACAATCAGAATTTGTACTTCTTTGACATACTTTAGGATTGGGTTCTTGGAGTCCCTTCTTTCTATTATTTGCTCACAGTACATATAGGATTTTTGGAAGCTATAATCATTCTACAATGCTGTGTAACACTAGAAAGTTGTTCCTTTGGTCAAACTCTGATTTGGTACATCTTATGAGACTCCCTTATTCCCTCAGTACCCGTTTCAGCTTCTAGTAATCAAAATTCTTTGTTCAGATTGAGGATTGTTAGCTTCCACATATGAGGGAAATGTTTCACATGTTTTTCTGTGACTGGCTGTTTTCATTTAATGTGATATCCCCAGGTTTATCAATTTTGCTATAAAAACAGGATTCCATTATTTTATGGCTAAATAATATTCCATTGTTCCATTTTCTTATTTTAAAGATTTATTTTATTTTATTTATTTATTTATTTATTTAACTTTTATCTAATGAATATAAATTTCCAAAGTACAGCTTATGGATTACAATGGCTTCCCCCCCCATAACGTCCCTCCCACCCGCAACCCTCCCCTTTCCCACTCCCTCTCCCCTTCCATTCATATGAGGATTCATTTTCGATTCTCTTTATATACAGAAGATCAGTTTAGCATACATTAAGTAAAGATTTCAACAGTTTGCTCCCACACAGAAACATAAAGTGAAAAATAATAGATGATTTTTTAAATGATGATGAAATCAGATCAGACCTATTGTCATTTTTAATCCCAGTGAGAGTCAAGTTGGGAATTGATAATTACTTCTTTTTTTTTTTACAGAAGATCAGTTTAGTATACATTAAGTAAAGATTTCAACAGTTTGCACCCCCATAGAAACACAAAGTGAAATATACTGTTTGAGTACCCGTTATAGCATTAAGTCTCAATGTACAGCACATTAAGGACAGAGATCCTACATGAGGAGTAAGTGCACAGTGACTCCTGTTGTTCACTTTACAAACTGACACTCCTGTTTATGGCATCAGTAATCTCCCTATGCACCAGTCATGATTTTCCAAGGCTATGGAAGCCCCTTGAGTTCTCCGACTCTTATCTTGTTTAGACAAGGTCATAGTCAAAGTGGAGGTTCTCTCCTCTCTTCAGAGAAAGGTACCTCCCTCTTTGAAGACCTGTTCTTTCCACTGGGATCTCACTCACAGAGATCTTTCATTTATGTTTTTTTTTTTTTTTTTTTTTTTTGCCACAGTGTCTTGGTTTTCCATGCCTGAAATACTCTCATGGGCTTTTTAGCCAGATCAGAATGCCTTTAGGGCTGATTCTGAGGCCAGAGTGCTGTTTAGGACATCTGCCATTCTATGAGTCTGCTGAGTATCTCGCTTCCCGTGTTGGATCACTCTCCCCTTTATTTATTCTATCGGTGAGTATTAGCAGGTACTAGACTTGTTTATGTGCTCCCTTTGACTCTTAGTCCTTTAATTATGATCAATTGTGAACTGAAATTGATCACTTGGACTAGTGAGATGGCATTGGTACATGCCACCTTGATGGGATTAAATTGGAGTCCCCTGGTATGTTTCTAATTTTATTATTTTAAAGGCAGCATTAAAGAGAGAGAGGGAAGTAGGGAGGGACAGAAAAAGGGGGGTAGAGAGAGAAAGAGAGTGAGAGGAAGAAGGAGAGAGTTAGACCAATGTTCTATCCACTGCTTCACTTTCAAAATAACTGTAACAGCCAGGACTGTGAAAGGGAAAGCCAGGAGCCAGGAGCTTCTTCTGTGTCTCCCAGGTGGACTTCAATGCCTCAAGCACTTGGACCATTTTCTGCTTCTTTCCTGGTGCATTAGCAAGGAGCTTGTTTGAAACAGCTGGGAGATGAGCTGGCTCCCATACAGGATGCTGGCACTATGGGCGGAGGCTCAACCACTTGTGCCACAATGCCATCCCTTGCTCCATTGTCTTTATTCTAATGATGGACATCTTGCTTTATTCCATATCCTGCCCATTGAGGATAGTGTTGCAATGAATATGATGTAATGATTTCTTCTTTTAGGATATATACCCAGTAGTGAGATTGATGGGTCACATCTTGCTTTTAGGTAAGGAATCTTCATACCTTTCCCCATGTAGAAGTGCTAATTTACATTCTCAACAAAAGTATATATGAAGTCCCTTTTTTTCCACATTCTCATTAGGGTTTGTGACTGTCGTGTTGATAATAGCCATCTAACAGAAGTGAGGTGATATGTCATGGTGGTTTTGATTGAATTTCCCTTATAATTAGTGACATTGGTGATTTTTAAAATGTATTCATACCAATATGAGTCTTTTAATTATTTCCTAGCTGAATTTTTTTCTATTTGTGTTTGGATTCCTTATGTATGTTGAATATTAATTATGTTCCAGATAAATAGGTTTCAAGTATTTTCCTGTTCTATTGAATGTCTCTCCACTCTAGTTATTGTTTCCTTTGCTATACAGAAGCCTCTTGATTTTATATAATATCATTTGTCTGGTTTTAATTTTGTTGCCTAGGCTTTGGGAGTCTTATCTGAAAATCATTGTCTATATGAATGTCTTAGAGTATTTTCCTTATATTTTCTTTCAGCAATTTCACAATTTCAGATCTTACATTTAGATCTTTCATCCATCTTGAGTTCATTTTGGATATAGTGAGAGGCACAACTCTAATATCATTTTTTCAAATATTTTTTTTTATTTGAAAGTCAGAGTTACAGAGACAACAGCCACCCAGCCATCTTCCATCTGCTGGTTCACTCTCCATGTGGCTGCAATGGCTAGGGCTGAGCCAGGCAGAAGCTCAGAGCTGTAGGCTCCATCCAGGTCCACAAAGTAGGGGGTGGGGACCCACGCATTTTGGTCATCTTCTGATGCTTTCCCAATTTGCATTAGCAGGGAGGTAGGATTGGAAGTGGAACAGCCAGGACTCAAATCAACACTCATGTGAGTGCAGCCAGTCTTTCAGGCTGCAGCTAAAATCACTATGCCACAACACAAGCCTCTACAAATATATCTCTCCATATACATATTTCCAGTTTCACCAGTGCTGTTTACTTAAAAGGCTACTTTTTCATATAAGTATGTCCTTGGTACCTTTTTAATGAATCAATTTTCTGTATGTTTGTGAATTAATTTCTTGTTTATTTATCATGTTTCACTGATCATTTGTCAGTGTTTATGCTGGTATCATGCTATTTTTTTAAAAGAACTTCTTTTTTTTTCTTTTTTATTTAGTAAATATAAATTTCCAAAGAACAGTTTATGGATTACAATGGCTTTCTCCCCCCCATAATTTTCCTCCCACTCGCACCCCTCCCATCTCCCGCTCCCTTTCCCATTCCATTCACATCAAGATTCATTTTCAAATCTCTTTATATACAGAAGATCAGTTTAGCATATTTTAAGTAAAGATTTCAACAGTTTGCACCCACACAGAAACACAAAGTGTAAAATACTGTTTCAGTACTAGTTATAGCATTACTTCACATTGGACAACACATTAAGGACAGATCCCACATGAGAAGTAAGTACACAGTGACTCCTGTTGTTGAATTAACAATTTGACACTCTTGTTTATGGCATCAGTAATCTCCCTAGGCTCTAGTCATGAGTTGCCAAGGCTATGGAAGACTTTTGGGTTCGCCGACTTCGATCTTATTTAGACAGGGTCATAGTCAAAGTGGAAGTTCTCTCCTCCCTTCAGATAAAGGTATCTCCTTCTTTGATGGCCCCATTCTTTCCACTGGGATCTCACTCTCAGAAATCTTTCATTTAGGTCTTCTTTATTTTTTCCTAGAGTGTCTTGGCTTTCCATTCCTAAAATACTCTCATGGGCTCTTCAGCCATATCTGAATGCCTTAAGGGCTGATTCTGAGGCCAGAGTGCTGTTTAGGACTTCCGCCATTCTATGAATCTACTGTGTATCCCACTTACCATGTTGAGTTGTTCTCTCCCTTTTTGATTCTATCAGTTAGTATTCGCAGACACTAGTCTTGTTTGTGTGATCCCTTTGTCTCTAAGACCTATCAGTGTGATCCATTGTGAACTGAAATTGATCAGTTTGAATAGTGAGATGGCGTTGGTACATGCCACCTTGATGGGATTGTATTGGAATCTCCTGGCACATTTCTAACTCCACCATTATGGGCAAGTCCGATTAAGCATGTCCCAATTGTACATCTCTTCCCTCTCTTGTTCCCACTCTTATATTTAACATGGATCACTTTTCAGCTAAAATTTAAACACCTAAGAATAATTGTGTGTTAATTACAGAGTTCAACCGATGGTACTAGAACAAAAAAGTACTAAAATGGATAAAGTATTACATTGTACATCAACCGTCAGGACAAGAGCTGATCAAGTCACTGTTTCTCATAGTGTCCATATCACTTCAACAAGTTTCCCCTTTGGTGCTCAGTTAGTTGTCACTGATCAGGGAGAACATATGATATTTGTCCCTTTGGGACTGGCTTAATTCACTCAGCATAATGTTTTCCAGATTCCTCCATGTTGTTGCAAATGACTGGGTTTCGTTGTTTTTGACTGCTGTATAGTATTCTATAGAGTACATGTCCCATAATTTCTTTATCCAGTCTACTGTTGATGGGCATTTGGGTTGGTTCCAGATCCTAGCTATGGTGAATTGAGCTGCAATAAATATTAATGTGCAGACAGCTTGTTCGTTTGCCAATTTAATTTCCTTTGGGTAAATTCCATGGAGTGGTATGGCTGGGTTGTATTCATCAATTATATTTTTTCACTTTGAAGGTTTCTAATGTACTTATTTTATAATAATGTATATTCATTTATTTCTGATAATATTCTTTGTCATTAGTACTTGATTTCTTATCCCTATGAGTGACTGATTTATAATAAAGCCTTTATTCTATTTGTGATGGGATAAGTGCCTCAAACTAGTTGCATGGAAGCTCTTTCACCTCTTTTCTCATGTGATGATATACCAAAAAAGTACCTTTCTCATGAATCAAAATGAGGATCCTCACCAGAAAGCAAATCTGCCAACATCTGCATCTTAGAGTTTTCAATTTCCAGAATGTGAGAAACAAATTAGTTTTATTGATAAGCCACCCGTGTTATCAATTAAGGCATTTCTCTTTTATTTTATATTTGTCTAGCATAAATTAACCTTTCAAGGATTTGCTACTATCCTTCTTAAGTCAATTTAGCTTCCAGATTTTGGTGGGCAAGTTATTACCGAATGAAAGTTATTTTGGGCATTTTTTTGAGGTGGGAGTTCTTTTTGTGGTTTTTTTTTTTTTTTAGATTTTTGGTTTTTTTTTTCTGTTTTCTTTCTTTTTCTATGCACATGCATTCATATAATGTATATTTTGCAGCATAATTATAGTTTTCCTCACTATACTAGAAGGAGCTTATGCTGTTGTGTCAGAGTTCCAGTCCTTAGAGGATACTGACACAGAGCATCCAGTGTAGGTGCATGCATGACTGCAGTATGCTTCATTCCACTTCATTGAGTGTCAGCTTTCTACACCGAAACCCAGGCAGAACATCCACATCTACTTCTTTCAAAATAGGAAACCACTGTCATAGCTTGACTTCAAAAATCACAAAATATTACTCTTTGGGGATTTCTTTTCATTCCTGGGATCCCTAAAGAGGCCCCCTTTCCTTCTTTCACAGCTTGCTTGTTCCCAGGATCTGAAAGTAGCAGGTTGCATATTTAAACCTGATCAGAGCTTTGTGTTTGTATGCTGTTTGGCCGTGGATGTTTGTAGTGAACTTAGATTGCTCCTGAGTAATCTATTTTTATTTTTCTAATATTGTTGCTTAGGATGTGGTGAATGGGTGGTGGAGCTCCAGTCATAACCCTTGATTCATTATTATTGACTGTTTTCTTTCTAAGTGAATAGCACATATATGTGTGTGTGCATATATATATATATATATATATGTATATACATGTAATAGGCACATATAAATAGTTGTGTATAAAATAAAATTAAATGTCAGTCAACTTATGGAGAGAATGCTCCCATAAATTCTTAAGCTTCTTGCCTTAATTATTGCCATCATTCTGCCGATATTTCTAGAGATGAGCTGCTAAAGTGTGTCAGTGTTACTCTTAAATGTGTTTCATCAATAATTTAGCATAATATTCCAGGTGAGCATAACCAGGACATAATATGGCCCACTTATTATCTCCCTTGTTCTATATATTGAAATTTGTTTTAAAAATGGAGATTTTTAAACATTTCCTACTGTGAGGATTCAGAATTTTCATCACTTGTTTTCCCAAGTAACTGATATTAAGTTATGGAATATTGGATATGATCAGAATGACGCTATATATAGTTCAGAGAGTAAAGCTTCTTTGAAACATGCAGTCCTTTTTCACATTTTTAGTTGGCTTCCCATATTGTCTCAGAGATATTTGAAATAAGTTTAATGAACTCATCTTGGAGTTTGTTCAGTGCCTGAGATGTCATTTGTCTGAACCAGGAGTCTTAAGCACACGTAGTAAACTAGTCGACCTACAGCTGTTCTCAACACATTTGATTCATTGTGTTAATTTTTCTTATCAATTGACTTTAATCTCATTCCCAAATTACAGAGAAAATGGGAGTAAAACAATTGAGAACCTTATCTTGCTTCAGTTTGGTTTTGGGCCATCTCTTTCAATTTCTACCTCCAGATAGCCTATTCCTTCCCTCTGCATTTTTTTAAGGAGGAATTATATTTTCAACTTAAAACTTTAGGTCTTTGGGGTGGGAATTTGGTCTCACAATGGAGACACCACTTGGGACACCTGCCTCTCATTTTGGAGTGCCTGGAATAAATTCCCAACACTAGCTCACAATTCCAGGTTCTTGCTATTTTGCAACATTGGAGGCAGTAGACGATGGCGCAAAGAGTTGGGTATCCGCCACCCACCTGGGAAAGCTGGTTTGACTTCCAGGCTCCTGACTTCAGTGTGGTACAGTTTGGGCTGTTGCAGGTATTTGAGGATTAAATCAGTGGACGGGAGCTCTTGGTTTGCCTGTCACTCTAATTTTTAAATAAATAATTAGAAACAAACCTTAGGGCCCTGTATTAAAGCATTTCTCTCTTTTTCCATCAGGTTGTACTGCTAATTCTAATATTCTGTCTCTCCCCTGCCCCGAGTCTCTGCACTTCCCAGATACCTATTTGTGGGAGCATAATTGTTTTGGGGAGATGATAAGGAGACTGAAGGATGGGGGACACAAATAAGCATCTAACAGAATTAACATCCTTGGATTTCTGTTTTCTATCAATTTTAATTTTTCTGCTTAAGTATCATCTGCTCAATCTTCAGTATTGTGTTTAACACAATTTTTAAATTCATTGTAAGTTTTGTTTATTTACTTTGATTTTCTTGGTCGACAGCGATAATTTCATTCAAGACCTGTAGAATGGCAGATGCTGTTTCCTAGTGTGTTTCAGGTTCCAAAGGAATGAAGAGACATAGAGTCTCCATAAAATCTAACTGCATGAATGGATGTAGACTCTAGCATGTTTTGTCAATGCTTGGAAGATCATATCTTCCTCTAAAATTCATTTTATTCCACATATTAATTAATTTTTTAACATTTATTTAATGAATATAAATTTCCAAAGTACAGAATATGGATTACAATGGCTTTCACCCCCCATAACTTCCCTCCCACCAGCAGCCCTCCCCTTTCCCTATCCCTCTCCCCTTCCATTCACATAAAGATTCATTTTTGATTCTCTTTATATACAGAAGATCAGTTTAGCATATAGTAAGTAAAGATTTCAACAGTTCGCACCCACATAGAAACATAAAGTGAAAAATACTGTTTGAGTACTAGTTATAGCATCAAATCACAATGTACAGCATATTAAGGACAGAGATCCTACATGAGGAGTAAGTGCACAGTGACTCCTGTTGTTGACTTAACAAATTGACACTCTTGTTTATGGCATCAATAGTTACCCTAGGCTCTTGGCATCAATAGTTACCCTAGGCTGCCAAGGTTATGGAAGGCTTTTGAGTTCACCGGCTCTGATCATATTTAGACAAGGTCATAGTCAAAGTGGAAGTTCTCTCCTCCCTTCAGAGAAAGTACCTCCTTCTTTGATGGCCCCGTTCTTTCCACTGGGATCTCACTCACAGAGATCTTTCATTTAGGTTTTTTTTTTTTTTTTTTTTGGCCAGAGTGTCTTGGCTTTCCATGCCTGAAATACTCTCATGGGCTTTTCCGGCAGATCCGAATGCCTTAAAGGCTGATTCTGAGGCCAGAGTGCTGTTTAGGACATCTGCCATTCTATGAGTCTGCTGTGTATCTCACTTCCCACGTTGGAACGTTCTCTCCCTTTTTTATTCTATCAGCTAGTATTTGTAGACACTATTCTTGTTTATGTGCTCCCTTTGGCTCTCAGTCCTATCATTATGATCAGTTGTGAACAGAAATTGATCACTGGGACTAGTGAGATGGCATTGGTACATGCCACCTTGATGGGATTGACTTGGAGTCCCCTGGTATGTTTCTAACTCTACAGTTTGGGGCAAGTCAGCTTGAGCATGTCCCGAATTGCACATCTCTTCCCTCTCTTATTCCCACTCTTATATTTAACAGCGATCACTTTTCAGTTAAGTTTCAACACTTAAGAATAACTGTGTATTGATTATAGTATTCAACCAAAAGTATAAAGTAGAACAAACAAAAAAATACTAAGAGGGATAACGTATTAAGTTCTTCATCAACAGTCAGGGCAAGGGCTGATCAAGTCACCGTTTCTCATAGTGTTCATTTCACTTCAACAGGTTTCCTTTTTGGTGCTCAGATGGTTGTCACCTATCAGGGACAACATATGATATTTGTCCCTTTGGGACTGGCTTATTTCACTCAGCGTGTTTTCCAAATTCCTAACAGGGATCACTTTTCAGTTAAAATTTAAACACCTAAGAATAATTGTGTGTTAATTACAGAGTTCAACCAATGGTACTAGAACAAAAAAAATACTAAAATGGATAAAGTATTACATTGTACATCAACCGTCAGGACAAGAGCTGATCAAGTCACTGTTTCTCATAGTGTCCATTTCACTTCAACAAGTTTCCCCTTTGGTGCTCAGTTAGTTGTCACCGATCAGTTAGAACATATGATATTTGTCCCTTTGGGACTGGCTTAATTCACTCAGCATAATGTTTTCCAGATTCCTCCATGTTGTTGCAAATGACTGGGTTTCGTTGTTTTTGACTGCTGTATAGTATTCTATAGAGTACATGTCCCATAATTTCTTTATCCAGTCTACTGTTGATGGCCTTTTGGGTTGGTTCCAGGCCTTAGCTATTGTGAATTGAACTGCAATAAACATTAATGTGCAGACAGCTTGTTTGTTTGCCAATTTTATTTCCTTTGGGTAAATTCCAAGGAGTGGGATGGCTGGGTTGAATGGCAGGGTTATATTCAGGTTTCTGAGGTATCTCCAGACTGACTTCCACAGTGGCTTTACCAGTTTGCATTCCCACAAACATTGAGTTAGTGTCCCTTTTCCCCCACATCCTCGCCAGCATCTGTTGTTGGTAGATTTCTGAATGTGAGCCATTCTAACTGGGGTGAGGTGAAACCTCATTGTGGTTTTGATTTGCATTTCCCTGATTGCTAGTGATCTTGAACATTTTTTCATGTGTCTGTTGAATTCTTCATTTCATTATGATTTCTCTTCACTATCACAGTTTCATGTTCTACTAGTTGTTTCATTTCATTTTGGTTCCTCCTTAATATTTCATTTTCATGAGAGAGACTTTCTATCTTGTCCATTAAGGATTTCTGAGGTTCGAGATTTTGTTTTTGAGTACTTCTTAATGTTCTTATCAATTTTTTGAGATCCACTTCTTGCATTTCTTCTATCTCATCATCTTTGTAATCTTGAATTGGGGTGTCTATTTCATTTGGGGGCATCATAGTGTCTTCCTTGTTCTTGTTACCTCGCTTTTGCATTTGTTGTTTGGCATATTGGAGAAATTCTTTGGTTTCTTTGCTGTGGTGTTTTTTCTCATTATACTGTTACTCTAGATTAAGTGGACTGTCTGCTTTTGATTGTTCTCTTGCTTGCTCTCTCTCTCTCTCTCTCTTTTTTTTTTTTTACTCAGTTGGGAAGTGATTCCACACAGCTGAGTGGAACTGAGAGTAGTTGATGTATGAAATCTGGCCCCTGTGGGTATTCGTCTGCTTACTGCTGGGACCACACAAAGAGTTTATGCAGCCCTCAGTGTGGTCTCAAATTTCTCAGCAATCTCTCACCGTGTTTCCAAGGTTACCGAGTTTGTGTACTTGGTGAGTTCTCTTGCCCCCCCCCTCAGTTTTTCACAGTCTCAGTTGGTTAGCTCCACACTTTCATTAGGTGTTAACCTCCTGTTATTTCTCCCCACCATAGTCAGGTTTTTCTGCTTGGCTAATGAGGGGCACCCGCTTTACATATGCAAAATGAGGTGAGCAGCTTTACATAAGTAAAATGGCGCCTGCCCTTTGTCTTGCTCAGCTTTGTAAGGTGAGTGGAGAGAGAGGCTAATGTCCTAATGTCCGTGCCATTTCCCCTTATTTATTCGATTTTTTTCTCTCCTCCAGTCAGCCTGGTGAACTTTCCCCAGTGGGGTTTCAGGCCTCGTTCTCTGCAGGCTCTTTCTGCCTTTCCCTGCCAGTGTCTCGGGTTACCAAGGTCTTTGTCTCACCTCCCCTTCCAGCGCTGGCGTGTAGACTCTGCGGCTCCCGCAGCTTGGCTTCCATGCTATATTAATTTAATAATACTTTATGCACCAGTTAGAGCTAAGTATATTATGATCTGGATTGCAATTACTTTCTTTTTACAAATAAATTCAAGGTTTATATTGATGTGATGGAGTGAAGAGAGAGACAGAGAGAGGAAGCGACAAGGACATAGCTATCTTTTTTCCCTCTGATATGAACGAAATCTTCCCTGAGAAGGGGGCGTTTCCTAGTATACAGTCCTTCAGCTCTGGTCTCACACCACATCTCTTCAGAGGAAAACACTGTCCTCTGGTTGTCTCTATCTGTTCAAGCACCCTTTAACTTGTTCCTTAGCACAGGTTTTTACTAAAACTTTTCTTGGCAATTCCAGATTATTCAGATTTCCAAGTAACTTTAGGATTAATTTGAAAATTTCTAAAAAGGTAAAATAAAAAAAAAAAAGGAAATGTTATGGTTAAAGGAATTTGATATAGAGCCCCAAAGCAGGGCCCACTCACTGAATGCATACTAAATCAGTCACTGACCAGTGGGTAGTGGAAGAAAATAGGAGATTGATTTGCAATATGCAGAGCAAAGAGTTGATCAGCTAGGTTTCAATTCCTCAAGTTTCCAAGGAATTAATCGTAGTGAATTTTAATCACTCAAGTGGGGATTCCTTTTCATGGCATCATTCTTCTGGTCCTCCCTCTTCAGTTCTCTTCTATTGAAGGGTACCCCTTGATTACATTGTATATACATGGATAACCTCATCTCAAGATCAATGGATTAACAATTTTAATTTCATTTGCAACCTCAATTCCCCTTTCCCCATGTGAGGTAACATACTCATATCCTTAGGTGTCAGGGGTTATCATCAGGTAGGTAATTTGCAAGACAGAGTTATTGTTCTATTCAGTATTTCATTCTAAAGTCCTTCATGCTGCTAACCTTACTAGTTTTTATCTGAACACTATACCAAATTATATCAGTTTTTTTTTTTGCCTGGAACTATTTGTTTTATTTTCTATTTTAGCATATCAATATGATTAATTATATTCACTGACTTCAAAAGAAAAACTGAATTTGCATTTCCAAGATAATGATCATGGTGAAATATTTTTTCATGTTTTTGTGTTCTTGTTGCTAAACTTTGTTATACTTTTTTGCATTTATGTTCATAAAAATGCTGAGATGTAATTTTCTTTGCTTATAATATGTTTGTTTAGATTTGGAGTTAGAGTAATTTCCTAATAGAATGACTGATTGATCTTCTGTAACCTGAGTTTCTATCAAACTATGATTTCTTCCTTAAACGTTTGGAATAATTCTCCAGTGGAAGAATTCAGACAATTTATATAACAGTTATAAAACTAAACTTCTAGTATTTTAACAGATACAAAATATCCAGGCTATTTATTTCTATTTCAGTAAAATTTTGTATTGTGTATTATTCAAATGATTTGATGTTTTGAGGTTAATTTTTTGAATTTTTAAAAATATTTACTTTTTTATTTTGAGAATCAGAGTTACAGAGAAAGAGGGAGAAACACAGAGAGAGGGGTATTCCATCTAGTGAATCACTTTCTGGCTGAAGCCAGGAGTGTCTTCCTGGTTTCCCACTTAGGTGGCAGGGACTGAGGTACTTCAGCCATATTCTGATGCCTTTCCAGGCCAGGATTGGAAGTGGAGCAACTGGGACTTGAACTGGCACCCATATAAGAGGATGGCATGGCATGCAGTTGATTAACCCACTACAACACAACGCAGACCCCTTGTTGAATTTATTTGAATTAAATTGTTTATGATATTCATGATAGTCTCTAATTGTCTGTAAGGAAACTAGCTAGAGATTTACTTTTTGATTTGCTTGCTTGGAGGATTTTTAAAATTACTTTTTTTAAAAATTGTTTACTTTTTACAATTACTGATTTTAAAATTACTGATTCCTTATAGTGGTGATTTGTGACTTCCGCCTTTTTTCCTGAGAATCCTGGCTTAGAAATTTATGATTCTTTTAAAAAATATTTATTTATTTGAAAGTCAGAGTTACAGAGAGGAGAGGTAGAGACAGAGAGGAAGACATAGATCTTCTATCCACTGATACACTCCCCATGTGGCCTCAATGGCCAGGGCTGTGCCAGGCCAGAGTCAGCAGCAAGGATCTACATCTGTGTTTCCCAAATGGATGCAGGCGTTCCAAACACTTAACGCCATCTTCTGCTGATTTCCTAGGCCATTAGAAGGAAAGTAGATTAGAAGTGGAACAGTTAGGACTTGAACTGGGACCCATATGGGATGCCAACATTGCAGAAAGCAGCTTTACCTACTACGCCACAGCACTGGCCCCAAGATTTATCAATTTTATTGATTTTAAAAATCATATTCTACAAATTCTATTCAAAATATTTCCAATTTCACTTTTGATTGCTTTGACACATTGGATTACTAAGAATTTGTTACTTTTCTCCATGGATCTTTCTACTATTTGCTTTTAACAATTTTGCTGTAGTCAGAAATACTTCCCATGATTACAATCCTATTCAACTTAATATGAATTGACTTATAAACAAGGAAATGAGGACTCTTTGGGAGTAATACGGCTGAGAAGGCATCCTTATAATGTGGGAATCTTGCTGTCCTTTGAGGTCAAGATCTGCAATGGATTTCAGAGTTGGAGCAGACAGTGAAAAAAATAATGGAAATTATGGCTGGTGCTATGACTTAGATAAAGCTGACACAAATGAAATAGACTAAGGCAGATACAGCTATGTATCAAAAAATCTGGAATTCTACTTTTATGTATGCTATGTATAATCATTTAATATTCTACATTTCCTAGCTTTTACTTTAATTTCCTGTGTTTTGTGCATTTGTGCAGTACTTTATAGAAGTACATAATTTTAGCTTAGTCTTTCAGTTCATGAATTTTCAATTAAGTTTTGTTTAATGAACTCTTTTACCAATTCACTAACTTTTAGTATCAAATATATAAATATGTACACATATTAATATATGCACAGGCATAGAAATGGATACACACATTTTACCATTTAGATAAAGATTCTAGTTGTAAAGGTGATGTTTCTTGTTTATTTATAATAAATTACATACTAGTTTTGAGTTATAGTTTATGCTTGTTTTCAATAGAAAATTATAAATTAAAAATGGCATCTTGTTTTGTTACAAAACATTCCCAAAGCTGGTTGGAGACATTGCTATAGAGCCCATAAAACTGGATTTACTCAACCAACACGCAGCAAGCCAATCAATGATACTGGGGTGGTGGAAGTAAGTTTTTATTGCAAAGGTCACAGCAAGAAGCTGGGCAACTTCTGCTTAATTCACAGGTTTCCGAAGAGGTTAGGAGTAGATATTCTTAATATCGTGAAGGGGGGCTGAGAAGTGTGGGTTCTACTCATGTTCAAGTTCCTGGTAGGTCTTTAGGACTTGTGGTCCTCCTTTAATTGACCAGTGATACTGGGTTCTTTATGTAACTTCAGTGATGGTAAAGTGGGCTCCAGTCAGTGTAGGGGCTACATGTAGCACATAGCTACTTCTTGCACAGGCCCTAGTGTTCCTTGAAGAGAAACTTCTCAAGACAAGATTGAACATCAGATGGTTGTCTGTAGTAGAGACAAATGGCATCATGAGTCTGTGTTCAGCGAAACTATTGGACCAGCTGTACCAGTCCTCAATTCAGTGGGCTAATTTTAGTAAAATGTTAATTTGCTATCATTAAGAGCATGACATGGGGATTTTAAGCTAAGAAAAAAAGTTTGGGAGATCATGGGAGATTGGGGCATAATAGAATTTAACATCTACCTGAATACTCAGTTTCAGTCATACAGTCAGACTTTGGTAAAGAGATCTATGCTTTTACTCATAAAAAATGTTTAAAGATGCATTATCTTATTAAAATGCCCTGATTTTCAATTAATAATTGTGTATTTTATTTATTGACATTGCAATGTTTAGTACATCTGTAAACTTTGAAATTCCTTTCTATTTGACAGAAGGAATAAAGGGGTAGAGTGACATAAACATAGGTTTTTATTTCTTGGGAAACAAAATTAAACAATACTTAAACCAATACCTTGAATGGAGAATGAATACAAAGTCTTTTTAAGTAAGTAAAATGTTTTTTAAATCAACATGAAATAGTATGACTTGGCTAAACTACAAAGTAAGGTTGTGTAAATTATATAATGGATTATTCAGCCCTAAAATATTGAGTGGGAATGTGAGAGGGAGGAAGAAGAAAGGTTGGGGCTTGGGCGGGAGGAAGGATGAGGGGGGGAGTGTCACTATGTCCTTAAATCTATATATATGTAAGTCTTGAGACTTGTATAACTTAAATAAAATATAAAAAAAAAGAAAAAAAAAAACACTGTCCCATTCTCAAAAAAAAAAAAAAATACAAACACTGAAGAATGTGGATACTCATCTGTATCAGAATATAATTTTTTTGACAATTGTTCATTATTCTCATATCTTCCAAAAGAGTTAAGTGCAGTATTTGGTGTGAAGAGTGGCAATGTAAACTATTTTGACTAACGGTCTGTGGATGAGTGTTACAATTTCTACATCTGTGTTAATCCATTTTTTGTTGCTATAATGAAATATCTGACTTTGGACAATGTATAAAGAAAAGTGATTTATTTAGCTCATAGTTTTCGTAGCCCAAAGTCAACAGTTTGGCCAGTTTACTTGTTTACCCTGTGGTGAAGGTAAAAATCTCATGGTGGAAGGCAGCAGGATGACAGGAGTACATGGGGAGAAAAAAATATCACAAGGACAGCAAGGGGGCCAGAGAGAGCTGTAGAGGTCAGCCTCATTCTTTAGTAAGAACTCAGTCTCATAGGACCTAACAGAGGTCCAGGGAGAATAATGTGAACCCCTTCTAAGGGCAATACACCCCAATGATCTAATCACATCCCACTAGGTCCTGCCTCTGTTTAAAAAATAAATCATTCATTGTCAATTTATTTGAAAGACGTAGACAGACAGATATAGATCTTCTACCTGCTCACCCTCTCCTCAGAAGCCAGGGCTGTGTCAGGCCAAAGCCAGGAGCCTGGAACCCAATCTGAATTTCCTACGTGGGTAGTAGCAGGGAACCAACCATCTGAGCCATCACTTCCTGCCACTAAGGGTGCACATTATCAGGAAGCTGCACTGAGAGTAGAGGAGCCAATACTTAAGCCAGGTACTGCAACAGGATGGTGGTATCACAAGCAGTTACTTAACCACTGGGCCACATGCCCACTCTGGCCAAGTCTCTTGTGGTTCTTACCACCTCTGAACACGTGAACCTCTGGGGACACACTTAAACAATATTCACATCATAGTAAGATCTAAGCAAAGTGTTTTACAGTTTCATGTGGGATGTCTTGGTTCCTTGAATCTCTGTCATATGCAGAAAGCTGTCTAAGTAGTCACTGCTCTTTATTACTGAATTTTAAAATGAAAAGGACAGAGAATTAAAGCCAACTCCAACTCACAAAATAGATAAAAGTCCCCACAAGCAACCAACGTTAGAAATCCAACATGGTGGATTAGGTATTAAGTGTGGTGGTTGTTTCTGCTCGGGACACCAGCATCCCATATTGGAATGCCTCAGTTTAGTCCCAGCTACTCTGCTTCCATTCCAGATCCTTGCTAACACACATCCTGAAAAAGTAGAAGATGATGGCTGAAGGATTTGGGTCTTTGCCACCTGTGTGGGAGACCTGGATTGACTTCCCGGCTCCTGACTTTGGCCTGACACAGCCCTGACCTGTTGTGGGTATTTGAGTAGTGAACCAGCAGAGAGAAAATGAATCTTCTTCCCCTGTCTGTGTCTTTTTCTCTCTCTTTCTCTCTCTCTGTGTCCCTTACACTCTTACTCTCTCTATTTGCCTTTCAAATAAAATTAATAAATAATGTTATAAAAATATATGATGGCAATTTTAGTTAACTGAGACTTTCAGGCTGCTTGTTATGTTATAGTAGAACAAGAACTAACCAAAATCGTCTAAAAAACTGTCAAGAGGCCAAGAGACTTTCTTAATTCCAGTTTTATTAGCAAGAGGAAATTTAATGCATGAAAGATGTATCCAACTATTGCATATTAATTTTCTAAAACTTAATTGGTTACTTTTTATGATCTTATCATTAACAATATACTGAATATTACTTGGCTACTAGAATAGTCTGCATACAATGAGTGATCTGGTTAATGATATACATACAAATAATGTGGCAAATATAAAGTTTTCCTATTTAAGATTAAATAAGTAAAATGACATTCTAACTTTGGTATAGCGTCCACAATGAAACATTCATCTTCCTTAAGATGTGCATCGCCTCCTAGTGTGCTGATGTTCCTCTTGAGCTCACTATGTACCAAGTAAAGCTCCCTCAAATTATTACAAAAATAAGTTATGTGTATTGAGGAAAGTATGACTTCCAGGCAAATATAATATTGAAGTATATATTGTTGCTAATAGTGATTATCTTATTCTCTGCAACTGTTTTTAAATATGTTGTTAACATGTACCATCTTTAAATAGAGTGACTTCAGAGCAAAGAGATCTGAAAGAAACTACTGTAGCTTGGTGATCAAGATTAACATAATCAGGGCTGGCTTTGTGGCACAATGGATTGAGAATCTGCCTGCATTGCTGGCATCCCACATGGGGACCAGTTCCTGTCCCACTTCATATCCAATTCTCTGCTAATACACCTGGGAAACAATGGAAGATGACCCAATTACTTAGGTCTTTGTATCCATGTAAGAAACTCAGATAAAGTTCCTGGCTCCTTTTGGCCTAGCCCTTTCCTGGCTGTTACCACCGTTTGATTTGAGAAGTCAACGAGTGGATGGACGATCTCTTTCTCTCTCTCTCTCTCTCTCTCTCTCTCTCTCTCTGTAACTCTGCCTTTAAATTTTTTTGTAAATTAACATTTATCTTTGATAAATTTCACTTTATCTGTGATCCCTCTCCCAATTCTGTAATGCCAGTGTAACCTTGAGAAAAAAAATCAATAAAACTAAATAGCTTGAAATTTGACCAAAAAATCAGACATGCTTACTCAAAGCTGCCATTCTCATCACAAGCAGAGAAAATCTAAGGTATAGCCAAGAGGCTTCTAAAGACAACTAAGAACTAAACATAATGTGCTATCTTGGAATCCTGGAAAGGAAGAAGGACATTATGTTAAAACTATGGCAATAGAATCAGTAGAATAATTTATGAACTTCAGTTAATAAAAATATATTCACGTAGCTTATTAGATGTGACTGATGTACCACATTACAGTAAATGTCAACAGTATGATACATGTAATCCAGAGTATATGGGAACTGTATATTGGAATTGTCTTTGCAATCTTTATGTAAGTGTAAAAGTATTCAAAATGAAACATTACTATAAACAAAAAATATTTCTAAAGTAGAGAAGTATTTTTCATTTATGTGAAAAGAATATATCCTGTTTTGTATCAAACAATGTTTAAAAAAAAAAGACAGAGATGAACTATCAAGGCATTTACTTAAATAGGAAACAGGTTTGCAAATATGAACTTGGCATTCTTCCAAGCTTAGGATACCTTTCACAGGATAGATAATATTAAAATCAGATAAGTGTGTCTCATTTTCTTTATTTATTAAACTTGTACATGATAAGGACTTTTAGAAGACAAAGGGGGATGATTTCTTTCATTAAACAGGGGGCTAGTCTAATTTTATTGTGCTAGTTAGATAAACAGGAAATTCAAAAAAGTCAGATAAAGCTGAGGGATCATAATTTAATAATCTATGAAAAAGTAACAGATTGATTATGCCATCAGACTCAAAAATCAACCTTGAAAAATTTATTTGTGTACTTTTTTTAAAAGATTTATTTATTTATTTGAAAGTCAGTTACACAGAGAGAGGAGGGGCAGAGAGAGAGGGGTCTTCCATCCGACGGTTCACTTCCCAGTTGGCTGCAACCGCTGGACCTGTGCCAATCCGATGCCAGGAGCCAGGAGCTTCTTCTGGGTCTCCCACATGGGTGCAGAGGCCCAAGGGCTTGATCCATCTTCTACTGCTTTCCCAGGCTATAGCAGAGAGCTAGATCAGAAATGGAGCAACTGGGACCTGAACTGACAACCATATAGGATGCTGGCACTGCATGCAGCAGCTTTACCTGCTATGCCATAGGGCCAGCCCCATTTGTAGACTTTTATATAAAAATTTGAAGTACTAGGAGTAGGCATTTGGTTCAGTGGTGTAGACCCCGGTTGGGATACCAATACCCTACATAAGAGTGCCTGAGTCTAGTGCCTGATTCTATTCTTGGTTCCAACTTCCTGCTGATGCAAACATGGTGAGTCAGCAGTGATGGGTGGCTGAGTCTCCATTACCCACATTAGACACCTGGATTGAGTTCCCAGCACAAGGCTTTGGCATAGCCCAGCTTCAGCCATTGTGGGCATTTGAGGACTATACCAGCAGATGGGGGCTCTCCCACTTTCTTACTCTGCCTGTCTTCCCTTTGACTCTCAAAATTAAGATTTTTTTCAAATGTTGAATCTCTGTAAAACACACAAAAATTGTAACATTCAGGTAAACTTGAATATATTTAGGACTAAGGTAGGGCTTTTCAATTATCAGTATACAATATAATACCAGGGGCTGGAGCTGTGGTGTAGTAGGTTAATCCTCTGCCTACAGCACCTGCATCCCATACGGGTGCCCATCTGTTTCCTGGCTGCTCTTCTTCCAATCCAGCTCTCTGTTATGGCCGGGAAAGCAGTAGAAGATGGCCCAAGTCCTTAGGCCCCTGTACTGCATGGGAGACTGAGAAGCTCTTGGCTCCTGACCCGGATTGGCCAAGCTCCAGCCATTGTGGCCATTTGGTGAGTGAACCATCAGATGGAAGACCTTTCTCTCTGTCTCTCCCTCTCTCTGTCTGTAACTCTACCACTCGGATAAATAAATGAAACCTTTATATATATATATATATATATATATATATATATATATATAAAGGAATACAATCCCAGTAATATTCAAGATGTGTACACAGATACTTGAAAGAAAAAAACTGATCAGTTGCATTAAACATTAATCAATCGTTTGGTTTATTTCTTGTTTTTTTGTTTTTTTGGTTTTTTTTTGTAGAAAACAAAGAATTTTTTAAAAGATTTATTTATTGATTTATTGGAAAGGCTGAGTGACAGAGAGTGGAGGTGGGGAGAGAGACAGAAAGAGAAATCATTTCGTCTTCTGGTTTGATCCTCAAATGCCCACAACGACCAGGGCTGAACCAGGCAAAAGACAGGAGCCTGAAACTCCATCAGGGTCTCCATTTCGCTGGCAAGGATCCAGCAAATTGAGCCCATCATCAGCTGCCTCCCAGATGTCTTAGCGGGAAGTTGGAACAGAAGTGAAGGTGGATGTCAATCCCAGGCACTCTGATTTGTGGTGTGAGTGTCCTAACTGGTGCCTTAAACCATTGAGCCACAACATCTGCCTGTAATGTACAATCAGGGTAAATATACTTATATTTATTTATTCATACATTTAACATTTCTTCATTTTGAAAATGTCCTGAAACCTACCTTTTTTTTTTCAAACAGAAATATGTGGTATGTCATCATTACCTATAGTCAATGCAGCATGTGAGGAAACCCCAGAATTTCTTACTCCTATCTAGCTTTGAATATGGCTACAACCTGCTTTGAATATTACTCCAACCTGCTTTGAATATGGATAAAATTTCCATAACTACTGTCTTCCTCTCTCTCTCTCTTTCTCTCCCCCTCCCCCATTCTTTCACATAAATAAGTAAATAAAACTAAAGGAAATAGAGTTGATATTGTGGCATAGCGGATTAAGACCCCACTTGCTATGCCTGTATCTCATATCCGAACAACTCCACAAGTCTGGCTGTTTCACTTCTAGCCCAGATCCCTGCTAATGTGCCTGAGAATGCAGCAGATGGTGGCCTAATTATCTGGGTCCCTGACACCTTCTTGTGAGACCTGGATGCTGTTCCTATAACCTGATTTTGAAGTACTCCCGCCCCAGCCAACACTGCTGCAGACATTTGAGGTGTGAACCAGGTGAGGGAAGATCCCTCTCTTGCTCATCTTTCCTTGTCTCCGGCACTATGGCTTTCAAATAAATAAATCTTAAAAAGTTTATAAAAATATTTTATAAAATTGATTTTGAAAAAATTTGTTGAAGTTGTCAGTAGAAAATTCATAATGATGATGAAATTATTACATGATAAGAAGCTATAGTTGGCCGGTGCCATGGCTCACTAGGCTAATCCTCTGCCTTGCGGCGCCGGCACACCGGGTTCTAGTCCCGGTCGGGGCGCCGGATTCTGTCCGGGTTGCCCCTCTTCCAGGCCAGCTCTCTGCTGTGGCCAGGGAGTGCAGTGGAGGATGGCCCAAGTGCTTGGGCCCTGCACCCCATGGGAGACCAGATAAGTACCTGGCTCCTGCCATCGGATCAGCGCGGTGCACCGGCCACAGTGCGCCGGCCGCGGCGGCCATTGGAGGGTGAACCAACGGCAAAGGAAGACCTTTCTCTCTGTCTCTCTCTCTCACTGTCCACTCTGCCTGTCAAAAAAAAAAAAAAAAAAGAAGCTATAGTGAGGTGACAGGGCAGGGAGTGGCAGCTTTGGCGGGGAGATGTTTGACATGTCACAGCCCACAGTGTCTCTCACGCTGGTAGCATGATCATGAGCTTCTTCAGTTTCTTTTTGCTCTGATTCATCCCTGAGCATCCTAAATGTAAGGTATCATCACCATGTTGTCTACTCATTCAGTTTTGCTGCTATCTCTTTTCATTGATTGCAATTCTGCCCAAACACAACCTTCTCTTTGGATGGCAGTTGTTAAATGAAACCATGTGGGATCTGAAGTAGCATTGCCCCTGAGTAGAAAACATGTTCTGCTATGCTCAGTCATTGAGGCCACAGAATGCATGCCTTCTACATACAAAATCACTTCCTTTGGGCCAGCATTGTGGCAGAGCTGGTTAAGCCAGCATCCCGCATGGGCTCTAATTCGAGCCCTGGCTGCTCCACTTTCAATCCAACTTCCTGCTAATGGTCTGGGAAGGCAGCAGAGAATTATGGAAAACCTGGATAAAGCTCCTGGCTCCTGGATTTGGCCTAGTCCAGCCCTGGCCATGGCAACAGTTTGGGGAATGGGCAACCAGGCCAAAGACCTCCCTCCCTCCCTGTCTCCCTGTCTCCCTCCCTCTCTCTCTCTCTCAAATCCTTTTTTTGGTCTCTCTAACTCTGCCTTTCAAATAAATAAAATAAGTCTTTAAAAATTCACTTCCAAATCCAGACCGTCTTCTCTGACAGGGTATTTTGAGCATCAGCTACCTTAGAAGTTCATCCCACCTTGGAATATCCTACTGTACAATGCAGTATTTTTCCTTCACATTTTTTACACTTTGATGGATTATATGCCTACTCAACCTAAACAGGGCTGATTCCACAAGATGTTTACCCACACTTCTGAGATGACAGATGCTGTTCTGCTTGAGAATTCCAGCACTCCTTCCATGAATCTGTGGATATGAGTGTTCCTGCCAGCTCACCACTTGGGAACCAGCAAAGTGCTTAAAAACTGCTGTAAGATAAATAAGACTCCAGTGACACAGACAGGATGAGATGTTCTGAAGGAACATCTGTCCCCATATTTTTATATCCAACTATACTTTGAGGATAAAGTTATTTCTGCCATCTTTGGGAATAAATTATTTTTCTACTCTATGAAAAAGAAGCTACAGTATCATATCAAGAATTACATTTGTTTCTTACATTTTATTTCATTTATAAATGGCATAGCATGATTTTATAAAGGAAACTATTCATTAAGCTACTATTCATTGAAACAATGAATAAAACATAGCCTTGATTTCATACCCTATCATACTGATACAAGATTTTTCTACTTCACAATGTTACAGAATAATTTGGGCTTACAATCTTATTTAGTTACTTATTTTACATCTTCTATCTTGCTTGGTTAATTTCAATTATTGGTTATTCTTGAGTGTTTTGAAATCTTTTGTAAAAGGTGACTTCTTCTTTGGCCTGCATTTTGGCATAGTGGGAAAAACTGCCATTGGTGATGCCTGCAAATAGTATGGGTCCCAGTTCCTATCTCGGCTGCTCCACTTCCTATCCACCTCTCTGTTAACATGTCTGGGAAGGTAGCGGAAGAGAGAGTAATTGCTTTGACCCCACTACCCATATGGAGAACCGGATGATGCTTCGGGCTCCTGGCTTTGACTTGGCCAATTCTGGCTTTCGCATCCATCTTGGGAGAAAATTAATGGGTGGAAAATCTCTCTCTTTCTGTTTCTCCCGCTCTCTGTAACTCTGACTTTCAAATAAAGGCATAAATATTTTTTTAAAAGTGACATCTTCTCTCAAATTATGTACTAATATAACTGTCAAAACAGCCCATCTAAAACATATTGTGTTTTTCCCCAGAATAATAGCACTAACTCTACAGATTTTGCCTGGGAAATAGGCAGGATTTAGTCATACCAATCCTGCCATTGGCTCCTATTATATCTTCTATCATATTGGGAAGAAGACCCCCAAGATGATAATAGACGATAGCATGATTGGACCTTTACTTGGGTGATACCAAGTTGCCAAGAGAGCTCTGCCTGGGATGTTTTTTCACAAGATCTGTCGTAAGGCTGATCTCTTTCTTCTGTCCATGTTACTGCTTACGTGTGGTGGTGTCAGCAAATAGGATTTTCCACAGCCATCATCCTAAAATACATATCACACACTCTATCTTTTTCTGTTCCTACCTGTAAATTGTAAAATAACATTTGTTGTTCTAAATTAGAATAAACTCTATTTATTTATATATTTATTATTTATTTTTATATTATTATTTTTGACAGGCAGAGTTAGACAGTGAGAGAGAGAGAAAGAGAGAGACAGAAAGGTCTTCCTTTTCCATTGGCTCACCCCCCAAGTGGCTGCTACAGCTGGCGCATTGCAGCCAGCGCGCTGCGCCGATCCGAAGTCAAGAGCCAAGTGCTTCCTCCTGGTCTCCCATGAGGGTGCAGGGCCCAAGGACCTGGGCCATCCTCCACTGCCTTCCCGGGACACAGCAGAGAGCTGGACTGGAAGAGGAGCAACCGGGACAGAATCTGGCGCCCCAACCGGGACTAGAACCTGGGGTGCCAGCGCCGCAGGTGGAGGATTAGCCTATTGAGCCATGGCACTGGCTATATATTTATTTATTTTTGTTCTTAGTATCAAGATATTTGTCTGGCTTACTTTGAGACCCTGATATTCTTACAAGATAAATGTGCTTTTTTGTTAATGTACATATCTTCAGATTTTAAAACGAAACCACCGCAGAATGGAGAACATCCGTTTGAATTACTTGGAAAACATGGATACATTATTGGGCTGAAAGAACCACCTCAAGATGTTTACTTCCTCAGATTGTTCAAAAGTTCAAAAACTTATCAGGGGCAATTTTGAAAAAAGTAATATAAAGCCAATCTTTCTCTTACAGTGCTGAAGACCTTCCCAAGATAAAGTAAAAACTTCAATTTCAGTTTGTGCTAGATTCACTCAGCAAAAATAAGAGCAAGGGGCAGACAGCATGTCAGAGAGTGAAATGAGAATTTTTGTCTTATCTAAAGAGGTAGCAGTGTTCGGGAAGCAGTACCTGAGTACTATGCAGGAATTTACTCTATTTCAGTTTTGGAAAGAAATTTAAAATACAGATATCAATTAGAGACTCTGAAGATTCAAATTCAGGAAATTCATTCTACATCTTTTAAGTAGGCAAAATACTTTTTGAAAATGACCAAAACCCGCAGGTCATAGGATTTTAGCCATAGAACTATGTGGTCTCATTATTCTATTTAGTTCTTTTAGAATGATTTTTACTCTTGAATACATTTTGAGTAGTATCTGAAGAAGTTTTATTTGACATTCACTTTCGTGCTTATTATTGGGATAAATAACATTGCACATAGCCTTAATGATAGTGAAAAATAATAATTTATGCAGGTCATCACTGGAAAGTCAAGTTGTCAGAGGTAAGAGTTGAAGCAAGGAAATCAGGCTTATTGAAGAGCTAGCAATTGGGAGAGAAGGAGATTTTTTTCTCAGAAGTAACTTTTCCCAATTTGCAAGCTAGTGGACTTTTAAAAAAGTCTTTAAAAGTGGACTTTTCTAAAAATTGCTTTTTAGCCGGCGCCGTGGCTCAATAGGCTAATCCTCCACCTTGCGGCGCCGGCACACCGGGTTCTAGTCCCGGTTGGGGCGCCGGTTTCTGTCCTGGTTGCCCCTCTTCCAGGCCAGCTCTCTGCTATGGCCAGGGAGTGCAGTGGAGGATGGCCCAGGTGCTTGGGCCCTGCACCCCATGGGAGACCAGGAAAAGCACCTGGCTCCTGGCTCCTGCCATCGGATCAGCGCGGTGCGCCGGCTGCAGCGGCGGCCATTGGAGGGTGAACCAACGGCAAAGGAAGACCTTTCTCTCTCTGTCTCTCTCTCTCACTGTCCACTCTGCCTATCAAAAATAAAAAAATAAAAAAAATAAAAATAAATAAATAAAAATTGCTTTTTTATACTCACACTATTCTCAATGCACGTCTATATGCATAAAGAGTGAAATCTAGCTGTGACAGAAAGTATCTGTTTTTATCATATTTCATGACACTCAGAGAAGTGCCTGGCCCAAAAGTACTTAATTTTGTTAATTAATTAATTATTGTTAATATTAATAACAATAATAATTAATAATATTGTTAATTAATTTTTAGATTGCATGCCTACTTATGCTAAAATCATGATAACTATCTTAGATGATCATTTAATAAATGATCATTTAATGAGTGATCATTTGAGTTGTTGATGTATGTGTGTTAATCCTCCTTTTAAAAATTATGAACTGAGAGCCAAAGAAGTTATAAAATTTTTACATTGTCACATGTGTAGGAGAATAAAAGTCAATGCTATTTCCATTACTATATAATTTATAAAATGATTTTAAACCACATGCATCTAATAATTGTGAAAGTTATTAATAGTGTCGTAAATTTTTTCTGCAAAGTGAAGTCTAAAATATAAATATTAGGTAGGAAAGATGGCATTAGCCTTCGTGTGTTAAGGGGGCCATGGGGAAATGACAAAAAGCTCTTGAAAGAGGGAATGTAGCAGCCTTAAAGCTAGGCTTTGGAAGCTGCCCACCATTTGCACAGGGAAGTCCTGCCCATGTCCTGATAAATTTATATTTAGACCCAGGCTCCCAGTTGCCTCTCATATGCCACGGGAATCTCCCTGGTCGATGCCAACAAGGCTATATTCTGGCTACCCAGTCTGATAGCATTAGATAATAAAATATTGGGAGGAATTTCACAAGCAGAAAGTCCTTTGTCCTGTAATATCCCAGAAGATGGAGGGGGAGAAAGGAGAAATGGCAGAAAGAAGTGGTTACAAGCCCACATAAATCTATCTAAATACACTGGGCATGCTATGCGACACTTCTGAATAGTTGCCCTTTCAGCCTTCACATGCATTATTTTATTCAACTTCATTTCCTTGCTAACTGCTAGTCTGTTTCACACATGAAATTCCTTTTTTTTAATGGGAATTCAAGGACCTTTATTACAACCTTCTATGCTAACATAAAGAAAAGAGAAGGGGCCTGCATTGTGGCATAGCGGGTAAAGATGCCACCTGTGGTGCTGGCATCCCATATGGGTGTCGATGCATGCCCCGGTTGCTCCACTTCCAATCCAGCTCTCTGCTATGGCCTGGGAAAGCAGTGGAAGATGGCCAAGTCCTTGGGCCCCTGCACCTATCTGGGAGACCCAGAAGAAGTTTCTAGCTCCTGGCTTCAGATGGGCGTAGCTCCGGCCATTGTAACGAGTTGGGGAGTGAACCAGCAGAAAAACAGAATTGCAGCTATACATCTTATTTTTCAGCAAACAATGTATTTGTGACAATTTGATTGGTGCTGGTATTGTGACTAGCAATCAGGTAAAGCCACTGCCTGTGATAAAGGACTAATTTGTGTCCCAGCTCCTGCATTTCTGATCCATCTCTCTGCTAATGGCCTTGGAAAATCTGTGGAAGATTGTCCAAGTACTTGGGTCCTTGCTACCCATATGGGAGTTCCACATGAATCTCTTTGCTCCTGGTTTTGGCCTGGCACAATGCCTGCTTTTGTGGCAATCTGGGAGGTGAATCAATGGCTGGAATAATCTCTCTTTCTCTTTCTCTCCCTCCCCTCTTTTATCTCTTCCTTTCAGTATATAACTCTTTCAAATGAAATAAATATATCTTTGAAAAAAGCTGATCAAGTGTTCAGTTTATTGGAAAACATTATGTTGAGTGAAATAAGCCAATCCCAAAGGGACAAATACCACTAGTTCTCCTTGATAGGTGACAACTAACTGAGCACCAAAAAGGAAACCTGTTAAAGTGAAATGAACACTATGAGAAACGGTGACTTGATCAGCCCTCACCCTGACTGTTGATGAGCAGCTTAATATGTTATCCCTCTTAGTATTTTTGTTGTTTGTTCTACTTAATACTTTTGGTTGAATACTGTAATCAATACACAATTCTTCCTAAGTGCTGAAACTTAACTGAAAAGTGATCGCTGTTAAATATAAGAGTGGGAATAAGAGAGGGAAGAGATGTGCAATTTGGGACATGTTCAAGCTGACTTGCCTCAAACGGTGGAGTTAGAAACATACCAGGGGACTCCAATTCAATCCCATCAAGGTGGCATGTACCAATGTCATCTCACTAGTCCCAGTGATCAATTTCTCTTCACAATTGATCTTAATGATAGGACTAAGAACCAAAGGGATCACATAAACAAGACTAGTGTCTGCAAATACTAGCTGATAGAATCAAAAAGGGAGAGAATGATCCAACATGGGAAGTGAGATACACAGCAGACCCATAGAATGGCAAATGTCCTAACAGCACTCTGGTCTCATAATCAGCCCTTAAGGCATGCGAATCCGGCTGAAGAGCCCATGAGAGTATTTCAGGCATGGAAAGCCAAGACACTCTGGGGGGGGGGGCTAAATGAAAGATCTCCATGAGTGAGATCCCAGTGGAAAGAATGGGTCACCAAAGAAGGAGGTACCTTTCTCTGAAGGGAGGAGAGAACTTCCACTTTGGCCATGGCCTTGTCTAAATGTGATCAGAGTTAGTGAACTCAGGGGGGCTTCCATAGCCTTGGCAGCTAATGACAAGAGCCTAGGGTGATTACTGATGCCATAAACAAGAGTGTCAATTTGTTAAGTCAACAACAGGAGTCACTGTGCACTTACTGCTCATGGAGGATCTTTGTCCTTAGTGTGCTGTACATTGAGATTTAATGCTATAACTAGTACTCAAACAGTATTTTTCACTTTATGTTTCTGTGTGGGAGCAAACTGTTGAAATCTTTACTTAATGTATGCTAAACTGATCTTCTGTATATAAAGAGCATCGAAAATGAATCTTGATGTGAATGGAAGGGTAGAGGGAGTGGATAAGGGGAGGGTTGTGTGTTGGAGGGATGTTATGAGGGGGAAGCCATTGTAATCCATATTCTGTACTTTGGAAATTTATATTCATTAAATAAAAGTTAAAAAAAAAGCAAGAAGATTATTATTTGTTATTTTCTTCCACATTCCCAGTGCTTACAAAATGCTTCTTTACAAACAAAATAATAAATATGGTATATAGTTATGAAATACAACATACACTTTCATATATATCATATATATATACATGTATATATAATATATGTATATGTATCTACATATATATACATATTCATTTATATACATCATGGGAGGGCTAATTCAAGTAATTTAACATATAAATCATATAACTATATTTTGGAAGGAAAACAGAAAATCATAATACTTTTGTTGTTAGAATACAGTTACCATGATATATAATAATAAACTTACTCCTTTGTCTAAACTAAATGTGTATTTTAACCAGCAACTCCTAATTATTTAACTTAATGTCCTCCAAGTTCATCCATATTGTTACATAGAACAGGATTTCCTACTTTTGTAAAGCTTAGTAGTATTCTATTGTGTATGTACATCACAATAGAATCATCACACAATGATGGACACTGAGGTTGATTCAATATTTTAGCTATTGTGAGTAATGCTACAATCAACATGGGTGTACAGGTGTCCCTGAAACACGCTGATTTCATTTTCTTCAGATATGTACACAGAAGTGAGTTTTGGAATCATATAGAATTTCTCTTTTTAATATTTTGAAGACTTCATTCCATATGGATGTACTGATTTACATTATAAACAGCAATGTAGAGTGTAATGTTCCTATTCTCCCCATCCTTGCTAACTCTTAATTTCCATCTTTTTTAGTAATAACCATCCTTACATCTATGAGGTACTATGTCATCATCACTTTAAAGTAAATTGCCATGATAATTAGTAATATTGAGCATTTTTCACAAATCTATTAGTCATTTGTATGTCTTCTTTTAAAAAATGTCCATTCAAGCCCTTTGCCCAATTATAAATTAATTTCTTCTTTTCTTACTAATGAGATATTTGAATTCCTTTTATGATTTGAATATTAATTTTTGTTGGATGGATAATTTGCAAAAACATCCCTTTGTTATGTGTTTCATTTTTCATGTTGAAATTTTCTAATTTGATGTAATACCATGTGTCTATTTCTGCTTTTCATGTGTGTGCTTTGGGATCATACATAAAAAGTTGATTCCCTGCCCAGTGCCATTAAGCTTTCTTCCTATATTTTTTCCTAGAAGTGTTAAAGTTCCTGATATTAAACTTAAGTATTTCATCCAGCTCAGCTAAGTTTGGATATGGTTTGAGAAGAAGAATTAATTTCAATAGTCTATTTATAGAGGTCTAGTTTTTCAGCACCACTTAATAAAGAGAATGGCCTTTCACCATTGAGCAGCGTTGGCAAGTCAAAAATAAATCAACCGTAAACATGAAAATTTATTTATATGCATTTTTTTCTGTCCAATGGATCTCTGTGTCTACTTTTTGTGCCAGCACTTCACTATTTTGATTACCATAGCTTTGCAGTATATTTTAAAGTTAGGTGGTATGATGCCTCCTTCTTTGTTTTTAAGATTGCTTCTTCTATTTAGGCTCTTTTGTGGTTCTTAGTGAATTTTTTTCTATTTCTGTCAAATGTATTCTGTGGAATTCTGAAAAGCATTGCAATGAGCCTGCACATTACTTGGAGTATGAACAATTAATGCAATAATTTTTTTTTTCAGTATGTGAACTCTGAATATCTTTTCATTTATCTGTGTCTTTTATCTACTTGGTTAATTTGAGTCCTATGTATATGATTTTCCATAGCTATTTTTGAAAAGAAGAGAGAACAATAGAGAGTCACAGAGAGAGACAGACACAGAAAAAGAGCTCCCATCAACTGGCCCACTCTGCAAACGTGCACAGTGGCTGAGGCTAGGCTGGGGTTGAAGCCAGGGACTGGGAACATAATCTAGTTTTTCCTCATGGGTGACAGGACCACAATTACTTGAGTCATCACCACTGTCTCACAGGGTCTGAATTAGCAAGGGAGAATAATCAGGTGCCAGAACCGGGAATCTAACACATGTAGAACACAAATGATTTAACCACAAGCCCAGATGTTTGCTCCCGTAGATATTGTAAATGAAATTGCTTTTCTGATTTCTTTTTCAGATAGTTCATTGTTCATGTATAGAAACACTACTGATTGTTGTATGCTAACTGTGCATACTGTAATTTTACTGTGTTTCTTCTTTGGCTCTAACAGTTTCTTGGTGGAAAATTTAGGGTTTTCTATATATAAGATCATGACTTCGGCCAGCGCCACGGCTCACTGGGCTAATCCTCTGCCTTGCGGCGCCGGCACACCAGGTTCTAGTCCCGGTCGGGGCACCGGATTCTGTCCCGGTTGCCCCTCTTCCAGACCAACTCTCTGCTCTGGCCAGGGAGTGCAGTGGAGGATGGCCCAAGTGCTTGGGCCCTGCACCCCATGGGAGACCAGGAGAAGCACCTGGCTCCTGCCATCGGATCAGCGTGGTGCGCCGGCTGCGGCAGCCATTGGAGGGTGAACCAATGGCAAAAGGATGACCTTTCTCTGTCTCTCTCTCCCTGTCCACTCTGCCTGTCCAAAAAAAAAAAAAAAAAAAAAAAAAAAAAAAAAAAAAAGATCATGACTTCGGCACACAAAAGCAATTTATCTCTTTGTTTTCTGGTTTTGATGCCTTTTTATTTTCCTAATTCCTCTTAAATTTCCACTTTTGTCTCTTCATTCTTTTCTGCATATTGTTGAATTGTTTGTATTTTCTTGATGTTAGTTGATCTTCCTTAAGATAATGATATTGAACTTCTCATCAGGTAGCTTGTACATCTCTTTTTCTTTGGGGTCAGCTACTGAGAATCTATGATTTCTTTTGGTAGTGAAGTCTCCTTATTTTTAAAAACTATTTCTATTTGATGTCTGCACATTTATTGCATCATGTACCTCTTCTAGGCTTACATGATAGTTTCAGTGTGGAATGATTTTCCCCCTAGGTCAGAATGATAGTCTTCCTGAGAGGAATCAGCAGTTCTAACACCAGAGGGGATGCAACTCTATTTCCCGTGCAGCTCTGTCAGCTAAGGTTGATGTAGATGATGAGTAGGGTACGCTCAGTAGACAATGTCATGGATGACCTTTGTGGTGGTAAGGAGTCTTTGATCTTCAGTTATGATAACTGATAAGGTCTCCTGATCTCTTATTTTCCCAATAGAGAAGTTGTGGTTGAAGGGATCTCTCTTGATTCTCGATTTGACATGCAGACCTATTTTGGTGGTGGTAGCCACAGTATCTGTTGAATGGGACAACTCGGGTGATGTGGAAATGATGCCAGGGTCATGACAAGGGTGAAGGGATTACAGCTCTGGATCTGAGGAAGTAATGGCACTAGTGCCCACTGTGCAGCAGCCTGATGCTGTGTGGTTAGCCGCATGTTAGGAGCAGATGCTTGTAAGGCAGCCAAAAAGCCTCACATAGGAGAACAAGTGCCTGCAGAGTTACAGTGGCTCTGGGTTTGAGGAGGGGCCAACTTCTCTCTGGCAATGCAGTTGTTCCTCGAGCATGGGTGTGCAATGTAGTCACAGACCCCCACCTGGATTGTGATTATTTGAGAAGAAGCTGCAGCTCTTGGGTTGGGGCATAAGTAGGTTGGGAGAGGTGGTGGGTATTTTCTCAATGTGGTTCAACAATGATTGCTTCTTGGGGTAGGAGGAGAATCTACAGGCTCATTTCCTACCATTTTCTGAGATGGCTAAAAGGAAGAGATACCGCCTGTGGGGCAGACTGCTGAGGACTATGCTGGTTTCACCGACATAGACGGCTTCAGCTTTTCTTCTTCATTCCTAGCTGTATATTAGCGTCTCAGATGTGCTGATGTTCATGGAACTTCCTTCTGTGTGAATATTCCCCATTGTTGTTGTCCAATATGCTGCTAGAGTTTTTTAATGGGAGTCTGAGCACTCTCAAGAATGTTTTGATTTGTGAAAAGCTTATCCCAACATATAGAGTGTGTCAGGGGAGGAGGCTGCTATTTCTTACTCTACTGAATTGATGATGATATCATCCTTTTTAAAGGATGGGATACAAATGTTCCACAAATGCATGAAAAAAATGCTCAGGATCAATATCCAACAAGGAGAAGCAAATAATATCCAAAAATCCAAAATGAATTTTCTCTTCACCCCAGTTAGAATTACCATCATTGAAAAATCAAAAAGTAACAAATGCTGGTGAGGATATGGAAAAAATTACCCAAAAGAAATTAAATCAATGCATGGAAGAATTATCTGTATCCCCAATATTTATGGCAGCTCAATTCATAATAGCTAAGTATGGAATCAGCCCAGATGTCTATCAACTCATGACTGGGTAAAGAAATTGTAGAGTATACATACAATGGAATACAGTCAGACATTAAAGAATGAAATCCTGTCTTTTGTAACCAAATGGATACAGCTTCAGACCATTACACTCAGTGAAATTAGCCAGTCCCCAAAAGACAAATACCATGTTTCCTCTGATTTTTGTAACTAATACAGAGGGTATAAAAAAGTACTGTATATGAGTGAAATTGACATTTTGCAGTTTGATTATTGCTTATAGCACTTTTTTATACTCCTGAGGAATAGTGGTTTTGTTGATTACTACTGAATTATTTGTTTAGTGAGATTTAACTTTACAATCATAAAGTAAATAGAAAGTGAGTCATTGCAGAAATTAAAAGAAAAATAATAACTGAAAGAAGAGGGTGGATGAGGTTGAGGAGTGACTGGAGGGTAGAGTGGGAAGTATCATTATATTCTTTGATCTATATATATATATAAATACATAATTTTTCCCTTTATATATATATATATGAGTTATATGTACCCCCAATGTTTATAGAGAATAAATTCATAATAGCTAAGATATGTAATCAACCTAGATATCCATCAATTCTTGACTGGATAAGTAAATATATATATGTAATAAATATACATATAAAACAAGTTTCTTTTCATAATTAAAGAAAATAATATTGTTTATAAATTCATTTATTTGAAACAAATATTAGGAATACACTTTAAAAGAATAGTTTTTCTTTTTTGTTTGTTTGTTTGTTTTTAACAGGCAGAGTGGACAATGAGAGAGAGACAGAGAGAAAGGTCTTCCTTTTCTGTTGGTTCACCCCCCAATGGCGGCTGCGGCTGGCGCACCGCGCTGATCCAAAGCCAGGAACCAGGTGCTTCTCCTGGTCTCCCATGCAGGTGCAGGGCCCAAGCACTTGGGCCATCCTCCACTGCACTCCCTGGTCATAGCAGAGAGCTGGACTGGAAGAGGAGCAGCCGGGACAGAATCTGCCGCCCTGATTGGGACTAGAACCTGGGGTGCCAGTGCCGCAAGGCGGAGGATTAGCTTATTGAGCTATGGCAGTGCTGAAAAGAATAGTTTTTCAAACATAAAATTACTTTGAGACAAAAAATAGGACAGATAAGTTTCTTACTTAATGTGGATGAATTCATCCTTTATCACAATACAATCATTTGAATTCATTTATTTTGCAAAAGAAACACTGCAGTAAACAGTAAATAGCTTGTTTTAACATTGAAAAGGTTACAAAAGCCATCAAGCTGTGACACAAAAAACATTTGGTTTAATGATAAAGCAAAACAGAAATCCTATTTAACAACAATAAGTGCAATTTTCATTGCTGTTTCAGAGTTTTATTTTTTTTTTCAATAACTGTTTTTTAATAGGATAAATGCTTATCCCTGCAGAGGTTGGGCAGTGCAACGTAGTGTTATACAGAATAAAATCTATGGGTATTTTACTTATGGAGATAGACTCTTGATTTTAGAGAAATACAGCTGTAAAATTCTAAAGTAAATGAGTTAGAGAAAATTCTCCCTCTATCCTTCATAGATAAGTTGGAGGCAGATTCAATTGCAGTTTGAATCATTTATAACTGGCCATTGTCATGATGTAATATACCACTGCAATTATACTCAGCTTTTTTCATTGGATTTTTAGATTTAATTTCAGAAAACAAATTCATATTTAAAGCCCAGGGCACCTGGTCTATGACTAAGCCTTCATCAATACAAACAATTGGACTATTTGATGAGAGGAATACTCTTTTAGTTTAGTTGGAATTTTGTGACTATGGCAGCTAATTGCTAAATGGCTTGACTGGTTTGACACATTGACAATGCTTCTGTGTATAAACTCTCTTTTTAGCTATACATAGCTTACTCTGTTTTGAACATGAGTTTCAAAGCCTAAATAGCATAGAAATTCAGAAAAACTTAGAATAGTTTCATGAGCAAAATGTGAGTTTTCAAAAATTATTTTAAAGTCATACTACTACTTTTTCCTTTTCACATTCTAACTTTGCAGCTAACTGCATTATTGTGATTGTAAAAAGTACATCCTTCTTTCCTTTTTGTGAAAGCAGGTGGATAGATATTAGCCTTTGTGTGTAAGAGGGGCTGAATAAAACAAGAAGTTTTAAAGAAAGTAAATTTGTGTGTCATGGAATGAAGAAACAAGTCCTCAGAGCTGGACGTAGCCTCTGCTTGGTCTCTCAGCCCAAGGTGTTCTTGCCTGTCCTTTATCAAAAACAATACACTTATTTGAGAGATTGATAGAGCTGGTTTGGCAAGCTTTTTTCTTCTTCTTTTTTTTTTCTTTAAAAAAAATCCATTCATTTATTTGGGGTTCAGAGTAACAGAAAGAGGGAGAGGGAGAGAAAGAGAAAGATCTTCTATCTACTGATTCACTCCCCAAATGGCTGCAACAGCTGGAGTTGGGCCTTATCTGAAGGAAGAAGCCAGGATCTTCTTCTGGGTCTCCCATGTAGAGGCACAGGCCCAAGCACTTGAGCCATGTTGTGCTACTTTCCCAGGTCATTAGCAGGGAGCTGGATCAGAAGTGGAGCAGCTGGGACTTGAACAGGCACCCACATGGGATCCTGGAGTTGCGGGGGAGGCTTAACCTATGATGCTATTGTGCGGGCACCTTGGCAAGCTTCTGGATTAAATCACTGGATTAAAGGACTCGTTGCTTCTCTTAGATAAGAACTTTGATGATCAGTATTTTTTAGAGGAGTTTGTTTAGGGGAATTTCACATACAAAAGTCCCCCACTCATACTTTCCCAAAGAAAGAGAAGGAAAGAAGAAACGAGACCCATACTCATGTGCATAACAACACAGCTCTGAATGCAGACTGAGCAAGTGTAGGAATTTCTGTCTCTTTACTTGTTCCAATAAATTCTGATAAATTCACCTTCTGGTTTTCCTATTCTTAGGCCACAAACTTCCTATTGGATAAAACAAGATCCCTGGGTTCTAATCAGAGGTAACACTTTCATCTTCTAATTAACCAATTGCTAGTTGCTAAGTTTGCATCTGGTCACAATATGTGTTGAAGCAGTTGGGAATGTAAGAATTTCAGAAGCTGATTGCAGTGAGAGAGATGGCCAGAACGGTAGACCTATGATAAGGAAGAAATTCATGACCACTACCCCCAAAATATCCCAGTTTTAAATTATAGAAGAGTCCACCCAAGCTCCATATCAAAGAAGCCTCCACTTAAGTGACGTCAGCACCAATTCAAAAACCTGTGGACAGTTTCCCCCAACACCCTTTGTCTTTTAGACCTGTTCCCTTACATCAAGTCTTTTCTCTGGTTTGTTGGCTGTCCAGCATTGAGAAGACTAGACCTAATTTTCACTGATAACATAAATAAGACAGAAATTTAAAGAATAACTGATGATGATTTTAGGAATATAACAGTTCAAAACTAAGTGTTCATATCTGTCTGGAATCTCAGATGTCAAAAATTAGACCAAGTGAAAAGATCTGTAGGAGGTCTTAAAATAATAATAAAATACTATCTTACCATGATTACAATTAATGATTTAAATGATTTATCAGCAACTTCAATGTTTACATTTTCATCATATATAATCTTAACTCTGTGAAGAACAATCCATACTCATTTTCACACAGATTTGTTGATAAACGAAATTACACAATTATGTTCCTAAAGTGCTTTCTTAGTCATAATCTAATTTAGTATTTACAACAGCAATATGAAGTGGATACTATTATTAGTGTACTATTTATACATTAGGAAAAAATTCAATTTCCTTCTCCTCAGAGTTCTTTTACTCATTTACTTTCTACTCAAAATGTAGTAAAAGGGTGAGAAAGTTTATAGCAAGGGTAAGAAAGTTTATATATGTATCAAAGACTATTAAATCAGAGTCTGTATTTGTGAAAATTTAAATTATTTACTAGTTTTAAAGGTAGAGACAGAGGTGGAGGGAAGAATCAGAGCTCTCCCCTCTACTGGTTGACTACAAAAATGCCTGTTTGCACTAGGAGCAGGGCAGGCTGAAGTGAGGACCTGGGAACTCAGTCTGTGTCTCCCACACAGGTGACAGGGACCCAACTACTTGAACCATCACCTGCTGCCTCCCATGGTGTACATTACTAGGAAGTCAGATTGGGAACAGGGCCAGGACTCTAACCTAGACACTCCAACATGGATACAAGCATCCAAACTGGCATCTGAACCGCTATACCAAATGCCCACCCCAGAAACTACATTTTTAGAAAGGTTCTTCTGTGATTCATATGGACATGAAAGTTTGGATATGTTGTAGATTACATAAAGATAATCTTTGTGTGTTCTGAAAATGCACATTGGTCTATGTGATTGACCTGGATCCTTTACACAACACTGCAGATCTGACTTACACAGAAATGTTTTTACCCACTGAGGAAAGTATCTTGGTCTTACTTCTGTACTGCGATTATCTTATCCAGAGACTCATTAATAATGAGTATGCTAGTTTCTTATTCTTTATATGGCAGTTACATAAATTCGTGCATTTTATTAGTGTATCTCAGCAGTCTGGGGACTATGTGTCATACAAGGAAGTGGTCACACAAGGAAGTGGGGGGCCATTAATTTCAGGAAGTATTTACTAAGTTTCGTTTTCTGAGAATTGGGCCTTCCCGTCTTCCTGTCTTCCTGAAGTTTGTGAAGCCTGTCATGGACGTATAATTATCCCCCTTTTTTTATGCTGAGCATGCTGCATTAAGTCATTGAGCAAGCAGCACAGTACAGAAGCAAAAAAAGCAATTGATACTCAGCAGCAGTTAGTCCTAGATATTCTTTCATTTCAACAAAGTGATGACCATCATTTTCAAAGAAAATCTGGAATTGACTTAAGCCACTTTAGAAACAATTGTAGAAATTTAATAAACTTTTTAGAAATTTCTGGTATATATTTTATTTTTAAAAACAACAGATTTTATTTATACAATTTTAAGCCCATAATGATACTTCTCACCATCCCTCTTTCCTTTTTTTAATTTATTACTTCTTCCTTCCTTCCTCCCTTCCTTCCTTCCTTCCTCCCTCCCTCCCTCCCTTCCTTCCTCTCTCTCTTCTGTCTCTTCTCTCTCTTCTTTCTTTCTTTCTTTCTTCTTTCTCTCTCTCTCTTTCTTTCAATTTTACAACAATGTGATTCCAATTTACTTCATATTCACAGTCTTAATCCTACACTAAAAAGAATTCAACCAGTAGAAAGTAAAAAGATACTGTTCTGCAGCAGGCCAGACAAGAGTTATAAACAATAATCAAATCTTGAAATATCAATTTAACTCACATACATTGCATTGTTTGTATTCTAGATATTAACTATGAATAAAGAAAATATGTGATGTTTATCTTTTTGGGAGTGGCTTATTTCACTAAGTGTAATGGTCTCCAGTTGCATTCATTTTATTGCAAAAGACAGAATTTCATTCTTTTTTATGGCTGAATAGTATTCTATTGTGTGTATGTACCATACTTTCTTTATCTAGTCTTCAAATGATGAACATCTGGGTTGATTCCATATCTTAGCTATTGTGAATTGAGCTGCTATAAACATGAGAACGCAGATATCTCCTTTATTTGTGGATTTAACTCATTTAGATATATTCCTATGAGTGCGACTGCCTGATCAAATAGCATATACATTTCCAGATTTTTGAGAAATCTCCATACCTTCTTACATAATTTTTGCACTAGTTCACATTCCCACCAACAGTGTTAGTGCATCTAATTCTACATGTCCTTCTCAGCATTTGTTATTTTTTGTTTTTACATGACATTCATTCTAACTGGGGTGATATAAAATACCGTTGTGGTTTTTATTTGCATTTTCTGGATGAATATGTGCTTGCTTGTATGCCTTCTCAGTTTCTGTGCTGGATTATTGTTTTGTAGTTTCTGAGTTGAGGGCCTTATATATTTCAGATGGTTATCTTTATCAGATGAATAGTTTGCAAATATTTTCTCCCATTCTGGAGGTTACCTCTTCACTTTGTTGACTGTTTACTTTGTTGTGCAGAAGTTTTGTAGCTTGATATAATTACAATTGTCTATTTTTGCTTTTATTGCCTGTGTTTTTGAGAACTTTACCAAAATGTCTTAACCTATTCCTGTGTCTTACAGAGTTTCTTCTATGTTTTCCTCTACTAATTTGGTGATTTCACATCTTAAATTTACAACTTTGGTCCATCAGGAGTTCATTTTTGTATGGAGTGTAGGACAGGAGTCTTACTTCACACTTCTCTGCATGCAGAGATCCAGTTTTCCAAACACCATTTATTGAAGTGACTCTTTTCTACAGCTTGTTTGTCAAGGACTAGTTGGTTATCAATGTGTGCATTACTTTCTGGGGGTTCTGATTGATCCATTGATCCACATGTCTATTTTTGTGCCTGTAGCATTCCATTTTGATTATAACTGCCCTGTAATATGTCACAAAATCTGATATTGTGATGCTTTTGGCTTTGTTTTTATTGTTTACAATTGTGTTAGGGGGCTGACATTGTGACATATCAGGTTAAGACTCTGTCTTCAACATTGACATCCCATATCTAGTTCATGAACTGGCTGCACCATTTCTAATTCAAATCCCTGCTAATGCACCTGGGAAAACAGTGGAAGATGGCACAAGTGCTTGAGCCTCTTCACACATGTGGGAGATTTGGAAGAAACTCCAGGCTCCTAGGTTTTCTCTGGCCTAGGCCAACCCACTGCATCCAATTGGGAAGTGAACCAATGGGTAGAAGATCTCTCTCTCTCTCTCTCTCTCTCTCTTCATTTCTCTTCTCTCTGTAGCTCTATTTCCAAATACTTAAAAAATAAATCTTAAAAAAAGGTTGCTTTAGATATTCAGGGTTTCTTGTGTTTTCATACCCTGTCTGTTTTTGCTTTCCACTTGCATGAAATATATTTTTCAATCCTTTCACTTTCAGTCCATGTATTTTTGTTGGTGAGATCTGTTACTTGTATGAAGCATTTAGATGGGTTTTGATTTTTAATCTATTCAACTATTCTGTATCATTTAACTGTAGAATTTAGGCCATTTACATTCAATGTTATTATCGATAAGCAATGACTTGGTCCTGCCATTTTTCTATAAATATTCTTGTGGCTTTTGGATATATTTTACATTTTTACTAGGAGGTTTTCTGCATTTGCATTATTTCATATGATGATTGTCTTTCTCTGTTTCTGTGTATCGTACATCCTCATGAGTCATTTGTAAATTTGGCTGGATTGTGACAAATTCTTTCAATTTCTGTTTTATTTTTGGAAGGTCTTTGTTTCACCTTCATATATAAATGCAAGGTTTGTGGGGTAGAGTTTTCTGGGTTTACCATTTTTTTTTTGATTATTTTATAACATGGACCTTGTCTCTTTACTATCCCAAAGCCTGTGTGATTTCTGGTAAGAAATTCACATCAATGTATTTGGAGTTCCCTTTATGGTAATCTGGTGTTTCTCTCTTGCAAGTTTTGTGATATTTTCTTTATTTTTTTATGAACATAACATGTCATGGAGAAGATCTTATTCGAGATTGTCTTTTGGGGTTCTATTTGCTTCTCGTGTTTATGTCCATTTCGCCAAATTAGGGAATATTTTGGCTATTACTTCATTGACTAAATCTTATAAGCTATTTTATTTTTCTTTTCTTTCAGGAACTTCTAAGACATGTATATTTGGCCATTTGATTATTTCCTATAGATCTTGAACTCTATTTTTTGTTTTTTTCTAATTCTTTCTTCTTCTTTTTTTTTATCTGAGATATTTCTAAAGATTTGTCTTTTAACTTAGGTATTCTTTCCTCTGCTCCAGCAAGTTTGTTGTCAAAACTTTCCACTGTACTTTTTACTTAACTTACTGAATTCTTCCTTTCTAATATTTCAGTTTGGTTTTTCTTTAACATCTCTATCTCTTAGCAAAATTTTCATTCATGTCATAAACATATTTCTTTCACTCATGTAATTACTTCATTGTGTTTTTTAGTAATCTTACGGTGGTTCTTTTGAATTTTTTTCATGTCCATTAATCTCATGTTTACAATCTAATGTGGAAGTATTATTGAGTTTCTTTTGTTCATGTTTCTTATATTTCTATGCTTCTTTTAAGGGTCTAGGGAAACACTGTTGCTATCTCCTCTGAAGGCTTAATAACTGGAAATGTGCCTTTATGGCTTACTGGAATGCTGTACCTTAGGCAGATATCCAGGAGAGCGTGGTGGGTAGGATCAGGGAACTTTGGCCAGTGTTTGTGGGTAGGACAAGAAGCCAGAGTGGTATCCATGTTGGTTATTGTAGATCTCTATTATCAGTAGTGATGAGTGGATGACTGTGCTGACTTGTATGTTTAGAGCCTCAAGTCTTCTCTTACAAATATGACCTAATAGCCTAGGGTAAACTCACAGTTCTGTGCACCCACTTCTTCAGGGACACAAATTGCCAAAAAGATTTATATATTTCTGGGGCCAGCACTGTGGCACAGTGGATTAACACCCTGGCTTGAAGAGCCAGCATCCCATATGGGCGCCGGTTCAAGACTTTGCTGCTGCACTGCCTGTACAGCTCTCTGCTATGGCCTGGGATAGCAATGGAAGATGGCCCAGGTCCTTGGGCCCCTGAACCCACATGGGAGACTGGGAAGAAACTCCTGGCTCCTGGCTTCAGATCAGCACAGCTCTGGCTGTTGCGGCCACCTTGGGAGTGAACCATGGGATGGAAGACCTCTCTCTCTCTCTCTCTCTCTCTCTCTCTGCCTCTCCTCTCTCTGTGTAACTCTAACTTTCATATAAGTAAATAAAATCTTTAAAAAAAGATTTATATATTTCATAGTGTGAGCATGGCATCCATACTCAGGGAACTCTGAGCTCCTGGAGTTGCACCCAGTGATTATCCAAAAACCTAGAGTTGTGCCATGCCCTCCTCAGTTTTCAGGCCTGCTACACAGTCACAGGATTGCTGCAGTGACAGGGTGTAAGGCTCCCACAGTCATAGAGTGAAGCAGATCCGCTCTCTGTTCTCTGAGCCTCTTCGACCGAACAGAGCCATCCTAACCTCAGGGCCAACCACCTACCCAACAGAAGTCAGTCAGTGCTCTGCATCTAGAAGCTGAGTCTGGTTCTTGGGTGTGGCAAGGGAAGGGTGCAATGTGTGCTCCCTTCAAGGCACTGCTTTGGCCTCTGACCCATTGTCAACTCCCAGGCTAGATTCTAAGTCAGCAGGGACTGCAGATTTCTCACTCTGACAAAATCCATCAAAGGAGCATAGGAAGCAGCAGTCTTCACTCCCCTTATTCTAGGAAAATGGCACTTCCACCTGGCACCTTCCCAGTGTCAGTCACTGGCTTCCTTAGTGGAGCAGTGGAGAGGAAAGCAACGTGTCTTTGCTTCACAGAAATAAGTGGGTACCTCACTCTCCACCAATTCTTGAGGCAAAACTCAAAGTCGGTGAGTAGCACAAGATGTCTAACAGTATGTGGGCTGCTGCAGCCTCCACCCTCTTCACTCTAGAAGATGGTGTCCCCACCAGTTGCTGGGTTGGGGAGTCACTGGTACCACTTTGCAAGCTGATGTGTGTTTGTACAGTCTTTGCTGTTTCACGGTCTCTCTTTCTGTAGACTATTTACTGAAAACTCCTGTCCAACTCTCCCCCTGGGAATATGGTTCCTCCTCTGTTCTGGTATTTTCCTGTGGTCAAAATCAGCATTTCTTTTCACTATACAGTCATCTTAGATTTCCTCCTTAATTTTTTAATATTTCAAAATTTGGGCACTTTAGCATGTTTTGCCATTAAAGAAAAATTTCTTGATTTAAAATTTCCATGAAACCTATTCCCAGACTTCAAAATTTCATTTGAAAATCAAGTAATTTTGCAAGCTGAGCACTCTTTAGAATCAAATAAATATCTTTCATATACTAAAACCTAAGAAAAAATTAGTATCGGAATTCCTGATTTTTCAAAGAATTTGTTTAACCTTAACTATCATAACATATTCAGAACTTTATTACAGAAATTACAAATTTAGTTTACCCTATCTTTAAACATAATTTTATTTATGAGGGTTAGAGCAAGGGTGAGAGAGAGTGAGAGTGAGAGTGAGAGTGAGAGTGAGAGTGAGAGTGACAGAGTGAGATAAAGATTCTTTCCCCTGGTTCTCTCTTTAAACTTCCAAAATAGCCAATAGTGGACTGATCCAAAGCTGGGAACTGGAACTCATTCCATGTCTCCAACATGGAGGGCAGTGACCCAATTACTGGAGTCATCACCACTTCTGTACAGAATCTCCAATGCCAGTAAAGTGGAGACAGAAGTTGTCGCAGAATCTTTAACCTAGGCACTCTGACATAGAACACACACATGTTTGTTAACTGACATCTTAACTGCTAGTCCAAATGCCCACCCTTGCACTAGCTCTGTAAAAAATGACATTTAAAATTTTAAAAATAATATTAAAATTGTTAGACACAAGGAAATATCCCAATTCCCAGAGGATATAAAATACCATTTAACAAGCATAGATGAGTCAGTTTTAGTGATGATTAATTAATGGAGGCCTCAGACAAATGCAACTGTGTTGTTACATATGCTATCTCCATGACCCAATAACAGAATGAACTCTGTTGTGTTTAAAAAAGAGAGACATAAAGAAAATACTTGTCAGTGTCAGTTGTAAGCAAAAGAATTCAATTTCTCATTGGGATATGTATCCCACAACTGACCTTCTTCATCAGCCTGCTGGTCATGAGAACTGACAGGAGTTCTATAGAGAAAATAACTCAATGCCCTTGTTGGAAACCTGAGAATTTATGTGCATCTCTCAGATATACAACAGCAGAGAAGGTATGAAAATTTACCATTCAAATATTTTATTGTTTTACTGGTCATCAGACCAGTGTAGCTGCTAGAGAATTCTATCACCAGAGTGGATTCCATACGTGCTAATAAAGAATTTTGATTGTTGACAATAGCTTTTCAAGCTTCACCATGGTGATATGATTGTTGTTTTACAAAAAACGCTGTATCGCATCCCATGATATCTTTGTGAACCAGATCTAAAAGAAATTTAATGTGTAAATATGGCAGCAGAGTTGAGAATACAGGATCTACCTTGTTCTTATTGTTAAGGATGCACAAAATGTAATGTCTTCATGTTTAATTCTATTATAATTTGTGAGGTTATATTTGCACATTCAAATTTTATATTTCTACTTTTTATTATTAACATATAGAAGCAGGAGCAATTTTCTGCAGATATAATAACTTAGACTTTTAATACCTGCTTTCCTGATGAAGGTAGTTGTTATTTCAGAACATGACTAAAGTAGTCACCTTTTTGTTGAATCATGAACACACAATATAATTTCTCTTAAAATTTTTATCAAGATCCTTTATGTACCGTATGTGCTTAATAACCCATAGTGTTATGTAAAAACACAAAAGGGCATTTTACCATAAACATATAAAGTTGTTCAACTAATTTCAAGGTACATTAATAATTTATTTAAGGGAGTCTTCATTAACTTAGTATATTAGCAACTGCTAGTATTGCTATGATTAGCAGATTATGTAATTGTTATTTTAAAAGGGAAAAACTCAGAATTTTTTATGAAAATAAGATTTATTTTTGAATAGTGTGATTATTGTACTCATGTTTCATTGTAAAGGTATGTCTTCTTCCTTGTATACCTGAGAAGAGTTTCCAAATAAATGTATAGCTATTTGTTATAATGCTGCAAATATTACCACAAAAGGGCATAAGAAAATATTCTTGATCACTCAAATAGTTTGTGAATTGTCATAAATGACCATTAAGTTTGGAACTTCAATATAAGTTAATGATATTCAATAATTCCTTTTATAGTTCCATTGTGAAGTCTAGTTTTTAAGGAAAATTTTTCAAGTAAACCAGGACATTAAAAACATAGCAGACAGTGTTGTGGGACAAGAGGTTAAGCTGCTGCCTATGACACTGGGCATCCAGATGAGCACTTGTTCAAGTCCCGGATGCTCCGCTAACAATCAAGTTACATGCTAATGCAACTGGGAAAGCAGTGAAAAACTACCAAGTACTTGGGACCCTGCCACCCACCTGGAAGACCAGGATGGTGTTCCATAATCCTGTCAATTTGAGGAGTGAACCAGCAAGAAATGATTCTCTTTCTCTCTCTCTCTCTCTCTCTCTCTCTCTCTCTCTTTAATTCTGTTTTCAAATAGTTATATAAATATTTAAAAAAATTAGTATTTCCTGAGGATAAAGAAATTAAATTATTTATTTATACATCAAAGCCTTACATAAGATAATAATTAGCAGTTCCAGTGCACAAATCAACTCAGAAAGCAATATAGGCTACTCTTAACAGAACCACTAGTATCACTTGAGTTGTAAATGTATTGCTGACTTGTGTTTTTAAAAAATTTCACATATGAAAACCTCAAACCTTTGGGCTTCCAATTGAAATGATAGTTGAACATAATCACTAGACGTTCAGGGAAACGTGGCAGAGTTCTCATGTCGGAACAGGTATGCTTTTCTTCCTTCTGCACCTGCATGCTCTAGGGTTACCAGTGGAGTCTTTTCTATTTCCACTCTCCTTTGCTGCAATAAAATATCTCTCCTTCCATTCTGATTGTCAATGATGAATTTACCTCTCTCGTCCATTAAATGTCTCTCATATTCTATATAATGCAGATCTATTTGTTTCTAAATTACAATAAATATTATTTGTACCATCACTTTGCCAGATAATCTATCTGGTCTCACTGTTATTAACTACCCTAGAAACAGAGCTTGGGACCAGCAATGAGACAGAGACTTTAGATCGTTTCTCATATATACTACTAACCTAGGGATGGGGGAATGCAGCAATGGGCAGGGTCAACATCTGATCGCAATCCCTGGTATACAAGGCCTGCCTAAACCCTGAAACCATACACACACACACTCTCCAGTGTTGCCACCTATCTACAGGTGTGCTCAAGGAAACAGGTATAAAGGAAATCACACATGATCTTATACTAGGTATATGTGGGTTCTGTGATTGACGGATGGGTGTTTGGGGACTGTTCTAATTAGCTCTGAGATGGCCTTTTCATATCCCACATATCCCACATATCCTAACAGAAAGCCTATTTAAAAGGAAGCTAGTTTTTCCCCAAGGCTGGCTGTTTAAAATCCCCTTCCAGTTAGAAACTTTTATGAGATAGTCAATTTTCAAAGCGCATTCATAGAGCTATCCCCCAACTCCAAATCTTCCCTTGCCTCTTGATGACAGTTCAATTTTGCAGAAGTGAGTTGATATGGATACCAACACTGGTTTTTAGCATTTGTTTGCCTGTGCTGAATAATTTCATTCCTTAGGCAACACTGACCATTTGCTCTCCTCTAGGCAGTATTGTAGGCACTAAAAACTAAACAAAAAAGGAGAAAACAATGCACTACAGGGAGTTTAACTTTTTTTTCCTCTGAGGGTTTGATAATTTTAGTTTATGAAATAATACATTTATATACAGCAATATTTTAACAGAGAAAAAGCAACAAATTTATTAATGTTGAAAAACATGGTGCCGGCGCTGTGGCACAGCAGGTTAATGCCCTGGCCTGAGGCACCAGCATCCCATATGGGAGCCAGTTCAGGACCCGGCTGCTCCACTTCCGATCCAGCTCTCTGCTATGGCCTGGGAAAGCAGTAGAAGATGGCCCAAAGCCTTGGGCCCCTGCACTTGCATGGAAGACCTGGAAGAAGCTCCTGGCACCTGGCTTCAGATCAGCACAGCTCGACTGTTGTGGCCAATTGGGGAGTGAACCATCAGATGGAAGACCTCTCTCTCTCTCTCTCTGTCTCTCTCTGCCTCTCCTCTCTCTGTGTAACTCTGACTTTCAAATAAATAATAAATCTTAAAAAAAAAGAAAAACATGACAGCTATACACAAAAGTATGAGGCTCAAAGAAACAGCCAGAAGGTTAATGCTTAAAAAGTATTTTGAGATCCAAAAAGAAATTGGGGTTTGAAGCAGCTGGGAAGTAGATTACACAAATTATTAAAGGGTGAAAGATAAAACTGGGTAAAGGTTGTCTGGGTTCATTCCTCTGACGCCACCTGAGGTAATTTCTGTCTGACCGGATGTCAATCTTTTTTGCTTTTTTTTTGAAAGCTCTGTTTTCCCTGATCTGTGGTAACTAATATAGTACCAAAAATGTAGGCGAGAAATTCACATTTGAAGTTCTATGACTGTTTCCAGCCATTGTCTGTACTGTTGAGGAACAATTTTTTTTTTCTTCTTACTATTTGTTGAACTCTTTACTTAGTGTAATGTTAATATTATGAGTATAAAGTAAATTTAAAATAGATCTTTGTGAGAGTGAATAAGATAGGAAGGAGAGGAAGGGTGGGACTGTGCATAGGAGGGAGGGTAGTGTAGAAAATATTATTTCGTTTCTAAATCTGTCAATATGAAATGTATGACATTTGTGTACCTTAAATAAAATATAAAATTATAAAATCATTAAATCTCAATGTACAGCACACAAAGGACATTGCGATTTAATGCTATAACTAGTACTCAAACAGTATTTTTCACTTTATGTTTCTGTGTGGGAGCAAACTGCTGAAATTTTTACTTATGTATGCTAAACTGATCTTCTGTATATAAAGAGAATCGAAAATGAATCTTGATGTGAATGGAAGGGGAGAGGGAGTGGATAAGGGGAGGGTTGGGTTGCAGGTTGGAGGGACGTTATTGGGGGGGAAGCCATTGTAATCCATATTCTATACTTTGGAAATTTATATTCATTAAATAAAAGTTAAAAAAATCATAAAATCATAATTCCTAATTTTTTAAATTTATTTTACAAACAGAGTTAGACAATGAGAGAGAGAGACAGAGAGAGAGAGAGAGAGGTCTTCCTTCCGTTGGTTCACCTCCCAAATGGCCGTTACAGCCAGAACTATGCCAATCCGAAGCCAGGAGCCAGGTGCTTCCTCCTGGTCTCCCATGCAGGTGCAGGGGCCCAAGCACTTGGCCATCCTCCACTGCCCTCCTGGGCCACAGCAGAGAGCTGGACTGGAAGAGGAGCAACCAGGACTAGAACCTGGTGCCCATATGGGATGCCAGCACCGCAGGTGGAGGATTAACCAAGTGAGCCATGGTGCCGACCCCATAATTCCTGATTTTTAAAAAAGGAAGTTCCTTCCTAGGTAGATAGGCAAATGTGAAACAGAAAACTCTTGCTTACAATTCTAGGTTTGTAAAGGTAAACTTCTTTTATTTTAAGATTTTTAAAATTTATTTATTTGACAGGTAGAGTTACAGACAATGAGAGGGAGAGGCAGAGAGAAAGGTTTTCCTTCCGTTGGTTCACCCCCAAATGGCCGTTACAGCTGGAGCTATGCCAATCCTAAGCCAGGATCCAGGTGCTTCCTCCTGGTATCCCACACGGGTGCAGATGCCCAAGCACTTGGACCATCCTCCACTGCCTTCCCGGGCCACATCAGACAGCTGGACTGAAGAGGAGCAACCAGGACTAGAACCCGGAGCCCATGTGGGATTCTGGCGCCGAATGCGGAGGATTAGCCAAGTGAGCCACGGTGCCGGTCCCTCTAAGGGTAAACTTCTAATTCAAAAAGGCACCTTTTCCTAGCCATTCTTATGCTCAGTACTTCTGAATAGCCATTGGTAAATATGTTAGATGTTTATATTTTATTGTGGCCTATTTTGAAATCCTTTACCTCTTTGATCTTAGAAACAAACAAAAAGTAGCTCTTGAATAAATATTGTATTGGATAATGGTAAGGGCTATGGCAAGACACTATGATGTGCATATGTGTGAGTATGTAGAACTGAAATTTTAGACAGAGTATTCAAATAACACAAACTTTGGAAGAGAGTTTGAGTAAATATCTTAGGTGATGGGTACATGCTGATATTAGGTAAGATCTTTTCAGACAACTTATCACCTGTTAAATGTGTCTTTAAATAAGAGCATTCTTGCATGTCTGAGGAATTACGTGGAAATAAGTGCAACAGAATAGATTGAATTGACTTAAGAAGATTGAAAGGAATAGGATGGTGATGGCAGAGAAAGACTACATGCCACTGGTAAGACTTGTGGTGTCTACAAAAACTCTTGAATTTTTACTCCAATGAGCTAAGAAATCATTGGGGTCTTTTGAGCAAAGAATGGTAATGAACTTGCTAATTATACTTTAAAGTGGCCCTTGTAATGCTGTATTGAATATATTCTGCGAAGGGCAAGGACAGGAATGTAGAAGCACTAGATCCAGCATCAATCCTGGTGAGAGGAAGTGTGACTTTACTAGGAGGATGTAAAATGAAAGTGATGAGAAGTTGTTCAGTTGGCTATGCATTTTCAAGGTGGAGCCAGTCCAGTTCACTGAAAACTAGAAATGTATGGAGAAAGAAAAGCAAATAGAATAGTGTAGGGACTTCTAAGGAGTGAGACCACAGGGACAGGCCTGGGAGGAGGACAGCCGGGATTCATGTAAATTTTGAGATGATGCAGATTATATACATATTGGCAGGTTTCAGTTATGGTGTTAAATATGCATCTGAATGTCAGTGAGTAAATCAGCTCCTCAAATGCTCCTCATCCAGTCTCAGTTCTACAACCAAAATAGAGAACAGTGACCATCAATGTTTTAATCTGATGCCTTTCCATGTGTGTTGCCTCATTTGATCCTAATGTAAAATGAGTTTAAGGCTTATATTGTTTCCCCAATTTAGCCAATTAGGAGAAAGAGATTCTAAAACTTGTTAGAAATTTTGTCCTTCCAGATAACAGATAAAATTTCTTAATATACGTCTCTTATTGAGAGCACAAATGGTTAAAATGAAAGTGCTAGTTGTGGCAAGTCATTCCCATGTCCAGGGTCAAAGAATTTTTGAAGAGTGAAGCTGTTTTTCTAACAATTCTCTTTCTTAAGGTGCATTTTCTGTATCTGGGTAACAAACAATTTTTTAAAGAAATTGTTTTTTTTTTTTTTTTCTAATTTCACAGGACAGAAAGAGAGACCTAGAGGGTATGCCTGCAAGAGAAAGAAATCACCCATCTGCTGGTTTGCTCCCTGAGTGAATGTAAAGGTCAGACTGGGCCAGATTAAAGCTAGAAGCCTGGAACTCAACCCAGGGATCCCATGTAACTTGCAGGGACTCACCTACTTGAGCCTTCAACTATTGCTCTGTAGGATAAAGATTAGAAGGAAACTGGAATTTGGAGCATACCTGGGATTTGAAAGCAGACATTCTGAAATAGAATGCAGGCCACTGTGCCAAACAGTATTCCAGAAATTTTGTTGATATGGATTAAAACTAATTCGATAGCTTCACCCAATGGCCACAGAATTTTTTAAAATAGGTTTTTGGTTTTTTATTTTAACTTGTAAATTACTTTCTTTTTTTCATATTATAAAATGAATATGTAAGAATATCATTACGATTAGATTCTATATTATTAAGCTTGAAAATCAACAAACATTTTAAACACAGATTTCACTACATTGTTTTATTTTAAAAGTATTTATTTACTATAAAGGCAGAATTAGAGAAACACAGAAACAGAGATAGAGCTTTCTGCCGTTGGTTAACTCCCCAGATGTCCACAATAGCTAGGACTGCACCAGGGAGAAGCCAGGATTCTGGCACACCATCCAGATTGTTCACATGGTTATTATGGGGACCCATTAATGCTTTAATGGGCATATTTTTATTTTTTCACAGATCTGGAAACTAAAGCTCCATAATAAAGCTTCCTGCAGTATTTGTTTCTGGTGAGGACTCTCTTCCTGGCTTGCAAGTAGCCATCTTCTGTGTCCTCACAAAGGCCTTTGTTGTATATAAATGTGGACTGAGAGCTTTGTTGACTCTTCCTCTTATAATGACATCAGTCCTTTGAGATTGGGTCTTATGGAAATGGCTTCCAATTCTATGGCCTCATTTAACTTCCATTACTGAAATGAAGTCACAGCAAACAAATTTTAGTAGGACATCATTCAGTCCGTGGCAGGTCATGTGGCTGAATGCTGCCTGATAGAAAACTCAGAACATGAATTTCCAGTGAAATTCTGTCATGAGAAGGACATACTCTTTGATACACCGAACTTTACAAATACAGGAAGCATTTTGAAACATTTTGGACCATCAAAAGTATGAAAAATTTCATTTGCACTGTATAAAGCAGAAATAAAATATTTCCTGTATATTATGGACAGTTACAAATGAGGTTTCACAATCCAGAAGGCTATAACAAAAGAAAGTCTCAATATGAGGTACCAAAACATAACATAGCAAAGTATATTTATTTGGCTAGAAGATTTAAATATTGGATATATTGTTACATATTTTCATAGATATTTTCAGGAATTCATTCTAGTTAATGATTTATGTAAAATAATGGGAGCCAGTCTAATTTAACATATGAAGAATACAATATATTTTCCCGATGACATGTATTATGTCATCCTAAATTACATAATACATCTGCCAAAGCACGGTAATTCAGTTTCTCTGAGAAATATATAACAAATGACAATAATAATATGATTGAAAATGTTTACTCCTTTTTTACAAATAACAATGTTTTAGAAGTCTGTGAAGACATTTGATAGCTTTAATGACAGCTAATTTGGAGATAACAAGGTATTGATTATAAATATAACATAATGAAAGCATATTACAGATTATTATGAATTCTCAATGTTGCTCTAAAGTTTCTAAAATTGACCTATTGACTAATATAAAAGATGGGTAGTTGACATGTGATAAAAATTTTAATAATCCTATCATACTAAGCTTTAGATCTCTACATATACAAAATGGGCATAATAAAAGAAAGGCATTTTATAATGCTAAATTTTAAAAGCAAAGAACATTCATTTTTATGTAGTAGATAAAAATAAATAAACTCAGGATCCCTCAGCACATGTAAATTCATTTCTGGAAATGAAATATTTATAAACATGGTTGTTTACCACAGGACAATAGAATTTCATAGTAAAATAAAAGGGACACTGAGGATGGAATAAGTCAGATTGTCTTTAGCAAGAAATATATGCAACTGGAAACCATTATACTTAGTGAAATAAGCCAGTCCCAGAAAGACAAATATTATATATTTTCCCTGATCTAGGGTAACTAATAGAGTATATAAAACATAATGTGTTAGAATGAAATTGACATTTTGAGATTCAATGATTGTTTAAATCCATTCTCATAAAATTTTCATATATCTTTCTAAGTCTGTCCAAGTTAAAGATTCCTAGTGTTAAAGTTTCTTGATCCTTTTGAAAGCCCCATGTACATCTCCTGTAGAGAAAAGTGGTTCTACGCTGGGACCCTTTAAAACTTCATATGAAGCTTTGATTATCAACACAAACTTAGATCCATACTTCGGCTGGCGCCGCGGCTTAATAGGCTAATCCTCTGCCTGCGGCGCCGGTACACCGGGTTCTAGTCCCAGCCGGGGCGCCGGATTCTGTCCCAGTTGCCCCTCTTCCAGGCCAGCTCTCTGCTGTGGCCTGGGAGTGCAGCGGAGGATGGCCTGAGTTCTTGGGCCCTGCACCTGCATGGGAGACCAGGAGAAGCACCTGGCTCCTGGCTTCGGATCAGTGCCGTGCGCCAGCGACAGTGCGCTGGCCGCAGTGGCCATTGGAGGGTGAACCAATGGCAAAAAAAAACCTCTGTCTCTCTCTCTCTCTCTCTCTCTCTCTCACTGTCCACTCTGCCTGTAAAAAAAAAAAAAAAAAAGAGAGAGAGAGAGAGAGAGAGATCCATACTTCACAAAAATTCTGCCATTCCCAAGAATGCCCTTAGCTGTATCTTTGTTTTGGACCTATTCATAAGATATCTTCTTTTCTCTTGGGTGAAAGAGTTTTATTTCCAGTGGTTAGAACATATCTTAAGTATTTACCTCTTGTTTTGAAATATGAGCATTGGTTGGGGAAATGGAACCCCCAATTCCCTAAAAAAAAAAATTAAGACACAGATGGTATTTTTATCTGCATCCCACTTGGAAGAACTGCAAGTGAAAAGATCATCTACATACTTCTGAATGTTTCCAGTCTTTAATTGAAACACTCAGTTCCTTCAGAATTGCCAAACAAATGAGGACTATGTTTCAAACAATGAGGAAGAACTGTCCAAGTATAACACCATAGTTGAAGTCTCATCAAGTTTCTGGTTTTATGCAGGTACTGACACCAGTGAAGATATGTAGGCTCAACCTTTAAGATGACTCAGACAGTCACAGCATGTGTAGCCTGTACTGGTGTTCCCTGCTCCCAGACTTGAGATTCTATTTTTATTTTATTTCAATAGGAAGATCATCCAGAATGGGATCTGCCTTGGTGCCATTAACATCATGCAAAATGGCTTAAACATAGCAGCATTATTTTAAAAGTAGTTATTTATTTGAAAGCTGAGTTACAGAGAGAGAGAGAAAGGGAGAAAGAGAGAGAGAGAAAGAGAGAGAGAGGATGGTCTTTCATACACTAGTGCACTCTCCAAGTGGCTATATTGGCCAGGGCTGGACTAGGCCTAATCCTGGATCCAGGAGATTCATGTGTCACCCATATGGGTGCATGGTCCCAAATACTTTGTCATCCTTTGCTGCTTTCCCAAGCAAATGAGCAGGGATCTGTATCAGAAGTGGAACAGCTAGGACTCAGAATCTGCACCTATATGGAATACCAGTACTGCAGGCAGTGACTAAACCTGCTGTTCCATAGCACTCTCTCTAAACCTAGGAGCATTTAACTTGAAAGAAATACCAAAAAGTGATCACAAATCTCTCTAAGCAAAGTAGTCGGATATTCAGACATCTCCAAAAACAGGTGAAAGAGAATATCCTCTATTCAGGGGCATTGCTGTGGTACTCTGTGATGTCAGCATCCCCTATGAGAACTGGTTCAAGAACTGGCTGCTCCATTTCCAATCCAATTCCATGGCAATGTACCTGCTAAAGCAGCAGAAGATAGTCCAAAGTGCTTTGTTCCTACATCCTATGTGGGAGACCCAGGTGGAGTTCTGAGGTCCGAGTCTAGCCCTGGTCATTGCAGTAATTTATATAGTAACTAGAAAATAGAATATCTATCTATCTGTCTATCTATTTTTGCCAGTCAATTAAATAAATCTCTTTCGTTGAAGAAAGTGTATCCTCCATTTGATACACTAAAGGTAAAGTACATCTTTTGAGCTAGGTTTACCATCAACAATTTTTTGAAGATTGAGTTTCTTCATGGTAAGTTAACACAATGTACGTGGTGCCAGTGTCAACCAGAAAATTAATATTCTTGCCTGAATTGTGAAAAATCACCTGGGGCTTTTGGCATGAGATAGTAATTTCCTGAGGAGCACCTGAGTCCCCAGATCACATCAGTTTTCAGACAATTAAGTTGCCTGCCTGGACTGTTTCCTATGTTGGAATGCCCTTCCCTCTTTATTTTTGTCACCTGGCTCTCAGGAGTTTGGGGTCCCATAGCATGTTTCTGAAACTTCCCTTAGGACTGAGTACATATGAATTAATGCAGAATAACCCATGGCTGAAAAGTCTTTCTGCATCCTGGAATGACAAAATCAGACTTGACTTTCCACAAGACTAGTTATGTTTAACATATGACGGGGTCTGGAGTCTGGGGAAAACATCCTTTTTTTAACCCATAGGCGGAGTTTCCTTTCTCAGCCCACTTCAGAGCTCCCTGTAGGTTGATGTAGTTATGAGGTGCTTTCTCAGACTTGAGATACTACTGCTCAGTATACAAATATTTTGGTGGACCTTGATCACTATGCCTAGGGTTCCTGGCTTCTAGAAGGCACCATTATCTGAAAGTACAAGTAAACGATAGGAAACATTCTTATGTTGCATACCTCAGAGATTTTCCTGGTGCCCCAAGTATTTTTGGGAACTCTTACCACAACATCTAAGGCTTTGAACCCTAGGGATATTGAATCCCATGCCTGGAGTCTGCTCCAGGATAAAACCAGTGGTAAGCTAAAAATCTGTAGCAGTTGTCAAAATTGTTGGAGGTATGGGACCAGAACTGCCTTGCACCATAATATAGAGGGAGGACTATACATTTTCTAAAAAAAAAAAAAACATAATCCATCCTCCACAGCCAGATGTGGAACCTCTACCACCTGGAAGGTGGACAGAAAAACAAGTGTTTTCATCCTTGCCTCTTTCATAAGGTTAAGCTCTTGAATTACAAAGGTTGTGTTATGATTTGAATATATTATGAAGAAAACCAAGTCCAAATGTGAAACAAAACTTGAAGCAGCCACGTGGAGTGAATCCATGAGGGTTCAGGTCTATGAGCTGTCCTATCTCATAGTAGACACTGACTCCAAAGAAGCATACTTTAGGCAGACTGCAGTGCTCATGCATCATCAATGGGTAGCCAAGATCTGGCTTATTTTCTCTCTGTGTTACCATCAGCATCCCCTTAATGCCAGCAGCCTATAAGTCTTGTTCCCCTGCTATTAGTATTAAAAATATGAGTACACAGATTTCAATTGTATAAGATCTGCCTGAAAGTATGAATAGAGACAGTGAGAGGAGCGCGAGATTTTTTAACATTTTCTACAAGCAACTAGGAATTGCTTGTAGCTGAGAGAGATTTAAATCACATACCAACTGTAGTGGTTGGGAATCACAATCTGCTGGATCACCAATAGGATGGGAAAGGGGTAACAACCTTTCTCTAGGCTTCTTAGACAAAAATAAGGTAACTAAATACATACACATATAAGGTTCCCAAAGTGATAGCAAAATTTATTCAAAGTTGAGAACATCAACACATACTTGCATGAGCATGAGTTTCCTCATATGGATAAGTTCCTGTTATGAGTGGGCCAGAGGATTGTCTGATGGGAGGAGAGGTGGAGAAGAGGAGACAGAGAGAGCACCTGTGCACACTTCAGTCATAGTCAGCAGTAAAAAAGAGAGCTTTCTCCCTCAGTTGTTGAACCCGTTTATGAGATAGAGGGTATTGCCTCTATAGGCATGAATACACCTGAGCATTTTATGATACCCATACAATTTTTACATGAAACTTAATATCCATAATTTCATGACATTCCCTCAAAAGTCTTGGATGAATCAGTTGCATCATGGGAAAGGGGGCATTTTTATTTACAAGTAAGAGGATGGAATATTTGGAGGGCTTCTTCAGACTTCTAGCTCATATAAATCTTAACTAGTTACATCACATCAGAACCTGAGCTCTGATGTGGAATCTCTTCATTGCAAGACATGCTTAAGCTGGTATGCCACAGTGCCAACCACTTCCTGCTACTGTCCTTTTGACATTTATTTGAAAGAAACTAAAAACATTCATTAATGGCAAGTTTATACTTAAGTAGTTGAGTATAGGAATATGTACTGTTGGCATTGAAAGCAGTACTTTTGTTAGGAAATTATCATGAAACACCATTTTGGTCAATGAGAATGGGAATGTAGAATTGGCAAAGAGATAATTAAATAAAAATAGTACCATACTGCTGTACATATGACAATATGACTGTTAATGAAACTGAGGACTGCAAGGGTGGTTCAGAGAAGAGAAAATGGTTAGGAGAAAAGATGTCACAAAAAAAAATTTGAATACAGACCTACCATATGATCCAGCAATCCCATTCCAAAAGAGATCAGTATAGGAAAGAGTTATCTGTACCTCCATGTTTATTGCATCACAATTCACAGTAACTATGATATGGAATAAACCTAGATGTCCATTGACTATTGACTGTTGAGTGGATAAGAAAATCATGGTGTATATATATATATATATATATATATATATATACACACACACACACGCACACACACTATGGAATACTACTCAGCTATAAAAAAAAAAAGTAAAATCCTGTCTTTTGCAATAAGATGATTGCAACTGGAAACCATTATATGTAGTGAAATAAGCCAGTCCCCAAAAGAGAGATATCATGTTTTCCCTGACCGGAGGTAACTAATAGCATACCTGAAATGTGATGTATCGGAGTGAAATAGACATTTTGAGAACTGATGACTGTGTATAGCCCTTGTCTTTTCCATTAAGGAAGTGTTTTGCTTGTTTTGTTTTCTTTCTCTTTATACTATTTGTTGAACTCTTTTACTTAGAGTAGGGTTAACAATGCAATCATTAAGTATACTGAAAATAGATCATTATGAAGATTAAGAGTTGGAATCTGAGAGGGAGGGAGAATGGGAGGAAAGCTTCATTATGTTCCTAAATCTGTATATATGAAATGTATGGAACTTGTATAACTTAAATACAATTTTAAAATATACATGTGTGGATGCATTTTAAAAAAGTGAACTTTTTCTCCTATCCTAGGATTAATATTATAGTGAAAATGAAGAGTGGCCTTTTTACTTTCCAGTTACAATTGCCATGATTCTATGGTGCTAGTTAGTACATTTTATTTTTACAAGATACATTTAAACTAATCAATATTTGATGAGTTTATATAGAAATAAATCTAATAGATCAATGTATGTGTGTGTATATCAAAATTAACTTGGTAATATTTTGTGTGTATATATATATATATATTAGTTGAAGAACTGTTTTTAGCAACTTTTATTCTCCACTGAAATCCTAACAGTCATTTTATTTTTTATATGTATTTATTTACTTAAGAGAACTTGACAGATAATGCCCTTAATGTGAGCTCTTTGAATTTATGAAATAAAATTAGCAAAAAAAGTTTAACTTATATTCCAATCATATTGACATATTTTCGGAATGAACAAATCAATGTATTAAAGTTTTATGTTCTCAGAAAATATTTCTGCATGATTAAATTTGATATTGGTAACTAATGTCTAGGATCACATTTCCACAGACTTCTTACTTTGCTTAAATTTATCAGGCTGTTTTAGAGACAGAATTGATGGTGTATTTCTTCAGTTAATGTCTGAATAAAAGCTCTTAATATGTTGAAAGATATCTATTTACACTAGAAAAGGAAGAAATTGGCCACCAAAAGAGATCTCCCTCTCCCCAGCAGAGAGAGCTGTTTTAAGGGAGTAGATTATAAGAAGCTGTGAGAAGAACATAATTTAATTATTCACTGAATTTTATAATCTATAAGTTATAGCTCACATATTAGATATAGAGCAGAGCTCTTGGAAAGAAAGAAAAACCATACTGGTGGGAACTGAAATGTTTGCAAATTAAGAAGACCGTGGAAAACTGGACATTTATAATTATTTTATGCAAATATACCAAATCTTTCCCCTATTTAAAACTCAGTTCAACATTTTGAATAACCTTTGCACAAAATCTTTTCTATGGCAGGTGTATCATTTTCTCTCCCAACAACTGTGTATAAGGCTACAAATATATCCACATTCTCCCAAACATATATTATCCCTTTTTCTCTTTGATAATTGCCATTTTAATTGATATGAACTAGCATCTCATTGTTGTTTTGGTTTGTGTTTCTCTGATAATCAGCATATTTTCCACATATGTGTTGGAAATTATTGTGTCTTCATTGGAGAAATGTCTATTATATATATTGCTGCAATCCTACTTGAATATTTATACCTAGAATTTAAATCAAGCTCTTGAACACATATTTACATTCACATGTTCAATTCAACACTATTCACAATAGATAAATAATGGATACCACCTGAAATGTTCATCAAAATAATGAATGAATAAAAAGAGGTATACACATAAAAAGGAATATTATTCAACTTTAGAAAAAATGTAATCTTGCCACATGTAGCAATATGGATGAACCTGGAAAATATTATCTTACGTGAAAGAGCCAGTCATAGAAGGATATAATGCATGATATGATATATTTCAGAAGTTAAACTCACATAAACAGAGAATGATATTGCTAAGATTAGGTCACAGAGGAGACCTGGTTTCTATTTGACTTATATGAAGTTTCAATTATGCAAAATGAGTAAGTTCTAGCTATTTTTTTTGTGTAACAAAATTTTAAGATGGTAGAGATCTAGTAAATATTCTTACCATAATAAAACATCAATTCTCTGAGAAGAATTAATATCATCAAAATGTTCAAACTACCAAAAATGATTTACAGATTCAATTAAATTCCAATCAAAATACCAAACAATCTTCTCAGATTTAAGAGAAATGATGCTAAAATTCCTATGGAAACACAAAAGACCATGAAGAGCTAAAGCAATATTATACAACAAAAACAACACCAGAGGAATCACAATACAAGATTTCAAGAAACACTACAGGGCAACTGTCATCAAAATAGCCTGGTACTGGCGAGAAACAAACAAACATAAAAACAGACAAGTAGACCAATGGAACAGAATAGAAACTCCAGAAAAGAATTCATGCATCTGTCCCGTCCCGCGGGACAGCAACTGGGGCCGAGCACCTAGAAGGAGAAATGAAAGGGACAGGAGACACAAAGATGGCAGCAAGACAGGTGCCGATCAAGCTGCGACTTTATTTTTCAACCACACACTTATATATCATCGAGGCAGGGTATCGGGCGGGGGAAGGAGGGGGGGGCTTATCTTGTAGCTGCAATGCTAGTGCAAGTAGGGGAAAGGTTACAAGGCCTTAAGGCACAAGGTCACACAAGGTTGCGTTATCAGTACTATCTGGTCTGGCCTGTCTAGCTCTGTCTCTCCACTAAGAGGTCACATGCTGCGTGGTCCCCGACATGCATCTATAATCAATTATATTTGACAAAGGAGATATAATCAATCTCTGGAGAAAGGAGAGCCTATTCAACAAATGGTGCTGAGGAAACTGGATCTCCACCTGTGGAAGTGTGAAACAAGATTACTACCTTATACCTTACATAAAAATCAGCTCAAAATGGATGAAAGAACTAAATCTATGACCTGATACCAACAAATTACTAGAAAACATTAATGAAACTCTGAAAGACATTCGCATTGGCAAACACTTCTTGGAAAAGACAAAAAAGGCACAGGCAATCAAAGACAAAATTGACAAATGGCATTACATCAAGCTGAGGAGCAAAAGAAAAGCTCAGCAAAGTGAAGAGGCAACTGAAAAAAAAAATGGGAGAAAATATTTGTAAACTATGCAACTGATAAAGGGTTGACACCAAGAATCTATGAAGAGCTCAAGAATTTCAACAGTAATGAAACAAACAATCCAGTTAAGAAATGGACAAAGGACTTGAACAGAAATTTTTCAAAAGAGGGAATTCAAAAGGCCAACAGACACTTGAAAAAATGCTCAAGATCACTAGTCATCAGGGAAATGCAAATCAAAACCATAATGACGTTCCACCTAACTCCAGTTTGAATAACTGTATGGTGAGGATGTGGGGAAAAAGGTACCCTAATCCACTGTTCGTGGGAATGTAAACTAGTCCAGCCACTGTGTAAGAAATATGGAGCTATCTCAGAAATCTGAATACAAACCTACCACATTATCGAGCCATTCCACTCCTGAGAATTAATCCAAATGAAAATAAATCTGCATATGAAAGAGTTATCTGTACCCCCATGTTTATTGCAGCACAATTCACAGTAACTAAGATATGCACTCAACCCAGATGCCCATCAACTGTTGGCTGGCCAAGAAATTATGGTATATACACATTTTGGTGCACTACTGAACTGTAAAAAAAAAAAAAAAAAAGAAACCCTATCTTTTGCAACAAAATGGATACAACTGGAAACCATTATATTTAGTGAAATAATCAAGCACCAAAAAGAAAGGTATCGTATGTTTTCCCTGATTTAAAGTAACTAATAGAGTACCTAAAATGTGATGTATTGGAGTGAAATGGACATTCTGAGATTTGAGGATTGTTTATTGCCCTTGTTTATACTGCTGAGGAACAGTGTTTTTTCTTCATACTAATTGTGAACTCTTATACTTAGTGTAGAGTTAACCTTAGATAAAATATACTGAAAATAGATGTTTGTAAAAACTTAAGAGTGGGAATGGGAGACGGAGGAGGAAGAGGGTTGGAGCATGGGCAGGAGGGATGGTAGGGTGGGAAGTATCATTGTGTTCCTAAATCTGTATATATGAAATACATGAAACTTATATAACTTAAATGAAATTAAAAAGACTCATTTTCTGAAAGAGAATAAAACAGCTTCTAGAAGTTTCATGTATTATATGTTACATTCTGCATTAGTGGAGAAAGGAAAATGTGAAGAAGAGATAGACTAAATGTGTTTCATGGAATGTCTTGTCATTCGTGTACTTTTTTAAGATTTATTTATTTATTCAGAACTACACAGAGAGAAGGAGAGGCAGAGAGAGAGAGAGAGAGAGAGAGAGAGGTCTTTCAAACCCCAATTGGTCACAACAGCTGGAGTTGTTTCAATCTGAAGCCAGGGTCCAGGAGCTTCCTCCAGATCTTGCCACACAGGTGCAGTGACCCACAGACTTAGCCTATGTTCTATTGCTTTCCTAGGCCATATTAAAGAACTGGATCGGAAGTGGAGCAGCTGGGACATGAACCGGCACCCATATAAGATACCGGCACTGAAGGTGGAGACTTTACCTGTTACAACACAGCACCAGCCCCCATTCTTCTATTAATATTGAGTAATAAAAGGTTTTTAAGCAAAAAAATTTTAAAAAGTATACGTGTTTAATTTAACTGAAAAGTGATCCCTGTTAAATGTAAGAGTGGGAATAAGAGAGGGAGGAGATGTACAGTTCAGCACATGCTCACTCAGCTTACTTCTAATGGTAAAGTTAGAAACATGTCAGGGGAATCCAAGTCAGTCCCATCAAGGTGGTATGCACCAATGCCATCTCACTAGCCAAAGTGATCAGTTTCAGTTCATAACTGATCATAATGATAGGATTAATTGTTAAAGGGATCACATAAATAAGACTAATGTCTTCTAATACTGATAGAATTAAAAAGGAGAGAACAATCCAACATGGGAAAGGGGATACACAGTAGACTCATCGAATGACAGATGTCCTAAACAGCATTCTGGCCTCAGAATCAAACCTTAAGGCTGATATTGCTTGTTGTTTGTTATTACTTATATTATTCTCACTTTCAGCTAAATATTCAGATGGTGTTCATACAATTCAGGTCATAACATTGTTGTTTACTGATACAAATTTTAGTTAGTATTGGCTTTGGCATTATTGTCACATATAATTTTATTTATTAAATATTTTAAGAGATAAAAATTATGTGAGTCATCCCACAAATACTGACAGATACTCTAATGTTACCTTCCTTATCTTAAATATAGCAATCCCAATGGTGAATTTTATTTGCCAGGAGGTTATAGTGTTTTAGATCCCTTCTGTCCACCAAATATTGCTAAACATTTAGAACAGGGACAAGCATGATATTAAGTGTTGAGAAAACAGGGACAAATAGAATATTAACACAGCCCTTCAGGAATTATTCATTTGTTTGGGAGGAAGAATTGCAATTCCAAGGAATTACTAATTCATAATGCTGATTATTTCACTCTTACTTCTACTGTAGCCTATTTCAATACCACCTTAACTGTTATGAAGTTGATAGAAAGGCCTTCTGGTTGCCTAGACTACAGGACTGTTTTATATGTTAGCAGAAATATTTCTTTGTTTCTGGTATCTCCAACAGATCATCAGTGACCTACTTTGGTCTCCTTCCATGTTGTAAATCCTGTGCAGTTATACAGAGTATGCCTAAAAGTAGAAGTCATCAGATTGTAAATGATAATGCAGACTTCATCTGTTTTACTTACACCACTTTAAACAAGTACCTTTTAAATATATACTTTCTAAACATAGCAAATCAATAAATGCACTCATTCTTTAAATACACTAAAATTCAAGAATGTTGTATTTTACAAAATATAAAATTCAACATGTTTCCATAAAATTAAAAACTGTAAGGTTTCTTTGTATAAAAATTGATTAAAGAATCATATTTCTTACTGTTTGTGTTTTGTTACAAATATTTCCTTACAAATAGAATAGAGATCAAGGTCACAATACACAAGTGATACGCAAGCGATATGAACGACATACAAATGATATAAAAATATCAATTTATATACAAAGCATGTAACATCCTTCAGTTTTGGAGCATGATAATACCATCAACTGAATTCTTAATTATGTATAATTGACTTTAGAATAACAAACCTATATTCAAGTCAGGAAAAATACTCATTTTTTGACCCCGAATATATCTATTACACTTTCCACACAAGGATTACTGCTCATGGTATTTTTTATGAAAACAACTTAGTGATATAGCAGAACTGAGTCCATATACACATAAATAATTAGGGATATTTCCAGTGACAGATATTACAAAAACTACATATTTTTTTCATCTAAGATATCGACGTAAAATCAGTATTCTTTTTTTACTTCATTTGCAAATGATTTTTCAATATTATATTTGGCATATATGGTCATGATCTTAATCAGCTTTATTGTATTTAGTTTCAAATATCAGCACTTTTAGACATAATAATTAAATATGGTTGATGAAACCTTTTATGGCATTAATATGGTACATTGGAGTGCACAATTCACAATAAAACACTGAAAATTAAGGTGACAATTGGTAGCCAGATGGCTTTTCTGAAGTTCTCAAATACACATGAAAGCTTTTATTAATTTAATCACCATATGGCATACAGTTGAAATTAGCAGCCATTGGCAGGTAAATCTAGTTATAACCCGGATGTAACATTATGTTCTACTCCAGCTTCTGCTGTTTTCCTCTCTGATGACACTACATAAAATCATTTTAGTCCTTCTTTCTCATGTGCATAAAGGAAAACAATATTTATCTTCTGTCCTGGTGATATTTAAAATACTTGAAAATGAAAGTGGTTACTGATTTTCACACAAATCCTAGATCACTACTCCCCAATGCCTATTAAGTTACATGTTTTAAAAATTAATATAAATTTATTTCATCTTTATTGGCTTCTAAATTTTTGAATATAAAGCAAAATTTTCAAATAATAAAAATGTAAGTGACGATTTTCTTTTTTTCAATTTTATTTACATTATACAAATTTAATGTATTTCATATATGCAGATTTAGGAACATACTGATACTTCCTACCCAACCCTCCCTCCTGCCCATGCTCTAAACCTTCTTCCTCCTCCCTATCCCATTCCCAGTAATTTTTATAACGATCTACTTTCAGTTTACTTAATGATCATAAAGTTAACCCTACGCTAAGCATAAGAATTCAACAAATAATATTAAGAAAAAAATACACTGTTCCTCAACAGAAGAGACAAAAGCTATAAACAATCATCAAATGTCAAAATGTTCATTTCACTCCAATACATTACATTTTCAGTACTCTATTAGTTACTTCAGATCAGAGAAAGTATATGGTATATGTCTTTTTGGGACTTGCTTATTTCACCAAGTATAAGGGTTTCTAGTTGCATCCGTTATGTTGCAAAAATAGGACTTCATTTTTTTTTTTGCAACTGAGTAGTACTCCATAGTGTTATATACCGTTTCTTTATACAGTCAACAGTTGATGGACATCTGAGTTGATTCCATAGCTTACCTATTGTGAATTGTGCCACAATGAACATGGGGGTACAGATAAAACTTTCAGATGCTTTCTTTTGGTTTGGATAAATTCCCAGAAGTGGGATAGCTGGGTCATATGATAGGTCTATATTCAGATTTCTTAGATATCTCCATACTGTCTTCAACAATGGCTGCATCAGTTCACATTTCTGCCAACAGTGGATTAGGGTACCTTTTTTCCCTGCATCCTTGCCAGTATTTTTTTGTTGATTTCTGTATGACAGCTATTCTAACTGCAGTTAGCTATAACCTAATTTTGGTTTTCATTTGCATTTACCTGATGGCTAGTGATCCTGAGATTTTTTTCAAATGTATATTGGCCATATGAATTTCCTTTTTTGAAAAATTCCTCTTCAAGTCATTTGCCCATTACTTAACTGGATTGTTTTATTGTTGTTGAAATTCTTAAGCTCTTTATAGATTCTAAATATTAACCCTTTACCAGTTGCATAGTCTGCAAATGTTTTCTCCCATTCTATTGGTTGTTTCTTCACTTTGCTGATTGTTTATTTTGTAGTGTAGAAGCTTCTCAGGATGATGTAATCTCATTTGTCAGTTTTGGCTTTGATTGCCTGAGGGTCTTTTCAAAGAAGTTTCTGCCAATGCCATTTTCTTACAGAGTTTCTCTAAATTTCTCCAGTAATTTTATGGTATTTAAGTCTTCTATCCATTTGGAGTGGTTTTTATGTGTAAGGTATATATAAGGGATCTAGTTTCATAGTTTTGCCCACGGAGATACAGTTGCCCCAGCACCATTCATTTGTTGAAAAGACTGTCCTTGCTCCAGGGATAGATTATAGCTCCTTTGCCAAAGATAAATTTGTTTTAGAACATGTGAATTGATTTCTGGAGTTTCTATTCTGTTCCATTGGTCTGTGCATCTTTTTTGTGCTACTACAAGCCTATTTTGATGACAATTGCCTTGTAGTGTGTTGAAAAATAATATTGTGATATGTCTATTTTTTGTATAAGATTGTTTTATCTATTCAGAATGTCTTGTGTTTCCATGTGAATTTCTACATCTTTTCTAGATATGACAAGAATGTTGTTGATATTTTGGTTGGGATTTCATTAAATCTGTAAATTACTTTTGATAGTATAGATATTTTGATGATATTAATACTTTCAATCCATGAACATGGAAGATTTTTCCATTTTTAATGTCTTCTTCTAACCTTTCTTTTTTTTTTTTTTTTGCTTTCAAACTTTTATTTAATTAATATAAATTTCCAAAGTACAGCTTATGGATTACAATGGCTTCCCCCCCATAACATCCCTCCAACCCGCAACCCTCCCCTTTCCCACTCCCTCTCCCCTTCCATTTACATCAAGATTCATTTTTGATTCTCTTTATATACAGAAGATCAGTTTAGCATACACCAAGTAAAGATTTCAACAGTTTGCTCCAACACAGAAACACAAAGGGAAAAATACTGTTTGAGTACTAGTTATAGCATTAAATCTCAATGTACAGCACACTAAGGACAAAGATCCTACATGAGGAGTAAGTGCACAGTGACTCCTGTTGTTGACTTAACAAATGGACACTCTTGTTTATGGCCTCAGTAATCACCCTAGGCTCTTGTCATGAGCTGCCAAGGCTATGGAAGCCCCCTGAGTTCAGTGACTCTGATCATACTTAGACAAGGCCATGGTCAAAGTGGAAGTTCTCTCCTCCCTTCAGAGAAAGGTACCTCCTTCTTTGATGACCCATTCTTTCCACTGGGATCTCACTCGTGGAGATCTTTCATTTAGGTTTTTTTTTTTTTTTTTTTTTTTTTTTTTTTTTTTGCCAGAGTGTCTTGGCTTTCCATGCCTGAAATACTCTCATGGGCTTTTCAGCCAGATCGGAATGCCTTTAGGGCTGATTCTGAGGCCAGAGTGTTGTTTAGGACATCTGCCATTCTATGGGTCTGCTGTGTATCTCACTTCCCATGTTGGATCATTCTCTCCCTTTTTGATTCTATCAGCTAGTATTTGCAGACACTATTCTTGTTTATGTGATCCCTTTGGTTCTTAGTCCTATCATTGCAATCAATTGTGAACAGAAATTGATCACTGGGACTAGTGAGATGGCATTGGTACATGCCACCTTAATGGGATTGAATTGGAATCCCCTGGTATGTTTCTAACTCTACCGTTTGAGGTAAGTCAGCTTGAGCATGTCCCGAATTGCACATCTCTTCCCTGTCTTATTCCCACTCTTACATTTAACAGCGATCACTTTTCAGTTAAGTTTCAGCAGTTAAGAAGAATTGTGTATTGATTACAGTATTCAACCAAAAGTATTAAGTAGAACAAACAAACAAAAAATACTAAGAGGGATAACATATTAAGTTGTTCATCAACAGTCAGGGTGAGGGCTGATCAAGTCACCGTTTCTCATAGTGTTCATTTCACTTTAACAGGTTTCCTTTTTGGTGCTCAGTTAGTTGTCACCTATCAAGGAGAACAAGTGGTATTTGTCCCTTTGGGATTGGCTTATTACACTCAGCATAATGTTTTCCAAATTTCTAACAGGGATCACTTTTCAGTTAAAATTTAAACACCTAAGAATAATTGTGTGTTAATTACAGAGTTCAACCAATGGTACTAGAACAAAAAAAATACTAAAATGGATAAAGTATTACATTGTACATCAACCATCTTCTACCCTTTCTTTAGTGTTTTATAATTTTCTTCAGAGAGATTTTGATAATCTTAGTTAAATTTATGCCAAGGTATTTAGTACTTTTTGTAGGTATTCTAAATGAGATTGATCTTAAAAAGTTCTTTCTCATCAATGGTGTTGTCTGTATATAACAAAGCTATTGAATTTTGTGTGTTTATTTTATATTCTGTCAGATTACCAAAAACGTTTATTGGTTTCAATAGTCTCTCAGTGGAACCTTGAATCTCCTGTATAGTGATTCATGTCATCTGCAAACAGCAGTTGTTTAACTTCTTCCTTTCCAATTTGTATCCCTTTGATTTCTTTTTCTTGCTTAATGACTCTGGCTACAACTGCTAGGACAATATTGAATAGCAGTGATGACAGTGGGCATCCTTGTCAGGTTCCAGATTTTAAAGGGAGACTCTTTCCACTTTTAAGTCACATGCTTTAACAGTGAACATTAATTAATTTCACATTCACTGGCTCCTGAAATTTTTTTATATGAAGCAAAATTTTCAAATAATAAAATTGAAAGTTACACTTTTCTAAAATGAGTATAAACTTGCAAACTGGATAAGATCTGATTTTTCTAATGCCATTCTGTCCTTGGGTAAGCAAATTCAGCCTTCCTCAAGTGTGATCCAATTTCTCATCTGTTAACTTAGAGAGATATAGCTGTAAATGGCAGTAGACCAGGCCCTGGTAAATTGACTCATAAGACAAACCCTCCTTGCTCTATGTTTTTGCACTGCCTGGTGTTCTATCTTTGCATGTTAAAGATGTGTGGGAAAAAAACAATGACTATTAATGATAATAGTATGCAACAGGGACTATATACTTAAGCTTAAGAAGCTCAGATTATTTAATATCTGGCCTCTGACAGGAAGATTCTAACTCTTCTAGTAGATTACAAAATGTTGAAAGATTTACATCTGTTGAAGTCAATACAGACATTAAACATTAATGATTTGACTAATATAAAAAATACACAATAGAAATCACCCTACACAAATATGGTAGAGTTTTAAGTTGAAAGGTATTAAGAGAGATTTAAGTTGAAAGTTACTAAAAGTTCCTGAATGTGATAATAAACACTGCTGCAATAACTCTGTGTGTTGTAAAATATATTCCTCTGAAGGGCTTCATTTGATATTTGCAGATACCACATATTTATATATGAGATTTAATATTAAGTTATACAGTGATTTAGTGAAAAAAATCTTGAGCTCTTGAGGATAATTAATTCAAGTTTTCTGTCTCTAAGCCCATACATTTTACTTAACATGAAGTTATGTTATATCAAGCAAAACAAATAAACAAACATAGTGAAAGAAGAAATTGTAAAATAGCTTAATTAATCTTATTAAGGGAAGTAACAATTCAAATGCATATATTTATTAGCACAACAATCTCAAGTGAAAAGTTATTTATAAGCTTAAATAAATAATGAAATCATTTTTTATTTATTAAAAGCTCCATTTTTCAGTTAATATAGATGAATAGAACAAAACAGAATGAAAATACATAACTTCTATGGTATAGAATATCTATTCATTTTTAAAAAAGCATAAGTCACCTCTCATAAAATCAGGTCATAGACATCTCTACTCACAAATGAGGAAATTTGACAATGCTTTATCATGCCCTAATTGAGGTAATTGGAAGAGTACAAATAGTGTATTTGCTTAGCTCATATATTTTGTAAACCACAAAATGCAGAGTAAAAATATGTGATAAAATATTTACGTTTTCCTTTAATTTTTTGGTTAAATATCTTTCATACAAATGAAATATGAACAGATCATGTAATTCAGGATCATTAATATCATATGTTTCAGTAAAGTAAAGGGTATGAGAAAAGATTTCCTCACTGCTATTCATTAACCTAATGTAAAGTAAAAGTTACGGTTTGTCTGAGTCATGTAGATTTCTTTTTGCCACAACCATTAGGGTTGGTTTGAAAAACTAAAGCTTTATTACTCCACTAAAATCTTTTATACAGCATTATATAATATGGAGCACTCTAGCTTTCCCTGTGGTGTATAATCTTCCTCACTTTTAGGCATTTATAAACTTAACAAATAAAATGCTATCCAATTTACTGATTTTTTAATATATAACTTTAAGTCTCAATAGCAAACACATTTGGTGAAATAACCAGGTTTTTCAACAGGCTTTTGTAGCTTCACTGTGTAGCCTCAGTTTCAAACCATGTTTCCTAAAATTTGAGGTAAGTTTCATCTTTTAGACTTGCAGCTAAGGGATGAGGTCTCTACCACAGTTTGTTTTTAGCCTGTTGTCTAAAGGCATTCATTATCAGTTTCCTACTAGGTAAATGTATGATTGTATGTTTCATCTTCACATTAAAAAACAAAAAGTAAAAATTATATTTCATAAGCTTTGGGTAGTTTTCATGGTCCAAACTTTACACAGTATTTTAAACATTATCAAACACTTCACATATGCAACCAAACAAAATATTGATTTTGAAAAAAAGACGCTAATCAATTCCTAAACAAATTCAAGTATGTTTACTGAGTTCTGACTCATTTGACCCATAAAGAACTTCCTACTTTTGCTTAGCAGAATTCTTATGTTGATTTTCCTACTATCAACTCAGTGGAGGATTTAATGAAGACATTGTTCTATCTAGCTATTCGTGTAACAATATCCAAGAGTCAATTCTGTTTATTTGTTTTTTGCAGCTTTACAGTCCTTTTGTGGGTAACAGTTCTGCTCCTGCACATGCCATTGTCTTAATTTTCTAACTTTTAAAAAGAGAAAGTTATGGCCTAAATAAAGAGCAAATATCCTTAAAGGACTTAGTTTCTCAGGGAAAATACAATGCCAAATAAATATATTTAAGTATAACTTGGTCATCTCTAAACTATGATGATTTTAGAAAATTATTTAATCTTCAGGATATTATGAGGAAAAGAAATGAACACAATGAAATTCCAAATAATCCCAATACATAAAGTAAAATACTCCTCTGGAGAGATGAGAAATTTAGCAACTCAGAAAGATGGGTATATAAACAATTTATAAATTCAATTTTATTAAATATATTTTCACAAAAATTCTTACAGGGTATTCAAGAAGTCTCCAGTTGCATAGCTTTCCATCTGTTTTTTTTCTCTAAAGCAATATGAATTTCCTTCTAATAGTAACAGGTGAGTCAATCTCTCCAGCATCTGAACATCTAAGGTGCATCCTCTGGGTCATTTCAGCCTCTAGTATCAGGACAAGTATGTTCACAGAACATTCCTGCCACTTACATAATCTCAGATAGATCTTATATATGAGGCCTAGTTGGGTCCTATATAAATGCATTTGAAAATATAACATTGATAGGGATTAAATAAAATGATACATGTGAAATATTTAGGGTAGCAATTGTTACATATTGTTATATCACTATTTCCCATTATAGTTAGTTTTCTGCATTTAGGGTTCATGTCTCTACATGTGGATGTATGTACATTTAAATTAGCATAAGAATGCTCATTTACTATAATTACAATAATTATTAATTTGACAGTCAGTGTCACAGAGAGGTGGAAAGACAGAGAAGATCTTCCATCCACAGGTTCCCCAAGTGGCCAGGAGTCTTTTCCAGGTCTCCCACGTGGGTCCTGGGGTCCAAACACCTGGGCTATCATTTGCTGCTTTTCCCAGACCACTATCAGGGAACTGAATTAGAAGTGGAGCAGCCAGAACTTGAACCATGGGATGCTGGGGTTGTAGGAGGAGGCTTAACCTGATACTCCACAATGCCTGTCCCAGCATGCTCACTTTTACACAATGTTGAATTGTCAACACATAAGCCTTACTTACTCAACATGTTAGGCTTTGCTTTTACTCCCTGTGGATACATATGTTCCATTATAATATAATCTAAGTATTCATTATAATAGTTTAGATGTTGTTCTGTTTTGTTCATTTTTGTTCATTTTGTCACTGAGCACCTATCAAGCAATGTGTTGAGTGAATACATAAACACTAATTTAATTAAAATTTAAATTTTAGAGCCAGATTTTAAACTTTGGGGCAACTAACACCCTACTTCTAAGTTATCTACTCAATAAACATTGCACAGTGGAAATAATGTGTGTACAATACCCTGGTATATGTGCCTTTATGAATTATACAAATAATGTAGTTAATTAAAACAGTATTTAAATTAAATTGAGTGTCTTCTTCAGTTACTGGTGCATAATTGTTGAAAACATTACATTAGTCTAAAATAATACAAAATACAGTATCATTTTTATTACAAATGTTCAACTTATGTTTCCAATAGATAAAATACAGAGTATATATGTTTTTCACATTTCATACTGATCGTCCCTTCATGGAAGATAACTGAATTCCTGACACTGCCAATATTATAATTTTAAAAGAGGAACCTGATATATTCTATGTTACAATGAGAAGTTGAATAAAAGAGTGAGCAGGACAAATTTCTTTGCAAATTCTAAGTTGAAAATAATCTTACATGAAGTATTCATCTCTTCCCACATTAGATGTTGAGGATTTATAGCTTTGAGATTGGTTCACTTACCCAAGGAGTGTAAAGTATGGAAATGATGAGACAAAAATTAGAGATAAAATCATTGTATGATCTAAATAATATTCATATTGAAATTATCTAAATGGCATATTAATGAATAAATCCTGATAAGACAAATGGAAGTAGAATCCTTGTAAGCACAGATACTGATTGTCAATGGTATAGTTTTGGAAGAACCTAATTTCTTATTTCTAATGCATAATTTAAAATTATTACAAGCAAGCATTCTTCCAGTTTTTCATTAAGATTTTATACATTTAATCATTCACTTTTTTAGAATAAAAATAAAGCTCCTACGATAATAGCAGCTGGCTTTTCTTAAATCCTTCTTTTACTAGTCATCAGCTAAGATGTTACATTCAATCCTCACAAAAATCTCATCTCAGTCAGAAATATTTTGATCTCCATCTTGTTTAGATTGAATCTGAGGCTTAGACAAAAGAAGAAATATGTTCCAAATGTCACTTAGCTTCAGAAAGCCAGGTTTTCTTTTTTGGAGGGCAATTCTCTGATAAAACACTTTTTTCTGGCTTTCATTGTTTAGAAGGTTGTATTTTAAATCAATAAACATGCTCAGTGCAAAAATCCTATGGAGGCATAAAATGTGGTTACATGAGGAAAAAAAAACCTCATAGAGATATATAAAATCTATCCCCTCCCTCCGAAATTCTTGGAATTGAAATTTGACATCACTGTTACTACATTTTGTTAAAATGTGATTTTTTTTAAATATGACTATTTTAAACTGATAAGTCCTGGGTCATGTGTTTCACCTTCACAGAAATTGGAGAACGAATTTAGAATTACAGACTATTTTTCCTTATATTGATATCTTCTTTTCTTGAAGAATACCCAAATTTTAAAAAGGAAAGTAGTGGGGGCAGCACTGTTGCGTATGGATTAAAGCTGCCATCTCCAATGCTCTTATCTCAGGTGGGTGCTGGTTCAAGTCCTGACTGCTTCACTTCTAATCCAACTCCCTACTAATGGCCTGCAAACACAATGGAAAATGGTCCAAGTGCATAGGCAGTGGCATCCACATGAGACACACATGAAGGTCCTGGCCCTGGCTGTTTCAGCCATTTGGGGAACAAACAAATGGATGGGAATCTCTCTCTGCCTTTGTCTCTCTCTCTCTCTCTCTGTAGCTGACTTCCAAATAAATGAATAAATCCTTAAAATAGAATAAAAATAAAATATAAAACATCAACAAAAATGAAATAACATGAATAGGATCACATTACAGTGAAATGGATCATAAACATTATAGATTTTATTATTATTCAGCTATTAATTTCTTTGTTTTTCAGATAAGGCAAATAAGCAACTTCCCATGTTACCACAATGAGTAAATGTAAGAATTGGGATTTGAACCCATCTATGTTTGATTTTAACTCTGTGATTAACTAGTAAGGAAAGCAATGCAAAGGTTTGTATAAAGAAGCCAAAGAAATAATCGGTAATTCGATTGAAAGGATGGAACGACAAAAGTGATTACCAGAAATTGCCCTTCTGGGGAACAGGTGACAAAATATTTAACTTTTTTGGTTTGGTGGCAATGGGTATTAGTAGCCTTCTGTGAGCAACGTTTTATGTAGACCAAGAGATGTGGTTTATAATTCTTTTTTTAAATGCAGTGAGAACAAATATTGCATAGACACAGATATCAGTAAGGATTTAGGGAACTTCATGCATTTATGTATGAATTATAATGGAATTCACACAAAAAGATATCTTTGAGATAGGAAAAAATGAACTCAGGAAGATCTAGTTTTACACGTTGCATGCTTTTTCTCTCAAGGAAAATATAATATCTTCTTAAGCTGTAAGGTTTGTTCAGTTAAGCTCTAATATATTGCTTTTCCTACCATGGAATGTAATCTTTGTATGTACTTAAGACAATGAAATCAAAGGACTCAGAGCCTATTTTAATATAGCAATTTGGAAACAGTGTTCTAGCCTCAAAGATTAAGAAATCTGCATGCACTATTAAGCAGACAACTGAGGATGTTACTCTTGAAGATCAACTTTTCGACGACATTTTCTTAATTTTATGATTATCGTGCCATGTGTAGTGTAATACCTGAGCTTATAATTTGTTGTAAAAGAATAACCTTAGGAACCAATTGCAAGCACACTCTTTGTTTTGACATGACATTTGTAAATAGAATATGAGGCTTTTAAAACATCAGAGGCTCCAATTCCACGTTGGTGGAAATGAGACTTCAGGGATCTGACCTGGTGGTGGAGAAACAAAGAAAAGATCAATTTAAATGAAGTCAGAAGCACAACAAAGGATTTTCCATTTAGTCTACCTAGATATCCTCAAGCTTAGATTCATGAGGCTCCTAATAAAACCTGAAGAGAAGCAGGGGAAATCTGTAGCTTCTCTGTTCTTCAGTAACTGGAGACTAGATAAACTAAACAGACAAATAAACATATCATTCTGCTTCTGAACTTATTAGTAAGACAGATGCCTGAGTTCCATTGTATTCCAGAACATTTGGCTTCATAGGTTGTACTTACATAGTTAGTATTTTCATAACATTAGCCATGAAAATTATAATTTCCAAGCAATATTTTATGACAGATACTATGTAATATGCTTTAAGTATATTTGTTCATTTAGATAGAGCGTGTTGCTTTTCCTGTTTTGTTTATAAAAATCTGAAATACAAAGTGCTTAGTAACATGTTTAAACTCACACAAATAACAACTGAGGAAGAGCCTAGAGTGAAAATTCAAACACCCTACTATGTTGATGTTGAGTCATCTATGTCTATATATATGTGTGTGTGTGTATGTGTGTGTACATGCATAGATAAGTACATACAGTGAAAAGATATAGACACAAATGTATTTATGTAAACAGATATAAACTATTTTTCTATTATATATAAGATCTCAAAATTTTTTGTGTGTCTATTGAGTATGTGTATGTGTGTACACACATACCTGCAAGTATGCATGTTTCTTTCTTTGTAATGTTAGATTGGCACATAATCTACCATAATGCTTTTCTTTTTCTTTTCTTTTTTAATAGGGTTTTTTATTATTTAATAAATGTGAATTTACAAAGTGCAACTTTTGTATTGCTGTGGCTTCCCCCCACAACCTCCCTCCCTCCCGCGGCCCTCCCCTCTCTTACTCCCTCTCCCATCTCCCCTTCATCGAGTTTCATTTTCAATTACCTTCATATACAAAAGATCAACTTAGTATATACTAAGCAAGGATTTCAACAGGCTGCCCTCACACAACTGCACAAAGTATAGGGTATTGTTCGACTAGTAGTGTTGTTTTTAAGTTTCATAGTAAAACACATTAAGGACAGAGATCACTGGGGAGCCTGTACCCAGTGACTCCCTTTGTTGATTTAACAATTGGCACTCTTATTTATGATGTCAGCAATCACCTGAGACTCTTGCCATGAGCTGTCTAGGCTGTGGAAGCCCCTTGAGTTCACCAACTCTGAACTTGTTTAGTCAAGGCCATATCACAGTGGAGGTTCCTTCCTCCCTTCGGAGAAAGGCGCCTCCCTCCTTAATGGCCTGTTCTGTCCGCTGGGGTTTTGCTCACCTTGATCTTTCATTTAGATTGTTTTTGCCTCGTGTAGTGGCTTTCCATGCCCGTGAGACTCTCATGGGCCTTTTAGCCAGATCCGAATGCCCCAAGGGTTGATTCTGAGGCCAGAGTGCTGTTTTGGGCGTTTGCCATTCTATGAGTCTGCTGTGTGTCCTGCCTCCCCCGCAGGATCATTCTCTCCCTTTTAATTCTATCCTTCATTGTTTTTCAAGGAAATGAACCTTTAAGCATATCTATCTATCTAATACCTATCTAGCTATCCCTTTATCTCTGTGTAAACCATTATGTTTTTCAGGGAAATGAAATCTTTAAGCATATCTCTCTATCTATCTATCTATCTATCTATCCTTTTATCTCTATGTAGATGTATGATTTGATCTATATGGTTATAGAGGCTGGTAGTCCCCAAATCAATAAGACTGGCAGTTCTATGAAAAGAGCCTATCTTTATAATTCCTTCTTCCTATGAAAACTATTTTGTCCTTAAGGCCTTTGAAATGATTAAATGATGTCCAGATAACGTATCAAAAACAATCTCTTTTAAATAAAGTCAGTTGATTATAGATTTAGCTGCATGTACAAAATATCTTCACAGCAACTCTTATATCAGTCATTGACTAAATATCTGGATACCACAGAGTATACAAATCTACAATTTAAAATAAACCACCACAATTGGCAAATAAAAGAGAACAGGTCAGAACTGCATGGAACAGGGGTAGAGGGGTGGGAGGAAGGTTATTGGGGTAAAATGGCACTACAATCCAAAAGTTGTACTTTGAAAATTAATATTTATTAAATAAAAGTTAAAAAATAAAATGGATATAATCCTGGTGAAAAGGGTTTGAAGGTCTTTAAACAAATGGTGCTGTAGGCCGAACAAATAGATCAATATGGTTAATAAATATTATCTGTCTATTAATAAAAACAAAGACAAGAATTAAGTAGATTGCTCTATCATGAGTGAAACAGATATTTTGTTTTACTAGGACAGTAAGAGCCATTGTAATTAATGTTGAGAAATTTCTAACTTCCCAACTGGAGAATATAGCAAAAAGAGTGGTGACATCTGCATTACTGGGGGACAGTTAGCCTTGGCTTTAACTGCTATGCTAATGCCTTGCCAGGTTTTACTGATAAACCCCATAGCTAAACATGCTTTCTTGAACTTTCTTTGGGATAAAGTCCCAATAAACTTCAAATATCTGAGAATGAGGAAGACCTTTTAATAGAGAGAAATTAAGGACAAGTTCATAAAAATCAAGAAAAATAATATTAAGAATAAAAATAGAATAGAATAAGAAAATCAAATGGTGGGAAAATGTAGTAGAGAACAATGAGTAAATAATGAAGTAAGCATCAAATGGAAGATAATAAAATAAGTCTTGTGATACCTCACAACAAATAGAGATACAAAAAAGTAACAGACATGTTTTGAGACAAAATGTACATCATAAAGCTTTATATATTTCTTGAAGGAGCAAATAAACTAAGACACTTGGAATTAAATGTATATATTACATACATTTAACATAACATATATATCTATATGTTATATATATGTCATATATATCTACAATACAGAGATTCTGCAGTTATGTTATTAACTTGATAAATACCCATCATCAAACAGACAATTTAGTACTACCTTCACTCTCAATTCACTTTAGTGCTTGTAATTCCGTGGGATCAGCTAACCAAATAATTTGGAAGCTCCACAATTCTCTTTTTTTTTTTTTTTTGACAGGCAGAGTGGACAGTGAGAGAGAGAGACAGAGAGAAAGGTCTTCCTTTGCCGTTGGTTCACCCTCCAATGGCCACCGTGGCTGGCGCGCTGAGGCCGGCGCACCGCGCTGATCCGAAGGCAGGAGCCAGGTGCTACTCCTGGTCTCCCATGCAGGTGCAGGGCCCAAGCATTCAGGCCATCCTCCACTGCACTCCCTGGCCACAGCAGAGAGCTGGCCTGGAAGAGGGGCAACCGGGACAGAATCCGGCGCCCGGACCAGGACAAGAACCCGGTGTGCCGGCGCCGCAGTTGGAGGATTAGCCTAGTGAGCCAGGGCGCGGGCCCAATTCTATCTTTTGAGTAAATAAAATCTCAGTAGTAACCATGATGTATTTAATATGGATAAATTTATATTTAATAAAATGCATATATATGCATAGTGTGATCAATTAAAAATTAAAATAATCTATTTAAATACAATAACATCTTAATGACCAAGAGTTAAAGTAATCAATGAAATATTCAAAATAGTATTATTGACAGTGTCATGGTGTATTCATATTGAGGCATTTCTATGGAAATGGATAAAGCATAACTACTTGTCAATGACAACCTGTAAAAAACGATTGAGAAATAAATGTGTACCACTTGGCATCTAGAACAGTGAAACTCTGTGAAGAGCTCAGCTGCTTTTGTGAACTGTCATAACTTGAAAATTATACAAATTATATGTCATTATAGTTGGAAAAAGGCCAAAATATTTGTTACAGAAATATCATTCCAGCTTCCTAATAATATGATTTTTATTGTAGAATATAAGACTTGTCAGAATAAATGCAGGGGCCAATAATATTGCAGCCTGAGACTATGATTTCCTTCCATAGATTATAAGAAAAAAAATTTAAAAAAGGATGAAAACCCAAGAAAAACATGTTAACTGATCCTATGTCAAGTTTTCCTTGCTTGACAACCTAGATAGAAAAGGAACTTGGCAGGTAAATTACTGATTTTAGAATGCAATTAGCCCAAAAATGTTATTCCTTTTGAATTAATGCTCAAGCGATACATACATAATTTCCTTCAGTCTTGTTATTCAAGTCTCATATCATTTATCTTCTAATTTATGAAAGATTTTGTGTAAGCAAACCTCAATTTCAAACCCATCTTAGTTTGGTGTTTTTTAAGGGAATATCTGAAATTATAGGTGAAGTGCCTTGAAGGTGTTAGAAAGGTCTACGCTATCTCTATTCAAGCAGATTCTGTTTTGGTGAGTTTTAATTTTCTAAATATCTATACATTTCATCTCTGGGTGGCCTTGCATGATCCAGCTCTGTCCCCCTCTCCCTTTTTCCATTGCAGTTCTCAAAAATAACTACAGGAAGTGCTGGAAATGTATCATTCTGCCATGTACTCAGAACAACCCAAGCTGGATTTCTATCCTCTTCCAGAAACAGAATGTCCTTCAATGCATTTGGCCAGCTTGGTACGTGTTCCTACAGTAATAAAACCTAGGTTATGGTGATTTCTAGAGTCCGTCAGCTGTAGAGTGTGTAGTGGAGACACTATTTGCCCCTGACAGCTTTCATGAGACTTGTGAGACTAGTTTCCAATAATCCCTAGACATTTTTGACCCTTACTGACTGTAAGTGACAAATCAGCTGTAGGTAACTTGTGTATGACTTTGTTCTGTGCCACCAGACCAGGAGGAGTTAGAAATCATTGCAAATTGCTCCCTCCCCAGGGTCAGTTGATTTCATTTCAATTTTGAATTGCACTTCTCTAGTGATTAGTGATATTCAGCAAATTTTCCAATACTGTTTATATTTTCTTTGGAGAACTATTTATTGAAATGTCTAGCTTATTTTTGATTAAATTATCTTTGCTGAGTTTTGGGAATCCCCTTTGTCATTTAGATACAGCATCTCTGATGTTTCCTATATGTTTTCTATTTAATAGGTGATATTTCATTGTATTGATATCTCAGTTGGAACAAATAGTTATATTTGTGTAAAATTTTAACTCATTGTAGACAGGGAGTAATATCAACCTTTGTTTAAGTTTGCTATTTGGCAAATGTTCCAGGCTTTCTGGAAATGATGCTGAAGTGTCTGTTCCACAGATGTCCAAGCCTTTTAACCACTCCATTCAGATTTTTCATCTATTAAGTATTTTTTTTTGCTGACTCTAAAACTTACTAAGAGAAATGTGTTAAAATATCTGCTCAAAATAGAAAATTCATTGATTTTCCCTTATGTTATGTGGTTTTATATAATTATAGTAGACTGCTTGCATTAGTAATCTTGACCCTTCACATTTTTCTGAATCCATACACTTTGTTTAACCTTTTAATGCTTTCCCATTTAGCACTAGTCTTCGTCATTTTTGGCCAATGAAATTTTAAACATGACATGAGCTTGAACAGAGCTTGATAAATAGTACTTGATTCAAGCTTTCTGCTGAATACAATGACTGCATGCCCTGATGAGTCTCTTTCAGACACCCCAGCCAAGACTATCCAGACTGCTTGTCAGTTTCCTGATGACAGTTGTATATGTAAAATCATTTGAGTCTAGAAAAACTTCATGTTCAATATAAGCCTAAAAGCTAACCTGTTGACTCATGAGAAAATAAGCTATTTATTTATTTACTTACTTGAGAGAGAGACAGATAGGGAGAGACAAAGAAAACACAGAGAGGTCCAATCTGCCAGTTTACTTGCCCAAATACCCACAATGATTACAGCCTTGGGATGAAAGCCAGAAACTCAACCCAGATCTCCCAGGTGAGTAGCAGGAGCCAAATCATTTGAGCCATCACCACAGCCTTTAAGGATCTCAATTGCCATGAGTCTGGTGTCAGGAGCCACTCATTCTAATGTGTGACTACAGGCTTCTTAATGATATTTAAAGTGCTGGCTCCAGGTACACCCCAAATATGGTCTTGTAAATGCCACTGACATCATGTGTGTATGTTATCTGCATGTATTTTTCATTTTACAGAATTATTGTAACAGAAATAATATATTTTAAATTTTTATGTATACATATTTTTCATGAAATGATTCATTTTTTTCAGATTTTGTAATTACATAAAGACACTCCTGAAGAAAAGCAATTTTTTTCATATCTTAGATTTTTTCTGCTGAAATCTTTTTTGTTTCTTCATATTTAATTTTTCTTCTTTATGTTTCATGTGGTCCTTTTTTATAATGAGGTAGAGAGAAAAATGTCCTTTATTGTCAATAGAAATTACTTGTGGCTTATACTGACTTATTGTGCTACTTGTAACACTGAAAAGACCATAAGCAACATGAATAAAACAGAGTTTGAAGATCTGTTACCTACTTGAAATTTAATTTTATGTCTTATTATCAAGAATACTGAAAACATCAAAATATTCACACTGATAGTTATGATGACTATTTTTTGGTGTCAACTTGACTGGATTAAAAGATACTCAGCTACTGAAGGATTATTTCTGGTTGTATTGTGAGGATGTTTCTGAAGCAGATTGGCCTTTGGGCCCTAACAATGGGCTGGTGGCCCATCGGTAAAACAAAAATTCACAGAGGAAGGTGAATTCATTCTATCCCCTGGAGCTGGGATAGCCCATCTCCTTTTCTTTGAAATCACAATTCCAAGTTCTCTACTCTTTGGACTCTGGTGTTTGTACCTGTGGGTTGCCAAGTCTTTGGCTTTGGACTGAGCCGTACCACAGTAGCTTTCCTTATAGTGAAGCCTTCAGATATGCAATGAGCCACACTACTGGGCTCCCTGGGGTATCTACCTTGCAGACAGTCTCTCATGGGACTTTCTCAGCCTTCATAATTGTATGAACCAATTCCCTGAATAAATTCTCTCCCATGTATTTTTCTGTTTATATATCCTATTGATTATGTCTTTCTGGAGAACACTAATTCAATGTTTACACTTTTGTGCCAATAGGCTATAGTATAATAGTTAGAAGACTGAATCTATATAAAGCAATTCCAATAAAATGAGCACCTTGCTAACAAATGGATTATGCTCTATGAAGTTCTTTCATTCATCTCTAGTTCATAGGAATGATGTATCCTGAAAATTCACATATTATTATATATCTGTCTTGTATTCTGTACTTGTGTTAAGGGAGCCATTAACCACAGATCGTATCAACTCCACCAACACTAAGAATATACTTGCCTGAGCATATCAATGATTCTGTGACATGTAGGACTGTGGAGCTTTGAAGAGACTGATATATTAGTGTTGATGTGGCATACCAAATTAGGCCACCACCTGTGATGCCAACATTCCATATGGACATTTGTTCGAGTCCCAACTGCTCCACTTCCAATCCAGCTCACTGCTAATGTGCCTGGGAAAGCAGCAGATGATAGCCTAAGTTCTTGGATCCCTGTACCCATGTGGAAAACCCAGATGAAGCTCCTGGCTCCTGTTGTGGCCATTTGGGGAAAGAACCAAGGGATGAAACATCTCTCTATTTTTCTCTGTCTCTCCCACTCTCTCACTGTCACTGCATTTAAAATTAACAAACTAAATCTTTAACAAGATAAAAATTGAAAAAGAAAGATACATATATGGTTCTACTGCCATGTAGTAGCTGTAGTTTAGGAAGGTAGAGTGAGTTAACCTGTAGCATCAATTTGCAGGGTTGAGAACAGAGTGGCACAAGTGGGGTACTACCATGGGCTGCAAAATCTAAGAAATACAAAAAAATATAAATATTTTAACCCAAGTAATAGTATATCAGTGTCATAAGTGTTCAAAAATAAAAGTTCATGCAAAATGAATGAAGAATCTAATATCAAATTTTTAAATTTTAAACAATGTCAGGAGCTGATGAACACCGAAATTCTCACTTTCCCTACATAAATGTAGAACAATTTGTCAACTATTATCTATAGAAATGTTTTTGGAGATGGGATATCAGGTTGTTCTCATGTATAAAACAAAATCTGGGGCCAGTATTGTGGATACCAGAATAAGCTGCAGCTTGCGATACCTATATTCAGTATCAGAGTGTCTGTTTTGAATCTCTATGCTTCTGATTCAGCTTCCTGCTGAGGTACCTGAGGGACAGCAAATGGTAGCTCAAGAATCTGGGTTCTTCAGACCCACGTGGGAGACCAGGATGGATTTCCTGGCTCCTGGCTTCCACCTGGTCCAGTCCGAGGTGTTGTGACCATTTGGATGATTGAAACAGTGGATAAAAGATTTTTTTCTCTCTCTCTTTCTCTGTCTTTCAAATAAATAAACACATAAGTCTTCATTTTTTTCCTATTGAGAAAATCCTCAACACTCAAAACATTTTCAGTAAATAATACTCTTTAAAAATACATTCTTAAAACTAAACAAAGCCATTGCAGATATCACTTATCAAATATACAAAAATCCACTTCATACAAAAAGTGATATATGAAATGGATGATACATGAACCTATCTTTTTCCATTTATCAAACTTTATTTGTTTTCTAGGTACAAATAGATAACTGTGTTATCTCCCAGTGGTATACATATGAAGGTAGAGCACTATCTAAAAGCAGATGAAAAATAAATGTACCTATTCAAGTGAAAAAGTACAGCAAATGCATCTATTATTTATGGCAAGAATTATGTTATGAATTTGCTGCTTTATTTTCAATATAAAAATAAGGGCCATACTACCTTTCTATACAGCCTATGTCTACATATACAAATCATAACAGACATTGCAGAGATTCACGCATGCCCATAGATCAGGCAAAAAGTGCTGTCTCACCTGAAATATGAGTAAAGATAAATAAATATAATTTATTATCATGAATTATTTTTTAATATTTGAATTTATAAATTGGAATATGTAGACATTGAGCAAATTATTAAATTCTATGTGCATTCAAAAAATAATATGTAAGTAAATCTTCACACATGCACATACAACTAAACACACATTTGGAACTGGATATCTCTATGAGAACAGAGATAGTTATATGATGTCATGAAACTAAGATATATTGTTGAAATTTATGAGCCTTTATACTCATTGCAACAATACATTCATCCTATTATATCATGTTATATTGTCAAAGTGAAAAATTTATACTACATTATATTATAAAGCATGAATTTATAAAAACACATTTTGTAAAGTACAGAAAATATTATTTTGTAGGTGGTCATTTAATACAGCAGTTAAGATACCACTGTGATACCTGCATTCCATATCAGAGTGCTTTGATTCTAGTCCTTACTTCTCTGCTGATCCATCTGCCTGTTAATGTGCACCCTGGGAGGCAGTTGGTGATGGTACAGGTATTTGGATCCCTGAAACCCATGTAGGACAATCAGATTAAGATCTCTGATCCTGACCTCAGCCTGACACAGTCCCAAATATTGTAGGCAACTAGGTAGTAAGACAGTAGACTAAATATATCTCTTTCTTTCTCTATTCTCTCTCTCTCTCTCTCTCTTTCTCTCTCTTCCTCTTTTCCTCTCTCTTTCTCTGCCACTCTACTTTTCTAATAAATAAAAATTAATAAAATTATTTCAGTATGACAATTTCTTAACACTATTTTATATTCAATTATTATAAGAATTACATAATGCTAAAATAATGCTTACAACTTAAATTTTTCACATGCTATGTTTTATATTTATTTTACAGATATTCATTTAAATGTAATTGTTTATCAATTTGAAAAGCAGAATAATAGACAAAAGGGGAGAATTAGAGAAACAGAGATTTTTTTCCATCTACTGGTTGACATCCCAATTTTTTCAACAAAACCTGGGGATAAAACAAGCTAAATCCAGGAGCCAGAATTTCCTTTGAAACTCCAATGTGGGTGGTTAGAACCCAAGTTCTCTGAGTCGTCATCCACTGCCTCCCAGGTGTATGAACAGGAAGGTGGATCATAAGCCTAGAAGACCCAGGACTTGAACCAGGCACTCCAATATGGGATGACAGTATGCCAAGAAATAAATTATTCCAGTGTGCCACTTGTGTTCCTTGTATATTTCATATTTAATTAGCTTCCATACATGGAAATGTATTTAAATTATGTTAACTATCTGAGTCACTATAAGAAAGAAGCTGTATTATTCTGTGCTAAGAGTTAAGTTATATGGAAAATGCTGTGTTTGAAAATATGTCCTAAAATGTTGTTATTGCATATATAGGATTTGAAAATACAAAGTATTCAGAAATAAAGGCATGATAAACCATGAAAATATGGTGTTTGATATGGAATAACTGTCAGGTTATTTTTACATTTTAAGAATTATTAATATTAGAGATTGTGAAGAAAATATATGGCAAGAGGAACAAATGGAAGACATATTAATTCATTATACAAATTATACAAAACAATTCAATGTAACAGATTGATGTGCTAAATGTTATTGTATTGTTTAATATATCAATTTCCTCATACACATTTAAACAAAGGTAGTTCCTGTCCTTGATGATTCGCCTCACCCCTACTGTCTTGTATCATAGTATTTATTTATTTATTTATTTATTGTAAAGACTTATTTGCTTGAAAGGAAGAGTGACAGAAAGAGGAAGGGTAAAAAGAAATCATCCATCTGGTGGTTCATTTCCTGAATGGAAAAAAACTGCCAAGGCTGTGCCAGGCCAAAGCCAGAAGACAGGAACTCCGTGCTGCCTCACACATGAGTGGCAGCAGCTCCAGTGCTTGGGCCATTATTTGTGCCTTCCCTGGCACATTAACAGGAAGCTGGATGGCAAGCACAACAGAGGGACTTGAACTAATAGTTTGATTTTGGAAATCCATGTTGTAAGTGGTGCTACACCAGGTTATTTTTATATAATTTTAATTTTGTTTTTAAATTTATTTGAAAGGCAGAGAGACAGAGAAGTCACATTCACTGCATCACACCCCAAATGCCCAGAACAGCAGATATCAGAAGCCTAGAAATGAAATCCTGGTCTCCCACATGAGTGGCATGGGCCCAACCGTTTGAGCCATCACAGATTACGTCCAAGAGTGCACATTATCAATAAGATAGAATTGGAAACAGAACTGGCACTCAAACCCAGGTAATCTGAAACAGTATGTGAGTATCAGGGGAGTCAACAGCTGTGCCAAAACCCTGCCCTCTCTCCTTTTAAAATGAACTTTACCTGCAGCGTGATTATTCTTTCTCAAGTCACACAGAGTTTCCAATGACATTCTTTGTTTGCAGATGAAGGCCAATGATTTCAGGATAAAAGCTGGAACTGATGTATCTCCAAATTTGGAGCTGAAGAGAACATTATTACTCAGGACCACTGCCAGATCATATAATTGATGTTCTAAAAGCTTGTACAAGAATGAAATATTTTCTGGAATTTTTTTCACTTGACATCAAAGTATTGTTATGGAGAAGGTGGGTGTAAGGTGGACTTTTTGGCAAATATACCTGAAAACACACACATGGTGTTTCTACACAGTCATTATATATATGTGTGTATATGTAAGATATACAAATAATATGTTTATATGTCCAAAACCATAGGTACTTTACATAACTTGTAATGTCTGTAAATACTAATCCAAAACTTGTTCTCAGTAACTAATTCCTTTTAACTATGATTACTCAGTAAACATATTGTAAAAATTTGAGAATTTTTTTTGCAGCTTAATCACTTTATTTTTTTTAAACTTTTATTTAATGAATACAAATTTCCAAAGTACAGCTTATGGATCACAATGGCCTCCCCCCCATAATGTCCCTCCCACCCGCAGTCCTCCCCTTTCCCACTCCCTCTCCCCTTCCATTCACATCAAGATTCATTTTCAATTCTCTTTATATACAGAAGATTGGTTTAGCATACATTAAGTAAAGATTTCAACAGTTTGCTCCCACACAGAAACATAAAGTGAAAAATACTGTTTGAGTACTAGTTATAGCATTAAATCACAATGTACAGCACACTAAGGACAAAGATCCTACATGAGGAGTAAGTTCACAGTGACTCCTGTTCTTGATTTAACAAATTGACACTCTTGTTTATGGCATCAGTAATCACCCTAGGCTCTTGTCATGAGCTGCAAAGGCTATGGAAGCCCCCTGAGTTCACTGACTCTGATCATATTTAGACAAGGCCATGGTCAAAGTGGAAGTTCTCTCCTCCCTTCAGAGAAAGGTACCTCCTTCTTTGATTCTTTGATGACCCATTCTTTCCACTGGGATCTCACTCGTGGAGATCTTTCATTTAGGTTCCCCCCCCCTCCCCCCAGAGTGTTTTGGCTTTCCATGCCTGAAATACTCTGAGAATTTTTAATAGATGATTTTTACTTGCGCTAACATTCCAACATAAATGAATAAAGTAAAGTGTGTCAGATAGGTGGGAGGCACCGTAACATTCCCAGAGCTCAGAGCCTGTAAAGATCTTAGTACAGAGCTTTATCAGCAGCCATGAGAGTGAATCAAGGGTCCCTCCTAGCAAGAAAAAACAGAATTTCTTAGCATAAAACAGCAAAGAGGAGAAAAGGAAGTGAGGCTAGGTTGGGTTGCTGCTCTCCACCTTTGTTCCTGTTGTATTCTTTGAGGTGTAGCATTCAGGGTAGCTATCTTCTGGGTTTCACCTGTAGAGCAGTAGTTTGCAACACTTGTTCTAAGCACGGTTCTTTTCTACCTAACGTCAGTAGGCAATTTTCTTCTCCAGTTTCTCTGAAGCACACTGTTCTTTATTAAGAGCACTAGTGAGAGGCTGATATGTGACCTGAATTCTTAACAAGGTGGCAAAACAAATACGATTCTTCAGAGACTTCTAATATGCATTGGGGCTATGCTTTTTGGAAATACTGGTTTCTTTTCAGACAATACTGGGGGCCAACCTACTTTACTTTACAACCTGATTGGTATACTTCTCTGCTGTTAGACAGAAATCACTCCTAGATATCTTTTCCATTTCAGTGGAGATAACGATGCACTGAAATAGCTCTCAGGTGTACCTGAAACCATGACATTGCAAGGAAGTTTATATTTAAAAGGAAAGAAGTTACATTCCATTAGGTGTTAGTATCTAATAAATATGCAGTGCACTGAGAGATTTTCGAGAAAGATGGAGTTGGTACATATTTCCAAAATTGTTTGACAGACATTAAAAGTGATATAAATCACAATAAAATAGACACGAAAACTTCATCTACAGTAAAACTAGACAAGTTTCCATCGTCATCCCACACATTGTGAAATATCAACTTGACTCAATGAAATTTAGATGAAGCTGAGAGAAGATACCAGGAACTAACATTTGATTTTCTGGCAAGTGGGACAATACAACTGTAAAACTACATGCAGCTTTTTTTTTTTTTTTAAAGCACAGTAATGTTTGTTACCCTGGAGGTGTGAGAGCTGAAACACGTGTGCAGAATATCAAGAGCTTATGAAGCAAACTTTGGAAATCAGTCTTGTAAGCAGGCATGGAATGAAAGCAATGATTCTTAGTGTGTCTGAGAATTCTCTGAATGGTCTGTGAAACAGACAACTGTGTTCCACTCTTAAGATTTCTTGATTTCTTTTTACTTCCTTGAGTTTATGTGAAAGAGAGGGTGGGGGGGGGAGGAGAAGAGAGAGAGAGACAAAGAGAGAGAGAAACAGGTCTCATTCATTGGTCCATATTCCAAATATGCATAGCAGCCAGGGCTGGACCCTGTTGAGGCCAAGTACCTGAAACTCAATTTGGATCTCCCATGTAGGTAGCTGTGACCCAGGCACTTGAGTCATCAGGGCTGTCTTTTGGGGTATGCACCAGCAGGAAGCTGAAACAGGAGTGGTACCTGGACTTGAACCCAGGCTCTTTGATGGAGGATGCTGCTAGTTCCAACTTGTGGCAATGCATGCACCAAATGCTCACCCCACTGCTCTCAAAATTTTAGATTCAGTCATTGGTAGGGGAAACAGTGGTGGTGTGCCTGAATATTTGCCTCTTTAAAAAATCCCCAAGTGGGGCAGGTGCTGTGGTAGAGTAGACTAAGCCTCTGCCCGCAGTCCTGGCATCCCATATGGGTGCCAGATCGAGGTCTGACTGCTCCACGTCTGATCCAGCTCCATGCTAATGGCCTGGGAAAGCAAGAAAAGTTTGCTCAAGAGCTTGGGCCCCTGAACCCGCATAGGGGACTGAAAGAAGCTCCTGGCTTCTGGCTTCCGATGGGCTCAGCTCCAGTTGTTGCGGCCATTTGGGAAGTGACCCAGTGAATGGCAAACCTTTCTATTTGTCGCTCCCTCTCTCTGTCTGTGGCTCTACTTCTCAAATAAACAAATAAAACCTTAAAAAATTAAAGTTCTCAGGACGATAGAGATACTCTTTGTGGTTACAATTTGAGATATGAAGGAGGTTTTTTATTAATTAATTAATTAATTAATTTGGCATGTAGATAGACAGTGAGAGAGAGAAAGGTCTTCCTTCCATTGGTTCACCCCCCAAAACGGCCACTATGGCCGGCACGAAGCCAGGAGCCAGGTGCTTCTTACTGGTCTCCCATGTGGGTGCAGGAGCCCAAGCACTTGGGCTATCCTCCACTGCCCTTCTGGGCCACAGCAGAGTCCTGGACTTGAAGAGAGGCAGCCAGGACTAGAACCTGGTGCCCACATGGGATGCCGGCACCACAGGCAGAGGATTAACCAAGTGAGCCACTGCGCCAGGCCCGAGACATGAATGAGTTTGAAAATATTTTTGCTTTTGTCTTTGACTTAATTTCCCAAAGAGGGTTGTAAACAAGGCAACAAGTGTACTCTGGGATGAGAAATTTGAAAATGTTATTCTGAAAAGCTATACTGCTTGCATGTAACAAAAGTCAGAGTCATGCTGAGATGACCCTGTGCTACATCAGCGTGGCCATCTGAAGTTCTGTTTCCTTTCCCAAATTTGCCTTTCTAATGCGCTGTGAGATAGCTAAGCTATATGTCATAAGCATCAACATGACTGTTCTAAAATTTAACTTAAATAATTTTAAGCATTATCAATTTAATAAATATATTCTAAATTTACAATAAGAAAAAATCCATAAGCAGAATTATAATCATGATTAACTGTGCAAAACGTAACACCTTTAAAGGAGTAGTCAATTTAAGAGACCAAAGAAAGGGAAAGGAAATAAAATAAAATAGAAATTACTCTGTTTTTTAAATATTTTCTTTTAGGTAGAATAGAAAGGCATAAAGGTAGGTTTATAGAAAAGCAATAAAGCTTGCTCTATATAAGAGGAAAAGAGGTAATGTCTTTTAACAACTTGGAGACGAAAAACATGCTGTGTTGCAATCAGTGATTGGAGTAGTATCACAAAGCCATTTATAGAACCATTACGAGAATCCAATCTTGATCAATTGAAGTCATTAAAGAAATCAAAGTTGGCTGGCGCCATGGCTCACTCAGTTAATCCTCTGCCTGCGACACCGGCACCCCGGGTTCTAGTCCTGGTTGGGACCCTGGATTCTGTCCCAGTTGCTCCTCTTCCAGTCCAGCTCTCTGCTGTGGCCCAGGAGGGCAGTGGAGGATGGCCCAAGTGCTTGGGTCCCTGCACCCACATGGGAGACCAGGAGGAAGCACCTGGCTCCTGGCTTCGGATCGGAGTAACACACCACCCACAGTGCACCGGTCGTAGCTGCCATTTGGGGGGTGAACCAATGGAAAGGACGACATTTCTCTCTCTCTCTCTCTCACTATCTAACTCTGCCTGTCAAAAAAAAAAAAAAAGCTAATCTGAAGTTGTATCTGTAAGATAAGACAATTTCAAACTAATTTGTTATTAATGTACACATGCACACACATATTTATTTATCTAAATTGTGGGAATTTAAGAAAAATTCATTTCCACTGGGTGTCTTCACCTAACTGACTAGGATTTCTAGAATAAATGAAATAAAACAACAAAATATTTTAAACAGAGTGTGAGTGAAAGCAAATGAATAGTAAAGAATAAGATTGATTCTGGTTCAAGAAAGTTTTTTTCAACCTTAATTTAATAAATATAAATTTCCAAACTACAACTCTTGGATTATAGCGGCTTTTCCCCCTTTAACCTCCCTCCCACCTGCAACCATCCCATCTCCCACTCCCTCTACCATCCCATTCCATTTTTCATCAAGATTGATTTTCAATTATTTTTATATACAGATCAACTTAGTATATACTAAGTAAAGATTTCAACAGACTGCATCCATATAGACACACAAAATATAGAGTACTGTTTGAGTAGTAGTTTTACCATTAATTCGCATAGTACAACACATTAAGGACAGAGATCCTACATGGGGAGTAAGTGCACAGTGACTCCCATTGTTGATTTAACAATTGACACTCTTATTTATGATGTCAGTAATCATCCAAGGCTCTTATCATGAGCTGCCAAGGATATGGAAGCCTCTTGGTTAAAGGTAACAATTTTGAGAGGATGGAATTCTACAATACTAAATATTTTAAAACACAAATATTTGAAAGAAGCAACATTATTGCTGATAACTGATTTACATAGAGCAAAAATCTCAATTAGATAATCCTGAAGATATGCTTTATAATTCAAAATTTTTTTGTTTTACCAATGATTTCTGACAATGCAAGAACAAAATAGATATGGAAAGAAGTCCCATTTGTGAAATTCAGCTTTTCAGAAGATACATGCCTTGATTTAGCTTTCGATACATTGTATTCCTCTGTTTCAGATAACACTGATAAATGAAGAAATATTCATTAGAGGAGTTTTTGGTTTCACATTTGTAGTGGTTTGGTTACAAGTTTTTTTTTTTTTTTTTTTGTTTTTTGTTTTTTGTTTTTTGTTTTTTTTTTCTTTTTTTTTTAACTTCTATTTAATGAATATAAATTTCCAAAGTACAGCTTATGGATTACAATGGCTTCCCCCCATAACTTCCCTCCCACCTACAACCCTCCCCTTTCCCACTCCCTCTCCCCTTCCATTCACATCAAGATTCATTTTCAATTCTCTTTATATACAGAAGATCAGTTTAGCATACATTAAGTAAAGTTTTCAACAGTTTGCACAAACACAGAAACATAAAATGAAAAATACTATTTGAGTACTAGTTATAGCATTAAATTTCTTTTAAATATTTGTCCATCAAACTAGCAGAATTTTTTCTCTCAGGCTAATGAGGGTGTCACAATTCTGAAAGAAATATTTCTAGAACAGATGAAGAAGGAGCAGATTATGTTAATACAGAATTTATAGAAGTAAAAGTTAAATAATGATGGCCCTTTAGGCCTTCATTTTCAGGTGTTCCCAAGATTTACCTACACTCTGTGAGACTCTTTTGAATTGCTTTGAGAATAAAAATATGGAGAGTCTCTGGGGAAAAATGCAAATGCACACGAGGTAAGCAAAAGAACTTTTACATTGGTCATTCTCTAAAAGGTAGGGCTTTTTGTAACTTTTGTTGTAAAACAATGATTATTGTATTAACATGTGCATAGGGAAACAAAGTATTCCAAACAGGAAGAGAGATTCACAGTAACTCCAAATATGCTGATAACCTATCTCCCATCCCTTGGTACAATTGATCCAGACTGGACATTTTGGCATGTAGCAGCAGTCATTTTAGAATAGGATTTAGAATAGAAATCAAACTCTCTATCACTCTCAGAAACACACACAAACACCAAGTATTCTTTGGTTGAACGAGCTTTACTCTGGCTCTGAGCCTTCTTGTGTGCACTTCATCATAAAATGCTGTTTTTGTAAGATCATGCCTAAGGGATTTTAGCCGTAACTCCCAACTCTGATCACCACAGATATCTGATCAAGGTCCTCCACCATTCCATGGATGACATCGAATCTTACTGGTCTATTTTCAGGAAGAACTCTGTCACGTTGGCATCTGACATCTTATTTCTGATGTTTCCACTTGGTAATTTCCATCCATTCTCTCCTACCCTATTCATTGGCTATAAATTCCTACTTGTTCATGCTATATTTGGAATCCGACCTGCCCATTGCTATATTTAGTGTTGAGCTTAGTATCAATGCTCAATAGCAAAGTCCACATTGCTGTTGTCCCTATACTTACTGAGATGGTCCTGTATAAAATCTCCCATACTATGATTTAATAAACATACTTGCATGGTTATTCTTTAACACAGAGAACTGTCAAAATAAAATACTTTAACATATTATTGAATTCAAATATGTTAAAATATATAAAAATATGTGCCCTTTGTTTAAAAACATTTTTTCCTGAGTCGACAAATTAAATTTTAGAAACCATTTTATGAGAATGATATAGGTGCAGTTTTAGTTTCCAAAAGATTAAGACTCTTCCTGTGACACCACTTTGATTCTCAGCTGTTTTTTCAATTGAACTTACTGCACCTAGGAAAACAACACATGAGCAAATGCTTGGGACCCTCCACCAATGGTGGAGAACCAAATGGTGTTCTGAGCTCCTGGCTTCAGCCTGGCCCAGTCTCTGCCGTTGCTGCCATATAGGGGGGGATTGGACTAGTGCATAGATGATATCTCTCTCTTTCTGTCTTCTCTTCACTTTCTTTCTATCTGCTTTCAAATATATAAATATTTTAAAACACAAAAGAAACTATTTGCACAATATTTTCTTTTCATTCCATTTGCTTTTGTTTTTCAACCAACTAATCTCTATTTTGGAAATTTCCCATATTTTATTAGCCTATCAATGCTAATTAACTATTGTGCAAAAATTTCCACATCCCTGTGATGGTTATCAATACCTTTTGATAGAAATTTGGCACACGGATCTCTGTCACACAGTATCTCTCCACTAATGTGCATTTAGGATACACAATGAAATGAATACTCTTCACTATTGTGCTTAATGACTTGCACAGATGTGAAACTTTACTTCGCATCTCCACCTAGTGATAGAGTTGAGAATACAGCAAGAGGAGTCATAATAAACCTCAATATGTAAGGCAATCCATGCATTCCTGAACACTTCAGAATGTCTGTCAAAATCAAGTACTATCAAAAATGAAACTTCTTTAATTTTTCCTGCATTAGAGTGTATAGGGCAAATCGAATCTTGTTTTGTTTACAAATGTGTGGGTCAGTATTTTAACTTGGCTTTTGTTTCCTGTGAAATGGAAGCAAGGCTTTCTGTGCATTCTGTATATTTTACAACCTTATTGTAAATATCAAGTGTTTTTATTGCTGTTGGTAGTAGTAATATTAGTAGTAAAAGGATTACTAATCACTTCCATTTTAATTTCCTCCAAGCTTGGTAACAGTTTAATCCATTCTGTAATCAACCTTAATCTACAAATATATCACTAAAAGAGGAAATGGCCAAAGGTGGGTAAGGAAAAGGGTAAGGAGCATCAGATAGTTATGAGGGACTGGACAGGTGAGGTCTGAAAGAAAATGCTGGACCAGGGGCTTGGAGAGTTCAGAAATTTTCCCTGTGCCTCCTTGTTACTTCTTCCAGTAGCTTCTTTATTTCCAGTAAGTCTGTTGGAGTATTGTCAGTAAAAATACTTTTCGTGGGTTGTTACAATGCTTGCAGTGTGCATCAGAATGAATATGTTTTTCTGCAAGTGGGTAGGTAGTGAAGCCTGAAAGCACAGAGTGCAGCGTTTATGTAGTGCTCATCGTGTAGGGAGGCATACACCCTGGAAGACAGAAACAATTGCATTTGACCCCGATAACTGAATAGGTTACAGGCACCCAAACCTTGCTCTTTAAAACAAAATAATAAAAATGTGCCTTAGAGGAGATAAATGACTTCCCACAGAGGGGGCAAAAGACAGGCTCCACTGTGAGCTCTAAAGTGTTAGTTATAAGAAAGAGAGATTCTTATCCCTACAATGCCCTGAGGAGGAAATGCGCGAGGGAATCAAGAAGATAGGCACAACATGAGTTCTGGGAACATTTTCATTTCAGGGAGCATATGCTGACAGACAGTAAATCCAGTGATAACTGTCACGCCGCGTGGGTGTCTTTCTTTCTAGTAAGCATGGTGAGAGCACCTTATACCTCCTGGCATAATTGTTCTTGTTCCATTTGGGCATAATGGGGATTTAAAACTACAAGAGAAGCTAAAAGGCAAAGAAAAACGTGACTTTATTGAAATAGCAGAGCTATTTGTAACAAACTTTCTTTGGATACAACCTTTCCTTACAATTCTGTAATTTCACCAAGTTGTATAGCATGTTTCACAAATATCTTGAAATTTAGTTTATATCCAGAGGAAGACCCTTTATGTGTGTACTGTTATTTGCAAAAGAAGGAATGGAAGAACGTAAAAAACAATAGTGAAAATAATGATGCTACTTTGTCTGCCAAGGACTTGATGGACAAGAATTGCTTGGAGAAAAATGTAATTGCTTGTTTCAACCTGCATGTGGTAAAAAAAAAAGGTCATAGACATTTTAGATTTACAGTTAGATAGAGGCTGTTTCTGAAGAATAAAATACCATTCTCTCTTGGAGGTACTTATTATCTTTGTTCTTGAAACTGAACAAAATTTTCAACTCTATAGAACATTTAGTTATACATAATACAGCAAATTGCATTGAAGTAATGTATTACATAAAATATAATAAGTTAAGGGTGAACATATTGTTAATAATAATTAACTTCTAATATAAATGTTATAGTTATGGTGTTTATTGAGTTCTCTAATTGTACAATATGAGTAATGACATTTGATATTTATTGGATTGCCTATAACTGGGACCTGTTCTAGATTTAATTACTCAAACTCTCTGGAATCCAATCACAACCGTATCACACCAACATGAACAAAATTATTACATTGTTATTCTCTCTCAAGGGTGTTTTTCTAGATATTTTATTTGTTTTTATTTATCAAAAAGGCAGAGCAACATGGGGTGGAGCAGAGAGAGAAAGAGAAATATTGAGTTCACTGGGTAACTTCCTAAATGCCCACAAGAGGCAAGGTTGGGCCAGGCCAAAGCCAAGAGCCTGGAACTGCTTCTAGGTCTCCTTTGAGGGCCGTAGGGACCCAAGTACTTGAGCCATCATCTGCAGCCTCCAAGGAGGTACATTAGCAGCAAGCAGTCAGCACTCAAACCAGGGACTCCAATATGAGATGCTGATGTGCCAAGCAGCAGCTTAACACGCCATGCCACAGTGCTTTTCCGAGGACTGTTCTAACTGAAATTTGGTCTTGACAGAACTCTGAGTAAGTCTTTCAATCTCCATTCTAGCGTAACATAATTCCCCTTCTATGGTAGAAGTAGTTTTAGTTTATTGATTCTAGCAATTGAAATATGTGGCTTCAAAATGCCTAGAATAACTAAAGGTTGTGGAGGTCAAGAAGTATTTTTATCAGTGGAGATTACATGTATACTACAGAGATTTGCTGTCAGAGTTAATTTTTCTCACTGAAGAGCCTCCAGAAATCATTTAAATATTTTACTTTGTCATTACCATGCTGCAGAGCATCCTACAGAACTCAGGACTCGGTCTACTTTGGGGCACTTCCCAGAGCTTGAGTACTGACACTCGTCATTGATAAATAACACTTGTTAACTAATCACACGCTGTCAGGTCATGTGTCTGAATAATTTGCTGTGTAATTTTCTCACATTAGTCAAATTAAAACGTGTAAATGCATATACTATTCTAGCCAGTTAACTTAATGATAGGTGAAATGTTAAAATTAATTATCTGCCATGTCCTATTACTCCAAATTTGAATGAGTTTCCCATTTGACCTAAAGATTTGCAAACACTGTGTAAATATGAATGGGTGACTAATTTATTCCATATACATATATGTATATATTAAATGGAAAGTACTACTTTTTTTCAATATATTACAAAGTCTTTCCATACTTTTCTATAGAATGGAGATGCAACCAGGTCCTTAGAGAACTATGTCCACAGGGTGCAGGGTTTACTGGCAATATGAACTAGTACAGGAGTAGCAGAACGGACACAGTGTCGCAAACTCTAATTATTCTTCAGTCTAGGATTCTATAGATGTGTATTCTGTGTGCAGCACAGCCAAGGTTCTAGCAGGGATGCCTGCCTCAAGCCAACAAGCTGAACTTGCCAATAAGAGCTTCTTCAGGACTGATCCCTGCCCAGCTACAGTGTTCCATGTAGATAGGTTAGCATAAAAGTTGCAAAAGAATACTTAGTTTCTGTAAGTGACAAGAAATCTGTCAAGAGGATCAAGTGTTGTGGTGCCGTGGGTAAAGCTATTTCCTGTGAAGCTGGCATCCAATGTGGGTATGGGTGCCAGTTCCTGTCCCAGCTGCTCTACTTCCTATCCAGCTTGCTGTTAATGGACTAGGAAAAGCAGCGGATGATGGCCCAAGTGTTTGGGCACCTGCCACCCAAGTGGCAGACCTGAATGAATCTCCGTGCTCCAGGCTTCTGTCTGCCCAGCCATGGCCATTGAGGCTGTCTGGGGGATGAATGAGTAAATGCAACAAATGGAAGATTTCTCTCTCTCTCTCTTTCTCTCTCTCTCTCTCTCCCTCTCCCTCTCCCTCTCTCCCCACACCTCCCTCTCTCTCTCTCTCTCCCCCCAACACACACTCTCTCTCTCCTCACTATCTCTGTAACTCTTTCAAAATAAGTAAATCTTTAAAAAACAAAATAAATCTAGGGAATAGTTTCCCTAGCTGACAAGCCAACACCTCTTTTCAGACTGCTCAGTCTAGACGAGCCATCCTTTAGCAAAAATCAGGAAGGGAGAGGAAGGCAGTAAGCCTGCAGGGTTATATTGATTGGTCCTTCATCAGAGCACCTGTTGGCTCTCGGGGGGAATCATTAAATATAAGTATCACAATTAACTCTGATTTATAGTGGGTTCCCAGTGCTGTTTGAGAGTAGTGCCATTTTCTCAATGTAGTCTGGTATGCTCAATAGTCAGAATCATCAATTGAACAACAATAAGGAGGTGGTAGCTTGCAAGGCAAGATGGGAAATGACACATCAAAATTTCTGAGAATTTGCCTTATGAGTAATTGTCAAGATTGGTTGGATGTTTGGCAATGCTTATTCATATCAATAACAGAATTTTTATTTACTCTTAATCTCTCTCTTATTCATTTCCCAGGGATGAGATAAATAAGTAAATCTGTCATGAACTCTTTTTGTTTAAAGATATGTTTATTTGATTTGAAAGGTAGAGTTACAAAAAGGGGGAGAGGGAGAGAAGAAAAGGGGGAGGGAGAGAGAGAGGGAGAGCGAGAGCGAGAGCGAGAGCGAGAGAGAGAGAGAGAGAGAGAGAGTCGCTCCCCCTCTTCCCGGAGGAACGACACAGAACCCTGCGCTGTTCTTTTGTCTGCTCAGCCCTTCCCGGGTTTGCTGCTGGTTCTTTCCGGGTTGGCTGCCATCCCTCCACCTCCTTGGAAGGGCGGTGCCCCCTGCCACTTTCCCCACTTCCTCGGGGGAGCGGCACACCACGGGCCGGCTCTCTCGGGGGCTGCACAGGTGTTCCTTCAGATAGATGTTCCCGGTGCATGTTGTCTCTCTCCTCCTTTATAGTCCTCTTCCACCAATCCCAACTCTGCTACCCACACGCCGAGTACGCTGCTCTCCTCCAATCAGGAGCAGGTCCTGCTGCTTATTGGTTGAACTGGAGGCAGCTGTGTAGAAGCTGTTTCCTCCTCTCCCAGCGCCATATTGTGGGAGAGCAGATGTATAGAATAAGTGTTAATTCCAGTAACAGTCTAGTCAGAGTTGCTCCCCACAAGAGAGAATCTTTCTTCTGCTGGTTCACTCATCAAATGGCTACAATGGCTAGGTCTGGGCCAGGCCTAAGTGAGGAGCTTCATCTGTGTCCTCCATGTGAGTAGCAGGGGCCTAGACAATTGACCCTCTTCCACTGCTTTCCCAGGCACATTAGTAGGGAGCTGGACTGGAAGTGGAAAAGCCTGGAAACCAGCACCCATATTCAATGCCAGTGTCATAGACAGCAGCTCAATCTGCTATGACACGATGCTTGTTTTTTCTTCTCCTTCTCCTTCTTCTCCTTCTCCTCTTTCTTCTTTGAGTTATTTGAGGGGCTGAAATTGTGGTGTACTGGGTAAAGCCACTGCCTGTGACGCCAGTGTCTCATAAGAGCACAATTTGATGTGTGTCCTGGTTGCCCTATTTCTCATCCAGATCCTTGCTAATGAGCCTGGGAATATAGCAGAAGATGGCCAAGTGTTTGGGTCCCTGCTACTCACTTGGGAGACCTGGAAGAAGCTCCTGGCTTTGAACTGACTGGCTCTGTCTGTTGTAGACATCTGGAAAGTGAACCAGTGGATGGAAAATTGATCTCAGTATCTCTCCCCCTCCCTCTCTCTATGTAATTCTGACTTTCAAATAAATAAATAAATAATTTTAAAAGATTTATAATAATGGTAGAGTGACAGAAATAGGAAGAGATAGGGAGAAAAAGGGATCTTCCCTCTCTTGGTTCTTTCTTCTCATGGCTGTGGTTGGGCCATACTGAAGCCAGGAACCAAGAAATCCATACAGATCATCCAAGTATGAGGCAGGGACTGATTTGGGCCCATCTTCCACTGCTTTCTCAGAAGCACTAGCAGGGAGCTGGATGGGAAGTAGAACAGATGGATCTCAAACCAGTGCTCCTGTATGGGATACCATCAAAGGTGTTGGCTTAACCTGCTGTCCCACAACCCTGGCCCCTGATGACCTCTTGAGGATGAAGCAGACTTTAAGTTTTGTAACTATAGCTTCTTTGTTGTATTATCATTTTATTATCATAAATGAACTCAGAGGGAAGCACAGTGTGGTCTGAGGATCAGATGAGTAAACAACCTTGCCCAAGTTCATGTCTGCTCCCAAATATCCTTGATCAAAGCATGAGACCTATCCATTGATATCCTTATATCAAAGTGAGCACTGTTTTCAGAGGTTTCAGATGCAGCAGGGCTATCTTATTTTGTAAAGGAAGGAATCCTACTATTTGTTCGAAAGTCAAAATTACAAATAAGAGAAAAACACTATTGTTAAGTGGTGAGAAGTGTGGCAAGAACTCAGTGCAGCAGGAGAATGCTGCCAAGAGCAGGAGTAAACTCTTAAGCAAAATCAACACAGCCATCACTTACTGTGATACCGTGAGCAGGAGATTCAGCAGGAGAAAATACCATTCTCCCCTCAATTCACTTTTCCCTAGACAACAGTAGCATCGAAGGTGAGTGGGATAGCACAGTGTAATTCTCTTATTTATAAAAAACAAAAACAGAAACATGGCACTGGGGTGAGTAAAGTATTGCTCTATTTGGAACCAATGTCTTCCAAGAGCATACCTGAAACACTAGTGTCTCATGGTGCAGCTACACCAAGTTTTATTGGGAGAAAGCTTACAGTGAAGTGACTTAGTGTATAATGTACCCTAACTCCTTATTCCACAGACTTGGCTGGGCATCATTGTTCTGTGTACACTTTCGCCAAGATTCTAAGCCAGTGAGTCAGACATGTGACTGAAAGTATCTCATGAAAGACAGCAAGCTGGATTCCTTCCCTGACTTCTACATCTATAGAATAGGCCAAGAGGCACTAGGAACACATCTTCAGTCCCAGGAATATAATTAGAGGATGTGTGTAGTGAGGTCCATGTTTACATACCAAAAGCCCTGAGAACAATTTTGCAGAGCTGGAAAACATATATCAGGCAAAGGTACTGTCTCTCCACACAATAATTAGTCTAGCAAATCTGTTCTGCTCAGCTACCGACATGGACAGGAAATCATCCTCCAGAGACACTAAGATTGGGTTCTCATCATATACATATATATATATATATATATATGCATACATACATAAACACATAAATACATATATAAGTTTTTCTCATAATTCTTATGTCAGAACAAAATCATGATTTTAAAATTAATACTTTTCTGAGTTTTGATTAAATAGAAGCTTCCTAACGTACTTGATCTCACTATTTGTTTATTTAGAATTGAAGGGACAAGTTTTTCCCATCATTCCTTTATTCTTTACCAAGTTCAGATCACTAGGTCTAGCAGATCACTAGATCTGCTATGTGTTAGATTATTTTGGTTGGTGCTAAAGGTACAAAAAATAAATAAAGCCAAATTCTAGACTTTGAGAATTTTAGAATAATATAGGACTTAATATATTAGAAGAAGAGGAACACATAATATATAGGAGGATGCTCTTATAGACATGGATTTCAAAATGACTGAAAATGTCTAAAAATTACAGAATGCAGCTGAGAACCATAAGGGAAAGAGTTGCTAGACTACTTAGGGGAGGTAGGTGCATCTATGAAGTTTCTAAAAGCAAAGGTGAGAGTTAAAAAAAATGTAATACAAAAGGAAGTAGGCACTTTACTGATGGAAGTGGATTTTAGGCTGAGGTTCACTATGCATAAATTCATGGACTTACTGAAAAGCAGATCATAGGGGAATTCAACCTACTTCATAGAATGCCTGAAGCATAGGGTGTGTGGAGAAGAGAAAGGGAGAGATAAAGTTAATGGATACACCAGGGCTCCATCATACCTTGCTAAGAAATTCATCTTTGAGTTTTATGTCATGGTCAGCTACTGACAAACTTGATGCAAGGGAGAGACTTAAATAGGATTGCATTTAGAGAGAATACATGGGAGAAATATGGAAGAAGGATTAAAGGGAAGTAAAATTAACCTTGAGGAGGTAACTATAGGGGACTGAATGAGTTACTATTTTCTTTCATGTAGCCCTTTAAACTTATTACAATTGTTTTATTATCAGCACAGATTTTAATCACTTGTAATTTAACGTCTGTCCACAATTGTATTCAATTTTGAACGAATAGAACCCTAGAGCCAGAATTTGGCAGTGGGAGGAAGACAGAAAAATCTGTGTGGCAAACACTTACTATATAAACAAATGGGAAGGAAAATGTCTACAAACAAGGGAAAATGACTTCTTTAAAAATAAATAATATGGAAGTTCAGGCAACATAATTAAATTAACCACCACCACTCCAAACTATAAGCAAATACTCTGAACTCAAATAAATAGTTTCATAAATATATATATACTACTCTTATTTACAGCATACTTTTCCTTTTATTACAGAAAATATTCAAATAAAATTATCAAAACCACTGCCAGCTTGAATATAAAACATTATCACATAATGGATCTGTCCCTATTTATCTCTAAAATCTTAACATTACTTCCAAGGACATGAGGCCTTGAATCTCCTTTGAAACTATAGGTCACCTTGACCTAGATGTGATTTTGATCAGATGGCCATCTTTGTTGATGGTATCATCCTTCAGGTAGTATATGTCCTGATAAGGTAAGATATCTGCAGTTGTGGAAAAAAAAAATCATCTTTTACAAAGCTTACACAAGAAAATTCTCCATTATAAGAGGAACCTCAGAGATACAGATGCATTACACCTACAGATTAATGTTTTGGCTCCCCCTGGAGGATATGAGAATGTCAGAAAATTTGCAAAAGCAATGCATAGAGTCAAAGCTATCTTTGCCCAACCAATATAAGGTTGAAAAGATAAAATGAAAGGGCAACAACAATCAAAAAATTCTTCTTCTATGAAAAAGTAACCAGTATTGGCCTTGACATGTTACAGTAAATGACTTTAAAGGTAGACAGAGCATGTGAGACAATTATTTTCAGTCAACATAAAACAACCAATGAAAGCTTTATCCCAAAGGCAAAGGAAAATTGAGGTGAACCTCAATTCTTGCATGGTGAAAACTTCCCCAAAAGTAGACCACCAAGCCGGGGTGCTCACAGAGCACGGTGTTACTAATGACCTCAAGAGGCAGACGTGAAAATTCAGGCCAGCAAACTGGAGTCTGCAGGGCAGAGCACGAGAACAAGATCTTCCAACTGTGGAGGAGAGGGAGGTAGAAATCTAGATGCACACTTCCTATGATGAATGTCTTCACGAATGTACAGAGCAAGACTGCATAAACCTTACACCATAGCAGCTGTTGCCAAGTTGAGAACAAAAGAACAAATAACAGATTTCAGAGCTGAGAGACATTGACATTGTGGCTCAGCTGAAGGGTAGAGCGTTCTTTAAACATCTTTGTATTCCAAGGTGTGTAGCCGGAGACCACGGAAATGTTATATTATCATTTGGTAATTAGGATAAAGCTCAGATACTACATATTAAAATTAAAGATACATCATGGCTAAATGTAAAAAACTACATAATGCTGAGCCAGTAAACATAGGAAAGTTTTATGATTATATTATTATCATATAAGATTTATAAGAAAGAGTAAGATAGGAAATCTAGAGAAATATTTGGTTATTATAAAGAGACAATTCTTTAGAAATACCTAAAATTTCTAAGTATGTATGCACTAACAATAGAACTTGAAAATACATGAAACAAAAACTAACAAAATTAAATAACAGACAGACATAATTTTGAGACTTCAACATCTCTCTCTCAGTAATTAATAGAATAAGTAGACAAAAATATAGTTTTAATATAGGAGATGAGGATAATATTATCAATCAACCTGGCCTAATTGACACATAGGACACTAAGCCTAACAATTGCAACCATACATAATTTAAAACTATACATGGAAAATAACAGATATTGATCCATAAAACACAGTTCAAAATTTAAAAAAAAATAACCTTTATGTATGGAGTATATTTGACCAAAATGTATTCAATTAGAAAGCCACAAAATAAAAAATATGAAAGTCCCAAGTATTTGTGAATTACATAACATGTTTCTAAGTAACCCATAGGTAAAAGACAAAAGTCTCAGGAATATTTAAAAATATTGCAAATTCACTAAGAAAATCCCAGATATTCAAATTTTTACCACCCAGGATATAAGTAGTGCTCAGAGACAGAGTTATAGATTTAAATGCATATATTTTAAGAGAACATTTTTAAATTAATTAATTTATTTGAAAGGCAGAGTTACAGAGAGGCAGAGAGAGAGAGAGAGAGAGAGAGGCCTTCCATTTGCTGGTTCACTCCCCAAATGGCTGCAACAGCAAGAGCTGAGCCAATCTGAAGCCAGGAGCCAAGAATTCTTCCAGGTCTTTCATGCAGGTGCAGGGTCCCAAGGACTAAGACCATCTTCCCCTGCTTTCCAAGGCACATTAGAAAGGAGCTGAATCAAAAGTGGAACAGCTGGAACTCGAACCTGTGGTCACATGGGATGCAGGCACTGCAGGCAGCGACTTGTATTCCACAGTGCCAGCCCCAAGAGAACATTTTTAAGACAACTATATTGACTCAGAAGAAAAGAGCCAATAATATTTAAAATAATAAGCAGAAATGAACAAAGTCAGACAGAAATCAAGTAAATGAAAATAGATGGCAAGAATTGAGAAAACAGTAAAGTAAAAATTGGTTCTTTCAAAAATTTAATAACACTGATAAACCAATATCAAGATTAATCAAAGGGTGAAAAAAAGACAAAAAAAACCATAAATTACCAGCATAAGAAATAAGAGGGCATATAACTAATGATTATTAGGCAGTAGAAAGATAAACACTTTATAATAATTTTAATTACTTGAAAGAAATAGAGGAAATTATTTGAAAATCACAACTTAGCAATTCAAGAAATAATAGCCTTCTTTTAAGAGTCATATATGTATTAAAGAGATTGAATTCTGTAATCAAAATCTTTCTACAAGAATGCACTTGACGTTGAAAGTGTTTCAAAAATTATCTTGTTATAACTTTTAACACTTAGGATTTCTTTTGAATTCTTTAATTTTTATCACTTACATAATGTTGTCTTTAGTATAGGATAGTGTTTTGTTTTGTTTTGTTTTGTTTTGTTTTTGACAGGCAGAGTGGACAGTGAGAGAGAGAGAGAGACAGAGAGAAAGATCTTCCTTTGCCATTGGTTCACTTCCAATGGCCGCTGCCGCCTGCGCGCTGCACTGATTCGAAGCCACGAGCCAGGTGCTTTTCCTGGTCTCCCATGGGGTGCAGGGCCCAAGGACTTGGCCATCCTCCACTGCACTCCCTGGCCACAGCAGAGAGCTGGACTGGAAGAGAGGCAACTGGGACAGAATCCGGTGCCCCGGCCGGGACTAGAACCCGGTGTGCCGGTGCCGCAGGCGGAGGATTAGCCTATTGAGCCTCAGCACTGGCCAGGATAGTGTTTTAATTTTTGTTTCAATCATCAAATATGACATGAAACTCAGGAGAGACATCTGTTAAAATCCTGTACCACAGAAACAGACCATATTTGGAAATTGCATCTCTGATAATATAATATGTTAAAATTAAGTTAAGATCAGATCATACTTGGTTAAAATGTGTGTTCATCTACTAATTGATTTATTTATAAGGAGAAAAAACACAGACACAGGTATAACAATATGCATGATTATGGAGGCAGAGATTGGAGTGATACATCCACAACCCCAGGAAGACCAATGGTTGCCAGAACCCACCAGAAACTAGGAAGAGGCAAGGAAGACTAACAGAAAACACAGTCCTGGTAACAGCTTAATTTAGGACTTCCAACATCCGAAACAGTCAGATGGGAGAGAATCTATTTGTGTTGTTTAGAGCCATTCATTTTGCAGTTCTTTGTCGTGGCAGCCCTAACAACTAATTGTAGATGTTTGTTCACAGGCTTGAAGTACTGCTGTAACAAATAACTCAGAATGGTGAAGTGGTTTTGGAATTGGATAATGGGTGGAGGCTAAAAGAGCTTTGAGGTGCTTAATGGGAAAAGACCACTTTCCGTTGCAGAGAGAATTGGCAGCAATACGAATGTTATAAATGGTTCTGCTGAGGGCTCGAAAAGTGAGGTGAGCTGCAGAGAATGTTCTCTCATCTTAGAGAATGCAACATTGTCATGAACAAATGTGGTTAGAAATATGAATGATAAGGATGCCTCTGGTGATGGCAGGTTGTGAGGAACGCGTTATTGGACATAGTGGAAGCTATATACAAATACGGCAGGACATTTGGATTAATTGTGTTCTCTGTTGGGTAAAGGTAGACTTTGTAAGTGTGGAACTTGGGTATTAAGCTAATGCTTGCAAGTAGACTGTAGAAGGGAGAGCATGATTTCTTCTTGTTTATCATAAAATGTGCGTGAAAACAAATGTGCCCATGTTCTGCTCAGCAAAAGGAAGCAAGCACTTGGTGATTTGGAAAATTCTTCATTAAAAAATACTTCAAGAAATTTGCAATTAATTTTTGAAAAAATAGAATTACTGCTGCTCTAAAATCCATGGCAGTTAAACATCTTATTCAGGTGCTGGCTCAATGTCTTTTCTCCTTCAGTTTGCTATTTTCTGTCTGCCTTCTTCTTTCCATTTCTCAGAGTTGTTGACTACTGCATTATTTGCAGAATGTATAATTGGACTTACCAGTGAGAAGCAGGGAAAAACGAGACTATACAATCTTGCCTGGATAATAATTTTCTATTTCCATTTTTATGACACTTAAGAAATAATACCAATACTTCATTAATACTTTCAGGAATTAGAAGAGGTAGAAAAATATCCAAATTCATTTTTACAAAGCCAAGATAACCCTAAAAACAAAGCTAATAAAGAGACTAAAAATGTTTCAAAATATTCTATCCATAGTGACGGAAAAGTCTTAAACAAAATACTATCAAATCAAATCCGATAACCTATGAGAACTTTAATAAATTTTCACCCAGAAAAGTTTAATCTGAGGAATTCTTGAAATTTTCAATATTTTAAATCAGTCACTGTACTTGAATGTATGATCCTAATTTAAAAATTACAGCATTTTCTCCATAAATACTGAAGTAGATAAAAGTCACAAAGGACATGCATAATATTGATGATGAAAGAGATATAATGGAAATATTTTTATTTTTTCTTTATCTATCTCTTAATTTATTTTAAAAAAACAGAGAGAGAGAGAGACATAGAGGAAAATCTTCAGTCTTTTGGTTTACTCCCCAAAGGCTTACAACAGCTGGGGATGGATCAGGCTGAAACCCGGAGACAGGCGCTCAGTCTGGGTTTCCTGTGTTGGGCAGGAACCGAACCCCTTGAGTTATCAGCTGCTGCCTCCCAGGCTGATCATTTGCAGGAACCTGGAATAAGAAACAGAGCCAGGGTTGAGCCAGGCACTTCGATAAGGATTGTGGGCATCACAAGCAATGATTTAACTGCTGTGCCAAACACCCACATTTAATTGAAATATTTTAAAATCTGCCTTGCACATAACTTGATATCAGTTGGTTACTCAAAAATAGAGACAATTTGTTTTCATTGAGATGATTAAATAAATGTACACATTATAACTAATGAGATCTAGAATTCAACTTCCCTGATTCTATTACCTATGATCCTGCAATATTTTCCTGTTAGTTAAGCCCTCTTAATTGTACTTTAATTTTTTAAAATCTCTACAATATATGTTTCAATTATCAAAGGATTTTTGTGAAAATTAATGAAAAATACATGCCAAAGTATTAGTACATAAAAGCACTTGCTCTGAGCCAGCACTGTGGTGTAGCATGCTAATGTGTAGCATGAGACGCTGATATCTCCTGTGGGCACTGTTGCTCCCCCTCTTCGCGGAGGAACAACACAGGACCCTGCGTTGTTCTTTTGTCTGCTCGGCCCTCCCCGGGTTTGCTGCTGGTTCTTCCCGGGTTGGCTACCGTCCCTTCCACCTCCGTGGAAGGGCGGTTCCCCCTGGCCACTTTCCCCACTTCCTCAGGGGAGCAGCACACCGCCGGCCGGCTCTCTCGGGGGCTGCTCAGGTGTTCCTTCAGATAGATGTTCCCCTTAGATGTTCCAGGTGCATGTTGTCTCTCTCCTCCTTTATAGTCCTCTTCCACCAATCCCAACTCTGCTACCCACACGCCGAGTACGCTGCTCTCCTCCAATCAGGAGCAAGATCAGCTCCTGGAGGTCATCACTCAAGTTGGCAAGAGGCAGCTGCGTAGAAGCTGTTACTCCCTTCTCAGCGCCATATTGTGGGAGAGCAGATGCATAGAATAAGTCTTAATTCCAGTAACTTAGTCTAGTCCGAGTTGCTCCCCACAGGCACCAATTGGTGTCCTGGCTGCTCCACTTCTGAACTTTCTGCTAATGCATGTGGTAGGGCAGTAGCAGATGGCCCAAGTACACGGGTGGCAGGGATGAGGTTCTAGGTTCCTGGCTTTAGACTGGCCCAGTCCTTGCCATTGAACCTATTTGAGGGGTGTTCCGGTGGATGGAAGACCTCTCTCTCTCTCTCTTTAGCTCTTTCTTTCAAATAAATAATGACATCTTCATATAAAGAAAAACACTTTCCCAATAGTTTTATGGTGTTTGCTATTTTATTATTAAGTCAAATGTATGACAGTTTATATTTATCAATGATTACATGGATGAAAAATAAGTGAACAAAAACAATTTGATACTAATATATTGTCTCTCAATAAATTGTTTCTCAATATTGTTACTCAACATTTATGCAAAAGCTACAGGATGCATGTAATACTAGGATGTTTTTCTCAGGCATTCTGCTAGGTTCTAGGGATACAGAAACATTTTCTACTTTCCTTCCTAAAAGGAAGTGTCAAGCAGTGAAAAGAATAGTCAAACCGAAAATATCAACAATGTATGATAAATGCTGTGATAGAGTATGAACATCTGAATTAGTAAAGGTTCCCAAAATAGCTACTTGAAAGTGATCTGAAAGATGAAATCTTAAGTAATTTAACAGCAAGCTGCTTGGCAGGAAGACTGTTCCAAGCATTGGCATTCTCTTGGGTCTCTGTGCATGCAGAAATATTTTGAGAAAAAAAGAAAGAATGCACTGAATCGAATGGTGTTTAGTCCCTGGTGGAAGGCCTGTGGCAAGAGAAGGGTGGCAAGATATTTCTAAACAGGTCAAAGGCCTGGAAAGAAATTGTAAATGTTGCCAGACAAATACAAAAAACAATTGAGAAAGATCTAACTTCCCTAATGCATCAGAAACATGACAGAAGCATGAGCCAAAATTATGAATAGGAATTGATGAATTACTATAAAATTCTGATTAGAAATAAGCTACCAATATGATAGTTAAGACTATACAATAATATAATATAATGTAATATAATATAATAAAATATTATGTCTGATTAGTTAAGATATGAGATTTGATAATGCCAGATGGGTGCAAGGGTGAAAAGAAGCAGTAAATTTTCACACTCCAAGTGTATCTTGGTGATATTATGGATTTAATTCCAGACTATTGCAATAAAGCAAATAACACAATAAAGAGAGTTACAAAACTATTTTTTTTGTTTTCTCAGTGACTATAAGGTATGCTTATACTAGATTGTAGTCTATTGTACAATGATATTTTATCTAAAATAATGTATATATGAAAAGGCTACATTTTCCACAAATCTTTTGAAGCTCTCTTGTACCTTAATTTAAGAAGACTTTATTGCTAAGCAATGCTAATCATAATCTCAGTTATTGGAAAAATAGCACTGAAAGATGTCCTTGATGAAGAAGTGGCACGAATGGCAATTTCTTAAAAATGTAGTATCTGAAAAGTGTGCTAAAGTAAGCACAATACGTGAAGTATTACTGTGCTGGTAAAAGTGTAAATTATAGCGAATTTTATATAGGAAAAATTTAATAAGTTCTATTAAAACACACAATATAATGAACCTCTATTCTAAAATTCTACTTCTAGAAATATGTGTATACTATAGAGTTATGTGTATAAATGTAAAATCTAAGTGGTTGGATAAACAATTACTATTTATGATGCTTTAAAGACAATGTAATACTGTGTTATCATTAAGAATAAGAAAATTATGTCTGCACATATGGAAATATTTTAAGACACATAAGAGATTACCTGAAAAGAAAAAAATGCATGTGTATTTCTATGTTCATATTATAGCTCGACTTGCAAGATGTTTTCAACAGTGATCATTTCTGGAGGAATGAAACTGACACCTTTGTGGGAAACAGAAAAAATTTAAAATAGACCATTTTATTGCTTGTTTTACTTATTTTTCAGAGAAATGACTATTTTTTTTTTAACTCAGGGAGCGGAGAGAAAGAGAGAGCTCTGTTCTGCTGATTGGTTCACTCCCTAAATGCCTACAGTGGCTAAGACAGGGCCAGGCAATAGCCAGGATCTAATAGCTCAGTCCAGGTCTCCCATGTGGATGACAGCAACTCAACCACGTGAAGCATCAGCTGCTTCATTCCATATTCTGCAGTAGAGGAAGCTGGAGGTGGGAGTGGCTGGGACTTAAATCTAGACACCCTAGTTTGATATGTAAGTGTTCCAGCATGTGTCTTAATCTCTGGACCAAATGCCCACTCTAAGAGATGTGATTATAAAGATGAAAAAGAAAGTTGAATAAGGAAGTGGAAGAATTCTCTAGAGTAATTATGCTGAAACTTGAATATTACCTTCCATCTGAAATTATATTTGATCTGGTTATAGTAGCTTCTTGGAAAAATATTGAAGAATTTTTATTCCTAGAATTAACAGTCAGAAGAGATTTCATGATATTTTAAGGCAACCAATGTGCCAGAACTAGAATATAATTATTCCTCTGACAGTTTGTTGTTTTCTAAAATTCTTAACTTATTCCACTGAGTAGTCAGAAAACTGTGTAAAGTTTATGGACTTTGGATTGCTCATGTATAAGACAAGAAAAATAACCTAATGCACTCCAAATTATTGGAATATTGGTTATATAATCCATGGGATTTTAAATCTGCTTTAAAAAAAAACTATCTACATAATTCAACTGTGCCGAAAAAAGAATGCTTATATTTGTAATTCTTTCTAAAAGGTTTTTCACAAGCTACCATGCTTGGCACAATTGGTACTATATTACTAATATTGCCTAAGGTAAATATAAATTTAAAGTGGTTCTTATCGTAGCTCTCTTGTATTCTTAGAATTAAAAAAAATAACAAATTAATGAAATGATACAATATTTTTCCAAAACTAAAGCAAATTATTTACTATAAAATTAGCTCATATAAAGCTAATTAAAAATCAAATTAGTTGTAAAAATTTATGCTAGAAACATTTGTGTTTAGCTATCACTGGAAAACATTAATTTCACATGCAAGGAAACTCTGGCTTTTTAATGTAGATGCATCCAGTTTTTAGGGTTTCTTGCAGGATTTAAATGCCTCCTGCAAAATGACCCTACCTCCTCCGTTTCATACATCACATCAGAGCTCTCTGCCAGAGCACTCGAAGCCATAGATCTTTACTGCCTCATTGACCAGAACTGGTTCTGAATGGCACTTAGACACAAACTGATCCAGACAGAGGTGACAAATTATTGCTGAATGGGTACACGTCCGCATTAAGGAGGAGGGAATCAACATTTTCACTTGTGAGATCAAAAGGAAAGAATTGCTTTTTTATTTTTCTAAAAATAATTACATGAATGTTATATAAAAACTTCATTATATGTTTAAAGGATTGAAGAAAAGTTAGTACCTTGTTATTACACACACAAGTAGTACTAACAAAATAAGGCACTCATATAAGATTAAAGTAGTATATTTTGTATATCTTAAGTTTAATAGAGGGAATGTAACAATAAATAAAAAAGAGGCTAAATAATATCTTACTGAGAATAGCATAAGACATTTGCAGTCATTTTGAAATACCTGCCTTTCCAGACTAATGCTACAAAAGTCTACAAGCTTCAAGAAGGTTGTTATGACTTTGTTTTGAGCCCTGGACTTGGTGACCTGAAACAGAACAAAGATGTAGAAATGACATTCACACCTCTTAATTGGTATCATTAAGACTTTTTTTTTTTTTTTTTTCATGCCAGAGGACAAGTGAGAGACCTCCTTGAGATTACTATGCTCTTGGGAAAATTGAAACTGTCTTCTAATGAGAACACAATGCTTATAGCTCTTAAAAAGGCACCAATTAACATTTGCTATATACTTTAAAACAGATATTTTGCTCTGAAAGTATTCTAAGTAGTCCTGATGTCCCAGAAGGGGAATGGGAAGAGCAGTGAAGGAAGATAAAATAGTGCATGCTAACTGAAGAGATGACAGAAAATTTGAAAATGGAAAGGAAATTTCATGTTTGTGTGTGTGAGTGTGTATCTGAACATGTTGAGTTGAGATGTTTAATAAATATTCTGACTTACAGTGCATTGTCACACTGGAAACTGATAGCTTCTGCAAAACATACATGAACAATGGTATGATGATATTGTCAGAAACAAGTTTTGTTTTTCATATAAATATAATTCTTGAAGAATATCCCCAGGCATGACTTGGTTTATTATCTCTACAAATATTTTTAAAATGCTGTAAATATTTTAAATTTTTATTTATTTGAAAATCAGTGCAAAAGAGAAACTGAGAGACAAAGAGAGTTCTTTCATTCACCAGTTCACTATCGGATGGCCACAAGAGACAGGGCTGGCTCAGATGGAAGCCAGGTGCCAGGAACTCCATTCAAGTTTCCCACGTGGGTGGGAGGAACTTGACTACTTGAGCCATTATGCACTGCTTCCCAGGTATATGAGTCACCAATGGAACTGACCAGGTTTATCTGATTTTAGAGATATTATTTTAGGATGATATTTCTTATCATATTTTTTGTGACTTAAGAAGTTGAAATTATTTTCCCAGTAATATTATAAGTGAACAGACAGATGTATAACTTTTTCATTTAACCATGCATTCTTATGAACCACATTAACATAATACTCCACGGTGTAAGAGGGGGAAAAAGGCAAAAGAGGGCCACCATTGATATGAGAACTGCCCTGAAATTCTTCTCTATATGCAGTAAAATTGGAATTTTTCCTGAAGCTAAATATATTTCCAAGTTTTCCATTTTTTAATTATATTCATTTCTACTTTCATACTGTACTTGGCTAAAATATTTAATATTTAATTTATTTTTAAATATATTCATACCCCAGGAATTGCCTTGACACTAGAAAATTTTTTTCAGGAAAAATATATTCTTCCAACTTTGCATAGATCATCATAGGAAAAATGCTCCAGAGATCAGTTATATATTACCATGCCAAGGATATTTTTGATGGGGAAGAAATATCTAGAAAACTTTTCTAAGACTTGATATCTTCTGTAGTTTCATTATTTAAAATTTGGAAAAAAATATTCATAGAACAAAAATTTTAGAAAACTAGTACAATGTTATGTGTAATATATTAAAGTAGATAATATTAAAATCTTTGTCCTGGAATAACAATAAAATGATAGTTTCTGTCATTCTTGTTGACAATTCCTCAACTAATGCAGAATATTTAAGCATTTTATGAATTATAAGTTAATAGATGTGAGAACTGCATCTAGCAATGCACATCATGAGCAACTAAAATGTACTAAGACAATTCTTGAAAGGTAATAGAAGCTCTTAAAAGTAAATTTTTTTTTTTGTCAGGCAGAGTGGACAGTGAGAGAGAGAGACAGAGAGAAAGGTCTTCCTTTGCCGTTGGTTCACCTCCAATGGCCGCTGCGGCCTGTGTGCTGGGGCCGGTGCACCGCGCTGCTCTGAAGCCAGGAGCCAGGTGCTTCTCCTGGTCTCCGAGGGGGTGCAGGGCCCAAGCACCTGGGCCATCCTCCACTGCACTCCCGGGCCACAGCAGAGAACTGAACAGGAAGAGGGGCAACCGGGACAGAATCCGGCGCCCCGACCTGGACTAGAACCCGGTGTGCCGGCGCCGCAATGCGGAGGATTAACCTAGTGAGCCGTGGCGCCGGCCAAATATTTTGTTTTCTTATTCCCACAAGAGACTCTACTTAGTTTTGGATTTTCTCTTTACATTTTGCCAGAGTTATGCTTATGCATAGAAAAATTAAATATTTATAAACTTTACAACTTGTACTATGTTTACATAGTACAGTATATATTATACTGTTTCTGTTAAAAATATTTGTTTACCTGTTTTAATTTATTTGAGAGACAATGTTAAGGGATGGGAGAAGGAGACAGAGAGAATGAAAGAGAGAGGGGGAGAGAGAGAATTTTCCCCAAATGCTTATAGCAGTCAGAGATAGGCAAGGTGAAGCCAAGAACCAGGACTCAATCCAAGTCTCTGATGTAGGTGGCAGGAACCCACGTACTTGACTCATCATTTGCTGTCTCCCAAGGTGCACATTAGCAGGGTACTAGATTGAAAGCAGAGTCCAAACTTGAACCCAGGTATTTTGTCTGATACATGATGCAGGCATTTCAAGTGGCCTCGTAAGTACTCAACTACAACATACTCCCCAGTTCTGATGTTTTATGAGTTCTGTGTATCTCTCAGAGGCTGATTCATACATTACAAACTTTCTTCAAGGAATTGTTAAAATACTGCAACAAAAATAAAAAATAAAATAAAATAAAAAAACTCTGAGTTATCTTACTTAAGATGTGAAGACGTATAAGATTTTCTTTTTATCCTTTTTCTGCTTTGAATCATGTTAACATTAGATATATTAGAGAAGATTGAATTTTGCGAACTGGAGAAGACCTTTTAATATTGACTGGATTCAAGATATGGGCTTTTTTAAAAAAATATTTTATTAATTTATTTAACAGGTAAAGTTACAGACAGTGAGAGAGAGAGACAGAGAGAAAGGTCTTCCTTCTGTTGGTTCACTCCCCAAATGACCACTACGGCCAGGAGCTACGCAGATCTGAAGCCAGGAGCCAGGTGATTCTTCCTGGTCTCCCATGTGGGTACAGGAGCCAAGGCACTTGGGCCATCTTCTACTGCTTTCCCAGGTCTGCAACCGGCGCCCATATGGGATGCCAGCGCCACAGGTAGAGGATTAATGTAGTGTGCCACAGCGCCTGCCCTAGGATATGGTCATTTTAACATACTGAATTTTTAAACTGAGGGAATATAGGTATTATAGGTATAAGAGAGATTCTCTGAGCCTCCCCTGCTTTATGATAACAAATAAAGTGGATGAGCTAACAGGCTGAGATCTAGCCACCTGTGATTAAAGGTAGGACTTTGGCTTTTTTGAGAGGTCTTCCTTCCATTGGTTCACCCCCCAATGGCCGCCACAGCCAGCGTCCTGCGCTGATCTGAAGCCAGGAGCCAGGTGCTTCCTACTGGTCTCCCATGCTGGTGCAGGGCCCAAGAACTTGGGCTATCCTCCACTGCCTTCTCAGGCCACAGCAGAGAGCTGGACTGGAAGAGGAGTAACCGGGACAGAATCCAGCACCCCAATTGGGACAAGAACCAGGGGTGCCAGTGCCGCAGGCAGAGGATTAGCCTAGTGAGCCATGGCGCCAGCCTATTACAACTTTTTAAAAAGATATTTTTTATTTATTTTTGAAAAAGTTACAGATAAAGAGGGAGAGAAAGGGAAAGAGAGAGATCTTCCATCCAGGAGTTAAGAGCTTCATCAAGGTATAACAAATGGATTGCAAGGACCCAAGCACTTGGGTCTTCTTCCTCTGCTTTTCCCAGGCCATCAGCAGGGAACTGGATCAAAAGTGGAGCATCTGGTTCACAAACCGCTCCCATTTGGGATACCGGTGTTGCAGGTGGTGGCTTTACCCACTATGCCACAACTCCAGGTCGACTTACACATTTTTGAAGAATCGTATTCAGACTCTCACTCGAGCAGTTGTAGGGAGAACAGATATTAGAGGAAGAAGGCAGATAAAGATGTATTATTGGCCTTCTGATCTGTAAAAAGTGAAACTGTACAGTAATTTGGGTATGGATGGCATCAGGAGATGGAGAGAAGTGGTCACATATTGTGCACTGAGACAGCATAATTTACTCATGCATGAATTTCCTGATTTCTCATGGATATAGTATACAGATACAAGCAGCATATAATATTTTGTCTACACAGAAAAACTCTTTAGAATTGAAGAACTCACTAAAATAATTTTTTAAATATAATGTAATAGTTATTTCTTAAGTATATATTGCTTTTATTATATTTGTGTGTTTATATTACAGTTATATTTTAAAAAGCTAAATTTTCATTTAAGTAAATATAAAATCTGTATGTATAAAGATAAAATTAAAAATGAAATATTGTCAAGTTTATAAGTATTAAAATGTAATATAAGGTCAGTGCCAAGGCTCACTTGACTAATCCTCCACCTGTGGCACGGTACCCCAGGTTGTAGTCCCGTTTGGGGTGCCAGATTCTGTCCCGGTTGCTCCTCTTCCTGTCCAGCTCTCTGCTGTGGCCCAGGAGTGCAGTAGAGGATGGCCCAAGTGCTTGGGCCCTGCACCCGCATGGGAGACCAGTAGGAGGCACCTGGCTCCTAGCTTCAGATCAGCACAGCGTACCCACCATAGCAACCATTTAAGGGGTGAACCAATGGAAGGAAGACCTTTCTCTCTGTATCTCTCTCTCACTGTCTAGTTCTGCCTGTCAAAAAATATGTAATATAAGCAGAATAATTGTTCATCATACAAAGTCATATTTTATTATTCTTTTAGCTATATTTGTGTATTTAAGTGTCACTGCATTTTTGGACCAGTATTAGCTTTAAAACAGGGTTATTTCTATTTTACTTTCATATATTTCCCTTCAATGTGGTTCAAATTTGCATTTTTATGCTTCATACATTTAAATTTCTATACTTAATTCATTCCTTTCTTTGTAAAATAACAAACTTAATTGAGAATTAAGTCTATAGAATTTGAGACACCTGGTAAACTCAGAAAATTCTGCCAGAGGATATTTCCTATTCTACCTTTTTCATTTTATAACAATAATATTTCTGTTAAAATTATATGTTATGTAGGTCACTTTGCCTTTATTTATGACATTGTTTCTTTAAGGGACAAGTTCCCAAGACATGATTTCTCAAGTAATTGATCTTTTTTTATTTGAATACATCAGCAACTAAAGATATTAATAATTATTATCATCAATTTTACTTTAGACAGTATATAACTAATCCAGATAAAAATAGATTCTCTAGCCAATGATTCTTAATATAAAACACCATAGCCCTTTTTACTGTGTTTTTTACTGAAGTAAGTTCAATTTTTCTTGTATGGAATCTTTGTCTTCAGTTACTGAATATTTTTGAGTTTCAAAAGTGGAAATTTTACATTATGCTTGTCCAATATTTTGCTTAAATATTCATAACTAATACAGAAAAATAAAGTGAAATTAAATTAGAAGACCAATTTGCAATAATGTTCAAAACCATTAATGGGACATTTAGGTTGATTTACAAAGTGATTCATCAACTTTTCTAATGTTTGTTTCTTAAATGAACAGAAAAGAAAAATTGCATAGTTGTAACATCCAAGATTTCTTCTTTTGCATTCAACATAATTTATATGAAGAAAAAAGTTAGCAGCTCAATATTGTATGTATGTATATTTAAAAAATACAAGTTTTAAATATTAGCTTGTATTTTGATTGGCAAAATACTGAGGTTTGTCTGGGTAAAATATAAATAATGTATCGATCACAATCAATTCTACGTCATTTCTCCTGTGAGGATTTCTTAACCTTTGTGTTATTAATGTAGGAAGTAATAATTTTAGCTTCGATTTGCAAATTCATATATGGTTTAAAATTTATGATAGTATTCAAAATATATCAAGAATTTACCTTTGTAAGATTAAGTTTTAAAGCATTACTTTGAGTCACTGAATTGGCTGAAAAGAATCCACTTACTATTTGAGTTTGCTAAGCTGATTTTCTGCTTGGAGCTCAGAATTGTGCTGAGGCCTTTATTTAATTTTGTGCTAAAGAAGTTACCATACAAATAGCTATCACTACATTTTCTGTGTTTGTGAAAAATGTTATTTGAATGAAAATGCAACAAAAAATTTAGAAGATCAATTATTTGTCCAAATTAAAAAAAATTTTACAGGATGATATACGAATTTACCTATTGTAATTTGATTTGATTTGTCTCCTTTTAAAATAGCAATTTTTGTAGTCTAAATGGATATGTCTGATTTTTTAAAGATTTATTTTATTTATTTGAAAGACAAAGTTACAGAGAGAAGTAGAGGCAGAGAGAGAAGTCTTCCATCCACTGGTTCACTCTCCAAATGGCCGCATCAGTTGGAGCTGAGCCGATCTGAAGCCAGGAGCCAGGAGATTTTTCCAGAATTCCCCTATGAGTGCAGGGGCCTGAGGACTTGGGCCATCTTCCACTGCTTTCCCAGGAGATTTAGCAGGGAGCTAGATTGGAAATGGAGCTGCTGGGGTTTGAACTGGTGCCTATATGGGATGCCCATGCTGTATGCTGGGGCTTTAACCCACTGAGCCACAGCACAGGCCCCTCTGGTTTCTTATGTCTTTCATGTGATTAGTGGTTTCAGTATAGCTCCCAAGGTGTGTGATAAACTTCAATAAAGATGCTAGGCAGGTTAAATGCTCAATACTGATTTCCTCAAGAAACTAATTAAGTATTTAATTTTCCACTTAGCATACTCCTTTACTTTTTTGGGTTAATTGATGCCTAAAGATTTTTTTGGAAACAAAAACTTTTAGAAGTGTTCCTAATGATAAAATAGTGAATATTTTAGAATATCCAATAACTGAACACAGTGTAGCAAGATTGGTTACATTATTCGTTTTGTATTCCACAGGAATACAACTTACTCTATTTCTTGCACATATGATATAACTATGTAATGGATGATTATTCTAATTTTTACTAGTTCTGGAAATTCAAATCTTGTAATGCATTGAAAAATAAACAGGCCATATTGGTTTGGATAAGTGACCAACAGGGGCAACTGAGTGGCATGATTTGCACTCTACCATCACAATCTGGAAGTCCTTGGCTGTCTTCTGTGACATTTGTGCCCTCGCTTTTTATATTTGTTTTCAAAGAGCACCTTGCATAGCATGAATGATAGAAAAATGTTAACTGTTGTTTGTTTGGAAAATTTTGAGAAAAGAGAGATGTTTTATCACTATACATCTTTCAGATATTACGCATGTTCATTTGGGAAATCTGTTCACTGCACCCATGTTACAATCACTTATAGATGAGATCATCACAGCAACTATAATTCAATAAAAGTCACCTTATCTTGTTTTTTGAAACTATTAGGAAGATTACTTTACTAAAAATGATAATAAGTGTTCAGTAGATGAGTTGGAAAGGCTGTGACAAAACAAGAACAAACTGAGATACCCCAGACAAACCAATCTGCATGGTGATACTAAGTATGAAACAAAGTCGTAAGTCAAGGACAACTTGAACTTTTGCTTTTTAAAATATCTTTTTAAAATAAAAGGAGTTATTGATGCTAAGAATAAAGCAAGGGCATGGTTTTGTCAATCAAACAGCCTCAGCTCATTAACTCACTTGAGAAGGAAACAATACTGAACGCAAGTAGTCCAACATCTGTGATGCAAAGATAGAGGCAGGGATGGTGGATATCCTCTGGGCCAGAACACTGGGCACTTTCAATCTGTATTTTTAGCTGCATTATAAAATAGATTTCCATAATTCCTTACACAATGAGAGGAAAAAAGTTCAAAAACAAAAACCAAAAACAAAGAATATGATGGGCAGCAGATGTCCTAAGAAATGTCCACAAGGCAGATGGCAACAACAGCTGAATAACAAACAGATCTAAAGGACAGAGCAACATGATGCACATGATTTGGAAGAATGTGCTGAAGTATTTCATATTTCCTTTTAAAAATTAACAACTTTTTGACTGCTTGGGAATTTTACAGATAGGACAATTAGAGTAGAGTGATAGGATGGAGAGAGAGAAAGAGTGAGCGAGCTTGCAAAAGGAAGATTCCAAGTAATCCAAATATCCAAATTATCAGCTTTAGAATTGGATCTATTTTCTTTACATAAAGTGAATTGAAATGTTTGAATGTATTAGACTCGGTTACCAAAAGCTTGTATGAATAGACAATTACGTTTTAGCTCAACCAATATCACCTTCCACTTATTCACACAATATTATGTGTTAATTATGGTCCATACTTCTACAATATTATGACTTTCCCTCACTCTGTCTACATAGGTACAGTATCATAATTTCATTTTTAACATTTTCCATATTGAAAGATGAGATTTATGACAAGAAATCTATTTTAATCTGCATAATAAATATAGTTTAACATATTTATTAATTCAAAAGTAATTTATTACAAATACCTTGAAAAATCCACTTGCTTGAAAATGTATGTAACATTGGTTAAAATATTGAAAATTGATTATATACTGAACTGCTGAGCAGTAGAACTTGTGATCAGACAAGGGAGAATATTTAGAATAATGGATTCATCATTTAGTTCATAAATAACATTCATGGACCATTTTATCTTGATACAAATATATTTGCCTTCAAATGGCTTCACCAATTTTCACATAGACTCAGTGCAAAGATGTTATTATTTAGCAACCATAATATCTTTTTCATTTAAAAAACTTTTTGTGTAACTCACATTAAGCATCTTTCCTGTCATCTAAGTTTGTAACTTTATCTAAAATGTCCATAACTCCCATGTGCATTGATATGCACATTATCAGTGCAATGACTGTGGTTTATGCTAAAATTATACTATACTAGTTGTATAAAGACTGAATTACTCCGTATAAATATTAAATCTTCACTTAATGTGGCAAGAGGCAATTTGCTGGTAAATCTATCTGTGCTTGCTCTCTTCAAATATTAGGGCTTATTACCACAAAAAAAATAGAAACTTCCAATTTTCCAGCCAGCAACCTGTAAAGTACAATTCGTTGAGCAAATAACACATGACTTTTTTTTTCATTTCTTCTTTTAATATTTTTAATACCTCTATTTGAAAGAAAACGTATTTCCAAAGCAGGATAATTATGTGGTTCTGTGCATTAAAACAATTTTTGAAAGGAATAATTTAACTAAATAAAATTAATTTTGTGTTAAGTTTACAGATACCTGATATTGAGATGAATTCATAATTTTCAAAAACTTCATTTTTTTATTTTTATTTTTTTTGACAGGCAGAGTTAGACAGTGAGAGAGAGAGAGAGAGAAAAGGTCTTCCTTTTTCCATTGGTTCGCTCCCCAGGTGGCCACTACACTGGTTGCAGCCAGCGCACTGCACTGACCGAAGCCAGGAGCCAGATGCTTCCTCCTGGTCTCCCATGTGGGTGCTTAGTAACTTGAACAAGTCTATTCATCATTATATCATAATAAATGTTTCATTGAATATTTATCAGTAAGTCATATTCTAGCAAGCTATTTTGAAAGTAATATTATTTTAAATATATTTTATATGCAGATATTCTGGTGAATATGAACTGAAATATTGAATAGTGATCAAGAATAAATAAATATAAATATCTATTTACAGAAATTTCTGTAGAACAACATACATCTTCCTTTGAAAACTACAAATATTATTTTAAAAGTTTAGATGAAACAAAATGTAGTTTTATTGAAACTTTAATACAATTGAGCAAGGCATTTTCTTTACATTTTCTAAAATCTTTTAGTAATTAAAATATAACTGAGAATTTAATTTTCCATAAGAGTAAGGGCAGGACTGAAAATCAGTTTTTGCTTTTCATTTTAACTGTCTGAATTTGTTTTGACTTTGTCTATTGGAAATGGCTTACATAATAATGACTTGAATTTGTTTTGACTTTGTCTATTGGAAATGGCTTACATAATAATGACTTAAAAAAAGAAAAGCTTACTTCTCTAACAAGCAATGAACAAATATGTGGAGTAGTTAAATGAATCTCAGGGTTCTTGGTTCCTCTTTTCTTTCTGGTGTGATGTGATATCCAAAGAGTGCAGTGCCCAACTCACAGTCCAAGATATTTGCTTTCTAACTGGAGCTGTCATTTCAGTGTTTCACCCAGCAAAAAGGAGAAAAGGATGTTTTTCTTTCTGATAATTTATAGAACTTAAGTACATTGTATATTTCTACTGACATCTCAGAGGTGAGAAGGAAGTCAAAGGGCTATTCTTCATGTGAGCACGCAAGTATCCAGCAAAAATCAAAAGTTATTACCATCTTGAGAATAATGGAGGCATTACTTATTTCTGATACAATTATATACCAGTGTATTTCCAGGGACTAAAGTCATGATATTAAAAGCAACATGTACTAAATATGAAAATCAAATAGACCATATTTTTAAAATCATGTCCCTACTGTCCTCTGTGATCTTCTTACCACAAGATTGTTGATTTAAAGATCAATTTTCATATGAATTTAATGTTTAATCAGAACTTCAGTCTACTTTTCTTTAATTTTTAAAATTTAATTTACTCATAAAATTAAATTTCTGTTACTTTCAGAATAGGCCAATCTTTAGCTATGAAATAAATCAAATTAGTATAGTTAGTGATTAGGAGAAGGGGATCTAGAGGCAGGCTGCATCTGTCTAATACAGCTGCTGACATGGCGTTGGGTAGTTTTATAAGCATTTTGTGATTCAGTTTTCTTCTATTTAAAAACATTAAAAACCACAATTAACAGAGTTTTCTTAGAATAGTACTATGGCAGACATACTCTAAGGGCACCCAATGCTCCATCTCTGTGATAGTCAGGTTCTTTTGCAATTCCCTCTCCTAGAGTTTGTAGACCCTGTGGCTAGCTTCTTGCTGGTAGAACACAGTGGAGTTATTGGGATGCATTTAATCTTGGATCTGTTATTATCTGATTACTGTATTGCCTTATATACAGTTGTGATACCAACTTTGCAGAGTAGCTCTGTTGCCCTTGTTGACTTTGAGGAATCTGAAGGGAATATCAGGGAAGCATTCTGGGCAAGGAACTGAGAATGGTCTTTTGCTGACAACTATCAACACACCAAAGACCTCAGTGTGACAATCCACAGGGCACTGAATGGTGCCAACAAGCATCCACCATCAGAAGCAGATCCTTCCCCAGCTGAGCTTCACTTGAGACCATAGCTTTGGTCAATACTTTGTAGTCATTGAATGTAAAATATTGAATTGATGGATTCAGGAAGTTGTACCCTAACTGATGAGCTACAGAAAATGCAAGGTAATATATGTATGTTTTTTAGCAGCTAAAGTTGTGGCAATGCTGTTAAGCAGCCGAGGATAACTAATTCAAGCACCTGACGTGTAGGAAATGCTGACACAGCACTAGCTATTATTCCACTATAAAACTGTAGGCTTTGAAATTACACAGATTTGAATTTTTAAAAAAAGTTTCTCTAACTGGTGCTAAGTCTGTAAAAATACTGCCTGAGTAAACATTTCTTAATCTGAAAATAGATATAATTGTAATAAATAAGCTTGTTTGGGGTGATAAAATAATTACAATAAATAATAACATTATATTATAATGAGTGTACGTGATTCTTTTATATTATCCCAATTCACTCTTTAGGGAATATTGTTAAGCTTTTATTATAAATGCTATGGATATTTACAAATAAATAAATTAAATTATTGAGAAAATAAATAGTTTCAATAAGTTGGCTTTTATTGAATATTGACATGGCACCTTTGTAAGACTGACTTTAGGGTCAAAACCATACTCTGCCAGCTAGAATTGGTGATGGCAAATCTCCTTCACCAGGCATTCTACTGAGACAAATGCCAATCTCTTTAAAGAACGCTCTGCATAACATATCAAGAGAAATGGTTAGAGGCCAGAGCTGTGGCATAGAGCATAAAGACACCGCCTACAGTGCTGGCACACCATATGGGCACTGTTTCCGGACCCAGCTGCTCTACTTCTGATCCAGCTCTGCGCTATGGCTTGGGAAAGCAGTAGAAGATGGCCCAAATCCTTGGGCCCTTGCACCCACATGAGAAGACCCAGAGGAAGCTCCTGACTCCTGGCTTTGGATTAGTGCAGCTCTGGCCATTGAGGACAATTGAAGAGTGAACCAGCGGATGGAAGACTCTCTCTCTCTTTCTCTCACTGCCTCTCCTTCTCTCTCTGTGTAACTCTGATTTTCAAATAAACAAATAAATCTTTAAAAAAAGAGAAATGTTTAACCCATTCTCTGTATATCCCTTCATCCAGCCAAGTCAACATATAGAAACCATCACATCGTCTAAACAACCCAGGAGACAAGGACTAATAACTATCAGAAGTAATTTGGATTTTTTTTTCAAGTGTCTGTTGGCCATTTGGATTTTTTCTCTTGAAAAAAGGCCTGTGTAACTCTTGACTTTCAAGTAAGTAAATAAATCTTAAAAAAAAAGTAAAATGCCTGTTTAAGTCTGCCCTTTTCTTAACTGGGTTGTTTGTTTTCTTGTTGCTGAGTTTCTTGAGCACTTTATAGAGTCTGGTTATTAATCCTTTAACAGCTGCGTAGTTTGCAAATAATTTCTCCCATTCTGTCAGTTGCCTTTTCACTTTGCTGAGTGTTTCTTTTGCAGTACAGAAACTTCTTAATTTGATGTAATCCCCTTTGTCAATTTTGGCTATGACTGCCTGTGTCTCTGGGATTTTTTTCCAAGAACTCTGCCTAGGCCAATGTCTTGCAGAGTTTCCCCAAATTTCTCTAATAGTTTGATGGTATGGGTCGAAGATTTAGGTTTTTAAATGATTTCGAGTAGAGTTTTGCTTAAGGTATAAAGTAGAGGTCGTGTTTCATACTTCCTCACGTGGAGAATCAGTTTTCCCAGCACTACTTGTTGAAGAGACTGAAGGGATTGATTTTAGCTCCTTTGTCAAAGATAAGTTGGTTGTAGATGCAAGGGTTGATTTCTAGCATTTCTGTTCTGTTCCACTGGTCTATCTATCTGCTTTTGTACAAGTACTAGGCTGTTTTGATTATAACTGCCTTGCAATATGGATTTAAGTAGAAAAAGTGGCATTCCCTGGACCACAATATTAAGAAGAAATAGATTACATGGGTAGGTTTTCTGTAAGTTATGAACAGGGTAGCTTCTGAAAAAGTGCATTGAAGGTTAAATGGTAGCTTAGACAATTCTGATGGTTTGCAAATAAAATCATACACATGACTGAAGATGGAGACAGAGGAGCAGAGACCATAGGAGAAAGAAGATTTTAAATAATATCTCAAAGAGCAGATTTATTAAGTAAAACCAGAGTCAAGCAATATTAAGTGCATAGATCAGGTTACGAATTATGCATTTAAAATGCAAATACTGTTTCTGTATTTCTTCATCCAGCTATGTTCAGCTTTCCAAATGCATGTGTAGTATGAGAGTGATTGTATTTAATCCTATGTGGATTTTTTCCAGGAAATTATGATACAGTGAGATCAAAAACAAAGAAGTTGACAGTTTATACAATCACAATTGACCATGCAGTTTAAGCTGGATAATAATGAATGCATGTCAATGATAAAAGACAGTGAAAAGATGATAACATCATTTGGAGTTATGTTCCAACTGTTGTTCGTGTTAGTAAGATGGATCTGGGATAATAAAATGTATTGGACTATGAGAGGGGAATGTACAATTGAGGTAGTAGAAATTTGGCAGTTATTGCTGATAGCATATTCTTGTGTGTGGTCATACAAGTAAAAGTTTGGGATAAAGTGTAGAAAAAAGAAAAATAAACTTACAGAAATAATGGATATTTCAGCAATTACTGAAAGAATTCAGTTGCATGAGATCCAAGGCAAGAGTTGCAAAAGCTATCTAGTGATTACTGGAATTACTAACAATTATGTCAAAGTACTTTCAGAGATACTAAGAGTAAACCAAGAATTAAACCCCTCAGAGAATAAGGAAAGACCTAGAGTTTCGTAAAACTAATAGTGAGAACTTATACTTGTGTATGCTATAGGGATGTGGTTTCTAAAACTGACCTGCAATTAAAGCATCAGTGGAAACATGCTAAGAATGCTAATGCCACGCCCATACTGATTATTTATTAAAAAAATTCTCAGTAGGGCTCAGAAATCTCTATGTTTTTCAAATAAATATTTATACAAAGGACAGACAGACAGACTGACAGAACTCCCATGTATTCCCTAGGCCCACAGGACCAGGTTTGAGTCAGGGCTGGAGGCAGGATCTCAAAACTCATTCTGGGTCTACTACATGGGTGGTAGACACTCAACTACCTGAGCCACCATTGCTGCCTCCAAAGTTTGCATTACAAAGAAGCTGGAATTGGAGGCTGATACTCAGAATTGAACACAGGCTATTTGATGTAGGATGCTGGTGTCTTTACCAAGGTCTTGATCACTAGATGAAACACTGAATCCCCACCACCACCTCCAGCAATTTCTATTTTAACAGGCATTCCTGGTGATTATGATGTATACTAAAATTTGAAAACCTCTAATATAATGTAGTGACATGAAATGTCAAACTGGGAATTTTAGAGCTGATGAGAAAGTATGCTCTAGATGCACAAAGAGAAGGGCATTGAGCATCTACCCAATATGTGGGCCTAATACACAGAGAGGGGCATATATTGTTTATAATAAGTTCAAGTGCTAGCCTTTATTGACTACTTGCTGTATACTAGTCAATGTGCTGATCACTTCACTGAATTATCTAAGTTAATCATAAGAACTACTCTCCTGGTTGAGTACTATTGGGATCAATTTTGCAGAGGAGGAAAACAAAATGACACCATGTTAAATGACTTACCTAAGGCCATGCAGCTTAAAGCATTTCCTTTCTTCTTTACTTTTATATATTTTTAAGTCAAATCAAATATTTATTTCACCAATCTTAAGCTCAGGTTTTAGCAACCACTGAAAACTGTTCTGCTCTTCTAGAATTACTCTGATGGGATTTTATTTTCCACATAATGTCAAATGGGGAATGTGAAAGCTGCCCTAATTCATCCTTTAGGATACTTGTGAAGGCTCACTTGAACAGTAGACTTGGAGGGGAAATTCTAACTTATCTGCTGTGCTTTCTCTTTTATTCAAGGCTCAGAGAGTTGGCACTTGACAAATGCAGTGTCAACAGCAGAGTTTGAGGAAGATTTTTGACCCCTATTAAACTTATTTTTCTATTTTTCAGCCCACTCCAATTCTTCAGTCGAAAAATATTCAGATGAGGTCACTCGTGCTATGCCTAACTTTTTGCTCATGCTTGCTGTTAATCCATGGCTGAAAATATAATTTTTCAGAAATGTGCCACCCCCAAATTCCTGCCTACACACAGGTGCCAGAGTCATTTAACTAAAATGCACAACTGATCATGTTAGTTCGCTGATTAAAACTCCTTTAAAATGCCCTATTGCTTACAGCTGTGTGGGTTTTTAAACAATTTTTTTTTCTGTTTTAACAGAGAGAACAGTGACAGAATGCTATGTAATCTCCAAAACTGATTTTCTTTCTCCCTCCTCCTAATTCCCCTCTTTCTCAGCTCTTGATAAACTACTTTGCAGCCTCTCTGGAAGTTATGGGAGGACTCGCTGACTGGATCTTTACCATGGAAAACAAACTGAGAAGAGAATATCACTTCTAGCACCAGCTTGCCAAGGAACAGGCCTTCCACTCTCACCCATTCTCCTCAAATCATCAGCTGGATGACATGGGGAACAGTGCTGAAGACAGAACACTGTGGTTCCTGGGTGACTCAGTGGAGCAGTCAATTCTGACTGCCCTGGACATTGATCAGAAATGCCATCTCTGATCATGGTGGGATTGAAAAATAAACTTGTATTACATGAACACATGGATATTCCAGTATTTACCTTTTTTTTTTTTTTTTTTTTTTTTTGACAGGCAGAGTGGACAGTGAGAGACAGAGATAAAGGTCTTCCTTTTGCCATTGGTTCACCTTCCAATGGCCGCCACGGCAGGCACGCTGCAGCCGGCGCACCACGCCTATCTGAAGGCAGGAGCCAGGTGCTTCTCCTGGTCTCCCATGGGGTGCAGGGCCCAAGCACCTGGGCCATCCTCCACTGCACTCCCTGGCCACAGCAGAGAGCTGGCCTGGAAGAGGGGCAACCGGGACAGAATCCGGCGCCCTGACCGGGACTAGAACCCGGTGTGCCGGCGCCGCTAGGCGGAGGATTAGCCTAGTGAGCCGTGGCGCCGGCCCTAGTATTTACCTTTAATAACTACTCTGCTACTTTAATTATAAAGTCCCCCAACTTATGACTCCAGAATGCCCCGTGAACACTTCACATTTTTAATATAAATTACCTATTTGTGAATCTATTCCAGTCATCAAACTGCAAGATTTTTAATAAAGACATGGTGTATGGATTCATCTGTAAATATCTGCTATGGTTTGTGCCCTCTAAAACTCAAGTTGAAATTCAATTCTCATTGTGAGATATTAAGAAGATGGAAACTTAGTCTGACTATTGTATTAAAAAGTGAAACCTTTAGGAGGTAATTATGATTAGATGAGGTCCTCCGGGTGAATCCTCTTTATTGAAGACTAGTGGCTCTATAAGAAGAGGGAAAAAAAGCAGAGGAAGCATAACCTTGGATATCATCATGTGATGCCCCTGACCACTTTGGGACTCTGCTAATATGAAAACCATCAACCAGAACTTGGAGTCTAAAAGAATCTCTTTTTCTTTATAACTTTCTGAATATATGTCGTTAGCAACAGAAAACACAGAATACATCAATACAATATAATTGTTGTAGGATATCCAAAGTTGACTCTAGATGTTAAAATACTTCGCTTGCTTTAAACACAGTTAAAGTGCACAGTTTAAAGTCTTTATAATTCTGAAATTTAAATGACATATATGTATGAATTTTTTAAGTTGTGTGAAGCAGTTGAAAATATTACTAGACTTACCTATTTGGAGAGCACCATTGCTTTAAACGGCATTATAAATTACATATTTTATTTTGTTATCTCAAATGAAGCTTACGATGACATAAAAGGTTATACTTATATCTTTAAGACACAATTATGTCTTCCACTTCTTTTGGTTTCAGTATGTTTACATGAAATGGATTCACCAGGGCAGCAGTTAGTGTATTGCAAGATGTCATTTACTAAATGGATGGGAAATCACATGGACAAACACTTTGCACTCAAAAACAAATGTACTTAAAAAATCAATACCTCTGTCTTGTTTGGCTGTAAGTGTTTTATGGAATATAACCTGAATGAGTTGTAGAAACACAATCACTGTTACACACTGTGACTTTCTTTAATAAAAAGCAATATGCAGCTGGTTAAACTAGGTTTTGTTGAATTGCACACATATATAAGTTCTATATTTAATGAATTTAAGATTTACTAGGAGGAAATAGAAGGTAAAATTTTTACAATTTGTTCATATCCTGATTCTCATTAAATGGACATCATAAAAATCATAATTTTAATAATTAAGAACTATCAGTTAAGCAGGAGATTCTCTGAGGTATTTATTGCTGTTTAATGGGATTTAGGAGTGAGAACTCAAGTAAGTTATAAGGTCCATTACCAATACTTTTCAGTGGATATGGTGGATGTAGGAAGGATGGAGGAACTCTAACAGCTTGCCTTACAGTTCACTTGGATTTCAAGTGTGTGGGGAGCAACTGGGAGCAACTCGGACTAGACTAAGTTACTGGAATTAAGACTTATTCTATGCATCTGCTTTCCCACAATATGGCGCTGAGAAGGGAAACAGCTTCTACACAGCTGCCTCCAGTTCAACCAATAAACTGTGGGACCTGCTCCTGATTGGAGGAGAGCAGCGTACTCGGCGTGTGGGTAGCAGAGTTGGGATTGGTGGAAGAGGACTATAAAGGAGGAGAGAGACGGCATGCACGAGGAGCATCTATGGGGAACATCTAAGGGGAACACCTGTGCAACCCCCGAGAGAGCCGGCCGGCGGTGTGCCGCTCCCCTGCGGAAGTGGGGAATGTGGCCAGGGGGAACTGCCCTTCCACGGAGGTGGAAGGGATAGTAGCCAACCCGGGAAGAACCAGCAGCAAACCCGGGGAGGGCCGAGCAGACGAAAGAACAGCGCAGGGTCCTGTGTCGTTCCTCCACGAAGAGGGGGAGCGACAAAGTGAACATTGTACACTTAAGAAAGTGAAACATGTGTTTATAATTGTCAGTACTAGAATCAATTTAAAACAAACATCAACAAAATTATTCTTTTAAGTTCCAATTTTTACAAAATTTCCTCCAAATAAAAATTCCCTTAAATGAAGTGAAAATTCAAAAGGTTTTAAGAATGGCTTCCCATCTTGGAACCACATTCCCTAATAACAATGCTGCTTTTAGTATTTGAATCACCAATACAACTCCATCCATAAGTCCAATAATTTGTGACTTCATCACATCTTTTTTTTTTTTTTTAAGATTTATTTATTTATTTGAAAGGCAGAGTTACAGAGAGAAAGAAAGGGAGAGACAGACAGGTACTTCTTCCATTTGCTGGTTTACTCTCCAAATGGCTGCAACAGCCAGTAGGTTCTTCCATGTCTCCCACATAGGTGGCAGGGTCCCAAGTACTGGGGTCATCTTCCACTGCTTTCTCAGGCAAATTAGCTGGGAGCTGAATCAGAAGTGGAGCAACCAGGACTTGAACTAGCATGGGTATGGGCATTGCAGATGGTGGCCGTAACCCCCAGCCACAACATTGGTCCAGCACTCATCACACCTTATAATAATTTACTTCTGTTACTCTATAGATTGAAATTAGTCTTCAAGTACTATATATCATTTTTAAAGAATTTATTCTTTATAATATAATATTTTGTTGATATTTATAACCTGTGTTTAGGTAAGTTCAGCATGTCAACATTTTATTTCAGGGTAATAAAGGAAACATTAATGTTTAAATCAATATTTTCTATTTGAATGTGAAGTCATTATAACTGAAGATTTCATTTGAAACTTCTTTAAATACATTTTTCCCCAAAGATGCCTTAAAACAAAACAAATAAACATATTTCTGAATGTATGTTTAGGAAGTATACTATAATGAGTGGAATCAAAATAGCTACACTTGACTACCTTTCTGAGGAATCACATTTATAATTCTCTCAGAAATGAGTCTTCTCTATTATGAATAGCCAAGATATAGAAATCCTATTTTTTGTTGATCATTGACTAGGAATTAATATAGAAAGCAATGAGTTAAGAAAGGTAATGGCTATAAAGTCACAAAGTTCTGATTATTAATCATATTTTTTTCATTTATTTTCACTTAATAGATAGCTTTCCACATGTTTCATATATTTAATGGGTTATGATCTGACCTGGAGAGGTTTAAAATATTGTATTTCACTCTTATTTTTAAGACTTGATGCTTTTCTTTATTTTTTCTTTATTAATTTATAGGTGAGACAGAGTTACAGAGAGAGGGAGAGACAGAGAGAGAGGATTTTCCATCTGCTTGTCCTCCCTAAATGGCTGCAGTGGCCAGCACTGGGCCGATCCAAAGCCAGGAGCCATCAGTTTCTTCTGGGTATCCCATGTAGGTTCAGGAGTCCAAGCACTTGGGCCATCTTCCACTACTTTTCCAGGCCATAGCAGAGAACTGGATTGGAAGTGGAGCAGGTGGGACTTGAACTGGTGCCCATAAAGGATGCCAGTGCCACAGAATAAGGCTTAACCTACTACACCACAGTGTTGGCCGTTGCTTTTCAAGACACCATTGAACTCTATTTCAACTACGTATTTTATTTCCTAATATATAGTAGTCAGATTTTACAGGCCAATCTATGACATGAGAAACATGAGCTTTGTTATAATTTCACAGAATTATGTTCTTCATAATTTATATTAAGCAGATATTTGCATCTCATATGTATGTATACTCAAGAGTACTTCAAAATGTTCATGGAAAACAGAATTGAAATCTTAGTGTTTGGTGCAAAATTGTAAATCTGTACATACTGTGAATCCACTATTAGTTCATGGAAAATATTTATTATGTTAATGGTGCATTAATCATTTGATTATAAAATAAATTAAAATTATGTTTATGCAAAAATTAAAGAAAAAACAAAAGGAACAAAAGAGGGCACTTGAGAGAGGGAGAGAAGTATGGTTATCTTCTTAGAATTATATCTTGAAATACATAAAATATGCTCCCCTATTTTAATATAATTATTTTTAAAAAGAAAACATTTTAAACATTTGTACCAAAATAAACTTATGTTCCTATTCCATTTATCCACAAACTTTTTGAGTACCCTCATACTTAGTGTACCCAAGCAAATACATGCATACACATACACACACCCACACACATACGCATGTTCTGTCCAACATTGTCTTCAATCATGAGCTGTCATGATTTTACTAAGTCACCTAGTTATGCATTGGAAAATTCTTTAGATTTTTAGGCAGTTAGGACTTAAAATAGTACATTAAGTTTAAATTTTCCCATTTTTAAACTTTGGTTTCACGTTATTACATCATGTCCATTACTAATGAGATCTAAGGATCTTCGAACAGGAAAAATTGGAATTTGTTCTTTCAAACTCTGTCCCCTTCTCTGTTTAGTGGAGTCTGGAAGAGAAGATAAGGATGTGGGAACAATTTTTCCAAACTTTGCTTTTGCAACCATCTCCTAATTGTGGAGGTATATGTTTCCAGTATTCTGTGACCTCAACGAAAGTGATTATAGAAAGTCTGGATCTTAGCAAGAAAGGAATACAGGCAAATTAGCACCATTTTTGATACATACCACTGCTATGGTATGGTTGGTTTGTACCACATACCTATTGGCCCAAAGTAAGAATGAAATGAACACTAGAGAACTAATTATGCAGGGTAATTACTGCAGTATTTAATTGCTCCAGAATTCTACCACAGCTATTGAATTCTTTATTTTCTGCCATGTAATTAGTTTGATGAAATAGCAGGAAAAATTTGGTAAACTCTTAAGGATAACAGAGAAATATATCTGACAGTTCTTTTTTAAATGTAAAGACACTAAACTACAATTGGTTTCACCTTTGAGGATCTATCTATAATTATAGAACAATAGGAAAATTCTTGCCATCTCATATCACACACATTTCCTGTGTGGACAATAGTTTCTAAATTTTTTGATTTTGGAATTTAGTAAAATAGTTTTATTCCTATGTTGCCTAGATGTTTCAGTGTGTAATCTGGTTCATTAAGGTTTTTTAATCTAATCTGTAATTTTACTCTTCTTGACAGAATGAAGGTCACAATATGCTTGTGGGTTTTTTTTTTGGGGGGGGGGTGGAGGTGTGTGTGGGTTCTTTCCTCTCTTTAAACATCTGTTTTTAAATTGTGTTTTTGCTTTTAGATGGTTGATCTGCAGAGGTATGTTAGAACTTGCTCAAATGGGTCCATGAAAGTCATTTTAAATTTTCAAGAATTTTCGTAGGTGACTGTTAAACCCAGCTATTGCTAGAAATTGCTATTAACTTAATAATAAATAAATATCAACATCATCAACATTTTAATTATTTTACTATTTATATCTCACCAGGTTGTTTAAATATATTGTATCTGTTTGGTGAAATCTATATTGAAATATTTATGCTAACAATGCTATATAATGTTATACTACTGAGCAAGTCTTTCTAACTCCTCTGCTAGTGCCATCACATTGACAGCATGAAACTGGCTACTGGGGAAGGATTTATACCACAGAATTGACAAATGTACAAATCATTGCTCAGTTCACTCCCCTTTCCTAGTCTGATTTGTTCTGATAATCAGAACTCATAGTATATATGTACTATGCTAATTACTAACTAGGAGTTAAAATGACCCTGAATAAGCTACACGGTGTATATTTTAAGTATTTAATCAATCCTTCATGTGCTATACTATATGCACTTTTCTTTATGAGAAGAAGATTTTTGTTATGGATAAAGACGCACCTTAAGCACAAAACTTCCAGTCGTTAGATAACTTTCCATTTGGTCACATTTCTGAATAAGCTCCTTAATTTAATAAGAATTTCCCAACCAGTAATAATTGGCCCCCCAACAAAGAAAAGCCCAAGACCAAATGATTCTACTGCTGAATTTTAAAGAACTAATCTCAATCTTTGTGAAACAATTCAAAACGTTTGAAAGGGAATGAATGTTCTACTCCATGAGACCAGCCTCACCTTAATTTCAAAATCTGAAAAAATATAAAAAAGAAAGAGAACTATAGACAAATATTCTTGGTGAAGATAGATGCAAAAACCCTCTACAAAACTAGCTAATTGAATCCAACAACACATCAAAACGATTATCAACCCAGCTCAATTTGTATTTATCCCAGGGATGCAGGAATGGTTTAACATAGGCAAATCAATAAATGTGATACATCACATTAACAAATTGAAGAATCAAAACCACATGATTTTATCAGTAGAAGCAAAGAAAACATTTGGTAAAATACAACATCCTTTCATGACAAGAACCTTAAGCCAACTGGATATAGAAGGAACATACCTAAACACAATCAAGGCAATATATGACAAAATCAAATCCAACAAATTTTGAAAGGGGAAAAGTTGGAAGCATATCTACAAAGGTCAGATAAGGATTAACACCCTCACCATTACTATTCAATATAGTTCTGAAAGCTTTAGCCAGCACCAAGCTAAAGAAATCAAAGAGGTGCAAATTGGAAAGGAGAAAGCCAAATCATCCCTGCTTGCTGATTACATGGTCTTATACATAGGGAAACCAAAAGACTCCTGTAAGACACTCACTGTTGGAACTCAATAAGAGCTCAGCAAAGTTGCAGGATATAAAAGTTATAGATAAAAATCAATACATATGTATACACTAAAAATGCCATGGCTGGAAAAAACTTATGAATATAAAGTAAACTGAAAATAGAGCTTTGTAAAAATTATAAGTGGGAATAGGAAAGGGAGTAAAAAGAAGGACAGTGTCGGGGGGAGTGTGGTCAAGCAGGAGGTGTCACTATGTTCCTAAATCTGTATATACGAAATACATGAAATGTGTATACCTTAAATAAAATTTTAAAAAATATATACTTTCATTAACTTAAAAAAAGAATATTCTTCAAAGTGAAAAACAGTTTAATAGAACATTATTAGAGGCTCTCCAAAAACATGCTTGCGGTATATTGTTATATCATCAAAAATCTTATTAAGAAAATACTAATATAAAAGCTGTTCCTAAATTTGCCACAGCAACAGTTTTGATGACATTTTGATGACAGCAACAGTTTTGATGACTCATTTTGCTCCTCATTATCGGCATATGAGGTACAATGTGATGATACTATTTTAGGTCTTTGTGATATGCTATTTCCTCTCTCATCTTACTAAGTCCAATGAAATGATGTGTCTCCATTTTACTTTGGCTTTTGTAAAACTGGGTCAAACTGAAGGTTAATTAAGCAAATTTTTAATCTACATTCTTGTGCTGTGTCTTTCCCAAGTATTTAAATTTCCTGTGTTTTCCTATATATTATACCAACACAAAGTGAAACAAAACAAGAAATAAAATTAATGGGAAAAACCCAATGACCCTTTAGTGCTTATTTTAGTTTATTAGCATATGTCTCTGTCTTTCTGGCTAAGGAAACCATACAGACAGATAAAGCAAGAGTGGTAGTTAAAGTAATAATAATACAGATTTTACCTTGACAAGCAGCATTTAAGAAAAAAATGAGTATATGTACACACACACACACATAAACTATTTCAAAGATACACGTGATTTTATGTTTAGATAAAGAAATAAGTGGAGGCAGGTGTGGCATAGCAGGTAAAGCATCTGCCTATGATGCTGGCATTCCATGTAGGCACCAGTTCTTAGTGCCGGCTGATCCATTTCCAATCAAACACCCTGCTAGTGTGCCTGGGAAGGCAATGGAGGATGGCCCAAGTCCTTGGGTCCTTGCACCCACATAGGAGACCTAGAAGAAGCTCCTGGCTCCTGGCTCCTGGCTCTTGGTTCCTGGCTCCTGGCTCCTGGCTCCTTGCTCCTGGCTCCTGGCTCCTGGCTCCTGGCTTTGGCCTGGCCCAGTACAGACAATTGCGGACATTTGGGGAGTGAACAAGCAGAAGGAAGATATCTCTGCAAACTCTGCCTTTCAAATAAATTAATAATTAAAAAAAAAAAAACAGAAATCATTGAAGTACATTTTGTTGATCAAAAAACGCATGTACCAATGATTTTTATTTTTGGCTTGGTTACATAAACAGTAAACTAACAGGTGGAAAATATATTGTCCTTGACAATTTTACAGATGCCTTTTAACGTTATGCTACAAAGTTTAACAAGCCCTTGGTCTTTTTTTTTTTTTGCTTTCTGTTTGTTCATTGTCTAAGATGTCCTATGGGAATATTCACATAGGTGTTTTTCCAACTGGGCAGTTAAAGTTATTGCTGTTACTCTTTTGTTTAGCAGAAGCAAGACTTTATTTATGGCCCTAAGTAATGATACTCTGGAATAGAGTAGTCAGACTGAAATATATTAGAGCTGTTTGTCATTTCTATATAAAAATATTCCTTTCATATGATAACACCTTCATTAGGATACTGGTGTCAGCCACAGTAGGACAGTCAAGAGCAGCAATTAGAGTTGCTGGGGTGAAGAAGGAACTCAACATGAGCTATATTAACAGTGCATCACTGCAACACCAAGTAGTATAACAAATGCATCTGGTAATGGAATTTCTTTTCAAACGACAGTTTAAAAAGATTAATGATTCCCTAACATTCATCTTGCAGTCAAGACTCAGCAATTTGATTTCTTTTGCCTATTCTCTTTATTCTGATATGTGTCCTGAATCTCTTTATAAAAATGTCACATTAATACTATTTCTACTTTAGAAGCTCATCATCTCAAGTCTACTGTTTTTCAGATGACTACGGCTACAGAATTGCAGCTGCTTTGCTGAGTGTTGTCATGTTCTTAAAGTGATATTTTCTTTCAGAGGAACACTATTTATTAATCCACTCAGCACTCCCAGAAGTGTTTATACGATGTTAGTAGAATGTTACTCTGACAGAGCCATGTTTACAAAGGAGTTTTCTAACTAAAGTGACATTTTCTTCAACAAAGATTCAATAACCTGTGTTGTATTGGTAAATGACTTGATTTATTTTATCATGTACATAGTGAAATCTCTGATTTAGAAAGTGCCCTTTGCTATATTGAGGTACAGAAAATGGGGGATTTTTTGAATTTTCTAGATATATAACATGAAAATGTTTAATGTTGAATGGGATGCTGTTTATTTTCTTGTAAACACGATCACACTTTGGCTGTTAGATGAGGCTAAAGAAAGTTTTAACTTATTTGCCTCAGAGAAAAATAATTAAGGATACATTTTTAGTAATTCAAACTAATTTTACTTAATATCATTCTATTAAACTGTCTTGGAATATCATTTTGAACAAAAAGTTCTTAACTAAGAGGACTAATGCTAAAGAATAAAAAGTAGTTCTTTTAAGTGTTTCAGATATCAAAAGTCTTATGTAAGATGCTGTTCTGAGTATTTGTGAAACATTAGATATTCAAAACATTAGTGCTTTTACAGATATCTTATATTTTAATAGACGTGACATACAAAAAAGATATATATATATATATTTATTACCTGAAAGGTACTCTGAATAAAAATGACAAGATAAGGAACAAGAGAGTCACAGTTTTGATGAGTCAGACAGAAGGAATTCTAGTTTCAACAGGATAGTCAGAGAGGATCACTCTGAAAGTTGAATTTAAGTAGAAAGCCCATAGATGCAAAACACAAAGCTCAGACACCAGCACACTCTTCCATGTCAAGGGTACAATAAGTGCAAAGATCGTGAGGTGATGTGACAGAGAGGGAAACAGTGTCTGGAGCAAAAGGAGGAAGGGAGGGGGGTCCAAATTTCTAAGTTGGGGATATTGAGGCCAGTTCTCATCTTTTTGTTTTTCATTAAAAATGTCTCTATTCAAAGTTGTGGGGGGTATTTCAGATGAAATATGTCTCAGTGTGTAAGATATATATATCTTATATATATGTAAGATACATATATCATATATATATATATATATATATCAGCTCCTTAAATTTTTACCATGACACTGAAAAATCGTAAAACACATTTAAAGAGACTTGACAAGTGCTACTGAGAACATTTTTAATGTGGTCAATTTAGTTGGACATAAAAGTCATTTTCAACACATTAAAATGCATAAAAATAATGGGCAATGAATTAAATTGACTTGAGAAACTGTGAGATATAGATTTAATCTTATTCCAAGAATTTAATCACAGTTTATTTAAAAAAGTCCAGTCCATCCAAAATTAACCAAAAAATTAGAGGAACAACAGGAAAATAAAGAATTAAGAAAAGTATATTGAAAAATGTGATGTAAATATGTTGAGCAAGGAAATTATGTCTATTTATTAAAAAATTTGAATTCCAGAAATGACAGTGAAGACTCTACTGTAACAAACTGTGTTCCTAATACAAGGAAAAAAATGAGAGTTGTGTGAAAGAAAAAGCAAAAATAATGTGTTTTTAAAACATTAAAATATTTTTAAAGAAATAAATTTTAGTAGACAATGGTAAGAGACACTGGTGTTTTTACAGAAATCCAAAGAGATAAGTAAGCATATGTTCTGAATGAAAACTGCTCTATACAGACCAATATATCTTACTGAGTGAAAGTAACATAAAAATTTACAAAAGCCAGAAGAGTTCAGAAAGTTAGAGTACTGACTTGAAGTTCTGGTCTAAAACAATAAAAGACATATGACAATAAAATATACTAGAAGATAATACGACTTGGGTTTTGAAGCTAATGTGAGAGTAACTCAAATTAAATGAAAAATGAAATTAAAAATTTTTAAAGTCATGCCTAATTTTAATAATTTGCATTTCAATGAACCTCTTGAAGTCCACTTGTATAAATACATACAAATTTGATAATTCATTTGCACATGTTTACAGGAACTATTTTATCTCTTTACTGTGAATGAAGTAGGGTAAGTTGCTTGAAATTAAAGGTGTGGGGGGAATGTATATGGTCAAGTGGTTAAAAAGCAATTTAGAAGGTCTGACGCCCTGGCCTGAAGCACCAGTATCCAATATGGGTACCGGTTCGAAACCTGGCTGCTCCACTTCCGATCCAGCTCTCTGCTGTGGCCTGGGAAAGCAGTGGAAGATGGCCTAACTCCTTGGGCCCCTGCACCCACCCACGTGGGAGACTCAGAGGAAGCTCCTGGCTCTTGAATTCGGATCAGTGCATCTCCGGCTATGTGGCCACCTGGGGAGTGAACCAGCAGATGGAAGACCTCTCTCTCTGTCTTTACCTCTCTCTGTATCTATGTCTTTCAAATAAATAAAATTAATCTTTAAAAAAAAAAAGCAATTTAGAAACACTCAAGTCCTTTATTGGGATTGGTTTTTATTCTTCTGGCTCTAGTGTTAATTTAAGATTCCAGTTATTACATACATTGGAAGACAACAAGTGACTATGCAACTAACTGAGTCTCTGTCACCCATGCAGGACTGAATTCTAATTCATGGTATCAGCCTATACTAACCCCATCCGTTGTTGAGTATTTTGAGAATGAATCAAAAATGCAATATCTTTCTCTGTCTTATCTCTGTGTCTGTCTCTGTGTCTCTGCCTTTCAAATAAATACATATATACATAAATGTAAACAAATAAATAAAATTAAGGATATGCAGATTATAATCTCATTTAATTTCAAACCCATTTCAAAAATATATTTAAAATATAAAATCTTATTTATTCAGAATCAGCCCTTAAGTCATGCGGATCCGGCTGAAAAGCCCATGAGAGTATTTCAAGCATGGAAAGCCAAGACACTCTGGGGGAAAAAAAAATAAAACCTAAATGAAAGATCTCCGTGAGTGAGATCCCAGTGGAAAGAATGGGTCATCAAAGAAGGAGGTACCTTTCTCTGAAGGGAGGAGAGAACTTCCACTTTGACCATGGCCTTGTCTAAATATGATCATAGTTAGTGAACTCAAGAAGCTTCCATAGCCTTGGCAGCTCATGACAAGAGCCTAGGGTGATTACTGATGCCATAAACAAGAGTGTCCATTTGTTAAGTCAACAGCAGGAGTCACTGTGCACTTACTCCTCATGTAGGATCTCTGTCCTTAGTGTGCTGTACATTGAGATTTAATGCTATAACTAGTACTCAAACAGTATTTTTCACTTTATGTTTCTGTGTGGGAGCAAACTGTTGAAATCTTTACTTAATGTATGCTAAACTGATCTTTTGTATATAAAGAGAATTGAAAATGAATCTTGATGTGAATGGAAGGGGAGAGGGAATGGGAAAGGGGATGGTTGCGGGTGGGAGGGACGTTATGGGGGGAAGCCATTGTAATCCATAAGCTGTACTTTGGAAATTTATATTCATTAAATAAAAGTTAAAAAAAAATAAAGTTTACTGTTATTCCAAATATAACATCCTCTTATTTTCAATGTCAACAAAATCATTAAAGTTTAGTTTTAGAGTAATATAAGAAATAAGGAACAATTTCAAATGTTTAATTCTCAAGTTCATAATAAATGACAAAAAGCCAAAGGAAAAGTAATCCTGCTTCACTTCTGTATTGATATTTTCAACAAAAATACCACAATGCTTGCTAAACACATGAACAACTGAAATCTAGGGACATTAATTTATTTCTGTTTCATCCGATGGTGAATTATGAATGCTGTGTGGGATTGTCTCTTACTCAGTAGATCATCTTCCTGTTTAACTTCCTATGAGAAGTCACTGGGTCTGGTTCATTGCTCAGTTACCCAACTTTTTAGATTCCTGAAACTCTTTTTTTTGTTTTGAAGATTCATTTATTTAATATTTGAAAGGCAGAGTTACAGAGATGCAGAGGCAGAGAGTGAGGGAGATCTTCCATCTTTTGGTTCACTCCCCAAGTACCTGCAATGGTCAGAGCTGAGCCAATCTGAAGCCAGGATCCAGGAACTTCTTCCAGGTCTCTCCTGCAGGTGCAGGGGCATAAGTACTTGGGCCATCTTCTAATGCATTTCCAGACCATATCAGAGAGCTGGATTAGAATTGGAGCAGCCAGGACTCAGACAGGTGTCCATATGGGTTGCTGGAAGTACCGGCGGTGGCTTTTCCCGATAGACTACAGCGCCAGCCCTGATTTCTGGAATTCTTTCAACCTACTCTTACCTGACCAAATGTCATACAGATTTCACTTTCACCTTAGATGTCTCTTCCTCTGAGAAGCTGAAAATGACAAAGTTTGGATCAGATATCTCTTGTGTGAGCAAATACAACTCCCAAAGTCTCTCCTATCAGAGTTCGTATTACCCAGAATAGTACTGATATATTTGGTCATGTCCTCCACTGAATATGAAAAGAATCTGTCTGGTAAGGTTCTGTTCTCAGCTAACCCCAGTGTAAGACAGGAACTAAGGAATTTCTAAATGTTTGTTGAGATAATTTATGAACAAAATGATTAAACACTATTAAGAATGTATCTACCTGGTATTCTAGTATAACACTAAAAGTGTGTATTTGGAGAGTTATTTTCTGTGACTTTTATTGATTTAAAAACATTATGTTAAATAGTTCTATTCTGATTTCATTTTGACTTGCACTCATAAATGTTTACCACTTTTTGTTGAAACTGTTCACTTGTTTGTTCTGTCATTTCAAAGGCAGTCTAAATCTCTTATTTGACTGTTTCAGCATCTAGGGGCATATGGGCACAGCACTCTGCTTACTAACAAATAATAGTTTTCACATTTTTTAAAGCAAGAGAAAGCCATTGTTTTTATTGTCTTTTTCAATCTCTTCATCACTTTTTCCCTCAACTTTGAGAAATCACAAATATCTTTACCATATTCTAATTTGTAATATTTAGTGATTATTATATCAGAATAACAAATCAAAAGCTCTGGAACAAAAGAACCTTTTATCTTTCTTAAGGAATATCCTTAATTGGAAGATTAAGACTAGGTAGTCTGGGGCTGGCGCTGTGCTGTAGTGGGTAAGGCCGCTGCCTGTGGTGCCAGCATCTTATACAGGCACCAGTTCAAGCCCCAGCTGCTCCATTTCTGATACAGCTCTCTGCTATGGCCTGGAAGCAGTGCAAAGATGGCCCAGGTGCTTTGGCCCCTGCACCTGCATGGGAGATCTGGAAGAGGCTCCTGGCTCCTGGCTTCGATTGGCCCAGCTCTGGCCATTTTGGCCATTTGGGGAGTGAACCAGAGGATGGTAGGCTTTTCTCTCTCTTTCTCTCTCTCTCTCTCTCTCTCTTCCTGCCTCTCCCTCTCCCTCTCCCTCTCACTGTCTCTCTCCCTCCCCCTCTCCCTCTCCCTCTTTGTAACTCTGCCTTTCAAATAATAAATAAATAATTTTTAAATAATAAAAAAGACTGGGCAAGTAAATATTATGTTTAGCTTCTGATGTTTTTGTCAGGATTACTGAAGAAACGTAATGTAAATAAACATAATAAAAGGAAACAAATAGAATTATATGAGCAATTAACAGGAAATTATGTTCTATTTCATGTTATGCCAGGGTTTTCTGTTATAATTTTTCTTTATTATCCTATTGTGTGAGTCACACACGTAACATTTTGCAAGTTAATAGGCCACTGAGGATGAATTGCACTGTAGGGGAATTAATTGTATAATTCAGATTATATTTATTTATAGGAAAACATGAATACTTAAAAATAAATAATGAAAGTGCACTAGGCAGAATAATGGTCCCCAAGTGGAATCTATGACTGTTTCCTTGTCTGATAAAGGAACTTTATGTGTATGGGATCTTTATGTAACTTTATGTAAAATATGGATCTTCAGATGCAGAGATCTTTCTGGATTGTTCATTTGGGCCTGATGTAATTATAAGGATCCTTATAAAATAAAGAGAGGTATAAGGGTCAGAGGCAGAGGACAGTTTAGAATGCTATGCTCTTGATATTGAGGGTGAAAGAAGGAGCTGAACCATAGAGTTCAGACAGCTCTGAAGGGTGGAAAGAGAAAGAAATGGCTGTCTCTTAGAATCTCCAGAAGAAAACAGTCTTGACCCAGCACCTTGATTTTAGCCCAATAAGACCCTTACAGGATTTCTGACTTTCAGAACTGTTATAGAATTAATTTATATTATCACAACTCACCAAGCATTTGGTAACTTTTATGGAATCAACAGGAAACCAAAACTTATACCAAATTAATGTGCCTCTCTGTTTTGGAAAATGAAATTACAGCATTGCTACTTAAAAAACATATATTAGGCCTTTATTTGTTGATTTCAACTTAACTAACTCAGTACAATTTAATTCTCATTCAATTCATCTAGTTTCCTTGAAAATAGCCTAAAAATCTCCTAAGTGAATCTTTTATTCCCTTGCACTTTGCAATTAATATATACTGGTTATTAAGGAGATAATCTCAGACTCTTGTCATCTTAAAATCCCAATTACATGTATTTTTACTTATTCCTGAATCACTATTTTTGGCTCATTTAGTTATTAAACATCATCTTGTTTCTCATATGATTTTTCTTTTTTCTGAAGAAATTAACTACCACTACCATTTCGAAATTTAAGCCCAATGTGCATACTAACATTAATCATGATCATGGTATGTAATATCGGCTAGTGAAACTACATCAAAAGGAAGAAGCTAAAACAAAAATATCTTCTATACAGTGTCTGTAAGTAGCATTAACTTAACTTAATAACATTCCAGAAATGGAAAATCCATTAAAATTTTAAAAGAAGACATTAATTTATCTTTTCCCTATTGGGTTTAGCACCTTTTGATAGATGAGCTTTAGAAAAATGAAGAGAACACACACTGCGATAGTTGGCGCTGCCTAATATAACAGGCATTCTAGTCGTTAATGTCTAGGCACTGGTGATGGAGTATTCATTCTATAACTGTTATTAGTATTGGATATGAGAAGGTGCATAGCTATAATTTCATGGCAGCTTTGGAGTCACCTCTTATATGACTCTCTCAGTCTCCAAACCGCTGTTACCTGCCAATCATTTTTCTTATGGCAAAACTCATTTTTATTTACCTATTTTAGGTTGCTGCTACTGCTCTCTAATTTATTTTGTATTTTGCCTTTAGTTTGGATTTTGAAAATCTTAACTTATAAGTTGTGTCATTTAACAATATTTAATTTACTTTTTTGATTTTTATAACAAAATTTTATAGACAAGTATTATTTCTTCCAGTGCTTCAGTTGTGATTGTATTTTCATTTCATTATTGAGGGATTTCATAACAAAAACTAAAATACTTTATGTTATAAATATCATAGAAATAAAAACATATGAACATACACCGCTTTATTTATGTACTTATCTGAAGGCAATGTGTATGTGTGTGTGTGTGTATGAGAGAGAGAGAGAGATCTATCATCTTACATCCACACTGATTCTTGCCCCAAATTCCAGACATAGCCAGGTCTGGGCCAGTCTGAATTCAGGAGCCAGGAACTCCATCTGGGTCTCCCACAAGGATAGCAGGGACCCAAGTACTTAGAGCATCATCTGCTGCTTTCTCAGGTGCATTAGCAGGAAGCTGGGTTGGAAGCCGAGCTGTCAGAACCCAAACCACCCTCTGACAGATGTTGGTATTGAAAGCAATGGCTCAACCTACTGCAGTACAATGCTATCACTTGCTTTTATTTCTCTACAGCTGTTTTTACTCACATATCTCTATTATTTATAACTTCCACTTCATTAAAACTGAAATTCTTCATCTTCTATTCACATTTCCACCTCTGTATAGCATGTCTCCTGTTTTTTTTTTTTTTATCACCTAAGCAATTTTATTTATTTGAGAGAGAGAGAGGAAGAGACAGAAATACAGATGAGAGAGATGCGAGGGAGAGAGACAGAATGAGCGAGCTCCTGTCTGCTAGTTCTCTAAAAGGCTTGTGATGGTGAGGGCTGGATGAGGCTGGAGTTGGGAGTTGGAAACTCAATACAGATCTCCTACATGGGAAGCAGGGACCCAACTAACTACTTGAATCATCATTGATGTTTTCTAGGGTATGCCTTAGCAGAAGATGGAGTCAGGAGCCAGAAATGGGCATGAAACTCAGGCACTTTGATACAGGACATGAGTATCTCAAATGGTATCTTAACCGCCAGGTCAAATAGAATCCCACAGTGTCCATTTTATTTTTGCAGACAGTATTTCAGCTACATGCCTTGAGCCAATCCTTTTTTCATTCACATATTTATTTCAGAAAAAATTATTGATTAAAACTTCTAATGAAAATGTGCTATATAGCAATAGAATACTATTCAGTTTTGAAAAAAAGGAGGAAATTCTGCCACTTGAGATAACAGGGAAGGACCTGGAGGATATTTTGCTAAGTGAAGTAAGCTGGGCATAGAAAGACAAGATCACATACTTTCACATACTTATAGAATCTAAAAAACTTAACTAATAAAACTAGATGTGAAAGTGGTATACTGTATATTTATTATCAATTTAATTGAGCTAGTATCAGAAAACCCCAAAGCAAACACCCACCACACACAACAAATTATCTGCAACAGATTTCTTAGTTACATATGTTCTCAAGGAACAACGGAAGTCTAGGAACCATTGTGAGCCATTCTCCAAGGTACAATAAAGTTTCTCATTGTTAATGGAATCTTGACTATGTGTGTTCTACTTTCATCATGACCAGGGGCCCTGGAAGGCAGTTCACTTTGAGTTGTATGCCCCAGGGGCAATGTAAATCACTAGAGAAAGCACTGAAGGGCATTCTACTTCCAGAGCAGAGACCGAAAAGCTGAGGGTGTCCTAGTCCTAGGCAGTGCATCCCTAACCCAAGATGTTAAATTCTCTGTGAGGGACAGGAAGAAGACCCAAGCTGTTTTAGACAGTTCTTCTCAATAGCTCAATATAGTACATTCCTAGCAGAGTTTTAATTATTCTTGAGACTACCAGCTAAAAAGGAGGAAGAATTGGATTGGCCCAAGTCCTCCTGGAGGACTATCCAATAGTGGAAAGTACAATGGTGGTTAGCAGGAGTGAGGGTTGGTTGTATATAAAGAAAGAGAAGGTGGGATGGCGCCGTGGCTCACTTGATTAATCCTCCGCCTGTGGTGCCAGCATCCCATGTGGGCGCCGGGTTCTAGTCCTGGTTGCTCCTCTTCCCTGTGGCCCAGGAAGGCAGTGGAGGATGGTCCAGGTGATTGGGCCCCTGCACCTGCATGGGAGACCAGGAGGAAGCACCTGCTCCTGGCTTCGGATCCGCGTAGCTCCGGCCCTTGCGGCCATTTTGGGGGTGAGCTAATGGAAGGAAGACCTTTCTCTCTGTCTCTCTCTCTCTCACTGTCTAACTCTGCCTGTCAAATAAAAAAAAAAAAGAAGGTATTAATCAAAGGGTACAAGTTTTCATTTAGAATAATATCTAGTGAACTGCTGAACGGCATGCTGACTGCAGTTAGTAATAACGGATTCTGGAGCTGGTGATGGACAGTGGGTTAAACCATCACTTGTAGTGCTCTTCACATATTGGAGCACTGGTTCAAGTCACAACAACTTTTCTCCCAATCCAATCCACCTTCCTACTAATATGCCTCAGAAAGCAGAAGTAGATGTCTTAAGTGTCCTGCTGCCCACGTGGGAGGACCAGATGGAGTTTTGGGCTCCCAGTTTCCACCTGGATCAGAGCTTCCTGGCTGTTGCCATCATTTGGGAAGTTAGCCAGTAAATGGAAGATTTTTCTTATTAACTCTTTCTGTCTCTCTCTCTCCCTCTGCTAATATATCAGTCTGCCTTTGAAAATAAATAAATATTTAAAAAATAATGTATAGCATATTTTTGAATTGTTAAAAAGTAGATATTAAGTATTCTCACCACAAAGAAATAAGCATGTAAATGGTATGCTAATTAGCCTGATTTAATAATTCTGTAGTGTATATATGTATCATGACACGACATTTTATACCATAAATATATAAAACTATTATTTTGTTTGCCAATTAACAACAAATTTTAATAGGTAATGCAGCATGTAGTTGAAATTGAAAAATAATCCAGACCATCACAATCTCTCTCCCTCAGCAATTAATAATCTTTCTGTGGATACAAATTATTCAAAGCTGAAATTACATTCACGCTAAACACACTGATATTATATAAAAGGCAGAATTTATATTCTCTCAAGTTAAGGAGGCTCTCCAAAGAGTTGAGAAAACAGAAGTATAAATCAGAAGCATTACTGCTGACTGAAATTTTCAAGAGCCTGGAATCTGCCAATTCATTAAAAATATTAGGTATTATTCCTTTCTCAGTGTATAATAGGTAAACAGGCACAGTTTTATAAGAAGTATTACAGGAGTATTACAAGCATTTCATGGGATAATAATCTTTTTTTTTTTCTTTCTGCCTGGAAACTCGAATGTGTAGGGATTTTTTTAAACTTTTATTTAGTAAATATAAATTTCCAAAGTACAGTTTAGGGATTGCAATGGCTTCCCCCCCATAACTTCCCTCCCACTCGCACCCCTCCCATCTCCCGATCCCTCTCCCATTCCATTCACATCAAGATTCATTTTCAATTCTCTTATATACAGAAGATCAGTTTAGCATATATTAAGTAAAGATTTCAACAGTTTGCACCCACACAGAAACACAAAGTGTAAAATACTGTTTCAGTACTAGTTATAGCATTGCTTCACATTGGACAACACATTAAGGAAAGATCCCACATGAGGAGTAAGTACACAGTGACTCCTGTTGTTGACTTAACAATTTGACACTCTTGTTTATGGCGTCAGTAATCTCCCTAGGCTCTAGTCATGAGTTGCCAAGGCTATGGAAGCCTTTTGAGTTCACCGACTTCGATCTTATTCCAACAGGGCCATGGCCAAAGTGGAAGTTCTCTCCTCCCTTCAGAGAAAGGTACCTTCTTCTTTGATGGTCCCATTCTTTCCACTGGGATCTCACTCGCAGAGATCTTTCATTTAGGTCTTCTTCTTCTTTTTTATCTAAACTATTTTTATAGATGTATAATACATTCTTATGAAGCAAAAAAAAATTTAGTCTATAAGGAAAAGATGTTCCACAACAAGAACTCTTTATTTATCAATAGCAAGTGCCATGAATGTGCATATAAGATGTGTTGAATGATATGTCTTACTAAAATTCTCCAATCATATAAATTTGAATATCTCCTAAATATCAACACTCACAAATATTTTTAATGCATTACTCTGTTTGAATCTACAACTTATACTATGTAAGAAAATACAGTTTCAATACCAAGTACTTATACTTTGTAACATGTATATGGAACATTCTAGAATGAAATTTAAATAGTTTCCTAAAATTATTTCTGATATGTAATATATCTAAGCTTAAATTAATTCAAATTAATAATTAAAACAAATCTACCCCTGCAATAGCATATTTTCTAAAGCTGTGAAAATTCAAACCCCTTACAAAGTAATTAGGAAGTATTGTAGAATCGTGTGTTCCATTATCTTGGAATAACACCAAAGTCAATTGAGTCTCAAGCATATGTTTCCTCAAAAATATACTGTTTGTAGGCTTCGTTCATCAGAAGGGACCATTTAACTTTGCTCTGGTCTGATCTAGCATTTCTTTGTAGAGGACACTTTATCTCTTAGAACATGATCTACTTGTTAGAAGATTAGTGAGGGAGTATACGAGGTCTCAAAAGTCATCGGATATCATTAGAGGCTTCCACAAGTCATAATTAGTTTCATGTTTAAAGAAGAGAGCCACAGGGTCACCCATAACACATTCTGGGAAGGCAGCCAGGGCACTACCATGGGAGTCATGATGCCTAGTTGTAAATTGAGTAGGCTGGAATTGCAATGTATACTGATCAGGAGAGAGACAGCTATGGACATGGCAAGGGACACAGAATGTCGAATAACAGGAGCAGATGTCTTGGAAAGACTGCAACATTAACCTTAAACATAATGACTACAGCACGCATGCTCTCAAGAAGACAAGATCCTCTCCTAGAATCAGCTTCTAGTACATGACAAGAACTATTTAAGATTAAGGGTAAAGAGGGGGGCCTAGTTCCCTGCAGTTGGCATGAAATCAGCAAGATATTGAGGTGACCAAAAACATGATGAAACTCCTTTTTGTGAATAATTTATTTGAAGATTTTGGGGGCAAAGTTTTTTAAAAGTTCCTTATCACTAAAAGTTGTTATATTTCAGCTAAAATCTTTACTAGAAACAAATCACATTTTAAAAAAAGCAATCGTAATCCTTTACAGCATTCTAGCCAGATAATTTCAGATTTCTTCATTCATTCATTGGGACAGAGAGGGTAAATCCATTACTTGGGACACTAGCGAACCATAACTAAATGCCTGGTTCTAGTCCCAGCTAATCTGAATTTCTGATTCTGCTTCCTACTGCTTTGCATAGGAGGCAATGGATGATGGCCCAATAACATCAGTCCTTGGCAAAAACATGGGAGATTTGGTGGAATTTTTGGCTCCTAGCTTCAACCTGGCTCAGCTCTGACTGTTGCCGGCATTTAGGGAATAAATCTGTAGGTGGAAGATTTTTCTCTCTGTCTCTTCCTCTCACTTTGTCACATCACCTTTCAAATACATAAATAATTATTTTGAAAAAGCAGTCATGTAGTAGATCAACAGCTCTATTTTCAAGTATTTATAGTGCATTGCTCAATTGCCACTATTTGAAAAACAGGAAACTTGGAGTTTGCCCAATATTACTTCCCCTTAATTTTTGCATTTTTTAGATTGTTTTCCTTTCTTGGTATTTCCCAAGTACACTTTATGTTGATGTTCTGTGTTTGACTCTGCGGCTACTGCTCAACCCTCTTCTAATCTTTCGGTGAATAATTTGATGTGGTAGTGTCATGTCCTTCATTTTAAAAAGATGACCACATTGCAAAGCATCATTTGATGGGAAAAAGACTTATTCAGGGAATAATTATCATGAATATTTTGCATTGTCAATGTAAATGAAACTTTTAACTCAAAAGTTAGTATCCAAAATTCAAGGATGTTATCCATGTACTCCAAAGCGAGAGATGAATATCATTAAGCTAAACATGTGTTTCCTAACTTGGAACTTTCAAACTACCACAAAGCAATAGCACACTCTTCTTGAACATCTCTATCTCACACTAAACCATTTTAAAAAGAAACTTATTATTGATTTATTAATTCGAAAGGCAGAAAAAGAAACACAAGAAGAGACAAAGACTTCCCATCCACTGGTTTTTTGTCCAAATGCTCCCAGAAACTGGGGCTGGACGAGGCCAATGCCAGAAGCCTGGAACTCAACACCTCAATGAAAACCCAACCACTCAAATTATCACCCACTGCCTCCAGGACAAAAAGTATAATGAAAATGAAATTGGGAGCAAGGCCAGCACTCAAACTTAGGCTCTGAAATAGTATCTGGGGATTCCAAACTTCATCTTAACTGTTACACCAATGCCCACTTATTTTTCTCCTATTTTTTTTTAAATATAAAATAATACACACACACACACACAGAATCACAGATTGCATAGTGGTATTTGGATCAATGACGAATTGCATTTGTTATGGAAAACTCTAAGACTAAATGAAGCTGAAAAATATATTTCACCTAGTGATGTAGTCATTGTAACATTATAACACAACACATTGATCATATTTGTAGTGATGCTGGTGTGAACAAACCTATTGAACTGTCAATCACATAAAAGTATACACATGAATTTACAGTAATGCAGTACATAATACTTTATAATGATAATAAATGACCTCGTTATTCCTTTATATACTTACTATACTTCTATGATTTTTTAGTGTGTACTTCCACTTATTAAAGCAAGTTTGCTATGTTGTGCAGCCTCAGACATCACATGTTTACTGATTCTCTTGATTGCATCAAGAAATCACATTTAGTGATTGACTAATGCCATCTATGTTTCTCTAAGTACAAATTATGATGTTCACACAACAATGAAATAGCATAACAACTCATTTATTATAGTTTTCCCCAGAGTTAAATGGCAAAAGTTGAAAAAAATCCACATCAGCTCCTTTGAATTTACCACTGAATTCTCAATACACCAGTGTTGTTTTATTCCTACTCACTCACCCCTTGTCCATTATCCCACTTTTGAATTTCAGGTAACAAATCAAGATATCACATGTCATTTCTTCAGATTAAATTATATCCAGTATCCTCCTAAATGAATAATATGTATATCAATATAAGATGGCCAAATGTGTACAGACCTGTGTGAAAAGGAAAATATGAATTTTTTTTTAAAGTTAGAAGAGCTCTATTCTTTATCTGTTTGCATTTCTGTTTACTTTGTAATGTTCACAGTAGGATGCACCATGACGTTCTTATTGACATTTAGGATAATATTCAGTGAAGACAGCGTTTTTAACGTTATATAGCAAACTATATCCTATTTTGACTGAACACAGGATCTGTAATTCAAATATCGGAAAATAAACAGCATTTACATCCAAGTTTACATAAAGTAAATGTAGAAAATTCAAGACACACACTATTAAAAAGTCAACATTACTGTGAAATATACTATCCCCCCTCTGGAGAACTATAATACCATTGTGTTTATTCCACTTATGACAAATTGTTCACATGAATTTTCATTAGATCATACAAATTTGTTTTTACTCTCTGGAACATTAGTTTGAAATCAGAATAAAAAAATAACAAAGATCCTTATATGCAAATATATAACAATTATGAAGAAACAAAATGAATGATGTGTCTTGAAAAAATGCTAATAAAACATAATGAAGGCAAATCTTTTCAGAAATACAGTATTTAGACTCTCTTATGCCCCATACTCTCTTTCTTTATTATATAAAAATTAAGATTCTCAGAAGGTGAGAGTGACCCCCATTTTCTTCATGAAAGAATAGACCAAGTGCCTACTAGAATATTATATATACTAAGCATAAAAATACAAATTTATGAAATATTGAGCATGGTGTCAGGCATTTAGTGTAGTTTAAGACACTGTTTCAAACAAGTGCATCCCACGTTAGAGTGTCCAGGTTTGAGTACTGGCTCTGCTTCAGATGCCACCTTCCTGCCAAATGAACCCTGGGAAGTAGCAGGTGATGGATCAAATAGGTCAAACCTTTACACCTATGTGGATTGGATTAAGTTCTTGGCTCCTGACATCAGTCAAAACAAGCCCTAAGTGTCATGGGCATTTGGAGTGTGAACCAGTGGATAGAATAATTCTCTCTGACCATGTCTTTCTATCTACCTTCCAAATAAAAATTTAAAATATCTAAATATACATTAGAATCTTTAATGAAAAAAATGTGGAATGTTTATGCATGTACCTGTGACTGTTTTCATGGTCTAGTCTTCAGGCTTTCTAAATCTCTTTGCAGTTATTGGGACTGAAGTACTTCTAGGATACAGAAAGCATATGTACCACAACAGAGGATTGCAATGGAATCCAAGGAACACAGAGAAAACTAGGCTTAAAATCAGCATTTATCACGCTGGCCTAACAAATCAATTAGCAACAAATCTCGCATATTTTTTCTTCTCCCCTTATTCCCAGGGAGGTTAAATATTACTTTTCAGTAATGACATATTCTATGATGGAGTAAAGAATCGCTTGACTTTTTATATGACAACTCTGTCTTTTCTTTGTTGAGATTTGTTTATTTATTTGACAATCAGAGTTACAGAATGAGAGGGAGAGACAGAGAGAGGAAATTTCCATCTACTTGTTCACTCACCAGATGGCCACAACAGCTATGACTGGGCCAGGTTAAAGCCAGCAGCCTACATGGATGGCAGGAGCCCAAGTACTTGGGCCATCTTCTAATACTTTCCCTGGCCATTAGCAGAGAGCTGGATTGGAAGTGGAGTAGTAGGGACTCAGGATTTGGGACTCCAACTAGCACCCACATGGGATGCTGATGTTGAAGCAGCAGCTTTATCTGCTGTACCATAATGCAGGCCCCAACAACTTTGTCTTCTACTAAAATACTTGGTTGGCAGAAGGCTCTGTATTTTTTTTTGTTTCATCTTTGTTTTACTTTTATCAAATGTTTTGGAATACAAAATGCAAAAGGTAGAGAATAAAAGATATCTGAACAGTGTTCTATACTACAGGGACTGAATAATGACATTTAATTACAAGGTACTATGTTAAATTTGATCCCTCAGCTCCACAGAGAAAAAGAGAAGAAAACAATATGAGGCAGTAGAATAGCAAAACCATAAAGGAAAAAAAAAAATTATAATCTGAAAAATTTGAGAAATTTGAATATGGATTTTATTTTTGACAAGAGTTCTCTAACACCTTTATACATTGGAGAATGTATTTCCTCACTTAAGAGAAACATGCTATAGGATACAAGATTAAAATATAATATTATCCCCAATTTACATTGAATTTTGCAAAAATGACTTTTGTTTGCATTTATGACATAAACATGTGGAACAGACAAATGTGCAAATATTCTTCTTTTAAAATTTTTTCAAACATTTGATTCTCTGATTTTGTTTTAAGAGCAGAGAGAGGTGGGCGGTGCCGTGGCTCACTTGGTTAATCCTCTGCCTATGGCATCGGCATCCCATATGGGCTCCGGGTTCTAGTCCCGGTTGCTCCTCTTCCAGCCCAGTTCTCGGCTGTGGCCTGGGAAGGCAGTGGAGAATGGCCCAAGTGCTTGGGCCCTGCACCTGCATGGGAGACCAGGAGGAAGCACCTGGCTCCTGGCTTTGGATCAGCATAGCTCTGGCCTTAGTGGCCACTTGGGGAGTGAACCAACGGAAGGAAGACCTTTCTCTCTGCCTCTCTCTCTCACTATCTAACTCTGCCTGTCAAATTAAAAAAAAAAAAGTAGAGCGAGAGAGAGAGAAAGAGAGAGAGAGAGAGAATGCAAGCGAACACCCAGTCACTGGTTCAGTCCCCAAAATTAGCAATATTCTGGCTGGGTTAGTCTGAAGCTAGGAGCACAGAACTCAGTTCAGATCTCATTCATGGGGGTCAGTGACTCAACTATTTGGTCCGCCACCTGCTGCCTTCTAGGCTGCATTTCAGTAAGAAGCTAGAATCAGAAACAGAGCCAGAACCTGAACCCAGGAATCCCTATATGGAATGTAGAGATCCCAACTGGAATCTTAACTGCTATGTCAAATGTGACTTTTTTCTGGCAGTTTAAAAAGAAATTCCAAATCCTTTAAAAATTAGGAAAAGTTATACAAAGTTTATTAGGTAAATTTCAACCATTAGTAGAATTAATGGTTAAATATAAGAAAAATAAGACTTATTGCCATAAATTCACCCATATTATACATACATGAATAAGATTGAAGATATATTCCCTCAGAAGAAATACACATTTTTGAGGGTATAATCTCACTCTAATTGAGTCATTGAGTCAGAAAAATCACAGATTAATTATTATAGACAGGAGTGGTGAGTTTAAGACGTGAAGACTAGCAAAAGTAACCAAATACTTATGGAAACTCAATATTTATAGAGTGAAAGACAATGATAGCAGTTTTAATTAAGAACCATAAGGGGCTATGCAGAAATAATTGACTGAGGAATGAATGAAATGATCCTATGCAATGATTTTAATTCATGCACATATGAAATACTCATTCTCATAAAGAATTTTGTGACAGGGTATCAATTTTGAAGGACGTACTTAGCAGAATAAAGAAATTTAAATGTAAGAATAAGAACTTATCAAGCTGTTCCACTGAAGTTTGTATCAAATTTCCACATCTTTTTCTCCCATATTATTTTCCAGTTTGTCTCTGCCCTCAACTATTTAAGTGTCATAAAATATTTCCCAGGGAGCCTCTGTGTTTTGACACATGGTAATTACTTCATTTCTCTTTGAATGTGTGTTTATGCTCTTTAGAAGGATAGTTAAAGGGATTATCTAGGGAAATTGAAGGGAATGTTCTTAGTGCTTTAGCACAATTCATAAACACGAAGTGCTAACAAACTGCAATCCTGCTAGGTTATTATAGCGTTTAATTTTATAAAAGTTGTGAAAAAAGTGATAGCACCATTAGAAAAATGGTTAGAAGTCAAACATATTCTCAGAAAATTCATTAACTAAAGGTTAAATATCAAGATTGGATTACTATGTCTATTCGTTCTATACACTTCTGTCAGTAGTAGGAATTCGAGTCTTTAACAGTATATAAAAGAGTGCTTCTGTTTAATATTGTACAGCACTTTCCTTGATTAAACACTTCCCCACACAAGTGATGAAGAACATAGGGAATCTCTATTACTTAGATGTCTTTCATTTGTCCTGTTCTAGAGGTTTATTCCTGCTAAGAAGATTAGCTTTGCATGATTTGGTTCACTTCCATAGTGGGAGCCATAAATCCATCAAAATATATAAAAGAGAATGTTGGCCACCTAATTAAAGCTTGAATTTATGAGGGAGACACTCTCCTCAGGGAAATTCCTCATGGAGTAAGAGTAAGAAATACTTATTTCTGTTATTAGGTTGTGACTTTTAGTTTGAATGCATAAAATGAAAATACTTGAAACATATATGTAATTACTATAAACAAATTAAAAGCAAAATATTGTGGCCAGTGCTGTGGCGGTGAGGGTTAAAGCCCTGGCCTGAAGCACCATCATCCCATATGAGTTCCAGTTCTTGTCCTAGCTGCTCCTCTTCCAATCTAGCTCTCTGCTATGGCCTGGGATAGCAGTGGAATATGGACCAAGTCCTTGGACCCCTGCACCCACACGGGAGACTGGAAGAAGCTCCTGGCTCCTGGCTTCGGATCGACGCAGCTCTGGCCATTACAGCCATCTGGGGAGTGAACCAGCAAATGGAAGACCTCTTTCTCTGTCTCTACCTCTCTCTGTACCTCTATATTTCAAATAAATAAAATAAATTTAAAAAAACCCAAAATATTGACATTTAAACACAAAAAATTTTAAGAATCATTGAGTATAAAACAATTGGTGCAGACCTCAAGATGGGTGAATAGAGGGCGTTACACTCAGCTTTGTCATACAGAAGAACCACAACAAAGGAAAGACTGGATTTCCAAGACACTGACTGAGGGAAAATTTCAGTGAAGAAGTGATGGGGACTTTCTACAATGCAGACTTGGAAAGAGTGCAGAAAGGGGAACAAAACACACGGCAGCTCCTACCTTGTCCCCTCAACCAGAGTGACTTCAAATTTCAAGGGAAAGATAAGCAGAAAACTCCAAAACTGACACCATTGCTAAAGACAGGCAACCATTACTACAGGAGAATTCCACAGCCACCAATGGCCTTGAAAGCTGAGAGGAGTCCAGCCACCAATGACCTTGAAAGCTGACAGGAGTCTGAGTGACTATTTTGTTTCAAGAAAGATATCAATATTGCCTTTCTTCTGACCCTAACTACAATGGCACAATTACTGTTAAACTCTAATATATGTTAAGGGACAATAATCAGCCTTTTGCAATTAGAAGCCACCAGAATTGGAACCAGAGCACTTCGCAGGGCAAAGATCTGGCTCCTCAGCAACTTGTACCTGTGATATTCCTGGGCACAAGCCCTGGATTCAAGCTTGCATGCCCTATGCAATCAAGGAAGCTTCCCCTTGCTTCTAGAGGCTTGGTGCCACCAGAAGACAATATACAAGCTAGGAGGACTAGAGTGAAGAATTTCCGTTTTGTATCTCTTAGCACAGGGTGCTGAGTAGCAAGAGGACAAGCCTGGCACCACCTTTGCATGCCATTTGGAAACTGGAGGTTGTATGTCTGTGTTCTGCAGCTCTGCACTGGAGAAACCTGAGCTGACAAGTGACACCTGGAGGCCTGGATCTACATTCTTCTGCACCAGGCTTATGGCTACAAGCCCATAATCTTTTGCATAGCCTGCATTCACCCTGTAAGACTTGAGTAAGGAACACACTGCACTATATCCAGTAGCCTTGGTGCTGTAACTGATGGTTTTGTAAATCCCAGAGACACCTGCATTTCCTCATAGTACCTTTGGGTAGCCCTATCTGGAGTTCTTTACTCCAAGTCGGCACTGTTCATGCACAACCCTCAGTATAATGTGTGATCACCGTGTGGGACCTGGGTAGGGTAACCTGTGAGTTCTCCAACCCTGGGTCTAGGACTATGGGAACTATACTCCACAGAGTTACCCGAGTTTACACTGAGACACCTGAGTAAGGACTCCACTGCATGGAGAAATTCTGGGTCAGTGATTGTTCTATAAGTCCCAGGGACACATATGCTTACCCATGAGGTTGGGAAAAGTTCAGTCTGCACCCTACTGATCCAAACTTGTACCAGCTGATACAGAACTCCCAGAATAACCTAAATGGTGGAAACCATTAAGGATGGATAAGGTATCCTCTGAGGCCTGTAGCTCTGGGAATAAGACTGTTGGCACTTCATTGCACAGTCACTTGATTCCAATATGTGGGACTGGGGGAAGATCTTATCAGTACCATATGGCTCAAAAATCATGCATGCTAGAATACACTTCCCAAAGTGAACTTCACATGTAACAGGGAATCGGGCTAAGTTTTCTGCTGCATCCTGCAGCCCTAGGACTGTGGCTGTTGGCTCTATAAGTTTTGTAAGCAACTGAGTTGCCATGTGGGACCTGGAGAGGATTTATCTCCATTCCACTATGGGGGGGGCTCATGGCTGCAAGTGCCCAATCCTCAGCATAGCCTGCACTTTGCTATGGGACTTGGAAAAAGTACCCTTTCTTCTCTGAAGCTCCAAGATTTTGACTGTTACTACTATATTCCTCAGAGTAACCTGAATCTAACTTGAGGAACACCTGCTGAGGTACAATCCCCATATCTAGTATTTACCCCTGGTGAACAGGATGCTCTTCAAATATTCCAGTTCTTATAAAGGCATGCTGGATTCTATAAGCCCCAGCATCACCCATACCCATCCAGAAGGACCTAGGAAAGGTCTCATACACTTTACAAAGGTGTAGAATCATAGCTGAAGGTATCACACACACAGCATAACTAAGGTCTGCCTGGTAGGACAAAAGATCTGCCCCCCCAACCTACTGTGTCCCACAGCAACAGTAATATGGTTAGTGCCATCCATATGTCTAGGGTAATTAATTTTAACAATGCTGAAGACACACAGGTTTAAAAGCCCTAGCCCACTTCAAACACAACCTCAATGAACTGTTATAGAATAGATAACTGAGACACTCATAGGCATTGCTGACATTGATTATAAATGAAGAAATCTTTCAGAGATTACAATTCTGGGCTCATTTAGAAACAAACTCAAAGCAACTACCCAACTGACTGATATACAATTTTTAAACACAAAAGTCATTTCTAGTGAAAATTATACCACATGTATGAACACAAACACAGGTACACAGATATATGAAAATCAAGGAAGTATGGCACCTATAAAAGAACATAACAGTTCTACAGAATAGAGCATGACTTGAAGGAAATTTATTAAATGTCTGAATAAAAATTAAAAATAATTATCCTAAGGTAACTAAATAGTATAAAGAAAATAAAAATAGACAATTCAAAGACACGAAGAAAAGAGTGTATGACATGAATAAGAAATTAAACAAATAGAAATAATAAAATAGAATCAATCAGAAACATGGATCTGAAAAATTTGATTAGAGAAATAAAACGTACAATTGAAAGATTCAACAATAGAATAGACCAAACAGAAGAAATAATTTCTGAACTCGAAAGCAAGATTTTTAAAATAACTTAGATGAAAATAAATATGAGAGAATGAAAAATAATAAACAAATTCTAAGAGATACAAATAAGTGAACAAATACTCACATCCTAGGGATAACTGAATATTAGAAAAAAGAAAGGCATTGAGAACCTAGTTAATAAAACAATAGTTGAAAATTTTGCAAGTCTTGAGAGATCTCTAGACACACAGATACAAGAAGATCAAAGGAACCCCAAATAGACACAATGAAACATATATGAAACAAAAGACCAAAACTAGCAACAAATTTCAAGACAGGAAATTTAGTTTATGCAATATAAAACAACTCTGAATATCTTATATATTCATTCAATATTGCTTTCTAAAAATTAAGTACTAATTGAATCATTGTTATTATTCACTCTTGGAAGTGTTCTCTTATAGAAAACTTCAGAATATTCTTCCATATAGGGACCACATATAAAAATACAAGTGATGTTTTTCAATCTTATTCCAACCTATTGTAGGATAATATCAACTGAAACAAAACCTTCAACATTATTCAATCATTTTTGAATTCTTATAGGGTAAAATTTTTGTCTGAACTGAAATATTAATGCAATTTTGAAAACCAAGAGTATATAAGTAGTTATATACTCATGTCAGGGTTTGGTCTGATAGCTGTCGCTGTGCAAGGCGGATGTTGCTAGTTTTGGTTAGGGCAATGCTTTCCAGCGGTCGGGACTTTCCAAAGAAGTTGAGCCTGTCTCGTAAACAACAAGATGGCGCCAAGGACTGTGCAGTGAGCCCGCCTGCTGCGTTCCACTTCATCTGATTGGCCCGAGGACGCGTGCACACCGCGTGAACAAGCAGCGGATTGGAGTATTCCGTGCATGGACTAGAGCCCGCTTGAGATTGGTTGAATTTCGTATATAAGCTGTGTGCCCAGGAAGGAGGGGGCTTTTTTCTCTCTTCTCTCTTCCTCCTTTCATGCTTTCTCTGTCGCTGTTATTTTCTCAATAAAAGTCTAAAGAAGACCGATCAGGTGCGAGTATCATCGTTCCTTTGCGGGCAAGGGAACGGCAAGTTATCATTTATATTTGATTCTATAGATCATACAGAATTTTTAGCTTTTAATTCTTGGTATTGGATTTCAAAACCATGTCCTTGAGTGAAAGAGATTTGTATTTATCTACAACCACTGTCACAAGTAATTTAATGGTCAGTGTACTTTTCCTTACTGTTACCCAAGTAACCAAAAAAGGTCACACTTTGATTGAACAAAGTAAAGGAAAGAAAATTAATAGTTCAGGTTACAAGGAGAAAAATATAGCACTCCACAATTCTTGCCATGTAAAACTATGATTTTATATGTAGTCTTTAAATTTATAAGCATACTGTTAGTCAAGACTAACCTGGATTCCATAATGCTACTCTGATTTCTTGAATTATCCTTGTTTTATTTGTTGTTCACAGACACAATTATAAGAATATAATATCACCATCTTCACTCCCTCCCTCTCCCTTTCCTCACATTCTCCCTCCATTTCTTGTATTTTCTCTTCCCTTCCCTTCCCTTCCTTTCTCTTTTCTGCTATCCTCTCCCCACCCCTCCCCTCCCCTCCCTCCATCTTTCTTTCTTTCTTTCTTTCTTTCTTTCTTTCTTTCTTTCTTTCTTTCTTTCTTTCTTCCTTCCTTCCTTCCTTCCTTCCTTCCTTCCTTCCTTCCTTCCTTTCTTTCTTTCTTTCTTTCTTTCTTTCTTTCTTTCTTTCTTTCTTTCTTTGTCTCTAGGTCAGTCTGTTCCTTTTATTTTAGTTGTTAAGATAACGTATTTCTTTAAAGATTTTATTTATTTATTTGAGAGGTAGCATTATAGACAGTGAGAGGGAGAGACAGAAAAAAAGGTCTTCCTTCCATTGGTTCACTCCCCAAATGGCAACAGTGGACGGAACTGCACAGATCTGAAGCCAGGAGCCAAGAGCTTCTTCCTGGTCTCCCATGACAGTGCAAGAGCCCAAGCACTTGGCCCATCTTCTACTGCTTTCCCAGGCCATAGCAGAAAGCTGGATTGGAAGAGGAGCAGCTGGGACTACAACTGGTGCCCATATTGGATGCTGGCACCACAGGTGGAGGATTAAACCTACTGTGCCACAGTGCAGGCCCAGAGATAACATATTTTTAATTTACATTGCAGCCACTGTCTAAATGCTCTACTATATAAAGGGTTCAAAAAGTAAAAAGACCATAGTTCAGTGGGAAAACAGGCAAGGACCATAAACAAAAATCAAATGGAAAGATGACCATTTCACCCACACACAGTAAAGTTTGAAATAAACACAGATCTTTGAAATTACAGTAGTATATCATTCTTAGCAACTTTTTTGAAAATGACTTAAAGCAAACTTTAAAAAATTATATTTGCAGCAATACTGATATGCTCAGGCATTTCTTTTTTATTTTATTTTTATTTTTTAAATTTTAGCTCTCATATACAAGGTAGAATATATAGTATTTGCCTTTCTGTGTCTCATTTATTTCACAAAAAATGATGTCTTCCAGTCCTACAGTTCCATCCATTTTGATGCAAAAGGTTGAATTTAATTATTTTAGCTGAATAATAATCCATTTATAGCTGAATAATAATACATTATATATATTATATATACCACAATTTTTATCATTTATCTGATGATGGATATCTTGGTTGAGTCCATATTTTAGCTATTGTGAACAATTCTGCTATAAGCATATTGGTGTAGGTATATCTTTGGTTCAGTGCGTTCATGTATTTTAGGTATACACCCAATAGTTCGAGGGCTGGGTCATGTGGCAGGTTTAGTTAGAGTGTTTTTAAGGAAATCTCTATACTATTTTCCAAGGTGACTGCACTAATTTGCACTCCGACTAACAATGTGTAAATCTTTCCCTTTCTCCACATCTTCGTCAACATTTATTAATCTCTGCCTTTTAGATTTTAGCCATTCTGACAGGGGAGACATCATATGTCACTGTAGTTTCGAATTGCATTTCCCTGATGGCTAGTTATATTGAACATTTTTCATATATTTATTGGCCGTTTGCATTTGTTCTTTTGAGAACTGTCTCTTGAGCTCCTTTGCCTATTTGTTAAGTGGATTGACTGATTTGTTGTTGTTGAGTTTTTTTGAGTTGCTGACATGTTCTGGGTATAATCCATTGTTGGATAGATTGCTCACAATTTTTTTATCAGTCTGTTTGATGTCTCTTCACTCTATTGATCATCTCCTTGGTGGTGAAAAAGCTTCTGTATTTGCTATAATCCCATTTGTTTAATTTTGCTTTTGTTGCCTCTGTTTTGAGGGTCCTATCCATGAAGTTGTCATATACACCAACATCTTGAAGGTTCCCTTATAATTTTTTCCACAAATTTCAATGTCTCACACCTTAAATTTAGGTCTTTGTTGCATCTTGAGTTGATTCTGGTATATGGTGAGACCGATGGATATAATTTCCTTCTTCTATATATATATATACAATGAATTTTGCCAGCATCATTTATTGAAGACATTAAAAAAAAGATTTAGTTATGTGAAAGGCAGTGTTACCAAGAGAAAGAAGGAGAGACAAGGAGAGATCTCCCATTCTTCTGGTTCACTCCCCAAATTCAACAAAATATTGGCCTCTTTTTAAAGCTATTTCTAGCACTGGTGCTAGAAAAAGGAAAGCATAGAAAGAAAAAATAGAAGGAGGGTGACGTAGTGGCATAGTGGGTAAGAGCTTCTACCTGTGACAATGACATTCCATTTGTGTGTCGGTTTGAGTTCTGGCTGTTCCACTTCTGATCCGTCTACCCTGCTAATGCACCTGGAAAGTAAGGGATGATGGCCCAAATTCTTGGGCCCCTGTAGCAATCCCAAATCGGGGTGGGGGAGGATGGGAGAAGCTCCTGGTTCCTAACTTCCTTATGATCCAGCTCTGGCAATCTGGGAAGTCAACCAATAGGTGGGTGATCTCTCTCTCTCTCTGTCTCTCTCTCTCCCATACACACACCCCGCAGTGCCACAGTGATGGCCCCAGCAATATTTTCTTGATATTTCATTAATACACAAGTGGCAAATATGCATTTTACATTTTCCTAGTAAATGCTATGTGTTTAAAGCTTTCAAAATTTTTATAATATAGTATATTAGTTTTACTATTATCATTTTTGAGTCATGAAACTGACAAAATACACTATTTCTGAAATTATTACCTAAAACTTCATCTTGCATGTGTATTTAATTATTTCAAGGGGCTGGTGCTGTGGCACAGTGGGTAAAGCCACCTTCTGCAGTGCTGGCATCCCATGTGGGTGATAGTTGGTGTCCCAGCTGCTCCATTTCCAATCCAGCTTTCTTCTATGACCTGGGAAAGCAGTAGAAGTTTTCCCAAGTTCTTAGGCCCCTGCACCCACGTGGGAGACCCAGAAGAAGCTCCTGGCTCCTGGCTTCGGATGGGCCCAGCTCTGGCTGTTGAGGCCAATTGGGGAGTGAACCAGCGGATGGAAGATCTCTCTCTCTCTCTCTCTCTGCCTCTGCCTTTCATAAACTCTGCCTTTCAAATAAATAAATCTGTTAAAAAAATTCAAAAGACAAAAGTTCCGAGTAAAAATTATCAGAAGCCTGTTTTGAAAAATCCAAATGTAGTCAAAATATAACTTTTTATCATAAATATTATTCTTATTCATTTGGACATACGCATTTGGGAAACAAATCTTTATGATGTATATTCCTTTTTATTCACATTCATTTTATTCTTCTCTTCATTATCATCCTTTTCACAACTGTAATTACAACACTAAGGAGTTTAAAAGGACCTCTTATGATCCCCTTAACAAAAAATCAAAGAAAGTTCCATGTAATGTTTCTGAGTTGTTTGCTTCTTTATGAGCGAATGAAAATGTATTAGTTTATTCTATTCCATTAATGTTAGAGTACTTATCTTCTATAGTTCTACTATACCAAGTGTCCTAAGTTTTAAAAATCCCTAAATTTGTCAGTTTGCTAGTAGTACTAGAAAATTAGTTTGTGAGGATGATACAGCATTTCATTAATGTCACATGTGGAAGAAAATGCTTCCATGATACCCAGAGATTTCTCTTTCTTAGACCAAATACTACTAATGTTTTTCCTAATAGAACTTTTTAGATCTTTATGTTCATCTAGGTACACATTCCAAAGGCCTCCTGGAAATTGTGATAAAAATTCACTAGAACTGTGGGAGCTTAAAAACAAAAGATTTTTAAGACAGACACTAGCATATAGAAAAAAATGCCCAAATGATTGGGCACACTCACACCTATTCAGTCTTTATAATAAGCCAGAAATTCTAATTAGGATGAAATTAAAGTTTCAAAAAAGTTTGACATGAGGCAACAGCTCTGCTGGATGAATCAGAAGAAGACATTTCTTATAGGTCTCAAAAATGAAGCCACTTTAAAAAATTCTGTAGGGACCTGTGCTGCGGTGTAGTAGGCTAAGCTATGCCTGCAGAGCCAGCATCTCATATGAGTGCCAGTTCTAGACCCAGCTGTGACTTTTTGGATCCAGCTCTCTGCATATGGCCTGGGAAAGCAGTAGAAGATGGCCCAAGTGCTTGAGCTCCTTGCACCAATGTGGGAAACCTGGGAGGAGCTCCTGGATCCTGGCTTTGGATCAGATGAGCTCCGGCCATTGTGGCCATTTGGGGAGTGAACCAGTGGATGGAAGACCTCTCTCTCTGTCTCTACGTTTTCCTGTCTGTAACTCTACTCCTCAAATAAATAAATAAAATCTTAAAAAATAAAAAAGTGTAAAAATGAATTCAAAATACTTTTATATTGGTTCAAATGCTGAAATCTGTTCATATTTGTTTCATAACTCATATTTTTCATGAACATTTTGAAGGCCCTGCATATGCATGAATTTCAAACATTTTGCAACAAAAAAAAACATATTTTAATTCTATTTTTGCACAAAAGCTTTGAAGTATCCTTATCTTTTAGTTTAATAAAATTTATTATTCTATTTGGGGCTGATGCTAACAACATCATGGTTCCAGAATGAGTGCTCCAGTTAGTGTGGCTTGCTCAGTACTGCTCCAGTCTTCCCCTGTACCTGACTGTGTGTGCCTCATTCTGTGTGGGCTGCACAGTCCTGCTTCCCAACAGTCCCTCAGCTGTCCCAGCTGAATGTGTCCTCTCCTACCTAGACTTAAATTTTCACTTGATACTGCCATTATCTTATGCTACTATAGATTCTGATCTTCATTGACCAAACATCTAGACAAAAATATTAATAGATGTGGAAAGATATAGAATAACTCTCTGTAAAAATAGCTGTGTTAACAGCTAGTGAGAAATGTTGTGAAGTAAGCAAATCGATGACTAAATGCCAAGAATATAGAAACATTAACATATAGATATTGTTCAACATCAATATTTCTCCCAGAACTAGAAACACTTCCCCTTGACATCGTATTCTCCTTTAAAATTTCTTCTTGTTCTTCATATGTGAGGAACTGGGTAGGAACAAACATTCTAGCATTATTGGAACCTTAGAACTTACTTGCCCCTTTATTAGCAAGGTAATCACCCTGTCTCACCTGAGTGGTGCTAACATCTTGCCACTAACACCTTAATCCGAATTCATGATTCTTGAGTTTCAATGATTACATAAGCAGGTTAGATTAAAAAGTTATACAAAAGTTAAAAGATATCTTTCATTAGAGAATATTCTTTCCCAAAGAAGGAGCTACTATTCACGCCCTACTGAGTTCTGAGCAGAGACTATGAGTAAAAATTAATAAACTGCACAAAGAGGCTGCAATAGATAACTTGCCCTGTGGAACGTGGTGTGAGATCTAAGGGCAATTACTGTTAAATTCTCCTTTTTGATAATGTGTTTTATCTTCTCCCTTATCTTGTTCAAATGATAAAATTGATTACTAAGATTTTAATCAAAAGATAAAGCATCTTATATTATTGAGAATAAGCATACATTTCAGGAATTTGATTCATTATAAAGCCATTTTATAGAACACTTTTATTCATTCATATGTTCATTGGCTTATTCAGTAATTACTCCAGGAACATGTAGTATCTACTAAGGGATTAAAAAATAAAAATATGGGCTGACACTGTGGCTTAGAGGGTAAAGCTGCAGACTGCAGTGCCGAAATCCCATATGGGCGCCAGTTCATGTCCCGGCTGCTCCACTTCGGAACCAGCTCTCTGCTATGGCTGGGAAAGCAATAGGAGATGGCCCAAGTCCTGGGGCCCCTGCACCCATCTGGGAGACCCGTAAGAAGCTCCTGGATACTTGCTTCGGATTGGCACAGCTCCAGCTGTTGTGGTCATCTGGGGAGTGAACCAGTGAATGGAAGAGCCCCCTCTCTCTCTCATTCTCTCTCTATCTCACTCTCTCTCTCTCTGTGCTTCTGCCTCTCTGTAACTCTTTCAACTGTCTTTCAAATAAAAAAAATCTTAAAAAATAATAGCCAGTCTGTAAGGTAGGTATGGATAAGAAAAATAAAAATTTGTAAATAACTATATCATTTTAAAAAGATAGATAGAGGCAGGCATTTTGTACAGCTGTTAAGATACCACATGAGATGTCTGTATATCATATATTGAATAGGTTTGTGTCCTGATTCCAGCTTCCTGCTAATCTGTATGTATCCTGAGAGGCAGCAAGTGGTGATTTTTAAGTAGGTGTGTCCCTGCCATTTGTGATATAGCCAGAGGACGAATGTAGCATGAGTCCACCCTGGAGTCCTAGGGATTAGTGGGTACCCGCAGAAACAGTGGAAGTAAAATGAGGCAGGATTCTCTCACCCCATCCTTCTCACAACAGCGCCCAGGCACCCAGCTGAGAGAGGGTGGGTACCATTATGGGTTTGCATAATGCCGTGCATGCCCGCAGCAACTGGCTGAGACAGGATGCCATCTCTTCATCAGTATTGAGGGCAGTGGCCAGTGACTCTTGTACGTGCACATGATCAGCCAGTGACTCTCATATATGCATATGATCCATAGATTCCAGCTGACAGAAAAATCCACAGCCCTCAGTGACATTGAGCCTGGCTGGGAGGAAAGACAGGTGGCTGGGCATCCACGTATGACTATGCAGCACCCTCAGCCTCTGAACATACCATAGGCTCTGCAGCTCAAGGCACTTAGTTGGAGCACCTAGAGACAGACAGCCTGGGGGACACCTGCCTTTCTGTGGACCAGACAGGCTGGCGGAGCAGAACAGAACCTCTGCACCCAGCAGCTGTGGGAGTTTTGTATGCTGAGACTTTGGGGACTTGGTGGCTACAGAGAAGGTATATTGCTGTGTCGCAGGGAAATTATTCTGGGGCTACAGATGCACAGAGTTCCTTGATTGCTTGGGGTGGGTTACAGGGTATCTGTGCTCAGAGTGAGAACAGATCATTTGCCTAATGCATACAGTGGCATGGATCAGCGTTGCACACACTGTAGTCTAAAACCTGGGCATTGATCACTTTGGAGGAGAGGAGGTGAGAACACAATCACACAGAGGTGATCATCCCCTTCCTATTAACAAGAGGAGATCTACCACACCCAACCAGGGTGTTATCCTGGATATGCATCCTACCCTGGAGCACTGACCAGAGCTCCCTGGCCATACCCAGGGCATACCTCTGGGGATTCACTGAAAGTGCAGATATTCCACTAAGCCACAGAGTCATAGTTCAAAGACAAAAACCAGTAGAGGAAAAAACCAACAAGTACCTCCAAAAATGCCTAAAAATAAATGCAGAAATTCAAGAAACAAGAATAAAGAAGACCGTATGAGCCTTCTCCTCAAAGGAACATGTGGACATTTCAATATTAGAATGTGAAGATGAAGAGATTAATGAATACTAGGAAACAGAATTCAAAAGATTAATCAAAGGATTACTCAAAAGTGGTCAGAAGCAAATCCACAAACTAAAGAAATCCATACATGACATGAATGAAAATTTTTCTGATGATATTGAAATTTTAAAGAGAAGTTAAAATGAAATATTAAAAATGAAGAATGTGGTAGATCAAATAAAAAATGTGGTGGAAAGCCTGAACAACAGACTTGGTGAGGGAGAAGAAAAAAATCTAAGCTAGAAAACAAATCTTAAGAAATTTTCAGTTAGAACAAAAAAAGAAAAGAAGAAGAAATTAGAAAAATTAAAAACAGGTTTTTGTAAATTTGTGGAATGATATTAAACAACACAATATAAGGGTTTCACGCATTCCTGAAGGTATTGAAGAAGAGAATAAACTAGAAGGCATATTTATCGAAATGACTACTGAATACATCCCCTATTTGATGGAAGTAAGGGATGTTCAAGCACATAGAACTCATGATAGATATGACCAGAAAATATCTTCACCCATGACTCACTGTAGTCAAACTTTCCACAGTAAAACACACAGAAAAAGATTCTAAAATGTGTATGAGAGAAAAGCCAGTTTACTTTCAGTGGATCTCCAATTAGATTCACAGGTGACTTCTCATCAGGAATCCTACAGGCTAGAAGAGAATGGTGACATATAGTCCAAGTCTTAAGGGAAAATAAAACTGTCAACCCAGAGTACTGTACCTAACAAAGCTCTCAATTATGAATGAATATGAAATGCTTTCCATAACAAACAGAAATTGAAAGAATTTGTCATCACTAATCCAGCCTTACCAATGATGCTTAAGAATGTGCTACACAGAGAAACACAGAAAAACAGCCATTATTATGAAATAATGTGAAGGCAGAAAATCTCCCAGTAAAAAATAGGAAAAATATGATAAAATGGCAGGACCAAGTCATTACTTATCAAGTCACCTTGAACGTATGTAGCCTCAACTCTCCAGTTAAAAAGCAAGTCCAGTCTATTTGCTGCCTACAAGAAACACACAACACCAACAAGGATATCAGCAGAATGAAAGTGAAAAGATGGAAAAAGTTATGCTATGCTAACAGAAACTAAAAAAGGCTGATGCAGTCATCCTAATCAGACAAAACAGATTTTCACACAAAAACTGTTAAAAGAGACAACTAAGAGTATTTTATAATGATTAAGGCATCAATTCAACAAGAGGATGTGATTAAAAAATACATGCATCCATTTACGGGGTACCTGGCTATTTAATGGAAATGTAAATGGATCTAAATGGAGACATGGACACCAATGCAATAGATTGAGGAGACTTCAAGAACCCAAATCCAACAATGGACATGTCAGCCAGACAGAAAATCAGCAAGGAAACAACAGTTAATTGACACTATAGACCAAATGGACCTAGTGGATATCTACAGAACGGTATATCCTACAGCTACAGAATATACATTCTTCTCACCAGTGTATAGGAATTTATCTAGGATAGTCCACCACGGCCGGCACTGCACCAATCCAAAGCCAGGAGCCAGGTGCTTCTTTTGGTCTCCCATGGGGTGCAGGGCCCAAGCACTTGGGCCATCCTCCACCGTACTCCTGGGCCACAGCAGAGAGCTGGCCTGGAAGAGGGGCAACCGAGACAGAATCCGGCGCCCCGACCGGGACTAGAACCTGGTGTGCTGGCGCCGCAGGCGGAGGATTAGCCTATTGAGCCGCGGTGCCGGCCGTAATAGATCTCTTGATATTCCTTCTTCTACTGATTCTGCTTACCTAGTTAAACTGTGGATGAAGTCGTATTCATTCAAATGATTTAGTAAAAAATAATCAACTTATCAATATACTTTTAAATTTTTCAGGTTTCAAAAAACTTAGGAAATCCAATAGAAATATGAAATTAAACAGTAAATTGAATTAAGGTAGGAGGAGTTTGTTGAATCAAGAATGCAGAAGGCCCATTTTAGGTAATGACAAACATGTGAGAAAAACCAAGCACCCATGATAGGTAAGAAGTTTGTTAGGATCCTAGTGCTGTTTTCATATTGTATATGAAGCAGAGAATTAAAACTGGAAAGTAATTGAGACCAGATTGTGATGAACATTCTATGTCACGCAAATGCTTTCAAAATGCAATATAGTCACAATAGTAAATTAGAGAATTTAGATAACTAATATTGTGGCATAGTAAGGGTTTGTTTGCAAAACAAACAGCTCCACTAGAGGGAGTTAATAGTGTCTGAGTTTAGGTGAAAGAAATTTAATATTCTTTGCTAACAGGATAGTTCAAAATTGTGTTTAGGGAAAACTTAAAAAATAAAGTACATATTTGAGATGACATCTACAGAATTTAAAACTCATTAAACAAGCAAATGCACAAAAATGAATCAGTGATGCTTCCTGCGTCTTCCTTTAAAAAGTAGCTGATAGGCTCATGAGTTCAACAGAAAAGTAGATTCTAGTTTGTTACATGAGCATAATAATTTAAGAACGTGCAATGTTTTATGTATCTCTTTAGATAGTAGAGTGCCTTGATATTTCAGTACTATCAGAATTGTATAAATGTATATGGAAGCCTGAGAATAGATTAGATAACAAAAAAACATGGTATTTCTCAGCAAAGAGAGAGAGAGAGAGAGAGAGAGAGATTTACAAAATATTTTCAAAAAATACAATCAGTTACTGGATCCTGGATTTGGATTGGCCCAGATCCAGCAGTTGAGGCTATTTGTTGTCTCTCCCTCTGTCTGTAACTCTACCTCTCAAATAAATAAATAAAATATTTTAAAAACTCAATCGCCTCATAACTTTAAGCACACTCTTTCATCATCTACTTAATATACAAGGAATGGAAGGAGAAAGAAACTAAGTATCAGAAATAATTCTCATTCTAAACATACTCTCAATTATAAAAACAATTAGACGTAGTTTAAGCCATAAATATACTTACGTACAATATATTCACACCGGTAATCAAGAAATGATTATTTTTCTATTTAGTATATTCATAAATTAAACATTGGTGCATATTTTAAATAAAAAATTACTTGAAAAGATATGAAATAGTTTTCTGCTGTTACTTTGGTAATTAAATATGCAAAACTTGTTTCTCTTGGTCTCCAGGATTCTTTATTCTCTGCCATTTTGTGACATTTTGAAAACAGTATACCAAATAGAAAAGGCATGATCTGCCCTTTCAAAAACAATGGCGCAAAATGCTTATATTTTCAAGGCTGAACAAATGACTTGAAAGGGATGAAATCTGCTCTAAAAGAAGCCAATATATCATAAGTCACAAAGCACTAATCTAATTGGTTTTGAAATGATTTATTTTCCCGAAGCTTTCCTTTTCATAAATACTATTTTGTCTTAGAATATGGTAACTTTTAATGACAAAATTCCTAAGTCACCTGGATGTTTCCTGGTGCCAATACAAGGTACTCTTTGTTTCAAATTCAGACTACAGGGCAGGTTTCTGCAATAGAAAACAAATTTTAACTAACCTTTCCCTTTATTATTTGAAGTAAATAATTTGTTAACATGAGTACAAGGTAATTCAGGAAGCATAGAAATTCAAAAGGGACTTTTTTGGATATAAGGAAACATTGGGTTTATTTATTTTGACCTTATTTTCCTTTTACACAATGTGAAACTAAGTGGTAAGTATTTCATCAGCTTACAAATTGCAGCATAACTGATTGTTGTATTAGGATAAAATGAGATAATATATGTAAAGCACTCAGATATGGACGTTATTTTTATTATTGTTACAATCTCCATATTTTAAATGTAGTCAGCCTGGTTGGTTTTAATACCAATTGCAGTGATATTTGATGTAATTTCTTCTTAATTGTAATGTTCTGACCATAATCTGATTTACTTTATGATACTATTGTAACAATAAGTTGTAGCTTTAGATAGGAAAATACTGATACTGTATTCAATACTTGACTCTCACTATATTGCTGCTCATTTCCAAGCTTTGTGAAGTTCAATTATTCATATGTGCTTAGATGCTACACAAACAACCCCTCCCCCGAAAAAAAACAGGTTTTTTTTTTTAACTTTTATTTAATGAATATAAATTTCCAAAGTACGATTTATGGATTACAATGGCTTCCCCCCCATACCGTCCCTCCCACCCACAACCCTCCCCTTTCCCACTCCCTCTCCCCTTCCATTCACATCAAGATTCATTTTCGATTATCTTCATATACAGAAGATCAGCTTAGTATACATTAAGTATGGATTTCAACAGTTTGCTCCCACACAGAAACATAAAGTGAGAAATAATAGATGATTTTTTTTAAATGATGATGAAATCAGAGCAGACCTATTGTCATGTTTAATCCCAGTGAGAGTCAAGTTGGGAATTGATAATTTCTTTTTTTTTTCTTTTTTTTTTACAGAGGATCAGTTTAGTATGCATTAAGTAAGAATTTCAACAGTTTGCACCCCCATAGAAACACAAAGTGAAATATATTGTTTGAGTACTCGTTATAGCATTAAATCTCAATGTACAGCACATTAAGGACAGAGATCCTACATGAGGAGTAAGTGCACAGTGACTCCTGTTGTTGACTTTACCAATTGACACTCCTGTCTATGGCATCAGTAATCTCCCTATGCTCCAGTCATGAGTTTCCAAGGCTATGGAAGCCCTCTGAGTTCTCCGACTCTTATCTTGTTTAGACAAGGTCATAGTCACAGTGGAGGTTCTCTCCTCCCTTCAGAGAAAGGTACCTCCTTCTTTGATGACCTGTTCTTTCCACTGGGATCTCACTCACAGAGATCTTTTGCCAGAGTGTCTTGGCTTTCCATGCCTGAAATACTCTCATGGGCTTTTCAGCCAGCTCCGAATGCCTTTAGGGCTGATTCTGAGGCCAGAGTGCTATTTAGGACATCTGCCATTCTATGAGTCTGCTGAGTATCTCACTTCCCATGTTGGATCACTCTCCCCTTTATTTACTCCATCGGTTAGCGTTAGCAGGTACTAGACTTGTTTATGTGCTCCCTTTGACTCCCAGTCCCTCCACCATGACCAACTGTGAACTGAAACTGATCACCTGGAACAGTGAGATGGCATTGGTACATGCCACCTCGATGGGATTGAATTGGAATCCCCTGGTATGCTTCCAACTCCACCACTTGGGGCATGTCAGCCTGAGCATGTCCCAGATTATACATCTCTTCCCTCTCCCATTCCCACTCCCATGTTCAACAGGGATCACATTTCAGTTAATTTTCAACACTTAAGAATAACCATGCATCAATTACAGAACTAAACCAGTCATATTAAGTAGAACAGATAAAAAAAACTACTAAGAGGGATAATGTATTAAGTTGTTCATTAACAGTCAGGGCTATGCTGATCAAGCCACCATTTCCCATAGTGTCCACCTCACTCCAACAGGTTTCCCTCTTGGTGTTCAGTCAGTCGTCACCGATCAGGGAGAACATATGGTATTTGTCCCTTTGGGACTGGCTTACTTCACTCAGCATGATGTGTTCCAGATTCCTCCATTTTTTGCAAATGACTGGATTTCGTTGTTTCTTTCTGCGCTATAGTATTCTAAAGAGTACATATCCCATAATTTCTTTATCCAGTCTACCGTTGATGGGCATTTAGGTTGGTTCCAGGTCTTAGCTATTGTGAATTGAGCTGCAATAAACATTAGGGTGCAGACCTCTTTTTTGTTTACCAATTTAGATTCCTTTGGGTAAATTCCAAGGAGTGGGATGGCTGGGTCTAACAGTAGGGTTATCTTCAGGTTTCTGAGGAATCTCCAGACTGACTTCCATAGTGGCTTGACCAATTTGCATTCCCACCAACAGTGGGTTAGTGTCCCTTTTTCCCCACATCCTCTCCAGCATCTGTTGTTGGTAGATTTCTGCATGTGAGCCATTCTAACCGGGGTGAGGTGAAACCTCATTGTGGTTTTGATTTGCATTTCCCTGATTGCTAATGACCTTGAACATTTTTTCATGTGTCTGTTGGCCATTTGGATTTCCTCTTTTGAAAAATGTCTATTGAGGTCCTTGGCCCATCTCTTAAGTGGGTTGTTGCTTTTGTTTTTGTGGAGTTTCTTGATCTCTTTGTAGATTCTGGTTATTAACCCTTTATCTGTTGCATAGTTTACAAATATTTTTTTCCCATTCTGTCGGTTGTCTCTTCACTCTCCTGACTGTTTCTTTTGCAGTACAGAAACTTCTCAATTTGATGCAATCCCAATAGTTGATTTTGGCTTTGACTGCCTGTGCCTCCCGGGTCTTTTCCAGAAATTCTTTGCCTGTGCCAATATCTTGAAGGGTTTCTCCAATGTTCTCTAGTAACTTGATGGTGTCAGGTCGTAGATTTAGGTCTTTAATCCATGTTGAGTGGATTTTTGTGTAAGGTGTAAGGTAGGGGTCTTGCTTCATGATTCTGCACATGGAAATCCAATTTTCCCAGCACCATTTATTGAATAGACTGTCCTTGCTCCAGGAATTAGTTTTAGATCCTTGATCAAATATAAGTTGGCTGTAGATGTTTGGGTTGATTTCTGGTGTTTCAATTCTGTTCCATTGGTCTATCCATCTGTTTCTGTACCAGTACCATGCTGTTTTGATTACAACTGCCCTGTAGTATGTCCTGAAATCTGGTATTGTGATGCCTCTGGCTTTGTTTTTGTTGTACAAGATTGCTTTAGCTATTCGAGGTCTCTTGTGCCTCCATATAAATTTCAGCACCATTTTTTCCAGATCTGAGAAGAAGGTCTTCGGTATCTTGATTGGTATTGCATTGATTCTATAAATTGCTTTTGGGAGAATGGACATTTCGATGATATTGATTCTTCCAATCCATGAACATGGAAGATTTTTCCATTTCTTGGTATCCTCTTCTATTTCTTTCTTTAAGGTTTTGTAATTTTCATTGTAGAGATCTTTAACGTCCTTGGTTAAGTTTACTCCAAGGTATTTGATTGTTTTTGTAGCTATTGTGAATGGGATTGATCTTAGAAGTTCTTCCTCAGCCATGGCATTGTCTGTGTATACAAAGGCTGTTGATTTTTGTGCATTGATTTTATACCCTGCTACTTTGCCAAACTCTTCTATGAGTTCCAATAGTCTCTTTGTAGAGTTCTTTGGGTCCCCTAAATACAGAATCATGTCATCTGCAAAGAGGGATAGTTTGAGTTCTTCCTTCCCAATTTGTATCCCTTTAATTTCTTTTTCTTGCCTAATAGCTCTGGCTAGAACCCCCAGAACTATATTGAATAGCAGTGGTGAGAGTGGGCATCCCTGTCTAGAACCAGATCTCAGTGGAAATGCTTCCAACTTTTCCCCATTCAATAGGATATTGGCTGTGGGTTTTTCATAGATTGCTTTGATTGTATTGAGGAATGTTCCTTCCAAACCCAGTTTGCTTAGAGTTTTCATCATGAACAACGGGTGTTGTATTTTATCAAATGCTTTCTCGGTGTCTATTGAGATAATCATATGGTTTTTCTTCTGCAGTCTGTTAATGTGGTGTATCACATTGATTGTCTTGCGCACATTAAACCATCCCTGCATACCAGGGATAAATCCCACTTGGTCTGGTTGGATGATCTTTCTGATGTGTTGTTGCATTCTATTGGCGAGAATTTTATTGAGGATTTTTGCATCTATGTTCATCAGGGATATTGGTCTGTAATTCTCTTTCAGTGCTGCATGTTTTTCCGGCTTAGGAATTAAGGTGATGCTGGCTTCATAGAAAGAATTTGGGAGGATTCCCTCTTATTCGATTGTTCTGAATAGTTTGAGAAGAATTGGAGTTAGTTCTTCTTTAAATGTCTGGTAGAATTCAGCAGTGAATCCATCTGGTCCTGGGCTTTTCTTTGTTGGGAGGGCCTTTATTACTGTTTCAATTTCTGTCTCAGTTATGGGTCTGTTTAGGTTTTCGATGTCTTCCTGGTTCAATTTAGGTAGGTTGCATGTATCCAGGAATCTATCCATTTCTGATAGGTTTCCCTGTTTGCTGGCATACAAGTCCTTGTAGTAATTTCTGATGATTCTTTTTATTTCTGTGGTGTCTGTTGTTACATTTCCTTTTTCATCTCTGATTTTATTTATTTGGCTCTTTTCTCTCCTTTTTTAAGTTAGTTGGGCCAATGAGGTGTCAATTTTGTTTATTTTTTCAAAAAACCAGCTCTTCGTTTGGCTGATTTTTTGTAATGTTTTTCTTGATTCAATCCTGTTGATTTCTTCTCTGATTTTAATTATTTCTCTTCTCCTACTAGATTTGGGTCTGGTTTGCTGTAGGTTTTCTAGATCCTTGAGGTGAATTGAAAGCTCATCTATTTGGTGCCTTTCCAATTTCTTGATGTAGGCACCTATTGATATAAACTTTCCTCTTAACACTGCTTTTGCTGCATCCCATAAGTTTTGGTATGTTGTGCTGTTATCCTCATTTACTTCCAGAAAGTTTTTGATTTCTCTTTTGATTTCTTCTATGACCCATTGTTCATTCAGGAGCATGTTGTTCAATCTCCATGTGTTTGCGTATGCTCTAGGGATTCCTGAGTTGCTAATTTCCAACTTCATTCCTTTATGGTCTGAGAAGCTGCATGGTATGATTCTAATTCTTTTGAATTTGCTGAGACTTGCTTTATGGCCTAGTATGTGGTCAATCCTAGAGAAGGTTCCATGTACTGCTGAGAAGAATGTGTTGTATGAAAAAAACAGGTTTTTTGAAATACCTGATGATCAAAGTCTTTTTTTTAATTTTTAAAAAATATTTGTTTTATTTGAAAGGCAGAGTTACAGAGAGGCAGAGACAGAGGCAGAAAGAGAGAGAGGGAGTCTTCCATCTGCTGGTTCACATCTCAGATGGCCACAACAGCTAGAGCTGTGCTGATCTGAAGCCAGGAGCTTTCTCTGGGTCTCTCACAAGCGTGCAGGGGCTCAAGGACTTAGGCCATCCTCTACTGCTTTCCCAAGCCATAGCAGGGTGCTGGATCAGAAATGGAGCAGCCGGGACTCGAACCGGTGCCCATATGGGATGCCAGCACTGCATGAACAGGTGGCTTTACCTGTTCATCACAGCACTGGCCACTAAAAATTCTTTTAAAGTGGACAGTTATATAAGCTGTAGTATGTTGTTATGAAAGTACTTTTATATAGAATTAATAGTACACTGTCTTCACATTTTTTGAGAAATAACATCACTATTCATGATTCATTAGGCATTAGCTATTAGTCTCACTGACAGTTTCTAATTGCACAAAAATTGTAAACTTCTAATACAGAATAAATGCCTGTGTGTCATGTTTACATAACCTTTTTTACCCAGACTATACTTGTATCGTATTTTTAAAGTAGATTTTATTCTCTACTGCATAATTTATGTCCCATGTATCCATATTTGCAGTCTCCAGGAGTCTAGGTTATCAGGAAGCTGAAACTGGGAGTAGAACCACTACTCTAACCCAGCATTCTTACATGAGATGTGGGCATCCAAAGCAGTGTTATAACAGCTAAGACAAATGCCCACTTCAATATTATTTTTTAAATGTATCATCTCTAACAATTTAAAATGCAGGTGAGCACTATCATTAATTTTTTTCACAGTAAAAACCAAGAAACTTATTACTCTTAACATTCTTAATTTACATTAATCAAGAAGACATTATCTGTGATTGTAATTGTGCACTTGAATTTAGAAGAGTTCAGAAATATGATTTGATGAAAACTTATTCTAAATAATTTTATTTTATCAAGAGAATGCTTAAGTACTTATTATTAAAACAATAGGTTTTCCGTCAGCTCACACTCACTCTTAAGATTGTTACATTTATAATTTTAACAGTGAACTTGAATATCTATTGTGTAATATTTCAGATTAGCACATGCCTATTAAATTTTTGCCCTGAAAATTAAGGATACAAGTGACTTAAATCTTGATTGTTTCTGTAAAACCATCACAGGAATTGACATTTATATAATTACATATATTTATTTTAATTTAATGATTTTACGCAATCTATATTTTTCATGAATTTTCGGTAATTACTCATTCTAAGACAGTTAAAGGCATGAGGGTCCATTTTCGTGCAGTCATTCTACTTCATTTCTTATGTTTGAAGAATGTATTAATCACTATACTCTTCTCTGACTACTAGTTATATTTTGTTCTTAGTTGTAGTTGATCCTAAAAAATAAAAATTTAAAATGAATTTACATTATAACAGTGTGTCTATTCACTACATAGTTAAATGCACTTTACTCCAATATTGCAAATCCTAGACCAACCGAAAGAGAATGTTATTAGCCTCAAAAATAACACTAGTCAGAATCTAATGTTTTTGAATTAGAATATTTCTGCCATTTCTTAAAATTTTCTCTTGCTATTTTCACCATTTTTTAATTAGTGTTCTAAAATTGTAGATGTTTTGGTTTAGGCATAGATCTAAATGATTTATCCATTTCAATAATAATTAGAAAGCCAGTATGTCTTTGAAATTTGGGAAGATTTCCTGTTGTTTCTTTATGATTTCCTCTTTTGTATTTTTAATTTTATAAACTCCATATTACTTTGATCTTTTCTATGTTTACATAGCTTATACATAGCGTCATTACATATATTTCTTTATATTTGTGTATAGTTTTATGTCTAAATAATACTCTGAATATTTCAGCAATTCGTAATTTTGAATATACACACATACACATAAATACTCATGCTTGTATACATGTTTATATATCTATATAAAGAATGTTAATAAAATATATTGCATTTGATAAATGGGTCTCATAACATATTTTATAACCTACATATTTTATAATCTTCCTCATTTTATAATGTACTGTCTAACATTCTTCAGGAAGCAAAGTATTTTATTTCATGGTCTGGCTCTACTTTTACTTCGAAGCCTAGGTTTGTGTAACTTACTTATGTTAACCTGTAACTTAATAGTACTACTAATCTTCCTAAGGAAAATTAGACTAATGTTATATAAAATTGTAAAAAAAAAATTAGAAATGGTGAAATATTTTGATTTGCTATAGCCCTGTGAGTTTTTGTTTTGTTTTTGTTTGCTCTTTGTTACTCTGCCATTCTTTTAAATTTGTCTCCCTTACAGTCTTAAATTGAGTTTCTCATGATTGTGCTCTTTCTTACTAAAAGTTTTACTAGTATTTCTCTTTATTCTTAGCATTCTTAGATATCTTTTGATCCTTAAGAACACAAATTTAGTTTTCAAGTGGGATGTTGCTGGAATATAAAAAAGAATAAATTATGAATATAACAATTTTACTTATATTTTAAAGCCATTTACTTATATGTAAAAGCCAGAGAGTAGAGAGAGAGGGAGAGAAAGAAAGAGAGAAAGAGAGAGAGAGAGAGAAGAAAGAGCAAATAGAAGTCCATTGAATGAAGAGCTCTTCCCAGGCAGATGAGTGCATCATTACTTTCCTATTACATCATCACAGTTAGCAAGTCAATCAAGACTTGCTCATTACCTCATCAGTCTATGGCTCAGGAATCCAGGTCTGGATGCATCTCACAAGGTTGGAATCAGGTGTTGGATCTACTGAGCTCATTCTTGAGACACTGAGGAAGAATCCATTGTCAGATTTATTCAGGTGGCATAAAAAACTAATTTCTTTCAAAGGCTGAAGTCTCAGTTTTTTTATTGACATCATCTGGGCCAATTTCATCTTTTAAAGGCTTCTCTCCAGTCCCTCATCTCAGTGTCACACATAGATACAAACCCCTCATATCAACATGGAAAACTCATCTCTCATCAACCCCAACCCTCACATTCTACATAACTGACATCTGCTACCAGCTAATGGAAACTACATGATTTTTTAAAAATTTTTTATTTGTTTTTTATTTTTTTTTTGACAGGCAAAGTGGACAGTGAGAGAGAGAGACAGAGTGAAAGGTCTTCCTTTTTCCGTTGGTTCACCCCGCAGTGGCCTCTGGGGCTGGCACACGGCGCTGATCAGAAGCCAGGAGCCAGGTGCTTCTCCTGGTCTCCCATGGGGTGCAGGGCCCAAGCACTTGGGCCATCCTCCACTGCACTCCCTGGCCACAGCAGAGAGCTGGCCTGGAAGAGGGGCAACTGGGACAGAATCCGGCGCCCCGACCAGGACTAGAACCCGTGTTTTTTTTTTTTTTTTTTTTTTTTTTTTGAGTGCAAGAACTTTATTGAAAGAAAAGTGCAGTGATATTTGTTAAAGCTTGAGAGGGAACTTAGACACCTCCCCTCAGACGCAGGACCAAGTGCAGAGTGGACTCTTTCGGGATGTTGTGGTCGGACAGGGTGCGTCCATCTTCCAGGTGCTTGCCAGCAAAGATCAGCCTCTGCTGGTAAGGGGGCGTGCCCTCCTTGTCCTGGATCTTCGCCTTGACGTTCTAGATGGTGTCACTGGGCTCCACCTCGAGGGTGATGGTCTTGCCGGTCAGGGTCTTCACGAAGATCTGCATACCACCTCTGAGGCGCAGCACCAGGTGCAGGGTGGACTCCTTCTGGATGTTGTAGTCGGACAGGGTGTGGCCATCTTCCAGCTGCTTGCCGGCAGCCAATTGAGCTGCGGCGCCGGCCAAAAACTACAGGATTTTAAGAAACCTCAAAGCACCTGCTTTGGCTAAACTCATCCAGATAACACCTACATCTTAAGATCAGGTGAAGGGAATTATGAAGGAACAGTTATATAAACTCCCATCATAGCTGTATTTGATTAATATTTGATTAAATAATCACGGAGTATAAATTTGGGACTGGGTGCATCTTCCGAATCATATCTACTACAGTCCACCATCTGGTTTCCAAAAGATTTATTTCCACCCAAAATGTGAAATGCATTACCACATCCAAATATCTTCAAAAATGTCACATAATTGCAGCATTAGCACAGATTCTCAAACTTCAATCTATAAATTATTAGCTTATAATTAAAATTTAAATTTCATCAACATTCCCCTTAGAGTCGTTCTCACCTCAGCCCCTTAGTATAAAATAGTGAAGACAGGCATACTTTCAGTTATATAGCTGAATAAATAAAAAGTTGTGGTTATCGAAAATGAAGAAGGTAAAATATACATACATATGCGAATATCTTGTAATATAAATAATTATGTGCATATATTATATACATGGTGATAGCCCCTTTAGGAACACAGTGCTGAGGTCTGCATGAGTGAATTGTAGATAATTATACATAATATGTAGTTATATATTGTAAACAATTATATATATTCTGCTCAAATAACAGTTTAAGGATAAATTTAAGGGGTGTGGCATTTAGTTTAGTGTTAGGAGGCCTGCATCCCACATAGGAGTATTGTGGGTTAATACCTGGCTCCAGTTTCTGAATACAGCTTTTAACGCATGCAGACCCTGGAACACAGTGGTGACAGTTCAAGCATTTGAGTTCCTGTCACTAATGTGTGAGGACTGGGTTGAGTTTCATGGTTCCAGCTTCTGCCCCAGCCCTATTCTGGATATTGTAGGCATCTGTGGAGTGAACCAGTGGATAGTAGCTCTGTCTCTCCACCTTTAAATTAATAAATAAAAAAGTAAAGAAAGATAAACATAAGGATATAGTAATTCTATTAATTTATATTAATAGCTGATCTTTACAAAGGAGTATAATGGACCAATGTTGGGCATTTATGTTTTTAAGAACCAACAGGGGTCAGTACTGTAGCATAGATGGTAAAGCTGCCCCCTTAGTGCCGGCATCCCATATGTGTGCCAGTTTGTGTCCCAACTGCTCCATTTCTGATTCAGCTCTCTGCTGTGGCCTGGGAAAGCAGTAGAGGATGGCCCATGTCCTTTCTATGTTGCAATGCCGGCCCTGTGTTGTAGACCCAAAGAAGCTCCTGGCTCCTGGCTTCAGATCAGCTCAGCTCTGCCCATTGCAGCCATTTGGTGAGTGAACCAGGGGATGGAGGACTTTCTCTTTTTCTGCCTCTCCATCTCTATAACCCTCTATAACATTAATCTTTATTTTTTTAAAAAAGAAGAGTCAAAAGGGAAATATCATTAAGGATACTTACTGAAATTCTGTTATTTCAAGTGCAAAGTGCAATACATGGAAATTTTCTAAAATAGGTTAGTGACAGTAAAAATGATAATTTTTACTTGTACTACAAAATTGTATTTTTATCTTTCAGCTTTACATGAGAAAGAAGAATATTGTTTTTGACAGGCAGAGTGGACAGTGAGACAGAGAAAGGTCTTCCTTTTCCGTTGGTTCACCCCCAAATGGCTGCTGTGGCCAGTGCGCTGTGGCCGGTGCACCGCACGGATCCGAAGCCAGGAGTCAGGTGCTTCTCCTGGTCTCCCATGTGGGTGCAGGGCCCAAGGACTTGGGCCATCCTCCACTGCACTCCCGGGCCACAGCAGAAAACTAGACTGGAAGAGGAGAAACCAGGACAGAATCCAGCACCCCGATTGGGGCTAGAACCCGGTGTGCCGGCACTGCAGGCAAATGATCAGCCTATTGAACCGTGGCACCAGCCTAGAAAGAATATTTTAATAACACATTTTATAACTATGATTAATGGATACCGAAAAACATTGACACTGGGTAAAATTGTTACAAATTCAGTTTATCTTCCATGGACCAGCATTTTCATCACTTTGAAAAGAATAAATTTTTTTATTTTATTTATATTTTATTTATTTATTTTTTTGCCAGGCAGAGTTAGTGAGAAACAGACAGACAGAGAGAAAGATATTCTTTTCCTGTTAGTTTACCCTCCAAATGGCCACTACGGATGGCGCACTGTGCCGATCCAAAGCCAGGAGCGAGGTGCCTCACCTGGTCTCTCATGCAGCTGTAGGGCCCAAGGACTCGGGCCATCCTCCACTGCCTTCCCGGGCCACAGCAGAGAGCTGGCCTGGAAGAGGAGCAACCGGGACAGAATCCGGCACCCCAACTGGGACTAGAACCCCGTGTGCCGGCGCCGCAGGCGAAGGATTAGCCTATTGAGCTGCGGTGCTGGCCAAGAATGCAAATTTTAAGTTCATGAACAACGGCTTTGGGAACTCTTTTCTTATTCCTTCCTATTTCCCTATTTCCTGTTCTTTCATTTAAAAATTGCTTTGAAATTAGTCTGTTAGCTATAAATTATAATTTAGTTACAATTTTCACAGATTGTCCAACTTGAATAGGCATTAAACATTATTTGTGAAACAATAGTTCTTAAGCAAGAGAAATGAAACAATAATTGTAGAAATTCTTGTCATAAAACTGAATGAAATGTGGTGAGAAATGGGTGACACTCATGTATTTAATCACAAACTCAGACAACATAAAATGGCTGTGCACAGAAAATATGTATTTTGGAAACACTGTGGATGAGTTTTGATTTTTGAAAGAAGGGTCGGCATTGCAGCATAGAAAGTTAAGCCTCTACCTGCAGTCTCAGCATCCCATGTGGAGCACTGGCTCCACTTCTGCTCCAGCTCCTTGCTAATGTGCCTGGGATAGCAACAGAGGACAGCCTGAGATAAAGAGAGAGAAAGAGAGAGCGCGCGCGCACCCAAATGCCCACAATGGCCTGCGATAGCCCACACCAAAACTAGGAGCCCAGAACTCAATCCAGATCTCCCATAAGGTGTCAGGGACACAAGTACTTGAACCATCACCTGCTGCCTCCCAGAGTGCACATTAACAGGAAGCTGGATCAGAAACAGATTGTCAATAGGGGATGCAGGAACCCTACACCCTAAGTAACAGCTTAAGCTCTGCACCAAATGCCTGCCACCACTCTCCTTTTTCTACAAGGGTCAATCAAAATTTATGAAATAAATCAAGATTTATTGTCACCAAAGTCCAAACTTAAATGTTAGATAAAAACCTGTATACAGAGATATTACACTTTTTTGATGCAATCTTTTCTGACAGAGCACTGACCATAATAAAATTACCACAAACTGGAAACAAAATTTTCCAACTGTTTTGTATATTATGAAATCTAAGGAAATTAACACACTTTTCACATATTTATGTTAAATTGTCACCCTAAAGATCTATGTACAATTGAAAAACTTCTTAACCTGTAGATTCCATTGAGGGAATTTGAAGCAAAGCCTTGCAATGAATCTTGTTCTCAATACTGCAGATATGTAGTAGGACAGAGCAGGACACTGTGCTGAGTTAGTCAAAGCTCACCATCTAAAGGACCAAAGCATCTGCTTTGCCAGTAGGAAGAAAGTCTGGATGGGAAGCAATCCTGAACTGGTAGTGGTTTCTTGAGCACAGCCATAGTAACAATATGACCTTAAATATTAGAAACTTTCAATATATACTTACAGCACTGCTGTCTAAAGGAATGTAAAGTGAACAACATATGCACTCTTGAATGTTTAAGTAGCTCCTTGAAAATACTAAAAAGTGAGGTAGTTACTTCAATTTTACAGTTGTTTTAATACTACATGTCCAAAATATCACCATTTCCTTTTGAGACCAATATAAAATTATTACCAAGATATTTCACATTATTTATCTTATAACAAGGCTTCTACATAATGCATGGCTTTTTATATTGAGCATAGGGCTTAATTCTGACTAGCAACATTTCAATTGCTCATTAGCTATTTCTAGTTGGTGGCCACAGTGTTGGGCATCAAAGCATTTTACCACTCCCTGGAGGTCATCAATGATTGCCTAGAGATGTATGGGAAAGTTATTAAGAAGTATTTTCTTAACCATCTTTCCCCAACGAAATCATGATCAGTGCTATCCTATTAAAACTACTGGGATGTCTTTATTATGCTTCTAGTGTTATTATGCTTCTAGTGTTACTACTTTTCCTGAGTTTTTTTTTTTTAAATATATATTTATTTATTTGAAAGGCAGACTTTTTAAGAAAACGGGAGAGACAGAGAGAGAGAGAGAGATCTTACATTCACTATGTCACTTCTCAAATGGCCACAATGGTCAGAGCTGGATCAGGACAAAGACAGGAGCCTGAAACTGTATCTGGAGCTCCCATGTGGGAGTTACAGACCTAAGGACCCAGACCATCTTCTAGAGCCTTCCCAGGTGCCTTAGCAAGGAGCTGGATTAGAAGTGAAACAATCAAGACAAAAACTGACCCACATATGAGATGAGGGCATTGCAGGCGGCGGTTTAAGCTGTTGCACTACTACAATACCAGTCCTTTCCTTATTTAAAATATTTTTGGTTGTTCAATGGAAAAAAATCAATAGAAAAATAGGGAGATAAACTAAAAATCAATGAATAACTATAAACCAGAGAGGATCAGCTAAATGTTGACAATATATTGGTTGATATCATTTCTGATATCTATCTGTGGGTAAAAATAAACCATTCATGGACTTAGTAGCACTAATTATATGTGAAATAAATGATTATGTGATCGCGTTATTTTCTTTACCATTTTCTAAGACGAAGATGTGCCTCCTATCCCATGCAGGACTCCAGTCTTTGCACCATGGGGAAACATTATCTACATGCTATTTCATAGCTTTGATTAACTATTGCACAAGTGTATGTTTTTGATCACCAAGTTCACAACGAGAAGCTGGACAGAGAAGACAGAAGTCACTGGTTGCTTCAGGTTTCTGAAGCAATAGGGTCCTTTGATGTTTCATGAAGCACAGTTGTTACACATTGGCTGTTTTTCTCAAAAGAACTTTTAACTTTGCTCCCAGTTAATTTGGAGACTTCAAAAAAGTCATGATTTCTCGGTGCACAATTGGGGTAGTTTTGAAAGCAACTTACTGCATTCCATTTTTATGCATAAAACAACCTTTTATTCTACAGCATACACTTTTATAATCTAGCTATGAATGATTGATTAATTAGATACCACAAATTATATATTTCAAACCGCTATTGGTTTGAATGCCCAATAAAAGGAAACTATAGAAATCAGTAAATTCAAAGGCATTCTCAGATCCATCATTGACCCTGTCACTCTTCTGTATTCTTCTGGACCTGGTAAGCGGGGCTGCAACAAAAATAGAGTAAGGTTGAGGGCAAAGGTGATGGAAACGTGTGTTCAGCTTGAAAAGGAGTGATCTTCCTTTTTATTTTTTCAGTTTTGACCTCTATAATTTGGATTTTCTTGTAATAATGAAATAGTTATTACTGAAGTTATGGAACAAAGTTGGTTATCGCCTGGGAGGCCTGTCTAACTGAAGCAAAAAGTTTTAAAATCTTTCCAGATCATAGAAAGTTTTTCAGAACTATAACTATGATATTACCAGAGGACTGCATTTTTATTTCTGAAAACAACTAAAAAATATCATCAGTTATGTCTAAAATTTACATGAATACATAACACAATTGATTTTGTAAATTATTGATTCTGGAATAATGTGAAAATGGAATTATGAGACATCAGATATAATGTACCATATATATTTTCATGCTCCATATATAAATCACTAAAATATATATTTTTTTAAAAATTTTATATTTATTTTTTGAGAGCCAGAGTTACAGAGGGAGGGAGAGACGGAGAGAAAGGTCTTCTATCTGCTGGTTCACTCTTCAAATGGCTGCAACAGCCAGACCTGGGCAGATCCAAAGCCAGGAATCAAGAACTTGCTCAGGGGCCCAAGCATTTGGATCATCTTCCACTGCCTTCCCAGGTCATGAGCAAAGAGTGGGATCAGAAGAGGAGCAGCTGGGACATGAACCAACTCCCATATGGGATGACGGTATAACAGAGAGGCATAGCCTACTATGCCAAAGTGCCAGGCCCTAAAATATAATTTTGAAAACAATGGCTTTAATAAGAGAATACATGTGAACTTATAAATATATATTTATATTTATAATTGCGGATTGTCCCCAATCTATAAAAGTACAACCCATGATATTTCAGCATTATGATCAATTTATTGGGATAGGATACATTTTTCACAATATTTTCTATGTATTATGTATTTTTTTTAAGATTTTATTTATTTATTTGAAAGAGTTACACACACACAGAGAGAAGGAGAGCTAAAAAGAAAGGTCTTCCATCTGCTGGTTCACTTCCCAATTGGCCGCAATGGCCAGAGCTGTGCCAATCCGAAGCCAGGAGCCAGGAGACTCTTCTGGGTCTCCCACATGGGTGCAGGGGCCCAAGGACCTGGGTCATAGTCCACTGCCTTCCCCAGCCATAGCAAAGAGCCAGATAAGAAGAGCAGCCAGGACTTGAACCGGTGCCCATAAGGGATGCCAGCACTGCACATGGTAGCTTAACCCGTGATGCCACAGTGCCTGCCCCATGATGTGTTTATTGAAATATGATTACATTGTAACTTCAGGAGCATGTTTATATGTATTTTAATTATAGATTTGTTTTATTCATTACTGTTAAAAAGTATTTTCTTCTTTATGAATTTTAAAAATTGAGAATTCGTGACCTGCTTAATTTATATAAACACATTTAATGTTTGGTTATATATTTTTGTCATAAATTCACTGTTTTAAAAAGTAGTCTACAGGTTTTTTTAAAAGACAAAAAATATTAAAATAGGTCAAAATTTCTTCTCATTAAAAATTATTATATCATGGGTTAAAGCCCTGCATGAAGCACCAACATCCCATATGGGCGCCAGTTCTAGTCCCAGCTGCTCCGCTTCTGATCCAGCTCTCTGCTATGGTCTGGGATAGCAGTGGAAGATGGCACAAGTCCTTGGGCCCCTGCACCCACGTGGGAGACCCAGAGGAAGCTCCTGGCTCTTGGTTTCGGATTGGCGCAGCTCTGGCCGTTGTGGCCATCTGGGGAGTGAACCAGCAGATGGAAGACCTCTCTTTCTGTCTCTGCCTCTCTCTATAACTCTGTCTTTCAAATAAGTAAAATAAATCTTAAAAAAAATATGTTACATCCTGGGCATGCTCTGTGGAGCAGTTGGTTAATCCTCTGCCTAAAAAGCCTGCATTCCATTTGGGCACCGGTTCTTGTCCCAGCTGCTCCTCTTCTGATCCAGCTCTTTGCTATGGCCTGGGAAAACAGTAGAAGATGGCCCAAGTCCTTGGGCTCCTGCACCTGAATAGGAGACCTGGAAGAAGCTCCCGGCTGCTGGTTCTTAATTGGCTCATCTCCTGCTGTTGTGGCCAGTTGGGGAATGAACCAGTAGATAGAAGACCTCTCTCTGTCCCTTCCTTTCACTGCACCTCTACCTCTCAAATAAATAAATAAAATCCATAAAAAATTAATGTATCCTTGACTATTCTACTAACTACTAACAATATTAGAACTCTATATCATAATCAAGATTAACATCAATCTTACTTTAACAATATGGCTTGAAACATTAATTAGACTGTTCATGTCAATACATAAAAAGTTTTGGTTGGGTAAAATTTTCAAATGATTTAAGTTAAAAGGTAACATTACTTTCCAAAGTATAATATACTTTGGAAAATTATATGCATTAAATAAAAGTTTAAAAAAATAAATAAATAAAAAAAAAAATTAAAAAAAAAAAAAAAAAGAAGGAGGTACCTTTCTCTGAAAGGAGGAGAGAACCTCCACTTTGACTATGACCTTGTCTAAACAAGATAAGAGTCGGAGAACTCAAGGGGCTTCCATAGCCTTGGAAACTCATGGCTGGAGCATAGGGAGATTACTGATGCCATAAACAGGAGTGTCAATTTATAAAGTCAGCAACAGGAGTCACTGTGCACTTACTCCTCATGTGGGATCTCTGTCCTTAATGTGCTGTACATTGAGGCTTAATGCTATAACAAGTACTCAAACAATATATTTCACTTTGTGTTTCTATGGGGAAAAAAAAAAAAAAAAAGTAACATTATTTAATTCGCTTAGAATTTGTCCATTACATTTCATTAATGAATTCTAAACTTAGCAAGAAAGTGACAGAAACTTTTATCTCATAAATAAGTACATTTTCCTTATGTATATTTTCATAATAATATACACCAATATAACTCTCGTAAGTACTTCATAGTATCTAGGCTTTGTCTTTTTTTATCAATATATTTATGTGTTTTTGTAACTTGTAGCCTCATGAGAAAGAAGAAATGGTCTAAATTGTATAAGCAGTAACTTCATTGGAGAGCAATAGAGGCTGGAGACTTGTCCTGGAGAACAGCTCTGTGCACGCCCCACAGGTCACACAGCCACCATGGTGGTATCACGAGACAAAGGTACATGCTGTGCTTGTATTTAGCCCACACTCTGTGATGTAGATTTTATTTTGAAATCTGGTACACAAAATGGGAAACTTATAAATGCATCCATCCTGAGTGACTTTTATCATCTATATGGACAAAATGATTTTACCAAAGTACTGTTAATCAAAATTGGAACTGTATACATAAGAAAAAAGGAAAATTAACTGGTTGGAAATTGACTAGTTAGTTTATGGTGTACATAATCACTATTGAAATTAATATAAAGTTAAAAATAAAACAGTACAGTTATCGAAATAAACACTTTCTGTTGTATCAAATTTTGATGCTGCATCCACCTGTTTTCTAGTTACAACAAACTGGCTTCATCTCACTTGTCCCATGAGCTTTGGCAACTTGCTGAATATTGGACCCTGACTACCTCCATTATGACCTTATGTTCCAGCATCATCTTCATTGTCATCCTCTCCAGAGGAAGTCATTGCAACCATCCTGTTTGTATTACAAGAAGGCATCTATCATATTTTCCATAAAAATTCCTTAGTTTTCAATTTTTTTTCTATCAGAAGTCCAGTGACACTCTCCATTGCAAAAAAAAAAAGCCAAATGCTCAACTTTTTCTCTACAGATATTTAATAGTATTTATAAGAATTCATTCTATTAAAATATTCATTTAATTTACATGATAGAAGTCAATATTTCCACGAAAATAAGATTTTCTTTTAAGTATTAATTTTCTACTCCAAATTGCTTTCTCTTTTTTATTTATATAAAGGAAACAAATTTCAGATATTTCATATACATAATGTTAAGAGCATAATAATACTTCCCATCCTATCCTTCATTCCTCTCTCCCTCAATTCTACACTCCATCATTCTTTTCTCATTATTCTTTTAATTGTTACAATGACATATTTTGAATTTATAATCACAAGCTTAATTCTTCACTAAATGAAGAATTCAACAAGTAGTAAATAGAAAAAACATGAGTATAGACAAAGGCCATAAACAATATTCAAATCTCAAAATGCCAATTTTGCTCATATACACTCTGCACATTATGTACCACAAATCCAAGAAAACATACTTGTCTTTTAGGGACGGCTTATTTCACCAAGCGTAATAGTCTTCACTTGCATCCATTTTGCTGCAAAACATGGGATTTCATTTTTTTATGGCTGAGAGTAGTAATCCATCATGTATAAATGTTACATTTCCCTTGTCCTGCTATTGGCTGATGGACATCACAGTTGATTCTGTATCTTAGCTACTGTGACTTGGTTGAGCTGCTATAAACATGGGGGTACAGACAACTCTTTTGTATGCTTATATCATTTCTTTTGGCTAAATTCCCAGAAGTGGAATGGCTAGGTCACATGATAGATCTATTCTCAGGTTTCTGATGAATCTCCACACTAGTTTTGCTAGTTTGTATTTTCACCAACAGTGTATTAGGGTACATTTTACTCTATATTCTTGCTGGAATTGTTTTTTTTTTTTTTTAAATTTTAGGATGGTAGCCATTCTAACAGGAGTAGGGTGAACTATCATTGTGGTATTTATTTGCATTTCTCTGATAGCTAGTGATCTTGAACATCTTTTCATGGGTTTTGTTGGCCATTTTTATTTAACCCTTTGAAAAATGTCTGTTCATATATTTAGCCTATTTCTTAACTGGATTTTTTTTATTTTGTTGTTGTTGAGTTTCTTGAGCTCCTTATATATTCTGAATATTAAAGCTTTATCAGACATGTAATTTGCAAATACTTTCTCCCATTTGGTCATTTGCCTTTTTACTTGTTGAGTGTTTCAGTGTTTGTGCAGAAGCTTAGCCTGATGAGACCCCATTTGTCTATCTTTGACTTTATTGCTTGTGCTTCTGAGGTCTTATCCAAAACCCAACTTATCCAACTCTGACAATATCTTGCAGGGTTTCCCCAGTGTTCCCCTCTAATAATTTGGTGGTATCGGGTCATAGATTTAGATCTTTGATCCACTGAGTTGATTTTTTCATAAGGTGTAAGACAGGTGTCTTTTTTTCATAGTTCTGCATGAATAGATCCAATTTTCCCAACATCATTTATTGAAGAGACTGTCTCCTCCAGGGAGTGATTTTCACTACTTTTTCCAAAGTTTAGTTAGTTGTAGATGTGTGGGTTAATTTCTGGGGTCTCTAGTCTGCTCCATTGGTTAGCATGTCTATTCTTGTAACAGTACCAAGCTGTTTTGATTATAACTTCCCTGTAGTATGTCTTGACATCTAGTATCATGATGCCTTCAGCTTTATTTTTATTGCTTTGGATCTTGTAGTGTATCTTTTATGATTCCATCTGAGTTTTAGATCTGAGAACAGCTGGCAGTTTGATTGGTATCACATTGAACCATAGTTTTGGTAATATGGACGTTTGGATAATATTTATTCTTCCAATTCATGGATATGGAAGATTTTTCCAATTTTTTTGTGTCTTCTTCTATTTCTTGTAGCTATTGTGAATGGAACTGATCTTATAAGTTTTTTTCTGAGCCATACATTGTTTGTGTAGACAAAGAGTATTGATTTTTGCGTGTTGATTTTTATATTCTAAAAGTTTGCCAAACTCTACTATGAATTACAATAATATCTTAGTAGATTCTTTTAGTTCACATATGTACAGGACCATATCATCTGTAAACAGGGATAATTTGACTTACAATAATAACACAGAGAAAACTATGAGTGAAAAGCCAATTTTTTGTAAAGTTATTTTCTCATCTAAGTAAATGATTTGTCTATTTTTAATCTATTCTGCGAGCATCTTCTTCTTCCTTATTGGTATTTGTGTTGACCTGTCAATTCCAGGAAATGTTTGTCACCTACTAGATTGTTTCTTGATCTAACCTTCTGTATACAGGTGTATGCTTGTTTGAATGATATCACTGAATGATAAAATATCAGAGAAAAATTAGGAGAGACTGCACATGATAATTCCTGAAGGCAACACTACTTTAAAGAGCACATCAGGCATTGCTTTGTTGAATTCACAAGAAGATAGTGTCTTCAATGTAAACCTGATGACAGAAAAAGCATTGGGTAGAATGCTAATGACATTGTCTATTATTCTCTATAGTGAGGAATGAGATCAGGGAATATTCTTTCATCTTACAATTCTGTTGTCTCATTGTCTTGGCAATAAGAGATTTGGACAAGTCTTCTCTAGAGTTTACCCTAATTGCAAACTTTTGGAAATTTAACAGAAAACGATTTAAAAATAAATCAAAGTTTGTTTCTAATGAATAGTATTCAAGTAACATTGAATAGCTTACATGAATAATATTGAGTCAAAAGGGTCCCAAAAGTCTTTAGAAACAAAAAAGAAAGAGGGAAACATACCACTGAGGAAGAGCTAAATGATTTTTCTTCCCACTTATTATCAAAAGTCTTAATTTTTTATTTCTCATTTGATATGACTTTATGTAAGTCAGTATAAATTCCTCATAGTTTTATTGTTTAATTTTCCAAGTCTTATAAGGAACATAGCAGATAAGTAAATGAATTGGACATTCTAACAATGCATTTTGATAATTCTGCATCAGGGTGTACTTGTAACTGCATCTGTCAATGAACTTTCTTAGGCTGAAATGAGAGAAAGTTCAATACCCGTGCTACAGTGTGATTTGAATTAACTTGTTATTGCAGCTTTTCTCACAAGTTGTTAAAAAGCTAAGATCAATTCATCCTCTTTTCTCTAATTCAAGTGAATTCATATGTTAGAGATACCATTTCTATGGATAAAATGATCAAGAAGAAAGCAGTAAGTATATGTAGCCTTAACAGTTTTTTTTTTTTGATGAAAGAACTGAAACCCCAAGAAAATTTTAGAGTCAGTGTCAGAAATAATAAATTAATTTATATATATATATACATATACATGGAAAGAATGCTTCTAATTCATTTTTATGAATTAAAAATACACACTTATGAAAGAATACTTTTTTAAACATTTATTTGATAAATATAAATTTCAAAAGTACAACTTTTGGATTATAGTGGCTTTCCCCCCATAACTTCCCTCCCACCCGCAACCATCCTATCTCCCAATCTCTCTCCCACCCCATTCCTCATCAAGATTCATTTTCAATTATCTTTATATACAGAAGAACAACTTAGTATATACTAAGTAAAGATTTCAACAGTTTGCACCCATACAGATACACAAAGTATAAAGTACTGTTTGAGTAGTAGTTTTACCATTAATTCACATAGTACAACACATTAAGGACAGAGATTCTACATGGGGAGAAAGTGTACAGTGACTCCCATTGTTGATTTAGCAATTGACACTGAAAGAATACATTTTTACACATGGTTTTATTGTTTGTACTTAAACAGTGAAACATACATGTCAGTACCATGACTTTGCCCTTTATCATGTACATCAGATTAGACTTTAAAATTCTTTTCTAGTAAAAAAAATTCTAGAATTTTCTCAATATTTCTACAAATTGTTTGATGATTATTTTTTATGTATTCATTGGACAGCCATATTTTCTTACGCCTTGTCCTGAATAGCTATCCCACTGTGGTCTGGGAGTTATACAATGGGATCTTCTGAATTCAGATGTATAACTGAGATTAACGCTAAATTTGAAATCAATTTAAAAATCAAACTAAAAAAATAAATCAACTCTGATTTCAACTAAAAATAAGAAACAGCAACAAGAGAGAAAGAGAAAGAAAGAAAGAAAGAGAGAGAGGGAAGGAAGGAGGGATTGAGGAAGAAAGGAAGGAAGGAAGGAAGGAAGGAAGGAAGGAAGGAAGGAAGGAAGGAAGGAAGGAAGGGGAAAGGGAAAAGGAAGAGGAAGGGGAAGGGAGGGGAAAGGGAGGGTAGGGAAGGAAAGAAAAAAAGAGACACAAAATAGGGGAAGAAGGAGAGAAGAGATCAAATCCAGGGAGAACATATTACAATCTGACAATTTGGGGGCCCATAATTTGAGGTTTATAATTTAGGGCTATAATTCAACATGGAAATGAACAGATCTGCAAAGAGAAGGTTGCTCCAGTGCTCTGAAGTGTTGTGAGTTTGCCTTACTAGCAAGCTAACAATTTGGCTTGCCACAGTTGCCTGCATGCTAGCAGAAGGCAAGACTTTATTGGGTCTGTGAAAATAACTATTTCCCCGGGCAGAGTAGACAGCAGATATTCATGTTTGTTTAGGCTCCCCTTGACCTACAAGTCCCTCTAAGGCTACCCATAGGGTGGTTCCAACTGGATAGTGCCCATATATAGGCTTTGGACCCCAGATAAGCAAGTCCAACCTCAGGAAATGCCAGCTACTCTATGGGGCTGCAAGCAAACCCCCAATCTCTACAATATAGAGCAAACTTACTTTTCTTCTCCTGGACTAAACACAAATCAGTCCTCTGCCGAGGAGCAAGACATTCTGTCTATTTTGCAATGTGTATTGTAATACTCAAACATCCTGGAAAACACCTTCCAGAGCTAAGCCTTCAGGAATTCTGCTCGGAAAACTTACAAAAATGGGGAAAAAGTGTGGAAAATAGTGCTTCCATTGTTATATTTAATGGTAGTTCTCTAAAATAATGTGAAAATCATGCAGATTCTGAACCTTATACCCCTCTTTTTTTTCTTTCTAAGTCTGCTTTATTTTATCCCTTAAATCCTTTTTATTTCTAATGTTAAGATAGCTGATCTATATCATTGGTCATAGTAAAGTTTTCAAAATCTTGTATTTTATTCCAAGAAATAGAAAAATTGATACTTAGTTTTATTAAAATGAATTTTCTGTTTCAGAGTGGAATTACATTCCTAGCTAAAAAGGAACTCTTTTTTTCCATACTGTGTCAATAATATATCTTCCAAACCTACAGATCACAACTTTTGCATTTATTTCTGTATCATTTCAAAGTAAGGTTGATAGATCTATATGGATTCTTCTTATAACACAGAAGAAATAATTTTGCATGTAAATAAATGCTGGAGGACTTCAGATTAAATTAATGATAACCGAATCAAAATTCCTAGATCTAAGCTAGATCAAAAAAGTCATTCACCTGTACCATAGAATTAACAGATGAAAATGAATTATGTGAGAGTTTGGACTTGACTATAGATAATTCAAACATATAGGTACTACATCAAAATTGCCAGAATTAGAAAGAAAAAGGACACCCTTAAAGCAATTAGATAAATTGATATGGGAAAGTAGATATATAAATAATAAAATAAAATACAAGAAACTAATATATAAATAGATGAAACAAAATGAAGTAAATCAAGCACTTTTTTAAATCACAAATTGTTTTGTACATTTAATTTAGCAATGAAAACACTGGTAGGAATGTTGGCATCCTGTATCAGAGTTCTTGGTTCAATTCATGGCTCCAGGTCCCAATTCCATCTTTTTTTTTTTGCCAGCACAAACTGCTGGAGATAGCAGTCAGTGTCTCAAGTGGTAGGGTTCCTGCCAATTGTTTGGGAAACTTGGATTGAATTCCCAATTCTTTGGCCATGCTCCAGTCTAGTCCTAGCCATTATGGGTATTTGGGGACCCTTTGTCTTTAACTCTGTCTTTCTGTCTCTGATTCTGCCTCTGGAATAAATGCATTATTAAAAAATATGACGCTAGATGGCAAGACAAAATTTTAAGACAGAAAGAAAAATTCTAGTTTCGAAATTCAGTAGCTGCATCTTGAGGAAATGCAAATATGCAAGAAATGTTTTGATAGTATTTTTAAAAAAGATTTATTTATTTATTTATTTTACACAGAGAGAGGAAGAGAAGCAGAGAGAGAGAGAGAGAGGAGAGAGGTCTTCCATCCACCAGTTTACTCCCTGAATGGCCGCAACCGGAGCTGAGCAGATCCGAAGCCAGGAGCAAAGAAATTCCTCCAGGTCTTCCTACATGGGTGCAGGGGCCCAAGGACTTGGGCCATCTTCTACTGCTTTCCCAGGTCATAGCAGAGAGCTGGATCGGAAGTGGAGCAGCTGGGACTAGAACAGGCGCCCATATGGGATGCTGGAGCTGCTTTACCTGCTACGCCACAGCTCTGGCTTCAGATAGTATTTCTTAATAAGGGAAAAAAAAAAGATTTGTATAACATTTACAAAAATAATAAAATCTAGGAAAGCCATTAAGGAAATGTAAGAGAAATGTAAAGTAGATAACCAGTTTCAGGTATCAAAACAGAATCATTCTTCACAAAACTTACAAACCTCAGAAAGATACTAAAAGAATTTCTCTGTTACAAAACTGAGAAACCTCAGTAAGATACTAGAGAACTTTCTGAAATACTTAGAATTTAAAAGAGATCCAAGGTGTTACATTTTTTGAAATCAATTTACCAAAACATATGTAATTCATAACATAAAAGATTGCTATGTAAAATAGATGAATTTAACATGTAGGAGACATGGATTGAATTCTTGGTTCCTGGATTTGGTCTGCCCACGTCTTGAATGTTACAGGCATTTGGGTGAGTAAATCAATGGATAGAAAATTCTCTGTCTGCCTCTGTCAGACTTTCAAATTAAAAAATGATTAATTTAAGTAAATTTTTAAATCACCTTAATTTATTATGTATAGGAGCAATAATCTATTTTTTGTAATATGTAAGTAGTAAATGCAAGTAAAGGAAAGACAGTGAATTAGTTGAGTTTTGAAAAGTGATTTAGCCATGGAATCACAAGAAAATATGGACTAAAGGAGAATAGTTATGTAGAATTATTCTGAATTTTCTGGGCACTTTAACATTTCATTCTCAGAGTTGTTGTTTTTCATTTTTCTTCAATATTTTTCCATGCCATTTCATTTTCTTTATGTAGATCATTTCTGAAGCATCCAAATGATTCACAAGAATATGATATCTGAAAAGTTTCTGTAAAAAATGTAAATTTTGTACTAAATTTAAGAAAGAAAAAATACATCAACCAAATACATGTTCAACAATACATTACGAGTCATAGGGGACCTGAGAAAACATTATTTATAAACACTGTATTACACAAAATACAAGGGTATCTTAATGAAAACAGCTAGCATAACAAGGAAATTAAAAATAATTTATTTACATCATGTAGTATTTTCTTTAGATATAGGAAATCAGTGCAATATTCAGCTAATGAGAACCACTGTAAGATATTCTAGAAGATGTTAAGACAATGGATAACTGGATGTGATCACTAGAAGACTCATATTCTGTCACACCCAGTATTTTGTTCAGTTCCACTTTACTTAACAGACTACAGTGTTTCTATAAGATAAATCGGTGTTAACTTTACTTTGAATTTTGAAAATTAAAGAATTTCAACTAAATATTAGCAATAAACAGCTGATGGTTAAATGTCACCAAATATTAAGAACAAAAGAAACTTCTGGTAAAGTAATTATTTCACTATGCTCTGTTATATCCCCCAACATATATCAGCTTTTCAGTTAGAAAGGAATTAAAATGACTAATGTATTTCAGAAAGAGCATAATATGTTTGTAGGTTTATAATTCTTTTTTTTTTGTTGTTTTCTCTCTTTATCATTTTATTTTTTTTTTATCTTTTATTTAATGAATATAAATTTCCAAAGTACCTCTCATGGGTTACAATGGCTTTCCCCCCCATACCGTCCCTCCCACCCACCACCCTCCCCTTTCCCACTCCCTCTCCCCTTCCATTCACATCAAGATTCATTTTCGATTATCTTAGTATACAGAAGATCAGCTTAGTATACATTAAGTAAGGATTTCAACAGTTTGTTCCCACACAGAAACATAAAGTGAAAAATAATAGATGATTTTTTTTAAATGATGATGAAATCAGATCAGACCTATTGTCATGTTTAATCCCAGTGAGAGTCAAGTTGGGAATTGATAGTTTCTTTTTTTTTTTTTTTTTTAACAGAAGATCAGTTTAGTGTACATTAAGTAAAGATTTCAACAGTTTGCACCCCCATAGAAACACAAAGTGAAATATACTGTTTGAGTACTCGTTATAGCATTAAGCCTCAGTGTACAGCACATTAAGGACAGAGATCCGACATGAGGAGTAAGTGCACAGTGACTCCTGTTGTTGACTTTACAAATTGACACTCCTGTTTATGGCATCAGTAATCTCCCTATGCACCAGTCATGAGTTTCCAAGGCTATGGAAGCCCCTTGAGTTCTCCGACTCTTATCTTGTTTAGACAAGGTCATAGTCAAAGTGGAGGTTCTCTCCTCCCTTCAGAGAAAGGCACCTCCCTCTTTGAAGACCTGTTCTTTCCACTGGGATCTCACTCACAGAGATCTTTTTGCCAGAGTGTCTTGGCTTTCCATGCCTGAAATACTCTCATGGGCTTTTCAGCCAGATCCGAGTGCCTTTAGGGCTGATTCTGAGGCCAGAGTGCTATTTAGGACATCCGCCATTCTATGAGTCTGCTGAGTATCTCACTTCCCATGTTGGATCACTCTCCCCTTTATTTATTCTATCGGTCAGTGTTAGCAGATACTAGACTTGTTTATGTGCTCCCTTTGACTCTTAGTCCTTTCATTATGATCAATTGTGAACTGAAATTGATCACTTGGAATAGTGAGATGGCATTGGCACATGCCACCTTGATGGGATTGAATTGGAATCCCCTAGTATGTTTCCAACTCTACCAATTGGGGCAAGTCAGCCCGAGCATGCCCCAAATTATACATCTCTTCCCTCTCTTATTCCCACTTTTATGTTTAACAGGGATCACATTTCAGTTAATTTTCAACACTTAAGAATAACTGTGTGATAATTACAGAATTAAACCAGTCATATTAAGTAGAACAGACAAAAAAAAAAAATACTATGAGGGATAATGTATTAAGTTGTCCATTAACAGTCAGGGCTATGCTGATCAAGTCACCATTTTTCATAGTGTCCATTTCACTTCAGGAGGTTTCCTTTTTGGTGTTCAGTCAGTTGTCACCGATCAGGGAGAACATATGGTATTTGTCCCTTTGGGACTGGCTTACTTCACTCAGCATGATGTGTTCCAGATTCCTCCATTTTGTTGCAAATGACTGGATTTCGTTGTTTCTTACTGCGGTATAGTATTCTAAAGAATACATATCCCATAATTTCTTTATCCAGTCTACCATTGATGGGCATTTAGGTTGGTTCCAGGTCTTGGCTATTGTGAATTGTGCTGCAATAAACATTAGGGTGCAGACCGCTTTTTTCTTTATCAATTTAAACTCCTTTGGGTAAATTCCAAGGAGTGGGATGGCTGGGTCGAACGGTAGGGTTATATTCAGGTTTCTGAGGAATCTCCAGACTGATTTCCATAGTGGCTTGACCAGTTTGCATTCCCACCAACAGTGGGTTAGTGTCCCTTTTTCCCCACATCCTCGCCAGCATCTGTTGTTGGTAGATTTCTGTATGTGAGCCATTCTAACCAGGGTGAGGTGAAACCTCATTGTGCTTTTGATTTGCATTTCCCTGATTGCTAGTGACCTTGAACATTTTTTCATGTGCCTGTTGGCCATTTGGATTTCCTCTTTTGAAAAATGTCTATTGAAGTCCTTGGCCCATCTCTTAAGTGGGTTGTTGGTTTTGTTTTTGTGGAGTTTCTTGATCTCTTTGTAGATTCTGGTTATTAACCCTTTATCTGTTGCATAGTTTGCAAATATTTTTTCCCATTCTGTTGGTTGTCTCTTCACTCTCCTGACTGTTTCTTTTGCAGTACAGAAACTTCTCAATTTGATGCAATCCCAATAGTTGATTTTGGCTTTGACTGTCTGTGCCTCCCGGGTCTTTTCCAGAAATTCTTTGCCTGTGCCAATATCTTGAAGGGTTTCTCCAATGTTCTCTAATAACTTAATGGTGTCAGGACGAAGATTTAGGTCTTTAATCCACGTTGAGTGGATTTTTGTGTAAGGTGTAAGGTAGGGGTCTTGCTTCATGCTTCTGCACGTGGAAATCCAGTTTTCCCAGCACCATTTATTGAATAGACTGTCCTTGCTCCAGGAATTAGTTTTAGATCCTTGATCAAATATAAGTTGGCTGTAGATGTTTGGGTTGATTTCTGGTGTTTCAATTCTGTTCCATTGGTCTATCCATCTGTTTCTGTACCAGTACCATGCTGTTTTGATTACAACTGCCCTGTAGTATGTCCTGAAGTCTGGTATTGTGATGCCTCCGGCTTTGTTTTTGTTGTACAAGATTGCTTTAGCTATTCGAGGTCTCTTGTGCCTCCATATGAATTTCAGCATCATTTTTTCTAGATCTGCGAAGAATGTCTTTGGTATCTTGATTGGGATTGCATTGAATCTATAAATTGCTTTTGGGAGAATGGACATTTTGATGATGTTGATTCTTCCAATCCATGAGCATGGAAGATTTTTCCATTTTTTGGTATCCTCTTCTATTTCTTTCTTTAAGGTTTTGTAATTTTCATCGTAGAGATCTTTAACGTCCTTGGTTAAGTTTATTCCAAGGTATTTGATTGTTTTTGTAGCTATTGTGAATGGGATTGATCTTAGCAGTTCTTTCTCAGTCATGGCATTACTTGTGTATACAAAGGCTGTTGATTTTTGTGCATTGATTTTATATCCTGCCACTTTGCCAAACTCCTCTATGAGTTCCAATAGTCTCTTAGTAGAGTTCTTTGGATCCTCTAAGTACAGAATCATATCGTCTGCAAAGAGGGATAGTTTGACTTCTTCCTTCTTGATTTGTATTCCTTTGATTTCTTTTTCTTGTCTGATGGCTCTGGCTAAAACTTCCAGAACTATGTTAAATAGCAGTGGTGAGAGTGGGCATCCCTGCCTGGTGCCAGATTTCAGTGGAAATGCTTCCAACTTTTCCTCATTCAATAGGATGCTGGCTGTGGGTTTTTTATAAATTGCTTTGATTATATTGAGGAATGTTCCTTCTATACCCAATTTGCTTAGAGTTTTCATCATGAAAGGGTGTTGAATTTTATCAAATGCTTTCTCTGCATCAATTGAGATAACCATATGGTTTTTCTTCTGCAGTCTGTTAATGTGGTGAATCACATTGATTGATTTGTGAATGTTGAACCATCCCTTCATACCAGGGATGAATCCCACTTGGTCTGGGTGGATGATTTTCCTGATGTGTTGTTGTATTCTGTTGGCCAGAATTTTATTGAGGATTTTTGCATCTATGTTCATCAGGGATATTGGTCTGTAATTTTCTTTCAGTGCTGCATCTTTCTCTGGCTTAGGGATTAAGGTGATGCTGGCTTCATAGAAAGAATTTGGGAGGATTCCCTCTTCTTCGATTGTTCTGAATAGTTTGAGAAGAAATGGGATTAGTTCTTCTTTAAATGTCTGGTAGAATTCAGCAGTGAATCCATCTGGTCCTGGGCTTTTCTTTGTTGGGAGGGCCTTTATTACTGTTTCAATTTCTGTTTCAGTTATGGGTCTATTTAGGTTTTCGATGTCTTCATGGTTCAATTTTGTTAGATTGCATGTGTCCAGGAATCTATCCATTTCTGATAGGTTTTCCTGTTTGCTGGCATACAGGTCCTTGTAGTAATTTCTGATGATTCTTTTTATTTCTGTGGTGTCTGTTGTTACGTTTCCTTTTTCATCTCTGATTTTATTGATTTGGGTCTTTTCTCTTCTTTTTTTAGTTAGTTGGGCCAATGGGGTGTCAATTTTGTTTATTTTTTCAAAAAACCAGCTTCTCGCTTGGCTGATTTTTTGTAATGTTTTTTTGGATTCAATCCTGTTAATTTCTTCTCTGGTTTTAATTATTTCTCTTCTCCTACTAGATTTGGGTTTGGTTTGCTGCAGTTTTTCTAGGTCCTTGAGGTGCACTGAAAGCTCATTTATTTGGTACCTTTCCAATTTCTTGATATAGGCACCTATTGCTATAAATTTGCCTCTCAATACTGCTTTTGCTGTATCCCGTAAGTTTTGATATGTTGTGTTGTTGTCTTCATTTACTTCCAGAAAGTTTTTGATTTCTCTTTTGATTTCTTGAATGACCCAGTGTTCATTCAGGAGCATGTTGTTCAGTCTCCATGTGTTTGCATACTTTCTGGGGTTTCCTGAGTTGCTAATTTCCAGCTTCATCCCGCTGTGGTCTGAGAAGCTGCATGGTATGATTCTAATTCTTTTAAATTTGCTGAGACTTGCTTTATGGCCTAGTATGTGATCAATCCTAGAGAAGGTTCCATGCGCTGCTGAGAAGAATGTGAAGTCTGTAGATGTAGGGTTGAAAGTTCTGTAGATATCTGTTAGATCCATTTGGGCAATAGTGTCAATTAAATCTGCTGTTTCCTTGTTGATCTTCTGTCCGGATGATCTGTCTATTTCTGAGAGTGGAGTATTGAAGTCCCCCAGTACTATTGTATTGGAATCTAAATCTCCCTTTAAGTCCCTTAACATATCTTTTAAATAGACCGGTGCCCTGTAATTAGGTGCATATACATTTATAATAGTTACATCTTCCTGTTGAATTGAACCCTTAATCATTATATAGTGTCCCTCTTTGTCTCTCTTAACAGTTTTTGTATTAAAGTTTATTTTGTCTGATATTAATATGGCTACACCTGCTTTTTTTTGGTTTCTGTTGGCATGGAATATCCAACCTTTCACTTTCAGTCTGCATGCCTCTTTGTTAGAGAGATGTGTTTCTTGTAGGCAACAAATAGTTGGGTTGTGTTCTGTGAGCCAGTCAGCTAAACGGTGTCTTTTAACTGAAGAATTCAGACCATTAATGTTGAATGTGACAATTGATACGTAGTGACTTTGCCCTGCCATTTTCCCGGAAATATTTTCTAGTATATGCTTTGAGCTTCCCATGCTCTTTTACTGGTAGGTGTTCTTCCTTTCCCTTCTTTCATATTGATGGCCGTGTTTCTGTGTTTCTGAGTGTAGCACATCTTTAAGTATCTTTTGCAGGGCCGGACGAGTGGCCACAAAGTCTTTCAATTTCTGTTTGCTATGAAAGGTCTTTATTTCACCTTCATTCACAAATGAGAGCTTGGCAGGATATAATATTCTGGGCTGGCAATTTTTCTCTCTTAGCACCTGTGCTATGTCTCGCCATTCCCTCCTAGCTTGTAGGGTTTCTGATGAGAAGTCAGCTGTGAGTCTGATTGGAGATCCTCTGAGAGTAATCTGACGTTTCTCTCTTGCACATTTTAGGATCTTTTCTTTATGTTTCACTGTGGTAAGTTTAATTACCACGTGTCGTGGTGAGGATCTCTTTTGGTCATGTTTATTGGGGGTTCTATGAGCTTCCTGTACTAGGATATCTCTGTCCTTCTCCAAACCTGGAAAGTTCTCTGCTAGTATCTCACTAAAAAGGCCTTCCAATCCTTTCTCTCTCTCCATGCCTTCAGGAACTCCTAGAACTCGAATGTTGGTTTTTTTAATAGTATCCTGTAGATTCCCAACAATATTTTTCAGGTTTCTAATTTCCTCTTCTTTTCTTTGGTTTGACTGTAAGTTTTCCTGTGCTCTATCTTCTAAGTCCGATATTCTCTCTTCTGCTTCACCCATTCTGTTTTTAAGGCTTTCTAATGTGTTTGTCATTTGATCTATTGAGCTCTTCATTTCATTTTGATTTCTCTTGACTATTACACTTTCCTGTTCTACTAGTTTCTGAGTTTCATTTTGACTCTTCCTTAAAATTTCATTTTCACGAGAAAGATTTTCAATCTTGTCCATTAAGGATTTCTGTAGTTCAAGGATTTGCTTTTGAAAACTTCTAAATGTTCTTATCATAAATTTTTTGAAATCCGTATCTTGCATTTCTTCTATCTCATCATCTTCATACTCTTGGCTTGGGGTGTTTTGCTTATTTGGAGGCATCATAGTGTCATCGTTGATCTTGCTCCCTCTATTTCTGTGTTTGTTACTCGGCATAGTTAATTCTTCTTGCATCACTGTGCGCTTTTTTTTTTCTTTTTTCTTTTTTTTTTTATACTGTGTCCGTGTTAAGTGGACTGCCTGCTGTTGGAGGAGCCTTGGAGGCTTGAGATGGGTGGGGCCTGAGAGCTCTGCCTGGTTCTTCCAGGTTAAGGGTGTGCAAAGGTGACACCCTCAGGTTATGCGTGGTAAATCTCTCTCTTTTTATTTATTTATTTATTTTATTTATTCAGGGGGTAAGTAACACTGCAGGGCAGGGCTGTGCAGAATTGATGGTATTTAGCTTCCAGTCTTTGGCTCCTCTGGACTCCCACTGGGTTGCCTAGGCTACTGAATTGTAGTGACTCAGTTCCTTAACTCTCCCCCACTGATATGTAAATCCAAAGAGGAGGCCTGCTCTTTGTCTCTTGGGAATTCTTCAAGTCTTGCAGGCTTGTAACCTTTGCAAGGTTAGGGGGAAAAGAAACCCCAAAGCTTTTTTTTTTTCCTTCTTTCCGGTAGTGAGTTTGCTGCACTTTCCGGCCCCCCTCTAGATTCTGACCCCTGTTTCCCCACCAATGTCTCGGGTTATTGAGCTCACCTCCCCTTCCAGCGCTGATGTGTGGACTCGGAGCCCTGAGCGTCTCAAGTCTCCCCGCTGTTTTCTGTGTGGCGTGCACTCTCCTTGGAGCACTGTCGCGCAGACCCTGGGGCTTCTGCGGCTGGGTCCCGTGACTTTGCTTCCGTGTGGTGGGCGACCTTGTTCTCCCAGTAGGTCGTCCGATTCACGCCTGCTCCATTCAGAAGGGTTTCCCCTGCAATTTTTGTTTGGTTCTATTTTCTGCGGCTACCGTAACTCCCCTTTTATTAAACTAAATTTTCCCGGACTATCGGTGCGCGCCCTCACTATTCCGCCATCTTGGCTCCACCCCAGGTTTATAATTCTAACAACAAAATACTCAGAGTCAATAGAACTTGCATTAAAACTGGAAATAATGTTTTTGAAATTTTAAAATACTTAAAACACTAGTTTATTATAGGTTTATCATCTAAAAAAGAAAGTGTTCTGTTGTCAGTGTATAGATTTAACATTTACATTCTTAAAGTAGATTGCCTAAACTTAGCACAGTGCTTACATATTATAGGAGGTATAAAATTGAGTATATTCTACACATTTTAAATTACATCCTTGGTGCTGGTGCTGTAGTGTAGTTGGGGTACCAGCATCCCGTATGGCCACTGGTTCCTGTCCCGGCTGCTCCTCTTCCGATCCAGCTCTCCGCTTATGGCCTGAGAAAGCAGGGCAAGATGGTTCAAGTGTTTGGGCCTCCGCACCCACATGGGAGACCTGGAAGAGGTTCCTGGCTGCTGGCTTCAATTAGGCTCAGCTCCAGCAATTGCGTCCATTTGAGTAATGAACAAGCGGATGGAAGACATTTCTGTCTCTCCCTCTCTTTCTCTGTTACTTTATCTCTCAAATAAATAAATCTTAAAAAATCAGCTCTTTAAAACCAGCATTTTGACATTATTAAGAGTAAGCTAAAATTATATAAGCTCAAAAATGAAAAATATCAAGGAATGATATAATAATCATAATACTACTAACCAGGTTTTTAAAAATTAACAAAAGATCTAACTGTGGGAATGACATAGATATTATAAGCGATTTTGTTTGCTTGAATTATTAAAAATTGAATAAAAACATCACTAACTGTGAATACTATGAATTGTTTTGCCAAGGAAAATAATGAAAACTCTAATTTGGTTTATTTAAATTCTGCACTGAAAGTGATACAAAAGTATATGGTACAAAACAATCCTGAAAGTTTCTAAATTTCTACATTCTTACTTTGTATATTGATGTTTAAATGTATAAGGAATCTTAGCTATAGTAGTGAAAAAAGCCAATTTACATTTATGCAAGCAACTTTTTCTCTTTCCAGTAACAGCTTAAAATTGTCATTTTGGAAAACACCATACAATTTAATTATTATTGAACAGAGTCAGAAGGATTAGTTGGGAGAGAATATAAATCAGCACTTTTATTAGAGCATGAAATTAAGTACCTCATATAGAAGATGGAAGCCCCAAGAGTTTAAAGATGATGCTATTGACATATCAATTCATTCTAATGTAAGTGATTAGTAGTTGCCTTTATATAAATGGATGGAAGAGTCTGGTTGTATTAAATGCATGCACCAAATAATTCTATTAAATTTTAAATATCCTGAGCTTATATTAATTTAACAGCTCAATTGCATATTCTCATTCAGATAAAACACCTAGGTTGAATTTTCATAACCAAGGGAAATGAGAAATAGCGATGATTAACCCAGTAAGTCAAACTAAAAGTCACACTTGGGGTTCCAAGGAACTGGGAAGTAGGAGCAATTTATACTTTGAATATGAGCAGTAATATCTATGTAGCTTCCAAATTAATGCAGTCAACTCTTTTGCCTCAAAAGTTTCTTAGCAAATGTGAGGAGAGGGTATTACTTTATTTTCGAAGTAACCTTTGTGAAGAGATGGCAGGGAGAATGGGCAATTGTTAGTAATTGTTAGCAGGTTGCTGATGGTCTACAATTCCATGATGTTCTAAAAGACTGCATTTTCTCCTCTGTTACCAGAAAATCCTAATAATATATGGATCAGCAGATATCATGTTTCTTTCAAAACACCACACACTGCTGATTGATTGCTTCCTTTACAATGCAGAAATTTTCCACTATTCTGGCTTTCACTTGTTTTCTCTGTGTTTGGGTAATTTTCCAAAAAGCTGTTGCCTACGCCAGTGTTTGGAAGTATCTTCCCTGTTTTCTTCTAATAGTTTCATTGTTTGATCAATTTGGAGTAAAATTTTTCCTGCATGGTGAGAGGTAGGGGTCAAATTTAAATATTCTGTATATATATCCAGTTCTCTCAGTTTCATTTATTGAACAGATTTATTTCTCCAATGTGTGTTTCTGGATCCTTTGTCAAAAGTTAGTTGGCTGCATATGCATAAGTTCATTTCTGGGATTTCTGTTCTGTTCCACTGGTCTGTGTCTGCTTCTAACACCAGTCCCATGCTGCATTAGTTACAACAGCTCTGTAGCATATCTTGAATCATGTTAGGTGATGCCTGCAATGACCATAGATCACAACAATGTATTATTGTACTGCATGAAAAACTGAAGGAGAAGAACTGGTGGGCTGTGAACCTGAAGGGAGCAATGGGAGGTAGAGGCGATTGCTTTGTTCATGATATATTTTTGTGTTGAAATATTACACTATACCCTATAGAGATATACATGTAAAATTAATAAATAAATAATAAATTAAGGCTGAAAGAAGTCACAAAATAAGCTCTATAAAATTAAGAAAATATCTAATATCTATACAATGAAGACTAAATCTGACATAGACATTGCCTGAGAGGTTTAATGTCTAAATACATTCTTCTTATAAGATGACCACACGTTTCATGTTGCGTATTTGAAAGTAACATATTTTTGAGACTTTCTCTGGTACTATTGTTTTGCATTCATAAGCAGAGTGTTTCACTACTCACAGATTAGGAAACAGGGACAAAAGAATACACAGGAGGAAGGGAAGGGGATGTAAAATAGGGTCAAAGAGAAGAGAGCAGAAAAATAAAGCTTTTTGTAATTTTGGTAATTTACTGTGAGACAATGCAAAGCTTTAGTTTTGTTTTTCTAAATTTGCAATTACTGCAATGTAAGATCTTCCCACAGCTATACACCTAGATGTCTTTGACAACATTGTTTCTAAATATCTAATTTAATTGATTTTTGGTATTGAAAATACAATTTAAATACTTATTTGTCTAAATATGTCAATAAAATTCTCAAACACAGAGATGCCACTTAAAGCACAATGGAACAGTTAAATAACTCTCATTTAAAACTATCTTTTTAAACTAGTTGAAGGCATAATTACCAATCTCATTTTTTGTAAGACACAAAAACAGAAAAAAGAAATATGTAACATTTAAAGGTAGAATTGATTGTCAAATCTCAATTCTTAGAGAAAATCTGGTTAATTGTTATGAAGTGAATGTGTTCCTTCAAATACACACACACACATACACACACACACTGACTCACACATATACACACATGCATATTTGAGAGGCAGAGACAGAGAGTGATCTAACACTTTGTTCGCTCTCCAAATGGCTGCAACCATCAGGAATGGGCCGGATTGAAGCCAGGAGCCAGAAACTCTGCATCCTGGTCTCCCACAAGGGTTACAGGGGCATAAGCACTTAGGCTATCATCTGTTGTTTTCCTAGTCAAATCAGCAGGAAGCTGTATAGGAAGCAGAGCTGCCTGGACTCAAAGCTTCACTCTAATATGGCATGCAAGTATTGCAAGCAGTGGTTTCATACACCGTGCCACAGTGCTGGTCCCTCCTTCAAATTGTGTATGTGGAAATCTAAGTCCTGAGGTTTTTTACAAGTAGGGATTTGAATGGAAATTAGTTCATGAAGTGGGAATTATTATCAATGCCATCAATATCTTTATACGAAGAGGCCACAGGGGCCTGTATTGGAGCACAAAAGGTGTTACTGTGTAACTGGTTGAGCCTCTGCCTGCAATGCCTGTGTTCTAGTTGCTCCACCTCAGCTCCCTGCTTATGCACCAGGGAAAGCAGCAGATGACCCAAGTGCTTGGCTCCTGCGCCCGTGTGGGGGACTGGAAGACGTTCCTGGCTCCGGCTTCAGCCTGGCCTAGCTCCTGCCATTGCAGCCATTTGAGGAGTGAAGCAACAAATGGACGATTTCTTTGTTTCTTCCTCTCTCTCTCTCTGACTCTGCCTCTCAATAAATACAATAACTGTTTAAAAAAAAAAAAAAAAAAGGCCACAAAGCCAGTGTTATCTATTCTGCTTTGCTAATGAAGATACAAAGAAAAGTCACAGTCCATGATTCTGAAGAGGGCCTTGTGAGAACCTGAGCATGCTGGCACCTTGATTTCCAACTTCTATCCTCCAAAACTGTAAGAAATCACTCACTTATATATAAGGAATACAGTGTGTGGTAACTTTTTATAATTGTAGCCTTTCCCTCAAGCATTTAAGCACCTGGAAAATCACAAAATGGTTTCAGATTATTTTCAGTATCTTTAGCAAATATTTAAGAAAATATCCAACTTTAAATTAGACTGGATGTGTTATGTTACTCTGTTTTCAGACATCTTTTGATTATAGCCTTTCATTAATTAAAAAAAAAACAAATTCAGCCACTTTATTTGCTTAATTTTTGTGGTTTATGATATCCAGATATAAATGAATATTTGTTAATTACAAATATAAAAGACATTGGAGGCAGTGATAAAATTTGACAAATCCCAGTTGACAGCAATGGAAGAAATTAAACAGTCTTCTGGCAACAGTATTTCTTCATTTTAATTGATTGAACTTTTCATATAAATCTAGGTTTGCCAAGCAATTAAAATATTCTCAAAACATCATGAAGACTGTCAGCTGGGTTACTGCACTCTGACTTAAATACAATCAGATATTTTTCATGATTTTGGTCTCTTCCTTCTTCATGAAGAAGAGCAAAACAAAATTTGAACCATTTGTACAGATTTCAAATAGATAAAATCCATTACCATAAAAATGTAAAATAAATATATGAGTAGCCATAATTTCACTGAAGAAATAAAATGTAAATAGGGCCTTTTAAGTACAGCATGTACTCCTTTCAAATCATATTGCACACCTTCTTCCCCAGAGATAATCAACTTTCCACTTCCCAAGTATTGTTATTTTAATTACTCCCTTGTTTTTCTTTGTGGTTTTTTGCTTGATTGCTTAGTTTTGCCCTATGGTGACCTCAGCAGTTCTAAGACTATTATATGGATTCTCCTTTGACTTGGCTTCTTAAGAAACATCATAATGCATTCATGTGCTGTGATTTGAATATGATTTGCACCTACTAAAAATCATAAGGAAACAATTCCTTAAACCTCCAGTATCTGGAGATAGGGACCTGGGGCACTGTTTATGTTATAGTGCCCCCTCCCTCGTGAATGAATGTCTTTCTTCCAAGATTGGGTTAGTTTAACTCTTGCGGCCATGAGTTAGGTCTCACAGGACTGGATTAGTTATATAAAGTGTTCCTAGCACCTCCTCTTGGTCTCTATTTTGTTGTTTTTTTTTTTTTAAGATTTATTCATTTACTTATTTATTTGAAAGGTGGAGTTACAGTAAGTGAGGGAGACACACACACACATGCAATAGATGTTGCCTCCATTGATATCCCCCTCTAAAGGGTCCCAATAACTGATATTGGGCCAGACTGTTGCCAGGAACTTGGAACTCCATTTGAGTCTCCCATATGACAGGGACCCAAGCACTTGGATCATCTTTGTTGCCTGCCCAGGCCCACTAGCAGGGAGCTGCATTGGAAATGGAGAATCTGGGACTTGAACCAGTTCTCATATGGGATACTGGGATTGAAGGCAGCAGCTTACCTTGCTGCCCCACAGCTCTGACGACCCAACTTTATCTTTCTTTCTTGCATATTTACTTTTTCATATGCACCCGCTATCTATACATACCTTCAACTCAAAGCTCTTTCCAAAATCTGAGCACATGCAGTCACCTGATCTTGAATAGAACCATGAGCCAAAATAAACTTTTTAAATAAATTACACAGATTCATATTCTTACATATTGTTGTCATATTATTACAAAACAAAATGAACTAAGATATCATCTTAATATTTATTTCTGAGTCTCATTTTTGTTCCTTTTTTTTTTTTTTAAAGACATTTATTTATTTGAAAGGCAGTTGCAGAAAGGAAGAGCCAGAGACAGAAAGCTTCCACCCATTGGTTTACTCCCCAAATGGCCCAACAGCCAGGACTGGACAAGACTGATGCCAGGCATCAAGAACTTCATCCAGGTTTTCCACGTGGGTGCAGGGGCCCAAGCACTTGCAACATTCTCCATTCCTTTTCCAGACACATTTGCAGAGAGTTGGATCAGAATTGGACCAGACAAAGCTTGAATTGGTGCCCATGTGGGGATGCTGGCACTGCAAGTGGTGGATTAATCTACTTTGCTGCAGCACTGGCCCCATGCCTCACTTTTTTCATTATTTCATAGAAATCTAATATTCAAGTTTATCACCATCTGATTACCATTTTATCATCTATACTTTTTTGTTTCTTTTTTACTATTTTGTGATTACAAAAATCTATTGCTTTTAATATCATATTGCCTTGTACATACCCACACAAAATTGGCCCAGGATATATACATAGGATTTGAAATTCTGTGTGTTCTCTATATGTGTTCACATTCACCCTTTTAGTACAGAAGAGTTTTTGCATTTTTTCGTATGCTTATTCTGAAAGTGATAGCATGAGAGTATGAGTATTATATTATTTCAAATTATGTGGAATTTAATATCCAGTTATTTTATTTATTTATTTATTCATGATCAGAATAGTGAATGTGAAATTCTATCTCATGATGATTTTGAATATTATTTCAAAGATTCAAAAAGCACATCTTTAAAAAGTTTACTTACTATTTTTATTTATTTATTTTGAAATATATTGTCTATTTCTTTATTGTTTTATTACCAAGTAGTTTGTAGTTTTCAATACAAGGAGTCCTTTTCATATTCTGATGTTCAATGTTTTCCAGATTATAATTATTTTTGAGTCACATGTGTGACTAATATCTTCTCCAGATTGTGACCTGCATTTCCAATATCCTATGGTATCTTCAGATCACGATATTCCCCAAATGTATTTACTTTTACCAATTGTTATCTTTTGTAATTTTTTTCATGTATTAATTAGAAAATCTAATTCACATGAAATTAAGAAATGTAAATGAATTCATGGCTGAGTCTGTGTGAATGAAAACTGTATATAAACTAATAATCATCTGAAGGTTATAATAGATGAATATATACACACACACATATATGTATGTCAATATACTCATATAGTTGTAAAATGTAGGTAAATGATAGGAAACCAGGAAGGAAAAAATGCACGTAACTTACCATCAATTCCTGTTGAAAAATACATGAAAATACTGATTTTACTATATTTGTCTAAAGTTTCAGGATGTTTTGATGAAGTACATTAGAATTATGTTTAGTTAAATAAGTCAGTCTCAAAAAGACAAATATCATAAATCATTTTCCTGATTTGTTATAACTAATATACAAAACACAAAAAATGCAATGGATATTTGTATAATTGAGATTTTGAGATTTGATTATTTTTTATATACCTTGTCTACACTCTTTTTTTAAAGTTGTTTTTTTTTTTTAAATCAGAGTTACAGAGAGAAAAGGAGAGACAGAAATGGAGAACTTCCATCTGTTGGTTCACTACCCAGATGATCACAACGGCCAGTGATTTTCGAGGCTCATGCCAGGAGCCAGAAGCTTCTTCCGGGTCTCTCACAAAGCTAGCAGGTACCCAAGCACTTTGGCCATCTTTCTGCTGCTTTTACCAGGCCAGTAAGGGAGTTAAATGGGAAATGGAACAGTTAGCATGTGAACCGGTGCCCATATGGGATGCTGGCAGTGCAAGAGGAGACTTTATGTGCTACCTCAAAACACTGCCTCTCTTTGTCTACACTCTTGAAAAACAGTGCTTTTTCTATTTACTACATGTTGCATTCTTTATTTAGTACAGGGGTAAGCTTGTGATTATAAATAAAATTTAAAGTATGTCATTGTAAAAATTAAAGAAAAATAAAAAAAGAAAGATGATGGTCAGTGGGAGTGAGGGAAGAAGAGAGTGTAAGATGGGAAGTATCATTATGCTCTTAAAACTAAATATATGAAATATATGACGTTTGTTCCCTTTATATAAATAAAAAAGAAAAAGAAAAAACTAAAATAAGAACAAATGTACAAGTGTCTAATGGACAAGAAAATGTGATATTAAAATGTGGTAAGTTCTCATCTTCTACACTTTCAATTTGCAGTGGTATAAAATGGGAAAGTTTGCTGCCATCTTTAGTGGTTGGTCAATTAGAGGAAAATAAACACTCTTTGTCACATAAACATTTAGAAAGAGAGACAGCACGGTCAAAGATCAAATTTTTATTTGTAAGTAAATGACTCTGGTATGAAGAGTAAACCACATCAGAACACCAATAAATTGGAGATGGATTATCACTAATCACTATCAAGAACACTTCCATGAAGTAACTTTTTTGCTTATATTCCTACTCAAAAAATTCTAAATTATACTAAAATAACTTTAGTAGTCAAGTTGTTTAAATTTAGCATTTAAATTCTAATATTTTATACTCTTGTGTGAATAAAACATAAAGCAAAGTATTTTCAAGTAGTAATAGCTTTACACTTTTTTTTTTCAGGTAAATGCCAGTGCTGATTTTGAGTGTTAAACATATCACATATAGTTTTAAGCTGTTGAATGTAGCAAGTCTGTTAAAATTTTCTTTCCAAGCACTTAATATTTCTGAGCAGTGTTAGAGGAGAATGGTGTGTTTTGTTAAACAAACACATCTTCATTTGCAGCTTGTTTATGTCTAAAATGTGTTGTGGGTTGAGTTAGTTTCAGAAACTCAGACTATTTGATCTTTGCTTAGTCTCCTGCTGAATCTGTGTCTCTTTAAGAGATTCAGACCTATAATCCGGTTGTCCGCTACAATATGGGAAGGGGACACCTAAACTGACTGGGTCATTGTGAGTGTTTGTAAGTCAGAGCATATTACTTGATTACAAGTCCATAGCTATCTCACATGGAGAATACAATGTCTTTAATTCAGTGTGTGTTTTCCATCAGTAAGAATGGTACTCTATATTTGCCTGGTAATACTTTAATTTTTTAAGATGTATTTTATTTATTTGAATGGCAGAGTTATAGAGAGGCAGAGGCGGGTGTGAGGAGGGTCTTCCATCCACTGGTTCACTCTACAGATGGCCGCATCGGCTAGAACTTGGCCAATCTGAAGCCAGGAGACAAGAGCTTCTTCTGGGTTTCCCACATGGGTACAGGAGCCCAAGGACTTGGGCCATCTTCTACTGCTTTCTCAGGTCATAGCAGAGAGCTGAATCGGAAGTGGAGCAGCCAGGACTCGAATGGGAGCCCAAATGGGATGCCAGCCCTGCAAGCAGTGGTTTTACCTGCTATGCCACAGTGTTGCCTCTTGCCAGGTAATACTTAATTTACTTTATCAATGCATTCGACAGGTCATTTAAAGGGTTCTGAAGGTCAAAGCTTCTGGTGGTATGGAATGACCAGTGGATATTTTGGACCTAACTCTCTTCCTCATCTTTTCTGTTATGTGCATGTCTTGGTCCTACGTGATTTCTTATGGAATCTTGTATTAGTAGTACTTAGATACTGGTATCACTAAAGCTCTGTGTTTGAGAAAGAGAAACTCAAACCCCAGATACATATGAGAAAAGCAATTTATCATGTAAAGTTAAAAAAATTATTCTAAGCAGCTTGATATCAAAAGGGCCTTTAGTCTACTTCAGAATTGAATCTCAGGGCCAGCGCTGTGGCAGAGCAGGTAAAGCTGCAACCTGGAGTGCTGACATTCCATATGGACACTACTTTCTTCAATATTACATTATTTTTAATTTGGTCATTCTTAACAGGATGTCCAGGACAAGATTCATTGACAAGGAGTTTCTGCATAAAACCAGATACACCACCTGGATCTCTGCCCATAGATGGGATTTGTATCCACTCTGTTTTCAGGGCCACACTGGGTGAGGCTGCAGTCCACTGTCAACCATTCATGACTTGCACCTTACAGGAATGGGAACCTTCACATATGCTCATTAATAGTGGAAGCATCACCACCATTTTCCTTGATGGAGGTATTTCCCCCTGACTTCATTTCAATGCAGCATTCTAATGGTGTTCTCAAGCAGGAAAAGGAAACAAAAATATCAGTATAGTTTCCACAGACAAACTGTGTATGTAGAAAATCCAGTAGCATAACTTAGAGAATATTTGTAATGAAAAAGTTAATTTATAATGTTGGATATAAATTCAAGCTTAAATTGATTTAAAATAAAGTTTATTTCTATATAACAGTTTAATACTGAATCTAAGAAGAAGAATAAGATGTCTATAAAGGAAATAGTATAAATGCAGTAAATAAATTGAGTACTATCATGTTAGTAATTAAAAACATGTAAAAAAGCACATTTTGAAAATAATCATAGTTTCCATTCAATAATACAAAAAATCCAGTAGTAGTTACTGTGAATATTAAAAAATAAAAATAAAAATTTGTTTAAAAAAAGGAAAGAAAAAGTGATCAAAAATGTCAGGAAACATTTTAGGAAAACAAGATAACATATATTCTTCATTATTATTCATTATTAACAGTAAAGTTTGTTATGAACAAACTATGAGCAAGTGATAGTGCTAACACAAGGGTAGACCAAGCAGTGAAACAATCAAATCTCTAGAAACAGACCTAAGTATAAATATCACTGATTTTTAATAAAGCACAACTATAGGTACAAGAAAATTGCTTTACATGAATACCTGTGCTTCAGTTAGAGAAAAGCAACCCTACCTCCCCTTCACGATCAGGATTAATTACTTTTGATGATAATGGTGGCTGTTTTTATTGCCTGTTCATCTCTGGCCTTGCAGTATATGATAAAATTTATGGATCTCATGGATACATATCTATTGCCATATATCCTTTGTCATAAAGAAGGTCTTTTGGTCTAAAGAATGGTTTTGCAGGATCACCAGACCAGTGTTATGAACATATAATAAATCCTTGGATAATACAGCTGAGCAAAGCACGCACAGAGATAAGGCATACTCCAACACTTATAATGAAAAAGTAGCTCCCATTCCAGGTTTGGAGTGGTCAATGTAACTAAATTTTGATTGGGTATTTGAAAATTTTCCTTTAAAATTGATGCTATATAAAAGGTACTGTTTGTCTCTGTTCCTTGGAGGTATGCTATTCGCAGGAACATTAGCTCAATTAGCTTACGTGAATGAGAAGTTATGGAGTTGAGCTGCGGATGGCTTCCATCTCTGATGCTCTAACTACTCTGCATATGCAGTTTTGCACTTTGTGCCTTCCATAGGATAGCTAATGACATAGCCACTCTAAATCACAACCTTGTAAGTTAGAGTTTATATATGATTGTTTAGGACTGATTCTTCAAGTTGGATGCTCATTGGTATATAATATTGCAATAAAGAAAGTTCTTTTAAAAATTCATGCAAAATATGTACTATGAAAAAACTACATAGGGATTTTCAAAACATGCACCAAGATAAACTTACTATTTTTATTTATTTTCTGCGTTCAAGATTAATTTTATTTTCTTAGCCACATGAATCTTTAATATTTATTATAATAATGTGATATTACTACAAAGAGAACAGATTGAATTTAGTTCATAAATATAATTCTAAGACTATAATGGTATTCCCTTCTTCCTTCACTCCTTTACTCCTATTCTCCATCTTCCTCTCTTTCTCTCTCTTTTGTTCTTTCCATTTTAATTACAGTTTTTCCACAAAAATTTTGAAGCACTCTCGTACAATGATCTTCATAAATTATTCTGAATCACATGGATTCACCTATACATTTATTTCACAGATGTGCATTTCTAGTATCCAAACATTTTCTTTTCAGGTTTTTACCAAACATCCACATTATTTTTCACTATCCATAGGTGCAATTTTCCTTAATTTGAGATATTTACATTTCTGCATTAAATGAGTCTGCTGCCAAATGGTTTCTTCTGCTGGATGATTTCCCCAGTTAGCAGACTCTGAAGCAGGGATGCAGATTTATTGGAGAGTTCTATTCCTGATAACTGTAAGGATGTGAGGGAAGCAGAATTAGAAGAAACAAAATGTTTGATTAAAATATAGTTGTAAAAAAGACTATAATAATTCTGTAGCAATGATTATTCTCCCTATTGAGGAAATGATCTAAATTTTTCATTCCAAATGGGTCACTAAACATTTGCAGACTGCCCATGAGGAGGAATAATATGAGGGAGACAGTTCCCTTGTGTAGACTGCTTTTTCCTGTAGGCTAGTGAAAGAGTCCCCCACCACTTGAGGAAGGATTTGAGAAGCACAATGAAATATTCACTTTGGGAAGAGCATCACTCTAAATGGGAAAAATGTGCAAGGCCACCATGTAAATAGGACAATGTTTGAAGACTGATGACTTTTTGAAATGATCTTTTTGTAATTAAACAAAGGAATGAATGTAAAAGCACTCTGGATATTACAAGCATAGCATGAATACAAAGTGCTATTATTATTAGATAGCCTTGAGGTAGTATCTATTTTTATTTAACTGATATACTACTGAAAAGAAGTTATTGTCAGCAAGCATGTGAGAGGAATAAATAATTTAAAGCTTTGTGATGGTGGCTAATAAAAATATAAGAAAGAAGAAGTCATTTGTTTGCCTTTTTAAAATCTGTCAGTCTTCCTTTAAAACTTATAACAAACTAGATATTGAGCAAACTTTAGTTCATCACAAAATTTGATAGTGACAAAGAAAGACAACTTCAGAATTTTAGAGCATCTTATATTACTATGATATATTCTTGCAATTAATGAGTAATAATGTGTTACTAACTAAGGGTTATTCAGATTGTCTTAGTTTTTTCTCAATATCTCTTTGCTATTCCAGGGTCCCCATGAGGATTTAATCGTCATGTTCATTAAGAGCCTCTTGACCATGAGTTTCTCAGGTTTGTTTTCCATAAGCCTATCATTTTTGAAATAAAGTGGTCAGTTATTTTATGAAGTGTCCCTCTGTTAGGAATTTTCTGATATTCTCATTTCTGATGATAACCACTGAGGATAGTACTTTTCAATATGGCGATGACAGAGGCAAAATGTCATGCTTATTTTATTATTTTAAGAGTATGCATAATCAACATGACATCACTGTTGATAATATCAGCAATATGATTGTTTCTCAGGTTTCATTAATGGGAAACTAATACCCCCTTGCCTTTTCATAGTGTAGGCTTTGGAAAGAAGTTATGCTGTGCAGCCTACACTTAATGGCTAGGAATCATATTCCCTGTCTGTAAGTGCAGAGTATGTAGCTTAACTATTTGGAATTCTTTTACATCAGGAATGTCTATGTTCTCTGCCATTTATCTTTTATTCATTTACTTGTTTATATTACTATAGAGTCAATCTTATTTATTTTTTACTTTGACATATAATATAATACTATTTTATTTATTTTTTCTTACAATGCTATAGATTTGATCATGGAATTCTTTGTACTGGCTCCTGTATTCCTTTGACATAATTCTAACTATTGTGTTGGTTCATTTTAACATGTAATATTTTCTGGTATTACAAATACTGCAGGCTTATTTTCTATATTTCCTGTGTCAGTCCTGGATCAGGTATTTCTCCAAGGATCAGTGTTCCTTTTATTTGGGAATATTATTAGAAGTAAAGGTCTGTGTTTTAAGTGTTCTCATTGTTGTTGGTATATTGCTGCTCTTAGGTCATTTCAACTGACAGAATAAGGAAATATATGTATGGTTATTAAGTCATACATATACATAACTAAATGTAAATATATAACTTCCTAAATATTTCAATATGTAGACATCTCTACCTATATATGAGTTTATACTGAAATGTCTCACTGTGATTCATTACCATGTAGATTATCCTATTATCTTCCTCTCATGTATTGGTAAACTTCCACTCCAACACCGCCACTCATTCTTTAATTGTTCAATTCCACTATACACGTATACCGTTATCAGCATTGTTAACCCACATCCTCATGAACACAGCTTTGTCAACTAGAGTATTGTGATTCTTTTACTATCTTTAGTCCAGCAGACTACTCATTTCCAAAGTTATTTAAGTCAGCACTGCCTTCCTCCTCACTGTCATGAGGTTGTTTTAGACAATTCTAAGACTGTTAGATAGCTTTATGAAATTGTCCATTCCTCCCCAGATCTTATGCTAATCTAAATTACTTTTCAATAATTTGAATATATTAAAGTTAACTGTGCTGGTTTGTTGTATGAGCTCACTCATTGTGTTATAAAGTTCTATGAGTTTTGACAAATGGGTAGTGTTGTACTTCCTTCACAGTATCGTAGAGTCTAGTTTCATCACCTTAAATAAATCTTCAGTTCACTTTTTAATCCTCCATCCTCACTTGAAACCCTGGAAACTACTGACATTTATAAGATCTCTCTAGCTTACTCTTTTCCAGACTGTCACATAATTTGAGTCATACACTCTGTAGTCTTTTCACATTGGCTTTTTTCATTTTATAAAATTCATTAATATGTACTCATGTATATTTGGGTTTGATTCTCCATTTATTTTACATACCTAACAATATTTAATTTTGTCTATATTACCAGCATTTCTTTACCCATTCACCTATTTAAAGGCATCTGTATGCTTCTAGTTCAGGACGATTATGAAGAAAGTGGCTATAAAAATAAATAGGCAGGTGCTTAGGTTAGCAAAAGTTGCAAATCAGTTAAGTAAAAATTTAAAGGCATGGTTGTATCATAGTATAAGATTATATTTAGCTTTTCAAGAAAATGTCTTCCAAAAGTGCCTGCCATTTTTATATTTATGCCAGCAATGAAAGAGTGTTCCTGTCGATCAGCATGCTGGACTGCAATTGATATTGCCAGGTTTGTTACATTGCTCATCTTTATAGTTATATAACATTTCTTCTTATTGTTCTAATTCAGAATTAGATTATGGCACAAGATGTTGGACATTTTTCATATTAAAGTTTCTCAGGTACATGTCTTTATGAGTGCAGTATAAAACACATTTTTTCATTATTTGTTAATTGGATTGTATATAACTTCTGTAGGCCTTTGATAACAATTTAGCACATATAACAAGACTAAAACAGCAGAATTGATTTTCATTACAGTGCTGAGAAAAGTTTTGAGGAATAAAGATATTAACAGTAATTATTTAATTTGTTTTTCTTCTAAATTTTAGAGTCCTTGACACTTTATCTCTTCATATGGCTTTATCTCTGAGAGTTTCTGGGTTCTAATCTTCTATTCATGTACACTCAGAATTTTAGACTAGTGCTAACCCAACTAAGCCAATGTTTCCTTAGTTCCTTCTTTCAAGACCCTATCTTCAAATATGATCATATTCTGAGTACTGAGGGTTAGGACTTCAACATGTGAAGCTTGTGGGCACATTCAGTCCATAAAAGGTTTATTTATTTCTTGAATTTCAAAACTCTTCACTGAAGATTTGTGTATCTATGCTCTTAATAGATAATGGTATGTTTTGTACTTCTTTTTATGATGCTTTCATTTGATTTTGATCCTAGAATCTTAGTCTCATAAAGAGTTTGGAAGAGACCTCTCTGCTTATATTTTTTGGAAGAAATTGTGGGGAATTGGTATAATTTCTTCCTTAATTTTTGTAGGATTCTCTCCAAAACTATCTGAATAAGAATATGATTGTATTGTTTTGAAAACATAATTTTCAAAAAATTAATTTTAAATAATTTAGTTTTTTTCATTTTTTAATATTCCCCACAATATAGTGAAATATTTAAGATTCATATCATTTTAGATGTCAATTTTTTGAATACCTTCTGCAGCACTTTGGCCACAGAAATATTTTCTTTTTTATTTGAATATAAAAAGATATATTTATTCATTTTTTATTTTTCCATTATTGTATGCCACTGAAGTGTTTATACCTTACTTTATATAATGTTTGTGCTATAATCACATTCAGGAATTTAGAGGATTGAAAAGATGCACATTGAAAAGAAAATTATCACATTATATTGTCATCAAACATAATGCATTATGATGGCAATATTATGGTGTTATTTGGAAATCAACAAATCAAAGTCGGAATAAACATCCCGACATGCATATGGAAAGTCCCAGGGAAGTTAACCTTTCAAGGATAATTGAGTTACATCAGTTACAAACATGTGCATATTCACTTCATTGACTGACAACAAAATAGAATGTTTTTTCTTGTTTAGTATTTTTGTTGTTTTTTGTAAATATTTTAAGATAGTGTAATGAAAATTTCTATGTCAGATATTATTTCTGATTACCTGAAGAAGACCCTTTCATTTTTCTTTTGCTCACTGCTGTGTGCTCAGCAGCAAAGTTTCTTAACTTTAATCCCAACATATAAGAATAATAGAAGCCATTATTCATATGCTTTTAGCAATTTTATAAAACATCCACATACTTCATTACTTTTGGCAGATACAATACCCATGACTTTTTTTTTAACACTATTTAATAAATATAAATTTCCAAAGTACATCTTTGGATTACAGTGGCTCCCCCCCCTTAACTTCCCTCCCACCTGCAACCCTCCCATCTCCCACTCCCTCTCCCATCCCATTCACATCAAGATTAATTTTCAATTATATTTACATACAGAAGATCAATTTAGCATATACTAATAAAGATTTCAACAGTTTGCACCCACACAGAAACACAAAGGGTAAAGCACTCTATGATTACTAGTTATACCGTTGATTCACTTAGCACAACACATTAAGGATAGAGATCCTACATGGGGAGTAAGTGCACAGTGACTCCTGTTGTTGACTTAACAAATTGACACTCTTGTTTATGGCATCAGTAATTACCCTAGGCTCTTTTCATGAGTTGTCAAGGCTATGGAAGCCTTTGAGTTCACCAACTACGATCTTATTTAGACAAGTTCATAGTCAAAGTGGAAGTTCTCCCCTCCCTTCAGAGAAAGGTACCTCCTTCTTTGATGGCCTGTTCTTTCTGCTGGGAACTCTCTCACAGAGATCCTTCATTTAAGTCTTTATTTTTTTCCACAATGTCTTGGCTTTCCATGCCTGAAATACTCCCGTGGGCTTTTTAGCCAGATCCAAATTCCTTAAGGGCTAATTCTGAGGCCAGAGTGCTGTTTAGGACATCTGCCAGTGTATGAGTCTGCTGTGTATCCCGCTTCCCATGTTGGATCATTCTCTCCCTTTTTTATTCTATCGGTTAGTATTTGTAGAAACTAGTCTTGTTTATGTGATCCCTTTGACTCTAAGTCCTATCATTATGATAAATTGTGAGCTGAATCTGATCACTTGGACTAGTGAGATGGCATTGGTACATGCCACCTTGATGGGATTGAATTGGAATAACCTGGCACGTTTCTAACTCTACCGTTCAGGGCAACGACTTCTACAAAAACTCACAAAGCATGCTAGAAAGCAAAAAAAAATTCCACAAATTGAACATTAGGACTAAGCTCAGTGTGAAATAGATGACAGAGTTATCAGATGGGAAATTCAGTCATTATATTTAGTATGTTAAGGCTGCCATGGAAAAACGTGGAGAAATTGCAAGAACCAATGGATAAGGGCTGGGATTGTGGCCCAGTGGGTTAAGCCTATGCTTCTGATGTTGGCATACCATTTTGGCGTGCTGCTTTGAGTCTTGGCTATTCCATTTCTCATCCACATCTATGATAAGCACCTGGAAGGCACTGAGAGAGGACCCAAGTGCTTGGGCCTTGCCATTCTTGTGAACTACTAGGATGAATTTCCTGTATCCTTTCTCAAGATTGGCCCAGCCTGGGCTGTTGTGGTCATTTGAGTAGTGTACCAGCAAATGGAAAATGTTTTTATCTCTACCAATCTCTGTTTCAATTAGGTAGATAAATACTAAATTTTGTTAACAAAGAAATATTAAGTCTAAAAATTTCATTAAAACTAAGAAAAAAAAGATAGATAATGTCAAATGAAAGCTAGAATCCCCAGTAGAAAATTAAAAAATGAAGGATGTCAAGATGCCATAAAAGAAATAAAGATTTTCTTTGACATATCCAAGGAAAGAATCAGTAACCTTGAAAATATTTTATTGGAAAGTACCCAAATTAGAAAATTAGAAGAGTGAAAAGAAAAACAGAACCAAACATCCCAGAACTGTGGAACAATTTCAAACAGTATAGGTAATAATCAGTAATTGTGATAATAGAAGATAAAGAAAAAGAGGCAAAAATACACATATTTAAAATAATACTGATTGAAAACTTTCCAGAATTAATCACAGAACCAAACCAGAGATCCTTGAAATTCAGAGAACCAACAAGTACCAAAATTAAGATAGAAAATAGACAATCAAATATTATCTACTTGTATCATATAGGAACTGACAACCTGTGACAAGGGAAACCTTGACAACAGTCTAAGAGCATTTGAGGGGAGACTGCATACAAGAATTTACAAAGGGGTGAACAGAAGTTTTTGAAAACTTCTCATCTAAACTTTGTAAACAAGATAGAATAGGATGAACTATCTCAGAGTTAAATGAAAAAGAAAAAATGTATAGTTAGATCATAATAAAATATCCTTTTAACACTGAAGGAGTAGAAAGAGTTTCTCAGACAAATTAAAACATAGGAATCCATTTCTAGTAGCTCTGTTCTGAAAACATTAAAAGGAACTTTTCAATGATAAGAAAATGATACAGGTTATGAATTCAGATCTTTATAAAGTAAGAAGGAATGCCTGAAAAAGATAAATTATGGTAAATTAAAACAGCTTGTTTATTTTTAAGGCAGAGTTAGAGAGAGAGAGAGAGAAAGAGAGAGAGAGAGAAAGAGAGAAAGATATTCTTTACCTATTGGTTCACTCCCCAAATGGTCACAATGGCCAGGTTTGGGCCAGGCTTAAGCCAGAAATCTGAAACTCCATCTGGATCTCTCATGTGGGTAGCACATACCCAAAGACTTGGTCCATCTTCTACGGCTTTCCAAGTTACAGTAGCAGGGGCCTGGATCAGAAGTGGAATAGGAGTTGGAGCAGTGGTGCAGCGGGTAAAGCTGCCTCCTGCAGTGCTAGCATGCCATATGGACACCAGTTCAAGTTCTGGCTGCTCCACTTCTCATCCAGCTCTCTGCTATGGCCTGGGAAAGCAGTAGAAGATGGCCCAAGTACTTGGGCAACTGAACCCACATGGGAGACTTGGAAAAAGCTCCAGGCTCCTGGCTTCAGATCTGCCCAGCTCTAGCTATTGTTTGTGCCTATTCAGGTAGTGAACCAGCGTATGGAAGACCCCTCCCCCCACTTCTGCCTCTCTGTAACTCTGGCTTTCAAATAAATAAATATATCTTTTTTAAAAAAGAACTAGAATAGCTGGGACACTAACGTGATCATGTGGGATGCCAGCGTCACAGACAGCAGCTTAATCTGCTGTGCCACATTACTGCCCGCAGGTAAATAGTTTATTAATTACCTAAGAGGTAACACTTTAAAAATTATACAATGCATTGGCTGATTATTGAGAATGGGTATAAGAAATCAATAACAGCAATGTCGTTAAGGATCATATGGAGAATTTTGGTCATCTGTAGATATTGACTCAAATGCATCAATAAACACTATAGAATTCAGTGCTATAAATATACCAACTGAAACAAAATACGTCATAGTAGTTTTAAAAATAACATAGATTTATATATTATTTTCTGCGAGAAACCCACATTAAAAGTAAATAATGAGATAGGTTAAGAGTTAAGAGATTTAAAAACATATACTATGCTAACACAGTCCAACAGAAACTATAGTAGTTACATTAGATATAAATAAATCAGATTTCAGAAAAGGACACAGAGACCCAAGATGGGTGAACAAGAGAGCACTCATGCTAACTTAAGCTGCTCTGGGATGTGAATAAAACAACGGAAACCCCATGTTTCCAGGGGTCTGTCTGACAGAAATTTTCAATGGAGAAGTTAAAAGACAGAGAGAGAGAGAGAGAGAGAGAGAGAGAGAGAGGGAGGGAGGGAGGGAGGGAGAGGGGGAGGGAGAGAGAGGAAGGAAGGACTGAGATGCAGCTGTTGCTGTGCAGGCTAGGAGTCACCATCCTTTCAAGTCAAGAAATAGGAAGAAATTGCCACATATGCCACCACCCACAACTTTAGCTGACAAAAGAAAACACAATCACCCACGTTCACTCCAGCCTGGAGTGTTGACTGGGGTCTGAATCACATTGCTCCCACCCCTCCCCCACTTCCACAGAGCACTGACTCTGTTGTAAAAAGTCATTCAGCGGATCTGTTCCATTGCTACCAGAAGGAATCAGAGACAGAATCAAGGCAACTTGTGGAGTTGAGGGCAGCCCCACATTCTGCAACTGTGGGAGATTTGGGGACATTAGCCCTACAGCTATGCTCGCTCATGCTATGTGAGCCAGGGGGTTCCCATTAGCTTCTGGGGGCTAGCACTAGCAGTCCATAAAAAAATTTGCTTCCCCCAAGGAGATCTGGGAAATGACCCCATTATATCCTGAAACACCAAGAGTAAAACAATTGATTCTATTTTCATCATTCTCACTGGAATCTACCTGGAAGATCTAGGAAAGATCTTGGCTGCCTTCCAGTTCACTGTACTTTAATCTGCCAGAGCAAAAATCTCCCGGCTACCCTGTAGTCACCCTTTAGGCGACACCCTGTAGGTGACAGTCCTGTAGGACTGCAACAGTTTTAAGTTCACATCCCCCAGTCTCAGTACTAGGACAGGTGTGGTGCCATAAACCACATCAGCTGCAATCTCCTAGCAAAATCTGAGGAAGGGTCCACCCATATCATACAATCCTAGAGCCACAAGAATTGGTGCCTCAAGCCCCAGCATCACTCAGGCTTAGCAGTGGGACAAAGGAGCAGCCACCCTTGTCGCCCTCAGCACCAAGGGCAAGGCCCTGGCTATCACAATCCTCAGGTTGACTGACATTAAAATCTCTGTGGACTGGAAATGCTCACCCACATTCACTTCAAAGCCACGCTTTGATCACTTTGAACTGAAGCAGACTAGAACACAGTGTCACTTATAGACACAACTGACATTGATTAAAACAAAAGAAATCACTCAGAGACTACACTAGTGGGCGCATCTAGAACCAAAGCCAAAGCAACAAGCCAAGTGAAACCTTGCATTACATCTAAGCCATAAACTCTACTCCAATAAAAGAGAAAAGAATCGAAAAGAATGCAGGTTACAGAAAAGGAAGAATGTTATATATGTATAAAGAGAAAAATATAACTGATAAATCTCTGTTATTGATAGCATGGAAATTGCGAGATATTTTATTTTTATTCTTTAAGACTGCAACATCAACTCCAGACCAGCCCCTTCCATTAGAATTCCATGCAGAGTGGTATTAATAAAACTTATCAAGCCAAACACATTCTAATATCACAAGATAAGCTGTTCTGTGTTTGCTATAGAATAATACACAGGTTACAGTTACTATTTATGAATAAAACCATATTTTATACACAATAGATTGTTTCAGAAAATTACATGACAAATTTCCCTTAATAATAATTTCTTGAAAATCATGTAATAAAAATAAAATCATCTAACAATTCTAAAATTGTTCAGAATTTAAAGCACTAATATACAATACCATATGATCCTTTTTAGCATACATCTTTTCATTAATGATATGGGTATAGACTCACATCATATACAATAAACATAACCATGTGATAATTCATAGAAATATTAAATTATTATTATTCAATACCAATAGAACTTATAACAAATGTAACTTACTATATTCACTAACAAAATTGATTATTTTGTGGGTGAAATTCTCTTTTTATTAGTTTTGGGAACTAATGCAATTAAAGCAGACAGATTGCCTAGTCTTTTGTTTACATGATTGGAGGGAAGGATAAAGCTTATACATGGATATCTATAGTATCAGGAAAGGAATTGGCAATCTGTTTATGTCTAAAAATGTAAATCAGATCATATGTAACATATTATAATGTAATGCACACAGTACCTCATGTAGTCCACTCAAAAATCCTGTAAGAAGGAGGGATTTTTAATTAATTTTTCTAGAAAAAATGCAAAAGTCTTGGGAAAAATGTTTTAGCTTCTGGGGAAAAATACATCTAAAATCATGACACACCTTAATCTGCTCCTCCAATTTCAATTTGACATTGAAAAGTATTTCTTATTAGATGATCACCATCAGGTGAACTTTCAATTTATTTTCTAGAGAACAGCTGGAGGACAGATACATCTGAAAAGCAAAATGTTTTCAAAGGTCATGAAAAGGCGAATGCTGACAAAAGATAATAGGACATTCTTCTAGGGAATGCCTTACATGATAATTTAATTTCTTCAAATACTCAATTGAGAAGGAAATTTTTCACCCTGGGTTTTACCTGTAAAGACCAAGAGGGCCAAGTTTCCAGTAAGGAGGCACAAACATTGAAAATGATTTAAAGTTTGAACCTATAGTTTTGACATATGCTTTGACATAGTATTTTCTTATTAATTTACTGAACTATTAAATCTACCTACATCAGCACTATAACTAATGCACAGCTCATACTATACATATTAATTTTGTTCTTTAATTTTGAATATCTGCCTAGAATTAGATGATTTTTCATACAAATAAATAAATGCTGAAGCAAACATGACTGAAATCAAAGAAGTGAAAGACAATGAATTTAAAATAATTAACATCAATGTTCAATCACTTTACTCTTAAAAAAGATTATTGTGAGACAAGAGTTTAAAGAAACTTTTAAGATGATAGTTCGAATGCCATTTTTATTTCCTATTAGAAATCTTTGTTTAACACATTATATAACAATAGTGCTATGTTAATTGGGTACACATAGATTTTGAACAGCAATTAGTTAATATACTCATTTGTGCCTGATAGTCTACCATGTCTGTATAAAAACATGACACCACATTTTTCTATTGTATCTGAGTCTCTACCTTTCCCCTATTTTGAATATGGATATAGATATAATTGTCTCTTTGACATGGACTAAGTGGTCTCATATATGAGCATTTCAAATTTTCAGAAAAAGCTCAATTTCTAAGTGTTAATATATCAGAGAGAATCTCCAATTTTGACAAAAGCCTAAACACATTGACTTGCCATCATCATTTCATTCTTCAGTTGAAAATTTAGCTTATGTGCTGAAATAAATCTGAGTATAAAAAATGTCATTTTAATAATGTGGGTCTCCTTTTTGTATTTTGTGTTATTTCTATGCTTGAACTTAGCCAAAAGCCTGTTATTTCTTTAATGTTTACAACCACATAAACATAAATTTTTGTGAGATTTATATAGAAGAAATACATTTATAAGAAAAATCTAATACCCATGTTTCTGCATCCATTATTATGGCATGAGAGATTTAAAGAAAGATCAAAAAATAATGAATACAACTTGATGAAAATATTGGCTACTAAAATTCAATGGAAGAATTAGAAACATGCACCATAATGAGAAAAAACATTATCTACTGTTTTTCAAGGATTTGAGGTGATATTTGAACATAATTTCTAATATATTAGATGATATATCAAGACTGTCTATTTTGTAGGTAGCATAATACTGGGATCAGTTTTGTTTGAAATTGATCAATTTGTTTTTTGACCATGATGTTTATAACACATGTAATTAATATCAATTAAATACAGCTTCCTAAATTTATCACTGTGCTGTTTAGCTTTAGTTATTACCCAGTAGAATCCTGAGTGGTTTCTATATCTCTTTTTTAGCATACTTGCACTCAAAACACTTTTTACTTCCCATAGTCTCAACCCCTTCTAAGCTCATATTTTTATCTTCTACTGTAAACAGCTTGATTCAATTTATTCCTGAGCTGGTATTCTGGAAAATGCCCCCAAGCAAAAACATAGGGTGTTGTAGAGCTCATCTCAAACATTTTCCTCTTCTCAGGGATTTTGTTCCATAAAGCCTATTTTTTAATTTCTAAAAATAGTTATTTTATATGTGTTGTCTAGTTTTCTATTTTCTTTTGAAAAAGGGGATGTGACTCCAACGTGTCTTTAAGCCACTCTATTACAGTATCAGCTGACATAAAACTTGAGAAACTGCCAATAACCAGAAAGTAGGTCTCTATGTCATTTATAAATTAATTATGGTAGGATTTTTTTTCTCTCAACCCAATTCACATATGAAAACAAACAATTTCAAAGAGATAATATAAAGGATAAGTAGTTCACAGAAATAGGCTCCTTTGTGATAACAATTGAAGGATTGACTCATCACTGTTTCATAACATAAGATGGAATGAGCACTGATTTCTAGCCACTTTGGCAATGTGAATTTTTGTTAATGTATATGTTATCTTCAAAAACTTCATAGAAATGTGCATTATCTGTCAAATCCATTTTTCCATAAATGTTTTGAAGTACCCTGGTATTTATCTATTTGTAACTGTAGCTCTTACTTTCTTTAAGAATTTATTGGTTGCTAAAACTCCAATCTATCTGCATGTTCCATATATCTGAGAGACACAAATACCGGTTGTGAGCCAGTTAATTTAATTATATGTATCTTAAAAAAAAAAATCTAAATGAAAGATCTCTGCGAGTGAGATCCCAGTGGAAAGAATGGGTCATCAAAGAAGGAGGTACCTTTCTCTGAAGGGAGGAGAGAACTTCCACTTTGACCATGGCCTTGTCTAAATATGATCAGAGTCAGTGAACTCAGGGGGCTTCCATAGCCTTGGCAGCTCATGACAAGAGCCTAGGTTGATTACTGAGGCCATAAACAAGAGTGTCCATTTGTTAAGTCAACAACAGGAGTCACCGTGCACTTACTCCTCATGTAGGATCTTTGTCCTTAGTGTGCTGTACATTGAGATTTAATGCTATAACTAGTACTCAAACAGTATTTTTCACTTTATGTTTCTGTGTGGGAGCAAGATGTTGAAATCTTTACTTAATGTATGCTCAACTGATCTTCTGTATATAAAGAGATTTGAAAATGAATCTTGATGTGAATGGGAGGGGAGAGGGAGTGGGGAAGGGGAGGGTTGCAGGTGGGAGGGACATTATTGGGGGGAAGCCATTGTAATCCATATTCTGTACTTTGGAAATTTATATCATTAAATAAAAGTTTGAAAGCAAAAAAAAAAAAAAATGCTAGCTTCCTTATAAGAATTTGACAGTATAATTGACTCACTAATAGATAGAAACTATAAGCTTCAGAAAAAAAATAGAAAACACAGAACAGAAACAGAAACAGAAAAGAAAGCTTACTGTATGTTCTGGAGAGGAAATATAAACAGCAGAATTTTGAGGATTGACACAAGATTTTCATGTTTTGTGGTTTTTCCTGAAATTTTGTGTACTATATTGATATGATGCCAGTCAGCCAAAACTTTCAGAGAAACTCTACTTTTTCTTGGAGAGAGTAGCCTGAGGTGGGGTAGAGGAGTAGGGAACAACCCTATGGAAATTATGTTTGATTATGAAGGAGTTATCTTTGAAAGGAAATAGGCATACAAAGGAGATATCAAAATCTGTGCATTAAAAATGTCTAAGGGGGCCGGCACTGTGGCACAGCGAGTTAAAACCCTGGCCTGAAGTGCCAGCATCCCAAATGGGTGCTGGTTCAAGATCCTGCTGCTCCACTTCCCATCAAGCTCTCTGTTATGGCCTGGGAAAGCAGTAGAAGATGGCCCAACTTCTTGGGACCCTGCAACCCCACGGTAGACACCAAGCCAGACCTGGCTCCTGGCTTCGGATTGGTGCAGCTCTGGCAATTGCAACCAATTGGGGAGTGAACCATCAGATGGAAGACCTCTCTCTCTCTCTCTCTCTCTGCCTCTCTCTGTGTAACTCTGACTTTCAAATAAATAAATAAATCTTTAAAAAAAAAGAAAAGTCTAAGGGACCAATGTTGTGTTGTAGCATGTTAAGCTACAACTTGCAATACCAACTTCCCATTATCAGACAGTAGGTTCATTCAAGTCTTGGATACCCACTTTCATTCTAACTTTAGTGTATGTGCTGCCAAAGTGAGCACATGGCTACCCACTTTCAGTCCAACTTCCTGCTAATGTGTCTGAGAAGGCAGCAGATGGACCAATTGCTTGGATCCTTGTCATGAATATGGAAGACCCGGATGGAGTTCTGGGATCCTTGCTTCAGCCTGGACAGAACTGGCTATTACAGGCATTTGAGTCTCAGATCAGAAGGTAGAATAGCTCTCATTCTCTGTGTGTCACTATGCCTCTCAAATAAATACATAAAATCTTAAAAAAAGACAAACTCTGTTTCTCTGGATGTTTTAGTCCATCCAGTGTCACTGTAATATAAGGCAGATATATCTGAGACCAGGTACATTTTAATAAACAGAAATTTATTTCTCACAATTCTGAAGGCTGGGAATTCCAAATCAGGATGCCAGCTAAGGTTCTTTGTTGAAATAGTACATGACAGAAGGCACAAGGACAGAGTTAAAATGGTTCCACTCTTGCTTGTTCATAATGACATAAATCCCACCCATGAATGCAATGACTCAAACATCACCCAAAGATCCCATCTCCCAACATCACCACAATGAAAACCAAACTTCAACATGATTTTGGGAGGAGATAAACATTCAAACCACAGCACTTGAGACCTTGAACAACAAAATGCATATAAGCTAAAAGCAGTCTGGAATAAGATATGACTTTGAACCACCACAGACATGACTAAGAGTATATCTAATCTAAATAAATTGATTGCCTATTGAAACAAGTGTATCAATTTATTTGAAAGGAATATTAAAAAAAAACAGTCATCACAACACATTCCACACAATATTCAGAACATAATCCAAAATCATTCAAAGTAGCAAGAACAGGAACATTTAGTGCAGTCTCAAATGTAAAGGCAATAGTAACCAAACCCAAGATGGCTCTTGGGTTAGATTTATGATGTTTTCAAACAATATTCATAACTATTAAAATTTAAATAACAAAGCACCAAAGGGGAAACTTGTTGAAGTGAAATGGACACTATAAGAAACAATGACTTGATCAGCTTTTGTCCTGACGGTTGATGTACAATGTAATACTTTATCCATTTTTTTATTTTTTTTGTTCTAGTACCATTGGTTGAACTCTGTAATTAACACACAATTATTCTTAGGTGTTTAAATTTTAACTGAAAAGTGATCCCTGTTAGGAATTTGGAAAACATTATGTTGAGTGAAATAAGCCAGTCCCAAAGGGACAAATACCACTTGTTCTCCTTGATAGGTGACATCTAACTGAGCACCAAAAAGGAAACCTGTTAAAGTGAAATGAACACTATGACAAACGGTGACTTGATCAGCCCTCACCCTGACTGTTGATGAGCAACTTAATATGTTATCCCTCTTAGTATTTTTTTTGTTTGTTCTACTTAATACTTTTGGTTGAATACTGTAATCAATACACAATTCTTCTTAAGTGCTGAAACTTAACTGAAAAGTGATCGCTGTTAAATATAAGAGGGGGAATAAGAGAGGGAAGAGATGTGCAACTCGGGACATGCTCAGGCTGACTTACCTCAAACGGTAGAGTTAGAAACATACCAGGGGATTCCAATTCAATCCCATCGAGGTGGCATGTACCAATGCCATCTCACTAGTCCCAGTGATCAATTTCTGTTCACAATTGATCGTAATGATAGGAATAAGAACCAAAGGGATCACATAAACAAGACTAGTGTCTGCAAATACTAGCTGATAGAATTAAAAAGGGAGAGAATGATCCAACATGGGAAGTGAGATACACAGCAGACCCATAGAATGGCAGATGTCCTAAACAGCACTCTGGCCTCAGAATCAGCCCTTAAGGCATGCGGATCCGGCTGAAATGCCCATGAGAGTATTTCAGACATGGAAAGCCAAGACACTCTGGGGGAAAAAAACACCTAAATGAAAGATCTCCGTGAGTGAGATCCCAGTGGAAAGAACGGGTCAACAAAGAAGGAGGTACCTTTCTCTGAAGGGAGGAGAGAACTTCCACTTTGACCATGGCCTTGTCTAAATATGATCAGAGTCAGTGAACTCAGGGGGCTTCCATAGCCTTGGTAACTCATGACAAGAGCCTAGGGTGATTACTGATGCCATAAGCAAGAGTGTCAATTTGTTAAGTCAACAACAGGAGTCACTGTGCACTTACTCCTTATGTAGGATCTTTGTCCTTAGTGTGCTGTACATTGAGATTTAATGCTATAACTAGTACTCAAACAGTATTTTTCACTTTATGTTTCTGTGTGGGAGAAAACTGTTGAAATCTTTACTTAATGTATGCTCAACTGATCTTCTGTATATAAAGAGAATCGAAAATGAATCTTGATATGAATGGAAGGGGAGAGGGAGTGGATAAGGGGAGGGTTGCGGGTTGGAGGGATGTTATGGAGGGGAAGCCATTGTAATCCATAAGCTGTACTTTGGAAATTTATATTCATTAAATAAAAGTTAAAAAAAAGAAAATTTAAATAACAAAGCAAAATTATAATGAATGAAATGAGAAATCCAATTAAATAATCACCTAGATAAATTTTTGAAAAAAAAAACGAAATTAAAATTCTGATTCTTGATTGTTTCCATATGTTGTACAATTTATGAAGGTACAAATGGATTTTAAAATTAGGTTCATTTTAGTGCAAAATAATTTTGAAATTAACTCATAGTTCTTTCATAATACACAAATTCCATGAGCTTTGTGAAGATTCCTCAAATATAGCACGTCTCTGTAGCATTAGTGATATTATCGCTCCATCCGATGAATGCTACTCTAACAAAAAAAGATCACTGAATTATTTTTGCACAGTCTCTAAAGATCATACATTTTTAAGACTTTGATCACCACTTTCCTTCTGTTTTGACTTTTCCTCATACTCCAAAAATGTACTATATGTATTTCTACCTTTCTATATGCATACATTACCTTTATATATGTGTATATAAATATAAAGAATAATTTATTTTTGTCATGGACAGAATAATTTGCCCCCCCAATCTAAATGTTTTAATATATTTCAAATGTGGCAGTATTTACAGATGGGTACCTTGGGAAGTAATCAGGATTAGCTGAGGTCATTAAGGTTGAACCCTTGTGAATTACATTGTCCCCTTACAACAGTGACTAGAGAACTTGTATCCATTCTCTGGCACATGAAGAAATAATGGGAAGTGAACCACCTGCAATATGGAAGAACCTGACAAAGAACGCAATCTGGCTCTCTGATCTCTAACATTCAGACTCCAAGCTCTACGAAGAAAATTTCTGTTGTTTATAATCCACTTGACCTCATGTGGTATGTCAACATGTGTGTACATTTTGTAACACCCAGGGTATATATGCCAATTTTTTCAAACATTTATAATTTATTTATGGTGAAAACATTAAAATATTTTCTTTTAACCCTTCTTCCTAGAAAATAAATAATAAATCATCATTGTCTGTTGTCATTCTTCTGTGCAGAATTCCAGAACTTCTTACTCCTATCAAACTATATCATAGTATCTATTAAATAGCCACTTTCTGTCTTTCTTAGTCCTACTAATATTCTCAGATTATATGAGCTCAAAGATTTTAGATTACCAATATGAGTTAGAGCATGTGGTAATTCTTGGATAAATTCATTTAACATAATGACCTCCAACTCCATCCATGTTGCTGCAAATAATAGGATTTGGTACTTTCATAGCTAAATAATATTCCATTCTACATATGTACCATATTTTCTTTATTCATTAGTCTGCTGAGGAACAATTAGGTTGTTTCCCTTTCTTGGGTATAGTGCTGCTATAAACATGGGAGCATAGAAGTATCAACAGACTGCTTTTATTTCCCTTGAATGTATATCCAGAAGTGGAACTGCTAGGTCATCTGGTTTCATTTTTAGTGTGTTGAGGAGTCTCCATACAATTTTCTAAAGTGTCTATACTAATTTGTATTCCCACCAACAATGTACAAGACTTCCTTTTTGTATACATTCTTGCCAACATTTGTTATCTTTTACCTTTCTGATAATAACTAATGTAACTAGAGTGAGGTGCTATCTCAGGCAGTTTTGATTTGAATTTTTCTGATGATCAATGATATTGTGCATATTTGTGTTCCCATTGTCCATTTTATACATTCTTTGAAAAGGTTCTATTTAGATTTACTGCAATTTTAAACAGAAGGCATTATAATTAAAAATAAAATTTATTATCAGAAATAAAGAATTAGAATCATTATTAGAAAGAGAAGCTTGATTTGGATAGGAAATATCAGAACATTCAGTGACAAGTGGCAAGGAGCAGAGAGGATAGCCATGCAAATCCAGCCTTAGAAAGGTTACAACGGGAAACTGCACAAATCACCTCACGTCTTTCATTTTTCATAAAATGTGAAAGTATGTGGTGAGTAATAAAGACAACATATGCAATGCTGAGTTGATAAACTATAATTTTCACCATTTAGATGGCTATAAATGGAGTGGAAAAGATTCTAACCTCCTTTACCCTTCAATTCTCTTGTGATTGTAGTCTTAATTAGAGGATCATTGCAGCTGTGCCCCACACTGGGTAAAGGTCAATGATACACACTCAAAATTGTTCCTTTTTTTTTTTTTTTGTCAACCCACAAGCTAAAAGAGTGGGGAGAGCTGTTCACAAACCACAATCTGGCTAAGCTAGCAACCTTTGGTCTTCAATTTCTCCCATAATTTCCATGTTCTTCCTCATTTATAATTGTTTTATCATAGGATGCAGCAACATAATTGGTTTTAGTGACAAGATACTCTCCAGCTTGATGAATTTTTAACTTAATTATCAAAGTGTGCATGTGAGAGGGAACCAAAAACATTACTATATAATGGGAAAACAACTGAATCTGGTAAATATCATGCAATAATTATTTGAAAAGGAGTAAGTTATTGTATCAATGGAAAAAGAATTCCACTGGACAAATTTTATTAAATCCTACATTTCAGCAAATTTTGTTGATACTTAAAGCTCAATTTACCTAAAATTATCTGAAAATTTAAGAAATAAGTTCATTTAATTTCTAGCAACTCAAAATGTTTTTAACTACTTAAATTATTTTGTATTGAGAAAAATGAATAAATAGACTCATGACCTTAACAAGGAGCTGTTCAAACATTTTTTAAACTTGAAACTTGTTAAATTTATTATTTTCTATTTTAATATTGTTAAATGGCTATTAATTTCTTTCTTTTCTTTTTTTTTTTTTTTTTTTTTTTTTTTTTGACAGGCAGAGTGGACAGTGAGAGAGACAGAGAGAAAGGTCTTCCTTTGCTGTTGGTTCACCCTCCAATGGCTGCAGCAGCCGGCGTACTGCGGCCGGTGCACCGTGCTAATCCGAAGGCAGGAGCCAGGTGCTTCTCCTGCTCTCCCATCTGGGTGCAGGGCCCAATCACTTGGGCCACCCTCCACTGGACTCCTGGGCCACAGCAGAGAGCTGGCCTGGAAGAGGGGCAACCGGGACAGAATCTGGCATCCTGACCACGACTAGAACCCAGGGTGCTGGCGCCGCAGGCAGAGGATTAGCCTATTGAGCTGTGGCGCCGTCCAATGGCTATTAATTTCATTTCATGATATTTAAGAGCTGTGACATAAGAAATATTTTTGTATGACAAACTGAAATTTAATTCACAAAGCAAGTACTTAAATTAACTCTTTAGCACTTAAAAATTAAGATTCTGGATCTTCAGATATTAAATCTAATGCAAAATGCATCAGTGTTTTGTGGCAGGCATTACAGAAGCACTTTTGTCAAGAAATCCAAACAAACACAGTGGGTCATAATGTCAAATCTGCAGAATAATTCATGAATCAACTCATTTTTGATGTATCTTTGACATATGTTTACTTGCTAAACATTTGGCTCTAACTCTAGTGTTCTTATTTTAAAAATTATAGGTTTACAGCTTTTCCTCCCCCCATGCCCATCTCTTGCTTTAAATTAAATACAATAAATGAATATGTAATTATAAAAGATATGACAGATAGATGCTACTTGGGAAAGCCTTATTCCATATCATAGGACCTGAGTTCGAGTCTCATTTCTGCTCTCGATTATAGCTTCCTGATAATGTATGCAACAAATGATAGCCTAAGTAGCTTGGTCTCCTTCACCCACTTGAGATATTCAAATTGATCTGGGCTGCTGGTTTTGGCATGGGTCCAATCCCTGTTGTTGTAGGCAATTGAGGAGTGAGCTAGTGGACAAAACAGATGTCTGCCTCTGTCACTCCCTCTCTCTCTCTGACACTGAAATAAATAAATGATACATTAGAGGTTTCAAAAGATTTTATACACACACAGACACACACACACACACACACAGCCCTTGGGTTACACTTACCAAGTAAGTGTAATCATTTGTTGTCATTCCACATTATCATTTTCATTTGAATTTTTTATGATAAAATGAGAAGAAAATTTTGTTCTACTTATATATGCATACTTTTCTTTATAATCTTTCTACCTTAGTGTATGTTTAATATAGTGTAATTTACATTGGGTACATACACATTTATTTAACACTATTTTGAATCTATTTAATATTTATTGCATTTATTTGAAAGGTAAAGTGAGAGAGAGAGAGAGCAAGAGAAATTTTCCATCTGCTAATTCACTCCTCAAACGGCAGCAAAGCAACAGCTGAGGTTGGACTAGGACAAAGCTAGGAGCCTGAACTCCATCCTGTCTGCTATGTTCATGACATGGGCCCAAGTACTCGAGTCATGTTCTGCTGCTTTCCCAGGCACATTAGCTTGGCACTGGATTGGAAGTGGAGCAGTGGGACTTGAACCTGTGCTCATATGGGAGCCTGCATCATAGTAGGCAGTTTAACCCATCGCACCAGAATGTTTCCCCTACACTTTTGATTATTAATTTTGACTTAGTTGCTTTTTTCCTAAGTGGGAGATTTTTTTTGGGTTTTTTTTTGATTAAAAGAACATTACAAATTATTAGAGGATGGAATCTCCTCATTTTTCTCATTTCTATCAATGATCCTTTTAGAAAGCCCCTTTATTCCTCCAGTCCTGAAATTTAAATAGTTTTTCACTTGCTTAGGGATTCATACTAAACTAATAGGTACACTTTGGTAATGAAAAGCAATCAAATATGTTTTATAAGGGGTCAGCATTGTGCCATAGTGGGTAAATCCTCCACCTGTGACTCTGGAATCCATATGGGCAAGTGTTGGTGTCTCAGCACTTCCACTTCTGATCCAGCTGCCTGCTAACAGCCTGGGAAAGCAGTGGAAGATGGACGAAGTCCTTGAGCACCTGCACACATGTGGGAGACCTGGAAGAATCTCCTGGCTCCCAGCTTTAGCCCAGCTCAGCCCTGCCTGTTGCAGCTATCCAGGCAGTGAATCAGCAGATGGGAGACATTTCTCTCTCTGACTCTCTCTCTGCCTCTGACACTCTCTCTCTCTCTTTCAAATAAATAAATAAATCTTTAAAAAAATCTTTTGTAATGTACAAAATTACTTCAGTTACATGTTAGGAAAAGAGACTATTCTTTCCCTAGTATCAATTTATTCATCAATCTTATACAGAGATGTGGATATCAAAGATCTAGTTTTTCAGTAGACTAAATTTCAGTGACTGTCTAATCAGAAAGTCAAAGACAGGTCAATGAACTACATGACTACTGAAGTCATGCAACTCTGGTGCTCTTAGAAAACATCTGGTATAGATCAATGAAACAAAATAGAAAAATTAACCCACTAACATACACAAACTGATTTTTATTTATTTATTTTTTATTTATTTATTTTTTTGGCAGGCAGAGTGGACAGTGAGAGACAGAGACAGAGAGAGAAAGATCTTCCTTTTGCCGTTGGTTCACCCTCCAATGGCCGCCACGGCTGGCGCGCTGCAGCCGGCACACCGCGCTGATCCGATGGCAGGAGCCAGGAGCCAGGTGCTTTTCCTGGTCTCCCATGGGGTGCAGGGCCCAAGCACCTGGGCCATCCTCCACTGCACTCCCTGGCCACAGCAGAGAGCTGGCCTGGAAGAGGGGCAACCGGGACAGAATCCGGCGCCCCGACCGGGACTAGAACCCGGTGTGCCGGCGCCTCTAGGCGGAGGATTAGCCTAGTGAGCCGCGGCGCCGGCTACAAACTGATTTTTAACATAAATGCTCAAAAAGTACCCTGGAAAAAGGATAGTATTTTCAATAGATGAGCCTGGCAAAAGTGGACATATATAAGTAGAAGAATGAAATTAGATCCTTACCTCTTAATCATACACAAAAATCAACTCAAGTTGGATCAAAGATGTAAATTTAAGAACTGAAATTATGAAGTTACTGAATGCAAATATAGTAGGAACCCTTCAAGATGTTTATGTAGGTGATGATTTCTTGGATAAGACTCTAAAAGTGAAAGCAACAAAAGCAAAACTAGACAAATAGGATTATATCAAACTCAGAACCTGTCTCAAAGCAAAAGAAATAATCCATGGGATGAAGAGACATCTGATAGAATAGGAAAAAATATATATCTACTATTAGACAAAAAATTAATATTCAGAATCCAAAAGGAATTTAAAAACCAAGAACAAGAAGCTAGCAGTCCAGTTAAGAAACAGATAAAAATTCTGAATAGGCAGTTTTCTTCATTTCCAGCAAATGGATGGAAGTGGAGAACATCATGTTGAGTGAAATAAGCCTGACATTGGAAGACAAATACCACATGTTCAGAGTTAGGAGCTAAAATTAAAAATATAAATAAATAAAGCTAATTGCAATCAAAAACAGAATGCTGGGGCTGGTGCTGTGGCTTAGCGGGTAAATCCACTGCCAGCAGTGCCTGCATCCCATTTGGGTGCCGGTTTGAGTCCAGGCTGCTCCACTTCCGATCCAGCTCTCTGCTATGGCCTGAGAAAGCAGTCAAAGATGGCCCAAGTCCTTAGGCCCCTGCACCCTCATGGGAGACCTGGAGGAAGCTCCTGGCTCCTGGCATTGGATCAGCAGAGCTCCGGCCATTGTGGCCAATTGGGGAGTGAATTAGCAGATGGAAGATCTCTCTCTCTCTCTCTTTCTCTCTGCCTCTCTCTCTCTCTGTAACTGACTTTCAAATAAAAAATAAATATTTAAACAAAAAGAGAATATTGATTACTAAAAGCTGGGAGGTATTGGAGCGATAAAAAGAATTTGGATAAAGAAAAATAGGAGAATGCAGATATGGTTCACTAATTGTGACAATTATACTAATATGAGATATTAATAATAGGGTAACTGGAGTTAGGAAAAACTTTACCCCATAATTTTTTAATTAAAACTGTTCTGAATAAATTACTTTAAAAAAGTCAAGAATTATTCAAAAGTTCTGTTTAGTTTATTTAGGGATCATGTTGCATTTTGCTAGAATGATAGCATCAGTTGCTTCACAACACAATTTGTAACTGTATTCTTATAAAGTGAAATTAGAAGAAACTAAAAACAACAACAAACAAACAAAATCTATATTTTCCTTAAATCACCTTGCTCTTGGGCAATTCTAGGCCAAAATTCAGTTACTCCCTCTTATTTGTCATACAATAAATCAATAAAGGGTTTTTTGATATATAAATTATAAAATGACTCAAGACTAGTGAACAGTTAATATCCACTAGTTCGTAACTAAGAATCAGATACTTTATAATATTGTTTGACTTCTGAATATAAGTTAGCTTTAAAAACATCACTGTTTTGAAGTAGGAATTGCATATTACAAGCTGTTTTATTTAGCTGGTGATAAGTATATGTTAGGAAAATGATGCCATCTTATCTGTGGTACTATCTATGCCCTAGATTCCATCTTTAGACTCTGGTCTCCTTTGTCACTTTTCACAATAAGCTTCTGTCCTAAGCCCCATGGCCCAACCACAGGTGTCAGCTCCACCCCCACCTTAATGGGATTCACTGCTCCTACTTCCCTGATCCCTAGTAAAGGTATAACAGGACCTGCTTTCAGCACCCGAATTCTCTCTCCTGATCCCTCTCTCTCTTACTCTCTTTCCCTCTCTCCTCTGCCTGTTTGGCTTCCCCGACCCCACAATAAACCTTTCCCTTAACTCCGGTGTTTGATATGTTTTGTGGCAGCCTTACAGTATACACCTATGAAACCCTAATTAGCAGCACATCCAGTTTCCTTTATCATTTTTGTCATTACCATTTGTTTGAACACTTACTATAGACTCTACCCCTTTAGGAAATATTAAGTAAACAAAATGGTACTGTTAACGACAGGATTCATGCTACAAAGTTAATCTCCATAACTTACTAGGCTTGTATAACTCAAACATTGTAAGCCCTGATAATCACTTCTTCATGCCCACCTTCTCTATCCTCTAGCAATCACAGTTCCACTCTGTTACTATGAGTTTGGTAATGCTACATTCCAACAGGATCATGCAGTGTCTGTTGGATTCAAACTTTATTTCTCTTTGAATTTGGTTCTCATAGCTTATCCATTTCCATTCACACAAGAGGAATTTCTTCTTTAGTGATGCTGAATACAAATACCATGTTTTCTTCATCCAGTCAGCCCCATTGAGGATATTTAAGTTGTTTTGCATATCTTGGCTATTATGGATAATGTTGCACTTCCACTTTCATGTGAAAATTCAGCTATCTCTCTGTGATTCTATCTTTGATTTCTTCAGATATATATCCAGAAATGGGATTACTGGGTTATATATTGCTAGTTTTAGTTTTCTGGGGACGCACCATACTGTTTTTCATAATGGCTATACTAATTTGAATTACCACCAACAGTGTACAAGGGTCATCTTGATATTCTTAGCAACATCTACTTTTCAACACACATAAAGCCATCCTTATAGGTGAAATGCATTATAGTTTTGATGAATAGGGTTGCTGCCTACCTTTTCATAGACCAGTTGTCCATTTGTATGTCTTTGGAGAAACATCTATTGAAATCCATTGTCCTCTTAAAAAATTTTACTACTGGGACCAGTGCTATGGCACAACAGGTCATGTCACTGTTAGGAAAATGGCAAAGTTTTATCTATGGTGCGATCTACACCCTGATTTACATCCTAGCCCCTAGCCCCTGCCACCATTGCTGAAAGCCAGGTGGCCACATAGCCCAAGCTCCACCCCCATCCTAATGGGATTTGCTGCTCCTGCTTCCCTGCCCACCCTTGGGCAGTTTTAAAAGGACTTCTTCCTGAACATGTGGCTCTCTCTCTAGCCTCCTCTTCTCCTCCCTCACTCCCCTCTCTCCTCTCCTCTCTCCTCTTTCTCTCTTACTTCTTACTCTCCTTTTCCCTCTTTGCCCCTTCCCTCTGGTTTGCTGGGTTTTCCCCAATAAACCTTTTCCCTTACTCCGGTGTTTGGTGTGTTTTGTGACGGCATAACATTGGTGCATTGGCCAGGAAAACCTTACATTGGTGATCGAGTGTCCCCCCGTGACTTTGTTCTCTGTTTGGAGATCTCTGAGCTGCTCTGGGGTCCTGGATTTCTGCCAGTCACAAAACACACCCCCAGAACTCCTTCCATGCCACCAAATGCTTCACGATTCCATCCATACATCAGCCTTCCAAATTCTCAGGTAAGATGCGGAATGGGAAATTCTCACGGCGATTCCTACTTTGATTTGTGGTCTACTGTCATCTGCTTGTCTGAGGCCTTTCTAAGTCGTAGTACTAGACACTAACCACAACACCTACTTAAGGCTTTTAGTTTCTATGGACACTGTGTCTGGGCAATAGTGGGTGTGAGTGACGACTCAACCTCTGTTCCCCTTTTTACAGGCTAAGCCATGGGCTCCAGTGGACACTTGTGTGATGACCCTGCCTTCTGCTCCCATTCCTCTGTTATTCAGAAAGCCGGGATTCAAGGACGCTTGCAATCCACGGATCTGACTCTACAGGATGCAATGGGAACTTTTCTCTAACCACATTCCGTCTGATTCTTTAAGTAATATGGTCCCTCTCAAATTGGCTCCAGCCTTCAAAAGTCAATGCCTCATCTTTAAAGTGGTCCCTTCATGGTGGCATGTTTGGCCCTGAGGGATTGGCCCAAAATCGGAGTGGTTTGACCATGATATCTTTATTACTTCTGTGAGTGCTCAGGAAAATGGAAGGAGATCCCATATGCTCAAGTTTTTCTATCTTTGATCTGAGCATTCTATGTGTACTGCTCTCTGGTCCAGGTCCTATTGGCCTCCAAAGTTTCCACTAGAAGTCAAGTGCCTAAGCTGAAACCTCTGCCTTCCAAGTTTGTGGCCCCAAATTTTCACTATCTCAGCTCACTATTCTTCCTCCTCCCACCCAGGAATTCAGACTTTATCTTAGACCCAGGCCTGGTCCAAAGTCTACTCTCTCTGTCTTATCAGTTTGGGAATGATTATCTCCATGCTTTCACTCTCCAGCCCTTGTCTTCCAACTGGTCTTTTGCCTCTCCCTCTTTTGTTCCAGTTTTACCATAAGAATAGCAATCTGTCCTTTTGGGCTCCCTGCTTATTGAGAAACAAATTAGGTATCCTACCATTCTGATGGCTCCTTTGTTTTATCATAAGCAAGCCAGACAGGAAAATCAGGTTTGGTGCATTGACCTCTGGCCCACTGTACCTTTGGGAATTGTCTTGATGCAGTCCCAAGTGGCTGACTATGATGTCATCGGCCTAAGGTGCTCTTATGAAAAAGGCAAATGTAACTAGACACTGAGTTAGAACGATTTTATCTTTGAATCTAGGAAGTTCACTACCTTTAAAAATATTGCTTTGTAACTTGCTGAACTTATTTTACAATTTATTTTAACAGGTTTCCAGGTAATCAATACTCAATAAAACAACAATGCGTAATTAGTATTTGTTTAAGATGAATGCAATTTTAATTTAATTGAATTCAGATAGAGATATATCAGCATCTTAAGTCATTTAGGTGTAACTGCTAATTTAAATTGGGTAAAGGCTGTGGAGTTAGTGAGGATGGAAGGAACATTGCCTTTGGATTCAGACAATTTTGCATTCTAAGCTGTCTCTAAACACGCCCGGTTTCATATCAGCAGTATTTTCAATACTTGAGTCAGAGATTTCTCACATTTTTTTCTGAAATGGGAGTGAATGACAAATACATATTGCCTTTTGTTTGCTAGTTAAAAAGGAAGCAATTTTTTAAACGTAAAAACAATTTAATACGCGCTTTAGTCAGGAGGTATATCCTGAGGCTTGCAGGGAAAGGACTCTTGAATCCAGGCATAAAAAATATATACAGATTTCCTTAATGACAGCTCAGTGATAAAATCAGAATATTATTTTGGATGTTAAATATGTCTTCAAAAATTTGTTTAATCATTTGTCTTAATTTCCTTTGGAACATTTAATATTTGAGCTTTTTTAAAAATTTTGTACAGTAAAATCGCAATTCACTTAACATAGCAATAATTTGTAATAATCCAATGAAAGAAAACGCCCTGAGTGTAAAACAAATAATTATGAAATGATGAGTTCTCAGATAATTCCTAAGACTTCCTATGAGATTTCTAAAATAAACATAGAAATGTATCACTAATGAGAAAATCAGTGTTTCTTTAAATACAAACATTACACCGTTCACCTATACAGTAACATCATGCAATTTGATAAGATGGTGTATCAACATGACAACTTTAATAACAGGTTAATGCAACTAAAACTGGAGTTTTTGATGATAGAGGATATATAATTGATGGATACTTATCTGAGGAATATAAAAACAGAAAATTCTATTGTGACTATTTAGATAAATTGAGAAACAATATTAAATTTCCTAACCTAAATGATTAATTTTAAATATATCACAGCAGCTGTATCTTATTTTTTATGTTTGAAAATGAATACTTTTGATGCTAACAAAAAGTATTGTCAAGGACAGTACATGAGGCCGGCGCCACAGCTCACTAGGCTAATCCTCTGCCTGCGGCGCCAGCACCCTGGGTTCTAGTCCTGGTGGGGCACCAGATTCTGTCCCGGTTGCTCCTCTTCCAGTCCAGCTCTCTGCTATGGCCCAGGATTGCAGTAGAGGATGGCCCAAGTGCTTGGGCCCTGCACCCCATGGGACACCACGAGGAAGCACCTGGCTCCTGGCTTTGGATTAGCGCAGTGTCCCAGCTGCAGAGCTCCAGCCTTTGGGGGGTGAACCAATGGAAAGGAAGACCTGTCAAAAGGAAAAAAAAAAAGGTCAGTACATGCAAGCATCAGCTTAGCAAATACTAAAGCATGGGAACCATTGGATATACAGTTTTAAGTATTATAATAAAAATATCCACTGATTTTTGTTGATTTTCTTTTACAGAACAATCATAATTCCTCCTCTGGGAAATCATGAAAATAATCTTCATTATGCATACAGAGGGAGTCCTCTTACTGAACAGTGGTTAAGTTAAAATGTATTTGTTTTAGGTGAAAAAAAGGGCAACTTTCTGACTATATAAATTCAGAAAGATGTGTCTGATTCTCCTTTTTGAAATCCTAGGGCTCCACTCAATACAAACCTCAGGGATAACCTGATTTCTAGAGCTGAAAAATCCCCAGCAAAATTCAACTATACATTCTTCATTGACTATTGTGAAATCATAAAACGCCAAGCACTTGATAGAGCACATGTTGCTGGTGAAAGTCTCTGGGGAAGCAGGGTTTGAGCAAGAATTTGAGAAAAGGTGAGAAATTCAGAAAGGAGTGATGAGAGGTGGTGATTAGGAAGACCTGAATTTTTATGGATAAGGTAGCATCTAAAGGAGTGTAAATGTCATTGTCTGGTTAAGAAGGATGTCTTTTTATAGAAATGGCTGAGAAGTAAAAGTGGGAGTTAGAATAGAAGCAGACTGTGCAGAAAGATCAAGGTGGCAGCAGAATGGTAACATTAACCAAGGTGTGTAGGATATTCTAGAGTGAAGATTAGAGTTTTCTCTGGAAGTGCTTAGCACTGGAGCACAGGTCCAGTGTTCTTGCATTTCATTGCCTCCCATAGTGGAACACGGCACTATGATATTTTATTCTTTTTTTTTTTAATAACTTTTTTTTTTGACAGGCAGAGTGGACAGTGAGAGAGAGAAACAGAGAGAAAGGTCTTCCTTTTGCCGTTGGTTCACCCTCCAATGGCCTCCACGGCTGGCGCGCTGCAGCCGGTGCACCGCGCTGATCCGAAGCCAGGAGCCAGGTGCTTCTCCTGGTTTCCCATGGGGTGCAGGGCCCAAGCACCTGGGCCATCCTCCACTGCGCTCCCTGGCCACAGCAGAGAGCTGGCCTGGAAGAGGGGCAACTGGGAAAGAATCCAGCGTCCTGACCAGGACTAGAACTCGGTGTGCCGGCGCCGCTAGGTGGAGGATTAGCCTATTGAGCCACGGCGCCGGCAGATATTTTATTCTTATATGGTCCTAAGAAATTTTATAAATGTCCATTTCTTATATACCATACCAGTAAATGTTTTAAAAATATTACAGAAAGACTTTTGAAAAGTAATAAATGCTTATCTCAAAAGGGACCAATGTTGTGTAGCAGATAAAGCCACTGTCTGGGGTGCTGGTATAACATATGGGTGCTAGTTTGAGTCCTGGATGCCCCACTTCCAATCCAGCTCCTTGTTAATGGCCTGGGAAAGCAGTGGTGGATATCCCAAGCACTTGGGCCCCTGCACTCATGTGGAAGACCCAGATGAAGCCACTGACTTCCTGGCGTCAATCTGGCTCAGCACTGGCCTTTGTGGCCATCTGGGGAGTAAGCTAGCAGATTAAAGATCTCTGTCTCTCTCTTTATCCCTCTCTCTGCATCAGCCTTTCTCTGTCACTCTGACTTTCAAATAAATAAGTAAATCTAAAAAATTTAGCTTATTGGTACTATAGTCATAATTATACATGCCATATTATAAGATTTAAAATAAGAACTTAACGCAGTAATTTTACATTTTCTAGGAACATATTCAATGTATGAGATTAAAACCTGTATTATACCTATGTCTACATAAAAGCTATGCCTTAGAAGAATAAATAAGACATTGTAATAAAATGTTTTTGTCCTAAATACATATTTATCATACAATTTATTTTACCTATTTTCTGCCATCCATAACAACATATAAAGAATGTAATATTTTTGGAGCATTCAGATAAAAAACCAAAGCCATCAGCACATACATGTTTAGGAGGGAGAATGTGATTATAATGTTGATTATTTATATACATTTTCTATACATTTCTACCCGTATACATCTAGAGTAGAATGCAATCTCCCATAAAGGACACATTTCCAATTATTTTACTCACTGTTTCTTTCTTAATTCCTGGGAATATGTCTGATATAAAATATGTTCAGTGAATAAATGCATATATAGAAAAAAGGGCAGAAGGGACATAATGGTCACTGTAAACATAGAAACCCACTATGAGTGAAAAATGCTGAGGACAAGTTTGTAACTATTGAATCCATGCTGTGTATTTCTGGAAGAAATAGGTTTGAAAACATGAAGGACAAAAGGCAACAATATTGGGTAGTACAACTTCTAGGGGAAAAGAAATCTATTTGGATACAATAGGCATCATTGATACACATGGTACCAAACAAATAGAAGGAAGCATGTGACAGGAATGAAGAAACCTAATGTATAACAAATATGAACATACATTATTAAACATATCAATTAATTACCCTGCACATGAATCTAGCATATAATAAAAGAATCATATTTTATATAATCAAAATATAACTGTAGTAAGGAAAATAGAGTATGGACTATAAATAAGTGAAAATAGATAGTAGTGATAAATTTTTTTTAGATTGGTATTTGAATCAATGAAGAAAATAAATTGAATCAAATAACTTTTGGACATAGCGCTCCAACAGTATTCTCACAGCAGAATATAATTGAAGGAAAGCCTCAATGTGGTCTTGAATCACTAAAACTGATTATAACTCTATTTATAACTGTACTCATTACCTCAAATGTATTTACATGTATAAATAAATTTGTATATACTACATGTGTATATATAAATACATAAAAGGATACTCAAAATCTTTGTGGAAACCATTTAAAACATAAGCTTATATTTGTGCTTAAAATTTTTGAAATTATATATATGTTTTCATAATATACATTTCCCATGACTTTTTGGAGATCCCTTATATACATGCATTTTTAACTTTGCAGTAAAATAAAATTTCTATAAATTAAAAATTTTCTTGAACATTTTGAAATACCCATATGTATGTATATTTGTGTGTATGTGTTTAAATATAAAATATGATTGAAAATATTCTATTGGAGATTATTAATGATTTGTAAAATAATGTGAGAAAACTGAAAGGCTGGAAGAAAACTCAAAGATAATTATAAGCAAATTATTTTATTATTTCAAAACAAAATTGAAACTGTCGTATTCTAAGTGCCTGAATTCTACCCACGCACGAGTTAGTGGTTGCTTTGAGATCCATTTTCCTGCTATATGGTCTTTCAGGATGCTTCACAGTAATGATTCAAGATTAAGATATTAAGATAAAATATTTTAAAGTTTTAAAATTTTAAATAAACAGAATTTTATCTACAGAATTAAATCAATTACCTTTAATCCTGTATGATGTCATGTTGTAGTACAATTGTGAATGAATCCTATTCTAACATTGATGTAAGTTTTAAGATGCATGGACAAGATACACAGTGAATGCCATTTCTTTAAAAAAAGTAGAAAAAAATTAACTATAGGAGAGAAACATCACTTTACTATACAAAATATACTCATTTGAAACAATTATTTTGATGAGAAGCTTTGTAGAGCAAGCTACATCATTCTCTTTTAAGAACTGCCTATTCATGGTATCATGTAGTAACTTATTCTTTTCAGAGTCTTTAATTTGGCATTGTGATGAGACAAGCTGTGAGATTCAATATATTTAAAACTGAATGACAAAAAGGGAATGCTTGTGCAGTGCATTTGAAACTGAAGTATATCAAAGTTAAATATAAAATTTAGAAAAGTTGTCACTGCACATTTTGTTGGACTTCTTAACTATGAAACTATAGAAACTCATTTTTACTCTGATATCTGGAAGAATGTTAAATATTATCCTATTATTTCATTTTAAGTTTAAGGTTTTAGTTATTAAGCTTTTAAAGGACATATGATTTGTTTTATATGGTCATACCATACAAATCACACTGTGAATAAGGGATATTTACCTAAAAATAAATATAGTGATTTGTATGGAAATAGAAAAATGAAAACTGAGAGGAATGCAAATCTACTTTTGATGTTTATAAGCTATATGCTAATAGAATTCTAAAATCCTTTAGGGATAAGGAGGAAAGATGACAAAGTTCTCTGGAGACAGATTGGTAGAGTTTTAATTCTGAGTGGAAAGAAAAAATAAATACACATAGATGATGCAGTAAAAGGTGTTCATGGGATGATTGGAAGAATGCACCATTAATATTATCATTTAAGTTAGAATACCTCAATATATATTGTTTGATTAAAGTTAAAGCCCATCCCCCACCTGTATTTATTTTATGGGTATAATATTTTCAACTTAGTTTACCACTTAATTAATGCCTAAGTTATAATTATTCTGTAGCTATTGAAATCTACTGGAGAAGTGGTTATCATCTATCTTTTTAGACTCTATTGCTACAGCACAAGAATAGACTGAAAAATATTTCTGGAGGTATAAAAAAATGTACAGTCAAGGAGTATGGAGTACACCCATAGCATACAGCATGGAGCACATCCATAGCATACTGCAAATTTCCATTCCATTTGTAGGTAAAAAGGGGCTTCTTTTCCTAGTCAGGTTACAAAATGCAGCAAAATACATAAATTAAAACTGGGGACAAAAATTTAACTGAGTTCCAGGAACAAGAAATTCCACTGCCTCTCTTTGGGGATTTCTATCCTTCATTCTCATGATACACTGCTCTCATAATTTTCCTCTTAATTCTGTAGCAGATATTCCTCTCCTATTGATACTTCCTTTCTATCGGTTATACCTAAATGTCAGAATTTATCCTGCCTTTTTTCTCCTGTCCCTTTAGTGACTAATAGATTCCTATATCTGACAATGCTATGCAATTACATACTAACATCTAACCATTTACACATCTAAAATATTGTACTCTCAGCCCAGCTCTCCAAAAATGCCACTACATTCTTCTAGTTCGAACATCAAATGTCATCTTTACATCAATTCTTGATTTATTCTTGGTTCCTTATATGTGTTCTCTTACATCATCTATAGATATCCTTAGAAAATTATGAAATGGACCATATCAGCTGGCGCCGGGGCTCACAGGGCTAATCCTCCTCCTGCGGCGCCGGTACCCTGGGTTTTAGTCCCAGTTAGGGCGCCGGTTCTGTCTCAGTTGCTCCTCTTCTAGTCCAGCTTTCTGCTGTGGCTCAGGAAGGCCATGGAGGATGGCCCAAGTGCTTGGGCCCTGCACCCCATGGGAGACCAGGAGGAAGCACCTGGCTCCTGGCTCCAGGCTTCGGATTCTTGAATCCAGGCATAAAAAACATATACCAGCCTGGTGCCATGGCTCACTAGGTTAATCCTCTGCCTGCAGTGCTGGCGCTGTGGCTCACTAGGCTAATCCTCCACCTGCAGCGCCGGCACACCGGGTTCTAGTCCCGGTCGGGGCATCGGATTCTTTCCTGGTTGCTCCTCTTCCAGTCCAGCTCTCTGCTGTGGCCAGGGAGGGAAGTGGAGGATGGCCCAAGTGCTTGGGCCCTGCACCCGCATGGAAGACCAAGAGGAAGCACCTGGCTTCAGATCGGCGCAGCACACCGGCTGTGGCGGCCATTTGGGGGGTGAACCAACGGAAGGAAGACTTTTCTCTCTGTCTCTCTCTCACACTGTCTAACTCTGCCTGTCCAAAAAAAAAAAAAAAAAATGGACCATATCATTGTGTTGAGTGGTATCAATTGACTTCAAACAAAGCCTATCTTTGCTATCTTTGTTACACTGTGGTCCAAAAGTTGTGTTTTATCTGGGTCCTTCCTATCTTCCCAACCACTTATGAATCTATTGTACCTTGGTTGCACCTAATGTTAAGGGGAACAGCCTTCTTTCATTTTCTGCAGAACACTGAATACTGTCCTAGTTTCAGTTCTTTCCCTATGCCTGTCTTTTGCTTAGATACTTGCAGCAAGTTTTCATACTGCTGAGTTGGCTGTTCTTCAGGCCCACGGTTAAATATGACCATGGCAGAGAAATTTTCCATTAAGTTGCAGCCATTCAAAACTTATCCATCGGATCAGCGCAGTGCACCGGCCGCAGCGCGCCGGCCGTGGCGGCCATTGGAGGGTGAACCAACGGCAAAGGAAGACCTTTCTCTCTGTCTCTCTCTCTCATTGTCCACTCTGCCTGTCAAAAAAAAAAAAAAAACTTATCCTTATTCTCTACCTCAATAATCTATTATTGTGTTTACAAGGATTATTGAAATTTATTGTTTGCCTTCCTGACTACAAGCTCCATAACAGTAAGGACTAAAGGTGATTGCCCTGTAAAGTTTCAGTTTTAGCAAAGCATATCAAATATTATCAAAGGCATAATAAATATTTGTGACATTCTCACAAATGCTATGGGAATTTGCTCATCTTTGTTGTACATTATCCATCCCACAATCTTTAATCATATTTTCATTTTTCCTAATTATTACAGATGGTCTTGAGGGGCCTATAAAGCAGATGATCTTCATTCTGATATAAAAGTATAGAGTAGCCAAGAGACTGCATTTCTTGTATTTATATCTTCAGCCAAACAAGAAGTAAAAAATACTTTTCATGGAATTGCTTAACACTTCATCCTTAGGTGGCTGGGGTTACCTGAGTCTGTCTTCATGTTCTGGTATTTTTGAATTAGGATTCTGTGATCACATGACTACCATCCCTTGTAGATTGTATTAGCCAGGGTTAGCTGAGATGATTTTGCCTGGGATAGAATATCTAGCTGAAGTGACTTTCCCAACAAGAAATATTTATTCTCTCACGTTAGATAAGGCTCTAAGGCACTGTAGCTCCTGAGTACAGTGAGTTTAGAGGCTCAGTGCTATCATCATAAACACATTTTTTCTTCCTTCTCAATATTTTCTTATTTTTATCTCTCTTCAGAGTCACATAATATATACAATATATACAAAAGTACAAAGATTAAAAACAGATCTTTTAAGGCTTTAAAATTTTATTGATTTTGTGTATATATAGTGAACAATTTAATCTATTTAATATATACAATTTTAGGGGTATAATGATACTTCCAATCTCACCCTCCCTCCCTCAATCTCTTCCACTCTTCCTCTCACTTCCTTTTTATTCTTTCTTTTAATTTTTACAGTGACACAATTTCTTTTTTTCTTTTTTTTAACTTTTATTTAATAAATATAAATTTCCAAAGTACAGCTTTTGGATTACAGTGGCTTTTCTCCCCCATAACTTCCCTTCCACCCGCAACCCCCCCCATCTCCTGCGCCCTCTCCCATCCCATTCACATCAAGATTCATTTTCAATTATCTTAATATACAGAAGATCACTTTAGTATATATTAAGTAAAGATTTCAACAGTTTGCACCCACATAGGAACACAAAGTGAAAAATACTGTTTCAGTACTAGTTATACCATTGATTCACCTAGTACAACACATTAAGGGCAGAGATCCTACATGAGGAGTAAGTGCACAGTGACTCCTGTTGTTGATTTAACAATTGACACTCTTGTTTATGGCGTCAGTAATCACCCTAGGCTCTTGTCATGAGTTGCCAAGGCTATGGAAGCCTTTTGAGTTTGCCAACTCCAATGTTATTTTGACAAGGTCGTAGTCAAAATGTAAGTTCTCTCCTCCCTTCAGAGAAAGGTACCTCTTTCTTTGATGGCCTGTTCTTAATCTGAGGAATTGTGGAAAATTGTACCAAATATTTAGCACAATTGTATTAATGAAAATAGAGATAAAAGTCAGTTTCTATTTTTTGAGGATGTGTAGCAAGATTTCAAATCAGGCAAAAAAAGCATATGATTTTTATGACCAAGGATACTTCTCAAAGAGTTGTCCTCCAGGTAGATTGAACTACTCTTATTATTCCTGATTTGAAATCTTGCTACACATCCTTGAAAAGTAAAGTAGTTTAGATTATTTTTATTTCCTAAATATTCCTAAAATTAGATAATTTTTCCTTTACTTTAAAAGCTGTTTGAAGTTGTGCAATGAGGTTCAATTTTGAACCAATATAGATCTCTCAAAATTGTGATTAGGAAGTTTAAAGTACATGAAATCAAGTACCAATATACTCACAGGAAAGTATTTGGATGTTTGTCCTTGGGAGATGTTGAGAGTTTTGTATGGTGAATATGCAAATACAATTGAAGACCAATGAAAAATAGCAAGTTTGAGCATGAGTTTGTGAACTCCACTAATCCACTCAATTTTATTAGTATTATTTAAGTTAAACATCTCAACAGCTTTATGAATAAATATTGCTCAGAGGAAGGAGAGAGGGAGGGAGGAAATAAATTACATTCCTAAAATTGTATCTACAAATGATATTCAAACTATTAAAAAATTAAAATTTGTAAAAAAAATTTAAAATGTTGCTCAGAGGGATAAAGGTACTTGTCAAGTTAGTAATGTAATGTTAGTTCAGTTAGTAAGGAAGGAGAAATTTACAATTTCACCTGATTTGAATGCTTATTCAAACTTTAGTTGATTCATGAACTGTTCATACATAGGAACACTGCAAAGTAAAATGAGTAGACTTCTTTAGAGAAGGGGATGTTTGAAGAATATTTGTACAGCATTGCACAGCCCAGTCTAGAATTTCCATGTCACGACTGAAAATATTCACTGATGCCAGTTAAAAGACCCAAGCTGTCATAATTACATTGGGAAAGTAAATTTCCTAGATTGACGAACAGGTGAAATCTGTATTCTATAGTCAGTCAAAGGGCTGCAACTAGAAAATGTCACTTACTGCTGACATTACAAAGATAGGGAGGAATGATAACTGGAAATTACTTTTGGATGATTGATGAGATCAATGATTACTTTTAACCATTTGAGGGATTATTAATAAAGTCAGAAGCATAATTTAAGACTTTATGATGTAATTGGAAAGAAAATGTAGGAAAAGAATAAACTATATTTTGATTAAAAGTTTTATACACCTTAATTCATCTTTGAATTTATAATATGTGTCAAAGAAGGAAGAATTTAAGGAGTTCATAAGAATAAATCATAGCTAGGAATAAATTCTTGAAGAGTGAGAATGAACCAATCCCATTATAAATGTGAAAAACAGAAAATAATTGGTAAACATTAGGAAAAAGTTAAATGAGATGAAAATATTTTTAAAAGTTTTATAAGATTTAAAAGACTGTACACACTAAAGTAAGCAGTATAGTTATTAGCCAAATGAGAAAAAGAAGAAGGTGTGAGTATGCTTTGTCAGAGCAGAGGTCTGAAATAGTTATGTGGAAGAGTCAAGAGCCAATCAATTAAAGGAGAAAAGAGCATTGCTAAGCAGTTTTAGCAACAGCTTGATACATGAACTTGTCAGTCTCCCAAATAGTAATACTAAATTTCTCTTGATTTCATTATAAACTGTTGAAATTGACCTCTACAAAAAAATTGGAGGAAAAGAGAATATATGGTGTTATTAAGTCTCAGAAGGACAGACCTGTACAAAGAACTTAATGCAAGGATATTTTCAGATGATAAAGGAGGCCTTTCTTCAATATCTCCTACTGATTGAAAAATCTATAACAATACTGGTCCTCAAGGCCATGATGGATTATCTCAAAATACTTAGTACTTGCCTTCATTTACATGGTACCTACCAAGGTGCTCCAAACTCCAGTCCACTTAACTATCTGAGAACCCCTAATATGTTCTATGACACCGTGCATTTGTCCCTACAATCCACACCATTTCAGACTATTCCTATGCAACTCCATCCATAAATCAACTTTTTAACTTTCCAGGACTACCACAGATAACTCTCTTTGACTGGTGCATTGCTCATTTTCTAACCACATATAATCACTATTTGGATATTTATAATCATTTTATCTACATTTATATTAAACTTTATTGTAGACTTTGAGGTATAGTGATGTGTGTTTCTCTCTGTTTCTCTCCACTCTATATTTTTTTAAAAAGATTATTTACTTACTTGAAAGACAGAGTTACAGAGATGTAGAGTCAGAGAGAGAGAGAGAACTTCCATCCATTGGTTCATCCCTAAAAGGTCGCAACAGCTGGAGCTGATCTGATCCAAGGCCAGGAGCTAGCAGCTTCCTCTGGGTCTCCCATGTGGATGCAGGGCCCCCAGGACTTGGGCCATCTTCTACTGCCTTCCCAGGCCATAGCAGAGAGCTGGATCAGCAGTGGAGCAGCTGGGGTTTGAATTGGCAGCCATATGGGATGCCAGCACTACAGGCCAGGGCTTTAACCCACTGCACCACAGTGCCGGCCCCCATTCTGTTAATAAACACTAGAAAAATAAAGTGTCTTGATCATCTCTGGATCCTAAATCAAATATTTTTGAATTATAATCCACATATAACCCAATATTATTTTCTAGTCAAACTAACATCTATTCCTTTCTCATTTATATTGTCTCCTTGACAGTTTTTTCTTTCTACTCATTTGACATTTTTATACAAATGCTTAACATTAAATAAAAACACTATTCCTGTGGTTAGTAACAATCTTCTTCAAAGATTAAAGTGAAATTTGTTTAAATGTTCTTGTGAGCTGTATAATGAGCTACCATTAAATTTTAATATATATAACTAAGTTTCAAAGGGAATTAATTTAAGTTTATCTATATTTTCTGAATTATCTTACATTTAAGACAAATGTAAGTAAAATTATTGAAAATAATTTATGGACAGAAATCTTGGAAGCTTGATGTGATTTTCATTAATTTTCTACACCTCTTTAGATTAAAAGGCTTGTAAGTTATTGTGGAACAATTATCATCTGAAAAGTATAATATATCAAGCAGCAATTTCTAATTCAACAATTTGTATGTTCACATAATGATATTGTTATACTTTTAATAAATGCCTAAGACAAAAGGAAAAATAGTTCAGAAAATCTCACAATGAAATATATAATTATAATTGTGAATCAGTTTAAATAATCAAGAAGAATGTATCAGAATAGAATATGTTTAAAAATATTTATGCTTAACAAAATTTCCCAACAAATGTTTAATTTTTAAATGCATATGCAGCAAATACTTTTTTTCTGATTCAGAAATTCATGTTCTAAAAGTGTTCATGTATTCAGATTATGATTGTGCTAATTTCAATATTTTTGAGTAGAACATATAGCTAACTGTATTTCACTTCAGCGGTATTTTCAATCTGGTTTCTATTTGTTCGTTTTTTTCTCCCTTAACACTTATTTGTCTTGTTAGTGCAGAAAGCACAAGATGAGACTAGGACTATTTTTAGGCAAATTAACGTAATCCATAAATGTCTTGGATTGCTGATTCTAAAGTATGTAGAATGTGCCATGCTTTATGAGAGATCTCTAATCTAATTAGTGTGGCTTCTTTATTATTTTACTGAGGGTTCTATGAAACTTCTACTTCATATTTTATTGTCATCTCATATGTAATCTTGTAAGAAATTCTCAAATATTAAGGTTGACAATATTCCTGTTTAGATACTGACTTTTTAAGGCATGAGTTATTCCTACCAAGTTGTGTAGCCAGCAAATATTGAAATGTCTTAATAAGTCTTAGTGGGTGCCCGGTGCTGCGGCTCACTAGGCTAATCCTCCGCCTGCGGCGCCGCCAGGGTTCTAGTCCCGGTCGGGGTGCCGGATTCTGTCCTGGTTGCTCCTCTTCCAGTCCAGCTCTCTGCTGTGGCCAGGGAGTGCAGTGGAGGATGGTCCAAGTTCTTGGGCCCTGCACCCCATGGGAGACCAGGATAAGTACCTGGCTCCTGCCATCAGATCAGCGCAGTGCGCCGGCCACAGCGCGCCGGCTGCGGCGGCCATTGGAGGGTGAACCAACGGCGAAAGGAAGACCTTTCTCTCTGTCTCTCTCTCTCACTGTCCACTCTGCCTGTTTAAAAAAAAAAAAAAAAGATATGGAGTGGTTCCAAGATGGCACAAGATGACAAGATGGCAGAATAGCAACAGGACATGTACTAATATTTCAATAAAGGAGGAAGAGTGCGCTCTCAGGATAAAGTTGCAGGAGAGGCACGGTGGGAGACCCTGCTAGAGCAGTGGAGGCAGTCAGGATGCATGAGAGAGTGAAAGCGCAGCAGAGGACTGACTGACTGACTAAGATCAGGGGAGGAGGACGTCTAACCCAGCAAGCCAGGTGACAGGGGACTCCATGGGCTCACAGTGCAGCTGATATGAGAGGGAGAGCTTAGTGAACTGCAACAGCCAGGGCTGTGCTACACCCAGCAATTCAGAGTAAGCCGAGGAAGAGGGCCTCCACCATGCAGGTTGCACTGCACCATTTCCCTGGCAATGGGAGGGGTGGGGGAGCTCCCCAGGAGGGGAAGTGCCCCTGCAGGACTATCCTACCTGCCCATCACAACCGAGAAGCAAGCAGGACCGCAGCAGGTGGGTACCTCTCACACCTGCAAACCACAGATAGAACCAGAGAGAAAAACCCACCTTCCCCACTAACAGCTGGGAGGACTACACACAGACAATGGCTCTGAGAACACCTTAGTTTCCTAATAGCCAGGACTGGCTAGCGGGGCAAAGAGGCCCCAGTGGCACCCCATGATCAAGAAAGGCCTAGGAGCTGAGTCTGAAAAAACAGTGTGCTCCTCACTTGCCTATAGCGGCTCATAGCAGAGGGAACTGTGCTCACAGGGAAGACTCCATAAATCAAATGTGCAAATAGCTGCTGAGAACACTGGGAAATAACACCTGGGTGTTCCTCAGCCGGGAAGAGAAGAGATAATCGCACTGACAGAGCTGAGCATTCCTCTCAATTCAGTTAACCAGAGGAGAGCTGCCACACTCCACTGGGGTCTTACCCTGGATACTCACCCCACCTCAGAGCACTGAACAGAGCCCCCTGGCCTCAACCAGAACAGACTTCTTGGTATTCACTGAAAGTGTAGACGTCCCACTAATCCACAGAGACTCAGATCAAAGACAAAAAGCCATCACACAAAAAAACTCAACAAATGCTGAAGAAAAAAGCATCCCTTAGCCTTAATTCCACATGTTTTTATATTCTAGGTCATTTATGCATTAGTAGACATATAGTAGGGTACTTTAACCAGGGTTAAAAGAGGATTGTGGATATCTTTATGAGTGTAAGAGATGCTGACTTACTTAAACAAAAATAAATTTGTTACACATATAAACTTTTTTGTTTTTTCACCTAACTGGCTGAGTGTTCACTTTTCTCCACTGTGCTATTCTAATCTGGTTAACTTGTAACATAGCTAATGGTTAAAACATAGTTAACAGTTAAAACCTATTTTTTAAAGAATTATTTGAAAGGCAGTGTTACAGAGAGGCAGAGGCAGAGGCAGAGAGAGAGAAAGAGAGGTCTTCCATCTGCTGGTTCACTCCCCAAATGGCAGCAACAGCTGGAGCTGGGCTGATCTGAAGCCAGAAGCCAGGAGCTTCTTCAGGGTCTCCCATGCAGAACCCTTGGGCTATCTTCCACTGCTTTCCCAGTCCATAGCAGCTGGGACTCATACTGGTGCCCATATGGGATGCTGGCACTGCAGGCAGTGGCTTTACCCACTAAGCCACAGTGCCAGCCACTAAAACCTATTTTATATATTTAAAAAATTGAGTCTGTTTTACTTGTAATGGAGTATTGACGACATCCCTGCCTCCCAGTCATAGCTAAATGTGCTGCTTAAGTATAGGCTGATTTTGTTTGAAACTAATGAACAAAGTCTCATCAAAATCACTTTTTTTTTTTGATGGGAGCTTTTGGAGCTGATAATTATCCTTTAATCAAGTTAACAATGCTAAGATGCAATAATGAAGAACAAAGTAACAATTTTTAATGCTACTTTTTTCTTTTAATGTAGTAATTAAATAAGCTTTTCTTTCAAAGTGATGAATTTTCTTTATATTTAAAGAGCGAATAAAGACTATAGGGAAAAACATTATCATGATTTCCAAACTTTTTTCTGTATTTTATGTGAGTAGAGAGCAATATTAATATTTGATATGAAATTTAATAAGGCTGATATGTATGTATATTTCAAGTAACAAGAATAAATAACTAAATAAAATCTAGCTAAATATTAGGCATATTTACAAGTTACTTTTTTTGTTTTATTTTTCATTAAAAAATGTTAATCATCTAAAAATGCTAATTCACTTTTCATTTATCTGTTTTTGATATTGTGCCTGTGAAAGTAATGACAAAGTCATAGTTTTTAAGACCTATATTTTAGGCCAGCGCAGCGACTCACTAGGCTAATCCTCCGCCTGCAGCGCTGGCACTCTGGGTTCTAGTCCCAGTCAGGGCACCAGATTCTGTCCTGGATGCTTCTCTTCTATTTCAGCTCTCTGCTGTGGCCCGGGAAGGCAGCAGAGGATGGCCCAAGTGCTTGGGCCCTGCACCCACATGGAAGACCAGAAAGAAGCACCTGGCTCCTGGTTTTGGACTGGCATGGCGTGCCCACCGCAGCGGCCATTTGGGGGGTGAACCAACGGAAAGAAGACCTTTCTCTCCGTTTTCTCTGTCTCTCTGTCTCTCTCTCACTCTGCTTATCAAATTAAAAAAAAAAAAAAACCTATAGTCTGGCGAATGGAAATAAATGAATATTTAAGACTGAAAGAGAATTCAAATAGTTTTAGATTATAGAAACGTAGTGGATATTTTTAATTAATTAATTCAGTAAGTTCTCCTTTATTATTATCTTAAGGATAATATGAAAATTGTAGGGGTAGAAAGTTAACAGTTCCTGGGATTTGAATCCAGCAGAAACTGGGTGAGCACCCTCCAGATGCAGGCACCAGGTAAGTAGGCAGAGTAGAGAAGCTTTTTTTTTTTTAACTTTTATTTAATGAATATAAATTTCCAATATAAATATAAATATATAACTGAAATATAAATTTCAGTTAAGTTTCAGCACTTAAGAAAAATTGTGTATTGATTACAGTATTCAACCAAAAGTATTAAGTAGAACAAACAAAAAAAATACTGAGGGATAATGTATCAAGTTGTTCAGTTTATGGATTACAATGGCTTTCCCCCCATAACTTCCCTCCCACCCACAACCCTCCCCTTTCCCTCTCCTTCCCCTCTTCCATTCACCTCAAGATTCATTTTCGATTCTCTTTATATACAGAAGATCAGTTTAGCATATATTAAGGAAAGATTTCAACAGTTTGCACCCACACAGAAACACAAAGTGAAAAATACTGTTTGAGTACTAGTTATAGCATTAAATCACAATGTACAGCACACTAAGGACAGAGATCCTACATGAGGAGTAAGTGCACAGTGACTCCTGTTGTTGACTTAACAAATTGACACTTTTGTTTATGGCATCAGTAATCACCCTACGCTCTTGTCATAAGTTGCCAAGGCTATGGAAGCCTTTTGAGTTCACTGGCTCTGATCATATTTAGACAAGGTCATAGAGTGGAAGTTCTCTCCTCCCTTCAGAGAAAGATACCTCCTTCTTTGATGACCCATTCTTTCCACTGGGATCTCACTCGTGGAGATCTTTCATTTAGGTGTTTTTTTTTTTTTTTTTTTTTTTTTTTCCCCAGAGTGTCTTGGCTTTCCATGCCTGAAATACTCTCATGGGCTTTGCAGCCAGATCTGTGGGCCTTAAGGGATGATTCTGAGGCCAGAGTGCTGTTTAGAACATCTGCCATTCTATGGGTCTGCTGTGTATCTCGCTTCCCATGTTGGATCATTCTCTCCCTTTTTTATTCTATCAGTTAGTATTTGCAGACACTAGTTGTTTATGTGCTCCCTTTGGCTCTTATTCCTATCATTATGATCAATTGTGAACAGAAATTTCTCTTGTTCCCACTCTTATATTTAACAGCGATCACTTTTCAGTTAAGTTTCAGCACTTAAGAAGAATTGTGTATTGATTACAGTATTAAACCAAAAGTATTAAGTAGAACAAACAAAAAAAAATACTAAGAGGGATAATGTATCAAGTTGTTCATCAACAGTCTGGGCAAGGGCTGATCAAGTCACCATTTCTCGTAGTGTTCATTTCACTTTAACAGGTTTCCTCTTTGGTGATCAGTTAGTTGTCGCTGATCAGGGAGAACATACGGTATTTGTCCCTTTGGGACTGGCTTAATTCACTCAGCATAATGCTTTCAAAATTCCTAACAGGGATCACTTTTCAGTTAAAGTTTAAACACCTAAGAATAATTGTGTGTTAATTACAGAGTTCAACCAATGGTACTAGAACAAAAAAAAATACTAACATGGATAAAGTAATACATTGTACATCAACAGTCAGGACAAGAACTGATCAAGTCACTGTTTCTCATAGTGTCCATTTCACTTCAACAAGTTTCCCCTTTGGTGCTCAGTTAGTTGTCGCCAATCAGGGAGAACATATGATATTTGTCCCTTTGGGACTGTCTTAATTCACTCAGCATGATGTTTTCCAAATTCCTCTATCTTGTTGCAAATGAGTGGGTTTCGTTGTTTTTGACTGCTGTATAGTATACTATAGAGTACATGTCCCATAATTTCTTTGTCCAGTCTACTGTTGATGTGCATTTGGGTTGGTTCCAGGTCTTAGCTATTGTGAATTGAGCTGCAATAAACATTAATGTGCAGACAGCTTTTTTGTTTGCCAATTTAATTTCCTTTGGGTAAATTCCAAGGAGTGGTATAGCTGGGTTGAATGGTAGGGTTATATTCAGGTTTCTGAGGAATCTCCAGACTGACTTCCATAATGGCTTAACCAGTTTGCATTCCCACAAACAGTGGGTTAGTGTCTCTTTTTCCCCACATCCTCTCCAGCATCTATTGTTGGTAGATTTCTGACTGTGAGTCATTCTAACTGGGGTGAGGTGAAACCTCATTGTGTTTTGATTTGCATTTCCCTGATTGCTAGTGATCTTGAACATTTTTTCATGTGTCTGTTGGCCATTTGGATTTCCTCTTTTGAAAATTTTCTATTGAGGTCCTTGGCCCATCTCTTAAGTGGGTTGTTTGCTTTGATGTTGTGGAGTTTCTTGATCTCTTTGTAGATTCTTGTTATCAACCCTTTATCTGTTGCATATTTGCAAATATTTTTTTCCCATCTCACGGTTGCCTCTTCACTTTCCTGACTGTTTCTTTTGAAGTACAGAAACTTCTTAGTTTGATGCAATCCCAAATGCTAATTTTGGCTTTGACTGCCTGTGCTTCTGGGGTATTTTCCAAGAAGTCTCTGCCAGTACCTATATCTTGCAGGGTTTCTCCAATGCTCTCTAATAATTTGATGGTGTTGGGTCATAGATTTAAGTCTTTAATCCATGTTGAGTGGATTTTTGTGTAAGGTGAAAGGTAGGGGTCTTGCTTCATGATTCTGCACATGGAAATCCGATTTTCCCAGCACCATTTATTGAATAGACTGTCCATACTCCAGGGATTAGTTTTGGATCCTTGATCAAATATAAGTTGGCTGTAGATGTTTGGATTGATTTCTGGTGTTTCTACTCTGTTCCATTGGTCTATCCGTCCGTTTCTGTACCAGTACCATGCTGTTTTGATTACAACTGCCCTGTAGTTTGTCCTGAAATCTGGTATTGTGATGCCTCTGGCTTTGTTTTTGTTGTACAAGATTGCTTTAGCTATTCGAGGTCTCCTGTGTCTGCATATGAATTTCAGCATCATTTTTTCCAGATCTGAGAAGAAGATTTTCGGTATCTTGATTGGTATTGCATTGAATGTATAAATGGCTTTTGGGAGAATGGACATTTTGATGATATTGATTCTTCCAATCCATGAGCATGGAAGATTTTTCCATTTCTTGGTATCCTCTTCTATTTCTTTCTTTAAGGTTTTGTAATTTTCATTGTAGAGATCTTTAACGTCCTTGGTTAAGTTGATTCCAAGGTATTTGATTGTTTTTGTAGCTATTGTGAATGGGATTGATCTTAGAAGTTCTTCCTCAGCCATGGCATTGTCTGTGTATACAAAGGCTGTTGATTTTTGTGCATTGATTTTATACCCTGCTACTTTGCCAAACTCTTATATGAGTTCCAATAGTCTCTTAGTAGAGTTCTTTGGGTCCCCTAAATAAAGAATCATATCATCTGCAAAGAGGGATAGTTTGAGTTCTTCCTTCCCAATTTGTATCCCTTTAATTTCTTTTTCTTGCCTGATGGCTCTGGCTAAAGAACTATGTTAAATAGCAGTGGTGAGCGTGGGCATCCCTGTCTGGTGCCAGATCTCAGTGGAAATGCTTCCAACTTTTCCCCATTCAATAGGATGTTTTCTAATTGATGCATTTTCACCAGTAGGCACTCATACAAATGAGGAAGCAGAACTGTACAAGGATAGCAAAACTTTTCTCTTCTGCTACTCACCTGCTTCTCATTTTCCAGCTAAACATTATCCTGGCTTCCAACAATATAGAATAATTTACTGTTTTTGCACACCTTATACAGGAGGAATCACAATTTGTATACTCTTTTGTGTCTTGTTTTCTGCTCAACATTATTTAAGTGGTATATTTGCATTGAGTTGCAATTTAAGGACTTAAAATCAAAATTAAATTTATAATTGTTTAGAAGAGCAGAATTTTTCTAATTTTTAAGTACTTGAGTGTTTTAAGTTTATCTGTGACTATTTATCGAGCAAAGGAATTCAAGCAATTTTTTTAACGTGTATGCAGGCAACTTAAATTTCCTACTTATGTTTTACTTAGAATTGAAGATGCACATTTTCAAAACTGAAACACTCAAATTCTAATAGAAATTCATTCATTATACAGCATGTAAATCTGCCCCCCAAATTCAGAAATATGAAGTCATAAAGATGAAACACATGACACATTTTATGTCTAATTGTTTTATTTTAATATATTCTAAAATATGACTCAGAGCTATGCTTACTTCCTGCATTATATATTACCTGTGGCAAGCATATATCTATCTTTGCATTTAGCATGTGAGGAACATTTGCAATCTCCTTTGTCTTTATCTTTACAGAATAAATGGATAGATCTAATATATTGTCCTACCATTTATAAATATGAGAACTGGTTTACTATTTTATATGATAAGTACATCATATATATGTAACATCATATAACATTATTTATATGATGTTGAGTACACCACAACTAACTTTTTTGAATACATAAAAGGCTGCCTTAAAAATTTGTGATTAAGGGCTATGTTGTGGCATAATGGGTAAAGTCACTGCTTGCAGTACCCACATCCCATATGTGTGCCCGTTCAAGTCCTGTCTGCTCCACTTCTAATCCAGCTCCTTGCTGGGAAAGCAAGAGAATGGACCAAGTGGATGGGCCCCTGAACACATGTGGGAGACCAGGAAGAAGCACTTTGTTCTTTTTTTTTTCTTTTCAACTTTTATTTAATAAATATAAATTTCCAAAGTAGAACTTTTGGATTATAGCGGCCCCTCCCCCCACAACCTCCCTCCTATCCACAACCTTCCCATATCCCACTCCCTCTCCCATCCTATTCTTCATCAAGATTCATCTTCAATTTTCTTTATAAACAGAAGATCAACTTAGTATATACTAAGTAAAGATTTCAACAGACTGCACCCACAGACACACAAAGTATAGAGCACTACTTGAGTAGTAGTTTTACTGTTAATTTGCATAGTACAGCACACCAAGAAAGAGATCCCACATGGGGAGCAGGCACACAGCCACTCCCACTGTTGATTTAACAATTGACACTCTTATTTATGATGTCATTAATCACCCGAGGCTCTTATCATGAGTTGCCAAGGCTATGGAAGCCTCTTGAATTCACAAACTCCGATCTTATTTAGACAAGGCATAGTCAAAGTGGAAGTTCTCTCCTCCCTTCAGAGAAAGGTACCACAGAAGCGCTTTGTTCTAGCTTTGGCTGAGCTCCACCTAACTTTGTGGCCATCTGGGGCATGAACAAGGGGATGGAAGATTTCATTCTCTGTGTCTCTCCCTCTATAACTGCTTTTCAAGTAAATAAATAAATAAATATTTTAAAAAATTTGTGCTTAAATGGAATAAAAGATAGTTTAGTCTGAAACAAATATTTTTGAAATCCTTGAAAGTTTTTTTATATATATTAGCCATTTGCATGAACTTTTTGAAGACCCCTCATATGTACCTGTATCTTCAGATTTCTTACTTTTAAAATTGTCTCAAATATCTTCTGAAGTTATTCATTCTACTATATAGTTATAGAGAATAGAACTCAGCTACATCTAAAACCATTAATTCCTTTATAACCTATACCTGTAACATATCCAGTTGACTATTAATGGAACATCTCAAAATGAGCATGGAAAAATACTAAAACTTCTTACCTATGAAAATGTGGATATTTATTACAGAAGGTAGGTCACTGAAAATGGCAACTACATAACTACATATCCCCTGTTAAAAAGGCTTACATACGGGCCGGCGCCATGGCTCACTAGGCTAATCCTCCACCTAGCGGCGCCAGCACACCGGGTTCTAGTCCCAGTCGGGGGGCTGGATTCTGTCCCAGTTGCCCCTCTTCCAGGCCAGCTCTTTGCTGTGGCCAGGGAGTGCAGTGGAGGATGGCCCAAGTCGTTGGGCCCTGCACCCCATGGGAGACCAGGATAAGTACCTGGCTCCTGCCATCAGATCAGCGCAGTGCGCTGGCCGCAATGCGCCGACCGCAGTGGCCATTGGAGGGTGAACCAACGGCGAAAGGAAGACCTTTCTCTCTGTCTCTCTCTCTCACTGTCCACTCTGCCTGTCAAAAAAAAAAAAAATCAACTAACAACAGATGCTGGTGAGGATGTGAGGAAAAAGGCACACTAATCCACAGTTGGTGGGAATGCAAACTGGTCAAGCCACTATGGAAGACAGTTTGGAGAGTCCTCAGAAACCTGAATATAAGCCTACCATACAACCCAGCCATCCCACTCCTTGGAATTTACCCAAAGGAAATTAAATTGGCAAACAAAAAAGCTGTCTGCACATTAATGTTTATTGCAGCTCAATTCACAATAGCTAAGACCTGGAATCAACCTAAATGCTCATCAACAGTAGACTGGATAAAGAAATTATGAGAGATGTACTCTATAGAATACTATACAGCAGTCAAAAACAATGAAATCCAGTCATTTGCAGCAAAATGGAGGAATATGGAAGACATCATGCTGAGTGAAATAAGCCAGTCCCAAAGGGACAAATATCATATGTTCTCCTTGATCTGTGGCAACTAACTGAGCACCTAAAAGGAAACCTGTAGAAGTGAAATGAACACTATGAGAAACAAGGAGTTGATCAGCCCTTGTACTGACTGTCCAGGAACAATTTACTACTTTGTTCCTTTTAGTATTATGTTCTACTTAATACATTGGTTGAACTCTGTAATTAACACACAACTATTCTTAGGTGTTTAAATTTAAATGAAAAGTTATCCCTGTTAAATATGAGTGGGAATGAGAGAGGGAGGAGATGTACAGTTCAGCACGTGCTCAATTGGACTTATCCCTAATGGTAGATCTACAAACATGCCAGGGTATTTCAAATCTTTCCCATCAATGTGGCATGTACCAATGCCATCTCACTACTCAAACTGATCAGTTTCACTTCATAACTGATCATAATGATAGGATTAAGTGTCAGAGGGATCACATAAACAAGATTAGTGTCTGCTAATTACTAACTGAAAGAATTAAAAAGGAGAGAATGATCCAACATGGAAAGCAGGATACACAGCAGACTCATAGAATGGCAGATGCTCTAAACAGAACTCTGGCCTTAGAATCAGCCCTTAAGGCATTCAGATCTGGCTAAAAATCCCATTAGAGTTTCTCAGGCATGAAAAGCCAAGACATTGTGGAAAAAAAAAAAAAAAACTAAATGAAAGATCTCTGTGAGAGAGATCCCAGCAGAAAAAAGGGCCATCAAAGAAGGAGGTACCTTTTTCTGAAGGGAGGTGAGAACTTCCACTTTGATTATGGCCTTGTCTAAATAAGGTTGCAGTTTGTAAAGTCAAGAGGCTTCCATAGCCTTGGCAGCCCATGACAAGAGCCTCGGGTGATTAGTGACATCATAAATAAGAGTGTCAATTGTGAAATCAACAACAGGAGTCGCTGTGCACTTACTTCCCATGTAGAATCTTTGTCCTAATATGTTGTACTATGTGAATTAATGGTAAAACTAGTACTCAAACAGTACTTTATACTTTGTGTATCTGTAAGGGTGCAAACTGTTGAAATCTTTACTTAGTATATACTAAGTTGATCTTCTGTATATAAAGATAATTGAAAATGAATTTTGAATAGTGGGATGGGAGAGGGAGTGGGAGAAGGGATGGTTGCAGATAGGAGGGAGTATATGGGAGAAAAATCTGCTATAATCCAAAAGTTGTACTTTCAAAATTTATATTTATTAAATAAAAGTTCAAAAAAGAAAATATGGATATTTATTCCAGAAGGTAGGTCACTGGAAATAGCAATTACATAAGAATATACAATTATATCATATTTTATTACTGATAAAAATTTTAAAAACACAATTACTTAACAAAATAATAATAAAATTAGTGTAGGTTTAAATGTCTATCTATCTATATCCATGAATATGTATAATGTAAGCTAAATAGAAGACCATTAATAGCACAGGAGCCAGGCAGGAAGAAGCTGAAGTACTTATATGTAATGGCTTTATATCACATAGAGTTTGGCAAATTACAATACATATTATAAGCTCCATAATAACTGAACTAAAAATAATTAAAGAGGGATTTTTTGATCAGGAAAGAAAAGAATAGATAAGACATTTTAAAAATAGTAAAGTGATAGACTTAAACATAATCATTTAAAAATTAATCATTGATAGGAAAAAAAGACTTCCCTTAACGGGCAAATATTGGGATTGGTGCTCCGTGGAAGACCTACGCAGAGTTCCCAGCTTCACTTTAGCCTAGGCCAGCTTCAGCTGTGTGATCAGCTGTGGAATGAACCAGTGGTTAGTTTTATGTGTCTCCCCTTCTCTCTCACTGTCTCTCTGCCTGTCAAATAAACAAATCAATCTTGTAAAAAGGCAAAGACTGAATGATATATTCAAGACTTTTGAACTACATCTCGACACAGAAAAATACTTTCCATATAAAGAAAAGCTGTAAAAAATAAATAGAAAAAGTGGAAAATGTAGCTTATAACATAGATTGGGCAAAAATTAAACAAATTATGTGAGTATAAACATTATTTATCTCAAATTTTCAAATTAAAACTTGACCAATATCACATTTTTATTTAATTGTATAAATCTAGGAACATACACTTTACATAATCAGAAATTTTTATAGTAAGAAGGAGAAATAAGCGAGAGGAATTCAAAATAAAGTATGATAATGTTCACAAGGTTTTTATTGATATGCTGTGTTTCATCCCACTAATATGTTACATCTTCAGTTGTGACAGAGCCTTCAGGGGTTAAGGGAAAAAATGAAAGGAATTTATAAATTTAACTTTTAGTTTATTTACAAGCAAAGTTTCAGTGTCCAGATAAACACACCAATACACTTACATTTCTTTTAAATTTTCAGTCATTATTTCATTCAAAATAAGATATAGACTAGGAAATACACTAAATATCACAAGCAAGTCCACAAAAAGTACTTGAAAGACAAATCATGCTGCCAAATTGCCAGCAGATTTGTGAAGGACTCAATAAAGTTACTAAGTTTTTCAGTAGGGTGTGACTTTTGCGGGACATGAAATCAAGATTTGCTCAAAGTGCTGCAGGAACACAGAACACAGGTGGTGAATGCAAGCTGGGAAAGATAGCCATGCATCTCTAGTCTGTGTGATTGAGAGCTATGTAGGCATCTTAGAATAAAAGTAAATATCAGAGAGGAAAAATGATCTGTGCCAAAGTGTACATGAAAAAGGGCAAGGTCTGTGGATCTGAGACGTTGGAATTGTTCCATGTAAGTGGAACGGAACCTGGTATGGAAGATTGTGGTATACACCAGCCAGATCAGGAAGCCTTGCTTGTGCTGTGCTACTTTTTTATGGCTTCTCCTCATTTGTGTTTTTCATATTTTGTATTTCATATATTTTTTCAAATATCTCATGTTAATTTTAGAGGTGTCAGTGGAGAAAAATTTATTTCTTTGATTCTGAAAATTTTATTCTAGCCTTTCTACTTGCTTACTATAAAATGATGATGAAATCACTTAACCTGTCCAAGATTCTGATATTTCTTTTGCTACAAGAACAAAATTACATACACAATTCTGGCAATAATACAGAAAAAAATCATTAATTGCACATGACAAAGTGCTCTAGAGAAATCAACGTGATCCATAAGCTTAAATGAGCATTACTACCACTGCTAATTTTTACATTAAGTGATTATGTATTGTTGATAAATCAGAAATGTCAATTGGATTATGTAAATGAGATGAAGAGCAGGGGGAAATTCTTAGGTATTCTAAAATAGTGCATAATTCAGTATTTGTCTTTCCAAGCAACTAAAAGCTAAGCACAATTCAGGGTAACTGACATTATTTTAAATTGCCCGTCGTCAAGGAAACTGGTTCTTTGGGATTTCTGGTAGAAAAGATCTTTCCAAATCAATTAGATACTCCATACGTGCCAGATAACCACCTGGTACATTATAGATTTGCTTTTTGATTCTATACTGCAAGGGAACAATTATTGTTTAGACAGTACACATAGGACATCTCCAAATCCTGAGATAACTTTAAATTTAAATTTTAGTTTTAATTGACACTTAATAATTGTATATATTTATAGGCTAGAGTGTGATGTTTTCATAGGTGGAGTGTATAATGATCATATCAGGGTAATTAGTGTAAATCAAAGAGTAGGACATGGCACACTTGAAGTCACTTGCTTGTTGATGCTACATCAAATATCTTCCATCTGGTTCTATTTAATCACTTGATGAGTCCTGGATGTACCACTTCCAATCCAGCCCCTTGCTAATGTGCCCGGGAAAGCAGTGGAAGTTGGTCCAAATACTTGGGCCCAGGCACCCATGTGGGAGACCTTATTGGAATTTCAGGCTCTTAGCTTCAGCCTGGCCCAAACTCAGCTGTTGGAGCCATTTGGGGAGAAAAACAGTGAACGGAAGATACTCTCTCTCTCTCTCTCTCTCTCTGAACTCTGTCTCTCACTCAAGTATGTAAATAAATCTTTAAAAATAAGATATTTGTCCCTTTAGGATTGGCTTATTTCACTCAGCATAATGTTTTCCAAATTCCTAACAGGGATCACTTTTCAGTTAAAGTTTAAACGCCTAAGAATAATTGTGTGTTAATTACAGAGTTCAACCAATGGTACCAGAACAAAAAAAAAATACAAAAATGGATAAAGTATTACATTGTACATCAACCGTCAGGACAAGAGCTGATCAAGTCACTGTTTCTCATAGTGTCCATTTCACTTCAACAAGTTTCCCCTTTGGTGCTCAGTTAGTTGTCGCCAATCAGGGAGAACATATGATATTTGTCCCTTTGGGACTGTCTTAATTCACTCAGCATGATGTTTTCCAAATTCCTCCATCTTGTTGCAAATGACTGGGTTTCGTTGTTTTTGACTGCTGTATAGTATTCTATAGAGTACATGTCCCATAATTTCTTTGTCCAGTCTACTGTTGATGTGCATTTGGGTTGGTTCCAGGTCTTAGCTATTGTGAATTGAACTGCAATAAACATTAATGTGCAGACCGCATGTTTGTTTGCCGATTTCATTTCCTTTGGGTAAATTCCAAGGAGTGGGATGGCTGGGTTGAATGGTAGGGTTATATTCAGGTTTCTGAGGAATCTCCAGACTGACTTCCATAGTGGCTTGACCAGTTTGCATTCCCACCAACAGTGGGTTAGTGTCCCTTTTTCCCCACATCCTCTCCAGCATCTATTGTTAGTAGGTTTCTGAATGTGAGCCATTCTAACTGGGGTGAGATGGAACCTCATTGTGGTTTTGATTTGCATTTCCCTGATTGCTAGTGATCTTGAACATTTTTTCATGTGTCTGTTGGCTATTTGGATTTCCTCTTTTGAAAAATGTCTGTTGAGGTCCTTGGCCCATCTCTTAAGTGGGTTGTTTGTTTTGATCTTATGGAGTTTCTTGATTTCTTTGTAGATTCTAGTTATCAACCTTTTATCTGTTGCATAGTTTGCAAATATTTTTTCCCATTCTGTCTGCTGCCTCTTCACTTTCCTGACTGTTTCTTTTGCAGTACAGAAACTTCTCAATTTGATGCAATCCCAAATGTTAATTTTGGCTTTGACTGCCTGTGCCCATCCTAAAGGGACAAATACCACTTGTTCTCCTTGATAGGTGACAACTAACTGAGCAACAAAAAGGAAACCTGTTAAAGTGAAATGAACACTATTCGAAACGGTGACTTGATCAGCCCTCACCCTGACTGTTGATGAGCAGCTTAATATGTTATCCCTCTTAGTATTTTTTTTGTTTGTTTTACTTAATACTTTTGGTTTAATACTGTAATCAATACACAATTATTCTTAAGTGCTGAAACTTAACTGAAAAGTGATCCCTGTTAAATATAAGAGTGGGAATAAGAGAGGGAAGAGATGTGCAACTCGGGACATGCTCAAGCTGACTTACCTCAAACAGTAGAGTTAGAAACATACCAGGGGATTAGAATTCAATCCCATCGAGGTGGCATGTACCAATGCCATCTCACTAATCCCAGTGATCAATTTCTGTTCACAATTGATCGTAATGATAGGACTAAGAACCAAAGGGATCACATAAACTAGAATAGTGTCTGCAAATACTAGCTGATAGAATCAAAAAGGGAGAGAACGATCCAATATGGGAAGTGAGATACACAGCAGACCCACAGAATGGCAAATGCCCTAACAGCACTCTGGCCTCATAATCAGCCCTTAAGGCATGCGGATCCGGCTGAAATGCCCACGAGAGTATTTCAGGCATGGAAAGCCAAGACACTCTGGGGAAAAAAAACCTAAATGAAAGATCTCCGTGAGTGAGATCCCAGTGGAAAGAACGGGTCACCAAAGAAGGAGGTACCTTTCTCTGAAGGGAGGAGAGAACTTCCACTCTGACTATGACCTTGTCTAAAAATTATCAGAGTCAGTGAACTCAGGGGGCTTCCATAGCCTTGGCAACTCATGACAAGAGCCTAGGGTGATTACTGATGCCATAAACAAGAGTGTCAATTTGTTAAGTCAACAACAGGAGTCACTGTGCACTTACTCCTCATGTAGGATCTCTGTCCTTAGTGTGCTGTACATTGAGATCTAATGCTATAACTAGTACTCAAACAGTATTTTTCACTTTATGTTTCTGTGTGGGAGCAAACTGTTGAACTCTTTACTTAATGTATGATAAACTGATCTTCTGTATATAAAGAGAATCGAAAATGAATCTTGATATGAATGGAAGGGGAGAGGGAGTGGATAATGGGAGGGTTGCGGGTTGGAGGGACATTATGTGGGGGAAGCCATTGTAATCCATAAGCTGTACTTTGGAAATTTATATTCATTAAATAAAAGTTAAAAAAATAAAAATAAGATAAAATACAGAAATATGTATTCAATTATTGGCACTACTTTTAGAGAACCAGAAGAAATATAAGTAAAAAATCAAGGAAAGGAAGTAAAGTCTCAATGGCATGTGTATTTGATGTGGCTGTCACTAATTTTGGTTAACACACAGAAATAGAAAAACTTTAAATGAAAATGGAGTCTATTCCTCAATGTAACTACTGTTACTTAAGTGTAAATCTCATCTCCACTATCATGTTTCCTTTTGAATACTTGCCTCTACGAAACTTCACACAAATTAAAGGACTTGGCAAGCAGTTAAAAGGTGATTATTCTAATCCTTTCAACATGATCATTTTTCAAGCCTTGATTTTTTATATTACAGTATCTCAATTTGTTTTAGTGAGAATGATGACAATAAAATAGGCGATGTTTAATGCTTAAGGACAACTACTTAAAGTTTTCTGAATATAGAGTAGCAAAGGGAGATAATCATCTTGAGTGTGTATTGAAATAGGCTGCCTCTAGCCTGTTTCTAATCCATGGGTTAAAGCCTGAAAAGGCACCTCTGTTAGCAGATGTAATCTATAGAGATCCAAACCTTTAATGAAGATCATCAGCTGGTTTTTGGTATCAAATTATCATTTTTGAGTCCAATCTCTATGAATACGTTGCATAATCTGGAACATTTCTGAGAAGAACCAGAGCTCAATAATCCTCACAAAACACTGTTTTTGTGATTAGCACCTGGACTTTGGAAATTCTGAAAAACATGGAAAATTTTCAGGATTTCAGTACAATTTAGATGATTGTCATGTATGAGACTGGTTTTAAATGAATAACTGAATACATATTATTGTACAGGTACGTTATGATTTATTAAATATTATTATTATAACATGTCTATTAGAAAATCAGAGAAAACTATCACTTATTAAGTATAATGACAATTTAAAATAAACACCAGAGACTTTCACTTTTAAAGATATTGAAATAGAGAATGTTCAAAACACAATTAAAAATTGTTAGGAAATTACAGCTAACTTACATATTTTATGATTTTTCTTTGTTAAGAAAAATATTTTTCATTAGTCAGCAATAATTCCACCTTAGATAAACTTAACTGGCTGCTATCTGCTACTGTGCAAAGTCTGTAATTCCTAATGTGACATCTAAAACAACCACCAAAATTTAACTAGATATATTTTTTTTAAACTTTTATTTAATGAATATAAATTTCCAAAGTACGACTTATGGATTACAATGGCTTCCCCCCCATACCGTCCCTCCCACCCACAACCCTCCCCTTTCCCACTCCCTCTCCCCTTCCATTCACATCAAGATTCATTTTCGATTATCTTAATATACAGAAGATCAGCTTAGTATACATTAAGTATGGATTTCAACAGTTTGCTCCCAAAATATCCATAAATAAATCAAAATAGATATATCCTAATGGAGTGATGCTGAATGAAAAAAATCAATTAAAAAACCTGAAATGTTCTACATGATTTGTATCACCTTCTTGAAATTATAAAGTTATAGAGATAGACAACAGAGTAGGAATTGAGAAGGGAGAGGGGGAGAGGCAAACATGTAACTAAAAGGATGTAGCACAATAGGATTTTCTGTGGTAATGGGATAGTTCTTAATAATGATTGTGGTGTTGGTTACACAAATCACACATCCTAAAATCATATATAAGTGTAAATGCACACAAATGAATGTGTGTGTAATTTACGAAACCTGACTGAATTCCATGAATTATACCAAAAACAAATTTCCTGAATTTTATATTGTATTACAGTTATTCAAGATGTCAACCTTAAAGAGAATCGAGTAAATATTAGACAAAATCTGTACAATACGTTCACATCTTGTGAATACAAACATATTTTAGAACAAAGAGCTTAAAAAGAGACACAGCTATTGATTCTGCCCAATTATAAGTTTATATAGAAAGATAGGCATAGAGTAGTAACAAATTAACAAATTAATTATTATAACAAAAGTTTATGAGATGTTTAGTACTATATGCAAAAAATTCTAAAATATGTACTTAAATTACATATTATGTACAGTGAACAAATAAGAAAATTCAAAAACAAAATGCTATCAAATATCAAAATTACTTTATGATTAAGTGCCATTCTAATAAAAATTTCATAGGTTACTTTTTCTTTTAAAGATTTTATTTATTTATTTGAGAGGTAGAGTTACAGACAGTGAGAGGGAGAGAGACGGAGAGAAAGATCTTCTACGCACTGGTTCACTCCCTATATAGTCGCAAAAGGCTGAATCTGGACCTATCCGAAGCCAGCAGCCAGGAGATTCTTCTGGGTCTCTCACACAGGTGCAGGGCCCCAAGCACCTGGGCCATCTTCTACTGCTTTCCCAGGCCATAGCAGAGAGCTAAATGGGAAGTGGAGCAGACTCCAACTGGTGTCTATGCGGGATGCTGGCACTGCAGGCGGCAGCTTTACCCTCTACAGCACAGCGCAGGCCATCAAGTAAATATTTTTTTAAAAGTATTATCTTTGTAAAAAATTATTTGTATTAACTCATCTCATTTAGGATATGACATCTTTTCTATTTAAAGATGTCCCTCTTCATATGGAAAGTTTGAAATAGGAAATAGAAGGAATTTCAACAGATCTGCAGCTGCTACTGAGGCTGAAAGTTTGATCAAATGACCAATATGTGGAGAGATAGAGAACCATGAGTAGTTTCACCTGTGACACTCTGCCCTACTCTTATTCTCTTACACCATTTCAGTGATGCTACCTGTCAAATATTTTCCTACCGCCTTACTTTGTATTGATATACTTTTAAACCTCTTTCTATTAATGGTAAGTTTTACTCAAAATTCAATGCAAAATTGTCCTTGGACAATTTTCTATAATGTGATTCAAGCAAATTTCATGTTTATTCCCAATCACCCACATTTTGTGTAAGATGATTTTACAGAGATGTGTAATTGCTATTTATAGTCATCTGGCCATACGTATATGACATTATAGGAATTTTATGTTGTTCAGTGAACATCACTTTGAACATTTCTGTAGTGACTTTCATAGGATTATATTTTGTTCATTCGTAGCAATGGAAGCAGTCCAGGCCGTAAATCATGTCTCTACCACAATAATGAACAGAGGCAACTTCTATATCATTGCCCTAACATCTCACTTGCAAGAGCTACCATGAGATCTGAGATGGCTTCTAGTGGCCACAATTGCACTTTGACCAATACCTGGCAGGAAGATAAGGAGAAGATGGTTTGCTTTCATGACACTTTCCAAAGATTCATCATTGTACCAGTGCATTTTATGGTGCTTTAACAGAATAGCTGAGACTGTATAATTCATAATGAACTGAAATGTATTGAGAAAGAGTTCTGGAGGCTGGGGAACCCAATATCAATTAATGGCATCTGACAAGAGTATCTTTACTCTCTGTTCACATGGTGAAACATGAGGCGGGGAGGGGGGGCACAAAACTTAGCCTTTTGCAATCAGTCCTACCCAGGAAGCTGAAACCCTCATGGCCTAAAGGCATTATGAATGTCTCACCTCTTAACATTGCTACAAGCAATTACATTCCAACTTGAGTTTCAGAGGACACTTTTCAAACAATAGTACTAAAGAATCTTCTAATATGCATTGGCTATATTTTTAGTTACATTGCTATATGTAAGTTAAAGGGAATCTGGGAAGTGGAGTTTATAACGCAATCAACTTTGTAATTAGCTAAAGTCCAAGAAGAAAATGAATGATAAGAGATGAATAACAGCCTCTATAAAATCTTCCACAGCTTATTCAAATTTGCATACCCATTGAAAGTTGACAACAGTGTACTAGAATAACATTTAATAATATGATATCTATTCTCTAAATTAATTTTGCACCAATCTACGCCCTTTTATATTTCGAAGTTATTTTTCCTTACTTGTATATTTCAAAACATTTTAAAAATATGAGACATTTGGTATTGTAATTGCAAGTATTTGCTTCTTATTTTTAATTTTATTTTTTAACCTTGCTTAAATACTTTTGGTTATATATAACAATAAACATATAAGTATAGTGGGAATGTGAGTGTAAAAGAAATATATATGTAGTGCATACATTCATTCTGTCTGAAACATCCAGATTTGCATTTAGGAAATATATTTATTTTTCTTTTGTGATACTTGAAGGTAATGTCTTAGTTTGAAAGAATTTTCAATAATCTTATATTTTTCATTTTTGTGTACTCTCAAGATTTATATGTTTTTACATTTAAGAATACATTTCAGTACATTTTGAGTTTATTTGGCAATATGAGTGGGAGTTCATGCCCCACCTCAAGCTTATCTTTTCTGTGACATTTATTGAAAAACAAATATATGCTCAAAATTCGAAATGGTACTTTGATAGATTCACATTTTTCATGTGTTTGAATTACTTTTTGATACTCCATGTTTTACCGGTCTATTCCTTTCACAATCTAATTCACCTCATACTAATAGTATAATACTGGAAAATGTGTTATGCTCTTCCATCACTTTCATTTCCATTTTAAATAACTTTACTCAATATTGTGAAGTTTTTATCCTGTATTTTATGATAATTTTCTCAATAATAATTCTTTTCATTATTCTATTGGATTGCCAAAGTTTCTAAGTTAAAGGAGACAGCTCTGAGTATTTTAAAATATTATCTACTCAGGAAAGAATAATTATTTCTATGCAAATCTTCTTTAATATTTCTCTGTACAAGTTCATATTTTCTTCACAAATATAGGACGAGGTTGGTGGCCGGAGTCGTGTTTGAGCTGTTAAAGCCACCCCCTATAACTCCAGCAATCTATAAGGGTGACAGTTCATGTTCTGACTGGTCCACTTTCGATCCAGCTACCTGCTAAGGGCCTGGGAAAAACAGCAGAAGATGGCCAAAGTGCTTGCTTGCCTGATATATCCATATGGGAGACTTGAGTGAAGACTTTGGCTCCTGACTTCACCCTGAGCCAACCCTGACTTTTTTTTTTGAGCCATTTAGGTAGTGAGGCAGTGGATGGAAGATCTCTCTGTGTCTCTCCCTCTACACAACTCTGACTTTCAAAGGAATAAACAAATCTTTAAAACAGATGCCATTTTAAGGTTTATTTGTTCATATTTAATTGCCGTTTTATTCAATATTTTAAGTGATATGTAATTCATTTATAGTACTTGTATATTACCTCATGTTAATGAGAATGGTAATGCACTTCTATTGTCAATGCAAGATCTCACTGAGTGCACATACTGTTCATACTCTTTACTGTTGGTCCTCTTCAGAACTGAACACAAAGGCTGTTATACATAAATAATAATTTTCTTTGTATTTCAAATTTTATCCCTAATATTTTCATTCTTTCAAGTAGATTGGTCAGTAATCATAAAATAATGAAAAATAGTAAGATGAATAAGATATGTCTTTCTTAAAAATATCAAGTTACATATAAGTACACATACTTTTATGGCCTCAGTTTTATCTTTATATAGTTAAATAAAATTTATCATAAAACTTTACATCAACATTCTGAATTATATGCACAAAGTTTTATTTAGTTATATATTCTAAATTTCTTCTTAACAATATATTGGGAGCTAGAGGAATTGGCTTTGTGGTGAAACCAGTTCAACTGCTGCTTATGAGGCTGACAACTGGTATCTGAACACCAGCTTGAGTTCTAGTTACTCTGCTTCCTATCCAGGTCCATGTTAATGGGTCTGGGAAGGCATTCATAACATTGTCCAAGTAACTGAGCCCCTACAACCTATGTATGAGAAAAATATGGAATGGAGTTCCTGGTTCCAGGCTTCAGCTTGGACCAACCCTGGTTATTACAGCCATTTGCAAAGTGAATCATTTGATGGAATCATGTGCTCTTCCTCTGTTCATCTCCCTTCCAAATACATAAATAAATCTTAAAAAAAAAATTGGTGGGGTAGAATAAGATTACAGCTGAATAAGACACTCTAGCAAATAATACAAATACAGCACAAAGGTCTCCATCCTCAACGCAGTGCTAATAGACAACACAGAGATTTGCCCCAGCATCGACTACCTGCTCCCGATTGAAAAGACCCGTTCTGATCTGTAGCACTGCCAGTGTCATGCAGGTCCTATGTACACTCTGAAGCTGCACATATCCTGGTGATGCTGAGTCTTCGGTATGATTCTGGTTGGTGCCAGCCTGAATGTCCACGGGATCACCTCCACAAACTCTTTCAACCTCAGGCAAGACAGCAAGGAATTAGATGTCAATCACAGGGGAATAGGAAGGGAAAGTGTGTTCTGAGTTTTGCCTGTGAAGCTCAGTGCTGGCCCCACAGCAGCAAGACCTAGCACTGAATAGAGACCAGAGGTCCTAATCCCCAAGCATTTCCTCAGAGACAAATCCTCTAGATGGACAACATATCAAGTGCAGACCTGTACCATTGAACAAATGAGTGTTTCAGCCTGTATAACTCCAATGTCACCTGGCCCTGGCTTGTATCCCAAGAGAGTATGGGGCTCTGTGGCTGCAAGACTCAGGCTCAACTCATATTAGTGTTAGCCTGGGAATCCAGGGGACTGCTTTCACCACCTCATTCCCAAATGTGCGCAGATGACAATGAGTGAGATACCAGCCACTTGAGGAGTAAGGCAGCAGAGTGAATAGAGTACTTCAACTTGGATCTGGTAAAAACCATCACTGAGTGGATATTAACATTCCCTATCCCCTAGATCAGTACATGTGGATGGACTTCTTGGATCTGCCCAAATACCATTTGGAGACCTCTGGTCAGAGGCAATGGTACTTATATTCTGGTCAGCATCACCTGGGATTGGTTGCAGTGACCTTGGGTTGCAAGCTCCCTGCAACTCTTCAAGCAGCAGACAACCCACAGCACACTGTGTCTTAGCTCTATCCAGTGCTGTGCTGGGCTTGGCAGACTGTGGATTCTGTGTGCGATCTAGCATTATGACATAGATAGCCAGATGACTGCTCACTCAATTTATCTCCCAACCCCAGGGAGTAAAACATGGCTAGAATTATTGTCCATGTGGGAGAATACAAAGTGGGCAATTGTCAAGACATTGCATAGACACCTGGGACTTGCACTGTGGAGCTGATATTGCCATGATCACAGGCATACCCCTACCAATAACAATAGCTGGTCACTCCCTCTGGATATTTACGCCAATATTCCCACAACTTTAGCCTCAGTGGACCAATACTTGTTACCTGCATGATCCTGGGTTCTGCCTCACAGTCTGCTAACAATACCATTCACCTTTGGTGGGATTAGGAAGAATGTCCTATGTCTTCCTGCCACTACCATCAATTTTTGTGGAAGAAGTTATAGGAAGATAAAATACCCAACTACAAATAAAGCAAAATAGCCTGTCAATGTGATACCTGAAGACACATCTGCAAGGAGGTTGGGGGTTTTGTGATGCAGTGAGTTAAGCTGCTACCTGGGATATCTGAAACTCATATCAGAATACCAGTTAGAGTTCTGGCTACTCTGCTTCTGCAGATGAGAACTCAGGTGTTTGACTTCCTGCCACCCATGTGGGAGACCTGGATGAATTTTCTGGCTCCTGGCTTCAGCCTGTCCCAGCTGAGGCTATTGCAGTCACTTGAGAAGTGAACCAGCAGATGGAATCTATCCATCTCCATGTCTCTCCCTCCCTCTCTCTTTCTGTCACTGCTCTTCAAGTAAATAAACAAATAAAGAAATCTTTTTTTGTAAAGTCACACAATCAGGAAAAAGCCTTTTATTCCAAAATCCATTCATGAAAAGTGATAGTTCATGACCAGCACTGTGGCTTAGCGGGTAAAGCCGCCACCTACAGTGCCAGCATCCCATATGGGTGCTGGTTCAAGTCCTGGCTGCTTCACTTCTGATCCAGATCTCTGCTATGGTCTGGGAAAGCAGTAAAGATTGCCCAAGTGCTTGGGCCCCTGCATCCACGTGGGAGACCTGAAAGAAGCTTCTGGCTCCTGGCTTCAGATCAATGCAGCTGCAGCTGTTGCGACCAATTGGGGAGTGAGCTAGTGGATGGAAGACCTCTCTCTCTCTCCCTTTCCTTCTCTCTGTGTGTAACTCTGATTTTAATGTAAATACATAAATCTTTTAAGAAGTGATAGATCAAAAAATTCAACAAAAAAGGAAGCAATCCAGCTAAGCAATGGGGAAAGGATCTGTCAAAAAACAAAGAAAAAAAAAAGAAATAAAAATATTCCAAAAATACATACAAAATGCTCAAATTAACTAGCTATTAGAAAAATGGGAAAATGCAAATCAAAACCACAATGAGATATTTCTGAGTAGAATGTGTGTCACCATCAAGACAAAAATGTTAACCGGTACTAACGAGGGTTTGGAACACTGGGAACTTATACGCTATTGTTGGGAATGAAAATAAGTACAGTCATTACAGAGAACAAATTGGAGGTTCATTCTTTATGTTTCACTGTGGTGAGTTTGATTACAATGTGTCATGGTGAGGATCTCTTTTGATCATGTTTAATGGGGGTTCTATGTGCTTCCTGTTCTTGGATCTCTCATTCCTTCTCCAAACCCAGGAAGTTTTCTGCTAGTATCTCACTAAAAAGGCCTTCTAATCCTTTCTCTCTCTCCATGCCTTCAGGCACTCTTAGAAGCCCAATGTTGTGTTTTCTAACAGTATCCTGTAGATTCCCAACAATCCTTTTTAGATCTTTAATTTCTTTTTTTTTTTTTTTTTTGGACAGGCAGAGTGGACAGTGAGAGAGAGAGACAGAGAGAAAGGTCTTCCTTTTTGCCGTTGGTTCACCCTCCAATGGCCACCGCGGCCTGCGCGCTGCGGCCAGTGCACCGCGCTGATCCGAAGCCAGGAGCCAGGTGCTTCTCCTGGTCTCCCATGGGGTGCAGGGCCCAAGCACTTGGGCCATCCTCCACTGCACTTCCGGGCCACAGCAGAGAGCTGGCCTGGAAGAGGGGCAACCGGGACAGAATCCGGAGTCCGGACTGGGACTAGAACCGGGTGTGCCGGCACCAAAAGGCGGAGGAGTAGCCTATTGATCCACGGCACTGGCCTAATTTCCTCTTCTTTTCTTTGGTTTGACTGTATACTTTCCTTTGCTCTATCTTATAAGACTGATATTCTCTCTTCTCCCTCACCGATTCTGTTTTTAAGGCACTCAAATGTGTTTTTTATTTGTTCTATTGAATTCTTCATTTAATTTTGATTTCTCTTCAATATCTCAATTTCGTGTTGTACTGAAATCCTCATTTCATTTTGATTCCTCCTTAAGATTTCATTTTCACGATAGAGATTTTCTGTCCTCTCCTGTATAGATTTGTTTTTGATAACTTCTAAATGATCTTATCATAAATTTTTTGAAATCTGTATCTTGTATTTCTTCTATCTCATCATCTTGGATGCCTACTCAATTGGAGGTTCTTTCTAACCTAAAAATAGAGGTATTATATGACCAAGATATGTTTCTTCTGGGTACATTTCTGAAGGAAAAAGCATCAACATATGAAATAGTTATGAGCACACTCGCGTTCACTGAAGAATTGATATCAATACCATGATAGGGAATCATCCCAAATGTCTTTTAATGGATTAATGGACAAATCAAAATTGTTATACAACAGAATATTATTTAACCTTGAAGAAGAATGAAATTTTGACATTTGCAGCCTTGCAGATGGAAACAGAGACCACCAGTTAAGTGAAATAGGCAGACATATAATTATAAATATTGTATATCCTCCTTCATATGGGAAGTCAGAAAACAGTCCATCTAAACTTAAAATAGTGATTACTAGTAATTGGAAAGGTAGAGAAAAGAGAAATGAAGGGACTGGATAACATGCACCAAAACATTCAGTAGCAACTAACAAGTTAGCACCAAGGGTTAACTACAATTCACAATAACTTATCATATAAAGAATTGAAAAGCCCATGAGAGTATTTCAGGCATGGAAAGCCAAGACACTCTGGCAAAAAAAAAAAAAAAAAAAAATGACCTAAATGAAAGATCTCCGTGAGTGAGATCCCAGTGGAAAGAACAGGTCATCAAAGAAGGAGGTACTTTTCTCTGAAGGGAGGAGAGAAATTCCAACTGACTACGACCTTGTCTAAATATGATCAGAGTCGGTGAACTCAAAAGGCTTCCATAGCCTTGGTGACTCATAAAAGCCTAGGGTGATTACTGAGGCCATAACCAAGAGTGTCAATTAGTTAAGTCAACAACAGGAGTCACTGTGCACTTACTCCTCAGGTAGGATCTCTGTCCTTAATGTGCTGTACATTGAGATTTAATGCTATAACTAGTACTCAAACAGTATTTTTCACTTTGTGTTTCTGTGTGGGTGCAAACTGAAATCTTTCCTTAATATATGCTAAACTGATCTTCTGTATATAAAGAGAATTGAAAATGAATCTTGATGTGAATGGAAGGGGAGAGGGAGTGGGAAAGGGGAGGGTTGCGGGTGGTAGGGAAGTTATGGGGGGAAGCCATTGTAATCCATAAGCTGTACTTTGGAAATTTATATTCATTAAATAAAAGTTTAAAGAAAAAGAATTGAAAAAGAGGAAATGATAATCTTAAAAACAAAGAAAATTAAGGACCTGGAAAGTCTAGTTACCTGGTTTGTCTGATTTATTGTTTGAATGGTTTGAAATATTGCATGTTACCCCCCAAAAATGTAAAAGCTTTAGAAGTTAATAAATGATTTTAAAAATAAAATAATTCACAAAAAAATAAGGATTTTGTAAAAATCAAATTAGCATAAATAATTCAAAGAAATAAAATGCAAACAATATCCTATTCTCTTTCACTCTTCTTTCTATCAATAAGATACATTTGAAAGAGAATTTTTTTCTTATTTTAATGATATTGAATGCATTCTGACCTATAATATTTTAATATTGAATGTCATTCTTTACATATACATATATATATATGTATCAGTTTTGCTGGTAATGTCTTATTTCACAATAATGTCTATAGTTTTATAGATTGTTGACTTTTTATTTTGATCGCTTTTTATTTTTTTAATTTGTTGAATGTAATTTAGTTACTAATTATTAGAACTACGATTTAAATCCAAAAGCAAACTTCAGAGCCCATATGCCTAACTATTATTGTAAACTATTTGAGAGTAACACTTAATTGTTTTTAACTGCAGTTCCCTGGGTTTCATGACATTGACCATGTGATGAGTTAAGGAAAAGTTGCCACTTTATTTTTCTGGCTTTGAGATATATCATACTAAAAACATATTTTTCTTCTAATATTTTTCATACACATTCCAATAACTTCAAGGTTTCTATATTCCACAATTTTCTCATTGTGAAAATCATTTTAAGAACTGAACTTTCTTTAATGATTTTTATAACAGATATTTTTTAAAAATTTACAGAAAACTAGCTTGTTACCAAAATAAATGAGACTTTATTTGTTTCTTTAATGAGTAGAAGGATCTTACAATTACCATAACCCAAAAGGAATTCAAAACAAAAGCAAGGAAATGAAGCTCTCCCTAGGAGCTCATTAAATATTCATATATACACACAAAAATTAGTGGTTTTCCAAATAGTTTATGATTATGAACTCAATGATTTGCTAACTAGAATCTTGAAATTTTAGCAAAAAATATGAAGACTCACCCCTCCAAATAAAAATTTTAGATAGTTGTACTGAAAACTGCTGCTCATCTGTAGAGTACCTCTCTTCATAGCTCTCTCTGCAGAAATTGAGGATACTGAGTGTAGGCATGTGTAGGGGTTGTACTAGGAATATCTTCTCCTTCAGAGTAATTTGAAGAATTATCCACAGAGACATAAAAAAAGAATTGCTGACTCAACAGCTTTCACCCCTCCTCTAGGCTTGAAATTTCCATTGAGGGAAATATGCTTTTAAAGCATTCTCGATATTTAATGTTCTAGTTGACATTTGTCTAAAAAATCTTATGACTCTAGTACAAAATAATTGTGTCTATAATAGCAGCCTCTGTGATGGTTTTGAGAGCTCCTTTCCTCTGTTTTGATTCTGTCTGAAGTTTGATAGATGCAGTTCTTTCTCTGATTTTTATCTCTGAAGCACATTGAATGGAAAGAATAGCAGCTTATTTAGATGACTTCAAAATCAAAATTCCATCTTTGTTTTAATGTCTGAATTTTTTGATGCTTGAATATAAGAAATAAATTTGAAAAGAATAACAAAGTATTTTACCATATTACAAGCTTCACATTCAATTCAAGGAGAGCACTAGCATTGCAGCTGTACAGTTTTAAAAAAAGGACACTTTAAGCCATCATTGTTCACAGTTAGGAAAATGGATATTAGCTGAGGAATCATGTAATTTTCTCTACTTTCCAGCCTCTTCTGTTGAATTTCAAAGTATATTTCTCGCTGAAGTGGGACTGCTTTCATTATTTGTTATCCCTCTTATTCAGAAAAAGAGCTCACAACTGTTTACAAGGAAAATATATTTCAAAAATGTAGTTCTAACTTTATAAATTATTATTGATGAGCATTACATAGAGTAAGAACTCAATAAATAGGAGTAACTGACATTTTCCCAGACATTTGGTAAAGACAGACATCATTTATACGCTGAAATATATCGACAAGCAAAGGGCAAGAGAGAGAAGGGAGAGCATGTGCATCCTCTGGTTGACTGACTCCCCAAATGGTTGCAATGGCCAGGACTGGGCCACCCTGAAGTCCTGGAACTCCATTTGGGTCTCTCATGTGGCTGACAAGGGCCCATGTACCTGGGACATCTTTTTCTGCTTTCCCAGGCACATCAGCAGGGAGCTGAATCAGAAAAGCAGCAGCTGGGACTTGAACCAAAGCTCAAATGAGATCTGGCATCACTGGCAGTGACTTAACCCTCTGTGCTACAAATGCCAGCCCCAGGCACTCTTTTCTTTATGAATCAATAATATCCCCAGAATTTTAGATACTATAAATTTCCCATGAGCCTAAGCCAGAATTTTCTTATACCTTGTGGCAGTGAAAGTTTTTCAGCTGAATAACCTCTTCATTACTGTTCCTTCTGTTGTTTTCAAACATAGATGTGCACATGTGTAACTGCTAATATCTAAACATGGTGACCTTCAGTTCCAACGGGTTTACCACTCATTTAACCAGCCTGTGATGCATGCATGACCACTGAAGAGTTCAGTCAGCTGGAGCTGCAGCTTCTTACAGTATAACTGTTTTTCATGTTTTACACTGAAAAAAAAAAAAACACATGTTTTTCAATATATGTATATATTGAATATATATAATATATGTATGTATTTTTCCTCACATTGCCTCATACTCAACTTATTAAAATGATGGAATAGTTGAAGAGTATAGCTGAAATCACATCACCATACACATTTATTGAGCAAGTATTATTAAGTGAAGACTGTAGGCTATACACGAAATCCAGAAGAGTTGTCTGGACTTAAAAAACAACATGTTTACTTGTGAGTGTGATCATCTTTTGAAGAACTTTTCCCACATACATACAATTTAAGAACACATTCACCTACATACTGTGCTTGATGTATATCATGTAAAAGTTATCTGTACAGAAAATGATTCTTTTCATAAAGAAACTCTGCGAGTACACCGGAAATATTATGTACTAAGTGCAATCTGAAGTACATAGCTATTATGTTAGGTGAACTATCACTCATGGAAGGAAATATAGTACAAATTAGAGTAAATGAAATAAATAACATCTAAAAAAATTGCATAACAAATTGCATAACAGTAATTGGTGTGAATTGTTTTAGTTAAAGTGTGTTTTGTTTGCTTGGCTACAGAATTCCAAAATAAATTTGTCTATTACTTATTCATGGCTAAAATGAAAGTACTTATTACAGGTGTCGCTCTCCTGCCCGTGGAGGAACGACACCGAACGCTGTTTGCTTCCCCTTCAATAGGGCTTTATTAATAGAAAATGTTACAGGGTAGAAAGACAGAAAAGAGGGAAAAAAAGCTCTACGCTGTATTCTCTTCCATATATAGTCCTTTCCCACCTATCAGAATTGTCCCTTAGTTCATGCGGCAATCAGACCAACCAGGTTTGAGTCCACGCAGTGTGCACGCAGTTCTCCAATCGATGATAAGGTCAGCTCCCAGTCATTCGGCATTTGCAACACTCTATTCTCAGTTCCGCATTTTTCCACTTCCTCTCAGCGCCATCTTGTGAGAGACGGGCCCTGTCTCCCACAACAGGCATTAAAAATACTAATTTTTACCATGAAGCTCAGTTTATTTCTGAGAATTTGATATTACCAAAAAAAGGAAAAATTAATGAGCAGAATCCTGGAACTATATATAAATGAGTAAGTATTAAATGACTAACATGTGCTATTCAATGTAAATTTTAGAGTTTATGTCTCTATGAATATTTTTCAGTTAAATTTTAAAAAACTTAGAAGTATGATTCATATAAGATTAAAATTTGATTCAAAAACTATTAAAGGGAAATTTCTAAAAGATTAGGCTAGATATGAAAAATATCCCACTTGCTAAATGTATCAAGAGCAACTAAATTTCCTGTTTAGCATGTCTAATCATAATTTAATTATTTTTGTAAATTATACTTTTGCAAAGTTCCTTTGAAAATATTGCTTGTTTTTATAAGCTTTCTAAGACACATTCACACAAATATCTTATTGCTTAACCATAGTTTTCTTTCATAATAAAAGTAATTTGGCTAGGGTCTTCCTTTAATTATAGTTGTAGTCATTAGGGCAACAGACCAACTGTAGAATCCATGCTGTTTATTCAATAGAAGTTGCTCCATGTGTTTCATGTTTAATTCATTCTAATTCCCTGGTTCACAAAGCATGAAAACTTTTATGCTATTCTGTATTTTTCTTGGACCTCAGACTCAATCAGTTTCCAAGGAATAAGACATACATGTGAGTTATATCTCCTCTAAGAATATTCTCTTCTGGAAGTACTTAGTTTTTAATAACCATTGGAGATCTACTAGGCTAAGTATACATGCATGCCTATTTGTGCAAATGTGTTTTAATTAATGGCCTTAAACCTTTATGTGTATTATTATAACCATGCATGAATGAGTAAAAGAATATTGTGAAAGTACTTTTACAATTCTAAATATGTCTTTTTGTAAGGCTAATTTGACTTAATTGTTTGAGTAAAATAATGCTGGTCTCCAATCAACTTTCATCAGCACTTTGACAAAGGTGTTCCTTCTATTCAGCCTATCCTCTACATCATGCTGATTCCCATGTTCATAATGTGAGCCTCTCTTGCAGACAGTTTTAGTTGGCAGATCCCTGAGGAGTAATGGCAAGAGTTTTGCAGTTGGGAAGAACACATAACCCAGCTTTCTTGGTAGCAGATAGTACATCAAGCATTGTAGCACTAGAGACGTTCTGCTTTATCTGCTGCCAACAGGATTCAATCCATGAACTTTGATATGAACAATGAAGAATAATGTTGGCATACCCAGCATGTAATTTGTCACTAATTAAAACTGCTTATATTCTCCTACTTCATTATAGATGCTGCTGCAGATAGCATGAAATAAATTGAATGCAAGACAGTTGTCTGAACATTCTTGGGCTGACACAGTTCTCTCTTTTTCTCACAGTTCTCAAGAATAACTAGAATGTCCTGAGAATTCATGTCTTGTGATAAGAATGGAATGAACAGTATGTTTTCTTAATGTTTTCACCCAGTGGTCATAGAGTCCTGTGTGTGAAACCCAAGGTGTGAAGCTTTCTGTGTTCTTTTAGCTGTGGTACAAGTGGAGCACACACAGATGAAAGACCCATCCCCTCTGGGTAGCTTTTCTAAGTCTGAATCTGAACATTAGCCTTCTGTTTTCCCTTGCTGTTTTCTCGCATGTATGGATATTACTGTCACTTAAGAATCAATTATTTCATGTATCAAAGTGAATATACATATATATAACTGCATTTTAATGGTTCGATTTTTGCATTTCAAAATGTACTGTAATACTCATAACCATATTTCATTTTATAACTTTACAAAACTCACAGTGAGTGGGGCTGGAGTAGGGGTATAGCATGTAAAGCTGCTGCCTATGAAGCCAGAATCCAATATGAGCACTGATTTGAGTTTCAGCTGCTCCTCTTCTGATCCAGCTCTCAGCTAATGCACCTGGGAGAGCAGTGGAAGATGGCCCAAGTACAAGGGCCCCTTCACTCATGTGGGAAACCCTGGTGCGGCCATGGCTGTTGCAGCCACTTAGGAAGTGAACAACTGGATGGAAGATCTCTCTCTCCTCTCTCTCTCTCTCTCTCTCTCTCTGTATGTGTGTGTGTGTGTATGTGTGTGTGTGTGTGTGTGTGTCTTCTTCTCTCTGTAACTCTGACTTTCAAATAAATAAATCTTATAGTAAGAGCACAGGCAACAATGCAAAAACAGACAAATGGAATTACATCAAACATAAAAACTTTTTTTTCATTGAAGAATAGAATCAACATAGAGAAAAAAATATAGATTTGATAAAATATTTGCAAAACATAAATTTGTTAAATGGTTAATTTCTAGAATATATAAAGAACTCCTACAACTCAACAAAGTAACAAGTATTGCAACCTAAAAATGGACTATGATATGAATAGACGTTATTCCAAAAATGATACACACATGGCAAACAAACACATGAAAAGACACTCATAGAAATCAGATCACTATGAAATAATACCTCACACTCATTAGCATGAATATTAATCAAAACAAGCAAAACCAGAAAACAAGCGCTAGTGGGAATATAGAAAAATTGGAGGCCTTAAGCACTGACTGAATTAGGTTGTAAAATTATATAACCTCTATGAAAAAAGTATTTTGGTTTTTCAAAAATATCAAAACATAAATACTATATTATAATTAGCAACTGAAATTTTGAATATTTGCCAAAATAATTGAAAAGGAGATCTCAAAGTGTTATTTGAATAAGCATGTCCAAGCAGCACTATTCACAACAGCAAAGCAGTGAAGGAAACCTCCATGTCCATTGGTGGATGAACAGATAAACAAAATTGATCAGCCCTCATCCTGACTGTTGATGAACAACTTAATATGTTATCCCTCTTAATATTTTTGTTTGTTCTACTTAATACTTTTGGTTGAATACTGTAATCAATACACAATTCTTCTTAAGTGCTGAAACTTAACTGAAAAGTGATTGCTGTTAAATGTAAGAGTGGGAATAAGAGAGGGAAGAGATGTGCAATTCGGGACATGCTCAAGCTGACTTACCTCAAACGGTAGAGTTAGAAACATACCAGGGGATTCCAATTCAATCCCATCAAGGTGGCATGTACCAATGCCATCTCACTAGTCCCAGTGATCAATTTCTGTTCACAGTTGATCATAATGATAGGACTAAGAACCAAAGGGATCATATAAACAAGACTAGTGTCTGCAAATACTAGCTGATAGAATGAAAAAGGGAGAGAATGATCCAACATGGGAAGCAGGATACACAGCAGACTCATAGAATGGCAGATGTCCTAAACAGCACTCTGGCCTCAGAATCAGCCCTTAAGGCATGCGGATCCAGCTGAAAAGCCCATGAGAGTATTTCAGGCATGGAAAGCCAAGAAACTCTGGGGAAAAAACAAACAAACAAACAAAACAAAACAAAACAAAAACACCTACATGAAAGATCTCCGTGAGATCCCAGTGGAAAGAACGGGTCATCAAAGAAGGATGTACCTTTCTCTGAAGGGAGGAGAGAACTTCCATTTTGACCATGGCCTTGTCTAAATATGATCAGAGTCGGTGAACTCAGGGGGCATCATAGCCTTGGCAGCTCATGACAAGAGCCTAGGGTGATTACTGATACCATAAACAAGAGTGTCAGTTTGTTAAGTCAACAACAGGAGTCACTGTGCACTTACTCTTCATGTAGGATCTTTGTCCTTAGTGTGCTGTACATTGAGATTTAATGCTATAACTAGTACTCAAACAGTGTTTTTCACTTTATGTTTCTGTGTGGGAGCAAACTGTTGAACTCTTTACTTAATGTATGCTAAACTGATCTTCTGTATATAAAGAGAATCGAAAATGAATCTTGATGTGAATGGAAGGGGAGAAGGAGTGGCAAAGGGGAGGGTTGTGGGTGGGAGGGACATTATGGGGGGGAAGCCATTGTAATCCATAAGCTGTACTTTGGAAATTTATATTCATTAAATAAAAGTTTAAAAAAAAAAAAGAAAAGAAGGGGCCAGTGTTGTTGCAGTGTAGCAGGTAAAGCCACTGTCTATGATGTTGGCACCCTGTATGGGCACCAGTTAGAGTCCCAGCTGTTCTACTTCTTATCTAGCTCCCTGCTGTTGGCCTGTGAAGTGCAGAGGATGATGACCCACATGTTTTGGCTCCTGCCACCAATGAGAAAGACCTAGATGAAACTTCTGGCTCCTGGCTGAGCCCTAGCTATTAGTGCCATTTGAGGAGTCAACCAGGAGACAGAAAATCTCTCTCTCTCTCTCTCTCTCTTTCTCCCCCCTTCCTCTGTAATTGTTTCAAAATAAATAAATAAATATTTTTGAAAAGAAAGAAAAGGAAATTCTCTTACAAACTACAATACAGATGAACCTTGAAGACATTATGGAAAATGAAATAAAATAATAGCAAAAAGACAAATATTCTGTGATTCTAATCATATGTATAATGAGAGTAGCCAAACCAATAGACATAGAAAGTGAAATAGTCATGAGTAGAGACTAGGAAGCAGGGATTTTTGTTTAATAAATAGAGAGTTCAATTTTTAAGATGAAATGTTGTATAGATTGTTTCACAATGTAAATATGCTTAATATCAATGAACTGTATGTTCTAAAGTGGCAACTTTTATATGTAGGTTTTGTCTCAATGAAATATATAATCATAATGATCGTGTGGGCTTCTTTGAATTTTACAAGTCTCTTGATTATTATGATGGCTACAAAGTCCTAGCCTCGACCAATATTATACAAGTCTGATTTGCCCATTCACACTGATGCTGTTAGCACAATTAGTTCATCAGTTTTAGTCTTCTGGGATGATTCATCATGTAGCTGATCAGTTAAAAAAAAAGATTTCAGGTTACTCTAGAATTCTGAAATGGCAACAGTGAAATAAATAACAGAGTCATTTGAGACCACCAGGTATACTCATTGGTAAAAGATTTGGAAATAATCAGAAAGAAATTTCTCACTTTCCTTACTAGTAGAATATCTACCACTCCTAAAATTTTCCACATATATTATAGATTTATATAAGAGTTTTTAAATTCTTACAGGCAGAACGTGATCTCATCTTTTTATCAATTTCAGGTATGTGGATACATGATCGTATTATATAATTAGAGCTGAGGTTTGTGACTGAGCTTTTGAATTAGCATATTCCTGTACTTTATAAAATCTTTTCTTGCTTATTCTTCATTTCTCCTGAAAAAGACACAAAATATAATGGGAGTTTATGTTTCATCTCAGATATAAGTAATGACTTAAAATATAGGGAAGATGATGTTAATTATCTTCACATCCCTATTGAACAATTATGAATGATAATGGTGATCCAAATTGGAAGCCCTTTGAATGCAGGTAACTGGTTATAAAAGCTGAAATTTCACTGATTAGTTCACATGTATATTATATATATTACAGAACATTCAAAAATGATGGAAGTAACAATTCAAGAGAAAGTATTCAATTGGATTTAGCCTTTCAAGTATATGTTTGAGAACTATGTTTCATAGCAGTAGTCATTGAAAGAAATAATTAACAGATTCAAATATTATAACTATTTTTGGAAAAATGACTTCTTAGCATAAATTGTATTAATCTGTGATACTAATTATTATAGTCAATGATGAAGTGTTATACCTTTGTGAGTTAGATTGTGCTATTCTTGAAAAATAGAAACCTAGAAAGGGATTGAGTCCAATCACTTTCTCAGTTGCTGATTTCAAAAAGCAAAATTGAGATACAGATAGAGTAAATCAAGAAGGAAGGAAACTTAACACAAATGTCTGCAATTGTAGATAATACCTATGCAATTGGAACTTAGTTCTATTGTTACTTCCTAAGTGATGTATCGCCTGAGTTCTTGTATTTCAAACTGAAACAATCTTGAAACATTCAATAAGTGTCCTCTGTCCCCATTAGTTGATGCTTCCGAAATACAATTTCTGCCACATTACCAGGTCAAATGTACACTCCTGATGAATGGGATCCTAATTTGATAAAGGAGTATCATGAGAAGAAGTGAAAAAATGAATGATTCACACTTGAAGAACTATTTTGTCAGCATTAGAGCAGCCTGAGCTGAGGCAAAGATGTCTGTTGAAATGAGGGCTGCACCAAGTAGGGATAATAAAGGAGAACAAAACTTTCTGCCACTGCCCACTTTTTATACTACTCAAACCCAACCAGTCCACCCCACCCCACTGTGTATCTACCAAAAAAACCATAGCTACAACTCTTAGAAACACTACATATGAGATGATGGTGGGAACTGTTTCTGATGCTGCAACTGATAGCAACTCCATCATTTGGGACAGTCTAGATTTTACATATTGCTTGTTCTGGGTTCCATCAGCCAGATACTTTCCATGTCCTTGGGAAGAAACAAGTGCTAAAAATTTTCCTTAGTAGTTTTTATTGAATCTGGATTCAACAAGAAGAAATTTTCCCTGACAGCCTTTTCCTTTCCCTCATTCTATATTTGTAACCATAGCTTTCCCGCTCTGGGACACAGAAGTTTTAATCTAGCAGAGATTTTACTTAAAGGGCAAGTAGATTAAACTCACTGTATGGGAAACTGCAGGGCAATGAGAAAGACAATCTTGTTTTCACACGCTTACCACTGTTGGAGGTATGCATGTTAACCATTGGTTAAATGAAAATACTGCATCTTGAATTACAGAGTTTCAAAGGTTTTGTCCCTGGGCTGATAAATTAGCTGTCCCAATAAAAGGACATTCTATTATTCTATTAATTTAGCTGCAACCTGATGATGTGATGTGTGCTTGTAAAAACGGAATCTCTGGTCAGGAATAAAATGATCAAACTTTTTCAAATTGTGCACTGGTTCTTGGGCTATGTTGTACATGAGTGCATAATGCTTAATTTGGCATTCTATAAGTGATTGTATCATAACCACAGCTTCAATTATAGTCAAAATAAAAACTGCTACTACATGTTTAAGATAAGTAGGTTGAGGCCGGTGCCGTGGCTCAATAGGCTAATCCTCCATCTAGCGGCGCTGGCACACCGGGTTCTAGTCCCGGTCGGGGCACCGGATCCTGTCCCAGTTGCCCCTCTTCCAGGCCAGCTCTCTGCTATGGCCTGGGAGTGCAGTGGAGGATGGCCCAAGTGCTTGGGCCCTGCACCCCATGGGAGACCAGGATAAGTACCTGGCTCCTGGCTTAGGATCAGCGCGGTGCGCCGGCCACAGCGTGCTGGCCATGGAGGCCATTGGAGGGTGAACCAACGGCAAAAAGGAAGACCTTTCTCTCTGTCTCTCTCTCTCACTGTCCACTCTGCCTGTTAAAAAAAAAAGATAAGTAGGTTGAATATTATATGTTTTTATGATAATAACACTCAAGGTGTAATCTCTTAGAAAATTTAAAATATACAATAGAGTATTGTTAACCAAAGCTGAGAGCAAAGCTGTATAGTTGTTCCTAGCCATGAAAATCTATTGTATTTTTTTTTTTTTGACAGGCAGAGTGAACAGTGAGAGAGAGAGACAGAGAGAAAGGTCTTCCTTTTTGCCGTTCATTCACCCTCCAATGGCCGCTGCAGCCGGCGTGCTGCGGCCAGTGCACCGCGCTGATCCGATGGCAGGAGCCAGGTACATATCCTGGTCTCCCATGGGCTGCAGGGCCCAAGCACTTGGGCCACCCTCCACTGCACTCCCTGGCCACAGCAGAGAGCTGGCCTGGAAGAGGGGCAACTGGGACAGAATCCGGTGCCCCAACTGGTACTAGAACCCAGTGTGCCGGTGCCGCAAGGACGAGGATTAGCCTAGTGAGCCATGGCACCAGCCAATCTATTGTATTTTTACAGATAAATGACATTGAAGCCAGGAGCCAGGACTTCTTCCTGTTCTCCCACATGTATGCAGAGGCCCAAGTACTTGGGCCATTCTCTGCCGCTTTCCCAGGTGCTTTAGCAGGGAGCTGGATCAGAAATGGAACAACTATGATTCAAACTGGTTCCAAATGCAATGCTGGCATTGCAGGCAGCAGTTTAACCTGACACAACGCTGGCCCTTGCAACCTAGATTCTTGTTTCACATGGAAGAATTTTTACTTGGATGAGACAGTGAAAAAAGAAAAAAATATATTTAAATTAGAAATTTTCTTTTGGAGCAGTCAATAGAGGCTCCAAGGAAAGAGTTGCCCCTGAAACTTATATATTCACATGACCCAGCAATCCCACTCCTATGGGATTTACCCATGGAAAATGAAATTAGCGTATGAAAGATTATCTGTACCCCATATTTATTGCAACCCAGTTCACAATAGCTAAGATATGGAATCAACCCAGATGTCCATTAACTGCTGACTGGATAAAGAAATGATGGTATATATACATTATCTAATATTACCTTATCATAAAAACGAATGAAATCATGTCTTTTGCAACAAAATGGATGCAACTGGAAATCATTATATTTAGTGAAATAAACCAGTCTCAAATGACAAATATCATATATTTTCCCTGATCTGAAGTAACTAATGAATTACCAAAAATATAATGATAGGAGTGAAATTGACATCTTGAGATTACATGATTGTTTACAGCCCTGTCTCTACATTGAGGAATGGTGTTTTGCTTTTTTCTTCTCACTGTTTGTTGAACTCTTTACTTACTGTAAGATTAATCTTATGAATATAAAGTAAACTGAAAGTATATCAAATTAAAATTTAACAGAGGGAATAAGAGATAAAGGAGAAGAAAATTGGAAGTATGGGCATGAGGGAGGATAGGGTGGTAGTATCACTGTCCCTAAATATGTATATATGAAATACATGAAACTTCTATATATCTTAAATTTTAAAAAAATCACTCAGAAGTTGGGGATGAAACAAAAAATCTATATTATAAAAGCAAGACCAAGATTCCTGTCTGTGTCCCTTAAACCCAAGGTGTTCTTCCATGTCCTTTATTTTTTTTTTCTTTTTCTTTTCTTTTTTTAAACTTTTATTTAATGAATATAAATTTCCAAAGTACGACTTATGGATTACAATGGCTTCCCCCCCATACCGTCCTTCCCACCCACAACCCTCCCCTTTCCCACTCCCTCTCCCCTTCCATTCACATCAAGATTCATTTTCGATTATCTTAATATACAGAAGATCAGCTTAGTATACATTAAGTATGGATTTCAACAGTTTGCTCCCACACAGAAACATAAAGTGAAAAATAATAGATGATTTTTTTTTAAATGATGATGAAATCAGAGCAGACCTATTGTCATGTTTAATCTCAGTGAGAGTCAAGTTGGGAATTGATAATTTCTTTTTTTTTTTTTTTTTTTACAGAGGATCAGTTTAGTATGCATTAAGTAAGGATTTCAACAGTTTGCACCCCCATAGAAACACAAAGTGAAATATATTGTTTGAGTACTCGTTATAGCATTAAATCTCAATGTACAGCACATTAAGGATAGAGATCCTACATGAGGAGTAAGTGCACAGTGACTCCTGTTGTTGACTTTACCAATTGACACTCCTGTCTATGGCATCAGTAATCTCCCTATGCTCCAGTCATGAGTTTCCAAGGCTATGGAAGCCCTCTGAGTCCTCCGACTCTTATCTTGTTTAGACAAGGTCATAGTCAAAGTGGAGGTTCTCTCCTCCCTTCAGAGAAAGGTACCTCCTTCTTTGATGACCTGTTCTTTCCACTGGGATCTCACTCGCAGAGATCTTTTGCCAGAGTGTCTTGGCTTTCCATGCCTGAAATACTCTCATGAGCTTTTCAGCCAGCTCTGAATGCCTTTAGGGCTGATTCTGAGGCCAGAGTGCTATTTAGGACATCTGCCATTCTATGAGTCTGCTGAGTATCTCACTTCCCATGTTGGATCACTCTCCCCTTTATTTACTCCATCAGTTAGCGTTAGCAGGTACTAGACTTGTCTATGTGCTCCCTTTGACTCCTAGTCCCTCCACCATGACGAACTGTTAACTGAAATTGATCACCTGGAACAGTGAGATGGCATTGGTACATGCCACCTCGATGGGATTGAATTGGAATCCCCTGGTATGCTTCTATGGGAAACGGTGGCTTGATCAGCATAGCCCTGACTGTTAATGAACAACTTAATACATTATCCCTCTTAGTAGTTTTTTTTATCTGTTCTACTTAATATGACTGGTTTAGTTCTGTAATTGATGCACAGTTATTCTTAAGTGTTGAAAAATTAACTGAAATGTGATCCTTGTTGAACATGGGAGTGGGAATGGGAGAGGGAAGAGATGTATAATTTGGGAGATGCTCAGGCTGACTCGCCCCAAGTGGTGGAGTTGGAAGCATCCATGTCCTTTATTAAAAGGAACTCACTGACTTAAGTGAATGAACCCGCTGGCCCTAAAGTGTTCTAATCACTTTACTCAATGAGTCATTTGCTTCAACAATAGATAAGAACTTTGATGGCCGGCATTGTCCTAGGGTGGTTTGTGTAGAATTCCAGGTCCAGCTGCTTGGACCTTCGTTTGTAATCCCAAGATCAATGGGAGCTCACCTGGTCATCATAAATTCCCTAAAGAGCACAGCATCACTGGCCAATCAAAGGAGAGTCATGAGCACTGCAGGCCAACCAGGAACTTGGACACAAGGTCATCACCCACATTTCAGCCCCAATTTCAATCTATAAGAACCTTCACACCTAACTCCTCGGGGAGCCCTGTACAGTACCTTGCTCTGTGCTATGCAATAAATATCTACTTTCTTCCACTACACTGATGTCAGTGATTGGCTTTCCACAAGACGGGCAAGCTTGACCTAGTTTGGGGTTTTTACAGCAACACCTCCAACTAGTTGGGAATGCTGTTCAGCAACAGGGACAAAGCCATCAGAATGCTGGACTTGTAAATCTATCTAGCCTGCTCATGATAAAATAAAAATATCTTCAGAAGAGTGTGAATCCCTATTTCTTTGGTATTCACATGATAAAACTAGAAACTTGCAGGGTGGGATTTGTAATTTTGTCTTGCTATAGGGAGTTTCTGAGGAGAAGATATGGTATTTGTCTTTTTGGGACTGGCTGATTTCACTAAATATAATGATTTCTAGTGGCATCATTTGTCTACTTTTCCAGGGACTCCCCCTTTCCTCATTCCAGTGGGAACCTGACCTGCCTATGAACCCATGTAACTCTTCACATTGTGGGTGATGATGTACGAAGGCATGGGCATGTTAGGTATGAAATTAGAAATTAGCCTGTATACGAGAGGCCAAAAGAAAACAAGCTTCTGTGGAATGGAAAGCCTCAGAAGCACCTCGTGGAAGCAGCCCAGTTTTAGAATACAAAGTCTTGTCCATACTAGTAACTTTGAAGTGGTCCCAGTCTCCTCCCTTCTCCCCCAGCTCTACCCAAGGAAAAGTTCCCCAGGAAAATCCTCCTGCCCAGCACTGAAGAACTATTCACTCTAATAACATTGGGTAATGAAATCTTCATAGCCTTCCCTGAAGAAAGGCACCCTAGGGGTATCTCCTTTGTTCAGTGTCAGGTGGGCTACTCACCTGATAACACTGAGTAGTAAAACTTTGGGAGGAATTTAATCTTAGTCAGAGCCAGTGATCTTTTTTGTCCAGGAAAAGGGAGGGGGGAGAAAAAAAAAAGTGGGAAGAATAGGACCCCATTCCTTTAAAAGCTGCAGTCTGAATATAGACTGTTCTCTCAGTCTTTTCCTGAAATGCCCAGCCTGCCAGGTGTACTTCTCTTTATCATTTTTCTTCATTGAACTTTGCTACCTCTCTTACTAATAATTGTCTCACATATGAATTCTTTCTTGTTGAATACAAAAACTCCTGAGCAGCTGGTGTCCAGTAAGAGACCAAGAAAGACAGTGAATATTGAAGTAAAGCTTAGTGGAAAATAAATACTGAAGAGAGCACACCTGACAGACCAAGCAGGCATCCATCTCAGGATGGCATGAACTCCTGTCAGATTGGAGTTTTTATAGATTTGGTTTGTACCGTCTTCCCACTCCCTGTCTGGGATGTGTCACTGAGGAGATGGCTTCTAGGGTGTGGAACTGCTGAAATTCTTCCCTTAACTTCATAATACCTCTCTTGGTGAAGGGCAGATGAGATTCCCCTATGCTGCCCCCAGGGAGAGGGCTGTGACCCAACACTTCAGATATGTAAGTGCTGGCTTGAGCCTACCTTTTACCTCATTTCATCCCATAGAAACTCCCATTTTCCTGTGTCCTTTTCTTATACACACAGTCTAACGTCTGCCTAGAAGTCTCTCTTGCAATGAAGGCAATCTTGGTTCTAGTTTCACATTGAAGATGAATTTCTACTCAGATAGGGACACTGAGAAAAGCAAGATTTATTGGCATGAAAAACATGTGGCAATGCAATAGCAATTCCAAAGGCGGATTCCAAAGGAGGAGTTGCCCGGGAAGTCTGAGGGTACTCTTATGTATAAACTTGACTACTTAAACTTAACCAATCAGTGGAAAAGCAGAAATGCATGAGCAGAGGGCAAAAACAGCAACCAACCAGAGGGCTAGAGTAACAATCAGAGGCCTGTAAAAACAACCAATCAGTGGGCTGGGGTAGCAACCAACCAGAGATAGGGATAAAAACCCATCAGAAGTCTATTTTTGTAATCCCATCTAGCCTGTCTCCATGATAAAACACAAATCCCATCAGAGGATTGGAATTGATAATCCAATCTAGCCTATTCCCAAGATAAAACTAAATGTTGCTAAAGGCAGCTTCTGAGAAGAAGCAAGCACTTTGTCCACTCTTAAAGGGAATCTGCCCCTTTCTCACTCTGACAGGGGCCTGAAATAATTGCCTAATAGCTCCTCTAACTCCTCACATTTCCCCCTCAGAAGAATGGAACCCAACTGCCATCAGAGTATGGGACAACAACCACTCTGACTGCTTCCTGATGACAAGGGGTGTACAGCTGGGATGGCAGCAGGAAATTCCTCTGAAGGTCAAACTAAAGGTCTCCTGTAGAACGCACATTTCTTTGGGGGCTTCCTCAGGAATATCGCCTGGAGTTTATTGGTTGTTAGTTGTTTAGTCCTGAAAGACACTAGGCACGTAAGAGTTTATTATGTAAGGTCCTAATGAGAGAATGAAAAGGATAGGATGTATTGATCTTAGGAAGAGTGATAGCCACGATAGTCACTTCCAATTTTTAAAGGAATTTTCCCAGCTTTCAAAGAAATTTCCTATTGATATATGTATTTTATTTGTCTCCTCATGTAATTGGTCAAGTGGCCTTGAATTAAGTTTGAGTTAACAGTTAAATTAAAACAACACATTGCCAATAACTGCCTACATCCACTTTGGTTCTTAGTATTAAATAACCAATGGTTGCACAGTTTTGTGACACCTCTTCGCAAATGTGGCTCAGTGCATCATTAATATATGATAAGGCAGTATCAGATGCATTAGCCATGTTTTCCAATATCCAAGCTGATTGATTAATTTACTTATGTGCCTTTGCTACTAGTCCAGAATTTGGCATAGTGACAATAGTCTCTACCAATGTGTCAGTTAAAGTGAACATTGACACAGACAATCACAGTCTAGGGGTAATGATCATCTGGTGTGTATGGCACATGCAAATGCCTACACAGAGGAGATGAGGAGGGGTGCTATCTGACCCACAGAGTGAAGACTAGAGTATGGTTTAGGAATTTTCCAAAGAGAAATATTACCACAAAGAAGACCCCAGTTTTTTGATTTAGCTACATGATCTACATAGTCTACATGAGTTACAGAAGGGCAGTTATGTTTTTGAGTTGGACCTGAGACCTTTTTGAAGAGGGAGTGAATGGACAAGATGACAGTGAAAGGGCCTTCCCAGCATTCAGAAAGAGATGCACAGTGATTGGGAAGAGATCTTCTTAGCATTAAGTCTCTAAGATGCATGATCAAAAAGAAGTGAGTAAACTTCAGATCATTCCAAACACAGCTCAAAACTTGTTATATTTTGGAGTTAGATTGCAGAAAACACAAAGTCATCATATATAGTAAGTGGTAATAACATGGAGTTGGGTGGGGGGTCTTTAGCTATATGCAAAAAGAATAAGCTTTCATTTGTTATTTTTGCAAAATAGTTAAAGGAAGTGTCCAGACCTAACAGATTTTGATGTAATATATCTGTAAAATAGGTTCCTTCACACACACAAAAGGATGTTTGATTTAACATGTTTAAAGCTAGATGAGTCCACAAGTTTCCAGCAGAAGTGAGAGAATTTGTGTTGGTGATGACAGTTACAGGTTTTTTCAGCATTAAGTCACTCATTGTGAGATTCAGTGTGCTCTGCACATTTTCCCTGTTACCATTGTCAGTTTGTTCATATGCAGATACTCACCACGACATGCTCAGACATTGTATTGGAGGCAGTTAGGGGAATGGGACAGAAAAGGAGGGGTAACTGCGGAAGGGTTTTCAAAAGTGGCATAAAAGAGGTAGTTTATGGGGAGGAAGACAAGTGAGTGCTAGAATGTGGATGATCAGAAAATCAAGGACAAAAGAAGAAACAGCAGCAGCAGCAACAGCAAAATTCAGTTGCCTGCAGCTGTGTTGTATTGGCAGTGATTATCTTTATAAAAAGGGGTTACTTTCTGAAGATAGGGTCTTTTCAAACAACAGTTTGAGTCCTTGGGTGGCTTCATGCAAGTAGTTGTTGTCCATGCTTGTGTCAGACCTGGGGTTGTACTGTGAAGTCTGGTCTGCAGGGGCTTCAGAGGTCTGAACTTCTATTCTGGTTTGATGGATCCAGGCATCGTGACCTCAGACTTTTTCTGCAGGAGTACATGGACAGGATAACAGTGAAAGGGCTTCCCAGGATTCAAAAAGAGATGGAGCGTGACTGGGAAGAGATCTTAGCACTAAGTCTCCAAGGTTTATGATCTAAAAAGAATGAGTAAACATTAGATCATTCCAGACACAGCTCAAAGGTTGGTGAAATATCTAACCTGGAGGATGGGAAAGGTGGTTCCTGAGACATCTTTGATGATCACTGCATGAGAGGGGAAAAAGCTAGAGTGAAGAACAAAGTTGCTCTGCTGGCCAGAAGGGAATGTATAGGCTCTTCTTCCAGCATGAGAACAACCTGGGGCTCCTGGGTGTTGACCTGATTTGCCATGAGTCTGTAAGGAGAGCCCAAAACCCAGTCAATCCCATGTGGAAGATCTATCAGACATGCCTGACCCCCAGGGAGTTCATGGTCTTTTGGGGCATCAAATATCCACATATCTCCTATGCAAATAGAAAATGGCCCTGGGACTCCTTTTTGTTGACTCGTGGTGAAATGCCCACTGCAGTTTCAGTGAAATTAGTTGGAAGATCCCTGGAGGTCCTGCTGGAGCTGAGACATCACTAGGAGTGCACCCCTCCGAGAATCATTTTGCATTTGTTGTTGGGACCTCTCGTAATCTCTTTTATGAAAGACCATGGTGGCCACCATTAAGAAGTTGTCTAGGGTGCTTTCAGGTTCCACTGAAAGTCTTTGGAGTTTTCTCCTAATGTCTGGGACAAATGGGGTTGGGAATCCACATTTTAAAATTGCCTGTCCTGTTACAGAGTTAGGATTTAATGGATTATGTTTCTTTAAAATCTCCTTCAAATGTTCTAAGGAATTGGAGAGATTTTCCTGTGGCTCTTAATGAATCTAGAATAATTTAGTGCAAAGAAAATCTGGGAATGAGAGACTTCTACCCACCTAGGCCAACTTTCTCCATTCTCTAGTTTGTAACCAGGCCTGGCAATGGTGCAGAAAAAAAAAATCAGGCATTTTTTTTTTCTTTAAGATCTGAGGATCAAAGAAATCCCAGTGTCTAAGGATATGCCCAAGGAAGTGCCTGCTGTTTCTCTCCCCAGTGGTATATTTGCCAGATCAGCATGTACATCAGTTCCCATTACCAGCAGTTGTGTCAGAATTGGGCTCCTGCCTTGTGCATATATATATCATCACTGTTTTAGCACCATACATGAACAGAGAGACTTGTTCTCCACTGCCTAATCATGAGACATATCATATAGGTCTGTGGGTACAGACTCTAATGCACAAATGTGGCTACCTAGATGTAACTAATCTGGGAGGATGCAAATAACAGATACACAGATGACAGTGATAGCACCCAATCAAGGGTAGGAATAACAACCAATCAGAGGGCCAGGATAGCAACCATTCACAGGCGGGGTGGGAGGGAACCCTCAGATGACTGGAATGTGTAATCCTGTGAGGTCTGCTCTCATGATAAACCTAGGCAAACTATGGAAAGAAGCAAGCTTTGTCCACTCTTAAAGGGATTCGGCTCCTTTTCTCATTCTGACAGGAACCCAGCATGACTGCATATTAGCCCATCTAGATCCTCACACCTTAACATAATTAATTACCATGTTATATATTAGGTCTTCAGAAATTGTTCATCCTAACTCACTGAAACCCTTTGAACATGTCCTCACTTTGTCATTTCTCAGTATCAGAAAATCATCATTCTACTTTGTTTTTTTTTTTTTAATTAGTTTAAATTTTTAAAATTTTCACATATAAATAAAATCATGAAATACTTCTCTGTCTGGCTTGTTTCACTTACAGTGATGCCCTTTACATTCCATTATGTATTAGCAAATGATGCACCACTTTTATTAACATTGAATAATATTTATGTGTGGTGTGTGCGGTATTTAGTCATTCATCTGCTGATGAATACTTAGGTTTATTTCTTGACTATTGTGAATAATGTTGAAATGAACATGTGTGAGCATATGTCTTTAAAACAAGTATGATCGGTAGATCATATGGTGGAGTTACTTTTAATGTTTCAGGAACCTCCATATTGTTTTCACAATGGCTATACTGCTGTAGGGGTTTCAGCAAGTTCTTGCTCCTGATGACTAGGAATGGTGGTACAGACAATGAGAGTAAGCAAAAATGAACGGAAATTTTGTTGAGAAGAAAAGACTCCTGCTAATCAAGGGGGGACCCAAGAGAGGGTTCCGCAAGGGAGCTTATACATGGATTGTTTAATTTCCTACGTAGTTTCTATACATTAGGGTTTTTTTCCCTATACATTTGGGAAGTGGTCATGGTCTCTGACCAGTTGAGAAATGTTATCTTCCTGAGCATTTGAGAACTCTCACAGTTGAGAACCATTGCTGCCCAGTTAAGGAATGTTATCTTGCTAACTGCTTGAGAAATCCTTCTCCAACCAGTGCCCACATGGGATGACAGTATTCTTTTGATTATAGCATTTGTATTCTTTGGCGCATTTCTCTCTCTTGCGACATCTCTCCATTGATACAGATGCTTGTTTTTACTGTCAACCTGCTCTAACTATCATACCACGGAGTTAGTTAGGAAACAGCAACAATCTCAGATCATATTGTCACTGTTATTAGTCAACATTCAGTATTTTTTTCATGAGTCATTACTTCCCATTTTATTGAATAATTTTGGTTGGTTTTATAGCCTTGAAATGGTTGTTATGAGCATGTCCAATTTCGTCACTGTTTTATTTTTTTCTACAAGAATTGCCAATATTCTCATCCTACCAAATTGAAATATCTTTAAAACAAAATATTTTGGAATAAAAAGTTGTTTATTGTATTTAAATTTTAAGATTTCTAACAATTTTGCTTTTCCATGTCCCTCCATCCTTCCTTTATAGTTTAATTCATAAAACAACTAAATATTAAAGGATGTGTTTATTGGATCCTGATGGTAAATTGCAATGACAATTATAATGGTTAATCAAAATCTTGAAATAAAGCAAATTAATACCATAACTACAAAGTATACAAGGATAGTGCAATTGTCAAAGCATCATTATTTACAGTATGTCTGAAGCACATACTTAATGAAGTAACATTTGTTGTTTATTCTATGGTAACTATATGCTCACATAGAAGTATTTTATAAGTGATATTAACCTCTATTTTTTATCAAAGGTGTGTCCCTTATCCAGAGGTAAGACATCCATGAGACATGTATGACTAACTTGAAGAGTTAAGAAAACAAAGGTAGAACATTTTTCTATAATCTATTGCAAGGTTATTCAATAGTGACACATGTTTGGGAAATAAATGCGCCTGGTGGAAAATGAATGCCAATCTCTTTTCAAAAACATAAAGTGTGAGTTATTTTAGTGATGCTTATTGTGCAAAGATGCTTAATAACATGCATACTTAGTAGTGCATTCTTCCCAATGTATTGTGCCATTAAATGTGACAGATTAGACTCATAATGTCTACATATGATTAAAAAGCAGCTGTTGTATTTATTTTTGTACACAAAATTCTGAAAAATATATGTCTTTTACTTAGAATTTGACCCACTCATTCAGGCACTGTTCCTTTCATTATTGATTTTCACAATATGACCAGATTATCAGACTGGACACCTCTAATAATGAACATTGTGAATGCTGTTTAATTTTTTCAATTTAAAAAAAAAAACAACTTATTTGAAAGCCAAATTACAGATGTGTGTATGCATGTTTGTGTGTATGTGTGAGAGAGAGACGGGGGTGGGGGGGTGGAGAGGGAGAGAGAGAATTTTCCATCCACCAATTAATTCACTCCCCAAACAACAAAAGTGTCTGCAGTTGGTCCAGGCACAAATCTGGGAGTCCATACCTAAATCCAGGTCTCCCATGTGGGTAGCAGTGACCTAAGCACATAGGTTATCTTCTACTTTTCCAGGTACATTGGTACCTGGGAAGTGGTGCAGACAGAAGTAAACTGGCATTTGTAAGGGATATTGGCATTTCACATGGCAACTTAACCCACCATGCATAACACAGGTTCCAAAGATTAAAATTAAAAATGTCATATTTTAACAATACTTTATCAGTTCAGATAGTGCCCCAGGAATATAAAAAATATGTAAGCACCAATAAATCTAGCATGTTAAAAGTGTCTGTTATTACCTCCCAGTGACTTCAAGTAACTATAATTAAATGAGTAAAACTGGAGAAAGATATGTTATTGAGACAACAGCAAAATATTTTAAAAGGAAAGACAAAGATAAATAAGTTCTAGAGACAGATTATTTCCTTTCCTTCAGGAATAATTTTAACACGTTGCAATTTAACAGTGATCAAAAATAGCTTCTGCAGAAAGTAGCATCAAAAGAAAAGCAAAAGGCGTTAGAATAACAAAGTGATAGGTATAAATAGTAATGAGAATATTAAATACTTGAAACAGTAGTATTTTAAATGCATCCCAGGAATTACATTTGAAATCATTGTGAGTGAATATGTATTAGCTATTATAAAATGCGCTTAACTCAAAAATATGAGCACCAAAACTATGGATCATACCATAAATTGTCAAATTATCTGATTATCTAGTGCAAATAATAATGCATTGAGAGATGTTCACAAAGCAGTGGAATATTCATAAGGCAGTGGGATAGTCTAATCTGGTTTTCAGTTTTTGGAGGTTCAATTTGTCAAATGTGTGGACAATGAGGGGATGAGTAGAATTCTGGATGACAGATATTAAGCCACATCAATAGGCAAAAAGGCAATCTTGCTTAGACTAGGCAGTATAATTTTGAAGTCAAAGCAGAGAGGATTCTCTTTTGGGTTGGATACTGGGATCTTTATGATAGAGACAGTCAAAGTCAAAGCTGACTCTGGTTTGAGGTTTGAGTCACAAGATTAACTGATGGTATTAAATATCAAGTTGTAAAATAGAGGAAGAGGAAGTTTAGAGAGAAAAAAATAACAAATTGTTATTAAAATGTTTATTTTGAGATGATTTGTGACATAAGCTGAAATACTGAGGGTTGCGATCAATATTTCTGTTGAGTTCGTTTGAGTAATAGATGATATCATGGTTATCATTAGCTTTACACGGCATTTAAATGCATACAGAGAAACAAGGTCATATTGAGCGGGAATGTTTATAGGGAAGAGTAAAGAGCAAAAGGTAGGATCTTGGAATACCGGAAAACTCATAGATTGAATAAATTATCAGCATCTATCTAAGGAAGTGGGAGAAGATATTTAAAAAACAGCTTAATGATCTTCACTAAAAAAATGTCTACAAGGACAGATGTGTGCTTTCAATACTATCACAAGGACAGACATTGATAATCATATCATTTTTATGCATAAATCTTATTTTATCTGAGATGAAAAAGATATTTCTGGCAGGAGATAGTTTAAGAGCTTTCTTAATGTGTCTGCTGTGCTCTTTGTCTTATTTCAAATAATCTGTTAAACAATAATGTCAATTGAATGGAGAATGTGTCATCGATGCACCAGTCTCTTCTCACATTCCTTTTCCTCTTCAGTATTGTGTAGTGGAATATAATTACCTATATATAAACAAACTAATAGTGGATGGACTGTGGTCTAGCATGAAAAGAAGGTGAGACTTGTCAGAGTTTTCTAAATAAATGAATAAACTAGAGTACAGTTGACTTGTAAACCTGAAAGCTAAGGCTATGTTGAATGGTCTGCTGATTTTGCTTCCTGGAGCACCCTGATTGCTTTTCTTTTTATATCTGAATTTGAACACATTTTCTTAATTTTATGATTTTTCTTTTTTTAAAGATTTATTTATTTATTTGAAAGTCAGAGTTACACAGAGAGAGAAGGAGAGCTAGAGAGAGAGAGGTCTTCCATCCGCTGGCTCACTCCCCAATTGGCCTCAATGACCAGAACTGCCGATCCGAAGCCAGGAGCCAGGATCTTCCTTTGGTTCTCCCAGGTGGGTGCAGGGGCTCAAGGACTTGGGCCGTCTTCCACTGTTTTCCCAGGTCATAGCAGAGCTAGATCAGAAGTGAAGCAGCCGGGTCTCGAACCAGTGCCCATATGGAATGCCAGCGTTTCAGGCCAGGGTGTTAACCTACTGCGCCACAGTGCCGGCCCCAATTTTATGATTTCTATGTGCCTCCTAATGAGCTCTCTCTCTCTCTCTCTCTTTCTCTTCCATTAGATGACTTGACTTGATATTCTATGGCCCTTATACCAAATTGAACATGGTCATGGACGAGGTAAATGTAGGTGTCATAAACAAGGAAAGGTTTTATTCAAAGCATGAACATTGTATATAATCATAATGCATATACATGTCGATACATCAATGACCTCACCCAGTCTCATGACAAAAATTTGAATTTACTCAGAACTGTTTTCTGAATTCCATCAAAAGATTAGGTAATTATTTGTCAGATGGCCCTATCCTATTTTAGATATGCAGATGATAATAAACCCTCTCTTCTCAATTGAGTAAATCAGACTTAAAATGTCAGAAAATGCTTTGATCTTAATCAAGTGTTCTAATCATCCCTGCTCATCATATTTACCGCTATGCAAATGAACTCATTTCTTGACTTACGTGAATTTCTTACAATTTTTTCTTCATTTTATTTGTTTATAATTAAATGTGCTCACACCCCTTATTTCAGCTTATATTTTTGGCACTATATTCCACAGTGATATTGCTCTAATTTTAGCAAATACTGTACACATGAGTTTCTATTTCAGATGTTCTACCTTCAGTTTGCCATGGTGGATTTCCCTCTTAGAATCATGGGCTTTCAGTGGAAGTGGTTTGAGATTGATTAAGATCTGCTGTTCCAGTGCCATTTTTTTAAAGATTCATTTATTTGAATGTTAGAGTTAGAGAGGGAGAGAGAGACATTGAGAGAGGGATATCTCCCATTAGCTGGTTCACCTCCGAATTGGTTACAATGGCTCCAAGCCAAAGCTTCAAGCTTCATCTGTGTCTCTGTGGGTTCAGGGACCAAGTACTTGAGTCATCTTCTGCTGCTTTCCCAGGAACATTAGCAGAAGCTGGACCAGGAGTAGAGGAATTGGGATTGAACCAGTGCCCACATGTGCTCCTGGCATCACAGGCAGGAGCTTAACTTGCTACAGCACAATGCTGGCCACACTAGTGCCACTCAGATCACAAATCCATGATTCTTTTGAGTTATAAACATTTTAACTTCATGTCATGTTTGTGTTTCTCAAAATTTCAATTATCCTGGTTGCTGATTCTGTTGTTAAGACCTGGTCAAAAGTTATAAGTAATGGTATAGAATCCTTTTCTTTATTTAAGACCTGGCAACCATTTTCAGCAATATTAACAATTATATTGAGGACTTCTGAGTCTATTATATTAAAGTCTCCCAAACTCCTGAAGAATATAAAATTTTCACTTCCTTTTATATTGCTGTGTCCTTAAAAATCACATGGCATAGAATTTAGGTTTCATTTCTCATTTCTTACTATATTAATGCTACCTGTTCTACCAATTCTCATCCATAAACAAAACTTTCATTTGTTTTCAAAATGTATCACTAATTAATCATATTCTGTAAACTCTCCATTGTTTATAGCCCACACATTCATTTCCTTAATCTTCTAAGTTGTATAGGCACTGGAACATAAATGCTAAGTAAAAGAGTATGGAAGGAATAAGCACTCTATTGAGTAGGACAATTGCCTAAACAGCCTATATTTTTTCAGTGTAGAGAAGCCTACCACAAATAAGGAACTGAGGCTTGGTTTTACTCATTTATTCTGCTTATAATTATAATACTTCAAGAGTTGGACATTGTGGCATGGCAGGTAAAGATGCTAAGGATTCCTGCATCCCAGATCAGAATGTCTGATTCAAGTCAAAGGTGCTCCACTTCTGATTCAGCTTCCAGCTGAGTCTGGGAGGCAGCAGATGCTGACTCAAATACTTGTGAGGAAAATCTCACTCTCTCTCTCTCTCTCTCTCTTTCAAAAAACAAGTAAATATTTTTTAAAAAAGAATACTTCAAAAAGATTGATGCAAAAAGATCCACACAATAATGAATTCAAGGGAAAAAATGTCACACTGTGGCGAGATATTTTATGTTCTCCACATTGTACATCAATTGTACAGGATTATTCTGTAGACAAGCATTTCTTTTTAGAAGGGGGCTTCTCTGACTGGGATGCATGAACATCTCACACATACAAAGTAGAATGCCAAGAGGACACTTGGTATCACATTGCTGCAGATAATTTTCATTTAGCAACATTTGTTTCAAACTATGTGTGTTTACTCCTCCCTATGACTAGACTACAGCTGACCAATGGAACGGCCTTGAGTTTTTTCACAAATTTGTTTGTTTTTATTTTGTATTTATTTATTTATATGAAAATGAGGCCGAGAGAGAGAGAGAGAGAGAGAGAGATCTTGTGGTTCAATTCTGAAATGGCTGCAACAAGCAGATCTGGACCAGTAACTCCATCATAATCTCCCACATGGGTGACTGGGACCCAAACACTTAAAGTATCTTCCACTGCCTTCCCAGGTGCATTAGCAACAAGCTTTTTTAGAAGTGGAGTACCTTGGCTGGCGCTGTGGCTCACTAGGCTAATCCTCCACCTAGCAGCGCCGGCACACCGGGTTCTAGTCCCGGTCAGGATGCCAGATTCTGTCCCAGTTGCCCCTCTTCCAGTCCAGCTCTCTGCTGTGGCCCGGGAGTGCAGTGGAGGATGGCCCAAGTGCTTGGGCCCTGCACCTGCATGGGAGACCAGAAGGGAGCACCTGGCTCCTGGATTCGGATAGGCGCAGCGCGCTGGCCCTGGTGGCCATTTTGGGGGGTGAACCAATGGAAAGGAAGACCTTTTTCTCTGTCTCTCTCTCTCTCTAAATCTGCCTGTCAAAAAAAAAAAAAAAAAGTGGGGTTCTTCCTCAATGTTGGCCCAGTAAATGGCAGCTTAACTCTGTGCCATGGCACTAGTCCCCTACCATGATGATTTCATATTGCCACTGCACCCATAGTGAGAGTCCACCTTGTTAGTGGCAGTCTCCGCACAGGGCTGTGCCTGTCTTAGGTTGTCCCCAGGGGATCTTACCCATTGACTAACCAGTACTCAAAATGGGAAACCACACCCATAGTATCCAGCAGATCCAAAGCACTATTGGACATGTGCATATGGCTATTCAAATTAACAACTGGGTTTTTACATTCAAGTTAATTTAAATTTCAATAGCCAAATTACCAACAGCCACATTAGATAATAGTGGTAAATGTTTTTGATATACACTAGAAGTATGAAGTATACACTCAGTGCCATCACAGTGTTGTTTTACCTGCCCAACATCTTCCATCTACACTTCTGTATACGGCCTTTACCTTTTCTAGTAAGTTTTCATTTCCTTTATCAAACACAATCATAGCAAAAACAAAGTTTGACATTGGCTCAGCTTGTAGCAGTATTCTTATTTTCTATCCTATATTTGTTCAAATTTGATCTTTGGCCTAGCTCCTAACTCAAAATAATCTGTGTCTCATGCTCATTTATTTTTTAACTTCAAAATTAGAATCTTTTTTTTTCATTATACAATAGCTTGGCAATCTAGATAAATGAGATATTGTTCCTATCCTTACAAAGAAAGGGTTGATCAAAAAAGATAAAGACACTTTTCCTTGAAATCCATCTATTGAATTTTTTAAAGATTTATTTATTTATTTGAAAGCAGAGTTACAGAGAGGCAGAGGCAGAGATGAGAGAGAGAGAGAGAGAGAGTGAGAGAGAGAGAGAGATCTTCTATGTTCGTTCACTCTTCAGATGGCCGCAATGGCCAGAACTGCGCCAATTCAAAGCCAGGAGCCAGGAGCTTTTTCCAAATCTCTCACAGGGGCCCAGGTTCTTTGGCCAACTTTCATTGCTTTCCCAGAATATAGCAGAAAGCTGTATTAGAAGTGGAGCAGCCAGTACTTGAACCAGCACCTATATGGGATGCAGACACTGCAGCCGGTGGCTTTACCCACTACTCCATGGTGCCGGCTCCAATGTCTATTGAAATTCATATTGTGTATGTGTCAGGTTCTGAGCATTGATTTGTTTCCATTTCTGTTAAATATCATTTTTTTAAACTTTTTTAAAAGACTTATTTGTTTACTTGAAAGGCAGAGATATATAGAGAGAAGGAGAGAGAGAGATATCTTCTACCCTGGTTCACTCCATAAATGGCCACAATGGCTAGAATTGGGCCAGGTCAAAGCCAAGAGCTTCTTGCGAGTCCCACACATGGGTTCAGGGGCCCAAGCACTTGGCTATCTTCTACTGCTTTTCCATGTGCATTAGCAGGAAGCTAGAACAGAAGTGGAGTGGAGCAGCCAGAAGTCAAAACAATGCCCATATGGGATGCTAGCTCTTAAGGCAAAGGCTTAATTTTCCCTGCCAGAGTACCAGTCTTTCTGTTAAATATCTTAAGGATAATTTGTAAGGTCTTACATATAAAATACTTATAGTTACTAGGACTAAAATTATTTTATTAACATTAATTATAATTACAAATTCATCTAAAGTTTTACATTTAATCACTTTCTTTTTTTTAAAGATTTTATTTATTTATTTGAAAATCAGAGTTACACAGAGAGAGAAGGAGAGGTAGAGAGTGAAGTCTTCCATCCACTGGTTCACTCCCCAAGTGGCTGCAATGGCTGGAGCTGTGCAGATCTGAAGCCAGGAGCCAGGTGCTTCTTCCAGGTCTCCCATGTGGTTGCGGGGGCCCAAGCACTTGGGCCATCTTCCACTGCTTTGCTAGGACATCTTCCACTGCTTTCCTAGCCCATAGAACTGGATCGGAAGAGGAGCAGCTGCTAGGACTAGAACCGGTGCCCATATGGGATGCTGGTGCCGCAGGCAGAGGATTAACCCACTGTGCCACAGCACTGGCCTCACTTTCGTAGTCTCATGAATTATAACATGGAAGATAAGCAGTAGAATTGTTATTCCATTCTTAATATATACTTATGTATTTATAATAGATATTAAAAGCTTCAAATCAACCTTAAATGGAAAATATTATATTAGTTAAAGTAGATAACTGCAGACCACATAAATTACATGATAATATGAAAAATATATCAAAGATGGAGCTAGATAGGCAATGATAGTAAAGATTGGTGGATAGTAGGTAGGTAGAGAGAAAGACTATAGAATATATCCTTTAGTGAAGCAGCTTATGCAGATGATAAGTGAGATTGAAAATTTACCCACGAATGATAGTTTTGTGATTCTAAAAATGAATTTTTAATTTAAAATTAACTACATTTAATCTGAAGATTAATGACCAATTTATTCTATTTCGCATAAAAGACATGTTTTATATCAGATGGTCTGATTCTGAGTTTCAGGTTTTCTTTAAACAGTGATATTACTTTGATTCATTTTCAGGAAAAGATAAATTTTAAAAAGCATAATGCATTGTGATATTATTGCCAGGATCACATTACTATCGGAGGGGAGTGCAATGTATGTCCCCTTTCTGCTTATTTCACTGATAATATGGATCTCTACAAGTCTAATCAACCCTGAAAGACAGTAAGGTTGTATTTAGAAGGCACTGCTCCTCATTACACATAATATATTTCTAGATTTCTAGGGTAATTTTTGGAGAGAGGAAATGGACCTGAGGCTAATAGAAAAGTTCTTTATTCACTACAAGTATACTTGCCTAAATAGCTGAGTGAATGAAGTCCATCTGCATGGAGAGAGAAAGCTGCCCATTTGTACTTATTGATGTGAGAGAACAAGGAGATGTAGGTTTTTTAATTCAGGATTTCTCTCCACTCAGTGGTGAATGTGCACTGATGAGCATTATACTTTTCATTCCGATACTTCTCAGAAGCTCACAGGGGAAGAATACAAGGGTAAGAATATCCTCACATGTCGAAAAGGGTGACTATCTCATCCACTAAAGTATTCAGCCAAAAATAAATGAAAGAGGTATGACATTCCCTAATGTGGATCAAATAACATTAAATTCTAAAAATTTGAAATTATTAAAATATTAGTTTCTTTTATTTTTATTTATTGATGGCGATATAAGTTATGGAACGAAATGATGCTCATTACTTAAAGGACTATTCTAGAAAATCTTTAAAAATAAATTTGTATTACAAAAAAATCTGCAAAAATGTGAATTAAAAATTATCTTATAGACAAATCATTGCAAGTATTTGCTTTCCCCCTAAATACATGGATGGTGTTTGACAAATAATCAGTGTTCTGGGTTTTTTATGTGTAAGATAAAAGGAGTACACTCTATGACACTGACCATCAACATTTTTCTATTTTTTTCTATTTTAAATCTTTAAGCTAAAGCTATTTTGATAGCTATGAATGTGTTCTTGTGCCCTATGATTATGACCGATATGTGGTTAAGTGGGAGATCTCACACCAGATGTACTCTGTACGCTCTTTCCATAGTGAGGAAATTTTTGATAAACACTATGGGCAGTCTTCTGGAGGAGGAAAGAGACTGTTAGAAGAAAAATGCTGAAATGAGTGAGAAAGAATAAAAAGGTAGAATAAATTCAAACTACTTATCTTCCTCTTGGTGGGAAAGGAATGTTATCAAGAATTTTTTTTTTTTTCTTGCTAGTAGGCAGTAGTTTTCCAATACTCCCTATGACTTAGGGAATGACTAAATTAACAGTTCCCTTTAACTGATTTTTGGACAACTCCTGTTTATTGGCTATCTATTCTGGGATAGAAGTCACCTGTATTTTGATAAAACCTGAATATAGATGTTGAAGCTGACTGGAGATTATATTATACTGAAAATGCAAACTATATTAAACAAAATAATCAGAAAAACTGTATCCTATGTAAGTTTTAATTTTCCATTTTGATCTATGATTTGGTATAAAAATAAAAAACACGTATACACCAGATATTAGTTCCTAGTCACTTCCTTATAAGTATATTGAAATGACTTTCTAAAATATTTTAAACATCATGTAATACATCCAATTTATTCAAATGAGTATTTAGCATATGCAATATTTCAGGCATGTGGTATGTATTACATGTTAAAATCTTAAAACACAAAAAACTTAGTTTTTGGAAGAGATGGAAACACTAAAGTAAGCAAAATGTTAGAATTTAATCAATTTGAATTATAATTTTGAGCATTAGTAGTCTAGTCTGAATATGTTTAAATTTTCCATTAAATATTTTATTAATTAAATATGAAGAATAAGTTAGCTGTGCAAGAAATAGAGCATTTTCTTTCCTTTGCTTTGTTTTTAAAGATTTTTTTATTTATTTGAGAGGCAGAGTTAGAGAAAGAGGAAGAGACTGATTAGTGTCTTCCATCCACTGATTCACTTCCCTACTATCCACAAAGGCCAGAGCTGGGCCTATCTGAAGCCAGGAACCACGAGCTTCTTCCAGGTCCCCTACATTGTGGGAAAAAGGGGCCCAAACACTTGGGCCATCTTGTGCTGCTTTCCCAGGCCATAAGCAGAGAGCTGGATCTAAAGAGGAACACCCAAGACAGGAACCGATGCCTATATGGAAGGCTGGCATTGCAGGCAGAGACTTAGACAACTGCACTACAGCCTGGGTCTTGAAATAGAGCATTTTCTAAAAGATGGGGTGATATTGCCAAAATATATTTTTGTAGTTGAGTTGAACTCTTCCTGTATAAATGCTTGGAGGACCCAATATTATAACTCAATGAACTGAAATATTCTTATTATCTCGCAAAATTGTATGCTGTCACATTTTCTGAAATATATTTTATTTTCTTTTTAAGGCATCACTGATCTTTATTCCCTATTACCTTTCAAATGTTTTATTAATATTTTTCTCTTTTTAATTAATCATAATTCAAAACCTAGCACCTGTTTTTACATTTTAATTGACTGAATTAGCTAAGAAATCTTTTCCTAATCTTTTCACTGATTGCTTAAATTAAGTGACAGAAATAATACCATTATTTAGCATTTTAAAGTCACATCCTAAACCTCCCAACAAATATATTAAACTTTTAATTACGATGAAATATTATCTGCTTCCCACCTATGAGTTCAGCTTTTGCATGGGAGAGCAGGACCAGAAATAAATTATACGGTGAGAAGACGTTCTTCATTAAGTAGAGGCAATTCAGTTTATCTGTGTTCCTTGCCACAAAAACTAGGCAATGTCTTCTGGGAATGGAAGCAACCAAATTTTACTTCCATATTTTCACATACAGTATTTCTGTTCATAAAAATAGAGGTTCCTGATGGAACCTGCTGCATACAATTAACTGGTTTTAATCACAATTCCATACATAAATTCCATATAAGGAATTGAATGAAACTAAGGGTGTGTAGTGGGAAGAGAACCAGAGAGAACCCAAGGTATTTCATGTCAAATGTGCATGTAGTATCTAGCATTATTTAAGCCAAGAATTCCTGGTCATTGAGAGATCTGCTTCTTGAAGCATTATCTGATTGACTTACAAACAGAAAATATCTTACTTGCAGCCATTTTTGCAGCTTCAAGTACTCATTTAAGGGAAAATAATAACTTTAAAATTTAAAATTTTATATTTCACAAGATGCTAACTCAAATTTCTTGTTAAGATATATTTTAAAGTAGCCTTTATAGAATTCCTCATCTAATGGCTTCAATAAGTGATGAAAGCACCATTGAACTAATAAGGATTAATTTTTTCAGTTAAATGTTCACCTTGTTTCTCCGGCTCTCTTTTGTATTAATCGATCATAAAATTTTTCAATGACCAACAATAGTGTTCATAACGAAGTTGAAGCTTCTAAATTAGTTTGTTGAATAATGATCTGACATTTTCCTAACTCTAATTTGAATTCTATTATTCCCTATCCATGTACTACTTGTTCCAAGGAAATTATTCAACTTGATTTTAAGTGAATGGTCACTTACATCTATTGATGACTTATCTCCTGGCATAAGTAATTACTCAGAACACACCTGACACATAGTTTACAACAAATGAAAATCAGTTTCAGTTCAAATTGCTTATTAAATAGTGCAAGTAGATATATAGTTATATGCATTATAAAAGTGTAAATCCTTATGGATTGACACACATATAAAAATATACAAAAGTACTTCAGAAAGTTCATGGTAAACTGTAATTAAAAATAAATATTTTGGTGCAGAAAATAGACTACAGCAGGATTCTTCTATTAGAAGCCATTTCAGTTTATTATATCTTATCACTAGGTAAATGGATATTAATGAATGGAATTTAAGTAGTATGAATGCAATACATGTTTTTCACTATTTAATGATTATTCTTTCTATAAAATATTTATTTTAAAATAAGGGTTATGCTTTTTAAGATTTAAGAAAAGAAAGAACTATATTACTAGATCTGTAAACTATCAATTGCTAAACTGATTCACAGAAGAAATTTTGCAATAGTTTTTAAAACAATATGTCAAAGAAATAATTTCCAAACTCAATTTATCTTAGAACTATGAAATAAGCTCCTATGGTAGTCTTAGATTTTATTTCTTCTTGGTGGATTATGAGAGTTGAATAAATTCATGTTTTAATCTCTTCTACATCCAACATCTCTATTATAATGTATACATACTGATTAATGAATCTCAAAAGTAAGGATTGACGAACTCTCCATTGTGTGAACCAGACCATACCTGTCACCTGCCTTAAGATATAAAATTTGTTATAATGCAATCATGGCCGGCGCCGCAGCTCAACAGGCTAATCCTCCGCCTAGCGGCGCCAGCACACTGGGTTCTAGTATCTGTCGGTGCGCAGATTCTGTCCCGGTTGCCCCTCTTCCAGGCCAGCTCTCTGCTATGGCCCAGGAGTGCAGTGGAGGATGGCCCAAGTGCTTGGACCCTGCACCCCATGGGAGATCAGGATTAGCACCTGGATCCTGCCTTCGGATCAGCGTGGTGCGCCTGCCCAGCACGCTGGCCGTGGCAGCCATTGGAGGGTGAACCAACGGCAAAGGAAGACCTTTCTCTCTCTCTCTCTCTCTCTCTCTCACTGTCCACTCTGTCTGTCAAAAAAAAAAAAAATGCAATCATGCCCACTTGAGTACTTACTATCTAAGGTGTCTTTCAAGATACATAGGCAGAGTTAATCAGTCCCGACGTAAACCAAGTTGCCTGCAAAGTTCCTAACAGAAAATGTTTGTCTACCTCTACTTTGAAAAGAGGGAAGAGATGTGCAATTCGGGACATGCTCAAGCTGACTTACCTTAAACGGTAGAGTTAGAAACATACCAGGGGATTCCAATTCAATCCCATCAAGGTGGCATGTACCAATGCCATCTCACTAGTCCCAGTGATCAATTTCTGTTCACAATTGATCATAATGATAGGACTAAGAACCAAAGGGATCACACAAACAAGAATAGTGTCTACAAATACTAGCTGATAGAATCAAAAAGGGAGAGAACGATCCAATATGGGAAGTGAGATACACAGCAGACCCACAGAATGGCAGATGTCTTAAACAGCACTCTGGCTTCAGAATCAGCCCTCAAGGCACGTGGATCCGGCTGAAAAGCCCATGAGAGTATTTCAGGCATGGAAAGCCAAGACACTCTAGGGGAAAAAAAAAAAAAAAAAAAAGAAAAGAAAAAAAACCTAAATAAAAGAACTCCGTGAGTGAGATTCCCAGTGGAAAGAACGGGTCATCAAAGAAGGAGGTACCTTTCTCTGAAGGGAGGAGAGAACTTCCACTTTGACCATGGCCTTGTCTAAATATGATCAGAGTTGGTGAAATCAGGGGGCTTCCATAGCCTTGGCAGCTCATGACAAGTGCTTAGGGTGATTACTGATGCATAAACAAGAGTGTCAATTTGTTAAGTCAACAACAGGAGTCACTGTGCACTTACTCCTCATGTAGGATCTCTGTCCTTAGTGTGCTGTACATTGTGATTTAATGCTATAAATAGTACTCAAACAGTATTTTTCACTTTATGTTTCTGTGTGGGTGCAAACTGTTGAAATCTTTACTTAATGTATGCTAAACTGATCTTCTGTATATAAAGAAAATCGAAAATGAATCCTCATGTGAATGGAAGGGGAGAGGGAGTGGGAAAGGGGAGGGTTGTGGGTGGGAGGGACGTTATGGGGGGGAAGCCATTGTAATCCATAAGCTGTACTTTGGAAATTTATATTCATTAAATAAAAGTTAAAAATAAAAAAAGATAAGCAAACACAGAAAATGGCAATTCTGAACAACGGTTAGCCCACAGTGTGCATGCGTAACAACAAGTTAACCTGGAAAATGAATAAGAATGTGAATTTTTTTTATAAAAGACTTTTCTGACTTGAATAAAAAGTAAATCTTGAATTTGACATCTTAAAACTTTTTTCTAAATGGATGTATATAACATCAATTTTCATAAATGGCCCGGTTGCTGAGCACTTTCCTGTTGTCTATGAGGTATAGTATACTAACTATTTCAAGCATCAACCACTATATTAATACAAGAATGGTTGGTTATTGAAAATTAACACACCTAACCTGGGCAAATGAATTTAAAATCTTAAACTCTGATATAAATCTGAAAGTCTGCTCATCAAAATCAGTTAATTTTTAATATAGTATAATCTCCAAGGACTTTATAATCTCCAAGGACTTTATAATATCAAATGTTAAGAGTAGTACATAGCACTAGTTCTGTGGGTTCTTGTTAATATACATTTTGGTAGTTCAAGTTCAAGTGAGGCTTTCCATTGATTATCAGTGTATCTTGCTTCCATGAATCTCTTTGGTTAATTGATGACACTGAGATCTATGCATTGCACAGAGCTTTGTCTCTAGGAGTTCAGCCTGTGTATCACTGCACCTTTCCCTAAGTAAATAGAAGAAATCTGAATTTAAAGAACCTGTTTGCCTTTTTTAAATCTTTTCCCTGCTTTTATAACAAGATCCTGTTAATTGATATCTAGCATAGGTTCTCTTTTCAGAAACACACCATTTGAATTTCCATTTTTAATTAATTGGCAATTCTATTTCTAAAGTACAGGTTATGACCATCAAATAAGTTATCTAGTTAAAAAAAAAGATTCATTCATTCCTTTACTCAAATTCACAGTTCAGTATACACAATGGCCTTGGGAAAAGCAGTAATTTTCTAAAAATTTAATGTAGCTACTGCATGATACAATATTGCTTATGTCATGACTTTTGAAATATCCTAATGGCTTGGGCACATATATGAGAAAAAGAAAATAATATGGAAAAGAAAAGGTTAAAAGGTGGAGATGGAAAATTATTTGCTTTTCACTGAAATTGACATATCATTTTTATGCAAATGTATCTTCTCCCTTCAGATTCTGCAAGCTATTTCTCTCACAAAAAAGATTTTTAGATTAATTGTTGTATCTTCCATTTGCTAAATCTGCTTTCTAAATTACAAATGCAGCCTTCACTGCGGGTGCACTGCCAGCCACTTTTTTCACAAAAGATCTTTGTACTAATTGTTTTATCTGCTGCTTGCTAAATTTGTTTGCTAAATTATACCTTTCATTAAAATAACACCAAAACCTATTCAGAAAGCAATTAGTAGCTATTGACATTTTTTTTAAAGCAGAGCTTATATGCTTTAGATTGTGTGGGAGGGCCTGAATGATAGATGTACAAATAATGTATCAGTCAGGGGAACACAGTGTTTTTAAGAGGATATAATGTGATTTCATAAATGGATTTCTAAGAGATTTGCCAATAAGTAGATCTTCTGATGCTCGATATACCTAATACCCTATATTGTATGATACGTTTTATGTGACATTATTACAAAATAATTGAGATATCTCTTTTGAATTTAAAATAGTGAAGTTCTTCTTGGATCTCAAAATGTCTTGTAATATTGGCCAAATACATTGCAATTTTGACTCAGAAACAGATACACTAAGAATTTGCCGTAGGATAATAAAAGATAATGAATACTTGGAAAGTTTAAACATGAATTAAAGGGAAAAATAACCCTTATTAAATATTGTTATCATTAACTGTATTGGTTACATGTTACCTGCTTCATTTCAAATTCATAACTAATTTCTATTTATTATTATTTAAAGTAATATTTATGAAATCATTTTCTTGATATTTTAAAGAAACACTAGAAAATTGTGTTTACCAACACATTGAAAAAATTAGTGAATAGAGTCAATTCTATATGTTTTGAAAAAAAGTCTGCATTGCCACTGCATGTCACAATTGAGGTTCTGAATTGACTTTGATTTATTTCACTTTGTTGGTATCTCACTTATGATTCACAATAAATAATGTGGATTTTCCTAGGCAACCTGCATTTTACTAATATCAGAAAAAAATCCTGAGGTTTTGGCAATCTGGCACCTAATTCTAAGTGCCATATTCTTTCCTAATGGAAACTTGTTTAAAATTAATGATACTGTTTGAAAGGTAATGTTATTTAACTTGGGCTTTTAAATATTGAAATTTTATCAGATTCTCAATATCAAACCAGTTTTGGCAGAAAATATTCCATAATTAAGCAAGCCTATAAAATTAGATGAAAATGTTCTTTTTTTTAAAAAGATTTATTTATTTGAAAGGCAGAATTACAGAAAGTCAGGGAGAGACAGAGATGGAGAGATCTTCCATCTGTTGGTTCATTCCCCAAATGGCTGCGTTGGCTGAGGCTGGGCTAGACAAATGCCAGGAGCTTGGAACTTCAGCTGGGAATCCCATGCGGGTGCAAAGAGTTGGACCAACTTCCATTGCTTCCTCAGGTATGTTAATATTTAAAGAGAGTTTGACAGAGCACTAGATTTGTAGCAAAACTGATATACAAAGGCCTTTCTTTCCCTTTTTTGATTTCTAGCTCCCACATATAAGGGAAACCATGCAGTATTTTTCTTTTTGTGTCTAGATTATTTCATTTAACATGATGTTCCCCAGTTGCAAGCATTTTGATGCAAATAATAGAATATATTTTTAAAAAACTGAATAACATCTCATTGTATAAGTATGCCATATTTTCTTTATTCATCATTTGATGGTAGACACCAAAGTTGGTTTTATATTTTCTCCATTGTGAATAGGGATATTGTAAACATGATGGAATATGGAACTTTGATACAATGTGTTCATGTGTTTTAGGATGGTAAATATATTTCTTTTTTTTTTAAGAAATTGTCCACATCCTCATCAGAGTTTGTTATTCTCTGCCTTTTTCATAATAACCATTCTTTAAATGGTGAAGTGATGTCTCCTTGTGGTTTTGATTTGCATTTACCTGATGTATAGTGTTGTTGAGCATTTGTTCATGTATTTGTCAGACATTTGCATTTCTTCTTTGATGTTAAGATGCTTTGTCCTTTTCTTAACTGAATTGGTTGCTTTGTAGTTGAATTTTTTGTGTTGCTGATATATTCTAGATATTAATCTTGTGTCAGATAATTAGATTGTAAATATTTTCTCCTGTTAGATGTCTCTTAACTCTATTGATTGTTTCTTTGATGTTCAGATGCTTCTGAATTTGGTATAATGTCATTTGTCTGTTTTATTCAGGTTGCCTTTACTTTGTGGGTCTTACCTAAGAATCACTAATAGCCCCAATGTCTTAAAGGGTCCCTCCTCCATTTTCTTATAACAACTTTGTCTTTGAACATCTTGAGTTGATTTTTATGTACGATGAGAAATCAGGAACTGATTAAATTATTCTACAGATATACATCTAGCACTACTTATTAAAGAAATTCTTTTTTCTTCAAAGTATAATCTAAATGTTTTGTCTAAAATTAGTTGGCTGAACATTTGCGGATTAATTTTTGAGCGCTCTCTGATCTATGTGTCACCCTTTATGCCAGTGCCATTCTAATTTAATCAGTAAAGATTTATAGTATGCTTTGAAGTTAGATATTGTGATGTGATGTCTACAGCTTGTTTTTTTTTTTTTTTTCAACATTGCTTTTGCAATCTGAGTATTTTGTGATTACACATGTATTTTAGGATTCTTTTTTCTAATTCTATAAAAAATGTCAATGGCATTTTGATGGGGATTGAATTGAATCTGATGATTGTTTTAAGTAGTATATACTATTTTTTTTGCAGCCAGAATGAATTTATTCAAGAAAAATAAATTTGTAGAGGTGGATGACCAACCCAAGGCTCAGTCTCCCAGTGAGCTGGGCTTTATATACCATTGTTTTAAGTTTTATTTAAGTTATACAAGTTTCATGTATTTCATATACACCAATTTAGGACCATAGTTACACTTCACCACTACCCTCCCTCCCAGCCATGCTCCAATCATTCTTCCTCATCACTCTCATATTTCTACTTTTATTTTTTACTAATATCTGCTTTCAGTTTACTTAATGATCATATAGTCAACTTTACACTAAGTAAAAGAATTCAACAAATAGTATGAAGGGAGAAAAAAAATTTTCAAAAAGACTGTTCCTCAAAGAATAGACAAGGGCTCGCTGTAAACAATCATTGAATCTCAAAATATCTATTTTACTCAATACATTACACTTCAGGTATTCTATTAGTTACCTAGGATTAGGGAAAATATATGATACCTGCCTATATGACTGGCTTATATTACTAAGTATAATACTTTCCATTTGCATCCATCTTGTTGCAAAATACAGTAATTCATTATTTTTTAATCTGAGTAGTACTCCATAGTGTCTATATACCATAATTTCCTTATCTGGTCAACAGCTTATGGACATCTGGGTTGATTCCATATCTTAGATATTGTGAATTGTGCTACAGTGAACATGGGGGTGCAGATAAATTCTGAGAGTGGGATGGCTGGATCATATGTAGGTCTATATTCAGGTTTCCGAGTTATCTCCATACTGTTGTTCACAGTGGCTGCACCAACTTGTATTCCCACCTAGAGTGGACCAGGGTACCATTTTCCCCACATTGATACTAACATTTATCATTTGCTAATTCCTGTATGAGAGCCATTCTAACTGGAGTGAGGTGAAATCTCATTGTGGTTTTGACTTTCATTTCACTTATGGCTAGGAATCTTGAGCACTTCCTCAAGTGTCTGTTGACTGATTGAATTTTCTCTCTTGAAAAATGCCTGTTCAACACCCTTGCCTATTTCTTAACTAGATTGTTTTGTTGAGCTCTCTATATATTCTGTATGTTAACCCTTTATCAGTTGCATAGTTTATAAATATTTTATCCCATTCTGTCATTTGTCTTTTCACTTGCTTAGTGTGTCTTCTGTCCCATTCTGTCATTTCCCTTTGCTGAGTATGTCTTCTGCAGTGCAGAAGCTACACAGCTTGATGTAATCCCATTTGTCAATTTTGGCTTTGAATGCCTGTGCTTTTGAGACCTTTTCCAAGAAGTATTTGTGTATGCCAATGTCTTGCAGATTTCCTCCAATGTTCTCTAGCATTTCATCATATCAGGTCATAGATTTAGGATTATGATCCATTTTGAGTGGATCTGTGTGTAAGATGTAAGATATGGATCTAGTATCATACTTTTGCAATGGAGATCCAGTTTTCCCAGCATCATTTGTTGAAGAGACTATCCTTACACCAGGGATTCATTTTCGCTCCTTTGTCAAGTATAAGTTGGTTATAAATGAATGGATTTATTTCAGGAGTTTCTATTCAGTTCCATTGATCTTTAAGTGCATTTTTTTGCAGTACCATGCTCTTTTGATTATAAATGCCCTGTAGTATGTCTTGAAATCAGGTATTGTGATGCCTCTACCCTTGTTTTTGTTGTATAAGTTTGCTTTAGCTATTCGGGATTTCTTGTGTTTCTATATGGATTATTGCATCACGTCTGTGAAAAATGTCATTGTTATTTTGATTGGGATCCCATTGAATCTGTAAATAGCTATTACTAGTGTAGAATTTTGATGACATTGTTTCTTCCAATCCATGAACATGGAAGATTTTTTCATTTTTAAAGTCTTCATCCATTTCTTTCTTTAATGATTTGTAATTTTCATTGTAGAGATCTTTGTCATCCTTGGTTAAATTTATTTTGAGTTATTTAATTGTTTTGGAGCTACTGTGGATGAGACTAATCTTAAAAGTTCTTTCTCAGACATGACGTTGTCTGTACACAAAAGCTCTTGATTTTTCTGTGTTGATTTTATATTCTACCACTTTACCAAACTCTTTTATGAATTCCAATAGTCTCTCAGTCAATGCTTTAGGATCCCCTATATATAGGATCATGCCATCTGCAAATCAGGATAGTTTGACTTCCTCCTTCCCAATTGGTATCCATTTGATTTCTTATTCTTGCTTAACAGCTCTGGCTAAAACTTCCAGGTCTATTTTAAATAGCAGTGGTCAAGCACCTGGGCCATCCTTCACTGCCTTCCAGGGCCACAGCAGAGAGCTGGACTTGAAGAGGAGCAACTAGGATAGAAACAGCACCCCAACTGGGACTAGAACCCAGAGTACCAGTGCCAGTGCCGCAGGAGGAGGATTAGCCTAGTGAGCCACGGCACCAGTCCCGGGTGCATATAGATTTATTATAGTCACATCCTCCTGTTGAATTTATCCCTTAATCATTACATAGTACCCTTCTTCATCTCTATTAACAGTTTTTGTCTTAAAGTCTATTTTGTCTGATATTAAGATAGCTACACCTGCCCTTTTTTGCTTTCCATTAGCATCAAACACCTTTTTCAATCAGTCACTTTCAGTCTGTGTGTATCTTTTTTGGTGAGATGTGTTTGTGTTAGGCAGCAATTACAAGGGTCTTGTCAGCCAGTATGTGTCTTTTGATGTGAGAGGGGAGGCCATTTACATTCAAGGTGACTATTGATGAGTAATGGCTAGGTACTGTCATTTTTCCATCAATATTTCTACTGTTTACTTTGGATTTCTCTTGTACTTTTACTGGGGGATTTTCTGCCTTCACATTTTTTTCAAAATGATGGCTATCTTTCTGTGTTTTTGTGTATAGCACATCCTTAAGCATCTTTTGTAAGACTGGATGAGTGTTGACTAATTCTTTCAATTTCTGTTTTTATGGAAGGTCTTTTTTTCACCTTTATTCATAAATGAGAACTCTCCAGGGTACAATATTCTGGATTGAGAGTTTTTTTTTTTCTGGAAACTGATTGATAATATTCCGTGCAATGCCAATATCAATTTCTTCTTTGAAACAGAGTAAAGTTTTAGTTCAGGTAGTGTTCTTGCTCTTTGCCAGAGCCTGTCACTTTTTCCTTCTATCCCTAACTCAGAATCCTGGGACCTAAATCAGAGGTGGTATCCTACTTTGTCTCAATGAAATTCCATGTTACTTGGGGTAAAACTTAATAAAACAAGAGGGGTAGTTTCTTACTACTATCTAGGATTAGAAGACCATTTCTTATAGTGGCACTAGAGGTGTTTCATAGCACTTGGAGCAGAAGTTTCCTGCTATTTTTCAAGCCATATGTGCTGTCTGCATTTTTATGAAAGAAGCCTTTAATTTTCTCATAACAATGTTAGATGAAAAAGACCTCTCAGACAATGTTAAGTCCCTTGTGTCTTGGAACCCCAAGAACTCTAAACTGTCATAGAAGACAATGTTTAGTTTTGAAAAATTTGTTAAATTTAGTTGTTTTCTCCTTTCATGCTTTTATGGTGGTTTCTTCTTCTATTATTATCTTTTGTCTCTTGATGTAGAGATTTATAACCCTGGTTCATTTGATAAAGCTGCAATCACAACTCTCTAATGGACTTGAGGCAAGTTAGAATTCTGTTGATTTTCCTGCTTTTTTACTTTGTGGTAGGAAGAACATCCTTTTGTAGTTTTCTACATTCTATGGGGAAGCAGAATATGGGCACAAGTAATTTATTCAGAAGTTAATTCCTGAAAATGGTTGAGTGAATGGGGAAACGAACAGTGAAAGATGGTAATATAGCTTGGAATAGTGAGTAGTCTGTAGCTGTATAATTGGTAAACCACTGACAGAGTGTGTAGCTTTTATCTCAGAGCTTTTCCACTTGAAAAACGAGAAATCTGATTTTCTTATACATCAAGTATCTTTCTCTGTCATTGTTTTAGGACATTGTCATTGTTTTAGGACTACTGTGTTGTGAATAAATGAGGCCCCCAGGAAAACTCATTTAAGATTGGTCACAGGACTGGTGCTGTGGTGTATAAGGCTAAGCCTCTGTCTGCAGTGCCTGCAATTCATATGATGCTGCTTTGAATCAAGGCTGGTCTACTTCTGAATCAGCTGCATGCTAATGTGTCTGGGAAAGCAGTGGAAGATGGCCTGAGTACCTGGGCCTCCACATCCATGAGGGAGACCAGTAAAGCTCCTGGTATTTGGCTTGGCCCTGTCTGGCTTTTGCACCTAAAACAAACCCTCATACTTGTAGGATGCCAGCATTGCAGGGAATGGCTTAATTTGTGCCACAGTACCAGCCTCTATCTGATACATTTTTTTATTTTTTTATTTAGTAAATATAAATTTTCAAAGTACAGTTTATGGATTACAATGGCTCTCCCCCACCATAACTTCCCTTCCACTCGCACCTCTCCTATCTCCCACTCCCTCTCCCATTCCATTCACATCAAGATTCATTTTCAATTATCTTTATATACAGAAGATTCATTTAGTATATATTAAGTAAAGATTTCATCAGTTTGCACCCACACAGAAACACAAAGTGTAAAATACTGTTTCAGTACTAGTTATAGAATTACTTCACTTTGGACAACACATTAAGGGCAGATCCCACATGAGAAGTAAATACACAGTGACTCCTGTTGTTGACTTAACAAATTGACACTCTTGTTTATGGCATCAGTAATCTCCCTAGGCTCTAGTCATGAATTGCCAAGGCTATGGAAGCCTTTTGAGTTCACCAATTCGATCTTATTCCGACAGGGTCATAGTCAAAGTGGAAGTTCTCTCCTCCCTTCAGAGAAAGGTATCTCCTTCTTTGCTGGCCCCGTTCTTTCCACTGGGATCTCACTCGCAGAGATCTTTCATTTAGGTCTTCTTTTTTTTTTTTTTTTTTTCCCAGAATATCTTGGCTTTCCATGTATCTGATACATTTTTAAAATTTTTGGAAGATAACTAGATTTCCTACTTACCAAAGCATTTTTAATGTCATCCTCATAAACAAATTAAGTTTTGAAAAGTACAAATTTACCCTTAAAACATTTATCTCCTTGAACATGATGGTTTAGATACCTTGACCTACTATTTTCCTTTAAATGTGGTATACATTTTTACAGTTCAATGCAATTTAGTATTTTTGATGTGTTTCTGTTAGGACATGAATTTTTGAGAAATCTATTTAGTTTCAGTAAGAGCATATCAAATTTACTTTATCTTTTTATTACAGTAGTTCTTCCTTATCCATGGGGATAGATTCTAAAACACTCAGTGGCTGTGGATACTGTTAGGCCTTATAGAGTATTTGAAGCTATTTCAGTGTAAGCTTTTTTTTTTTATCTTTTTAACTTGAGAACTTTTGCCTTTTTAATTAGAGCATTTTACAGCTTCTTTTTGGAATATCAAAAGTTCCAGCATTACTACTGCTTTTTATGGGGCAGTATTAAGAAAAATAAGGATTCCTTGTCTACAAGCATTGAGGTAAGATGATAATTGATGTGGTAATCAAGATAGTTATGGTGTAACTAAAAGTTGCATAGCATGTACAGCCAACTTTTACACAGTTGGTTATCTTAGACAAAAGGGTGATGAGCATTCTTGGCAGGATAGCATAAGATTTCCTCACATTGCTCACAACAGTATTCAACTTGGAACTTATGAATTATTTGTTTATGATTATTTACATTCAAGGTTTTTGGTAGCTTTGGGATCCGCATGGAAGGAAGGCCTGTACTTCTTGGGAAGAAAAGTCCTTGTCAAGGTCCCCGCAGGTGCCTGAAGGTCAGCCAATGAGGATCAGACCCGCCTCTACCTTTAACCCCCATGCCCCGAATCTATAAAAGCAGCCCTGCCAATCTCTGACACGCAACTTCCCCAGCCCCCGCTCTGTTGCTGTGTTGGGACCGGGGAATCTCACCCGGGAGCGGAACCCCAATACAAGCCTGTGAATTAATTGATTCGTCTGCCTGGGAAGATTTGTTACGCGCTGGACACCTTGCAGTTTTCAAACCACAATTGATTTTGGGTATGGGGAGAATGACAGTTGTATTATGGGTTAAGGTTTACTTCAGTTTTTTTTTTTTTTTTTTAATGAGTGTTTCACATAACTCTGGGAATATTAATATGTTTTGGTGGTAAATTACATACCCCTAATAATCTGTCACCTCTGTGTATTGGTCCTTGGAATAAGTTGAAAATAAGACTCTTTGAGTCCTGTTGATTTTATACTCTCCATTTTATCTATTATCCACCTCCAGTGATGAATGACGACAACTGGGAATGTTGCCATTGGTAAAAGTGTAGTAGGAAAAAAGATCTGACTGTTCTCATGCCATAATTAAACACCTTGATTAAAAATCTATCTCCTATTTGAATCTCTAGGTATATGTTTTGCTAAATAATATGCCATGTTATAGAACTCCTAAGAAGTTAAATAATTTAGTGATAAAATGAGCTATTTCAATCAGGAGTTATAAAGAGACAAATAATGGAGATAATTTTAAAATTAACAGCTCTGGTGTTTATATTTTGTTAGGGGTCAGAACAGCAGTAAAGACAGCTACATTCCAATATGACTGCCTATGTTATAGTATCTGGATCTGGTCCCTGCCTCCAGCTTCTTACACATACAATACTATACGAGGTAGCAGTTATTTCCTCAAGCAATTGAATTCTTACTACCCACATAGGAGACCTAGATTTAATTTACAGCATGTAATTTTTGCACCAGCCCAGCCACGGCCTTGTGGTCTTTCATTTAATGAATCAATGGATGGGAGTTCTTCTTCCCCCCTACTCTCTGTTTTTCAAATGAATAGACTTTAATTATAAAATCTAGAGTTCCAAAACCAATGAAAATTATGTAAAATGAGCCTAGGAAAGGGAATACTGCATGTGGCAGTATGGAGGACATGTAAAAGCAATTTCCATTAAGTTATGGGAGTGGGGCTATGATTAAAAGTACTTCAGGAGAAAATTTAAGACAACTGATGAAGTCGACAGAGCATTTTTCCACCTGTGAATGGCGACAGAAACGGAATCATAGGTAGTGCGGGGTGTTCCTGTGTGTTTACCATTTCATGTGGGAATAACAGGACCATGTTAATTCATACACTGACAGAAATTTTCCAGTGAATATGTGACATTGGCGATGCAAGAGGGTGAAGGTCATTAATGCTAGAGTGAAATTCTTGCAAAGGATACATAATGTATGAATCATAAAATAATGTTATGAATGAATTGTTCTTACATAGGGGAGAGGAGACTATTAATTGTTCATCATTTGTAAAAATAGAAAAGGGCAAAGTCATTCACTACAAAAGTTTATGTTTTGATGTATGATAATGAACAAAAAGATCGTGGATGACAGTTTCTCATTAAGTACAAAGTACTGGGAAAATATGGATATGCAGTAGTATTGGCATTTTCAAAACATTATATGTGTATAGTGCAATATATATGTTTTATATATATTATATATACACTAAATATATATTATATATACACTATATATAATATATAGTGTATATATAATATACATATTATATATACACTATGTGTGTGTGTGTGTGTATATATATATATATATATATATATAGTGTACCGGTTTTGCACATGATCAGAAGTTTAGCAATAAGAAAATGTTTAACTAGGAAATATTAATTCTCTCCCTACAAAATCATTTCCTGAAACAGGTACTATCTCTGAAATAAAGGCAATTGTAATCTGTTAAAAAGAGTTCTTTGCTCTCGCATTAATATGGGAAAGAGATTTATAGGACTTTTAATTTTCTTTCAAATTGAAGACAAATAAACATTTTTCCCGAATCCTATTGTTGTGTTCTAGTTTTCCAGTGATTATAAACATATTATATATATATATATATATATATAGCAGACAGCTTAAACACAAATCATTTGATTGTAGGCATGAATAATGAATAATCTAGAAATTTTTCATAAATGAAATCTGCAAGAATAAACATATATACATGGGAAGTGAACTACTAAAGCACTGGTAGTAATATTTTCAATTAAAATGTCATATAATATTATGGTTTTGAGTAATTATCACAGACTGACACAAGGGAGGTGTTCTCCTAATCAGAGTTTTGATTAATCTAATCATCCCTTCCCTGTACCTATGCAAATAATATCCCCATTGGTGTTTTAATTTGAAGCAACAGGTTTCTTTTATTAATGAATAAGGAAGTTACCAGTGATAATGACAGTATAATGACTTAATACTAAAATCTAAAAGGCAATATTACAGAATAATAAAGTTAGTTGCTAAAAGAGGAAAGTGAATATTCATACACAATATTTACTCATGAAAAATTTTAGTTACCACGAGCCAGGATCTACATGATGAAAATATTATATGTAGAGATTTTCTGTCTAAATAGATATGCCATTTCTATTACAAATCTTTTGAGTGTTAATTGTTTTTATTCCATATAAAAGTGAATTTGCAGGCCAGCGCTGCAGCTCACTAGGCTAATCCTCCGCCATGCGGTGCTGGCACACCGGGTTCTAGTCCCTGTCAGGGCGCCGGATTCTGTCCCGGTTGCCCCTCTTCCAGGCCAGCTCTCTGCTGTGGCCCGGGAGTGCAGTGGAGGATGGCCCAATTGCTTGGGCCCTGCACCCCATGGGAGACCAGGATAAGTACCTGGCTCCTGCCATCGGATCAGTGTGGTGCGCCGGCTGCAGCGCACCGGCCCTGGTGGCCATTGGAGGGTGAACCAACAGCAAAGGAAGACCTTTCTCTCTGTCTCTCTCTCACTGTCCACTCTGCCTGTCAAAAAAAAAAAAAAAGTGAATCTGTGTTAGGAATATAAATGTTACTTCAATATAATTTAAAATATTAAAAATATATTCTTACTTATTCAATAGATTGCCAACTTTATATAACTCCCTGCCATAACTAGAGATTACTTGTCTCCATGCTATGTTATTATATACAAAGTTTTGAGGGTAATCTAATTCCAAGCAGAATTTTGTCCACATGACTACAAGGTCCAATCTTCACATAAAGAAATTCTAGTGGGAACTTGAGAAGTGTTGGCAAATCCAGATCCAAGGCGCATCAAAACCAAGGCGCTGAGATGCTTCATGTTATTTAAGAACTTCTGGTCCTTCATTTCACAGCCACTTAGTCCTGATACAGGGATATTTTTTTTTAAACTTTTATTTAATGAATATAAATTTCCAAAGTACGACTTATGGATTACAATGGCTTCCCCCCCATACCGTCCCTCCCACCCACAACCCTCCCCTTTCCCACTCCCTCTCCCCTTCCATTCACATCAAGATTCATTTTCGATTATCTTAATATACAGAAGATCAGCTTAGTATACATTAAGTATGGATTTCAACAGTTTGCTCCCACACAGAAACATAAAGTGAAAATTAATAGATGATTTTTTTAAATGATGATGAAATCAGAGCAGACCTATTGTCATGTTTAATCCCAGTGAGAGTCAAGTTGGGAATTGATAATTTCTTTTTTTTTTTTTTTTTTTTCACAGAGGATCAGTTTAGTATGCATTAAGTAAGGATTTCAACAGTTTGCACCCCCATAGAAACACAAAGTGAAATATATTGTTTGAGTACTCGTTATAGCATTAAATCTCAATGTACAGCACATTAAGGATAGAGATCCTACATGAGGAGTAAGTGCACAGTGACTCCTGTTGTTGACTTTACCAATTGACACTCCTGTCTATGGCATCAGTAATCTCCCTATGCTCCAGTCATGAGTTTCCAAGGCTATGGAAGCCCTCTGAGTTCTCCGACTCTTATCTTGTTTAGACAAGGTCATAGTCAAAGTGGAGGTTCTCTCCTCCCTTCAGAGAAAGGTACCTCCTTCTTTGATGACCTGTTCTTTCCACTGGGATCTCACTCACAGAGATCTTTTGCCAGAGTGTCTTGGCTTTCCATGCCTGAAATACTCTCATGGGATTTTCAGCCAGATCCGAATGCCTTTAGGGCTGATTCTGAGGCCAGAGTGCTATTTAGGACATCTGCCATTCTATGAGTCTGCTGAGTATCTCACTTCCCATGTTGGATCACTCTCCCCTTTATTTATTCTATCGGTTAGTGTTAGCAGGTACTAGACTTGTCTATGCACTCCCTTTGACTCCCAGTCCCTCCACCATGACCAACTGTGAACTGAAATTGATCACCTGGAACAGTGAGATGGCATTGGTACATGCCACCTCGATGCTTTTTAATAGATATAAACCAAAGTTAAGTAGAGATACAGAAAGCATTCATTTAAACTTGGTGTATGCACAAGAATTTTGGGTGATCAGAAAGTGAGAATTTGCCTTTCAGAATCTCTAGACCGAGATGTCTATTACCACTCTCATGATCGACTTTGTCCTTCTCCATTAAATGTCAGTGTCTTTGCCACCTGGAACAGTGATAAGGCACCAGAGTGGCTTTCCCCCACCTTACCCATGAATGCTTTGGTTCCCTTCCAATGGTTTCTAATTCAAATAACCCCATGTATCCTTTCTACACAGGCTTCTTTTTTAGGGTCAGAGCATCACAATATCTCTTGTTGCTCTCAGGATCTCTTCTAAGGTCATACAACAATATGCAAAACACGGCAGGAGTTTTGTGGAATTGGTATACTCTTCAAACTTGCACATAGAAACAAAATCAATCAACTTCAAATCTTCTTTTCATTTCTGGACTTTAGTATCCTCTTCACCTAAAAATATGAGTCCTAAGGAAGGTAAACCCATTCTACCTCAAATAGTAAGACTGTGGACTTAATCATTATATGTGGATCATGTAGATGTATATATTTGTCAGTTTTCAAAGGCTTAGAGAAGCCTTTATCAAGAAATACCTGAATTCTATAGCATGATAATTCCTATGAGACTGATTGGGTGCAAATTTCCATAAACATTTTGTACAGAAATTCCCTAGATTAAAAAATGAGATTTAGAATGCTTTCAATATGGCTGTTTTACTTTATCTTTGTTTATGGAAGCATCTTTTCCTTTACGTTATTCTTATACATGAAGACAGTTCTACAGCAGGATGGCAACAAAAAGCTACATCAGCATGGGCTCTCTCCATTTCTGAGTCCAATTTTCCTTCATGAACAGAATATGGGCAGTACTCTTCAGACACAAAGAAACCATCAGATTGATGCACCTGTTTCATAAACAGTTAACTTGGCTTTATTGATCAAGATCACTTGTAATGGGACTCTTTTTTCACTAGATTCTTAACACAATTTATCACAGGAAAATCGAATATTACTTCTAACATGACTAAATGTACATTCTGAATCTCTTAATAACAACCAGACAGAGGAGGATGTTACATTCTTTACACAGGAACAGAGCAGAAAGTTTCAGATTCACAAAATAGTACTAACGATGGCAAAATTCAACCATTCTCTATATCTCTATATCTATAAAATGTGCATTTTGTATATTATGTGTATATATGTGAATGTATATAAATATACATGTGTATGTAAATATGTGATTAGTCAGCATTTTAGTACTACAGTGAAATACCTGACAAAATCTACTTTTAGAGAAAAGAGGTTTATTTTCATTCAGTTTTGAGGTTCAACTTGAAGATCTGGTAACTCCATGTGCTGGGCACCTGTCAGAACGCTTGCACAGGAATAATCTCAAGGTAATGCAGGAAGCAAGGAGTGGTTGAGCCTGACTCAGGCTTTTATAAGCAACCCTCTCATGACAACTGTCTACCAAGGGCATACTCCCTGTGACCTAAGGACCTCTCACAAGACCATTTCATGAACCTATAATTTGAACAAGTTTCCATCCTATTAGTCTGATTAATTTATGACATTGAGGCTTAAATGTCTACATGACTTTAGAATAGAAATCCTGCCCAAATCATAATGGATAGATAGATAGATACCCCCACCTGCAATTTTGGTTTTTGTTTCAGTTACCTGTGAGCAACAAGAAGAAAAGTGCATATAGTATATCCAGATATTTTGAGATAGAATACATTTATAAAACTTATATAAAATATATTATTTATTTTATTTTTTCATTAACTGTTTATTTTTTCATATAACTATGTTATAAATTAACATTTATGTGTTCCTATTTTATAAATTAAACATTTTCAAGAATAAGTATGGTGAAAACACATATATATGATATAGCATATATAACTTCCAATACTATCCATGTTTCCAGGCATAGGGGTTTCTGGAACATAAGCTGTGTTTATATATTGAGACTATTTAATGTGAGTGTGTATATATATATATATATAATATACATAGTGAGACTATTTAATGTGTGTGTGTATATATATAGTGATTATCTTCCTAGAATAGTATATATGAAAAAAATCTGGTCTCTTTATATAAATAAAAAATGAAATGAAAGTAAAAATGAAATGCTTACACAATCCAAATAAATTTTTGTATATCTATAAAATTTTCTTTTTAATCAATTGTTATATTCACTTAAGCTATAAATTATATGCTATATGGTTCATGAGAAGAAGATTGTATATGGATAAAGAGAATAGCACATCAATCATATTTGGAAATGGATCATTTAATGACAGGGTGCCCATTATTCCAGTGTGTTCAGGAAAGTCATTATTTATGCCTATTTTCCTGTCACATTAATTATCAATGTCAATTTTCATTCTCAGATGTGTCACAGTTGATAAATGATGAGGATTGTCTAAGTTTAGGTGATACAGTTTTCTGAAATGTGACATGGAACTGATGGATAAGTTAGAGTGACCAGAATTTCAGAATTTTATTTTTCAGAGTGTCCCACTGGTCATTGATCCAGTAGTAAATAATAGATAACTGGGATTAATAAAACTAAAAATTGGACATGAAGGAAACCCCCAACAGAGCAAAAGGTATCCTATATAATAGGAGAAAATATTTTTTCTTATATGTAGTTAAAAATCAAACTATATAATGAACTCCTACAACTTAGTAGCCAAAAGTCAATGATCTAATTTAAAAAATGGCAAAGAATTTGAACAAGAAATTCTTCATAGAAGACATTCGAATGGCCAATAGTTGAAAAGATGTTCAACATCACTAATTATCAAGAAAATGTAAATCAAAACCACAAGACATACACATGTTCAGCTAGATTTTACCACTCAAAAATTAATAAGTAAATGTTGGTGGTCAGAATGTGAAAAATTTGGACACATTTAAATTGTTGAAAGAAATATAAAATAATGTAGCCATTATGGAAAATGTTATTGAACTTATTTAAAAATCAAAATGGCCTTAAACTTTGATCCAATGGTTTCACTTCTGATTGTATATCCAAAATAAATGAATTCAGGATCTCAAAGAGATATTTGTAATCCTTGATTTATTACTGCATTATTTATAATAGCCAGGATTTGGGGGTGGATAACTAACTGTCCACAGATACATTAACAGATAAAGAAGAAGTGCTATGTACATTTGATAGAATATCATTTTATTTTAAATAAATAAGGAAATTTTGTCATATTAAATAACATAGATGAATCTGTCATTCACTGTGCTATGTGAAATAACCCACTCCTAGGAATGAATGTACTACATGATGCAACTTGTATGAAGTTTCTAAAATAGTCATAGAGATAAAGAGAGTATAATGATGGTTTCCAGGGGTTAGAGGATGGGGAAACAGGGAATTGCTATTGGTGGGATATAAAGTCATAGTTATACAGGATGAGTAATTTCATCATTGTGCCTTTATTAAGAACTCTGTCATACTGTATGCTTAAACATGGGATAGGAGGTAAAAATGGGTTAGGTTTTCATGTTCTTGATGCAATAAAAATAATCATCTGAAATATGGTTTATCCTGAAGTATAGAAATACAAAACATCATATTTGTGTGTGATAAATTATAATGAATGTAAAAGAGGCTTAAAGCAGAGATGGATTACAAAAAATATTCTTAATTGATAAAGGAGTTGTGGTTATAAGATGCCAACAGTGAGGAAGTAGAAAACTGAAAGTAGTTTAGTAGAAAGCTAAACCTACCTTGCAATCCTAAGGTGCATAAGAGACAGGATCTGAGGACAGAACTTGGAAGGAATTCAAGGAGATATCCTTGGAAAAAGCTAGTTTTAGTTAAGTGGCACAGCAGCAGATTCAAACAGCTGTTATACATGATAAAAATATTGCTGCATATCCTGGCTATGCAGCAGAAATTCAAAAGACCACAGTAAAATAATTTTGTTATAGAGACAAGAAAAAGGAACACTAGAATTGGGGTTAATAATATAAAAATAATGTACAGTATTTTGGTGATGTTAATACAGTAGAGACTAAATCTAAATTTCTGTATGTATGCTTCATTCTTCATATAAATTCTCAATAAACCACCAATCATAATCAAAATCTAATAATATTTGATTATTTTTACCAAAAATATATTGCAATTAGAAAAATAGCACCAGATTTATAGATAACAAAGAAACATGCAGTGCGGTTTAGTACATTTATGTCTATGAAGTTTGTAGGAATTAAATTTTGACTACGTAATTTTTGATTGTTATCATAATATAATTTACATAAGACAAAACTAATTCGGAATATAACCAAGAAATAGCTGAGTAGGCTGTAAATATTGTTATCTAAGGTAACAAATCCAACCCATTTTAAAGTGAAATAACAATGGTAACATATATGGCCCTAGAAATTCCCCTGTGATATCGAACATAGGTGTTGCACACAGTGTCCCTACCTATTGCACCAAATGAGTGTTCAAAGAATAATTGTTTCTTACTCATTCCTCACTCTTTAGTTTTTTTTTTTCATTTTCCCAATTTCATTCCATTATAATTTCTCTTTGCTTGTCATTTCTTTTTGAGCAAGTTAGATCCCTACTTCTCTTCGTATATAAAAATCCAACTCAGGATTAATAAAATACCTAACTTTAAGACCTGAAACCATGAAATTTTTAAAAGAAAAGATAGATAAAATACTCCAAGACATCGGTAATTACTTTTTTTGGATAGGACCATAAAAGGAAGAGCAACAACAACAAAACTAGCTAAATGAATTCTATTAAACTCACCGTCTTCTCTTCTTCTCTACAGCAAAGGAAGCAATCAATAGAATGAAGAGACATCCAATGTAATGTGAGATAATATTCTGAATCTACTTATCGGACAAAGTATTACTATCCAAAATGTATCAGGACATACTTACCTGGCAGGGGAAACACCATGATCAAAATATATCAGGACTTGAAAAAAAAAAAAAAAAAACAAGAAAAACAACCAATCTGTTTAAGAAATGGTTAGTTCTTAAAAGAAAAAAATCAATGGATAGTTCTTAAAGAAGAAATGAAAACGGCCAGCACATTTATAAAAAATCCCTCAACATCTATAGCCATCAGAGGAATGAAGATTAAAATCAGAATGACAAAACACCTCACCCCTGCCAGAATTACAATTATGAATAAGTCAGAAAAAAAATGCTGGCAAAGACATAGACCAATGTCAACTGTTGGTGGGAAAGTAAATTAGTTTAGCCACTATGGAGAGCAGTATGGAGTTTTCTTAAAAAATACTAGAAACAGAATTGTCATGTAATCCAGAAATACCACTAATGCTTATATGCCCAAAAAGACATGAACTCATTGTATCAAAAAGATACTTTCTCCAAAGACATAACAGCACTGTTTATGATAGCCATGATATGGAATCAACCAAAGTGTTCATCATTAGGATAATGGATAAAGAAAATGTCATATATGTACACAATTATATACTATAAACCATATGAACTAAATAAAATCATGTGATTTTCTGTGAAATATATGAAAATAGAAGACATAATGTTGAGTGAAATAATTCAGACACAGAAAGACAAAAATCAGATGTACTTCATATAGGTGAGCTGAAAAACGAAATAAAAGAAACCATCAGTCTGAACAAAGAATGCTGGTTATGATAGACAGAGACAATTGAGAGGTCTAGAAGGAGTCTGAAATAAAGATGAGGGGAAGTGGGTGTGGTTTATGGATTGTAGCAAATATACTAATCTTAGATGTTAATAATGGGAGGAGTTGGGATGGGAAACGTGGAAACTCTGCACAAGTCTACAATTTATTGTTTTGTAAATTTAAAGCTAAAATTAATTTTACTTTAACTTTATTTCAGTTAAGGATATTAATTTCCTTTTCATTAAACACAGATTGTCAATTGTTTTCTTTAAGTCCTTGAAAATTTGTGCAATTATATCTGCATCTGGAGTCATTTGAATTATTATTCTCCTATACATTATACATTGGGTCTTTCCATTTTCATGATTCCTTTCTTCAGTTTTTGCCAGTTTGATTCTGGTATCATCAGGCCTTAATTATTTATATTTATCCTATTTGAGTTTAATCATCTTCTTTGATCTGAAACCTTATTCATTTCACCAAATTTTGGAGATTAACAATCATCACCTCTTCATTTTCTCAACATGTCTTCCTTCTTTTTTTGTGGTATATAATATATATTTTATTTTAAGTGTTTTAATTTATTTGTGAGCCAGGGCAATAGAGAGAGAGAGGAACAAACAGACAGATAGATAGAGATCTCTATTTTTTTTTTTTGTTGTTCACTCCCCAAATGTCCACAAAAGTCAGAATTGAATCATGTAAAAGTCAGGAGCAGCATATTTATCTGGTTCTCCCAAGTGGATGGTAGGGACCCAAGTATTTCAGCCAACACTACTGCCCCCCAGGGTGCACATTATCATGAATTTGGATTAGAAGTAAATGAGGGGGGCTGGCACCATGGCACAGTGGGTTAAAGCCCTGGCCTGAAGCACCAGCATCCCATATAGGCGCAGGTTCTAGTCCCTGCTGCTCCTCTTCCAATCCAGGTCTCTGCTATGGCCTGGGATAGCAGTAGAAGATGGCCCAAGTCCTTGTACCCCTGCACCTGGAGGAAACTCCTAGCTCCTGTCTTCGGATTGGCACAGCAGTGGCCCCTTGCAGCCATCTGGGGAGTGAACCAGTGGATGGAGGACCTCTCTCTCTGTCTCTACCTCTCTCTGTAACTCTGTCTTTCAAATAAATAAAATAAATCTTTTTAAAAAAAGCAAATGAGGTACTCAAAACCAAACACAGAAATTTGAGATGCAGATGTGCCAAACAATTTCTTAACAATTGCGTCAAACACTGGCCTCAATTATGCATATAAACTGTTACTGCTCCCAGTATATCCTGAGGTTCAATTTATGATTTTTTAATAATCTCTCTCTTGATTAGGCTGGATACTTTTTATTATCTAAATTGAAGTTCATTTACTTTTTAAAAATATTTTTCCACCTACAAGATTTATATTTGAATTACTATATTTTCCAGTTCTAAAATTTACATTTAATTCTCCCTTATGTTTTCTATTTCTACATTGAGTCATTCTGCTTTTATCATTGGTCTCATTCAGGATTGTTTCTAAGAGAATTTATTTATCATAAGTTGCATAATACTTTTCTCCAATAATTCCAACATGCATGTTAGCTTGGTATTCACATCTATAATTGATTATCTTTTCTTATTCTAAGTGCTATTTCTTTGATTCTTAATACAATGCACAATTTTGACTGTATACTATAAATTTTAATAAGAATCTAAGTTGCTATTTAAATTACCTAACTTAGCATGTAGTCATTGTGTTCAAGTTTACTTTTGATGATAGTTGTTTAAATATAATTTTATCTTAAAATGCCTTTGCAATACTCTTCTTTTTTTAAAAAACAGACTTATTCTAAATATATGGTTTTGTTTAGTTGTTGTTGTTAAGATTTATTTATTTATTTGAAAAGTCAGAGTTATACAGAGAGAGAAGGAGAGCCAGAGAGAGAGGTCTTCCATCCGCTGGATCACTCCCCAGTTGGCCGCAATGGTCAAGCTGTGCCGATCCAACGCCAGGAGCCAGGAGCTTCTTCCGAGTCTCCCACATGGGTGCAGGGGCCCAAGGACTTGGGTCATCTTCTATTGCTTTCCCAGGCCAAAGCAGAGAGCTGGATCAGAAATGGAGCAGCCGGGACTTGAACTGGAGACCATATGGGATGCTGGCACTGCAGCCAGCGGCTTTACTCTCTACGCCACAGAGCTGGCCCCTGCAGTATTCCTCTGATCTATCACAACTGTATATAAAATGTATGACAAAAATCCTCTCCATAGCCTGTATGTGACAAACTGAGTTGGGAGCACACTACCTTATTATTACAGCTTGATATTCCCAAATGTATATTTCATTTACAGAGTCTGGGAAGACTGTCTTCTTACTACAAAAATGGAGTAGATAATGGGGCCTTGTCCTCAGAGTTGGTATAGAAGCTGCAGTATGTTATCTCTGCAGGATGTTGTCTCTGCAGGATATGGGTGGCAGTCAGGGTTTAGCCCAAGACAAGTCTGGGAATGGGCATAGCATCACACAGCATCAGTATTTAGAGAGAAGAGTTGGAAGAAAAGAAGTTTGAGATGGAAAACTGGATCTAAGATCTACTTTTATTTGCCAAAGAAAAACAAGGATACATTTGCTGATTTTTTAAAAGCATGAATAAATATCTAGAGACAGCTTACAAGTTTGTAGGAAATTTACATCTTTAAGAGAAGTTTTATCTTGTCTTAAGAGAAAATTGAAGCTCCTCTGTCAATCTCAACAATACAAAATAAAAGGCAGAAAAAGAACCCAGATGTGAGAAGGAATGCAAATCACCATACTAAGAAACTGAGAAAATTACTCAGCAGGATCCAAAAATAATTAGGAACTGAGTGAGCATATTGGTAAAATATTAAAAGTACTTTGAAAACTTTCAAGTGGGACTACATTGAGAAGATATTTTCTTCTTGGACAGTATAATGAGACTTTTCTAAAAATAGATTACCAGTAGGGGTTGGCAGCTGTTGCAACATTTATTTTTTTTTCTTTTAAACAAACCAGAACTAAGAAAGTGAAGATGTGTCCTTATACATAGTAATGTTTTAATATATTTGGTAATATATTTATTAGATTCAAGGACAGGAAAAATTAGATGTCAGATAAAAATATAATTGATTAATCCAGATTTACATACTTTGAAAAGCAAAAGCAAACAAACAAGCAAAAAAGCCTCTGAAACTTATTGCAAAATATGAGTTCTTGGCAGAGTTCTATAAATTTTCTGCCATTTCTGTTTTTAAGTAATTGTTACTTTAAAAAATCTTTTATTTGATGGGATATAAATGAATAATATTTCTTGTCTAGATGTACTATGAATGATAAAGATACCAACTATAATATACCTCCCTGTATTAGTAGTAAAGTGAATTTTCAATATGTTCATGGGTTAAAGCTTAAGGTGATATTAAAATGAGTGCTAATATTTGAAAAGCATGTGTATATATTAATTTTTATTTTGAAATTTTCAAACTATAAGGGACTTATTGTCTGTAATCTTAGAGGCAAACTATAGAGAACTACCAGACAGAATTGTATGTTTTAAGAAGGAAAAAGATACTAACATAATCACAATCAAGTAAAAACAATTTACATATAGACACTGAAGAATTTGAGATGTCACCAGAGTGGGCTCAACAGACCAATGAAATTGCAACTGCAATAATTTGTATTTAGAAATTTTAATGCTCTTTTGAAATTTGATGTTGAATAATTTAAATGTAATTTAACTCATAATTCTCTGCACTGTCACCCAAATTCCATTCTGGTTCTCAATTCTGCTTCTCACTTCTTGAAATCTGCAGTCACCTAAAATATAAAATGTCATTTTTTTCATCTATGTTTCCTTGGGAAACCTTTGTTGATATTACCATGAAAGCCATTATAGACTAGTCTTAGCACTGCTCTTCTGAATAGCTCTGATTCTTACATCCTCCAAGTCTCTAAAAATAGCATTTTGCCAGTGACACTTGATGTTAACACTACAATGAATGTATAGAGAATCTTGTTTCCTCCTTACTGCCCTCATGAAAGTATTTGCATTTGGTGTCATTTGGGGCATTTTAGAGAAACGGATGATGATCTTTGGTTGATCACTTCTCTGCTTGTATTTGTAAGCATTTGGTATGTGAGAATTTGGAAGGAATTTATGTTGGGTACTTAGTGGACTGGTATCTCAAGTTCCATTCTGACCCCCCAAATCCCTCACACCTGGTATGTGGATGGTTTGGCAGGTGCTTAGGCTCCTTGGTGCCAAAGAATCCCTTCTCATCACCCATGCATGGATATACCCCCGTGTTTTGCAATCCAGTTATTGGCACAAAGCTAGCACTTCATTAGGATCTTTCATTACATTGGTTTAATTGTCTTTGAAACTACTTAATAGCCAATTTTTTGTAAAATCTAAGCAGAATGAAGTAAAAATAACTCTTTTTTGTGTTCCCACACCTGAAAAACTTTGGTTATAATCCCTAAATTATGTTAAGTATGCAACACATTTCCAGATGATTCAATCAATAGAAATATTCCAGGAGGAAATACCAATTCTTTACTTGCTGTCAGTCTGTAAATCTATATATAAGAAATACAGCACTGTAGTACACATCAGTATGAATATTTTGAAGCCTCTTATATGCACAGAACTTAACTCTTCCATTTTTATAAAATATATTAAGCATTATATAATATCCTTTTGCTGCAATATTTTTCTGGGCTGGTATTATACTAACAACTTTGCAAACTCTAAGAAAGCTTACCAGAAATTAATTTTTAGTAAAGAATTGCTACTGTAATTTTTATTTTTTATCTTTTTACAAAATTTTGAGATAGCTTTTTCCTTCTTTAAAATTTTATCTAGTTTGTACAAATTTCATGTATTGCATCTATACAGATTTAGGAACATAGTGATACTTGCCTCTCTAGCCTCCCTCCTGCCCACTCTCCAACACTTCTTTCTTGTCCTTCTCCCATTCCCACTCTTAATTTTTACTAGGATCTATTTTCAGTTTATTTAATGAACATAAAGTTAATCCAGAACTAAGTAAAAGATATAAATGTATAAATCCACTTTATAGACTTCCTATTGAACAATCCAGGAGATCTGTACGGTCCAGTCATTCAATTTTAGTGCAGTTAGTATGAAGCGGTGACTTTAGATATTGTCAGCTTTATATAGCGACAATTTTCCCCCAATCATTCACTGAATAGTTTATCAATGATTTACCATAATGGCCTAGATCCACTGTTTTATATCTGCAAAAGGATAACTTTCTTTTTTTAACATTTTATTAGATAATTTTATTATTTTTAATTAAAGTATTTAAGTATGCTAATGATATTGTAGTTAAGTAGAAGAATGTTCCATTTCTTTAGAGACACATGGCATTTTATATAGCTTACCCTTATACTTTAATTTCTTGAAAAACAAATATATATTTTATTTTTTAACTTATTTAATGAATATAAATTTCCAAAGTACAGCTTATGGATTACAATGGCTTCCCCCCCATAACGTCACTCCCACCCGCAACCCTCCCCTTTCCCACTCCCTCTCCCCTTCCATTCACATCAAGATTCATTTTCAATTCTCTTTATATACAGAAGATCAGTTGAGCATACATTAAGTAAAGATTTCAACAGTTTGCTCCCACACAGAAACATAAAGTGAAAAATACTGTTTGAGTACTAGTTATAGCATTAAATCTCAATGTACAGCACTCTAAGGACAAAGATCCTACATGAGGAGTAAGTGCACAGTGACTCCTGTTGTTGATTTAACAAATTGACACTCTTATTTATGGCATCAGTAATCACCCTAGGCTCTTGTCATGAGCTGCCAAGGCTATGGAAGCCCCCTGAGTTCACCGACTGTGATCATATTTAGACAAGGCCATGGTCAAAGTGGAAGTTCTCTCCTCCCTTCAGAGAAAGGTACCTCCTTCTTTGATGACCCATTCTTTCCACTGGGATCTCACTCACGGAGTTCTTTCATTTAGGATTTTTTTTCCCCCCAGAGTGTCTTGGCTTTCCATGCCTGAAATACTCTCATGGGCATTTCAGCCGGATCCGCATGCCTTGAGGGCTGATTCTCAGGCCAGAGTGCTGTTTAGGACATCTGCCATTCTATGGGTTTGCTGAGTATCTCACTTCCCATGTTGGATCGTTCTCTCTCTTTTTGATTCTATCAGCTAGTATTTGCAGACACTATTCTTGTTTATGTGATCCCTTTGGTTCTTAGTCCTATCATTATGATCAATTGTGAACAGAAATTGATCACTGGGACTAGTGAGGTGGCATTGCTACACGCAACCTTGATGGGATTGAATTGGAATTCCCTGGTATGTTTCTAACTCTACCGTTTGAGGTAAGTCAGCTTGAGCATGTCCCGAATTGCACATCTCTTCCCTCTCTTATTCCCACTCTTATATTTAACAGCGATCACTTTTCAGTTAAGTTTCAGCACTTAAGAAGAATCGTGTATTGATTACAGTATTCAACCAAAAGTATTAAGTAGAACAAACAAACAAAAAATACTAAGATAACATATTAAGTCGTTCATCAACAGTCAGGGTGAGGGCTGATCAAGTCACCGTTTCTCATAGTGTTCATTTCACTTTAACAGGTTTCCTTAGGTATTTTTTTTCTTTGTTGATTTTTCTGTCTACTTGATGTATCCTTTGATGCAAATGGGGTATTGAAGTCCTTCATTACTATTGTATTGGATTCCATGCCCCTCTTTAGATCCATTAATATTTCTGTGGAATAACCAGGAACCCTGTAGTTGGATGCATATTTATTATAGTTACATCTTCCTATTGAATTGATCCCTTAATCATTATAGTGTGCCCTTCTCTGCCTCTTTTTAACAGTTTTGTGTTTAAGTTTATTTTTTCTAATATTTGGATGGGTATGCCAGATCTTTTTGCTCTCTGCTAGCATGGAATATCTTTTTGCATATTTTCACTTTAATTCTGAGTGTGTCTTTGTTGATGATGTTTGTTTCTTGTAGAAAGTAAAGAGCTGAGTCTTGTTTTTTTAATACATTCAGCCAGTCTCTATCCTTTAACTGGAGAGTTGAGGCCATTTACATTCATGATTATGATTGGTAAGTAAGGACTTTGCCCTGCCATTTTCCCATAAATATTCCTATTGTTTACCTTTCATTTCCTTTGTACTTTTAAAGGGAGATTTTTTTCATTTACTTTATTTTGTAGTGATAGCCACATTTCTGTGTTTCTGTGTGGAGCACATCCTTATGCATCCTTTGCAGGACTGGATGGATGGTGACAAATTCTTTCAATTTCTGTCAGGGAAGGTCTTTATTTCACCTTCATTTGTAAATGAGAGCTTTGTGGGGGCACAGTATTTTAAGTTGACTTTTTTTTTTCTTTTAAGACTTAGAAAATGTCTTTGCATTCTCTCTTGGCTTGTAAGGTTTCTGATGAAAAGTCAGCTGTGAGTCAGAAAGTAATCTGGCATTTCTCTTTTATACATTTTAGAATCTTTATATGTGTTTTTATGGAAAGTTTGACTACACTGTGTTGTGGTGAAGATCTTTTGTGGTCATGTCTATTTGGAGTTCTGTGTGCTTCCTCTAATTGGATGTCTTTTTCTCCAAATTGAGGAAGTTTTCTCTAACTATTTCATGAATAGGCCTTCTAATCACTTTGCTCTTTCCACACCTTCAGTAAATCTTAGAACCCGTATGTTGTGTTCCTTTATAATATTCTATAAATCTCCAATATTCTTATTAAATTATCTAATTTCTTCTTTGTTTTAGTATGAATGAAAAATTTCCAAAGATTTGTCTTCCACGTCAGGTTTTCTTTCTTCTGTCTCAGCACATCTATTGTTAAGGCTTTCTCCACATTTTTTATTTGATCTACTGAGTTTATCATTTTTAATATTTTGGTTTTATTTCCTCTTAAAATCTCATTTTCATGGGAAAAATTTTCATTGATGTCATGTACAGTGTTCTTTAATTCATGACTTTGCTTTTGATTGCTTCTGAGTAATTCTATGATTAATTTTTTAAATTCTGTTTCTGACATTTCATCAATCTCTTCATCTTCACCTTCTAATAGTTAAGTGTTGTTGTGTTCCTTTGGGGGTTTCATTTTGTCTTTCTTGATGTTGTTTCTTGAGTTTCTGCATTTATTTTTGGGCATTTATGGAGATACTTGTTGACTTTTTTCTCTGATGGCTTTTACCTTTGAACTATTGCTCTGTTGTATAGTGGAATGTATTTTCTTTTAGTGAATACCCAGAGGCGTGAGCTGGGTGTGGCCAGGAATCTATGATCAGTGCTAAAATGTGGGGGGTAAGTATGGAGGTTGATACCCATGTTGGTTATGGTAGATCTCCTCTTATTAACAGAAGGGGGGTGTATTGTCTCCTCTTTCGGTTTAAGCACATCATTGCCTGCTCTCTTCCAAGGTAGTTCGTGTCCTGGTGTTAGCTTCAGTGGGCATAGTACTCAACCATGCTTCCATCCAGCCAAGGATCTGTGCAGTCCTCAGTAGGAGCCCCAATCTCATTGCAATTACCCACCCCAAGCAATCAGGGAGCTCTGAGCACGTGGGGCCATTCACGGTGATTGTCCAGAGACTAAGCTACACTCTCACTCTTTCATGCAATCACAGTGTTTTCACAGTCTCAGCATCCAGGGTTTCCAAGATCAATGAGTGCAACCTCCTACCCTATTAGCCTGTCCAGTCCACAGAGAAACAGGGGTTCCCAAAGCCACTGTCCCTTTGTGTGGAAAACCGAGGCAGACACAGCCACAGAGCCCTGGAGGCTATGACTTGCTGAGAGGTTGGGGGCATGCCATAGTTGTATGTGGATGCCCAGTCACTCAAACTCAAAGTCAGAGGGTAATATGCATTTTTTTCCTTTGATAAAATCCTTGGTTCACATGCATACACAATACCTGCTGGTGCCAGACCCATTCATTTCACAAACGTGCTTTGCTCAAATAGTAGTCCCCATAGGTGACACTCTCCTTCCATTGAAATGTCATTGTGGTTGCAGTGGAGCTGCTGCTGTTACCCTGCTGACAAGGTGAGACCTTCCCTGCCTATTGCACTTGAACTGTCGTGGTCATCCCTGCAGACAGGATGGAGATTGTCCCCGCCAGTTCCAGAATGTGCACACAAGAGCTGGAGTAACTGCTACCTGCTTATGTCCAAAGTGGCGGCAGCCCTCCCACAGCTGGTCCCAGGGCATTGTTGTGGTACTGCTTTTTTCCCCACTCTGGGTGAGCAGTCTTCCTGTTCCATTCAGGTTTCGAGGCCAGACTCAAAGATAGTGTAGCCCGACAGGTTGTCTCTCCAGCTTTATCAGCAGTTGTGCAGAGCAATGTAGTCTGACGTTACCTTGCTCACCATAACAGGTACTTTCTCTGGATCAGGGTTACCGGGGTCATTTGTTCTGCCCCAATTTGTTGCTACGCATCTGCACCTTCCATAAAGTTCTGTAGCATCTCCATTGCTTCCATGTAATCACCAACAGCAGTTTTTCCTGCAACTTGCCCCTGAGAATGCACTTTCTCCACATTTTTCCTATTTTTTTTCTTTTTTAAAGATTTATTTATTTATTTGAAAGGCAGACTTACACAGAGGTAGAGGCTGAGAGAGAGAGAGCGAGAGAGAGAGGAAGAGAGAGATCTTCCATCCACAGATTCACTCCCCAAAATGCCACAATGGACCAATCTGAAGCCAGGAGCTTAGAGCTTCTTCTAGGTCTCCCACACTGGCACAGGGGCCAAGACCTTGGGCCATTTTTCACTGCTTCCCCAGGCCATTAGCTGGGCATTGGATAGGAAGTGGAGCATCTAGGATTTGAACTGGTGCCCAAATAGGATGCTGGTACTGCAGGCAGCGGCTTTACCCACTAAGCCATAGAGCCAGCCCCTTTTTTTTCTTACTATTTTTGAATAGCCTAGAGAAGACATTCCGGTCACTATTCTGCCATCTTGGAACTATATATAAATTGTTAGAACTCTACAAATCCAAAGGAAAAAGAAAAAGGACAAAATTACTACTAGGAAAACTGAAGTGAGACAATAAGATGACAATTTTAGTACTTTTTAGAAGATTTTATTGATTTTAAAGATATAGTTGTAGACAGAGAGCGGGAGAGACAGAAAGAATGGTCTTCCATCTGCTGGTTCACTCCCGAAAATGTCACAACCGCTAGGGCTGTGCTGGTCTGAAGCCAGGAGCGAGGAATTTCTTTGAGGTCTCCCATTTGTGTGCAGGGGCCCAAGCACTTGAATCATTTTCCACTGCTTTCCCAAGCCATAGTAGAGAACTGGATCACAAGCAGAGAGGCCAGCACAGGAACCAGCACCCATATTGGATGCTAGAAACACAGGATGAGGCTTAGTCTACTATGCCATAATGCCGGCCCCAATTTAGTATTTTTTAAACAATAATTATCTTCCTTTTAGCAAATTAAACTACCAATCAAAAGACATAAATTACTTAAATAGATAAAAAGGAATAGTCACCTGTTAAAAAAAAACTCACATTTGATTTAAATATATAGGTAGAATAAAAACGATAGGATGCAAAAAAGATATTTCACACATACGGTAAACAATTGAACATGTTGGCTATGGTTATACAAGACAAAAATATATTATGTCAAAAACTGTCAAAAGCAAAAAAAATGCACCATACAATGAAAAATGGACAAATTCATGATGAAGCTATGACATTTGTGAATATATACAACCTCAAAGCCATAGTATATAATCAAATGTTAACAAGAAAGAGAAGAAGCCAGTGTAATGATAACAGTAGGAGTCTTTCACAGTCCACTTTTGACATTGCAGACATAAAATCAATAAGGAAACAGCCGGCTTCAACATTAATAGAGCAAATGAACCCAACAGACACATACAAACAATCTACCTATTAACAACAGAGTATATGTTCTTCACAGTTGCACAGAGAATATTTTCCAGAATAAATCCATATTTTTAGCAATAAAATAAGACAAAAAACTCGAGAATGAAATATTCTGAAAACAGTAATATGGTGTCAATTACTTAAGGAAAATTTAAAAATATAAATATGTGGAAATTATACAAGGATGCACATACCAACATGTTTAATTAAGAAAGAAAGATATCATGAATCATGCCTACTTACATGACAAAAATTTCAAATATGTTCATCAACAGTCAGGGCGGGGGCTGATCAAGTCACCGTTTCTCATAGTGTTCATTTCACTTTAACAGGTTTCTTTTTGGTGCTCAGTTAGTTGTCACCTATCAGGGAGAACAAGTGGTATTTGTCCCTTTGGGATTGGCTTATTTCACTCAGCATAATGTTTTCCAAATTCCTAACAGGGATCACTTTTCAGTTAAATTTAAACACCTAAGAATAATTGTGTGGTAATTACAGAGTTCAACCAATGGTACTAGAACCAAAAAAAAAATACTAAAATGGATAAAGTATTACATTGTACATCAACCATCAGGACAAGAGCTGATCAACTCACTGTTTCTAGTACCTTAAGTAACAAGAAGAACAAATTTAACTTAAAGCTTGTTGTAGAAAAGACAGTAAACATGACACCAAAAGCAAAAAGAGAAAATAGTAAAAGGTGACCAAACTACGAATTGGTTAAAAAGTTCAACATGGGTGGGCATTGTTCAAATAGTTAAGATATCAGGATGTCCATGTTCCACAACAGAAGGCCATCCTCTATTGTGACAATCATATGTCTTTTGTTCTTCATTATATTGATGTGATTTATGACACTAACTGATTGGAAAATGTTGACTTTTTTTTTTTTTTTTTTTTTTTTTTTTTGACAGGCAGAGAGGACAGTGAGAGAGACAGAGAGAAAGGTCTTCCTTTTGCCGTTGGTTCACCCCTCCAATGGCCGACATGTCCGGCACACTGCAGCTGGCGCATCGCGCTGATCCGAAGCCAGGAGCCAGGTGCTTCTGCTGGTCTCCCATGCGGGTGCAGGGCCCAAGGACTTGGGCCATCCTCCACTGCACTCCCGGGCCATAGCAGAGAGCTGGCCTGGAAGAGGGGCAACCGGGACAGAATCTGGCACCCCGACCGGGACTAGAACCCGGTGTGCCGGTGTTGCAAGGTGGAGGATTAGCCTATTGAGCCATGGTGCCGGCCTGAATGACTCTTGCATTTCTGGGATTAATCCCACTTGATTCTGATGTATGATCTTTTTGATGTGACATTTGATTCAATTAGCTAGTATTTTGTTGAGAATCTGTATCTATGTTCGTCAAGACTATAAGTCTGCAGTTTTCCTTTAGTGCTGTGTCTTTGTTTTGTTTTTGTTTGTTTGTTTTTAAATGTGCTTTTTGGGGGGGACAGTTTGAAGAGTCTTGGAATTACTTTAGTGAAATAAGATGGACCCAGGAAGAAAAACACCACATGTTCTCTTTTAAGAGTGGGAGCTAAAATTTAAAAAGAAAAATAAAAAGGAAATGTCTGTGTGTATCTGTCTTGCTGCAAAGACAGTTTTGTAAAACTTTATATCTCTATCAAACCAGTTGTTAAGAATGTTATATTATGATAGATCTAATGATCTGTGAGTGCTTTAAAACTACTATAAGTGGGTGAAATGGTCAGTTTCCCATTCAATTATTGTCTATAGCCATTGTCTACATTCCTACTAAACTAGGGTCATTATGCTTTTTGACTTCTTAAACTTCTTATCACGTGAACTATTAAAACTTTTTACTAAAATGTGATTTTTTTCATAATCTTTTTTAACTTTTATTTAATGAATATAAATTTCCAAAATACAGCTTATGGGTTACAATGGCTTCCCCCCCCCATAACTTCCCTCCCACCTGCAACCCTCCCTCTCCCCTTCCACTCACATCAAGATTCATTTTCAATTATCTTTATATACAGAAGATCAGTTTAGCATATATTAAGTAAAGATTTCAACAGTTTGCACCCACATAGAAACACAAAGTGAAAAATGCTGTTTGAGTACTAGTTATAGCATTAAATCATGATGTACAGCATATTAAGGACAGAGATCCTACATGAGGAGTAAGTACACAGTGACTCCTGTTGTTGACTTAACAATTTGATACTCTTGTTTATGGTGTCAGTAATCACCCTAGGCTTTTGTCATGAGTTGCCAAGACTATGGAGGCCTTTTGAGTTCGCTGACTCTGATCATATTTAGACAAGGTCATAGTCAACGTGGAAATTCTCTCCTCCCTTCGGAAAAAGGTAACTCCTCCGATGGCCCATTCTTTCTACTGGGATCTCACTCACGGAGATCTTTCATATAGGTCATTTTTTTTTTTTTTTTTTTTTGCCAGAGTGTCTTGGCTTTCCATGCCTGAAATACTCTCATGGGCTTTTCAGCTGGATCCAAATGCCTTAAGGGCTGATTCTGAAGCCAGAATGCTGTTTAGGACATCTGCCATTCTATGAGTATCCCGCTGTGTATCCCACTTCCCATGTTGGATCATTCTCTCCCTTTTTTATTCTATCAGCTAGTATTTGCAGACACTAGTCTTGTTTATGTGATCCCTTTGACTCTGAGTCCTATCATTATGATCAGTTGTGAACAGAAATTGATCACTTGGGCTAGTGAGAAAGCATCGGTACATGCGATCTTTATGTGATTGAATTGGAATCCCCTGGCATGTTTCTAACTCTACCATTTGAGGAGAGTCTGATTGAGCATGTCCCAAATTGTACATCTCCTCCCTCTCTTATTCCCACTCTTATATTTAACAGGGATCACTTTTCAGTTCAGTTTCAACACTTAAGAATATTTGTGTATTAATTACAGACTTCAACCAATAGTATTAGTAGAACAACAGCAAAAAATACTAAAAGGGATAATGTATTAAGTTGTTCATCAACAGACAGGGAAAGGGCTGATCAAGTCACCATTTCTCATAGTGTCCACTTCAACAGGTTTCCTTTTTTGTGCTTTGTGAGTTGTCACTGATCAGGGAGAACATATGATATTTAAAGTATGTTATCCCCAAAACAAAAACAAAGCAAAAGAAAAGGAAGAGAGGGTATAAGGAAAAGAGTGGGAAAGAAGGAGGGAGTAAGGTAAGAAGGGAATTATATTGACAAATCATGTTGAATCTGTTAAAACTACTTAAAAACTAAAAGAATAAAAATGCACATAAAAAATTAAACAAACTATCAAGGATTGCTAAGACTATTTCCAGAAGATGAGGAATCTAACTAAAAAACCTCCTGTTGATCAAAGAAGGAATAAATTTACAATTTAAAAATTGAATAGACATAACACAAAGGATTTTTAAAGCACAAAATATATGTGATGTCATACTACAATGCTATATACATGTCATTTTACTTTTCTTCAAATCCATAGAATGATAACAATAGAAGTAAGCCCTAAAGGAAACTGTGAACTCCTGGCAATAATGATGTGTCAATGTAGGCCCACTGTGACAATATACCACACTGATTAAGTTGGTGATGAGAGAATCTATGTCTGTTTAGGGACATTGTGTTTAAGATGACTCTTCAGGCCTTCTGAGTTTTGCTGTGATCCTACACAGCTCTAATAAAAGTCAAGTCTATTTTTAAGACTATTCATTTATTTATTTGAAAAATAGAGTTACATAGAAAGGGATAAACAGAAAGATCTTCTATCTGCTGGTTCACTACACAAGGGCTGGGCCAATTCAAAGCCAGGATCCAGGAGCTTTTTCCAGGTTTCCCACATGCGTGAAAGGGTCCAAGCATGGGTCATCTTCTACTGCTTTCCCAGGCTATGTGCAGAGAGCTGGATTTGTAGAGGAATAGCTGGGACACCAATTAGTGCACATATGGGATGCTGGCATCATAGGTAGAGGATTAGCCTACCATGCTACAATGTCAACCCAAAAGTTAAGTCTTTAAAAGAAGCTGGGCCAGCACTGTGGTATAATAGGTTAAGCCCCTGCCCGCAGTGGCAGCATCCCATGATATGGGCGCCAGTTGGAGTCCTGGCTGGTCCACTTCTGAACCAGTTCCCTGCTAATGGCCTGGGAAAGCAGCAGGAGATGGCTGAAGTGTTTGGGTCCCTGCACACTTTTGGGAGACCCAGAAAAAGCTCCTGGCTCCTGGCTTTGGATCAGACCAGTTCTTGCGGTTGCAGCAATTTGGGGAGTGAGCCAAAGGATGGAAAACCTCTCTCTCTCTCTCTGTCTCTCCCTCTCTGTCTGTAACTCTGCCTCACAAATAAATAAATATTTTTAATAAAAAACTGATAACTGCTTCCAAATGAAATAAGTTTCCATCTGTAAATCATCCATACTAAATAGAAGTCACAATAAAACAAAAAGCCAACAATTTACAGGATATTCTAAATCAAAGATTGAAACTGTGATCCAAGAGTATAATATGTCTCCCTTCTTGGTTTGTAAGTTAAGATTTATTGGAATACACACCATGAAAAATCATCTTCATATAATAACAGCCATATATTAAAATAACCTACTTAACATCACACCCAACATTGAAAAGTTAGGATTATCCTGTAAGACCAGGAAAAGGTTAAACAAAAATTTACTAACATCATTTCTTTTCAACATAATACTGAAAATCCTAGCTGGGACAATAAAGCAAAGAAAAATTAAAAGGACATCAAAATAACAAAGATATAAAAATGTTTCTGGTGGTAGTTGACATTATTTTATATGGAAAAATTCTTGAAAATTAAATTCTTAAGTTTTAGATCTATATAAAAATTCAGTTATTATTCAGGAAACAAAAACCACGTATTAGTATCAGTGTTTTCACGCAAACTGTTGCCAATCTAGAAACGTAATTAGGAAAATAGTTTAAGTTGCAATCAAAAATTATTTTAAAAACTTAGAAATAAACAACAAAGAAGGAGAAACATTTTTACACTGAATAATACAAAATATTAATTTAATCAAGGAGAAATTTAATTGGAAAAATATCACATGTTTAAAATAATTTGTGAAGCATTTGCAGAATCATTGACACTAACAAAATCTCAAGTTAAATTTTTGAAGAAATATATTTTGCAAAGCTCTAAGTGAATAGATCATACATGAACTACCTGATGGGCAAAGGCAAAGTGAATTGAAAATCATCTTTGTTTTTTAAAATATTATTTAATTTATTTGAAAGGAAGAGTTACAGAGAGGCAGAGGCAGAGAGAGAGAGAAAAAGAGAGTCTTCCATCTACTGGTTCACTCTCCAGATGGCTGCGCCAGTTGGAAAGGCACCAATCTAAAGCCAGGAACCAGGAGCCAGGAGATTCTTCCAGGTCTCCCATGTGGGTGAAGGGGCCCAAGTACTTGAGCCATCTTCTACTGCCTTCCCAGGCCATAGCAGAGGGCTGGATCTTAAGTGGAATAGCTGTGACTTGAACCAGCACCTATATGGGATGCCGGCATAGCAGGTAGCAGCTTTACCCACTATACCATAGCCCTAGCCCCGAAAATCTTAATTAAATGATTCATTCTAGATGACATTCTGAACATTGGTGATTCCCAAGAGGATATCAACATATAAATATTGATTAGTGCTTGGAATGGTGTTTTTTTCACAGAAATTAGAAAATGAATTAAAAATTTTATATGGAACCTGATAAGTCCAAGAATATCCAAATGTCTTTAATAAGAAAAAACAATATTAGATTCATTACAAATCCTGATTTTCAGATGTCTTACAAAACTTCATTAATTAAAATAATGTGCTGTAGCCTTAAAGGCAGAAATTTAGAGTAAGACAAAGGAATCTATATATAGCTCAAACCAAAGCATACCTCATCTTACTGTTGCACTTCATTGCACTTTGAAGATAATGTATTTTTTAAAAGATGTATTTATTTTATTGTAAGGTAGAATACAGAGAGAGAGAGAGAGATTGATTTTCCATCCACTGGTTCACTTCCCAAATAGCTGCAATGGCTGGAGCTGAGCTGAGCCAGGAGCCAGGAGCCAGGAGCCAGGAGCCAGGAGCCAGAAGCCAGGAGCCAGGAACCAGGAGCCAGGAGCTTCTTCTAGGTCTCTCACATGGATGCAAGGGCCCAAGCACTTGGGCTCTGCTCTACTACTTTCCCATGCATATTATCAGGGAGCTGGATTGGAAGTGGAGCAGCTGGGACACAAATCAGCACCCATATGGGATGCCAGCACTGCAGGCAGCAACTTCACCCACTATCCCAGAACACTGGTCTTGATAATGAATTTTTATAATTTAAGAGTTATGATAATCCTCCATTGAGCAAATCTCACAGCATCATTTTTCTACTGACTTGTGCTTAGTTCATTTCATGAAACTTCTGACAATATGTAAAACTATACCACTTGGATGGCGCACTGCTCACTAGGCTAATTCTCCACCTTGCGGCGCCAGCACACCGGGTTCTAGTCCCGGTCGGGGCGCCGGATTCTATCCCGGTCGCTCCTCTTCCAGTCCAGCTCTCTGCTGTGGCCCAGGAGTGCAGTGGATGATGGCCCAAGTCCTTTGGCCCTGCACCCACATGGGAGACCAGTAGAAGCACCTGGCTCCTGCCATTGGATCAGCGCGGTGCGCCGGCCGCAGAGCGCTGGCCTCAGCGGCCATTTGGTGGGGGGTGAACCAATGGCAAAAGGAAGACCTTTCTCTCTGTCTCTCTCACTGTCCACTCTGCCTGTCAAAACAAAACAAAACAAAACAAAAAAAAACTGTACCACTATTATGATATCTGCTGTGAAAATCTGTGACCAATACTCTTTGATGCTATTATAATTGATTTGGGATGCCATGAACTGCATCCATATAATATGACAAATTTAATCCACAAATGTGTTTTCTAACTGCTTCATTGGCCATTCCCCATATCCCTCTGTCTTCTGCTATTCCCTGAAACATAACAGTATAGAGAGCAGGTAAACTAAATACCATACAGTGTTCAAGTACAGGAAGTATTGCATGTCTCTTACTTCAAATGCAGTTTACATTACAATGAATAAATACTATCATTTGTGACAACATGGTTAAACTTATAGTGTATAGTATATTTTCCTGAAAAATAAACCAATCATAGAAAGATTCATAATTCATATATATATATATATATATATAAGACATTAAGAAGGGTAGAAACAAAAAATAAAATCATGTTTCTTAATGACTATGGACAAGGCAGACTGGATAGTAATTGACCAAAGGATCTAAAGTCTATGTTATAGGGGCTGTTGCTGTGGCATAACAGCTAAAGCTGCTGCCTGCAGTTTCGGGTGCTGGTTGAAGTCCCAGGTGCTCTACTTCCCATCCAGCTCTCTGCTATGGCCTGGGAAAGCAGTAGAAGGAGGCCCAAGTCCTTGGGCCCCCTGCACCCGTGTGGGAGAACCAGGAGAAGCTCCTGGCTCCTGGCTTCGGATCAGTGCAGCTCCAGTCATTGTGTCCAATTGGAGAGTGAACCAGCGGATGGAAGATCTCTCTCCCTCTCTCTCTACCTCTCCTTCTCTTTCTGTGTAACTCTTTCAAATGAATAAATAAATCTCTAAAAAAATAAATAAAGTCTATGTTATGCATAAAAAATCTGCTAAATAGCAAATATAGTATTGTGTACATAAAAATTTATTAGATAGCATCTGTGTTAACTGTTTTTATCAAAAATGTGACTACATTGTAAATTTTGGAGTTGACATGTTTATTAACTTGATCATGGTGACAGTACCATAACCAATTTGCATGCTCACATTTCAAATTCATCAATTTATATATACATTAATTTTATATAATTATATATTAAACATTAATTTTCATACATTGATTTTATAGAATTTTGTTCATATATAGCCATAAGTCAAAAGCTTATTTTAAAATAAGATGATGTTTCTAAAAATTAATATTGAATTTCAAAATAATATATATTTACATTTTATTATGTAGTATATTCCCATTAAAATATAGCCCAGAATATCAGAATGTTGATTTATTTACACTGCCTAGCATAGTGTCTGTTATTGAATACATGTCCTATAAACCTATTGGTAGAAAACCTACACTATCTATTGAAAGAACATATTCAGGTTTCACCCATAACAATGAAGTCCCTTATTTCCCCATGTCCCTATAAAGAGATTTTAGATCATGTATGTAGTCAATTGTAATTGTAAATAAAATTTGACCAATCTAGCTGAACTCAATGTTTTTAAGAGATTTGAAGGAGTCAAAAGGATTCAAAAATTGAACACAACACATTTTATAAAATTCTGCACACAAATAAGAATGGTTTACTAATTTGATACTAGCCTCAATTATTCATTATTTTCTTCTTAATTGATGTTGACCTTGTTTTAACCAAAGTAACAAGCTCTCAATTTCAACACAGAATTATGAAATATATTTTATATTGTTCTTGAGTTTGAGTGTCAGGAAAAACTTAACCTCTGACTGAAAGGAAAGAATAATAGCCTACTTTATTTAAAATATAATAGGGGATAAAATAAGAAAAGCAAGCATGAAATTCAAATTTATTGAAACAATGACCACTAGAGCTAGAAAGAATTAACAAGAGACAAAAAGAAGTGCTCTCAAATTCAGAAAGCCTTGAACATCTGGTTCATGTGAGTACAAAACATTTTGATCCTGCCATTCTAAATAATAAAAAACAGGCCATTAGGGAAACACAAAGAACATTGAAATATTAAGAAAAATAAAGCCTTTCCAATGATAAAAATTATCTATGATAGAATTTTATATACACAAAACTGAGATTCATCTTTGAGGAATGAGAAACATACCTGAAAAATAAACTTCAAATTATTAGTGCACATAGAAATAGTCCTGAAGCTTGATTTTGACCCAACCAAAAATCCTTGCTCCATTAATATTAGGAAATCAATAAACCACTGAGATCATGGTTGGTAAGTATCTTCAAGGGAATTCTAACCAATGATATGTGAGCAATGAGAGAGATAATAACCAATATTTCTGTTTCATATGTGCTTTAAAGTGTATGTGGATCCTATTCTAAATTTATTTTTTGAATTATATACCTTATGTAGTATGTGGTTTTTAACTTATTCAACATGCTTTGCAGTTACAATTCTGAGAACACAATGACATTCCTTCCACTTTCTCTTCCCTCTTCCCCTCTCACCCTTCTCCCTTTCATTTTCTTACTTTTTGAGATGTAATATTTTAAATTTACATTACAGTTATAGGTTTAATATTTCACCAAATAAGAAGTTTAACAAGTAAAAAAGCAAAAATACCTTAATATAGTGGGAATGTAGACAATGACTACAGACAATAGTTGAATTGAAAAATGACCATTTCATCCATACACAGTAAATTTTAAAGTAATCACAGGTTACTAAAACTGGGGTAGTATAATATTCTTGACAATTGGTTTGAGGAAGGTATAAAACAAAGTTTTACAAAGCTATAATTGCAGCATTACTGATAAACACAGACATTTCTTTCTTTTTCCTTTCTTTTTTTTTTTTTCCATTTTAGCTGCCACATAAAATGGAGAACATGTGGTATTCATCTTTCTGGGTGTGGTTTATTTCACTCAACATGATGTCCTCCAATTGCATCCATTTTGCTACAGTTTTTAGACTTCCATTATTTTTTAATAGTAGAATAATATCCCATTGTGTGATTTTTTTAAAGATTTTATTATTTACTTGAAAGGCAGACTTACAGAGAGGCAGAAGCAAAGACAGAGAGAGAAGTCTTCCATCTGCTGGTTTACTCCCCAGATGACCACAATGGCTGAAGTTGAGCCTATCCAAAGCCAGGAACCATAAGCTTCTCCCAGGTCTCCCATGCAGATGAAAAGCTAGAAAAAAAGAAGCTCAAAGAAGCACAAGCTCTACCAAAGTAGATCTTCTCCAAATCATGTTGCAGTCAAATTATAAAAAGTTAAGGACAAGGAGAGAACCCTAAAGGCAGTAAGAGAAACGCATCAAGTTATAAATCAAGGAAAACTAATTAGACTAACAGTAGACTTTTCAGCAGAAACTCTACAGGCCAGAAGAAAGTAGGGTGATATATTCATTGTCTTAAAAGAAAACTTCTGAGGCCAGCCCCGTGGCACGATAGTTTAATCCTCCACTTGTGCTGCTGGTATCCCATATAGGCATCAGTTCTAGTCCCAGCTAAAACTCTTCCAATACAGCTCTCTTTTACGGCCTGGTAAAGTAGTAGAAGATGCCACAAGTGCTTGGGCTCCTGCAACCACATGGCAGACTGGGAAGAAATACCTGGCTCCTGGCTTCAGATTGGCATAGCTCTAGCCATTGCGGCCATCTGGGGAGTGAACCAATGGAAGGAAGACCTTTATTTCTGTCTCTTCCTCTCACTGTACCTCTACCTCTCAAATAAATAAATAAAAAATTATAAAAAAAGAAAAAAAAGAAAAACTTCCAACCAAGAATATTATATTTAATGAAACAGGAATTAGTTATTTCCCAGAAAAGCAAAAACTGAGAGTATTCATCACCACCAGACTCACCTCACAAGAAATACTAAAGGGAGTTAAACACAATGAAAGCATTTGACATTACCAAATTCACTAACAAAGCAGATATCATTATAATCTATTATCTATTAATATTATCTTTGGGGGTCAGCACCATGGCTCATTTGGCTAATCCTCCACCTGCAGTGCTAGCATCCCATATTGGTGCCGGTTCTAGTCCTGGTCACTCCATTAATTGGTTTCTTCTATTTCTTTCTTTAAGATTTTGTAATTCTCATTGTAGAGATCTTTAACGTCCTTGGTTAAGTTTATTCCAAGGTATTTGATTGTTTTTGTAGCTATTGTGAATGGGATTGATCTTAGAAGTTCTATCTCAGCCATGCATTGCCTGTGTATACAAAGACTGTTGATTTTTGTGCATTGACTTTATATCCTGCTACTTTGCCAAACTCTTCCATGAGTTCTAATAGTCTCTTAGTAGAGTTATTTGGATCCTCTAAATAAAGAATCATATCATCTGCAAAGAGGGATAGTTTAACTTATTCCTTCCCAATTTGTATTCCTTTAATTTCTTTTTTTTCCCTAATGGCTCTGGCTAAAACTTCCAGAACTATATTGAATAGCAGTGGTGAAAATGGGCATCCCTGTCTGGTACCAAATCTCAGTGGAAATGCTTCCAACTTTTCCTCATTCAATAGGATGCTTGCCATGGATTTTTTTATAAATTGTTTTGATTATATTGAGGAATGTTTCATCTATGCCCAATTTGCTTAGAGTTTTCTTCATGAAAGGATGTTGAATTTTATCAAATGCTTTCTCTGCATCTATTGAGATAATCATATGGTTTTTCTTCTGCAGTGTGTTAATGTGGTGTGTCACATTGATTGATTTGTGCACATTGAAATATCCCTGCATACCAGGGATAAAACCCACTTGGCCTGGGTGGATGATCTTTCTGATGTGTTGTTGCATTCCATTGTTGAGAATTTTATTGAGGATTTTTGCATCTATGTTCATCAGGGATATTGGTCCTTAATTTTCTTTCAATGCTGCAAATCTATCCAGCTTAGGGATTAAGGTGATGCTGGCTTCATAGAATTTGGGAGGATTCCCTCTTTTTCGATTGTTCTGAATAGTTTGAGAAGAATTGGAGTTAGTTCTTTATTTTTTTACTTTTTATTTTTTATCTTATTTTATTTTTTTTGACAGGCAGAGTGGACAGTGAGAGAGAGAGACAGACAGAGAGAAAGGTCTTTCTTTGCCGTTGGTTCACCCTCCAATGGCCGCCACAGCTGGTGCACTGCGGCCGGTGCACTGCGCCGATCCGAAGCCAGGAACCAGATGCTTATCCTGGTCTCCCATGGGGTGCAGGGCCCAAGTTCTTGGGCCATCCTCCACTGCACTTCCCTGGCCACAGCAGAGAGCTGGCCAGGAAGAGGGGCAACCAGGACAGAATCCGGCACCCCGACAGGGACTAGAACCCGGTGTGCCGGCGCCGCAAGGCGGAGAATTAGCCTTGTGAGCCATGGCACCGGCGAGTTAGTTCTTCTTTAAAAGTTTGGTAGAATTCAGCCATGAATCCAGCTGGACCTGGGCTTTTCTTTGTTGGGAGGGCCTTTATTACTGTTTCAATTTCTGTCTCAGTTATGGGTCTGTTTAGGTTTTCTATGTCTTCATGGTTCAATTTAGGTAGGTTGTATGTGTCCAAGAATCTATCCGTTTGTGATAGATTTCCCTGTTTGCTGGCATACAACTCTTTGTAGTAATTTCTGATGATTCTTTTTATTTCTATGGTGTCTGTTATTACATTTCCTTTTTCATCTCTGATTTTATTGATTTGGGTCTTTTCTCTTTTTTTTTAGTTAGTTGGGCCAATGGGGTGTCAATTTTGTTTATTTTTTTCAAAAAACCAGCTCCTTGTTTGGTTGATTTTTTCTAATGTTTTTTTGGATTCAATTCTGTTTATTTCTTTTCTGATTTTAAATATTTCTCTTCTCCTACTAGATTTGGGTCTGGTTTGCTGCATTTTTCTAGGTCCTTGAGATGCATTGAAAGCTCATTTATTTGGTGCCATTCCAATTTCTTCATGTAGGCACCTATTGTTATAAACTTTCCTCCTAACACTGATTTGCTGTATCCCATCAGTTTTGATATGTTGTGTTGTTATCCTCATTTACTTCCAGAAAGTTTTTGATTACTCTTTTAATTTCTTCTATGACCCACTGTTCATTCAGGAGCATGTTGTTCAATCTCCATGTGTTTGCGTATGCTCTAGGGATTCCTGAGTTGCTAATTTCCAATTTCATTCCACTGTGATCTGAGAAGCTACATGGTATGATTCCAATACTTTTGAATTTGCTGACTTGCTTTATGGCCTAGTATGTGGACAGTCTTAGAGTAAATTCCATGCACTGCTGAGAAGAATGTAAATTCATTATATGTAGGATTGAAAGTTCTGTAGTTATCTGTTAGATCCATTTGGGCTATAGTGTCGTTTAATTCTACTACTTGTTGATCTTCTGTCTGGTGGATCTGTCTATTTCTGAGAGTGGAGTACTGAAGTCCCCCAATACTATTGTATTGGAGTCTAAGTCTCCCTTTAAGTTCCTTAACATATCTTTTAAATGAACCAGTGCCCTGTAATTAGGTGCATATACATTTATAATAGTTACATCTTCCTGTTGAATTGATCCCTTAATCATTATATAGTGCCCCTCTTTGTCTCTCTTAACAGTTTTTGTGTTAAAGTTTATTTTGCTGATATTAAGATGGCTATGCCAGCTCTTTTTTTCATTTCTGTTGGCATGAAATATCTTCTTCCAACCTTTCACTTTCAGTCTGCATGCATTTTTGTTGGAAAGATGTGCTTCTTGTTAGCAGCAAATAGATGGGTTTTGTTTCTTAATCCATGCAGCCAGTCTGTGCCTTTAACTGGAGAGTTGAGGCCATTAACATTCAATGTGACTATTGATAAATGGTAACTTTGCCCTGCAATTTTCCCAAAGATATTTCTAATATATGCTTTGAGCTTCCTGTGATCTTTTACTGGGAGGTTTCCTTCCTTTACCTTCTTTCATATTGATGGCCGTGCTTCTGTGTTTTGTGTGTAACACATCTTGAAGCAACTTTTGCACAGCTGGGCGAGTAGTGACAAATTCTTTCAATTTCTGATGTTATGAAAGGTTTTATTTCACCTTCATTCACAAATGAGAGCTTTTCATGATATAATAATCTAGGCTGGTAGTTTTTTTCTCTTAGTACCTGGGCTATGTCTCACCATACCCTCCTAGCCTGTAGGGTTTCTGATGAGAAGTCTGTTGTGAGTCTAATTGGAGATTCTCTGAGAGTAATCGGACATTTCTCTCTTGCACATTTTAGAATCTTTTCTTTATGTTTGGTGAGTTTGATTACAATGTGTTATGTTGAGAATCTCTTTTTGTCATGTTTATTAGGGGTTCTATGAGCTTCCTGTACTTGGATGTCTCTGTTGTTCTCCAAACCCGGGAAGTAAAATAGTTTTTAAATTAAAAATTTTAAAATAGAGAAAAAGACACTATATATTAATAAAATTATCAATTCAGCAAGTATATATAGCAATCACAAATTTATAAGCACCCAGGACAACCCACCTAGATAAATCAGCAAATACTGTTAGAGCTAAAGGGAGAGATAAAATCTAATACAGTAATAACAGGTGACTTCAACATTCTACTTTCATTAAATAACAGATCATACAGACATAAATTTAACAGAGTTGACCCATACTATTGAACAAACGGACTGAAGAGACATTTATAGGTTATTTCACCCATCAGTTACAGAATACACATTCTCCTTATCAGCACATGGAATATTTTCTAGGATAGATCATATATTAGGTCACAATTCAGGTCTTATTAACTGAAGGTTGGATAAATAATTTATGGTACACACACACACACACACACACATACTATAGAGTATTACACAGTAGTAAAAAAAAAAAAACCTGTCATTTGCAACAAAATGGATGCAACTGGAAATCATCACATGTAACGAAATACGCCAGTCACAAAAGGAGAAATACCATATGGTCTCTCTGATCTGTGGTAACTAAAAGAGTACTCAAAATGTAATCTATAGGAGTGAAACTGACATTTTTGGATGTGATGATTTTGAATAGCCATTGCCTTGACTGTCAAGGAACATGGTTTTTATAATTTGTTTCTTGTTTTTTTCTTTACTTTTTTTTTCATTTTTAATTATCTTTATATACAGAAGATCAATTTAGTATATATTAAGTAAAGCTTTCAACAGTTTGCACCCACACAAAACATAAAGTTGTGTAAAATACTGTTTCAGTACTAGTTATAGCATTATTTCACATTGGACAACACATTAAGGACAGAGATCCCACATGAAGAGTAAGTACACAGTGACTCCTGTTGTTGACTTAACAATTTGACACTCTTGTTTATGGCGTCAGAAACTTCCCTAGGCTCTAGTCATGAGTTGCCAAGGCTATGGAAGCCTTTTCAGCTTGCCAACTTCGATCTAATTTAGAGAAGGTCATAGTCAAAGTGGAAGTTCTCTGCTCCCTTCAGAAAAAGTTACCTCCTTCTTTGATGGTCTGTTCTTTCTACTGGGATCTCACTCAGAGAGATCTTTCATTTAGGTCCTCTTTTTTTTTTTTTTTTTTCCACAGTGTCTTGGCTTTCCATGCCTGAAATAGTCTCATGGGCTCTTCAGCCAGATCCGCATGCCTTAAGGGCTGATTCTCAGGCCAGAGTGCTCTTTAGGACATCTGCCATTCTATGAGTCTGCTGTGTATCCCTCTTCCCATGTAATATCGTTCTCTCCATTTTTTATTCTATCAGTTAGTATTTGCAGACACTAGTCTTGTTTATGTGATACCTTTGATCTTAGACCTGTCAGTGTGATCAATTGTGAACAGAAATTCATCACTTGGACTAATGAGATGGCATTGGTACATGCCACCTTGATGGGATTGTATTGGAATCCCCTGGCACTTTTCTAACTTCACCATTTGGGGCAAGTCTGCTTGAGCATGTCCCAAATTGTACATCTCCTCCCTCTCTTATTACTAATTGCTGAACTCTGTACTTGATGTAGGGTTAATCTTATGGTTTTAAAGTTAACTGAAAATTAAATTGATCTCTGTAAGTATAAGAATGGGAAAAGATAAAGGAGGAGGAGGAAAGGATGGATTATGGGTGGGAGGGAGGTGAGGGGAAGAAATATCATGTTCCCAAATCTGTATATATTAAGTGTATGAAGTTGTATCCCTAAAACAAAATATTTTTTTACAAAAAAGCATACCATGTATCTTTTCAGACCAGAAAGGTAAAAAAATAGAAATCCATGAAAAACAGAACTATGCGACCTTGACAAATGTATGGAAATTAAACAACATGCCACTGAATGACCAATGATGGACATGAAAACATAACATGTAAAACCTGTGTGATGTAACAAAAGCAGTATTAAGATAAATTTCTAGTATTAAGTGATTACGTTAAACCAAAAAAAGTCTTAGATGATCTAATGATGTGTTTTGGAAACTTAGAAAAACAAGAAAATAAAAAACAAGTTAGCAGGAGACAAGACGTAATAAAGATCACAGTAGAAATAAATGAAATGGAAAAAATACAGAAAAGCAATAGAACTAACAGCTGGTTTTTTGAGAAGATAAACCAAATAAACAAAGCTTTATCAGACTAACAGAAAAAAAGAGAGAAAAAGCTCAAATAAATAAAACTGAAGATGAAAAAGCTGGTAGAACCTAGAACATTGAAATAAGAAGGAGCATAAGAAACTACTTTGAAAACTGTATGGTAACCAACTGAAAAACTAGAGGAAACGGATAAATGCCCAAATACAAACTATCAGGATGAAAAATTTAAAAAGATATATAAAATACAAACAGTTTCAAAATAAGAATTGACATCAAAGTACTAATTAAGTCTTCTATGCATAAAATTCCATCATCTTTTGTCTTTACAACAGATTCTGCAAAACATTTAAAGAGAAATTAACTCCAATACTTTTCAAACCTTTCCAAAATATTGAAAAGAATAGAACTTTAGCAAAGTTTTTAAATGACCCCAAATCATTGATACCAGAAGTGAGCACACAACATGAAAAGAACAATACATACCTACATCCTTAATGAACATAGTTGCAAAAATTCTCTACAAAATCCTACTAAACCAAATCCAAAATCACATCGAAAAGATGACTGCACATCAAGTAGGATTTATCCCAGAGTTTGAAGGGTGTTTCAACATTTGCAAGCCATTCAATATCATAAATCACATCAACAATATGAAGAACATAAACTACATGGTCATCTCAATAGATACAGAGAAATCATTTGATAAGATTCAATATTCTTTCTCGATAAAAACCTTCCACAAATTAGGTATAGAAATTACAAATATATTGCAAGCTAACAACCTGATTTTTTAATGAATAGAGAAATGCTGAAAACATTTCCCTTCAGATCTGGAACAAGATAAGGATATCAACTTTCACCACTCTTACTCAATATAGTACTGAAAGTGCTTGCAAGAGCAATTAGGGAGGGAAAAAACTTAAAGGCATCAAAATCGGTAAGAGGACATCAAAATATCCATGTTTTCAGATGACATGATATTGCAAATGGAAAAAATGTGAATATTCTAAAAAAAAAGCTGTTATAAAAAAAGCCTGCAAAGTTGCAGCTTACAAAATCAACATACAAAATTTGTCATTTTGATATGCTAATAATGAACTCAACAAAAGAGAAATCAAGAAAGAAACCCACTCACAATAGGCACAGCAAATCAAATATTTAGAACTAAAGTCAACCAAAGAACTGAAAGACCTCTACAATGAAACTACAATGAAACAATGACCAAGCACACAAAAAATGGAAATCTATTCCTTGCTCATGGATAGGAAAAAATAATATCTTTTAATTGTATCTACAACTTAAAGCAATCTACAGATTCAATGAAATCCCTATAAAATGTCAGTGGCATTCTTTACAGAATTAGAAAAAAAAAACATGCAATTAACATAAAATCACAAAAACACCCAGAATAGCAAAAGTGATCTTGAACAAAATACACTGGAGGCATCATAATACTTGACTTCACAGCATACTACAAAACTTTCATAATTAAGAACAGCATGGCACTGGTGTAATTACTGTTACATAACGGTGGGGGCTGTGGTGCTGCGGGTAAAGCTGCCACCAATAGTGCCAGCATCCCCTATTGGTGCCTGTTCAAGTCCTGGATGCTTCACTTCCCATACAGCTCCCTGCTAACGTGCCTGGGAAAGCAGATGAAGATGGTAAAAGCACTTGGGCCCCAGCATTCATGTGGGAGAACTGGATAAAGTTCCTGGCTCTTAGCTCCAACCAGACCCAGCTGTAGCCATTATGGCCATTTGGGGAGTGAACTAGCAGATGGAAGATTTATCTCTCTGACTTTGCCTCTGCCTCTCCTTCTCGGTAACTGTGTCTGTCAAATAAGTAAATAAATCTTGGAAAAAAATGACACACACATAAATATAACAGAATAGAGGGCCCAGAAATTAATTCACATACATACATACAACTTATTTTTGACAAAAGTGCCCAAATGATGCACTGAGAAAGGAATCTCTTCAATAAATGGTGCTGGGAAAACTGGATGTGGTGAGGCCAAGGCAACTTCGGCTGGCTGACAAGATCACAGCAGAAGGTCTGTCTCAGCAAGGCGTGAGAAGGACAGTCCTCTTGGTGGTTTTAGGTTTGTTGGGAACTACACTCTGCATAAGAAAGTGGGAGCTTCCTTGTGGTCCCACTAATGATTGCGGTATTCCTAGTTTTAAGGAAGAATGCTTAGCCTCATTATCCCTAAAATGTCCATTGCTTTGTAGAATTCTAATCAAAGCGAATGATAGTATAGGAGAAGGGGTTAATGCTTTATGCAAGGCTGCACTGTTGGTGGAAAATAATTAAAAGGCAACAGGCTCTCTGGTATATACTTCCCACTAAAATAAAGATAAATGTTATTAAAGCTTTAATTCAATATATGCTACAAATACAAAAATGGTTAGGCTATCAAAACTGTAGAACAGATCTTAGTGAACCTTTAAATAGATAAAATAAAGAAATTAAAGAATTACAGAAAGACCTGCAAAGAGGGGATACATTTAAAAAAGGACCTGCTTTGAACTTGGGGCTTCTAGTAAAGATTAGATTAGCTAGTAAAGATTGGCTAGCTTATGTAGCCAATTTCTGAATAGTTCGACAGCACTCTGGGCCTTGGCTTGTGTGGGCAGCTCCTTATCTTGCACCTGTCTGTGATTATAACCTATGCTCTGAATATGCCCTTGAAAATCAAAGAAATTGTAATTAAAAAAAATAGACAACAGTCTAGTTATTGTGAGAAAAAAGAATCATTATTTGACTTATGATATAAAAATAAAGTTGGGTGCTTGAAAGCCAGAGCCATGCCATCAGCCTTGCTGTGAGTGTCTCTCATTTCTTTGAGCGCAGACACCTCTCACACGCTGGGGCCCCTGGACTGGCTGGAGCTGGTCTCCAGCATGGATGCATATATTTAGAAGAATGAAATGAGAGCCCTGCCTCTCACAATATACAAAAATCAACTCAAAGTGGATCAGATAACTCAATTGCAGATCTGGGCCTATGAATTTGCTGGAAGAAAATGTAGAGAAAATTCTTCAAGACATTGATGTAGCTGATGGCTTTTGGATAAGATCCCCAACTCACAGGCATCAAAAGCAAAACTAGACAAATGGCATTATATCAAACTCAACCTACTGCACAGCAAAGGAAACAATCAATACAAAATAGAGAAAAATAAAATTTGCAAACTACCTATCCATCAAAGGGTTAAAATCCAGAATATATTAGCAACTCAAAAAACTCAACAACAATAAAAAAAAAAAAAACACAATCCATTTGAAAAATGGGCAAAGGGCACCAATAGACAAATCTCGAAAGAAAAAATACAAATGGTCAACAAATACATGAAAAATGCCCAACACAACTAGCCATCAGGAAAGTGCAAATCAAAACCACAGTAAGAAATCATATCCCCTCTGTCAGCATGGCTAAAATCCAAAGCACCAAGAGTAACAAATGCTAATGAGGATGTGGACAAAACGGAAAACTTATACACTTTTTGTGGGAATGTAAATTAGTGCAGTCACTATGGAAAATAGTATGGAGATTTCTTTAAAAAACTAGAAATGGACTTGCTGTGTGATTCAGCAATACCACTATTGGGTATATACACAAAAGACATGAACACGTTATATCAAAGTGATACCAGCACCACCATGTTTATAGCAGCACTGTTCACAAATAACCAGTTGAATAGATAAATGAAATATGATACATATATAGAATAATATATATGTGGAATATATATTTATATGGGATTATATATAATGTGGAATATTATTCAGCTATTAAAATGAAATTCTACTGTATCATCAAAATGGATGTAACAGGAGGACATCATGATGAGTGAAATAAGTTGGAAACAGAAAAAGAAACATTTCACATTGTATGTGCATGTGGGAGTTAAAATTAAATATCAAAGTAAGTAAATACATACACAGAAAGAAAAAATACCCATTTGTATCAGTATTACTTCAAATGTGGTTTTGTCAAAATTTGGTTTATATCTTTGTCAAACAAATGCTGAAGCATGATATACTAGTACAGTGTTAATGATCCATGAATTTTAAAACTGTATATGAATAAAATGGACATCTATTCAATTGATTATTGTTTATACACCTTGTCTATATTCCCACGCAACTATCGCCTTTTTTCACTTAAAAACAAATAAATTTATAAATGTTACTGACAAGAATCCTTATAACACTGTTTCGAAAATGTCTTGGAGAAAGGCATTTTACCTAGTAATTCTGATGCTGATTAAGATGTCCATCTTCCATAACAGAATGCCTGAGTTCAAGTAGGGGCTCCACTTCCAATCTCAGCTTTCTTAGTGTTGACCTCCAATATGCACTCCTCCTTGGCCCAGTCTTATGCGAATGCTGAAGCCCTGATAATCATAATAAAACAGTTTCTTATCAGTTATTCTACACGCAAAAACACCTAACTGATCTTAGTTTTATTGTAGATGATAAATCATCTATATTGTGATTTTTTGAAAGATAATTCTATGTGGATATTTTAACCAATCTTCATACTCAGTTTGCTTAGTAAGGAATAATGGCAAACTTGATTTAAATGTATCAAATAGCAAATACTCCATGCATGATTTATAGAATAATGCTTACTAAACTGTATATTTTTTATTTTTTAAACTTTTATTTAATAAATATAAATTTGAAAAATACAACTTCTGGATTATAGGGGCTTTTCTCCAAATAACCTCCCTCCCATCCGCAACCACCCCATCTCCCACTCCCTCTCTCATCCCATTCCTTATCAAGATTCATTTTCAATTATCTTTATATACAGAAGATCAACTTGGTATATACTAAGTAAAGATTTCAACTGTTTGTACCCACACAGATATACAAAGAATAAAGTACCATCTGAGTAATAGTTTTACCATTAATTCACATAGTATAACACGATTGTTGTATTGTTAAATCAGCAATGGGAGTCATTGTGCAACTACTCACTATATAGGATCTCTGTCCTTAATGTGTTGTACTATGTGAATTAATGGTAAAACTACTACTCAAACAGTACTCTATACTATGTGTGTCTGTATGGGCAGTCTGTTGAAATCTTTACTTAGTATATACTAAGTTGATCTTCTGTATATAAAGATAATTGAAAATGAATGTTGATGAAGAATGGGATGGAAGAGGGAGTGGGAGATGGGATGGTTGTGGGTGGGAGGGAGGTTATGGGGGGAAAAGCTGCTATAATCCAAAAGTTGTACTTTGGAAATTTATATGTATTAAATGAATTTTTTAAAAAAGAAAAAATAGGATTATGCTGTATGTGCAATGATTTAATTGTACAAAATATTTTTAAAGTGGAAAATAAAATATGAGACACTAAACTAAATGAATATTTCAAATTAAAAAAAAGACTTCAGGAGAAAAAAGTTAAATATGTCAAATGTAACTAAAAAGACTTGGACTTTACTTACAAACTGCTTAAATGGAAAAAGAATTCACTTTTAGTAATATTTTCTGTAATGGAAAAATCTAGTAAAACAAATATGCAAACATACTGATTTACAAAGACAAACTATCCTAAATGTTTGTAAACCCTAAAGAAAGTTAATATTAAGTGAAAATCAAATATTAAAAGTCCATCAATGTGTAATAAATGAACTCAGTTGCTCAAGTACTACAAAGAACTTCATATTCTTTAAATCTATTCCCAGAATAGTGAATTGACTTTCAATACTAGTACCTAAGGGATGTTTTGCTGGATGGTCATTTGTTTCTCATACTGCTTTTACCACTTAGTGCAATATAAAACTTCCAATCCAATATTTTGCAGCCTCATTTTAATCTAACTAGTACCTAAAAGATAAAGTTCTGGATATAAAGTTGGTGGTTACTTTTCCTCATAAAGAGAATAGGAAAACCAAAGTTTTTCTTTGTGAGGTTCATATTCTTTTGTTCTATCCAATTTATTTCCTTTAGGGCAGTGCACATCTGGAAGGGGTGTGTGTGTTGTGGGGAGGGGGGCAGTTAGAGCAGCCAGGCCAGGCCCTCCGCAACGCCACTGAAATAGTGCTGGGGGAACCCCGCCCCTTTTTTAAATTAGAAAACTAACAAATATTCTTTATTCACCTTCATTAATGCAAATTATTTCTTATTTTTCTGAGTTGTTGTAGACTTAATATACTATTACCTGATTGAGGTTTCCTGTCTTATAAATGTGGCATTACCTAATGGATGTTTCTATACCAATTTGAGAAAACACTTCGAATTTAATGTGTGAAAGATGATGACACTCCAATTCTTCTCCTCAGTCTCTTGCTACTTATACATAGAATGTTCATTTTGAAGTTTCATGTGCATTAGTTTAGATCATGGTCTATCTAACTTAAAAACTGTGGGAGACAACTTTGGCGCTATTTCTCTTTAAAACTGACAATTAGATGGAAAACTTACCAGTTTTATAGGTGAAAGAACTGTTAATTCAATTCTTTATTTCTACTCTATTCTAATAGTGCTATTGTGATATTTTAACGTAATGAAAGAAGCAATATTTTCCTTTATTGTTACTTTCCTTCTATATCTTTTTCTCTCTAATTCTTTATCATTGTCACTTCCTGAGTTAATTTTATAGATGATTCCATGTATTTTACAATGTACTATAAAGGTTCTAATTTTAGAGACTTATATTATCTCCTTATCATGAATAATCTGTTTCATAATTTTTACCCCAGCCCAAGGTTCATGGTTTCATCTTTTTCCATATTTTTATATATTTAATTGTGTATCACTATAATCCATATTGACAATTTTGGCAGACGGTGCCTTCAAGGAAGCTATTAAGGTAAAATGAGGTCATATTGATGGGGCCTCAATCCACCAGGACTGGCTTCCTTACGTATACAGGCAGAGACATCAAGAGTACTCACATGGGGAAAAGACCAGAGAGGTACATAGCAAAATGGTATCTGTCTGCAAGTAAGGAAGAATGACTTCAATGCAAACCAGTGCTTCATGCACCTTTAAGTTGTGATTCTAGTTTGCAGAACTGTAAATATTTTTCCTGTTGGATAAGACACACAGTCTGCTGTATTCTTTTATGATAGCCTAAGCAAACAATGATATTATTCATATTAAATATAGTATATTCAACATTCTGACTTTACATTAATTGTTGGTCTTCCCACACATTGAAAATTTGGGTCTTCCTTTCTCCACTGCTGTTGATTCTCTTTAACTGTGATTTGATATGAGTCATCTCTCCTTTAAGCATTCTATGAAACCTCATTCAGATATAATTTCTTCCTACTGAGCACCCTAGCATTTTGCAATCAAGTCTATCAGTTATTTCTATAGGTGCCTGTCTTTCTCACAAAATAAGGAAGTCCTCAAAGAAAATTAACTTCAAACTTTGCTTCATTTTTGTTTCAAAAGTGCCTAAACACATGCTTGTCAAAGAAGAGATGCCCCATAAAGTAGAATTGATCTAAGGAGATATCAGTGCTGCACAGTGAATTATCAGAGTTCAAAGAACAGATATTAGTTATTAGTTATTTAGTTATTAGTTATACTAGTTATTGACAATAAAACATTTTTCTCTTTTCCATATGCTATTAGACATATTTCAACAAACCAAAACACACATATCAAATAAACTAAAATAGATAACTAAAATCTAAATATTATAATACTACATCTTAAATCTAGACAGAAAAAAAAAAGATATGATCAAGAAGATGTTGAAGATGAAAGAAGGAAATAAAAACATGCATATAGAATTTTGAATCCACAGGAAGAGATTTTATCATTAGTTATTTCAGGGTAAAATAATTTCTTAAACTAGAAAATATGCATATATGCATTTTTAGAGACTGCATAATTTTCATTTGGAAATATCACATAATCTACTACATAAAATGTTTACTAAAAATACTCTTTTTTGCACTCCTCATTTTATAAGGAATATTTTATACCTTCAGTGCTATTTCTGAGAAAATGTACAGGTTAAGAGGAACATGGAGAAGAAACAAGCAAGGTCATCTGTATCACCTTGGCCTTTATATTCCTTCAATCTTGTGTGTCATAGTGATTAATAGCTATAAAATGAATACTATTATTACTTTTGATAATGAAATCAAGACAGTTTGATAAGAATATGGAAATGAATGACATTTCATGACAGGCATTTTGTCTAGGAGCCTTTCTCCCTCTCATTTTTTAAGGAGCATATGACATTATTTGCATATTTAGTGTAAAGATAATAGGTTTCCTCTATGACAAAACTCTTTCGCTAATTTATCCATAATTGAATTGGGATCTTAGTTGGTATCTTGTGTGTATGTGAGTTTATGTAATTTAGAAATCTTGCATTATATTATATGAGTTACTGCTTTAAAAAATTATGCACCAAGGAGATAAATGTCAAGCTCAAGAAGTTCAGATTCACAATTAAGTCACCTGTCTTCCTCCTTATACATGCTACATTGCAAATGGCTTTTTTATTTCTAACTAATGCAGTTACCTGATTCAATTTGACTAGCTTTTTAACTGTGATAATACTTATCTGATTTGACATCTTTAGTCTATTAAAAACATTTAATAAAAATTTGACTTGCTAAGTTTTTGAGTGTGTGATAATTTTCAAATGTATGATATTTTTCAGTTTTTATGTTAGCAATGATTGTACCCTTCAGTTGAATGCCACAGTGTCTCCTAGGAATGATTTAAGAATGCAGAAGTAAATGTCAGTTAACAGATACCAAGGATTCAATAAGCCATGCCAAAACTTCTCCATGTTTTGATTCAAATTTTAGAACTCTGTCTTCTTTTAAAGTGAATTCAATTAAAAGGCTGAAGAATTAATATCCTTGTGTATTTTTTAAAATTTTTGAATATATATTTGTTTATTTGAAAGGCAAATTTACAAGAGAGAGATGGAGAGTCAGAGAGACAGGGATATCTTCTATGTGCTGGTTTACTCCTCACGTGGCCACAATAGCCAGATTGGGTCAGGCTGCTGGCAGCATCCTGGAATTCCATTTGGGTCTCCCACGTGGGTAGTGAGGACCCAAACACTCGGGCTATCTTCTGCTGCTTTCCCAGGCACATTAGCAGGGAGCTCAATAGGAAGTGGAACAGCAAATATCGACCTGCATTCATATGGGTTGCTGGTGTCATTGCAAGAGCAAGGGCTTAACTTGCTGCACTACAATGCTGATATCATTGCCATGTATTTTAATCCCTCTGATTCTGAAACATGAATAAAATAAAATTATTGCTTTTATGCTAGATTGTTAAGTATTTCCAAGAATGTAAAACTCATCTTTATAAAACTGGTGATGGACTCATCAAACCAAATTTGGAAAAAGCCATTCCTACAGTCAGACATTGGATATGTCAAAAGAAATTCATATGGAAATTCCAACATGCCTGAAGAGGGAAAAGATGTACTACTAAAGCAATCTTAAAAAAACAAAAACAAAGCTGGAGGCATCGCAATATCAGATTTTAAGACATATTACAGAGTATTTATAATCAAAACAGCCTCGTACTGTCACAAAAATAGACATGCAGACCAATGGAAAAGAATAGAACCCCCAAAAATCACTCATGCATTTACAACTAACTACTACTTGGAAAAGAAGCTAGAATCAATCCCTAGAGAAAGGACAGTCTCTTCAACAAATGGTCTGAGAAAACTGGATCTCTAAATGCAGAAATAGTAAAAAAAAATAAAAATAAAAAAATAAAAAATAAAAAAACAACTACCTTGCGTCTTACACAAAAATCAACTCAAAATGAATCAATCTAAATATACAATCTGATACCATCAAATTCCTAGAGAAGAAAATTGGAAAAACTCTGGAATACATTGTAACAGTTAAAGACTTCTTCGGAAAGACCCCAGAAGCATAGGCAATGAAAGCCAAAATTGACAAATGGGATTACATCAAGCTGAGAAGCTTCTGCCCTGCAAAGGAAACACTCAACAAAGTGAAGAGGCAACAAAAGAATGCAAGAAATTATTTACAACTATGGAAGTGATATAGGATTAATATTCAGAATCTATGAAGAGCTAAAGTAACTCAACAACAACAAAACAGTCTTGTTAGAAATGGGCAAAGGACTTGAAAAGGCACTTTTCAAAAGCAGAAATTCAAATGGCCAATAGACACATGAAAAAATGCTCAGATTCACTAGCTATCAGAGAAATGCAAATAAAAACTTCCTTGAGGTTTTACTTCATTGCAGTAACAATGTTTCTCATGTAGAGATCAACAATGACTAAATGCTGCTGAGGATGTTGCAAAAAAGGTCCCCTATCCACTGTTTGTAGGAAAGCAAATTATTACAGCCATTATGAAAGACAGTATGGAGATACCTCAGAAGAGGTCTAGAAGTGTATAGGAGTGAAATTCACATCTTTAACATTCAATGAATTTTTACACCCTTTGTCTCTACTGTTGAGGGATAATGTTTTTCTTTCTTCTTACTATTTGTTAAGCTCCTAACTTAGTGAAAGGTTAATCTTCCTAGTGTAAAACTAAAAGATCATTAAGGGAATAAGAGAAGAAGGAGGAGGAAATATGAGAGTGTGGGAGATAGGGAGGAAAGGGTGGGAAGTAACATTATATTCCTAAATCTGTATATTTAAAAAATTTACCTTAAATATTTAAAAAAATATTAAAAATTAAAAATAAAAAAAGAAATGAATGGATTTATTATTTTTATTTAAGATGTTATATTTGAAAATGAAGACACACCGTGCATATAGACTATGTATTGTCTTATCTATCCTTCTGAGAAATTGCTCTTCTTTGTTAAAGGTACGTAGAATAAAGTTACAGGCATGTCTTTTTTTTTTTTTCTTTTTTGACAGGCAGATGGACAGTGAGAGAGAGAGAGAGAGAGAGAGACAGAGAGAAAGGTCTTCCTTTGCCATTGGTTCACCCTCCAATGGCCACAGCGGCTGGCACACTGCGGCCAGCGCACTGCGCTGATCCAATGGCAGGAGCCAGGTACTTCTCCTGGTCTCCCATGGGGTGCAGGGCCCAAGCACTTGGGCCATCCTCCACTGCACTCCCTGGCCACAGCAGAGAACTGGCCTGAAAGAGGGGCTACTGGGACAGAATCCGGCGCCCCGACCAGGACTAGAACCCGGTGTGCTGGCACCGCAAGGCAGAGGATTAGCCTAGTGAGCCACAGTGCCAGCCTCAAATGGGTATTAAATTAAATTTTAACGCTGTATCTGAATCAGAGTAGAACACACCTGGCACCCAGGGTTTCATGACCTCTTCACAATGCAATATGCAGTCATCCATCTTCAGTATTCTCAAAGTCTTAATTCATTTCAGCATTAATTCAAAAGTCCAAAGCTCAAAGTCTTTTCTGGGACTCAAGTTGAATTTCTTGCATTTGGGAATTTCTGTAGAATCATATAAAAAGTTGCATAATTCCAAGATGCAATGGAAGGAGAGTTGCAGGGTAAACTTTCTTATTCCAAAAAAAAGAGGAATAGAGAAGGAGAAATGAGTAATGGATCCAAATAGCTGTGCAGACATTAAATTCTAAAGTTCAGAGTCCAGAACTCTAGGCAACCTTTGACAAAGGGTGCAGTCCCCAGGTATCATGAAGCTCCTCTTTTATAGATTTTCACCAACAGTATACAGTGATTTTATTTCTCCACATCCTGGCCAATACTTAACTTTTTAACTTAAAATCACCATCATCATCATCATAATTATCCTAACAGGTCTGAGGTTGTATCCCACTGGAGTTTTGATATATATTTCTCTGATAATTAATAACACTGAACGTATTTTCATATACCTGTTACCCATTTTATGTCTTATTGGGAGAAATATTCATTCATATCCTTAGCCCAATTTTTAATTAAGCTATTCATTTAATTACCATTGCCTTGTAGGAAAATATTATTAGTGTTGGAGATTAACTTCTTATAATAACTATAATCTGCAAATACTTTCACTACTTCATATGTAACCTTTAACACTGTTGTTTGTTTGTTTGTTTGTTTGCTGTGCACTGGATAAAACCCCTTTGATTTTCTCTTCATTAACTATGTTTTTCATTTTGTTTTCTTTGGCATACATATATATTTGTAGAAGTTGATTTGAGTTTAACATCTATGAGATGTTAACATCTAATTGAGTTTGACATCTGTGACTACCAACCTTCATCTAATTGGAATCATAGCCTCATTTCAGTAAATATTTTCAAACATACCTGAGAATAAAATGATTGTATAATAATATTGTATAGTAGTATTATTTTATGTAAAATTTATATAAAATTACAACAGTAATGATTAAGTTTATCTTCTAAATGTTATGTAAAGGAAAATTTTTCTACTGAATGTGTATTTACATGTTCCTTCCTTAAAGACTACTTTACAATTGCCAACTTCATAAATACCCACACAAATATTCAAGAAACACTGGAAATGCATTACAGAGAGGGATTAACACTGGTACTCATAGAGTGGTGGTGAGAATGATATAAACAAAATAAGGAGGATTAAATGGGCTACAGTTCTTGAAGGCAATAAATAATTTGTTCATAAAGATGTTCTAGAAATATTTGTGAACATATGTTGAACACTTTCCAGAAGTCTTTTCTATTGGAAAATATTTACATGCCTTTTGTTATATTAAGACCATATGATATAAGACTATTTAATATAGAAAGGTTTCACACAAAAGCTCACTTCACTTATTTCCATAAAGAAAAATCTGCTTTGCAGAGAATATTACTGGATTTACTGTACATTTTGGGTATGAAGGAATACAATCATTGGCAATGTTTTCCCTCTTAAAGGTAGAACAATCACAGAGATAAACCAAAGTCTCAAGAAGACCTAAATGACTAGTAGGTACCATTTACAATTGTAATATGTACACAAGGAAGGCAATTCAATGGTTTTTTTTTTTAATGTTCAAGTAGATAAATAAGAACCTTTGCAAAGTATCACTTGAAAGCTAGGATAAAATGAATGCTTACATGTAGTTCCTGGGACAAGTAACAGGGGAAAATTTCTTCTTAAATCTTAAACTATGTTTATAAAATATAATGATATAGCATTCAAAAATCAGTCAAAATATTATTAGGATCTCCTCTTTATAAATTTGTGTTTGGTTTTGCACCCCATGTACCATACTGTATTAAATAAGCAGGACCTAATGATATTTCTATACCTGTAAACTGAAAAGTTTAATATTTTTTAACCTCAGAAAAATTTGTGTTGTTAATGTTTTCAATGTTGTTTGTGACTCACGCAGATGACCTTCTGTTATCTATTTTATACTTATTTGTTTCTTCATACACAATTTTTTTAGTTTTTTATATACTGCAGATACTTTTCTAGGTATGAAAAGGCTCCAGTTTTGGCTACCTGTGACAATACCACTGCTATCAATGAAAATAAATGATAATAACTGCATAATACAGATATAATAATATAATATAATAATATTATATTAATTATATAATAATATAATTATAATATAATATAATAATCTGTATAATACATATATAGCTCATATATAGCACATATAATAAAGTAATAATATGGTTATATTTCCTATTCCTCATTGTTTTTAATTTTGGTAACAATTTTTCTAGTTTCTGCAAGCATATTTGATGTACAAGTTTTTATGAATGGATACCTCTGTTGATTGGGCTATTGCTGAGTGATTATAATATGAAAAATAGAGAAATCTTTTTCAATACTAAACAAGTACATTGTAAACATTATTTTTAAAGATAATTGAGCTTAAATACATTTTCCTTTTGCAATTAATTGGCTGCATTTGAGGGCCAGGTGTTTGCTTAGCTTTCCGTTTAATTGTATACTTGTTTTTTTCCACCTGAAAGACTTTCCTTCAATTGCTTTGCCAAGCACTCGATGTAATTTCAACTGATAGGCAGCTCTTGATTGTCTCCTGGGATTAGTACATTATGGATTACTTGTATCAAACCTTGCTTTTCTGAATATATTGACATTGTTATCTTCTCCACTTGCTATTAAGTCATTTCCTAATGTTCAGACTGTTGCTCCACCTAGCAAAGTCTGTTTTAAAAGTCAAACTAGTTTTCAGCTGCATTTATATATTGTAAATAACAGCTAGCCATCATAATATTTGAATACTATTTTATTTGTAAAAATTCAAAAAATTTATTATGTTAGGTTATGTTAGGAAATATTTTCATCTAACAAGGTGAATTCTATAAACTATAATGTTTAATTGTAATATTCAGTTCCAAGTCACTGAAATCTTTTTTAAACATTTATGTGTTTACTTATTTGGAAGGAAGAGTGACAGAGAGAGAGAGAGAGAGCGAGAAAGAGAGAAAAAAGAGAGAGATTATCCATCTGCTGGTTCCCTCTCCAAATGTCCAAAACAGTCAAGGCTAGGCTAGGGTGAACCCTGGAGCCAGGAACTCCATTCGAGTCTGTTACATGGGTATCAGGGACCCAAGTGCTTGGGCTGTCTTCTGCTGCTTTCTTAGATACATTAAAGGGAAGCAGGATTAGAATTGGAGAAGCACGGCTGGCGCCGTGACTCACTTGGCTAATTCTCCGCCTGTGGTGCCAGCACCCCAGGTTCTAGTCCTGGTGGGGCACCGGTTCTGTCCCGGTTGCTCCCCTTCCAGTCCAGCTCTCTGCTGTGGCCCAGGAAAGCAAGTGCTTGGGCCCTGCAGCTGCATGGGAGACCTGGAGGAAGCACCTGGCTCCTGGCTTCGGATCGGCGGAATGCGCTGGCCCTAATGGTCATTTGTGGGGTGAACCAACAGAAAATGAAGACCTTTCTCTCTGTTTCTCTCTCTCTCTCTCTCTCTCTCACTGTCTAACTCTGCCTGTCCAAAAAAAAAAAAGAATTGGAGAAGCAGAATTGGAACTGGCAGTCCGATATGGCGTGGCAGAGCAGTAAGTATTGACTTAACCCTCTGCAGCAAAATGCTACTGACTTTCCCCTCTAAATTAATAGTAATCAGAAAGCTCAAAATCACTGAATGAAATAGGAACAAAGCACAGACATTGTTTAACTTCGTATTCATGTTATTTTTGAAGGATGTGTGTTAATTGGAAGGGCATAAGGTGAGTTACTTTGATTCTTCTCTTAAAACAGCTCTTCCACAGGCTGGCCAATTCTTGAAATTAACTTATAAAGAAATGGATAAAGAGAAAAGGCAAATGGAAAGACATTTTTGAAGAGGACAAATAGATCAATGTTTGTTCAGGTGCAGGCATTTTATAGTGCTACAAATTCTAGTTTAAGTATTTCTTAGTGCTAATAGATGTTAAACAGAGGAGCTATCAATTCTAGTAGGTCAGTCTCTGGCCTTGATTTTCATTCCTTTTCTCTCTTACTCTCTCACTGTTGTTCTTGCTCTTAAAAATCTTCATACATATTATGCTCTCAATAAACATCTTTATCTCCAATAAAGCACCAAATCACTCAATCTTTGTCCATCATTTGCCTTATGGCCATGGTTATTTCCTATAAAGGTTTGGCCATGTCAGCAACTCTTTGCCAATATTTTTTTTTTTTTTTTTTGACAGGCAGAGTGGACAGTGAGAGAGACAGAGAGAAAGGTCTTCCTTTTAACGTTGGTTCACTGTGGCCGGCGCATGGCGCTGATCCGAAGCCAGGAGTCAGGTGCTTTTCCTGGTCTTCCATGGGGTGCAGGGTCCAAGCACTTGGGCCATTCTCCACTGCACTCCCTGGCCACAGCAGAGAGCTGGCCTGGAAGAGGGGCAACTGGGACAGAATCCGGCACCCCGACCGGGACTAGAACCTGGTGTGCCGGCGCCGCAAGGCGGAGGATTATCCTATTGAGCCACAGCGCTGGCTGCCAATATGATTAATATACCATAGTACGTGAATTCCTACTGTCCAACCCTGAAGTAATTTTTAAATTGTATTAAACTAATTCACAACTGACAGTAATTCTGGGTTTGAAAGCCCGAGAATAAACACCTGTGGCTCACATCTCTACTCTCTAGGCTAGTAGCTCGACATATAGCAACATTTTATTTTTTTAATGAAAGTTATGGCATGTTTGCCTTCTGGTAGTTTGTGTCATTCTGGTTCTTATCTATGGAGTTTTGGAAGTCACCTCTCTGTGTTGAGTTTCAGAAGGCACAACTTTGTTTTATTTTATATTGTGCTCGCATATTCAATGGTACAATATTTCTAAAACCTTATGGGACTCACAAATATATCACAAGGATTGACTCTATTAAACAGGGTGCTTCATATGCCTTCCATAAATATGATCATCTCCAAGGACAGTCTATTCAATAAATGATGCTGGGAAAATTGGATTTCCACGTGCAGAAGCATGAAGCAAGACCCCTACCTTACACCTTACACAAAAATCTTCTCAACGTGGATTAAAGACCTAAATCTACGTCCTGACACCATTAAGTTATTAGAGAACATTGGAGAAACCCTTCAAGATATTGCCACAGGCAAAGAATTTCTGGAAAAGACCCTGGAAGCAGAGGCAGTCAAAGCCAAAATCAACTATTGGGATTGCATCAAATTGAGAAGTTTCTGTACTGCAAAAGAAACAGTCAGGAGAGTGAAGGGACAACCGACAGAATGGGAAAAAAGATTTGCAAACTAGGCAACAGATAAAGGGTTAATAACCAGAATCTACAAAGAGATCAAGAAACTCCACAAAAACAAAACCAACAACTCACTTAAGAGATGGGCCAAGGACCTCAATAGACATTTTTCAAAAGAGGAAATCCAAATGGCCAACAGGCACATGAAAAAATGTTCAAGAGCACTAGCAATCAGGGAAATGCAAATCAAAACCACAATGAGGTTTCACCTCACCCCGGTTAGAATGGCTCACATACAGAAATCTACCAACAACAGATGCTGGCGAGGATGTGGGGAAAAAGGGACACTAACCCACTGTTGGTGGGAATGCAAACTGGTCAAGCCACTATGGAAGTCAGTCTGGAGATTCCTCAGAAACCTGAAGATAACCCTACCGTTCGACCCAGCCATCCCACTCCTTGGAATTTACCCAAAGGAGTTTAAATTGACAAACAAAAAAGCGGTCTGCACCCTAATGTTTATTGCAGCACAATTCACAATAGCCAAGACCTGGAACCAACCTACATGCCCATCAACGGTAGAATGGATAAAGAAATTATGGGATATGTACTCTTTAGAATACTATACCACAGTAAGAAACAATGAAATCCAGTCATTTCCAACAAAATGGAGGAATCTGGAACACATAATGCTGAGTGAAGTAAGCCAGTCTCATAGGGACAAATACCATATGTTCTCCCTGATCGGTGACAACTGACTGAACACCAAAAAGGAAACCTCCTGAAGTGAAATGGACACTATGAGAAATGGTGACTTGATCAGCATAGCCCTGACTGTTAATGAACAACTTAATACATTATCCCTCTTAGTATTTTTTTTTGTCTGTTCTACTTAATATGACTGGTTTAATTCTGAAATTATCACACAGTTATTCTTAAGTGTTGAAATTTAACTGAAATGTGATCCCTGTTAAACATAAGAGTGGGAATAAGAGAGGGAAGAGATATATAATTTGGGACATGCTCAAGCTGACTTGCCCCAATTGGTAGCGTTAGAAACATACCAGGGGATTCCAATTCAATCCCATCAAGGTGGCATGTACCAATGCCATCTCATTATTCCCAGTGATCAATTTCAGTTCACAATTGATCATAATGAAAGGACTAAGAGTCAAAGGGAGCACATAAACAAGTCTAGTACCTGCTAACGCTAACTGATGGAGTAAATAAGGGGAGAGTGATCCAACATGGGAAGTGAGATACTCAGCAGACTCATAGAATGGCAGATGTCCTAAATAGCACTCTGGCCTCAGAATCAGCCCTAAAGGCATTTGGATCTGGCTGAAAAGCCCATGAGAGTATTTCAGGCATGGAAAGCCAAGACACTCTGGCAAAAAGATCTCTGTGAGTGAGATCCCAGTGGAAAGAACAGGTCTTCAGAGAAGGAGGTACCTTTCTCTGAAGGGAGGAGAGAACCTCCACCTTGACTATGACCTTGTCTAAACAAGATAAGAGTCGGAGAACTCAAGGGGCTTCCATAGCCTTGGAAACTCATGACTAGTGCACAGGGAGATTACTGATGCCATAAACAGGAGTGTCAATTTGTAAAGTCAACAACAGGAGTCACGGTGCACTTACTCCTCATGTAGGATCTCTGTCCTTAATGTGCTGTACATTGAGGCTTAATGCTATAACGAGTACTCAAACAATATATTTCACTTTGTGTTTCTATGGGGGTGCAAACTGTTGAAATCTTTACTTAATGTATACTAAACTGATCTTCTGTAAAAAAAAAAAAAAGAAGGAATTATCAATTTCCAACTTGACTCTCACTGGGATTAAACATGACAATAGGTCTGATCTGATTTCATCATCATTTAAAAAAATCATCTATTATTTTTCACTTTATGTTTCTGTGTGGGAGCAAACTGTTGAAATCCTTACTTAATGTATACTAAGCTGATCTTCTGTATATTAAGATAATCGAAAATGAATCTTGATGTGAATGGAAGGGGAGAGGGAGTGGGAAAGGGGAGGGTTGTGGGTGGGAGGGACGGTATGGGGGGGAAGCCATTGTAATCCATAAGTCGTACTTTGGAAATTTATATTCATTAAATAAAAAAAAATGATCATCTCTATTTTTGGCTTTTCCTATGGTTTCTAAAGAATCCATAAGTTACATTTTTAATCTCCTCAAAAGACTTTCAATGAAATGAGTTTTTCATCTTCTACATTTCCTGGATAATTTTCCCCACAAGATACATATACAAATTTATCACTTACAAATTTATTTAGACCCTACCTACACAATTAAATAAAAATAGTTGTAAGAGGCCGGCGCCGCGGCTCACTAGGCTAATCCTCCGCCTTGCGGCGCCGGCACACCGGGTTCTAGTCCCGGTCAGGGCGCCGGATTCTGTCCCGGTTGCCCCTCTTCCAGGCCAGCTCTCTGCTGTGGCCAGGGAGTGCAGTGGAGGATGGCCCAGGTGCTTGGGCCCTGCACCCCATGGGAGACCAGGAAAAGCACCTGGCTCCTAGGCTCCTGCCATCGGATCAGCGCGGTGCGCCGGCCGCAGCGCGCCAGCCGCGGCGGCCATTGGAGGGTGAACCAACGGCAAAAGGAAGACCTTTCTCTCTGTCTCTCTCTCTCTCACTGTCCACTCTGCCTGTCAAAAAAAAAAAAAATAGTTGTAAGGAGTAAATCTTTGGTTTACAGCAAGCAAGGATAATAAATTTTTAGACATCATTAGGAAACAAGTATAAAATATGAAGTATTTCTTTTGAAATGAATGCCCTCACATTAAATAAATTCTTTTTTTTTTTTTTTTTGAAAGGCAGAGTGGAAAGTGAGAGAGAGAGAGACAGAGAGAAATGTCTTCCTTTTCCATTGGTTCACCCCTCAAAGGCCACTGTGGCCACAACACCACACTGATCCGAAGCCAGGAGCGAGGTGCTTCTCCTGGTCTCCCATGTGGGTGCAGGGCCCAAGCACTTGGGCCATCCTCCACTGCACTCCCGTGCCACAGCAGAGAGCTGGACTAGAAGAGGAGCTACTGGGACAGAAGCCAGCGCCCCAACCGGGATTAGAACCTGGGGTGCTGGCGCCACTGGTGGAACATTAGCCTATTGAGCCTAGGCACCTTTCAAATTAAATGAATTCTATAAAAGCTTTTTCCCAGATGATTTAACATTTGCTTGTTCTCGAATCTTGGGATACCAGAGAAAATGTATTTGTTTCTACTTTTTTTAAAGATTTATTTTATTTATTCAAAACAAAATGGCAGTTGCTGACTTTGTTTATCTATCTATTATCTATTTATATATCTATCTATTTATCATCTATCTAGTTATATATTCTATATTCCTGTAAATACAAAAATTCCTGGCAAAATAGAAATTAAAGGTATATATTAAAAAATATAAATTTGGGGCTGGCGCCGCAGCTCATTAGGCTAATCCTCTTCATTGCAGCACCGGCACACCAGGTTCTAGTCCAGGTCGGGGCGCCGGATTCTGTCCCGGTTGCCCCTCTTCCAGGCCAGCTCTCCGCTATGGCCCGGGAGTGTAGAGGAGGATGGCCCAGGTCCTTGGGCCCTGCACCCGCATGGGAGACAAGGAGAAGCACCTGGCTCCTGCCATCGGATCAGCGCAGTGTGCCGGCCACAGCGTGCCATCTGCGGGGGCCATTGGAGGGTGAACCAATGGCAAAAGGAAGATCTTTCTCTCTCACTGTCCACTCTGCCTGTCAAAACAATATATATATATTATATATTATTATATATTATTATATATTATTATATATTATTATAATATATAATATATTATAATATATTATATATATCTATAATATATATATATATATATAAATTTGGGGCTGGTGCGGTGGCTCACTTGGCTAATCCATCTGTGGCGCCGGCACCCCAGGTTCTAGTCCTGGTTGGGGCGCCAGATTCTGTCCTGGTTGCTCCTCTTCCAGTCCAGCTCTCTGCTGTGGCCCAGGAGTGCAGTGGAGGATGCCCCAAGTGCTTGGGTCCCTGCATCCACATGGGAGACTGGGAGGAATCACCTGGCTCCTGGCTTCAGATCAGCATAACGCCAGCTGTTGCGGCCATTAGGGAAGTGAACCAACGGAAGGAAGACCTTTCTCTCTGTCTCTCTTTCATGGTCTATAACTCTGTCTCTCTCTCTCTCTCTCTCTCACTGTCTAACCCTGCCTGGTAAAATATATATATTTTATATATAAATTTGTTCTCTCAACCAACACTCTGTCAGTCCAAGAAACTTTTGTAGTCAATGATACCAGCCAATAAGTCCATTTGGAAAGAACTGGGGATTCTGTGAATTTAACCATGCCAATCAAGTCTTTCTTAAATTATAAAGAGAGGCTGGCACCTGGCTCAATAGACTAATCCTTCACCTGTGGCACTGGCACCCCGGGGGTTCTAGTCCCAGTTGGGGCACCGGATTCTGTCCCGGTTGCTCCTCTTCTAGTCCAGCTCTCTGCTGTGGCCCGGGAGTGCAGTGGAGGATGATCCAAGTCCTTGGGCCCTGCATCTGCATGAGAGACCAGGAGAAGCACCTGGCTCTTGGCTTTGGATCAGCGTGGTGTGCTGGCCGCAGTGGCCTTTGGGGGTTGAACCAACGGTAAAGGAGGACCTTTCTCTCTCTCTCTCTCTCACTGTCCACTCTGCCTGTCAAAAAAAAAATTATAAAGAGAAGAAAAGTGGATGCTCTTTAAAGTTTTTTTTTTAATTAGGAAATAAAAGATAAGTACAAAAAGAACCAAATCAGAACTGTAAGTTGGGTACCAAATGATTTCTCATCAAAACTCACAGAACTTCTCTTGTTTGATGGAAAGAAAGAGTAGGAGTATTGTCATGGAGGAGAAGGACTCTTGGTGTAGATTTCTCATGAGTTTTCTCTGCTAAAACTTTGACTAATTTTCTCAAAACACCCTCCTAATAAACAGATGTTATTGTTCTTTGACTTCCAGAAAACTTTCCAACAAATGCCATGAGCATATCAAAAAATTATTGCCATGACCTTTACTCCACTTCTACTTTTGACTGGACTGCTTCCACCTTTGGCACCCATTAAATTGGTTTTGTTTTGTCTTCAGGATTGTACTTTTACTAGAAAGGTCATTTTTCACCTCCTGTTACAAGACTTCAATTAAATGTTTTAACATATTGATTACACTTGTTTAAAATTTCCATTAAGACCTCTCCTTTTTCTGAATTAAAATTGAATGTGGCAGTTTTTGTATCCATTGAACAGAGAATTACCCATGATAAATTTTAGGTAAGAATTATCTAGGTTGGACCAATTGAGATGCCTTTTTCTTTTTAACATTGTTTCCATTGTTAATCATTGGTACTCTTCAACTAATACATGAGCAAGATAAACATTTTCCTCAAAAATTGATGTGGCTGCTCTTTCATTGAAAGCTACATTTTCCTTTTTTTTTTTTAAAGATTTATTTTATTTATTTGAAAGACAGAGTTAAAGAGAGAGGTAGAGACAGAGAGAGAGGTCTTCCATCCCCTGGTTTCATTCCCCAGGAGGCCGCAATGTCCAGAGCTGTGCCATTGCTAAGCCAGGAGCTTCCTCTGGGTCTCCCACATGGGTGCAGGGGCCCAAGGACTTGGGTCATCTTCCATTGCTATCCCAGATCATAGCAGAGACCTGGATTGGAAGAGGAGCAGCCGGGATTAGAACCGGCATGCTTATGGAATGCTGGCACTTCAAGCCAGGGCTTTAACCTGGTGAGCCACAGCTCCAGCCCCGAAAGCTACATATTCAATATTGTTTTCTCTCTCCTTATAATGTTGCTCCCCCTCTTCACAGAGGAATGCCACAGGACCCTGCGCTGTTCTTTTGTCTGCTCGGCCCTTCCCGGGTTTGCTGCTGGTTCTTCCCGGGTTGGCTGCCGATCCTTCCATCTCCGTGGAAGGGCGGCTCCCCCTGCCACTTTCCCCACTTCCACAGGGGAGTGGCACACCGCCGTCCGGCTCTCTCGGGGGCTGTTCAGATGTTATCCAGATGTTCCCTTTAGATGTTCCTGGTGCATGTTGTCTCTCTCCTCCTTTATAGTCCTCTTCCACCAATCCCAACTCTGCTACCCACACGCCAAGTATGCTGCTCTCCTCCAATCAGGAGCAGGATCAGCTCCTGCAGGTTATCACTCAAGTTGGCGAGAGGCAGCTGCGTAGAAGTTGTTTACTCCCTTCTCAGCGCCATACTGTGGGAGAGCAGATGCATACAATAAGTCTTAATTCCAGTAACTTAGTCTAGTCCGAGTTGCTCCCCACAATAATGAGCTATCTCTTTGTAAATTCTTCATTAACCTGTGACATTGTCCTCATAAATTTTCATGAACATCAGTAATTTATATAGTATTATATTTTAAGTAGTTATATATTTTTGAATATTTCTAGCCAAATGGAAGATAAAAAATTACATAAATTACTTTTGTACCATCAATAAACTTGAAATTTAGGGTTGCTATTATTGCACAGTGAAATAAGCTGCCACTTGTTTTGCTAGCATTTCATGCAGAGGTGCTGGCTTGAGTCCCAGCTACTCTGCCTCCAATTCAACTCCCTGATAATGCATGTGGGAAGCAATAGATGGTGTCTCAAGTGCTTGACTCCCTGCCACCCACTTGGGAGACCTGTTTGGGATGGAGTTCCTGCCTTCTGCCTGGCCCAGCCCTGGCTGTTATAGCATTTGGAAAGTGAAACAATGGGTTGAAGCGCCCTGTCTCTCTCCCTTTCTCTCTCTCTCTCTCTTTCAAATATAACAATAAATATTCAAAAAAGGTGAATTTACATGACACTGTATGTGAACAATCTCCCACACTATCGTATCTTCTTCCAAAAGCTGCAATAATATCATTATACAAATATTTTAAATGTCATATATTTTATGTACAATATGGCCATTTTGTTTCCTTTCAGTTATGTGTATACTTTTTGAATAATTCAGTTTCCCTATACTTTAAAAGTTATCTTCAAACTAAAAATAAACATAATTATTCTTTATATTATCTTTAAAATTTGTTTTTATTAATTTACTGATTCATATAACTCATAATTCAACACTTATGTATATACAAAACAATGTTCAAGGCACTAGATAAAGTGAGGGGTGAACAAAAGCAGGTATGTGATAAAATAGAATTTAATAACTGAAATGAAATAATGTTAACAAATTGACTATTAAATATAATGTAAATATATAAAATATAATGATGATATAAAAAAGAAAGAATAATGGAATTTCACTTTATATGTGGCAGTTAAATGAAGTGTTATTGAACAATTCACATTTAAACAGAAACCTGAGTAAGTAGAGAGATGGTCATGCAAATGTTCTGACAGCATTCTATTAAGTGGGAAGAAACACTTGAAGAAGGCAGAATAGCATTTGTAGAGACGTATTAAATCAGGGTATACAATTGTACAACCAATAGTTCAATGGTAGAGATATATGGCAGAACATTCAGGAAGAGAAACAGGTAGAGACTTGGTTCCAAGGGCACTGTAAAGTGTGTTAAGGATTATATATTGTATTCAATGTGCAAAGTTGTTGGGAACTTCAAATTTATATTTTTAAAAAGATAAGTGTGCAGTGGAGGATGGCCCAAGTCCTTGGGCCCTGCACCCCATGGGAGACCAGGAGAAGTACCTGGCTCCTGCCATTGGATCAACATGGTGCGCTGGCCACAGCGCGCCAGCCACGGCGGCCATTGGAGGGTGAACCAACGGCAAAAGGAAGACCTTTCTCTCTGTCTCTTTCTCTCTCTCTCACTGTCCACTCTGCCTGTCAAAAAAAAAAAAATGTTGAAAAGAAAGCTTAGATTGCAAACGTTTGAAGCTGTTATTGTGGAATGTATCGAATTTGTTGGTGAATGAGAACATCCACACTTTCTCTGCAAAATAAGTCACTTCACTTACAACAGCTAATCTATAATAAAATTTTCCAAAAATAGAAATATATGTTCTTTCCAGATCTAATGGATTTCCTTTATTTGAAAAATGCATTCCAAAAATGAGTATATTTTTAAAAATGAATAGCTATGAATGAAAGAGTCAAGAATTATGGAAATATTTCCAATCTCAAACTCAAAAGGCTACCTTTTGGGGTCATCTGTTATGGACAGGGCTTTCTGCACTGCCTGTTGAATCTAATATCAGTTATTTGTTCGACTTCACAATGTTAACAAGCATGCTATAGAGATAAGGAGAAGCACCTGAATACTTTTGCTATTGTTTCTTGCTCTCTGCAATCAAAATGAAAAGTACATATCCAGGTCAGTCTTATATATTAGAAATCTGTAGACCAGGATCAATAAGGAGGCCTCAGATTTCTAAGCCAAAGGCACCATAGATCAACAAAAGTTAATCAATATCCACAAAGCAGAGACTCCTAGCAACCGTTTAAATATGATGAATTCCTTAGATTTCTGTGCAAATGGCTTATTGCTTTATGCTACTGAGGTTATGTAATATTCATGGTAAGGAGGTCTGACTATGCAAAATGACTTTATGTAGATGATGACTTCTATGATAGAACATTAATGTATTTTGAGCTATTCAAAAGTTGGGTATTGAGCATATCTCAACCACCATAGGCTTATGGATTAAAATAACAAAGAGGAATTTTCTCCCTGAAAAAGTCAGTCTCATGAAATGGAAATGTTCTCATAAATACAAAAAATTCAGGAAATAGGATAGAAGGAGGGTATTAGTTTATTAACACCTTATATCACACATATTCGATTTTGCTGTTCTGAAACATAGAAGCCATTCTGAAGTATTGTTTACCTCTCAAGGAAGATCATTACTGGTAGTTTGTACTGTTGATGTAATGAGTTACTTGAAGGGCTAAGTACAATTTCACTCGGGGATGAGAAGAGGGTATAATTAAAAAGAGAATGCACTGTGCCAGCAGAGAAAGATATGTTGGCATTTCAGTGATGGATTTAAGAAAGATAGAAACTGAAGTTTAAGGATATAGAAGATAGAAAAGCATCCATGAGGTAGGACTTGAATAAGGATATCATTTAGAAAATATGAAAGAATTGGTATTTACTAACAAGAGAATTAGTAAATTTTTTATTTTCTGAATTAAATAATAAGTGATTGTTAATTGAAATGAATGTCGTTACATGTAATGCCTGTTTTCTGGAACTGATTATGAATGGGAAGCTGTAAGAACATTCGTTATAGATAATAGAAATATGTAGATAAATCTGTGTTAATACTATAAAACTGAAACCATGCTAAGAATAAATGATATATTATCTATCTTTAATGATACCTCTTATTAGATGAACATATTTTATATTACTCCATATTACTAAATATAATTATAAATGTATGTATGTTATATATATTTATGTTTTGTTTGGGAAAAAAAGTATAAATTATTAAACAATAAAATATTTTAAAATATTTATTGATTTTTTATTTCATAGATCATCAAAAGCAGAGAAGGTGACAGTGGGAGAGAGATTTTCAACTTCTGGTTAATCCCCTACTAGCTGCAAGAGACAAGGATAGCCTACGTTGAAGCCAGGAACCAGGCTCCATCTTAACTTTCCAAATGGGTGGCAAGGTCTAAGTTCTTGGGCCATGATCTGCTGGCTCCCTAGAGACAATTACTAGATGCACCACTGAAAACAAGGAAGCAGGAACTTATACCAGGACTCCAATATGGAATGCTGCTGTCATAGCAGCAACATAACTCATTATGCTGCAATGGTGACTCCAGAACATTTCTTATTAATAGAACATACACTTGTATTTGACACAGTGTGCCTCTTTATTCATTTTTATTGAACAACCAAAAAAAAGTTATTTAAATGAAACACTGAGAATACTTCTGTCTTGCTATTCATGTTTAACTGTGAAATATGTAAGAAGTCATCTAATATAATAACTGTACAAGCATTTAAAAATGCATAAGTCCCTGAAATTAAACCTTGTTTTCTCAAATTGTCTCCTTAATAATGCCTATACTTTGTACATGGCAAAAGCATAGTCTTCTCATTTTTAAATAAGGATAATATATTACTAGGCTGGAGCTGTCTCTGAGGAGTCTTCAACCAATTGTGTTTCTATTCTCTCAGACTCTCAGTTATGTAACAGTGCACAAATATTGCCAGCACAGCTACTCCTAGAAAACATTTCAAACTATTTAACAATAAAGTCTCCTGGCCTTTTGTTTCTTCCACTAAGGGGAGTATGAAGATGGGGACTGAATTGAATGTCTCAAGTAATTAGGTTCACTAAAAAAAATGATAGAATTAAATGGAGAAAATTAGAATATATCAGTAACTGCTGATTTACCAATGTATGAAGTTTTTGTATTGTCAACTAAAACATGGATTGAGTCAAGAATATGCTAATTAGCAGTGTAGGATATGTTTATATGGTATATATCTACTGGTTATCTTATATGTACCAACAGCAGGAGTGGGGAATCATTTTTTTTTTTTTTTTGCCAAGGGAAATTTGGATATTTCTAACATCATTTGTTGGCTGTATAAAATTATCAACTTTAAAAATAGGTGTTATAATTTTATTGAGTTTTAGCCTCTGCCAGTGGTTGCCTTGACAGATTCTAAAGATACAGCAATGGATTAAAAAAAGAGATAAAATACTGCTCTGTGTAATATTATAATTTATAAAATGTTTGTTAATTTGTTCCCTTTATTATCTATCTATCCAATAGATAAATATTAACAATCAATAATGGGACAATGAAATGCTGGTACCTGGATCTACCTTGATGAACAAATAGGGTAATTTTCTTCCCTCTTAATGCTGATAGTTTGGTTACTTGGAGTGTTTGCCGAATTGTAAAATGGTTTATGTGTTTGAATTGCCTTTCCAAAAGTAGCATTATCTAAACTTTGAATTTGGTAAATGTGAGCTAAATTCCGTTGGGTTTACAAGCTAAAAGAGAGCACACGAGAACTCTTCCTCTGAAGAATGCCCTTGGCAAGTTCCCAGTGTGCCTCTTTCACTGACAAGGATTACGTAAGCTATTTGTACAGCTTATGTGCGTGCTTACATAACTCTAAGATTTCCTTGAAATATGTTCTTTAAAATATTTATTTATTTATTTGAAATAGTTACACAGAGAAAGGAGAGGCAGAGAGAGAGAGAGAAAGAGAGAGAGAGAGAGCGCTCTTCCATCTGCTGGTCCACTCCCCAGATGGCCACAATGGCTGAAGCTGTGCCCATCCGAAGCCAGGAGCCAGGAGCTTCCTCAAAGTCTCCCACATGGGTGCAGGAGCCCAAGGACTTGAGCCATCTTCTACTGCTTACCTAGGCCATAGCAGAGAGCTGGATTGGAAGTGGAGCAGCTGGGACTGGAACCAGTGCCCATGTAGGATGCCAGCACTGCAGGCAGCCTGCCACTGTGCCACAGCACCAGCCCCTGAAATACGTTTAGCAAGACGTCATAGGAGCCAAGGTTCTGTGAGAATACAATGCTCTTGTTGTTAATAGGTTATCTCTTATCGTTGATCAGTTTCTGCGACCATATCCTGTTTCTAAGAGGACGTGTCCTGAGAGTACTTTGGCAGAAGGTGTGTTCTCTACAAAACTCAACAGCTCCAAAATCCTTAAGGACAAAAGTAATATGGATGTGAGTAAGTTAAAATACTTTTGGTTTCCATTATATATCATCCTACTAACAGCTCCAACATTTTTACACCCATTTTAAATTAAAAATCCCTATTGAATCCTTTATTGAGTATAGTATCATTTTATACTTAAAATGTTTTTGCAATTTTTTAAAGATTTATTTATTTGTTATTTATTTGAAAGTCAGAGTTACACAGAGAGAGGAGAGGCAGAGGCAGAGAGAGAGGTCTTCCATCCACTGGTTCACTCCCCAGATGGCCACAACGGCTGGAGCTGTGCCGATATGAAGCCAGGAGCCAGGAGCTTCTTCCAGGTCTCCCACGTGGGTGCAGGGGCCCAAGGACTTGGGCCATCTTCTACTGCTTTCCCAGGCCATAGCAGAGAGCTGGACAGGAACTGGAGCAGCCAGGTCTTGAACCGGCACTCATATGGGTTGCCAGTACTTCAGGTAAGGGCGTTAACCCACTGCACCACAGCACTGGCCCCTGTTTTTGCATATATTAACAGTTAAAATAACTCAAGTCTCTGTTTTGTGGATAGTGAAGCAAGCTATTGATGTTGATGAGATCTCTCTAGCCTAATTACTCAATTTATTGTATTCAGCTGAGCATAAACAACCACTAAGGCACAGAGAAATCCACTTGTAAGTGGATTCACCCTGATCCATTAAGCAGAATGCATTAGATCCCAATCCTGCCACCCTATACCTGGATAGTGGATCGATTTTAGCTTAGAGTCTCAAAAATTTTTATAAGTATTATCGGTTCACAAATTTCTGTTCTTCTGACAATAAAGAATGATTCAGTTTTCTATAAGTTTGCAAATACTCTTCATTGGAATTTAAAGTGGGGCTGTCAAGGAGAAAACTAAAGCAAAACAAACAAAAAGATGCTTTCCATCAATCAGATTCGATAAAAAAATGAAATCTGTAAAATTGTGCCTCTGTCATTCAAGGTCAAGAAATAGTTAAGTGACAACACAGAAGATTCCGAAGCTAGTCTTCTCTATCCATGTTCCAGGATCCCAGAGTTCTTATTACTTTTGATACCTTTTACCTAGATGAATGTGAGTTTAACATTTCAAAAAAGGGAGATTTTGTTTCTTAAGAGAGGAAGGTAAATTTGCATGCCAAAATGTTTCTATTGCTAGCCTGGTCTCCAGTTTTCACTTGGCCTCAACCATTCTCAACTGAATTGTTTGATGTCTTCTTCTCCGCTCTGTGCTATGGGATCCTGATTTTTATAAAAGAGTTATTTATTTACTTGAAAGTCAGAGTTACAGAGAGAGAGAGAGAGAGAGAGAGAGAGAGAGGAAGAAACAGAGAGATCTTCCATCCGCTGGTTCATTTCCCAGGTGGCAACAGCCTGGAGCCAGGAACTTCTGAGTCTCCCATATGGATTGCAAGGGCCCAAACAGCTAGGCCATGTTCCTCTAATTTTTCCAGGCCTTCAGCTGGAAGCTGGATCGGAAATGGAACAGCCTGGATACTGCCTGGGGTCCCGATGGGATGTCAGCATTGCAGGTTTTGGCTTTACCCACTGTACTACAGTGCTGGTCCCAAGGGATTGTGATTTTTATACTTGGTATAGATTCTTACACCTTCTGGATTCTTCTCTGAGACAGTTCTGATTTGAGAATAACCTTTTGAACATTGTTACAGGAAACATTGGTGATGGGATATTCAGTGCCAGCTACAACCAGGAATTCTCTGTGGAAGCTGTGACATGTTTTTGGGAAGTTAACCCTCAAAACTAAAGCTTCCCTCTCAAGTTCAGTGTGGGTACTCTCCCCATAAGGAACTGTAGATCTATTCTCAGTGTAAGTGTTTTGAGGCTGCAACAGTCAAGAGAGAAAAGCATCACTTCAACAGCCTCTCAGAGGTTAAAAGCTTGGCTATGAAGTCCAGTTCTTTCATTTCTTCCCTAGGGCGAAACCCGCACCAGTTATTTCCTCCATATTGTTGCACTGCGCTGGGGGAGGGATGATGGTGAGAGAACACCTTGTAATCTCCTACCAGCTTCAGTGCTGAACTGATATATCAATCTGGGAAAGCAGGACTTTGTATTCCAACTTCCTGTTTGCAGCATTCTTCAAACTTAGATTTCCTTTATTGACTTTTAAATTTTTATGTATTTAAATGTCAGACACACAGAACACAGAGATAGTTTCCCTCTGCTGGTTCCACTTCCTGAATGCCTGCAACATCAGGACTGGGCTAGGCTGCTGCCAGAAGCCTGGAGCTCAAAACAGGTCTCTTTTGTGGGTGGCAGAGTCTCTACTATTTGAACCATCACCTGCCACCTCCCAGGATACACAGCAGCAGGAATCTGGAATAGGAAAGGACTTGGATGTGCACCCTGGAGCTCCAGTGTGGCCAAGATATCCCAAATGGCAGCTTGGGTACCAAACACCCATCCCTGCAAACCTATTTTTAAGCCTGCTTGTTCTTCACAGCATTTTACTGAGTTTTGGAATATTTTACTTCATCACTTATACATAATGTTAAATTATCTCTTTTTAATGAAAAGGGCAAAATAGAAGTAAACAAGGAAATACTCTATTTTAAAAATCCGCCCACCCTACTCAGAATGACTTTCAAATATTCAATGAAAGAGCTAGAGACAGGATGGCAATTCCAACTGCAACCACAAGATAAGGGGCAGAAAGGAAATAGATGTGGTAGAAAGGGACATCAGGGATGGTAGGACTAAGGAAAAACACCCTTAAATGCAACAGTTTTCATGGTAGAGAGTCACATGTGTCATTTATTATCTCACAACACCCAACCAGTTCATTTGTTTTAAAAATAAATATTTGTAAAAAAAAAAAAAAAGGAGATATTTGTGATTCAGAATCTGGCTCAGATATTTAAGGTTTTAACCAGAATTATTATAATGATAATTTATGTGTGGAAAGAATATTTAAAGCTCATGTGTAATACGATGTTTAACATGAATATATTTAAGAAAAGTATATAACATAGTCATATCATTAAATTATAAAAGGAAATCTATACTCATATTTTAAGATGTATTAAACAGGCCGGCGCCATGGCTCACTAGGCTAATCCTCCGCCTTGCGGTACCGGCACACCGGGTTCTAGTCCTGGTCGGGGCGCCAGATTCTGTCCTAGTTGCCCCTCTTCCAGGCCAGCTCTCTGCTGTGGCCAGGGAGTGCAGTGGAGGATGGGCCAAGTGCTTGGGCCCTGCACCCCATGGGAGACCAGGAGAAGTACCTGGCTCCTGCCATCAGATCAGCTCGGTGCACCGGCTGCAGCGCGCTGTCCGTGGCGGCCATTGGAGGGTGAACCAATGGCAAAGGAAGACCTTTCTCTCTGTCTCTCTCTCTCTCATTGCTTGTCAAAAAAATTAAAAAAAAAAAGATGTATTAAACAGACTATATTTTTTAATTTTGAAAAGCCTATGAGAAGATCCTAGAGAAAAAGGTTTCATTTTTTTGTGATTTTAATTATAGGTGTTGTGTAAATTTTATAAATCAAGAGAATTAGAAATAAAAACATTTCATAGCACATACAATTATATATTTGAATTCTCAGTTGAAAATGTAAACCCACACTAAGGAGGCTATGATTTTTTATGGTAGACTCTCATAATCATCAGTGGATGTAGCCTCCACTGACTGTGTGCCACTGACACAGTTGTTTCTTATTTTTTCTAAGCAAGCTCAGGAACAACCCTGATGTGAAGTATTAATGAATTATTTCATGCTTTAGTGCATAGTCCACTTCACTTACACGGCTGTACAAATTCTGAGCTATATGATTTCGTTATTGGAGGTTCCTGTGAATTAGCAAAGGAATTCTAAAGTGAACATTTTAAAAGTACATAATACAAAGAGTTCCAATTTATTTTTTACATTTGTGACAGTTTATTATTTTTCATAAATATTCATACATCCCCAGGAATTAAAAAAAAATGTTCTGGAATCTACAGTTATCAAAAATCACTGTTTTTCCATGCTTCAGTTATTGAAGTTTCCATAGGTGCAGTAATTGTTCTATCTTTAAGTGTTTATACACATCCACTTTACTTTACCTATTCTTTAACTCTCTTGGGATAAACAAAACATGGAAAGAAATGTCCTATCTAATGCTATTCCTGAGTTACATTACAATAATATGCACACAATAAAGCAGTTTGCTTACCAAGCCATGAAAACTGCTTCTCAGCTAGAAATACAAATGTTCTCCTCGATTGAGTTTTAATGAAGATAGATATATACATCTACAAACGCATAAAGAGAAAGGGAGAAGAGGAGAAAGCAGCATATAGAGTGTAAAGGAATGCATTTATGAGCCAGGGAAACCTGCTGGCTTTCTTTGTGTGATAGGATTGCTGCTCATGAATTTGAATGTAAGTGAAGTGCTAGTCTTGTTGAGCAGCTTTTCCCACTACTCCAATTTCCTATCTTGTCTTCTCTTCAGCTTAGTGTAAAGCTTTCAAATCTCTTATTTCTGACTCTCTGGTCTAATTATAACAGCCTTTCTTAGTAATGAATGTCAATGTTACATTCCGTGAAATTGCCTGGTGTTTTAAAGCATGGGGTTTGTTGCCTACTTTCACTTTCTTTTTACTTAGCCAAATACAGCTGCACTTTACTCTTCACAGACTTTCCACACCCCCTGACCATGAACCCAGAGTTTCTGCAATACAGCAACTTTGCCTACTCCTCCCTATATTTAAATTTGAGTCCTTTAAGAATATTGCATGGGGGTCATCACTCTGAGGTAGTGGGTTAAACCATTACCTACAGTGCAAGTATCCCCTGTGGGCACAGGTTCCAGTACCCGCTGTTCCATTTCAAATCCAGTTAATGCTCCAGGGAAAGCAGTGGAAGATGGCCCAAGTCCTTGGGCCCCTGCAACCCACATGAGAGACCCAGAAGAATCTTCAGGCTCCTGCCTTTGGCTTGGCTGAGTCCAAAAATTTCAGTCATTTAGGGAGTGAACCAGCAGATGGAAGATTACTCTCTTTGTGTCTCTTTCTCTCTGTTACCCTGCCTTTCAAATAAATAAATCTTTTAAAAATCATGGAAAGTGGAGCAATGCAGAAAATTTGCACAAGAATTCTGAAATCTATGCATGCAGTAGATTGTTCATAACACATATTTTACATGAAGCTTTTGAAGTACTATCATATTTCATAATTTTACATTATATTAGAATTATCTTTGTTTAGCTCAAAATCTCTCCCAAAAGTGAAGAGCAAAATCAATAGTCCTCAACAAAGTTACATAAAATTAGACAACTTAATACATAAAATGGATACTTTTAATCTTTAGCATTTTGTGATTTTTTTCTTGACAATCTAATTTGCTCCCCACAGTTCACTGAGGCAGTAAACTATAAGTGCAATGGAAGGGCAGGGCAATCAAAATACAGAATATTGAAAAGGTTGAAGTAGTAAAGCATCTTTCCCAGGATGTATGAGACATTAAGATTTTGATATTTTATAACACTGCAGACATTACAATGGGAAAAGAAAATGGGACAACAAAAAAGTATTTAAATGACTGTTTTATGAGCATTCTATAGTAGCAAAATGGTCTTTCTTTTCATTTAAATTATTGAATAAAATTTTATCATAATTTTAATTCATTAAAGCATACTTAAAATTTACATATATACATATACTATATAAGTTAAATTTGTATATAAAAGTGGGCATATATAAAATATATATTTACATAAAACTTAAATAGAGTACCTATTTATCCACACTATGACATATGTACTTCAAGAAGTTCATGGAAAATGCATATTTTCAAAAAACTATTCATGGATTTGAAAAATTTTTGCACAAAAATAAACTTATCTTTAAATTTTGTTCTTCTATGAACTTCTAAAGTGCACTGTACATATAGTAGATTGTCATTAGTATTATACTGAATTAGCAAATGTTATATTGTTGGGGGTCATACCCTGTAACCTAGAATCCTAGCTAGTTTTTTTTAAATATTTATTTATTTGAAAGGCATATTTACAGACAGAGAGAAGGAGAGACAGAGAGAGAGAGAGAGGTCTTCCATCCGCTGGTTCACTCACCAAATGTCTGCAATGGCCAGAGCTGGACGGATCTGAAGCCAAACGACAGGAGATTCTTCTGGATCTCCCACGTGGTTCCAGGAGCCCAAGCACTTGGGCCACCTTCTACTGTTTTCCCAGGTCATCAGCAAGAAGTTGGATTGGAATTAGAGCAACCTGGACTCAAGCCAGTGCCCATATGGGATGCCAGCACATCAGGCAGATGCTTAACCTACCATGCCGCAGCACCTCCGCCAACTAGTTTTCCTATTATGATTTCAAAGAGATTTTTAGCAGACTTGTAATCCTTTCTGTGTTGAAATTTATTTTATTTAGTGTTTCTCTCAGCCACATTCTCTTATTCAGGCATCCAGATCACTGTAACAGAAGTAGCTTAATTCCTCTGAGTTCTAGGAGGGTCATTCCAAACACTGTGATTTGTCACATTATTTCCTAATATGACAATTTAGTTACTGAGCAAAGTCACGTCAAGTTGAGCTGAGTTACACATTCATTCTTTCAAAAACATTAATTTTAACGTTTACCCTCTGTCGGGACATTGCTTTAAATAAATAATTCTCAAAGTGAGGAACTTGCTACAAGTCAAGGTATCAGTAGGTAGCAGAAAGATCATAACAGTAGTATCCTGAGCTCTGATTTGTCTACCTTCTTAAACTCAAGAATGTAAAGTAAAGATTTCCAAGAACAATATGAGGTACTATATCACAAAATATTGAATGTTAGAACAGATGTAAGAATCCACTTGTCTTTTCATAAATCAGACATTAAAGAATTGTGCAAATATAATTGTGCAATATAATAAAAACAATTTTCCTCAATAAATATTTTTGTTTTGAAAAACATAAAATTTCATAATTTGTTAGCTTGTTTATTTTAGTTATATACATTAATTAACAAGTGAAATTAGTAAGCTTAAATATTACTCAGTCTTAATTTCCTAAAACCATAAATTTTAAACAGGTATAAGGTAACATAAACATTTTAAATGACATCATTAATAAATTGGATCTAGAACTAGAAGGTTTGTAAGTTGTTTTTCTGGGTTCTAGCATGTAGCATTGATCAGTTTTCTCTATTCTGTTCCCAAGAATCTACCATGGCTATAATATAAGCTACCTTAAGATGAGTTGTAGCTACCTTAGTATTATTGCCTATACTAAATTCTTGAGACTTGTTTCCAACGCCCAATAAGCTTATGCTATTTCCTGAAATAAAGAGAGTAACTGCAAGAAACATATGCTAAATAATGATGTTTTCTTACCCTGGTCCTCTTATTTTCATTTTTTAAATATGCAAAAAAGGGCTTTTTATTATGGCTTTCAAGCTTTTCTTTATCCTCTTCTATTTAGCTTCTCTATGATCATGCTTGGGTAAAAAATCAGTTTCAAATAAAAGACTTTACATTTAACTTAACATGATTTAATAATTAATTTTATAGACATTCTCCATCCAGTTTACTCAGCTGGGTAGAATATAGACAACAAACAAATAAACAAAAAATAGGGGCTGGCTTTGTGGCATAGTGGGTAAATCCACTGCCTGCAACTCTGGCCAGCATTCCATACAGGTGCCGGTTCCTGTTCCAGCTGCTCCACTGCTGATCCAGCTCCCTGCTAATTGCCTGGGAAAAGCAGAAGAGGATGGTCCAAGTACCTGGGCCCTTGTTACCCAGGTGAGAGACACAGATGATAAGTTCCTGGCTCTTAACTTCAGCCTTGCTCAGCCCTGGCCATTGCAGTCATTTGGGGAGTGAATGAGAGGAGGGAATGTGTGTATGTGTGTGTGTGTGTGTGTCTCATTCCCTCTCTCTCTGTAACTTTGACTTTCAAATAAATAAATCTTAAAAAAACAAAAAAATTAGAATATATAGGAATAAATTAATATCTTGTGATTTGACTATTGTTTACAGCTCTTGTCTCTACTCCTGAGGAACAATAAACTTTCTAGTTCCTACTTATTAAATTCTTTATTTAGTAGAGGATTAAGCTTTTGATTCTAAACTGAAAGTATCTATGTTATCCCCCAAAATTAAAAGAAAAACAGTAAAGGAAGAAAGGAAGGTAGGAAGAAGGTGTAAAGTAACATTACTTTCTTAAAACTGTATGTATGAAATACTTAAAATCTGTTCTCTTTATATCAAGAAATAAATTTATTAAAAAGAATAAGGTAATATGCACTCTTAAGACCATTAAAAATCCATGTGTAGTCTCACTCTTTTGTCACTTTTGATTCATATCTACTTCCCCACAAGATAACATTTATCAATACAATATTGTTAATATCTCCAAATTTCTATTTTTATCAATAAAAAGGAATAATAATGATATCTAAAGTTTATTATAATAATGTGGATTAAGACACAAATTTGTTTTTATAAACATATTGGCCCATTCATAGTCTTATGATAATTTTTTTTTTTTTACTATTAAGAATAGCCAGACTAGGGGCTGGTGCTGTGGTTCACTTGGCTAATCCTCTGCCTGCGGTGCTGGCATCCCATATGGGCGCCAGGTTCTAGTCCCAGCTGCTCCTCTTCCAGTCCAGCTTTCTGCTGGGGCCCTGGAGTGCAGTGGAGGATGGCCCAAGTGCTTGGGCATCTGCACCCGCAAGGGAGACCAGGAGGAAGCACCTGGCTCCTGGTTTCGAATCGGCGTAGCAGCCATTTGCGGGGTGAACCAATGGAAGGAAGACCTTTCGCTCTGTCTCTCTCTCTTTCACTGTCTAACTTTATCTGTCAAATAATATATATATATATATATATATATATATAAAGAATAGCCAGACTATACATGCTAGACTACAAGAAGAAAACTCTGGATTCGTGAGAGAACCAAGGAAAGAGAATCCATGGTCCCTGGATAAACTCATTGACTATGATGTTCTATTTTACATCAATTGCCAGAATCTGGATTTTGAAATCTAGAAAAACAAATTCCACATTTTAATATTCACTATATTTGTATATTTCTTGTTATATACTTTGAACTGTTTCCTAAATACTATAACTTTCCAACAAAAAATCATAAGGATAGATATTCTTAATTATGAGCAACAATGCTTCTTATTTCATCAGTGTATTAGTTTGTTTTCATGATGATAATGAAATACCTCAGACATAACACATTGTCGACAACAAACAGTTATTTTGACTGATAGTTGTAAGTGTAGATGATCTAGGAATCTCATCTGGTGATCACTTTCCTGCTGGCAAAATCCCAAGGTAATGGGATAAGCACATGGCAAGATATAAGCATCAAGCATGTTTTTGGTTCTTAATTTTAGTTGTTAATTTGACTGAAGAAGAGAAACATTGGAGGCTGGAAAAAAAAAAAACGCTATTCTGAGTGTGTCACCAAGAATATTTCTAAGATAGAGTAGCATGTAAGTGTGAATGGACTAGGTAAGGAAGATACACCCACAATGTGGAAAAGCATCATTAATCATTTGAGAAGAGAATAAACACGGAGGATAAATTGGTCTCTCTCTTAGAGAGCTGGATATGCTCATCTATCTCTACATTGGATGTCAGATGTCCAGGTTTGGACTTCAGGACTTAAACACCTGCCCCCTTTGTTCATTTCCATGCTTTCAGCCTCAAACTGAGACTTTTACCATAGACTTTATTGGTTCCTAGGCATTTATACTTGAATTAAGTCTCACTACTGGCATCGCAGTAGTCTACAGTCTGCAAATAATCTGTACTGGGACTTCTAACCTACCATAATCAAATAAGCCTATCCTCCAATCCATAAATCCTGTTCTACATATATTAATAGATTTATCCAAGTGATTCTCTCTGGAAGACTGACTGATACATTTGTGGATGTATAGCTTTTAGTCTCTCCTTCACAAAATGTCACAAGCAGTGCAGGTACAGTGGCATATCAGGGAAAGCTGCCATCTGCATGGCTGGCATCCCATATAGATGCTGATTCATATCCCTGCCACTCCAATTCTGATCTGGTTCCGTACTAATGGTCTGAATAAGCAGCGGAGATGGCCCAAGTGCTTGGACCCCTGCTACCCACGTGTGGGATGTGGAAGAAGCTCCTGTTTCCTGACTTCATCTTGGCTCAGCCGTGACTGTTGTAGCCATTCGACAAGTAAACAAGCAGATGGAAGACCTCTCTCTGTCTCCCTGTCTCTCCTTGCCTCTTTGTAACTCAGGTTTTCAGATAAATAAATAAATAAATAAATCTTAAAAAAAGTCACCAGGACCTAACCATGGGGACTCCATTCTAATGGCCTTATCTAACCCTTATCACTATCTATAGACCCCCACCTCTTAATACCATAGCAATATGGCTTCCTCTAGTAGTAACTCAAATGGGTATTTTTTTTTTTTGACAGGCAGAGTGGACAGTGAGAGAGAGGGACAGAGAGAAAGGTCTTCCTTTGCCATTGGTTCACCCTCCAATAGCTGCCATGGCTGGTGCGCTGCGGCTGGCGCGCTGCGCTGATCCAATGGCAGGAGCCAGGTACTTATCCTGGTCTCCCATGGGGTGCAGGACCCAAGCACTTGGGTCATCTTCCACTGCGTTCCCTGGCCACAGCAGAGAGCTGGCCTGGAAGAGGGGCAACCGGGACTGAATCTGGCGCCCCGACCAGGACTAGAACCCGGTGTGCCGGCACCGCAAGGCAGAGGATTAGTCTAGTGAGCCGCGCCAGCCTCAGATGGGTATTAAATTAAATTTTAACGCTGTATCTGAATCAGAGTAGAACACACCTGGCACCCAGGGTTTCATGACCTCTTCACAATGCAATATGCAGTCATCCATCTTCAGTAGTCTCAAAGTCTTAATTCATTTCAGCATTAATTCAAAAGTCCAAAGCTCCAAGTCTTTTCTGGGACTCAAGTTGAATTTCTTGCATTTGGGAGTTTCTGTAGAATCATATAAAAAGTTGCATAATTCCAAGATGCAATGGAAGGAGAGTTGCAGGGTAAACTTTCTTATTCCAAAAAAAGAAGAATAGAGAAGGAGAAATGAGTAATAGACCCAAATAGCTGTGCAGACATTAAATTCTAAAGTTCAGAGTCCAGAAGTCTTGGCAACCTTTGACAAAGAGTGTAGTCCCCAGGTATCATGAAGCCCCACTTTTATAGATTTTCTGGCCACAGGCAACATGATTACTCTCAGCTTGTATGCTGATAGCTGTGGTTTTTCTAGGGTTGGCATGGGATGCTACCTGCAGCTTCCCCAGTGAGTACCGCACATTGTAGTTTTTTCAGCCGTTCTTGGGTCCTTAAGATGGCTCTACTCTCTTCACTCTACTATGCATCATCCCACTGAGCATTCTGCACGGGATGTGATGTTGCAGAAAACTTCAGCTTGGCTCCCCAAACCTTCCTTTGAAATCTTGGCAGAAGTCAATATGCTTCCATAACCTGTGCATTCTACACACCTGCAAAAACACCCCAGTGTGGACACTGTCCAAAGACTGCTGCTGGCAGAAGCTACCGACATAGGTCTGCTTGACCCCTGGTTGCAGCATCTGTGGAGCACTTCACTATTAAATCAGAATACGGAGACCATGGTAGCCTTGGGCCTTGAAATAAATTTGCACTTGAAGGCTTCTGGGCTTGTGATGGAAGGGGTGGTCTCAAAAATTTCTGATACTTTAGGGCCTTTTCTAAATGCAAAACAATTTGATCCCTGTTACATATGCAAAGCTCTTTAGCAAGTGGTTTCTCTGCTTCAGCCTTGTGCAGTCTTCCCTTTCCCTGCAGGCTGCCTATTTTCACTTTTTACTCTGCTTCCTTTTGCTCTCAAGTCTAACTACATATCTGACTAAAGCTGGTCAAAAATGCATATTCCTTAGCCCGAATGCTTTTTGATTTTGAAATTTCCACCACCAAATAAGTTAGTCTTGTACCAGTGTCATAGCACAGTTGGTTAAACTGCCTCTCACAAATCCCACATCCTATATTGGAGTGCTGGTTCAAGTCCTTGGTATCCCACTTACTATCCAGCTTCCTGTGAATGTACCCTACGAAGCAGTAGAAACAGACCAAATGCTTGATTCCCCTCACCCATTTGGGAGACCAAAACAGAGTTCCCAGTTACCGGCATTTGCTTAGTCCAAACTTGACTATTGCAGTCATTTGGAGAGTGAACCAGCAGATCAAAGACTCTCTCTCTCTCTCTCTCTCCCTCTGACTTTCTGTAACTTTGCCTTTCAAATAAATCTTTTAAACAAAAAGAAATTCAACGTTTGAAATCTTGGCCCAACCATCCCAATAGTGTGCACAAAAGGCTAGATGTAGACCTTTGGTCTTTTATATCTGTCCTACTGTGTTTCAGTATTGCTTTGGCCAATGATCCTTTTCTATTTCACTACTTCTTCTTTGGGCATAGGTACATTTACGTTGTACCTGTGCTACCATTGTATATGGGAAGTATGCATCTTATTATTTGATTCTACTGAAGCTTCCAACATCTTGGAGTTGGGCTTCAGTTTCAGACACGACTTTGGCTTTGGACTTTTGAATTAATGCTGAAATGAGTTAAGACTTTGGGGTTTCTGGGAATGAGTGATTTTATTTTGCATTGTGAGAAGGGCACGAAACCTTGGGTGCCAGGGTTTGGATATGGTTTGACTATCCCTCAAGGTTTCATGTAGAGTTATTAAGAGAATGGAAAGAATGTGACTATGGTGTTCAGAGATGGAGTCTTTGGGAAGTGATTAGGATTAGATAAGGCCATCAGGGCAAAATTTTCATGGTTCAACCCTGGTGATTTTGTTCTTAAAATATTTATATATGTATTTATCTTATTTTAAAGGCAAAGTGATAGACATGGAGAGAGATATAGAGAAATCTTTCATCCTCTGATTTACTCCCTGTGGAGTGATCTGCAAATGGCCACAAGCCTGGCATCTGGGCCAGGCTGAGGCCAAAAATATGGATTTCCCACATGGGTACTGGGACCCAAATGCTTTGGCTATCATCTGCTGCATTCCCAGTGGCATTATCAGGAAGCTGGATTGGAGGTGGAGAAGCTGGGACTTTGATAGGCACTCTAATATTTGATTTGAGCATTCCAAATACTGACTTAGCCCACTGTGCCACAGGGTCAACTCCCATGTTCACTTCTACGAAGAGAGAGACTGACCAGGAAGATGCACAAGCACGTGTGTTCTTATGGTTGTATGATGGAAGCAAAGAGTTTTCACAGGAACCTTTGCCATACTCTGAACTTTCAATTCTCATACTTACAAGCTAAATAAGTATGTTTCTTTTATAAATTCTGCTTGCTTTAGACATTTCAAAATATATATTATATATTATACATGTTATATATCCTAGATAGATAGATAGATAGATATACTGGTACAATGGCTAATAGAAACATGGATGTAGAGAAATAGCATCAGCAGATTGTTATTGTCATGTGTGGTTCACAGGTGTTCCCCCAGATTCTGGAGATTTTGGTACGTATGTACACAGATTATTAAAAGATGCTTTAGGCCGGCGCTGCGGCTCACTAGGCTAATCCTCCACCTTGCAGTGCCCGCACACCGGGTTCTAGTCCTGGTCGGGGCGCCGGATTCTGTCCCGGTTGCCCCTCTTCCAGGCCAGCTCTCTGCTATGGCCCGGAGTGCAGTGGAGGATGGCCCAGTTCTTTGAGTCCTGCACCCGCATGGGAGACCAGGAGAAGCACCTGGCTCCTGGCTTCGGATCAGAGCGATATGCCGGCCATAGCGCGCCGGCCGCGGCGGCCATTGGAGGGTGAACCAATGGCAAAAGGAAGACCTTTCTCTCTGTCTCTCTCTCTCACTGTCCACTCTGCTGGTCAAAAAGATAAATAAATAAATAAATAAATATGCTTTAGTAGCAATGCTTTTAGAGAAAGAAACATTACTTTGGATCATTAGGAAAAGTTGAATTGCTGCAGTTGCAGGAAAAGCTTCACCTCTTACTTGATCACATAGCAAGCCCTGGAATTTTCTTAAATTGAGATGAGGTGTCTAATTTGCATTATTATGTCACCAGAAGAATGGATATAGACTTCCCCTACAGAGTAATTTACTAAAAAGAGCTCAACTATGTCATGCTGTGATTCAACTTTCTTGGCTGCTAGGGACATGAATAGTTCCATTCTGAATGATAGATCTGGATGGTAAAGAAAGTAGAGTGCCAACTGTGCCACTATGATTTAACATATTTATTACTATGTACAGTCCATCAGCTGCGCCGATCCGAAGCCAGGAGCCAGGTGCTTCCTCCTGGTCTCCCATGGGGGTGCAGGGTCCAAGGACCTGGGCCATCCTCCACTGCACTCCCGGGCCACAGCAGAGAGCTGGACTGGAAGAGGAGCAACCAGGACAGAATCCGGCACCCCAACTGGGACTAGAACCCCGGAGTGCTGGCACTGCAGGCAGAGGATTAGCCAAGTGAGCTGCGGCGCCGTCCAAATATTGGACCAATGTCTGCTGGATTGCCCCCCTTCAATTTTCCTGGAGAGACTAAAATGAGAGCAGTTAGTAGCAAACACCACCCCATCTTGTTTTCAAGTCATAATAAATATCCATCGTATTTCAGTCTTCTTACCCTTTGGAAACAGTGCTGAAGGTCTTGAAGCCTCATTTGGTTGAATGTCCCAGATCTTACTCTGAAAGTTCTGAACTTTTATTCAACATGATCTTTTCAGATAGTGTTTCCCATACCCCTCTTAATCATCGAAACTGAATGAAGTACCAAGAAGAACTCCACTGGACTCACAGGGGAAAATATATTATTTCATTTACCAATTTTGTAATAGCAATTATAATACCTCATATTTAATACTGATTGATTATTTGGGATTAATTATCCCTTCCAGGAAGATGACTCCATTTCTTGCATGCTAATCTTTTAGAACAGAGTCTTAGTGCACTGAGAGATTTCTAAAGCTTAATTTTAATGGAAGTCAGTATCATATCAGAAGTGTCCCTGTTTTATAAGCCAAGTATCTCGATCTGTCTAGTTGAAAATTGCAAGAATAGCTATCTCAAATTCCCCAAGTGAGTTACAAAGAGTAATGATTCAGGGTCACTCTACTTCCATTCTTTGATATCCTGATCCATACAGTTTATCTGTTAGATACAGACTTTCATATCAGGAAAAGGTGAATATGGGAATTAATTTCTACTTGAATCATCAATGAGTTGGTACTGATAAATGAAAAATGGGAAAGAACATGTTTGGGAATTAGGCAATGGTTATTGGCAACTTAGAAATGACTACAGGACTAGCATACTACTAGAAATGTACAATAAGAGAAAGAATATGTTAAAAGTTCAGGAGATATATTTACTTGCATATTTTGCACTCATATGTATGTATTTGTATGTATGTAAAATCCATCCATTCAAACACATGCACAAAGTAATTATTACTTTCATATTTATTTGAATTTTTCATGTATTTAGTTATTTTCTATATTACATTTCTTTTAATTGTGTTTTCCTCAATCTAATTTATTTTATATATTTTTCATCAATTGTATTTTTCTATTGTAAAACTTTTTTGGTTGACAGCTCTATTAGAGTTCTCAGAGAAATGGAAATATGATGGATAGGTGATTAGATAGATAGATAGATAGATAGATAGATAGATAGATAGATAATATGATAGGGCAGACGAAATTTTCAAGGAGGCTGAAAACTCCCATGATAAACAGCATGCATGCTGGTTAATCAAGGAAGCCTGTGATATAATTCTGAATAAGAAGGCCTAAGAACTGAGGTCCAAAGGAAGGAAAAGAATATGTCCCATCTCAGAAAGAAAGAGAGAATTCACCCTTCTGCCTCATTTTTGTTCAATCCAGGCCTACAACTAATGCACACCTGCACTAGTGGAGATGAATGTCCTTCAGTTTGTCTACTAATTCAAATATTTATCTCTTCCAGAAACACCCTCTTATGCTTAATCCAATAAGATTTAGCGAACTGTTTCAGCATCCTTCAGCCCGGCCAAGATGACACTTAAAATTATCTACCACAAATGTTTTGTGATAGTTAACATCTATCATTTAAAATTTTATATTTGCGTTTATTTACATTGCAGTAGTCATATTGAAAGAGATAAAATATTAATCCCTGAAAGGTCTTTCTCTGCTATTATTTTTTGCTACTTTACCTTAATGCTCTATGAACTTCTCTTTCAATGTATGCTGCACTTTTCTCTCATCTATTGTTCCATGACTTTCCAATCACCTATTTTGTACTTTATGCTATGGTGGCTTATTTTTCTTTCTCTAAATTAAACCACCGGAATCTCTTTCACCTCTTTTTAAAATATATGTATGAGGGGCTTGTGTTGTGGTATAGCATGTAAAGCTGCCACCTGTAACACCAGCATCCCATATGGACACTGTTCCAAGCTGGACTGTACATAGTAACAGATATTGGTAAATCATAGTGGCACAGGTGGCACTCTACTTTCTTTACCATCCAGATCTATCATTCAGAATGGAACTATTCATGTCCCTAGCAGCCAAGAAAGTTGAATCACAGCATGACATAGTTGAGCTCTTTTTAGTAAATTACTCTGTAGGGGAAGTCTATATCCATTCTTCTGGTGACATAATAATGCAAATTAGACACCTCATCTCAATTTAAGAAAATTCCAGGGCTTGCTATGTGATCAAGTAAGAGGTGAAGCTTTTCCTGCAACTGCAGCAATTCAACTTTTCCTAATGATCCAAAGTAATGTTTCTTTCTCTAAAAGAATTACTCCTAAAGCATCGCTTTATAATCCAGCTCCCTACTATTGTGCCTGGGAAAGCAGAAGATGCCCCAAGCGTTTGGGCCCCTGCACCCACTTGGATGACCTGGAAGAAGCTCCGGACTCCTGGCTATGGCCTGGCTCAGCCATGGTTGGTTGTGGCCATTTGAGGAGTAAACTGTCATCTGGAAGATCTCTCTCTCTCTCTCTCTCTCTCTCTCTCTCTTTCTCTGTATGTATGTATATTTTATTGACAGTTATTTATCCATATTACTTTTAACTTTTCCCCACATCCTTTTAAAAGATTATGAATAAATCTGAGCACAAGGAATGGACTAAATCTAGTCAGTTCATTGATACAATGCAGTGCACTGTGGACATGTAGAAAAGTCACTTATTTTAATCTTTTCAATATTAATAATAAAATTTAAAGTTTTAATTTCTTATTATTTCATAAAATACAAGCATTTTAGTTAGATATCTATACATTGCTGAATATTTTTAACAAGTGGGCTTTCCTAACAATATAAATGAATATGTACATATCTGTGTTCTTTTGGGCATGTTTGTTTCATATGTACATCCATCTGTGCATTTCAATATGTTCATAACTAAAGGGAAAAAAGGAATTTTTCAGAATTTTTCAGAATTTTATTGATTTTAATATAATATACTAGAATTAACTTTTCTGAAATATCCATCATTGTGTATTAAAAATGGATTACATGGCACGTGCCGCGACTCAATAGGCTAATCCTCTGCCTCCGGGACCAGCAACCCGGTTCTAGTCCCGGTCGGGGCGCCGGAAAACCTGAAAAACCTGAAAGTCTGCCGCCAGAACCCCACATCCTTAGCTCCTTTGGCTGCCCCTGATGGGACCAGGAGCCTGTCAGTCTGCATGCAGACTTCATGTCCTTAGCTCCCCTTATTGCCCCTGACTGGACCAGGAACCTGTCAGTGTGCAGCCAAACCCCACATCCTTAGCTCCACTGCCTACCCCTGTTGTCCTAGTTGCTCCTATTCCAGGCCAGCTCTCTGCTGTGGCCAGGGAGTGCAGTGGAGGATGGCCCAGGTTCTTGGGCCCTGCACCGCATGTGAGACCAGGAGAAGCACACCTGGCTCCTGGCTTTGTTTTTTTTTTAACTTTTATTTAATGAATATAAATTTCCAAAGTACAGCTTATGGATTACAATGGCTTCCCACCCCATAACGTCCCTCCCACCCACAACCCTCCACTTTCCCACTCCCTCTCTCCTTCCATGCACATCAAGATTCATTTTCGATTCTCTTTATATACAGAAGATCAGTTTAGCATACATTAAGTAAAGATTTCAACAGTTTGCTCCCACACAGAAACATAAAGTGGAAAATACTGTTTGAGTACTAGTTATAGCATTAAATCTCAATGTACAGCACACTAAGGACAAAGATCCTACATGAGGAGTAAGTGCACAGTGACTCCTGTTGTTGACTTAGCAAATTGACACTCTTGTTTATGGCATCAGTAATCACCCTAGGCTCTTGTCATGAGTTGCCAAGGCTATGGAAGCCCCCTGAGTTCACTGACTCTGATCAGGCCCTGGTCAAAGTGGAAGTTCTCTCCTCCCTTCAGAGAAAGGTACCTCCTTCTTTGATGACCCATTCTTTCCACTGGGATCTCACTCACAGAGATCTTTCATTTAGGTTTTTTTTTTTTTTTTTTTTTTTTTCCAGAGTGTCTTGGCTTTCCATGCCTGAAATACTCTCATGGTCTTTTCAGCCAGATCCGCATGCCTTAAGGGCTGATTCTGATGCCAGAGTGCTGTTTAGGACATCTGCCATTCTATGGGTCTGCTGTGTATCTCACTTCCCATGTTGGATCGTTCTCTCCCTCTTTTATTCTATCAGCTAGTATTTGCAGACACTATTCTTGTTTATGTTATCCCTTTGACTCTTAGACCTATCAGTGTGATCAGTTGTGAACAGAAATTGATCACTGGGACTAGTGAGATGGCATTGGTACATGCCACCTTGATGGGATTGAATTGGAATCCCCTGGTATGTTTCTAACTCTACTGTTTGAGGTAAGTCAGCTTGAGCATGTCCCGAATTGCACATCTCTTCCCTCTCTTATTCCCACTCTTATATTTAACAGCGATCACTTTTCAGTTAAGTTTCAGCACTTAAGAATAATTGTGTATTGATTACAGTATTCAACTAAAAGTATTAAATAGAACATTAAATAGAACAAACAAAAAAAAATACTAAGAGGGATAACATATTAAGTTGTTCATCAACAGTCAGGGTGAGGGCTGATCAAGTCACCATTTCTCATAGTGTTCATTTCACTTTAACAGGTTTCCTTTTTGGTGCTCAGTTAGTTGTCACCTATCAGGGAGAACAAGTGGTATTTGTTCCTTTGGGATTGGCTTATTTCACTCAGCCAAATGTTTTCCAAATTCCTAACAGGGATCACTTTTCAGTTAAATTTAAACACCTAAGAATAATTGTGTGTTAATTACAGAGTTCAACCAATGGTACTAGAACAAAAAAAAAAAATACTAAAATGGATAAAGTACTACATTGTACATCAACCGTCAGGACAAGAGCTGATCAAGTCACTGTTTCTCATAGTGTCCATTTCACTTAAAAAAGTTTCCCCTTTGGTGTTCAGTTAGTTGTTGCCGATCAGGGAGAACATATGATATTTGAGTGAATTAAGACTCCTGGGTTTGAATCAGCGCAGTGCGCTGGCCATAGCACGCTGGCCGCAGCGGCCATTGGAGGGTGAACCAACGGCAAAGGAAGGCCTTTCTCTCTGTCTCTCTCTCTCTCTCTCATTGTCCTCTCTGCCTGTCAAACACAAAATAAAACAAAAAAAGGACTACAGAGGGGGGCCAGCGCCGTGGTTCACTTGGTTAATCCTCCACCTGCAGTGCTGGCATCCCATATGGGCACCGGGTTCTAGTCCCAACTGCTCCTCTTCCAGTCCAGCTCTCTGTTATGGCCCAGAAGGGTAGTGGAGGATGGCCCAAGTGCTTGGGCCCCTGCACCTGCATGTGAGACCAGGAAGAAGCACCTGGCTCCTGGCTTCGGATCTGTGAGTATTTTTACAGAAAAGTGTCATTATTATGCATTCTTAAATTAGAGATGTACTTAAGTCTTATAGAACATCCATGCCAAGACAGTGAAATCTCATCTTTTAATATAGACAAGCAGATGCAACCAAATACACACATTTTCTTTAGATAAACAGTGACTAGTTCTCAGGTAGGACTTGGTAACATGTTTTCTCACACATCTTAAATTTACACTAAAGTGGGAAAATCATTTGTGTTAGTTAATTGGTTTCATTTAAAGGAAAACAAATTTACCTTTATGAAAAGAAATATTTTTCCTTATGGTGGGAATTGCCTGCCAAAGGTGGCTCTTACCCTACAAAACCAGGAGATATAGGAGACAGGTGATCTCTCCTTTGATGGTTCCCTTATGGAGATTTTTCCCAAGTTCTTGAGAAAGACATTCCTGGGTTCTAATGCTGATGGATATTTATTTAATTTTATAGCAGATTTATGTAACTTTTAAAGACTCCAAGAAGGCATTTACAACTTTACAGGAGAAATGCTCTAAGCAAAGGGAATGCGGAGAAATCTCCTAGCTTATTTTTATCAAGGAAAATTAAACCTCTCAATTTTAATTCCTCTTACACTTACTCTATGCTGCTTAATCAATTGCAGACTCCAGGATGCTTCTATGAAACAAAAACAAGTGCTTGACCCTGAAAAATACATTCCATTTACTCATGTAATTTACATATACCATTTGTTCATATACATATAAAATGTGACTATAAATACTAATTTTGAGGGGAAAAGTAAACATATACTATTTAAATATTAAATATTATTATAAACGGTCATTGTGAAAAAATAGAACATTCACAGATATCAAAAACTTATGGTTTTGGAAATAATAGGATATAGCTGTCTTGGAAGATAAAGAATGAGGACACTAGGAAACCTTCCTTGGGTTTCCTTTAAGGATGGGCAAACAAGCATCACACAGTAAGCCAGGAAGCAGAGAGAACAGAATGGCTCAGGACTACTCAGGCGTTTATAACATTCTCCTGAGAAATACCTTCCCGGGGCATGCCCCAGTGACCTGAAGACCTCTCCTTAGGTCCCACCTCTAATCATGATGTTTGGATTACATGTCCATCTTCTTCTTACCATTAACTTATGACTTTGGGTTTATAGTCTTACATGAGTTCATGAACCAAATAATGATCAAATTATAACAAACAGGTCATACTGTATATATATTCTACGCATATATGCTACCCTTAAGTTACTATTGTTTTTGTCACTCACTCAGTGAGTTTGTATCAATTGGCCTGAATTCTTACTATCAGAACTCAGTGAACACCTTGTTGAAGGCACAAAGACATGAAGTTTTGCTCGGGCGTTTTCCATTTGATAAAGCACTGATGTTCAGAATACTAGTCACTGTCACTATGATATTACTGTCTTCTCCAAGGATATATGGGGATGGAGAAAAAATAATGGCTAAAAATGATAGAAAACTTACTGCCCTCAATGTGTATCAAACACTATGTTCAGCAATTTGCCAGAATCTCCAAACAGCAGCTCTGGGATACAGTTTCTCTCATTAATTTATCATCAGTGTAAAGATGAAGAAATAGAGGCTCATCCAAGATCATACTGAGAACAAATGGTGGATCCAGAAGATGGATCCAACTGGTGTAGGGCCAGAGCCTGTGCTATGTTCACAGGTGTTGTGTTAACCAGGTCTCTCCATCACTGTATGTATGTATGTCTGGAAAATAGATGAAGTCACTGCTGTCTCAGCTGACAGTTCCTTCATCTGTGGTACCCTCTGGGCAAAGCAACCATCCCAATCCATGTAATTCACACTTTTTTATCTTAATATACAGAAGATCAGCTTAGTATACATTAAGTAATTCACACTTTTTAAAAACTCCCTTCCTTCTCTTTTCCTTTTTCTTGAAAATTCTTAAAACCTCCCTGAGGAGAGATTGCAGGACAATTCTCCATAGTTTCATCAGAATCCTAAAGTGCATTTGGGGTATTCCCAAGAAGGTTATACTAAAAACAGAGAACTCACCTAAAATATTTTATGTTACAACATTCAACAGGGTATTTATGTAGATTTATAAGTTGCTTCTTGTTATGAAGAAAATTTTCAGTTTTGTTCACAATTTTAATGATGGTCTAAGGAGGATTAAAAGTATTAATTCATAATTATTGTTTTTAAGCAGTTACACATTCTTTTTTCAGAGACAAAAATACAGTATATGGCTAGGTGTTTGGTTTAGAAGTTAAGAAACTGTTCGGGATGCCTGTATGCTATCAGAGCGCTAGGGTTAAAGTCCCAGTTCTGCTTCTGATTCCAACTTCCTATTGATGCACACTCTGGAAGGCAGATGTGTGATCAGAAGCAAAGGAATAGGAACTCAAAAACAGGCACTCTGATAGGGGATGTGGGTATCCCAAGCAGCACTTTAACTGCTGTGCCGAATGCTCTCCCCCAAAATGCAAATAATTTATAAAAAGTTAATTTTCATGTCTGATAAAATTGTCATAGTTTTCTGTGCCTTCATATAATGTCCTTTAGAAAACACTTTCATATGTCTGCATGCTAGCTTCCATTGTTTTCTCTCTGTAAATTAGTTTGTGCTTCTTTAGACATGAGTACTGCTATCCATAGAACTATTTGCAGATGTGGAGCTTAGATGCATGGCTGTGGAAATTATTTCTATCTAAGATTTGTGGAAAGACTATACAAAGGTTATCTGTGTATATATGAGAATATTTCAAAAGTTCATGGAAAATAGAATTGAAAAATAAGTTTATTTGGTGCAAAATATTTTGAAACTCTTTCAGCTTTTTTTCATAATATACATTTTCCAAGAATAACTATGTGTGTGTGTGTGTGTGTTTGTAATAAAGGATATCACCTTGAACTCTCACCTGAGTTATTTTAAAAACCATATTGCCCAGACTTTGAGAAATGTTCCTTATGATTTCCTTTTGGGGGAGGATTTATAAGAACAGAATCATACGTCTTTATAAAAAAAAAAGTAGAGTATTTCTCCAATAAATTAATTTTTCAAAGAATAGTCATTTTTGGAACATGTTAATCTAGAATCTAAAGTTCTACTTTAGGGGAAAGTAACAGACTGGACAGGGTTATAAACATCTACCTCCTCTGTCTGAGGTGCCTAGTTTGGTCTTTATACTTAAAAATAGACAGGAAGACCTGAGATACTGCAGTGATAGTGGAATTAGGGGTGACTGAGTTTTCTATGACCAAATGGAGAGGTACTAAAATGCAGACACAAAGTAGCCTGGAAAGAGAACTGTGATGGGTTTTAAACTATGCGGTACTTGTAAGTAACTTTTTCTTATAATTTCATTCTGCTTCTGGAAACATTTTAGCATCAGCTCATTAAAAAAAAAAAAACAAGTCTTACTCTAATTATTGTGAAAGAGATTGGTGTATTTTTGCAAATAGATTTGAGATGAAGTATATGTGCATAGAATAACATATTATTCTCTTCTACTCTGAGCATAGCAACCTGTCAATTTCCAAAGGACCAGAAAGAGGTTTACTATGAGAAAGAATAGGAGCTCTGAATAAAAGAATGCACAGAATTTGGCTTGGGCATGCATGATTCGGAATACTGGTAAATTCTCATAATAGCAAAAACTAAAGGGGCCTAATTTCTTCCGATGAAATAGGATGGGTGCAGTAGAATCATGACTTCACAATTTGGAGCATGTATAGCTCAATTTCAAGAGGCCTGCAATGAAAATTATATGTCATCATTTTCTATAGTGATTTTCCTTTATCTTCTGCGTTCTGAAAGGGAGCTAATATGATGAAATGGCTGAACAGAGGCAGCGGGAAGAGATGCTAAAGAATGGGATTATAACAATATATCATCCAATCATTTGTAATACAGTTTTACCTATATGTAAAGCAAATTGAGTAGCAAAGTTACTTGGGGAGAAATAATATCATTCTAGCTACTAAGAATGAAGAAATACCTGGAGTAAAGTTTAATTTCTGGCAAGCAGAATTGTTGAGATTACATAAGATTAACTTTAAGAGGAATGGTTCACTATCAATTATTGACATTTTCTGTCATCTGTAAGCAGCCCAAAATGTGAAAAAAGGAAAATAACAAGATTATTAAAGAGTGAGAAATAAAGAAAAAAATCATTATCTATTCAATTATTATTTACATGACTGAGCAGAGAGCTCAGATTTTGAAGAATAATATAAACTTTGAAAGTACATCTAGTGGATACATCATCATCCCATTATTTTGCCTTTCATTATTACTTTCAAATAAACTCCCCCTCTAGAAAGTCCCATCACACCCTTCCCCCAACCTAAATATAGATATAAGAAGAAATAAGGCATCTCTGTCTTGCTTGCCAAAGTGAGCCAATAGGATGTTTTCATGTAAAGATGAGAATTCTGATGGATGTAATTTAAGATGACTATTTGTATGTGATCCAAGTGTTCCAAAAATACTTTGAAAACTCTAATATAATATGAGCTATAAGTTAGATAATTGTAATATACATGGAAACATACAGATTCATTCCAATAATTTTAATCTTTTTATTTGGACCTATGAAAAACCACTATGCCTCTAATAACTGCTTTCTGTTATTTTTGTTACAATTGATCAGAGATTAATCATGTTTTTCAAAGCCAAATAATCTTATCTGACATATTACTTGGCGTAAATGCAGAAGGGAAATCTTAAGGATGTTAAATACTTTGGGTGATTCTCATGCATATCTTATTGTGGGTCATATATTAATACGTACATTGTCAGCAAAATTACCCAAACATTTGCTAATTTGTGACATACTTTTTGGTATAATACACATGAAAATAAATATTAATTAGTTACCAAAATAATTTGAATATTATTTTACATTTCTACACAGACGTACCAGTTGAATCAATGTACATCTCCTACATAAAAACTTTGTATGTAAAATTAAATCTGAAGCTATTTTTATTATATTACATAGAAAAACATGAAACATTGATAACATCTGTATTATTTTCCTATTGTTAAAGTAAAACATAATGCAAAACTAATGGCTTAAAACACACAACAATTCTAGAAATCAAAATGTGAAATGTGTATTTCTAAAATAAAATCATGGTGTATGTAGAGTTGTCATTTTTTTCCTGCAGCTATGGGAAGATTTTATTTCCTTACATTTTTCAGTTTCTAGGGGTTCCCTGCTTTCCTTGTTTTGTGGCCCCTTTCTTCATCTCCAGTTATGATATTAGTCATGTCCCCTCTTTCTTACTCTGATAATTTTGTCAACAAGACTTTTATGATTATTTTGGGATTACTGGGATAATCAAAGATAATTTACCAATCTCAAGGATCTTTAGCATTATATTAACCACAGAATCCCTTTCATCACATATGGTAATACATGGAAAGCTCATGGTTAGGCAAATTTAGGGAGAGAGTCAGCACTCCACATTATTTGTAATCTTAGGAAAAGGCATAATATGAAACCAAGTTTTGCAAATCCTCAAAGCAAAAATAATGTAAAATATCACACTGTTATAATGCTATCACTCCAACTTCATGTACATATTCCATTCTTAGTTTTATAGAACTGAACAGATTGTTTAAAATGAATATCATAGATGCAAAGCAGGTAATCAACAGCATGGCTGTTGTAGGAATCTGAGTAACAGTAAGGACAAAGAGGGGGAAATTAATCATGTATTGTTCACAGAATTTCAGAAATTTGGAAGAGGACTTAGAAAATTTTACATAATGCAAGTCTAGACAACTTTCCAGACTTCTGAAAGGCTAAATATAGGAACAAATAATTGGGTTGATAACAGAAAGGATAAAGAAAAATTTAATTAAAAGAGAAAGAAAATATTTTAAAATTTCAAATGAAAATATATAAGAATCCAAAATAATTTTTGATTCCAATTTTAAGTACATGTATAATAATGTGTAATTTACAGAAGACACATTAGTGATACTGTTAAAATGGAAAATTTCTTCTGCAAAAAATATTTAAGAGAATGGAAAGATAGAGAATAGACTTGGAGAAAGTATTTGTAGTTAGCTTTTTTAAAATGTCTTGTTTATTTATTTGTAGGGTTGACAGACACACATATCCACACACATAGAGAAAGAGAGATTAAAAAAAAAAAAAAAAAAAAAACAGAAAAACAAAAAACTCCTTCCCCCACTCCAGTTCATTCTCCAAATGCCCACAACAGCCCGAGTTGGGTCAGAACAAAGCCAGGAATTTGAAAACTCACTCCAGTTATCTCATGTGGATGACAGAGATTCAATTGCTTGAGCCATCACCTGCAGACTCCCAGAAGTGCAGTGGAAGGTGGGTAGATGCAGAATCAAGACTGAAACCCTGGCACTGCAATATGGAAATGTGCATCTCGTATGGCATTTTGACTGGTGCAAAAAGCCCATTCCTGTGAGTATGTACTAAATAAAAAAATGTTTAATCCAACAAGTAACTCTTTCTAAATCATTTATTTATTTAAGTGGTAGACAAAGAGATGGGGCAGAAAGAAAGAGAGAGAGAGAGAGAGAGAGAGAGAGAAAGAAGGGAGCTCCCATTTTTTGCTTTACTCCCCAGGTGCCTGAAATGGCTAAGGCTGGTCTGTGGCTGAATCTGGAAGCTGTGAACTCAATCCAGGTTTCCCACATTGGTGGCAGGAACCCAATTACATGAGCTATCATGACTGCCTCCCAAGTTTTCCATTAGCAGGAAGCTGGAGTCAGTAACCAGAGCTAAGTATCAAACTAGGTACTGCCATGTGGGAAGCAGATGTGTTAACGGCAGGCTAAATATTTGCTCCCACAAGGATTTCCTAAAACACAGCAATAAAAACAAACAGTTCAATTAAAAATAACCAAAAATCAGAAAAGATATCGGGCCGGCGCCGCGGCTCACTAGGCTAATCCTCCACCTTGCAGTGCCGGCTGGCACACCGGGTTCTAGTCCCGGTCAGGGCACCGGATTCTGTCCCGGTTGCCCCTCTTCCAGGCCAGCTCTCTGCTGTGGCCAGGGAGTGCAGTGGAGGATGGCCCAAGTACTTGGGCCTGCACCCCATGGGAGACCAGGAGAAGCACCTGGCTCCTGGCTTCGGATCAGAGTGGTACGCCGGCCACAGCGCCCCAGCCGCGGCGGCCATTGGAGGGTGAACCAATGGCAAAGGAAGACCTTTCTCTCTGTCTCTCTCTCTCTCACTGTCCACTCTGCCAGTCAAAAAATAAATAAATAAATAAATAAAAAAGAAAAGAAAATATATCTAACCAAAATTAATACATGTCAAATGTACATATTTTAAGTATTTGAAATTACATACCATATACTTAACAGAATGGTTAATTTAAGAAAAAACAATGTACACAATGCATTACACACTGCTTTTGAGAATTCAAAATTGTGGACTTGGTTTTGCATGCAATTTGACAGTCTGGCAAAAATAAATATAGTTTTTCAATATGATTCAGTAGTTTCACTTCTAAGTTTATATAGAATTGACATGAAAGGTTATGTTTACATTAAAATGTACAGCTGCCAAAACTGGAAGCAATCAAGATGTTCTTTAACAGATGAACACACACCAAAAAAAAAAAATATAAATCAAAACTACATTAATACAATAGAATCATATCCAGCAATAAAAAATATGGTATAAGCTGAGTAAAATCATATATAAACCTTAAGACATATTGGTAGGTGGGAAAAGGCCAGAATTAATGGGATATCTACTGTACATTTACATGGCATTCTGGAGAATTCAAAATAATAGAGTTGGTACAGATGAGTTGTTGGCATAAGTTTAAGGCAGGGGACAAAGGACTTGGTAGTAAAGTAGGGGGAATTGCTTCTGGCAGTAAAACTATCTGTGTTATAGTGAAATGATGGGCACATTACATCATGTATTTTTCAGAACTCATAGAACTTTATAGCTAAAAAGCGACTCTTAAAAGAATACAATAAATACCAATAACTTAGGATTTTGAAGACATCAAAGACAGAGTATGGAGGGTAACAATGTTTGTGTCAGAAAGTGTTACATTGGATTGTGAAAGATGGAGAAATGGAAGATGTTGATCAAAGGTACAAAATGTGTTATACAAGAAGAATAAGATCCAAAGATGCAATGTATAATGATGTGACTATAGTTAATATTGTATTGCATACTTGAAATTTGCTAAAATTAGGTTTTAAGTGTTCTCACTTATAAAAAGAGAAAAAGAATAGAAAATGTAATTATGTAAAGCAATGATGTATAATTTTGTTGATTATTTCTTAGTGTTTCTACATATCCAATAATGGAATAAGAGCATTAAGAGCTCTTATTAAGAGCAAAAGCTAATTATTGTACTTTGCTGATGTCAATCGATTGTCAGCAGCAGCTCATTAAACTGAGAAATACATGAAATGAGTGGAAAATGGGTGGATATAAACACAATATACTGACCTCAGAAATTTGGAAAGGAATGGAAAATGTAAAGAAGTCCATACAAGTGGCTGGTGCTGCGGCTCACTTGGCTAATCCTCTGCCTGCAGCGCCAGCACTCCGGGTTCTAGTCCCAGTTGGGGCGGCGGATTCTGTCCCGGTTGATCCTCTTCCAGTCCAGCTCTCTGCTCTGGCCCAGGAAGGCATTGAAGGATGGCCCAAGTGCTTGGGCCCTGCATCCGCATGGGAGACCAGGAGGAAGCGCCTGGATCCTGGCTTCATATTGGTGCAGCATGCAGGCCGTGGTGGTCATTTGGGGGGCGGGGTGGGGTGAACCAACGAAAGGAAGACCTTTCTCTTTGTCTCTCTCTCTCTCACTGTCTAACTCTGCCTGTTAAAAAAAATGTACATCCAAGAACTATGTTCTAACTGATAAGATTATATTCCACAAGGGAAGAGATTAATAATTCTGAAATCATTGTATGAATTCACTATAATTGAACAAATAAGAAAATACATTGCCAATGAGCAATTAGGGAGGAGAAAGAAATGAAGAGCATCAAATTTGGAAAATATTATCCGTATTTTCAGATGATATGATGCTGTAAATAGAGAAACATAAACACCCCACCAAAAACCCATGAGAATCCATAAACCTATTCATGAAGTTGCAGGTTACAAAATAAGCATACAAAAAAAGAGTAGCTTTTTTGACGAACTTTCAGAAATAGAAACCAAGAAAGAAATTCTATTCACAATAGCCACAAAAATCAAATATTTAGGCATAAATTTAAGAAAAGATGTGAAGATCTCTACATGGAAATTAGCAAACATTGATGAAAGAAATCATCAAGAACACAAGAAAATGAAAGATATCCCTTGCTCTTGGTTCCAAAAAATCATCATTATTAAAATGTCTATACTACCTAAAGCAGTTTAGAGATTCTCTACAAAATCTATCCAAATATCAATGAAATTCTTGACAGAGTTAGAAAAACAATCCTAAACTCACATGGAATCACAAAAGATGTTGAATAGCCAAATCAATCCTGAGCAAGAAAACCAAGATGGTGACATCATGATATTCAAGCATACTACTAAGCTAAAGTGATTAAAACAGCTTAATACTAGCGTAAAAATGAATACGTACATCAACAGAACAGAATAGAGAGCCCAGAAATCAATCCACACACATATTGCCAACTGACTTTTGACAAGAATGCTCAGACCGTACAGTGTAGTAAGGATAATCTCTTCCACAAATGATGCTGGCAAAACTGGAGATTAGATCCATACCTCTCACCATATAAAAAAATCAGTATACGTATTTGTACGTGTATTCAAGTCTCCTAACTCTAATAATAAATAATAGATGATTTTTTACTTTCATTTATACTCTATAATATAGTCTCATATGTTACCTAAAATTTGCTATTTTTCAATGTTTTGTCCCAAATTTGAGATAGTAAAAATGATGGACATTTTAGTTAGAAGGATGTAATTTAGTTGACACTTAAAAAGATGTATTTATTGGAAAAGCAGAATGACAGAGAGAGAGAGAGAGATCTTCCATCCCTGGTTTACTCCTCAAATGGCCACAACAGCCAAGCAGGGCTGCAGCAGACTAAAGCCAGCCAGGAGTCCTGAACTTCTTCCGGGTCTCCCACCTGGGAAGCAGTGGTACAAGCACCTGTACCAACTTAAGTTGCCTTCCCAGGCACATTCACAGGAAGCTGAACTCGAAACAAAGTAGCCACGACTTGAACCTATACTCTGATTTAGGGTGTCAGAAGCAGTGGCTTAATTAGCTACACCAGAATGTCAGTAGTAAGATGTATGAAATTCACTTGACTTTGAAATCAGGCTTAGAAATGACCTCACTGGTCATGGTACGGTGAATACATATTATGATTATAGTTAAATTAGCCATGGAAAATAGTAAGCACTACTTTAGCACTAATATTCTTTAACTGTGTTCAGTGAATTTTTCTTCAGTTTCCTCTATGGCTGGAAGAATTTTGAGCACTATATACCACTGAATAAAACAAAGACTCTCTTCACTGCAGAGTTTTAAATTAAGAATATATTAAGGAAAGGTAACATAAACAATATTAATCAATTATATTATTTCTTATGTGCTAAGTCTTAGGGAAAATATTTTTAAATTAACTTGTTTATTTATAGATCTCAAAATATCATTTTTGGCCAATTTCTCCTGAGACAATAATTATTTAAACTTTGAAAGCTAAAGGGTGGGTATCTTGCTCTCTCTCTCTTTCCTCCCTTTCTATTTCTCCCTCTCCCTTCCATTCCCTGTCACTTGTCATTCTACCTTTCAAGTATTTGTTTTAAAAAAGTTAAAATATAGTTTAAAAATACAGCAAGGCTTTTGGAATAGAAAAGGCTGGGTTGGGGATGGTTCCACTTTTAAATGGAAGAATCAGAGTTAATGTTGCTGAATAAATATCATAAGTCAGATATAAATAGAGCAATATTAAGTTGATGGGTTAATGAACTAGAAAGACTATTTTTATTTTAAAATATCCCATTGTTTTTGGCAGTATATAAGCTAAACCAAACATCTGCAGGCTGTGTTCTGTTTATCTGCTGTTGCATTTGACCTCTACTTTAAAATGGGGAGCACTTCAAGGCAACTGCATTCTAAATTTAGCCTACTAGCTTTCAAAACATGGTTTTGTCAGTGCTATGCACAAGAGTTTTTTTGACTGAATATAAATGTGGTTGAGATCTACGTAAGCTTGTCCTTGAGCTGCTGAATAGGCTCTTCATTGCTTTCCATGCCTCCCTATGCCTCTTCTTTTCAGCCTTCTTTTTCCAGATGAATTCAGACTAAATATCTGATCACTACGCTCACTTGAACACAAGCCTAGAGTGTTATCTATTTTGTCTACTGAATTAAACACCTTTATCTCTATTATCCTCCTTTCTCTTATAAATATCTTGCTCCATTGCCACTTTAATGACATCTTTGTTTTATTGTGTATTTTAAATTTATAAAATAAAAATTGTGAGGTAGTAGTAAAATTTCCTATGTAGTCCTCACTCTGTTTCCCCACCTAACATCACATGTTAGCATATTTGTCACAAATAAAGAACCACACCTGGCTTACTCTACTTTTTTTCATCCAAACTTCTGTTATCTACTGCCATTTTTAAATGACATCAATTATTGCACATCATATAAGCTGTTGCATTCTTCTCTTTTCTCATTTTTGTTATTTTGCTTAGAACACTAATCCCTACAATAAATTTATGCTTTAACAATATCGTATCTGGCAGCACTGTGCATGCAATTTTGTTTTATTTACCTCCCACTTATGACAATATGTTTTAGTTACATTGTAATTCTCCATATCAATTTATATTTCTTATTCTCAAATGCAAAATACTTAAGTTTTGGTTTCTTATTCATACTATGCATTCAAGTAAGTGAGCAATTCTGGTGTATTATTTGTATGAAGTATAAAATAAAAATACAGTTTGCTTATTCTGACTATTGGCCATTCACAGAATAATGGAATTAACATTCAAGCAGAAAAGAGAAAAGAATAAAAATATTTAATGAATAAGTGTATAATATTGTCCTAGCTAGTGATAAGTGATAAATAGAAAATCCAATAACACAATCAGAGGAATCAAGCTTTTGATTTCCAGGAATAGTAGGATAATGTTTCTGAATTAAGTCTTCTGTTGAAACAATTAAGACAGTAAAGGGGCTGTCACTGTCTCATAGTGGGTAAAGCAGCTGCTTGCAGTGTCAGCATCCCATGTGGGCACCGGTTCAAGTCCCAGCTACTCCACCTCCACCTCTGATTCAGCTTTTGCTATGGCCTGGGAAAGCAGTGGATGATGGCCCAAGTGCTTGGGCCCCTAGAACCTCCGTGGGGGACCCAGAAGGAACTCCTGGCTACTGGCTTCATATCCACCCAGCTATGGCCATTACAGCCATTTGGGGAGTAAACTAGTGGATGGAAGATCTTTCTCTCTCTCTCTTTCTCTCTCTCTCTCTCTCTCTCTCTCTCTCTCACTACCCTGGCCTCTCTGTAACTGTGCCTTTCAAATAAATAAATAAAGCTTTAATAAAAATGAAATAAGTGTAAACAGCTCAAGGACAAAATGAAGAATTTGAATTACCATGAACCATAAAAGACTTGTAATTAGTTACCAAAAATTTCACAAAGGAAAGTTCAGTTTTTGAGAATTTCATCAAGTACTAAATGTCTGTCTCCTCTTGCTCCAGTTATACAGCATCAACTCAGAATGAATAAGATTGCAGCGGATTGGGACAGGCATTGACACACAGCAGGTGTCACAGCTTGGTATGGCAGCAACTATATCCTAGTCTTGTTCCAATCCTTCCTGGAAGGCAGTGGACGATGGTTCAAGTGCCTGCAGAATTTCAGGATCCTAAGTTTTATCTATTTCAGTCCTTCTTGTTGCAGGTACTTGGGGAGTGAACTAGGGAGTAGAGGATCCATTTCTCTCTTTCTCTCTGTCTCTCTCACAGCCTGTCTTTGCAGTAATGCATAAAAAGTAAATAGACATAAAATGATTTTGAAATGATTGTACCAGATATGCATTATATTTTAAGTAAGAGCTGCTAAATTCTTTTCTAATCATGTGTCTGTTAAGGATGTTGTATATACTGACAAGATGATTTATTTTACTTATACAAAATTATTGAGATGTGAAAGGAAGAAATAGAGGTAATCTAATACCTGAAAAGATGCTACTTGCCTTCAAAGTGTGAAAGTGGAAAGGATGCAGAAATAGTTTTTCTTTTATGTCTCTTAGTTGAGGTGGTTTCCAAACACCATTACTATAACAAAATATGTCCTTATGCAATATCACCAAAGATATCTCGGTCTATGCCTAGGGTTTAGTAAAGTGTCAATATAGTAAAATACTAGGCATATTTAACATAAAATATTAACAAATCAAATCAAGCAACATATTTCTGTGTATGTATTGTGAATGTGTGAGAAAATTTATAAAAGGAAATTTTTTATCAAATAAATGATTGATCTAATATTAGAAATATAACATTAATCACCTACATTCATTCGCTGCAACTGGCGATTTCAAGTTACGTGGAAATATTATGTGAACATGTCATATTCTGCTAAACATAGCTTCGTTGCTTTGAACCAATCTTTCTGATGAAGGCAAAACAGGAGGGCCAAAATTATATTAAAAATCGAAATAAGGAATAACCAAGACAAAATGAAGGAAAAAATCAGAACACAAGCAATTCTGAATTGTCTTCACCATGATCCATTTGGTGATCTGGAGTAGATAGATAGGTATCTAAAAGACCGAATGAAGATGTAACAAACTGATTCAGAGAGGGAAGAACAAGTTGAAATTCAGTATCAGCCACACTTGACCATCTGGCAATTGTGTGTCTCCAGACAGATAATTCAATTCTATCACTTTAAATTCTTTTGCTTTTGTTTAAGAATGATACTCAGAGCTCTGCATGCAGTGAATGTGAAGAAATGATTGAAGTTAGAGTGAATTCCCGCATCTCAGTTGTCTATAAAATACATGGAGCAGGTATGTGGAGCAGCAACGTCAGTGACTGGGATTCTTATAACCCATATCAGAATGCTGTGCTCAAATCATTGCTACTACACTTACGATCTAGATTTTGAAAATGCTGACTGTAGGAGGCAACAGCTGGCTCAGTGCTTACATCTCTACCACCCACATGGGAAACCTGGATTGAGTTCTAGGCTGCTGGCTTTGGCCTGACCGGAACTGACTTTTACAGGCATTTGGAGAATGAAATAACCAAAGGAAGATCTCTCTCTCTCTCTCTGTCTCTCTCTGTCTCTCTCTCTCTTCACCCCTCTTCTCTCCCTGTTTCAAATAATGAAAATAAATAAATATTTTAAAAGCCCTCCCAAGATCAACGTTCATGATACAAATAAAGACACCTTTATATTTCATTATGAAATTGTAAAGAATAGTGGACACTATGGGAAACGGTGGCTTGATCAGCATAGCCCTGACTGTTAATGAACAACTTAATACATTATCCCTCTTAGTAGTTTTTTTATCTGTTCTACTTAATATGACTGGTTTAGATCTGTAATTGATGCACAGTTATTCTTAAGTGTTGAAAATTAACTGAAATGTGATCCCTGTTGAACATGTTGGTGAGAATGGGAGAGGGAAGAGATGTATAATTTGGGACATGCTCAGGCTGACTTGCCCCAAGTGGTGGAGTTGGAAGCATACCAGGGGATTCCAATTCAATCCCATCGAGGTGGCATGTACCAATGCCATCTCACTGTTCCAGGTGATCAATTTCAGTTCACAGTTGGTCATGGTGGAGGGACTGGGAGTCAAAGGGAGCACATAGACAAGTCTAGTACCTGCTAACGCTAACCGATGGAGTAAATAAAGGGGAGAGTGATCCAACATGGGAAGTGAGATACTCAGCAGACTCATAGAATGGCAGATGTCCTAAATAGCACTCTGGCCTCAGAATCAGCCCTAAAGGCATTCGGAGCTGGCTGAAAAGCTCATGAGAGTATTTCAGGCATGGAAAGCCAAGACACTCTGGCAAAAGATCTCTGCGAGTGAGATCCCAGTGGAAAGAACAGGTCTTCAAAGAAGGAGGTACCTTTCTCTGAAGGGAGGAGAGAACCTCCACTTTGACTATGACCTTGTCTAAACAAGATAAGAGTCGGAGAACTCAGAGGGCTTCCATAGCCTTGGAAACTCATGACTAGAGCATAGGGAGATTACTGATGCCATAGACAGGAGTGTCAATTGGTAAAGTCAACAACAGGAGTCACTGTGCACTTACTCCTCATGTAGGATCTCTATCCTTAATGTGCTGTACATTGAGATTTAATGCTATAACGAGTACTCAAACAATATATTTCACTTTGTGTTTCTATGGGGGTGCAAACTGTTGAAATCCTTACTTAATGCATACTAAACTGATCCTCTGTAAAAAAAAAAAAAAAAAAAAAAAAGAAATTATCAATTCCCAACATGACTCTCACTGGGATTAAACATAACAATAGGTCTGCTCTGATTTCATCATCATTTAAAAAAAATCATCTATTATTTTTCACTTTATGTTTCTGTGTGGGAGCAAACTGTTGAAATCCATACTTGATGTATAGTAAGCTGATCTTCTGTATATTAAGATAATCGAAAATGAATCTTGATGTGAATGGAAGGGGAGAGGGAGTGGGAAAGGGGAGGGTTGTGGGTGGGAGGGACGGTATGGGGGGGAAGCCATTGTAATCCATAAGTTGTACTTTGGAAATTTATATGCATTAAATAAAAGTTAAAAAAAAAGAAAAAAAAAGAAATTGTAAAGAAAAAAGAGACAAAGAAAAACCTTATAAGAAGTGAGAGTTAAACCAATGGTACTAGAACAAAAAAATACTAAAATGGATAAAGTATTACAATGTACATCAACTGTCAGGACAAGAGCTGATCAAGTCACTGTTTCTCATAGTGTCCCTTTTACTTCAACAAGTTTCCCCTTTGGTGCTCAGTTAGTTGTCCCGATCAGGGAGAACATATGATATTTGTCCCTTTGGGACTGGCTTAATTCACTCAGCATGATGTTTTCCAAATTCCTCCATCTTGTTGCAAATGACCGGGTTTCATTGTTTTTGACTGCTGCATAGTATTCTAAAGAGTACATGTCCCATAATTTCTTTATCCAATTAACACACAATTATTCTTAGGTGTTTAAATTTTAACTGAAAAGTGATCCCTGTTAGGAATTTGGAAAACATTATGCTGAGTGAAATAAGCCAATCCCAAAGGGACAAATACCACATGTTCTCCCTGATAGGTGACAACTAACCGAGCACCAAAAAGGAAACCTGTTAAAGTGAAATGAACACTATGAGAAATGGTGACTTGATCAGCCCTCACCCTGATTGTTGATGAACAACTTAATATGTTATCCCTCTTAGTATTTTTTTTGTTTGTTCTACTTAATACTTTTGGTTGAATACTGTAATCAATACAAAATTCTTCTTAAGTGCTGAAACTTAACTGAAAAGTGATCGCTGATAAATATAAGAGTGGGAATAAGAGAGGGAAGAGATGTGCAATTCAGGACATGCTCAAGCTGACTTACCTCAAACGGTAGAGTTAGAAACATACCAGGGAGGGAGATCCCAGTGGAAAGAACAGGTCTTCAAAGAAGGAGGTACCTTTCTCTGAAGGGAGGAGAGAACCTCCACTTTGACTATGACCTTGTCTAAACAAGATAAGAATCAGAGAACTCAGAGGGCTTCCATAGCCTTGGAAACTCATGACCGGAGCATAGGGAGACTACTGATGCCATAGACAGGAGTGTCAATTGGTAAAGTCAACAACAGGAGTCACTGTGCACTTATTCCTCATGTAGGATCTCTGTCCTTAATGTGCTGTGTATTGAGATTTAATGCTATAACGAGTACTGAAACAATATATTTCACTTTGTGTTTCTATGGGGGTGCAAACTGTTGAAATCCTTACTTAATGCATACTAAACTGATCCTCTGTAAAAAAAAAAAAAAAAAGAAAAAAGAAATTATCAACTCCCAACTTGACTCTCACTGGGATTAAACATGACAATAGGTCTGATCTGATTTCATCATCATTTAAAAAAAATCATCTATTATTTTTCACTTTATGTTTCTGTGTGAGAGCAAACTGTTGAAATCCTTACTTAATGTATACTAAGCTGATCTTCTGTATATTAAGATAATCGAAAATGAATCTTGATGTAAATGGAAGGGGAGAGGGAGTGGGAAAGCGGAGGGTAGTGGGTGGGAGGGACGGTATGTGGGGGAAGCCATTGTAATCCAGAAATCGTACTTTGGAAATTTATATTCATTAAATAAAAGTTAAAAAAAAAAACAAACATACCAGGGGATTCCAATTCAATCCCATCAAGGTGGCATGTACCAATGCCATCTCACTAGTCCCAGTGATCAATTTCTGTTCACAACTGATCATAATGATAGGACTAAGAACCAAAGGGATCACATAAGCAAGAATAGTGTCTGCAAATACTAGCTGATAGAATAAAAAAGGGAGAGAACGATCCGACAAGGGAAGTGAGATACACAGCAGACCCATTGAATGGCAGATGTCCTAAACAGCACTCTGGCCTCAGAATCAGCCCTTAAGGCATGTGGATCCTGCTGAAAAGCCCATGAGAGTATTTCAGGCATGGAAATCCAAGACACTCTGGGAGGAAAAAAAAAAAAAAACGACCTAAATGAAAGATCTCCACGAGTGAGATCCCAGTGGAAAGAATGGGCCATCAAAGAAGGAGGTACCTTTCTCTGAAGGGAGGAGAGAACTTCCACTTTGACCAGGGCCTTGTCTAAATATGATCAGAGTCAGTGAACTCAGGGGGCTTCCATAGCCTTGGCAGCTCATGACAAGAGCCTAGGGTGATTACTGAGGCCATAAACAAGAGTGTCAATTTGTTAAGTCAACAACAGGAGTCACTGTGTACTTACTCCTCATGTAGGATCTTTGTCCTTAGTGTGCTGTACATTGAGATTTAATGCTATAACTAGTACTCAAACAGTATTTTTCACTTTATGTTTCTGTGTGGGAGCAAACTGTTGAAATCTTTACTTAATGTATGCTAAACTGATCTTCTGTATATAAAGAGAATCGAAAATGAATCTTGATGTGAATGGAAGGGGAGAGGGAGTGGAAAAGGGGAGGGTTGTGGGTTGGAGGGACGTTATTGTGGGGGAAGCCATTGTAATCCATAAGCTGTACTTTGGAAATTTATATTCATTAAATAAATGTTTAAAAAAAAAAAGAAGTCAGAGGCGTAGCAGGAGGAAGGGTAGATTAACTCCAACAAGAGATAACTGTTTTAGTTACTGAATTCTCTGTAGACTAAGTGAAGAAATCAATGGATCTACGTCAATCAGTTTTATGGGCTGAAAGAAAATAACTGTCCATCAAGCCATGAAAAGATATCTTTCAAGAACGAAAATATATGAAGTTATTTTAGATGAGCAAACTGAATTATAGTCATTACTAAAAGATGAATAAGAAATATTTAGAACATGACACTGGTACAAGGAAACTAATGTTAGATACATGCTTGTGGTGTGAAATTTTATGAAGATTAAATATGTGAGCAGAAATGAAAATCAAGTAGGTAAATCTAAATGAATATTCACTGAGCAAAAAATGTATTATAGGATTCAAAAATACACACAAATAGAATTAAAGCACTTTACATGATTGGCATGTGCATTTGAAGTGTATAATTGCAGTTAAGGTCTTCTAAATTGCTTGCAATGTTGGAAAGGAAGGTAGAAATAAGAAAAACAAACTTGTTAAGTCAAAGCTTTGTGTTTTAATTTCTTGGGTAAAAAAGAGTTACAAACACAACTAGAGAAAACATTTTATTCAATGAAACATAGATAGTTTTGACTTGAGATGTAGGAATTGAAAATAATGTTCTCTCTTCACTTCTAATTCACTGGATATCAGATAACCTAATGAGAGCTGGGCAGCAAGACTATGAAATAAACTCTAAGGATGGGATGGAAAAAAGAAAAAGAAATAATCTGCAATTGTCATTGATGCTTTACCCACTAAGCCACAGTGCCAGCCCCCAAAGAATCACAAGTTTTATAATAAAACTTAAATTACATTAAATGATGCAATTGGGTCAAATTGCCAATTTCATTTCAAGCTCATTTTCTTCTTACAATGATATCATAATATTCTTAATATTTGTTGCAATAAATTAATATATTTCAATACACTTTATACATCATTGCTGTTGGCACCAAGATTGTAATTATCAACAGGTCACTCATTTCTAATGCTTTAAGTTAAACACATTGTATGTGTATAAAGTGGCATTTAATATATATTAAATCCATTGTGTGTGTATATATATAATTTATAAATTACTAACAATACAAATAAAATATAATTAGCATGCATGTGAACTTAATTTATCTTAGCTGCATACTTGCATTTGATGAGGTAAATATAATTCATATTAGTGTTACTTCACTCATCATTATTTAAAAAATAAAATTACTTGGTGGGGACTGAGATGAGGAAAAGATCATTTTTTTAATAACAGGAATTCTGCTTTGTTATTGTAGTTTAGATATTGATAAAGAATACTCCTCTTAAAACATTTAGTATATGAACAAAATGCAGCACATAACCTACTAATTATATTGTTGGACTACATAAATAAATATAAATAAATTCTCAAAAAGAAGGACAAAAGAAAGTTCATATGCATGATGAAAATCTGGTCATAATCTGAAAGAGTTCGACAATACTATAGTTTACATCAGCACAGAACAGCTGAAATAAAGTGAGTTTTCATAACTTAAGGTAATGAAACTAAGTTACATTATGAAGTCCCATGGATGAGAGGGACTGGTAAAGAGGCTTAAAGGGTTACACAAGTAACTACTTATCAGTAATGACGTGCATAAATGACCGATATGTTAGTAAATGTCTTATCTATGGTGTGATCTATACCCTGACACCATCCTAGGTTCTAGCCCCTGCCGCCATTGCTGGAAGCCAGGTGGCCACATGGCCCAACCAATGGTGTCAAGCTCCACCCCATCCTAATGGGATTCACTGCTCCTACCTCCCTGCCCGCCCCCTGGCAAAGTTTTAATATATTCTTTTCATCAGTCCATGGGACTTTCTCTAGGACAGACCATATATTAGAGCATAAAGCAAGTCTCAGCAAATTCAAAAACAATTGAAATCATACCATGTATCTTTTCTGACCACAATGAAAGGAGGCTGGAAATTAAAATCTAAAATAGCTAAAATGAATGTATTTAATTTCATTAAAATATAATACAGAATTGATAATGGAACCAATAATCATTGCACTGTTAAATATTCCTAGGAAAAAATTTAGATAAACCTAGTGATAGACCACATGAAAATATAGATAAGATAGATAGAGGGATGATAGTTAAATGAGGAGAGACACAAAATGTAAGAAATCAAAATATAAAAGCTCAGATGGTACAAGTTTAAACCACAGTGGTAGTTTATATTAAAGGTCACCACAAGACCCCAGAAAATGCATATTATGTTATACAATATATTTTATATCTTTACACCAAAATAAAGTTATCTTTTATTTGTCTTTTTTCGTGAACTTTTTGAAAGACCCTAGTGGGTTCATGCCATTAATGAGCAGATTTTTCAATTATGGTGGTTTTTTGACAACTGAGATTTAAAATAAATGAAAATTGGCATACACATTATGATGAACCTTTATCATGTTCTGTATATCTATATTTATTTATGACTACATGCGAAGGCAAAACCAAATATCTGTGAGCACTATCTGCTTTAAGAAAAAAAAAGCACAATGTGGTAGAGAGAAATTACTAGAAGTACTTTTATTCAGGGTGAAAAAAATCGTTAGCTTGGTACATAATTCTAAAAACTGGTAACAAGACACTGACTATATGCTTGGCTCTGTGCTCATTTGTTTAATTCTTTTTTTGTTTTCAAGTTTATGCAGCAATCCACCAGTTGAATAATCCTACATCTGAGGAATGAAAGGTAAACAGATGCCCAGAGTAAGTTAATGCAGAGCTGGGATTCAAAGCATTTGCTGCTGCTGTTGTTGTTCCAAAGCCAAACTATTAACCATATGCTTAGCAATAGCAGGAAGTAAAACAACTGTACAAAACTGGTCCATAACATAAACATATAAAATATTATTATCACAAAATACCTAAAATAAAACAGAGCATTTTACTATTTCAGCACTGTAGTAGTAGCCTCAAAAAGAAATAAATAGAGAAAAAATACAATAAAAAACACCAAACAAAAAAAAACAAACAAAAACAAACAAAAAACCAAAATTAATTTGAGAATTCTGGTTACAAACTTTCCCAATTATTCTTCATCAGTTAGCTAGTCACTATATTTGGAGTGTAAATTTTCTTGTATGTCATATGTGTATTGGCCAGATGAATAGTGATTAATATTTACAAAAAAGATTTAGCAATGTTTACTTTAACCATTCAACAATGTAATTGGAAAAGTCCTCATTAATTATGCAATTTACAGAAGTAAAATATCCATCTGTGCCATCTTATTTGCAGTTTGTAAGGTAAAATGAATACTTTTCAAGTATAACAATGAAGGGTCAGGCAAGTCAAGAAAAATAACAGAACACAATTAAAAAATGAAACACATAGACATATTTGCATGAAAAACTATCACATGTCACATAACATATTAACCTTTAAAAAACATAAGTTGATAATTAAACCAAAATACTAATTTTGTGTAAAATCAATATATGACTCTTGTGAAAATAACAGTTTAATATATTAGCTTATTCCAATAGTACTCATTACCCAAATGATAGGTGCATTAAATATTATCTGATTTTTGAAACCAAAGAAAAAGTTAAATTATTTAATGGTTGTTTATATTTAAAAAGTGCTTTAAAGCAAAATAACATATGTTAAGACCTCATATGGAAATTTTTAATAGTAGAAATGTGTTTCATTCCATACAGCAAACATACTAAAAATAAATTACATGTATATCAGAGTCCTGAATAAATTATATACGATAGAATGCATACAACAAATGAATCTGAATTATTGTTTCTAGTGAAACATTATTTCATTGTTTATGAACATCAAAATGTATATGTTTGATGATTTCATATTTTTATTTCACATTTTATAATTCAGATTTAATGTCCTGTTAAATGCCTTCTGTCTTATTAAACATAATTCCTGTCTTAAATACACAGCGTAAGTAACTCTGAGTGTTTACTGTATACCAACACATGTTTATACTGTAACATTTTATGGAAAGACTTTCTTGATATTTAAGCATTTCTTAGGATATTTAGGAAATGACAAAATACCATGAGCAACTCACTGATTTAAATGCTAATGCTTCCTATGTTTTAATTAAATCAATTTGGGAAATGTTGGCATTAAATCTGTGCCATCTCTGTCCATTGAGGCAGATGCCTCAATAATAGTCCACAATTAAAGAGGGGTGCCATTAGTTCTTTAGAAGCTTAAGTATTGGGGCCGGTGCTGTGGCACAGCAGGTTAATATCCTGGCCTGAAGTGCCAGCATCTCATATGGCTCTGGTTTGAGTCCCGGCTGCTCCATTTTCCATCCAGCTTTCTGCTATGACCTGGGAAAGTAGCAGAAGATGGCCCAAGTCCTTGGGCCCCTGCACCCATGTGAGAGACCTAGAAGAAGCCGCTGGCTCCCAGCTTCAGACCAGCTCAGCTCTGGCTGTTGCGGCCAGTTGGGGAGTGAACTATCAGATGGAAGATCTCTCTTTCTCTCTGCCTCTCCTCTCTGTGTAACTGTGACTTTCAAATAAATAAATAAATAAATCTTTAAAAAAAAGAAGCTTAAGTATTTACCATAAAGAGAACATAGTATCAGGTTTTAGATTGCAGTCTTCAAAATAAAATTTTTTTTTTTTAATCTTTTATTTAATGAATATAAATTTCCAAAGTACGACTCATGTGTTACAATGGCTTCCCCCCCATACCGTCCCTCCCACCCACAACCCTCCCCTTTCCCACTCCCTCTCCCCTTCCATTCACATCAAGATTCATTTTCAATTATCTTAATATACAGAAGATCAGCTTAGTATACCTTAAGTAAGTATTTCAACAGTTTGCTCCCACACAGAAACATAAAGTGAAAAATAATAGATGATTTTTTTAAATGATGATGAAATCAGATCAGACCTATTGTCATGTTTAATCCCAGTGAGAGTCAAGTTGGGAATTGATAATTTCTTTCTTTTTCTTTTTTTTTTTTTTTTTACAGAAGATCAGTTTAGTGTACATTAAGTAAAGATTTCAGTCGTTTGCACCCCCATAGAAACACAAAGTGAAATATACTGTTTGAGTACTCGTTATAGCATTAAGCCTCAGTGTACAGCACGTTAAGGACAGAGATCCTACATGAGGAGTAAGTGCACAGTGACTCCTGTTGTTGACTTTACCAATTGACACTCCTGTTTATGGCATCAGTAATCTCCCTATGCACCAGTTATGAGTTTCCAAGGCTATGGAAGCCCCTTGAGTTCTCCGACTCTTATCTTGTTTAGACACGGTCATAGTCAAAGTGGAGGTTCTCTCCTCCCTTCAGAGAAAGGCACCTCCCTCTTTGAAGACCTGTTCTTTCCACTGGGATCTCACTCACAGAGATCTTTTTGCCAGAGTGTCTTGGCTTTCCATGCCTGAAATACTCTCATGGGCTTTTCAGCCAGATCCGAGTGCCTTTAGGGCTGATTCTGAGGCCAGAGTGCTATTTAGGACATCCGCCATTCTATGAGTCTGCTGAGTATCTCACTTCCCATGTTGGATCACTCTCCCCTTTATTTATTCTATCGGTTGGTGTTAGCAGATACTAGACTTGTTTATGTGCTCCCTTTGACTCTTAGTCCTTTCATTATGATCAATTGTGAACTGAAATTGATCACTTGCAGTAGTGAGATGGCATTGGCACATGCCACCTTGATGGGATTGAATTGGAATCCCCTGGTATGTTTCCAACTCTACCAATTGGGGCAAGTCAGCCCGAGCATGCCCCAAATTATACATCTCTTCCCTCTCTTATTCCCACTCTTATGTTTAACAGGGATCACATTTCAGTTAATTTTCAACACTTAAGAATAACTGTGTGATAATTACAGAATTAAACCAGTCATATTAAGTAGAACAGACAAAAAAAAAAAATACTATGAGGGATAATGTATTAAGTTGTCCATTAGCAGTCAGGGCTATGCTGATCAAGTCACCATTTCTCATAGTGTCCATTTCACTTCAGGAGGTTTCCTTTTTGGTGTTCAGTCAGTTGTCACCGATCAGGGAGAACATATGGTATTTGTCCCTTTGGGACTGGCTTACTTCACTCAGCATGATGTGTTCCAGATTCCTCCATTTTGTTGCAAATGACTGGATTTCGTTGTTTCTTACTGCGGTATAGTACTCTAAAGAATACATATCCCATAATTTCTTTATCCAGTCTACCGTTGATGGGCATTTAGGTTGGTTCCAGGTCTTGGCTATTGTGAATTGTGCTGCAATAAACATTAGGGTGCAGACCGCTTTTTTGTTTATCAATTTAAACTCCTTTGGGTAAATTCCAAGGAGTGGGATGGCTGGGTCGAACGGTAGGGTTATCTTCAGGTTTCTGAGGAATCTCCAGACTGACTTCCATAGTGGCTTGACCAGTTTGCATTCCCACCAACAGTGGGTTAGTGTCCCTTTTTCCCCACATCCTCGCCAGCATCTGTTGTTGGTAGATTTCTGTATGTGAGCCATTCTAACCGGGGTGAGGTGAAACCTCATTGTGGTTTTGATTTGCATTTCCCTGATTGCTAGTGACCTTGAACATTTTTTCATGTGCCTGTTGGCCATTTGGATTTCCTCTTTTGAAAAATGTCTATTGAAGTCCTTGGCCCATCTCTTAAGTGGGTTGTTGGTTTTGTTTTTGTGGAGTTTCTTGATCTCTTTGTAGATTCTGGTTATTAACCCTTTATCTGTTGCATAGTTTGCAAATATTTTTTCCCATTCTCTCGGTTGTCTCTTCACTCTCCTGACAGTTTCTTTTGCAGTACAGAAACTTCTCAATTTGATGCAATCCCAATAGTTGATTTTGGCTTTGACTGTCTGTGCCTCCCGGGTCTTTTCCAGAAATTCTTTGCCTGTGCCAATGTCTTGAAGGGTTTCTCCAATGTTCTCTAATAACTTAATGGTGTCAGGACGTAGATTTAGGTCTTTAATCCACGTTGAGTGGATTTTTGTGTAAGGTGTAAGGTAGGGGTCTTGCTTCATGCTTCTGCACGTGGAAATCCAGTTTTCCCAGCACCATTTATTGAATAGACTGTCCTTGCTCCAGGAATTAGTTTTAGATCCTTGATCAAATATAAGTTGGCTGTAGATGTTTGGGTTGATTTCTGGTGTTTCAATTCTGTTCCATTGGTCTATCCATCTGTTTCTGTACCAGTACCATGCTGTTTTGATTACAACTGCCCTGTAGTATGTCCTGAAGTCTGGTATTGTGATGCCTCCGGCTTTGTTTTTGTTGTACAAGATTGCTTTAGCTATTCGAGGTCTCTTGTGCCTCCATATGAATTTCAGCATCATTTTTTCTAGATCTGAGAAGAATGTCTTTGGTATCTTGATTGGGATTGCATTGAATCTATAAATTGCTTTTGGGAGAATGGACATTTTGATGATGTTGATTCTTCCAATCCATGAGCATGGAAGATTTTTCCATTTTTTGGTATCCTCTTCTATTTCTTTCTTTAAGGTTTTGTAATTTTCATCGTAGAGATCTTTAACATCCTTGGTTAAGTTTATTCCAAGGTATTTGATTGTTTTTGTAGCTATTGTGAATGGGATTGATCTTAGCAGCTCTTTCTCAGTCATGGCATTGCTTGTGTATACAAAGGCTGTTGATTTTTGTGCATTGATTTTATATCCTGCCACTTTGCCAAACTCCTCTATGAGTTCCAATAGTCTCTTAGTAGAGTTCTTTGGATCCTCTAAGTACAGAATCATATCATCTGCAAAGAGGGATAGTTTGACTTCTTCCTTCTTGATTTGTATTCCTTTGATTTCTTTTTCTTGTCTGATGGCTCTGGCTAAAACTTCCAGAACTATGTTAAATAGCAGTGGTGAGAGTGGGCATCCCTGCCTGGTGCCAGATTTCAGTGGAAATGCTTCGAGCTTTTCCCCATTCAATAGGATGCTGGCTGTGGGTTTTTTATAAATTGCTTTGATTATATTGAGGAATGTTCCTTCTATACCCAATTTGCTTAGAGTTTTCATCATGAAAGGGTGTTGAATTTTATCAAATGCTTTCTCTGCATCAATTGAGATAATCATATGGTTTTTCTTCTGCAGTCTGTTAATGTGGTGAATCACATTGATTGATTTGCGAATGTTGAACCATCCCTGCATACCAGGGATGAATCCCACTTGGTCTGGGTGGATGATTTTCCTGATGTGTTGTTGTATTCTATTGGCCAGAATTTTATTGAGGATTTTTGCGTCTATGTTCATCAGGGATATTGGTCTGTAATTTTCTTTCAGTGCTGCATCTTTCTCTGGCTTAGGGATTAAGGTGATGCTGGCTTCATAGAAAGAATTTGGGAGGATTCCCTCTTTTTCGATTGTTCTGAATAGTTTGAGAAGAAATGGGATTAGTTCTTCTTTAAATGTCTGGTAGAATTCAGCAGTGAATCCATCTGGTCCTGGGCTTTTCTTTGTTGGGAGGGCCTTTATTACTGTTTCAATTTCTGTTTCAGTTATGGGTCTATTTAGGTTTTCGATGTCTTCATGGTTCAATTTTGGTAGATTGCATGTGTCCAGGAATCTATCCATTTCTGATAGGTTTTCCTGTTTGCTGGCATACAGGTCCTTGTAGTAATTTCTGATGATTCTTTTTATTTCTGTGGTGTCTGTTGTTACGTTTCCTTTTTCATCTCTGATTTTATTGATTTGGGTCTTTTCTCTTCTTTTTTTAGTTAGTTGGGCCAATGGGGTGTCAATTTTGTTTATTTTTTCAAAAAACCAGCTTCTCGCTTGGCTGATTTTTTGTAATGTTTTTTTGGATTCAATCCTGTTAATTTCTTCTCTGGTTTTAATTATTTCTCTTCTCCTACTAGATTTGGGTTTGGTTTGCTGCAGTTTTTCTAGGTCCTTGAGGTGCGCTGAAAGCTCATTTATTTGGTACCTTTCCAATTTCTTGGTATAGGCACCTATCGCTATAAATTTGCCTCTCAATACTGCTTTTGCTGTATCCCATAAGTTTTGATATGTTGTGTTGTTGTCTTCATTTACTTCCAGAAAGTTTTTGATTTCTCTTTTGATTTCTTGAATGACCCAGTGTTCATTCAGGAGCATGTTGTTCAGTCTCCATGTGTTTGCATACTTTCTGGGGTTTCCTGAGTTGCTAATTTCCAGCTTCATCCCACTGTGGTCTGAGAAGCTGCATGGTATGATTCTAATTCTTTTAAATTTGCTGAGACTTGCTTTATGGCCTAGTATGTGGTCAATCCTAGAGAAGGTTCCATGCGCTGCTGAGAAGAATGTGAAGTCTGTAGATGTAGGGTTGAACGTTCTGTAGATATCTGTTAGATCCATTTGGGCAATAGTGTCAATTAAATCTGCTGTTTCCTTGTTGATCTTCTGTCCGGATGATCTGTCTATTTCTGAGAGTGGAGTATTGAAGTCCCCCAGTACTATTGTATTGGAATCTAAATCTCCCTTTAAGTCCCTTAACATATCTTTTAAATAGACCGGTGCCCTGTAATTAGGTGCATATACATTTATAATAGTTACATCTTCCTGTTGAATTGAACCCTTAATCATTATATAGTGTCCCTCTTTGTCTCTCTTAACAGTTTTTGTATTAAAGTTTATTTTGTCTGATATTAATATGGCTACACCTGCTTTTTTTTGGTTTCTGTTGGCATGGAATATCTTTTTCCAACCTTTCACTTTCAGTCTGCATGCCTCTTTGTTAGAGAGATGTGTTTCTTGTAGGCAACAAATAGTTGGGTTGTGTTCTGTGAGCCAGTCAGCTAAACGGTGTCTTTTAACTGAAGAATTCAGACCATTAATGTTCAATGTGACTATTGATACGTAGTGACTTTGCCCTGCCATTTTCCCGGAAATATTTTCTAGTATATGCTTTGAGCTTCCCATGCTCTTTTACTGGTAGGTGTTCTTTCTTTCCCTTCTTTCATATTGATGGCCGTGTTTCTGTGTTTCTGAGTGTAGCACATCTTTAAGTATCTTTTGCAGGGCCGGACGAGTGGCCACAAAGTCTTTCAATTTCTGTTTGCTATGAAAGGTCTTTATTTCACCTTCATTCACAAATGAGAGCTTGGCAGGATATAATATTCTGGGCTGGCAATTTTTCTCTCTTAGCACCTGTGCTATGTCTCGCCATTCCCTCCTAGCTTGTAGGGTTTCTGATGAGAAGTCAGCTGTGAGTCTGATTGGAGATCCTCTGAGAGTAATCTGACGTTTCTCTCTTGCACATTTTAGGATCTTTTCTTTATGTTTCACTGTGGTAAGTTTAATTACCACGTGTCGTGGTGAGGATCTCTTTTGGTCATGTTTATTGGGGGTTCTATGAGCTTCCTGTACTAGGATATCTCTGTCCTTCTCCAAACCTGGAAAGTTCTCTGCTAGTATCTCACTAAAAAGGCCTTCCAATCCTTTCTCTCTCTCCATGCCTTCAGGAACTCCTAGAACTCGAATGTTGGTTTTTTTAATAGTATCCTGTAGATTCCCAACAATATTTTTTAGGTTTCTAATTTCCTCTTCTTTTCTTTGGTTTGACTGTATGTTTTCCTGTGCTCTATCTTCTAAGTCCGATATTCTCTCTTCTGCTTCACCCATTCTGTTTTTAAGGCTTTCTAATGTGTTTGTCATTTGATCTATTGAGCTCTTCATTTCATTTTGATTTCTCTTCACTATAACACTTTCCTGTTCTACTAGTTTCTGAGTTTCATTTTGACTCTTCCTTAAAATTTCGTTTTCACGAGAGAGATTTTCAATCTTGTCCATTAAGGATTTCTGTAGTTCAAGGATTTGCTTTTGAAAACTTCTAAATGTTCTTATCATAAATTTTTTGAAATCCGTATCTTGCATTTCTTCTATCTCATCATCTTCATACTCTTGGCTTGGGGTGTTTTGCTTATTTGGAGGCATCATAGTGTCATCGTTGATCTTGCTCCCTCTGTTTCTGTGCTTGTTACTCGGCATAGGTAATTCTTCTTGCGTCACTGTGCGTTTTTTTTTTTTTTTCTTTTTTTTTTTTTTTTATACTGTGTCCGTGTTAAGTGGACTGCCTGCTGTTGGAGGAGCCTTGGAGGCTTGAGATGGGTGCGGCCTGAGAGCTCTGCCTGGTTCTTCCAGGTTAAGGGTGTGCAAAGGTGACACCCTCAGGTTATGCGTGGTAAATCTCTCTCTTTTTATTTATTTATTTATTTTATTTATTCAGGGGGTAAGTAACACCGCAGGGCACGGCTGTGCAGAATTGATGGTATTTAGCTTCCAGTCTTTGGCTCCTCTGGACTCCCACTGGGTTGCCTAGGCTACTGAATTGTAGTGACTCAGTTCCTTAGCTCTCCCCCATTGATATGTAAATCCAGAGAGCAGGCCTGCTCTTTGTCTCTTGGGAATTCTTCTAGCCTCCCAGTCTTGTAACCTTTGCTAGGTTAGGGGGAAGAGAAACCCCCGAAGCTTTTTTTTCCTTCTTTCTGGTAGTGAGTTTGCTGCACTTTCTGGCCCCCCTCTAGATTCTGACCCCCGTTTCCCCACCAATGTCTCAGGTTATTGAGCTCACCTCCCCTTCCAGCGCCGATGTGTGGACTCGGAGCCCTGAGCGTCCCAAGTCTCCCCGCTGTTGTCTGTGTGGCATGCACTCCCCTTGGAGCACTGGGGCTTCTGCGGCTCGGTCCCACGACTTGGCTTCCGCGCGGTGGGCGACCTTGTTCTCCCAGTAGGTCCTCCGATTCACGATTCCCGTGCAATTTTTTCCTGGTTCTTTTTTCTGCGGCTACCGTAACTCCCCTTTTATTAAACTAAATTTTCCCGGACTATCGGTGCGTGCCCTCACTATTCCGCCATCTTGGCTCCCCAAAATAAAATTAATTAATAATCAAAGCATAAACGCTCAGGCTTCAAAGTATGCTGATTTCAACTAACTCAAATGCTGTGTTCTGACTGTGGTCCCCAAAATGCATGTTTGCATGTTTGAGAAACCTAATTCCCAATGCAACAGCATAATGAGAAGGGCCTAATGGAAGGTATTTAGGTAATGAAGGCTCCGCTTTCATGAATGGATTAATACTGCTATCAAAATTCTTGAAATAGTGGTCTCTGTCTTTCTCTCTCTCCCTCTCTTTCCCTCTCTCCCTCTCTCCAGTTCTAAGGCCATCTACTATTCATTCTATCTTTCCATTTCTCCTTCAGCCTACACTACATGTCAGAATCTTAATAATGGACTTCTTTGCCTCTGGAGCTATGAAGGAAAAAAAAAAAAGTATCTCCTTTATATTTTGCCAAGTCTGTGGCAGCACAATTGGGCTAAGACATTTGATTTTGCAAAGCCTCTGGTTTTGCAATTGAATAAATTAATAGCAAGTATGGAAAGTGTTTGTCTGCGATCATTCATCTGTATAGCAGTGAAAAATATCCTAGAACTAACTTATTGTACTGTAGTCTCCATAATAACCTTTTTTTTATGTGACAGAGTTAGACAGTGAGAGAGAGAGACAGAGAGAAAGGTCTTCCTTCCGTTGGTTCACCCCTCAAATGGCCGCTATGGCTGGAACTGAGCCGATCCAAAGCCAGGATCCAGGTGCTTCCTCCTGGTCTCCCAGACAGGGGCAGGGCCTAAGCACTTGGGCCATCCTCCACTGCCTTCCTGGGCCACAGCAGAGAGTTGGACTGGAAGAGTAGCAGCCAGGACTAGAACCCGGCACCCATATGGGATGCCAGCATTGCAGGCGGAAGATTAGCCAAGCGTTCTCCCAAAATTCATAAGTTCACAATGTAACCTCTAATGAAACTATATTTGGGTGGGAAAAAAGGCTTAAAAGCTATAGCTACAATGAAATCAGTTCATAAGAGTAGGGTCCTGATCCAATATAACTAGTGACTTCATAAGAAGTGAGGACATTAAAAATGTTAGGGCATAGAGAAATGTTGTATGAGGATACATTGAGAAAAATGGCCATCTACAAGTTCAAGAGCAGGGTCTCAAGAAAAATCAACAACTTGATTTTACATTTCCAATCTCCAAAACTATGAGAAAAAAATTTCTATTAACATACAGTCTGTTTTTTTTTTTTTAATTATGGAAGCTCTGGGAGATATCTTATGTCTGCTCTGTTTCCTAGATATGATATTTCATTGCTTCATTTTGTTTTTTTTTTTCTTTTCTCTTCTCTGGTATTAATCTGACTGACACTACACTTCTAACAGGATTTCATCTTTGTTTAAATCTTGCATTGAATCTACAGTTGTGGATGCTTTCAGTAGATAACTGTAGTGCACATCTTTAGAATCTTGGAAGAAATCATTGCCATCATCTCAGACTTCCTCTCTTAGCCAGCCACAGGATTTTAGTAAGAACTGAATGCCTTATCATGAGCCATCAAATTATCACAGATCATAAGTTGTGCATTTCCTCACCATCAAGTCATAAAGTAAGACATGCCCAGCAACACTCCATCATCAAATGGAAAGCTATATTTATGATCAGGTCAACAGGAAAGTCTACTCATGGCCCTAGACCCACATTTATAGTTCTCTCTCCTTTCTTACACAGAGTTCCCAGAAAGAGCTGTACAATGTGCTGGAAATGCAAACATTCTGAAATATGGAATAACTTCTTGGAACAGTAAAAACCTAGTACTTATCTCCCCTAGGGAATGAAACACCTTGAGATAGAAAAAAACTGCAGGAAGTAATCTATTTTTTTTCCAATCAGGAAGCAGAATGTCCTTCAAAGCTTTACTCAGTGAGTCATATTGTCCCTGAGGTATGTAGTCCAGGTAAGTCTGCCTTTTGAGGTTCTTCAGTCATGGGGCGAGTGAAATGCACACATTTCAGACTCCATCTTTCCCAGCTAATGTGTTTGGGCCCTGGCAGTTTGATTCACAATGGATCCTAGGCTACTTTTGCTCCCTGTTGCAAGTCCACATCCTGGGACTTGGTGCATCTGAATGGATTCTCTCTCTCTGGACTCAGACAAGTAGGGAACTGGAATATAGTGAACCTTCTCCACATGGCTTAAGTAAGCCCTGAAGCTAGAAGGAAGATACAAGAGGTGGTCCAGATGTCTGTGGTCCCAACTCTTGCTACACTGCCCTTTCTTCTCCTAGTCTGCCCATCAGGCCCCTGGGAGAGATTTCCTTCAGTTAGTTGACGGAAAAGAAGTATCAGGTCTTATTTATAGGTAGTTCTTCATGTTCTGAGTGCAGTACCTGGAAGTGGACAGCTGCAACATCACAGCCAGTCTCTGGTGTGTCTTTGAAGGGAAAATCCTTTCAGTGTGTAGAAATTGAAATAGTGCATCTAGTTGTACATTTTTCTTGAATAATTACAAACTGACTCACAGAAGATAGCCAATGCTTTGTTTGGATGGACAGATTTTGGAAGAGACAGGGTTGCTGTCAAAGAATTTCCAGAAAATGTTATGGGACTAGACCTTTCTAAAGAAGCAAAATGAAACACGCATTTACTTGTGTCCTTTGTTTATGCTCATCAGATCATGATCTTAAGTGGAGAATTTTAATAAACAAATAAGTACAATGACTTGTTATACGGAGACTAGTCAGCATCTTTGCCTCCAACTCTTGTAATCACCCAATGGGTTTATGAAGAATAACCACGGTTGCACTGATGGAAGTTTTGCATGGGCTCAGCAACATGGACTTCCACTCACCAAGACCAAGTTACACAGCCCCATCAGAGTGCCGAATATGTCACCAGCAGAAACCAACATTGAATTTTCAAAATAACATCACTCCTCAGGGTGATTAGCCAACCACTTGCTGACAGGTAATATACACTAGACAGCTTCTATCATGGAAGTTTCAGCATTTTGTCATGACTGAAATAGACACTTGGATACTTATCTTCCCTGAATGATTGCTTCTACCAAAACTATTGTCCATAGATTTTTGAAGAGTTTAGAAATCAAAGGCAGAGGTTTTTGAGCTATTACTCCTAGAAATACACCAGCATTTCTGTTTCCTGTTTCTGTAACTTTATGTTCTGCTCATTCAAAGATCTTAGCTTTTGAGGGAGAAATGCATTCATCACAAGACACAACAGGGATGGGCATTTGGCACATAGTTAAGATGCCACTTTGAACCCCTGTATCTCATATTGGGATGCCTGGGTTCTAGCCCTATCTCTTTCACATCTGACCCATCTTCCTATTGATACACCCTTGGGAGGCAGCAGATGATGGTACAAGTACTGTGTCCATAGGGAACACTCACCTGACTTATGGAGTCATTCCTTCAGCCTGGTCAAGCCCAGTGATAACAGAAATTTGGGAAGAGGGCCAGTGGATGAAAAATAACCATGCTCTCTCTTTCTCATTCTCTGTCTCTCCCTCTCTCTCCCTTTCAAATAAAATGGAAATGAACTATATTTTTTAAGAAAACCACAATGATTCCATTACATTTTAGGATGAAAATGCTATTGGTCATGTTGCGTTTCTTATGCTGATTAGCCCTCTGACCAAGTGTTTTTATGATGGCTGGTGTGATTGATTCAAGGTATCAAGGTGAAATTTGACTAACCCTCCACAGTGGAGGAAAGGAAGAGTTTATGTGAAGTAGATGAAGTGCCTTAGGGTGTATCTTAACATTACCATATCCTTTTTTAAGGGATATATAAAAGCATAACAATGCATTCCAGACAAGGTTATGAATGACTCAGCTTCTTCAGTAAGGATGGTCTTTGTCACATATCCAAGTAATCAACCATGACCTGAACAAGTGCTTGCTGAAGCCAGGGAAAATTTGGAAGTGAGAATTTAAAAAAGCAATTCTAGTATAAGATATAACATGATCAGTTACAGAAATATGAACTATAATACTTATGAGTATGTCCTACTTATTTTTGTGACTAAATTTTTGTGTAGCTATTCACAGTTTAAGAAAATATATTTTCCCTTTCTTATCCCCTTATTATGTGTGATGCATTGCCTTTACTTGAGCAATTAAATGTTTGCTAATTTTATATGACATTTAACTTGTGGCATATGAAGGAAGAGTAAACATAATTCATGAACTTTATTTTCACTTTTGGGAAACAGATTCTTTTATTTTGGGATGTATGCAGAATATCTGTATTATGTGTTGTGGAGTTATCGTCTAATTATTGACTTTATTTGGGGATTGATTTGGTGATACATTTGGTGCCTAGTTTTCAAAGGATGAACTTGTAGTGGTTAACTTTATGTGTCAATTGAACTGGTTAAAGGGATGTCTAGATAACTGGTAAACTATTATTTTCCAAAAGGTGTCTGTGAAGGTATTTCCTAATGAGATAAGCATTTCATTTTGATTAGTGGTCAGAATAAGAAGATTGTCCTCACCAACGTCAGCAGACATCATCCAATCAACCCTTTGAGAACCTGAGTAAAACATAAAACTGGAAGTAGAATTCACCCTCTTTTCAAACCACACCATTAATCTTCTCCTGCTCTCAGACATTGGCAATCGTTGATCCTCAGAACTTGGGCCTCAAAGGTGGACTTAGAACAAACTCCTCTGGTTCTCAGGCCATATAAATTGGACTGAATTATGGCACTGCTAGCTTTATATACATTCTGTTTTCGTATTTTCATGGAACACTCTTAATAACACATGAATATCTGTGAAGTTGGTTAGTCTTTCACAGTGCCAGTGAAGAAACTTTGATGATTAAATAAAAACTTTGCTACAGAAAGGTAAAGGAAATATTTAATAGAAGTTTGCAATCAAGGGAAAAATACTGAACATATTCATTTCAAATTTGACATTAGATAAATATTTTGATAAGCTAAATAATTTTATTTAACATCTTGCATACACATCTAATGAATAAATAAGAGTTGAACTTTTTTCCTAGCAAATAAGAAACATGATAGATAAAATCTTGATGTAGGTAGAGACCTCAGCAAATCTGAGAATCTGATAACAGATAAATTCATGCATCTATGTAATGGATAATATATGAATACCTTTGAAAATTAAAAAATAATTAGGACTTTTGGTTCAAATGTAATCAGTTGCTAGTTACATATGACATCACTGAAATGTGATGTTCAGGGCATTTTAGAAATACATTTTTGGCAAAACTGTGAAGGAGTCAATGATGTCAACAAGACAAGTGTCCAGAAGGCTGAATGTGTTTTGTCTTCATCCAGTGTCAAAGTCATGAGGTTAGTACTAAGATGATGGGTTAGACATGAAAGGGAGACATTGTATTTCTTAGTTAATAAGGAAGTTAATAAACAATATATGGTGATAAATTTGATGCCTGGAGTAAATAAGAAGAAAAAAATGAAAGATAATCCTCAGGAGCATTTTTGTGGAGTCACTAATAAAGAAAAGAAAATTTATGGGGCTGGCACTGTGGTATAGCCAGTAAAGCCATCACCTACAGTGCTGGCATCCCATCTAGGGGCTAGTTCAGGTCCAAGCTGCTGTGGCCTGGGAATGCAGTAGGAGATAGTCCAAGCCCTTTGGCCCCTGCATCCATGTGGGAGACCCGGAAGAAACTACTTGCTTCTGGCTTTGGAACATCCCGGCTCTGGTCGCTGCAGCCATCTGGGGAGTGAACCAGAGGATGAAAGACCTCTCTCTGTAACTCTGCCTTTCAAATAAATAAGTACATTCTAAAAAAAAAGGAAATTAGGTGAAAAGTTGAAAAAGCTTTCACTATGTGAAATAAGAATGCACGTTTCCTACTGAATCAGTCTACTTTTAATTACTATATCAAAACACATGAAGCTGGGTAACTTTATTTAAAAAAAAAAGATATTAGTTTAGGTCATCATTCTGGTCCACATTCAAGAACCAACTAGTGATGACCTTTTATGGTGGTGCGGCAATGATAGCACACAGGGTTGTCCTCTCTCGTTTCTCTTCCTTCTTACATAGCTATCCATATTTAATCATGAACACTCTGATGCCTTTTCTAACTCTTATCCTCTACCAAAGTCCCCACCTTTAGATATCATAGTCAAATTAAGTTTTTATCCTCTAAATTTATCACAATAGAGATACATTTCAAAACAAGGACCTTTGGGGAGATCAATCAAGCCATATGTAAGCTGCCATATTCATTATGCTTTTCATGTCATTGTGTGTTGTAGAATTTACTAGAATAGAAAGATAAGGTCAAAAGAAGACACTTTAAAGTTTCAAAACATGTCAGGAGTAAATGATACTATACTAATAATAGAATTAAATTTAAAAATATTTTGTTACATAATCTCAATATGCTTAATTTATGAGTTTTATTACTTTCTAAAATCAAAATTATAGAACATATTTGAAATTATTAATCAAGACCTGTATTTAATGCATATCCAGCACATCAGATTTCACTGTTGTTTCCAAAGTGCCTCATGAATTTCATTTAAATGTGAAATTACTTTCTAGTTAAGTCAATATTCACGAAAATAGTGGCTTACCCTGAGTTGCCCTTTCAATACCATAATGAAATGGAAACAAAAAGGGAAAATGCAGATTTTCAGAAAAAGAGAGTGATAATTAAAGGCTCCAGGGGTTTAAACTATAATGCAACTGAATCACCAAATGGATTTTGACTTTTGCCTCAGAACTGGCTTAGAAATCTATCTATTAAAATATTATCAGGAGATTACTCTGTCAGAACTGGAGAAGCATAAAAGATGTGAGCACACTAAATTACAGCTTTGTAATTTCAGAGTAATTTAAATCTGATATATTTCTTTAAAATTTTTTTCCATAAACGATTTTTTCACGATTGAAATTATTCTAAATGATATGGTTCCTTATAATAGTGACCTCAAGGCTTTAAATTGTATTACCTAAATCAGTTATGCCCATTATTTAAAAGGTATAACATAATCAAGAAACAAAGTTATATCAGACATTTCCACGTGAAGATATCAGTTTTGTTATAGTTTAAAGAATTAGATTACAATTACTACACTATCTAGTTTAATCTTCAGCACGCACTCTGTCTTTTTCTGTATCTGGTAGTCACAATTAGATAATGTGCACTGAACAGCAGCAAGTGTAAAATGATCAAAAAGATGAATTGCTTTATATAAATTAGAAATAGTAAAGCTTGATTAGTTCACTTTAGGTTAATGCATCTTCAGAGTCCCTCTGTAATCCTCTGAAAAATAATACCTGAAGTTACATATTAGAAGTAAATCACCCTGAAAAATGAATAGCACAGAAAATAGTATGTCACTGATTCATCTCCATTAAATAAGGCGTTGCCTATAACTTTCCAGTATGGACTTTAAAAGGTAATTTAGGCCCAGAGAAAGTCTTAATATTCAAATAAATATTTAAACTTGATTTATGACCTCAATTTAGCATTAATATTACTTAAAAAAATTTTATTAAATAAGAATCTATAAATGTACTTAATAAAATGCTTTCTCTATACGTATATATTTTATAAATGCATAATTATTTATTACTAGCAGTAATATTGTCAACAAATGTTAGACAATTGAATGCCAAAAATAAAATAAAATATATCCATTATTCTAGTAAGTATTCTTTATTTATTTTGTAGTTTATCGCATAATCCTCTACTATTATATTTTCCTTAATAAAATTATTTCAAGTATGATAATTTCTATACTTTTGTAGTATAGTACTGCCAACTCTTGGATAATGAATTGTTTCTAATTTTTTATCTAGCCACTTAAGTAAGTTTTCTCTGAGGAGAGAGAATGACTGTACTGATAAAACTGAAATATTTGGAAAGCCAATTCTCATGGCTAGAATATTTTGCTCATTATGAATAACTATTCATGCTGCATTTGTTGTTTAAAAAGTATATGTAAAATTGTGAGCAATGATCTGGAATAAGATATAATATAGATTTGAGAATGTATAAGAAAAATTAGATGTAGTTCCATAAATATCTGCAAGTCATTTTTAAAGAGTTTTTGTTTATTTATTTTGACAGTGAGAGGGAGAGACAGAGAGAAGTCTTCCATCTGCTGGTTTACTCCCCACGTGGCTTTGATGGCCAGAGCTGCACCTGTACGAAGGCAGGAGCCAGGAGCCTCCTCCCAATCTCTCACAAGGGTGCAAGGTTCCAAGTACTCAGGCCATCTTCTACTGCTCTCCCAGGCCATAGCAGAGAGCTTGATCAGAAGAGGAGCAGCCGGGACTAGACCTGGTGTCCATATGGGATGCTGGTGCCATAGGCAGAGGATTAACCTACTGTGCCACAGCACCGGCCCCTGAAAGTAATTTTGATTCTTCTACGAAACAAGATCTATCATCCTGTGATATGGGACAAATAATCTTACCTGCCTGAAACTTCTGTTCTTAGATTTTGCTCTTTAAACACTGGAGCACTGGATACGATTATTTGCTATTGTTCTTCTTCTTCTTGTAACAAAAAGAGGGGGGAAATGAGAAGATCACAGGAAAGTATTTGAAATGTCCTCTCCTCCTATTCTTTAACTAAGTATTGGCTACCAAGAAAGCAGAACATGGAAGAATCCTGGAATGTCAGAAGCCAAATCAGATTCCATGCAATGGAATCAGGTCCGTGTCAAGCGACTCTGTATCCAGCATTCACATATGACAATTCATCTTTTCTCTGCACATCACTGGACTATCTGGCTAATGCCCACTTACAGAGAGAGAGGTAATTATTAGTTATTACTACTACATATTGTACAATGTGAGAATAATAAGTATTTCTTGGCTATCGTGATCCGAGTGACAAAAACAAAACCAACAGCAAACAGCCTTATCAGTAAGAGTTAACACACAACATAGCACAAGGATAAAAAAAATCAAATGAAAATTTAATGGAACAACCCTGAAAATAAGACACCCACAGAAAACATACACTTCACTCATTTGAAAAACATACCTAAAACATAAGTTCATTTTCAGGTAAAATAAAATTGAAATCCATGGATAGTTTTTTTCATGGTATGTATTTACCATGAAGTTTTCAGAGATCTTAATAAATGCTTGGATTTAAATTTATTTTTGTCTGAAAATAAATGTATATCTTTCAATTCCATTCTCCATTAGCTGTTTATAAAGTGCACTTACATACAAAATCTGCTATCAAATATGCCAAGATTCATTCTTGATCACTAAATTCCACACACATACAGCAGTTTCCTCAGACTTGTAACAAAAGAGGATCAGACAAGGAATTGCTGCTGTCGGAGCAGTGCCAGAAAATATGAGTATCTATGAGTCTTTATTGTTTAATTCTGAATGCATGACCCTAGGAAAGTCTAGCTCCTGAGACTGAACGTTGAGACTTTTCTCAACTGATATACTTGATTTCAGAACCTGACCCAAAGAAAGCAGCTGGAAATTTATTGTGGACTCTCCAAAGGTGAGAGAATTACTAAGGAAATGCTTCAATATCTAATTATGAGCTATGACTCAATTTTTTAATAATACTACAACTACGTATTCATGGAGGACCGCCAGAGATTCAAGCTAACAAAGAATATTTTCCTCTACAGATGTAAGAACAACAGTACAAAATGGTCAGAAGAACAGAACAGAAAATAGCCTTGTAGGAAGGTATGATTCATAGGGGGTATTTTTCAATAAAAAAATACTGAGCAAAGAAATTGGAAAATTTAAGTCATAATCAGGAAAAAATATGTACTCAGTGAAATTATGTTTGGGTAAGACTAGAAGTTATAGATAACAGAAAACAGACTCCAAAGTAGTTATTATAAACATTTTTTAATTAAAGGAACACTTGTTTAAAGAATTAAAAACAAAGCATAGTCACATATTCTATATATGAAACTATGTGAGGAGTAGAAACTATAAATATGGAATCACATAGTTAAAACTACACTATTAAAATGCAAAAAATTTGCTGGATGATCTCAAATGAAGTTTACAGATGTCAGACAAAAAACTTTGTGAACTTTCGAATACATTAATAGATATTCATCAATCCAAAATATAAAGAGGTAAGTTGATAAAAAAATCAACAGTCTTATCAGACCTATAAGATGTATCAAAGAACTCATTGACAAAAAGGAATTAAAATCTTAGAAAGAAAGAAGTATAAGCAACAGGAAAAAAACAGCAACAACAACCACCACAACAAATATGCACTGGAGAAAAGACACTCATTCCAATAAATGGTGCTGGAAAACTACAAAGAAAGAGCCATGCATCCCCCTCTCATCCTGTGAGAAAAGTCAACTCAGTGTGCATTCTTGGCCTGGTGCTTAAAATGCCGGCCTCTCATATCTCAAGTGTCTGGGTTTGAATCCTGGCTCTGCTCTTGATTCCAGGTCCTTCCTCACGGGTGCTAATGGGTGCAGGCTGGTGGTGGGTTCAAGTAACAGGATTTGTGCAAGCCAAAGCAGAGGCATGAATTACATGCTCAGCTCCTGGTTTCAGCCCTTGCTCAGTCAAAGCCATTGAAGACATTTAGGGAATGAACCAATGTATGGGAGCTCTCCCTGTTTCTGTCTCTCTTTCCTTCTTTGTGTGTCTCTCTGCCTCTCAAATAAATGAGTTAATCTAATTAAATGAATTCAATAGAATTATCAAAAGTGTCACACTGATGGGAGTGAATTTTAAAATCTCTGCAAAACCTGTAGACTAAAAATATGCTAAATATATAAAAAATACTTAGACATGCTGTGTTCTAAGATATGAAAACTCAGTTTTATTAAGAAGTTATATTTTCACAAACACATGGAAAAATTGAATATAATCTCAAAATTTCCAGTAAAATTTTGGGATTTGACAAGCTGGTTCTGAAATTTCATATTGCAATGTAAGTGACAGAATATAACAACACTTAAACAATAAATTCTGATGATGCTATTAAAAAAGAACTAAAGAAATAAATAAATGCATAATTGATTTCAAATCCTTAAATTTATATTATATAGAGTAATTAATTATTTACTTTCAGATAAATAATTAAAATAATAGGGCTAAAATTTCATCTAATACGTCCACATACTAAATGGATGCATAAAAACTATTAATGTTCATGTTTGTATTTAATGGAATATACAAAATAAGTATTTTTATAAAAGAATAATGTTAAAATTAAAACATAGATCTTAAAGTTATAAATGTATTCATAATGTAAAATAGGAAAGAATACATTATATTTTGTATAGTGTTGTATAAAATACAATTGAGAACTGTATTCATATGCTTGGTTTTGTAATAGCTACAAGTATTAACTTTGTTAGGTGCAATTATTATGTTCAAATAAACAAATTATGATGAAGAAGGTTTTAAAGAAATTTTGTTGCAAATTTTAAGCATGGATAATAATGAAGTGCAAAATGTTATTTTATTTTCAAAATTAAGTTATTTCTCTACACAGAGAAGCAGTCTTTTAACCACTAAAGTATGCTAGGAATTTCTGGTGTTCTACATACTTGAAAACAATTGTTTAGACAAGGTCATAGTCAAAGTGGAAGTTCTCTCCTACCTTCAGAGAAAGGTACCTCCTTCTTTGATGACCCCTTCTTTCCACTGGGATCTCACTCATGGAGATCTTTCATTTAGGTCGTTTTTTTTTTTTTTTTTTTTTCCAGAGTGTCTTAGCTTTCCATGCCTGAAATACTCTCATGGGCTTTTCAGCCAGATCCGCATGCCTTAAGAGCTGATTCTGAGGCCAGAGTGCTGTTTAGGACATCTGCCATTCTATGGGTCTGCTGTGTATCTCGCTTCCCATGTTGGATCGTTCTCTCCCTTTTTTATTCTATCGGTTAGTATTTGCAAACACTAGTCTTGTTTATGTGATCCCTTTGGTTCTTAGTCCTATCATTATGATCAATTGTGAACAGAAATTGAACACTTGGACTAGTGAGGTGGCATTGGTACATGCCACCTTGATGGGATTGAATTGGAATCCCCTGGTATGTTTTTAACTCTACAGTTTGGGGCAAGTCCAGTTGAGCATGTCCCAAATTGTACATCTCTTCCCTCTCTTATTCCCACTCTTATATTTAATAGCTATCACTTTTCAGTTAAGTTTCAACACTTAAGAATAACTTCTCTAAATATGATCAGAGTCTGTGAACTCAAAAGGCTTCCATAGCCTTGGCAACTCATGACAAGAGCCTAGGGTGATTACTGATGCCATAAACAAGAGTGTCAATTTGTTAAGTCAACAACAGGAGTCACTGTGCACTTACTCCTCATGTAGGATCTCTGCCCTTAATGTGCTGTACATTGTGATTTAATGCTATAACTAGGACTCAAACAATATTTTTCACTTTATGTTTCTGTGTGGGAGCAAGCTGTTGAAATCTTTACTTAATGTATGTCAAACTGATCTTCTGTATATAAAGAGAATTGAAAATGAACCTTGATGTGAATGGAAGGGAGAGGGAGCGGGAAAGGGGAGGGTTGTGGGTGGTAGTTAAGTTATGGGGGAGGGGAAGCCATTGTAATCCATAAGCTGTACTTTGGAAATTTATATTCATTAAATAAAAGTTTTAAAAATTGTTTATAAAAGTTCCTTAACTTTGCAATAAGTTACATTTTCTAATAATTCTTGCCACATTCAGCTTTATTTGAAATACCACCTTTTAGTTTTTTATTTCCTTAAGCATATTTTGCTTATCATCTGAATTCTTGATTTTTTGTTTCTCAAGGTCAAGCCATAAAATCAAGGACAATAAAAAATCTGTATCTTTCACAATAAAAATCTTTGTGTTTTTTGAATAGTCATTAGGCAAAATAAAATTTTGCTACTTCAATGCATAGTAAGTTTGATATTAAGATAATTAAATGTACTTGACATTCTTCAAATTTTAATTATATCAAAAATGCAATAATATTTGAGGCTTGCTATTTTATGATAAAAGAGAAAAATAACTGACACATTGAATTATCCCAGATGAATTATGTTCACAGAGTTAAGTGGAAATGATTATGCCCCTCTTTGGGTAACAGAAACTTTAAGCAAAACTTTAAATGTATCCTCAGCTAAATTAAAAACTAAATTGTACATACAAAGATGAGTTTGATATTATGTAAAAACACTCCTCATTAATATGCTAAAAATTGGGAACAGCCACAATATAATTTATGTGATTCATTAAATAGCTAGAGTTGTAATTTTATAAGCTAATTATGTGATACTTCAACAAGGGATTCAATTTGCACCCATTCTGAAAGTGTGGTTAGTGATAAAATAGTCAGAGTTCTTTCAGAGTTATTGTCAAGATCATCTTCCATCACAAAGTCAGTTTACCAGTTCCTACATGACCTTAAATTAGGTCACTTGTGTATTTCAGAAATAATATTGGAAAAAGATTTTACTTGGAGTTGAATAGAGAGAATGGGATACTAACTTTTCAAACATAAAACTTCAAAAATAATATCCTTCAATATATGTTTCTATACCAAATTGACTCATCCATTGCCCCCTCCAAAAAAAAACAACTGTAAATACCAGAGCCTACAAGTTGAATTTTTCTAGGGTATTGTCATAATCCTATGGTTTATAAACACAAACCATGCAAACTATCCTCCGGGAGAAAAAAAAAAAAAAAAAAAAAAAAAAAAAAAAACAGTGCCATGCAGTAGAGCACTTCACTCAAGGTCAATGCTTTGAGTTGACTTTCTCTTTTCATTTTTGATCATTCTCACCTTATCCAAATGGGCTCAAAGTTCTGCGATGTTGGTTGACACCTCTGTCTTTTAGTCATGAGATTCCCAAGACCTTTACCTGAACATTTACTCAATTTGGACTTTCTTTTTCAGATATTGACAGGTTAGACAACCCCTATCAAATTAAGGAGAAATACCTCTTGAATAAACAAGGAAGAAGTGAGATTATAGGACAGGTAAGTTACATTTCATTCTTTTTTAAGATTTTTAAATTTTATTTAAGGAATATAAACTTCATGGATTTCATAAATAGAAATTTGGGAATGTAATGATTCTTTCCACCTTACTTCCCTCCTGCTCATACTCCTAAATTTCTTCCTTCTCCCTCTCCCATTCTTATTATTTACAAAGATCTATTTTAAGTTAATTTTATGCTCTTAAGATTAACTCTACACTGAGTATAAAGTTCACTGAATAGTATGAAGAAAAAAGAACAAAGAACAAAAACAAACAAGCAATCAAAAAATCTTTGTTCCTCAATAATCAAGACAAGAACTGTTCAAAATCATCACAATTTTAAAGTGTCAGTTTTGCTCCTAAAGATTACCTTTTAGGCACTCTATCAGTTACTACATGTCAGAAAACCAAACGGTATTTGTCTTTTTGTGACAGTTTCATTTCACTAAGTATAATGGTTTTCAGTTGCATCCATCTTGTTTTAAAAGACAGGATTTCATTTTTGTAAACACTGTGTAGTATTCCACAGAATATTTACATCATAATTTTGTTAATCAGTCTTCAGTTGATGGATATCCGGGTAGTTTACATTCCTACCAACATTGAATTAGGGTACCCTTTTCCCCCACATTTTTGCCATCATTTGTTGTTGATTTCTGTATTAGAGCCAGTCTAATGGGGGTAAGGTGCAACAGGACCTTTAACAGGGACAAAGGTGGGGAAAAGTGTCTGGAGATCCCATCACCTGCCAGCAATCAGGTAGTGGGATCCTTCCCCGAGAGCATTGTGTGCCATGCCCTCTCAACCTCCTGCGTGGGCAAGAAAGGCAGACTCCCCACCAGGTACAATATCACCCACATCCATTGGTGAAAGTGGAGTGTTGAAGTTCCCTGTTACTATTGTGTTGGAGTTTATGTTTCCCTTTAGATCCATTACCAGTTCTTATAAATATCCAGGCTCACTGCAATTGGATACATATACATTTATTATAGTCAAGTCATCCTGTTGAATTGATCCCTTAATCATTACGTAGTGACCTTCTCTTCTCTTTAACAGTTTTTTTGTGTTAAAGTCTATTTTGTTTGATATTAGGATGGCCACTCCTGGCCTATTTTGCTTTCTGTTAGCATGGAATATCCTTTTGCATTCTTTTCCTTTCAGTCTACTTATTTCTTTGTTGGTGAACTCTGTTTCTTGTAGGCAGCAAATGGATGGGTCTTGTTTTTTTAATCCATTCGGACAGTCTGTATCTTTTAACCGGATAGTTGAGGTCATTTACATCAGGGCGTTATTGATAAGTAAGGGCTGGCCCTGGCATTTTTCCATGAATATTCTTATTTTTTTAATTTGGATTTCTTTTGTACTTTTACTTGGGGATTTTCTGCCTTCACATTCTTTCATGATGATTATATTCTTTATGTGTTTCTTTGTGTAGCACAAAGATCCTTTGGCATCTTTTGTAAGGTTGGATGAGAGGTGACAAATTCTTTCAATTTCTGTTTGTTATAGAATGTCTTTATTTAACCCTCATTCATAAAAGAGAACTTTGTAGGGTACAGTAATCTGGGTTGAAAGTTTTTTTTTTTTTTTCTCTTAAGACCTGGACTATGTCTTGCCATCATCTTCTAGCCTGTAGGGTTTCTGATGAGAAATCAGCTATGAATTTAATTGGAAATCCTCTGAAAGTGATCAGGCATTTCTCTCATGCACATTTTAGAATCTTTTTTTAAGCTTTACTGTTGAAACTTTGACTACAATGTATCATGGTAAAGATCTTTTCTGGTCATGTCTTTTAGGAATTCTATGTGCTTCATGTACTTGAATGTCCTTCTCCAAGTGAGAGAAGGCCTTTGTGGTTACTTCACTAAATAGACCCTCTATTTCTACACATTCAGGAACTCCTAAGACACATATGTTGGATCATTTGATAGTATCCCATAAATCTTCAACACTGTTTTTAAGTTTTCTATTTTCTTCTTTTTTTGGCCTGACTGAAAGCTTTCCAGTGATTTGTTTTCTAGCTTGGATATTCTTTTTTCTGTCTTACCAAACCTGATGTTAAGGATTCCTATTGCATTTTTATTTGATCTACTGAATTCTTCATTTGTAATATTACATACTGATTTCTCTTTAAAATCTCAACTTCATAAGAAAATTTATCATTTATATAATGTATGATTCATTTAATTCATGGATTTGCTTCTGATTGCTTCTGACTAATTCTATGATTAATATTTTGAATTTTGTTTCCAGCATTTCATCAATGTCTTTCATCTTCACATTCTAATATTTAAGTGTTGTTGTGTTCCTTTGCAGGCAGTGGTCATGTTATCTTCCTTATTCTTGTTTCCTGAATTTCTGCATTTATTTTTAGGCATTTGTAGTGACATTTGGTGATTTTTTTTCCTCTGATGTGTTTTATATTTTAACTATGCATCTGTGGCTTAGTGGAATGTCTTCACTTTCAGTGAATACCTAGAGGTGCATGCTGCTTTGGCAAGGGAGCTCTTATCAGCGCTTAATGTTGGGGCAAGTATCCAGAGTAATACCCAAGTTGGGTGTGGTATCTCTCCTCTGATTAATAGGTTGGAGGGGAATGGTTACCTCTGTTGGTGTGATTGCCTCCTCACCTCCTCTCCTCCAAGCTGAGCTAAGTCCAGGTTTTATCATCTAGGGTGCTCAACACTCATCCACACTACTGTATGAACCACACAAATGATCTATACAGTCATGACTATGAGCATCATTCCACTGCAGCAAGCTGTTCTACACAACCCAGGAGCTTCCAGAATGCTGCAGCACTCTGTGATTTCCCAGAAACCCAGCTACACCCTGCCTCCTCTTACGCAGTCATGTGTTTTCTGTCTCAATACCCAGGGCTCCCATGGTCAAGGAGTACAAGAGCATCTGCTCTGCTCCTCTACCCTGTCCTGTCCACAGAGAGACTGAGGAGTTCCCAGAGCCACTGTCCACGTGTGTTCCACCCAGGTGGATCAAACCCAGTCCTCCCAGCCAGACTCAAGAGTCAGTGAGTAATGTCTTTTTCCCTCTGGTAAAATCCCCAGATCACATTCATGCAAAATACCCACTGGCCAAAGCCCCACTGGCTTCACAGTAGTGCTGGGCTTGTACAGGAGTCCCTGCAGGGGGTACTTTCCTTATATTGGGATGGCCCCTCCACCCACCCATTGCAGAGTGGGTGTAGTTGGCAAGTTAGAAAGGGTCCCTGTCAGTTGCTCTTGAACTCCCAAGTGGGTGGAGACTGTCCCTGCTAGTTGCTGGGTGCATGCAAAAGACCTGTAGCAGCTGTTAACTGCTTATATCCAAAATGATGCCAGCCCTCCCACAGCTGGCCGCAGGTCACTGTTGGTAGGGAATGGGGGATGGAGAAAGGACACACCACCTTTTTTCCCCTCCTCTGGGTGAGCAACTGCCTTGTTCCCTTCAAGATACTAGCTGGCCTGGACTCAAAGACAGTACACTAGGCTCCCCTTCCAGCTGTATCAGTAGTGGCATGGGCCCAAGCAGTCCGATCTCACCTTGCTTGCCAGATTGGGCACTTTTTCCAGATCAAAGCTGCTGGCTCCTTTGTTGTGTCCTCACTCATTTCTGAGTGTCTGCACTTTCCACACAGGCCCAGGTCTTTTCCACTGCTTTCTCAGGACCTCCCACTGCAGTTTCGTTGCAGTTTTACCTTGAGCTTGTATTTTATCCACTTTTTTCTATTAATTTTGCTTAGCCTGGAACAGAACACCGTGTCACTATTCTGCCATCTTGGAATCCCCCACATTTCATTCTTAAAGAATAATCCTTGTTTTATTGACAAGCCACTTTTATCAAAACTGACAAGCTAAAATCAACCAACAGAAAAGTAAGGTCTAATATGGATAAAGGTCAACACCATTGCCATTTAAAATATGATACATGATTATGAACCATTGTCTTATATTTCAGTGCAGATCTACATTTTTCATGTCTCCAAAAATAATAATTTGTTATATATTTTAGTTCAACAAATTATGCAAGGTGGTGGCAGAACAAAAGTAAAAAAAAAAAAAACATGGATCTACTTGGCAATAGAATGAAATATTTTTAGGGATTAAAGCAATAACAATAAATTACAAAATGAACTATACATTTACTCTCAAAATAGATAATTTGTAACAAACTAATCTATCTCATGTATCATGGAATGTATAAATTTGAACTCTAAATGATCTCTTGGGGCTAGCATTGGCATAGAAGTTATGATTCTGCAGCCCATGTGAGTGCCTAGGTGCAAATCTTATCTCTGCTCCGAATTCCAACTCAGGCAAATACATGCCCAGTACATGCCATGTACATGAATGTTTCTAATGGTTTTTTGCTTTGTATGTTAATGAATTAAATTTAAAATTTCAAGCAAGGCAACAGTGACTTAGAGAACCAAAATTTCATAGTTACATTTTATTCAAAATGGAGCCACACTGTTAAATCTGATTTTCTCTTCATGTTTAGATTTTACTCAATAATATGCTCTAAGGTAACAATGATATTTCTAAGACGAATCCCAAAATTTTTTTGAAAAGATTATCCTTTCTTTGTTCTTTCCCCTGGGGTAAATGATTTCTATTGTGCTAGCACTGACAGATAATTACTGCATTTCAATGCAGAAAAACTCTGACTCAGAGAAAATGTCACAGGTAATTTTTGATGGACTTTTATTGCTTAAGTTTTTAGAAACTGCTGATATATAATTTGCCATTTGAGGAGAAAGTAAAATTAAAACTTTTACAAAAAATTCACAGCTTTAAATATGATTATTTCTTAAGTTCATAAATTTGTTCAATGTGAATGAACACTACAAAAACATTCATGGTACTGAAAAATAAAAAAAAAAAGTTTTAAAATATATAAATAGGTCAACATTTTCCTTCAATAAGTTGATATAGCCATATGTGCGTTTGTGTGTGTGCATAGAGGTTGCCAATTCACCTTTTTATTTGCTTTTGGCTAAAATTTTAAATCTCAGTGTAACTTTGTTTTAAAGATTTATTTATTTATTTGAAAGTTGGAGTTACACCGAGAGAGAGGGAGAGGCAAAGAAAGAGAGAGAGGGGTCTTCTATCTGCTGGCTCACTGCCTAATTGTCCACAAAGGGTGGAGCTGCATCTATCCAAAGCCAGGAGCCAAGAATTTCTTCCAGGTCTCCCACGGGGGTGCAGGAGCCCAAGGACCTGGGACACCTTCCACTGCTTTCCCAGACCATAGCAGAGTGCTGGATCAGAATTGGAATGGCCAGGAGTCGAACTGGCACCCACATGGAATGCCTGAACTGCAGGCAGTGGCTTTAGCTGCTGCACCACAATGCCGGTCCCTCAGTGTAACTTTTATCAACTACTACAAACTGATGAGAAGCAGATCTGGTAAATACCTTTATTAGATGGTATTAATGTGGACATATTTAAAGCAACTTGAACGGTTTTACATTGTGAATCTCAAGGATTCTAACAACCCATTTGGGACATCTTATTTAATGTTCTAAGCATCTTTTGTTGATCATGATAATTACAATAACCAATCTCACAACAGTTACTAAGTGAGTGTTACATGAATCTGTACTTTGAAGGCTGGCTGGTGACACTAAACAGAAATGAGAATTTGTATGATTACAAAATTAATTCAGCACAAACTTACCTAAAGATCAATTAGGACAAAAAAATGATATCTAACAAGTTTGTGGTAGGAAATGCTTTTAAAAAATTAATTAATGCTACTAAATACAGCAAAATAGAAAAACAAAAATAAGCCACAAAGAATTTAATAAAATCCTTTATATGTATGAGCTCAATATGCTTTTCCCTATAGCCATTGGGAGGATGTTATTCTAATTATCCACATTTTTTCATACAAGGAAACTGTGACCAAAAGTAATTAACCAGCATGTAGCCTAAGTTAACTCAGGGAACACAGACTATAAAGATGGGGCAATTTAACTTTCCATCCCATGATGCCAACTACCCTACATGCTTTCCAACTTGTGACTGGGTTAGATGTAGTATAACATATTACAGCACAGATGTTCTTACAGATGATATTGTGTGTATCTGTTTTATTATTTTCTTTTATCTGGCTCTGCCTAGAGTTTATTTCATTCAGGCATAGCTATACAGTTGCACTATAACACTAATTTCCTTTTTTATTTTTAATGATCTATTTATTTACCTGAAATAAACAAAAAGGAAGAGATGTTGGGAGAGAGAGATTTTCCATCCACTAATTCACTCCCTTAATGTCCACAATGGCCTAAACTGGGCCAGACCATTGACAGGAGCCAAAAGTTTCTGTCTTCATGTGGGTAGCAAGGGCCCAAACACTTGGGCCACTTTCTTCTGCTTTTCCCATACCATTAGCAGGGAACTGAATTGGAAGTGGAGCAGCCAGGACATGAACCAGATGGGATGCTGGATTCTCAGGTCATGGCTTTAAACTATACCACAACACTGGCCCCCGATCTCCTGATTGATGGCATCACTAGTATTGATGGTATGAAAATCAACCCTAATAAAGCATAAATAAAGGTGAGAAGTTATGAAGAATGTGTTCTAATTCCTAATTACCTGATATTAGTTACCACATTACTCTGCCAGAATGACAACCTTGCACAAAGACATTTAAAATATTACACAGAAAATGATTCTGCAGTGACTTCTGTCCAGCAACTGTGTTCAAGCTCAGGTGGATGAGGTTTAATAACTTCATAGCCAAGGATTATTGTTTAAAAATATCTTCTATAATCCCCCTTAGTTAATCTTTAAAGATTCACCTTCTTCAATCTCTTTAAGCATGCTCACAGTTAACTATGACACCAGTATTCACATAGCAATGCTATACTATTTTCAACAGATATTTTTATTTGTTGGGGAATCTCTCTCAGATGGCTGAAAAAGTTTACTAAGCATTATTTTTTGTTTTGGTCTTTTTTTCAAGATTTATTTATTTTGAAAGTCTGAATTACACAGACAGAGAAGGTGAGGCAGAGAGAGAGAGAAGTCTTCTATCTGCTGGTTCACTCCCCAATTGGCCGCAAAAGCTGGCACTGTACCAATCCAAAGCCAGGAGCCAGGAGCTTCTTCTGGGTCTCCCATACGGATGCAGGAGCCCAGTGACTTGGCAATCTTCTAATGCTTTTTCCAGGCCATAGCAGGGATCTGGATACAATTGGAGCAGCCTGGACTGAAACCGGAACCCATATGGGATGCCAGCACTTCAGGCAGCAGCTTTACCCGCTACACCACAGCACTGACCCCACAAAACATTATTATCTTCCCTTGGGACATGATTGAAGAAAATCTATGTAATCAGTTGGCTTTCATTAGGAATTACAATGTATTTTTTGTGTGTGGTTCAAATTATATAGCATATATATATACACACACACACACACACACACATTATATGAATATATATATATATTCCCATCATTGTATTACTCTTTGGAGGTTTCTTGGACAATAACTTTACAGCTCTTTGATTTATACCTTTTGTATATGCATGTTACTGGTAATAAAATCTCTAAATCATGATGATAATATGATGATAAATGCACTAAAATATGTCCAGCCCTATTAACTAGCTATAAATAACAGGAATTCATGAAAACACTAGTTTATAAATTGAAGTCAAGCTCTGCTTTTTAACTTTCTTTGTCAACTTTCATATTGTGATGGTTGCCTCATGATTTCAAGATGACTATAGCATCTACCTGTTACAAAAATAAAGAACGTGAGAAAATAAGTGCATGTATATAGGGAAATGCTTTCTTAGAAAGTGTCCATCTTTCCTTGACCAGAACTGTGCACAGACAACTCAAGAGCTTACCTCTGGAGCTTTAGATGATTCAGTAACCTTTCAAAACCAAATAAGGACTGTAGGACAGAAAGAAGTACTATCTGGGAGACAGTTCCTACTATCTTATATGATAATTTTTAGCACTAGGCATGCTTAAAGCCTGTTTTTTACACTTAAAGCCTTATATACAATCTAGTTGTTATTATCTGCATCCAGATCTTGTGATTGAGTCACCATTATAGAAAAAAATTAATTTCTTTCTATAAGACTTATTTATTTTGTATTTATTTTGAAAGAAATAAAGAGAGAGAAAGAGAGGGCAGAGAGAGAAGGAGAGGGCAGAGGGAGAGGAAGAGGGAGAGGGAGAGGGAGAGGGAAAGGGAGAGGGAGAGATAAAAAGAGACAGAGAGAGAGGGAAGCTTCACACAGATTTCCCACATGGGTAGTAGGAGCCCAGACACTGGGGCCATCTTCTGGCCATTTGCAAGGCGCTGGATCAGAAGTGGAGCAGCAGGGATGATGGCCTTGTAGGTAGCAGTTTTACCTGCTATGCCACAACCCCAGTCCTAAATTCATATAAAATCATTACTCACAATATTTTCCCAGAAGTCTTAAGAACTTTAAATCTGTTCTGCTGTGACTGTTCACAAGAAATAACTGTATAAAATTAACTATTACATGTAGGATAAATTAATGGGTTTTTGATATTATTTGAGGGGCATAATAAGATCCATGTTTAGAAAATGTATCACCTGTTCTCAATTATCACTTCCCATTTGTGGGCTCGTCCTGTGAGGCCCACACTGTCAGGATGGTGAGGCAACAGTGTTCTTCGACAAGAAGCACTAGAGGCAGTTTCAGTGAACATGTCCGTTTATTAGCAGTTAGGCACAAGCTTTTATAGAGCAAGCAAAGGGGAATAGCTAGGTCAGAGTAGCAGCACTAATTCTATAGCGTAAAGCCTATTCTGGTACCACTATGCCTCTGATCAGCTTGAAGGTCATATAGCCCACCTAGCCTTTCAGGTGGTCTTAGTGTCTGGGCCACATCTGAGAGCTGTTTACCTAGCTGACAATTACAAGACCCCTAAACAGGAAGTGGGGTGGAGGGAAATGTGCCTGGAGCCCCTGCCACCTGCCAACAGTCAGGTCAAATGTGAGTCTCAGTGTGCTGAGTCCTCAACCAGGGTTTTACCAGCAGGCATGGTATGCCATGCCCTCTTGATCTCCTGTGTAGGCTAGGCAGGCAGTCTTCCAGCCAGGCACAGGATCACCCACACCAATTTATTAATGCATTAATACATGTGTATTAGGTAGTCTCATATCAGATGCCTCATACAGAAGGAAAATGTTGTGAAAATTATTTGAAATTTTAGAATGCTTGCATATGAAACACATGTAATTCTAGTGTGAAATAAAAGTGAGTTGCTAGACAGACTTTTATTCTAAATAAAAAACCAGAAAATACTATAAATTCATGTACCATGAGTATATTAATCTTGCTAGCTTCAAAATCAAGCTTGCTTTGGTAGGCAACTGTCATATGTGTATATTTTCACTCATGCAGAGAAAAGGGCTAAACAGCATGACTCAGTAAGCCTTAGTCATGAAATGGAGTATACTCTTTGGCATCACATTGAGACTTTTTTTTTTTACTGAATTGGAAAATAAATGCTTAGAATTTTCTTCAACCTGTCTTTTCAAAAAAGAAAAGTGGACAGGAATATGAAATATTTATTCAGGTTAACTGAAAATGTACTATAAAGGCGTTTATCTACAGGGATTAGGGGGATGTAGCTGTTTTATAAATAAATTAATGAGTTACAGAATAGAACAGAATGATAAGTGAAGTTTCATGAGGACTCTGGTTTCATCCTTTTAAAGATAACACCAAATGACAAGTCACAATATACTTTCATCTGTGATTAACTTGCAGAGGTTTTGCTGAGACATTGGCATATTAATTAAAGTGCCTTAGTTTATGTTAATTATTCTTATCACTCAACTCAGCTTTGTGTGCATTTGTGTCTGCATGTTTGTAAATGTGTGAGTGGGTGGGTATTATAAGAAGAGTAAATAGCTCTATTAGCATTACTAAAGTAAATTAAAATTGGGAAAAATAAAAATGATCATTTTTCTTTTGTTGTATTTTTTCTCACTAATTTGATTTACAAAGTTATTTGCCGTGAAAGAAATATTTTGTGATTGTTTAGATATACTTATCATCCATAACTTAGTACTGTGTATTTACACATAATTTTCCCTTAATAAAAATGTTCCAACCTTTCTAAGACAAATATTGACTGTTTTACTAAAGACAGTACCAAAAATACTATACTAGGGCTGGAGTTGTGATGCCATGGTTAAGTCACCACTTATTGGGCTAGTGTTCTGCATAGTAGGCTAAGCCTCTTCCTGCAGTGATGGCATACCTTATGGGTACGAGTTCAAGTTCTGGCTGCTCCTCTTCCAATCCAGCTCTTTGCTTGTGTTCTGGGAAGGTAAAGGAAGGTGGCTCAGGTTCTTGGGCTCCCGCATCTATTGGGATACCTAGAAGAAGATGCTGGATCTTCAAATCAGCTTCGAATCAGCCCAGCTCCTCCCATTGCAGACATTTGGAGAGTGAACCAGTGGATAGAAGACATTTCTCTGTCTCTCCCTCTCTCTGTCTGTAACTCTACCTCTAAAATAAATGAATAAAATCTTTTTAAAGTGGGATTGTGGGTTATATAGTAGTTCTATTTTTAATTTTTAAAAGCATCTATATTATTTTCAATAGTGGCTATACTAATTTACATTCCTACTAAAAGTACAATAGTGCACGAAGGTTCCTTTACTCACATTCTCACCAAGACTTGTTAGTCCTTATCTTTTTTTTAAACTTTTATTTAATAAATATAAATATAAGTAAATAAGTCACCACTTATGATGCTGGCATCCAATATCAGAGTTCTAGCTTGCATCCTAGCTGCTCCGTTTCTGATCTACCTTCCTGCTAATGTGACTGGGAAAGTAGTGGATGGTGGACCAAATACTTGGGTCTCCACCACCCATCTGAGAGACCTGATGGAGTTCCTGGCTTCTGATTTTGAATTGGCCCAGTGCTGCCTGTTGTGGGTCCTTGGAGAGTGATTCAGCAGTTGGAATATTCCTCTATTTCTCTTCCTCAGTCTCTCAATATATCTCTTTCTGTTCCTCTGTCTTTCAAATTAGAAAATAAATCTTCAATAAGTAAATATGATGATAAGATAACAGGATTTAGAGGGAGGCATTTGGATACAAGTTAAGACATGGATTAATATATTGGCATCACATATTGGAGTGCCTGGATTGATATCTGGTTGATATCTTTTTTTTCAAATTTTTTTAAACTTTTATTTAATGAATATAAATTTCCAAAGTACAGCTTATGGATTACAATGGCTTCCCCCCCATAACGTCCCTCCCACCCGCAACCCTCCCCTTTCCCACTCCCTCTCCCCTCCCATTCACATCATGATTCATTTTCGATTCTCTTTATATACAGAAGATCAGTTTAGCATACATTAAGTGAAGAGTTCAACAGTTTGCTCCCACACAGAAACATAAAGTGAAAAATACTGTTTGAGTCCTAGTTATAGCATTAAATCACAATGTACAGCACACTAAGGGCAGAGATCCTACATGAGGAGTAAGTGCACAGTGACTCCTGTCGTTGACTTAACAAATTGACACTCTTGTTTATGGCATCAGTAATCACCCTAGGCTCTTGTCATGAGCTGCCAAGGCTATGGAAGCCCCCTGAGTTCACCAACTCTGATCATATTTAGACAAGGCCATGGTCAAAGTGGAAGTTCTCTCCTCCCTTCAGAGAAAGGTACCTCCTTCTTTGATGACCCGTTCTTTCCACGCACGGAGATCTTTCATTTAGGTTTTTTTTTTTTTTTTTTTTTTTTTTCCCCCAGAGTGTCTTGGCTTTCCATGCCTGAAATACTCTCATGGGCATTTCAGCCAGATCTGCATGCCTTAAGGGCTGATTCTGAGGCCAGAGTGCTGTTTAAGACATCTGCCATTCTATGGGTCTGCTGTGTATCTCACTTCCCATGGTGGATCATTATCTCCCTTTTTGATTCTATCAGCTAGTATTTGCAGACACTAGTCTTGTTTATGTGATCCCTTTGGTTCTTAGTCCTATCATTATGATCAATTGTGAACAGAAATTGATCACTGGGACTAGTGAGCTGGCATTGGTACATGCCACCTTGATGGGATTGAATTGGAATCCCTTGGTATGTTTCTAACTCTACCATTTGAGGTAAGTCAGCTTGAGCATGTTCCGAATTGCACATCTCTTCCCTCTCTTATTCCTACTCTTATATTTAACAGTGATCACTTTTCAGTTAAGTTTCAGCACTTAAGAAGAATTGTGTATTGATTACAGTATTCAACCAAAAGTATTAAGTAGAACAAACAAACAAACAAAATACTAAGAGGGATAACATATTAACTTGCTCATCAACAGTCAGGGTGAGGGCTGATCTGGTTGATATCTAGCTCCTCACTCCAGTTGCCTGCTAGTTCAGGCTTTGGGAGGCAGTAAGTGATGCTTTAAGAGTTTGGGTTTCTGCTTTTCTCTTGGGAGACCAGGAATGCGCTCCTGACTCAGTGTCAGTCCATCTTAGTCCTTTGTGTTTATTTGAGTAGTGATCCAGCAGATGAGAGCTCACTCCCTATGGCCCTCTGGCTACCTTTCTTTTTTTTCCACTCAGATAACTAAATACAATTTAAAAAAGGAAAACAGACATTTTTTAGCTTTGAGGAACAGATATTTTGTGTTATATGATTTTAAATATAAAAGCAACAATAAGTTATTAACGATTAATTGACCTTTCATATCTAGAGGGAAAACACGATGAGAATGTTAATAAACATTTACATTTTATACTTGATTTTTTTAAAAATTGTTACATATCATCCTATAAGTACCTTGAAGATATTTAAAATCCAATAGACTAGACATTCACTATACACTGCAACCTCTTCATTTTGCAGATGCATAAATAGTTGGCAAGAATACAATATATGTCTTCTATAATCTTTCCTAATGTATCTTAAGAAAATCTTTTAAAATAATATGTAATCTTTTAAACCAACTAAATAAAATTCATTTCAGATTTCCCAGTTGATATGGTTCAAAGAAATGCTTCCAAGTTAACTACATTTTACAAGACTATATGATTTTATTACAAAGTTCAATTAAATTTAATTTTTACCAATATTCAGGAGCTATTTATAAAATATAATTTTTCCATATTAACAGTTATTTTCCATTAAAATGTTTACTTTCTCCACTTCAAATAATATATTTTATATCATTTAGTTAGTATATGTGAGCTTTTGCCTCTCTTCCAATATGGATCACCTTCCCTCACCTGTCCACAGTGTAGTACAAAATTTAGTGTCTTAAAAATATTGACTGAATCCATAAATTTGTGGTTTTGTCAATTAGGTCTATTGATCTCAGCTGGGGTTACTTCTACTAATGGATAAACACTGGTTACACAAAGGACTCCACTTCTGGCTCTAAAATGAAATGGAAAGGATTACTGAGCAAATAGTCTCCTCTCATGGAGTAAATTATCCTGGATTCCATCATGTCGCGATGATGGGAAGGTTATAAAACATCAGGAGATAGGACAAGTCCTACCATGCAAGTGATTGTCAAATGTCTGTTATGCTATGTTTGCTTTTGTCTCATTGTTGAAATTATATAAGATGACCAATCCTAAATTCAACACATAAGAGTACAATCCACACTAAAGGTACAGGAAGTCAGGAATAAGCTATAGGTCATTTCTGAAACAATCTAGTATAGTCTGTATGCTTACACCAATACAAATCCATGTGTCTCCTACGTGCAAAGTATGTTCACTCTCTCACAAAGAGCCCAAATTCTCATATCATCAAAGTATCAAATTTAATGTTCTGAATCTTTTGATACCCAGTGATACTGGATATGGATGGACATCCCTTTACAAGGACATGTTGGTTGCCTACCCTATGAAAATGTAATTTATGGTTGTGATACAGGATAAAGTAACCACAAGAAATAATACTGGGGTTGATTCTGTGGCCAAAGGTGGTAAACCTTCAGCTAAAACCCCAGCATACCAAATGGGCACTGGTTGGATTCCTGGTTGCTCTACTACTGATTCAGCTCCCTGTTAGTGTGCTTGGGTGAACAGTGGAGGAGGTACCAAGTACCTGGCCCTTGCAACCCAAGTGGGAGACCTGGATGGAGTTCCAGGCTCCTGGCTTCACCATGATCCTGCCCTGTCCATTGAAACCTTTTGGGGAGTGAACCAACAGATGGAAGATCTCTCTGTTTCTCTCTGTCTTTGTCTCTCTTTTTGTGTCTCTCCCTCTATGTAACTGTGCATTTCAAACAAATAAATAAATATTTTAATAGAAGAAAGAAACCCTTCATTTGAAGGAGATAAAAATGAAAACCATGCAATCCCTCATTTAGCAATTCTGAAACCAGATAAGACAAACACATCATATTTGCCTATTTCAAAGAAGAGGATTCTCCTTGATCACTCTCTGTTCTGTTTCCAATGAGTGACTCAACTTTTTCACTTATCTTCATTCAACCACCTGAGATTTCCATTGTTTTTACAGTCTGCTGAACTAATTCTGGAGACGTTAGCAAATTTTCTCTCAAAGCAATTTTCTTTCTACATCCTACTCACAGAAATGAGGGGCATAATTATTGGATTTGAATTTCTAAGTTCATTTTCATAAAAGCTTGCACATGCTTGTCGGCATGACTCCATTGAAAACTTGGTGGGTTTTCTATGAAAACTATGTAAACATCTGTAACTCAAAGGACCCATAAAAATCATTTTGCAGAATATCCTACTTTCCCAGATTTATTAGCCAATGCTTCTGGATTTACATTTCAGAAGACCAAATCTCTTAAGATTTATGGACAATTATTGTCTAATTAAAGTAACTAACAAATGCTATTTTTTCAAAGGTCATAACAAAGGATATCACAGCCAGACCTTTGATTTGATGTATTTTCCTAGGTTGTATTTTGCTTTAAGAATATTTTATGTATTTATCTATCTTTGTTATTTTTGTTGGGGTTAACATACCAAATTACTATAGACTGGATAGTTTAAACAACAGAAATCTCTTTGATACATTCCCCTAAGTGTGAAAACAAGGTTTATCCTTTCCTTGGGTTGTAACTGTTTATATTCTTTTTTTCTCCTCACATGCTCTTCCCCTCTGTATCTGTCTGTGTCTAAATTTCTTCTTATTATAAAGGCACAAGGTGAATTTCATTAGCTTTACCACAATGGGCACATTTTTGCTTAATTGACTCTGTAAATCTTTTTCCTCCAAATAGAGTCACATCTGAAGGTCTGGGGGTAAAAATTCAACATATGAATTTGGAAAAGACATACTACAGGCTTTAAGAATATTCATCTCAGATCAACTGAAAAGAAGAAAGAATTTTTCTCAATTCATTAAACCCTATTTCTCATTATTCCTTTTCCATCTCACCTGGAAAATGAAAATTACATATCTTAGCTTACACATCATTTTATTTTTGTCATAGATATTGGAAATCATTCAGCTCACCTCTAGAACATTATGCCTGGATAGGCTGCTGTCTAAGTCCAACTATTAAGGTGGTATTTTTTTCTACCAAGTATTGTTTGCAAATTTTTTCTGATTATTTTATTTTTTTCTGATTATGTAGTGATCCACTGAATACTTTGCAAATTGCTTCCTGATAACTTATTTGTTTGTTACTTAGTTTGTTAATTTACTTATTTATTTCAACCATAACTTTTATGCATTTATTTCAAGACAAGCTAGATAAGGCTTACAGCAAACTCACCACACTTAGTGGGTTAAAAAAATAATCATTTGTTTTTATCATGATTGTTTCAATGTGACAATTTGAGTTGGACTTGGTTGGGTATCCTCTCTGATGAGTTCATTTACTTACCTCATTATGTGGTCAACTACGGTGAGCTAGGAATCTCTATATCTGGCAGTTATAGAGCGTCAGTGTGCTTAATGCAACTGGGCTACATTTCTGTATGATTTTATAAAATTTTGCTCACAGAATAAGTGTCAGAGATCCTAAGAACAACTAGAAGATCAAACCTGGATACTCTAGCACTTTTCTCTAATCTCTTATTGTATCATATTTGCTGTTGTACTCCTGAACCAGTATGCATATTACCTGTCTGATGAGTATATCAGCAAATTCATACACATTGCTGCACTATTCTATCAAAATGGACCCCAGAAAATGATCCCGCTTTCCATCTCACAGAAAATGGTACAGTAAGAGAGAGAGAGAGAGTATCTACAAGTAACTATTGTAATATCAATCCAATTCAAATGTATTTTTAGCATTTGAAAGAAATAAATTATTGGAAAGGAGAACACAAAATGCAATAATCAATTTATTTCCTATGACTTTAGCTTATATATAGCCCTTCTGCTTTCTTCAGCTAAACTAGCAGCACCACTGCTACACCATTTATGTTGTCTCAGGTAGAAGACAATTCATTTAGGGTCATTGCTGTGGTACACCAGGCTAAAAGCTAGGCTGCTCCACTTCCAATCCAGTTCTTTGCTAATGTGTCTGGAAAAGCAGTGGGAGATGGCCTAAATGCTTGGGTTCTGTAGACCCGTGGGAGGCCTGGATGAAGCTCCCGACTCCTGGCTTTGGCCTGGCCAGCCCTGGCCAATGTGGCCATTTGGGGAATAAACCAGTGAATGAAAAATCTCTCTTTCTCTCTGTCTCTATAACTGTGCCTTTCAAATAAATACATTTAAAAAAAAAAAAGCATTTAACACCAAAGATCTAGGCAAAGACCACATTTGTAAAGCTCAACTACATAGAACTTTGATATTCAATCTTTCTTTCTTTCTTTCTTTGCTCAAGTCTATTAGTGATTTTTGTGTTAGCTTTGCAGTGACCTTCTCCATCATTATTCATGACTTATTAAATCCTAACTACTGATTTAGATCAAATAAATATTTACTAATAAATTTTCTAGTTAATTCTAAATCTGATGAGCATTTAAGTTTTATGGAACAAATAGTTTGCCTAAGAACTGAGAAATTCTTCCCATACATGACACGTTTGTAACATGTTTTATCTTATAATGGCTAGGATTAGGAAAGAAATATCTCTAATTAGGGAGATCATAGTATGACTTCCTGTATATAGTTGGTTTCCCTAGGATTTTTAAAATATATAGTCTGAAGAAGTGCGAGTGAATTTAATTGTTTGAGTGGATGAAATAACATCCACTAAACTTCTTTAAATGACCCAAAATTTGAGAATAATCAACAGGTATAATTAATTCCAATAATTCTCGTAATAGTTTAGAAGAAAATGTGAAAATTCATTGCAGATCTGCTTATAAACCTACCCCATTGAAAGAAGCAATAAATAAGAGGACAGAACTCTACGAGAGGAAGTGCTATATAATAATTCTCTTATTTAAATTTACACAAAAATATACAAGTCAGCTGACCTTCTAAAAGTCACACAATTGTTCAGAAGAAAGAAAAAATTTAAAGGAAGTAACCATTACCAAAATAAAGATTGTGGGTAATTAATTTCTTATACTAATGAGAACCTTGAATGACAAAACAAATTTTATTTTTCACAGAATAGTATAATAAATCACACAATCATCTTATGTCTGCGCTAAAATAAATGGGGCATCAGAGATCTCCTAGTTTCTAATTAAAAATTTCAAATGCCCAAGAAAGAAATCTTAGCAACATGATAAATAGGTGAAGGAATGAGAAAAGAATTAGGATGATTAATGAACTCAAAGCGTATATAATTTAAAACATTTAGTCAATCATCATCATCATCATTATTATCTTCTATCTATATTTTTATGTCTAGCTAGTTTCCATCATTTTGATGTCTGTAAATGATGAAGTTATTAAAAATGCTAATTAATTAAATTGATTCAGTGCTTGAATGATCACAATAATGTTTTCAGAAAATGTAAATATACACCACCTAAATACTATATTTTGGCTCAGAGACCCAATGCATATTTACATGATTGGAGGAAGCATGCTTTACATCATTGTTTCTGGCAGGAGTTATAATGGCTGCCTCTTCTACTCCCTCCTCCTTCTTCTCATCCTCTTCCTCCTATTCTTCATTTTCCTATTCTCCAATGCCCTCCCCCCTTTTATTTCCATATACATCACCTTCTCATTTTTCATTGTCTTCTTGAATCTACTTAGTTTCCAACCATGTTCTCCTGTTACTTTTCCAATTTTGAGGGATTCCATCCTCATGTTTATTTATTTTATATACCAGTATTTTGTTTTAATTGTATGCTATGTTAATAAGGAATTTAAAAATTGTTTTTATTCAGTGTAATGATTTCTATATTGGCTTCAAAGTTGAGGATCACTATTTAAATTATCAATTATGTACACAATTCAGTTATTATTTAATTTCATTTGCTTAGTTATAGTATCTATAAAACATTCAGGATAGAATATTCATGCTATAATTCTGTACATTTATTAGAAAGTAATAAATGATTTATCAGATCCTCTGAAAGCAATGAGAGAAGTCATCCTTACTCATCAAGGAAACTTTGCAAACATCACTCTACACTCTGCAGAAGGACATTTTTTATAGAAATCAATAAAAGGGATGGATTTGAAATTTAATTTAAAAAGAGAAAAAATACATACATTGATACAGAAGAAAGAAAAAAAAGATCCATCATTAGGTAATAATAACTGATACACTTTGTGGGTAATATTTTTGACTCATTAGTTTTTTTAATATTTATTAATTTATTTGACAGAGTTACAGACAGAGATAGAGTGAGACAGAGAGAAAGGACTTCCTTCCATTGGTTCACTCCCCAAATGGCCGCAACGGTCAGAGCTGCACTGATCCGAAGCCAGGATTTTCTTCCTGGTCTCCCATGCAGGTTCAGGGGCCCAAGCACTTGGCCATCCTTCACTGCTTTCCCAGTGGACTGGAAGAGGAGCAACCGGGACTAGAACCAGTGCCATATGGGATACCAGTGGAGGATTAACCTAGTGTACCATGGCGCCGTTCCCAACTCATTAGTATTTAGAGCTCATGAGTGTGGCTCAAACATTACATTTATTTTGATTATACAATGCTGTTGCTGTTAATCATGATTATAAATGCCCTCTGTTTTCTTTCAAGATCACATAAACATTTTGGAACTAGAATTTAGAACCAGGATTGTCTCAAAGAAAATATATTAACTATATCATTGACACACCACAAATAAAAAATGCTTTAAATAACTATATCCTTTTTGTGTTTAATATTTTGTATATAATTCCTGTTAGAGTTTCAGGCAAACAAAAGTTCTCAATAAATGATAGTGAACATTTACCTATCATTATATAATGAAAATTATAAGAATTATATTTTGTGTATAATAATTTTTTGAGTATTTTAAGAAAGCTTTCTATAATGCAATTTAATTTACACAGTCAAAAACTAAGTAAGGAGAAATTGATAAACACATGCAGAATTGAAAGCAATGGATATATATAAAGGGATGCAGATATGGGTAAACTATCTGCTGGTAGAGCTTCTGGATCATTCTTTTTTTTTTTTTTGCTTTTTTTAAATTTTTTATTTAGTAAATATAAATTTCCAAAGTACAGTTAATGGATTACAATGGCTTCCCCCCCCATAATTTCCCTCCCACTCACACTCCTCCCATCTCCCGCTCCCTCTCCCATTCCATTCACATCACAATTCATTTTCAATTATCTTTATATACAGAAGATCAATTTAGTATATATTAAGCAAAGATTTCATCAGTTTGCACTCACACAGAAACACAAAGTATAAAATACTGTTTCAGTACTAGTTATAGCATTACTTCACATTGGACAACACATTCAGGACAGATCCCACATGAGGACTAAGTACACAGTGACTCCTGTTGTTGACTTAACAAATTGACACTCTTGTTTATGGCATCAGTAATCTCCCTAGGCTCCAGTCATGAATTGCCAAGGCTATGGAAGCCTTTTGAGTTTGCGGACTTCGATCTTATTTAGACAAGGTCATAGTCAAAGTGGAAGTTCTCTCCTCCCTTCAGAGAAAGGTATCTGCTTCTTTGATGACCTGTTCTTTCCACTGGGATCTCACTCACAGAGATCTTTCATTTAGGGTTTTTTTTTTTTTTTTTTTTTTTTTCCAGAGTGTCTTGGCTTTCCAAGCCTAAAATACTCTCATGGGCTCTTCAGCCAGATCCGAATGCCTTAAAGGCTGATTCTGAGGCCAGAGTGCTGTTTAGGACATCTGCCATTCTATGAGTCTGGTGTGTATCCTGCTTCCCATCTTGGATTGTTCTCTCCTTTTTAATTCTATCAGTTAGTTTTAGCAGATACTCGTCTTGTTTATGTGATCCCTTTGACTCTTAATCCTATCATTGTGATCAATTGTGAACTGAAACTGATCACTTTTGACTAGTGAGATGGCATTGGTACATGCCACCTGAAATTATTGCTTGGGTACTCCTTTGAGAACACTTTCAAACATACACACTAGAATATCTGACTTTTCATTCCAGGAAGAAAGAACATATATAATTTGGGGGATTATTCATTCATTTAACAAGTGATTATTTTAGTGCCTACAATTTTTGAATTGTTTCATAAATCCTGTTTATTTTTTGATTATTTATTTATGCTAAAGATTTCTTTTTTTTAAAGGCAGAATTACAGAGAGGAAGAATAGTAACTGGTAAGCAAACCAGCATCCATGTTGCACACCAGCATTGCAGGCAGTAGTTTAACCTGCTATACCACAATATCAGACCTAGTCTGATTTATTTAGAAATTGGCAAAATATGAAAAATCTCTTCCATCCTGATTCTCAAAGGTAAATGAAAATGAAAACAATGGATGCACAGGTATTGCAACAAAAATTGTTCCTATTACACATATTATTAAATTCCAATAATATATTTTAGAATTTATGTTTGTATAATTTCTATTAAAATATGAGCAAACTCTACTGGCTTTTACAAAATAGTCTAGGAACTGGAAAAGAAATTTTACATTTTCAAGATAACTTCGTGGATTAGTTTTTTTAATTTTTATTAATATGAAGAATACAGATTATTTGTATTTTATAGATACAATTCATAGACAATAACCATATTTCCTTTCTTGCCTCCCTCAATATCCCCTCCTTTCTTCCTTTTTTTTCCTTTAACTTTAGCAATAACCTAAATTAAATTTACTTTATAATCACAGGGTTAATGCACACTAATCATAAAGTTCAACAAATAGTAAGTAGAAAGACCACTGTTCCAAGTAATATAGGCAAGGTCCCTAAACAATAATTAAATCATCAGATGGGTACTGGCGCTGTGGAACTAAAAACATGGACTAAGCCTCTGCCTGCAGCTCTAATATCTCGTATGGGTGCCAGTTTGAGTCCCAGCTGCTCCACTTCTAATCCAGCTTCCTGCTAATGCACCTGAGAAAGCAGTAGGGGACGGCCCAAGTCCTCGGGCCCTTGCGCCTACATGTGAGACCCAGAGGAAGCTCCTAGCTCTTGGCTTTGGATTGGCTCAAGTCAGCAGTTGTGGTCATTTAGAGAGTGAAACAGCAGATGGAGAACTGTTCTCACTGTCTCTCCCTCTGTAATGCTACCTCTCAAATAAATAAGTAAAATCTTTAAAAAATAATCATCAGATGTCAATTTTGTTCTTAACTTCTTTTCTATATTAACTGCCATGTATCAGAGAAAACATGATATTTATATTTTGGGGGCTCTTTTACTTCACTAAGTGTATTGTGTATACAACATTGATAAGTCAAATTTGTATGTATATTGTGAATATTTATAATTTAAAAGTTTGAAAATTGTTTTGATAGTATGGACATTTTGATGATATACATAAAAAATAAAAGACCATCAGGAATATAAGCAAAGGCTATCAATATTAACAAAATGGAAAGATGTTAATTTCATTCATATTCAGAAAATAAAATATCATAGCTGAAAACTTGTGATATAAAAACATTTACTCATAAACATATATAAGAAGTATTCTAATTTGTCAAATTATTAATTTAAATTCATTTGTATCTCATTTTTCAGACTCTGGAAAATTTAATTGCAAGCTTGAAACAACTGCTCTAAGAAATTAATTAATATTTTTCAAGCAAAGATTTTACTAATTCTGAACGTGTTAGATGACTTCTCTATTGGGAAAAGAGAAAATATTTTAAATCCACAAAATTGCATTTAAAATATAAGGAGCTGTTTTTTGACCAAACTTTGACTGTGAAAGTAGCTTTTGTTCTTTTTAATCATAAAAGTTTCAAATTTCAATATACTTTGATTTTGAAATCTAAGAACATTGAGTTATAATGTGGCTGTATTCTTTAATATAGTTTAATAGCTTCAATAGATCGAAATATCCTAGAGAATAAGAAAGGTACAAGTTTTATTAACATAGTCTCCATCTGGCTACATGTTATACTATTTTTAATGTCTCTCGTTTAAGTAATATGCTTTCTTGGTAATTACAGTTACATTCTCTGTACTCCCTTCCTACAGATTCAACTTATTAATTATGATTTTTTATTTATAGTCAATGAGATTGTAAAATGTGTTAACATTTAAAATCAAATTTAGATATAATCATAAATATGTCATTTTATGTTTTCCCTTTGAACATAAATTAATAAATTAGTTATTTCTAAGATGTACCAACAACCTTAAATTTATAAATTTAATGAAGAATTATTTTTGAATCTATAATTTACAGTAACATATTTAAATGATACAATTGTTAGTACTAACACAATTTTTAAACATTTACTTATTTATTTGAAAATCAGAGTTACACAGAGAGAGAAGGAGAGGCAGAGGGAGAGAGAGAGAGAGAGAGAGGTCTTCCCTCTGCTGGTTCACTCCCCAATGGCCGCAATGGCCGGAGCTGCACCAATCCAAAGCCAGGAGCCAGAATCTTCCTCCAGGTCTTCCCACGCTGGTGCAGGGGCTCGAGGACTTGGGCCATCTTCTAGTGCTTTCCCAGGCCATAGCAGACAGCTGGATCGGAAGTGGAGCAGCTTGAACTTGAACCAGTGCACATATGGGATGCCGGCACTCAGGCAGCGGCTTTACCTGCTATGCCACAGTTCCAGCCACCAGTACTAAATCAATTTCTTTCTTAATTATTGGTTACCAGCTCCATGATATAAGTATAAAGGAACACTGTAACTATACATTCAATAATTGTCATTCAACAGTCACACAAATTATATGTCCTTATTTATCTTTGTCATATTTAGTAGAATGCTATGAAGCTCTGGGCCAAACCTATAATCACATTTTGCACGTAACCTAAATAAAAATCCTGATATAATACACAATAATTTTTCCCTAATGTTGATTGCAAATATCTGAAAATGTGCCACTCTCTGTGAGGGGTTATTGAGACAATATGTCTGTGGAAATGCAGCAAAGGGAACTGAATATTATAAACTGTTCATTTATCTTAAAAATAAAATAAAAATAGATTCCAGCTTTGTGATACAGCAGGATAAGTTGCCACTTGTAATGCTGGAATCTCAAGTTTCAAGTCCTTGCTGTTGTACTTCTGATGTAGCTCCCAGCTAATGTACCTGGGAAAGCTGCAGGGGATAGTCAAGTATTTGAGCATCTGCCACTCATGTGGGAGGTTCAAATGGAGTTCCAGACTCCTGGCTTTGATGTGGCCTACCAAGGACTTTGAGGCTAATTAGGGAGAGAACCAGGGGATCAACAATCTCTCTCTGTAAATACACACACACACACACACACACACACACGTCCCTCTATTCTTCACTCAGCCTTTCAATTATGAATAAGCCTTTAAAAAAATAAAACATAGAATAATACATTTAACAAAGCTAAATTAAAATGGAAGCTTTGTAAAAAAACAAAACAAACAAACAAAAAAAAACAATGAAATGTGGAAAACCTATGGCAACACCAGACACATACTCAGTCTCTAAACTGAATAACTGCTCAATATTTTGGATGAAATAGTACTCAAAATATTAAATTTAATAACTACTTATATACTAAATGCCAAGATGTTAAGGTTTCTCCACATACTTACTTTACATAGTTGTTAACAGCCAGTTCTATATACTTTGCAGGGAAAGCTTAGAAGAAATTTCTCCTAGGATTCTATGAAGTCCTAAAGGAAGCAATCAAATAAGTGAAATTAGGAGTCATCAAAGTAAATGCCACTGCCTAAGGTATTACCAGAAGTAATATTGCCGCAAGCCAAAATTATGTGTCCTGAGCTTTCTATTAGCTTTTTAAATGCTAATTCTTAAACACAAACAGAATACAAACATCAACTTTAGAAAGATACTAACAAGGCCAGCGTCATGACTCACTAGGCTAGTCCTCCGCCTGCGGCACTGGCACCCCAGGTTCTAGTCCTGGTTGGGGTGCCAGTTCCAGCACCCCAGGTTTTAGTCCTGGTTGGGGTGCCAGATTCTGTCCCGGTTGCTTCTCTTCCAGTCTAGCTCTCTGCTGTGGCCCGGGAAGGCAGTGGAGGATGGCCCAAGTGCTTGGGCCCTGCACCCGCATGGGAGACCAGGAGGAAGCACCTGACCCCTGGCTTCAGATTGGCGCAGCGTGCCGGCCATAGCGGCCATTTGGGGGTGAACCAACGGAAGGAAGACCTTTATGTCTCTCTTACTGTCTAACTCTACCTAAAAAAAAAAAAAAGATACTAACAAAACAAAGATCTAAGCAACCAAATGAATTAAAGTAACGTAAAGGAAGACAGATTCTATTAGAAGGACATTTCCATACTTATATTATTTATATTCTCAGAAAAAAAGGAGAGAAAATTCACTGAAATAAATAAAAAACAATAATGGAACACTAGAACAGTATTTCCCACAGAAATATTCATTCAAATGTTCATAGTAGCTCTGTTTGTTACAGTCAAACACTGGAACAATCAAAATATCCTTCATGGATGAGTCGTAAAACAGAGTAACACATGCCCATGTTTTACTACTACCCACAAATAAAATCTGTTCATACTACTATTTCGATAATACGAAGGACACTATAAAAAGCCATTCAAATATTGCATAGTGTATGATCCAGTTAATCGGGTGTTCTTTAAATAACATTAAAGAGATGGAGATGGATGAGTGCTGGCCCAGAATCAGGGATGAGAGGAGGGCTGGGATTTGTGGTACCAGAGAAGAACCCTGTGGTGATGAATAGTCTGGGATACTGATTTTGATAATAGTTATACAAAGCTGCACAATTGGTAAAGTCGCATAGACTCACACAACCACCCACAAGTGTTTATGAAATGAGTAAAATTTGAATAATCTCTATGTATATTTTATATGGCAATTTACTGTTTCTGATAGTGTAAAATAGTTATGCAGAGTATTATCATCTGGGGAAGCTATGTGAAAAGAGCAGGAAACTTCCATGTATATCTTTTTAAAATTTTTTGATGATTATAGTTATTCAAAATATTTTTTAAAAAATTTAAAAGAAAAATTAAAATTGTTGGAAAATGCAGAGAAGCATGTTTTCCAGAGAAATATAACAGACATAGCAAAGAAAGGAAATTTAAGATCCAATCAAGAAGTTTCAATAGCTAATAAAATATTACTCTAATGAGAGAATAAATAAAAAAAGAAGAGTATTTGGAGGTGCAACTTTTATAATGGTGTATATTTCCTGATCCTCCAAAATACTACATTTCACTGCTCTCCAAAATGCATAGAATATATAGTGGCTGTTCCTACATGGTTCACTCCAGTCTAAATGGAGATCAGCAAATGATGGGCTGAGGGTCATATCTGAGCCACATTCTGTTTTTAAGTAGCTTGAAAAATAAACATGCTTTTAAAAATAACTGTAAATGGTTACATTATAAATAGTTATGTAAACATCAACAAAATATCTTCAATTTTTCAACTTGGTCAGCAAGTTTAAACCATTTGGATATTAAGGAATACATACAAGGACCTCTCATCTATCAGAAGGAAAATACAAAATGTTCATGTTTTCTGCATAGTTTACTGAAATGAATTATTGCCAAAATTTTACATTTATGTTTTATAATTCCCATTGAATTGTAGCATAATACATCTGAGGAGACCATTCAGTTCAACATTCTGCATCAAGTTAATATGAAAAATCATATATTCATTGATGTTTCACCTGACAAAAACCTCAAATACTATACATGCTCTTAGGGTGTTTTCATCAAATACCCTGAATTGATGGTAGAATAACATTATATGTAATCATGCAGTTAATTTTTAGATGAACCACCACACCAATATTCTAGTTAATGTTAAGAACAGTTTGCTTAAGTGTTTTAACATTTTGTTTGAAAGTAAGAATATATTTATTTTATAATTATGAGTTCATTCAGTTGAATGCAGGTCATATTATCACTTTCTCTTTTTTGAAGATACTGTTTCTCTGTTCCCTTTAATTTTGTTAATTGGTACAATAAAGCTTATAAAGAAAACAGCAACTTCCCTTTCTTATTTCACTCATTTCTCCTTTCCCTGAAAGATAAACTTTCAGTTTCTTCAACAATAATATCAAAATTCTTTCAATATGCTTTTCATCAAAAAAAAAAAAAAAAAAAACCTGCCATTTCCAAGTATACGATAAACATCTCATTGGTTCTAATCTGGGCTGGTGGTTAAATGAGACTTTTGCTTTATGTCACCATCGGTATTGCTACTCCTCTCTTTCCTGAGTAGAAAATTCTGTTTGCTTTTCCATTATCACTGAATGTCCTCATTTTTTGTGAAACATGTTTACTACTAGCATCCTGACAAAGACTACAAGAATGATTTTTGTTTTTTTTTAATTGCACTCCCTTATTTCTCTATTGAAGTTATAAATATAATATATTGCCTGTTCAATTATTGAATTTTAGCCCAAACATTGATTTCTTTTATAAACTTCGAGAATATTGCTCTATGGTGATCTGGAGTTTTTCATGAAAAATCTGTAGTCATCCTATTATATTTTGTCTAAGTTCTTTCTTCTAGCCCACCCCCACCCACTCCCAATGGAGGCTCATGGTGACCCATGATATAAAGTATCACAGTGATTTTCTACAATTTTGATCTATTTTTGACATGTTTTCCTTAGTTCTTGGTGGATTTTTTTCAGTGCAGAAATTCAATACTTTTTAGTTATAAAAATGTAAGGTCCATAGCTATTTCCACTAAGTTACACATTATATCTCCTTAGGCTCCACTGTTCTGATCTTAGAAAAGAGTGATATCATCTTTTAAAAAAGATCTGTACAAAGTAATAATTTCAAATCTATGTGAATAGTTATATAACATATAAAAGGTAATTTGTGATAAAAATAGCATAAAGTAACCATGGAATAGAGTTATATAGAATTAAATTTTGAACATTATTAAAATGACATTTCTATTCATCTGAGCAAAATTGCTATGAATTAGAATGCTGAACAAGATAACATACCCATTGAGATGTTAAAAATCCCCTAAATGGTACTACATTCTGTTGAAAGCCTATCAAGCAGTCTCTGTTTGTAATCCAAAGTGTGATGATTAGACTGATGCATGTCCAAATGTATTCACCCTCAGAACCTGGGAAATGTTACTTCATTTGAAAAACAGACAGTTCAAATATGATTAGGTTTGGGAACCTTGAGATGGATAGATTGTCCTGGATTATCTGTTCGACCAATATAAACATTTAAGTCCTAAAAAGTGAGGATCTTTCATAGCCTAGAAATAACAGATGGAATAAGATGGAGGAGAGATTGAATTGTGACAGAAACTGCCTCACAGTTGATGGCTTTCAAGATGAAAGATGGAGAAAAGAAGCAATAAGTCAAAAACTGAGGGTGGATTCAGAATACTGGCAACGATCCTCAGCTGACATCCAACAAAGAAATAGGAATTTAAGTCCTATGACTACCAGGAATGGAATTCTACATGACCTGAATAAGCAAGGAAAAAGAACTCCGCGCTCAAACACCTTGATTTTAGCACTGGGGGATCTGTGTCAGTTTGTAGAAACATAGTAAAATAATTCACTCAGATTAGGAGAAAATTGAGAGATGTAGGTCAGGGTATGTAAAGGAGCTGATATGTAGGATGATCGTATATCTAGAGATCTAATATATAAATGCACACTAAATAAGATTTTTCTATGTTTGAGAGAACAATTGTGTTGTTTTAAGCCATTAACTTTATGGTGAGTTTCTAAGACATCAATGGCAAACTAATGATATGTTACTTGCATAGGAACTATTATTTCATTCATATATTTATTTATTTTAGGTTCAAGAAATACACTGTGTGTCAGGGTAACTACAGTAAATAATAATGCATTGCACATTTCAAAAATATTGAGGGAGTAGATTTTCCATGTCTTCACAAGCAAAAATAATGTACATATGTCAGGCAATGCCCATATTAGTAATATATAAATCAAAACATTGTTATAATCACAAAAAGTCTATATTGTTACTTCTCAAAATAAGCAAGTAAATTTTAAAAAAGAAAGAAAATATTTGAGCATTCCAGAATAAACAACTGAGATAGCATATAAAAATTTTTCTCAAGGTCATTGCAAGTTATTTGGATATTTTGATGATCTAGGAGTAGTTTAAATGTAGCTTCATAGAGAAGCTGCATCATAAACAACAGAATCATCCAAAGTCCTCTCTTCTCTCTTTTTTTAACCTAGAAACCTTTTATTAAAAGTATATAAATTCCTGCATTTCATAAATACAAATTTAGGAACATAGTGATTCTTCCCACCTAATTTCCGTCCTGCCTGGACTCCCACCATTCTTATTCCTCCTTCACCTATTTCAATTCTTATTTTTTGACAGAAGTCTATTTTCAATTAACTTTATACACATAAAGTTAATATTGCACTAAATAAAGAGTTCAACAAATAGTATGGAAAAAAAAAAACTTATGGGGAGGCAAGATGGCGGAATAGGAAGGGGGCACACTGATAGTCCAGGGAGAGATAGTTTAATAAAAGTGGAGATACTGCAGGTTCAAGGAAGAGTAGGGGAGGAAACAAAGAAGAAACTCTTCCGGAACGCGTGATTCACAGTGGACCTGTGTGGAGAGCATGGGAGCCCACAGTTTGGGACACCAGCGGCAGAATCAACACACCAGCTCTGGAATGTGAGGTGAGCCGAACCTCAATAGCCCGAGACACTGGCAGGCAAGCGGAGAGAGGAGACTAGAGGGAACGACCCCTGGGGGGGAAGTTCACCAGGCGAACTGGAAGAGAGAGAGAGAGAAAAAAAAAAAGGTGACTGGTACAGACACGGGTTTCTCTCTTTCCGCTCACCTCTCAAGGGCGAACAAGACAAAGAGCAGGCGCTATCTTGGACATACATCATAAGCAGAGCGACGTCAGGTCTGCACTGGCCCTGAGCCTAGCAGAAAAACCTGACTCTGGGCGGGGCGAATTAACAGGAGATTAGGACCTAGTAAATTTGTGGTGCTACTGAACTGAGACTATGAAAACAGAGACGGTGGGGGAGAGAACTCAGAATTCACATGAGTACTCTCCAGAGACGCTACAATTCCGTAACTTTGGCAACCCAGTGGGAGACTGAAGGAGAATTTGAGCCCACTCTGAGGGCAGAACAGATTCCCTGTGAGGTCCTTGGGAAAGAGCTTCCGATCTCTGGCTCCTGTGGGTATATCATTTGCCTGCTAACCAGCTCCAACTTCATTCAGCTGTGCGGAATTACTTCCCTTTTGAATCAAAAAAAAAAGAAAGAAAGAGATAGAGAGAGAGATCTATCACGCCTAACCTGGGAGTGTCATCTTTGGCACACCAAACAGAGCTCTCAAGCCACACCCATCTCAAGCCTCTAAGGCTCCATCAAAAACAGATAGTCCACTTAATCTAGAGTCACAGTATAACAAGAAAAAGCACCACAGTGAAGAAACCAAATATCTCCAGTATGCCAAATAACAAAAGCAAAAACCGAGATAATAGAAACAAGGAAGTCACCATGATGCCCCCAAATGAAAAAGACACCCCAATTCAAGATTATGAAGATGATGACATAGAAGAAATGCAAGAAGCATATCTCAAAAAATTGATAAGAACATTAAGAAGTTCTCAAAAACAAATTCTTGAACTACAGAAATCCTTAATGGACAAGATAGAAAATCTCTCTTGTGAAAATGAAATATTAAGGAGGAATCAAAATGAAACAAAACAACTAGTACAACAAGAAACTGTGATAGTGACGAGAAATCATAATGAAGTGAAGAATTCAATAGATCAAATGAAAACACAATAGAGAGCCTTACAAACAGAATGGGTGAAGCAGAAGAGAGAATATCGACTTAGAAGACAGAGAACAGGAAAGTATACAGTCAAACCAAAGAAAAGAAGAGGAAATTAGAAATCTAAAACATACTGTCAGGAATCTTCAGGATACTATTAAAAAACCCAACATTCGGGTTCTTGGAGTTCCTGAAGGCATGGAGAGGGAGAAAGGATTAGAAGGCCTTTGTAGTGAGATATTAGCAGAAAATTTCCCAGGTTTGGAGAAGGACAGAGAAATCCTAGTACAGGAAGCTCACAGAACCCCTAATAAACACGACCAAAAGAGATCCTCACCACGACACGTTGTAATTAAACTCTCCACAGTGAAACATAAAGAAAAGATCCTAAAATGTGCAAGAGAGAAACGTCAGTTTACTCTCTGAGGATCTCCAATCAGACTCACAGCTGACTTCTCAACAGAAACCCTACAAGCTAGGAGGGAATGGCGAGATATAGCCCAGGCACTAAGAGAGAACAACTGCCAGCCCAGAATATTATGTCCTGCAAAGCTCTCATTTGTGAATGAAGGTGAAATAAAGACCTTTCATAGCAAACAGAAATTGAAAGAATTTGTTGCCACTCATCCAGCCCTGCAAAAGATGCTTAAAGATGTGTTACACACAGAAACACAGAAACATGGTCATCAATATGAAAGAAGGAAAAGGAAGGAAACCTCACAGCAAAAGATCACAGGGAATTCAAAGCATATATTAGAACTTATCTTTGGCAAATGGCAGGGCAAAGTTACCATTTATCATTAGTCACATTGAACGTTAATGGCCTGAACTGTCCAGTTAAAAGACACCGATTGGCTGATTGGGTTAAGGAACAAAACCCATCTATTTGCTGCTTACAAGAAACACATCTTTCCAACAAAGATCCATACAGACTGAAAGTGAAAGGCTGGAAAAAGATATACCATGCCAACAGAAATGAAAAAAGACCGAGCGTAGCCATCTTAATATCGGACAACATAAACTTTACCACAAAAACTGTTAAGAGAGACAAAGAGGGACACTATATAATGATTAAGGGATCAATACAACAAGAAGATATAACAATTATCAATGTATATGCACCTAACTACAGGGCACCGGTTTATCTAAAAAGTTTGTTAAGGGACTTAAAGGGAGACTTAGACCCCAATACGATAGTACTGGGAGATTTCAATACTCCACTCTCAGAAATAGATCAACAGGACAGAAGATCAACAAGGATATAGTGGATTTAAACGACACTATAGCCCAAATGGATCTAACAGATACCTACAGAACTTTCAATCCTACAGCTAAAGATTTTACATTCTTCTCAGCAGTACATGGAACTTTCTCTAGGATTGACCACATACTAGACCATAAAGCAAGTCTCAGCAAATTCAAAAGAATTAGAATCATACCATGCAGCTTCTCAGACCATAAAGGAATGAAGTAACAACAGACACCACAGAAATAAAAAGAATCATCAGAAATTACTACAAGGAATTGTATGCCAGCAAACAGGGAAACCTATCAGAAATGGATAGATTCCTGGACACATGCAACCTACCTAAATTGAACCAGGAAGACATCGAAAACCTAAACAGACCCATAACTGAAACAGAAATTGAAACAGTAATAAAGGCCCTCCCAACAAAGAAAAGCCCAGGACCAGATGTATTCACTGCTGAATTCTACCAGACATTTAAAAAGAACTGACTCCAATTCTTCTCAAACTATTCAGAACAATCGAAAAAGAGGAAGTCCTTCCAAATTCTTTCTATGAAGCCAGCATCACCTTAATTCCTAAGCCGGAAAATGATGCAGCATTGAAAGAGAATTACAGACCAATATCCCTGATGAACATAGATGCAAAAATCCTCAATAAAATTCTCGCCAATAGAATGCAACAACACATCAGAAAGATCATCCACCCAGACCAAGTGGGATTTATCCCTGGTATGCAGGGATGGTTCGGTGTTCACAAATCAATCAATGTGAATACCACATTAACAGACTGCAGAAGAAAAACCATATGATTATCTCAATAGATGCAGAGAAAGCATTTGATAAAATACAACACCCTTTCATGATGAAAACTCTAAGCAAACTGGGTTTGGAAGGAACATTCCTCAATACAATCAAAGCAATCTATGAAAAACCCACATCCAACATCCTATTGAATGGGGAAAAGTTGGAAGCATTTCCACTGAGATCTGGTACCAGACAGGGATGCCCACTCTCACCACTGCTATTCAATATAGTTCTGGAAGTTCTAGCCAGAGCTATTAGGCAAGAAAAAGAAATTAAAGGGATACAAATTGTTAAGGAAGAACGCAAACTATCCCTCTTTGCAGATGATATGATTCTTTATTTAGGAGACCCAAAGAACTCTACTAAGAGACTATTGGAACTCATAGAAGAGTTTGGCAAAGTAGCAGGGTATAAAATCAATGCACAAAAATCAACAGTCTTTGTATACACAGACAATGCAATGGCTGAGGAAGAACTTCTAAGATCAATCCCATTCACAATAGCCACAAAACAATCAAATACCTTGGAGTAAACTTAACCAAGGACGTTAAAGATCTCTACGATGAAAATTACAAAACCTTAAAGAAAGAAATAGAAGAGGATACCAAGAAACGGAAAAATCTTCCATGCTCATGGATTGGAAGAATCAATATCATCAAAATGTCCATTCTCCCAAAAGCAATTTATAGAATCAATGCAATACCAATCAAGATACCGAAGACCTTCTTCTCAGATCTGGAAAAAATGGTGCTGAAATTTATACGGAGACACAAGAGACCTCGAATAGCTAAAGCAATGTTGGGCTACAAAAACAAAGCTGGAGGCATCACAATACCAGATTTCAGGACATACTACAGGGCAGTTGTAATCAAAACAGCATGGTACTGGTACAGAAACAGATGGATAGACCAATGGAACAGAATAGAAACACCAGAAATCAATCCAAACATCTACAGCTAACTTATATTTGATCAAGGATCTAAAACCAATTCCTGGAACAAGGACAGTCTATTCAATAAATGGTGCTATGAAAACTGGATTTCCACATGCAGAAGCATGAAGCAAGACCCCTACCTTACACCTTACACAAAAATCCACTCAACATGGATTAAAGACCTAAATCTACGACCTGACACCATCAAGTTACTAGAGAACATTGGAGAAACCCTTCAAGATATTGGCACAGGCAAAGAATTTCTGGAAAAGACCCGGGAGGCACAGGCAGTCAAAGCCAAAATCAACTATTGGGATTGCATAAAATTAAGAACTTTCTGTACTGCAAAAGAAACAGTCAGGAGAGTGAAGAGACAACTGACAGAATGGGAAAAAATATTTGCAAACTATGCAACAGATAAAGGGTTAATAATCAGAATCTACAAAGAGATCAAGAAACTCCACAACAACAAAACCAACAACACACTTAAGAGATGGGCCAAGGACCTCAATAGACATTTTTCAAAAGAGGAAATCCAAATGGCCAACAGGCACATGAAAAAATGTTCAAGGTCACTAGCAATCAGGGAAATGCAAATCAAAACCACAATGAGGTTTCACCTCACCCCGTTTAGAATGGCTCACATACAGAAATCTACCAACAACAGATGCTGGCGAGGATGTGGGGAAAAAGGGACACTAACCCACTGTTGGTGGGAATGCAAACTGGTCAAGCCACTATGGAAGTCAGTCTGGAGATTCCTCAGAAACCTGAAGATAACCCTACTGTTAACCCAGCCATCCCACTCCTTGGAATTTACCCAAAGGAATTTAAATTGGCAAACAAAAAGTGGTCTGCACCCTAATGTTTGTTGCAGCACAATTCACAATAGCCAAGACCTGGAACCAACCTAAATGCCCATCAACGGTAGACTGGATAAAGAAATTATGGGATATGTACTCTTTAGAATACTATACCACAGTAAAAAACAACGAAATCCAGTCTTTTGCAACAAAATGGAGGAATCTGGAACACATCATGCTGAGTGAAATAAGCCAGTCCCAAGGGGACAAATACCATATGTTCGCCTGATCGGTGACAACTGACTGAACACCAAAAAGGAAACCTGTTGAAGTGAAATCGACACTAAGAGAAATGGTGACCTGATCAGCATAGCCCTGACTGTTAATGAACAACTAAATACATTATCCTTCTTAGTAGTTTTTTTGTCTGTTCTACTTAATATGACTGGTTTAATTCTGTAATCAATACACAGTTATTCTTAAGTGTTGAAATTTAAAAAAAAAAGAAAAAAAAAACTTATGCCTCAACAGTCAAGACAAAGGTTGTTCAAAATCATCACTTCTCAGAGCATCAAATTCATTTCTATAGATTACCTTTTAGGTACTTTATTAATTACCACAGATAATTGATACTATATAATACTTGTCTTTTGGGATTGGTCTATTTCACTAAGTATAATGGTTTCCAGTTGTACCCATTTTGTTGCAAATCACAAGATTTCATTTTTTTGCTGTTATGTAGTATTCCATGGTGTACATATACAGTACATTCCATACAGTATTCCATGGTATACAGTAAAGTACATATACAGTAATTCTTTATCTAGTCTTAGATAAAGCCTTAAATTCTTTAAAATCTTAAGTTCTTTAGTCTTAGATAAAGTCTTAAGTTGATAGACATCTGTGTTGATTCTGTATTTTAGCTATTGGGAATTGAACTGCAATAAGCATAGAGGTAGAGATAAATCTTTCACATGCTGTTCTCATTTCCTTTGGGTAAATTCCAAGGAATTGGGCTGTTGGGTCACATGGTAGGTTTATATTCAGATCTGAGATATCTCCATACTGTCTTCCACAGTGGCTGCACCGGTTTACATCCCCACTAACAGTGGATTAGAGTACCTTTTTCATCACTCCTCAACAGCATTTGTTATTTGTTGATTTCTGCATGAAATCCATTCTAACTGGGGTGAGGTGAAACCTCATTGCGGTTTTAAATTTCATTTACCTGATGGCTAATGATGCTGAGCTTTTTTCCATGTGTCTGTTGGCCATTTGGATTTCCTCTTTTGAAAAATGTCTATTCAGGTCCTTTACAGATATCTAACTGGTTTGATTTGTTGTTGCTGAGTTTCTTGAGTTCTTTATAAATTCTGGATATTAATCCTTTTTCAGCTGCATAGCTTGCAAATAATTTCTCCCCGAATGTTGGTTGCCTCTTCATTTTGTTGAGCTCTTCTTATGCAGTGCAGAAGCTACTAAATTTGATTTAATCCCATTTGTCAATTTTGGGTTTGATTTCTTGTGCTTCTGGGTTTTTTTCTAAGCAGTCTTTGCATATGCCAATGTCCTCCAAGCTCTCCCCAATGTTATCTAGTAATTAGATGGTATCAGAAAATAAATTTAGGTCTTTGATCCATTTTGAGTGGATTTTTGTGTAAGGTGTAAGGTAGGGGTCTTACTCTATACTTCTGCACCCAGAGATCCAGTATTCCCAGCATTATGTGTTGAAAAGACTGTCCTTGCTATAGGAATAGATTTTAGATCCTTTGTCAAAAATAAACTGGTTGTATATGCATATAATTATGTTTTGAGTTTTTATTATATTTATCTATTTAGAGTGTTTATTTATTTGGAGTATTTACATTTATTCCATTGGTCTACCCATCTGTTTTATTGCCAATAACAGACTGTTTTGATAATAACTGAAGTATGTCTTGAAATCTGGTATTGTGATGCCTATGGCTTTGTTTTTGTTTCTTTAGCTATTTGGGGTCTCCATTGTTCCCAAATGAATTTTGGCTTCATTTTTTTTTCTAGATCTGAGGAAAATGTCTCTGGTATTTTGATTGGAATCCCATTGAATCTGTAAATCATATTCAGTAGTATGGATATTTTGATGATACTGATTCATCCAATGCATGAACATCGAAGATTTTTGTTCCTTTTTTCATGTCTTCTATTTATTTCTTTAATGTTTTGTAATTTTAATCATGGAGATCTTTCACATTCTTGGTTAAATTTAATCCAAGGTATTTAATATTTTGTACCTATTGGGAATGGGATTGATCAAGTGATCTTAGAAGTTCTTCCTCAGCCATGGTATTGTCTGAGTATACGAAAGCTATTGATTTTTGTGTCTTCACTTTATATCCTGCCACTTTACCAAACTCTTTCATGAGTTCAAATAGTCTCTTACTAGAGTCTTTTTGATCCCATAGAATCATGTCATCCGCAAATATGGACAGTTTGCCTTCCTCTTTTTCAACTTGTATCCTTTAATTTTTTTTTTTTTTTTTTTTTTTTTTTTTTTTTTTTTTTTTTTTTTTTACCTAATGGCTTTGCTTAAAACTTCCAGGACTACATTGAATAATAATAGTGAGAGTGGGCATCCTTATCTGGTTCTGTATGTTAGTGGGAATGCTCCGAACTTTTCCCCATTCGGTAGGATGCTGGCCATAGTTTTGTCATAAATTGCCTGGATTGTGTTGAGGAATGTTTTTCTCTACTCAGTTTGCTTAAGGTTTTCATCACAAAAGTATGTTGCATTTTATCAAATGCTTTATCTGCTTCTAATGAGATAATCATATGGTTATTGTTCTTTTGTTTGTTAATTTGATGTATCACATTTATTGATTTGCAAATGTTGAACAACCCCTGCATACCATGGGCAAATCCCACTTGGTTTGGGTAAATGAACCCTCTGATGTGTTGTTGAATTTGATAGCTAGAATTTTTTTTAAGATTTATTTTATTTATTCAAAAGACAGAATTACAGAGAGAGGTAGAGACAGAGAGAGAGGTCTTTCATTGCTGGCTCACTCTCTAGATGGCCACAATGGCCAGAGCTGCACTGATCCAAAGCCAGGAACCAGGAGCTTCTTCTGGCTCTCCCACATAGGTGCAGGGGCCCAAGGACTTAGGCCATCTTCCACTGCTATTCCAGGCTATAGTAGAGAGCTGGGTTGGAAGAGGAGCAGCCGGGACATGGACCGGTGCCCCATGTGGGATGCCGGTGCTTCAGGCCAGGGCTTTAACCCTCTGTGCCACTGCACTGGCCCTGCTAATATTTTTTTTTTTTTTTTTTTTTTTTTTTTTAGATTTTATTTGAGAGGTAGCATTACAGACAGCGAGAGGGAGAGACAGAGAGAAAGGTTTTCCATCCAGTGGCTCACTCCAAAACTGGTCTCAACAGTGGGAGCTGAGCCAATCCAAAATTAGGAACCAGGAACTTCCATTGGATCTCCCATGAGGGTGCAGGCACTCAAGCACCTGGACCATCCTCCATAGATTTTTCCAGGGCATAGCAGAGAGCTGGACCAGAAGAGGAGTATCTGGGACTAGAACTGGTACCCATATGGGATTCTGGTACTACAGGCAGAGAATTAACCTACTGTGCCTCAATCCTGGCGCCTAGTATTTTGTTAAGGATATTCGAATCTATGTTTATCCGGGATATTGTTCTATAGTTCTCTTTCTCTGTTGTATCTTTTTCTGGTTGAGGAATTAAGATGATACTGGTTTCATGGGAGGAGTTTAGTAGGATTCCCTCCCTTTCAATTGTTTTGAGTAGCTTGCCCTCTTTTCTCTCAATTTTCCCAGCCAGACTCAGCCGTCTCCTCTCAGCTGGTTGCTGGGTGCACTGACATGATCTGGTGAAGCTCTTACATATGTCAAAATGGCATCCACCCTCTCTCGGCTGGTTACTGGGTGCCAATATAGGGAGAGAGAAATGTGCCCCTTTTTTTTCCTCTCAGTTGGCAGGACTGTCCCCCACAGGACTCCAGGTGGAATTCATGCCAGGCTCTCCCCACATCTGTATCACCAGTGGCACAGGCTGCTGCACTCTAGTCCCACATCACTGTCAGCTAGCACTCAGTTTCTCGGCTGCTAGGGTCTTGTGTTGTGTCCAGCTCATGCTGCATGTCCACACCCTCCATGCAAGTCCAGAGTCCTTCTTCTTTCCATGGAATTTCCATGGAAGTTTTCTCCCTGAGATTGCACTCTGTCCACTTTTTTAAAAACTATATTGTCAGCCTAGAGCAGTAAACTCCCTCCATTTTTTGCCATCTTGGAATCCTCTGTGCTCTCTGGAACTGTTATTTTTATAAAAATATTGAATTCACCTTCTAAGAAAGACTTTGAAAAAAGGGACAGGTCATGTCCAAGGAATTAGGGTAACTGGGACATTAGTGGATAAAGTGACACAACATGATAGAAGAAAGGGAGACAGAAAATCCTTTGAGCATACACTTGGAGAAATCATGCTGTTGGCAGCCAGTTCTATTCAGTTTTATCAGGAACCCTGGAAAGCCAGCTCATACGATTACTTTTTTATTTATGGCAACTATTGAAAGATTGAAGTTAATCTGCATTAGGTAGGCAAATGATTCTTGTGGATTGTTAGTATGTTAGGCAGTCTTGGGAAGATTGTTGGTAAACAAGGACAGGGAGAATCATTTTTTATCCATGTTTCACATATATTATTAGTTTTGCTTCAAAACTGCAATATACATATTGGCAATGTATGATATGGCAGATGCTGGCATCCCATATTGTCACACCTGGGTTCAATATTAAGCTCCAGCTCCTGACTCCAACTTCCTGGTAATTCAGACCCTGGAAGGCTGTGTTGATGACTCAAGTAATTGAGCTTCTGCCACCCTCATGGCAGACCCAGATTTACTTCAGAGCTCCTAACTTCTGGCCTGGCCAAAATAATGCTTTTTGCAATGATTTGAGGAGTGAACCAGTGGAAGGACATTCTATCCATCTCTGTCTCTCTTCCGTTCAAATAAACTTAATTTATATATATATATATATATATATATACATACACACATATATATGATATTCATGTAAATGAATTAGCCAGCACGAAGAGTGGAAGCAGAGTGATGTGGCTATTGAATTCCTTCCTGAACAAATGACACAGGGTCATAATTTAAATGGGGACTGCCTTTTAAATAAGCAAGGTGAGATGGTAGAGAATACCTCCAGAAATAACCACAGTGTTCTAAGGTAAATGGCTAAAGACTCAATTTTCCCTGAAGTAAAATTCTACCACCATGGCTGGACCAATAGATAAAATCTAGTGAAAAAAGTAATAAATAGTCATACGTTCCAAAGTTGTAAAATCCTCTGTACCTGATATAGTGATTTCCATTATGTACTCTGTTACTATCAATTTTTGTGAAAATTAAAGCAAGAAAATAAGCAGTGGGGTAGACAATATATTGTATTGAAATATGTGGGCTTTCAACAATTTAATCACTGGCAGAATTATAGGATGTAAAATCTCAACACAACCTGCGAAATAATCTAAATTGGTGATGGCAAATTCAGAGAATACAGAAATTGATTTGGAGCTATTATTGAATAGTAGACTTTTGTGAAACTATGCTTTTCTGAGTCTGTAGTAATGTTTGTCTGAATTTAGCAAGCTGTCTACATACTGCATTAGCCCTCATCTGGTACTTCCTTTCAGCGTGTTAACCTCTTCTACCCACTTCTCAGCTTATTACCTATTATACTACCAGCAATTAAGCAAAAATCATTTGACGTGTCAAAGTCTCTAACACCCTTCTTTGATCTCTTCTGATGATTCATCCAATAACTGTACACATTCAGTCTATCTCACCTATTAAGAGAATCATCTGGGGGTGCAATTGTAGAATAAAAAAACGCTGCTCTAAATGGTGACTAGGATGAAAATAATCTGTGTAATTAAATGGAAATCTTTTCAAAGAGTTCTGTTCCTCAGACCAAGGCTTCCCGCTGCTAAAAAGTAAATTACTTTGGAGACATTTGGGGGATCTGAAGTCTTCTCTCAGATTCACTGGGACGTGGGGAGTTCTCCAGCACATGGCCCCAGGGAAAGCTTTGCTTCAGAACAGATGCTAATGTTTCATGCAATTTAGCGGTGGATATGGTAATGAAACAATTTTATTTAACTTCAGTCTAGAAGGGAGACACAACCTGCATGATTTGATAATGTTCAAATTTAAACTGCCTTAAGGGTATGGAAATTGACACACATCTAAAGTTGTTTAAAATTTACAAAGTACTTAAAATGTCTTTTTGTGAATAAAAATGTTCTTTACTTTTATCTGTCTGGAGTGAAGTTTTAAATCATCCTAACCATGTTGTGTTTGGTATGATAAAGACAAGATATATGGTTTTATTGGTTTTCTGTTTATATAAAATATTTTTCCATTGTAGAAAGATCTGATATGAATGCCTATTTCATATGATATGATTGACAGAGGAACTATGAAGTGTTACTTGAAATTATCTTTTCTATGCAATTCTTTATGAACTAGTTAAAGGGAAATACATTTTAATGAATTTGTGGTTTTAAGTGCCTGATGTTCATTTATCATGAATCATAAAATAATGTATAATAAAATGACCTCCAAAGTTACATTATTTTATATTGTGGTATTGACTAGAATTAAACATCCAGAAAACACTGGTGTAGACTAAAGATATTATCAATGATCAACATACCATTACTCAGACAGTGTAAGAAGAACAAATTGATTTTAATTAAAAAGATTATATTCTCCTTATTTGACCACAAATACTTAATAAACTATTCATATTTATAATAAGGTCTCCATTGATATATCACTAGATTCTGTTAATTATTCAAATTTCCATTAGGTTTGCAAGATGTGGTGCCGCCAATTTTTTCTCTGTCATAAAAATAATAAGGGCATCCTAAAAGAACCTGGATGCCAGAATTTGATTATATTTTAATTAGCAGAAACAGGAACAAATGGCCTTTGTAATATTATCAGCTGTCATAACCACGAATGGGGTTCTCTACCAAGCAATCACAAAGAGTTTAGAGGACAGGTTATTTACCTGATTGACCAGTGTTAAGGAAAATAAAGACAGTTGCTACTATCTAGAAAGATGATCAAAGGATAAATGTGTTTTATTCTAGAGAGAAAGACTAAGAGCTGTAGCATTTAAAAATGGCCAAACAAGAGCCTTAGACTCTATGGATAAAACTATTATCCACCCTCACCATATTTATATTTTCCATCACCTTCATTGTTTTCTGGAAGTGGCAGAATATGCTACTACAAAATATGCAGCATTGGCAGAAAGATTATTTTGGGTTAAAAGAACTTGGAAACTACCAGATACCATAGGAGCACTTTTACTTTCATTTTTCTTTCTGGGAGCTGGAGATGAAGTTCTTATTGGGAAGATGTCTTCCCTGTACCAGGTAAAAGGAAAGCTTACCAGCAGGGACAGAGAGCTGAGGTCTGAGGAAATTAGTACAAATCAATCTTGTTAAACTAATTATTATCTTTTTTGTCACTTCTCCACATTTCACTGCTCTTAGTCAAACCTCTCTGCCTTGCCGTGGTTCCACAGTTACTCTTTATTCTCTAACTTAAAATAGAAGTACTGGACTCTAACTGCTTCTTTGCGTCTTTATTTTCTTATGAGTACCACCATGTATGTGTGAAAATGTGAATATTTTTCTGTTAATCTGCCTTGATTAATTTAATATGGTTTCAGCCAGAAACCATAACAGAATAGAGGTATGGTTTTTCCTTCTTTATAATTCCATTAGCCAAAGCCAATGAGATCAAGAGCAAGAATCTTGTTGATTTACTCCATACATTCAGCCTCTTGGGATATAGCAATGATGAGGAAGGGTGGAGATAGAATATGGCAGAGAAAGCAAAAATGTTTCCTTCAAGGGGAATGCTATTTTATCACTCCCAATATTCATTTTCTACTTGCATTTTTCTCTCTTATTTCTGTTGTGATGAAAAGTAATACATGCTTTGGTATTGACAACTGGTTCTGATTTTGCCTGTAGGATTCAGTAGTTCCACAGAGAATATTTGGTCTCTATTTCCTCTGCTGATCTTTAGGTCTTGCTGACTTCCAGCAGAGCTACTCTGCAACTGATGTCCTCCTAATTTTTAATTTTGATGTTCATTTTGCTTTTATATAACTCGTGTCTCCTACATCATTCTATCCACAACAAAGTTCATGTTTGCCTTGATATTTACTCTTTATCTTATATCTCCGTTTGTTTAAGATCTGGGGTGAACACAGAGATGCTCTGCATTGAGGAAGGGGCCAGGAATGCCCAACATTTGGATCTTATTTTATGTAATACTACATTGTATTATTTATTTAACTTCTCAATGGAAATATCATCAGTTTTCTACTCTGCTGAGAAGCATAAGATTTTTCTTATATAGTTAAAATGGAGCCATCATAGAGAAATGGAAATCAGTGCTCTCACAGGCAGTACAGTCACTAAATGTCAATTATGAGGTTGTTGTGTCTCTTATTGTGAATGTCTCATAGTCATCATTAATACAAAGTGCCTTGTACTGACCTGAGAAGAGCAAGGATTAGAAGATACTATGAACCAATTCCTAAAGCAGTTAAGAAAAATTCAAAAAATATTCAAATCAGGATATAATATTTTTCATTAAGCCAAATATAGCCTTATTTCTATTTCCAGTTAATACTCACAAACTCTGGGGACTGCCACCCAATGAGATTCTTTTTGTCCCTATAATTTGTTTTGCTCTTTTGTAATTTAGTATAAATGAAATCAAACAGTATGAATTTTTTAATCTAGTTTTACTCAACAAAGTGTTGGCTAGTCACTCACTGATGTCATAAGTTTATCAGTAGGTTATATCACATGTTTCTGGGAAGGAGTTCCTGGTACATAGATTCATCACTCATACTGGTGACATTTGTGTTATATCAGGTTTTATTATTTTTAATAAATCTGTTATGAACTTTCATGTACAGATATTCTGGGGGATATATAGTTTTCATTTCTCAAGGAATAGAATTACAGTGTCATATACTAAAAATGCTTTTAACTTTATAGAATCTGACAAGTCATTTAATAGTGTGGCTGCACTATTTTACAACCTCTCCTTTTATGTGAGAGGTCTGGTGACATCACAAACCACTGATACTTGTTAATGGTAACAAATATTATACTAATTTTAATAGAGGATTAATTGCATCTTATTGACTCTCTCTTAATCTAGTGACATTTAGAACGCTTCTCATATATTTTGCACAGCAATTAAAGCAAAAATTTTATTTGCTACCAAAGAGTTGATAATACCTTAATGACTTATGATTCAAACAAATATACTACTGTGCATTAATTAGTGTTTTAATTATAATAAATTTCCATTTATTACCCATATTCACACCTTTCTTGATGCTAATTCACAATTCTTTTACATAGACTTACTTCTTATTTAACATTTACTGTATCTCAACCACTTTTCTAAGTCAACACATATTAACTTGATTCTTTATAGAAACTGAGTCACAGAGGAACTACAAAAGTTGGAGGAATATATCTTTTTCATTGTGTGTATCTATCTGTGTATCATCTGCAAGTGTACATCTGTCTATATTTTGAATGGGAATAACCTTCTGAAACAAGGTCATTTTTCATCCATCCCACTCAATATTTATCTTCATCATTACAAATCGCTACTCCATGTAGTTCTAGAAGGACTGTAAATCACTCTACTTTCCTTTACCTCTTGCCACAGGATACAGTAAGCATCCCAGTCATGTTGCTTACAATACTAACTTTCCCACAATCACACTGACTGATCAATTAAAATTCTTCCCTTGGGTTTTATGTAGAGATTTGATGGAATGAATACAGTGTTTTCTTTGGAAAGCAGAAAAACAAAAATATGTGACCAGCATTGTAGAGTAGCAGAATAAGCCACAAACTGCAATGTTGACATGAAGTATGGGAGCATAGATTCTAGTCCTACCTGCTCCACTTCTTATCCAGCTTTCTGCTAATGTGCTGGGGTAGCAGTGGACAATGTTCCAAGTAGTTGGGCCCTTATTGCCCACATGGGAGACCTAGATAGAGTTCTTGGCACCAGCCCCCACCGACACAGCCATTTGGGGTGCTATTTCTCTGTCTCCCCATCTTTAACTGTCACTCTGTCCTTTAAATAAATAAATAAATCTTTTTAAAAATGGAATATAAACCTGAGACATTCTGTGATCATGCTTCCCATTTCCCTGTTATATTTCATCAAGAAAATCAATTTGCAGTACATGAGAATAAAGTTATATATATATATATATATATTTGATAAGTAACTTCAGATTGCTGGCATTAGTTTACTATGATAACCATAGCAAAAGGTCACAAACTGCATGCCTTAAAACAAAAAGAAGTTTGTATCTTTTATAATTCTGGAGGCTGGATCTTAAATCAAGGTGTTTTCAAGGCTATATTACCTTCAGGGAGAAACTTTCTTTGGCTCTTTAAAGCTTCTGGAGGCTTTCTGGTTGTCTTTGACATTCCTCTGCTTATTGTTAAATACCTACTCCTTGCCTATGCCATCACATGATTTCTTTCCTGGGTGTAACTCTTCCCATGGTCACCTTTGGAGGAGGGCAACTGTTAGACTGGGAACAAAGACTCACCATATTCTAGTATATCCAGACGTGGTTAAAGTAAAATTACATATTTCCAACTAAAGTCACAATTTGAGAAAATAAGTGTGAAGACTGTTTTCTTTGAGAAGTAGTGGCATACATCGCATTAGGAAAAGAACAATATTGAGAAAAATTGAATTCCCAGATCCAATCATACCTTTGCCAATTTTAGCCATGGATATTCTAGACATAATATAATAAATGTTTTGTGTTACCTAGTTTATTAAGAACACAACAATCCTAATATATCTGCTTTTTTCTCTAGTTTTTGGCATTTCTATTGCTTGAAACCTATGAATTCTACCTTTCCAGAGACTTCTATATTTTGCCAACTGTCAGATTTGTGATCCACTGCTCCAACCTCCTAAAATCTGTTCTGGACTGGGGTGTATTTTCAATGTATGAGATTGAACAATAAGACTAGGGACCATTGGTCTTTCCATGTTCTATAATATTTGGCAATAAAGTACAGAGGCTTATGTCTCTACCCCCTGGACCCTTCCTGTCAACAGTATTCTGCATTATTTATATCAAATTTACCTTTACCTGGTTTATGGCTTTACACAGTATATTTCATATTTCTTCCATCAAATAATCTGAGATAATTTAATCCCTCTAAATTCCCACCCATAATATATAGAACAAGACTCTGAATAAACTATGGAATCTGTTTATATGAGAATGATGTTTATAGTAGCAACAACATGCAGGCAACAGCATGGATGAATCTCAAGATATTGTCCTAAGTGAGAGAAGCTTGACTCAAAAGCTTACATATTGTATGATTCAATTTATATGATATTCAGGAAAAGACAAATTATGGAGACAGAACACCTATTAATATTTGTAAGGAACTGGGTTGGGGAAAGAAGTTGAATATATTGGTCATATTCTACCTGTTCTATGTTTTGGTTGAGATCATGTTTACATGACTATATGCATTTCAAAAAACTGCTCACAGTATAAGCAGAGTGAGTTCATCTAACATCATTAATATTACACCTCTACTTAAAAATACATTTTGTAATAAATGAAATTCAAATGATTTTGTGTTTATATTTTCCCTTACCCTTTCAAAAATTAATGCTGCTGTTACATTATTTTACTTGTAGATAAATTAAATCATGGAATTTATTTAAATGTTACCTGTTAGCAATGCATATTTAGTGATTTGTCTCATTTCATGCTTTCATATTATCAAGTAATAACATTTTAATACATACAATAATTTTGCTTGGACTTGCCTGATACATTGTCTATAGATTCACATGCAACTGTATAAACTTTCTTCCTTTCATATACCCATTTTGTATTTAGCATTGAGTTGAGAGTATATACGTATCCAGTATGCAATTATGATTCTTTTCATAGGTGAGTTTGTATCTTCTCCACACTGATAAGACAAAGAATGAAGAAGCACATTTCATCTTTGTAGCATATTAAATCCAGCTATTCCTTCTGCTAAACTATCTTTTTTCTCCTGGTAGTTAAAAATACATATTTTTTCTATGCTGCAACAATTGCTTGCCCCTGTTTATCTTCCAAAGTGCATATGACAGGGCTGATGATCTGTAAGAAATGTTGCAGTAGCTTCAGCCTCCGAAAGATTTTTTTTAATAATACCCTGATAATAAGGAAAGGCTTCTGTTTAGTTCTTTAGTTTCAAACCATGCACTTCATTTTGTGCATGTAGAAGGAGCCATATGCTTCACTGAATGTAATGATGAATTATAAACCACCCATGAAAACAAGCACCAGAGAAAAGGCAGGAGGAAATGGGGAGTACATATGAATCAGGTGCAAAGCTACAATAAACTGAGCAAACTGTGCCATCATTTCCTCAAAGTTAATATTTAATTTATTATCAGCACCCATTTGAAAAGTTTACTTTTTTCTGTATCCTATTTTGTGCTTTGTTTCAAGAAGAAAATGAATGCTTCAGTCATCTTTCTATGGATTTTAATTATTGTTACATTGTGTTTCTCTAGAATTTATGTTATATATTTCACAATAGGTAATAATTGTTTTCATGCATTGTGAGATTGTTCTGTGATGTCAGTTCACTAGGAAATTAAGAATTGAAATATTGTCACTCTTTTGGACTGTTGTAATAAGTTAACTAATATTTCCATTATACTGCTATTATTTATCAAAGACATGTGGGCTTCTTCTATTGTTATCTTATTGTTTCTAACACCTTATCTTTAGGAGTCAAAGTTGTCGCTCCCCCTCTTCGTGGAGGAACGACACAGGACCCTGCGCTGTTCTTTTGTCTGCTCGGCCCTTCCCGGGTTTGCTGCTGGTTCTTCCCGGGTTGGCTGCCGTCCCTCCACCTCCGTGGAGGGGCGGGCCCCCCTGCCACTTTCCCCACTTCCGCGGGGAAGTGGCACACTGCTGGCCGGTTCTCTCGGGGGCTGCTCAGGTGTTCCTTCAGATAGATGTTCCTGGTGCATGTTATCCCTCTCCTCCTTTAGAGTCCTCTTCCACCAATCCCAACTCTGCTACCCACATGCTGAGCACGCTGCTCTCCTCCAATCAGGAGCAGCTCCTGCAGCTTGTCAAGTTGGTGAGAGGCAGCTGTGTAGAAGCTGTTTACTCCTCTCCCAGCGCCATATTGTGGGAGAGCAGATGCATAGAATAAGTCTTAATTCCAGTAACTTAGTCTAGTCCGAGTTGTTGCCCACAAAAGTAAATTGCAATTCATAATATTTCTTGTAAGTATTGTCTAGAATAGCTTCTTCCATAAAAGTACAATCACAACTGAATAAAATTCCATTAAAAAAATGCTTCTCTAAGTGTTGTCATTTGACAAAACAGTTAAGATACCACTTAGATGCTCCCATCCCCTATCAGAGTGCCTAGGTTCAGTTGCCAGCACTCTGCATTCCAGCTTTTTCCAAATGTACATCCTGTGAGGCATCCAGTGATGACTGCAGTACTGGGTTCCTCTCCTCACATGTTGGAGAACTGGCTGATTTCTGGACTACCAGTTTCAACCTGACCCAGTACCTGCTATTTGAGGCATTTGAGGGATGAATCAGTACATGTATGATCTCTTTCGGTCTCTTTCTCTCTGTTCCTCTCTGTGTCTTTCAAATAAAGATGAAATAAATACAGGTAAATTTACCAAATATACTTTTATTCTTATGAATAGCCTTAATGGCACTGTTAAGATAAAAATGACTACATTTAATCAATTGTGAAAATGTTCTAAATATTTCTAGTTCAGTGTTATTAACTATTTGTCATCTTTGTATATAGTCAATTAAAAATAGTGGTAAATGAAGGTAAAATATTTTGAATATGTTAACAAATGTGATAAAAACAAGAAAACAGATGCCAATAGACAGAATTTTCATTTGAGTCTACCACATTTTCATTATCCACAGAGATATTAGCCACTCTATGATTTCATCACTGCCTTTAGACCCAGGATCTTTTACCATCCATAAAACACTCTTGCTAAGCAGTACCTGGTGTCATTGTCATATGAACACAGCAGCACACCTCTTTAAACAAGGAGAACATTTGAACACTGCCTATGGATTGTCTATTGGTAATCCACTGATTGCCATACTGAAGCTAAGGCCAAGACTGACATAAACTAGTGCCTTGGAGATCCTGAAGCAGACTCTCCCAGGAGATCAGTCAGCATTGTAAGATCATTTTGGCTAAAGGATTTCCTAACTTTGAAGAGTCATTTTAAAAATGAACGGCAGTGTAAGACATTTATTTTTGTTTTCTTTCTCTACTTAGGGTCAGAACTGTATTCTGTAATAGAAAGGCCCCCTTTCTGTTCCTTCTCACACAAGTATTTCATAAAATTAATTCATAAAACATTTCATCTCTTTCTGGTATCTAATTATCTGAGAACCTAGAATAATAGCATAAGATTATGTTTTGTTTCTAAAGAAAGTTCGGAAAATTTGATGGTTTGTACAATAACAAAATATTCTGTATATTTTACTAAAATAATATTTTCCTTCACAATATGTGTTGAAAAGTTATAGTATGAGGGAAAATCCCTTTTATATCAGGAACAGCAGTTCAAATTTTGCCCAGGTTAACTATCTTAAAATGCATACAGATATACACAAATGTACTAATTTGGCCAACAAATGAAATGAGGACTATTAATGGAATATTTCACTATATATAAATGGTAATTGGAACTTTATAATTGAAATGAAACAGACTTTAGAGATTATGTAGAGGGACCGGTATTGTGGCATAGCGAGTTAAGTTGCCACCTGAGATGCAGGCATCCTGTATAGGCATCCATTGACGTCTTGGCTGCTCCACTTCTAATTCAGCTCCCTGCTAATGTGCCCAGGAAAGCAGTGGAGGTGGTCCAAGAGCTTGTGACCCTGTTCCAGCATGGAAGAATTGGAAGAAGCTTCTGGTTCCTGGTTTTTGCATGACCCAGTCCCAGCTGTTGCAGCCATTTGGGGAGTGAAACAGCAAATGGAAGATATCTCTCTGTCTCCCTTTCTCTCTCTCTCTCTCTCTCTCTCTCTCTCTGTAATTCTTTCAAAAAATAAATGAAATTTTAACAAATTTAAAATAATTAAAAAGATTATGTGGAGCAATTCATCATTTCATATATGACCAAATGAAGAGTATACATTTATAATGCTGCTGGGTGGTTGCAAAATATAAAAATATAGCTCTATATATATATGTATACATATATATATATATATATATATATATATATATAGCTAGATAGCCAACGCCGTGGCTCCATAGGCTAATCCTCTGCCTGCAGGGCCTGAACTCCAGGTTTTAGTCCCGGTGGGGGCACCGGATTCTGTCCCGGTTGCTCCTCTTCCAGTCCAGCTCTCTGCTGTGGCCCAGGAGTACAGTGGAGGATGGTGCAAGTCCTTGGGCCCTACAACCACGTGGGAGACCAGGAGAAGCACCTGGCTCCTGGCTTCAGATCAGCGCGGTGCGCCGGCCGTGGCGGCCACTTCGGGTGTAAACCAACAGAAAAGGAAAACCTTTCTCTCTGTCTCTCTCTCTCTCTCACTGTCCACTCTGCCTGTCAAATATATATATATATATATATATAGCTAGATAGACAATTTAAAATATACAGGCTCCCTAATAAGTACTTACATGAAAGTTGTAACATTTAAACCTAAAAGCATCTCCATAAGAAAGGCATCAATATCATGGTCCCTACTTAATTACCTGGAAACATTTCTCAAAGGTACTGAAGTTACTCGCCTAGGGTACCACGAGTGCCAAATCCTAGCTCACACTTTGCCTAATGATGTATTCTCCTTCCTATGAGCCTCTTTCAACTTTTCTTTTTATTAATGTTCTTGAAAATCTGGATATAAAATGTATATCAATTTTCTATCAATTTATTTTTCTGATAATATCAATTTTCTATCAGATTTATATGTGAGGGCCACCATTGTGGCACAGCAGATTAAGCTGCCACCTGAACTGCCGGCATTCCATATGGGTGCCAGTTTGAGTCCAGAATGCTCCACTTCCAAACCAGCAGATGGAAGATCTCTCTTTTTCTCACTCTTTGTCTCTTTTCCTCTCTTTCTCTAGGTAAGTCTGCCTTTCAGATAAATAATAAAATAAATGTTAAAATATTATGTGTGAAAATATATAAAATGTTTCATCAAATAAATGTTTTGTCCCTCTTTTGCAGAATTCATCTCTGATATTCTATGTGATAACAACTTGTTTATTAAACAGTAACCCACATTTGCCTGTTTAAATATGAGAAAAAAATAATTAAAAAATAATAATTTTTGTTCTTGGATATTATTTACATAAACACACAATAGATCATTATATTTTTTTGCACAAATTGTGTCCTTGTCTGAAATACTTGGAACTATAAGTTTCTAAGATTTAAAACATTTTTGAATTTGTATATATTACTTAATGAGATAATCTCAGGGATAGGATACAAGTCTCAACATTATGTTCATATGCTACATATATATTTTATAAATGTAGTCTGAAGATAATATCATATATATATATATATTTTAAAGATTTATTTATTTATTTGAAAGTCAGAGTCACATAGAGAGAGAAGAGAGGCAGAGAGAAAGAGAGAGAGAGAAAGAGGTCTTCCACAGGCCAGAGCATTAGCCTGCTGCACCACAGTGCCAGCTTCAATACCATATATTTTAAAAGAATTTTATGCAGTTTACCATGAGATCAGGAGTGATATATTTCACATACGATATCATATCAGTACTCAAAATTTCATATTTTTGACCATTTCAGATTATGTATTTTTGGGTTACCAATGCACAACCTGTATAAAGTTTTATTACTGTCATGAAATCCCTTTTTTCTTTTTATTCCCCCAAAATGGTATGTTTAAGGTATACAAATTTCATGCATTTCATAAATATAAATTTAGTAACACAGCGATTCTTCCCACCCTGCCATCCTCCCACCCATAATCCCACCCTTCTTCCTCCTCCTTGTCCTATACCCATTTTTGTTTTTCACTAGGATTTATTTTCAATTAACTTTGTTCACATAAGATTAAACCTACACTGAGTTTGGGGCTCAACAAATAATATGAAAAAAAGAAAAAAAAACAAACTGCTCCTCAACAGTCTAAATAAGAACTGTTCAAAGTCATCTCATATTAAAGTGTCAATTTCACTTCTATAGACAACCTTTTAAGTATTCTATTATTTACCACAGATCAGGGAGAAGATATGCTATTTGTCTTTTGGGGACTAGCTTATTTCATACAGTATAGTGTTTTCCACTTGGATCCATTTTGCTGCAAATGACAGGATTTCATTTTCTTTACTGTTGTATAATATTCCATAGTGTAGATATCCCATAATTTCTTTATCCAGTTTTCAGGTGATGGGCACCTAGTTGGATTTCATATTTTAGCTACTGTGAATTGAGCTGCAATAAGCATAAGGGTACAGATAACTCTTTTATATGCTAGTTTTATTTCCTTTGGATAAATTTCCAGAAATGGGGTGGCTGGCTCATATGGTAGGTCTACATTCAGATTTCTGAGGTATCTCCATTCTGTCTTCCACAGAGGCTACATCAGTTTACATTCCCAGCAACAGGGGGTTAGGGTACCTTTTCCCCCATGGCTAGCCAATATTTATTGCTTGTTAATTTCTCTAGGAAAGCCATTCTAAAGGAGGTGAGGTGAAACCTCATTGAGGTTTTGGTCTGAACTTACTTGATGGCTAGCGATGCAAAGCATTTTTTCATGTGTCTGTTGGCCATTGAGATTTCTTCTTTGAAAAATATCTGGTCAGGTCCTTTGCCCATTTCTTACCTGGTTTGTTTTGTTGTTGTTGAGTTTCTTCAGCTCCTTATAGGATCTTGATATTAATCCTTTATCAGTTGCATAGTTGTATACATTTTCTCCCATTCTGTTGGTTACCTCTTCACTTTGCTGAGCATTTCTTTTACAGTGGAGAAGCATCCCAATTTGATGTAATCCCATTTGCCAATTTTGGCTTTGATTGCCTGTGCTTCTGAGTCTTTTCCAAAAAGTCTTTGCATATGCCTATGTCTTGCAGGATTTCCCCAATGTTCTCTAATAATTTAATAGTATTAGAAAATAAATTTAGGTCTCTAATCTACTTTGAGTGGATTTCTATATAAGGTGTAAGGCAGGGTATTGCTTCATATTTTTGCATGCAGAGATCCAGAATTACTAGAGCTTTATCAGATGATTTTTAAAATTTATGTTCTTAGAATTGTATCTATAAATCAGATTGAATCTGTTAAAAACTAATAAAAATAAAATTTTAAAATGATTTAGGCTAATATGTCATTATTTTGTTGTCATAAACTGGCGTGAATTTAATAGCTTACGAGTTTCAGACTATTTCTCTTTTAAATCAATTTTTATTTTGTTCTCATTATTATAAAGTGTTATACATGTAGATATCAAAAAGCAATAGTGACCAAGAAGGTTCCACGGTTTAGTATTTCCTTAATGATACGGTTTACATATTTTTGAACAATTTTAAAACTACATAAAGGAAAAAAAACTATAAAATATGTATAACACTCTCAGATATAAAAGAGCTATGTAGTCATTCTATTGAGCCTCAAGTTTTGGATCTGTTGGTGATTCAGCAAATGTTACAGAATTAGATCACACACATGAAATAGAAAGTGCTTTCCAAAACTCTTTAGTGGATCTGTGGATTTGCTGCAAAATGTGCTGTTAAAGTTAGAAATTAAATGGAACTCTGAAATGGCAAATTTCTGCAAAGCCCTTATTTAATGGCCATAAAGTTGCAAGAATGTGTGTGTGTGTGTGTGTGTGTGTAAATACATGTGTACTGTGCAAATTTTCTAACTCAGTCTTACTAAGTTTAAAATGAGTATTTGTAAAGTTTTTGAGAATTCCAACAGTCTCAACGTGTCTTTTTTAATATTTATTTATTTACTTGACAGGCAGTTACAGTCAGAGGTGGGGAGAGACAGAGAGAGAGATCATCCATTCACTAGTTCAGTTCTCAGATGGCATAATGGCTGGAGCTGAGCTGATCCAAAACCAGGAACCAGGAGCTTTTTCCAGACCTCCTACACAGGTGCAGGGGCCCAAACACTTGGGCCATCTTCTGCTTTCCTAGGCCACCAGCAGGGAGCTGGGACAGAAGAGGAGCAGCAGGGATTCGAACTGGCGCCCATATGGGATGCTGGCACCCCAGGTGGATGCTTAACATACTACACCACGGTACCAGCCCTCCAATGTGTCTTACACTTGCCTAGTTCTTTCTCCTTATGGTTCACCAATGGCCATATTTCATATCTACTAAGAACCAGGAGAACATACAAATTTTATTTACTTTTGTAGTATATTATTATTTGTATGTAATTAATTGTTCTTATCTTTAAGAAATTTTCATGGGCATAGATAATTCATTTTAAAGTAATACAACTACAGTAACAAAATGAAGGATACTCTACTTTTTTTTTCTGCTTTCTTTTTTTTTAACTTTTATTTAATGAATATAAATTTCCAAAGTACAGCTTATGGATTACAATGGCTGCCCCCCCATAACTTCCCTCCTGCCCGCAACCCTCCCCTTTCCTTCTCCCTCCCCCCTTCCATTCACATCAAGATTCATTTTCAATTCTCTTTATATACAGAAGATCAGTTTAGCATACATTAAGTAAAGATTTCAACAGTTTGCACCCACATAGAAACACAAAGTGAAAAATACTGTTTGAGTACTAGTTATAGCATTAAATCTCAATGTACAGCACACTAAGTACAGAGATCCTACATGAGGAGTAAGTGCACAGTGACTCCTGTTGTTGACTTAACAAATTGACACTCTTGTTTATGGCATCAGTAATCACCCTAGGCTCTTGTCATGATACTCTACTTTTCGTAAAGATTTATTTATTTATTTATTTATTTTAGAGGCAGAGTTACAGATGGAGAGAGGGAGAGACAGAGAAGTTTTCCATCTGCTGGTTCACCCCCTTAATGGCTGCAATGGCTGTGGCTGAACCAATCTGCTGCCAGGAGTCAGAAGCTTCTTTTGGGTTTTCCTCATGGGTGCAGGGCACAAGCACTTTAGCCATCCTCCACTGCCTAAGTAGGCCATCAGCAGGGAGCTGGTTTGGAAGAGGAGCAGCCAGGACACGAACCTACGCCCATATCAAATGCCAGCACAACAGGTCAAGGCTTAATCTGCTATGCTACAATGCTGGCCCCAAAATGATACTCTTCTAAGTTCTTTAGATAGACAGTCATATTTATTCTTTATAATAAACTTCTGAGCTATGTATGCTACCCTCATTTCAAAAGTTTAGGATTTGAGCCTAATTATACACAATTAATTTAACAATGATTTCACTTTAGTTAGTGGTATATCTAGAAATAATAGCACTCAAAACCAAAAAAAGTCACAGGCCATATAATTGTCATCGTTCTTACCTTGGTTGATATAAACGACAGCATCAACAAATACAGACTAGATTAATCCTGCAAAGCTGGTGCAGAATTACAAAATCTTTCCTCAGTGAGTTAGACTGCATTCTCACTTGTTCCTAATATTTAAACAGTTTTGCACTCTGTGGCTATGAACAGTGCCATGTTCACATTGATGACTCACAATTCCCTATCAGAACTCCATTTTCACATTCCTCCCCCCACTTAGCATTACACCGTATATTACAACTGCATTTCAAGAGGACATTTCGCCTAATTTGCACAGATAAAAGGTACATTCGTAGTTTCATTTTAAAAAGTTATAAACGGTGATTTCAAGTGTTCACTTTTTTTGACATTTTCATGTCTTGAAAATAGAAAATTTAATAGCCCTTTAATCAACAATTGAAGAACAGCTTTTTATATACTATTTGCCGCACTCTTAGTGTAGGGTTAATCTTATGAGTATAAAGTTAACTGAAAATAGATCTCTTTAAAAATAAATAAGAATGGGAATAGGAGTGGGAGGAGGAAGAAGAGTGGGTGCGTGGGAGGGAGGGATGTTAGGGTGGAAAGTATCACTTTGTTCCTCAATCTGGATATATGAAACACATGAAATTTGTTACCTTAAATAAAGTGTAATAAAGAAAATAGTAAATTTCATGCAGTTTTTTTTTTTCAAATTTACTTATTCATTTATTCAAAAGGTAAAATGACAGAGAGGGAGACACAAAGAGAGGCAGTTATCTTCAATCTGCTGATTCCACTACTCACATGTTCACAAAATTCAGAGTTGGACCAAGTCAAAGCTGGGAGCCTGGAACTCCACACAAATCTCCTCCCATGGATTACAGGAACTTAAGTAACTGAGTCATCATCTGCTGCTTCCGGGGTGCGTAAGCAGGGATGCGGACCGTAACCTGCAATCTGCTATGGAATGCTGACGTATCAAGCAGTGACTTAACCCACTGCACAACAAGGTTTACCCCAAGGTCATGCAGCTTTCATAGCAGCATTAAACATTTTCCCTGTGTTCTTTAGGTAAAGCAGGGAATTTTATTAATGCTGAATGTCATCAAGGAAATAATGTAATTCCACTTTCCTGGGCTGTAAACACTAAGGAAACACACACGTGTTAGAATCAAAATGTCAAAAAGAATTGCAAGTGATTTGATCCTGAATACACAGTTGTATTTAATACCAAGCTAAATAAACTTCTAATTAATTAAGCAAGTATTCCTATGACTGGAAATTTTACTCTATTACCTTCAAAGGTTTTTTTCAATTTTCCAGTGCCTAAAAAATTATTGTGCTAGATGCAATTTGGTTGTCTTACTTTGACAGATATTAATAAATGCTAGATTATGTTGCTCTCTAGTGAAATTAACCTTAATATATTTCTATTATTGTAATAGTGTAAATATTGACATAGAATTCATGAATACTCAGCCTCTCTCAGAGAGTTATCAATGCATAACATATTTATTGGAAATCTTTTTTAAACGTTTTATTTATTTATTTATTTGAAATCAGAGCTATACACACATACAAGAGAGAGAGAGGGAGGAAGAGTGGAAGAGAGAGAGAGAGAGAAAAAGAGAGAGAGAGAGATCTTCTAACTGCTGGTTCACTCCCCATATGGCTTCACCAAGCAGGGCTGGGCTAGGTCAAAGCCAGGATCCAGTAGCTTACTCCAGGTCCCCCACATAGCAGGGAGCTGGATTTGAAGTGAAGCAGCCAGACCTCAAACTAGCACCCACAAGATGCCTACGTTGCAGGCGGAAACTTAATTGCTGTGTCACAGTGCCAGCCACAGAAATCTTTTAGAGCATTCATGGGTCTTATGATCAAAGAGAGAAATTGTTAGGTTGTACACCTAGTAGTCTCCCAATTCATTCTGAAAATAAGGTTCATTAATCCTAATAAAGTCTTAATTTAGTACATTTATAAGTGAGTGCCAAAGATAGTAAGGTAAATATGTATGTTGGGATAAATAGAATTTGGAATGCTTTAAAACAAAGAAATTTAATTTCAACAGGAATCACAATTAAGAACATGCCACAGACTAAAGTATTGTAAAGTCACTAATGCTTCCAGGAGATGTGGCTATTATAAATGAAAACAATCATTGGTTGTTTCAAAAAAGACAATAAAGAAAACATCCTCACTTATTTTATGTAGAAGAGGCAGCCATCATCAAAATCCTAGCCTTTGTGCTAATTCAAAACTGCATATGAGACCACATCAAAAGTTCATGGCAATGGAATTAAAATATAATTTTAATAAGGTACAAATATTGAAATCTATGCAGATTTTTCAAAACACATACTTTCTATGTTTCTTGAAGACTCCTCATATCTTCAGGATTTTGAAGAAACCATGAAAGATCAGTGATAGTTCAGTATTTGAAAAAATGTGGGATGACATCTAGATTTACTTACAAAAAAAAATCTCTTTTTTTTTTTTTTTTTGACAGGCAGAGTGGACAGTGAGAAAGAGACAGAGAGAAAGGTCTTCCTTTACCGTTGGTTCACCCCTCAATGGCTGCTGCGGCTGGGTTTCTGTGGCCGGCGCAGTGCGCTGATCCAAAGCCAGGAGCCAGGTGCCTCTCCTGGTCTCCCATGCGGGTGCAGGGCCCAAGCACTTGGGCCATCCTCCACTGCACTTCCGGGCCACAGCAGAGAGCTGGACAAGAAGAGGAGCAACCAGGACAGGATCCGGAGCCCCAACTGGGACTAGAACCCCGGTGCCAGTGCCGCAGGGGGAGGATTAGCCTATTGAGCCGCGGTGCCTGCCACAAAAAATAATCTCTAAAAATCTAAGGATAGCAATGAATCGTACCTGAGAATCTCACATAAATTTTCAAAAAATGTGCATGAATTTATTCATCTTAGCAGCATCTCAGTAATGCCATGGTAGTTCTCAACGTACCAAATCAGTATCAACAGAAAAGTCTTTCTCAAAATTGGTAAGAATGTCTCTGAAGCATAGCTAATATGCCACCAGCATAATCAAGGCAAATTTTGTACCAAATTGTCAAGGCAAAATTTGTACCAAAATCTGAACAATCCTGTGCTTTTAAAATTTTTCTTTTAAAATTGTGCTTTTAAAATTAATATCAGATTTCGTGTAATCGTAACCTTCACTGCTGCAGTTAATATTCACTTATTCTCCTTGTGAGTAGAATTTGCTTTTTGGCAGTTCTCTGGCATTGGCAGTTTGTAAAGTTTCTTGACCTATTGTGGGAAATTCTATCCTAACCATCCATTGACAGATACTTTAGCATTGTCTTCTTTACCTGTCACAAGTAAATATAATCTTCCTTTGGGCAGTTCCTTATTGAAACTTATTATTCAGTGACGCCTCACGTGGATGCCCCTCTTGGGTCCACTAACACGACTGGTGACAGATAAGAATGCCCTTAGCCTAGGACCAGGGAGTTTGGGAACTGGTATTAAATTAATAGTGGCAGCTCATCCAGCAGTTACTCACCACTGGGGAATGACCACTCTATGCTGTCAGCATGAGAGGTGTGGATTGGTTCCTGGCAGACCTGATTTGTTGACATGGGGCAGATAAAAATCCTGGAACAATTCCAGAAGTTATTTTAGCTTCAGTTAATGCAGAGTATAGGTCCAGGGTCAGGTAGGATGGACTGTTAATGCCTGGACTATAAAACGTAATAAAAAAGCAGACTCGTCACCTGCCCAGGGTTAAGCAATGTCCTCAGAGATCTGAATAGCTAGAATCTTACCACTCTGAAAGAGACTTTTTAGTCAGGGATTGATCAGGCTTTATATATTATATAACACTCCTGTGTTACCTACTAAGACACCTGGATTTGGTAAATATAGAACCTCACAATGTTTATTTTTATTTACTTGAAAGGCAGTGCTAGGCCGGTGCCTTAGCTCAATAGGCTAATCCTCTGCCTTGCGGCGCCGGCACACCTGGTTCTAGTCACAGTCGGGGTGCCGGATTCTGTCCCGGTTGCCCCTCTTCCAGGACAGCTCTCTGCTGTGGCCCGGGAGTGCAGTGGAGGATGGCCCAAGTGCTTGGGCCCTGCACCCCATGGGAGACCAGGAGAAGCACCTGGCTCCTGCCATCAGATCAGCGCGCTGCACCTGCCACAGCGAGCCAGCTGCAGCGGCCATTGGAAGGTGAACCAATGGTAAAGGAAGACCTTTCTCTCTATCTCTTTCTCTCTCACTGTCCACTCTGCCTGGAAAGAAAGAAAGAAAGAAAGAAAGAAAGAAAGAAAGAAAGAAAGAAAGAAAGAAAGGAAGGAAGGAAGGAAGGAAGGAAGGAAGGAAGGAAGGAAGGAAGGAAGGAAGGAAGGAAGGGAAGGAAGGAAGAGAAAGTGCAACAGAGAACAAAAAGACAGGGAGGGAGGGAGGGAAGTAGGGAGAGAGAGATTGATCTTCCACTCACTAGTTCACATTCCAAATGCAACTGGGCAGGCCAAAGCCAGGAGCTTGAACATCATCCAGGTCTCCCATGTGGGTGGCAGGGACGCAACTACCTGAGCCATCATCTGATGTCTCCCAGGAAGCATTAACAGGGACTTGTTTGGAAGTAGAGGAGCTAGGACTGAGTTATCTTTCCAGTATGAAATGCTCTATCTCAAGTGGTGGCTTAATCTGCTTTGTCACAATGCAATCCCCAGATGAATATAATCTTGTACCGAACTTGCAGGACATGAATTTTTAGTTCAGGTCATTCACCCTGAGTACCATGGTACTATTCAATCACAACACCATTAAAACCTTCAATCATCTGCCAGAGAAGGTATACAGGTATGAATAGAAAAGGCACAAATTACTAAAGAACAAAAATGTGTAGAATGTCCCAAGTACAATGGAACCTATCCCAAAACTGAAAATTCAGTTTGTAACTTAACTCCACTGAAAATCCAGAAATACCTATGGGAATTCATAGGGATGACCAGTTTTTTGCCACATTTTGCTACCCATTGTTTGGCTAAAGTAAGACCCCTATAATGTTAAATGGAGAGAAAATTGACTTCGTTAAATGGATCAAACAATAGAATCAGGACTTAAAAGCTAACATATCTTCTATTGAATTCTTCTGCTTTAGGACTATCTGAATTATTGAATCTACTTCACCCATATGTGCATGAAAGACAGGGATTCGTAGTAAAGGTCTAACACAAATGTTGAGACCTTTAAAACCCTTAGTACCTTGTTTTTCTGAATACTCAGTATCCCAGGGATGGCCATTTTGCCTACAGATAGTTGCATCCACTCACCCATGCTGATGAAAGAAGGGGAAATACTAACTAGGGGACAACCTCTGTCTGGATCACACATCAGGAGGCAAATAGTCCTGGAGAAAAAGAAGGTACAATTTTTTGACTGGTAGCCAGATGCTTTAGTATTAAACATTGTTGCTGACTGCTCCAAATAACACTCTAAAATCCTAATAGAACCCTGATAATACTAATAGTAGAATCAGTATACATGTTAGTGTTTTCTAGTCCCAGTTCCACCGGTTAGTCATGATTATTATTTCTTTCTTTCCTTTTTTTTTTTTTTTTTTTTTTTTTGACTGGCAGAGTGGACAGCGTACCACACTGATCAGAAGCCAGGAGCCAGGTGCTTCTCCTGGTCTCCCATGCGGGTGCAGGGCCTAAGCACTTGGGCCATCCCCCACTGCCTTCCTGGACCACAGCAGAGAGCTGGACTGGAAGAGGAGCAACCAGGACAGAATCTGGCGCCCCAACTGGGACTAGAACCAGGTGTGCCGATGCCGCAGGCGGAGGATTAGCCTATTGAGCTGCAGCACCAGCCCTCATGGGGCTCTCTTAAAAGTAAGAGGACTCCTAAATGCTAATAACAAAGAAATTAAATATGGTAAAGGAATTCTTAAGCTGTTAGGAAACCTTAAGTAAACAGCTGCTGTACACAGTTCAGAACATTAAAAGAGAGATTCTGAAATAACAATAATCACACAGAACAACTTGGCCAAGTCTGTTGCAAAACATGCAAAGAGACCTCCAGATATCTCTGATACTTTCTATGTCCCTTTATGAGTTTGATCATAAGATCTCTCAAGCAGTCTCACAGGACACCCAATGCCAGAGTGTTCAAAGGTCACTAAGTCATGGAGGGGGGCACTTATAGACAAAAGAGGGTAAATGTGGATATTTCAGAATCTAGTCTTGTTATTACATATGTCCATAACTCTACTCAATATGTTAAAGAGACATGGTATAACTGGCTACTTAAGACAATCAAAACCACAGAGCATAAGGGAATTGGTAGATATTATAATTCACTTGTTGCCTTAAAAATATGCAGACCAGACTTCACATGTCACCACCATCCAAATCAGTGTCAATGAGGGGTGCCTCACTTAAAGATGATTGACAGGTTGGGACGGCGCTGTGGCATAGCGGGTTAACACCCTGGCCTGAAGCACCGGCATCCCATATGGGCACCAGTTCTGGTCCAGGCTGCTCCTCTTCTGATCCAGCTGTCTGCTATGGCCTGAGAAAGCAGTACAAGATGGCCCAAGTTCTTGGGTCTCTGCACCCACCTGGGAGACCTGGAGGAAGCTCCTGGCTCCTGGCTTTGGATCAGCTCAGCTCTGGCCATTGCAGCCATCTGGGGAGTGAAACATCGGATGGAAGCCCCCTGTCTCTCTCTCTGCCTCTCCTCTCTCTGTGTAACTCTGACTTTCAAATAAATAAATAAATCTTTAAAAAAAAAGATGATTGACAGGTTAATGTTACAGCTCTAACTGCAGCCCCAGGGAGATTTAAATACCTCCTAATGTTTGGACATAACTTCACTGTAATGGATATATGCCTTCCCCTGCCATGATAAGCCAGTGGAATTATCCTAAGATTTGGTCTCTTGAGGATTGGAAAAAATCAAAAGGAATAAGCTATTGATTCAAAAATGATGGATAAAGTATCCTAGGATTAGGGATGAGTTAGCAATTACATGCTACCTGGAGATGTCAGTCTCTGCACAGAGTGAAATAAACAATGAGATCCTAAAAGTAGGCATAGATAAACTCTAACAGGAAACTCATGAAAACTGTTCAAGCTCCGTGTCATCATCTTAACCCATGTTAGAGCAGCACTTAAAGGAAAATTAGGCATTAATATAATTGAGTTTCTGTATGGGGACAATTTCCCAGTATCCTGGCTCCTTGACTGGCCCAGATTTGGAACCTGAGAAAGTAATATAACAGAATATAATTAAGGCAGGTACTGACTGCTCTCAACTGATATTCAGGCATAAACCTGTTCTAACAGATTTTGTTGTAATATCCAAAGGGGAGGCTCATTCATACATACAAAACAATGTTATGTTTAGCACATTAAAAGCAAGATGAGCCTACAAGTCTCCAAAAGGAATGAGAGAATTCACTCTGAGGAGGGCAGTTACAGGTATACATGTCCTTAACATTAGCATCAGTCATGGTTGAGTGTGGAGTTCCTACCATGACATGCTCAGAAACTGTGTCAAGGCCAATTAGAAAGATGGACCAGAAAAAAATGAGTAACTGTCAGAGGGTTTTCAAAAGTGGCATAGTGGAGGTGGTTTATGGAAAGGAAGACAAATGAGCACTAGGATAAGTATGCCTAGGAGACAAAGAAAACAAAAAGACCCAGAATTTCAGTTGCCTGTAGCTGAGTTGTAGTGACGAAAAAGTTACTTTATCTGAAGGGGGTTGTTTTTAAGATTATTTATTTATTTGAAAGGCAGTGCTACAGAGAGAGATGGAGTTGGAGATGGAGATGGAGATGGATTTGGAAGAAAGAGAGAGAGAGAGAGAGAGAGAGAGAGAGAGAGAGGGAGAATCTTCCATTTGCTTGTTCCCTCCCCAAATGGCCCCAAAAGTTTGGTCTGGGCTGGTGTGAAACCAGGAGCCAGAAGATTCTTCCAGGATTCCAACCTGGGTACAGGGGCCCAAGCACTTGGGCCATCATCCATTGCTTTTCCTGGCATGTTTCCAGGAAGCTGGATTGGAAGTGGAACAGCCAGGACTTGACCAGTGTCCATTTGGTATGCCAGCCTCACAGGAAATGGCTTTACCCACTATCCCACAATGCCAACCTCAAGAGGGGGCTTCTTAAACAGCACCTTGAGTCCCTGACTGGCTTCACACGAGTTGTGGTCAGCGTCAGTGTCAGACACAGGGTTCTTTTCCACAGTCTGATCTGCTGGGGCTTCAGAAATCTAGACATTTCCTTTGGTATCAAGGATCCAGGCATCATAGCCTGAGACCGTTACTGGAAAGGGAATAGACAGAGTAGCTGGGGAGGCCTTTTATTAACACTAGGTCTCCAGGATTGAATTTGGGAATTCCTAAAGTCCTAGGCTGTTTTTCAGGTAGTTGATGAAGAGTTTGTTGGAATTTAACAATTGAGGAAATTTGGTGGGGCAATGAAAACATCTAGAGGAGTGTAGCAAGAAGAAAGAAAGATGAAGATTTGTCAGGGTCTGGGGTAAAGAAAGGAGCCACTGGGGAATGGAGCATGGGGCCCATGGCTTCACTCCAAGGTGATCCCACTTTCACTGGCAAATTGATCTCTGAGGAAAGAATAGAATGCAATTTTCAGCTTGACAGCCTATCAAGCTGTTGGTGTCTGATGTCCTATAAAAGAGCCTTTTAAAACACCAGAGTATTACACCAAGACCTTTTCCCAGTCTTGTGTGATGGGCCAATCCCCACAAAAAATAAATTGATTCAATAAGGACCAATTTTCCCAGAGCTTAGACTAGAAGCTTAGAGTCTCGGCTCCAGGGGATTGCTCCAGCCTAGTCAGCAAGCCCAAACTCTGAGTCTTAAGAATGGCAGCCATGCTAACCACTTTTAACTGGCTGACAAGGATCCAGTGCTCTTGAGAGACAGAAAGAATACATAGGTGAGAGTAAGTCTATCCATAAAGCAGAAAAAAAGAGCAGTCTTCTTGCTCACCTGCCCAGCAAGGTGATTCAATGCTGGCTGCAATTGAACTTGACCTGGATATGAATCATGGTGGACTTATATCCAAGTTATGGAACTAAGCTGTTAGGGGGAAAACAGGGATGGCAAAAGGCAACCTTAGTTCTTGTTTCACAGGGAAGAATTTTCATGTGAAAAGGCAATATGCAAATCTAGATTTATTTAACTTAAAAACCTCCTGCTGCAGTAGTTAGGATAGGTCTCCAAGAGATAATTAACTGAAACATATCCTCTTTGCTCATAGCTAATGACTCACTACCAAACTTCGTGCCATTACAATTTACTATACATGGTGATGGCATCTGTTTCCTGTTATCTGACTCAAAAACATAACTGTTATTCTGTAACTCGTAAACTACCGAGATGATGTGACTACGCCAGCAGGCTGGGGTCTTTTTGTGGTAACATTTCTCTTTTCACAATTAAGTCATACTCTGGCCTTTGTTCCATGGGTCAATTAGTATCCCCCCCATCTCTCCTGTGACAGCATCTACAATTTCCATATGTGCTAGGCAATCATTATCCTTAGATTGTGATGAGACACTGCACTGTTTTACTGAGGCATTGGTAGCAGTTATTGTAATTACTCCAACTCCTGGACTAATGGCATGACCACCTAAGGAAATGAATGAATTGGTTTATATTTTAGAATGACAGCTAATATCACTACTACTGTCTTGTGATATCTCAGTGATGAGCTGAGCCAAATTTGAGATGGGGGTCTTACAGATTCACACAGTCATTGATTACTTATTACAAAAAAAAAAAAAAAAAGGCTGGCGCCATGGCTCACTAGGCTAATCCTCCACCTGCGGTGCTGGTACTCCAAGTTCTAGCCCCAGTTGAGGCGCCGGTTCTGTCCCGGTTGCTCCTCTTCCAGTCCAGCTCTCTGCTGTGGCCCAGGAAGGCAGTGGAGGATGGCCCAGGTCCTTGGGCCCTGCACTCGCATGGGAGACCAGGAGGAAGCACCTGGCTCCTGGTTTTGGATTGGCGAAGTGTGCCAGCCATAGCGGCCATTTGGGGAGTGAACCAATGGAAGGAAGACCTCTCTGTCTCTCTCTCTCACTGTCTAACTCTGCCTGTCAAAAAAAAAAAAAAAATGGATGTAAGAAATTGCTGGGACTGTGTTATTTTAATTTTACAGATAAATCTAATTCAAAAGGTGATTGATAAATTATATGAAGAGGTGAATAAAATGCAAAATCAGTAGGAAGAGCTCCCAAGATGGCACAGCAGGGAGGGAGATTATTGCTCTACTCTAGGAGAAGATAATTTTAAAAATATGGAAAGAATGCAATCTCAGGGGAGAGTTAGGAAGAAAACTGCAGAGGAAACTCTATGCAAATTAGAGGGACACTGTGGACCTATGTGGAGGGCATGGAAACCCACAACTTGGGACCCCAGCAGCCAAGGGCCAATACACCAGCGTTGGAAAGTGAGGTGAGACCAGACTTCAGCAGCCGAAGTCACCAACGATAAAGCTGCAGGAAAGGCCTAGAGGGAAGCCAACTTGGAGCCCTGTGGAGGATACTGTACCTGCCAAACTGCAGGAGAAACAAAAGGAGGGACACATTTCTCTCTCCCTGATCACCTTACAATGGTGTCCTAGAACAAGCCAATAGAGTAGGTGCCATTTTGGACATATGTAACGGCTGTGCCAGCTCATGTCTGCACCCAGAAACAAGCTCAGTGGAGACTCCTGTCTCTGGTGGGGAGAACTAACAAGAGGCTGGGTGCTTGTGACTGTAGGAGGAATGTGTGCCAGAACTGTGAAAAACACTTAGGCTGTGTGGGAGGACTAACAATCTGGCTGGGGCAGTCAATGTGGGAGATTTCACATGCTTAGGGCTTCCTGGTTACTGGTGAGGGACATTGCTGGGGAATCAGAACTTACACAGAGGACTGCACAGATCCTTTGTGTGGTCTTTGGGGCAGAGTGGATGAATGTTATATTCACTAGGGCTACCGCTCAGGTACTGTTCTCCTTTGACAAGAGCTGAGCAGAATAATCCTCCCTTCTGATAAAAAAAAAGGGACAGAGATTTATCACACCAAACCTGGATGTGCCATCTTAGATGCATCCTTCACTCTGGAGAACTGAACAGAGATCCCCATCCACACACACCACACGCCTCTAGATATTCACTGAAAGCAGACATTCCACTTATCTACATAGGATAAGTATCAAGATGAAAGCTGCCACAGTAAAAAAAAAAAAAAAAAAAAAAAAAAAGAAGAAGAAGAAGAAACCAACAAGTATCTCCACAAATGCTGTATAACAAATGAACCCATTCAAGAGACAAATGAACCCATTCAAGAGACAACATGATGCCCTGATGCCCCTAAAGGAACACAGCACTTTAATACTAGAATGTGAAGATGATGAGATTGAAGAAATGCCAGAAATGGAATTCAAAAAACTGATGAAAAGATCAATTAAACAGAAGATGGAACTATTATAAATGTATATGCAGCTAATCACAGGGCACATGGCTATTTAACATAAATGTTAAGGGATATAATGGGAGACATAGACCCCAATACAATAGTAATGGGGGACTTCAATAGCTCACTTTCAGCAGTGGACAGAACAACCAGACAGAATATCAGCAAGGAAACAGCAGGGTTAATTGACCCAATAGACCAAATGGACTTAACAGATATCTACATATTTTTTTCATCCTACAGATGCAGAATGCACAATCTTCTAACAAGTGCATGGAACTTTCTCTAAGATTAACCACATACTAGATCATAAAGCAGTAATCAAAATCATACCATGCATCTTCTCAGACCACAATGAAATGAAGCTGGAAATCAGCAATTCAAGAATCTCTAGAACATATGCAAACACATGGAGACTGAACGACATGCTCATGAATGAACAGTGGGTCATGGAAGAAATCAAAAAGAAATCAAAAAATTTCTGGAAACAAATGAATATGACAATACAACATATCAAAACTTATGGGATACAGCAAAAGCAGTGTTAAGAAGAAAGTTTATAGCAATTGGTACCTGCTTCAAGAAATTGGAAAGGCACCAATAATAAGCTATCAATGCATCTCAATATCTAGAAAAATAAGAGCAAACCAAACCCAAAACTAATAGAAAAAGAAATAATTAAAATTAGAGAAGAAATCAACAAAATTGAATAAAAATACAAAAGTTCAGCAAAATGAAGAGGGGAAGGAGGAAGTCAAACTATCTCTATTTGCAGATGATATAATTCTATGTTTAGGGGATCCAAAAGACTCCATCAAGCGACTATTGGTACTCAAAGAAGAGTTTGGTAAAGTAGCAGGATATAAAATCAACACACAAAAATCAACAACATTTGTATACAAAGATAATGCCAATGAGGAGATTGAGCTTCTAAGATCAATCTCATTCACAATAGCTACAAGTCTTCTGTGTACAGAGTTATTTGAAAATGAATCTTAATGGAGAGTGGGATAGGGAAGGGTAGAGGGGAGGAGAAGGGGTAATAGTCTGCATGGGAAGGTAGGTACAGTGGGAAGAATAACTATATTCCTAAAGTTGTACTTATGCAATTTGCATTTCTTAAAAAATTAATTAGTTAATTAACAAAAAAAGAAAAAAATTCAACAGGAGAATTTTTTGAAAAGTGGAGAAATTACTTTGAAAACTGGAAGTGGATATCTTAGCTATTGCCCTTCCTATGTACCATATTTCTCATTCTCCTGTTTGGAACATGCATGCTAAACTCTATTACATACTTTGTATTATCCAGGATTAAACAATGGTTAGCCATCACACTCCAGGCAGTGCTCCAGATGACAGGCACAAGGGAATCTGAATTCTACCAGGGAACCTAGATAGACCCTCAGAGAAATGCCCTGCTGTCCCTCAATGACATGCCTTTTCAGCATGAAGCAACCAGAGCAGCCATTGCCCATATGCCTGACAGCATTTAGGGTCCATTTCCCTGGGAGGAGAGGAGAATGTAGGAGATAGATAAACTAATAGTCAGTTAGCTCAAATCCAGGTTGGAATGAGAAAAAGGGAAGTATCTTTAAAAACACAACATTCATGCTTCTCCCCAAAAGCTACCTTTAGTAAGACAACAGTGTCAATCCCACTCTTCTGAGTTTCTTGTTTTATCCTGAGAATAGGAAGAAGTTACCTATCCCATCCTTCTCATGACTTTTTGTTTTATCATGAGCAGGCTAGATAGGATTATAATTCTGGCCTTCTGATGGGTTGTGTCCCCTTCATTTGACTGTTTCCTGAATCGTGCTTAAAACTTCCACCAGTTTCTTCAATCTTCCTCTCCTGGAGTCCCCCTCCTGACTGCTACAACAGGAGGTTTCTGCATTAAATAAATTTTGCTTTGCTGAAAACAAAACAAACAAGCAAATGAAAATCTGTTCTCACCTACCTAGAAAAAACTCTAGGTGTATGAACTATGGAATTGTGTCAATTTAAAGACTTGAAAATCAGATTATCCTCAGGATCACCTAATTTCCATCTTGATGGGAACCTAGTTGGTCCTGCTAATCGCTCATTTTCTGAAATTGCAAAATGTGACCCTTTGGGTAAACCACAGATGAGTGAAGAAAGCTCCTGAGATTATTCTTAACAGTCCTGATACTCTTATGAGTTACTATCAGACTCAAAATTGTTCTTCCCAAGAAATCAACATTGATAAGTGCTTGTCTAAATGACCTGCTGTGTTGCTGACAACCTCGATAGACTCTACACCCATAACACAACTTATCTTAATTTTGTAGGCTGAGAATTTTGTTTTCCTCTATCCCAGAAGATTCTGACACTCCTGGGATGAAGAATGTCATGGTGGGAGTGGATTGTATCAGGCAGAAATCTGTAACCAAGAATGGAGGACTTACACAAAGGACTGACACAGGAACAGGGGCAGAAAATATGAAAATAGTTTACTCATTAATGGTTGCATCTTAGAGGATGTTCTAGAGGGACAAATCTTGAGTCAGGATTTCTATTACACAATGTATGAGCATGCATTGTGCTTAAGCAGGAAGGTCCACACTGGATGTCTAATGGCATCACAAAGGTTCTCCCACTGCCCCTTTTCTAAATCCTGGACACTCCTTTAACCTTTGCTATAAATGCCCTGGCAACTATACTTTCTTGTTGTCTCTTTAGCTTATCACAAAGAAACAAAGCTTTACTTTGAACAATTCCTGATTAAGGCTCATTATTTGGCTTTACACCAGGATGAATCTCTTGCTCACTGATAAAAATATTGAAGGGCATGGGCTGTCACAGCAGGTTAAGCCACTTCTTGGAATGCCAGAATCTCTTATTGGAGTGTTTTCAGTCCGAGGTAACTTGCTTCAGATTCTGCTACTTGCTGAAGTTCTGGGGAAGGATTGAATTATTTGTGTCCTTGTCACCCATGAGGGAGACCTGGAAGGAGTACCCAGATCCTGTGTCGATCTGGGCCAAATCCATCTGATGTGGGAATTTGGAGAGTGAACTAGCAGATGGACAATATTTCTCTATTTATTCTTCTCTCCATGTTACTCTGCCTTTCTAATAAATAAATGAATCAATCCTTTTAAAATATAAAAAGAATAAGAGTACAAAGCTGTCCATATTTTTTATTAAGATTTATTTATTTTAAAGTCAGAGTTACACAGAGAGAGGAAAGTCAGAGACAGAGAGGTCTTCCAACTGCTGGTTCACTCCCCAATTGGGCGCAACTGCCTGAGCTGTGCCGATCCGAAACCAGGAGCCAGGAGTTTCTTCCAGGTCTCCCATGTGGGTTCAGGGACCCAAGGACTTTGACCATCTTCTACTGCTTTCCCAGGCCATAGCAGAGAGCTGGATCGGAAGTGGAACAGCTGGGACTCCAACTGTTAGGGAACCATTCATGGAGAAAGTAATTATAGCGCCTTTTGAAACAAAGTACCTGCAGCTGCAAAGTAGCACAGCTTGAAAGAAAAGTAGAAAGGTAACCACCCTAGCTGGTAAGATTTGAAAACGGACCGACTGCCTAACTAGACGGCCTAACCACAGACTGTTGTTGCCATGACTACGGGACCCTGGGAGGTCAGAATGTGGGTGGGGCTAGCCTCTAGAAACTGTATATAAGGGGGCCCTCAGACACTGTAAACCAGAGGTTGTTCAGCCTCTCTCCCCGGTCTGTAGTGCGTAGTGCCCGCGGGGAGAAGCTCCTGGTCCGTAGTGCCTAGTGCCCACAGGAGTAGGCTTGAGGGATGTCTCCTACTCGCCTAGAGTATCAATAAAGCGCTCATATGGGGTGCCAGCGCTTCAGGCCAGGGCATTAACCTGTTGCGCCACAGCGCCAATCCCTCCATATTTGTTTAAAGATGTAAATTCACTGGTCCAGGTTGCTCAGGAAACCACAAAGTTAAAAATACTCAAGTAATATCACATACCTAAATAAATCAGAATCAAACTAATGAAACTATAAACAAGAAAAATTTAATGAAAGGTTGTCACTGTGTAAGTTAAGCCACAGTCTGCAGTTCCAGCATTCTATATGGGCAAATCCTGGCAACCCCACTTCTATCCAGCTATCTGCTAATGTGCCTGGGAAATCAGTGGAAGAAGGCTCAAGTGTGTGAGCCCCAACACCTGTGTAAAAGAGCCAGATGAAGCTCCTGGCTCCTGATTTCAGCCTGACCCTGGACATTGCAGCCACCTGGGGAGTGACTCAGCCGATGGAAGATATCTCTCTCTCTTTGTCTCTGTCTCTCCCTATCCATCTGTAGTTGTTTCAAATAAATAAATACCTAAAAATATTTTTAAAATAGATACTGAAGAGTGGCATATTACCTTACACATATTTTACACAATTATACATATTATTATACATGATAGGACCATTTTAATTACTACAAATTTATTTTCAAAACAATTGATGTGGAGGCCAGTCAATAATAAAATATCTTTAAGATGCAAACAAAAAATTACTGTACATCAAAAATTGTATATCAAGTGATATAAGGAAAAAAGACAAAGTAGTGTCAAAGATATCCTCAGTTGAAGAAAAATTTAAATTATCATCATTGAATTTGCCCTGCAAGAAAGGTTAAGAGTGATTCTGTAGATTGAAAGGAGATTTGAGTACAGTTTGAGAATGGTACTTAGACCATTAACAATGTGAGAAAACAATAGAAATGGAAAATACTGGGTTACTATAAAAATTATTTTTCCTATGAAGATCTGAAATGTGTAAGATTTTACTATCAAATCTTATATTGTTTAATGGGTTTACCAATGTAGATAGTTGTAATGCATAAGACAATTATGACATAAAATAGATTTTGAGATAAAATAAAAGTAACTTATGTTATTACTATTGCATATCTTTTATCTTTCATGTGAAGTGATAGAATATTAACTCTATTATGACTGTGAAATGTAATCATGTATAATATTTTTACTCATACAACAAAAATAAATAGCATAGCCAAAATGTCTAAAAGGTTACATATGGTATGTACACATATATATTTAAAATAATCAAAAATGCAAGAAAGGGAAACAGAGGAAAAACTACAAAATCAATAGAGAGAGAAATTTGATACAGTGATAAGTTGCAGTATGAAATGACTACCTCCCATATCAGAGTTCCAGGGATTGTGACCTGACTGTGTTGCTGATACTAGTTTCCAGCTGATGTGCACACAAGGAGGCGGCACATGATGGCTCAAGTAGTTAAGCCACTGCCACCCACAAAGGAGACTCGAATTTGCATGTCTCCCTTGTGCTGGTGTGGCCCAATCAGACTATTGTGGGCATTTAGAGAGTGGATCAGAATATAGAAGTTTTCTCTCTCCTTGCATCTCTCTGTCTCTCATTTTGTCTCTCTGCTTTACAAGTAAATTAACAATAAATACATAAATAAATAAATAGGTAATATAAATGATCAACAAGAACAGGAGAAAATGCTCAATATCTCTAATCATCAGGAAAATAAAAATCAAAGCCACAATAGGATATTACATCATCCTGTTAGAATAACTATTATTAGAAAGATTACAAAGATACCAAATGTTGGAAAGCAAGTGGAGAAATAGGAACTCTCATATACTGCTCATGGAAATGTAAGTTGGTATGGCAATTATAGAAGCTATTATGGAGTTATATTTAAAAACTAGAAATAGAATTGATACATGATCCAGCTATTACACTACTAGTTATATATTCAAAAGATATTAAATCATTGTATCAAAGAGAGACATGTTCCACTATTTTTATTGCAGCAATGTTCACAGCACCCAAGATATGGAATTCACTCTAGTGTTCATCATCAGATGAATGTTTACAGAGAATATGGCATAGGTACATAGTAGAATACTATTTGGCTATTTAAAAAATTTTGTGCTTTGCAGCACAAATTTTTGGAACTGGAGCACATCCTGTTAAGTGAAGTAAAACAGTCACAGAAAGACAAATGCTGCATGTTCTCCCTCAGTAATACAAATAACTCAACGTGAACACTGATGGTGATTACTAGATCCTGGATATGGTGTAGAGGGTATAGAACTTTGGGTAACACATAATAAATCAGAGTTTCTAAAGTTACATGAAAGCATTCTGTGGAGACTGTAATTCACAATAACCTAGTATAATAGAAAAGTCCCAAGTCTACAATCATAAAGAAATATCAAAGAAGTAGAAATGTTGATTGCCCTATTTTAATCAGTACACACTGTATATATGCATTAAAGTATCATAGTGAAATCCATAAATATGTATAATTATTATAAGTACTTTGAAAAAGTGATGAATTCTTTAGTATGTGCAGATCATTGTAATTCAATTATGTCTCAATAAAGCTCACAATAAGCAAGCAATCTGCTTCTACCAGAAAATCGAACAAAGATATATTACCTTGGAATAATAATACTCAAGTTTAGCACATCTTTTCATAGTACAAATGCTTAAATTTGGTCCATTAATCTTCACTCTTCAAAAAGTGATCATTACCTAAGTCAGTTTACAAAGGAGGAGAAATGAAGAAAACAAAGCAAAAACAATTCAACTTTGGTTATACTAAAGTACCTTAACAATTTCAAGGGAATTCCATCTTTTTCTTGAAGTGCTTATTTTACGAAGTACCAGAGACACAGAAGTGAGAACATCATATATGATTTTTTTAAAGAATATTAAGTAGAATACCAGTATCCCAAAGTCACAAAATCTTGCACTAGAAGGTTTGTAAGAATTGGTAGACAAGGTTTATAACAGAGAAGCCTTATGTCTAAATTGGTCCTTTATAGATGAATGTATTTTTTCAAGGAAGGCCTTTGTTTAACTTACATAATGACATGCTTTTCTTTACTATCACAAAAATGATCCAAGGCTGGTGCCGCGGCTCACTAGGCTAATCCTCCGCCTGAAGCACCAGCACACCGGGTTCTAGTCCCAGTTGTGGCACCAGATTCTGTCCCGGTTGCTCCTCTTCCAGTCCAGCTCTCTGCTGTGGCCCAGGAAGGCAGTGGAGGATGGCCCAAGTGCTTGGGCCTTGCACCCGCATGGGAGACTGGGAGGAAGCACCTGGTTCCTGCTCCGCTGTGGCGGCTTTTTGGGGGGTGAACCAACGGAAGGAAGACCTTTCTCTCTGTCTCTCTGTCTCTCTCTCACTAACTCTGCCTATCAAAAAAAAAAAAAAAAAGAAAAATGATCCAAGAAATGAACATGGAAATCAGAAAAATTAGGTTATTTGACAAAGATGTCCACCTTTGGTTTTGGTCACCTTTGAGATAAAGGATGAGCATCATTCTCTTGGTTTAATTTGAGTACTTTGAACTCAGTATTAGACTGATAATTTGAATCACAATCGTTTTCTTTTCTTTTGGAGAAGGTTTTATTTATATATTTGAAAGTCATAGTTACGGGGGTGGGGGGAGAGGAGAGAGAGAGCAGCCTCAATGACTTGGGTGGGGCCAAGTCAAAGCCAGGAGCCAGGAGCTTATTTCAGGTCTGCCATCTGGGTACAGGGCAGAAGCACTTGGACCATCTTCCTCTGCTTTTCCAGGCCTATTTACATGGAGTTGCTTGGGAAGTGGAACAGACAGAACTCAGTCACTCAAATGGGATGATGGTGTGGCAGGTGGAGATTTAACCCAGTATGCCACAATATTAGCCCAATACCACAACCTTTCGTCAACTATTAGTCTGGGTCTGATGTTCAAAAATATGATTTACAGATTCTTAAACACTATTACAATTTCTGTCCTGTCAAGTGATCCAGTAATTATGCAACAAGAAGAGTGAGAAACTGGACACTCACAGATAAAGGAACCTCACATAGTCCGAACTGTTCAACTCCCTACCCCAAATGACCATGTTTATTACACAAGAAGAGGACTGAGAAGATAGATTATCCTCATCAACCCAACTTAGTGATTTTTGTCTAAGGAATCAAAGTGTCAAAAAGTGATGTAATATTTTCTTCAGAAAACTAGAATCACTTTTTGGTAAATAAGCAATTTTCTCATGTGTGCCTAATTAGGCAACAATTTACTTACTTGCAAAAATAGCTAACCTGTCTGGAAAGTTATTTGCTTATCAAAATTGGCTTTCAGAAAGTGTTGAGTTTCTTTGAATTTTGTTAAACATAATGTTTTTAAAAGAAAAACTATTGTTCACATTGTAAATAGTAAATTATAGGCTGTATGAGCTGGCCAAAGAATGCCATTGAAGTCTCTTTACTTTTCTGCTCCTTAAATGTCATTGCATTAAAAACTCCAGTAGGCCTAAGGTTTCTCATTTCTATTAGGTGGTGCAACTTGCTTAAAGTCATTTTAATTTTTTAAAGCACAATATGCATGAAATAATAAGGTTTATGCAAAATGTCCATCATTCTTCAGTGCTTGATCAAAGGAAAGATTTTCCAGCGACTTTACCCCACAAGCTCAAAGCTCCAACTTGCATTCAGTGAATAAAATATTACCCTTCCCTCTTTCTTGGTCCTCAAGCTGATCTCCCATTAATGTGATCTCAAAGTTTGCTAGAGTTTAAAGATCATGGTAGGGGCCGGCGCTGTGGTGTAGCAGGTAAAGCCGCCACCTGCAGTGCCAGCATTACATATGGGTGCTGGTTCGAGTCCCGGCTGCTCCACTTTTGATACAGCTCTCTGCTATGGCCTTGGGAAAGCAGTAGAAGATGGCTCAAGTCCTTGGGCCCCTGCACCGGTCTGGGAGACCTGGAAGAAGCTCTTGACTCCTGGCTTCAAATCGGTGAAATTCTGGCCATTGAGGCCAACTGGGGGATGAACCAGCAGATTGAAGAATTCTCCTCTCTTTTTATCTGCCTTTCCTTCTTTTCTGTATAACTCTTTCAAATAAATTAATAAGCCTTTAAAAAATCACAGTAGAGGTATATTTCTACAACCAAGATCACTTTTTACCTCTGTTCTCTAGTAGACATTGCCATGAGTAGCTGCATTTTTTAAAAAAGAAATGTACTCCTAATTATATTTAATGGAAGAAAACATTTTACCAAATAGAAGATGTAAATTTCAATGTTTGGCCAGCGCCAGAGCTCACTAGGCTAATCCTCTGCCTGGGGTGCTGGGACCCCGGGTTCTAGTCCCAGTTGGGGCACCGGTTCTGTCCTGTTGCTCCTCTTCAAGTCCAGCTCTCTGCTGGGGCCCGGGAAGGCAGTGGAGGATGGCCCAAGTTCTAGGGCTCTGCACCCGCATGGGAGAGCAGGAGGAAGCACCTGGCTCCTGGCTTCAGATTGGCACAGTATGCTGGCCATAGTGGCCATTTGGGAGGTGAACCAACGGAAGGAAGACCTTTCTCTCTGTCTCTCTCTCTCACTGTCTCACTATGCCTGTCAAAAAAAAATTCAATGTTGTACTGTATAAATATGATGGATTTTTAAAAATATTTTAATTTTCAAATAAATTTATAGTAAGTACACATTATGTTCACAATTATAAAAATAGATTCTTTGCTTCTGTATTTTTTTCTGGTAAAAAATATATGAAAGTAGAAGAAATATATTCTGAATAAACACTTCTAGGGTATCCACATTTGTTTCTTCTGCTTGCTGCCAGATTATCACCTAAATTCCTATCGATACTCCTGTCCAGAGACAGGAATGCATGCATGTATTATGGAAGATATTGTTATTATTCTCAGTCTCTCTTGAAGTAGGTTGACTCACATCTAAAGTTAGCAATGCATATTTTTAGGTCAAACTGTACTCTTTTGTCCTGTCCAAAAGTTTAATCCACTCAGACATTAGCATGAAGTTTTATTTTTTTCTTATAACCTCAATTTCATCCTGTAAAAGTTTAAATATGCCTAACTAACCAAATTTGTTAAGGTTGACATTTTAAAAGCCATCGAATCTTCACAGAGTAAAGGATCTTTCACAGTTTAAGAAAATCTACACACAGGGTAGATTTGTTTTTGACCAATTAGTAAGCCTAGATATCTCAAAAAGCACAGGATTCCTTCAAGGCAGCACACGTATAGGTCATATGCATACTTGGTGATAAATGCCATGCTTCTGATCTTTTACTTTGTATGTGTATATATGATATAGATATATATTTAAATATTTGTGTGCACGTGTGTGTGTGTAATACTTGAAATTGGGTAGACAAATACCTTCAAAGATATTTATTATATAAAAAAGAATGTTGTTATTTTAGTATCATACAGGCATATTTAATGATTAGACACTGCTATTTTTCTCATAAGAACTCCTTTTGAGAAAGAATGAAAATTCAGAGTAATCAGTATGTGACCAGCTTAGGAACTTAACAACATTGGTTTAAATTTTACGAATAAAATTTAAAAAATGCTATACTTTCCTATTATCATTTTTCCTCTAAAATAAAATATGTTTTAATGAATGATTTGAACTTGCAACAAATGATGGCTTCATTATTGAAATACTTTTTAAAAATGAGTTATTAATGCCTCCAGTTGTCAGGTTTCCTTCATTTATTTATACAATATTCTCAGTTCATTGAGAGCACATATTATGAAAAAAAGCAATGAATGGTTTTGAAACATATTTTTATTTTGTGTTTTTATAATAAATATTTCAATTAATACATTTGAAAATTTTTAATATTTAATATTTGTTTCAGATGTCAACATTATAAATATATATATATATATACATGCATAAATAACATGTGGAACTAAGGCTATGCAATTATGAAATGTGTTCCTCTGAAATGGAATCAGGGGACAAGTGCTGTGGAGCACTGGATTAAGCCCTTGTCTGTGATGCCAGCATCCCATACAATTACCAGCTCAACTCCTGGCTCAATCCAGCTCTCTTTAAATGTGCCAAGGAGAGCAACTGAGAAGAGCCAAAGTACTTGGGCCACACATGCAGGACACCTGGATTGAGCACCTCACTCCTGGTTTAGGCCTGTCACAATCCTGGTCATAGCAGCTATTTGAGGAATGAAGGAGCAGATGGAATATTTCTCTTTCTGCCTCACCCTCTCTCTCTGTAAATCTGCTTTTTCAATGAAGTGATCCCTGTTAAATATAAGAGTGGGAATAAGAGAGGGAGGAGATGTACAGTTTGGCACATGCTCAATCGGACTTGCCCCAAATGGTAGAGTTAGAAACATGCCTGGGGATTCTAATTCAATCCCATCAAAGTGGCATGTACCAATGAAGTAATAATATAGCTAAATAAAAATGGAAGTACAGGAAGCACATAGAACTCCTATTAGACATGACCAGAAAAGTTCTTCACCATGAAACATTGTAATCAAACTTTCAACAATACAACATAAGTAAAGATTCTAAAAGTGTTTAAGAGAAAAGTGTTTAAGAGAAATGCCAGATTACTTTCAGAGGATCTCCAATTACACTCACAGCTGACTTTTCATCAGAAACCCTACAGGTTAAAAGAGCATGACAAAACATAGTCCAAGTCTTTTTTTTTTATTTTTTATTTATTTTTTATTTTTTGACAGGCAGAGTGGACAGTGAGAGAGAGAGACAGAGAGAAAGGTCTTCCTTTGCCGTTGGTTCACCCTCCAATGGCCGCCGCGGCTGGCGCGCTGTGGCCGGCACACCATGCTGATCCAATGGCAGGAGCCAGGTGCTTTTCCTGGTCTCCCATGGGGTGCAGGGCCCAAGCACCTGGGCCATCCTCCCCTGCACTCCCTGGCCACATCAGAGAGCTGGCCTGGAAGAGGGGCAACTGGGACAGAATCCGGCACCCCAACCGGGACTAGAACCCGGTGTGCTGGCGCTGCAAGGCGGAGGATTAGCCTAGTGAGCCGCGGCGCCGGCTAGTCCAAGTCTTAAGAGAAAAAAGCTGCCCCCCAGAATACTGTACAGATCAAAGCTCTCATTTATGAATGAAGGTGAACTAAAAACCTTCCATAATAAACAGAAATTGGAAGAATTTGTCACTTGTCCAGCCTTACAAAAGATGCTTAATGATGTGCTAATCACAGAAACACGGAAACAGAATCAACAGTATGAAAGAATGTGAGGAAGAAAATCTCCTGGTAAAAGTACAAAATTAATCCAAAGTAAACCATAGGAACATGTATGGAAAACCGTAGGACTAAGTTGCTACTTACTAATAGTAACCTTGAATGTAAATGGCCTCAACTCTTCAATTAAAATATACAGACTGGCTGAATGGATTAACAAACAAGACCTATCTATTTGCTCCTTAAAAGAAACATCTCACCAACAACATACAAGAAGACTGAAAGTGAAAAGATGGAAAAAGATATTCCATGCTAACAGAAGCCATAAGAGAGCTGGTGTAGCCAGGCTAATATCAGACAAAATAGACTTTACTGCAAAAACTGTTAACAGATGAAGAAGGGCAGTATGTATTGATTAAGGAATTAATTCAACAGGAAGATGTGACTATAACAAACACATATTCTCACAATTACAGGGAACCTGACTATTTAAGAGAAATGTTAATGGACATAAAGAGAGACTTAGACTCCATTACAGTAGTAATGGAGGACTTCAATACCCACTTTCAGCAATGGATAGATCAACCAGAAAAAATCCAGTAAGGAAACAATAATCAACAATATAGATCAGGTGGACCTAACAGATGTCTACACAACATTTCTTCCTACAGTTGCTGAATATACTTTCTTCTCACCAGTGCATGGAACTTTCTCTTGATAGACCACATGCTGGCCATAAAGCAAGTATCAGCAAATTCAAAAAAATCCAAATCATACCATGCATTTTCTCTGACCATAATGGAATAAAACAGGAAATCAATAACTCGAATCTCTAAAACATATGCAAACATGTGGAGACTGAACAATACACTCCTGGAATGAACAATGGTGACAGGAGAAACAAATAAAGATGACAATGCAACATATCAAAACCTATGTGATACAACAAACACAGTGTTATGAGGAGAGTTAATAGAAATTGGTGCCTACATAAAGAAATTGGAAGGTACCAAATAAATGAGCTGTTAGTGCATTACAAAGACCTAAAAAAAGAACAGCAAACCAACCCAAATTTTGTAGGAAATAAGAAATAATTAAAATTCAAGAAAAATTAAACAAAATTGAAACAAAATAATACAAAAGATCAGTGCAACAAGGAGCTGTTTTTTTTTTTTTTTAAAGTAAACAAATTGATACACCATTGGCCCAAGTAATAAAAAACAAAATAAGGAGGGAGAAGACCCAAATTAATAAAATCAGAGATGAAAAAGGAATGTAACAACAGCAAGCATAGAAATAAAAAAATAGTCAGGAAGTACTACAAAGAACTCTATGCCAACAAATTGGGAATAAAAGAGTTTGGTAAAGTGTCAGGATATAAAATTATCACACAAAAATCAATAGCCTTTATATATGCAGACAATACCATCACTGAGAAAGAACTTCTAAGATAAATCCCATTCACAATAGCTACAAAAAAATTAAGTACCTTGGAATAAATTTACCCAAGAATAACAAAGTTCTCTATGATGAAAATTACAAAACATTAAAGAAAGAAATAGAAGAACACAAAAATAATAGAAAAATCTTACATGTTCATGAATTGGAAGAATCAATATCATCAAAATGTCCATACTACAAAAGGCAAATTACATATTCACTGCAATACCAATCAAAATACCAAGAACATCCTTCTCAGGTACAGGAAAAAAATACTATTTTCATATGGAAGTTCAAGAGACCCAGAATAGCTAAAAGGATCTTACACAACAAAAACAAAGCTGGAGGCATCACAATACTTGATTTCAAAACTTACTACAGGGCAGATATAATCAAAATAGCCTGTTGCTGGCAAAAAAAAGCAGACGTGTAGACCAATGAAGAGAATAGAAACTCCAGAAATCAATTCACACATCTACAACCAACTTATCTTTGACAAAGAAGCTAAAAACCAATCCCTGGAACAAGCTAAGTGTCTTTAACAAATGGTACTGGGAAAACTGGATCTCCACACACAGAAGTATGAAGCAGAACCCCTACCTGACTCTACACAAAAATCCACTAACAATATGTCAAAGACCTAATTCTACAATCAGATTCCATCAAATTATGAGAGAACTTTTGGAAACCCTGCAAGATATTGGCATGGGCAAAGCCTTCTAGGAAAATACCACAGAAGCAGAGATAATCAAAGCCAAAATTGACAAATGTGTTTACAACAAATTGAGATGCTTCTGCACTGTAAAATATACAATCAACAAAGTGAAGAGGCAACTGATAGAATAAGAGAAAATATTTGAAAACTATGGATCTAATAAAGGATTAATATCTAGGATCTATAGAGAGCTCAAGAAACTCAACAGCAAAAAAGCAAAAAATCCAATTCAGAATGGGCAAAAGACTTGAAAAGGCATTTTTCAAAAGAGAAAAACCAAGGGTCGGCATCGTGGCACAGTAGGTTAATCCTTTGCCTGTGGTGCTGGCATCCCATATGGCACCGGTTTGGGATTCAGCTGCGCCTCTTCCGATCCAGCTCGCTTCTATGGTCTGGGAAAGCAGTGGACAATGGCCCAAGACCTTGGGCCCCTGCACCCACGTGAGAGACCAGGAAAAAGCCCCTGCCTCCTGGCTTCAGATCTGCACAACTCCGGCCATTGTGGCCATCTGGGGAGTGAACCAGCAGAGGGAAGACCTTTCTCTCTGTCTCTCCTTCTCACTGTCTGTAACTCTACCTCTCAAATAAATAAATAAAATCTTTAAAAGAGAGAGAGAAAATCCAAATGGTCAACAGACTCATGAAAAAGTCCTCAGCATTACTAGTCATCAGGGAAATGCAAATCAAAACCACCTCACTCAAGTTAGAATGGCTTTCATATGGAAGTCAACAAACAATAAATACTCATGAACATGTGGGAGAAAAGGTACCCTAATCCACTGTTGGTGGGAATGCAACCTGGTGCAGGCACTGTGGAAGACAATATGGAGTTACCTCAGAAATCTGAATATAGACTCTCCTTATGACCCAGCCATCCCATTCCTGAGAATATACCCAAAGGAAATCAGCATATGTTATCTGTACCCCCATGTTCATTGCAAGTCATTTCACAACATTTTAAGATATGGAATTAACTCAGATGTCTATCAACTGAGGACTGGATAAAGAAATTATGTTAAATGTGTACCATGGAATGCTATAGAGATGTCAAAAGATGTGAAGTCTTGTCTTTTACAACAAAGTGCTGTAAAACATTATACTTTGTGAAATAAGCTAATCTCAAAAAGACAAATACCATATGTTCTCCTTCAACTTTGGTAACTAATAGAGTACCTAAAAGGTAATCTATAGAAGTGAAATTGGCTCTTCAAGATGTGATAACTTTGAACAGCCCTGGTCTGGACTGTTGAGGAGCAGTTTTTTTTTTTTTTTCATACTGTTTGTTAAACTCCTTAGTGTAGGATTAACCTTATGTGTTTAAAGTTAATTGAAAATAGATCTCACTAAAAAATAAGAATTGGAATAGGAGTGGGAGGAGGAAGTGTGGGTGGGAAAGAAAGTAGGGTGGGAATCATGTCCCTAAATTTGCATGTATGAAATGTGTGAAGTTTGTATACCTTAAATAAAAGGCTTTTAGAGTAACAAAAAATAGTAATCATATTCAAAAGTTTGTGCCTTATTAGTTTTCTATTAGTTACCACAGATCAGGGAAAATATATGATATTTGCAAAAAATTATATGAATAAAATTGAAATTTTGAGATTTGGTTATTATTTACAGTCCTTATCTCTACAGTTGAAGAACCTGTTTTAGTTTTCCCTTTTACTCTTTATTGAATACTTAGTGGAAGGTTAAGCTTTTGATTATAAAATAAACTCAAAATATGTCATTGTAAAAATTAAAAGAAATAATAAGAAAGAAAGAGAAGGGAGAGTTGGAGTATGGGTGGGAGGGAGGATAAGGTTGGAAGTATCACTATGCTTCTAAATTATACACATGAAATAAATTAAAATTGTTCATCTTATATAATTTTTTAAAAATGAAAAAAGGACAAAAGAAATGTGTTTCTTGTGTGTGTGTATATACATGCCCACACACTAAAGTATTTTCTTCATTTTCTTTTATGCATGTGGGTGAGTTAAGAATACTTATCATAATATCTACCCCCATAACAGATGTTTAAATACATCATATTGTACTGTTAACTGGAATCTATTCAGTTTGTATAAATGGAGACTTTTGAACAGCTCCTCATATTCCATTCCTCAAAATATGTGACACCCAGCATTTTATTCACAGCTTCTATGAGTTTGAATATTTTAGATTTCTCAGACTGGTGGAATCATACAGTACTTCTGCTAATATGGGTGGCTTATTTCAGTTAGTGTAATGTTCTCCAGGCTCATCCATGTTGTCCTAAATAGTAACATTTTCTTCTTTACTTTTTAAGGCTATTAATGTCCCATTGATTTATATATCACATTTTCTTTAGACATTCATTTGCCAATAGGCAATTAGGTTGTTCCCATATCTCAACTAATGAAAATAATATTGCAATAAACACATGAGTGCAAGATATATGCTGATTTCAGTTATTTGGGATGTACATTAAGAAATGAAGCTGCTGGGTTACATGGTAATTCTATAAATTTCCAAGCAGTAAAGATAGCATTTGAGATACTTCTGTTCCATGTAGGAGTGTCTGGGTTCTTTTTTAATATTATTATTTTTTTTATTTTTTGACAGGCAGAGTGGACAGTGAGAGAGAGAGACAGAGAGAAAGGTCTTCCTTTGCCCGTTGGTTCACCCTCCAATGGCTGCCGCGGCCGGTGCACCGCACTGATCTGATGGCAGAAGCCAGGTACTTCTCCTGGTCTCCCATGGGGTGCAGGGCCCAAACACTTGGGCCATCCTCCACTGCACTCCCTGGCCACAGCAGAGAGCTGGCCTGGAAGAGGGGCAACCGGGACAGAATCTGGAACCCCGACCGGGACTAGAACCCCGTGTGCCGGGCGCTGCAAGGCAGAGGATTAGCCTAGTGAGCTGCTGCGCCGGCCGTGTCAAACTTACTTCTAAATCTTTTACTTAGCTATGGTTTTGCTCAATAGGGAAAACTTTATATTAGCAGTTCTCAATTATGCTCATGGAAATCTGATTTACTCTTAGATTCTCTGGTTAGCAAATCTTAATTTACAATGACATGAGAATCTGCCTTTTACTTAAAAAGTAATATAAAAAATAAAGTTGTTATGTAATGGATTAGAAATGCATATTATCCCCACAAACTTTATTTTCAGCATTAGATACCATCCTTTGATCTTTGCTACTCCACTCAAGGGAAGTATATAATGAAATTTTCTTTTACTCTCTCCATAGTCTTTTCCCATGAACTCTATATTTGAAGAAATAAAAATATCTTTGGAAATTCAATATATTCATTTATGGGATCAGAATTTATTCTCCATACTTTCTTCTCCATACTTCCCTGCCAATCATTTTCAGAGTACATAGTACACCATGGGTACATACTTATTTTTGAAAAGAAAAGTCATTTAAAACACTATCAAAAAAAAAAAAAAAAGGTTAAGCATTTTGCATCACTGAGCCCCATGATACCCATGACTTAAAAATTGATTCTTTTTCTCACTTAAACTTCAGGAAACAAGATTATCAAATATCTTCACATTGTTAAATCCAATGAAAAAATTCCAATTTTTATTCACATTGATGTTTCATTAGCTTTTAACACAACGGGCAATTTCCTCCTTAATAAAAATCATCCATTTCTTTTACTAATAAAATTCATCTATTTTTCTAACATTTCACTTCTTTACATTGTTTTCCTAATATGTAACTTCTTCATCACTCATCTAATGTCAGCTGTAGGATAAAATCAGGTTTTGAACTTTACAGATGCCTTCTCTCCTCTCCTTTTTTGTAATTGCTTAGATGATTTTATCCCTTCCGATGAATGCAAATGTTGTTTATGTACCAGTAATTCCCAACTCTGCACATTCTAATTACTTTTTCCTTCTAAGATCAACACAGATATAGTCAGTTTTCTAATTAAAAACACTGAATGAATGAACTAAATGCTTCTAAAATTGAACATGAACAGGGAGTTACAGCATCAAAATCCAGAATCTTGTCCAATGCCAAGGTTGTTGCATCTAAAATAATGTTTATCTTACTACTATCAACTTAGTAGGGCTACCTAGGAAACTGGAAAGTTTATACCAACATGCATCTTTAACTTCCGCTCCAAAAATGTTATTAATTTTACATTCATAATTAATTCCTTCAATACTACAAAATTAATTCAAGCTACCTGAACTATTTAGATATATTAAAAAGGTATTTTGTGCATTTGCTTTTGCCTCTTTCAAAGAAATTATCAACTAGGCGGCCAGACTTATCTTTATAATGACACTTTTCAGGATATTCTGCCTTCATTAGCTAAGCTCCAAACAGTCTTTTCAGGGTTCAGCTGAGGCTCCGCACGTCATCACTCCCACATTTTGCCCAGGATCTGCACTTTGCCTTTTTCTTCTTTTTTAACTTTTTATTTTATTTTATTTTTTGATGCATTGTGCTAGCCCTGGCATATATATTCTTCCTTCAGAGTATCTGTCACTATCTTTGAAGATCAGGCTTCCTTATACTCATCAAGCAACACTGAAAAGTATTAATGCTTATAACTGTTCTCCTCTTAACACAGACTTAGCACATGTGTGGTATTGATTATTTATAAATAATATGTGAATAAATACTTGGTTTTTAAGTTATGGTGTGTAAATTACATTATTTTAGCCAATCAATACTCTTTTTTACAGCAGTTAGGGCTATTTCACAGCTGTGATTTAAATATACCTATTAAAAACATAGTGCCAAAAACAACTTCAAAAAATATGATTTCTTTAACTTTTTTGTTAAACCAGAGCGTGACATTTCTTAAGTTTTATTTCTTAATATTTATTTGAATCATTTTCATAAGTAGATATTGGAAAACCTAGCCATGACAGTTATCGTGGTAGTAATTTTGAATAATTTCAAATTCAGAATTTGTTTAACATGACAACCAGAACTATTTTAACAGAATAATATACCTATGGCTTAGTTAAACTTTTTTTCTATAATATCACAAAAGACAACTTAAAACTTTGGCTAAGAATAAATCTTTCCAACGAAGACTGGGAAAGTCAGGGCAGAATGATGAAATTATACATAACCAATTTCCTTTCATGAAATTTCTTTTAGAATCTAAAAGAAGATATTTTCAGTCATCAGATTGTAATTTGAGCATTTTATTCCATCATGATAAATGATAAATACTTCAAATCATGCTATTATTCTGATCATATAAATAAAATGTTTTTATAGATTTATTTATTTATTTGAAAGTTGGAGCCCGGAGCTGCGGCTCACTAGGCTAATCCTCCACCTGTGGCGCCAGCACCCCAGGTTCTAGTCCCGGTAGGGGCACTGGTTCTGTCCCGGTTTTTCCTCTTCCAGTCCAGCTCTCTGCTGTGGACTGGAAAGGCAGTAGAGGATGGTGCAGGTGTTTGGGCCCTGCACCCACATGGGAGACCAGGAGGAAGCACCTGGCTCCTGGCTTCGGATCAGTGCAGCGCCACTGTGGCGACCATTTGAGGGGTGAACCAACTGAAGGAAGACCTTTCTCTCTGTCTCTTTCTCACTGTCTAACTCTGCCTGTCCAAAAAAAAAAAAAAAAAAAAAAAAGTTAGGGTTTCAGAGAGAGAGAGAGAGAAAGGTCTTTAACTACTGCTTCATTCCCCAGATTGCTGCAACAGCCAGAACTGGGCCAATATGAAGCCAGGAGCCAGGAGCTTCATCCAGGTCTTCCTCATGCAGAGGCCCAGGGACTTGGCCCATCTTCCTCTGCTTTCCCAGGCAGTAGCAGAGAGCTGGATTGGGAGTGAAGCATCTGGGAATCGAACCAGCACCCATAAAGGATGCCAGCACTACAGGCTGTGGCTTTACCCTCTTAGCCATAGGTCCAATAAGATCATATTAACCATTTTGCTATTTCCTGTAATTTAAGCTCTGGGTATTAAAACAGCTCTAATCCACAAGAATAATTTACTGCAAATATTTTAGCAAAATATGTTAGCCATTTTCTCTGAGATAAGTAGCATTATTATGACAATAACCATAATGTGTTAATCACATTAATGCAGTAAACTTTTATTTATTTTTTTAAAGATTTATTTTATTTATTTGAAAGACAGAATTACAGAGAGAGGCAAAGACAGAGAGAGAGGTCTTCCATCTGCTGGTTCACTCCCCAGATGGCTGCAATGGCTGGAGCTGTGCAGATCCAAAGCCAGGAGCCAGGAGCTTCTTACAGGTCTCCTACGCAGGTGCAGGGGCCCAAGGACTTGGGCCATCTTCTACTGCTTTCCCAGAGCTGGATTTGAAGAGGAGCAGCTGGGACTAGAACAGCTGCCCATATGGGATACCAGAGCTTCAGGCCAGGGCTTTAACTAGCTGCGCTACAACGCCGGCCCCCTTCAGTAAACTTTTAAACTGATCCAAATACTTACAGTGGATTAGCAATTTATATTTACACATTTTATTTAACCATTCATTAGTGGAAGGACACAGAAGATTGTTTCCATTTATTGACTATTGTGAATGGTTCCCTAATTGAAATGGGAATACAGGTATTTTTTTTTTTTTTTGACAGACTGATTTCATATCCTTTCTGTATATACTCATTTGTGGGATTCTTGGATCACAGAGTGGTTCTATTTTTAGGTTTGTGAGGACCCTCTGTACTGTTTTCCACCATGACATTTACATTCCTACAAAAGTGCACAATGGTTGCTTTTTCTCCAAATTCTCACAAACTCTTGTTACTTTATTGTTCTTAATTTATTTATTTGTATGTGAGTGTCGAGGGCTGACTTTCCATAGATCTCAGCAAGGGAGCTGCTCTGTTACTTAGGAAACAACACCACTTTATTTGCTTTATTTTTTTTTAATAATGGTCAATCTACTTGTGAAGTGATATCTAATTTTAGTTTTCATTTACATTTCCCTGAACATTGGTGACACTGAGCAATTTTTGGGGGGTACCTGTGAAACATTTATATATCTTTCCTTTGTGAAATGTCTGTTTAGATTTATTACCATTTTTGTTGTTTTACATGGAAAGGTCAAAAGGGCTTTATATTTCTAATTTATTTTTTAATTATTTTTAAAAATTTTGAATAACATGTTTTTAATTTGCATTATAGACAAAGGCTTAATACACCATTAAATAAATTGTTCAACAAATATAAAGTAAGACAAGTTCAGCAGGACTGTAGGCAAATGCTATAAAAAAATCAAAGGAAGAGATGTCAATTTCACTCATAAATGATAAATTTTTAAATGTACCAGATCATTAAAACTATGGTAGTATATCATTATTAGTATTTTGCTTGACAAAGATTTAAAACAAATTTGACAAGACACTGTGTTTACAGCAAAAATGACACATAATGGAATATTCTTTTTGTATTAGGATGCTGGAGTTTCTTGTATTTTCTGGATCCTAATCCATTGTCAGATTAATAGCTTGCAAATATTTTCTTCCATTCTGTAATTTTATTCTTCACTGTGTTGATTGTCTCCTTCCATTTGTCTATTTTTTCTTTGATTTCCTTTGCTTTTTCAGTCTGGTCAAATATTTACCCATGCAAAAGTGCTAAAGCATTTCTATTATGTTTTCTTCTAGTAGTTTCTAAGTTTCAGTCTTTTATCTTAGGACTATGATCCATTTGAGTTAATTTTTTTTTTTTTAGAGATGATTTCAGAGGATATTCTATCATAGCATCCCCTTTTATTGCAAGTGATCCTTCACATATTTTGGATGAACTTACATTCCTTTATTGGTACATTTGTTAGTATAACAAAATTGACACCCAACTGATGGGAAAATAATGTAGGAGGCACTGGAAAAAATTAGCATTTTTAAGAATTTTATTTTTTGTACATAGTAAGAGAAAAATAGTTTCACTACTTTGCTTGTATATATCCAATTTTCCTAGAACTGTTCATTGAAAATACTGTCCTTTCTGAAATGTGAACACTTAGCTTTGTCAAAGATAAATTGCATGTATGTGCATGGGTTTACTTCTTGGGTTCTTTTTTTTTTTTTTTATTTTGATTTTTTGACAGGCAGAGTGGACAGTGAGAGAGACAGAGAGAAAGGTCTTCCTTTTCCGTTGGTTCACCCTCCAATGGCCGCCGTGGCCCGCGCGCTGTGACTGGCGCACCGCGCTGATCCGATGGCAGGAGCCAGGTACTTATCCTGGTCTCCCATGGGGTGTAGGGCCCAAGTACTTGGGCCATCCTCCACTGCACTCCCTGGCCAGAGCAGAGAGCTGGCCTGGAAGAAGGACAACCGGGACAGAATCCGGCGCCCCAACAGGGACTAGAACCCCATGTGCCGGCGCTGCAAGGCGGAGGAGCAGCCTAGTGAGCCGTGGCGCTGGCTACTTCTTGGGTTCTTATTCTGTTCCCTTGGTCTATGGATCTGTTTATATGCCACTACTATGTTGTTTTAAATATAATAATTGTGTGATACATTTTAAAATCATGGTGTTTAATGTTTCCTGTGTTTTGTTTGACTCAAGACAGCTTTGGCTATTTTAAAGTTTCTTTTTAATTGTTCCACACAAATTTCATTAATGTTTTTCTAGTTCTGTGAAAATTGTTCTTGGCATTTCTCTTAATTCTTTATTTTAATTTTTAATTAGTTTTTAACAGACTTAATGTGGATTGATGTTATTTGTAGATGCAGTTCTTTTTTTTTAAAGATTTTATTTTATTTATTTGAGAGGTAGAGTTATAGACAGTGAGAGAGAGAGAGACAGAGAGAAAGGTCTTCCTTCCGTTGGTTCACTCCCCAGATGGCCGCAACGGCCAGAGCTGCACCGATCCAAAGCCAGGAGATAGGTGCTTCTTTCAGGTCTCCCATGTGGGTGCAGGAGCCCAAGGACTTAGGCCATCTTCTACTGATTTCCCAGGTCATAGCAGAGAGCTGGATTGGAAGAGGGCAGTCAGGACTAGAACCAGTGCCCATATAGGATGCCGGTGCCACAGGCAGAGGACTAACCCAGCCCCTAGATGAAGTTTTAAGAACATAATGATATTCTCTTCCTCCCCTCTCTGTCTCCCCATCTCACCCATAGATATTGCATTGAATTTGTAAATCTCTTTTGCTAGTGCACATATTTTTATGACATTGGAAGATAGAGTTTTTTTCTTATTTTTATATTGTTAGGAACATCTGAAATGTATGAAAATAACAGAATTTAAGTCAATACTGGAGCTAACTATTTCTAAAAAGTATTGTATTGTATATATTTATAGAAATATAATTTTATTTCTCTAAATTATAAAAATATTGCATTTTATTTGATAAAATTCTACATATTTTATATTACATATATATATATAATATACAAAAATTATAAAACTTGAAACGTGTTTGAACTAATGTAGCTACTTTAGACCTGGTTTGCTTAAAAATTCTCTTATACTTATACTTAGACAGAATTAATTTCCTTAGAAAAGACATTTAGGTGATGAGAATGGAATAATTTTATGAATAGGAGACCAAATCAAGCACAAGTATTTTATCTGAAATCTCTCCAACTGGGAAGGATTTACTGCTAGACTAGTAAAACATAATTTAGTGTTATCTGAAAGAGCCAATAAAGACATTTGGAACAGGAACCTGAGGAAAATATGAAGTCCTAGCTTCACGGTGATTTGTCAAAGCAGAGAAATGATTTGTTGTGTTGAAATTTAATTCCTGTATGTAAGACCATCTCCTTATGCATTTCAGCTTGAATGATTTTAGCAGGCCTATTAACTTATAATCCATGTGCTTTCCAGTTCTACAGTGATCTCCAGGTGAGCATTTATATTCAGCTAACCAACCTAACAGGAAATTTTGCTATGAGTGCAACTGGAGAAAAAAACAGGGTTTAAAGATCCTTTTGTAGGTATGAATGAATGACTGAGGATCATTAAGTTCATGAAAATACACAGCAGTCTTACATAAACCATATAAAAAATAAAACACATAGAGCAAACTAGAAGTTTCATCATGACACTAATAGAGATTAAAAACAGAAAGAATGGAGCAAAACATATGAACAATAAAATAATACATTGATCCCAATTTCTGTCATCATTATCTTTAAAATATAAGTTGAACTATTTCTAATCTCCTCCATTGCCTCCAGCCTGTCTTCCTGTGGACTATGACTGTTCCTTTCCAATTACAAATATTTCCTTCATTTATTTGTTACTTCCAAATTTAAACGAGTGATCCTTGTAAAACATAGAACTATCCATATGATAAGGAATATGCAGTTACATCTGCACTCTATCAGGGTATAATCAAATTCCTTTATAAACCCTGCAAAATTCTATAGTCTTTGACCTTGAGAATTTGTTATTTGGTTCAGCTCTTAATTCAAATATATCTTTTTTGTTTAATTGAAAAGTGTTCTTCTCATCTATTACTTTTAATTAAGAAGTAAAAAGTGTGCATATTTTTGGAGTACCATATGATAAGCATCATTTCAAAAAAGCTAGATTATTTTGATTACTTTTATGATCAAAAAAGAAGACAAATGAGGAGAACAATATATTTAATATACACATTACTCAAAATACTACCATAATGACATTATAACTTTACTTTTTCCCTGGAAAATTTGCTACTTAAAATTCTTTAAATTAATTAATTAATTAATTATTCTGTATGTATCATTATAATGAAGGCTTCAAGACTGCAGAATTCTTTAAAATTTTTATTTCTTTATTGTCAACAGCCTAAGAATGCCTCACCTACAGTAGATGCCTAATTATGAATGGATTTTTTTAAAGATTTATTCATTTATTTGAAAGCCTGAGTTACAGAGGCAGAGGCAGAGAGAGAGAGAGAGAGAGGTCTTCTATCCACTAGTTCATTCCCCAAATGGCCACAATAGCTGGGGCTGAAGCCAAGAACCAGGAGCTTCTTCTGTGTCTCCCACATGGGTGCAGGGGCCCAAACATTTGGGCCATTTTCCACTGCTTTCCTAGGTTATCCCAGAGAACTGGATCAGAAGTGGAGCAGTCAGGACTTCAACCCACACCCATGTGGGATGCAGGCATGGCAGGCATAGGCTTTACCTATTAAGCCACAGCACCGACCCTAGGTTGGATTTATAGTTAACACGCTAATGCAAGGGTAATACATTGATAAATCAAATTTAAAAAAGAATAAATAGAAGTCTCCCAAAATTAGAAATATTTTTGTATGCTTTCATAATACATTATTTAAAAAAGATAATGAAAATCATTCAGAAAGAAATTAGGAAAGAAAAATAGCAAAAAAATCAATAGAGAAGAAATATTCAAACTGAATTATATTTTTCATATTTCATAATTTTTTTAATTTAAGGAAAACAATTTTTACATATTGTATATATACAAATTTAAGAACATAGTGATATTTCTCACCTTACTTTCTCTCCTGCCCATGTTACCAATATTCCTCCTCCTATTTCTTCTCTCATTTTTTATAATTATCTACTTTCAGTTTACTTCATACTCATGAGATTAACCCTACATTAAGTAAAGAATTCTACAAATAGTAAGAAGAAAAAAAAATCACTGTTTCTCAGCAGTAGAAAAAAGGGCTGTAAACAGTTAGTGAATCTCAAAATGTCAATTTAAGTCCAATACATTAGATTTTTTGGTATTCTATTAGATATCACAGATTAGTGAAAACATATTTGTCTTTTTGGAACTGGCTTATTTCAGTAAGTATAATGGTTTCCATTTACATACATTTTGTTGTGAAACACAGGACTCCACTCTTTCTATGGAAGAGTAGTGTTTCACAGTGTATATATGCCATAATTTCTTTATCCAGTCAAAAGTTGATGAACATCTGGTTTGATTCCCTATCTTAACTACTGTGAGTTGAGATGCAATAAACATGGGGATACAAATAACTCCTTCATTTGCTGATTTCTTTTCTTTGGGTAAAGTTCAAGGAGTGGGATTTCTGAGTCATGCTGCAGATCTGAAAAGATTTCTGACAAATCTCCATACTGTCTCCCCTAAAAGCTGTACTACTTTACATTCCAACCAACAATGCATTAGGGTAACTTTTCTCCTCACATTCTCACCAGTATTTATTGTTTGTTGATTTCTGTATGAGAGCCATTCTAACTGGGTTGAAGGAAAACCTCGATGCGGTTTTGATTTGCATTTCCCTGATGGCTAGTGATCCTGAGCATTTTTTCTTGTCTGTTGGCTGTTCGAATTTCCTCTTTTGAAAACTGCATATTTAAGTCCTTTGCCCATTTCCTAATTGGTTTGCTTTTTTTGTTGTTGTTGAGTTTCTTGAATTTGATTAACTTTTGGATTCTGATAATGAGTCATTTATCAGTTGCATAGTTTGCAAACAATTGCTCCCATTATGTCAACTGCCTCTTTACTTTCCTGGGTGTTTCCTTTGCAGTAAAGAAGCTTCTCAGTTTGATGTTCTACTTTAGTAAATTGATGTTATCAGGTCAGATTAGATCTTTGATCCATTCTGAGTTGACTTGTATAAATTGTAAGACAGCTTGAACCTGTCCCAAATTGTACATCTCTCTCTCTTATTCCCACTCATAGTTAACAGGGGTTACTTTTCAGTTAAATTTAAACACCTAAGAATAATTGTGTGTTAATTACAGAGTTCAACCAATAGTATTAAGTAGAACAAAACAAATACTAAAAGGAATAAAGTATGAAGTTGTACATCAACAGTCGGGACAAGGGTCATTCAAGTCACTCTTTCTCATAATATCCATTTCATTTCAACGGGTGCTCGGTTAGTTGTCACTGATCAGGGAGAACGTATGATATTTGCCCCTCTGGTACTGGGTTATTCCACTCAGCATAATGTTTTCCAGATTCCTCCATTTTATTGAAAATGACCAGACTTCATTGTTTTATTGTTTTTTTTTACTGCTGTATAGTACTCTCTCTCTCTCTCTCTTTTTTTTTTTTTTTTTTTTTTTTTTTTTTTGGACAGGCAGTATTAGTCAGAGAGAGAGGAGAGAGAGACAGAGAGAAAGGTCTTCCTTTTTCCATTGGTTCACCTCCAAAATAGCTCCTGCGGCCGGCACTGTGCTGATCCGAAGCCGGGGGCCAGGGGCTTCTCCTGGTCTCCTATGTCAGTGCAGGGCCCAAGGAACTGGGCCATCCTCCACAGCCTTCCCTGGCCACAGCAGAGAGCTGGAATGGAAGAGGAATAACCGGGACAGAATCTGGCACCTCAACCAGGATAGAACCTGGGGTGCTGGCATTGCAGGTGGAGGATTAGCCAAGTGAGCTGTGGCGCCGACCTGCTGTGAAGTATTCTATAGAGTACATGTCTCATAATTTCTTTATTCAGTCTACTGTTGATGGGCATTTGGGTTGGTTCCAGGTCTTAGCTATTGTGAATTGAGCTGCAATAAACATTGAGGTGCAGACAGATTTTATTTGCCAATTTAATTTCCTTTGGGTAAATTCCAAGGAGTGGGATGGCTGGGTTGTATGGTAGGGTAATATTCAAGTTTCTGAAGAATCTGCAAACTGACTTCCATGGTGGCTTTACCAGTTTGCATTCCCACCAACAGTGTGTTAGTGAGCCTTTTTCGCAAATCATCACCAGTATCTGTTGTTGGTAGATTTCTGTATGTGAGCCATTCTAACCAGGGTGAGGTGAAAATTCATTGTGGTTTTGATTTACATTTCCCTCATTGCTACTGATCCTGAACATTTTTTCAAGTGTTGGTTGGCCATTTGGATTTCCTCTTTTGAAAAATGTCTGTTGAGTTCCTTGGCCCATCTCTTAAGTGGGTTGTTATTGTGGAGTTTCTTGATCTCTTTGTAGATACTGGTAACCATTTATCTGTTGCATAGTTTGTAAATATTTTTTCTCATTCTGTCGGTTGCCTGTTCACTTTCCTGACTGTTTCTTTTGAAGTACAGAAACTTTTCAATTTGATGCAATCCCAAATGTTAATTTTTGCTTTGACAGCCTGTTCTCCTGGGGTCTTTTCCAAAAAGTCTTTGTCTGTGCCTATATCCTACAGAGTTTCTCCAATGCTCTCTAATAATTTGATGGTGTTGGGTCATATATTTAAGTCTTTAATCCATGTTGAGTGGATTTTTGTGTAAGGTGAAAGATAGGGGTCTTGCTTCATAATTCTGCATTTGGAAACCCAGTTTTCCCAGCACCATTTATTGAATAGACTGTCCTTACTCCAGGGATTGGTTTTGGATCCTTGATCAAATATGGCTGTAGATATTTGGATTGATTTCTGGTGTTTCAATTCTGTTCCATTGGTCTATCCATCTGTTCCTGTACCAGCACCATGTTGTTTTGATTACAACTACCCTGTAGTATTTCCTGAAATATAGTATTATGATGCCTCCAGCTTTGTTTCTGTTGTACAAGATTGCTTTAGCTATTCGAGGTCTCCTGTGTCTCCATATGAATTTCAGCATCATTTTTTCCAGGTCTGAGAAGAATGTCTTCGGTATCTTGATTGGTATTGCATTGAATCTGTAAATTGCTTTTGGGAGAATGGACATTTTGATGATATTGATCCTTCCAATACAAGATCATGGAAGATTTTTCCATTTTTTGGTATCCTCTTCCATTTTTTTCTTTTAGATGTTGTAATTCTCATCATAGAGATCTTTAACGTCCTTGGATAAGTTTATTCCAAGGTATTTGCTTGTTTTTGTGGCTATTGTGAATGGGATTGATATTAGCAGTTCTTCCTCAGCTGTGGCATTGCCGGTGTATACAAAGGCTGTTGATTTTTGTGCATTGACTTTATATCCTGCTACTTTGCCAAACTCTTCTATGAGTTCCAGCAGTATCTTAGTGGATTTCTTTGGATCCCCTTAATAAAGAATCATGTCATCTGCAAAGAAGGATAGTTTGAGTTCTTCCTTCCCAATTTGTACCCCTTTAATTTCTTTTTCTTGCCTAATAGCTCTGGCTAGAACTTCCAGAACTATATTGAATAGCAGTGGTGAGAGTGGGCATCCCTGTCTGGTACCAGATCTTAGTGAAAATGCTTCCAACTTTTCCCCATTCAATAGGATGTTGGCTGTGGGTTTTTCATAAACTGCTTTGATTATATTGAGGAATGTTCGTTATATACTCAGTTTGCTTAGAGTTTTCATCATGAAAGGGTGTTGTATTTTATCAAATGTTTTCTCTGCATCTAGTGAGATAATCATATGGTTTTTCTTCTGCAGTTTGTTAATGTGGTGTATCACACTGATTGATTTGCGAACACTGAACCATCCCTGCATACCAGGGATAAATCCCACTTGGTCTGGGTGGATGATCTTTCTGATGTGCTGTTGCATTCTATTGGCGAGAATTTTATTGAGGATTTTTGCATCTATATTCATCAGAGATATTGGTCTGTAAATTTATTTCAATGCTAAATCTTTTTCTGGCTTAGAGATTAAGGTGTTGCTGGCTTCATAGAAACAATTTGGGAGGATTCCCTTTTTTTTTTTTTGATTGTTCTGGATAGTTTGAGAAGAATTGGAGTTAGATCTTCTTTGAAAGTCTGGTAGAATTCAGCAGTGAATCCTTCTTATCCTGGGGTTTTCTTTGTTGGGAGGACCTTTATTACTGTTTCAAATTCTGTCTCAGTTATGGGTCTGTTTAGGTTTTCTATGTCTTCCTGCTTCAATTTAGGAAGGTTGGATTTGTCTAGGAATCTATCCATTTTTGATAAATTTCCCTGTTTGCTGGCATACCAGTCCTTATAGTAATTTCTGAAGATTCTTTTTATTTCTGTGGTATCTGTTGTTAGGTTTACATTTTCATCTCTGATTTTATTGATTTTGGTCTTCTCTCTTCTTTTTTTAGTTAGTTAGGCCAATGGGGTGTCAATATATGTATTTTTTTTCAAAAAACCAGCTCCTTGTTTGGCTAGTTTTTTTAAAATTTTTTTTGATTCAATACTGTTAATTTCTTCTCTGATTTTAATTATTTCTCATCTCCTACTAGATTTGGGTCTAGTATGCAACAGTTTTTCTAGATCCTAGAGATGCATATAAAGCTCATTTATCTCTTAAGTGGGTTGTTTGTTTCTTTTTAGATTCTGTTTATCAACCCTTTATCTGTTGCATAGTTTGGAAATATTTTTCCCATTCTGTTGGTTGCCTCTTCACTTTCCTGACTGTTTGTTTTGCAGTACAGAAACTTCTCAAATTGATGCAATCCCAAATGTTAATTTTGGCTTTGACTGCCTGTGCTTCTGGGGTGTTTTCCAAGAAGTCATTGCCGGTACCTATATCTTGCAGGGTTTTTCCAATGCTCTCTAATAATTTGATGGTGTCAGGTCATAGATTTAAGTCTTTAATCCTTGTTGAGTAAATTTTTGTGTAAGGTGAAAGATAGGGGTCTTGCTTCATAATTCTGCATTTGGAAACCCAGTTTTCCCAGCACCATTTATTGAATAGACTGTCCTTACTCCAGGGATTGGTTTTGGATCCTTGATCAAATATGGCTGTAGATATTTGGATTGATTTCTGGTGTTTCAATTCTGTTCCATTGGTCTATCCATCTGTTCCTGTACCAGCACCATGTTGTTTTGATTACAACTACCCTGTAGTATTTCCTGAAATATAGTATTATGATGCCTCCAGCTTTGTTTCTGTTGTACAAGATTGCTTTAGCTATTCGAGGTCTCCTGTGTCTCCATATGAATTTCAGCATCATTTTTTCCAGGTCTGAGAAGAATGTCTTCGGTATCTTGATTGGTATTGCATTGAATCTGTAAATTGCTTTTGGGAGAATGGACATTTTGATGATATTGATCCTTCCAATACAAGATCATGGAAGATTTTTCCATTTTTTGGTATCCTCTTCCATTTTTTTCTTTTAGATGTTGTAATTCTCATCATAGAGATCTTTAACGTCCTTGGATAAGTTTATTCCAAGGTATTTGCTTGTTTTTGTGGCTATTGTGAATGGGATTGATATTAGCAGTTCTTCCTCAGCTGTGGCATTGCCGGTGTATACAAAGGCTGTTGATTTTTGTGCATTGACTTTATATCCTGCTACTTTGCCAAACTCTTCTATGAGTTCCAGCAGTATCTTAGTGGATTTCTTTGGATCCCCTTAATAAAGAATCATGTCATCTGCAAAGAAGGATAGTTTGAGTTCTTCCTTCCCAATTTGTACCCCTTTAATTTCTTTTTCTTGCCTAATAGCTCTGGCTAGAACTTCCAGAACTATATTGAATAGCAGTGGTGAGAGTGGGCATCCCTGTCTGGTACCAGATCTTAGTGAAAATGCTTCCAACTTTTCCCCATTCAATAGGATGTTGGCTGTGGGTTTTTCATAAACTGCTTTGATTATATTGAGGAATGTTCGTTATATACTCAGTTTGCTTAGAGTTTTCATCATGAAAGGGTGTTGTATTTTATCAAATGTTTTCTCTGCATCTAGTGAGATAATCATATGGTTTTTCTTCTGCAGTTTGTTAATGTGGTGTATCACACTGATTGATTTGCGAACACTGAACCATCCCTGCATACCAGGGATAAATCCCACTTGGTCTGGGTGGATGATCTTTCTGATGTGCTGTTGCATTCTATTGGCGAGAATTTTATTGAGGATTTTTGCATCTATATTCATCAGAGATATTGGTCTGTAAATTTATTTCAATGCTAAATCTTTTTCTGGCTTAGAGATTAAGGTGTTGCTGGCTTCATAGAAACAATTTGGGAGGATTCCCTTTTTTTTTTTTTGATTGTTCTGGATAGTTTGAGAAGAATTGGAGTTAGATCTTCTTTGAAAGTCTGGTAGAATTCAGCAGTGAATCCTTCTTATCCTGGGGTTTTCTTTGTTGGGAGGACCTTTATTACTGTTTCAAATTCTGTCTCAGTTATGGGTCTGTTTAGGTTTTCTATGTCTTCCTGCTTCAATTTAGGAAGGTTGGATTTGTCTAGGAATCTATCCATTTTTGATAAATTTCCCTGTTTGCTGGCATACCAGTCCTTATAGTAATTTCTGAAGATTCTTTTTATTTCTGTGGTATCTGTTGTTAGGTTTACATTTTCATCTCTGATTTTATTGATTTTGGTCTTCTCTCTTCTTTTTTTAGTTAGTTAGGCCAATGGGGTGTCAATATATGTATTTTTTTTCAAAAAACCAGCTCCTTGTTTGGCTAGTTTTTTTAAAATTTTTTTTGATTCAATACTGTTAATTTCTTCTCTGATTTTAATTATTTCTCATCTCCTACTAGATTTGGGTCTAGTATGCAACAGTTTTTCTAGATCCTAGAGATGCATATAAAGCTCATTTATCTCTTAAGTGGGTTGTTTGTTTGGATCTTGTGGAGTTTCTTGATTTCTTTTTAGATTCTGTTTATCAACCCTTTATCTGTTGCATAGTTTGGAAATATTTTTCCCATTCTGTTGGTTGCCTCTTCACTTTCCTGACTGTTTGTTTTGCAGTACAGAAACTTCTCAAATTGATGCAATCCCAAATGTTAATTTTGGCTTTGACTGCCTGTGCTTCTGGGGTGTTTTCCAAGAAGTCATTGCCGGTACCTATATCTTGCAGGGTTTTTCCAATGCTCTCTAATAATTTGATGGTGTCAGGTCATAGATTTAAGTCTTTAATCCTTGTTGAGTAAATTTTTGTGTAAGGTGAAAGTTAGGGGTCTTGCTTCATGATTCTGCACGTGGAAATCCAATTTTCCCAGCATCACTTGTTGAATAGACTGTCCTTACTCCAGGGATTGGTTTTGGATCCTTCATCAAATATGAGTTGTCTGTAGCTGTTTGGATTGATTTCTGGTGTTTCAATTCTGTTCCATTGGTCTATCCATCTGTTCCTGTACCAGTACCATGCTGTTTTGATTACCACTGCCCTGTAGTATGTCCTGAAATCTGGTATTGTGATGCCTCCAGCTTAGTTTTTGTTGCACAAGATTATAGAGGAAATCCAAATGGCCAACAGGCACACGAAAAAATGTTCAAGATCACTAGCAATCAGGGAAATGCAAATCAAAACCACAATGAGTTTTCACCTCCCCCCAGTTAGAATGGCTCACATTCAGAAATCTACCAACAATGGATGCTGGAGAGCATGTGGGGAAAAAGGGACACTAACCCAATGTTGGTGGGAATGCAAATTGGATAAGCCACTATGGAAGTCAGTTTGGAGATTCCTCAGAAACCTGAATATAACCCTACATTCTACCCAGCCATCCCACTCCTTGGAATTTACCCAAAGGAAATTAAATTGGCAAACAAACAAGCTCTCTGCACATTAATGTTTATTGCAGCTCAATTCACAATAGCTAAGACCTGGAACCAACCCAAATGACCATGAACAGTAGACTGCATAAAGAAATTATGGTCATTTGCAACAAGATGGAGGAATTTGGAAAACATCATGCTGAGTGAATTAAGCCAGTCCCAAAGAGACAAATATCATATGTTCTCCCTGATCGGGGACAACTAACTGAGCACCAAAGGGGAAACTTGTTGAAGTGAAATGGACACTGTGAGAAACAGTGACTTGATCAGCTCTTGTCCTGACGGTTGATGTACAATGTAATACTTATCCATTATAGTATTTTTTGTTCTAGTACAATTGGTTGAACTCTGTAATTACCACACAATTATTCTTAGGTGTTTAAATTATAACTGAAAAGCAATCCCTGTTAGGAATTTGGAAAACATTATGCTGAGTGAAATAAGCCAATCCCAAAGGGACAAATACCACTTGTTCTCCCTGATAGGTGACAACTAACTGTGCACCAAAAAGGAAACCTGTTAAAGTGAAATGAACACTATGAGAAACAGTGACTTGATCAGCCCTCACCCTGACTGTTGATGAGCAGCTTAATACGTTATCCCTCTTAGTATTTTTTTGTTTGGTCTACTTAATACTTTTGGTTGAATACCGAAATCATTACACAATTCTTCTTAAGTTCTGAAAGTTAACTGAAAAGTGATCACTGTTAAATATAAGAGTGGGAATAAGAGAGGGAAGAGATGTGCAATTCGGGACATGCTCAAGCTGACTTCCCTCAAACGGTAGAGTTAGAAACATACCAGGGGATTCCAATTCAATCCCATCAAGGTGGTTTGTACCAATGCCATTTCACTAGTCCCAGTGATCAATTTCTGTTCACAATTGATCATAACGATAGGACTAAGAACCAAAGGGATCACATAAACAAGAATAGTGTCTGCAAATACTAGCTGATAGAATCAAAAAGGGAGAGAACGACCCAACATGGGAAGTGAGATACACAGCAGACCCATAGAATGGCAGATGTCTTAAACAGCACTCTGGCCTCAGAATCAGCCCTTAAGGCATGCAGATCTGGCTGAAATGCCCATGAGACTATTTCAGGCATGGAAAGCCAAGACACTCTGGGAAAAAAAAAAAAAAAAACCTAAATGAAAGATCTCCGTGCGTGGAAAGAACGGGTCATCAAAGAAGGAGGTACCTTTCTCTGAAGGGAGGAGAGAACTTCCACTTTGACCATGGCCTTGTCTAAATATGATCAGAGTCGGTGAACTCAGGGGGCTTCCATAGCCTTGGCAGCTCATGACAAGAGCCTAGGGTGATTACTGATGCCATAAACAAGAGTGTCAATTTGTTAAGTCAACAACAGGAGTCACTGTGTACTTACTCCTCATGTAGGATCTTTATCCTTAGTGTGCTGTACATTGTGATTTAATGCTATAACTGTACTCAAACAGTATTTTTCACTTTATGTTTCTGTGTGGGAGCAAACTGTTGAAATCTTTACTTAATGTATGCTAAACTGATCTTCTGTATATAAAGAGAATCGAAAATGAATCTTGATGTGAATGGAAGGGGAGAGGGAATGGGAAAGGAGAGGGTTGCGGGTGGGAGGGAATTTAAGGGGGGGGGAAGCCATTGTAAACCATAAGCTGTACTTTGGAAATTTATATTCATTAAAGAAAAGTTAAAAAAAAAAATAAAGCTCATTTATTTGGTGCCTTTCTAATTTCTTGATGTAGTCACCTATTGCTATAAACTTTCCTCTTAACACTGCGTTTGCTGTATCCCATAAGTTTTGATATGTTGTGTTGTATTCTCATTTACTTCCAGAAAGCCTTTCATTTCTTCTATGACCCAGTGTTCATTCAGGAGCATGTTGTTCAATCTCCATGTGTTTGCATATGCTCTAGGGATTCCTGAGCTGACTTGCCCCAAATGGTAGCATTAGAAACATGCTAGGGGATTCCAATTCAATCCCATCAAGTCGGCGTGTACCAATGCCATCTCACTAGTCCAAGTGATCAGTTTCAGTTCACAATTGATCATAATGATGGGTCTAAGAATCAAAGGGATCACATAAACAAGACTAGTGTCTGCAAATACTAACTGATAGAATAAAAAATGGAGAGAATGATCCAACATGGGAAGCAGATACACAGCAGACTCATTGAATGGCAGATGTCCTAAACAGCCCTCTGGACTCAGAATCAGCCCTCAAAGCACTAGGATCTGGCTGAAGAGCCCATGAGAGTATTTTAGGCATGGAAAGCCAAGACATTCTGGCAAAAAAAAAAAAAAAAAAAAAAAAAAAAAAAAAAAAAAAAAAAAAAAAAAAAACAACAACTAAATGAAAGATCTCTGCAAGTGAGATCTCTGTGAGTGAGATCCCAGTGGAAAGAATGGGCTATCAAAGAAGGAGGTACCTTTCTCTGAAGGGAGGAGTGAACCTCCACTTTGACTATGACCTTTTCTAAATAACACCAAAATCAGTGAAGTCAAAAGGCTTCCATAGCCTTGTCAACTCATGAAAAGAGCCTAGGGAGATTACTGACTTCATAAACAAGAGTGTCAAATTGTTAAGTCAACAACAGGAGTCACTGTAGGATCTCTGTCCTTAATGTGTTGTTCAATGTGAATTAATGCTAAAACTAGTACTGAAACAGTTTTTTACACTTTATGTTTGTGTGGTTGCAAACTGTTGAAATCCTTACTTAACATAAACTAAATTGATCTTCTGTATATAAAGATAACTGAAAATGAATCTTGAATGTGAATGGAATGTGAGAGGAGCGGGAGTTGGGAGGGTTGCAGGCGGGAGGAAAGTTATGGGATGGAAATAGCCATTTTAATCCAAAAGCTGTACTTTGGAAATTTGTATTTGCAAAATAAAAGTTAAGAAAATAAATTGTAAGACAGGTGATTTGTTTCATGGTTCTTAATGCAGAGAACCAATTTTCCCTTCACCATTTGTTGAAAAGACTGTCTCTGCTCCAAGGATTGATTTTAGCTCTTTCGTCAAAGATTAGTTGGGTGCAGATGTGTGAATTTATTTCTAGAGTTTCTTTTCCATTCCATTGGTCTATATGTCTATTTTTGTGCCAGTACCAGGATGTTTGATTATAACTACCCTGTAGCATTACATGAAATGTGGTAATGTGATGCCTCCAGCTTTGCTTTTGTTGTTTAAGATTGCTTTAGGTATTTGGGATCTCTTGTGTTAACATATGAAACTTAACATAATTTTTTTCTGTATCTGAGTAGAAAGGAAAGAGGAAGGAAGGAAGGAAGGAAGGAAGGAAGGAAGGAAGATGGGGAGGAGTGGGGGAGGAAAGATAAAGGAAAGGAAGTATCATTATATCCTTAATATTGTATCAAGGAACTACAGTGAATCTCTTCCCTTTGTATTGATTTCATGTTAACCTCAGAGCTCATGAGAATTGTGTTGTAGCAATTATCATGCACTTGCTTTAACCCAGAAAATCTAATGTACCATTAAATTCCTTTAAAATACATGAAAATATAGAAATAAAGAATTACTTTCTTAACTATTTGTAATAATTTTATCCTAGAAGAATTCAAGAAGTTCCTATAAAATAAGAATTACAGAAAACACCTTTAATGAATTTTTGAACTTTAAATAATTTTAATCTCATCCGTATAGTTTGGGTTGTTTTTCCTGTGCTGCTGGAGTCTGTTTTATAAGTCCTTGTCCATTCCAAAATCCTGGAGTGTTTTCTCAGTGTTTTAGACTCCTAGTTTCATAATTTCAGGTCTTCCCTTGAGATAATTGTTTTATTTTTAGTTGATTTTATACATAATTATAGGTAGAGTTCTACTTACATTACTCTGAATATACAATTTTTCCAGCATCACTTACTGAAAAGATTGCCCTTTTTTCCAATAAATTGCTTTACTGTGGCTAGTGCTATGGCATAGTAAATTAAGGCTACACCTGCAGCATTGGTACCACATATGGGCACTGTTCTGTGTCCTGGCTGCTCCTCTTCTGATCCAACTCTCTGCAAATGGCCTGGGAAAACAATGGAAGACAACCCAAGTGCTTGAGCCCCTGCACCCACACGAGAGTCTTGGAAAAAATTCCAGGCTCCTGCCTTCAGATTGACCCAGCTCCAGCATTTGTAGAAATCTGGGAAGTAAACCAGCAGCAGATGGATTTTTTTCTCTGCCTCTCCCTCTCTGTAACTTTGTCTCTCAAATAAATAAATCTTTAAATAAGAATAATAATAATAAAATTTTTGCTTTGCTACTTGTGGTTTTTTGTGTTTTCATATAAATTTAATATTGTTTTCACAAGTTCTGTGAAAAATGTCATTGGTGAAGACATCATTGTGGCAACTGTTAAACTACTGTTTATGATGCCAGCATCCCATAGCAAAGTGCATGTTTGAGTCCTAGCTACTTATCTCTGATCAAGATTCTTACTAACATACCTGGGAAGGTAAGAGAAGATGGTCCAGTAACTTGGGTTCTTGCCAACCAAGTAGAGACACATATGGAGCACCCAGCCCCTAGCTTTGTCCTAACCCAGACCTTGCAGTTGTGGCCATTTGGGGAGTCTGATTATCCTCTCTTTCTCTGTCTCTCTTTATCTCTTTCTCTTCTTATCCATTCTGGTCATTCTCACAAATAAAGAAATAATATATAAATAAATCTTCTTAGAAATATTATTGGTATATTTATAGACATTACATTTAATCTCTGAATTACTTTGGGTAAAAAGCACATGTTAGTGATGTTGGTTTCTGCAATCCATGAACATTGGATTTTATTTCGTTTTTTTTTTTTTATTTTCAATCTCTTTCATCAGTGATTTACAGTTTATATTGTAGAAGTGTTTTATCTCTTTAGTTAAACTTATCCCTAGGTATTTATTCTTTTTAGAGGTATTAGAAGTAGAATTAATTTCTTAGTTTCTTTTTGTGATAATTTATAATTGACTTCAAAAAAACACTATTGATTTTTTACCTTAACTTTGTATCCTCTTACTTTGCTGAGTTCATTTATTTATTCTAAAATTACTTTGTCTGAGTCTGTGGGATTCTTTCTATATAAGATAATGTCATCTGCAAACAGGAACAATTTCATTTCCTTCATTCTTATTTGGATATCCTTTAGTTCTGTCTCTTGTTAATTGCTCTGGCTCAAGTTTCCAGTACTATATTGAACAAAAGTAGTAAAAGTGTTTTACTCCGTATCTCAAGGAGAAAGTCTTCAGCTTTTCCTCATTCAATATGTTATTAGCCATTGGTTTGTTATATATGGCTTTAGTATGTTGAGGTATATACTTCAATATTTAATTTGTTGAGGGTTTTTTAATCATGAAAAGATATTGAATATGATCAAATACCTGTTCTGCATCTATTAGGATGACCGTATGGTTCTGGTCCTTTGTTCTGTTGATGTACTGTGCAATGCTTGTTAATTTATGTTTGAGGAACCATTCTTGCATCTCTAAATTAATCCCACTTGATAATAGTTAATGACTTTTTAATGTTCTATTGGATTCCACTTGCTAGTCTGTATCTTGAAAAGAAAAACTTTGACAAATAAATAAATAGAAGAAAATTGAACAATTTACTGCAAAATAACCAAAGTATCATGGAAGAAATCAAGGAGGAAATTTTTCAATATATTAAGACTAAGTAAAATGGAAATCCAAAACATCAAAACCTGTGGGCTACAACAAAAACAATAATGAGAGGAAAGCTTATCCCAACTGATGCATCCAGAAAGAGAGTAAGAGAGATTTTAAATAAAAAAATTACTGCAAGAATCTTTGAAACTGTTCATAAAGGATATTAACCTTTAGCTTTCTTTTTTATTGTTGTGTCATTGTTTGGTTTTGTTGCCAAGCAAATGCTGGCCTTGTAGAATGAGTTTATGGAAATTCCCTTCCCTTCTGTTTTTTGAATAATTTAAGAAGGATTGGTGCTACTTCTTCCATAAATGTTTACTAGAATTCACCAGTGAAGTCATCTGGTCTAGGATTTTCTTTGATACAAGTCTATTTATAACTAATTCAATTTTTACACATTATAGCTCTGTTTAGGTGCAGTATTTTCTCATAATTAATTTTGATAATGGGTATGCATTAAAGAACTTGTTAATTTCATCCTGACAAATTTGTAGCACATAATTGTTTTTAGAATCACTAATAATTTTTTGTATTTCTGTGATATCAGTATCTATTTTCATCTCTGAAATTATATACTTAGATTTTTTAAATGTTAGTCTAAGGTTTTTTTTATTATCTTTTCAAAGAAAAATATGTTGGTTTTATTGATTTTTCTATTGTATCCTTAGTCTATATGTCATTTATTTGTGCTCTGAGTTCTAGTTCTGTCCTTCTAATTTAGGATTTGGTTTGTTCTATTATTTATGTAATAGAAACTTTATTTTGAAGGAAAAACTTTGGAAGTTTCTACACAGCAAAGTAAAGAGATAGAATGGGAGAAAATTTTTGTGAGCTTTCCATCTTACAAGATATTAATATAAAGACCATATGCATTACAAGGAAAGGTTATGTAGTAACTATACACTGACTCTTCATATTTGATTAAGTGACATATCCTTTTCATTACTATTTCATTGGGCAAAAGAATCTACATGGCTACACCTAAGTTCAAGAGGGTTCAAAAGGGTTCAAGAAGGTTAGAATTAAGTTGAAATTTATAATGATTAGTTCTCACAGCCATTTTTAATTTGCCCATTTAGTCAGCAGGCTTTTAAATTATATTTTATATATGATCAATGTATTCTCACCTTGAAAGAGTCTTCCTAGAACTTCATCCATTCTCAGAAAATAGAACAAAATCTAGGAATTTTGAGTAATGAATAGAGTTTCTCTTATGGTCCATAAATAGTGCTTCTTTGCCATAAAATCTATCAAAACCACCTGTTTTCTATCCCTTCGGATCCCTCCTTTTGAAATGGAGGAAATTGGAAACATATGAAAGATTGGTCCATGTCAATTCTCAAATATCCTTGTGGGGACATTGAAGACGTCCTTAGGTGGTTTGGAAAATGTCTTTTGATTGTATTGTGAATTGGTTTCCCAGTTATTCTTCATACTGCTAGTTCCGAAATACCTTTCTCCTTTCTTTTTAATTCACTGGGCTTAAAAAAAGTATTTATTTATTTATTTATGTATTTTTTATGTCACTGAACCACTTTATTTTTTGGCTAGCACATTTTTTTTAACTTTTATTAAATGAATATAAATTTCCAAAGTACGATTTATGGATTACAATGGCTTCCCCCCCATACCGTCCCTCCCACCCACAACCCTCCCCTTTCCCACTCCCTCTCCCCTTCCATTCACATCAAGATTCATTTTCGATTATCTTAATATACAGAAGATCAGCTTAGTATACATTAAGTAAGGATTTCAACAGTTTGCTCCCACACAGAAACATAAAGTGAAAAATAATAGATGATTTTTTTTAAATGATGATGAAATCAGATCACATTTTTAAAGGAAGCAAATAATGTTTTGATTTTTTTTATATATAGATCAATTTAGTATATATTAAGTAAAGAGTTCAAGAGTTTGCACCCACACAGAAACACAAAGTATAAAGTACTGTTTGAGTACTAGTTATACCATTAACTCATATAGTACAAAACATTAAGGACAGAGATCCTACATGGGGAGTAAGTGCACAGTGACTCCTGATGTTGATTTAACAATTGACTCTCTTGTTTCTGGCGTCACTAATCATCCGAGGCTCTTGTCATGAGTTGCCAAGGCTATGGAAGCCTCTTGAGATCACCAACTCCGATCTTATTTAGACAAGGTCATAGTCACAGTGGAAGTTCTCTCCTCCCTTCAGAGAAAGGCACCTCCTTCTTTGATGGCCTGATCTTTCCACTGGGATCTCACTCACAGAGATTTTTCATTTAGGTCTTTTTTTTTGCCAGAGTGTCTTAGCTTTCCATGTCTGACATATTCTTATGGGCTTTTTAGCCAGATCCACATGCCTTAAGGGCTGATTCTGAGGCCAGAGTGCTGTTTAGGACATTTGAGATTCCATGAGTCTGCTGTGTATCCCACTTCCCGTACTGGATCATTCTCTCCATTTTAATTCTGTTACTTTTAGCAGACACTAGTCTTATTTATGTAATATCTTTGACTCTTAAATCTATCATTATGTTCAATTATAAACAGAAACTGATCATTTTGACTAGTGAGATGGCATTGGTATATGCCACCTTGATGGGACTGAATTAGAATCCCCTGGCATGTTTCTAACTCTACCATTAGGGGCAAGTATGATTGAGCATGTGCCAAACTGTACATCTCTTCCCTCTCTTATTCCCAATCATATTTAATATGGATCACTTTACAGTTAAATTTAAACACCTAAGAATAATTATGTGTTAATTAAACAGTTCAATCAATAGTATTAAGAAGAACAAAAAATACTAAAAGGAATAAAGTATTAAGTTGTTCCTTGACAGTCAGGACAAGGGCTGATCAAGTCATTGTTTCTCAGATGACAGTGGAATGAAGCTGGAAATTAGCAACTCAGGAATCCATAGAGCATGTGCAAACACATGGAGATTGTACAACATGCTCCTGAATGAACAATGGGTCATAGAAGAAATTAAAAGAGAAATCAAAAATTTTCTGGAAGTAAATGAGGATAACAACAAAACATATAGTCCTACAATGATAGGACTAAGAGCCAAAGGGATCACATAAACAAGACTAGTGTCTGCAAATACTAACTGATAGAATAAAAAAAGGAGAGAACGATCCAACATGGGAAGCGAGATACACAGCAGACTCATAGAATGGCTGAAGTCCTAAACAGCACTCTGGCCTCAGAATCAGCCCTTAAGGCATGCAGATCTGGCTTAAAAGCCCATGAGTGTATTTCAGGCATGGAAAGCCAAGACACTCTGAAAAAAAAAAAACCTAAATGAAAGATCTCTGTGAGTGAGATCCCAGTGGAAAGAACAGGCCATCAAAGAAGGATGAACTTCCACTGTGACTATGACCTTGTCTAAATATGATCAGAGTCGGTGAACTCAAGAGGCTTCCATAGCCTTGGCAACTCATGACAAGAGCCTAGGGTGATTACTGAGGCCATAAACAAGAGTGTCAATTTGTTAAGTCAACAATAGGAGTCACTGTGCACTTACTCCTCAGGTAGGATCTCTGTCCTTAATGTGCTATACATTGAGATTTAATGCTATAACTAGTACTCAAACAGTATTTTTTACTTTGTGTTTCTATTGGGTGCAAACTGTTGAAATATTTACTTAATGTATGCTCAACTGATCTTCTGTATATAAAGAGAATGGAAAATGAATCTTGATGTGAATGGAAGGGGAGAGGGAGTGGGAAAGGGGAGGGTTGGGGTGGGAGGGAATTTAAGGGGGGGGGGAGCCATTGTAATCCATAAACTGTATTTTGGAAATTTATATTCATTAAATAAAAGTTAAAAAAAGTGGAACTGGGACTCAAAAAAAAAAAGAAAACAAAACTTATGGGATACAGCAAAAGCAGTGTTGAGTGGAAAGTTTATAGCAATAGGAGCCTACATCAAGAAATTAGATAAGCACCAAATAAATGAGCTTTCAATGCATCTCTAGGATCTAGAAAAACTTCACCAAACCAGACCGAAAACTAGTAGGAGAAGAGAAGTAATTAAAATGTACTTTAAACGACAGACTTTATGCATTGTGCTTTTTGTATTCTATATTAAATAACACATATAAGAGAAAACACATATTGCCTTTTTTATCACTGGATTATTTCACTTAGCTTAATGATCTCCAGTTGCACCCATGTTGTTTTAAAAAATGAGATTACACTCTTTTTTATGACTGAATAGTATTCTATTGTGAATATCTGCCATATTTTTATTTCATAATGTTTCTCTCCAATTTTAAATGCTTTAATATGTGTTCTTAAAAATATTTTCTCAGGCTGGCACTGCGGCTCAATAGTCTAATCCTCTACCTGCGGCACCGGCACCCTGGGTTCTAGTCCTGGTCCAGGTGCCGGATTCTGTCCTGATTGCTCCTCTTCCAGTTCAGCTCTCTGCTGTGGCCAGGGAGTGCAGTGGAGGATGGCCCAAGTCCTTGGGCCCTGCACCCCATGGGAGACCGGGAGAAGCACCTGGCTCCTGGCTTCAGATCAGCACAGTGTGCCGGCCACAGCATGCCATCCATGGCAGCCAATGAGGGGTGAACCAACAGAAAAAGGAAGACCTTTCTCTCTGTCTCTCTCTCACTGTCCACTCTGCCTGTCAAAAAATAAATAAATAAAAAAAATTTTCTCATTTTTTATCCAATTGTCTCCTGTATGTTTTCCAATTAATGTTCATTCTCTCCATGCCTTCCCATAACCTCACATGCCAATCTAAAGCATTTGTCACAAAGCTAATTAATAGTAATGTGGACAAAAATCTCCTATCTGAAACAACCTGTTGGATCATGGGAAAAATTTACCTTAATTCAAAATGGACTTCTACCAGTCAGCTTTTAGCTGTCTTGCTGACATGGAGCTCCTTTACCAGCTATCTTGCATGCTCAAACTCTGTTCCTCTTGTCTCACTGCTGTGGTGAATCTTTTTCCACCTGCAATGCCAGCATTAGCCTAGATCAAAAACAGGTCAAATTCAACCCGACAAACACAATCAAGTTACAGGAAGACTGAGGAGCAGTGTGCTGATAAAAAGAACTTGACCATATGGAAGCAATAAAAATCAAGGTGGAGTTCTGATGTCAAGCTAAAACAAAAATAACATAAAGTCAAGACCTCAGCAATTAAGGGTTATTATCTGTGGTTGCCTGATAGTAGCTTTCACAAAGCAGTTTACATATAATCCATGATATTCTGGATTGCAGTCTGCTAGTCACTAGCTATTCCTGTCTGCCCTCTGCTCTTTTTTGGTACATTTAATATCCCTAAATCTGCTGATTCTATAACTTCCAGTGACCTTTTTGCTTTTGTTTTTACCATTTGAGATTATTTCCTCAATCAATTGCTTCCTGTGAAAGGATTTATCACAGAGATGCATAGTTGGTTCAACATATATATAACATTATGTGTGATACATTAAATCAACAGAATGACCATGAAAATGATAGGATCATCACAATACATGCAGAGAAAAATCTGATAAAAATCACCATCTATGTACAAAAAAAAAAAAACTTGAAGAAATTAAGTATTGAAGGAATCTATTTTAACATAATAAAGTCTATACATAAAAAATTTACATCTAGCATTATATTGAAAGGGGAAAATCTGAAATCTTTTCCTCTATGGTATGAAATTATACATGAACGTCTACTCTTATCACTCTTATTCAATATGGTACCGGAAATTTTAGCTGGGGCCATTAGTTAAAAGAAATACAAGACGTACGATTAGAGAAGTAAAAACAAAAATCAAATGGCGTTCTGTAACGGTACCATCCTTCCCTTTGTCCTTTCACATTCTAGCCTTGATACTGGTCATGCATTTGAAATTATAAAAGAAAATAAATCTTCCTAACTTTTTTGCCTTCTCATTAACAAAAGCTACATTAATTTTGTGGTTATAGGGAGGTAGCCAAACAGCCAAGAATTTATGACCACTCCTCTCTCCCAAACTCTGTCTATTTCAAAAAAGTCTCCACCCTGTCCTCAGTAACCTGCTTGACCACTTCCCCCAACTGAGATTTTCTCTTTTAAAAAAATCTCTCTACCTTCCCAAAGGTGGACAATCAAGAAAAAATATGGTCTCTTTGCACCAACTTCCATCTCTGGGGTATTGAATGTTCAAAATAGAGCAGGCTGGGCATATTTTTAGCCTGTAGCCAATCCATGTACAGAATTCAAGAGACTTCACCACAGGACTATTAAAATTGATAAACAAACTCAATAAAGTTACAGAATGCAAGACTAGCTCTCAAAAATCAGCAGCATCTTTACATATTCATAGTGAAGTCATCAAGAAGAAATTACATTGGCAAACTCTTTCATAATAGCTATCAATAGCATACTATTTCTTAAATAAATTTGTTCAATGACATGAAAGACCTCTAAATGAAAATTACAAAACATTTAAGAAATAAAGCAAATAGAACACAAAAATTAAAATACTCCCACCAAGTTCATGAACTAGAAGAATACATATCATTAAAATATTTATATTAGTCAAAGCAATTAACATATTTAATGTAATCCCCTTCAAAATACCAATGACATTTTTCATAGAAATAGAAAAATCTCTGCAATTCTTATAGAAACAGACACCAAAAAAAAGTAAATAGTCAAAACCATCTTGAACAATAAGAACAAGACTGAAAGCACCACAACATCAGATTTCAAGGCATACTATAGAGCGATTGAACCAAAACAGCATGATGACAACATAAAAACAGACATATAGACAAATGGATAAGAATAGGAAACCCAGATTCAAATCAAAGTGCTGAAATTTTAAAATAATATACATATTTAAAATATAATTTAGCTCACTTTCTTATAATTCCTTATTTGCTACAAATGTTTGTACTTTTTCATGAATCTCACAAATACACATTCTTAATTGAACTGCTAAAATACTCATTAGGTTATATTTCTCAATTTTGCAATATAAATTGTGTAGCATTCACTGTCCAACCTCCCAAAAAAAATAGAACATGTTCTTCTATCTGCCTACTGTGTTCATTATCTTACCTCATTTCCATTTTTAATTTTTGTCAATGCTTTAACATGAACAGTACTTAACAGATAAGAGTATCAAACATTTTCACTTAGAAATATTTCACTCAACATGCATTTATGTTCAGCTTTTAGGCCTGAAGCTTATTTTCTGCTAATAATTTATGATTTCCTACAGATTACATATTAGTAGGGTCTATTCAGCACAAAATGTTATTGGCATTTTCTAGCCCCCTGGAAGGATACTCAAGGACAACTTGTGATAAGTGCTTTCGTGTTGGAAGGTTACAGATGCCTTAATGCATATGCTAAAAATACTCCATTGTGTGTAGAGCCACCTCATGGGTGTTCTTCTGAAAATTAAGTTTTCCCGATAGGGATGGCATAGACAATTTTTGTCATTAAAAGTAACAGAAAATTCATATTTCATAGAAGTATCATGTTCGTTCATAGGACAATTTTTTCTATACATGTTGGAAATTGAATTCATATACCCTTAGTCCAATAAGGTCTGGAAGGTGTTGGAAATAAAATTACCTAAGATTAAAAATTTTAAATGTTAATTTCATAGTCTTTGAAAAAAATTTAATTTACTTTCAATTTTTTTTTCAGTTTGGGAATCATGTAGGGAGAGAGAGAAATAGGAGGAAATTTTCTGTCCATTGCTCTACTTCCCCAAATGCATGCAATAAACAGGGCTGGTTCAGGTCAAAGCCAGAATCCCTGAATTTAATTTGTGTCTCCCACTTTAGTAACACAGACCCAATACCTGAGCTGTCACTTTCCTCCCAGGGTGTCCAATAGCAAGAATCTAGATTTGAAGAAGTGTGGTGGCTGGCACCACAGCTCAATAGGCTAATCCTCCACCTAGCAGCACTGGCACACTGGGTTCTAGTCCCGGTTGGGGCGCCAGATTCTTTCCCGGTTGCCCCTCTTCCAGGCCAGCTCTCTGCTGTGGCCCGGGAAGACAGGCAGTGGAGGATGGCCCAAGTCCTTGGGCCCTGCACCCCATGGGAGACCAGGAGAAGCACCTGGCTCCTGCCTCCAGATCAGTGCTATGCGCCGGCTGCAGCACGCCAGCCGTGGCGGCCATTAGAGGGTGAACCAACGGCAAAGGAAGGCCTTTTTCTCTATCTCTCTCACTATCCACTCTGCCTGTCAAAAAAAAAACAAAAAAAAACAAAAAAAAAAAACAAAAAACAAAAAACAAAAAACAAAAAACAAAAAAACAAACAACTGTGGTTAGGACTTGAACAAGCACTCTGAAATGAAATACAGAGTATCCCAAGAAGAGACTTAGCTTTTGTACCAAATGCCCATAACTTCCTGATAGATACTTCTCAGTGAGTAGCTGTATAATACTGTATAATATATTAACAACTATATTTATATTTATACCACAAATAAAAACTGTGTGACAGGCTGAGTGTTACAACAGTTAAGGCAACACTTGGAATGCTGCATTCTGTTGTGTACATTTGAGTTCCAGCTGTGACTTGATATTGATTTCCATTTCCTACGAATATTCACCCTATGAGACAGCATGCAATGACTCAAGTGGTTGGATCCCTGCCACTGATGTGGGAGACTCGGATTTTGTTTATGGCTTCTAAATTCAGCCTAGCTTAATCTTGGCTATTGTAGGCATTTGGGGAAGTGAACCAGTGAATGGGTAATCTTTGTTTCTCTCTCTCTCCCTCTCTTTCTTTCTCTCTCACTCTGTCTTCTCCCTTCTTCCTGCCTTTCAAATATATAAAGTATGATAATAAAAGAAGAAAAAAAACCTACAAACATATGAATGAAAAGAAATAATCAGGGTAATGAGAAAATGGAGAGGAATAGGCATATTATAGAATTAAACAGATTTCAATCAATTTCCCAAGAACTTTAAAAAGAGAACACTTTAAACAGTGTGAGAGCCAGCGCTGTGGCATAGTGGGTAAATCTACTGCCTGCAGTGCCAGCATCTCATATGTGCATCATTGGAGTCTATGCTACTCCACTTCTACTTTTTTTTTTAACTTTTATTTAATGAAGATAAATTCACAAAGTACAGCTTATGGATTACAATGGCTTCCCCCCATAACATCCCTCCCACCCACAACCCTCCCCTTTCCCACTCCCTCTCCCCTTCCATTCACATCAAGATTCATTTTCCATTCTCTTTATATACAGAAGATCAGTTTAGCATACATTAAGTAAAGATTTCAACAGTTTGCTCCCACACAGAAACATAAAGTGAAAAATACTGTTTGAGTACTAGTTATAGCATTAAATCTCAATGTACAGCACACTAAGGACAGAGATCCTACATGAGGAGTAAGTGCACAGTGACTCCTGTCATTGACTTAACAAATTGACACTCTTGTTTATGGCCTCAGTAATCACCCTAGGCTCTTGTCATGAGCTGCCAAGGCTATGGAAGCCCTCTGAGTTCACCGACTCTGATCATATTTAGACAAGGCCATGGTCAAAGTGGAAGTTCTCTCCTCCCTTCAGAGAAAGGTACCTCCTTCTTTGATGACCCGTGCTTTCCACTGGGATCTCACTCACAGAGATCTTTCATTTAAGTTTTTTGTTTGTTTGTTTTTCCCCAGAGTGTCTTGGCTTTCTATGCCTAAAATACTCTCATGGGCTTTTCAGCCGGATCCACATGCCTTAAGGGCTGATTCTGAGGCCAGAGTGCTGTTTAGAACATCTGCCATTCTATGGGTCTGCTCTGTATCTCACTTCCCATGTTGGATCGTTCTCTCCCTTTTTTATTCTTTCAGCTAGTATTTGCAGACACTATGCTTGTTTATGTGATCCCTTTGGTCTTAGTCCTATCATTATGATCAATTGTGAACAGAAATTGATCACTGGGACTAGTGAGATGGCATTGGTACATGCCACCTTGATGGGATTGAATTCGAATCCCCTGGTATGTTTCTAACTCTACCGTTTGAGGTAAGTCAGCTTGAGCATGTCCCAAATTGCACATCTCTTCCCTCTCTTATTCCCACTCTTATATTTAACAGCAATCACTTTTCAGTTAAGTTTCAGCACTTAAGAATTGTGTATTGATTACAGTATTCAACCAAAAGTATTAATTAGAACAAACAAAAAAAATACTAAGAGGGATAACATATTAAGTTGTTCATCAACAGTCAGAGCAAGGGCTGATCAAGTCACCGTTTCTCATAGTGTTCATTTCACTTTAACAGGTTTCCTTTTTGGTGCTCAGCTAGTTGTCACCTATCAGGGAGAACATATGGTATTTGTCCCTTTGGGATTGGCTTATTTCACTCAGCATAATGTTTTCCAAATTCCTAACAGGGATCATTTTCAGTTAAAATTTAAACACCTAAGAATAATTGTGTGTTATTTACAGAGTTCAACCAGTTCTTTTTTTTTTTTTTTTTTGACAGGCAGAGTGGACAGTGAGAGAGAGAGATAGAGAGAAAGGTCTTCCTTTTGCCGTTGGTTCAGCCTCCGATGGCCGCCAAGGCTGGCGAGCTGCGACTGGCACACCTTGCTGATCTGAAGGCAGGAGCCAGGTACTTCTCCTGGTCTCCCATGGGGTGCAGGGCCCAAGGACTTGGGCCATCCTCCACTGCCTTCCCGGGCCACAGCAGAGAGCTGGCCTGGAAGTGGGGCAACCAGGAAAGAATCTGGTGCCCCTACCTGGACTAGAACCTGGTGTGCCAGCACTGCTAGGCAGAGGATTAGCGTATTGAGCTGCGGCGCCGGTGCTATTCCACTTCTGATCCAGCTTTCTTTTATGGCCTGGGAAAGCAGTAGAAGATGGCCCAAGTCCTTGGGGCCCTGTACCCACGTGGGAGACCCAGAAGAATCTCCTGGCTCCTGCTTTGAATCAGCACAGCTCTGGCCATTGCATCCATTTAGGGAGTGAACCACTGGATGGAAGACTCCTCTCTCTCTCTCTCTGCATCTGTCTCTTTGTAACTATGCCTTTCAAATAAATAAATCTTTAAAAAGAAAGTGTGTTGCATGTAGGCATCTCTTTATTCTTTTGCTTTTGTGTTTTGATTTTTAAAAAATTTTATTGGTATGTGTGTGTCAGTTTTCCTGCAAGTATAGTGTTTTGTCCAACTTTGTTTTTAATATACATCAAATTGTTAAAAATGATATACTATGATAGTCTTAATTTTCTATGACTTTTATTAATTTTTGAGAATTTTATTTAATAATACAATTTTCATGTGTTCCATATATACAAACTTAGGAACACAATAATACTTCCCCTCTGTTACCCTCCCACCCACTCTCACACCAACCCTCTTCCTCTTCCCTTTCACACTCCCACTTTTAATTTTTACAAAGATTTATTTTCAGTTCACTTAATGATCATATAGCTAAACCTACACTAATTAAGAGTTCAACAAATAGTATGAAGAAAGAAAAAAGAAAAGCAATATCCCTCAATATAAGAGACAAGGGCTATAAATAATTGCCAAGTCTCAAAATGTTCATTTCACTCCAATGCATTACATTTTTGGTACTCTATTAATTACCTCATATCAGAGAAAATATAAACTATGTGTCTTTTTGGGACTGGCTTATTTCACTAAGTATGATGGTTTCCAGTTGTATCCATTTTATGGCAAAAGACAGGATTTCATTTTTTTAACAGTTGAGTGATATTCCAAACTGTACATATACCATAATTTCCTTTATCCAGTTAACACTGATGGATATCTAGGTTGATTCCATACCTTAACTATTGTGAAATGAGCTGCATTGAACATGGGGATACAGATAACTCTTTCAGATGCTGATTTCTTTTGGTTTAGGTAAATTCCCAGGTGTGGGATGGCTGGGTCATATGGTAGGTCTGTATTCAGATTTCTGAGGTATCTCCATACTGTCTTCCACAGTGGCTGCACCAGTTTATATTCCCACTGAAGTGGACCACAGAACCTTTTTTCTCCACATCCTTGCCGACATTTTTTTTTGATTTCTATAGTAGAACCAGTCTAACTGGAGTCAGGTGAAACCTCATTGTGGCTTTGATTTGCATTTCCCTGATGGCTAGTGATTCTGAGCATTTTTTCATTTGTCTGTTGGCCATTTGAATTTCCTCTCTTGAAAAATGCCTATCCAAGTCCTTTTACCTTTTCTTACCTGGATTGTTTGTTTTGTTGTTATTCTATTTCTTGATCTCTTTTTATATTCTGGATGTTAACCGTTTATCTGTTGCATGTTTTGCAAATATTTTCTCCTTTTCTGTTGGTTGCCTCTTAACTTTGCTGAGCATTTATTTTGCAGTGCAGAAGCTTCTTAACTTGATGAAATCCCATTTGTCAAGGTTGCCTTTGATTACCTGTGCTTCTGGGGTCTTTTACAAGAAGTCTTTGCCTACACCAATGTCTTGCAAAGTTTCCACAATGTTTATTACTAATTTGATGGTACTGGGTCATAGATTTAGGTCTTTGATCCATTTTGAGTGGATTTTTAATAAGATGTAAGGTAGGGGTCTAATCTCATACTTCTGAATGCAGGATCCAGTTTCCCCAGCACGATTTGTTTAAAGACCATCTCTGCTCTAGGGATTTATTTTAGCTCCTTTGTCAAAGATAACTTGGTTATAGATGCATGGATTGATTTCTGGAGTTTCTATTCTGTTCCATTGGTTTACAAGTCTGTTTTTGCAGCAGTACCAGGCTGTTTTGATTATAACTGCTCTGTAGTATGTCTTAAAATCAGGTATAGTGATGCCTCCAGCTTTGTTTTGTCGTATAAGATTGCTTTACATATTTAGGATCTCTTGTGTTTCCATATGAATTTTAGCATCTTTTTTTTTTAGATTTGCAAAGCATACTATTGGTGTTTTGATTGGGATCACATTGAATCTCTAAATGCCTTTTGGTAGTATGGGCATTTTGATCATATTGATTCTTCCAATTTATGAATATAGAAGATTTTTCCATTTTTTAATATTCTTTCTTTAGTTTTTTTATAATTTTCATCATAGAGATCTTTGACATCCATATTTAAATTTATTCCAAGTTTATTAATTCTTTTTGGAGTGATTGTGAATGGGACTTATTTTAAAAGTTCTTTCTCAGCCCTGGCATTGTATGTATATACAAAGGCTATTGACTTTTTTGTGCTCATTTTATATCCTGCCACTTTATCTACTCTGAGTTCCAATAGTCTCTCAGTCAAGTCTTTTGGATTCCTTGAGTTGTCTACGACTACTTTATTTTTTTTTAAGATTTTATTTATTTATTTGAAAGTCAGAGTTAACACAAAGAGAGGAGGGGCAGAGACAGAGAAAGAGACAGAGAGAGAGGTCTTTCACTTAATGGTTCATTCCCAAATTGGCCACGACGGTCAGAGCTGTGCCGATCTGAAGCCAGGAGCCAGAAGCTTCTTCCAGGTCTCCCACATGGGTGTAGGGGCCCAAGGACTTGTGTCGTCTTCTACTGCTCTCCCAGGCCACAGCAGAGAGAAGTGGAGCAGCCGGGTTTTGAACCTGGGCCCATATTTCAGAACTTTCTCAAAGCAATTCCCATTGCTTTCCCAAGTGAAAACACTTTTTAATCAAATTCTTCCTTAATATTTAACCACTGGTTTTAATTATCCATTCTTTCTCATAAATTTTTGTTTTTCTCAGCATTAGATGTAAATAGAATAAAACAGTATATAACTGTATTACTCAGCTTTTTCCAGCAATATAGCAAAAATTTGATATAGGCAAACTGGATATGTTTTGTTTCATGATTCTGGTAGTTCATTGTCTAAGTTCAGGCCTGTTGGTGATGTCATGCTCGCAGTGTCCTGAGATGGCCCAATGATAGGCAGTGTGTAAATCTATGTGTTTTTCTCTCTGTGGTATAAAGACAGTAAATGCAATGATGACCATACTATAATGATACAATCAAACCATTTCCCAAAGGCCTAACCTCTAAACATCATAATTCAATTAAGTTTCTTACCTCTTAGTAGTAGCAACATAAGATATTGAAGACCAAACTTCTGAGTTTTGGGGGAAAATGTTCAAACCATAGCGTTACGATCAGAAGACTTCTTGAATTAGCATCATGCATTTAAAAGTAATTCATATTACATATTCAAAAGCTTATTTCTTTCCATTGTTGAATAATATCACATTGTATGGATTTATCACATTTTATTTATTTAATTAAAAGACAAAGTGGATTGCTTCAGACTTAAGGATTGTGAACAAAGTTGCTATAAACATTAACATGCAGATGTTTTATGAATCTGTCTTTATTTCTTTTGGGAAAATTCCTAGGAGTGAGAATATCTGAGCATTTGGTAAGTGTACATTTGCTTCTGCATTAGTCTATTCAGAGTTCTATAAAAAACCATCATAAACTAGATGTCCTATAAACAGCAGAAATTTATTTCTCATAGTTCTGCAGGTTGGCAAGTCTCAATTCAAGCTACTACCATATGCAGCATCTTCTCATTCTATTCTCATGTGGGAAAAGAAGTTGAAAGAGTTTCCTGAAGCAAACACTATTCATGAGGGTTGCGAGCTATGAACTGATCACCTGCCAAAAGTCCCATCTTCTAGTGCCGTTATCAGGGGAATGCAAACACTCAGAAAATGGCCTCTTTTAATAGCAGCAAGGTTTATTTGTAGAGTAATTTTATATTTTATAATTTTTTATTTATAGCACAACCTTCTACACTATCTATGTTCACTGGCACATTTGTTACAGTGAACTGACATCATCACCGGAATGGTTTGCATTACAGATCACTCTCATTTTTTTTAAGATTTATTTTTTGAAAGGCAAGGGTGTATGGGGGAAATAGACATAAGAGCTAGAGAGAGAGAGATTGAGAGAGAGAGATCTCCCATCTGCTGCTTTACTCCTCAAATTCCTGCAATACCTGGGGCTGTACCAGGCTGAAGCCAGGATCTATAATCCCTGGGTATCCCATGTGAGTGGCAGGAACTCAAACACTTGGTCCATCTTCCACTGCATTCCTATTCACATTAGCAGATCTATGAATCAGAAGCAGAGGATCTGAGACTTGAAATGGTGCAGGGATATGGGATTCTGGCATCATAGGCAGCAGCTTCACCTGCTGCACCACAATCCTGGCACACACAGGTCACTCTTGAAGCTGTATATTCTATGGGTCTGGACTAATGCATAACGACATATTCAATATTACAGTATTAAGTAGAGTTGTTGTACTGCCCTAAAAACATTTTATGCTCTGCTTGTTCATCTGTACCTCCTTTCTAACTCATAGAAATCACTCATGTATTATTTGTTTCCATTAGTTTTTGCCCCTTAAAAAGTAGTATTATTGCAAGGATATAAGTATGTAGCAATTTTAGCTGTATATGTTTCACTTACTAATTTGAAATTAGGTCTTTTCTATGCCTTTGTATGACTTGAAAACTCATTTTTCAGTCCAGAATATTATTTCTCATAATTTATTTATCTATTGATCCATTGAAGACTATTTTGGTCACTTCCAGGTTTTAGCAATTATCAATAAAGCTTCTATAAGTGTCTCTATGCTAGATGTTTGCGGATATAAGTTTTCCATTCATTTAAGTAAATGCCAAAAAAGGAGATTACTGCATCATCTGGTAAGATCATGTTTGGCTTTATAGTAAAATGTCAAAATGTCTCTCAAACTGCCTGCTTTAAATTTTGCTCTCATTAGAAATGAATGAAAATTGGTATTGTTCTACAATATGGATAGCATCTGATATTGTCAGTGTTTCATACTTTGGATTTTTTGTAGGTATGTAAGTGACATTCATTTCATTAATTTTTACTTTATTTTACTTCAGGGGCAGAGGGACATAGAAAGACACAGGGTCAAAGGGAAAGCTGCCCACTCACTGAATCAGTCCTCAGTGACTGAGGCTAGGTTGCCATGAAAGCCAATGGTAACACAAGCCCAATTACTTGAACATCATTGCTACCTTTTGGAGCCTGCAATAACTGGAAGCTGGAGTCAGGAATCAGCATGGAAAATTGAACCCAGGTACCATGATATGAGATGTGGCTATCTTTTCTGTTGTTGTTTTTAAGATTTATTTATTTATAAGGAAGTCAGATTTCCAAAGAGAGTGGGAGACAGAGAAAGAATCTTCCATCTGCTGGTTCACTCCCCAGATGGCCTCAATGGCCAAGAATGAGCAAGGCCAAAGCCAGGAGCAGGAGATTCATCTGGGTCTCCCATGTGGGTGGTAGAGGCCCAAATATGTGGGCCATCTTCCATTGTTTTTCCAAGGTCATTAGCAGGGAGCTGAATCAGAAGTGGAGCAGCTGAGACTCAAACTGGTGCCTCTAAGGAATGCCGGCATCATAGGCATCAGAAGCTTTACCTGCCCTGCTACAACACTGACCCAAAAATGTAGGAATCTTAACCACTAGGCTAAGCATCCACTCCCAAAATGGCATCTCAGATATTGTTTTAATTTGTAATTATCTGGTGACAAAATATATATACTACGCAATTTCTTTTTCTATGTTTTCTGCTTGAAACTGGCATTTCTTCTAGAATTAATGCTGCTTATGTCTGATTTAACCCATGTTGGGAGTGAAGAGGTTGCTAAGCGTTGTGCCTACTACTGTTTATTGTTTAGTCCTCAGATGGTTGTACTATTTGAGGATATGGGATATAGTCAATTTACCCATGTAAGTCAGCAACAGAAATGTGTCCCTGAACTTTTGAACTGTATTTTCTGATTTATTTTAAAAAAGAACAGAATTTCAGAGGCCACTACAATCACACAATTCATGTAGATATGTTTATGCATTGTCAATGTTCCTTTTGCCTCTTATTTATAATTTTGACAACTTTTGAGAACAATACTATGGGAGATCATAGAAGCAGCAGCTAAGATTAGCAGAAAGAAAAGATTGATTATACAAACTATTTTAAGTTAGATTTATAGGAAGACCAGAAACTATTAATATATCTTCTTTTAGGGAGTTGGAATAATACTCCACAAGACATACCAGGGAAATGACACTGGAGTTGTGGAGGTTGCCCTCTATCTGCTTCCAAATATGTTCCCTGTTGAGAAAGCATACTTTTTTAAAAGATTTATTTTATTTATTTAAAGTGAAAGTGTGAGAGATAAAGAGATGAGAGAAAGAGAGAAAGAGAACTTCCATCCACTATTTTACTCTCCAGATGGCCATAACAGCCAGGAGGCCTGGCACAAGCTGAAACCAGGAAACTGTAACACCATCTTGCTCTTCCATATGTGTGCAGGGGCCCACGTATTTGGCCCATCTTATGATGCTTTCCCAGGCATATTAGCAGGTAGCTGGATCAGAAGTTGAGCATCCAGAACTCCAACAGCACTCATGTGGGATGCTGGCATCATAGACAGAGGCTTATCCTGCTATAACAAAATCCCAGCCACCGTTATGTTGTTTTGCAAAGTATTTCAGGATGGAAGCAACTCTGGAGTAAAAGAGATAAAGTCAAATATATTTAATTGAGAAAGGTTCTCAGACAGGTGCTCATATGGAATGCAGGTGTCACAGTGGTAGATTAACCAGCTTAGTCACAATTCTGGCCCAGGGCAAGCATAATTTTAAAAAATCTCCTTCCGACCCAGGCAATCTCCCCGGAAGGGTAGAAGAGAAATAAGATGATTTTATTATTAAGTATTAAGCCAGAATGCTTGAGTGTCATGGACACTCTACTAAGAAGATTGTAAAGATGGGTCAGCCTTCTATAAAGCATAATTACAATCCATTACATACATGTTTTCGAGATAAACAGCTAATCAGAAAATAAAAGGACTTGGCAGCATTATTTGTTACAAACTTCATCCTAGATTTACCTGGTATTTGGGGTGGCTATTTTAATTTCCTAGTTTGGCTTATACAAATGAGATACAAACTCATACCTGTATGGTGGGAGATAGCTTAGCAATTTGGAGCAAGAAAACTGTTGATGTTATTCTACTGAAATCATGCCAACAGGGAGATGAGAGCCCTAATGTCCTTCATGATTACATTTGAAAAATATGCTTCCAAAGTTCTTTAATCCGCTTTTAGAGTACCTCACTGAGAGTTTTCCAAATATTAAAGGCTGAAATATGTCCTCTTACATTCACATGTTGCATTTCTAATATCTTCTGTCTCAGAATGTGACTGTATTTGAAGATAGTATCTATTAAAAGGTGATTAAATTAATAATCCACCATTTGGTTAGGCCTTACTTCACCATGAATTGTGTCTTACAACAGGAAATGTAAACACACAGGTACACCAGAGTTGTACTAGCACAGAAAAAAATTCCTGTGTGAACACAAGAAGAAGACCGTCATTTACAAGTCAAAGAGAAAGGGCCCAGGAAAAACCAGACAGAGGACACCTTGGTCTTGAACATCTGACTTCCAGAGCTATTAGAAAATATATTTTCTGTTTTTTATGTCACCCATTCTATAGTATTTTGTAATGATTCTCCTCATACACTAATATACAAATGTGATATGAAACTCCACTATATTAATTTTAGGAGGTAATTCAATTTATAAAGATTATCATTGCCTTAGCAAATAAACACAGAGGATCATAAAAAATTTGAACATATCTATGCTAAAAAATTGGAAAATCTTGAAGAAATGGATACATTACTGTATATATAATGTATCAATATTAAATGAAGAAGATATAGAAATATAAACAGATCCATAAAACGGCAAGATTGAAGCAGTAGTTAAAAGGTTCCAATCAAGGAATAGTCCAGGACCTAAGAGTTTTACTACTAAATTCTACAAAACATTTACAGAAAAACTGACTCCAATACTTTTAAAACTATTCCTAAGCATTGAAATATATGGAATTCTTCCAAATACTTTGTGAGAGAACAGTATCACTCTGAAAGCAAAAGCAAACAAAAACAAAGAGAACACTACAGACCAAAAATTCTCAAGAAAATATTAGCAAACTGAAGCTACCACTGCATCAAAGAAATAATACATCATGATCAAGTGACTCAAAATTGAACAAATCTATTACAGTTGATAGTTTTCTATGACCTACAGATGCCATTGTACATTTCCAAATGTCCCTTGGAAGAAAAAAATTTCCCTTCCACTGGATACCCAGAGACACAAACTCCCTTATGTGAAGGAGCTAAAATTAAGCAATCAAATATAATAACTGAATAATTAAAGATTACATTTATGAATAAATTCTTGGAGTCTAATTATTTGTGACACTTGATATCTTAGTTCAAAATTTTAAAAAAAATCATTTGTCCTGCATTGAAGTTCTTAATAGTTCATGGCAGAACAAAACTATTTTAGAATATAGATTAGGTGAAAATGTGAAAATATGTAAAATTATCACATTTAGCTTTTGGAAAACTGCATTTTTGCCTTATTATTATTCTGTGCAGTTTATTTGGGGGATATGTCTTGTCTGTACAAATGAACAAAATCTCTACTTTAAATTGACTATAAACTTTAGTCATGCTTCTTCCTATCTCTTCCTAGAATTTAGAACATTTGCAGTTGTGAACTTGTTTTCTGCCCCCTTTGAGAGGTAAATCTCTGTGTTTCTTTCTAATTTCAAAACCCTGGAGTTTCTTTCTGGAGGACTTGGGAGCCACTGCTTTGAAGCATAAACATCAACAGAGATGGCACCATTAATTCTCAGTCTCTGGTGGCATGGGGTAGGAATCTGCTTTGAAAATCACCACCTGGCAAACCCAGATGCCTAATCACATCGGCCATTCTTCCCAGTAATGCCTTCAAATACTTTTCTACTGGCTTATCCCAGCAACTGCAAATTCTCTTGCTTTTGCTTCCTTTGAGTTTAATTAGCCTCTTTCCTCTGTTGCAAGTCATAAACAGTCTTCTAATACCACTTAATATGTCTTGTAAAATTATTCATTGATATAATATGATTTCATTGATATAAAATGAGCTAAAGAGTTTACCAGTGTTTGTTTTTTTTTTTTTCCTTTGTTTCTGGACACGTGTACATTCAAGGTATATGAGACCTTGTGACTTTTCATACAAGGGAATAGCATAGTTAAAAGCGGGCTTGATTGTGGACCTAAGCACTTGATTCATCCTCCAGTTCCTTCCCATGCCATTAGCAGGGAGCGGGATCAGAAGTGGAGCAGCACCAGGACTCGAACTGGCACCCATATGGAATGCCAGTACCACAGCTGGAGGATTAAGTTGCTCCCTGTAATATAAATAACAAATTGTTTAAAGCATTTTACCTTCATTGCTACATGAAATCATTATCATTGTTTAGACTGTAAAATACTGCAGTATAGAACAGATGTAGAATAGTAGTGTTTTACTAAGATATTTAGTCAGTGTTGTCTCCACTGACTAAAGATCAAAAATTAATGCTTTCATGAAAAAAACATTAAAGGGGAAAGCAATCTCAATGGACGGCATACTCTTTGACATGTGGAATATGTGTCAGTGGCACAACAGTAAATGATATTTTAAATGTTATTTTTGGAATGTTGACATCATTGATCTCACCTGTTTTTACTCGCATTTACAGTGTTGGAGTCATGTGTGTTCCAGTTTTGACAGACTCTATAGTTTGTCGATAACATCTGTAATATATTGATGAAAGATAAAACACAATCTCAAAATTGTTTGGGCAGGCTTTTCAAGACTGCCAACAGAGTGCACACATCTTCCTGTGGTTTTAATCTCTTTTTATGCTGCAACCTCTAGAGCTTATTAGAGTTGCTGATTTTCTCACATTTCTAGGTGAACAAGGAAGCACTTCAAAGGCTAAGTCAATCTACAGTTTGGTAAGTAGGGTGTGGAAATCTTAAGTGGGCAAAGCATGTCTTGCCTGACTTTAGATTTACCACAACAATTAAATGAGTAGTAAGTGTACGGAGTCAAGATGCTTATCCTTGACAAGAGAGAACAACTGAAAGATAGTAATGACTCTGTCCTATCACCCACAGAAGATAAAAAAGTCAATTGCCTTCCTAAGTTTCCCATTCATTGTCAAGTACAGAAAAATAAACATCAGCCTTAATCCCCTGGTACTGGTACATTACAATCCCAAATTGCTTAGTTTCTCATTATTCCTATATAGTAGAGAATTGTGACTCTAAGTCCATGACCAGTAGATTTCTTTCTTTTAAGGAATAAAACTGTTTTCAAGGTTTAATGGAAAACTAGGGTTCAAAGTCCTCTGCTTACATTTCCCTTCGACATTTATTAGAGGATTCTGTAGGCTAGCATTGTACCTGGCACAGGGGACAAGATGATCATAAAGGAAATGCAGTCCCAGCAGAGACGGCTCTCAGTGTACTGAAGACCAGGGACAATATTAAAGCCAAAATTATGATAATAAAAGGTACAATGACAGAGAGGTGCATGGGACATTAAAATCATGTTAGATTTTAGTAGGAACTGCAAAATATACAACTTAATATATGCTATAACCTCAAGTGTGTAAAAAGAGAGTCTGAAAACTATTTATGAAGATATATCAGAAGATACATAAAATATCCCAGCTCTTGTTATTTCTTAATGATGTTATTAAAATATTTAAACAGTTTATTGTATGTTCTCCAATTTTAATAAGGTGTTATATTTATAAATGTGAAATAGATGTAAATATTTCAAAAGTATCATGTTTTATTCTCAGATTCAAATGAATAATTTGATAAGACTGAGGAAATAAAATGACTTCACAAAGAACATCAAAATACAGTTATCATTCTCTGACTCAATGCATCATTTACGTAAACAAATAAACAATTTATTGGTTGAAATGTATTGATATATTGCAATTTATGGGTAAGACATTTCACTGATTTACATACATTTTATAGTTTATAATTATATGAGTGAAAACAATTCCACACACTAAAAATACTAATTATATATATATATGTATAATATACATATATATAAAAAACTATTTCCCTGATAGAAAATAGACAATGTAATATTTCTATTTAATAATTTACTTGTTTCAGCTGATACTTTCTCACAAGTCTAGGAAGAAGATGTAGAGAAATTTTCTGTCATTTTTCAAAAATATAACAGACATTTAATTGTGACAGAGAATGCTTTTCAGCATAGTGAGTCCAGGGTACATGCTGTAAGAAAATAGTCTAGAATAAAAAGCTTATGTATCTAATTGACATATGAAATGGCCACAAGTCCCTCCAACACTTATGTAGCTGCTGCTTTACACTGTAGCTTTCCTTCAGCTCTTCTCATCAAGATGCAGAGTGTAGTGTATGTCTCCAGCTTGTGGAACCAGGGCTAGTCCTGTGATTCATGCTGACTGGCAAAATGTGGTAGCAGTGCTTTTGGGAAACCCTGAATTTCGGCATGAAGAGAAAAGGACATTTGGATTCTTACTTTCTTGACTATTTCTCTCAGACTACCATATAAAGAATTCCTCTTCATCTTCTTGGAAGACTATTGAGGCTGAGTTCTGGAAATACCATCAGATTACCACTTGAGGACAGGGCCAACAACAAACACCATGAATGATCACAAGCTGGAACATCAGAACACAGTAGAGCCACAAGTTGGCTTGGATATCATGTGTGGTTCCAGGTAAAACCAATGAGACAATGGTAAAAAATAATGGATGGGACAGTTGCCCATTGTTGCCCATTACAAATTACTGACATACAAATTTCTGTTAAGCAAATAATATACAGCAATAAAGTATATAAAGCTAAGGGCTTTTGTGATGGTTGGTTATGCAGAAAAAAGTAACTGGTAAACTTGAAAGACATCTAGTTTCTCAAGTAAAATTAATTTTTCCTAGAGAAACTGATATGCTATCTTTGAATGACAGTCAATGGTAAAAGAGTAGGTAATATTTAATGGCAAGCAAGGTGCTAAATATTTTAGATTTATAGCTTCTAATAATCCTAAAAGTAATAGATATAATACTTCCCTTATGTCTACTATATAAATATTGAAACTTCAAAAGAGATTTCAAATGTTGTCAATAGTTCTACCAGTAGAAAGATTTAGAAAATAATTACAACCCATATCTAATTTTAAGGCAATTTTCATAGCTATCATGCAATATTGTACCTTGTTCTTCTCTACAGTCTCACAATTTCTGAATATATTACCTATAATAAGAAAAGAAAATGTATTGAAACAGAATAACACTACACATTAAGAATACAAATAAAATAACATTGGTATTAAATCAGTTAGTTCTTTGTATTTTTTTTCCTATATGTTCAAGTAGACATTCAGTATGTCTTCCTTAATGGAAGTTTCAAATCTATCCTAGGGAGGTCATGTAGCTTTACATGACTAACAGAATATACCTCTACAAGAGGAGCAAATGTCTACACTCATTCAATCAGAAAATAGAATGGAAATGCAAGATTGTAGACCAATGAACTATAAATATTGAGAAGCATTAAGAAGCTTTTACAATAAATTATGTGAAAGCAACCATTAGGCTAGAAGAGAAAATAGACATGAAAAATATAAACTAAAATTTTTTCTTAATATGATATTAGTACAAGTGGAAGTGAAATAAACATATACAATACAGAAATGTTTCAGGTAATTATCATGCCTCTTAAAATGTGTGTAAGACATAGCATTCCTTTTGTGTCTTGAATATTTTCATAAGATAATATTTTACAAGCATGTACTCTGAGAAAAAAATGGTAGGCTGCTTCTCAAAAGCAAGTTCTGAGCTTGTTAAAATATTTCTCTTTATAAGAATAAATGGCAAATTTATTAAGCAGAATATTCAAAGACTAACCCAGACAGATTTGTGAACTATAAATGTACAACTTAAGTAAATGACATTTTAAGTTCACCTTTGAATTTTCCTCTCTTAATGTCTCAAAATAGCACACAATTATGGATAAATATGGTCTCCCTATTGCTCAGAAATACCACTTCTAGATAATGCAGTTTTTGTGAGTCCTAAGAGAAAGATTTGGAAAAGATCTATGCTGTTTTTTTTTTTTTTTTCTAAAGGGAATAAATTTGGAAACAAATGAAATATCCAGCCAGCACAATATGTATATCAAAATAATTTAAAGGAAATGCTGATTTTATTTATTTGTTTATCTAGTTTAAGAGAGCTCATTAACACATTAGATTCCCAGGGTCACAGCAAATACATGACATAACTACTACAATCAAATTCCCAATTCTTATGTTAATGTGGTTTTAACACAAAGAGAGTGGTGGGTTCAATGCAGTTCATAGACAGTTCTCAGACTATAATGATATTTTCATTCACCTTCCCTCCCCTACTTCTTTCTTCCCCTTTTTTCCTTCCTTCCTTTTTTCTTTCTGCCTCTCTCTCTTTCATTATTTTTCTCAATTTTTAATTTCATGTAAATTACAAGTGAAATATTGACTTATGCCTTCTAGCTGTGAAAGAATACATTTAGGTCATACCATCATGTAAAATCCATAGGCCCTTGCAAAATGGAATATTGTAGAGCATAATCAAGTTTATTCTGAGGGCTCCCCTAAGGTTTATTTTGTAAGTCAGTCCACAGCAGTGCAGAGGGGTTACTGAGTGTTGTGTTTATTATTTCTCTTCTCAATAGATAATGACTTTTAAGTTTAGGTCACTGACCCTTTTATTGTACCTTCAATTTTTTATTTCTAATGAAGAATACAGTAGGAAATATTAACTTGCAAGTTCATAAAATTTTTTCATATGCATGTCATATATTTTAAAGCAGATTATTGCAAAGCCCCAAAATAAATAAGCCAATTATATAGATACACACACACACACACACACACACACGTATATATATTTGAGTAACTCAGGCTTTTCAGTGAATTAAAAAATCAGAAATAACCATGTGTCACATGATTTTGTACAGACCATTTTGACTGGTAGAAATTTGAGATATGTGTTCACTCTAATGCACTATACATGAATATTCACAGTAGCATAAATAAAATAGAAAAAATAGTGTTTTCAACACTCTTTTTTTCCTTTTTTAACTTCTTTTTAACAAATATAAATTTACAAAGTACAACTTTTGGATTATAGTGGCTTTTTCTCCCTATAACCACCCTCCCCCCCCACAAACATCCCATCACCCACTCCCTCTCCCATCAAATTCTTCACCAAGATTCATTTTCAATTATCTTTATACACAGAAGATCAATTTAGTATATACTAAGTAAAGATTTCAAGAGTTTGCACCCACACAGAAACACAAAGTATAAAGCGCTATTTGAGTACTAGTTATACCGTTAATTCACATAGTACAACACATTAAGGACAGAGATCTTACATGTGGAGTAAGTGCACAGTGACTCCTGTTGTTAATTTAACAATTGACACTCTTATGTGTGACATCAGTAATCATCTGAGGCTCTTGTCATGAGCTGCCAAAGCTATGGAAGCTTCTTGAGTCCACCAACTCTAATCCTATTTAGGCAAGGCTATAGTCAAAGTGAAAATTCTCTCCTCTCTTCAGAGAAAGGTACCTCCTTCTTTGATGGCCCATTCTTTCCGCTGGAATCTCACTCACAAAGATCTTTCATTTAGGTTTTATTTTATTTTATTTTATTTTATTTTATTTTATTTTATTTTATTTTTTGTTTGCCAGAGTGTCTAGGCTTTCCATGCCTGAAATACTCTCATGGGGTTTTTAGCCAGATCTGAGTGCCTTAAGGGCTGACTCTAGTGCCAGAGTGCTGTTTAGGACATCCACCATTCTATGAGCCTGCTGTGTATCCCGCTGCCCATGTTGGATCATTCTCTCCTTTTTAATTCTTTTAGTTAGTATTAGCAGACATTAGTCTTATTTATGTGATCTCTTTGACACTTAATCCTATCATTATGATCCATTATGAACTAAAACTGATCACATTGAATAGTGAGTTGGCATTGGTACATGTCACTTTCATTGGAATGAATTGGAATCCCCTGCCACATTTCTAAATCTACCATTAGGTGTAAGTCCAATTGAGCATGTGCTGAACTGTACATCTCCTTCCTCTCTTATCGCCACTCTTATATTTAACAGAGATCACTTTTCAGTCAAATTTAAACATCTAAGAATAATTGTGTGTTAAATAAGAGTTCAATCAATGGTATTAAGTAGAACAAAAAAATACTAAAAAGAATAAATACTAAATTGAGAAACAATGACTTGATCAACACTCCTTAGAAAAAATGTATTTAAAAATAGTTTCATAGAATGCAATAAGTGATCAAAATAATGCAAATACGAATATAATGTAATCTCTATGATATGATAATACTAAAAATGATGTAGACTGATGGGCATAATTTATTGATGTTTCTTAAGACTAAAATAATGAATGAGTAAAGAAATGTATGAAGATTTAAATTCCGTCCAGATTTTCTTTTGGAACATACTTGTTTTATGGGGTTATTAATATTCATTTAGATAATATAGTACAGAGTCATAAAATTTGTACTTCAGTATTATACTTTCATAGAAATAATTTATTCATGAAAAATACTTAAAAAATGTTAATCAAAATTCACCTGAAAGTGAATACCTGGGGTGAAGGAATGTCTTTTCTGTTTCCTTTGAATGTTCTTATAATATGTATCTTTTAATTTTCAGATAACAGGGTTATTTTAGAAATTGGATTCGTAATTTTTTTCTTTGTTTAATGTTCTGTTAAAATTTGAAACATTTTAATTAAAATTTAATCATCATTTAATTTTAATTAAACTATCCACCAAAAAGAATTTAATTTGTTTGACAAAGATGGCAGAATAGGAAGGGAGCACACTGACAGCCCGGGAAGAGACAGCTTAATAAAAGTGGAGATACTGCAGGTTCAAGGAAGAGTAGGGGAAGAAACAGCAGAGGAAACTCTTCCAAAACTAGTGATTCACAGTGGACCTGCGTGGAGGGTGTGGGAGCCCACGATTCGGGACACCAGTGGCAAAATCAATGCACCAGTGCTGGAACACGAGGTGAGCCGAACCTCAATAGCCTGAGACACTGGTGGGAAAGTGGAAAGAGGAGACTAGAGGGAACAAGGCTTGAAACCCCGTGGGGAAATGTTCACCAGGCTAACTAGAAGAGAGAGGAAAAAAAAAAAGTGACCAGTATGGACATGAGTTTCTCTCTCTCTGCTCACCTCTCAAAGGTGAGCAAGAAAAAGAGCAGGTGCCATTTTGGACATACGTCATAAGTGGTGAAACCTCAGAGCTGCACCCGCCCTCAGCCAAGCAGAAAAACCTGACTCTGGGGTAGTGGGGGTGAAATAACAGGAGATTAGGACCTAGTGAATGTGTGGTGCTAATGAACTGAGACTGTGAAAAAAGAGATGGTGGGTGAGAGAACTCACAGAATTCACATAAGTACTTTCAGAGTCACTACAATTTGGTAGCCTTGGCAACCCAGTGGGAGACTGCAGGAGAATTTGAGCCTACACTGAGGGCAGAACAGATTCCCTGTGTGCTCCTTGGGAAAGAGCTTCCGAACTCTGGCTCCTGTAGGTAAATCATTCGCCTGCTAACTACCTTCAATTCCACTCAGCTGTGCGGAATTACTTCCCTTCTGAATCAAAGAAAGAAAGAAAGAAGGAAAGAAAGAAAGAGAGAGAGAGAGAGAGATTTACCACGCCTAACCTGGGAGTGTCACCTTTGGCACACCCTTAACCCTGGGGAACCAAACAGAGCTCTCAGGCCACAAACATCTTAAGCCCTTAAGGCTCCATCAAAAGCAGACAGTCCACTTAATACAGTCACAATATAACAAGAAAAAAACACCACAGTGAGGGAAGAAGAATCCAAATGATATCTCCACAATGCCAAGCAACAAATGCAGAAACCGAGGAAACAAGAACAAGGAAGACATTATGGCACCCCTAAATGAAGAATACACCCCAAGCCAAGATGGAAGAAATGCAAGATATGGATTTCATAAAATTTATGATAAGAACATTTAGAAGTTTTCAAAAAAAAATGCTTGAGGTACAGAAATTCTTACAGGACAGGATAGAAAATCTCCTTTGAGAATATGAAAGCTTAAGGAGAAATCAAAATGAAACACAGAAACTAGAACAGGAAAGTGTGATAGTGAAGAGAAATCAAAATGAAATGAAGAACTCAATAGATCAAATGACAAACACATTAGAGAGCCTTAAAAACAGAGTCAGTGAAACAGAAGAGAGAATATCGGACTTAGAAGATAGAGCACAGGAAAGTATACAGTCAAACCAAAGAAAAGAAGAGGAAATTAGAAATCTAAAAAATATTGTCGGGAATCTAGAGGATACTATTAAAAAACCCAACATTCGGGTTCTAGGAATTCCTGAAGGCATGGAGAAAAAGGATTAGAAGGCCTTTTTAGTGAGATACTTGCAGAGAACTTCCCGTGTTTGGAGAAGGACAGAGATATCCTAGTACAGGAAGCTCATAGAACCCCTAGTAAACATGACCAAAAGAGATCCTCACCACGACAAGTTGTAATCAAGCTCACCATAGTGAAACATAAAGAAAAGATTCTAAATTGTCCAAGAAGAAACGTTAGATTACTCTCAGAGGATCTCCAATTAGACTAACAGCAGACTTCTCATCAGAAACCCTACAGGTTAAAAGGGAATGGTGAGATATAGCCCAGGTACTAAGAGTGAAAAACTGCCAGCCCAGAATATTATATCCTGCAAAGCTCTCATTTGTGAATGAAGGTGAAATAAAGACCTTTCATAGCAAACAGAAATTGAAAGAATTTGTCACCACTCATCCAACCCTGCAAAAGTTGCTTAAAGATGTGTTACACACAGAAACACAGAAACACGGTCATCAATATGAAAGAAGGTAAAGGAAGGAAACCTCCCAGTAAAAGATCACCAGAAGTTCAAAGAATATATTAGAAAATATCTTTGGGGCTGGTGCTGCGGCTCAATAGGCTAATCCTCCACCTAGCAGCAGAAAAAGCATTTGATAAAATACAACACCCGTTCATGATGAAAACTCTAAGCAAACTGGGTTTGGAAGGAACATTCCTCCATACAATCAAAGCAATCTATGAAAAACCCACAGCCAACACCTATTGAATGGGGAAAAGTTGGAAGCATTTCCACTGAGATCTGGTACCAGACAGGGATGCCCACTCTCACCACTGCTATTCAATTTAGTTCTGGAAGTGTTAGCCAGAGCTATTAGGCAAGAGAAAGAAATTAAGGGGATACAAATTGGGAAGGAAGAAGTCAAACTATCCCTCTTTGCAGATGACATGATTCTTTATTAAGGGGATCCAAAGAAATCCACTAAGATACTATTGGAACTCATAGAAGAGTTTGGCAAAGTAGCAGGATATAAAATCAATGTACAAAAATCAACAGCCTTTGTATACACAGGCAATGCCACAGCTGAGGAAGGACTGCTAAGATCAATCCCATTCACAATAGCTACAAAAACAATCAAATACCTTGGAATAAACTTAACCAAGGACGTTAAAGATCTCTACGATGAAAATTACAAAACCTTAAAGGAAAGAAATAGAAGAAGATACCAAGAAATGGAAAAATCTTCCATGCTCATGGATTGGAAGAATCAATATCATCAAAATGTCCATTCTCCCAAAAGCAATTTATAGATTCCATGCAATACCAATCAAGATACCGAAGACCTTCTTCTCAGATCTGGAAAAAATGATGCTGAAATTCATATGGAGACACAGGAGACCTCAAATAGCTAAAGCAATCTTCTACAAAAAAAAAAAAAAAAAAAAGAAAAAGAAAACAAAGCCGGAGGCATCACAATACCAGATTTCAGGACATACTACAGGGCAGTTGTAATCAAAACAGCATGGTACTGGTACAGAAACAGATGGAGAGACCAATGGAACAGAATAGAAACACCAGAAATCAATCCAAACATCTACAGCCAACTCATATTTGTTCAAGGATCCAAAACCAATCCCTGGATTAAGGACAGTCTATTCAATAAATGGTGCTGGGAAAATTGGATTTCCACGTGCAGAATCATGAAGCAAGACCCCTACCTTTCACCTTACACAAAAATCCACTCAACAAGGATTAAAGACTTAAATCTATGACCCAACACCATCAAATTATTAGAGAGTATTGGAGAAACCCCGCAAGATATAGGTACTGGCAAAGTACTAACTGAGGAGTCACTGTAGGATCTCTGTCCTTAATGTGTTGTCCAATGTGAATTAATGCTATTACTAGTAGTGAAACAGTATTTTACACTTTTATGTTCTGTGTGGGTGCCAACTGATAAATCTTTACTTAATCTATACTAAATTGATCTTCTGTATATAAAGAGAATTGAAAATGAATCTTGATGTGAATGGAATGGGAGAGGTGTGGGAGATGGGATGGTTGCGGGTGGGAGGGAAGTTATGGAGGGGAAAAAGCCATTGTAATCCATAAACTGTACTTTGGAAAATTAAAGTTTAAGAAAATAATAATAAAAGTTTAAGAAAATAAAATAAAAAATAAGTTTAAAACAAATAAAAGTTTAAGAAATAAAATAAATAAAATAAATAAATAAATGAAAGTTTAAGAAAAAAGAATTTGTTTGACATTCTATATAAATACACATCATATTTTGAATTCTTTTAAATCAAAAAAATAAGTCATAAGAAGTTAATGTTTACAGTTTATATATTTATCATAATGCATTAAAATAATATGTGTAGATAATTCTATTTCAGTGCTTTAAATCAGTCTCTCATATGTGTGTGCACATAAAGTATACTTCTTTTACATGTGTGCAATACTCAAAAAAGGGTGATTTGCAAAATTTTCTAAAGCAATTACTAGTAATTACCTGTAATATAATTACTAGGATTTCATTTTTTTCAACAACAGTTAATCTTTTGATATATTCTCATTTTGGATCTAGATTCTTAGGGAGATAACTCTAAAGACAGAATTAACAGGATGAATAATAAAAGCATGTAAATAAAGCCAATAGGATAGGAATAGAAAATATCTAAATTGAACCTCTCAAGAAGATGAAAAATGACCTTTTTAAATTGTAGTGTTTCTTACTGGAAATCGAGCTGGAGACCTGTGTTCTGAGCAGGGCTGATAGAAACAAACTATGGAAGTCAAACAGCACAATCTTTGTGGTTATATGACCTCATGTAAGTAACAGTATGTCTGGAAGGAAGACATGGAAGAAATATACCCTTATAAGCATATCCTCTCCTCTAAAGTAATTCCATTAGCCATCATCTCATATATATTAAAAGAGAGGGTCTCAAAATTTACTTCAGTGTCATAGATAATAAGTAACTAAAATATAGCATAATGTTAATATTTCTCAATGGAATAAAGGATTATTCATAATACCTATCATGCAATTCATTCAAGTGAGTATTTTACACAATAATGCATCTAGAATATTATAAGCTATTATAAAAGAGGTTGAAAGTCACATAAACTGTAACTTAAAGTAGCATAGACAGTCATGATTAGCTCACATAAAATTGTTCCAGAAACAGTGTGAGTCTCCTGTCTGTGTTGCAAAGGCATTCAGTAGAGTAATGCTTAAAAAAAATAGATTTGGATCCAGCGTGTTAGATCTCTTTCCTAAGCATGTTGCTCAATCTCTTCTTGGGATGATTTTGTATTTTTGTATTCAGTGATGTTAGCATAATAATGACTTACTGATATAATTATATATATATATATATATATATATATATTTGAGAAAAATATCTAATCTCAGTAAAGCGTGTGGAACAGAATACCATATATGGTAAGGATTCATTGTTTGTTAACTATTACTGCTTTTGTTGTTATTTTCAATAATACAGTGAGTAGTTATTGTCATCATAGTGGTAGTAATTAGTACTAAGCAAAGGTCTTTTCTATCCTTTCACTCTTCCAATTGATATGCTGAATTCATCTTAAGCCTAGTGGTAATAAGATAAAGAGTGGCTAGGCTGTCTGTTGATCAAGCATTGCCAGGGCAATATGAGAGATCACCTCTTTCCTCAGACTTACTTATACAGAAAGTTATCCTTTCTGACAAATGCAAGATGTACTTTCATTTTTCCTCATTGGCAATATTTTTTTTATTCCTGTTCTCTGTTTCTTGGATCACCCTTACTCTCACTCAATAAAGACATAGTAGCCAGCACCGCGGCTCACTAGGCTAATCCTCCACCTTGCGGTGCCGGCACACCGGGTTCTAGTCCTGGTCGGGGTGCCGGATTCTGTCCCGGTTGCCCCTCTTCCAGGCCAGCTCTCTGCTGTGGCCAGGGAGTGCAGTGGAGGATGGCCCAAGTACTTGGGCCCTGCACCCCATGGGAGACCAGGATAAACACCTGGCTCCTGCCATCAGATCAGTGCGGTGCGCTGGCCGCAGTGCACTGGCCATGGCGGCCATTGGAGGGTGAACCAATGGCAAAGGAAGACCTTTCTCTCTGTCTCTCTCTCTCACTGTCCACTCTGCCTGTCAAAAAAAAAAAAAAAAAAGACATAGTATTTATTTAAAAAGATAATAGCATTATATTAACTGATTTAAAAGTATGTGTGCTTATCATAGATATAATGAAAATTTAACTTATTTTGCTACATAGTAGTTTATTTTTTATTTTTTTATTTATTTTTATTTTTTATTTTTATTTTTTTATTTTTTGACAGGCAGAGTGGACAGTGAGAGAGAGAGACAGAGAGAAAGGTCTTCCTTTTTGCCGTTGGTTCACCCTCCAATGGCCGCCGCGGCCGGCGCGCTGCGGCTGGCACACCACACTGATCCGATGGCAGGAGCCAGGAGCCAGGTGCTTTTTTTTCCTGGTCTCCCGTGGGGTGCAGGGCCCAAGCACCTGGGCCATCCTCCACTGCACTCCCTAGCCACAGCAGAGAGGTGGCCTGGAAGAGGGGCAACCGGGACAGAATCCGGCGCCCCGACCAGGACTAGAACCCGGTGTGCAGGCGCCGCTAGGCGGAGGATTAGCCTAGTGAGCCGCGGCGCCGGCCTTCTACATAGTAGTTTAATTTGAAGTGAAAATTGTGTGTGCATACATATATATGTATATATACACATGTGTTATGTTCATACTTTGGGAATTGGTTTTTGAGAGTTATACAATTCTGAAAACAAATATGATGTCACATGGTAGCCAGTTTCCAAAAGTTTCCGTGACCCACTACCTCCTTTTTGGTGCCCATTCCTTGCCCTTGTTAGACCGGAAACCAAATTCAGGAACATAAATGAAGAACATGAACTTCTGGTAAATAAAAATGAATGCAGGAAAAGTGATAGAAAAACAGTTGTTCGGATTAGTTTTTAAAATATCTCTGAATTTCTTATCTGTCTCTTTCTCTCCCCTTACCTGGAAGGAGTGCAATCTACTGTATCATGAGTAGCCTTATGGAAAGACTCAGCTGAGAAGAAACTTAATGCTTCCACACCAACAGCCAGTGAGGCTCTCATTTGCTAACAGTGGGTGTGGAATGTCTTGTCTCGTAGGTCAGTACTGGGATAACTGCAGCTCCAGCTAATTACTGTATTGCAGCCTGTGAGTGACTTTGAGTAAAGGACCTCTCTATGTGACACCCAGATTCCAGATTCCCAGACTAAATGCTCAAATGCTTTATTTTCTTTAAACTCCTGAATGTCTGAGTAACGTGTTATGCACTAATGTATATTATGTTCAGCATTAGTAAAATACTAGAAATAAATAACTGATTTGTAAGTAGCAAATTCATGTATACTTATCAAAATTTACTATTTGTATTTGCATGCTTTATTGATACTATGTATGCAGAAAGAGGATTTTAAATGTATTAATCATTGCACTTTTCTTGAATGAATATATGACTGCCCTAGTTAGTAGTTATTTTAAACTTTAAAAATATGTTTAATTTACTTGAGAGTTGAGAAAGAGGAGAGACAAAGAGATTGCTCCATTCTTCTGATCAGACACCAAATACACATCATGTGTGGTCCCTTACTCGAGTCAAAGCTGGAGACAAGAATTCAATCCAAGTCTCCCATACGAGTAGCAAGAATCTGAACATATTATGTAATTATTTTTTCATATTATTTATAATTATTTGGAAGAATATATATTTTTTGATATTCTGTCTATTTGTTCTATCAACTTTTAAGAAAGGTTTATTTAAATTTCCAATACTATTCATGAACTTTTCTCCTCTTTCAGGTTTTTTTTTTTTTTTTTTGACAGGCAGAGTGGACAGTGAGAGAGAGAGACAGAGAGAAAGGTCTTCCTCTGCCGTTGGTTCACCCTCCAATGGCCGCCGCGGCCGGCGCGCTGCGGCCGGCACACTGCGCTGATCCGATGGCAGGAGCCAGGTGCTTTTCCTGGTCTCCCATGGGGTACAGGGCCCAAGGACTTGGGCCATCCTCCACTGCACTCCCTGGCCACATCAGAGAGCTGGCCTGGAAGAGGGGTAACCGGGACAGAATCCGGCACCCCGACCGGGACTAGAACCCGGTGTGCCGGCACAGCAAGGCGGAGGATTAGCCTAGTGAGCCGTGGCGCCGGCCTCCTCTTTCAGTTTTGTTTTATTTGTTTTCAAATAAGGATACAGCCTGGATTGCTGATTATCCTAGGAAATGTTATTTTTTTATTACTATGGAATTTCTTTTAGTTTTTATGATATAATCATATCTTTTGAACATTATTTGTTATACATCTTGTATATCCTGACTTATTAAACAAAGAATAAGAAAGGTGCCAGTGTGGGTGGGCAGGAGGGTAGGGTAAGAATCACCACTATGCTCCAAAATGTTTTTATGACATATATGAAATTTGTTCACCTTAAAACTAACAACTACTAACCATAGCAGTCATATACTCACCCAAGAAAAGTGCAACGATGAATATATTAAAAATCCTCTTTTACACTAAATAAAAAGTTTAAACAATATAGTTTTTTATCTTTTTATTACACACAATATATAATGTTAAAAGCTATAGTCATTTGTTTCTGTGTGCTTTTAAATACATTTTATGTTAAAATTTTTCTTTGGAACACTCTTCCATTCAGTATATGCTTTTCAACATATAATTGATCATTTCATTTGCCATATCTAATGTTATATCATTAAGCATATTTTACACTTAAAATATTTTTCTGATGTAAAGTTAGGTATAACATAATCTGCTGCTCTAAAATTCTCCAATAGCAAATGTATAAATTTCATTTATATTAAATTAATCTTTGAGAGATGTATTTACGTTTATTTATTTTAAAAAAAATCATTTAACTGTGTGCTGATTTGTTCACTCATCAAATGTCTGACCGAAACTAGGAGTCGGGCACTCAGTCCAGGTTTTCCATGTGGATAGTAGTGCCTCACGTAGTAGAGTCATCACCAGTTGCCTCCCCAGGTGTGCATTAGCAAGAAGTTGCAATTGGAAATGGAGCAGGAACTTTAACCCTGACACTCCACTATGGGATGTGGACATCTCAAGAGATGGTATGACTTTAGTACCATATGTCCATCCTAAGAAATATTTTATTATAATTTTAAATTATTTTATTTTATAAATTTTATTGAGTATTCATTAACACTTCTAATGTATACCATTAATGACTTTAAACTGACATTTCTTCTTTAAACATTGACATATTTGGGGGCTGTCATTGTGAATCACTACATGTGACACCAGCTCCCCATATTAGCATAGCAGTTCAAATCCCAGCTGCTCTGCTTTTGATTCTGCTTCCTGTTCATATGCTGGAAAGACTATGGATGATGACCAAGTAGTAGGGTTTCTGCCACCTATGTGGGCAGACTTTCTGGTTGTAGACTTCAGCCTGTTCAGTTCTGCCCCGTCCAGGTAATTAAGGGCTAACCTAGTAGATAGCTCTCTTGCTGTTTCTTCCCTTCATATAACTAAATATTTTTAAAAAGCCTAAAATATTTTATTATCACTAGTTTTCTAATAAACAACACCACAATGAAAATGAGAATGTTGAGATTTACAATTAATACATTGTGTGACTCATTTCTGTTCCTTCTTTATAGAATGTTTATTTTAAATGGCCTTTCATCTTAGGTTACAAAGCCTTAATCATGTCAATTATAAATTATTTCAGATGTGATCTAAGTAGTTATGACATAGAGTATTTACTTCGAGTGAGCAGAAATTTCAGAAGGAACTTAAATATCTACTCTTTGGTTCTGTTAAATTTCAGAAGTAATAATATGTGCAAATAATTTATATTTTTAAGCAGGATATTTGATAAAACACTAACATAAAACATATATTAGAAGACATTCATTTATACTCAAAGACAAATCCTTTCATGATTAATGGTTTCTTAATTAGATTTGATAGATTTCTCACAACAAATAAGGGAAAAATTATATATAAAAATTGATAGCCATTACTTGACATTGTTATTTTGTCATCTGTATTTCCTTCAAAGGGCTTTCTTTCAAATATCTATTATGAACATTTGATCATAGAATATAAGCTAGTGTCAGAGAGTTTCATTTGTCTTTCAAAAACATAAAGTATATTACAAATGTGACAAAAATATCATTGAATAAAATACATTATAACAATGAATTATTTTTCAAAGTACATCTCAATAACTATGCAAAAGAGACCCCAATTTTGTAACCATTGTTCCAGTATTAGTTTGCCCCCTATATAAACATGTGAAATTTAAAATTTACATTTCACAGTATTGCAAGGTAAATCTAAGCTTCTAGTAATTTATCTATAAGGTTTTTAAAAAAAATATTTATTTATTTATTTGAAGGACAGAGTGAGAGAGAGAAAGAGAGAAAACTTCCATCTGCTGTCTCATTCCCCAAATGGCCACAATGGCCAGAGCTGGGCAGGTCTGAAGTCAGGAGCCAGGAGCTTCTTCCAGGTCACCCAAGTGGGTGGCAAGGCCCTAAGCACTTGAGCCATCTTCTGTTCCTTTCCCAGGAACATTAGTAGTGAACTGGACCTGAAATGGAGCAGCCAGGACTTCAACCATTGCACATATGGGATGCCAGCACTGGAACCAGTGGCTTTAACTGCTATGCCACAACTTTAGACCCAATCTACAAGTTCTAATTAGGCCTAGGAGCCAATGCTGTGGCTTAGTAAGTTAAAGCACCACATATGATGCCAGCACTGTGTACTGGTTCAAAAGTCCAGGCTTCTCCATTTCCAATCCAGTTCCCTGCTAATACTCCTGGATAAAGCAGCAGCAGATCGGCCAAGCACTTAGGCCCCTACACCCACAGGGGCAACCTGGAAGAAGATCCTCACTCTTGGTGTCAGCCTTGCTCAGCCAAGGCTATTGTGGCAATTTGGAGAGTAAACTAGAGGATGGAAGATCTCTTTTCTTAAAAAAAGAAAGATAATGTTTTTGAAAATAATCAGAGAGACAGAGAGAAAGGTTTCACATCTGCTGGGCTTTTCAGCCAGTCTAGAATGCCTTAATGGCTGATTTTGAGGTCAGAGTGCTATTTAAAGCAATTGCTAGTCTATGAGTCTGCCATGGGGACTGCTTCCCGTGTTGGAACATTCACTCTTTTAATTCTATCTATTGTTATTACCAGATACTTAATCCTATCCACATGATAACTTTAACACTTAAGATTGTATTTTACCACCCAGCTTATGGGGATTAGGGGCCCCATGGCAAGTTTTAAACTGTACCCTTAGAAGTCCATAGGGATGTATGCAGAACTATACAACTTTATAGCTACAAACTTCACAGACTTCATAATTACTACTTTAAGAGCATGGTGATTCTTCCCACTGTGCCCACATTCCCACCCATACTCCCACCCCTGTTCCTCCTCCCTCTCTTATTCCCACTCTTATTATTTTTTTTTTTTTTACTGAGATCTATTTTAACTCCATGTTGAGTTCAACAAAGGGTATTAAAAAAAAAAAAAAAAACTGTTCCTCAACAGTCAAGACAAGGGCTGTTCAAGCCACTTTCTCAAAGTGTCAATTTCACTTTTATAGATTGCCTTTTAGGTACTCTATTAGTTCTCACAGATCAGGGAGAACATATAGTAATTGTCCCTTTGGGTCTGGCTTATTTCACTAAGTATGATGTATCCTAGATTCATTGATTTTGTTGTAAATGACCAGATTTTATTTTTTTACCACTGTGTCATATTCCATGTTGTACATATCCCATAATTACTTTATCCAGTCTTTAGTTGACAGGCATTTGGGTTCCATGTCTTAGCTATTGTGAATTGAAAATGCAGTAAACTTGGGGTGCAGATAACTCTTTCATATGCTGATTTCATTTTCCTTGGGTTAATTCCCAGGAGTGGGATGGCTGGGTCATATGGTAGGTCTATATTCAGATTTGTGAGGTATCTCCATACTGTCTTCCATAGTGGCTGCGCCAGTTCACATTCCCACCAACAATGGACTATGGTACTTTTTCCCTATATCCTCACCAGCATTTGTTGTTTGCTGATTTCTGTCTGAAAGCCATTCTAATAGGGGTGAGGTGAAACCTCATTGTGGTTTTGATTTGTATTTTCCTAATGGCTAATGATCCTGAGCATTTTTTTCATGTGTCTGTTGGACATTTGGAGTTCCTCTTTTGAAAATTGTCTATTTAAGTCCTCTGCCCATTTCTTCACTGGGTTGTTTGTTCTGTTGTGGAGTCTCTTAACCTCTTTATATATTCTGGTTATTAATCCTTTATTAATTGAATAGTTTGCAAATAATTTCTCCCATTTTGTCAGTTCCCTCTTCACTTTCCTGAGTGTTTCTTTTACAGTACAGAAGCTTCTCAGTGCTTCCCCAGTGTTATCTAATAATTTGATGGTATCAGATCATAGGTTTTGGTTTTACTGCATTTTGAGTGGATTTTTGTGTAAGGTGTAAAGTAGGGATCTTGCTTTATGCTTCTGCAAATGAAAATCCAGTTTTCCCACCACAATTCATTGAAGAGACTGTACTTGCTCCAGGGATTGATTTCAGCTTTTTTGTCAAATATGCTCATGCAGATATAGTTAAGAGGAACAGAAGACAACAGAGGTTGATTACACAGTTTTCAAATCATAGCAGGTCTGATTAAAACCTATGTAAATTATCATACAAAATGTCAATTGTTTTACTTCATTACATCTTGGTAATATAGAACCCATTGGCACAGAATAGACAAAAATGAATCACAGCAAATAGACATGCAGGTGAAGCAGCATGGTCTCCAGGCAAAGTTCCTTGCACTCAACAGACATTCACTTAGCATAGCCAACAGAATGGAGCTGTTTTAGGGTTCTGGGTCCAGGAATGGGAAGCGGCTTATATTTATTTGGCTAACATAATCTATTGACATTATGACCAATTGTATTAGTCATTTTGGGCTCTTATAACCCTTGACTGGGTAACTTAAATAACAAACATTTGTTTCTCACAGTGTGGAGCCTAGGAAGTTCAAGATCAAGGTTCTGCCAGATCCAGCATTTGGTAAGGAGCCTGTTTTCTAGTTTGCAGATATTTAACTTCTAGTTCTATCCTAAAATACTTGAGGGCAGAGAGAGAAGCGAGATCTCTTGTGGCTCTTCTAATAAATGCATTAATCCCATTCATAAGGACTACATCTTCATCACTTCGGACACTCCAACCCCATAATAAAACACTGTGTAATGGGTTTAAATTTATTAATTTGGGGGGAGTGGCACAAATAGTCCATAATATTAAGCATACAAGAAAAGTAAAATTATTCAATTCACTATTACGTTTTCTAGGATGCAATGCAGCATAAAGAAACTTAAAATATACTCAAATTAATGAGGTCATCATTAATTAGCATGCGTTTAGTACTTTGTCTCCTGAGAGTATATTATCTTAAATGGTTATTTTCTCTCTCTCTCTCTCTCTCACTGTCTAAGTCTGCCTGTCAAAAAAATGGTTAGTTTCCATGTGGTTATTTAGCACAGTCTGAAGTAATAGCTTCAAAAGACGCATTCCATTTCACTTGACATATAGACATTTGTTTATTTAGCAAATGTTAGAAAGAACCTTTTTTGGAAGAGATGAAAATAAAAATAAAAATATCTTACATTGCTTGAGAAGGAAAACATGCCTTCTGCTTTTTGACAATGAACTGTTACAGTTACTGAAGATTGAGGACATAGTAAAGGAGCTTACATGCTGATAACTGTTAAGATTCAAGTCTTTCAAAGAATATTGACTTTCTTCTAAGAACATACGTATACATTGATAGAACATCCACATACATGTGTTGTTAGCTGTTTTATACAACAACTAAAAGTAGGCTGCAGCATTCTGAGTTCAGCATTATAAATACCATTGATATCAGGATGAAAAGAACAAAAGTGATATTTTGAAAACATCAACTTCAACAATTTGCATTACTGTTGTTTACTTGATGATACTCTGGTGGACAAATGCTTTTTTTTAAAATTTATTTGACAGGTAGAGTTAGACAGTGAGAGAGAGAGAGAGACAGAGAGAAAGGTCTTCCTTCCATTGGTTCACTTCCCAAATGGCCGCTAAAGCCGACACTGCACTGATCCGAAGCCAGGAGCCAGGTGCTTCTTCCTGGTCTCCCACGCAGGTATAGGGGCCCAAGCACTTGGGACATCCTCCAGTGCCCTCCTGGGCCACAGCAGAGAGCTGGACTGGAAGAGGAGCAACCGGGACTAGAACCCGGTGCCCATATGGGATGCTGGCACCTCTGGTGGAGGATTAACCATTTGAGCCACGGTGTCGGCCTGGACAAATGCTTTTTAAAAATTTGCTTCCTAAAGTAGATGTCTGATTTGCAGCCATTGCTTACAAATTTAAAAAGTTCTGAGAATACTACTAACAGAACTTTGTAGGGAGTATTGGCTATGTTGCTATAGACTCGAGGGAAAATTCTACAAGTAAACTTTCCATTTAGTTATAACAGACACTAAACAAGAAACATGATTATTGAATAAGGTGGGATCCAACAAGAGTATAGTACAGGATTCAATAATTTATGGGTTACTTTCTTCTGAGGAAGCTGAAAATATGAACACTTAATGAGGGAAGGCAAGGCTTAACCACATGCTTTAGAGAGTGAATAGTAGAAAGCAATATATAATTGAATATTTTTGAATGATGCAGGATTATTATGGTTATATGACAAAAATACTTCATTCAGATCTCAGAAATGTATTGTGTATTGAATATAGCTGAATTTCTATGGAAGAAAAGTTAGAACTATTCTAAGTATATGTATGCGTGTGTATGTGTATGTATGTGTCTGTTTGGATAATTGATATCTTGAGAACAATCCTGGGAAAAATTGTCACAATACTGTCAAATCAATTTTTTTTTTAGATTTGTAAGAGTCAATCTTAGCTACACTAATGTTAACCACATATGTTGTTTATTGATGGAAGTACCTAGCTGGCTCATGAAATAGTGATCAATGTGAAAGCACAGAACTTAAGATTGAACTTAACATCGTAGAAGTAAATTGAGAGAAGAATTATGGGCCAGTCTTAATGTAGCTTAATAGAAACAATTAAAAGAATATTAAATTATATACAGAGTATCCATGTGGCATAAACTAAAGTTGAGCTAACTATTTGCTATCATTATGTTTGACTATAAAATTAGTTACATGGTTTATAGATTCCTAGAAGCATTTTCCTACTTTGTTAGATGTAGCTCCTATTCTTGCAAACATATTTTAGGACAGGCACTGTGGCAAAATGTGTTAAGCTGCTGCCTGCCATGCTAGTATTCCATGTGGGTGCCATTTGGTTAAAGTAGTTGCTCTGCTTCCAATCCAGCTGACTGCTAATCACCCTGGGAAAGCAACAGAAGGTGGCCCAAGTCCATGAATGCAGCACTCATGTGAGAGACTGGGAAGAACCTCCAGGCTTTCAGTTTCTTCAACTTAATTTTACTTCAATTTTATCAGGTTGCATGCAAATTGCACCTTGTTTTATAATGTAGTAACTTAGAAAATATATTCTGTAGGGACAGCACTGTGGTGCAGCTGGTTAACGCCCAGGCCTCAAGCGCCGGCATCCCATATGGGCACTAGTTCAAGACCTGGCTGCTCCACTTCCAATCCAGCTCTCTTCTATGGCCTGGGAAATCAGTAGAAGATGACCCAAGTCCTTGGGCCCCTGCACCTGTGTGGGATGCCAGGAAGAGGCTCCTGGCTCCTGGCTTCGGATTGGCACAGTTCAGCCATGGTGGCCAATTGGGGAGTGAACTATTGGATGGAATATTTCTCTCCCTCTCTCTGCTTCTCCTCTCTCTGTGTAACTCTGACTTTCAAGTAAAATAAGTAAGTGTTTAAAAAAATAAGAAAAAGAAAATGTATTCTGTAATAATCTGAAAATAAAGCAGAGAAAAAAAATCAGTTATTAACTCAGTTAAACCATGGTGTATTGAGGGCAAGATTGTAGGGTGTAAATTGCAAACCTATTGATTCAGAGAATATCCAGTGCAGTATTTAGAGGTTGATTATTGTGGCATAGTAGGTAGGGCCTCCACTGCAAAGCTGGGATCCTATATAGGTGCTGTTTCCTGTTCCTGGTGCTTCATTTCCAGTTCAGCTCCAGGAACATGGTCTGGGGAAACAGTGAAAGAAAGCTCCTGATACTCATGTTGGGGACCTGGAAGAAACTCCTGGCTCCTGGTTTCAGCTTGGTTCTACCCTGGCTGTTGCAACTACTTGAAGAGTCAACCAGCAGATGGATGACCTCTGTTTGTCTCTTACGCTGTCTATAAATGACTTTTGAGTAAATAAATATTTTAAAAAAGAAATATATTTAAATATGTCTTATACACTTTACAACCACTGTTTTCTATGTTTACAATTATTTTGAATTAGAAATGTCCAGCAAGACCAAAGCTTTTTTTTAAATTACATAAATGTGAAAATTGGTATTTATGCTATGTATTGTGTTGTCTTCAGATTTGTAAAACCAATGAATATTAGACCTTTAAAGCATGGAGCCTGAAAAGGAAACTTGCAAAGAACAATCTCATTTATATAATTTCAGTACAAAATGCGGTCCCTGATACGTAATCAGGAAATGTTAGTTCTTAAAGTGGAGCTTGGCCTCGGTGCACAGCTCTCTTTGATTCGATTTCCACTGGCAACACTTCTCTGCATGATTTCGAGATGGACAGATTAAGTATAACTTTACAGAGGGCTCATTTGTTCTTATTTCCAACTAGGATGATTATATGTAGTTATTCTACCCTCATTTTCAAAGGAAACCTGTATTTCAATAAATAAAAATTTTAAAAGCTTTTAGCTCTAAAGGGAAAGCAATATATCCCCCAAAATGAAAAAAATATATAATAAGTAATTTCATCATTCATTAAACATTCCTGTTAATATTAATATCCCATCTTTAATTGGTTCCTCTGGACATTCAATCAACTCAACATATTCAGTTTTCCTTAGAACACAACTGAGAACATATTCAAAAGTTTCTAAGAGTATAACTGTTAAAAGTATAGACTAGAAATTATGGTCATTAAATCTCAAACACTTCAGCTACTTTTGAAAGTATTTTGACATTCTAAATATATTAAGAAACCATTGACATAAAAATTGTATGATAAGTTAAACTGTACTACTATTATTATTAGCTTTTAGAAAGGTATTCATTTTTGACAGGAAATAATTTTTAAGGAAATTTGCTGATATGATTTAAGACACTTGTAAATATATGTGTACTATACAATTTATCTGAAGTTTTAGGAGTAGGATTCTATCCAGTGATTTTATTTTCAAACTTTTAAAATTTTAGGCTCTTCAAAATTCAGATAGAAATAAATTATTGCCACATTTATTATTTGACCAAAGCTCTACTAATATGCAATGAAAAGGGATATAACATTTACTCAGATGCTTAGAACAAAGTGTATCCATTCAGAGTAGCATTTTTTTATGAAGCATTGTCCAGTAGAATGAACACCAGAAATTCCTTTTATGTTTCAGCACAGTCTAATGTGATCAGATAGCATATAAAATTGTGTCTACAATATTCCTTAAATGCTATCTGATCATATTAGACTGTGCTGAAATGTAAAAGGACTTTCTGATATTCATTATACTGAATCTCCTAGCTGATGTATTGTTGGATTCTGGATCTTCTAGTTGATATATCATTCAGTTAAATTAGCTAATATATTGTTGAGGCTTTGTGCATCTATGTTCATCAGTGAAATTGGTTTATAGTTATCTTTCTCTGTTGTATCTTTTTCTAGTTGAGGAATTACAGTGATGAAGGCTTCATAAAAGGAGTTTTTGAGGATTACTTCCCTTTCAATTGTTTTGAATAGTTTGAGATTAATTGAAATTAATTATTTTTAAAATGTATGTTAGATGGGCCAGCGCCGCGGCTCACTAGGCTAATCCTCCGCCTAGAGGCGCCAGCACACCAGGTTCTGGTCCCGATCGAGGTGCCGGATTCTGTCCCAGTTGCCCCTCTTCCAGGCCAGCTCTCTGCTGTGGCCAGGGAGTGCAGTGGAGGATGGCCCAAGTGCTTGGGCCCTGCACCCTATGGGATACCAGGATAAGTACCTGGCTCCTGCCATCGGATCAGCGCAGTGGCCATTGGAGGGTGAACCAACGGCAAAATGAAGACCTTTCTCTCTGTCTCTCTCTTTCTCTCACTGTCCACTCTGCCTGTCAAAAAAAAAAAAAAAATGTATGTTAGAATTCCACAGTGAAGCTGTCTTATCCTGGCTTTTCTTTGTTGGGAGAGTCTTCATTATTTATTCAATTTCTGTCTTGGTTATTGGTCTGTTTAGATTTTAAATGTCTTCATGACTCAATTTTGGTAGATTGTATGTATCTAGGAATTTATGCAGTACTTCTGGGTTTCCCAATTCGCTGTCATAGAGCTCCTTTTAGTGATTCCTGCTGATTCTTATTATTTCTGTGGTATCTGTTGTTATATTTCCTTTTTCATCTCTGACTTTATTGATTTTTGTCTTCTGCCTCTTGTATTTGGTTAGTTGGGCCAATGGTTATTGATTTTGTTTATTGTTTCAAAAAACCCCTTAATTTTGATGAACTTTAGTATTTTTTTGTTTTTATTTTTAAAATTTTTCTCCAATTTTAATTGTTTCTTTCATCCTACTAATTTGAGGTGTGGTTTATTGTTGCTTTTCTAGGTCCTTGAAATACAGTGATACTCCTTTATTTGGTAGCTTTCCAATTTCTTTACTTAGGCACCAATTGCTATAATACTCCCATTTAACATGGCTTTTGCTGTATCCAATAATTTTGGATATGATATATTTGTCATCTTTATATAAATTTTCAAAATCTTTTGATTTCTTCAATGCCCATGTTCATTCAGGGATTTTTGAGTTGTTGATTTCCAGCTTCATTCCATTGTAGTAAGAAAAGATGCATGATGTGATTTCAATTTTTTTGAATTTGTTGGAACTTGCCTTATGGCCTAGCATATGGTCTATCCTAGAGAAAGTTCCAGGCACTGATAAGAAGAATGTGTGTGCTGCAATTTTGGGGTGAAAAGTTCTGTTGATATTAGTCTTCTAGTTGGTATCTGGTCTTCTAGTTGGTTTTATACTACCACACGTTTTCTCAATTATATTGTTGTTTCATTTCTCAACATAAGACAACTTCTGTAATGCTAGTATGGTGGTGATACATTTTCTCTTATTTATTCCGTGTTACAGAATTTTTTTCTCCTTTGCTTTTTAGGATAGTTTGTGGTTTTAGTGTTCAAGTATAGATATTTTTCTTTGGCTTCATCTATACTGCTGGTGACACTTTTGTCTATGTTATTATTATTGTATTTATTGGTATTATTATTACTAGACTTGTTGAGTTCTTCATTGCCAGAATTCTATTTGGGCCATTTTCACAATCTCCACCTCTTTATTGACTTCCCCATTTATTAGTTTTTATTTAGTTAGTTTTTTAATTTTATTTATTAGTTTTATTTTATTTAGTTTTTTTTCCTGATTTTTTTCAATGATGTCTCTATTTTATCACATAGTGTTTCTTAATAGTTGGTCTTTGAATTCTTTATCATGAATTTCCTCAATACCCTTTTCTTTGAAATCTGGCTAGAAAGATTGAATTCTTTTAGAGATGTGATGCTACCATTTATTCATACTTCTTGGATTCCTAGGTGGAAAGCTCACATTTGGTAGATCATTTTTCTCCAACACTTTTATTAGAAGACTTTTATAGGAAAACAATTTCTCCTGATGACTTGTCTTAAGATATCAACATGATATCCTATTTTTGTATTTCCAGTTAGGCAGTAAAGTGTAATCTAATCAAATATTTCAATGCAGTGCTTGTGATAGTAAAATTAGAGAACACATTTCACTTATGGGTTCCTGTACACACTTCAGTGATCCAGATGGGTGTGCTGCATCACTTTTCTGATATTTCTAGCAACAAAACTGATGTTGCTAAATTGTGGAATGCAGTGCATTTCATAAGCTCTGAATATCTCTTTTCCATATTTGTTGGCATTTTACATTTGCAAATTATTTAATAAGAAAATGCATTGATATAGTTAATCTATACCTTACTATTTGGAATAATTATAATGAAATAGTACTTAGGAAAGAAAAAGAATGAAATGATACAAAGAACAAAATGAAATTTCAAAAAATTTTGCTGAATTCTAAATATATATGAGAAGCAAATCTTGTACAATTTTGTTTATAGGCAATTCTGGAAGATGCACTACAATTTGTAGTAATGGAAAACAGATCAGTGGCTGCATGACGTTAGAGAGATGAAGTACAAACAGACATGAGATGCAAGGACATGTTTTAGTGACGCTTATGTTAATATGGATAATATGTAACCAAATTCATTAAGCTCTGCTTCAAAAATATGAGATTAGTATAAGAAAAAATTAAACTAAACCTTCAATTGTAATATAAATTAAATAATATTATCTCAAAAATTAAAAAAAAAAGAAAAGGAAGAAAGTAGGAAGTAAGGGAGAAAGAGATCAGAGAGAAAGAAGGAGGGGCAAAGAGAGGCAGGAAGGGAAGTATGATATTAGAATTATATCTGGGGCTAGTGCTGTGGCACAGTGGATTAAAGCCCTGGCCTGAAGCACTGGCATCCCATATGGGCACCGGCTCTAGTCCTGGCTGCTCCTCTTCCAATCCAGCTCTCTGCTGTGGCCTGAGATGGCAGTAGAGGCCCCTGCACTCATGAGAGAGACCTGGAAGAAGCTCCTGGCTCCTGGCTCCAGTCAGCACAGCTCCAGCTGTGAACTAGCGGATGGAAAACCTCTCTGTCTCTACTTCTTTCTGTAACTGTCTTTCAAATAAATAAGATAAATCTAAAAAAAATAATGTTATATCTAAGTACTACACTGAATCTGTTCTTTTTATTACTATCACATAACAAGAGAACTGATGAGAATTGAGATGTGGTAATTATCATGCATTTGCTGTAACCCCAAAAATCTAATGTGTCAATAAATTCCTTGGAAAATAAAATGATAGGGGCTGGCACTGGGTTAAAGCCCCAGCCTGCAGTGCTGTTATCCCACATGGGTGCTGGTTCAAGAGCCAGTTGCTCCATTTCCAATCCAGCTCCCTGTTAATGCATCTGGTAAACCAGAGAAGGATGGCCCCAGTGCTTGGGACCTTGCACCCATGTGGGAAACTCAAAAGAAGCTCCTGACTCCTTTGGTTTGGCTTAATTCCAGCCATTGTGGCCATTTGGAGAGTAACCAGCAGATGGAACACCTGTCTCTCTCTCTCTCTCTCTCTTTCTCTGTCTCTGTCTCTACCTCTCCCTGTAACTCTGTCTTTCAAATAAATATAATAAAACTTTAAAATGATAAATAAATATTACCTTAAAGCTAAATAAAATGTAAATAGAGAAAGGAGAAACAAATAACTAGAACTATTTTGCTTTTTAAAAATTGTAAAACCAATACTGTAAAATCCTTAGGATACTGTTATATTGACAAAAGCACAGACATCTGGATTAAAAAAAAAAAAAAAAGAAGAAGTAGACACCAGAGATCAACTCATTCATTAATAGTCAATCAATTTTCAGTAAAGTCACAACAATTAAAATGAAAAAAAGAGCTCAAAATATTTATCAAATAATATTCATTTCACATACCTCACAATCAAATTAAAAAATAAGTCAAAAATGTACTTGTTTGTTAAATATTTGTTTATTTGAATGGCAGAATTACAGAGGCAGAGGCAGGGATAGAGAGAGGTGTCTTCCATCCGCTGGTTCACTCCCCAGATGGCTGCAATGCCCAGAGTTGCACCAATCCAAAGGCAGGAGCCAGCAGCCTCCTTTGGGTCTCCCATGTGGGTGCAGGAGCCTAAGGACTTGGCCATCTTCCACTGCTTTCCCAGGCCAAGGCAGAGAGCTGGATCGGAAGTGGAGCAGCTGGTACTTGAACTGGCACCCATTTAGGATACCAGCACTACAAGTGGCAGCTTTACCCACTACACCACAGCGCCGGCCCCAGAATATATTTTAGATATACATATAATACATACAATGTTAAAGAATCTGGTTAAATGTATGGGAAAAACTGTTTTGTACTCTGGCTTGGCATGATTATTTTACATAGGACATAAAAATCCACAATGCACCTGCCAAACCATAGCTCAAGCAAGCAATATGATCAACATCAAAAGTGATAAATAATATTTATAGTGTGTATATTGTTGTGTGTATGCATAACGAGAAGTTATAAGAGAGACACATTTTACCTTCATGGCATTCCTGCCAGCAGCACATTAGTATAATCTTAAGAAAAAAAGGAAAAAAAATATCAAATTGCAGTTGAAAGTTATTCTACAAAATATATACATGGTACTTCTTGAGCCTGTCAAGACTTATTTTCCAAAATTTCCAAAATAAGGAAAGTCTGTGAAACTGTCAAGAGGAGTCTAAGTAGACGTGAAAACCAAATGTAATGTTCTTTCCTGGGTGGATTACTGGAACAACAAGGATATTGCAGAAAAATAGTGAGGTCCAAATGAAGTGTAATTTATTTGTGAAAATAACATTTTAATATTGGTTCAGTAATTGGAAAAAAAGGGCATTATCTTAAAAAGATTCTAATATTAAGAGAAACCAATTTTCGAGGTAAATGGGGATTTTCTGCATTGTCTTCTCTATAATTCTATAAATCAAAATTGTTGTAACACAAAAGGTTTTCATTATAAATAAATGGTTTCTTATTAATAGTAAAATTATAAGGATAAATATTGTGTATATGTAAGTGCAGCTTATTTTTCAGCAACTTATCATTGTCTTTTCAGCATTTAATGTCAAGCAAGCTTTGTTTCATTTCATTTTCCTTTAACCTTGCATTGTGGATGATATTTCTCTTTGTTTCTATTGCTTACTAAACAGTCTTGACCTCTCTTTTTTATATTTAATCTATCCACAAAATGCTATTATTTGGATGTTCATCTTACTCATCAATTCCTCTAAGTGTTGGATTAAACACTAAGTGAAAATGAATTTAATAAAGATAGACAGTGATTCACAGGGTTCCAGAGATGCCATTAAGATAACAAATAATGCATGTCTCTTGAAGAGATGAAAAGGAAATTACTGAAAAAGTAAAGATCTACTTTAGTTTTGGCTTTGGACATAATTCGAACTGAACTGTTTTATTTACTTTCCTTAAAAGCTTGATAATCAAAACATAGTAACTTACTTTAGTCAACTCTGTTGTATCTTGCCTCCAATTAACACCAATGGAAATTCCATAATATTGCTAATGAAAAATCTCACAAAACTTCAATATAGAGTGGCCCAAATGCTTGTTTACTACTCATATATTATCAAGAGCCGTAACCAAACCCTGGAGCCAGGAACTCAATTCAGGTCTTTACAAGGGTGGCAAGAACTCAATTGCTTAAGCAACTACCACTTTTTTCCAGAGTCTATAATAATAGAAAATTGTAGTTAGTCCAGAGCTGGAGAGGAAGCAAACACAGGCACTCTGATATGAGACAAGGGCAGCTTAACTCTAGGCAAAATGCCCAGCCCAGATACTTTTTAGTAATTTTATGGATACACAAGCAAATGTTCAAGATGGCTGTATACACACACACACATATATATATATACTTGATAAGGGGTATCGATCATTCATGCCACTTACTATATTGTTGGTTTATACTGTTGAAGAGCACTCAAAATATCTAAACTTATTTTTGTTTAATTTATTGAGATCTTTAGGCCTATTGCTCTATAATCATTATTTTATAAAATACCAATGATTCTTTAACAGAAATTTTAAAGGTAAAACAAAACCCAAAATACAAGATTTAGATGTATTAAAACAAGTAGGAAAACTAAAATACCATATTCAAGTGAACAGCAGAGTCTTTTCAGGAATGAATGATGATACCAATAGTACTAGTGTACTACACGGAAACAATGCATGTGTGTGTGCACACATACAAACACATACAATATGAATTTCTCACACATAGAGTGAAGGATCCATAATCGTTGTTTGCACTTCATTTTTATACCCTTTGCCCCCTACTATATAGATTTCTCTAATGTTGGAAATGTAGATTTTTATTCATAAATTTAATTGTTTAGCCATGGGCTCATCAATTGCACAAATGTTACCTGTAAGTTTGCCTTGTACCAGCTACAGTTCAGGGCAAATATTCTTGCCATCATGGAAGTTTCCACAGGTGTCTGTTCCAGCAGGACTTAATGTCATTACTGAGACTCTATTTATTGATCGTTATACACACACACTAATTTGAGTAATAACCAGAAGTGGCTCCCAATATCCGTTGTGCTCCCATTCATCATTTTACTGCTTTTGAATAGATCACTATCCCTTTCAATAAATGAAGCAGTTCCTATAATAAAGGTTAGATATTTTAATTAATATATATATATATATATATATACACACATACGTTTATGTGACTAATTAGCCCTTTGGAGACAAAGCTGTAGTTTAAGTACATAGATCACATTTTTCACTATTTAAATATGAATTAGTAGTAACTGCATTAATTACAAAAGTCGAACTGGTAAACATACACATCAAAGCACTGGGGTACTGAAATTGCATTGGTGGGAATAACTTTTTTTCAACTTTTAATTAATAAATATAAATTCCCAAAGTACAGCTTTTGGATTATAGCAGCTTTTCCCTCCATGACCTCCCTCCCACCCGCAACCATCCCATCTCCCACTCCAGCTCTCATCCCATTCTTCATCAAGATTCACTTTCAATTCTCTTTATATAAGAAGATCAACTTAGTATATATTAAGTAAAGATTTCAACAGTTTGCACCCACACAGAAACACAAAGTATAAAGTACTGTTTGAGTAGTAGTTTTACTGTTAATTTGAATAGTACAACACATTAGGGACAGAAATCCTACATGGGGAGTAGGTACACAGTGGCTCCTGTTGTTGATTTAACAATTGACACTCTTATTTATGATATCAGTAATCACCCAAGGCTCTTGTTATGAGTTGCCAAGGCTATGGAAGCCTCCTGAGTTAACCAACTACGATCTTATTTAGACAAGGTCATAGTCAAAGGAAGTTCTCTTCTCCCTTTAGAGAAAGGTACTCCTTTGATGATCCATTCTTTCTGCTGTGATATCACTCACAGAGATCCTTCATTTAGGTAATTTTTTTTGGCAGAGTGTCTTAGCTTTCCATGCCTGAAAAATTCTCATGGGCTTTTTAGCCAGATCTGAATGCCTCAAGGGCTGATGAAGTTTTTTTTTTTTTTTTTTTTTTTTTTTTTTTGACAGGCGGACTGGACAGTGAGAGAGAGAAACAGAGAGAAAGGTCTTCCTTTTGCCATTGGTTCACCCTCCAATGGCCGCCATGGCTGGCGCGCTGCAGCCGGCGCACTGCACTGATCTGAAGGCAGGAGCCAGGTGCTTCTCCTGGTCTCCCATGGGGTGCAGGGCCCAAGCACTTGAGCCATCCTCCACTGTACTCCTGGGCCACAGCAGAGAGCTGGCCTGCAAGAGGGAAACCGGGACAGAATCCGGCACCCCGACTGGGACTAGAACCCAGTGTGCCGGCGCCGCTAGGTGGAGGATTAGCCTATTGAACCGCAGTGCTGGCCTAGAATTTTTTATAAATGAACAAAACTAAAAATTTCTTGCTTTATTTACCCAAATTGGATTGAATATTGCTTATTAATGTTTAAAATACAGTTATAGTTGGGTAATTCATATGAGTGTTACTGTTATTTTCTGCTATAGAGATTCGAAAAGAATAGATATTTATTCTTTCCTGGTCTGCTACCTCAAGAAAAAGCTAAATCTATGTATTTGGGTACTCAGACAGAGATGAGGAGTCACTAGTAGCTTTTGTGTTATATGACTGAAAATTCCATAAACTGGAAAAAAGTCCTTTTAATGTAACTTTTTATCTAAACTCAATTGAAGGGAAACCTGTGATGGACACCTCCTGTATTTACAAATTTCTGTTTCCACATTGTCAAGAAACTTTCATGAGGAAAACGAAAAACTGACTATTGTAAGGTGAAGTCCAGAAAACCCAGATTCTCTAGCATTTATTTTTCTGTTCATCTTCAGAAAAGGACTAAAAATAACATGACTGAGATTGAATTTCTCACCACCATCAAGTAAGTGGAACCTGGATTTATATTTGGATCAATACAAAAATTTGAAATAATATCAGTTGAATTTGCATTTCATGAAGGAATTTTGAGTATATCACTTCACTAACCATCTGCTAAATATTTTCAAATAATTTTGGATACAATTGTGAACAGAAATGCTGCTGTTCTGTGTATTATAATCTGGCTGACAAAATAGCAAATGTACAAATTAAAGAAGGAGGCAAGAAAATATCAGTTAACATAATTTCTCTGATAAAAGACATCAAAGAGTAGAAATACAGAAAGCAAAATATTATTATGTTTGATGGTTGGCAAATGCCTTTGGAGAAGCCAACATTAAGTGGATGTTATAAGAAGTTGGATAGAGAAGAGAGAAGAGGGGAGGGGGAAAGGAGAGAGGTGAAGGGAGAGAGGAAAGGGGATGGGAGAGAGGATAAGGGAGAGGAAGGAGGAGAGAGTAAAGGAGAGGGTAGGGGAGGGTAGGGGATGGGAGGGGAGGGAAGATGAGAGGGGAGGGGAAGGGAGGGAAGAGGGGAGGGGAGGGGAGAGGAGAGGGGAGGGGAGAGAGGAGAGGGGAGAGAGGGGAGGGGGAGAGGAGAGAGAGAAGAGAAGAAAACGCCTCAGGAGAGAAATGGAATGATAGTGTTAAAGTACTCATTGCTTCTTGAACTTTTGGCTGAGATCAAGAGTAAAGGAATCACAAATTCAGTGCGATTGAAAGTCAGCATGGTTAGATGGTTTATCAAGCTGCAGTTTAGTGAGTTATGAAAATAAATTTAGGAGAAAATTTCTTTCTTTTTTTTTTTAATTTATTTGAGAGGTAGAGTTACAGGCACCAAGAGAGAGACAGAGAGGCAGAGAGAAAGGTCTTCCCTTCATTGGTTCACTCCCCAAATTGCTGCTATGGACGGTGCTGCACCAATCTGAAGCCAAGAGCCAGGTGCTTCTTCCTGGTCTCCCACACAGGTGCAGGAGCCCAAGCACTTGGGACATCCTCCACTGCCCTCCCGGGCCACAGCAGAGAGCTGGACTGGAAGAGGAGCAATCAGGACTAGAACCCAAGGCCCGTATGGGATGCCAGCACCGCAGGTGGAGGATTAACCAAGTGAGCCATGGCACTGGCCGGAGATAATTTCAGAGATGAAATCTTAAGTCAGGGCATATTAGTCCTCAAGGGCCCAAAGAATTTGGATTTTATTATGCATATATTTGAATTCATTGTAATTAATAGTTTTGATTTGCTATATAAAATAACTTATGATTTCAAATGCTCTTTTTACTTCTACATGAAAATGTAAAAACAGAAGGGAGATTATCATGCTATTCCAGAGCCTAAGTGGTTGCTAATGATAGCTTGTTAAAGGGCAGGTATATGAGGAGGAAAAAAAAGGTGAGCATATCCAGGATGTATCTTAGTAAACTGATGTAAGTATTAATGTTGTATTAAATAGAAAGAATAATATATATGTATTCATCAATGCAAATTACTCACCTGTTGCTGTGGATTCATTTCTGAGAGGAGGAACAAGGTGGGGGCAAGAGGCATGAAGTCACCACACAGACCCCGGGAGTCAGGTGAAAGTGGGCCAGAGGCGAGCAGCCTGCAGACTCGTTTATTTCAGTTGCTACAGCTGCTTAGATAGCCAAGGCAGGCAACCTGGTCAAGGGGCGGTCTATGCCCTAACCAATCACAGGCTGTTGCCAGGCAGTTTCCAAAACCATCCAATCACAGCCTGTTGTCAGTCAGGCTCTGTTGTCATGTGGTTTCTGAAGCCATCCAATCACGACCTGTTGCCAGGCGGTTTCTGTTGTCAGTGGCCATCTTGGCATGACCTTCTCACCTTCTCATTCTACCACATTTGTCAGCGGCCATCTTGGCATGACCTTCACACATTCTCATTCCACCATATTTCCCCCTACCTTAGACAACCTTGTAGTCCCCCATTCCCGGGAGGTCACCATATTGATGCCAAACTTAGTGTGGACACCCGATCAGTGTAGCGCAAGACAGCCCAGAACTCCTGGACTAAAGCGATCCTCCAGCCTCAGCCTCTCGAGGAGCTGGGACTACAGGCGTGGGCCACTGCAACACTCACCTGTGGTTTAACAACTGAGGAAAAGACTGTCAAATTCTGAAATAAGAAATTGTGTGGAGGATTCCAAAGCTTATTGGTAGAAATCCTTTATTACAGCCATTCTTGCTCATTAGATAGTGATATAGATTATAGCTCAAATATTGAGTGGAGGATACACAGTATAGGCATAACCTTGGCAAGCAAAAACATTTTTAGTAGAAGTAAATAAAACAAACATTAAGACTAAGGAATAGTTCTTCAGGTATTTCACAAGAAAGATTTTTGAAAGGCAAGGTAGGTAAGGAAGGGGAAGGTAGGGAAAAGATTTAGAATATGTGACAAGTGATAAAGAGTAATAAGAACAATATTTTGAGGGGTTATGTAGCCGAGAGAAGACAGTTATAAAAAATGGATGAGGACCCAGTGCAAATTTCAGGTCAAGATGAGCACAAGAGATATGACCAGGGTGATAAGAAAGTCTTTGGTGAGAATTACCAGGAAACGTATTGGAATGATGAGGAGAAAGGACTGATTTGACTTCCATTTATTTAGATTGAAAAAAGATAGAGGAAGCAAGGAAATACACATATTGATTATAGATATGACCTTGAAGCAGTTTTACTATGAAAGGAAGGAGAGAAATAGAGTTAATAACTGGAAACAAAAAAAAACTTTGCTGGGGAGCAGGCAGGGAAGTAGGAGCAGGGAATCCCATTAAGATGGGGGTAGAACTGACACTGGTGGTTGGGCCATGTGGCCACCTGGTTTCCAGCAATGGCGGCAAGGGCTAGAGCCTAGGATGGTATCTGGGGTATAGATTGCACTAGATAAGACTGTGCCATTTTACTAACATTCCTCCCTTTTATTTTTTTAATATAGCAAGAGTTGTATGAGATTACATTAACCCCAAAAGTCCAGGAGGAGGAGAGGGAAGATGATTTGTCTTCAGAGCTACTTCCTGCTGACATGGGACAACAAGATACTCTCTGCTGGCATGGGGTGATGTCTCAAGCTGCTGTCTCCTGGGTGAGAAGCTGAGCCCATCCCTGTAGCAGCATTTGGTTGACTGCCTGGTTGGCGAAGGCCTTGGTTTGTTCCAATATCAACTCCTGTAAACACTTAAACAGACACGATGTATAAAAGACAGGGTAAGAATAGCAACCATTGGTCCTAGTAGTGGCATGAACCAAGTAATGAGAGGATTTCAGAGGAGAGAAAATGAGGGGATCTCTGGACCCTTGTGAAGACTGATGGATGTGGTTTAATGCTAATCCCACCTAGACTGGGAAAAAATCACTCATCTTTTGCAGGTAGAGGGGTTTGTCTGTAGAGAAATTCTGAATAATCATACAACATTAAGTGGGGTAGGGGACCATCGATACACACAGGTCTGGAGTAGAGCCATTGATGTTAGAGTAGAGGCTATGATTACAAAGGAATGAGGCCCCAAGCGGTAGTCAGGGTCTAGAACAAAGGACAGAGTCATTATTAGAGGACCCAAAAAAGGTGCTGTCTAAGCCACAAATAAGTTCTCCAATTGAGCAGTAAATAGAAAATGACAGAAGGGGCTTCATAACAATCTGGACACACATCTTGTAGCATTCCTTGTCTGTGGTGATCTGGGCCCCTCTGAGTATAATATTGCAAGATAAATGTCCTTGGGTCCTCTGAAAAACAAGCTCAAGAGAATATAAATTTACATATTGTCAGATTTGCTCCCCATGTTCCTAAATCCTAAACTCTTGGTTAAAATACATTTCAGAAAAAAAATGCTTAGATGGATGAACACTTGTGACTTAAGTTTATCATTAACAATAAAGTTGAAAAGAAAAAAAAAATCAAAGGAAAAGAAGCAACTGTGATGAATGGTTGTGACCATTTCATTGTGTAAAATAATTTCCATTTACTTACTATTTATAGCCAGCCATTGTCTATATTCCCAATAAACCAAGGACTTTTTGCTTTATACTTGTTAACTTTCTTATTTGGGAAGCATTAAGCTTTTTTACTGAAATGTAAATTAAAGATTCATTATTTAAAAAACTAAAAAAAAGAAAAAATTAACAAGGAAGGAGGGTGGGAAGGAGAGGGATAGGGAGAAGGAAATATAATTATGTTCTTAGAATTGTATTTACAAGCCATTTTAAATCCTAAAATGAATCCTAAAAATAAATGAAAATTATTGAGCATAATAGGAACTATACATGTTGTAAATCATATATTTTAGAAAATTATTACAGAAGAATAATAAAGTTTGTGCTTCTGAACTTCATTTTTTTTACAACGTCAAAGCAACTTTTATTTCTTCAGGAATGTGCAGGTGGGTAAGGGATCAGTGTTGTTGCCTAAGAATATTATCTGTTCAATTGATGGTATGTAGTGACAGATTGGAACTTAGTGTACTGTCCATTTGCATTCCAGTCACTGAAATCATAACTGTATGGGATCTAGAATAGGAAGGGGACTTTAAAGTAAGGACATTCTCTCAAATCTTAATAGCTTCCACTATAAAAACTAAAGGTGGTTTTTCCCAGATTCACTGTTTCAGAGAACTGTTATTAGTTGAGTCAAAACTTTAAATGGCTTTTGTTGTGAAATAAACATTTGCTATATGGCATTCAATGAGAGGGATGGCCTGAGAATGGTTTATTGTGACAATGCAATCACTTTTAGGTATTAAATTTCAGGATGAAAACCATAAATCATTTGCTTTGCCAGAGTGAAGTTTGACTTATTCCTGTGGTCAACATGGCTTATGGACACCAAGGACAAATGAGTCAGAATAGCTTGATGAAAAAAGTCCTAGGTGATAACCACAGAGTTTTGTTCCATCTGCAGGAACAAACGTGTTAAATCTCCTCTACTCTATATTCTTAAGTTATATCTCAATAATGACATATTTACCATGATTATTTTTGTTATGTTATATAAACATTTATTTCATTGAATGTATTGGTATATAAACCAATCAAGGAACATATGTGAGACTGAAATTCATTATAAAACTATATGTTTAGCTTTTGCTGTTAGGGCATTTTTGCTGTGTGTGTTATTTATAACTGATACTTCCCTAATAACACGACTTGACATTTTTCATTATATGCAAAGTATAGTTAATCAGCAAACTTTATGAAAACAATTATATACAAAACTACATATTTTAGAGTTTAGTATTTATTGAATTACATTTGTTTCTGGAAAGTTTTCTACATTTGATTAAATATGGAAACCATATGGGATCCTGGTAAAAAGCAAATTACCTTATCAGTGCAGAGAGGGAAGGGCTAAGAGTCTTCATTTCAATCTCCACTGTGATAATAGTGCTGACCTCCTGATCACATTTTAAGTAGTACATAGTATAAATATTATGTTTTAGGTTAACAATAAATAAATGAAATAAATTAAAATATTTTAGTGCTGAGAATTCTTAAACTCCAGTGTAATTATGCCAACTTGAAAGAGTTGAGTCCATTACAAAAACATATTCTATTATTATTTTCTATTGTTTAATTTTCATGTTAAATATATTTCCAAATCACAAATACTTAGTGACTCATCTGAATTCTGTGTTAGCAGAATAGCTAAAAATATGAGCATCTTCTACAGTAAAGTATTTCTTATGGGAAATAGTGCATTTTCTTACAGTTATCTCAATCTGTCTTACTTCATCCATTCTAGACAAGGCTCTGATGGCAAACCTTGTTGGGAGACAAGAAGAGTGGTAAAAATTTTTGCTGAAGAAGACAATATTTAAAAACCACATATGATCTCTTTATCCTTCCCTTTCTTTATTTGAGAATATTAAAATATCAACATTTACTGTCATGCAAAAACTTTCAATCATATGATGGCACCTGAAAGATTTATTCAAACATAATGAATAGAGCACCTAAAAGGTAATTAATAGATGTGAAATTGACAGTTTGAGATTCAATGACTTTGAGAGGTCCTTGTCTTGACTGTTGAGGATCAGTTTTTATTCATATTATTTGTTGAACTCTTTTCTTAGTATAGAGTTAATCTTATGAGTATATAGTTATTTGAAATTAGATCTTAGTGAAAAATAAAAATGGGAATAGGAGGAGGAGGAAGAAGGGTGGCAGTGCTGGTGGGAAGGCAGGTAGGGTGGGAAGAATCACTATGTTCCTCAAGTTGTATTTATGAAATACATGAAGTTTATATACTTTAAATAAAAGGTTTTTGGGAAAAAAAGGAAAATTAACAATTGAATAGCTGATGACATTGTTTGGAAATTCCAAATACATAATTTAGGAATAATGATTGTACTTTGTTCCTTAGCTACTCTATAGGAAAGTAAAAGAAATAATTCTTTAAAGTAATTATATATGGTCATAAATAATTGTAAAATAATAACTATGTAACATAAAATCATATTTTCACATAATTATTTTTCTTCTTAAAGTAATGTGTAATAACTAGCACCTGTATTTCTTACAGCAATGGAATTCCAGATCAGCAGCTGCAAAAGCAGCAACAGCAGCTATAACCTGATTATCAAGAGGAGTTGGAATCATTCTTCACAGGTACATTTAAAGTTTGTAAAAATATAACATATCCTGCCAAGCTTTAACTTTTGTATAATAAGCATGAAAAAATAGCATATCAAAGTTACATGGTTATCAAATTTGAATGTTGTATCTTTTGCTGTCTTTATCAAAATACTATTTAGGATTAATTCTGTTTATTAACAGAAATCAGGTAAATTGTTAAAGTTGACAACTAGAAGGAGATACACTTGCAGGTATTTTTCCTAAGCAAAATATATTTATATATATATGTATATATATATGTATATATATATTATAACATTTTAGAAAGCAGTTTAAGAATTTTAGGTTCTTACACATCAGTGACTCATCAATGGTATATCTTTCACAATTAAATTAACATGTTACTTGTCATGAAGCTTTATTTTTAAATTTCATTTATTTGAAATGCAGATTGACAAAGAAAGAAGGAGAGACAGAAGGAAATCTTTCATCTGTTGTTTTACCCCCAGAAATGGCTGCATTGACTAGGGCTGGGCAAAACCCAAGTCAGGAGCCTGGCATTTCATCCATGTTTGCCACATGAGTGGCACAGGCCTTACTCTTGGGCCATCTTCCACTGCTTTCCAACCACATTAGCAGGGATTTGAATCAACAGTAGAGCAGCTATGACTCAAACAGGCACTCATGTAGGAGTCGCTGGTGTTGTAGGCCCTGGCTTAACCTGCTGTGCCACAATGCTGTCCCGGATCACAGACATCAACCAAAAACATACTGCAACATTTTAATAAATAAACAACAAACAAACAATTAGTTCTCTCTTGCCACACAAGAGACTGTTTCATTTCCTGGATGTAGAGATAAAACAACTAGTTTTTAAAGTAAAAATGGTTGAGCCAGTCATATATTTGGAAAAAATACTTGCTAGTCTCTAATTGTGTGAATTTGGAGGATTTATTTACCATTTTTTTCTACTTCATTTGCCACCTGCATTTAACATTTTATTAATAAAGTGTCAAAACTGGTATGCTGGTACTACACTAGGAATAAGAAACCTGATATCTATAAGGCATAGTAGGAAAGTAATTATTAAAAATAAAACAAACAGAAGTCTCACCTCTGCATTGTTCTCCAAATGAATTCAGGAACTAGGATAGTCTAAAGGGTTTCCATCATGGTCCAGGAAGTTCAGAATGACTATTGTGCAAGATGGTTATCAAACTCCAAACTAAGGAACACATAAGAAACAGTAGACTAACGTTCTGATTTTTTTATTTTCTTTTTTAAAATGCTATATTTGAAGTTTATTTCCATTCTATTTATAAATTTATTTTAAAAATACAAAATTGATTTAGAAATCATGAAAGCTTAAAATTTTGCTGGCTGGGCCTAGTGCTATGGAGTAATAGGTAAAGGCACTGCCTGTAGTGCCAGCATTCCATATAGGCACCAGTTCTAGGCCAACCTGCTCCACTGCCAACCCAGCTCTCTGCTATGGCCTGGGAAAGCAGTAGAAGATAGCTCAAATCCTTGGGCCCCTGAACGCACGTGGGAGACCCTGAGAAAGCTCTTGGTTCTTGACTTCAGATTGGCCCAGCTCCAACCACTACAGCCATTTGTGGAGTGAACCAGCAGAAGAAAAACCTCTCCTTCTCTCTGCCTCTGCCTCTCTGTAACTCTGCCTTTCAAATAAATAAGTAAATCTTTAAAAAAAATTTTTTGCTGGTCAATTTGACTTTGCTAGATAAACAATTTTCTAATTAACCTCTTCCCTATGGTTTTACATTTATTTTAAGCTCATATAATTTCACAGTTTTTGATATACATATACAATAATGGAGAAAGGAAAGCATTTTAGGTGCTATCATTGACCACAAAGGAGCAACTCAAGTAAATGATTATTGTAGTGTTAATTTCATGAAAATATGAACACATTAAAATAGTACTCAGAAGTAATTGAATTATGTTAAACATTTTATGAATCAATGATAGTATAATTGTAAAACTGGAACTTGTTTGTTCCTAAAAAAAACTATGCTTCAAATGTAGAAAAGAACTTTTATTTTCAACTACACTGACATCATTTCATTTGGACTGCTTTTAATTTCAATAAATAATTTCAATTTTATAATTTTTCTTATTGCTGCTTATGTGAGGTTCAGTAATTTCTTGGGGTTTGTGCTGTGGTGTAGTGTATAGGACTGCCACCTGCATTATCAGCATCCCATATGAGGGCCGTTTTGAGTTCCAGCTGCTCTACTTCCAATCCATCTCTCTACTTTGGCCTGGGAAGGCAGTGGAAGTTGGCTCAAGTCCTTGGGCCCCTGCAGCAGCGTGAGAGACTGGAGGAGGCTCCTGGCTCCTGGCTTTGGATCGGCGCAACTCTGGCCTTTCTGGCCAGTTAGGGAGTGGACCAGCAGATGGAAGACTTCTCTCTATCTCTCTCTCCCTCTCCCTTTCTTTCCCTGTATAACTCTGACTTTCAAATAAATAAACCTTAAAAAATAGAATCAATAATTCCTTACATGATGAATGAAATCAAAATACAAACCAAACAAAGCTTGAACTATTTTTTGTAAACTTTTAATTAAATTTCAGAAAGTGCTAACTTTTTTCCTGCATAATTTTTGGCCATAAAAATTGATAGTAAAAGATAATTATGTAGTTCTATGTTCTCAACCAAACTAAACAGATGAAAACATACAGGGCAGTGAACACAGGTGTGAACTAAATTTATTTTTATGTTTTAGAGCCTAGCAATTTTCTTACTGCTAGTTAACCATGGCATAATGTGCAAGCTGTACTAATAAATACTATGGCGAAAAAATGTGCTTCAGGTGTTATTCTAGAATTTTTGCCAGTGATAGACATTATTTTCTGCATTATTGAGCAGCAATTATCTTGCTTCACATATTACTGCAATATTTTAAAGTTTTATTTCATCTGAGATGGCTTCTAGTTACATTGAGAGATAGAAATATGCAAAATTGCACAGCATATTGCGTTTGTTAAGAAAACAGAAGCTGATTGTTTCATTAATCCCGAATTAGATGAGTCTATATGGATAGTTTTTGTGCTGGGAATATAAAGGTATAGATGTCTGTTTCCATTTGCATAACTTGGTGGGAATTATGTTATCTTATTTTTCTTCTTCTTTTTTTTTTACTTTTATTTAATGAATATAAATTTCCAAAGTACAGAATATTGATTACAATGGCTTCCCCCCGATAACGTCCCTCCAACCCGCAACCCTCCCCTTTCCTACTCCCTCTCCCCTTCCATTCACATCAAGATTCATTTTCGTTTCTCTTTATATACAGAAGATTAGTTTAGCATACATTAAGTAAAGATTTCAACAGTTTGTTCCCACACAGAAACATAAAGTGAAAAATACTGTTTGAGTACTAGTTATAGCATTAAATCTCAATGTACAGCACACTAAGGACAAAGATCCTACATGAGGAGTAAGTGCACAGTGACTCCTGTTGTTGACTTAAGAAATTGACACTCTTATTTATGGCATTAGTAATCACCCTAGGCTCTTGTCATGAGCTACCAAGGCTATTTTTATTCTTCTAAAAAGGTTCAGCTACATTTTTACTCAGTTGACTAGTATACCTGCTTGCATGAAACCTATAAATTTTACAACTTAAAAATAGATCACAAATCATCCTTTGATAATAAAATACATAAATTATTAAATGTGATTATATTGTAACCGCTGCATTTTTACCAGAGTATGTTTAGCATCTATAAACAATACTTCCTGTAAACTATGATACATGTGTTATTTTATATACATAAATGTGTGTAGGTATCCCTTTTGCTATACCCCTCTTTCTCCATCAGCATAGATGACAACTAGAATTCTACAAATATAACATGTGTGAAAAAAGTGAAGAAACAAAACATAACTTCGGGCCGGTGCCGCAGCTCAACAGGCTAATCTTCCACCTAGTGGCGCCGGCACACCGGGTTCTAGTCCTGGTCGGGGCGCCGGATTCTGTCCCGGTTGCCCCTCTTCCAGGCCAGCTCTCTGCTGTGGCCAGGGAGTGCAGTGGAGGATGGCCCAAGTGCTTGGGCCCTACACCCGCATGGAAGACCAGGAGAAGCACGTGGCACCTGCCTTCGGATCAGTGTGGTGCGCTGGCCGCAAAGTGTCGGCCGTGGCGGCCATTGGAGGGTGAACCAACGGCAAAGGAAGACCTTTCTCTCTGTCTCTCTTTCTCACTGTCCACTCTGCCTGTAAATAATAATAATAATAAAAAACATAACTTCTAGCTTATTATTTGAGAAAATGTGGAGATGATTTACATCACATTAAATCTTAGGAAAAGGTTGGTTTAGGGTCATTTACTTTTCAAAGGCTTATTGCTAATTTCTACAAATTTGATAACTGTGTCAAAAACATACACAGCAGGCATGTGTAATTCATTAGAAAACTTTTTTTTTTAGTTTCTGTAGAATTTTCAATATATTTAACATTTTTTGTGCATAATGGCAGTTGCATTACTTGTTTTCTGTTTTTATTTTGCCAAAGTGCTTTAACTAGAACTTCCAATAAAATTTTAGCAGGTTGGGATGAGAGCAGACATCTTTGCCTTATGCTCAACGGTATCAGAAAAAGTTAAGTTTAAATGTTAGGTATGGCAATTGCTAATTGTTTTCACATTTTATTGAGATAGCTAATGATCTCATCTATTTCTGGTTTGCTAAGAGTTTGTATCATGAATGAACTCCATATATCTAGTATTTTGTTTGTGCTATTCCTATAGAGATAATTATATTACTTTTCTTTTCTTTTCTTTTTTTTTTTGGACAGGCAGAGTGGACAGAGAGAGAAAGGTCTTCCTTTTCAGTTGGTTCACAACCCCAATGACTACTGTGGCCGGCACGCTGCGGCCAGCATACCGCGCAGATCCAAAGCCAGGAGCCAGGTGCTTCTCCTGGTCTCCCATGGGGTGCAGGGTCCAAGCACTTGGGCCATCCTCCACTGCACTCCCTGGCCACAGCAGAGAGCTGGCCTGGAAGAGGGGCAACCGGGACAGAATCCGGCGCCCCAACTGGGACTAGAACCCAGCGTGCCAGCACCACAGGCAAAGGATTAGCCTGTTGAGCCGCGGCGCCTGCCAACTATATTACTGTTCTTCAAGTTTTCTTTAATATGCTGAATTATAGTGTCTGATTTTATATTACTAATTCAGTCTTGGAATAATAAAATGAAGCTAAAATAGTCGTGATGTATTGTCTTCTCTATATTGCAGGGTTATATTTGGTAGCATTTGTTAAGTATGTTACATCAATGTTGAATAAAATATATTGATCTAGATGGTTTATTTTGTGATAGTCTTATCAGATTTTTGTTTTCAAATTCATGCCTGTCTCAATAAAACTAATTGATAATTACACCTTTCTTCCTGTCCCATTTTTGTTTTCAAAAGCTTTAGACAGTATTTAGTAGTAAGATTACCTGACGTGGGATTTTCTTTTTGGTATGGTTTTGATTATAAAAGCAAATGTATATAGCAGAAAAAGTGCACTTTAAATGTTTCTGTTCTATTAGATAAATTTTTAAGTTTGTGTTTTCCTAGTTGTTACTTCTTCTTTAAAGATGTTGAATTTATTGTCACATTGATACTGTTGTGCATATGTGTGATTTATTCTCAATTATTTAAATACTTGTATTTTACTTAGTGATAATTACATGTTCACTCCTGATTTTGGAAATTTTTTTTTTCTTTTAAATCTTGATAATATCACTAATGTTTATATATTTTAATTTTCTTCCAAATTAATTGTTTTTCTTTTAAAAATTATGTTCTTATTTTAAAGATTATTATTTTCAAGTTGAGCTCTATAATTTCTCACCTCACACTGACAAAATTTGGTCTTTCTCATTTTTATATAGCCATATAAATCTATTTATTTTTTAATAATCAGAATTTTGTTTATATCACATGTATCAGTATAACTATTCATGCTCATTTAGTTCAAAATATTTTCTAATTTCCACTGGGGTTTCCTATTTATCTAATTCATTATTGTATGTTATATGGCTTAATTTCCAGATATTTGAGGATTTTTCATATAACCAATTGCTATTTTTTTTTTTACAGGCAGAGTGGACAGTGAGAGAAAGAGAGAGAGAGGTCTTCCTTTGCCATTGGTTCACCCTCCAATGGCCGCCGTGGACAGCGTGCTGCGGCTGGTGCACCGCGCTGATCCGAAGGCAGGAGCCAGGTACTTCTCCTGGTCTCCCATGGGGTGCAGGGCCCAAGCACTTGGGCCATCCTCCACAGCACTCCCTGGCCACAGCAGAGAGCTGGCCTGGAAGAAGGGCAACCGGGACAGAATCTGGTGCCTTGACCGGGACTAGAACCCGGTGTACCAGCGCCGCTAGGTGGAGGATTAGCCTATTGAGCCGCGGAGCCGGCCACCAATTGCTATTGATTTTAGTCTCTTACTGTCATGGGGAGAGAACACGTGGCCCATTGTCCATTGAAATGCAATGAATTTTTCTTTTTAATTTCATAGCATAGGGTTGACCTGTATTGGTGAAATAAATGGTTTTCATTTTCATTCAATTTAGGATTATACAAATATTCACTAGGCTGTTTGCATGAAGGTTTGTTGATGTTTTATTCACCATCAAATTTTATACTCTTAACATTCAATTACTTGGTAGGGTTATCAAGATATTTGTAGGCTCTTTTTTTGATTATTTTTCTTGAAATGGTTTGGTTACCTGAGCATTTCTAAGTATTCTTATTTATAATTCTATGGGGTTTTAACTATAATTCCTTGAATGAATCTTTCGTGTCAGGACCAACATTGTGGCATAGTGGGTTAAGCTTTGCTTTATATGTTCACTCCCATATCTGGACCTGGAACCGATGCTTCTGATCCAACTTCCTGCTAATGAGCACCAGGAAGGCAGTAAATGATGGCTGAAGTACTTAGATCCCTGCAACACACATGGGAAATACAGGAGTTCTGGTTCTTGGTTTTAGCCTGACCCAGCTCAGACTACTGTGGGCATTTGAGGAGTGAACCAGTGGATGATGATATGTCTCTCTCCCTTTCTTTCTCCCTCCCTCTCTTCCTCTGTTTTTCAAATACTTAAAAAAATAAATAAACAAAATATTTTATCATGTTTGTCTCAAAGCAATATTATCTAGTAAAATTTTCAGTGGTGATGGAAACGATTTATAATACACATTGTTCAATGTGGCAGATACTAGCTATACAATGCAATTATACACTTGGAATATACCAAATGTAATTAAGAAAATGAATTGTTAAATTATTTAATTTTAATTAATTTAATGATTAAATATCTACATGCAGTTCCTAGCTACTGTACTGCTATAGAATGTGTAATAAATATCATAACTAAAAAAACTATTTTCAAATGATATTATACTATTTCATATATAATGAGATATAAGAAGCTTCAAATTTCAAGTTGGATTTTGTGATTTCAAGTTTACAGTGAAGTCGTCATGTTTGGAATGGGCTATATCCAGCAAAACTTTAGTGCTGTGAAAACTATGTGAAAAAGATAAAGAAAATACATTTCTAGAGTTCCAGGTATTCCAGGCTACTGTGAAGGATTTGAAGTTGAAAACATGGAGCAGTTTTTGGTGAAACTATTGGTGAGAGTGAGATTTAATATGGAACTCTATTTTGGTGCCTAAGGTATGTTGAAAGCAAACATAACTATAATTCAGTGAGTTTAAAAAAAAATCTGGATTTTCTCACACAAAAGCATGACCTTTAATACTTTCCCAAAGAAGAAAAAAAAAAAACCAGAATCTCTTAGAAAATTAATGATCACTACATTATCCTTTTTACTAAAAGCCAGAATTTCCTTTTATAAATTATGTATTTATTTATTTGAAAGGCAGAGAGAAACAGAGCTAGGAACACAGACAGACAAAGATCATCCATTTTCTGGTTCATTCTTCAAATATCTGACTGTCAGTGCTAGGTCAGGCCACAGGGAGGACTCCAGATCTCAACCTACGTCTCCTATAAAGAAGAGAACTAACTAGCTGAGCCACCCTACTCCTTCCAGGGTTGCACATTAGCAGGAATCTAGAATCAAAAAATTGCTAGATCTCAAACCTAAGCACTTTGATATGGAATAAGGATGTCCCAAGCATTGTATTAACCAATGTATTCTCTTAATTTGTTGTGAAAATAAGAATATAATATTGTTAATCATGGATCTGTAGCATTATAAAATCCCAACAGTATAGAGTTCCTTTATTATTTGAATTTTAAAATTATGTTGTTTATGATTTTGATGATAATGATAAGGCTAATGATAAACCTGAATTGATTAGGCGCTTAGGCTCCAAGGGCAGACCCTTAAATCCAATTTTCAGTCAGTGCCTTCCAGCTGGGAAAGTAAGCATATTTATGTATTTTCCTTAGCTTCAGTTCACAGAAAATGGGCATAATGTAGTGGCAACAACTTGGGAATTTTGCAAAGATGAAAAATTCATACTTATAATAATAACACTGCCTTGGTCCTAAGAATATATGCATATTCAAAATTGCTACTAATTACTAATTATTACTATCATTTACCTTCTCCAGACTCTAGGAGAAGTATTTCTGATGCTGTAATTATGTGCAATGTGGAAAATAGAACTTAAATAGGAAAAAAAAAATGGGAAAGCACTATTCAAAGACAAGAGACACAGGTTTCAAAGCTCATTAGAAAAATTAAAAGATTCCACTATGGCAGAAATCCAGGGAGTAGACATGAAACTGGGGCAGTATGGAATGGAGGAGAGCTATTCCACCAGGACAATTAAGAAGATGTGAGGTTTCGGACTGGCACTGTGGCATAGTAGTCTAAACCTCTGCCTGCAGCGCTGGCATCCCATAGGGGTGCCAGTGCCTGTCCCAGCTGCTCCTTTTCTGATCCAGCTCTCTGCTAATGGCCTAGGAAAGCAGTGGAACATGGCCCAAGTATCTGGGCCCCTGCACCTGTGTTAGAGATCCAGAAGAAGCGCCCTGCTCCTGTTTTCCGATGCTCTCAGTTCTGGCTGCTATGGCATTTGGGGAGTGAATCAGCGGATGAAAGGCCTCTCTCTCTGTATCTCCCTCTCTCTCTCTGTAACTCTGCCTCTCAAATAAATAAATAATCTTTAATAAATTAAAAAGAAGATAACAGGTTTTACCCAGAGAAGAAATTTGATTCCTGAAAGAAAGGATTTACTGCTCATGTACAGAAGAACTGCAAATTCAAATGTATACCTTTTACAGGTAAGCAATACAAATATCTGAAGGGTTAAAGCTAAGATTCTGCAGTGTCTTTTTTTTTTTTTTTTTTTTTTTTTTGACAGGCAAAATGGACAGTGAGAGAAAGAGAGACAGAGAAAAAGGTCTTCCTTTTGCCATTGGTTCACCGTCCAATAGCCGCCGCAGCCGGCGCAGTGCGCCGATCCGAAGCCAGGAGCCAGGTGCTTCTCCTGGTCTCCCATGCGGGTGCAGGGCCCAAGCACCTGGGCCATCCTCCACTGTACTCCCTGGCCACAGCAGAGAGCTGGCCTGGAAGAGGGGCAATCGGGACAGAATCTGGCACCCCGACTGGGACTAGAACCTGAGCTGCCGGCGCCGCAGGCAGAGGATTAGCCTAGTGAGCTGTGGCACCGGCCAAGTGTCTTAAGAGTAGTCTAACCACCTCTATGCTTCACACTCAAAGGAACACAGCTAGTGCTTCCACTTTCCAGACTCCAATTTAATGTTAAGTTCCCCACTTTAAGTAGGTAATTCTTCAATGGATTAATATGTGAATAAACCTTCCAACAGCATGTTCACTTTGAGTCTGTGATCGGAATGCTTCCTTCCTTAAAATTGTCCCTTAAAGTTGAAACCTGGCCTTCAATGTTATGGTCCTAGAAGGTGAAGCCTTAGATGATAAGGTTCTAAGTGTGAAGTCTTCATAAATGGGGTTTGTGGCTTCATAAAAGAGACATGAGAGGGGCTGGCGCTGTGGCATAGAGGGTGAAGCTGACTCCTGAAGCATCAGGATCCTCTATGGGCGCTGGTTCGGGTCCCAGCTACTCCAGTTCCGATCCAGCTCTCTGCTACGGCCTGGGAGAGAAGAGGAAGATGGCCCAAGTCTTTGGGCCCCTGAACCCACGTTGGAGACCTTGAAGAAGATCCTGGCTTATAGCTCCTAGCTTCAGATTGGCGTAGCTCTGGCCTTTGCAGCCTTTTGGGTAGTGAACCAAAGGATGGAAGACCTCTCTCTCTCTATGCCTCTCCTTCTCTCTCTGTGTAACTCTGACTTTCAAATAAATAAATCAATCTAAAAAGAGAGAGAGAGAAAGAGAGAGAGAGAGACAAGAGCTGCTCTGCCCCTTTGACTACATTGAGGACTCCAGGAAGACATCATCTTTGGAACCAGGAATGAACCCTCACTAGATACTAAATCTAGAGGTACCTCAATCTTAAAATTCTAAACCTCCACAATTGTGAGAAACAAGTTTCTGTTGTTTTTAAGCTACCTAATCCATGGTTATTTGTTAAGTAATTTAAAGTGACTAAATTAACGAGTTTAAGTAAAGCAATGATGATATATGAGCCAGTTGGCTCATATAAATATAAAATAAGCAATGACAAAATGGTAAGAAGGCTATTGACTTTTCTTCATTGCTTAAAATTGATATTATTAAGAATAAAGATAAAATTACTGTTATTTTAGAGGGAACTGGAATTATTGTCTGTAAGGCAAATCAGTCTGTGGTCTGGTTTTATATGTCCTGAGAACTAAAAATATTTTTAATATTTTAAAAGGCCAAAATGTGCTATAAATCTTAAAATATTAATTTCTTGATCCTTTAAGGAAAAAAACTTGTGAATTTCATTTTGAAAAACAATAGCCATAGCATAATATCATTTACATGTAAAACTAAGAAAAAACTATAAAGTTTAATGGACATGTATTTCAGAGTGGGCATAATTTTGAGATTTTTTTTAAAAGATTTATTTATTATTTTAAAGGCTGAATTACAGAGAGAGAAGGAGATTTTGTCAGTAAAGAAAATTAAGTTTCCAGAATATTTGATCAATAATAACACTCATCTATTTATCTATCATCTATCATCACTATATCTCTCACCTATCTATCCATCAATTAATATGAGTATCATTTCAATGGGTTATTGTGTGACACAAGCAGAAACTAGTAAAGGCCCTAGGCATTTGGGCTTTTTTTTTTCTTTGCAGTGATCCTGATATTCAAGTAAGGTTAGAATAGCCTATGAAAGCAGAAAAGAGTAACGCGCAGCCACAGAGTCAATTTAGTCGGTTTGGGTTCCAATGACTACCATAAACTGGGTGACACGGTCACTCTATAGTACTGTTTGCCTTTATGAATAAATGTTTCATTGTAACATGGTCTTATTTTATTTGTTTATATACATTAATGACTGTTTTGCACTACAATGGAAGGAGGAGAAGTTGCAATAGAGACCCTAGGATCACAGGTCTTAAAAATTTACTAATTCGTCTTTTACTCTCCTCCCCCAAATTCTGAATGTTGCACTAGAGAATCAGGTCACATGGAAGAAAGCAAGCTGCACCTGCTCAGAGGTAGCATCAACATCTAGAGAAGTTAATGAGGCTATCTGGAATCGTTCATCTTCCGACCTTTTAGCTGATGTTAGCTGCTTGCCTGGACCCAGGTGAAACCAACAGAGAATTATCCAGCCAACACACAGATTCAAGAGAAATAAGAAACTACTGTGACACAGCCATGGACTACTGCAACTGGTACCAGAGGTGTGATGCTGTTATAAGAAGAAAAACATGTAGCTTTGGTTTTGGAATTGTGTAGTAGTTGGAAATTCAAAAGTTATCAAGGAGACCATAGCAGAGCTTGAAAGAGTTGTGAAGAAACTAATGAGGTTAAATAAACAGTGGCACATTATAGGTAGTGACAGAAAACCTGGGAAAAAAAAATCTTGCTTTCACTATCTTGGAAAAAGAAAAAGGAAGAAAACAAAAGAAAAAAAAAAAAGAAAAAAAAGTCTAAACTGCTTATGAACCAGGCTGAGGACTTCCTGGCAGAATAGCAAAGTGCTACTTGTCTCCTTTTAATTTCAAGCAGGAATTTTTGAGTGGGAAAGTAAAATTATTTCTCCTCCTCAGTATCTCCATGAGAACAAAAACACTTCAAAAGAACTGGGTTTCAGTGCAATGATTACATAAGGATGAGACTGTAAGATTCCTTTTTAACACTTCATAAAGAATTTCAGTGTAGTTTTGTGTATCCTCTCAGCTAGATTAAAGGACTTTCAAAAACATTAATATTACTGCTCTAAGTACCCCAGTGGTATTTTCACAATTACCTTCAAGAGGTGGGGATAGGTGTTCAGTCATGTGACCTATACTGGACCCACTCTCACTTTGGCTGGCTCAACAAACACCTCGGCATTTAGCAATTGACCCTTATCACCTGTGCCAACTGTTTCCTAGATTTCACTGCACATTAGACACTCGGAATTCTGAGTCCCAGATACTATTGGTTTCTCATCTATGTAGAAGAAACTGTCTCACATTCTCATAATCACTCTTATTTTTAAGATTTATTTTATTTATTTGAAAGATTTATAGAGAGAGATAGAGTCAGAGAGAGGGAGAGAGAGAGGTCTTCCATATGCTGGTTCACTTCCCAAATGACTGCGAGGCCAGAGCTCAGCAGATCTGAAGCCAGGAGCCAGAATCTTCTGCCACGTCTCCTACACAGAACCTGGGTCCAAGGACTTGGGCCACTTTCTGCTGCTTTCCTAGGCCATAGCAGAGAGCCGGGTCAGAAGTGGAGCAGTCAGGACTCGAACTGGTGCCCATATGGGATGCCGGTGCTGCAGACCGGGTCTTTTATCCACTGCTCCACAGCACCGGCCCCTCATACTCACTGTTTCTGAAATCACAATATTGTGCAGAAATGAACCCATGGCTGAGAATGACAAGGATCCATATCTGAGTCCTCAGTGAGATCCTGAGAAAGCTGAGGCCTTAGCAGAGGTGAACATGCATAATGAACAGAGAATTTTTTCAGAAAAGGAAAATCACTCTCATGAAAAAAATGAATCTCTGAGAGCAAAGGCAGCAGAGCCCTGTCTAGAGAAAATTTACAGGCAATAAAACACTTAATTGTTCTTGGTTTTGTCTTTCCAGTTTTGGGTTGCCATGGAGAGGAAGAATATGAACGGCACTGTGAAAGAGTGGATACTCTCCATGCTAAGATTTAGGAAATGAGTGTTTTCATTCTCCTAATATTCACATGTTAAATTCTAACCTGTGGTGACAGTGTTAGGAGGCAGGCCTTTGGAAGATGATTAGGTAGTCATCAGGGTGGATTGGGCCCCTTAGAAGTGAAGGCATGAGAGCCCTCTTTCTCCCCTGCTACCCCTTCCAGCACTTTCCCCTGCTGTCAGCCACAGCCCCCTTCCTCTTCTCTTCCCTTTTTCCTTCTCTCTCTGACTCCCCTGCCTGGAAAGGAGACCCTCTCACCAGATCTACTGGCTTCTTGATCCATGATTTCATATTCTCAAAAACTATGAAAACAAACATTTGTTATGTAAGTCAGCCTAAATTAGGATAACTTTTGTTTTGTTTTGTTGTTTTGACAGAGTGGACAGTGAGAGAGACAGAGAGAAAGGTCTTCCTTTTCCATTGGTTAACTCAATGGCCGCTGCGGCCGGCGCACCATGCTGATCCGAAGCCAGGAGCCAGGTGCTTCTCCTGGTCTCCCATGGGGTGCAGGGCCCAAGGACTTGGGCCATCCTCCACTGCACTCCCGGGCCACAGCAGAGAGCTGGCCTGGAAGAGGAGCAACCGGGACAGAATCCGGTGCCCCGACCTGGATAGAACCCAGTGTGCCGGTGCCGCAGGCAGAGGATTAGCCTAGTGAGCTGCGGTGGTGCCAGCAGGATAACTTGTTAAAACAACTTGAGCTAAGGAGAACCTTTTGAGGGGTTCAAAGGTCTGAAAAATAAAGCAGAGGCAGATTATTTAGTTCTAGGTGGGTCTCCTGATTGAGTTTTACAATTTCTTCTTTTTAAAAAGGGCTTAAATTTCCATTAATTCAAAGCCTAAGAAAGATGTTATCATTTAAAATGGGTCAGTTAGGATTTCGGATAATAAAACAGGTAAGAATTTTCGATTTGTGAATTAACAACCTTGGTTACAAGTTAAAGGAAAGAAGCATAGGAACTATGAATTATTCTAAGAAAACAGTGAAATCAAACAAAAATGCTTTAGGAAATACCATTTCAAGGAAAGGAACTAAATTAAGGTATCAAAAAATACATATCATTATGGACTTTCCAAGGAGATAAATGTGGAAATGTTCTTCAGGCAATGGTGATTAAATGAGTGTGAAATTTTGTCTCAATTACTGTCAGTTTGGAATCTTTATTTGGCCAGTAAGGCTATAATTATGTGGACAGCATTTTAATTTTATCATTCATTGAATGTTTTATAAAACATTTATTTCACTAAAACCCATTTTCCTAAAATAACTGCATCAAAATGTTTTCAACTTTTCTGGTTTCTTAGACATACTTAAATGTAATTCTGATCTATACATTTTGCAAATTGGTATTATTTTCCACCGATAAGCATTTATGATTATTTGATTGCTGACATACATGGAATACTATATGAAAGTTATATTGTCTTAGATTGAAATAATATTAATTTCATGAGCATATATAAATATACAGTGACATATATATGATGGAAACCATTGTACTGTGCACAGTAGGTTCAGTGAATTTCATTAACTTATCCAAATGGTTATAAATGTAATTTCTCAGCATGAGTGTATCTGTATGGAGAGGATTCAGTGATTACAAGAGTTGACAGTTTAAAATAGGTAGTGAATAATGTGAACCATCATAATGAATTTTAAGTATTCTGATTGTTGTTTTTTAATTTGGATATGAATATAGCCTGACCAAAAAATTTAATTAAGACTGTCACCACAAAATATGTTTTCTTGTTTGTGTTAAAATATGTCATTAGAACAAATAGGTTTTATATGCCTACTGAGCTGATAATTCCCATTGCTAGTTCATTTTTCCCTGTGGCATATTTTTGCGGTTGCTGTTCTGACATTGTTAATAACTTACATGATTGTAATCAAAAGCTTTTTTTGCCATCTACTATACTAAGCTTTTTATTCTTTGTAAGATAGTCAATAAGAAGCTGGCGCCGTGGCTCACTAGGCTAATCCTCCGCCTAGAGGCGCCGGCACACCGGGTTCTAGTCCCAGTTGGGGCGCCAGATTCTGTCCCGGTTGCCCCTCTTCCAGGCCAGCTCTCTGCTGTGGCCAGGGAGTGCAGTGGAGGATGGCCCAGGTGCTTGGGCCCTGCACCCCATGGGAGACCAGGAAAAGCACCTGGCTCCTGGCTCCTGCCATCGGATCAGCATGGCGCGCAGGCCGCAGCGCGCCGGCCGTGGCGGCCATTGGAGGGTGAACCAACGGCAAAGGAAGACCTTTCTCTCTGTCTCTCTCTCTCACTGTCCGCTCTGCCTGTCAAAAAAAATAAAAATAAAAAAATAAAAAATAAAAAGTAAAAAGATAGTCAATAAGAAAACATAGAATGGGAGTCCAATTTTAATAACTTCAGTATTGCTTTACAGAAATTTTACTCTACAGAAGGACAATGTTAACAGGTTCTTGGGTTAAGATACAGTTTCAAACTTTGAAGTACTTTTATTTTGAAATCAAAAGTAACTCTAGGAACATTATTTACAAAAAATCTGCTTAGAACGATAATATTTGTGACATGAAAATAGATGAAAGAATGAAATATGCTATTCAACTGTTCACAGCGCTTTTTATTTTATAAAGATTCTTATTTTTTAAGGATTTATTTATTTGAAAATCAGAGTTACACAGAGAGAGGAGAGGCAGAGAGAGAGAGTTCTTCCATCCACTGGTTCACTTCCCAATTGGCTGCAATGGCTGGAACTGTGCTGATCCGAAGCCAGGAGCCAAGAGCTTCTTCCGGGTCTCCCATGCAGGTGCAGGGGCCCAAGGACTTGGGTCATCTTCTACTGCTATCCCAGGCCATAGCAGAGAGCTGGATCGGAACTGGAGCAGCCGGGACTAGAATCGGCACCCATATGGGATGCTGGTGCTTCAGGCCAGGGCGTTAACACACTGGGCCACAGCGTCGGCCCCAATAAAGATTTTTATTTATTTTACAGAGTTACAGAAAGAGAGAGAGAGAGAGAGAGAGAGAGAGAGAGAAATAGAGAGAGAAAGGTCTTCCTTCCGCTGGTTCATTCCCCAAATGGCCACAATGGCCAGAGCTACACCCATCCAAAACCAGGAGCCAGATTATTCCTGGTCTCCAATGCAGGTGCAGGGGCCCAAGTACTTGGGCCATCCTCCACTGCCCTCCTCGTCCACAGCAGAGATCTGTACTGGAAGAGGAGCAACTGGGACTAGAACCCAGCGCCCATATAGGATGCCGGCGCCCCAGGCAGAGGATTAACCTAGTGCGCCAAGGCGCCAGCCCTGCCCATAGCATTTTATACTTGTAAAAGTGAAAGCCTATGTAACTGTTGAGATTAAATTTTAAAATAATCCTCATTCTTTATTTTATTATCTTGAGTGGATATAAGAATTGAATTAATGGATATTAAAAGTAATCAGTTCTTAAACCAATCTACACTTCAGTTATTTAGAAAAAAAATTATTCATCTATACACATTTTTAAATGAAAATTTCTGTCTCAGTACGTGTTGCTGAATTACTCAGGTACTGGATGAAATTAAAGAAAAACATACTTATGCAGGAGAAATTTTATTGAATAATATGTGAACCACAGTACATGACATAGTTATTATTATTATTCATCCTATAAAGAATCAAAGCTCAAACAAGTATGTGATTTGCTAATGGCACAAGTTTATTAAGTGGCAGAATTGGTTGAAATGATCTCTTGAAATATACAGCATTTCATTTTCCATTTATTATACTACCTGTATTTATTTGGTTTTTATTAAGAGTTTGTTTCTTTCTTAGGACATCTGGGAAGGATTGAAGAAGAAAGCATAATGTTTATCCTCCTGGAGTTGATGTTGGATCAGGAGCTGATAACTAATAAATAAAATAAACAAGATGCATTTATGGAATGTAAGAAAAAGTTTTCTATAAACAAGAGAATGAATAATACTCTACAAGGAAATATTTGAACTGATTATTGAATGATGAGATATAAATTAAGAGAAAAAGAAGAAACAAAAGGCTTAAAATATATGCAGTTGAATTCTCAATAAGAAATAACATAGAAGATGTGATGAAAGTAATTTATTAAAAGATAATGGCTGAAAGATTTCAAAAATTAATTAAAGGTACCTATCTACAAAGTTGGAATAGCCAATGGTCTCCATCATTTAATAGTGCTGGTCTTGTGGTGTAGTTAAAACACCCTCATCCTGAACTGAATTACCCAGGTCTGAGTTCCCCTCAGCTTCTGATTCAGCCTCCTGCTAATGTGCACTCAATGAGGCAGCAGACGTTGACTCAAGTACTTTTTTCCCTGCCACGCAGGTTGGATACCAGCCCTAGCTATTGCAGGCATTTGGGGAGTAAAGCAGTACATGGAAAAATATTTCTCTCTAACTACCTTTCAAATAAATAAAAAATACACATAAATAAACTTCGAAATATATGTGTATATAAATAATGAATAAACAACATGTAAGACTTTCATAATAAGCAAAAATCTTAGAAAAACTGACATTAATATATCCCCTTGGAAACTCATACACATCTATTTATTCTTGATCACTATGATGAATAAGATTATTATGTGAGATTAATTGTATATTTAATTAAAATATAGAATAACTAGGATGTTTATAAGGATAAAGAAAATAGAGATAGTGTCAAAAGCTTAATTCAGTGCTTGTGATTATATTAGAAATACCAATCAACTTTTAGCTCTGGTAAACCCAGGATATTTATGAATGATGTAATTTCTCACAAAATAGAATTGAAGAAATATAAAATGGTATAATTGCATGTATTCTATGTCTTTAAAAATGTAAGCAAAACTTACAACAAAACATATTAAACATTAGTAGAGTCATATTCTTTTTTTAAAAAATACACATTTGCCATAAAAAGGGGTGGGGACTATGTACTGGACCATAAAATAAATCTCAATACATTCTTTAAGGCCCAAACCCAACAAATATGTCTTTGTCCACAAAATAATTTCTTCTGAAATTAAACCCCAAAGGTAGCTAGAACATTTTTATCTTTGGCAAATTAACACACCATTCTATTAAATAAATTATTAACCAAAACACACACACACACACACACACACACACAGACTCTAATTCAGGGACCAGTATTTGGCCTTCCAGTTGACACATCAATTGAGAAGCCTGTGTCCCATATCTGAGTGCTTGGGCTTATGATCATGCTCTGGCTCCTGATTGCAGTTTCCTGAATACACACACCTGGGATGCAGCAATAATGACTCAGGTAGCTGTTTCCCTGCCACCCAAGTAGGAGATCTGGATTGAGTTCCAGATCCTGACTTCAGCTTTGTCCAGCCCCTACCATTGCAGGCATTTGGGAGTGAACAAGCAAAGAATCTCTCTCTCCCGTTCTCTCTCTCCCTCTTCCTCTCAGTAATAAGAGAAAGGAATTTCCTGAATAAGGAAATTATACAATATCAGAGGCAAATATTAGCAAGAAAAGTATAGTTTTAAGTTACTGAAATAAGGTGTATGTTAAGAAGTTGAATAATTTGGGAAAAGAAGAAAATAATGATAGAAACTGAAATTAATGAAATAGAAGTGCACTAAAGATAACCAAACTAAACAAAATATTTTTTTAAAAAAGACAACAGTGTATTGAAAAATCATAAAGACAAAGGTATTGACTATCATAACTTTGATTTAATGTTGAGTTGAAGAGCCAAGGCAGTGTAGTAATAGAAAAAAATGGAAGGATATTATAAAACAGAAAAGGAAAAAATAAAGCTCCCATTTTTCTTGGGACTGTAGAACATGAAGATATATAATACTTGAAAGGAAAGATGGCTATATTTAGGGACACAAAATTGAGTTTAGAAACATTATTAGGATAAAAAGTCAATATAAAAAATGCTACTGAAATTTTATAAATAATAGACACTTGGCAATGTAATCTCAGGAAAATATGTAACACCTTGAAAAAAAATTTAAAATATACAGGAGACTTACAGATAGATTATAAGGCACTAATTATGTTACCGGAGAAATGGCAGGGTTCTTGTCTTCATGCAAGAAAGAATTCAGGCGTGAGACAGAGTAGTGGAAAGTAGAAGTAGCAAAGTTTATTAGGGTAGGGACATCCGCAAGAACGGATGAGCACCTCTCCAGACAGGACCTGAGAGAGAGTGCAGAGATTACACCTGGCCAGACCAGGTGGATGATTCAGCAGAGAGGCAGAGGGCTGAGCGCACAGTCTGGTTGAGGCGGGGGGGTGGGGGTGGGGGGGGGGTGGGGGGGGTGTTTAAGGAGATGGGTCTTTGTCTTCACACATCTCCTCCTGAAACAAAGGATTTTATGGCTGTAAATATTAAGAAGCTCCTATCTGAGTTTTCCCTTGAAGGTATCAAACAGGAGGAAGCCTAGCTGGTGCCATCCTGGGTTCAGAGGAAGGGTGAGCAGGACCCCCTAGAGAATGGGGATCCGGAGCAGGGTGTTTGAAGTGCAGATACTGGGCTGCACCTGGGAGATTGTGGAAGATTTGTCAGGCAGAAGGGGCGGGGACCTCCACCTGGCAGGTATCAGGTAGAAGGGGGCAGGGCAGGATGCGAATACCGGGCTGCCCCTGAAACATTGTCAGGATGACTTTGAGATGCAGATGCATATGCTGGACATAGATGTCTTCTCTTTAGGCCTTTATGTCACACACACATAAGCTCATAACTGACTTCCTACCTAACAATTAGGGAAATTAAGGTTAAAAAACTGAATAAAAATACATTTGAATAATAAATGCACACTAAGAAGCTAGACCAGAAGACTTAGTATAAGAATAGCATTCATGGTCTCCAAAATAATCTGACTCAACTCAGTCTTAACAAAATTGACTATCTGAAGAAAAAAGGAGAAAGAATATCTAGAGTAATACTAGTGAAAGGAAAGAGGAAAATAATTGTTCTGCCACAAGTCAAGCATTACTACAATTTTGAAATAATTAAGACAGAGTAGCCAGGATTGGGACTGGCACCCCCATAAGATATGCTGGCATCACAGTTGTATCCTAACTTGCTATACCAAAATGCTGGCCCCTTAATTATGGAAAAGGAGATGGAGACAGACCTTAACAGTAACAGGTCACTTTATTTGAAGCAAAGAGGTTGATGGAGTCTGTTCTTGCCATGAGACTACACACCAGGTGTGTTTAGAACTCAGGTTTTCATCCATTTGAGGGAATTTGCCACTACCTGGGAGAGGGGGTAGAAGACAACTGGCAGAAGAGTAGGGGGCTATTGGAAGCTTCAGTGTGCCAGCCTGCAGCACAATGAACTGGGTTTCCTGAAACAGAGAGTGGGAATGCGGGAACAAGGATGCAAAGAATGGAGCCAAGACAAATCCTGATCAAGGCTCATTTATTCAACAAGTCCAGTAGTATTTAAACATGACCAGTTGTACACAAGAAGGCACACAGAAGATTTACATATCTAAAAGACTTTTGGGGTTACAAAGAGTTCCCGATAAGGTTCTTCCACTTAACAGATCGCAAAATGGTATCAATCATTGATTACAAGGGTATAATAAAACACCTAGGTGATAAATGCAGGTTTCAGTGTGACTGATTATCTGCATCATCTCTTGTGAGAAGTCTAGCAGTGAGATATGGTTCTTCCTGCCTCTTCCTGGAATCTCCTTAGCCTATTGTCTGTGCCAGGATGTCTCCATCCATATGTTTAAGTGTAAACAAAAGGGGCGACTGCCTGTGGCTGCCCACACTTCAGGAAACTTTCCTCTTATCTGTTTCATAGCTGCTCTGTTCAGCTTATATGCGTTGCCATTTGCATTGCACGGAGTTGAGAAGAGTCTGGTTAGGCACCAAGGATCACCACAAAAAGGAGGAACTGAGATGGGGAGGGGAGGGAGGAAGGAAAAGGTGAGACAAGTTCTTTAATAACAAATACATTAAGTTATGCTCTCGTATCTTATTCTCTTTATTCCCTTTTACAATAAAAATTTTAAAAATGTATTTATAGTTAAAACAAAATAGAATTAAAAAACTAGACAGTGAGTATGCCAAATATATTGGAAGGGGCTGGTGCTGTGGTCTAGTTGGTAAAGCTGCTACCTGCAGTACTAACATCCCTTATGGGTACCACCTCAAATCCCGACTGCTTCACTTCTGATCCAGCTCCCTGTGAATACACCTGGGAAAGCAGCAGGGGATGGTCCAGGTACTTGAGCTCCTGGACCCACATGAGAGACCCAGATGAAGCTCCTGGCTCCTGGCTTCACACTGACCCAGCTCTGGCCATTTAGGGAGTGAACTTGTGGTTGGAAAGTCTCTCTCTCCCTCTCTCTCTTACCCCCTCCTTCTCTCTCTCTCTCTCTAGCTCTACCTTTCAAACAAATAAATCTTAAAAAAATATTGGAACAAATCTGCCACTAATGAAAAGGGAGAAGTGGTTGTCTATCAGCTGGGGTCATGTAATTGTCATTTTTTAAATTTTTACTTAGTAAAATCATGGAGTATATCATAACATAAGATATATAATGATAAACATGTTGATATGTAGAATCTTACAGATTAATAAACAACATGGTAGTTTTAGGCAATAGAACTAGAATGTTTATAAATTAAAGAATAGAAAGTCATAGGAAAATATTTAATTTCACTAATTTGAAAAATTAAAAAGAATATTGAAATGTCAAAAATACTTTTGACTTACAATAATCACAAAAAAGGATGTGATTTTGAAGAGAAACAAGCATTCTGATATGTAACGTTAGTAAAACATTGCCCAATATTCCAGAACAGTTGAAAAAGTCACCTAAATCTCTAAAGCATATTTTCCTTAAATATAGAAACTCCACTTCTAGTTATTTAATAAGAGTAACAATTCTATCTCCATAATAATTATATAAACTTTTTTGTGACGTTAACATTATTAACTAATAAAAATCAATAACTTATTATTAATTAAAATTAATACTTGTTGAAAAAGCAAATAACCAAATTTATCATATATGGGAAATTAATCAATCATATTTTGGGCTACCTTAAAATACAGCTGATATACTTGTTTTAAAAGAACTCTGTAATACAGTGTGTTCAATATTATCCTAATTTGGGGGTGTGAGATCTAATGCAGTCTCTAGTTATTCACCTATAGTTCTACATATTTCCATGAATAAATGATAATATTATAGTAATTGATGCTGTTTATGTGCTGCCAAAATAAGGGAAACTCTATTTTGAATTCTTCACATTCATGATCATATTTAACCTTGACAGCTGGCCTGTATAAATATATTTGTATATTATGTAATTTTACACACAAAACTGTGTGACACAAAAGGTTGATAAATTTGCTGCTCCCCATCACTGATGGTAGAATTTGAATTTTAACTCTGGAATTTGCTCGAGTGTTCGTGCTCTTGAACATTTCCTTGAACTCTCAATATTAAATTACAGCTATAAAGGAAGCAACCACAATCTCACCAGTTCTGATTTTTTCCCGTCTTGTCAGCTGCTAAATCTCCTAACGCTCTGGGAAATTGTCCTCTGTTGAATGGAGCTGCCTCTGGAGGGGATTTCTACTCCCTTCAGGAGCCCTCAGTCAATGACTGCCTGATGTAGCTAGCAAAAGGCTGGCCCACACCGTTGGCAGGGGTAGCCTTGTGATGTGCTGTACGCTCTGGAGGGGTCCCTCTGAGGCTAAGCCTCCAAGTAACTGCGGGTGTGTGTGTGTGTGGTGGGGGTGAATCCAACATCCAGGAGAGGTTTGGAAAATATGTGATTCATGTGAAAAATGTGACTGCATTTCTCAAATCCTACAATCCAAAACATATATCATACTGTTTGATACAAAATATGTAAGCAACTAATACAACATGTAAGTTCCACTATTAAGTTTCTATAGGAATGCATTTCTGCATTTATGCATCTCTATATTTACTTTTTGTGATCAGAAAATTAATTGCTAAAACAAGAAAACATTTTAAAGTGTTTGATCAAGTTATACTTTCATACAGTAATTAGTATTTATTGAATTCCCTAAAATTATTTATTCATTTATTTTACAAGAAATGTAATATATACCTATATAATATACTTCTTATCAATTATTAGATGTCATTTTTTTTTATTTAGACAAGATGCTCAAATGAATCATTCTCTGTGTAACAATGGGCAGATGGTGAGCCAGCAAGACAGATATTATATTGTAAATATTGTAATGTATTCGTTCTAATAAACAAAATCAAATTACTCTGGTCTTCTTTGAAAATAAAGTAAAATCTACAAAAAAAGAGTATCAATTAGATAAGTTCTTACAGGACATTGAAGCACTAATAGTCAAATTACATATTCTCAGGAGTGTTCAGTTCCTCCGAGGAACATCTAATAAACTTTATAGAGGGTTGAACTAAATTGAACAATTTAAGTAATTGATTTGACTTCAAGTAAATTATCATTGAAGAGCAATCCAGGAACCCAATTTAAAAACAGAAATCCCCAAGTTTATTAAGGCTAAACTGTCAAACTGACACACACAATTTCATATTGCTTTTGTGTATTGTACATTGTAAATGTGTAAATGTATTGTAAATTGTGTATTGTACATACACAATTTCCATATTGTTTTTAAGATTTTTTTCTTATGCTGAATTTTTTCAATATGATTTAAAAAGTGCATATTGAGGGGCCAGTGCTGTGGTGCAGTGGGTTAATGCCCTGGCCTGAAGAACCAGCATCCCATACCCGTGCTGGTTCTACTCCCGGCTGTTCCTCTTCCAATCCAGCTCTCTGCTATGGCCTGGGATAGCAGTATAGGATGGCTCAAGTCCTTGGGCCCCTGCACCCACGTGGGAGACCTGGAAGAAGCTCCTGGCTCCTGGCTTTGGATCAGTGCAGCTCTAGCCATTGAGGTCAATTGGGGAGTGACCATCAGATGGAAGACCTCTCTCTCTCTCCCTCTGCCTCTCCTCTCTCTCTCGACTTTCAAATAAATAAATCTTTAAAAAAAAAGTGTATTGAGGGGCTGACGTTGTGGCTTAGTGGATTAAGCTGTCCTTTGCAGCACCAGCATCCTATATGGTTGCTGGTTTCAGTTCCAGTTGCTCCTGCTTCTGGCCTGGAAAGCAGTGGAGAATGGCCCACATTGGGGACCTGGAGGAAGCTCCTGACTCCTGACTTCAAACTGGCCCAGCTCTGGTTGTTGTGGCCATTTGGGGAGTGAACTAGTTGATGGAAGATCTCTCTCTCTCTCTCTCTCTCTCCCTCTCCCCCCGTAATTCTGCCTTTCAAATAAGTAAATAAATCTTTAAAAAAATTAAAAAATACATATTGAATCCAAACCTTTCATATTTTTACAAGTCTAGCTTGCTGATGAAAACATTTATATTCAAGAACATTAGACCTGGACAAATCACCTAGCTCACAATATCTTGAAGACAGTGACATAATGAGTCTGATTTTAAAAAGAGAAAGAAAGTGCATGGTCTACAAAAATTTAAAATACTTTATTAAAATTTATTTGAAAAAGAAGAAAAGCCAATGAAGTATTAACATTCAGTGAACCAAGATTTTATCCCATAAGATTCATGAACCAGTAGCATCAGTATTACTTTGTAAATCATTAGGAATTCAAATTCTTTCACCCTACTTCAATGTTGGGTGGAGCCTGAAAATCTTTCACCATGAGATTTTCCAGTGATTCTGATTTGTTCACATGTTTGAAAATCACAATCCTGTGGAATAAAACAGATTATGATGAATATATATCAATATGCCATTCTGTATATTTGATAGGATACAAGGATCTTAGTTATTTATATCATTGTTTCTTTTAACTTATGCTATCTTAACATACAGGTCATCATATTTAGTTATATTTGCTTCTATTAAACTATCTCAAAAGATTTTTGTATGAATTAAAAATAAATTTGTAGCTTATTAAGATACATTAATATGTAAATAAATATTATTAGGAGAGCAGAAAATACTTCTCATATTTAAAGTGAGCTTTATTCAAACAAGTTTGTTGCCTTTAAAGTTACTACAAATCATGGGAACAGATGCCAGGAGGGACTGAAGGTAGCATCTGGAAGTGCTGTTGTCATGAGAAGCTATTTCAGTGGGTGAGTACCCAGTGTCCATTAATAAAGTAATTTACCATGGCTGTACTGGAAGCCACAGCAAATATCCTTTTTTCCTTCTGCAAAAGCATTTGCCCATATCTGTACATCTATGTGAATAATTCTTTTCTCCCAATTACCAAAACTCACAGATAGGTTTCTCATTTGCAACATCTATGTTGCAATCCTAAAGACAAAGGAGATATGGGAATGTAGAAGCTAGACCTCAAGCCCTTCATACACAGCAAAATATTAAAATGGCAATGGTAATTTTTAATATAAAAAGAAAAGATTCCACATGATCTCACTATTATTGTAGCGCTATAAAAGAATGATGCTAGCTACTTTTTAAAGAAAAGAGGCTTATTTGGTTCACAATTTTCATGACTGAAATTCAAGACTACCCCATCTATTCAGCCTCTGGTGAAAGGAACTATAGCTATTTCAGAACACGACTTAGAAGAAGAAAAAGAAATGACACTCTGCAGAAGGGGTCCAGTGTGCAGGTTAACCTTGCCTAATAGTGACCCACTGTGGTGATAATAATTTAGTCCCATGAGAAGCTGAACTCCCATGAGCCAGCACTGGTCTACTCATGAAGGCAGTGCCTCCATAGCCTGATTCTCTCTCACTAGGCCTCACATACCAAAGCTGTGACAATTTCCCATGCCACTCGGAAAAACAAGCTTGTAGCATGTAAACTTAAGGGAGAGAAATCATACCCAACCATGGTATATGCAACTGAACTCCCTTTGGATCCTTTGCTTCCAAATACAACCTCTATCAACTTCAAATCACGAAAAACACCATGTTACCACTTTCTGTAGTACAAGTATCATAATACAAATGGACAAATTATCACCCTTTTCCTAAAATGAAAGGAATAAAAGTCCATCAGTTCGCCGGCGCTGCAGCTCACTAGGCTAATCCTCCGCCTTGCGGCGCCGGCACACCGGGTTCTAGTCCCGGTTGGGGTGCCGGATTCTGTCCCGGTTGCCCCTCTTTCAGGCCAGCTCTCTGCTGTGACCAGGGAGTGCAGTGGAGGATGGCCCAAGTGCTTGGGCCCTGCACCCCGTGGGAGACCAGGATAAGTACTTGGCTCCTGCCATTGGATCAGCGCAGTGCGCCAGCACAACGCACTGGCAGTGGCAGCCATTGGAGGGTGAACCAATGGCAAAGGAAGACCTTTCTCTCTGTCTCTCTCTCTCACTGTCCATTCTGCCTGTCAAAAATAAAAAAATAAAAAATAAATAAAAATTAAAAAAAAAAGTCCATCAGTCACTGGCGCCAGGGTATTTTATGGCTTCTGAAAATGCGCCTCTAAGCCCATCAGAGTCTCATCTCTTCCTGATATTGAGAATCAGTCACTACAGTTGCTGGTTACGTATCACTAGCATAAGGGACCCAAATGGCTGTATGGCATGAATAGATCAAAATGGTCAGGAGGCAGCAGTATATTAATCTTCAGTTTTTGTGTTTTCTTTTAGAAAGACTGTTGGGGAAAACAATGCTTCTCCATCTGATGAGGGCGCAAGTATGGGCATAAGAAGTGAGAATAAATGGCAGTGAATTGAGTGGTATTAGTGAATGGTATTCTGTTTCCTTTTCTGGGTTTTAGGCCTGTGTTCTGTATTTTTTTTCAAAGTACTGCGTTTTAAGACGCATATCCCAAGTGTACAGTATGCTGTTATAGATTAGTACCCTAAACATGTAAGATATTATTAGCAGGTTGGCAGCATAAATGAAATGTCAATATTCTGTTACAAATCTCTGTAGATGATATAGTATATAGTAAGACCATTAACAGCTATGAAGTGTTGATCATTGCCTCTTTTGCTGTAAAATAACTAACTTTTCAAAACCAATGTGATGTAAGGTCAGAACAGTGAATGAAATATTCATGAAATCCACATATGCCAATATGGACCAAAGCACCAGAAATAAGAAAGGAAAATCTATATTAAGAGTAAGACATATTTCTGTTAAAGAAAAAAATACTGTTCTCACAATTTTGAAAGTCTCAATATAATTCACTTACCACTTACTAGGTAGCTCACTTGTTTTCTGTGGAAAGGTGGTGGGTCAGCATTAGCGCATGCCATTGGGAGATAAGACACGGAAAAATTGTGATAGATGTCATGGCTAATCATGATGTGATGGACAAGAATGCATTCAAAGAAAGAATTCAATTGTATTTTGCTTGTAAGAAATCCATTTCACTTCTAAGACACATGTAGACAGAAAATGAAAGATATCAAATGCAAGTGTAACCAATAGAAAGAAGGATTAACCATGTTTGTATAAGATTAAATGAATTTTAAATCAAAATCAGTAAAAGAAACAAGGATAGTCACTATATAATTATAAAGGTTCAATACAACAAGGGGTGGTAACTTATAAATATATATGGAACCAATATTGTAGGACACAAAACATAAGACATATATTAATAACTTATAGGAGAAATAGCAATAAGATGCTTTAACACCTTACTTTCATAATGGACAAGTGATCTGCACAGAAAATCAAACAAAACTTTCCACTGAACAAAGGCAGAATATACCTTCTTTTCTATGAACACGTATGATTTTTCAGTATAGAGTGCATGCTAGGTCACAAAGCAAGTCTCAAAAAATTCAAAACAATAGAAATTATATCAAGTATCTTTTCAGCTACAATGTAAGATAACGAATCAATTATAAAACATTTCAAAACTACACAAACACAAGGCAATTGCACAACATACTCCTGTGAAATCAATGGAGCAAGAAAGAAGTCAGAAGGAAAATGCAACCTTTCTTGAAACAAAACCAGAGCTATAGCATACCAAATCCTGTGGCATATAGCAAAGAAAGTATTAAAGGACAGTTTAGAGTGATCACTGCCTGCCTCACACACACAAAAAGAAATAATTTAAATAAATAATTCACCACTTTACTTCATGGAAGTGGGAAACAAGAACAAGTCAAAATAAAAATTTGGAGGCTGGTGCTGTGGCGTGGAGGGTAAGGCTGCTGCCTCCGGCATCCCTTTTGGGTGCCAGCTTGAGTTCCGGTTGCTCCACTTGTGATCCAACTCTCTGCCGTGGCCCAGGAAAGCAGCAGAAGATGGCTCAAGTCCTTGGGCCCTTGTACCTGCTTGGGAGACCTGGAAGAAGCTCCTGACTCCTGGCTCCTGACTCCTGGCTCCTGGCTCCTGTCTCCTGGCTTCAGATCAGCACAACTCTGGCCGTTGCAGCCAATTGGGGAGTGAACCAGTGAATGGAAGACCTCTCTCTCTCTCTCTTGCCTCTCCTCTCTCTCTCTCTATGTGGCTCTATCAAATAAATAAATAAAATTTTAAAAATAAATACATAAATAAAAATTAAAAAATTATAGAATGAAAGAAATAAGAAAACCTAAAGCACAAATAAATTACTTACAGGATGAAAACATATAATGCAATATGTGAAATGAAGAACTAGGTCTATGAAAAGATAAACAAAACTGACAAACATTTACTGAGACTAACCATGAAAAAAAGTGAGTTAAAAAACGTAGAATTAGAGGTGAAAATTAAAATATTATGAGTGACATTGCAGAAATAAAAAGTGCTGTCATAAAAATCATGCAAAAACAAGTTCAATGAACTAAAAGAAATGAACAAATTCTCAGACAACTATTTCTTATCCAGATAATACTATGAGGAAATAGAATACCTAAGTAGTCAAATAATGAATAGAAGATTGAGTCAGTAATTAAAAAAATCTCATAAAATTAAAGCTCAAGGGGCCAGTGTTGTGTCATAACCGGTTAAGCCATTGCTTGAAAGCCAGGTATCCTACGTGGGTGCTTGTTCTTGTCCCAGTGGCTCCATTTTCAATCCATTTCCCTGCTAATGTGTCTGGGAAAACAGATGAAGAAGGCCCAAGTACTTGAGCCCCTGAATCCACATGGGAGACCCGAAAAAGCTCTGGGCTCCTGGATTCAATCTGCCAAGCCTGGGCTATTGAGGTCATTTAGGGAGTGAATCAGTGGATGGAAAATCTCTGTGTGTGTGTGTGTGTGTGTGTATGTGTGTGTGTGTATGTATCTCTCAATATATAACTCTGCCTTTCAAGTAAATAAAATAAATCTTTAAAAAAGTAAAGCTCAAGGGGCCGGCACTGTGGAGTAGTGGGTAAAGCCACTGCCTACAGTGCCATCATCCCATATGGGCACTGGTTCAAGACCCAACTGCTCCACTTCTGATCCAGCTCTCTGCTATGGCCTGGGAAAGCAGTAGAAGATGGCCCAAGTCCTTGGGCCCCTGCATCCACGTGGGAGACCTGGAAGAAGTTCCTGGCTCCTGGCTTCAGATTGATGCAGCTCCAGTCATTGCAGCCATCTGGGGAGTGAACAAGTGGATGGAAGACATCTCTCTCTCTCTCTCTCTCTCTCTCTTTCTCTGTCCTCTCTCTGTGTAACTGTGACTTTCAAGTAAAATAAAATAAATCTTTTTTTTAACTTTTATTTAGTAAATATAAATTTCCAAAGTACAGTTTATGGATTACAATGGCTTCCCCCCCATAACTTCCCTCCCACTTGCACCCCTCCCATCTCCCGCTCCCTCTCCCATTCCATTCACATCAAGATTCATTTTCAATTCTCTTTATATACAGAAGATTGATTTACTATATATTAAGTAAAGATTTCATCAGTTTGCACCCACACAGAAACAAAAAGTGAAAAAACTGTTTGAATACTAGTTATAGCATTACTTCACATTGGACAACACATTAAGGACAGATCGCACATGAGGAGTAAGTACACAGTGACTCCCGTTGTTGACTTAACAATTTGACACTCTTGTTTATGGTGTCAGTAATGTCCCTAGACTCTAGTCATGAGTTGCCAAGGCTATGGAAGCCTTTTGAGTTCACCAACTTCGATATTATTCCGACAGGGTCATAGTCAAAGTGGAAGTTCTCTCCTCCCTTCAGAGAAAGGTACCTCCTTCTTTGATGGCCCCGTTCTTTCCACTGGGATCTCACTCACAGAGATCTTTCATTTAGGTTTTTTGTTTGTTTGTTTGTTGCCAGAGTGTCTTGGCTTTCCATGCCTAAAATACACTCATGGGCCCTTCAGCCAGATCCCAGTGCCTTAAGGGCTGATTCTGATGCAAGAGTGCTGTTTAGGACATCTGCCATTCTGAGTCTGCTGTGTATCCCACTTCCCATGTTGGATTGTTCTTTATTCTATCAGTGAGTATTAGCAGACACTAGTCTTGTTTGTGTGATCCCTTTGACTCTTAGACCTATCAGTGCAATCAATTGTGAACTGAAATTGATCACTTGGACTAGCGAGATGGCATTGGTACATGCAACCTTGATGGGATTGTATTGGAATCCCCTGGCACATTTCTAGCTCCACCATTTGGGGCAAGTCCTATTGAGCATGTCCCAAATTGTACATCTCCTCCCTCTCTTATCCCCACTGATATATTTTACAGGGATCACTTTTCAGTTCAAATTTAAACACCTAAGAATAATTGTGTGTTAATTACAGAGTTCAACCAATAGTACTAGAACAAAAAAAATACTAAAATGGATAAAGTATTAAATTGTACATCAACAGTCAGGACAAGGGCTGATCAAGTCACTGTTTCTCATAGTGTCCATTTCACTTCAACAGGTTTCCCCTTTGGTGCTCAGTTAGTTGTCGCCGATCAGGGAGAACATATGATATTTGTCCCTTTGGGACTGGCTTAATTCACTCAGCATAATGTTTTCCAGATTCCTCCATTTTGTTGCAAATGACCGGATTTCATTGTTTTTGACTGCTGTATAGTATTCTACAGAGTACATGTCCCATAATTTATCTAAAAAAAAAAAAAAGTAAAGCTCAATACCTGATGATTTCACTGCTGAATTCAATCAAGCTTTTAAAGTAGAATTGACAACAGAATTAAAGTAAAGCTAATCAAGACTTTTTAATTATTTCAAAAGTACAAAAAAGAATTGTTGCAACCACTTTTTGTGAGGTTAATATTACCTTGATACAAAAACCAGACAAGAAAAAAAAAAAAAAGAAAAGCGAGAGCAAAAAGTAAGCAAGCAAGCAAGCTGCATGTTGATATCATTAATAAACATTCATATAAAACTCCTTAGTGAAATACTAGAAAACCAAGTCCAATAGTATATTGGAAAGATCATTAAATGTGATCAAGCAGGATTCATCCAAGTGATGCATGGATGGTTCAACACATGCAAATAAATAAATAAGATATAGCACGTCAGCCAAATGAGAGGCAAAAATCTTATGCAGAAAGCATTTCAAAACATTCAATATCACTGAATGATACGAACTCTAACAAAATTAGACATGGAAGGAACATACTTCAACATAATAAAGATCATATATAACAAGCCAACAACTAACATCATATTGAATGGGGAAAGCATGAAGCTATTCTAAGAAAAGAGTGCTCAATTTCACCACTTTTGTAAACATAGTATGGAAGCTCCAGTTAGAGTGATTAAACAGAGAAATAAATAAATGATCATCAAATTGGAAAGGAGACAGTTAACCTGTCAATGTTTGCAGAAGACATGACAGTCTATTTACAAAATCAGTACCACTGTTAGACACCAATAGTGATTCATCTGAAGAAGAAAACATGACAGAAATCCTATTTCCAGTAACTACAATACAAGATGCATTCAAATAAATTTAACCAGGGAAATGAAATACCTCTATACTGGAAACTCTGAATTCTAATTGAAGGAAATTTAAGAATTGGGAAGACAGTCCATTTCATAAATTGGAAGAACCTATTTTGTTAAAATACACATTCTACCTAAAGCAACTTACAGAGTCAATGCAATCCTTATCAAAATCCCAATGATGTTTTTCATAAACCAGACAAAACACTACTATAATTTGTGTGGAACCCCAAATAGTCAAAATGGCCTTGAGTAAAAAGAAAAAAAAATAGCAGGTGGCATTATACTACTTGTCTGTAAAATATATTGCAAAGCTTAAGTAAGTAAAACACCATGATATTAGAATAAAAACTAACTCAACACCATTAGAACGGAACAGAGACCGTGGAAGTCAACCCAAATATCTTCAGCAAATTAATCTTTGGCAAATGTGCTAAGAATATGAGGTGGGAAAGGATAATCTTTTAAATAAGAACTCATGGGAAACTTGGATATCCACATATAAAAATCAAGTCAAAATGTATTAGTACTCTGAATATACGATAAGAAACATTGAAAGTATTAGAAGAAAATATAGGAAAAACACTTCAGGACATTGGAATGAGCAAGATCTTCCAGATGACACTCTAAAAGCACAAGAAACAATAATAGACAAACGGGTTTTTGTAAAAATAAGCAATTTTGCACAGTAAGGGAAACAGGCACCAGAGTGAAGGAAACATTTACACAATGAGAAAAAGTATTTATAATCTGTACATCTGACAAAAACTTAATATCCGTAATATAAAAGGAATTCAGAAACTTAAATATAATGAAAAGAAATTCAATTAAACAATGGGTGGTAGACCCAAACAGACATTTCTCAAAGGAAGGCATATAAATCATCAAAAGGCACATGGAAAATGCTCAACATCACTAATCATTATGAAAACGCAGATCAAAATCATGAGATATAACCTCACTCAAGTACTATTGGCTATTATCAAAAAAAATAAGATAAAAAGTATCATTGAGGATGTGGAGAAAAGGGAACGCCTTCATACTGTTGGTGGGAATGTAAGTTAGTATAGACTCTGTTGAAAACAACATGGAGGTTGCTCAAAAAACTAAAAATAAAACCACCATGAGAGGAACCAGGAATCTCATTCCTAGGTCACCAAATCTGTTTCTCTGTTGAACAGTAATCTATCCTCACATATTTGTTACAGCACTATTCACAGTAGCCATTATTCACATTATTCACATTAACCTGTATTCACAAATAACTTGAGTCCATCTATTGATAAATGAATAAAGAATGTGTGGAACATAAACACACAAGAATATCACTCATCCATTAAAATATGAAAGCTTGTCATTTGCAATAACATGGATGAAACTGCAAGTCATGTTAAGTGAAATGTCAAGCTCAGAAAGTATCACATGATGTTCCTTATAGGTGGAGTCTAGAAATTAGGTGATCTCATAGAATTTAAAAGAGACTGAAAAAAATAATGGGTGTTCTGGGATGAAGAAGAATTATTTCACAGGTTACAGGTTATAGCTAGAGAAGTGTAGGAATCTCTGGGTTTCTATTTCACAGTAGAGTGACCATAATATTAATACACTTTACATTTCTCAAAAAATGGAAAAAATATAAAAAATAGAATTTTGGATGCTTTCACTCTAAAGAAATGTTAAATTTTTGAAAGGATAAATATATGTATCCTGATTGTATATTACATAATGTGTAAATGTACACATAGCATCCGTAAATATCCATAAATTTATAATATCTTTAAATAATAAAATAAAAGCACAAAACTAAAAAATAAATACTGATAGTACATACTAGCATTTTTGACAAAGATGTCAAAAGCACTGTTTTTTTCTCACATACTGCTGCTGGAATTGTAAAAACAGACAGCCATTTTGGGAGAATATATCAGAGTTCTCATAAACATAAATATTCTGAATGTTTGTTACATCTTACATATTTATTGCCTTTATCCTGCTGTAAAAAAGGAAACAATGTAAACAAACAATAAAATTCCATCTCTAAATCATCACTTCTTCATCCTGACTGCATATTAGATATCTGGATATTTTTTAAAAAATACTCATACACTAGGCATTTTCATGTAGGATAGTGTTCCATTTGCTTTAACTGTTTGTAATAAATAGCCAATTTACTCCATATTCTGCCAGTAAATCTTAAAACATTAATATCAAATTGACTAACATATAAATTATTTCTACTAATAAAACACCAGGATATCACAAATCAAGAAAAGTATATTATATCTGGATTTGAAACCTAGTTCCATCACTAAATGTGTGTTCTTGAAAAATTTAAATACAAATTATATTCTATATGTAAAATATGTGCCTCTTATGGATGCTTGGAGATTTCCCCTACACTTAATGATAAACCACTTAGAAGAGTGTTTGGAAGTTTTCACTATGTTAGTTACAATAATATAATCAATAACTTATTAGTTTCAGTATTATATTTAATAAATCAAGATAGAAATATGATTTAATGAACTTGGCAATCATAAAATCCATTTATTTTTATTTTTATTTCTTCAGAATAGCAACTAAAATTGATTTTGCCTCAATATCTTTAATTTTTAAATAAGATGGTAACTGAGACTGAAAGATCAATGTGGGCTTATAACCAGTTGAGAATCAAGCAGGACTTAATGAACACATGGGGATGCTAATTATTCAATATGCATTAACACAGTCAATGACCTGAACTTACATTTACGTGAATATTTGATTTTCCAAGCATAAGGATCCATAAAAAAAGCTGTTTTCTGAAATATAAATCTATGTGTATGTGTGTGAGATGATAACCCAAATTAGTTAAATGACCACTCTGGTGAATTATATATAGCACTTGCACTTAACTGTAGAAGAAAAGGTATTAATTTAATTTAAAAGCTATAAACAAAACAATCTCCAATTCTTATTAAAATCACGGACTTTATAGTGTTTTTAGTGTTTTTATTTTTTTAGCACATTAAGTTAGTTGTTCATTCATGTGGTTAGGAAAAATGTTCATTCATGTGGTTAGGAAAAATGTTCATTCATGTGGTTAGGAAAAATGAGAAGAAAACTTAGATGCATGGGAAAATGTTTTTCAGACATACATGTGACTAACTTCCACTTGCCATTACTGAAATTTAGATTACAAGTGACAATTAAATTATTAAATTGATTTCTGTAATAAAAGTTAAAATGGTCCTTGGGAACACATTAGTGATAAAATATTTTCTATCTCTTACAAAATCCACATCACATGACCATTAACTTAGCCAACAAATTTGCAAAACCTGGCATTTTTATTTAGTGTAACATTGTCTTCTTTTTTTTCCCATCTTTCCAAAAATCACAAAATTCTAGTTATTTTTCTTCTGCCATAGCTCTTATGCCAAAGTCTCCTTTAAAACATTACTGCTGCTTAGAAGTTCAACTCCTCATTATTCGGTAACTGGGTTCCCCCAGTGAATAGTTAATCCTTATTTTCACTCTTGCTTCCTTCAATTTACTGTACTGATCAACTGACAAAATGATCACCTAATGTATCCTTCTCTGATGTTAACATATTTTACATCTGTCATCATATGTGGGAATTTATAGTATTTTTCTTCTGAGATGTATCTTCAAATTTCTTTGCCTCACGATAATTGATATTTATGTAGTCTCTGTTTTAGTTAGCAAACTTAGTTCTGGGTTTCATAGACAGTAAAGGGAACATCACTAACAAATCTGGAAATGGAGTTATTTGGCACCTTTCATGACTTTCTTCGATATTGCTTATGTATCTGTAAAAGTTTTCTATTCAGAAACAAGGGAAACCTCATTTTCATACAGAATCTTTAAGAACGATTATTTTTTTGCTGCCTGCTTCTAGGTATCACCTTTAAAAAAAAAAGATTTATTTATTTGAAATGCAGAGCGCTAGAGCAATAAAGAAAGGGGAGGAGAAGGAGAAAGGGAGGAGATAAGGAGAGGGAGAGATCTGTTGGTTCACACCCCAAATGCTCACAATATCTGGAACCAGGCAATGCCAAAGCCAGGAGCCAAGATCTCCATCAGGTCTCCTACTTGGGCGGCAGGAACCCAGGCGTGTGCAGCATCATGCACTGCCTCCAGGGTGCATGAGCAGACAGCTGTATCGGAAGTGCTCAAGAACAAGGACTCAAGCCAAGCTCCCTAACACGAGCTGTGGGCATTCTAAGCAGTGGTTTAATCTGGCCCATCCTGCTGTCGCTATTAAAACAACTGATATAAACAAGCATAGAATTCTTTTTTTTTTTTTTTTTTTTTTTTTTTTGACAAGCAGAGTTAGACAATGAGAGAGAGAGAGAGAGAAAAAGAGAGAGAGAGAGAAAGGTCTTCCTTTTTTCCGTTGGTTCAGAAGCACCAATCTGAAGCCAGGAGCCAGGTGCTTCCTCCTGGTCTCCCATGCAGGTGCAGGGCCCAAGCACATGGGCCATCCTCCACTGCCTTCCCAAGCCACAGCAGAGAGCTGGACTGGAAGAGGAGCAACAGGGACAGAACCGACGCCCTAACCGGGACTAGAACCCGGAGTGCCACTGCCGCAAGTAGAGGATTAGCCAAGTGAGCCTCGGCGCTGGCCCAAGCATTTTATCATGTGACAGAAAGTCCTTAGGTAATTTGTTAAATGTATTTTGTTCCACAAAAGGAGGGCTTGTAAAACAACATCCCCTACCACAAGAAGTCTTTAGTTAGGGACATTTTGTTACACACGGTTCCCTTAACTGGAAGAAACATTTGTGTCAAATGTTGCATATAAGCTGATAGAACTTTGAGAAATGACTGTTGCATGTGACATTTAGAGGTTAATTGATGCTTGAGAGTTATCAGTGGGGACAGAAGCCTCTTCAGCATAGATTTAAGAGTAGAGTCATTATAATTGAGAAAATGTGCAGAGAAATGTCAATGAAGTAGATGCAAAGCTTTGAGAGTAATATACTTTAAAAAAACCTTTTTCTTCCTTTCCTTATATTTTCTTACATACTTACACATTGATAAGACTGATTCAAAAAATATGGAACAATCAATCACTATAAAGAAACAGGGAACAAATTCATTTGTAGTGAAATTAAATAATCAAGTACATATTGGATCCAGCACACAAAAAGATCTGGCCTTGGACAGTACCATTAGTGGCATCTTATTCAATTAAGAGCAGAAGATGGCCAGTGATTCTGTCAATTTTGGTCAATTTTGTATATTTGAGATGTTTTTATTTGTTTTACAAAAGCCCCTGGTATTGAAATACCGTAGCATCAGAAGAAGAGGTACTGGTAAATCAAAAGTGAGTGCTTGAGTATGGGAACCTTGGACATCATTAAAAGTGTATTTACTGGTAATAATAAGTTCTAAGGTTTCACCACAGAATATGACTGAGTAGATGAGAGGAAAAACACTTGATGGTGAATGCAAGCTTCTAAGGATATATAACTAACTGTTATATAGCTTTCCTTGTTTCTATTTTGCTTAGGATAAGTTTATTTCTGAAAGTATCTAAATTATCATGATCAGCTGGGAAGCCTAAAGCATAAACATAACAGCCTAGAATTTAAAATCTCACTTAGTGGTATAAAAGAAAACATTCCTACAGTTCTAAGAACAGATTATCCAAATTATTTGAAAACTAAAATTCAACTTAATGCATTTGTCATCCCAATTCTCTCTGCCATTTATTATGGATAACTATTATAATTAAATGTAAAAACTAAGCCATTACTCTTCTTAATGAATGAACATTTATCAGTCTGAAAGGCAAAAAGTGAAAGTTAATACATATTTTCGTGAGGTGAGAATTTTAAAGTAAATGGGATTACAGAACAATGGCACATAAATCAGTCATTTAAAAAAAATTCTTTATTTTTTTTTTTATTTTTATTTACTAGAGAGAGAGAGAGAGATACATGAACCTTCTGGTTTACTCCCAAAATGCCTACAGCAGCTGGGACTGGGCAAGACAAAGCCAGGTGCCCAGAATAAAATCTAGGTGTCCCATGTGGATGGCACAGTGTAAATTTCTGGAACTATCACCTGTTTCCTCTCAGTGTGTGCATTAGCAGGAATCTGGAATCAGAAGTAGACTTGGGAAAACAGCCAAGATGATTTAATATGGAATACAGTTTTCTCCCATGGCATCTTAACCACAGCACCAAACACCCACTCCCAAGCTGTTTGTTCTAAAATAGAATTTAATACAAAAAAATTTTTTTTCAATACTATTTGGGATGAGATTGGTAAAAATTTCACAGTAAGTACTAAGCTTTATGCTTAAGTTTTTTTTTCAAGACAGACAATAAAAAGCTATTTAGGATTTGTTTACAGCAAAAACAATTTATTAGCATATTTATGCATATTTAAGTAAGAAGGAGATAAAATTGTTAAGACCAACTGATGAACTAATATATTTAATCATTAAAATAAAGCATTGGCCACAAACTTAATATATTAGGAAATGTCCAATTATTTGTATATAATTGAGTGTTTTTAAACTATATCCAACATTAGGAAGGAAGAGGAGAAAAAAGCGAGGTAAGAAGAGAGAGATGGGAGAAGGTGAAACAGAGATTGAGAAAAAAAATAATCCAGGAATAAATGTTTCAGTTCCATGGGAAACGAAGTAGCATTACAAAGTGTGTTTAAAACTGAAGGAACCAAAGCTCAGTTCACTACTTTCTTACAGTTCTTTCCAGAGTCGTACCAAATGTCATTTTAAGGTGGCTATTTACATATAGTGAGTAACATGGCAAGCTTAAAGGTTAAAGTCAGCAGTAGAAAGAACTTCATTAAAAAGTCCATATTTTAGAAATAGGAAGGCCTTTTTACAAGTAATGTTAAATGGGAAATTAAGGCAATGACCCAAATAATTAAAGTAAAACAAACCTTATGCATCTGAGAGAAAAATAGAACATTGAGACTTAAATCATCACAAATTACTGTCTACATTTATCAAATTAATGAGGCAATTACTCAGTATGCAGTTTAAATAGGCTATGTACCTTCAAACTGAAGTCTTTTCTATATGCAGACACTGATTTACTGGCTTTAATTTTTTTCTTTCTGTCTCAAATTTTCAGTGATTGATTTCTTGTAATGAAATGAACTAATTCTGGTATTAAGATAGTAGGAAAATGCTCTAGTCTATACTAACCAGTTAAATTTTTGTAATGATGAAAATTCACATCTTAGTTTATGTGGTAACCTCATAATGAATTATATAGAAAAATGAATACTTGATTTTTAATTGCTGGGCAATAATGTCTTGGTTCAACAATTCGGTTCTCATAGTCACCAGTGAGACTTGATTTTAACACACTTAAAGGATATAATGTTCTTGGCCGTCAATTTGTTTTCAGTTGGATGCTTGTCACACAAAGCAGTGCCCACTTTCTGGAAAATAGGTCAGTAATTCAGTGCCAAAATCCTAACAGAAACCTGCTTAGTTCTTCCCCTCAGGGTGGCCTTTGAGATAAGACCAGGGTTTTCAGTTTGGACACTGTCTTGTCCACAGGGTTTATGTCACCTAACTTAGTCACCCGATGAGAAGTTTCAGATGCTACCTCTCTTTTCTTTCTGGTCAATCATAAAGATGATTAGAAATGAGGATAGAAACGCAAACCTAACATAAGGTTAAGTGTAAGCAATCTTTCTCCAAGGACGCTCAGAGCCAATTATCAGACGCTAATTAACTCTCAAAGCCTTTCCACGGAAGATGGGGAAGCATTCTTTTTAGTCCACGGCACTGAGTTCCCCCAAACGGGAACAGACACCTTACTTGAAACCCAGAATATATACCTTGACTGTGACTTTTGCAAACCCTACATACGTTTATCAGTGACAGTGCGCCTGCCCATCTATAATTGGAGTGTCTGCTTCCTCTATCCTTGGGTCAAACATCTTCTACTGTTTAGTAAGTTTCCAGCCTCCCAGCTACCTTCTGGCCTCCTAGTCAGCTGCTCCTTTTATGCCACACTGTTTTTCTATTTTCACACATATTTAGTGCCAATCCCACCTTCAGTGGCCACCACATTCTTCCTGGTGCTATAACTAGTGGCACAGACTACATTCCTTAGGGCATGCAACATTTTTTTTTTTATTTTAGTTTTTGACAGATTCAATGTGATTTGTAGATAAAATCCTAAGAACATAATGATAGTCCCTTCCTCCTGCCTTTCCTCTCTCCCCTCTCTCCCTCAAACTCTGATTCCTTCTCCCTTTCTTTATTTCTTAGTTTTTGAGATAATATATTTTAAATTTACATTGGAGTAAAATAACTCAATATTTCAACTAATAAGAAGTTTAACCAGTAAAAGAAAAAAGACTCTAACATTAGTTGGAATATAGACAGCAGCTATAAATAATAATTGAATGCAAAAGACAATTTCACCCATATACAGTAAATTTTAAAGTAATCACAGATCATTAAAAAATAGTAGCATACCATTTTTAACCATTGGCTTGACAAAGGTATAAAAGTTTTACAAAACTTTATCTTGTAAATCAGCATATGGTGACATATACAGACATTTCTTTATTTTTTTCCTTTGCTTGATTTTTAAGTTTGAGCTCCTATATATAAGGGAGAACGTGTGGATTTGTCTTTCTGGATCTGGCTCATATCACTCAACCTGATGTCCTCCAGTTGCATCCATTTTGCTGCAAATGGTAGGATTTCATTCTTTTTTATATCTGAATAATCTTCCATTGTGTATATATACCACATTTTCTTAATCAGTTCATCTGATGATGGACGTCTTAGCTGATTCCAGACTTTGGCTATTGTGAATGGTGCTGCTGTAGAGACCGTAGTGCAGGTACCTCTTTTATTCACTGTGTTCAAGTCCTTTGGGTATATGCCCAGTAGTAAGATTGCTGGATCGTATGGCAAGTCTATTTCTAACTTTTTAAGAAATCCCCACAATGTTTGACCCAGTGGCTGCACTAATTTACATTCCCAAGAACAGCGTATGAACTGTTGCCCATTGTCCATATACGTGCATATCCTTGCCAGCATTTGTTACTCTCTGTGTTTGGATTTTAGCCATTCTACATGGGTTAGGTGATATCTCACTGTGGTTTTGCTTTGCCTTTCTCTGATGGCTAGTGATGTTGAATATATATTTTTTTATATAAATGCTGGGCATTTGTATTTCTTCTTGTGAGAACTCTATTGAAGTCATTTGTCCATCTATCAGTTGGGTTGGTTGTTTGTTGTTGAGTTTTTTAAGTTGCTGATATATTTGGGGATATTAATCTTTTGTCATAAAGGTGGTTTACAAATACTTTTTTCCCATTCTGTTGGATGTCGCTTCACTCTATTGATCATTTCCTTTGCTGTGCAGTTGCTACTGCATTTGATGTATTCCCATTTGTTTAGTTATGCTTTTATTGCTGGTGCTTTGTGAATCTTGTCCAGGAAGTCACCGTCTACACCAATGTCTTTAAGTGTTTCCACTATGTTTTCTTCCAGCAACTTCATAGTCTCAGGTCTTAAATTTACAATTTTGCTCCATCATAAGTTGATTTTTGATTATGGTGCAAGATATGGATCTAATTTCATTCTTTTATTTATATACATTCAGTTTTGCTAGCATCATTTGTTGAAGAAAGCATGCCTACTCCATTGTATGTTCTGAGGACTTTTGTCAAAAATCAGTTTGCTGTATGTATGTGGATTAATTTCTGGGCTCTCAATACTTCTAGATACATCTGGATATAAATGTCTTGTTTGAGACCTAAGAAATTTTAAACTATTATTTCATTGAAAAGATTCTCAAGGCCTTTTCTCTTTTCTTCTCCTTCAGGAATACCTGAAATATAAATATTTGGTTGATTAATGGTATCCCATATTTTGCACAGACTTTATTCATTCTTTTAAATTCTCTTCTCTTTGTTTTTATCTGATTGTGTTATTTCAAAATTCTTGTACTCAAGATCAGAAATTCTTCCTTCCACTTGGCCTATTTTGCTGTTAATTCTCTCAATCAGTGAGGAACATGGATGCTGATGAAAATAAAAATTATTTTTCTAAAAGTGGGATACAACTTTTGAGATTTGAGTCTTTAAGCCCAAGATTACTCTAAAAACTTTTCAAAAAGAAAATTAAAATTTTAAGTAATATGGGAATTTTTTGCATTCTCACCACAAAAGAACTGGGAAGTTTATGATGCAATGTATTTGTTAAATAGGTTGATTTGGCTATTACACAACATATACATATATTGAAACACCATATTGTAAACCTTACATATTTACAATCACTATTTGTCTGGTAAAATAGATGGAAATTTTAAACCCAAACATTTTTTTAAAAGAACTTGATAAGATGTGGCTAGCGCTTTGGCGCATTGGGTTAAAGCCCCAGCCTGCAAGGCCGGCATCCCATATGGGCACCAATTTGAGTCCTAGCTACTCCACTTCCAATCCAGCTCTCTGCTATGGCATGAGAAAGGTTGGAAGATGGCTCAAGTCCTTGGGCTCCTGCTCCCATGTGGGAGACCTGAAAGAACCTCCCAGTTCCGGGCTTCAGATCAGCTGTCATTTGGGGCGTGAACCAGCAGATGGAAGACCTCTCTCTCTGGCTCTACCTCTCTCTGTAACTCTGTCTTTCAAATAAATAAAATAAATCTTATAATAAATTAAATTAAATAAATCTTAAAAAAAGAACTCTATAAGAACAAAGTATTGTAGAATAAGGAAGCAAATAAAAATATTTTTAATTAACTGAATGAGCCTGACTTAATTGTGAGACAGGAATACAGACAGAAATAGGAATAGAACACATAAAACATGTTTTGGAACAGTTGTACAGGAGAGACTTTTAAATTTGTGAGACTAATTGAGCATTTCTAGGAAACTAAAATCTTATTCTCCCCAAACTGTAAGGAAATTCAAACAACCTGAAGTCAAATTTCTCTTTAGGGTATTAAGGCATACAAAGTGACATTGAGGGAAAAAGTATAGCTCAGGCTTGAGAAAGCCAAATACAGTGTCTGTTCCAGAGAAGTTGCATTGGGTGGAATCAGTCATAGAAATGCTAATCGCAGTTGTATATCTGGCAACAGGATCAATACTAGCATTTTTTGGTGAGTTGTGAAGTGAGATGAGATTAAGTGAGGAAACCTAGAGGACAAGATAGGTCAAACCCAACAAAAACTTGTTATTTCCCTATCCTCAAATACTTCCTAAATGATGCATGTTTTAGGAAGCCATAAGTGAATTTTATGCTAAATACCACAGCTCTGCAGGGACACATAATAGATTTAAGGTGTCAGCTGGACATTGTGAATAAGATTTACACAGAGCAAGGTACAATGATCAAGTTTTAAATTTTCAGGGGCAGTACCTTTCATACCTGAAACTATATTAATTTGAATGTGGGTTAGGTAGGGCATCTATATTTACTGTCAAAGGTTGGACGGAAACAATTCAAGCAGGAATTAAACTGACACAGGAGAGCTACTCAGAGACATATAAAAGCAAACTTTTCTGGGTTGGAAATGAATTGCAGGAAATTACATTAGATTTGCCTAATTTGCTAAATAATGTTGCATCCGCTCCCTGATTTGTTATTGGAGAAAATTAAATGTGGATGTCTTGGTAAGGAGTATAATCTCATTACTCAAGTACAGTTGAGTATTGTCAGGTTCTCTCATTTAAAAAGGGTGTAAGAACAATTGAAAGAATAGCAAAAAAAAAAAAAAAAAAAAGGAACCATTTCCCATAAGAAACACATTACTGCAGAAGATTTTCATATTTTCTGGCTATACTGCTAGTTTTGAAATCAGTGTGAGTCATTAATAAAAGCGGTTGTGAATGAGAAATACATTTAAAATAAATTAATGAATAGAAATGAAAGAAGTAGAAGATGTACTTGTGACTTCCATCATGAAAATCATGATGGAATTTAACTTTTCTTAGTACTGGAAATATTGTTCTTTACTTCATTTATCTATTAATGTTTCAAGGCATATTTCTTGCACTTTTTTCCCACTTAAACTGTGATCAGCAGAATAGCAGCGCTGGCTTCATAATACAGTCTGAAATGAAGATTCTTAGCCCCTCCCATTACCTACTGAATCAGAATTTACTTTTTTACAGAATCCTGTGTACTTCACATACACATTAGAACATGAGAAACACTTTCTGAAATATCATGAATAAATGCAATTGAATGCAAATTCAACTCTACTATACAGAACTATCACAGTGGTGTAGTGTTTTGGGATTCACATTGTAAAGAATCTACCTTACAGCTCAAGAATATATAAAATATAGAGCCATGGATTGTGGTCTGAAGTTCATATTTTCTGTGAGTTTTTTGGATTAAGGAGACATTGGTAATTTTTTCCCTATTTTATTCTCTATCATTTATAAGCCTTGGAGATTGACTTAAACTTTATGAAAATGATATGCTTCATAAGAATACAATTTATGGCATTAGATGCTCAAAATAATGTATATGTATTGTGTTACTATAGTACACATTTGATCAAAATAGCAAAAAAGTCACTGATTTTGATATTGAGCTAAGATTTATGCTTTGTAAAATGGTTCCTAAACCTTAATAAATGTATACATTCAAGAGATAAATAGTGGTTTAGCAAGTAGAAAGTATTTTACCCAATTGGCTGAGTCATGGAAATATGCCATCGTTTAATAATGTCCATTTAATCATGTTGTTTAGGATTTAGACTATATCAAGGTATAAAGCAAATAAATGACTTGTTCATGTGGAAATCAGGGTTTGATAGGTTGTTCACATGTGATTAAAGGATGGATAAATGAATCAATACAGTGATATTTCATTGAGATAGTGACAATAGTCTGACTAATCTTAGGTAATTAAAAAATGTGCACGTTTTTTTAATTAATGTGTGGCATATATTCAGTAAATATATACAGACATTAAGTGTGTATTTAATGTCTAATGGTTAACCATGTAATCATCCACAGTGCAAAATTTGGATCACTGCAGCACTCCAGAATATTATACCATTCTCCTTGTAATTCTACTAATTCTCCTGGTGAAGATAATCACCATTTTTATTTCTATCATGGAGCTTACTTTTGTCTGTTCTGGAATCTCTTCAGAATAATGAATATCATTTTGGTGTTGATTTTTTTCACTAAATGTTGTGTCTGAAAGATTAATATTTGCGCACAGCCATTTTTCTATGCATTTCTACTTATTATTCAATTTTTTGAATATACCATAGTTTTTTTTTCATCAACTGATAAAAGCCACTATGATTAGGTCCATTTTGTGGTCTTTTTAAAATGGTGTGACTATGTTACTTGATATGTATGTCTGCATTTATATCATTTGATGATGAGAAAGCCTGGGGCATGGACTATGCAACTGTTTAATGATAAAGTGTTTTCTGACATGGCTACGGTAATTTACAAAGCAAGCATAAATGCACAAAAGCTCAGTTATCTCACATTCATACCAAATATTTACACACATTTGTAAAAACTTGAAATTTTCCCTTTTGAATTTTAATCACTCTGGTGTTAGTGTAGTCATATCTTACGTTGGTTTTAACTTGTACTTTGCTAAAAATAGTTAGATTAAAAACAACTTTGCATGTTTAATGGCAACTTAAACAGTATCTTTGCATGCACAGAATGCTTATTTTTCTTGTAAAATTTTTATTGTCTCTGTACTTTTGTTATGTATATTAGTATTTTTAATTAGATTTTTCCACAGCATCAACTACATATACTATAAAACACATGCATTTCTCAGGAAAAGATAACGGTATTAATGACTTGCTTCTTAAATTTACTTACTTGGGTAGTTTAGTAATAATAGATTCCTAAATTTAATTTAATCAGTCTGGTAATTTTTTTTTTCTTTTTTAAAGTCTTATTTATTTATTTCAAAGACACAGTAATAAAGAGAAAAATGTGATTGAGAAAAATCTTTCACTCACTGTCTCACTCCTCAGATACCTACAAAAGCTCCGTTGATCCGGGCAGAAATCAGAAGCCAGGAACTACAGTTTGGACTGCCTTGAGGGTGTCCGGGTTTCAAGCATTTGTGCCATCATTTGCTGTGTCTCAAGGTGTAAGTAAATAGAAAGCTGGAAAGAGTGAAGCAGGACCCAAGCACCCTAATATAAGCTGCAGGAATCCCAAGCAATGCTTAATCTACCACAATGCTCATCTCAGTAATTACGTCTTTAAATTTTCACTGTTAGGTGAAACATAGCATCATGACTGGCTTTTTAATGTTCTTGTTATATATATATTATATATATAATAACAATATTATATGTATCTAGAACAATACATATCATATATTATATATTAATGTATTAATGCATATTATATATAATAACAATATTATATGTATCTAGAACAATATTATAGGTATATAGAGCAACACATATATGGAAAACCTACTTCATTATATTTCATATATACAGCTTTAAGAGCGTCCTGATATTTCCCAACCTATCCCTTGCTACTGCCCTACTGCATCCCTCCTTTCCTATTTTTCTTTAGTTCAATGACATACTTTCAATTTAGTTTATAATCACAAGATTTTTTTAAAAGTTTTTTTTTTTTTTTATTTGAAAGGCAGAGTTACAGAGAAAGAGACAGACAAACAAACAGTGATCTTCATCCACAGGTTCATTCCCCAAATGGCCACAATGGTCAAAGCTGGGAAAATCAGAAGCCAGGAGCCAGGATCTTCTTCTGGGTCATCCACATGGATGCAGGGACCCAAGCACTTGGGCCATCCTCTGCTGCTTTCCAAGTTGCATTAGCAGGAAACTGGATCCGAATTGGAGTAGTCAAAACTTGAAACATGTGCCCATATGGGATGTTGGTGCCACAGGCTGCAGTCTTAACTGCTACACTACAGCACTGGCTCTGTAATGACAAGCTTACCACTCCACTAAATAAAGAATTCAGCAACTAATAAGTAGAAAATCCACTATGTTTTATGTTAAATAACTAACTCAAGTTACTTCATTTAAAAAATTTTACTATATATTTATATCATTTAGTTATGAATTGTGCTTTATTGTCTTACACTCCATGTTGAGATTCAAGAAATTTATAAAATTCATTTCTGTTTTATATGAATTAGGGATAAGCATCACATTTTTACTGAAAGATAACCAATATATCTAGTACAAATTATTGAAAGGATCTTTTTTTGCCACTTCAATCCAGTGGTAATTTAGTTGTAAATTAGGTGACCATAATTTTCTGAGAGTCTTTTCCTGGATTCTGTGTTTTGTTCCATTCATTTATTTATCCTTTTACCTATACCTTAGTGTTTGATTTATTGCAAATTCATTATTTAATCAGCCAGTCTGCTTGTTCATGCTTGTCTTTCATATTTTAGAATCTGTTTGTGAAGTCTTAGATTTTTTTTTAAATATCTAGCTCTGTTTTGTGGATTTGTTTATTTACTTTTCTCCTGGCAGACAGATGGAACACAGACTGAACCTTGCTCAGAGTTGATTTTAAGCAAAATTCAGACTGGTATATTTATTTTCCTCAAATTTAAAATATACTCCATACCATATGTACCCATTGTCTGTCTCAGTTGAAAATCTGTGATATTTGCCAGTTACCTTATACCTTCAGGTTCCAAGAATTTCATCTTCTGTTATATCAGTAGCACATAGCTGATAATATATTTGTTTGTTTACTCTTTAGCCCCCAGCTACTTTTTATTACTAAAATTATTGGTTTCTCATCTGGCGTATGTGTAGCTGACATGTAGGCAGATATTTAAAGGGAAAAACCCTACACATTTCTGTATTAATTCCATCAAAGATTTCTTCTCTATGTGAGTTTGATCATTAGATTTAGCAGCTTTGGCTACCATGATGAAATTAAGGTGCCATTCTATTTCTTTTTCTTCTGCACCTTAAGTTACTCTTTACTAGATTGTTTGATCATCATATAGACATATTTGGAAATAATTTATAATAACATATGCATTCATCAAAAATTCCTCTTATCCTGCACATTCCTATTTACATGCTGGTCAATTTTCCTAATGCTTTCACCCAGCACCTCTTGAAAGAACAGGCTGTGTTCATTCTGCAATGCATCACCTTTCTTCTTTGCTCAATCCACTCCACACCAGGTCACCTGACTTTGACTACTCTGATTAAGATCTCTATTGACCTTCGTGTTGCAGAATTTCATGGTTGTTTTTCTTTATGTTTCTCAGGATGGTTTGATGAATTTGCCCATTTCTCCTATACCAAAACAAACTTCTTTACCTTACATGTCACATTGGTCTATGTATGTATTTAAACAGATTTCTTTGTCCCCCATTTTTTTTTACTAAAATAAGGAAAAGGAGAAAGCCATGTTAAGAGACTATTAGAGTTACCTGCAAATGAGATAAAGTCTGGGATAGCAGTGCTAGAGGATATATATTATACTACATATATTACATTATTCATTTTTTACATATTTTTGTGCTGTATATATAATTTATTATAAATTACCTATATATGTAAGATATATATATGACATATGTATCCTACTCTAGCACCTCTGTCTCAGACTTTAAATAATTTTACATATGTAACATACAAAATATAGCAACATATTATATACATAATAGATGACATAACATTACAATACATAGTTTTTACAAAAATTAATATAACTATAATGCAGTAAGAGTAGTGAGCTAGAGGGGATATCAGAAAATAGCTTTTTAACTATGATGATTGAATATGGGTATAAGTAACTCAAATGGGCATATGGAAAAGGAGCAGCAGGTTTGAGGAAAATCAGAATTCCTCATTTAAGATCATCATTAGAAGATATGTACAGGTCTTATGAAGGTAACTATATAAATTTGATAGCTCTTGGAATATAATCTGAATCACAGAAAAATCCTGAGGTGAGCATTGAAAAAGGTAGTAAGATAGGACATTATTTTAATGTTTTAGAAATAAATAGAATTAGCTATTTCAAGACTTTTTCAACAGTCTTCTGTATCAATCAAATCATCTTTGGAAGAAGAATAGTAAAGTATTAAAAAGGATGGCACTAGGATTTATCAATATATTATACTTTAAAAAAACCTTAGAGATAGGAAAGCATGAATATGCAAACTGAGTGGCTCAGAGAATATCAGATGCAAAAATGAGAGTAACTAATTCTCTGCTTTTGTCTGACATGACCTCATAGCTGCTTGGCATTGGACAAAATATGTCTTAGGATATGTAACCATCTCCTAATAATTTCATATGATTTGGGGCACCAATAAATTAACAAAAATCCCTGAATCACATAGACAGTGACTCTCAAAACAAAAGTCTCTGTAGATGTGTGAGTCTATCCTCTGAGACTCCGTGATTCTGACTGCCCCAAACCAGACTCTAGAAATCAGCTACACTACTAGAGCACAACGAACTCAGTTATTAATTCCAGTAGGATTACAGAAGAAAAGAAAGGAGGCCAGCGCCGCGGCTCACTAGGCTAACCCTCCGCCTTGCAGCGCCGGCACACCAGGTTCTAGTCCCGGTCGGGGCGCCGGATTCTGTCCTGGTTGCCCCTCTTCCAGGCCAGCTCTCTGCTGTGGCCCGGGAAGGCAGTGGAGGATGGCCCAAGTGCTTGGGTCCTGCACCCCATGGGAGACCAGGATAAGTACCTGGCTCTTGCCTTCGGATCAGCGCGGTGTGCCGGCCATAGCGCGCTGGCCGCGGCGGCCATTGGAGGGTGAACCAATGGCAAAAGGAAGATCTTTCTCTCTGTCTCTCTCTCTCACTGTCTACTCTGCCTGTCAAAAACAAAAAAAAAAAAAAAAAAAAAAAAAAAAGAAGAAGAAAAGAAAGGAAGGAAGGAAGGAAAAGGAAAAAATCCTATCTATCCAGACTGTCAGGTAAGTGTTGACTTAGAGTACCTCTCCTTTTTCTCTCCTATTTTATCCCCATACATTGTTAATCTGCTCATTTTCCATATGTCTACTTGAGTTATTTATACCCATATCCAATAATTATAACTAAAAAATCTATTTTCTGATATCCCCTTTAGCTCATTAGTCCCTAGTGCCTTTTAGTTATATTAATTTTAATTAAAACTATGTAATACATATCATGTATTTATATAAACTATGCTGTTATATTTTATATATTGCAAATGTTAAATGAGTTAAAGTCTGGGACAGAGGTGCTAGAAAAGGATATATAACATACTACAAATTTTATATATTTTACATATTATTATGTTATGTATACAATTTATTATATATTATACATTACATATATATGTTTTATATATATATATATATATATTACACATATGCCCTAAATAGTTAAAATAATGTGTTGTCATGCTTCCCTGTATTTTCATAAGTGAACATCTTGGGGAGAACCATATGACTTTACAATTAAGATATCACCCACATCTCATATGGGACTCCTTAGTTTGAGTACTGGCTACGCTTCTGATTACAGCTTCCTACTAATGAGCATTCTTGGAAGCAGCAGTTGTATTCCTGTCACTGACGTGGGAGTCCCAGATCATGTCTGTGGCTCTTGGCTTCTTCCTGTACTACTGTGGGCATTCAGGGGAAGTGAACTAGTGGTGTGAGATTTTTTTTCTCTCTCTCTGGCTCTCTCAAACAAACACACAAACACACATACACACATATTCATTTCTTCTCCTTTGCTTTTCCTGTAAATAAAATAAAAGAAATGATATTACTCAACATCCCTCTTTGATTTTGAGGGGTGTGTTGGCTGGTTTGGGATAGCATTCAGGGTTAGAGAATCTGATGTTACAGATGCCTATGTTTTTATCTCACAGTATCTGTTTTTGGTATGGCTAATGATTTTCTCCATTTCTATATTACCAACATTAGCAAAATCTTATAGTGCATTTCTAAGTTTTAATATTAAAAAGCTTTGTCTCATAACTTTATGGTGTGTTTTTCTTACTGGGAGTAAAAATAACCTTCTATTCAAGAGAAAAAATAATGTGTCCTCTCATGCACAAGACTGTGCTGATTATTTGTTGTAATTCTAAACAAATAGATATGATAATTTAAATGATTATTTCAAATGCTGGGAAAGAACATTAACATTGAAACTAAAACTGCAGCACACTAATATCCTCATCAGAGCTGATCAGTTAACAAAAGTGGGTCATTAGAAAATAACTAACTAAGCTTTTCATTAATGCTCTAATAAGCCAAAATATATTCATAGTTTACAAATTTACCTAATATGAGCATAGACAATAATGTTCAAATATTAACTCTATTGTTCTCATTAAAAGTTGTATCTTTGTTTATTGATATAAAACCCTGGGGAAGGAAAAAATGATATCAAAGTTGATCATTTGATGGCTTAAAATTGAGGTCACTAGTGTAGGCAGGCAAATAGGATACAATTTATAAGATTTGTGAGCTAGAAGGCTATGCTTTAATCGCATCCCTGTGTGATCTCATCCTACCTGACCCCACCTGTATGCCCACCTGCCAATCAGGCTACTGTAACCACCCACTTTGGGAGTATATAAAAGACCTGGAGCACAGTGGGCCCCTCCTTTTGTTTCTCATGCACCTTCAGGGCACCTGGCCCTTAGCCCCGCCTGTGCTCTCTGCCTTTACTCTGATACCTGTGCTAAGCCCCTTATAGCTGCTCATAACCACATGCTTGCTGCATGTGGTTCCTGGACTGCACTCTGCTGGGTATGGCCCCAAATTAATTTCTGGACTTTTCTTTCTCCATTATACCAAACCCTCACACTCCTATGCATTTCCCTCACTAAATAAAAAAAGCTTAAATAAACTTACCATGCTGCCTGGTCTATTTGAGCCAGTTCAGAATTCTTCTCTGAATTTGTGGCAAGAACCCACATAGCTTATTAATTTCAGAACTATTGATAAGCAGATCGATTTTACTAGTGAGGCCATCCAGTGGAACTAGGAGTCTGTGGGCACCTCAGACATAGGTAGAATGTCCTACACAAGCTAACTGAAGTATGAGGAGTCAGATGGGTTAACAGGCAGTCAGTGGAAGTTGGGGTGCAGAGTGCTTGCTTTCTTCCCAGGGTTATCTTTTTTTTTTTTTTCATTTCCAGATTTTTTTTCTTTATTTTTATTTTATTTTATTTTTTTAAACTTTTATTTAATGCATATAAATTTCCAAAGTACGACTTATGGATTACAATGGCTTCCCCCCCATACCGTCCCTCCCACCCACAACCCTCCCCTTTCCCACTCCCTCTCCCCTTCCATTCACATCAAGATTCATTTTCGATTATCTTAATATACAGAAGATCACCTTAGTATACATTAAGTATGGATTTCAACAGTTTGCTCCCACACAGAAACATAAAGTGAAAAATAATAGATGATTTTTTTAAATGATGATGAAATCAGAGCAGACCTATTGTCATGTTTAATCCCAGTGAGAGTCAAGTTGGGAATTGATAATTTCTTTTTTTTTTTTTTTTTTTTTTTTTACAGAGGATCAGTTTAGTATGCATTAAGTAAGGATTTCAACAGTTTGCACCCCCATAGAAACACAAAGTGAAATATATTGTTTGAGTATTCGTTATAGCATTAAATCTCAATGTACAGCACATTAAGGATAGAGATCCTACATGAGGAGTAAGTGCACAGTGACTCCTGTTGTTGACTTTACCAATTGACACTCCTGTCTATGGCATCAGTAATCTCCCTATGCACCAGTCATGAGTTTCCAAGGCTATGGAAGCCCTCTGAGTTCTCCGACTCTTATCTTGTTTAGACAAGGTCATAGTCAAAGTGGAGGTTCTCTCCTCCCTTCAGAGAAAGGTACCTCCTTCTTTGATGACCTGTTCTTTCCCAGGGTTATCTTTAGCAAGGTCAAAAGTACCTGCCTGCCCACTCCTTGAAAGCTTCCAATTTTGCAGTAAGAATAGCAGGGGAGTAGCAATTCCATCTTCCTGAGCTCAGAGTTTACTGTAAACAAGTTACCTACCCCACCCTTCTGATGGCTCTTTGTTTTATCATTAGCAAAAGAGGTCTTTTTTGGGGTTTTGTCCCTGCCTTGTAACTGAATGTCAAGTTTTTTTTTTTTCCTTTGCAAAAAATGTGCTTAAAATCTCAGTACCATGGACCTCTTTGGATTTTTTCCTCACTTGGATGCACCCTCCATGCCAATCTGGCTGGATGTCTCTGACTCTAATAAATTTTGCTTTTAAATATCTCTGCTTCTCCATTTGGAAATTCTTCCATGTGAGACAAAGAACCACGATAATAATATTTTTTCTATCTCCATTTCACCTGCAACCAAAGTACTGAGAGTGTAGGAAGACTTCTATTGGAAAATTAAGATATATTTTTATTACAGAAACACAAAAATGTAGGGAAACAGAAAGTAAATTGATGATTTATTTTAGGGAGCCAGAAATTGTGCATGTAAGGAAATAACCTCATGATAATGTAAATTTCCATATATAAACAATTACTTAGTCTATATAATGTTGGAGTACAATACTAAAACAGTACAACATTATGAGATATTTAAAAATGCATGTGGTGGTGAAGTAACACCTTGAGAGTAGGGACTCCATTTTGGAGCACCTAAGACTCCATTCTGGGAAGGCACCCCCTCGACTGTGAGACTCTGGTCTGAAGCTATGATCTAAAACTCTCGGACAATAGCAGCAAACTGCAACCTACTTGGCAGAGCATAGAAACCCCCTAGCATGATCACTCAAGCTTGAAAGTAGATAGGCTACACCAGGGTTAATGACAAAAATGTAATTTGTCTATATCTACATATGATTAAAAATATTTGGGTTAATGTCAAGATTATAATCAATATTGTTAAGATCGTAACTGGTATTGTCAAGATTCTAATTGATATTAATTTCACATAGGTTTTAGGTCAGCTTGACCCCAGTAATCATGTATTCTCCCTTGATCCTAGCAACCATGTATTCTCCATCTGATTTTGTGGTTTTTGCCTTTAAAACCCCTGTTGCTTTGGGCTCCAGGGTGGAGAGTTCTTTAGGGCAGGAGCCCACTCTCCACTGCTAGCAATAAAGGACCATCAAATTTTATCAGTGTGTGATGCTCCTCGGTTTGCATTTGCTCAGGTACAACAGTGGGACTGGCACTGTGGCTCAGTGGTGGTTGTCATCTCAAGTCCCAGCTGCTCCATTTGACATTTAGCTCCCTGCTAATGTACTTGGGAAAGCAGCAGAGGATGGCCCAAGTACTAGAGCTTGTGCAACCATTTGGGAGAGCCTGATGATGCTCCTGGCTTCTGGCTTTGGCCTTGCCTAGCCCTGGTTGTTATGGCCATTTGGCAAGTGAAACTGGACGGAAGACCTCTCTCTCTCTCTCTGTCTCTCCCTCTGAAACTCTGCCTTTCAAATAAACAAATATTATTTGGAATGGCATGTGTATCCATTTGAGAACATATATGAGAAGTAAATGTGTTTTTATTTAGTTTCTGTTAGTAGAAATTGAACAATTTAAAATTGGACACACTAAAACATGTAATTGTTATTTTTAAGAAATGGAGCAAAGTACAAGAGGGTTGCTAATGCTTACACAGTCTTTTCCTCTGGGAAGTCAGAATTGCAGAGGTGGGCAGTGTGCATTGTTATTTGTCTATTGAATCAAAATAAAATTATTTGAATTATGAACATTTGAATCTCTAATACATGTGCTAATAAATAAAAATACACATGATGGTGTGCTATGGTTTAAATATAGTTTGTCAGTCTGAATATTGTGTAGGAATTTGATATCTGGAATAATGTTGAAAGCTGGCATGATTTTTTTTTTTTTTTTGAGATTTATGTACTTATTTGAAAGGCAGAGTTAGAGAGAGAGAGAGAGAGAGAGAGAGAGAGAGAGAGAAAGAGAGATCTTCTACCTGCAGGTTCATTTCTCAAATGGCTGTAATGGCCTGAGCTTGGTAATCTGAAGCCAGGAGCCAGGAGATTCTTCTGGGTTTTCCATATGGATGCAGAAGCTGAACTACTTGGTTCATCCGCTTCTACTTTCCCAGGTGCATTAGCAGGGAGCTGGCTTGGAAGTGGAGAAGCTGGGACTTCAACCAGAGCCCATAGGGGATATCCAGCCACAGGTGGCTGCTTTATTCGCTATGCCATGGTTTAGGTCCCAGGTGGTAGGATTTTTAAGACGAGACTGTCTTTAGCAGGGATTATTGCCTTTCTTCTGGAAGCAGGCTCATTGTTGTGACAGTGGGTTATTAGAATGCCATGCAGCCTTCTTTTCCGTCTTTCCCTTGCTTGTTTACTAGCCCTTCCCTTCTCTGCCATGAGTTGAAGCAGAATATAGCCACATGATCTTGGACTTTGAATGTTCAGAATTGTCAACCAAATAAACTTTATAAATTACTGAGTTTCAGAGAAGTATGATTATCTTCTTGTTAGGTAGGAAGTCAGAAATTGAGCCTAGGTGTGTATGAGAAAGGCCTGAAGACCAGCACCTACTGCAGAAGCTCCAGAAGCCCAGCACCTTGCACTTCAAAGTCCTGCCCCTTCTACCCGATAACCTTCCAGGTGCAGCCTAGTATCTGCACTTAAGTCCCACCTGGGTCCTGATGACCTTCCAGGGAGTTCTGACCCTTCTACCTGGTCTGATAAGCATCCTTCCTCTAAGGCGGGGATGCCAGCCAGGCTTCCCCTGTCTGATAACTTCAGGGGGAAAAACTCAGAATTCTTTGTATTTACACCCAACAAATCCTTTGTTCAGGAGAAGAAAGAGAGGGGGAGGGAAAAGGCAGGAAGGCAAGACCCATCCCCTTAAAAACTCCAGCCTAAGTGTGATCTATGCACTCACTCTCAGGTTCTGTCGGGAGAGTGCCCATCCGTTCCGTTCTTACGGATGTCCCTACCCTAATAAACTTTGCTATTTTGCTTTCCACTGCTCTCTATCTCACACCTGAATTCTTTCTTGCACGAAGACAAGTACCCATTGCTTCTCCAGTAACATTTCTGGCAACCACTAAGGGATTTTAAGACATCGAAAGTCAGTATTCCTTCCCTCGAGCGGGATGGGATCTGTGGGAATGACTGTTGATAGTCCTGCACCCCACAGCTCTCCAAGAACGTGGAGGTCCCCCTGGCCATGGCTTAGCTATGGCTGAAACTCCAGAGGGATTGTAAGGAACGGGAGGGCAACTAGGAAGGGCAGCTGGCTGAGAGCCTGGAGACCCCACGAGCTCGCTCTGGCTTCCTGGCTGCTGGACTGTGACCCGAGGACCTTGCTTCTCTCTTGGTGGGATGCCTGGTCATGCTGCCTATTGCTATGATAGTGGGGCTCAGTCATTTGAGGCTAATATTGGTCCTTCAGGTAAACTCCAACAACTAGATAGTAGGCCATCATGAGCGATAGGAGGAAAACCCACTCAGTCCCCAGACATCAGGGCCTTTCCCTATGTTCTCCTCCAGCTGAGATGCCTCACAGGCACAGCCAGATTTCTGATGAGAGTACTTGCTCACATCTTTTCCTCTGTCACTTTTCTCTCTTCCTCCTCCCTGTCTGTCTCCCCCCTCCTCTTTGTTGCTGCTGGCCAGAGGAAGGGAGAGGGAAATTCCATAGGTCCCTCCACCTAAGGAAGGGAAAAGCCCTGATCCGATAACCCTTTCCAACCTGGTAAATGTTTTCCATCTTTGCAGCATATTGTAGTTCTGGTAGATCTTGAAAAGTTTTTTGTGCACTTTCTATTGCTGTTGCTAAGCTTTGGTTGACTGAGAACTGAGTCTGAACAGGAGCTAAAGTTAACTGTCTGTTTTTAATTGACTTGAGTGATTGCAGTAACCCTGATTGGGTTTGGCTTTGCTTGAAATATTTGAGTTGAATGGATTAAGATCTCACCTTGATGGCTGTTTTAATTAGACTAGGTAATGCAACTTCTGTTGTGTTATAAAGGATTTGCTATAGGAGGTTCCCAGCACTCTTGGTGGAGCAGTACGCCTACCCAACCCCACGGCCAGTCCTGCTAGGCCCAAGCATTCACAGTCTTCCCTGTAAATGGGGCACTATGGCCTTTCCCTGCGCTCTCTTCCAGTCAGCATGGCCTGCTGCACCCACGCTGGCACAGCCAGATATCTCAGGTGAGAGATGAGTGCTCTCCAAGGCTGCTTTTTTCTCTCTCCATTTCCAATTCAATACCCCTCCTTACTAGGAGAGGGGCAAAGAGAAATGCTTCTGACTACTGCTGGCCTTTCAGGTTTCCCCACCTAAGGGAGTGAGAAACCTTAATTCATTAACCTTTTCCAACCTGATGGATGGGTTTTTCTCTTCTTTGCAATTGATGAAAACTTTTCCTTCAGCTCTACAGGAGTTTCTGATTCTCTCTCTGCCTCTTTGTTTCCTGATGTGTTTCATTGTCCTAAGCAATGGGCTCACACACTGTTGATCAGCTTTTCTGTGCTGCTGCAGCTAACAGCTGATGAGAGCTTTCATGTGTCTTGAAGGTTTCACTAGAAGGTTTTTCTAATGGCAGTCCTGAGTCTTAATTGGGAGAACTGCAATGCAAAGTGATTACCTTTACTCTGATCAGATCTAGCCCACAGCCTTGGCTGAAATGCTCAGTTAAATGTATATTTTGGCCAAACAGTCTGACTCTCTGGCAGTTTTAAGTTCTAAACCAAGTCCTCTGACTTTGAGGCTTCTAGTCAGATTCCTGGAACTCTCAAAGGTTGAGCTTTGAATTTGTTAAAATAACAGCTATTTGAGTCAATTCAGATTATGTAAAGTTAAAATGTTATAAATGATGTCAGACTTATGTTGCATTCATGTTATTGCTTTCCAGCTAAAGTGCTTTTATAAAAATGAAAGTAAATTCTGTGTATATAAGCCTTTATGTTATTAACTAAAGTAAACCAATAGGATTGGTTCAGAAAATTGGGTTAATCCAAATGCCCTTTGGTTTGTTTGGTTTGCTCGCTCAGTTTGATATGCTTTAAACTTGTTTCTTTAAAAGATGAAGATCTTTTCAAATTTGTAAACATGCACTAATGTCTGTGTTTGCTGCTCAGAAAGTGTTATCCTTATTAGTTACTTAAAAGCATGGAAATGTAATTTTGACCTTAAAAATAATTCAGATAATGGTGTGGTATTCATTAATATCTCAGTGTCTTAAGTCATCTAGGCATTGTTGCTGAATAAAACATAGGAAACTATATTATGTGTACTTTTAACATTTTAAATGCTGTAAGGAGACTGTTTGAGTTTGTTAGCATGTATTCTCATAGGTTGTCCATACATGACAATTCAAGACTATGTAAAAGTAACTACTGGTGTAAGTTTCAGAAGGTGTGAGCAATTCACAGAGTTTAAGAAAAGTTTACGATTTAAAAATATAGTTTACAGAGTTTTCTACAAAGTTACACTGACCTAAAATTGAAGTCCAATATTCTGTTAGAACAATGGGGTTTTTGAAAAATGCATATTAATGTGATAGTAAATAATATGGAAATTGTCTCAATTGTAAATCTTAAAATCTGTTTTTGCAAAAACTGTAATGTCTCCTTTTAACAGTGTCTGTTTCATTGGTTACTCTGCCATTTCTAGAGTTAGGTCCTGTAAGCTCTTTTTTGACTCTGTTAAATTATTCCAATTATTCCAAGTTATGCAGTGATTTCATGTGATAATTTTTTTTTTTTTTTTTTTTTTTTTACAGGCAGAGTGGACAGGGAGAGAGAGAGAAAGGTCTTCCTTTTGCCGTTGGTTCACCCTCCAATGGCTGCCGCAGCCAGCGCACTGCGGCCAGCGCACTGCGTTGATCACTGCGCTGATCCAAAGCCAGGAGCCAGGTGCTTCTCTTGGTCTCCCATGGGGTGCAGGGCCCAAGCACTTGGGCCATCCTCCACTGCACTCCCAGGCCACAGCAGAGAGCTGGCCTGGAAGAGGGGCAACCGGGACAGAATCCGGTGTGCCGGCTCCGCAAGGTGGAGGATTAGCCTATTGAGTCACGGCGCTGGCCTGCTAATTCTTATGTTCAAGGTTTGTTTGTTTTTTTTTTTTTTTTATTTCTGGTTTATTTGACAACAAGAAACATAGAATTTGTGTTCTACTGAAGTAATCTATTATGTACTCTGTCTCTGGTAAGTTCTGATTGATGAAAAGCATTGAGTCTTAAAAGTTTTTTATTTTAAATATCATTATGATTAAATCTGGTCTAAAAGTTTTAAAATCACCCTGACTAAATGGATGATATCATTTCACAATGTTAAGGAACTCTAGTTTGACCAGATAGTCTAAGTTCTCTTGGCATTTTTTTTTTTTTTAGTTTATTTGACAGGTAAAATTATAGACAGTGAGAGAGAGAGAGAGAAAGGTCTTCCTTCCATTGTTCACTCCCCAAATGGCTGCTATGACCAGCACTGTACCAATCCAGAGCCAGATGCTTCTTCCTGGTCTTCCATGTGGGTGCAGGGGCCTAAACAACCGGGACTAGAACCTGGTACCCATATGGGATGCCAGTGCTGCAGGAGGAAGATTAACCAAGTGAGCAACGGCACCAGTCCCCTCTTGTCACCTTTAACAGACTTCTGAAAATCAAAGTTCTAAAATCTCCAGACTTTTGATATCTCCAGAGGAGCCCCTGGAGATGTGAAAGATATATCTCTCATCTTGCAGAGGTAATAACCAATTAGGCTATTTAGATTAAAAGTGTTGCCAAGATGTGAAATGATGCTAAACTTCAGTTATAAACATGTTTCTTTCTAGCTGCTCCAGTCTCTGGTTCAGAAGCCAGATTCTTTAAAGGGGGACTGACAAAGTCTCCATCCAGCTAATGCTGATTAACCAGACATTGTTAGTTCAAATGTATTACTATTTCAAATTTGGATCAAATGGAAGTCTAGCCAAAAGGGAGAAAGTGTTCCAATAGAGCCTTGGAGACAACTGGAGATGGTTATGCAGCAGATACTAGAGACCTAGGTTCCAGGAGCCCAAGAAAGCTCTAGTGTTCACAGGCTACACGGTGAAAACCCAGAAGCCCAAAAAACTTAAACTTATGGGTTACACAGTAATGCTAGTTAAACCTGGCAACCCAGGCCCATAACCCACTGGCTACATGGTAAATATCTGGAAGACAGGCTGGCGCCCCGGCTCACTTGGCTAATCCTCTACCTGCAGTGCCGGTACTCTGGGTTCTAGTCCCAGGTGGGTGCTGGTTCTGTCTCGGTTGCTCCTCTTCCACTCCAGCTCTCTGCTGAGGCCTGGGAAGGCAGTGGAGGATGGCCCAAGTGCTTGGGCCCTGCACCCACATGGGAGACCATGAGGAAGCACCTGGCTCCTGGCTTCGGATCGGCGCAGCATGCCGGCCATAGCAGTCATTTGGGGGGTGAGTCAATGGAAGGAAGACCTTTCTGTCTGTCTCTCACTGTCTAACTTTTCCTGTCCAAAATAAATAAATAAATTAATTAATTAAATAAAATAAAAAATAAAAAAAAAATCTGGAAGACAAAGGATGGCAGTGATGTCTGCCACAACTTCTCCTCTAAGTCAGGCTATTCAGTAAGCACTGGTTAAATGCCAGTTAAATCTGAAAGCCCAGGAAGTCAGGCTAAGCAACCAGAGAGACCGAACTCGCTGCCTCACTTCTCCTCTTTTCTGTTCCAGAGGGGAAGTTACTACTGTTCTGCAGGACTCTCCAATGTGATGTATGGTTTGAGCCTCAGACCTTATATAAGGGATGACTGACCTTTTCTGTAATAATGCCTGGCCACAATATAGAGGGCCAAACAGCATAGCCAGAAAAAGAGAAGTTAAACTATGAAATAATGTTACAGCTAGATTGATTTTTCTGTGTACACAGTAAATGGGCAGAACTCCCCTTTTAAACCAAATTGAGGGGAAGATAAAAGTTGTTCTGATGACCTCAAAGTATACAAGCAGGTCACCACAGTTGATCTTACCTAAAAGGTCATAATTCTCCTCATGGGCATGGTTATATGGTTATAGCTCACAGGGAAACACTAAGTGTCAGAATTTGCCCATGACCATAGTTTTCTAGCTCACCCTGATGACATTAAAGAAATCTTCAAGGTCAGGATTGGGTCGAGCACCCCCTTGACTGACATCATAGAGGCTGCCTCCATGGTCTACTTTATTAGAGACCAGAAGAATCAGGAGCAAGCTAGCAGCAGGAGCAATGTAAAGATAGGTAACAGGCCAATCAAGGGCTGCTTTGCATGTTGATCTGCTGTCAAGGAGACCCAGCAAGGCCAGTCCACCTCAAACAGCACCTGTTTCCGATATGAGGAGCCAGGGCATTGGACAAGCATCCATCATGACAGAAACCACCTTCTGTCAGCTCTTTCAAGAGCAAGGCCACTAGATACAGAACTGCCCTGGGTGTCAAAGGACTCCTGGTTCAGAACCGCAGACCCTGTGGCCCTGAGCTAAAAAGCCTTTGGCTCTGCCCATCCTCTGCCTAGCTTCCAGCTCTAGCCACTGCTATTGAGGGGATGGCCTAGGGTCAGTGAAATGTAAGTTGCCTATTTGTACCAGCCTCCTCTTCAGCTCTCCTCCTGGTCCAGCCTTTTATAATGTGAGTCAACAGCGTGCCTCCCTTAAAGGAGATTCCTATCTCTTGCAATTTTCTTCCAGCACCCCATGGATAGGTCTGGTCTCACACACCCAGCCAGGCCTTAAAAGTCTATCCAAATATTACGCTTAAAAGGCTTTTCTGCCAGTTCCTAAAAACAGAGCTTTGAGTTACAGCTAACTTAGATAGTTCTGCTCCTATTTGAACAGATCCTTACAGAGGATTTAAAGGGCCTATATCTTGAGGGGGGGGGTGTGCACAATAATCCAAAATGTAGATGGCTAAATGTAAATAATTGATTAGTCTGTTTCCTTTCCCAGACTGAGACTCTAGTCTTGTACATTAGCTTAACTTCCTAGTAAAACTAGCTACTAGCAATGGGGGGTGGGGGGATGGGAAACATAGCCAGTCCATTAGAGTGTTAATTATTTAACCCTTACCCTCACCCCTGGGGAGAGAAAACCAGCCCCAGAGAGGATATGGGCCATGCAGCAAATTCCAAGTTCTGCAAACTCCAGGCAGTCCCAGCAGGTTACAGGTTCCTAGATACAGGGAAATAGCACTGTTCCTAAACCAGGCTCTCAACAGGGAGCCAAAGCAGAGCCCCCTCCTTTGGGAAAAACAGACAAATAATGCACCACTTTCCCACTTTCATCCATTGAAAAGTTGCCATGACTAGGGCTCTTACAAAGGGATTGCTAATTCAGTCCTTCAAACAGGCAGACCCTAGATCTGCTACCTGCTGCCCAAGAAAGTGCCCCAACCTAGGGCCAAACTAAATGAGTGTGAAATCATGGTCATGCTTTCTTGGACAAGGCCAGATAACTCCAGGACCAGTTCAGACAAGGCTAAAATATCTGGCTTAACATCACATCTGGTCATGGAAATCCTGGTTATGCCTCTGCTTGGCAACATAATGTCCACATTCTTTCTGCTCTCTGCAGTCAATTGTGCTTTAACATCCAGCTCCAGGTGCTTCTAAGACAAGGCTTATAGTCTACCTCAGACAAGGTGACCCAGCCTCTGGACCAAGCGGGACAATGCTTCCAGAGGCCATTCTCAAGCACCATAGGACAGAGAGCAAGAGAAAAATACCCATTTGTCAGCTTCAAAGTAGCTATAGAAGACAGAACTCTGCCCATTTATCTCCTTAAAGAATTGTGGGCATTTTTTTCTTGAGGGGGGATGCATAAACCTTGCTATTTTGCTTTCCACTGCTCTCTGTCTCACAACTGAATTCTTTCCTGCATGAAAACAAGGACCCTTTGCTTCTCCGGTAACATTCTTAGATCTGTGTCTATGAAATACATGAAATCTGTTCTTTTCATGTTCATAAAAATTTTCAAAAATTACCAAGTCTCAGGCATCTGGAAATAACAACAGAAATAGGAATAAGGCAGCAGGTATTCTAAAAAGTCTTGCATAGAGAATCATACTGTGGTAAGGTTTACTCTAATTCTGAACAAACATATTGCTTAGAAAAATTAATGAGAATTTTACTTGAGTGGTATGTGTTGGCTATTTAGTATTTTATTTCTTGGAAACTATGCTAAAAATAAGAAGTTGTTTTATAATGGCAGATTTTCATTAAAATATATTTTACAGTGAGAAGGAAAATACATTTAAAGAGGGTAATGCACTGAAGGTAAGAAGGTGTGTTTATTCTAATACATGTATGAAAAATTTCAAAATATTCACAGAAATGCATATTGTGCAAAATTATTCAAAGCTTTCAAATTTTTCCTACTAAAATAAAATTATGCTTTCTATTTGGAAAAGAGGCACAGAATAGAGAGGAAGCAGTATACAAATTTACAGCCAAACCAAATTTATTCAGAGAAAATAAATTGGTAAAGATGGGTGAAAAACTGCTGACTTGCACATGATGGAGCACAAGGCAGAAGGCCATGACCCCCAGTGGTCAGGCCTTTTTATATTTTAGGAGGGTTAGGGATTGTGGTGGGTGTAGAGGGTAGCAAGCAGAGGTGAATTCCTGGAACTGGATGGGGTCTTGGGGACCTGGAAAAGAATGCAGGGTGGGTTGTGAAGGCAATAGGGTGTGAGACTCAATTGAGGTTCAATGGGAAGGAATAAATTCCAATGTTTATGTATCTTTTGGAAAATGAGCAAGAATGGCTGAGGCTTATGCCATTGTTCCATCAATACTGATAAGGAGAAGGGGCACTGATTTCTCTCTGGCTACTTCCTGCTGATACTGGGTGTAGACATGGAGGCAGGATTTGAACGAGGTCTATCTGAAGTAGGCAGGCATGCAGGCTGAAATTGATTAGATTTGTAAACTGTAAGACCACACCTTCACCACGCCCCTGTGTGACCTCATGCCCCTACCTGAGGGCTTTGCCACGCCCCTGTGTGGCCTCATTTCCCTACCTGGCCACACCTGGGTGCCCACCAGCTAATCAGGTTAATTAACCACTCCCCTTTGGAAGTGGGTTAAAAGCCAGGACACAGTGTGGCCTGGCTGCTCTTCTTCCCTGGACTCTTGCCAGGAGGTGGGGTTGCTGTAGCCCTGTGCCCTATGCTACCTGGCCCAGATTCAGGCCTAGATGCTGTTCCATGTGGCTGGTTCCTGGTGCTCGGTATGAATCCCTATTCACCTCTCTCTCTTTAAAAAAGCTCTCACTCTCCTATACATCTTTATCACTAAATAAGAGCTCAAAATGTACCATGATGCCTCATTTATCTGTGCTGGTATTTAGAATTCTTCTCTAAATATTAGGCAACAACCCTCTCGGGCTTATTAATATTGGGGATTTAGTAATAAGCTTGTGGTGAAATCATATGGCACTCCAAATTCTGGTAGCACATGTGGCACCCCAGATAGCACTTCTGGGAAACTTAAGGGTCCACATTTTAGTGTAGATTTTAGGGGGTCATGTCCAATTTCATATCCAGTTGATTGAAGGAGAAGGGCAGTCTTGTGTTGCTCCTGTGAGACAGCTTGAGATATAGCAGTTATTCATTCCTGCAAGACCATTGGAATAAGTTAATTATACATGGCAGAAAAGAGAGCACTATGATTATGAGGACAAAAGGTGATAGTACAGACATTGCCCAAGGTGGAGAAGATGACCAAAATGAGGCAGAATTAGCATATTAACATGAGAGAGGTGGGTCCTGTGTAAGTAGACTTACATGAAAAAGATGTTATTAGTTATAACAAAGTAAAATGTACCCATGCAGAGTGCCCTTTGTGTTTGGCAGTGGTAAGGTTAGTCAATATCACCAGGTAGGGGTTAAAACAGCCTTATTTTAACTTTTATTTAATAAATATAAATTACCACAATACAACTTGTGAATCACAGTGGCTTTTCCTCCCGATAACCTCCCCCACCGCAGCCATTCCATCTCCCACTCCCTCTCCCATCCCATTCCCATCAAGATTCATTTTCGATTCTCTTTATATACAGAAGATCAACTTAGTATATACTAAGTAAAGATTTCAACAGACTGCACCCACACAGAAACACAGAGTGTAAAGTACTGTTTGAGTACTAGTTATATGTACCATTAAATCACGTAGTACAACATATTAAGGACAGAGATCCTACGTGGGGAGTGAGTGCACAGGACACTTGCTGTTGACTTAACAATTGACACTCTTAATTATGACATCAGTAATCACCCGAGGCTCTTGTCATGAGCTGCCAAGGATATGGAAGCCTCTTGAGTTCACCAACTCAAATCTTATTTAGACAAGACCATAGTCAAAGTGGAAGTTCTCTCCTCCCTTCAGAGAAAGGTACCTCCTTCTCTGATGGCCTGTTCTTTCTGCTGGGATCTCACTCACAGAGATCTTTCATTTAGGTATTTTTTTTTTTTCTTGCCAGAGTGTCTTGGCTTTCCATGCCAGAGAAACTCTCATGGGCTTTTTAGTCAGATCTGAATGCCTTAAAGCCTGATTCTGAGGCCAGAGTGCTGTTTAGGACATCTGCCATTCTATGAGTCTGCTGTGTATCCTGTTGCCATGTTAGATTGTTCTCTCCTTTTTAATTCTAGCAGTTAGTATTAGCAGACACTAGTCTTGTTTATGTGATCCCGTTGACTCTTAATCCTATCATTATGATCAATTGTGAACTGAAACTGTTCACTTTGACTAGTGAGATGGCATTGGTATGTGCCACATTGATGGGATTGAATTGGAATCTCTGGCATGTTTCTAACTCTACCATTAGGGGTACATCCGATTGACATGTCCCAAACTATACATCTCCTCCCTCTCTTATTCCCAGGTGATTGTATCCCAGTGATTCCCAGGGATCACTTTTTAGTTAATTTTAAAACCTTACAATTGTTATGTGTTAAATAAGAGTTCAACAAACGGTATTAAGTAGCACAAAAAAATACTAAAAGGAATAAAGTATTAAGTTGTTCCTCAATAGTCGGTATAAGGGCTGATCAGGTCATTGTTTCTCATAGTGTCCATTTCACTTCTACAGGTTTCCTTTAGGTGCACAGTTAGTTGTCACCAATCAGAGAGAACACATGATATTTGCCCTTTTTGGACTGGCTTATTTCACTCAACATAATGTTTTCCAGATTCCTCCATTTTGTTGCAAATGACTGGATTTCATTTTTTTTTACTGCTGTATAGTATTTTATAAAGTTCATATCCCAATTTCTTTATCCAGTCTTCTGTTGATGGGCACTTAGGTTGGAAAAATCTTCCATGCTTATGGATTAGAAGAATCAATATCATCAAAATGCCCATTCTCTCAAAAGCAATTTATAGATTCAATGCAATACCAATCAAAATACCAAAGACATTCTTCTCAGATCTGGAAAAAAATGATGCTGAAATTCATATGGAAGCACAGGAGACTTCGAATAGCTAAAGCAATCTTGTAAAACAAAAGAAAGCTGGAGGCATCACAATACCAGCTTTCAGGACATACTATAGGGCAGTTATAATCAAAACAGCATGGTACTGGTACAGAAACAGATGGATATGGATAGACCAATGGAACAGAGTAGAAACATCAGAAATCAATCTAAACATCTACAGCCGACTTATATTTGATCAAGGATCTAAAACCAATTCCTGGAGCAAGGAAAACTAATGGTGCTGGGAAAACTGGATCTCCATGTGCAGAAGCATGAAGCAACACCCCTACATTATACCTTACACAAAAATCCACTCAACATGGATTAAAGGCCTAAATCTATGACCCAACACCATCAAATTATTAGAGATCATTGGAGAAACCCTGCAAGATATTGGCACTGCCAAAGACTTCTTGGAAAAGACCCTGGAAGCAGAGGCAGTCAAAGCCAAAATTAACAATTGGGATTGCATCAAATTGAGAAGTTTCTGTACTGCAAAAGAAACAGTCTGGAAAGTGAAGAGGCAACAAACAGAATGGGAAAAAATATTTGCAAACTATGCAACAGATAAGGGGTTAATAATCAGAATCTACAAAGAGATCAAGAAACTCCACAAGATCAAAACAAACAACCCACTTAAGAGATGGGCCAAGGACCTCAACAGACATTTTACAAAAGAGGAAATCCAAATGGCCAACAGGCACATGAAAAAAACGTTCAGGATCACTAGCAATCAGGGAAATGCAAATCAAAACCACAATGAGGTTTCACCTCACCCCGGTTAGAATGGCTCACATACAGAAATCTACCAACAACAGATGCTGGCGAGGATGTGGGGAAAAAGGGACACTAACCCACTGTTGGTGGGAATGCAAACTGGTCAAGCCACTATGGAAATCAGTCTGGAGATTCCTCAGAAACCTGAAGATAACCCTACCAATACAACCCAGCCATCCCACTCCTTGGAATTTACTCAAAAGAAATTAAATTGGCAAACAAAAAAGCAGTCTGCACATTAATGTTTATTGCAGCTCAATCTGCAATAGCTGAGACATGGAATCATTTTGTTTTGGATAAATCCAATCACTATGTTGAAAGGCAGAAGTACAGTCAGGAGGTACATAGTATGTTTTGGGTAGGGGTGTGTCTGCATAGGTCCATAAGTGAGAGAGCATGTCAATGAGAGGGAAAGCAAGAGGAGGAGGAATAGCTTCAGAATTCTGTAAGGGAGGGAACTTAGATGAAAGAAGAGGCCTTCCATAGAGAATTTCAAAGGGGCTAAACATTAAGAGCTTCCAGGGAAGAGATCTGATTCTTAACAAGTCTAAAGGAAGGATTTTTACCCAGACCTAATGGACCTGAGTGGAGAGTTTAATTAGAGTCTGATTTAAAATTCCATTCATTCTTTTCCTGAAGAAGGAGAATGATAAGGAATGTGGAAATGCCATGAGATATGAAGAGAGCAGATACTATTTGAATAATTTGAGTGGTAAACTCTGATCCATTGTCTGACTGAATGGAAGCAGTTAATCCAAATCTTGTGATAACATCACTTAACAGTGGAGTGGAAACTCTTTTGTTAGCATTAGGGAAAGCTTTGACCCACCCTGAGAAGGTGTCCGTCATCACAAGAAGGTAATGTGTTCACCTAACTGGTGGCATATGGGTGTAGTCCGTCTGCCTTCCTCCCCCAGGAGTGATCAATGGTGTGTTGAAAAGGGAATGGGAGTGGCCTGAAATTAGAGTTAAGGTTAGCAGTTTGGTAGATGTTGCATGTCTGAAACATGTTATGTAACGTTTCTCATATAACAGGAGTTACTGTATGTGTGATCTCAGGAAGTGAAGAAGAGAATTTTAGTTTGAGTGATAGAGGGAATGAAGGTTTTTTTTTTATAAAGGTAGCTTGGAGAGAAGAAGGGAGTATTAGCTTTTCATCTAGAAATCACCAGGAGTCCTTTCTTGATTCCATTTGTTGTTGGAACTGAGAGATTTCTAAGTCTGAATATAAAGGGGTTAGGTTAAAGAGAAAAGATGGGATCATCTCCCCATGAGCCACTGCTTTAGCTGTCAGATCAGCCTGATTGACCAGATAGGTATTGTTTAACTTTCTGGTGCCCTTTGCAATGAATTATAGTGACTTTTTTTGGCAGCTAGGCAGCACCAATAAGAGCTTTAATCAGTTTGACGTTCATTATAGGGGTCCCTCATGCTGTTAGAAAGCCCCTTTCTTGCCATATCTGGGCGTTGGAATGGATGATATTATAGGCATATTAGGAATCTGTGTATACATTGACTGTCCTTCCTTTGGCTAAGGTGAAGGCATGAATCAAGGCTAATAATTTGGTTGTTGGGAGGTAGCGCCTGGAGGTAAGAGCCTAGCCTCTATGACCATATGCGGGGAAGAGTGGGAGGTATCACGATCTCCCTCAATTATTGCGTATCCAGTGGAAAAAGAGGGAGTTTTAGAAACACTACCATCAGTGAACCAATCTGGGGCTTTGGGAAAAGGAGTGTCTGTGAGATGGTGTAATGTGGTCAGGGAAAAAGCAAGGAGGTCAGGACAAGAATGGGGTTCCAGAGGATCAGAGACAGTAGTGGGGAGGAGAGTAGCTGGGTAGAGAGAGCAGCAATGAAAGGTAACAATGTGCTGGGGAAGGGTAGAGTGAAGAACTTGGATGTGAGACGGTGATACAGACTGAAAAGCCCAGTGGCTGAGGAGGTCTTGCAACCCGTGAGAGGACCAGATTTGTAAGGGTTTATAAAGGGTCAGCTTCTGGGCCTCAGGTATGAGAATAGCTGCCATGGCCAGGACCCTTAGGAATTGGGGCCAGCCTTGATAAACCCCATCTAATTGTTTGAAGAAATGATCCATAGGCATAAGAGATTTTTCCAGCCTTTTGGGCCAAGACACTGAGTTCCTGCCACTTAAAGCTGTGAATGTAGAGGAAGAATGGTTTAAGTGGGCTAGGAAGGCGCAAGGTGAGTGCTTGTGGGACAGCCTTCTTTAGGGTTTAGAAAGGGGTCTCTAAGGAGGAAGTCTCTTGCAAGGCATCTAGATTGCCTTTGGTAGCTTCATACAGAGGTTTAGTGATAAAAGTTTGGAATCCAAATGTGAAAATATCCCATGGGCCCCAAGAAAGAGAGGAGGTCTTGCTTAGTACATAGGAAAGGAAGGTAATATATTGCCTACTTTGATGCCAAAGGAATTGTGCAAATGTCTTTCCTCATGAGAAGTCCCAAGAAGGTGAGAGAAGTGGAAATTAGCTGAGCCTTCTTTGGAGACACCCTATACCTTTTCTCACTATAAAGTTTAAAAGACTGGTGGTATGTTAGAGACAGGTCTCTTGGGAGGGGCTACAGAGGAAAAGATAACATAGTGAAGAAAGGTGCTGAGTGACAGGTTAATAGAGGCCACAGCCGCCTGGAGGGCCTATCCAAATAGATGCCCACTGTTCTGGAAACCTTGGGGTAATACAGTCCAGGTAAGTTGTCGGGTAAGGTGAGTATTGAGGTTAGACCAGGTAAAGACAAAGAGTGGTTGGAGTGTCAAGAGGAATTGTGAAGAAAGCATTCTTTAGGTCCAAGACAGAAAAGAAAGAAGTTGTATAGGGTATTTGGGAGAGGAGCATGTAGGGGTTTGACATCACTGGGTATATGGGATGGACAGTGGCATTAATACATCTGAGATCCTGCACTGAACCATAAAAGCCATTGGGTTTTTTAACTGGGAATATAAGTGTGTTATGGAGGAAGTGAGTGGGAATGACTATGATAGTGGGAATGGAGATAGATGTCCCCAAGTGGTCCAGAAGGTCCCTGACTAAGAGGGGTGTGGGGCAGTTAGGAAGGATGAGAAAGGAATGGAGGAGAGTAACATCTCCAAAGGAAAAATGTAAGGGAGGGGTCTTATTAGGACTTTCAGTTAGGCCTTTCATGCCAGCAATACAGACTGAAGAAGGAAGGAGAGGACCACAATATTCATTTAAAACAGATAAACTAGCGCCAGTGTCCACAAAGAAACTTGCTTGCCAGACACTGTCCCCAGGGTCCCTGGACTCATCTGTGATGGGGGCTGTGGAACCCAGGCCTCCTCATTCAGTTAAGTTTAATAGAGAGGAGATGTCCTGTGCCGGAGGGGTTTGAGCAGAGGGCTATTCCAGAAAGGGGAATCTCCTTCCCTGGGGCAGTTCATCTTCCAGTGACCCCATTGTCTGCACTTGGTACACGAGGCAGGGGGAGGACTCAGAATAGGGCAGCTCCTGGTCCAGGGTCCAATATTGCCACATTTAATACAGACCGAAGAGGGCTAGAGTCTTGAACTAAGGTGGACTTCAAGTTGAAGCTGGTCTGGGCCCAGCACCCAGCATTGCTGCACTGATAACAGGGCCCCGGAAGGGTGGGTCTTAGGTTACAGTTGGGGTCTTGGTACACTGCAGAGGCAAGCATCTGAAACTTTGGTCTTCTGTTTCCCTCTGGGTCCTTAATTCCTCATCTCTATTGCTAAAAATATGAAAAGCCACAGCTGTGAGGTCCCTTGTGGGCCATCTTGTAATTTTTAGAGTTTGTGATAGATATCTGGAGCTGACTGGAACATAAAGTGAGTATTTAAATACAGCCATCCCTTTGGGGAATTGGGATCAGTATTTTGAACTCTAATGATGGTCCAATGCTATGATCATACATAACCTGAGTATCTTGGTCTAAGACCTAGACATTTTATCCAAGTAAATACATTTCCTTTTATGTGTAAACTTTTTGTCAAATATATCAATATGCATAAACAAGGTTTTAGTCAATACATTTGTGAATATATTATCATAATGGTTGCAGAACCTGAAACTATGCTGTACCAACTATAACATAAAACTTTGTCAGTTCAAGCACTGAGTAACAAGTTGTTTACCTATTCTGCATTTGCTAACCATTTCCATAGTATGTAAAGACAGACAAATTTTTTATTAATTATTACCCATTAAACATTGAAATAAGCCAGTCCCAAAAAGAAAAATATTATGTTTTCTGTGATCAGTGGTAATTAATAGAGTACATAAAGATGTAATGTATATGAGTGAAATTGACACTTTAAAATGTGATTATCATTTAGAGTCCTTGTCTCTCCTATTGAGGAACAGTATTGTTATTGTTGTTGTTTTTTTCTTCTTACTATACTTAGTGGATGGTTAAGCTTGTGATTACAAAATGAAATGAAAGTGTTCATTGTAAAAATTAAAAGAAAGAATAAGAAAGGAGTGGGGAGGGTGGGAACATGGGCAGGAGGGAGGGTAGGGTGTACAGTATCACTAGGCCCTTATATTTGTATATATGAAATACGTGGAATTTGTTCATCTTATATAAATAAAATAGTTAAAATTTTTAAAAAAGAATTAAAATTCATAGAAAACGTCATAGAAAAATTAATTTACAATACTGTTTTCAGATGACATGATAGATTCAAATGAAGTAAAATTATTGTTTTTATGACTATTAATGTTTTGACTGTTTCTAATGTAATGCACAATACAATCATTTGTTTTCTACCCCAAATAATTGTGTATTGTATTTTATACAGTTGTTTAGTCATACTGGGACATAGATCACTTTTTTTTTTATCACTTTCCAACACTTAACTAACAGTATAATGAAGGAATTATAATAGAAAAAAAAAACAATGGACAAGTAGGTTAAATATTTGGAATGTCAACTGGAAGATATACTTTGATATGAAATAAAACACCAAATAAAAGAAATAATGAACTAAAAGACAAGGAAATTCAGTGTTTGACTATTTATAATATTGAGAAAGATAACAAAAGTAAAGAGCATTACCAAAGAATAGAATAGAGTATATTAAAGAGAATTGACCCTTTACAAATTGTTTGTAGATAGATATATAGATAAACAGCTACAGAGTCTCAGATACAAATTTTCTTAGAGATAAGCAAAGAATAAACTGAGGAAAAAATTTGTTCAAAGCAATTTAACAACAATGTAGGGGAAATAAATTGGTTTAATACAAACAGGGAGGGAGAGTCGAGAGGCAGAAGTCATTTATTAAGAAAATTAAACTACTTCCCTTTTCCATATGTTAAGGACATGTTGAAACATGAATGTATATATGCCAGTCTAATGGCGGTTCACATGTAAGTAGCACATTTTTTCCAAAAAAAAAAAAAAAAGTGATGGAATTTCATCACAGTAAGAGAAAGAAAAATGTCTTTGTATCATTTTTACAACTATTTCAATACAGGCCAGAAACTGGAGATCCTCCATGAGTTTCCAGACTTGGAGCTTCTCTCTCTGATGCTGGCAAGTTACATTGCTTAATAAACCATATAATTACATAATTTTGTTGCATCAACTTCCTTAATAATGTGTCTGCATCAGTGTATGGTGGAAATCACGGACTGGAAAATAAGCAGAGTTGCTACCCATTTCCCTCTGTGAGTTGTTCTGAAATTGCAACTATTCATCCAGGCTGTCATTTGGATTGTTATGGTCACTGCCTTTCTGTGGAGCACTGATTCACAAAGGAAAAACAGTGAATTCATGCCCCAAAACAGGAACAAAACACCAACATAAACGCTTGGTTGTATAACAAGAACTTCCCAGATTGAAGGGATCAGTGTATCCAAGACAAAAAAAAGTTAAAGGAAGAAAAAAATTTGCCTATAAAAAGACATTTGCTGTATTTTGAAATTTAAGAATAGCAACATTTTAAAAAGGTTTTTAACATCTAAGAGAAAAACTGATTAAAAGTGAATCAATATAGGCTACCAACATGTGCTCAGTTGGCAAGTATTTATCAAGCTATTTGTTTCAAATAAGTGTACATGCTAGCAGGAATAAAACCCTCTGATGATATTAATATAATAATAATGATAATAATAACAATAATTAGGACCCATAAAATTGTACATGAAATATACCAGAAAACATATCAGCAGCATAACTACAAAGCTGTCTCAATACAAATTATTCTTCATCTAGATTTCTATACCCAGCTAAATAATTAATGAAATATGAGAGTAAAATATATTTCTTTTCATTTCATAATTTTTTTGAGATTTTGTTTTGGATCTACCTTTTTCTCAGAGAGTTAATTGTGACATTATCCTGGAAAAATAAAGACACACACACAAAAAATCGGAATATCTTGTGTTTAAGATATTTTGGATTAAATGCAGGAATTTCCAAAATGAAAGCACCAGTATGAAAGCCATGCAGAAGTTATTTGCTGTTGATGTGGCAGCAAGAGAACTAAGGGCTCTGGGTCTAAGTTCTCTGGAGTTTTAAGAAAAATCATGATGTATGTGGCAGGGTGAATATTAATAAACCTGAGGGTAAAACTGGAAAACAAAGGATACATGATAAAATGGAGTTGATAGAGAAGTAATTAAAGAGTCAAGAGAAAGTAGAGACTTGTGTAACACTTGCCCTTGGAATTGGAATAAATATGGTTTCGTTGGGTGTTTGTTGTGTTCTCCCAGACTATATGTTATAGAATCATTTTGTCCTGCACCTAAATTCTCATATGAAATATGGCCCTGGGAATAATTCAAAAGATAACTATCAAAGGGCTCTGAAAAGTAGAAAGAAGTGAGGACTGTCTAGCAAGCTCAGTACTTGAAGAAGAACACTGGAATAGCTTCCTTGTTTTGTTTATCTCTTGTACATATAAACTGGGCTCTTGAGATGTTTCCAATCCAGAACTACCAATCAGAAGGGATAAAATGAAACAAATAGGCAGACATAATAAAACCAGGATGTTAGAAAAGAGACAGTGCAATGGAGATATACCAGGGGCCACCTTTGTGACCATATCCTGAAGCAACTGTGTCCTGAGCGTCCTTTTCATAAAGACTGATAAAGCCATCAGTGAGGTGACAGATCTACCTCAGAGGTGACATCTGTGGGGTTGTGTTGGGCCAGTGTCTCACCCCACAGCCTCTAGCAGTGATGGGCTTAATCAGTCTGCAGTTAGAGAGTCAATGGTAGTCTATGTGGGCCAACACATCCTCTGTTCTACACAGAGGCTAACAGTAGACTTTGTCCTCATGGGAATACAGTGCACCCAAAATAATTACTGTGACTTGTTTTCCACTTGTTACATATTGAATGTGGTGGGCCTGATCCATGATTAAGTCAGAGTCATTGAACGCAGATAATCATGACAGGCTGAAACAGGCAGACTGCTTAACCTGTGCCTGCTTTACTCTAAGACCTTATTTCTCCTGGTTTTCTATTTCATGACTGAAAGTAACTAAGGCCCAATGTATTCCAGTTATCCACCTCTACAGCCAAAGGAAAACCATAAAAGTGTCCCATGACCATCCTCCTTGTGTCATAGAATTACCTATATCCACCTGCTTTGGCCATTCATGTAGAAGATGATACAAGCCAGGCATTTCCCTCCTGTCAACCTCCAGATTAGGAAGTAGTTCAAGTAGGTACTTCTTTCTTTAAAAGCATTGGCTAACATTTAGTGGAAACAACAGGCATCCAAAAGTTGCAGGAAAGATCAGGGGTCACACACTTCTTCACAGTTAAGCAGTTAACATCTACCTTTTCCTTCACCAAGTAACACCTGTTAGCCACCAGATAGAGGGAACCATCATGGATCCTGTGGTGCACCAGTGAAACCATGGAATCAAAACTGACTGAAAGGTCCCAGGACATTAAATTGAAACTGTGGTCTATAGCAGTAGGTGATAGACTATGGTAGAACTTAAACTGTAAATCTTACCAGGGTGATTTCCTACTATGACAGGTTTAACTAGGATTCAGATTTTCTTAACATATTTTCTAAAATGATTAGGGTACAGCCTAAAGTTACTTGTCCTTCTAAGAACCATTAATTCATATATTGATGAAGAAAGAGAGCTAACTTATGCTGACATTAAGAGGAGTCAGATATTGTATCTGACAAATATTTTTCAACACAAATTTAATAACTCCTTGAGACAAAATAAAAAAAAAACTAGACAATTTCTTGAAAGTAAAATTATGTAAAAAAAAACCATGGAAATTAAAAAACTGAAATTTACTGCAAAAAATTAAAATGAACAAGACTTCACTGATGAGAACCGTAGTAGGGTAGAGATGACAAAGGACAGAATGAGTGAACTTGAATAGCAATAAATTAATTCCCTCAGAGGTTTGCATTGTGGCATAATGTGTAAAGACTCTGCCTGCAACACTGGCATCCTACAAGGGCTCTGGTTCCTATCCCAGGTGCTCCACTTCTGATCCGATGTCCTGCTAATGGCCTGGGAAAAGCAGCAGCAGATGGGCCCTGGCAATGACCTCGCCCAGCTCTGTTCATTGTGGCCATCTGGGGAGTAAAACAACAGGTGCAAGATCTCTCTCTCTCTCTCTCTCTCTCTCTCATCTGGGGAGTAAAACAACAGGTGCAAGATCTCTCTCTCTCTCTCTCTCTCTCTCTCTCTCTCTGTTTTTAATTAAATATATAAGTCTTAAAGAAAAAAAAGGATTTCCTCAATCTCAACAATACAGCTAATATAGATGAAAGAAAGGAATGAAGAAGGAAGAAAGTAAGGAAAGAAAGAAAGAAGAAAAGAAGAAAGGAGAGATAGTCCGGAGTCTCAGGTACCCACGGAACTAGAACTGTAAATCTAGCATCTTATTGTTTGTATCACTGCATCCTAGGATGGCAGTGGAAAAAGAGTGGTGCTAAACATGCTGCTGGAAGATGTGTAAGTGCTAAAAATTCACTGAATAAAGCAGAGGACCTATAGATTTTAAAATGTCAAAATTAAACTTTTGGAAATTAAAGCAAAGATAAAAATCTTGAAAACAGCAAGATAATGATGACTTTTAGCCTAAAGGGAAAAACAATATATTTCAAGTGCCAGGAGTATAAGAAAGTCAATTCAGGATTCAATATCTACCAAAAATATTTTTTAAGATGAAGGGCAATGTAAGACACTTCTACTGGCTGGTTTAAAACAAAATAAGAAACTATGAGAACTTGTCACAGGGAATCTATCCTCAAATAATGGTTAAGGAAACCTCATAAAAGAAGGAAATGCTAACAGAAGGGGCTTCAGAATTCAGAAAGTAGAGAGCAAATGACATGAAAATAGAACTAAATATACTAATTAATTTTGTCTCTTAGGAACATCTTAAATGATACTTCAACACTGTAGCAAAAAATATCCTACATGAAGGATCTCTGTGAGTGAGACTCCAGTGGAAAGAAGGAGCCATCAAAGAAGGATGTAGTTTTCTCTGAAGGGAGGAGAGAACTTCCAATTTACTTATGGCCCTCTCTAAATACTGATGGAGTTTGTGGTCACAAAAGGCTTCCATATCCCTGGCATCTCATGGCAAGAGCCTCTGGTGATCATTGATGTCGTAAATAAGAGTGTTAATTGTTAAATTAACAACAAAAGTCGCTGTGCACTTACTCCCCATGTAGGACCTCGGTCCTTAATGAGTTGTATTCTGTAAATTAACTACAAAACTTGTTCTCAAACAGTACTTAATATGTTATGTGTGTGTGTGAGTGAGGGTGCAAACTGTTGAAATCTTTACTTAGTATAGAGTTGGTCTTCTGTATATAAAATTAATTAAAATGAATCTTAATGAAGAAAGGGATGGGAGAGAGAGTGGGAGGTAGGACATGAGTGGGGATGGGAGGGTGGGTGTGGAGGGAAGAACTTTTATATTTTTAAAGCTGTACCTCTGAAATTTGCATTCATTAAGTAAAAGCTTTTAAAAATAAAAAATGATACTTCATATTTCAAGCAAAAGCCATAACACTTAATATGGTACTTAATGTATGTAGAGTACGTATCAAGAAAACTGTATTTAAAAAATGGGGAGCTACAATTCTGTGTCTTGATTGAAGGGGTGGTTAATTGAAGCTACATATGTGATACTGTTCAAAAAATTACAGACACATTTATGAGATACTTAACAGTACATGCAAAAATGTTGAAATTTAAATTAACTCTTCTTGGATGCACTTAAATGTCCTCGATTTGTTAACCATGCTGCATTTATGTCAGGTATCAGCACTGATGGAAGGATAGTAAAGGTTGCAGAGTACCTCCATGTATTTTGCTATATCCTATGAATTTATAATCATTTCTTTTTAAAAAATATTTATTTATTTATTTGAAAGAGCTGCGGACAGAGAGAAAGAGACAGAGAAAGAGAGATCTCCCATCCACTGGATTATTTGCCAGATGGTCACAATGGCCAGTGCTGAGCCAGGCAGAAGACAGGGACCAGAAGCTTCATCCAGGTCTCCCCCATGAGCGGCAGGGGCCCAACACTTGAGCCATCTTCTGTTCCTTTTCCCAGACCCTTCTCAGGGAGCTGGATTAGAAGTGGAGCAGCTGGGACACAAACCAGAGCCCAAATGGGATGCTGGAATCACAAGCAGCAGCTTTTTTTACCCAGAACACCACAAAACCAGCCCCTGTAATTATTTCTGAATCTAAAAATCAATAGAAGCACCAGCTATATAATTATTAATAATGACATAAATATGTGTTGGAATGATAGCGAATTGGAGTATTATGGGTCAATGTCATGACAGACTAAGTAAGCATATGACAAATGACAGATAATGTCTACAACAACAGAGAAAAAATAGAGAATTTGTTGCAAGCACAAGGATGGCGTATCATTTTAATTGAGTACATCAGATGAAAAGAAAATAGTACCATAGGGGAATTTGAATCTACATAAAGCAACAGAGAGATCCAACTAGTAAATATATAACATAAAAATATTCAAGTGTTAATGGACAATTTTAAAACAAAAATAAGTACCACAAATTCTGGAATATATCATTTATGTAGAAATAAGATGTGTCATCATGTGGTCAGTATTGACTGTTTGCAAGTCTGTCATCCCATGTCAGAGTGCCATTTCTAGTTCCAGGAACTCTCCTTCTATCCAGCTCCCTGATAATGCACCTGGGAAGACAGCAGAATATGACTCATGTACTTGAGCCCCTGCAGCAAGTGAGACTAGGATGGAGTTCTTGATTCCTAATATAATAATACAAATAAAACCTCAATTAAAAGAGGCCGAATTCATAAGGTTATCATGAAGATCAAATGAACATTGAAACTACTCAATTAATTTTTTTTTTTTTTTTGACAGGCAGAGTGGACAGTGAGAGAGAGAGACAGAGAGAAAGGTCTTCCTTTTGCCGTTGGTTCACCCTTCAATGGCCGCCGCAGCCGGCGCGCTGCGGCCGGCGCACTGCGCTGATCCGATGGCAGGAGCCAGGTACTTATCCTGGTCTCCCATGAGTTGCAGGGCCCAAGCACTTGGGCCATCCTCCACTGCACTCCCTGGCCAGAGCAGAGAGCTGGCCTGGAAGAGGGGCAACCGGGACAGAATCCGGCGCCCTGACCGGGACTAGAACCCAGTGTGCCGGCGCTGCAAGGTGGAGGATTAGCCTAGTGAGCCGCGGCACCGGCCCTCTACTCAATTAATTTTAAAAAAGACAAAGTACAAAAAGAAATGAGAAGCAGAAGGGCAACTTGAAAACATCTTTATTTAACAGAATTAAATGTAGCTATACTCAAAATTACAGTGAGTTTAAAAGGTTTATATTGCCAAACCCAACAATATTTTGTGCTAAGGTAACATTTTTTAAAAATATAAAAATATGATTAGGTGGCCATTGGAGGGTGAACCAATGGCAAAGGAAGACCTTTCTCTCTGTCTCTCTCTCTCACTGTCCACTATGCCTGTCAAAAAAAAAAAAAAAGTATGATTAGGTGAAAATGAAATTAACAGACTATGTTGTTCTGTGCAACCACTATTCAGGACAAAACTGGAAAAATATACAAATATCTGACAACCTTGTTATCAACATTACATATGATCAGGAGGAATGGGAAATCAGACATGATGAGTAAGATACTCAGCAGTTGAGAAGAATAAAACATTCTATATAAGTGGGTTCCAGATAAAACCTTCAAAACACCAAGAGAACAAACAGAATATTGACAGAACTAAAGAAGAAATTAGGAAAGTTCCTAGTTAACTGTAAAGGAAATACCACTCTTAGGTACAAAGGGACTTCAAAAAGTTTACTGAAAATGAAATTAAAAGGTAACTTTATTTTTGTGTGAAAAAATTTGAAATTCATGCAAGATTCTTCATATAACTTTTCCGTGAACTTTTGGAAGGCCCACCTTACTTTAAGATCTAATAACTAAACTTTAAAATATGTGAAAGTAATCCAGAGAATTGTGTGAAGAAATAGAGTCACTATTAGAACTGTAGACAAATACTCCTTTCTCATATTCTGGTTGTTTAATTAAATATTTATTTTGTTTGTTGATTATCACTAAAATATCATATTATTTTTAAAAATACTTCTCTATATTTTATTCCATTAATTTCCTCTGTAATCCTTACATTGAACTTTTCTCCTTTCTCTGGATTTAATATCCACCGCTCCTTATGGCTTCTTACTAGGGAAGTTTCTATCCTGATTCTGAGCCTTTCTTTTATTAAAGAAGCAAAGAAAGGCATAAATATTTCTGTAAGTACTTTTTAAACTGCATCCCATAATTTAGATATGAGGTATATGCACTATCATTCAGTTTATATTTTCTAATTTCTTTCTTGATTTTCTTTTGGTCTGGTAGGTTATTTTATTTAGACTCCAACATGGGGTGCAATTTTCACGTATTATTTTTATTGATTTTAAATGATTTCAATTATTTGAAGTTTATGTACATTTAATATAGCCCAGTTTATAGTTTATGTGGTTTATTTTCCTATACGCACCTAAAATATGTAGTGTGAACTTGGTAGGAATGGTAATTTCTAAACAATAAATTTGTCAAGGGCATTTTAACACTTGTAGAATCAATACTTTGACTATCTTTTTGCCAACATCTTTCTCAAAATTTGAAGAAATATAATTAAATCTATCATTTTACTTATAGTTTTTTTCTTGTACAAATCAATTACTTATTTCATAGCTTAAAGTCTGCTATTAGATGTATTCATTTTTTGATATTAAATAAAGGTTACTGCCTGATTTAAAGGGATAAATCTTGTCATGTAAATTGATGTTTTATGAGCTTATTCTCTTCTTTCTGGCAGTATTTTTGGGTTAAATATTAAGTGATATATGTCTGCTTTCTATATGTTTTTATTTTCTATTTTTTCTAAGCAAATACATTAGATTCTTAGGGACACAGAAAATTCATGGTAAACATTTTCACAATATTTCAAGTTCTTTTATTTTCTACTAGGTTTATTTTCCACTAGATTCCCCCGAGATTTTATATATGAAGTGCGCTTTTTGAAGACATTTAAGATACATTAATTAACATTTAATTTGCTTTCCATTCAGATATTCTGAATTTTATTGGAATAGTCATTGGCTCCATCTGTTATTAGTACTATTGCCTGAAAGTATATCATTTTACTGTTTCCTTTGTATTTGTTTGCATTCATGATATCTTTTCCCTATTTTTGTGTGTTTAGACATATATACATATCTTTGTTCATTGTGTGTATATTTATTTCAAGCAAGTAAAATACTTTCTTAATCATGTTACATAGCAAATCAATATTGTGTCTGTATAAAATCGAACTTTGCAGCAATGTATTCTGATTTCTCCTATACATGGAAGAATATGTAGCTCATCCTTAATTTAATTTGTGTTATATATATATATATTTACATATAATATCAAATATCTTTCCCATCAGCCTCTATCTTTCACTGACAATATTCATCCCTTGCAGATGTTATGGGAAAATTTACCCTAGCATTTCCTCTACCTCCAGTCTCACATTCCTATCCTCTAATCTCAGAGTAACATTTCTGTGACATGTGTCCTGTGTCACATTTCTGCTAGTGCTTCCAGTGCTTTCCCATCATTTCCTGGATCAAATAGACACATTACAATGCTATATATCAATTATATATTTTATTTATCTGACTTTTAGAATTTTTCAACTAGCAACACAGACCTAGATATATCTTCCAGCAACACCAGACACCTTGTTTTCTCAATATGACACATTCTGTCACACATTCATGTCACTGCACCAGGTATGTTTTTTCCTAATAGAAATACATCAACAGTCAATTTTAGGGTAACTCTTTCCTCTTTGTGTATGTATTTTTTATATTTTTCTTTTTCTTTCTTTCTTTCTTTCTTTCTTTTTTTTTTTTTTTTTTTTTTTGGCAGGCAGAGTTAGACAGTGAGAGAGAGAGAGACAGAGAGAAAGATCTTCCTTCCGTTGGTTCACCCCCTAAATGGCCGCTATGGCGGCCGTGCTGTGCTGATCAGAAGCCAAGAGCCAGATGCTTCCTCCTGGTCTCCCATGTGGGTGCACGGGTCCAAGCACCTGGGCCATTCTCCACTGCCTTCCCGGGCCACAGCAGAGACCTGGATTGGAAGAGGAGCAATCGGGACTAGAACCCGGCACCCATATGGGATGCCGGCACCGCAGGTGAAGGATCAACCAAATGATCCATGTCGTGGGCCCCTATTTTTCTACTTTGTTTTGCAAATTGAAATGTTTGCATAAATTCTAAGAAGACTTTCAATAAACATTTTAATGAAATAAAAATGCAATTTAACAAATTAATAAATAATTTAACAAAGATGCAAGACATCTACATAGGCAATGAAGGATATTTTGAGCAAATGATGATGGAGCAACCAGATATACTCATCAAAAATAATAAAGTTGAATTGTTTCCTTATAACCTATGAATAAATTAAATCACAAGGATAATAGACATAAATGGAAAAGTTAAAACTATGCAACTCATGGGAAAAAATAAACTAGAAGTAAATCTTCCTGACATCGAATTAGGTAAAACCTTCTTAGACAATGCACCTACAGCACAATTCATTAAGTAATCAAAATATTGATAGCTTTTTAGCATAATTAATCTTTTCCCCAAAAATCATCATCAAAAGCAAATGAGAATAAAACCTGCAGAATGGTAGGAAATATCTACAAACTATAGGTCTGATAAAGAATTTAAACACAGACTATGCAAAGGACTTCTCTCACTTAGCAACATCCAAAACAAATAATTCCATTACAAAGTGTGCACCAAAATCAAACCGACTCTTCTTCAGAAAATATATGAACAAATGAAAGGGAAGGTTCACAAGGTCATTAATTATTAGGGATATGCAATCAAATGAGATACAACTCATGCAATCCACAAGGAGATAGTACTTTGTACCCTCTGGAATGGCTAAATTAAAAGACAGATCATACAAATCATTTTCAAAGATGTGGAGAAACTAGAATCCTCATACTGTGAAAACAAAATGGCACTACTTTGGAAAACAATCTGTCAAGTCTTAAATGTTTATTCACCATATGTATCCATTCAGGTATAGTCTTAATAAATAGTAATAAAACCATTTATCCATATGGAAATTTGTACAGAAATGTAAAGAGTGTAATTAATATTACCTAAATATGGGGGAAAAAAGTCTGTGGAACAATAAATGAGTAGACAAAGTAGTCTTCTGGTATAATAAAATGTTCCTCAATAATAACATGAAACAATATAATGATATATGCAACGTGGATGAACTTTGGAAGCATTATGCCAACTGGAAAAAGACAGTCACAAAACACTTCCTGTGTGTTTCCAGTTATAAAAAACTCCCTTATTAAACAAATGTATAAAAACAGATTAACAGTCACCTGGGAATATAAGAAAAGAAGGGAAGGAGAATGACTACTAATGCTTGTGGCATTTCTTTCCCAGGTGACTGTAATATTCCAAAATGGGTTTTGGTGAGTTTCACAAATGTGCTATTATTTTATAAACTATAAACTAGAGATTTCAAATGTGTGAGTGATGTTTTCTGTGAATTATACTAGTTCAATATATCTCTCAAACATAAATGAGATATATAGGTAAATGGGTTCAAAATTATTAAAACAGAAAATACAACATAACTATTTCTAAGTTAGCTCTTATTTTGCAATGTTATGTATGACCTGATATTATTTAAAAATTTGCCCACCTAATTGATTCACATTTTTATTCCAATTGAACATTTGTTACTTTCTTATGACTTAAGTAGTTTTTGATTCTCATGTAAATTCTAATACATCAGAAGAGTTGACACAGTTCACATTTCCTTATTTTCCTCCTTGAATTATATTATATTATTCTCCTCACTTCATAGCATTTAATTTGAAAATCAATATTCCATTAGATATGTAAAGGAGTGTGACTACTTATGAATGGAAATGTACTTTTAATCTAATGCAGGCTAAATACCTTGCCCAATTTAAAAGCAAGCTTTCTTTTATAAGGTGAACAAATGCCATGTGTTTTATATATGCAAATTTAGGAGTACAGTGATACTTTCTACCCTGCCCTTCCTATGCACACTCCCATACTTTTAAAGGAGTTTGAGTGATTAAGTAGAATGAAGCATTGTTATTACTGTTTTTTCTTAGGAAAACAGGTTGTTAAACACACAGAGGAAGCTAACACTTTGTTTAAACACAATAGAAAACATTTTCATTAACATTCTACTACATTTTCAACTGTTATTTTGATTTCTTTCTTTTGTATTTTATGTTCAGTCCTGAGATTGTTTAGCCAAAGCTGAATAGTAGAATACATCCTGTTTACTTTCGTAATATTCTTCAGTTTTTAAAGACTCATATAAAAGAACAGACAGAAGGGATGCACAAATATTATGACTACAAAACCAGGGTTGAATTTTAGCTTCTTAATAAATGGAGAAAAATAGGTATGAAATTTTTAGCAATTTTCTCTAGCTCTCTGACCATAACTATATCCATACATGAAGTAAAGGTTATAACTACTCCTTTCAGTGTGAATAGGAATAAGAAATATAATATAAGAAATATCCAAGATAATATCTCACCTGCAGAATGTAACCACACATTGTAATGAATATTGTTATAATATATGTGGTATGTAATAATATTGCTGGCCATTGGACAGCACAAAGAACAATTCACTGTGTAAAAAGTCTGCAATGAAAAGCCATAGTGAATAGATAGTACCAGAGAAAGCTGTGTTGTGATCAACTTTAGATTTAGCTGCACTCACAAATTCCACAGATGCATTGCAACCTTAATATCATTTTGTCTGGTCTGTCTGGGATTATTAGTAGATTGGGACAGCTCCCATTCTGAAAGTTCACTTTGAAGAGATTTTTCAATATCTGTAATACATCCGTTTAATTAATCTGGAAAGTTTGGTCAATTTCCTTTCTGATCTTTAAATAGATTTAAGTTACTATACATAGTTCCACATTCACATTTCGCTTTTGTGTAAGATAGTTTTTTACATTCAATGGAATATGCTAAAGAGTAAATGAGATAAACCTCATGAAGTTTGCATGCAACATGATGGTCACTCAACAATAGTAGTAATATAATATTTAGTTATCTTAGAATTTTCTTTGATTATTGAGTTTTCATTTCTGCTGCACTTCACTAAATGCTGTACATGCTCTAGGTCAGATTTTTTAAAAGAAAAAAAAAAGGCCAAAGTTTATTAGGAATATAGAAACCAGCTATAAATAATAATTGAGTGGAAAAATTCACCCACATACAGTAAATTTTGAAATAATCATTAATCATTAAAACTACAGTAGTATAACATTCTCTGGCTTGACAGTTATAAAATAGTTTTATAAAACTATATTTGCAGCAATAGTGATACACTAAGACATTTCTTTTTGTTTCTGCTTTTTTTGTTTTAGATTGTTTTTTCCCCTTTTTAAAATTTTAGATCCCATATATAAGGGAGAATGTGCAGCATTTGTATTTCTGTGGCCAGCTTATTTCACTCAACATAATACCCTCCAGTTGCATCCAGTGTGGTGTAAATGGTAGAATTCTATTCTTTTTTATAGCTGAATAATATTCCATTTTCTTTATCTGTTCATCTGATGATGGATACCTTTGTTGATTCCACAATTTGGCTATTGTTGACAGTGCTGCTATAAATATGGAAACACAGGTATCTCTTTGATAACATGTGTTCACGTCCTTTGCACAAAAGCCAAGTATTAGAATTGCTGAATCATATGGCAAGTCTATTTCTAGGTTTGTTTTTTTTTTGTTTGTTTTTTTTTTGTTTTTTTTTTGGCAGGCAGAGTGGACAGTGAGAGAGAGACAGAGAGAAAGGTCTTCCTTTGCCGTTGGTTCACCCTCCAATGGCTGCCGCGGCCGGCGCGCTGCGGCCAGCACACGGCGTTAATCTGATGGCAGGAGCCAGGAACTTATCCTGGTCTCCCATGGGGTGCGGGGCCCAAGGACTTGGGCCATCCTCCACTGCACTCCCTGGCCACAGCAGAGGGCTGGCCTGGAAGAGGGGCAACCGGGACTAGAACCCAGTGTGCCGGCACCGCAAGGCGGAGGATTAGCCTAGTGAGCCACGGCACTTATTTCTAGTTTTTAAGGAATGTCCATAATGTTTTCCACAGTGGCTGCAATAAATTATATTCCCACCAACAATGTGTAAGAGTTAATCCTTTCTCCACGTCCTAGACAGTATTTGTTACTTTCTGTCTTTTGGATGTTACACATTCTTACAGGAGTGATGTGATATATTATTGTGATTTCGATATGCATTTCTTTGATGACTGATGATGTTGAATATTTTTCATATATTTGTTAGCCATTTGTATTTCTTATTGCGAGAACTGTCTATTGAGATCCTTTGCCCATTTCTCAAGTGAATTGGCTGTTTTATTTTTGTTCTTCTTGTTGTTGAGTTTTATGCCGTTGATATATTCTGGATATTAATCTTTTGTCAGATAGATAGCTTGCAAATATTCTTTCCCATTCTGTTGGATGTCTTCTCACTGTATTGAATGCTTCCTTTGTTGTGCAGAAGTTTCTGTGTTTGATATTTGTTCAGCTTTGTTTTGTTACCTATGCCTTGGAAATGCAGGTCAAAAATTTAAAATATCTTTTTTTTAATAGATTCTTTTTCATTAGATTCTTTTTATTTTCTGACAGACAATAATTATACATATTTATGGGGTACAATGTAATATTTTGATACATGCATACATTTTAAATATCAAATTAGGATAATTAGCTTCATTGCTTCATATATTCAAGATATCTTTGTAATGTGAAAATTCAAAAGTCATTGTTCTAGCTATTTAGAAAAATACAATGTTATATTTAACTATTGTTATTCTCCTGCACAATAGAGCACCAAAAGGATACTTTTCACAATAAGGGGGAAAAAAGTACTTTTTAATTCGATAAAACTAAACCTTTCTGAGGTTTAATTTATATGTATATGTGTATATATATATATATATATATATAAACTTAATTAACTTTGAAGAAGAACCCAAGAATGGTATGTCTTTTGTAAGTACTTAGATACAACTATAGCTTATGAGACATAAAAAAGTATGCTCCACTTTATAAACTAAAATGAAGTAAATCTTTATGAACAAGTTTCCCATCAACTCTCATACAATCACTTTAACCCTTAATCATATCTATGTGATAACTTTATCACTTAATCCTATCAATATGCTCAGTTTAACACTTAAAATACTATTTTTATCACTTAGCTTAAGGGGTTTTGTGGTCCCATGTTAAGTTTTTTTTTAGAATGTACTCTTAGAGGCCAGCGCCGCAGCTCACTTGGCTAATCCTCCGCCTGCGGCGACGGTACTCCAGGTTCTAGTCCCAGTTGGGGTGCCAGTTCTATCCCGGTTGCTCCTCTTCCAGTCCAGCTCTCTGCTGTGTCTGGGAAGGCAGTGGAGGATGGCCCAAGTGCTTGGACCCTGCACACGCATGGGAGACCAGGAGGAAGCACCTGGCTCCTGGCTTCGGATCTGCGCAGCACGCTGGCCATAGTGGTCATTTAGGAGGTGAACCAACAGAAGGAAGACTTTTCTCTCTGTCTCTCTCTCTCTCACTGTCTAACTCTGCCTGTCAAAAAAAAGAATGTACTTTTAGAAGTAATTCCATAGTAATGTATGAAGAACTATACAGTTTTGAAGTTATAAATTTTATACACTCCACAATTAAAACTTTAGGAACATGGTGATTTTTCCTACCATGCCCACCCTCCCACCATTTCACTCCTTCCCTCCACCATCTCTTATTCCTACTCTTATTTTTAATTAAAATTTATTTTCATTTAACTTCATACACATATGATTATCTCTATGTTGAGTAGAGTTCTATAGATAATATGAAAACAAAACAAAACAAAACAAAAAATATTTACTTCCAATCAAGACAAGGGCTGATCAGAGTCATTGTTTCTCAAAGTGTCAATTTTACTTCTACAAATTACCTTTATGGTGCTCTATTTATTATCACAAATCCAGAAGAACATACAGTATTTGTCCCTTTGGGACAGGCTTATTTCACTTAGTATGATGTTTTCCAGCTTCATCAATTTTGTTGCAAATGACTGGATTTCATTTTTTTTTAAACCACTGAGTATTATTCAATAGTGAACACAATCTATAATTTCTCTATCCAGTCTTCAGTTGACAGGCATTTGGGTTGATTGTGAATAGAGCTGCAATAAACATGGGTGTACAGATGGCTCTTTCATGTGCTGATTTCATTTCCTTTGGTTAAATTCCTATGAGTGGGATGGTTGGGTCATATGGTAGGTCTATATTCAGATTTCTAATATATCTCCAAACTGTGTGTTGATTTATATCCTGCTATTTTAGCAAACTAATCTATGAGTTCCAATAGTCTCTTAGTGGAGTCTTTTGGATCCCCTATATATAGAATCATGTCATTTGCGAATAGGGATAGTTTGACTTTCTCCTTCATAACTTGTATCCCTTTGATTTCTTTTTCTTGCCTGATGGCTTTGGATAAAACTTCAAGGACGATATTGAATAGCAATGGAGACAGTGGGCATCCTTGTCTGGTTCCAGATCTAGTGGGAGTGCTTCCAACTTTTACCCATTCAATAGGATGCTGGCCATATGATTGTCATAAATTGCCTTAATTGGTCTGAAGAATATTTCTTCTATATGCAATTTGCCTAGAGTTTTCATCATGAAAGGTAGTTGTATTTTATCAATTGCTTTCTCTCATATTGTTTTTGTTAATGTGATGCATTATATTGATTGATTTGTGAATGTTGAAACAACCCTGCATACCAGGGATAAATCCCATGTGGTCCAGGTGAATGATGCTTCTGATGTGTTGCTGGATTCAATTGGCTAGTATTTTGTTGATGATTTTTGCATCTTTGTTCATCAGGGAAATTGGTGTGTAGTTCTCTTTTCCTATTGTACATTTTTCAGGTTTAAGAAGTAAGGTGATTCTGGCTTCATAGAAAGAATTTGGGAAAATTCCCTCCCTTCCAATTATTTTAAATAGTTTGTTCATCTTTAAATGAAGCCATCTGGTTCTAGGCTTTTTTATTTTATTGAGAGAGTCTTTACTACTGATTCAATTTGTCTTGGTTATGTATATGTTTAGATTTTAAATGTCTTCTTGAATCAATTTAGATAGGTTGCATGTGTCTAGGAATCTATTTCTTCTAGGTTTCCCAAAATGTTGGCATAGAGCTCTTTGTAGTGATTTCTGATGATTCTTCATATTTCTGTGGTGTCTGTTGTTACTTTTCCTATTTCATGTTTAATTTTATTAATTTTGGTCTTTTCCCTCCTTTTTTTGGTTAGTTGGGCCAATGTTGTGTCAATTTTGTTAATCTTTTCAAAGAACCAGCTCTTCGTTTTGCTGATCTTTTCTATTGTTTCTTGGTTTTGATTTTGTTTATTTCTTCTCTAATTTTAATTATTTCTTCTAGTTTTGGGTCTGATTTTCTGTAACTTTTCTAAGTCCTTGAGATGCATTGATAGCTCATTTCTTCGGTGCCTTTCTAAATTCTTAATGTAGGCACCAAATGCTATAACCTTTCCTCTTAACACTGCTTTTGCTATATCCCATAAGTTTTAATGTGTTGTACAGGTTTCCCAGTACCACTTGGTGAAGAAAATGTCTTTGCTCCAAGGATTGATTTTAGCTCCTCTGTCAAAGATAAATTGGTTATAGGTGTGTGGGTTTATTTCTAGAGTTTCTATTCTGTTCCATTTGTCTGCCCTTTGTTTTTGTCAATACCAGGCTGTTTTGATTATAACTGCCTTGTAGCATGTCTTGAAGTCAGGTATTGTGATACATCCAGCTTTTTTTTTTTCACTGTATAAGATTGATATAGCTATTCAGAATCTCTCGTGTTTCCATATGATTTTAGCATCATTGTTTCTAGGTCTATAAATAAGGTCATTGTTATTTTGATTGGAATTATATGGAATATGTAAATCACTTTTTGTAGCATGGTTATTTTGATAATATTGATTCTTCCAATCCATGAAAATGGAAGGTTTTTTTTTTCATTTTTAAATGTCTTCTTCTATTTATTTCTGTAGTGATTTGTAGTTTTCATTGTAGAGATCTTTGACATCCTTGATTAAAGTTATTCAAAGGTTTTAATTTTTTGGTGCTATTATGAATAGGACTGATATTAAAAGTTCTTTCTTAGCCATGACATAATTTGTGTATGGAAAGGCTATTGATTTTTCTGTGTTGATTTTATATCCTGCCACTTTACAAATCTCTTTTGAGTTCCAACAGTCTCTTGGTGGAGTCTTTTGGATCCCCTATATATAGAATCATGCCATCTGCAAATAGGGATAGTTTGATTTTCTCCTTTCCAATTTGTATCTCTTTGATTTCTTTTTCTTGCCTAATAGTTCAGACTAAAACTTCCAGTACTATATTAAATGTCAGTGGTGAGAGTGGGCATCTTTTTCTGGTTCCAGATCTTATGAGAATGCTTTCAAGTGTCTCCTTTCAATAGGTTTGTCATTAATTGTCTTGATTATGTTGAGAAATGTTCCTTATAGGATGACTAGCCGTCAAGGTAATGAAAATCATAAACATAATATAGTTTCACCTAACTCCATTTAGGATGGCTCCCATTCAGAAATCAACAAACAACAAATGCTGGTGAAGAGGTGGGAAAAACTTACCCTAATCCACTGTTGGTGGGAATGTAAACTGGAGCAATCACTATGGAGGACAGTATGGAGATATCTCAGAAATCTGAATATAGACCTACCACATTATGTAGCCATCCCACTCCTGGGAATTTACCCAAACAAAAAGAAATAAGCATCTGAGTTATCTTTACCCCCACATTCATTGCAGTACAATTCACAATAGCTAAGATATGGAATAAACCCAGATATCCATCAACTGTTGACTGGATGAAGAAATTATGGTATATATACACTCTGGAGTACTACTCAGCTGTAAGAAAAAAAAAAGAAAAAAAAAAAGAAATCCTGTCTTTTGTAACATGATGGACCCAAATGGAAACCATTATGCTTAGTGTAATAAGCCAGTCACAAAAAGACAGATATTACATGTTTTCTCTAATCAGGGATAACTAATAGAGTACATGAAATATAATGTATTGGAGTGAAAAAGACATTTTGAGATTCAGTGACTGTTTACAGTCATTGTCTCTTCCATTGAGGAATAGTATTTTCTTGTTCATATTATTTGTAAAACACATCATTCTTAGTGAAGGCTTAACTTTATGATCTTATGTAAACTGAAAATAGATCCTTGTAAAAATTGAGAGTGGGAATAGGAGAGAGAGGAGGAAGAAGGGTTGGAATGTGGATGAGAGGGAAGGTAAGTTGGAAAGTATCACTAAGTTCCTAAATCTATACATGTGAAATACGTGAAACTTGTATGACTTATATAAATTTAAGAAAAAAAGTATATCCACATAAAGTGTTAATAAAAATATAAAATTTATTGAATCTCAAAAAAATATATAATACAATGTTATAATGTAGAAATAACAGCATTAAATGAATTTTATGAATCATAATATAAACTTCAAGAGTTAAATTTATGGCTGGTGCTGTGGCTCACTTGGTTAGTCCTCTGCCTGTGGAGCTGGCAGCCCAAATGAGCGCCAGGTTCTAGTCCCAGTTGCTCCCCTTCTAGTCCAGCTCTCTGCTGTGGCCTGGGAGGGCAGTGGAGGATGGCCCAAGTGTTTGGACCCTTGCACCTGTGTGAGAGACAGAAAGAAGCACCTGGCTCCTAGCTTCAGATCGGTGCAGCCATTTGGGGAGTGAACCAAAGGAAGGAAGACCTTTCTCTCTGTCTTTCTCTCTCACTGTCTATAACTGTACCTGTCAAATAAATAAAAAAAGAGAGTTTTAAATTTAACAAAAATTGCCAGTGCCACAGCTCACTAGGCTAATCCTCCGCCTGTGGCACCGGTACTTCAAGTTCTAGTCCCGGTTGGGGCACCAGGTCCTGTCCCGGTTGCTCCTCTTCCAGTCCAGCTCTCTGCTGTGGCCCGGGAAGGCAGTGGAGGATGGTCCAAGTGCATGCGCCCTGCACCCACATAGGAAACCAGGAGGAAGCACCTGGCCCCTGGCTTCAGATCCACACAGCACGCCAGCAGTAGCGGCCATTTTGGGGGGTGAACCAAAGGAAGGAAGACCTTACTCTCTGTCTCTCTCTCTCACTAACTCTGCCTGTCAAAAAAAAAAAAAAAAATTAACAGAAATGATTACCTTAATAAAACTAAATTATGCTATAATTACTACTCAGATATTTAAAATAAATTACTAAGGAATTACTCTTCTTAATATTGAATAGTTAAATTTAATTTTAAGGAAAAAAGCATTTGAAGTCTTAGATATCAGGTAAAACTGTTGTTTTATATTATACTTACATTAATATATATGTATTTATAACATACTATTTTATAGTTAAAATTGTAAGCATTTTCCCAATAATATTTTTCATGTACATTCTTATCTTTTAAACTTTCAAGTGCAACATAAACAGATGAATCAAAGGTTGCAGAAGGTACTGAATAGTAGAATAAAAATATTTAAAGTTCAAAATTCCTATTAACTTTCCAATTTCAGTTCTCAAAACTGCAGCCTCTTTCATATTACCTGCCCATTGCAGTTAGGAGCAAACTTGCACTCCCCAGTAAATGCCAAATTTTTATCATGTGCACCAAAGAAAATTAAAGCAGGCCTGGCATAGAAAATATTCTATTAAGAAGAAGAGATGTCAATTAAATTATTCAAATAGAACCCCCAGATCATACAATTAAAATATTGTTTAGATACACAACATGCTTGAAATATTATGAATAGTGTTTCTAAAAGCAGACAATGTATTGTATCTTTTAACATGAATTTATGTATTAAAAAGGTAGGTATTTGTGTAGAGAAAAATCTATTCTTCTACAATTGGATTTCAGAGTTTCATTTTAAATTTTTAATTTGATTTTTAAGCCAGGTTAGTCTTGATTTTTACATATTTCTACATATATTTACTATATTTACTTATATATTTTTTCCTGTTCATCAATAACTGAATTTATTTTCTGTTAAAATTAAACCAGTATAGGGGACTGCACTGTGGTGTACTAGGTAAAGCATTGCCTGCAGCACAGTTCAAGACACCATTTCAAGACTCGTCTGCTCCCCTTCCTATAGAGCTCCCTGCTAATATGCCTGGGAAAGCAGTGGAAGATGGCTCGGGTGCTTGGGTCCTTGCACCCACGTAGGAGACCTGGAAGAAGCTCCTGACTTCTGGCTTTGGCCCGGCTCTGTCTTGGCTCTGTCCTGGCTATTGTGGTCATTTGGGGAGTGAACTACAGATGGAATATAGCTCTCTCTCTTTCTTTCTCCCTTTCTTTCTGTAACTCTGCCTTCCAAATAAATAAAAACATCTTTTAAAAAACTTAAGCCATGGGGCTGGAGCTGTGGCATAGCTGGTAAAGCTGCCGCCTGCAATGCCAGCATCCGATATGGACGCCAAATCGAGTCCTGGCTGCTCCACTTCCTATCCAGCTCTCTGCTGTGGCCTGGGAAAGCAATAGAAGGCAGTCCAAGTCCTTGGGCCCCTGCACCCATATGGAAGACCCGGAAAAAGCTCCTGACTCCTTGCTTCGGATCAGTGCAGCTCTGGCTGTTGTAGCCAATAGTGGATGGAAGACCTCTCTCTCCCTCTGACTCTCCGTCTCTCTCTGTGTAACTCTTTCAAATAAATAAAATAAATCTTAAAAAAAAAAACTTAAGCCACTATAATGTATTTCCAACTTTATTTTAAGAGCTGCAATATTTATGATGTAATAGGGTTTAGATAATAATAAAGTGTTCCCCAAAGATTCATGTGTTGGGGGCTTGGTCCCTGAAGCCTTCTGTTAACAGGTGACATAATATCAGTGGTTGACAGATTAAATTTGATAAAATTATGGCTTTAACAGATTGGACCAGTGGGATATATTTATAGGTCATTGTGCATGCACTTAAAAGATTGCGCTGACAAGAGGTTGGCTATTTAAGCCAACTTGGGCCTAGGTTATCTCTCTGCATCCAAGCTCTCAGTGTGATCCTCTCTCACCAGAGCAATGGGGCTGCCCAATATTCGACTGTAAATTTCCCAAATTTGAGACCATGAGATGGAATAAACATTCTTACTTCCTAAGAAGCTCCTCTAATGTATTTTAGTTGTGGAAATGAAGAGCTGACTAATACATGATGATTTGTATTTTTCATCAATCACTGTAATAAGTTTTCATGATTTGTACAAATATGTAAGTTTTCCATATGATATATATTACTTACCAATTCTTTTTAAACATTTGTAGTGTTAGGCATCCTTAAGTAATATCTTTTTTTTTTAACTTTTATTTAATGAATATAAATTTCCAAAGTACAGCTTATGGATTACAATGGCTTCCCCCCCATAACGTCCCTCCCACCCGCAACCCTCCCCTTTCCCACTCCCTTTCCCCTTCCATTCACATCAAGATTCATTTTCATTTCTCTTTATATACAGAAGATCAGTTTAGCATACATTAAGTAAAGATTTCAACAGTTTGCTCCCAAACAGAAACATAAAGTGAAAAATACTGTTTGAGTACTAGTTATAGCATTAGATCTCAATGTACAGCCCACTAAGGACAAAGATCCTACATGAGGAGTAAGTGCACAGTGACTCCTGTTGGTAGGAATTGTATACTACTATAATTTTAATGATGTTTTACTTTTAAAACATACTCTATGTGAGTGAAGTTGAACATTTTCACTTGTTTGTTTTCTTATAATGCTTGCCTATTTTCCTGCTGGACTATAAACATTTTTGAACTTTGAACTTTTTATTTAGTGGAGCTAACTCTGATTATAAGGTGAACAAAAATATTTTATCCCCCAAATTTCTAAAAAATGAGAAAAACTTTAAATATGAGTAACTAATATTATCATTGTATTCATAGTAGGTATTATATCCCTTATGTAATTCCAAAATAGCATTTTCTATACAGAAAACACAATTAAATTAACATTACTTAAAAATAAATATTGATCACTTTCATACAAAACAATTGCTCAAATATTAAATGTCAAGAAACTTAATAACAAATATGTATAAGAGGTGATTTTGGGGTAATTCAGAATAACCAAATATCTTTGAGGAAGGAGAAGTGACAGACCCTATGCAGGGCATTACATTATTGAAGGCAAACAGAGGAGGTTGCAATTTAACTTTAGAAGACAGCAGTTCTCATTGGAGCAGTTTTCTTTTAATCAATAATGGCAGAAAAAAAAAAGAGAGTTTTAGAATACACTCATGCTTTAACTCATGTGTTAAATACTTGTTACATGCAAATTACATAGAATAAAAAGCATAAAAAATACTAAAAGAATTGTCCTTCAGCAGTTTACAAGAATGTAAGACAAGCAACTAAACTCCAGAGTATTTTGTCTTACAAGAAAATAAAGCAGAGTATCCTGTAGAAGAACAGAAAGAATTATGTAATAAAGCCTGGGAGAGGAGACTTGGTGAGACTGTGCTGTGAGAAAGCTTTTCTTTGTAGCTGTACATAACTGGAAGCTGAGGTGTGGAGATAACATAAATATTACATGAATGTAAGAGTGTATATGTGTGCTCACACAGACCTGGCTACACATTGATGAGTATTGGATGCAGTGGTGCTTTCCAGATACATTCAGCTCAACCCAATCCCATCATGATAGATATAAGATAATGATATTCCCTAATTTGGATTTCAAAAATTCAGTTAGATTGAAATGTGAAAGAAATGAAAGAATTAATTTGTGGAAATCAAAATAAACACTCTAAACAGTATGAAGCCTCTTGACTCTTTCCAAGATGTTTTTTTAAGTATAAGGTGTATACACTCAACAGCTCCTACTTTCAAGCATGTTAGAAGGCAAATGCTGAGCTATTAAAATACAAGTGAATAAGTGAATAACACAATTATAGATTGTAACAAATGTTATAAATGGGATACATAGTGATTGTAAGCAAAACAACAACAGCACAGAACACTTTCCAGTGCAGGTGGATGATGAGCTGATCACTGAAAAATTTAGCATAGCATCAAATTGGGGTAGAGTTCCACCCACAGTGGGGAAAGAGTTTTAAGTGGGAATGACCTGTCTAGCTTTCTATATATCTGCTGCATCACAAGAAAAGATTTCTCTATTTATATATGTACTTTGCTATAACATTATTTTCTGTAACAAAAGATGCCAGAAGGTAATTATAATAGCATTATATATAAAAATCCTTGCATATTTGTTTTTCCAGAAACTGGTTTGTTGCAGTTAAGACATAAATAAAATATTTTAAACAAACAAAAAAAATAGTCAACAAGAATCAGGAAGTGATGCAAGATGGCTAATCAAGTATAGTCACACTAACATAAACTGCTCTGGGACATGAAAACCACAAAGAACAGAATATGTTTCCAGGAGTCTGATGGAATCTTCAATGATGAAGTGAAAAAAAAAAAAAAAACCCTGTGTGACAAGAGGAGAGAAGACAAAGACACTGCTGCAAATAGCCATGCAGCACAGCCTCCTGACAGCTCTGACCCCCTCCCCCCCACCTTATGTCAAAGTAGGAAGAAATCACAGCACACCTGCCTGTCACAGCTTTAGCTTGCAAGGGGCTCCAGAGTTACCAACAGACATTCACTTCACCCTGGAGAGCTGAGTGGAGTCTGAGCAACAGCTGGGCTTGGAGCAGGGAAGCAGAATTGCTCCCTTCCCCTCTCCCACTCCTGCAGAGTGCCATACCCTGCAGAAAAATGTCACAAAGTAAGTCTATGCTCTATCAGCGTCATAGTCTGAGTCAGGGCAATGCTTAGGGCAAAGGACAGATCCCCTGCATCCTGCAACTGTGGAAGTTATGGGAACTAGCTCTAGAGCTATGCTCGCACTCTCTGCATATACTTGCAGGATCCACCTTAGCTTCTGGGTGTCAACTCCAGAACCAGCCCATAAAAAATCTTCTCCCTCTCTGGGAAATCTTAGTCATGACCCCACTGCACACTGCAATATCAGAACTCAGTAATTCATCCCAAATTTCTCAGTGCCCCAGGAATCTACCTGGTAGATACAGAGAATAATCTATAGGCATTCCAGCTCCCTGTACTCATCCCTTTTAATCAAAAATTACTGAATACCTTCTAAAGTCACCTTGTATGACTGGAACAGGGTCCAGTTCACAGTCTCTGGTCCTAGGACTAGGGATATTGGTATTAAAAGCCACAACACCAGTTGAACACCCCTAGTAGGACCTAAGTAAGGATCCACCCATATCACACAATCATAGAGCCACAGCGATTTGTGCCACAAACCACAACATCACTTAGGCTTGTTAGTAGGACAAGGGAGCAGCCACTGTATCTCACTCAGCATCAAGAACAAGTCTGCGGCTATCAAATTCACCAAGAAGATTGACACTAAACTGTGGACCAAAGATACACACCTAAGGAAACTTTTATTTTTCTCCAAACTACATTTCTATGAACTAAAGCAGACCAGTCCACTATGTCACTTATAGACACAGCTGACATTGATTAAGACAAAAGAAATCAGAGACTACACCCCTGGGCTCATCGAGGACAAAAGCCAAAGAAACAAGCCAAATAATAACCTATGTACTAACTAAATCATAAACTTTTGTACAATAAAATCTGCATAAATAAGAAGGACAGTTATGCTAGATGCACAGATGTCAACATAGGGACATAGGGACATGGAGAAGCAAGGTAGCATGACAATGCCAAAAAGAACCCCAATGCTCCACCAGATTAGAACCTGGATTAAAGTAAATCCATAAAATGATTGTTAGAATTCAAAATAATTATTGTATGGAGATTGAATGAGATGCAAGAGAACACAGATAAACAGATTAAAGAAATGAGGCAATCAATGAGTGACATAAATGAAAATATAACAAAGGAGATCGAAATCATTCAGAAGAGCCATATTGAAATTTTAGAGATGAAATCTTCAACTACTGAAATAAAAAATATAACTGAGAGTTTTAACTGCAGAATATACAAAGTGGAGGAAACAATTTCTTACCTTAAGGACAAGATTTTTGAAAAAGCACATCAGGGCCGGCGCCGTGGCTCACTAGGCTAATCCTCCACCTTGCGGTGCCGGCACACCGGGTTCTAGTCCCGGTCGGGGCGCTGGATTCTGTCCCGGTTGCCTCTCTTCCAGGCCAGCTCTCTGCTGTGGCCAGGGAGTACAGTGGAGGATGGCCCAGGTGCTTGGGCCCTGCACCCGCATGGGAGACCAGGATAAGCACCTGGCTCCTGCCATCGGATCAGTGTGGTGCGCCAGCCGTGGCGGCCATTGGAGGGTGAACCAACGGCAAAAGGAAGACCTTTATCTCTGTCTCTCTCTCTCACTGTCCACTCTGCCTTTAAAAAAAATCAGACAAAAATAAAAACAAAAGAATTAAAAAGAATGAATAAGTTTATGCAAAATATGGGATATAATTAATGGAACAAATGTTCATATTATAAGTATTCTTGAAGGAGAAGAAAAGTAAAAAGGCACTGAGAACCTGCTAAATGAAATAGTAGTTGAAAATTCCCCAAGTCTTCAAAGAGACATGGACAACTGGATACAAGAAGCTCAAAGAACCCCAAACAGACACAATTAAACAGGGTCTTCTCCAAAGCATATTGTCATCAAATTGCCGATAGTTAATCATGAGGAGAGAATCCTAAGTCAATAAGAGAAAAGTGTACAGTTACATATAAAAGAAAATCAATTAGGTAACATCAGATTTCTCAGCAGAAACTCTACAAGTCAGAAGATAGTGGGATGATATATTCAAGGTCTGAAATGAGAAAAAAAGAAAAAAGCCCTCCAACCAAGAACACTATCTCCCTAGAAATTATCCTTTCAGTGAAGGTGAAAAAGTATTTTGCAGATAAGCAAATAGTAAGAGAATTCACTACTACCAAACCAGCCTTACAAGAAATTCTGAAAGGTGCCCTTCATTAGAAGTAAGCCTCATGAAAATACATGATATCACCAAATTCAGTAACAGAACAGATAAAATCATTATCCAATCAACAAACTGACAGGTCTTAGTTCTTATCTATCAATCTAACCTTTAATGTAAATGGATTAAATTCATCCACCAAAATGCTTAGGTCAGCTGAACAGATAAAAATCAGAATCCCAAAATATACTGCCTATAAGAAATTTACATCACAAACAAAGATACACACATACTGAAAGTGAAGGGTTGGAAAAGATATACTTGGCAGTTAGAAACCAAAGTGATCAGGTGTAGGTATCCTCGTATCACATAAAATATTTTAAACCACAAACTGTAAGAATAAATAAAGAGGACATTATATTGCAATAAAAATTTGATTCAGCAAGAAAACATAACAATCATAAATATATATGCACCTAACACACCAATCAGACATATACAAAAATACTATTAAACCTAAAGAAAGAGATAGACTCCAATATAGTAATAGTGGGAGACTTCAACACCCCATTTTCATCAATGAACAGAGCATCCAGACAAAAAATCAATACAGATACACTGGAGTTAAAATATACTACGGAGCAAATGGATCCCCCAGAAATGTACAGAACATTTCACCTAACAGAGAAAGAATATGCATTCTTCTCAGAATATGGGATATTTATTTTTGACAGACAGAGTTAGACATTGAGGGAGAGAGAGACAGAGAGAAAGTTCTTCCTTCCATTGGTTCACCCCCCAAATGGCCACTACATCCAGCATGCTGCACCAATCTGAAGCCAGGAGCCAGGTGCTTCCTCCTGGTCTCCCATGCAGGTGCGGGGCCCAAGCACTTGGGCCATTCTCCACTGCCTTCCCAGACCACAGCAGAGAGCTGGACTGGAAGAGGAGCAACCGGGACAGAATCCGGCACTCCAACCGGGACTAGAACCCAGGGTGCCGGTGCTGCCGGCAGAGGATTAGCCTAGTGAGCCATGGCACCGGCCAGAACATGGAATATTTTTAAGGATAGACAACATTTTAGGTCAGAAATCAAGTCTCAGCAAATTTGAAAAGATTGAATGCCATGTATTTTCTTCAACCATAAAGGAATAAATGTAAAATTCAACAATAAGAAGAAAAATAGAACACTCATAAATACTTAGATATTAAAGAACATGCTAACGAATGATCAATGGGTCATTAAAGAAATTATAAAGATAATCAAAAACTTTTATAAAATAAAGGAAAATGAAAACATGTTATGTCAAAACTTGTGGGATACAGCAAAATTAATATTAACATGGAGATTTATAGCCTTAAGTGCATACCCTAAAAAAAAGAGAATTGTCTCAAATTAAAGATCTAATAATGCATTTGAAGACTTAGAAAAACAGAAAAAACCAAGAACAGAAACGCTATGGTCATCTCAATAGATGCTGGGGAAGTTGTTGATAAGATTCAACACTGCTTCATGAAGAAAATCCTCCACAGATTAGTAAATGTGCCAGGGGATTCCAATACAATCCCATCAAGATTGCATGTACCAATGCCATCTCACTAGTCCAAGTGATCCATTTCAGTTCACAATTGATCACACTGATAGAGTCAAAGGGATCACACAAACAAGACTAGTGTCTGCTAATACTAACTGGTAGAATAAAAAAGGGAGAGAATGATACAACATGGGAAGCAGGATACACCGCAGACTCAGAATGGCAGATGTCCTAAAAAGCACTCTGGCCTCAGAATCAGCCCTTAAGGCATGCGGATCTGGCTGAAGAGCCCATGAGTGTATTATAGGCATGGAAAGCCAAGACACTCTGGCAAAAATAAATAAATAAATAAATAAATGAAAGATCTCTGCAAGTGAGATCCCAGTAGAAAGAATGGGCCATCAAAGAAGGAGGTGCCTTTCTCTGAAGGGAGGAGAGAACTTCCATTTTGACTTTGACTTATCTAAATAAGGTCAGAGTTGGTGAACTCAAGAGGCTTCCATAGCCTTGGAAACTCATGACTAGAGCCTAGGGAGAGTTCTGATGCCATAAACAAAAGTGTCATATTGTTAAGTCAACAACAGGAGTCACTGTGTACTTAACTCCTCATATGGGATCTTTGTCCTCAATGTGTTGTCCAATGTGAGTTAATGCTATAACTAGTACTGAAACAGTATTTTACACTTTGTGTTTCTGTGTGGGTGCAAACTGATGAAATCTTTACTTAATATATACTAATTCGATCTTCTGTACATACAGATAATTGAAAATGAAAAAAATTTTAAAGGCTATATATCACAAGACAACAGTCAATAGCATACTGAATGGGACAAAACTGAAAGTATTTCCCCTCAAGTATGGAACAAGACAGGATATCTACTTTCACCACTCTTATTAAATATATGGTATTGGAGGTTTTAGCAAGAGCAATTGTGGAGGAGAAATAAATAAAAGCATCAGATTTGAAAATAGGAAGTCATATTATCCATGTGTTCAGATGATGTGATGTTGTACATGGAACAACCTAAACACTTCACCAAAAAAACTGTTAGAATTGGTAAATGAATTCATTAAAGTTGCACATTACAAAATAGACAACAATAAAAAAGCTTTTTATGTATGCTAATGATGAACTCCCAAAAAGACAAATCAAGAAAGAAATTTCATTCACACAAGCCACAAAAATTTCAAATATTTAGAAATAAATTTAACCAATGAAGTGAAAGATCTCTATGATTAATATTATCAAATATTGATGAAAGGAATCATCAAAGACACAAAAATATATTCCTTGCTCATACATTGGAAGAATCAATATCATTAAAATGTCTATGCTACCTAAAGCAATCTATGTTCATATCAAATTATAGAAGCAACTTTATAATCAGAATAAATGGACATTATGAAAAGATTAAAGGAAGAGTTGGTTTCCAGATCAGTAGTGCAATTACATTCTTTTCTCATATAGGCAACTATTATTCTTCCTAGTAGAATGAAAAGGTAATTTTTGTAATTTGTTATGAAAGCTAACATAGAATTTAGCACATGTCATCTATATTTTCCTCACTGAGCATGTTATTCAGCGGGGTGAGGACTTTCAATGAAAGAGAACCATTCTTCCATACTATCACATCTTACTAGATATTTGAGGGACCACCTTTTCCATCTTAAATACATTCTTCAAGAGATAATCACTCTACTCAACTTCCTAGCGTATCCAGTACACTACACATAATCCCTTCCAATTTTGACTTCCTGAAATTGGGTGAATGATAAAGAGATGATCTAAAAAATTCAGCATGCAAATATCATCACTGACTATAACTATATTGTATGACTCTTTCTGACTCTAGCCAACTCTTGCCAAGAGTTTCCATAAGAATTAACAAAGATGTCTCCAGCAAATAAATATAAAATTATGTCTGTATTTTGTCTTAAAATTACAAATACCATTTCACTTGATCTTAAAAGTAGCTCTGAAATTGAATTGTTGTCAATAGCAAAGAGTGGTGTAGTAAATCATCTGACTGGTGCTTCAATTTGTTTATTATATTTGTTTTTTCATAGAATATCTGAAACAATTTTGGGGGTTGTTTGTCGTGAAAAGCTTTGAAGTTTACAAACAGCTAAAGAAGTGAACCAATCAATTAGACATGTAGTACATATTGATATTGATGGCACAATTCATTTATTAACTGTCTAAGATGGAATTATACATTTCCCCTCTACTTTACAAAATATTTGTCTATGTATTAAACAATTAACAGTTGATTGAAACTCACAAATAGTATTATTGATAAACCATCTTACATAAACATAATATGTTTACATTTACATCTTAATGTTTATAACTAAGAGGAATAAGTATTATGCAGCATTAATCAGATATTTTCTCTACAATGGGAAGTTCCATTTAAGTAATGATATTTGCTAAGAAATGAAGGCAGTATTATAAAATGTAAAGAGCAAAGCTTTGTGCTAAGTTTTTTTTTTTTTTTTTTTTTGGCAGGCAGAGTGGACAGTGAGAGAGAGAGACAGAGATAAAGGTCTTCCTTTGCCGTTGGTTCACCCTCCAATGGCTGCCGCCAGCGCGCTGCAGCCGGCGCACCACACTTGATCCTAAGGCAGGAGCCAGGTGCTTCTCCTGGTCTCCCATGCAGGTGCAGGGCCCAAGCACTTGGGCCATCCTCCACTGCACTCCTGGGCCACAGCAGAGAGCTGGCCTGGAAGAGGGGCAACCGGGACAGAATCCGGTGCCCCGACCGGGACTAGAACCCGGTGTGCCGGAGCCGCAAGGCGGAGGATTAGCCTAGTGAGCCGCGCGCCGGCCTAGTGCTAAGTTTTAATATCCTAGTTTACACATATGGTAGAATACGAATCTTCTCTTTTCTAATTTAAATATGATGCTTGAGTAGATTCCTAGTATTTAATTGGTAAAAAATAATGAGAAAAACAGCTGTAATGGACATTGTTAACTCTCCCTCCAATAAGATCAGTCAAATTATAACAAAAGCAGGCCTGGTATTTGGCATAATGGGTAAAGTCAGCACTTACAAATCCAACATCCCATATGGGCCCTGTTAGTGTCCCAGCTGCTCTATATCAGATCCAGTGTCCCGGCGATGGCCAAGATAACCCAAGTCTTTAGGCCTTTACCACCCACATGGGAGATCCAGATAAAGGTTGTTGCTACTGGCTTCCACCTGTCCAAGCCCTGGGAGTTGAAGCTATCTGGGGAATGAAATAGCAGATGGAAGATAAATGTCTGTCTCTTTCTTTCTTACTCTGTAACTCTGACTTTCAAGTAAAATAAATAAATCATTAAACATATATAACTATAGTTATATTTTCTCATATTGTTCAGTTTATATTCAATTCTCAGAATCTTATCACTTTAATATTTGGGGAAGTAATAAAATTGTTTCAGTAAACTATAAGCAAATTATATATACTATAAAACAATCAACTTGCTTTTAAGAACACTTAGGTTATTGATATTAATATTGTCTTTAGTATTAAGTTCAGTCCACGGTGGTTAATCATCTAATGCTGTGGTAACCAGAGGTATAAAGAATCTGAAAACCATTTTTATGGTAAGCATTTGGTCTAGCAGTTATACTGCTTCAGATACATCCAATATTGGAGTGCCTGGGTTGGAATACTGGAGCCACATCTGACTCATTTCTGGCTGATGCACACCCTCAGAAGCAGCAGCAATGACTCAAGTTGTTGCATCCTCAACACATGTGAGACCCATACTGAATTCTGTGGTACTGGCTTTGGCCTGGATCAGCCAGGGAAATTTCTGGTATTTGGTAGAAAATCAACAAAAGGGAGCTATCTCTCTCTCTCTCTCTCTCTCCCCCCCCCACTCTCCCTTTCTGCCTTTCAAATATGTAAATAGAATTCATAAATGAAATAGATCTATAGGAAGCATTTATTAATCCAACTATTGCAAATATAAATAGTTCTTTATTAAAATTTTTAATTTATATAAGAACAGATTTGCTGTTTTCACATATACAATTTTAAACCCATAATTATAATTATATTCTCTCCCTCCCTCCATTCCTCCTGCCTCCTTCTTCCTTTATTTTTTTCTTTTGCTCTTTCCAATAACATACTTTCTAATCCTGTATAGTCACAGGCTTAATATTCAACTGATAAAGGAATTCAACAAGTACAGCGTGAAATATATACTCCTGTTCTGCAGGAGTATAGACATGGGCTCTAACGTCGTCAATTCTCAAAATGACAATTTCATTCATTCACATTAAGTTATGTCCTTTCTATTCTCATGCTAGCAAATTGCTCTTGGTTTAGTTAAATGCAATTTTACTTTAAGTCAATGAATGAATAAATAAACTTTTATCAATTAATCATGAAATAATTAAACCATAGACTTTTTGTTTGTATTTTGTTTAAAGAAAAGTTATCTCCAGCTGGCACCGCGGCTCACTAGGCTAATTCTCTGCCTGTGGCACCGGCACCCCGGGTTCTAGTCCCGGTTGGGGCGCCGGATTCTGTCTGGTTGCTCCTCTTCCAGTCCAGCTCTCTGCTGTGGCCCAAGTGCTTGGGACCTGAGGCCACATGGGAGACCAGGAGGAAACACCTGGCTCCTAGCTTCGGATCTGTGTAAAGCGCCGGTGGCAGCACGCTGGCCATCGCGGCCATTTGGGGGTGAACCAACGGAAGAAGACCTTTCTCTCTGTCTCTCTCTCTCACTGTCTAACTCTGTTAAAAAAAAAAAAAAGAGAGAGAGAGAGAGAAAAAAAAGTTATCTCAGGGAGCATTATTTTTATCTATGCCTTTGTTTCAATATGTGTCTATGTTGCAAATGATGCATTAAACAATTCTTACTAGATAGAATTTAGCTAAGTCAAAGCCATTTTAAGAAAAATCTCCAATTAGGATAACACACACCATATTTAATAATATTTATTATGTATTATATCTCATTTGGACATGTTGCATATTACAATTACTATAGAAACCATGGAGAACAAAGAATTTCTTTCCTTTGTCTTATGCTACTGGAGGCTGCAAAACATACTGACAGCCCAAAATAATCATTTATCTTTCTTTTGCATAATAATTTGCAACTTTATAATAGTTGTCTTTGCTAAAATAATTTTCTGAGGTGTCTTTCCAGGGTTCCTGATAAAACTGGAAAGAACTGGCTACAGCCAACCTTGTAGCTAGTACCTGTGTAGGTCAACTCACACTGACCAAAGAATTACCTCCTGGTTCACTTTAATGTTGAATGGCATGCTTGTGATATTTCAGCAGCTACCATTGAATATATCGTATATGTAAAGGCAAGGATCGTCAAGATACTTGGGCAGAAGAGCTTCCTCACACCTCTCCTTGGCAGCTATTATACGCTGTTACTTTGTTTCATCCTGTTCCACCCCATTTACTCTGATTCTATAAATTTTCAAATCATTTTCTGAATGAGAAGATTGATTTGGTTTCAATGGAGCCTTCCACTTTCTCCTAAAGGCCTATAATTACATCAGCAGTGATAATCAGAACTGTTCTGTTTCTCAGAAGGTGAATTCAGCATTTTTGTAGTAGCAATAGTGTGCGTGTGAATAGGACAGCCTGCAATCTGATAACACTATTAGTCTCCAAATATAATAAAGCGAGTAAAGAAAAACCCATGGAATCAAATCTTCATTTTCAAGTTTATAATTTATAATTATCACTTAATACTGAACCACTGAGTGTATTGACTTTGGATAAAAATAATTTTATACTATCAACACATTTCTATACTTAATAATTTTATTAATCATCATTTCAAAACTGTGTATTAGCCTCAGTAGCTTTTTTTATTTTTTAATATATAATTTCTTAAATTCATTATAAGAACTACTATTATTGATTTTCAGTTGGAACATCAAACCGAATCACCTAGATAAAACTGACAATTTCCTATAAACACAAAGCGTCAAGGCAAGATCAGAACAACTCTGGAAAAAATGAATAGATTTAGATCTATTAAGGAATTGAAAAAATGAATAAAATATATCCTGACAAAGCAAAGCCCTGGACCTGACATCACCAATGCTAAATGCTACCAATATTTTAAAATCTAACAATAACCTGTATAAATCTTTTTCTAATTAGTTAGAAATCATTTTAAGAGGCCAGCTTTATCATTTAGAACCAAAGACCCTGCAGGAAGATGTCCTGAGGCCAGTATTGTGGCTTGTGCCTGTGATGTCTGTATCCTGTAGGAGCACTGGTTCATATAGCAAGTGCTCTCCACTTCTATTCAGCCCTCTGCTAATGACCTGGGAAAAGCAACAGACCATGGCTCAAGTGTTTGGGTCTCTGCCCTCACTTGGAAGACATGGATGAAGCTCCTGGCTCCTGGTCACAGCCTGGCCCAGTGTTGGCCATTGAAGCCATCTGGCGAATGAACCAGGGATGAAAAATTACTCTTCCTTTTTTTCTGCAGGTCGGACTTTCAAAATAAATGAATGCATCTTGAAGAAAAATAAAAGAAAATATCCTTTATGAAGATTTGTACAAAAATCCTCATCAGTATACCAGAACACCAAGTTTAAAAGGCGTTAGATACCATAAGCAAGTGAGATTTATTCTTAAAATTAAGAGATGACTCAATAAACAACAATATATCATTATAATGAACCATATAAACAGAATGAAGAAAAATTGATGCATTAAAAACATTTGACAAAATTAAGCACTATTTCCCTATTAAAATACCAACAATATATGAATGCACAAAAGTTACTTCAGCATAAAAAGGGCACATACTAACAACGCATGGTGAATAAAATTTTCTATGATAAAGGAACAGAAAATTTTCCTCTAAGAATAGGAGCAATGTAAAAAATTGCTACTTCTACTCAACATTACTGGAAATTATAACCAGAGCCATTAGGCAAGAAAAAAAGTGTAAAGGAAACATGAATTGGAAAAAGAATAAAATTATCTCTGTTCACAGGTGAAATGATCTTACATGGAGAAAACTCTAAAGATTACACACACACACACATACACACACATACACATCTGGAATTGATAAAGGAATTCAGCAGGATTAAAGCAGCATACAGAAATCATCTTCATCTGTATACCATGAATAATCAGAAAAGGAAATTTAAAAAATACTATTTATAATGCCATCAAAAGTGCAAGAATTTGAGATTAATTTAACCATGAAAATAAAGATTTTTAAGACAAAGATTCCATAATTTTATGGAAATGCTTAAAGACAGCAATAAATGGATATACATATATTATGTTCATGGATTATTAAGCTTAATATTATTAAAGTGTTAATACTACCCAGTGTAATCTGCAGATTTAATGAAGTCCTTAACAAAATTCAATTGATGCTATGGTAAAAGTATGTCATCACCCTAAAATTAGTATGGAATCTCAAGAAGCCCCAGGCACCCAAAATAATCTTGAAAAAAAAGGACAAAATTGTAGTGCTCACACTTCCTGATTTCAAAACTTACTACAAAGCAGTACTATTATTAATATAAGTACATATGGGAGGACAAATAGAACAGAATAGATAGCCCATGAGTAAATTCTCTCCTCTTTAGTTAAATGGTTTTACTAAGTTACTGACACTATTACATGACAAAAAATAATGTTTTCAACAGAAAGTGCTGGTAAAAATGGATATCCACAAGCAAAATAATGACTTTTTTTTACCTTATCTGACACCATATACAAGAATTTTAAAAGGACCACTAAAATAACATAAAATCTATAAACCATCTACAAGAAAATATGGGATCATAGTATATATTGAACTGTTTACTTAACATAGAGTTAATCATATGCATATAAAGTCAATTGAAAATAGATATCAGTAAAAAATAAGAGCAGAGGTAAAATAGGGAGGAAGATGTTTATAACTGTAAAGCTGTATAATTCTGCCTACATTCTTATGGACTTACTTCAAAGGGTACAGTTTAAAAACTTGTCATGGGACTCCAAACCCCATTAAAATTGACGGTAAATAATCCATCTTAATTGTTAAAATGATCATATTAAATCATGTTACAGTGAACATATAGATAGGATTAAAGTTTTAAAGAGATCATATACATAGAATCCAGTATCTGGTAATAAAAAAAGGAGGGAATGTCCAAAATGGGAAGCAGTCCATATAGCAGACTCATAGAATGACAAGCACTTTAAGTAACAGTATGACCTCAGAATCAGCTCTTCAGGCATTCAGATGCAGCTGAAAAGTCCATGCGAGCAGTTTGGGCATGGAAAGCCCAGACACTGTGACAAAAAATATACTACATGAAGGATTTCTGTGAGTGAGACCCCGGTGGGAAGAAGGAGCCATAAAAGAAAGATGTGCTTTCCTCTGAAGGGAGGAGAGAACTTCTACTTTGCTTATTGCCTTGTCTAGATACTGACAGAGTTTGTGGTCACAAAAGACTTCCCTAGCCTTGGCATCTCATGGCAAAATCCTTGGATGATCATTGACATCATAAATAGAATGTTAATTGTTAAATTAACTACAGAAGTCACTGTGCACTTTCTCGCTATGTAGGACCTCTGTCCTTAATGAGTTGTACTGTGAGAAATAACTGCAAAATTTATACTCACACTACTTACTTGTGTGAGTATGGGTACAAATTGTTGAAATCTTTACTTGGTATAGAATTGGTCTTCTGTATATGAAGATAATTAAAAACGAATCTTAATGAAGAATGGGATGGGAGAGGGAGTAGGAGGTGGCACAGGAGTTGGGGTGGGAGGCTAGGTATGAGGGGAAGAACAATTATGTTTCTAAAATTGTACCTTTGAAATTTGCATTCACCAAATAAAAACTTAAAAAAAAAAAGAAAATATGGGAGAAAAACGTTGTGACATTGTATTTAGCGATTTCTTGAATTTGATACTAAAAGTCCAATAAGTAAAAGAAAAAGTAGTTGCTGTACATATCTGGGTGGTCTTAGGTACATATATATTTATGATTGTTGTATCTCCTGCTGAACTTAACCTTTACATTTCAATTCATGAAAATATTAAAAGCAGTACAACAAAACATGATCAATAGAGTATAAAGGCAACCTAAAATATGGGAGAAATTGTTTCCAAATTATAGGAAAAAGGTAAATAACCAGAATATACAGAAAATTCTTAAGAATGGGCAACACCAGATAAGCTTTATTTTTTTCAAATTTCAGCAAAGGACTTTAATATATATTTTTCCAAAAGACATATCCAAATGCCCAATCAGCATGTGAGAAAATTCTCCACATCACTTATCATCAGGGGAATGCAATCAAAGTTATGATGAAATATCACCTTCCACCCAATTAGGGTGTTTATGGTGAAAAAGGAGAAAATAACAATGGTAATAGAGGAAGAAAGATCCGTATGAATAAACAATTGAGAACATTATGCTAAGTAATTTAGCCAAAGAGTCTATAATTCACTTAAGTGATGTGATTAGAGTTCTCAAAATCATAAAAGCAGAAACTAGAAATGTTGCCTGTTGCTGATAGAGGCATAAATGAAGGGTTTTAGTTAATGCACTTGGAGTTCCCATTTTACTAAATGAAAAGAGTTCTGGAAATGAATGGTAGTGATGGCTGCATGGTAATACAAGTGCATTTGATAACACTCAACTCTACACTTAAATATAGATATGGTAAATTTTATGTTATGTATGTTGTGTCACAATATAAACAAATAACGAAAAGCCACAAAAATGACCACCTGATTTCCCTCTGTGTGAACAAATGAAAAAAAATCTGATGAAATAAAATACCCACTGTCTATACTTATTCATTTTATTTTAAATGACACAAAATACAAATGCAAGGTTTTAGCAACAGTGATTGAAATAAATGAATGCTTTTTATACCAGAGAATTATTAGATCACTAAAAGGGATCATGACTACACTTTGGTTTAAAGGTCATTTATTACACTGGGGTGGTTTCAGTGCATTATGTCAAACTGTAATAGACAATCAGGAAGGTCACCCTTGATGAGGACTGCTGCAGAGAAGGATTATCAATGACATTTCGAATGGACTGATTCAAACAGTTCCTGTGTCTAAGCTCAGTATTATTAATTTCCACAAGCAAGCTAGGGTAAAAAGAAGAATTTGTAATATTTGACTTTTTGTACTAATAGCCCTAATCCATTCTTGTCTCTCTTTCATTGAACATCTCAGAATACTGTATATCTTAGCTTTGATGGAGGAACACAAAATTAACTCTACAAATACTGAAGTAATTCCCATATATGAAGAAATATTGAACATTTCATTGGAAAATAGGGAATAATAAATTTAATCATAGCTATAAAATATAATTATTTGCAAATAAAATTTTATTAAGATATTGATTAAGGGCTGCGGCTGTGGCAGGGGGTTAAAGCCATGGCCTGCTCCACTTCTTATCCAGCTCCCTGCTAATGCACCTGGGAAAGCAGCAGAGGATGCCCAAACCACTGGGCTCCTGTACCTTGTGGGAGACCCAGAAGAAGCTCCTGGCTCTTGGCTTTGGCTTGGCCTATCCCAGCAGTTGCAGCCATTTGGAGAGTGAGCCTATGATTGGAAATCTCTAATCTCTTTTTTTTTTTTTTTTTTTTTTGACAGGCAGAGTGGACAGTGAGAGAGAGAGACAGAGAGAAAGGTCTTCCTTTGCTGTTGGTTCACCCTCCAATGGCCGCCGTGGCCGGTGTGCTGAGGCTGGCGCACCGCGCTGATCTGATGGCAGGAGCCAGGTACTTCTCCTGGTCTCCCATGGGGTGCAGGGCCCAAGTACTTGGGCCATCCTCCACTGCACTCCTGGGCCACAGCAGAGAGCTGGCCTGGAAGAGGGGCAACCGGGACAGAATCCGGCGCCCTGACCGGGACTAGAACCTGGTGTGCCGGCGGCGCAAGGCAGAGGATTAAGCCTAGTGAGCCATGGCGCTGGCCGGAAATCTCTCTTTGTATCTGCCTCTCCTTCTCTGTAACTCTGGCCTTTCAAATAAATAAATAAATCACACACACAAACACACACACACACACTCACATATAGTTTAATGGAAGATATAACAGAATATATGTGTGGATAACACCCATAGAAACATATATCATCAAGAATTTGTATTAGAATATATGGAGGATTAGTGTGTGTGTGTGTGTGTATACTGTGTGGATATATACATGTATATATTGTTATAAGGAGAATGGATATGAAGATACCAGAGACTAGTTATATGAAGAAAGAATATTTTGTAGAGCCAACAGTTTGATGTATTGCTTTGAAATATTTCATTTGAAAACTATTTTATCTCATATTGCTAAGAATTTAAATCTTATTCATTAAAAGTTTTAAGTATATTTTAACTTACAAGTAACTTTAAACAACCTTCTATCCCATGTAAAATAACTTATTTTCCAAAAGAAAATTTATTAGGAATATTTGTACGTCTATTCAGTTTCATATGCACTTTTATACTAAAAGAAAAAAACCAACATACCCTATGCTGAATAATAAAATTAGATAGATTTACTATTCAATAGTAAACTTCTTAGTTTATTGTTTTCATTGATTAACATATTAGTTTATGTAATTTATAATTGAAATGTTAAAAAGCACACTGTTTTTATGTGTTTTTGAATATTGCTTTGCAATGAAGATGTAACATGAAATAAAGTCAAAATGCCTTCTTTTTATTTCACCTTAATTACAGGTGATCCTTGTCATTATAGGAATTAATGTTGGCAGTGTAGAACAATCACAAGAAACTTGGCATGAAAATAACATGCAGTATTACATATTGTGTATGGTAATAAACATCTCAGAATAATACTTCAAGAATCATATTACATAGAAAACACTACACATGATTTTAAATGATTGTGTTGCTTCTGGAGATTGGCTGTTCTTGTGGCTAGGTTTTGGCCTGAGCTTCTATTTTAGACTCTTTCATTTTACAAGAGAAGAATTTTAAGTATGAGCGCAAACATATGTGCAATGTAGCATCTTTGGAAAAAACTGTGAACATAGTCTGTGTTCAGACTAGGGCTCGTAAGGGAATGATATCCAGTTCTTCGACCATTTCTTCCCCCATTTCCTTCTCTTGGACAAATGGTTTGCAGCATGTGTTGTAAGTAAAATTGCTCCCAAGTTTTTATTATTCAGTGTTATCAGACTCAGTAACTCAAATGACTCAGAACAGAGGAGTCTTACTTCGGGGAAAACAGTGAAGGTTTTATTACCCAACACACATAGTAGCCTATTATGCCTAGGCAAGAGGAGATTCTTCTGGGGAGACCCCCTTGCAGTGGGGAGGTTGGGATCCTCCACAAAATATCAGGTATGGGCAGGGCAACGTTGTAGTATAAAGTACTAGCCTAAGGTGTGCTTCCCTGTTGCAGGCTGCTACATTGCTTTTTTCAGAAACTTGTTTTTTCTTAGGCTCCTTACACATACACAGGCTAATTTCTATCTCCCTACCTAACAATATCAAGACATCCTTGGACAGCACTGCTCAGTTTTCCGAGGATGTGCCTGCTCACATACCATGTGACATTGCTTCCTCCAGACATAAATGTGGTGTTACAGAGATTGAGCCATTGGCTTCTGGGGCAGCCATTAGCTTTATCATGGAAAAGTGGATGAGACGAAATTACAAATGAAACGGGATAGCTAGTCCTATATCACAGGATGGAATTCACAAGTCACGCGCTGGCCCCTGGCACTGCCTACCTTTCCATCAAATGGCTGCCTTCCTGCTATGTCTCTGTTACTTGGGACCTGGAGGGGAGGTATCATGTGAATAGCCATCCCACTTTCAATCTTGTAAAGCAGGCCAGCAATTTGAATGGGTCTCTTCAGATCAGGACATGAGGAGAGATTCAAGATGCTCTCTTTCTGCTTCCCAGTGTTAAGGTAAACTGAGGTGGGACCATCCACTACTTCTTTCAAAACAGGCAGGAGAGAATGAGTGGAGGATCATGCCAGTGGGCCCAGTGTATTTGCCTCAAAAAAGACTGAGCCCTGAGCCAAGTTTCCTTACAGTATTTCCAGGCTCATCAGCATCATGCCTTAACCATTGCAGCATTAGTGGGTTTAGATTAGATCCTACGTGACTTAGGACCACAAATGGGGACTATGTTTATATGAATTAAGACCATGCTCCCAACCGTCAGCTGGTCAATCTTGTTTATTGAAGGAGATACCAATAGTAGATTTATGATGGGAGTTACAGAAAGCAGGGGCTAAGACAGTTATCCTCCCTAGACAGTATACTTATGGGCAGCTGCTTTACCAGAAAAATTGCAGTCAACCACTTTTCAAAGCTGACTCAGGGTTTCTGTTTTCCTCCCTTTGGCTTTGTTATGACTTTATTTTCTGTTTACCAAGACATGAAACCAGACTCCTCTCAGCAATTTTCCTGAAACACTTCTGGCTAGTGCATACCCTGGGAGGAAGCAGAGGATGGATCAAGTACTTAGGTCTCTGCCACCCACATGGGAGACCTGAACTGAGTTCTAGGATCCTTGTTTCAGCCTGGCCAAACCTTGGCTGTTGCAAACATTTGGGGGAGTGAAACAGCAGTGGGGAAATCTGTTTTTATCTTTGTCTCCACCTCTGTCTCTGGCTAGCAGTAAGTATGCTAGCCATGTTTAAAGAAGAGAATAGCACACATGATAGGCCAGGTGAACATCTCAGGAAAAAATGGGAGATGAGCCAGAAGTCAGACTGGAGTTGTAATACATATGCATATGGGCCATCTCTTTCTCCTTCCCCCTCACCATTTCTGGGTGGAGGGCTTATTGGGTATGGAATTCCTAAAATTTCTTATATATTTGGATAATGTACCTAACTGCCTTCTTGATGCAGGATGGAAAAATTCTGCTATGCCTGTTAGTCTGAGAATTGTTGAGGCTGTCTTAAAGTTGAAGGCATAGGAATTTGTTATATGTCCTGTATTCTTTCTGGGGATTGTATTCTCTCCCAAGGGGTGAAGACAAGCTCTAAATAATTAAATTCCTGGTTAACTAGCTGTGCTTTTTCCCTGGGTAGCTGGTAATCATGTTCTGTTAGGACTTTAAAGGTGTTAGTTAATTTTCCAAGGCCAGAGTCTCCAGTGGCAAAAGACTAGCAAACCATCTACATTTTAAATCTTCAAATGGGGGCTGGAACTATGGCCTAGTGGTTAAAACCACCACCTGCAAAGCCAGCATCCCACATGGGCACAGGTTTTAATATTGGCTGCTCCACTTCTGATTCAGGTCTCTGTTATGGCAAGGGAGGGCAGTAAAGGATGGCCCAAGTCCTTGGGCCCCTACACCCATGTGGGAGATCAGAAGAAACTGCTGGCCTCTGGCTTCACATCAGCAAAGCACCAGCTATTGTGACCATTTGGGAAGTGAACGAGTGGATGGAAGACCTCTCTCTCTCTCTCTCTCTCTCTGCCTCTGTCTCTCTGTAAATATGCGTTTCAAATAAATAAAGAAAGAAATATTTAAAATAAAATAAATGAATACATAAATAAATAATAAAATAGGGCTGACGCTATGGCATAGTAGGCTAAGCCTCTGCCTGCTATGCCAGCATCCCATAAATGTGTCAGTCCATGTCCTGGTTAATTATTTTCTGATCTAGCCCTGTAGTTATGGCCTGGAAGAAGTGGAAGATCTGTGTGGGAGACCTGGAAGAAGCTGCTGATTCCTACCTTCAGACAGACAGACTCAGCTCTGAACATTGTTGCCATTTGGGGAATGAACCAGCAGATGGAAGACCTTTCTCTCTCTCTTCCCTCTTTGTGTCTATAACTCTACATATCAAATAAATAAATAAAATATATCTTTTTAAGAAATCATCAAATAAATGTAGGCTGTCAATAAATTCTTGTGGCTATACTGGCCAGGCTAGTTGTTACCCTCTTTGGTAATCCATTTATAGACAAATAAGAACTGATAGGATGGTATATGGTCATAATGATAATCAGGTAGGCCTTACACATTATTGGGTTGAAAAATAATGCCAATTTATGTTGTGCTTATATAAAGGTCTGATGTTATGTGTGTGTTGGTGGGAAGGTGTTGTCACTGTTAGGATGCAGATTCAGAGTTTGGTCCATTCCCCCATTTCCCACAGCTTTTTCTCAAGATTTCTTTATTTGAAAGGCAGATTTACAGAGAGGCTGAGGCAGAAAGAGCAAGAACAACAGTGAAAGTGAAAGAGAGAGAGAGAGAGAGAGAGAGAGAGAGAGAGAGGTCTTCCATCTGCTGGCTCACTGCCCAGATGGCAGCAATGGTCAGAAGCCCAAGGAAACTCTAGTATTCATGAGCCACACTGTGATATCAGAATCTAAGGGAACTTTCTAGATAAAGCTGAATATTCAATTTTGAATTATGTGGTCAACTCTTGTATAAACTTACGGGTTACATGATGCTAATAGTTAATTCTTGTAACTCAGGCCCATAATCCAACAGCTTCATGGTGAAAACACTAAGAAAGTAGTTAAGTAAAGTTCTTCATGAGTTTGGGGTTGGGAGTAGATATAGGGATGACTGTTCCTGTCTTTGGGTAGGGTGGCAGAGACATCCCCCACAACTTTTCCTCTATTCAGTTTCAGGTAGGGAATCAACTTTCATAAAAGTTGCCAGAATTTGATTCCCAGACATTAACGAGACAATGGGGTCAACCACTCCTTTTAGAACCAGGTTCCATAGCTGAACCCTTTCCCCTGCCACACTAGGGAGAGATTCATGGAATGTGGGTTAGAGATGATTGAACTTTGATTATGTGATAAGGACCAATGAAGTCTGAAATCCTAGGAAGCTTCACTTCCTGGTGAACACCAGTTAAATCTGAAAGCTCAAGAAGTCAGGCTATATGGTAAGCACTGGTTAAGTCCGAAAGCCCAGAAAGTCAGGGTACATGGTCAACAGTGGTTATATCTGAAAATCCAGGAATGGTGGTTGTGTGGTGAGCACCAGCTAAGTCCAAAAGCCCTGTAAGGCAGGCTACATGGAGAGCACTGGTTAAGTCCAAAGACCAGGAGAAGGCGGTGGGGAAACTGTAATAACTTACTTTTTTTGCCTCATTTCTCCTTAATTCTCTTCCAGATGGGAAACCATTTTATACAACTTTCAACCAAGATTTAGGGTTTGATCCCCAGACCTTATTAAATTGATTGATTGACTGTAATAACGCCTGGTACAATATAGAGGACCTAATAGCATATCCAGAAAATGAGGGCTTAAAATATGATATGATTTTACAGCCAACTTTATTTTGCCATGGGAATAGTAATTGGACAGAACTTTCATTTTCAAACCCAATTAAGAGGGAGATAGGAAGTTTTACTGATGAACTCAAAATTTATAGAGGTTTGTAAGGTGGTCACCACATTTGATCTTTCCTGGCTGTACATAGTTTTCCTCATATGCATTGTCTTAACTCACAGGGAAAACAGTGTCAGAACATGCCTGTAATTACATTTCTAGCTCAGATAACACCAGATGTTAGAAGAAAATCTCAAAAATTATGGATGGGAGAGAGCAGACACATGGCTGACATTCTAAAGAAGATGCGTGAGACAGAAGGAGCAACATAGGGATAGTTAGTAGGTCCAGCTGATAGTTACTTTATGCAATGATATGTTGTCAAAGGACTCAGGAAGGCCAGTCAACCCCTATAAAACACCTGTTATTGATGTGGAAATCCAGGACATTATGCAGGGCAGATGCTGGTTTTCAAAGAGCCTTGTTAGTTCTTCCAATATCTGGGTTACTGAGAACAGAACTGCTTCTGGTTGTGATGAGTTAGATGGGCTAATAGGCAGTTAGGTCAGGTCCCTGTTTGAATGAGAAAAGGAGAAATCCCTTAAGTGTGGATAAGATGCTTCTGCCCAGGAGCTGTCTTTAGCAAGACAAATTACCAATCTCACCCCTCTGAATTTCTTGTTTTGTCATAAAAGTGTTAATCTGCCGGGAAGTAGTGATTCCACCCTTCTGAGATTCTACTTTTATCATGAGAACAGAAAGACAAATTTATCTATCCCACCCTGCTGATGGCTTTTTTGTTTTATTTTGAGTAGGTTAGACAGGTTACAATTCTGGCCCTCTGATGAGTTTTGTCACTATACTCTGGTGGATTATTAGCTGTTATTCTGTTCCTCCCCAGAAGTGTGCTTAACAGACCCCACTTTGACAAGTTACTTGGGTCTTCCACTCTTGGAGCCACCCTTTTTATGTTGCAACAAGAAGTTTATGACTTAAACAAATCTTACTTTGTTCACTATCCTTTTCACATGTAAATTCTTCTTCTATTTGAGGGAAGAACCAAAGATGCTTTCCTTGTCACTATTGCTCTGTACAGCATCAAATGACTCCCAGATGCAAAACCAGATACACTGTTGGTCCTAAGCTGAAAAAGCCCTTTGTTCCACTTGCATTTGAAAGCCAACCATAGCTATTAAGGGTCATTGAATTCAAGGGAGTGCCTTCCCCTAAGGAGGTTCCTATCTCCCTTAAAATGTCTCCCCCAGTAACCCATGTGAAGAGATACTTAGACTTGGGCCTCACACATCCTGGGAAGGCCTCATAAGTAATTTTGATTTAAAATCAAAGTGAGAACAAACATTTGACAACAACATAAAGATCACTCTGAAGAATCCAGAATTCGTTTTTATAAAAGCTACCACTTTTCTCTTAGGAATAATTCTTCTAATGATTTTTACATTCAAGGGAAGATTGTGAGTTGAATACAAAAATAAATGCCTTTCAAGTTAGTGTTCCGGTATCTGTATTTACCAAAAAACACGTTACAGTGAATGGTGACCACATTTGCAAGGAATTGGATGATAAATGAGAAAGAAAGTTAGTCTGTAAATGACTTCTTGAACTATACCAGAGCAACATTTTTGATGGGGAAATAAGGCACATCTTGACGAAGAGAAGCAGAAGCAGGATGTTGCAACAGACATGCTGACATATACGACAACTTGGTAGTTCAGCAATAGTTTGTCAAATTGTCATATATCTCACTATTGCAATCTGGAAATAAAGGGGTCTGAAAGTCCAAGAAGGTCATGGTTCTGTGCACAGGGTATGTGACTGCATGATGCTTGCTATTTTTACAGTTTCAAGAAGAGAAGCCCATGTGAATAAAACAACTAAATAGCTTCCTCATTACTTTCTCAAACTGCATACTGCACTCAGAATCCATGTATAGATGGGGCATTTTCAAAATTGCGATATTAGCTCACATTACAAAGATCCACTGGACATCAAATACAATAAATAATGGAATGACCACTCAACCAGGCCACAGTTCAAGATATTTTTAAAATGAATATACTAATATAATTGTTCTATGGTCTTTTTTTCTAATGCACTACAAAAAATTTCATGATTTAGTTTTTATGTCTCAATCTCTACTTAATCTAATTTATTCTCATGCATTTCCCCATAACAAAAACTAGAATTTCAACAAGTAATTTAAATATAACAAAATGAATAGAGACTTGGAAGAAACCACTCTGCATGTTTTTCTTTAAAAATTATTTTTATATTGTAAAATTTGCATATTGTTCTAGAATTAATTTAAAAGATTAGTCAATTTTAGTCAAAATTATTTAGCTTATGAAATATGAAATAAAATGCTAATAATATTAAGTATGAAATAATATTAAGCATGAAATCAATACTATTAATTATGAAATTAATATGTTAATAATATTAGTATTAAGCATGAAATTAATATGCTAGTAATGATAACTCTATTTCTTAAGATTACTTCAAAAAGTTCATGAAAAGAATGGAATTATAAGTGTGAGTTTATAGGCCTAGGCATTTAGCCTAGTGGTTAAGATGCCTAGTTCCATATCTGTGTACATGGATTTAAATCTGGGCTCTGGCTCCTGACCTTAGCTTCTTGTAAATGCACACCTTGGGAGCCAGTGGTGATGATTAAAGTAACTGGGTTCCTGTCATCCATGTAGGAAATCAAGATGGAGTTTCCAGATCTCAGCTTTGACCTTATCCAAACCTGGCCATTATAGGCATTTGAAAATTGAACAAGAACATGAGAGCTTATTCTTTCTCTCTCAAGTAAATAAATATAATTTTTAGAAGTTACTTAAGCATGTTTTTAAAAAAATCATGTACTTTTTTTATAAAATGCATTTCACATGTATTATGAAAAAAGAATCACCCCCAAATGTTTTGCACCAAAATAAACTCATACTTAAATTCTGCTTTTCCATGAGGTTTTTGAACCACCATCATAACATTTCAACATACTGATTTTTAGTTTTTAGTTCTAAAATTTAAACTTATTGATTATGTACACATATACACGAATTATACATGTGCACATGTGTAACATGTATATTTGTATAGTGTTACATTTATGAAATATATAAATTGTCATTTTAGTTTATCAACTCTAAACCATAAAATATATTCAATGTAGTTCTAAAACTTACTACCTGGATACGCATATATATATATATATACAAATTATATATATATATATACACAAAATATATGTGCAATATGTATGTATGTATAGAATTATAGTTATAAAAAGAAATAAAAATAATTTATATTTTATGTATAAGTATGTATTATTGATTAATATTTCAAGAGTGCTTTGATGTTTTCTGATGCATATCATAATTTCTTCCCCATAGATTAGCTGTACTTTCACCTTTATCTGTACAGCATCCGATCTTGATGAAAATTCACGGACTCAACACTCTCCTCTTGCAGTCATTATTCCTCTACCAGCTAAGCTTTTTCTTTATTCTCTGAGTTAGATTTATATTTTCCATTGCATGTTGAGAGCTTTACATAAATATTTTCCAGAGTAAAAAATCCCAGACAAGAGATACAGACTAGGCATAATTGATGTTTCCAGTTATAAATTCAGAATTTTTATAGCTGACTATATGAGGATGGATATTCAGAAGGTTGGTATAGAAATGATCACTTCAATGTTGGATCTATAAATAACTGTAAGAGTGGTGTCAACATTACATGAGTAAATGAAATATAAAAATAAGCACATGTATCAAGAAAATACACATTATGTTTGAAAATTAACTATACAGTTAAATTCATTGTTTTACAAGAAGGAAGCTGAAATAAGCAAAATTAACTATTTGTACTTTACTGTATAGTAGGAAGTCATGAAATTGCTATTCAGTGTTTATTGTATTCCTTCAGAAGAACCCTATATCAAAAATGTTTTCCATAAAATATTTAATTGGAAAATGTATGCCTCATACATGTCAATGTGCTTGATTATTTCCAAATCCACTGGGATGTAGATACTCATATGTTGTAGTCTTGCATTAATTTATTGTATTCCAGATTAAATTGCAAGTGCCTTGAATGAAAAACAGAAAATGTAGAAATGAGTTATGGAAAATGTAGAAATGAATTATGGCTAGAATTGGGGTGTAGAATTATATGTAAATAAGTACATTTTCATAACATATGACAATTTTATCAGGAATATATTTAATTAGTTTTTAAATTTTATTTATTTATTGTATTTGAAAAGCAGAGACAATAGAGAAATGGGCAGAGATTTCCCATATGTTGATTCACTTCCCTGTGAATTAAATTCAGGTCTACCATGTGCATGGCAGAGATCCCAGTACTTGAGCCATCACTTTTTGTCTCCTAGAGTGTACTATAGTAGGAAGCTGGAGTTGAGAGCAAAGCGAGGACTCAAACCAAGGAATTAAAATATGGGATGCATGAGTTCAAGCAGTGCCTTAATTAAATGCACAAATTAAATTAATTTTTTCTTATGTCCAGTTTGTTTGAGCCAGTATCTCATATATATATATATATGCATATATATACATACATATATTCATATATAATAGTTTTAACATTATTTTTGGAACACAAGAACAATTTTAAGTATAAAAATCTTTCAAATTGTTTTTATTTAATTATTTTAAATCAACCTGACTATAGGTTGAACATTTGAATCATGTGCCCAATTTATGAGTTTAGTATTTTCAGGAATTTTAGTACTAGTTTAATTGATTTAATGACAACTCTATGTTACTTTAATTAATTATATTTCATTTGGTTTCTGTATTTTATTTAAGGATTTCTTTAATTGCTTATCAGAATTTATCACAAAATTGCCAATCCTAATGGCAAAAATCAGAATATATGTTACCATTTGCAAGGCAAGAGGGATATTTGTAGCACTGTAATAAACTATGAACCCATTTGCTGTAGTATGAACATTTTTGTCTCTTCCAAATTTTCTGGGTGGAAAACACTATCCTCAAAGCAACAGTGTTGGGAGGTGGCATTAAGTGAAAATATCAGGAAAGATCTGCCCTCAAGAATGGATTAAAGCCAGTATAGAAACAGTTGGCAAGAGTGACTTTTCTTTGTCTTCTTCAGTGTAAAGTCGTGGGTTTCTTTTCCTCTGCAGGATGCTGTGTTCAATACATTGTCTTAGAGGAAAATGTCTAGGTGATGTGGAAATGACTAGTAGGCAATGAAAAGTCTGCTTATAATTTATTATTATTAATATACAAAATGTAAATTACAGAGAGATTTGTGGTTTATACCCTCATTTTAATGGTTAATATTAAAATTTCTGCAATGTCAAGTGATGTCAGCATATTTTGTACTGAAACTTAAAGCCACCGTTACATACTCCTGCATGATTTTTAGGATAGGTAAAATTACAAGAAAAAAATAAAAAGATATGTAGTAACAGAAACTTTCTTTCATTGTTGGTGGAAATACCAATTGATCCAGGTATTTTAGAAAAATTTGCTACTTTCTGCAATATTAAAATCACTTTATAAGTTATTAGTTAAGCTACTATGGATTTTCCCAATTTATTCATATATTTCATATCTGCAAACTTTCTCACTTGAGAAAATGTTTTGTAATCTCAAAACAAATATTCACAATACTTTCAAGGTCATTCATAGACGTGAACTCAGTGGTGTAATTTTGAGTAACCCAATAAACAACTTGGAAGCTTTGGCAGAAAGGTGATGCTAACTTTTTGTTTCAACTCTCAGATGTATATACATATTTTTTTTTTCTGGTCTGTTTAGTGCCTCCTTTTTGTATTTTTGTGCTTATTGTTGATTTCAGTGTTTAAAATGATCCCAAGTACAAAGCTAATCTGCTATGTTCCTGTGCAAAAGAGAGCTGTTATGTGCCTTCTATAAAGAAATATGTATGTGTTAGGTTTGCTTCATTCAGGCATGAGCTATGATGCTGTGGCTATCACAGTTAAGTAATCCAATGTATATGCAAGGAGACTTCAAAAATTTCATGGGAAATCTTCATTAATTTTTAATTTCATTTCTAATAACTATTTGAAGTTCTCCTGTATTTCTATCTATAAACATAAACACACATTTAAAAATGTTAGATATTGATAAGTTGATGAAGATTTTGTGAGCAAAGGTTCACAGTTCACACAAATTTGTAGGAAACTTATCTGTATTGCTCCTGGGACTATCTACAAATTCAATATTCATTCACAATGACTTTATCCCATGTATAGCAACCAACTAGAATGGGATATATATTGCACTATAGCAAAATACTTCAAAGATACCTTGGAAAATGGAATAATAATAATTTGGGATTTATGTATTTTTGTAATATACATAATATACATAATATACATTTTCGTTAGTTTTTTTAAACCACTTATATAGGGTACATGATGCTAAATGTTTGTCAAAGGCCATAGAAATTTCATTACAGAGAAAATAGTAATGTATGCACAGTTCAACAATTTGACCAATAAGTAGAAGGATTTCTGAGTGGAATTCAGGGTGTACAACAGAATCTAACTATATGACAAACACATTACATATCCACATCGAAGAGGATGAAGGTGGGGTTAACACTGTGGCATAGGAGGTTAAGCCTCTGCCTGTGGTGCTGGCATGCCATATGGGTGCTGGTTCAAGTCCTAGATGCTCCATTTCCAATCCAGCTCACTGCTGAGGATGGCCTGGGAAAGCAGTGAAACATAGCTCAAGTGTTTGGGCCACTGCACCCACTTGGGAGACCTGGAAGAAGCTCCTGGCACCTGGCTTTAGATTGGCCTACCTCTGGCCATTGTAGTCATTTAGGGTGTAAACTTGCAGATGAGAGATCTCTCTCTCTCTCTCATTCTCCCTCTGTCTGTTAACTCTACCACTCAAATAAATAAATAAATCTTAAAAAAAAAAAAGAAGATGAAGGAAATGGGTGATGAGCTAAATAACTTAGGAGTTACTTTCATGAAAATTATTTATTTTGGTTAGGACTAGAGCCTTAAGGAATCACACATAAAAATTGTTTTGTAGTTGGCCAAGTCTTTTCTTATAGGAGCTAATCACATGTAACCAACAGTAGAAGATATATACAGAGGATGGGGCTCAAGAATAGCTGCAAAGAATCTCAAATGGTCTGCTCCCTCGAACTTGTTTTTCAGAGGATATTCCATGAACTGCAATATTGTACACAGAGGGGCCAGGCAACCAAAAATGTGAAAGCTTGATGAACCAGCCTTAGATTTTTGAGTGCATAATACATGAAGATGCATTTTACTTGAGAGTGGAGGACTCTCTTCTTCCGCCTTTCTGCATCATAAATATTTCTCTAAATCTTGTTACAAAAACCCTGGCCAACTGCTTCTTGAAAAGGCAATTTCCTTAGGAAACTGCCTTTCCACTGTCTTCTTTACCTACCAACATTTTTTTTAAAGATTTTACTTATTTATTCAAAAGAGAGTTACACAGAGAGAAGAGAGGCAGAGAGAGAGAGAGATCTTCCATCCATTGGTTCACTCCCAGTTGGAGCTGCACCGATCCGAAGCCAGGAGCCAGGTATTTCCTCCAGGTCTTCCACGTGGGTGCAGGGGCCCAAGGATCTGGGCCATCTTCCACTGCTTTCCCAGGCCACAGCAGAGAGCTGGTTCAGAAGAGGAGCAACCGGGACTAGAACCAGTGCCCATATGGGATGCTGGCGCTTCAGGCCAGGGCATTAACCTGCTGCACTGGTCCCTACTTACCAACACTTAAGTAAAACTTTCCTTTGAGCAACTCCCACTTAAAGGTTGATTATTTAGGCTGGCACCGTGGCTCCCTAGGCTAATGCTCCGCCTGTGGTGCTGGCACCCTGAGTTTTAGTCCCTGTTGGGGTGCCAGATTCTGTCCCGGTTGCTCCTCTTCCAGTCCAGCTCTCTGCTGTGGCCCGGGAAGGCATTGGAGGATGGCCCAAGTGCTTGGGCTCTGCACCCGCATGGGAGACCAGGAGGAAGCACCTGGCTCTTGGCTTTGGATTAGCGCAGTGTGCAGGACATAGTGGCCATTTGGGAGTGAACCAACAGAAGGAAGACGTTTCTCTCTCTCTCTCTCTCTCTAACTCTTCCTGTCCAAAAAAAAAAAAAAAAGGTTGATTATTTGATGACATCCTAAGTGAATGAATATTTTATGTCTGCTAACAAAGTTGATGAGCCCAGATGGGACTTCTCCTCACATAGGTAGAATGAAACAATTCAGCAGTGGTAGCTCAATCCAGGGCCTATTCACTATAACAAGTGTTTGCTCTATTGCACATTGGGGTAACTGGAAACCAGGGCTCAAGTGATTGGGGGTGGCAGGTAATACAGGGCTTTCTTGTTCTGGCGGACCAGTCATTCTGTGCTAGAAGAATTCAAGGATTTGCTTTGTTTCTGGGAGTTCTGAGTTGTTGTAGAGATGCAATAGGTAACATGACCACCTATGCCCCATTTTGTCCAGCATCTCATGGAATTAAGAAGTAAGCAACCTGAAACCTTTGTTGTAATAAGTGTCTAAATGTTGCTAAAAGTGAACGCCAAGACAAGATGCAAGGTCTCAGGAAATAGGCTAATCCTCCACCTGCAGCGCCGGCACACCGGATTCTTGTCCCTGCTGGGGTGCCGGATTCTGTCCCGGTTGCCCCTCTTCCAGGCCAGCTCTCTGCTGTGGCCCGGGAGTGCAGTGGAGGATGGCCCAAGTGTTTGGGCCCCTGCACCTGCATGGGAGACCAGGAGAAGCACCTGGCTCCTGCCTTCGGATCAGCACCGTGCGCTGGCCGCGGTGGCCATTGGAGGGTGAACCAGAGGAAAAGGAAGACCTTTCTCTCTGTCTCTCTCTCTCACTGTCCACTCTGCCTGTCAGAAAAAAAAAAAAAAAGAACTAGAAAGGTATAGCCTTTCCAAGTCGCTGGACTAGGTGTTAGGCTTTTCTCTGTGAGATTGAGGATTGCATAATAACTGATTAAAGAAATCCCCAATCCAGTTACGTTTCACTCTGTAATATTGAGGATAATGAAAGAAGTGTGTGAAATCTCTGGGAAAAGTTTCTGGGTTCCTTAGCCCTGTCCTTTCCTGTTTTGTGGGAGTAATATCATTCAGGTTTAGAGTACTCAGGAATTCTGTGTTTTAGAACTGATACAACTCATGCTGCCTGCCATTTCTTTCTGGTAATAGGTCTGTAATTTTGTTCTTTATCCAGACCATCCTTAATAGTTTGCAAACTCTGTCAGTTTTCAATGTCTGCCTGGTTGGGAGGAAGACTTTGTTTCTACCACGTATAATGGAACACTGTTAGTCAGCTCTGAAACCTTCCTCTGTGGGCTAGAATACTGCCTCTTGGTATCAGGTCTGTTTTTCTACATGTCCCAGCAAAAAGAGAAAAATTGAATGAGAAATAAAGTTTAGTCCCCCTGAAAGTCTTGGAATAATTTTAAGAAGAATATCTGGGGAAAGGACCTACAGCAATCTGCACTCTATTTCCCAAAGTCTACAGAGGCCTTCTGACATTGAGAGTTCACTGATGGGCACCATATCTATCCATTTATTTTGTCACAACCCAGCATGGTACCAGCTCTTAACCTGGGGAAGGGATATTCCCTCTTCATCAGATTCTAGAGGGTGAAGGAGCATTGATTAATGTGCACATGCCATCCACCATTGCTGGCTTGTATAATTGGAAGATTCATGGAGACAACCCTGAAGAATTCTTGTCACTCATACAGGCTACTATGTTGGCCGGTGCCGCAGCTCACTAGGCTAATCCTCCGCCTGTGGCACAGGCACACCGGGTTCTAGTCCCGGTTGGGACGCCGGATTCTGTCCTGGTTGCCCCTCTTCCAGGCCAGCTCTCTGCTGTGGCCCAGGAGTGCAGTGGAGGATGGCCCAAGTGCTTGGGCCCTGCACCCTATGGGAGACCAGGAGGAAGCACCTGGCTCCTGGCTTTGGATCAGCACCATGCGCCGGCCGCAGTGGCCATTGCGGGGTGAACCAATGGAAAAGGAAGACAAGACCTTTCTCTCTGTCTCTCTCACTGTCCACTCTGCATGTCCAAAAAAAAAAAAAAAAAGGGCTACTATGTTTTCAACTGGGATCCCTACCTGATCATATATTCAGACCTAGTGACCAATGGAGAAAAAGTCAGCTGAACAAGCAAAGGCCAGGAGAAGGCTGACAAGAACATACCAATCAACCTTATAATCAGGTGAAGGCACTGACTAGGAATCAGTTATAATGATGGCCTCAAGTTGAGACCTTACTATACAACTATACGAAAAGACACAAGGAGATAGGGCATTGTAGAAATATGTGTCACAAGGCCTGTAAGAAATACACAGGTATTTCAAAAGTTGGATAAACTAAGAGAGACACAGCAGAAATTAGAAGAAATTCCTCTGTCTTCCCAGAGAGGCTAAGAGAATGTTTCAGGCAGTGTAATTCTTCAGACTCTGAAAACCAGGGAAGTCAAGCAGTTCTAAACACCTTCTTTATATCTAAGAGTGCTCTGTGTATAGAGTATGCTTCAGAAATTGGCTATCAGTCCTGAGAGATCAATCTTTCTCAATTACTAGAGATTACCTTCAAGATTTTCAACAACTGAGAAGTAGCAGAAGAGGAGAAGGACGATGGAGTGCTTTACAGGCAGGCAGCTTGGGGCTGGTGCTGTGGCAAAGTAGGATAGGCTGCTGCCAACAGCATGGTGATTCCATGTGGGTGCCTGTTTGAATCCTAGCTGCTCCACTTCTGATCCAGCTATCTGATAATGTACTCGGGAAAGCAATGGAGGACGTCCTGAGTACTTGGGCCCCTGCACCCATATGGGAAACCTGGGTAAAGCTGATGGCTCTTGGCTTTGGCCTGGCCCAGCCCTGGGTGTTGTAACCATTTGTGGAGTGAACCAGCAATTGGAAGATTAATCTCTCTTTCTGTCTTGCCCTCTCTCTCTGTAACTTCCCTTTACAATAAATAAGTAAACTTTAAAAAAATAATAAAGGTAGGCAGCTTTATTGGCCATTGCTCTCCAGTCTTTTCCAGGTAACCTGGAAAAGTAAGTGAAGCCATCATGGTTGAGTACCTCTTGTCCCAGTGTGAGATTAGCAATCTGCAAAATTAGGGCATGACCAATGTGCATGCTGCCAGCTGGAGAAGTATTGGAAATGGGCATGTCCAGGCTTTCCTCAGAGAAGAGGGGAATAGGCAAGGACAATTCTTTCTGATTCCTCTGACACAATAAAGTGACCTGAAAATTAGAAAGGGGGAGAGGTGAGTTTCTGTACCATGAGAATTCTACCCCTATAACTTGGAAGGAACCGTAAATCTGTTCAGTAGGAAGTAGTAAAAGAATGGTCTTCTGCTTCCCTTTCAAGAACAAAGAGTGAAATGTATCAGTGGGAATTTTGTTACCAAGATTTTAGGATTCAAAGAACAGGGCACAGAAACAATGGCGAAGAAGCAGAAATGTCTATCACTTAAGCTCGTTTTTCATAAACTTCTTCAGGAAAGGTTACCTGGCAGCATTGTACCCACAGAGTGACATGACCAGCACAAACAAGGAAAGGTGCAAGAATCCAGTTAGAGTTTTAGCCATGCATACCATGTATGGTGGTTTGCATACATGACGCTTCCTGGACCCGCCCCTAACCATTGTGATAAAAGCTCTGGCAAATTGTCTCTTGTAGATGCAGCCTTTTAAGAGAATTATAGCTTTCCAGTGTCGCTTTAACTTTCTACAAGTAAATACATCTTTCCTTAAGCAACTCCCATTGTTACAGAGAGGAAACCAAAAAAAACAATCCACACTTGCAGGAGGAAAGGTACACAGTTTATTCATGCAAGCGGGCTTGAGTGAACTTGCATCCCCAAGAGTCAAAACCTGACCCTTTGTCTGTCTCTACTTTTCTAACTTAAGCCAGCAAGTCATAGTTACAAGGCAGTTTTAGGAGGCATACAAGTATAGCACCAAGGAAGTCAAAATTACAAGGCAGTTTCAGGAGGCACTCAACTATCTTAGGCATACAGCTGGGTTTTGGGTGTGGTAGCAGGCTAGAAGGGTTGCTGAAGTCAGCAGTGGCCTCTCCAGACCCAGAGGGCCACCGTGGTAGTGGAGGAGGGAGTTCTTGAGTTTAGGGTCTGTAACACCTCCTGAATCTCATCATTTGCCAACACCCAAAACAGATCCCTTTGTATGCTAAAATGTCTGTATCCATACAAGTTGATTGACCAACTTACGTTTCTCTGTTTTAGGGACTGATTACTGGCAGGTAAGGGGAAGAAGGGAGGCCACCACAATCCCTGTGGACTAGATTATATTCAAATATTTGCTGTGTTTGTCTTTTTACACTTTTTTTAAAGTTAAGATATGATATTCTTTCCTGTTTAACATGTGCATGACATTTCTTCTATGGAAATGGGAGGTATGTGGCACTTTAAAAATATTTTTATTTATAAAAAAGGAACAGATTTCATGTACTTCATAGATACAATCTTATGATACCCATACTTCCCTTCTTTACTACCTCAGTCACCCCTCCTTCTCTCTTTCTTTGTCATCTCTACTCCAGTGCATTGTCTGGGCACTTTTGTCCAAAATCATTTGGCTGTATGTATATCAATTAAATTCTGGTATCCTTAGTCTGTTCCATTGATCTATGTAACTATTTTAACACCAGTATCATGCTGTTTTAATTACTATAGCTGTGTAGTATTCCCTGAAGTCCAGTATTGTGAGACCTATGGGAAATAGTGTTACCTCTTCTCTCAAGAGGTGGACATGGATTCAGGATGTGCAGCAAAAGTGAAACTATATTATCAATCTTACAAGATCAGGCATTTGATCAGCAGGTGCATCAAAAACATTACAGCAAGCAATTTATGTCCTAGCATGCAGGTCCTTCCATGGTTCCTCATTGACTGAATACTATGGGGTGTACAATCTTCCTAGATACCTTTAAGTTACAAAGGTGACTCTTCCTTTTTTTTTTTTTTTTTTTTTTTTTTTTTTTTTTTTTACAGGCAGAGTGGACAGTGAGAGAGAAAGACAGAGAGAAAGGTCTTCCTTTGCCGTTGGTTCACCCTCCAATGGCCGCCGCCGTTGCGCTGTGGCCGGCGCTGATCCGATGGCAGGAGCCAGGAGCCAGGTGCTTTTCCTGGTCTCCCATGGGGTGCAGGGCCCAAGCACCTGGGCCATCCTCCACTGCACTCCCTGGCCACAGCAGAGAGCTGGCCTGGAAGAGGGGCAACCGGGACAGAATCCGGCACCCCAACCGGGACTAGAACCCGGTGTGCCGGCGCCGCTAGGCAGAGGATTAGCCTAGTGAGCCGTGGCGCCGGCCTCTTCCTTCTTTCTTGGTATTTTAATATTCTCTTATAAGTTGACTACTCCATAACCCTGTTTGCCTAGTGAGTTTTGCTATGTCTACAAGTCAGCTAACAATAATTTTCCAGTCTGTGTTGGAAATGCACCACCAGACATTTTCTTACATTTCCAAATAGATTTTTTTCCCCTAAGGATCACTTTGGCAATTCTGGGACTTTTGTGATTCCATGTGAATTTCAATTGTTCTTTTCAATTCTATAAAGATGCCATCAGTGTTTTGAGAGATTTCATTGAATCTGTAGATTGTTGTAAGTAGTATAGACTTTTTTCTTTTTTTGACAGGCAGAGTGGACAGTGAGAGAGAGACAGAGGGAAAGGTCTTCCTTTGCCGTTGGTTCACCCTCCAATGGCCGCCGCAGCTGGTGTGCTGCGGCCGGTGCACCGCGCTGATCCAATGGCAGGAGCCAGGTGCTTATCCTGGTCTCCCATGGGGTGCAGGGCCCAAGTACTTGGGCCATCCTCCACTGCACTCCCTGGCCACAGCAGAGAGCTGGCCTGGAAGAGGGGCAACCGGGACAGAATCCAGTGCCCCGACCGGGACTAGAACCTGGTGTGCTGGCGCCGCAAGGCAGAGGATTAGCCTAGTGAGCCACGGCGCCAGCTGGTAGTATAGACTTTTTACTGATAATAATTCTTTCAATCCACAAAAAATGAATATATTTCATTTTTTTGTCCTTGATCATTTCTTTCAGCAATGCTTTATAATTTGCATTGCACAGGCATTTCGCTTCTTTCATTAAGTTTAATTCATGAATGTTTTAATTTTTTTTTTTTTTAGCTATTGTGAATAGGATGTGTTTCTCAACTTTTCTTGTAGTGAGCTCAACATTAGAAAATAAAAAAAACTATCACTTCATGGATATTCATTTTTTAAACTGCAATTGGTTTATCAGTTCTAACAGATTTTTGGTAGAGTGTTTAAGTTTTTCTATGTTACAACTTGATGTCATCAGAAACATGGATATTTTCACTTCTTTTCCCCTGTTTCAGTGCCATTAATTTCTCTGACATTCTTAATTGTTCTTCCTAAAACTTCCATTACTGTAATGAATAAGAGTGGCAACAGAGGACATTCCTGTCTTAGTCAAGACCTGAGGAGAAATGCTTTCAACTTTTCTCCATTCAGTGTGATACTGACTTTTCATTTGTGATATATAGCCTTTATGATTGGGAGGAATGTTCTTTCCATATCTAATTTATGGAATTTCTTTTTCTATTTCTCATCATTTTACTGTGTATTAAGAAAAAGGCCCCAAAAGATGGCTTTATTCAGCCCTGCTGACAAGAGGCAACTTGTCTATTTAGGGAAAAATTAATTTGCACAAGGTCAAATGTCTATTGTAGGTATTAGTAGTTAAATGTCATTCTTGAGATAGGAGTCATGAGTGGGAAACAGATTTGGTCCATGAATATTAAAAAAAATAAATGCAGTAAGAGGAATGCCAGACAAGACCTGGCTGAAGCTCTGTGGCAGTTCTTGTTTTCTCAAGACATAGGTTAGGTATGTCCACATCAAAATGACCAACCAGTGAGTATACTTTGGGAGACATCATCAGGGAGTAACTTCTGAAGCAATCTGCCTTTTTATCCTAAGCACCACTGTGTTTGGAATTTCATAAGAATTAAAACTTTTAGATGAAGAATTGCCCAAATTTTACTTCTTCTTTTCTGTTTATTCAAGAATTATTGATTGAACATTAATGACATTTCAATATAGTGCCAGGTACAGCAATAAAAGAAAACAGCTGTCTTAGCTATTAAGTTGATCACTGTCTAGCAAAGGAGACACTAAACTAATAATGACAGTAATAGCTAAACTTTATCATGGGCCAAATACTATGCAAAACAATTAGGTAATATCTCCCCTAATTCTCATAACAAACATAAATTACAAGCAAATTTAAACACCATTTTCCATGTATTAACTGAATGCTAAAAGGGTAGACGATATTTCAGGAAAATTAACCTAGAGTAGGAATAGGAGTAGAAGTGAAGAAGATAATAATCATTTAAGAGGATTTCTTATAACATTACCAGTTGCTAATGCTTATAGTAAGAATTTGTTTGCAGGGACAGTGCTGTGGCATAGCTGGTAAAGCCAATGCCTGTGGTGCTGGCATCCTATATGGGCACTGGTTCAAGACCCGGCTGCTCCACTTCCATTCCAGCTCTCTGGCTTTGGCCTGGGAAAGCAGTGAAAGAAGGCCCAAGTCCTTGGGCCCATGCACGCATGTGGGTGACCTAGAGGAGGCTCCTGGCTCCTGGCTTCCAATTGGCACAACTCCAGCCATTGCGGCCAAATGGGGAATGAACCAGCAGATGGAAAAACTCTCTCTCTCTAACTCTCTCTGCCTCTCCTTCTCTTTGTGTAACTCTAACTTTCAAATAAATAAATAAATCTTTAAAAAAAGAATTTGTTTGCAATTTCTTCTCAGCAACTATCTTTTTTTGAAAATGATTTTTAAAATTAATTTTTTAAAAAATTCTTTATTTGAAAGGCAGAGTTACAGAGAAGTGGAAGCAAAGTGAGAGAGAGGGAGTAGACTTCCATTCACTGGTTCACTCCCCAATGGCTGCCATGGCTGGAGCTGGGACAATATGAAGCCAGGAGCCAGAATCTTCTTTCAGGTCTTCCTTGTGATTGCAGGGGCCCAAGCACTTGGGACCATCTTATATTACTTTCCCAGGCCACAGCAGAGCCCCATGATTTTTAAATTTAATGTATATAAAGCTCATTCATTTCATTTATTTTTAACTAATATCTACTTTCAGTTACCTTTATACACATAACTTTTTTTTAACTTTTATTTAATGAATATAAATTTCCAAAGTACAGCTTATGGATTACAATGGCTTACCCCTCATCACGTCCCTCCCACCCGCAACCCTCCCCTTTCCCACTCCCTCTCCCCTTCCATTCACATCAAGATTCATTTTCGATTCTCTTTATATACAGAAGATCAGTTTAGCATACATTAAGTAAGGATTTCAACAGTTTGCTCCCACACAGAAACATAAAGTGAAAAACACTGTTTGAGTACTAGTTATAGCATTAAATCTCAATGTACGCACACTAAGGACAGAGATCCTGCATGAGGAGTAAGTACACAATGACTTCTGTTGTTGACTTAACAAATTGAGTTTTCCAAATATACACATTACCACACCATCAAATTATTAGAGAACATTGGAGAAACCCTGTAAGATATTGGCACTGCCAAAGACTTCTTGGAAAAGACCCTGGAGGCACAGGCAGTCAAAGCCAAAATTAACATTTGGGATTGCATCAAATTGAGAAATTTCTGTAAATACAAAAGAAACAGTCTGGAAAGTGAAGAGGCAACCAACAGAATGGGAAAATATATTTGCAAACTGTGCAATAGACAAAGGTTTAATAACCAGAATCTACAAAGATATCAAGAAACTCCAGAACAACAAAACAACCCACTTAAAAGATGGGCCAAGGACCTTAACAGACATTTTTCAAAAGAGGAAATCCAAATGGCCAACAGACAGATGAAAAAATGTTCAAGATCACTAGCCATCAGGGAAATGCAAATCAAAACCACAATGAGGTTTCACCTCACCCCGGTTAGAATGACTCACATACAGAAAACTACCAGCAACAGATACTGGCGAGGATGTGGGGAAAAAGGGACACTAACCCACTGTTGGTGGAAATGCAAACTGGTAAAGCCACTAAGGAAGTCAGTTTGGAGATTGCTCAGAAACCTGAATATAACCCTACCATACAACCCAGCCATCCCACTCCTTGGAAATTATACAAAGGAGATTAAATTGGCAAATAAAAAAGCTGTCTACACCTCAATGTTTATTGCAGCTCAATTCACAGTAGCAAGATATGGAATCAACCTAAATGCTCATCAACAGTAGCCTGGATAAAGAAATTATGGGACATGTACTCTACAGATTACTACACAGCAGTCAAAAACAATGAAATCTGGTCATTTGCAACAAAATGGAGGAATCTGGAAAACATCATGCTGAGTGAAATAAGCCAGTCCCAAAAGGAGAAATATCATATGTTCTCCCTGATCCATGACAACTAACTGAGCATCTAAAAGGAAACCTGTTGAAGTGAAATGGACACTATGAGAAACAATGACTTGATCAATCCTTGGCCCGACTGTTGAGGAACAACTTATTATTTTATTCCTTTTAGTATTTTTTTTGTTCTACTAATACCATTGGTTGAACTCTTTAATTAACACAGGATTATTCTTAGGTGTTTAAATTTAATTGAAAATTGATTCCTATTGAATGTGGGAGTGGGAGTAAGAGAGGGAGGAGATGTACAGTTCAGCACATGCTCACTAGGACTGACTTCTAATGGTAGAGCTAGAAACGTGCCAGGGGATTCCAATTCAATCCCATCAAGGTTGCCTATACCAATGCCATCTCACTAGTCCAAGTGATCAGTTCCAGTACATAATTGATCATAATGATAGGATTAAGAGTCAAAGGGATCAATCACATAAACAAGACTAGTGTCTACAAATTCTAACTGATAGAATTAAAGAGGAGAGAGCAATCCAACCGGAAAGTGGAATACACAGCACACTCATAGAATGGCAGATGTCCTAAACAGCTCTCCAGCCTCAGAATCAGCCCTAAGGAATTCGGATCTGGCTAAAAAGCCTATGAAGGTATTTCAGCTATGGAAAGCCAAGATACTCTGTCAAAAAAAAAAAAAATGACCTAGATGAAAGATCTCTGTGAGTGAGATCCCAGAATTAGTTGTTTGTCAATGTGGTTTTGATTTGCATTTTCTTGATTGTTAGTGATCCTAAGCATTTTTCAGTTGGCTGTTGGCCATTTGGAATTCCTCTTTTGAAAACTGCCTGTTCAATTCTTTTTTCCATTTGTTTCCTAGAATCTCTGTTGTGTTGTCAAGCTTCTTGAGCTTTTTTTAGATTCTGAACATTAATCCTCTTTCAGTTGCATAGTTTGCAAATACTTTCTCCCATTCTCCCATTCTGTCAGTTGCCCCTTTACTTTTTGAGTGTTTCTTTTGCAGTGCAGAAGCTTCTCAATTTTATGTAATACCATTTGTCAATTTTGGCTTTGATTGCCTGTGCTTCTGGGGTCTTTTCCAAGAAATATTTGACTATGCCAATGTTTTTCATGGTTTCTCACATGTTCTCAAGTAATGTGATGGTACCTGGTCCTAGATTTATGTCTTTGATCCATTTTGAATGGACTTTTGTTTAAGGTGTAAGGTAGAGGGGTCTTGCTTCATACTTCTGCATGTGGAAATCCGGTTTTCCCAGCACCATATGTTGAAGAAACTCTCCTTGCTCCAGAGATTCATTTACCTCCTCTGTCAAAGATAATTTTGCTGTAGATTCATGGATTGATTTCTGGCATTTCTATTCTGTTCCTTTGGTCTACACATCTGTTTTTGTGTCAGTATCTGGCTGTTTTGATTATAACTTCTTTATAGTGTGTCTTGAAATCTGGTATTGTGATGCTTCCAGCTTTGTTTTTGTTGTATAATATTGCTTAGCTATTTGGGGTCTGCTGTGTTTCCATATTAATTTCAGCATCATTTTTTCTAATCTGAGAATCTATTTTGATTGCAATCTCATTGAAACTGTAAATTGTTTTTGGTACTGTGGACATTTTGGTGATATTTATTCTTCCATTCCATGAACATGGAATATTTTTCCACTGTTTTGAGTCTTCTTTATTTTTACTTTTAATGTTTTGTAATTTTCATTGTAGAGATCTTTGATATCCTTGGTTAAATTTATTCCAAGTATTTAATTTTTTATAGCTATTGTGAATGTGATTGATCTTAATAGTTCATTTTATCATTAAGAGATTTTGAATCTCATAAAATGCTTTCTCCACATGTATTGAGAGACACTTTTTTTGTTCTTCATTTTGTTGATGGATTTATGATGTTTATTGATTTTCATATTTGAATGACTCTAATATTTTGGGATAAAATCCATTGATTATGATGCATGATGTTTTTGATATGGTTTTGTTTTCAGTTTGCTAGTATGTTGCTGAGAATTTTTGAATTTATGTTTATCATGGATATTGTTCTGTATTTTTCTCTTTGTGTGTTTTTTTTTTTTTTTTTTTTTTTAGTTTTGGTATCAGCATTATGCTGACATCATAAAAAGAGTTTGGTAAGGTTTCATGCTATCAAGATTTTGGAATAATATGAAATTTATTGGAATTAGTTCCTCTTTAAATGTTTTCTAGAACTCAGTAGTAAAGCCATCAGGTCCTGGACTTTTCCTTGATGGAAGACTTTCAATTACTGCTTCAACATAATGGGTTGTTTTTTTCTGATAAGATTATCTGTATCCTCTTGATTTCATCCTTGTGTATTATACATATCCAGGAATTTATCCATTTCTTCAAAGTTTTTGAGTTTATTAGCATATAATTTTTAATACTGGTTTCTTATGATCCTTTGTGTTTCAATGGTGTTGGCTGTAATTTCTTCTTTTTCATTTCTAATTCTATTCATTTTTATGTTTTATTTTTTCTTTTGTTAGTCTGACTAAAGATGCATCCATTTTGTTTATCTTTTCAAAAATCAGCCTTCTATTGATTTTTAAATTTTTTTCAGTTTTAAATTCATTTGTTTCTGCTTTGATTCTCATTATTTCTTGCCTCCAACTGATTTTTGCTTTGGTTTGTTCTTGCTTTTTAAGTTTTTGAGATGCATTCATTATCAGATCTTTTATTTGAGACCTTTTTTTTTAATGTAAGCATTTAAAGGTATAAACTTTCCTCTTAATATTGCTTTGTTATATCCCACAGGATTTGATATGTTATGTTTTGTTTCCCATTTGTTTAAAGTAGGCTTTTGATTTCTTTTTTAATTTCTTCCATGAACCATTGATCATTCTGTGGCATGTTGTTTAAATTTCATGTATTTATGAATGTTCCATTGTTTTTCTTGTTGTTGATTTTTTGTTTTTGATTTTCTTCATTTGTGATCTGATAAGACATGTGGCATAACTTCAAATTTTTAAAATTAATGGAGCCTTGGCTTGTGGCCTAATATATGTTCTATCCTAGGAAATATTCCATGTACCAATGGGAAGAATGCATATTCTGTAGCAGTTGGGCGAAATGTTCTATAAATGTTGTTAGGTCCATTTGGTCCATAGTGTAGTTGAACTCTGATGTATTTCTATTGATTTTCTGTCTGAATGATCTGTCTTTTGTTGAGAACAGGATGTTGAAACTACCCACTATTTTTGTACTGGAGTCTATCTCTCCCTTTATGTTAACTAGTATTTGGTGTATTAATCTGGATATTCTTGTGTTGGGTACATATATATTTGTGATTGTTGTGTAATCTTGAATAATTTTTCAAAATATAATGTCCTTTTTTGCCACTTCTTATGGTTTATTATTTAAAGTATGTTTCATCTGATATGAAAATGTCTACTCCTGCTTTTTCTGGTTTCCATTTCCCTGGGTATATGTTTTTCCAGCCCTTCACTTTTAGTCTACATTTATCTTTGTTTATAAAATGAGGTTTTTTTTTAGGTAGTATATAGTGGGGTCTTGATTTTTTATCTATCCCCTTATCCAAACTAATTCTTTTGGCTGGAGAGTTTAATCCATTTACATTTAAGGTTAATGTTGATAGCTAAGAACCACCATCTCGCATTTTGTTAATTGAATATGGATTATCCCTGCTCTGTTAGTGAACTTCATAATGTCATGTGTTTTTATGATATGCAGTATGACTCCCTTCAGAACTTATTGTAAGGCAGGTCTGGAGATGGTGAATTTCCTGGTTTTTGGTATCTAGAAAATATCTTAATTTATCTTCATCTTAAAGGATAGTTCTGCTGGATATAATCTTGGTTGGAGGATTCTTTTGGTCTCTGTTTTTGTTTTCTATTAAGACCTTGGATATTTCACCCCAATGTTTTGCCTGTAAGGTTTCTGCTGAGAAGTATGATGATAGTCTAATTAGATTTCCTTATATATAACTTGATGCCTTTCTCTTACTGTCATTAGGATTCTCTCCTTGCCCTTAACTTTTGAGATTTTTGGTTTAATATGCCCAGTGGAGATATTTTCGTTTGAGTCTGTTTGGGATCCTTTGAGCTTCTTCTATTTGGATGTCCATGTCTCTTTCAAGACCAGGGAAATTTTAAAGTGTTCTTTCAGTTATCAGATTCTCAACATTTTTTCCTTCTCTTCTGCAGGAATAACTATAATATGTACATTTGGTCATTTAATAGTGTCCCACATTTTGTGTAGACTTTCGTGATTCTTTGTAATTCTTTTTTGTTGTTGTTTTTGTCTGATTGTGTTATTTCAAATGTCTGTCCTTGAGGTCAGAAATCCTTTCCTCCACTTGGTCTATTCTGTTGTTAAAACTTTTAATCATATTTTTTATTTCATTGATTGAAGCTTTCATCTCCAAATTTCTATTTGGTTCATCTTTTAGTCCTATTTCCCATGTAAGATTTTCATTAGTGGCATGCATTGATTTCCTCATTTCTTTAATCCTTCTGTATTCTCTTGCATTGTACTGAATTTCCTTACAACCATTATTTTGAATTCTGCTTCTTGCATTTCATAGGTTTCCTTTAATTTGAGATATAATTCTGGAGCCTATTTTCCTTATCAGGAAAACAAAAAGCACTTCATTCACCTATGCAGTCTTATGTCCACACACTCACAAATAGCCTGGTCTCTGTGGAATTTTCCCCCGCACTTCCTGGTATCTGCTCAGATTCCTTTTCTCCAGCCCCCAAGTGATGCTACCCTGCTTCATCATGTATCCTGTGTCCCTACATTGATGTCTATGTATTTGGTGTATTTGTTCCTTCTTGTGTGTGTGTGTGTGTGTGTGTGTGTGTGTATATATATATATAATAGGTTTTGTTGAAAAAGAGCTTGTGGTTTAGTTAGAATGAGGGTTTCACTTGATTTGTGGCTTTTACATTAGCTCTAGGTATGCCCAGGAGTGTAGTCTCTGAGTGATATCTTTTGTGTTAATCAGTGTTAATTGTGTCTGTTAGTATAGTGGTCTAGTCTGTTGCAGATAGTAGAGACACAAGTGAGGCTTTGAGGTGAATGTGGGTTTCCTGGGGTGTGTATCTTCAGTGTACAGAAATTTTGGTGTCAGTCACTCTGTGGATTGTGATAGCCAGGGCCCTGTTCTTGGTGCTGAGGGAAACAATGGTTACTATCTTATTGTCTCACTGCCAAGCCCTAGTGATGTTGGGGCTTATGACACCAATTTTTGTGTCTCTAGGATTCTGTGATGCTAACAGGCTCTTCCGCAGATCTTGCTAGAAGAATGCAGTAAGTGCTGTGCCTCTAATACTGACAGCCCTGGTACTAGGACTGCAGGAGGTGAACTGAGCCCTGCTCTAGTCCTACTGGGTTGCTGCAGGGTATACAGGCAATTTTTTCAGGCAGGTAAGAGTCTAGTGAAGTAAAATGCAGACAGGTCCTTTCCTACGTCCACAATACAAAATCCAATGGGATAATGGAAAATGGAATAACTGTTACAGCCCTGGTATTGCAGGTTACAAGGGAATCATTTCACAGATCTCCCTGGGTGGGAGTGGATTTTTTATCTGCTGCTTTTTTTGCTGGCCTCAGAAGCTTAAAGGAACCCCTTGGCTCATGTAGAGTGAATAAGCATGGCTCTGGTGTAATGCCCAAGAATACTCCCACATTTGCAGGATGCAGGATATATTTCCTTTAACCCACAAGTTGGCCTGGCTCTGACTCTGGTAACTTCAAATAGCAGCAGAACAGATGGGCTCATGACTTTTTACAATGCAGTCCAGTGCTCGGTGAAGGTGGGAGATGGAAGGCAGGCAATGTGACTTCTGTTCTCATAACCAATCTCAGACCTCAGTCAACTCTTCAGGTGAAAGTGAAAGTCAGTGGGTGATTGTGGACTCCTCTCTGAATTAAAGTCATTGGTGGTGGGGTATGAAGCAATTTCTTCCAACCTTGATTTGATAAGATGGCTACGCTGAGCCTGAGGCTGGCTATACAGCCTGCCAAGGCGGTGAGCTGTGTCACTGTCCTCCCTTCTGTCACCCAAAGAGTTTTGTTCTTGTTGTCCACTTCTCCACAGAAAATCTTCATTGGTCAGATACTTGGAAACACAATTCTTTTGTTCCTTTTGTATCCCTTGCTGCTGAAATTAGTGTGGCCACTTCCTATTCAGCCATCTTGGATCTGCCCCAGAATTTCTTTTTTGTAAAAGATGTGTTTGATAATAGCACATTTGAATTTGTACAAAGATTGGTGTTCATTAGTTAAATAAAAGAAAAATACAGAATAAATAAGCTTGTTTCTACAAATCAAATCTGCTAAATAGTTTCAGATGATTCAAAGGTTAATTTCATTTCCTTAATATATATTCAATGAGTTAAATTCTTTAATATAATGGAGACAAGTTTTTTAGCTTTAATATTCAGATCTTTTTAAAATTAAAAATATAATGAAGAAAGTTACAATAAAGTTGTCAAGAAGTAGGAAAATTTTATTCATTAAAAAAACTGGTGTTAAGCACAAAAACAGATTTCTGAAGCATTTAAAATAGGCCATGAAAGGTGATAAGTGATGAGAGGTAGTTGTAACATAGTAATATCTTCTATTAAAATATGTTATGGTATAAATTTTTTCCTCTTTTAATTATCAGTATCTCAAATGTTTTTTATGCAGAAAAATGATTTGCATATATATTCTTTAGGAAGTTCCTATTTCAAATCTGGCAATTGAAACTAAATATTAAGTTTCTCTTTCAGCAGGTTCAGAGGATAGACTAGAATCAATTCCAAGTTCAGACACGATTTGACAAACTAGGAAAGATGGCTTTATGTTTTGCTTTGTTTTATTTTTAAATGGAAAAAATGATTGAATTTGATTGTGAAAACTCTCCAGGAGAATACTCATATTTGGAAGCACAGACATTTCTTATTTCCCTGAACCAATTAAATATAATTTTATATGCTAATTTTGAACATCTGTAGCTTTCTCTTAAAAATTAGGGAAAGGATATTTTTCCTTATTAATTACAAATTCAGGTGCACACACATACACATACATATGCAAACATATAAGTTGTATTTTTGTTATAATATGGGACTATTATATTCTATTAATCATCACCTTTCCAGGTTAACTTTGTATAGACCTAATTAATATTCATACTGAATTTGATACTTAAATTCATTATTATTTGTTTGTTATTATTGTACTATCCCTTCATTTTTCATTCATTTTCCATTCTTGTTGCATTTATCTCTTTAAATTATTTTGGTTGTGATTAAATGTATCTGAAATCTTATAGGTAGTAGACAATGTGTTTATTTTTTTAAAAAAGATTTATTCATTTTATTTGAAAGTCCGAGTTACACAGAGAGAGGAGAGGCAGTCAGAGAGAGAAAGAGAGAGATCTTCCATCTGATGGTTCATTCCCCAATTGGCCACAATGGCCAGAGCTGCGCCAATCCGAAGCCAGGAGCCAGGAGCTTCTTCCAGGTCTCCCACATGGGTGCAGGGGCCCAAGGACTTGGGCCATCTTCTACTGCTTTCCCAGGCCATAGCAGAGAGCTGGATTGGAAGTGGAGCAGCCAGTACTCAAACTGGCGCCGACATGGGATGCCAGCACTTCAGGCCAGGGCGTTAACCAGCTGTGCCACAGCCCCAGCCCCAACAATGTGTTTAAAACAGACCAGAAAAATTCCAGCTCCTCCTACCTTCTGTTTTCTCTGGAAAATGACATTTTTCAATTGTCTACAGAAAGAATAGGGGAATCTTGCCATAACCATGTTTTAAGAATGACATGTAAGGTGTATAGGTGCGTACTGTGACTATACCACAACTTTGGATATCATGTTTTCTGTATTTCTCAGTAGAGATATAGACATGGATATAGTAACATGACTAGAGAGAGTTCCCTATATCAGTTAATTATTGAGGTAAAACAGAAGTATTTTCAAAGCCATATTTCAGTGATAAACTACATTTATTTGATCTATTATACAATTGTAGTACTGTCTTGACCAAGACAAAAGGGAAAAAAATGAAAGATACTTTCTTCTAAAGAAAATAATTTACCCATTTCCTGTTCCAATACTAAAATATTATCATTTATAAGTTGTTTTCCAATAATCTGTAATGTAAAAGATTTGAGCAGATATCAGAAATCCAGATCAGAAACTTCAGTAGTTTTATTTGGAGAATTTATATTAGAGATCCAATAAACACTCTATGAGCAACTGAAATAAATGTTTTAGGTCACAACTCATTGAAGCATCCAGAACAGAAAGATTAGAACACAAGTTACTATAATTGTGAATAGCAATTGAAAAATTTAAACATCTATCCTTCAACTAATATAGAAATTTCACAAAGCAGTAACATGTTAATGGTCTTTGCTCTAGACTGCATAATTTCTGGAAAAGACAGAGTTACAGAGAGAGGTAAAGAGAGAGAGAGAGTGAGGTCTTCTGTCCACTGGTTTACTCCCTAAATGGCTCCAATGGCCAGAGCTGAGCCAATCTGAAGCCAGGAGCCAGAAACTTCTTCTGGTTCTCCCACGTGGGTGCAAGGGCCCAAGGACTTACACCATCCTCCGCTGCTTTCCCAGGCACATCAGCAAGGAGCAGGATAGGAAATGGAGCAGCTAAAACTCAAACGTTGCCCACATGGAATGAGAGCGCTACAGGCCAGGGCTTTAATTAGCTGTGCCACACCACCAGCCCAAATTGTGTTTTATAAATATGTGATTTAATACAGATCAAATTCACCTATTATTGCTTGAAATCAGAGCTCTTAAAAAAAATAAATAAATAATGCTACATGATTCACAGTTACTTTAAAACATTAGAGTTAATTTCCTGTTTTTTTTTTTTTTTTCAGGGTATGTTCACTCTCTCATTTTAGTCTAAATACTAATGTTTCCTGAACCCATCCATACTTTATTTATCATGAGAAGGTGAAATTCCTGCAATCTCAATAGTTATTAACAAGGGACTTAATTACCACTGCAATCTGGATTAATTTAATTCAATTTAAATGAGCACTGATTTGCATCAGTATAATAATTAGGACATTTCTTAAAAGACATTCACTCTCAAATATTTCCTTTGTTTATCTGCCCTATATTTAACCTTCTCATCAAATTAAACAAATTAAAATATAAATTAATAAGTACTTATTTTCAAAAAGGTAAGCATAATTTTCATCCAATGATAAATAGGAGATTGTAAAAAAATTCAAAAATAGCTATATAATTTTCTGAACAGGAATTGACCAATAATTAATTTGACTAAATGAAGATATCAAAAATGGATTGATATACAACGGTTCTATACAATAATAGTCATGCTTTTCTTAAACATAATAGAATGAGGAGATGCATATCCACAATTAAGTTCAAAATATAATACTATAAAGGAAATTTGTATCAATTGTGTCTTTGTGCAATAAAGGGACAAAGGAAAAGTATAAGCTAAGTCTGTCTTCCCAGCATCTTTCTACTCCTTTGATTGGCAGCAGAGAACGGGGTAAACATATTTTCATAGAAAAACCTACTGAGATTTCTTTCCCTCTGCCACATGACAGACAATTTTCAACTTGATGACTGGTTAATAGCCCGAAGCCCTCTAATGAGGAGATGCAGAGCACAGACACCAGTGTGTCTGAAATGTATATATAATAAGAGTGAGACATTGACCCTTGTTACATATCTAGGGACAGGTCTCTCTGGTTCTGAGATTACATTTTTCCTCACTGTAGCCTAACCTGCCTGATATATGACATAACTGAACAACTCTTTAAAGAGAAATAACTGCCTTACACCTAATACTGTTTCTGAATGAGTTCAGTGGTGAAAAAATATTTCAAATTTTATGCCACAGCAATCAAGGCCAAAATGAAAGATTTGTAATATTTGTAGGTTCAATGACATATATGCACTATGAATTAATTAAAGCAGGACAATGGTAAGAAACAAGTAAATTAGATGTCCTGGAATAATGATATTTGGGCTGAGAAAATGATCATAAAGTAGTGGCAATATGAAAATCTAGAGAGAGTGCATTTTGGGTATAGGATCACAACATCCTGCAATGGAAATCATCAAGGTAAGCTGAGGAAACAGAAGAGGCTGAGGATACCAGAGGAAGAAACTTGAATTAGATTGGGGAGAGATGATACCAATTGGTGTCAGACCATGGATAGGTTGGGAATGCATTTGCAATGGAAATTTTTTGGAATGCTAACAATGAGCAAGGAGTGATCTAATCTGCATATTTTGAGGAGATTGTCAGTAGCATTTTTTTATAATTTTTTTTTTATTTGACAGGTAGAGTTAGATAGTGAGAGAGAGAGACAGAGAGAAAGGTCTTGCCTCTGTTGGTTCACTCCCCAAATGGCCACTACAGCCAGAGCTATGTTGATCTGAAGCCATGAGCCAGGTGCTTTTTCTGGTCTCCCATGCGGGTGCAGGGGTAAACACTTGGGCCACCCTCCACTGCCTTCCTGGGCCAGAGCAGAGAGCTGGACTGGAAAAGGAGCAACCGGAACTAGAACCCAGCGCCCATATGGGATGCCAGCTCTACAGGCGGAGGATTAACCAAATGAGCCAGGGTGCCGGCCCCATCAGTAGCATTTTAAAATATTAATTTTAGTTAGAGAAAAGTGAAGGAAGAGCCCTATGGGGCATGTATAGTGTGTAGGAAACTACTGACTCCTGCTTTATTTTACCAGACTTTACAATGTTAATCTGAGAAGGATGATTAGTTTCCCATGACAATAAAAACATCATAGAATTTCTTATGTGCTTGGCCTCTGTGTGGGAGACCCAGAAGGATCTCCTTGCTCCTGGCTCCTGGCTTTCAATCAGCTCAGCTCTGGTCTTTGGGACCATTTGGAGAGTGAATCAGCAGATGGAAGACCTTTCTCTCTCTCCCTCTATCTGTTTGTAACTCTACTTCTCAAGTAAATAAATAAAATCGTTATTGTTTTTAAAGATTTATTTATTTATTTGAAAGTCAGAATTACACAGAGAGGAGAGGCAGAGAGACACAGAGAGAGAGGTCTCCCATCCGATGGTTCACTCCCCAGTTGGCTGCAATGGCCAGAGCTGTGCTGATCCAAAGCCAGGAGCCAGGAGCCTCCTCCGGGTCTCCCATGCAGGTGATATAGTATTTTGTTCATCAAACCAGCAATTGGGGAGTGAACCAAAGGATGGAAGTCCTCTCTCTCTCTGTTTCTCCTTTTCTCTGTGTAACCCTGATTTTCAAATAAATAAATAAATCTTAAAAAAAAAAAAAAAACAGCAGTGAGATGCTGGCAATGCAGGCGGTGGCTTTACCTATACTGCTATGCCACAGCCCCCTAACATTTTATTAGTTTTACTAGTTGTATTCTTTCTAAATAGGCAAGTAGATTTACATTTGCTTATTTTCTCATTCTTTTATTGGCTTGACCTAGTAACTAATCCCTAAGTTTGAAGGCTCCCATCCTTTGTAAACATTAAAACAACAGTCCTTACATGATTTTATAATTAACACAGGAGCAAGTTAGCTCTAATTTACTAAGATTCCTGGGATGTGATCAAAACAGATGTTCAATCTATCTCATGTTTGTCACATTCTAGAACTTATATAAAATTCTGTATGGTAGTCTTGTCCACATAAAGTCAGTATTTCATTAAAGTGTGAAGGCCACATAAAATAGGAAATAATTGAATTGCTACTAAATCAATTCCATTTGTGTGGTAAAGATAAATGGTGAAAAGTTGTTTGGCTGGAAAGGCCAAATAAAGAAGGGGGAGAAAAGTTTGAATGCCAGGAAAAGGGGCAATGGATAAAGCAGGAGGAGTCTCTAAATCTCTCTAAATCTCCTCCCTTTTTGTGCAAAGTGAGAGCAGCCTGGATCTAATTAGGAAATTCCTCTCTCAGTAGCTAAATTTATAAGTTGTTGTAAAACATAGAGCTGTCCTGGGGCCGGCGCCGCGGCTCACTAGGCTAATCCTCCACCTAGCGGCGCCGGCACACCGGGTTCTAGTCCCGGTCGGGGCACCGGATTCTGTCCCGGTTGCCCCTCTTCCAGGCCAGCCCTCTGCTGTGGCCAGGGAGTGCAGTGGAGGATGGCCCAGGTGCTTGGGCCCTGCACCCCATGGGAGACCAGGAAAAGCACCTGGCTCCTGGCTCCTGCCATTGGATCAGCGCAGTGCGCCGGCCGCAGCGCGCGGGCCGCGGCGGCCATTGGAGGGTGAACCAACGGCAAAGGAAGACCTTTCTCTCTGTCTCTCTCTCTCACTGTCCACTCTGCCTGTCAAAAAAAAAAAAAAATAAATAAATAAATAAAAATAAATAAATAAATAAAAAAATAAAAATAAAAATAAAAACATAGAGCTGTCCTGGGATGAGAGATTCGAAATATTAACAACAGATCTAAAGCGTAAATACATATATTATCTTTCACATCAATGGTTATGGAATGATATAGAAAAATCATATGAAGAATGAGCTCAAACTTGGTTGCAAGTTAAACCTGTATAGTTATTGAGTCCTTTAAAGGTATTGTGGATGCGCTGGAATAAATGAAATTGCTGATTCATGGTAGTGTTAAATCTAAACAGGGGGAGGTATATGAACAAGAACTAATAGAGAAAAAGTTTCCTCACCTTGAGACTTTAAATAATTCTATTTTCTTAAGATCAATCTTTTTATTTCCACTTTTATTCTAAAGTGGATTAATCATTATATTAAGGATATAAATAATTATAATTTTTACTTTACAAGGATTGCATATAGAGAAATTTTTACTCCAATTTTTTTTAACAGAGGGATCTGTATGAACAGATTTAGTGACTAAATCATTGTCACATAAAAGTCACAAAAGATGACTTTTGATATTCCTTAATGCCAATCACTAAGTCATTTGCTTTGTCAGCTGGCTTTCCTTTCCTTTTCTGTTAAATCACAGTGGTTGTGCCACACTGTGATCTTCTCATTAACACTTTAGACACATAATTAGCGCATTATTCATTGCCTTTTATCTAATTATCTATGCAGAAAGGTTAACACTTTTCTACATGTTATGTTGTAGTAACAAAAGATTGTGAAGCATTTGTCTTTGAGTATCATTAGTATATCATTTGGTCATTCAAATTTTACCTTCAGTATTTTAGAAAAAGCAGGCGTATGTGAATTTTAGAATACAAGATAAAAAAAATCAATCTGAAAACATGACTAAAAAGTGTTGTTTTTGTTTTGAGAAGGTTTTAAAATAACAAATTCTATATAAATCATTTTCATTTTCATAAGGTGTGTTTAATGATTCTTATAAAATCTGTGAAAATAGATTGACCTCAAACCACTCTCTGAGTTTTCTCAAATAACATGGAATAGATAGAGAAAGAGATAAGAAAGAAAAAATAAAAGTGAGAAGGCTGATTTTTAGATTAGTAAATAATTATAGTTTGCAAAATTAAAAAAAACTCAACATTTTTAAGTAAGAAGTATTTTCTAAGAAAAAGCTCTCCTCTAAGTGAAGCTATAGTCCTGAAGTGATACTTTATCTTTGTTATTACTGTTGTTGTTGTTATTAAATAGTAGTTCCTTGGGATAACAGAAAGAAGTTATTCATTTTTGTTTCCCTACAGCAACTACATCACTGACATATTCAACCCAACAAGATTTCAAATGGCATTCCCTAGGGAAACAAGAAGCGGTATGTAGAGGTGCATGTATATGTGTTTGTAGAGAAGAAAAATCTAAAAAAATACTTTAAGGGAAAACCTTATAGTTCTCTTTTTCTTGCCCAGGAGGAAAAAATAATTCAGAGATATTTAAAGAAATTTATATGTAAATATTAACTATATCAATTAAATAACTATAAAATGATTATAACAATATAATTATATAAATAATTTTATTACCACAATATGCATTAATACTATAATTATAGTAAAATGTATAGATCACATTGAAATATTCATAATTACATATTTATAATTATAAATAGATTGAATTATAATTATATTGTGATTAAATAACTTATCTTTAAAATACTTTTGATGTTCCAAATTGTTTAGGCAATAGAAGATAAGAAAGACATTGGGAGTGTCAGTTCATTCTCCTTGAAATACTAATTTTAATCCTTTTGAGTTTCTATTCAGTAAAATATTTTGGATTTGAAAATGCTTGCAGGATTCCAGAAAGTTCTTCATATTAAGACTTGACCAGTTTAGAGTTAAAAATGTGCCAGCAAATTCTAATTCAATCCCATCAAGGTGATATGTACCAATGCCATCTCACTAGTCAAAGTGATAAGTTTCAGTTCATAATTGATTGTAATTATAAGATTAAGAGTCAAAGGGATCACATAAATAAGACTAGTGTCTGCTAATACTAACTGATAGAATTAAAAAGGAGAGAATGATCCAACATGGGAAGTGGGATACACAGCAAAACACACAGAATGGCAGATGTTCTGAATAGCACTCTGGCCTCAGAATCAGCCCTTAAGGCATTTGGATCTGGCTAAAAAGCCCATGAAGGTATTTCAGGCATGGAAAGCCAAAACACTGTGGCAAAAATGACCTAAATGAAAGATCTCTGTGATGAGATCCCAGTGGAAAGAACAGGCCATCAAAGAAGGAGGTGCCTTTCTCTGAAGGGAGGAGAAAACTTCCACTTTGACTATGGTCTTGTCTAAATAAGATCAGAGTTGGCAAACTCAAAAGGCTTCCATAGCCTTGGCAGCTCATGAGAAGAACCTAGGGTAATTACTGAAGCCATAAACAAGAGTGTCAATTGTTAAACAACAACAGGAGTCACTGTGCACTTACTCCCCATGTAGGATCTCTGTCCTTAATGTGTTTTACAATGTGAATTAATGGTATAACTAGTTCTCAAACAGTACTTTACAGTTTGTGTTTCTGTGTGGGTGTAAACTGTTGAAATCTTTACTTAATATATGCTAAACTGATCTTCTGTATATAAAGAGAATTGAAAATGAATCTTGATGTGAATGGGATGGGAGAGGGAGCGGGAGATGAGAGCATTGCGGGTGAGAGGGACATTATGGGGGGGGAAGCCACTGTAATCCAAAAGTTGTACTTTCAAAATTTATATTTATTAAATAAAAGTTAAAAAAAATTAAAAAAGACTTGACCAGTTAAACATTGTCTCCATTGTTTCCCAGATTTGCACTTTATGAAAAACTTAGAGCTATGAGAAAAGAAAATTTTATTTTCACAAAGTTGGAGAACACTACAGAGTTGAGAATTTAGCTGTGTGGTAAGAAGAGACCTTGCTAGAAATTTCAGCTCCATTAAAAATATTGAGGGTGCTCATTGACAGGCTGTTTGACAAGTTCATTTTTCAAGATACAAACATGCACTTTTTGTTCCCAAAAAGAACTAGTAAACAGTCAGAAATAGAATAAAAGAATAATAGAGTCTGAGTTGAAATGAAAAAAAGTATCAGAAAAAGAATATTCAGATAATATAATCTTATATTCTTGTAACATTTGACAGTCATAAGATTGGTTTCCATAATTTAATTTTATCATGTTTGCTTTTAATTTAAAATTTAATTACTTTTAGTGCATATTGCTTCATATTAATTAGTGCTTTATTTGGTAAAATTATTTTGATAGACAAGGGGATGCTTTATAGTTGTGACTAAATTTACTTAGTTCACAAAAATGAAGAAAAATGCATTTTTAAATATTCCATGTATAAAGAACTCATGTATAATTTATGGCTAAAGTGCATGGAAGGAATTATCTTATTTCTTCCTCACATTTATCTGACAAATTATCATTTATTCCTTTATGAGGGAGAGAAGGGTAAAAAGAAGGAGGAATAGGAGGGAAGGTGATGGAGTGGGGGTTGGGGTGGGGGAGGATGTTAGACTTTCATCCAATGCTTTACTTCTCAAAAGCCTAAGATGAACCAAGGCTAGGATGAGCAACAATGGGTCGTAGGAACCCAATCACTTCAGACATCAGCCTTGCTTTCCAGGGTATACAATAGAAAAATGCTGGAGTCAGGAGTACTCTCAGCACTCTGGTATTGGACCAGGGTATGTTAATCAGCATCTCAACTGCTAGTCTACATGCCTGTTCACCCATTTTTTTAAAGTAATGTTGGTGAGGAAATAACCATATTTCAGCATTCATAAAACTATGATGGATCTCCCCAATGCTTCTATCAGCTCTCTGTGTCTTTTTCCCTTTCTCTCCTTCTTTTTAAAAATATTTATTTATTTTTTTTATTAATGTACTTACTTACTTACTTACTTATATATTTGAATGGCAGGGCATCAGAGAGCAAGGGACAGACAGAGAGAGAGAGATTGAGACAGAGATCAGTTTTCCATCTGCTGGTTCATTTTCCAAATGACTGCAACATTTGGAGCTGGGCCAGGTTGGAACCAGGAGCCAGGATCTTCATTCAGGTCCCCCACTTGGAGGGCAGGGGCTACAGTTCTTGGGTTATCTTGCGATGCTTTCCTAGCAACATCACTGGGGAGCTGGATCAGAAATGGAGTAGCCAAGACTTGTACCAGCACTCACCCAGTTGGCATGCTCGAGTCCCAAGCAGCATGTTAAGCTGCCATGCCACAACACCAGCCCCCTGCCTTTCTCTCTTTACCATGCAGCTAATACTATGGTGAATTTCAATGTTACATGAAATGGAGCTTTCTATAAATATTTTCATCAAATTGTTTATAAGTAAAAAAACATTTGCAGTCTCCTCATCATAAAAAAAAATAAAGAGGCGGGGGTTGGCCTTGTGGCACAATAGGTTAATACTCTGCCTGTGGCGCTGGCATACCATATGGGTGCCGGTTGCTCCACTTCCAATCCAGCTCTCTGCTGTGGCCCGAGAAGGCAGTGGGGTTGGCCCAAGTCCTTGGGCCCTGCACACACGTGGGGGACCCAGAAGAAGCTCCTGGCTCCTGGCTTCAGATCGGCGCAGCTCTGACCGTTGCGGCCATTGGGGAGTGAATCAACAGACAGAAGACCTTCCTCTCTGTCTCTCCTTCTCACTGTCTGTAACTCTACCTCTCAAATAAATAAATAAAATATTTTAAAAAAAAAGAGGCATTCACAGAAAAATTCTGTATAAATTCGGCCCTTTTAAAAGTAAAAACTATTGTAATGGACCTGGCTTTTATATTGAGTGACACCATTAAAGTAGAGAAATAGCCAGGTTAGAACGCAGAGCAAATATTCTTGGGAAAACATTCTCAAAAGCTGTTCTTGTAAGTGCTCTTAGCACTGTTTCTGTGGCTCAAATTCAGAAAAGCACATTAACAATGTGTTAGCTTGGAGATAATCAACAAGAATGATGATCATCCCTCAGCAGACCAGGTCATTCTATATCCTGCACAAATGTATTCTGTAATAATAGAACTAGTGGTGTTGGTTTGACTCAGATATACATTTGCGTGTGTGTGTGTGTGTGTATGTGATGGAATTTTGATACCGTAAGTAGTGATATGACTCTCACTATGACATTATCTTCTCTGGTTGAAGATTTTAGTTTATAAATTCCTACATCATATTGAAACATTCATCACTGCATATTTAAAAACATTATTTTCATACAATAATTTTATGTTTGCTATTTTTTCAAGTGATTTTGATTTTAAGGTCAATGATTGTCATTCTAACAAATTATTATAAATTTATCTTGCTTAAAATGTTTGTATTGTGTCTAGATTACTTGAACATGACAATGACATTAAAAAATTGAGAGATAGAAACAAGCAAAAGAATTTATCTCATCTACTTCCTTCTCTAAATATTAAATGAGTTTAATGTGACATCTGCATTTACACAACTTGTCAACTCATATGTCTTCTGTGAGAAGATTGACAATATCAGTAGTGACAGATTCTGAGGAATCCATATAATAGATTAATAGCCATGTAAGACAGAAGTCTAGTGAGCAGGTGGTAGGACACAACTGTTAAATGTGCATCTTACACTCATTAAAAACATCTGCAAGTGAGAAAATTAATAAAACAAACTATAGTTGCTAAACAGAAAGAAAAACAAAGTCATGAAGCATATGACTTCTAGATGGATAAAATATTTTATTGTGTTACAGAAAAAATTAAATAAACCAATAAAATTTAACTAATATTCCTATTACTATACCAAGGTAAAAATTTTTATATGTGATCCCTATTTTAGAAGTGGCTACCTATAGGTAGCTTTATATTTCATTTATTCAATATATTGAGGTTAGTTTTCCATTTCAAATTTAAAAGAAATTATTAGAATAACGTGGACATCAATTATGTAATATGGATAGGACATAGCATAACTTGACATTAAGAGTTAAAATTAATTCAATTTTTCATGCAATTGTTTTGTTTACAATAGCATTAATTATCACCAAGCCTACCATTAAAAGTTCTTTAAGGTAAATTTTTCTATTTGTATTAAGTAAATTCACTAAAGGTTCAAGAATAAAATCTTTGTGATGACATTATTATATACATATTTATATAAATATATAAAATATATAATATAATATATATTCATGCAAATATATTTCTACTTATAAATATATATTTATATAAATTTATAATTATATACAAATATATATGTATGCATTATAATATATAACTATATAAGTTTATTTGTATTTTCATATATTATTTATATGTTTATATGATATTATATAAATTATTTATATATTTATATTTATGTATTTATTTTATATGTATATTTATGGTGAATTTATATGATAACATTGCAAAGACCTTGTAAGAAACAGTGGCAAAAGTAAGAATAAAGGTTGACACTGTGGTGTAGTGGGCTAAGACTCCTCCTGCAGCACTAACATTGCATATGGGTACCAGTTCGTGTCCTGGCTGCGCCTCTTCTATGCAGCTGTTTACTAATGGCCCAGGAAGGCAGTGGAAGTTGGCCCAAGTGCTTAGGCACCTGCACCTGCTTGAGAGACCTAGAAGAAGCTCCTGGGTCCAGCCATTGTGGCCATTTGGGAAGAGAACCAGCTGGAGGAAGACCATTCTCTCTGTCTCTCCCTGGGTCTGTAACTCTACTTCTAGAATAACATAAATAAATATTAAAAAAGAATGAAAATATTGATCAAATTGGCTAACAATATTGCTCAACTAAATTTATACTGAAAGTTATCCTCAGATTTTAAGTTGCTAATTTTCTTTTTTTTTAACATTTATTTAATGAATATAAATTTCCAAAGTACGATTTATGGATTACAATGGCTTCCCCCCCATACCGTCCCTCCCATCCACAACCCTCCCCTTTCCCACTTCCTCTCAATAATTGCACTGGGCTGTCAGCACTGCAGGCGGTGATATTACTCACTATGGCACAGTGCTGGCCCCTGCACATGTTATTAAAATAATCTACATCAATGTAAGATTTACTTTAAATTGAATCTGACTCCTCAGTACAAAAATCCTATACCTATATATTTTCAGTGGAGAGGAATAGACAATAACCAAAAAAAAAAATAAAATAAAAAAAATAAATAAACAAAACATCGAGGGTGGAGGCAAGATGGCGGAATAGAAAGGGAGCACACTGATAGTCCGGGGAGAGACAGTTTAATAAAAGTGGAGATACTGCAGGTTCAAGGAAGAGTAGGGGAGGAAACAGCAGAAGAAACTCTTCCGGAACGCGTGATTCACAGTGGACCTGCATGGAGAGAGTGGGAGCCTACAATTCGGGACACCAGCGGCAGACTCAACACACCAGCGCTGGAATGTGAGGTGAGACGAACCTCAATAGCCCGAGACACTGGCAGGCAAGCGGAGAGAGGAGACTAGAGGGAACGACCCCCGGGGGGGGGGGAGTTCACCAGGCTAACTGGAAGAGAGAGAGAGAGAAAAAAAAAGGTGACTGGTACGGACATGGGTTTCACTCTCTCCGCTCACCTCCAAAGGCAAGCAAGACAAAGAGCAGGTGCCATCTTGGACATAAGTCATAAGCAGAGCGACCTCAGGTCTGCACTGGCCCTGAGCATAGCAGAAAAAATTGACTCTGGGTGGGGCGAATTAACAGGAGATTAGGACCTAGTAAATTTGTGGTGCTACTGAACTGAGACTGTGAAAAAAGAGACGGTGGGGGAGAGAACTCACGGAATTCACGTGAGCACTCTCCAGAGACGCTACAATTCCGTAACTTTGGCAACCCAGTGGGAGACAGAAGGAGAATTTGAGCCCACTCTGAGGGCAGAACAGATTCCCTGTGTGGTCCTTGGGAAAGAGCTTCCGATCTCTGGCTCCTGTGGGTATATCATTTGCCTGCTAACTACCTCCAACTTCGCTCAGCTGTGCGGAATTACTTCCCTTTTGAATCAAAAAAAGAAAGAGAGAGAGAGAGGTCTACCATGCCTAACCTGGGAGTGTCACCTTTGGCACACCAAACAGAGCTCTCAGGCCACACCCATCTCAAGCCCTAAGGCTCCATCAAAAACAGATAGTCCACTTAATCTAGAGTCATAGTATAACAAGAAAAAGCACCACAGTGAAGAAACCAAATATCTCCAATATGCCAAATAACAAACGCAAAAACTGAGGTAATAAAAACAAGGAAGTCACCATGACGCCCCCAAATGAAAAAGATACCCCAATTCAAGATTATGAAGATGATGAGATAGAAGAAATACAAGAAGCAGATCTCAAAAAATTGATAAGAACATTAAGAAGTTCTCAAAAACAAATTCTTGAACTACAGAAATCCTTAATGGACAAGATAGAAAATCTCTCTCGTGAAAATGAAATTTTAAGGAAGAATCAAAATGAAACAAAACAACTAGTACAACAGGAAACTGTGATAGTGACGAGAAATCATAATGAAGTGAAGAATTCAATAGATCAAATGAAAAACACAATAGAGAGCCTTACAAACAAAATGGGTGAAGCAGAAGAGAGAATTTCGGACTTAGAAGACAGAGAACAGGAAAGGATACAGTCAGACCAAAGAAAAGAAGAGGAAATTAGAAATCTAAAACATATTGTCAGGAATCTTCAGGATACTATTAAAAAACCCAACATTCGGGTTCTAGGAGTTCCTGAAGGCATGGAGAGGGAGAAAGGATTAGAAGGCCTTTGTAGTGAGATATTAGCAGAAAATTTCCCAGGTTTCGAGAAGGACAGAGAAATCCTAGAACAGGAAGTTCACAGAACCCCTAATAAACACGACCAAAAGAGATCCTCACCACGACACGTTGTAATTAAACTCTCCACAGTGAAACATAAAGAAAAGATCCTAAAATACGCAAGAGAGAAACATCAGATTACTCTCAGAGGATCTCCAATCAGACTCACAGCTGACTTCTCATCAGAAACCCTACAAGCTAGGAAGGAATGACGAGATATAGCCCAGGTACTAAGAGAGAAAAACTGCCAGCCCAGAATATTATATCCTGCTAAGCTATAATTTCTGAATGAAGGTAAAATAAAGACTTTTCATAGCAAACAGAAATTGAAAGAATTTGTCGCCACTCGTCCAGCCTTGCAAAAGATGCTAAAAGATGTGTTACACACAGAAACACAGAAACCTGGTTATCAATATGAAAGAAGGTAAAGGAAGGAAACCTCACAGCAAAAGATTACAGGGAATTCAAAGCATATATTAGAACTTATCTTTGGCAAATGGCAGGGCAAAGTTACCACTTATCATTAGTCACATTGAACGTTAATGGCCTGAACTGTCCAGTTAAAAGACACCGATTGTCTGATTGGGTTAAGGAATAAAACCCATCTATTTGTTGCTTACAAGAACACATCTTACCAACAAAGATCCATACAGACTGAAAGTGAAAGGCTGGAAAAAGATATACCATGCCAACAGAAATGAAAAAAGAGCGGGCATAGCCATCTTAATATCGGACAACATAAACTTTACCACAAAAACTGTTAAGAGAGACAAAGAGGGACACTATATAATGATTAAGGGATCAATTCACAGGAAGATATAACAATTATCAATGTATATGCACCTAACTACAGGGCACCGGTTTATCTAAAAGATTTGTTAAGGGACTTAAAGGGAGACTTAGACCCCAATGCAATAGTACGGGAGGACTTCAATACTCCACTCTCAGAAATAGACAGATCAACAGGACAGAAGATCAACAAGGATACAGTAGATTTAAATGACACTATAGCCCAAATGGATCTAACAGATATATACAGAACTTTCAATCCTATAGCTAAAGATTTGCATTCTTCTCAGCAGTACCTGGAACCTTCTCTAGGATTGACCACATACTAGGCCATAAAGCAAGTCTCAGCAAATTCAAAAGAATTAGAATCATGCCATGCAGCTTCTCAGACCATAAAGGAATGAAGTTGGAAATTAGCAACTCAGGAATCCCTAGAGCATACGCAAACACATGGAGATTGAACAACATGCTCCTGAATGAACAATGAGTCATAGAAGAAATTAAACGAGAAATCAAAAATTTTCTGGAAGTAAATGAGGATAACAACACAACATACCAAAACTTACGGGATGCAGCAAAAGCAGTGTTAAGAGGAAAGTTTATATCAATAGGTGCCTACATCAAGAAATTGGAAAGGCACCAAATAGATGAGCTTTCAATTCACCTCAAGGATCTAGAAAACCTACAGCAAACCAGACCCAAATCTAGTAGGAGAAGAGAAATAATTAAAATCAGAGAAGAAATCAACAGGATTGAATCAAGAAAAACATTACAAAAAATCAGCCAAACGAGGAGCTGGTTTTTTGAAAAAATAAACAAAATTGACACCCCATTGGCCCAACTAACTAAAAAAAGAAGAGAAAAGACCGAAATCAATAAAATCAGAGATGAAAAAGGAAATGTAACAACAGACACCACAGAAATAAAAAGAATCATCAGAAATTACTACAAGGACTTGTATGCCAGCAAACAGGGAAACCTATCAGAAATGGATAGATTCCTGGACACATGGAACCTACCTAAATTGAACCAGGAAGACATCGAAAACCTAAACAGACCCATAACTGAGACAGAAATTGAAACAGTAATAAAGGCCCTCCCAACAAAGAAAAGCCCAGGACCAGATGGATTCATGCTGAATTCTACCTGACATTTAAAGAAGAACTGACTCCAATTCTTCTCAAACTATTCAGAACAATCGAAAAAGAGGGAGTCCTCCCAAATTCTTTCTATGAAGCCAGCATCACCTTAATTCCTAAGCCAGAAAAAGATGCAGCATTGAAAGAGAATTACAGACCAATATCCCTGATGAACATAGATGCAAAAGTCCTCAATAAAATTCTCGCCAATAGAATGCAACAACACATCAGAAAGATCATCCACCCAGACCAAGTGGGATTTATCCCTGGTATGCAGGGATGGTTTAATGTGCGCAAAACAATCAATGTGATACACCACATTAACAGACTGCAAAAGAAAAACCATATGATTATCTCAATAGACGCTGAGAAAGCATTTCATAAAATACAACACCCGTTCATGATGAAAACTCTAAGCAAACTGGGTTTGGAAGGAACATTCCTCAATACAATCAAAGCAATCTATGAAAAACCCACAGCCAACATCCCATTGAATGGGGAAAAGTTGGAAGCATTTCCACTGAGATCTGGTACCAGACAGGGATGCCCACTCTCACCACTGCTATTCAATATAGTTCTGGAAGTTCTAGCCAGAGCTATTAGGCAAGAAAAAGAAATTAAAGGATACAAATTGGGAAGGAAGAACTCAAACTATCCCTCTTTGCAGATGATATGATTCTTTATTTAGGGGACTCAAAGAACTCTTCTAAGAGATTATTGGAACTCATAGAAGAATTTGGCAAAGTAGCAGGGTATAAAATCAATGCACAAAAAAACAACAGCCTTTGTATACACAGACAATGCCATGGCTGAGGAAGAACTTCTAAGATCAATCCCATTCACAATAGCTACAAAAACAATCAAGGACCTTGGAATAAACTTAACCAAGGACGTTCAAGATCTCTACGATGAAAATTACAAAACCTTAAAGAAAGAAATAGAAGAAGATACCAAGAAATGGAAAAATCTTCCATGCTCATGGATTGGAAGAATCAATATCATCAAAATCTCCATTCTCCCAAAAGCAATTTATAGACTCAATGCAATACCAATCAAGATACCGAAGACCTTCTTCTCAGATCTGGAAAAAATGGTGCTGAAATTCATATGGAGACACAGGAGACCTCGAATAGCTAAAGCAATCTTGGACAACAAAAACAAAGCTGGAGGCATCACAATACCAGATTTCAGGACATACTACAGGGCAGTTGTTATCAAAACAGCATGGTACTAGTACAGAAACAGATGGATAGACCAATGGAACAGAATTGAAACACCAGAAGTCAACCCAAACATCTACAGCCAACTCATATTTGATCAAGGATCCAAAACCAATCCCTGGAGTAAGGAATGTCTATTCAATAAATGGTGCTGGGAAAATTGTATTTCCACATGCAGAATCATGAAGCAAGACCCCTACCTTTCACCTTACACAAAAATCCACTCAACAGGGATTAAAGACTTAAATCTACAACCTGACACCATCAAATTATTAGAGAGCATTGGAGAAACCCTGCAAGATATAGGTACCAGCAAAAAAATGACTTCTTGGAAAACACCCCAGAAGCAAAGACAGTCAAAGCAAAAATTAACAATTGGGATTGCAACAAATTGAGAAGTTTCTGTACTGCAAAAGAAACAGTCAGGAAAGTGAAGAGGCAACCAACAGAATGGGAAAATATATTTGCAAACTATGCAACTGATAAAGGGTTGATAACCAGAATCTACAAAGAAATCAAGAAACTCCACAAGATCAAAACAAACAACCCACTTAAGAGATGGGCCAAGGACCTCAATAGACATTTTTCAAAAGAGGAAATCCGAATGGCCAACAGACACATGAAAAATGTTCAAGATCACTAGCAATCAGGGAAAAGCAAATCAAAACCACAATGAGGTTTCACCTCACCCCAGTTAGGATGGCTCACATTCAGAAATCTAACAACAACAGATGCTGGTGAGGATGTGGGGAAAAAGGGACACTAACCCACTGTTGGTGGGAATGCAAACTGGTTAAGCCACTATGGAGTCAGTCTGGAGATTGCTCAGAAACCTGACTGTAACCCTACCATTCAACCCAGCCATCCCACTCCTTGGAATTTACCCAAAGGAAATGAAAGTGGCAAACAAAAAAGCAGTCTGCACCTTAATGTTTTTTGCAGCTCAATTCACAATAGCTAAGACCTGGAACCAACCCAAATGCCCATCAACAGTAGACTGGATAAAGACATTATGGGACGTGTACTCTATAGAATACTATACAGCAGTCAAAAACAACGAAACCCAGTCATTTGCAACAAGATGGAGGAATTTGGAAAACATCATGCTGAGTGAATTAAGCCAGTCCCAAAGGGACAAATATCATACGTTCTCCCTGATTGGCGACAACTAACTGAGCACCAAAGGGGAAACTTGTTGAAGTGAAATGGACACTATGAGAAACAATGACTTGATCAGCTCTTGTCCTCACGGTTGATGTACAATGTAATACTTTATCCATTTTAGTATTTTTTTTTTTGTTCTAGAACCATTGGTTGAACTCTGTAATTAACACACAATTATTCTTAGGTGTTTAAATTTTAACTGAAAAGTGATCCCTGTTAGGAATTTGGAAAACATTATGTTGAGTGAAATAAGCCAATCCCAAAGGGACAAATACCACTTGTTCTCCTTGATAGGTGACAACTAACTGAGCACCAAAAAGGAAACCTGTTAAAGTGAAATGAACAATATGAGAAATAGTGACTTGATCAGCCCTCACCCTGACTGTTGATGCGTAGCTTAATATGTTATCCCTCTTAGTATTTTGTTTGTTTGTTCTACTTAATACTTTTGGTTGAATACTGTAATCAATACACAATTCTTCTTAAGTGCTGAAACTTAACTGAAAAGTGATCGCTGTTAAATATAAGAGTGGGAATAAGAGAGGGATGAGATGTGCAATTCGGGACATGCTCAAGCTGACTTACCTCAAACGGTAGAGTTAGAAACATACCAGGGGATTCCAATTCAATCCCATCGAGGTGGTATGTACCAATGCCATCGCACTAGTCCCAGTGATCAATTTCTGTTCACAATTGATTGTAATGATAGGACTAAGAACCAAAGCGATCACAGAAACAAGAATAGTGTCTGCAAATACTAGCTGATAGAATCAAAAAGGGAGAGAATGATCCAACATGGGAAGCGAGATACACAGCAGACCCACAGAATGGCAAATGTCCTAAACAGCACTCTGGCCTCATAATCAGCCCTTAAGGCATGTGGATCCTGCTGAAATGCCCATGAGAGTATTTCAGGCATGGAAAGCCAAGACACTCTGGGGGAAAAAAAAACCTAAATGAAAGATCTCCACAAATGAGATCCCAGTGGAAAGAATGGGTCATCAAAGATGGAGGTACCTTTCTCTGAAGGGAGGAGAGAACTTCCACTTTGACCATGGCCTTGTCTAAATATAATCAGAGTCAGTGAACTCAAAAGGCTTCCATAGCGTTGGCAGCTCATGACAAGAGCCTAGGGTGATTACTGATGCCATAAACAAGAGTGTCAATTTGTTAAGTCAACAACAGAAGTCACTGTGCACTTACTCCTCATGTAGGATCTTTGTCCTTAGTGTGCTGTACATTGAGATTTAATGCTGTAACTAGTACTCAAACAGTGTTTTTCACTTTATGTTTCTGTGTGGGAGCAAACTGTTGAAATCTTTACTTAATGTATGCTAAACTGATCTTCTGTATATAAAGAGAATTGAAAATCAATCTTGATGTGAATGGAAGGCGAGAGGGAGTGGATAAGGGGAGGGTTGCGGGTTGGAGGGACCTTATGGTGGGGAAGCCATTGTAATCCATATTCTGTACTTTGTAAATTTATATTCATTAAATAAAAGTTAAAAAAAAAGAAAAATGCCTTTTCAAGTCCTTTGCCCATTCATTTTTTTAAAAATATTTATTTATTTGGTAGAGTTACAGAGAGAGAGAGAGAAAGAGAAAGACAGAGAGAAATGTCTTGCATTCACTGGTTCACTCCCCAAATGGCTACACTGTCTGGAGCTGGGCCAATCTGAAGCCAGGAGCTAGGAGCTTCTTCCAGATCTCTCCTGTGAGTGCTGGGCCCCATGTACTTGGGCCATCTTCTACTGTTTTCCCAGGCCAAAGCAGAGAACTGTATCAGAAGATGAGTAGCCTAGACATGAACCAGTGGCCACATGGGATGCCATCACCACATGCAGAGACTTAGCCATAGTACTGGCCCTTCCTTTGCCCATTTCTTATCCACATTGTTTGTTTAGTTGTTATTGAGTTTCTTGAGCTATTTATAAATTCTAGAAATTAATCCTTTATCAGTTTATAGTTTGCAAATAGTTCCTCCCAGTCTGTTGTTTACGTCTTCACTTTGTGGAGTGTTTCCTTTGTAGTCAGAAGCTTCTTGGCTTAGTGTAATTTTGGATTTGATTGCCTGTGCTTGTGGGGTCTTTTCCCAGAAGTCTTTGCCTATTCCCATGTTTTACAGATTTTCTCAATGTTCTCTAGTAATTTGATGGTATTGGTTCACAGATTAAGGTCCTTGATCCATTTTTAGTTGACTTTTTGTAAGGTGTAAGGTAGTAGTATTGTTTCATTCTTCTGCACAGGGAGATGCAGTTTTCCCAGCACCATTTTTAGAAGAGATTATCCTTGCTGCAAGGGTTGATTTTTGGTTATTTATGAAATATCAGTTGGTTGTAGATGTGTGGATTGATTTCTGAAGTTTCTATTCTGTTCTGCTGGTCTACACATCAGTTTTTTTTTTTTTTTTTTTTTTTGGCCAGGACAAATAGTTTTGATTGTAACTGCCCTATTGTATGTCTTTAAATCTGGTATTGTCATGTCACTGGTTTTGTTTTTGTTGTGTAAGATTGTTTTAGTTATTTGTATTCTCAGGTGTTTCCTTGGGAATTTTAGCATCTTTTTTTCTAGATCCGAGAAGAATGCCATGTTTATTTTTTTTTGGGGGGGAATAGCATTGGATATGTAAATTGTTTTTGGGAGTATGGAAATTTTGATGAAATTTATTTGAATGCATGAATATGGAAGATTTTTTTCCATTTTCTTCTTTCTTCAATGTCTGTAATTTTCATGGTAGAGATAGTTGACTTCTTTGGTTAAATTTATTCCAAGGTATTTTATAGTTTTTTTTAGCTGTTGTGAATGCAGTTGATGTTAGAATTTCTTCTCAGCCATGGCATAGTATGGGTAATAAAGGCTTTTGATTTTACTCTGTTAATTTTGAAACCTGCAAATTTATCAAACTTTTCTTTGAGTTCTAATATTCACTTAGTGGAATCTTTCGGTTCCACCATGTATAGAATCATGTCATTTGCAAATAGGGATAGTTTGACTTCTTCCTTTCCAATTTGTAACCCTTTGATATATGTATCACTGGTTTTAGAGTTACTATTTCAGTATACTTGTAATATTTTTATTTTGTTCTTTTAAATTCCTCATTTTTCTATAATGAATAGAAATAAACATGTAATGCTGTTTATTAAAATATTATCAAATATTCCTCCTTGAGAACTAGTATTTTTGCCACAACTTGGTTTAATGGTTGAGGCAGAAGACAGGGGTCTGAATATAATTCTTGTAGTTTTGAGATCCTAGAGGAAGTATGGAGATTAAAAGAAATTCCGCTATCCCATTTATGTAGATGTTCTAGAATCATAATTTTCTTCTCATATTTGATTTATAAATAACTTTTCAGAGAACATTGGTTTCCTCCAGTTAAAACTTCAAGGGATATTTATAGATTTTATAGATAATTAGGCATTAGAAGGAGCATTTCTGTTATCCCAAAAAGTGACACAACACTTTTAGTGAAAGCACAGGCCCCTGTGAGATGTCACAAAAATGAACCTCTTCTCACCATCTCCATCTCCGACTTTTGCAGTCCCAGGAGATAAGTGAACGAAACTCTTTCAGCCTCTAGAGAAATATAGAGTGGAGAATAATGAAAGAAATAATAATAACAGTACAGGTTTATTTCAAAATGCCTTGTGGGAAAATATGGCATGGTCTTTTATTAAAAATATGGTATATCTGCCAACAGTTAAAATTTTGTTTCTGGAAGATAGGTTTGACAATTATATAAATTCTTTTTTTTTTTCTATTCCTCAATTTAATGCAGTTGTGCAGACTGTTACTTTTTTTTAGACTATATAAGAATTTATAAAAATGTAAGAGGAATACATATAACATAATAAAGCATTATAACAAACATCTAACAACTTTTAAACTAAGCAATTATTTTAAGTGTGTTAATACGTGATGCAGATAAAAGACTAGGTTAGATATGAGTTGATTATTATGTAAATCTACATGAAATTTCTTTTTCCAAAAGAAAGGGTCAATGAAAACTGTAATCAATATTTATATAGTTTCATATATAAATATAATCTTTAATACACAAACACTGAATTAATGTAACAATTGCTGCATGATTTTTACCCAGTATTTAGTGGCCTTCTTTCTGTACATGGTGAGGCTAACATAGGCCCATCAACTTTTTAACTACTCTGAAAAGTACCTTTAAGTCTTTTTTAAAGAGAAATGAGACTTCAAGTTTAAGGCTAGCAAAGGTCACTTAGATATTTAAGAATATCTGAAAGCGCCATAGGAGAAAATATGTATTCTGTGATTAGCTAAAAGAAAGAGATTACTTTGTAGTTGGTAGTAGTAATTCCAGTTAATGTGCCTTTATGTGTTTTTACATAAAGGCAATAGAACATCAGCCCATTTCAGTGGCTTAAAATGGTCCTTTCAACATACTCAAACATCAAATCATATAATACTAGAGTGTGAATGAAACTTGAAAGAATATAATCCTACCTAATTCTAACTCTCAGCAGGGTTTTAATTTATGTTCTCTCTGTTTAGAGAAAGAATAATAAAAGGTATATTTTAGTAATCTTTAAAAAACACCTGGGTTAGTATTTTTTGTACTTCTGCCTGAGTTAAAGTGACTGATGAGTTGTACGATCAGTATATGGAAAATACTTATAAAATCTTCATTTCTGTAAAGATAGATTTCCACTTTACCTATGCCTTTCTTAAAGAACAATAAAAAAAAACTTTCCCTAAAGAGTGACATTCCGGTTAGTTTTTAAATGATATAAATTTAGTGAAATGGATTCAGTATTTTACTCCCAATATAAATTGCGTAATCTTTCTCATCTTTGTTTTATTCCTCATTGCTCAAATGTAATTGACTAAAATAAAATTAGTTCAGCAGATTTTCCTTCAGAATGTTGAAGTTGCAAACACTGATTCCAGAACTAACAGCATTTTTTATAATAATGACATAGATAAAGTTCAGCATCATTAGATTATGGAATTTGGTTGCCTGAATAATCTTAGGAAAAAATAAATTGAAAGTGATTATTAAGACTAGTCCCCACCAGAGCTACTTGCAAATACACAGAATATCTATTGCAGACTTGGATACAAACCATTACTTTGCCATTAAACAATTTTAGTCTAAATGTCTGTAGTTTAACACAATTATTATGTTATTACACAGGATGTTTACTTTATATAGTGTACAGTTCAGCTGGCTATTTCAGAAATGAGATGTGAATTGCAACTTCAACAAATGTATACTAAATTAAAAGGAATTAAATTTGAACAAATGAAAACTAATTTGAAAAATACCTCTGTGATGTGGCCTGAAAACTAAAATAATTAAAAGAACTAAAATAGCTATCCTCATTACAAAATAAAGTCAGTTTAGAAAGCATAGCCTATGAATCAAGCACTTTAAAATATCGATGTTTATTTCAATCACCAACGAACCATTTGAAGGATTTATTGTTGCTAAGAGAAAAATTCTTGATTTAGCTGATACATTAAATTATGAATATACTGAACAGAAATATGAAGACTGTATCATAGTTTTCTTATACTCAGGGACATCACTGCAATTTGCGGTGTAATTAAATGATTTTACAGGCAGGCAGTCATTAAACCACTTTAATTTTCCATCTCAAATGAAAGAGAAATAGCTCTGCCACAGATGTATTGTGCAAGTATGAAAAAAATCATCTGAATCATCAAAGCTGCCTAAATGGTTTCTTACAAAAATGTTCTTTGAAAATTAATAGTGAAATCAAACTATTTATTTTGCTACCTGTTTATATATTTTATTAAATAAATAGCTATATTACTAAAATTAATAGAAAAATGAATCTTTTTTTCCTCCACTTATTTACACAGTTTATACAATCTTAAAAAAATCTATATTATTTGAAATGTGACAAGTGTTAGTTGAATTGTGTATTCAAAGAAAAATAATACTGACTCTCTCATACCCAGTATTCCAAAATGTGACTTCATTGGTAACTATGGTAATTGCAGAGTAAGTATCTAAATTGAGATGAGATTATATTGATATACAATGGGATCCTCAAAAGGACTTGTTCCTCATAAAAACATGGCAGGTAAAGACAGCTACACGTAGGGAGAACACTTTATGTTGACAAACACAGATATTGGAGTGAGGCAATTGCAAACCAAAGGATGCTAAATATTGCCTACATACCATCAGCAGCTAGCAAGAGCAAGGAAGGATTCACTCACAGCTTTCAGATGGAGCATAGCTCTGCTGACACCTTGATTTCAGATATGTAGCCAGCACAACTGTGAGACAATGGATATCTCGTCTGAGTTCACTGAATTGTTGCAGCAGCCATGGGAAATAAATATAAGTGATGCTTTAATATTTCTGCTTTCACAAAGACTCTGAAATTGAAAAAGAGAAAAAAATAATTTGAAATTAATACCCATGATAGATTAATAGTACATAACTAATGTAAAAATGTTTATCTGGATGCTTATATATGTATGTGTGTTTGTCAGCATGTGTTGTCATTGGACAGACATTCAAGTTAGATAACTCGTCCAGTGAGAATTCCGTATCTTTAATATTTTCAATCCTATCTGACTGCTTTAAAAGGCTGAAAGTGAATGAAATGCTATCAAAGTGGCTGACAGTCCTGAGGAAATGTCCATCGCTGACTTTTTAATAGAGCTGGCATTTCCACTATACAAGTGAAAGGTGGCTATCTGGGCCCTCCAGACCTTACTTTGTGCAATTACATTTTTTATTTTTTATTTATTTACATGCATTTCATAAATACAACATTAGGAGCATAGTAATTCTTCCCACCCTCACTCTGGTCCCTCTTCCTCCTCCTCCTATTCCTCTTCTTATTTTTTAATAAAATCTATTTTCAATTAACTTTATGCAGCTGCAGTATCGTGTACAGCTTCAATTGTTCATTTATTTTTTAATTTCTTTCCCAGATCTCTCTCCTGAAGTCAAGACTTATAAAACTTGTGGTCTAATTGGTATCTTACCTTGGATATCTAATAAAACTCTCAACATCTCCCTGACCAAAATTGACTCCAGATAACAAGACAACTACTTCTGTCAGTGCATCACAGTACATGGCAGCTCCGCCCTTACCTATTGCTCAGTCCATCTGGAGATGCTTTTGGATCAGTGTTAAAGTCGTCTCCAAAATCCACCCACATTTACAACTAGCACATTATGCTAGTACAATTTTTTTCCGGAATGCTGTAGATTTTTTTCTTGAGTAGTATCTCAGGCTCTCTCTGCCCTTTGTTTATTCTGAAGATATTTACAAGAGGGGGCATACAAGAAATAAGAAAGAGGCCCTTCAATCTAGAAAAATGTCACAGACTCATATCTCTCTACATTTTCCGACTAAGTAAAAATGCAAACCCTGGAAATAATGTAGGAAGGAAGCAAATGATTTAATTATTAGGGAAAAAAGTAAACAGGGAAGGAAGTAAATTATTCAGAATACAGACTGTGTTCTCTGACCATAATGAAATTAAACTAAAAATAAATAATATAAAAACCAAAAAAATCTATGTACGTGTACAAAATAAGCAACATAGCACACTTGTAGATAATCTGTGTGAAAGAGGAAAAGGAAACTAAAAACACATGGAATTAAAAGAATGAAAAGATATATTAAAATAGATAGGATATAATTAAATAATTGCTCAAAGCATTGCATAAAGTTAATTAGAAGCAAAGAATGAAATGCAGAATTTAGATTTCCACTTCAACACAATAAAAATAAAGACCAAAATATGATATAATTAATGATAAAAGACTAAATGGCTTATTCATCAAGATCAAAATAACTTTTTTAAAAAAAGGCAAAGATGACTCCTGTCCTCACTCTAATTTAATGTAGACATGGAATTTCACTAAGAAACAAAAAAGAAATAAATAAAACCGTTCTTATTTGAAGATGACATATCTTCTCCTTAGAAAATTTCATGGAGTCTAAAAACATCTCTTAGAACTAATAAGTGTATTTAGCAGTTTTAATGTTTATGTCAACAGCATTTATATGTACTAACAATAAGAATTTGGGAATGAAATTAAATCCACAATGCATTTCGACGGCGTCCATAAAGCTAAGTCAATGCTGTTCTTTACTTTGGTTTTGCTTCAGGCAGATGAATGCAGAATTTCTAGGAAATCACTTGCAGAAATCTTTGCATTGTAAGACATGACATCTGTCCTCTTTTTGCTAATAAAGTAAATTAAAAAAAATAAGAATTGCAAGAATAGTTGATCAGATTGAAGTGAGAATAAGAGTTTCTGTGGGCCGGTGCCATGGCTCAATAGGCTAATCCTCCACCTAGTGGCGCCGGCACACCGGGTTCTAGTCCCAGTTGGGGTACTGGAATCTTTCCCGGTTGCCCCTCTTCCAGGCCAGCTCTCTGCTGTGGCCCAGGAAGGCAGTGGAGGATGGCCCAAGTGCTTGGGCCCTGCACCCCATGGGAGACCAGGAGAAGCACCTGGTTCCTGCCTTTGGATCAGCGCAGTGCGCCAGCCACAGCGCGCCGGCCATGGCGGCCATTGGAGGGTGAACCAACGGCAAAAGAAAGACCTTTCTCTCTGTCTCTCTCTCTCTCACTATCTACTCTGCCTGTCAAAAAAAAAAAAAAAAAAAAAAAGAGTTTCTGTGGATAATAATCTTTATTATTCTCCTTAACACAAAATTGCTTTGCCTACCATAGGACATTTGCCTTTGACACATCTTTTGTCTATATTTTATTCCACTTAGCTGTCATGTGTCTACTGCTCTTACTCCACTTTGAATTTTTCTCAAAATCAATTGATTAAAAAGGCCTTTACTTATTATTAAATAATAATTCTTATTAAGAATTATTAATTCTTAGAAAAAAATGGTTACTTTGTCTATCATACAATGGATTTCCATCATAGAATCTATCAAATATACAATATACTTGCATTTTAATGTGTAATGATTTCTTAAAAATGTCTCTTATCACAAGACTGTACATCCCATAAAGTGTGATTTATTCACCATTCACTCCCTTCTTGAAGCAGTAGCAAATAAGCATGTATATGGGCAAATTAGGAGAAACATTCTGACCACTGTTTTTAAGCCTTGATTATGGTTTATTTATTTGAGAGGCAGAAAGAAAGATGCAGAGACAGGTAGACAGAGAACTCTAATAACACTGGTTAACTACCAAACAATGGGTGGGACTGGACTATAAGCTAAAGTCAAGAGCCAGAACTCAGTCTGGTCTCTCATCTGGGAGAACCTGATTTTGCGTCATCACCACTATCCCCTAGAGTTTGCACAAGTTGTAGTCTGGAGTCAAGAGTTGGAAGATGGTATTAAACCCAAATACTGTAATATGGACATGGGTGTCTTAACCACTAACTAAATGCCCATTTCTCTCAGTCCTACTTTGTATAAAATATAGCAAATAACTGTATCTGCAGAGAGAGGCTTTTGAGTGTGAAAAATAAATATGAAAAATATGATAATGAAGAACCACTAAGACAACACAAAGCAACAAGGAATCATTTTACTGTCTAGGAGAAGTGAAAGTAAAGACATTTCTGTTAAAGGAAAAGACTTGCTTTATATGACAATAAGTAACAAATAGAGTTTTCCCCAGGGAAAATATATTTATGTAGGTGGTATGGTTGATCAAATATTGACAAAATGAAGATAGAAATGAAAACAAAAACCCTCAGAACTTTGGAGAACTAAAGCAAGGCCTATGTATTGTGGTAACATTAGGGCTGTAATATCATAAATTGAAATTACAGAATATCCCAACAAGGATTTAGAGCGAATAAAAAAACTCTGTGCCTGAATACAATACTTAAATATACAATTTAATAGATTGTTATTATGTCAAAATACACAGATGAAAGGATCATAACAAGGACAATAGATTCAATTCCAGAAAGAAGGAATAAATTAGTAGAAATAAAAAAAAAATTAAAGGAAAGGGACTAAATAAATTTCCAAAGTAGATCTCTTCACCAGAATAATAACATTAGGTATAATATATTACTGGTAATATTTTCAAATAAATATATATGGATAAGAAATTATATTTTTCAATATTTATGTCACCTGATTAATTTTCTTACACTATGATGATAAAAACAAAAGCAGGAAACTGACTCATAGAAACCAAATTGTTAGAGCAATAAGGCTCTATCAAAGTGTTTGCATAGATTCTGGAAGTCTCCCTTTCAGGTTCTGTGTTATAAAGGTTCAGAAAATAGATGAACTGCCTAGTTTCCAAAATATTTTGTCACAGACCTGTCTTTTTCTCTTACATCTTATTGTTTAATTATTATACATATAAACTAAGAATTTAGTGATAAAATCTGTATTATCCTCAAAAAGCATGCAATTTAAGAAATACCAACTTTAAATGAATATTTTGACTCACTTATTATGTATTAGTTACAGATGTAAAGATTGAAAATCCAGATGAAAAAGCTTGATATAAAATATTAGCAGTCTGGCTGGCGCCACGGATCACTAGGCTAATCCTCCGCCTGCGGCACTGGCATCCCAGGTTCTAGGCCTGGCTGGGGCTCCGGATTCTGTCCCAGTTGCTCCTCTTCCAGTCCAGCTCTCTGCTGTGGCCCTGGAGCACAGTGGAGGATGGCCCAGGTCCTTGGGCCCTGCACCCGCTTGGGAGACCAGGAGGAAGCACCTGGCTCCTGGCTTCGGATTGGCGCCAGCTGTGGCAGCCACTTGGGGGGTGAACCAATAGAAAAAGCAAAACGTTTCTCTCTGCCTCTCTCTCTCTCTCTCACTGTCTAACTCTGCCTGTTAAAATAATAAAAAAAAAAAAAAACAATATTAGCAGTCTTGCAAATAAAATTGATGTTACAATAGCACATGTAAGAGATAATAGGCATCAAAATACATTATAAGAATAAAAAATGTCTAATTTTTTTGACTGGGAAATTGCATGTGAAAAAATGCTGCTTGGAGATTATGGTGTTGTGGATCTAAGAAAAGAAAAACATGACACATTGAATCCAGTGAATCCTCCCCCCAACCTGCAAAAATGAGACTAAACTTCATATCCATGAATAGTATGTCTTCTGTTTGCTCATCTATTATGTTTTCAAACCATGAATTGTTTTGGTGATAGAGTCTCTCAGATGTGTATTTTAATATAAGTATATAATCAGTCATTTAAATGAGTATCATATGGAAAATAAATGAGCCATTAGTGATAAACAGAGGGATATGAATTTGGAAAATGACAATTAGCACTTCTACATTCATTTCTAATCCTTGTCCCATTAGAAAATATCCAATCTCCAGTTGTGTTATTTAGAAATCTGTAAGTCTAGTTGTAGCGCTTTATCAATAGAGTTGTGATAAATACTTTAGAAAATCCCATCTGAATCAGATATGTGACATTATTAATTGAGAAAATATCCACTAGAAATATTGTTAAAGTTATAAATGTATTATAGTTCTGGTTTCTGGTTTCTTCTGAAAAACTATAGTAGTACATGCTGAATGGAATTTGTGAAGAAACCTAGTTTGGTAATTATTAATTAGCACTGATTAAATTAAAGCTGCATGGGGATTATTGGGTAGTTTTAAATGTGTATTCAATGAACTGAGGCAAATTTATATTCAAAGACAAACTTGCTCTGTAAAAGTCACTTTATTTATTTATTTATTTATTTTTTTTTGACAGGCAGAGTTAGACAGTGAGAGAGACAGAGACAAAGATCTTCCTTTTTTCCGTTGGTTCACTCCCCAAATGGCCACTACGGCTGGTGCTTCACCGATCTGAAGCCAGGAGCTAGGTGCTTCCTCCTGGTCCCCCATGCGGGTACAGGACCCAGTCACTTGGGCCATCCTCCACTGCCTTCCCAGGCCACAGCAGAGAGCTGGACTGGAAGAGGAGCAACCGGGACAGAATCCGGAGCCCCAACCGGGCCTAGAACCCGGGGTGCCAGTGCCATAGGCGGAGGATTAGCCTATTGAGCAGCGGTGCTGGCCGTCACTATAAATTAATTGGTACTTAATACAATTGAAATGAGTATATTTAAATAAATTTTACTTTCTGAAGATCCGCTTAACTAGTGTGGATGAATTTGTTTGTCGTTCACTCTCCATTTCACTTCCCAAACACTTTTCAAAATAGCACATAAGCAAAAGCAATACATACTGTTACTCAATTTTTCCAACTTAAACTCCCAATTGTATGATCCGTTTGATTGTGATGAAAATTCTATGTATGAACATATTAACACACATACCACACACAAAAAAAGAAACTCAAGGAATATCAGCTTTAAGCACTAATCTCTAAAGAGTTTGCACTCTTCTTCAACAAGTCTTGTGATCAGTAGTCAGTTTCCTTGAATAGAATCTGTTCAGCACATTTAGCCTGTCTACAAATGTTCCTCCTAATTTTTCCTAACCACTGTTTATGGTTACATTTGGAGAGACACATTTACTGTATATTTATCTGATACAGCTTTGCTGATGAACTCTTAGTCTTTCTCTTGATTTTAATGCAATAGAAAAATTTCACCAATTAGCAATGTATGCATCATTTCTTCCACAGTAGCTAAGATTATCTAGAAAAACAGAACTTAGAGAATCAAGCCATTATAATAGGCACATCTGCCTCTGGAATGCTGGTACATCTGAAATAATAGTTAACACTGTCACACAGTCTAACAGAGTTTTAATTATTTTCATATTATTAATATTGACACAGATACAGAGAGAAAGAACAAAACAGAGTTCCCATGTTCTGGTTCAATACCCAGAATGCAGACTGGGCTAGCAGAAGCTGATAGACAGAATCCTAGTAGAGATATCAAAAGAGAGTGGTGGGAATCCACTTACTGAATCATCACAGCTGCCTCTCAAAGCAGGCATTATCAGGAACTGAAATCATGAGCTGGAAGCAAGACTGGATCCCAAGTATTCTGAGACAAGGATTTATTAACTAGTGTCTTCACCTCTAGGCTAAATGCCTACCCCCCTAAAGTTTTGTCCTTACCAAGCCACATGTTTTCTCTCAAGTCATATCAAATCCATGGTCTCTTGGATTACCAGAGTTTACTATAATATACCTCCTCCTTATTAAGCAGTAATTATTTGAATGAAGATATTTAGTTAATGAATGATGTAGATCAGTGATTGAATAAGTCTTATCCAATACAATTACAGCTTCAATCATGGAAATTTAATGAGAAAAATCACCACAAAACATGATAGCATTGAAAAAACTAAGAAAATCAGGAGATTAAGTTTCTATTTTGGAAACAGACACAAAGTTAACATAAATCTTGTCCCTGTTACTTATGTTTTTAGGCTCTTACATTTTATCCATACCATGAACATATGTCCTCGATTATTTCTATGATCTTTTAAAATGAGTGTAATACATTCTTATTTTTATAGAAATTACTTTTTTTATAATGATACATAGTGATATTTATCTATGTTAGTGATATTCGTATCCAATTGACATTTCCAGTTTTAAAACAAACAGCTCTATTGTCAGAGTGATCTGGCATAGTATAAATAGTTTTGCACTAAAATATTTTAGTCTTGCAAGCTCCTTTCTAATTTTAGAATCTGCAATATTCATAATCATATTCAACATTTTCAGTACTGGTTTAAACACCTACATGTGGTTAAGGCATTTCCCTAGTCTTATAATCAACAAGATTTCAAATGGTGTTCTCTTTATATATACTGATGCATCTTAATTTTGTCATTAAGATATGTATCAAGTCACTTCGTAAACAGCAAGTTGAATAACACTGGAACAGGTTAATAATTATAGTTCAAGCCTTTCAATGTCATCTGAAACAGAGACTAACAGGTTGCCTTATAAAGAGGCAAGCTCATTGATTTTACAAGCACTGAACAGAAGAGGCTGCACTCTTCCTGCTACCAAGCACTACTTGCCTATACTGATTACTCACCATTCAGTGCTATAGCAAATTGCTATTGTGGAAACATGATGATGCTGAACATTTGTGGCCCAGATGATAGGGTAATGCTTAGACACTGTGTGCCCTGTTTTTGTAGATTTATTAATCACCTATTTAATCATGTCTCCTCAAAATAGCATAGATTCTGAAGCAGGAACTAGTCCAATGACACAGCTAATATACAGAGCATATCACTTGATAATTAAAAAGAAATAACAACAATTGATTTTTCATTCTTTTTTTCAAAGATTTATTTATTTATTTGAAAGAGCTACAGCAAGAAAGGGAGACACACACACACACAGAGAGAGAGAGAGAGAGAGAGAGAGAGAGAGAGATTTTTTATCTGCTGGTTTACTCCCCAAATGGCCATGATGGCCAGCGCTGGGCCAGGCCAGAGCCAGGAGATGAGAGTTTGATCCAAGTCTCCCACATGGGTTCAGGGTCCCAAGCACTTGGGCCATCCTCTGCTGCTTTCCCAGGTGCATTAAGAGGGAGCTAGATCAAATGTGGAGCAGCTGAGACTCAAACCAGTGCCCCTAAAGGATGCTGGCACTGCAGATAAGGCTTAATCCACTGTGTTGTAGGGTCATACCCACTTTTTAGATAGTGCCATGATTTTCTTTCTAACACTATGCCTAATAAGCTGAAAGTAAAGCAATAGGAAATTTAATTCTATTTCTGATCTTTTCTTCTTAAATTCAAGTTGGCTAAGGTAAGTGTTTCCGTTTCTAATATGTTTTATATGTTTATAGAAAAATTTCAGGGGCTGGCTTTGTGGCATTGCAGGTGAAGCCATTGTCTACAGCACCAGCATCCCATATTGGTACCAGTTCACGTTCTGACTACTCCACATCTGATCCATCCTCCCATTTATGGTCTTGGAAAAGAAGCAGATGATGATCCACATGTTTGAGCCCCAGCCACTCAAGTAGGGGACCTAGAAGATATTTCTGTCCCCTGGTTCTCCCTGCTAGCCCTGCCTATTGAGGCCATGTGGGGAGTGAGCAAATGAATGGAAGATTTCTCTCTTTGTGTCACTCCCTGTATCTCTGACATTCAAATAAAAAAAAAAAACTTTTTTAAAATAATTTCATAAAATACATAATAATTTCAAAATAAGTACATTTTAATTAAAGAATGTAAATTATGAGTGCTTGAATAAAGCTTCATAGAAAATAATTCAATATGAGGAATTCAGGAAGATTGTTATCTCAGTATAAGAAAATATACTTTTCCTCCCAAAAACACTAGTATCTTATATGGATTTCATAATACTCTTTGAATACAGTGTCATTATGTCCTAATAAATATGATAAATTAAAAATATATTAAAGTTGAACAAAAGCTTAATCTAATTAACCTACCCCAGGACTCAGCAACAAAGAAACTGCAGGACATCAGCTGATCACTTTGAGAGAATAATGAACAGCTTATGGCTATCTCTGTAGAATCTCAAAACTCAGAATCCAAATTTGATTTCTTCTGAATATACACTTTTTTTACACCATTGTATAATTGTGAAGAATCCCACAGGAGTCTCAAAAAGAGTCACGGATCACCACTTACCTGGAAAGGAGATGAACTGTGGAAACTCCACAGTAAATCATTGAGTGAAGAAGTTACCACTAGCCACAAAATAAAAGTAAAGTGGAGTTATAAGTCAGGAGCTGAGGCAATGCCTAACGGCTGTTAGGGACACACCTAATCATACCAAGCAGACATCTCTGGTCAGTCAGATAACAGTGCGCTATAGGCAATACCCTCCTACCCATGCTGACTGGACTGTCAAACATAAGTAGGGCGGGGACAACTTATGTTCAACTGTGGGAGAGGCTGAATCCGGAGAGGCCTGGAGGGACTTCCTAAGCCTTGTCTTCCTAAAGACTTGTCTTTAAGTTTCAAATCCCTGGCAGTAAACGACCCAGCCCCAGGGCGCTTTTGCCTAAGGATCCTTAAGGTGGTATAATAGGAGTGGCTAAAACCCTTTTGCATTACATCCCTCCACCCCTTGCCCACATCTGCTCTGTACTTGTACCGCAGCTATATAAACACCTCCCTTTTACAATAAAGTGTGATCCTGCTTCAACTGGGCTCCCGCCGCATCTGATTGGCCCCTGGGATTCGGGGAGGCTGAGTGGCAGGTGGCGCACTTTCCCTCCTTGGCCAAGGCAAGGAAGAGTCACTGCAGCTGGCGCCCAACGTGGGGTACGTGGGGCACGACCAGAACATTTAGCTGAGGCCAAGCATTCAACTATAAACAAGGAGGAAACAACATTAATTGGACAACAAGTCAGAGGAAAACAAGCTAGCGGACTGCCAGAAAATGAGGATAAAAGGGGAGCTCTTACACCACTCTCCATCCTCTCAGGGATCATGGCCCTGTGTGTGTGAACCTCTGGATCTCCACATATCTGGAGCTGAAGAGGCAGCCCACTACTCTGCATGGAGCAGGTAGCAGCACAAGCCAACCTGCAGAGCTGTCCCTGAGCTGAAATACCACACTGTCTGTGAGTGTGTGTGTGTGTGGCCCAGTACAAGCGAACCTCTGGATCTCCTCTCACTTGGAGTCAAAGAGCCAGCCCGCTAGCTTTTGCTATGCGGCACAAGGTGACAATGGGATCAAGAGGCCAGCGGATCTGCTGCGTTGCTGCCCTTCCACCATGTCTGACCAGCCAAGATACCACCTCACCACCTGCCTCGAGTCCTTACCAGCCTGCTGCCAGAGTTGACCACAAAGCTGGACCAGGCCTCTCAGCAAGGGACCTCTCCAACTTCTCCCCTGGCCATCCGCCTGGTTACTTTGAGCCTACTTCCCAGAATGACAGCCTTCCCATGACCTCCTGCCTGTAAGTGACTGATTCGAGATCTGTCTCTGCCAAGACTTAGAGCTCTGGACCTTGAACACTGACACACTTTTTTGTGACTGTGATTCGAGCCTTGAAAACACAGCTTTTACAAATAATGTTACTCATGTGTAATATAATATAACTATGCTTTGACCCTATGTTTTGACCCCATGCAAGGTATCTACAAATAATACTGGAGACCTTGATACATACACTATTATAATTGGATACCCCTCAAAATTACTTTAACACTGTATACTGTGATCTGTGGATTAATGAATAAGTTCAAATAGTGTTATTGATATTGATATTAATGGTATTGATTCCAGTAGCCCTCTAGTATTAAAGAAATAGTATTACTCTGATAGTTAAGTGTTTTATAGTAAGTAAGTTAAGTAGAAGATAAATAGTTATGTTAAGCTGAGTAGTTACATTAGGCTAAGTAGCTAAGTTAAGTAGTTAAGTCATGATTAAGTAGTGGTGTCAAGTTTATTGATAAGTGTATTAAATAGTATAGATTGATAAGTATATTGATACTGATAAGTATATTGACCTCAATGAGCATGCTGATGAGTATTGTGATAAAAAACCCCTGGTGTGTAAGCAATAAAATCTCTCATTGGAAAGACAGTCTTGTGTCCTTGTGTTCCTTTCTTCCCCGTGACTGACAAGTTGTATGTCACACTTACTACTGTCAAGCTGTGTGACAGTAGGTGCTTGCAACAATATTTGAAAAATCCAAGGTAAACCACCATTAAGTTTAGGGCCATTGGTAGTTCAAATAAAAGTAATTGAGACCAAATTGTTACCTTATTTTCATCCCATACTTATGGATATGAAAAATTGCTTAGATAGACTTGAATAAAATGATAAAATATATTTCATAACACAAAACTTGTAATACATGAAAGGGAACTGTGAAAAACAAAAGCATGCTACAAACTTGAAATATAAAATAGAATTCTTAGATTACATCTTTAAACACTATAAGTATTAACTCATTTCTCCTACTTGGCATAATCAACATGGTTGTTGTTGCTCATCTTTAACTTTATATTGATATTCCACAATCTTACTTCTGCTTCCTATTGAATGAGCCCATTTAAAACAACAACAACAAAATGGCTACAGTCTCAATATCATCATTCCACTGGAAACTAAACTGACCAGATATGATTGCATCAATCTAGAATAAACTAAAGGACTGTTTTTGAATAATAGTTGTTAAGAGTTTTGTATCCAACCTTTCAAAATGTTTAATTGGGGCTGGCGCCATGGCTCACTTGGTTAATCCTCCACCTGTGGCACCAACATCCCAAATGGACACCAGGTTCTAGTCCCAGCTGCTCCTCTTCCAGTCTAGCTCTCTGCTGTGGGCCGGGAGGGCAGTGGAGGATCGCCCAAGTTCTTTGGCCCCTGCACCCACATGGGAGACCAGGAAGAAGCACCTGGCTCTTGGCTTCAGATCGGCGTAGCGCCGGCCGTAGTGGCCATTTGGAGAGTGAACCAACTGAAGGAAGACCTTTCTCTCTGTCTCTTTCACTGTCTATAAGTCTACCTGTCAAATAAACTAAAAAAATGCTTAATTGACTAATATATTTCATGGAGTAGGGTAATATCTGGATGGATGGTAATGACAGGCTATGTCATACTATATCACTTGCAGAGAATCTAAGTTCCATAAAAGACAAATAAAATAATCTACAGGGACAAACACAAAAAAACATATATATGAAATATTCACATTTTCTGAAAAATTAGGCAGGGATTTCAAAATGAGGTGTCATTTAAGCTGATTCTCACTGAACTTTCAAGTTAAAATTTGGCCAAGGCCTAGTGTTGTGGCGTGGAGAGAAAAGCCACCACCTGTAGTGCCAGCATTCCTTATGGCTCAGGTTCAAGCTCTGGCTGCTCCACTTTTGGTCCAGTTCCCTGTTATTGGCCTGGGAAAGCAGTGGAGGATGGCTCAATTGCTTGCCCTCCTGCACCCACTTGGAAGACCTGGGAGAAGCTCCTGGCTCCTGGCTTCTCCCTGGCCCAGACACAGATGTTTCTGCCATTTGAACCAGCAGATGGAAGGAAGACCTTTCTTTATATCTCTCCCTCTCTCTCTCCACAACTTCACTTTTCAAAGACATAAAAGATAAATCTTTTTTTAAAAAAGAAATTGCCCAAGTGTTTGATCTATTCAAAGACATATCTAATAAATTTGTCTTTGAACCAGGATTCCATGAATCATCAATAGAATTGCAAACACATAACCATATATGACATATTTTAATGTATTTCTTACCATATGTTTGACATATTTAAAAGTTAATTTTAATATAAAATTCCACATAATTTTGCATAAAATTTTGTATAAAAATTGAACATAGATGTTAGAAATACTCTGAACATTTCCAATTTAGTTATTCAGTTATACATTTTATGATATGTGTCTAAAGTTATTCTTCTTCTGAAGCAGCAGTTTACATGATCTTCAGTAGTATGCCCACTAGTATGGAAATTTTTTATAAGTTCTTTACACCATAAAATATTTCCATTTTTAGTTGAATGCCACAAAAACATGTAAAGTTTATCTTATTGCACTGACCCAAATTACTAATCATTTTAGAACACTTTTAAATTCACAGTGAAATTGAATGGAAATTACAGATAATTCCAATACACCATCGATTTTTCCAACTTACAATCATCTCATATCTCTCATATGATCTGTTTATTTTTCTCATACTCTTACTATATTTTCAATCCTTAGATATTTCTTTTTGAAAACTAGATTTTTCCTTAATGATTTCAGAGAAAATTGTGATAGGAATTCTAACACTAAGCAATGCTTGCTGTAATTGCATGTAAATATAGTGTCCAAAGTGAAGTGCTTATTAATAACCAAAATGAACATAATTTAAAGACAGGTCAAAGCCGGCACCGCGGCTCACTAGGCTAATCCTCCGCCTTGTGGCTCCAGCACACCGGGTTCTAGTCCCAGTCGGGGCGCCGGATTCTGTCCCGGTTGCCCCTCTTCCAGGCCAGCTCTCTGCTGTGGCCAGGGAGTGCAGTGGAGGGTGGCCCAAGTGCTTGGGCCCTGCACCCCATGGGAGACCAGGATAAGTACCTGGCTCCTGCCATCGGATCAGCACGGTGCGCTGGCTGCAGCGCGCTGGATGCGGCGGTCATTGGAGGGTGAACCAACGGCAAAGGAAGACCTTTCTCTCTGTCTCTCTCTCTCTCTATCCACTCTGCCTGTCAAAAAAAAAAAAAAAAAAAAAAAAAAAAAGACAGGTCAAGAGTCAGTCCCCAGAGTGTCTTGGCTTTCCATGCCTGAAATACTCTCATGGGCATTTCAGCCAGATCTGCATGCCTTAAGGGCTGATTCTGAGGCCAGAGTGTTGTTTAGGACATCTGCCATTCTATGGGTTTGCTGTGTATCTCACTTCCCATGTTGGATCGTTCTCTCCCTTTTTTTATTCTATCAGCTAGTATTTGCAGACACTATTCTTGTTTATCTGATCCCTTTGGTTCTTAGTCCTATCATTATGATCAATTGTGAACAGAAATTGATCACTGGGACTAGTGAGATGGCTTGGTCCATGCCACTTTGATGGGATTGAATTGGAATCCCCTGGTATGTTTTTAACTCTACCGTTTGAGGTAAGCCAGCTAAATGAAAGATCTCCGTGAGTGAGATCCCAGTGGAAAGAACAGGTCATCAAAGAAGGAGGTACCTTTCTCTGAAGGGAGGAGAGAACTTCCACTTTGACCATGGCCTTCTCTAAATATGATCAGAGTCAGTGAACTCAGGGGGCTTCCATAGCCTTGGCAGCTCATGACAAGAGCCTAGGGTGATTACTGAGGCCAGAAACAAGAGTGTCAATTTGTTAAGTCAACAACAGGAGTCACTGTGCACTTACTCCTCATATAGGATCTCTGTCCTTAGTGTGCTGTACATTGAGATTTAATGCTATAGCTAGTACTCACAAAGTATTTTTCACTTTATGTTTCTGTGTGGGAGCAAACTGTTGAAATCTTTACTTAATGTATGATAAACTGATCTTCTGTATATAAAGAGAATTGAAAATAAATCTTGATGTGAATGGAAGGGGAGAGGGAGTGGGAAAGGGGAGGGTTGGGGGTTGGAGGGACATTATGGGGGGTAAGCCATTGTAATCCATAAGCTGTACTTTGGAAATTTATATTCATTAAATAAAACTTAAAAAAAAAAGAGTCAGTCCCATCTGGGCATTGGTTGGAGTCCTGGCTTCTCTATTCCAAAGCAGTTCGTTGCTAATGGGCTGGGAAATACTATGGAAAATTGCCCAAATGCTTCTGCACCTGCCACCCAATTGGAAGATCTGTCAAGCTCTTGGTTCCTGGGTTAGGTTTGGCTCAGTCCTGCCCATTACAGCTACTTGGGGACTGAACAAGCAAATGGAAGATTCCTTTTTCTGTAACTCTGCTTCTTAACAAAATGAATACATAAATCTTTACAAAAATAAAGCGTAGCCAATACCTGCATTTGGTAAAACATTAAAATGGCATGTACTACTAATTATAAATTTCCATGGAATATTGGATAAGTACATACATTTCTATAGGTTTCTGGTTTCTCCATTCTTTGTCTTGTGTATATATTTTAAACTCATTATGTGTGTCCTTGTTCAGAAATTCGAATGTCTATAATCTGTAGCATTTTTATTATCACTGTTAATCAAAGTTAAAATTCAGGTTCCAACAGGGTGAGTCAAATAGTAAATGAGTTTCCAAGGAAACCACAAAACATTAAAATATAGTTTTTCTTTTTACTCAACACCCATACAATATCCTATACAGTTCATTGGAAATATGAATTTATAATTATTTGCAAATTTCTAAGGTTCATTTTATACCATTCTTAATATGTTTATCTCGTTTTTCTGTTTTAAGTGACATTTTAATATCAATTATTAAGAAGGCTCAGCTATTGTCACTTTAAAGGTATCAGATTAAATTGTATTTTACTGATATTGAGTACACAGGATCATCTAATCAACAGTCATCCTGGCCATACTACTCAACAACTCAGCTCCCAGTCACAACTCAACTTAAAGCAAACCCCATTGGCTTCCATTTTGATACTGAAGCATTTCTTACTATGTTCTCTAACAAATACCAAATTTCTGATAATTATTTGAATTTTTAAACTGCTGTTTGCATAGAAATATTTTCAATCTTCAAATGATCCCCTCCATTTTCATATTAATGAACTAAAACTTTGATAGGCGTTTTTAGAGCTAGAGAGTAATGTGTAAAAGTCCAGTCTGAGTAAATATATTTAATTGACTATGTGGTATCTTATACACAAGAGAAACAGGTCATACTATATCTACTGCTTAATTTTAATAAAATTTGATCACATAAACATCATCCCATGATTTCATCATATTTGTCAATGTCCTTCCAAATTTTCCCTTTTATGTATCATCTAAATGATGAATAGTTAGCAAAGTCATCAAGGTTTCTGTTTTGGTATTTTGATGGCGTCAGTAGAGGGTTAACAAAATTGTTCCTCTTCTGTATGACAAACTTAACTTTAGTTAACTTTTCTAGCTTTGTTTCCATAGAAACAGATAAAGATGCTATTTGCTCACAAAGTTACTAAGCAACACTGCCTATGATAAAATGACCCCTAAGTAGTAGGCAGGATTTAAATCAGAAGAACAATAAATGCTTGATAAGAAGTCCTATTTTTGAATACCTCTGAGTATGGTGACTTTTGAGATTGGACATGCATCTTCTGGTGTCCTGAGAGGTCTTTCAATGGAGTTGCTACAAAAGATGATGGCTTCTAGGGGACATGACTCTTTTAATTAAGGATGGTTTCAGCACCTACAGAGTGTGGATTTTATCTCCTTGCATCTGAGCTGTAACCAGGGGAGACGGTAGCTCATGGATAGCTTTACGAATCCCCAAGGACCACTCCAAAACTATCACTGAGAGGACCATCTGATGTAGTCTGGCAGGCACCCTGAGGTTCCTGCTCTGTATCCTTTTGAGCAGACCGGCACGATTTATCATCTGTTGTAGTCTTATAGGTCTAAATGTTTAGTTGAACCTAAGAAACACATATTCTTGGTGGCAATGCAGACTTTTTTTTTGATAACTGCAATGTGGGTTCAATTTTCAGATGCCTGTAACTATCTAGAGTCCTAGTATCTATACATTTTTTCATTCCACATCTGTAATCTATATGTATTATTTCTATATTAAATATTTAAACCATGAACTTCTTAATAATATAGCAGCACTTATATATATATTTTTTTTGCACTCAAATATGTACACTAACACTAATTAATATCTTTCTCATGCATTCTCCACTTTATAATTATGATACTAGAGATTCCTTTGACATAAAAGTACAATTTTTATGCAAATTCTAAGCTGGTATCTAGAGAAAGAAAAGTAAGAAACCGATAAAAATCACATTTATTATTAAGTTATATCTGGATTAAAGGCACATGCTATAGTTTATATGATTTTTAGAAACAGGATCATAGTCTAATTTCATGAAGACACTATAAATGCTGATAAATAAATATATGAACACAGGAATTTGAAGGTTTTATTTGGCATACACACATTTTTAATATGGCTATTTTGATTCTCAATGAAATTCATCGAGTATTGAATATATGATTCAATATAAAGATCAATTTTTCTTTATTTTCAAATTATAATTGTGAAACATAACATAAGCACAAATCAAAATGCTTAAGACATGTATGATAGCAATGTAAGAAATATCAAAATCTTAATACACCTGGAGCAAAAAACTCGATGCATTTGGATAAAGAGTGAGCATAGTTATCCCTACTTTTAAAATGGAGATAATTCTACCATGCTTTAGTCATAAATTAAATTTGCTTTCAATATTGAAAATGCTCTATTTTATGTTTATGCATATTTTAATGTTACTGTGCAATTGCAATCTCAGAATTAAGAAATTATTTCACTAGAGATGCTTCAGAGAATTTTTATTTTTTCTAGTTTTAACTCAGTCATGATTTTATTTTTATTAACATGTTTGTTTTTAATTTGTAGGCTACATCTGTAAGTATACAAAAACATGTGTCTAATTTTAGGGGCTTAATTCAGTTAATTATGATAAATATTTGATAAGTCCAGGTTGTTTGAAAAATCTACCATTTCTACTCTCTAGGTGAATGTTTATATAATTATCTTCTGTATATTTTCATAATTGCCATAACTGTCCACAAGTTGTGATATTTATTTACTTCATTAATTTTTTGATATAGAGAGAATGTATTAGACTTCTTAAATGCAACTAAAAGAAAAACAAAGTACAGTAACTTCTGAGAATAATATATTCTTAGAAGAGATGGTTCATCAGTACCAGATTAAGGTAAGCAATTACATCAAAAAATTAGAAACTAGTGGATTTTATCAAGAAAACACACTAGCCTGAAAAATTTCAATTGTTAAGAGATTAAAAATTAGATTTAAATTCTTAATTAAGTTTGAGAGCATATCACTATGTTCCTGAATCTGAATATATGAAATTAGTATATCTTTAAAAAATAAATTAATAATTAAAAGTTTCAATAATGGTTTACATGGTATCTCATGAAAGGAAACCTTTTAATCTAAGAAAATAAATGAATATCATAATTGGAAGTATTACATTAAACTCCTGAACAACTTAAGTATGTAAATACTTAAGATATTTGTGAATATATTGGTGATAATTATAGTTATCTGTGATATGCCTATTATATCTACTTTGTAATTTATATTTATCAGACTTGTAGAATCAAGTTTAATAAACTTCAGGAAAATACACATTCTCTTTAGGCAGAAAGAAAATTCTTTAAATCAGTATTAATGATAAGAATTGTGGTAAGATACAACTACATCAAACAATAATCATTTGATTTTCTGATCTAGTTTTTAAAATGAAAATAAAGAGATCAGAGTCCACTGCTGTATTTAAGCATGACATTTAAAACATTCAGTTGCTATCCACAACAGCCAGTTGATAGAGGAAAAGAAACTGCTAGCGCTGAAGAGGATGATAGTTGGTTAAATAGGATATGCCGGATGATATTAAAATGAAAAAAGACTCTCATTGTGTGGTTCAGATTCTTGTATCTGGTGACATGATTCTAAAATATTTTTACTACTGTTATTTGTGTAATTATCCATTCTTTGTGGTTCACAAGCTAGTCTTAAGAATTCCAGAGAAAATAGACAACCAGTAAAATCAGAAGTTGTCTAAGAACGGCCATGCTAGTTTTGCCCCTGAGGCACTTTCAGCAAATTCAAAAGTAATAACTATATCCATATTAATGTGAAAACATCATTTGCTTCCTTTGCTGCCATTCCTCATCGATGTTGGTAGTTTTGTCTAGACTACCATAATTAATGCATTAAGACTGAATTGAGGCGCAATTCTGTGGTATACCAGGTGTAGCCTCCACCTGTGACACTGGCATCCTAAATGGGCACTGATGTGTGTTCCAGCTGCTCGATTTCTGATGCAGCTCCTTGGTCATGATCTGGGAAAAGTAGTAGAAAATGACTCAAGTGTTTGGGCCACTGCCACACATGTTGGAGGTTCAAATGAAGCTCCTCGCTTTGACCTATCCCAGCCTTGGGAGTTGGGGCCACCGGGGGAGTGAACCAATGAATGGAAGATCTCTCTCTTTCTCTGTCTCTCCCTTTGTATATAACCTTTTCAAACAAATTAATCTAAAAAGCCTAGACACAATGATTATGGTATGTCCTAGCGTCTTTTATCCTTTTACTTGATGAACTCTTTATTTAATGAAACATTAAACCTTTGATTATAATGTAAATTAAAAATATTAATATGAGAATTCAATTTTCTCATATAAAATGACTTGAGAAGATAAAATGATAATACCATCTTTTTATTTTGTAAAATAGAGTCATTTGGGTTATTTTAAAATCTATTCATCAATAACATTTTAGTGACAAATGTTACTTTCTAATTCAGTAACTATTTTTTGAATAATCCATTATAAAAAAAATTTTAGGGGCTAGTGCTGTAGACAAGTGGATTCAGCAACTGCCTGCAGTGCAGCGATCACATATGAGTACCAGTTCAAGTCCTGGCTGCTACACTTCTGATCCAGAGCCTTTTTTAATTCTCTTGGGAAAACAGCAGCAAACGACCCAAGTGTTTTAAATCATTGCTACCTATGTGGAAGACCAAGATTCAGTTCCTGACTTGTGGCTTGTGAACAGTGACAAATATATGATACAATTATAAAGTATGACACATGTAGAAGATCAGAGAAAAGTGACAACAGCCATGGCAACCTCAATCATGAGACCATATGTTTAAAGACACAATAGCTGTCAGGGTCCAAGGCACAAATGACTGAAATTCAAGTAATTAACAGTTTCTCTGGGACATAAATGCATTTGAAATTTTGTGTATCAGTTGGACATCATCTCAGAACACTTTAAGATTTCCTAATTTTTAGGCACAATAACGTGTTAGAAAATTTTTATTGGCCATCCATGACTAAGTAGCAAATTATGAAATCAGCTGAAAAACACACATAATATCTCAGTTTCTGTGCATCAAGAATCTAGTCATAACTTAACCGCATCTTCTATTTTGAGATCTCTCACAAGTTGCAATCAGTTAATGCAGCATTGCTTGGGTATCATATAAAAATAAGTTTGAGCAACAATCAAAATAAAAGTTCCAATCATTGTTGATGGTATTCAGCCCCTCAAGGACTGTTTAAATGATAGCCTCACTTTCCTGCTTCCTAGTGCCTAGGGCTCACCCTCAGTTCCTTGTCACAAACTTTTCCTTAACAGAATGACTCTGCTTTATTAGAGTTTGATAGTTAAGAAGGCAATAAAGAGAACCTGTTAAAAAGACAGAAGTCACAATCTAATGCAACCTGAACATGAAAGTGACAGCATATCACTATTGCCAAATAAGTAGAAGAATATTCATGGATACATTGAGTAGTTTGAAACCCTCAGGAAACTCTCTTGGCTATATCAAGAAAGTAGTTTTTTTTTTCTTTCATCTTTTTTACCCCTTTAATTGTCTCATATCTTTAATTTATTTCAAATGGGGGTAGGAGAAAGAACTCCACCCCACAGGGGTTACAGGGACTAAAGTACTTGATCCATGACTTGCTGCCTCCAAGCATCTGCCTTAGCAGGAAGCTGGAATCAGGAGCAGAGACTCAAATCCAGGAACCCCAGTTATGGGATACTGGTGTCCCAAGAACCTTGTCTTGGGCACCAAACATCCACCCTATGCAATAAGTTTTAAAAACTAGGTGGGTAAGCATTCTCTTGAAGAAATAAGCCATTAACTGAGACACCTGCATTTCAGTGGAAGTGATGGAGTTTGAATGCTGCTTCAGCTTCCCATCAAGCTTTCTATTCATGGGGACCTTGGGAAGCAGCAGATGATAGCTCTATTATTGGGATGGAGTTCCCATTCCAAGGCATTCACCTGCTCACCCTACCTGTTGTGGGGCTTTAGGGAGTAGACCAAGCAATAGAAGCTCTGTCTTTCTCTCTCTGTGTCACTCTACCATTCAAATAAGTAAAAAAATAAATAAATAATTATATAATTAGGAATGTCTCAGACTGAAAAAAAATGTCTTTTCTGAAGAAATCATTTGATCTTTTTGAAATTTATCAGAGTATGATTTTCTTCATGATTAAAAATGCTCACATAATTAATTTTTTAGGGATATCATTGATAGGGTGAATGATTAGTAGAGTTTAGACTATTGTTAACACAAAGGTTAAACAACTACTATTATTAATTACATAACAATTTTAATAATTTAAAGGAAGGACACACTCTTGTGAAATGAAAAATTCATACAAGAAAGCGATTCAGAGGGATGACTCTATTAATTGATGGTGTCCTATGCACATCAGAGTATGAGGAGAGAAAGAGGTAGACATTTCTTCTCCCTTGATCCTAAATTGATAGTGCATCCAATGCATCTGTGAATTTTATTAAAATTTGATTTTATATGTATGAAATTCTGTCTGATATGCTGCTTTACTATCTTCAAAGTAGCATAATTCATGGTAAAATACAAAATAAGAAAATCATATTTTTCTTTTCTGAATTTTATCATAACCACTATTTTGCATGGTTCAACAATGTTCATTTTAATGTCCTCCAAACTTTATCGATTCAGTTCAGCTTTGTGAGTTTCTGCTAAAGTACTGCTCACCCTAAAAGAATGTTAATTAGGTAATTCTATGATATCTATGTAACCTTGCAGTAAAAGGCACACCAGTGGAAAGGTGGGCAAATTACAGTCTATTTGATGCTTGATTTACTTGGTGTTCAACAATGAAATATAGCAGCCAGGAACTAAAGCTTTAGTAGCTTCCAAACTGATAAAGAGATATTTGATGAAGAGGGTAGATCCCTGAGGATATATTGGGAATTAATTTAATTATTTAAAAATAAACTCTTGTTTTTCATATGATCTGGTCTACATTTGAACATGCTTCTGACTAAATTAATAATGAGCAGTTGATACAAACACATACATTCATCTTTCTTCATTAATCTACTTTGGATTATAAAAAATGTAAGGAACTTCAAAAATGGAAAATGTATATTATCTTTTAATTCTATCTTTCCTGTGAAGATTTGGAAGAGTCAGTGCCGAAAAATCTTTTATAATGTAAAAAAAAAAAAAAAAAGAGATTCTGAAAATCAGGAAAGGATCAGGTTCCATGTGAATCACCTTTACCTAAGGTTTATGCATTGTTAATATCTTCCAAAGGGTACATATCCTCTGAGTATTTACAAACTTCCTTTAATTGCAAACAAATCAGTTTAAAATATTTAGCAGTAATGTAAGGTTTTAGCATATGTCTGTTGTGATATGCCTTATTATGATACTCAATCTGTACCATTAAGTATCTTTTGCTTTTGAAACTTAGTAAAATAATACTTTACCTTATTCACAATAGAGGAAATTAAACACTAGTTAATTAAAATCTGAAATTTACAATTTTTTTCCTAGAACAAAATGTTATGGTAGAATATCTCCCTTAAAGTGTAATATTCAATTAAATAATTCAAATATATATTGGATAGTGGAGTTTTACATATATATATATATATAAAATTATATAAAGATGGAAGGCAAAACTCTTAAGAATAAAACCTGAATTTAAAAATAAATTCATCATTTTTCCAGCTTGCTCATGGTGTCAATATGGAGTCAGTAATTAAAGTACCATTCTATATCAAATTGATCATAGATATATGAAGTAACCTACAATTTATTAATAATTTTGAAGAATATTGTGCTATTACCAGTGGAGAAATGTCTTACAAATTTTAAAATAGAAAGATGTTCAACTGTTAATTGATTGTGGTTCTAGACAGCTTTAGACAACACAACATTGTGTATAAAAATAAATTGATATTGTTATAACCACTGCTTCTTCCTTCAGCAAGAATACGATTAGGTATAAAAAAGGATGAACTTCACACATTGACACTCTTGTTTATGGCATCAGTAATCACCCTAGGCTCTTGTCATGAGCTGCCAAGGCTATGGAACCCCCCTGAGTTCACCGACTCTGATCATATATTTAGACAAGGCCATAGTCAAAGTGGAAGTTCTCTTCTCCCTTCAGAGAAAGGTACCTCCTTCTCTGAAGACCTGTTCTTTCCACTGGGATCTTACTCGCGGAGATTTTTCATTAAGGTTTTTTTTTTTTTTTTTTTCCTTTTTTTTTTTTCCAGAGTGTCTTGGCTTTCCATGCCTGAAATACTCTCATGGGCTTTTCAGCAGGATCTGCAAGCCTTAAGGGCTGATTCTGAGGCCAGAGTGCTGTTTAGGACATCTGCCATTCTATGGGTCTGCTGTGTATCTCGCTTCCCATGTTGGATCATTCTCTCCCTTTTTGATTCTATCAGTTAGTATTTGTAGACACTAGTCTTGTTTATGTGATCCCTTTGGTTCTTAGTCCTATCATTATGATCAATTGTGAACAGAAAAATTGATCACTGGGACTAGTGAGATGGCATTGGTACATGCCACCTCGATGGGATTGAATTGGAATCCCCTGGTATGTTTCTAACTCAACCGTTTGGGGTAAGTCAGCTTGAGCATGTCCCGAATTGCACATCTCTTCCCTCTCTTATTCCCACTCTTATATTTAACAGTGATCACTTTTCAGTTAAGTTCCGGCACTTAAGAATAATTGTGTATTGATTACAATATTCAACCAAGAGTATTAAGTAGAACAAACAAACAAAATATACTAAGAGGGATTACGTATTAAGTTGTTCATCAACAGTCAGGGCAAGGGCTGATCAAGTCACCATTTCTCATAGTGTTCATTTCACTTTAACAGGTTTCCTTTTTGGCACTCGGTTAGTTGTCACCTATCAGGGAGAACAAGTGGTATTTGTCCCTTTGGGATTGGCTTATTTCACTCAGCATAATGTTTTCCAAATTCCTAACAAGGATCACTTTTCAGTTAAAATTTAAACACCTAAGAATAATTGTGTGTTAATTACAGAGTTCAACCAATGGTACTAGAACAAAAAAATACTAAAATGGATAAAGTATTACATTGTACATCAACCGTCAGGACAAGAGCTGATCAAGTCACTGTTTCTCATAGTGTTCATTTCACTTCAACAAGTTTCCCCTTTGGTGCTCAGTTGGTTGTTGCCAATCAGTGAACTCAGGGGGCTTCCATAGCCTTGGCAGCTCATGACAAGAGCCTAGGGTGATTACTGAGGCCAGAAACAAGAGTGTCAATTTGTTAAGTCAACAACAGGAGTCACTCTGCACTTACTCCTCATGTAGGATCTCTGTCCTTAGTGTGCTGTACATTGAGATTTAATGCTATAGCTAGTACTCACACAGTATTTTTCACTGTATGTTTCTGTGTGGGTGCAAACTGTTGAAATCTTTACTTAATGTATGATAAACTTATCTTCTGTATATAAAGAGAATTGAAAATAAATCTTGATGTGAATGGAAGGGGAGAGGGAGTGGGAAAGGGGAGGGTTGCGGGTGGGAGGGAAGTTATGGGGGGAAAGCCATTGTAATCCATAAGCTGTACTTTGGAAATTTATATTCATCAAATAAAAGTTTAAAAAAATAAAATAAATAAATAAAGTTTTTAAAGACAAAAAAAGGATGAACTTAGGTTAATTTTAGTTAATGCAAGAAAATCTGGTAAAATGTTTAGTGATGAAGAAATAAAGGATATTTAGGTTTTTAATTGTACTACCAGTGAACAAGTATCTGATTGTGTGTGCATTACTTAGCCTGCCAGTTCCTCTTCCTTCATTTACTAACACTGTTCTCCTTTCTACATTGTGAAGTAAATAATTTCCATTTTTATGAATGATTTGCTTTTCATTCTAAAAATAGCTTAAAAACAGTGGTTCATAAATATTTCATTAACTTGAGATCTTAATTCCATCTTTCTTACCAATGGTTGAGGTTGCTGTCACATGCATTTACTTCTAATTCAAAATTATTGAAATCAGTGTAATAATGTGAAATTAACTTTACTAGTGGATTTTGATTGCCTTTATTTGAAATAGTTCTCAAATGCAAGGTATTTTTCCATTCAAGATTCAAATTTAACAATTGCTATTGGCCAAATATTATGTTAATAGATGTTTTATTAATGATTTTCTTGATGAAGGAGCGTATGTAAATACTTGTAACTAAAATACATTGTGAGTGAATATGTCTTCACAAAAGCTGATGAAAATAAGAGGGGAAGGAAGGGAAATTGGTGGGCGGGGAACAAGGGAGTGAAGGAAGTGTGGTATGGAACTGTACCTATACAATCTGTTTTCTATATACTAACAAATACTTTTTCAAAATTCTGTAACAAAAATAACTATTTTATGTAACATACAAATACTCTTTGGAAATACTGATTTATTTAAGCATTACAAAATCAGTTTATGGGAATATTGGTTGATTCAAAATCTACTTGACAATTTTATGTCATTTGATTAATCATTTAGAAAGGTAACACGAAGTAATTTGTGGATATTCATATATGTACAAAGTTATACCCAGTTAAATCATTACAACTTAATCTAAAAGTTTTCCTAAAAAGTAATTATGGCATACTCATTCCACAGGATATTTCTGAAAAATAATACTAATTAAAATATTGATACATCTAACAATATAAATGATTCACAAATAATACACTGAGTGAAAGAATCTAGCCCCCCAAAATGATAGATAGTAAATGAAAATTTATACTGATGTTTGGGAACAGAAGCTATATAAGAAGCTATTAGAATTATAAGAGAGGGGCCAGTGCTATAGTGCAGCGAGTTAAAGCCCTGGCCTGAAGCAAAAGCATCCCATAGGGGCACTGGTTCTAGTCCCAGATGCTCCTCTTCCAATCCAGCTCTCTGCTATGGCCTGGGATAGCAGTGGAAGATGGCCCAAGTCCTTGGGCCCATGCACCCACATGGGAGACCTGGAAGAAGCTCCTGGCTCCTGGATTCAGATCGGCGCAGCTCTGATCATTGCAGTCATTGGGTGTGAACCAGTAGATGGAAGACCTCTCTGTCTCTATCTCACTCTTCAACTCTGTCCTTCATATAAATAAAATAAATCTTTTAAAAAAAGAATTACTAGGGAACATGAAATGATTTACATTTGAAAGACATATCTATTATCCTCATTTCTTGATTCTGGGGATGGTTTTATACATGTGAGTGTACATATACATTTAAATCAGGTTATACATTTTGAACATAGAAAGTTACTGTATAAGGTATTTGAAATATTAGTGGAAAAAGCAATTGGAAAACAAAGGTTTTTGAAAGTAATGAGTAGTTATTTCATAGTATACATTCTCCATAAACTTTTAGAAGACCTCTTGTATGTCAGGGATACAACAATAAAACTGTTAAAAGTAACAGGATGGTCACAACTGGAAACAATTATATTTAGTGAAATAAGCCAGTCTCAAAAAGACAGATATCATGTTTTCCCTGACAGAGGTAACCTGTAATGTAATGTATTGGAGTGAAATAGACATTTCGAGAATTGATGATTGATTATAGCCTTGTCTTTTCCATTGAAGAACAGTTTTTTTTTTTTTCATTCTCTTCATATTTGTTGAACTCCTTTACTTAGAGTAGGGTTGACTATATGATCATTAAGTATACTTAAGAGTGAGATTCCGGGAGGGAGGAGGAGGAAAGTTTGGAGCATGGATGGGAGGGAGGGTAGGGGTGGAAGTGCCACTATGGTACTTAATTTGTAAATATGAAATACATGAAACTTGTGTAATTTAAATGAAATTTTAAAAAGTAACTTATGAAGAAAGGGATATGAAGAGTGAGCCATAAATCAAGAAAATTGAGGAATATTAAAAATGGTAAAATCTCTGGCATAGAATATGAAATATAATTTATAGTAGAGTTGGGAATACATGCAAAGTTCTAAGACCAAAATAAAGTGAGACATCATAAAATGATTTCATTTACACTCACTTTGAAGTTTGTGACAATTATTTTTTCAAACCCATAAATATCTCCTTTTAGTTAATACTAAACTATTTGCAGTAAAATTTATTGGCATTAATATAATTAAATATATTAATTTTGTGTTATTATTATAATATATAATGTGTATAAACAAACCATAGTGTGCTACAATTGGTATTTCAAAATAATTTTCAGGACTGGCACTGTGGCACAGAGAGTTAAGCTCTAGCATGCTATGCCAGTATCCAACATCAGTGCAGGTTTGACTCCCTGTTGCTTCGTTTCCAATCCAGCTCCTGCTAATAAACCTAGCAAAGCAGCAAACGTGGCCCAACATCTTGTGCCGCTGCACCCATGTGGGAGACCTAGGTGGAGTTCCACGTTCCTGACTTCAACTCCACTGCAGCTGGTCCAGACTGATATGGCAATTGGGAGAGTTAACCAGCTGGTAGATCACTGTGTCAGTCTCTCTGTAATTTCACTTTGGAATAAGAAATGATTTTTAAATGAAATAATTTCTGTAAATAGATAAGACTTATTTATTACAACATTTTATTTAGGCAATCACTGATGCCACTTACGAACAGACAACAAAAGGGAAATTCTATTTCTTCTTTTTTTCCTCCCTGGACGGAGTCTAATGATCTCTTTCTTAGTCTAAAGCTGAAATTCCAGTGTGGTGCGCTTTTTTGGTCTTAGGGTAGCCACCCAGGCATTACTTGTGAGTCTTGTCTGCTTTAGCTTTTGGATGGGTTCCTTAAGGATCTATTTGTTTCTGAACAGATCCCCTTCATCTTCATTTACAGGCTGTGATTCACATATCTGTTAATCTTAGACTCACAGTATCTTCTGTGAGGCACAGAATTGATATTCTCCTCATCCAGGTTACCTTCTCTGACATTTGAGTATGGACTGTAGTATTTTTGCTTACCTACGCCCATAGTCCTGCCATTCTAGAGAATCATGAGTTTTTTTCTGAAATTGACCTCGAAAGTAGACAATCACATCTTTGTGGCTCATTATGCTATTTTTGATCAGCTTCCAGATATTCTAGCAGGAATTGTCATTGGTCATTTTAATGGTTTTCTGCCCTCTCAAAACTGTGCTGATGGACTATCTAACAGGTTTTTATTTTAGTTATTGTATTTCCCAGCTCTAACATTTCTATTACATATATACAAATTTTATAGATTACATTGTAAGACAAAGTAAATGGTGCTAATAAGGATTGAGATAAAATATTAACTCATTATTAACATATTCTGATGTTGCAGTTGATTTCTCAACAATGTTCCAGTGGATTCATTTCTGAGAGGAGCATGTGGTGGGGGCAAGAGGCACGGAGTCACCACACAGACCCCGGGAGTCGGGTGAAAGCAGGCTTGAGGCGAGCAGCCCGCAGACTCGTTTATTTCAGTTGGTACAGCAGCTTAAATAGCCAAGACCAGCCAATCTGGTCAAGGGGCGGTCTATGCCCCAACCAATCACAGCCTGTTGCCAGGCAGTTTCCAAAGCCATCCAATCACAGCCTGTTGCCAGGCAGGCTTCATTGCCAGGTGGGTTTCAAAGCCATTCCTGAGTAACTGACACTTGCTTGCCAGTGGCCACCTTGGCATGGCCTTCTCATTCCACCACATTCTCCTTTTACTGTTGAAATTCAAATAAAGGCTTATGGTGATTAGTTTTATGTGTCAACCTAACTGTTCTGAGATGCCTCAGTAGCTGGGAAAGAATTTCTGGGTGTAGCTATAAACATGTTTCTAGAAGAAATTAACATTTGAATGAGGAGACAAGAAATATTATTGCCCTAAAATGCATATGTAGACAACCTTCAAACCGTTGTGGGTATGAACAGAACAAAAAGGCAGAGAAAGGGTGAATTTGCTCTCACTTGTTTGAGCTGGCACATTACCTTTCCTGGTTGCCAGTACAGGGCTATTAACCTGTTTCTCAGGACTTCAGACTGTAAATGAATTATACTCCTGGTTCTTTAGTAGATCATGGAGTTTTTCAGCCTTCACAGCTATGTGAGCTAAATCCTTCAATAAATTTCTGTCATACGTTTATAGATATTCTATTGGTTCTGTTTCTCTGGGGAACCTTGAGTAATATATTGTTCTAAAGCATGACTGCTAAATTCATTTTGACACTTTTAGAAGTAGTTATTATTAAAGTCTTTATTTTTTCCTGAGTACTTCACTCTCATGGTTTTTCCCTGTCCAGTGATTTGAGTTTAAGTTTGGACAAGATGTATAATAAGATGTAGTAGGTCAGGATTATATTTAATTCTTTTGATGTTTTTTCATTCATTTTGTTGATTTTTTGTCACAAAGTCATTAATGACTGGTCAAACCATAAGCTTTGTCTCCTGCAAGATGAGCAGGATTTCCCTGTTCAGATTATCTGTCTGTCTGTCTATATTTATGTGTAAATTTATATCTATTTTCAAACTCTTTGGCTCACTGATTTTTTTATCTGTGCTTTTATAGATTCACTGTCATCATATGAATAAGTACAGTCTTCTCAAACCAATATGGATATGGTCTTCTGCCTCTTCAACTGTGAATGAAACATGGTGACGTATTTAAAGTTCAGGAAGTTCACACATACCTGCAGGCATTATATTTTTCACTGCGGTCTCCCATGCAGGAGCAACGTTTATCAGCAAGAGCTTATTTCTGCCATTCTGTGTCTCTTATTTTCAAACCTGTTCTTTAACTATCTAGCTGCTAGGCACCTAGCTAACCTGACTGGTAGAGTTTTCACATCAGCTGGAGGAGAAGATTAGACTATGCCTGAGGGAGATAGTGACAAATTTATCATACTTCTGAGAGGTAATAGTTTTGTTTTATTTTCTATGTCTAGCCCACTGAATTTTCTACGAAAATATATCTTAAGTGTTTTTTCTATAAACAAACAAAACAACAGGTAAGTAAGATAATGATGTGTCAATTACTTTCATTGTGGTAATTTTTCTCAATGTGTGCATACCTCAAATTATAACATTGGATATCTTCAATATATATAATTTTGTCAGTATGCCTTAGCAAAACTGGAAATATTTCTTTAATTCACTCTCAATGTTTGAAATATGAAAAACTATCAAAATTATACTGAATCTTTTAAGACTATTTATCTAACTATTGAGCCCCCCAAGTATTTTCTACTACAATTTTTATGTTAATCTCCATCAGATCACTGTGAAGGAGAAAGTATGAGAATAATGCCTTTTAGAAGAATTGATACACAAAGCAGCAGACATGTTCAGGGTCTTCCTGATTGTTACATAGCTAGAGGGTACTGGAAGATGGATTCCATCCTATGTCTTCTTTTGAACATCCTTCAAAGCATTGCCTTACTATCATTAAAGGAAATGACAATTTTGAACAGAAAGTGAAAAGGAGCCACGTGTCTCCTTTGATTATCCTAAAAGTTTGAGCTCAGCAGACAAAGTTCTATTCATCATGACATTTTTATGGATATAAAAATTTCTTAAGAATGTTAATGGAAGATGACAGAAGCGTATATATTTTTAATAGGAAACCAATGCTCTTGTTGCAAATGAATGTATTCTAAGAAGAAAAATAACATGGGAAAGAATTTTACATTTAAGGAAAGTGAATAGATTTTGGTAGTGATTGTGACCTTGCAGTTGAAACATAAAGGATTGAGGTTTTGTGATTGTACATTTATACTTAAATGGATTTACCTTCAAAATTGGTTATTTAAAATTCTAAGGATCATTTTCTGAATCATAGAGTCACTTGCATTTACTGGTTTTCTTATATTTTAAAATATGCTTTATAGGAAGACAGCTACAGATTTCTATTCTCTTCCCAATAAGGTGTCCACCGTCTATAAGATATTTTTAACTGGATCTAACAAAATGCAAATTAATATAAAGAATACCTACAAACTTTTTCAACTATATATTTTGTTGTAATATCCAACAATATTTTGATAATAAGTGGCCATTGCTAATGTTATTCACTTAGAAACAAATACAGAAATATCTGAACACTTGTCTCCAGTCATTCTCCTAATACAAATAACTTTTGGCAGAAGTTCTATCCACTTTCTAAAGATATGTGTTATGATGCATTATTTTAAAAATATTTAAAAAAGTTTTCATACTATTGCACTTATTTGATTAATTTAAAACACAGTGAGTCAGTATGTCTTCTCTCATAACTGGGATCACTTCTTCTCTCATACTTTTCATCCTTTTATCTGTAAATCTCTCATGTACTCTGTTTCCAACAACACATTTTCATAGGCCAAGTCCATAAAACTGAATAATATCCCCAAATTTAGAAACAATAATACAGGGCCAGTGCCGTGGCTCACTTAGTTAATTCTCCACCTGCAGTGCCAGCATCCCATATGGGCACCGGGTTCTAGTCCCAGTTGCTCCTCTTCCAGTCCAGCTCTCTGCTGTGGCCCAGGAAGGCAGTGGAGGATGGCACAGGTGCTTGGGCCCTTGCACCTGCATAGGAGATCAGGAGGAAGCACCTGGTTCCTGGCTTCAGATCGGTGCAGTGCATCAGCCGTAGTGGTCATTTGGGGGGGTGAATCAACGGAAGGAAGACCTTTCTCTCTGTCTCTTTCTCACTGCCTAATTCTGCCTGTCAAATTAAAAAAAAAAAAAATGGCCAATGCAGCAGCTCAATAGGCTAATCCTCCACCTGTGGTGCCAGCACACCGGGTTCTAGTCCTGGTTGGGGTGCCGGATTCTGTCCCGGTTGCTCCTCTTCCAGGCCAGCTCTCTGATGTGGCCCGGGAGTGCAGTGGAAGATGGCCCAAGTCCTTGGGCCCTGCTCCCCATGGGAGACCAGGAGAAGCACCTGGCTCCTGCCTTCGGATCAGCGCAGTTCTCCGGCCGCAGCGGCCATTGTGGGGTGAACTAACGGAAAAGGAAGACCTTTCTCTCTGTCTCTCTCTCTGTCTACTCTGCCTGTCAAAAAAAATTTTAAAAATTAAAAAAAGAAATACAATAATACCGAGAACTACTTCCAATATAGATGGGTGTTAAATAAAACCAGTTGGACAGTTGAGAACAAAATAAAAAGTAAATGGCTGAGACAGCTATGCGGCTCAGAGTTAAACTGCTATTTGCAATGCTGGAATGCCATACAGTGCTAGTTTGCGTCCCAGCTGCTCTGTTCCCAAGCCAGCTTCCTGCTAACGCATCTGGGAAGGCAACAGAAAATGACCCATTTACTTGGATTCTAGCCGCCCCCATGTGAGAACAGGATGGACTTCCTGAATCCTGGTTTTGTCCTGGTTCCGACCTGGCTGTTGTGACCATTTAAAGGAGTGAATGGAAGATTCTGTGTTTTTCTCTCTCTCTCCCTCTCTGTCTGTCTTTCTTTCTCTCACTCTGCCTTTCAAGTAAATAGATACATGATTTTTTTTAAATGCTGATTTTCTTACAGTTTATATAATTAAAGAATAGCAAAAGAAGGTTTAAATCTTTAAACTTCTATTGTCTTCAATTTTAATGGAAATTTTTGTGGTTAGCGATTTTGACAAAAGACCTTTTGAACTAACAAAATTATATTTAGTTTCCCTTTTAACCTTTAGAATTCGGATGGTTTTCCTTTATGGATGTTCAAAATACTTCTTTTAAATACCAGTTGTCATGTCAAATTACTCACATGTGGATATCAACTCTAGATTTTGGAGGAACATTTATATTCAGACATCTGTCTCATCTCATTCTCCAATTCTAATATCCCTAGCCAATATTATGCTCAGATTATTAATTCACTAAAATTGATAATATACCACTTGGGATATCTGCATCCCATATCAGAGTGCCTGTGTTCAAGTCCTGGCTGTATCCTAATGCCAGGTTCCTGCTAATGTGCACCTTGGAAGACAGCAGGTAATGGCCCAAATTGCTGGACATTCTCATGAAAGACTTGTTTTGAGATCCTGCCTTCTGACTTTGGCCTGACCAGTCTGGCTGTTGTGGGCATTTGGAGAACACAAGATCTCTATTTGTCAGTCTTTCTGTCTCTCAAATAAATAAGATAAATAAATACACACAGTTTAAAAATAAAATCGAGGTTACAGTTTTTTCAAATGTTTTTTGCATTTAATAATCATGACAATCAAAATATTTCTATCATTTTCAATTTCCTGTTTAAAATTAAGTTGCTTTGGGACTAGCATTTTGGTGCAGTAGGCTAAGCTGCCATTTGCAATACTGGTATCCCTTATCATAAGGAATGCCTGTTTGGGGCCAGTGTTTGGCACAGCTGCATCCCGTTTGGGCATTGGTTCGGCACTGGTTGCTCCACTTCTGATCCTTCTCTCTCCTAATGCACCTGGGAAAGCAGCAGAAGATTGCCCAAGTCCTTATGCCCCTGCACCCACGTGGGAGACTCGGATGAATCTCCTGGCTCCTAGATTAGGTCTGGCCAGCCATGGCCATTGTGGTCATTTGGGGAGTGCAACAGAGGATGGAAAACTTTTCTCTCTGCCTCTGCACCTCTCTCTCTCTCTCTCTCTCTCTGACTCTGCCTTTGAATTAAATAAATAAATATATATATTTTTAAATGGGCCAGTTAGAGACCAAACTATTTGTCCTGTTACTATGCCTGGGAATGCAGTGGAAGATGGCCCAAATAATTGAGTCCCTGCCACCAAATGGAAGACCTAGACAGAGAAATATCTTGTTTCCTTGTTTTTGCTTATGAATGTTTATATAATTTCCATATATAAACATAACTAGTGTTATAAAAATTCATAGCCAATCAGTGCTAATACATGCCATACAACATACATTGAATATTAAAGATCTTTTCAGAGTAATCCTTTAATACAGATTTTCAAAATACAGTAGTATTTAAATTTACTTTAGGAGATATAGAGAAAATAGAGCTTATCCACTGACTAGGGAAGAATATTTATTTCGGGAGTGCAGTGGAGGATGGCCCAAGTCCTTGGGCCCTGCACCCCATGGGAGACCAGGAAAAGCACCTGGCTCCTGCCTTTGGATCAGCGCGGTGTGCTGCCTGCAGTGCGCCGGCCGCGGCGGCCATTGGGGGGGTGAACCAACGGCAAAGGAAGACCTTTCTCTCTGTCTCTCTCTCTCTCTCTCACTGTCCATTCTGCCTGTCCAAAAAAAAAAAAAAAAAAAAACAAAAAAAAAACACGTGACTTCAGATCAGACGTGGTGACCCGCTGAATTTAAGCATATTAGTCAGCGGAGGAAAAGAAACTAACCTCTTTGTTTATTTCTCCCTCACTCCCTCCTTTACTCTTTGAAATAAAATAAATATTAAAATATTACATAAATTATAATAAGAGATATTTAGATACCAAAAATAAAATGTTATTACAAATTCAAAGTGGCTGCTGAAGCTAAGGACTAATATGAGACTACTTTATATTTTTGCCAATATTGAGAAAAGGTGAATCAGGCTAACATTAAAAAAAGAGGATCCTGCAAACAAAACCCTAGGTGAAAGATGGTTTATATGAAAGGGAAATGATACTTGCCACCAGGTTATGTATAACTGAGAAAAATATCTATACTGGCAATGCTTGAATAGTAGTTGTAATCCATGTGAGTTTGAGGTTGAAGTGTCCTCTACAAGGCATATGTAAAGAATCAATATCATAAAGTATTCTAAAAGGCTCAGCTAATCCATAGCCCTATTTAAAATCCCTGTAGAGAAATATGCCTTAAATTAGCTCTGTTAAAATTCCCTCAGATGAAGTTAAAATAATTGTGTGCAAACAAAAAAAATCATGTCATAAAAGAGCACTATTAATTCAACCTTACCTCAATAAATATTATTCGGACAACTACTGCATGTTATGTACTGTTCTGGATTCTACTCATGATATAATAAACTACAAAGGAAAACAAACAAATCTCATTGATTATAGATTGTAAATAGGGTATGCAAGTGCATAGTAAGATATGCTTAATGGTAATAATTTCTATATTAGTTGTAGTTCTCCAGAGAAATAGAACAATAGAATTTAGATAGATAATGATGAAGAGCAATAGATGGATATAATAGATAGATAATAAATAGATAGATATATACTTAGAGGAATTTGTAATGGAAATTGGCTGACATTCTTATGGATACTGAGAAATCCCACAATATGTTGCCTATAAGATGGAGAGACAAGAAATATGTTGGGTATCTTTCAGTCTGCTTCTGAGAGTCTAAGACCAGAAGGAACCAATGAGTGTAGCTCTAAGTCTGAGGTTGAAGGCCTGAGAATGGGTAATTCAAATACCTGACTGCAGAAAACAAATATGCCATTACAAGAAAAGAGAGTGATTTGTCCTTCCTCCATCTTTTTGTTCATTCACTATACTCACTGGATTGGATATTGGCTGCTTATCATTGTAAGGGTGGGTCTTTACTCTGTCTACTGACTTGGATGCTAATCTCTTCCAGAAAAAAATCCCATGATACACTCATAAATAATGATTCATGTGCTTCTGAGTAACCCTTTACACCGTCAAGCTGATATGCAAAACAGTTATCACAGGATCCACCTTTTGTTGTCTTGGCACACATTTGGATTTCAGTAACCAGTGCTTAATTACCCAGTGAAGTCAATAACAAGGTCATAAATCTAGAAAATGATACAACTATCCTATGTACAACCAATGCACATTAATTCCTTTTCCAGAAGAGGAGATAAAATCTTTGAGTGGGGTTTAAACTTGCATCAGGACGTCAATTTGATGATGGACTGCTGCTGCTATACCTTTCTGACTTTATGGCTGGATGAATCAGAAAACATCCATAAATGCATTTCATGCATTATCTGGATATTCTTTAGCCCAGTTTAATCAATATATAAAATTAACCATCACAGATTCTGTGGGAAGTCATGAATGAGCAAAACACAATGTTGGAGTTCGTGGAGGAAGGACAATACACTGAATAGGAAAGAATAAAAGCAAATAAACAACTTCTCTATTGGCGATATCAAATAGGAGAAGTGAACAATAAATTAAATGATGAAGCACACAACAAAATGAGAGAGTAGGGCAGAGGGTTGTGGTGAAACTAACTAGAAATTAATAAGATTTTGACACATATTTCAACTAGAGAATAAGGGCCATGGGATACAGAATCAAATATATTTAAATATGCTTATTTTTATTCATTTGAAAGGTAGAGGAAAGTGGGGAGTGAGGTCTGGGGCGGGGGAGACAGAGAGAGAGAAAGAGAGAGAGAAAAAGAGAGAAGGAATCTTCCACCACAGATGAGGCTGGGCCAAACTGAATCCATGACCCGGGACCTGCATCTGAGTCACGCATGTGGATGGCAGTGATCTGTACTTGACTCATCATCTGCTTTCTCTCAGTTGCATTAACAAGAAAGCTGGATGGGAAGTGCTGGCAGACACATAACTTGATCCAAGGTACTCTAATATGGGAAGTTTACAACCCAAGTGGTGGTTTAACCCACTGGGCCACAATGCTTACCCCTAAAATATGCTTTTTAAAGACTCTAATCTACTAGAAGATGAAAAGGTTAACATATGTAAGAAAGAAACTGTTTTAAATATATAATAAATGATAATATTTCAGGACTATAGAAAGCTAGATTCAGCAAGCATAGTTCCTCAACATTAGCACCAATAGAAATGCTTCACTAACAAGATAATAGTAAAATTAGAGAATAATATATGAAGTAAGCTATGATTCAATAGGCACAGAAAATGAGACTAACATTAACTTGTTTTCAACACTGAATGAAAATTCAAAGGTCAGCCAAAAATATCTGCAAGATACTAAAAAAAGTTCATCTAATAGAACTGTGTAACTCTGTTTTTTTCCTTGAACACAATTTGTAATTCAGTAAATTCATTTTTATAAATGGCTTAGTTATTATAGAAGGATAGTGTCTTACCTGGGTTACCCTGGACATTTCCTCCCTTATTCCCATCAAAGCATTCCACTATATGTCCTATAGAGATTCTGAAGGCAGAATACTCCTTGAAATTCATTTCCAGACATCTGTTAACCAATGAGTAGGTCAACAAGAACACTAGTATCACAATTACAAAATGACAGAGTCAGTGCTAGGTATTCTGGGTCATTCTCCGTGATATTACTACTATACTGATGCACCGTTTGACTGCAACTGATCAGGATTGTTTTTCTTTGTTCTATTGAGGCTCATTAAGCTTTAAAACACCTATCATATTACCAATTTCATTATTTTTTTCAGATATTCACTAAAGCTTTATTCATAATAGTTAATGACTGATAATCACCTGGATACCTTTCAATTGGTAGACTTTAGTCCATCCACATCATGGACTACTACTTAGCAATAATAAATAACAAACTATTTGCACATGAAACTTGCAATTCCAGGGAATTATGGGGAATGAATTAAAACCAATCTGTAAATGTTACATAAAATGTGTTTCCACTTTTATGACATATTTAAAGTGATAGAATTATGGGCATAGAGAAGAGATTAGTAGCTGCAGGGATACAGGATCAGGGATGTAGAGTACAGATAAGGTCTGATTATAAAAGGCAACACAAAGGATCCTTGGACAGCTTGAGTATTCCCTATCTTAACTGTATCCAGGTAACTACCCTGGAAGATTCACAAGGCAACAGGAAACAATGTGAACAATATTATTTCAGTGTATTTTAATGGAACTAAGTTGAAAATATGCAAACTACTCAAAGCCATTTTAGCAAACAGTAAACTGAATTTCAGATATATGAAAAACAAAAACATTTAACCACTGCTATAATGTCTTCATATATCCACTTCAAAAATTATAGAAACAAAATCCTCCATTTAGGAAAAGAACATTCCCAACCTAAATGTTTCCAAATAATTTTTATTTTATAATTTTTCCAAATTTTTATTTATTTATATGAGAGAGAGGGATAGAGTTTCCAATTGTTGTTTCAATCCTCAAATTCCTATCAGAGAGCAGAAAGCTCAGCCAAGGTCTACCTTGGGATTGGCCAGAAACCAATTACTTGAGCCATCAACAATACTTTCCAGGGTCTGCATTAGGGGAAAGCTGCAGTCAGGGGACAGAGAGAGATCCCAAGCCCAGATAATCTGCCAAGGGACACAAGGGTCTTGACTGTTCAACAAAATGCTAATCCAAAAAAATCATTTTTAAAAAGAAAAAGATGAGGCCAGCGCTAAGGCATAGCAGGTAAAGCTTCCACCTGCAGTACAGGCATCCCGTATCATTCGAGTCCCTGCTGCTCCACTTCAATTCAGCTCTCTGCTATATCCTGGAAAAACAGCAGAAGATGTTCCAAGTCCTTGTACCCTGCATCCACATGGGAGAACTGGAAGAAGCTCCTGGCTCTGCCTTCGGATCGTCTCAGCTCCCATCACTGGGGTCATTTGAGGAGTGAACCAGCAGATGGAAGATTATTCTCTCTCTCTGCCTGTCTGTAACTCTGCCTTCCCGATAAATAAATAAACCTTAAAGAAATAAAAAAAGAAAGAAATTAGAGACTTTCATTTAGCTTAATAGTTAAAGGCTGGGTTAACATGTCTACATCCCATATGGTAATACTAGGATTTGAATTCAGTCTCTGCTCCTGACTTCAGCTTCCTGTTGATGTTCACCCTGGGAGGCAGTAAGCAATGGTTCAAGTAGTTGTATCTCTGCTACACACTTGGAAGATGTAGACAGTGTTGCTAGCTCCTGGCTTCAGTCAGCCCAGCCCCCTACATAGCACACAGTTGTGCAGTAAGCCAACAGATAGGGGATCTCTCTCTCTCTCTGTGTTTCTCTCAAAAATAAACAAACAAACAAACAGGCAAACAAACCAATGGAAATTTCTCCATTTTATTTTATGAGACTTAGAGCCCTTGATATCAATTCCAACTCCAGAAAGCACAAAAAATTAAAAAACTGGACAATCTTATTTATTGGCAAATTATTGGTATATAGAAATCAGCATTGTACTCAAAAAGAAGGTACTGTAATTGTGATCAAATATTTTCTTAATAATAAATGTTACTCTAAGATCTGTGTTAATAATCTATAATCAATTTATAAATGAAATGTGATTCCAAACTTTAATTCTGAGTTTTTAAATTAGTTTCCTAGCAGACTAGGAAGAGAATTTTTCCCTGATTAAAAGATCTATCAAAAAATCTATAGTAAGCATCATAGTCATTGAAGAATATGTCAATTTCTTTAACATAAAAAAAACTTTCCAAGATAGGTGTTATTCTATTTAGCATTGCAATGGAAGTTCTAAAACACTTAGTAAGACAATATAATTATATATTAAATTATAGTATAAAATGAGAGTGGAAATGCTTCCAAGGCTAACACGATAAAGTCAAGCATCATAAATTCCATTATTTACATTTTGTGAGTCCCTTCACATTTTAGTCATTCCATTGTATTTGATTTATTTTTAATGTTCAAACTTCTTATTTATGATGGGAAAGGATTCATATATATATTTTACTGATATGAATTTATAGTGAGTTTCCTTATAGAATCTACATGATAAGCTGAAAGTGTTCTTCTACGTAAGTGATAACAATTGTGGAAATTAAAATTAAAAACTAAGTGGTATTTGATAAGAATTTATTTAATTTTTTTAGATAATAGCAACTTCACAGCTGAGATACAGTGAAAACTGTATATTACATGTATGAGTGGATGCTGGATACATATTGGGACATTCATACATAAGTAGCTCAAAATACATATGCCTTATGTGACAGCTGATTTATATAAAAATGACAGAATTAAAAATTCCAGGGATATTCATAATTATTGCTTTGTGGATATCATCTTTTGCATTAAGCATTTTCTTTTTTCATAAAAGCTGCTCCAGGAAGAGTAGTGTAGCCTTGCCAATACTTATATATTGCTAATGTTCATCTGTGCCATCTTATATCACTTGAGAAGGCTTATAGCTTATCTAAATTAATAATAATCTTAGTATATTATTTTATGTCTTTTCATTCCCTTAATCACATTTTCTCTTTTTTTACCTGACTCTCCAGATCTTACTCATTTCCATGACCAAGAAATATAGTGCAAATTTCTTTAACCAAGTAATTGCATATTTATAGATATTCTAAGTCACATCCACCTGAATTATCATATTTTTCCTTTGAGGAAACTTATGTAAGAATCCATTAAAAATGAAGATTTTAAAAAAAGTCCATGGGAAGTTCTTTGTCTGAATTTCAAAATCTTTTTTTTTTTTTTTTTACAATTTGTTTCAGAAGTTAGAAGTGATAAATTCTGGACATTAAAACATATTTATTTTTGAAAAATCTTAACATATTAAAATTATAATGATTCTTATTTCTCCTAGTTTCCCATTCAACAGATAATTCTGCATATTAAATATCATACGGAATTTATATTCCACTTGGGTTTTGTTATGTTAGTTTTCAAATAACCTTTGACAAATATTAGAAATAAAATAAGTCCAATATTATTCAGTTTTTTGATAGAAATCAAAATAATTTTTATTCACTGGACCAATGTGAGAAACATCTTAAAAGACTGGAAACTTAAAAATAAGCACAAATATTAACTTGTTTCTAAATTTTGCTAAAATAGTGGCTTGGACAGGAGATGGCTGTTTCCCTTTGCCCTGTCAATCCAGACACACAGTATTAGTATGAGATAATCAGTCACTCATGAAATGGGGGATATTGGGTCAGAGGGAAGCACATCTCTCAGAACAAGAAGAAAAGCCTATAAAAACATAGTTGAAAACTGGATATTCCAATATCTCTCCCCAGACCCTTTCTGCACCACTGGGGCTCTAGCTGTTACCATACTTGTCAACTCCTACGAAAGCTTTAACAAAAGACATCTAGGGGATGCTGTCTGTCTTCCTGAAGGAATGGTTACAAGGCTGTTATCTTCTAGCTTCTGCTTTCTTTTTTTTTTATCTTTTATTTAATGAATATAAATTTCCAAAGTACGACTCATGGGTTACAATGGCTTTCCCCCCCATACCGTCCCTCCCACCCACAACCCTCCCCTTTCCCACTCCCTCTCCCCTTCCATTCACATCAAGATTCATTTTCGATTATCTTAATATACAGAAGATCAGCTTAGTATACCTTAAGTAAGGATTTCAACAGTTTGTTCCCACACAGAAACATAAAGTGAAAAATAATAGATGATTTTTTTTAAATGATGATGAAATCAGATCAGACCTATTGTCATGTTTAATCCCAGTGAGAGTCAAGTTGGGAATTGATAATTTTTTTTTTTTTTTTTTTTACAGAAGATCAGTTTAGTGTACATTAAGTAAAGATTTCAATCATTTGCACCCCCATAGAAACACAAAGTGAAATATACTGTTTGAGTACTCGTTATACCAGTAAGCCTCAGTGTACAGCACATTAAGGACAGAGATCCTACATGAGGAGTAAGTGCACAGTGACTCCTGTTGTTGACTTTACAAATTGACACTCCTGTTTATGGCATCAATAATCTCCCTATGCACTAGTCATGAGTTTCCCAGGCTATGGAAGCCCCTTGAGTTCTCCGACTCTTATCTTGTTTAGACAAGGTCATAGTCAAAGTGGAGGTTCTCTCCTCCCTTCAGAGAAAGGCACCTCCCTCTTTGAAGACCTGTTCTTTCCACTGGGATCTCACTCACAGAGATCTTTTTGCCAGAGTGCCTTGGCTTTCCATGCCTGAAATACTCTCATGGGCTTTTCAGCCAGATCCGAGTGCCTTTAGGGCTGATTCTGAGGCCAGAGTGCTATTTAGGACATCTGCCATTCTATGAGTCTGCTGAGTATCTCACTTCCCATGTTGGATCACTCTCCCCTTTATTTATTCTATCGGTTAGTGTTAGCAGATACTAGACTTGTTTATGTGCTCCCTTTGACTCTTAGTCCTTTCATTATGATCAATTGTGAACTGAAATTGATCACTTGGAATAGTGAGATGGCATTGGGACATGCCACCTTGATGGGATTGAATTGGAATCCCCTGGTATGTTTCCAAATCTACCATTTGGGGCAAGTCAGCTTGAGCATGTCCCAAATTGTACATCTCTTCCCTCTCTTATTCCCACTTTTATGTTTAACAGGGATCACATTTCAGTTAATTTTCAACACTTAAGAATAACTGTGTGATAATTACAGAATTAAACCAGTCATATTAAGTAGAACAGACAAAAAAAAAATACTATGAAGGATAATGTATTAAGTTGTCCATTAGCAGTCAGGGCTATGCTGATCAAGTCACCATTTCTCATAATGTCCATTTCACTTCAGGAGGTTTCCTTTTTGGTGTTCAGTCAGTTGTCACCGATCAGGGAGAACATATGGTATTTGTCCCTTTGGGACTGGCTTACTTCACTCAGCATGATATGTTCCAGATTCCTCCATTTTGTTGCAAATGACTGGATTTCGTTGTTTCTTACTGCGGTATAGTATTCTAAAGAATACATATCCCATAATTTCTTTATCCAGTCTACCATTGATGGGCATTTAGGTTGGTTCCAGGTCTTGGCTATTGTGAATTGTGCTGCAATAAACATTAGGGTGCAGACCGCTTTTTTGTTTATCAATTTAAACTCCTTTGGGTAAATTCCAAGGAGTGGGATGGCTGGGTCGAACAGTAGGGTTATATTCAGGTTTCTGAGGAATCTCCAGACTGATTTCCATAGTGGCTTGACCAGTTTGCATTCCCACCAACAGTGGGTTAGTGTCCCTTTTTCCCCACATCCTCGCCAGCATCTATTGTTGGTAGATTTCTGAATGTGAGCCATTCTAACTGGGGTGAGGTGAAACCTCATTGTGCTTTTGATTTGCATTTCCCTGATTGCTAGTGACCTTGAACATTTTTTCATGTGCCTGTTGGCCATTTGGATTTCCTCTTTTGAAAAATGTCTATTGAAGTCCTTGGCCCATCTCTTAAGTGGGTTGTTGGTTTTGTTTTTGTGGAGTTTCTTGATTTCTTTGTAGATTCTGGTTATTAACCATTTATCTGTTGCATAGTTTGCAAATATTTTTTCCCATTCTGTCGGTTGTCTCTTCACTCTCCTGACTGTTTCTTTTGCAGTACAGAAACTTCTCAATTTGATGCAATCCCAATAGTTGATTTTGGCTTTGACTGCCTGTGCCTCCCGGGTCTTTTCCAGAAATTCTTTGCCTGTGCCAATATCTTGAAGGGTTTCTCCAATGTTCTCTAATAACTTAATGGTGTCAGGACGTAGATTTAGGTCTTTAATCCACGTTGAGTGGATTTTTGTGTAAGGTGTAAGGTAGGGGTCTTGCTTCATGCTTCTGCACGTGGAAATCCAGTTTTCCCAGCACCATTTATTGAATAGACTGTCCTTGCTCCAGGAATTAGTTTTAGATCCTTGATCAAATATAAGTTGGCTGTAGATGTTTGGATTGATTTCTGGTGTTTCAATTCTGTTCCATTGGTCTATCCATCTGTTTCTGTACCAGTACCATGCTGTTTTGATTACAACTGCCCTGTAGTATGTCCTGAAGTCTGGTATTGTGATGCCTCCGGCTTTGTTTTTGTTGTACAAGATTGCTTTAGCTATTCGAGGTCTCTTGTGCCTCCATATGAATTTCAGCATCATTTTTTCTAGATCTGCGAAGAATGTCTTTGGTATCTTGATTGGGATTGCATTGAATCTATAAATTGCTTTTGGGAGAATGGACATTTTGATGATGTTGATTCTTCCAATCCATGAGCATGGAAGATTTTTCCATTTTTTGGTATCCTCTTCTATTTCTTTCTTTAAAGTTTTGTAATTTTCATCGTAGAGATCTTTAACGTCCTTGGTTAAGTTTATTCCAAGGTATTTGATTGTTTTTGTAGCTATTGTGAATGGGATTGATCTTAGCAGTTCTTTCTCAGTCATGGCATTGCTTGTGTATACAAAGGCTGTTGATTTTTGTGCATTGATTTTATATCCTGCCACTTTGCCAAACTCCTCTATGAGTTCCAATAGTCTCTTAGTAGAGTTCTTTGGATCCTCTAAGTACAGAATCATATCGTCTGCAAAGAGGGATAGTTTGACTTCTTCCTTCTTGATTTGTATTCCTTTGATTTCTTTTTCTTGTCTGATGGCTCTGGCTAAAACTTCCAGAACTATGTTAAATAGCAGTGGTGAGAGTGGGCATCCCTGCCTGGTGCCAGATCTAGCTTCTGCTTTCAATAACCACTAAAGATGTCTTTACGCTGTTAAACAGAACTCTCTTTTTTCATTTTTGTTAAAATCAGAACCAAAATTTTTAAATGACCATGTTTAATTTCCTGTCCACCAAAAGCAATATTGAATGTGTATATTGATTTTTAAAATACATCAATTTAAGCCGGTGCCGCGGCTCACTAAGCTAATCCTCCGCCTTGCGGCGCCGGCACACTGGGTTCTAGTCCCGGTTGGGGCGCCGGATTCTGTCCCGGTTGCCCCTTTTCCTGGCCAGCTCTATGCTTTGGCCAGGGAGTGCAGTGGAGGATGGCCCAAGTGCTTGGGCCCTGCACCCGCATGGGAGACCAGGATAAGTACCAGGCTCCTGTGGTGCACTGGCCACAGCGCGCTGGCTGCGGCGGTCATTGGAGGGTGAACCAACGGCAAAAGAAGACCTTTTTCTCTGTCTCTCTCTCTCACTGTCCACTCTGCATGTCAAAAAAAATACATCAATTTAGAAAAATATTATAAATTAAATACTTTCTACTCTATAATTTAATGCTTTAGTTCTAGGATTATGCCCAGTTAAACATGCAATTTATCTCTAACTGTAAAAGAAGGATTTGATGTCCAAGAACTAAATTAAATAAAAAAGAAAATCCTCGAAAAGATGTTGTGATCAGAATAATTCAAAACCCATGCCATCTCAAACACATTCATTTGCAAATCCCTGGAAACTGTGACTGTATTCCTTCCATGCCAAGCAGAATTTCACGTATGTGATTAAAAACTTTTGCATGAGAAATTCTTCCCAAAATATCCAGGTTTGTCCCATGTAAACTTAACTCTTTGAAAGCTGAGAACCTTTCCCAACCAGAGTCTGAGGGATGTGACTGAGGAGGGATGGTCAGGGAATAGGACTTTTCTGGCTTTGAAGATGGAGGAAGAGACTGTGGGCCAAGACTCTGAGTGAGCTCTAGAAACTGGGAATTGAAAAAACAAAACAAAACAAAACAAAACAAAACAAAACAAAAAGCGGACTATCCGCCAGTGCCCCAGTCAGAAAATATCCTCATCACTACGTTCACTTTAACATAGCAGGATCCATTTCAGACAGGCTGCATGCTGAAGACAATACATTTGCATTGTTTTAATTTATTACATTTGTAGCAACTTGTTATGAGAGTATGAAATACCATAATGATAGCAATGATGGTAATAATGATGTGGATGATGACCATTTGAGGGCGAATCATCTGTGTATGTAACACGCCATCATTGAAATTAAAGAAAACTATGTTCTTTCGTTGTTTCTGACTTCTGATTCCTTTTTCACTTCAGAACTTTTGTCTGACTTTTCACAAAAATATTTATATACATATTATGAATATTTTCAATGTATAGATACCAAGTCGCAACTTTTAGTGATGATGGAGTTTTTTTTTTTTTTTCTTATTTATTTATTTATTTGAAAGGTGAAGTTACAGAAAGAGAGAGAGAGACAGAGAGAAAGGTCTTCCATCTGCTGGTTCATCCCCAAATAATTGCAATGGCCGGAGGTAAACTGATCCAAAGCCAGGAGCTTCCTCTGGGTCTCCCTTTTGAGTGCAGGAGCCCACTGCCTTCCCAGACTATAGCTGAGAGCAGGATTGGAAGGGGAGCAGACTGGTCTCGAACGAATGCCCATGGGATGTTGGCGTCATAGGTGGAAACCTAGCCAACTGCACCATAGCACCAGCCCCATTTTTGTTCTTTTTAAAAATCATACAGAAAGGAAAAAGTAAATGGCTGTTCATAGGAGATACTAAAGTATTTAATACTTTAGACTTCAAATTTTCTGAATTTAAATCCAGGGAATTTTGACTTATTTACATTTCCACTAACGTACATAACTGCCAGATGTTTCATGCTATTGCACTGCTCAATATGACTTTTTCAAACTTCATCCATTTATCAAGTTAAAAGGAAAGGTTAAGTTTAATTCTTTTTTTCAGTACTTATTTTTTATCCTTTCAGTTTTGTTAAGAAAAGTCGCATACATGTATGCACTACACTATACTATCACATTTCAATACATATTTACAATGTGTACTAATTAAATCAATGTAATCAATATTTCTCATGCTTTGACATAACTGTTGATTGGAGGTTTGGAACTCCTAATCACCTCCCTATGCTGTGTAACAATAAGAGCTTACTTCTTCTATCGAACTGGTTTAATACCCCTTATCCAAACTCCCTCTATGCCCACCAACACTTCAAGCTTTTAGTAATTACTATTCGCTGCTTGTCAGGTTTTAGGAGTTGTGGGGTTCTAAGTAGGCAAGGAAGCAGCCAATTCAAGTAGAAAAGTTTTTACCTCGGAGGGGCAGAATAGGAGGTGAATAGAGTGAGTACAGTCTGTCCAGACAGAGGGCAGGGAGTGTGAAGCCAGGCTTCACTCCATGTGGGTGGCAGGCAGTCTTTTTTTAAAGCTGCTTCTTGAGGAAGGTGCAGAAAAGCACCTTTGTATGCTTTACAATGTGTTGTTTTAGCAAATTGGAATGTGCTAGGTGGTGGGCTTTTTTGGGCAATTGACATTCTACAGTCAGATTATCAGTGCCCAGTTTCCTTGTGTTTAGGGATTCATCTGAGTGGTCTAATAGGTTCTCTTTTTTTAAATTTTTTTTTTATTATTTTTTGACAGGCAGAGTGGACAGTGAGAGAGAGAGAGAGACAGAGAGAAAGGTCTTCCTTTGCCGTTGGTTCACCTTCCAACGGCCGCTGTGGCCGGCGGGCTGCGGCCAGCACACCACACTGATCGGAAGGCAGGAGCCAGGTACTTATCCTGGTCTCCCATGGGGTGCAGGGCCCAAGCACTTGGGCCATCCTCCACTGCACTCCCTGGCCACAGCAGAGAGCTGGCCGGGAAGAGGTGCAACCGGGACAGAATCCGGCTCCCCAACCGGGACTAGAACCCAGTGTGCCAGCGCCGCAAGGCGGAGGATTAGCCTAGTGAGCCACAGTGCCGGCCTTCTAAGAGGTTCTAACAGTGTTCCTAATGCTTTTTTTCTCTTACCTTCTACATATAGGGGAATGTGATATTTAACTTTCTGTTTCGGGCTTAATTCATTTAACATGATATCCTACAGTTGAATATTTAATTCTGATCAATATTAACCCTTTATAACTTTTTGTAATGATGGCGTTATGACATATTTTTAAACTGTTTTGTAAATAGATAATTCAATTATATTTTTTCCCTAGATTGTAAGTACTATATTCAAGGTAATTAAAGTTCAAAGCATGCAAAATTGTCATTGGATGATATTCAATATATAAATGAAAAATAAAGCAATTGTATCTAGTGACTCATTAACTGTTTACTGCATTAGTGAAGGGATACATGAAATGTGAGAGAAAGCCTAACAGAATGAGAAAGATGTTTCATACTATTTGCATGTGAAACAGTACTCTTTTGGAGCAATAGTCTATCACATTTTATATTAGTGATAGAGGTTCTTTGTATGCTTGACAATATTCAGAAGTTTTATGAAACATTTATGTTAGTATTTTTAAATTCCTACTACTCTCCTCATGAATGTAACTCAAGATATTCATTAATATTAATATATATCAATATTTACTGTACCAATATTATGTGAAACTTTTAAAAAAAGTTTTATTGTTTATTTGAGAGGTAGAGTCACAGACACAGAGAAAGAGAGAGAGAGAGAGAGAGAGAGAGACAAAGGTCTTCCTTCTCTGCTTCACTCCCCATCTGGCTGCAACGGCCGAAGCTAGGTCTATCTGAAGCCAGGAACCAGGAGCTTCTTCTGGGTCTCTCACGTGGGTGCAGGGTCTCAAGCACTTGGGCTGTCTTCCACCGCTTTCCCAGGTCATTAGCAGAGAGCTGGTTAGGAAGAGGAGCAGCCGGAATACAAACTGGATACCATATGGGATGCTGGCCCTGCAAGCAGAGGCTTATCCTACTATGCCAAAGCTCAGCCCCCTTAACGTATACATTTTAAATTTTCGAAAACAGTACAGGCCGGTGCCGTGGCTCAATAGGCTAATCCTCCACCTTGCGGCGCCGGCACACTGGGTTCTAGTCCCGGTCGGGGTGCCGGATTCTGTCCCAGTTGCCCCTCTTCCAGGCCAGCTCTCTGCTATGGCCCGTTAGTGCAGTGGAGGATGGCCCAGGTCCTTGGGCCCTGCATCCACTTGGGAGACCAGGAGAAGCACCTGGCTCCTGCCTTCGGATCACCACGGTGCGCCGGCTACAGCGGCCGTTGGAGGGTTAACCAACGGCAAAAGGAAGACCTTTCTCTCTGTCTCTCTCTCTCTCACTGTCCACTCTGCCTGTAAAAAAAAAAAAAAAAAAGTACAACTTTTTGAAAGACAGGGACACACAGAGAGACAGATTTTCATTCCCTGTTTCACTCCTCAAATGCCTGAAACAACTTTGGCTATGCCAAGCTGAAACCAAGAGCTCAGAGCTCAGTTTGAATAGCCCATGTAGGCAGCAGGAAAGTAAATACAGGAGCCCTCATCTGCTGCCTCCCAGGGTGCACATGAGCACTGATCTGGAATCAGAAGCAGAGCTACGACTAGAAGCCACGCACTTGGATATGAGATGCAAGCGCTGGCATCTCCGGCAATATTCTAACTACTACACCAAATATGCACCCCAATATAAATTCTTAAATTTGTCGTAAGTGAACTAAAAATACAGTTACCAAATTTATAGGAAAAACTTGCTAATTGAAGGAGAATTTATTTCTATATCTACCTGAATCAGCACCAAATACTGCATTCTCTAAAATGGCATTGGTTTGTAATGAAGTCAGTAAATAGCCAAGTCTATGAAAGATACAAGAATAATTTATTTTAGTAGCTTGAGATATTTATGGTAATAATGCACAATGGAAATATTGGCATGGGATGTAGTAATTTATTGTATATGTACTAACTTTTAGCAGTCCATAATGATCTAGAATTGACTATTTCTCTTTTTACACTAATTTGCTTAATACAAGCATAGAAACATTTGCTTCAATTCACATTCTTCTGGTGAATATGCTCTGAAAACCATTGTTATAGAAATATTCTTCACATACTTTTACAAGACCCATTGGAAAATGTAAACAGATAAATATTACACAATTGAGATACAGTCACTAACACAGTAATGATAAGCACTGTAATTCCTTTAACCTGCAGATTTGTTTTACATTGTGAATGACAAATGACATATAATGGTTATAGTTCTCCACTGTCGTACGTGGTAAGATTATTTAATTATGCTTTACCCTACATTTTCACAAAATGAATTGAGAAAAATCTTATGGCCAAATGCACAGTATTTCCTGCAAGCTGCTTATGTAAGTAAATAAATCAAATAATTATTTCCTAATCACATTAGCAACCATGGATAGCAAGGAAAGCCAAGCAGTAGTAATCACCTCCATAGGCAAGCTGTTTAATTTATCATGGTGGCAGTATGAAATGCAAGTCTCCATAAAGACTCTCAGTGAATGAGCCTACAAAGCACGGCAAGTAATTGTCCACTATTAGTTGAATAATGCATTAAGGAAAATTTAAAAGGTACAATTGAAATATTTAAAAAGAACTATTGGTAATTAAATGTGCATGATATAGTCAGCAGTACAGAAATTTATTTCTGAGATTTTATATGGTAGTATCCTGTGGCTCATAATATAGATAGCCAAAATTAGGCTCAGCATAACCATTCAATTTGATTGAAATTAACTCTACCCTGCAGGGATTTGGCTTCTTTCAAAATAACTCTAAAAGAGGCCGGCGCCGCGGCTCACTAGGCTAATCCTCGCCTGCAGCGCCTGTACCATGGGTTCTAGTCCCGGTCGGGGCACAGGATTCTTTCCTGGTTGCTTCTCTTCCAGTCCAGCTCTCTGCTGTGGCCCAGGAGTGCAGTGGAGGATGGCCCAAGTGCTTGGGCCCTACCCGCATGGGAGACCAGGAGAAGCACCTGGCTCCTGCCTTCGGATCAGCGTAGTGCGCCGGCCGCAGCGGCCATTGTGGGGTGAACTAATGGCAAAGGAAGACCTTTCTCTCTGTCTCTGTCTCTCACTCTCCACTCTGCCTGTCAAAAATAAATAAATAAATAAGTAAATAAATAACTCTAGTAAGATTAATATTGGTAGAGTATAGCTGTACAATGTAACACATATCTAGCTTTCCGTATCACAAATTAATCTGGAAATTAAAATTTAATTATAAAATTGGGAATATTTGTAAGCATACTGAAAAGTTTGTAAGATACAGCAACATTCGATGCTTGAGGAAATTGAATTAACAGTGAGGGTGAAATCACATTTAAGTACTATGTATATTTTAAACTTTCCCATCAAAATATTAAAGATGACACTGGTAAAAGTTTGATTAAATCTTTAACATGGTATTTTCAAGACTCTCAAACAAGAAAAGAAAAAAGTATTCAAACTATATATAAATATATATATTTTCATGTGGATATATGTTTATATTACCTGAATATATACACATACATGGGAAAAAAGAGTATCTATGGTCTAAACAGAATTTATTTTCTGAAAATACACTGTAAAATCCATCTCTTCCATTGATCAGCTTATATGAAACTTTGAAATTTAAAATAAATGTATTATGCCTATCAATGGGCCCTTTTCCCTTAATTAGATTGTACACAGAAACTTCATACTTTAAAATGGATTCTAAATTATATTTGCCCAATCCCACATCTAATTTGAAGCATCACAGACCAAAATTGTGAATGCATGGAGTGCTTCAAAGAAAAGCAAATAGAAAAATAAAAACCTGTCAAATATAATAAAAAAATACACTGAGTATCCCTAATCTGAAAATCAAGAATGTGAAATGCTACAAAACCAGAAAATTTTTTGAAATGCTGACTAGACATCTTAAGTGTAAAATTTTATACCTGATATCATGTGACAGGTTGTAGTTTGAATGAAGGCACAATAAAGATATTGATAAAATTACCTTCAGGCTATGTGCATAAAATACATAAAGACATAAACGAATTTCATGTGTAGACTTGGGCCTTATCCCATATCTATCTATCTATCTATCTATCTCTCATTTATGTATATATGTGATATACATATATAAGTTGTATATACAAATATAGATATTTATATATACACATTTATAATACAGACACAAATTGTTGAAAATCAAACAATTCCAAAATCTAATTGAGCTTCTGGTCTCAAGAATTTCAGATAAGGGAAGCCCAACATTTGTATTTCATGAGATGTGAAAACCAGAGACAATTCATTGTGTTATTAATTCAATGGTAATAAAATATAGTTTTGAGTCATCATTACAGTAATATTCAGGAAAGTGCTGTATATAGTAACTGTGAAACATTTAGGAATGAAAACTCAAGAATAAAATAAACTCACAATTTCTGATTTCAATCTATCATGGAAGTCATGAAAATATGTTGTACCTTCAGCATTTTGAATTAGTAATGAAACCCTTTAGGTAAAAGTAATGTAAATCCTTGGTAATCCAAGTGCTAACCTGAAACTGCAGCGTTGGATGCCTCTAGGAACTACTTAGAAAAGTAGAGTATTGGGGTCCACTCCACAGAATCACAATGTCCCTCTTTATTTCTCTTCTTTTCCCAATATTCACTAATGAATCATATGCAAATTAAACAGCTCAGCACCCTCTGAAGACAAAAGATTTTATTGTGGACTGCTAGATTACTGTAAAAGTCCTTTGCAACCAGTGAATAGTACCTGTGAGATAATACGGAGGTAAAATTATATATTTATATATATATTTTGACCAAATATATATATATATTTATATATATAATTATATATATATATATTTTGACCAAATACCTTAAAAATCAAGCAAGCACAGAAGCACACAAAGCTAATGAGCGATGGGTGTTTGATACAGCAGTTAAGTTGCTACTTGTGGTGCTCACATCCTGTATTAGAGAGAGCGCTTGGTTCAAATCCCCAGCTGCTTCACTTCCGATACAGCTTCCTGCTGTTCTGCACTCTGGGAGGCAGCAGATGATGGCTCAAATACTTGAATCCCCGCCACAAACACATGAGATTCCTGTTGTCCATCTGACACGAGGCCCTGGTTGCTGTCCGTTCCTGACTCCTGTTGTCCCTCTGATCAGGCCCTGGGTGCTACAGGCATTGGGAGAAGGAATCAGCAGGTGGGAAAATGTCTCTCCCTCTCTCCCTCTCTCTCTCTAACTCTCACTGACTCTATAACTTTGCCTTTAACAAAACAAAACACTAATGATATTTTGTTTTATAAGCTAGTTTATATAGTCAAAATTATTTCTCACATTCGTTAATTGGCATAGTCATTTACCACAGTCTTTCATAAATTTCAGTAACATGTAGTTAAATAGACAAGCATTTCTTCTACCCTTAATAACAACGTTCACATTAACCATGGATGAGTTGTCGCATTAAAAGCAGACTCATGTTATCCTCTAAATACTCCATTTTCTTTCATTTCTCTATTTTATTAGTTGAAAGAATACACCACTTAAAAACTCATTTTTAATAATGCCTGTTTGTTGATTTTGTTTTTGTTTTTCCCCAAGAAAAACCTTTCTGCTGTGAACACAGGTCCTTGGATTCAGTGACTTTCTTCATTTTAACAATCTACTTAACAACATAAAACTCTTTCCTTCTTAGTAAAATGCACTATCTGTGAATAACCATTCCATTGAATAATTAAGTGGAAAATATTTTATAACTCTATCAAAATTTATAGGCTGAATTAAGTGAACTGCAGGAACAAACCAGTAGATTCAATCTATGAGAAATAAGACTGATAGATTAAACTGGCATTATGGCATAGCAGTTGAATCTGCCAGGCACGAAACCCAGATGGATTCTAAGCTCCTGTCATTGGCTGGGACAAGCCCTGGAGAGAAACAATGAATGCAAGATCTTTGTCTGTCACTGTCTGCCCCTCCTTCTTTCTGTCGTTCTTTCAAGTAGATGAAAATAAATAAATCAACATCTTAAATAATAAATCAACATCTTAAAATGTGAAAAACGGAACTGAAAGATCACTTTAGGGGCCAGCGTTGTGGAGTACTGGGGAAAGCCACCACCTGCAATGCTGGCATCCCATATGGATCCTGGTTCAAGTCGCAAATGCTGCAGTTCCCTTCTCATGAGCTGGATAAGCAGTGGAGGATGGCACAGGTACTTGGGTCTGCCACACAGACCTGCAAGAAGCTCCTGGCTCCTGGCTTCATCATGGCCCAGCCTTGGTCTTTGCAACCATTTGGGGAGCAAACCAGCAGAAGGAAAATTATTCTTCGTCTCTCCTTCACTTTCTCTGTAACTCTACCTTTAAAATAAATAATAAATAATAAATCTTAAATAATAAATAATAAATCAAATAAATAATAATAAATAATAATTCTTTAAAGCAAAATAATGATAGAAAACTGCACATGAAAAAAAAGTAAAGAATTCCACTATTGTAAATCTAAAATTTGAGTCCTTGCACTTTGTTAAAGACAAATGTAATAAAAATACCTAAAACTCTATAATCAAGAATCATTCAAGAAAATACAGTGGAGTAGAATCTTCAGCAGATTGAAGAAAATGTAGTAACATCAATTGGACTCTGAAAACATGGTTTGGATTCATTTAGTAATAAGAAATATGAAAGACAAAGTAAACTACTAAAATTAATAAGAATGAAAAGCCAAGAACCAGGAGCTTCTTCTGGGTCTCCCACATGAGTGCAGGGTTCCAAGGATGTGGGCAATCTTCTACTGTTCTCCCACGCCATAGCAGAGAGTCGGATCAGAAGTGCCAGGACTTGAACCGGCACCCACATCAGATGCCAGCACTGCAGGCGGTGGCTTTACCACTGTGCCAGCCCCAAAACAAAGTTTTACAGAACTATATTCACAGCAATACTGGTACACTTAGACTTATTTATTTATTTATTTATTTTAATTTTAGTCCACACGGATAAGGGAGAACAAGCAGTATTTGATTTTTTGGGTCAGGCTTATTTCATTCAACATGATATCTTACAGTTGCATCCATTTTACTGCAAGTAGTAGAATTTAATTCTTCTTTATAGATGAATAAAATATTCAATTGTATATATGTATATACCACATTATTTATTCATCTGATGATGGACATTTTGTTTGAGTCAAAATTTTTGCTATTATGAACAGTGCTGCTATAAACATGGTGGTGCACGTACCTTTTGATTCATTGTGTTCAAGTCTTTTGGGTATATATCCAATAGTGGAAATTGCTAGATCATATGACAAGTTGAAATGTCCTTTTTTTTTTTTTTAAGAAATCTCTACACTCTTTTCCAGAGTGTCTGCACTAATTTACATTCCCACTAGTGTATAGGTGTCTCCCTTTGTCCACATCTTCTCCATAATTTATTACTTTCTGTGTGTTTTGGATTTTAGCTATTCTGACAGGTGTGAGGTGATATCTCATTGTGGCTTTGATTTGCATTCTCTAATAGATTGTGATGTTGAGCATTTTTGAAATTGGCCATTTGTATTTCTTCATTTGAGAATTGTCTATTGAAGTCTTTTGCCCGTTTCTCAACTGGATTTGGTGCTTTATTGTTGTTGAATTTACTGAGTTACTGATATATTCAGGATATTAATCCTCTGTCCAATAGGTGGTTTGCAAATATTTTTCCTAGTCTGTTGGTTGTCTTTCACTCTATTGATCATTTCTTTTGCTATGCAAAAGCTTTCTGAGTTTGATGTAGTGCCATTTGTTTAGTTTTTATTTTTTGTCTGCGCTTTGGGGGTCTTATCCAAGAAGTCATCACTTACGCCAATGTCTTGGAATGTTTCTGCTACATTTCCTTCACAATCTCAGGTCTTACATTTAAGTCTTTGATCCATGTTGAGTTTGCTTTTGTATATGGTGAGAAGCTTATATTTAATTTCATTCTTCTACATATAAACATCCAGTTTTGCCAGCACCATCTGTTTTAAGAGATTAACCTTACTGCACTATGTGGTCTGAGCACTTTTTTCAAAAATCAGTTTACTGTATGTATGTGGATTAATTTCTGGGCTCTTTTTTCTGTTCCATTGACCTATGTATTGGTTATTAAGCCAGTGCCATGCTGTTTTAATTACTACACCTTTGTAGTATGCTTAGAAGTCAGCTATCCTGATGCCTTCAGCTTGTTTTCTCTTGCTCAGTATCCCTTTGGCTATTCGGGATCTTTTGTGATTCCATATGAATTTTAGGATTGTTTTCTCCAACTCCACAAAGAATTTCATTAGTATGTTGATAGAGATTTCATTGAATATCTAAACTGCTATATGTAGTATAGACATTTTAATGATATTGATGCTTCTAATTTGTGAGCAGGAATATATTTACATTTTTTGTGTCTTTTATAACTGTTATATAGTTTTCATTGTGCAGGTCTTTCACTTTTTGGTGAGAATTATTGCTAAATAACTGATTTTTTGTAGCTATTGTGAATGGTTTTTTTTTCTTTATTTCTTTTTCTGTGGGTTCATCATTAGCATACAAAAAAGCTAGTGTTTTGTGTTTTTGTGTGTGATTACTTTGTAAGCTGCAACATATTGAATTCATTTATGAATTCTAACAATTTTTTGTGAAGTGTTTTGGTTTTTCCAGTACATCATGTCATTTGCCAAAATGGATAATTTGATTTTCTCTTTTCTAATTTTGATGCCATCTATTTCTTTCTCCTTCCTAATTGCTTTTGCTATTCCTTCCAATACTATTTTGGATAAGAGTGCTGAAAGTGGACATCCTGTCTTGTTCCAGATCTGAGGGGAAATACTGAAAGCACTATAATAGTGACTGTTGTTTTATAATATAAAGCCTTTATAATTTTGAGGAATATTCTTTCTATACCTAATTTTTCTGAGTTTTTATCATGCAGAGATGTTCAGTCTTATTAAATGATTTTTTTTTTCTACTTCTATAGAGATGGCCATATAGCTTCTGTTCTTGGTTTGTTTTTGGTTTTCTAAGTCTTCAAATATATCACTAGAACTTTAATTTGAGACATTTTCCCCCTTTTTAAGGTATGTGCTTAATATTGTAAAATTTCTTCTTTGTTCTTTTTTTTGCTGTATCTCACAGGTTTGTATGTTGTGTTTTCATTATTGATTTCAAACAAGATTTTTTTTTTCCTTTTTAGTTATTCAATGAACCACTGATATCCAATGGCATGTTGTTTAATTTACATATATTTATTAGTAGTCTATTGTTTTTATTGTTGAATTCTGTATTTTTTAACTTGTGGTTTGAGAAGATACATGGTATGATTTTAATTTTTTAAAATTTATGGAGCGGCCGGCGCCGCGGCTCACTAGGCTAATCCTCCGCCTAGCGGCGCCGGCACACCGGGTTCTAGTCCCGGTTGGGGCGCCGGATTCTGTCCCGGTTGCCCCTCTTCCAGGCCAGCTCTCTGCTGTGGCCAGGGAGTGCAGTGGAGGATGGCCCAGGTGCTTGGGCCCTGCACACCATGGGAGACCAGGAAAAAGCACCTGGCTCCTGGCTCCTGCCATCGGATCAGCGCGGTGCGCCGGCCGCAGTGCGCCGGCCGCGGCGGCCATTGGAGGGTGAACCAACGGCAAAGGAAGACCTTTCTCTCTGTCTCTCTCACTGTCCACTCTGCCTGTCAAAAAAAAAAAAAAAAATTTATGGAGCCTTGGTTTGTGGCTAGTACATGTTCTGTCTTAGAAAATTTTCCATGTGCTGATGAGAAGAAAGTATATTCTGTAACTGTTGGGTGAAATCTCCTATAATGTCTGTTAGGTCCAATTACTGTATAGTATGGTTCAACTCTGATGCATTTCTATGATTTTTTGTCTGGATGATCTCCTCATTGTTGAAAGTGTGATGTTGAAGTTCACCCACTATTATGTCTTGGTTTCAATCTCTCCTTTTATGTTTAATAGTATTTGCTGTATGGATCTGGATGATCTTGTATTGGGTACATATATATTTATGATTGTTGTCTCTTTTTGAATTGAAACTTTTATCAAAAGATAAAATCCTACTTTTCCTCTTTTTACAGTTTTTAATCTAAAATCTGTTTTATATGATATCAAGATAACTATACCTGCTCACTTTTGGTTTCCATCTGCCTGACATATCTTTTCCAACCCTTCATTTTCAGTTTGTGTTTATCTTCGTTTGTGAAATAAGTTCCATGTAGGCAGCATATAGTGGGGTCATGATTTTTTGTCTATTCAGCCAACCTAAGAATTTTAGATGGTGAATTAAACCATTTACATCCAAGGACCTGACATTTTGTTGACTTCTTAATGATTCTACCTGCTCTGTTAGTGAATTTGGTGGTGTCATGTGTTTTTACAGTGTTTGCTTCCAATGTAGAACACCCTTCAGAATTTCTTGTAAGGCTATCTGGTTGTTGTGAATTCTCTTAGTATTTGCTTATCTGTAAAATATTTTTCTCCTTCATTTTTAAGAATCACTTTGTTGGAAATAATATTCTTGGTTGGATATTTTTTCTTTAAGATCTTGAATTTATCATCCTACTCTCTTCTGGCCTGTGGTGTTTCCACTGAGAAGTCTGATATTAATTTAATTGGCTTTCCTTTATATGTAACTTGATGCTTTTCTCTTACTATCTTTAAGATTCTCTTCCTGTCTTTAACTTTTCTCAATTTGATGACAGTATGCCTTTGAAAAGACCTTTTTTTTGTTTGTTTTAGTCTGCTGAGGTTCTTTGAACTTCTATCTGACTGTCAATGTCTCTTTCAAGACCTGAGAAATTTTCAGCTAGTATTTCATTTAGCAGGCTCTTTGTGCCTTTTTCCCTTTTCTTCTCCTTGAGGAATAGCTATAACATAAATATTTGCTCATTTAATTGTACCAAATATTTTGTATAGACTTTCTTCATTCTTTTTAATTGTTTTCTCTTTGTTTATGTCTGATTGTGTTATTTCCAAATTTTTGTCCTCAAGATCAGAAATTCTTTTGTCTGCTTGGTCCATTCTACTGTTAAAGCTCTCATAATTTTTTTTTACTGATTATATATTTCATTTTCAAAATTTCTGTTTTCTTCTTCTTAATGAGTTCTATCACCTTAGTACTATTTTCATTCATGTCACTCTGATTTCCTTATTTCTTCAATCTGTCAATCTGTGTTTTCTTGCATTTTGTTGGGTTTCCTTACAATCACTATTTTGAATTCTGTATCTGTCATTTCATAGATTTCTGTCAGTTCAGAATCTAATTATGGATGATTATTGGGTACTGTTAGAGGCTCTTTGCTTCTTCATGTCTCCTATATCCCTGCATTGTCATCTCCCCATCTGGATTTTTTGTCCCTTCTTTTCATGGAGTAGGTTTATTGTAAAAGGGGTTAGGGTTTAGCTGAAATGCAGGGCATCATTTGTGCTGTTACTTTAGTTTTGGTTCTGGGCAAGCCCAGGAGTGTAGTTTCTGAGTGATTTCTTTTGTCTTAATCAATTTCACCTGGGTCTATAAGTGACATGGTGGTATAGTCGGCTGCAGTTTGTAGGGGCAGAAGTATGGCTTTGAGATGCATAAGTGTTTACTTGGGTGTGAATCTTTGGCCAACACAGAGTTCAGTGTCACACTGTGACATTCAAGCCCTTGTTCTCGGTGCCGAGAGACATTAGTGGTTGCCTCCTTGTCCTACAGGCAATCCTGAGTGATTCTGGGGCTTGTGGTACAAACTGTTTTGTCTCCAGGACTATGTGATATGGATGAACCATTCCTCAGGTCCTGCTAGCAGAGTCTTCTAGTGCTGTGGCTTATAGTATTAACAGCTCTAGTCCTAGGACTAGAGTATGTGAAATGAATTCTCTTCCACTTCTATAGCATGACTACAAGGTATACAGGAAATTTTACTCTGGAAGATATGAGACCAGATAGGTGGAATGCATGTAGTTTGTTCTCTATGTCTACTAGGTAGAATCCAGTAGCACCAAGAAATTTAGGATGAATTGTTACAGGATTGGTGTTGCAGGATGTAGTAGGGTCTTTACCCACATCTACCAGGGTGAGAACGTATTTTTATGTGCTACTTCTCTTGTTATCCCCCAGAAAGTTAGGCAAATCCCTTGGCTTATATAGATTACATGAGAGTAGCTCTGGGTACTAATGCCCCAAATCACCACAGTTGCAAGATTCAGGGTGTCTGTCCTTTACCCCACACATTACCTTGACTCTGACTATAATGTTGGTAGAAGCAGAATAGGGACATCTTGCATGGCTTTTCACTGCTGAGTCTGGTGGTCTGCACAGGTGTGGAGTGAGAAAAGCCATGTGGTAAGATGGCAGTTCACAACTGGCAGCTGGCTGTGCCATGTGGCTGGATGCAGTAATGTCTTGTGTTCTCTCTTATCCAATGCAGTCTTAATTTTTATCACTTTTTGCTGAAAATTTCCATGATTCAGACCCCTGTAAATGTATTCCTTCCTTTGTTCTTTTCATAAACCAGAGCAACAGAAGTTAGTGTGGCTATACCTTATTCAGCCATCTTAGACTCCTAGATACAGCCATTTAAGAGAGCAATTTATTATTATTTAGAGAAACTTAACTCACTATTCCACTCCTAGGAATATAATCCATAAAATTTTAGCATAGTCATGAAAGAGGACATGTGTGAGAATATTCATTACAATATTATGTGTGAGAGCAAAGACTTGCAAAAACATAAATGTCATCAATCATCAAATCTTCAAAAGATAGAAAAAATGTGGCATGTAGACCTTATGTAATATTACTGCTTTAAAATGCCTAGTTGTTCAGAGAAAAATGCTGATAGAAGTTTTAAAAATTTTGAGTAAAATAAATGTGAAGCTAAGCAACTTTTTTAGTACAAATGACCTGTACACATTATAGCCTTTTTACACTAAGAGCAAAAACATATTATTTATAAATTTAAATGTTAATTTATATAAATTTTTAAAATTATAATAAATTCATGATAGTTTCATCATAAAAGCATAAACTATTATGCACATGATTACTACTGAGAACAAGTATATGTGGTTTGAAATAGTTAAATACTGATAACTACAGAATAGTTTGTTAAGAATTAAAATTAATTTAAGATAATCATTTTTATAAAAGTTTTTTAAAAGTTCATTTATCTGAAAGGCAAAGTTACAGGACAGAGTGAGATGAAGAGAAAAATATTCCATCTGCTTGTTCCCTCTCCAAGTGGCTATAAGGACAAGAGTTGGGCCAGGCCAAAGAAAGGAGCCAGGAGCTTCATCCAGGTCTCCCACATGAGAAACAGGGGCCCAAGGACCTGGGCCATCGTCCATTGCTTACCCAGGTGCATCAATTGGGAGCTGGATAAGACTTGGAGCAGCCAGGATATGATTTGTCACCTATAGGGGAAGTCAGATTTGCAGGGAGCAGGCCACAGTGACAGCCCCAGGATAATCATTAATGGCATTTTATTCTTTCCTCATTGAAAAATTGAGTTTTATCATGTCTCTGGAAAAGATTGTTAGGAACAGGTAATTTTCCAGTAATAAAAGACTTTTTTTAAGATTTATTTTATTTATTTGAAAGAGTTATAGAGAGAGGTAGAGACAAAGAGAGAGGTCTTCTGTCCACTGGTTCACTCCCCAGATGGCTGCAACGGCAGGAGTTGCACCGATCCGAAGCCAGGAGCTTCTTCCAGGTATCCCACATGGGTGCAGGGCCCAAGGACTTGGGCCATCTTCTTCTGCTATCCCAGGCAATGCTGAGAGCTGGATCAGAAGAGGAACAGCTGGGACTAGAATCCACACCCATATGGGATGCTGGCACTTCAGGCCAGAGCTTTAACCCATTGTGCCACAGCACCAGCCCCAACAAAGACAATATGTTTAAGATGTCTGAATATAGCTTCATATTGCTGATTGTGAAGTAAAATTATATTCCAAATTTATTAGAATGTTAACAAATGAGAATTTGACTTCTTTGCATAGATATAAAAATATTAAAGATATTTGAAAATTTTGACAGCTATGAACAAGTTTTTAAAGATTTATTTTATTTATATGAAAGGTAGAGTTATAGGAGAGAAAGAGAGAGAAATCTTCCAACTGCTGGTTAACTTCCCAAATGTCTGCAACAGCCAGGGCTGGGCCAGACTGAAGCCAGGAACAGGAGGGTCTTCTGTTCTCTCACATGGGTGCATGGGTCCAAATATTTGAGCCAATTTCTACGAACATGAAGATTTTTCCATTTTTTAATGTTTTTTGATTTTCATCATTGAAATTTTTCACATCCTTGGTTGAATTTATTTCATGGCATTTAAATTTTTTGGGAGCTGTTGTGAATGGGATTGGTATTAAGAGTTATTTCTCTGCCATGGCATTGACTGTGTAAATAAAAACTATTGATTTTTGTGTATAAATTTTATATTCTGTCACTTTACCAAACTCTTTATGAGTTCCAATGGTCTCAGTGGAGTCTTTTGGTTCCCCTATTATAGAATCATGTCATCTGCAAACAGCGAAAGTTTGATTTCCTCCTTTCCAATTTGTATCCCTTTTTTTTTTTTTTTACTTTTTCTTGACTAATGGCTCTAGCTAAAACTTCCAGGACTAAATTGAATAGCAAAGGTAAGAGTGGACATGCTTGTCTGATTCCTGATCTTAGTGAGCATGACTATACTTTTTCATCATTCAATAAAATGTTGGCTGTGAGTTTGTCAGAAATTGCCTTTATTGTCTTGAGGAATGTACTTTCTATATAAAATTTGCTTAATGTTTTCATCATGAAAAAGATGCTAGTTTTTGCTCTTTAATTTTTTAATGTGGTAAATAACATTTATTGATTTGAGAATGTTGAAAAATCCTTGCTTACCAGGAATAAATCCCACTTGGTTCTGCTGAATAAGCTTTCTGATGTGTTGTTGGTTTTGATTTGCTACTATTTTGTTGAGAATTTTTGAATCTATGTTTATCAGGGATGTTTGTCTATAGTTCTCTTTCTCTGCTGTGTCTTTTTCTGATTTAGGAATTAAGGTTATGCTGACGTCATAGAAGGACTTTGGGAGGATTCTTTCTCTTTTAATTGTTTTGAATAGTTGAGAAAAATTGTAATTAGATTTTCAAATATTTGGTGGAATTCAGCAGGGAAGCCATCCAGTACTGGGCTTTTCTATTTTGGAAGCATACCATTATTACAGATCCAAATTGTGTCTTGTTTATTAGTCTGTTTAGGTTATCTATGTCTTCATGTCTCAAATTTGGTACATTGTATGTATCCAGGAATCTATCAGTTTCTTTTAGATTTTATAATTTGATGGCATATAGTACTTTGTATTAATTCCTGATGAATTAATTCTTTTTTATTTCTGTGGTATCTGTTGTTGCATTTCCTTTTACATTTCTGATATTATTGATTTGGTCTTCTCCCTCTTTTTCTTTTTGGTTAACAGGGACAATGGTGTATCAGTTATGTGTATTTTTCAAAAAACATGCTCTTCGTTTTACTGATCTTATGTGTTGTTCTTTTGATTTTAATTTTGTTTATTTATTTTCCAATTTTAATCATTTCTTTCCTCCTACTAACTTTTGGTTTAGTTTGTTCTTGTTTTTCTAAGTCCTGAGATATAATGTTACATCATTTAATTAGTACCTTTCCAATTTCTTAATGTAGACATTAAATGCTAGAAACATCCCTTTTTACACTGCTTTTGTTGTGCCCCATATGAATCCCATAAGTTTTGATATGATGTATTGCCACCTTCATTCATTTCCAGACTTTTATTAATTTCTGTTTTGATTTCTTCTCTGACCCACAATTCATTCAGGAGTATGTTTATGCTTGAGTTGTTAATTTCCAGCTACATTCCATTGTGGTCAGAAAAGATGCCTGGTATGATTAATTTTTTCTAATTTTCTGAGACCTGCTTTATGGCCTAATATATGATATATCCTAGAGAAAGCTTCATGTATTGAAGAAAATAATTTGTATTCTGTTACTGTACAATGAAAGATTGTTTATTATCAATTAGGTCCATTTGGTTTATTTTGTGGATTAGCTTTGTTGTTTCTTTGTTGATTATCTGTCTAGTTCATTTGTCCACTGATGAAAGTGGGATGTTGAAGTCCCCCATACTATTGTATTAGAGTTTACATCTCCCTTTAGATCAATTAATATTTGTTTATAATATCCAGTTTCCTTGGGATTGCATCCATACACATCTATTATAGTCACATCTTCCTGTTTAATTGATCCCTTAATCATTACATACAACCCTTTTTTGTCTATGTAAAAGTTTTGGTGTTAAAGTCTATTTTGTCTAGTATTAGGATGGCTACACCTGCTCCTTTTTGCTTTCCATTAGCATGGGGTATCTTTGTTCATTGTTTCCTTTTCAGTCTGCATGTATCTTGGTTGGTGAGGTGTGTTTTTGGTAGCTAGTTAATAGATAGGTGTTGTTTTTAAGCCATTCAGCCAGACTGTATCTAAATTGGAGGGTTTAAACCATTCTCCTGAACGTTACTATTGATAAGTAATAAATTGTTCCTGCAATTTTTCAACAAATATTCTTTTTTTTTACATTAGATTTCCTTTGTACTTTTACTTCAAGACTTTCTGCTCTTACATTCTTTCATGATGATGAGCATCTTTCTGTATTTCTGTATGTCACACACCCTTAAGCATAACAATGGTGACAAATTCTTACAATTACTGTTTGTTACAGAAGGTCTTTATTTCACATTCAGTCATAAATGAGAGCTCTGCAGGGCACAGTATTCTGAGTTGATTGTTCTTTTCAATTAAGACCTGGACTGTGTACATTCATTTTCTCCTAGTATGTAGGGTTTCTTATGAGAAGTCAGTTGTGAATCTAATTGGAGACCCTCTGAAAGTAATCTGGCATTTCTTTAGATTTTAGAATCTTTTCTTTATGTTTTATTGTTGAAAGTTTGACTACAGTGTATCCTGGTGAAAATGTTTTCAGGTCATGCCTATAAGGAGTTCTATGTGTTTCATGTTCTTGGACTTCCTTTACTCCAAATTAGGGAAGTTTTCTGTAATAATTTCACTGTATAGGATTTCTAATTGATTCTTTCTTTCTACACCATCAGGAAATACTAAGACCCATATTATGGGTCACTTGATAGTATTTCATAAATCTCCAACACTTTTTTTATTTTTCTAATTTCTTCTTTTTTTTGATCTGACTAAAAATTTTTCATAGATTTATCATTAAGCTTTGATAATCTTTCTTCTGTCTCACCAACTCTGTTAAGGCTTTCCCCTAATGTTTTATTTGGCCTATTGAGTTCTTCAGTTTTAATATATAATTCTGATATATATTCAAAAATCTCAATATCATGAGAAAATTTAATCCATATCCTGTATGGATATCTTTAATCTTTTAATTCCATTTCATCAATCTCTTCATCTTTACATTCTAATATTGCTTTATTTTGTGGGGGTGGTCATGTTGTCTTCTTTATTCTTCTTTCTTGAATACTGCATTCATTTTTAAGTATTTGTGGAGATAATTGATTTTTTTCCTCTGATGGGTTTTATATTTTAACTACCCCTCTGTGGCTTATTGGAGTGTCTGTTCTTTCATTAAATACACAGAGGCATGTGATGGGTATAGCAAGAGTGCTCTGGACAGCGCCCCAAGGTGAGGTGAGTATCAAGGGTGACATCCAAGTTGAGTGTGGTAGATGTCCTCTTATTAGCAGGAAGGAGGGCATGATTACCTCTGTTGGGCTATTCACACTCTCACCTCCTCTTCCAAGATAACCAATGCTCAGGTGTTAGGTTATAATGAGTGCAATACTCCTTTGTGTTATTCCATGAATTGCACAAAGGATTGTGTAGCCCTCAGTACATGCACATATCCCACAGAAATGACCTACCCCAAGCAATCAGGGAGCACTGAGTGTGTGGATCCAGACACAGTGATTGCCCAGAGACCCAGCTATATGCTGCACCCTCTTGTGAAGTCACAGGGTTCCCACAGTCTCAGCACAAAAGGATTCCACAATCATGGGGAACATAGGATCCACTCTGCTCCACTAGTCTGTCCTGTCCACAGAGAGGCAGAGATATTCCCATAGCCCCCTGCCTGTGAGTGCTCCACTTTGGTGTTGTGAGCCCCAAAGCCTGTGATATAATGAGAGGCTTGGGGCATCACATAGTCTTACTTAGCTGCCCAGCCCTCTGTCAATCCTCCCAGACAGACTCAAAATCAGTGGGGAATGCACAAGAGCTGGTGGCCACAGAAGCTAACCATTTCACAAAGACGCCTTCTCCCTGCTGGCTGCCAGGCTCACAGAAGAGCATCTGTATCCAGGTGCGGATGTCAGAATGGCTCCTTTTCCCTGCCCATTTCCAGGTGTGTGCACCCGTGCTGTTGCTGCAGCTATTTCTGTCCAAATTTAAGACAGAAAATTGAAAACTAAAATGATTCAGTTAATTGACAACTATCATTGACACAGTATAAATAACATATAAAATATTATTTGAAGATTGAAAATACAGTAATAGCAGCAAATTTGCCTAGTAAAATGTAGAATGTCTACTATGCTATTACTCATGGTTATGACAGCAATGATACATATCAGCCTTTCTTAATACTTGTTTAAGCATCTTCTACTTCCCTTACGGTAGCCTATACTACTTTTATTACCTGCTATTATTAGTACTTTAAAATTTTATCTTCCATTGTATTCAAGAAATTTGTTTCTGAGCTCAGCCTTCTGAGAATGAAAGGGGATGGTTTTTTCTGCTCCAGCATTAGGGCACTACTGTTGTTCTTTACCTGAAGAATTACAGTGTAGCTCAGCAGTTTCTCCCTTGTCCAAGTTACAGATGGGAACAACACACAGCATTTTCTAACTGCTTCAGGGTATTGTTGGAAAAGACAGGCCTTTGGAACAAACATCAAAGTTTGATGAAGTACAAGTTTTGAAACTAGGTTCAGCTAGACCATAGGACTGAGAAATGGGAAAAAAGTGACAATTACTTAAGTCTCTAGATCAGCAAGAATTTGTGAGGTTAAACTGTTCATGATAATGCTGACATTTACTTGTATTATTCTCTTTTGCTGTATGGTGACATTTGGGATGAGGATGTAAAAGAAGTGCAATCAAGGAACAGACCTACTAGTATTTAACCCAAATTCAAAGAGTGTTCTTCAATACTGAATGAGTAAACATATTCTTCAATACTAGACTCACAGGAAAAATAATAACACCAGCTTCAGTAACAAATATCTTTCTTAAATCACAATGCTTTTAAATATTGTATGAGATGAAATAAAAAATGCACATGAAGAACTTCTGCGTAATACAAATGTACAATAGGTGTACCAAGAAAAAAAACCTTGGAAAGATGTGAATATATACATGGGCGTATTTGGCAGACAGTCTCTTGAAAATTAATAAAGTGAGCCTATCTCTTCAAGGTAACCAAAAGATTTGTTGTCACTGACAAATATAAGCTTTTAAAAATTCATATTTTTGAAAATTTCCCTGTCGTGTTAAATTTTGTGTATCTTCAGTACTTATTTTTTGATGACATAGGTCATGATGTTTATAGTGAATGTGATTTGCTTATTTAGTGCAAAATTTCAACACCCAGAACAACTTCAGAATCACTAAATCTATATCATCTGAGTAATGAGCAGTATTTCAAAATCACAAATTGATAAAATACAAATTCAAAGAATAAGATAGATCAGTATATTATATGCATAGAGCCAAATTATTCTTTTACACTTTTGGACTTCACATTGTAACTGATACTCCAAAAATACTAACGATCAAGTACTAATGTGGACTAGCCACAATTACCCCTAGAGGCTTTCTTGTTCAATGTCATGATCCTGTGAGGTCTCATTTTTTTTCTACATATTTCAATCAGCATATTGCAACATTTCCAATTAGAACCAGATATGAAAATCCCATTGTTTAAAATTATGTGAAACATTGTATAAACTTATAAAATATATAACATTATTAGTTTTAACATTAAAAGTTGTGTTTTTTAAAAAAAAGATTTATTTATTTATTTTTAAAGGCAGAATTATAGACAGGCAGAGAGAGAGAGAGAGAGAGAGAAAGAGAAAGAGAAGGATTCTATCTGCTGGTTCACTCCCCAAGTGGCTGTAATGTAAAAGTTGGGCTGATCTGAAGCCAGGATCCAGGAGCTTCTTTTGGGTCTCTCATGTAGGTGTAGGGGCACAAGCACTTGGGCTTATCTTCTACTGCTTTCCCAGGACATGTCGGAGAACTGGATCAGAAGTGGGCATCCAGGACTCTAACTGGCACCCATATGGGATGCTGGCACTGCAGGCAGCAGTTTGCCCACTAAGCCACAAAGCCAGCCTTGACCCTAAAAGTTTTCTTGTGGGAAATATATATTACCCTAAAGCGTAAGTTTCAAGTTAAGAATTTTAGGGTAATATTTTATAAATGAGTATACATTTTTATATTTTAAGATGGCATACATTGTAGATACTTATACTTGGAGAGAAGCTTTTTGTGGTTAGTAATTTTTTTCAGAGATTCAAGAATTCTGCATCTGAAAAGTTGACAGTTAATTAGTACTACCAAATTGATTACAACTCCTTACAGAACTGTGTTCTTGATGAAGATTTACAGGCTCATGTCCTAAACTAGATGCATTTTTTGTGTTTCAATGAGTAAGTTAATTTTAAAAAGATTTATGTTGTTTATTTCAAAACCATAGTTATAGAGAGAGAAAGAGAGAGACAGAGAGAGAGATCTTCCATCCATTAGTTGCTACCCAAATGGCAGAAACAACCAGGGATGGGCCAGACCAAAGCCAAGAGCCAGGATTTTCTTTCATGTCCCTGACAGGGGTGCAGGGGCCCAAGCACTTGGGCTGTACTCTGCTGCTTTCCCAGGTGTATTAGCATTTTATTGTTTCCTTAATAAGAAATTTTTGTGTTCTCATTTATTTATACCTAAGAATTTAAGAGTTTATTTCCTTCAGTGAAAATATTCTTTTATTATCTTTTGATATGCATCAAGAGTCTATTACTTTTAAATTAATTATCTTTTTTTTTTCACAGGCAGAGTGGACAGTGAGAGAGAGAGACAGAGAGAAAGGTCTTCCTTTTGCCGTTGGTTAACCCTCCAACGGCTGCGGCTGGTGCACCGCGCTGATCCGAAGGCAGGAGCCAGGTACTTTTCCTGGTCTCCCATGGGGTGCAGGGCCCAAGGACTTGGGCCATCCTCCACTGCACTCCCGGGCCACAGCAGAGAGCTGGCCTGGAAGAGGGGCAACCGGGACAGAATCCGGTGCCCCGACCGGGACTAGAACCTGGTGTGCCGGCGCCGCAAGGAGGAGGATTAGCCTAGTGAGCCGCGGCGCAGGCCTAAATTAATTATCTTTTATATAACTATTTACATGAATCCTATGTTAACTTTATTAATATTTTTAGAAAACTGGAATTTTTATTCTGCCCTTGCTTTTTTTAAAAAAATAGGTATTTTATTTGTTTGAATGGCAGAGTGACAATAAAGGAAAGAAAAATAAAGATGTCACCTATCCATTGTCATCTCATTAGCAAAACAATGAATAAAAATCATATGATAATAGATACACAGAAAGCATTTATAAAATAAAATTATAATTTTGTGATAAAAATCTTAAGCAAATTAGTTAAAAAGGAACATTCCTCAACAAAATCAAGGCAGAATATGACAAACCCACAGACAGCATCATATTGAATGGGAAAAAGCTGCAAGCATTTCGTCTTAGATCTAGAACCAAACAAGGATATCCACTTTCACCATTTATATTCAATAAAATGTTTAACCAGAGCCATTAGGAAAGAACAAAAATCAAAGAAATACAAGTTGGAAAGGAGAAAATCAAACTATCCCTATTTACAGATGACATAAATCCATACATAGTGAAACCAAGAGACTCCGCTAAGACTATTGGAATTCATAAAGAATTTGGTAAAGCTATGGGTTATAAAGTCAATACATAGGGCCTTTTCCTCTCTTAGAAGCCCCCACACACACCTCTATGCTGCTCTAGCTGGAGGTCTTTGACTCTAACAAATCTTGCTTTTTAAAATCTCTCTGTTTATCCACTTGGGAATTCTTCCATGTGAGACAAAGAACCAAGGTAATAATAATTTCTCCACCATCATTTTCCCAGACCATTTTGGTGTCATGACTCAGATTTAAACTCCGACGTGAGGTCTATCCCGGTTGAGTTCAACTCTGGCCAGCATCAGATCATCCCTATGGATTGGTGAGCATACAGACCACTGTCACTTATTTTCAGAGTCTTACTATCGTTCATAGTAGTTCTCTCATCTTTTTAAAAATACCAGGTCCCTGTCAGCCAGTTAAAAGTGGTTAGCAGGGCTGCAGGTCTTGAAAGTCAGGGGCTAGATTTGCTGATTAAGGCCAGATCAGTCCCCTGGAGCTGGGACTCTATTCTAACCCTTTTTCTCCAGTGTGCATTGACCCTTCACATGGGACTGGCAAAAAGCCTTGAGACAACTGATGGATTCTGGCTGGGGCTGTACTCCAGAGTTTCTGGAAGGTCTCTTGACTGGGCAAGTAGACCCCAACAGCCAGAATGATGTTGGGCCTGGAAGTGCACTTTCCTGTAAATAGCATTCCCCCTGTCCTTTTGGAGTCCTCACAAGCTAAAAAGCCAGAGGCTCCACTCTTCATGCTTCTCGTCTCAGCTCTGGGAGTGTTGGCTGGTTCAACTCAGCTTCCTCTCACGGGAATGGGCCCAATATACAGGACTGGGTTTTGGCCCGTTAGGGTGTTGGCCAAAAACTGCATTCTGTTCTCCCTTCCTCGGAGATTAATCTGTCGGTGAGACTGGGTCCAGGGCTCCATGCCACAATGAGTTTTTCCTGACCTCCATCTCTCTCTGCTCCTCTAAATGTTTTCAGTACTTTGCCAGGTCTCAGTTCTGACAAATTCGATTTCCTGGTCCCATTAGTGGTTATTTCCTAGACATCTTGTTCATCAGCTCTGGGTTAAAGTTTAATTACCTCATTTGCAGAGAGGTAGCTTTTCGATCTAAACTCTCTTAAGTCCCCACATGGCCTAAACTTATGTAGACAAAGTCTCAGCATGTCTTTGGTATCTCTCGTCTTCCTTAAGTCTCCTCTTCTGTGTCACTTTTGTCTGGTCCTTCCTATGTATTATATACCTCAGAGGAGGTTTACTGCAGAGAAATTTATTCCCCTACTCTGCTTCTTTGTGACTTCCCCTGCGTTGTCACCAGCCTATGTAGTAACAGGACTGGTACATTGCACCAAACTCTAACTTTAAAACACCTTTGCTAAGGCTCTGGCCATGAAGGCTCATTGTCAAAATCAGGTCTATTAGGTAAGATTCAAGGTTAAGAGATAAAGAACAACTATTTTCCTTATGTATAAGAACAAAGCTACAGTGTATATTTGACCAGGCAAAGGCCCAGTCTAGCACACCACCAGCAAGGGAACTGATCACTCCCTGCGTGTGCTATTCTTTTAATAAATACATACCTTAGGGTACAGGTGTGGAAGGCTAAGCGAGAGTGGGTGACATGTGCTAATCCCACTCTCACTTTCTTCCCTTCGCTGCAGACTTCAGTGCAGGTCTGGACACCAGAGGCAGTGAAAGACCTTTGAGAGATGTCTCAAACTCAGGAGACATAAGACCTGAAGTACACTTCCATTTTTATCCTCTCATTCCAGTCAGGAGAAAAACCATCTTCTTGGAGCTCCCTTTTGACCCCTGAGCTTACAGAAAAATGCCTCATCTTTTTCTACACCACCACCTGCTTACAAGCTAGAGGATGGAGAAGTTAGCCTAGTGATTTGTAAATGTGCTAGCACCTCTACTGTGACTCCTCATCTCAGAACTCCGTCTCCTAACTGGCCCCTTGCCTCTATTTCCCTGTATGTGCTCCAATATGCAGTCAATTCTTAATTCTTTTCCAGAGTATCACAGCGTTCTTGGGTCTATTTAGTGAGCCACCAAGGTCCCTCTGTTATCATGTTTGACTATTTTTGAAGAGTTTTAATCCCAGTGGAGGAGAGTTTTTATCAGGTGATCATTGCCCCCATTGTTTTAATTTTTCCTGGGTGTTTCTAGACACAAATCTAGGCCCAATAATCTCAGATGCTATTGAATACTTATTGAGACTCCTCCCAGTTTACCATTCATCATAGCTGAGGCTGCTTTGACTGACGGCCCCACAGTTAGAAACTTCCAGTATTGCCTTTTGGTTTTGGGGCATAAGGTTGTTGTCTCTTTGCAGGACCTCCAGTTTTTCTCTCTACCCTGCCTCTTTGCAGGTGCTTACAGGAGCTCCCTTGTAGGCCATTGCCTTTTATTCTTCCTGCTATCAGATTCTCCTCCTTAGGAATCTCTGGAGGGTTACCCACCTGCTCTGGTGGATGCCCGCTCCTATTAAATCTAACCTAATGGTGAAAAATCCCCAGTGGACTTCTTGTCTCTGTCACATCGGTCTCTAGCCCAGAGTCACCCTTGGGACCTGACTAGCAACTGCCTGAACATTTTGTTTCAAAGGCAATCCCACATAGCTGACTGTTGACTAGGGCATCAGTGGCTTAAGGTATTCTTTGGGTAAAAAGCAAAGTAGACTTAGATTCAATTAGTATCTAAAAAGATGGGGCCAGTGCTATGCCATTGCGGGTAAAGCCACCACTTGCAGTGCCAGCACTCCATAAGGATGTTGCTTCGAGAACCAGCTGCTTCCTTTCTGATCCAGCTCTCTATTGTCTCCTGGGAAAGCAGTGGAAAATGGCCCAAGTCCTCGGCCCGCTGAACCCTCATGGGAGACCTAGAAGGAGTTCCTGGCTCCATGCTTCAGATGGATATCTCTGAACATTGCAGTCATCTAGGGAGTGAACCAGTGGGTGGAAGACCTCTCCCTCTCTCTCTCTCTCTCTCTGCCTCTGCCTCTCTGTACCTCTGCTTTTCAAATGATTAAATAAATAAATCTTTTAAAAAAAGAATCTGAAATAATGTCTTTGGCAAATAGCAATCCCACGCATGAGAATTTTGTTCAGTTGTAACCAGACATTGGATATAAATACATTTCTCCCTTTTAAATCTAAGAAGATCACTATCTTTAAAATCACTGCCTTTACTTTGTAACTCTCCAAATTGGTTTTATAACTTGGTTTAACAGGTTTCTGTAGCATTGGATAATCAATGCTTGTTACAACCCCCTTTAGGTGGACTTTGCAATCTCTGGTTTAATGTCACTGATTTGTAGCTAGAGTTTTATAAAAAGGAGTAGAATTCCATATAAAAGTAATTTTGACCTTAATTCAGATACAGGTTTAATATAATATCAACATCTTAAGTCATCTAGATATAATTGCTAAGTGTAAATTTGAGTAAAGCAAATGAGATAGATGTGTCTAAATGTAAACTTTGATACTCATAGCACCTTTATATTCTATAGAAAAACTATTTATTATTGCCAACATGCTTTCATAAATTGTCCATATGAAAATAGTTCAACACCACTTGAAAATAACTATGGTTTAAATCAATGTATTATCTTATTTGGAAAATGTTGTCTTAATTTGGAGATTTCTAAAAGGTTATTTTAAATTGTAAATCAAGGAAATCAGCATATGGAAAGCAAAGCTATTAGTCTATTTGACATAGAACTAGAATTTGATCCTCTGTTAAAGTAATAAGGTTTTGCAATGCATACATGTTAGTAAATACTTTAAAATCAGTCTTAAAAATCTGTATCAATACTGCAGCATCTCTTGTTTAATAGTTTTGTTTAAAAGATTATTCTTTCAGGTTTCTAGCCAGCTCTAGTAAGCTATTTTCTCTCCCCTAGCCCTGACTCTGTTAAAATTACTCCAAGTTATATTTAAGATTTTATTTCTGATTTTTAGGATGATCAAAGACAGATTTCGTGTCTGCTGAAGTAATCTATTGTGTTCTCTTAATGGCTCTATTAAGTTCTGATTGTTAAAAACATCAGTTTTAAAGCTGTTGAGGTTTGTTTAAATAAATATAGTTATTTTAAAGCATTTGGGTGTTTGCTTTATAACAATGATCAAATCTGGTCTATATTATATAATGTTAAGGGATCCTGTTTCTACCAGATATTTTAAGCCTTCTTGGCATTCTTGACAGGTATTAAAAAAATCAAAGTTCCAAATTCTTTGGACTTTGATATTTCCAATTGGGCACCATCAAAGGATACATGTCTCTCATCTTGTACAAACACCAACTAATAAGGCTATCTTGATTATATTAAAGGTACTGTCAAGGTGTGAAGTTGCTAAATTTTAAGTTGTGGTAATGTAAAATGCTACTGATACAAATGTCCGAAAGTTAAAAAGTCTAATGATCTTGGGATACCAGACATGAAGGTTATTTTAATGAGAAAGGCCCAGAGGCTTAAAAAGGGATGTTTTCCAAAATCCTACAGGTGCTTTCAAAAATATTGTGTAGAATAAGCAAGTGCTTCTTCTTGTTGATTAATGAGTTTATAACTTTAAACATGGCTATTTAAAGTCTATCTTCATCCACAGTTTTGTATATCAGAGTTACTGCTTATGAAGTTAAAAAAAATTATTAGTTCTGTGTTTAAATGTGTCCTCTTTTAGTTCCAAAGAACCTCTTTATCCCTGACCTCTATTTTATTTTTACTTTGGTACAGTTCTGTAAGCAGATAAAGCCAATAATGTATTACAGGCTCCAACTCAGATTAATTAAAATTACTAAGAGCAGGAAGTAATTCTAATCGACTGATGGAAAAAAAAAACAGCTAAAGATTTTAAGAAGCTACTGCTGAAACTTCTTTATTGTTCCATCTTGTATGTTCTGTTACACAATGTGTACATATTGTATGTCCACATGGAAAAATGTATTTATTAAGAGCTCTGTTTTAATTGACTTTTAGGTAAAATATTGCTCATAAATTTAAATGGCTGAGTTAATCAAAGATTCCTATTTTTTTTTTCATGTGCCTAAATCTCTGTATCAGATGTTTTAAGTCATTGACATCTTTGTGTATGGGTTTGCTGGTCAAACAGTCACAACTGTGTTATACATTTAAATGATATTTTCAATTGCATGTACTCTTGCCTTGACTCTTGCCTTGACTCTTGGACACTCTGGTAAATGTTTTCATAAATTGAAATTCAACAGATAAAATTGTTTGCAGAGTTTCATTTGATATTGTTATTGTCAGTAAGCGATCTGGGAAGCCTGAATTGTTCCCTCATTTCTCAGTTCTCTTCAAGGCAACTAATTCTATTCTGAAGGACCCTCAAGCATGTACAATTTGATCTTTAGACCCTATAAAATGGATGGCTAACACTTTTCTATAATAATTACAATTTCATAGCTAGATTTACTTTGCCACAGGCACAGTAAACAGGAAAACCTCCCTTTCAGACCAAAGGAAGGAATAGATGCTTTTACTAATGACATCAAATTTTATAGATAAGGTGGCCATCATGTTTCTTAAAGTGAGGACATCGCTTTCCTCATGGGCATTGTTTACCTCACAGAAAAACCACTATCAGAACATGCCTGTGACTTCTAGTTTAGACCACCAAAGATTAGAGATGGGACTTGAGCACCACTTGACTTGCAACCTGTTAAATGTTTATTCTGGTCTGCTTTAACAACAACCAGGAGGATGAGACATAGGCCAAAGAAACAAAGTATAGAGAGGTGACATGCCAATTAGTGGCTGTTTTACACAGAGATATGCCATCAAGGAGATCCAACAGCCAAGTCCATTGCTTTGGATTTAATTGTGGAAATCCAGGGCTTCAGCAGAAATCAGCTTATGAATAGCCCTGGCAGCTTTATCAGACAAGAGTTGGGTCACTGGATATGGAACTGCCCTGGAGTTGAAGGACTTCCAGTTCAGAGTCACAGAGCTCGTTGGCTGTAAGCTGAAAAGCACTTTACTTGGCCCAGCTTTCATAGTACCCACCCCTGTTGAGGAGATGGCCAAGTAGGGTTAGCAACATAGTAGGCAGAAACTGTAATTTTCTATTACAGATGGCACCTACCTTCTCTTTTTTTAAAACTTTTATTTATGACCTTGTCTAAACAAGATAAGAGTCGGAGAACTCAGAGGGCTTCCATAGCCTTGGAAACTCATGACTGGAGCATAGGGAGATTACTGATGCCATAGACAGGAGTGTCAATTGGTAAAGTCAACAACAGGAGTCACTGTGCACTTACTCCTCATGTAGGATCTCTATCCTTAATGTGCTGTACATTGAGATTTAATGCTATAACGAGTACTCAAACAATATATTTCACTTTGTGTTTCTATGGGGGTGCAAACTGTTGAAATCCTTACTTAATGCATACTAAACTGATCCTCTGTAAAAAAAAAAAAAAAAAAAAGAAAAAAAAAAAAGAAATTATCAATTCCCAACTTGACTCTCACTGGGATTAAACATGACAATAGGTCTGCTCTGATTTCATCATCATTTAAAAAAATCATCTATTATTTTTCACTTTATGTTTCTGTGTGGGAGCAAACTGTTGAAATCCATACTTAATGTATACTAAGCTGATCTTCTGTATATTAAGATAATCGAAAATGAATCATGATGTGAATGGAAGGGGAGAGGGAGTGGGAAAGGGGAGGGTTGTGGGTGGGAGGGACGGTATCGGGGGGAAGCCATTGTAATCCATAAGTCGTACTTTGGAAAATTATATGCATTAAATAAAAGTTAAAAAAAAAAAGAAAGTGACATTAAAAATGAGATAAAAAAAAAAATATAAATTTCCAAAGTACAGCTTTTGGATTACAGTGGCTCCCCTCCCATAACTACCCTCCCACTCGCAACCCTCCCATCTCCCGCTCCTTCTCCCATTCCATTCATATCAAGATTCATTTTAAATTATCTTTATATACAGAAGATCAATTTAATATATATTAAGTAAAGATTTCATCAGTTTGCACCCACACAGAAACACAGAGTGTAAAGTACTGTTTGAGTAATATTTATAGCATTACTTCACATTGTACAACACATTAAGGACAGAGATCCTACATGGGGAGTAAGTGCACAGTGACTCCTGTTGTTGATTTAACAAATTGACACTCTTGTTTATGGCCTCAGTAATCACCCAAGGCTCTTGTCATGAGTTGCCAAGGCTATGGAAGCCTCTTGAGTTCACCAACTCTGATCTTATTTAGACAAGGTCATAGTCAAAGTGGAAGTTCTCTCCTCCCTTCAGAGAAAGGTACCTCCTTCTTTGATGGCCAGTTCTTTCCACTGGGATCTCACTCGCAGAGATCTTTCATTTAGATTTTTTTTCTTTTTGTCAGAGTGTCTTGGCTTTCTATGCCTAAAGTACTCTCATGGGTTCTTCAGCCAGATCTGAATTCCTTAAGGGCTGATTCTGAGGCCAGAGTGCTCTTTAGGACAGCTGCCATTCTATGAGTCTGCTATGTATCCTGCTTTCCATGTTGGATTGTTCTCTCCTTTTTAATTCTATCAGTTAGTATTAGCAGACACTAGTCTTGTTTATGTGATAACTTTGAATCTTTTTTGTATTTAATAAATGTGAATTTACAAAGTTCAACTTTTGTATTGTTGTGGCTCCCCCCATCCTCCCTCCCTCCCACAGCCCTCCCCTCTTCCACTCCCTCTCCCATCCCGCCTTTCATCAAGTTTCATTTTCGATTACCTTCATATACAGAAGATCAACTTAGTATATACTAAGCAAGGATTTCAACAGGCTGCACTCACACATCTGCACAAGGTATAGGGTATTGTTCGACTAGTAGTGTTGTTTTTAAGTTTCATAGTAAAACACATTAAGGACAGAGATCCTATGTGGGGAGCCTGTACCCAGTGACTCCCGTTGTAGATTTAACAATTGGCACTCTTATTTATGGCGTCAGCAATCACCCAAGGCTCTTGCCATGAGCTGTCTAGGCTATGGAAGCCCCTTGAGTTTGCCAACTCTGAACTTGTTTAGTCAAGGCCGTATCACAGCGGAGGTTCCTTCCTCCCTCCAGAGAAAGGCGCTTCCCTCCTTGATGGTCTGTTCCTTCTGCTGGGGTCTTGTTTACCAGGATCTTTCATTTAGCTTGTTTTTGCCACCGTGTCATGGCTTTCCATGCCTGTGAGACTCTCATGTGCTTTTGAGCCAGATCCAAACGCCCCAAGGGTTGATTTTGAGGCCTCAGTGCTGTTTGGGGCATTTGCCATTCTATGAGTGTGTTGTGTGTCCTGCTTCCCCCACAGGATCATTCTCTCCCTTTTAATTCTATCCATTATTTGCTTACACTGGTCTTATTTGTGAAATCTTTTCAACACTTACCCTATCTTTTTGATCGGTTGTGTACTTATACTTATAACTTTACCAAGTGTGCTGGCATTGGTACATGCCTCCTTGATAAGATTGAGTTGAAATCCCCTGGCACATTTCTAGTTCCACCATTGGAGGTAAGTCTGTGTGAGCATGTGCCAACCTATATATCTGTTCCCTCTCTTATTCCCACTCCTATATTTAACAGAGATCACTTTTCTGTTAATTTTAAATGCCTAAGAATGATTGTGTATTGATTAGAGTTCAACCAGTGGTATTAAGTAGAACAAACAGAGCAACAACAACAACAAATACTAAAAGTAATAAAATAATAAGTTGTTCCTCAACAGTTTAGACAAGGGCTGATCATGTCATTGTCTTTCATAGTGTCCATTTCACTTCAATGGGTATCATTTTAGATGCTCATTTAGTTGCCATCGATCAGGGAGAACATATGATATTTGTCCCTTTTGGACTGGCTTATTTCATTCAGCGTGATATTTTCCAGATTCCTCCATTTTGTGGCAAATGATCAGATTTCATTGCTTTTTTACTGCTGTATAGTGTTCCATAGAGTACAAATCCCATAATTTCTTTATCCAGTCATCTGTTGATGGACATTTAGGTTGATTCCATGTCTTAGCTATTGTGAATTGAGCTGCAACAAACATTGAGGTGCAAATGGCTCTTTTTTTCTCCCCTTTAATTCCATTTGGGTAAATTCCAAGGAGTAGGACAGCTGGGTCCTCTGGTAGTGCTATAATCAGGTTTCTGAGGACTGTCCAAACTGTCTTCCATAGTGGCTTTACCTATTTGCATTCTCACCAACAGTGGATTAGTGTCCCTTTTTCCCCACATCCTCGCCAGCATCTATTGTTGGTTGATTTCCGTATGTAAGCCAATCTAACCAGAGTGAGGTGAAACCTCATTGTGGTTTTGATCTGCATTTCCCTGATGGCTAAGGTTCCTGAGCATTTTTTCATTTGACTTTGGTATTTTGATTGGTATTGCATTGAACTTGTAAATTGCTTTTGGGAGAATGGACATTTTGATGATATTGATTCTTCCAATCCATGAGCATGGACGATTTTTCCATTTTTTTGTGTTGTCTTCTATATCTTTCTTTAGCGTTTTGTAATTTTCATCATAGAGGTCTTTGACATCCTTGGTTAAATTTATTCCAAGGTACTTTATTGTTTTTGTGGCTATTGTGAATGGGATTAATCTTAGAAGTTTTTCCTCGACCATGGTATTGTCTGTGTATACAAAGGCTGTTGACTTCTGAGTGCTGACTTTGTATTCTGCTACTTTACCAAACTCTTCTATGAGTACCAATAGTCTCTTATAGGAATTTATTGGGTCCCCTATATATAGTGTGTCATCTGCAAATAGGCATAGTTTAACTTCCTCCTTTCCCATTTGTATCCCTTTAATTTCTTTTTCTTGCCTGATGACCCTGGCTAACACTTCTAGGACTATATTGAATAGCAATGGTGAGAGTGAGCATCCCTGTCTGGTGCCAGTTTTCAATGGAAATGCCTCCAACTTTTCCCCATTCAATATGATGCTGCCCATTGGTTTATCATAAATTGCTTTACTTGTGTTGAGGAATGTTCCTTCTAACCCCAATTTGCTTAGGGTTTTCATCATGAAAGGGTGTTGTATTTTGTCAAATGCTTTCTCTGCATCTATTGAGATAATCATATGGTTTTTGTTTCTCTATTTGTTAATGTGATGTATTACATTCATTGACTTTTGAATACTGAACCATCCCTGCATACCAGGGATAAATCCCACTTGGTCCGGGTGAATGATCTTTCTGATGTGCAGTTGGATTCAGTTTGCCAGAATTTTGTTTAGTATTTTTGCATCTATGTTCATCAAGGAGATAGGTCTGTAATTTTCTTTCTCTGTTGTGTCTTTTCCAGGCTTAGGAATTAAGGTAATATTGGATTCATAGAAAGAATTTGGGAGGATTCCTTCCCTTTCAATTGTTTTGAATAGTTTGAGAAGAACTGGGGTTAGTTGTTCTTTAAATATCTGGTAAAATTCAGCGGTTTAACCATCCAGTCCTGGGCTCTTCTTTTTCGGTAGTGCGTTTATTACTAATTCAATTTCTTCCATGGTTATGGGTCTGTTTAGATTTTCTATATCTTCATGGCTCAGTTTAGGAAGGTTGTATGTGTCCAGGAATCTATCCTTTTCTTCCAGGTTCCCCAATTTGTTAGCATACTTCTCTTTGTAGTGGTTTCTGATGATTCTTTTTATTTCTGTTGTGTCTGTTGTTACATTTCCATTACTATCTTTGATTTGACAGATTTGGGTCTTCTCTCTCCTTTTTTTGGTTAGTTGGGCCAATGGTGTGTCAATTTTGTTGATTTTTTTGTATTTTTTTTTTTTTTGGTTTCAATTCTGTTTATTTCTTCTTTGATCTTTAGTATTTCTTTCCTCCTTCTGGATTTGGGCTTGATTTGCTGCTGTTTTTCTAAATCCTTGAGGTGCATGGAGAGTTCATTTGTTGGTTCCTCTCCAGCTTCTTGATGTAGGCACCAATTGCTAGAAACTTTCCTCTTAGCACTGCTTTTGCTGTGTCCCACAGGTTTTGATAGGTTGTGTTATCATTTTCATTTGTTTCTAGAAATCTTTTGATTTCTCTTTTAATTTCTTCGATGACCCACTGTTCATTTAGGATCATGTTGTCCATTCTCCATATATTTGCATATGGTGTAGAGATTCTTGGGTTGTTGATTTTGAGTTTCACTGTGCTCTGGTCTGAGAAGCTGCATGGTATAGTTTCAATTTTTTTGAATTTGTTGAGGCTCCCTTTATGGCCTAGCATATGGTCAATCCTAGAGAACGTTCCATGTACTGGGGAGAAATAGGTGAACTCTGTGGCTGTGGAGTGGAAGGTTCTGAAGATATCTATTAGGTCTATTTGGTCTATAGCGTCAATTAGCTCTGTTGTTTCCTTGTTGAATTTCTTTCTGGTTGATCCGTCCATTGGTGAGAGTGGGGTGTTGAAGTCCCTTATTACTATTATATTTGAATCTATATTTCCCTTTAAATCCTTTAGTAATTCTTTCAGGTAGCCAGGCGCCCTGCAATTAGGTGCACATACATTTATAATAGTAATGTCTTCCTGTTGGATAGATCCTTTAATCATTATATAGTGCCCTTCTCTGTCTCTTTTAGTAGTTTTCATGTTACAGTCTATTTTGTCTGATATTAGGATGGCCACGCCAGCTCTTTTTTGATTTCTGTTAGCTTGGAGTATCTTTTTCCATCCTTTCAATTTCAGTGTGCATGCATCTTTGCTGATAAGGTGTGTCTCCTGAAGGCATCATATAGATGGATTCTCTTTCTTGATCCAATCGGCTAGTCTATGTCTTTTGGTAGTAGAATTAAGACCATTCACATGTAGTGTGATTACTGTTAAGTACTGTCTTTTCCCAGTCATGTTTCCTGAAACGAGCTGTTTATGTATTTTGAACTTTGTTTGTGGGTTACTCTACATTCGCTTTTTTTTTTTTTTTTTGTAGTGAAGTTCTTGTTTTTGCATTTCTGTGTGCAGCACGTCTTTGAGCAAGTGTTGTAGGGTTGGACGTGTGGATACAAATTCTTTTAGTTTCTGTTTGTCTTGGAAGATCTTTATTTCCCCTTCATTCATAAATGATAGCTTTGCAGGGTATAGTATTCTAGGTTGACATTGTTTGTCTTTTAGAACTTGAAATATATCACGCCATTGTCTCCTTGCCTGTAGTGTTTGCTATGAGAAGTCTGGGGTGAGTCTGATTAACTTACCCCTGAATGTGATTTGTCGTTTCTCTCTGGCACATTTTAGGATTTGTTCTTTGTGTGTCACTGAGCTGAGTGTTGCCACAATGTGTCGCGGTGAATTTCTCTTCTGGTCTATTCTGTTCGGACTCCTGGCTATCTGCTGAATTTGCCTGTTATTATCCAGCTGCCTTTGTTTGAAGTTTTCTGATATTATTTCATTGAAAACACCTTCCAATCCATTCTCTCTTTCCACCCCTTTACCCAAATATTACACCATTTGATTGAATCTTGTAGGTCTCTGACCGTATTTTTCTTTCTTTCTTTTTTTTTTTTCTGACCGTATTTTTTAATTTTTTAATTTCTTCTTCCTGCATTTGAACTGACTGTATTATTTCTGGAAGTTTGTCTTCGAATTCTGATATTCGCTCTTCTATTTCATCTGTTCGATTTCTGAAGGATTCCACAGTGTTTTTGTACGGTCAATTGAGTGTTTCATTTCCAGTATTTCATTCTGGCTTCTCTTCAGGATCTCTAATCCTTGGGCTTGTTTTTTGTTCAGCTCTCAAAACTGTTTCTCATTATTTCTAAGTAATCTGATTATTAATTTTCTGAATTCTTTTTCTGGCATGGTTTCAAATTCTTCTTCTTCTTCAGCCTCTGTTATGGTTGGTTTAGCCTGCTCCATTGGCGAGTTTATATGCTCTTTTATATTGTTATTGGGGGCTTTTCCTTTGTTTTTCGGCATTCGGTCTGGGTGGTTTTTCAGGTTGATTTCCCTCTGCTATAGGCTGCTGTGGGTCTGTACCAATATCCAGTGTAAGCAGGCTGCTCTACCTTGTAGAGTTTATTTATTTTTTACTTATTTATTTATTTTTGTAACTTGAGTGAGCTGGTGTTAGGGCTTTGAGGTGCCAATCTCTGCCCCTTGGGGGCTGGTTTCCCTGTTCCTATGTTCGCCCTTACATGTCTGTGCCTGTGGTTCATTGGTCAGCCACTCTCCCTCAATGTTCCTCCAGCGTGACCACCTTTGGACTCCGCCCCTGCTGCTTCCTCCTTTGGAGCAGAGGCCAGCCTCCTTTAAGCCTGAATGTAAACAAACAGGATGGCTGCTCTCTGCCCGCTGCAGCTCTTATTGTGGGGAGGGTGGCTCCGAAGGATCCTGGCATTTTTGATCCCTCAGTTCATCCCCCTGGATCGTGTCTTCTTCCCAAGGGCGCTATTCAGTTTTATTTTTTTCCCCTGGTAACTTGAGTAGGCTGGTGTCAGGGCTTTGAGCTGTCCTCCCTTGCTGCACCCCCTGCGCAAGGAGTGTCACGTCACTCCACTCCACCTTTGGACTCCGCCTCTGAAGGTTAGTGTGGAGGCAGAGGCAGTTCACCTTAAGCCCGAATGTAAACAAAGAAGATGGTGCTTCCCGCCCACTGCAGGTCCAATTTAGGGGAGGGTAGAGGCACCAAGGGATCCTGGCATGTTTAGTCCCTCAATTCGTCCCCCTGAATTGTGTACTCTTTTCGCAGGTGCTACTCACTCTGTTCCATTTTCGATGTCCTCCCCCACTCAGTCGTGCATGTCTCACTGTCCATCCCAGGGTGGGTTGGGGAAGGGGCTGTGGCGGCTGCTGCAGTGGTGCAGGGTGGGAACCCTGTCTCACCTCATCTTCCAGCACCAATGTGTAGACTCCCCTGCTGGTGTCCTGCGCTTCAGGTGTCTGCATCCTCCTCACAGGTCTACCCTGTCTCCCCAGTTTTGGAAGAGTTTCCTTTCCCCCGAAACTACAAATTCTCACCCTTCCTTGAACCTTCCCTTCCTGAACCATTGGTGTGCTCCCTCCCTATTCTGCCATCTTGATCTCTCTCCAGCTCCTACATTCTCTTCAAGCCAGCTGTCCTCCCAGGCTGGCTAGATAATGGAAGTCAACAGTCTGCCTTCCCTAAAGAGATACCCCATGTGAAGAGATAAATAGGTCTGGATGTTATGTCTGGCCAGGCCTTTAGTCTACCTGATTGTTATCAGGTCCTTCCTGTCAGTTTCTGTCAATGGGAAAACTTGTTTGTGGTTTAGACAACACCTTTCTTAGGTCCTCTAATAATGACTCCATTCTTGGTTTTATGTTGCTGTGGATTCATTCTGAGAGGAGGAGCATGGTGGGGGCAAGAGGCGTGGAGTCACCATGCAGACCCCGGAAGTTGGGTGAAAGGCCAGAAGCAAGCAGCCCACAGACTCCTTTATTTCAGTTGCTATTTCAGTTTATTTCAGCAGCTTATATAGTCAAGGCAGCCAATCCGGTCAAGGGGTGGTCTATGCCCTAACCAATCACACCCTGTTGCCAGGCAGTTTCCAAAGCCATCCAATCACAGCCTGTTGTCAGGCAGTTTCTGTTGCCAGTGGCCATCTTGGCATGACCTTCTCATTCCATCACAGTTTTAGATCCTATGAGTTTAAACTGCTTGTTATATTTGTTTTATCCTGACTTGAAAAAGTAAAATCCATGCACATAAAACCTCAGATGGAAGCAGTTTCTGCAAGCTGGCACTGCAGCCCTTCAAAAAACCACCTCCTACTGAGAAGCCACTTCTGCTAGAGACCTGTCTTGAATGCCCTTCTCTACAATGCCCTTTCTCAACATGAAGAACATGAAGCAGCCACAGTGATCATTGTCCAGTCCTCCTAACAGGTGTTAGGGTCCCTTATTCTTGAGGGGAAATGTGAGGAGTCAGATGGGTTAATAGGAAGTCAGGGTGGTCCCAGTGGAATTTGGGGTGTAGAATGCTTCCTTCCCCCCAAAAGGTTATCTTTAGCAAGAACAAACTGTCCACACACCCCCACCTTTCCTAACGAATCTCCAAATATGCCATGAATATAGCAAGGGAGTTGTGATGCCTCCTGAGACCACAGTTTATTGTGAAAACAAATTACCTATCAACTCCTTCTGGATATTTTTTTTGTTTTATAATTAATACACCAGAGAGGATAACGGATTTTAAATCAGATCTTTTGTTGAGTTGTCTCCACCTTATTGATTGACAGTTTCTTCCCAAAAATTGTACTTAAAAACCCCACTACCACCTGCCACTTTGGGCTTTTTCCTATCTTGGAAGACCCTCTCCATGCTGCTCTGGCTGGAGGTCATTGACTCTAATACCATCTTGCTTTTTAAAATCTCAAACACACACACACACACACACACACACAAAAGTAGCCTTTGTATACAGACAATGTTTTGTCTGAGAAAAACCTGTAAGATCAGTCCCATTCACAATAGCTACATAAAATTTTGTAATCTTCAAATAAATTTAAAGAAGTATATGAAAGATCCATATAATGAAAATTACAAAACATTAAAAAAATAGAAGACGGCCATAGCTATGAAGTAGCAGGTGAAGAAACCTCCTACAAAAGAGGCACCCTCTATGATATCAGTTCATGTCTCAGCTGCTCCAGTTCAGATCCAGCTCCCCACTAATGGCCTGGGAAAACAGTAGACATTGACCAAAGTCTTTGGGCTTCTGCTACTAAGATGAGAGACATGGAAGAAGCTCCTGTCCCCTGGCTTTGGCTTGGCTTAGCTCTGGCTGTTGCAACTATCTATAGAGTGAATCAGTAGAGGAAGTCTATGTTTCTCCCCGTCCTCTCTGTAACTCTAAGTTTCAAATAAGTAAATAAGTCTTTAATACAAGAAAGAAATAGAAGACAAAAATGAAAAAAATCTTCGATTTTTGTGGATTAAAAGAATTAACATCAAGAAAATATCCATACTATCAAAAGCAGTTTACAGATGCAAATACAATTCCAAAATATCAATGATATTCTACTCAAATGTTGACAAATAAAATACTAAAATTTATATGGCTACACGAAAGACCCCAAATAGCTAAAGCAATCTTAAACAACAAAAATAAATCAGAGAATCACAATAGTAGACTTCAAGACATACTACAGGGAAGTTGTGATCGAAACTGCCTGCTACTGGCACAAAAAATAGGCAGGTAGAAAAATGGAAGAGAATGGAAATCCCATAAATTAATCCATGCATCTACAACCAATTAATATTTTAAAATCAAGCTAAAGTCAATCCCTGGAGAAAGGACAATCCCTTCAATAAATGATGTCTTTGGGAAAATTGGATCTGTGTGTGCAGAAGTATGAAACAAGATCCATAACTTACCTCTTATGAAAAATAGACTCACAATGGAGTAAGGATCTAAATCTATGACCTGATACCATCAAATTAGTTAGTAAATGATTGGGGAAATTTTGCAACACATTGGCATAAGCAAAGACTTCTTGGAAAAGACCCCAGAAGCACAACCACTAAAGACAAAAAAGGACAAATATCATTAATCAAGCTAAGACGCTTAACACTGCAAAGGAAATGAAGAGGCAAATGACAGGTGGAAAAATATAATTTGCAAACTATGCAATTCATAAAGGATTAATATCCAATCTCTACAAAACCTCAAAAAACTCAACAACAAAACAAAGAATCCAGTTTAAAAAAGTGGGCAAAGGACATGAACAGACATTCTTCAAAATGTGAAATACAAATGAACAACAGACACAGGAAAAAAAAAACCCAGGATCACTAGGTATTAGGGCGATGCAAATACAAGCCTCAATGAGGTTTCATCTCTCCCCAGTTAGAAATGATATCATTCAATAATCAAAAAACAATAAGTGCTTATGAGGATATAGGGAAAAAGCTACCCAAATCCACTGTTGCTGGAAATATACACTAGTAAAACTATTTGGAAAACAGTATGGAAATTCCTCAGAGATCTGAAAATAGATCTATTTATAACACAACTTTCCCACTCCTGAGTATTTACCCAAATGAAATGAAATCAGAATATGAAAGATTTATTAGTATGCTCAAAATTATTGCAGCTCAATTCACAATAGCTATGGTATGGAATCAACCCAAATGTCCATCAATTTATGCCTGGTAAAGAAAACGTGGTATGTAAACAGTATGGAATGCTGCTCATCTATAAAAAAAGAATGAAGTCCTGTCTTTTGCAATAAAATGGATGCAATTAAATGCCATAACTATTATGCTTAGTGAAATAAGCCTGTTTCAAAGAAATTGTTTTCTCTGATGCGTAGCAGTTAATATAGAATACAAGAAAATATATAGGAATGAAATGGACAATTTGGGCTATGACTGTCACTTTCAGCCATTGTTTATACTTCTATTGAACTGTTGTCATCCTACATTTTACTTGTTGAATATTTATGGTAGTGGAGAATTAATTCTGGTAAAATAGAGTGGATTTAAATTATGTCTTTGCAAAAATTAATAAATAGAGGGAATAGAGGGAGGAGTTTGGGGAGGGAAGTGCAGTTGTCTTCTTGGAGCTATACAAAAAATATAAATAAATAAATTCATAACTTGCTTTTTGCATTCTCTTTGGATTGATTCATATTTTACCTATATATGAATATTATATGTGAATACTTTTTTAACTAATTTAAGTTGTGCTTTGCATGCATAATACACTTGGGACATTTTAATCCTTTTTGAAGATTTTATTTATTTATTTGAAAGGAGGAGTCACAGAGAGAAAGAGGAAGAGACAGAGAGAAACTTCCTCCATCTGCTGGTTCACTCTCTAAATGGCCAATCAGCCAAGCTTGGCCAATCTGAAGCTAAAAGACAGGAACTTCTTCTGGGTCTCCCATATGAGAGCAGGGGCCCAAGCATTTAGGTCACTCCTACCTGTTTCCCCAGTCTGTAAACAGAGAGCAGGATCAGAAATTGAACAGCCATAAGAACATGTCTTTATATGTGATGCCAGCACTGCAGGCAAAGGCTTAGTCTACTGAGCCACAGTGCCAGCCCTTTTAAATCATTTTTTTTTATGTTAACAGGCAGAGTGGACAGTGAGAGAGAGACAGAGAGAAAGGTCTTCCTTTACCGTTGGTTCACCCTCCAATGGCCGTTGCGGCGCTTTGCGGCTGGCGCACCATGCTGATCTGATGCCAGGAGCCAGGTGCTTCTCCTGGTCTGCTATGCGGGTGCAAGGCCCAAGCACCTGGGCCATCCTCCACTGCCTTCCCAGGCCACAGCAGAGAGCTTGACTGGAAGAGGAGGAACCGGCGCCCCAACCTGGACTAGAACCCGGTGTGCTGGCGCCGCAGGCAGAGGATTAGCCTAGTGAGCCGCAGTGCCAGCCCATTTACCTCAATTTTAAAACACCATCTTTTAATGCAGACTTTAATTAGAAAGCATTTAATGTATTGATGGATATATTTAATGACTTCGTTGATTATTTTAATATTTATAAGGTATGCCTGAGCAAGCAAAATGTTTATAGGTGTAAATTTCTAAATTGTTTTACTGAGAAGATTGCATTTGTCAAGGAATTTAATGGGCAAAGGTACAGTGTTAAGTGGGCGACTGTAATACTTTGGAGAAAATATTACTGTACATAGAGAGTTCAAAGAACTAATGATTCAAAGTGATCTTTTGTCTATGTTTATGGACATTGAAGTTTTCATGTACAATAAAACACTGTGTAAAGAAACAAAATATCTTAAGTATCACTGAAATAAAGGGGCAGTATAGGTGTGAGATCTTAAAGAGCTGAATACTGACAGATTAAATACAAGAGTTGTTTTTGGATGATAAGCTTGAATTGATATAATTAAACAAAATATTCAACTCTATTTTTTTTATTTCCAATGGATAAGATGGGACATTTTCTATGCTTTTGAAAAATATGCATTTAACAAGAAGCATATTTATTTTACTTATGCTATTTATTTTCCATAATTCATCCAGGGTGCACCTGAAAAATAATTTATTTTGTAATCTGTATTTGTCAACAATTAATAATTGTGGGGCCCATTTCAAGTAAAAACATAGGATGCTTCACTCAAAAACTATTAAAAACATTAAGACTGTGGCAGTGGAATATTAAAGCAAGTGTAGAGTCCTTCTGCTGATGGGCTTTTGTAACCACACATATGGCATGTCAATGAAAGTAGCCTTGCTGCCAAGAAAGATTTATCTTGATGTGTCAGGGATTTGCTATTTTGGATATTAAGGCTTGCATCTCTAGCCCACACATTTAATACGTGTCACTTCTTGGAGAGAAAATTTTCATGGCAGTATGATAAGCATAAGTAAAGGGACAAAACTGGAAATTTCACTGCTAAACACCTGCTACACTTTCAGTTTTACTTCCTTAAAAGTTCCAAATCAGAAAGAAGAAAATCTCTTCTGGCACTGTAAAAAAGAAACTGTAGGTGAAAATGAAGCAAGATAAGTACTGATGAGAATCTCTGTGAAGATCTTAATTGATAACAAATTCGCTTCAAGAAGAGTGGCACAGGTATAGTACATAAGTCTAGGGAACTGAGTGTACAAAAGATCAAACTCTAATTTCCTTCTAAGTGACCACAAGGAGATGCATGATCTGTAAACCATAAGAGTGACAGAACATCAAGGTTAAGTTGATCTGCCTTTACAATAATATTGGAATGAACCTCAAATTCTCTCCTATGTTCAAGAGAAGGGTGAGTGAAACTTAGCAAGCCCATTGAGTGGTCTGATTAAAGGACATTTGAAGAGTTCTTTTACTATCCAAGGTGAGAATCTTCCATTGAAATTGTTGTTATTAGTCATTCAGGTATCCATTCAATTTCCAACATAGAAATATAGCAGTGGCTAATCCTCCGCCTGCAGCACCGGCACCCCATGTTCTTGTCCCAGTTGGGGCTCATGATTCTGTCCTGGTTGCTCCTCTTCCAGTCCAGCTCTCTGCTGTGGCCCGGGAGTGCAGGGGAGGATGGCCCAAGTGCTTGGTCCCTGCACCCGCATGGGAGACGAGGAGGAAGCACCTGGTTCCTGGCTTCAGATCAGTGTAACTCCAGCTATGGCGGCCATTTGGGGAGTGAGCCAATGGAAGGAAGACCTTTCTCTTTGTTTCTCTCTCACTGTCTAACTCTGCCTGTCAAAAAAAAAAAAAAAAAAAAGAAAAAAGAAAAAGAAAAAAAAAGAAAAAAAAAGAAAAAAGAAAAGAAAAGAAATATAGCAGTACCTGGGAAACTCAGGGGCATGTTAATATCTCACTTCAGGATACATCAAGAGGTGGCTACAGGGCCCAGCATTGTGGTGCAATGAATTAAGCTACTAGCTTACTATGCCAGCATCATATAATGGCTGAGTTGAGTCCTGAGTGTTCTGCTGCTGATCCAGCATTCCTAGTAATGCATCTGGGAAGGCAGTGGGATATGGCCAACTATTTGGTCTTCTGTTTCCTACGTGAGAGACCAGTTTGGAGTCTCTGGCACCTGACTTCAGCCTGGCTAAGACCTAGTTGTTGTGGCCCTTTGTAGAATGAACCAGTGGATGAAAGATTCTCCTCTCTCTCTCTCTCTATCTCTTTCTCTCAATTTGGTCATTCTGCCTTTCAAATGAATAAGTAGATAAATCTTAAAAAATAATGAAGTGGATAGAGTGAGTGGAGAAGATGGCACTTCCTCTCCAATAATACTACACACTTCTTAAACATTTAGCATTTTCAATTACCCTAGAAGGAAGGCAAAAAATACTTAAAATAACCAAATTTCCAGTTTTTTATAATTATATTTTCTTCTTCCTGGTATCACAAGATCAAGCATGTTTATTAATTAGAGATATAGAAAAATGATTTTCTTTCCTATGCATATTTGGATTTCTTAAGATAATAGTTCATTACACCAGCATTTGCTTTTTTATTACTAAAATCCTGTGCTTTAAAGTAAATGATTATTCATGTCAGTAAGTACAGAACACAGATATTAAATAGATTTTCAACATTATTTATGAAATGAGTTTATTTTTATACCTACCAAAAACATAGCTACTTTAAATAGTAGATTTTAAATTGCTGAATACAAATAGTTAATCATATTGAAACAGACTAATAGGGACTTTTCATGAAAGATACAAACCTATATTTTGATGATTCTGCATGACATATTACACAAACACTTTTAACCTCAGGGCAACAAGTTTTCATATTACCTTTTGCATGTTTCATTCACTATGATTTTCTCTTATGCCCACAGCAAAAAATGTGATTTGCTATTTTACTTGTTTTCACTTTTATTATGCCTGTTTTGAAATGCCTCAAATGTTAACATATTGTATTATTGTGTTCTAAAATGAATCTAAATAATTAAAATATTGTCAAGGAAAATAATTCTATGTAATGCATGTGAAAATTTTCAAGATAGTTTAAATTTATTCTGATTTGTCATATAAATTCAAGGACCAGCACTTTTCTGTCATAGACTCTTTCCCTGATTTTTAACTCCATATAAACCTAGGAGAGTCAATGATCCATATTAATTGACCTACCCATTTGTAGGCCAATTTAAAAATTACTTAAACTAGGGATATTTCCCATATTAATTTTCTAGGACTTCCATTAAAATATGACAAATTGAATACCTTTCATTGCTTCACAAATTTAGAGGCTGGAATTTCTAAGATCAAGTTGTCAGCAAGGTTGACTTCTTTTGCAAGCTGAAAGACAGAATCTGGCCATGACTTTCTCCTGGCTTCTCATGGCTCATCAGCAATTTTTGGCTTTCTTTTATTAATGGCAGTATATCTTATCTTCACAAAGCATTCTCCCAGTGTGCTTTTCTCTGTCTCCAAATAGCTCCTTTTTATGAGGACGACAGTTATATTTTATTAAGGCCCACCTTGATGGCATCATCAGAAACTATTCATCTGCAAAGATTCCATATCGAATAAGATCAAATTCATAACTACAAAAGGTTAGGATTTTAACATATTTAGGAGAAACACAATTCAATTTATAGCAGTTAATTTTTAAAATATTGATGTTTTAGATATTTAGTAGATTCCAAATTTGCATTAGTTAACCCCCTGTAACTTTCCCAAATTCCTTCCACTTTGATTTTAAGGTTGTAATTACAGGTGAATAAAGAAGTTGTCTTGTTTTCCCAAACCAGGTTGGTGTCTAAGCCTCTTTTCCCTTTAAACATTGCTGTAGGAATTTCATAAATTGAATAGTTAGTATTTCCCCATTTACTATTCTTTTGAGAGCATCAAAAGATACACGATTATTGGGTACTTTGATTATATTATTGGTCCTGGAAAATTAGAATCTATAATATCTAATTTTATCATGTCTTTTAGCAAGGAATTACTCTTTGAAATAACTAATCACTGCTTATACCCTTGACATATCTTGAAGCATTTGCTTATCATTTGCAGAACATGTCTTGTCCTCCATCTCATGTCAAGATTTGTATATGCTTCCTGTTAATGCAGAGGTTAGGGGTTCTATTAGTTTCCTTTTCATTACCTTAAAGTATCTGAGAAGAGCTTCTTTGGGAAAGAAAAAGTATAATTCAATTTTCAATTGGAGGTTACAAGATCAAGTGGACTCATAGTCTGGCTTCTGATGGAGGCTGGTCATGAAAAATACAAATGCAGGTCAAATGTTTGGGCAGGAAGGAGAGGGTGAACCACGGTTGAAGTGGGACTAAAACACCCAGTGAGAACCACTCTTTGAGAATATTTCTTCTTTGGTCCCCACCTTGTAACTATCACAATTGAATCAAGTACCCATCCTTAATTCATCAACCATTCAAGTTTAGAGAGCTGCATGAATTTTCTGGAAACAAATTATATACATCCCGTAACAGAGTCAATGGGGATGAGTCAAGTAATTGTATTTTGGTTCCACCCACTCAAATGGGAAATCTGGGTTGGATTCCAACCAACTCTCAGCCCTGGCTATTCTGAGCATTTAGGGAATGAACAAGCAAATGGAAAGTTTCTCTCTGCTTCTCATATAAGTTGAAATAATTGCAGTGTGTGCATTTCTGTGCTAAAAGTGCAGTAATAGGGCTTTAGAGGATATCAAATTTTTTTTAGATTCTTCCCAAGAACAGTGTAAGTGACCTGGTTAATGTCAAGCACAAATATTAAAGTATTTAGATGGGAACCTGACATGTCATCAGAGGGACCACAAACTCTCACAGCTACAGCAATAAACCTTGAGCACATTTTTACACTGTAGAGAGAACAGTGTAAAATCATGTTATGCTTTATCTCCACCTCCTCCCAAATAAATCTGCTTTTATTTTAAAAGTGAGATAGTTAAGAACAATTCATTAACAAACCATATTTCGAAAAATGAATGCCTAGACTAAACTGTCCAAAATGTTGAAATGTATACAACATACTCTGAGCTCAAGATAAAAAAAAAATTACTACTATGAAGGACTAAAGAACTTAATGATTTCAGCATTTTTTCCTAATTGTTTCCTGGACTGAGAAAACAGTATACAAAGTCCCTTTGGTTCAGGATCTTTTATTTATGAAGCATTGTTTATGAACTTAATGTTGCCTAAACATATTATTTCTAGTTTAAGAATTCTAGCTATTGTCAAAGTTACAATTTGTGAAGAAATAATGGACAGCACAACATTCTCTGATAGGGAAAACCAAAATCAGTGACTGGGGAACTGTCTCCTGAAGGAGAAGACGGTGCTGGTGCTGTCCAGGTGAAGATGGAGAAATGGGGCAATGGTAAAATAATTACAGAAACAGTCTTTGATTGAAATATATTCCTTATGATTCATGTAGTCAACCAATTAAATTTACAACCCTATCTCTTCAACAAAAGATTTTTGGATTTCAAACACAACCTTTTCTTGCTCAATTAACAGAATTTTTAAATAAAACTGATATTAGGGCTATAAGATTAGAGGCCAACTTATAACTTTCCAGTATCTGATTTGAGTACAGCACATATGTAATACAGAATAAAGCTGGCTCAAAATTTATGATAATGAATTATATGTATATAGCATATATGATATGATGAATATATAGGGCTGTATATGAATATATAAATATTCATTTCATCATTCATTCATACATTATTCTTCATTATTTACAAATGTAGGTGATTAAGACAAAGGTTGTATTGATTTTTATTGCTGGTCTACTACATATTGTCACAGTGCTTCTTCTTCCTTGGCAGTAATTAATCAGGTAATAGCAAAACAATCCTATCAATTAAGTATGATCATCATTTTTTATTTAGATATAAGAAAAATGAAATACACAGAAAGTAATATGCCAGGAGTTTGAAAATGGCATGAATCACACTTTAGGAATGAAGTAAAGATGTATTATTCCAAAACATGAGATTTTAATCATTATGCCCTTGCAAGAAATTTCAAAGGAGTCTCTGTGAAAGATATATTTGTTGTATAATGTAATTCTTGACTGTACAGAAGAAATGGTAATACAAGTAATTTTTAGAGTGACAATCGCTTTGAATTTAATTTTTTGTTGTTATTGCTATATTTCTCACAAGACAGAGACAACATATTTAGACTCATTTGATAAGGGAGACAAACAGAAATATATTCATACAGGTACCCATGGTTACTCTGTGGAAAAGCTAGAAATAAAAATCAATGTTTTCATCATTCATCTAAAGTCACTGCTATTGATTCACATTACCTTGAAATTCATACCCATTGTCATTTAGTGTAAGGAAGTGAAGTGAAGTGAATACAGCATTCTTAGAGTTGTATTTATGAGCTTCATTGAATCTGTTCTCTCTGTATTAATATAACATTAACATGACAATTGATGGGAAAATATAAATAAAAGTTTGTTACTCCAGAAAAAAAAATAACCAAAGCACTATAATACTGTTAATTAAAATATATGAGGTTAGGTGCCTATATAGTAGGGTAGCAGGCTAAGCTGCTATTTGTGATATTAGACATCCTGTATCTGAGCACTGGTTTCAGTCCCAGCTGTTCCACTTCTGATCCAGCTCCTGTTAATGTGCCTGAAAAGGCATCATATTATGGTTCAAGCTCATAGACCCCTGTAACCCACATAAAGGAGACCCTGATGGAATTCCAGTCTTCTGGATTTGGTCATTTGTGGAGTGGAATCAGTGGGTAGAACTCTCTCTCTTTCTCTCACTTCCTTCCACTCTTTTTCAAATAAATCAAACAAATCAAATAAATTAAAATCTCTACTAAATCAATCTTTTATGACAAAGAATAGAAGATAAAATATTTCTGTAATTCGTCTCTTTTATCATTTCTTTTATATAAGTATTCAAAGTTATCTCTCAGACACTTCTGAGTTCATTCATGACAAAGAACTTGTTTCTTAGAGTACTTTAGCTTTACACATTTGTAGTTACATTTGGATAAAAATCTCAGCTCAAATATGATCAAATATAGCCAAAGAAAATTGTCAGCTCCTTGAAGCTGTAAAATTGCATGCATCAGAATTTGCAAACATTTTTGATATCTATAGCAATTTTGTAATGAAATCAACAAATTTAATGAATCTATATCCCCTCAAATTTTAATTATATTATACTAGCATTAATAATTCACACTTTCAGGGCCAGCTCTGTGGTGCAGCAGGTAAAGCAGCTGCCTGCAGTGCCAGTATCCCATATAGGCGCCAGTTTGAGACCCAGCTACTCCACTTCTGATCCAGCTCTCTGCTATGGCCTTGGAAAACAGTAGAAGATGGCCCAAGTCCTTGCGCCTCTACACCCACGTGTGAGACCTGGAAGAAGCTCCTGGCTCCTGGCTCCTGGCTTCGGATGGGTGCAGCTCTGGCCATTGTGGCCAACTGGGAAGTGAACCACCAGATGGAAGACCTTTCTCTCTCTCTCTCTCTCTCTGCCTCTCCTCTCTGTGTAACTCTGAATTTCAAATAAATAAAAAAAAATCTTAAAAAAAAGAAAATTAAGCCAGATAAACCATCTAAAACACAGAAAAATAACTGTGGGACAATAAAAGAGGCAACAATAACCACAATTAAAACATTTGAGCATATATGATGATAGATAAGGAAACATGTGATTTTATATCCCTAATAGGATGTTTATTTTCACACTTATAATTTTTGTGTTATTTTAAAAGCTGCCATTCTAGAATCATGAATAAAAATATTCTTAAGTTTCTATAATTTCTTCTCACTTGGCAATATTTTGAGAAACATGAACTTCTTTGCAACTCACTTTTATTCCTTCTCTTCTTCCTCCTCTACCTCCCACTCCTCCTCCTCCTCCTCAACTTCCTCCTCCTTGTTTTGAGGCTATAGTTACAAATTGGAATATATTTAATTATTATTTTTGTTTGTTTATTTATTTATTTATTATTTGACAGGTAGAGTTACAGACAGTGAGAGAGACAGACAGAGAGAAAGGTCTTCCTTCCATTGGTTCACTCCCCAAATGACTGCTATGGCTGGCACTGCGCTGATCTGAAGCCAGAAGCCAGGTGATTCTTCCTGGTCTCCCATGCGGGTGCAGGGCCCAAACACTTGGGCCATCCTCCACTGCACTCCCGGGCCACAGCAGAGAGCTGGACTGGAAGAGGAGCAACCGGGACTAGAACCCGTTGCCCATATGGGATGCCAGCGCTGCAGCAGAGGATTAACCAAGTGAGCCACAGTGGCACCGGCCCAATCATTATTTTATGAACACATATTTTTATGTGATTTATGCAGAAAAGGTGTCTGGGGGTGAGGTAAGGAAGGCGGTAGAAGGAAGGATAAACACTAGGAATTCTTTTTTTTTTAACTTTTATTTAATGAATATAAATTTCCAAAGTACGGCTTATGGATTACAATGGCTTCCCCCCCATAACGTCCCTCCCACCCGCAACCCTTCCCTTTCCCACTCCCTCTCCCCTCCCATTCACATGAGGATTCATTTTCGATTCTCTTTATATACAGATCAATTTAGCATACATTAAGTAAAGATTTCAACAGTTTGCTCCCACACAGAAACATAAAGTGAAATATACTGTTGAGTACTCGTTATACCATTAAGTCTCAATGTAGAGCACATTAAGGACAGAGATCCCACATGAGGAGGAAGTGCACAGTGACTCCTGTTGTTGACTTTACAAATTGACACTCCTTTTATGGCATCAGTAATCTTCCTATGCACCAGTCATGAGTTTCCAAGGCTATGGAAGCCCCTTGAGTTCTCTGACTCTTATCTTGTTTAGACAAGGTCATAGTCAAAGTAGAGGTTCTCTCCTCCCTTCAGAGAAAGGTACCTCCTTCTTTGAAGACCTGTTCTTTCCACTGGGATCACACTCACAGAGATCTTTCATTTAGGGTTTTCTTTTTTTTTTTTTTTTTTCAGAGTGTCTTGGCTTTCCATGCCTGAAATACTCTCATGGGCTTTTCAGCCAGATCGGAATACCTTTAGGGCTGATTCTGAGGCCAGAGTGCTATTTAGGACATCCGCCATTCTATGAGTCTGCTGAGTATCTCATTTCCCATGTTGGATCACTCTCCCCTTTATTTATTCCATCGGTTAGTGTGAGCAGGTACTAGACTTGTTTATGTGCTCCCTTTGACTCTTAGTCCTATCATTATGATCAATTGTGAACTGAAATTGATCACTTGGACTAGTGAGATGGCATTGGTTCATGCCACCCTGATGGGATTGAATTGGAGTCCTCTGGTATGTTTCTAACTCTACCATTTAGGGCAAGTCAGCTTGAGCATGTCCCAAATTGTACATCTCTTCCCTCTCTTATTCCCACTCTTATGTTTAACAGGGATCACATTTCAGTTAAATTTCAACACTTAAGAATAACTGTGTATTAATTACAGAATTAAACCAGTAATATTAAGTAGAACAGACAAAAAAAACTACTAAGAGGGATAATGTATTAAGTTGTTCATTAACAGTCAGCGCTATGCTGATCAAGTCACCGTTTCTCATAGTGTCCATTTCACTCCAACAGGTTTCCTTTTTGATGTTCAGTCAGTTGTCACCGATCAGGGAGAACATATGGTATTTGTCCCTTTGGGACTGGCTTATTTCACTCAGCATGATGTGTTCCAGATTCCTCCATTTTGTTGCAAATGACTAGATTTCGTTGTTTCTTACTGCGGTATAGTATTCTAAAGAGTACATATCCCATAATTTCTTTATCCAGTCTACCGTTGATGGGCATTTAGGTTGGTTCCAGGTGTTGGCTATTGTGAATTGTGCTGCAATAAACATTAGGGTGCAGACTGCTTCTTTGTTTGCCAATTTAAATTCCTTTGGGTAAATTCCAAGGAGTGGGATGGCTGGGTTGTATTGGTAGGGTTATATTCAGGTTTCTGAGGAATCTCCAGACTGACTTCCATAGTGGCTTGACCAGTTTGCATTCCCACCAACAGTGGGTTAGTGTCCCTTTTTCCCCACATCCTTGCCAGCATCTGTTGTTGGTAGATTTCTGTATGTGAGCCATTCTAACCGGGGTGAGGTGAAACCTCATTGTGGTTTTGATTTGCATTTCCCTGATTGCTAGTGACCTTGAACATTTTCTCATGTGCCTGTTGGCCATTTGGATTTCCTCTTTTGAAAAATGTCTATTGAGGTCCTTGGCCCATCTCTTAAGTGGGTTGTTGGTTTTGTTTTTGTGGAGTTTCTTGATCTCTTTGTAGATTCTGGTTATTAACCCTTTATCTGTTGCATAGTTTGCAAATATTTTTTTCCCATTCTGTCGGTTGTCTCTTCACTCTCCTGACTGTTTCTTTTGCAGTACAGAAACTTCTCAATTTGATGCAATCCCAATAGTTGATTTTGGCTTTGACTGCCTGTGCCTCCCGGGTCTTTTCCAGAAATTCTTTGCCTGTGCCAATATCTTGAAGGGTTTCTCCAATGTTCTCTAATAACTTGATGGTGTCAGGTTGTAGATTTAGGTCTTTAATCCATGTTGAGTGGATTTTTGTATAAGGTGTAAGGTAGGGGTCTTGCTTCATGCTTCTGCATGTGGAAATCCAATTTTCCGGGCACCATTTATTGAATAGAGTGTCCTTGCTCCAGGGATTGGTTTTGGATCCTTGATCAAATATAAGTTGGCTGTAGATGTTTGGGTTGATTTCTGGTGTTTCAATTCTGTTCCATTGGTCTATCCATCTGTTTCTGTACCAGTACCATGCTGTTTTGATTACAGCTGCCCTGTAGTATGTCCTGAAATATGGTATTGTGATGCCTCCGGCTTTGTTTTTGTTGCACAAGATCACTTTAGCTATTCGAGGTCTCCTGTGCCTCCATATGAATTTCAGCACCATTTTTTCCAGATCTGAGAAGAAGGTCTTCGGTATCTTGATTGGTATTGCATTGAATCTATAAATTGCATAATCATAATGAAGTGAAGAATTCAATAGATGAAATGAAAAACACAATAGAGAGCCTTACAAACAGAATGGGTGAAGCAGAAGAGAGAATTTCGGACTTAGAAGACAGAGAACAGGAAAGGATACAGTCAGACCAAAGAAAAGAAGAGGAAATTAGAAATCTAAAACGTATTGTCAGGAATCTTCAGGATACTATTAAAAAACCCAACATCCAGGTTCTAGGAGTTCCTGAAGGCATGGAGAGGGAGAAATAATTAGAACGCCTTTTTAGTGAGATATTAGCAGAAAATTTCCCAGGTTTGGAGAAGGACAGAGAAATCCTAGTGCAGGAAGCTCTCAGAACCCCTAATAAACACGACCAAAAGAGATCCTCACCATGACACATTGTAATTAAACTCTCCACAGTGAAACATAAAGAAAAGATCCTAAAATGTGCAAGAGAGAAATGTCAGATTACTCTCAGAGGATCTCCAATCAGACTCACAGCTGACTTCTCATCAGAAACCCTATAAGCTAGGAGGGAATGGCGAAATATAGCCCAGGTACTAAGAGAGAAAAACTGCCAGCCCAGAATATTATATCCTGCAAAGCTATCATTTGTGAATGAAGGTGAAATAAAGACCTTTCACAACAAACAGAAATTGAAAGAATTTGTCGCCACTCGTCCGGCCCTGCAAAAGATGCTTAAAGATGTGTTACACACAGAAACACAGAAACACAGTCATCAATATGAAAGAAGGTAAAGGAAGGAAACCTCACAGCAAAAGATCACAGGGAATTCAAAGCATATATTAGAACTTATCTTTGGCAAATGGCAGGGCAAAGTTACCACTTATCATTAGTCACATTGAACGTTAATGGCCTGAACTGTGCAGTTAAAAGACACCGATTGGCTGATTGGGTTAAGGAACAAAACCCATCTATTTGCTGCTTACAAGAAACACATCTTTCCAACAAAGATCCATACAGACTTAAAGTGAAAGGCTGGAAAAATACATACCATGCCAAAAGAAATGAAAAAAGAGTGGGCGTAGCCATCTTAATATCAGACAACATAAACTTTACCACAAAAACTGTTAAGAGAGACAAAGAGGGGTACTATATAATGATTAAGGGATCAATACAACAAGAAGATATAACAATTATCAATGTATATGCACCTAACTACAGGGCACCAGTTTATCTAAAAGATTTGTTAAGTGACTTAAAGGGAGACTTAGACCCCAATACAATAGTACTGAGGGACTTCAATACTCCACTCTCAGAAATAGACAGATCAACAGGACAGAAGATCAACAAGGATACAGTAGATTTAAACGACACTATAGCCCAAATGGATCTAACAGATATATACAGAACTTTTAATCCTACAGCTAAAGATTTTACATTCTTCTCAGCAGTACATGGAACCTTCTCTAGGATTGACCACATACTAGGCCATAAAGCAAGTCTCAGCAAATTCAAAAGAATTAGAATCATACCATGCAGCTTCTCAGACCATAAAGGAATGAAGTTGAAAATTAGCAACTCAGGAATCCCTAGAGCATACACAAACACATAGAGATTGAACAACATGCTCCTGAATGAACAATGGGTCATACAAGAAATTTAAAGAGAAATCAAAAATTTTCTGGAAGTAAATGAGGATAACAGCACAACATACCAAAACTTATGGGATGCAGCAAACGCAGTGTTAAGAGGAAAGTTTATATCAATAAGTACCTACATCAAGAAATTGGAAGGGCACCAAATAGATGAGCTTTCAATTCACCTCAAGGATCTAGAAAACCTACAGCAAACTAGACCCAAATCTTGTAGGAGAAGAGAAATAATTAAAATCAGAGAAGAAGTCAACAGGATTGAATCCAAAAAAACATTACAAAAAATCAGCCAAGCAAAGAGCTGGTTTTTTGAAAAAATAAACAAAATTGACATCCCATTGGCTGAACTAACTAAAAAAAAGTAGAGAAAAGACCCAAATCAATAAAATCAGAGATGAAAAAGGAAACGTAACAACAGACACCACAGAAATAAAAAGAATCATCAGAAATTACTACAAGGACTTGTATGCCAGCAAACAGGGAAACCTATCAGAAATGGATAGATTCCTGGACACATGCAACCTACCTAAATTGAACCAGGAAGACATAGAAAACCTAAACAGACCCATAACTGAGACAGAAATTGAAACAGTAATAAAGGCCCTCCCAACAAAGAAAAGCCCAGGACCAGATGGATTCACTGCTGAATTCTACCACACATTTAAAGAAGAACTAATCCCATTTCTTCTCAAACTATTCAGAACAATCAAAAAAGAGGGAGTCCTCCCAAATTCTTTCTATGAAGCCAGCATCACCTTAATTCCTAAGCTGGAAAAAGATGCAGCATTGAAAGAGAATTACAGACCAATATCCCTGATGAACATAGATGCAAAAATCCTCAATAAAATTCTCACCAATAGAATGCAACAACACATCAGAAAGATCATCCTCCCAGACCAAGTGGGATTTATCCCTGGTATGCAGGGATGGTTTAATATGTGCAAAACAATCAATGTGATACACCACATTAACAGACTACAGAAGAAAAACCATATGATTATCTCAATAGATGCCGAGAAAGCATTTGATAAAATACAACACCCTTTCATGATGAAAACTCTAAGCAAACTAGGTTTGGAAGGAACATTCCTCAATACAATCAAAGCAATCTATGAAAAACCCACAGCCAACATCCTATTGAATGGGGAAATGTTGGAAGCTTTTCCACTGAGATCTGGTACCAGACAGGGATGCCCACTCTCACCACTGCTATTCAATATAGTTCTGGAAGTTCTAGCCAGAGCTATTAGGCAAGAAAAAGAAATTAAAGGAATACGAATTGGGAAGGGAGAACTCAAACTATCCCTCTTTGCAGATGATATGATTCTTTATTTAGGGGACCCAAAGAACTCGACTAAGAGACTATTGGAACTCATAGAAGAGTTTGGCAAAGTTGCAGGGTATAAAATCAATGTACAAAAATCAACAGCCTTTGTATACACAGACAATCCCATGGCTGAGGAAGAACTTCTAAGATCAATCCCATTCACAATAGCTACAAAAACAATCAAATACCTTGGAATAAACTTAACCAAGTACGTTAAAGATCTCTACGATGAAAATTACAGAACCTTAAAGAAAGAAATAGAAGAGGATACCAAGAAATGGAAAAATCTTCCATGCTCATGGATTGGAAGAATCAATATCATCAAAATGTCCATTTTCTCAAAATACTAGGAATTCTATAGAGACAAATTATCTTCCAAGAATTGAAGCTACATTTACACATACACACAACCAGTAATAAAAGCAAGGATTATATGCATATATTCCATAAGATAAGAATTAATATTTAACTAAAGATGTCCTGAAAATTATGATAACAGACCTCAAGGAGTCTCATTAGGGACAGTTTGAACAAATTCAATATTAGCTGATATATTACTCTAAGATAAATTGCTAAAAATATAAACAGATAAAATTTGTGACTAAAGTACCTATAACATGATAGTTTGAAATCCATATTACTCAAATCTGGACAAAATAATTTAATATATACTTTAGATTTATACACATATAGATGTAATTAAATAGTTATACATCAATATTGGTGATATATAGCTAAAATTGAATGCAGCATCAGACTAAGAGTATATTTCAGCTAAATTAAAAATGGAAAACAAAAATAGATTTAAATATTTACAAAGAAAAACAATGACAGCAACTAAAGTATAGAGATTCAATCAAAGATAAAGATAGAAAATAGAAAACTACAAAATAAGAAAATGATGGAAATAATATGTAAAGTGAAATGCTACTGTTTGGTAACAAAAATAAAATATCAATTTATAACTAGCAAATATATAGAAAATAAAAATATCTGAAATAAAAGTCATTAAACATCACAACATATATAAATAATTATAAATAGAGTCAATTGGGGAATGCTGTTCAATCCATTAAATGATCAGAATAAAATGCATGTAAGTCAAGAAAAATAGAAATTAAGAAATGTAAATTTAGTAAAGGAACTTAAATATACAACATCTATTTATTAATATTTATTTATTTTAAAGGCAGAAAGAGAGATAGAGAGACAGAGAGAAAGAGAGAGAGAGAGAGAGAATTTCCATTTGCTGTTTGTGGGTTCTTTCTCCAAATGTCTGCAGTAGCCACACCAGGACTGGGTCTGGCTGAAGCCAGATGCCATGAACTCCATCTGCTTTCCCACATGGGTGGCAGGGCCCAAGTATTTGTGCCATCGTCTGCTGCTGCCCCACACATTATCATGGAGCTGGATGGGGTGAGGAGCAGCTGACACACAAACCAACACTTTGATATGGCATGCCAGTGTCAGAAGTGGCAGTTTAGCCCACTATGCCACAATACTGACCTTAACATTTTTTTATTAGAAACTTTATTATTCTATGCTAAAATGTGTTTTGCTTTCATGTATATTTCTGTTTCTTTTTTTAAGATTTCTTCATTTTATTTATTTGAAAGGCAGAGTTACAGAGAGGCAAAGGGAGAGATGTATAGAGAGAAAGACAAAGAGAGAGACTCTTCCACCTGATGGTTCACTACCCAGATGGCCACAACAGCTGGAGCCATGCTGATCCAAAGCCAGGAGGTTCTTCCAGGTCTCCTATGTGGGTGCAGGGGCCCAAGGACTTGTACCATCTTCTACTGCTTTCCCAGGCCATATCAGAGAGCTTGATTGGAAGTGGAGCAGCTGGGACTAGAACCAGTGCCCATATGGAATGCCAGCACTGAAGGTGGAGGCTTTACCCATTACACCACAGCACTGGCCCCAATGTATATTTCTAGGATATGGATTTACATAGACTGGGTTGTGCCCATCCCCCAAATTCAAATGTTGAAACCATGACCTGTTGTGTGATAATATTTGATTGTATGGCCTTTAAAGAGACAATTAACGCTAAACCAGGTCTAATGTTCTTACAGAAAGAGGGAAACACATGCAGAGAAAAGACCATGTGAGAAAGCACACAGGCAGTCATCTATAAGACAGAATGGCCTCAGGAGAAGCAGATATCCTGACATCTTGTTCTTGGCCTCTAACTTTGGGAGCTGTCAGAAAACAAATTAAAGCTTTTAAACCACACTCTGTGGGATTTTGCTACGATAGCTCTTGAGCGTAACACACTGATAATGTAACTCAAAACAAATTTTATTTTTTGAGAAGTTTGAAGTTAAGCTAGTCACATTCAAGCAGCATTAACATGATTTTTGAGGCCATCATACAATATTCCCATGTTTTATTATAAAATATTTTGACATTAAATGTAGATTCATCCCATTAAGAGCATGATAAAAGTTAAGGTGTCATTTATTTTCATGAAAATAGTACCAGACACTTTCTATTGTTGTTCAAAATTGTCTTTTCCAAGTTCAGAGAATTTCTATTTAAGATAAACAATTGGAAACTACAGCAATAGTTCAGATTTCTTGGATTGTTCTTTTTGTGTGTGTGTGTGTGTGTGTGTGTTTCAACAAAAGCCCAAGAGCTTGCTTATATCTTACAGTATTAGATTTACCTTTATAAGTTCTAAGCACCAATAGAGGTGATTGACCTTGGAAATGTCTGTGTTCCAAAGGGGATTTTTATTAGTGGAGACAGATAATGACAATTAAATGACATCTCAGATAATGAATAAATGCTATGAAGAAAACTCAAGCAGTAAAAGGGAGCATTTGAGATAGTACTTTAAGAAAAATTCCTCAGGGAAAGTGGCATTTGGGCAGAAAAATTAGTTATTTCCTTTATATCATGTCATCACTTGAGTTATAGTATTTTTTGGTGGGGATTATGGTGCTAGAGACTATTTTAATTTGACATTATCAACAAGGATAGTCTACCTTTCTGGAGTATTTTTACAAATCATGGCATAGAGTAAGAAAAAGCTGTCAATTACTATTTAGTTTGCAATATAGCTTGGAAAAGAAACACAACTAGGTCATGTTTTAGAGTGTTAGATGTCCAAAGCAGAAGAGTTTTGAAGCTAGAATTTTTCAACTTCAGAGAAGTTTGTAGTACTTCCTCCTGAATAAATAAAAGAGCATGAGAGAAAAAGCGCATTCATTAACTGGATGATGAAGCACATTATATAAATTTTATAAATATTGACTTTGTTATCAAAACCACTTTTTTAAATTTCTTGAGTGCATCTGATGTGTTTGAGAAGGGAACTTATTTAGAAAACTAGAAAAATGAAAAAAAAAACCTTAAATGGGTTCTGTGAAAAAAAAATCTGCAGTGGGTTACAAAGATATTTCTATAGCATCTTCCTTTAGACGTTTTTTAAATTTACCTCTAATTTGCAAACAGAAGGAAAGTTCCCTGCTTGCACTGCCTCCTGTGGATGGGAGAGCTGGTGTGTATGCACTGCTGATGATGGTGTGGGTTTCTGTTCCAGCAGATTTTTCTCACAACATATTTGCCTTTTTAAAACACAACAGTGTGGGTAACCTTATCATTAGTTATCACTATTTTGATCTTAGCTGCCAGAGTATCTTACTTGCATGACATCTGTTTAATTGGAAATATCTAGAGATCATGCAAGAGGGTTGATATCAGTTGCAACTCTGATGTAGATCATTATGCACCTATATTTTATGAAGTATGGTCTTGATTGTGTACCTCTGAATGTTATCTGACAACGGGATTTGAAAAAGTTAGTGCAAGGAGTAGAGTTGTGTTGCAGGGTGTTAAGCCATTGCTTGAAAAATGTCTGCATCCCATATTAGAGTGTTGGCTGGAGTCATCACTCTTCTGCTTCTGATACAGTTTCCTGACAATGCATCCTGGGAGTTATCAGATGGTGCCTCAAGTGCTTGAGACCTTGTCACCCATGTATAAAACCCATATGGAATCTAAGCTCCTGCTTTTGGCTTGGATAGGCCCTGGAGTGAAACAAGATCTATTGATTGAACGCAAGATTTCTGTTTGCCTGTCTCTCTGTCTCTCCCTCCATCTCTCTGTCATTCTGCTTTTCAAGTATATTAAAACAAAAATAATTAGCATTTTAGAAAGACAGTGGAGGCCGGTGCCGTGGCTCAATAGGCTAATCCTCCACCTTGTGGCTCCGGCACACCGGGTTCTAGTCCCGGTTGGGGCGCCGGTTTCTGTCCCGGTTGCCCCTTTTCCAGGCCAGCTCTCTGCTGTGGCCAGGGAGTGCAGTGGAGGATGGCCCAAGTCCTTGGGCCCTGCACCCTATGGGAGACCAGGAGAAGCACCTGGCTCCTGCCTTCGGATCAGCATGATGCGCTGGCCTCAGCGTGCTAGCCGCGGTGGCCATTGGAGGGTGAACCAACGGCAAAGGAAGACCTTTTTCTCTCTCTCTCACTGTCCACTCTGCCTGTGGGGGGGAAAAAAAAAGAGAGACAGTGCAGATGGAATTTAACAAGATAAGTTTAGGGGCCAGCATTGTGGGATAGTGAGTAAAGCCACAGCCTCTAATACCCGTATCTCATATGGATGCCGATTCCTGTCCTGTCTTCTCCACTTCCAATCCAGCTTCCTGCTAATGTTCTAGGAAAGCAGTGGAATATGGCGCAAGTGCTTGAGCCCTCCTAAACATGTTGAAGACCTGGAAGAAACTCCTGCCTCCTGGCTTCAGCCTGGTCCACCCTTGGCCACAGCAGCCACCTGGGGAGTGAAGGAGCAGACAGACGATCTCTCTGTCCCTCCCACTCTCTTTGTACCTATGACTTTCAAATAAACATTGTTTTTGTTTAGAGATAAACTTATTTGGAGCAAAATCAATGTGACATATGCATAGCTTTTACATAATGACATGTTTTCTATGAACTTTCTAAAGACTGTTTATTTGTATACCTTCATTTTTTCAGCTGCATATTTGCTTCCTAAATATGTTGGAGAATATACGCATCATTATGTACAAAATTAAGTCACTAAATTATTACATTGTTTTTTAAGATTTTAATTAGGTTATATGAGTTTCATGTATTTCATATATAGACTAAGGAACTTTGTGACATTTCCCCCTCTTAACCTCCCTCCACCCATGCTCTCTCTCTCACATTCCCACTCTTAATTTTTACAAAGTTCTATTTTCGGGTTACTTAATGATCATATAATTAACCATAACTAAGTAAAACATTTCAACAAACAGTATGAAGAAAAAAGAAAAGGAAAAAAAAAAACTGTTCCTCAATGGAAGCAACAAGGCTGTAAACAATCATCAAATCTCAAAATGTGTATTTCACTCCAATACATTACATTTCAGGTACTCTGTTAGCTAACCCAGATCAGGGAAAATATATGATATAGTCTTTTTTAGGACTGGCTTATTTCACTAAGTATAATGGTTTCCAGTTAAATGATTTTTTTACAAATGACAGGATGGCATCATTTCTATAGCTGAGTAGTACTCCATTGTGTATATATACCATCCAATCAACATTTAAAAGATATCTGATCTGATTCCTTGTCTTTATGATTGTGAATTGTGCTGCAAGGAACATGGGGGTACAGATAAATCTTTAAGATGCTTATTTCTTTTGCTTTGGGTAAATTCCCAGGAGTGGAATTGCTGCATCATATTTTTTGTATATATTTATAGTTCTGAGGTATCTCGATACTGTCTTCCACAGTGGCTACACGGGTTTGCATGCCCACCAACAGGGTACAAGAGTATCTTTTCCCCCACATCCTCACCAGCATTTGTCATTTGTTGATTTCTATATGAGAGCCATTCTAACTGGAGTGAGATAAAACCTCATGGCGGTTTTGATTTGCATTTCCCTAATGGCTAGTGATCCTGAGCATTTTCTCAAGTGTCTGTTGGCCATTTCCATTTCTCTCTTGAAAAATGCCTGTTTGAGTCCGTTGTTTAATTCTAAACTCGATTGTTTATTTTGTTGTTGTTGAAGTTCTTGAGTTCTTTATATATTTTGGATCCTAAGTCTTTGTCAGTTGTGTAGTTTGCAAAAATTTCTCCCATCTCTCAGTTGTCTCTTCACTTTGCTGAATGTTTGTTTGCAGTGCAGAGACCTCTAAGCTTGATATAACCCATTTGTCAATTTTGAGTTTGATTATCTGTGCTTCGGGGGTCTTTCCAAGAAGTCCTTCCCTGTGTCAGTGTATTGTAGATTTTCACCAATGTTCTCTAGTAATTTGATGGTATCAAGTTACTAAATCATAGATTTAGATCTTTGATCCTTATTTGTGGATTTTTGTATAAGGTGTTAGATATGGACCTAGTTTCAAACTTTTGCATGTGGAGATCCAGTTTCCAGCACCATTTATTTAATACACTGTCCTTGTTCCAGGGATTGATTTTTGTGCCTTTATTAAACATAGTTGGTTGTAGATTCATGTATTGATTTCTAGGGCTTCTATTCTGTTCTGTTGGTCTACTAGTCTGTTTTTGTGCCAGTACCAGGCTATTTTCATTATAATTGCCTTTTAGTATGTTTTTTGTTTGTTTGTTTTTTAGATTCAATTATTTACTTGAAAGTCAGAATTACATAAAGAGAGAAGGAGAGGCGGGGCGGGGGGGTTCCATCTACTGGTTCACTTCCCAGATGGACGCAATGGGTTGAGCTGCGCCAATATGAAGCCAGGATCCAAGAGCTTCCTCCAGGTCTCCCACATGGGTACAGGGGCCCAAGGACTTGGGCCATCCTCCACTGCTTTTGCAGGCCATAGTATACAGCTGGATTACAAGTGGAGCATCCAGGATACTAAGCGGTGCCCATATGAGATGCTGGCATGCAGGCGGTGGCTTTATCCACCACACCACAATGCTGGCCCCTTGTAGTATTTTTTTTTTTTTTTGGACAGGCAGAGTTAGACAGTGAGAGAGAAAGAGAGACAGAGAGAGAGAGAGTTACAGATAGTGAGAGACAGAGAGAAAGGTCTTCCTTCTGTTGGTTCACTCCCCTAATGGCCGCTACGGCCGGCGCTGCATCAATCCAAAGCCAGAAGCCAGGTCTTCCTCCAGTTCTCCCATGCGGGTGAGGGATCCAAGCACTTGGGCCATCCTCCACTGCCCTCCTGGGCCACAGCAGAGAGCTGTACTGGAAGAGGAGCAACCAGGACTAGTACCCAGTGCCCCAACTGGGACTAGAACCTGGGGTGCTGGCGCCACAGGCAGAGGATTAGCCAAGTGAACCACAGCACTGGCTGTGTAGTATGTTTTAAAATCAGGTATTGTGATGCCTCTGGCATTGTTTTTGTTGTATAAGAATGCTTTTGCTATTCAGGATCTTTTGTGTTTCCATATGAAGTTTAGCATCATTTTTTCTAGAACTGTGTGGAAAGTCATTGGTATTTTGATAGTATTGACATTTTGATGATGTTGATACTTCCAATCCAAGAACAACGAATTTTTTTTTCATTTTTTAGTATCCTCTTCTATTTCTTTTTTCAGAGTTTTATAATTTTCATTGTGGAGATGTTCAACATCCTTGGTTAAATTTTTCCAAGATATTTAATTCTTTTTGGAGCTACTGTGAATGGAATTGATCTTAAAAGTTCTTTCTCAGCCATGACATTGTGTGTGTATTCAAAGGCTATTGATTTTTATGTGTTGGTTTTATGCTCTGCCACTTTATCAAACTCTTTTATGAGTTCCAATAGTTGCTCAGTAGAGTCTTTTGGATTTTCTGTATATAGGATTGTGTCATCTGCATATAGGGATAATTTGATTTACTATTTTTCAGTTTGTATCCCTTTGATTTTTCTTGCATAATGTCTATGATTAAAACTTCCAAAACTATATTAAATGGCAATGGTGAGGGTGGGCAACATTGAAAGTGGGTTCCAGATCATAATGGCAATCCTTCCAGGTTTTCTCCATTCAATAGGTTGTTTGCTGTGAGTTTGTCATAGATTTCCTTGATTGTGTTGAGGAATATTCCTTTTATACACAATTTGCTTAAGGTTTTCATCATGAATGGTGTTGTATGCCATCAAATGCTTTCTTAGCAACAGATGATTTTTGTTCTTCAGTTTGTTACATTTATTGATTGTAGAATGTTGAACCATCCCTGAATACAGTATCTACCATATCTTTTTCTGGCTTAGAATTTAAGTGATACAGGCTTCACAAGAGCTTTGGAGAATTTGCTCCCATTCAATTATTTTGGATAGCTTGAGTAGAATTAAAATCATATCTTTTTTAAATTTCTGGTATAATTCAGCAGTGAAGCTGTCTGGTCCTGGGCTTTTCTTTGTTGGGAGAATCTTTACTATTGATTCAATTTCTATCTTGGTTATTGGTGTGTTTAGCTTTTCTATGTCTTCATGACTCAATTTTGATAGATTGTATATATCTAGGAATCTATCCATTTCTTTTAGGTTTCCCAATTTGTTGTCATACAGATCTTTGTAGTGATTCCTGATGTTTCTTTTTATTTTTTTGATATCTGGTTTTAACATTTCATTTTCATCTCTGATTTTATTGATGTGTTGAGGTGGATTCATTCTGAGAGGAGGAGCCCAGTGGGGGCAAGAGGTGCAGAGTCACCACACAGACACTGGGAGCCAACTGAAAGCAGGCTAAAGGCGAGCAGCTTGCAGACTCATTTATTTCAGTTGGTGCAGCAGCTTATATAGCCAAGGCAGCCAATCCAGTCAAGGAGCGATTTATGTCCTAACCAACCACTGCCTATTGCCAGGCAGGCTCCTATGCCAGGTGGGTTCCGAAGCCATTCCTGAGTAACTGATGCTCGCTTGCCAGTGGCCATTTTGGCATGGCCTTCTCATTCCATCACACTTTCTACTTCTTTTTTTTTTTTTTGGTTAGTTTGACCAATGGTATATCAATTTTGTTTATTTTTTCAAAAAAACAGTACTTCATTTCACTGATATTTTATATTGTTTTCTTGGTTTGAATTTTTTTATTTCTTCTCTAATTTTAATTATTTGTTCCCTTCTACTAATTTTGGGCTTTGTTGTTTTTGTAGGTTCTTGAGATGCATTGATAGCTCATTTATTTGGTACCTTTCCAATTTTTTCATATGGGCACAAGTTGCTAGAAATTTCCCTCTTAATACTGTTTTTGCTGCATGCCATAAGATTTCATATGATGTACTGTTGTCTTTATTTATTTCCAGAATTTTTTTTGAATTCTTCTATGACCCATTGTTCATTTGGGACCCTATTGTTCAATTTCCAATTGTTATATGTGATCTAGAGTTTCTTGAGTTATTGATTTCCATATACATTCTGTTGTGATCTGAGAAGATGCATGATATAATTTTGATTTTTTTTTAATTTGCTGAGATTTGCTTTATGGCTTAGCATATTCTATCTTAGAGAAAGTTTCATGCATCGATGAGAAGAATGTGAATTCTGTAACTTTGGGGTGAAAAGTTCATATCAGTTTGGTCCTTTGGTCCATAGTGTCAGTTAACTCTGTTTTTCTTTATTGATTTTCTGTCAAGTTGATCTGTCCATTGATGAAAGTGGCAAGTTAAAGTACCTTTTTACTATTGTATTGGCATCTATGTCTCCCATTAGATCCATTAACATTTCTTTGAAATAGCCAAGTGTCTTGTAATTGGGTGTGCATACATTTATTATAGTCACATCTTATTGTTGAACTGATCCTTTAATCATTACATAGTGCCCTTATTAGTCTCTTTAACAGTTTTTATATTAAAATCTATTTTGTCTGATAATAGGATGGTAACACCTGCCCCTTTATGCTTTCCATTAGCATACAACGTCTTTTTCCTTCCTTTAACTTTGAATCTGTGTGTAGTTTTGAGGTGTGGTGTGTTTCTTGTAGGCAACAAATAGATGGGTCTCGTTTTGTAATCCATGCAGCTAGTTGTATCTTTTAACGGGGGAGTTGAGGTTATTTACACTGAAGATGACTATTGATAAATAATGCAAAGGCCCTGCCATTTTCCCATAAATATTCTTGTCGTTTTCTTTGGATTTATTTTATAGTTTTCCTGGGGGATTTTCTGCCTTCACATTCTTGCACAATGATACCTATCTTTCTCTGTTTCTGCATATAACACATCTGTAAGCATCTTTTGTAAGGCTGGGTGAGTAGTGACAAATTCTCTCAATTTCTGTTTCTTGTGGAAGGTCTTTATTTCACCTTCATTTATAAATGAGAGTTTTTCAGCATACAGTATTCTGGGTAAACAGTATCTTTCTCTCAAGACTTGGACTATATCTCTCCATTCCTTCTATCCTGTAGGGTTTCTGATGATCAACTATTACTTTCACAGAAGGATTTATGATATTGTTATTCAGAACACAATATTCAAGTGGAAAACATTATTTTGGATTCTTATGTTAAAAATCACCCAAATCCACTGAAGTGTGGTAGGTTCCATAAGAAAATATGACCAAAGATTTGGTTCAGTGTCTACTCCAAGGCTAAATTGAATGTAACCAGAGTAGTGTAGTTAGAAAATTGGTAGATCTCACTTATTTCACATGGTTGGAAAATAGCAAGGAGTAATTGAGATAAGAGAAGCACTCCTTTAACAGGACACATAAGTGTCCTGCTTATCAGCTCACTTGTAATTTAAGGTCAAATAACTTCCATCTAGAACATTTTAAAATATTGTTAAAGTGCATGCTAATTTTACTAAAAATACTACTAGTTGGTCTTAGCTCTGAACTCTGGAGATGTGCCAAACAATACATTACATTACATGCAATATGTCTTTCATTTGAAAAATGTGTTCCACCTGTCATACTGTAGTCTTTTGTCATTGCATTTACACCTCTGCATCCTGCTTATTTTCCTCTTGAATGCACTCTGGCTTGATATTGTATCCTCTAAAATTGATGCCAAGGTCTGAACAAAATCCTCTGGCTATGGGAAACAAATATAAATTAGATTAGAAGAATGAATCTCTTACTTCACTATTGACAGTATACTTCTGTGTTTTTAGCTCCAATTTTCACTTTTTTTGCCATATCAGTTTTCACTGTTAAATTTGAATTAAATTATCACATCTTCATATTTTTATTTTAAGGTTTTTATTAGTTAATAGTTCAAAGTAATATCTACATATTTAATTGGGTATTTGTCATCCAAATTAAGACTTTTGCCAAATATTTTAATGTTTGAATCAAGTATTCAAGTCTTTTCATGTTTCAAGTTATTTACTATTTTTTCAACTTGATATTATAGTTATTATTTTTAGATAACAAGTTTTTAGTTGACATTGCAGTCAAATGCTTAATATTCCATTAAATAAAGAGTTCATCAATTAAAAAAATTTTAAAAAACTGTACTTGAGCAGGAAAATAGGAAAAAGCTATAAGCAATAATCAAATGAAAGAATGCTCAACTTATATGAAGTAAATATTAAAATAGGCACAAATATTAAAATAGGCACAAACTCATTAGAACTATAATAGTATATATTTCTTAACAATTTGTTAGATAAATACTTAAAACAAATTTTACAAAATATTGTATTTGAAGCAAAACTGCTACAATATATTCTTTTTTCTTAAATTTTAGCTTCCAGGTATAAGGAAGAAAATGTGGTATTTGTCTTTCTGCATCTGACTTATTTTATTCAGCACAATGTCTTCCAGTTACAACCATTTTGATCTAAATGATAATTTCATTCTTTTTTGCAGCAAATAATATTTCAGTGTGTGTTTATATGCGTGCACGTGTGTGTGTATGTGTGTGTGTAAAATGTTGGACACCTTGGTTAATTCCACACATTGGATATAGTGAACAGAATTGCTATAAAATTTTGGTACAGATATGTCCTTGAAATAATGTGTTTATTTTTTTGATTATATAGCCAATAATCAGATTTATGGATCATATGAGAAGCCTATTTCCAGTTTTTTAAGAAACATATATATTGTCTCCAATAGTGGCCATGCTAATTTGCATTCCCACCAACAGTGTGCACGAGTTTTCTTGTCTCCAAATCCTAGCCAGCATTTGTTATGTGTTATGCTCTGTTTCTAAATAATAACCAGCTGACATGTGTGAGGTAGTATCTCATTGTGTTTTTGCTTTGTATTTCACTTGTGTCTACTCATATTGAGCTCTTTTTCATATATTTGTAATCATCTGTATTTCTTCTTCTGAGAACTGTTGGTTCAGGTCTTTTTCCTATATTTTTAAATGATTTATTTATTTGTTGGAAACCAGAGTTAGAGAGAGGGAGAGACAGACAGAGATCCTACATCCTCTGGTAAACTCCCCAAATGGCCACAACAGTCAGGGCTGAGCCAGAATAAAACCAGGAGCTAGGAGATTCATCCAGGTCTCCCAACTGGGTGAGAGGAGCCAAGCACTTGGGCCATAGCTCCATTGCCTTCCCACACCCTTACTTCTGTATCAGAAGTTGATCATCCAGAAATTAAGCGATGCCCATATGCAGTACTGGCATTGTAGTCAATCCTTTTACACATTTTACCCACAATGCCCCTTTGCTTATTCCTCACTGGATTGTTTATTCTTTCGCTGATACATTCTAGTTATTAATCCTTTTTCAGGAAAGTAGCTTGCAAATACTTTTTTCCCATTCTATTGGCTATTTTTTCAATCTCTATTGTTTTCTGAACTGCAGAATTTCTGAGTTTGATATAATTCCATTTATCTTGTTTTGCTTTCTGCCTGTGCTTTGGGGTTCTTATCTAAGAAGTCTTACACCAATGTCTTGAAAATTTTTCCATACTTTTTCTTCCAGAAACTTTAGGTCTTTGATCCATCATTAGATGATTTTTCTTTTGTGTATGGTGAGAGATAGGGATATGCTTTTATTTTCCATATATATACATCTAGTTTTCGGCTCCACATATTGAAGAACTTCTCTAGTTGATTCTAGTTGGTACTAACAGTGGGTGAGATTTTCAATATAGTATGTCCTCTGTGAATACAAAACATTCTTTTCAAACATTGCTATCTATAGTATTATAAGTTATTTTTGAAGATACTGTGCTATCTATATTTCACATATCCACTGATCTTTAAATTTTATTTTTGTTGTACATAACATGTTTCCAGTATTTGAAAATATTTACTTATTTGAAAGAAAGAGTTACGAGATTGAGGGAGTGGCAGAGAGAGGGGGGAGAGAGAAAGAGAGAGAGAGAGGCAGGGGCAGAGAGAGGAGAGAGATTTTTCATCGTCTGGTTCACTCCACACCAGCTCAGTTTGAGCAAAGACAAAGCGAGAAATCTGAAACTCCACCTGGATCTCCCAGGTGGGTGACAGGGATCCCGGCAATTGGGCCATCTGCTGCTTTTCAAGGCACTATAGTAGAAGCTGGACTGGAAGTGGAGCAGGTGGCACTTGAACCTGTCCCAGTGTGAGATTCTGACATCACAGTGGTGACTTAGCTTAGCTTTCTGTGCTATAACACTGGTTCCTATTTACCTGTTTTTTGGTCTCTGGATTTAAATACAATTTTGTGACAAAGTATGACTCATATCAAATAACTCAAATGTGTCTGTCTCTTCCTTTTTAAAATTCTATGCTTATTAGCCAATGTCTTTTGAAATGATGAATTTTAGGGTTTCTGAAATTAAAAAAAAATCCTCAATTTAGCCTTTAGCTAGGTGTCATATTTCTTTGAAGAAAATTCAGGCTTCATAATTCTATTACTATCACAATTCATAACTTGAGCTCATATGTAATTGTCAAAATAATTCTGAGATTGGATGATTGGGTAGTGAAAAAAAACATAATTGCTATAAGTGCACAGACACACAGACATACATGCACATGGACTGGTGCATCATATAAGATGAGAAACACAAGTTTCAGAAGTCATATCTTTATGTATTACTATCATCTATATTAGTCAGCTTTTTGTTACTAGAGAAAACACAAGAGACAGCTCACTTTATAAATAGAAAAGATTTACTTACCTCACTATTTTAGAATCCTCAAATCCAGGAGTACGTGGACACCATTTGTCCTCTATGGAGGTCAGCAGATGGCTTCACACCATGATGGCACAACATCACGGAAGCATGTGCATGGGAGAGTTCAGATTGATAATCCGGGGTCCAACAGTGTCTTCTGAAAACATGCCCTGAATGACATAAGGACCTCAACCAGGTCTCACTTCTAGTGAGACCCATCACCTCTCACCAATCTGGTGAGAATGCTTTCAGATACAATGAATTCTTGGGAGACACAAATACTAACACCATGTCCAAAACGTTACAATATCTATATATGAATGTTTAGCAATTTCCTGGATGTTCAGAAAATGTCACAAAACCTTTTGAACATCAAAAAGGAAACACAGTGGTACCGATTTATTTTCTCTGCTGTAGTTCTTCTCTTCAAAAATTTCTCCCAAACCCTTTTCAAGACCTTTTAATCACTTATGATGTTCAGAATGTACTATAGTGCATTTTACTTGCCAAATTGATTCAGCTTTTAAGCAATCCTTCAGAATTCAAATAAAGTACACTATTCTGCTGACTTTAGCTCAATGGTATTCTCATATATCAGTCAAATGCATTTATAAATCATGTAAAAGAAAAATCCTTGCACTCCACACAGTTGCTAGAAATTCTATCATCAATGATCATTTATGCTCTTATTTCAGATTATTTAATAAGAAAGATATTGTGTTATAATTTGTATAGTCTTGAGTGGTATGAGTATTGTTTAACTATAATTCACTAATTTTCATGAAAAGCTGTATTTGAGGGAGGAAATAATATGCCTTCATTATGCTGCTATGGATGCCATAGAAAGCCATTGTCATTGAACATTTGGTGTACTAAAAAGTTAGAATAAATAAGAAGGCAAATATATTTTTCCATGTGACCAATGTGTGTTATATCTTATCTCTGCCATTTTTCAATTCAATCATTTATAAATGAATTAAAGTATTAAATTATAAGAAAAATGAGACACATTAAAAGACTGGTACTTAGAATGCATTTAATAAATGTAGATTTATTTCATATTTCTTTTATACTTCTGTCACTCACAGAGAACTGAAAATTTGTTTCTCTTTCATATTAGTTTGCTAAATGTGGCATTTCAAAATTCCAGAGGTTGGGTGTAAAACAATTGAATGGAATATCTTATATTCTGTAGGATACATGTTTTCAATCAAAATACTGTCAGAGTCTTGTACCATCTGAAGCCTCTAGAACAGAATCTACTTAATGCTTTCATGTCATCTTCTAGTGTCACTGGTAATGAGTAATGCTCTTTAGCTTTCAACAATGTGATCCTTGTCTTGCCTGGATCTTAAAATGGTAATTTTCCCCTCTATACCCAAGTCTCAGTATCTTCATATAGTCTTTCCTCTTTTACAGACATCAGCCTTATTGAATTACAACCCACACTAATAATGTCATCTTCAATTGATGTTATCAACAAAGACTATTTTAAGCAAATATCATATTTTCAGGTACTAGAGATTAGTATCTCAGGGTGTCTTTGCTTGCTTGAAGTTGGTGGGAGTTACACAGCACTTTGTATTTCAAGAAATATTCTAGGCGGCTCACTTGGCTAATCCTCTGCCTGAAGCGCCAGCACCCCAGGTTCTAGTCCCGGTTGGGGCACCGGATTCTGTCCCGGTTGCTTCTCTTCCAGTCCAGCTCTCTGCTGTGGCCCGGGCAGTGGAGGATGGACCCTGCACCTGCATGGGAGACCAGGGGGAAGCGCCTGGCTCCTGGCTTCGGATCTGTGCAGCGCGCCAGCCCTGGCAGCTATTTGGGGGGTGAACCAAAGGGAAAAGGAAGACCTTTCTCTCTGTCTCTCTCTCTCTCTCACTGTCTAACTCTGCCTGTCAAAAAAAAAAAAAAGAAAGAAAGAAATATTCTAATCTCAGCCAACACTTCAATTTTTCTACTTTCAACTTATACATGCCCTCAGTTCCCTGATTTAAAAATCAAGTGTGCTTTCCCACAATTATAAAAATACTACCTTTACCATTTTAAAATCATGTAGAAATTATTTTCTGCTTGTCTCATTTTTATAACACAAAATGTAATAATTATAGACAGAAATATATCTGAAAGCACAATTTGAATGTAAGCAGTTAATTAAGCTGCAAAGATTATAATATACTTTATATTAAATATTATGGAAACTAAAACTGGACTTTCTTATCAGACTTTGATGGACAAAATAACAAAACTTTCTGTATACTCTGATATATTGTGTCCTTTGAAGCAACTGTGAAGTGAACCATTCAAAGGTAAAACACTCCATTGAACTGAAAAACAAACTCTGATTGAGAAATCTAATGCCCTAGGAAAAAGCAGGTTTTCTAATCTCCGTTTTCATGTCTCCTTGTGTCTTTGATGGATGATGAAAAAAGCTAAATTCTAAAAAATAAAATAGTGACTGAAACACTGTTACTTATTTTTTTTTCATTTCAAGAAAAATTTTAAAGAATTCTACCCAGATGCAGACAAAATGAAAGGTAACAACATAGTGAGAGAAACAGCCACATCAAATTTATTATTTTATAGTTTATTTCCTAATAGTAAATAGGACATATATTTCATGGGCCTTCAATATACTTGACAAGAAAGAAAGATATATGCTCATGGATTGCTATTAAGTTTCATGTTTTCTAATTTTTCAAGCATAAAACTAACTTTGCAATAATTCATATTTATTTTTTCATCTTGGCTATTTATGTTATGTCAACAGAAGAGTTGAGATTAGGTTCACAGAAAAATACTTTTTGAAGAAGATAATTTTATAATTAAGACAATGATGTATCTTGGAATGTATTGGCTGGAAAAAGATGGACTTATAGATGATCTTAATCTGAATGGCAGATATTATTTTAGGATATACATATACACATGACCCAAAACATGCAACTTATGTAGCCCTGTAATCAATAAAAGAACTGGAACAGGGTAATGGAAATGTGAAGTGCCAAGGAAGAAATGAAAAAGTGAGCATATTAAGTAGATAGATACAGTAGGTCAGCCTGTGAAGATAAAATTTCATTAAAGGTATCAAGACAATTATGCATTTGGCCAAACTGATGTCCAAGACTAGAGTTTCCTAAATTGAGCAGCTGGAATATATTTGCTAAGGCAGGGATTCCTTTTGCACATAAATGAGGCCAATGGGGCCCCAAAAGAAAAGGTAGGGGGAAGAGAAACAGAAGTGGATATCATAAAGATGACAAGGCAGCATGTCTGTACAAGATCTTATACTCATGGCTAAAATTTGAAAAGCTCCACTGGAGTGGTGGAGGGCAGGGTAACATATTCTGTCTCTTTCTTAAAAGAATTAACTTTGGTTAATGTGCTAAGAAAATACTGTAGGGAACAATAGAGACAGAATAGAAATACGGTTGCTCATATTGAAATGCTCCTATAAAATAGTGATGGTGGACTATATCACTAGAATAGGTGAGGAAACATTCCAGGTTTTGGTTATATGTTGAAGATAGGTTTGGCATAGTTTTCTGATTACTTGTAGGATCAGAAGGTGAAAACTGTTTATGTGTGTGTTTATGTGTATGCATAAAAGAGAATTGAGACAGGCAGACAATGTCAGAGATATTGCTAAATAAAGAATGTGACTTAGCAACTTGAAAGATGAAATTATCAACTGAGAGAGAGAGAAGTGTGTGGACAGATGAAGTGCTAAGTGAACAGGTATGATTTTGAATGAAGAGTCAAGAGCTCATTACTATTTTTTTAACTTGGAAACTTCTACTGCCATCCATTTACATCCTCAAGAGATGACAGAATTTTACATATTGTGCTCATTCTCTCTTCTTTTGTTCTGACAAAGGAAGAATCAGTGAAGAAGCATACAACTGCAAAGTGGGTTAAGATTCGAATAAAGGACTAGACATTCCTTTTCCAATACAGACTGAAATCAAAGCCATTATTCCAACCTAAGCCGAAGAAGAGATATCAAGTCACAAGTGGATAAAATATTAAAAAATAAACTTGATCACATTATAATTTTTATATCTGAAAATGCCTGGAGATTTGATTTTATTTACCATTTCTGTGTGAGAACAGAGCATAACTGAGATCAGCATTAAAGTAAAATGTAGTGTTTACCCACCTAAATATGGCTAAGACAAGTACACATGAAACAGACAGTGAGTTCAATGAAAAATTGGATCTATCTAAACAAGAACATTTAATATATGGCCATGCGCATATCAAGACAATTGAGATATATTGAAATATTACATTAAATAAAAATCAGTGGATTATTATAACATATGCTGAATTAGAATATTAAAAATAAGATTAAAATATGATTTATGGGGATATATTATAGGGATATAATATCAAAAGGTAATTCTGAAATACAGTAATAAGAGTTAAACTGCTGTTTTATATTTAACAAGAATTTGCTGTTTTGTTATATGGTGATGTTTGTTATTCTATTTAAATTTATTTTGGTATGTTTTCAAAGCTATAAGAAATTAAATACACTTTGAGTAGTAGAAGACATTTACACAGAAATATTTCTTTGTGAAACAAATCCAAAACAGTGGCTTGAGTGTGAAAATAGTACATACTCTCTAGCATAAGTAAGACTTTTTGTTTTACAAAACTGCTCAGTAATGGAAAAATAAAAGAAAAAAATGAAAAAGAAACCATAATTCCTGGGGAATTGAGGATATATTGACACAGGGCAAGTTGGAAGGCAGAAACAGGAAATTTCAGAAGAGAAAAAAAATTCCTGAAAAAATAATGTAAGTGCATAACTAGGGTAATGAAACATGCAAGTAAGACAAAAACTATCAACAGAAAATTATCTGTTCGGTGGAGAAGAAGCAAGTTAAACTTTAAATAAGCTATGTGTGAGTGTCCAATTTGATTTTGGAACAGAAATTAACAAGAAAACCATGTTTAATAAATAATATTTTACTCAAAAATATTGTTGGGAAAGCAGATGAAGGCAGGTCAGGATCAAAACCATCATGAGGATGCATATCATGGGGCCAGCATTGTGGTGTAGCAAGAGCAGCTGCCACCTGCAACCTTGCATCCCATATGGGTGGTGGTTCATGTCCCACCTGCTCTACTTCTTTTTTACTTTTTTATTTTTTTGACAGGAAACAGTGAGAGAGAGAGAGAGCAAAAGGTCTTCCTTTTCCATTGGTTCACCCGCCAATGGCGCGCTGCAGCCAGCGCACTGCGCTGATCCGAAGCCAGGAGCCAGGTGCCAGGTGCTTCTCCTGGTTTTCCATGTGGGTACAGAGCCCAAGGATTCGGTCCATCCTCCACTGCACTCCTGGGCAACAGCAGAGAGCTGGACTGGAAGAGGGGCAACCAGGACAGAATCCAGCGCCCCAACCGGGACTAGAACCCTAGGTGCCGGTGCCTCAGGCGGAGTATTAGCCAAGTGAGCCACGGCGCCAGCCCCACCTGCTCTACTTCTGACACAGATCCAGGCTAATGTCCTAGGAAAAGCAGTGCATGATGGCCCAAGTATTAGGGCCCCATCAACCAGCTGGGAGACTGGGATAAAACTTCTGGATCCTGGCTTCGGCCTCATAGAGCACAGGCTATTGCAGATAGCTGGGGAGTGAACCAGCAAAAGGAAGACTCTCTCTCTCTCTCTCTCTCTCTCTCTCTCTCTCCCTTCTTCTCCCTTTGCAACTGGCTTTCAAAATAAATAAATAAATCTTTAAAAAAAAAAAAAAACGAATGCACGATCTCATAATCCCACAGTGATGGGTTCTTACTCTCCTGTGTTTTGTTTATTAGTTTCTGGATTTAATATCTATGATTTCAGAGAGCCTAGGCCTAAAACTCCCAAGACTTGCAGATTTGACGTAAAATAAGCCCAAGTATTTGACCTTAGATTTCCTAGAAAAGACACTGAATCTTCAAAGTAGAAAAAGATTAATAAATGCAGCAAAAGGTCTAAAACCCTCTAAGAACACATCTCACACAAGTCTCAACTTGAACACCCACCTATGCAAAAAATACTTCCACAAGAGCTAAAGAGACCAGGTGAGAGACATAGTTTAATTTAGCATAATATGAAAAAAAGCATTAAAGAAGGCAAAAGAGAAACAGTTGCCCTTAGAAGCACTGTATGTAGTATATGGTACCTATTTAGGGGTGTTAGAGGAATTGAAATACAGACTGTAGACTTGCTACCCCGTACCAGACTCACTATGTTGAACCTCATTGCTAGACCATGCTTCATGATCCCTTCCCCTAGGATGGTGTTGCTTGATGGAAACTCCGTACTTAACCTTCAGCCAAGAGGCTATCTGTCACTCTACCAACACAGGATCCTGTTCAGGCCTGTATAACTGTCACTGTGACCTGGACCAAGGGGAAGCACCCGGATTTATAGAACTACTCCCGACCATGAAATTCAGACTTGACCCAAATTATTGTCAGACTTTTGACTCAAGTGACTGCCTCTCACATCCCTCACCCCACCATGAACAGAAAATAGCAGATAATAACTCCATCTTTGGGAAGAAAGAGGTGAGCGGGAGTTTTGTTTGGAAATCAGTACCAAGCCCTCAACATTGGCACACAACATGGCAGAGAACACATTAGTCTCTGCTTCTTGACCAGTGCCCACAAATGGAGCCTCTGGACCTGGCTGAGACCAGAGACACTAGTGGGTAGACTTGTGTTCTGTTTTGCAATATCTCTGACCAGCTGCAGTAACCTCAAGCCATGAATGGACCACAGTGGCAATCAACCCAGAGCAGCATGAGACTTGTTCTTACCCCTGTGCTGGACTGGTTTTTGCAAGCTGTGGGCTCCAAGTGTGACCCTGCATTACAGAAGGTACAGTTATCACAGAAATTTCAGGCTTATCCCCCCATCCCAATTTAAGACATATATAATCCTTTTGTATGGGAGTCTAAAGAGGGATATAGATGCAAGATATTGTTTTGAGTCTAGAGCCAGGATTTTCATGGTGAGAGCTAGGGTTAATGAGAATCCCTTGGTATCCAATCACGTGCTTGTGAATGTGTATGGTGAAAGAGGAGACTTGTGGGTGCAGTGTGACTGACTACCTCCCATAGGCATGCATGAAGTCCATCCTGAGTAACACAAATCTAGATTTTAAGCAAGCATTATGATGAGGCACCTTTAGTGCTGAGAAAGCAACAACATCCAACTTTAACTATAGGTAACATTGGCTTAGAACATCTAGTGCCAAAATAGTGACAGGGACCACAGGCTTTAAGAACACACCAAAGAACTTATTTAGAATATCTTTAAAGGATAATTGCAGACAAAGCCATAAATTTCTTTCCCTTTCCTTTGAATTTTGGCTGCCCTTCTAATAAATTTCTCAATATGTTAGAGAAACAAAACTGTGCCTGTTGCTAGATAAATAGTAGATGATAAGTAGGTAGGTAGGTAGATGATAGGTAGGTAGGTAGGTAGATAGATAGATGATAATGATGCTGATGAAGAAGATAGATATATAAGCAGATGGAACGTAAGGAGGGAGGGAATAAAAAAAGACAGGCAGAAAGAATGAAGAAAGAAAAAGAGAAATATAGATAGATACAGAGGTGATAAAGATGCTAGGCTAGTGATAGATAGATAGATAGATAGATAGAAGAAAGAATGGTAAATATTGAATGAATACGATGCAATTCAGAAGCTCCTAGCTCAGTCAGCAGGCATACCAAAGTGACAACTTTGACTCCCAGTCCCAACAACCACAAGGTGATTGATGCCTGGAGGAACTGGTAGTCTCATACCTGACCTCAGCCTGTAGCACAGAACTGTGAGTGAATAAATGGTGGTTTTATGAAGCCACTACGTGTGGGTAGCTTTTACACATCTGCTGATAGTTTACATTCTGCTTTGCACTGATAGAAAGGCTTTAGGCCCTGGACTTCTGTCTTTCACCACATATAATTGGAAATGAGCTTGACCACTTCTTTTTCTTCAGAATTTTCTATATTACGCTTCTGGGTTTCAAAACATTAATTTTCCAAACTCATGGCATTATTTTAAAATTTATTCCTTTATTATTTTTAACAAATGATGCAAAAATTACACAAAGTGCTTGGTTCAGGTGGGTCTTAATTGTTCTAGCATCTTAATCCGTAAGTCAGATACCAAAGCAGGTAGCATTGGTTCAGGAGGAGTCCCAGACACATTATTGGTGTTCAAATGCTTATCAGAAACTTGTCTAATTCTTCTAAATAGCTTATTTTTTGGCTTTTATTTATGATATTATTATCTTGCTTCTTTGGTTTACATATATTAGACCCATATGATTCTTAGAGAAAACACAGCACATTTTAAGAGGCATATAGGATTGTTACAGGGCTCATGACTATGATTTTAGTCAGTTTCTTGTCAAGTTTCATGACGCTGGTACATCTTCATGATTAAGTGAATGATAATATTTCAAGAGACTATTCTTCAGGATTTATATGTATATTAAAGGCAGAGTAAACCAGAAAGATAGAGAGAGAGAGAGAGAGAGAGAGAGAGAAATTCCCATCTACTGGCTCACTCCAGAAATGGTGACGACAACAGCCAGGCTGGGCCTGGCCAAAGTCAGGAACCAGGAGCCATTCACATCTCTCACATGGGTTAAGCGGCCAATTATTGGGACATCTTCTACTGCTTTGGGAGTTGTACTACCAGGAAGCTGAGTAGAAGCAGTACATCCAGGACTGGAACTGGCACATGGATATGGGATGCTAGTATTGTGCCACAATGCTGTTCCCTCTACAGACTTACCATTTAAATCTGGTAATTCTTAATGATATTTCAGATTCTAGAATTTTGAAAATTATATCCTTGAGGTATTTTGAATTTTATAAATTAAAAAGATATAATATTCTCTTATAAACACTCTCTTAACAGAGCCAATACAGCTGGGGCTGCATTGGTTTTATTGAAAACAAGCCTATCTAATGAACAAACCAATCTAACAACGAAACCAGCAGGAATCTTTTGACTGGGCATAAGAGAAAAAAATTCAAGAAATCAAGGCTTGAGCTACTGGTCAGTGTGACTTGCTATATAGTCAATGGAAGTTTAACAAAAGCAACATTATTGTAAATGTACGCATGTTTGTGGGTGGGTGGCTTCCTTAAACAGTCTGCAGAAAATGTGTATTATTTAAAAAATTATTCATAAGATTAAAAATATTTTACACAAAATAATTTTATCTATTAATTTCAGTTTTCAAATATTTTGGAAGCATCCTTGCATATATTCTTGTGTATATATGAATGCAAATATATAATATATCTCTCTGTGTATATACACATGTGTATTATACGTAGCAGTGTGTGTGTATATATTAACTCTTATATACTAACACATACATGGTATATATAAATATTTATATATACATACATACATATATTTAACATATGTATATATATATGTATAAAATATATGAAAACCCAGGCACATTGTGTTGGAATTTCTGGGGACGGTCAAGAAGAACTAAAAATAACTGAGTCTGAGTTATCCCTGGAGGAGAAAAAATTTGACTAGCTTGATGCTCAATTGACTAAATGGTGTTTTGGAGGAAAATTTGAACTTAAATTTGAATGAAACCCTACAAAGTTTGACTTTGTATTTTGTTCTTCTGGGAATCTTTAAGGTGCCATTCTAATTTATTTGAAAGTTTAATGTACCTACCCCAAGCCAATCAAACAAGGATTGCATTGATTATAATGTAACTTATTACTTCTTGGCTTGAACTCACCCACAAAATCTATATCTTTTCCAAATTAAAAGTCATTATAATGGGGCCATTAGAACTGTTTATCTACATCATACTTTATGTCCTTTCAATAGCTCAGAAAATTTACATCTTTGGAGAGAATAATGGAAATATATTGTATTTATAGGTATCCACTTCTTTAGACAAAATAAATCCTCACTGATATTACCTCTAAGGCCTAAATTAAGAAACAGTTTTATTAGTATATGCCACACAAGAATACAATGTATAGTAAAAATAACTAATGTATGAAAAATTTCTTTTAATTTCAAGTATATATGTAAGAGGCTATAAAATGGCACACTTCTAAGAGCACACTTTCTTCACTATTACTGGTTATCACTCTGAATTAGTATATTCTATAGCTCCTCTAGGGATTTGACCATAAATAATTTGTTCTGCTCCAAAATGATGCCAAGCTGTGCCATAAATATGCTAGAAGGTCTTTCTTTTGGGGTTCATACACCAAGTTTAGTAATGCAATGAGTCTGAATCCAGCTAAAGAAAGCTGTTAATAAAGCAGTCCCTCTGTTATTCAACTTACGTTTTGAAACTGGTGATTTAGAGTATTTGTTATATTAAGATACAACCCACAGTTTAAATATCAACACACTCAGAAATTCTTCCCTTTATGCATTTCTGATAATTTCAAAATATCTGATAATAGAGAATAAGAAAGATATTTTCCATGAAGTCCCATTCAAGTTTGCACTGGTAGAGGTTCAGACATTATGACATAGGACAGGGTGATTGTTCATTTTCAAGTTGCCTTGGAACATGTCAGTCTTTTCTCAGGGTACAAAAGGAAAACACATCAAGAGGTACCATCCTAACTCTGCAGAACGATGCATCTATCATTTTATTCTCAAGAGAAGGAATTTCCTTTGGGGAGAGCTGGCAGGGCTGGCTCATGGGATCCTATTAGGATTCTTATGAGATTCTACTGCAGTCCCTAAATAATTTTACAAGTTCCCCAGGGAAGCATTATAGCTCAACTTTCACATGCAACACACTCAAATTGAGTTATTCTTGACTCTCAAAAAAATCCTAGGCAGACCATGGCTGGCTTATCCTGTTCCTTAGTTCATACAAAGAAAAGTATTCACTGTATTCAAATAGTGAACAATCTCTCCTCTTCTAATTTACTGGTTATTCATGATATGTATTAAGAAACTAGTAATTGACTTTTTTAGACCTTTGGTTTTACCTTTATTGATTTCTCTTGTTTTACACTGTAGTGGGAAATGTCAACTTAAAATAAATCCAGCTGGTAGACGCAGGCATAAAAGCCAGCTGGCAGAAACAGGTAGCCTCACACAAAAATCGTGCTTGGAGCAAATAATATTCTTCATAATAACACTCATGAAATCTATAGTTAGGACACATTCATAAAAACTCTGTTGAGAAATATGTCCCCAAAAACTGAGATATCAATTCATGGAAAAGACTGGCAAAGTCTGCACTTCTACTTTATTGGTTGTAAGCAGAGATGATGAAAAGTAAAACATATATAAGTGTGTATAAGGGAGGCAAGATGCATATATCATTCAGATTTATCAAAATAATGTTTCAAATATTTAGAAATTCCCTAGGGTACCATAAAACTATTAGAAGTGATAAGTCAATTCACTTAAATTTCAGTATACAAAATTAACAATATAAAACAGTAGCATCTTTATATACCAATAATGATTTCACTGAAAGTGAAATCAAGAAAGAAATCCCAAACACAGTAGCTAGGAAGATTGAATACTTACGATTAAATTTAACCATTGAGTGAAAGATCTCTACAACCCTGATGAAAAAAAATCACTGATGGAAAAAAACACTGATTAAAAAATATCAAGGATACAAAAAGTGGACATGTATTTTGTTTTCACAGATTGGAAGAAAAATATTAAGGTGTGTATCTTCCTAAAATATTCTAAAGATTCAATGTGATCTCATTCAAAATACTAATGATGTTCTTTTCAAAGTTAGCAAAAAGGAATCCAAAATACATATGGGAGTAAAAAGATCCAAAAATAGCCAAAGACCTCTTGAACATAAAAACAAAAAGTCAATGACCATAATACCTGATTTCAAAGTATAATGCAAAGCTATAGTAATTAAAGCAACATGATACTGGCATTAAACTGGCACATAGATTTATGTAATAGAGATCCCAGGAATCAACTCACAAAATACAGCCAATTGATTTTTGACAAAGTGCCAAGAATATGTATTGGAGAAAGAAAGGTCTTTTTATGGTAGTGACTTAACATGTTGTATATACATAAAAGAATCAAATTAGATGCCTACCACTTACCATATACAACTCAAGATTGGCTGTAGATCTAAATTTAAGACCAGAGACTCTAAAACTTCTGGAATAAAATGTAGAAACTACTTCAGGCTGGCACCGTGGCTCACTAGGCTAATCATCTGCCTTGTGGCCCTGACACACAGGGTTCTAGTCCCTGTCGGGGCACCAGATTCTGTCCCGGTTGCCCCTCTTCCAGGCCAACTCTCTGCTGTGGCCAGGGAGTGCAGTGGAGGATGGCCCAAGTACTTGGGCCCTGCACCCCATGGGAGACTAGGATAAGTACCTGGCTCCTGCCTTCGGATCAGCGCAGTGTGCTGGCCACAGCGCGCTGGCTGCGGCGGCCATTGGAGGGTGAACCAACAGCAAAGGAAGACCTTTCTTTCTGTCTCTCTCTCTCTCACTGTCCACTCTGCCTGTCCAAAAAAAAAAGAAACTACTTCAAGACATCACTGTAGTCAATTATTTTTTGGAGATAATACACAAAATGTACCTGCAACAAAACAAAATTAGACAATTGAGAATATATCAAGCTCAGAAGCTTCTACCAGCAAAGGAAATAATTAATAGAATGAAGAAACATCAGACAGAATGGAAAAAATATTAGCACACTAGTTGTTTAACATAGGATAATGTCCAGAAGATATCAACAACTCAAAAAAAAAAAAAAAAACAAAAAACAAAAAACAACCAGTGCATTTTAATTAATAGGCGAATGGCCTGAATCAATTTTTCTCAAAAGAATAAAAAATGAATGGATAACAAATATATGGAAAAATGCTCAGTATCAGTAGCCATTCACAAAAAGAAAATGAAAACCACTGTGAGATATCATCCCACATTTGCCAGCATTACTATTACCAAGTAAAGAGTAATGAATGCTGGAGAGGATGTAGAGAAAGAGGAACTCTTATTCACTAAATATAGGAATGTAAATTATTTCAGCTACTGTGGAAAACAGTGTGTATATTTCCTTTAAAAACTACAAATGAGGGGCCAGCATTATGGCATAGCAGGTAAAGTCACTGCTGGGCTAGCATCCCATTTGAGTGCTGTTTTGTGTCATGGCTGTTCTACTTCCAATCCAGTTCCCTGGTGATGGCCTGGGAAAAGCAGCAGCAGATGGTCCAAGTGTTTGGACCACTGCTGCCCAAGTGGGAGACATTGAAGAAACTCTTGGTTCTTTGTTCCTGGTTCAGCTTGGCTCAGCCCTGGCTATTGTGACCATCTGGGGAGAAGATTTCCTTTCTTTCTCTCTGTGTCTCCCTCTCTTTCTGCAACTCTGACTTGAAATAAATAAATAATTAATCTGAAAAAGAAATAAAAAACAAAACTAGAAATGAAAATGTCATATGATTCTACTCCTGGGTATATACCCAAAGAAACGAAGTCCTAATATCAAAAAGATGTCAGCTCTACCAAGTTTATAGAATCACTGTTAAAAATAGACAGATTATGGAATCAACCAAAATGTCCATCATCAGATGAATGAATAAAGAAAATGTGTAACATGAAACATTACTCATCCATAAAACATTGAAATATTATTTGCAGCAAAATATATTGAGCTGGAGGACATCATGATGCATGAAATAAGGCAGACAGAAAACATCACATACATCCTTTATATTTGGGAACTAAAGTTTAGAGAAAAACCTGAACACAATATTGAATACTAGAACCTTGGAAGAGGGGGAGGGCTAAAAGGAGCTTGGCTTAAAAAAATGAGAGGAAACTAAATATGATTCATTCATTGTGAGAAATATACAAAAATGAGATATTGACAGGAAAATGATATGAGAGATATATGAGAATTCATGGTATTGCTAATTCATAATTTTTGTTTTTAAAGTATAGAATTATTCTGAAATAAAATGTCAACAAAGTGAAAAAAAGAAAAGAAAATTGGGTGCAAATTTTAGAAAATCAAATGCACTTGATGGAGGATACACACATATAAAATAAGACTCTTTCTTAAATTAATCATGTATTATAATTCATGTCATTTTAAAAACATATATAATAAAAGGTCTTTATTTCCCTTTAGTTCATAAATGAGGGTTTTACAAGGTATATTATTATGGGTTAACCAGTTCTTTTTTTCCTCTTAAGCCTTGGACTATGTCTCTCCATTCTCTTCTACCCTGTAGAGTTTCTGATGAAAAGTAAGTTTTGAGTCTATTTGGAGATCACAGACTATGTCATGGCAGAGAAAGAATATCTAAGATCAATTCCATTCACAATAACTACAAACAGATAAATACCTTGGAATAAATATAACCAATAATGCCAAAGATCTCTACAATAAAAATTACAACACATTAAAAATGAAGAAATAGAAGAAGACACACAAAAAATGGAAAAATCTTCCATGTTTATGAATCAAAGAATAACAATTATTAAAATGTCCATATTTCCAAAAGCAATTTACAGATTCAATGTTATCCTAATCAAAATAGCAATGACATTTTCTCAGATCTAAAAAAAATGAAGTTAAAATTTATATGGAAACCGAAGAGAACCTGAGTAGCTAAAGAAATCTTATGTAACAAAAACAAAGCTGTAGGCATCACAATATCAAATTTTAAGATGCAAGAAAAATTGGATTTCTGAATGTAGAATTATTATACAAGAGCCCTACCTTACTGCTTATACAAAAATCCACTCAAAATGAATCATAGAACTAAATCTAAGATCTGATATCATCAAATTACTAGAGAAAATTGGGGAAACTCTATAAGACATTCACCCTAGTTAGCATGGATCTCATAAAATCAACAAACAACAAATGCTAGCAAGGATGTAAGGAAAAATGTATCCTAATTGACTGTTGTTGGGATGTCAACTGGTGTAGCCAGTCACTGGAAGACAGTATGGAGATACTTTAGAAATCTGAGTAAAGACCCACCATATGCCCCAGGAATCCCACTCTTGGGAATTTACCCAAATGAAAAGCAATCAGCATATGATGGGGCCAGCGCTGCAGTGCAATGGGTTAAAGCCCCAGCCTGCAGCGCTGGCATCCCATATGGGTGCCGATTCAAGTCCTGGCTGCTCCTCTTCCAATCCAGCTCTCTGCTAAGGCCTGGGAAAGCAGTAGAAGATGGCACAAGTTCTTGGTCCCTGCACCTGTGTGGGAGACCTTGAAGAAGCTCCTGGCTCCTGGCTTTGGATCAGCTCAGCTCTGGCCATTGTGGTCATTTGGGGAGTGAACCAGCAGAAGGAAGACCTTTCTCTCTCTGGCTCTACCTCTCTCTGTAACTCTGTCTTTCAAAGAAAATAATTCTTTAAAAAAAAAATGAATCAGCATATGAAGCATTCATCCATATCCCCATTTTCATTTCAACTCAATTCACAATAGCTAATGTATGAAATCAACCCAAATGCCCATCAACTGATGACTGGGTAAAGAAATTATGGTATATACACACTATGGAGTACTATTCAACTGTAAAATAAATGCAGTGCTTTGTTCTCCAACAAAATTGATGCAATTGGAAGGCATTATACTTAGTGAAATTAGCCAGTGCCTAAAAGACACATATTATATGCTTCCCCTGATCTGGAGTAACTAATAGAGTACCTAAAACGCAATGTATTGGAATGAAATGGACGTTTTGAGATTCCGTGATTGTTTACAGCCCTTGTCTCTACTGTTGAGGATCATGATTTTTTTCTTCTTACTCTTTGTTGAACTCTTTATTAGTTAAAGGTTAATCTTATGAGTATAAAGTATACTTAAAATATATCTATGTAAAAAGTAAGAGTGGGAATGAGAGACAGAGGAGGAGTAAGTGTTGGGGGGGTCAGAATTCTTCTGTACTGGGTAAAGCCACAGCCTGCAGTGTTGGCTTCCCACCTGGGCACAAGTTCAAGTCCCGGCTGCTCCACTTCTTATCTTAGGAAGGCAGCAGAAGATGGCCCAAGTCCTTGGGCCCCTGCAACTACATGGGAGACCCAGAAGAATCTCCTGGTCCTGACTTAAGATTGGCTAAGCTCCAGCCATTGCAGCCATATGGGGAGTGAACAAGCAGATGGAAGACCTCCCCCCGCCCCGTCTTTCTGTAACTCTGTCTTTCAAATAAATAAATATACCTTAAAAAAAAGACATGTAGGAGCATAAGCAGGAGAAATGGTAGGGTAGGAAGTATCACTATATTCTTAAATCTGTATATATGAAATACATGAAACTTAAGTAAAATTTAAAAAAGAAAGGAAAAAACATATATCAGAAACTCTAAGCATTTATAGATCATATACTTATTTTCCATACTAGCAAATGTTAACTTTGTTATATTTCTTATATAAAGAGTCAAATTTGCATTTAATCAAACTTTTATTTCATATTAACTTGGTAAGTTAATACAGTGTTTCTGTTTATATGTGTTTATAATTTTTTGCTTTTATATGAATCTGTCCCAATTACTCTCATTTTTCCAATTTTAAACAGGCATACAATTGCTCAGTATGTGAATAAAGCACATCACGTTTTGTTCAAGCTGTATGGGAAAAGCTAATTTAAATTAATAACTTTTGAAGATAAGGGTAATAGCACAAAGTGAAAATACAATTAAATCTTTCATGAAATTGAGGACAGGAAAAATAATTCAATTTAGTGTACACAATTATGCATCTTCAAAAGTAACTATTACCCTAAGTACAGCCCATAGAATTAGAAATATTACATACATTACTCAAACCAGTTAGAAAATGTAGTTATTTGTCAAAATTCAAAGCCTCAGTTGGATGAATTAATATTGTTAAAATGTCCATACTATCCTAAATCAGTTACAAATTCAATGTAGCATTCAAAAAATTACTCTCATCCTTGTAACTAGCAAAAACAATGCTAACATTCGTATGAAAGCAGAACAAAATCAAACAACCAAAGCAATCTTAAAGAAAATAACAAAATGGAGGCATCACAAAATTTGACTTTATGATGTACCACAAAGCCATAGTAATCAAAAGAACATCATGCTGACATGAACACATGAGCATATTCCAATGGAACAGAATTTAAATCACACACATAAACCAACAGGTAATTGATCCTTGATAAAGAAAAAAAAAGAAAATTGTACATACAAACTGAGTGATACTGCCAACAAGATTAATTTGAATATTGTAGTAAAAATCTTCCAAAAGATTATACGTGTTCTTTAATTTAGTCAATAAGAAACTTAAAATCAGTTATCTTGCAAGACTCTTTGATGGGGTTAGAAATCAAGAAAATCTAAACACACAAAAGTTGAATTATTGGACCCCAATATTATTAAAGTGAAAACTAATTAATGAAACTGTAACACGCAGAAATGTAACTAATACATGTCGACAGTATAAATCAAGGTTTTTGTGTCACTGTGCTAAGAAGAAAAACTAATGTTCAAAAAATTCAGAACCTTCTAAAGTTCCAGTCACAGTTAAATATTGAAATACATTCATTGGATATTTTAAAACCAAAGAATTATATGAGGAAATCAGGGTGATAAAACAGCTAAGAAGAAGGTATAAGAGGTTAATTTAATAAGTTCATAGAAAATGAAGTTAAGTTTATTTTGGTGCAAAATCATTAAAAATCAATGCATAGATTTTCATAATACATATTTTGCGTGAAAAATTTTGGAGACCTCCATCAGAAGACTGACCGAAAGAAGGAGGAGGGTTTTTTAAGCTGACAAAGAGAAGACAAGAATCAATCTAGTGGTTAAGATGCTGATTAGCATGCTTGCATCCCACATCAGACTACCTGTATTCTGGCTGATCTCGATCCTGGGAGGAAGTGGTTAGTACTCAAGTAATTTTCTTCCTGCTACACACTTGGGAGAAGTGGACTGAGTTCCCAACTCACGGTCTGATCCTTGTTCTGAAGAGATATGGGACAGCAAACAAGAGTGCTCTGTGTGTGTGTGTGTGTCTCTCTCTCTGTCTCTCTCTTTCTCTCTCTTTTCTCTGCCACATACACACACACACATACAGTGATACAATTCAATTAAGGTATTATAAAGCAACTAAAATTTGTGGAACTAATAGGAAGATAATTACAGATTCTTAAATTTAAAAAATAGAAATAACACTGAAAATAGAATTTTCTTTTAAGAAATGTAACATGTTCAATCCTCATGTAAGTTTGTGGATTCAAGAGATATCTTGCGTTTCAGTCAAAGCTTTTCCACATCTGTCCTTTGATTTCGTTTTCAGCAGCATGGCTCTCTGAAAATACATTAGGCTCCTTATCAATTTATTCCAGTAAGTTCCATTAACCTGTAACCACTGTTATTTCATAGTCATAGTCCATTCATTTTTGTTTCTTTGATTTCTCCCTTAAGCTAATTATGGTGATCTTACAACTACATGGGAAGGCTGGGAAGGCTATAATCTTAATCTTATCTTTGTGTCAAGGTTGAGTATAATTGAAATTCTGCTATTCAGAAGATTTTTTAAAATATTTTTAATTGCCAAACAATAATTATAGTTATTTATAGAGTGCTTTGTGATGATTTGATATATTTACACATTGTGGAATGATATCAAATTACTTACATCTATCATCTTTAAAGCAGCCTTTTTATAGTGAGAATATTTAAGATCTACTCATTGCAGTTCTGTAATACACACTTACTATGTTCATGCTCTACAATAGGCCTCAAAGCCTATGAATCTTTTTTTTTTTTCAAGATTTATTTATTTATTTGAAAGTCAGAGTTACACAGAGAGAAGGAGAGGCCCAGAGAGAGGGAGGTCCTCCATCTGATGGTTCATTTCGCAATTGGCTGCAATGGCCGGAGATGCACCGATCCAGAGCCAGGAGTTTTCCCCAGGTCTTCCCATGTGGGTGCAGGGGCCTAAGGACTTGGGCCATCTTCTACTGCTTTTCTAGGCCATAGCAGAGAGCTGGATTGGAAGTGGAACAGCTGGGTCTTGAACCAGTGCCCAAACGGGATACCAGTGCTTCAGGCCAGGGCGTTAACCCGCAGAGCCACAGTGCTGGCCCCGCCTATGAATCTTACCCTGCTGAAGCTCTACATGTTTGATCAACATCTTCACATTACCTCTCCACTTTTACCCCCAACATCTGGAAAATGCCATTATATTTCCATAATTTCTGCAATTTGACATTTTAGGTTTCACATATAGGTGAATATACACTGTGTTTGTTTTTATATGCTTGCATAATTTAATTTAGCATAATGTTCTCCAACTTCATCCAGATCATGAAACTTCTCAAGATCTTCTTTTCAAGGCTAGATAGTATTCCCTTGTTTACATGTACATTTTCTTTTGACATTAATACATTCATTGCTTCCCTACTTTGTTCATGTGAATAATGTTTTAATAAGTACCTGGGCTGAGGTCAGCACTGTGGTGCAGCGGGTTAAAGCCTTGGCCTGAAGTGCCAGCATCCCAAATGGGCACCGGTTTGAGACCCAGCTGCTCTACTTCTTTGCTATGGCCTGGGAGAGCAGTAGAAGTTGGCTCAAGTCCATGGGCCCCTGCATCCACATGGGAGACCCAGAGGAAGCTCCTGACTTGGCTTCATTGCTGCTGATTGGGGAGTGAACCAGGGGATTGAAGACCTCTCTTTCTCTGTCTCTGCCTCTCCTTCTCTCTCTGTGTAACTCTGACTTTCTAATAAGTAAATAAATCTTTGAACAAAAAACGAATCCACTGGCTATTTATGCCTTTTTTAAAAAATGCCTATTCTAGCTCTTTTTCTGTTTTTAGTTCAGATTTTTTATTTTCTCCTCCCTGAGTTGTTTAATTTCCTTATATATCCCGGATATCAAACTTTTATGAAATGCACAGTTTACAAATATTTTCAAGCAGTCTATGGGGTTTCTCTTTTTTCTGTTAAATAGTTTCTTCACATAGCTTTTTTAATTTGATACACACTCTTTGTCTATTTGTGCCAATATTTCCACATTTCTACAATGCTAAATATTGTGACAGATTTCTATTTTCTTGCTATAATTAGGTTCATATTTTTTCTTAAAACTAAAATACTTTCAAAAATCTTCATGCTTATTTGTAAGATGTGAATGGATTCATATTGAATACATTTTTCTCAGAAACATTTCATTTATTTTAATAAAATTTTGAAACAACAAGTGGCCACCAGCTGTGAACAAATGCTCAGGATCACCAACCATCAGGAAAATGCAAATAAAAACCACAATGTGGTTTCACCTCACCTAAGTTAGAATGGCTGTCATCCACAAACAAAAATTAATAAATATTTCTGAGGATGTGGGGAAAAGGGCATCCTAATATATTGTTGGTGGGAATGTAAACTTGTACAACCATTATGAAAAACAGTATGGAGATTCCTCAGGTATCTAAAAATAGATGTGTCAAATGATCCACTCATACCTCTCCTGAAAATGTACCCAAAGGAATAGAAATCAGCATATGAAAGTGCTATCTGTACCCCCATGTTTATTGTAGCTCAATTCACAGTAGCTAAGATATGGAATCAATGCAAATGTTCATCAACTGATGATTAGATAAAGGAAATGTAATACCTACCCATGATAGAATTGTAGCGCTGGTTAGTCAATGACGGGTAAGATCCCCTGGGGGACAACCTAAGACAGGCACAGTTGCATACGGAGACCACATGGAAGTGGGGTCAACAATGGTATGGCCAAGGATCATGCCTCCCATTGCTCAAAAAGAAACGAAAAGGGGGAAATGTGGTGGAATGAGAAGGCCATGCCAAGAATGCCGCTGGCAAGCGAGCGTCAGTTTCTCAGGAATGGATTTGAAACACACATGGCAAATGGAGCCTGCCTGGCAACAGGCTGTGATTGGGTGGCTTTGGAAACTGCCTGGCAATAGGCTGTGATTGGTTGGGGCATAGACTGCCCCTTGACCAGATTGGCTGGTCTTGACTATATAAGCTGTTGTACTAACTGAAATAAATGAGTCTGTGGGCTGCTCGCCTCAAGCCCGCTTTCACCCGACTCCCAGGGTCTGTGTGGTGACTCTGCGCCTCTTGCCCCCACTACACTCCTCCTCTCAGAAATGAATCCACTACAATATTGTTGAGAAATAAACTGCAACATCGGTTAAATGCTTTCCCATGATTTTAACTCTCATTAAAATATATAGCAAAATTTCTAAATATGACAAGCATGACTGTGAGTAAAAATGTTTATGATAATAAGATAACAACAGTAAACGTCATTAAAGTCATAATAAAGTGAAACTAATAAAAAAGTAATCTACCTAAAAGTCCCTCCTGAGAACTGAATTCAACTGAGAGTGAAAAACATTGAATATGGAATGTCAGCAATATTTACACAGATTTTTCCATAATAAGAATTTGAAAATCAGTCTAAAACATCAGTCCAGAATTATTTGCTTTCAAATATAATCATACATGATGAAGACAAACAGATCATACATATTTTGACAGTAAAAATATCTTTCAACGTAATATTTTTCTCAATTTTAAAAATTACAACTATTATAAACTAAAAGCACAAAATATGCTAGACACGTAGTTGTAAAATACTACAGAAATCTGATCAGTAATGTCTCTCTTACTGCTTGACTTATTTTAAAAATTATTGTATGCACATAAAATATAATGCATATGTCAAATAACCCATGAATGTGAGGTAGCAGAGTAATGAGACAGTATAAACATGGATGTTCTCAAAACAAAGATGTGCTGGAAGAGAAAATTGTGACCTTTTACCAGGTAATACCTGGATTTCCCACTTAACCAGTACTTCCCTTTAATTCTTAGTAGGTTACTTGTACTGTAGCTAATTAGAAAACACATCTATTAAAAAGAAGATACCTGGTGGTGCTGGTGATGGTGGGTTGGGGTAGGCAGGCATTGTGTGCAGTGCTAAGTACACTGTTGGGAAGCCTCCATCCCATATCAGAATGCCTGGTTCAAGTCCCAGCTATTCTGCTTCCGAATCCACTTCCTGATCATGCACACCCTGACTGACAGTATGTGATGACTCACATATTTGTGTACCTGCCACCCTCATGGGAAACCCAGATGAAGTTCCTGGTCCCTAACTTTGGCCTAGCCCAGCTCTGGCTGTTGAAGACCTTTAAGGAGTAAATCATCAGATAGAAAAATTCTCTGTCTCTCTCTCTCTCTCTCTCTCTCAAATAAAATGAATGTAAACATACAAGTTTTGAAAAAATATGTGTAAACATAATCAAATGCATATCAGGGGCATTTAAAAAGTTTAAAAATATTACAATAAAAATAAGAATGATGGTGGTTATTTTGGAAACTATTCAGGTTTATCACTTGGCTGGCTGGCCATCAAGTTCTGGTGACGACTCATCCATATCCCATTAATATTTCTAAGATTTGTCTATGCTTTCTGTCACTAGTTTCCATTCATATCACGGGTTCCCTCCTCACGCATCTGGTGGTTCCTGTTACTGAAGATGTCAATGTTCTTCCTTGGCAGATTGGAATTTCATAGTATGTAAAAACCTTCTGAAGTCTGTCTCAAAAATGAGAGAGTGAAGATAATGAATGAATATTATAATAACAGATCTCAATTACCCAAGGCAGTAACTTACTGATTAACTTCAACTTACTTATTTTCTTCCTTTCGGGTCTCATCTCCCTCTCTCTCAGCACTCTCTGGGATTATCACATAAATAAATTAATGGAACATTTACCCTTGCTTTGAGGTCTATTTCTTGAAGGACATATATTTAGATATGTATTTGTTCCTTAAAGGGGATAAAAGGTTTTAGACTTCTAAAAATTATTGTAATGTTTGCTTTGTACTGAACTTGATACATTTATATTGAATTTGTGTGGGAATTGGTGGTAGAAAACAGCAATAAATAAATAAAAGTGTGATAACATTGACAAAATGAACTAAGAATACTAAAATAATATAAACAACAAAATTGGTTTTAGGGAGTTTTTTTTTTTTTTGTAACATACCTGTATTTAATTATCCTTATTTGCTCACATATGTTATTGGATACATAATAATAATAAATATTTATAAGGCAACCTGTAATGTTTTGGGATATACAAACACTGTGTATTAGTCAAATTAGGAAAAAAAATATTTCTTTATGTTAAAACATCCAGTATCATTTTTCTTAAATATTTTAAGAAAATTATTCCATACTCTATCATTTACTATAGTTACCTCACTGTGCAAGCGAACACCACATGTATTAATTCTATTTATAACTTAATACATGTTAATTGACCTTTCCCCACACCTTCTTCACATCTTCTCTCTCTTTGTTAAATCTATTTTATTCTCAACTTCTATGAAACCAACTTTTTAAATTCCACATATGAAAAAAATAGTTCTTTCTATAACTGACTTATTTTACTAAACATAATGACAACCGGCTCCAATTGTATTGCTGCAAATGATGAGATTTCATTATTTTATGGCTTCATAGTATGACATTTTATGAATATACCATTTTTAAAATACATTTATCAGTTGATAGACATATAGGACATTTCCATTTCTTGGCTACCATGAATAGTTCTACAATTCACATGAATAGAGAAGTCTCTTAGAAACACTGATTTCGTCTCTTTTTAGATTAAATTTTAATTAGTTGAAAGACAGGAACAGAGAGAGAATCTTTCATCTTTGGGTCACTCCTCAAATTCTACCAAAAAACTCTTGCATGGACAGACAGAAGCCAGGAGACAAGAACCCTATGAAGGTCTCCTCAAACCATGGCAGGAACAAAATTACTTGGGCTACCATTTAGGTACATTGGCAAGAAGCTGGATTGGGAGAAAAGGTGGGATTTCGTGTCAAATACATATTTATTATTCAGTGGGACAAAAATAAAGATATCCTGTTACCAAAGAAGTAACGCACCCCCTACTTTATTCCAAACCTAGCCCCACGTGAACTCTGAAACCAGGAAGTATCCTAATGCCATGGAGGAAGAAACTTTAAAGAACTGCAGCTGAGAGTTTCAATTTAACCAGGTAAATGCTTCATTTTTTTCTTATATGTACTAATTTTGGCATTTTTTTAAGATTTATTTATTTGTTTATTTGAAAGTCAAAGTTACACAGAGAGAGAAGGAAAGGCAGTGAAAGAGAGACAGGTCTTCCGACCACTGATTCACTCCCCAATAGGCTGCAGTGGCTAGAGCTGTGCAGATCTGAAGCCAGGAACCAGGAGCTTCTTCTGGGCTTCCCACAGGGATTCAAGGGCCCAAGGACTTTGGCCATCTTCTACAGCTGTTCTGGGCCATAGCAGAGAGCTGGGAAGGAAGTGGAGCAGGCAGGATTAGAATTGACACCCATATAAAATGCTGGTACTACAAGTGACAGTCTTACCTATGCCACAGCACTGACCCTGACATTGATTTTAATCATATGAACTGAGATTCATGTGAGCATGATTGTACTATTTAACCTTTTATGTTGTTGTGTTATCATTTTGGGAAAGAGATTCTGTAGAGGAAAATGAGGTACTTATAGTTTCAAAACGTTCAGTTAAAAATGGTCATTTTTGAATCATTTATTGATAGAAATAATTCCCATGGCTGAAATTTCCTAAGAGAAGTTACCATATCATAGTATTTTAAGTTAAGTGACTGGAGTGAGCATTGTGGTACACTAAGTTAAGCCATAATTTGGAACACCTGCATCTCATATTAGTACAAACCCTTGTTCGAGGCCTGGCTATTCCACACTTCTGATCCAGTTTCCCACTAATTCATACACTGGAAGTCAGCATATCAACTCAAGGACTTTTTTTTGTTTACTGTCAGCATTGTGGGAGGCCTGGATAGACTCTCTGGTTCTTCTCTTCAGCCTTGCCCAAATGTCTGTTGCAACATCTGGGGAGTGAGCCAGCAGAAGGAAGTTTGATCTCTCCCTCTCTCCCTCTCTTTATCCCCCCCTCCCTCTCTCTTTCTCCCTCTCTCTCTCTTTCTCTCTCTCACCACTCCATCTCTGTTGCTCTGCTTTCAAATAAATAAATGAAGCTTTAAATAATTATTAAATGACTTAGATAACAATCACATAAAATAAAGAAATTTTAAAGAATAATGAAAGAATAGAAAGTGTTGGCCAGGTCAGAGAAGGGCCTGCTGTAAAGTACATGATCACCTAAAGTTCCTAATGAATTGAAGAAATCAGCAGTTCAACTTTCTGAGCAGTAGTGTACCAGGAAGAGAGTGAGTCCGTCAAGTGTTTTCTCTGTGTGTTTGAGAAAAAATAAAAATACATAATGTTAACATCTTGAACTGAGTTCCTCTACAAGTCAAACCTGATACAAAGGGTTATATGTATAAATTTATTTTTGGCAGTGATTTATTGCACAAAAGAGGAGAAAGGAAAGAACAAAGAAGTCATGTAAGCAATACTAAATACCCAATGGCATCACCAGGTTGATCACCCCTGTGGGGAAAATGGGGTTCAATGCCAATGGAGACTCTATGACAATGCATGAATTATACGTCTCTGAATCTTCTGTTGAAGGAATACAAGAGGAAACTTCATCTAGCAGCACCTATATCTCATTGGTACAAGTTCACTCTGATGCTTATCTCTTTTATAGGTCAGAGTTTACAGATCCTCAAGTAGTCTAAGATTTTCTATAAGGAGAAGAAGGGACCCTGGGCAGAGAGCAAGATACACGTAGTGAATCTTAGACAGGTGGTCTGGTTGTGCTCGGGTGATGTATTGGCAGTATTAGTATAAATGTGACCTGAAAGACTGAGTAGAAGTTAAGAAACATTTAATGCACTTTATCCTTTGCACTAATCAGCTTCAGTCCATGCATGTTGTTAACTTCTGATGTACTTAAGAGTCTTCAATATTGTAGCTTGCTTCATTCTACAATATATTTTAAAAAATTAGGAGAAATGCAACTAGCTGCTGAGACCGTATTTTATATTCATCAGCTTTAGATTTTTCTCATCTTTGCACAACCCTTAAAGATATCTTGATTTCTGACAGAGTGGAGTGATTCTGACCCTCTTAACCAAGGAGTGAGAATCTTATTTACTTTATACTTAACTTATTAAAATTTGGTAATTAAAATTGCCTGTGCACAGTTATCCCCGGGCCTGAAACAACCAAAAGCATCCTAGGGGATGCCTTGAGATTCACACATACCATTGTGTAGTAGTAATCTTAGTGTCTTGTGGATAGTCTTGTAATTAACAATAAGATTCATAGGATTTGATCTGAAAATTGGGCATAGATATCAATTTCTACTATGGCAGCTGAACTAGACATCTGTTCAGCAACTCAATTTTTTTCTGGTTATAGAAATCAATTAACACTCTAATTAGCTTCCCATCTGTCTCAACATTATGACTCTCATGATCTATTAGCCATCACTACAGATCCTTGTGAGTAAAAGCACCTGGTTAACTCTCTATTCTTGATGCTCAATGTGACAGTTACCTGCAGACTATCCTGGATGATAAATACTGACCTCTTGGCCTCTTCAGTTCCATGGACTCCATGCTTAGTTGTGCTAGGAATCCCAGATTCATGGCAGCAACATCTAATTTCAATCCTGGCTTAGAAAAAAGTACCCCTTAGCTACCAAGAGATGTCAGGATATTCTTTAGTGATTTATTTATTATTGCTACTGAAATATCCTTTGGAACTTTTTGTGGAACATACTCTAACGGTAGGTTTTCTGATCTCAGATACTGTGTTCCTTCTATATGATTTTACTACCTGAGCCTTCTGACACTATTCTGAGCATTCTTCATTAACCAAATACCATCATTGTTTGCAAGGTTAAAAAAGTAATTCTCTGAATTGCCTCCACTTGTCCCTGGTGGACTCTTCCCGCAAGACCGCACTGTGGAGGAGAGCAGGGCGATGGTGCTCTTCCAGAAGAAGCACTGGGGACAGGCTTCGGTGAACATGTCTGTCTTTATTCACAGCTATGTACATGTCTAAAGGGCAGACAGAAGGGGCGTAACTAACTCAGGGGAACACTAACTCTATTGGACAGACCCAACACTGGCCTCTCCAATCAGCTTGAAGGTCACATAGCTAGGTTAGCTTTCCAGGTGGGCCTGGGCCACACCCAGGAGCAGTTTACCTGATTGGCAGAAGGTGAGGGCGGGGTAAATGTGCCTAGGGGTCCCACCGCCTGCCAACAGTCAGGCTAACTGCATGGGCTAGGCAGGCAGCCTCTTGGGATCGCCACAGTCCCTGTCAGAGATTAAGCACTGAGTCTCAATTGAGTGCCCCTCTGAAAATACAAAGCCATATATTTTGCAGTCCTGATTTAAAACCTGCTTTCTAGGTATACTCCAACAAGAACACCTTAATGCTTCTCAATACTTGTTAGTCAGATCTTCCAGTTATTTGAGAGTGTGTATTTTTCCCTGCTAAAGAAATACTCCATTATCTCTCCTTTGCTATGTTTCACCTTACTTAGAAAATGGAAAGAATGAGGGTAAATGAGATTAGTTATTTAATATTCCAAACAATCTTTCAAGACATTTGATCCAACTAGGACTGGCCCAGTCAAGGAGACCATTTCTATGAACTTACAGAATTAGAAACTAACTACATGGTAACTGTCCTAAACAATTACGCTGGTGGTAGTTTGTCATAAAATTGTAGATAACTTAAAGATGCATTATATTTACAAGTGATATTGATTTCAGGGATGGGAAAATGATGGTTGGGAAAAACAGTGAGGCAACTATTATGTGAAGATGGAAAAATAATTCAGAGTTTATTAATGGAGACTGGGAAATCAACAAGCAAAACATGAACAAGTAAAAAACTGATTCATGCTATTTTGAACTAAAACAGCTGGAGAAACTATTCTGGCTCTGACTTGAAAGGTTTCAACATGTGTGTAATTGTTTAGCACATCACTGAATATTAGATGTCTCTGGGGGAATAACACCAGTAACTTGTCTGTATTGATGAAGAAAAACACATGTGAGATTGCCTATAAGACATGATTATGGGTCCCAAAATTCTGAATTTTGGCACCAAGAGCTAAATTGTCTGATGCCTTGTGAGTCCATGTGATAACACTGAATATATTTTTCAGGTGAGGTAAATGTAAATAAGATGCATCCAGAAGATAGTTGCAATTGATTAGCAAATACCACCAAGTTCCTCTTTTCCTATGATGGTGGATTATGTGGTTCCATCCCCTGAAACTGGAATTGTCATATGTCTTACTTGGCAAAGGGACTGTATTTTACATGTCACACAAGCAAAGCCTTTAAAAGTGTTTGTAATTAAAGGATGACTTTTCTTACAGCTTTTGTAAATATTCAGTCAGAATTTGAAGAATTATAGGTTACTTATCTAGATGATAACAGAAATAAAATTCAGGTGACCTACTATCATCTACAATACCTCGTTAATACCAAACACTTGATTTCAAGATGCATGCTAACGCTAACCCCAGTAAATGTTCCTGGATATATGGGTAAGTCCAGTAGGTAACAACTGAGCTCTCCCAGAATGGGAAATCAGCCAGTGGACCCACACAACGATGAAATAATTAAATCATTTATATTGAAACTACTACATTGTGGGATGACACTTAAATCAGCAAGAGAGAATTAAAACACCTCTCTAAGAGCTGCTTTGAATTAGTGGACTTTGAAAGCATCACTATGTTCAATTCAATCATAACCATATAAGAACATTTTCATAACATTGTGATGCCATTCTCTTTTTAGCTTGCCACAGTCATTTATATTAACAGAACTAAACAAAATAATTACATCAATATGTAGGAAGCTTATAAGAAATATAAAAGAATTAAACTTTTTAGGTCATTTTTATGTGATAAGAATTACATTTTTGTGGAAATTGTTTTAAGGATAAGCTTCTAAATCTGATTATATTCATAGTAATTACAGTATTATCTGCAGGTTTCTTTCTTACAACATACTAAGTCTACCTTCTTAGTAAAGATTAATCCTATACAAAAAATATATATTAAGGATTTACAAACTCATTGTATGTCATAGTCAAGAATGGATTAAAAGCTTTCAAAATAAACTAAATTATTATAAGGGTTCTTCAAAAAGTTCTTGCAAAACTAGTTTGGAATTAAAAAAATGCTTTATGTTAAATTTAACTCCTAATTTCTTTTTCCAATATATTGTTAAATTATCTTCATTGTTATGCTTGTATTTTTTCAATAAATATAAGAAAAATGTAACATTATCATTCATGTTGTTTTAACAGACAGTATTTTACAACAAATGATGAGTGACATAATACAGTCATGTGTAATTTCATCATACAAGTGGTGACAAAATCTGTCTTGGAGAGTCATTAGATATTATTGACTCAAATTGCTAACAATTAAACATTGAATGGTGAGAACGTATATGTTCTTTTTCAGCATTATTCACAGGATATGTTATCAATTTTCTGTGACTGTCACTCTGTAGAGGAACTAACATTATTTTGAATTTGTATTGAAAATAAAAGAGGCATAAGGGAAAATAAAAATGGCCTTTGACATGCTTTTGACTCCAAAAAATTCAGACATTCACAGCATGGAATCTTATCAGATCAATTCCTTGCAGAAGCCTAAAACTTGAAATTGTAAACTGTAAACTCTATAAATGTGGGAAAGAATGATACAAGGAGATTAGCAAATAGTCCTTTGCTTAGCCATGCATGCAGGCTGAATGTTTTAGCTAACTACACTGTAAATTAGAACTCGATGGGACAAGTTGTTAAAGGGTAAGTGACTCTCCTATTCTCCTTTAAATTCTCCTAAAACTATTCAACCAATTTTATTAACTTGCACTGTTAATAAATTAGACCGGTGTTCTAGAAAGCTGGCTCAAGTTTGATTTTTATAATTTGCCATGTAAGAAATAAGCGTAAGTAAATTTCAATATTTGGCAATGGTTATAGAGTTTAATGTTGATCAAAGTGTGTACTTATTGAATAGGAAGAGGACAAGATATAAATGTTAACTCATTGAAATACATGTTGAGTTAGCAAATTAACTAAAATCAGGCTAATTCAGACCTCACCAAGAAGAGTAGACTAAACAAGATTGGTAGCATATGTTTGGAATGATTTATATTAGCTTAATTATAGGAAACAATACAGTCAAAAAGCAACTTACTATTAGACAAGTTGAAAATAACTATGCACGTGAAAAATCTAACTGTACATGTTACTATGCTAATTTCCCTGGTGATAGGAGCTGCAAATTGCTGTGCTAATGCTGAATGCATGTGAGATTCAATATTAATTAGGATAAGAAACTCAAATTAATCAGCTATCAACACCTTGAAGGAAGGTGTATGAAGAATTTTGCTCGCAGTTTGCCACCCACAATAAGCATGAATTCCTGGAAGGGATGGAAATGACTTAGGTAACCACAGGGTGACTTTAGTATGAAAATGTAACAGATTTTTCTGAACATAGTCAACATTTCTCATCTCTAGCAAGCCTCAATTAGAATCAATATTAAGTAAGCAATTATGAAATATCTATCGAACATACTTCATTGAATCTACTTCCAAATTTCTTGTGAATGGCCTCCGGAAACAAAGATTGAGAACGGAGGCATACACTTCAGTTGCTTTCCATAAGGATTCATTGAACCTAGGTTGATAATTTCTAAGTCTGTTTTCAATGTTCACAAAAAATCCCAGAGGATTAAATCCTGTAACACATCAAATATCAAAAATAGTCTAGGAGCCAACATTTCTAATTCTAACCTCTGAGGCAATTTACGACTGATGTCAGTTTTCGTTCCCACACATTTAAAGCTGAAGATTTCAATTTACCAATTTTAGGTTATTTATTCCTATACACATGAAATGTATGAGGCAATAGACATTTAATATGTGTTGAACTTTATTTTAATGCATATAGGAACCCTGTTTTCTGCTCCTACTGTAAAGCTAATTGTCCTATCAGTCGTTTCCAAATTCCTGAGGCTTCTCTGTATGTATGACTTATGTTAGACTAGGTTTGTGAAAGAGGGCATAAAATCAGCTGAACCAGGAGTAGATTATTCCAAGGGAATAGTCCATATGACTATTCTGATTACAGGATTTCAGAACATTTCCCTACCATCTCTTCTCAAATTATTTCAACTACATCTATTGATGGAATGTGAAAACAGATCAGAAGCCATTGATAAAAGGGTAACAGAAATCACAGATAAATAAATCAGAAAAATGGTCATAATATAATATATATTTAAGAGTCATAAACAATTAACAACACCCTGGCAAACTGCATTACTTTTTTATTTTTTTAAATTTTATTTAAAGTATACAAATTTCATGTATCCTCATACATACAGACTTAGCAACATAGTCATTCTTCCCATCCTACCCTCCTTCCTGCCCATGCTCCCACCTTTCCTCCTCCTTCTTCTCTTATTCCCCTTCTTAAGTTTTACAATTATCAACTTACAGCTTATTTTTTCCTTATAAGATTAAGTAAAGAGTTCAACGAATAGTAAGAGAAAAAAAAAAACACACTATTCCTAAACAGTAAACAATCATCAAATCTCAAAATGTCAATTTCGCTCCTATACATTACATTTTTGATACTTTATTAGTTACCACAGATAAGTGAAAACATATAATATTTGTCTTTTTGAGACCAGCTTATTTCACTAAGTATACTGGTTTCAAGTTGCATCCATTGTCTTGCAAAATGGAGGATTTCATTCTTTTTTATGGCCTAGTATTCTAGACATAAATGAATTTCCATGAAAAGTGATCACTTTTAGACTTCAATTACCATTAATTATACAATAAATACATTCAAGCCAGCATAAAAGTTATTTCACACTACAGAAGGTTATAATGCACAATAGCAGTACACTATATAGTATAAAATATTTATATGCAAATGTTTATATTTTAAATATACTATGTAAAGTATAAAAAGTTTATATATTTGATAGACACATATTCAGAAACATAGTAATACTGTCCACACTGTCCTTCCTCCAGCCCAGGCTCCTACACATCCTCCTCAATTCTCTGCTATTCTTTTTCTTAATTTTTACAATGAACTTCTTTCACTTTCACTTTATACTCACAGGATTAATCCTGCATTAAGTATAGAGTTTAACAAATAGTAATAAGAAAAAAAAACAAAAAACAAAAACACTGTTTCTCAACAGTAGAGAGAAGCACTGTAAGCAATCACCAGATCTTAAAATGTCAATCTCATAGGGAGATTACTGATGCCATAGACAGGAGTGTCAATTGGTAAAGTCAACAACAGGAGTCACTGTGCACTTACTCCTCATGTAGGATCTCTATCCTTAATGTGCTGTACATTGAGATTTAATGCTATAACGAGTACTCAAACAATATATTTCACTTTGTGTTTCTATGGGGGTGCAAACTGTTGAAATCCTTACTTAATGCATACTAAACTGATCCTCTGTAAAAAAAAAAAAAAAAAAAAAAAAAAAAAAAAAAGAAAGAAATTATCAATTCCCAACTTGACTCTCACTGGGATTAAACATGACAATAGGTCTGCTCTGATTTCATCATCACTTAAAAAAATCATCTATTATTTTTCACTTTATGTTTCTGTGTGGGAGCAAACTGTTGAAATCCATACTTAATGTATACTAAGCTGATCTTCTGTATATTAAGATAATCGAAAATGAATCTTGATGTGAATGGAAGGGGAGAGGGAGTGGGAAAGGGGAGGGTTGTGGGTGGGAGGGACGGTATGGGGGGAAGCCATTGTAATCCATAAGTCGTACTTTGGAAATTTATATGCATTAAATAAAAGTTTAAAAAAAATAAAAAAATAAAAAAAAATGTCAATCTCATGTGTCTATTGGCCATTTGGATTTCCTCTTTTAAAACATATCTATTGAGGTTCTTGGCCCATCTCTTAAGTGAGTTGTTTGTTTTGTTGTTGTGGAGTTTCTTGATCTCTTTGAGATTCTGATTACTAATCATTTATCAGTTGCATAGTTTGCAAATATCTTTTCCCATCTGTGGGTTGCCTCTTCAATTTCCTGACTATTTCCTTTGAAGTACAGGAAGTTCTCAATTTGATGCAATCCAAATTGTTAATTTTGGCTTTGACTGCCTGCGCCTCCAAGGTATTTTCCAAGAAGTCTTTGCCAGTGCCTATATCTTGCACGATTTCTCCAATGTTCTCTAATAATTTGATGGTGTTGGGTCATAGATTTAGATCTTTAATTCATGTTGAGTGCATTTTTGTGTAAGGTGTAAGGTAAGTGTCTTGCTTCATGCTTCTGCATGTGGAAATCCAGTTTTCCTAGCACCATTTGTTGAATAGAGTGTCCTAGCTCCAGGAATTGGTTTTAGATCCTTGATCAAATATCAGTTGGCTGTAGATGTCTGGATTGATTTCTGGTGTTTCAATTCTGTTCCATTGGTCTATCCATCTGTTTCTGTACCAGTACCATGCTGTTTTGATTACAACTGCCCTGTAGTATGTCCTGAAATCTGGTATTGTGATGCCTCCAGCTTTGTTTTTGTTGTCCAAGATTGCTTTAGCTATTCGAGGTCTCCTGTGTCTCCATATGAATTTCAGCATCAGTTTTTCCAGATCTGAGAAGAATGTCTTTGGTATTTTGATTGGTATCATATTGAATCTATAAATTGCTTTTGGGAGAATGGACATTTTGATGATATTGATTCTTCCAATCCATGAGCATGGAAGATTTTTCCATTTCTTGGTATCCTCTTCTATTTCTTTCTTTAAGGTTTTGTAATTTTCATCATAGAGATCTTTAACACCCTTGGTTAAGTTTATTCCAAGGTATTTGATTGTTTTTGTAACTCTTGTGAATGGGATTGATCTTAGTTGTTCTTTCTCATCCATGGCATTGCATGTGTATACAAAGGCTGTTGATTTTTGTGCATTGCTTTTATATCCTGCCACTTTGCCAAACTCTTCTGTGAGTTCCAATAGCCTCTTAGTAGAGTTCTTTGGATCCCCTAAATAAAGAATCATATCATCTGCAAAGAGGGACAGTTTGAGTTCTTCCTTCCCAATTTGTATCCTTTTGATTTTTCTTTCTTGCCTAATAGTTCTGGCTAAAACTTCCATAACTATATTAAATAGCAGTGGTGAGATTGGGCATCCCTGTCTGGTACCAGATCTCAATGGAAATGCTTCCAGCTTTTCCCCATTCAATAGGATGCTGGCCATGGGTTTTTCATAAATTGCTTTGATTGTATTGAGCAATGTTCCTTCTATACTCAATGTGCTTAGAATTTTCATCTTGAAAGGGTGTTGTATTTTATCAAATGCTTTCTCTGCATCTATTGAGATAATCATATGGTTTTTCTTCTGAAGTTTGTGCGAACATTAAACCATCCCTGCATACCAGGGATAAATCCCACTTGGTCTGTGTGGATGATCTTTCTGATGTGTTGTTGCATTCTATTGGCGAGAATTTCATTGAGGATTTTTGCATCTATGTTCATCAGGGATATTGGTCTGTAATTCTCTTTCAATGCTGAATCTTTTTTCAGGCTTAGGGATTAAGGTGATGCTGGCTTCATAGAAAGGATTTGGGAGGACTCCATCTTTTTCAATTGTTCTAAATAGTTTGAGAAGAATTGGAGTTAGTTCTTCTTTGAATGTCTGGTAGAATTCAGCAGTGAATCCATCTGTTCCTGGGCTTTTCTTTGTTGAGAGGGCCTTTATTACTGTTTCAATTTCTGTCTCAGTTATGGGTCTGTTTAGGTTTTCTATGTCTTCATGGTTCAACTTAGGTAGGTTGCATGTGTCCAGGAATCTTTGCATTTCTGATAGATTCCCTGATTTGCTAGCATAAAACACGTTGTAGTAATATCTGATGACTCTTTTTATTTCTGTGGAGTCTGTTGTTACGTTTACTTTTTCATCTCTGATTTTATTGATTTGGGTCTTTTATTTTTTTAGTTAGTTGGACCAATGGTGTGTCAATTTTGTTGAGATATGTACTCTATAGAATACTATACAACAGTAAAAACAATGAAATCCGGTCATTTGCAACAAAATGGAGGAATCTGAAAAACATCATGCTGAGTGAATTAAGCCAGTCCCATAGGGACAAATATCCCGTGTTCTCCCTGAGTGCTGACAACTAACTGAGCACCAAAAGGGAAACCTGTTGAAGAGAGATAGACACTATGAGAGACAGTGACTTGATCAGCCCTTGTCCTGACTGTTGATGAACAACTTAATACTTTATCCCTTTTAGTATTTTTCGTTCTAATTAATACTATTGGTTGAACTCTGTAATTAATACACAATTATTCTTAGGTGTTCAAATTTAACTGAACAGTGATCCCTGTTAAATATAAGAGTGGGAATAAAAGAAAGAGGAGATGTACAGTTTGGCACATGCACAATTGGACTTGCTGCAAATGGTAGAGTTAGAAACATTCCAGGGGATTCCAATTCAATCCCATCAAGGTGGCATTTACCAATGCCATCTCACTTGTCAAAGTGATCAGTTTCAGTTCATAATTGATCAGAATGATAGGATTCAAAGTCAAAGGGATCACATAAACAAGACTAGTGCTCCTGAGTATTTTTTCATTTGCCTGTTGGCCATTTGAATTTACTCTTTTGAAAAAACTCCTTCAAGTATTTTTCCTATTTCTTAATTGAATTTGTTTGTTTTGTTGATCTTGAGTTTCTTGAGCTCTTATAAACTATGGATATTAATCCTTTATCAATTTCATAGCTTGCAAATATTTTCACCCATTCATTCAATTGCCTCTTAACTTTGATGAGTGTTTCTTTTGAAGTTTAGAAACTTCTCTGCTTGATGCAATACCATTTGTCTATTTTGGCTTTTATTGCTTGTACTTCTGAGGTCTTTTTGTCTATTTATTTGAGAGGCAGAGTTATAGACAGAGAGAGGGGTATTCCATCTGTGGGTTCATTCCCCCAAATGGATGCAATGGCCAGAGCTGTGCCAGTTTGAAGTTAGAGGAGCCAGGAGCTTCTTCCTAATCTCCCACATAGATGCAGGGGCCCAAGCACTTAGGCCATGTTCTACTGCTTTCAGAGGCCATAGCAGAGAGCTAGATCAGAAGAGGAGCAGCTAGGACATGATCCAGCCCCTATTTGGGACTCCAGTGCCATAGGCAGAGGTTTAGCCTGCTACTACACAGTGCCACCCACTTCTGGGATCTTTTCCAAAAGTCTTTTCCTATGCCAATGTCTTGCAGAATTTCTAAAACATTCTCCTATAGCAAGTTGATTGTATGATATCAGACATAGATTTTGATCTTTGTTCCGTTTTCAGTTCATTCTTGTATAAGATGTAAGGTCCAGATCTTGTTTCATACTTCTGCAGCTGGAGATCCAATTTTCCCAACACCATTTGTTGAAGACTGTCCTTTCTTCAGTTATTGATTTTAGCTCTTTGGTGAAAGCTAAGTTAGTTGTAGATATGAGGATTGGGTTTTTGAATTTCTATTCTGTTCTATGGTTCTAAACTTCTGTTTGTTTTGGCAATACAAGCTGTATTCTTTATAACAGTCCAGTGGTATGTCTTGAAATCTGGTGTTGTGATGCCTCTGGCTTTGTTTTGTTGTAGAAGTTTGCTTTAGCCATTCAGTGTCTCTTGTGTTTCCATATAAATTTTAGCAGCACTTTTTCTAACTAACAAGTTGTCATTAGTATTTTGATTGGAATTATATGGAATCTGTGAATTGTTTTTGGTAAGCAGTATGGACATTTTGGTTATATGAATTCTTCCAATTCTTGAATATGAAAAGATTTTTAATTGTGTCTTCTTCTATTTCTCACTTTAATGTTTTACAGTTTTCATCATGGAAGTCTGTCACTTACTTGGTGAAATCTATTCCAAGGTATTTAATTTTTTCTGTAGCTATTGTGAATGGGATTGATCTTGAAAGTTCTTTCTTAGTCATGACATTGCCTGTGTATACAAACACTGTTCATTTTTGTGTGTTAATTTTATATCCAGCCACTTTACCAAAATATATTATTAGTTTCGAAAGTCTCTTAGTGGAATCTTTGGTTCTCCTATATACAGAATCAGACCTTCTGCAGATAGGGACGATTTGACTTCTTTCCAATTTGTATTTTGTTGATTTCTTTTTTGTGCCTAATGGCTCTAGCTAAGACTTCCAGGACTATATTGAATAGTAATGATGCGAGTGGGCATTCTTGTCTGGTTCTGGATCTTAGTGTAAATTCTTCCAACATTTCCTTTTCAATAAGGTACTAACTGTGGATTTGTCATACTTGTCTTGATTGTGTGGAGGAATGTGGATTCTATACCAAATTTGCTTAAGGTTTGCATCATGAAAAATGTTGTATTTTATCAATTGCTGTCTCATATATTGAGATAATCTCATTTATTGAATATCATATTGTTTTTATTCTTCAGTTTGGTAATGTGATGTACATCATTTATTGATTTTCAAATGTTGAACAATCCCTGCATACCAGGGATAAATCCCACTTGGTCCAGATGGATGATATTTCTGATGTGTTGGTACATTCAATTAGCTAATATTTTGTTGAGGATGTTTGCATCTATGTTCAGCAGGGATATTGGCCTATAGTTATTTTTTTCTCTTGTATCTTTATGATTTAGGAAATAGGTGATGCTGGCCTCATGGAAAGAATTTGGAAGGATTCCCTCCCTTTCAATTGTTCTGAGTAGCTTGAGAAGAATTGAAATCATATCTTCTTTAAATGTCTGGTAGAATTCACCAGTGAAGACATCAGGTCCTGGGCTTTTGTTTGTTGGAAGGATCTTTATTACTGATTCAGTCTCCATCTTGGTTATTGGTTTATTTAGGTTTTCTATGTCTTCATAACTCAATTATTATAACTTTTGTGTTTCTAAGAATCTATCCAGTTCTTCTAGATTTTTCAATTTGTTGGTAGATAGATCTTTATAGTAATTCCTGATGACTCTTTATTTCTGTGGTATCTGTTGTTACATTTTCTTTTCTATCTCTGTTAATTTGGTTGTTCTCTTTCTCTCTCTCTCTCTCTCTCTCTCTCTCTCTCTGGTTAGTTGGGCAATATAGTAATATGATTTCAGTCATAAATTAATATTCAGGGAAATAGAATAATAAACAATATTCCTAACTGGCAATGCTAATCGAGACAAACTGCCAAACAATATCTAGCAATTGATTTGTAAATCCAATTTAATACCAATAAATGTGTCTTCAATCAAATTGCAAAATGTGTTTTGGAGATGGAATTCCCTGTAAGACTGGAGATAATTTGTTGAAGTGAACCAGATAGTATTCTAATGACTTATCAACTTATTCTCAATTCTAGAGCAATTACAAACATTGTGGCATTGGTGTACACATCAAAAGATGTATGCAGATTAACTGGATCACAGAAGATATCTGTAAATAAATGATGTGTTATATGAATTTTTCATTGCTTAAAGGTTGCATCAGATATCAGGTTGAAGATGTATTACATTAAAAACTGGCAGAGTGTATATTGATGTCACATACAGGAAAAGCAAAATAAAACTAATATTTAAGTCTTGAAAATACTAATAAATAATTTAAGGCTACAAAAATACAATATGAATCTGTTTGGTAAATATACTAATAGCTGTACCAGAGAAAGCACAAGTGTGTGTGTGTATGTGTGTGTGTGTGTGTGTGTGCATGCGCCAGAAGTGATACAAGCTTTAGGACTCTTAGGGTGTGCATGATGTACTAAGCTTCTAATGAAGAACTCCCAATATACAGTAGATTAGCTAAGCTAGAATTGCATTTTTGAAGCACAAAGCTGGGCAATCTCAGGTTGAACCTTACCATTCTAAGCTCTTATTTTCCACTCCTTTCGTTGTCCTGGTGACGAAAGAAAAGGAGAAAACTGTTGATTCAAGCTTCTTTACAGAATCAACACAGAAAATTGTATCATCACTTCCAATTACATACTAATGACCTGAATTTATTGGTAGGGTTGCATTTGCTGAAATGTAATTTTTGGTTATGTGGAATAAGCTCATTATGCATTCTGTATAGGAGGTGTTCTCTTACTTAAATAAAAGGGAGGAGAATGGATAATGAGATAAGATTAACATTCTGTAAAGCAATTACTTTTACTTATTTCTATTTTTCCCCGTAGTAGTAATATCACCTGCTATTTTTTTTCTTTCTCTCTGTGACTCTTCCTTTCAAATAGATGAAAAAAAAATAATAAAATAAATCAAATTAAAATAAAGTAGAAAAAGGTGAAAAACAAAGAACTGTGTTATAATTATAAAATTAGAGCACACAATAATTATAAAATTAAAAAGATAATATCTGAAATTAATAAATAATTTCATAGTAAATCATAAATTTAATGAGCAGGCACTTACTGAGGCAGTAAAATGACACTTGAGATGCCCACATCTTATTTTGGTTGAGTGAATTCAAGTCTAGGTTCCCCTTATATTTCTGGCTTCCTGTTAATGTGTTTCCTAGAAAGTAGCAAGTGATTGCTCTAGGACTTGGGTCATTGTTTTCTACATGGGAGACATGAATTGAGTTTATGGATCCTGGCTCTGGTCTGGTTCAACCATGGTTTTTGCAGAAAGTAGATGGCAGGGGGTGGGGATTAACCAGTTTATAGAATATATCTCCTTGAATCTCTGCTGTTCAAATAATTAAACAAAATTAGGAAAAAAACTCTTAAATTTATTATTTCATTGTGGGATTTATTTGCATTTCTCTGGTGGTTAGTGATCCTGAGCACTTTTTCATGTGACAGTTGGTCATTTGAATTTCACTTTTTGAAAAATGCCTGTTCAAATCCTTTGCCCATTTGTTACTGGATTGCTTCCTTTGTTGTTGAATTTTTTGACTTTTTTATAGATTTTTATATTAGTCCTTTATCAGTTGCATAGCTTGCAGATATTTTTTCACATTCTATTGGTTGCCTTATAACTTGGTTGTGTGCTACCTTTTTAGTGAAGAATCTTCTTAGTTTGATATAATCCCATTTGTCAATTTTTCTTTTATTGCCTGCGATTCTGAGGTCTTTTCAAAGAAGTCTTTGCCCATGCTAATATTGTGTAGAGTTTCCCACATGGTTTTCCTCTAGTATTTTGAAAGCATTTAGATTCTTAATTAGTTTTGAGTTGATTTTCATATAAGGTGTAAGGTAGAAGTCTCATTTCATAATTCTGCATTCACGGATCCAATTTTCCCAGCACTATTTGTTGAAAAAAAAACTCTCCTTTTTCTAGGGATTGATTTTATGCTCTTTGTCAAAGATCAGTTTGTTTTAGATGTGTAGATTGATTTCTGGAGTTTATTTTCTCTTCTACTACTCTAAATGTCTCTTTTTTTGCCAGTACCATTCTGTGTAGAATACAAATGCATTGAAGTTTTAAGTATGTCTTGAAACTGGTATTGTGATGTCTCTAGCTTTGTTTTTGTTGTTTAGCTATTCAGGGTCCTTTGTGTTTACATATGAACTTTACAATTGTTTCTTCTAGATCTGAAAAGAATGTTATTGGTATTTTGATTGGGAGCACATTGACTCTGTAAATTGCTTTGGGTAGTATGTACATTTTGATGATATTCATTCTTCCAATCAACAAAAATAGAAGATTGTTTCTTTTTTTGTGTTTTTTTTACTTCATTAATATTTTAAATATTTTGTAATGTTCATTATAGAGATCTTTCATCTCCTTGCTCAGATTTATTCCAATGTATTTAAGGTTTTTATAGCTATTGTGAGTGGCACTGATCTTACAAGTTTTTTTTTCAGACATGACATTGTCTGTGTAAAAAGAGGATATTGATTTTTGTGCATTGATTTTATATCCTGCAACATTATCAAATTCTGATGAGCTTCAATAATCTTTAACAGAATCTTTTGGTTTCCCTATACATAGTATAATGTCATCTGAAAACAGGATGATTTGACTTCCTCCTTTCCAAATTGCATCCCTTTGAATTTTTTTTTTCTTGCCTAATGGCTCTGGCTAAAAGTTCCAAAATAACACTGGTAAAAATGGACATCTTTGTCTGGTTCTACATCTTAGTGGAGATCCTGCCAGCTTTTCCCCATTCAAAGTGATGGTAACTATGAGTTTGTCATATATTGCCTTGATTGTGTTAAGGAATCCTCTCTCTCCTCCTTCCGTACCAATTTGTTTAAGATTTTTCTTATGAAAAAATGTTATGTTTTATCAAATGCTTTCTCTGCATCCATTGAGATAATTCAATGGCTTTAATTATACAGTTTGCTAGTGTGATATATCCCATTTATTGATTTGCTTACGTTGAAACATTCCTGCATATCAGGAATAAATCCCACTTGGCTTGGGTTAAACAATCTTTCTGATTTGTTGCTGGACTCAGTTAGCTAGTATTTTGCTGGGGTTTTTTGTCTCTAAGTTCATGAAAGTTATGGAGTATAGTATTCTTTCTTTCTTGTATCTCTTTCTGGTTTTGGAATTAAGATGATTCTGGCCTCATGGGGTGACATATTCAATGAAGGATGCTATATGTTTAAAATGTTTAACATCTGTTTGTGCTTTGTTATTATTTTCCTCATAAGATTGCATGTTCATATATAATGGTACTCTATAATGAATTCTTGAATATATTTGCAATAATTGCCTAATTTTTTTACATCTAATTCTACTCTTAGTGATTGTGTTGTTGCTTTCTATTGATTTTCTTCATTCTTGTAAAGGGATCATTTTTTCTTATATTTTATGTATGTAATAATTAGTGATTGTCCAAGACATTTCATAAAATATAATGTGGATTATTTGATTCTGTTAACTTCCTTTAAATAATGCCATTTATTTCAGAAAGGAATTAACTTTTCCAAAATTAAAGTCCTCTGTCCCTTAGGTTGGCAACAATAGAAACCTATTTGTTGCTTTACCTTCCCAGCTCCTATGATTATCTAGGACCTTGGGTTCTTCTTCAAGTTAGAGACTTTGCAATTTATTCAGTCTGATTCCATCTTTTATGTGAGTTCACTTTTTATTTTTCTTGTTGGTGTAGTTACCTCATAACCTATCATTTGACTCCTCAAGAAAGTAAGACTATGAGATACTGTTTGACTTCTATATACAAAATGTTTCATGGTATCCTGAATAAAAGCTGTGTACATCTAAATTTTATTAGGTACAGTTGTCTATTTCAATCATTCATTCCATAAAATTTATTGTTGTTTCAATAATTTCTATTTGAATAACTTTTATTTTAGTATGAGCATATATTTTATCAGTATTTTTTACAGAAGTTTATGTATAAATATTAGAGAGATACAAGTTTTAGAAATTTGCATTATTTCACTTCTCAGCATTTTGGGTAGAATCAAGTGTAGAAATTTGCATCACATATGATTTGTAGGTAGTGTGTATATATTTTTAAAAGAATGGTTATAACATTCACTTCTCAGGGAAAAATGAGGCATAGTGCCATTCTTGTGCTGTTATAAGAGAATCTAATCTGAAATCACAAAATTCTGGTTCATTTATTGATTACTTCATCTTCCAGTTATATCACCTGAAGCAAGTCATTGAACTTCTGAGTCCATTTCTCATCTCTGTAAATGAGGATAATAAATATCTGTCACATTTGACTCATAAACTATTATGAAGGTCAAGTTCTGTAAGTAAAATAAAATAACTATGTGCATGTAGCATATACTAAAATAAATCTATGGCAATGTTACATTCAGCAGAGCTCCCAAATCAATATGTGCCCACCTCACCAAGCTTCCAAAGTCAATCATGATGCCACCATATCAATCTGCATTCACGTTAATAAAAACAAGTTTTCTTTCTTTTTTTTTTAACTTTTTGACTGGCAGAGTGGACAGTGAGAGAGAGAGACAGAGAGAAAGGTCTTCCTTTGCCATTGGTTCACCCTCCAATGGCCACCGCGGCCGGTGTGCTGTGGCCGGCACACAGCGCTGATCCGAAGGCAGGAGCCAGGTACTTATCCTGGTCTCCCATGGGGTGCAGGGCCCAAGCACTTGGGCCATCCTCCACTGCACTCCCTGGCCACAGCAGAGGGCTGGCCTGGAAGAGGGGCAACCGGGCCAGAATCCGGCGCCCCAACCGGGACTAGAACCCAGTGTGACGACGCCGCAAGGCAGAGGATTAGCCTAGTGAGCCACGGCACTGGCCACAAATTTCTAAATAATACCCTTTCAATAAAGAGTGTTTACAAGGGTCCTCATGGACAACAGATAAAGAAATGTTATATATGTGACTTGTGTGTACCTGACACTTGCTAATAAGCATGAGTGTTGATGGTATTTTTTATTCAAATGTCTCAATATTGAATCAGAATTTAGAATACCTAGGTAGAGAGTTTTATTTGCATCTCCTGAAGACTGTGGCAACAATAATAATAACAATAATTATGAAGATCACATCTTATCCTTGAGGATATTAAGTCCACAGCAGACTCATAGAATGGCAGATGTCCTAGGTAGCACTCTGGCCTCGGAATCAGCCCTTAAGGCATTCAGATCTGGCTGAAGAGCCCATGAGAGTATTTTAGGCATGGAAAGCCAAGACACTCTGGAAAAAAAAAAAAAAAAGAAGAAGGCCTAAATGAAAGATCTCTGCGAGTGAGATCCCAGTGGAAAGAACGGGGCCATCAAAGAAGGAGGTACCTTTCTCTGAAATGAGAGATCTTCCACTTTTACTATGACCCTGTCGGAATAAGATCGAAGTTGGCGAACTCAAAAGGCTTCCATAGCCTTGGCAACTCATCACACTATATTCCCCTCAAACAAAAATATTGCTTGCTTATGATAAAATGCATTTGAACGAGAAAATGAAATGCTTAAATTGATAAATGCAATTAGGTGTTGATTACTGAAATTGAAAGGTAGTACTGTTAAGATTCAATGTTACCAGGTAGCAAGAAATAGATAATGCCAATTAAAAAATGGACACATTTACCTCCCAAATCTATCTAACTAGAGTACATTTCTTCAAATTAATTAATGTAAAAAGAAACATAAAAAAGCTACCCTTCAATATATTTATTGGTGTCATGATACTGCTGCTACTTTTGTTCCTAATATTTTTATAGTTTACATTACATGCATGCACGAAAAATTTTTGTAACTTCCACTTTGACTATGACCTTGTCTAAATAAGATCGAAGTCAGCAAACTCAAGAGGCTTCCATAGCCTTGGAAACTCATGACTAGAGCCTAGGGAGATTACTGACGTCATAAACAAGAGTGTCAAATTGTTAAGTCAACAACAGGAGTCACTGTGTACTTACTTCTCATGTGGGATCTGTCCTTAATGTGTTGTCCAATGTGAAGTAATGCTGTAACTAGTACTGAAACAGTATTTTACACTTTGTGTTTCTGTGTGGGTGCAAACTGTTGAAATCTTTACTTAATATATACTAAATCAATCTTCTGTATATAAAGAGAATTGAAAATGAATCTTGATGTGAATGGAATGGAAGAGGGAGCAGGAGATGGGAGGATTGCGAGTGGTAGCAAAATTATTGGGGGGGGAGCCATTGTAATCCATAAACTGTACTTTGGAAATTTATATTTACTAAATAAAAGTTAAAAAAATAAGCCATTTGTGACTGTGCAAAAAAATCAATTCAGGTCTTTTTCTTTTCTAAATCTGTGATACAAGAATTTAAATTGATCATTTGTATGAATATGTTCATGTGGGTGTTTTTCGGTTACATGTCCATTGAGGGTGAGGATGTGTTCCTTTGTTGCAATACAAAATAATAAAATTGATACTAACATACCCCCCAAAGTGGTAAATCTTAGCTGATTCTCAATGTTGCACTCAGATTACTTTTGATTTTTTTTTCAGAGGTGTTCAGGGATGGGTGTTTTTGCACAATATGTTAGTCATGATTCCATATAGAACACTGGTTCTGATCCTGATTGTTTTGATTCTGATCCAGTTCCCTGACAAGGCACATTATTAAGGAGCAGTGACTCATGACTCAAGTACATGAGCTTCTATAATCCATGTGGGAGACCTGGATAGAATGCTCAGCTCTTGGCTTCAGCCTGGCCTGGCCCAACCTTGCTTTCTGGGTGTGTTTGGGAGTTGAACCAGTGAATGGAAGATCTCACCCTCTCAATCTTTATCACTCTGTGTCTCTCTTAGTTTCTGGTGTTTTTTTTTTTTTTTTTTTTTTTTTTTTCCCACTCTCTCATTCCGCCTTTAAGCAGATGAAAATGAACTTTTTTACAGAGGGAAATTTTGGGGCCGGTGCTGTAGCGTAGCTGGTAAAGCTGCTGCCTGCAGTGCCAGCATCCCATATGGGCACCGGTTCATGTCCCAGCTGCTCCTCTTCCCATTCAGCTCTCTGCTATGGCCTGGCACAGCAATAGAAGACGGCCCAAGTCCTTGGGACCCTGCACCCATGTGGGAGACCCAGAAGAATCTCCTGGCTTCCGGCTTTGGATCTTCCCAGCTCCGGCCATTGTGGCCAACAGGGGAGTGAACCAGCGGATGGAAAACCTCTCTCTCTCTCTATTCCTCTTCATCTCTCTCTATGTAACTCTGACTTTCAAATAAACAAATAAATCTTTAAAAATATAAAGAGGGAAATTTTATTATGGTACAAGAAGTTACTTCACCAACCCAATTGAGCACATTGCACATTTGCAGGCATCAGTTTGAGAGCTTGCCTCTCGCTCTCTGTCTCATCTGAACCTTGCTCCACATGAGAATCCTGAGTGGATATAAGTTTGCATCCATTTTTTCTAAAGTCTCATATAAAAGTGAATTAAAATGACTTTCTCCTTGGCTTAGTTCATAAAAATTAAAGCATTAAATGTGTCCATCATCAATTAACAAGCTATAGTTTACAAGCTTCTTGTTTGAGCCAATATTTTTTAACATTTTTGCGTCAATTTTTGAAATCCCTAGTTGTCTGAGCAGGGATCACATATTTGCATTGCTTCCAGTTTCCTCTGACAGGTGCAAGGTTCCCTGGTTATGTTGTTTGGCAGGCAACCTTGAATTTATAAATTTTTAACAGATGTTTCCAATCAGTAGCATATGCATTGTGTAATCTGAAGATGAGATGGGGAAGCTGATCAAGACATGGGGGAATATCTAATTTTATTATTCTGAAAAATGTGTAAATTTTAGTTTTTATGTGAAAAAGTTACTTTCTACACCTGGGTACAATCCTAGGAAAATAAACACATAGGAGATATTCCCATAAATGCATTTAATTGATAAACTTTCTAAATAATTCAAGTTTTTGTGTATAAATTCTTTTTGTTTTTCCATAATTTTATTGATAAAAGACATCATCTAAAATAATTTTTCTTTGGTGATAGACTTCTAATATAATTTAAGAAAAGCACTCTGCAAAAACATTCATTATGTCTGATTCTTACAATAGTAAGGAAAGTTCACAAAGCCAGAGTGCCAAGAGAGAAAATTGAAAACTGGACTAATAAACTAGGTAAATTATATTTTTAAAAGGTTATTTTTCTCTAAAACAATATATTAAATTCCATCCTTGGTTGGTAATGGAAACTCAAGTTTCCCCATGGAGGCAACTGAAACGCAAGCTGTGTTAGGCACGGATACAGCTCAAGCTCATCCCTTTCATATCATTCAACCCTATGCTTTCAAATGTCTGTCCTTTATTGATTTATACAGTTTTAGATAATCTTTCTCTTACCTGTGTCTAAGTCCCCACTGGGACACACTGACCTTTCTTTCTGATGAGTACCCCAGGCACTCCACTCTGTCATCTTACATTTTTATACTTAGGCTATATTTTATTTCTTTATTACTCACTTTCCCTGCATGACTATTCATCTCAACGTGAGTACTATGTAGACATAAATGTATATATACACACAAACATAATAAACATATGTGCTTAGAATTTGTGGGTTTTATTTAATTCACCTTTTTCTTGTCTACACTCAGTGTTATCTGACTCTCAAACACATACAGAGGAACTCATACACAGCATAGAATAAAAAAAAATTAAAGATACCATATTAAACTGTTTGCATTATGCCATAATTACTTTATAAAATCATATATGTGATATGAAATATGTAAAATATAGATTTTAGATTTATTTATTTTTAGTAAATGATGTATAACACTTATTTTGTTTATATTTTTGTCACTCTTGCCTGTAAATACGAGATGAAATGTAGGCATAAAATCATCCTAGATAAGAAAGGAATAATATTGAATAAAATGATAACTAACAAATTAAATTAATGAAAAATTCCCTAAATAGAAGAGCATTCTTTGGTTATAAATTTCTTTCCAAACTTCTCTTTTATCTTGGCGGCAAAAACATTATGTCTTTAGATTGATTTGGGTCCAAAGTATTACACCTATGTTTAGTTTTGCTTTCTGATAGCATAGTTTTCAGCTGTGGGCACATCTGACTAGACACATAAAGATCAGGTAGAATCCTCTCAATCCTAACATGTATAGTTATTGCTGCCAGTGCTATCCTCATTAGCATATTAATTGCAGGATAGGTCCAATTGGTTTGGCAAGAGTCCTCAAAAATCAGAAGATTTCTATCATTTCCTAGAACATATGTTTTATTATTTTCTTATTACTTTTACTTAACCTTTTTCTACAACCAAGCAATCAGTTGGCTTTATCTAAAGAGATTTCTCTTTGGTTTAGTTGTGTCCTTCAAAAATAATATAAAAGCACTCTTATTAACAGCAGATTCAAATCATTTCATCTATTTTTTCACATGTTCATATTTCATTGTGTAACTAGTACTCTATGCCAAATTCTTACTCTAGAATTCATCTCAAACACAGACAGAACGAAGCCAAGATTTTCAAGCACAAAGGAGGTGAGAAGAGTAACATTCACCAACTGATTTCTTGGTGGTCTTTCAAACATGCTGCCTGGGTCACCACATATATTAAGGCTCAACTGGGTTCAGGTTTTTGTCTCTAACACAGGAAAGAATTCAAGAACAAGACATGAGCAGGAGTCAGCACCGTGGCATGGCAGATTAAAGCCTTGGCCTGAAGCACCAGAATCCCATATAGGAACTGGCTGCTCCACTTCTGATCTAGCTCTCTGCTGTGGCCTGGGAAAGCAGTGGAAGACGGCCCATGCATCCACATGAGAGACCTGAAAGAAGCTCCTGGCTCCTGACTTCTGTCAGGCTTAGTTCCAGCCATTGCGGCCATTTGGGGAGTGAACCAGCTGATGGAAGACCTCTCTCTCTTTCTCTACCTCTCTCTGTAACTCTATCTTTCAAAATAAATAAAATAAACCTTTAAAAATAAAAGACAGGAGTAAATGTTAGCAGAGGCATAAAGATCTATTTGCCTGCAAAGTAAAAATACATACTCGAGAGGGAGTACAAACATGCTTGAGAGTAAATCGCACCCAACAAGTTCTGAGGCCATTATTTTATTATGATTTAGATACAAACTGTGTGATGTTTGCATCATGGTCTTTTGTTTGCTTGTTTGTTTAAGATTTATTTATTTATTTGAAAGGCAGGGTTGCAGAGAGAGTGGGAGAGACAGAGAGGGGGAGAGACAGAGAGAGATCTTCCATCTGCTGGTTCACTCCACAGATGGTCACAACACCAAGGGCAGGACCAAGTGGAAGCCAGCAGCAAAGAGCTTATTCCAAGTCTCCCCTGAGGGTGCAGTGGCCTAAACCCTTAGGCCATCATCTGTTGATTTCCAAGATCACTAGTAGGGAGATGGATCAGAAGTAGAAGAGTTGGGCTGTGAATCAGCAACCATGTGGGATGCCTGTGGCAAAGATGGACCCTGTGGTTACAGTTTAATTGAACGGGTAGAGTTTAGGGTGGGGTTTCCATACTGACTACTTCTTTGCTCTTTTTTTTTTGAAATTCTTGAAATTTTTATGCTCTCAGATGCATGATGTGACTTTATTTATATGTAATTTTATTACAATGTTATTGAAATTTACCATTGGTCATTTATGGGACACAGTCAGCAGACATGTTGGTTATTTTTGGCCTGAGCTGGCACTGGATGAAAGTTTCACATAAACTGATATCCAACATCTAACAAAAGCTGAAGGGGTAGTAGAGCAGGCAGGACTACAGAGAGGGGCTGGTGACTCAGCTCCTGTCTACTAGCTACCTCCTTGCCTATGTCAGAAGCATCATCTCTTATATACCTGACATAAGACAGCTTAGCAAGCAACTGCTTCTCTTTGAAAGTATATCTCAATGCTGTAAACATTTCTGGAATCAGAAGTTTACAATATGAATTATTCAGAAGAATAGCACTAGCATCTTAGAAATTCTGCATATATGAAGTCACATTAAAATTTTAAAAATTATGACACAGCATAAAATTGTCAAGAGTAGTCATCCTATTATAGAATTTTTAAGTTTTATTTTCTCACTAGAAATTGGATTAGGGGGGAATAATGTCATATGCTATTATCATCAAAATGCAGCTATATGCATTTATTTATTTGATTTGACTTTGGAGAGAGAACTCCATTGATGAAAAGTGCAACACAGCCCATTTAAGTAATTTTAAAGTTTAAAGTAGTATTGAATATTTGAACATACTGAATTCAGATAATTATAAAATACATAATTATCATTTTTAAAGAAATATTTATAGTGCCAGCACTGTGACATCACAGGTAAAGCTGTTGCCACATGATTTACCTTTGACAGTGAAAAACATGCAAAAAATATGTAACCTGAAAAAATTGATATTTACTCATTATGTTTTAGAGTGGCAATGCTTTACATTTGTCTGAATTCCTATAAATACTACTTTGGCATGATGGCTTTATTTTTCCTATGAGTAGAATATTTTCCTTGCTCTACCTATAGTTTTTTTTTTAAAATATCAGTCATATGTAAAATAGCAACTATGCTGTACAAATTTAAAGAAAAATGCACAAAAGTTTGATTTTCACTTGATGAAAGGATTTTATTTTTCATTTCATTTTATTATTTATTTTTATTGATATAAAGAGAACAGATTTCATGTATTTCATGGGTGCAGTTCTAAGAAAATCATTTCATTGCCTTCTCTCCTACCTTCCCCAATCCCATTCTTCCTTCCCTTATTTTCTTTGCACGGATGTTTACAAAGATGTAATTTTAATCCACTCTTTAATCACGTGCTCAATTCACCACTAGTCATGATACTCAACATTTAAAAGTAGGAAGAACACATTTGAATATGAGTATAAAGTATATCTAAAAACAAAAATCATATCCAATATGTCTGTATCATTCCTACATTTCTATGTACTATATTAACTGCCACATATCAGAGAAAACATATATTTTTCTTTTTGAGACTAGCTTATTTCACTAAAAATAATCCAGTTGCATCCATTTTGTTGCAAAAGGCAAGATTTCACCCTTTGTTAGGGGTGAATATTATTCCATTATGTGTGTGTACACACACACACAAACACACACATATATATATATATATACCACATTTCCTGGTCATCAGTTGATGGACACTTGAGTTGACTCCATATCTTAGCTATTGCAAATTGAGCTACAATAAACATAGGGTAACAGATAACATCTTTCACATTTGATTTCATTTTATTTGGATAAATTCCCAGCAGTATGATGGCTGGGTCAAATGGTAGATCTATTTTCAGATTTCTGAGGAATCCCCATACTGTCTTCCATAGGGTTCCATTAGCTTACATTCTGTCTACAGTCCATAAGGGTACCCTTTTCCCCACACACTCACAAGTATTTATTGGTTTTTTATTTGTTTGTTTGTTTCTTTATGATAGTCATCCTCACTGGGATGATATGAATCATCATTGTGGTTTTTATTTGCATTTCCCTGGTGTCTGGTGATCCTGAGCATCTTTTCATGTGTCTGTTGGCCATTTACCCTTTTAAAAATGATGGTACATGTCCTTTGCCAATTTCTTAACTCGATTGCTTTCATTGTTATTATTAAGTTTCCTGGGCTCTTCATATATCCTGGATATCAATCCATTATCAGTTGTATAGTTTGTGAATATTTTTTCCCATTCTGTTACCCCTTAATTTTGTTACCCCTTAATTTTGTTGAGTGTTTTCTTCACAATGCAGAAGCGTCTTAGCTTGATGCAATCCATTTGTCTAGTTTTGCTTTTATTTCCTGTAATTACGGAGTCATTTCCAAAAAGGCTTTGCCTATCCCAAAGTCTTGTGGAGTTTTCCTGATGTTTTCCTTTAGTAAATTGATGATATCATGCCATAAATTTATTTCCTTGATATATTTTGAGTTGATTTTTGTATAAGGTATAAGGTAGGGGTATTTTTCATATTTTTGCTGCATATATCCGATTTTCCCCCCGCCAATTGTTGAACAGACTGTCCTTTTTTGAGGCATTGATTTTACACTGTTTTGTCAAAGATCAGTTGGTTGTATTTGTGTTGTTGGATTTGATTAGCTAGTATTGTGTTGAAGATTTTTGTATCTATGTTCATCAGAGATACTGGTCTATAATTCTCTTTCTTTGTTGTATGTTTTTCTGGTTTTGGAATTAGGGTAATGCTGGTCTTATAGAAAGAGTTTGAGAAAGTGGCTTCAATTTCAATAAATTCACTTTGTCTCCATTTTATAGATTACTTCTCTTACACAATAATATAATTTTAATGATTTTAATCACAAATTATTAAGATAGATTTCTGTTCCTGAATCCTATCTCTTTATATTTATTAGATGAAAATCATACAAAGTACATTTTCAGAAATCAACTCTAGTATACTTAAGCCAATTTGTGTAAGATATATGAGAAGTTTTAAAATGGATAGAAATTAGGGGCTGGCACTGTAGCACAGCGGGTTAAAGCCCTGACCAGAAGCACTGGCATACTATATGGGTGCTGGTTCTAGTCCTGGCTGTTCCTCTTCCAATCCAGCTCTCTGCAATGGCCTGGGATAGCAGTAGAGGATTGCCCAGGTTCTTGGGCCCTGCACCCATGTGGGAGACCCAGAGGAAGCTCCTGGCTCCTGGCTTCAGATTGGCCAAGGAGGAGTGAATCAGCAGATGGAAGAACTCTCTGTCTCTACCTCTCTCTGTAACTCTGTCTTTCAAATAAATAAAATAAATGTTAAAAAAAAATTATGGAAATTATACAAACCTCTAAACTCCAAATCCCTTCTTGAGCTGGCAGAGAGTAAAATGTCAAGGGATTCAGTGAATGTCAAGGGATTATGTGTTTGCAATTAATGTCACAAATTAGTTGAATTTCAGTTAAAGGAAACTGAAAATATTCTGACTGAATTGACAGAATCACGTGAAATATTTTTGAGGGGGGACTGAGTTATTTTAGACAGATTTTTTTTTTCCTGATTATGGAGAATAAGCAGTCATTTTTAAGAGACAACTTTAAAATAAAATGTGGGCAGGTTCAAGGAGAAATGCTGAGAGCAATCCTCAGCCAACAGCCTTCAGGAAAACAGGCAACTTCATTGAAATTCGAAAGAATGGAAATCTGTCCACTACCATGTGAAGGTTGGAATGGATTCTGAGCTCCAGATGGGACTCAGACTGGCCAAACATGGAGCAGAGGCTAGACCCCAAGTAGAAGAACCAGCTAAGTGATGCCCAGATATAGGAAGATAATAAGTTTGTTGCCGGCGCCATGATTCACTACTCTAATCCTCCGCCTGTGGCGCTAGCACTCCGGGTTCTAGTCCTGGTTGGGGCACCAGATTCTGTCCCAGTTGCTCCTCTTCCAGTCCAGCTCTCTGCTGTGGCCTGGGAAGGCAGTGGAGGATGGCCCAGGTCCTTGGGCCCTGCACCCGCGTGGGAGAGCAGGAGCTCCTAGCTCCTGGCTTCAGATCAGAGCAGCGTACCAGCCATAGTGGCCGTGTAGGGGGTGAACCAACAGAAGGAAGATCTTTCTCTCTGTCTTTCTATCTGTCTAACTCTGCCTGTGAAAAAAATGTTTGTTACAAAATACACAAAATATATTTACTAATATGAAAATAATGTATGCATAAATAGAATCACCTAATGTGATAAATTACATATGTAACATATAGAATTGAAGTTTTACAGAGAACTTTAAAACATTGGATACTGATAGTAACAAGATGTCAAATGAATACTATTATATTTCAACTTAAGAAATGCTTTTTTTTAAATGTATTTATTTGAAATAGTTACACAGAGAGAGGAGAGGCAGAGAGAGAGAGAGGTCTTTCATCTGATGGTTAACTCCCCAATTGCCGCAATGGCCGGAGCTGAGCCGATCCAAAGCCAGGAGCCAGGAGCTTCTTCCAGTATCCCATGTGGGTGCAGGGGCCGAATGACTTGGGCCATCCTCTACTGCTTTCCCAGGCCATAGAGAGAGCTGGATTGGAATTGGAGCAGCTGGGTCTTGAACCGGTGCCCATATGGGATGCCAGCGCTTCAGGCCAGGGCATTAATCCACTGTGCCATAGCGCCAGCCCAAGATGTGTTTTGAAATCTTGTATAAATGTAATGTTAGCAGAAAGAAAAATACTAAGAGCAGAAATTACTAACTGATAAATGAAAATTAACAGTGCAAATTGATGAAATTAAAACTAGTTTTGAAAATGATTAATGTATCTGATAAATAGTTAATTTAATTAGGAAAAAAGAAGACAAAATTGAAAGTGATAAATGAAAAAGCAGAATTTTATTATAAATTTACAGTGAGTGGACAAAAAGCATGTTATTAACACAATAATTCCAATAAATTTGACAAGAAAGATGAAATAAAATCATAAACTATATAAACTACCAAAGTAGATAGAATGCCAAATATTTTTGGAAATACATGTATTTATATCCTAATTTATTCTGCAAATCAAAAGGAAATTTCCCTTTGATAAGTCATAGACTTTCAAAACTGTACATTTCCTACCTCATTCTATATACAAAAATTAAATCCGGTTCATTGCAGATGATACATCATTTAAATTAAGTCCTATTTAATATTTCCATGTTTAAGTAATTTTTATAACTTAATTGATTAGAATCATGCAATTGGGTTTGTATTTTTTTGTTTGGTTTTTCATAGATAATGACATTTTTCAGTTTTTATTGTTTTCTATGGTCTGTTACTTGATGTTTCAAAAGCTGAGTTTAAAATTTCTTGTTATTTTTTACATAATACAGTGCTGTGCTTCCTGCAAAGTAATGAGTTTTTCTGTGGTTAAATAAGGGATTATTATTATTAAAGGTGAATTAAGGAGTTGATTCTATCCAGCTGAGCTCCGTCTTGGGGTCTGACTGATGCCTCTCTAGAATGTTTCTGAAGCAGCAGGAATCACATCTGGCTGTCATAGAAAATAGGCAACTTCACACTCCAATATGAGTATATCACAATGCCCATTGGAGAACCTTATAGTCAGCATGTGGTCAAATGAACTTTGTCTCCAAGGTTATTCTTTTTTCAATCATCTATAAGAAGTTCTTTATTTTTTCCATGTAAAAAGATAATGTATAAATTATGAAAAATCTTTTCCAGTTGAAAAGCATTTCTAAGAAAGTAAAAAAGGAACATCATTGTGCTGAAAGGTAATTTTTATTTGGTATATAGTTTTACATATCCAAATAAAAGATAAATAATATGCAGAACCCCACTCCTGTTGAGGTTGATTTGTTCTGAGAGGAGGAGCATCGTGGAGGCAGGAGGCGCGGAGTCACCACACAGACCCCGAGGAGTCAGGTGAAAGCAGGCCAGAGGCAAGCAGCCTGCAGACTTGTTTATTTCAGTTGGTACAGCAGTTTATATAGCTAAGGCAGCCAATCCAGTCAAGGGGCGGTCTATGCCCTAACCAATCACACTCTGTTGCTAGGCAGTTTCTGAAACCATCCAATCACAGCCTGTTGCCAGGCAGGCTCGGTTGTCATGTGGTTTCCAAAGCCATCCAATCATGACCTGTTGTCAGGCAGTTTCTGTAGCCAGCAGCCTTATTGGCATGGACTTCTCATTCTACCACACACCCCTTTACCCCAAAACAGTGACTACAAAGAAGCAGAGAGTAGAAACATGGTAATCAGAGGGAAGAATATGGGTCTGGGAGTGAAATAAAGAATATACCAAAGGATGCAAAGTTATATTCATCTTAAATGTGTAAGGAAGTTTTGCTTCTGGTCTTGTGTAGCAGTTTAAGTCATGGCTTGTGATCTCTCATCCCAATAATTTAGTGTAGAACTGTGTGCCCTCTGCTCTGCTCCTGATATACCTCCCTAGTAATGCATCTTAGAAAACATGGGATGATGGCTCAAGTGTTTGTGTCCCTACTACCCACGTTGGAAAACTGAGTAGAGTTTTTGCTCCTGGCTTTGGCCTGGTTTGGGATTGCTTTTGCAGGCATTTGGGAGGCCAATCAGTACAGAGAAGATAGCTCTGCCTCTTTCTCTCCCCCTCTCAGTTATTTTGTCTTTCAAATAAATAAGTAAGTAAATCATTTAATGTGTAAATCTTGACCCTGATATTCTCTATGATGAGTATAATGAATAATGTTTAAAAATATTGTGTTATATAATGGAAATATTTCAAGGGAGTAGATTTTAGATACTCTTACCTACATAACAAAGAATTTAATATGATGATGGATTTGTTGATTTTCTTTACTTCCCAATGTACATGTATAGCAAACAATTATATTATATACCATAAACATATAAAATACAAAATAAACTGAAGAAACTTAAATCATGTTACATTAATCAAAATTCCACATATATTTCTTGAAGTTGGATTTTTGGGAATAAGTATTAGTGCTATGGTGATATTAAAATGAACATTAAAGTGTTTTTATCTTACAAGTTAAACTATAATGTTGTATTTGTCTCTAATAAATAGGATATGGTGATTTATTACATGAATAAATAAAATTATAAACATTAGGTACTAAGCATAGAATAAAAGAGGATAGGGATTTATCAGCTTTATTCCCAAACTTCAAAATATCCCAAGATATTTTTGTGCCATAAACATTTTTCATTTACTATTCTAGTTCATAACTGTTAAACTTAACTAAATTCTTAAATATAAGAGGTTTGTCACTAATAATATTTTGTAATTCTAGGTGACCAGAAATATTGAAAATATATTACATCACACTTTAAGGGATCCATGTTTGAAATTTAGGGTTTGAAACTAATAAATTTGACCAATACTATTTTTATAAAATAAGATCCTTTTTGCACAACCTTCTTATTGGTTATTATGCAAATTTCATGCTTAAATCAATATTGGTTATTATTCATGCTTCAATTCTTTCTACAAATAAAGGACAATACTTTTTATGCTAATAATATTTGTAAATTGAAATCCTGAAATAGTAAGTATGTCCTCCACTGGCCAATTTTCTAGCATTAATTTAAAAGACTCTATGTTTTGAATTTCTTTTCTATTTGTATGAACATATGCCACACTGAGGAGTAAGAGTTTATAGGAGTACATTAATTTTTGTGGAGAAACATATCCCAGTAGTTTTTAAATTGAGTTGTCCTTTAGAGAGAGCAAATGAAACAATAAATAACTACAAGAACATTTAGGGGTTCAGATTAACAGAAAGAAACTGCAACAAAGTTCTTCTTCTCTCTGGTATCAAAAATTGTGAGGAAATAAATAATAAAGCAGTGGTAAAATGCCAACAGTACTAAATAAATGAAGGGTTTTATTTATTGCATAAAATGAACTATTTTATACAATGTTCTTTGAAAATTCAAATAAAGAAATGAATAAAATGTGGCTTGTGCCATAGACAGGAGGAACAGAAAGTACTGAGTTCTCACTCCCAACCACAATGAACTCCCTTGGGCTGGACTGGATGGTCAGCAGGATCCTGAGAATTCACAGTAATGACCACATATTTCAGATTAAGAAATAATAGAAAGCTTCTGGGGGAAACTGGTGAATGAAGTAAAAAAATATATATTTGACTGCAAAAGATGCTATTTCCTGAAAGTATATTAAGTATCTGCATATGTAGAGTATCCATAATCAATCAATAAATTAATACAGACTATAGAGATCTTTAGAGACCAGGCTAGAGGTCTGGATTCCTTGCTTTGGCCTTGGCCAGACCTGACTCTTGGGCCATCTAGGGGATGAATCAGTAGCTGAGAGAAGATCTGGTTCTCTCCCTCTGTCTCCATGTCTCTGCCTTTCAAATAAAAACAAAAAGCTTAAAATTAAATGAACAGTATGTGGTTTGTATTTATAGTCACAGATTTTTTTAATTTCATTTGAACATATTGTAAAATAAGGCAGTAAAATTTAAAAAGTGTTTAAATTTGAAATATTATTTATAGATGCAAATAATGAATAATTAACAATTGTTAATGTTTATGCCTCTAGTAACAGAGCTTCTAACATAAGAAACAAAAGCATAGAACCATCTATAGGAACAGAGAAAAACCACAATAAGAGATTTTAGTACCTGTTGTTAATAATTGGTTGAATAAACAGACTAAAAATCAGTAAGGATATAATAAGTGTGAACAACAAATGAACAAATTAGACCTTATTTAAACTATAGGGTATGCAATTCATAGCAGTGGAAAACAGATTTGTACTAAGTCATACAAGAACTTTTGCTAGGATATTTTCTGGGCCATAGCAAGTCCCATAAACTTACTGATATAATTCATTCAAATTATGAAAAGAAGCAATATAGATAAGAGTGGAAATCAAAAATAAAACAAAAAGCTGACTCTGAAGACTACTAAGGTTGATGAACCTGTAGGTAGAGTAATCAGAGAGAAACAAAAGTAAAGAAAAAGAAAAAGAGGAGAGAAGTTGAAAATTAACAAACCAAAAATAAATGATCACTGTATTCTGGATTACAAAGAACTCAAAAGGATAATTAGGGGATATTATAGACAGCCTTATGCCACTGAATTTAACGACTTATATGAAAGTAACAAATTCCTTTAAAAATAGAAATTAGAGAAGATATGTAAGGAAGATGAAGAAACTCGCATTAGTTAAATATATATTAAATATTTTAACTATGTAGTTAAAAATCTCTCTGATAATGGAATTTCCATGCTCAGATGCCTAGACTGGTACAATAGTGAATAACTGAAAATATTTCAGGTAGAAATGAGGCTGATTCTACCTCTCCCAGAAATATAAAAAAGGAAAAAAATAAAGAAAATAAACTATTTTTCTACATGTTTGTTAAGGCCAGTAATATCCTGACTTTAAATACAGATGACAAGTTTATATAAAGAAAAAAAAAAAAACACAAAATACAGATTGATACTACTTGTGAGTATAGATGCAGAAATTTCAACCAAAATTTTGGCTAATTGAATTCAATACCATAACAATTATTTTTATGATGATCAAAGGTATCCTTTTTACAAATGCAAAGTTAATTAGAAAAATCTACCATGCATTGTATCTAATTAGCAAAAATATTAAAACCCAAACATAATTTTCTGAATAAATTTAGATAAAGAATTTGGCAAAGTCCAGTATCTACTCCTCATCAAATATTTTGCAACTAAGAATAAAAAGAAGTTCTTCAATATGGTAAATAGCATTTATGATAGTTTAATGGCTTAATAATTTCTAAAATGACGTAGGGTTATGAGTAAGATCAGAGGCAACACAGGGATGGTCACTTTCACCACTTGAATTATCAGTTGTACTGCAGATTCTAGCCAGGAGTAAAAGGCAAAGAAACAAAACTAAATTAAAAGAAGCAATGAAGATTTCTTTAAACACACATATCAACGTTTGAAACACGTCAAGAATGACAAGTGACCTTCAATTTCTAAAATTTTAGTTAATACTGAAATGCCATTATTTAGGAGGAAAGGCCACTCTCATATTATCAAATGTCACTTAATGTCTGTGCATCAAATTCACAGAAAAATTACTACCTTTCAGTGAATTGGAGAGGAGTTCAGAGACACCTGTAACATTTCATTTCAAAAACATTATTATTTTTTATTTGACATTACTTTTATAGACTAGTCCAAAAAAACATTTTTACAATGACATATTTTCAATTTACTTTATAATGACAAGCTTAATCCTCCATTAAATAAAGAATTCAATAAGAAGTGAGTAGAAAAAAAAAAAACAATGTTCTTCAAGAATATAGACAGGGATATAAACAATAATCACATGTTAAAATATCAATTTTGCTCAAATACATTACATTTTTTGCACTCTGCATATTTGGTTCACATAAATCAGGGTAAACATAATATTTTTCATTTGAGGACAGGATGGTGGGAGTGAGGGAGGGAAGACAGGCTGCAATTAAAACTCTATATATGAAATACATGAAATCTTTTCCTTTTGTATAAATAAAAATAACAAGCCAGCAAAATTATACAGTATTTTTACAACATCCCCAATGTTTTGCATTTCAAAGGCTGTCACTAAAGAAAATGACATTTTTTATAATTAACAGATGTCCATACTTTCCTAAGAATAATTTAAATGTGTAGTTTATCATAATAGCCACCTCAATTGATATATTCACATACATTTTATATTAATTAAATAAAGGGGTGCGACATGAAATAATATGTTTGATAATTAAAGTATTCATTTCAACACAATTATAACTACCTACCTTCCTAGAATCAGTGTATCTTTTGAGGGTAAATATGTGTGATTGGCTAAATTATTTTTTGATTTTTAGTTTTTACAATTACAGTTTAGTTCACATAATTCCAATAGTAAAGTGATATTCCCTTCTCTCTCCTTCCCTTTTTTCCTCCCTCCTGCTCACCCTCCCTGTCTCTTAACCACTTTCCTCTTTCAAATTTTAGATAACATATCTTCAATTTACATTGCAGTCAAGGGCCAAATGCCCAAGGAAATAAAGAGTTCGACAAGTAAAATGCAACAAGGCATAAATGTAGTACAGTTACAGAGATAAATGTGTACTGTTTCTTCATGTAGTTAACTACCTAAAGGTTTATTAAATACTTACACATTACATATAATAATAAAATAGTTTGCACTATTCAATGACATGCTATATTTAACCATAATAATAATTTTATAGCAAAGTATAAAATCCAATCAGTCTTGAAGCATGGTTACTAGATATGACACATTTCAAAGTAAAAATATTTATTTTTAACATTTTGTTGCAGTGCAGTTTTAAATTTATAAGACAAATATTGGGCAATAATAATACAAAAAGCTCCCATGTACTTCTCACCTCATTTCCCCTACTAACATCTCAGTAATTTATCTTTGCCACAATTAATGAACCACAGCCATCTTCTCTTGTTTTTTTTTTTTTTTTTTTTTGTTGTTGTTGTTGTTGTTGTTAATACAAACTCCCATTATCCTTCCCAATCTGCCCAGCCTGTGGTAGGCTAATTCTATATTAAGATGAATTTATTTTAAAAAAATGTTAACTGCTACATATAAAGGAAAACATGAAGTATTTATCTTTGTGTATCTGGTTTATTTTACTCAAAATGATGTCCTGTACATAATCTTTATGTACATCTTCACATTTTATGAATATAGCATTTTCTCTAATATCCTTCAATGAAAAATTAGAAAAACAAAGAAGGCAAATCTTAACAAGTAAGTATCCAATGCATTGATTGAAATCTTACTTTAAATTTAATAAACATGTTAGCCAAGATGTATGTTACTGAAAAAAATCAATAGCAATTCCATAAAATAAGCTAAGAATATTGTTAGTGCATGATTTTTTTTAACACAAAGTTTATTGTATTTGTGTATTTTTTTGACAGATAGAGATAGACAGTGAGAGAGAGACAGAGAGAAAGGTCTTCCTTCCTTTGGTTCACCCCCAAAATGGCTGCCACGGCCAGCGCTGTGCCCATCCGAAGCCAGGAGTCAGGTGCTTCTCCTGTTCTCCCATGTGGGTGCAGGGCCCAAGCACTTGCGCCATCCTCCACTACACTCCCAGGCCATAGCAGAGAGCTGGACTGGAAGAGCAGCAACCAGGATTAGAACCTGGCGCCCATATGGGATGCCAGTACCGCAGGTGAAGGATTGGCCAAGAGAGCCGTGGCGCCGGCCCCTGTTAATGCATAATTAAACAGTATTTTTCAAAATTTAAGATTGGTGTCCAAACTGATTACTGTTTTTTTTTCTTTTTTTCTTAAACTTTTAATTAGTAAATATAATTTTCCAAAGTACAGTTTATGGATAACAATGGCTTTTTCCCCCCATAACTTCCCTCCCTCCCATTCCATTCACATCAAGATTCATTTTCAATTCTCTTTATAGACAGAAGATTGATTTAGTATATATTAAGTAAAGATTTCATTAGTTTGCATCCACAGAGAACATAAAGTGTAAAATACTGTTTGCGTACTAGTTATAACATTAATTCATATTGGACAACACTTTAAGGACAGAGATCCTACATGAGGAGTAAGTGTACAGTGACTCCTGTTGTTGACTTAACAATTTGACACTCTTGTTTATAGCGTCAGTAATCTCCCTAGGCTCTAGTCATGAGTTTCCAAGGCTATGGAAGCCTCTTGAGTTTGCTGACTTTGATCTTATTTAGACAAGGTCATAGTCAAAGTGGAAGTTACAAAAATTCTTCATGCATACATGTAATGTAGACTATAAAAATATTAGGAACAAAAGTAGCAGCAGTATCATGACACCAATAAATATATTGAAGGGCAGCTTTTTTATGTTTCTTTTTACATTAATTCATTTGAAGGAATGTACTCTAGTTAGATAGATTTGGGAGGTAAATGTGTCCATTTTTTTATTGGCATTATCTATTTCTTGCTACCTGGTAACATTGAATCTTAACAGTACTACCTTTCAATTTCAGTAATCAACACCTAATTACATTTATCATTTTCCCATTCAAATGCATTTTATCATAAGCAAGCAATATTTTTGTTTGAGGGGAATATAGTGTGATCATTATTTTCTTACAAAACTTTCTTAATTTGTACATGTACCATTTTATTTGTCTGAATCCAGCAGAAAAGAAAAAAAAGTGTTGATAGATTTTCTTCATTTTCCTGAAAATTAACTCATAAATCTGATAATTTCTAGCCCCTAATCTTCCTTTCTCATTATGAACGTCATATGTGAAAATGGTAAGCCACATGAATAAAATACAGCATCTTCAGAATATTTCTTATTTAATATGTTTAGCAAAGATGCTGTTGTGTGCAGTACATTTCACTCCAGCCTAGAGGGTTTCTGAAAATACTCTTTATGTTCAACTGTACTTTAGTATGTATCTCCTAGTCTAAGACCATCTTAGCCTAGTCTGTTCTTTGGTGCTTCTGTTGGGAAGTACCAAGCAGTTAATGATTCCAGAGTGTTTCTACATTAAGGAAGGGAAAATAAATCAGGGATTAAACACGCTGGGATCATTAACCAATGGAGCCCTTATTTAAAGGTATGTTTCCTCAGTGTCTTAGTCTTTAGCAAAATTGAGCCCAATGGCTCTAATGGAAGACATACTTAAGTGAGCAACCTTTGTTGACTTTCTTTGTCATCCTTTCTGCCTCAAAACAAGTTGTATTATATTTCAATTTTAAGTGTAAGGCAGAAAACACAGTTCCTTACTAATTCAAGTATACAACTTCTCATGGGGTCTGCCTTAAGGAAAATCTAACCTGACAATATTATGTTAAATAATGCAAATTCCAGAATGCATAACTTTCATAAATTTGTGGTACAATTGCATTTAACTCAGATTTTTAAAACACAAGGTAGAATATTTTGAAACATTTCCTGGTCATTCACTTACTTTCTCCAGTGTGGACATTAGTTTTGGTGTTCCATGGCGGACTTTGTTGAACATCTTAGTCCCTTGGGTAGAGTGGTTTGAGATGATGGACTCTTTGGAGGTGGGTCAGAATGAGAAATCCTGGGCCAGCGTTGTGGCTCACTTGGTTAATCCTCTGCCTGCAGTACCAGCATCCCATATGCGCACAGGGTTCTAGTCCCGGTTGCTCCTCTTCCAGTCCAGCTCTCTGCTGTGGCCCAAGAAGGCAGCGGAGGATGGCCCAAGTGCTTGGGCCCCTGCACCCACATGGGAGACCAGGAGGAAGCACCTGACTCCTGACTTCGGATCAGCGCAGCGCCAGCCGTAGTAGCCATTTGGGAAGTGAATCAATGGAAGGAAGACCTTTCTCTCTGTCTGTCTCTCTCTCTCTCACTGTCTATAAGTCTACTTGTCAAATAAATAAAATAATAATATTAAAAAAATGAAAAGTCTTTAGGTCATTTTATGTGTTCCTTTCAAAGATAATCATTACAAAAAATTGATTTAAAAGCCTGAGTTTTGGCACAAACACCATGATCTCTCAAGAATGAATTGTTATAAAGGAATGAGCCTGGGCCTTTTCTACTCTCTTGTTCCTTGCTTAAACACAAGCCCCTCTGCCTGTCATCATTTACCTTTCCACTTTTGCAGTAATTTGATGCATCAGGTTTGTGCCAGATGACACCATGATTTCCTGATATTTTAGCCATAAGATTTAGTAGGCAAATAAGCCTCTTTCCTTTAAAAATACTGTGTCTTAGGGTCAGTGTTGTGGTGTAGTGGGTAAAGCCGACACCTGCAATGCTGGTGTTTCATAGGGTCACAGGTTTGAGTCCCAGCTGTTCCACTTCTAATCAAGCTCCCTCTTAATGATCTAGGAAAAGCAGCAGAGGATTACATGCAAGTGGGTGAGCTGGAAGACCCTCTTGGCTCCTGGCTTCAGCCTGGCCCAGACCCTGCCATTTAGCACAATGAAGAGATCTGGGAGTTAACTGGCACATCGAAGATCTCTCTATCTCTGTCTCTTTCTCTCTCTGTGTAACTCTGATTTCAAACAAATGAATAAATCTTTAAAAAATATTATGTCTCAAATAATTTGTTATAGCAACAGAAAACAGACAAAGGAAGAACTTAACTCTATTAAGTACTACTTGGATAACTATAGAAGCCAACATTATCCAACTACCTGAATCTTCCAATTTCCTTTAGGTGAATCTGGGGTGGCATTTAGACACTGGCTGGGATACCCACATCACCTGTCAGGGTACATGGTTTCAAATCTATGCTCTGTTCTTCATTCTGTGTTCCTACTAAGGTGTAGCCTGGGAGGCAGTAGGTGAGTCCCTGTCACTCATATGGGATACCTAGATTAAGTTTTCAGATGACTAATTTGGGAGTAAATCACCAGACAGTAGCTCTCTCTTTCTGCTTACCTCTGCATCTCTGTATCTAAAAAAAAAAAAAAAAAAAAAAAAAAAAGAAAAAAGATTCCATGCTTAAGCCACTCTGTTCCCTCATTTGTTCCTGTTTCACTCTGTTCCCTCATTATGAATTGAAAACACTCAATCACTTCTACAACATGAATTCAATTCACACTAAACCGTTTTCATTATTACAATCATATTTGAATTACATCTATCTGTTTTAGCTAGTGTCTGGTTTTATCTTTAAATACATATCTCTCAAGATTTTCAACATGGTATCTTATCATGGATTATATTTGACTTACTTGATTAATATTTATTACCAACCATATATTAAGCATTCTAAAGACACCAGAATAAAATTATGATTCATGTTCACAAAAATGTCATCTTAGTGCAAAGAAAGAAAAAAACTGTAAATAGCAAGTGTTACAGATTATCACAAAAATTCTCACATAAAAAAATATTCTCTGGTTACCTGATGGGTTGATCAAGGAATACATCTGAGCATACTCATTTTCATGTGACAAGTAAGAAATGAGAATGAAATAAATAGGAAATTTGGAGAAAAGTACTTAGTGTCCAGAAGTCGATATCAGCAAGTTTTTGAATTGAAATGATTTGAATTGAAATGAAACTTGACAGAGCCCAGGATGCTCTAGAAACTAATGGAACAATAGATTAACTGAAGTTTGTACCCAGGAGAGTTTCAGGACATAAGGCAGAGAGTTGGCCTAGCAGTTTTATATCGCTTGAGGTACCTACAACCTATATTAGCGTGCCTGGGTTCTAAATCTGACTTTGGTCCTGATTTGTTCCATGTTTGTGCACACACTGGGAGGAAGAAGAAAGGGATTTCAGTACATGATTCTCTACTATGTATTTGGAAGACCTAAATTGACTTCCCGGCTCCTGAAATTACCCAGGGCCAGAACTAGCCACTGGGGAAATAAGGAAAGTTAATAAGCAGGTGGGAGATTCTTCTCAATCTCTGGGACTCTGTGTGTGTGTGTATGTGTGTATGTGTGTGTCTATATGTCTCTCTTTGCCTCTCAAATAAACAATTATTTTAATTTAGGATATAGGTAGGGAGAAGTTGCTCAAAGACTTTCAGACCATATGAAAGGGTTTACATTTATTTCAATATAAATGTGGTTAGAAACAATTAGAAATGTTTTAAAAAATACTTTATTTGAAAGGCAGAGCACTGGGGGGAGGGGACAGAGAGAAATAGACAGAGAGGAGAGATTAGAAAGAGAGAGAGAGAGAGAGAGAGAAAGAGAGATCTTTCATTTTCTGGTTCACTTCCCAAATAGCTACAACAACCTGGCTAGATCAGGCCAAAGCCAGGAGCCAGGTGCTCCATTCTAATCTTCTATTCAAGTAGCTGAGGCCCACATAGTTTGTCTATCTTTTCTGATTTCCTGAGTGCTTGAAACAAGACACCTACCTTACTCCCTGTGCAAAAATCAACTCATAATGGATCAAGGATCTAAAACCAATAACCAAAACCATTAAATTACTAGAGGAAAACATAGGGGGAACCATGCATGACATTGGCATAGGCAAAGACATCTTGGATAAGACTTCAGATGCACAGGCAATTAAAGTGAAACTTGATAACTGGGATTGCATCAAGCTAAGAAACTTCTACACTGAAAAGGAAACATTCGGTAAAGTGAAGAGCCAATAGATAGAATGGGAGAAAATACTTGCAAATACTATGTAATTGATAAAGGATTAATATCTAGGATACATAAGAAGTTCAATAAACTCAACAACAAAACAAACAATCTAGTTAAGAAATGGGCAAAGGACATGTATCGGCATTTTTTGGATTAAATACACACTAAGTGTGTTTACTGATTATGGAAGATGTTTTGTTTTGGTGAAAGAACATTTTTTTTTTGACAGGCAGAGTTGACAGTGAGAGAGAGAGACAGAGAGAAAGGTCTTCCTTTGCCATTGGTTCACCCTCCAATGGCCACCACGGCCGGCACGCTGCAGCTGGTGCACCGCGCCTATCTGAAGGCAGGAGCCAGGTGCTTATTCTGGTCTCCCATGGGGTACAGGGCGCAAGCACTTGGGCCATCCTCCACTGCACTCCCTGGCCACAGCAGAGAGCTGGCCTGGAAGAGGGGCAACTGGGACAGAATCCGGTGCCCCGACCGGGACTAGAACCTGGTGTGCTGGCACTGCAAGGCGGAGGATTAGCCTACTGAGCCATGGCACCGGCCCAAAAGAACATTCTTATGTTACCCTACCAGAGCTCAAAATACATAGCCACTTTCTATTATCATTTACCAAAGTTATTTCATCTTTCATATTGTCAATTTAATTTACATAAATGAGGACAAAATGAGCTGCTATCTAGAAACTGTTAAGCACACCATTTGTGAATTAAGAAACATTCAAAAATGTTCACATGTATTAGTATTATCTAATTATCTTCCATTACATTGTTATCAAATAATAGGTCATGTAAAGAACTCCAATTCTAAACAAATAAGAGAATGACATCACATTTTTACTTTATAGTTTACTGACATATAATTAATATGTAATGAGCCATACATAGTGTGTAATTTAGTAAATTTTGACTTAAGTATCCATGCATGAAACAACCACCATAATCAAGATGGTCAATATATCTGTCGTTTCTCTAATTTTTCTCATGACTGAATTTTGATTTATTTATTGGAATGGCAGAAACAAAAGCTCCCACATTCTCGTTTACTCTCAAATGACCTCAATAGCCAGGACTGAAGCCAGAAAGCAGAAACTCAAGCAAGATTTCACATGTGGCTGTAAAGAGCCCAATTTCTTGTGCTATCACCACTGTCTCACAGCGTTTGCATTAGAAGGAAGCGGGAGTCAAGAGTGAGAGCCAGGAGTTGAACCCCAGTATTGTAATGTGTACAATCATCTTGGCTGGCATCTTCATCACTAGATAAAATGCCTGCCTCTCATGATCCTTTAAAATACATTTTTCAGGGGCTGGCAACTTGGCATAGCGGGTAGGGCCACTGCCTGCAGTGCCAGCATCCCATATGGATTCTGGATTGAGTTCCAGCAGCTCCACTTCCAATCCAGCCTGGGAAAGCAGTAGAAGATGGTTCAAGTCCTAGGGCCCCTGCACCCATGTAGAAGATCTAGAATAAGTTCTTGACTCCTGCCTTTGGATCGGCACAGCTCCAGCCATTGCGGCCAATTGGAGAGTGTCTGTGTAACTCTGACTTTCAAATAAAAAAAATAAATCTTTAAAAAAATACTTTTTTCATATTGGTTGAATGACTTAGTACTTGCTTGTTTTATATCTACTTTTTCAATTAAAGATAGATTGTACAATTTGCAACTATAATCATTTTGCAAAGATTTTAATGACAAATAATTGTGTATATGTATTATGTACAGTATGATAATTCAATACATTACTATAATGTGTAACCATCAAAAGAGTAATTAGCATTATATTACTTCAAACATTCACCATTTCTTTGTGTTGGAACATTCAAAATTTTGTCTTCTATTTTTACATAAACAGGATGGGTGACTCTATACCTACCCTGCAATGCTGTCAAACACTAAAACTTAATCTATTCTTCCTGTTTAATTATTTTTGGTACCTGTGGTAAGTGTTTTTATTACTTATTTTATTTTTTTTTATTTTTATTACTTATTTTATTATTAATGATTGTATATACCTATGGGCTACAATGTAGTATTTCAGTACATGTGTACAATGTATTACTGATCATATCAGGATATTAAACATCTACCCTTGTTTGACATACTTTATGGTGGAACTTTGAACAGCTTTCCTTTTTAAACTCATAAAATACACAACAGAACTTTGTGAGCTATAGTTACCCCACTACACTGTACAATACTAGAAACTTAATCCTTCTACTTTAATTTAGTCCTTGCTATTCAGACTCCCTCTATCACCACCTACCTGGCCCATTGTTTAGTAATTACCATTGTGAGGTTTTTAGCTTCCACAAATGAGGGAGAACATCTGATATTTGTCTTTATGTTTCTGGCAAATATCATGTATTCTCCAACTATAATTTTTAATTTGGAAAATTATTCCTTGACACACAGTCTTATTTCATGTATTTAAGCTTCTATTGTAAGGTTCACACATGCTTTGGATCATTATATTCTCTTGAAGGACTGACCATGAAAGGGTTTTCTTTATCCTTACTACTATGATGGTTTTTGAAATATAGGTTGATATTAATATACACTACTACAATAGTAGTAGTAGTTTTAGTAATAGTAAATCTCTGATGAGATTTAGCTTTGGATCATTTTATATATGTTTTATATTACATTCTCCTGAAGCCTTGGCTTTCCACATGGAAAACCAATGAAATTCATTGGCCTGTTAGGTCTCCTTGATGGCAGATCACTGTGTAAAACAGCCATTAATTTGTCCGACTCAGCTCCCTTTCCTGATCCCCCTTTCATGGGGATTGTCCATGGCTCGGGGCTGGGATTAATCTTGAAATTAAGGCCAGGGCCACTGCGGCATTCTTCAATGACTCTCTGACCAGATACCAGATCTTGACAGCCTGTGAGGGTGTCTGTCAAAAATTGCATTCATTCTTCCTCAGAAATCAATTTGTTGCTGAGACAGAACACAGCTTAGAGCGAGGCCATGGCTCTGGAATCATGCTTCAAAGACTTTTTCCTTTTACTCCAGATCCTGACACGATCTCCATCTCTCTCTACTCTTCCATACCTCACCAGGTCTCCTCATTTCCTACAAACTCGAATTCCTTGTCCCAATAGTGAATATTTGCTACCACAGTTTTTTATTCTCCTGACACTAAAAATCAGATTTACTGCTCATGAAGTTAAACGCTGTTGGTTCTGTGTTTAAATGTGTACTCTTTTAGATTCCAAATGATTTCTTTTTCCCTCACCTCTGTTGTATTTAGTACTTTAAGGAGAGTTCTTTAAAGTGCATGAAGCCAATAATGGACTATAGGTTCCAACTGAGAAAAGTGTGGTTAATTCAGGTTACTAAGAGCAGGAAGTAATTTTATTCGATTGATGGTAATGTAAAAAAAAAAAAAAAGCTGAAGATTTTAAGAAGCTGTTACTGAAACTGCTTTATTGTCCTATTTTGTATGTTATTGCTAAACGTGTGTACATATAGTATGTTTACATGGGAAAATTTGTTAGAGCTCTGTTTTAATTGGCTTATAGATAAAAGATTGCTCATACATTTAATCTGCTAAGTCAACCAAAGATACCTTTTGGGTTCATGAAATTTGTTGGTAGGAAGAAAATAAAACGGTTTAAGTCATTGACATGCTTATGCTTGGGTTTGCTGGTCAAACAATTTACACTTGTGTTAGATATTTAAGAAATGTTTCCAAATACCTGTACTCTCGTCTTGAGTATATAGAAGGCATTGGACCTCTTGGTAAATGTTTTCATAGTTATTATTTTACAGTTAAAATTGTTTTCTAAGTTTTCATTTGATATTAAATTGACAGTAAGCAATCCAAGGAGGCTGACTTGTTCTTTCCTTTCTCTATTCTCTTCAAAATGGGAAACTGATTCTATTCTGAAGGACTCTCCATGGGAATGTACAGTTTGATCTTTAGACCTTTTAAAAGGGGTGGCTAATATTTTTCCATAATAATAGCCTGGCCACATAGAAGACCAAATAACATAGCCAAAAGGAGAGCTTAATGATTTGCAGCTAGATTTACTTTGCCATGGGACTGTAAACAGGCAAAACCTTCCTTTTCAAACCAAACTAAGGGAGAGATAAAAAGTTTTACTAATAACTTTAAATTTTATAGACAGGTTACATAAGGTGGTCTGTATGTTTCATGTTAAAATGAGGACATAGCTTTCCTCATGGGCATTGTCTGCCCCACAGAAAAAGCACTATCAGAACATGCCTGAGACTAGAGATTTCTAGCATACGCCACCAAAGATTAGGAATGGGACTGAGCACCCCCTTGACTCACATAGGTTTCCTCTGGTATAATTTTCCAGAATCCAGGGGGAAGATCAAGCTAGGCAACAGAAGGAATGCAAAAATAGGTGGCAGGCTAATTAATGGCTCCTTTACAGCAATCTTCCATCAAGGAGAGCCAACAGGTCAGCCCATCATAAATGGCATCAGTTTTCAATATGAAAAGTCAGGACTTCAGCAGAAGTCAATTTATAAAGAGTCCTGGCAGCTCTGCCAGCCTGGAGTTGGGTCACTGGAAATGGAACTGTCCTGGAGTCGAAAGACTCCCAGGTCAGAGCTACAGACCTTGCTGTCTGTAAGCTGAAAAGCCCAAGACTTGGCCCAGCTTTCAAAGTAACCACCTCTGTTGGTAAATTGGCTAAGTAGGGTCACTAACATTGCAGGACAAACTAAATTTCTTTTAGAGATGCCACCTGCCTTCTATTCAGGCCAGCACTCCTCCAGGTCAGCTAATTAATGGAAGTCAGCAGGGTGTTTTCCCTGAGGAGGTTCACACCCTCCTTATGCTGTCTCTTCTGGTACCCCATGTGAAGAGACAGAGGGGGCCTCATATTTGGCCAGGCTTTACCACCTACCTGATTTCTATCAGGCCCCTCCTGCCAGTTTCTACTTGCCTCTCAATGAGAAAACTTCCTCATGGTTTAGATAGCACCTTTCTTTGTCCTCTAATAATGACTTTGTCCTTTGTTTTAGACCCTCTTTATCTAATCTGTTAGGTACATTTACTCAAGACTTGAAACAGTGAAATTCTAGATGGCCACACACATGAAAACTTGGAAGGAAGCAGTTTCTGTAATCTGGCATTGCCTCTCCCTTGAGAGGCCATCTTTTGCTGGAAGCCTGTCTTGGTTGCCATTCAGCACCCCTTTTCAGCATGAAGGAGCCATAGCAGTCATTACACAGTTCCCCTAACAAAAGTTAGAGTCCATTCTTCTGAAGGAGTGAAAATGAGGAGTCAGATGGGTTAATAGGCAACCAGGTTTGTCCCAATGGAAACTGAGGGTGCAAAATGCACTCTTTCCCTAAAAGTTATTTTTAGTAAGATAAAAAAAGACCTGCCATACTTCCTTGGGAATCTCCAATCGTATCATGAGACTAGCAAGGGAGTGGTGACTCTACTCTTCTGAGCTCCCAGTTTACTATAAATTAATTTATCTATCCCACCTTCTGATGGATCTTTTGTTTTATCATGAGCAAGCCAGGGTAAAAGATTGAAATTGGGTCTTTGGATGGGTTTCTGTCCCCACCTTGTAATTCAATATCAATCTGATTGTCAAGTTTTTTCTTCCCCAGAACTGCTCAAAAAGCCCGGTACCACCAGCCCTTTTGGATTTTTGCCTCTCTTGGAGCCCCACTCCATGGCACTCTGGCTGAAAGTCTCTGACTTTAATAAATCTTGCTATTAAATTTCAAACAAAGAAAACTCTTATGAGTCTATATTTCTATATGGAAATATTTTCCTAGTTTCTTATTTTGTGTTGTTAGTAAAATGTCCCAGTCTTATCTATGATGCGATCTACACCCTGACACCATCCTAGGCTCTAGCCCCCTCCGTCATTGCTCGAAGCCAGGTGGTCACATGGCCCAACCACCTGTGTCAGACCCACGTGGCCCCATCCTAATGGGATTCGCTGCTCCTACTTCCCTGCCTGCCCCCCTGCAAAGTTTTAAAAGGACCTGTTCTGGGAACACATGGCTCGCTTTCTCTTTCTCTCCGTCTCCTGATCTCTGTCTCTCTGTGTGTGTGTTTCTCTCTTATGCTCTTCTTCTTCTTTTCCTTCTTAGCCCCTTTCCTCCAGTCTGGTGGGTTTCCCCAAATAAACTCTTTCCCTTACTCTGTGTGTTTGGTGTGTTTTGCGGTGGCCTTACATGTGTCATGTCAAATTTTTATGTCTTTATTTCACTAATCGTTCCCTAAAATTTTAATCATTCATTTCTAGAAATCCCATGTGTGTAATTAACAAAATTCTCCATTTCTTTATTTAATTTGTTCAGTCTTTTCTCTGGATCTTTGAAACACATTATAAAATATTAATAAATTAATTGCTTTAATTGTCTTCTAATTCTATCCTATATTTCATATCCAGTTTGGTTTTAAACTTTTTATTAATGTTTTCCTTTCTTTTCATTGCTTGTTAATTTTTGTTACATAGGAGAGCTTGTGAATTTTACCATATTAGTTGCTGGTTATATTTGGATTTCTACACATATTCTTTTTCACAAAAGTATAATTAATTTAATTGGAAATATTTTGAACCAATAGAACATTACATTTAAGATTTTTTAAGTGTAGATAGAAGAGTGTGCGATCTGTGACTTGTTATTCCAAATTTCTGTAGCAAGAATCTTCTGAGTATTGCACTCTCATCCCTTGAATCATGAGGATTGTCAGTCTGGTTGTGGAAACAGGTAAAATTCCCATTACTGGATAAGCTCCAGGTCCTCTTTCCTCTGATCTATTATACACACCTTTCTCTGTGCCTGTTTTTTTTTCAAGAATATGTGATCATCAGAACTCTATTGAACACAGGAAGCAAAGTCTACAGATTTTTGGAGTTCTCTCTGTTTCTCTTTCAGTAATTCTGTCCAATTTCACAACTGCTTCTCTATTTTTCAGCATAGAAGATAAATCTTGTGATTTATATCTTATTTTGGCCAAATGTGACTATGCAAATGATATATTATCATACTAGAAAACAAAATTATGGAATAATACTAAAATTCTGTGAGTAATGCATGATAGCATATGGATTACCTGACTAATGAGTGAACAAATTGTTAAGAGCAGGGGACCTCACTGGCTATATGTGCTTGAATCTGTAGATACACACGTTACTCCAAGTAATAGTAACTGTGTAATGTAAAAATATTTGCACCAGTGTGAACAGTAAAGATAAACCAATTGGTAAATAGCTGCCTTATCAATTTTTCCCCAGTTCTCCTGGTGACCCCATAGCTGAACTTCTGCCTCTGGGCATCCAGAAGTACATATAATAAAATAGCAGAAAACATTACATAGCAAGTTGTCCAGGAGGCAGCTTTATCTCTTTGTCTGAGCCTAAGCATCTTTTCAGATTAGTATGTCTGCATTATGCTTAATGTTGAAATGATTTTTACAGGAGAGGAGAGATGGAGTGTGGGTGATGAGAATTTATTCTAGCAGTTAACATGCAGTTTTATATAACACATCAATAGTCTTGTATATTTTGATAAGCAGAAGTACCAGGTTTCATTTGTAACAGTTTGTGGCATTGGAAGAAAAGGATTCTGTGACTGTTGAAGTGAATTGTGTCATAATGCAAAGTAGTGAAAAAATATTAGAAGAACATGTTTTCTAAAAAGAAAGACACTGTCATGTTGTATTGGAGTACCTGGATTTAATTTCCAGCTCTACTCTCAAATCCAACTTCCTTTGTAATTCGTACACTGGGAGGCAGCAGGTTATGACTCCCTACCACTCACAAGTGAGATTCGAATTGTGTTCCCATCTGGCTTCAGACTGGCACGGTCCCAGTGGTTGAGAGCATTTGAGACTTAACCAGCAGATGAGAGCTTGCACTAGGTCTCTCTGTCTCATACCTACTCAAATAAATGTTTAAAGAAAAATAGATTCCTATGGTCCTTGAGATGCTGCTTTCTTTGTTGTTTTATTGCTAAACTCCTGGAGTAACTTGCCCACTAATAAGATTTTTCACTAGGGCCATTGCCGTGGCTCACTTGGCTAATCACCAGAATCCCATATGGGCGCCAGGTTCTAGTCCCAGTTGCTCCTCTTCCAGTCCAGCTCTCTGCTGTGGCCTGGGAAGGCAGTGGAGGATGGCCCAAGTGCTTGGGCCCTGCACCCACGTGGGAGACCAGGAAGAAGCACCTGGCTCTTGGCTTCAGGTCAGCACAGCACCGGCTGTGGCAGCCATTTGGGGGGTGAACCAACGGAAGTAAGACCTTTCTCTCTTTCTCTCCCTCTCACTGGCTGTAACTCTACTTGTCAAAATAAATAAATAAAAAATCTTAAAAAAAAATAAGTCTTTTTACTATATACTGCTTTCCTTCTGATTTGACTTTTGAACCAATTTCCTGAATCCTGTGTTGTGATGGCATGTTGAATTGCTAATGCAATCTATCCGAAAGTGAAAAGTATGCTCTATGTTTTATCAGGAGAGTTCATACTGATAATGCTCCATGGTCAAATGTAATGTAAAGTGTAAAGTTGAGAAATGAAACAGCAAAGTAAATTTCATTTTGACGAATTCTTATTTCTATTTCCAACTTTTTTATAACTTTCTTTTCTCTGTATTATATCTTATTTGAGAAAGTATCAGTTTCAAATATTTTGTTTTCCTTTTGACCCACTAAAAACTACTGTTTGGAGATAATCACTTAACATTATATGTTTCCAAGTAATACTTTCATTTTAAATAGATCTTTCAAAATTAGAGAACTCCTTGAGCCTAGATAAACATTAAATATTACATTCCACAAGCAATAGGGGATATGGAGAAACGTGTTTGCAAACATTTTTATACATGTAATTTGAAAAATTTCATGTGGAATTAGAAACAGATTTCCACAAGTTTCCAATGAACAGAGCACCAATTAAAGTTTCTTTATTGAAGGTAGAGCTTAACGTGGGATGTTTGCTGCATCTGATGAATAAATTCAATTCTAAAACACAGAGGTTCAAAGGCATTAAACCATCCTAGAGTTCAATGACAAATATGATCAACTAATATTATTTAAATACACAATTTTTTAAAATATCAATTTCTGTAGCATATGTTTATGGGGTTTCTTTTGCTTATTTGTCCTTTAACATGTTGTAATTGCCATATTTGATAACTTTATATGGTAAAATTACTGGATATCAAATTGCTTTTGCTATTGTTAGTTACTTAAAAAAAGAATACTTTAGTGATAAGTAAAAGAATAAAAGTATTCAAAAACAACTGACTTCTGCATTGTTTATATTTAGTTAATTTAATTTTGATGTTCAAATTCCTGTGACATTTTTTAAAATTTAAAATTAAACTAGTAAAAACCTAGCATGTTTAGCATTTGTTGGGTTCTTAAAACTAAGTGTCCTTTGAAAGTGTAAAGTCAGCACACTGTTTGAAGTTTTAGACATTTTTTGTAGTCATTTCAAACACACTGTCGACCATATAAAAGGCAACGCTTTGCCCTCAGTCCATGCACACAGAATTCTGATTGATGTCAATGGAAGCCATGTGCGAAGCTTGCAGGCAATGTAGTTTGAAACTTTATGGTGTTTTCAGAATATCTTTGAAGTCTAGCTTCTGTGGAAAAATACAAAGTTTAAAGAGCAGCTCTTCAGGGCTTATTCTTATCCTCTAAGAACATGTTTAGATTGGCTGTTTTAAATGCAGAACTATATAGGAATTCCATAAATGCATATGATATGCATATGAAGTGGTAGATTACAAATGGATGATACCCATAGAGTTCAATTGCTAGACTAGAGACAAGAGCAGCTGAAACTATCCTGGTAACCTCTTTTTAGTCATTGAATGTGGATTTTTTTCTGCTCTCACAGTGAAAGGGATATATTGCTATTCAATTTAATGTTAAAATTAAATTTGTTTGTATCATTAATTGTGTCTGCAAATATTTTGAGAAAAAACAAGTGGAATCATTTTTGCATTGACAAATCCATTATAGACTTTGAATTTTACATTATGACTAGGGAAGATAACACTTCACAAGAATCCTCTATATTAGTTGACATTTAATTTTATAAATATTGTCAAGTGAAACAACTTATGACTAAATTAAATATATTTTATTGAAATTTGAAAGACTTTGTTGTGCCTATAGACTCTGGAGTAAATATATGTTATATAGAAATAATCATAGTTTTCTTATAACAAATTTAATATAAAAATTCTCCAAGAATTTTTCCATTTCCAGACCTGTCATTTGTCAATATCAAATGAAAAACTACGTTTTTTAAATAATTATAGTTCTCATTTTAGGAGTATAAATAAATTGTTCTTAAAACTCCTGAATTTGCAATTTTTTTCAGCAATCTTTGTCATTTTGGGACCTACAACTAATTTGCACAATGCAGGCTCAATACTTTGACAGCTCATCTAGCAAGAGCCTGATAATCTATCTCACTGTAACTGGAAGAAAGTGCTGAAGCAGCACTCAGGAAATGTGATTCCTTTTGACTGAAAAAGAAAGCAGATGTGATTATTCATGTAGGAAAGAAACTTTCCTTGTGATCAAGATTTAGACTTACTTAAAATTCAGTGTAAAAATAACTGAAGATCAGAGAACAGGAACAAGGTTAAACCACGAAATTCAAGGACAGTAAGTACATAATTTCTATTTATTTCCCATTCTTATATGTCATAGAAAATCAGAATTTCTCCTCCCTTAATTATGTTTTCAGTTGCTTACTGATAATGGCTACGATTATTAATATACAAGATGGTTTATCTAAATCTATGTGGATTCTTTATACACAAGGATACTTTAAAAATTTCACAGAAAAAGGAATGAAAAGATAAGTTTCTCTTAATACAAAAAACGTCTGGAAATCCTTGAATAGTTTGCTAATATTTGTTTTCCATTTTGGAAGACACTTCATATATACCATTTCAAAAATGTTGCCTCTAATACATTTATCTTAAATATGATTTTCCATGAAATGTTTTGGAGCACCAGAGCATGTTTTATTTCACCATGAAACCGTATTGTCCACTAGAGACTCACCAGTCTGTCTTCTCCCACATCCTTTAAAGACATCCACAGTACCTAGCTCTGAAGCATACAATTAGGTTCCTCAACTGACTAGAACTTCAGCTTCTCTGAGAATCTATCCCCTCATTGCTGCTGTTCATAAAGGCATGTTTCTTCTTCATAACCCACTTCAGGACACTAATTAAAGCACCTTCAAATTTTTATGTGATTTTTTTTTATTTTTAAGTGAATTCCTATAGAGCTATTGACTTCAAACTGCTTTTTGCTTTCTCTGCTCCATAACCATTGCCTAAATCAAGGAAATATATCGTGGCTGTATTATAATTTAAAAGTCATTGTAAGGCCGGCACTGCAGATCACTAGGCTAATCCTCTGCCTGCGGCGCCGGCACACCGGGTTCTAGTCCCCATCAGAGTGCCGGATTCCGTCCCGGTTGCCCCTCTTCCAGTCCAGCTCTCTGCTGTGGCCTGGAAGTGCAGTGGAGGATGGCCCAGGTGCTTGGGCCCTGCACCCCATGGGAGTCCAGAAGCACCTGGCTACTGTTGGATCAGCGCGGTGCGCTAGCCGCAGTGTGCCGGCCGCGAGGGCCATTGGAGAGTGAAAGGAAGACCTTTCCTTCTCTCTGTCTCTCTCTCTCTCTCACTGTCCACTCTGCCTGTCAAAAAAAAAAAAAAAAATAGTCATTGTGGGGGTTGGGGCAGGGAATGCAAAGCAAAAAATTTGCATGTCACATAATCCATTCAAAGAAAGAAAAACAATTGATCAAACACAGACACATAAGGATTTACTCAATTTTATAAATTCCTGAACTTTGATTCTTGAAATCAAGAGCAAAAGTTTGACACCTCCAGACTACAACAAACACCACAGGGACTCAACTTTCCCAAGTGCCTTCCAAATGGCCAACATTCCTCCTGCTTCCCCACCTAAACCAACTATGGCCTCCTTTCCCCAGTGTCACAAGGCAGGGACTGACCAAAGGGAAAAAGCTCTCCTTTAGAGTTCCCAAATATGCAGCAAAGTAATTTGCAAGCCCGGGTTGTGCTGGTCCAGAGAAAAAGAAAATGAAAGTAAAAAGGAAAATAAAAACAACAAACAAAAGCAAAGGAACTCGGTAAAACTAACAACAGTGGTGAGCAGTTATTATAACTTTAAGGTGTCTCAGCATAATTACACTGACACTGAAGTAGGCAGACATTCAGGCTTAAACTGATTAGATTTGTGAACTGGAAGACCACGCCTTCGCCAAAGCCCCTTTGTGACCTCTGCCCCTACCTGATGCCTTCGCCACGCCCCTGTGCGGCCTCATCCCTCTACCTGGCCACACCTGGGTGCCCACCAGCCAGTCAGGTTAATTAACCACTCCCCTTTGGAAGTGGGTTAAAACTGGGACACGGTGTGGCCCACCAGCTCTTCTTCCCTGGACTCTTGCCAGGAGGGGGCTGGCTGTAGCCCTGCACCTCCAGGGCACATGGCCTTTGGGCCATGTGTTCCAGGCATCCTGGCCTAGATGCTCATTCACGTGGCTGGTTCCTGATGCTTGGTATGAACCCCTATTCACCTCTGTCTCTTAAATAAGCTCTCACTCTCCTATGCATCTTTCTCACTAAATAAAAGCTTAAAACGTACCATGCTGCCTCATTTATCTGTGCTGGTATTTAGAATTCTTCTCTAAATATTAGGCAACAATCCTCTTGGGCTTATTAATATTGGGGATTTATTAATAAGCACATGGAGAAATCGTATGACACCCCAAATTCTGGTAGCATGTGTGGCACCCCAGATGGCACTTCTGGGGAACAAATTTTAGGGGGTCATCTCTGAATTCAACACCATCCTCCATCCTGTTTGATGCACCCCTATAAAACAGCCAAGCACACACAGCAGAGACTAATCTTAATAAATGCATTTCTGGCATGTGTTGTTACACAGAGTTCCATGAATTGTAGCATTATCTGGACCAACATTGTCCAAAATTAGTAAAGTCAAGTCAGATAAAAAATACCATAGCATTGTGGAAATAAACAAAGACTCATGAAACAAGATGAAGCAGCTTGCTATAAGAAGTTCAGAGCTTGCTATAAGAAATAAACCACAGTGAGTGGTGTTTTGACAAGACTTAAAGGCAGAGAAAAAACTAGGATAACTTTCCAGTGGAAAAAAACTAAGTCTTCACCTATCACATGTGTTGATGGGAGACTGTTGGTATGGAGCTTCTGAGAGTGGGCTAACTAGATTTATTACACTCTATGTGATTGGTTAGAGGTAGAGATTTGCCTTTGGTTCATCCTAAGTTAAAAATGGGGACAAATCAGGAAAGCTGTCCACTATCAATCAAGGCCTAGTTATTTTAGGTCTTGTATATGTTATTGTACAGAGGTTATTGTTTTGCTTCTTGTACCAAAAATGGCAGACTGCAGTCTGACTTCCTACAAGTCTGATTTATCAATAGCAGACTGACTTTCTGGGGTGCTTATTGTAGATTTTGGGTGGTTCTTAGACTGTTTGAGGCATGTTGTGGGTCAGAGTTTTACTTTTTGATATGCTACCAAGTCATTGACTATTTATTCCATCTCTGAGTTTGTTAACATTAATGTTACTAACTTCTCCTTTCTTAATGCCATAATGCTAGCCAGAAAATTTTGTCATTTGTAAAAGAGAGAAAGGTTGTATATCCAATGATTTACCACTAAATTTAAGGTCACATTATTTTCTATATAAAAATCTTCTTCTCCGTGCCAAACATTATTAGCAACCTGGTCTAAGGATTGACAAGGTACTAAGTCTATATTGTCACTTTCATTGTGATCTTGGGAAAAAAAATAAGATATAACATTTAGTCCCATGGACTTTTCATTGAATAAACAGATAATCAGTAGCTATTTTTACAGCATGATTGTAATAGGTAAGTGAATTATCTGTTCTCCTGAGGAACAGTGGTCTTTCCATTCATTGAATTCTTTATTTAGTGAAGGATAAAGTTTATGATTATAAAATACAATGAAAGCATGGTATTGCAAAAATTGAAAGAAAAATAAGGAAAGAGGGGGGAAAATGGTGGAAAATATTGCTATGTTCTTTAAGCTGTATATAAAATATATGAACTCTCTTCTCTTTATATAAATAGGCAAATTTATTTTAAAAAGCTCTAAGCATTCAAATATTGTATAGCATATTAGAAGTGTGATTATTTAGAAAGAGAAGTTTAACAGAATAGGGAAATAGATCTCAGGAAGCAAAGAGGATTAAGAGATTTTTTTTGCTGCAGCACAACAAGTCACAATATATTTCTTCCCTGTGCATGGGGAAGGGAGCATCATGTAGCTCTGAGGATTGGTTTCATCAGACATGAAACAAAATCAAAAGCTTCTCCTGACTCCAGTATTTCAAAGTTCTGAGCTTTTATCCATGCTATCAAAATTCTTGGCCAATAAATGATTGGAATTTTACAAAACATAGACAAGGTCAGCTCTAGATTTATAAATTTAAGTCTTTGAGTTAGAGCATGAATAATTTCTAGGCAGAGTACAAGTTTAGTTCTACTTAAAAGTGTTGCACTTCGGTTGTATTATTTGATTCCTTTTGCCATAACAAACTCTACACACACAGGCCAGCTGCTGTTAATCCTTTCTGGGACCCCAAATTAAAAATACATTTGGCAGCTGAAATTCTTTCCAAGTTTTTGGTAGTTTTTGGCTTTAGTTATTTTTCAATGCAGTAATAAGCCAAAACAGGAAATGAAGCAATAGTAAATCTAGAGAAATTCACTTACAAATGGGACTTTGACAAACACAAAAAGTTTACTGAGGGAATTGTAAATATACAAAAATATAGACTATAAATCCTTGAAATTAAAAAGTATGTGTATAATAACTATTTGATATTTCTACCTAGACTATTGTTGCTTTACCAGTTTAATTATCATAAATAAATAACCACAGAATAGACCAGTTCATCTGATGACACCCTTCAAATGAGAGGGAATAGTAAGTGTCCCTCCTAAATGCCCCCACAAGTATTTATATGAATAATTTCCATTATCAGATTGCAAATCAGAGCAACAACAGCCTCTGTAAGTATATTTCCAAATGTGAGTAGTCCTTTGTGAGAAAAACAAAGGAGCTGGATGTGTAGTGAGATTGCATTTAATCCTACCACAACATCCAATCGCTCCTCATACTAGAAGGAAAGCCTATAAATTTCCTTACAAACATAGAAGAGCAACTTTTTCTGTTCATTGCTCTAGCTTTGCCCCTACCACTTGTCCCCATGTAGCCACTCAAAGGTGGCTCAGTAGCCCCATAATTTTGATATTTCACTCACCTCCTGAGCTGTGTCTGGAATGATCTAATACTCACTGCTTTTTCACCATACCAGGCAGCCCAGCACCTTAACTAGATAGAGATTTCCTGGACTGGATGAAGACCACAGTTCTTACAGGAGCAGGAGAGCACCTACCTCCCTATGACAAAAACAGACATCAATCCCAATGTTTGGAATGGTGTATTTCAGGAAAAAATTGGTTGGTCTGTACCTACTCAGCCTGTCTAGGTTCATCTTAAAGACTAATCCTCCTTCTCCCACCAGAGGCAATATCCATTAAAGACTGAGACTGGAAAAGACTAAGAGGCATACTAGACAACCTCAAGCTGCAAGCACTTTGCATGCAATAGTCCCTGCAACACTCCAGTTCTGGGGGTTCAGAAGCCAAATGAGAATGGGGACAGGTACAGGATCTCCAACTCATTGACGGAGCAGTGGTGCCCATATATCTTGTAGTTAATAATCCAGTCCCTTGCTATCTTAATTACTGCTTCTCTGTCTCACTTCTAAACTTGTTCTTGTGTGAGGACAAAATCTCTTTCAGCGATAGTCTCTTGGTTGCACTCATGCAGAAGTATCTTAAAAGAGATCCAGCCCAACTTAAATCTCTCTCAGACTGTCTACTGAGGGCCTCCTGAATTTGGGCTACCTGATTTGCCCAAGGGCTCTTCATTACCCCCTGTCTTTTGTCTGAATCATCGAGAAGTGTTTGTGTGTGTGTACGTGTGTGTGTGTGTGTGTGTGTGTATTGGGGGGTGTTGCACCTGCTCGGCAGCCGAGGCCCAGCACCTGGTCTCAGTCAGCCTCCCTACTGATTGGTGCCATGTGTCTCCTTTTCTCTACTTCCTTAATCACCACTTGGAAAAGACACTAGGAAGAACTTGCCATGACGGGGTTCATTTTAAACGGTTGGGTTCTATTGTTGTTGTTGACTTTACCACTAATTGGACTTTCTGCAGGGCCATGTTTTCCAAACTAACAAGTTTTTTCATTGACTGATAAGGATGGGCACTGTGGCTACTCTGACTCAAAGAGCTCACATTTTTTTTTGCTTGCTAAACTACAGAACTTTTTCTGCACACCTATTTAAGATTATTCTGTTCTTCCATCATCAATGTATGTCTTGTTAAAACTGTAGAGCTCACCAATTGAACACCACTGCCCTAAGAAGCATTAAGGTCTGTGAAACCCTGTTATACTTCCTAAGATTCTATAATCTGTTGAGTTGTTATTGAAATCATGATTAGTTAAAATCTTCTGCCATCCACAATGTGATTCTCAAAAATGTTTATGTATGTCTTTTAACAAAGCATTTTTGGTACTATGCTTAAGTGTCTTCTGGGCTAAGATTTCCTGAGACTCCTAGGGAATCATTACTCAGCAAGGCATCTTGTTAAACAGAATCCAATTGTGGATTCTATCTCCCCTTGACCCTGGGTTTTGCATCTCATATGTTTAAACAATGTTCTTGTAAATGCAAATCGATTTTAAACAGGCTCAGCTTCTTCTAGTGGAAGAATAATACAAATCTGTATGTGAGTAGCCCACTTTATTTTATGTCCAGTGATGTTTCCTTTCTTTCCTGATGCAAGTGAATTTCCAAATGAAATAATTAGTTGATAAAATTTGAAAATGTAGGATGAAATAAAGATTCCATTCTTATAATACATTACCATTTTAACTAATTAAGAAAACAAACCTTAGGAAATGTCCATAATGAGGCTTTCAAGTTTCTTTCCTATCTTTATTTTTTCATTCATGTAAAGAGACTCCATTGTTATTCTTATTTCTTGAGTTGAACTTTGCATTGTCACTTCCCTTGATTGCATTCTTGCTTAAGGAGGTTATAGTTGGATTTTTAATGTTTTTCAAGATAAATCAGTGTTTCCAGTCATATATGTATAGACACATACAAAGGGTACTTCAAATATTCATGGAAGACAAAATTAAAAGTTAAATGTATTGCAATGGAAAAAATAAGTCCATGCATAGGTAGGTTCTTCAAAAATTTATGGAAAGTACTTATAAAAGAAATGTGACCAGATTTCAAGAATTTTTACAACAAACTACGCATTTTATAAAATTATTGTTTATTTTCATTTCAAAAATATTTCAAATTTCAATTATGTGACTAAAAATATGCATCACCATTTTTTAAATTAAAGGATGTCTATTTCACTCATATACAGTAAATTTTAAAATAGCTCCAGCTCATTAAAACTTTGATATAATATCATTCTTTATAATTTGTTTGAAAAAAAAATTAAAAATTTTGACAAAACATTATATATTAATTAATTGTTCCATGAGAGTATTCCTGAATTGCACTCTCAGAAATCTCTAGCTGTTTTTATCAGTTTATGTGTCTGGAATCTTATAATTCACTTAAAAAATAAGTACATACATATGCTTTTATCCCCCACTGTCCTCAATTAATAGCTCTTGGGGTAGAAACACTGCCTTCTCATTTCTTCGTGTAAGACTCTACATTCAATAAACAATTTTGGCCACACACTTGTTGTTTTACTTGAATATATTTTTAACTTATCCATATCCAATTTTTCATATATATTTTTCATTTTTTAAATAAAAATAAATCAACTGATATTTATACATGAGCATTTCTAAACATTAACTAAAGATATTATGCACCGCAAAAATAAAAATGGATATAGGCCTTTGTTAAATATTTATCTGTAACATTTTAACTTATAATTTAACTTTTAGTCACCATGGGAACCTGATGACCTTTTAAGCTTTTCAAGATGATTCAAGAAACAGTGATTTCAAATAGGTTTCATCTGTGATCCTGACCAGCAAAACAATGTGAGTAATTCAAAAATTACATCCCATGATAAATCTCCCAGGAAGTTCCTCTATTACATTCACTGACATTTCCACAGTGCACAGACACATTTATAAGAGTACTTTGTACAATGAAATGAATTAGATTAATAGAAGAAAACAGGAGTTCTAATTCCATATAGGCACATTCTACTGAAAGTATTTCTCTGCAAGTTATTTTTGACAGAAAGAATTCTTCTTTAAATGTCATGCTGAAACTATTAAAAACCCACATTTCTCATAATTTTATGTATGTTTGTGAGAATACTTTACTTATCAAATTCTTATAAACTTATAATGAACAATTGTAGTGTATTCAAATTTCAGATGAATATTTAAAAACACAATAATTGAAATGTCTATTTTATACTGTACACTAAACTCATTACCCTTTTCCTAAGGCATAATTTGTCCAAAGACATATATTGTTTAGAGACATATATATATAATTATGTCATTGAAATAGTTTTTCATAGATTCAGAAGCTTTTAGATAGAAGAAAAAAAATCATATATAAATTGCCAGCTGTACATAACTTGTTATGTTAAGGCTCATTAAGTTGTTTCTAAGAGAATACATTTTATTTTGTACTATTCATTACATTTACTTTTTAAGGCACAACTTTTTTGTCTCTCATTCAAGTATATTTTAAATCATATGTTGCTTATGTCCTATATGGTCTTCTGTTATTTCTAAATCATTTTTAATCACTTTTCAAGAATGTTAATTTTTTTTTTATTTTTTTGACAGGAAGAGTGGACAGTGAGAGAGAGACAGAGAGAAAGGACTTCCTTTGCCGTTGGTTCACCCTCCAATGGCCGCCGCGGCTGGCGCACTGCGCTGATCCGAAGCCAGGAGCCAGGTGCTTCCCCTGGTTTCCCATGTGGTGCCCCTAAAGGATGCCAGCATTACAAGTGCCAGCTTTACCCACTACACAACAGTATTTCCATAATCTGCATAAGTTGTGTATCAATATGTGCTTCAGGGAAGATATATTTAATTAGTTTGTTATTAGATGGACCTAATCTATTTCCAGCTAATTTGTTTAAAGTCATAATTATGTTTATAGAGCTATAACCTGACAATCTCATTTTTGAATGACAATCTAGGAAGCTGAAATAATAACACAAAATAACACACAAAGACATTGGCGATGATACTATTCTCTACTGTAATTTTCACTTGTGTTAATATGAGAACAAATAAACATACCATGTGAATGGCTATAAAGTACATTCTATTATAACCCTGTTATTTTCTTTATCACCTCAAAAAATCATGACAGAAAATTGTGCTTTATTTCATGCCTCCAACAGTTTCTTCCTCTCACCTATTTTGACATACTTGTTCAAAAATGGTTAGTTTATTTTTATTTATTTGAAAGGCAAACAGAGACAGAAAGACAAAATGAGAGAGAGAGAGAGTAAGAGAGTGCGAGGTATCTCCCCCACTGTTTCACTCCCCAAATGTCTGTAACAGTTGGGACTCAAACCAAAACAGGAACCAGGAATTCAGTCCACATCTCCCAAATGGTTAGTAGCTATGTAAAATCTTGGACCGTCACCTGATAACTCCCAGGATGTGTATTAGTAGGAAACTGTATTCCAGATGGGAACCAGGACTTGAACCTCGGCTCTATGATGTGATATTTGGGCATCCCAAATGATGAAAAACCACTGTGCCAAATGATCACCCTGTGATCAAAATTTTGAACATGTTTTTAATAACGTAAAAACAAGAAAGAGAAAATGTAAAGCAAGTTCATTCTAAATTGTTACTATTTATTATGTAAGTACTTTCTTATGCCCAAAAAGCTTTTTAAGACAACTCTAGAAATTCCATTGTTAAATTATTTTATTGGATAAAATCAAAGAATCACAGCTAAAAGAGATTAAAGAAAAAATTTAACAACCATAGTGTTAAGCAAAGTGCTTGATTAAGGTAATTTATATATTCTCTATGATGTTTACATTTCTAGCCTACTTCTATGTTGTTTAATAGTTAATGGTTTTTGGCCAGCGCCGCGGCTCACTAGGCTAATCCTCTGCCTTGCGGCGCCTGCACACCGGGTTCTAGTCCCAGTCGGGGCGCTGGATTCTGTCCCGGTTGCCCTTCTTCCAGGCCAGCTCTCTGCTGTGGCCAGGGAGTGCAGTGGAGGATGGCCCAGGTGCTTGGGCCCTGCACCCCATGGGAGACCAGGATAAGTACCTGGCTCCTGCCATCGGATCAGCGCGGTGCGCTGGCCACGGCGGCCATTGGAGGGTGAACCAACGGCAAAAAGAAAGACCCTTCTCTCTGTCTCTCTCTCTCATTGTCCACTCTGCCTGTCAAAAAAAAAAAAAAAAAAAAAAAAAAGAAAGAAAAAGAAAAAAAGAAAGAAAAAAAAGAAAAAAATAGTTAATGGTTTTTATATGTACTCAGGCATATAGTAAGAACAATATACACAATATAGTAAGAACAATATACACACATATATATGTTGTAAGAACAATAAAACTATAGAGTAAGAATAATAGTTATATAGTAACAACAATAAAACTCAGGAATTTAAATATACTTAATGGCGCCAGCATGTGGCACAGCGGGTTAAGGCCGTGGCCTGCAGCGCTGACATCCCATATGGGCGCCGGTTCGATCCAGCTTTCTGCTTTCACCAGGGAAAGCAGTGGAAGGTGGTCCAAGTCCTTGGGCCCCTGCAGCCACATGGGAGACCTGGAAGAAGCTTCTGGCTCCTGGCTCCTGGCTCCTGGCTTCAGATTGACCTAGCTCCAGCCATTGCTATCATTTGGGGATTGAACCAGCAGATGGAAGTCCTCTTTCTCTCTCTCTCTCTCTCTCTCTCTCTACCTCTCTCTGTAACTCTATCTTTCAAATAAATAAAATAAATCTTGAAAAATATGTATGCTTCAAATGTTTTAGCAAGCCTATTAGAAAATACAAAGGACACACTGAAAAATATATTCTGAACATCCCTAGCTTGAACCTTTTGTATCCATAATGCTCTAAAATCTGAAATTTTGAATGCTAACATGACACTACAAGTAGAAAATTTCACATCTCGAAACTTGAACTCATTATCAAAATTATTTAAAATATATAAAATTACCTTCAGTCTTTCTATATATAAAGTGTGTGAGAAACATAAATTATAATTTTGCTTCATTTTTGCTCATGCTGTTTAGGAATTTAGAGATATATAAACACTATTATATGCAGAGAATGATTCTTTAAGAAGATTTTTATCAGAAAAATGTGAATACACTATGATAAAAAGAAAAACTAAGTGTATTTTTACATGTTCAAGTTATTTAAATTTTGAATTATTAAGTGATCTACCACAGATGTAAACCAACTTGTAAGTGGGGAGATTTTGATGACAGGGATTAAAAAAGAAAACTAAGATTTAGTGGGTGCAGTTATTAAGTATTGAATTATTTGTGGGAAATGATAGGTGTAAAACTAAGTACGGTAGTAAAATATCATTGACACATATATGAAAGTTTTATTATTAATAACAAGAATGAGAATGCATTCAGAAAGTCCAATTTTAGATTCTTATTTTTTTATATTATATCATGTATGTTTATAGCATATATGTATATAACATATCATAATATGCTTTATTTTAAAAATAATAGGTTAAGCAAAAGGTGACCAAAGATGTTTAGTTAACCAGGATATGAAATGGAATATTAGCCAGAATTCCAGATGTGTTAATCTGAATTCTGTCTACTGGAAAGTGGAGACAAACATACCATAGGCATACAAAAGAAGAGAGCAATAACAGTGAATTTAAAGAAAATAATATATAACTACTTATCCTACTTAATCCCAAATTTACTTGCTCTCTCAAAAGCAAATTCTGTGAGATCAAAAGTATCAAGTTCTGATCTTTTTTTGGACAGGAATATGACATTATTGGTATTTTATAATTTGCTTTTCCACACATGTTCAAATTTGGATACTGGAATATAAAAGCATAAAGTACAAATTGAGAAATTACTCTTAAGTGACAGGTGACAAGCTGCATGTGATCAGATGAAAAGCATATTTGGGATGAATTGTTGAACATTTCACGTGATATGCAAGGTATTTGCATTTTTTATGAAAGACTGGCACCTGTAAAGGCATTAGGATTTAGTAAACTAGTAAAAATCTCATTAAGAAATAGATTATATAATAAATGACACATAGAAATTCTATTAGTAAATCTTTCAGCATTAAATGATATAATGCTGAAAGGTTTAAGTTATGGATTGTTTCATAAATAGAGTAATTGAGGCAAATAACCGTAAATGGAATCTATAAAAGTTTGAAAATAAAGTTATTTAGTAATTAATTATATATGTTGATGAAAAATATAAGATAGCAATATATTTTACAGCCAAGGCAACCTAGAGAAACACATTATTGTGATGAAAATTCAGGAGAATATTATGAGGTCCTAGATTCAAGTGTAATGCAATTATGTCATTTTCATTAACATTACTGGAGTTAATTCTGTAGTAAAAACAGTCAATACGGCCAGCACCATGGCCGACTTGGCTAATCCTCTGCCTGCCGTACCAGTACTCCTCGTTCTAGTCCCTGTCGGGGCGGCGGACTCTGTCCCGGTTGCCCCTCTTCCAGGCCAGCTCTCTGCTATGGCCCGGGAGTGCAGTGGAGGATGGCCCAAATCCTTGGGCCCTGCACCCCCATGGGAAACCAGGAGAAACACCTGGCTCCTGGCTTCGGATTAGTGCAGCGCACCGGCCATAATGGCCATTGAGGGAGTGAACTCACGGAAAAGGAAGACCTTTCTCTGTCTCTCTCTCTTTCACTGTCTAACTCTGCCTGTCAAAAAAGCAAACAAAACAAAGCAAAACAAAACAGTCAATGTGTAGTTGAGAAATGGAGAAAAGATCACAGGAGGGAAATCTGGGATAGAAGAGGAAATTCTTTAAAAAATCCATTTAGGGTATATGTATACTGATAACACCTTGGGAAATATCCAGTTTAGAACAAGATTAGAGAAGTACAGAAAGGTAACAAAAGAGTAGTAAAGAAAGTGGTATTTTAATTTTTAGATGTGGATTAGAAGAGGTTTGCAGAAAGATTGTGTTTCACTGCTCTGAAAACTCATGACGTAAATGAAATGGAGTAAAAACACATATATCCAAAACATGAATTAAACATATAGCACATTATGATCTAGAAATAGAACAGAGTATGGTTGTATATACTGTTTTACTAAAATATTCATTTCAAATTAGCAGCAACTGATTTCTTTCAATGCCATCTTGCAAAATGTGACATAACATAAGCTATCAAGCACTTCCTTGAAAAAAACTGAGGAATTTCTATGCCTCATATTCATATTGAATGTTTAGGAAACTGATGCTCATTTCATTTTAGGTGTCAATTTCCCAGAATGATACTCACTTTTTGAAAGACATACAAACAAAATTAGATTGAAAATAAATTTCTCTGTAGGTGCCAGAAACTGGTAACTACAAATACTTTATAACAGTTGTTTCATCTAATTTCATCACTTTTGCTTTGCTAAATATTAAAGATCTTATGCTATTTCAAGTCTAACTATTTTACTATGGGTCTTAAAAATACATTTTCTGGTGTGAGTTTTAGTACAACGGTTAAGCTGTTGCATGGGACTCCCATATCCCATATCAGTGCGCCATGAGTTTCAAGTTCTACTCTGCTTTCTATGTCAGCTTTCTGCTAATGTACACCCAGGGAGGGAGCAGGTGGTGGCTCAAGAGATTGAGTCCTATCATCAATGTGATAGACCAGAACTGAGTTTCTAGCTCCTGGCTACAGCCTGGCCTATCTCTGGATATTGCACGCATTTGGGTAATGAACCAGCAAATGGGAGATCCCTCTCTTTTTCTCTCTCTGTCTTTCAAATAAAATAAACATAAATAAAAATATATTTTTATAAAATCATTATAGCTATTTCATCTAAAAAAGCTGACAAGAAATCATGCACAGTGTACTGAAACTACTGGGGTTATTTCAATAATCCTTTTTTATTTTAATAATTTAAATTCATTTTCATATGTTAACCTTTAGACTTAATATCATGGTCTGATATAATAAATGCTCACTGAAATGTAACAATCATCTCATGCCAACATTTTTTTAATTTATTTAGTTGACAGGTAGAGTTAGAGAGAGAAACCGAGAGAAAAGTCTTCCTTCTGTTGGTTCACTCCCCAAATGGTTGCTACTGCTGGCACTAGGCCGATCCGAAGCCAGGAGCCAGGTGCTGCTTCCTGGTCTCCAATGCGGGTGCAGGGCCCAAGCACTTGGGCCATCCTCCACTGCTTTCCTCGGGGCCACAGCAGAGAGCTGGACTGGAAGAGGAACAACCGGACTAGAACCTGGTGCCCATATGTGATGCCGGTCAGCAAGGCGGAGGATTAACCCAGTGAGCCATGGTGTCGGCCTCTCATGCCAACATTTTAAATTTATGTTGTTATCCTCTCTATTATTCTAACTAAATTATTTTAAGAATATCACACATATCTTGCTCAATTAAATTACTAAATATTTCTATGTTCATGAGTATAAAATATAGTACCATATATCAGACCCAAAATAATACACTTAAAAGCAGCTATTTTGTTATTTACATATCTTACAAATATACATACATATGTCTTATATATAATGTGTTTTCTATAATGCTTCAAAGAAAATAAATATATTACAATGTTTTTTAAGTTATTTTAACATCAATTCTTATGATAGTCTTTTTTTTTTTTTTCATTTGAAAGGCGGAGTTGCAGAGAGGCAGAGGAAGAAAGAGAGAGAAAGAGAGAGACAGAGAGATCTTTCATCCGTCGGTTCATACCCCAACCACAAGCAGCCAGAGATGGCCTGATCCAAAGCCAGGAGCCAGAAGCTTCTTCTGGGTTCCTCATGCAGGATTCCATTATTTAAAAAAAATCCTGATGATAATTTGTTTTCTAAGATTACTCAAAGAAGGCATTTATGAAATAGAAAGTAATTAAGAGATTTCTTTCTACCTCTGCCCAAAGGAGATGAAAGCATAAAAAATAATTGAATAATAAATATCACAACAGGGAAACAACATTATTTGGATATCATCATCCTCTTGGCTGGAGTCCCAGAAGAAAGTGAACTCATTGTTTGTAAAACACAGGAAAACAAGTCATAGATTTTCTTTCAATTCTGCATGTAAAGAACATATATTTTTCTAAAATACCCATGCTAAAATTTAGGATGATTTGAAGTTCTATAAATAATATGAAAGCAAAGTAACATGATTTGATTTATGTAATACTGCTTAAAACAAAAAAGTTTTGCAAGATTTTTGGAATAATGGTTATATAGGCCAATGAAAACATATTGTGCAGGTTATGGCATTTATTCCTCTTAACTTTATGATCCCATAACCTTGGCTGTTTATCATTTTTATAAATAAAACAAATTAGGTAATTTATAAAATTAATTAGCAAAGATCTTTTTTTAATACAAATGTAAAAATAATGACATGAAATATCTATGAGGATGTGTGGATTACAAATCAATTTGAACTGAAAAAGCAAGAACTGACCTAAATTGCTAGAATTAAATCAGTAGCAATCAATATTTAGGGCACAACTGCAGGATGCAGGGAAGATATAGAGATATGTTTCCCCTGCAGGAGAACAGTACCCTCAATTTCCTCTTCTACAGAGCAGATAGTTTGGTGCAGCTGATCCTATTATATATGTTTGGAGTCCTGCCCACCTGTAAGAACCTGATATTTACCCATTCTTTATGATCCCATAACCACTTCCAAAAAACTCGTAGCTTGGCCATGGGGAATGTTTCTATTCTTACAAATGGTTCTTATAGCCGCTTTTCTCTGATTCTTCACTATAGTGTTAATACACCATCAATCATTCCCTGCAGTATGCCCAACCGCATAGCTTTCATGTGTACCTTGATTTGATTTTGGGGTCACGGTTCTGTATTAGTATTTCCAAAGTTTGCTTAGTTGCTACCTTTATACCTTCTCCACTATGGGTCAGATTTCCTTACTCAGTGCTTTTCCGGCACGCTAATGTTTGCACCAATACCACGAACCACACATTACTGTTCCTATTCTTCTATCATTATATAAAGTTCAATACTTCCTGAAGGAAATGGATAGTTAATTTTATGCACGTTTTGCCACTAATATGTGACACAATGGCTTACAATAGTAAGTATCTAATAATTACTTAATTTTATGAATTTTAAACGTTTTCACTTGCTTGATTTGGCCATTTACAAAATTGATTTTACCCTGTTTAGAGATTTCCCCCCAAATTACTCATTCCCAATAGTTACTAGCAGATGGAGCATATAAATTTCATTATTTATGAAATATCTTTTCGAACTCCAGCTTACCTAATATAATATAAAATATGCCTCTTACTGTGGTATAAAATATTTGCAGCTGTTCTGGTATTAAACAATTGATATAGATTATGTGTTTCTTACTACATAAAGCATGACTTATCACCTGAATAATATTATTTTTATGTTTCATGTATTGTTACAAAACAACTCACAAAATCTATTAAAGGTGGAAAATTTTAACCAAGTCTTGTAAATAATATATAAAATATATAGTTTAATTAATAGTTTTTACCATTCTTGAATATCTCAGTGATCTAAGTATGTACAATTGTCATTTCAAATGTCAGAATCTTGATAGTTATTTGAAAGAAAAAGTTATTTAAAAGTAAATTCAAGCCAAGTAAATGTGTAGATCTTCTTCCCTAAAACCAGAACCTACAAAAAAAAAAAAAAAAAAAAAAAAACTTTTTGTTTTCTTTAGGATCCAACCAAGCTGGAATGAGTAGTGCCACTAAAAACAAACAGAAACACTCTGGATGAGATTAATTCCTCTGGACATCTCTGCTTGCTCTCCAATTTGTCACTGTATTTCTTTTGAGATTGGTATAATACCCTGAATTAAAATTCTGGCAGCAAGATATTTCTGAGAGTATTCCCAAAGTACTACTTCTCAAATACAGGATCTCTACATTGTGATTCCAGAAACACACTACAAGAGCAAAAAGGGATTATCTTTTGACCAACTCTCATGGCCTGATGTGGCTCAGCACTCTCAGTGGTTACAAAGCCTTATTTTCCTCCATGTGAATTTGCTTCTACTGAATCACATTTTTCAGAGAAATTTTACTTGACAAATAAATGAAATTTCTAATTTAGTATTCTTTCTTGGTAATTGAAAAGTTAAAAATTATTATCAATGAAGCAGCAGAGAACTACCAGACAGAAACCCTTAAGCAATATGTTGTCCTATTTATTTTATAAGTTTGTAACCTTTATATCACTATGTGGTCAGAATTATAATATAACTCATAAAATAATAGTTGTGCAGATCATAATTGTCAGACAAAATCAGTGCCATAATTTTATCAATACTCCATGCTGTTCTATTTGTTAGGGCTGATGAAAATTCAGTATGCAATGACAAATATGAGTATACAGACTCTGTGTCATGGCACCATACAACATCTTTGACTCAACATGAAATAAGAGGCTAAAAAAGGCACTTTTAAAATCATACTAGAATATATGTGAGATAAAGCTATATAATAAGCATCTAAAGACCAAAAAATTCTATCAGCTAGTATTTTTTTAACTTTTATTTAATGAATATAAATTTCCAAAGTACAGCTTACGGATTACAATGCCTTCCCCCCCATATCGTCTCTCCCACCCGCATCCCTCCCCTTCCCCACTCCCTCTCCCCTTCCATTCACATGAGGATGCATTTTCGATTCTCTTTATATACAGAAGATCAGTTTAGCATACATTAAGTAAAGATTTCAACAGTTTGCTCCCACACAGAAACATAATGTGAAAAATAATAGATGATTTTTTTAAATTATGATGAAATCAGATCAGACCTATTGTCATGTTTAATCCCGGTGAGAGTCAAGTTGGGAATTGATAATTCTTTTTTTTTTTTTTTACAGGAGATCAGTTTAGTATACATTAAGTAAAGATTTCAACAGTTTGCACCCCCATAGAAACACAAAGCGAAATATACTGTTTGAGTACTCATTATAGCATTAAGTCTCAATGTACAGCACATTAAGGACAGAGATCCTACATGAGGAGTAAGTGCACAGTGACTCCTGTTGTTGACTTTACCAATTGACACTCCTGTTTATGGCATCAGTAATCTCCCTATGCACCAGTCATGAGTTTCCAAGGCTATGGAAGCCTTTTGAGTTCACCGACTCTTATCTTGTTTAGACAAGGTCATATTCAAAGTGGAGGTTCTCTCCTCCCTTCAGAGAAAGGTACCTCCTTCTTTGAAGACCTGTTCTTTCCACTGGGATCTCACTCACAGAGATCTTTTGCCAGAGTGTCTTGGCTTTCCATGCCTGAAATACTCTCATGGGCTTTTCAGCCAGATCCGAATGCCTCTAGGGCTGATTCTGAGGCCAGAGTGCTGTTTGGGACATCCACCATTCTATGAGTCTGCTGAGTATCTCGCTTCCCTTGTTGGATCACTCTCCCCTTTATTTATTCTATCAGTTAGTATTAGCAGGTACTAGACTTGTTTATGTGCTTCCTTTGACTTTTAGTCCTTTCATTATGATCAATTGTGAACTGAAATTGATCACTTGGACTGGTGAGATGGCATTGGTACATGCCACCTTGATGGGATTGAATTGGAGTCCCCTGGTATGTTTCTAACTCTACCATTTGGGGCAAGTCAGCTTGAGCATGTCCCAAATTGTACATCTCTTCCCTCTCTTTTTCCTACTCTTATGTTTAACAGGGATCACATTTCAGTTAAATTTCAACACTTAAGAATAACTGTGTATTAATTACAGAATTAAACCAGTCATATTAAGTAGAACAGACAAAAAAAAACTACTAAGAGGGATAATGTATTAAGTTGTTCATTAACAGTCAGGGCTATGCATATCAAGTCACCGTTTCCCATAGTGTCCATTTCACTTCAACAGGCTTGTTTGTGTGATCCCTTTGACTCTGAGATATCAGTGTGATCAACTGTGAACTGAAATTGATCACTTGGGCTAGTGAGATGGCATTGGTACATGCCATCTTTATGGGATTGTATTGGAATCCCCTAGCACGTATCTAACTCCACCATTTGGGGCAAGTCTGATTAAGCATGTCCCAAATTGTACATCTCCTCCCTTTCTTATTCCCACTCTTATATTTAACAGGGATCACTTTTCAGTTAAAATTTAAACACCTAAGAATAATTGTGTGTTAATTACAGAGTTCAACCAATAGTACTAGAACATAAAAAAAATACTAAAAAAGATAAATTATTACATTGTACATCAACAGTCAGGGCAAGGGCTGATCAAGTCACTGTTTCTCATAGTGTCCATTTCACTTCAACAGGTTTCCCCTTTGGTGCTCAGTTAGTTGTCGCCAATCAGGGAGAACATATGATATTTGTCCCTTTGGGACTGGCTTAATTCACTCAGCATAATGTTTTCCAGAGAATGATCCATCATGGGAAGAGGGATACACAGCAGACTCATAGACTAACGGATGTCCTAAACAGCACTCTGGCCTCAGAATCAGCCCTTAAGGCATTCGGATATGGCTGAAGAGCCCAAGAGGGTATTTTAGGCATGGAAAGCCAAGACACTCTGGCAAAAAAAAAAAAAAAAAAAAAAAAAACCTAAATGAAAGATCTCTGCTAGTGAGATCCCAGTGGAAAGAACAGGGCCATCAAAGAAGGAGGTACCTTTCTCTGAAGGGAGGAGAGAACTTCCACTTTGACTATGACCCAGTCGGAATAAGATTGAAGTCAGTGAACTCAAAAGGCTGCCATAGCCTTGGCAACTCATGACAAGAGCCTAGGGAGATTACTGACGCCGTAAACAAGAGTATCAAATTGTTAAGTCAATAACAGGAGTCACTGTGTACTTACTTCTCATGTGGGATTTGTCCTTAATGTGTTGTCCAATGTGAAGTAATGCTATAGCTAGTACTGAAACAGTATTTTACACTTTGTGTTTCTGTGTGGGTGCAAACTGATGAAATCTTTACTTAATACATACTGAACTGATCTTCTGTATATAACGATAATTGAAAATGAATCTTGATGTGAATGGAATGGGAGAGGGAGAGGGAGATGGGAGGGGTGCGAGTGGGAGGGAAATTATGGGGGGGGAAGCCATTGTAATCCATAAACTGTGCTTTGGAAATTTTTATTTACTAAATAAAAAAATTAATAAACAAACAAAAAAAGACCAAAAAATTTTCGCAAAATGTAGCACAGATTTTTTTTAACTGAGCATAATTATCAAAGGTTGTCTTCAGTTACTAATGGTTTGAATTTAAATTAAAAGTAGTATATATGGCTGTTTTGTGAAAATGAAAAAAATTTTAAATTTATTTGACATACTGTGAACAAGAAAGAATCATTCAAAATATATTTATACTAACCAAAACAATCCAGTGTTCACAAAAATTAATCATAGATTTTAAAATAACTTCATAGCACAATCAATACAACATAAACTAATATGTGCATAATGATAATTACTGATGCAACATATCTGAAAGCATTTTATCATTAAATGTCCCATCTCTAAAGGTGATAGTTTTGATTATTGAAAAAGTCCTACTATCAGAAGAAAACTAACATGGCAACATTGTCCCCCATGATCCTATTAAGGGTGCTCAGAAGTAGATAAATGGTATTTCTCCCTTTTTGTAGGATAGCACTTTAAATATCATTTTTAGTATCTCCACATTTTTCAAATATCTATATTGTTTCATTCCACTGTATCAGCTTCAAAAGCGTTTAGACTTCTAATTTCCCAGATGTGATCTCTCTGATAATATTCCATTTTTCAAATTAGCTGCATGAATAAAAACATACTCCAGATATGATTCCAGAATCATAATTTCAATTTTGATGAAAGCTAGATTTCTATTATCCAGCTTAGATGACATTGATATCATGGATGTTGATATTTTTGGACTGATGATTATAGCGAGAAAAACCCTTAGTATCCAAACCATGCATACTAAGTGTTTTTGACTGAAAGATGATTGATCCACACTAAATCTTCAGTCATTCTTGACAATAACATCTTTTCCAGTAACACTTTTGGAAAGTCATTACCCTGATTTTTGAAAAAAAAAAATTTAAAGATTTTTTTCTGTTTGAAAGGCAGAGTTACAGACATATAGAAGGAGAGACAGAGACAAAGGTATTTCATCTGCTGGTTCACTCCCCAAATGGCTGCCAGAGTGGCCAGAGCTGGGCTGATGCAAAACCATGAGCTGCTTCTGGGTCTCCCACATTGGCTCGGGGACCCAAGGACTTGGGCCATCTTCTACTGCTTTCCCAGGACATAGCAGACAGCTGGAAATGAAGTGTTGATTCCGGGACTCAAACGAGCACTCATATGGGATGCTGGTGCTTAGCCCACTACATTGCAGTAGGAACAGCCCTGACCCTGATCTTTATTTTACAGAATGTTTCTTTTTTTTTTTTTGTTTTTCTTTTTCTTTCTTTTTTTTTTTTTTTTTTTTTTTACAGGCAGAGTGGACAGTGAGAGAGAGAGAGAGAGACAGAGAGAAAGGTCTTCCTTTGCCATTGGTTCACCCTCCAATGTCCGCCGCAGTTGGTGCGCTGCGGCAGGCACACTGCGCTGATCCGTTGGCAGGAGCAGGTACTTATCCTAGTCTCCCATGGGGTGCAGGACCCAAGCACTTGGTCCATCCTCCACTGCACTCCCTGGCCACAGCAGAGAGCTGGCGTGGAAGAGGGGCAACCGGGACACAATCTGGCACCCCAACCGACCGGGACTAGAACCTGGTGCGCCGGCGCCACTAGGTGGAGGATTAGCCTATTGAGCCGCAGCTCCGGACTCAGAATGTTTCTTATTCCACGTGACTCTTATATTTTATTTCATTATTTATAAAGATTGAATTACCCATTGCATGTCAGAAAACTACTATTGATAGATAAAAATTATTAAAAAGGAGAACGAATATTATATGTATCCCTCTTTAGATTTGAAATTTTCACTTTAATTTACCTTTAGTTTTTTGTTAGGCCAAATTTTAAGAACTTTCTGAGTTAGTAAATTTTTCATGTGCTGCTCTCATTTTCTTTTCTGGAATATTCTTGAAACTATTTTTGTTTTCACTCTGACAACCAATTCAATACATTCTTTGATATCTTTGTCTTCAACTTCTACAGAGAAAACTATTCAAATGGTGTATTATGTATCAGGAAGATTAAAATAAATCAATAATTCTTTCTTCTACACATTTACTTAGATGCTTTTCATATAATGGCAGCTCAAGAATTATTTTCTAGTATTTATTTTCTTGTTTAGTACATTATTCACCTAAATCTCTTCTACATGGTACTTGAAACTTGTTATAATAGGAATTATTTGTGTGCGATTCAGACCTGGTGAACCTCCAAAAGTATCCTGTGAATAATTAAATATAAAGAAGCTAATTGGACTGGATCTTGGTTTTCAAAACATTATATAGAAATAAAACTAAGCCAAGAAATCTCTGCCTATACCCAAGTCTTGCAGAGTTTCCCTGATGCTATACTATTGTAATTTGATGGTATCAGGTCATAGATTTAGATCCTTGATCCATTTTGAGTTGATTTATTTTTTGTATATGGCGTAAGGTAGGGTTCTTGATTCATAATTCTGCATGTAGGGATCCAATTTTCCCAGCACCATTTGTTGAAGACACTGTGCTTTCTCCAAGGATTGGTTTTAGCTCATTTGTCAGACTAGTTGGTTGTAGATTTGTGTATTGGTTTCTGGGATTTCTATTCTGTTCCATTGATCTAATGTCTATTTTAGTGCCAGTACCAGACAGTTTTTATTGTAACTGCCCTGAGTATGTCTTGAAGTCTGTTGTTGCGATGCTTCTGGCTTTGTTTTGGTTGTTTATGATTGCTTTAGCTACTTGGGAGTTTGTTGTTTCCATATGAATGTTAGCAGCATTGTTTTCTAGATCTGAGGATATTGTTGAGAGTTTGACTGGGATCTCATTGCATCTATAAACTGCTTTTGATGCCAGTCTCAAAAAGACAAATATGATATATTTTCTCTCACCCACGGCAGTCAATAAATAATACTATTAAAGTAGAAATGGAATGGACATCTTGTGATATGATTGTCATGTTTATACTTACCTATACTCCTGAGAACTGTGGTCTTCCTACTTTTTAGTTCTTGAATATAATACTTAGTGGCAAAATAAGCCTTTGAGTATAGAATGGATTAAAATTGTGTCTTCACTAAAACTTATGAGACTGGAGTGAGTGAAAGGGTTTGGGGAGGGGTAGGGAGTGGGGAAGTGTTTTTGTTTTCTTAGAACTGTACCTATGGAACACATGAAATCTTGTCCTCTTTAAATGTATGAAAACATTTTTAAAAAGAAATACAAGCTTAATGAAGACAGCAGGAAAGTAATGCTACTGCAGTCGTTTTGTTTATTTATTGTCTGCACAATTTCAATGACCATCTGATACTTTGTCATTAAAATATGTCAGAAAAATAGAAATAAAGCAGATATATCATGTGTTTTTACTTGCTATTGTATTCATTTGTATTATTGGGAAACTTTTTGAACTAACAAAAACAACACTAAAATCACATCTTCTTTTAGGATAAAAAGCATGTCTGTGTATAGTGAGCAAATGAAAGAAGAAGTTACATACAACTTACTTGACCAACTTTTTCTTTAATCATACCCTCTCTTAAAATAGGTCATTCTTAAAAATGAGACAGATGTTGGCTATTTGTCATGTAAAAGGATAGGGCCAGATGCACTGACATTAATTGGAAAAAATATCCATGTCTTCCTCCCTGAAAGATACTTATGTATTGTCATTTTCCTGTAATTATAACCTTAATCATCACCTAGAGGTAATGCTCACCTGCTGAATTCATAAGATATATTCAACCTAAGTTGTGATTTACAGTGTTATTTAAAAAATAGATTGGTATTTAGACATTTTAAATATAATTTTTAATTTATTTAAACAATGTATTTCACATATTTCATATATATACATATATATATATATCGATAGATTTAGTGATATTTTCCACCCTACCCTCTCTCCTGCTCACACTCCCACCTTCCACACTCCATCCTACTTCCTTTCTTTAATTCTTTAATTTTTATAATAACATACTTTCAGTTCACTTTATAGTCATCGACTTCTCTCTCCACTAGTTAAAGGATTCAAAACACAATAACAAGAAGAAGAGGAAAAAGAAAAGCACTGCTCCTCAACAGTAGAGACAAAAGCTGTAAATAATAATGAAACGTCAAAATGTAAATTCCACTCTTATGCATTATGTTTTTGCACTCTATTAGTTATAACAGTTCAGGAAAAAAATATGATAGCTGTCTTTTTGGAGCTGGTTTATTTCACCAGGTATAACGGTTTCCAGTTACATCCATTTTGTTGCAATATATAAGATTCCATTCTGTTTTATGCCTGAGTAGTATTCCATAGTGTATTTATACCACATTTTCTTTATCCAGTCATCAGTTGATGAATATCTGGTTGAGTCCGTATTTTAGCTATAGTGAAGTGTGCTGCCATAAGCACAGGGTAAAAAGAACTCTTTCATATGATGATTTTATTGCTTGTGTAAATTCCCAGGCGTAGGATGCCTGGGTCATATGCTACATGAATTGTCAGATTTCTGAGGAATTTCCACATCTTCCACAGTGGCTGCACCACTTTACAGTCCAACCAAGAGTGGATTAAGTACCTTTGTTCCCACATCCTCACCAGCATTTATTGCTTTTGATTTCCATATAAGAGCTATTTTAATTGGGGTGAGGTGAAATCTCATTGTGGTGTTTATTTGCATTTCCCTAGTGGCTACTGATCCTGAGCATTTTTTTCATGTGTTTGTTGGCCTTTTCAATTTCATGTTTTAAAGGATATCTATGAAGTCCTTTGCCCGTTTTTTAACTGGGTGGTTTGTTTTGTTGTTGTTGAGTTTCTTGGGCTCTATATAGCTTCTGAATATTAATCCCTTATCATTTGCATAGTTTGCAAATATATTCTCCCATTCTGTCAATTGCCTCTTCACTTTGTTGTGTGTTTCCTTTGTATGGCACAGGATTTTAGCTTGATGAAATTCCATTTGTCACTTTTTGTTTTCTTACCTGTTCTTCATGGGTCTTTTCCAAGAAGTCAATGTTTTGTAGAGTTTCTCTAATGTTCTCTTCTAGTAATTTGATGGAATCTGTTTGTAGATTCTGATGCTTGATCCATTCTGTGTTGGTTTTAAGTTTGGTGTTGTGTTGCTTCTGGCTTTGTTTGTGTTGTTTATGATTGCTCCATTAGCTATGGAGGGGGGTTGTTGGGTTCCCATATGATTTTTAACATCATTTTCTTCAGGCCGGCGCCGTGGCTCATTAGGCTAATCCTCCGCCTTGCGGCGCCAGCACACCGGGTTCTAGTCCTGGTCGGGGCGCCGGATTCTGTCCCGGTTGCCCACCTTCCAGGCCAGCTCTCTGCTGTGGCCAGGGAGTGCAGTGGAGGATGGCCCAAGTCCTTGGGCCCTGCACCCCATTGGAGACCAGGATAAGTACCTGGCTCCTGCCATTGGATCAGCGCGGTGTGCTGGCCGCAGCGCGCCGGCCGCGGCGGCCATTGTAGGGTGAACCAATGGCAAAGGAAGACCTTTCTCTCTGTCTCTCTCTCTCTCACTGTCCACTCTGCCTGTCAAAAAAAAAAAAAAATATGGTATTTGTCCCTTTGGGACTGGCTTATTTCACTCAGCATGATGTGTTCCAGATTCCTCCATTTTGTTGCAAATGACTGGATTTCGTTGTTTCTTACTGCGGTATAGTATTCTAAAGAGTACATATCCCATAATTTCTTTATCCACTCTACCGTTGATGGGCATTTAGGTTGGTTCCAGTTCTTAGCTATTGTGAATTGAGCTGCAATAAACATTAGGGTGCAGACCGCTTTTTTGTTTGCCAATTTCATTTCCTTTGGGTAAATTCCAAGGAGTGGGATGGCTGGGTCAAACGGTAGGGTTATATTCAGGTTTCTGAGCAATCTCCAGACTGACTTCCATAGTGGCTTGACCAGTTTGCATTCCCACCAACAGTGGGTTAGTGACCCTTTTTCCCCACATCCTCGCCAGCATCTGTTGTTGGTAGATTTCTGTATGTGAGCCATTCTAACCAGGGTGAGGTGAAACCTCATTGTGGTTTTGATTTGCATTTCCCTGATTGCTAATGACCTTGAACATTTTTTCATGTGCCTGTTGGCCATTTGGATTTCCTCTTTTGAAAAATGTCTATTGAGGTCCTTGGCCCATCTCTTAAGTGGGTTGTTGGTTATGTTTTTGTGGAGTTTCTTGATCTCTTTGTAGATTCTGGTTATTAACCCTTTATCTGTTGCATAGTTTGCAAATATTTTTTCCCATTCTGTCGGTTGTCTCTTCACTCTCCTGACTGTTTCTTTTGCAGTACAGAAACTTCTCAATTTGATGCAATCCCAATAGTTGATTTTGGTGACTTGATCAGCATAGCCCTGACTGTTAATGAACAACTTAATACATTATCCCTCTTAGTAGTTTTTTTGTCTGTTCTACTTAATATGACTGGTTTAATTCTGTAATTAATACACAGTTATTCTTAAGTGTTGAAATTTAACTGAAATGTGATCCCTGTTAAACATAAGAGTGGGAATAAGAGAGGGAAGAGATGTATAATTTGGGACATGCTCAAGCTGACTTGCCCCAAATGGTAGAGTTACAAACATACCAGGGGATTCCAATTCAATCCCATCAAGGTGGCATGTACCAATGTCATCTCACTATTCCAAGTGATCAATTTCAGTTCACAATTGATCATAATGAAAGGACTAAGAGTCAAAGGGAGCACATAAACAAGTCTAGTACCTGCTAACACTAACCGATAGAATAAATAAAGGGGAGAGTGATCCAACATGGGAAGTGAGATACTCAGCAGACTCATAGAATGGCAGATGTCCTAAATAGCACTCTGGCCTCAGAATCAGCCCTAAAGGCATTCGGATCTGGCTGAAAAGCCCATGAGAGTATTTCAGGCATGGAAAGCCAAGACACTCTGGCAAAAGATCTCTGTGAGTGAGATCCCAGTGGAAAGAACAGGTCTTCAAAGAAGGAGGTACCTTTCTCTGAAGGGAGGAGAGAACCTCCACTTTGACTATGACCTTGTCTAAACAAGATAAGAGTCGGAGAACTCAGAGGGCTTCCATAGCCTTGGAAACTCATGACTGGTGCATAGGGAGATTACTGATGCCATAGACAGGAGTGTCAATTGGTAAAGTCAACAACAGGAGTCACTGTGCACTTACTCCTCATGTAGGATCTCTGTCCTTAATGTGCTGTGTATTGAGATTTAATGCTATAATGAGTACTCAAACAATATATTTCACTTTGTGTTTCTATGGGGATGCAAACTGTTGAAATCTTTACTTAATGCATACTAAACTGATCCTCTGTAAAAAAAAAAAAAAAGAAATTATCAACTCCCAACTTGACTCTCACTGGGATTAAACATGACAATAGGTCTGATCTGATTTCATCATCATTTAAAAAAAATCACCTATTATTTTTCATTTATGTTTCTGTGTGGGAGCAAACTGTTGAAATCCTTACTTAATGTATACTAAGCTGATCTGTATATTAAGATAATCGAAAATGAATCTTGATGTGAATGGAAGGGGAGAGGGAGTGGGAAAGGGGAGGGATGCGGGTGGGAGAGACGATATGGGGGGGAAGGCATTGTAATCCATAAGTCGTACTTTGGAAATTTATATTCATTAAATAAATGTTAAAAAAAAACCATCATTTTCTTCAAATCTGCTATTATGAATGGGACTGTTCTTACAACTTCTTTCTTCCCACTTTTCCCCATCCAGTATGAAGCTGTCTGTGGGTTGGTCACAAATTTCCTTGATTTTTTTGAGGAATCTTCTTTTTATACCCAATTTGCTTAAGATTTTTTTCTCATGAAATTATATTGTATTTTATCAATTGTTTTCTCTGCATCTATTGAGATAATCATATGTTTTTTTTTACTTTATTAATATGATATATCACATTCATGAATTTGCATATATTGAATCATCCCAGTATACCACTTGGTCCAAGCGAATGACTTTCCTTTTGTGTTGTTGAATTTGAATAGTTAGTATTTTGTTGAGGTTTTTTACATCTATGTTCATCTGAGATACTGGTTTATATGTCTCTTTCTTTTTTGTATCTTTTTCTGGTTTTGGAATTAAGGTGATGCTGGCTTCATAGATGGAGTTTGAGAGGATTCTCTCCCTTTCAATTGTTTGACTAGTTTGAGAAAAATTGGAATTAATTCCTCTTTGAAAGTCTGTTAGAATTTGGCAGCAAAGCCATCTGGTCCTGGGCTTTTCTTTGTTGGGAGAGTCTTCATTATTGATAAAGTCTCTGTCTTGGTTATTGGTCTGTTTAGGTTTTCTGTCTTCATGACTCAATTTTGGTAGATTGCATGTTTCCAAGAATCTATCCATTTCTTCTTTGAAAATACAGCTCCTATTTCATGTCATGGTCATTTACATCATATTGTGACAATAAGATAAATCTGGGCTAGATATAGATATCTGTGATGAATTAACCAGCAATAATTTATAAACATGATTGAATGGATTAGATTTTATCTTCTAAAGTGCAAAAAGAGCATGGAAGGTAAACATTACGATCAACTCACAACAAAATTTTGCCTGTACTAGTTTGCTCATGTACAATAGGAAATTTCCAACACTATGATTGACACTCTCATTAGTATGTTAATAATGAAGAATGTACTTTAGTTCTTTTATGCGATATTTTAAAGCTTAAAAACTAATAAAAATTTAACTGGTACCAATTCCTTGATTCCTTCTTCCATATAAATATATCTACATAATCATGATCACTTGGGCTTTTAAAATATTAGTTTTCACTATGGAACATCTGGATCTAAACCTCATAAGTTTCAAGGCATACATGCAACATTTGTTGTCCCTTTCATCTGCTGAGTAGATCGAAAACTGTTGCTCCTGGAGTTTTAATACACAATAGTTTCCCAAGTTTTCTCCTATAATTCTGAAATGGTAGAGATTCAGTGAGTGGGACCTGCATTTATTCAATAAACAACTCAAATGATTGTTAAATAAGTAGAATTCTATGAAATATAATTTGAAAAAAGAAAATATAAAGACATTTAAGGGTGAAATATTTCTTCAACACTAAAATATCATCATTGAGTAAATGAATCTGTTCTTCTTGGTCTGATTTACATTCATTAATTAACTTTATGATCAAATAATTTGAAACATAACCACATTTTAATCTCTAGACTAGTGAAATGGTGAGAAAAACTTTAAAATGGGTCTTTTTCTTGCTTTTTTGCTGTAAGTGACTCAAAATTTTACATATATCCTTAGAGTATTGGGCTGGGTTTGAGTATTAAATTCACATAAAGCAGATAGATAAAAGAGCAATATATTTATATGTTTTATATAACAAGCCGCCCTTCTCTGAAGATGAAGATTCACAGAGGTGGAATATCTATAATTTTATATTGTGTTGAAAAAAGAGACATTTTGTAAAAGTTACCAAATTATTTGGGGAGAGTAAAGGATAAGAATGATTTTAACAATTTTGTTTGGGTAGAATTCTCTAAAGACTCCTTATTGAAAAATATTTGTTTTTCCTGGTGCAGAGAGAGTGTCTTTCACATGGGAGTTTTTTCTCCTGCTTTCAATAAGAAAAGAAGGATTAGAATGCTATTCTTGTATCTGCTGTTTTTCAAGTGCCTACAGCTCAAAGTATCTGCATAATGAAGTGTTATTTATTGAGTTGATATAGTCGGTCACCCTGTATTTTTATTATATGATGGATTATTTTTATGAATTAATAACACAATATACACTGTCCTAGAAAATACATTATACATATATTCCCTACTTTAGTTCTCTAAGAAAGCCCTTCTAACTATATTTTGTTTTCTTTGATTGTATTTTGGTTATACAATCCCTCTCTGGCCCCCTTTCCAAATTTTGTTTTGTATCTTATGGCTTAGGTTTATTATTTGTACATCAGCCTATTATTTTTTGAATGGATTTAGTTTTATTAATTTATATCTTTATCTATTAAGCTAAATTTTAGTTTTTATTCAGCAGTTATCAAATGATAAAACACAGGATTTCATCCTGGCTCCATTATTAGACAAAGCACTTGAAGTTGCAAACTTTAGTTTCCTCAACTCTAAAATTTAAAGACTATCTTATATTATGTCTGGATTTCTTTTCTTTCCTCAAATGCTGCAAATTACCTATCAATATTCTGCCTCAAGTTCTCTACATGTAATAGATAATGATTTGTTAGTCTTAAAAATGATTTGAGGATGTGGCTCTAATACATACTGACTGTGAGATTTAAAACAGAAATTAAGTAATCATTATCATTTATCTGTGAAAGTCATATAATGTGATTTATTAACTTTGATATGAATATATTAGTAGTAGTATTAACTGACCAATAACCAGTTGAAGCCAGATATTATCAGGACTAGGTAATATCTGGATTCTGTTATAGATTTCTATTTAGTTGCACTCAGTTTACAGGACCCAGAGGGTCCTCCTAGTATGTATGTAGCATTTGAGTTGAAATATTTACATTTCACAAGTGAAAGATACAAAGGCAAAAATAGTCATTAATTTTCAGTCTGAAATCCTTACCATGCACTAGAGTACCAAAAATCTGTACTTCAGATTTTTCATTATTAATCAAATTATTTCAGTATTTTGCTAAATTTTTATGACTTGGTCACTGATAAATATATTTGAATAAGATGGAAAATAATTTATAATAGCTCACGTGTTGGTTTTAAATCATCTGAATTTTAATCATTGCATGTTTCTTGATCAAAAATCCCCCAATCACAAAAGGTGTTTGGATGTTTACCCAGTATATTTCAGGCTTGTTAGGGAAACTGGAACAGTATCATTCATTTTGTGGAATTCTACTTTCTCACAATAGTGCTTTGATGCTCACAGAGAAAGTTTTGATTGAACAGTTTTTCCCTTGGAATTTTATCTTCTCTTGATAAGCTTTTCCTCCATCATTTTATGTTTGTATTTAAAATTTTATGTAAAATACTGAATACTAATACTGACAAATAAGTTAAGAAAAATATTTACACATTTGCCATTTACTAAATATACTAACTGGACTGGGAGCGGGGCGGTCAGGTCTGCATTGTCCGGCCACAGCTGTGCCTTGGAGCCTGGCTTCCGCTGGATATGCCTCGGAGATGTTGCTTGTGGTATTTATCATGAAAGTCTGGGCTCTTTCTACAGCTTTCCTTGTATGCTGTATGTGGTCTGTGTTGGGATTTCGAAGCCTGGTGGGGAGCAAACGCCACACTAGGAAAAGTTTATTGTTCCCTTAAATGAACAAAAATCTTCACAGGTAATTGTCTTAGATAAATGACAATATACAAGTGACTATATTTTATAAGCAGAAAATTGCATTAAGAATAAAGCCTATTACCATAGCAAAATTTGAAACAGAAGTTCTTAATTTACATATCGTTCCTCAAGCAAGTTGGAACAAATTACTGTACTCACTATTGCATTAGTATGATTAGCACCGCAAAATGATAATGAAAATCAGGATATCCTAATTCATAGTATACAACTTGTTAGTATCTGAATAAAGTGAAAATACATTATGTGAAATAAATACAATTACTTAATACTACAAAATCAAAGCTTTCTAGAAGTTAGGCTTTCAAATTATCAATTAACATTTTTGCTTTGTAATGATAGTTTTGTAAACTGAATGTTTGTGTTACTCTGGAATTCATATGTTGGAACCTAATCTTTCCTATTATGACATCTTAGTTCATTGTTGTTACTAAGTATTATCTAAAAACAGAAATTTATTCCTTACTGTTCTGGAGACTGACAAGTCCAAGACCAAGGTGCTGGCAGTGGTGTCTTACGAAGGCCACTTTCTGCCTCCAAGATGGCACCTGATTACTGAGTTCTCACATGGTAAAAGAAGGGAATATAAAAAAGCACCCTCCTTGTTTCTAAGCACTTCTGGAAGGGTGGTGGTTCCATTCATAAGGGCTGAACTCTGAAGATTTAGTTGGCTTCTCAAGGCTGTACTTCTTAATTGTATAGCCCTGGGAATTAAGTTTCAGTATAAATTTTGAAGTGGACAACATCTTTCAAAACATGGCACACAGTATTTGAAGGTGGATATTTTGTAGATGATTAGATGTTATAGGTGAAACACTCATGATTAGAACTTGTGTCATTAAAAAGAGATGCCAGATGAGGGTGTGGGGAAAAATGCACGCTAATCCACTGTTGGGGGGAATGGAAGCTGGTAAAGCCACTATGCAAGACAGTTTGGAGATTCCTCAGAAACCTGAATATAGCCCTACCACATGACCCAGCCCCCCCACTTCTCAGAATTTACCCAAAGGATATTAAATTGGAAAATAGAAGAGCTATTTGCACCACAATGTTTATTGCAGCTCAATTCACAATAGCTAAAACATGGAATCAACCTAAATGCCCATCAGCAAAAGAATGGATAAAGAAATTATGGGATATGTACTCTATAGAATACTATACAGTGGTAAAAAAAAAAAGAAATCTGGTCATTTGCAACAAAATGGAGGAATCTGAAAAACATCATGCTGAATGAAATAAGCCAGTCCCAAAGGGACAAATATCATTTGTTCTCCCTGATCCATGACAACTAACTGAGCACCTAAAAAGAAACCTGTAGAAGTGAAAAGACACTATGAGAAACAATGACATGATCAGCTTTTGTCCTGACTTTCGAGGAACAGCTTACTATTTTATTCTTTTTAGTATTTTTTGTTCTACTTAATACCATTTGTTGAACTCTGTAATTAACACACAATTATTCTTATGTGTTTAAATTTAACTGAAAATTGATCCCTCTTAAAAAGAAGAGTGGAAAAAAAATAAGAGTGGGAATAAGAGAGGGAGGAGATGTACAGTTCGGCACATGCTCAGTTGGACTTACCCCTAATGGTAGAGCTAGAAACTTGCCAGGGGATCCCAAATTCCATTACGCTGGCATGTACCAATGCCATCTTACTAGTTAAAGTAATCAGTTTAAGTTCATAATTGATCCTAAAGATAGGATTAAGTGTCAAAGGGATCACATAAATAAGACGTACCTGCTAATAATAACTGATAGAATTAAAAAGGAGAGAACAATCCAACATGGGAAGCGGGATACACAGTAGATTCATAGAATGGTAGATGCCCTAAACAGCACCCTGGCCTCAGAATCAGCTCTTAAGGTATTCGGATCTGGCTAAAAAGCCCATGAGAGTTTCTCTGGCATGGAAAACCAAGACACTGTGGCAAAAAAAGTGACCTAAATGAAAGATCTCTGTGAGTGAGATCCCAGTGGAATGAACAGGCCATCAAAGAAGGAGGTACCTTTCTCTGAAGGGAGGAGAGAACTTTTACTTTGACTATGACCTTGTCTAAATAAGGTCAGAGTTTGTGAACTCAAGAGGCTTCTATAGCCTTGGCAGCTCATGACAAGAGCTTCGGGTGATCACTAACGTCATAAATAAGAGTGTCAATTGTTAAATTAACAACAGGAGTCACTGTGCAGTTACTCCCCATGTAGGCCCTCTGTCCTTATTGTGTTGTATTATGCAAATTATTGATAAAACTAGTATTCAAACAGTACTTTATACTTTATGTGTCTGTGTGGATGCAAACTGTTGAAATCTTTTCTAAGTGTATACTAAGTTTATCTTCTGTATATAAAGACAATTATAAATGAATCTTAATGAAGAATGGGATGGTAGAGGGAGTAGGAACTGGGATGGTTTGTGGGTGGGAGGGTGATTATGGGGGGATGGGAACCGCTATAATCCAAAAGTTGTATTTTCCAAATTTATATTCATTGAATAAAAGTTTAAAAAAAGAAAAAAATTAAAAAAGAAATGCTAGAGAATTCACTGTTCTTTCTGCTCTGTTAAGAGCAATGGAAAGATAAAAATTTATAACTCAGAATGCAGCTCTCAACAGACACTGAATATGTATTCATTGAGATCTTGAACTTCCCAACCTCCAGAAATATGAAAAATGAATTGCTCATGACTTGTAAATCACACAGTCTTACAGTCTGTTACAATATCATGAACATACTGAGACAGATGTATTTTGGTTTTATATATTGTAATCTTTGTATTTTGGCCCCACAGCTACACTATATGCTCAATTAAATATTTTATATTGATTATTTTTCATTAAAAGATAATAACCCATGACCTATGAATTCAGAAACTAAATAACAGTTAATTAACATAAGCAAGAAGAAATTGTGACAGAACTAATATTCAATGAAACAATTGATCTTTTTTGTAATAATTTCCTATGACATTATGGGAAATTTACATAAGAATATAAACATGATATTTAATAAAAATAAGAAAATAGCAAATCCGAAAGATCTACTCTTTGGTATATAATAATTATCAAAGTCATTTATGTACCCTTGCTTGTAAAACAGCAAGCAAACACGCACATGCACACACACACACATGAATTTTTTAAATAATGTTAAAAACTCAGTAAAGTTAATAATCTGTGCTTATTTTTAGATGAGAAAACTAAAGTAAAAGAAGGTGAAATAATTTCTCCTGAGTTATACAGACAGTAGTTAGCAAAGCAACATTTTAATGGGGGAATTCAATTACACTGGCCATGATCGTAAATCACATATTATGCTGAATCTTACAACTTTCATCACAGGACTCTTTACCTTTGCTTTTTGAACATTTCCATCAAAGATAAATGATTGAACTACATTGATTCTTTCTTGCTATTCAAATATAAGTTCTTGGAAAACAAAAATGATATCTTTTTTTCCTTCATAATTCAAATGCTTAATATTGTCTACTAGCTCTAAATAAATGTTTGTTAATAGAATGAATGCATTATATTACTAGGTTGGCATGACTTTATAACATTTCCAACTCTATCTTAATGTCTCTTTTCAGTCATACACTTTGTTCAAATTTCATTAACTTGCCAGATTCATCCTTATTCAAAATCTCATCAAGCACTCAAACAAAATTCATTATGTCCTCAATATTTTTCAAAATTTTGTGTACATTTCTAAAATTGTGCTTTTACATCATTATATTATGTGCCCACAAGTTCACTTCACAGTGGACATTAATTTATTTATAGTTTTATCTCCAGTGTTTAATCTAACAGTGTAATTTACAATAGATTCAATGATCTGAGTAATTCTGCAACTTAAACAAATTCATTCCTGTGCTTTGTTGTTTTCAATAGTAAGAGGTATAATTTATTATTGGCCTATTATAGTCTTTCATATATTAAATTATGAAATCCACTAAAGAACGGGTCACCAAAGAAGGAGGTACCTTTCTCTGAAGGGAGGAGAGAACTTCCACTTTGACCATGGCCTTGTCTAAATATGATCAGAGTCAGTGAACTCAGGGGGCTTCCATAGCCTTGGCAGCTCATGACAAGAGCCTAGGGTGATTACTGAGGCCATAAATAAGAGTGTCAATTTGTTAAGTCAACAACAGGAGTCACTGTGCACTTACTCCTCATGTAGGATCTTTGTCCTTAGTGTGCTGTACATTGAGATTTAATGCTATAACTAGTACTCAAACAGTATTTTTCACTTTATGTTTCTGTGTGGGAGCAAACTGTTGAAATCTTTACTTAATGTATGCTAAACTGATCTTCTGTATATAAAGAGAATTGAAAATGAATCTTGATGTGAATGGAAGGGGAGAGGGAGTGGGAAAGGGGAGGGTTGCAGGTGGGAGGGACGTTATGGGGGGGAAGCCATTGTAATCCATGAGCTGTACTTTGGAAATTTATATTCATTAAATGAAAGTTAAAAAAAAGAAATCCACTTTAAGTTATATAATTTCCCACATGTGAAAAATAAATGAATGAAAATGAATATCAAAATAAATTTGTTAATAAACAATAACTGTAACAAATTCTCAAGGTGTTATTGAACAGTAGAATAAATCCTATTTTGAAATCATACTTATTAGGCTACATAATGCTACCTCTTGCAAATTACTCCCTTTACTAAGTGATCGTACATCTCAAACTTAGTTTTGGATTTTGTAGATAATTATGTTATTCATAGGGCTGCTTTAAACATAAACTTAAATAATATACGGAAGACTTTGTAAAATGTCACTTTAGTTTCTTCATAAATATGTAAATTATAAGACTTCAAGCAGCCACAGAATCAATATGAAGCTAAAACAATGACTTTAAACATTTTTGACTCTGAAATATCATTTGCTTGTGCATTATAATTTTTGTTATAAGAATATAATATATATACAAATTCATGTGAAATAATGACATTTGTTTAGTTACTGCAATGAACTCTGATTTATTCCTATGTGTTCTTTCATTTAGAAATTCTATTCTACTATTTGAGTGCAGTTAAATAGTTCACTTTTTTACCCACAGATGAGTCAATTTCTAGACTTTGAAAATCATTATATGAAAATCCAAGGTTATCTGGCAGAAAGTAAGTAATGTAATCAGAGGAAAGTAGGATTTCAATAATAATGAGAATTTTTGTAGCAGTTATTAGAGAAATTCACAAATATTTTGGCTTTCCTCTTTATAAAAATGTACTTATATATTTGAAAGGCCACCTTCCACTGTTTTCCCAGGCTGTTATCATAGAGCTGCATCAGAAATTTATCAAATGGAACATAAATCAGAACCCATATAGGATGCTGGCATCACAGGCAGCTGCTTAACCCACTACACCACAATGCCAGACTGTGGCTTTCCTCTTTTTTAGACTTTCATTAAAATCAAATTTACCCAGTTTGTGGCTAAAGAACCATGACTATAGTCTTACTTTGTTTAAAAATATGAGAATTAATGTTTCACATCTATGCAGCAACATTAGATACATAAACTTCTCTATTTTGCTGTTTTACTGCCTTGATGAGTCCCATGGTATTTGTGATGCATTTCTGTCAACCTTATTGTCAGCATAAAAGGACACTGGATACCGCATAACATGGGTTCCATAGGGAGGGTGAGTAAGTAATAAGCGTCTCCTATCATGTCTAGAAAAAGAAATTTGAACCATATTATGCTGATGTAATACATCAAAAGACACAACATTTCATTTCAGTTTTGTTTATAGCCCTTATCTATTTTCCTGCTGAACTATGATTTTCTTTTTTTTTTTTTTTTTTTTTTTTTTTTTTTTTTTTTTTTTTTTTTTTTTTTAACTTTTATTTAGTAGATATAAATTTCCAAAGTACAGTTTATGGATTACAATGTTTTTTTCCACCCCATGACTTCCCTCCCACCCACAACCATCCCATCTCCCACTCCCTCTCCCATTCCATTCACATGAAGATTCATTTTCAATTATCTTTATATACAGAAGATCAATTAGGTATATATTAAGTAAAGATTTCATCAGTTTGCCCCCACACTGAACACAAAGTGTCAAATATTGTTTGAGCATTAGTCATATCATTAATTCACATTGAACTACACATTAAGGACAGAGATCCTACATGGGGAGTAAGTGCACAGTGACTCCTGTTGTTGACTTAACAATTTGACACTCTTGTTTAAGGCATCAGCAATCTCCCCAAGCTGTAGTCATGAGTTGCCAAGGCCATGGAAGCCTCCTGAGTTTTCCAACTTTGATCTTATTTCGACAAGGCCATAGTCAAAATGGAAGTTCTCTCCTTCCTTCAGGGAAAGGTACCTCCTTCTTTGATGGCCCGTTTTTTCCACTGGGATCTCACTCACATAGATCTTCATTTAGGTCTTTTTTTTTGCCAGAGTGTCTTGGCTTTCCATGCCTAAAATACTCTCATGGGCTCTTCAGCCAGATCCGAATGCCTCAAGGGCTGATTCCAAGGCCAGAATGCTGTTTAGGACATCTGCCATTCTATGTGTCTGCTGTGTATCCCGCTTCCCATGTTGGATCATTCTCTCCCTTTTTAATTCTATCAGTTAGTATTAGCAGACACTACTCTTGTTTATGTGATCCCTTTGACTCTTACACCTATCATTATGGTCTATTGTGACCTGAAACTGATCACTTGGACTAGTGAGGTTGCATTGATACATGCCACATTGATGGGATTATATTGGAGTCCCCTGGCACATTTCTAACTCCACCACTTGGGTAAAGTCAGCTTGAGAATGTCCCAAATTGTACATCCCCTCCCTCTCTTATTCCCACTCTTATATTTAACAAAGATCACTTTTCTTTAACAAACATCACCTAAAAATAATTGTGTGTTAATTATATAGCTCAACCAATGGTATTAAGCAGAACAAACAAAAATACTAAAAAGGATATAATGTTAAATTGTACATCAACAGTGATGATAAGGGCTGATCAAGTCATTGTTTCTCCTAGAGTCCATTTAATTCACCAGGTTTCCTTTTTGATGCTCAGTTAGTTATCAAGTCATTGTTTCTCATAGTTTCCATTTTACTTCACCAGGTTTCCTTTTTGATGCTCAGTTAGTTGTCACCAATCAGGGCAGAAGGTCTGTCTCAGGAAGGCATGAGAAGGACAGCTGCAGTCCTCTTGGTGGTTTTAGGTTTGATGGGAACTACAATCTGCATAAGCAAGCTGAGGCTTCCTGGTGGTCCTGCTAATGATTGCTGTATTCCTAATTTTAGAGAAGAGCACTTAGTCTCATAACCTCCAAAATGTCCATTGCTTTGTAGAATTTTAATCAAGCAGAATGTTAGTGTAGGAGAAAGGGTTAATGCTCTATGCAAGGATGAGCTATTTGCGGAAAAGAATTAAAAGGCAACAGGGAACACATAAACAAGTCTAGTACCTGCTAACGCTAACCGATGGAGTAAATAAAGGGGAGAGTGATCCAACATGGGAAGTGAGATACTCAGCAGACTCATAGAATGGCAGATGTCCTAAATAGCACTCTGGCCTCAGAATCAGCCCTAAAGGCATTCGGAGCTGGCTGAAAAGCTCATGAGAGTATTTCAGGCATGGAAAGCCAAGACACTCTGGCAAAAGATCTCTGCGAGTGAGATCCCAGTGGAAAGAACAGGTCATCAAAGAGGGAGGTACCTTTCTCTGAAGGGAGGAGAGAACCTCCACTTTGACTATGACCTTGTCTAAACAAGATAAGAGTCGGAGAACTCAGAGGGCTTCCATAGCCTTGGAAACTCATGACTGGAGCATAGGGAGATTACTGATGCCATAGACAGGAGTGTCAATTGGTAAAGTCAACAACAGGAGTCACTGTGCACTTACTCCTCATGTAGGATCTCTATCCTTAATGTGCTGTACATTGAGATTTAATGCTATAACGAGTACTCAAACAATATATTTCACTTTGTGTTTCTATGGGGGTGCAAACTGTTGAAATCCTTACTTAATGCATACTAAACTGATCCTCTGTAAAAAAAAAAAAAAAAAAAAAAAAAAAAAAAAAAAAAAGAAATTATCAATTCCCAACTTGACTCTCACTGGGATTAAACATGACAATAGGTCTGCTCTGATTTCATCATCATTTAAAAAAATCATCTATTATTTTTCACTTTATGTTTCTGTGTGGGAGCAAACTGTTGAAATCCTTACTTAATGTATACTAAGCTGATCTTCTGTATATTAAGATAATCGAAAATGAATCATGATGTGAATGGAAGGGGAGAGGGAGTGGGAAAGGGGAGGGTTGTGGGTGGGAGGGACGGTATGGGGGGGAAGCCATTGTAATCCATAAGTCGTACTTTGGAAAATTATATGCATTAAATAAAAGTTAAAAAAAAAAACTAAAAAAAAAAAAAAAAAAAAAAAAATAAAAAATAAAATTCACTTAGCTCTATTCTACAGTTTTGACATCCTAACCATTGTCGTATTTGTAGCATATAGTGAATTAAAGCTTTATTAACATCTATCTTTATTCTAGTGGGAAGTATATACCAAAGAGCCTGTTGCCTTTTAATGAACTATGATTTTCTTAACTTTAATTTGTTGAACTCTTTATTTAGTTGCCCATTAAGTCTTTGACTATAATGAAAATTCAAAAAATGTTACAAACAAAGCTTTTGAAATAAGAATCCAGTCTAGGCCAGAGCTGCGGCTCACTAGGCTAATCCTCCGCCTTGTGGCTCCGGCACACCAGGTTCTAGTCCCGGTCGGGGCGCCGGATTCTGTCCCGGTTGCTCCTCTTCCAGGCCAGCTCTCTGCTGTGGCCCGGGAGTGCAGTGGAGGATGGCCCAAGTGATTGGGCCCTGCACCCCATGGGAGACCAGGATAAGTACCTGGCTCCTGCCATCGGATCAGCGCGGTGCACTGGCCTCAGCGCGCTGGCGGCAGCCATTGTAGGGTGAACCAATGGCAAAGGAAGACCTTTCTCTCTGTCTCTCTCTCTCTCACTGTCCACTCTGCCTGTCAAAAAAAAAATAAAAAAAAAATTTAAAAAAAGAATCCAGTCTAAAATATCTGATGTTACTATTTTCCACACTTTTCAACAATTTTCAAATACAAAATTGTTGAAGAAAATTGCTAATCTTATTTTATTTAAGTATCAGTACTTTCCAAGTAATTTATTGTTATGAAAAACTATCAAATGATCATTTTAAAAGCGCTTACATGTGCTTGTTATTCAAATGGACAAAAGCAAAATAAGCATCGAGGTAACAGAATCTGTTATTATATAGTGGTACAGAGTAATTATTTATTTACTTATTCATTTATTTTCAGTTATTTATTGATTTTATTTGTAAAAGTTACAGAGAGGAGAAGACAGAGAAAGAAAAATTTTCCATTCGCTGACTCACTTCCCAAATGGTTGCAATGCCTGGGGCTGAGCAAAGCTGAATTCAGGAGCCAGGAGCTTCATTCAGGTCTCCCACATTTTGAAAGTGTCCATGCTGTTGTGAGACCTTCCTTTGTTTTCCCTGCCTTATTAGCAGCGAGCTGGATTAGAAATGAAGCAGCCAGTACTCTAACCAGCGCTTATGTGAGATGCCAGCGTTGCAGACTCAACCAGCTGTGCCAATTGCAGGCCCCCATAGTAATTTGTTAATGACACCTAGAAAGACTCAGATGAAAAGTTATCTGCCCATTATACTTGTAGGACTAGAGAGAAGAGTTGGAAATTAGAATATTTGCTCTAGGTTGAAACTCCAGTACTATATTGAACAAAATTAATGAAACAGCATCCTAGTCATCTTTCAAATCTTAGAGAGCGGGGATTAAGCTTTTCCCCACACACTGTGCTGTTAGCTATTGGCTAATAATACATGGATATTGGATTTTTTTAAAAAAATATTTCACTTAGTTATTTGAAAGGCAGGGTCACAGAGTGAGAGAAAGAGACACACAGAGAGATCTTCCATCTGGTGATTCACTCCCAAAATGGCCTCAATGACTGTGGTAGGCCAGGCCAAATCCAGGAGTCAAAACTCTATCTGGGTGTTCCACATGGGTGGCAGGAACCCAAGCACTTCATCAAAAATTTATTGCTTCTTCAGGTGTATTAACAGGGGACAAGTTGCATGCATTAGGAAGGAGCTAATAATGCTATCCTTCCCAGCAGTGGCTTAGGCCTCTGCAGCACAACACCAGCCCTAGAACATTCGATTTTATTGAAAGTGGTTTTTTGGCATCAATTGAGATAACCACATGGTTTTTGTCCTTTAGTCTGTTGTTCTGGAATATCATGACTACTGACTGGCATATGTTATATAATCTTTTCATCCTCAATAATGGAATGAAACAGTTTCAATGTGCCTTGGATTTGATTTGCTAGCATTCTGTTGGAGATCTTTGCATCTATGTTCATCAAAGGTGTTGGCCTGAAGCTTTTTTTACATTGTGGCATTGTGTAGCTTGTGTATCATAGAAAATTTGTGGGATTTCCTCGCTGTTCTCTTATTTGGAATAATTTAACAAGAATTGATATTAATCTGTAGGAATCCTTAGTTCTGTTTTGTCAGTGTGATGTCTCACTTTTATCTCTGATTTTATTTATTTGAATCTTCTCTTTGCTTCTTAGTCTAGGTAAGAGTTTGCCAATTTTATCTTTTCCCTGAATGAACTTTTTGCTTCATTGATTTAATTTTATTATTCTTTGTCTCTATTGCATTTACATTTGCTCTGAGTTTTATTTTTTCTTTCCATCTGCTAATTTTGAGTTCAATTTGTTCTTATTTTGTCATTTCATGAGGTGCAAAAATGTCATTTATTTTAGAACTTTCTGCTTTGTTTAATGTAAGTATTGATTATTAAAAGTATTATTTATTTTGGCTTTTATAAATACATGGGTGTTCATATGTTGTGTTTCTATTTTTATTTTTCTTTTACTTCAAGAAAATTTTTGGTATCTTCCTTAATTTCTTCCATTGGTTAGTTAAGAATAACTTTAATGTAGTTTATGAATATTTTGTATATTTTTTAGTTTTTTTTTAAACTTTTATTTAGTAAATATAAATTTCCAAAGCATAGTTTATGGATTACAGTGGCTGCCCCCACCCCATAACTTCCCTCCCACTCGCACCCCTCCCATCTCCCTCTCACTCTCCCATTCCATTCACATCAAGATTCATTTTCAATTATCTTTATATACAGAAGATCAATTCAGTATATATTAAGTAAAGATTTCATCAATTTGCACCCACACAGAAACACAAAGTGTAAAATACTGTTTCAGTACTAGTTATAGCATTACTTCACATTGGACAACACATTAAGGACAGATCCCACATGAGAAGTAAGTGCACAGTGACTCCTGTTGTTGACTTAACAATTTGACACTCTTGTTTATGGTGTCAGTAATCTCCCTAGGCTCTAGTCATGAGTTGCCAGGGCTACGGAAGCCTTTTGAGTTCTCTGACTTCGATCTTATTCAGATAGGGTCATAGTCAAAGTGGAAGTTCTCTCCTCCCTTCAGAGAAAGGCATCTTCTTCTTTGATGGCCCCATTCTCTCCACTGGGATCTCACTCATAGAGATCTTTCATTTAGGTCTTTTTTTTTTTTTTTTTTCCCAGAGTATCTTGGTTTTCCATGCCTAGAATACTCTCATGGGCTCTTATGTATACTTTTTGCCTGGGGTCAGAAATGATACTCAGAAGAATTTATGTATTTCCTAACATTTACTGAGACTTTTCTCTGACCTACAAAATTATATGTATGAATACTGTCACCTGTTGGGCAGAATATTCTGCAGATATTTCTTACATTTAACTTCAGTATTTCTCTGTTGGTTTTCTGTCTAGATGACATGTTCATTGTGGAAATAAGGTAGTAAAGTCCCCTATTATAATTGTATTGGAATTTATCACTTTAGCTTTATTAATATTTGTTTTATAGGGTGGTTAATCCACTGATTGGGTTAACATATGCCATATCAGTTTGCTTTGTTCTCAGTTACCTCTGATTACTGATTCTAGCTTCTGCTAACTCAAACATTTAGATGTAGCAGTGACGACTAACATAATTTGGTACCACCACCTATATGTTAAATCTAAATTGATTTTCTGGTTCTAGGCTTCAGGCCCATCCTTATGCCGTTGAGGTCACTGGAAGAGTGAGCCACTGGATGCAAGCTTTTTTTATCTCCCTGCTACTTCTGTCTAAATATCCTGTTCTGTACTTAAAACTAATAAAATATATCTATTTGAATATTTTCATGGTCCAAAATTAGATGCATTTATATTTATAGACATTATTTCCTCTTGATGGATTGAAACCTTTATTGTCATATAACGACCTTCCTTATCTTCTTTTGTTTCTCGTAATTTTTAATTTTTTATTTATATAAGATGAACAAATGTCATGTGTTTCACATATGCAGATTTAGGAGTAGTGATACTTCTCACTTTGGTCTCCCTTCCACCCACAGTCTCAACTTCCCTCCTCTTTTCCTTATTATTCTTTCTTTTATTTTTGAAAAGATTTATTTATCTATCTGAAATGCAGAGTTACAGAGAAAGAGAGAGAGAGAGAGAGACAGATCTTCCATCTGCTGATTCACTCCCCTAACGGCTGCAATAGCCAGAGCTGGGCCAGGCCAAAGCCAGGAGCCAGGAGCTTCTTCTGGGCTTCTACATGGGTCCAGGGGCCCACAGATTTGGGTCATCCTCCACTGCTTCCCCAGGCACATAAGCAAGGAGCTGGATCGGAAGTGCTGCAGCCGGGACTTGAACTAGGGATCATATGAGATGCCTGTGCTACAAGCCATGGCTTTAACAAGCTGAGCAAAAGTGCCAGTCCCTCTGTTAATTTTAACAATGATACACTTTATTTTCTTTATTTCACAGGTAGAGTTATAGACAGTGAGAGAGAGAGACAGAGAAAGGTCTTCCTTCTGTTGGTTCACTCCCCAAATGGCCACTACGGCCAACGCTGCGCCGATCTGAAGCCAGGAGCCAGGTGCTTCCTCCTGGTCTCCCATGTGGGTGCAGGGGCCCAAGCACTTGGGCCATCCTCCACTGCCTTCCTGGGCCACAGCAGAGAACTGGACTGGAAAAGGAGCAACCGGGACTAGAACCCGGCACCCGTATGGGATGCCGGCGCTGTAGGCAGAGGATTAACCAAGTGAGCCATGGTGCCAGCCCGATACACTTTATTTTATAATCATAAACTTAACACTAAATAAATAATTTGACAAATAGTAAGAAGGAAAAAAAAATACTTTCTCAATGTTAGAAACGAAGGCTGCAAACAATAACCAACTCTCAAAATGTTAATTTCACTCATAGACATTCAGTTTTTTTACTCTATTAGTTACTACAGATGAAGGAAAGCATGATATTTGTCTTTTTAGGTCTGGCTTAGTTCACTAGGTATAATGGTTTTCACTTGCATCTGTTTTGTTGCAAAAGACAGGATTTCATTCTTTTTTTTATATATACACTACATAGTGTATATACACCACATTTTCTTTATTTAATGCTCACTTTATGGATATCATAGTTGATTCCATATCTTATCTATTGAAATGAAACCAGCACACACAAAATTATCTGTACTTCCATGTTTATTGCAAATATGTTTAATTTAATATCTAGATCAAAAAAAAAAGACAGACAGATGGAGATGGGTAGACAGAGAGAGAAATATATCTTGTATCTACTGGTTTACTTTCCAAATGCCCCGAAGAACCATGCTTAATCAAGATAAAGTCTTGTTTCCCGAACTCAATCTGCATGTTCCATAATGTTTCTGGGACAAAAGAACTTTAGCAAACGGAAGTTTCCTCCCTCTATGTGCATTAGAGGACACTAGGATTGAAAGCAGAACCAGGGGCAATGGATTCAAGGTGACTGTGTAGAGCTCTCCAGTGAATTGTCTCCTGCTCCACTGAGATACTCCAAAGCATCTATGTCTAGAGGTCAGTGACTAAGAGCACCAGAGGCAGTAAGAAAGAAATAGGAGCACATTAGAATACTTGTAACCAACATAGCAGCTTAGTAGGAGGAGGAAGAAAAACAAGATTGTTATCTGTGGCCAAGGTCCTAGGGATTCCCTGTTTTGGGGGAGAGGGTGAACAGGAGAGCCTAGTCAGAACCCAACTCTGCAGACCTCTCACCTTGGTGATCCACCTCAGAGAGGAAACCTACTGTTATAGATAAGTATCTCATTTTAGAGTGCTCCCTCATAAACGTGGGTGTCCCACAGAGTTCCATCCCCACTCTTCAGAGCAGGAAATGCAGTGGAGAGGCACCATCATGAGAAAGGAGCTGTTGAAAGACATTCTTGTCTGTCGTCTTTCCATGGATTCCAGAGATATATCTGCATTCTAACAGAGTTGCCTGCCTGAACCCCATATTTCCAAAAGTCCCAGCAGGGCATCAGCAGCCCTGAACCTCAGGCCCACCCAGCACTCTGCTATGTGGCAGATAATGAGAACAGGGCAACTGGAGTGGCTCCTAGCACTCCAGAAATAAGGAGAATCCTCTTTAGAAATGAGGACTATAATTTTTCCCACTTCCCTCCCATCACCACCACTTGAAAAATCACAGGTTGTGGCTGGATTCTGGTGTACCTGCTCAGTCTGTGTGGCCTCAGAGATTCCCAAAAAGTTGAGATGTATCTCAGAGTGGGTGGGGTCAATGGACACAGTACAGGGCGAGCTTCCTCTGGACTGAGTACATGTCTGAGTAGGTGAAGTGCATTGGCACCTTGAGCTCACTATAAGCTGTGAATCAACTAGTTCACCTCAGGGCAAATTAAAACTGGAACATCGAACACATTAGTTGGCTCCCATATCCCACTTATTCCACTGACATTAGCCAGAAGTGTTCTACCACACCCATATTTTGTATCACTCTGGACTCTTGCTGCACTTAAAAACAGTGGACTAAGCCCCCTGGTCCCAGCCAGAACACTCCCCTAGCTGAAATGTTAGACTTTGGCTCTGCGTCAAGTCCCAGAGTAATGTCTCCAGGAATAAATACTTCAATCAAAACAACATCATCCTCCAGTAGTGATAGAAACAAGAGATTCACAGATGCATAAAAATCAATGTAGAAACACAATAAGCATAAAGGCAACTGGACTCCTAAAGGGGAAAATAATAATCCATTAAGAGTGAAAAATTAAGAAAGATTGATGGAATAATGGAAAACTAAATCAAAGGAGAGGTTGTAAGTTTACTAAAAAATACAGAGAAACAGATAATTGTAGTTAGGAAATCCGTTTATGACATGGCAGAGAAATTAAGAAAAGAGATAAAGATAGTGAAAAATAACCAAGCAGAAATATTAGAAATGAAGTAACCAACAGGTCACTTAAAAATACAGTAGAAAGCTTGAACAATAGAATTGATGAGACAGAAGAAACAGTACCAATCTATAAGATAGTTCTTTTGAAATATCTTTGGAAAAAAAGAGAGAAAACTCTAATGAAAAAATTGTTTGGGATCTATGAGAAAACTTTAAAAAACAGATCTATGAGTTTTAGGAGTTCTTGAAAAATGAGATAAATGATTGGCTTAGAAAACATTTTCAATGACATAATAGCAGAACTTTTCCCCAATCTGGAGAAAGATATGGACATTCAAATAAAAGATGCACTTTGAACCCCAGTAGTCATGATCAGAAAAGCTCTTCACCATGGTATACATAATCAGACTTTCAAAAGTAAACATTAAGAAAATATAAAATTTTGAAGAGATAAATGCCAGGTCATGAATAACAAAATGCCATCAGATTGACCACGTATTTCTCAATAAAAACCCTACAGGCCGGGAGACAATAGAGACATAATACAAATTCTAAAAGAAAAAAAAAACCTGCCAGTTCAGAATACTTTACCTAGCAAAGCTCTAATTCATAAATAAAGGTGAAATAAATACTTTAAAAGACATGCAATATTAGAAATAATATAAAGGCTGGCCAGCCTTATCAATGACACAAAGGATTTATTCACACAGAAACAGGGAAAGATATCCTGCATCATGAAAAAAATCTGAAGGCAGAAAATGTATCAAAATAAAAATGTATATTCAAAAGAAACTATAAAAATATTTATAAAAAATAGCAGGACCAAGTCATTACTTACCAATAATAATAATTAATGAAAATAGACTAAATTTCCAAATTAAAAGATACAAACTGATTGAATGGATATAAAACCAAGGCTTGGGGTCCACATGGAGTAGCACGTTAAGCCTTCTCCGGTGCGCCAGCATCCGATGTGGACCCCAGTTTGTGACCCAGCTACTCATCTTCTAATTGAGCTTTTTGCTGTGGCCAGGGAAAGCAGTAGAAGATGGCCCAAGTGCTTGATCCCTTGCACCCATGTGGGAGACCAGGAAGAAGCTCCTGCATTTTGGCTTTGGATTAGCCCAGCTCTGGCCTTTGCGGCCATTGCGGGAGTGAACCAGTGGATTGGAAACCTTTCTTTCTGTCTCTCCCTCTTTCTGTCTGTAACTCTAACTCTCAAATAAATAAATAAAATCTTTAAAAAAGGACAAAACTCATCTATATGCAGCCTACATGAAACACACTTCACCATTAAAGTAACACACATACTGAAAGTGGAATAAGGGTAGAAGATATTCCATTCACATAGAAATCAAAAGTGAACAGAAGCAGCTATACTCATATCAGACAAGGTAGACATTAAGACAGAAACTGTTAAAAGAGACAAGGAAGGTCATCGTGTAATGATTAAGGAATCAGTGCAAAAAGAAATACAAAAGCAATGCAGTAAATGTATATGCATAAAATGTGAGGGCACCTAGTTTATAAAATGTTATTGGTCTGAGGGGAGATATAAGCTCCGATGAAATCACAAAGGGGGAACTTCAATACCTCATTAACCTTAACGGGCAGATCAAACAGACAAAAGATCAACCACCACAACAAAAAACAACAGAGCTAATCTACACTGTAGATCAAATGAACCCAATACATATCCACAGCACATTCTATCTGACAGTGGCAGAAAAACTCTTCACATGTGCATGGAACTTTCTCTAGCTAAAATGGAGCATATACTAGACCAGGAAATAAGGCTCAAATTTTTTTAAGAAACTGAAATCATATTTTGAATCTTTTCTCACAAAAATATAATGAATCTGGAAATCAACAACAACAAAACAACTCTGGAAAATAAACTAAAAGAGACTGAATAGCATGCTCCTGAATGACTAGTAGGTCATAGAAGAAATAAAATGGAAATAAAAATTTCTTGAAACAAATGAAAACAAAAATACAACATATCAAAACTTGTGGAGCACAACAAAAGCTGTGTTAAGAGGAAAGCTTAGGGGCTTGGGCTGTGGCATAGTGGGTAAAACCTCCGTCTGCAGTGCTGGCTTTCCAAATGGGTGTCTGTTCGAGTATCATCTTCTCCACTTCCATTCCAGCTCTCTGCTATGGCCTTCTATGCCTCTCTGTAACCCTGTCAAATAAATAAATCTTTAAAAAATAATCATAAGGAGGAAAGTTTATAGCATTAATTTCCTACTTCAAGAAGTTGGAAAGAGACCAAATAAATAATATAACAGTGCATTTCAAGAACCTAAAAAATACATACAATTTGTAAAAATATAGAAATAACAAAAAGAATAAGCAAAAATACTTTTCAAAAAATCTGTCAAAATATTAGTGAAAAGTAAACAAATATGATAAACCAATGGCCCAGGTAACACAAATGGGAAAAAACCCAAATTAATAAAATGAGATGAAAACAGAGATATTACAACTGATATCCCAGAAATACAAAGAATCATTAGCAATTATTACAAACAGCCATGTGTACCAACAAATTGCAAAATGTAGAAATGAATAGATTTCTGGATGCATATAACTTATAAAAATTGAGGCAAGAAGACATAGAATATCTGAATAAGCCAAAAACTCAGGCTGAGATTGAGCTAATATAGAGTCTCCAAAAAAAGAAAAGCCCAGGAATGGGTTGCTTCATTGCAAAATTCTACCAAACTTTTAAGGAAGAATTACTATCAATTCCTCAACTATTCAAAACAATAGAAAGGGAATGATCCAGCACTGTGGCATAGCAGGTAAAGCCACCACCTGCAGTGCTGGCATCCCATACAGATGCAGGTTCAAGACCCGGTTGCTCCACTTCCAATCCAGCTCTCTGCTATGGCCTGGGAAAGCAGTAGAAGATGGCCCAAGTCTTTGGGTCCCTGCAGGAAGAAGCTCCTGGCTTCTGGCTTCTGGCTTCAGATTGGCACAATTCTGGCCAACTGGGGAGTGAACCAGTGGATGGAAGACCTCTGTTCTCTCTCTCTGCTTCTTCTCTTTCTATATAAATATGACTTTCATACAAATAAATGAATCTTAAAAAAATAAAGTGAATGAGCCCTTCAAATCTTTATCTTGAGGCAGCATTACTTTAGTTTCAACACCAGACAAAAATACACAAAAAAAATAGAACTTTAGACTGATATCCCTGATGAATATAGATGAAAAATTCTGCAAAAATACTAACAAATCAAATCCAAAAATATATCAAAATCATCATGCACTCTCTCCAAGTGGGATTTATCCCAAGATGCAAGGATTTCAACATATGCAAATCAAGAAATGTGATACATTACATTACATCAACAAAATGAAAGATAAACCATATGACTACCTTAACAGATGCAGAGAAAACATCTCTTAAAATATCCTTTCAGTATAAAAATTTTAGAAAATTATATGTAAAAGGCACATACGTCAACACAATTAAAGCAACATTTGACAAGCCCACAGCCAGCATCATATTAATTGGGGATAGTTCAAAGCAATTCCACTAAGATCTAGAACAAAAATGCCCATTCTCATCACTTCTTTTTATTACATTTCTGGATGTTTTAGCTAGAGCCATTAGACTAGGAAAACAAATCAAAGTGATTTCAGTGGAAAAACAGCATATCAAATTATACCTATTTAAAGATGGAATTATATTTTATATATGGATACCAAAATACCCCAGTAGGAGACTATTAGAATGTATATAAGAATTCAAGAAAGTTCTAGGATAAAAAATCACCATGAAAAATAATAGCATTCTGCCCAGCACTGTGGCTCTCTTGGCTAATCCTCTGCCTGTGGCAACAGTACTCCGGGTTCTAGTCCTGATTGGGAGCTGGTTCTGTCCCGGTTGCTCCTCTTCCAGTCCAGCTCTCTGCTGTGGTCCCGGAAGGCAGTGGAGGATGGCCCAAGTGCTTGGGCCCTGCACCCGCATGGGAGACCAGGAGGAAGCACCTTGCTCCTGGCTTCGGATAGGCACAGCATGCCAGCCACAGCGACCATTTGATGAATGAACCAATGGAAAAGGAAGACCTTTCTCTCTGTCTCTCTCTCTTTCACTGTCTAACTCTGCCTGTAAAAAAAAAAAAGAAAGAAAGAAAGAAAAATAATAGCATTCTAATATACCAACAATATTGTGGCTGAAAAAGAACTTCAGGAACATTTCCACTTACAATATCTCAAAAAATTTAAATAACTTGGTATAAATTTACATAATATCCCCCATGCTTATGGGTTAGAAGTCTTAGTATCATCAAAATGTCCATACTACCCAAGGCAATTTAGAGATTCAATGTTATCTGAATCCAAATAACTAGTTTGTTCTTCATACAGTTGGGACAAAACTACTAAGTATTTTACGGAAATACAAAAGAATCTGTATAGCCAAAGCAATCTTAAACAATAAAAACAAAAGAGAATCACAATACCAGATTTAAAGATATACTGCATGAGTGTTATAAGCAAAGCAGTCTGGTACTGCCACAAAAATAGACATTTATCACAATGGAACAGAACATAAACAGCAGAAATTAATCTGTGCATCTACAACTAATTCATTTTTTATATAAAAGCTGAAACAATTCTCTGGAGAAAGCACTGTCTCTTCAACAAATGCTGTTAGGAAAACTGGATCTCTACATTCACAAGTTTATATCTTAAAAGTTATATATCTTACAGTCTATACACAAATCAATTCACTATGGATCAAGTGATATATCTTATCTCAAGATGTAAAACCATCATTTCCTAGAGAAAAACATAGGGATAGGGCTGCAAGACCTTGTTCTAAGCAAAGAATTCTTTGGTAGGACAGCAGGAACACAGGCAATAAAAACAAACATCAACAAATTGGATTGAATCAAGCTAAGAAGTTATTCACAGCAAAAGGAACAAATAACAAAATGAAAAAGCAACCAAAGGAATAGTAGAAAATATTTACAAAATATCCCTCTGATGAAAGATTACTATTTAAAATCTGTAAGGGTTCAATAAACCAAACAACAAGAAAAAAATAGAAAAAGCTGGTGAGTAAATGGGCAAAGGATTTGAACAGGCATTTTTTCAAAGGATGAAATTGAAATGGCCAACAGAAACATGAAAAAAGTGTTCAGGATCTCTAGCCAACAATAAAATAACAGATGCCAGTGAGGTTGTGGAGAAAAGGATAACCTGATACACTGATGATGGGAATTTAAGTTCATGCAACCATTAAAGAAACCATGTTGGTTCCTCAGAAAACTAAAAATAGATCTACTCTGTTGTGTGCTCATCCTGCAATGCCCATAATGCCGGGATGATGGGACAACAGCGTTCTTCGACAAGAAGTACCAAAGCCAGTTTTGGTGAACATGTGCATTTATTAACAATCAGGCACAAGTTTTTATCAGGCAGGCAGAGGGGAATAGCTAGTTTATGGTAGCAACACTAATTCTATAGGATAAAGCTGATACTGGCACCTCTACATTTTTCCAATCATCTTGAAGGTCATGTAGCCTATGTAGCCTTCCAGTTGGTCTTATGGTTGGACCACACCCTCTTTACCTAATTAACAATTACAAGGCCCTTCAACAGGAAGTGGGGGTGAGGGAAACTTGCATGGGACCACTGCTGCCTGCCAATAGTCAGGTCATGTATGGGTCTCAGTGTGCTGAGCCCCCCACCTGAGTCTTTCTCAGAAGACATGGTGTGCCATGCCCTCTTAACCTCCTGCATGGGATAGCCATGCAGTCTTCCAGCCAGGCAAAGGATCACCCACACCCTGTGACCCAGATATCTCACTTCTGGGAATATATTCAAAGGAAAGAAAATCAGCATGAACTCCCATGTCTATGGCAGCTCAATTCAAAATATCAAAGTTATGAAATTAACCTAGATTTCCATTAAGAAAATGTGTTATACATACGCAATGGCATACTACTCAACCATAAAAAGAATTCTGACATCTGCAACAACATGGATGGAACTAAAGATAATTATGGTAAATGGAATAAGCCAGACCCAGAATGTTTCACACCATATGTTTTCTCTTATTTGTGGAAGTCACTGTATAGAAAGAAAAGAAAAGAAAAGAAAAAAAAAAAACTGTGGATTTCATCCCAGTTTAGATTTAGTTGTAAATATTACTTAGCAGAATCCTACCATGTAACTGACATTATACTCTTCTCCACTTCCCCAAAAAAAACATTAAAAAGAAAACACAGTCAAGAAGTCAAGATTCACACAAGCTCTGAAATGTAGAATGTGTGCATCCCAAGCAGCATCTTAACCACTGGAGCAAATATTCACCCATCAAATCCATTTAATGTAATATAAAGTAACTTCTTCTTTTCATTTGGATACCATTATCATGGATATTTTATTCTCTGTTTTCACTTGCAATCTCTCTGTATTTATAGAAGAAATGTGTTTTATTAAGGTTTATTTATTTATTTGAAAGGCAAAATTGGAAAGAGAGAGAGAGAGACAGAGAGAACTTTTATCTGCTGGTTCAGTCCCCAAATTGCTGCAATGGCCTGGACTTGGCCAATCCACAGCCAGGATCCTGGAGCTTCTTTTAGATCTCCCACATGAGTGCAGGTTCTCAAGTAACTGAACTATATACTGTTGCTTTCCCTGGAGCAGTAGCAGGGAACTGGATCAGAAGTAGAGCAGCCAGGATTCAAACTGGTGCACATATGGGATGCTAGCACCACAAACTCTAGCTTTACCTGCTATGCCACAGCATCATCACTAAGTTTATTTCTTATAAGCAGGATTTCTTTGGATCTTGTTTTTTTATTTTTTAAAAATATTTCTTTATTTATTTGAAAACCAGAGTTACAGAGAGGCAGAGGCAGAGAAAGAGAGAAAGAGAGGCCTTCCATCCACTGATTCACTCTCCAGAAGGCTGAAATGGCTGGAGCTGCACCAATCTGATAGGATCCAGGGCTTCTTCCAGGTGTCCCAGGTGGGTGCGGGGCCCAAGGACTTAGGCCATCTTTCACTGCTTTCCCAGGCCATAGCAGAGAGCTGGATCAGAAATGGAGCAGCAGAGACTTGAAGCAGTGCCCATATGGGATGCCAGAACTGCAGGCAGCAGCTTTACTTACTACACCAAATCAACAGTCCCACCCCGTATCTTGTTTTTTTTTTTGTTTGTTTGTTTGTTTTTTAATCCATTCAGTCACTTTATGCCTTATAATGTGAGAATGTAATTTATGTATATTTAATTTTAATTGTCAGATTCAGAATTACCTATAAAAGTTATTGGAGTGAGTTCTGTGGATAGAGTAAGCCTCTGCCTGCAGTGTTGGCATCCCATGTGGGCACCAGTTGAGTCCTGGCTGCTCCACTTCCAATCCAGCTCCCCGCTGAGAGCCTGCGAAGGCAATGGAATATGTCTCAAGTACTTGGAAACCCAGAAGAAGCTTCTAGCTCCTAGTTTCAAATCAGCCAAGCTTTGGCCATTGTGGCCATTTGGGGAGTGAACTGCAGATAGAAGACCTCTCTATATGTCTATCACTCTATTTGTAACTTTGCCTCCCAGTTAAATGAATGTTAAAATATTTTTGTTGTTTTTTGGTATATAATATCACCAAGGTTTGAAGTAAAGCCCCTTCTCATCTCTATTTCCAAGTGCTGGAGTCTTGTTCTTATATTTTCCAAAAGTTGGGAGAATGGTGGTGGAGGTAGTTACTTGGCTACCAACTTACAAATTATACAAAGAATCAGACAAGATGTGTTGACCTGGGAACAGGTCTATGGGTCCCTGTATAGTTCTTCCTTTTATCATGGAAGGACTCTTACTGATGTTAATCTAAAATCTGGATTTCATTCCCCCTCCTATTTCCCAACAAGAAAGTGCTGCATTATCCTTCATTCTATAAAACTAGGATGTAGTGATATGACATTGACAATTCTCTCCTACTTGATTTTTTTACTTGATTTTAAAATTTATTTTAATTTTAATTAGTTTTAGTAGATTCAATGTGATTTTTAGATACAGTTCCAACAACATAATATTCAGTTCCTCTCTCCCTTCCTCCTTCCCTTCTCCTCTCTCCCTAACACTCTCCTTCCTTGTCATCATTTAGTTTCTGAAATAATATATTTTAAGTTTGACTTACAATAAAAAGACTTAATATTTCACTCGATACAAAATCTAACAATCAAAAAGTAAAAAGACACTACTCTGAGTATAGACAACCGTTATAATGAGATTCTTTCTTCCAAAACAAGGCACTATGGTCTCTCACTTAACTACTTTGTCCTTGGTGAAGGTGAATTGTTATGTGAAAAGCAGATCAAAACTAGTTCTGGGGACATAATCAGTGAGATAGTTTGCTCAGCCACTCTCTTGGTTTTTGAAACATTGTCCTTCATCTTATTTAATTTTTTCCTAGAATCATTTGGTTTAAGGTATACAAACTTCATGCATTTCATTTATATAAATTTAGGAACATAGAGATTCTTCCCATCTTGTCCTCCATCCCACCCACAGATCCATCCTTGTTTCTCCTCTGTCTCCTATTTGCATTCTTATTTTTTACTAAGATCAATTTTCAATTATCTTTATACATGTAAGATTAACAGTACAATAAGTAAAGAGTTCAACAGATAGTATGAAAGAAAGAAAACTGTTCCTCCATAGTCAAGACAAAGGCTTTTCAGTCATCACATCACAAACTGTTAATGTCACTTCCACAGAATACCTTTTAGGTACTCTATTAGTTATCACAGGTCAGGGAGAACATATAGTATTTGTCTTTTTGGGATTGACTTATTTTACTAAGTGTAATGATTTCCAGTTTCATCCATTTTGTTGCAAATGACAAGACTTCATTTTTTTTCTGCTGTGTATATACACCACAATTTCTTTATCCAGTTTTCAGTTGATGCCCACATCTTAGCTATTGTGAATTGAACTGCAATAAACATGGGTCTACATATCACTCTTTCATATGTTGATTTTATTTACTTTGGGTAAATTTCCAGGTGTGGAATGGCTGGGTCATAGGGTAGGTCTATTTTCAGATTTCTGAGTCTCCATACTGTCTGCCACAGTGGCTGTACCAGTTTACATTTCCACAAACAGTGGATTAGGATCACTTTTCCTCCATATTCTTGCCAGCATTTGTTGTCTGTTGATTTTTATATATAATCCGTTCTCACTGGGGCGAGGTGAAACATCACTGTGATTTGATTTGCATTTCTCCTGATGGCTAGTGATCTTGAGCATTTTTTCGTGTGTCTGTTGGCCATTTGGATTTTGTCTTTTAAAAAATGTTTGTTCAAGTCCTTTGTCCATTCTTAACTGGTTTGTTAGTTCTGTTATTGTTGAGTTTCTTGAGTTCTTTACATATTCTGTATATTAATCCTTCATTATTTACAGAGTTTGCAAATATTTTCTCCCATTTTTCAGTTGCCACTCCACTTTGCTGTGTGTTTCTTTTGCAGTACAGAAGCTTATCAATTTGATATAATCCTATTTTTCAATTTTGGCTTATCAATTTGATATAATCCTATTTTTCAATTTTGGCTTTGATTTCCTGTGCTTTTGGGGAGTTTTGCAAGAAGCCTTTGCCTATGCCAATGTCTTGTAGTGTTTTTCCAATGTTCTCTAATAATTTGATGGTACCCATTCATAGATTTAGGTCTTTGACCTATTTTAAGTAGATTTTTGTGTAAGGTGTAATGTAGAGGATTTGCCTCATATCTCTGCTTGCAGGGATCCAGTTTTCCCAGCACAATTTATTAAGGAGACTGTACTTTCTGCAGAGATTGATCTTAGTTCATTTGTCAAAGATGTGTTGTTGATGTGTGGATTGACTTATGGAGTTTCTATTCTGTTACATTTGTCTACCCTTCTGTTTTTTTTCATAAGCATGAGGGTGTTTTCATTATAAATGCCTGTAGTATGTCTTGAAATATGGTATTGGGATGTCTCCTGCTTTGTTTTTGTTGTATATGATGCTTTATCTACTCGGGATACACTGTTTCCATATGATTTTCAGCATCATTTTTTTTCTAGATCTAATAAGGATGTACTTGGTATTTTGATTAGTATTGCATTGAATCTGTAAATTGCTTTCAGTAGTGTGGTCATTTTGATGACACTGATTTTTCTAATTAATGAACATAGAAGATGCTTTCCATATTTTTGTCTGTCTTCTTCTATTTCTTTCTCTAATGTTTTGTAATTTTTATTATAGATATATTCAAAGTGCTTGGTTAAATATATTCCAATGCATTTAATTTTTATCGTTGCTGTGAATTGGATTGGTCTAAGAATTTTTTTCTCAGCCATGGCTTTGTTTATGTATACAAAGACTATTGATCTTTGTGTGTGTGTTAATTTTGTATCCTGTCACATTACTGAACTATTTTCTGAGAGTATACAAAGACTATTGATTTTTGTGTGTGTGTTAATTTTGTATCCTGCTGAATTACTAAACTCTTTTCTGAGTTTCAATTGCTTCTTAGTGGAATCTTTTGGTCCCCTATATATAGAATCATGTCATTTGTAATTTGTATCCATTTGATTTATTTTTCTTACCTTATGGCTTTGGCTAAAATTTCCAGGACTATATTAAACAGTTCTGGTCTGGGTGAATGATTTTTCTGATGCGTTTTTAAATTCAATTGGATAGTATTCTCCCTATGGTTTTCATTCCCTGTTGTATCTTTTTCTGGTTTAGGAATTAAAGTATTACAGCCTTCCCAGAAGGAGTTTTGGAGAATTCTCTCCCTTTTAATTGTTTTGAATAGCTTGAGAAGAATTGGAGTTGGTTCTCCAAATATCTGGAAGAATTCAGCAGTGAAGCTATCTGGTCCTGTGATTTTTTGTTGTTGGGAGAATCTTTATTACTGATTCAACGTCCTTCTTGGTTATTGGTCTTTTTAGGTTTTCTATGTCTTCACGGCTCAATTTTGCTAGATTGTATGTGTCCAGGAATCAATCTATTTCTTATGGGTTTAAGAATTTGTTGACATACAGATCTTTGTAGTACTTCCTGATGATCCCTTTTATTTCTGTGGTATCTGTTATTACATTCCTTTTTTAATTTCTGATTTTGTTAATTTGGTTCTTCTTCCTCCTTTTTGGCTTGTTGGGCCAATGGTGTAACAATTTCGTTTATTTTTCAAAAAACCAGCTCTTTGTTTCATTGCTCTTTTGTATTATTTTTTGATTCAATTTTTTAAAATTTCTTCTCTAATTTTAATTATTTCTTTCTCCTCGTAATTTTGGATTTGGTTTGTTGTTGTTTTTCTATGTCCTTGATGTGCATTGATACTTCATTTATTTGGTGCCTTTCCAATTTCTTGATGTAGGCACCAATTGCTATAAACTTTGCTCTGAACACTGCTTTTGCTATATCCCATAAGTTTTGATATGTTGTACTGTTATCATCATTTGTTTCCACAATTTTTTTATTTCTCTTTCTATTTCTTCTATGAGACATGATTCATTCAGGAACATGTTGTTCAGTCCCCATATGTTTGCATATGTTCTACAGATTTTTGAGTTACTGATTTCTGGCTTCATGTTACGTTGTTATCAGAGAAGATGCATCTATGATTTTTTTTTTCACAGGCAGAGTTAGACTGTGAGAGAGAGAGAGACAGAGAGAAAGGTCTTCCTTTTTCCGTTGGTTCACCCCCAAGTGGCCGCTACGGCCAGCGTGTTGCGGCTGGTGTGCTGCACGGATCTGAAGCCAGGAGTCAGGTGCTTCTCCTGGTCTCCCATGCGGGTGCAGAGCCCAACGACCTGGGCCATCCTCCACTGCCTTCCCAGGCCACAGCAGAGAGCTGGCCTGGAAGAGGAGCAACCGGGACAGAATCCGGCACCCTGACCAAGACTAGAACCCGGGGTGCCGGCGCCGCAGGCAGAGGATTAACCTAGTGAGCCGCGGCGCAGGCCATCATCTATGATTTTGATGTTTGAATTTGCTGAGACTTACTTGTGGTCTAGCATATTGTCTATCCTAGAGAAAGATTCATGCACTGGTGACAAAAATGTGTGTTCTGCAACTGTAGATTGCAGAATTCTGTAGATATCTGCTAGGTCCATTTGATCTATAGTGACAATTAACTCTGTTGTTTCCTTGCTTATTTGTTGTCTAGTTGATCTATTATCCATTGCTGAAAGTAGCGTATTGAATCCCCTTATTACTACTTTATCAGAGTCTAGGCCTCTCTTTAGATCCATTAACATTTATTTTGAAAAGCCAGGTGTCCTCTAATTGGGTACATGTATGTTTATTATAGTCACATAGTCCTGTTAGTTGATCCCTTGGTTATTACACAGTATCCTTCTTTGTCTCTTTTAACAGTTTGTTGTTGTTGTAGTTAAAGTCTATTTTGTCTGACATTAGAATGGCTAAACCAGCTCTTATTTGGTTTCTGTCAGCATGGAATATCTTTTTCCATCCTTTCACTTTCAGTCTGCCACAAATACCACACAAGGGATACATGCATTCCTCAGTGTGAGTGCAAATCCCATGGCAATGACCCTCCCCAGGCAATTAGGGAGCACCACAGTGGAGCTGCCCACAGTGACCGCCCGGAGACCTAGCCACACCCTGCACCCTCCCATGCAGCCAGTGTTTCCACAGGGCTCCCACAGTCATGGGGTGCCGAGGATTCACTCTGCCCTGCCAGTCCTTCCAGTCTACAGAGCCATAGATGCTCCCAGAGCCAGCTGCCTATCAGTACTCTGCCCAGGCAGCCTAAACCTTAGAGCCTGTGATGTGCTGGGTGGCTGGGGGCACCTCACTGTCCTGCATGGTATCCCAGGCCCCTGTCACTCCTCCTACCTTGGTTGCTGGGCACGGGAACATCAACTGGCGCAGCTGTTATGTATGTCCTAAATGGTGCCTGCCTTTTCTCAGCTAGTTGCAGGGCACTGATGTTGGGTGGTCATGGAGAGAGAAATGTGCCCCTTTTCCCTCTACGTTGGCAGGCACCGTGTCCCCCACAGGGCTTTGGGCTGGACTCCCTCTAGGTTCTCCCCACATCTTTATTGCCAATGGCTTTGGCTGATAAAGTCTGGTCTCACCTCACTCTACACGGCTGGTGCTGTGGCTCTCAACTTCTGGGCTCCCGTGCTGTGTCCGTGCTAGCGCTGTGCATCCACACCCTCCATCATGTGGATACACAGTGTCCCTATAACTTCCCTGGAGTTTCCACTGCAGTTTTCTCCCTAACTCTTCCCTGAGATTGCACTTTCTCCCCATCCTTGTTTTTTTTTTTTATTTTATTTATTTATTTTTAACTTTCTTTTTATTTATTTTATTTTTGACAGGCAGAGTTAGACATTGAGAGAGAGAGAGAGAGAGAGAGAGAGAGGTCTTCCTTTTACTTTCCATTGGTTCACCCCCCAATGGCCGCTGTGGCCAGCACACTGTGCCGATCTGAAACCAGGAGCCAGGTGCTTCCTCCTGGTCTCTCATGCGGGTGCAGAGGCCAACGACCTGGGCCATCCTCCACTGCACTCCCGAGCCACAGCAGAGAGCTGGACTGGAAGAGGAACAACCGGGACAGAATCCGGCGCCCCGACCGGGACTAGAACCCAGGGTGCCGGCGCTACAGGCTGAGGATTAGCCTAGTGAGCTGCAGCGCCGGCCTACTTTTTGTTTTTACATATCTTATCCTATACTAGAGCAGTAAGTTCCCTCCATTTTCTGCCATCATGGAATCCTCACCATCATTCTTTTTTTTTTTTTTTTTTAATTTTTTGACAGGCAGAGTGGACAGTGAGAGAGAGAGACAGAGAGAAAGGTCTTCCTTTGCCGTTGGTTCACCCTCCAATGGCCGTCGCAGTCTGTGCGCTGTGGCCGGCGCACCATGCTAATCTGATGGCAGGAGCCAGGTACTTATCCTGGTCTCCTATGGGGTGCAGAGCCCAAGGACTTGGACCATTCTCCACTGCACTCCCTGGCCACAGCAGAGAGCTGGCCTGGAAGAGGGGCAACCGGGGCAGAATCCAGCGCCCTGACCGGGACTAGAACCCGGTGTGCTGGCGCCACAAGGCGGAGGATTAGCCTATTGAGCCGCGGCGCCGGCCCTCACCATCATTCTTGACCTACATCATTGACTCTACTTATTCAGATCACGGGACATGGGCTTGAATTAATCTATAGTCTATCCTGGAGCTTCAGCTTATTTTCTTAACCTGAAGATTTTGACTTTCCTATCCTCTATCCTTCACAGTCTTAATAGCCTAATTCCTTGTCTATTTTATATCATCTCTATATATCTATATCTATCATATATAAAGAGAGATAGAAAAGAGAGAGCTCAGTTATCTGAAGAATTGTGACTAATACACCATTTTAACAATATGAATGATTTTAACAGTACAAATTCATAATTCAATAGTAAAAATCATTTCCCCAGTACAAAATTCTTAAAGAAAATTGATTAAAGCTTCTCAACCAAGCAATTTGTATGAATAGAGTGTATTAGAATGTATGGGTATAATGTGTAGTTCAATGTGAATTAATGATATGACTAGTGCTCAAACAGTATTTGGCAAGTTGTGTTCTGTGTGGGCGCAAACTGATGAAATCTTTACTTAATATATACTAAATTGATCTTCTGTGTATAATGATAATCGAAAATGAATCTTGATGTGAATGGAATGAGAGGGAGTGGGAGATTGGAGAGTTGTAGGTGGGTGGGAAGTTGTGGGGGGGGGGAAGCCATTGTAATCCATAAACTGTACTTTGAAAATTTATATCTACTAAATAAAAGTTTTTAAAAAAAGAAGAATGTATGGGTATAGAAAAAAATAAAAGTTTCTTCCTAGCATGAAAAAAAAAGACATAGAGATAGAGCTAAATTTCAATTAGAGGTCTTCATTGATGGAGTTATTTGACCTAAAAAGAAGATCCTAACTTTCGCAACAATATGTATGAAATAGAGGATATTATTCTATGGGAAAAAAACAGAATGAGAAATATAACTACTTCATGATATCATGCATATGTGGAATTTTAAAATGAAATAAGTGCTGAGAACAAGAAAGTAAAATGGAGTAAACAGGAGTAGGTGTTCTATGTTTTGGGGAAGATATAAGTGAAAAAATAGAAGTTAAAGTTATGGAGAGTAAGTCTAGAGATCTAACATACAACATGAGGTCTATAATTTATAATAATGTATCTTAAAATTTGAAAAGAGTGAATGTATTTTAAATACTGGTATAATATACACATATAGACACACATGTGTTGATTATAAAGATAGAAAAAAAAGCAGCAATATAAAGATGTGGAGTGTCAAAATGCTGACTGGGACATTGGGGTCTTCATCATAAGAGTGCCTCTGGATAGCTGCTGCCAGCTCCTTATTTTTAGCCCTGGGTTGAAAAAGTAATACAGTAATCAGGAATGTGCAGCTGGACTAATCACTGTAAAAGAGTAACAAGCAGGCACAAGCAGAGGTAAGTATCGTGTGACATTTCTACGGGGGGAAGCAAGAGTTCATCATGAACTATCTGGTTCCTGGGTCGTTTTCTATGCCCTTGAAGTATGATAAGGAGTTTTCCTTCAAGCAGTACCTAACAATAACCCAATAACTGTGTGCTTACTGCAGCCACACTCCACTAGGAAGGTGTGCCTTCACAAGGCCTGCTTAGGCAGAAGCAGGATCACAGGCATGTCCAGTATTCAGGAGGCTGTGACCTCAATGTGAATACTTGGGTGGTATCCACTTCATAAAGAGATAAGATATACCAAAAGAGGACTCCACATTTTCCCTCCTTTTCTCCCCACATGTCCAATTTTTGCTCTTTATGTATCTACTATTTAGTAACATAATAATGTAGATATTGTTTGTAGATGTTAGTCTTTGCACTAAGGATATTGATGATTTTACATACAGTGTTTCCAACATGAGAGCATTCAGAATTTGTGTTCTTATTCTTGTCAGCAAATTTTCTATCTTCTGATATTTTCTTCCTACTAAATAGCATATTTTCCTGCAGTTTGAAGAACTCCTTTTGGTATTTCTTAAAAGAAACAAGGTCTGGTGAGGACAAATTATCTCAGCTTTGGTTTGAAAAAAATGTGTATTTTTCTTTCTTAAAAAAGTTTCATCTACTTATTTGAAACTCATATTTACAGAAAAAAAGTGAGAAACAAATAGAGAGCAAGATCTTCCAAATGCTGATTCAGTCCCCTGACGACTGCAATGCCCAGGGCTGAAACAGCAGGAGCCCAGGAGCTGAGACCTTCATGGGGATTCAGCACATGCGTAGCAGGGGACCAAACACTTGGGCCCTCTTCCACTGCTTTTCCCAGGACATTAGCAGGGAGTTAGATTGGAAGTGGCATATACAGGGCATGAACTGGCACACATATGGGATGCCAGTGTCACAGGCAGCAGCTTTACCTGCTGTGTCACAGTGCTAGCACCAACGAAGTTATTTTTTCTTGACTATAGTAATTGCTTTATTATGTTTATGTATATTGAAATGTCACGAAGTACACTTTTAGTATAAAGGATAAAAGAGAAATACAAGGCAATCTATATTGTTCCATTTACATCATCACATACATGAGTTGATAAAATTCTATGAAAAAATAAAAAAGGGAAGACATATAAAGGTGAAGAGAATTATTGTGATTCATGACTATTTAGTTTTTGGGTAATTTTAGATTATTTGGCAATGTTAACAGAATTCTTTTAGACAAATTATGATTAGTGTGATTCATTGACTGAGTATCATGCTGAGCCAGCCAGTGTTCAGAGACTTTGACCAGTGACAACAGGCAATAAATTTTATAGGCAGAAAAATGATGGTATATAGAAATAAACTGGTTGGGCCCGGCGCTGTGGAGTAGCAGGTAGAGTTGCTGCCTGCAGTGCTGGCATCCCATATGGGCGCTGGTTAGAGTTCTGGCTGCTCCACTTCCAATCCAGCTCTCTGCTATGGCCTTGGAAAGCACTAGAAGATGACCCAGGTCCTTGGGCCCCTGCACCCACATGGGAGACCTAGAGGAAGCTGCTGGCTCCTAGCTTTGGATCAGCACAGCTCTGGCCATTGTGGCCAGTTGGAGAATGAACCAAAAGATTGAAGACCTCTCTCTGTCTCTCTCTCTCTCTCTCTCTCTCTCTCACTTTCTCTCTCTCTCTCTCTGCCTCTCCTCTCTCTGTGTAACTCTGAATTTCAGATAAATAAATAAATCTTAAAAAAAGAAAGAAACTGGTTGCTTATAGTATACTGCTTGATGAAACTAGGTATGTGTTTACCTTACTTGAATATATCTGAGCAACCTGAAGCCTATTATTAGCTGAAACTTCAACTGACCAATACTTAAATGCTACTGTAATATATTCTTACTTAGATTATAGTTTAAACTACGTTGTAGGCCAGTGCCTCGGCTCAATAGGCTAATCCTCCACCTGCAGTACTGGCATCACATATGGGTGCCAGGCTCTAGTCCCAGCTGCTCCTCTTCCAGTCTAGCTCTCTGCTATGGCCCGGGAGGGTAGTGGAGGATGGCCCAAGTGCTTGGGTGCCTGCACCCACATGGGAGACCAGGAGGAAGCACTTGGCTCCTGGCTTCGGATCGGCACAATTCACCGGCCGTAGCAGCCAACTGGGGTGGTGAACCAACGGAAGGAAGACCTTTCTCTCTGTCTCTTTCTCTCACTGTCTAACTCTGCCTGTCCAAAAGAAAAAAAAATTTTACGTTGTAGCTGCTACATAGGGCAGTTTTTGACCAAATTTATTTAGCAATTATTTTATGCAAAGGTAAAGATATTAAGAGTGTTAAAGTTTCCGATGTTAATACATTTTCTGTATTAATATATAACACTTGAGTACTCCCAATTTATATTTCTTCCAGTCAGAATAAATGTCATTATATTCCTTTCTATGATTAAGAAAAATGAATATTCTGAATTCATAAACATTAAAAATAAAAACTGCATTAATGAACTAAGCTTTGGATTTTGTGTCTTTTAGAAAGGCAATGCATCTTTTTTTTTTTTTTTTTTTTTTTTTTTTTTGACAGAGTGGACAATTGAGAGAGAGAGACAGAGAGAAAGGTCTTCCTTTGCCGTTGGTTCACCCTCCAATGGCCACCGCGGCCGGCGCACCATGCTGATCCAATGGCAGGAGCCAGGTGTTTCTTCTGGTCTCCCATGGGGTGCAGGGCCCAAGCACTTGGGCCATCCTCCACTGCACTCCCTTGCCACATCAGAGAGCTGGCCTGGAAGAGGGGCAACCAGGACTAGAACCTGGTGTGCCGGTGCCGCAGGTGGAGGATTATCCTATTGAGCCACGGCACCGGCCGCAATGTATCTTTATTATAGCATATATAGATTTAATTATGCTTTTCTTATAAACTCATGATATTTAACACAATACAGTATAAATGACACTGCTATAACTTCGAGTTAAAAGAAATGAGTAAAACATACATGCACTCCAAAATCTACTTAAGCACTTTTCTACTATTTTAGTCACCCATCTGCCTTCTATCTGCCAATTTAAGAAAACATGTTCTCTGTTATGCAGAGTAACACACATGCCACCAAGTCTCATCGTATGTGGGATTGCTAGAATGTCTAAATTTGTTTTCACTGCTTTGAAGGATTCATGAGTCATATCTTCAGATTGTATTCATACTGGAAAGCAGATGCAGATTTGTGTTCATGGAACTATTTTAATAATATTTGTTTTAAAAATTTATTAAAGAGAACAAAGACTGTAAATAATAATCAAATCCCCAAATGTCAATTTAACTTACTACTTGTTGAATTCTTTATTTAGTGTAAGGTTAAGCTTGTGATTATTAAATAAACTGAAGGTATGTCATCATAAAAAATAAAAGAAAAATATAATGTTTGTCTAAAAATGAATCTATCAGTAGAGAAGATATATTCTTAATTTTGGAAAATCCCTTTGAGTTTCTTCTAGTCTATCTTTCCTCCAAAGTAACTACAATTTTAAGCCCTGTATCGATTTTAATTAAACACATATTTAGTACTGAGAGAATAACATGTGATAAGCAAAGGAATAATTACAAAAATGTATTTACAAACCAGGAACACCAAGGATTTCCACCAACCACCGGAAGTTAAGGAGTAAATAAGGATCCTTCAGAGAGAACATGGCCCTGCTGAATTTTGGTATTCTGGCTTCCAATGCTCTAGATAATAAATTTATATTGTTTTAAGTCATGTAGTTTGTGACAATTTATAATAGAAGCTTGAAGAGATGTTTGGTTCAATGTTTTAAATACTAGTTGGTCACCTACATCCCATATCAGAGCACTTGGATTTGATTTTCTCCTCTGTTATTGATCTGGTGTCCTATAAATGCGCACTCTGTGGTTCAGCAGGTGATATCTTGAATAGTTGGATTCCTGCCACCCATGTGGGAGACCTAGATTGACTTCCAGGCTCCTGGCTTTGGCATGGCCCCATCCCAACTGTTGTGAAATTTTGGGGAGTGATTCAGTAGATGGACAATCTTTCTTTATTTTTTTCTCTGCATTCCAAATAAAGGAAAATAAGAAAATAGGCTGAAAGACCAATAAATTGATTCATAGTATTATGTTCTAGAAGCTGTTTCTTAGAGAATTAGCTAATTTTTCTCAGTCTTCCCATTGTTTAATACAGGTTTGGACAATTATATCTATCACTAGCATTGATTAATACATGATAATTATTTATGTTTGTTTCAGCTCTCACTCTACTCTTTATTAACAATAAAAATGTGGCTGACGCCATGGCTCACTTGGCTAATCCTCTGCCTGCGGCACCAGCACCCCTGGTTCTAGTCCTGGTCTGGGCGCCGGATTCTGTCCCGGTTGCCCCTCTTCCAGTCCAGCTCTCTGCTGTGGCCCAGGAAGGCAGTGGAGGATGGCCCAAGTGCTTGGGCCCTGCACCTGCATGGGAGACCAGGAGGAAGTTCCTGGCTCCTGGCTTTGGATCTGCGCAGTGTGCCGGCTTGTAGCAGCCAGTTAGGGGGTTGAACTAACGGAAGGAAGACCTTTCTCTCTGTCTCTCTCTCTCACTGTCTAACTCTGCCTGTCAAAAACAAAACAAAACAAAACAAAATATGTGTAAGTGACTTACTGATAGAGTATCTGTAAGCAAAGTTCATGTGGGTATATATGTGATGGAGTTTAAATGCAGAATACACATATATGTGTGTATATATATTACATTAGTGATGTTCAAAAAGTTCAAAGAAAATGAAATTCTATCTTAATTTTATATTTTAGTGAATGGTTTGAAGTACCATGATACATATACATATTACAGTAATTGTATTTTGTATTTAGATAAATTGATTATTTCACTCAAAAACCGAAGTGACTTTAACCTAAAACAGTCATAGTATCAAGATAGGCTAGGAAATTAATAATTGACTGATTTGCATAAATATGCTTTTTTAAAATAAAATAATTTCTTTTTTTTAACTTTTATTTAATGAATATAAATTTCCAAAGTACAGCTTATGGATTACAATGGCTTCCCCCCATAACGTCCCTCCCACCTGCAACCCTCCCCTTTCCCACTCCCTCTCCCCTTCCATTCACATAATTTCTTTAAACCAAAACTAAAAATGTGTTCTTAGATAATATCACTAGAAAGGAAAATATTTCTATTAATATTCATCTATGTTCTGAAAAAATTAGACATAAAATGAGAAGAGACACGGGCAACCTAAGACAGGAACAGTGCCTCAAAAAATAAAAAAGGGGGAAATGTGGGCAGCCACAGGTAGTCACTCCCTTTGTTTACACTTAAACATATGAATGGAGACTTCCCGGGCACAGACAATTGGGCTAGGGAGATTCTTGGAAGAGGCAGGAAGAACCTAAACCTTTCACAAGAGATAATATAGATAATCAGTCACACCTGAAACCTGCATTTATCACCTAAGTGTTTTATTGTAACCTTAAGAACCTTTTTGATATGTAAATCTTTTGTGCTCCTTCTTGTAAACAACTGATCATGTTTAAATACTACTGGATTTATTCAATAAAGGAGCCTTGACCAGGAAAAAAAAAAAAAAAAAAAAAAGAAATTATGTACACACAATGGAAAGCATGGTTCTATGAATACACTGTTACAACAAATCATTCAGTTATAAAACTGGACAGGAGATAACTGTCTAACACAAACTTAATGATTGAGAACTGATGGGCTTGGAAAATAAAATTTGTGTCTAATAGTCTCTCTAATAGAATCCCCTTCTATAGTGTTCCAGAGAGAGCAAGCACAGTGTTTCCCAAAAGTTAACATACAGATGCTAAAATTGTAGTTACCCTAGAAGGAAGTATCAATCAACATGTAGTCTTAAGGGGACATGAAAAGGCTGGATTTGAAATTTTTTGTTCTAATTTCAATGTAATGATAGTCTTTGGGACACAGAGTTTTAGTGGTTTCAATTATATTTCTCTTTGTGTGTGTGTATGTGTGTGTGTGTGTGTGTGAGACTGTGTGTGTCTCTCTCTCAGTTTATTTGACTCAGTTTATTTAAACATGTTGCTAACAAGTGAAAATGAAGGAAAATGACAAGAATATCATTATAAAAATTGGAGAAATAAAGAAATTTTGTTTGTATGAAAAGATCAAATATAAACTCATGAACATGCATTGGGTTATAGTGAAGCCATCTTGTGTCAAATTCCAAAAGTCTTATAATTGAAGGCATGATTATAAAAAGACAAATATAGTTTATAAATAAGAAATGCTTACATTGGTTGAGATTGATACTTCATTTATATGTTTTCTAATGAAAACAAAACAAACAAATAAATATTAATCACAGACATTAGCAACTCAACTTTGTGAAGGTGTGATGCATGTGGAGAAAAAAATGAAATGTATAAAAATTGCCATGGTTTGAAAATGGTTTAACTCTCCCTGTCACCAAACACATCAAAACTTTAGGGGGTGGAGGGTTTCTATGATTAAATCCTAGTGGCGTCTATACACAGGAATAGACACACAGACACACATGCAGATAGACATGTGCACTCCTGTATCTTGCATTTTGAAAAACTGAGCCAGTTTGGAACCCTACAACCCTACAATCCTATCACCAGAACAGAGACAGCAACAGTGCTGTGCCCCTGAACTTCCAAAAACTGAGCTGAATATACCTTTGTTGGGTATCAAATTAGAAATCTCCATACATTTGCTTTAGCCATGAGAATATGCCTAATTCAATAGTGCTGATTGTACTAATTTTGGTTACTGCGAATAAATGAACCATGCATAGTTTTTTCCCTTACACATATACTTCATAACATTTTTAAAGACCCCTCATATAATAAAAATTGTGACTTCTTTGAAACTTTTCATTGTTTTTTTTTTTTTAAATTTGTATTCTAAATACCATTTTACCATTTCAAACATGAACACTGCTCTTAAGTGAATGTTTAGTACTTCTGAACTTTATCTTTTGTTCCTAAATAGGCTAGCTTACTTGACAAAATTTTATTTATAAATATTTATTTTCCATCCAAACTTTCCTTCTTTTCCACTGTCATATCTACTGAACAGGCAATTCTGGACCCAAAACAAAAATGAACACTTGTTGACTAGTTAGATTTATCCAAATTTGAATTGCAAATTAAAGATCTTATAATTTCCATTCAGAAAATGAATTTGTTAATAGTATAAACTATACAGTCTCTTCTAAAGTCAGATACATAAAATATTAAGTAAACTAATAAAGGCATGTATACCTACATAAATTATTAAGCAGATAATCAATAAATATAAAAAAGAAAAAAGAGATAACATCTCTGAGAATAAGAGATCAAACAAAAGCATATAATATCAAGTTGGGATCAGTACTATAAGCCACTGAGCACTGTTTTTAGGAGGGGTTCATAGAGCAAATAATTCAACATTACTAAGAATATTAAGAACCAGAATCAAAAAACGTATATATGGTGGATGACTTAAACAAGAATGGTTACGAAACTATCTGTTTTGTCATTGCTGAATAAGACTATATTTTGATACATGAACTAAATAATCTACTGCATTTATTTCAATTATATATGTATCACATATGTATTATATGCTGTGCTAAAATAAATATTGAGAAAATATGACAAGCAAATATAAAATGAAGAAAAAATTATTTTATACTAATTGTTCAGCATTCATTGAGAAAAGCATTTAAGACAAGTCACTCAGCTCAAAGAGTTATGAAATTTCAGACCTAGGAAAATTGTGCTCAATTTATGTAATTTCCTACATTTATAGATCTGTCACTTCAGATACTTGAGGAAAAATTAAATATAATTTCCAAGGTAGCATAGGTAATTAATGAGAAAGACATGATCTCTAGCATTTTGATGGAACATCCACACCTTTTGCATAGATCATGTCATGCTTCCCTTAATTAACTTTGTACTTAGAGATACTTACAGGAGCCATTTCTCATTTCCACCACACATCTTTCTTAAATCACTAACAATTCAATAATGACAGGAAATTTGCCAGATCTATATCTTATACTGATATTAGGTTTAAATATCCATGCAATAAATATTTCATAAGTTTAACCAACCAAGTTTTCATGTGATATTTTGAAATACATTATTTAAAAATTGGGTTACTAGAAAAATAACTTTTAAATTGTGCACGTGTCATTCACTTATTAAATATATATAAAGTAGTTATGTGTTTGATATTGATTTAAGTGGTATTAGCACAATATTAAAGAGAGAAATTTTGAACAAGATTATTTCAGGTAATAAATGAATTGAAGAAAATAAAATGCTGATGTGTCAGAGTGAAACCAAGGTCAGGGAATTCTGGTTTCTTCCAGAAAAGCAGCTCTTGTTACAGGACAATTGAAGAGAGATGTAATTTCTGAGATAGTAATCAGACAATTAAAATAAAGAAGAGCAAAGATTCTGTAGGGAGTAAAAAGAAAAGTAACAGCAATAACTACAAGAACAAAAACTTCAAGTAGCAATAAAGAAAATATCTCCATAGCAGAATTGAAAGGAAACAATTTCATGAAGTTTATTTAGACAATATTAGATGTGTCATTGTTATTCTAAGTAAAAATAGCAAAGATTTTGAGTTTGTGTATTATTACTTACTTTTTAAGCAAGATTGAAACAATACATGATGTGGGGATTAAAGAGATCACTTTCTCACTCTAAAATAAAGAATTCCTTCAGACAATAGAAAAAGAAGACACAGTTCTCAGATAACTTTTGTATTGTGATGTATCCAAATTGCCAATTAAGTTATACAAGACAAATAGCTCTTCAGTTACCAAGGAGACAGGAATTTTGGTAAATGTTTCATGGCCAGCATTCATAGTCAAACCTGCTTCTAAAAACTCCAGTATACATTAAAGCTGTTCATTTACATAAGCCACCTTTGCAACATACTTCTCCCTACTCCTTTTACACACATACAGACACACACACGCACTCACACAATCAACACATATATTCCATTGGACAGATTGAAAAATATGAAAAATATTCAAAGAAACCTTCACTTTCAATCTATGTGTATATTTTTGAAGTGAATTTCTTATAGGAAGCGTATAGTGGGGTCTTGGTTTTTCATTCATTCTGCCAATCTATATCTTTTACCTATTGAATTTAATCCATTTTAATTGAAAGTTAGTATTGAGAGATAAGAACTAACATCTGTCATTTTGTTGATTTGCTACTGATTATACCCCCTCTGTTAGTGAATTTGGTAGTGTCATGTGTTTTCATAGTATTCACTTCTAATGTAGGATTTCCTTCAGAATTTCCTGTAAGGCTGGTCTGGTAGTGGTGAATTCTCCCTAATTTATTCTTATTGGGGGTATGCTTTATTTCTCCTTCACTTCAGGGTAAAGTTGGGCCATTACCCAGATCTCCCTGCTTGGGAGTCAAGAGCTGGAAATAGTGGTAGCCACCTGTCTCAAGCAGAGTGATACAGATAGATCACTCCAGATACCACAAGCGATTGCAAATTAATCCAAAGATTATAATACCAACATCAATAGTCCTGCTTCCACAAGGCACAGATTAAACTGTCCCTAATTCTCATAAGGCATTTCTGTGCTTCATACCCAGGGCTTCTGCCACCATGATCTAGCAAGTACAGAAGGAAATTCTTTAGGTTCCATCCAGATCTTTGATGGGCTGCTGTTAGTGCTAGTTCCAAGAATCTGAGGAGAACTTCCTGGATCACATGGCGTACGTGAACTGAGCTACATGGCTTATGCCAAAAACACCTACAGCTACTGGGTACAGGAGGTCAGCTCTATACCCTGCAAGTTGGCCTGACTCTGATTCTGGTCACTTCTAGTAGCAACAAAGATCTAGTAGAACAGAGATCGACTGCAAAACGCTATATAATCAACTGAGTGTAGTGCTTTGCCTGGCAGAAGAGTGGTGGAGGAGGGGAGGAACATAATGTGACTTCCCTTCTGAGAGCCAAGCACTTACATCTCGTCTATTTCCCAGACTAGAGTTATATTCAGTGTGGGACTGTGGGATTTCCCCTCAGCTAAATCTGCCAGTGATGGGGTACATGACCACTTCTTCCTGCCTTGACTTTGAAAGATGCTGTCTCCCAGCCAGCGGTTGGTTGTGCCTCACGGCCAACCACAGCAGTGCGCTTGTCCTTTTCTTCTCAGTGTCCTACAAAGTCTGTGTTCAGTTCTGTCACTGACAACTTCTTTTGGTACCCTGGCAATGTGACCCTTCCTTTGTGTTCTCCATATCCTTTTGTGACTAAGGTCAGTGATTTTCTCACTATTCAGCCACCTTGGAACTCTGCGCCTTTGCTATGCTTTATTGTTAGACGCGAGCCACACTACTGCCTACACTCAACTATTGTGGGAATGAACAGTGAAGAATTTGGAACATGGTGACAACAGAAGAGACTTTTCCATAAAGCCAGTCCTGTAGTCACCAATGGTTCATGTCTGTACCATGTGTAAAATGCGTTAAACTCCTGACATGTTAATAAGAGTGTCGTTTCAATACAGAATCAGTTCAAAGTTAAACCCAGGCCTCTGAGATTGTGTTTGACAGTTTCCTTTTCATTTGTTTCTTTCTTTACTTTTTGTCCCATCTAGTCCCAATGAATGGTGTTTCTATGAAAACAATTTTTTTCTAATTTTTTGTGTGTCTCTTATAGAGCTAAGTAAGGTTTCCCCTTTACACAACACCCAGATCCATGGAGCATTTCAATATGAACCCTTTTCTATCTTGTCTCCTGCCTGAGGTATCCGTGAAACTACACCATTAAGTTTGTCATAGATTCCATAGTGTAGGTTTTTTGGAAATTTGATAGTGATGTTCTTTGGGCACACCTCTAAGCTCTCAAGAGGGCAATTTGGATAGCCATATTTTCTCCCATTTAGTATTTCTGTATTTAGAAAAAAAAATACACTCATATTCTTGACTTTTTCTTTAGGCATGCTTTTCTGACACTGATCAAAACACATCTGTATATGTAACAACGTTTTCTATCTGGAGAAGCTGAAAATGTCCCAGATCATCACATGCTGTCTGTTGCAGTGATTGTTGTCATCTTACAGATTTTCCTACAATTTGTCTCATGCCTGCTAAGCTTCATTATAACTGCAGAAAGAAAGTAGACAACACCTTTTCTATTCTGAAAGTCTTGTTAGCTGGATCATCAAATGCATTACAAGTATTTTCAACTCTCCACATTACATGACACAGTAATTTTGCTAACATATTTGCAGCTATTTAATAAAGATTCTCTTTCTTACCAGCCAGCATCTGCCATGTGCAGGTTTCAACAAGCAGTCAGTGAGACTTGCATTAATTGTATGCTTAAATATACAGATTTCTAACAATCTGCCCAGGTTCATTTTAGCTTTGTCTAAAATGGCTTTCAAATGTATTCCAGCCTCCATTCTCTGTCCATTTCCAAAAACACTCATATATTTTTAGGAGTTTGTTGTAGCACTATCCCATCACCATGTATCAGGATCTATATTAGTTTTATTTTGCTGCACAGCATGTTATCATGTGCTTATCCACTTACAATACCACATCTTAATATCACATATTTTGGGATATCATGTGTCTGAAAATGCCTTACCTTAGTTCTCTGAAAGCTGCATTTGAAATGTTGGTTAGAGACAGGCTGTTTTCTGAAGGATCATATGGAGCAGAATCTGCTTCAAAGCTTGCATTGTTATTGACAGCAATATTTGCTAGCTGAGTGTAGGAGGTCACCCTTAGCCTGAAGAAGCTTCTCGCAGTTGATTGTCATTTATACTCCCCCATATGGCTTTCTTTGCTGCAACAGATTTTGCAAGTGGGGCAGGTGTGTGATATAGCACAGGAGTCTAACAACAACAAGACCCACCCCGTAAATCTCTTTTGCATTTTGGTCTTGATATTTTCTCAGACAGAACCTTTTTATATAAGTTATATAATCCAGTTCTTGGGACCATATGTGGTCAGATATATACTGCTATGGTGGGTTTATATGTGAGAATATTGAGGTGATCAACTTGCTAATAGTTAAAGAGTGTCTGATGATATTTAATTTTGTATAAAAGAGAAAATTTGGAGAACATACTTTAAACTTGTTGTGTTCAAAAATTATTTTAAAAAGCACATATAAAATATACACTAAACATATATTTTAGATGTACAGTACAATATTGTCCATTGCCTGTGTAATTTTGTACAGCAAATCTCTATAAGTTTTTCATTTCATATGGATGCAACTTCATACCCATTTGAGCAATGACTCATTGGAATTTGACTACTCTAGATTCCTTTTTATAAGTGTAATCATGAATAATTTGTCTCATTGTGATTGGCTTATTTAAGTTAGTGTATTGTCTAGGTTTATTCATGTGATAGAACATGATGCATTTTACTTCTTTTTATGACTGAACACGATTCCATTCCAGGCATTTGTCAAAATCCTTTCATTCAGTTAATCATCTGTAAGCATCTGAGTTGTTTCTACCTCTTAACTAGTGGGACTAGTGTTTTAATGAACAGGGGAATGCCAGTAACTTTTCAAAGACCTGATTTGGATTTATTTGGAGGAGTATTAGAAGTGAGACTGCTGGATAGTATGGCAATCCATTGCAGCAGAACAAATGTATTTTCCTATGATCAGTGAACAAGGCTTCCAACTTACCCCCACCCTCAACAGCACTTGTTATTTTCTGTTTTGTTGATGTTTGTTGTTGTTTTATTTTGTTTTCTGGTGTTCTGTTGCATACTAGTTGACCATAGTTAACAATAGAAATTGTATATCTCAACATGGTTAAAAGAAAGGATTTTAAATGACTTCACAACAAAGGAATAAGATGAGCTGATTAGATTTGATTATTATTCATTGATCTTTTTTTTATTTTTTGACAGGTAGAGTTAGTGAGAGAGAGAAAGACAGAGAAAGAGAGTTATAGACAGTGAGAGAGAGACAGAGAGAAAGGTCTTCCTTCCATTGGCTCCCTCCCTTAATGGCCGCTATGGCCCATGCTGTGCTGATCTGAAGCCAGGAGCCAGGTGCTTCCTCCCGGTCTCCCATGCGGGTGCAGGGCCCAAGCACTTAGGCCATCCTCCACTGCCTTCCCAGGCCACAGCAGAGAGCTGGACTGGAAGAGGGGCAACCGGGACAGAATCTGGCGACTCAACAGGGACTAGAATCCTGAGTGCCGGTGCCTCAGGGGGAGGATTAGCCAAGTGAGCCACGACACCAGCCCATTGATCTTATTTCTAATACTGGCCATTGAAAAGATGTCAGCTATATCATTGTGGCTTTAAATTACATTTCCTTGATGGTTAGTGTTGTTGAACATCCTCCCCTGAACCTGGTGGGTATGCTTTTGTCTTCTTCGGACAAGCTTCTATTCATGTTCTTTGTCTATTTTTGAATTGGGTTACCTGGGGGCTATTTGTTAACAAGCTATAAGAATTCTTTATATATTTTGGAAATTAAATACTTATCAGAGATGATTTGTAAATTTTTTCTTCCATTTCCTAGGTTGCCTTGTTACAACTTTGGTGGTTTCCTTTCTTAAGCATCACTATCAATTCCCATGACAGAAGCACTATATTCCAGTTACCAATCTGAAGACAGAACTCTAAACTCCTCAGTAATTTTTACAACAGTTCTTAGGTTTTGCAGGAGGTTTTGCACTACGGCAGCTACCAGAGTCCAGTATGACAGGTATGACAGAACACTTGCACAACAGGTCAGGCAAAGCAACTTGATTAATCACAGAAAGGTAGTAAGAATAAATAGAAGCCTTGGATTCATTCCCATTCAATCATTCCTGTCCCCAAGGTTAGGAATGCTGCCCAGGGCAGATCGAGACTTGTCTCTGTGTGCTTATCTCAATCATAGCTGAGACACCTAAAAGCAGTTCAATCTAGGTACCACTCATCAGTACAACTTGAGTTTTTGGAGCCCAGTTATGGCAGGGAAATCTATTTTAGAATGAATGAAGACAAAAACGGGCCATTCCAGTTAGTCCTTTCTTCTTTCAGGATATTGCACTATTGCACTTCTGAAGGACACCCCACATTTATTCTGTTAATGACAAGTAGAGGAACAGTAGGAGTGAAAAGTTCATTGAGGTCATCCCATGACCTGTTTTCTGTACCTTTGTGGTGCAGAAGCTTTTTAGCTTGACAAGGTTTCACTTGTCTAATTTTTTGTATTTTGTTTTCTATTTTTTATTTCATATCCAAGATATCTTTTTCCCAAACCAATGAGACAAAGGTTTTGCCCACATAATTTCATGGACGTTTTATGATTAGGGGTCTTATGTTTAAGTCTTTAAACCATTTGGAATTGATTTTCATATATAATATAAGCAAAAAAATCCAATCTCATTATTTTACTTTTGTATATACAGTTCTCCTAGCATGATTTTGCAATCGTTCCTTCACTATACATTTTTGGCAATGTGCCAAAGATCAGAAGAAACAGTATTTCTGGGTTAATTTTGAGCTCTCTATTCTGAAACATTGTCCTATATGCCTATACTTATACCAGAACCTTATTTTTTTGTTTATTACAGATTTGTAGTATCATTTGAAATCAAGAATGTGATTATTCTATGTTCATTTTTCTGTCTCAAAGTTATTTTGAATCCTCAGAGTCCATTGTGACCTTATAAATCTAGTAGTGAATTTTCATTTTCTGTTGAAAACTCCATGAAGATTTTGATAGGGATTGCATTGAATTTGTAGATTGATTTGAGTAGTATGGTCATTTTAACAACATGGAGTTTTCCAATTCATAAGCCTAATATCCTTAGTATTTACACATACCCCCTTTCATTTCCTTCAGTAGTTTTAAGTTTTCTGTGTTCAAGTCTTTTTGCTTCATTTATTTGAAATTATTTTATCATTTTGATGCTATTGTGGGTGTTATAGTTTTCTTAATTTCCTTTTAAGAATATTGTTAGCATAAAGAAACATGCCATACATTCAGACACAAAAAAATACACTTTAACTTCTCTTCCACATTCTTTAGGTGGCTATCACAGCATTTTTTTCCTATTAAGTATACATTACAGTTTTTTAAACCTCAGTTTATTTTTAATTTCTTACTTTCTAAGTTCTTTAGTAAATGTGTTTTATGCATGCTATTACAGGATTGCAGTATTCTTTATATTTCTATATGCAAGGATTTATGTTTTCATAAGTAGTTATGTTATTATTTAGTGTCTTTTTCTTTCAAATTGCTGATTTCCTGTAGCATTTCCTCTAAGGTATGTCTAAAGGTAATGAACTCCTTGGCATTTGTTTGTTGGGGGAGTTTTTTTTTTTTTTTTAACACAAACAAAGTTAAGTTTATTTATATTTGCTTCTTTGCAGAGATCAGAAGCAGTTTAGTTATTTTACACATCTTCTTATCCCAGATTTCTCTTAAATTTGAAGTCTAATATTCAGGACAGTGGTACAAATCTTTGAAGTAACTGCATGAAAAGCCCAATCAATAACATTATTCTCCTTTTCATCAGAATAACCTTCTGTGCCTTTGAAGCTCCTCTTAGAGAATGTTTGAATCTCTACTTTTAACTCCACCTTCATGCTCATGGACATTAATAATTTTCCCATTTCTAATGTGCAGAAATGCAGAGCATTTATTATTTTATTCTCTTCTGTAACAAAAATGTGGCTGTTTTCGGTTTTGTTGGAGGCTTTGGTAGCAAACAATCTACCAACCAACTCCTGCTTGATGCCAAGAAAAGGGCCATGCAAGTAAATTGTCTAGTAAACAAGGTAGTCACTGAATTATTTGGGTAAGCCTTCTTCTTTCTTGCCATCAGGCAGATCATTCAACAGCAACATTTCCCCAGTACCACCACTTTCACTGAATTAAATTGAAATAGTGTATTTTTTGGATTTGTTTGTACTGCAATTGGTATTTTGCTCAAAGATACATTATCTATTATTCTGTGATTAGACGTATTTGACAAATTCATTCAAAAGTTATAACTAAGGAAGAAATTTGTGTGGTCATTTTCTCTGTATCTCTCTTTCTGACTCCTTTCTCTATCTCTGTCTTACAATTGGATTGCTTCCTATAAATAAATAACTTGAAGTATTCAACATACTTGTTTTATTGTTTCTGAAGAAATGCAGAGCAAAGTTGAATAGAAAATCACAATAATGACACCAAACCTAATGCTTAGCAATTTTGCTTTCTCCTACTCCTCCTTGAAACTTTAGTATGCTAGTTTTTTCCATAATTTTTTGTAGACAAGACTGTTATTTTAAAGTTTCCTAAATCTCTTTGTGAAGCAGAAAGTATAAGCGAACAGTTTAGGAAAAAATAGCAAACAACTATTCAAAGATCAGAGGATAATGACTATGAACTATATAATAAGAAAAAGAAAATAGAATTTTTCAATGGGGTGGGTATATCAAACTAAAGAACACATTTTAATTTTATATTAAAACATTAACATAGTGGATACAATTTGATGTTTTACTTCATTTGATTTAATTTCTAGGCCAACACTTTGAAGTGTCCTTTAAGTTTCAGGCATACATTGTAATTCAGAGCTACTGAATGTAATTTAAATTAATGAGGAAGTGCAGGCTTTGTATCACATAGAGTGATACTGGTATTCAACACCCCTTTATGTTAAAAAAAACTTCCAGAAATTAGATATAGAAGTAACATTCCTCAAAATTATAAAAGCCATATACCACAAACCAACAGCCAATATCCTACTGAATGGGGAAAAGCTGAAACCATTTCCTTTCAGATCTGGAAGAAGATGAGGATGTCCACGTTAACCACTCTTACACAGTACAGTGCTGGAGGTTTAAACGAGACCAATCAGGGAGGGGAAGGAAATAAAGGGCATGAAAATTGGAAAAGAGAAAATCAAATTACTCAGATGACATGATGTTGTAAATGGAAAAATCTAATCACTCCACCAAAAACTATTAGAATTTTTAAAACAATTAAATCGAAGACCTAAATTTAAAATCAGAGACTATGAAATTGCTGGAGGAAAACAGAGGAAATATTTCAAGACATTAGTGTAGGGGACAACTTCTTGGACAAGACTCCCCAAAGCACAGGTAACAAAAGCAAAGTAAACAAATGGGACTATATCAAAGTCAGTAGCTTTTGTACAGTAAAGAAAATGATCAATAGAGTGAAGAGTCATCCAACAGAATGGGAAAATTATTTGCAAACAACCTATCCAGAAAAAAATTAATACCCTGAATATATCAACAACTTAAAAAAACTCAACAACAACAACAAAATAGTGCAGTTGAGAAATGGTAAGGACTTCAATAATGTTCTCAAGAGAAGAAACACAAATGGTCAACAAATATATGAAAAATGCTCAATATCATTAGCCAGCAGAGAAACGCAAATCAAAACCACTATAAGGGCAAAAACCCTAAAACATAAAACGTAACAAATGCTGGCATGGATGTGGACAAAGAGGACCATTTCTAACCGATTAGTGGAATGTAAACTAGTGCAGCCACTGTGGAAAACAGTGCAACAATTTCTTAAAAAACTAGAAAAATGTTCAGCCCTGTGGCATACATAGCAGGTAAAGTTGCTGCTTGAGGTGCTGCATCCCATATGGGTGCCAATTTGAGACTCAACTGCTCCACTATTGATCCAGCTCTCTGCTGTGTCCTGGGAAAGCAGTGCAAGATGGTCCAAGTCCTTGGGCCTCTGCACCCACGTGGGAGACCCTAAGGAAGCTCCTGGCTCCCGGCTTCGGATTGGTACAGCTCCAGCTGTTGCAGCCATTTGGGGAGTGAACTAGCAGACAGAAGATCTTTCTTTCTCCCTCTCACCCACCCTCTCTCTCTCTTTCTCTATAACTCTGCCTTTCAAATAAAATAAATAATTCTTTAAATAAAAAGAGAAAGAAAGAAAGGAAAAAATCAAGAACAGTATACACATTTCGGTAGTCCTAAAAGAAGAAAGAGAAAGATGGGTGTAGAAAATTTACTTAAAAAACTAATGACTTAATGCTTCACCAAATAAAAAGTTTAACAAATAAAAGCAAAAAAGATCATAGTTTGGTGGGAATATAAACAACAATTGAAAACAATAATTGATTGGAGAAAATGACCATTCCACACATATACAGTAAATTTTAAAGTAATCACAGATCATTAAACCTATAGGAGTATAACATTCTTAACCAATGGTTTGACACAGGTATAAAACAAAGTTTTACAAAACCATGTTTGCAGCAATACTTATACACACAGAAATTTCTTTTTTCATATTTTTTAAAAAATTATAGCTCCTATGTAAAAGGGAAAACATGTAGTATTTGTATTTCACTCAAGATGATGTCTTCCAGTTGTATGCATTTTGCTGCAAATGATAGATTTCATTAATTTTTATAGCTGAATAATATTCCATTATGTATATATACTGCATTTTTATATAACATATATAATATAATGTATGTAATATATTTTTAACTTTCATATATACCATCTCTCAGGTATCCTGTCTCCAAATTTTGCAATATAGAGATGAATATTCTTTCATTGTCTTCTCAGGAACATGTCTTTATCATTTTTAAATTATAAAAATGTACTACTCTATCATTTAAAACATACAAATTGAGTTCTAATTCAGCAGTAATATTATGTTATTTCAGTCATGTAACTAGCCTAAAACAGTTTTCTTTAGCTCCTCCACTAATTTTTCCTACTATAACAATCCTAAGCGGCTGGAGCTGTGGTGCACAGGTAAAACTGTGGCCTGCTGACACCAGTATCCCATAAGGTCGCCGGTTTGACTCCTGGCTGTGCCACTTCCAATCCAGTTCCCTGCTAATACACCTAGGAAAGCAACAGAAGATGGCCCAAGTGTGTGAGCACCTGGATCTACATGAAAGACCCTGAAGAAGCTTCTGGACCCTGACTTCGATCTACCCCAGCCCTGGCCATTGTACAATTTGGCAAGTAGACCTGCAGATGGAAAATTTCTCTCTCTCTCTCTCTCTGTCTCTCTCTCTTTCTCTTCCTCTTTGTCTGTAACTCTGTTTTTCAAATGAAAAATATTTTAAGAAATAAAAAACAAGGCTAAGATTACATATTTTCATCAAAGATATTTATGCTTAAGAGCCTAATATTTTCCTATTTGTCCAATGTATGGCAAAATAAAAATGTATTATTGTGGTATTTATGTGCTGTGCAAACAGAGGTAAACCAAATAGCTCACTTGCTGCCACTTAATTAAAATGATACCTTACTGCAAAAAAAGCAAATGTTTAGCAAGATTTTGGAATAGTCATTTCTTGCCTTTTTTTCTTAAAATCAGACTCTACAAGATAGATAATATTTCAGCAATGCAAATATTAAGGAGCATTAGAAATACTACTTTAACTCTTAAATTATAGAATTATATAAGAAGTTAATAAATAACTTTAACCAACAGCATCAATATGTGTTATGCTCCATAATGGGTACTTTTTTTGCATATAGAGAGGTATAAACTATAGGTAAATTTTTCTTATTCCTTATTTCAAATCTGTCTTCCCTACATTATTCTTAATATTCAGTACATATTTTATCCTAATATTACATCAGTGCATCAGCGCACCTACATCTGTCTATCTGTATATCGATGACAAACTCATATATGTATAAAAGAATTCCGCTGATCAATTTCTGCTCATAATTGATCATGATAGGACTAAGAGCCAAAAGGAGCACATAAACAAGACTAGTGTCTGCAAATACTAGCTGATAGAATCAAAAAGGGAGAGAACAATCCAACATGGGAAGTGTGATACACAGCAGACCCATAGAATGGTAGATGTTCTAAACAGCACTCTGGCCTCAGAATCAGCCCTTAAGGCATGCGGATCCAACTGAAAAGCCCATGAGAGTATTTCAGGCATGGAAAGCCAAAACACTCTGGCAAAAACAAACAAACAAACAAACAAACAAAAACCCTACATGAAAGATCTCTGCAAGTGAGATCCCAGTGGAAAGAACAGGCCATCAAAGAAGGAGGTACCTTTCTCTGAAGGGAGGAGAGAACTTCCACTTTGACCATGGCTTTGTCTAAATATGATCAGAGTCAGTGAACTCAGGGGGCTTCCATAGCCTTGGCGACTCATGACAAGAGCCTAGGGTGATCACTGATGCCATAAACAAGAGTGTCAATTTGTTAAGTCAACAACAGGAGTCACTGTGCACTTACTCCTCATGTAGGATCTCTGTCCTTAATGTGCTGTACATTGTGATTTAATGCTATAACTAGTACTCAAACAGTATTTTTTTACTTCGTGTTTCTATGTGGGTGCAAACTGTTGAAATCTTTACTTAATATATGCTAAACTGATCTTCTGTATATAAAGAGAATTGAAAATGAATCTCGATGTGAATGGAAGGGGGGAGGGAGAGGGAAAGGGGAGGGTTGCGGGTGGGAGGGAAGTTATGGGAGGGGGGGAAGCCATTGTAATCCATAAGCTGTACTTTGAAAATTTATATTCATTAAATAAAAGTTAAAAAAAGAATTCCAGTAAATAATTTTTAAAATAAATCTCATTTTTACTATCTATCATGTATCTATTATCATTGTATCTATATATCTGAAAACTAATATTATCAATCAGACAGTGTCATGGGGTACTTAGTTGTTTTCTTAAATACTATCATGAGTGTGTGTGTGAGTGTTTTGGGATGAGATTAACATTTTGACTGCAGATAAGCAGATTTCATAACCTAAGATGAATGGATTACATTTGATCATACAGATACAAACAGAGCAAAAAGGTGATAAATGGTGAATTTCCTGTCTCTACTAGTCTTTGAGTTTGTACATTGGTTTTCTCCTACATTCAGGAAAAGTTTCAGCTGGAACTGTTCTACCCACTCCTGTTCTCGGGCACATCGAGTCATACTGAAACTCATTATCTGGCTCTCTGAGATTTCTTACCATAGGTCATGGAATTTCCTAGCTCCCATGACCCTGTGAGCTAAAGCCAATTCCTTATTATTCATTCTGTCTATACTAGTCACTCTCTTTCTCCCTGAATATACAGACATGAGTGTGTGCTATCGAAACTACAGCAAACTCATGTATGTATATAGAATTTACAGTAAATGATACTTAAAGAAATCTCGTTTTTTTACTTAATAGCTTTTAATTAATGATAAATCTTTGAGAATTTGGATTTTTCTAAAATAGAAATATTCATATTTATAAAGAAGTATAAAGAAAAACGTGTGCCAGAGGTAATCAATAAAATAGAACTGGTAAATGATAAATAACAAAAATTGAAGCCCAAGTATCTTAAAATATTTAATATAATTAAATTATATTTAACTTAATGATTATATAATATAAGGCATATTATATAATTGTGCTTGATGTAAAGCATTAAGAAATTAAAGTAATTATAAGTAAACCAATATATTAAAATAAAACATTATAGTAATATTTATTGATGTAGAACACTTCAGTCAGAGATAGACCATATTTACAATGGTGATACCAGAGATTATAATACAAATGAGGAAGCCTACCATCTAGTGACATCTAGCCATCTTAACTATACCATTTATGATTATCTTAAATTGTACTTACAAAACAGTTTACTGTTAAACACTATGAATTGCTAAAATGCCAATTATTTCATACTATATTACATTATTTTCTCTTCTGCTGCATTTAATCTAATGTTGTTTTGTTCATCATGACCCTAGTAACAATAGGTTACACCATAGATACAGAGCACTTCAAAAAGTTGGTGCAATAATGAAACAAAAAGATTAGTTTCTCTTCATACAAAAAAATTTGAATCCTAGAGGAGACGCTGTAGCACAGCTTGTTAAGCCGCCACCTGCAACATCAACATCCCACATGGTCACTGATTCAAGTCCTGATTCTACACTTCTGATTCAGCTCCCTGCTAATGCAACTGGGAAACCAGTGGGTGATGGCCCAAGTACCTGGGCCCCTGAACCCATTGGGCAACCCAAAAGAAGCTCATTGACTCCTGACTTCAGCTGGCCTGGTCCTGGTTGTTCCTACCATTTGGGGAATAAACCAGGGGTGAGAAGATCTCTCTCTCTCTCTATCTCTATCTCTCTCTTTCTCTCTCTCTGCCTTTCTCCCATTCTTTGTAATTCTACCTTTCAAATAAATAAATAAGTCTTTAAAAAAAGAATCCATGCCTACTTCTTTTTGTATTTCTCATGATTTTTTGAACACTATGTGTATATGTGTGTGTGTGTGTGTGTGATAGTCTAGGTATGCACCATCTAAATTTTTGTCGGTATACTTTATGATGTTCACACAAGAATAAAAATCTCCTACTTATGTATTTTTCAGAATATGTCATACTCAGCCTTAAGTGAAACATGATTGCATATATTAATTATATAACATATATTTGTATGTATTAAATATTACACAATTCAATGATTTTAAAAGAAGTTTCTTTTAGCCGGCGCCACAGCTCACTAGGCTAATCCTCCGCCTGCGGTGCCAGCACCCTGGGTTCTAGTCCTGATTGAGCACTGGTTCTGTCCCGGTTGCTGCTCTTCCAGTCCAGCTCTCTGCTGTGGCCCAGGAAGGCAGTGGAGGATGGTCCAAGTCCTTGGGAGCTGCACCCGCATGGGAGACCAGGAGGAAGCACCTGGCTTCTGGCTTCGGATAGGTGCAGTGCCAGCCATGGCAGCCATTTAGGGGGTGAACCAATGGAAGGAAGACCTTTCTCTCTCTCTCTCTCTCTCTCTCTCTCTCTCTCTCTCTCTTTTCTCTCTCTGTCAACTCTGCCCGTCCAAAAAAATTTTCTTTTGTTTATATTAAGTATTAATGAATCCTTGCTACGGCCTTTGAAATAGCTGATGTGTTCATTTTTATATGAATGCAAAAACTCAATCTCAAAATTTCAGATAACATTTGAAATGTGGGATTGAAAGACTCTTTCCTAAAAGCTCTCTTTGCCTACTACTAAATTCTTTGGAATCAAATGAACTGTTGAGTTGGGACAGACGTTAGTCTCAGAAATCCATGTGTGGGTTTCTGGAGGTGTTACTACTGGGGATAGAGGGAGACTCAACAATTCAAAGCATAGAAGAGTATTGCCACAGTGTTTATTTCCTCACTGAATAACATCTTCTCTTACATTTAAAAAAAAAAAGATTTATTTAGTTGAATGGCAGTAACACAGAGCGGGGTGGGGAGAGAGAGCAAGCGAGACAGAAACTCTTCCATCTGCTGGTTCACTCTTCAAATGGGAGCTGAATGGAAAGTGGAGCAGCCGGAACTCAAACTGGGTCACATATGGGATGCCGGCACTGCAGGTGATGGCTCTATGAGCTATGACACAGCCACAGCTCCTTATAATATTTTTGTGTCAAATTCATCCCACTGGATTTCAGTGCATATGCTCTTACTGAAACATGGTTCTTTACATACCATGGGATGATTTGGGTCATATCATTCTAATTAGTTCAAAAATTATATCTATTTTTTGAACACAGGATGACCTTTGCATTCAAAGTCAGATGGTATTCTTTCTTACTTTGTCATTTTCTGAGAGCTTTGCCTAGCTTAATAAAAGAAAGCCTATAATGAAAAATTAAGACTAGATTGTAAACATTTTGCAACTGGGCAGAAAAGGAACTAACACTCTATATATTTATTTATTTTTACAGATTTATTGATTTATTTGAAAGGCAGAGTTACAGAGAGGCAGACGCAGGGAGAGAAAGATCTTCCATCCCCTGGTTCACTCTCCAGTTGGCTTCAACAGCCAGAGCTGGGCTGATCCAAAGCCAGGAGCCTGGAGCTTCTTCCGGGTCTCCCACATGGATGAAGGAGCCCAGTAATTTGAGCCATCTTCTACTGCTTACCAAGGCCATCGCAGAGAGCTGGATCAGAAGTGGAGCAGCCAGAACTAGAATCAGCACTCATATGGGATGCTGACACTGCAGGCAGCAGCTTTACCTGCTCCATCATCACGTTGGCCCCAGCAGCTGACACCTTAGATGGACTAGCTCACTTTCTGGAATGAGTGTTTTGTAGCCACAGATAAGTAAAATGTGTAACCAAGTGTACAGAACAAGAGATTGAGAGGCAGAGACAACAAGAGAGACATTATATATATATATATAATTGTAATATCACATATATATATAAATAGATACAAATACCCTGATGAATAGTATGAATATATGTAAATAAAATATGCATTGTTGTTAATTAATTAGGAATGTGAAAGATATTATTAGATATTAACTAAATTTTCTCTATTTTAAATATAATTTAGCAATCTGTGAATAACACAAATCTATAAAGAGGGAAGAAAATTTCAGTAGTGAAAATTAAACAAGCCAAAGTATTTTTCACTAGATTCTAAGATTCAAGTGAATATTTGGCACAGACTTCCTTATCTAGTGTATCATTTGTCTGCTTTTTATTTTGTATTCTTTGAACAAACAGTAAAAGTAAATACATTTTGAAAATCGCAAAGGGCAGAATAAATATGTTCAATTTATAGTTTAGTACATTTCTAAGAAATATTAATTTTGGAAGGTATATATTAATAATCGGATATACTTATGTTACCACATAATCTTCCTGGCAGAAGAAATGGATTAAAGCAGAGTTTTCCTGCATTAAGTCATCACTACTTTACATTACTACTGCTTACATATACTCCTTCAATCTATGAAATATCTTGAATAATTTCTTTCAGATAATTTAAATAAGATTTAAAAATGAGACTCATTAATGTCTTATTTTATGATTGCAAATAGAACAGATGGCATTTTATTGATACCATATAATGTCAGAAATAACATATGGAATCACTTAATTTTCAGTTCGATTCTTGTTTAAGATAGAGAGAGCCAAACTGTTGACACAAATTGCTTAATTTTTGTCTTGAAGGTATGTCATCACAATGAGTGAAAATGCAGGCTTTGGAAAATGAACATTATATTATATTATTGAAAAATAATATGTACTCAAATAATACATAAGATGTTTACTTTATAAAGTCCAACAACATGAACACTGTTTTACTTACAAAAATTGGAATGAGCAAAACAATATGAAAATATTCAAGCTAACTCCACCCAAGTATGAAATATGGATTTCTATGAGAAAATTGTCTTTTTTCCAAAATGGTAATTCAAATAATCAAATGAGAAGGTAAGTATTCTTTAAAATTTTTCCCATTTATGCATGAGCCAATCCACAAACCATTAGTTATGTCCTTCATATACACAGTTGAGCCTTTCTTAGAGACTGACAAATGTAAACTTCCAATCCAGTGTCTGGTGACATGACAATAATCAATTTATTTTATATTGGGTTAATTGAAGAGAATCCAAGTAGAGAAGAATGTATTTTAAGTACTGGCATGAATAACATAGTTTTAATAGTGAACAGAAGAGATTTGTGGGCATCCTATATACACTCCTTATAATGGTGTTTTTTATAATTCAGATGGATATACCAAAAAGTTAATTACAGCCTCATAGTTTTCTCATTGTGACTAAGAGACTAGAAATTTGATTTGAGCCACATTCATAATAAATGTAACATTCAATTCTTATTATCTCTATTGGTACCTTCCTACATTAGCCTCAGTGTTATTTAAGCTATCTTACTTCAAAACTCTTCTGACCTGCTTATACAAATTCTCATTTAAAGTCAACTCACAACAAAAGAATTAGTCAAATCATGTTTTCATTGCTCTGGATCCATGGAAGGAGAATCTCTTTTTCATTGTGTAATACAAGGTCACATATCATCCTACTGTCCTCTCACTGTTCTATGACATTTTTTGTGAACCTTAGTTGTCAGACTCAACCACCTACAATTTTGCTGCTATTCTTGAAATATACAATATATTATTGCCAACTATTGTCACCTAGTCCTTCTAGTTTCAACTGCAGTTGGGCCTAACTTCTGTCTATTTCTCCTCCTCTTTATCTTCCTAGCTTCTTACACCTACCATTCCTCTCTCTAATTCTTTTGAATTGTTAATTTTCACATGTGAGCAAGATCTTGCAGTATTTGTCCATCTGTGTCTGCCTTCTTTCAATTAGCAAAATGTCTTCATATTTCACCCATGTCGTTCAAATGACAGTATTACATTTATTATCATGATTAATTATTAGCAGTTTATGTTTATATATGCCATGTTTTCTTATCTATTCATCTATTACTTGACACTAATGTTGATTTTACATCTTACTTATTGTGAACAGAGTTGAAATAAATACGGCAGAAAGATTCCAAAATGGTAGAGTACAGAACCACATACTATGCTATGCTCAGGATAAATAGTCAAAAACAAAACAAAAAAGTGTAGAATATTGGAGAGAAAACTGCACTGGGAATCCTACAAAAGGAAAAGGAATGTTGTGGACCTGTGAGGAGGGTGTAGACATGTAGCATGAACATGAACACAACACATGACTGCAGCAGCCAAGAGTTGGAGCGGGGGGCAGCTTAGAGACAGGTAAGACAGGAGTGCAGCAAACTCTGGAGCAATAGCCAGAGGGATGAGGATGGCAGGAGTCAGGACAGGAGCCCTGGAGGACAGCAGTTGCTAGCAGCTGCCCACAGACCCAGTGGAAGTAGAGGGGACACATTTATCTCACCCCAGCTTCCATACAACAGCAGCTGAGAAAGGGTGGGCACCATTTGAGGTTTGGAAAGGAGCTGCAGAGGACTATGTACATACACACAGCAACTTGCTGAGACAGGACACCATCTTCTCAACAGTAATCTTGGCAATGATGGAGAGAACATTTAACCAATGGCTCTTGTGTATGCGTGTGATCCAGACATTCTAGCAGAGGGAAAAATCCTCAGTCCCCACTGACTTGGAGCTTGGCTGGAACGTGGCTGCCTACCCACATAGGACAGTAAGAGAACTCCAGTCTCCCAGTATCAAAACACATAGGCAGAGCTGGCTCAGGGAACATCTGCCTCTGTTGACTGAACAAGCAGGCAGGACAGTGAAACCTCTGCACACAGTGACTGTGGGAGCCTCGTGTGCTGAAACTATGAGGAACTTGGTGGTTACATGAGAAGATGCAGTATGTAGCTGGGTCTCTGGGCAATCAGTGGGTGTGGCTCTATTTACCCAGAGCTCTTTAGTTGCCTGGGGCAGGTCACTGGCATGGGAACTGTGCTCACAGTGAGGACTTCATAACTCTTTTTTGTGCAGTTCATACAGTGGCACTGGTGAGTGTTGAACAACTGGGAACTAACAACCAGGCATTGCCCAGCTTGGATGAGAGGAAGTGAGAGGTGATCACATCAACAGAGGTGACCATTTCCCCTCTTCTCTTAATAAGAGGAGACCTACCACACCCAACTTGGGTATTACCCTGGACACTTGCCCCACCCTGGAGTACTGACCATAGCTCCCTAGCCACACCCACCACACACTCCGCTTGGTATTCACTGAAATTGCAGACATTTTACTGAGGCACAGAGGTATAGTTTAAAGATAAAAGTCATCAGAGGAAAAAAAAAACAATTAACTCCACAAATGCCTAAAATTAAATGCAGAATTCAAGAAACAATAATAAGGAAAACATCATGAACCCCCTCCCCAAAATGATCACAACTTTCAATATTAGAATGTGAAAATGAAGAGATTGAGTAAATGCCAAAAGCAGAATTCAAAAACTCAAACATAAGGTTACTCAAAAGCTATTAGAAACAAATCCACAAACAAAAGAACTCCATACATGACAAGAATGAAAAATTTCCCCATGACATTGAGATTTTAAAGAGAAAATAAAATAATGGAATTGAAGAATTCAATAGATCAAATAGAAAATGTGGTGGAAAGCCTTAATAGCAGACTTGGTGGGGCAGAAGAAAGAATATCAGAGCTAGAAAATAAACATGTGGAAATCCTTCAGCCAGACCAGAGAGAGAGAGAGAGAGAGAGAGAGAGAGAAAAAATTAGAAAAATTAAAAACAGTGTTGAAGATTTATGGGATACTATCAAATGACCCAACATATAGGTTGTAAGAGTTCCTGAAGGTGTGGAAAGAAAGGATGGACTAGAAGGCCTATTTAGTGAAATAATTACAGAAAAGTTCCCTAATTTGGAGAAAGAAAGGGACATCCAAGTACTGGAAACACACAGAACTCCTAAAAGACATGGTCAGAAAATATATTCACCGAGACACATTGTGTTCAAACTTTCCACAGTAAAACATAAAGAAAATATTCTAAAATGTGTAGGACTAAAATTACATATTACTTTCAGATTACACTCATATAAATGACAGATTACTCCAATTAGATTTATAGCTGACTTCTCATCACAGAGCCTACAGGCAAGAAGTGAATGGTGAGATATAGTCCAATTCTGAAAAGGAAAAAAAATGTCAACCCAAAATATTGTATCTTGCAAAGCTCTCATTTATGAATGAAGGTGAAATAAAGACCTTCCATAACAAACAGAAATTGAAAGAATTTGTCACCATTCCTCAAGCCTTAAAAAAGATGCTGAAGGATGTGCTACACACAGAAACACAGAAAGATAGCCATTGTTGTGCAAGAATGTGAATGTGTAAAAGCCACCAGAGGCCAGCACCGCGGCTCAATAGACTAATCCTCCACCTGCGGAACCGGCACCCTGGGTTCTAGTCCCAGTTGGGGCGCCAGATTCTGTCCTGGTTGCTCCTCTTCCTGTCCAGCTCTCTGCTGTGGCCCGGGAAGGCAGTGGAGGATGGCCCAAGTGCTTGGGCCCTTCACCTGCATGGGAGACCAGGAGAAGCACCTGGCTCCTGGCTTCGGATCAGCATGGTGACCGGCCGCAGCGTGCTGGCCGCAGCAGCCATTGGAGGATGAACCAATGATGAAGGAAGACCTTTCTCTCTGTCTCTACCTCTCTCACTGTCCACTCTGCCTGTCAAAAAAATAAACAAAATTAAAAAATTTAAAAAAAAGCCACCAGAAAAAGCTAAGATGAAAACCAAAGTTAACAACAGGAATAAAGGCCCTCCTAACAAAGAAAAGCCCAGGACCAGAAAGCTTCACCCTTGTATTCTACCAGACATTTAAAGAAGGACTAATTCCAATTCTTTTTTAAATATTTATTTATGTGTCTGAAGTCAGAGTTACACAGAGAAAGAAGGAGAGGCAGAGAGAGAGAGAGAGAGAGAGAGAGAGGTCTTCCATCTGCTGATTCACTCCCTACATGGCCACAACAGCCAGAGGCTGTGCCAACCTGAATTCAGGAGCCAGGAGTTTCTTCTGGGTCTCCCACATGGGTTCAGGGCCCCAAGCACTTGGGCCATCTTCTAACTGCTTTCCCAGGCCATAGCATAGAGCTGGATCAGAAGTGGAGCAGCTGGGTCTCAAACCAGTGCTCATATGGGATGCTGACACTGCAGGCAGTGGGTTTACCTGCTACACCACAGTGCTGCCGCCCTTCCCCAATTCTTCTCAAGCTGTTCAAAACAATTGAAAGGGAGGGAATCCTCCCAAATACCTTCTGAGAAGCCTGCATAATCTTGATTTCTATTCCAGGAACAGATACAACAGAAAAAAATAATCTTAGACCAATATCCCCAATGAACATTGATGCAAAAATCCTCAACAACATATAAGCTAATTGAATCCAACAACACATCCAAGATGGTTCATCCACACCATGTGGGATATATCACTGGTGTTAAAGCATGGTTCAACATTCATAAATCTATAAACATGACACATCACATTAACAAAATGAAGAATAAAAAGCATATGGTTATCTCAATAGATGCAAAAAAAGCATCTGATAAAATATAACATCCTTTCATGATGAAAGCCTTAAGCAAAATGTGTACAGAAGGAATATTTTTAACACAATCAAGGCAATTTGTGACAAACCAACAGCCAGCATCCTATTGAATCCACTACCCTTTTATCTTGAAACAGACAAGGATACCCACTCTCACCATTGCTATTTAATATAGTTCTGGAAGTTTTAGCTAGAGCCATTAGGCAAGAAAAACCAATCAAAGGTATATAAATTGGAAAGGAGGAAATCAAGCTACCCCAATTCACAGATCACATGATTCTATATAAACAGGATGCAATACCCTCCACTGGAGGCTACTATAACTCAAAGTACTTTGAGAAAGTGGCAGGATATAAAATTGACACAGACAAATCAAGTCTTTGTATATACAGACAGTGCCCCATGGTTGAGAAAGAACTTTTAAGATCACTCTGATTTACAATAGCTGCAAAAAGAATTAAATACTTTGAAATGAATTGTAACAAGGGTGTCAAAAATCTCTATGGTGAAAATTACAAAACACTGATGAAAGAAATAGAAGAGGGGCCAGTGCCTTGGCTCACTAGGTTATTCCTAAACCTGTGGTGCTGGTATTCCATATGGGGACCAGTTCCAGTCCTGGTTGCTCCTCTTCCAGTTTAGCTCTCTGCTGTAGACTGGGAAGGCGGTGGAGAATGGCCCAAGTACTTGGGCCCCTGCACCTGCGTGGGAGACCAGTAAGAAGTACCTGGCTCCTGGCTTCGGATCAGCGTAGCTCCGGCAGTTGCGGCCATTTGGGGAGTGAACTAACGGAAGAAAGGCCTGTATCTCTATCTGTCTCTCACTGCCTGTTAACTGTACCTGCCTTATAAGTAAATAAAATATTTTTAAAAAAGAAATAGAAGAAGAAATTAAAAATGGAAACTATCTTGCATGTTAATGCATTGGAAATATCAACATCAAAATGTCCATTCTAACAAAATCAATTTACAGATTCATTGAGATACCAACCAAACTATGAATGATATTCTTCACAGAACTAGAAAAAATGATGCTAAAATTCATATTAAAATACAAGAGACCTCAAATAGCTAAAGCAATCTTACACCACAAAACAAACCAGAGGCAACACAGTATCTGATTCCAACACATACTGCAGAGCAGTTACAATCAAAATAGCCTGTACTGACACAAAAACAGAAATGCAGTCAAATGGAACAGAATAGAAACTCCACAAATCAATTCACGTGTCTACAATAAACTTACCTTTGACTAAGGTGCTAAAATCAACATGTGGAGCAATGACCGTCTCTATAACAAATGGTGCTCAGAAAACTGGATCTCTGCATGAAGAAATATGTAACTGGACCCCTACCTTACATCTTATATAAAAATCCACTCTCAATGGATAAAATACCTAAATCTATGATCTAATACTATCAAATTACTTGAGAACATTGGGGAAACTCTGCAAGATGATGGCATAGTCAAAGACTTCTTGGAAAAGACCCCAGAAGCACAGACAATCAAAGCAATACTGACAAATAGGATTATATCAAGCTGAGAAGTTTCTTCACTGAAAAAGAAACACTCAGCAAAGTGAAGGAAAACCAACAGAATGGGAGAAAATATTTGCAAACTATGCAAACAATAAATGGTTAACATCCAAAATTTATAAAGAGCTCTAGAAATTCAATAAAAACAAAACAAACAATTAAGTTAAGAAATGGGCAAAGGACTTGAATAGTCATTTTTCAAGACAGGAAATTCAAATGGCAAACAGACACTTGAGAAAATGCTCAGGATTACTAGCCATGAGGGAAAAGCAAATTAAAACCACAAAGAGATTTCAACTTCACTCCGTTTAGAATTGATGCTTATACAGAAATCAATAAGCAACAAATGCTGGCAATGATGTAGGGAGAAATGTACTCTAATCCACTGTTGGTGTGAATGTAAACTGGTGCAACCACTATAGAAAACAGAATGAATATACCTCAGAAATCTGAATACAGACCTACCATATAATCCAGCCATCCTACTCCTGGGAATTTACCCAAATTAAATGTAATCAGCATCTGAAAGAATTATCTGTACCCCATGTCCATTGCAGCACAATTCATGGTAAAAAGATATGGAATCAACACAGATGTCCATCAACTGTTGAATGGATAAATAATGGTATATATACACCATGAAGTACTACTCAGCTGTAAAAAATAAAATTCAGTTCTGTATTTTGCAACAAGATGGACTCAACTGAAAACCATCATAGTTAGTGAAATAAGCCAGTCCCCAAGCGATAGGTATCATCTGTTTTCCCTGATCTGAGGTAACTAATAGGTTACCTAGAATGTAATGCATTGGGGTTAAGTGGACAATTTGAGTTTTGATGGTTTTTTATAGCCCTTGTCTCTTTCACTGAGGAACAGTGGATTTTTTTCCTTCATACTATTTGCAGAACTTTTACTTAGTGTAGGGTTAACTATGTGTTCATTAAGTAAACTGAAAACAGATCTTTATAAAAATTAAGAGTGGGAATGAGGGATGGCACATGGGAGGGATGAAGGGTAGGGTGCAAGTATCACTATGTTGCTAAATCTGTATATATGAAATACATGAAAGTTCCATAAAAAAGAAAGAAAGAAATATGGCAGTGCACATATGCCTTTGGGATACTGATTTGTATACAAAACTCAATAATCCATTTTAAAAAAATAGGCAGGGGCCGGTGCTTTATCTTAGGGAGTAAAGCCACCACCTGCAGTGCCAGGATCCCATACGGGTGCTGGTTTGTGTCCTGGCTGTGCTACTTTTGTTTTAGCTCTCTGATATACCTGGGAAAGCAGAAGGTAGCCCAAGTCCTTGGGCACCTGTACCCATGTGCAAGACCTCGAAGAAGCTTCTAGCTCCTGGCTTTAGAGTGGCCCATCTCTGGCTATTGTGGCCATTTGGAGAGTGACCCAGGGGATGGAAGATCTCTCTCCCTACCCCCTCTACCTCTCTGTATTCCTTTCAAATAAATAAATATATCTTTTAAAAATAAATAAAATAAAATAAAGAATAGGCAAAATAACTGAATAAACATTTCTCAAAAGTATACCTGAAATAGGCTAACAGATGAATGAGAAAAAAATAGATCAACATGACTAATCATCAGAGAAATACTTTTTTTTTTTTTTTTTGACAGGCAGAGTGAATAGTGAGAGAGAAAGACAGAGAGAAAGGTCTTCCTTTGCCATTGGTTCACCCTCCAATGGCCACCACGGCTGGCGCGCTGGGGCCAGAGCACCGCGCTGATGCGAAGGCAGGAGCCAGATGCTTCTCCTGGTCTCCCATGGGGTGCAGGGCCCAAGCACCCAGGCCATTCTCCACTGCACTCCCTGGCCACAGCAGAAAGCTGGCCTGGAAGAGGGGCAACTGGGACAGAATCCGGCACCCTGACCAGGACTAGAACCCGGTGTGCCAGCTCCGCTAGGTGGAAGATTAGCCTATTGAGCTGTGGTGCCTGTCCAGAGAAATTCTAATCAACACTACAATGAAATGTCACTTCATTTAAGTTAGAATGGCTATTATCAAGAAGACAATAGAAAACAAGTATTGTTGAGGGTATAAGAAAAAAGAAACACAGTTTTTTAGTAGAAACATAAGCTAGTGGTCTAAGAGTCAAAGAGATCACACAAGGAAGACCAGTGTCTGCGAATACTAACTGATAGAATAAAAAAGGGAGAGAACGGTCCAACATGGGAAGCGGGATACACAGCAGACTCGTAAATGGCAGATGTTCTAAACAGCACTCTGGCCTCAGAATCAGCCGTTAAGGCACTCAGATCTGGCTGAAGAGCCCATGAGAGCATTTTAGGCATGGAAAGCCAAGACACTCTGGGACAAAAAAAAAAAAAAAAAAAAAACCTAAATGAAAGGTCTCTGTGAGTGAGATCCTATTAGAAAGAACAGGACATCAAAGAAGGAGGTACCTTTCTCTGAAGGGAGGAGAGAATTTCCACTTTGACTATGACCTTGTCTGAATAAGATCGATGTCCATGAACTCAAGAGGCTTCCATAGCCTTGGCAACTCATGACTAGAGCCTAGGGAGATTACTGATGCCATAAACAAGAGTGTCAAATTGTTAAGTCAACAACAGGAGTCATTGTGTACTTACTCCTTATGTGGGATCTCTGTCCTTAATGTGTTGTTCTATGTGAATTAATGCTATAACTAGTATTCAAACAGTATTTTGCACTTTATGTTCTGTGTGGGTGCAAACTGATGAAGTCTTTACTTAATATATACTAAATTGATCTTCTGTATATAAAGATAATTGAAAATGAATATGATGTGTATGGAATGGGTGGGGAAGCGGGAGATGGGAGGGGTGCGGGTGGGAGGGAAGTTATGGTGGGGGAAGCCATTGTAATCTATAAACTGTACTTTGGAGAATTATATTTACTAAATAAAAGTTTTAAAAAAAAGAGGCCAGCACCGCGGCTCAATAGGCTAATCCTCTGCCTTGCGGCGCCAGCACACGGGGTTCTAGTCCTGGTAGGGGCACCGGATTCTTTCCCGGTTGCCCCTCTTCCAGGCCAGCTCTCTGTTATGGCCTGGGAGTGCAGTGGAGGATGGCCCAAGTCCTTGGGCCCTGCACCCGCATGGGAGACCAGGATAAGCACCTGGCTCCTGGCTTCGGATCAGTGTGGTACGCCGGCCTTGGTGCACCGGCCACGGCGGCCATTGGAGGGTGAACCAAAGGCAAAGGAAGACCTTTCTCTCCGTCTCTCTCTCTCTCACTGTCCACTCTGCCTGTCAAAAAATAAAAAATTAAAAAAATTTAAAAAAAGAAATATAAGCTAGTATAACTATTGTATAAAACAGTATGGATGTTCCTCAAAAAGATAAAAAGAAAATAAAAGTTACCATATAATCCAGCAATCCCATGGGTGGTAAATATATAAAAAGGATTTTGATGTGAATTATAGTTTGGAAAAGATAATTTAATTTCTAGACCAATTGAAAATGCTTTAATTCTATTATCTGGTTTTTGAAAATCATTCATTCTTTATGATTAGATAATTTTAGCAGATATAATGACAAAATGCACCTTTAAATATTTAGTGTTATTAAAGAAAAATCTGTCATAGATGAAGAAAAAATAAATTAAAAGGAACTGGCACAGAAAAACCCATTTTGACAGAAATTCAAGTATCACTACATACAGCATTAAAGATTTCTTTATTTGAGTGACAAAGATAAAGAGTAAGAGAGAAACACACACACAAGAAGGAGAGAGAGAAAAAAAAGAGAGAGACAGAGAGAGAATGATTATATTCACTGATGTTTTCCCAAATCCTCATTATGGCTGGGCCTGAAGTTCAGAGAAACCAAGCATCAGAAATTCAACCCAGGATTTCCACATTTGTGGAAAAAATGCAACTATTTGAAGAATTACCTGCTGCTTCCCAAGGTATACATTAGCAGGAAGATGGAATGGAGCTGGGGCTCCACCTCAGGTACTCTAAAATGGAATGTTTGCATCTTAGCTGGAAGTATAACCACCAGTCCAAATGCCTGTCCCATCAACCAATAAATTCAAATAATTTTAGTGCATGACAATTCAAACAAGAATATTTGGTTACAAATATTCTGTCCCAGAGTTATTGTGGGGAGTCAGACATGTTAGTGAGCTGTCAGGGTGGTTCTGGTATAGGGTTTAGGGTGCAAAATGCTTGCTTTCCTGGGACATTGTCTTCAGCAAGGTCAAAAATGCTTGCCTGTCCACTCTGTGGAAGCTTCCAATTTTATCATTAGAATAGCAAGAGAGTGGCAATTCATCTTGAGCTCCCAGTGTACTGTAATGCAAATTAGGTATCCCAACTTTCTGATGGCTTTATTTTATCATGAGCAAGCCAAACAGGATAAAAGATTTCAAATCAGGTCTTTTGATGAGTTTTGTCCCAATCTTGTAATTGAATGTTAATTTTGTTTTTTCTTCCCCAAAATTGTATTTAAAAACCCAAGTACCACTGTCCCCTTGGAGAATCACCACTTTTGAAGCCTCTCTCCATTCCACTATGGTTGGAGGTCTTTGACTCTAATAAATCTTGCTTTTAAAACTCTCTGCTTGTCTGATTGGAAATTCTTCCGTGTGAGACAAAGAACTGAGGTAATATTTTCTCTGCCACTGTTTCACCTGTAACAATATGGGAAGAAAAGAGGTAATTTATTACATTAACTGTACTTTGGAAGGGTCAACATAAAATTAAAAAGAATGCTGGTCTTTGGGTGAGTTTAGATTATTTTTCCCTTTTTCTTCTAAGGTAGAGCTCAAGTGAAAAATCTTGTTCATCTGTTCAGATAAATTCTTGTAGTACAGCAATTACAAAGTGTTGTTTTTTTTTTTTAAATAAATCTGTTAGAAGATACATATATTCGTTAAAATTGTACCATTAAGACTAGAAGGAAACAGGTGGTTGACACAGAGTGAATATGGACTTAGAAAAGATCCCTTGAAAAATTAAGTAGTCATTAACAATGGTGTTGATGCAACCAGCTGGAACCTGGCCAAATGCCAACTGTCTCCAAAAGCAAAAAAAAAAAAAAAAAAAAAAAAAAAGATACAGAGAATTTCTTACAAGGAACTGATTTGTGGCCCAAAGCAAATATACATTGAAGTTGATGCATAGTACATTGCTGTGAACCCATCAGCAATCTGAACAATTAAAAAGTTAGAATCATTGAACCTGTACTGATTTATTCACATAACACACTTCTCTGTTCAAGACAATAATTTAAACAATGAATATATAGATACAAAAAAGCAGATAAACAATAGTCTTCTAGTGAAGGCTGAAGTCAGATTTCACCAAGAAATGCTGTGATCATCAGAATTCAAATTCCTAGCAGTTTAATATAAATGTAGCACCAATACACTCCATGGAGTATTCATATCTCAGATTTAGCAAACAAGAGACTATTTGCAGAGCCAGGTGCATAATTTTAGGGCCCAGTGAAATATGGAAATCTGGGGACTCTTGCTCAAAAAGCAGAGATATCATGTTCTTAAAGGTATTAAAATGTGTCATTCTATTTCTAGGCTGGTTATAGTGCATTTTTACTTTCTATTTATTTTCATTCTAAGTAAAAATAAATTAAAACTTTAAATTTTAAGGATAGACTTTTTAAGTTTATCTTTACATTACACAATGGCAATTTTACATGTTGTCTTAATTCAAGCTGCCATAACAAAATACCATTGGCTGTGTGACTTAACAACAGAATTTTTTTTTGTGATTTTTTTCAAGCTTGAAGCTATGATAAGTGTGCTACCATGCTTAGATCCAGATGAGAGTTCTCCTCTTGGCTTGCGGAAAATTTCTCTGCTCACTGCAATGTGGAGAGAAAGATCTCATCTTGTTAACAGCCAACAGTCTTGTCAAATTCAAGCTCTGTTATTATGACCTCCTTTAACATTGATTATCTTCTAAAGATATTCTCTCATCAGATACAGACACATGGATTTTGCAGTATAAATATATTAACATAATATTTTGCCTGCATGCAAATATCACATTCTTAGCTGGTAGATGGGTTTGTTCTCACAATAGTAGAGATGCTGCATAAAACTCATCCATTTGTTTCTTTGTAAAAAACAAAATATTTATTGGAAAGTCCTGGTTACAGAGACAAGGAAAGACAGATACAGAATTGTTCAATACACTAGTTCACTCCCCAGATGTCCAAAATAGCCAGCACTGTGCCCAGCCAAAGCAAGAGCCAGGAGCTTCATCCCAGCTTCCCACATGGGTGGCAGAGGGTGAAATACCTGTGCCATCTTCTGCTGATTTTCCCAGGCCATTTGCAGGGAGCTGGATCAGAAGTGTAGCAGCCACACATGAACTGGCATCCATTTGGAATGCCCAATACCATAATGTCAGCCCTATCCACTTTATTTCACTTCCTGACTTGTGCACATTCTATCAACACTGCATATTGGCTTATCATCAAGGTAGGGCTGAAAGGAAAAATAACTATGAGTTCTCTTCTGGATCTTCGTTTTTGGTATAAAAAACTGGCTAATAAACAGAAATGATAAAAAAGAATGGAAATGATGGAGTTTCTTGGAATAACTTTGCTTTTCTCTATATTCAAACATTTTTATTCAAGGGACAGTTTGACCTGTCTGATTTACAAAATTTCCATTGACTCTTACCGTTACTACATGACCAATAATGCCTTTCTGATTCTAGGAATCCAACCACTTTTTTATTACAGCACTTACTTAGAAAGCTGCTAAGTTTTTACTCTGTCCATTCGAGTTACAAAGGTATCTTCCCCATGTTAAATCTCAGTCCAATCTCTTGAGGTCGTGGAAATCACCTCTTTGAAACAGTCATCAAGGATAGAGTCATTATCACCCAACTGAGATGGTAAGATAGGATTTCAATTTGTTGGGTCCCTTCTAATAAGTTGTAAAATCATCTGCTATGAACATATGAAAATTCTTTTCTTTTTCTTTTCTGTAAAGTCAATCAATAAATACAAATGGATAATGAATTCCATCCCAATTCATATTTTTAAAATTCTCTGCCCTCTTGCTCTTTCATTAAGTAGAGATTTTTCAGTCTACATTCCAGTCTCTCTACCGTACCATTTGTCTTGACAAGAAACTTCTTAGCCTGTATAACATTATTTGTTGCAAATTTTGCTCTGACTTTCTTATTAACTTCAAGTTTTGGAATTTTCATGAAAGTTCCACCAAAATTTCACTCTTCCTAAGATTTGATGAGTGTAACTTATAAATGAAACTAAAAGGAATAATGGATTTGTGTATTACTCATGTCTGTTCTGCTTTCATATATATTCCATGGTTTCATCATATTTTGTAGGACAAAAATAATTTTAAGATAAAATAATTAAGATTTATATGGTGGGTAGTATATACCATCATGCCAATTTTCCATGAATGAGTTCCGCTTGAGTCAAAAGGTCCTGCATAATCACAAATCCCTGCAAGTGCCTATGAAGTCAATCCTGACCTCACCAACCACAGTAGAATTAACTATAGAAGGTGAGCAATCAAGAAGTCTTAGATATATAGATTAGTATTAATTCTTGAAGGGTCTCTAGAAATGAAAGTCTCAACAAAATTATGTTGGAACCAATATTTTTATTAAAATCCAATAATAACTACACTAAAACAAAGCTGTAACTATTTTTTAAGATTTATTTTATTTATTTGAAAGACAGAGTTACAGAAAGAAGTAGAAACACAGAGGGAGAGGTCTTCCATTCACTGGTTCATTCCCCAAATGGCCACAACTGCCAGAGATGAGTCAATCAAAGCCATAAGCCAGGGCCATTTTCTGGGTCTCCATTGTAGGTACAGGGGCCAAAGGACTTGGGCCATCCTCCGCTGCTTTCCCAGGTACATTAGCAGGGAGATGGATTGGAAATGGAGCAGCTGAGACTCAAATCAGCAACCATACGGGATGCTGGTGCTGCAGGCTGGCGCTTTAACCTGCTGAGCCCCAGGTTTAATGTTTTTTAAGGTTACAGCAGGAAGAAAATACACCAGAGAAGCAATGAGACATCATATTAACAGGGTTACCAGGAGCTTATAGTTAAGACTAGTTTTGTTATAAAAGTGATTCTACAAAGGGAAGATGTACATTGTTCACAGTTAGACTGGATGCCATTGAGGGATCAGGAACAATCAGATGATTGGACATATTGGTAATTTTTATTTAGGTGTTTAGAAAGCTAAAATAGAGCTGAAATTTGAATAAAAATGCAGCTATTCATATTACTTAACAGTGAGAGATATTCAAGTATTTTTGTGTCTCTAAATTGTCCAGGTGTGTTTCATATACAATATATGAAATGGAATATAAATATCTATGTCTTTTTCTGTAAGAATCACGAGGTGGCTTTGTCTGACTGCTGTTTTTATACTACTAGAGTTTCTATTTTAAAACTGTGTGCATGCATGTATGCATACATATATACCTGATACATATATATATATAAAATATATGTAATTGTTCACAATTTAAACACTGCATGAAAAGTGGGTATATTTATAAAATCTATGAAAATAGATATTGGCTTTTGCTAGATGTATGCACAATTTTAATAAATGGAACAATTTTCTGTACCATTACTTAATATTTGAAAATACATTATCTGGCTTATATTTGAAAACTATAATACATAGGTAACATTTCACTATTTTATATTATAGGCTACTCAAAAATGCCTATTTAAAATGAATGTTCATATAGATCAAAGGGCCAAAATGCTGAAATATTTTACTGGGAGCAATCATTTGCTTTCTGCCTAACTGAATTTTAATACTTAATGATGGTCAGTAAATTTTTTTTTTTTTTTTTTTTTTTTTTTTTTTTTTTTGACAGGCAGAGTGGACAGTGAGAGAGAGAGACAGAGAGAGAAAGGTCTTCCTTTTGCCGTTGGTTCACCCTCCAATGGCCGCCGCTGCAGCCGGGCGCACCGCGCTGATCCGATGGCAGGAGCCAGGATCCAGGTGCTTTTCCTGGTCTCCCATGGGGTGCAGGGCCCAAGCACCTGGGCCATCCTCCACTGCACTCCCTGGCCATAGCAGAGAGCTGGCCTGGAAGAGGGGCAACCGGGACAGAATCCGGTGCCCCAACCGGGACTAGAACCCGGTGTGCCGGCGCCGCAAGGTGGAGGATTAGCCTATTGAGCCACGGCGCCGGCCGATGGTCAGTAAATTTAAAATATAATACTTAAAGACCAAAATCACATAAATTCAACAAATTCAAATGAATTCACATTGGAAAGTAACAAAGATGATCACTGCTACTGAAATATATTTACAAAAAGTGAATGATAATCACAAGGCTTAAGAGAAAGTTTATAGAGGAATGATCTCCTATTTCATTAGTGGATACTAAGTAGTTTCTATAAATAATAAGTGATAACTTATTAAGTGTAAATCACTTATTATTTGTTAATGGCAAAAACACAAGAATTTAAATAGTATTTACTTGTTACTTTCATGGATATCTACAATGGGAAAATGTAAGTGTATGACAGCAGACAATTAATTTTATCTGTATGTACTTCTATTGGGAATTCTGTGAAAAAGATTACAACTATGTGATTAAACATTCCCTTAAAATAGAAGTTTCACAATGGTCGCCTTCAACATTTGAGTCATGTCTCAGAAAAGTAAAAAGTGCACTATGGAGCAATGATTTTGGTCAGGTCTAGAGCGAGACATTCATATTTTTAAATTTTATATGATTTATCCTACAATAGATTACGGGAATTAAATTGGTTAGTCTAGTTTAACTCTTGTTATAAATTAATAATCTTATTGATAATGTAAATGAACATAAAATATTATATAAAAATGTATTAAATATTCAGTTGCTAGATTTCATTCAGTCAATGAGCATTCCTAGATTATTACTGCAGTCTTAAAATGGACACTCTATTAAATTATATTAATATGCTACATTAAACATAAATCTTCTTAACCTTCCTTGTTTGAGTCATAACAGTAATTTTTCAAACCATACATTATGTTATAAATACTAGTTATGCTCAGAACATGTGATATATAGGTTATGGTTCAACTTTTGGTTAACTTTTACTTTGTACACTGTCCATCTTAGGTGGGGATTTTACACTTCATCTCTTGACTGTATACATAGCTATTATAACCAGACTAGCTCCCTGCTAATGGCCTGGGAAAAGCAGCAGGGAGATCGTCCAAGTGTTTCAACCCCTTTCATTTCTGTGGGAAACCTGGAAGAAGTTCTGACTCCAGGCTTAGGCCTGGCCCAGCATTGGCCATTGCAACTATCTGGGGAGTAAGTCAGTAGAGGAAGTGAACGGCAGATTTAAGATCTCTCCTTCTCCCTCTGCCCTTTGTAATTTCGACTTTCAAGCAAATGAAAGAATCTTAAAAAAAAGACAACATATAATTTACTGATTCAGAGGCTTTTGATAGCTGTTCAAGGTAGAGAGTAATTAAACATGATTCTCATTACATAGAACTTGTTGTTGAATGCAACAAAGTGTCTGTGGATATAGGATTAGGTTACTGTGTCTGTTGTTGACACCTCAAACTCCAAAACTTCCTCATATTTTTCCTGAAAGTTTCCCAATCTTAGGCCGGCGCCGCGGCTCACTAGGCTAATCCTCCGCCTAGCGGCGCCGGCACACCGGGTTCTAGTCCCGGTCGGGGCGTCGGATTCTGTCCCGGTTGCCCCTATTCCAGGCCAGCTCTCTGCTGTGGCCAGGGAGTGCAGTGGAGGATGGCCCAGGTGCTTGGGCCCTGCACCCCATGGGAGACCAGGAAAAGCACCTGGCTCCTGCCGTCGGATCAGCGCGGTGCGCCGGCCGCAGCGGCCATTGGAGGGTGAACCAACGGCAAAGGAAGACCTTTCTCTCTGTCTCTCTCTCTCACTGTCCACACTGCCTGTCAAAAAAAAAAAAGAAAAGAAAAGAAAAGAAAAGAAAGTTTCCCAATCTTGTTCTTTATAAATGAGTGTTATAATTTTTTAAGTCCCTGCTTTTTGGGACATAGCCACACATGCACGAATGGAATCTAGACCAGATAACTGCAGGTCACGGAACGTGGTCAGGCAGAGAAGGTTACTACTCTGAGAACTGAAGAAACCAGGTCAGCACCAGAAATTGAATAATTGGAACCCATTCAGAAGTGGAAGTTCCATTGAACATGGAAATTTAGAATTAAAGTTCATTTTACTAAGCGGGCCTACTTCTTTGACTCCCTGGGCATTTTTGAATATCAGCTAATCTTCTACCTAATCCATAAAGCTTTCTATATAATTCTAGACCAAGGAAGTAGATTTAAGTCATTTGTCCTGTATCCTTACTGGATGGCAATACAAGTTTTCTATTTTCAAAAGCTGGCATTGCAGAGTGTGATTGGGAGCAACTTTTATCAAATTTACTTCATTCACTGCACTCTACTTAGAAAAGCAATGTAGAAAATTGTGTCTGATGACAATTGCCCCAGAAAAGCAAGGACAGAGTTATTGTGAAAGATTGGGAGAGATGGGTGTATTCAGTGGCGGAACTACCTCGGGTAAATGTTACCTTCAGATCAGGTAAATGTTACCTTCACAAACATATGAACATATTTAGGGAATAGTTAGTCACTAATTCCACAGAGAAATAAAGAATAAAATTAAAAAAATTAATGATCTAGAGATTCCAGTTTGGTTTCTATAAAAGAAATGCTTCCATAGGTGAAAAAGATAAAACAGTGTAATCTTTAAGAACAGTGCAGGTTATTTCTTAGTAGAGCTGACAGGAAAACTGGTGATAAACAAAGGCCACCCAAATAAGGACAAATGGAAAAATTGCAGGTTCTTCAAAAAGTTCAAGAAAAGAGGGCATTATAAAAAAAAAAAAAACACCTCTGCATAAGTTTAATTTTTGTACCAAAATAAAATATTATAATAACATTTTCCATGAACATTTAATTGCCTTCATGTTTATTCAGAGGTATTTAAAGTTAGCAAATCTGCTACTATCACTTGGCAGGGAGGGGTGGCAACATGTTACAGTTAAGAGAAAGGAAAGATTTCAGATGCTCTCTGATTGGAAGTTTGAACAGGAGTGAAAATAAAGACTATGTGCATTATGGAGTTTGCACATTCAGAACTTGCTGGATCACGGCAGCAGTCAGTCATCATCACTTCCTTTGTCAGACTCAATGACAAGCAGTAAGTAGGGAAACTACAGGGGAAAAAAAAAAGACAGACTTGGGGCATGCTTTCAGAACATAGGTATGTGCAATCCAGAACTGAGTAAGTAGAAAAAGTCTTTTAATTTGGTCAGTTTGTGGAGCATATCTCACTTTTTCCTGTTGGCTCAGAGTTCAAATTGGGTGAAAATTAAAGTGTAACCTAGGCTGGCGCTGCGGCTCAATAGGCTAATCTTCCGCCTGCGGCACTGGCACATGGGGTTCTAGTCCTGGTCGGGGCGCCGGATTCTGTCCCGGTTGCCCCTCTTTCAGGCCAGCTCTCTGCTGTGGCTCCAGAGTGCAGTGGAGGATGGCCCAAGTGCTTGGGCCCTGCACCCGCATGGGAGACCAGGAGAAGCACCTGGCTCCTGGCTTTGGATCAGCGCAATGTGCCGGCTGCAGTGGTGCCATTAGAGGGTGAACCAATGGCGAAAGGAAGACCTTTCCTCTCTCTCTCTCTCTCTCTCTCTCACTGTCCACTCTGCCTGTCAAAGAAAAAAAAAAAAGTGTAACCTAGCAGGCATTAGCCAGGTCCTGATTCTTCTAGGCCAATAGATGTAGACATTGGAATCTGACATCAAGGAATTGCTTTTAACGAGATGGGAGAGGCAGGGTTGGAATTCCCTTGCCCTACATGATCTCACTACTTGTAATTTATGTATTCAAGCTTGTGCTGTGTTTCACTGACCAAATCTTGCTCCAAAACATACAAAAATATTCCCTCAGATTCTGGACCTTCCCTCTACCATAGCCAAATCCATATCTCCACTCAGGATCAGCCTAGATCCCACTATTGGTCCATATACAGTTTATTTTATTATTATTTTTTCATTTACTTGATAGAAGGACAGAAGTAAGTTTTCCATCCACTGGTTCCTTCTCAAATATCCACAACAACTGGGGTGGGGCCAAGCCAAAATCATAACCCTGGGACTCTGTCAGAATTTCCCACGTGAATGTCTGAGACTCAAACAGTTGAGTCATCATTTGATCCCTCTCAGGCTGCACAATTTCTAAGTAGCTGGCATCAGGGTGGGAGCTATGACTTGAAGCCAGGTATTTTCATATGGAATACAGATGTTCCAAGTAGAATCGAAACCACAAATCTAAACACCTGTTTCCATGTTCAGTTTTAAAGACCCAAACCACTCTCTGAAACTCAGACAGACATTGAGGTGATGTAACTCCATGGTGTGCTAGGCCTTGTTTTGACTGAATTGGAACTCATTTTTCTCTCCACCCAATCCCACTGCTACCACTTCTCACACCGCTGTAAACAACAGGACCATTTTCCAATAAAGTTCCTTTAAGCTGATGTGTTCCCAGGGAATCTAAGCTGCAACGCTACATAACAGTATTTTCATGTGTGAGGGATAATAGTTAACACATCTCAGCTAGATAAAGTGGTATCTTTAGCTATAGCAGTTTAAAAACTGTGAGTAAGCATTAATGGGAGTATTTTTTAAATATGAGTGCTGTCTGTGGATTGGAAGATTTTTTTTTAAAACTCTGCTAAGCAGGTTTTTCAATTTTCCTTCTCCCTTAGACCTCAAAATACCATGACAGTTTTTTTTTTATCACTTATTCCATTTTCCTCCTCATTTAATCTACCTATTTCAAAATCTAATATTTAAGTTTTACAATAATTCTCCATCTTTACATCATGTCTTTGAATTGTGAGGCATTGACATCTGACATTTTTCTTTTCCTGAAAGGTGAAGTAATTTGTTCTATCACACAAAATTCTCCTCAATATGCTGGACCTGCTATTCAATTAATTTTCAAAAGATTTATTTATTTATTTGAAAGTTGGAGTTATAGAGAAGGAAAGAAAGATAGCGACAGAGATAGCTTGTTTATTTTTGTTCTGACCAATGGATTCTATGTGTGAAAGGCAGTAAGTAGTTGATGTTTACTAAGTAATTGCTACCTACACGAGCATAAAATCCATTTGGAGGTATTCTCCTTAAATATTCATAGGATTAATGTTTATATCTCTGTGACTGTCAATCAATGAAAATAGAGCACTGAGCCCAAGGAATTTAAAAAACATATTTTTTAAGTTGTAGAGCCCATTGGGGATAATCACTATTAAAATAATATTAGAGGGGCTGGCACTGCTGCAGTGGGGTAATCCTCTTCTGGTTGCGTCGGCATCCCATACGGGAACCAGATCTAGTCTCGATTGCTCCACTTCCAATCTAACTTTCTGCTATGGCCTGGGAAAGCAGCAGAAGATGACCCAAGTCTTTGGGCCCCTCCACCCGTATGGGAGACCCAGAAGAAGTTCCTGGATCCTGACTTCAGATAGGTGCAGCTCTGGCTGTTTTGGCCATTTGGAGAGTGAACCAGTGGATGGAAGACCTCTCTCTGCCTCTCCCTCTCTCTGTCTTTAAATATACCTGTCAAATAAATAAATAAAATCTTTCAAAAATTTTAAGAATTATTAGAATAAATGATTACCTATACAATCAACTAATTTTTCCACAAATGAATTATTTGGTTTTTTTTTATGAATCAATCACTATAATTGAATATCACTAAGCAGCCCATAAATGGACTTATTATACATATTTTATTCAAGCATACCTCATATTAATTACAGACAAATCATACTATTTGCCAAACACTTTACAAAAATACCTCAGTTAGGAGCTCGTTTGTGGCTAAGTGGGTAAAGCCACCGCCTACAGTGCCGGCATCCCATATGGGTGCTGATTAGAGTCCTGGCTGCTCCACTTTCTGATCCTTCTCTCTGCTATGGCCTGGGAAAGCAGTGGAAGACGGCCCAAGTCCTTGGGCTTCTTCACCCAAGTGGGAGACCTGGAGGAAGCTCAGGGCTCTTGGATTCAAATTGCCCAGCTCCAGCCATTGAGACCATTTGGAGAATGAACCAGCGGATGGAAGACCTCTCTCTCTCCCTCTCTCTCTCCCCCCCTCTCTCTTTCTCTCTCACTCTCCTGCTTTGTAATTTTGCCTTTCAACTACTTTGAATAGCAGGCAAATATCAGTGTGCACGTTTTTAAATGCAGTTACTGATGAGCAGAGAATTTCCTCTAGTTATCAAGCTGTGTGCCTGAAGATTAAAACAAGGTCTCTATAGGCAAGGATTGTGATCTTTATCATTTCCACTACATTGATTCTCTACATATTACTGAACACTTTTACACATTAGTTACTTTTTTGTTCTTCTACTCTACTATTTGAATAAAAATCTGAAGTTGAATAGCATTTGTAAGGATGCAGTATGTTTTACTGTACTAAAGCCTCTCTAAGATTCTCACAGTCATTTCTCACACACTTCACTGATGCCAAGCAATGAATTTCACTTGAGTTCTCTTGAATTGGTTTCAAAATGTAGTAGCTTTTAATTAATCTCTTCTTCAGTAGTTTTTTTCTACTTTATATTCCCCATTAACTTTAAATAATGTGTCCCAGATCATCAACTTTTATGCTTTTGTTTTGTTTAAGAGTTTGAATAAATTTAATTACTGAATGCTTTTCCAGAGAGTCATAGCTTTGGTGGATATTATTTTTCCTTCAACTCTTATTTCTTTCTTCACAGATCATATTTAAGATGGCAGTTTTTCAGATATTAGCCATATTCTTATGTTCCCTTCAATGGGATGTGTAAAAACAGATGCCACATTTTCTCAAAAGTAGAAATGGTATATATAAGCAAATGTTAACAGGACCATGCATTCACAGTAACAGGCATAGTTTTGCTTATTTTGTTTACATATAAGGTTATATATATGCAAATACTCTGCCAACTTTCCACTTTACGATACAGGATTAGAACTTCATTGATTTTTTTCTAAAATATAAGTATAAAAATACTTTCCATTATTTTAAAATACATTTTAAAATAAAGAAAATAAAGAAACAAAAAGGGGAACCAAGGAGATCAATAGATATGACTGCTATTCACAGCAGTAATTTGCAATCATTTGCATAGCTCCGAATCTGAACCAAATTTACTATGTTTGAAAAGCATTTACTACAAGAACATCTCTTTAATTTGTACATTCTCAGGAAAGTCTGTCCACCAGAAAATCCATGCTTTTGAAATGGAAATCATGCATAGCTGAAAGAAAAGTTCACCAATGTAAAAAGCACCTGGAAACAAAGCCAACATCCTCAATAGTTCAAACTTTGAAATGCTATATGGAATTTCCATTTCTCTGGTCACAGTCTTCTACCATTTGATTCTTTCATTTTGATTCTCTCACTACAACTACACTTTGACTACACTGAGCACCCCCTGGGCCCATTTTCACTCATCCTCTGCCAAGTCCATTTTTACTTCCTTCACTATGTAACTGAGCTTCTATATAAATGGCTCAAATCTTCACCAAATATACATAACTTGTTTTCTTCATTGGCTTTTTTAAATTTTTATTTATTTATTTGACAGGCAGAGTGGACAGTGAGAGAGAGACAGAGAGAAAGGTCTTCCTTTGCCGTTGGTTTACCCTCCAATGGCCGCCACGGCTGGCGCACCGCGCTGATCCGATGGCAGGAGCCAGGTGCTTCTCCTGGTCTCCCATGGGGTGCAGGGCCCAAGCACTTGGGCCAAACTCCACTGCACTCCCTGGCCACAGCAGAGAGCTGGCCTGGAAGAGGGGCAACCGGGACAGAATCCGGCACCCTGACCAGGACTAGAACCCGGTTTGCCGGTGCCGCAAGGTGGAGGATTAGCCTAGTGAGCCTCAGCGCTGGCCTTCTTCATTGGCTTTTAATCATGCCTGCCAGGTGAAACACAAGGCCTCCGTTAATCTAATAATTCCCTCACACATTTTCAACAGAAAAAGGCACAAATCCTCCAAGCATTATTTTTCATAAGTCTATATTATCAAAGCTGTATTAAATTAGTAACGCTATAAGAACTTTTTCCTTCCTAAGTAAAACATTTTTCAATTTAAAATCTGGATAGATGACCTTAATTACCAATTCCCAGAAATAATAGATACTATAGTAGGAAACATATTTGCTAATATCTAAATTTCATCTCTACAGTCATTTTTCCTTTTTCGAGACTTTTTTTGATTTTTTTATTATTTTATTTTTTATTTAGTAAATATAAATTTCCAAAGCATAGGTTATGGATTACAATGGCTTCCCCCCCATAATTTCCCTCCCACTCACACCCCTCCCATCTCCCTCTTCCTCTCCCATTCCATTCACATCAAGATTCATTTTCGATTCTCTTTATATACAGAAGATCAGTTTAGCATATATTAAGTAAAGGTGTCAACAGTTTGCACCTAAATAGAAACACAGAGTGAAAAATACTGCTTCAGTACTAGTTATTGCATTACTTCACATTGGACAATAGATAAGGACAGATCCCACATAAGAAGTAAGTACACAGTGACTGCTGTTGTTGACTTAACAATTTGACACTCTTGTTTATGGCGTCAGTAAACTCCCTAGGCTCTAGTCATGAGTTGCCAAGGCTACGGAAGCCTTTTGAGTTCGCCAACTTCAGTCTTATTCCAACAGGGTCACAGTCAAAGTGGAAGTTCTCTCCTCCCTTCAGAGCAAGGTACCTCCTTCTTTGATGGCCCTGTTCTTTCCACTGGGATTTCACTAGCTGAGATCTTCCATTTAGGTCTTGTTTTTTTTTTTTTTTTAAAGTGACTTGGCTTTCCATGCCTGAAATACTCTCATGGGTTTTTCAGCCATATCCGCGTGCCTTAAGGGCTGATTCTGAGGCCAGAGTGCTGTTTAGGACATCTGCCATTCTATGAATCTACTGTGTATCCCACTTCCCATGATGGATCATTCTCTCCCTTTTTGATTCTATCAGTTAGTAATAGCAGACACTAGTCTTGTTTGTGTGATCCCTTTGACTCTTAGACCTACCAGTATGATCAACTGTGAACTGAAATTGATCACTTGGATTAGTGAGATGGCATTGGTACATGCCACCTTGATGGGATTGTATTGGAATCCCCTGGCACGATTCTAACTCCACCATTTGGGGCAAGTCTGATTGAGCATGTCCCAAATTGTACATCTCCTCCCTCTCTTATTCCCACTCTTATATTTAACAGGGATCACTTTTCAGTTAAAATTTAAACACCTAAGAATAATTGTGTGTTAATTTCAGAGTTCAACCAATAGTACTGGAACAAAACAAAGAAAAATACTAAAATGGATAAAGTATTACATTGTACATCAACAGTCAGGACAAGAGCTGATCAAGTCACTGTTTCTCATAGTGTCTATTTCACTTCAACAGGTTTCCCCTTTGCTGTTCAGTTAGTTGTCGCCGATCAGGGAGAACATATGATATTTTTCCTTTTGGGACTGGCTTAATTCACTCAGCATAATGTTTTCCCATCTGCTGGTTCACTCCCTGTATGGCTGCAACAGCCAGAGCTTCTCAATCCGAAGCCAGGAGCCAGGAGCTTCCTTAGGGTCTCCCATGCAGGTACAGGGGCCAAAAGACTTGGGTCATCTTCCACTGCTTTCCCAAGGCATAGAGAGAGCTGGATCAGAAGTGGAGTTCTGGGACTCAAACCAGCTCCCATAAGGGAGGCCGGCACTGCAGACCAGGGCTTTAACCTGCTATGCCACAGCATCGGCCCTGAGTGTGGACATTTTGATGATATTTATTCTTCCTATCCGTGAACATGAAGATTCTTCCATTTTTGTTTTTTCCTTTCTTTAATGTTTTGTGACTTTTATTGTAATGATCTGTCATTCCCTTGATTAAATTTATTCCAAGTTATTTAAGGATTTTGTAGCTATTGTGAATGGTATTGATCTTGCAAGTTCTTTCTCAGCCACAGCATTGCGTGTGTATAAAAAGGCTATTGATTTTTGGGTATTGATTTCATATTCTGCAAGTTTACCAAGCTGTCTTACAAGGTCCAGTAGTTTCTTAGTGGATTGTTTTAGTTCCCCTAGATGTAGGATCATACCATCAGCAAATAGGGATAATTTAACTTCCTCCTTCCCAATTTGTATCCCTTTGATTTCTTTTTGTTGCCTAACGTCTCTAGCTAAAATTTCAGGACCATATTGAACAGCAATAATGAAAGAGGGCATCCTAGTTTGGTTCCAGATCTTGATGGAAATGCTTAGAAGCTTCCCGATTCAATATGATATTCACTGTGGAATTGTTATAAACTGCCTTGATCATGTTGAGGAATGTTACTTCTATAATTTCTGAATTCAGCAGTCATGTCATAATCTTTACATCTCCAGGACTTTTTGCAGTTTATTGTACTGAAATTTACTCTTAAAACTCCATCTTCTGGTTGGTAGATTTCTGAATGTGAGCCATTCTAACTGGGGTGAGGTGAAACCTCATTGTGGTTTTGATTTGCATTTCCCTGATTGCTAGTGATCTTGAACATTTTTTCATGTGCCTGTTGGCCCTTTGGATTTCCTCTTTTGAAAAATGTCTATTGAGGTCCTTGGCCCATCTCTTAAGTGCGTTGTTTGTTTTGATGTTGTGGAGTTTCTTGATTTCTTTGTAGATTCTGGTTATCAACCCTTTATCAGTTGCATAGTTAGCAAATATATTTTCCCATTCTGTCGGTTGTCTCTTCACTTTCCTGACTGCTTCTTTTGCAGTACAGAAACTTCTCAATTTGATGCAATCCCAAATGTTAATTTTGTGTTTGACTGCCTGTGCTTCTGGGATCTTTTCCAAGAAGTCATTGCCGGTACCTATATCTTGCAGGGTTTCTCCAATGCTCTCTAATAATTTGATGGTGTTGGGTTGTATATTTAAGTCTTTAATCCATGTTGAGTGAATTTTTGTGTAAGGTGAAAGGTAGGGGTCTTGCTCCATGATTCTGCATGTGGAAATCCAGTTTTCCCAGCACCATTTATTGAATAGACTGTCCTTACTCCAGGGATTGGTTTTGGATCCTTGATCAAATATGAGTTGGCTGTAGATGTTTGGATTGATTTCTGGTGTTTCTATTCTGTTCCATTGGTCTATCCATCTGTTTCTGTACCAGTACCATGCTGTTTTGATTACAACTGCCCTGTAGTATGTCCTGAAATCTGGTATTGTGATGCCTCCGGCTTTGTTTTTGTTATACAAGATTGCTTTAGCTATTTGAGGTCTCCTGTGTCTCCATGAGAGTATTTCAGGCATGGAAAGCCAAGACACTCTGGGGAAAAAAAAAAAAACCTAAATGAAAGATCTCCACGAGTGAGATCCCAGTGGAAAGAATGGGTCATCAAAGAAGGAGGTACCTTTCTCTGAAGGAAGGAGAGAACTTCCACTTTGACCATGGCCTTCTCTAAATATGATCAGAGTTGGTGAACTCAGGGGGCTTCCATAGCCTTGGCAGCTCCTGACAAGAGCCTAGGGTGATTACTGAGGCCATAAATAAGAGTGTCAATTTGTTAAGTCAACAAAAGGAGTCACTGTGCACTTACTCCTCATGTAGGATCTTTGTCCTTAGTGTGCTGTACATTGAGATTTAATGCTATAACTAGTACTCAAACAGTATTTTTCACTTTATGTTTCTGTGTGGCAGCAAACTGTTGAAATCTTTACTTAATGTATGCTAAACTGATCTTCTGTATATAAAGAGAATCGAAAATGAAAAAAAAAACTCCATCTTCTTTATTTTTAAAAATTTTTTAAAAATTTTTTGACAGGTAGAGTTATAGAGAGTGAGAGAGAAATAAAGAGAGAGAGGGAGAGAGAAAGGTCTGCCTTCTGTTGGTTCACTCCCCAAATGGCCACTACGGTTGGAGCTACTCCAATCCGAAGCCAGGAGCCAAGTGCCTCCTCCTGGTCTCCCATGTGGGTGCAGGGGCCCAAGTACTTGGGCCATCCTCCACTGCCTTCCCAAGCCACAGCAGAGAGCTGGACTGGAAGAGGAGCAGCCGGGACTCGAACCGGCACCCATAAGGGATGCTGGCGCCACAGGCAGAGGATTAACCTAATGTGCCACGGTGCAGGCCCTAAAACTCCATCTTGTTTAGATGCTATACTACCACAAGGTCTGAATCTGGGATTCTCTTTTTGCCCATTCCTTTGGTATAAATTCTTTCTTTCATTTTTCACCAAGTTCTCTCAAGGCCTTTAACTGTATTCATTAAGTCTAGAAAAGACCCTCATATTCATTGCCTCCTTTATCATTGTATAGTTATATGTCTTTCAATGTAATATTTCCATACCATAACTTGAACTGTGATTATAATTACCAAAAAAATGACAGTATGAAACAAAAGCTTAACTAGCAAATAAAAACTCTTACTACCTTCACTAAATATTTCTAGATGTGTCTACTTCAGGTAAACTTTACACATCAAATCCTTTACAATTGTTCTTGAATGTCATTTTCCCTTACTAAGACAGCCAAAGCAGGTACCAAATTGCCTAAATAGTCTAATTCATTTTTATTATTCCCTTCTGCTACCATACTAATTTAACACACTTTTTTCTTCCCATTTAATTGCTCTAATAAATTCTTAGATTTTATTTTTTCCTCCAGTTATCTTGTTGCAATCCTCATTCATTCTAATTCAATTTCAATATTGTGGCTATTGTGATTTTTAAACATCATTCCTCACAGCACATTATGTCATCAATTGTTTTCTATTCTGGAATAATACCCAAAGTTTTTAATGGAGCCACAATTAATTCTCAAGGAATATATCATTTTGTGTGTGTGTGTGTGTGTGTGTACTGAATCATAACCCCCTTACATTCATATGGTGAATTTCCTTCTTTTTTATTTATCTGAGAGATGAAGTTACAGAGAGAGAGAGGAAATACAGAATGAGAGAGAGACCGTCCATCTGCTGGTTTACTCCCCAAATGGCAGCAACAGCCAGGCCTGAATCAGGCTGAAGCTAGGAGCCAGACACTCCATCTGAGTCTCCTATACGGGGGCAGGGCCCAAGCCCTGGACCATCTTGTACTGCTTTTCCAGGTACCTTCACAGGGAGCTGGATGGGAACTTGGACATTAGGGCCTTGAACATGGCTTTATCTACTAGGCCATAGCTCTGACCCTGATATGGTGAAGTTTTAAATCTCAGTTCCTAAGAATGTGATCTTTGTTGGAAACTAGATCATTTGAGATGAAGTTAAGAAGCGGTTATATTGGAGTATACTAGGTCCCTAAATAGAACTTAACTGGTATTCTTAAATAAAGCTGAAATTTGAAGGCAGACATGGAGAACATTATGCTCAGAAGAAGGCAGGGATGGGGACCGGCACTGTGGCACAGCAGGATAAAGCCCTGGCCTGAAGCGCCAGCATCCCGTATGGGCGCGGGTTCAGATCCCTACTGCTCCTCTTCCCACACAGCTCTCTGCTGTGGCCTGGGATAGCAGTGAAGGATGGCCCAAGCCCTTGGGCCCCTGTGCCCATGTGAGAGACCCAGAGGAAGTTCCTGGCTCCTGGCTTCAGATTGGCGCAGTTTCGGCAGTTGCAACCATCTTGGGAGTGAACCAGTGGATGGAAGACCTCTCTCTGTCTCTACCTTTCTCTGTAACTCTGTCTTTCAAATAAATAAAATAGATCTTTAAAAAAGAAAGGAAGGCAGGGATGGGTCATCTGAAACAAACAATGTAACAACAAACATCAACAGAAAATCATCAGAAACTGGAAGGGAAGTGTGGGACACATTATTCTTTTTTTTTAATTTTATTTATTTTTATTTTTTAACTTTAATTTAATGAATATAAATTTCCAAAGTACAGCTTATGGATTATAATGGCTTCCCCCCTCCCATAACTTCCCTCCCACCCGCAACCCTCCCCTTTCCCACTCCCTCTCCCCTTTCATTCACATCAAGATTCATTTTTGACTCTCTTTATATACAGAAGATCAGTTTAGCGTATATTAAGTAAAGATTTCAACAGTTTGCACCCACATAGAAACACAGAGTGAAAAATACTATTTGAATACTAGTTATAGCATTAAATCACAATGTACAGCACATTAAGGACAGAGATCCTACATGAGGAATAAGTGCACAGTGACTCCTGTTGTTGACTTAACAAATTGACACTCTTGTTTATGGCATCAGTAATCACCCTAGGCTCTTGTCATGAGTCACCAAGGCTATGGAAGCCTTTTGAGTTCACCAACTCCGATCATATTTAGACAAGGTCGTAGTCAAAGTGGAAGTTCCCTCCTCCCTTCAGAGAAAGGTACCCCCTTCTTTGATGACCTGTTCTTTTCACTGGGATCTCACTTGCGCGAGGGACACATTATTCTTTCATAACGATTAGAATGAACCAAATATTCCAACACCTTCATCTTTGACTTCTGGCCTCTAAACCTTTGAAAAAGTAAATTTCTGTTGTGCTAAGCATCCTTTTCTAAATACTTTGGAACACCAGCTCTAGCTAACTAGTACACAGTACATTTATTCCCTATATTCTATGTAGAAACCATGCTTGCTACTTTAATTTTCTTAACTAGGTTATACTTTTTTAACTCAACTGGTATGTAACTTTTGAACACAATTTCATCTATCATCTTTAAATGATGTAGGTGTCAATATAAATATTTCTTGAAATAATGTGGAGTGGGATATGGAGAGTCATAGCTGAAACCTTCTAAGGGAGATAAGTTTAGCTTTTTGAGTCTCAGATGAGAGGAGTTGTATAAATGCCAAGATCAATAAGAAAGCTGAGAAATTTATATCTCTAGAAGAGAAGTTGAATGAATCTTACTAGGGTATGCTCCCAAACTCAACCTAGTTCATTTTCCAATTTGATAGATTCTGTCAATGCCTCATTCTATACATATAATACAAGAAAGGGGAAAACTTCCCTTATACAATATAGTATTATTTATATTTTAAAATCTTGTCTCAGAATCTTCCATGAAAATAATTACTACTCATCAAAAGATGAATGAAAATATGACTGCTAATCAAATGATCCAAATGAACAGGTCACTTATTAAAAAATAGAGAAATGTGGGTAAGGCTTTTAGCCTAGGGGTGATGGTTGGTTAAGGCATAGAAGTTTCACATCAAAGTACCTCAGTGTAAAACAGGTCTAGCTCCGGACTTCAGCATCCTACCTAGTGCAATTGCTAAAAGGCAGTAGTGATAATTCAAATAATAGAGTTAGGTAAACCATGTGTCTAGGTTGAGTTTCCTGTTTCCTGTTCTCAGCTTCAGTCCCTGGGTGGAGACTATTGTAGGCTGAGAACTATTGGGGGAATGAATCAGTGGATGGGAACTCTCTCTCTCTCTCTCTCTCTCTCTCTCTCTCTCTCTCTCTTCACTGTCATTCTACTCTGTCATATAGATAAAAAATACAATTTTAAAAACACAGAGGTGAAATATAATTCAAATAATGAACCATTTCCATCATAAAGAATTATCATCTGCAAAGGAAATCTAATGGTTATTTTAAAATTGAAGATGTAATGCTATCGAATATAATGAGTAGGTTTCATGACAGAGTAGACACAGAAAATTATTAGATTAGTGAAGTGGAAGCCACAGCAATAGAAGTTACTTAAAATGAAGCACAGTGGAAAAATAGAATAAAACAATTCAAGGGAAATACTTGAAAGATTTTATGTGTGCATAATTGGCATGCTAGCTTGATAGGGTAGTTGTGTTCAAAATTGAATGACTAAGAATTTTCTAAACTTGGGGTCGGTGCTGTGGCATAGTGGGCGAAGCCTCTGTCTGCAGCACCAGCATCCCATATGGGTGCTGGTTGAGTCCCTGCTGCTCCTCCCTGATCCAGCTCTCTGCTATGGCCTGGGAAAGCAGTAAAGGGTTGTCCAATTCCTGGTCCACCTTAACCAACAGGTGAGACCGGGAAGAAGGTCCTGGCTTTTTGTTTTGGATCAGCCTAGCTCCGGTTGTTGCGAACATTTTGGGGAGTGAACCAGTGGATCCAAGACATATCTCCCTCTCTTTCTCTCTTTTTCTGTACCTCTACTTCTCAGATAAACAATACCTTTAAAAAAAGAATGACTGTTAAATTTTAATAGTCAATAATTTCCAAGCTTGATGCAAATTAACTCCTAGAATTGATAATTTTAATCAATTCCAAGCTTGTACATTCTGTTCTACTTTCCTTTTTTCTGCTTCCACGCCTATAAGCAAACTCAAGTGGATAAACCTGAAACATAGTGCTGAAAAATCACAACAAAGAAAGCAACTGAAGCCATTAACATTTGAGTTAAATCACTGCTCTCAAAGAAAAATAGATAAAGCTGAAAATAAGCATTTGAAGAGAAAAGAAGGCAGGAATACTTATTGTACAATCATTTCCTAAAACAAGAAAGTTAAGATGAAAATTGTAATATTTATACATATATATATTTAACTATAACCTTGTACAAGAATACATAGTTTGATTATTTCCAAGATCCCCAAAGTGAGAAACTAATGTGTATTATCCCAAATTAGCTATATATATATATATATATATATTATGTTACACACATTCAATGAATTTTTATGCAATAAATAGAATAAATTAATTAAACATACATGGGGCAGGCGCCATGACTCACTTGGTTAATCCTCCACCTGCAGCACTGGCATCCCATATGGGCACTGGGTTCTATCCCAGTTGCTCTTCTTCTAGTCCAGCTCTCTGTTGAGGCCTGGGATAACAGTGGAGGATGGCCCAAGTACTTGGACCCCTGCACCCTCGTGGGAGACCAAGAGGAAGCACCTGGCTCCTGGCTTTGAATTGGCACAGTGCCAGCTGTAGCGGTTATTTGGGGAGTGAACCGACGGAAGGAAAACCTTTCTCTCTGTCTCTCTATCTGTCTATGACTCTACCTCTCAAAAAAATACATGAAAAGAGTGATGAGTCTTGAAGTAAATCATAGAATAAAAGACCCTGTCACACTAGAGTTCATCTTGTATGATTATATTTAAGTTATTCATCAGGAAAACATAACTAAAGGTATGCTAAAAGTCAGGATTTTGTTTACACTTGGGGTAGTGACTTGCAAAATGTGAAATGAGAATTCTGGAGTTCTATAATTTGGTTTCCTGATTTGGAGGCAGGTTATATCATTTTATTCCACTTATGAAAGTTCAAACACTTGTAACTTCACTATTATTTACATAGGAACATAAGAAGTATTAAAAACAAATAGCAAAATGAGATAGTCAGCATAAATTTCATTGTAGGTTGGAATGACTAACTGCAGAATTTGACGTAATTCAAAAATTAAATCAAGGTTGTTAACTGGATTAAGTATATTAACATGTATTCATGGACTATGAACTTGGTTATATGATATAATAACATTTCTAAAACTATTGAAAAATATCAGAGTCTTAGATAAATAAGAGTTTTAAAATTTGACATTATATAATATAATAGATACAGAATACATTCATGCAGATAGCTGTCTTTGGTTTATTCTTTCAGAAAATTAAAGTTGAAGATGGTTTAACAAAGTTTTTCTTAGAAAATATCAAATACACTTTCTAAAAACTGGGTTTCATAAATATATATGTCCATTTCATTAACTCTGTGAAGCCGTGGTATACACAGTAGAGGGATGAACATTGATCCTCTATAGTAGCTGGAATAGGGATATAAAAAGGTCTTTGTGACCTATGATATGGGATATAAAACCATCCTAATAACAAGGACTGATAGCACAGATCAGCCTTTGTGAGAACTGAAAAAAAAGTTATTACCTTTCACCAGACAAGATTAAAAAAGGAAAAGAAAAGTACTTCCTTTTGTTGCACCAAGGAAAAAGGTGCCCTTCTGAGTAGACACTGCCCCATGTCAGGGCACACAGTTGTGGGGCAGAAAGGGCTGGCTTTACTCTTCTCTTCCGTCCTTCCATTGAAGTTCAATTTTACCAGACACAAAAGTGCCTTTTGAGGATAACAGACAACAAGATAGAAAGACATTTGATCCCTCACGAAATGGTATCACTATGTTCTCTAGGAATGCTGAATATTAGATTACAACACAATAGAGAAGAAAATACCTATTTAATGGGCTGATGTGTTTGGATTTCTTAGAACTGCAGCCAGTGCCATATCTGAAAAAGCACACTTTTTCACAAAGGAAAGTAAACAAGTGAATAGACAATAGGTGAAGATGGCACCTCAATAAATATTATAAAATAAGAGGACATGCACACTACAAAGGTCACAGTCCCCATTGCAGATTAAATTAGTCTGTTCTCTACTTCTGGTTATATTCACAGTAATTAAGCTCACTGGGAGTAACATCTCAAAAAACAAAACAATATTTTTGAAGGTATAAAAATCTTGAAACACAACAATCCATGTACTTGAAAGTGTAAAAAACTCTTCTAGGTGGACTTTAATTATAAATATTTCAATACATACTGATGTGAAAACTTCATATTTTAGAGTTAAAATCATCATTATTCTTTTTTGAAAGTATTCTTGAAATATATTCATAGAAATGATAAGAGTTAATATAAAATTTACAAAATAAGAGATGAATATGTCTTGATTACTTTCATTCTAGGGATTAATAATATTAAAAATCTTCCTTTGGAAAGATTTGTTTTTATCAAGTATCAGTTAAGAGACTGCCACATTATTCTCCAAGGTCATAACAAGGCTGGCCAGATGCTTATCAGCATTTTTGAAACATACAGAAAATTCACTAATGGTATCATTATTGTATAATCTTATTGTGAAAGAGAGTTGCCGATTTACCACTTGTCAAAAAGTGAGATCGAAAGAACAGAAGAAAATTTACTTTGAGACTCAAAGAATTAATTTCATAATGGAGTCACAAAATAAAAATAGTAGGTCAGGAAAAATTTTAAAAAGAATCTTAAAGATTGGGAAGATTATTTAACTAAAGCAGTTTATTTACTGAGAATGTTAGCTTAAAGTGGTGTTATTGAAGATACTAACTTTGATTTGCAAATATTTAGCTAGTTGGAATCACTGTTTACTGGATTTTCTAATTACTATCTCTTCTACTTTTCCTTCCTTGAAAGTCTTTAGCTCTCTCATACTGCTGTAGATGTAATTAATTATATAATATCCATAAACAGCATTAATTATCCATTTGCAAATTCAGATGCCAGCAAAAAATAAAACACTTACTATATAAAAGTAAATTTAGTGTGTTTTAAATATATATATTAAAGAATTTATTAAAGAATTATTTTATTTCTTTGAAAAACAGAGCTGCAGAGAGAAGTAGAGCCAGAGAGAGAGAGGTCTTCCATTCCACTGGTTCACTCCTCAAGTGGCTGCAATGGCCAGAGCTGAGCTGATCCAAAGCCAAGAGCAAAGAGTCTCCTCCAGGTCTCCCATGTAGATGCAGGGGCCCAAACACTTGGGCCGTCTTCCGCTGCTTTCCCAGGCTACAGCAGAGAGTTAGATCAAAAGAGGAGCAGGCGGGACTCAAACCAGGGCCATCGCTGCAGGCTGGGGCTTTAACCCACTGTGCCACAGTGCAGGCCCCAATTTTAAATATATTTAAGTAATTTGTGCTTTTTTTGAGTCCTTTACCTACCCACAGTACCCTGGTGTCCTAATTTGTAAAAAACGGTAAGGTTCCTATCTGAGAGAGCAAAGACAGTGAGACAATTTAAGTAGATAAAGGATCAAGACAAAAATTGAATGGATGAATGTGTTTCTTAACTTTTCCATAATTGTTTCTGATCTAAAAATTGTCACATCTATGGTTCAAATGAACAATTGTTTGGTCTCATGAAGAGGTTCAGATGTAGTATAACTTATGCTTTTTCTTTTAAACCTCTTAATAAAGATTAATGAGGAAAAATGACTCTGTAGAGACTGAACAAAAGAGGAAGCAGGGAGACAAGTCAGGAGCATGGCACAGCAGGTAAATGCATTTCTGAAAAACTATGCTTTCTTTGATTGCCTGGTACTGGAAAAAAAAAAAAAAAACAGCGTGGCAGCAAAGGAGTCAGATGGCAGGAACTAGAGGTGGCAAATAATAGTGCTGGTAAATTTCAGTTACTTCTTGTGATGAACTGATTTAAGTCCTTCAACATTCACATGTTGAAATTCTAATGCCCAGTTCCTCAGAATGTGGCTTTATTGGGAAATAAGCTCTTTGAAAAGGTAAAGAATGTAAAATAGAATCATCAGGGTGAACCATAATCCCATATGATTGGTGCCCTTAGAAAAAGAGGAAATCGGGGACTAGTCTTATTTGCTCCTTGGGATCAGCATGCAGGCGTCCCATCTGAGACTGCCTGTGCAAGTCATGGATACTCTGCTTCCAATTCAGCTCCCTGCTAATGATGATGGTCCAAGAACTTGGCTCCCTGCTACCTGTGAAGGAGACTCTGATGGAACTCCAAGCTCCTGGCCCGGTGTGTGCTAGCTGTTATGAATATTTGGGGAGTGAATCTGCAGATGGAAGCTCGCGCTCTCAAAAAGAAAAAAAAAAAAAAAAAAGAAGAAGAAATCATAACAGAGAGACTCCACTCAGGCAGATGCACAAGGGAAAGTCATGTGTGCACATAGACAGTGGGTGGTCATGAGCAAACTGTGGAGAGAAGCCCCTGAAGAAATCAATTCACTGTCCTTGATCTTGGATTTTCAGCCTCCAGAACTCTAAGTAAATAAGAGTGTTTTGTTAGAAGCTACTCAGTCTTTGATATTTTGTTATGGTAGCCAAGAAGACTAGTACACACTTGCATTTTCAGAGAATTCACTTTCAGAAAATTCAGGAATTCACTTACTCTGCATAGGATAGGTGGCTACACAACAAAAGCCACTATATTGAATTAAGGAATTTTCATGATCAACTCTCCCACCAATGAAAACAAATAAACAAATAATAAATGAATTATAAAGATAAGAAACACCTCCCTCTTCCTTCCTGTAAACACTGATGTCCTCCTCTGACTGGCCTCATTAGCAATTTGATAAAATGCTTTCCAAATGTCTCTGTGTATCCCCCTGTGATTCTCACATGGCATTAACTTTATTAACAGCAGCAGTAATAACATTTAAGGTATTTCAGGTGTTACGGTATTTGAGATGAATCTGAGAGCACCTAAGAATTATGTCTACCTTCATAAAAACTTGTAGTGGCCCTAACAGCCAGCAAGTAAATATGGAGAAGGTCTTCCAGTGACCATTCTGAGAGTTACCATAAATACATCTCAAAATTCGAGTTGAGTCTTCTATACCTCCATGAGCACATCATAAATAAATAATAAAATCCATAATGCAGCTCTCCAGATTCATCCCATTTTATTTTTATCCTCATATATGTGATTGATTATCCAGTATGGATGAAGACCACTATGACCTTGAATTTTCAAATGCTGTCTTTAACAAACTTTCATGTGTTCTGGCCTAAACTAGTTAACAAAACTGCTCGTAAAAGAAAGTGTTATGCCAAAACTATAATCAAGGTTCTAAAAAATTTGGAATATGTGGGTTAAGTATTATAACTATCCATAAATGAAACTGCTAGAACTAACTTGAAAAGGCCATTAAGGTTATTTTCTATAAAGATGAGACACATTGACTGCTAACATTAGAATAAGACAGTTGGAGCTTTTTAAAAGTGAATTTACTTTTTGCATAATATATTAACTAGATGTTCAAGTTCTTATTTTATTTGAATTGCCTAAAAGAAAGATAAAAATGTATATAAATATCCAGCATCACAGAGATGTGAAACAAGTTATTGGAAGGGATATAAATATTTTGAGGTACTATTAGAAAACAAACATACAAGATTTATTATAAAACCTGTGACACACAGGATTATTGTAGCTTTATGGAATGGTTTAACATCTGCTAGTGTCATTCCTCAGACTTTCTTATTTTTCATTATCATGTTTATTATTCTTGTCTTTTATTTTTGCATATAAATTTTAAGGGTTGTTTAAATATAAAGTTAATTTGTCAAATATTTGACAGATATTATGTTGAACCTTATGCATAGTTAAGAAGAACTGACGGGGCCAGCGCTGTGGAGTAGCGGGCTAAGCCCCTGCCTACAGTGCTGGCAGCCCATATGGTCACCCTTTATAGTCCTGGCTGCTCCACTTCTCATCCAGCTTTTTGGTATGGCCTGGGAAAGCAGTAGAAGATGGCCCAAGTCCTTGGGCCCCTGCATCCAGGCGGGAGACCTGGAAGAAACTCCTGGCTCCTGGCTTAAGCTCCTCTCAGCTCTGGCAGTTGGTGGCCATTTGGGGAATGAAACCAAGAATGGAAAATCTCTCTCTCTCTCTCTTTCTCTCTCTCTGCCTCTGTAACTCCACCTTTATAACAAACAAATAAATCTTAAAAAAATAGAAGAGCTGACAATATGACTCTGTTGTTTTCCTATGCATTTACTTACACTTTTCATCATTTCTTTAAAATTTTTTTAGGTTTTCTCATATAAATCTTGTACCTATGTTAAAGGGTATATATGTAAGAATCCCAGTTTACAACTGCAAATGATATTTATATTTAGTTTTGAATTCCAACTGTTCATTGCTATTATATGGGAAAGCAATTATTTTGTATGCTTACCTAATATGTTTAAACTTGTTATAGATCAAGAGTTCCCATAATTTTTTGTTTATTCATTTACATTTTCCTCTTAGATAATTATCTCAATGTGAACAATGAGAATTTCATCATTCTCAATCTGTATACATTTGATTTGCTTAGTTCTAGTTCATATGCTACTACTTCATGTAAAGATTGAAGAAATGTAGTCAGAGGAGAACATTATTTTTAATCCTAGCGGTAAGCATCTAAGTTTTTACTGCTGAGTATGATGTGGCTTTAATTTTTCTGTAGATGTTCTTTCTCATGTTAGGGAAATTTTCCTCTATTAGGAAAAATTTAAAGACTTAGCATTTAATTTAGAGCTAACATGTTAATCAATCCAGAAATTACAACTCACAATGTAAATAAATCAGGACAATATTTTTGGCTATTCTTTATTATTTTTCACTACTAGTTTTTAATTTTGTTTTACCTTTATAGCTGTTATTCAGAATAATTCTGTATAATAGGTCTTATTCATGAAATATAAGATATATCAGTGTCACCTAAGAGACATTGGCTTTTCGTCTATCCCTAAATAAAGATTTATTTACTATGTGTGGATATTTTCTCACCTTGTGAATCTTTAACAGTTAAAGAAACTACTCTTACTGTAGACTTTGAAAAAATTTAGACATTTACTTTCTTGAGTTGCCTTGGAGATACAACATTTAAACAGGATTAAATCTCAGGGAACAAATGTACACACCTTATATTTCAAATTTAGAGCTAATATATCAAAAACTCATGCATAACATTAATACAGTAGTAACATACAATTTATTACAGCAGCAGTGCTGTGGTATTAATGTTGATGCCCCTTGACCAGTGCCAATGGCCTGCCCATTTGCTGAAAACTGCTTTATTTACTTTCAATTTTCCCCAAGCTGTAGATGTACCATACATTTGGTGTTGATATTTAACAACTACCTATTTAAGTGATGGTGAATTTCTGTTGGGTACTCAGACTAACTTTGTTGGCATATTCACTCCTCCAAATGCCCACAATAACTGGGACTAGGCCAGTCTAAAGTCAGGAGGACAGAACCCAATATAAGTCTTCCATTTGAGAGGCAGGGTGCTACTTCCCAAGGTGTATTACTAGCAAGAAAGGGGAATCTGCATTAGAGACGGGAATCAAACACAGCACATTAGTACTGGTTGGGGGCTTCCCAAGTGGCAATTTTACCACTCTAACAAATTCCTGCTTCTCAGACTGATTTTTGAAATGAGCTTTAACTTCAACTTTATACTTATTTCTGTTTATTTCTTTTCTTGTTTGCTAAGTTCTGATTTGAAGCTATCCACTGATGGGTTTTGATAATTTTTTTTGTAAATTCAGTTTTGTATTGCTTATAAATAAGATTTCCGTCTACTGGGTTGGCTTTGCTAATCTGCTATTGAAAGACACTATAACACAATTGTTATTGTGAGACGATATATTGCATAATTCTAGTGATTAAGATGGGTAGATCAAATAAAATGACATACATTTAGTTAAACTATTGCCAAAATATGGCTAAGAAATGCATGTGAGTGATTTATTTCTAGAACATAGGAAGCGTAGACTGTACATGTCAGTAAATTCAGTAGGAATTCTTTCAGTTTGACTTCATTTGAAGACTTCATATCCAAATAAAGGTACTCAAAGGATTAAAAAAAAAAAAAAGATTGATTTAAGCCATTAAGGAGGAGAGGGTGAGAGGAGGCAAAGTTTTGTGAGAACAGTTCTGTTGTTCTACTCATTTTTTGGTGACCTAATATGATGTATGATATGTTCATACTTAGATGTTTGTTATATGTGTGGTTGAATTTGTAGATAGATCAATAGAATTATTTAGCAATAAAGTAGATAGGGAATCATTAAAATGCACATTATTTTTTCAATAGGCAGACAAATTTGTTTGAATTATAAAGTATAAGTAATTTAACATTGAACACTAACTCTAAAAATTTAACAAGCAGCCACAGTTTGGAGGAGAACTGAATAAAATATCCAGGTCTTTGAGAATGATTGAGAGTGGTTATTTTGTTATATAATGACCCTGAACTGAATCTACTGGTAATAAAAACAAATTTAGATATATTCGCATTGCCTGTTATGGTGTATAATAAATGGAAAACTGTGTTAATTATAAACCTATGGTGTTAATTTTGATACAGTGATACAGTTCTGATAACACTTTCATCCTAGGATTACTCATTACAATATTATGTTAAAATATTTAAATACTAAGTTAAATGAAGAATTTCCAATATGGGGAAGGTATGAGTCAATAGCTTTTGACACTATTAATTTACTTTAAATTTCAAACTGATCATAAGTACCTGATACATACCAGTTCCACTCTTTCTGCCTCTCTAAAGCTATATGCATTATATTGTGATTTATAAACATATCACAATAATCCACATGATTGCTCATACACATCGAAAAAACACATTCTTTCTCTCTTTTGTGAGTTTGTATTTCCCCAATTTATTATTTTTTCTCTTTATTTTCTTTTAAATATTTAGAGGGTGTTTGGTGCAGGAGTTAAGACATTTCTTGGGACACATGTATCATATATGGAGCACCCAGGTTCAAGTGCTAGCTTTGCTTCAGATTCCCTGTCCCTAATAAAATGCACCCTTGGAGGCAGCAGGTGATGGCTCAAGTACTCTGGAACCTTCAATCCACATGGGATACCTGGAATGAGTTCTATGCTGCCTGCTTCAGCTTGCTCCAGTCCAAGTTCTTTTGGGCCAGTGAACCAGTAGATTGAATATCTCTGTCTTTATCTTTGTGTTTCATACAACATGAAAATAAATTAATTAACTTATTAAAAACATATTTTATACAACTAAACCTATCACTACGATTTTCTGTATAGAGAGCATATCTTCATTTCAGTGATAATTTTGACACTTAATGTTACTCTCATCTGATTATATAACATTAAATCCATTGATTTAATTATTGCATGTTTAGTATAACTTAATGCATAAAATTGAATTGTGCACACTTAATATTATTTTCAAAATATACAGCCATTTCCCATTTGCACATTAAAATAATTATAAAAACACGAAGACTTCAAACTCCATGCTTTTCAGTTTTATGTAAGCTTTATTCTTTTCACCATGTAATTGCTCACAGTTTTGTAAGCTTTATGCTTTTACATTTGGCAGATTCACCCTCTTCAAGAAATAAATGTATAAAATTGAAGTAAATTTAGTGGTATGCAGGCACTACTGCATCAGATGAAATGAAAGCATTGAATTCCTGATGACAAGTTAAACTGGGATGAACTACATTTTGATGATAAAGAATTGACTTTTCCTTTTGAAGAAGAGCCACAGTGATGACTATTTTGATCTCTGGTTCCAGTGTTAACAAAATGAGTAAAAATAACAAGGTGTGAAATATGTATATACTCAGCATTCTCAAAATTTTTGAATTGTTATAGGAGAACTTTGGTCATAATTTGTATTTGAATGACACTAGTGCAGTTTCAACATTTCTTAATCATTCAGTAAATGGCACAATGATAATATTCATAGGCAATATTCTGTTTTCCTGAACTAGCACTTGCACATATTAGCTGTCCATTCATAATCTATTAATTGAAATATTGGAGAAAATGAGATTCCGTGTGGGATACCTGGGAGATGGTCATTGCTGTTAAAACAGGAGAATTGGGGCCGGCGCCGTGGCTCAATAGGCTAATCCTCCACCTTACGGCGCCGGCACACCGGGTTCTAGTCCCGGTCGGGGCGCCGGATTCTGTCCCGGTTGCCCCTCTTCCAGGCCAGCTCTCTGCTATGGCCAGGGAGTGCAGTGGAGGATGGCCCAGGTGCTTGGGCCCTGCACCCCATGGGAGACCAGGAAAAAGCACCTGGATCCTGGCTCCTGCCATCGGATCAGCGCGGTGCGCCGGCTGCAGCGGCGGCCATTGGAGGGTGAACCAACGGCAAAAGGAAGACCTTTCTCTCTCTGTCTCTCTCTCTCACTGTCCACTCTGCCTGTCAAAAAATAAAAAAAAAATAAATAAATAAAAAAAATAAAAAAAATAAAAAAAATAAAACAGGAGAATTGAACGTAGGTGCCAAAACCCACAATGAGTTTGAGTGTAAGAAGGAGGATAGAAATAAACATTACGACATCAGTTTTGTTTTATAAATTTAAATAAAGGTCTTTTGAAGGCATTCTGTCTGATGTAGCTTGCCATTTTCTTCCTGTAAGACTTCCATGTACTTTTTGATATAGTAATATTGTTATCAATTTCAAAATAGACAAAGTACAATAGCAAGAATTTGTCAAAGGGAGGGAGGAAGGGAATATCATTATGTTCCCAGAATTGTATTTATAAATCACATTGAATGTGTTAAAAGCTAATTAAAAATTAAGATACAAAATTTTAAAAAAGGTAACAAGTTTTGTTGACTCAGAAACTTCCACTAATCTTGAGTCATTATATTAAAACTGGACTGCCACTGCATTTAGCTGAGTTCATTTAAAATGAATGGAAGATATGACATACTCATTTCAGTAAATTTGAATTATAACTAAATAAATACAACACAAGCTTTTGGACAAAGCTGTTTGTGATATACTAATTATAAAGCTAATTATAAACTCAGTGTTAATGTTTCCCATATGGTGAACATGTAGCATATTAATTAGAAAATATTATTAATACATTAATAATTTTTAAACTAATTAAAACAAGTTACAAAACTGTGAATGAAATCTGTACTTAAATTTTATATATAGTTTTCAAAACATTGATAAACATTTTTTAAAGAAAGGCCTATGTAGGTTATACTTTAACAAATGCATAATATTTATGCTAAAATAATTTTTCCGAAGATCAATTTTCATTTCATTTAAAGAACAAACACCCTATTTGACCTTCATGGAGTTATCTTCAAGCATTTCTTGAACAACTTTATATTTTCTTTTTTTTTTTTTTTTTTTTTTTTTTTTTTTGACAGGCAGAGTGGACAGTGAGAGAGAGAGACAGAGAGAAAGGTCTTCCTTTTGCCGTTGGTTCACCCTCCAATGGCCGCCGCTGCAGCCGGCGCACCGCGCTGATCCGATGGCAGGAGCCAGGATCCAGGTGCTTTTCCTGGTCTCCCATGGGGTGCAGGGCCCAAGCACCTGGGCCATCCTCCACTGCACTCCCTGGCCACAGCAGAGAGCTGGCCTGGAAGAGGGGCAACCGGGACAGAATCCGGCGCCCCGACCGGGACTAGAACCCGGTGTGCCGGCGCCGCAAGGTGGAGGATTAGCCTAGTGAGCCACGGCGCCGGCTGAACAACTTTATATTTTCAACACAGATCTATTCTAGAAAATAAATATCTGTAGAAAATGTTAAAATATAGTACATCAAAATATTTTGTTTGCTTCATTTATTCCTTTTTATTATCAGGATGAAAGATAAACTGAAATTTTCATCTGACATTACATTAAATGTAGTGTAGTAGAAAAATAAGTTATTGGAATAAGAATTTTTACTATAAAATATTTCATGTATATAAATCTGGACATTTTTAAACTATATTACTTATATTAGTAATGATGATAAATGGTTTAAAGTATGAAAAGACAAAACTCAAAAACAGAAGCATATGAGGCCATGATAATATATCTTATATGAGAGTTTGACATGATGAAGTCTTATTTTTAACTGACTTATTAATTTATCACACATACTTGGGATCTGTCAAGGTACTACAGACTTGATAAGCATTTCATATTCAGTAAGGGAATAAAAATGAAAGAGCAAATAAATAAATGCTGATGATGGAAAATCAGAATAATAACATTAGCATCAGTTTTAAATTTCCACATGTTGAGTATTAAATTTTAATAAATTATTTTGGTAAATTATGAAATAAGGGTACGGAGTTTGCTAATATTTTCTTTTGCTTTCTAACTTACTGTATCCATTTGATGTAATGATTCCTAAAAAGAAAAATCGAAAATCAAAAATCAAAATTCAACATGTTGGATAAAAGTAAAGTGTCTCATTAAATTTATACTGCAAACTGCATATGTACCTTTTTTTTCAACAAAATTTTTTTTTAATTTTGTTTAAGTAATACAACTTCATGCATTCATACTATATACAGATTTAGGAACATGATGCTTCTCCCCCCTCTACCTCCCTCCTACCAATACTCCTGCCTTTCTTCCTCCTCCCTCTTCCTTTCCCATTCTTATTTTTCACAGAGATCAACTTTCAGTTAATTTTTATATTCATAAGATTAATTCTACACCAAATAAAGAGGTCATTAATTAATAAGAAGACAGAAAGAAAGACATACAGAAAGAAAGAAAGAGAGAAAGGAAGAAAGAAAGAACTAAAACAAACAAATAAGAAAAGCATTGTTTTCTGACAGTCAAGCAAGCAAGGGTTGTTCCAAAGCATCACATCTCAAAGTGTCAGTTTTACTCCTATAAAGTATTCTATTAGTTACAACAGATCAGAGAGACTATATGATGCTTATCCTGTTGTGACTGTCTTATTTCACAAAATATAATGGTTTCCAGTTGCATCCATTTTGTTGCAAATGCCAGGATTTCTTTTCTTTTTTTTAAGCTCTGTGTAGTATTCCATAGTGTATATATATACCATAATTTCTTTATCCAGTCCAGTTGATGGACATCTTGGTTGATTTCATATCTTAGCTACTGTAAATTGATCTGAAGTGAACATGCGGGTACAGATAACTCTTTCATATGCTGATTTCATTTCCTTTGGATAAATTCAGTTTTATGAAGTTATAACACTTGAGAAAAAGAATGTAAAAATATCTCATATTTCTACATATGTGATAAACACAAATAATTATTTTCTGTGAAGTAAGTCAAAAGACAAATGCAGTAAGTATAGCCACACTGGTAGGTGTACAATAATTGTGGTATACAAACTTTTCCACATCATTTATTACATAGTATAGTGTTAAACTCTTTCCTAATACTGAGTACACACTTAAAAATCAAATGATCATTTTCCTAAGTAAGCAGGGGTTATAACTGAGTTAAAAATTCATATTGCTATAGAGAAGGGATGTAATATTGAACTAACAGTGTTCACAATGTACAGTGGAATGGCAAAGCCTGCAGAAAAGTCTAGGCTTCTTATATTTTTTAAACTGCCATAACAACTCTCTAGGTACATAATTTTGTAAATATGAAATGCACTTAGTTATTACATAATAGCATAATTTATCTGTATGTCAAAGCCTATCTTAATATGCACACATTAAAAGAAGCACCTAATAATTTATGAATATATTTTAAAAGACATTGAAATAAGGTTACTTAAAATAATAAAAACATTTAAAGTACATGGATCAATATACTTACAAATAATGGCATTAATGATACAGGATATTTGAGAGCTCAAAAAATGACATTCAATGGCAATAAATATACAAGGCACAGTAAGTCTGGAATTGAAAAATGCCATCCATTTGTTTCCTAAAAATGTACTCCACGAGCACCATTATGCCAAAATTGTAGTACCAAGTTGAGACCAAATAATAAATTTTCTGCTCTCTCAGAGTGTAACAAAAGACCTATTTCACAATATACATATGTGTTTTGAAAGGGCCATAGCAAAACATCATAGATGCACTTGGCTGAATAATTTGGAATGTGGTGATATTTTGATGGGGAAAAAAAAAAAAAAACCAAAAAAGTAACATTGAAACCATAATATTGATTAACAAAAAAAAAATGCACTAAATGAAAGTTTATTAGCTTCCAATATAGTTCCCTGTATTTTTCATCTGATAAGGCAGTGGAAGATGGCCCAAGGGCTTAGGGTCCTGCCACGCATATGGGAGACATAGCTGTGATTCCAGGCTCCTGACTTCAGCTTAGCCCTCCCGAACCATTGCAGTAATTTGGGGTGTGAACCAGTGGATGGAAAAATCTCTGTCTCGCTGTCTTTCTCTGACACTGGGCATTTTAAATAAATAAATAGTTTTAATAAAATTACTTTTTTATTTAAAAATCTTTGTTTTAATTTACCTTTGAAATTCCTCATGTTTTAATTTTAAGTTTTAATTAATTTATAGCAGATATAATGTGGTTTGTAGATACAATTCTTTTTTTTTAACTTTTATTTAATGAATATAAATTTCCAAAGTACAGCTAATGGATTACAATGGCTACCCCACGTAACTTCCCTCCCACCCGCAACCCTCCCCTTTCCCATTCTTCTCCCCTTCTATTCACATCAAGATTCATTTTCAATTCTCTTTATATACAGAAGATCAGTTTAGCATATATTAAGTAAAGGTTTCAACAGTTTGCACCCACATAGAAACAAGAGTGAAAAATACTGTTTGAGTACTAGTTATAGCATTAAATCACAATGTACAGCACATTAAGGATCCCACATGAGGAGTAAGTGCACAGTGACTCCTGTTGTTGACTTAACAAATTGACACTCTTGTTTATGGCCTCAATAATCACCCTAGGCTCTTGTCATGAGCTGCCAAGGCTATGGAAGCCCCCTGAGTTCACTGACTCTGATCATATTTAAACAAGGTTGTAGTCAAAGTGGAAGTTCTCTCCTCCCTTCAGAAAGGTTCCTTGTTCTTTGATGACCTGTTCTTTTCACTGGGATCTCACTCACGGAAATCTTTCGTGTAGGTGTTTGTTTTTTTTTTTTTTTTTTTTTTTTTTTTTTTTTTTGCCAGAGTGTTTTGGCTTTCCATGCCTGAAATACTCTCATGGGCTTTTCAGCCAGATCCACGTGCCTTAAGGGCTGATTCTGAGGCCAGAGTGCTATTTAGGACATCTGCCATTCTACGAGCCTGCTGTGTATCTCGCTTCCCATGTTGGATCCTTCTCTCCCTTTTTTATTCTATCAGCTAGTATTTGCAGACACTAGTCTTGTTTATGTGATCCCTTTGGTTCTTAGTCCTATCATTATGATCAATTGTGAACAGAAATTGATCACTTGGACTAGTGGGATAGCATTGGTACATGCCACCTTGATGGGATTGTATTGGAATCTCCTGGTATGTTTCTAACTCTACCATTTGGGGCAAGTCAGCTTGAGCATGTCCCAAATTGCACATCTCTTCCCCCTCTTATTCCCACTCTTATATTTGACAGCAATCACTTTTCAGTTAAGTTTCAACACTTAAGAATAACTGCGTATTGATTACAGAATTCAACAAAAGTATTAAGTAGAACAAACAAAAAAATACTAAGAGGGATAACGTATTACGTTGTTCATCAACAGTCAGGGTGAGGGCTGATCAAGTCACCATTTCTCATAGTGTTCTTTTCACTTTAACAGGTTTCCTTTTTTGTGCTCGGTTAGTTGTCACCAATCAGGGAGAACATATCATATTTGTCCCTTTGGGACTGGCTTATTTCACTCAGAATAATGTTTTCCAAATTCCTAACAGGGATCACTTTTCAGTTAAAATTTAAACACCTAAGAATAATTGTGTGTTAATTACAGAGTTCAACAAATAGTACTAGAACAAAACAAAGAGAAAACTAAAATGGATAAAGTATTACATTGTACATCAACCATCAGGACAAGACCTGATCAAGTCACTGTTTCTCACAGTGTCCACTTCACTTCAACAGGTTTCCCCTTTGGTGCTCAGTTATTTGTCACTGATCAGGGAGAACATATGATATTTGTCCCTTTGGGACTGGCTTAATTCACTCAGCATAATGTTTTCCAGATTCCTCCATTTAATTGCAAATGACTGGGTTTCATTGTTTTTGACTGCTGTATAGTATTCTATAGAGTACATGTCCCATAATTTTTTTTATCTAGTCTACTGTTGATGGGCATTTGGGTTGGTTCCAGGTCTTAGCTATTGTGAATTGAGCTGCAATAAACATTAATGTGCAGACAGCTTGTTTGTTTGCCAATTTATTTTCCTTTGGGTAAATTTCAAGGAGTGGTAGGGCTGGGTTGTATGGTATGGTTATATTCAGGTTTCTGAAGAATCTCCAGACTGAATTCCATAGTGGCTTAACCAGTTTGCATTCCCACCAACAGTGGGTTAGTGTCCCTTTTTCCCCACATCCTCGCCAGCATCTATTGTTGGTAGATTTCTGAATGTGAGCCATTCTAACCAGGGTGAGGTGAAACCTCATTGCGGTTTTGATTTGCATTTCCCTGATTGCTGGTGATCTTGAACATTTTTTCATGTGCCTGTTGGCCATTTGGATTTCCTCTTTTGAAAAATATCTATTTAGGTCCTTGGCCCATCTCTTAAGTGGGTTGTTTGTTTTGTTTTTGTGGAGTTTCTTGATTTCTTTGTAGATTCTGGTTATCAACCCTTTATCAGTTGCATAGTTTGCAAATATTTGTTCCCATTCTTTTGGTTGCCTCTTCACTTTCCTGACTGTTTCTTTTGCAGTACAGAAACTTCTCAATTTGATGCAATCCCAAATGTTAATTTTGTCTTCGACTGCCTGTGCTTCTGGGGTATTTTCCAAGAAGTCTTTGCCAGTACCTATATCTTGCAGGGTTTCTCCAATGCTCTCTAATAATTTGATAGTGTTGGGTTGTAGATTTAAGTCTTTAATCCATGTTGAGTGAATTTTTGTGTAAGGTGAAAGGTAGGGGTCTTGCTTCATGATTCTGCACGTGGAAATCCAGTTTTCCAAGCACCATTTATTGAATAGACTGTCCTTACTCCAGGAATTGGTTTTGGATCTTTGATGAAATATAAGTTGGCTGTAGACTTTGGGATTGATTTCTGGTGTTTCTGTTCTGTTCCATTGGTCTATCCATCTGTTTCTGTTCCAGTACCATGCTGTTTTGATAACAACTGCCCTGTAGTATGTCCTGAAATCTGGTATTGTGATGCCTCCGGCTTTGTTTTTGTTGTACAAGATTGCTTTAGCTATTCGAAGTCTCCTGTTTCTCCATGTGAATTTCAGCATCATTTTTTCCAGATCTGAGAAGAATGCCTTCGGTATTTTGAGTGGTATCGCATTGAATCTATAAATTGCTTTTGGGAGAATGGACATTTTGATGATGTTGATTCTTCCAATCCATGAGCATGGAAGATTTTTCCATTTCTTGGTCTGGGTCTCTCACATGGGTGCAGGGGCTCAAGCACTTGGACCATCTTCCACTATATTCCACATTCATTAGCAGGGAGTTGCATCAGATGTGGAACCACCAGGACTAGAAATGCCTATATGGGATGAAGAAACCATAGGCATTTGCTATGCCACAAAACTGGACCCTAAAATAAATTTTTAAAGCAGGATAGTGCCTAAGTAACCAGTGACTGAAAGACCAACTTGCTCATGTGTAGCGACCTTTAGCTAACTTTCTGGTGGCCTCCTTTTCCCTGGAGTCATTTCCCATACTTTTTGTGTAAAGCACTAAAACATAAAACCTTGACAATAGAAGAGAAAGCAACCAGCAGTTTTTTATTATGGTAAGCTACAAAGACAACATTAAATATTACAAACAGTAAATCTTTGTGACTTGAGTGGCCATGACACTGTAGAAGAAAGCAACTGAGAACTTTAGAACATTCCAGATGGCTGGGAAGGTAGCTTCGTTAATGCCAATGTAAACTAGAATTGAATCTGACAGAATTCAACACTTGAAGCAAATGATTCTAAATAAATATTATTCTTCATAATGTAATAGAATTATGTCAACATGTAAGCATCTGTAAGTGCCACTCTGACCTCAGAATCAGCCCTTAAAGCATGCTGGCTGAAAAGCCCATGAGAACATTTCAGGCATGAAAAGCCAAGACATTGTGACAAAAACTGTACTTTATCCAGGTCATCTGTGGGTGAGACCCCAGTGGAAAGAAGTGGACATCAAAGAAGGATGTAGTTTTCTCTAAAAGGAGAAGAAAACTTCCTTTTTACTTATGGTTTTATCTTAATACCGATGGAGTTTGTAGATTCAGAAGGCTTCCATAGCGTAGGAAGCTTATGTCAAGAGCCTCAGGTGATCATTGATGTCACACATATGAGTATTAAGTTAAATTAACTACAAGAGTCACTGTGCACTAACTTCTCATAGAGGACCTCTGTCGTCAGAATTGCATGAGAGTTAACAGTAAAATTTGTTCTCAAAGATTTAATTTGTTTCAATGCATTAAATGGAGAATATTCTTATATCTCATAAGTTAACAGTTATTTCTAATTGTTCACAAAATATGTATTGTTTTTTGGCTCTTTAAAGTTTCTCAAATAAAAAAGAATGCTTAAAAAAGATGTGAAATCAACTTGGAGATGCAATGACATTGAAAAGCCCTTGTATCACTGTTTAAGAAATTTTTTTTCATAAAATTTGTTGAATTATTTACTTAGTATAGAGTTAATCTTCTATGTATAAGATCAATTCAAAATAGATCTTAGTTAAAAATAAGACTGGTAATAGGAGAGGGAGGAGGAAGAAGAGTGGAAGTGTGGGTGGGAGGCGGGTATGGTGGGAAGAATCAATTGTATTTATGAACTTCATGAAGTTTGTATTCTTTAAATAAAGGTTTCTTTGGAAAAAATAAACATCAGTACTGTTTTGTCAAATTTTGATTACATATGAATTTTTAAATGCTTGTATATAAAACTGGGAACCAAGAAGCATTTTTGTGGTTTATTTTTAATATCCTGTGTGTGTGTGTATGGGCACGTGTGTCTTAGTGTAGCAATGCTATATTTATGGGTTGATTTTTCTGTTCATAATTATTTAAAAAGCTTTTAATTTTTTATTATTAATATAAGGCAAACAGAATTTATGTATAGCATACAGGCAATTCTAAGAAACTGTGGCATTGTGGACTAAGCCTCTGATTCAATGCCAGAATCCCAAACAGGTCCTAGATCTAGTCCTGGCAGCTTTACTTCTGATTCAGTTCTCTGATATAGCCCAGGAAAGCAGTAGAAGATGGTCCAAGTGCATGGGCCCCTGAATCTTCATGGGAGACCCTGAAGATGTTCCTGGCTCCTGGCTTCAGACTGGCTTGGCTGTAGCCATTGTGGCTATTTAGGGAGTGAGCCAGTGGATGGAAGATATTTCTCTCTATCTTTTCCTCTCTCTCTGTAACTTTATCTTTCAAATAAATAAATCTTTTTTGAAAAGAGAAGATAATCATATTTCAAAATTTACTTGTTTGAAAGGCAGAGCAAAAGCACGAAATCTTCCATATGCTGGTTCATTCCCCGTATGCTCACAACAGCTGCAGTTGGATCAGGCTGAATCCAGGAGCCAGAAACTTCATCCTGGTTCTCCACATGGGTAACAGAGACTCAAATACTTAAGCCATAACTTCCCATTTACCAGGTGCATTAGCAAGCAGCTGGCACTAGGACTTGAAGAAGTACTCTGCTATGGGATACAGGTGACACAAATGACAGCCAAACACATTGGACCAGAATGCCTGTCCCCAAAATCTTTTTAAAAGGTTGCTATACATTGCTATTGGCATATAAACATGATTTTTTTTCTTATTTTACTGGATTTTTTAAAGAAATTGCATATGATACTTCAGACATTTCTGAAGATTTGCTTTGAAGCTCTTGATTGAGATTTTGGGCAGTGAAAGCAAGATCTGTAATACAGGAACCATAAGAAGTGAGAAAGTGTAAGCTAAAGTCCTTTCTTTATGAGGTGATTATATAATTTATTTATTTGCACAGTTGCCCGGTCTGGTGTGTTATTTGGCCATTAACTACACTGCGAGACTCATGAGAGTACTCTGAAGAATACCATTCATCACTTTGTGTGTGAGAGAAATCTCAATATGAGTTATCCAGAAGGTTTATTAAGATTTTATTTAAATAACAAAAACAAACTCAGAAAATTAAATTAATCTTTCCTATAATCTGGAGGAACAATCCGTATTAAAAAGGTGACCAAAATATTTTGCCTTCAAGGACAGATATAACCTACAGCAGCATGAGAAAGGGAGGTTGTGGTATCCAGCCAAGGAACATTCTCAGAGTAGTACATGATGCATGGTGACTTTTGTCTGTTCCCTGTGTTCTTCAGGCTTCTCACATACATCTCAGAATCAACCTAGCCCAGTTCCACACATTAAAACACTTCATACGGTTGCATTTAGCAGAATGGCTTCTAGTCAATATATGTTAGAGAATGCATTTGAGTTACATTACGTATTTTAATAAAAATCAAATGAATGCAAGGTATAACCTTCAACAGAGAATTAAAGATGTCTAAAATTGGAAAAGGGTTAATAATTCCTTGGCTCTGCCATTCTAATTTTGAGAAATCAACTAATTGTCAGATGGTATAGTGCACTACTTATGAAGCAATTTCTCTTCCACTTTATTCCATTGTTTCTTGATTGTGTTGTCTGCCTTAGTGAGTTATCACTGTCTCTCAAAGTTTAAGTTAAAACGAAATAGGCCTAATTTGACTTTTTTTTTTTCATACAGGACATCCCTGGAATGGAATAGTATAGTTTTTTCCATCTCAAATAATCAGCAATAATTGATTTGGCTTTAGCATACACTTGAGTTTGAAATATTGTTAGAAACAAATCAAATGGACACTATATGCTTGATTTTGTTCCACTGAGCCACCAAGTCCTTTGGAATGCATATTGCTATGTATTCTAAAGGCATATTTTCTTTAATTGCTCCATTTCCATTATACCAATTTATGCTTCTTTGGCCTGTAGAATGTATTTACATGTCCTGTAGTACTACAATTACTCAGCCACTACTCAGCTTATCTTTTTGTATGCACACTCTGCACCTGGATGGTTTATTTGCATATTAGTTACATCTTTCCTCCCCCACAGCTGTAAAGTGGGACAAATAAGACTAGCTATCACAGGAGAAAAAGAATCATTACCCTTTCTCTCCCATTAACTCCTATTCTTTTAAACATTTCAGCACATTCTTTATCTATACAGATATCATATTTCCATAGTATTTTGAAAAAAATATTTTTGTGGTTACCATCATAATTAGTTTTCCTTACCTTTATAGAGGTAAAGGGAAGAGAAAGAGAGAGGAAAAATAGAGAATTTTAAAACCCAAATTATATATATATATATATGCATATATATATGAAACCCAAATATGTGTATATTTTATATATTTTCTTTTCAATTATTTTTATTTATTTAAATATTTGAAAGAACCACAAAGAGAGAGAGAGAGAGGGAGACAGAGAAAGAGCTTCCATTAACTGGTTCACTCCCCTTTTGGCCACAACAGCCAAGGCTGAACCTGGCTGAAGCCAGGAGCCAGTAGCCTCTTCCAAGTATCTTATGTAGGTAGCAGGGGTCCAAGCACTGGGCCATCTTCTGCTGCTTTTCCAGGTGCATTAGAAGAGAGATGGATCAGAAGTGGAACAGCAGCCACACCAACCAGCATCCATGTGGGATGCCAGCATTGCAAAGATGAGATCTTAAAAAATGTAGTCTAGGGACCAGAGCTGTGGTATAGTGGGTAAAGCCACTGTCTACAGTGCCAGCATCCAATATGGGTGCCAGTTCAAGTCCTGGCTGCTCTACTTTCAATCCAGCTATCTGCTATGGCCTGGGAAAGCAGTAGAAGATGGCCCAAGTCCTTTGGTCCCTGCACCTGCGTGGGAGATCTAGAACAAGCTATTGGATTTTGGCTTCAGATCGGTGCAGCTTGGCAGTTGTAGCCATCTTGGACTGAACCAGAGGATGGAAGACCTTTCTCTCTGCCTCTGCCCCTCTATAACTCTGCCTTTCAAATAAATAAAAAGATCTTTTTAAAAATAGTTGATAAAGTGAATCTTGATTTTTTAGAGGGGTTAGATATTATTTTAATGATTTATCATTTATTCTAAGAGCAGAATAACAGAGAGAGAGGGAGAGAAAGAGATCTTTCATCTACTGGTTCACTTGCTAAACAGCCATAATGACTGGGGTTGGCCAGACCAACGTAGGAGTCTGGAACATCTAAGTCTGAAAAATCAGTGGCAAGATCCTAAGCACTTTTGCTGCTGTCCATTGTCTTATGAGGTGCACTAGCATGAGGATGGAACAGATGAAGAGCACTGGAACCAAACCTTGGCACTTCCATACAGTATGCCAGTGTCACAGAACTGGCTTAATTGCTATGCCACATGGCTGACCACTAGTGGGGGTAGATTTTACATGTATTGGTTTGAATAGATTCATTTAAGATTTTGTCTTCAAAATAATATGCAAAGCTTTCAATTGAGGTCCCAGAGTTGTTGTATAGTGGGTTAAATCAACTCCAATGATACTGAAATTCCCATATCTGAACATCAGTTTTAGTTCTGGTTGCTCTGCTTCCAATCCAGATCCTACTGACCCTTCTGGGAAATCAGCTTAAGTTGGATCAAATCCTTGGGCCCTTGCCACCCAAGATGGAGTTCCTGATTCTTGGCTTCATCCCAATCCAGTCCTGACTTTTGCAGCCATTTGGAAAATTAATCAGTATATGGAGGACTCCTACCCCATCTCTGTTTCTCTCTAGGTTTTCCTTTCAAATAAATAAAAACATTCTTTAAAAATTTCCAGTAAGTTGTGCCCCAGATATAGAGAAAGTTGTAGAGGTATCAACAAGCAAAATTTCATAGCATTCTGTTTACTACATCAATTTAATAATGACTTATTTTGAGTGACAATTTGCTTTCAGCATGTTTTTCCTACATTCTTGATGAATAAAGTATATAAAATATAGATCTAGTGTCCTTGTCTATCCTTAACTAAACAGTATATAGACTTGCATGACCCTGACCAATTTACAGTTCCTCCACAGAACTGTATCTCATAATTGCATGCTAGTTTAATCTTTCCTGTAGTTGGCTCCTATAGCACATCGACCTCTGATTGAATAATACCTGTTATGGTTCTCCTGATATATTCTTTAGTGGGCAGTAATCAGGGTGAAACAGTAACTGAATATAAACACTTTGGAACCAGGAGATTCTGGTTTTAATGTCTGAATTTTAACTCTGTTTTGACATTCAGGAGTTATAAGGTCTAGTCACAATCATATTATGTCTCTCGGTTTAAACTTACACATTCATAAATAATAAATAAAACAAACAAAATCAATTTGTTGGGGGTCAAATATCCTGGAGATGTGAAGATGAATAAGACATAGCTTCTGCTCTCATCGAGAAGGCAGCATGGAGTATTTTCTTTAGATATAGGCAAGATAAGGGCTTGAGCTCTGTCCATGCCAGGAAATGCCCCCTCTTGTACCATGAACTTATGCCCATGACTAATACTGTGACAGGCCAAGGACTTGTCTCCACTAATATCCTTCCTCCTAAACCAGAACTCTAGAAATTTTTGATGACATATCCAAGATCACATGTATAGCATTCATAATACTCTATTCTTATCTATTCCCATAAGGGGAAATGGACTATATTTAAAAACTTATTAATATACTTTATATTCCACATGGCTTTTATACATTTTATTAACATGTTTTAATTATATATTTTATGGAGTCCAGTGTAATAATTCAAACTATTTATGGAATATGCAGTGATAAAATCACAGTAATGGACATTTTCAGGCCCTTATCACTTCTTTATGTTTGTAGTCTTTGAACTCCTTGTTTCTACTTCTTTATAAACTACAGTATAAGTCATTGCATACTGTAGTCATCCCACTGTGTTATGGGACTCTATAATTTATTCTTTCTATGTGACATATTCTGATACTCCTTGCTAAAATTCTTTTATCCTCCCACCCCTCAGTCTTTCCAATATTTATTGAAATCACTTCACTATATGAGAAGTGAAATAAGCAAAGCACAGAAACACAAATACCATGTTTTCTCTCATACATTGAAACTAAAACATTTCGTGAGTGTAAAATGCACTATGAATATGCACTCACAAAGATTTGGAAAGCAGCTGAGAGAGAATTGCATGCTGGCTTCTCAGCCACTTGGATACACACTAGACTCTGCTGGAGTGAAAGACAAAAAGGATACATTGCACTCCACTGACCAGGAAGCACAAGGAATTGGAAAATTCATGTTCAACTTTAAATTTGAACATAGTGTTAAGGTCAATGTGAAGATATTTGTCACAAGAGTTACTCAGAATATGGTTTGTTGTAGCAGTTGTTAGCATGATTTATAATTTTTACCTGCTGAAGTATATAATAAACAATCAATTCTTGTAAGCACAAAATAAGGAGCTGATAGGAAATGATTTCTGGGGGCCAATCTTGTGCTACAAAACCATTGAATGTGATGTCTGCATCCCTTACTGGAATGCATGTTTGAGTCCCAATTACTACACTTCATATCCAGTTCACTACTAATGCACCAGGAAGGCACTGGATGGTGGCTCTAGTTCTTGAGTTGATGCCACTCATGTGGCAGATCCAGATAGAGTTATTGTCTCCTGCCTTCAGGCTAACCCCACCCTGGTTGTTGTGGTCATTGGAGTGAACCAGTGCTTGGATAATCTTCTCTCTCACTTTCTCTCTGTCCATATGTTTTTCAAGTAAATAATTCTTGAAATAATACAAGATTTCTAACTTTGTTTAACTTAAGATGATCATAGAGGGCACTTTATTTTGGATGGGCAGAATACATGATCTTAATTTAGAAAGAAAATTAGAAAGCATCATCAAAATGCATAATTTAGAGCAATATGAGTAAATACAGATGCTCACATGGTGCTCTATTGGAAGAGAGAAAAGTTAAACGTTGAAAGGTCCCAGGTTCAACAAAGACATATCATCGATTTTTTTTTTTTTTTTTTGGCAGGCAGAGTTAGACAGTGAGTGAGAGAGAGAGAGACAGAGAGAAAGGTCTTCCTTCCATTGGTTCAACCCCCCAAATGGCCACTACGGCCGGCATGCTGCACCGATCCGAAGCCAGGAGTCAGGTGCTTCCTCCTGGTCTCCCATGCAAGTGCAGGGCCCAAGCACTTGAGACATCCTCCACTGCCTTCCCGGCCACAGCAGAGAGCTGGACTGGAAGAGGAGCAACCGGGACAGAATCCGGCACTCCAACCGGGACTAGAACCTGGGGTGCCGGCGCCGCGAGGCGGAGGATTAACCAAGTGAGCCACAGCACCGGCCGTATCATTGATTTTACAGAGTAATTGGCATTTATGTTACTGATAGTTTCTTTTAAGTGCTGGAAAATATTATCCAATATGGTGTTTATTTCTTTTCTTTCATTTAAAATATTTTTTGTTTGCCCTTCAAAGAGGAGAAAGAAGAGAACCAGCTTCTTTGAAAACATATATTGTTGAATTTTAATCATTTTATAATTTTTCTTGGCAAGATTATCTAAAAATCACATATCAACTAATGTTGCATTTTTGAACTCAATCAGATTTTGAGGCCAAAGGGCCATATAAACAAATACCTTTATTAATTCAACTTTTCAATATGGGAGAAATATAGCTTCACAATTTCTGTTCAAGTAGATTAAAGTCATAAATCCAAGTTTATCACACCACCTTGGATTAAGCCAGAGGGCAAGAACTCCCTTTTCAATATGAAGATAAGAAATGGGAAAGTTAAACATATCAGAGTTCAAGCAGAGATTTCATATAGTAAATTCCCAACCTCTTATTCAATAGTGGAAGAAATAGAACATCTTGTCAAATATTCTCCAACTTGAAAGGTTAGGTTAAGATGAAAACTTCCTTGTAAGACTACTTAACCACATGATAAAATCTACTAGGTTCTAGTCTTAAACACACACCAAAGACAACAGATGAATATTTAAAATAAAATGTACATCTTTTTACTAAAAGTTTTCAGCAAATAATAGTTGAACGTGTGTAAAATGAAAGGTTCAGATTCATTCTCCTTTTAACTTTTGCAGATAATTGTTCATTTCCATCTCCAGAATCATGAAAATTTTAAATGATTTGGCTTGAAAAGAGTTTAAAATATTATACTAACTCAATTATTAGCATTTTCATTAAAAACTCAGATCACATTCAAAATCTAGTGAACAAGGAAAACAAGTGCTCCATCTTAATCCCTGACAACTGAGGAAAAGACACAATTCGTAAACGTGTACTTGCTATTCACTTCACTGATGAGAATAGTCTTTATGAAGTACATCTCTGATCTTTGAATTTTTCTGTAGGGAGTTGCAGAACTCTGTCACTGTTTCCAATACACATTTTTATTCTTATTTTATTAGTTCTAGTTACATATACTTAAGTCCCATTTTAATTTCATTTTATCCTTAAATTGTTGCTAACAATATTGACAATAAGTGGCACAAAGATACAGAAAAGCAGGAAAATTTTTACTGTGATAATGAAGATAAGAATAGTTAACTTTAAGGAAGAGCGAATTTGACTGGAAAGAGGCATACTGTTTATTTTTTTTTTTTTGCTTTAATTTCATGATTGCTTTAGAATTATCAAGTAAAATTTATATTTTTATTTTATACTTTTATTTTACATAAATTACTTCATTATAAACAGATTGAAAATTCATTTTTGCCATCTGAAGAGCTTTTTTTCTAAACAGGATTAAATTTTGACTCTATTTGATAAATTATGGTTAGGTAAATATGCTTAACCTAACTCTTGAACTCAAGTAATTTTGAAGACAGATTATTTTATCTCTCCGTGAGTCCTTAAGAATATTTACTCTCAAGGATAACTGCCAATCAGCTAAAGTTTAAAATCAGAGTTTCTGCACACCATTCAAAACCACTTAAAAAAATCATCTGGCATACAAATGCAAATGGACTATGCTTATTATCATGAGAATATATTTTCTGATCATGAGAAAAGAAATATAATATAATTACTGAATAAAACCTATGATTAAAAATTTTTTAAAATAAATTATATCACATTATAATTATGTTATCTTACTGTTGGTGTTATTTTGGTACACATAGGTGTTCTTATAGACAACTTGACATATATCATACAATTAATAAGACAAAGAATGCTTATGAATAATATCAAAAATTAATTTTGGAGTGCCAATTCAATAAATGCCTAAGTTAATTTGCTATTTTATCAAATTCGGGAAAAACATTTTATCTTCAAAATAAATCAGGATTTAGGAAGTAATAATAATGATTTTTGATCATGCAATAATTTCAAGGACATTTGAATTGGGATTGATATATATATATATATCAATTTCCTTAGGTGTGATTTTGGCAAGAAATATGCATGCTTTTTTTGCGACAGGCAAATTGATGAACTATTGCATCCATTGAAATATCTGATCAATCCACAATGATCTCTTCTAATCTGGGAGAGTCTTCTAACTGTACATGCTAAGTAAAAATATACATCCACTATCCTTATGCTAGTAGGTAAGCTAAAGGCAGGATCTGATGCTTGGGCAAAGGGTACTGTATTTGATGTTTGATTGTTGAGACAGTTACAGAGAACGCCGGGACAGCTGAATGGTAGTAGTGAATAATATCTAACCTGACCATGAAGAAGTAGAAGAAGAAAGCTTCTACAATAGTAAGATATGTCCAGTAACAATTGTGATGGTGACTGAATATTTAAGAGCAGTACTGACAGCAGCAATCTCCAAATCAGAGATTTCTTGTAGTTTGACAGTTGAAGTGTGTTATACCTCATTTTGTTCCTGGGAATTTTGCAAGCATTAATTGTATTCACTAGAAAATTCAACTTTTGCTTAAATTAGTGAGATCGGTTTTCTATTGATTTCAACCAAGTACATGAAAACAATTATGTAATAGAGTAGTTTATAATATTATATCATGTTGTTGAATTTGGCAATGCTCTTTGTACTTCTTCCTTTACACACAATGGTAAGTCACTTTATCCTGCACTGCTGCACTTTTTTATTGTACAATTTATACTTTTTGCTTTTTTTCAAAGCAAGACTTATTTGTTATGTTAATAGCATGTTATTCATTGGCCTTCCATCATTTTGATACTCAAACTTGAAGAAAGTTATTGAGGATATGAAAATTTCTCTATAAGATGCTCCCTTAGACACCTGAAAGTAGGTAAGCCTCAAAGGGTAGCTTTTTCTGGCCTCTCACTGGGGTGCAATGCATTGCATTTGTTGCTCTCTCAGAGCACAAAATGACAATGGTACTTTTGCATTTCACAGAATAGAATTAACAAAGAAAAAAATGGTATTAAATAATCACTGGATTAAATTTTTAATAATATAAAAAAGCTATTGGAGCCAGCTCACTTGGTTAATCCTCCACCTCGTGGCGCCAGCATCCCATATGAGCACCGGGTTCTAGTCCTGATTGCTCCTCTTCCAGTCCAGCTTTCTGCTGTGGCCCGGGAAGGCAGTGGAGGATGAGCCAAGTGCTTGGGCCCCTGCATCCGCATGGGAGACCAGGAGGAAGCAACTGGTTCCTGGCTTAGGATCAGCGCAGCACGCCGGCTGTGGTGGCCATTTTGGGGATGAACCAATGGAAGGAAGACCTTTTTCTCTGTCTCTCTCTCTCACTATCTAACTCTGTCAAATAAATAAAAAAAAATTTTTAAAAAAAGAAAGCTGCTGAAATATTTTTAAAAGAGTTTATCTTATTTCCTTTTTTTTGAAGGATTGTTTATTTATTTGAGAGAGAGAATTATAGACAGAGAGAAGGAGAGACAGAGAGCGGTCTCCCATCCACTGGTTCACTCCCCAAATGACCACAACAGGGAAAGCTGAGCCAATCTGAAGCCAGAGACCAGGAATTTGCTCAGGATCTCCCAAGTGGTTACAGGGGCCCAGGCACTTGGGCTATCTTCTGCTGCTTTCCCAGGCGATAAGCAGAGAACTGGATCATTAGAGGAGCAGCCAGTACATAAACTAGTGCCCATATTGGAAGCCAGCATTGCAGCTGGGGGCTAAACCTATTTCTCCCCGGTGTTGTTTCCTGATAATATTTCTAATTGGAGAACGTTGTGTCATATTTCCTTTGAAGTATTCCTTGTATTTTTAAGAGTTTCCCTCTTTATATTTATGATTATATGCATATAAATCAACTCACAAAATATATTTGCCACGTTCTACTTCATTAATCCATACTAATTTTGAGATTGGACAATTCATTTTCTTAATAGTATTTACTTCAAATTTCATGTGAAACACAAGACACTTAACATATCTAACAGCTATGTATGGAAATAGAAAGGTCCAAAATACCTTTTTTTTCTTTGAAGAAAATGAATGAGAGTAGATGTTTAACATAAGGGTTAAGAAGTGATTCTGAAAAACAGATCACACATCTGAATACCAGGGTTCAAATATTAGATCCAATCCTGACTTTGATTTTTATATATATATATATATATGTATGTATATAAAACAGAGAGAGAGAGAGAGAGAGAGAGAGAGAAATATACACCATAAGAGGAAGGAGATGATGGTGCATATAATTGGGTCCTTGCCACCCGGGGGAAGATCAGGATTGGGTTGTACTTTCAGCTTTTGCCTGGAGCAGCTTCTGACATTGTGGACATTTGAGGAGTGAATATTTGGATGTATATGTCTTTTTGTGTATCTGTCTGTTTCTCAGGTACATAAACAAAAACTAGTTGGCTCATATTAAGTTAAACATATTTAAAACCAAAGGCAAAGAGAAGAAAAGTTAAAAAAAAAAGTGGAAAGAAGAATTCCAACTTAAGTAAAGCATCTGAAGACAAATCTATTCATGATTTCATGATTAAGAGTAGTACCTTTGCCGGTGCCATGGCTCAATAGGCTAATCCTCCGCCTGTGGCGCTGGCACACGGGGTTCTAGTCTGGGTCAGGGCGCCGGATTCTGTCCCAGTTGCCCCTCTTCCAGGCCAGCTCTCTGCAGTGGCCAGGGAGTGCAGTGGAGGATGGCCCAAGTCCTTGGACCCTGCACCCGCTTGGGAGACCAGGAGAAGCACCTGACTCCTGGCTTCGGATCAGCGCGGTGCGCCCGCCGCAGCGCCAGCCACAGCGGCCATTGGAGGATGAACCAACGGAAAAGGAAGACCTTTCTCTCTGTTTCTCTCTCTCACTGTCCACTCTGCCTGTCAAAAAATAAAAAAAGTAGTAACTTTTATTTTTACCAATTGAATTCTACTCACATAACCTGTACTTTGGAACCGTCTCACTCTGATCACAGATCATGTGTATTAATAGATTGTTAGAACATAAATGAATCCAGGGAGAATTGTTCTCTTGTCCATTTATTTTTTGTCACTCAAATAATATTATAAATGGGTTTTACATTGGACATTCCACCATATCAAACCATCTTCTTCAGAGTGATGAAACCATAGTAAAATTGAGTTGTGTGGATTCACACTTCAATAGTTTTGCTTTAAAATGATTTCTTTTGTCTGAAGTGACAACATATATGATATATGGTGGTGAATAAAGTCATTTTGTAAATACATGCATTTGTGATTTCACAAAACTGTTAAGAACAGGGAACAGAAATTTCCAGAGTAATGTTATTCTGATAGAAACAAAATGTTATCTTTAATAATGGAATAGATTCTATTAAATGTTATATCATTGGACAAGTAGCATGGAGAAAAGTAACTTATTGGAACTCAATAATTGGTTACCTTAGGATGACTTCACAAAATTGGCTAGAGCAGTATCAGCTTGACAATTAGAACTCCAATTGCTAAACGAATTTGTAATCTACATTCATTTTCCTGTGGCTGAGTTGCTGAGATATATATTCAGAAAAAAAAAAAAAAAGAAATGTAAGAAAGTGAATGACTGAGATCTGTACAATTGATTATTTTGTCCAACTGTTAAGTAAGAGTTCCTTTTGCAATGTTTACAATTTCTTTCTTTTTTTGTTATTTTTTTAACTTTTATCTAATAAATATAAATTTCCAAAGTCCAACTTTTGGATTATAGTGGCTCCCCCCCCCCAACCACCCTCCTGCCCATCTCCCACTCCCTCTCCCATCTCATTATTTATCAAGATTCATTTTCAATTATCTTTATATACAGAAGATCAATTTAGTATATATAAAGTAAAATTTTCAACAGTTTGCAGCCACACAGAAACACAAAGTATAAAGTACCGTTTGAGTACTAGTTATACCGTTAATTCACATAGTACAACACATTAAGGATAGAGATCCTACATGGGAAGTAAGTGCACAGTGACTCCTGTTGTTAACAATTGACATTCTTATTTATGATGCAATGGTTACAATTGATAGTCATTTAAACTGAGGTAGAAATCTCAAATTTGTGCTCATTTGTAAAAATATTTTTATGAGTTGTCAAAGGGTGTTTCTTCCATGTCCCTGACCATCCAGCCAATTTACTAGCTATAGCTTATAAATAAATATAAAATACGACCTTTTCCTGCTCTTTTTCTATGTAAGAAAGTCAATCAGATTGTGTTTGAAGAACATTCCATTGCCGTAGAAATTACACTTGGAGAGGAATATTAAAGTAAAAATATTCTTGTGCTCACAGTTTCAGACTTGAGCAAGCACAGCCCACTATTCATGGTTCATATGAGAAGAGTTCCCAAAAAACAAGCTTGACCATTCATGTGAGGAGCTGAAACAGTTAAGATTGATGAGAAATTGCCTGTCTGGTGAGTACTGGAATAAGGAGATATCATTATGTTTGAATTTCACTGAGTAGCAGGAGGCAAGAAGGCTAACAATGGATCGCTTGTTTGCCTGGGTGAAATACAGCTGGTTTGTGGGGGGAAAATATGAAGTTTTAAAAAATTATGATATGCACATGCGCTGATACATTTCTGCATTGGAAGAAGTTCCCTTCATGGTTCTCTCAGAAATACTGGTCATTGAGATTATATAGCAACCAAAATTTACTTTAAGGTGGTCAGTATTCTGTACAGCACTGCCCATCTGGTCTGATTTCTGTGTTTTTTTTTTTTTCCCCCTAAGTTAACTGGTAATAGAGAACTCTCCTTGAGATCACAGATATAAATTAGGGAAGATATATTTATGCCATAAGGAACAAGGCCACATGTGTGTGTACTAATGGTTGTAACACTTCATCCAGTTTGATGGTAGTTCACTATTGCCTTATTTGGACAGCCTATTAATACCTAATTCATGATGAGTACAAAGGTTGACTTGGTGTCACATGTTCAGCAGTCAGTCCTTTCTAAGACTCATAGGAAGTCAAATGACTCTTCTTGAAAGACAAATGTTTTTCTTCAGATATGACAGAAAAATATCCAACATTACATAAACCTATATATGATTCACTTACAGGTGCCTGTTGCAAGCTTCTTCAACATGTTTAACATGCATAGATTCTTAAGAAGCATCAAATTACTGAAAAAATATGTAGCACAGGAGCCTTGACCAACTGGAGAGCTTTCTTCTGATCTGAAACCTAACCAAAGCTGTCGTCCTTTAAGATTGCTCAGTATATGGGTTGACATGCCTTGCCTCCCAATTTGAAGGATGTTGACTAGGATATATTTTTCCCAGTTCTAGAACAGGTCAGATTTTCACTTTTTGGATGAAAATGTTGGCATTTTCTACACTGATGGAGATACTATCTACTTTATGAGATGTGAAGTCTCTGAATTTTGTTGAGTTTATTTCCACTCACTGGGAAATATATTTTCAAGATGACCAAGTGAGTTGCAACTTCCCTACTCAAAGTCCTACCAGTAAAATATACCTATGTATGGGGCATCATGATGTCACCAACATCTATCTTACATATAATTACTACTGACAAAGAAACTCGTTTTACAGAATTATACATTAAATGGACCAATCAAGTAGAGTCAATTTCTAATGGAGGTACAGATTGTTTATGTAATTCTGAGATTTAATTGAGACCATAAATTAATATCTGCTTCAAATGAAAGCAAATGCCTTTTTTAATGTTTATTACCAAGAATTGGAACAAAAACAGTTTCCAGATTAATAGCTGCATTTGGGATATCATAATCTGTATTGGGTCTTTCTTAAAATGAAAACAAAACAAAAACAAATTCCTGAACATCAAGTACCAACAGAATCACTACATGATCTTCTTTATTACAACATACAATAACTGTTTAAAACTTTTCTGTCTTCTTTAGAGTCTAAATAAGTAACTTGAATTTAGATGAGTGGAGTTAATTACTCATTACTGATACTAATTAAAATTTCTTGTGAAATAAAATGTTGAAAAAGTGTCTTAGAGAAATTTGGGACATATTTTATTTAGTCTTCCATACTTTAGTATCGATTACTACGCAGGTCAAGAAAACAAAATTAGAATTCTGCTAGTAGTCAAATTTGTCTATTCTAATTATAGATTCTGCAGCTAGAAACCAGTAAAGATGCGTATTCAGGATCATACTGGATTCAATGTGATAAAAACTTAAGCCAAAATTCCACTAATAATCTGACCTCCACAAATCCATAGGTTATCTACATTACTTGATGATAGCACAAGAAATTATTTCTTTCAAAACCACTGCCCTATTTTTCAACAGTTTATGATATGCATTTTTTTGCATTTTTATAACAGCTTTATTGAGATATAATTACACACCATAAACAGTAACCCTTTTAAAGTGTGCAATTCATTGTTTTTTTTTCTATTAATAGCTTTTTTTTTAACTTTTATTTAATGAATATAAATTTTCAAAGTATGTCTTATGGATTACAATGGCTTCCCCCCCATAACGTCCCTCCCACCCGCAACCCTCCCCTTTCCCACTCCCTCTCCCCTTCCATTCACATCAAGATTCATTTTCGATTCTCTTTATATACAGAAGATCAGTTTAGCACACATTAAGTAAAGATTTCAACAGCTTGCTCACACACAGAAACATAAAGTGAAAAATAATAGATGATTTTTTAAATGATGATGAAATCAGAGCAGACCTATTGTCATGTTTAATCCCAGTGAGAGTCAAGATGGGAATTGATAATCTCTTCTTCTTCTTTTTTTTTTTTTTTTTTTTTTTTTTTTTTTACAGAAGATCAGTTTAGTATACATTAAGGAAAGATTTCAACAGTTTGCAACCCCATAGAAACACAAAGTGAAATATACTGTTTGAGTACTCGTTATAGCATTAAGTCTCAATGTACAGCACATTAAGGACAGAGATCCTACATGAGGAGTAAGTGCACAGTGACTCCTGTTGTTGACTTTACAAATTGACACACCTGTTTATGGCATCAGTGATCTCCCTATGCTCCAGTCAAGAGTTTCCAAGGCTATGGAAGCCCCTAGAGTTCTCCGACTCTTATCTTGTTTAGACAAGGTCATAGTCAAAGTGGAGGTTCTCTCCTCCCTTCAGAGAAAGGTACCCCCTTCTTTGAAGACCTGTTCTTTCCACTGGGATCTCACTCTCAGAGATCTTTCATTTAGGTTTTTTTTTTTTTTTTTCCAGTGTCTTGGCTTTCCATGCCTGAAATACTCTCATGGGCTTTTCAGCCAGATCGGAATGCCTTCAGGACTGATTCTGAGGCCAGAGTGCTGTTTAGGACATGCGCCATTCTATGAGTCTGCTGAGTATCTCGCTTCCCATGTTGGATCACTCGCCCCTTTATTTATTCTATCGGATACTATTAGCAGGTACTAGACTTGTTTATGTGCTTCCTTTGACTCTTAGTCCTATCATTATGATCAATTGTGAACTGAAATTGATCACTTGGACTAGTGAGATGGCATTGGTACATGCCACCTTGATGGATTGAATTGGAATCCCCTGGTATGTTTCTAACTCTACCATTTGGGGCAAGTCAGCTTGAGCATGTCCCAAATTGTACATCTCTTCCCTCTCTTATTCTCACTCTTATGTTTAACAGGGATTGCATTTCAGTTAAATTTCAACACTTAAGAATAACTGTGTATTAATTACAGAATTAAACCAGTCATATTAAGTAGAACAGACAAAAAAACTACTAAGAGGGATAATGTATTAAGTTGTTCATTAACAGTCAGAGCTATGCTGATCAAGTCACCGTTTCTCATAGTGTCGATTTCACTTCAACAGGTTTCCTTTTTGGTGTTCAGTCAGTTGTCACCGATCAGGGAGAACATATGGTATTTGTCCCTTTGGGGACTGGCTTATTTCACTCAGCATGATGTGTTCCAGATTCCTCCATTTTGTTGCAAATGACTGGATTTCGCTGTTTCTTACTGCGGTATAGTATTCTAAAGAGTACATATCCCATAATTTCTTTATCCAGTCTACCGTTGATGGGCATTTAGGTTGGTTCCAGGTCTTGGCTATTGTGAATTGAGCTGCAATAAACATTAGGGTGCAGACCGCTTTTTTGTTTGCCAATTTAATTTCCTTTGGGTGAATTCCAAGGAGTGGGATGGGTGGGTCGAACGGTAGGGTTATCTTCAGGTTTCTGAGGAATCTCCAGACTGACTTCCATAGTGGCTTGACCAGTTTGCATTCCCACCAACAGTGGGTTAGTGTCCCTTTTTCCCCACATCCTCTCCAGCATCTGTTGTTGGTAGATTTCTGTATGTGAGCCATTCTAACCGGGGTGAGGTGAAACCTCATTGTGGTTTTGATTTGCATTTCCCTGATTGCTAATGACCTTGAACATTTTTTCATGTGCCTGTTGGCCATTTGGATTCCCTCTTTTGAAAAATGTCTATTGAGGTCCTTGGCCCATCTCTTAAGTGGGTTGTTTGTTTTGTTTTTGTGGAGTTTCTTGATCTCTTTGTTGATTCTGGTTATTAACCCTTTATCTGTTGCATAGTTTGCAAATATTTTTTCCCATTCTGTCGGTTGTCTCTTCACTCTCCTGACTGTTTCTTTTGCAGTACAGAAACTTCTCAATTTGATGCAATCCCAATAGTTGATTTTGGCTTTGACTGCCTGTGCCTCCCGGGTCTTTTCCAGAAACTCTTTGCCTGTGCCAATATCTTGAAGGGTTTCTCCAATGTTCTCTAATAACTTGATGGTGTCAGGTCGTAGATTTAGGTCTTTAATCCATGTTGAGTGGGTTTTTGTGTAAGGTATAAGGTAGGGGTCTTGCTTCATGCTTCTGCACGTGGAAATCCAGTTTTACCAGCACCATTTATTGAATAGACTGTCCTTGCTCCAGGAACTGGTTTTGGATCTTTGATAAAGTATAAGTTGGCTGTAGATGTTTGGATTGATTTCTGGTGTTTCTGTTCTGTTCCATTGGTCTATCCATCTGTTTCTGTACCAGTACCATGCTGTTTTGATTACAACTGCCCCGTAGTATGTCCTGAAATCTGGTATTGTGATGCCTCCGGCTTTGTTTTTGTTGTAAAAGATTGCTTTAGCTATTCGAGGTCTCTTTTGCCTCCATATGAATTTCAGCCTCATTTTTTCTAGATCTGCGAAGAATGTCTTTGGTATCTTGATTGGGATTGCATTGAATCTATAAATTGCTTTTGGGAGAATGGACATTTTGATGATACTGATTCTTCCAATCCATGAGCATGGACGATTTTTCCATTTTTTGGTATCCTCTTCTATTTCTTTCTTTAAGATTTTGTAATTCTCATCATAGATATCTTTAACATCCTTGGTTAAGTTTATTCCAAGGTATTTGATTTTTTTTGTAACTATTGTGAATGGGATTGATCTTAGCAGTTCTTTCTTAGCCATGGCATTGCTTGTGTATACAAAGGCTGTTGATTTTTGTGCATTGATTTTATATCCTGCCACTTTGCCAAACTCCTCTATGAGTTCCAATAGTCTCTTAGTAGAGTTCTTTGGATCCTCTAAGTAAAGAATCATATCGTCTGCAAAGAGGGATAGTTTGACTTCTTCCTTCTCAATTTGTATTCCTTTAATTTCTTTTTCTTGTCTGATGGCTCTGGCTAAAACTTCCAGAACTATGTTAAATAGCAGTGGTGAGAGTGGGCATCCCTGTCTGGTACCAGATCTCAGTGGAAATGCTTCCAACTTTTCCCCATTCAATAGGATGCTGGCCATGGGTTTTTCATAAATTGCTTTGATTATATTGAGGAATGTTCCTTCTATACCCAATTTGCTTAGAGTTTTCATTATGAAAGGGTGTTGAATTTTATCGAATGCTTTCTCTGCATCTATTGAGATAATCATATGATTTTTCTTCTGCAGTCTGTTAATGTGGTGTATCACATTGATTGATTTGCGAATGTTGAACCATCCCTGCATACCAGGGATGAATCCCACTTGGTCTGGGTGGATGTTTTTCCTGATGTGTTGTTGTATTCTATTGGCCAGAATTTTATTGAGGATTTTTGCATCTATGTTCATCAGGGATATTGGTCTATAATTCTCTTTCAGTGCTGCATCTTTCTCTGGCTTAGGGATTAAGGTGATGCTGGCTTCATAGATAAATTTGGGAGGATTCCATCTTTTTCGATTGTTCTGAATAGGTTGAGAAGAAATGGAATTAGTTCTTCTTTAAATGTCTGGTAGAATTCAGCAGTGAATCCATCTGGTCCTGGGCTTTTCTTTGTTGGGAGGGCCTTTATTACTGTTTTAATTTCTATCTCAGTTATGGGTCTGTTTAGGTTTTCTATGTCTTCATGGTTCAATTTAGGTAGACTGCATGTGTCCAGGAATCTATCCATTTCTGATAGATTTTCTTGTTTGCTGGCATACAAGTCCTTGTAGTAATTTCTGATGATTCTTTTTATTTCTGTGGTGTCTGTTGTTATGTTTCCTTTTTCATCTCTGATTTTATTGATTTGGGTCTTTTCTCTTCTTTTTTTAGTTAGTTGGGCCAATGGGGTATCAATTTTGTTTATTTTTTCAAAAAACCAGCTCTTCGCTTGGCTGATTTTTTGTAATGTTTTTTGGATTCAATCCTGTTAATTTCTTCTCTCATTTTAATTATTTCTCTTCTCCTACTAGATTTGGGTCTGGTTTGCTGCAGTTTTTCTAGGTCCTTGAGATGTTCTGAAAGCTCATTTATTTGGTACCTTTCCAATTTCTTGGTATAGGCCCCAATTGCTATAAACTCGCCTCTCAATACTGCTTTTGCTGCATCCCATAAGTTTTGATATGTTGTGTTGTTATCCTCATTTACTTCCAGAAAGTTTCTGATTTCTCTTTTGATTTCTTGAATGACCCAGTGTTCATTCAGGAGCATGTTGTTCAGTCTCCATGTGTTTGCATACTTTCTGGGGTTTCCTGAGTTGCTCATTTCCAGCTTCATTCCGCTGTGGTCTGAAAAGCTGCATGGTATGATTCTAATTCTTTTAAATTTGCTGAGACTTGCTTTATGGCCTAGTATGTGATCAATCCTAGAGAAGGTTCCATGCACTGCTGAGAAGAATGTGAAGTCTGTAGATGTAGGGTTGAAAGTTCTGTAGATATCTGTTAGATCCATTTGGGCAATAGTGTCAATTAAATCTGCTGTTTCCTTGCTGATCTTCTGTCTGGATGATCTATCTATTTCTGAGAGTTGCGTATTGAAGTCCCCCAGTACTATTGTATTGGAGTCTAAGTCTCCCTTTAAGTCCCTTAACAGATCTTTTAAATAAACCAGTGCCCTGTGATTAGGTGCATATACATTTATAATAGTTACATCTTCCTGTTGAATTGAACCCTTAATCATTATATAGTGCCCCTCTTTGTCTCTCTTAACAGTTTTTGTATTAAAGTTTATTTGTCTGATATTAATATTGCTGTACCTGCTTTTTTTTGTTTTTTGTTGGCATGGAATATCTTTTTCCAACCTTTCACTTTCAGTCTGCATGCATCTTTTAGAGAGATGTGTTTCTTGTAGGCAACAAATAGTTGGGTGTTGTTCCTTAAGCCAGTCAGCCAATCGGTGTCTTTTAACTGAAGTCTTAAGTCCATTCATGTTTAATGTGACTATTGATAAGTAGTAAGTTTGCCCTGCCATTTGCCAAAGATAAGTTCTAATATATGCTTTGAGCTTCCCATGCTCTTTTACTGGTAGGTGTTTTTCCTTTCCCTTCTTTCATATTGATGGCCATGTTTCTGTGTTTCTGAGTGTAGCACATCTTTAAGTATCTTTTGCAGGGCCAGATGAGTGGCCACAAAGTCTTTCAATTTCTTTTTGCTATGAAAAGTCTTTATTTCACCTTCATTCACAAATGAGAGCTTAGCAGGATATAATATTCTGGGCTGGCAATTTTTCTCTCTTAGCACCTGTGCTATGTCTCGCCATTCCCTCCTAGCCTGTAGTGTTTCTGATGAGAAGTCTGCTGTCAGTCTGATTGGAGATCCTCTGAGAGTAATCTGACGTTTCTCTCTTGCACATTTTAGGATCTTTTCTTTATGTTTCACTGTGGTGAGTTTGATTACAACATGTCGTGGTGAGGATCTCTTTTGGTCATGTTTGCTGGGGGTTCTATGAGCTTCCTGTACTAGGATGTCTCTGTCCTTCTCCAAACCTGGAAAGTTCTCTGCTAGTATCTCACTAAAAAGGCCTTCTAATCCTTTCTCTCTCTCCATGCCTTCAGGAACTCCTAGAACCCGAATGTTGTTTTTTTAATAGTATCCTGTAGATTCCCAACAATATTTTTTAGATTTCTAATTTCCTCTTCTTTTCTTTGCTTTGACTGTATCCTTTCCTATTCTCTGTCTTCTGAGTTTGATATTCTCTCTTCTGCTTCACCCATTCTGTTTTTAAGGCTCTCTAATGTGTTTGTCATTTGATCTATTGAGCTCTTCATTTCATTTTGATTTCTCTTCACTATAACACTTTCCTATTCTACTAGTTTCTGCGTTTCGTTTTGATTCTTCCTTAAAATTTCATTTTCACGAGAGAGATTTTCAATCCTGTCCAATAAGGATTTCTGTAGTTCAAGGATTTCCTTTCGAAAACTTCTAAATGTTCTTATCATAATTTTTTTTAAATCCGTATCTTGCACTTCTTCTATCTCATCATCTTCATAATCTTGGCTTGGGGTGTTTTGTTTATTTGGAGGCGTCATAGTGTCATCGTTGATCTTGTTCCCTCGATTTCTGTGTTTATTGCTTGGCATGGTTAATTCTTATTCCCTCACTGTGAGGTGGTTTTTTTTTTTTTTTTTTTTTTTTTGGTTTTTGTTTTTTTGTTTATACTATGTCTGTGTGAAGTGGACTGCCTGCTGTTGGAGGAGCCTTGGAGGCTTGAGATGGGTGTGGCCTGAGAGCTCTGCTTGGTTCTTCAAGGTTACAGGTGTGCAAAGGTTTTGCAAGGTAAATCTCTATTTACTTATTTATTCATTTATTTATTTTATTTTATTTTTTATTCAGGAGGTAAGTAATACTGCAAGGCTGAGCAGAATGGATGGTATTTAGCTTCAGATCTCTGGCTTCTACCCAAAGAGTCTGTGTAGGCTCTGTTTCTCCTGCGGACTCCCACTGGGTTGCCTAGGCTACTGAATTGTAGCCTTAACGCTCCCCTTTTATTATGTATATCCCAGCTCTTTGTCTCTTGCTCACCTTTGCAAGGTTGGCAGAGAGAGGAACTTGTCTGTACCAGTACGCCCCCACCTTTTTTTTTTCCCTTCTCTCCTGTAGTCTGTTGAACTTTCCCGCTTCAAAGCCTGCTTCCCTCTAAAATTCTGTCTGCCATTTCCCCGCCAATGTCTCTGGTTACTGAGCTCACCTCCGCTTCCAGCGCTGATGTGTGGACTCGGAGCCCTGGGCGTCCCTCCTCTCCCCGCTGGTGTCTGTGTCACATGGACTCCCCTTCCCGCACTGGCCTATGATATACATTTTAAAGATTTATTTATTTAAAAGTCAGAGCTTCAGAGAGTATGAGAAAGATGAAGAGAGAGAGAAATATCTTACATTTGCTGGTTCACTCTTCGAATGGTTGCAATGGCCGGGGCTGGGCCAGGTAAAAGCCAGGAGCTAGAAGCTTCATCTGGGTCTCCCATGTGGGTGCAGGGACCCAAACGCTTGGGCTGTCTTCCACTGTTTTTTTTTTTTTTTCCCCTCAGGCCATTAGTAGGGAGCTGAATTGGAAGTGGAGAAGCCTGAACAGGAATTAGCATCCACATGAAATTCCAGCATTGCCGGCAGCCCCAAATTTGTGGTAGTTTTCTTTCTCCGATTGTCTTAGAGAAGGATCACATGTATTTTTGAGAAAGACCAGAATGAATGTTGACGGTAATTTGGAATTATCCCAGGATTCTTCTTCAAGGGCATCCAACTTCCTCCCTCATCTAGGGAATTCTGAGTCTGAAGTTTTCCTCATTACTATTGATGTAACGGAGGCCATGATTATCAACTGTGAACCATGTTGGTCACATGTAAAAAAGTTTTCTTATGTAATTTAAACCATATTTTACTGGCTGGACAATTTAGTTTGTTCTTGGGAACATTATGTTAAGTTAGTCACCATAAAAGTTTTGACTCTATAAATTCATTTTGATTTGTGGTTTTCTAATATTTTCCATTATGCTAGCCATGTCTACTCTGTTATGGAAGTAAAGTGTCACTAAATATCGGACATCTTGGGAATATCCTCACTGCATTTAAAGAATTTATGAAGATGCCTGCATCTCACATGTTCTTTTTTGGCTTGCAGAGAACAACTCCCAAGTAATTAAGGATAATGCTGGTCCTTTCAACAATGCTTTTCCAAAAATTTTCATGAAGGGATGTCTTTTAGAATTTCATTCATCATTGCTAAATTTCTTATGAAAATAAGTCTACTCCAGTCATTGAATACTTCAACAATATATCAGGTATACTATGTTATTTCATCTCATTAATGAAGTCTATCACTGGGTCTGGAATTATAGCCAGATTAATAATGTGAATGACTACAACTGTTCTAATATTACAGTCTTTTGTCCCTATATTACAATTATTGTAGTAATAGTTAAGTTGCTACAAGTAAAACACTGAGGAAATTTTACGGTTCTATCTGTAAATATGGTACCTTGTCCTAGATTATACTCAAGAATTGCCAATAAGATTTTTTCTAAGGATTTCACCTGATTATAATTCTGTAAGCAATGAGAATTTTAGATGAATGGGTCATTGAGAGGATCAGCATTTCCTATTATTTCAAGAACCTGAGAAAAGTTCCATTTAAGAGCACTAAAGTGTGTAGTATGTCTGTGCTTAACAACTTGCAAATCAGATTGTGTCAATAGCTACAGGATGGTTGAGCAGATGTAATAACATCAAACTCCGAAAGCTCTTGATAGGAACTCCACTTACTATCTCCATTTGTGGTATGGACTGATAATATTTGACTCTGATCAGTGGAAATATTTTTCTGTTCTTGGGAATTAGTATTAGTACAGATCCAATAAATTCCAAATTATTAGAAAAGCTTTATATCTCCACTTAGAGTAAATGTGATAGTCTTAGTAATTCTTTAGAAGTGATGAGTTGAACTCAAAAGGCTTCCATAGCCTTGGCAACTCATGACAAGAACCTAGGGAGATTACTGACACCATAAACAAGAGTGTTAATTTGTTAAGTCAACAACAGGAGTCACTGTGCACCTACTCCTCATGTAGGATCTCTGTCCTTAATGTGTTGTCCAATGTGAATTAATGCTATATCTAGTACTCAAACAGCATTTTACACTTTATGTTCTGTGTGGGTGCAAACTGATGAAATATTTACTTAATAACTTAATATATGCTAAATTGCTCTTCTGTATATAAAGATAATTGAAAATGAATCTTGATGTGAATGAAATGCGAGACAGAGCGGGAGATGGGACAGTTGCGGGTGGGAGGGAAGTTATGGGGGGGGAAAAGCCATTGTAATCCATAAACTGTACTTTGGAAATTTATATTTACTAAATAATAGTTTAAAAAAAAGGAAAATTCATGGTAAGATGTTTAGCTCTTATTGGAACTTTATGATCTACAAGTTTGTGCCTTTGACTCTGGGAAATTTTTTGGTAATTATTAATTACTTTTCCTTTTTGCTGTAATTAATTTGTGGAATTCCTAATGGCATGTTTATATAATTCATGGATTAATCCTTTTTACTTTTAAAATATTTTTACATTTACATTGTTTAACTTTCTGATCATTTATATTTTATCCAAAACCTTCTATGAGATTTTTTTCATTTCAATAAATTTTAGTCCCTGAAAAATAAAGAAGTGATGAGTAAGTAAATGGAGTATGTCATTATAAAAATTAAAAGAAAAATAAGAAAGAGGAAGAAATGGGGTAAGGGAGGGATGGAGGCTAGCGTGGGAAGTATCATTTTGCACTTAAGACTGTATATGTGATATCTTTATATAAATTATAAAAAGTAAGCAAACAAATCCAACAGAAAGATATATATTTAGTGTCTGAGTTTGTATCACAGGGAATTTGATCAGCAATGATATCGCTTTTGTTGATAAGGTATTCAGTTTTTAAAATGATTCAGGTTTGGAAATTGAGGATTCACTTGTTCTTCACATTTCATATCTGAACCTGTTTCAGCTGAACCCATCTATATTCTTCTGAGAAACTCCATGGATTGGGAATTATGGGCCTCTGGCAGATGTCATGGAATGCCCTCTGTCACTGTTGCTTCGGTGCTGCCCTTTGGTTGTTGCAGTCTAGGATCTTGCCATCTGTATCACAGCAGGTACTCATTTTAATATCAGAAACTTGTAGTTTCAATCACAGAACTTATAACAATTTAGATTCTTCAATATTTTCAACAGATTCTGGATAGTTCTCTCACCAATGTATATTTGATATCTTAAAGATGCATATTTTCTTGCCCAAGTTATTAATGGTTGAGCAAGCTACATACAAACAGCCCTTTTCAGCACTGGTACCAATTTAATTTATGGTCTTCCTTCCTTATCATGATTATAAGGTATTTCAGCATAATATTTCATTGTATCTAAGCTGATACTACATAAAGGTTTCTATTATCCAACTGAGGTTAAGTTCATCCATTTTAATAACTACAGCACTTATATACTATTTTTGAAACCTGAAATATTGTGTGGGTATATGTTGGTGACTGAAAAGGCAATAACATAGACATTTAAATAGAAAAGAAAAGAGCTAACAATGGCTGGGGAGAAAGCAACAACATAAGGCTGTCCTTTTATAAATTTCATTTTGTGACCTGTAACTTTCAAAAAAGATATGATAGGTTTATGAAAGTGTAATGGAAATTCACACAGATGTGCCATAGTGGACATAAGGCTGTTTGATTCTCAGAGAAAAAGCATTTATATTTTGTCTATGATTATCATAATAAAAATATGAAAAGTGTAACATTTTCACAATTCTTTCACCTTCTCAAAGGAAGTTATTCCCATAATTCACAAAATAATGAAAATATATTGATAAATTGTAAGGAGGAAATTAGGATGAGTTATCTATTAATTTTCTACTGATTATAAGCAAAATTTTCTTATCTAATAATCACATACAGGAAAATACTAATATTGGGATGAAAGACAAAACATAATTAAATAACCAAATAATTTTCTTATACACATACTAGAATTTCTGGAGTTGATTAGAAGAATGTGCACAACTATTAGATATCAACAATTCAGGAGCATTGAAAAATTGATTCTTTTCTATCCATTCTCCGTAATTACTCATTAGCTTAAAGATATCTCAAATGAACAAAATATATGTAGAATTAACTCATATTATTGAGCCATGGAAGAAAGGAAACAATAATTTGTTCCAGATTGTCCAACTATATTATGCAGAGGATATTCACAGTCTATGAGACAGAAAGAAGGAATCCAGGCAATCTATGAAAGTCTACTTGAGGGGAGAATTGCATGCCCATGGAAGTCAAAGCAGCAAGAATTTATAAGGAAGGGTATAGGAGAAGTGAAAGCCAAAAAGAAACAAAACTCTAAAGCCTCCATTCATAAAATAAACAGTTGATTAGAAATCAGAACATGTATGTAGGAGACCTCCTAAATCCAGGAGAAAGAAATCTTAAAAATGTGATGGAATAATGCCTGGGATTTACACAGTGCCTAAATTGTAGATTGTTCATACCTTTTCCTGCTTTGTTGGTGTTATATGTAAATTTTGTGTAAGAAAAGGAAAAATATCTGCAGTCTCAAAAATTAAATTTATAAATAAAGACACATTATCTCTAAGATTTGGCAATATGCAGGAGGATAAATTACTTGTAGCTAAATAATAATGCTATAGACTATAAATACTTGCCTCAAGAAAAGTCTTAGGTAAAGTGGAAAACGCTTAAGACAGTTTACCCATAAAAATGGAAAGGAATGCATTATATAGTTTTTATTATCAGGCACGCATGTAAATATAATTAAGCGCTTATTTAGTCATGAGTGGCAATGCATTTGTGTCTTCCCTTTGGGTTTTAACCAAGTGCTGATGCTGTGAACCATATGTACATATTTATAAATAGCGAACATTTACTCACTTGCTTTGCAGAAAATATCACCATTATGTTAAGTATAATTTTTATTAGTTCAGGATCATTATCTTAACAATTTCAAAGAGACTGATATTCTCCTTATGATGCTATAAGCCTGTAACCTTTCAAAATCAAAACCTTAAAGAATTTTTATATTGGTTGAGCAATACTACTGCAAATATTTAAATATGTAAATCATTAAATTTTTGAGACACATAGAAGTTTGAACAAGTGTAGAAGCTGTAGATTGTTTCTAGGGATAAATGGAGAAAATCCACTACATATCTATTAGTGGTTTAAATGATAGGGTTGTTTATCTTTCACATATGTGTAAGTGTGAGCACGGTTTCAGTATAAAATACAGCATCAGAGTTGGTTTCTCAGGTGTCTAACTTAAGAAGTGTTTGAGACCCCACACAAAAGCAGATCCAGCCTAGTTTAAATGTTGCGCTTGTCAGCATCTTACGATTCTTTATAATTTAATCATAGAACTTGTGTTTTGAAGGTAAAATCTTGTGGAGCAATGGAGCTTGGAAGTAGTGGAGATCTATACATTATGCATGTTTGCTGTTCCTTGCAGTCATTCATGCAGACATCCATGATAAACCTGTTAGTGCAGCATTCTAATGGATCCATAAGGTGTGGAAGCCAGTGGTTCTCAACAAAAGTACATGGCAAATAAGTTACATCTGCAGTTTAGTGGGAGTACTGACAGGCTCACAAGGCCACACTTTCTATTTAAACAAGAACTTGTTTCAAAAGCAAAAAGAAGAGAATGGCATATTAAGAAACAGGAATGCATAAGGAAGCATATCACATTTTTCTCCCTTGTGTTAGTTCTGTCTGCTACACAACAACAACACACACACACGCACACATACATACACAGAATCATGACATAGTGCCATAGGAAAAGACAGGATGATACATAGTTCTTTTTCTTTCAATGCCTCTGTTACACATCAGTAAGAAAAAAAAGTGCTCATGGAGTGGGCATGTATCAAGACATGAAACAAAAGCAGTGGTTTTTGTGCTGTGCAACTTTTTACATTTTAGGTAGGAATAAAAATATGTGTGTCATAGCTAAATCAATTATGTAACTTCAGTGACTTCATGCATGTTAATTGTGCTTATATTTGCAATTAAAATTAGAATTGTACAATAACGATAAGTGGCAAAAGTCACAGAAATGACTTAAAATTATAGATTTTTTTCTAACATAGAACTACCTTAAATAGAAAAACATGACAAGTCAGGAGAAAATGATAAATGGAAACATGTATTTGATTTCAAATAATATAAGTTTACATATGTATATTTCATTTTATAGATAATATTTTGCTAACTTTAATATATTTTATCCTGCTTTATGAAGGAGGGATCCCAAATTATTATTTTATTTTTACTTTTCCCTGAGTCTCCAAAATTTTCTAGCCATCCACTTCAGTAGCTGCAAAATTTATATGATGTCTTATCAATTTTATTAGTGTGGCTTCCATCTCTCCCATGTTTGTTAAGTGGCTATGGAAGCTCGAATAATACATTGTTACTCAGTATTGATCAAACTCTGGCAAAGTCCATCTTCTTCATGTATGACTTTCTCCTTTATCAGGAAGCAAATTCAGTTTCAGCCACCCAGGTCACCCATGGTGTGCTCCTAGAAAGTGATTCAAGGACAAGAGGACTAAGTACAAGCATTGAGCATTGTTTTTTTTTTTTTTTTTTTTTTTTTTTGACAGGCAGAGTGGACAGTGAGAGAGAGAGAGAGAGACAGAGAGAAAGGTCTTCCTTTGCCATTGGTTCACCCTCCAATGGCCGCCACTGCCGGCTCGCTGTGGCCGGCGTACCACCCTGATCCGAAGGCAGGAGCCAGGTACTTATCCTGGTCTCCCATGGGGTGCAGGGCCCAAGCACTTGGGCCATCCTCCACTGCCCTCCCGGGCCACAGCAGAGAGCTGGCCTAGAAGAGGGGCAACCGGGACAGAATCTGGCGCCCCGACCAGGACTAGAACCCAGTGTGCCGGCGCCGCAAGGCGGAGGATTAGCCTAGTGAGCCTCGGCGCTGGCCCGAGCATTGTTATTTTTGATAGAGGTAGAATTGGAAAGAGAGAAAGGCGAGGGCAAATGATCTTAAGGGATTGGCAACAATGTGGGTCATAGAAAACAATATCTGTGAACTTATACATATGAAATAACAAGGTGGTAGGCAAACATATCCAACTCTGTTTCAATTTACTTTCCTTCTTTGCTAAAGAAGACCAGCTTCCTAAAAGTGCAGAACATTACATAAAATATTACAGCTTATTTATTATTGAATTTTTAAAAATACACCATGATTTGGTTCATAATATTTTGTGCCAGTAAACAAAGGTACATACTATTTCTGTTTTCCTTTCTAATGCCTTTGTCAAATTAAATATATAATGTTCTATTTTAAACGGCAAAATGATTGTGAACTTTGTACTGTGTGTATGGCATATTTTGAGACTTAAGTACTAGATCAGTTCTAATGCTTCATATTTTAAATAATGATCAGACACTGCCATCTCCTGTTTACTCAGAACACCATTTTGTTAAAACTAAGTATTTCCTTATCACCTTGGAAATTTGGGACAGGTGAAAGCACACTCATGTATCATAAGGATTCCTACATAATTGTGATAAGCACTCATCCCCTTAACACAATTTGCTATACTAAAGATGTTAAAAGAAATGGTCTCTAGGGAAACATTGAGACTTGACTTTAAAAACATTTTAAAGTTGCTTCATTTACAATTATACTAAAAACAATTTTTGATTGATGAGTTTCCTAATGAATTAATGCCAGAATAATAAAATTGATGGATTTTGATCATTAGCTACATAGAACCTCTTGTTTTATATATTTTCAATTCTGCTAGTTTGTCAACTACTATAGATATATTACAAGAACAAACTTCATGATTCTTCAAATGCTTTATAGCAATCTAACACCCTTATTTAATTTCTATGCACTACTTATCTTGTTGAAAATGTTTCTTCATCTACTACAGTGATTTTGTTTACTTTGATTTCATTTTAAATTACCCTGTGACATGAAATGTAGTTTTTCTTGTTGTACCCTTAATCTTACTATTTAAGAGTTTTACAGTGTTTGATTTAACTGTAATCATTTGATTCAATTTTTTATTTTTTCTAATTTTGTAGCTCTTTGCTAATTGTAGAACTGGACAAAATTAATAAATATTTCTCTCCCATCAATTTTCCTTATAGTACATAAATATCATTTTGTTTTCCTTGCTTTAATTTATTTTCTCTTTTTCCCAACTCATCATGGTAATATTTTCACTTATCATATTTTGGATATTTGACTTTTTTGTCTGTATCTCATTGGTGAGAGCTTTACTTATTACTTATTATTTATTCGATGACATAGTTTTAATTTATAGCCAATGGTTTAGTGCTCCACTAAAAAGACATCAACAGATAAGAACGAAAAAGACCATAATTGAACATGAATAAGACAAGGGCTAGTAACAATAATCAAGGGGAAAAAATGTCTATTTGCCTTATGTAAAATAAATGGTGAAACAGTCACAATTCATTAAAACTATCACAAGATATCATTCTTAGCAATTCACATGAGAAACATAAAATAAAATTTAACAAAACACAAATTTGCGGGATAAATTATATGCATAAGTATTTATTTTTTTGCTTTTGCTTTTCTATTTTTAAAAATTTAGCTCACACATGCAAGGGAGAAAATGCAATATTTGTATTTCTGTGTCTGGTTTACTTACTTCAGCATCATGCCCTTCAGTTCCAACCATTTTGCTGTAAATGATAAAATTTTATTCTTTTTATGTCTGAACTATATTCCATTGTGTGTATGCATATCTATATCACATTTTTTATCCATTCCTCTGATGATGGATACCTTCATTGATTCCATATTTTTTGCTACTGTGAACAGTGCTGAAATAAATGTGGTGGTATATATATTTCTCTGATATACTGTGTTCATTTCTTTTGGGTATCTACCCTATAGTAAGATTGTGGGATCATATGGCAGGTCTATTTGTAGCGAAAGTTTCCATTTTGTTTTCCACAGTGACTGTGGGAGTTTACACTCTAACCAACATTATATAACAATCCACCTTTCTTCACATTCTTCCCAGCATCTGTTATTCTCTGTCTTTGGATAATACCCATTCTGACAGAGGTAAGGTGATTTTGATGTGTAGTTTGATTTCTATTTCATGGATGGCAAATAATGCTGAGCATTTTTTCATATATTTGTTCATCATTTTTACCTCTTTACAGAATTTCTATTGATGTCCCTTTCCATTTCTTAACTGGATCTATTGTTTTTGTGCTTGTTGAGCTTTTGATTTACAGATATATTCTGGATATCAATCCTTCATTATGTAGGAAGCCTGCAATTATTATTTTTCATTCTGTTGGTGTCTATGCACTCAACCAAGTGTTTCCTTTGATGCTCAGAAGTTTCTAAATTCTATATAATCCCATTTATTTAATTTCACTTTTGTTGCCTTTTCTTTGAGGGTCTTCTCCAAGATGTTATTACATGTACCAATATCTTGAAGTGTTTTCCATACATTTTCTTCCATCAACTTCATAGTTTCATGTCTTAAATTTAGGTTTTTGATCCATTTTCAGTTGATTTTGTATATTGTGAGAAGTATGGATATAATTCCATCCCATATACACACAAACATACACATACATCCAGTTTTGCCAAAATATTTTATTAAAGAAATTATCCTTTCTCCAATATATGCTCTGTGCACTTTTGTCACAAATCAGTTGGCTCTATGTATGTGGGTTAATTTCTTCACTATCTATCTATTTTAATAATCTTTGTGGTTTTTATTCTGTGAGTAGCATGAATAAATAAATCAATGTATGGCTTTGTAAAATCTTCTTCTCATGATATTTAATTTTAAATATGTAACTGTAGCTGTTGATCATCAACAAAAATAAAAACAAATCAACAAGCAAAACAGCACTAACACACCCATGTAAAGATAAAGATAGGTGGTGCATGCTATTGCCCTGAATCAACATATCCTATCATCTACTCCTACATCCTGTGCAATAGTTAAATTGAATTCATTGATATTTTTTATGTCCCATATTTTTAATTCCTTTTAGCTCTAACGTTAGTTGTTGTCTCAAACAAATTCATCTATTGAATCCTAAATTTATTATTCAAGCTTTTATATTTATTCCCTTTTGTGTTAGTTTTTATTGTTACATTAAATTATCATGACAAACCACTTACGAAGAAAAGAGTGTTTTTTTTTTCCCTTACAAGTTTAGAGGTTCAAGCCAAAGACTTGACAACATTATTGGTTTGTTTGTTTGGGAATTGGAGAGGTCAAAGGTGAAGCATGTGCAAATGATAGGGCATGGTTTCAGTCAGCAAGCACAGACAGGCCCAAACTCATGCTTCTATTACAAACATACCAGGAGAATTAACAAGTCCCACAAGAACTATTTTCCAAGGGTATATCTGCATGGCACAAAGACCTCCCACTAGTTTTCACCTTCTAAAGTTTACACCACCTTTCAATAGTGCCTAGCTGTGAGTCAAGCCTTTAACATTAGGGCCTTTGAGGGAGATTCAGCTTCTAAATTAATATTAAAACCCAGCACGTGTGCATTCTTTTTCATTCTTTTTTCTTTCTTTACTTTTTATTTTAATTAGTTTTTAATAGATTCAATCTTCTTTGTAGATACAGCTATAAGAACATAGTGATATTCCTTGCCTCCCTCTCTACTACCCCCTCTCTTTCTCCCACCCTCCTTCATTCTCCCTTGCTGTGTCTTGAGATAGCATATTTTAAATTTACATTATAGTAAAATATAAGAAGTTTACAAGTTAAAAAGCAAAAAAAAAATTCTAGTTTAGTGGGAATATAGACAATGTCTGTAAATAATAATTCAATGGAAAAATGACCATTTCAGCCATATATAGTAAATTTTAACAAAATCAAATATCATTAACTCTATAGTAGTATAACATTCTTAACCTTTGGTTTCACAAAGGTATAACACAAAGTTTTACCGAACTATATTTGCAGCAGTAGTGATACACACAGACATTTCTTTCTTTTTTTCTTCCTTCTTTTTTTTTAATTTTAGTTCCCATATATAACGGAGAACATGCAATATTTGTCTTTCTGGATCTGACTTATTTCACTCAACATGATGTCTTCCAGCTTTATTCTGATTTCCTTTCTTCCTTCTTTCATTTTTTCATAAAACATTGAGTGATTATTTTCTACACTTTCTTAGAATAAAACATAACAATAGTGGTAAAAATACAATATTTCCACTAGTGTATATATATATATATATACACACATTGTATATACACAATAAGTGTATGAATATTGTATATATATATACACAATAAGTGAAAGACAGTTAAAATTTTATCATGATGATTAATTTTATGTGGCAAATTGACAGGGCTATAGCATGCACAGATATATGGTTGCACATTATTGGTTTGTTGATGAGGATGTTTAAACATTTAAATTTATAGAGTAAACTAGATTTCTCTTCCCAAGGTGAAGGAACATCATCCAATCCATTGAGAGACTGAATAAAGCAATAAAGAAGAAGAGGAAGAGCAGGCAGAAGAACAGAAGAGGTTCTTAGTTCTTTGGATATGCATTAAGACTTACACCATTGATTTTTCAGTTCTCAAACTTTTGAAATGTGACTGGAGTTGAACTAAGTTTCCTGGGTTTTCAGCTCACATATAACAAATCATGGGACTTCCCAGTTGCATAATTCATGAACTAATCCATAAATCATACGTTCATATACATGACGGTATTTGAAAAGGCTCATGGACAATGAAATTAAATGACTGTCTATTTTGGTGCAAAGAGTTTAGAAATCCACGTATAGAATTTTTTTAATAATACACATTTTAATTTTGTCATTTTTTTTTAATTTAAGATAGACAAATTTCATGTGTTTCATATATACAGATATAGGAACATAATGATACACATTTTTGATGAATTTTTTAAAGACCCCTTGTGTGCATATGAGTGTGTCTGTGTACATACTACTATGATTTTTGTGGAAACCTGATACTAATATACATGCTAATGAGTAAATATTGTGTTTTGACAAATACCATGGCAATGACAATGCAAAGTATGGACTATAAACAATGAAACAAGGAGATATTTGCATTTTAAAGGATCATAAAGAAAAAAGCTAATTGAAGATGCAAAATGTGAAAATGAAATTAACAATCAACTAAGATATCAGAACAAGAGAATATCAGAAAGAAACAAACTTCAGGGGAAAATCTACAGGGGGGTATCTATTGAAAAAGGACAATGGGAACAGTACAGAATCCCAGAAACGACTGGGAGCAAATATGGAAACTATTGCAGTAAATCATCTGAAACATGACAGTAAATTGGATCAAGATGGTAACAGTGATCTTTCAAAAAATAGTAAAATTTATATGTATCTTGAGCTCTCTGTAAGAAAATAAAGTACATAGAGTAATATATAACAAATATATACTAGGTAACAGATAAATCACATCTATCTTGAATTAAATTGCTAATCGTAAAATTTGAAGCTTTGAGATTCGGGGTTGCAGCACAGAAAATTAAGCCTCTGCTTGTGACGTCAAAAACCCATATTGGAACCCTTGTTTGAATCCTGAATTCTTGGTTTCCCATAGCGCTTCCTGCTAATGTGCCTAAGAAGGCAGTGAAAGATGGACCAAGTGCCACCCATATGGGAGTTCTGGATTAATTTCTTGGCTCTTGGATTGAGTCCGGTTCAGCCATAGCTATTGCGGCCATTTGGGGGATGAACCAGCAGATGGAAGAACTCTGTTTTGTCTCTTTTTCCCTCTAGTACTCTCTTTATATATCAGTCTACCTTCCAATAAGTAAAAATTTAAAAAGTTAAAATTTTAAGAATAATTTATTTAAATGAACATAAACATGTATCAAACACAAAGATGTGTCAAAGTTTTGATGGATTTTATTTTGTCTCCAATAGCGCTTTAAAAATGGTATTTGAGGCCAGTGCCGCGGCTCAATAGGCTAATCCTCCGCCTTGCGGCGCCGGCACCCCTGTTCTAGCCCCAGTTGGGGCACCAGATTCTGTCCCAGTGGCTCCTCTTCCAGTCCAGCTCTCTGCTGTGGCCCAGGAAGGCAGTGGAGGATGGCCCAAATGCTTGGGCCCTGCACCCACATGGGAGACCAGGAGGAGCACCTGGCTCCTGGCTTCGGATCAGCGTGGTGCACCAGCCGCAGCGGCCACTGCGGGGTGAACCAACGGCAAAGGAAGACCTTTCTCTCTGTCTCTCTCTCTCACTGTCCACTCTGCCTGTCAAAAAAAAAAAAAAAAAAAAAAAAAAAAACTATACAAAAGATCAGTCTATTTTTCAAGAAACAAAATTGATAAATCATTAGCCCACTTTACGAGAAAAAAAAAGAAGACCCAAAGAATCATTAGGATTTATTACAAACAGCGCGCCGGCCGCAGCGGCCATTGGAGGGTGAACCAATGGAAAAGGAAGACCTTTCTCTCTGTCTCTCTCTCACACTGTCCACTCTGCCTGTCCAAAAAATGGTATTAGAGGGTATTATTAATAGTGTACAATGATTTTATCTCTCAGAATGGCAGGGAATGAACAATAAAAATGTATTTATTAAGATGTAAGTTGGTGATCTGTAAAAAAGATTACTAAAGTATACAATTCTTCAAGCAAATAGAAGTTCATTTTTCCTTATATGTCCAGGATGTTAAGATAATGGTAGAAAGAGAAATTTTCACACTGATGGATCCTGGATTTTTCTCTTATTGCTTTACCTTATTTAACAGATAGTCTCAAATGGCTGTTTTGCTCTCAGCATCATAACTGCACTGCAATTGCTTAAGGGAATGGCACATTTTGCTCATCCACAATCAAGATTGGACTGTAAATATTACTTCTCCTCTGACCCACATGAGGTCAGAATCTAGATCTATAACAACACCTACAGAGGAGGCTGAAAATGTAGCTTAAGCTATGTGCTCATGGGTCCATCAGAAACCTTCCTAAGTGTAAGACATGGGAATACTATGAAGGCCAGAATATTACCAATTCTGCCACATGGAAAACCCACTTGGTTTTCTTAAATTAATTATTTATTAACTAGTTATAATTATGTTTTAAACTTGGAACAACTTAGTAGGTATATTTGTGAAGCTCTCTGATTTGATTACCATGTTTATGTATTCACCGTCAGAGACCTGTGGCAGTTTCTGTGGAAAATGATGCATCTTTTTTTTTTTTGCACATGAAAATCTATTCAGGAATTTTTATGTCTTAATAGATATGAAATGAATGTCTACCATATGATTTGAAAGAGTGGTCAGTGCTGTGGTGTACAAAGTTAAGCTTCCGACTACAATGTCTGCTTTGTATATGGGCACAGGTTCAAGTACCGACTGGTCCACTTCTTCCACAACTCCCTGCTAATGTGCCTGGGAAAACAGTGAAGGATGGCCCAACTACTTGGGTCCCTGACCCAACATGGGAGACCGGAAGAACTTCCTGGCTTCTGGCTTCCTCCTGGCCCAGCCCTGGCAATTGTGGCCATTTAGGGAGTGAACTACTGGATGGAATCTCTCTCTCTTATTCATGCTGTGTATCTCTGCCTTACAAATAAATAAGTTTTTCAAACAGATTTGAAAAGATGTTTTGTAGAAAATGCAATTCATATGTAGCCATTAAACACTGCATCCTATAAATATAATGGAACATACCAAAAATTCATATTCATGGTGTCAACAAATTGGATATTGTACTTGTTGAAATACTTATTAAAAATACTTTTCAGGTTCTGTTGAAACACAGAGAGAGAGAGAGAGGAGAGAGAGCTGGAATGTGTGCATAGAATGGGTGGGGGCAGTGTCAGGACAAAGTAGGAGCCAAGAACTAAATCCCTGTGTCACCTGAGTACTTGATTGGCTTCCTCCGAGAATACCTGCATGTATGTTAACAGGAAGCCAAAATGGAGCATGGATCCAAGACATAAACCCAGGCATTCTGACACGGGATGCAAAAAGCCAAGAGACATCTTTACCACTGTGTCAAATGCCTACCTCAAAATATTTCGTATTTAAATATTATTTTGGGTGAGTATTTGGTTTAGAAGATAATCTGCATAACTGCCATCCATGTAGGTAAGTGGGATTAATTTCCTGGATCCTAGCTTGATCGTTTGTTGCTGGCATCTATGGAAAGAACCAGCAGACTGGCACATTCTGTTTCTCTCTGTCTCTTTGCTTCTCAAATATAAAAATAGACAAATACATAAACAGATTTCTTAGAAAAATTGAATCAAAATGTTTATTTTGATATAAAGTTTTAAAAAATGCATTATTTTCCGTACATGAATTTCCATGAACTTTTAGAAGTCCTATGTACATGTTTTGATAAATGTTATTAAGAGTTGTCAATATATGTTCCTCATAGGCTGATATCCAAAATTGAATAATTTTTCTCATGCCTTTTAAAATATATTTCCATGTAATTAAAATAAAGTAAAAAAAGTCTTGTATCATTCCATTTCTTTATGTTTCATTATTAAAAAAATTCATATAACCTTTCATATGCTGATTTAATTTTGTTTGGGTAAATTCTAAGGAGTGGGATGGTTGCGTCATAGAGTCCATCTATTTCAGCTTTCTGAGGTATTTCCATACTGTCTTCCACAATGGCTGTAAGAGTTCATATTCCAACCAACAGAGGATTACGATGCCTTTTTTGCCATATCTTCACCAGCATTTATTTTTTTGTTAATTTATGTATGAGAAACATTCTAACTGGGGTGAGTTTAAACCTCATTGTGGTTTGGATTTGCATTTCCTTGATGGCTAGTGATCCTGAGCTTCTTTTCATGTGTCTGTTGGCCATTTTGGATTTTGTCTTTCAAAAAATGTCTGTCCAAGTCTGCCGCGAGCGTCTTGGGGAGTCTGGCCAGCAGACTCAACCCAGGGCCTGCGACGACGGTTTCTCGGGCAAGAAAAGAACGAAGGGTGTTTATCTGTCTTCAGTAGACTTTTTATTAGAGAAAGTAAACGTGACAGAGGGAGGAGGAAAGGAGAGGAGAGAAAGAGAGCTTCCTCCTTACACCCGCGGCTTATATACAAAATGCGACCAATCAGGAGCAAGCTAGAGTCCATGCATCAGGCACACCAATCTGGTCTGCGTCGTTCGGCCAATCAGGTGAGATGTCACGCAGCAGGCAGGCAGGCAGACTCACTGCGGGGGTCCTGCCGCCATCTTGTTGTTTACTGAGACCTCGATCCCTCCGCCTCTGGAGAGACCCGCCCATAAGAAAGCCCCCCCCCCCCCCCCCCCCGTCAAAACCGAAAGTAAAAACCTCCGCCTAGCAATACCGCAGTGGACTATTCCCCGACGCAAGTCCTTTGTCCATTTCTTATCTGGATTGTTACCTTTGTTTTGGGTGAGTTTCTTGAGCTCTTTAGAGATTCTGGATATTAATCCTTCATCAGTTGTACAGTTTGCAAACATTTTCTCTCATTTTGTCAATTGCCACTTCACTTTGTTGAGTGTTTCTTTTGCAGGGCATAAGCTTCTCAATTTGATGTAATCCCATTTTTCAATTTTGGCTTTGATTGGCTGTGCTTCTGGGGTATTTTCCAAGAACTCTTTGTCTATTCTACTGTCCTGCAGATGTTTCCCAAACTTCTCTGCTAGTAATTTAATGGCATCAGTTCATAGATTTGGCTACTTGATCCATTTTGAGTTGATTTTTTAATTTTTTTTTTTTTGACAGGTAGAATGAGACAGTGAGAGAGAGGGACAGAGATAAAGGTCTTCCTTCCATTGGTTCACTCCCCAAATAGCCGCTACGATTGGCGCTGTGCTGATCCAAAGCCAGGAGCCAGGTGCTTCCTCCTGGTCTCCCACGTGGGTGCAGGGCCCAAGCACTTGGGCCATCCTCCACTGCCTTCCCAGGCCACAGCAGAGAGCTGGACAGGGAGAGGAGCAACCGGGACAAAATCCAGCGCCCCAACTGGGGCTAGAACAGGGGTGCTGGCACCGCAAGCGGAGGATTAGCCTAATGAGCCATGGCACGGGCCTGAGTTAAGTTTTGTATAAGGTGTAAGGTAGGGTTCTTGTTTCATGCTTCTGCATGAGATTTTATGTATCCCCATGTTTATTGAAGCTCAATTCACAATAGCTAAGAATGGTTCAACCCAGATGCCTGTCAACTGATGACTTGATAAAGAGAATGTGGTACAAATACACTATGGCATATTACTCAGCCATAAAAGAGAGTGAAATGCTTGCTTTCAAAACAAAATGGATGATGCAATTTGGAGCCATTATACTTACAGAAATATGCCAGTCCCCGAAAGACAAATACCATAGGCTTTCCTTTATCACTGGTGACTAATAGAGTACAAAAACGTGTAATATAGAATCATTTACATGGCAATCTGCATAAAATTATTCCCGTGCATGAACTATTAAAAGGAAATGGCATTACGGTCTTTGTGATTAATTATAACCACACAGGAAATATTTAAATGTTATACTGTCATTGGTTCTATTATATTGAAAGAAATTATGAATGACTATTTGACAAACTTTTTATTGTAATGTGAAATTAAAATATGTTACTTCAAAAACTGAAAATAAAAGAAAGAAAGGTAGAAGGAAGAATGATGGGATGACGGGTCTAGGGGAATATCATTATGTTATTAGACTTTATCTACAAGTCATATAGAATCCGTTAAAATTAATTAAAATTCAAGTGCTTGGGCCCTGCACCCCATGGAAAACAAGGATAAGCACCTGGCTCCTGCCTTCGGATCAGCATGATACGCCGGCCGCGGCGGCCATTGGAGGGTGAACCAACGGCAAAGGAAAACCTTTCTCTCTGTCTCTCTCTCTCTCACTGTCCACTCTGCCTGTCAAAAAAAATAATAATAATTAAAATTAACAAAGAAACAATGATTTTGAATCAAATCTAAGAGCTTTTGCCTACCTCTAGATACCAACAGTTATTCTTTTCTCTATAGTTTTAAATTTTGCAATTTAAGCTTGTCGTACATTTTGACATTTTTTTGCATAAAGAGTGAGATAGGTTAAGGTACATTTTTGTGCCTATGGATGTCCAATTGCTCTAACACTTTGTGGGTAGGAATGCTATCTAGTGTCCATTGAATTTCTTTTGTAACTTTTTAAAGAGTTGGGTAAGTGTATTCTTGCAAATTTTGTTTGGAATTTATGCTCAACTGTGTTTGTCTAAGTGCCAATCCTCTACCAATAAAAAACACCAACTTGAATATGATGAATATACTATATTACAAACCTTGCAGTATTGAGAAATCTGATTCCTCATACTTCAGTCTGTTTTTAACTATTATTTTAATTCATTAGCTGATTTATATAAGATTTAGAATAATATTATATATATATATATATATATACAAAGCAATTCTGCTGTAATTTTTATATAAATTTCACTAAACCCATATTTCAGTTAGGGGGAAACTAATGCCTTTTATTCCATGAACACAATATACCTATCCATTTATATAGAGTACCCAGTATTTTTTACATCATATTTTACAATTTTCAACAAACAAGTTCTGTATATGTTTATTGGATTTACAGCTAATTTAATTCTAATTGCAAAAAATTATATATTTACCTGTGTTATCTTGGTACTTGTTATATTTATATTAAAATATTATTGGAGAAAATAGAAAATTCAAATCCTGGATAGATCACATATATCTCCATAAATAAATCAGGTGAGTAAGTAATGATGTTCAATACTTACAAAATAGTGTAAGTATTTTATTCAAATACAATATTAAGCTTTACAAAAGAAAATCTCCTAGGTAACAAAGTACCAAACTTTACAATTTGAGTGACTCAGATTATTTATGTCAATTAGATACTTCTGAATTGTACATATAATTCAGTGACTTCTACTGCATTTTAAATTTTACTTGGGGCTGATGCTGTGGCATAGTAAGTAAAACTGCAGCCAGCAGTGCCAGCACCCATATGGATGCCAGTTCAAGACCCAACTGCTCCACTTCCAGTCCAGCTCTGTTATCACCTGGGATAGCTGTGGAATCAGATGGTCCAAGTGCTTGGGCCTATACACCTGCATGGAAGACCTGGAAGAAGCTTCTGGCCCCTGGATTCAGTTAGGCTCACCTCTGGCTGTTGTGGCTATTTGGGGAGTGAACCAGTGTATGGAAAATCTCTTTCTCTTTGGCTGTGCTTCCGCTTCTGCTTCTCTGTAAGTCAGCCTTTCAAATAAGTAAATAAATCTTTAAAAATATTTACTTTATATTTTATTGAAAATTGTAACCAGACATATTTATGGGGGATAATGTGATATTCTTTACATGGTTTGGTGAACTTTAAAATAAAATTGAAACATTTGACTTTTCTTTTTTTAGTGTTTTTCTATACTTCTTGCTCCCTCACTACATGCAGTCTATGAACTCAACTAGAATTAATTATCTAATTACAGGGAATAAACTGAGTGCCTTTTGAAAGACTTAAAATTTCTGTTTCCTGCAGTGGATAATTTACTTGACCACCTTAACTACACAGTTTGTACCCATTAGTGAAAGAAAATAAGCATGTACCTCAAAACAGAATTTTAACCTGATGATAAATAAGTATAACACAGTATGTCATAATTTTAAGTCATTTTATTTTCCTAAAAATGAAGTCTTGAATATGTGCAATGTTTAATCCTTTGTACTATTTGTCCTCTAGAAAATAAGTTCCATTTTTATTGTTTTTTTTTTTTTAAGATTTATTTATTTATTTGAAAGTTAGAGTTATAGAAAGAGAAGGAGAGACACAGAGAGATTTTCTATCTCCTTGTTCACTTCCAGACATTTGCACTGGTCAGCACTGGCAGTCTAAAGCCAGGTGCTAATATCCTCATCCGGGTCTCCCATGTGGGTGGCATGTACCCAAATGCTTAGGTCTTCTTCTGCTGCTTTTCCCAGGCCATTAGTAGAACGCTGGCTCACAAGTGGTGCAGCCAGGACACAAACTGGAACCTATATGGAATGCCAGCATCGCAGGCTTTGGCTTTACCCACTAGGACAAAACCATGGCCTCCACCTTTATTGGTTCAATATATAGCAGACAATCAGGCAATAAGAAAAATATTAACAAATAACTGGATTTGTTGGACTGTAGAATTTTCTAGCCACAAGTTTGATGAATTTTGTAAATAAGTCTTACTCAAAAGTCTGTATAAATATACTGGTACAGATTAGATGAAACCATCTATTTTATATCCAAGTGAACTTGAAAAAGTTCATGGAAAGTAAAATTAATGAATTAATTTTTTTCAAACTGTACATTTTTATGGACTTTCAAAAGACCCTTAATATGCACAGATCTCAAATTTTGTTGTAATAAATAAATTTATCTTTTAATTCCTTCTCCTATGATGGTTTTAAAATACCTTTGTATAGCCTTCAGATCTGCTTTATAGTTGTGATAATCCAGTTTTCTTCTGATGCCTGTGGGTCTGGATCATATTCACTATAATCAACTATGTTTTACTAGTGTTCAGGTGCACGTACAGAATTTTCAGAAGGCAAATATTAAAGGCAATAAAAGAGATTATTTAAATAGTCTCACTATATATTATAGGATATCTGAAAAATGTAGTCACTTTCATCTGGAGTACTCAAGGGTAAGTTTAAAGGAGAAATAAAATTTGAAGTATATTATGAAAAGAATAGAATATGGATGAGTACAAGTAAGGAATCAGCCAAGTTCAAAGTCAGCACCATAGCCAAGAGTTTTCTAACATGACAAGAAAAAAATATTTATAAAGATTTATTTACTTGTTAATTTGAAAGAGTTACAAAGAGGGAGATATGGATATATAGATGGAGAAGAGAGAGAGAGAGAATTTCCCAAGTGCTGATTTACTCCCCAAATGACCATGGCCAGGGCTGTCCCTGACCAAAGCAAAGAGCCATGAGCTTCATCTCGGTATTCCACATAGGTTTAAGGGCTCAAGGGCTCAAGCATTTGGGCCATCTTCTTCTGCTCTACCAGACATTTTAGCGAGGAGCTGGATAGGAAGTAGAGCAGCCAGGATGTGGACCAAAGCCCATACAGTATGCCAGTGCTGCAGACAGCAGCATAACCCACTGTGGTATGGCAATAGCCACAGAAAAAATTATTTATTCAAAGGACTGGCACTGTGGTATGGCAGGTTAACACCCTGGCCTGAAGCAGTGGCATCCCATATGGGTGCCGGTTCGAGACTCAGCTGCTCCACTTCCGATTCATCTCTCTGCTATGACCTGGGAAAGCAGCGGAGGATGGCCCTAGTGCTTGGGCCCCTGCACCTACCTGGGATACCTGGAGGAAGCTCCTGGCTACTGCTTTCAGATTGGCACAGCTCCGGCCGTTGCAGCCAAATGGGGAGTGAACCCACAGATGGAAGACCTCGCTCTCTCTCTCTCTCTCTCGCTCTCTCTCTCTATGTGTGTGTGTGTGTAACTCTGACTTTCAAATAACTAAATAAATCTTTAAAAATTATTTATTTAAACAAATCAGTATAGTTAAATAGATTTGACTCTATTTTATTTTATTTTGTTTTTTATTTTTTTTCAGATAGAGAAGTACTTTCCCTTTGGCCTCTACCTTCCCTATTTATACAAGAAGCTTATTTCCTGCTGGAGGTCACAAAGAGTATTCATATGAATGGAAACCAGAGATAAAAGATAGTATCTTCCTACATATTTGTGAGATGCACCTACATAAGCAAGCATTTCATTAACTTGGGAATTGTCTCTCACCAATTAAAAAAAAAAAGAGGTATTCTGTCCTCACTCTCTAATTGCTAAAATGTCACTATCCAAATTGCTAAAATGGAGACAATTTGTGTGTTTTCTTGACCCTGACTTCAGTACTGCAACACCGTCCCAATGAGTATTACGTACTTGAGAAGCGGAAGAGCTCCGGGTGCATATGCAAAGAAGACTGACAAGGAGATTGCATAGGAAATCTAAGCAGACTGATCTCTAAATCAACCTCAGAGGGCTTGAGATTTTATCATGATACCCAATTTGTGATTTACTTGCATCAAATGTCAGCCAGAGAATGGATAAGACATAATGGGTCAAGTACATGGGAATCAAAGTGACTTCAGCAGCAATTCAAATGAGATAGAAGCTGAGAATCAAGAAGGACAGGAGAAATGCCTGTGTTGCTAGATGTCATCAAGCACTATATCCATTCCCATTGTGCACTTGCTTTGGCAATCTATTACGTTTCTAGAACTAAACTCGAATCCGACAAAGGTGCTAAGGCTGGGAAACCCCAGACTGACTCAGATTGTTTCCATTTTTCAAAGGAATGTAAATTTAATGCTCAAATTATGAAATAGAAATTAAATTTTGTTATTTATTTTACACTTGTCAACAAATATACATATCTATACATAATACATTTAGGAGAAATCAGATTGGAAATCTAGATACAAGCCATATTGAAGAAGTTCATAGATGTTGTATTGCACAATAGATAGAATTTTCTAGAAAGTATTTTGAGCTTTTACCATTATATTGACAGCAACTATTAAAGACAGGCAATATGGTTGTAGAAAACTAGCAAATAGAAGTTGAGTGTAGGAAGTAGAAATTGAGAAATGTAGTGATAAACTTTTGATGTATAAGAAGGGAATGTAAGGTAATAGCAGTATGCTTTAGAAAGGCATAATTGCATATCCTATTATTTTAAAAATTAACAAAGGATTTGCCTGGAAGAGAATAAAATTACATACACTTGAAATTTTCACTTACAGTGACTGAAAAATCAGAATTTTTGAATTATAGAATTGAATTCAGATAATTTTGATGTAAAGAAAATGATACTAGTGATAGTTGAAACTATGACAATGGCAATGAGGCTGGATAAAGAGAGTGGGGATTAGAGAGGGAAGAGATGTACAATTTGGGACATGCTCAAGCTGACTTGCCCCAAATGGTAGAGTTAGAAACATACCAGAGGACTCCAATTTAATCCCATCAAGGTGGCATGTACCAATGCCATCTCACTAGTCCAAGTGATCAATTTCAGTTCACAATTGATCATAATGAAAGGACTAAGAGTCAAAGGGAGCACATAAACAAGTCTAGTACCTGCTAATACTAACCAATAGAATAAATAAAGGGGAGAGTGATCCAACATGGGAAGCGAGATACTCAGCAGACTCATAGAATGGCGGATGTCCTAAACAGCACTCTGGCCTCAGAATCAGCCCTGAAGGCATTCTGATCTGGCTGAAACGCCCATGAGAGTATTTCAGGCATGGAAAGCCAAGACACTCTGGAAAAAAAAAAAAAAAAAAAAAACCTAAATGAAAGATCTCTGTGAATGAGATCCCAGTGAAAAGAACAGGTCTTCAAAGAAGGAGGTACCTTTCTCTGAAGGGAGGAGAGAACCTCCACTTTGACTATGACCTTGTCTAAACAAGATAAGCGTCGGAGAACTCAAGGGGCTTCCATAGCCTTGGAAACTCATGACTGGAGCATAGGGAGATTACTGACGCCATAGACAGGAGTGTCAATTTGTAAAGTCAACAACAGGAGTCACTGTGCACTTACTCTTCATGTAGGATCTCTGTCCTTAATGTGCTGTGTATTGAGATTTAATGCTATAACGAGTACTCAAACAGTATATTTCACTTTGTGTTTCTATGGGGGTGCAAACTGTTGAAATCTTTACTTAATGAATACTAAACTGATCTTCTGTTTAAAAAAAAAAAAAAGAAGAAATTAGCAATTCCCAACTTGACTCTCGCTGGGATTAAAAATGACAATAGGTCTGATCTGATTTCATCATCATTTAAAAAATCATCTATTATTTTTCACTTTATGTTTCTGTGTGGGAGCAAACTCTTGAAATCTTTACTTAATGTGTGCTAAACTGATCTTCTGTATATAAAGAGAATTGAAAATGAATCCTCATGTGAATGGAAGGGGAGAGGGAATAGGAGGGGGGATTGTTGTGGGTGGGAGGGATGTTATGGGGGGAAGCCATTGTAATCCATAAAAAAATGGGTTAGCAAAACTATATATGCACCTCAAATGGCTGAAGATGATTTAAAAATGAGTAACAAGACTAAGACAGAAGATTATGACAAATAGAAATGGAAAGGGAAATAGAGAGAAAGAAGTTGCGTAGAGATCACAAAATAACAGTATTGTTCACAAAGATATTAATGATTTTTGAAGGGAAGTTATTAAAACTAGAATATAAATTCAGGCACCAAGAAGATATGGGTTGCAGAGTATTAACACTAGTAAAACCTAAAGGATTTACATTATTTTATAACAATATCAACAGTGCCTAGCCCAAATTGTGAGGTATTAAAGTGATATACTATTTTGTAAAAATATATTGCAAATATATCATTTAAGAGAAAAGCATGCTAACCAGAAAATATTGAAATATGAATCTTTGCCTTAGTACATTTTTTTGCTCCTTCTCCACTAATATTACCATTATTTTTGTGATTATAAATCTCACAATGAAGTTTCTTTCTGTTTTAGCAGTTTATGTCCATTAAAATTAATAATTTATGCACATTTACTGGCTCTCATTCTGCTTTCAGAGAATCTATATGGTATACATTATGGAAATATATAATGCCTGGAGTTCTTACAATCATTTCTGCAAAAATATTTTCAAATGAAACAAAATTTGAAAGTCAAAATAGTGAATCATTTTAAATTTAACTTTTCTATCAAATCCTTTCTCTGCATCTATTGAGATAATCATATGGTTTTCCTTCTGTAGTTTGTTAATGTGGTGTATCACATTGATTGATTTGCAAACATTGAAACATCCCTGCATACCAGGGATAAATCCCACTTGGTCTGGGTGGATGATCTTTCTGATGTGTTGTTGCATTCTATTGGCCAGAATTTTATTGGGGATTTTTGCATCTATGTTCATCAGGGATATTGGTCTGTAATTTTCTTTCAGTGTTGCATCTTTCTCTGGCTTAGGGATTAAGGTGATGCTGGCTTCATAGAAAGAATTTGGGGGGATTCCCTCTTTTTTGATTGTTCTGAATAGTTTGAGGAGAATTGGAGTTAGTTCTTCTTTAAATGTTTGGTAGAATTCAGCAGCGAATCCATCTGGTCCTGGGCTTTTCTTTGTTGGGAGGGCCTTTATTACTGTTTCAATTTCTGTCTCAGTTATGGGTCTGTTTAGGTATTCTATGATCTCCTGGTTCAATTTAGGTAGGTTGCATGTGTCCAGGAATCTATCCATTTATGATAGATTTCCCTGTTTGCTGACATGCAAATCCTTGTAGTAATTTCTAATGACTCTTTTTATTTCTGTGGTGTCTGTTGTTACATTTCCTTTTACATCTCTGATTTTATTGATTTGGGTCTTTTCTCTCCTCTTTTTAGTTAGTTGGGCCAATGGGGTATCAATTTTGTTTATTTATTTTTTTCAAAAAACCAGCTCTTTGTTTGGCTGATCTTTTGTAGTTTTTTTTTTTCTTTTTGGATTCAATTCCATTGATTTCTTCTCTGATTTTAATTATTTCTCTTCTCCTACTAGATTTGGGTTGGTTTGCTGCAGTTTTTCTAGATCCTTGAGATGAATTGAAAGCTCTTTTATTTGGTGCCTTTCCAATTTCTTGATGTAGGCACCTATTGATGTAAACTTTCCTCTTAACACTGCTTTTGCTGCTTCCCATAAGTTTTGATATGTTGTGTTGTTATCCTCTATTACTTTCAGAAAGTTTCTAATTTCTCTTTTAATTTCTTCTAGGACCCATTGTTCATTCAGGAGCATGTTGTTCAGTCTCCTTGTGTTTGCATAACCTCTAGGGATTCCTGAGTTGCTAATCCAACTTCATTCCACTGTGGTCTGAAAAGCTGCATGGTATGATTCTAATTCTTTTGAATCTGCTGAGACTTGCTTTATGGCGTAGAATGTGGTCAATCCTAGAGTAGGTTCCATGTACTGTTGAGAAGAATGTGAATTCTTTAAGTGTAGGATTCAAAGTTCTGTAGATATCTGTTAGATCCATTTGGGCTATAGTGTCGATTAAATCCACTGCTTCCTTGTTGATCTTCTGTCTGGATCATCTTTCTATTCTGAAAGTGTACTATTTTAAGTCCTCCAGTACTATTGTATTGGAGTCTAAGTCTCCCTTTAAGTCCCTTAACAGATCTTTAAATAAACCAGTGCCCTGTAATTAGGTGCACATACATTTATAATAGCTACATCTTCCTTTTGAATTGGTCCCTTGATAACTACATAGTGCCCCTCTTTGTCTCTCTTAACAGTTTTTGTGTTAAAGTTAATTTTTTCTGACATTAAGATGGCTACTCGAGCTCTTTCTTTGTTTCTGTTGGCATGGAATATCTTTTTCCAACCTTTCACTTTCAGTCTGCATGCATCTTTGTTGGAAAGATGTGTTTCTTGTAAGCAGAAAATACGTGGGTTTTGTTCCTTAACCCAATCAGCCAATCGGTGTCTTTTAACTGGAGAGTTGAGGGTGTTAATGTTCAATGTGACTATTGATAAGTAGTAACTTTGCTCTGCCATTTTCACAAAGATATTTCTTTTTTTTAACTTTTATTTAATGAATATAAATTTCCAAAGTACGATTTATGGATTACAATGGCTTCCCCCACATACCGTCCCTCCCACCCACTACCCTCCCCTTTCCCACTCCCTCTCCCCTTCCATTCACATCAAGATTCATTTTCGATTATCTTAATATACAGAAGATCAGCTTAGTATACATTAAGTAAGGATTTCAACAGTTTGCTCCCACACAGAAACATAAAGTGAAAAATAATAGATGATTTTTTTAAATGATGATGAAATCAGAGCAGACCTATTGTCATGTTTAATCCCAGTGAGAGTCAAGTTGGGAATTGATAATTTCTTTTTTTTTTTTTTTACAGAGGATCAGTTTAGTATGCATTAAGTAAAGATTTCAACAGTTTGCACCCCCATAGAAACACAAAGTGAAATATATTGTTTGAGTACTCGTTATAGCATTAAATCTCAATGCACAGCACATTAAGGACAGAGATCCTACATGAGGAGTAAGTGCACAGTGACTCCTGTTGTTGACTTTACCAATTGACACTCCTGTCTATGGCATCAGTAGTCTCCCTATGCTCCAGTCATGAGTTTCCAAGGCTATAGAAGCCCTCTGAGTTCTCCGATTCTTATCTTGTTTAGACAAGGTCATAGTCAAACTGGAGGTTCTCTCCTCCCTTCAGAGAAAGGTACCTCCTTCTTTGAAGACCTGTTCACAAAGATATTTCTAATATATGCTTTGAACTTCCTGTGATCTTTAACTGGGAGGTTTTCTTCCTTTACATTCTTTCATACTGATGACTGTGTTTCTGTGTTTCTGTGTGTAACACATCTTTAAGCATCTTTCGCAGGGCTGGACAAGTGGTGACAAATTCTTTCAATTTCTTTTTGCTATGAAAGGTTTTTATTTCACCTTCATTCACAAATGAGAGCTTTGCAGGATATAATATTCTGGGCTGGCAGTTTTTTTCTCTTAGTACCTGGACTATATCTCGCCATTCCCTCCTAACCCATTGGGTTTCTGATGAGAAGTCTGCTGTGAGTCCAATTGGAGACCCTCTGAGAGTAATCTGACGTTTCTCTCTTGCACATTTTAGAATCTTTTCTTTATGTTTCACTGTGGTGAGTTTGATTACAATGTGTCGTGGTGAGGATCTCTTTTGGTCATGTTTATTGAGGGTTCTATTAGCTTCCTGTACTTGGATGTCTCTGTCCTTCTCCGAACCTGGGAAATTTTCTGCTAATATCTCACTAAAAAGGCCTTCTAATCCTTTCTCTCTCTCCATGCCTTCAGGAACTCCTAGAATCTGAATGTTGGGTTTTTAATAGTATCCTGTAGATTCCCAACAATATTTTTTAGATTTCTAATTTCCTGTTTTTTTCTTTGGATTGACTATATACTTAATAATTACAGAAATAATGTGTATTATTATTTAATACTATTAATGATTTAATACTGTTACTCACAGGTTCTAGACTGTTACTACTTATCCATCACTAAGATAATAAGCTTTCATCGAAGTTATTTCACACAATCTGCCCAACATTCACTACCAAATGAGCAGCAAATCATTTCGATTTTCAGAAGTGTTAAAGCTGTGATTTAGAGTCAAGTGTCTGAGCCAGTTGTTTCCTGAAAAGCCTTTCCCCTTAAACACTATGTTGAAGAAAAATATTTGTAAATAAATGGCCATGGGTGGGAAAAACATCACTTTAAACCTCTGATATAATCCAACACATATTGTAGTGAGTGATATTTTTCTCCTTCAACAAGATGAAACAAAAATTAAGGAATAAAGAATATGTCAATATCAATAACAGGCAACTACTGCAGGAAAATTATTTTAAAATCATAACAATGGCTGGGATTTGGAAACAAGATAGAGCAATATTGTAAAAGGTGAGACTGGGAAAAAAAATGTCAAGCTTGCTAACTTCATAATCATGAGATATATTTCAATAAGCACAAGAAAGAAGGATGTGACAACTTGAACATTATTTCCTTTAGCCTTGTGATAAGAATATTGAGATAAAAATACACATTTTTATCATCCACAAAACACTTATTTACATATTAGTTACATATAATGCCACACCATATGTTACCTAAAAAAAAAAAACTGAACCCCGAGTTACTTCATATACATACGTTTCATTACTAAGTCAGCATTATAAACTTTTCAAAGAAACTTTAGCTACCAACAAATTACTTGTCTAATTTGCATCATAGATAATCTTGCATTTGTTGTGACTTCAAGCAGAGTTTAAATAAGATAAAAAAACATTGATAAATAAAATGTTATATATGCCTGCACCATTGTTATCACATTCAATATATAAAATATGACATAAAAAGATAGTAACAATTGACAATCTCCTCTAAGTTTCAATAGTAAAAATTCTATGTAAACTAGTTTTGTAGGATGAACAGGATTTTCCTAGAAAAATACAACTATATTTTTGGTCAATAGAGGACTATTTATAAGGCAGTGGTAACAAAAGATTATGATGGAGCTGAAACATTCCTGTTGCCTTGTGACACTGTAACTCACAATTTCATACCGCAATCATTCACCAGCTTTTGGTGATACAGTTTAACCAAACCTGTGCAGTCAGTATAGAAACACAGCATAAATAACTATGCCTTATATAATTTACTTGTTATAAATGATTATGTATAGCTTTGTATATTTACTGCAAGCTTTATTTTAGAATGTACTCATTCTGTTCATTAAAAATAATGTTGTGGTACAACAGGTTAAACTTCTGCCTGCAGCGCAACATCCCATATGGACTCAATCAATTCCCAATTGCTCTGTTTCTGATCCAGCTCTCTGCTAATGTACCTGGGAAAGCAGCAGAGGATGGCTCAAGTGCTGGAACTCTGAACACACATTGGAATCCAGCAATAGGTCTCTGGTTCCTGACTTTGGTCCATCCTAGCTGTGGCCATTGGGGCCATTTGGAAAGTAAACCAGATGAAAGATCTCTTTCTCTCGCTTTATTTCTTGCTTCTCTCTCTCTCTCTCTGCAAATCTGCCTTTCGAATAAATAAATAAATGTTTTTAGAAAATATTGTTAAATCATTTGCTATAACTGACTGGTTGACAGACATAGTATAGTGTGTTATATACTGCCACTTTCAATGCTGGCATCTCATATAAGAGGGAATCAGAGTTCAAGCTCCGAGTGCTACATTTCTGATCCAACTTTCTTTTTAATGCAGCTGGGAAATCACTATTTGTCCCCTGCCATCCAAGTGGCTAGACCTAGATGGAATTCCTGGTTTCTGGCTTCAGCCTGGTCAAGCACTGACTGTTACAGTCATTTGAGAAGTGAACCAGTAAAAGGAATCTCTCTCTCTCTCTCTCTCTCTGTCTCTCTCTCTCTCTCTCTGTCTCTCTCTCTCTCTCTCCCTTCTTTCTTTCTCTCTCCATCCCTCTTTTCTGTCTCTCTCATTCCATCTCTCCACTCTGCCTTTCAGATACATAAATCTCACTTGAAAAATAGTATGCTGTGCTATGCCAGCAGTGGCTGCAGACATCTGATACGTACTGCATCTCTCCATGGTAACATTTTCTGTTTTACGAAATTAAATATTGTATTTTTTTTCATCATGATATGAAAGGCAGTAGAACAGATCTTATACTCTCATATAGGCTGGGGTAGCCTGGGTGTGTAGTAAAGAGCACTGTCTAGATTTGTGTAAGTGCACTCTAGGATGTTCCTACCAAAAATAAATCACCTACGCATGCACTTCCCAGACTCAACCCCATTGACACATGACTTTAATAAGGAAAGAGAGAATTTGATGAAGAGATTACTTCAGGAGCAAATGTATAGGCTTAAAGAATAGCATTCCATTTACAAGACTAATGATATTTTGAAAATAGAGGAGGCCGGCCCCGTGGCTCACTAGGCTAATCCTCCGCCTTGCGGCACCGGCACACCGGGTTCTAGTCCTGGTCGGGGCGCCAGATTCTGTCCCGGTTGCCCCTCTTCCAGGCCAGCTCTCTGCTGTGGCCAGGGAGTGCAGCGGAGGATGGCCCAAGTGCTTGGGCCCTGCACCCCATGGGAGACCAGGAGAAGTACCTGGCTCCTGCCTTCGGATCAGCGTTGTGCGCCGGCCCCAGAGCGCCAGCCATGGTGGCCATTGGAGAGTGAACCAACGGCAAAGGAAGACCTTTCTTTCTGTCTCTCTCTCTCTCACTGTCCACTCTGCCTGTGGGGAAAAAAAAAAGAAAATAGAGGAGATGATGTATGAATTTTAGTAAGAAATGCATACACATAATTAGATTAGTATAGCCTTCTTGAATAACAAAATAAAAAAATTATGGAAATTTCTGTAATGGGGAAGAATTAAAAGAATTAGTAAACAAGTGAAGTTTATGAGAATTTTTTCATAATAAAGTCCTTCCACTATAATTACCTACACAGAGCAAATCTTGTCTGATAATCTGCTTCCCCGTGTAGCAATTATTCTGATTTCATTAGGGCTTATGCAGCATTTCAGAAGTTTTGTATCAAAAATCAGGCTTGAGTAATTGTTCATGTACTTATTTTTTCTCTGCCTCTGTACTCCTGAGCTCTTTCTTTATGCTACACTAAAGCATGACTAATAATAAACATTACTTTAGGAGGATGTTAGCAAACCATGGTTCTTATGTAGTTGCCTGAACCCTTTCAAGATGGTTGACAATAATAATGAAATATTCATCTAACTACCCCATTCACTTTTCTCTGTTTTTCCCCTTTTAGATAGATGCTTTATCCACCATGGATGTGAACAGTGAATTAGCTATGGCATTTTAATCATTGTAAAATGATTAAAAGCAATACTAGTATTTTAAATTCTTTCCACATAAACCTGTTCAGACTCTGTGTGATAGCTTTCTTGTCAGTATGAATTGGAACCACACATTTGAGGATCTTACATGGTTCAACCTTAATACATTGCCTCTAATTTACTTTCTATCCTCATTGAAGAATAAAATAAGCTTGTGCTGTTAATTTCAGCCATTAGTCTTTCTAAATCTTAGTTTACTCACTTGAGGAATAATAAAGTGTTAGAGGATAGGCTTATAGTAAAATAAACCTGCAAATCAGAATGCACAGACTTAAAATGCGTGTTGACTTAAGCTTCAATTATTAATATTGATCAGGATTCTGATCAATACTTGAGGGGGAAATTCTGGATAACTCTGGAAATCTCTTTAATTATTTCCTTTCTGCTACCCCACCCTGTGAAGATTAAGTTACTTAGTCTCTCAGACATCCAGCTCGCACTCAACTCAGCAAGCTCCATTTAAGTCCCGCCAAACTCCCCATCTCCATAACCAACATCATGAAATGCTGCTTCTTTAAGGTTTAAGTGGGAATAATTGTACTTTGTTCCTTCACCTCCTTAGTATCAATGATCACTGTAATTCATTGTCAGCATCATTTATTGCCTGAAACTATGAGTTCATGTATTTTATTTTAATTTTGTTTTCTTAATGTTTGATATGGATTGTTTGGGGTAAGAAGGTATATCTAGTCTCTGTTATACCATATTCAGGAAGTGAAAGTTATTTGCTACGATTTTATTGGAATCATGATTGATACATAGATCAGTTTGTGGAAAATGGAGAGATCAATTGGATTGTGTTCTGCAATGCATGTAAGTTGTAGGTTTTTGTATTTATTCAAGTCCATACTAATTTTCACAGCAATATTTTGTGTTTTTCATGGTAGAATTATTGTTTATAAATTTATTCTTGGATATTGACTTGATCTGTTCCTGAAGCTATAATGAAACATCTTAGGAAGAGAAATTTAAAAACAAGGTAAAATTATTGCTAACAGTTTTAGAGGCTGTAAAGTCCATGATCAAGGTGCCAGAAGGTTCAGAATCTGGTGAAAGCTAAAAGCATATAACAAGATTTTACCTTGCTAGGCCCTCACATGAAAGATGGGAGGGAGTCTAAAAAAGAACCTCACTATTTCTTTGTAACTCTTCTAAAGATATCAATCCCATTCATAGTTGCTCTTCCTTGGTAAAGTAATCCCACTTCTTAGTACAATAACATTAGTAAATATTTCAACACATACATTTTATAATGAGACATTCAGATCACAGCAAATATTTTGTGTCATTGATAATGCAGTTTTTTTTCCAGATACTTTCTTATTGTTCATTGTTATTGAAGAGAATTGCTACATAATTTTGTATGCTTGGCTTTACTTATTTTTGAATATTTCTTGGAAATTTAGAAATAATTATAATTGTAAATGAATAAAGATATTTTATCTCCTTTCATCTGTATTTTATTTATTTCTTGTTTCATTAGAATTTGAATAAAATTATTAATTATAAACAATAATATTGCTTAAATATGTTTTTCTCCCTTTCACAGAAGAAGGTGTTTGTGGTTTGAACATTGGCTATGATATAAATAATGGTTTTTCTTTCTTCATGGACTCTTTCTAACAGAATGAGGAAGTTCGCTTCTGCTGTTAGTTAAATTGCGTTAAAATTATATACAAAATGCATAAATACTGGGGGCTGGCGCTGTGGTGCAGCAGGTTAAAGCCCTGGCCTGAGAAGCCAGCATCCCATACGGGTGCCAGTTCTAGTCCCAGCTGCTCCTCTTTGGATCCAGCTCTCTGCTGTGGCCTGGGAAATAGTGGAGGATGGCCCAAGTGCTTGGGCACCTGCGCCCACGTGGGAGACCCGGAGGAAGCTTTTGGCTCCTGGCTTCTGATCAGCACAGCTCTAGCTGTTCCCTCCAATTGGAGAGAACCAGTGGATGGACGACCTTTCTCTCTCTGTCTCTACCTCTCTCTGTAACTCTGTCTTTCAAACAAATAAAATAAATCTTTAAAAAAATGCATAAGTACTCACCCTTAAGTGACCTTACTTTAAAATAGGACTTTTGTAGATAGTTAGGTTAAGATGGGGTCATACCGGAGTGAAGTGTGGAACTAATTCAAATATAACAGGTATCCTTACGGAAAAAAGAACTCAGACAGAGACATGGACACAGGAAGAATATCATAGGAAGATTGAATTGAATCTGTCACAAACTAAAAACCCGAGAGGATCCGGGCGAGGCCTGAGCAGATCAGTCTCTGGAGTCTTCACAGAGAATGTGGTTCTGCTGACTTCTGGCCCCCAGAACTGCTGCGAAGAAATACATTTTCCTGGATCCTAAATCTTCTTCTTGGGTCTCTGGAAAAGCTAAACATGTGATTTTATTTCTATTATTTTTAGTTTTTTTTTAATGTTTTATTTATTTCAAAGTTAGAGTTACAGAGAGAGGGAGTGACAGTGACAGAGAGAGAGTTCTTCCATCCACTGGTTCACTCCTCAAATGGCCACAATGGCTGGAGCTGGGGCTATATGAAGCCAGGAGTCAGGAGGGTTTTCCGGGTCACTCACATGGGTGCAGGGGCCAAAGCATTTAGGCCATCTTGTACTGCTGTCCCAAGCCATAGCAGTGAGCTGGATCAGTAAAGGAACAGCTCAGACAAGAACTGGTGCTCATATGAGATGCTGTGGTCACAGGTGGAGGCTTAGCTTTCTAAGCCACAGCTCTGGCAAATAGAATTTTTTTTAAATCATAAACAGCTATCTTTTTTTTTTTTTTAATTTCTGCTTCTATTGAGATAATCATGTGGTTTTCCCTTTATGTTTTCAATTCATATAATACTGCTGTTGACTTTCTAATTTGAAACCAGCCTCAAATTCACTATATTAACTTCATTTGATCATGAAATAATAATATTTTATGCATAGTTCCATTTAACAACTTACCACTTATGGAAGATTTTTTAAGTATATTCAAATGGAGTAATAGTGTTCAATTTTGTCTGGCAATATCATTGTCAGGCCTACAATAAGAGGTTTCCTGGATTCATAAAAGAAATCGAATGTTGTTAAATCTTTGTGGATTTCCTGAGTTTGTGTGTATTATTTTGTAACTTCTTCCTACAGTGTTTAATAGAATTTAATAGTGAGACAACCTAGGCCTGAAAGTTCCTTTGAGGTGAAGTGGTTTTGCATTATTAATTCACTGTTTTAATAAAGAAAGAAATACTCAAATTTTCTTATTTCCTCTGGGTCAGGATAAGTAAGTATATTTTCCTCTATCACTATCTATTTTGACCAACTTATTGGCATTGAATTGTTTGTAATATTCTCTTATCATTTCTGTATCTTTTCACATACTAATACTGGTTTTAAGCATTACAAATGTGTTTATCTTACTATTATGAAGTGTCATATATTTAATTAACAAATGTTAACATTGATTTTTTTCAATTAATTACTTCTCTGTTATATGCTTTTATTTTTAAATAGCCCTGCTTCTCACTTATGTTTACTTAGTTTTTTTAAATTCTTTAATGTGAATATTTAGAACAATGATATGCATTATTTTCTTACAGTGATGTAAAGATCTGAATTTCCATCTAGCTCTTTTTCAGCTGCAGTTTAATGCTTTTCTTTTTAAATTTCAATCATATTTTGTTTTCTAATTTCTTTTTTTCTGTTCTATACCTTGTATTAGTAATACAAATGTTAGGCACTTGTTACTAATGTACTAGAACTGGTTTATTCTTTAATACAGTTACAGTAGGATAATAAGCTACATATGATTTTAATTCTGTGAACTTTATTGAAGTAACTAAAGTCTCAGAGTGTGTGGTATAATAAAAATATTGGTTACTTATTTTGAGTGGAAAACAGGACCTCATTACTTTCTCATGTATAATTATTTTTTATTTATTCATGTTTTGGACTCGATGAGCAAAAGTCACTGGCAACCAGAGTCAAGGATGAGTAAGAAAGTTTTTTTTTTTTTTTAACTTTTATTTAATGAATATAAATTTCCAAAGTACAACTTATGGATTACAATGGCTTCCCCCCCATACCGTCCCTCCCACCCACAACCCTCCCCTTTCCCACTCCCTCTCCACTTCCATTCACATCAAGATTCATTTTAGATTATCTTAATATACAGAAGATCAGCTTAGTATACCTTAAGTAAGGATTTCAACAGTTTGCTCCCACACAGAAACATAAAGTGAAAAATAATAGATGATATTTTTTAAATGATGATGAAATCAGATCAGACCTATTGTCATGTTTAATCCCAGTGAGAGTCAAGTTGGGAATTGATAATTTCTTTTTTTTTTTTTTTTACAGAAGATAGTTTAGTATGCATTAAGTAAAGATTTCAACAGTTTGCACCCCCATAGAAACACAAAGTGAAATATATTGTTTGAGTACTCGTTATAGCATTAAATCTCAATGCACAGCACATTAAGGACAGAGATCCTACATGAGGAGTAAGTGCACAGTGACTCCTGTTGTTGACTTTACCAATTGACACTCCTGTCTATGGCGTCAGTAATCTCCCTATGCTCCAGTCATGAGTTTCCAAGGCTATGGAAGACCTCTGAGTTCTCCGACTCTTATCTTGTTTAGACAAGGTCATAGTCAAAGTGGAGGTTCTCTCCTCCCTTCAGAGAAAGGTACCTCCTTCTTTGATGACCTGTTCTTTCCACTGGGATCTCACTCACAGAGATCTTTTGCCAGAGTCTCTTGGCTTTCCATGCCTGAAATACTCTCATGGGCTTTTCAGCCAGATCCGAATGCCTTTAGGGCTGATTCTGAGGCCAGAGTGCTATTTAGGACATCTGCCATTCTATGAGTCCGCTGAGTATCTCACTTCCCATGTTGGATCACTCTCCCCTTTATTTATTCTATCGGTTAGTATTAGCAGGTACTAGACTTGTTTATGTGCTCCCTTTGACTCTTAGTCCTTTCATTATGATCAATTGTGAACTGAAATTGATCACTTGGACTAGTGAGATGGCATTGGTACATGCCACCTTGATGGGATTGAATTGGAATCCCCTGGTATGTTTCTAACTCTACCATTTGGGGCAAGTCAGCTTGAGCATGTCCCAAATTATACATCTCTTCCCTCTCTTATTCCCACTCTTATGTTTAACAGGGGATCGAGTAAGAAAGTTTTACCTGAAAGATGGCATATTTCTCTATAGGAGTTTACAATTTTATCTCTCCTGAGCCACGTGTTAACATTTCTATTGGGAATGAACTCAGAGATTATCCCCTGTGATCCAAAAAATGATTTGGTTATCTCAGAAAAATTAAAGTCTTTTTTTCCTTAGGGAGAAAAATGAGTTATTCAAGCTGTCCTATATAAAATGTATGATTCATAGTGTCAGGTTTTCCTCCTGTGATGAAAACCCCCATATGATATGTGTAAGTGACATCTGAATCACATTGTCATTTCATGAGAAATTCGGGAATGGAGGACCATGACTGATTTTTTTAAAAGATTTATTTATTTATTTGAAAGACAGAATTACACACAGAGAGAAGGAGAGGCAGAGAAAGAGAGAGAGAGAAAGAGAGAGAGGGAGAGAGAGAAAGAGAGGTCTTCCATCCACTGGTTCACTCACTAATTGGCCGCAACAGCCAGAGCTGTGCTGATCTGAAGCCAGGAGCCAGGAGCTTCTTCTGGGTCTCCAACATGGGTCCAGTGGCCCAAGGACTTGGGCCATCTTCTACTGTTTCCCAGGCCATAGCAGAGAGCTGGATCAGAATTTGAGCAGCCGGGTCTCGAACTGGTGACCATATGGGATGCCAGATCTGCAAGCGGCAACTTAACCCATTATGCCACAGTGTCAGCCCCATCATCACTGATAACTTATGCAATTCAATAATCTGTCTGCCATTGATAAAAATACATTTTATGTTTACTTTCAAGTACATATTTTCACAAATAAAATATTAAAGACATATCGAGCAAATTTCATAATATCTGTGATATCATTTTTAAACCATATTTTTGACCAAGGTAATATAATTACCTATGTTCAAAAGAGAAATTGCAATTAAAAGTCAGACATTACACCAAAGATTTTGTTGCATATTTCTAGGGGCTAGATGCTATAATACATTATCCATGATTTTATTTAATGTCATAGAAATTACTAATTTATGGGGCTGGCATTGTGATGTAGCTGGTTAAGTTGCAACCTGAGATGCTGGCATCCCATATCAGAGTGCCCGTTCAAGTTCTGGCAGCTCTGCTTCTAGTCTAGCTCCTTACACAAGTGTCTAAGAAAGCAGTAGAAGATGTCCCAAGTGCTTGAGTTAGAGACTTATCTGAATGTCATGGCTATGGACTGCAGTGTGGCCCTTGTGATTGTGAAACAGCAGATGGAAGTGAAACAGCAGATGGAAGTTAAATAGCAGATGGAAAATCTCTTTCTTTCTCTCTTAATCTCACTGTTCCTCTGCTTTTCAAATAAATAAGATAAATCTTAAAAGCAAATTACTAATAACTTCCCTAATTTAATATTCATATCCTTTTAAAATAAAAAAAATTTAAATCTTTATAGTTCTATTTTACTATCAAATGAATTTCGTGATCATGGATAATATATAAACAGAGTATATTCATTAGCAAATATAATATTAGATTTTTAAAATTTATGTTCTCAAGTAAACTTGATTATTGCTTAAATCTTATGATATGTATGAAAGAATGTATAATTTTTAAAATAAGAAGTACTTTCAAATTGGATACTGCTGTACCAGGAAAGATACTATGAAATATCAATTAGCTTTAACTTATATTTATCGCATGGTTTTTAAAATGATGACATACTTGAGAAATATCTCCCAAGATAAGAACTTAGAGGTGATATTAGATCTTAACAGGGATATCACAAAGTTGCTAAAACTTACTTCTTATGAACCAAATGACCGTGTTGATTTCTTATCTAAACATTCACAGATTTCTTAATTATTATATAATGATCATACTTATTCATGTATTTGTTAGTTATTTTAATACAGTTATGGAATGTGCCATGATCAAGTCACAGTGATTAATACATCCATCGCTTCAAATACTTAATATTTGTCTGTGTTGAGAATATTCAAACTCCTCTCTTCCTGCTCTTTTGCAGTGTGTGAGAAGTTATTGTTAATTCTACTCACCCTACTGTGCTAGCATTTTTCTATGTAGTTATGCAATCCTCTTATGCATTAAATGACTGTTTAATTAGAAGGCTTTAATATATGTGTATATATTCATAAGTATTTCAGTTGAAAAAGAATTTGTCACAATTTACGTTTATAATAATTTTTAAATAAGATAAGAAAGAGACTGTGTTATTCAGCTTTTTATTACTAAGCAAAATACCTGAGATAATCTGCATACTAAATAATGCAGAGTTATTTTGGCTTTCAGTTTTTCAGCTTTCAGAAAAAGCAGAAGTTCTATTTGAATCTAGTTGTGGGGCCAGTGCTGTGGTATAGCAGGTAAAACCTCCATCTGAGGCATCAGCATCCAATATGAGCACCTGTTTGAGTCCCTGCTGCTCCATTGCTGATCCAGCTCCCTGCTAATGTGCCTGGGAAAGCAGCAGCAGAAGGCCTCAGCACTTGGGCCCCTAAACCCACAAAGGAGACAAAGAAGAAGCTCCTGGATGCTGGCTTTAGATCAGTCCAGCTCTGGCCATTGTGTTCATTTGGGGAGGGAACCAGTGGATGGAAGATCTTTCTCTCTCACTCTCACTTTTGCTCTCTCCCTCTCTTGGTAACTCTGCCTGTGTGTGTGTGTGTGTGTGTGTGTGTATAAAATATATAATATATGCTTTTTCTATGATTCAGATGTTAATTCAGGTGTTGAATGCCTTACAAAGGCCCATGTTCTAGAAGCTTGGACCCCAGAGCCTTATATTAATGGTATCAAAAGGGTGAAGACTTGATCCTATTATGGTGTTCAGAGGTAGAGCCTAGGAAAAGTGATTAGATTCAACTCTGCCTTCATAAATATACATACATTATATATATATATATATATATAATTTGATATAGACATATTTTGTTGGAAAATAAGGTAATCTGTATGTATCTTATTAAAGACCTTCTTATTCTATAAAATAGCTTAAAATTCAAATAACCGATTAGCCCTCTGCCCAGTTAAAAACCACAAATCCACCTGTCCATTTTCATTGCAAAGTGCTAAATTGTAAGGCTAAACCTTCTTAAATATGGATATTCTGCCTCCATGTCACTTTTAGGAGTTTTTCTCATAATGCATACCCCAAAATGAGAATAAATTTGTGTGTTGAGTAAGTCACAAGAATCTGTCTATTTGTCTCTCGCTAGAGCATGCCACACTGTTTATATATGTGCTCACATTATCTACATTAATGGCTACCCTGAAAGCGATGCCCTTTTAATAATGATAAATACCACAGATGGTCCTGGCCTAACATCCTGATCTTAAGAGTAGAACAGTCCCCATGTTTCTTCAAGAATATCACTGACTTTCAGGAAAAAATGTCTCCTGTAGCTCACCAATTCTCCTTCCTGAGTAACCTCACTTTTCATTATCTAATAGTCCGCCTTCCATCACTGACAGTTTTCTTATAGCCTTCATTCATTTAAAGCTTACTCACACTCTTAAGTGTCTGGTTTCTCAAAGGCACCTGATCACCCCCCTCCATCTTTTGTCCTGAAGCTTTTTTCGTACTGCTAAAGGTCCTGAAATGGGTAGTAATTCATTGTCAAATATACATGAAACAAAATGAGTATGTACAGATTATATTATTTATTAATTTTGAGAATTTGCTCTTTTAGAAAATCATTATAAATTATACCTCACTGAAAATTTAAAAGAAATAAAGTTAAATTACTGCAGAATCTATCAATGGAATGAAATTTAAAGTTATATATTTATTTAATGACCTTATCTATATTTTACTATGAATTAACAAAATAGTAATTACTTTTTAATATCAATATTTCTATCTGAAAGGTAAGAATAATTATAATACATTTTATTGAGGAGTAGATTAATGCACAAAATTTATGCATTTTTCATGACAACTCTGACAATTTAAATGAAAGTGCTTCATTATTTTCTCTCTGTCTCTTTTCTCTCAAAATAGCTTCTATTAACTTAGAAATAGATCACATGACTCTGGTCATTGAGTCAATACTGAAAAAACATGATTTACCATTTCATGAAACATTTCAGTTTCATTCTGCTAAACTGCCCCACACTGCAAATATCACGTGTAAAAAATTAAAGGACTAAGGAATTGTCCAGGATACTTAGATGTGGATCTTATTATATTCATTTCCTGCAATTTTAAGGGTAGTACTATAAAATATAATTTAAAAATATTCTTATGGCTTAAAAATTCCATGAGAATCCAAAATATGTTACTTGTAATCAGTCATTTAATATTAGATAAATACAAAGGAAAGTTGTCTACATTTCTCTCACCACTTTTTGGGAAAATAAAAAAAAAATGTGGCATAGCTATTGTAAACAAAGTTGGTGGTAACAGGTACCCTATAGATATTTGCTATATGTGGATAAAGTGCTCTCAGGCTTTTATCCTTTCTTAACAGAGACGAGAATCTAAAAGTTAAACCACAGATCAAGGATTTTCAAAGTGGTCTGTACTCCCCAATAAACTTACAATAGATGATTTGTGTGTGTGTATGTGTGTGTATTCCCAAAAATAAAGAATAAACTTAGAAGTACAGTAGCCAAAAATAATTTGACAGATGTCAATCTATGTTATTGAAGGTTTAAATACATTGATGATATCAAAACATTTTGAATATTTCACTTTGTGTTGCAAATGAAATGCTAACTTTAGCCCTCCACTGTAGCAATATGTTTTGAAGATTCTATATATAAAAAATTGTTTTGGTATTATTTCAAAGTAAGTGCTATGTAATGATAAACATACTGCATATTTCAGAAATATCTATATGTTTTCTTATATATAATATTATTTGGATATAAAATTACAGTAAGTCACCTTTACAGTTAGGATTTAGAAAGATTTAAGAGACAATTCCTTCCTCAGAAAAATGGGGAAATATCAGATTCAGAAAGAGAAAAAAGAAACTCATGATTGCTTCAGTTCTAGGGCCAAGATAATGAGGTAACCAAAGCGTAATGAGGAGGAGGCTGGACAACAGCTAGCAGTTGAGAGTTCAGCATCCAGCTCAGGGTGCCTGGATGATACCTGACTCTACTCCTGACTCCAGCTTCCTGCTACTACACAACCTGGAAAGCAGTAGTGATGTCTCAAGTGATTGCTGCCACCCAAGTGGGAGACTTGGATTGTGTTTGTTCTCAACCACCATCGCAGCTTCTGCTTCAGCCCAAGCCCCACCCATCACAAAGGATACAAATTTACAATAAAGGTATCTTATTAAATATTATTTTTTGTGTTAGAAAGAATTGAATATGAAAGTATGCATATATATGTTAACTACTATAAAATCAAATGTGATAAAAGTATTATGCATTCTGTTACAACTATTAATGGGTATTATTATTTCCTTTATTCTATGCTCCTTTCTTTTCCTGAATATACAAAAGTTTGAGAAAATATTTAATTTATTCATTTATATAAAGAGAACGTATTTCATATGTATAGTTTTCAGCACATAGCAATACTTCCTTGGGCCACCTCTGTGGCATAGTGGGTAAAGCTGCTGTCTCAGTGCTGATATCTCTTATATACGTCAGTTCTAGTTCCAGTTGCTCCACTTCCCATCCAGCTCTCTGATGTGGCCTGAGAAAGCAGTAGAAGATGGCTCAAGTCCTTGGTCTCCTGCACTCATGTGGGAAACTGGAAGAAGCTCCTGGCTCCTGGCATTGGATCAGCACAGTTCCCCCCATTGTGGCCATCTGGGGAGTAAACCAACAGATGAAAGACTTCCTCTCTCTCTCTCTCTGCTTCTGCTTCTCTGTAACTCTGCCTTTCAAATAAATAAATAATTCTTAAAAAAAATATTTCCTTTCATCCTGCTCTGAGATATGGCATTCTTCCTATGACTTCTAGGGAGACTACAAAAAACTACATAATTTAAGACACTTGTGTGCGAACATAATAAATGAAAAATTGAATAATTTAGAGCAATAAGGAATTAAACAACTTCTTAATGATATGATTAGAAAGAATATAATCATAACACAATAATACACATCTAAAGAACTGTTTCATTATGTAAGAGTTCAAAGAACTCATAAAAATTTGATGCATTTTCTGTTTTATTCTGTGATATGGTGACTAAAAGCCTACTATTTATTGGGGCCATTGTTGTGACATAGTGTCTTCAGCCACTGATTGTGATGATGGCACCCATTTTGGAGTGATGGCTCGAGTCCTACTCACTAGTCCAATCCAGCAGCCTGCTAATGTGCCTGGGAAGGCAACCAAGGATGGCCAACATGGGTCTCTGCCACCCATGTCGGTAACCAGGATGGGGTTCTTGATTCCTGTTTTTGGCCGTGCTCAAACCTGGTTGTGGCTACCATTTGGAGAGTGAACCAACGGATGGAGAAATTCCTCCCTCTCATTCTGCATCCCCCACTACTCTTTGTAAAAATCAGTTGAAAATGGCTCTCCAGACATGTTATACAAAGTTCAACCCTGAATCATGTAAGAAGGTCCAATTCATTATATCCTGGCAACATAAAATAAAGTTACTCATTTGATGGATGAATCTAGCCAGGACCATAAGTATACTTTCAGGTTGATATTCAAGTAAATATCTACAGAAAATTTATGCTTCTATTTTCAAAAACATTGAAATTATTAAAAAGAGATGCAACTAATCTGTCCCTCTGCTACAGTAGCCTATTTAGAGAAAGGTCAAAAGAAAATGAGGCCGGCGCCGCAGCTCACTAGGCTAATCCTCCGCCTTGTGGAGCCAGCACACCGGGTTCTAGTCCCGGTCGGGGCGCCGGATTCTGTCCCGGTTGCCCCTCTTCCAGGCCAGCTCTCTGCTGTGGCCAGGGAGTGCAGTGGAGGATGGCCCAAGTGCTTGGGCCCTGCACCCCATGGGAGACCAGGAGAAGTACCTGGCTCCTGCCATCGGATTAGAAGAATATGTTCAGGGGCAGGCACGGTGGTATAGCCTGTGACACCAGCATCCCATATTAGCACCAGGCCAAGTTCCAGCTACTCCACTTCCCATTCAGCTTCATGCTAATGCACTTGGGAACGCAGGGAAAGATAGCCCCTACACCCACATGGAAGACAAAGATGAAGCTCCTGGCTCCTGACTTCAGTCTGCCCAGCCCTAGCTGTTGTGGCCTTTTCAGGAGTGAATCGGTGGATGGAAGATCACTCCTTCTCTCTCTGTCTCTGTTCCTCTATCTGTAATTCTGCCTTTCAAATAAATAAATCTGTAAAAAAATGAACAGTATCTTCAATGAAACAATTCTACCCATATCTTGTTTGTGAATGAACAGATTGTTTGTAAGACAAATTTTAAATATCTAAAATATAGATGGGACTAAAGTGAACAATATCTTAATATTATATATTGACATTGTCTAAGTTCCCATTTATAAACAAAGAAATATCTCTTATTTATATTATCTGCACAATAAAATTCTTAACAGTAGAAATCAGTAAAAATAGATATATCCTGAAAAAAAAACAGAAAACTGGGGAAAAAAACACATGGAAAACTCAAAATCTGAAAAGGGATAATAAGAAACTCATGAGGCAGAACTAATTTTCTTTTTCAAATACAGTACTATTGTCCCTCCCTTACAATTAAATATTTAAAAAGTTGAACTTGTGAGTACTTTTTATACCATTAGAAAGGACATGCTACCACCTAGTGGTTCATAGTGTTGCTCAAGGGTAACATTTCCATCACTAACTATCAGAAACTGTAGATCCAGGGAGATCGATGGTTGGGTATTTTATGATTTAAAGAAGTCAATAAATTGTTATCAAAAATAACTTCATTATTAAGAAATAATTATTAATCAGTTTATTATTAATTGATTTGATCTGAAATTCTGTATAATTTTATAAAAAGAACATAGAGATTAAGAAATGTAGACATGGCTGTTGCAAAATGTAAATATAAATATATATACACATGAATACTTTTGATTTATTAAAAATCAGTAAAGTCGAAAATAAATATTGTGAAAACATAGTGACAAAATGCTAGAGAATGTTAAATTTACAAAGACTTCATTTAAACTATTATTTTGATATATTTATTTTATGTTTTTCTGTATCATTCTGCATGTGATGGAAATTTGGATATATTCATGTTAATGATAATAATGCCTAATAACATTGAATAATAATTTTACCATACAATTCTTTAAAGGGATTTATTTTCAAAATCAATAATGTGAACATGCCTGAGAATTAAGCAAATGAATATGAGCATGTTTTCAAGCAATCAGTAACTAGCTATCTTGCATTATCTAATGAACTATGCATAGATTCCAGCCCTTCTGCCCAACCTCTCGTGTTGACCCTCACCCATATGTGTAATTGGGTGTGTCCACATATTTATTTGTGCTTATATATGTTACTTTTATTGGCGTTATATGACAATGTATGTAGCCTTACATAATTTTCATTATAGAATAACTTCAACTTAAAATTTATAAGCCATACATGTAAGTATTATATGAGTGTTCATCCTTTCTAAAATCAACTGAAGTACCAAATCATTTATATAATTATTAATTAATAATAAGTAATTAAATTATATATTTACCATTAAGCAAAAAGTCTATTCAATTGTCTATGATTTATAAATTTAAATCTTATAGTTGTACAGGCAAAATACATGAGATATTTTAATAAAGAAACTTCATATAAAAATCAAAAATCAATGTTCTATGACAAAGCCAATAGAATTGTAATTCTTTGTTGTTTATAATGAACTCTACCATTAATCAGTACCACAGTGCTAGGCTAAAACATGGAGAGGAGGCATCAAAGACACATTGAGTCATGTATTCATTACTTCACTGAATACATATTAAACATATTGCAATTGCCATCCAAGGTGCTAGTGGCTGGGGGTACAACGATGCAAAACAAGCAGTCTCTGTTATACTGTAATTACTTTTATTTGGAACTCAGAATCACACATAAGATGACATAAGATAAAAATGGAGAGCCGTGGTTTTGGAAAAAGAGAAAATCATGAAATATTGAAAGGACAAGCATCCTAGGCTTCGGGAAAGCGTGTCAAGTTCAATGAAAAAGGATTTCCATGCCTCAAGTACTGTGAAGAGAGGAGAGTTGCCTAAGATAGTCAACGAATAGACAGGAAGTAGGAAGGTACCATGAGATGGAAGCAGGGACTAGATTATGCAAGGGCACATGGGCCAGAGAAGAAGACTGAATTTTATTTGAAGGATCATTTCCCACACAATATTCAAAAGAGAATAATAGACATGGAATCATATTTGAATAAAGGAAGGGAAGAAACAAATTCAGGTCAGACAAGTTGAGCTTGACGGTATCTGGGTGTGTCATATTAAGGAGAGGGATAGCAGGTGAGAATGGAAAAAGGCAATTTCACTTCAGCAGCTGCAGTGGTCAAATAAAAAGATATTTTGTATTTACAATGTCCCACCCATGAACATTAAGAATTTACTTACATATGAGGAACAACATCTGTAGTAATTTCCAAGCAAAATCAAATGGACTGCTTACTAAGTTAAAAAAGTGATTATTATAATGGAGAGATCTGGCACCACCTTATTACCAAGCTCCGTCGGTTGCAGGTATTTGGAGAATTAATCTATGGATTTGAGATACCTATTTGTTTCTATTTTCCTGACTCTCTGTCTTTCAAATTAATATAATTTCTTTATAAATTAAATGCTAAGCTTCATTAATCTTACAGAATTATCAATACCACCAAATACTTATCAGATTTTAAAACCCAAAAAGCGAACAATACTAAGTATTATATAAATAACAGGGCGACTAGAAACTACATTTCTTCGGATAGGAGTATATATTTCTACAACCACATTGGAAAACTGACAATGTCTACTTAAATCAGTTCAGCAAAACTGATGACACAGCAGTTTCTCTACTAGGTATGTTCCTAGCCCAAATGATCATAAATATTCATTAAAATAGAAGTACTAAATGTCTGAAGCACCACTTTTCATAGGTGTAGTAACATAAACATGCATGAGTATCCTTTTCACCTTTCAACAATTGACTGGAAAATAAACATAAATGTATACTACGAAATACCAATGACAATGAATGACAAATATATATATGTTATAAATGAGTGAATCTTAAAAACATTGAGAGGAAGCAGTTATCAAAGGATACATGCAAATTTTTTGTTTTTTATTTGAATTTCAAAAGCAAGCCAGAGTTACCTATTTTTAGAAATCAAGTCATGGAGTGACAGTGATTAGAATGGGGAAAGTTGAAGTCTGAGGTTCTGATGATGTTAATAGTGCACCTTTTGACCATAGTGCTCATAACATCCTATATTCACCTTCTGATAAGCATCCAGATATGTAAATTCTATGTATGTTTTTGTTAATAAGGTATATTTACATCATATTATTGTAAATTAATATAAATTATCTAAAAACATTAATGAGATATTTCAACAACAAGGTTTCATCATGAAATGACTGCTATGTAAGTTGAACATTTTAAACTAGTATGGATTAATTTATTAATATTTTCTTCATTTCTTTTATTTAAAGAGAGAGAGAGAGAGTTCTTTCATCTGCTGGTTCACTCCCAATTGGCTTCAATGCCCAGAGCTGAGCCAATCTGAAGCCAGGAGCCAGGAGCCAGGAGCTTCTTCTGGGTCTCCCAAGTGGGTGCAGGGGCCCAAGGACTTGGGCCTTCTTCTACTGCTTTCCCAGGCCATAGCAGAGAGCTGGATTAGAAGTGGAGCAGCCAGGACTAGAACCGGCACCCATATGGGATACCTGCACTGCAGGTGGCAGCTTTACCTGCTATTCCACAGCACCAGCTCCTATTTTGTTCATTTCTATGATTCATCCCTCTTATAAAATTGTTAATAATCTAATATCATAATAGATTTTTCTTATTATTTATTTATTTATTTGAATGACATAGTGACAGAGAGGAAGATAGAGAAAGACAGAGATCTTCCATCCACCAATTCACTCCCTAAATGCACCAAACATCTTGAGCTATGCTAGGCTGAAGGCAGAAACCTGTCACTCCATCCAGGTTTACACATAGGAGGCAGAAATCCGAGAACTAGAACCATCATCTGCTACCTCTCAGGGTATGAATTAGCAGGCACAATTGTCTGAAGCAGAGTTGGAACTTGAACTCAGGCATTCTGATATGGGATGTGGGCATTCCAAGTGGTGAATTAACCCTCCGTGCCACAACACCAGCTTCATTCACGGTGGATGAATTCTTCTTAAATCCCTTTGTGGCTAATAAGTTTCCATCTTCATATTGAAATATAAAATTTGGAGAAAGACAATCCCATAAATCTCAAATTGAGATGTAGCAGCTCAAATGGGATTTCAGAAAACAGATTCCAAATGAGCATGGCATGTGTACCTAACCTAATAGGATTTATAATTTTGAGGGCACTAGGAAAAACTGAACTTAAAAACCTTAGAATCAACTCAAGCATGTTTCTTTACAGGTATTACAGGAAAGAGTTGGTAACAAGCACTGCCGGTAATTAGCACTTCTGGGAATAGCACTGAGCCAGAGTTACATTTGGGCTGGTGGAGAAATACCTCTGCTTTTTAGAATCTGGAGTAAGACATTTCTGTGCTCCCTCCCAGAGGTCCCCTGTGGAATAACGATCTTGTTATCTATAGAAATAAATTGCTCATTAAGGCCTTCTTTATTGGTTTTTCTTCCTTTTGCTGTCTTACTTCTCCATTCCCTTATTGTTGCTCTCCAGATTCACGTTCCAATTAAGCTTATGCACAACAGTTCTTGTATCAAATGCTTTTCTGAATCTAAACTAATGCAATACTAAAGCATGGAGTGGAATGATGGTCATATAACAAAACTCACTGGTTTGTTTACTAAGGTATTGAGTTTTTTTATTTTTTTTGGTGGGGAGAATTTGAGTCCTCTGAGAAGTGCTTTGGAATAGGCCACAGTGAATTCTTTAATCTAACTCTTAGCAAGTATACACAATCCTAAATTAGGGTAAGAAAATGAAAAAATAAATCAAGCTCTACAAGTTTATGTGTGTAAAAATGACATAAATGTTTACTAAGATATGTAGTGTATGTGTTTTTTAGTTACATAGTGAATATTTTTGTTAAATTGATCTCTTTTATATACGCAATTGTCCTTTTTGCTCTTTGATTTTTTGTGTTTAAGTATTATAACTGTTTAGTTGTGATAAATTTGGGATTTAATAAAAATTTCACTGTTTCTTATAAGGGAACTCAAATCAGCTGGGACATAAAGAAACAAATAGTAACACTGGAAATAGGAAAATAAACAGTATTATATTGCATTACTTTCCTTGCAGTTATTTTCTGTTAAGATCAAGAATGTCCCTGAATCTTTCATTCTGTCAGTGTACAGTATGCAGTGACTTCTCAACCAATTTCTCCAAGTACTTATACTTCTTTTGGAGGAAACAAATGTTCAGGATGCCATGAGCATCTGCAAACCAGGTAGGCAGTGACCATAGCAAAGTGGCGATAAACAACTCAGGTATATTTGCAGCATGTGTGCAGCAAAACTGGCTTCTTTTTATACCAACAACTTCTTCTTTTTTTTTTTTTTTTTTTTTTACAGGCAGAGTGGACAGTGAGACACCTTTCTCAAATGATTAATAATGATCACCTGGAGTTATCTTGGGTCTGCTCAAAAACCTCCAATGAGAATTTCTTTAGCCTCTATGAAGGATCTAGTTAACACCACAGACTTAATTTACTCTAAGAGACAAAGGAACAACATGCCAGGAAAAAATTTACCTGCGCTCTCTCCAGTCAGTGCTTTCAAGCTTGTTTTTCAAAGGAAGTACATCATGGTTACCCACCATTTATTGTTCTTGAGTTTTCAGCATCATGTCAGTGTAATAAAAATAATTTTCCCTGTTACATTTGAAAAGTTAATGGATTGAGAGAATGGTCACTTGCCAGTGACAATTTTTTTTCCTCTGTCATGAGAAAGCAAACTGAACTTTGTTCATCAGAGTAGGAAATAAAGAGACTTTTAGGACTAATTGCTGGTTATTAGATATCAGTGATTGAAAGGATTCAATCCAGTTAGAAAAAGATGCGTGTACAAATAACTGTAATTAGGTCATGGAAACATCACCACCCCTAATCTTTCAAATCTTTGATAATGGTACAAACAAAAACAACACACACACACATACTCACACATACACTCATACACACATGCACAGAGATCTGGTGTGGTTTGTAATTGATTACTTTAATAAGAAGGAGAAAGCCCAGTAATCTCTACTGAAATCCCCTCAAAGAGTTATTTCACAGTTCACACTCTGGGTAAACAAACCCAGGGCTTCACATGAGGGTAGTTTTTAATCGAAACTGAGTCCATCAGTATACACACGCATACGCATGTATGCATATCTGTGTGTTAGCCCAAGTTAGCATCTTGGGTTTCTAAACATGGCATATATTTATATTAAATTTTCCAGATTTTTTTTCATGAGGCACCACTAATAATAGTTTTCTTAAGTGTAGTTATACAAGTAAATGCCCAAAATTGGGGGATTGGAAGAAATGGAGGTATGACAAATTATACACTTAGTATGAATCCCCTCGGTTAGTAATCAATGTTACATTTTTTTAACTTTTATTTAATAAATACAAATTTCCAAAGTACAACTTTTGGATTATAGCATTTCCTCCCCATAACTTCCCTCCCACCTGCAAACTATCCCATCTCCTACTCCCTCTCCCATACCATTTTTCATTAAGATCATTTTCAACTATCTTTATATACAGGAGATCAACTTAGTATATACTAATTAAAGATTTCAACAGACTGCACCCACACAGACATACAAAGTATACAGAACTGTTTGAATACTAGTTTTACCATTAAATTGCATGGTACAACATATTAAGGACAGAGATCAATGTTATGTTTCTAAAGAACAATAAATATTAGCACTGACTGATTTTGGTATATTGGTGATTGACAGTCACACCCCGACACTGGCAAGCTCTAGCCAATGGGCCAAATCTAGGACTTCATGCCTGTTTGGCAAGTAGTTTTATTAAAACATATTTATCAGTCATTTACGGATTGTCTAGGGTTGTTTTCAAGCCACAACAGCATAAATTAGTAACTGCAAAAAAGGTGTAAAATGGCCCACAAACCTTCACAAAAAATTTTGGTAAATTCTGCACTAAATAGACAATTGCATATAATAAGGAAGTTTTATAATATATACCAATATTTTGAAAATCTATCTAGTACAAAAAGACTTCTGAAAAAATATGCATTTCTAATGTTACCATGAAATATGTAATTCAGATTTTTGCTAAATTCATTAATTTTCTCACAAGAATTAGAAGGATAATTATAACTTCAGAAGGCCAGAGAAGGTAACTTTTACAAGTAATTACTTTTCATTTGTTTATTTATTCCTATGTATTTTAAAGGCACAGCAACAGAAAGAGGGAGACACACACACAAAGATACACACACACATACACACATAGAAATCTTCTATCTGCTAGTTCACTTCCCAAATGACCACAACAGTCATGATTAGGCCATGCTGAATGAAGCCAGCAGCCAGGAACTCCATCTTGGTCTCCCATATGGGTGACAGGGGCAAAAGCCCTTGGACCGTCCTGTGATGCTTTCCAAGGCTCATTAGCAGGAAACTAGATGGGAAACGGAATAGCTGGGACTGGAACTGGAAGTCTTATATGGGATGCTGGTATTGCCAAGTGGTGGCTCAACCCACTATGCCACAATTTACCCAGATTAAGATTGTCTATTAAGTACGCTAGTTGTAATTATGACAACTTAGGTTTTGGTGACTAAACATTCACAATTTGTATCTACTATATAATGATTCTCATATTCCTAATGATTTTTTTCCAATTGCGATTTCTAAAAATTTTATTATATGAGATTCTCATTATACCAAAATGTGTCAGGTATATCTATCAGGAAAACACATGACTCAGCCACATGTGCTGCTGCTTTGAGTGTGTGTGTTTGAACCCGCTTGGCTATATGAAGATTGATGTACTACTTTTGTGAAGATTTTCTATATATACACCCTGTATTTTCATGTGTATCACCTACTTGACTTTTCAGCATACTAGATACATTTATGGAGATTGACAAATCTCACAAAATTTGCTTATCTTTTTCAGTCTGTGAAACTTAAAACAATCCTATTGGATGCATTTCAAATGTCTGCATAATCTGATTAATCTATGATCACTCTAACATAAATGGTGATAATATAATTCTTCAAAATATATATAGTTGATTCATTCTTTTCTCTTTGAGAGATACACAAATATTTACAAATGTCTTTCTTCACAAATAAATATTGATAATTGTATTTGTTTTATAAAATCTTCTCATGGATTTGCAATTATCCCTAGAATAATAATAAATAGTAATACTTTTTAGCATGGCTTTAAAGGCCCTCCAAGATTTAGTTTCTATCTGTTTCTGAATCTCATCATTCATCACTCTTCCACCTGCTTGGTTATCATTTATATCATGCTGCCTCTCAGCTATAGACATTATCTTCCATCTGCCTAGAATAGTATTCTTGGGCTTTCCTCTCATCACATTCATTTGAATTACTTGCTGCTTGAGACATGCTAACATGCATGTGTAAAGAAGAGGACTCCCCTGTGACACCAATTGTATTTGAAATGACTTGTTCAGTGCCGTAAGCTCTATGAGAGACAAGTACTTGCTTGCTCACTAACACCTAGATAATTAGCTGCATATAGTAGATGCCAATATATGTGTGCTGAGTATGATGTCTTTTTTCCCAAGTATCTGACTCACATTATTTTCACTCACTTATTAAAGCCCTGAAGTTAAATTTAGCATAAGTGTAACATAAAAATTCAAGCACTCCCCATTGACTAACTAGTTTAAGAATTTTAAGAACTGAACTCTGATATCTTTATAATTAGTTAATCAGAGATTCTGCTTCTTTATTCTCTGCCTACTATAATATTTGGAAAACAGTGATGTGTTCAAAACTCTTTTAAATTTAGTAGATATTAAATATTTCTTATAATATAAATGCTATCTCATAGCTATTTATATTCTCAAATTTCAAAGTTATAATTAGGGCCTGTAAATATTCAGAAAACAGAATTATGAACAAATATAAGAGTCAGCAAAACATTATATTACTACAATATTCTTGGTGAGTCTCAGTTTTTTTTTTCTCTAATCAGGACAGAAGGTTATGAAGTTCACACGCAAGACATACTCCCACAGGCAAATTAAGATGATGACAGAAAAACATGTCACCAGAGAATATTGTAGGAAAAGCAACTACTTACTATGATTTTTAACAGTCATTCTTACAGCTAGAATTTATAAAGGGAGATTGGTGTTGTCACTAAATACCTAGTGAATACCAATCACCTCCTCTTCAATTCAACAAAACATCAGAAAGTATTTTAGAACCGCATTATTTGGAAAACTTCAGTATGTTCTTTTTGTGAGTAAATGTTATGTAAATTACACTACTCTTCTTGTAATACCAAATGCATGTTTTGCTGTTGTCTCCCAAGATACAGTGACAAAGAAATGTGCCAAACAAAAAAAAAAAAGTTTCTGAAATTAGTGTTGTTAAAGGGCTTTAGGCATGCTGCCTCAGCTTCATCTGTATTTCATTAAAGGGTATATCTGGATTACGAATTCCTTTTCCTGAAAACTTTCCATATAGGCCGTTCTTCATCGAAATTTTTGGTAGTGGTAAGTAATGAAAATAATCCCTGTGTACTGTGGAATGAATGTTTGCCTCCCCCTCCTCATTATTGTACTGAAGCTGTAATCCTCAGAGTGCTGGTGTTGGAAGGGGGGACCTTTGGGAAGTGATTTGATTGAGATATAATCAGGAGGATGGGGCCCACAGTGGGATTATTGTCCTGATAAGAAGGGGGAAAGAGCAGAGCTCTCTTTCTCTCTCTCTATACCACCAGGAAGGACTCAGAAACAGGAAGTCCACTGAAAGCCAGGAAGAGAGACTTCATCAGGAACTGAGTCATCCAGCACCTTCTGGTTGTAATCCCAGTCTTCAGTACTGTGACAAATGAATGTCTGTTAATGTACTCAGAATATGATATTTCAATATGGTATCCCAAGCCAAGACACTCACAGTTATAAATAAGCTCAAAGAAACATTGGTTAGCAATTGATCTGGTAAGAAATTGAAGGGAAAGAAAAAACTGAACAGAGAAATGAATGGCTACTTTGAATAAACAGAGAATGAAAAACACCAAATTAAGTTAAGTCAATTAAATTTACTTTGTAAACATCTGTGTGGAGGGTAAACTTACATATTGATTAATGAGATAGACTATGTTTCTTCCATGTTATCTTCTCATGTTAATCATTTTTAAATGTTTCCAGATCTGATAAACCAAAGTAAACATCTAAAAGTATTAAGAAAGATATTTAACTCTCCTCCAATGAAATTTAGATACAGAAAAAATAGTGGTATAATGATGATGTACAACAAAATAAATAGCTTCCCATGAATTATGGAAAGCATCAGTTAGACATTTGTCTGTGAGGGAGTGGAGATTGGAAGATTGATAGAACAATCATTGTCTTTCATCATTTATTAATTGTAAAATGAAAATGACCTTCATTTTCTTTAACATTAAGATAAAATCACATTGGAGGAGTTCTATCAGAAACATGAATATGCTATTCAATTGGTTAATTTAATGATTACAAATTTCTTTATAAAAAAGAATTTCAGCTCCTTCCAAATGCCCAGAAATCAAGAATAGAGTGGTTTGTGAGGAAAACTCACTGGACTTTCTGTTAATTCCAGCCACCTGTTCTTAATTCCCATGCAGCTTCTATGATGAATTTTGAAAATATGTACAGAGAGGACAGTAACAAGGGTGGTTCTAATGAGGTGACATATGAGTTTAATGTCATTTGGGTTCCATTTCTAGTATCTCTTTCTGTAATTTAAAGATATCTTGACAGACTTTTTTCCATATTTGCATATTACAATTTCAGAATTTACTAAAAGGACATGTGGTTTCAATCCAGAGATATTCCCTGCAGAGATTTGTCCAATTAACTATAGGGAAAAAAGAATATTTGTGAAATTACGCCTAGAAATTCTAATTGAGGCTGTATACTCTTTAGTTCCTGAAAAGTTGACAATGATAATTTTCACAAATACTTCAAAAATTTACAATCTTACTGAAAATGAATGAATTAATGAAAAATAGATTACTTTTTCAAAATAAACATTTTATTAAAAGTTATATAAAGAGCCACTGGAGTTTATTATAATCATTATGAATAAAGGGTGGATGTCAGAAGCTGGACATAAAGTATTATTTTTTCAACAAATTATTATCAAGACATTTAAAATGTACCTTAAAATTGACTTATATGTTACAATTTCATATTGCTAATTTGTTTGTATGACAAAAATTGTTTTTTTCTGTGAACCACCATTTACAATCACTCCATATATATTATGAAATATTATTTTCCTAATTATACAACAAATAAAATCACTAGAGCTGTCAATTACTTAGGGTTTTCAAAGTGTGTGTTTTACTTTTACCACAGCACTTAACCTTTAATTTAAATATAATTGCATTTTTCCCCAAAATACCATGTGTGTTTAATGAACTCTGCATGTCTGAAGCAAAACCTTTGTTTATAGGAACTAGAATGAATAACTATAGTCTCATTTAAAAGTCTTTATAGATTTTCTTAATCACGATCCTGGTGATTTTCTAGGTTTTAAGGGAGTGCAATGTCGTTACTCATCCTAGAACTGAAGAGTTCTACCTTTTCAGTTTATGTAAAATATACCAAAGTAAATGATAGGTTGCACAGTATGCCACTCATGACCAAAAAATAATTGCCTCGCAGTTTCTTCTTAGGGCTGTTCTATATAAAAATGTGTAGATTTATGGTTATTCAATCTTAAGAACCCTTGAGTAAAAACGTTTTTAACTGAATGCCTTCTGCACAGCCTTAGACTTGTATCTATAAATGTAAAATCTAGTTATATAGATCATTAATTTGTCTATGCTTGAGAAGTACCAATAAGCTTAAATCATTTCTCTGAGTCCTTGATCCAGCATAGAATCTCTACTGAAAGTACTTTCTGTGATGTATTTTTGATTTTAATAATTTCAGCCCACTTGAATATTTTCACAAAGTAAGAAATGCTTCTTGTAACAAGCTTCTAAAGTATGACTCCATCTCATGTCTTTAATTGCACATCTGCAAATAACACTTTGAAGTGAGTAGCAGGTTTCAGGAAACAGCTGCAGCCTAACATCTCAGACAACATCAAATATTTCCAATCTTGGTTGTTTACAGAACTCTGAGAAATTTTAGGGTTTTATAGATTGTCCACTTTAATTTCTTTGCAGTGCCATCAATGACAATAAGTCGGGAAATGAAGCACTTTACTCAGAATCAAAACGTTTCTTCTAGAATAGTAACTGAAGTCTTCTGAATGTGGTCAATTAAATAACTAAGAGTTTCTTTAGATTCATAACACATTAATTATTTGCAGAAAATATAATTGTTATGCTATAGGCATTCACTAATTTCCTTATGCACCATGTTTTTATTGAACAAAAACATTTTTCTGTGCAAACATTATAAAACTGAAAAACTCATTTTCATACAAGGGCAAAGGTACTGTATTAATTCACAGTATTGCATATCAAAATAATATAAAATAAAGTTTTCTTGATAGAGCATTTATTTTCTTTTAAGTTGAAGGTAACTTATTTTAATCAACTTTTAGTATAATAATCTAATATATGGCAATCTTATGTTATCTACTTTAATTCAGTGATGCATTACAATTTACAATTCAGTACATGGTTGTCTTTATGCTATTTCAATTTGGCCATTATGTCGTAATTTTGTGGGCTACAATAAAGGTATTAAATGTTTATTAAGTTAAAGTAGCTGGAAAGACACTCAAGTCATGTACTAGTGAAAAAAATGCATCCAACTTTAGTAAACAATGACATTAATTTTAACAATTTTCAAAACTACTGTAAAAATATTCCCTTCGTGTCTTATTGTGAAACGTGACTGTTTTTGTCCAAGTAAGTCTATCCGTAGAGTAGTGCAACAATCTCACATGTTTCATTTTCATCACTTGGAGAAGACTTGTGAAGCTGCCAATCATCTGGATGATAATGAGCAAGCAATTTCAGACCAAGTGCAACGAGTCAGCAATTCACATAACGTGTCAGAGCTATCATTCTCAGAATGCTAAGCTGGGCAATACAATAGAGTCCCAGAACATGTTCAAATATGAGGTAACTTTGTTAAATAATATAGCCACATAACTTAAGAAAAACTTGAAGTGAGATTACTTTGTGGCTGCTTCAGATGTATCTATGTGAGAAACAACACATAAAAACAAGACAGAGAATCCACAATACTTCATTATATTAAAAATAATCACTAAAACATAATTTCAATGATGTCCTAAATTATGTATTATGAGAAAACAAGCTTATTTATATAAATATTGTATCATTGTACTAAAGGGAAACATCTTTTTGGTGTGCATAGTATTCCAAAATTCTCTCAAAGCTGCTATTTTATCAGATAGAAGAGATAGTTTTTGCAGTTTGCACATAAATAAGAGCATAGCTTTTCTTTTGGTGGTTATTCAATAGACACAAAAGTATCACTTTTGTTTTAATATTTGTTTAATTTGAAAGGTAGGAAAAAAAGGGGCAGAGAGAGGCAAGGATAGAGAGACAGGTAGCTCCCTTCTGCTGGTTCACTCCCCACATACCAGCTAAAGCTGGGACTAGGCCATGCCGAAGCCAGATATCAAGAACTCAATCTGGATCTCCCACAAAGATGGCAGAAGCCAACTACGTGAAACATCCTTTCTGTTTCCCAGGGTACCTGTTAGCAGGGCGCTGCAATCAAAAAGTGAGAGTAGGTAGTGAATCCAGGCACTGAATATAAAATGTGGGCAACCCAAGCAGCGTACTAACATGTACCCCGAATCTCCATCCCTCACTTTTGTTTTTTGGCTTGCTAAAACATCATGTATCTGTCCATGCTTTTCAAGTATATAAAATAAATAAATATCAACATCATTTATCATTCTTTCTTAAAACAGTTAATTATTTCTTTGACATGATGAAATTACAATTTCCAGAAAGCAAATCAGTTTTGGTTGAAAAATGTTAAAGTTGTTAAAATAGTGTTATGCTCAGAATGAGATAAAATTCAAAATTTAATGTTTTGTAATCAAGAATTTCGAATAGTTTTCATCAAAACACAACCTTCTTGCAGGTTCAGAGATGTGAGTAAGTAAACTCTCATTTTGACAGAGTAGCAATCTAAAGCAGTCAACTCTATATATATTTCTTTGTTCATTCACTTCATAATTATGGCCATTTACTGCACACTAGGCTTTGTGCTTTGAGCTTGAAACTCAAAGAAGAATTCAGTGAAGTACTTATGATCTAATGGAGAAAACAGTTTTATAAACAATAGTTATTTAAAGTAAGTGGAGATTGCATAGATGGAAGAAAATTAAGATGCATTACTTTTATATGCAGCAGAAGATGATACATTATTGCAAAAAGTTAGATAAAGCAGAGAATTTTTTTTATTTTTAACTTTTATTTAATGAATATGAATTTCCAAAGTACAGCTTATGGATTACAATAGCTTCCCCCCATAACGTCCCTCCCACCTGCAACCCTCCCCTTTCCCACTCCCTCTCCCCTTCCATTCACGTGAAGATTCATTTTCGATTCTCTTTATATACAGAAGATCAGTTTAGCATACTTTAAGTAAAGATTTCAACAGTTTGCTCCCACACAGAAACATAAAGTGAAAAATACTGGTTGAGTACTAGTTATAGCATTAATTCTCAGTGTACAGCACACTAAGGACAGAGATCCTACAGGAGGAGTAAGTGCACAGTGACTCCTGTTGTTGACTTAACAAATTGACACTCCTGTCTATGGCATCAGTAGTCTCCCTATGCTCCAGTCATGAGTTTCCAAGGCTATGGAAGCCCCCTGAGTTCACCAACTCTGATTATGTTTAGACAAGGCCATGGTCAAAGTGGAAGTTCTCTCCTCCCTTCAGAGAAAGGTACCTCCTTCTTTGATGACCCATTCTTTCCACTGGGATCTCACTCACAGAGATCTTTCATTTAGGTTTTTATTTTATTTTATTTTTTTTTTCCCAGAGTGTCTTGGCTTTCCATGCCTGAAATACTCTCATGGGCTTTTCAGCCGGATCCGCATGCTTTACGGGGTGATTCTGAGGCCAGAGTGCTGTTTAGGACAGCAGAGAATTTCTTTTTTCAAATGTTTGTTTATTTAATGATTTAAATTTCCTATTTGTATGATTGTGATCAGGTATTCATAAATGCCCAGTGGTTACAATCATGAATCTAAAGTTGCAGGGAAATATCTGAATTAATGATATGGTTTTCAGAAAAAGAGGCACATGACCAATAACTGTTATTTACAACTTGTTAATTTTATGAATTTGCACAAATCATTAACTTGGCTAATAAGATCAGTGCTTTATGGACCAGCGCTGTGATGTAGCGGGTTAAGCCTCTGCCTGTGGCACCCGTTATCCCATATGGGCCCCGATATGGGCCCCGGTTCAAGTCCTGGCTGCTCCACACTTCCAATCCAGCTCTCTGCTATGGCCTGGGAAAGCAGTAGAAGATGGCCCAAGTCCTTGGGCACCTGCACCCATGTGGGAGACCCGGAAGAAGCACCTGGCTCCTGGCTTTGGACCAGCACAGCTCTGGCTGTGGTGGTCAATTGGGGAGTGAACCAGCAGATGGAAGAATCTCTCTCTCTCTCCCTGCCTCTCTGTGTAACTCTGACTTTCAAGTAAATAAATAAAATCTTAAAAAAGATCAATACTTTAAAAAACTAATAATGATAAGACCATAAAAAGATATAGAGTCTTTACATTGAGGAGTCTATTTGTCTGACCTTAAAACTGGGCTGGCTTAATAATACAAAAAAATGTTGCTGATTCCCTGTATGTTCCAGGTATACCATCAAATGGGTGCGCAACAGAAAATTGCTGCTTGGGATCTGGCAGAAACTGTGTGAACTCTGAGTGCCCTGCTGAGCCAACATGAATGTTCAACTACCCAATAAGAGGATCTTCTGAAAACATGTTGAAACTAGCCTTCCAGCCCACCTCATCCTGAACAGCCATGCTAGCAAAGCCTCTTACACTCTTAAGACTAGTCCCTAGCTGAATAGCAGCTGATAAGCAACAGGTGGAGCAAATGTACTGCTCTGCCAGATTCATAACCTTAAAGCCATAGATAGAAGGGAAAAAAAAAAAAAAAAACTATTGTTTCCCTGTTTTGAGGATCCTTTTTTCACGTCAGTACATAATTGGAGAAATGGAAAATATGAGACTTGAGTTTTTTTGAGGGCTACCTTAAATAATATATGTAGAATGTTTAACATCATGTCAGACTCCCAAGAAAATTTAGTTCCTAATTTATTCCTGGCTGATATTGTTGCTGTGAACCCAGTGGAACAGGGAATACAGAGTCCTGAACAGAGCCCATACGCACAGGTTTTATTGGACTGTCAGGAATGGCAGTACCACGAAAACAGAAAAGAAAAGGAAAAAGAATTCAGTCCCAAAAGAAAGAGGTCTCATTGTTGATGTAAAACATGAAGCCCAGCACCACTTCACTGCAATCAGATATCAACATGAATTTTAACAGAAACAAATAATATCCAAACCAGAGCCAGAAACATTAAAATTTCCATGCTGGAATTGGGTAAATATTGGAATCACACTGTTTCCAGTGTCAAGCTGTAAGAACTGTAGACAAATTAGTAATGGATTACTAATTGCTAATTACTGCTATTCTGAGTTTTATCCATATTTTACAATTTAAAATAATGTGTCTTCAGAGAAATGTACCCGATCTTGCAAGTGAGGACATATCTCTTCCAATTCCAGCAAACTTAAAGAGTCCTAGCACACTTAAAGTAGAATGTGATAATCTTTAACAATTCAACTTCCGTTTTTATAACTAATTAGCAAAATTATATATATTGATGAAATATTTAAGAGCTTGAATTACCTTATAAGATAGTTAAAGTTAGGCAAAAACTCAATCAGCCAACATCTGAAAGCTCATGTTCCTATTAGCCCTTGTCCTGACTGTTCATGTACAATGTAATACTTTATCCCGTTTAGTAATTTTTTTGTTCTAGTACCATTGGTTGAACTCTGTAATTAACACACATTTATTCTTAGGTGTTTAAATTTTAACTGAAAAGTGATTCCTGTTAAATATAAGAGTGGGAATAAGAGAGGGAGGAGATGTACAATTTGGGACATGCTCAATTGTACTTGCCCCAAATGGTGGAGTTAGAAACGTGCCAGGGAATTCCAATACAATCCCATCAAGGTGGCATGTACCAATGCCATCTCACTAGTCCAAGTGATCAATTTCAGTTCACAACTGATCACACTGATAGGTCTAAGAGTCAAAGGGATCACACAAATAAGACTAGTGTCTGCTAATACTAACTGATAGAATCAAAAAGGGAGAGAATGATCCTTCATGGGAAGTGGGATACACAGCAGACTCATAGAATGGCAGATGTCCTAAATAACACTCTGGCCTCAGAATCAGCCCTTAAGGCATTAAGATATGGCTGAAGAGCCCATGAGAGTATTTTAGGTATGGAAAGCCAAGACATTCTGGAAAAAAAAAAAAAAAAAAAAAAAAAAAAAGAAGACCTAAATGAAATATCTCTGAGAGTGAGATCCCAGTGGAAAGAACGGGGCCATCAAAGAAGGAGGTACCTTTCTCCGAAGGGAGGAGAGAACTTCCACTTTGACTATGACCCTGTCGGAATAAGATTGAAGTCGGCGAACTCAAAAGGCTTCCATAGCCTTGGCAACTCATGACTAGAGCCTAGGGAGATTACTGATGCCATAAACAAGAGTGTCAAATTGTTAAGTCAACAACAGGAGTCACTGTGTACTTACTTCTCATGTGGGATCTGTCCTTAATGTGTTGTCCAATGTGAAGTAATGCTATAACTAGTACTGAAACAGCATTTTACACTTTGTGTTTCTGTGTGGGTGCAAACTGATGAAATCTTTACTTAAATTATACTAAATCGATCTTCTGTATATAAAGATAATTGAAAATGAATCTAGATTTGAATGGAATGGGAGAGTGAGAGGGAGATGGGAGGGGTGCGAGTGGGAGGGAAATTATGGGGGGGAAGCCATTGTAGTCCATAAACTGTAGTTTGAAATTTATATTTACTAAATAAAAGTTAAAAAAAAGAAAAAAAAAAAACAAAATTAGAGTATGAAAGGAAAGTGATAGTGTCTGCATAAACATTTCCATAAATACATTGTTTTCTGGCAATTTTACTAGTGATTGGTCAATTTTCCAATATAAGCTTGCTTTCTGGTCCTTAGACTAGAGTTCAGACAATTTAAGCTTTATTTCTTTTGTGTGTTTGTGTGTGTGTGTGTGTGTGTGTGTTTCTTTCTGTTTCCCTCTCCCTCCACTTCTCCCTCTCCCTCTTTCTTTCCTTCTCCTTCTTCCTCTCCCTCTTCCTACCCCTCTTTCTATTTCCCATGTTTTTTACTCTGTTGCTATTTGGGATCTTTAAAGTACTATTTTTCTACTCTTTTTCAAAATATATCAATACCTAAATTATTGGAGTTTTTGTTGTTGTCATTTTTACATTCATCCTACAGTTTTCCCAACAATGTGTAACATGGTAGGACGTATAACTGTGTAAAACTAAATAAAATACACGTATAGGCAGAAAATAAAGAGTTAATACTTGAAATTCATGAATTCTGAGGCTTACCTCCTTTACAATAACGTTGATTGTTTGCACTCCTTTGTGGGCACCTGTGGTTGGAATTACAATTGTTTGGCTCATATTGTTCAGGACTATTGTAAACCTAGAAGAACAGTGGCTTCTTCATCATTTTCTATGGTAATGATTGAATATTAACCTAAATCAATCATTTCATGGTTTCAAATGTACTGTCCATGCCTCCTCCAAATTAGCAAATGATATCTGAAATAGGATTAGTGAACTACACTCCAGTCAGGAACGTTTTGGTTACTTTCTATGAAGTCACTGATCTGAGGTGGTTTACACTAATGACTAGATCATTCAAATTCTCTCTCATGGAATTGGAACTATAGATGCTATGTCTTAGTTATATAGAAAAAGCAGATGCAAAAATACCTGAACTACTGTAGTAATAGATTTCACATGTGCTTATTTATTTAGTTTTAAGATTTATTTATTTATTTTAAAGTCAGAGAGGGAGAGACAGACAGAGAAGGAGAGACAGAGAGAGATTTTCTGTCTACTGGTTTACTCCCCATATGGCTGCAACAGCCAAGACTGGGCCAGGTTGAAGCCAGAAGACAGGAGTTTCATACAGGTCTTCCAGTGTACAGCAGGGGCCCATGTACTGGAGCCATTTTCTGCTGCTTTTCCCAGGCCATCAGCAAGGTTCTGGATTGGAAGTGGGGCAGTCAGGACATGCACTTGTGCCCAAATGGCATGATAGTATTTCAGGTGGTAGCTTTACCTGCTGCACCACAGTACTGGCCCCACAGACTTCACACATAAAGAGCTGGTTCCAAATTTAATTATTTCCAAATTCATGTCTCTGTTTTTTGAATCCCAACTTATCCTTCAACGCTATTTTATCTTTCTCAAGCTTTGAATATACATATATTTTTCCTCTCAGTTCTTGTCTACTTTGAGACAAGAATCCTGTCTTTCAGGTTGCCAAAAACAGTGATGAAACATAGTACTCATTAATTGAGGCAAACAAAATATGTAGGTGGTTTCAAGTATGTTTATTAAATGGAGTTTAGGTGAATTCACTACATAATATACTGCATTGACGCTCTCTTAATATAAGATTTTTCCAGGATTTTTACATGTATATTTGGCATTTACCTAAAAATATGAGGGCATTACAAAAAGGTAATGGAAAAACATAGTTGAAAGGTAAGTTTACTATAGTGTAAAAATTTTAATATCTGTACATAGCTTTTCAGAATGTTTCCCATGAACTTCTTAAGAACCATCAAATGCACAGTTAAAAATTTTACACCAAAATAAAATTTTTAATTTTAATTTACATGATGTTTTCAAAGGCCACTTATATATTGAATGAAAATTTTGTATGCACATGTTTTGTATTCCTAAAGCAGATATTTTCTTAAATTTATCAGCACACATATCCATAGGAAAATAATACTAAAAAGTGAGTCTCAGAATTATGGCTACTTTTTTTTGTTGGTCAACATAAAATACACAATTAATGCTTAAAATATATGAAAACATAAAAATCATGAAGAAACAATAAAAGTTATTACTTAGTTTATATTGCATTTGCAAGAAAAAAATTCAAATAATTTCAATCTAGGAAGGACTATTTAGAAAATTGTAATGAGAGGCAAAGCACTATATTTACTATTCAGAAATATAGGATATAATTCTAGAATGTGTTTATTTAATATATTTTGATTTTTATTTAAATGTTAGATATTTGAATTTATACATATATTTCCAAAGTGGAGTTCACAGAAGAGGAAATTTACATGCAGGTTAATTTTTTTTTTTATTCCAAAGTTCCTTGCACTTTACTATTTGTGCTTGTTTTCTCAAGTTGAAAAGATATTACAGATTATTAATTCTAACCCTTTCCCTCCTTCTTTTCAAGCAAACATGACACATATACCCATTGGCAATTGCATACTTCTTTATTGACCTTGGAAATGCTGTGGCACCTATTGATGTTGGCTGCTTAAAAATATGCCAGGCTGTCAACACTGACAAGCGATTATTGAAATCAGGATCAATGTGAAGTACTAAGAAGAAATAAGAAGTGTCTCTATAATATAATGCTTTAATATATGGGTTTTATTTGTTTCCTTCATAAGAACGATTACAATGAGTTAATATCTTCTTCATTTATTGGCTTAAATCCTCAGTAGTCCATATTCACAATAGAAATGAAAACTCTAAGCGAATAATGACTTCCATTTACTGTATAGACTTGGCTCATTTAAAAATAATTTTTGAATAAATGCCATTCAGTTTTTGTCACAGTCTCCCTCGCTTAGTAGCACCATTCCTCCAGGTTTCTTTATCATGTTTGTCTTAAAGGGCATTGCAGTCACTTGATGCCATGTGTAAATAGTATCAATATAACTTCTCATTGAAGATAACCTGAGTTACGCAGCTTAAAACAGTGTTAGTCATGCTTTTTCACTGTAGTTAGTTTTTTTCATCTTCTACCTTTGCATACTATAGTTTTTTGAAGAATATCACTACAATGATTTTGAACAGCCCTGTCTCTCAACTGTTGAGGGACCATTTTTTTTTTCTTCATGTTAATTGTTGAACTTTTTACTTAGTTTAGGGTTAAACTTATAAAGTTAATTGAAATAGATCTTTGTAAAAAAATAAGAAAGGGAATAAGAAAGAGAGTAGGAAAAAGAGTGGGAGTGCCAGCAGAATAGATGAGAGTGGGAAGAATCACTATGATCCCAAATTTGTGTCTGTGAAATGCATGATGTATACATGCCTTCAATACATTTTTTAAATTAAATTAAATTCAAAAAAGATATTGTGGTATACAATCCACATTTAGGAACTGGGAATTATTTTTAAGGTCCTTCAAAGCAAATAATCTTCATAAATTATTTGAATTACTCTGCATGGGAAACTAGCTTCCAATTTATTTGTTTGTTCATGTAATCATTTATTTGCATCAGTATGGAACAAGGAATTTTTATATGTTGATTTTCAAAGCCAGTTATTTAAAATAACAACCATAACAAAAGCAAACAAACCATCAACTTCTCTTCCTTTTTCTGGAACTTTGTATGGACTTCTGCCTTAGCCAAAATGCTTGTGCAGTCTCCAAATAAATATGCAATGTATGAGTTTCTGAATTTAGATTTCACATCCTTAGGAAAGTGACAAAAGAAATTTGGACTTATGCTTCTAAAATTAAGATTATTATTTGAGCATTGTCACAGCAAATATGTAGACCTGACAACGTCCAGCGCTTTTCTTTTTTCTTTTTTTTTTTTTTTGCTTTTTTTTCAGTTGAAAAGATGTCTATTTCACTCATATACAATAAATATGAAAATCATCACAGGTCATTAGCATATCTATATAGAGGTTAATTGTAATAGTATATCATTCCTAATAATGTATTTGAAAAATATTTTTTTTAATTTTTTTTTATCTTTTATTTAATGAATATAAATTTCCAAAGTACGACTCATGTGTTACAATGGCTTCCCCCCCATACCGTCCCTCCCACCCACAACCCTCCCCTTTCCCACTCCCTCTCCCCTTCCATTCACATCAAGATTCATTTTTGATTATCTTAATATACAGAAGATCAGCTTAGTATACCTTAAGTAAGTATTTCAACAGTTTGCTCCCACACAGAAACATAAAGTGAAAAATAATAGATGATATTTTTTAAATGATGATGAAATCAGATCAGACCTATTGTCATGTTTAATCCCAGTGAAAGTCAAGTTGGGAATTGATAATTTCTTTTCTTTTCTTTTTTTTTTTTTTTACAGAAGATCAGTTTAGTGTACATTAAGTAAAGATTTCAGTCGTTTGCACCCCCATAGAAACACAAAGTGAAATATACTGTTTGAGTACTCGTTATAGCATTAAGCCTCAGTGTACAGCACGTTAAGGACAGAGATCCTACATGAGGAGTAAGTGCACAGTGACTCCTGTTGTTGACTTTACAAATTGACACTCTTGTTTATGGTATCAGTAATCTCCCTATGCTCCAGTCATGAGTTTCCAAGGCTATGGAAGCCCCTTGAGTTCTCCGACTCTTATCTTGTTTAGACACGGTCATAGTCAAAGTGGAGGTTCTCTCCTCCCTTCAGAGAAAGGCACCTCCCTCTTTGAAGACCTGTTCTTTCCACTGGGATCTCACTCACAGAGATCTTTTTGCCAGAGTGTCTTGGCTTTCCATGCCTGAAATACTCTCATGGGCTTTTCAGCCAGATCCGAGTGCCTTTAGGGCTGATTCTGAGGCCAGAGTGCTATTTAGGACATCCGCCATTCTATGAGTCTGCTGAGTATCTCACTTCCCATGTTGGATCACTCTCCCCTTTATTTATTCTATCGGTTGGTGTTAGCAGATACTAGACTTGTTTATGTGCTCCCTTTGACTCTTAGTCCTTTTATTATGATCAATTGTGAACTGAAATTGATCACTTGGAATAGTGAGATGGTATTGGCACATGCCACCTTGATGGGATTGAATTGGAATCCCCTGGTATGTTTCCAACTCTACCACTTGGGGCAAGTCAGCCCGAGCATGCCCCAAATTATACATCTCTTCCCTCTCTTATTCCCACTCTTATGTTTAACAGGGATAGGAAAGAAAAAGAAATTAAAGGGATACAAATTGGGAAGGAAGAACTCAAACTATCCCTCTTTGCAGATGACATGATTCTTTATTTAGTGGACCCAAAGAACTCTACAAAGAGACTATTGGAACTCATAGAAGAGTTTGGCAAAGTAGCAGGGTATAAAATCAATGCACAAAAATCAACAGCCTTTGTATACACAGACAATGCCATGGCTGAGGAAGAACTTCTAAGATCAATCCCATTCACAATAGCTACAAAAACAATGAAATACCTTGGAATAAACTTAACCAAGGACGTTCAAGATCTCTACGATGAAAATTACAAAACCTTAAAGAAAGAAATAGAAGAGGATACCAAGAAATGGAAAAATCTTCCATGCTCATGGATTGGAAGAATCAATATCATCAAAATGTCCATTCTCCCAAAAGCAATTTATAAATTCAATGCAATCCCAATCAAGATACCGAAGACCTTCTTCTCAGATCTGGAAAAATTGATGCTGAAATTTATATGGAGGCACAAGAGACCTCGAATAGCTAAAGCAATCTTGTACAACAAAAACAAAGCCGGAGGCATCACAATACCAGATTTCAGGACATACTACAGGGCAGTTGTAATCAAAACAGCATGGTACTGGTACAGAAACAGATGGATAGACCAATGGAACAGAATTGAAACACCAGAAATCAACCCAAACATCTACAGCCAACTTATATTTGATCAAGGATCTAAAACCAATTCCTGTAGCAAGGACAGTCTATTCAATAAATGGTGCTGGGAAAACTGGATTTCCGCATGCAGAAGCATGAAGCAAGACCCCTACCTTACGCCTTACACAAAAATCCACTCAACATGGATTAAAGACCTAAATCTACGACCTGACACCATCAAGTTACTAGAGAACATTGGAGAAACCCTTCAAGATATTGGCACAGGCAAAGAATTTCTGGAAAAGACCCGGGAGGCACAGGCAGTCAAAGCCAAAATCAACTATTGGGATTGCATCAAATTGAGAAGTTTCTGTACTGCTAAAGAAACAGTCAGGAGAGTGAAGAGACAACCGACAGAATGGAAAAAATATTTGCAAACTATGCAACAGATAAAGGGTTAATAACCAGAATCTACAAAGAGATCAAGAAACTCCACAAAAACAAAACCAACAACCCAATTAAGAGATGGGCCAAGGACCTCAATAGACATTTTTCAAAAGAGGAAATCCAAATGGCCAACAGGCACATGAAAAAATGTTCAAGGTCATTAGTAATCAGGGAAATGCAAATCAAAACCACAATGAGGTTTCACCTCACCCCAGTTAGAATGGCTCACATTCAGAAATCTACCAACAACAGATGCTGGCGAGGATGTGGGGAAAAAGGGACACTAACCCACTGTTGGTGGGAATGCAAACTGGTAAAGCCACTATGGAAGTCAGTCTGGAGATTCCTCAGAAACCTGAAAATAACCCTACCGTTCGACCCAGCCATCCCACTCCTTGGAATTTACCCAAAGTAATTTAAATTGATAAACAAAAAAGCGGTCTGCACCCTAATGTTTATTGCAGCTCAATTCACAATAGCTAAGACCTGGAACCAACCTAAATGCCCATCAACAGTAGACTGGATAAAGAAATTATGGGATATGTACTCTTTAGAATACTATACCGCAGTAAGAAACAACGAAATCCAGTCATTTGCAACAAAATGGAGGAATCTGGAACACATCATGCTGAGTGAAGTAAGCCAGTCCCAAAGGGACAAATACCATATGTTCTCCCTGATCGGTGACAACTGACTGAACACCAAAAAGGAAACCTCCTGAAGTGAAATGGACACTATGAGAAATGGTGACTTGATCAGCATAGACCTGACTGCTAATGGACAACTTAATACATTATCCCTCATAGTATTTTTTTTGTCTGTTCTACTTGATATGACTGGTTTAATTCTGTAATTATCACACAGTTATTCTTAAGTGTTGAAAATTAACTGAAATTTGAAAAATATTTTAAGCAAAGTTTGACAAAACACTTTATTCACAGGATAATTGACACAAACATGCATCTCTTTTTTGTTTCTTTTTTTTGTTGTTGTTTTTTTTAAAAAATCTTATCTCCTCTTATAAGGAAGAATATGTGGAGTTTGTCCTGTGTCCAGCTTATTTCCTTCAACAGATGTTCTCCAGAAGTAATCATTATGATACAAATGATAGAATTTCATTTTATTACAGCTAAAATTTTTCCAGTGTATGTGTGTGTGTATTTGTTTGTGTATATAAGTGTGCGTGTGTGTGTGTGTGTGTGTGTGTATTCTTTATCCATTTGCTTAACGATGAACACCTTGGTTGATTCCATATTTTGGCTCTTGTGAATATTGCTGTTATACACATGATGGTGAAGATATCTTTTTGATACCATGTGTTCATGTTTTTTGGATATATAACCAGTGCTGGGACTCCCAGGACACGTGGCAATTCAATTTCAAATTTTTAAAGAAATCTCCATACTGTTTTCTACAGTGGCTGCGCTAATTCATATTCCCAGCAACAGTGTTAAGAGTTTACCCTTCACACCCTCTGCAGCAGCTGTTACTCTCTGTCCTTTGGAAAATAGCTATTCTGAAAGGGTTGATATGATGTTTCTTGGTTGTGATTTGTGTTCCCTGCTGGCAAGTTATGTTGATCATTTTTTCACATATTAGTTAGTCATTTGTATTTCTTTTGAGAGCTGTCTATTAAAGTCCTTTTCTCATTTGTTGAGTATTTTTGTGTGTGTATGTGGCTTGTATCTTCTGTATATTAATCCTTGGTTGGATAGGTAGCTTGAAAAGAGTTTTTTTCTTCCATTCAGTTAGATGTCTCTTCACTATGTTAATTGTTTCCTTGGTGTGCAGAATACACATTGGTTTCTTTTTAAAAAATATTAATTTATTTGAAAATCAGAGTTACAGAGATGTTGCAGTTGATTTGTTCCTGAGAGGAAGAGCATGGTGGGGGCAAGAGTTTCAGAGTCACCATACAGACCCCAGGAGTCAGTTGAAAGCAGGCCGGAGGCAAGCTGCCTGCAGACTCGTTTATTTCAGTTGGTACAGCAGCTTATATAGCTAAGGCAGCCAATCCGGTCAAGGGGTGGTCTATGCCCTAACCAATCACAGCCTGTTGCCAGGCAGGCTCCGTTGTCATGTCGTTTCCGAAACTATCCAATCACAGCCTGTTGCCAGGCAGTTTCTGTTGGCAGCAGCCATCTTGACATAGCCTTCTTATTCCACCACGCAGAGAGAGGGTGTAAGATAGGGAGAGAGATCCTCTACTCACTGTCTGACTCCCTAGACATTCTCAATGGGTGAGTCGGGGCAGGGCCAAGTCAGTAGCCAGGAGCTTTTTCCATGTTTCCCATATAGGTAGCAGAGATCTAAGCCACCAGTAGAGAGCTGGACTGGAAGTCAAGCAGCCAGGATACAAACCAGTGCCCATAGGGCATGCCGGCATTGCAGGCATGCCCAGTCTGTCACAGCACCAGCCTCAGAAAACATATTGTTTCCAAGTGCAACCCAACATTCTCCAAGATAGGTTAGAAATAATAAATTAATTTAGTAAAGTTGCGGGATAAGATATCAGTGTACAGGAATATTAGGGTTTCTATACAATGACAAAGAGTTATTAAAATAAACCAGTCCCCAAAAGACAAATACCATATATTTTCTTGATCTGTGGTAACTAATAGAGTAGAAAAAAATTAATGTATATGAACAAAATTGACATTTTGAGTTTGATTATTGTTTATAACCCTTGTCTCTACTGTCAAGAAAGAGTATTTTTTCATTTCTATCACTCTTTGTTGAATTCTTTACTTAGTGGAGGGTTAAATTTATGCTTATAAAAATAAATTGAGGGGCAAGCGCTGTGGCGCAGCAGGTTAAAGCCCTAGCCTGAAGCACCACATCCCATATGGGCACTGGTTCTAGTCCCAGCTGTTCCTCTTCTGATCCAGCTCTCTGCTATGGCCTGGGAAAGCAGTAGAAGATGGCCCAAGTCCTTGGGCCCCTGCACCTGTGTGTGAGAAACAGAAGAAGCTCCTGGCTCCTGGCTTTGGATCGGCACAACTCTGACCATTGCAGCCATCTGGGGAGTGAACCAGTGGATGGAAGACCTCTCTGTCTGTACCTCTCTCTGTAACTCTTTCAAATTAATAAAATAAATCTTAAAAATAAAATAAAATAAGTTGAAATTAGGAGAGGAATAAAAGGACACATAGGATAAAGAAATGAAGGACATCAAAATTGGAAAAAAGTAAGTTGAAATATCCATTTTTGCAGATGATATCATGTTCTACATGGGCAAACCCTAAACATTCTACTAAAAAGCTATTAGAACAGACACACCAATTCAGTAACATTTCATATTATAAAATCACCATGAAAAATGCAGATTTTTATATACCAGTTGAGCTTGTCGCAATAGACATCAAGAAAGAAATACAATTCATAATAACCCCCCAAAATTCAAATGTTTAGAAATAATTTTACCATAAAGGTGAAACATATCTACAATAAAATTAATAAAGCATTGCCTAAATATCTCATAAAAAACACGAAAAGTTGGAAAAATATTCTTGACTCAGAGATTGCAAAAACTAACAATCTTAGAATCTCTATACTACCTGAAATAAACTTCAGATTCAATGCTATCCCCAAGAAAACATGAACAACACTACTTACAAATCAGAAAAAATAAAAAACAAAGTTCCACAGAAGCATAAACAAGGGATAAAAACACCAATCAAATCACAAGATGTCCATTTCATTCTACTATATTTTTTGTACTTTATATTAGCCGCTACATGTAAAACACCATCTTTATACTTTTTATTTGTTGAATATTATAGTTAGCGGTGCATTAAGCCTGTGATTATAGAGCGGACTGAAACTGTTTTTCTTTTTCTTTTTTTTTTTTTTTTTTTTTTTTTTTTAACAGGCAGAGTGGACAGTGAGAGAGAGAGACAGAGAGAAAGGTCTTCCTTTGCCATTGGTTCACCCTCCTCCAATGGCCGCAGTGGCTGGCGCTCTGGGGCCAGCGCACTATGTTGATCCAAAGGCTGGAGCCAGGTACTTCTCCTGGTCTCCCATGGGGTGCAGGGCCCAAGCACTTGGGCCATCCTCCACTGCACTCCCTGGCCACAGCAGAGAGCTGGCCTGGAAGAGGGGCAACCGGGACAGAATCTGGCGCCCCGACCGGGACTAGAACCCAGTGTGCCAGCGCCGCAAGGTGGAGGATTAGCCTAGTGAGCCACGGCGCCAGCCTGAAACTGTTTTTCAAGATGATTAAAGACAAAAAGAAAGGAAGGTAGAAAGGGCATTTAGTGAGGGAGGTATGATTATCTTCCGAGAATTTTAACTATGAAATGCATAATATCTGCACTCTTTATAGTAACAAAAATATAAAAATAAGAGAAAATCTGACAAAAAAAATCCCAAAATGCATATGGAATCACAGAAGACACAGAATATCAAAAAAAAAAAAAAAAACAAAACAAAACAAAAAAAACACCTGAGCAACTAACAATACTGGAGGCATCACCACACTTGATTTCAAAGCAGATTACAAAGCTATCATAATTTGAACCACATGGTACTGGCATAAAAAGTAATATATAGATCAATGGAGAAGATTGAGAGCCCAGAAATTAATCCATGTTCACATTACATTGGCTGGGAGATAATAACTTCAAGAAATGATGGTAGCAAAACTCATGTGTAAAAGAAAGAAAATAGGTTACCTCACCTTATGTAGAAAAACTAAATCTAAGTGGATCAAATACCGAATTTTAAGATTTGAGAAGATGAAATTGATAGAGAAAAATAGAGCAAATTTTTTTTTTATCTTTTATTTAATGAATATAAATTTCCAAAGTACGACTCATGTGTTACAATGGCTCCCCCCCCCGATACCGTCCCTCCCACACACAACCCTCCCCTTTCCCACTCCCTCTCCCCTTCCATTCACATCAAGATTCATTTTCGATTATCTTAATATACAGAAGATCAGCTTAGTATACCTTAAGTAAGGATTTCAACAGTTTGCTCCCACACAGAAACATAAAGTGAAAAATAATAGATGATTTTTTTTAAAATGATGATGAAATCAGATCAGACCTATTGTCATGTTTAATCCCAGTGAGAGTCAAGTTGGGAATTGATAATTTCTTTTTTTTTTTTTTTACAGAAGATCAGTTTAGTGTACATTAAGTAAAGATTTCAATCGTTTGCACCCCCATAGAAGCACAAAGTGAAATATACTGTTTGAGTACTCGTTATAGCATTAAGCCTCAATGTACAGCACATTAAGGACAGAGATCCTACATGAGGAGTAAGTGCACAGTGACTCCTGTTGTTGACTTTACAAATTGACACTCTTGTTTATGGTATCAGTAATCTCCCTATGCTCCAGTCATGAGTTTCCAAGGCTATGGAAGCCCCTTGAGTTCTCCGACTCTTATCTTGTTTAGACACGGTCATAGTCAAAGTGGAGGTTCTCTCCTCCCTTCAGAGAAAGGCACCTCCCTCTTTGAAGACCTGTTCTTTCCACTGGGATCTCACTCACAGAGATCTTTTTGCCAGAGTGTCTTGGCTTTCCATGCCTGAAATACTCTCATGGGCTTTTCAGCCAGATCCGAGTGCCTTTAGGGCTGATTCTGAGGCCAGAGTGCTATTTAGGACATCCGCCATTCTATGAGTCTGCTGAGTATCTCAATTCCCATGTTGGATCACTCTCCCCTTTATTTATTCTATCGGTTAGTGTTAGCAGGTACTAGATTGTTTATGTGCTCCCTTTGACTCTTAGTCCTTTCATTATGATCAATTGTGAACTGAAATTGATCACTTGGAATAGTGAGATGGCATTGGCACATGCCACCTTGATGGGATTGAACTGGAATCCCCTGGTATGTTTCAAACTCTACCACTTGGGGCAAGTCAGCCCGAGCATGCCCCAAATTATACATCTCTTCCCTCTCTTATTCCCACTCTTATGTTTAACAGGGATCACATTTCAGTTAATTTTCAACACTTAAAATAACTGTGTGATAATTACAGAATTAAACCAGTCATATTAAGTAGTCCCTTTGGGACTGGCTTACTTCACTCAGCATGATGTGTTCCAGATTCCTCCATTTTGTTGCAAATGACTGGATTTCGTTGTTTCTTACTGCGGTATAGTATTCTAAAGAGTACATATCCCATAATTTCTTTATCCAGTCTACCATTGATGGGCATTTAGGTTGGTTCCAGGTCTTGGCTGTTGTGAATTGTGCTGCAATAAACATTAGGGTGCAAACTGCTTTTTTGTTTGTCAATTTAAACTCCTTTGGGTAAATCCCAAGGAATGGGATGGCTGGGTCGAACGGTAGGGTTAACTTCAGGTTTCTGAGGAATCTCCAGACTGATTTCCATAGTGGCTTGACCAGTTTGCATTCCCACCAACAGTGGGTTAGTGTCCCTTTTTACCCACATCCTCTCCAGCATCTATTGTTGGTAGATTTCTGAATGTGAGCCATTCTAACTGGGGTGAGGTGGAACCTCATTGTGCTTTTGATTTGCATTTCCCTGATTGCTAGTGATCTTGAACATTTTTTCATGTGTCTGTTGGCCATTTGGATTTCCTCTTTTGAAAAATGTCTATTGAGGTCCTTGGCCCATCTCTTAAGTGGGTTGTTGGTTTTGTTTTTGTGGAGTTTCTTGATCTCTTTGTAGATTCTGGTTGTTAACCCTTTATCTGTTGCATAGTTTGCAAATATTTTTTCCATTCTGTCGGTTGTCTCTTCACTCTCCTGACTGTTTCTTTAGCAGTACAGAAACTTCTCAATTTGATGCAATCCCAATAGTTAATTTTGGCTTTGACTGCCTGTGCCTCCCGGGTCTTTTCCAGAAATTCTTTGCCTGTGCCAATATCTTGAAGGGTTTCTCCAATGTTCTCTAATAGCTTAATGGTGTCAGGTCGTAGATTTAGGTCTTTAATCCATGTTGAGTGGATTTTTGTGTAAGGTGTAAGGTAGGGGTCTTGCTTCATGCTTCTGCACGTGGAAATCCAGTTTTCCCAGCACCATTTATTGAATAGACTGTCCTTGCTACAGGAATTGGTTTTGGATCTTTGATCAAGTATAAGTTGGCTGTAGATGTTTGGATTGATTTCTGGTGTTTCTGTTCTGTTCCATTGGTCTATCCATCTGTTTCTGTACCAGTACCATGCTGTTTTGATTACAACTGCCCTGTAGTATGTCCTGAAATCTGGTATTGTGATGCCTCCGGCTTTGTTTTTGTTGTACAAGATTGCTTTAGCTATTCGAGGTCTCTTGTGCCTCCATATAAATTTCAGCACCATTTTTTCCAGATCTGAGAAGAAGGTCTTCGGTATCTTGATTGGGATTGCATTGAATCTATAAATTGCTTTTGGGAGAATGGACATTTTGATGATGTTGATTCTTCCAATCCATGAGCATGGAAGATTTTTCCATTTCTTGGTATCCTCTTCTATTTCTTTCTTTAAGATTTTGTAATTTTCATCGTAGAGATCTTTAACGTCCTTGGTTAAGTTTATTCCAAGGTATTTGATTGTTTTTGTAGCTATTGTGAATGGGATTGATCTTAGCAGTTCTTTCTCAGTCATGGCATTGCTTGTGTATACAAAGGCTGTTGATTTTTGTGCATTGATTTTATATCCTTCCACTTTGCCAAACTCCTCTATGAGTTCCAATAGTCTCTTAGTAGAGTTCTTTGCATCCTCTAAGTACAGAATCATATCGTCTGCAAAGAGGGATAGTTTGACTTCTTCCTTCTTGATTTGTATTCCTTTGATTTCTTTTTCTTGTCTGATGGCTCTGGCTAAAACTTCCAGAACTATGTTAAATAGCAGTGGTGAGAGTGGGCATCCCTGCCTGGTGCCAGATTTCAGTGGAAATGCTTCCAACTTTTCCCCATTCAATAGGATGCTGGCTGTGGGTTTTTTATAAATTGCTTTGATTATATTGAGGAATGTTCCTTCTATACCCAATTTGCTTAGAGTTTTCATCATGAACGGGTGTTGAATTTTATCAAATGCTTTCCCTGCATCAATTGAGATAATCATATGGTTTTTCTTTTGCAGTCTGTTAATGTGGTGAATCACACTGATTGATTTGCGAATGTTGAACCATCCCTGCATACCAGGGGTGAATCCCACTTGGTCTGGGTGGATGATTTTCCTGATGTGTTGTTGTACTCTATTGGCGAGAATTTTATTGAGGATTTTTGCATCTTTGTTCATCAGGGATATTGGTCTGTAATTTTCTTTCAGTGCTGCATCTTTCTCTGGCTTAGGGATTAAGGTGATGCTGGCTTCATAGAAAGAATTTGGGAGGATTCCCTCTTTTTCGATTGTTCTGAATAGTTTGAGAAGAATTGGAGTTAGTTCTTCTTTAAATGTCTGGTAGAATTCAGCAGTGAATCCATGTGGTCCTGGGCTTTTCTTTGTTGGGAGGGCCTTTATTACTGTTTCAATTTCTGTTTCAGTTATGGGTCTATTTAGGTTTTCTATGTCTTCATGGTTCAATTTTGGTAGATTGCATGTGTCCAGGGATCTATCCATTTCTGATAGGTTTTCCTGTTTGCTGGCAAACAGGTCCTTGTAGTAATTTCTGATGATTCTTTTTATTTCTGTGGTGTCTGTTGTTACATTTCCATTTTCATCTCTGATTTTATTGAGTTGGGTCTTTTCTCTTCTTTTTTTAGTTAGTTGGGTTAATGGGGTGTCAATTTTGTTTATTTTTTCAAAAAACCAGCTTCTCGCTTGGCTGATTTTTTGTAATGTTTTTTTTGGATTCAATCCTGTTAATTTCTTCTCTGTTTTTAATTATTTCTCTTCTCCTACTAGATTTGGGTTTGGTTTGCTGCAGTTCTTCTAGGTCCTTGAGGTGCACTGAAAGCTCATTTATTTGGTGCCTTTCCAATTTCTTGATATAGGCACCTATTGCTATAAATTTGCCTCTCAATACTTCTTTTGCTGTATCCCATAAGTTTTGATATGTTGTGTTGTTGTCTTCATTTACTTCCAGAAAGTTTTTGATTTCCCTTTTGATTTCTTGAATGACCCAGTGTTCATTCAGGAGCATGTTGTTCAGTCTCCATGTGTTTGCATACTTTTTGGGGTTTCCTGAGTTGCTAATTTCCAGCTTCATTCCGCTGTGGTCTGAGAAGCTGCATGGTATGATACTAATTCTTTTAAATTTGCTGAGACTTGCTTTATGGCCTAGTATGTGATCAATCCTAGAGAAGGTTCCATGCACTGCTGAGAAGAATGTGAAGTCTGTAGATGTAGGGTTGAAAGTTCTGTAGATATCTGTTAGATCCATTTGGGCAATAGTGTCAATTAAATCTGCTGTTTCCTTGTTGATCTTCTGTCCAGATGATCTATCTATTTCTGAGAGTGGAGTATTGCAGTCCCCCAGTACTATTGTATTGGAATCTAAATCTCCCTTTAAGTCCCTTAACATATCTTTTAAATAGACCGGTGCCCTGTAATTAGGTGCATATACATTTATAATAGTTACATCTTCCTGTTGAATTGAACCCTTAATCATTATATAGTGTCCCTCTTTGTCTCTCTTAACAGTTTTTGTATTAAAGTTTATTTTGTCTGATATTAATATGGCTACACCTGCTTTTTTTTGGTTTCTGTTGGCATGGAATATCTTTTTCCAACCTTTCACTTTCAGTCTGCATGCCTCTTTGTTAGAGAGATGTGTTTCTTGTAGGCAACAAATAGTTGGGTTGTGTTCTGTGAGCCAGTCAGCCAAACGGTGTCTTTTAACTGAAGAATTCAGACCATTAATGTTCAATGTGACTATTGATACGTAGTGACTTTGCCCTGCCATTTTCCCGGAAATATTTTCTAGTATATGCTTTGAGCTTCCCATGAATAGAGCAAAAATTTTAAAACATTTTGTAGGTGATCCTTTCTTGGATAAGACCCTTAAAGCACGGGTGTAAAAACAGCGTAACTTAACAAATGAGATTATATCAAATTCAGAAGCTTCTGCTCACCAAAAGAAACAATAGAGCGAAAGGACATCTGGCAAAATGAGAAAATTATTTGCAAGCTACTTGTCCAGCAAAGGGTTAATAGCCAATAATAGCAACAACAAAAACAAAACCACCAATCCAGTTTTTAAAAATGGGCAAAGCACATGAATAGACAGTATGCAAAAGAAGAAATACACATTTCACACATTATATCAATTTCACACATTATATAAATGTGTGAAAAAATGATCAATAACACTAGCCATCAGGAAAATGGAAACAAAACCAAAAGGATATTTTCTTTTTTTTTTTTTTTTTTTTTGTTTCAGAATGTTTAATCTGGTATTTTTTTAATCAGCCCAGGATCTGGAAGCAGACGATCAAGGTTCACATCTTAGATTTGCCATTTTCTATTTAAAAGGTATACTTTTCTTCTCTAAATCTGAATTTTCTAATTTGCAAATAATGGATGATTATAAGGATTAGATAAAATGTCTGTTGATTCTAAGTGTGAAGAATACATAAATGTGTGCAGAAATGTGAAAATTCCCATTCTACACAGTAAGCAGGGTGTTTTTCTATTATGAGGCCTTCCTTATTTGGGGCTGGTGACTTCTCTTCTGTGATCTTCATCTCTATTTCATGCAGCAGTTAATGTAGTCCAGCTTCCTGCAGACGGGTAGGAGCACATTAGGGAGCAAAAGCAGTAAATCATTCAATGTTGATACATGGAATTCCCAGCAAACAGGCTGAATAAGAGATCTTTTGTAGATCACATTCAAAATTCGTGCCAAAAACCGTAAGTCAGTAAGCCACGTTCTGCAGACCAAATTCAGGCCACCACCTGTTTTGCAAATAAAGTTTCATGGGACCACAGCCACATTCATTGATTTATGTATTATATATGACTGCCTTTCTGATACAAGGGCAGAGTTGAGTAGTTGTGACAGAGACTTTATATCCTACAAAGCACACTGTATTTCTCACTTATCCCTTTCCATAAAAAGCTTGCCAATCTGCCAAAAACCAAAGATCAGATAAAAGATGATAACTGGGTGAGAGAGAGTTTGGTCCTTTCCATTGATCCAGCTCCCCACTTGTTCCTAAACTAGGAAGATATGAAGGAACAGAAAAATTGAGTTTTACAGGGGGAGGGCCAAAAGCCAGTATGTCCTAAGGATCATAAAAAGGACATTGGTGCCAGGGTCTTACCTAGAATTTTGGAAGCTGAAAACCTTACAGAAACCACTGAGGCAGCAATGCTCATTTTTGAATTAATTTAGTAAAGAAAAGGATTTTTTTATAGAATCATTTTACAAATTGCACCTCTGGTTAAGTTAATACTGTGCTAGGTTATGAACTTCACATTTTTTTTTAACTTTTATTTAATGCATATAAATTTCCAAAGTACGACTTATGGATTACAATGGCTTCCCCCCCATACCGTCCCTCCCACCCACAACCCTCCCCTTTCCCACTCCCTCTCCCCTTCCATTCACATCAAGATTCATTTTTGATTATCTTAATATACAGAAGATCAGCTTGGTATACATTAAGTATGGATTTCAACAGTTTGCTCTCACACAGAAACATAAAGTGAAAAATAATAGATGATTTTTTTAAATGATGATGAAATCAGAGCAGACCTATTGTCATGTTTAATCCCAGTGAGAGTCAAGTTGGGAATTGATAATTTCTTTTTTTTTTTTTTTTTTTTTTTTACAGAGGATCGGTTTAGTATGCATTAAGAAAGGATTTCAACAGTTTGCACCCCCATAGAAACACAAAGTGAAATATATTGTTTGAGTACTCGTTATAGCATTAAATCTCAATGCACAGCACATTAAGGATAGAGATCCTACATGAGGAGTAAGTGCACAGTGACTCCTGTTGTTGACTTTACCAATTGACACTCCTGTCTATGGCATCAGTAATCTCCCTATGCTCCAGTCATGAGTTTCCAAGGCTATGGAAGCCCTCTGAGTTCTCCGACTCTTATCTTGTTTAGACAAGGTCATAGTCAAAGTGGAGGTTCTCTCCTCCCTTCAGAGAAAGGTACCTCCTTCTTTGATGACCCATTCTTTCCACTGGGATCTCACTCGCGGAGATCTTTCATTTAGGGTTTTGTTTTTTTTTTTTTTTTCCCACAGTGTCTTGGCTTTCCATGCCTGAAATACTCTCATGAGCTTTTCAGCCAGCTCCGAATGCCTTTAGGGCTGATTCTGAGGCCAGAGTGCTATTTAGGACATCTGCCATTCTATGAGTCTGCTGAGTATCTCACTTCCCATGTTGGATCACTCTCCACTTTATTTACTCCATCAGTTAGCGTTAGCAGGTACTAGACTTGTTTATGTGCTCCCTTTGACTCCCAGTCCCTTCACCATGACCAACTGTGAACTGAAACTGATCACCTGGAACAGTGAGATGGCATTGGTACATGCCACCTCGATGGGATTGAATTGGAATCCCCTGGTATGCTTCCAACTCCACCACTTGGGGCAAGTCAGCCTGAGCATGTCCCAAATTATACATCTCTTCCCTCTCCCATTCCCACCACCATGTTCAACAGGGATCACATTTCAGTTAATTTTCAACACTTAAGAATAACTGTACATCAATTACAGATCTAAACCAGTCATATTAAGTAGAACAGATAAAAACACTACTAAGAGGGATAATGTATTAAGTTGTTCATTAACAGTCAGGGCTATGCTGATCAAGCCACCATTTCCCATAGTGTCCACCTCACTCCAACAGGTTTCCCTCTTGGTGTTCAGTCAGTCGTCACCGATCAGGGAGAACATATGGTATTTGTCCCTTTGGGACTGGCTTACTTCACTCAGCATGATGTGTTCCAGATTCCTCCATTTTGTTGCAAATGACTGGATTTCGTTGTTTCTTACTGCGGTATAGTATTCTAAAGAGTACATATCCCATAATTTCTTTATCCAGTCTATCGTTGATGGGCATTTAGGTTGGTTCCAGGTCTTAGCTATTGTGAATTGAGCTGCAATAAACATTAGGGTGCAGACCTCTTTTTTGTTTGCCAATTTAAATTCCTTTGGGTAAATTCCAAGGAGTGGGATGGCTGGGTCGAACGGTAGGGTTATTTTCAGGTTTCTGAGGAATCTCCAGACTGACTTCCATAGTGGCTTGACCAGTTTGCATTCCCAGCAACAGTGGGTTAGTGTCCCTTTTTCCCCACATCCTCGCCAGCATCTGTTGTTGGTAGATTTCTGCATGTGAGCCATTCTAACCGGGGTGAGGTGAAACCTCATTGTGGTTTTGATTTGCATTTCCCTGATTGCTAATGACCTTGAACATTTTTTCATGTGCCTGTTGGCCATTTGGATTTCCTCTTTTGAAAAATGTCTATTGAGGTCCTTGGCCCATCTCTTAAGTGGGTTGTTGGTTTTGTTTTTGTGGAGTTTTTTTTTTTTTTCATCACTATTATCATCACTGTTATCTGAAAGACAGAGAGTTAGTAAGAATGTTAAGTTAGAATGTTAGTTAGTAAGAATGTAAATTAGAATATAACGTTGGTGGGGCTGGTGCAGTGACTCACTTGGTTAATTCTCCGCTTGCAGCGCCGGAATCCCATATGTGCACCGGATTCTAGTCCCATTTGCTCCTGCTCCAGTCCAGCTCTCTGATGTGGCCCGGGAAGTGCTTTGGCCCCTGCACCAGCATGGGATACCAGGAGGAAGCACCGGCTCCTGGCTTTGAATCAGTGTAGCTCCAGCCATAGTGGCCATGTGGGGGGGTGAACCAATTGAGGGAAGACTTTTTATCTGTCTCTCTCTCTCATTGTGTAACTCTGTCAAATAAAAAAAAAGAATATAATGATATAATGTTGGTAAGACTGTAAATTACCACTGTGGAAAAGGGTTTGGTGATTTCTTTAAAACCAGAAATAGACTTGCCATAAGATCCAGCAATTCCTCCCCAAAAGACATGAACTCATCGTCTGGAAGAGATACCTGCTCTACTATGTTTATGACAGAACAGTTCACAATAGCCAAAATATGGAACCAACAAAGATGTCATATCAGATGAATGAATAAAGAAAATGGAATTTATATTTACAATGAAATATTGCCCAGTTATTGAAGAATTAAATTCTATTCACTGCAGCATGATGATTGCAACTGGAGGACATTACATTAAGTGAAGGAAGGCATACTCAGACAGACAAATGTCATATGTTTTCCCTTGTGTGTGGGAGCTAAGATTAAGGAGAGAGAGAGGAGAGAGAGAGAGAATGAAAGACCTGTGTGTATCTGTTTTACTGCAAACAGTGTTTTGTCAAATTTTGCTTTAAACATTTGTGAAACAAACTGACAGTGATCATATATTACTATAGTTGTAATGATTTTGTGACTACTGGAAATCTACTTCATATGCATGTGGCTGAATTCCTTTTCCTTTGATAAATGTTTATAACCTTCACCTATTTTCTGACTGGACTGTGGTCTTTTCACTTTTCATTTGTTGACCCCTTCATTTGTTGGATCTTACCATCAAACCTTGATTATAATGTAAATGATAATGTTTTAAATTTAAAAAAAAGTTTTAAAGTGAATAAGAAAAAGGGAAAATGTATTAAAAGACAAAAAAGAATTGCAAGGCTTTATTAATTGTACATAAATACATTTGGTAATTTTCATTCTCTAAATATATTTTCATCACTTGCCTCATCGTTCTGCAGGAGTTTGTGTGTGTGTGTTTGTACACTGTGTGAGAAAGGCCAGACAGTAAATCATTTCAATACAGTAGACTATAACATTTCTTTTTCAGCTGCTCACTCTACCATGGTAGCACAAAAGCAGCCACAGAAATATGTAGAGGAATGAGCATGACCATTTCCTAATAATGCTTTATTTACAGAAAAGGCAATGAGATGTATTTGGACCAGAGATTATAATTTAGCGAGCTTTGATTTGTGTAATAATTCTGTATAATATTGGGGGTTAAATGTGAATTAATACTATGTTTTTCTCCTATTTAAAATCTTTTTTAGGAAATGCCTGTTGAGTGAGATTATACAAATACGCAAGAGAAAATAAGGTGATAAAAGTTATTTTTCAGATGAAAAGCATAATTCTGAAATTTGATTAATTATATGGTAACATTATACCAAAGAGCACTAGAGGAAATTGGAGAATTTTTCCAAATGCCTGGAATAAACTGAAAAATAAGGAATTACATTGATAGATATGTAAAAAATAACAAAACAAACAATAAGACAAAAACCTGAATGGTTCTTGTGAAATAGTGCATAGTATTTGAGGTTTTTCCCGCCCTGGATAAATGGAACAAGCTCATTTTGATACTGATGCATTTGATAATATAACCAAATGCCCTTGAAAAATCTCTGTTAATTTCTCCTTGTAACATAAAAATCATATTATTTTAGTTGGTAAGTACAACTACAGTGAAACCTCTTATGCTCTATTTTTATTTATGGAAGTGTTTAAAATTATATTTGCTAATTTGAAAAGATGTTTAGAGTCATTTATTTTAGGTCCTAAGGGCATTTTTAAACTAATACTTCAATGAACTAAATGATTCAAAAGTGACCTTAAAACTGTAAACTAGTTTCTAGAACTGCCAGAAGAGCCTCTAGGGAATATCTTAACTCTGTAGATGCTGTGGCTCATTAGTACATTGATTTAAATATTTCCATAATCCTAAGCAAACTTCCACATATAAGTCATCTAAAGAACTGTATTAAAACGTATTTTACAACTCTTAATTATCTCTTTATTGAGGAAGCCAAAGTGATATATCACTCTATTTTTCTACTAATGAGATTTATAATAATTGGACAAGAGTAATGATTGATAACAGGAAATAAAAAGCTTAAAATAACTATAATCGTTTTTAAAAAGCAGTTTAGTTTGGCTTTGACAATTTTCAACTTTTTTCCTTATTATTTTGTTCTCTTTACAGTATAGATCTCATTCATACATTTAATAAAGTTAATGGGATATAATTATTCAACACAAAAAATGGAAAATCTTCCATGTTCATCAATTGGATGAATCAGTGTCATTAAAATATCCATACTACCCAAAGCAATTTACAGATTAAATGCGATCTTAACCAAAATAGCAAGGACATTCTTCTCAGATTTATAAAAGATTATCCTAAAATTCATAGAGAAACACAAGAGACCAAGAATACCTAAAGCAATCCTAAACAAGAAAAACAAAGCTGGAGGCATCATAATACCAGATTTCAAGAAATATTGCAGGTCACTTAAATTCAAAACAGCATGATACTAGCATAAGAATAGTCACATAGATCATGGGAAAAGATTAGAGACCCCATCAATTAATCCACAGATTTACAACCAGCTAATCTTAGATAAATTAGCTAAAACTACTCACTGAGAAAAGGACAATCTCTTCAACAAATGCTGTTGGGAAAATTCGATCCCTGCATGCAGAAATATGAAGCAAGGCCCCTATCTTACACACTATATGAAAATCAACACACGATATATCAGGAATATATACGTAAGATGTCAGCAACTAAAGGAAAATACCATGGATATACTGCAAGTTTCTGGCACAGGCAAAGACTTATTTAATAAGATTCCAATAGCTCAGGCAATAAAGGCATAAATAGTCAAATGGGATTAGATTAAGCTAAGAAAGGAAACACTAGGGGCCGGTGCTGTTGCATAGTGGGTAAATCCACCTCCTGCAGTGCCAGCATCCCATATGGTTCGAGTTCCAGCTGCTCTACTTCCGATGCAGCTCTCTGCTATGGCCTGGGAAAGCGGTGGAAGAAGGCCCAAGACCTTGGGCCCTTGTACCTGCGTGGGAGACCTGCAAGAAGCTCCTGGCTCCTGGCTTTGGGTCATCTCAGCTCCGAGTGTCGCAGCCAAATGGGGAGTGAAACAGCTGATGGAAGACCTCTCTCTCTCTCTCTCTGCCTCTCTTTCTCTCTCTGTGTAACTCTTTCAAATAAATAAATAAATAAATCTGTAAAAAAATAAAGGAAACACTAAAGAAAGTGAAGAGAGAACTGACAAAATGGGAGAAAACACTTGCAAATTGTATATCTGATAAAGGATTAACATCCAGAATATATGAGGAACACAAACAACAAAATTATAAATCTAGTTAAGAAATGGGCAAAGGGCATGAACAAGCATTTTTCAAAGGATGAAATACAAATGGCCAATACACTTATGAGAAAATTCTCAGGATCACTAACCATCAGGGAAATGCAAATTAAAACTAATTTAAAACAATTATCACCTCATCCCAGTTAAAAGGGCTATCATTGGGGGGCTGGCACTGCAGTGCAGCAGGTTGAACTGTAGCCTGCAGCACCAGCATTCCATATGGGCTCTGGCTAGTGTCTGGGCTGCTCCACTTCCAATCCAATCCCTGCTAAAGCACTTGGGAAAACAGCAGAAGACGGTCCAAGTCCTTGTGCCCCTGTATCCGTGTAGGAGATCTAGATGAAGCTCCTACCTCCTGGCTTTGTCCTGACCAGCTGACATCATTGCAACCAGTTAGGAAATGAACCATTGGATGGAATATCTCTTTATCTCTGTATGTGTCTCATTCTCCCTATGTAACTCTTCCTTTTAAATTAATTAATTAATCTTGAAAAGAATGGCTATCATACAAAAATCAGAAAAACAGTAAATTCTGGGGAAGTTGTGGAGAAAAAGATACCCTAATACATTTGTGGGAATGTAAACTAATAAAACTGCTATGGAATACAGCCAAGATTTCTCAGAAATCTGAAAATAGTTCTACCATATGAACCAGCACTTCTACCCCTGAGAATTTACCCAAAGGAAATAAAATCAGCAAACTAAAAAGTTATCAGTACCCTCATGTTTATAACAGCTCAACTCACTATACCTAAGAGATGGAATCAACTCAAATGTCCATCAGCTGATTATTGGATAAAGAAATGATAGTGTATATATACATGATGAAATACTACTCAGCCCTAAAAAAAAGATGGACACAACTGAAGACTATTACACTTCATGAAAATAAGACAATCTCTAAAGGACAAATATCATGTTTTCCTTAATTTGTAGTAATTAATAATTGAACTACAAAAATGTAATGTATATTAGTGAAATTGACATTTTGAGATTCAGTTTTTTTTATAGCTCTTATCTATACTACTGAAAAATAGTGTTTTTTCTACTTAAAACTTGTTTCATTCTTTATTTAGTGGTGTTAAGCTTGTGATTATAAAGTAAAATGAAAGTATTTCATTGTAAAAGAAAAATAAGAAAAGAAGGAGAAGGGATGGAGGAAGTGAGGGAGGATGGGAAGGAGAGTAGGATGAAAAGTATCATTATAAAACTGTATATATGAAATACATGAAGTCTATTCCCCATATATAAATGAAAGGTATAAAAGCCAAAACAAGAATCACATGTAAAAAAAATTAACTGCAATCTGTTGTTTTATATTTCCAACTTGTGGAATGTAAATATTTATTTAATATTATTTTTCAAATTGAATGTGCAAGAAAGGAGGCTTTTACAATACATTTATGGAGAGACAGATGAAATCAATTTTAGAACAGGGTAATGTTGTTCAAACTTTAATGCAATTCTGTGAAAACTATTTGAAAATACAGTTCTTCCTTCTGGTTTCCATATGTTTGAACATCAAGTCAGAACTTAAATGAAGTTAATAGATAAGTTTCTGAAGAGTGCAAGGATCACGTTTATGCTGTCTATTATGTGGCTTTAGGAAGCATGTATCCTTGTTAATCTTTTCACATCAAACAAATTATCAAAATAAACACATTTTCCTAATATTTACATTCTGTTTTTCTTATGCCAACATATTTATCATATCCTTTTAAAAATATAAACTTTATTTGTTCTTTTCTTGTCAATGCTATAATGAATTGCATTGTTCTTTACAATATTGGATTTGGGCACTTATTTACCAAAAAATGCTAAATATATATTCAGGTTTACACATGTAAAATGTGTGCCTCTGACACAGATAAATTTTATAAATGAAAACATGTATCTTTATGAGGTTTGTAACATGACCTGAGAGTACATCGTAAAGTATTATAGCATAAAATAAATTATCTCTCATACATTACCTTATATATATTCAAACAATGTATTTTATAGGACATATTTATCAGTGTATACAGCATTGTGCTACACAGAATACACAAATATTTGTTTTTCTGTTCAAGTTAATATTTTCCAGCAAATAATTCAAAAAGATATAGATCATAGGGATTATATTAATTATAAGGTATATGTCACTTAAAAATAACATGCATAATTGAAGAAAAAACAAAAGATGAATTTGTAGCTAAGAAATAAAAAGCAATAATTTGAAAATGTATGTTCTTTTAGTGTGAAGGGCAACCCAGCATAATGATATAATCTATAGGGCAGGAACTATGATACAGTGGATTAAACTGCTGCCTTCAGCACCAGCATCCCATATAGACTCCGGTTCAAATCCCACCTTTATACTTAAAATCCAGCTCCCTTCTAATGTGCCTGGGAAAGCAGCAGAAGATGGCCCTAGTACTTGGGCCTCTGCCATCCACTTACAAGATTTGGAAGAAGCTCCTGACTCCTGACTTCAGCCTGGCTGAGTCCCAACTGTTTCAGCCACTTAAGGGGCAAACCAGAGGATGAAAGATCTCTCTGTTTCTCTCTGTCTCCCCTTCTCTCTCTGTAATTATGCCTTTCAAATAAAGAAATAAAATGAAGGTTTAAAAACGATATAATCTATAGCCTTTTAGAGAAATAGAACTCGGTTAATAAGATTGAATTAAACATTTAAAATATTATAAACAAAATTAGAAATTCAAATTGGTGAGAACAACTCATAACATAAAAACAAAGCAATAATTGCTTCAGCGATTTTTGAATTTTATAATCATAGACAAAATAGTAAAATAATTAAAATTTTAGGATGAAACAAAATATATTACATATATGATGTACTAATGATTTGAAATTATTAAATAAAAGCTTGAGTAAATTGTGCAATAGCAGGAAGTCGGATCAAAAGTGCAGCTACAAAATAACCAGAACTCCAACCCAGGGACTCTGATCGGGAAAGAGGGTGTCAGGCAGCTACTTAAATATTGTGACACCTTCACCCTTGAATACTTAACTATTGTAACACGCTCACCCCTGAAAGTATTTTTATTAGCCTTCTTTGTATAACTTTTACAAGGTCACTGAATTAGCAGGTTCTGGAGTAAGGATTCCAAACTATAAACTTTTGGCTCAAGAAGAAATCTTTTTCTCTGTGTTCTTTTTATTCCTGACAGTAGAATCTATAGAGAAATTTAGAAACTGCTTTAGTTTTTGTTTTAAACACTTTATTTCAGGAAAGTTTTGAACTTACAGTTAAAATTGTGAGGTAGTAATACAAATTGTTCTCTTATACCCCAACCCCAATTCGCCTATTGATATCTCATAGTACTATCTCTGTCACAATTAATGAACCACACCCAGCTTACCCTATTTGTTTACCCAAAATATTTTATTTCTTCTACCCTACTCAGTTTCTACTATTCAATATTCTGTGTTCAAATTGAGTGTTTTAAGTTTTAGCTCCCACATATAAGGGAGAACATATATTTGTCATTCTTTATCTGGCTTATTTTACTCAACATGATGCCTTGCAATTGTATCCTTTTTGCTGCAAGTGTCAGAATTTCATTCTTTTTCTAGCTGCATAGTATTCTGTTGCCTTATCTTTATGCATCTGACATAATGATAGACATAGGTCATGATAGACATAGGTCATGATAGACACCTTAGTTGATTCCATAATTTGGTTATTGTGAACAGTGATGTTATATACATGGTTAAGCAGGCATCTCCGTGATATAATAAGTTAATGTCTTTTGGGTATATAACCAGTTATGGGATTGATGTACCATCTGGAAGTTCTATTTCTATTTTTTAAAGAAATCCTCATGCTGTTTTTCATAGTGGCTACATAAACTTACATCCCCACCAACTGTATATGAATTCCCTTTCCCACATCTAGAAACTGTTTGATTTCTTATTTCCTTCTTAATTAAGTTGCCTGAAAAATAATATTCCTAAGCTATGTTAATAGTTATCTATGTTAAGTTTATTTTTATTTACTTGAAAGGCAGAATAAGAGAAGGACAGAGGGACACAAGAAGAGAGAGAGAAAGAGAGAGGGAGAGAGAGAGAGAGAGAGAGAGAGAGAGAGAGAGAGAGATATTTTCAGTCCCCTGGTTCATTTTCCAAATGCTCACAACATTCAGTGCAGTGCTAGGTCAAAGCCAGGATCTAGGAACTCCATTTGGGTCTCCACATGGGTGGCAGGGACACAAGTACTTGAGCATTACCTTCTGTATTTTAGAGTGCATTTTTGCATGAAACAGGATTTGGAAGAGAAGGAGGAATTGGATCCCAGATGCTCAGATATGAAATGTGGGTTTCCCAAGAGGTGACTTAGTCTACTGTGCCAGAATGCTTGTCCCAGTAATGATATTTTTTAAATTGAATGGCCATGGAAAAATGAGAGTGATAAAAGTGGTATTTTAAGAGATACTATTATCATATGAAGCCAGAGAAAACACTACAAACAGAATTTCCCCTCCATCAATTGATATTTTGGGGAGAAACATGCAATAGCATATTTATTCAGTGCCTTTGAGAAACAGTTTTTTCCAAGTCTATCAATTTTAATTAAATTTCTTATAGAAAGCATAAAAATTATTACTTTGATTTCACACTTACATATACTTTAATTTTATCACTAATGATATTATACTGTATCATTTTCAGGATCACTTCTCATACAGAGAAAAAATTGCAGATGATATTCTGCAGGTGAAATTTGGTGGGAATGTATTTCATGCTTGAATGTACAATTAATGTTTCACCACTGAAGGAAGATTATATTATTTCTCTTTGAAATATAGAATACATTTTAAATAAATAATCTAGATGAAGAAGTATAATACTGAGATGGAGTACTCAGTAACTTTTTCTCCAAAAACAATAACTCATGCTTTACCTACATGTATTTACCATAGTCTACTGTTTCAGTAATGTTGAATAATGGAGCAAAAATCATATATTTTCACTGATTAATTGAGATTTTGGAATGTGACAAATTTGAAAGATTATTCTGACATGTAATACTAACAATTATATGTAAATACATAATTCAGTCCTGTCTTACAGTATACTGGCAACTGAATCAAGCAGTTCAACAGAAAATACCAGTATATATGTTATAGTGGAGAGGCATTCAACTAAGAGTAATGTGTGAACTATTTCAACATTTTTTAATCCATCATTACCAGTGTGCATATTTTTAAAATTTTCTTTTCATACAAATTTAGCCTAAGCTTACTTTATGGAACATAAGCTAATAACACTAAATTGCTTTTTAAACATTCTTAAATTAATAATACTAATTTCCTCTGGAAGTATCTAGTTCACTTTTTCTAGCCATGATCATGACAAGTAGTGAAAATCAAGAAAATTTGTCCAAAATCCTTGTATACAAGACATAAAAATGAAGGCTAACAGATTTGTTTCAATTATACTGACTTTTCCTTAATGTGATATTACTCTTTGCAGATAAATGTATAACATTACTAATAAAAAAACTTCATAGTGTGCAGGCTTGGTTGAGCACAGTATTAAGTTATCAGCTGCCATGCTAACTCCCTATCTTGGTCCCCACTCAAGACCTCTTCAGCAGGTCTGCCTCACCTGTGGTCTTCCCTGCTTTGTTTTTTATCAGTTCTTAATATGAACTAAGCCTTTTACTTCCATAAGACAGAAGCCACTCCCCCTGGCCTCCCCCACTTTGAATATGATGGGGCCTAGAGCAGAGGCTCAGGAATGACCCGCATGCTATCTTCATGGTCTGTCCCAGGGGCACAAGCATCTCTCTTTGAGCAGGGAAATGATCCAAGATTGGGCATAGTCGTCTTTGAGTATCAGGTCCTGAGGCTGGGGGCATTAAAAGCGGTCAGGCTCCCTCCTCATCCCCTGCCACGAGAACATGCTCCCTTACTTATTAGTTATTTTTCCCTGTCCCTTCCCCAAGCGCTCACAGGACAGTGTTTGTTTTAGAAGCCCCATCTGTACAGGTTTTCAGTGACTCAGAATGCTCTACTGCCTTTTCTTTAAGAAAGGATGGAGATGCACTCCTACCGTGCCCCCTTCCTGTGTTTCTGTGGACTCCCGAGCCCCAGAGCCATGCTGTTGAGATGGACACACTATAAACCCCTGGGTGACTGTGAAGTGATGATGTGGATTTGAGGTTGTTCTGTATAAAATACAAAATAAATGCTTTTATTAAAAGAAAAGGGGGGGGGGCGGTGCTGTGGCACAGTGGGTTAAAGCCCTGGCCTAAGTGCCGCATCCCATTTGGGCTCTGGTTCTAGTCCCAGCTGCTCCTCTTCCTATCCAGCTCTCTGCTATGGCCTAAGAAAGCAGTAGAAGATGGCCCAAATCTCAGTTGCTCCACTTCTGATCAGCTGCCTGCTAATGTGCATGGGAAAGAAGTGGAAGATGGCCCAAGTATTTGGGTCCTGACTCCTATGTGGAGACTTGGATGGACCTTGGACTCCTGTCTTCAGCTCATTTGTATCCCCAGCTGCGGTAGCCATTTGGGGTAGTTAATTAGCAGATATTAAGTGAATAAATCATTAGATTGAATAGATCACTCTTTCTCTCTTTCTCCACTCTCTCTCTCTCTCTCTGTCCCTGTCTCTCTTTCTTTGTCTCTTTTCTCCCACATTGCCTATCAAACAAATAAAAATAGATTTCATTCTAAATTTCTTTATGGAGCTGTGAACTATTCAGGTCTATATTGTTTGATTTCAGCACATGTATAATGTTATCAAAATCTTTCAGATTGATTTCTAGTTTTAGTGCATTGTAGTTAGAAAAATATTGCATAATGATTTATATTTTTTTAAGAAATTGATGGGATTTGTTTTGATACCTACCATGTAATCTTAATGAACTTTCCATGTGCTATTGAAAAGAACATATAGTCTGTAGATATTAGGTGGGATGTTCTATAGAAATCTATTGATTCAATTTGGCCTAGAATACAATTGAACTTTGTTCATGATTGATTTTTGTCAGAACCATCTGCCCATTGCTGAAAGATAGGAATTAAAGTTCCCAAGTATTAAAGTATGTTACTTACCTATGGCCTGTGAGTACTTGCTTTATATCTGGATGTTTTAATATATGTGCATAAATCTTAATGTTTTGTTAAACTGATCATGCTGTCACTAATGACTTTCTTATGTCTTTTTCGTGCTTTTGATTTAATGTCTATTTTATGTGATAGAAATATATTCATGATTTTTTTGGATTCCATTTGCAAGAATATATAAATGGAAGAATATATTATTCCATCACTTCACTCTCAGTATAGATGTGTCCTCACAGTGAAGTGAGTTTATTCTAAGCAGCATAAAATTGAGTACTACATTTTTATCCATTCAGTCACTCAATGTCTTTCAATTTAAGAGTGTAATCATTTACACCTAACTTATGAACTCTTAAAAATATTTTATTTATTTATTTGAGAGTTAGAATTAAAAATTAAAATCTTTAGCTTGGCAACATTTGATTCTGTAACCCTTTGATTTCTTTTCCTGAATGCTCTGGATCAATATACCTGTGTCCCTCTCTTCCGTGTCCCTTAATTGTTCTTTAAAAAAATTTTTTTTAATTTACTTATTTATTTGGAAGGCAGAGTTACAGAGAGACAGTGGCAATGGCAGAAAGAGAGATCTTCCATCGGCTGGTTCACTCCAAATGGTCGCAATGGCCAGAACTGTGCCAATTGGAAGCCAGGAGACAGGATCTTCTGATCTCCCACACAGGTGCAAGGGCCCAACAACTTGGGCCATGTTCCACTGCTTTCTCAGGCCATTGCAGAGCTGGATCGGAAGAGGAGCAGCCGAGACCAGAACCAGTGCCCATATAGAACGCCAGCACCACAGGCGGAGGCTTAACCTACCGCGCCACAGCGCCAGCCCCCTCACATTTAATTTCATTGTCAGTAAGCAATCTCTTACTAATGCTATTTAGTTTTAGTGTAGCTGGAATTTTTCCATTTCCTTTTCTTGTAGTCTTACTATGTGGGTCAGTTATTTATTTCACTAATATGCTTTCATTCCCGTATTATTATGTTGGATGGATCTATTAAACACTTTTATTACAAAGTTATTTTAATTAATAGAAACCTAACTTTGGCTGCAAAGAAAAGAAGCGAAAAGTAAAGGAAAAAGATACTAATTTCTAGAATTTCCTGTCCTAAATTTTGAATTTTTGATGTCCCATTGTGCGTATTTTACATTCCCCATTACTTCACAAATTAATGCTCTTATTATATTAATTTGAATTTTTTCACACTAAACATACAAATGGATTCTGCATTCTGAAATTCTCTGTATAAATACTCTCAATCGTGAGTTTGTACCTTCCAGTGAGCAGCATCGTCTAATTTCTTACATAGATACAGTAATGAGTAATGGTTTTGTATTAATCATTATTACATCTTTCTATTATTCTAAAGAATTCCTTCTCATATTTCTTGTAAGATAGGACTGTGGATAAAATTTGTTATCTTTTGTTAGTCTCAGAGTGCCTTTAATTCTCCTTCATCTTGAAGGACAGTTTTCCTGAGTAAAATATTCTTAGTAACCAGTTTCTCTTTTCAGCGCTTTGATTATGTAATCCAATCCCATTTGACGTGTTTCATTTCTGCAGAGACATCTTCTGTCACGTGAAACACAACACCTTTATGTGTTGTTTATATCTGTTGCTGCTTAGAAAATAACTTTTGAGAGCTTGTGTATTATGTTCCTTAAGGTGGAAATTTTATTTGAGTTGAATATGCTAGATGATCTTTGGTATTCCTCCACCTGTATATTTGTATCCTTCTCTAAATTATAGAGGTTTTCTGCTATCACCTCATTGGATGAGTGTCGCTCCCCCTCTTCGTGGAGGAGCAACACAGGACCCTGCGCTGTTCTTTCGTCTGCTCGGCCCTCCCCGGGTTTGCTGCTGGTTCTTCCCGGGTTGGCTACTATCCCTTCCACCTCCGTGGAAGGGCAGTTCCCCCTGGCCGCATTCCCCACTTCCGCAGGGGAGCGGCACACCGCCGGCCGGGTCTCTCGGGGGCTGCACGGGTGTTCCTTCAGCTAGATGTTCCCCTTAGATGTTCCTGGTGCATGCCGTCTCTCTCCTCCTTTATAGTCCTCCTCTGCCAATCCTAACTCGGCTGCCCACACGCCGAGTACGCTGCTCTCCAATCAGGAGCAAGTCCTACAGTTAATTGGTTGAACTGGAGGCAGCTGTGCGGAAGCTGTTTACTTCTCTCCCAGCGCCATATTGTGGGAGAGCAGATGCATAGAATAAGTCTTAATTCCAGCAACAGTCTAGTCCGGTTTGCTCCCCACAGATCCCCCTTTCTTTTTATTTATTGGCGTTGATACGCGCCTGTCTTCGGTGTCCCGCGGCACACACTCTGCTCTACTTGCTAGAGTTGCCACAGGCTCTTACAAGTCCTATCAATCAGGAAAACCGAATCCGGGTCCTCTCTTCGCCATTGTGAGGAGGTTTTTAGGCGCTGATGCATGCCTGTGTTCGGTGCCCTGCAGCGCATGCTCTGCTCTGCCCGCAGGGGCTTACAAAACCTATCAGGCAAACCGAATCCAAGCCTTCTCATTGCCTTATTGTGGGGGAGACTTATTAGTGTTGGTTCGTGCCTATCTTCGGTGACCTGCAGCTCATACTCTGGTCGAGCTTTGCTGGCGCTTACCGCCTTAAATCAGGCAGACCGAATCCAAGCCTCCTAATTGTTGCATTGTGGGGAAGCTTTACTGATGTTAATTCGTGCCTGTCTTCGGTGACCTGCGGCTAGCCACCCAGGTGCTCATCGCCTCACTAATCGGGCAGACCGAATCCAAGCTTTCTTATTGCCATGTTGAGGGGAGGCCTTTCCATTTCTCTATTTCTCTATCTCCGGGCATTCCTATTTCTCCCATTTTACTTCTATCTTCCAGCATTCCTATTTCTCTCATCTTACTTCTAAACTTCTGTTTCTCTTATCCCTGCGGCTTCCCGGTGCCTCGCCCTGCCGGCAGCTTCATGGCTCCGCGCGGCTTCCCGGCGCCTCGCCCCGCCAGCGGGCTCCGCCCCGAGGCTGCTTCTCCGCGCCTCGCCGGCTCTGAGCCGCTTCAGCCCGCGCCTCATCTGCGCGGCTTCCCGGCTTTGCGCGGTCCGCGGTCTCCACGCTTAACCCTTTCGCGTCTGAACCACGGCCTACGCCAGCCCCGTTCCCTATCTACTCACGCCCCGTGCTCTCTCTGCACGCGGCGGCTTCCGCGAGTAACACAGCGTAGCTTGCGTCTCCGCCACTAGGATTCAATCCAAGTTCCCCGGGCTAGCCTGGCGAATTCAACCCAGCGTACGTCTCCGCCCCACGGTTTGGCTTCCCGTCCTTTGCTCCCCGGGCTAATCAGACGGATCCCAATCTGGCTTACGTCTCAGCTTCTGGTTTCAACTTCTCGCCCCCTATTCCCGGGCTAACTTGAGAATCCCAAAGTGGCTTTCGTTTCCGCCTTGGCCTGCCCCCCGCGGCTTCAATTTCTCTAACATTTTTCTCTACCCGGTATGTTTCCCCAAACTTTCCTCCAACAATACTCCTCCCTCATTTCTCCTGGCCTCTCCCCACAGTCCGCATCCGAGTCTGTTTGTTCTAGCTTTCACTTTCGCTTTCGACCTTAGAGATTTCTCCCAGCTTCCCCCCGTAGTCCGAATCCGAGTCTATGCCTAGGCTTTCAATAGCTTCTTCCGGCTCCTTTTTCGTCCGGCTTTTCCCTAGGCTGTTTGCTAGTCTCTCTCTCCGATATTTTCCCTATTTCTTCCCGTTTCTTCCCTCCTAAGTTTCATATCCGTCCTAAGTTTCCTATCCGTCCTAGGTTTTCTATCCGAGTCAGGTTTCCTATCCGAGTCACGGCACCATTATGTCGCTCCCCGTCTTCATGGGGGAACGACACCAAACCCTGCCTAGGCTTCATATCCGAGTCACGGCACCATTATGTCGCTCCCCCTCTTCGTGGAGGAACGACACTAAATCCTGCCTAGGCTTCATATCCGAGTCACGGCACCATTATGTCGCTCCCCCTCTTCGTGGAGGAGCAACACAGGACCCTGCGCTGTTCTTTCGTCTGCTCGGCCCTCCCCGGGTTTGCTGCTGGTTCTTCCCGGGTTGGCTACTATCCCTTCCACCTCCGTGGAAGGGCAGTTCCCCCTGGCCGCATTCCCCACTTCCGCAGGGGAGCGGCACACCGCCGGCCGGCTCTTCTCGGGGGCTGCACAGGTGTTCCTTCAGCTAGATGTTCCCCTTAGATGTTCCTGGTGCATGCCGTCTCTCTCCTCCTTTATAGTCCTCCTCTGCCAATCCTAACTCGGCTGCCCACACGCCGAGTACGCTGCTCTCCAATCAGGAGCAAGTCCTACAGTTAATTGGTTGAACTGGAGGCAGCTGTGCGGAAGCTGTTTACTTCTCTCCCAGCGCCATATTGTGGGAGAGCAGATGCATAGAATAAGTCTTAATTCCAGCAACAGTCTAGTCCGGTTTGCTCCCCACAGATGAGCATCCCAACACTCTGATATTTCTAACTTTTTCTGGAATGTAAATAGCCCAAATTTCTCTCTCTCTGTCTCTCTCTCTTTTTCTGTGTGTTTGTGTGTGTGTGTTTCATGCTGTCACAAAACCACCATAAGTTTCTTTCACTACATTCATTCTTATTTCCCATTTTAATTTTCTTTTTTCCTATGACTGCAATTTTAAGTTGCCATGTCTTCAAACTCATTGATTTTTTCCTCTTCTGTTTGGTCGTTTTTTGATGGCTTATAGCTCGGTTTTCACTTTGTATATTTTCAAAATTAAGAATTTCTGTGTGATTTTTGTATCTCAAGCTCTCACTTAACATTCTTTGATAAAGGATTTCTCTATGTTTCTTTCATCCTTAAAAACATTATTTCAAATCTCTCTATCAAAAATAATTTGTACCTATTGATTGCTTTTTGGTCAGTTTGGGGTGCCTTGCTTTGTCTGTTACATGAAGTCACAGTTCCCTGAACATTCTTGATGTTTGTTTAAATATAATGGTGTCTGTGCTTTGAAACAATTTCTCTGTATTTCTGAGTTTTTAATGTGGCTTTGTTGTGCCTGTCCTTTCATATTTTTTGAGGCTGCTTTTCTCTGAACCTGTGGTCACTGCTGCTATTTCAGCACTAGATGGCAACCTCACGTCATTTTGTCATTTGTTGATGATTTGTGTGTTTCTACTTTTGGCATTAGAAGGCACCCGAAACACACATTTCTACAGATTCATAGTTTATGTGTTGTGAAAGATGTACTTTCAAGGTGGAATGAATCTCCACAAGTCTCCATCTGGGACTGAGGTGGACTCTGATGCCTGAGCCATAATCCCTGAACTTTTGCTCAGCTGCCATAAGAATCTGTCTACCCCTGGGACTCACAATGGAAGGAAGAAACTCAGGATCCTGCAATGACTTCTGCCTCCATCCATTACCCCCAGTCCTCCTATCCCCCAAGATGGCAAAATTCTGTGTCTACTTCCTATCCTACTCTCCCAGCAGATGAACTGTTTCTCTGCCCAGTGTTCTCCAAGGTTAGAGAAGGGAAGGTCAAGGAAACAGCTTGGCCACCAGGCTAATGTGGACCAGAGTTTCCATTCCTGGGCACTGGGCTGGAGCAGGGTCACGGACACCTTCTCAGAACTGGATCTCACCATAGAAGTTCTGTTATAGTCTTCCACACCTAAAGCCTACACTTAATTTCCTCTTCTTTGCCCAGGTAGAATTTGCCTTTTTTTTTAATACTACACTGTTTGTGATTTGAAGAGGGGTGATGGGGACAACTCTTTTCTTAATGCAAAATCAGTTACTGTAATGTCTCATCTGGTTGCCATAGGTTTGGCAGCTCGTGGCAAGAGCCTTGGGTGATCACTGATGTCAAACACAAGAGTGTTAATTGTTAAATTAGCAACAAAAGTTGTCCCAAAGAATTAAAGAGATTTTAATAGAAGCTTCAGCATTAGGAATTCTCGAGTAAACCATCCGCTTTGTTTTTAGAAGAATCTGCTTCAGACTAGTTGCAGGCTAAATGGAAGAGTTCCCTACTAGGTGCTTTTCAGCCCACCTACCTTAATGAAAATACAGGGCACACAGCTAGGTACATTTGTCAATGATTAAACTTCTACCTCTTGGGTCATCATGAGTGAACTTGAAAGATAGGTCTGCCTACCCCTTTGAGCCAATCAAAGATCTTCAATACCTCTTCAGGAAGCAGAAAGATATGTAAAGCTTTTGTTTTTGTCACATCAAGATTGTTGTACTTTAAGGCAGAAACATTGTACTTACCTCTTCTTTTGATTCTCTCTGGGAGCTGTTGGCAACAAAACTTCTCGGTGGTTTCTTCTACTATAATTCTCTATGCTCGGGCCAATTGATTTTATAATTTGCACAAGGACAGCTTATCACCACTCACTATCTAGGAGTCTATAAAATATATTCTTCCCATCTTAAGGGGAACTCCACTTGCAATTTGTTTTATTCAGTTTTGCTTATACTGATTGATAAACTTGTATGTTTCAGAACTCAATGACTTCAGAGAGGAATGATGATCATGCAGGGTACATAGCCATTAGTGGTGACTGAGAGGACTCCAGCTCATGAAACGAATTCATTAGATGAAATAGAAAGAGATTCCTGGCCCCAAGACAGGCAGAGTCTATGTCCCTGATCAGCAGGAAATAGCTATAGAAGATATGATGAGTCACGTCCTTCAACATCCCCTCAAGATTAAGGGTCTGGAATCTCTAAGGGGGAAATTATATAAGCAAGCAGATAGGATTAGATTTGTGAGCTAGATCTAGACCATGCCCCCCACCTTACCTCTTGTGTGATCTCGTACCCCCTACGTGATCCTGCCTGTGTCCACCCTCCTGCCAGACTATGTAACTATTCCCCTTTTGGAAGTGGTTAAGAGCCTGGTGAACATTCTTGGCCCCTACTGCTCTATTTTCTTCACATGGCCACTGATCTGCTCGCTGCTTATCATGGAACTCCTGGTTCACCTTTCTAAACTGCCTCTTCCTTAAATAATGCTCTCATGTTCCTGTGTATCTCTCTCATGCTCTAAATAAATGTTAAACCTTACCATGTTGTCTGCTTTGTTTGAGCTGATATTAGGAATTCTTGTCTACATAAATGACAAGACACTTGGAAGATTAATTTTAAAATATACCTCCCAATATCAGTTGGCCTAGCAATAGATCTGAATCTATCAATGGCATTTAGTGGCTATGTCGATTTGAAAAACTCACTCATTTTTCCGCTGTAGTTGTTGGAAGCTTTAAAATATGAAAAGTCATGGAGGTTCTGAGCACATTATCTGACACACATTAATGGCATAATGATGCTTTAAGCAGTTATAGGGATGTGAAAATATTCATACACTACTGTGAGTATATGATATCTTCTGAATGTGTACCCAAAATTTATATGTTAGAAACCTAACACACAATGCAGAAGTGCTGGTAGGGGAGATCTTCTGGGTTATGCTTATGTACTGAGAGTTTTTATATTCATGAAAGGATTAATGTCATTATAGAAGTGGCTTGCGGAAGTGGGTTAACACTATTGCTATTCTGCTCTTCTTTATTTGGCCCTGTGAGTGTGTGACAAAGAGGACCTCAGCAAACGTTCTTTCCTTAAACTGGGGCTTTCCATCCGGTGAGAATAAATTTTTATTCTTCATAAATTATTCTGTCTCAATTTTTTTGTTATAGCAGCACAGAATAGAACATGTCATATGTTCATTTTTTATTTAAATATAAAGTGCAATTTTGAGGTAAAACATGAAAACATAAATATAACAACATAGATATATGAACTGGTATATATTTTTATCTTCTATATGTGACTACTCAAATATTTTGAATACGTATATACATACATATTTTTTAAAGTTGAAAAAGTTACTATAATAGCCACAGTGCTCCCAAGAAACAACACCACCTGGATATACACACAGAGTCATGTCTCATATAATGTTTGTCCAACAGTAGTAGGCATGTACAATGGTGGCCCCATATTTTATATATATATATATATATACACACACACACATATGGCTGTCACAGTTTATGTAAATGCCTCTATGATGTTCACACAATGACAAAATCATCAATTGCAATGTTTCTCAGAATGTATCCCTCTTGTTAGTTGACATACAACCTTGTGTTTCTGTGTGTGTATGTGCATGTGGAGAGAGAGGAGAGAGAGGATTCATTTTCTGTGTGTGGGAATTGGAAACCCAATTGTGGACACTGAGAAGTGTTGCAATCTCCTTTCTGCACTCTGCCAAGCCAGGTATATAATTCAGTCCAAGTCCAAAAGCCAGCGGAGTCAATGGTATAAATTACAGTGAACACAGCAGATGAGATGAAATGTCTTAACAAGTAAGGCAAGAGAAAGAAGGTGATGTGGTTTTGTCTTCTCCAGATTTCATTCTATCCGAGCCATCTAAAGGTTAGATGAGGTCCATCTATATTGGGGAAGACAATCTACTTTATTATGTTCAGAGACTGAAATAATTTTATCTAGAAACTTCCTCACAGACAAGCCCAGAAATCGTGGTTAATTTGGGAACACTGTGACCCATCATGTTGACACAAAAGTTTAACTACTGCAGTCATAAATGAAGCCCTCTACATAGACTGCGTAAGTAATCTATATATCATGATATAGTTTTTATTCCACAAACCCTCCAGTTCCCACAAACAGATATGATTTCAGGAATGAAACATAAACAGGCAAACGTCCCCATTCTTTTATAATAATACTTCCTCAATGTTGATTGTCAACATTTATAGTGTTCCAGAAAGACTTCTTTCATATATTCTTTTTCTTTTTTTTTCTTTCTTTATTTTATTTTATTTTATTTTATTTTTGACAGGGAGAGAGGACAGTGAGAGAGAGAGACAGAGAGAAAGGTCTTCCTTTGCCGTTGGTTCACCCTCGAATGGCCGCTGCGACCAGCGCGCTGCGGCTGGCGCACCGCACTGATCCAAAGGCAGGAGCCAAGTGCTTCTCCTGGTCTCCCATGGGGTGCAGGGCCCAAGCACTTGGGCCATCCTCCACTGCACTCCCGGGCCACAGCAGAGAGCTGGCCTGGAAGAGGGGCAACCGGGACAGAATCCGGCGCCCCAACCGTTCCAGGACTAGAACCCTGGGTGCCAGCGCACAGGCGGAGGATTAGCCTATTGAGCCGCGGCGCTGGCCTTCATAACCCTTCTGGTTACTCGCTTCAGATCGGCTCAGCTCCAGCTGTTGTGGCCATCAGGGGAGTGAATCAGCAGATGGAAATCTTCTCTTTCTCTCTCTCTCTCTCTCCCCTTATTGGCTCATCATTATCAAAAAATTCATAGTTATCATCCATGTTTGCTTTTGATATTATACAGTAAATGGAGATGGACAAATTTATAATGAAATGGATTCACCATTATAGTGTCATGTAGAATGATTTTCTTTTTTTTTATTTAGAGATGTGATGATACACTTTATTCCAAGTTTTACATAAAAATGAATTAACCCAATGTGATCTTCCATGTGTTAGCTGTTTTAGTTCAGAGGATCTTACTGCTATATTTTTTTACAGCTTTCATTATGGCTATGTTTTTTTAAACTTTTATTTAGTAAATATACATTTCCAAAGTACAGTTTATGGATTACAATGGCTTCTTCCCCCCCATAACTTCCCTCCCACCCACACCCCTCCCATCTCCCTCTCCCTCTCCAATCCATTAATGTAGAATGACTTTAACCATAATAATCTTATGTTCTCTGTCTATTCCTTTCTGCCTCCCTTTGTAAACCCAGACATCCTGACCTTTTTAACTATCTCTATAGTTTTGTCTTTTCTAAAATATCATACAGTATGTAGACTTTTTAAAAATAGACTTCTTTCATTTCTTCCTGGCATTGAATCAAATTCTATTTGGATGCAGCACAGTTAATATATATACTCCACTGTTGAGGGACATCTTATTAGCTTCCAAGCTTTGATGATTTTCAAATAAATCTAATATAGACGAACATCTTTTATGCAGGTTTTTATGAGAAAATAAATTTTCAGTTCCTTTGAATAAAAACAAAGAGCATAATTGCTTGATCCTATGATAAGAGTTAATTTAATGTTGTAGCAAGCCAGAAATCAGTCTTCCAAAGTGGCTGCATCATTTTTGAATTCCCACTAAAAATGAATGAATGCTCCTGTCGCTCCATGTCCTTGTGAATACTTACTGTTGTCAGTGTTCTGAAAGTTCTGAAATCTAAGAAGGAAATATGTAATGATTATCTGATGTGTTCTAAAAGAGTTTGCAATCTGCCTTTCCATTTATAAACAAATGATACCATGTCAATCATTGTAGTAATTTCAAAAGTTTGTAAAATATAGAAATATTTTTAAGAAATGTGCTTTATGACCCAGCCATCCACTCCTGTGAATTTACTCATACAAAAAGAAATCAGCTTCTGAAATAGTTATTTGTACCCCCATGCTTAAGTCACAATATCCAAGATATGTAATCAACCCAGATGTCCATCAACTAATGGCTAGATAGATATGTGGTATATATAAACATTGGAAAAAAAAACATTCAGCAATAAAAAAGAAATTCTCCATGTTACAGCAAATTTGTTGTAACTAGAGACCATTGTGCTTATTGAAAAAGTTAGTCCCAAAAAGACAAATATCTTATGTTTCCATGATATGTAGCAGTTAATATAGATTACAGAAAAAAAAAAAACAATGAAATTGAAACCATATGGTTTGATTAGTTTTAGCCCTTGTCCATACTCCTGAGCAACTATGGTCTTTCTATTTTTTGTTTGTTATGGTTAGTGGTGATTTAATCCTGTGATTATAAAATAAATTGAAATTAAGTTGTTGCAAAAAATTAAATGAAAAGGAAGGAAAGAGGGGAAGAAGAAAGGAAGGAATGGAAGGAGGGGGATTGAAGGAGGAAGAGAAATATGATTTTCATCTTAGAATTGTATCTATGAAATCATGTAATCTTCTTTATTTATACTAATAAAAAATTTAAAAATGAATTTTAAAATAATTTAGAAAATTCAGTTGTTCAGCATAGTGTATTTTAAGTATTTATTAAATTAAACTTTTACAAATTTATTCATTTATTTGAAAGTGAAGCAGAGAGAGAGAGGGAGAGGCAGAAGGAGAGGTTTTCCATCTGTTGGTTCATTTTCCAGCAGCCCTGGTTCAACAGCTGAACTAGGCTGAAGCCAAGAGCCAGGAGCTTCAGCCAGGTCTCTCACATGGGTAGCAGGGGCCCAAACACTTGGGCCACCTCCCACTTCCTTTCAAAGGCCACTAGCAGGGCGTGCCACTAGAAGTGGAGCAGTCAGGTCATGAACTGGCACCCATATGGTACACCAGCATTACAGGCTGTGGTTTTGCCCTCCGCACCACAAAACAGACCCTTCAAATTAAACTTTTCAAGAGAAAGTAATCATTACAGGCCTTCAAAAATTCATTAAAGATAAATATTCTAGAACAATTATACATGGTTTTCAAAAATATTTCTACTAAGATATCTTTTAATCCACATTTCCACAAACTTTTCAAATACCCTCATATTCTTACTTATAAGCAAACAAACATTTTATTGAAAAATTTTGAGGTAAAAGTTGAATAATCAGGGGTCGGCACCATGGCGCAGTAGGTTAATATTCCGCCTGCAGTGCTGACATACCATATGGGCACCGGTTCTCGTCCCGGCTACCCCTCTTCCAAACCAGTCTCTGCTGTGGCCTGGGAAAGCAGTAGAAGATGGCCCAAGTGCTTGGGCCCCTGCACCAGCATGGGAGACCAGGATGAAGCTCCTGGCTCCTGGCTTCAGATCAGCGAAGCTCCGGCCATTGCAGCCATCTGGGGAGTAAACCAATGGAAGGAAGGCCTTTTTCAGTCTCTCTCTCTCACTGTCTGTAACTCTATCTGTAAAATAAATAGAATCTTTAAAAAAAAGGTTGAATAATCAGAGCTAAAAACCTGACTTTGCTCATGTAACAGAAATATAAGACTTTGTTCCCTATAAAGTTAATATTTTTTTTAACTTTTATTTAATGAATATAAATTTCCAAAGTACGACTTATGGATTACAATGGCTTCCCCCCCATACTGTCCCTCCCACCCACAACCCTCCCCTTTCCCACTCCCTCTCCCCTTCCATTCACATCAAGATTCATTTTCAATTATCTTAATATACAGAAGATCAGCTTAGCATACATTAAGTAAGGATTTCAACAGTTTGCTCCCACACAGAAACATAAAGTGAAAAATAATAGATGATTTTTTTAAATGATGATGAAAACAGATCAGACCTATTGTCATGTTTAATCCCAGTGAGAGTCAAGTTGGGAATTGATAATTTCTTTTTTTTTTTTTTTTACAGAAGATCAGTTTAGTATGCATTAAATAAAGATTTCAACAGTTTGCAACCCCATAGAAACACAAAGTGAAATATATTGTTTGAGTACTCGTTATAGCATGAAATCTCAATGCACAGCACATTAAGGACAGAGATCCTACATGAGGAGTAAGTGCACAGTGACTCCTGTTGTTGACTTTACCAATTGACACTCCTGTCTATGGCATCAGTAATCTCCCTATGCTCCAGTCATGAGTTTCCAAGGCTATGGAAGCCCTCTGAGTTCTCCGACTCTTATCTTGTTTAGACAAGGTCATAGTCAAAGTGGAAGTTCTCTCCTCCCTTCAGAGAAAGGTACCTCCTTCTTTGAAGGCCTGTTCTTTCCACTGGGATCTCACTAGCAGAGATCTTTTGCCAGAGTGTCTTGGCTTTCCATGCCTGAAATACTCTCATGGGCTTTTCAGCCAGATCTGAATGCCTTTAGGGCTGATTTTGAGGCCAGAGTGCTATTTAGGACATCTGCCATTCTATGAGTCTGCTGAGTATCTCACTTCCCATTAAAGTTAATATTTTTAAAAGATCTGTTGTTTCGGAAAACAAATATGACCCCAATGAGTCATGATGGAAATGAAAACTTCAAATATCTAATTGATTGGTAGTACAGACCAGAAATTTTCTTAGAATAATGAGTGCAAGAAAGGAAATAATTTGTAGCACAGCGTATACCAGAGTGTCTGAACATCCATCTCAAGGGATTTGATTGACAAAACAAATAGGCCTTCTGTTAAGGAGACACTGGCACAATGGAATAAAGTTAACTGTTATCACTTCTTTTGCTTTTTACCGTAGGTACGCTAAGAGGGCAATTATGATGTCGGAAATGGGTTCCATACCAGCAAGAGAAAAGTGATTTGAATGCTATTCCCAGGAAGATTATCTATTGTGCAAATAGTTGGTTGTCTTAAGAGGGCTTCTCTTAATAGAAAAATAATAATAAAGAAAGAAAAAGACCTGGGCAGGAAAAAATTTAACGTCCCCAATATTCAATTCTTTGATTGTAAAAGATCCACACATCATCATTCAGACTCATTTATTTCAAAATTTCACCTGTTAGACACATATTCTTGGCTACCTAAATCCACACTCAGCTCCTACTCACAACGGATACAACACATCGTGTTGATTTCATGAATTGCATAACATATGGATAATGCTTTTCCCATTCTATATGTCTTTGTCCTGTGTTATGGCAAAGTGAAGGGAAAACATATTCATAAGAATATCTACACAAGATTCTGTCAATTCTGTACTTAATCCTGGAGGAATACTCAGCTTTTATTTTCAGCTTTTTTTTTTTCCTTAAAATCACTTTATGTGCGTAATTGAACTGCTGAGTTGACATACAAAAGCAACTTAATGCTTTCCTCAGATATATTCAAGACTTAAGTGTGGCACTCTAATGCATCTTTAAAAATGTTTTCTCTTAAAGAAATGAACCATTATTTATAAGCAAAAAACACACCCTTTTTGTTCCTGTTTACCTCCATGTTTTGGTTTACACCCATTTCCCAACCCAGTAGCCTTTCTAATTTCCTTTCCATAACTCAGTAAAACTTAGTTAGAGAACCAACATTTTAAGTTGAAAATATTTTACTGATAATTAGAGCAATATTTTTCCTTAACACTTTGTCCTTTGCTTGATGTTTTCATGTGGGTAATTTGTGTTTATATGTTCCAATATACAAGTGACTGTGAAATCTCATTCTTCTGTTGTCTCTCTGTTTTGCAATCTAATTTTTTTATATTAATATGAAGAAAATACATGTATTGTGGATTATAGATACTATTCCTTTTTAAAATATTTATTTATTTTATTTGAAAGGCAGAGAGAGAGAGAGAGAGAGAAGTCTTCCATTGACTGGTTCACTCCCCAGATGGCCGCAAGGGCCAGAGCTGGACTGATCCGAAGCTAGATGCCAAGAGCGTTGTCTGTGTCTCATATGTGGGTGCGGGGACCCAAGGATTTGGGGGCCATCTTCTACTGCTTTCTGAGACCATAGTGGAGAGCTGGATTAGAAGTGGAGCAGCCGGCCAGCGCCGCGGCTCAATAGGCTAATCCTCTGCCTTGTGGCTCCGGCACACCAGGTTCTAGTCCCGGTCGAGGTGCCGGATTCTGTCCCGGTTGCCCCTCTTCCAGACCAACTCTCTGCTATGGCCCAGGAGTGCAGTGGAGGATGGCCCAAGTCCTTGGGCCCTGCACCCACATGGGAGACCAAGAAAAGCACTTGGCTCCTGGTTTTGGATCAGCGCGATGCGCTGGCCGCGGTGGCCATTGGAGGATGAACCAATGGCAAAAAAGGAAAACCTTTCTCTCTGTCTCTCTGTCTCTCTCACTGTCCACTCTGCCTGTGGGGGAAAAAAAAAAAAAAAAAAGTGGAGCAGCCAGGATGGGTTCCTTGCATTGCACGCAGCAGCTTTATCCACTGCACCACAGCACCATCCCTGATAGGTACAACTCTAATATAATGCTACTTCTCTCCCTCGCTCCTTTTCTTTCTCTATATTTTTGAGTAATGTTTTTAATTTACATTATAGTAAAAAGCTTGATGCTCCATCAAATATAGAGTTCAACAATTAAAATCATAAAAAGGCCATAGTTTAGCAAAAAAAAGACAAGGTCTATAAAAATATTTAAATGAAAAAGTGTCAATTTCAGTCATATACAGTTAATTTTAATAATCATAGATTATTCACGCTACAGTGGTGTATCATTCTTAATTTGACCAAAATATAAACCAAAATTTGATAAACTTTCTTTTCTTTCTGTTTTTCTTTTGCCCATAACATAGATTTACATGTTTATTTATTGACTTATTATTTAGTATAAACTCATTTAGTATTCCCTGTTTTTACATGTAAACATATGTAATCAAAACATTACATTTCCATTTCAATATAAAATTTTCAAGGTGGTTTTTAATCATTTCACATATTTTCTAACCTAGTTATAATAATGCACTTTACAACAATTTCAGTGTTTTTTGCACTTTACAAAGAGATAGAACCATACACGCAAATGAAATGTATCACAAGTGATTTGAAGTAATATTCAGAGTAGGGAATTTATGTAATAATGTTTTTCTAGACGTTAGAAGAACAATGGACCTCTTTTTCCAGTTGAAATTTTGTTCTTAATGGTTTGTGCAAAGCAAAATAAATAAAATTGTAACTTCTTGATTTTTATTCTAAGTGAAATAGATGCCCCTTTAAGTTACCATCTTGATAAAATAAAACATCTGTATTATTTTTCAAAGTGTACAGACTTGTACTGTTGAAATGGAACTCCAAAATGCTTTTAGCAAAAACAACAGATAGCAGACATTATACTAGATATTCAATAAGGGTGGAGATATAGAAATATTATGTATATGTATAATTTTTGCCCTTTCACAAGACAAAATAGAAATGAGAATTTCTGAAATATTTTCTTTGTAGCTGGTCTATAAGAGTAGAATGTCTATAAGAGCAGAAATTAAATTAATTTAATTAGATTAGAGAAATTTAATTTCACAGCTTTTACATTTTAAGAAGAACAATCACAATTCGTTAATTTCAGGGTGCCTTTTAAAATGAGTCAGATGATTTGGGTAATGATTATTACTACAAAATGTGAATTTATTTTATATAAGTATACGTAAAACTTGTAAAACACTATAAAAGTTATTTTGATTTGCAGAATGTTTAATTCCCCAAACCACTTTTGAAAGTATAGGGGCATATAAATTATTTTAAAAAGTAGATATATGAAAGTTCTTTTTCAAATCAAGAAATATTATAGAATTTAAAAACATATTTAATAGCATGTAAAACAAAATATTTTGATTAAATATACCTAAAATGATTTTCTAAATAAATAACTTTTATCTTAAAAAAGATAATATTAAACTAACTTGATCACAAATTAATTTATAGAAGTTTGTGTTTCAAATTACGATTCTTAAGTAGTGATATTTGAGATGAAATATCAGGAAAACTCTTTCCTACACCTTTTTTTTTTTTCAGAGAAATTGGAATGGGCTTTATTACTTTTTGTACCCCCAAATGCCTAAAATAATGTATTTCAGTAAGCAGTTGATATAGATTGATGACTAAAAGAAATACCAATATCCATTATGATTATGAACACAGCATCTAAGTGAATAAACATATGCATATTTTTATGAACTGTATTTTGCATAGAGCATTTTTTATTTATATTTTGTACTATCTTCACATACACATTTAAGGACATTTACATAGAGTGATCAATTTTGCTAGGAGAAACATCAGTTAAAAAATACTGAAACACATACTTTGCAATATTTTTATAAGGAACAGTAATTTATTTTCTCATGGCTTTGTAGGATAGGAAATCCAAGTTCAAAATTCTAGCATCTGGCAGAGTCCTCCTTGCCGTGTCATCAACATAATAGAAAGTGAAAGGGCCAACGAAGGCAAAAAATGCAACAAAGTATGAACCAATTCCTAAGATAATGATACTGTTTTTTCATTTTCATTTTCATCTTTAATGAACAAAGAATAACCACATATGTTTATGGGGAAAAGCATGATAGTTCAGTACACATGTACACTGATGAAATCAAGGTAATAAGCATTACTTTTCAATACCATTTCATTATGTTTGGAGAATTCAAGCTTCACATTTTAGTTCATTAAAATACTACAGGTTGGAGCCAGTGCTGTGGCATATTGGGTTAAGTTGCTGCCTGCAATGCCAGTGTCCTATATGGGTCTTGGTTCAAGTCCTGGCTGCTCTATTTCTGATCCAGAGCTCTGCTATGGCCTGGGAAAACAGTAGAAGATGGCTAAAGCCCTTTGACACCCCTACAGGCACGAGGGAGATCCAGAAGAAGCCCCCAGATCCTGGCTTCAGATTGGCTCAGCTCCACCCAGTTGCTGCAGTTTGAGGAGTGAACCAGCAGGTGGAAGAGCTCTCTGTCTGCCTCTCTGTAACTCTGTGTTTCAGATCAGTAAATAAATCTTTAAGAAAATCTACAGGTTATTATAAACTATGGTAACCATACTGTGCTGTGGAGCCCTGGTCCATATTCTTCCTATCTAACAGTATTTTGGTATCTTCTATACAACTTCCATTTATGCATCACTTCTCCCACCCTTCTCAGTCCATAGTGGTAGCTAATCCAATGTCAGATAGACTTTTAAATTTACATAGACCCAAGAGACAGAACATATATGTTTCTTTCCAGATCTGTCTTATTTTGCTAGCATAATGTCCTCTAGTTTTATCCACTTTACTGAAAATGGCAGAATCTAAGCCTGAATATTATTTCATTGTGTATTTATACCACATGTATTCATTTGTCAAAGGACATCTATGTTGATTTCATAGCTTGTCTATTATGACAGTATTTCAATATTTATGGGAGTGCAAGTATTCTTGATATGCTGATTTCATTTCCTTTTGATGTATAGCTATAGAAATGAGATAGTGAGTCAAATGGTAGGGATAGTTTTAGTTTTTTTGAAGAATCTCCATACTGTTCTTCAAAATAAGTTTGGCTTATTAAGCTGATTTGTACGATTGCTGATATTATGTGGTTTTGTGGAAATTAACATAATTGAACATTTTAAACACTCTCTTCTTTAGCATTGAGAAACATCTTTGTGTTTTATTAAACCCTTCAGAAAGTTCTAACATGATTAGAGTTTATCTTTGAAAGGGATCAGAATTTTAGTGAAATTAAGTAGCAAAGTATTATCGTAATATAAAATCATTTTCTTAAAGGCAGATAAATAGATATCATAGACATGTTCAAGCTTGTAAGATTAATAGAAAATAAAGTTTATATTGAAGTTTTAACATTCAGATTTAAACTAATAATACAAGCAATTTTTCTTAGTCTTTTCAGAAAAGAAAGAGTAGATTTAATTGTTGACATCAAAGAAAAATGAAACAAAAGTATACCTAATGAGGAATGAGGAAGTGCTTAATCATGTTTATTTAAGAAGAGCATGGCATATTCCCTAAGTTAAACATGGTTGATATTGTCAAACTTTTATATCATGATACTGATAATTTCATGGCATTATAGAGTCATAGACTCCAAAGATGAAGAATGAAAATCCAAATTATTTTTAAACAAAATAATCTAACATAAGGAATAATAGAGACCCATGAGCATTCATAATGATTAAATTTGATATTCTTTGAAATTTCTAGTAATTAAATTTTATCTGTATATGTAGTTTATAGGACAGAGTTCCTTTTATGATATTTTATGGTTGCATGTGTTTGCATTGTATAGAAAACCTTACATTTATATATAAACTTTTTTTTTTTGACAGGCAGAGTGGACAGTGAGAGAGAGAGACAGAGAGAAAGGTCTTCCTTTGCCGTTGGTTCACCCTCCAATGGCCGCCGCGGCCAGCGCACTGCGGCCGGCGCACCATGCTGATCCGATGGCAGGAGCCAGGTACTTCTCCTGGTCTCCCATGCAGGTGCAGGGCCCAAGCACTTGGGCCATCCTCCACTGCACTCCCTGGCCACAGCAGAGAGCTGGCCTGGAAGAGGGGCAACCGGGACAGAATCCAGCACCCCGACCGGGACTAGAACCTGGTGTGCCGGCGCCGCAAGGTGGAGGATTAGCTTAGTGAGCTGCGGCGCTGGCCTATATAAACTTTTTACTAGTAATACTCTGCTATGATTTTTATTTCAAGAATCTAACATATTTCAAATCTTAAATTTGGCAGCTCTCTTGCAGGATTACTTCTGATATTTTAGCACAGCTTAGAATTCTTATCCGCATAGAAATATCTTTGTTAGTGAAATTGTCCCTAGTGATTGTTCAATAGGTATAAAGTTCTAGTTATGCTAGATGAATATGTTCTAGTGATTTACTGTGAAACACGGTACCTATTATTATTTTGATGTAATACTGTACATGCTAAAATTGGTTAAGATAATTGGTTAAGATAGTAGATATCAGTTAAGTGTCATTATCTCTCTTTGTCTCTCTTACACACACTTACACACACAAAAAGATACTAGGAAGGTAGAGAATATATATGTATATATATATTAGAGTTTTTTTATATATATATATAAAACTTTATTGGGATAATATTAATAGATACTTACACATGTTCAAACTTAAAAATTATATACTCTAATACACATGAATACGTATGTTGTTTGTATATCCAAAACCAAAGTAAAGCTGTTGAAGTGTAAATCAATCAATCGATCTAGGTTGAAACATCCAGTATTGCTCATTCACCTCAGTACCATCAACCAACTGACCAAGGTGGGCAGGAAAAGTACAACTGTCATCTCCAGTTAATGATGATTTCTACAGCTAGATTCTCTACAGTAGAATGCTTTCTTGCCTCACCCGACCAGTTCCCTGTCCCTGAGGCAGGCAGAGGCTTAACCCACTATGCACAGCACTGGCTTGGCCCCACAAATGACTTCTTGTTAGGTGATTAGAATCCTGTAGGGCCAGCTGTACTTTTCCCTGAATTCATTGAGTTAATTTTAGGGCTACCAGAAAGCAGGACAAGGATAGTTTAAGCTAAGGGAAGGAGGCTGGGTGATATCTAGCATCTACATTTAAATCACTGTGTAGGGTCTAGGTTTCAACCCAACATTCCTTTTGACTTCTCTATTGTGTAGGAGTAGGGATGGGGTCATTCTATTTTCTGCTATTAAAAGGGTGCAATGTATTATTTCAGGATTGTAGAAGAGGAGGCTGTGAACAATCTCTTTAAGAAAATCCCTGTTCCTTAAAGCAATCTTTTTAAGAAAAATCCTGGCTTTACTGAAGAGATTTTCTGCATCATGGTAAGATTTTACCTAGTTATTTTTATTTACAATTTTATCTTTCAAGTGCATTAGGATTCTACATCAACGACAAAGGCAGTAGAAGCCTAGCATTCCTATGTCTATAATGAATGGGAAAAACTAGCATTTTTTTCCGCCAGAAAACTTCCCATCCCAAATCAGGAATAGAGCCATTGTTTAAGACTTAATGCGAGGTCAGACATAGCATTAATTTGGGAACATGGTGCTGTCATTTTAAGATGAACTGTATAAAGTTTACCAATGTTTTAATGAGGAAAACCACTCTCCAGCACTATCTCCAGGACAAAGATGGATAGCAAATTATTAGACCAACACAAGCAAAATTTGTTCTATCTATGAATCAAGTTTGGTAAAATGTCAGGCTACTGTATATTTTTCCCATCTTCCATGAACCCCAAGCAGGAACAAAGTGCATCTTCCCTCTCTGTCTCTGTGGAATCTGTCAATAAACCTCTTTCTTTGCTTAGTGCTGTTTTGACGATTTACTCTACTTTCTGTATGGCAGGAGTCATGTGTGATTTTGAATTAAATTTTATGCGCTAAGACACCTGGTGGCAATGCATCTATTCCAAAGTTTCCTGGAGAAACAGTGCTTCATATACAACCCTTGATTTTTTTCTGGTCTATGATACTGTTTCCACCCATGGATGTTCTAGGTCTATAGTCTCCATAGGAACATTCATCAAATGCAGCCTGCTGGGATGATCTTGTTCAATAACCCATCATCAGTCACATTTAGGTTTATCTCAGGGGTCTGGACCCAAAAAGGTTGGATTAAATAATCACACACTTCACACCATTTGTTGAACTTCTTATTTAGTGTATGATTATGATTAATCTTATGAGTATACAGTTAACTACGAATTGACCTTTGGAAAAATTAAGAGTGGGAATAGGAAAGGGAGGGGGAAGAAGGGTGGGAGAGTGAATGGGAGAAAGGATAGGGTAGAAAGTATCACTATGTTCCTAAATCTGAATATACAAAATACATGAAATTTGTATACCTTAAATAAAATTTAAAAAATAAAAGTAAATAAAAAACAACACACTTTTAGGGTAACATTTCAGTTATCAAATAATACAGCTTGGTTAATTCTCCATAGTGCTGGGAGTGAGCAAGTAACCTCCGTTTCATTCCAGAAGTGAGCTCTATGCACTGTGGTGGGCTGTACGAAAGTGAGCTAGTCTGTCTCTTGCAGTGCATCACAAATGGCTGCTTTTATTCTCAGACACACACATCAACCAGCCTCGCATGACAATGTCAACATTTTCCAAAACTGTGCTGCTGACCATTTTCTTTTTCTTCAATTCTGAGTCACTACTCCCAGTCCTAATAATTGTTTTCCAGGTACTGTTATGGTTGAGAAATGTCCACCACCCAAGGAACGACTCCAAGAGACTCTCTCATGCAATTAGCAAAGGGTTTATTACTTTTCCAGCATGCTGGGGCTCTCTGAACGTACGAGAACAGAGCAGCCCCGAGAAGTCAAGGGCCAGGGTTTTTACAGGGTTTTTAGAGACATTTTACATCACAGTAAATCATCTCATTCGGCAGGAAATTCAAAGGACATGTCCTAGATTTGATTGGCACATCCAGTGGCGGGAACGGACCCACTAAAGTGGTTGGATGGCTCTTGGGGTTGATGCCCTTTGAATTGATTGGCCAAAGCATAGGGTCCGGGCCATTGGGGTGTACGTGCCAAACTGCAGGGTGTCACACAAGGTCACACAAGATCAAGGGAAGGTTTGTGGCTTACCTAGGAACTCAGGGACAGGGAACTGGTCAGGTGAGGCAAGATACAGGAAAGGGGTAGGGAGGGGCTCTGTGCAAAGGCCACATAGTTTTGGTCCCTTATCTTTACAGCTGCACCTGGAGCACCTAATTTCAGCTTTGGGGAAAAAAAAAGTTTAGGGCTGTAATTTTAAACTTTATTTTTCAGTACAAAGAGGTAAGAACTCCCACAGCACATCACTACAGATTTTAGCATTAGGTCTATTAAGAACAAGTATCAGATCTTGTTAATATTTCTGTTTTGAGGTGGAAACCTTCCCTGGAAGGTGTGCTACTAAAAGAGTCTTCCATGGCAGTCACTGTAAGACAACCACCCATAAAACCATTCTTTCATAACCTCTTGGCTTTATCAAATTTTGCTTAAAGTTGATGGTAGTGACTTCGTGTTGATTTTTATTCCTTCCTTTTGATCAAGATCTTTTATTATCCATACCACTGATCAATTTTCCTTTAGGAGATTCAATTTATTACTCATTGCCAGGGGCATATATACAGTATATACATATAATATCTAACAAATTTGTTGAAATAACTTATATTGATGATATAAATATATAACACGTGTTATATTTTATATATATAACAAAACCAAAAAATAATATTGAAGTTAGAAAGTCTAAAACCACTGAACATTCTAAAAGTAGTTTTATTACAATTTGTTGATTATTTATATTAAATATAATAACAACAGTTGCTTACAATATATTAATTCCAAACATGGAAAACTTTAAAAGTTAAAAAGCCAAATCAAAGCAGACTTATATATTTTAACTATTATACCTAATTTGGAGATTCGGGAAATACTAGTAAGTGGTAAATTTATTTACTCACTGCAGGGATGGGAACCCTTGAAGCCAGGCATTTTGTGCATAATTTTTAGATATATCAGTGTTTCCACTTATATCCTGTTATCAGGAAAATAAGTTTTCATGAAATTCATGCAAACAATCTTATTGCCATTAAAACCAAACATTTTTCATATTTTTCAATTTTAAACATTTTACCATAAACATTTCAAATGTACACATTATATACATACAAATTATATTATTTTACTTGAAATTAATAATAGAGTGAATGACTCCTGACAATGCTCATATGTGAGAAAAAAAGAGTGTATTCTCATTTATTTGATATGAATCAAGGAAGCAATATTTGTCAATAAGTATCAAATATATGACATCCACACAATTTTTATACTCTATAATATCTTCTACAAATAAAAGACAATATGTGATATTTGTCATATGGTTTTAGCTTATTTCACACAGTATGATGATTTCCAGTTTCATTTGTTTTTTTTTTCAAATGTTAGTTCATTCTTTTTTAGGGTAGATTAATATTTCATAATGCATATACACGATATTTTCTTCATCCAGTCATCACTGAGGGATATTTTAGTTGCTTCCATGTCTTTGCAATTGTGAGTTGAGCTGCTATCAATATCAGAGTGCTGATTTCACTTCCTGTCAGTATATTCCCAGGAGTAGAAGAGGTGGATCATATGGTAGATGTATTTTGGTTTTCTGAGGCATCGCCATAGTGTTTTCAGTAGTGGTTGTACCAATATGCATTCTCACCAACGGTGTATTAGCTTACATTTCTCTCCACGGCATAACTGTATTTTTTTAATAATAGCCTTTATAACTGGAGTGAGAAATTTGTATTTGTATTGGCCTGGTGGCTGGTGATCCTGAGCATTTTTTAATGTGCCTCTTGGCCATTTGTATTTTGTCCTTTGAAAAATGCCTGCTCATATCCTTTTCTCAACTCTTAACTAGAAAGTTTCTTTTGTTATTGAGGTTCTGGAGCTCCTTATATATTCTGGACATTAATCTTTAATTGGATGCATAGTTTGCAAATATTTTCTCCCATTTTACTGATTGTATCTTCATTTTGTTAATTGTTTCCTCTGCTGTGCAGAATTTCTTAGCTTGATGCAATCCTGTTGTTCTATTTGATGCTTTTATTTTCTGTTTTTCTGGGGTATTATCCAAGAAGTCTTTGCCTAGGCTAATGTCTTACAGCATTCCCCCTTTTATTCCTCTAATAGTTTGGTGCACCTTAGGAACAGCTGATGATGGCTCAAGTGGTTGGATCCCTACTACTCTTATGTAGTAGACTCTTGAGTTCCTGGCTCCTAGACATTTGAAGAATGGACCAGTACATTGGCAGATGGGATGAATAACGGAAAAATTTTAAAATCTCATAATTTTACTCCTTGGAAATATGCACTATTGGGGTGGATTTTTCGTGTGTGTGTGTGTGTGTGTAAATTGTGCAGTTTTTAGTCTGTTTCTTTCACCACTTAATATTTTATTGGTAGATTTTTTATATAATTAAATATTCTTTGAAATCATGAGGTACAAGAATTATATTATGCAATAAGGAGGTGTTATAACTTAATTTTTTATTTTATAGCCTTTTAGGTTGATTGTAGTTTTTTAATATCATGAAGACCAATAATGAGCTTTAGTAATTTAAAAATTCTTTGCAGTTTGAGAAAGCACAAATCATTTCTTTTATTTTACATTTATTTACAGAAATTGTGATATTTTGCAATAATAAACAGAAAGAAAAAAATAATCTCTTGTCTAGCCCTCTGAGCTATTTCCCATTGTCTTTGAGCTCTTTTATAACTCTGTAAGTTATAGAAAAAAATTTTTCCATTCCTCAGAAACTCTTAAACTCTTACATTTGACCATTTGATGGTGGTTTCTGTAAGTCCCAAACTTAGTTTTCTTTCTCTATATTTCTTTCAATATTTTTTTTGTCTACCTGCGATATTTCAAAGGCCTAGGAGACCTGTCTTCTAGATCAGATATTCTTCCTTCTGCCTCTTCAAGGCTATTGTTAAGACTCTCTAATGCGAAATTTTCAGTCTTGAACGAACCAACCCATCTTATATCTCATAATATTTCCCTCCTCCCCTTCCACCTGCCCTGACCAGGGGAACTTCTTTGATCTGATCACCCCCTCCCCTATTGTTTCACTTCCTCCCCACCCCCACCACCCCAAGTCCTACTTAAGGACCTCATGCCTCAGCAGAGGTGCATCATTTTCTCTCAGCTCTGTATGACTGAGGTGATGTCCCTCTCTGGCTTATAATAAAGCTTGTCTGCTCTGTCAAGATCGGTTTCTTTACATCTCCTGGATACAAAGTGCCACATCATAACACTCTCTACTGTTTTTTTTTTTATTTGACTTATTGAATACTTTATTTCTAGCATCCCTGTTTCTTTGCTATATTTCTTGTCCATGTTATGTCCTGATTTGATAATTTCATTTAACTGTTTCATGGTATTAACAGTCATCTTACAATCATTCTTTTAAATCCTTTTTCAAGCATTCCCTCTTCTTCACAGTTCAATATTAAGGTATTAAGTTGTTCCTTTTTTTTTTTGGGGGGAGTCATATTGCCTTTTTTGTTAATATGTCCTGTGTTTCTGTACTGATTTTTGTGCATCAGGGGATATCTTGCTTTTATCTCTTCTGGGGGATGTTTTAATTAAAATTTTTATTTCTGGAAATGTGCCTCTGACATTTGATCTCCAGGGGTTTATACTGAACAGGGGCCAGGGAAATCTAGCACTGTTTGTAGGTGGGCAAGAGTCTAGGGTGATGACCAAAATGGGTGTGATGGAGTACCTCTGGCTACATCAGTGGAGGAGGGGAACTGACTGGTATTTTTGAAAACCCAGCTTTTCCAGGTGTTAGATAAAATGCCGATTCACAGTTTACAGTGAGCTCATGGTGCAAGTGCACTTTCTTTACCCACGAGTGCATGCCATCCAGAACCTGACTCTCCACAATCTGTCCCCTGACCCCATTGTGACAGGAAGTTCTGAGTCTCTGCACAAAGAGCAGGTGGACTCATGGGAACACAGCAGCAACCTGTGACTTTCTAAGCTCTGGACCTTCTCTGTGCTTTTTATTGGACCAGTTTCTGGATTTGGTGGCTTCTGATAGCAATAAGACCACTTTCTGATCCCTGAGTCAACACAGAGTTCACCAGTGACTCCACCACAGCAAACAAAGTCTTGTGCTTTATTGGGAGTATGGGATGGAGGCAATGTGACTTCCATTTTAGGAGAAAAGTAGTCACTCTGACCCTGCCAGCTCTCAAAGACAGTCTTGAAGTCAGTGGAGAATCTGAAATTTCTTTTAGTGAAGTCTTCTGGCCACAGTTGCTGTGGCACCTTCCTACCTCCTTTGCCAGATGGCATTTCCCACTTGCAAGCCACACACATAGATGCAGGGGAGGCTGGAGGCATGGTCAGTGGTGGCAGTTTGGCCTCTGTCCCTGATGCCCTACAGAGTTTGTGCTCTCTTCTGCTGCTTCTCCATGGAAAATTTCTCTCAATCTGTCCCCTAGGAGTATGTTCTATCCTTTGGTTTTCTGGTGCTTTCTGTGACTTGGATCAGTGTGGTTTTTCCCTATTCAAGAACCTTGGATCCCTTCAAAGTTTTTATGTGTTTGTTTTTAAATTATGTGAAGTTAAGTAGGATGAACTTTTGTTTCTTCATCAAAGAACTGTAAATAATAAAAATAGAAGCCAAAGGCAAAATTATCCTGAATCTGGAAGTTGAAGCATTTAAATATAGAACTAACAATGTTTTTTTTTTAAATAGAAATCCACAAATTTCATTAATTCTTTCAATGTCAAGTAACTAATTTTCTCTTGTTTGATCTCCATTAGCCATTTTGTGGATTTTTAATATTTTTCTCATTCTGAAAAGTATTATCTAGCCTATTGACCTTAGATCTGTCAGAAACCTATTATTCAAGAACATTTGTTAGAGTCTTTTCATGAATCTGATTGGAAATTTTCCTAGAAAGATTCAAAATTGTGGATGACAAGAGACTTAAAAATGGTCATGGTTAAAAATTATAGAACTCAATAATTAAAAGAAGCATCAATTATATTCATTGATTGCATAATTTTAGATAACAGCTGGGGAGAGACAAAACTGTCCTTCCTTGGCCTCTCCTAAGAATTCCATTTTGTGAAATATCTCCGCAAGTGAGATCCCAGTGGAAAGAACAGGTCATCAAATAAGGAGGTACCTTTCTCTGAAGGGAGGAGAGAACTTCCACTCTGACCATGGCCTTGTCTAAACATGATCAGAGTCAGTGAACTCAGGGGGCTTCCATAGCCTTGGCAGCTCATGACAAGAGCCTAGGGTGATTACTGAGGCCATAAACAAGAGTGTCAATTTGTTAAGTCAACAACAGGAGTCACTGTGCACTTACTCCTCATGTAGGATCTCTGTCCTTAATGTGCTGTACATTGTAATTTAATGCTATAACTAGTATTCAAACAGTATTATTCACTTTGTGTTTCTATGTGGGAGCAAACTGTTGAAATCTTTACTTAATATAAGCTAAACTGATCTTTCGTATATAAAGAGAATTGAAAATGATTTTTGATGTGAATGGAAGGGGAGAGGGAGCGGGAAAGGGGAGGGTTGTGGGTGGGAGGGAAGTTATGGGTGGGGGAAGCCATTGTAATCCATAAGCTGTACTTTGGAAATTTATATTCATTAAATAAACGTTAAAAAATTAAAAAGAAAAGAATTCCATTTTGTAACTGCTGTACCCAAGGTGACTCAAGACTCAAATGTAGGGGTGGAAAATACAAAACTAGTAGCCTCTAGTCTTTAATGCAGATAACAATCTTAACTCTTCTAAGACTCAACTTTGTAAAGCACTCAGAACTTAACAAAGACAGAACAGGACATTGGAGATTAAGTTAAAGATTGTAATGGAGTTATCAAGGCAGTTAAACCTCCGGCTTTGGAAGTTTATCTTGGGGATGGACACTTTTCTGGGGGTTCTGTGGATCAAGCTAATCCCAGTTAAGACAATTGTCCTGTTCTTTTAAATGGTTGGACTGAGGAACAAAACAGAAACCATTGTGGAAGGGAGAATCAGACAAACTAAGGGTGAACAGTAAAAATCCTTTCTGGGGAATCAGGCGAGAAGGAATATATCCAATCAAAATGAGTTCATCCCACCTACTGAAGGGTACCTTCAGTGCATCTTCGGCTGAGGAGACCTGACACTTTCTCTTTAAGAGGAGAGATCTCTGAAAGAAGACTGTCAATCCAGGTTCAGAAAGAAAGGGACAAAGAGGTCAGGTGTCTCCTCACTGGCAAGCTCTTTGAGGACCAGAGAGAATATGGAGAAGCAAGATCCTTACCCTGTGGGCAGTGGGTACTAGGCATCCAACAATGAGAAGTTTCCAATTCCACAAGAGATTAGCCCTGGCCAGGAACCATAAATTGCCCTTGCATGGCAAATCATTTTGCAAGGACCAGAGTAAAACCAAGGTCTAAGAGTGAAGATTAGGCCAATAGCATGTGTGAGTTGATCCAGACAAGTTTTCAAGGACTGTTGTAGGTGGACTCCCCATGATCAGAGGAGAAGTTCGGATACAGGCCACAAAAATTGCTGTAGGAAGCAATCAATAGAGGCTGTTATCATGGGTGGATGATGGAATTTATCAGCATTATAACACAGAGAGGTCTGAGTAGAATTAGATGCACTAAAATACACTTCAAGGGAAGAGTGGAGAGGAGCAGGAAGGTGGATTACCACTGCACTGTGTTGCAATGGGACAATGATCAAGCAAGACAGCTAGAAGCAAACTAGTGCTGCGACGTGGTTTACTTCTGGGAGATACATATCGGAGGCAGATTACTACTGGCTAGGTGCTTTTCTTATTGCTAGGGATTTTCACCAGTGACTTCCTTATTTCCAGAAGCCTAGTAATCTCCACAAGAAATATGACAACAACACCAGAAGTTCTGAAAAAAAAGCATTTATGAAATTAGTTATTAAAAAACTTTTTAAAATTTAAAATCTGCTAGAATAAACTATGCTATTATACAAAATCATGTGAGAACTTAACATACAAATTAAAATGAATATGCTGAAAATAAGTGATACTGAAATTCATTTTTCCTGAAGCACGCAACAAAACAACATACAGAAGCAAGGAAGAAGGGAAATAGCTACAGCAAATAAGACAGCCACTAATTTACATGGAAAAGCTTGGTGGGAAAGAACCACTGTGAGGGAAATAAAAGAGATATTATAGAGATGCACATTTTAAACAGAGTATATTAAATCCTATCTTGAGAAATAATTCAAAAAATACTAAATTCACCCAATTTTAGAAAGGCAATTACAGTACATTGCATGCTTTTTAATATTTTCTTCATGCTAACCATTTAAGTAGACAGAAATATTTTGAGTAGTTTTTCACTTTTTTTCATCCTGACTTCACTATATTTAGCTGAGTACTCATTATCAACTCTCAAGAATCCACTGCCCATTGCATTTTCCTTCCATCTTTCATGTGCAAAATACTTTGAGTTATTCAACAGAGAAAAGTGTAAATGTAAGATAATGTCATTTCATCTTAGTTGAGGGTCCTAAGGATTGTCAAGCCTCCTAGTGATTTGCATTTTGATTCCAGTATGAGGTGAATAACTTTGGTCTTTATTTATTGAAAAGAACTAGATATTAAGATATGGACACACAATTCTTTCAAAAATTGTTTTCTGTAACCTTTGGAAATGCAGGCTAAGGCTTGTAGTATACAATAAATAAATTTTGATCTCTTACAACATCTTTAGCCTTTTGTCTCAAAAATCTATCATGCAGACTAATAAAGAAAACCTGCTGCTTATTAATGAAGATCGTATCTAATTGTTCTGGTAATACGAACAAATTTTTATATGATTATATTATATAATCAAAATATTACAGAGCTACTTACTGATTTAATTTTTGATGTGTTGTAAAGATCACAATAAATTAAACTTTTAATCCATATCCATGCTTTATGTTTTTACATTTATCTAGTAGCAATAATTAAATCATTAATTTCTAAGTAACTGGAAACTTTCACTTCCTTGTTTTGATTATGATAATAACTTTTTTCACTAAGATTTTATAATTAGTAAAAATTTATTTTATAATGATAAAAATAATAAAATTGGTGACATTATATCTCAAACATAACCATCTTAGTTTTTGTTTTCTCTGATAATAAAAACTGAGTTATGAAACTTATATGGTGCTATCTTCAATGAAAGAAAATCAATATACTCTCCTTTCAATAAAGAAATTTCTATATCATCATTTTATCAATAGATATCATATATTTTTAAAGAATGAAAAAACTATTCTTAGCTGAGATATATTTTTACATTTAATATTCATAGGCCACTTTATGAGGTGGGTGAGCATAAGTATTATTCCATTTTAATCTTTTTTACACATGAAGATCCTGAATCACAGATAGGGTAAGCACTCTGACTGATCCTTGTAGTCAATGTGAAAGTGAGAATTTCCAAGAGACACGTTTAAATTGAACTTGTTTTGAACAAACCATAATTCAGTGCAAATGACTGGCTATGACCACGCTGCACCTGTAGGTTTGCCAATATTCAAGTATTCTTTTAAGAAACAAAAATGGCAGCTTTGAAAGTAATATGTTGATGAAACACAAGTGATCTGCAGAATTGATTAAGCATTATATGTCCTTAAAATAAAATCATGAAACAAATCTTAAATTCCTTTTTCTTTCATGGTGACACCCTTTCAGTTTATTTTATCATCATAAACTTAACCTTCTGCTGAGTAAAGAATTCAACAAATACTATGACAAAAAAAAACACTGTTTCTCAACAGTAGCAACAAGGGCTATAAAAATAATCACATCTCAAAATGTCAATTTTACTTATATACTTTTTTGTACTTTATTAGAATTCCTTTTAAATTATTTAATAAATCTGTGCAATAAGATGAAGTCTATACATATGTGGGGAGAAGAAACAATTAAGAAGATGAGTCTAAATTTTATCTGGAAATTAAGCAAAAGGGAAGTAAATGCATATAATAGCAAAAAGGAAAAAGGGGATTAATAACTATGTTTACTTCCACTAGATAATAAAATATGTTGCAAGATATTAGTGATTGAAACATCAGAGAACTATCTGAGGAATAGATGGATGAATAAAATAAAGTATGTGAAATAAACACAAACACATGATCAAATTCATTTCAAGAGAAATACAATCGATATTATTAAAAGTTAGCTTTGCTATTATAAATTATGTTGCAAACATGATTATATGGAAATCATGGTTATTGACATCATTACTTTATTCAGAATGGTAGATAATAAGCACATTCTACTCCAATTTAGACATTACCATGTTCATAAATTTGGTTTGAGAGAGCATTAATAAACATGGCCCAGAAACTAAACAGATTTTTTAACTAATTATTGAATAGTTCTTCAGTTAAAAAATCAGAAAATAAATGCTTAAATAACATGCTTTAAAATAGATCCCAGTGGAAAGAATGGGTCATCAAAGAAGGAGGTACCTTTCTCTGAAGGGAGAAAAGAACTTCCACTTTGACAATGGCCTTGTCTAAAAATTATCAGAGTCAGTGAACTCAGGGGGCTTCCATAGCCTTGGCAGCTCATGACAAGAGCCTAGGGTGATTACTGAGGCCATAAACAAGAGTGTCAATTTGTTAAGTCAACAACAGGAGTCACTGTGCACTTACTCCTCATGTAGGATCTTTGTCCTTAGTGTGCTGTATATTGAGATTTAATGCTATAACTAGTACTCATACAGTATTTTTCACTTTGTGTTTCTATGTGGATGCAAACTGTTGAAATCTTTACTTAATGTATGCTAAACTGATCTTCTGTATATAAAGAGAAATGAAAATGAATCTTGATGTGAATGGAAGGGGAAAGGGAGTGGGAAAGGGGAGGGTTGCGGGTGGGAGGGACGTTATGGGGGGGAAGCCATTGTAATCCATAAGCTGTACTTTGGAAATCTATATTCATTAAATAAAAGTTTAAAAAAAATGAAAGTAAAAAAAATATGTATCACATCTGACAGTAAAGCCAAATTAAAATCAAAAAGACAAGTTGTAGTTAGAAAGCAACATAATGAAAAAGGACAAGCATCTCAAAAACACAGTGAACATGTGACTTAATATTTCATGCAAAAGAAATCCAAAGAGCTAACAAATGTTTGAACAAGTTTTCTAAAGATATGTAAATTGGAAGACAAAGAGATATCAACATCCTTTTATAAGATTTTCATTTTTATAATTTAAAAAAGTTTATTTGTTTGAAATGCAGAATAACACACAGATAGAAATGGAGAGAGAGAGAGAGAGAGAGAGAGAGAGAGAGAGAGAGATCTTCCGTTAATTGGTTCACCCCTCAAATGACCACAATAGCAAGGATAGGACTGGGTCAGTCAGAAACTAAGAACCAGGAACTCCATCTTGTTCCCCAACATGGGTGGTAGGGACCCAACTACTTGAACCATTTTCCATTGCCTTCCTGAGCCCATTATTAAGAAGCTGGATTGGAAACAGAGTAGCTGGGGCTAGCGCAGACACTGTGATGTGAGATGCCGCTTCACAAGTGGAGGATTAACCTGCTGCACCACCACACTGGCCCATAAATTGTCATGTTTTAAGAATTTTACCAATACCTGCTAACTACCCTACATCTAGAGTAACATGAAAAATTTTAATCAATATCCTGTTATATCCCTATATATTTAGAGCCTGAAAGATAAACATACAATTTTTTTTTTTTTTTTTTTTTTGACAGGCAGAGTGGACAGTGAGAGAGAGAGACAGAGAGAAAGGTCTTCCTTTGCCGTTGGTTCACCCTCCAATGGCCGCCGCTGCAGCCGGCGCACCGCGCTGATCCGATGGCAGGAGCCAGGGTCCAGGTGCTTTTTTCCTGGTCTCCCATGGGGTGCAGGGCCCAAGCACCTGGGCCATCCTCCACTGCACTCCCTGGCCATAGCAGAGAGCTGGCCTGGAAGAGGGGCAACCGGGACAGAATCCGGCGCCCCAACCGGGTCTAGAACCCGGTGTGCCGGCGCCGCAAGGTGGAGGATTAGCCTAGTGAGCCACGGCGCCGGCCTGATAAACATACAATGAAGACAATACTCTGAGAAGGAGGATTAGACTCTTAATTTCAGTGCAATCATCTCTTGGTGTACATGGCAGATTTGTTCTGGCAACCTTTAAAAATATCAAAATCCGTGGATGTTTCAGAACCTTATATAAAATATCATATGCAGATGGTGTTTAATGCAACAGTTAAGATAACACTTGGGATGTCTGTATCTTATAGCAGAGTGCCTAGTTCAAGTTCCAGCTATTCCGTTTCCAATCCAGCTTCCTGATAATACACACCTTGGGGAGCAGCAGGAGATGGTTCAAGTACCTGGATCCCTGACACTTGGATTTCTTTCTATATATCTGCCTCCCAAAACAAAAAGAAATATAAATTTGACATGCCTATTCATATTCTTATATTTATATTTTTAAAATTTTTTTCAAATTTTTTGACAGGCAGAATGGATAGAGAGAGAGAGAGAGAGGAAGGTCTTCCTTTTTCCGTTGGTTCACCCCCCCCAGTAGCCACTGTGGCTGCCACACTGTGGCCGGAGCACAGCGCTGATCCAAAGCCTGGAGCCAGCTGCTTTTCCTGGTCTCCCATGCAGGTGCAGGGCCCAAGGACTTGGGCCATTCTCCACTGCTCTCCCAGGCCATAGCAGAGAGCTAGCCTGGATGAGGGGCAACCGAGACAGAATCTGTTGCCCCTTCCGGGACTAGAATCTGGTGTGCTGGTGCCGCAGGTGGAGGATTAGCCTATTGAGCCACGGCGCCAACCATAAATTTTTTAATTTTTATAAGGTAAAAATCATATATTTAATATATACAGATTTGGGAGCATAGTGTTTCTTGCTACCCTACCTTCACTCATCTACTTTTTTTATTCTTTTAATTTTTATAATGACATACTTTCAGTTTATTTTATAATCATAGGATTAACTCTCTACTAAGTAAAGAATGCAATGAAGAGTAAGAAGAAAGAAACACTGTTTTACAACAGTAGAGACAAGGACTGTAAACAGTATTCGATTCACAAAATGTCAATTTTACTCATGTAAATTGCATTTTTGTACACTATTTATTACCACAGATCAGATTAATCATCTCTAGATTACATAAAATATATAATCTATGTTACAGTCTTTAAACAGTCATCCCACATTGTTTAAGAAATAATAACAATAATAGGAATACAACATTCATACATGCTTAGTGCAAAATCACTTTCATTTCCAAATATTTTCAATATCTGGGTAGTTGAATTTACATATGTGGAACCTAAAGATTCGGAAGACCAGTTAACTAGAGTACAGAATAATTTTTCTTCTTCAACTCTTGTAGTAACTCATATGTTTCATTTATTGATTATGAAATGGGACCGTAGGGAAGACAAAAGTAGAAAAAATTCTCATGGAATAACAAGTATGGTGTTTTCAACAAGTATCAGTCTTTACCACTATATCCTTCCTTTTTAAGTTATTCAGTAGAACATTACTGAGTTATTAGAATTGTTAGTGACAATATTATCTCCAGAAATTTTTGAGGAAAAAAATCAATATTTGAGTGTCAGATATGTTACACAGTAGCAATAGGTAACTTCACAGCTGGGAATTATCACCTAATTTACTTTTCCCCCCACTGAGCCTATTTAACAATTTGCTTACATTTGAAACCTAAACATTTGCTTTCCTGACCGCTCTGTGCTGCCTTAATCCCTGTCTTGTTTGTTCCTGCATTTGATATCGGCATGCCAACAGATTGCTGTCAGATATTTTCTAACCAGATGTTAGCTTGATGACCTCCTGCCATGTTTGCACTTTGTATGAGTGGACCCTGCTAAGAGACTGAATAAGCAAAATCTCAACGTTGGGGGGGAGTATTTTATCTGCAGACAAAAGCCACTCTGTCTATCAAAATTTCTATTTCCAAGCATTTGGGACATCTTCCACTGCTTTCCTAGGCAACCAGCAGAGAGCTGGATCAAAAGAGGAGCAGGTGGGACATAAAGCACCACCCATATAGGATGCCAGCGCTACATGCAGAGGCTTAGTCCACAGTATCAGCCCCTATGATGTGGTTTCTAAACATAACAAAGAAAATTAAGAGATGGGTCAAGGACCTCAACAGACATTTTTCAAAAGAGGAAATCCAAATGGCCAACAGGCACATGAAAAAATGCTCAGGATCTCTAGCCATCAAGGAAATGCAAATCAAAACCACAATGAGGTTTCACCTCACCCAGGTTAGAATGGCTTACATTCAGCAATCTACCAACAATAGATGCTGGAGAGGATGTGGGGAAAAAGGGACACTAACCCACTGTTGGTGGGAATGCAAATTGGTCAAGCCACTATGGAAGTCAGTCTGGAGACTCCTCAGAAACCTGAATATAACCCTACCATTCAACCCAGCCATCCCATTCCTTGGAATTTACCCAAAGGAAATTAAATTGGCAAACAAAAAAGCTGTCTGCACATTAATGTTCATTGCAGATCAATTCACAATAGCTAAGACTTGGAAACAACCCAAATGCCCATCAAGAGTAGACTGGATAAAGAAATTATGGGACATGCACTCTATAAAATACTATACAGCAGTGAAAAAACAATGAAATCTGGTCATTTGCAACAAGATGGAGGAATTTGGAAAACATCATGCTGAGTGAATTAAGCCAGTCCCAAAGGGACAAATATCATATGTTCTCCCTGATCGGCGACAACTAACTGAGCACCCCCCCCAAAAACAAACAAACAAACAAACAAAAAAAAAAAAAAACCTGTTGAAGTGAAATGGACACTATGAGAAACAGTGACTTGATCAGCCCTTGTCCTAACTGTTGATGAAGAACTTAATACTTCATCCCTTTTAGTATTTTTTTGTTCTACTTAATATCATTGGTTGAACTCTGTAATTAATATACAATTATTCTTAAGTGTTGAAACTTAACCCTAACTGCAATGGAGGTAGATTTAAATGCACCTGACACCCAGATGCTGGCATATGGATGTAGCTTATCTGCTATGCTGCTGGAGCTTGATATCCAATGATCAAGCCCCCAAATTCTCACTCAGTGGTCAGCTTCAAGAAATTCAAATTCCTAGCTCCAACATCAAATAATTTTGGATGCTATTCTCAGCTCACTTTAAATATGTATACATGCCTGTATCACCCTGGGTTATAGACCTAGAGTGGGTTCAATGCATCTTTTGGTCCACTTTAGGCCCTAGGTATGGTGGTACCCCATAAAGGAAAAAAGACACTGATTGTGGTGGTTAAAAAATCCCAAGTATAATGGGAACACTGAAGCAATAACATAACTATGGAATATATAATTCTCAGGTGAGGGCTAACTAGCTCTTCTGGTCTGCATGTGGAGCTTAGGAATTGTGATGCCCCCAGTTACTAAATCACCAATAACAGCAATACAAGATCCCTGAAATAGAAGGTGGAGTTGTGACTTCAGCACTGGCATCACATTTTGACACTGTTTCAAGTCTAGCTGCACCACTTCTAATGCAGCTCCCAGCTAATGCACTTGTGAAATCAGTGCTTGGGACCCTGCACCCATGTAGGAGACCAAGAAGAAGCTCCTGACTCCTTCTAGCTTTGGACTGGCCCAGCACTGGTCATTGTGGCCACTTGGGGATAAAAAAAGTGAATGAAAAAATCCTCTCTCTGTCTCTCCCTCTCTTTCTGTAACTATGCCTTTCAAATAAATAAATAATTGAAAGGAAGGAAATCCTCTCAAACTCCTTCTAGGAGGCCAACATCACCCTAATTCCAAAACCAGAAAAAGATATAACAAATAAAGAGAACTATAGACTGGTAAACATAGTTGCAAAAAATTCTCAGCAAAATACTGGTTAATAGAATCCAACAACAAATCAGAAAGATCTGGACCAAGTAGGATTTATGCCAGGTATATAGGCATGGTTAAACTACGAAAATCAATAAATGAGATACATTACATTAACAAATTGAAGGATAAAAAATTATTTTCTCAATAGAAGCACAGAAAACATTTGATAAACTATAATATCCTTCATGAGAAATACCTTAAGCAAATTGGGTATAGAAGGAACATTCTTCAGCATAATCTAGGAAATATATGACAAACACATAGCCAGCATCATATTGAATGGGGAAAATCAGAAGCATTTCCACTAATATCTGCTATTGAATGTATTCCTGGAAATTTTAGCCATAGCTATTAGACAAGAAAAAGAAAGCAAAGGGATACATATGGGAAAAGAGGTTAAATTATCCCTGTTTGCAGATGACATGATCCTTTATATTGGGGAACCAAAGGCCTCCACTAAGAGACTAGTAGAACCTCTTAAAGAGTTTGGTAATCTGCAGAATGTAAAATGAACTCACAAAATTTGATAGTCTTTTTATTCACAGACACTACCATTGCTGAAAAATAACTTGTAAGACACATGATGTTGCTGTGGATTTGTTCTGAGAGGAGGAGCACGGTGGGGGCAAGAGGTGAGGAGTCACCACATAGACCCCGGGAATCATGTGAAAGCAGGCCACAGGCAAGAAGTCTGCAGACTCATTTATTTCAGCTGGTAGAGCAGTTTATATAGCCAAGACAGCCAATCCAGTCAAGGGGTAGTTGATGCCCTGACCAATCACAGCCTGTTGCCAGGCAGTTTCCAAAGCCATCCAATCATAGCCTGTTGCTATACAGGCTATGTTTCCAACAGCCATCTTGGCATGGCCTTCTTATTCCACCACATTTCCCCATTTGGTTTATTTTTGAGCAATGGGAGGCATGATTTTTGGCCATACCATTGTTGACCCCATTTCTATGTGGTCTCTGTACATGTCTGTGTCTGTCTTAGGCTGTCCCCCAGGGGATCTTACTTTTCATTGACTAACCAGTGCTCAAAACGGAGGCCACAGGAGTGCTTGCTCAGATAGGGGTAGGAACGAGGAATAATGGTAATCAGGAATGGAGTGACCACACACAAGCTGTGGGCTGTACAAGTGGCTGACCAGAGATAACTGGGGTATAAAGCAATAGTGGATGTGGCTATGGGCAGTTTTTCAGGGTAGGATGATAGGGCAGGTGCATCCGCTAACAAGGTGGACTCTCAGTCTTGTTCAGCTGGTTCTGGTTTACTGTCAGTTGCAGGCTTGATGTTTCTGGCTGGTACCCAAATAGGCTGTCGTGCATTCTCTGGAAAGACACAAGCATATCCCCAGCCGTTAGTTAGTATAGCTTGTGGTCCCTTCCATTCTCCTGTCAGGAGGTCTTTCCACCTAACCATAGGGGCTGAGGTCTGGGATGGAAAGGATCCCCAGTGTTTATAAGCTGGGCTGACCCATTGGGAATCAAAAGTAAGAAAACTGATAGTGAAAAGGACCTCAGTCAAAGCAAGCTGTGGGTCTGGGGGTATATGATTGTTTGTCTGTCTTTGTAAGAGATCTTCAATTGTCCTACGTGTTCTTTCAATGATTGCCTGTCCCTGTGGGTTGCATGGGATACCTGTGGCAGACTGTATGTTCCAGGAATTCAGGAAGGAATTAAATTCCTGTGATGTATATGCTGGCCTGTTATCAGTCTTTATGGTCCAGGAGACACCAAGGACCAGCATGGCTGACTTAACCACCTTTATCACATTACTAGCCTTTTCTCTGGATTGGGCTGTTGCAAATAAAGCCTTTGAATAAGTATCTACCACCACATGGACAAACTTAAATTTACCAAAGGAGTTAATGTGGGTGATGTCCACTTGCCAGAGCTTATTAGGAGCAAGGCCTCATGGGTCCACTCCCACTTGTTGCAGTGGGCCTAACGGTGTGAGGGGAGCACAATTCTTGCAAAAGTATACTAGGTGTTCGCATTGGCTCATTGTTAGCTCCGGGAAAAGCAATTTTATGTTGCTTGCTGACATATGAAATTTTTGGGGTAGAATATGGGCTTGTTCTAGGTGTCCGATGGAAGCCGTGTTGCAGGAGATAAGATGATCAACCTTTTTGTTGCCTTGGAAAATAAAGCCAGTTAGCCCAGTATGTGATCTTACATGTCAGATATACCATGGGTGTTTTCTATTCTTTAGCTCTTTAAGTGTTGTGAGCATCTGGTCAATTGGCTTATTGGTCGGGTTAAAAGCTGCAAAAGGGATTGTCGTTGCTACCTGTACTGAGTATTTGTTGTCCAAAAATATATTTACCGGCCCATCCTGGCTAAGGAGTAGAACCTTGACTATTGCCCTTATTTCTCCCAACTGTACTGATACACCATGGGCTTCTACATGGATTTTATCTTTTTCTGTGGAGGATTTGATCACTATTTCAAACAGTGACTTGTTGGCATCTGTAAACGCACATGGTGCCATGGGTATAGGTTGATTAGCAGGGAAAGCATGCTTCAGATAGTCTATTTCTAAGGCTTGTAATGTCTGTCCACCAGCAGGTGATTGCCAACATGTCCTGAAAAATTTATCATTAAAGTTTGAAAGAGCATGCTAGTCTGCATCAATGTGGACAGTTCTAATTGTGGTAAGGGTAGGACCGCTATGTCTGCCTGTGTGTTTTCATCAAAACAGCCTGGTGTTCACACAGAAATAGACATGTAGATCAGTGGAAGAGAAAAGAAACCCAGAAATAATTTATGTACCTATAATCAACTTTTTTGACAAAACAGCTAAATGCAATCCCTGGAAAAAGGACAATATCTAGAACAAATGCTGCTGGGAAGATTAGATCTCCATGTGCAGAAATATGAAGTAAGACTCCTACCTTACACGTTATACAGAAATAAATTCAAATGGTCAGGATTCTAAATATATTTATGACCTGCACCATTGCATTACTAGTACGGCACACTGGGGAAATTCTATAAGACATTGGCAGAGGTAAATCTTCTCAAAAAAGCCCCAAGATGTCCAGGAAATCAAAGCAAAAATAGACAAATGGGATTACATCAAGCTAAGAATCTCCTGCACTGCAAAAGTAACAGCAAAGTGAAGAGGCAACTGACAGAATGAGAGAACATATTTGCAAACTATGCAACTGATAAGGATTAATATCAAGAATCTATGAAGAACTCACAAAACTCAACAACAACAAAACAAAAAATCCAGTGAGAAATAGGCAAAGGACTTAAACAGACATTTTTCAAGAGAGGAAATTCAAATGGCCAACAGACACATGAAAAAATGTTCAGTATCACTAGCCATCAGGGAAATACAAACCAAACCTACAATGATATTTCACCTCTACTCAGTTGGAATGTCTCTCATACAGAAATCAAAGCAATAAATGCTGGCTAGGATATAGGTAAAAAAAACACCCTCATAATCTCTTGTTTGAAATGCAAGCTAATACAGCCATTATGGAAGGCAGTATGGAGATCTCTCAGGAATCTGGAAATAGATCTACCATATGACACAGCCATCCCACTCCTGGAAATTTACCAAAACGAAATGAAGTCAGGAAATGAAAGAGTTATCTGTACCCCTGTGTTTATTGCAAGTCGATTCACAATAGCTAACATATGGAATCAATCCAGATGTCTATCAGCATATAACTGGGTAAAGAAAATATTTGATATACACTGTGGAATATTATTCAGCTGTAGAGAAGAATGAAATCCTATCTTGTAACAAAGTGGATGCAACTGGAAACTATTACGCCTAATGAAATAAGCCAGTCCCAGAAAGACAAATACCATGCTTACCCTGATCTTTGCTAACTAACAGTGTACAAAAAATGTAATGTATAATTATTTGCATTGCCATCTACATAAAATTATTCCTGTGCAAAAACTGTTAAGAGGAAATGTCTTAAAGTCTAAATGAGTTTAATTATTACCTTTGACCTCACAAGCAATATTTATATTACATTGTCATTGATTCTATTTCATTCAAAGAAATTATACAATGATTGACAAAACTTAAAGTGGTTAACGGTAATTTTTCAACTCAATTATATTCAATTATTGTTTGTAAGCCATTGTTTATGTTCCCATTAACTAGGGTTTTTTGCTTTTTATTTTTTAACGTTCTTATTTGGTGAAATATTAAGCCCTTTGACACCAATACAATTTAAAATATGTTAACATAAAAACTAAGAAAAGGCAGAATGAAAGGTAGAAAGGTAGGATGGAGGGAATGATGAAGAGAGGAAGAAAATATCATCCCATTTTTAGACTTGTGTCTACAAATCATATTGAATTCATTTAAAATAGATTAAAATGAAAATAAAAATTATAAAACAATAACTATTTAAAAGATTTCCAAAATAACTGTGGTCCTGGGTAGGTATATTGGATCTGGGAAGACATCCAGGTCTAGAAAAACCTGCAGGAAGCTTTGAAAATGGCTGATATGTGGATCTACAGAAACCCTACCTTGGGATATAGAAAAACAATGTTTGGGACACCAGTTCTCACCTAATGTAGAGATTAAAGGTAAATAATTGAACATAGCTAGTCTTGTGCAGAGCCATATCTAGGTTTGTCTTCTCAGCTTTTGGAGAGACATTCAGCTATGGATTATTCTACTACTCCTATGGATTCACTCCTAAAGGTACTCCTTCAAACAACTGACTACTAGATTCACAATTCCAATGGGCCAAATGGCAAATATGGTATTTAAGGTGTTTTGTAAAAGAGACAGGGCTGAAGAGGAGAGCATATTCCAACATGGAAACAGGCTGAACAGCAGGCTCGCTAGATGGCAGTTGCTGTAAATTCCATCTAGCAACCTCAGAATCAGCACAGTGGAAATTCTGGCATGGATGAACAAGTCCACAGGAAAATGTTTCAGGTGTTGGAAGGCAGGATATTGGTGCACGGATTGTGTTTACCTGGAGGACCCTCACCTCATAGTCCATCCCCCATTATAAGAAGCAATCATTGAGGGCCAGCGCCGTGGCTCACATGGTTAATCCTCTGCCTGCGGCACTGGCATCCCGTATGGACACCGGGTTCTAGTCCCTGTTGTTCCTCTTCCAGTCCAACTCTCTGCTATGGACCAGGAGGGCAGTGGAGGATGGCTCAAGTGCTTGGGCCCCTGCACCCGCATGGGAGACCAGGAGGAAGCACCTGGCTCCTGGCTTTGGATCGGTATAGTTACGGCTGTGGCAGCCATTTGGGGAGTGAGCCAATGGAAGGAAAACCTTTCTTTCTGTCTCTCTCTCACTGTCTATGACTCTACCTGTCAAACAAATAAACAATAAAAAAAGAAGCAGTCATTGAATGAGGGACAGTCCTCAAATCTGAAGGGAAGAGAGGACTCCCAATTATTTAATGGCCTTGTCTGAATATTGCTGGGGCCCGTGGACTCGAGAGCATTCTATAAACTAAATATCCCATGCCAAGAAACTGAAATGCTTACAGACGTAAGAAGTAAATGTGCAATTTTTCAACTGACATGGGAATCACTTACTGTGTGCTAACTTCCCATTCAGGACACCATCTTGAAAAATTCTATTATGGAAGTTGATGGTAAACCTCACTCTCACTCTGTAGCAGAGACAGGAAATAGCTCTGGGTGCGTTCACTCAGAAACTGGATCCACTTTCACAGCCAGTGGCCTGTTTTTCTAAGAACCTAGATTTAGTGGCTGAAGGAAGTACTGAATACTTAAGGACATTTGCAGCTGCAGAAGTCTTAGTGGAGAGAACTGCCAAGCTGACTTTAGGGTAGCTACTTGAAGTTCAAACTCCATACGAGGTACAAGGAGTTTTATATGGTAAATGACATTTTTGTTTAACAAGAGGATGCCTTCCTAAATACCAGAATTTTAATTTAGACTCACCTGAGGTAATTCTCAAGGTATGCCAAGTCCTGAATCCAATTATTTTTCTATCATTTGAGGGCATTGAAAAATTAACTCACTCTGTACACACCGTAGAGGAGGTCTATTCTAGCAGGTCTGATCTGTGAGATGATTGTGGAAAATCAGCTGTTGAATAGTTCACCGGATGGAATCAGTTTTATAAAGGAGTTAGAAAGGCAGCATACACCATAGTGGATTATAGGTAAGTGATAGAAGCTCAGGCGTAGCCATCTACTACTTTAGCTCAAAAGGCTGAACTTATTGACCTAATTGCAGTCTTACAATTAGGACACGTTCAGAGTTAATATTTACACAGATCCCAAATAGGCTTTGCTTGTGTTATATGAACATGCTGCAATCTGAAAAGAAAGAGTCCTACTTCCATCCTTGAGCTCATGGGGAAGAAATATTAGCTCCCCTTCGCACAGACTTAGAACCACTGAAAGGAGACAGCAAAAGAGAAATAGCTACATCAGCCAAGGAAATGCACTATCATGGAAGTAAAAGAGGCTATCAGATTTAAGAAATGGCTCTCAGATGGCAGTCTTTAGATACAACTGAAAATCCTTTCTATCCATGCCTGAGATAGAATGGGCTCAGCAGCAAGTTTACACTAAAGATGTCAGTGGGTGCTGGAACTAAATTGTAACATCATGCTCCCAATGGCCTCTAACTTATCTGAGAAGAGGAAATCTAAGGCAGATAGTTCCTCAGGTATTTTGAGGGAAAGAACTGTCTGCATAATTTTATAAGAAAATCAACTCCTTCCTATACCCTGTTGCAAAGTAATCCTAGTGTTTACACCAGATAACCCTTCGTACACGTTTGTATACCAAGGAAAGATACATTCTCAGGTGAAGACTGGCCTAGACAAGGGCAACTATCCCAACTCAGCATGAAGGGGTTTCAGAAGATGGACATTTTTCCTTTAATCTCCTTTAAAGATTAAGGGACAGAAGTCTTTGGGGGGTATGATATAAGGTAACTAGCCAGGGTTTAGTTCTATCTAAGTGAAATGGAGTTTTTGCTATTCCTTTATTTATTCTCTGACTTTATTCTGTTACCTGTAAACTTGATTTATGCACATTCCCAGCATGCACCTATATCTCATCTGAGACAAGATAGATCCAACACCATGATGGGAATATGGAATTTAATTTCACCAGAAAATGCCACAAAACTTCAGGCAAACTCCATGCATGCTAAGACACCACCCTGTTTGTTTGTTTATTCAACTAAGACACCTCTGCCTACATTATGAAAGAGACCAAGAATGAGGAGCGGCCTCTTTTGCTCAAGACCATTCTTGAAGATACTGCTAAACGTTTCTCTTTCTGCTCTTCATAAGCATCATTATGTCCCAGTCACGATGGGTATGTCTCCATGTTGATCAGCCTACACTCACATATGAATGTATATCCACTCTCATTTTTACATAAATCATGTTCTCACTTTTGTAATACATTATATCTCTGCTTTAAGGTCTTATCTCTGTGGAGAGCAAGAACATGGGTTAAAAATTAAGGTACCAGAATCCCAAGTCGCTATCCCTGCAGAGTCTCTCCAGGTTACATTGCCACCACTGAGCTCCACATGAGCCAGGTAGGGTTACAAATCCCTACCTCCAGCAGGCGCGGCGGATCAATAGGCTAATCCTCCACCTTGCGGCGCCGGCACACCGGGTTCTAGTCCCGGTTGGGGCGCCGGATTCTGTCCCAGTTGGCCCTCTTCCAGGCCAGCTCTCTGCTGTGGCCAGGGAGTGCAGTGGAGGATGGCCCAAGTGCTTGGGCCCTACACCCACATGGGAGACTAGGATAAGTACCTGGCTCCTGCCATCGGATCAACGCGGTGTGCAGGCCGCAGCGCACTGGCCGCGGCGGCCATTGGAGGGTGAACCAATGGCAAAGGAAGACCTTTCTCTCTGTCTCTCTCTCTCACTGTCCACTCTGCCTGTCAAAAAAAAAAAAAAAAAAAAAAAAAAAGTCCTACCTCCATTCCCCACCCCATGTGCCTCGAGGACCCTCCTCCTTTCCAGATTTCTACTGCTCTTCGTCCTCTGAAGATAATGTCAATATCTGAGGGAATGAAGTTTGGTAAGAAACTCTGTGTAGGAAAAACAACAGAAGTCTATGAATTGTTAGTTAATATACGAGAAGTTCTCCTGCAGGATAAGGACCAGATTAACAGCAAGAAATGCAGCTGGGAAGATTCATCTGGAAGCAATAATGTCACTTTCAAATAAATTTACAATTTGAAATTTCAGTTTTTACAAGAAGTAGATATCAAAACCACTTTTACCAGAAAATAAAGGGAGACAGCTTTTAGCCCGCCCCAGTGTGAAATGATTCCCACTGAGTGGGTTTGTAGAAGGATAGCAACTGGTTCTTTTCTCAAAAGAAATCTTGACTTCAAGGAAGCATAATGTTTTAACTACATAAAGTGGAGCTGTTTTTCAAAGATGATGCCAATAATGATCCAAGTGGTCTGAGGAACAGTTAATGGCTGTGAAATTTTGCTTTGCTGGACTTGCTATAGGTCAGACTAAAGTAGACATCATGAGTCACACCATGCAGGCTGTTTTCAAAATACTGGAGAAATGCTGGCAGACCAGAACAGTACAATAGTGGATATGAAGATTGAATTTGGTATTGATGTAACCACCAAAAAATTTTTCTTGTAATTGATAATGATTCCTGGAGACTCTGGCCATCAGAAGATCAAAACCAACAAAAAGGCAAACAGTGTTATTGTGCCCTGAAAGAAGTGTCTCCTGGGGGCCGGTGCTGTGGTGCAGCAGGTTAACGCCCTGGCCCATATGGGTGCTGGTTCTAGTCCTGGCTGCTCCTCTTTGATCCAGCTCTCTGCTGTGGCCTGGGAAAGCAGTAGAAGATGGCCCAAGTCCTTGAGCCACTGAACCCATATGGAAGACCTGGAAGAAACTCCTGGCTCCTGGCTTCGGGTCAGCGCAGCTTCGTCCATTGTGGCCATCTGGGGAGTGAACAAACAGATGGAAGACCTCTCTCTCTGTCTCTACTTCTCTCTGTAACTCTGACTTTCAAATAAATAAAAATAAATCTTTTAAAAAAAAAGAAGTGTCTCCTGATGGACACTGGATTGTAAAGGAAAAACTGTGAGTGGGTTGCAGAGAGAGTGGAGTTGCTTCTGAAATCAGAAAGTGAATGCAGGGTTGTGATATGGAGGGGCTTGCCTTTTGATCTTGGTCACTGTGCAAAAATCAGCAAGGCTTGTGAAGCTTCTAGAATCCCACATGAACTCCATGTAAACATAGAGGACCAGATGAAACCCTCAGGATTAAAGCTGAGTATGAAGTAGATGGCATCCATACTAGGTTCATGTCAGTGGTGGGCAGGAGCAATGGTTCTGGCACAGTAGTGTCTGATAACATGTATATCCTGTTCTTAGCTGTATCCTACCTCAGACAGGGGACCCCAGGATGTGTGGTCTCTTCAGCTACCCAGTGTTGTCAGCAGCTCAACCATTGTTTGTCTAGGATTGGCTCTATTTGCTGCTCAAATATTTGAATTAAATAACCATTTGGTATGGCCCATACTGTAAGCAAGCATAATGAACACGTGGATTTTCTTAAAGCAGGATGACAAGAAAATCAGAGAATCTAATTCATAAAAAATAACCCTATTGCATTTTTAAGAGAAAACTGTAAATTTCTACTTTAGCTGCAAAAAAGAGCAGTTAGTTGAAAAGACTACTAATAAATCAGAAAATAAAATTTACTAGTGAATAAATTCTTGTTATCTAGAAACATGGGAAGGAAAATAAGGTACACAGACTTGCTAAAGAACCTCCAGAGCTTCATCCTTTCACTGAACATGTAACAAGCCAATTACTGACAAGAGGATGGTAGAAAATAGGAGTTGATTTGCAATGCACTAAACAAGGAATCAAGGAACTGGTGTTCAACTACTAGAATCTAAGAGGGCTTAAAGGCAATGGATTTCAAATTCCAAGTTGAGGCTGAATAGTGTACCATTAGCACATCAGTGGTTGGGCCTCTGGTTTGTTCACAGTTATTATGGTCTTCTGAGATAGATAGCCATATACTTAGGAAGTGACATGGAACTAAGAATTGTTAAAACTGTGTGAACCACCCAAATTCCTGCCATGCTGATTCCACATGGTTGAAAACTTGGCACACCAACTTCTCATCTTGCAGCTAAGCTTCACCTTCTGTTATGCACTGGATGCCATGACACATTTCCTGGAGATGACCATGTGTGAAGAAGCTATAACCCAAACTCTGTCTCCAGGGCCCTGCATTGATCACCATGCCTTACTGATGCATAAAGGATGACCTCAGCATGATTGGGGAAAAGTTTCCCTAATGAGGTTGCTCACATTCAAGTCTGGGTGTGTACTATCTCTTACTATCTCTTTGCATCTCAATTAACACTGCTTTTTTTTTTTTTTTTTTTGGCTTACCTCTATCTATGTCTTCCACTTGTTGTCTTACATGTAGAAGAATGAAAACCTGGACTAAGTTTAGCTGGGAGTCTCTCCAAGTCCAGCTGGGACACTCGATTCTAGCAGTATAATATGGGGTTTTTAATTCCTGCAACATTTACTTTGACTGGTCAGTGTTATTGGCCAATCTGTTCTTTCTGAAACAACAAAGGTGGGTTGATGTCTATTTGGGTCTAAGGGTACACTGAGTATTATTCTGTTTCATCAGTGCTTGTGAGTTTCTGCAAAGGTTTTCGAACAGAGGCTAACATTGAAAGTTAGCTGTGTTAATGATAGGTAAATCTTTGTGATTCAGGATCTGGGCTGTTATTCTCTCATCTCAATTAGTTATTGTTTACAGATGAATTGAAAACTAAGAAATATGAGGACTAATTAAGTCTCCAAGAAAGGTAACAGGAGTAGGAGCTGAGCTTCATGAGGGAAAAAAAACTCAATATCACACAACTAACTAAGCTTACAATAAGTAAATAATAATCAAAAATTCACCCATTTTTAAAAATGCAGTTCTCAAGCAATGCTCATTACTTTTCAGACAACTCAGTTGCTTAGCCAAATTAAATAAAAACAGGTTTACCTAAATATAAACATTACTCATAATAGAAATGCATTTTAATTTATATGGTGTTTTAAATATAGTGTTAATTTTTAGCTCATATTCTTGTATTACTCATGTTTTTCTTATTCTTATTTATATTCATCTCATAACTCTGTTAATATCTGTCACTCTATTAGATAGCAATGTGGGCATTAGCCTACGTGTGAGAGAAGGGCTGAAGAATAAAAATGCATATTTTTGTGTGGTTGAATGAGGTAAAAAGCTTAGCAGCATACCTAGGAAGCAGTCTGGCAATTGCACATCAAAAATCTTGCCCTTGCTTGATCACCTTTTGAGATGGGTTCTAGTTCTTTCCTGGGGGTTGCTTAGGGTGGGGGAAGCCGGATGTGCTTGGGAGAGAGGGCAAGAGTACAAGAGAGAGATCAGGATACAGAGATTAAGAGAGAAGAGCCCATGTTTAGGAAGCAAGTCCTGTCATACCTTTGCTTTGGGAGCATTGAATCCCATTAGGGTGGGGGTGGAGCTGTCACCTGTGGTTGGGCCATATGGCCATCTAGCTTGTAGCAATGGTGGGAGGCAGGGGGCAGAGCCTAGGAGAGTATCCAGGGCATAGATGGTGCCACAGATATGATGGCACCATTTTACTAATAGAATGCATTAAATCACTGGCTCTGAACCCTCAGGCCTGAAGAAACTGCACTCAGATAGATAACCTAAAGGTACAGGTTAGTGAACTGTTTACTGCTCAGGAAAGCCCCTCACCTGGGGCATTCCAAATTGCTAAGACAATGCACTATATTTCACCAAAGAGCTTTACTGTGTATTCCCTACCCACCTTATCACGATCCAGGTGGCACTATGCACCTCTCCTGAAAAGCAGCTTAAGAAGGGAGTCTGCGTGCTGCTCAGATGAAATGAATCTGGCTTCAAACCTCTGCCATCTATCCAGGCATACTCAACCCCTGCTCCATTTGCCCCCCACCCCCATTGTGTCACTCCAATTAAAAGTCTTATCTACTTTAACTGGTCTCCTTGCCTTCTTCAAACCCTAAAATCCTTAAATGTAACAATACCCATATCTATAAAACTCTACTCTAAGGTACACTGGGCTCTCAGTTCTTCACTGAGATGCCCACCTGGTCTGCCAGGTGTATTGTTTTCGTTGAACTTGGCTAGCATGCTTACTGCTACTTTCTCTTTCACATCTGAAATTATTTTCTTGCACAAAGAAAAGAACATGTTATCAGCCATCTCTAGTATTACCTCTATTTATCTCTGGCTAATCTGTGTATAGGAAAATAATTCATTCATCAGTATTTGAAAATTGTGTCAATATCAATATTTAATTTTAGCAGAAATTGCTCATTTAAAATAATTATGTTTACACTCATTTGGATATCATGATAATTTAAGAATTTCAGGTTTTTTTTTTTTATGGAGAGATAGCTAAAGAAATATTGTTTCAGCCATTTTACAAGAATGGCTGATGTCCTGAGAAAGTAGGTGTATCTCCTTTGATTCTTTCACTTTGTGTTTAGAAATTTTAACAGAAATGTTATAAATATTTAAATTGTATACTAGCAGGCAAAATGTGAAGACATTGTAGATAGAAATTTAAGATTTTTTGTTTTGCTTAATAGCTCTACCGGAAAATCTAAAAATCTAATGATATAATTCACTATAATTATGTGTAAACTTCAAATCACTATGTGTGGGTTTTTATTACAAAAGTGCATTCAAATTCTAACTCTGAATACAACCTGGGTATTGTATATCTTGAATTTTTAGTGCAACAACATTTGCATTTAAGCAATGGAAATAATCAACTTAATTTGCTATCCTAGAGAGCATGGAAGTGGCTTTGATTAGCCTATTGAAAGCTGTGTTGTTCCCCTTGAGTTTGGATGCAGGGGGTAGAATTGCCAAAGTGATGCAACTCAGTAGGAATCCAGGGTGTTAAGACAATATAAAATTGACTATATAAAAATCAAAGAAGTATTGACTGGGAATAAGTATGTTGTTTTGGCTGTAGTTGTGATATGAGATAAGGCAGGTAGATAGATGAGGGCCACAAACTGGAAGCTACAGCTTCTCCACCCTATGGAATCCTATTGACCAGTCAGTCAAGTAACTCCCTTCCCAGAATGAATCTCCTTCACCTGGGACCTAGAGAAAATGTCATGTAGCCATTCCCTTTCCAATGTCATAAAAGGAAGCCAGCAACAGGGAGGTGAGCTCACTTGCTCTCTCTCTCTCTCCAGATGAGATAATACAAGGTACTGAGGCACTGTCTCTCTACTTCCTTTCACCATCCATTCCTGGATCACTCTACTCCTTAATTATGCTTGCGTTTGTGTATGTGTGTGTGTACTTGCTTTATCACCTTTTAAATGGACTTTACCATTTTGTGAACCAAATATGTACCTGTACTTAGAATGTTTCTCTAAATTGAAGACAAGAGATTAGAATACAAATCTAGATCCCACCTCTCTCACAGCAGATGTCTCTGTCTTCTGGAAATAATTTATCCACATCACTGTGCTCCAGTCATGAATATATTGGATTTTTTTTTCACTAAGTGCTTATTGTAGATAATTTTGGAAAATGACCTTCCAAAAGGATTGACCCAGTGCTCAAACTGTGTCATATTTCATCTCACTAGCAAGCCTGGAAAATCTTATAATCCATGGGATATTGGGTAGAATACTCAAAAAGGTCATATAGACAATAAGGACTAACACCTAGAATTATTACTGTACTAAAATTGCATAAAAACACCATATAAATACCACTAAGGATCAAACCATTTCAAACAATTTAATTAAAAGATCAGAGGCTCTTCTTAAGATATATGAGATTAACTATCACACATTAAAGTAAAATTCAGTGTCTTACATCCAAAGTTAATAAATATGCAAATAATTAGAAAAATGTATAGTGTTAATATTCAATTAATAAAAATAATTCTCCAAAAGTAAACCAATGGTTTACAGCTACAAATCATAAGAAAATGGTTAATGTAAATATATGCCATAGTTTTAAAAGTATTTTGCTAAGTTGTATATATTTACATGGAATATATATAGAATGCTTATATTTGCATACAACAACATCCACAGATATATGTGTATAATTAGTTCTTTTTTCTAAAGATTTGTTTATTTATGTATTTGAAAGTCTGAGTTACAGAAAGAGAAGGAGAGGCGGAGAGGCAGAGAGAGAGAGAGGTCTTCCATCCAATGGTTCACTTCCCAGTTGGCCACAATGGCTGGAGCTGCACCATTACAAAGCCAGGAGCCATGAGCTTCTTCCAGATCTCTCACAAAGGTACAGGGGCCACAGGACCTGGGCCATCTTCCACTGCTTTCCCAGGCCATAGCAGAGAATTGGATGGGAAGTGGAGCAGCTGGGTCTAGAACCAGTGCCCATATGGGATGCCAGCACTTCAGGCCAGGGCGTTAACCCACTGCGCCACAGCACTGGCCCCTATAAATAGTTCTAATTTTAGATGTGTTTACATTTATGGCTTATCTGTGTCTATACATCAAGATGCACCTCCTGTTTCTGCTATGGATAAAGAAAAAATGTGCTTCCTTCTACCCTATTAAATTGCTGTCTAGGCTGTGAATCAAATTGATGTAAAATCAATTATCAGGAGAAAATTCATTATCAATTGTATAAATATAAAATGCATGGGAGTCACACAAACATATGTGACTTAAAGAAGAACCAGATGATTAAAACCAGATGGTATCCTGAACAACAGTAAAGAATACAAGCTTAGAGCTTCTCAGGTCTGTTGGAGACAAGTTAAGGGAGTTTGAAGGGAGAAGAGTATACTGAATAAATTATGTCTTTATATAGAGAGTGTTATTTATATAGAGAGTGTATTTATATCTCTAGTGTTACTGGTTGTCTCTGAGTATCTCTCTCTTAGAACTTCCTAGCCCAGTGAGGCCTAAGCCCCTCAAACCAATGAAACTGGGAGCAGATAGATAATATGAAGGCTAGTGGAATGTCTATTGCTCACGAAAGCCCCTCACCTAGGATATTCCAACCTGCTAAGGCAAGATAGAATAAACTTTAGCAAGGAGCCTTTCTGCATGCCTCCCACTCACCTTAGAGGGGTCCATGTGGTCTTCTGTACCTTCCCCAACAAACGGCTTAAAAAGAGTCTCTGCCTACTGCCCAAATCTGGTTTCAAACCCCTGCCCTCTGTCCATGCTGGTTGAATACCCACTCTCTTTATCCCCAATTCTGTACCCTCTAAAATTGTGGGGGAGGCTGAATCCAGAGAGGCCCAGAGGAACTTCCTAATCCTGCATTGAGTTTGAAGACCTGTCTTTACGTTTTGAATCCCTGGCAGTAAACAACCCAGCCCCAGAGCGCTTTTTGCCTAACGATCACTGAGGTGGTATAATAGGATTGGCCAAAACCTTTTTGTGTCACATCACCCCACCCCTTTTCCACGTCCATTCTGTAACACTGCCTTATAAACACTTCCCCTTTTACAAAAGTGGGATCCTGCTTTGACTCAACTTCCTACCACATCTGATTGTCCCCGGGGTTCAGGGAGGCTGAGTGGCGGGTGGCACATTTCCCCTTCTCAGCCAAGACAGGCTGCAGGCAGCCTGCCTAATTCTCTGGAGGTGAAAAGGAAGAGCCCAACGTGGGGCACAAATAGGACATTCGGCGGAGGCCAAGCGGTCTGTCGGGGTAAGTGAAACCCTAAGTATGGGTAATGCTTCTGGCTTATTTCATTCAACATGATGTCATCCAGTTGTATTCATTTTGATGCAAATGGTAGATGTCCATTCTTTTTTATAGCTGAATAATATTCTTTTGTGTATATAAACCACATTTTCTTTATTCATTACTTATGATGGACAGCATGGTTGATTCAGTATTTTGGATATTATGGATGGTGCTGTGTAATACATGGTGGAGCAGGTACCTCTTTAATACTACATGTTCCTGTCATTTTGCTATATACCCAGTGGTGTGATTGCTGGACTATACGGCAAGTCTATTTTTAGTTTTTAAGAAATCTACATATTGTTTTCCACAGTAGTTGCACTAATTTGCATTCCCACTAATAGTGAATTAGAGTATATATTCCGCTTTACCCACATCCTTGCATCATTGCTAGCATTTGTTACTGTCTTTTAGATAGTAAATATTCTTTTTTAAAGATATTTATTTATTTGAAAGGCCAGAGTTACAGAGTGGCAGAGGAAGAAAGAGAGGGGGAGAGAGAGAGAGAGAGAGAAAGAGAAAGAGGTTTCCATTAGCTGGTTCACTTCCCAAATGGCTGTAATGGCCAGAGCTGGGCCAGTTCGAAGCCAGGAGCAAGCAGCTTCTTGTGGGTCTCCCATGTTGGGTGCAGCAGCCCAAGGTCATGGACCATCTTCTACTGCTTTCCCAGGCCATAATAGAGAGCTGGATCAGAAGTGGAGCAACCAGGACATGAACCATCCCCCATATGGGATGTCGGTACTACAGGCGACACATATCCATTATGCCACAGCACTGGCCCAATAGATAGTAGATGTTCTGAAAGGTGGACTGGTATTTTATTGTGATTTTAATTTTCATTTCCCTGATGTCTAATGATGTTGAACATTTTTCATATTATTTTTGGTCATTTGTATTCTGTCTTTTGAGAACCATTTATTGAGGTCCTTTGCCCCTTTGCCCATTTCTTAACTGGATAAGTTGGACTTTTTTGTTATTGCTGAACCTTTGGAATGGCTGATGTATTCTAGATATTAATCGTTGATGGATAAATAGTTTGATACTATTTTTCCCATTTTGTGGGTTGGGTCTTCTCTGCATCGATTGTTTTCTTTGCTGCATAGAGGCTCCTGAGTTTGATACAATTCTGTTTGTCTAGTTTTGCTTTTATTGCCTGTGTTTTAAGGGTCTTATCCAAGAACTCACCATCTACAAAATGCCTTGAAATGTTTTCCATTCACCTTTCCTTCCAGCAATTCCATAGTCTCAGGTTTCTATTTAGGCCTTTGATCCATCTTTAGATGGTCTTTGTATACAGTGAGAGGTAGGAATCTAATTTGTTTTTTCAATAAGTATACATCCAGTTTTGCCAGTAAAATTTATTGATGATATTTTCCTTTCTCCAATGTATGGTCTGGGTACTTTTGTCAAAAATCAGTTGGTTCTATGTATGTGGATTGATTTATGGGCATATTTAGATAATTTATTTGAGACATTTCTCCCTCATTAAAAAAATTACTTATTTATTTGAAAGTCAGAGTTGTAAAAAAGGAAGGAGAGAGAGAGAAAGAGAGAGAGAGTGAGTGTGTATGTGTGTGTGAGAGAGAGAGAGAGACTCTTCCATCCACTGGTTCACTACCCAGAGGGTCACAATGGCCAGGGCTTGGCCAGGCCAAAGCAGGAGACAGGGGTTTCATCTGGGTCTTCCATGTGAGTGGCAGGGTCCTAAACACTTGGGCCATCCTCCACTGCTTTTCCCAGGCCATGAGCAGGGACCTGGATCAGAAATGGAGTAGCTGAGACAAGAACTTGAGCCAATATGGGATGCTTACTGATGGTGATTTTACCTACTTAGACACAGTGCCAGACCCAAAACATTTCTCTTTTAATTCGAGCACTTAAATCTATAACCTTTCCTCTTAATACAGCCTTTGATGTATCCCACAGGTTTTGATATGTTGGTTTTCATTTTCACTTATCTCAAGAAGCTTTTGCATTCCCTTTTTAATTAAGTTGCCCTTTTTAAGAGCTGTTTTCTAAAAAGTACCATGAAGGCCTGACTATTAGGAATTTCTGACCCATTTTTCTGAGAACTACAGAAGAGGTCACATTATAAAGGAATGCTAGAGTTCTGTTTATGGGGGCATTCTCTCCAGTCTCTAGTTTATACTGCAGCCAGTATTACAACAGAAAATATGCTTCTTCTTGGTTATAGCATGTAATTTTCGAGTTTCCCAATTATTGAGTAAGTGCCCTAGGTGTGACTCCAGATGAATGGACATAGAGTTATCCATACCTGAGAATACCTCATGACCTAGAGAAAGAAAAGGAAGACATGGCTCTATGAGAGCCCTGTCATGCTCAGAGGCCTGTTTCAAACCCTAGGAAACATCCTGCATACCAGGACCATCTTTTTGTTTGTTTGTTTGTTTTCAGCCCATTCAGCCCTGGGAACTCCCTGTGGATTGATTTGTGCCTGGAGTGTTCTTGCAGGCCTGCATACGATCATACCCAGGGAGATCTGTGCAGGTAGATCCAGACCTAGGTCTTGTCCCGGATTTAAGGCCTACCGCTTTCATGGTATGCCTTCAATCCTGAGGCTTCACTGGGCCTTGGGATTGGACCCAGGGCTAAACCTTGAGGGGGGAAGGTTTAGTCAAGAGAAGGACCAAATTCAACTTAAGCCAGAAGTGGGAGCTGAATTCCTGGACCCTCTTATCCCTCTCATCTCCATTCCAAGAACCTGGACCAGAAGTAGGGTGCAGGACTGGAGGCTGGGTACTTAGACACACCTATGAGGCCTCAGAAACTACAATCACTTCGGCCTCCATCAACCAATGACCTATGGAGTCAATCCTCCAAAGGGCTCTCAAGTATGCCAGGCGTGTTAGAGCCATGGGCTAGGTACTGCGTTTGCACTGAGTACCATGGATGGAGAGGGCTGGCAGTATGTACACCCCACTGGACAGACAAAATGCTCTGTTCCCAGGGCAGTGAGAAAGGTGATTAAGCAGTCGTAGCAGTAACTGTAGGTAAGGAACTTGGTCCTTTCCCAACAGAAATCAGACAAGATTTCAGAATCTGAAACTGGAAGACAGGTGCTTGACCCCATTGCCTCTGTCTGCATAATCCAAAATTTCAAGGCATGATGACTGGAGTAATTTCCAGAAGTCAGATCTGGAAGTCTGTATGGAACTTCTGCCACCATCGTTTCTTCACGCCCTCCCTCCTGTCTCTCCTCAGGAAGCTAGCGTGGAGAAACAATGCACCAAACGTTGGGCCCTGAGAGCAGCACAAGGCATAGGTGGTGCACAGGTACAGGGCAGGAACCCCAGACCCATGTAGGGGACTGCATGACTCTGGAGGTCTGTGACTCCACCTCAAGGAAGCCAACACCTCTGCACTCCTCGTGTGTAGATGCTGATGGCAGACAACCATGCCCATGTGCTCTCAGCTGCCTAGCACCTCTGGCAGAAGGGGGCTGCATAAACTCTCCCTGCGAGCCGATACATTTGAGAGATTGGAAGCAGAGGCTTTCCCCTTATGTGCTCCCACATTTGGGGGTGGAATCCTGATCCGGGAGATGTGGGGTGTCATGATTGCATGGCTTCTTCATTCCTTTCTCCTACAGGGCCTTTGCTTTCCCTGCTTTTGTCAGGACAAGACCAGAATCAGCGGACAGCTGCTGTTTTTTTCTGTTTCCTTTTCTTCTTCTTGCTGGCTGTTCCCTGTGCTCTGTGTTTGGTGTGGCTTTTAGCCTCTAGCTAAGCTTGTCTACATGGGGGATACAATTTCTTCTCCCCAAATCCTAGGTGGATCAACACTTAACATTATGAAAAATGCGATGTCCAGATGGGTTAATTCCAAGTTCTTTTCTCTGAGTAGCAGAAGTCAAAGCAGAGACATAAATAAGGTGCAAGTAGGAGAGCTGGATTTATTTAAAACACACACTCAGAAGTGAATGTGAGTAGCCTCACTCCATGAGGGAAGAGGCCTTCTACTGCTGCTGCTGATGCGATTACTATGTCCCCCAAAGTTCAAAGTACTCCTATTATCAGTTAGGAGGTGGTTCTGTAATTGAATATACAAATGGGGCAGAGTTTGGGCAGGGTTTCAGTGCAAGTAGTATCATGACATGTGCACATGGAATTCAGCATACATGTGGCCATGATGGCATTTTGTGCATAGTGGAGCAATGAAATTCAGCTGTAGCATGAGGAATTGGGTATATCAGACCTTCAACCATGTTTATTTGGCATGGAAAGGTGTGTGGAGTTTTAGCCATTTCAGGGTTGTAGTAAAGAGACTACTGACAGTCTCCCAGAATTTTTCCTCACTGGCTTCTTGACAGTCTGTGGAAATAAATTGGTAATACACAGATTAACAGGGGACAAAAGGATACCAATTTATTTACATGCACACAGGCATCACTGGAAAGTAAATGCTCCATAGCCCAAGGAGATTCACCAGCTTATATGCACTTCATCTTGTTGAAGAGGGAAATGGGTTGGGAAGATTTGGAGGAGTTGTTCACAGATTTTAAGGAAAGTAATCAGGCCCAAAGAAAAGACAATAGGCTTGGACAAAGCTTTATGGCCTTTAGGTGCCCATTTTTGGTTTTCAGTCTCCTTCCTGTGTGGCATGAGTTAATTTTTCTTGGTTAATAAATTTTCAGTAAGAAGATTGAAGTCTTGTGTTCCTCTTTGGTCTTCAAATAGATAAGAGAATTTCAGACAGACACATCCAACATCTGCTGCTCCCCAGTTGCCTTTAATTTAAAATAAATAACACCCAAGTGATCATGTTTTAGGGTATCATTTTCTGCACCTCAACGGTTAGAAATTTCTTTCTCTCGGATCTGCAGCTTATTCTTTTTCAGTGTGGGTTTGTTCTAATGACTGAGTTATAAAGAACGTGGTGTATAAAGAGAAAAAAAAGGAAAAACAGGAACTGTGTATTGACGATCTGGAAACTATCATAACCAAATAATCAGGGTTAACATCACTAGTGATGTCAGGCTGACATTACATGCCTCTATTTAATGCAATGAGTTAGGAAATTCATTTTTCTGATATTATTCCCCAAATTATATGCTAATGTAATCACAAGAAAAAACTATCATATAAACCCAATTTAAGGTCTGCTAGGTTCTGAATGCTTCTGTTTTTCCCAAATTCGTGTGTTGAATCTGTCATCAAAAGGATGGCTTTAAGAAGTGTGGCTTCTGAGAGTTGACTAGACCAAGAAAGCAAAGATCTTATTAATAAGGCTAATGTCTTTTTAAATGATGTCCTGGAAAGATACCTTCCTTCTTTATGGTGTGACATATGAGAAAGGGCCACTTATTAATTAGATTAATGGTCCTCATCTTTTTCCCAATGTGCTTGCATCTTGATATTGGACTTCCCAATCTCCAGGTTGTCACACTTACACCTTTACCCATCCATAGCATTTTGTTATAGCAGCTCAAGTATACTAGAATATAGACATTATCTAAAATCTGTGATTAATTTATCCATTAATCTCAATGTCATTAAAATAGAGAAAGTATGAATTCATTACGATATAGGAAATTGAGGACAAATGTAGATCAAATGCAATGTAGTACAGTGGATTGATTTCTGCCATGGGCAAACAAAGTACAGCAGTAGAAAATCAGTAAAATTTGAATAAAATCTACAGTAATTGAATCTTATAGCACCAATGCTCTATCAGTGTTTATAGATGGTTGATATTTAATATTAAATTAAAGAAAATTGACTAAAAGCTATTTAGGAACTCTGCGTTTTATCTCTACAACTTTATTAAATCTGAAATTATTTAAAATTTTAATTTAAAAATCTTTTATGAGATGGCTCAAATCAACAGCAGAATGGCCTAGAGTACCAGAGTGATTAATATTGCCAACTGTTGGGATGCATGTGGAGCAATTGGATCTGTCTTGCATTGCAAGTGGTAGTTAGTTTATACAACTGCTTCTAGTCAGGCTTTTATGGGCTAACCCCATGACTCAGGAGTTCCCACAGTAGGTAAAAAATCTGGAAATACACACACATATATATAAAATAGCACATACAATGTCATAACTTTGTTATTAATGTCAAACTAAACTGGAAACAATCAAAATTGTTCATCAATATTTAAGTGGATATAAACCTCCAAATGTTATATAGCAAAAAAATTAGAACTTAGATTTGATTTATGTTTAAAAGAAAGGAAACAGTAATTTGACAAGAATATTCCTGAATCTTCAGGGCACAGTAAGTATTCTACTTATTGACTTAGGTTTTGTTCTAGTTGTGTTCATTTTTTCATATTAATTCACAATTTTACACTTTTTAGTTGTTATATATAACTCTAAAACTTTAATTTCAAGAGAAATGCATGACTGAAATTAATAGTTTCCAATCTGCCTTCTGGATAATTATACTGTGAGAAAAAATAATATTTTAAATACTAGAAATATAAACTCCAATTACTTTTATAATAAAACATTTTTATTGTTGCCAGGAGAGGTTAGTATTAGAACATTTGTTTTTAAGGTAGGAAATGAAGTCCTTGGGCTACCTAATTTTAAGGTAATAAATTCACTTACTGAGAAACCACAAAGCCAGATCTGGTATAAGAGTTAGCCTAGAGAAGTTAAGTTATCTGCATACAATGTCATGAAATGGAGTTTCATTAAAGCTCATTTTTCAGTAATAATATGCTATCTTCTCCCTATTTATCTCAGCTTTATTTTAATCCAGAAACAATATTATGGAATTCATCTAATAAACATAAATATTTCTATGTATGTGATATTTTTCAACTCCTAGAAAATTAACACAAGACAATTTAGCATCAAAACACAATATAACCACACATATAAAAACTATTACTTCTCAAGTAAAAACCTCATTATAGCACATGTGTTGAAATTTCTAGGCTCATAAGGAACTATAAACATGGTAATAATTTTAATAATATATTGAATATAAAATAAATGCAGATCTCTAATATTCTGCATTACAATATGTGTTGATAAAAATCACTCAATATACCAATTCAATAACTGAAAAAATAGCTTAAATCTATTGATTTAAAACCCATGATCTAGCAGCAAGGTAGAGCAGCCTGACTATTGAATATATATGCTTACCAAAATAATTTTGAGTGGTACCTAGAACAGGTCAATATTTTAATAAATTACATTCTGTATTCATATTATGTCAAAATATTTTAGGGAGTAGATTTTTTTAAGATTCATTTATTTATTTGAAAGTCAGAGTTACACTAAGAGAGGAGAGGCAGAGAGATAGAGAGAGGTCCTCCATCTGATGGTTCACTCCCCAATTGGCTGCAATGACCAGAGCTGTGTCAATCCAAAGTCGGGAGCGAGGAGCTTCTTCTGGGTCTCCCACCTGAGTGCAGGGGCCCAAGGAAATTTTAATTATATACTGTGAATTTTGCTATTGACAGATGCCTTTATTATTAATATAGCTTACAGAAAGGAATACCTTAAAAAGAATTCGGTTGTTAAAGTTGTAGCTAGCAAGTTCCTGAGAACATCCTAGAACAAAGTTTTGGACATATTACATACATAACCATCTAGGGTGATACTCAAAGAAGGGCATTCACCTCAAAACTTTATGTTACCTAGATTAAAGACTCAAGCAAGACCTTACTAGAGCAATCGTTGATCTTTTCCCAATACTGGGGTTACTTTGTAAGTGGTAACACCTGCAAGAAGATTTTGAAGAAAATAATGTAATAAGAACTGATGTGATTTATTGAAGCTATTAATTTGAATGGTCAGTAAGAAAAGCAACAAGACAGTAATAACTTGTAGCACTCTAGGGACTATAGGGACATGTTAGAGTTCTTCAGCTCAATTAATTTGCTAGTATATGTTAAGTTGATTTACAACCTAGACTAGTTATTTGCACTATTCAGAAATTCATACTGTAAGGGTAGTTTGCTACCATTTAATTAAAAAGACACTTTTTGAGAGATAATCTAAGAGTGCTCCATCTATCTTTTTTACTATCAGCTTCATTGACTTGCTAATTTGTAAAATGAAATTTAGAAATGGGTTTTCATTAGTGAAATTGCTGGCAACAAGATTTGTGAGCTGACTTGGATATTTTAGGTATTCTCAGTGTCCTTAGGTGAAAAAGGATAAGAATCCGGAAAGACATCAGTGGTTATTCTCAAGGAGTGGCACATTCAGCTTCAAACGTCAATAGTTTTGTCTCCAAAGGGTGGTCAAGCAAATCTTGCTCTTGAAAAATGATAATATTCACTTACAATAAAACTGCTAAAAACTTTTGCTTCTATACTTCATTTTTTCCAGAATACCCTAGAGGAGAGAGTCAACACATGTATGCAGAAAAGACGCTTTACAGTTTTGTGACCTCTTGCTAATTAATGTCTATAAACTTTTTAGATTTGAGGTTGTTTTCAATGAATACTGAGATGTAAATAGAAAACCCCCAGGACTTCCGTGAAAATGGGTGGTTAGAGTTCCTGAATGTGTTTCTCTTCCTCAAGGAAAGACCGATAACAAAAAACAAATTCAAAATAAGGAAACTCAATGAGGTACAAGAAGATACAGTTCAACAAAAGTAAGAAAACTATAGGTTATCTATATGAGAAATTTTGGAAACAGCTAGATAACACAGAGGTAAACCAAACAGAAATTCTGGAATTTAAGATTGCAATATATCAAATAAAAATTCATTTTGAAGCCTCAACAGACTATATGAAAAAAGAAAAAAATCTTAACTTGAAAACAGGTCTTCTAAAATAACCCAGTCTGATAAGCAAGAACAAAGAATGAAGAAAACCTATAAGCCTAGTGGTATGCAATGGAGAGAAAAACTTTTTACATTATAGATGTTTCAGAGGGAGAACAGAGAAAAATATAGAAAAATACATTCAAAAATATTCTTTCTGAAAATTTCATAAATCCTAAAAAAATATTAACATCCGGGTACAGGAGACTCAAAGAATCTTAGATAGATTTGAACAAAAGTGTCTTGTCTTAAGCATATTATTTATTTTGTTGTTGTTGAATTCCTTAACTCCTTTATACATTTGTACATTAATCCTTCAGCAGATTCATAGTTTGCAAACATTTTCTACTATTCTGTCAGTTGTCTCTTCACTCCATTGATTGTTGTGTTTGTTATACAGAAACTTCTTATTTTGAAACTCCCTTTTGTCTTTTCTTTATTGGCTGTGCTCTTAAGGTGAAATCCAAAATAACATTCCCTACGCCAACATCTTGGAGTGTTTCTCCTATGTTTTTCTCAAGTAGTTTCATATCTAACATTTAGCTCTTTGATCCTTTTTGAGTTGATTTCTATATAGTTTGTAAGGTTTTGGTTTTGTTTCAAACTTCTGCATGTGGAAATCCAATTTTCCTGAAACCACTTATTGAAGGAGACTATCCTTTCTCCACAGACTGTTTTTAGTGCCCCAGTCAAAGGTAAATTGTTTGTAGATGTGTGCATTTACATCTGTGTTTTCTATTCTTTCTCATTGATCTATGTCTATAAACTTGCTAGAAGGCAACAAAAGTAAAGCACTTCAGTACATTGGCATAGGCAATTATACACAAGACCCCAAATCAGCAGGCAACAGCACCAACCTAGACAAATGGGATTATATCAAACTCAGAAGCTCTGCATAGCAAAGGAAGCAAACAACAGCATGAAGACACATGTGGCAGAATGGAAGAAAATATTTGCAAGCTACTTATCTGAAAAAGCATTAATACACAGAATATACCAGCAGCTCAAAAAACTTAACAATAAAAAATTATCCAATCCAGTTAAGAAATAAACATTGGACATCATTAGTTAATAAAAATATAATATAATGTGTATATATATATATAATATATATGAAAAAATACAAGATATCACTAACCACTGGGGAAATGCAATTTTTACAAAATTTCCAAAAATATGCATTAGTGAGAGTATAATCTCTTCAGTAATCAGTACTGGACAGACTCAATGCATAAGAGTGATGCAGAAAATTAAAACCAGACTTCTATCTCTCACCATAATAAAAAATATATAGCTAAAAATGGATCCGAGTGTAATCTGATATTCTATAACACTTCTCAAAACATATCCTGCTCTCATTACTACATATGTAATTTGATATTAAATGGACTTTATCACATAAAATTGACACTATCATAAATTGGAAAACATTTTTTTAGAATGAAATAATGAAGCTATTCCGCAGTGTTTCTGGTTGTTCTTCAGACACTTATTTTTCATACTAAGACTGGATTGTTTCTACAGTGTCTTTGTTTCTTTACTGTTTATCCTGTGCCAAATACTAAACAAATTGATGATTTTTTTTCTATTCCTATATAACTGATTTTCTTATTTATTTATTTGTAAGGTAGGGTGAGAGAGAGATAGAAACAGAGAGGTGGGGAGAGAGAGAGAGAGAGAGAGAGAGAGATCAATCTTCCATCCACTGCTTCACTCTCCAAATGGAAGCAATGGCCATGGCTGGATCAGGTCAAAGCCAGGAGTCAGGAACTCTGGGTCTCCCACATGTGTGGCAAATGCACAAGATCTTGGGCCATGTCATGCTGCTTTACCAGGCACATTTGCATGAAGCCTGCTGTGCTACAACCCTAGCCCCAACTGACTATTTATCCAGTAACACTTCCTACACAATACCCTCTTAATTGTGATGTTTTTCATAATATTTCGACCAAAATAACCTCATTTGTGATTTCTTACCTTGATGTTTAAGTGGATGTTTTAAGTGGCTATGTGTAATTTTTAATTTTCCATAAAAATCTTTACAAAACTTCAACTGCTTGAGTCTTTCTCCTGGACCAACGCAATTCTTCAGTGGAAGTTTGGATGTTGGATATACCCAAAGAAAAGTAACACTTTGTAGTTTCCTCAAGATGCAGAGATTTCCTTGTTGTTTTTGATCATTTATTGTATTATACTTAAATTATTTTACTGGCCATTATTATAATTTCTATAAAAATGTTCGAGATTTTAAACATAGTTTTTTTCAAAACTGTCACCAAAATATGCCTACCTCTTTCCACATCTCCACCTTGGGCTATGTGATTTATCAGAGTGCATTTGTTCAAACACCTGCACTGTACATATTTAAAACATAGCATTTCATAGTCCTGCCAAATTTGTTCAGTTGGATTTCCCAAAAGTAATGTCACAAGAATCCTCCAGTCAGGAATAAACTATGTCAGTCTGGTTCAATTGAAGAAAGCATTCTGAGGTTGATCATAATAAATAGCAATTGTCCTATTCTATATACACAAGGATACTTTAAAAGTTCATGAAAATAGAATTAAAACAAGTTTGTTTTGGTGAAAAGTTTTAAAATCCATGCATTTTTAATACATATTTTTCTATGAGATTTTGATATACCCCCACATAATCGAATAACTTCTATATAAATTTTATATAGTAGTAATTTTGACTCTTCTTTATCTAAATCATTCTTGAGATAGATTTGATGATCTTTGTCTTTTAGTTTTTTTAGTTGTCATGTAGTTTTGGATTGATCTATTATATTCATATTTTGTATTTTATATGCATATTATTGACTACTTTTGGCAAACTAAATGTTAAGGCAATAGGCATTAATTGTTAAGATTTCTGCAGGTTTAACTTGTTAGTATTTACTTTTTTCCAAATATTTTGTGTCACTTTTCTGTTTTGTCCCTTTAAATGATTAAATAGCTTTTAAAATACCAAAATAATTTTTTATTTATTATGTAAGTATTATCACAGATATTTGTTAGAATGAAATATATTTGGTCTTATTACTGACCAAAAATTGTGCTTTTATAGTTGTTTTCTCTTTTTAAATTTCCTTCTTGTTTGTATCACTTATTTTCACTAAACAGGATTAAATGGGTAAACCAAGTTGATTACATCACAGTGTCTTACTTTATTCAGTCAGTCATTTTCTGTTGCTGTTATCCATCTATCCATTAAGTTATTCAAATTAGGTTCTTATGGATACATTTCACATCATTTATTTATAAAACCTATTTGGATATAAGCAGATGAATTCCTAGACTCAGGATTTCTTCTTAATAGGAATAGCTGCCCTTCCATATTCCAACTAAGCTAGGGTCTTTTTGCTTTTAACTTGTTAAACTTCTTATTCTGTGAAGTATTAAGCTTTTTTACTGTAATTTAATTTTAAAATGTTATCTCAAAAACTAAAAAAGTGAAATAACAGGAGAAGGAAACAGGGTGGGAATTGAGGAGGGGAGAGGAAGGGAAGAAGGGAATATCATTATGTCCTCAAAATTGTATCTACAAATCACATGGAATCTGTTAAAAATAAAAATAAATAAAATAAAGTAACATGGTCATCATAAAAAATAATTAAAAAATTAAAAAGTGCCCATGCAAAGATAAGTTGGTATACTTAGGAAGAAAGAGATCTTTGCCAAGGTTGTAATCTTGATGCATACTTTATCATTATCTCTCATTCTCATCCTCCTCTTTTTTGTTTCTCTTATTTCAGTAAGTTTCAAACTTGACTGTAAATGAAAATTAGCAGGGTCTTATTTCCAGAGATTTTAATTAAAATGATATACTCATATACCAGGCTCTGGCTTACATACAAGACTTTTTAATTCTAATTAAGATGTATACTCATACTCAAGCTCTGGCTTGCATACAATAATTTTTGACATTTCCACAGGATATTCCATATTCAACCAACATTGACAAACACTATTTAGGTGTACATTGGGTCCATAGGACTATCCCTATTTCCTCAATACCATGAGAAAAAAAAATCAAATAGTTTGGTAATTTCTCATTTCCTTTTTCCTTCTTTTGTATAATGTGTTTGCTCAAATTACTTAAAATTTTGGACATTTTTGTTATATTTTTACTTAGTTCTCCCTTTATACAATTGAAATAAACTTTGCTAGCTGAAATGCTAAAATGAAGTTCAACTGTTAAAGAATTCATGTTTAAAGCTTTATTTCTTAGTATGTTTTTGCTGCTATCATTGAAAATGGCTATTTAAGAAAGCAGCCATTCAAATGTTGTTGTTGTTGTTTAATATTTTATTGGTGAAATGAGAAAGAGAGACAGAGAGAGAGAGAGATATTCCATTCACTGGGTCACTCCCCAACATGGGTGCAACATAAGGGCGAGTCATGCTGAAGCCAGGAGCAAAGAACTCCAATTGGCTCTCCCACAGAGGTGGCAGAAATTCAACTACTTGAGCTCTCCTCTGCTGCCTCCCAGGGGCAGTATCAAGGACCTGTATTGGAAGGAGCTGAATGAAGATTCCAAACTGCACTCAGATGTAGGTTGAGTGTTCCCCACAAAGTGGCTTAACCGATTAGAACACTATGCCTGCATCCTATTCTATTTTTTTAAATATTTATTTATTATTTGAAAGGCAGAGCTGTTACAGAGAGGCAGAGACAGACAGAGAGAGAGAGAGAGAAAGAGAGAGAAAGAGAGAGAGGTCTTCCATCAGAGGGCTCACTCCAAAAATGGCCACATGGCTGGCTTGAAGCCGATCCAAAGCCAGGAGCCAGGAGCTTCTTGCGTCTCACATGAAGGTGAGTGTGCTTTTTTGCCTATTCTATTTTCTTGACTTTTACTTCAAAAATTTTTCTCTGGATTGCAGGATAACATTGTCTACTATTTTTGATTTCTCCTGCTTTCTCCTGGTGACAAGACAGTAGTCATTTTCTTCATTTTAAAAGATTTATTTATTTATTTGAAAAACAGGGCAACAGAGAAAAAAGAAAAGAGAAACCTTCCTTCCACTGGTTCACTTCAAAAATGGACACAAGAACCAGGGCTGAGCCAGGCTAAGCCAGGAACTCCATCAGGATCTCCCACAAGGGAGGCAGGGCCCTCCAATATTGGGATATTTTCTGCTACTTTCCCAAGTACATTAGCAAGAATGAACAATTGGAAATGATCCAGCCAGGACTGTAAATAGACTACAATATACCAGTGTCATTCTTTTTTTTCTTTTTGAAAGATTTTGTTTATTTATTTGAGAGATAAAGAGGGAGGCAGGTACAGAGAGAAAGAGACAGAGAGAGTAAGGTTCAGTACCCAAATGGCCATAATGGCTGGAGATGGACCAATCTGAAGCCAGGTGCCAGGAGCTTCTTCCAGGTTTCCAGGTCTCCTATGCAGGTGCAGGTCCCAAGCACATAGGCCATCTTCGACTGCTTTCCTAGTCCATAGCGGAGAGCTGGATCGGAAGAGGAACAGCCACAACACAAACAAGCATCCATACAGGGTGCCAGCACAACAGGGTGGAGGCTTAGCCTCCTAACCCAAATCACCAGACTCACCAATATCATTCTTAATCCACTGTGCCACAATGCCAGCTCCAGCATCAGTAATTTTCTTCATATGCATTCTTTCTAATCTTTTGATCCACTCTAAAATAGTCGTTAGGTCTAAACACTAAATTATTTAAATGAGACTGTCCACAGAAAATTTGTGTTTAAGCAGAATGGACCCAAGGGGCAAAAAAACATTTGGAGATGATTAAAAACAAATAACATGTCCAGGAGAGACACTTCCAATCATCTGCCTTAATTCTTGTTCTTTAAAGGCAGGATGATGTCATGTTAATTCTTATTCCTGTAGTAAACTATTGTCATTTTTGTTTATTTAAATTATTGAAAATCATAATCTGTTATTTTAATTGAAAATACAAAATTAACAGTGAAATTAGGGCTTGGAGTATTCTTTGAAGATCTTTTGAAATACTTGGTACATTTTGAAATTTTTATCATTTTTAAATTGTGTGCAACGAACAGAAGTCCATATTCATTTTGTAGATAGAAGATTTGCAATTTCTTGCAGTAAGTAGAAAACTTCTAAGTTACATTCTATGCCCTCCTAGAAAGATGGGCTGTATTAGAGCACAGTTGAAAAAATCAGCCACAGTAGAAAAATATGCCAGGTTTATTAATAATAAGATCATGGTGAACAAATACTTCCAAATACTAAATAAATTGAAAGAATGTGTGGTATAAATAATTAAAATGTATATTTCAAGGAATTGCATCAAATTAAGCACCTTTCTGTACCTTACTAGAATTAACTTCTCATTGTTTTTACCAGTGAGGCTGCAATTTAAAAACAATTGGAGATTAATTATCTGTGTTGATGAACCAAGTCAACTGAATTCAGAACATAACAAATTATTGTAAGTGTGCAGGAATACCTGAAAATCAAGAGTGACATCCCAACCATTGATTGGTCATATTTCATTGGGAATGTAATACATGCATCACCTTCATCAAGAGTTAACAAATAATTTTCCATAGCAAGATTAGACATACAGTCTTCCAGTGAGCTAAGAATTATACATTAGTAATGAGTTGTACAAAAGAAAGCATATAGGAGTATGTGACTGGGACTATATGTGGGTTTCAAGGTCTAAAGTATTTATTCTTAGAACTTCACCAGGAAATGTTTGTCTAACTCTTTGCCAAAGTAAAAATCAAATGCCCTCATTCTAACATAGCTAAGTGCCAACTCAAATCACACATCAATGTCAATAGTAAAGGTGAAATAGAATGTAAACACATTCAAGTAAGTCAAGATAATATTTCCAGACTAAATTGTATGAGTTCGACTGATATTGTAAAAATTAATAGGAAAGTTTTCTGGAATTTATGCTAAGGATGAAAATGCTTAGCTTCAGATGCAGATATTTAAATATACATATTCATAAAATGTGGTATGCGTCTGCATCGAGCGTGCTAATTTGTGCATGGAGTTGAAATCCTAATAATTTGCAGTTTGTCAAGATCCTTAAAGGGTGCTTTACATTAGGAAAGTAACTTGAAGATATTTACAATGAAATGTACCCTTTGATCTCAGCAAATGTAAGAAGGAAATTTTATAACAAAGTGGTAGTTTTTAAATAACTCAACTTCAGGAAGAAAATTTTGAATGTCACAATAGTCTATGTTGACTTTACTTGACTTTCTTGATAAGTTGATGAGAGGGGAATAACAATGGAAAAAGATCATACTTTATGTCATCACTACTCACAGAAAGCAATTTGATGTTCCAAAATACAGCACTTACTATTAATGCAATCATATCCCAAAACACATCAGCAGACTAAGCTTTCATGTCCCAGATTTGATGTATAAGTGTTGGGTAAATTATCTGATCAATGTAGTTCAAAATATTTTGTTTATCATACATCGGTGCAACCAAATCTTCAAGCTAATATATATTTATTCTGATATATTTTCATGCAGTGATATTCAGGATGTTCTCTTTAATGATTTAAGGTTATGTATTCATTATCTATTTTTATCCACTAGGCAAATACCTATAAACCTCTTTCAGAAACACTTCCTCAGTGAAAAATTAATACATAATGTTGTTTACTTCAACCATTATTATTCTTTACTTCATTTGCATATGTATTTTTAAAAATATTGTCACTGACATGGAAGTAAAATAAAATAGTATCCCTACCTCATTTAAATGTTCTAGGACAAGAATAAAAATAAATTCTACATGCCTATCTATTTTTAAAAATATATATCAGGCTAGCAACCTATTAAGTAATATAGATTCTATCCTACACTCACCTTGACAAGTATATTTTTATACTGTTAGAGATGGTCAGACTTAGACTCAGAATTCTTAAATATCTTAGTGATTTAGGCCATTAATAGGTAGCATTGTACTATGTCATCCCCTTTCATAGCTTAAACAATGTTGTATTTATTTCTCTAATACGTCTTGTATGAGTACTTTTAAAGGCCTCCGTCTGCTTGCTTGAAATTCTTCTAATAGCTATAGCTATTTGTCCTGGGCCACTAATTAACACTCCTCATGTGGACACTGATATTCTAATCTTATGTAAAGCACAGAAAAAGAGGTTTGCAAAGACAGTGGAAATAGTCCTGTTATCGTGAGTTTGAAGGCCCTAGTGGATTACCCTTTTCTGGACAATAATATCCCTTAATTTTTATTCGTCTTCCATATGTGCAGGTGGCTGAGCCCCTGAGGGCATGTCTGCCTCTAAAGTGGCTAATACTAAACTTGACATCCCAGTGCCTATGCAATTCCAAACCCTGCTTTTGGAATCTACAATTATTGGGTCATGGAATTCACTGTTGTAGTGGCATTAGAAATAACTTCTAGAAGAAAAAACTGCCTTATTAAGTACTTAAATATATTAAGCATAAGCTACTAGGTGGACAAGAAATATTAGTGGAAGAAAACTGACATATCTCTCTCCTTAGGAATCTTATATGTTAGTAATAATCTATATACAATAGTAAATTCTGTAGAAACAGTAAAGTGTACATGATATAATTAAATTATACATAAAATATTATAACTACAATGGAAAGATTGGTTAAGATAAAGGTGCCTGGAGTCTAATATACAGTTAAGTTTGGAGTATAGTACAGCAATGCAAATGGACATGATCAAGTGACAAGTACTGCCTAACCACATCACAGGCAAATATCAAGAGCTCAAGCTATCTGGATATATGGAAGAGGACAAGCCAATTATTGGGTAATATAGTCCAGAACAGTGCCTTAATTCCATCATCACCTCTGGGCAATTGATTGCCCAGATATTTAGTTAAACATTCTTGGTGCCATTGATGTGGTGCAGCAAATTAAAGTACTGCCTGAGATTTCTGTGTTCCATATGGGCCCTGGTTGAAGTCCTGGCTGCTCTGCTTCCTGTCCTTGCTAATGCACTCGCAGCTTGGGAAAGCAGAGGCAGATGGCTTAAGCACTTGGGCCTCTTTCAACCATGTGGGAGACCCAGAAGGAGTTCCAGGCTCCTGGCTTCAGCCTGGACCAGCCCTGACTGTTGAGGCCATTTGGGGGAGTGATGGAGAGCCTCTCTCTCTCTCAATTCTGCCTGACAAATAAATAAGTCAATATCAAAATAAACTTTTTTTTTACAGGGTTTGTCAGTGATGATGATTCTTGATGAAATTAACATTTGAATCAGTAGGCTGAGTAAAGCATATTGCCCTTTCCTTTTTTTTTTTTTTTAATTTTTTGACAGACAGAGTGGACAGTGAGAGGGAGAGACAGAGAGAAAGGTCTTCCTTTGCCGTTGGTTCACCCTCCAATGGCTGCCACGGCCGGCGCACCACGCTGATCCGAAGGCAGGAGCCAGGTACTTCTCCTAGTCTCCCATGGGGTGCAGGGCCCAAACACTTGGGCCATCCTGCACTGCACTCACTGGCCACAGCAGAGAGCTGGCCTGGAAGAGGGGCAACCGGGACAGAATCTGGTGCCCTGACTGGGACTAGAACCCAGGGTGCCGGCGCCACAAGGCAGAGGATTAGCCTACTGAGCCGCGGGCCCCAGCCTATCTATCTACTTTTCATCTATCTATGTACTTATCCATCTGATTGGCTCTTTTTCTCTGGAGAAATCAGAATACTTTATCTTTTCACAGATTTGTATTTCCAACACAGCAGTTATTCCTAAATTTGGTTGTCCTTAAATTGCTTCTGCTTATATTTTGCCCAAAAGAAGGGTATTATAATGTATATTATTTGCAATGAGTGTGAAGATAGAAAGAATAAAGTCTGTGAAAAGCTAAGTAAGGGATGAATGAGACACTGGATTGATAGGATGCATTCAAGTTACATTATTCTCTTGCAGAACCCTTACATAGTGTACTTCCAAGACAATAAGGAATACAAAAGTAAATGGAAGTCACTTTCCAATTAAAGACAAAATTTAACCAGAATTATTATTTTCTCTTTTTAAAACATTCTTGGGTGTGTTAATTCAATTATTTTTAATTAATTCATTCAGCAGACAGAGAGAGATTGTGACAAACAGGTATATAGGCATGGATTCTGTCCAGTGGTCCTTTCCCAAATACCTACAATGGCCATGGTTGGGATGCAGCTGAAATGGGAGCCAGGAATGTAATCCAGGTCTGACAAATGAGTGACAGGAGCCCAATTACTTTATACGTTATCCTTGCCTTCCAGAGTGTGCATTGACAAGGAGTCTTATGCAGGAATCAAACTGCTATTTCGAATGCCTGCTTCAAGTAAATTTAATTTTAATAAAGATTATGTTTTTCATTATGTTTTCTTTCTGTTTTTGTTCCCAGAGATGGCTTTATTTTCCCAACCAAGATCCATTTTCAATTAAATTTATATACAGAAAATCAACTCTATATTAAGTGTTCAACAATTTGCAAGAGAAAAAAAAAATGTTCCTCAACAGTAGAGGCAAGGGTTGTTCAAAGTCATTGTATCTTGAAGTTAATTTCACTTCCTTTTTTTAAGAAACTTAATTAATTTTATCTTTTTAAAGATTTATTTATTTATTTGAAAGGCAGAGTTACAGAGAGACAGAGGCAGAGAGAGAAAGAGAGAGAGAGAGAGAGGTCATCCATCTTCTGGTTCACTCCCCAGATTGCTGTAATGGCCAAAGCTGTGCCAATCTGAATCCAGAAGCCAGGAGCTTCTTCCCATTGTCCCACTTGAGTAAAGGGGCCCCAAGGACTTGGGCCATCTCTTATTGTTTTCTCAGGCCATAGCAGAGAGCTGGATTGGAAATGGAGTAGCTGGGACTCGAACCAGCACCCATATGGGATGCTGGCACTTCAGGCAATGACTTTACCCACTACACCACAGCATCAGCCCTGAAACTTAATCAACTCTAAAGAAGCACCCATGAATAATACCTTTTGTTAGCACTTAGACATATTGTAATATAATTCTTTGAGGATAGAGGTCCTGCATGGGAAGTTAGTCACAGTGACTCCTGTTGTTAATTTAACAATTAACACTCTTTTGTATAATGTCAATGATCACTCAAGGCTCTTGACATGAGTTTCCTAGGCTATGGAAACCTTTTGAATCTACAAAGTCTATCAGTATTTAGACAAGGCCATAAGCAGAGTGGAAGTTCTCTCCCCACTTCAGATAAAAATACCTTCTTCTTTGATGACCACTTCTTTCCACTGGGGTCTCACCCACTAAGATCCTTCATGTAGGACATTTTTTGCCACAGTGTCTTGGCTTTCCATGCCTGAAATGCTCTTGTGGGATTTCAGCAAGACCAGAATGCCTTACGGGCTGATTCTGAGGTCAGAGTGCTATTTAAAACGATTGTCATTTTATGAGTCTGCTGTATAGACTACTTTCCATGTTGGTAGCATTAACTCATTTTTAATTATATTATTACCAGACTTTTAATCCTATCCATATGATCACTTTAACTCTTAAGATGGTATTTTTTACCAATTTTCTATTATCCTCAAAAATAATATCATTATATGAGCTCAAAATGTCAAATATCTCCATTTTATCAAAGAAATATAAAATTAAGAAAATCAAAATCTTAATTGTTGCTGTATGGGACTAAATCAACAGATGGTAGAATATGTGGACAAAACAAAATAATTCCCTAGTTATGTCTATACTTGCTTTGAATTTTCATCTGATTAAATGGGAAAATTAAAAATCAGTTCAAACCATAATGGCAAAAGTAATTTCTGTATATTTTTATACCAGATACTGAGTTTAGTTTTTTCTACAATTATTCTGCTACATATATCTTCACATATCTGTTCCTCTAATTCTTTTTAATTCTAAAACTCTCATTTTCCAACAGTTAATTCCTCTATTGTATTTATCAATAGTACCCATAAATGAGTAGTCAAATTATGCTCCACCACTTCAGCTATGCCAAGATAGTACAATTATGCACAAAGAGTAATACAGTATTGCTCTCCCAAGTGATTTTTAGCATGTACAGGTTATGACAATGATAAATTATTCACAGATCCACACAAACTCATCATTAAAAAGTGTAGCATTCTTTTACCACACACCATCTTTCTTGTTCTTTGTTACACAATGCCAAGTAAAAATTAAAGTTAGACCCCTGACCCACAGAGAAAGATTTGAATAGTTTACATTTTGACGAAATTGCAACAGGTTTTCAGATGTAGAAAAAGTCGCTGACTTCAGATTCTCTCTCACTGTTCTGATGCTGATTGTCTTTTTATTTTTGTCCTAGTTCACATGAACAAAAAGAAAAAAGCAACACAATGCTAAAACTACCTGTAGGCAGCCTTTGGGCAAGTCAAGGCCAATCTTGGCTTGTGGAATTCCTAGGATAAGAAAGTCACATACTCCCTTCTTGAAGGAGGATGATGATCAAGAACACTCTGTTAAAATTATCTGCGTTACCAGAGACCCGATAAATTGCTTGTGTATGTTATTATCTTTGGTGCTTCTTTGAGCTGCAGCTGGTTATGTATAAATATCACTGAGACACTGGAATAAACGAGCCTTGATCAGCCTTGTTGTCTTGGCTCCATTCTCTGTGCCCTTGTCCCTCTTTTAATTCCCACTCCCTCCTTCAGGTTCCGTTCGACTGGTGCAGCAGGCCTGCACAACTACCCTCAATTCTCAAATGGAAAAATACTACTCCATTATGGTAAGAAGACAAACTAAACATGAAATGAATCCATTTCTATTCTGTTGATATCAGGATTCTGTTGTTGTGTTTCCTTTCTTTTTATTTCATTGGGATGCTTGAAAAGCATCTGCTTTTTTCAATTTGAAGGTCTATTACTGAAAAATATAGCAAAAATATCCCCATTTATTTAATATTTTTTACCCCACATTTCAAACAGCTCCATATCCAAAAGTCTTTAAGCTAACACATGTTCCTTAATGCAAAAATGTCTCTAGCTAGGATGGAAAACGAAAAGCAATGATTTATTTTCGGTTCGCCTCATTTTATCTGCAAAAGCCTATGCCATTTTCATTTTAGGAGACTACACCCAATAAATCTGAGCAACTTCAGATATAGCTACAATTTATGTCCCTACATATCAGGTAGATTCTTTTAAAAAGATCAGATGAATCAAGACCCTCAGGGTAATTACAATAGAATTGTAACATAGAAATACTCTGAAAGTCCTAGCCTCTTATCAGCTAGACATGTTGTAAGCCTGTACCTCAGTAGTAGTAGAAGAAAGAGGTAAAATAAGTTGACATAAACTTTTTTTTGAAGTATGCTTAATCAACAGAATCCTGCCTGAGCATGAAATGACAAATGCCGTCGATGGCCATCAGCCTAGGAGAGTTTTCTGAGAACAAAGGTAAGAGAAAGAAATAGGTTACTTTCTTCCACCAAGCAAGAGAACCCTTGCTTTTTCAATATCGGTCCTAAGCAGGAAAAAGCTGACCCATTTGTATTTTTCAAAGCAGGTAAAGGGGAAAAAAGTAAGTAAAAATCATGTATATTTTAAAGACTTATGTTAAAATATTTTTCTCAGGTGACAAATGAACAAATAAATGTTTGGTCATTAGCTAATACTGTTTTGGCTAAATGGTAGGTATTTACATTTGAGAAAGTGGTCAGCTTAATAGAGCGTATGGAGAAAAAAATGGCTCTGGCAATTCTGTAAAAATTATGTCAGAGGTGATCAATTGGCCAATTTTCAGAGGTGACTAATAGCACACTTTTCATTGTGAATGAATTGTTATTGATGACAGTAGTAGGGAAAGCCAAACATCAAACAAGAATCTTGGCTTTGCTTTAGTATAACTTCAATTTAAAATTAAGTGGCATGATTCCAAAACTGTTTTCATTTAAATTCATACTAGAATAACCTAATAGTGATGAATGCATTGTAGAAAAGTAACACAATGCAGTATAGTCGGTATATAATTTGTTTTTTACTAATGTAAAGAGAAATGCCTCTATGTGAGTCAATAGACATGAACATAGGCATTTAAAGAAAACATTTATTTAGTTGTTGAAGAATAATATAAAAATATGAATTGCATGTGTATGTGTATACTTCATCATCTGATACACAAAGATAATGTGCTATGTTATCTTTCTTTTGGTAAGTTATAAAAATGTATGATTCTTGTATATAAATACACATGAATACACACCAACATAGAAGAAATCATCAAGATCAAAGTTAAAAGTGGCACTGTATATAACTGTGGAAAAAGTAATATGAAAACTATTAACTTGATTTTTAAAAACTAGAAATAATTTTACTATCTCAGATTTTCTTTATAAACCAAATAAATAGAATATTTTGATATTTTACCATTAACTGGACAGTTCTTCAGTGACATTCTGGTATTTGGCTCATGTCAGTTTCCCTTAAGCTCGCCTCCAACAGGAACAGCAAGGCAGCATGTGTCATAGGCTGTGAGGTTGGTGTCATATTATTGAAGCATCACTGCAGAATGATGAGTACAGCATAATTAATATAATTCCAGCTCCTATACTCATAATATCATTGCAAATGTCTCATTTTGCTTAATTTCTACATGTATCATGGTCATCAAAGTATTTATTCTCATTGTCAGTTTGCAGGGTTTCTTACCCCACCCTTCTTACCCCTTGGCCATATTTAAAAATGCTGCAATAACAATTCTCTTTCTGCTTAGGAATGTTCCAATTAAGCTTCATTGTCTAACTACCATTCTGCTATCAAAAGCAATTAACAATGTTTCCACCCTCTTGCTTAAAAGAGTGGTTAGAAAAAATTATGAAAATAATCTTGTCAATTGCCTTTAAGTTACATGAGAGTACTTCAAAAGATCATGGAAAATGAAATTGAAAGACAAGTTTGTTTTGGTTTATTTTTTCCTCATTTTTTTTTTATCTAAGAGTGAGAAATAGTGAAAGAGAGACAGACAGAGAGATCCCATCCATTGGTTCACTCCCCAAATGCCCACAGTGGCTAGAACTGAGTTAGGCTAAAGCCCAGAGCCACAAATTTAATAAAGATCTCCCACATGGATGGCAGAAATGTAATCACTTGAACCAGTACCAGGGTTTCTTAGGGTCTGCCTTAGCAGGATACTGGAGTAAGGAGCTACAAGCGAGTATCAAGCCCAGCTTCTCTGTTATGAAACATGTCTCTTACTCAGCATTTTAAACCGTAAACCAAACACCTGCCCTATTTGTGAATTAAAAAAAAAAAAAAAAAAAAAAAAAAAAACCTCCCTCCATACATTGTATTCTGCTAATATTGTACACAGAAGACTTTCATTCTGTTCAATAAACACCTGACTTAAATCTCCAATACTTTTATGGGAGTGGGCAGTGCTGTGGCACTGGAGGTTAAGCCCTGGCCTTCAGCACCAGCATCCCCTATGGACACTGGTTCAAGTCCTCGCTACACCATATCCAAACCAGCTCCCTGCTAATGGCACCTGAGAAGGCAGTGGATGATAGTCCAAGTCCATGGACCCTTGCAACCACGTGAGAGACCAGGAAGAAGCTCTTGGCTCCTGGCTCCTGGCTTCGGCCTTGATCAGTCTTGGACATTGCAGGCATTTGGAGAGTGAACCAGCAGATGGGAGATTTCTCTCTCTCTCTCTCCCTCTCTCACCTTTTCTCTCTCTATAACCTTGCCTTTCAAATAAATAAAGGAAACTTCAAAAAAATCTTTTTCTGATACTCATAGAAAACAAAATTACAATAAGGAAAAATAAAAGGAAAAGATAAACCTAACTGCCTCTTTGATGCTGATCATTATTTTAACATATATAAATCAACTTGGTTTCTTCAGGCTATGTTTCATGCCATTCTTAAAGGTCCAGGAAACTGTTTTGTTGTATAGGATTAATATTTTGAGACATTTAAACCAGATTTTTTTCTTTAGCTTTGGGAAAGAATTTATAATAGAACAAAGAAGTTACTACACTAGAACTCAAGAGGCCATTTTGTTTGGCTAGAACAGTCTATATTCCTAGGCTTTCATTTCTTAAATAAATTAAGAGGAAACATGAATAAATGATTAGAACCTCAACAGTTCTAACACTTCTGTGAAACCATCTATGTTATTCCTTAGCCATATAAAATTTCACTGATATGTCAGTATTAAAATAAAAAGAATTTCTTTAGATCAGTAATTAGTCATTAAAAGTATCCTCTGACAACAAAGGGACTTCAGAAAGTTTATGGAAAATAAATTTAAATGTGTATTTATTTTGGCACAAAAAATTTTTGAAACCCCATGAATGGTTTTTCCATAATATAAAGTTCCCATGTATAGTTTACTTTATGCAAATATTTTTTCTATTACTGCCCTTGAGACCTAATGGCGTGACAAAATTGGGAAGTTATTCTTGCTCCCCAGTGTTTTCTTTAAGTCATATCATGATGAGTAGTATTAAACTTAGGTTTTTTTTTTTTCTACTTGTGAAGGTTTGGGATGACCTCTTCTCTATATGAAAAATATAAATGCGTATGCACAGAGTAACAATTAGGTAAGGACAGACAAAGTTTATCTGCATGTCTTTTTTTCCTTTTTACATCAAACAAGTTTGTTTCCATAGAGATTCAGCAATTATACCTTGATGTCAATGGTCCCCTCTTGGCATCTTATTACTTTAATATCTAAATATTCTTGCCATTTGCTAAACATATAGGAAAGACACAAATATTCATGCAACTTTAAAACTACTGATTGAGTCAAAAAGACATGGACTCTAACAAACTAATGTCATGTCAATCTCTTGTCTCATGTGTGAACTTGAACTATTAACAATGCTGAACCTCTTATCTGCTCTTGTCCAAAAAAGGACAATAATGCTCACTTCAAAGGGTTATTATAATAATGAAATGTACTATCTTAAGTACATTCGATAAATACAACTAAAAATTTATTTAAAGTTCACAAAATGCTTAATTTTGTAAAGCAAAACAGCCATATTTCAGTGTGCATATTTTTAACATATTTGTTTATTATTAACTTCAATATGGTAATTTTTAGAATGAGGCACCAGCTGTCACTATTATAGGTCCAAAGTCTATTGTAAATACTCTTTAATTTGTGAAAAACAACTGCCAATAAATTTTATCAAGTTTTCACTATATCTTGTAATGATTATATTAATAAAATATTTAACTGTGTTCATTTTTCTCTATTTGTTCTTAATTATTTTTTCTTTCAAAATTAGTTTAGAAGGTATTATTTTATTTTATCATCAGTTTTTATTTTTTACTGATACATATTTATGGGAGGGCATGTGACGGTCTGAAACACACATCTATATATATAAAATATAAATTTTGAATTAGAGTAAACATATCTGTCACTTCAAACAATTGTTATTATTTTTTCTTTATGGTAAAAACAATCAACATTCTTTCTGCTAACACTTAAAAACATAGTACATGATGTATGTTTTCATAGTGTATAGTCATGCTACTGTGCAATACCAAATAAGAATTTCTTTTTCCTTACTTTAACTTAGAATGTGTTAATCTTTCACTATGTCTTTATAACCACTCCCAAAATTTTACTTGTAATTATAAAATTAAATCTCTTTAAATTATGGATCTAGTAATCATCCCTTTATTAATTATTACATTTTGCATTCTTACTTATAACTGAAGGATAAAGAGTGAACTCCTTAGGAGAACTTGATATGTCTCTGAAAATTCATCCTAATCCCATTTTCTAGTATTGCTGTTGCTCATGTTTCCTACGATCTAATTGTACTGAATTTGTCCTGCTTTCTCAAACACAAGATTCTATTAAGTCTATCTGAGTTTCAACTTGTATGTTCTTTTTTATCTCTCTAATAAAATATAATCAACCTTATAGTCTCAAAGGACCAAGCTAAGATATTACTTTCCCAATTTCTCAGGATAGATTTGTCAACCTTTCTTTATTGCTTTCATAGCATTTTTCATAACACAAATGTAATTACTTGACGTTATGTCTGCTTTTCCCACAAGGGGTAAGGGCTAACATTGTTAACCTCTATAATTTCAATGTAATGAGACAAGTAGGGAAAGAGAGAGAGAGAAAGAGAAGGGGAGGCCATAAGCTTGTTGGAGAGTAAGATTCCATTAGTATACTTTTAGCTTCGCTTTTTAGACTAAAATAATACTAACAAGAATTAGATTTTGTATTATCTCCACAATTTATTTATTAAACACAGTGATACATATACATATACATATATATATGAAGACTCATACTTTGTGGATTATAACAATATGATGTGTAATAACATTAAGGAATTAATTTCAGAGAATATATATTTAATTTTTTTTCTCATTCATGTTTTAAAAATACTGACTCATGTTTATTATTACAATGAGAAGACGAATCATGTACAAGTGAAATATTCTATCATTCAATCCTATTCTTTTCTTCCATAACCTATCCTATCCTATTCTGTTCCATTCTACTCCACTCCATTCTGTTCCAGTTCATTCAGAATGAAAGGGTTCATGAGGAGTTGAGAAAAATGTGTACCCAAAGATGAGGCTGCTGACTTATAAAAAGTCCTAGTAGAAGGAAAATATTTGACAATAATCTCTTCTGCTTCAGTTTTTATTTTTTTGGTGTACCCTGATTTGACCAATTATTAGTGATATTCAAGTAATTGCAAAATGTGGCAATAGTGGGCTATAGGTAGACTTTATGTGAAGAATGCATAATGAAGTGTTTTTAAAGGAAATTTCTGCCTCATTAATGTAATCATATTAGTAAAAGCCAATGTTTCTGTAGTCAAAAACACAAATATACTGGGAAAATGTAATAATTAAAAAGGCTTTGAATAAAATATTTGTGTTTACATTAGAAATTACCATATAAAAATTAACAAAGAAAAATTTTATAGTAGTATTTTTAGGGGATGAGACCATAAATATTATCCCCATGAAGATTTTATGTCCAGTTCCCCCACGTTAAAGATTCCTAAGTCATTAAAGAAGAGTCAAGGGTTGTATGTCAATAAAAAATAAGAGATAGAATATTTATTCTAACATGAGTAATAAACAGATGAAAACCTAAAAGAAAAATTGCAGAAGTAAAAACTATCCAGAACTTCTTTATTGGAAAGACTTTGCAAGAACATTTTCCTGGTCAAAAAATATAAAGAATGAAAAGAGGTAAATTTGAAATATTAAAATGATCATACTAATAAGTGTATATATCCCTTTTTCATTTCTATTACAAAACACTGAGATTGGGTACTTTATAAAGAAAAGATGTTTATGTGCTCACTGTTCTGTAGGTTAAAGTCATAATGCCAACATCAGCTTGGCTCTGATGAGGAACTTTATCATGGTGGGAACATATACAACAGTATTAAACCATTTATTATTAAAGGATGTTGAGAGGGAGAGGGTCTTGCTTTACTCTGCTTAAAATGACTGCTCTTATGAGCATTAACCATGTACACATAATAGGTACTTTCATTCTGAGTACATCACCATCATGGAACACAATTTCCACCAGGCTTCACCTCCTAAAAAGTCCCACAATCGCAACACTGCCACACCAAGTACCAAGTCTCCAACACATGAACTTTTGGGAGACATAATCCAGCCACAGCCAATGTTAATAGTATAGATAGTATTCTAACATATTCAGAAAAATAATTATATACAGTGAATTAAAAGCTATCCAAATTAAAATCTTGATCAAAGAGTGGAAAACTTGAATAGATTAATTACCACTGGAGTAATTCAAAATATGTTTACAGAGTTACCACTGAAAATGAATTTCACAGCTGAGTTTTATCTATTTTTTTAAATATTTATTTCATATATTTGAAAAGCAGAGAAGCAAAGAGAAAAAGGCAGAAAGAGAGATAAAGATCTACCCACCACTGGTTCATTCCCCAAATGCCAGCAAGAGCCAAGGCTAGGGCAATCCAAAGTCAGGAGACAGTAGCTCAATTCTAGTCTCCCATGTGGGTGGTGGAGAACCAAGTACTTGGAGTCATTATCTGCAGCCTCTCAGCGTATGCATTAGTAGGAACCTGGAATTGGGGGCAGATGTGGAACTCAAACCTGGGCATTCTTACATGGGATGTCGATATTCCAAGTGATATTATAACTGCTCTACAAAGCAACCACCCCATCTAATTATATAATTTCATATAATCAATGATATTTACATTTCTAAGTATTGAAAAACATGGAAATATTAAATATGCTTGTAATAGTCTGAAATTTTTAATATGCAAAGCAAGTAAAATATTACACAATTAGAAGGTATACATACATTTCAGTTATTCAAGGTCACTTCAAAATGTTTGCAAAAAGTGAAATTAGGAGAGAGCTGGCCTAGAAGAGGGACAACCGGGACAGAATCTGGCGCCCTGACCAGGACTAGAACCCGGTGTGCCGGCGTCGCAAGGCAGAGGATTAGCCTATTGAGCCACGGCGATGGCCTCTGACATCCTTTCATGTATGTTTAAGTAAAAATTCTTATAACATCTACAGAAAAGCATTGAAAGAATTATAGTTTATGAACAAGTTGGGCAGTAGAGAACCAACAAGTTATCAATAAAACTAAATTTCTTAATAAATTAATATACATCAGCAAATTTCAATGCTCCTTTTATTGAAATAGACATTTTATATACAAAATGTTTAAATTTTGTTTTTGGTTTTTAGAACTACAAAAACATTGAGACTAAGCAAAATGGACATAAGATCACTTCCCAACACCAGGAAATTGAATAAAGATATACTAATAAAATTAGTACAGTATTAGAGATAAGAATGGAAAAAAAAAAAAAGCGAAAAGTATATAAAATTAGATTTTAGTGTGTAGCAGATGAGCTATACATATTTGGTAATTCCATTAATTTGTAAAGGGATATTTAGCTAACCAAAATGTTAATTAATTGGAACAAAATAAATAGAAAATATTAACACTTTAACATATTATTCAAATCTCAGTTAAATACAAAAGCATATTATAAATAATAAAAACTAGGAAATTATATCTCATTGTAGAGATCATGTGGGTGAAGAAAAGTGCCTAGATAGAAAAGTATGTAGTTCAACAAAAAAGAAAAATAAAATTCTTGACAGGAGAAAACATACATGAAACTTTTATTTCTATAATATTCCAATATTTATATTTTTAAATTGAGTAGAAAAAGATGAGTGCTTCTAAACAGAAATGATCAATGGAAACAAATGTCCTAGTGATACATGAAAATGGTCAAAGTTTTCATTATCAGAGTGATGAATATTAAAGTGCTATGAGATCACTTTACAATAAGCAGAACGTCAAAATATTTTAAAACCTACAATTCTTTGCTAGGCAGACATAAAGGAGATATATTCTTTTTGAAATTACTAGTGTAACATATGAATTCCTTGAGTTTAATGTAGGCAATCTGATAGCATATATTGGTGGTAAGAAATGAACTTTTTGGTACTTTGAGCTATTATAACATAGATGAGATGTACAAAAATATTCAAAGGTGATTAGAAAAGCATTTTCTTAAAGGGCAAAATAAATACCCATTAGTAAGGGAACTGAAACTAAAAGTGTATTACATAGCTACTAATAAATACAGTAATTTAATATGTAGGGATTTTCAATAAAATGCAGCTGAGAGGGAAAAAAGCAATATGCAAACAATACATATAATAGTATCTAACTTCACCAGACAATGACAATTATCTCTAGGATAAAATTATCAATAGTTATGTACATATGTATAAATATGTGTACAGGTAAAAATATATACAAAAGGACACATGCCATTTGTTTTCTTGTATGCTCACAGAAAAGATGAAAATGCAGAGAGGAGTGGCTATAAGAAATATCACCGCTTTTATATTATCCCAATCAAGTGTATAACAAGATCATAGCAAATAGATTCCTGTAATGTTAACATGCTCACTACAAAATGTAGGAGTTTGAGTAGACCTTTGCTTTCTTCAATCCATTTCATCTATCACTTGAAATATGAAGTATGAATATCAGTCTTAAAAATAATAAAAATTATCACTGATTGTGTAGATGAATCTCAATAAAAGAAGCAAATTCAACTTGTCTGATGCATATCAAAATAATAATCACTACTGACACCTTTTTAAAAATTTTTCTTAGATTTATTTTATTTGAAAGGCAGAGTTACAGAGGAAGAGAGAGATATAGAGGGATGTCTTCCAACATCTGGTACACTCCCCAAATGGCCACAATAGCCAGAAGTAGGCAGGCTGAAATCAGGAGCCAGGAGCTTCCTCCAGTTCTCCCACATAGGTGCAGGAGTCCAAGTATTTGGTCAATCCTCTGATTTCCCAGTCATGATAGCAGGGAGCTTGGTCCAAAGTGGAATGGCTGGAACCCAAATCAGAGCCCATATGGGATTCTGGTGTTACTGGCAACAGTTTTTACCTGGTATACCATAATACTGACCCCAAAAATAATTTTTAGGAAATATTTTCAAAGAATTTTTATGTAAAAATTACCATTAAAAGCATTTATAAGTATTTGAGAGAAATGTTCTAGACAATCACTTAAATTCCGTATGGAAAATAAAGATTTTTTATTTTATTTATTTGACAGGAAGAGTTACAGACAGTGAGAGGGAAAGACAGAGAGAAAGGTCTTCCTTCCTTTGGTTCACCTCCCAAATGGCCGCCACTATCTGAAGCCATGAGCCAGGTGCTTCTCCTGGTCTCCCATGCGGGTGCAGGGCCCAAGCACTTGAGCCATCCTCCACTGCACTCCTGTGCCACAGCAGAGAGCTGGACTGGAAGAGGAGCAACCGGGACTAGAACCCAGGGCCCATAAGGGATTCCGGTGCCACAGGCGGAAGATTAGCCAAGTGAGCCAGGTCCCCCGCACCCGCCATGGAAAATAAATGTCTCTTTGAACTTGAGACACAGAAAGAGCAGTAGGATTATGTTTTCCATTTCTTTCAACAGTACACATTTCTTGGGAAAAGCAAAATTAAGCAATCATCTACCCTTTAAAGTGCTTTGTATTACTTGGTGTTTCTGGAAAATAGTTACATATTGATTTGCCATGCTACAATGTAGGACATTATAAACAAAAAATATTCCCAGAGATCATTTTTTTTTCAGAAATCTTGCAAATTAAAATATTATTCTCTTTAATTACTTTTTTCACTTTAATTGGCAAGCAGGAAATTTATATTGTAGTAGAAATAGCATACACTTTAATGTTAAATGGACACCACAGATAGATGTATATATTCATCGTAGTTCTTTTTTGAAGTATTCTTCCTTGAAAGGCACCAACATTCTCTTAAAATGTATTTTTTTATCTATTTGGAAGGCAGAGAAATAGAAAATGTGATACTTATTCACTGGTTCATCCCTCAAATGCTCGCAAACAGCTAGCACTAGGACACGTCAAACCTAGGAGCCAGGTACTCAATATGGCTCTCTCACATGGGTGACAGGGACCCAAGTGCCCAAGTACTTGAGCCATTACCTGTTGCCATCTAGGGTGTATAGTCACAGGAAACCAGATCAGAAGTGCATGTGAGATAAACTGCAGCACTCTGAGATGGGATGAGGGCAACTCAAGTGACATTTAATCCTCAGTGTCAAATTCTTGCCCCCATTGTATTTCTCTAAGCACTTAAAATCATTTTATACACACAAATTATTGACATAAAGCATAAAAACATGTTAACTTAATTAAGGCATAAATGCTGACAAAATTCTGTTTTAAAATCAAATCATGGGGCCGATTCTGTGGTTAGGTTAAGCCTCTGCCTGTGATGCCAGCATCCAATATGGGTGCTGGTTTGAGTCTCAGCTGCTCCTCTTCTATCCAGTTCCCTGCATATGGCCTGGGAAAGCAGTGGAAGATGGCCCAAGAGCTTGGGCCCCTGCATCCATGTGTGAGATCTGGAAGAAGCTCCTGGCTCCTAGCTTTGGATCAGCCCAGCCCTGGCCAATGCAGACATTTGAGGAGTGAAACAGCAGATGGAAGACATCTCTCTGTTTCTACATTTCTCTGTAACTCTATTTCTCAAATTAAAAAAATCAGAAAAATTAAATTGCTCTGCAAATCACAGAACTTTATATTTCATATAGTTGACCTCATTGTACAATATGTCACCTTTTCCATGTCCATTCATCTGTTAAGTTAATTCCATATCATTGCCCACATAAGTGAACTTGGAGGACATTATGTTAGGTGCAATACACCAGTCACAGAAAGATAGGTACCACTACCACATGATCTCACTGATATATGCAATCTAAACAATTGATCTCGTAGAATAGAGAGGGACTACTGGACAGGTGATGGGGAGATGTTTGTCAAAAGCAGCTGACATTGGAATTCTATAGTCATATATATTTCACCAGAAGTGGCACATTAATATTTCCTCTTGAGAATTTAAAATGTGCAACTTATGTCATGCAACTAGTAAAATCACATAAGGTAAAAAATGAATTCATTGATAAATTTAGAATACTCACTTTGACATGATTTATATCACTCTAATATGGATTTTAAGAAAGTACTAAGTTTTAATAAGATTTTTAAGAGCTAGATCTATCTTATATTTACTACTCACCATAGCAAATAAAATATGCAGTAGTTCAAATAAATTAATATTTTTTATTTCTCTTAGTGATGAATTATTCTAACAAAAAACTTTAAGTTAAGATAATTCTTTTTCTAAGATTCTGTTACTGTTCATAAGTATATGTTATATTGTATTCTCCATTTAACTTATGTATTTTCATTTAGCAACATCTAATTACTATTCTAAAAGTGAAAGATTAAAATAATCTTATTCAGTTGCATTTATAAGATAAATACATAATTAGACTTAAAGCTACTTAAAAATCACTAATTTTTTACTTCAATTTGGACAAATTTTGTCCCAGCAAATATCAATCTGAGTAGAAAAATTAATAACATTTACTTGTATCTTAGCTTTGCCATTTCTGGATCATGCTGATTAAGTTTTTATTTAACATTTTTATTGAATTATTGTCCTAAATAGATTTGTATAGGTGCTATCTGTTCATTAAAACTTTGGATTTTGCCAAATGAATCTTCTTATAACAGTAACATCTTAAGTCACATACTATTTAGTTTTAACTAATCTTTTATACTTCTTTTCCGGAATCGTCAGCTACAAAATTAGAATCTAATATTAACTAAAGGTTAAGAATTACTTGCAAAAGTTTGCAAAAAATGGAACACATTTTAGCATTTGTGAATCACTGGCATTTTAGGTGTAAATTTTCATTTTAAAAATAATTTTGAATATAAAAATGACAAATTAATTAAAATCTACTTGATTAAATCCCATGCCTTATACTTGAGTGCTTAGAAATCACAACTTTGAAGAACTGCCTGGGGCAGTTCTGCCTAGGGATTAGTGGGTAAAGCCACTGCCTGTAGTGCCGGCATCCCATATGGGTGCCAGTTCCAGTCCCAGCTGCTCCTCTTCCGATCCAGCTCTCTGCTGGTGGCCTGAAAAAAAAGTAGAAGTTGGCACAAGTACTTGGGCCCCTGCACCCACATGGGAGACCTGGAAGAAGCTCCTGACTCCTGGCTTTGTATCAGTTCAGCTCCGGCTGCTGTGGCCATCTGGGAAGTGAACCAGCGGATGGAAGACCTCTCCCTCTCTCTCTGCCTCTGTCTCTCTGTAACTCTGCCTTTCAAATAAAATAAATATTTTTTTTAAATTAAAGAATTGCTAATTATATTTACTTTCTTTAAATTCTCTAAAATCATTTTTTTTGCATTAAGAAATACATAGTCATTTGGCAAATAATGCCAGTAATAAGACTGTCATTACTAACATCAATAAAAATAATAATGATAATTGTTGTCAGTTATGAGAGCTACTATAGAGCTATAACTTTGATAGTTATTTTTTTAAAATTTATTTGAAAGGCATAATTACAGAGAGAAGGAGAGAGAGGAAGAGAGAGAGAAAGAGAATGAGCTTCCATTTGCTGGTTCACTACCCAAATGGCCACAACGGCCGGAGTTGGGCATATCCGAAGCCAGGAGCCAGGAGCTTCTTCTGGGTCTCCCATGTGGGTGCAGGGGCCCAAGTACTTGGGCCATCTTCTGCTGCATTTCCAGGCACATTAACAGAGACCTGGATCAGAAGTGGAACAGCCAGGACTTGTCTTAACTGTCTATACCACAGCACTGTCCCCCGATAGTTACTTTGTATCTATCATTTTAGTATTAATACAATGTTATAAAAATTCCTGCAATATTAAATATATAAATGAGTAGATGGTGACTGTGCAAAGCATTATCCTATGTGAAGCCAGGTTTCGAATCTAGATTTTGATATCTGAGCTCAAGAAAATTATGTAGCTATTGGTAAAATTTCGACAATATAAAAAGGACTTATGACATTACTCTGACTCAGTTTATTAATAATAGTTTATTGACATAAAATTTCAGATTTTATGAAAAACCTTTCTTTTTTAGTTTTAAGGAACTTACGTCAGGACATCAGTTTGGAATTCATCATAAAGGTTATTTCTTGGTATAAAATTGAAACCTCAATTTGCTTACCTCCTTTTTAAACTCAGAACAAAGAAGATAATTTCCATAAAATACTCAGTGAATATTTTAGTGTTTTCAATTCCAGGTTCGGCAATAGGTCACATCTCTACAGATTGACTTTCAAACTAATGCACATAAACCAGTTTTCTGACTAGTTTCTTATATCCAAGGTATGGAAATTAGGATCTCAAAGAAGTGTATTGTGGTCATTACAGCATTATTCACCACGGCCAAGACATGGGGAAACAGAACACCTAAATCCATTCACAAATAAATATATATATATGTTTTATATATTTTATATTTATATACATTATATATTTATATATTATATATATATAATATCACTTAGCCTTAAAATGTGATAATGCTGACAAATGATAATGAACTACATGGCATTAGGTTAAATGAGGTAAACCAGTCACAGATGGATGAATGTATGAATATTGAAAGATTATACTTATATGAGATACATTTAATGGCCAAACGCATAAACCTCAAAGAAATAGAGTGAGGTGGTGGAGGAAATGGGGAGATGATGTTGCACAATATGGGTTCTAATGATCTGCTATATAACTGCACCGCTATGTAGTGCCATATTTTCAACTTGAAAATTCATTAAAGTGGTAAATTTTATGTTATGTTTTTAAAACTTTAAAACAAACAAGAAAAACAAGCAAAATTTGTGAAAGAAAATGAAATGCTTTGTTAAGAATTCAAAATAAAATTAATGTACATGAGTAGCTGTAAAAGTGAAGAATACATTCCAGGAACTGAAGTGTTAAAACTATGATTTCACTGGTCCAGTGCTGTGGCACATTAGGCTAAGTCTCTGTCTACTGCGCTGGCATCCCATTTAGGTGCTGGTTCTGGTCCTGGCTGCTCCTTTTCTTATCCAGCTCTCTGCTGTGGTCTGGGAAAGCAGTGAAAGTGGCCAAATGCATGGGTCCCTGCAACCATGTGGGAGATATGGAAAAAGCTCCTGGCTCCTTGCATTAGATGGGCCCAGCGCTGGCAGTTGTGCCTATTTGGGGAGTGATGAAATGGATGGAAGACCCTTGTCTCTGTCTCTCCCTCTCTCTGTAACTCTACCTATCAAATAAATAAATAAATCTTTAAAAAAATCATTTCAACCATAAAGGTAATCATGCCTATGGCAGTATTTATGAAAATGATACAAAACAGTTCTATTTCAAAATTATACCATCCTGCAATAGATTGTGTAGGTACGTTTCTTTCTTTCTTTCTTTTTTTTTTTAAGATGTTTATTTATTTGAGAGGCTGTTACAAAGAGAGTTGGGGAGGCACAGAGAGATATCTTTCAATAATTGGTTCACTCCCCAAATGGCAACAAGAGCCAGGGCTGGGCTAGACCAAAGCCAAGAGCCAAGAACTTCTTCTGGGTCTCCCACATGGGGGCAGGGGCCCAAGCCCATGGATCATCCTGTCCTGCCTTCCCTGGCCCATCAGCAGAGAGGTGGATCAGAAGCATAGCAGCCCGGACTCCAACCAGTGCCAATTTGGGATGCCAGCACTGCAGGTAGCAGCTTAACCTGTTGAGCCACAGTACCGGTCCCTGGTACATTTCTTAAATATACTGTTTATAAAAACATACTGGATAGAATGATTCAGTAAATATTAAAGTTTGTATGTAGGGTTGGCGCTGTGGCACAGTGGATTAAGCCTTTGCCTGAAGCACTGTCATCCCATATGGGCATTGGTTCTAGTCTAGTTGCTCCACTTCCAATACAGCTCCTTATTAATTGTGACTGTGAAAGCATACAAAGGTAGTCCAAATGCTTGGGTCACTGCACAAAGATGGGCGACTCAGATGAACTAATTTCACCAGCATTTGAAGTAAAATATAACTTGTATGTGAAGCATAATGCATAATGGAGTGGATGTAGTTAGAAATAATCATTGAAAAATATTATTACTTTAGCTGCATTAAAATCACATAAATAACTAAGGCAGGAAAAATCCACTAGGATCCTACTCCTTGAAGCTGCAATAGGACACTCTGCTGGGAATTTTAAAACTACACTTTAACCAATATGTGGACTGGATTGAAGGAAGTCATTCAAGTTTTAGTAAACTGGAAACAATCAAAATCTCTGGGCCTAATGAGCAAGAAAAGGGAATGACTGCTAGGAGTCTAATTGGGAGCTAGAGTTTTGGGCCGATGCTCAGTGGAACTGGGGTTTCTACTACGCACAGCAGAGCCATTACTAGAATCACGCACAGGTCATTACTTTTCATGGTCTTCCATTTTCTTGCCAGAGAATTTGGGATAATTTTCAGAAATCATCAGTCATATAATATGTATATGACGTGTGTGTGTGTGTATATATATATATATATTATACGTCATATATATAATGCACAACATATGTATTATATATTATATATAATATGTTTTCAACAGGCCAGTACCATGGCTCAATAAGCTAATCCTCCACCTGCAGCGCCAGCACACGGGGTTCTAGTCCTGGTCGGGGCACTGGATTCTGTCCCAGTTGCCCCTCTTCCAGGCCAGCTCTCTGCTGTGGCCCGGGAGTGCAGTGGAGGATGGCCCAAGTGCTTGGGCCCTGCACCCACATCGGAGACCAGGAGAAGCAGCTGGCTCCGGGCTTTGGATGAGCGCGGTGCGCAGGCTGTGGCAGCCATTGGAGGGTGAACCAACGGAAAAAGGAAGACCTGCTCTCTCTCTCTCTCTCTCTCTCACTGTCCACTCTGCCTGTAAAAAAAAAATATGTTATCAACAGCCATATATTATGACTGCTAAGAGGTTGATAAGAGAACTAGTAGCTTTGGCTATATTCTTTGACAAGTTTAAGTGTATTAGCATTATACTGCCCTCTAATATTAGAAACTTACATTGCACGATGCACCAAGATGGAATAAGCTTGACATTCTTACCAGAACCTTGCAAATAATTCAAAATTCTTCTTTGACTAAGAAGAGGTAGATAAAAGGATTAAAACAAGAACAGATAGTCCATATATTAATTGAATTTAGTGAACAAAGATAAATACTACACCTGGTTAACAATTAACAACTAAATAAAAACTTTAAAACAAAACTAAATTTCTAATCTAAAAAAATCATAAGTAAATCATCTGTTAACTAAGTATGATGCTTCCTTGAGTATATGCAATTCATTTTTACACAAAATAGTTTATCTTTTAATTTTGTGTTTCAAAGCACCTTCATAAAAGGAAAACAGCATGGATATGGCGATTTAAACAACAAACATCTACATCTTATTGTCTGGGAGTCTGAAAGTCTAAAATAAACATGCTAAAAATTCACATTGGATATGGCTCCATTTACTGGTTCATCAGTGGGTGTCTTCTTATTGTGTCTTTATATATTTAAAGTGCTGGAGACTGCATGGTTTTTTTTTTTTATGAGGATGTCCCTTTCATCTCTTAATTACCACCCACAGACCCCACTTCCTTATAGCAGCACATTGAAGGTGAGGATTTCAACATGTGAATATGGGCAGAGAACAATATTCAATCTATAACTAATATAATGGCTAACTATTAAATTATATGAACTATAGTACTGAGAATAAACATAAAAGTTATTAAGAATGACTGTAACCAATTGATAGGAGTGTGTAATTCTATTTCTTCTATCTTTCCCTCTTGTCTAATGTTTCAACAATGAGCAAAAGTAATGTCTGTAGTAGAAAATTTTTGACTGAGTGAAGCTTTAATGAGTTTTGTGAAAAAATACTAGAAAACAAAGTAAAACTTCATCACATTATAATAAATTAAAATATGTGAATACACAGAGCTTTGCATATTGAGTGTTCCCAAATTCATATACTGAGTTTACATAGATTTTGTAGATAAATATAAATGCAATATGATGATATGATTAATCTTAATTGTGTAGATCATAGTACCAAATATCACCAAAACATAAATATTGCCCAACTTAGAGTTCTTTTCTTTTAAGAATAGTATAATAGGGGCCGGCGATGTGGTGCAGCAGGTTAATGCCCTGGTCTGAAGTGCCAGCATCCTATATGGGCACCGCTGGTTCAGGTGCCGCTGCTCCTCTTCTGATCCAGCTCTCTGCTATGGCCTGGGATAGCAGTAGAAGATGGCCCAAGTCCTTGGTCCCCTGCACTCATGTGAGAGACCTGGAAGAAGCTTCTGTCTCCTGGCTTTGGATTGGCGCAGCTCCGGCTGTTGCGGCCAATTGGGGAAAAAACCATAAGACTTCTCTCTCTCTCTCTCTCTCTGCTTCTCCTCTCTCTGTGTAACTCTGATTTTCAAATGAATAACTAAATATTAAAAAAAAGAATTGTATAACAGTTTTGTTAAAATAATCTCACTTACTTGTTTTCTGTAATATTCCATGTCTTGTCTTATGTACTATTGGAAATTTATAAAGAAAAATAGGATTTAATGAGTTTTCCTAATTTTCATATATTCAATAAAATCTTATTAATATGTAGAAAAATTCAATATTCTTTTACTTAGCACAAATATCATATGTTCTCCCTGATCGGCGACAACTAACTAAGCACCAAAGGGGAAACTTGTTGAAATGAAATGGACACTGTTGAAATGAAATGGACACTATGAGAAACAGTGACTTGATCAGCTCTTGTCCTGACGGTTGATGTACAGTGTAATACTTTATCCATTTTAGTATTTTTTTGTTCTAGTACCATTGGAAGATTAAAGCATAAATGGAGTAATTGGCAAATGTTTTAGTTACAGGTTATTTTTGTACTCTAATATCCTACATAAATACAATAATTCAACTGCTACGCCAAATCAAAATATATTTATAGTAAACATGATTATAGAAGGCACAAATTGTTGCTTATAAGAGTAAAACAAAATGTTGTACATGAGACTTAGACATCTTATGTGTTAAAATCAAAGCATATTCACTTTTGTTTTCATCTACATGTTAATGGAATTAATTTACTCATTACATCACTATATATACATTTTTGCCCATCTAAAATGCAATGATTAGGTAATAATAACAATAATGAGAAAATTCTTATTGTATTAATTTCATTTTTATTATTTCATTTCATCCTAGAAACAATTTAATAGTACATGTCTTGCTGTGTTATTTTAACTGTGAGAAAATTGAAGATTGCTGATACTCTTTAAGTGTGCCTTGGTTATGAAAACACCAAGCTACTTCTCCATCAGTTGGTTTATATCTGGTAGCCTGAGCTCGACTACTCGCCCTCCCACTCCCCACCTGGACAACCCTATCCTTCACTACCTGGCCATCTTCACTACTGAGAATCACAGAATTCATGTGCAACCCAAGAAGGGACTTTCAACCCATGCCCAGCAGTGTTCAGTAAAAGTTCTGGCAAGCTGGCATCGACTGTTAGATGTTTTCAACGTCAACCCTTCTCTATTTGAAGGGTTAATATCAAAATAATTACTCACAGAAGACACTCAACAGATGTAGAGTTACATTGAGATTTAAGGTCTATTCCAGAAATATTTATTGGTCATTTCTGACAGAGTTTACCAATACAAAGGCAACACAACGAGGAAAATATCAATATCATTGTTTCAGTTTGTCAGACTCTTATTACTGTGGTCATTAAAGAGTAAAGAGGAAATAATACATTTTGTTGATGTTAGCGCTATTAAATTACACTGAAAAATTATCCATGGCTATATAGATCAAAATGAGTAATTCATGTTAATCTTTCTGGTTTAGTCAAGGAATAAGATGGACTATAAATCATACAATGAATAACTGTGCATGAATAACATATGGAAAACACCTTGTGCCTTTTTCATCTGGGTGAGATACTAAAGATGAAATAAAATTAGGAGAGCTATGAGGCACACAAAGAGGACTCACCTATTGTGGCTGGTTTTGAAGATGGAATGACAGGAAATTAAGGAAACACTCTCAATCCAGAAACATTCTGCAGACACCTTGATTTTAGCCAAGTTACATCTGCAGGTGTTCTTAACTTGTGTAATTGCAGGATAATTATTTTGCATTACTTTAAGTCACATAGTTTGGTAAAATTTGTTACAACTGCTATATGTTTGCAATAATCAGGGGAACAAGGGGAAGAATCATTATGAGCAAGGTGAACATGCAGCAAGATATGGAATGTTGAAAGGAGAGAAAAACAGTAAAGTGGAGAACCATTACCAAAAATGAGTTTAATTTATATTGAAACTGACCAATTGGACAACAACCAGACATAAAAAGGCTTCTCATCTAAGACATCAGCCCTTTTATCCTAAGAACAGTGACGGTAAACTGTTGTACAATTTTTAGAAGAAATACAACTTGACCAGTCAGTATGTTTAAGAAAACATCCGTAGCAACTCTGTAGTTGGGGTAGTTTTGGTACAGAAATTTTCCCCAGAAACAATTAGAGGTATAATCTAGATTCTCTGTATCTGAATTTTGCACTGGTACTATGATTAAAACAATATTAATATTCAGCAATATATTAAGAAATGCATTTCACTCCATACCCTTAATAGATAGTACCAGACATTATGGAATGGTCTCGATTAACACATAAAAATTATTTCCTTGCTATATATATGCTTTTGGATATGTAGAAAAATACAATGAAGCTAATCTAAAATGGCACTTAAATAGAAACTGACTAGATAGTGTGCGAGTGTGAAAGTATGGGTAACAGGACTGTGTGATAGGATATATCCACCCATATATAAATGGATATAAATATAGATATATATCCATTTATCAATATATATGTTTATATATGCACGTTCATATTCTTTCTCACATGGATGCTTAGTAATTCTCACACTATTTAGAAATGTAGTGTCTGCCACTACGTACCTCCAAATTTTTATAACTCAAATATCACAATATGTAAAAGGAAGAGTTTAGCAGCCTATTTGTATGTACAAAATACTCCACTTCATTCACTTACACAGTATTTTTTTGAGATTTTAATTTTTTCCAAGAGTATTTTATAACTGAAGTGTAATAAAAAAGCAAAATTAAGTGGCCTCATACTAAACACTCAAGGTCCTTAAATATTTAACAGCTTAGAATTAATTCACCTACTGTAAGAGAGTCAGCACATAAATATTTAATCCCACTTCTATAAACTTTCAGAGTTAGCATATGTTATTGTAGTGTGTTCAACAGAACTTGGATGTACTGAAGTAAAATCTTCTCAGTTCATTGCAGCCAATGGTTTGAGTCAATTCTGCAAACCTCTTACCAGAACTACTTTCTTGAGTGAAGATGGGTGGTTGGGGGTAGGGTGGAAATCTACCTAATTAGCCTTCTTCTTTTACAGTTTTAATACTCCATTGTTAATGGTTGTGATAATGCCAAACAAGGGGGAAAGAAAAATACAGCAAAGAGAGCTATGGCAAGCCAGAAAATTCAAGAATAATTCATATAGTCCTTAATTATCCCTTGAATATCTGAGCAATTCCATGTGTACTTAGACATTGTGCACTTGTTACAGAGATAAAGCCATACCATAAGAAGAAATAAGATGTCTTCCACTGAACACTGTTTTAGGAAATCATAGCTTCAAATATGCTGTGTCTTGGTACCAGTCTCAGAAATACCACTACTTGTCATCTCCTCACAGTGTTTTGGTATTCCAAAAATTGATAGCCTCAATTTTCATGGAATTGGATAAAACTGCCTTAATGTTAATTTTCAAGGAACCATGTTAAAGTCCTATTAGCTCCACAGAATTATACACCAAAATTTTGATAATGCCTCCAAAATTCCTTATACTGACAGGTATCAAATATTTAAAATGATGCAAACTCTGCTTATTTGAGCATGACTAATTCAATAACAAATGGAAAGTAGAACTAGGATATTTTCTTACTTTTTCTCTTAGCTCACTTGAAAGAGACCATTAAAAACTTGTGCTGATGATATGAGTTTTTGTTGTGACAGTTATCAGCCATCTATCCCTTGTATTTTGGGGAAAAATATAAAAGCAAACTCAGCTAGTGAAAGCCTTCTTTAAATTACCTAAGTAATTTATGCCCCTGGAAGATAATGTGCCAGCAAAATTATAGGATCTGTGATTAAAAGATATGTGCAGTTTAATAAGGTTTGTAGTAGGCTTCAAGGTTTTAAGCAGGAAGGAATACATATTCAAAACATAAAAACTGCATAAAATCTGCAATAAGAAGTAGAAAATCTTGATATGAGGAAAAGTAGAAGTCTAAAACTGGTCATTCTTCACTAATATTATATGATATTCACACACAATATATGTTCAATAAAATAAAATGAAATTGCAACTCAGGGTGTACGTGTATATTATAATGGTTTAATCATGCTTATTAGTTGCTTTGTTAGTGAGTTTCTGCTACAAAAACCAAATACCTGAGGGGAGTTTCTTAAAAAGACAAAAGATTCATTTCGGTTTACAGTTTTAGTATTTTGTAGTCAAAAATCAGGGGACTTCGATCATCTGGTATCTGATGAGGGCAGTTGATGGTGGGACATGTGAGGGGGGAGGGTCGCATGACACAACAGGAAAGAGAGAGAGAACAGCTGGGCCAACTCAGCTTGTATAACCAAGCTTTCTGCAACAGTGAAGACCTGAACTAAGTCTCCCAGATATTGTAATTAGATAAGCATCCACCCTTAATCCATCAACTGACAACATTAATTCATTAATCATTAACATAGGAATTTGAGGTTTAAAGGTGTACATGAGTAGGGGCACCAAATTATGCCCAAACTATAGCAGTTGTGTATTGTCAATGGCTGGTTGTGTTTCCTGCAATGCCAGAAAAATATATATGGATACTCCTATTTTTATGGATGTTTTTATGAGATGTTTTCAAATTTATGCAACTATTGGTCCACAAAAATAGCACAAGCAAATACATGATTTTGTTTATTTGCTTCATTTTTATTTATGATGAAATTTTCATGTTATTCACAGTAATACTCAATTAAAAGCAATTGAATAATACTAGCTACCATTTCCTGAATGCTAAAAACATCGTTTAATGGTTCTGGTATAAATGCACATCAGAGAGAAACATTAACATTAACTCATGGATAGGAATTTTTTGATTCAGGATAAAATAATATATGTGTATTCAAAATAGGTATTAAACTTAATTTTTTGTGTTTATTTTCTCTAATTCCCCTAAATTTGACCCTAAATCTTACCTTCTCAATTTAGAATCATGACTAAGCTCTGACAGCCAAACACTTTGCTTGTCATTGTTGTTCTTAATGGCTTTCAGGCTTGAAGTTTGATTATTCTGTTAATTTCAATTGCACGCTTGAGCAGTGAAAGTTGATCGGAATGGGCTGAAGTCTTGATTCTCCCTAAGGCTTTTTATTTATTTTGTAGAGACTTCAGTACAAGAAAACAATGCTTTGGAAATACAAGGATTCTTCAGAACACTTGAAATAATAAAAGTTCCTTCATTTATCCATATAATCATGGTTTGCTATACTTTTTCTCTCATAGTGTCTTAGAATATGTTCTCTAATGAGTTTAAGTAATTCAAAAATATATTACAGACATTTTACTCCAAAGAATATTTTCTAAGAAAAATGAAAATAGAGGCCGGTGCTGTGTGCAGTGGATTAAAGCCCCTTGTCTGCAGTGCAGGCATTCCATGTGGGCACTGGTTTGTTTCCCGGCTGCTCCACTTCCAATCCAGCTCTCTGCTGTGGCCTGGGAAAGCAGTGGAAGGTGGCCCAAGTACTTGGGCCCCTGCACCCGCATGGGAAACCAGGAAGAAGTTCCTGGCTCCAGGGTTCAGATTGGCACAGCTCCGGTTGTTACGGCCATTTGGGACATGCACCAGCAGATTGAAGATGGACCTCTCTGTGCCTATCCTTCTCTCTGTGTGTGACTCTGACCTTCAAATAAATGAATTAATGTTAGAAAAAATGAAAATAAAAATGATAATACGAAGGAGTATACAATTTCTTAAACATAACATCTGGTAGGATTTGAGGTTGCATTCATTTAAAGCAGGAAAATCAAACCTATAGACACAAAGAAGTATTTCATGTATGTGTGATGAAAAAAAGGTTGGATGTGCTAACGGACTTAGAAAGTGACTGAAGCTTGTAAGGGGGCGAGAAAGACAAGAGATTTGCTTCCACGACAGCAATGAAAGAGAGGAGTTATTCCAGCTCTCACATCAAGCATCATCAGGATTCTAATGAGCAGCTACCAACTCTCAGCATTGCCTGAAGTTATACATCTACTAGACAACTCCTAATTAAATAGTTCTGTAATTGGTAGTTTGTCTACTGTTTGTACAAATATATTTCCCTTATAGGCCCTTTCATTTCCTTCAAAGTTAGAACAGAATATGCTGGTTTTTTTTTTTCTTCTTATTTTTTTTGGCTATGTTAGAAGTTACTATACACTTATTTTCACAAAGATGCTGAGGTCATATTTAACATCAAATGCATGTTACAAATTAAGGGAATATACATAAAACCACAAACATCTCCAAAAAATATAATGAGAATCAAATAAATTTCCCTTCTACATTGTTTTGCATAAGGTTTTGTCTGTATTATAATCCTTCTAATAGAAGATCTGTATGTTTAAAAACAAACGGCAGTGGAGTAGAGAAATATGAAGACTTAAGACATTGTTTTACACTTGCAGGACTGACGGTGAGCAATGATATTAAATATTTAAATAGTTATTGATTGCAAAATCTAAATTGTGCCACAAACAGTAGATGAAAAGTCATGCTCAAACTGCTTTTCTCACCATTAACATAGCAATATAGTCGTACATACAGCTATGATATGAACATCTCATTTGTCCCTACTCTACAAATAAATTGAAAAAAGAGTAATATAAGTACCAAAATTAACTCAATTTACATCCAAATTAACCCACTAAATAAGTCCTAAAACTAGGTAATAAAAATTGTACTCCCTCATTCTTCCCATATTTCAGGAATATTAACATGTATTTTCTTGTCAGAAATATTTATATGACAAGAAGTTCACTAGGAGAATGTTTTAATGAAACATTTCATGTTTGCATTCTTTTGTATGAATTATTTTACATTATTTTATTTGCTCTCAAAATAAGTGATATATCTTTGACTCATCAAGTCAACTTACAATAAGTATGTTAAGTATATAATGAAATTTTAATCATAAAAAAAACTAAAGGAAAAGCCATACAGTTCCAAAGTCTCAGATTTGAATATTAGCTCCCACACCTAACTAGTTATTCCTTCTAGGTAAGTCATGTAACTTTTTGAGCCTTTTAAAACATATCTAGTTTAGTTTTTTTTTTTTTTTTTTTTTTTTTTTTTTTTTTTTTTTTTGGAGTGGCAAGATGGCGTATAGGAAGAGAGCACACTGATAGTCCGGGGAGAGACAGTTTAATAAAAGTGGTGATACTGTAGGTTCAAGGAAGAGTAGGGGAAGAAACAGCAGAGGAAACTCTTCCAGAACGAGTGATTCACAGTAGATCTGCGTGGAGAACGTGGGAGCCCACAGTTCGGGACACCAGTGGCAGACTCAACACACCAGCACTGGAACACGGGGTGAGCTGAACCTCAATAGCCCGAGACACCGGCAGGCAAGCGGAAAGAGGAGACTAGAGGGAGCGAGGCCTGAAACTCCGTGGGGAAAAGTTTACCAGGCTAACTAGAAGAGAGAGAGAGAGAAAAAAAAAAGTGACCGAAACAGACACGAGTTTCTCTGTCTCTGCTCACCTCTCAAAGGCAAGCAAGACAAAGAGCAGGCACCATCTTGGACATACGTCATAAACGGGGTGACCTCAGGTCTTCACCAGCCCTGAACCTAGCAGAAAAACCTGACTCAGGGCGGGGGGCTGAAATAACAGGAGATTAGGACCTACTGAATGTGTGGGGCTACTGAACTGAGACTGAAAAAAGACACCTCACAGCAAAAGATCACAGGGAATTCAAAGCATATATTAGAAAATATCTTTGGTAAATGACAGGGCAAAGTTAGAACTTATCAATAGTCGCATTGAATATTAATAGCCTGAACTCTCCAGTTAAAAGACACAGATTGGCTGATTGGGTTTAGGAACAAAACCCATCTATTTTCTGCTTACAAGAAACATCTCTTTCCAACAAAGATGCATACAGACTGAAAGTGAAAGGCTGGAAAAAGATATACCATGCCAACAGAAATGAAAAAAGAGCGGGCATAGCCATCTAAATATTGGAAAACATAAACTTTACCACAAAAACTGTTAAGAGAGACAAAGAGGGACACTATATAATGATTATAATCATTATAATGATTATAATGATATCTTCAACAGGAAGATACAATGATTATCAATGTATATACACCTAATTACAGGGCACTGGTTTATTTAAAAGATTTGTTAACTAACCAACTGAGCACCAAAGGGGAAACTTTTTGAAATGAAATGGACACTATGAGAAACAATGACTTGATCAGCTCTTGTCCTGACGGTTGATGTACAATGTAATACTTTATCCATTTTAGCATTTTTTTTCTAGTATCATTGGTTGAACTCTGTAATTAACACACAATTATTCTTAGGTGTTTAAATTTTAACTGAAAAGTGATCCCTGTTAGAAATTTGGAAAACATTATGCTGAGTGAAATAAGCCAATCCCAAAGGGACAAATACCACTTGTTCTCCTTGATAGGTGACAACTAACTGAGCACCAAAAAGGAAACCTGTTAAAGTGAAATGAACACTATGAGAAACGGTGACTTGATCAGCCCTCACCCTGACTGTGGATGAGCAACTTGATATGTTATCCCTCTTAGTATTTTTTTGTTTGTTCTACTTTATACTTTTGGTTGAATACTGTAATCAATACAAAATTCTTCTTAAGTGCTGAAACTTAACTGAAAAGTGATCACTGTTAAATGTAAGAGTGGGAATAAAAGAGGGAAGAGATGTGCAATTCGGGACATGCTCAAGATGACTTACCTCAAACGGTAGAGTTAGAAACATACCAGGGGATTCCAATTCAATCCTATCAAGGTAGCATGCACCAATGCCATCTCACTAGCCCAGTGATCAATTTCTGTACACAATTGATCATAATGATAGGACTAAGAACCAAAGCAATCACAGAAACAAGAATAGTGTCTGCAAATACTAGCTGATTGAATAAAAAAGGGAGAGAACGATCCAACATGGGAAGTGAGATACACAGCAGACCCATAGAATGTCAGATGTCCTAAACAGCACTCTGGCCTCAGAATCAGCCCTTAAGGCATTCAGATCTGGCTGAAATGCCCATGAGAGTATTTCAGGCATGGAAAGCCAAGACACTCTGGGGAAAAAAAAAACCTAAATGAAAGATCTCCACGAGTGAGATCCCAGTGGAAAGAATGGGTCATCAAAGAAGGAGGTACCTTTCTCTGAAGGGAGGAGAGAACATCCACTTTGACCATGGCCTTGTCTAAATATGATCAGAGTCAGTGAACTCAAAAGGCTTCCATAGCCTTGGCAGCTCATGACAAGAGCTTAGGGTGATTACTGAGTCCATAAACAAGAGTGTCAATTTGTTAAGTCAACAACAGGAGTCACTGTGCACTTACTCCTCATGTAGGATCTTTGTCCTTAGTGTGCTGTACATTGAGATTTAATGCTATAACTAGTACTCAAACAGTATTTTTCACTTTATGTTTCTGTGTGGGAGCAAACTTGAAATCTTTACTTAATGTATGCTAAACTAATCTTCTGTATATAAAGAGAATCAAAAATGAATCTTGATGTGAATTAAGGGGGAGAGTGGGTGGGAGGGGGAAGGGTTGCGGGTGGGAGGGACGTTATGGGGGGGAAGCCATTGTGGTCCATGGGCTGTACTTTGGAAATTTATATTCTAAATAAAAGTTTAAAAAAATAATATTAATACCACCAGCAAGCAAAATTCAATTAACTATTAATTGTCTTCTATTTGCCTGAGAGAAAAAAAAAAAAAGATTTGTTAAGGGACTTAAAGGGAGACTTAGACCCCAATACAATAGTACTGGGGGACTTCAATACTCCACTCTCAGAAATAGACAGATCAACAGGACAGAAGATCAACAAGGATACAGTAGATTTAAACGACACTATAGCCCAAATGGATCTAACAGATATATACAGAACTTTTCTTCCTACACATAAAGCATTTACATTCTTCTCAGTAGTACATGAAACCTTCTCTAAGATTGACCACATACTAGGCCATAAAGCAAGTCTCAGCAAATTCAAAAGAATTAGAATCATACCATGTAGATCTCAGACCATAAAGGAATGAAGTTGGAAATTAGCAACTACAGAATCTATAGAGTATGCACAAACACATGGAGACTGAGCAACATGCTCCAGAATGAACAATGGGTCATAGAAGAAATTAAAAGAGAAATCAAAAACTTCCTGGAAGTAAATGAGGATAACAGCACAACATACCAAAACTTATGGGATGCAGCAAAAGCAGTGTTAAGAGGAAAATTTATGTCAATAGGTGCGTACATTAAGAAACTGGAAAGGCGCCAAATAGATGAGCTTTCAATTCTTTTCAAGCATCTAGAAAATCTGCAGCAAAGCAGTTCCAAATCTAGTAGGAGAAGAGAAATAATTAAAATCAGATGCCGCGAGCGTCTCGGGGAGTCTGGCCAGCAGACTCAACCCAGGGCCCGCGACGATGATTACTCGGGCAAGGAAAGAACGAACGACGCTTATCGGACTTCAGTTGACTTTTTATTGGAAAAAGTAGACATCACAGAGGTAGAAAGGAAGGAGGAAAGAAGAGGAGAGAGAGAGAGAGAGCTTCCTCCTCACACCCACGGCTCATATACAAAATGTGACCAATCAGAAGCAAGCTAGAGTCCATGCAACAGGCACACCAATCCAGTCTCTGTTCACGTGAAGAGCATGTGTCCTTCGGCCAATCAGGTGAGGTGTCACAAAGCAGCAGGCAGACAGACTCACTGCGGGGGTCCTGGTGCCATCTTGTTGTTTACCATGACTTGGATCCCTCTGCCTCCAGAGAGCCCCGCCCATTGGAAAGCCCCCAGTCAAAACTGAAACTAAAAACCTCCACCTAGCAATGCTGCCGTGGACTATTCCCCGACAATCAGAGAAGAAATCAACAGGATTGACTCAAAAAAAAAAAAAAAAAAAAACATTACAAAAAATCAGCCAAACGAGGAGCTGGTTTTTTGAAAAAATAAACAAAATTGACACCCCATTGGCCCAACTAACTAAAAAAAGAAGAGAAAAGACCCAAATCAATAAAATCAGAGATGAAAAAGGAAATGTAACAACAGACACCACAGAAATAAACAGAATCATCAGAAATTCCTACAAGAACTTGTATGCCAGCAAACAGGGAAACTTATCAGAAATGGATAGATTCCTGGACACATGCAATCTACCTAAATTGAACCAGGAAGACATAGCAAACCTAAACAGACCCATAACTGAGACAGAAATTGAAACAGTAATAAAGGCCCTCCAAACAAAGGAAAGCCCAGGACCAGATAAATTCACTGCTGAATTCTACCAGACATTTTAAGAAGAACTAACTCCAATTCTCCTCAAACTATTCAGAACAATTGAAAAAGAGAGAATCCTCCCAAATTCTTTCCATGAAGCCATCATCACCTTAATTCCTAAGCCAGAAAAGATGCAGCATTGAAAGAGAATTACAGACCAATATCCCTGATGAACATAGATTCAAAAATCCTCAATAAAATTCTTGCCAATAGAATGCAACAACACATCAGAAAGATCATCTACCCAGACCAAGTGGGATTTATCCCTGGCATGCAGGGATGGTTCAATGTGCACAAATCAATCAATGTGATATACCACATTAACAGACTGCAGAAGAAAAACCATATGGTTATCTCAATAGACGCAGAGAAAGCATTTGATAAAATACAACACCCTTTCATGATGAAAACTCTAAGCAAAGTGGGTATAGAAGGAACATTCCTCAATACAATCAAAGCAATTTATGAAAAAACCATGGCCAGCATCCTATTGAATGGGGAAAAGTTGGAAGCATTTCCACTGAGATCTGGTACCAGACAGGGATGCCCACTCTCACCACTGCTATTTAACATAGTTCTGGAAGTTTTAGCCAGAGCCATCAGACAAGAAAAAGAAATTAAAGGGATACAAATTGGGAAGGAAGAACTCAAACTACCCCTCTTTGCAGATGATATGATTCTTTATTTAGGGGACCCAAAGAACTCTAGTAAGAGACTATTGAACTCATAGAAGAGTTTGGCAAAGTAGCAGGGTATAAAATCAATGCACAAAAATCAACAGCCTTTGTATACACAGGCAATGCCATGGCTGAGGAAGAACTTCTAAGATCAATCCCATTCACAATGGCTACAAAAACAATCAAATACCTTGGAATAAACTTAACCAAGGACATTAAGGATCTTTATGATGAAAATTACAAAACCTTAAAGAAAGAAATAGAAGAGGATACCAAAAAATGGAAAAATCTTCCATGCTCATGGATTGAAAGAATCAATATCATCAAAATGTCCATCTCCACACTGAACTACTTGGAGAACACAGACAGGTTCTCACTGTCACCTGTTCAGCCTGATTTGCTGCACCAGTAACATCCTAGTGTGGAGGAGGAGTTTCATTTTATCATGAAGTCCAAATTTTACTTTCTCAATGGAAGGCTTGCTGCAGACTTAGAAATAACACCCGAACTGAATTCTCTCCTGAGTGAATATTGTTCTGAAAGAAGTAAAGTGGGAATATTTCTTTAAGTATAGATGAATCCTTCCGTATGTTCATACCCAAATGCTTTTTTCTGGGAGAGAACATTCTTTTTTTTGGCCAATAACAGAAGAACTTTCCCTATAAGGCATTGTATTATATGAACTGGCATTAAAATCTTTGGATGTTTTTGCATCAAGTGAAAAAAAAATGTCCATCTCCCAAAAGCAATTTATACATTCAATGCAATACCAATCAAGATACTGAAGACCTTCTTCTCAGATCTGGAAAAAATGGTGCTGAAATTCATATGGAGACACAGGAGATCTCGAATAGCTAAAGCAATCTTGGACAACAAAAACAAAGCCGGAGGCATCACAATACCAGTTTTCAGGACATACTACAGGGCAGTTGTTATCAAAATAGCATGGTACTGGTACAGAAACAGATGGATAGACCAATGGAACAATATAGAAACACAAGAAATCAATCCAAACATCTACAGCCAACTCATATTTGATCAAGGATCTAAAACCAATCCCTGGAGTAAGGACAGTCTATTCAATAAATGGTGCTGGGAAAATTGGATTTCCACGTGCAGAATCATGAAGCAAGACCCCTGCCTTTCACCTTACACAAAAATTCACTCAACATGGATTAAAGACTTAAATCTATGACCCTACACCATCAAATTATTAGAGAGCTTTGGAGAAACCCTGCAATATATAGGTACCGGCAATGACTTCTTGGAAAACACCCCAGAAGCATAGGCAGTCAAAGCCAAAATTAACATTTGGGATTACACCAAATTGAGAAGTTTCTGTACTTCAAAAGAAAGTCAGGAAAGTGAAGAGGCAACTGACAGAATGGGAAAAAAATATTTGGAAACTATGCAACAGATAAAGGGTTGATAACCAGAATCTACAAAGAAATCAAGAAACTCCACAACATCAAAACAAACAACCCACTTAAGAGATGGGCCAAGGACTTCAACAGACATTTTTCCAAAGAGGACATCCAAATGGCCAACAGACACTTGGAAAAATGTTCAAGATCACTAGCAATCAGGGAAATGCAAATGAAAACCACAATGAGGTTTCACCTCACCCCAGTTAGAATGGCTCACATTCAGAAATCTACCAACAATAGATGCTGGCGAGGATGTGGGGAAAAAGGGACACTAACCCACTGTTGGTGGGAATGCAAACTGGTAAAGCCACTATGGAAGTCAGTCTGGAGATTCCTCAGAAAACTGAATATAACCCTACAATACAACCCAGCCATCCCACTTCTTGGAATTTACCCAAAGGAAACGACATTGGCAAAGAAATAAGCTGTCTGCACATTAATGTTTATTGCAGCTCAATTCACAATAGCTAAGACCTGGATCCAACCTAAATGCCCATCAACAGTAGACTGGATAAAGAAATTATGGGATATGTACTCTATAGAATACTATACAGCAGTCAAAAACAATGAAACCCCGTCATTTGCAACAAGATGGAGGAATCTGGAAAACATTATGATGAGTGAATTAAGCCCGTCACAAAGGGACCAATATCATATGTTCTCCTGATCGGCGACAACTAACTGAGCACCAAAGGGGAAACCTGTTGAAGTGAAATGGACACTATGAGAAACAGTGACTTGATCAGCTGTTGTCCTGACTGTTGATGTACTACTAACTGATAGAATAAAAAAAGGGAGAGAACTATTCAACATGGGAAGCAGGATACACAACAATCTCATTGAATGATAGATGTCCTAAACAACACTCTGGCCTCAGAATCAGCCCTTAAGGCATTCAGATATGGTTGAAGAGCCCATGAGAGTGTTTTAGGCATGGAAAGCCAAGACACTCTGGGGAAAAAAAAAAAATGACCTAAATGAAAGATCTCTGTGAGTGAGATCCCATTGGAGTGAATCGGGCCATCAAAGAAGGAGGTGCGTTTCTCTGAAGGGAGGAGAGAACTTCCACTTTGTCTAAGACCCTGTCTGAATAAGATCGAAGTCAGCGAACTCAAAAGGCTTCCATAGCCTTGGCAACTCATGACAAGAGCCTAGGGATATTACTGACGCCATAAACAAGAGTGTCAAATTGTTAAGTCAACCACAGGAGTCACTGTGTTCTTATTCCTCATGTGGGATCTGTCCTTAATATGTTGTTCAATGTGAAGTAATGCTCTAACTAGTACTGAAACAGTATTTTACACTTTGTGTTTCTGTGTGGGTGCAAACTGATTTTCTTTACTAATATATACTGAATCGATCTTCTGTATTTAAAGATAATTGAAAATGAATCTTGATGTGAATGGAATGGGGGAGGGAACGGGAGATGGAGGGGTGCGAGTTGGAGGGAAATTAAGGGGGGGGGGGAAGCCATTGTAATCCATAAACTGTACTTTGGAATTTTATATTTACTAAATAAAAGTTAAAAAAACATACCTAGTTTAAAATACAGGTAATAATAAAACTCCTCTTAACAAATCACTGTGTGGATTCTATAAGCTTATACTGGTGAGGACTTTAGAGCACTGCTTAATGCAATGAAAACCACATGTATATTTATTACTATGATCAATATTAGAGGCAGTCAGCTAGACTGTCCCAGTTGGTGATTGGCCAAATTTGTAATGGGGCAGACACTACATATTTAGGATTTGCAGAAAACAGTTTTATCACCTTTTCCTAGCATTTTAATTATCTTTTCTTATTACTTTTCTATGATTCTTTAAATATGAAATGTGTTCTGAGCTTGCAGGAGTGGAAAATACAAGCTAGATCTGGTGCATGAACTGCAGTTTGGTAATCCCTGATGTTTCATGTAGACTTTACAGTAAGAAAAAATGGAAAGCTAATGTGGCCACAAAGAAAGTCTATTGTTCTTTCACGTGCTTTTGTCTTTCTTACTGATGAAGTCTGAAAAGAATACATCTGTCATTCACGTTAGTGTATGTTGAGTGCCAGATACTATATTGATCAATGCTATTAGAATTGGCAGGTAAACTGAGATTAACGTTTAACTAACAGGTTAAACTTTGGAAAATCAAGGACATTTAGCTTGATCTATATGGTTGTAAATAAAGATGTGATAAAGATACAAAAATGTGCCCTTTCAGTCATTGAGAATGACCTCAGAAGGTGAAACCGATTATGATTTATTTTCCTGATAACACTTTCTAACATAAGTGAATAAACAAGAGATTCCTGATTGGTAACATATCTATTCCAATTAACCATCTGGATTAGGAAATTTATCACTATTTGGGACTCAGAGATATTTTTAAACTGTAAGAGTTGGGTTATGACTCCTTTTGCAGCTTGCATCCATAAACCTCTGCACACTAAGCAGAGATAAGTAATAGCATATTTGTTCCTTAGTATCTAGACCCTATACCAAAGACCCTCTATTGGTCTAGGTATTCAAATTTCTGTAACATATTGGTTGAAGGTTGATCACAAGATAATATCCAGTCAACAACCCAAGTCAGCATGCATATGCCTTCAGAGATTGATGTTATAATTTTGAGGAAAGTTGTGAAGCAGAAATACAGAAAGATATTTGCAGCAGGATTGTGATATGGAGTGCGGCCACCATGAACAATAGTACTGTCCCACAAAATTTTGGCTGAAATCTGAGGTGAACCAACAGAAGGTGTGACATGAAATGATCATGCTGTAAAACATTAAAATAAAGAACAACCATTTAGTGTCACTTCCATCTCCAGTACACTATTCCTAAGAATATACACACTAACACCAAATATTTCTTAGCTTTCCTCCGAATACTAAATCGTGCATATCTGGTCTTAGTATTTTTATTAAAATAGTTTTTATTATATTAAACAGGATTCACATTCATTGGAAAATACAAAGATAAAACAAAAGTTATATATCATTTTTCTAACTACAAGAAATTATCATCATCCAAATTATAATGGAAAATTTCCTTTATATGGTATTGTCCCATAACTTGTTGTCACTTGCAATGCCAGCATCACATATTGGAGTGCTTCTGATCCAACTTCCTACCAATGTGCCCACCAAGAGAGAGAGGGAAATGGCCAAAGTACTTAAATAACTTCCACAGAGATGGAAGACCCACATAGAGTTCCTCATTCCTGGCTTCTACTTGGTGAAAAACCAGGCTGTTGTCACAATTTGGGAAGTAAACCAGCAGATAAAAAAAAATCTCATTTTCTCTCTGTCTTCCTGTCTTTCAAATAAATAAATAAATGCATTTTTAAAAGAAGAGCAAAAGAAGTCTTAATACGAATTGGAAAAGTTTTCAAAACGTTGCCAACACAAAGAGCAATTTCTACAATCTTATTATTTACAAAATAATGTAATAGTTATTATTGTAAATGTTACATTTTTAATATAAATTTCAAGTCACATTTTGGATCAAAGAACCACAATATTTATTACTCATAGAGAGATTGTTGTACTTGAAAAGTGAAATTTGTATACTCTTTTCAATATCCCTACAGTGATGACTATAGTGAATGTTACTAAATATTATGCCATTTTAAAGATAAATGTAGTCCTATTTATTTTATTACATCTAGTTCTAAGAATACATTTTCCTTGTCAGATAACTGTCTTTCTGAATCTATTTTGAATAAATACAATTAGAATACTTTTTGGACTAATTTATAAATGCTTAATAAAAATTACAAGTTCAGGGGCTTGTGCTGTGGCGTAGTAGGCTAAGCCTCTATCTGTGATGCCAGCATCACATATGGGTGGTGGCTGTTGTCCTGGCTGCTCTTTTTCTGATCCAGCTCTCTGCTAATGGCCTGGGAAGGCATGGGAAGATGCCTCAAGTGCTTGGGCTCTGTACTCTTGTGGGAGACCCAAAAGAAGCTCTAGGCTCCTGGCTTTGGATCCACTCAGCTCCAGCACTGTGGCCATTTGGGTTGTGAACCAGCAGATAGGAGACCTTTCTCTCTGTCTCTCCTGCTCTCTGTCTGTAACCCCAACTCTCAAATAAATAAATAAAAATATTTTTCAAAAAGTTGCGTGTTTGATAGATACTCAAATTGTTGGCATTTGTGTTTGTACGTGTGTGTGTGTGTGTGCATGTGTGTGTGTATATATATATATATATATATATTTTATATATATTTTGTCAGCTTCCTGATCATCAGCAACTGGCCAGGAAGCCAACAACGGGCTTAACAAAGGAGACTGAGAAGACTCAGGTACACACCTTTATTATGACATCTAGAGGGAGAAACTGCTCAGCCAAACTCCTATGGGCACAAGGCACTACAGACCAGGAGAATCCTTGCAGGCACAAGGTGCTACAGATCAGGGAGAGAGGCTGAGCAACCTCTGCTTACAGCGTCTGAGGGTCTACTTATATACAGTTTTTAAAGGTCAACCCCGCCCCTGCAGCACCCTCCCAGGGTCTTGTAGTCATGGCAACACCACCCTCCTAGGCCCCATAGTCCTAGTAGAAGGGTTACATAGTTGTAACAACAGTCTGCGGTTAGGCCATTTCTTCTTGCAGGGCAGCTTAGAGTGCAGCTTCTTCTCCTTCATAATTCCCGGGCAGTCAACCCTTTCTTTTTATTTTAGAGCTGTTTATATTGTTGTAGAGCATGCTGAGCTGCTGTACCAAGGGCACAGATGCCTTTAACTAAGGCTCGCATGTTCTTCCAAAATGTCCCTTTGTGTCCTCGTCATTTCCGCTGTCACTTTCTTCCTCTGTTGCTGGGACTGTCGCTTCCTCAAAGACAAGATAGCCCTTTGCCAAATTCCTTCCAGTTGAGAAAAGACACTAGAGAACAGGTAGACATATTATAATTGCCAGGATGATAATAGCTGATCTTATCCAAGACCATGTGGGCAACCATTTGCTAAGTGTACTGCTGATGAATGTGATCATATTTTCCACTGTTTGTACCCTATGTATATTAAGCTTAGCTCTGGCTATGGCAGCGGTTAAATTTATCACATTTTGGCTGATATTATGTTCTAAGGAAGAAGTTTTACTAACCTAATCTTGCCAAGTCAGGGAGGAGTTTGCAAACATCTCTGCCAGTTGCATGGAATTAGGGATTGAGAGATTCTCCCATGGAATATTGGTGACGCACAGCCGTGGATACACCTTTTCACATTTTAATTCACTTTCCAATTTTAACACTGTCATTAGTTATTCCATCTGACTTATCCGTGCTTCGAGAATTTGGAACCCTCGAGAATGTGCCTTTAGCATCTCTGTATGGAGTGCTAGCTGAGCCTGCTCATTCTGCATTACCTGCAGGACAGACTCCAAGGCTTCCCCCTGTAGTTGGGTGGCTCCAAGAGCCAGGGCTCCTGTCACAGCTCCCGTGCCCGTGGCTGCTGTGATTCCAAAGTCTCATTTTGGTCTCAGTGGAACCAGGTCAGTCATGTTGACTGGCACATAAGTGAACCCTGGGGTGTGCACCACCATATACTCTGAGAAGAATGCTCTTATCCTATAACCCCATGTCATTACTGGCCTTTTGGGTATAGATATGAAACTCACACCCCCGTCTTGAGGCCCTTCTGAATCTACTGCCTCCCTCTAATGTAAAAAGGTCCTAGGGCCTGACAAGCCCATTTTGTATTGTTTAGTGATTCTACAATTTTAATAAAGTGTTTACTGAGGACTTCGTATCCTGCTTGCCAATAACATTGTATAGTATTATTATTTATGTTACCTTTCAGGCACATTATATATCTACTAATGCTACCATTTGTACAAATAAAGCTAATTTTGTTCTTGCTCCAGTCTCATCCCCATTCCTCTTCCACAGCCCATGATATGTTATTTCTGACTGAAAATGTACAGTTTACCTGACTGATTCTTGTGTAATTGTACTGTTTATTATATTCATTAAAATTCATCCAAACAAACTCTTGGTATATCATACTTACAGGTAATGTTAACATCTACCTTGCTTATGTTTAACTGAGGGCTACAATCATAGTTACAAAGATCTCCTCCTTCATATTGTTGCCATTCAGAGTTATTTTTAGTGTCCTTTTTATTGTTCATAAATGAATCTACTACTGGCCATCTGTCTGTCCTTATGAAAGCTAATGTAGGTTCTAAGATGGGCATTTCATCCATGCAAGCCTTTGATTCCCACTGGGAGCATTTTACTGCCTTCCATAGCTGGCCTTCATCTTTATATGTTATATTTAAGTACTTAATAATAGCATAAGGGGGTCACACACACAACCTTAAAGGTGCTGGTTCTAGGGTACATTTGTGGTAGATGATTCCTTCCGTATGACAACCTACTTCCGTATAAGAGCTCTCTTCACAATCCATGGATCCCTGATCAGCCTGTATGCTAATTTTTTCTCTTAGTAGGATATTTAGAGGTTCCTTTAATGCCTGTATTGTACCGTCACAAGTCATAGAAATATCTGAGTTACTTCTGCATGTGAAATTTGAACATCCTATTTTTTCTGTCTTACATGAACTTTCTATTAATTCTATTATTTTCTGTTCCCACAATTTGGTGAGCTCCATTACCTGTGAAGTCCATTGGATGGTTTTATTCCTATGGTACCGTAGATTGTAAGAATCCCTGGAAGTTCACATCCTGTATTTGGTACCTTTGACTCATGGGTCCACGGTATTTCCCTTATGCTAGGAACCTTATAGGCTGGAGGGACTTCAACTAAGCCCAACATTTGAGAGTGCACTACTGGTAATATCACTAGCATTATTAAGAGTATGAATCTTACTTTTATAAGAGGCTGCGATTCTTTCTTACCTGTGTATACCTTGCCTGGCTCCCATTCAGTTAGTTTCTCTTTTATTTCCTGCAACTGTTCCTGAAATTCTCATGCGTTTTGTTCTTATTCTTTTTGGAGACCCTCAAATGGGCTCTTCATGGAGGGCTCCCATGTTCCTTCCTGTATCATCTTTTCTATGAGTTCTTGATACAATTATTTTGCTTCTTCTCCACTAATTGGTGATACTTGCACCATCTATACACAATCTCTTTCTGCTTTTGTCTGGAATAAGATATTCCTAACTTCTTTTGTAGAAAGCATAATTGGCAATGATAGCAGCATTCGGAGCACATGCAGGGGTTATTTTGGCAGGGTAAGCATAACTGATAATCCATGTATGCTGTAGGAAGGTTAATTTTCTGGGTTTGGGATTAGCCTTACATGTCTTTGTGGTAAATAATCATTCCTTTCTCAGGGGTTTCTACAACTACCGCTCATTCCCCTTTCCATAAGATAACTGTAGGCCCCTTCCAATTTTGCTGTTGGGGAGTCTATAAAAACAAGATAATCTTTGTTTTTTAAAGTGTTGGATTTGTAATTTCTGGTCTAGTTGCTGCCATCTTTGATAAACATACCTTTCCATAGGGGTGTATCCCCCTATTTCTCCACTTTTCTTTTTGTTAAGAGCTATAAGAGCCAATTGTAAATGAGCCTCTATAGTTTGTACTTCTTCAGTAAATTTATCCATCTCCTGCTTTAACATTTGGTTGTTAGACCCTCTGAGTGAGTATGCTAACACGTCGAGAGGCACACCCCAAAGACTCAGAGTCCAGACCGGCTGATGCAAAAAGCAAGAGGATTTATTCGGCATCTGCGCAGACGGGCCTCCTGAACTCGGGAGTCCAGACAGCGCCCCCAGCACAAAGCCACACAGTTTATATACCCGCAGCGACCAATCAAAAGCTCTATAGTGTCCATGCACACAGCAGTCCAATCTGTGAGCTGATCATGTGAAAGGCATGCGTCTTCTATCCAATCAGCTACGGGATCACATGGGAGGCATGCACCTCCTCGCCATTTTGTTGTTTACTTCTTCAGCAGTTCCTTTCCCTGTCAGCATCATCTTGTTCACCCTGAGGGGGACGACGTCTCGCTCCCTTCGTTCCCCTGGAGGGAGAGCAGCGTCCCGCTTCCCACACCGTTATCTGAGTATTAGGAGGCATACAAACTGGGTTAGGTCTTAGCACAATCAGGCACAAGTGTCGCAGCTAGCTAAGCATAGGGCCCCTTATTTTTGTAGCTGCACTTAATTTTAGCTTTGGGAGAAAAAGTTTAGGGCTATAATTTTTAAACTTTAATTTTATTTGGGGCAAAGGCGACTTCTTGTTTTTAATAGTGTTAGCTTAAGTCACTCCATCTTGGTTTGATTTTTAAGGTTCTTCATGGTTTGCTCTTTCAACCATGCCCTGGGATTGTGGATTGTATGGAGTACCTGTGGTGTGATCAATATTTAAATATTTACATAGCCCTTCTACTTTTTCTGCTGTAAAATTAGGCCCATTGTCTGTAGGTAATCCTGTAATATGAAATAAGTGAGCTAGATCTAAGATAGCCCATACGGTTTCTCACGCATTTTCTTTTGGAACTATCTTAGCTCATAATAGTCCTGTGGAGGTCTCAACTGCTATTATAATGATTTTTCCTTCATAATGTGTGGCATCCACCTGCCATACAGCTGGTCCTGATCTACTGAGATGTGGGATAGTTCCTCCTTTATTAATGCATTTGGTACATTTCTTAACTATTTGTTCTGCAACGTTCTTTGGAAGGTTATACTATAAACATGGTAGTTCTCTTTGAAGGTATCTCTTTGATACCTTCTCTTCAAGACATTTGGGTGTATACCCAGTAGTGGGATTGCTGATTCATATAGCAAGTCTGCTGCTGGTGTTTTAAGTAACCTCCACACTGGTTTATACATTGGCTAAATTAATTTACATTCCCACCAATAGTGTGTAAATATCCCCCTTTGTCCAGATCCTAGCAGGATTTGGTGCCCTTTGTGTTTTGAATTTTAGCTATTCTGACAGGGGTGAGGTGACATCTCTCTGTGGTTTTGAGTTTCATTTCCTGATGGCTAGCGATGCTGAGTATTTTTTTCATATATTTGTTGACTATTTGTATTTCTTCTTTTGTGAATTTTCTGTTGAATTCCTTTACCCATTTTTCAACTGGATTGGTTGTTTTCTGCTGCTGTTGCTGAGTTTTTCAAGATGCTGGTATGTTATATGAACCTGAATTGGGGAAATTTCTATAGTTCAAGCAGGGATCAGAGGCTGAGTGGAGGATCAGAAGTACTTTATTAATGTCAATGGGCCCAATGGAACTGCTTCCCAAGACTGAGCCCAGAATCCAGGTTTCCTACAATATTAATAGATTCCTCAGCATGATGCCCTAATTGTTACAGCATTGGTGGGTTTAATGGCAGTCTACTTACATAACCATCGCACAAAGTCTCACCTGCATGTGCCTGAATTGCATTAGTCTGCTTAACTGCATTGCTTCAGCTGACCTAGTTGCAATTGCAGTATTTCTCAGAGGGCCTCCTCCATTCCTTGTTCCCAGAAAAGCCCCTGCTTGAAAGCCTCTACCAAACCTATCCTTTTTTGTTGTTGTTGTTGTTCTCTTGTGGCAATCTTATTTCCTCTTCATTCCCCTACTTTGTTGCCCTCTTAACCATTCTAAGGGGCACCATTTCCTGTTATTTCTTCTACATTAACTGGCTGCTAGCGCTGAAGCTTATTTGAAACCTTATAGTCTCCAGGTCAGCAGAGACAAATTGAGTGAACACGTTAATGATGCAGGGACCAAACAGGTATGTTAGAAAAAAAGCATCAAGAGAGGTCCGGACAGCAGGAGGAACCAGGATGCCCAGCTCCATGTTGCTCCAAAAGCTCCAAGACTTAATTATTTCTTTTTTGTGTGTGACTTTCTCATTAAGTTTTTGATCATATCTCTGACTATACTCTCGACCTGTTGACATAAAACAGCACTATCAGTTTAAGAAGAAGCAAATCCCCCTTTTTTCCAAAGTTAGTAGTTCAAATCCCCTCTTGTTTTGCAGGACCATTGCTGCTAAGGAGGCTGATTGATCTTGGAGGGCAACTAATGACTTAGCAATTCATTCTACATCATCTGTCAGGTCTCTAGAATTTCTTGTAAAAGATGTCTGATGACATCTAATTCATCTAATCCCTGTGCCCATTCCAGCTGCTACTCCCAGGCCAACTAGTAGGAATGTGAGCTGCATACCTATTTTTATTCTGACCTGTTCAGCTACTAGTATTGGAAGTTTTTAATTATAGGGGACAAGATACATTTGGGCATGAGGAAAGCCAACGTGCAGATACCTTCCCACTCACATGGTAAACATACATAGATATGTGTTCTGCATATTGAAGAACCTTAAAATCAAACCAAGGTGGAGTGACTTAAGCTAACGCTATTAAAAACAAGAAGTCACCTTTGCCCCAAATAAAATTAAAGTTTAAAAATTATAGCCCTAAACTTTTTCTCCCAGAGCTAAAATTAGGTGCAGCTATAAAAATAAGCGACCCTATGCTTAGCTAGCTGAGACACTTGCACCTGGCTGTGCTAAGACCTAACCCATTTTGTATGCCTCCTAATACTCAGATAACGGTGTGGGAAGCGGGATGCTGCTCTCCCTCCAGGGGAACGAAGGGAGCGAGACATCGTCCCCCTCAGGGTGAACAAGATGACACTGACAGGGAAAGGAACTGCTGAAGAAGTAAACAACAAAATGGCGATGAGGTGCATGCCTCCCATGTGATCCCGTAGCTGATTGGATAGAAGATGCATGCCTTTCACATGATCAGCTCACGGATTGGACTGCTGTGTGCATGCCACCCATGTGATCCCATAGCTGATTGGACAGAAGGTGCATGCCTTTCACTTGATCAGCTCACTGATTGGACAGAAGGCACATGCCTTTCACATGATAAGCTCATTGATTGGATAGAGGACGCATGCCTTTCACATGATCAGCTCACGGATTGGATAGAGGACGCCTGCCTTTCACATGATCAGCTCACGGATTGGTCGCTGTGGGTATATAAACTGTGTGGCTCTGTGCTGGGGGCACTCTCTGGACTCCCGAGTTCAGGAGGCCCGTCTGCGCAGATGCCGAATAAATCCTCTTGCTTTTTGCATCAGCCGGTCTGGACTCTGAGTCTTTGGGGTGTTCCTCTCAACGTGTTAGCATCCTCACTCAGAGGGTCTAACATTTGGGGGCTCGTCCAGGATCAGTGAGCCCCCAGACTCAATTCCAGGTTCGGCTGGAGGTAAGAGCTAGCTCAATTTTCGTTTCGTGTTGCTGTTGTGTGTGTGTATGTCTTCGGTGTTTCGAAAAATTGTACCTGTACAGGGCTTGTTTCACTTGGGCCAACGGGGGAGGCAGACATGCCCTGAGACCCCCGGTCCCACTCTGGAGGATGCTCCAAGAGTATTGTGGGGGAAAGAGAGAGATCAGGTCTCCTCCCCGGGGAACTGGGTCGTGGTCGGCCTCTCCCCTCTCGATTTGTACTTTCGGTTTGTTGCCGATCAGTTGCCGCGCGGCTTGTGTGGTTTGTTCTGTTCGTCTGTCTAATCGGTGTCCTGTACATTGTCGATTCAATTGTTTTACCCATGGGTCAACAACTAACTCCTCCTTTAAGTCTGACTTTAGGACATTGGAAAGAGGTCACGAAACGGGCACATAACCAGTCAGTGGAAGTGCGCAAAAAAAGTGGCTGGCTTTCTGTACCTCTGAGTGGCTCTCCCTTGAGGTCGGATGGCCGCAGGACGGCACTTTTAACCTTACTATTATTTTACAGGTCAAAGAGAAGGTTTTCCAACTGGGACCGCATGGACACCCGGACCAAGTGCCCTAAATTGTCACCTGGGAGAGCCTCTCCCGAGATCCCCCAACATGGGTTAAGCCTTTCCTTTCTTCTTTAGGGGCACAGACCCTGAAACCTGGCCCCGGACCTTCTTCAACCCCACTCATGTCCTCACCTTCGGTGCCACTCACTTCCTCTTCCCTTCTTCCCCTGAATGAATCACCTAAGCCTATGCCTAAAACTCCACCAGTTCTCCCAGACACTCAGGAAAATCTTCTACTTCTAGATCCTCCTCCTCCGTACCCTCCTCAGGTCCCACCACAGTTGGTTCAGGAACCCCTGGACCCCGAGCCACCCTCCCCCGACTCCACCAAAATGGGAGGGTTAGAGCCTTCCTCCTCCCCACCCTCTACTCGCCTGAGGCTCCGGAGGGAACGTGCCGGTGAGGAACTTGGCAACATAATAATATGGATGTACCAGAGTTCCTAAAGCTGTCTTTCCTATGTGGGTGTTTTCATGAAGCTTCTGTACTAGGGGATAGGCCAGGCGATCTGGTACAAAAAGGCATTTCTCAGGAAGAAGCCACCACCTGTTTAAACTCTTGGCATCCTTTTCTTCTTTTATCCAGTTTTCTTACTCTGGGGCATACTTTGGGTGGTCAGGAAGGGTATAGACAAGGAGTATCTTGCCAGGAGGGGCCTGAGGAGTCATTGTCATGGCTGCCTGTTTTCCCTCTAAGTTTGTCTTCTGATTTCCTGTGGCTACATGGCCTTTTCCTCTTTGATGTCCTCTGCAGTGAATGGCAGCAACACCTACAGGCTCCCAGACAACTTCCAGGAGCCCTAAGATTTGTTTGGTTTTTAAATGGCCATTCCTCCTGGGGTGAGAAGTCTTCTTTCCCTCTACAGAGTGACGTGTTTGTGGAGGGTGGTGAAAGTATATCTTGAGTCTCTGTAGATGTTTACATTTTATACCTTGCTCAGCTCTAGAGCTCTGATTAAGGCTAGTAACTCTACCTGTGGTGCTGACCAGCCCACCAGGAGGGTCCAGGACCAGGAGGGTCCCCAACTCTATGGTTCCTATTTCTGTTAGCACTGCAGGCCTGGCCAGATGCTAAGCATCCAGCAGGGAGCTGCCCCATTAGTGTAGAGGGTAAGGTCTGGAGAGGGCAGAGGCTAGTCCGTGAGGGGACAACTTGAGTAAACCCCATGGGTCATGTCAATGCAATCATGGTCTACCAGCTTAGCAGGTAGAACGGTGGCTTGTTTCAGCATCTTAAAGTTTCCAGACATCCTCAGGGGTTTTCACAGAGGAGGTCCTGTTAATGACTCATAAGTGGATGTGTCAGTCAATGGTGTCCTTAGTGATCCGTCAGGGCTGGGACTGCATGTGGGACTTTAATACTTAAGGGATGTCCCATGGTCAGTTTGTCTACCTCTCCTGCCAGAACAGTAGCAGCTCAGGCTCATAGCCAGTTGTTTTGATAGGTCACAGGTCACTGCCAGGGTCCTATATTTTGGGCTAGGACTCCCAGAACCATTCACTTTTTCTCAAGGACAAACAAATTGAATTGGTGGGTCACATCAAGGAGTTCTAAAGCAGGTACCTCTAGTAGAGTCTTCTTAAGATAGTGAACAAACTTGTTGTTGACCTATTGAACAACAAGTTTCCATTTCTCCCCCCTTGTGGATTTATAGAGGGGTTTTACTATTAATGAGTAGTTTGGTTTCCAGATGGTACAGAAGCTAGAAGCTCCTAGGCACTCTCAGAACTGTCTGTGTTTTTGGAATTGGGAGAGCCCAGATTGCCCTTTTCTGTCCAGGTCTTGGGGCCTGACATCCTTTAGAAATATGGAACCCCAAGTACCTGACCTCTTTTTTGGCAAATATAGGCCTTTCTGAGATAGTTGATATCCAGCCCTTTGGAGCAGACCCAGTGGTGCTTCCATTCCCCTAGTACCTTAAAGATTTCACTTGTCAGGAGTATATCAACCACATATTGCAGGGGTGCACGCTTTTCTCTGACACTGGGGATGTCTGTCAAGTCATCTACCAGGGCTTGTCTGAATATCATGGGGGAGTTTTTGTATCCCTAGGGCAATTGAGTCCAGGTTAATTATTCCTTCCAGCTGGTGGCAGTGTCCTCCCATTGATCAGGTTAAGGGGACACAGAATGGGTGCTCTGAGGAAGCCCCAGTGGTCCCTGGTGGCTCTCTTTCCAGACATAAGACCCACTGGTCTGGTGACCACTGAATATGTAGTGCCAGTGTCCACCACAAAGTCCATCATTTGACCTTCCACTTTCATTTTGACCATGGGCTCTCAGAGGCCTGAATTTATTGAAACTGGTCTGCCTCAATCTGAGTGGATCCCAGCAAAATCAAATCTTAATCTAAGTGATATAGAATTAATCACGTGGAAAACATTTCATACCTTGAATAAATTCTAAGAGCACCTGTAATAAATTTGGAAGAATTCCTAAATTTTGACAAGTGTTTTCTATTTTTATTAACATTCTTTCTTTGGCCTGTCATAATGAAGTAGAGGTTATTGAATGAGATTCCATTTCCATTGAAATTTTAACAATTAACTATAAAATTTACATAATAGAATAATGGAAGAACAAATTAAAGAATGAATGTACTACAGCAAAGATACCTGATATCAACAAAATCTCCTATGAAAGAAAAAAATCATTATATACTACATATTCCTAGAAAGAATCAAGAATACTAGCAGAAGCTTAGTTTTCATGGTTTCAATATAACCTAATAGAATTTTGAGTTATGTTTTCCTGAAGTAGCAAAGTTCATTAGCTAAGTACAAACCTTTCAAAAATGCCTGAAGACAAGAATGCAACACTGAAAATGTAAATCTAAATCATCAAGGCAATAAGTTTGTTATAATGAACTAATGGAGTAACTTGAATGTTATTGCATTTTGTCCTATATTTACTTTTGTATAAAAAAGCAATGGGGAAAGTTATAAAATATTCTTTTTAATTAAATAGTGATTTAATATGACAAACATTTACATACAGCTACTTTTGGAAAGATAGTTACTTGATCACATAAAATCAGAAATAAATATATATTTCTAAATTCTAAGAAAAAAATCAATTTCTTGATTCAATTTTTTACTTCCTTTGTGAACACAAAAGCTTAGGGTTACATTAGTATTCAGTACAACAAAAAAATCTTTCATATTATAGTAAGACACTATGGGAAATTCAAATATGATGATTCAAGTTATGATCTAGAACTACATATGAGGAGAGAAATTATTTGCCATCCAATAAAATGCATCACAGAAGATCTAAAGTAATATGCATAAAATAATTGAAGCAATGTTTTAATAGGGCACCATTACTTAAGTAATTTAAATTAGATCTAATGGAAGTAACATTAAATGCATGCACTTATTCTACCCACAAGCCACATTTCCACTATACTTGTTATTTTAAAAGTAATAAAACAAAAGCAATATTTGCAACCATAATGTTTACTTTCATTTGAAATAGTCAAATAAGCATTTCTATCAGGATGGTTTCCACAAACTTTATTTACCTCCCCATGTTTTCTATTTCCTGTTTATCAGGAAGAAAAAAATAAGTTTATTCAAATATCCCATAAATAACTATGTATAATATGTATTATAATATCTATTATATACTTAATATATATTTATAAAATATAAAATTTATGTTTTAATAATTTATCTTAATTATTATTATTCTACTGGAATATCAAAGTTAGCATTCTAAATATTAAGAAACAGACTTTGGAAAAGAGAAAGCAGAAATAAAGTATAGATATTCACAGCATAGACCAATGTTTATAATATTTTATATATAAATTCTATATTGGAATTAACTTTACAAATGTGAAAAATACTTAAGTATCTACATCTGGTATCACTGCTTTGTTTTGCTCTTACTACCCTATCTTGGTGGCCTGCAATTTTCCTAGCAAAGAGTAGAACAGGAAGATCCAAAAAGGTAGTAACAGTTATATATTTCTGCAATTGCCAATTATTTTGAAGCAAGTCACCAGGGTCATGATTCTACTCCATTCCTTGCCATGAATTCATTTGACAGAGAAGTGAAATATTAGAAAAAGAAACAACACATGTTAATTCACATGTTATGTTGCCTACTTTGTTCTAATCATATTAAGTAGGAAGAAGCACTAGAGTACAGAAACTAAAGCAAACAGCCCAACTCAAGTACCTTCCAATTCTTTAACTTCTCTTTTCTTTCCAGTATAACGTGCCTTGTGCTCCAAAATTTTTAATTTTTTTTCTATGACTTTTCTGAGAACTACTTTTACATTTATTTCACCACCATTGTTAGACCCTCTGAGTGAGGATGCTAACACATCGAGAGGCACACCCCAAAGACTCAGAGTCCAGACCGGCTGATGCAAAAGCAAGAGGATTTATTCAGCATCTGCACAGATGGGCCTCCTGAACTCGGGAGTCCAGAGAGCCCCCAACACAGAGCCACATGGTTTATATACCCGCAGCAACCAATCCGTGAGCTGATCATGTGAAAGGCATGCGTCCTCTATCCAATCAATGAGCTTATCATGTGAAAGGCATGTGCCTTCTGTCCAATCAGCTATGGGATCACATGGGTGGCATGCACACAGCAGTCCAATCCGTGAGCTGATCATGTGAAAGGCATGCGTCTTCTATCCAATCAGCTACGGGATCACATGGGAGGCATGCACCTCATCGCCATTTTGTTGTTTACTTCTTCAGCAGTTCCTTTCCCTGTCAGTGTCATCTTGTTCACCCTGAGGGGGACGATGTCTCGCTCCCTTCGTTCCCCTGGAGGGAGAGCAGCATCCCGCTTCCCACACCGTTATCTGAGTATTAGGAGGCATACAAAATGGGTTAGGTCTTAGCACAGCCAGGTGCAAGTGTCTCAGCTAGCTAAGCATAGGGTCGCTTATTTTTATAGCTGCACCTAATTTTAGCTCTGGGAGAAAAAGTTTAGGGCTATAATTTTTAAACTTTAATTTTATTTGGGGCAAAGGTGACTTCTTGTTTTTAATAGTGTTAGCTTAAGTCACTCCACCTTGGTTTGATTTTAAGGTTCTTCACCATGAAATAAATAATAAAAAATAAAGGGTCATCATGGGCACCAAGGCCTCAGGCTTGTCCTTGACTTTGGTAACACATAGAAATCAGTCTTGACTCAAAGTAATTTATTAAACAAAATGACAAAAATAAAACAGTTTCCTTGACACAGACAGAGCAGCTTCATGTTCATTTGGGGTTTGACAAATGTTGGTTAATATCTAGCTGGAATATTCGTATCACTTCTGGGAAAGGGACAATGATGTCCAAGGAAGCCAGTCCTTATCTGTCCTAATATGTTCACTTCCATAGATTGTCCTGACAATTGTAACCTGTCATGCCATGAGAGAGAGATTAATTTTTTCTATGCTAAAATATTATAATGAGTGTACAATGAAAATTTGGGCCTCCTTGAGGTTAGGTTGCAATTGTAGTAGAGTAAGAATCACATGACCAACATAGGTACATATTTCTTTCTGAAATCACTTCACTTGGCTAAATTTACATTGTGATTTTTTTTTAGTTCAGGATGTGACTTTTTAACTAAAAATATCTTCTGTTTTCTCCTCTTTTTATCTATTTCTCCCTTGAATGCTGTTGACTTCTTCAAACTCTCATGAGTTCACTAGCATTATGTTCTATTTCAGCTACATAATATTTGAAGCTTTTAATTCTATAGTACAATATGTGGTCCACTAATTAACTCTCCCATGCATTTTTTCCCTTGTATATATCATCTTTTGAGGGTTTAGAGTGTCTTAATGTGATCACTTTCATTCAAAGCAAAGCAGGTTTTCCTCATATAAACTAATGCCTTCTAAAATCTAAGTATATACTTTCTATTTTTCTATATTACATTAAGCTTCTAATTTTTCATAGTTTACAAAATTAATACTGTATTTTCTTTTTAAAGGAAGTTAGATATGAATGACCATGGCTTCATCATACCCAAATTTCAGCATTTATCGTAACTATGAGAGGCACAGCCTATTGCCATCTTTGGTCAAAGGTGTCACAATGTGTCAGAAGTTTGGATAAATAAACTTAAAATGCAGGTGATCAGTTTCAGTTCACAGTTGGTCATGGTGAAGGGACTGGAAGTCAAAGGGAGCACATAGACAAGTCTAGTACCTGCTAACGCTAACTGATGGAGTAAATAAAGGGGAGAGTGATCCAACATGGGAAGTGAGATACTCAGCAGACTCATAGAATGGCAGATGTCCTAAATAGCACTCTGGCCTCAGAATCAGCCCTAAAGGCATTCGGAGCTGGCTGAAAAGCTCATGAGAGTATTTCAGGCATGGAAAGCCAAGACACTCTGGCAAAAGATCTCTGCGAGTGAGATCCCAGTGGAAAGAACAGGTCATCAAAGAAGGAGGTACCTTTCTCTGAAGGGAGGAGAGAACCTCCACTTTGACTATGACCTTGTCTAAACAAGATAAGAGTCGGAGAACTCAGAGGGCTTCCATAGCCTTGGAAACTCATGACTGGAGCATAGGGAGATTACTGATGCCATAGACAGGAGTGTCAATTGGTAAAGTCAACAACAGGAGTCACTGTGCACTTACTCCTCATGTAGGATCTCTATCCTTAATGTGCTGTACATTGAGATTTAATGCTATAACGAGTACTCAAACAATATATTTCACTTTGTGTTTCTATGGGGGTGCAAACTGTTGAAATCCTTACTTAATGCATACTAAACTGATCCTCTGTAAAAAAAAAAAAAAAAGAAAAGAAATTATCAATTCCCAACTTGACTCTCACTGGGATTAAACATGACAATAGGTCTGATCTGATTTCATCATCATTTAAAAAAATCATCTATTATTTTTCACTTTATGTTTCTGTGTGGGAGCAAACTGTTGAAATCCATACTTAATGTATACTAAGCTGATCTTCTGTATATTAAGATAATCGAAAATGAATCTTGATGTGAATGGAAGGGGAGAGGGAGTGGGAAAGGGGAGGGTTGTGGGTGGGAGGGACGGTATGGGGGGGAAGCCATTGTAATCCATAAGTCGTACTTTGGAAATTTGTATGCATTAAATAAAAGTTTAAAAAAAATAAATAAATAAACTTAAAATGCACCCAGAAGGATAAAATAATGACAAACAGGGGACTATTAATAATGATTTTAGAAGGACAAGATGAGTATGTAAAAATAGTATTGAATAAGATCAGAATAGTCAGAAAAATAGTTACCTCTAATTACTGAATATATTGAAGCAAACATGCCACTCAATTATAAAAATAATTGTCAGTTATTTATACAATGACTTTTAAAATTCAAAGACTCACACAAATTAAGCAGAAGTTATACTTTTACATGGTTGAGAAACAGTCAAATAGTACATGAAATAATGGTTGGATTAGCGGCTACTTTTGCATTCTAGCTTGGTTTTTTGGATCAAATAAAATGTAATAACATAAAGCATAAAAGCATGATTATGATGTATTCAGGTTTTCTGTCTTCATGTCTAAATTTTGATAAATTATGTGTGCCCCGAAGCCTATCCTTTTCTACTAGATTTTCTAAATTGTTGGCATATAGCTGTTTATAATATGTCTTAATGATTAATTGCACTTCCATAGTAAATTATGGTTATCACCTTTTTAATCTTAGGTTTTATTAATGTGGGTCTTTTCTCATTTTTTCTTGGTTATTTGGGAAGCAGTTTATCAATTTTTAATTTTTTCTACAAAATAGGTCTTGATTTCATTTCTTCTCTGATTCTTATTATTGCTTTCTTTCAGTGTATTTATTTTTTATTTCATTTGTTCTTTTTTTATGTCCTTCAGAGACTTTATAGATTATTTATTTGACACCTCTCCATTTTTATGATATAGGCACTCAATGCTATTAGCTTTCTTTTTGCAATGATTTTGCTGTATCTCTTAGTTTTGCTATGATGTGTTGTCATTCTCATTCATTTCAAGGAGTTTTTAATTTCTCTTTTGATGCTTTCTATGACCAACTGTTCATTCAGGATCTGATGTTCAGTTTCTGTGTGTTTGTATATTTTGAAGAGTTTTGTTGTTAGTTTCCAGCTTCATTCCATAGTGGTCAATTTTTTTATTTGTTTAAATATAGTTAATGGCCTAATGTATGTTCTATTCTAAACCACTGATGAAAATAATGTGTATTCTGCAGCTGTGGGGTGTAATGTTCTGTAAATATCTATTAGGTAAACTTGGTCTATAGTGTAGATTAGCCTTGTTATTTCTTTGTTGATTTTTTTATCTGTTTGATCTATCATTGATGAAAGTGGGGTGTTCAAGTCTGCTCTTATTTTTATGTTAGAGTTTATGTCTCCCTTTAGACCAATTACCATTTATTTTATGAAACTGTGTGCCTTTACATTGGGTGTTTATATACTTACTCTAGTCATGTATTCTTGTTGAATTGATACAAATTTTTATAAGATTAATTAATTAATTAATTAATTTGAAAGGCAGAATTACAGAGAGACAGAAATGGAGAAGGGGAGAAACACTTCTGGAATATTTTATGTATTCAAAGCTGTTCCTCTGGGACTCAGCAACCTACCTAAGGTTTACATTTGAGCCACAGGGGTCTGTGCTGGGTAGAGTCAGGTAGTTCAGGCTACTGTTTCTGGATGGAAATAGTCAAGGGTGACATCCAAGCTGGACATTATAGACTTTGTCTATAGTTAGTGTGGAGGAGATATTGAAGATGGATTTTGTGTCTACAATCCCAGCTGATTCATGCTAAAAGTAAGCTCATGGTGCCTGCACCCTCCACCCTCCCAGGCATACCCACCTTCTATAGTACCAAGTCATTCTGTAGTGTGCACCATCTCCACTGTGAGGTTCCCTCCCCAGTGTAGTGATCTCTGAGTCTGCACAGCCCAGCTTGCTGGGTGCAGAGGAAGCCACCAGCAACAGACAATTTTTCAAGAGGCCAGTGGAGGGGAGGCATTGTGAAAGAGGATGGTTCTCTTTTCCAACAGAGTGTGTACCTTCTCATTTCCAGAAGACTAGGGCCTACACTAGCTGCCCGGCCTTCATTGTCTGGTACATCACAGAGCACTGTGTGTGTCTGGGCTCTGGTGCTGCCATTGCCCTACTAGACCTAGCTGGATATGTGCAACTCAGTCTGCCCTGCTAGAATGCAGGAGTGACTCTGGGGGCCTGGGAAGAAGATAGGCAAGAATATTTTATTAGCAGCTCCCCCATCAAGATGATGCCTCACTGTCCTAATGCCTACTCTGAAGAATGAAGAAGGAGCTATGTGAGTTCCCCCTTAATTCCAGGAGCTCCAAGTTTTCAATGGAGCACTTGTCTCTGAGCAGCTGATCTGGGACATCAGGAGTCCTTTCTGGCGAGGATCACCCGGGTGATAGTGTAGTTGGGATCTGCCTACACTCTCCTAGGCAGCCTCTCCCCTAGCAAGTAAATCCCTGCCCTCAGGACCTCAGAAACTTTCCTGTTTCTCCCTCTAACCTGCTGTGCCTATTACGGATGTCTCACTGTGTTCTTACTTCTCTCCTATTGCCTCTAGTGTCCTTGCTCAGTCACTGAACTGTAAATGTGGCTGCTTTAGACTATCTCAGTACAGAAGGAGGCAAACATTAGACTTTTCTATATGGTCTTCTTGAGTCTTGTCTAAAATTGTAGTTCCTTAAAGGAAATGCAGTTACATTTCTTTTTAAAAAAATATATATGACAAAAGAATGGCATGTTTTGGGGGCCATTGCTGTGGCGTAGCCGCTTGCAGTGCCGGCATCCCATATAGGTGCTGGTTCTAGTCCCAGCTGCTCTACTTCCCATCCAGCTCTCTGCTACGGCCTGGCAAAGCAGTAGAAGATGAACGAAGTCCTTGGGCTCCTGCACCTATGTGACAGACCTGTGGAAAGCTCCTGGCTCCTGGCTTCAGATTGGCACAGCTCTGGCCATTGCAGCGTGAACCAGTGGATGGAAGATTCTCTCTCTCTCTCTCTCTCTCTCTCTCTCTCTCTCTCTTTCTCTCTCTCTGCTTCTCCTTCTCTGTGTGTAACTCTGACTTTCAAGTAAATAAATCTGTACAAAAAAATAAATATTTTGGCCACATGCACTGTTTGCCATGATAACATAGTTTAACCTATGCAAGCCTATCTTCTAGCTCATCAGAAATTTCGGTTTTACAAAACACTACAGTAAATTCATTACAGAGAAAATTGGGGGGGGGGTTGGGTTCATAATTTGAATATTGGTATTATTTTTGTACATTCAATAACATTATGAAAATTATAATTTTGAATAAAGTTACAAAGCCTCTTCATATTCCTCTTTGGGATTTTCTGTAATGTAGAAAGCTTTTGTAGTAGGCACATCATTGGCCAAACCAAAGATGCATTCCACTTCCAATCCAACTCCCTGCCAGTGGCCTGGGAAGTCAGAGGAAGATGGCCCAAGTGCCAGAGTCCCTGCACCCACATGGGAGACCTGGTAGAAGCTTCTGTCTCCGGACTTCACATTGGCCCAGCTCCAGCCATTGTGGTCATTTGGCATGTGAACCATAGATAGAAAACCTCTCTGTCTCTCCTTCTCGGCCTCTCAAATAAATAAATAAATCTTTTTTTTTTTTTTTTGACAGGCAGAGTGGACAGTGAGAGAGAGAGACAGAGAGAAAGGTCTTCCTTTACCGTTGGTTCACCCTCCAATGGCCACTGCGGCCGGCGCACTGTGGCCGGCGCACTGTGCTGATCCGAAGCCAGGTGCCAGGTGCTTCTCCTGGTCTCCCATGGGGTGCAGGGCCCAAGCACTTGGGCCATCCTCCACTGCACTCCCTGGCCACAGCAGAGAGCTGGCCTGGAAGAGGGGCAACCGGGACAGAATCCAGAGCCCCGACTGGAACTAGAACCTGGTGTGCCGGCACCGCTAGGCGGAGGATTAGCCTATTGAGCCACGGCGCTGGCTGTAAATAAATCTTTAAAACGCTGAATTTGAGGTCATGTGTTACAGCAAAAACTAACATAGTTTCTATCTTAACCGTGATAAATCCCTCATATTTACTCATTGACCTTTCACTTCCTTGTGAAGTTTAAGATCACAGTGATCTTTCTAATCCCAGGCTGTTGTATTTAAAAAAGGCATAATTAAATATTGCTGAATACAAAACTGAATGTATCAGTCCAGATGGACTTGGTGGTGCAACTCTGTAACAGATGACTCAGAAAAGTACAAAGCGTCCAAAAAATGTTCATGGAAAATGTGGAGTGTCAAAATTCTACACATGGGTTTTAAAATTCTTTTGCACCAAAAAAGTATCCTTTAAATCTATTTTGTCCATGAGCATTTTGAAGTACTTATCTCTTTCAAGAAAATCCGGGCCCCATCCCCAACATCGGACAGAACAGAATAATAAAAGTATTGAATATTCACTGAAACAATGACCACATTCTCTGTTTGAAGTGACTGAGTTAATTTAAAGTTCTATTCTTTTTGTTAATGTACAGTTACTTGAAGTTCATGCTTGATGCTCAGGTTTTACAATATTGAAAACACATTAATGTCACACATAAAACCCAAAAAATGAGAAGCAAAAACTCTCTGGATTAACAAAGCATCCCAAGATAAGAAAATATTGATTTCTCAAGGGCATATGAAAAATAAGCATCTTTAAAAATTGGTCAACATTCTTTCAAAGATTTTTATTAAAATAAATAGAACCGGTTTCATTTTTATAACCATATCCATTCCTCCCTCCCTCCCTCAATCCTCATCCTTTCTTTAATTCTTTGTTTCTTCCTTTAATTTTTACAATAATACACTTTCAATTTATAATCATAGGCTTAATGCACCACTAATGATAATGTTCAACAAGTAAAAAATAGGTAGACCACCGTTCCACAGGAATATAGACAAGGGCTACAAACAGCGACCATATGACGCAGCCATCCCACTCCTGGGAATATACCCAACGGAAATGAAATCAGCATATGAAAGAGTTATTTTTACCCCCATGTTTATTGCAGTTCAATTCACAAAAATCAAAATATGGAGTCAACCCAGATGCCCATTATCTGATGGCTGGATAAAGAAATCATGATATACTAGGTAATAAATATAGTATATATATTAATATAATATATATTAATATAAATACTGTAGAATACTACTCAGCCATAAAAGAGAATAAAATTATCTTTGCAACTAAATGGATGCAACTGTTGACCATTATGCTTAGTGAAATAAGCCAGTCCTCAAAAGACGAATATCATGTTTTCTGATATGTTATAGTTAATACAAAATACAAAAAGCATCAACTTTTTACATTTTAAAATGTGAATGTTAGTTACAAATGTTGTTTTTCATTAAATTGTTTCAATGTGCTTAACCAAAGCTTGATTAATATAATGAAATGTGAGAAAAGTCCTGTTAGAGAGCAAGGGATAATGACTGCAATAATCTAAAATGTGATTCAAGGGGCTGGCGCTGTGGCACAGCAGGGTTGGCGCCTTGGCCTGAAGCGTCGGCATCCCATATGGGCGCCGGTTCTAGTCCCAGCTGCTCCTCTTCCTATCCAGCTCTCTGCTATGGCCTGGGAAAGCAATAGAAGATGGCTCAAGTCCTTGGGCCCTTGCACCCGCATGGGAGACCCAGAAGAGGCTCCTGGCTCCTGGTTTTGGATAGGTGCAGCTCTGGCCATTGTGCCCAATTGCGGAGTGAACCAGCAGATGGAAGATGGAAGACCCCCCCCCCATCTCTCTCTCTCTGCCTCTCTTCTCTCTGTGTAACTCTGACTTGCAAATAAACACATAAATTAAAAAAAAAAATTAAAGTGTGATTCAGAGCAGGAGTTGTTATTTAGCCAATGTAATATATTTTGCCTGATAACCCACATTAAATTTCAGTAATTATGCAAAGTTTGATACTTAATCTAAAAAAGTATGTCAGCTCTCTTATAAATGAAAAAAATAGTTGTAAGAATATACTATAGATTAGAATTTTTCCTCTTTAATACCTATACATGTTACCTACATTCATGTGTGGGTATGGGTGCTGGGGGAGGAGAAAAAAGTAAAAGATAAAGAGAGGGAAAAAAGTAGGTCTGTCTACTTTTTGGGTTATCAACACATACAATTTTAAAATTATGTATATATTAATTTATTATCTAGGAGGAACCAATTTTAGGAAACATGTATATAAACATTGATTTTAGGAAGCAAAGATTTATCAATAGGATGCTAATTATATAGGTATAAGATTTCCATTTTCCTGTGCCACTAATAGCATTTATTTGAAGTTGACACCTACAATATGTTAAAAATATTTATTCATTTTAATTTGAAAGGCAGAATGACAGATCAAAAAGGTACCCCTCCAGACACACACACACACACACACACACACACACACACAGACAGAGTTTCAATTCTTACGCACCGCAGCTGGGCTGGAGCAGGGAAATCTTAAAAAATAAATGCAATTAGGTTTTAGGTATGTTTCTCTATAAGTAATAATACTGAGTTATAGGCATATTTATTGTATTCTAGATTAAAAGTGGCAGGGAACCAAAGCATCTGTCTCCCTAATTCATGCATAGACTATTGAGTAAATAATCCTCAGAACTGGTTTCAGGTGGTTTATGGCTATTAAAGGGAAAAATACAATCCCAAACTGATTTATGTTGTGAATCAAGATGATTTTTATTTATTTATTTATTTTAAAACTTTTATTTAGTAAATATAAATTTCCAAAGTACAGTTTATGGATTACTATGGCTCCCCCCCCAACTTCCCTCCCACTCGCACCCCTCCCATCTACCACTCCTTCTCCCATTCCATTCACATCAAGATTCATTTTCAATTCTCTTTATATACAGAAGATCGATTTAGTATATATTAAGTAAAGATTTCATCTGTTTGCACCCACACAGAACGTAAAGTGTAAAATATTGTTTCAGTACTAGTGATAGCATTAATTCACATTGGACAACACATTAAGGACAGAGATCCTACATGAGGATTAAGTTCATAGTGATTCCTGTTGTTGACTTAACAATTTGACACTCTTGTTTGTGGCATCAGTAATCTCCCTAGGCTCTAGTCACGAGTTTCCAAGGCTATGGAAGCCTTTTGAGTTCGCCAACTCCGATCTTCTTTAGACAAGGTCATAGTCAAAGTGGAAGTTCTCTCCTCCCTTCAGAGAAAGGTACCTCCTTCTTTGATGGCCCTGTTCTTTCCACTGGGATCTCACTCGCAGAGATAATTTTTGGTAATTACATATTTGCTACCTCTTAATTTATTCATACAATATATGCAGCATTATATGAGATATTAATGCTTAGCAAAAATTGCACTTCTTCAAATAAGAGTCTGAAATGTCATTTTTTTTTTTAAATTTTATAAGCCTTCAACTGATTGCTATTTTCAAAAGTAGGAAAAAATAGTCCAAGTATATGGCTAGCCTAATTATTTTTCACATTGTGCTATATATCTGATTCTTTCATACTTGTGATCCTGGTAGTCCAAGAGTCAAGATTGTCTACTGTAAAGCATATTTGATTTATTACAACCACATTTCATACATACCACTCTGTTTTTCTGCCACTGCTGATGGCTTGACTCAAGATGTATATCCCTTCAGAGAAGCAGTGACCAGTTTTCAGTATAACTCCTTGCCTGCAATAGTTTCTCATCTTACTTTAAGAACCTTGGTAGAAGCATCTTGTCAAAATACTGCTAATGCTAACCCCAATGTCAAGTCCCATCACCTTTAGAAATGCAGTGAAAGTTTAAGATTGAAGATACTATTTTGTGATCATATCCCTATAACCATTCTTACATGAATACTCACTCAGCTTACATGAATACTTGTTCAGTTCTCAATATTCCAAACTAGGTAAGGAAAAAATGGTATTAACCACATTATGTTTTTTTTTCCTGTAGCAAAAAATTTATATAATTTTTATATAGTTTTTAAAAGGTTTTACCTAATTGTAGGTACTCCATACTAATGTTGTCAGATGATACTTTAGAAGTGTTCATCTCCAAATACGTTTTTCATTTATACACATTTATGATTTAAAATATAGAGAAACATATTAGGAAGCATTGGTCTGAGGCTACATTTATTTCATTCCTTCTACAATCACTATGCTATAAAGTAAAATAGAGATAAATGTAAATTGCTGATAAGATTGAAATGCTAAGATAGATGGAAAACTTTATAAAATAGTACAAGAAAGCATAGATGTGCAGACAAATATAGTTGCCATTTACTGAGATGGATATTGAATCTGTTTCATTGACTTTAAATTTGTAATCATAAATTGTGCTATTGAAAGAAAGTTAAATATTTCAGTATCGATGGGGGCGGAGCCAAGATGGCGGAATAGTGAGGGCGCGCACCGATAGTCCGGGAAAATTTAGTTTAATAAAAGGGGAGTTACGGTAGCCTCAGAAAAAAGAACCAGGAAAATATTGCAGAGGAAACCCTTCTGGATCGAGTGGCCGTGAATCGGAGGACCTACTGGGAGAACAAGGTTGCCCACCGTGCGGAAGCCGAGCCGCAGGACCGAGCCGCAGGGTCTGCGGGACAGTGCTTGAAGGGGAGTGCATGCCACACAGACAACAGCGGGGAGGCTTGGGAAGTCCAGGGCTCCGAGTCCACACATCAGCGCTGGAAGGGGAGCAGACCTGCGTGGAGAGCGTGGGAGCCCACAGTTCGGGACACCAGCGGCAGACTCAACACACCAGCGCTGGAACGCGAGGTGAGCCGAACCTCAATAGCCCGAGACACCGGCAGGCAAGCGGAGAGAGGAGACTAGAGTGAACGACCCCCGGGGTGGGGGGGGAAGTTCACCAGGCTAGCTGGAAGAGAGAGAAAGAAAAAAAAAAAAAGGTGACTGGTACGGACAAGGGTTTCTCTCTCTCCGCTCACCTCTCAAGGGCGAGCAAGACAAAGAGCAGGCGCCATCTTGGACATACGTCATAAGCAGAGCGACCTCAGGTCTGCACCGGCCCTGAGCCTAGCAGAAAAACCTGACTCTGGGCGGGGCGAATTAACAGGAGATTAGGACCTAGTAAATTTGTGGTGCTACTGAACTGAGACTGTGAAAAAAGAGACGGTGGGGGAGAGAACTCACGGAATTCACGTGAGCACTCTCCAGAGACGCTACAATTCTGTAACTTTGGCAACCCAGTGGGAGACTGAAGGAGAATTTGAGCCCACTCTGAGGGCCGAACAGATTCCCTGTGTGGTCCTTGGGAAAGAGCTTCCGATCTCTGGCTCCTGTGGGTATATCATTTGCCTGCTAACTACCTCCAACTTCATTCAGCTGTGCAGAATAACTTCCCTTTTGAATCAAAAAAAAAAAAAAAAGAAAGAAAGAGAGAGACAGAGAGAGGTTTACCACGTCTAACCTGGGAGTGTCACCTTTGGCACACCAAACAGAGCTCTCAGGCTACACCCATCTCAAGCCCTAAGGCTCCATCAAAAACAGATAGTCCACTTAATCTAGAGTCATAGTATAACAAGAAAAAGCACCACAGTGAAGAAGCCAAATATCTCCAATATGCCAAATAACAAATGCAAAAACTGAGGTAATAAAAACAAGGAAGTCACCATGACGCCCTCATATGAAAAAGAAACCCCAATTCAAGATTATGAACATGATGACATAGAAGAAATGCAAGAAGCAGATCTCAAAAAATTGATAAGAACATTAAGAAGTTCTCAAAAACAAATTCTTGAACTACAGAAATCCTTAATGGACAAGATAGAAAATCTCTCATGTGAAAATGAAATATTAAGGAGGAATCAAAATGAAACGAAACAACTAGTACAATAGGAAACTGTAATAGTGACTGAAGTGAAGAATTCAATAGATCAAATGAAAAACACAATAGAGAGCCTTACAAACAGAATGGGTGAAGCAGAAGAGAGAATATCGGATTTAGAAGACAGAGAACAGGAAAGGATACAATGAAACCAAAGAAAAGAAGAGGAAATTAGAAATCTAAAACATATTGTCGGGAATCTTCAGGATACTATGAAAAAACCCAACATTCGGGTTCTAGGAGTTCCTGAAGGCATGGAGAGGGAGAAAGGATTAGAAGGCCTTTTTAGTGAGATATTAGCAGAAAATTTCCCAGGTTTGGAGAAGGACAGAGAAATCCTAGTACAGGAAGCTCACAGAACCCCTAATAAACATGACCAAAAGAGATCCTCACCACGACAGGTTGTAATTAAACTCTCCACAGTGAAACATAAATAAAAGATCCTAAAATGTGCACGAGAGAAACGTCAGATTACTCTCAGAGGATCTCCAATCAGACTCACAGCTGACTTCTCATCAGAAACCCTACAAGCTAGGAGGGCATGGCGAGATATAGCCTAGGTCCTAAGAGAGAAAAACTGCCAGCCCAGAATATTATATCCTGCAAAGCTCTCTTTTGTGAATGAAGGTGAAATAAAGACTTTTCATAGCAAACAGAAATTGAAAGAATTTCTCGCCACTCGTCCAGCCCTGCAAAAGATGCTTAAAGATGTGTTACACACAGAAACACAGAAACACGGTCATCAATATGAAAGAAGGTAAAGGAAGGAAACCAAGGAAGGAAAGCTCACAGCAAAAGATCACAGGGAATTCAAAGCATATATTAGAACTTATCTTTGGCAAATGGCAGGGCAAAGTTACCACTTATCATTAGTCACATTGAACGTGAATGGCCTGAACTGTCCAGTTAAAAGACACCGATTGGCTGATTGGGTTAAGGAACAAAACCCATCTATTTGCTGCTTACAAGAAACACATCTTTCCAACAAAGATCCATACAGACTGAAAGTGAAAGGCTGGAAAAAGATATACCATGCCAACAGAAATGAAAAAAGAGCAGGCGTAGCCATCTTAATATCAGACAACATAAACTTTACCACAAAAACCGTTAAGAGTGACAAAGAGGGACACTACATAATGATTAAGGGATCAATTCAACAGGAAGATATAACAATTATCAATGTATATGCACCTAACTACAGGGCACTGGTTTATCTAAAAGATTTGTTAAGGGACTTAAAGGGAGACTTAGACCCCAATACAATAGTACTGGGGGACTTCAATACTCCACTCTCAGAAATAGACAGATCAAAAGACAGAAGATCAACAAGGATACAGTAGATTTAAACGACACTATAGCCCAAATGGATCTAACAGATATATACAGAACTCTCAATCCTACAGCTAAAGATTTTACATTCTTCTCAGCAGTACATGGAACCTTCTCTAGGATTGACCACATACTAGGCCATAAAGCAAGTCTCAGCAAATTCAAAAGAATTAGAATCATACCATGCAGCTTCTCAGACCATAAAGGAATGAAGTTGGAAATTAGCAACTCAGGAATCCCTAGATCATACACAAACACATGGAGATTGAACAACATGCTCCTGAATGAACAATGGATCATAGAAGAAATTAAGAGAAATCAAAATTTTTCTGGAAGTAAATGAGGATAACAGCACAACATACCAAAACTTATGGGATGCAGCAAAAGCAGTGTTAAGAGGAAAGTTTATATCAATAGGTGCCTACATCAAGAAATTGGAAAGGCATCAAATAGATGAGCTTTCAATTCACCTCAAGGATCTAGAAAACCTACAGCAAACCAGACCCAAATCTAGTAGGAGAAGAGAAATAATTAAAATCAGAGAAGAAATCAACAGGATTGAATCAAGAAAAACATTACAAAAAATCAGCCAAACGAGGAGCTGGTTTTTTGAAAAAATAAACAAAATTGACACCCCATTGGCCCAACTAACTAAAAAAAGAAGAGAAAAGACCCAAATCAATAAAATCAGAGATGAAAAAGAAAATGTAACAACAGACACCACAGAAATAAAAAGAATCATCAGAAATTACTACAAGGACTTGTATGCCAGCAAACAGGGAAACTTATCAGAAATGGATAGATTCCTGGACACATGCAACCTACCTAAATTGAACCAGGAAGACATCGAAAACCTAAACAGACCAATAACTGAGACAGAAATTGAAACAGTAATAAAGGCCCTCCCAACAAAGAAAAGCCCAGGACCAGATGGATTCACTGCTGAATTCTACCAGACTTTTAAAGAAGAACTAACTCCAATTCTTCTCAAACTATTCAGAACAATCGAAGAAGAGGGAATCCTCCCAAATTCTTTCTATGAAGCCAGCATCACCTTAATTCCTAAGCCGGAAAAAGATGCAGCATTGAAAGAGAATTACAGACCAATATCCCTGATGAACATAGATGCAAAAATCCTCAATAAAATTCTCGCCATTAGAATGCAACAACACATCAGAAAGATCATCCACCCAGACCAAGTGGGATTTATCTCTGGTATGCAGGGATGGTTTAATGTGCGCAAGACAATCAATGTGATACACCACATTAACAGACTGCAGAAGAAAAACCATATGGTTATCTCAATAGATGCCGAGAAAGCATTTGATAAAATACAACACCCGTTCATGATGAAAACTCTAAGCAAACTGGGTTTGGAAGGAACATTCCTCAATACAATCAAAGCAATCTATGAAAAACCCATGGCCAACATTCTATTGAATGGGGAAAAGTTGGAAGCCTTTCCACTGAGATCTGGTACCAGACAGGGATGTCCACTCTCACCACTGCTATTCAATATAGTTCTGGAGGTTCTAGCCAGAGCTATTAGGCAAGAAAAAGAAATTAAAGGGATACAAATTGGGAAGGAAGAACTCAAACTATCCCTCTTTGCAGATGACATGATTCTTTATTTAGGGGACCCAAAGAACTCTACTAAGAGACTATTGGAACTCATAGAGGAGTTTGGCAAAGTAGCAGGGTATAAAATCAATGCACAAAAGTCAACAGTCTTTGTATACACAGACAATGCCATGGCTGAGGAAGAACTTCTAAGATCATTCCCATTCACAATAGCTACAAAAACAATCAAATACCTTGGAATAAACTTAACCAAGGACGTTAAGGAACTCTACGATGAAAATTAGAAAACCTTAAAGAAAGAAATAGAAGAGGATACCAAGAAATGGAAAAATCTTCCATGCTCATGGATTGGAAGAATCAATATCATGAAAATGTCCATTCTCCCAAAAGCAATTTATAAACTCAATGCAATACCAATCAAGATACCGAAGACCTTCTTCTCAGATCTGGAAAAAATAGTGCTGAAATTTATATGGAGGCACAAGAGACCTCGAATAGCTAAAGCAATCTTGTACAACAAAAACAAAGCTGGAGGCATCACAATACCAGATTTCAGGACATACTACAGGGCAGTTGTAATAAAAACAGCATGGTACTGGTGCAGAAACAGATGGATAGACCAATGGAACAGAATAGAAACACCAGAAATCAACCCAAACATCTACAGCCAACTTATATTTGATCAAGGATCTAAAACCAATTCCTGGAGCAAGGACAGTCTATTCAATAAATGGTGCTGGGAAAACTGGATCTCCACGTGCAGAATCATGAAGCAAGACCCCTACCTTACACCTTACACAAAAATCCATTCAACATGGATTAAAGACCTAAATCTACGACCTGACACCATCAAATTATTAGAGAACATTGGAGAAACCCTTCAAGATATTGGCACAGGCAAAGAATTTCTGGAAAAGACCCGGGAGGCACAGGCAGTCAAAGCCAAAATCAACTATTGGGATTGCATCAAATTGAGAAGTTTCTGTACTGCAAAAGAAACAGTCAGGAGAGTGAAGAGACAACCAACAGAATGGGAAAAAATATTTGCAAACTATGCAACAGATAAAGGGTTAATAACCAGAATCTAAAAAGAGATCAAGAAACTCCACAAAAACAAAACCAACAACCCACTTAAGAGATGGGCCAAGGACCTCAATCGACATTTTTGAAAAGAGGAAATCCAAATGGCCAACAGGCACATGAAAAAATGTTCAAGATCATTAGCAATCAGGGAAATGCAAATCAAAACCACAATGAGGTTTCACCTCACCCCGGTTAGAATGGCTCACATGCAGAAATCTACCAACAACAGATGCTGGCGAGGTTGTGGGGAAAAAGGGACACTAACCCACTGTTGGTGGGAATGCAAACTGGTCAAGCCACTTTGGAAGTCAGTCTGGAGATTCCTCAGAAGCCTGAAGATAACCCTACCGTTCGACCCAGCCATCCCACTCCTTGGAATTTACCCAAAGGAATTTAAATTGGCAAATAAAAAAGAGGTCTGCACCCTAATGTTTATTGCAGCTAATTCACAATAGCTAAGACCTGGAACCAACCTAAATGCCCATCAACGGTAGACTGGATAAAGAAATTATGGGAAATGTACTCTTTAGAATACTATACCGCAGTAAGAAACAATGAAATCCAGTCATTTGCAACAAAATGGAGGAATCTGGAACACATCATGCTGAGTGAAATAAGCCAATCCCAAAGGGACAAATACCATATGTTCTCCCTGATCGGTGACAACTGACTGAACACCAAAAAGGAAACCTCCTGAAGTGAAATGGACACTATGGGAAACGGTGACTTGATCAGCATAGTCCTGAATAAGTGGGAATAAGAGAGGGAAAAGATGTATAATTTGGGACATGCTCAAGCTGACTTGCCCCAAATGGTAGAGTTGGAAACATACCAGGGGATTCCAATTCGATCCCATCAAGGTGGCATGTACCAATGCCATCTCACTATTCCAAGTGATCAATTTCAGTTCACAATTGATCCTAATGAAAGGACTAAGAGTCAAAGGGAGCACATAAACAAGTCTGGTACCTGCTAACACTAACCGATAGAATAAATAAAGGGGAGAGTGATCCAACATGGGAAGTGAGACACTCAGCAGACTCATAGAATGGCAGATGTCCTAAACAGCACTCTGGCCTCAGAATCAGCCCTAAAGGCATTCGGATCTGGCTGAAAAGCCCATGAGAGTATTTCAGGCATGGAAAGCCAAGACAATCTGGCAAAAAGATCTCTGTGAGTGAGATCCCAGTGGAAAGAACAGGTCTTCAAAGAAGGAGGTACTTTCTCTGAAGGGAAGGAGAACCTCCACTTTGACTATGACCTAATCAAGATAAGAATCGGAGAACTCAGAGGGCTTCCATAGCCTTGGAAACTCATGACTGGAGCATAGGGAGATTACTGATGCCATAGACAGGAGTGTCAATTGGTAAAGTCAACAACAGGAGTCACTGTGCACTTACTCCTCATGTAGGATCTCTGTCCTTAATGTGCTGTGCATTGAGATTTAATGCTATAACGAGTACTCAAACAATATATTTCACTTGTGCTTCTATGGGGGTGCAAACTGTTGAAATCCTTACTTAATGTATACTAAACTGATCCTCTGTAAAAAAAAAAAAAAAAAAAAAAAAAGAAGAAGAAATTATCAACTCCCAACTTGACTCTCACTGGGATTAAACATGACAATACGTCTGATCTGATTTCATCATCATTTTAAAAAAAAATCATCTATTATTTTTCACTTTATGTTTCTGTGTGGGAGCAAACTGTTGAAATCCTTACTTAATGTATACTAAGCTGATCTTCTGTATATTAAGATAATCGAAAATGAATCTTGATGTGAATGGAAGGGGAGAGGGAGTGGGAAAGGGGAGGGTTGTGGGTGGGAGGGACGGTATGGGGGGGAAGCCATTGTAATCCATAAGTCGTACTTTGGAAATTTATATTCATTAAATAAATGTCAAAAAAAAAACAAAAAAAAAATAAAAAATCTGAGAGTTGGAAAAAATAAATATATAAATAAATAAATAAATATTTCAGTATCATTTAGCCCTAAGAGCAAGGAAAAGAAAGTCACAATAATTGCTATAATTTCCTCTTCCCCCCCTAAGTAATCAAGGAACAAAATCATATTATTTAGGTAATGATGGCTTTTGTCTCTTAAACTAGCTGGTTCTTCTTAATAATGAGTTACCAAAACATTTAGAAAAATGCTGAAATAACATTCCATTAAGATACTAATTAATTTGTATCTGAGTCAGGATTATGTCTCTAATTCTCTTTTTCCTGAGTGCTAAAAAGAGAAGGTGGTTGTTTCTCCATCAACTATATTGAAGGAACAACACTGGATTCTTTTCAATATGGGAAGGTTATGACTTTAAAAACATGTTACACTGCTAATAATTCATATCAGTAAGCACCAATATGAAGAGCTATATCATACATGCAGATCTCTTCATTTTCATTCTTTCTTAATGTGCTTTGGATTATACTAGTTCCTCTGAGATCACCCCTTGGAAAAATGATTCTTTAATATGAATAGTTAGAAAATACGAATCTTCATGATTTCCCTACTTAAGTAACAAAAAAAATTTTTCCTTTCCCCTAGTAGCATAAGATAAAAACATGATATACACAAAATCTGGTTCTTCTCCAACCAGATGTATGAAGAGGTCATTTGGTGGATGAATGATGTCAACAGAAGCTAAGAAAGGAATAACTAAGATGAAAGGATATAATGATTATGATAATCCTGGATCTAGCCACATTTGGACAAAAGACCTATTTTTTTTTTTTTTTTGGTCATTTGATAAGTGTGTTTTATTTCACGGGACACCTAGAACCAGTGCACTCAGAGTATAATTGGCTATGGTAACATTAAAATGTCCCAATGTTGACTAGGATTCCAGTTAATCAGATACATTCTTATAATTTTTTCAAACAAAGGGAAATTGAATGACAGTTTATTAACAGTGATTCGTGGTAAAAAGGCTACTTTTTAAAATCTTGCAATATCATAAAATATCTCTATTACCCAGTGTCATAGGGAAAAGGGTTTTGAAGTTGTTCTCATTTGAAATTTTCCAGAGCTTGTCTTTAAGATTCATTTCTGTTTAGCAACTTTAGGGGGAACAACAACTTGGACTCATGAAGTTGGGCAACTGTGACTTCTTGTGTCTTAGCTTTAAACTTACGGTTCCAAACAACTTAGTCATCCATGAAGACACTGCAGTGAGGCATTCCACAAAGGAATGCTCTAAGCATTTTCTTCATTTACAATAGTAAATATTTTTTATTTATGTAACATATTTTTATGTTGAGTTGAAGTTAATTGCTTGTAACATAAGAATGCAATTAGAAACAGATATTGATATATGGCAGACAATTTAACAAGGAGCAAACCTGTTAAAATTGACTGAGTTCAAATCTGATTAAGAATATGAACTGGACACTGTCTTCATTCCTAGAAGGGTTCTTGAGAAACTTATGTATAGAAGCAAAATAATTTCATGAAGTGATCATTGCTGCTCCTTGGAATTCAGACTCAATCATCTAAGATTTTTAAGGGATTTGGAGAAATATGTTTTCAGATACTCGTGTGCTTTGCATTTTCTGTGAGTTTATAACTGATTGTGCAGGGAAGCATTTGGACATGGAAACAATTACATGCCATGATAGGAAAATAGAATTGATGAAGATGATCGATTACATCAGAACATACCTGCCACGTGTCAACTTCTTCCAACATGGTATAAAGATCCTAATATAATTATTATCTCATCTCAGAGCCTAAAAGATTAGTGTGGTTCCATTTCTTCAAATAAAAACGTAGTGAATTAGTAATTATTTCAATTCACAGGCAGAATACTATAAAATGACTACTAGGTAGTAATAGTCATAAACATTTAAGTCAGATTTCTTCAATAAGAAAGTGAAATGGCATTGAATTAAGCTCAACCATAATCCAGGACATGCCTTTACTAAAGACATATTTGTAACAACACCTTTTCATGATTATTTCAATGACAGCTTCTCATGGACTGGTTGCGGAGTGTGGCGATATTAATAGCTTAGGGCCTTTTGTGAGGAAGTGATGATAGTCCTGTTCCTTTCCTTTTTTTTTTTATTGTTTAGTGTATCTCCTTGAGTCAGTGCAGAAGACTTTAATGAATTCTTATCATATTTCCAGCACGTCTTCCTTGTACTGAAGGTTGTTTGGATATGAACTTGCCAGCACTTTCCAATAACCCTCTACTGTCAAAATGTCAGTTAAAGTAAAATTTGTCAAACAGCTTGTCTGGAAGTCAGATTAATGTAAATTATACCCAGAAATAGATGTCTACTTTGATGTGCATTTTTTAAATGAAGAGTTACTGAGTCATAAGGAGTACTTTCATTGTTTTTATATTTGATTTTCTCTAATTGCTTTTAGCATAGCAAAAAGTTGCTTTGTTTTCCTTTGATTTTGAATGTTCTATGTCACTGCAATAATAGTAAATGAGCCTGCATCCTGTTTAAAAGAAACAAAAACAAAGTTATTTTTCACTTTATCATTATCTACCATGGGTGGGGAAAATTTTTATGCTGAAGGCCATTAAATATCCCAATTCTCTATTGTGCAAAATTATGAGCTTCAAAACTGGTTTTCTACGGAGTACCTGAAATACAAGTCCTACCTGCAGTTTCTTTAACAAGGTCACACCAAATGATTCTGTTGGCAGGCCAGGCATTCTCCCCCACCCAAAGGTATAGAAACTACAGAAATAGATATGCATATATAGATACGAATTTTACACTTTCTTAATAATTGATCATTGCATTCTAATATTTTCTATGTAGATATATTTAATAAATTTTATTTTTATACTGATAATGAATGTCAAAATGACTTTCCTTTATACATCAACTGAGTTGAATGAAAGGTGGACCTACTGAATGTGAAAACGCATTTCTTCCACTTTTATATTTTTAATTTGGAAACAATTACAGACAAATCATAAATTGCAAAGACTTTAGAACTTCACCCAGATTCCTCAAAATGATGACTTCCTATATACCTGTAACATAATACCAAACCCAGTAAATTTTGTTTTAACAAAAGCATAAATATTATTCAGTTTTTAACATTGTTTGCTAACATACATGTTTGTTTATATGTATATATGTTCGTATCCTTCAGTGTGATGTTTTCTTTTGAACTGATTTATGTAACCAAGAGCATGATAAAGATACAGAACTACCCATCACCACAAAAGAACTCTCTTTTACAAATTCTTTGTATTCAGTTTCATACCCTACCTATTCCTTGAACCCCTGCTCTGAAATCTGATCTCCATGTCTATAGAATTGTGATGTGTGTATATATATATATGTATATATACATATATATTTAATTTTTAAGCAGTATTATGTAATATTACTATTTTTTATTATAGACTTTTAACAGAGGTTTGGGAATCATGCTGTAGTTTTGAAAAATTTATTTGTATCATTTCCCATATTTCTCCCCTACCTAGTTCTCTTTTGGAATTTCCATTAATTAGATGCATTGATGCCTTTGTCATCATCTTACTTTTCCCTTATATTTTGTCCCTAATCATTTTTCTATCCTTTCTCTCTCTCTCTCTCTCTCTGGCCCCTCCTTTCCCAAAAACACATACATATATATACTCCTATCCCATATCTCAGTTATTTTTTAACATTTATTTATTTATATGAAAGGCAGAGTTACACACAGAGAGAAGGAGAGGCAGAGAGAGAGAGGTGTGGAGAGTGCGAGAGAGAGGTCGGTCTTCCATCAGTTGGTTCACTCCCCAGTCGGCCGCAATGGCTAGAACTGAGCCAATCTGAAGCCAGGAGCCAGGAGCTTCTTCTGGGTCTCCAAAGTGGTGCAGGGGCCCAAGGACGCTGGCCATATTCTACTGCTTAACCAGGCCATAGCAGAGAGCTGGATCAAAAGCAGAGCAGCCAGGACTCAAACAGGCACCCATATGGGATGCAGCACTGCAAGCAGTTACCAGCTACACCACAGCACCAGCCCCCTCACTTATTATTTAACTGAAAGAATTGTCAGTTTCTGGGGCCGGTGCTGTGGTGCACTAGGGTAATCCTCCGCCTGCAGTGCCAGCATCCCATATGGGCACCGGTTCTAGTCCCGGTTGCTCCTCTTCCAGTCCAGCTCTCTGCTGTGGCCTGGGGAAGCAGTGGAGGATGGCCCAAGTGTTTGAGCCCCTGCACCTGCATGGGAGACCAGGAAGAAGCACCTGGTTCCTGGCTTCAGTGCAGCTCTGGCTGTTGTGGCCTTTTGGAGAGTGAACCAGTGGAAGGAAGACCTTTCTCTCTGTCTCTCTCTCACTGTCTGTAACTCTACCTGTCAAATAAATAAATAAAATCTTAAAAAAAATTGTCCATTTCTTTAATGTACCAAACTAACCCAACATCTTAGAGTGTTCTCCATGTCTGACAAATTCAGTGGTTCAAAAATATGTATTATTGCATGAGTCTTACAATAATTTATTTGCATGTAGCTTCTGAGCACATCAATGTCTATATAAAATTTCTTTATGTTTCAGAAAAGTAATAGAAAATACCCAAAATAATCAAGTTCATATCTGGCCTTCCTATCACCTTGTTATACTACACTCCTTAGTTACACCCGCAATCACTACACTTTCAACTAAAACTCTTTAAATGGATGGCATGTACCTCAGCTCTGTTTTTTCTGAAACTGTAAATGTATATCTCAAATTTCCTTGCAAGAAAATCAGCAGAAATAATTTGCTAGGCTATAATTAAAGATGTTTAAAATTAAGTGTATTACATTTTCCTTTAAATAATTGTGTTTTTTCCTTGTCAAATTATTGCTTCATTCTGAGAGGAGGAGCACGGTGGAGGAAAGAGGCGCGGAGTCACCACACAGACCCCGGGAGTCCAGTGAAAGTGGGCCAGAGATGAGCAACCCACAGTCTCGTTTATTTCAGTTGGTACAGCAGCTTATATAACCCAGGCAGGCAATCTGGTCTGGGGCGGTTTATGCCCTAACCAATCACAGCCTGTTGCCAAGCAGGCTCCTTTGCCAGGTGGGTTTGGAAGCCATTGCTGAGTAACTGATGCTTGTTTGCTATCTGCCATCTTGGCATGGCCTTCTCATCCTACCACATCTAATGCCCTTCTTTTTCTAGTAAGACATCAGTGTTCTCATAATGTTATCATTCCCAGAATGTACAATTCCAAACTCTAGATTTCATTTTGTAGTCACTTCTCCCCTGGACATTCTTATTTTCTCACTCATTAAGATGTCTTATTACATTTGAAATTTCACACCTAACTCTGAGATCCTTATTGCTCCTATTCGCATTCTATTTTTGTCCTCAAAATTCCATTGTTGGATAAATGTAATAATATATTAACTGTTTTTTTTTACTGCTTTGAAGTTATCCTTGCTATTTAATTCTCAATACTACTGGCAAATCCAATTACTCACATTCATATCTGAAATCTCTCTTGCCTATTACCTATTGTCTGTACTTCTGAAATATGTAATTCATTATTGGACTAAATTACTACTGCTTATATGTGTCATATATGTCTCAAAAGCTGATAAATATACATTCATTTTATTTTTCATATTCTAATTCATACGTAATGACCTAAGTCTTTGAAATAAATGTTTCTGAATATCTCACTATCTTATATTTTTTTTTTTATTTTTTAAGGCTTTATTTATTTATTTGAAAGTCAGAGTTACACAGAGAGAAGGAGAAACAGAGATTAAGAGAGGTCTTCCATCAGTTGGTTTACTCCTCAATTGGCTGCAGCGGTCAGAGCTGTGCCAATCTGAAGCCAGGAGCCAGGAGCTTCTTCCAGGTCTCCCATGTGGATGCAGGGGCCCAAGGACTTGGGCCATCTTCTACTGTTTTCCCAAGCCATAGCAGGGAGCTGGATTTGAAATGGATCAGCCAGGACTCGAACTGGTGCCCATATGGAATGCTGGCACTGCAGGCGGCGGCTTAACCTGCTATGCCATTGTGTCAGCCCCTTGTATTTAGACGAATACAAATTTTCATTCAGTACAAATTAAAGTAATTTAGAATTAAAAAAATAATTTTATCTCATTATTCAATGTTTCAGTGGATTTTACATAGTTAAAAATAAAATCTTTAAAATTTATGATACTCTTTCCAGTTTTAAAACAGATCTCACTCACAATGAGTCTGAGCCTCTTAACTCAAATAATAATTATTTCAAAGATCCAGAAAAGAGATTCTGATATTTCATTGACTGCTAATGCATTTTAGAAATATTAATTCTTTTTCTCTCAAAAGTTGTTGTGTGACCTTGGCAAAACAATTTATTTTTATGTGTTTTTACAAAGATAGTCATGACTGTTCCTGGAAACTTGGGAAAACATGTCATCAAAATACACTATAAAACAAAAGGAAAAACAGATTCCCAGAAAATATGGCCTGAAAGAAAGCGTCCATCATTATTCAAATGATATCAGCCTGAATGCCAACAGTGGATCAAATCTTGGGCTAAAAACAACTAATTAAATTTAAAGAAATTCAGCAAAATAATTGATTATGCATTTCACCATTAATTATAAAGTTCAGTAACAATAATATATTATGATGAAATAGTTTGTCAAATTTCTTCAATTTAAACACTTTTACATGCATGCAATTCACAGCTTTCTATATTTTTGATGTAGGATTGTTAAATTTACAGATCAGTTTTTCCTTCAAAAATCTAATTTCACATTTATTATGTCTTTTCATACTTTCTTTTATTTATTTATTTTTTTGACAGTTAGAGTTAGACAGTGAGAGCGAGAGAGAGACAGAGAAAGGTCTTCCTTCCGTTGGTTCACCCCCCAAATGGCCACTACTGCTGGTGCGCTGTGCCAATCCGAAGCCAGGAGCCAGGTGCTTCCTCCTGGTCTCCATGTGGGTGCAGGGCCCAAGCACTTGAGACATCCTCCACTGCCTTCCCGGGCCACAGCAGAGAGCTGGACTGGGAGAGGAACAACCGGGACAGAATCCGGCGCCCCGACCGGGACTAGAACCGGGGTACTGGCACCGCAGGTGGAGGATTAGCCTAGTGAGCAGTGGTGCTGGCCTCTTTTCGTACTTTCATAACAATGTTTAAGATGTAGCCTACTTTTTTAAAGATTTATTTATTTTTTTGAAAGGCAGAGTCAGAGAGAGGCAGAGGCAGAAGCAGAGAGAGAGAGATTTTCCAGCTGCTGGTTCACATCCCAAATGACCAGCACTGCTAGAGCTAGGCCAATCTGAAGCCAGGACACTGGAGATTCTTTCAGATCTCCCACAAAGGGACAGGGGCCCAAGCACTTGAGCCATCTTCTGCTGCATTCCCAGGACTTAGCAGAGAGCTGGATCAGAAGTGGAGCAGCTGGGACTCAAACCAGCAACCACAAGGGATACCAGGGCTGCAGGCACATGTTTAACCTACTGTGCCATAGTGCTGGCCCCCAGATGTTGTCTACTTTTACAATGAAACCAGCATAAGCACAAATGCATTGAGATCTTAAAAAAGATTTTGTTACAGGCATGAAAGTTTTGAAGAAATTAGGTCTCAGAGAAATCTTTTGACCCATAGTCATACAACTACATTAACTTACAATATTTCTTTTCCTTTTTTTAAAGATGTTTTTATCTGAAACGCAGAGTTTATATATATATATATAACACACATATATATAACATATATATAACATATATAAAGTCTCTCTTTATATATATAACATATATATAACATATATGTATATGTATATATATGTTATATATACATATAACATATATAGTATATATATATAGTATATATATATAGTATATATATATGTTATATATATGTTATATATATATATATATTAAAGAGAGAGAGAGAGAGAGATCTCTTCCAAAAACTGGTTCATTCACCAAATGCCTGCAGTGGCCAACACTGGGCCAGGTTGAAGTTAGGAGCCAGAAGCTTTTGCTGGGTCTCCCACATGGGTGGCAGGAGCCCTGGTACATGGACCATCTTGTGCTGCTTTCCCTGGTATAAAAGCATAGAGCTGAACTGGAAGTGGAGCAGCAAGAGCTTGATTTTGCTCCCTTTTATGTAATGACAGCATTGCAGGAAGTGGCTTAAACCACTACACCACAACACTGGAATCCATATATAGTAATTCTAAAATGGCGGACTTAGTTAACCAAAATGTTAGTTCATTAACTTCCACATTTACATTTTTAATAATTCTATATCATGTAGAGTTAAACCAAATAATTTGAACACCCATTAGATCATGAGGAAATATTGTGGTACAGCAGAATTATTTAATTTATTTTTTTTAAACTTTTATTTAATGAATATAAATCTCCAAAGTACAGCTTATGGATTACAATGGCTTCCCCCCCATAACATCCCTCCTACCCACATCCGTCCCCCCTACTCCCTCTCCCCTTCCATTCAAATCAAGACTCACTTTCGACTCTCATTATATACAGAAGATCAGCCTAGCATACATTAAGTAAAGATTTCAACAATTTGCTCCCACACAGAAACATAAAGTGGAAAATACTGTTTGAGTACTAGATATAGCATTAAATCTCAATGTACAGCACACTAAGGACAAAGATCCTACATGAAGAGTAAGTGCACAGTGACTCCTGTTGTTGACTTAACAAATTGACACTCTTGTTTATGGCACCAGTAATCACCCTAGGCTCTTGTCATGAGCTGCCAAGGCTATGGAAGCCCCCTGAGTTCACCGACTCTGTAATGTTTAGACAAGGCCATGGTCAAAGTGGAAGTTCTCTCTTCCCTTCAGAGAAAGGTACCTCCTTCTTTGATGACCCATTCTTTCCAATGGGATCTCACTCACGGAGATCTTTCATTTAGTGGTTTTTTTTTTTTTTCCCCAGAGTGTCTTGGCTTTCCACACCTGAAATAGTCTCATGGGCATTTCAGCCAGATCCGCATGCCTTAAGGGCTGATTCTGAGGCCAGAGTGCTGTTTAGGACATCTGCCATTCTATGGGTCTGCTGTGTATCTCACTTCCCATGTTGGATCGTTCTCTCCCTTTTTGATTCTATCAGCTAGTATTTGCAGACACTATTCTTGTTTATGTGATCCCTTTGGTTCTTAGTCGTATCATTACGATCAATTGTGAACAGAAATTGATCACTGGGACTAGTGAGATGGCATTGGTACATGCCACCTTGATGGGATTGAATTGGAATCCCCTGGTATGTTTCTAACTCTACCGTTTGAGGTAAGTCAGCTTGATCATGTCCCGTATTGCATATCTCTTCCCTCTCTTATTCCCACTCTTATATTTAACAGTGATCACTTTTCAGTTAAGTTTCAGCACTTAAGAAGAATTGTGTATTGATTACAGTATTCAACCAAAAGTATTAAGTAGAACAAAGAAAAAAAATACTAAGAGGGATAACATATCAAGTTGCTCATCCACAGTCAGGGTGAGGGCTGATCAAGTCACTGTTTCTCATAGTGTTCATTTCACTTTAACAGGTTTTCTTTTTGGTGCTCAGATAGTTGTCACCTATCAGGGAGAACAAGTGGTATTTTCTCTTTGGCATTGGCTTATTTCACTCAGTATAATGTTTTCCAAATTCCTAACAGGGATCACTTTTCAGTTAAAATTTAAACACCCAAGAATAATTGTGTGTTAATTACAGAGTTCAACCAATGGTACTAGAACAAAAAAAAATACTAAAATGGATAAAGTATTACATTGTACATCAACCGTGAGGACAAGAACTGATCAAGTCACTGTTTCTCATAGTGTCCATTTCACTTCAACAAGTTTCCCCTTTGGTGCTCAGTTAGTTGTTGCCGATCAGGGAGAATATATGATATTTGTCCCTTTTGGACTGTCTTAATTCACTCAGCATGATGTCTTCCAAATTCCTACATCTTGTTGCAAATGACCGGGTTTCATTGTTTTTGACTGAAGTATAGAATTCTATAGAGAACATGTCCCATAATTTCTTTATCCAGTCTACTGTTGGTGGGCATTTGGGTTGGTTCCAGGTCTCAGTTATTGTGAATTGAGCTGCAATCAACATTAAGGTGCAGACAGCTTGTTTTTTGCCAATTTCATTTCCTTTGGGTAAATTCCAAGGAGTGGTATGGCTGGGTTGCATGGTAGGGTTATATTCAGGTTTCTGAGGAATCTCCAGACTAAACTTCCATAGCTGCTTAACCAAAACTGTATATTTTTCATAAATAATTCTGAGGCTGAGGCACTCAATCTAGAGTCATAGTATAACAAGAAAAAGCACCACAGTGAAGAAACCAAATATCTCCAATATGCCAAATAACAAACGCAAAAACCGAGGTAATAAAAACAAAAAAGTCACCATGATGCTCTCAAATGAAAAAGACACCCCAATTCAAGATTATGAAGTTGAGAAGATGATGAGATAGAAGAAATGCGAGAAGCAGATCTCAAAAAATTGATAAGAACATTAAGAAGTTCTCAAAAACAAATTCTTGAACCACAGAAATCCTTAATGGACAAGATAGAAAATTTCTCTCATGAAAATGAAATATTAAGGGGAATCAAAATGAAATGAAACAACTAGAACAGGAAACTGTGATAGTGACGAGAAATCATAATGAAGTGAAGAATTCAATAGATCAAATGAAAAACACATTAGAGAACCTTACAAACAGAATGGGTGAAGCAGAAGAGATAATATCAGACTTAGAAAACAGAGAACAGGAAAGGATACAGTCAGACCAAAGAAAAGAAGAGGAAATTAGAAATCTAAAACATATTGTCGGGAATCTTCAGGATACTATGAAAAAACCCAACATTCGGGTTCTAGGAGTTCCTGAAGGCATGAGAGGGAGAAAGGATTAGAAGGCCTTTTTAGTGAGGTATTAGCAGAAAATTTCCCAGGTTTGGAGAAGGACAGAGAAATCCTAGTACAGGAAGCTCATAGAACCCATAATAAACACAACCAAAAGAGATCCTCACCACGACAGGTTGTAATTAAACTCTCCACAGTGAAACATAAATAAAAGATCCTAAAATGTGCAAGAGAGAAACATCAGATTACTCTCAGAGGATCTCCAATCAGACTCACAGCTGACTTCTCATCAGAGACCCTACAAGCTAGGAGGGCATGGCGAGATATAGCCCAGGTCCTAAGAGAGAAAAACTGCCAGCCCAGAATATTATATCATGCAAAGATATCATTTGTGAATGAAGGTGAAATAAAGACTTTTCATAGCAAACAGAAATTGAATTTGTTGCCACTCATCCAGCCCTGCAAAAGATGCTTAAAGATGTGTTACACACAGAAACACAGAAACACGGTCATCAATATGAAAGAAGGTAAAGGAAGGAAAGCTCACAGCAAAAGATCACAGGGAATTCAAAGCATATATTAGAACTTATCTTTGGCAAATGGCAAGGCAAAGTTACCACTTATCATTAGTCACATTGAACATGAATGGCCTGAACTGTCCAGTTAAAAGACACCAATTGGCTGATTGGGTTAAGGAACAAAACCCATCTATTTGCTGCTTACAAGAAACACATCTTTCCAACAAAGATCCATACAGACTGAAAGTGAAAGGCTGGAAAAAGACATACCATGCCAACAGGAATGAAAAAAGAGCGGGCGTAGCCATCTTAATATCAGACAACATAAACTTTACCAAAAAACTGTTAAGAGAGACAAAGGGACACTATATAATGATTAAGGGGTAAATTCAACAGGAAGATATAACAATTACCAATGTATATGCACCTAACTACAGGGCACCAGTTTATTTAAAAGATTTATTAACGGACTTAAAGGGAGACTTAGACCCCAATACAATAGTACTGGGGGACTTCAATACTCCACTCTCAGAAATAGACAGATCAATAGGACAGAAGATCAACAAGGATACAGTAGATTTAAACGACACTATAGCCCAAATGGATCTAACAGATATATACAGAACTTTCAATCCTACAGCTAAAGATTTTACATTCTTCTCAGCAGTACATGGAACCTTCTCTAGGATTGACCACATACTAGGCCATAAAGCAAGTCTCAGCAAATTCAAAAGAATTAGAATCATACCATGCAGCTTCTCAGACCATAAAGGAATGAACTTGGAAATTAGCAACTCAGGAATCCCTAGAGCATACGCAAACACATGGAGATTGAACAACATGCTCCTGAATGAACAATGGGTCATAGAAGAAATCAAAAGAGAAATCAAAAGTTTTTGGGAAGTAAATGAGGATAACAGCACAACATACCAAAACTTATGGGATGCAGCAAAAGCAGTGTTAAGAGGAAAGTTTATATCAATAGGTGCCTACATCAAGAAATTGGAAAGGCATCAAATAGATGAGCTTTCAATTCACCTCAAGGATCTAGAAAACCTACAGCAACCAGACCCAAATCTAGTAGGAGAAGAGAAATACCTAAAATCAGAGAAGGAATCAACAGGTTTGAATCAAGAAAAACATTCCAAAAAATCAGCCAAGCGAGAAGCTGGTTTTTTGAAAAAATAAACAAACTTGACACCCCATTGGACCAACTAACTAAAAAAAGAAAAGGCCCAAATCAATAAAATCAGAGATGAAAAAGAAAATGTAACAACAGACACCACAGAAATAAACAGAATCATCAGAAATTACTACAAGGACTTGTATGCCAGCAAACAGGGAAACCTATCAGAAATGGATAGATTCCTGGACACATGCAACCTACCTAAATTGAACCAGGAAGACATCGAAAACCTAAACAGACCCATAACTGAGACAGAAATTGAAACAGTAATAAAGGCCCTCCCAACAAAGAAAAGCCCAGGACCAGATGGATTCACTGCTGAATTCTGCCAGACATTTAAAGAAGAACTGATTCCAATTCCTCTCAACTATTCAGAACAAACGAAGAAGAGGGAGTCTTCCCAAATTCTTTCTATGAAGTCATCATCACCTTAATTCCTAAGCCGGAAAAAGATGCAGCATTGAAAGAGAATTACAGACCAATATCCCTGATGAACATAGATGCAAAAATCCTCAATAAAATTCTCGCCATTAGAATGCAACAACACATCAGAAAGATCATCCACCCAGACCAAGTGGGATTTATCCCTGGCATGCAGGGATGGTTCAATGTGTGCAAAACAATCAATGTGATACACCATATTAACAGACTGCAGAAGAAAAACCATATGATTATCTCAATAGACGCAGAGAAAGCATTTGATAAAATACAACACCCGTTCATGATGAAAACTCTAAGCAAACTGCGTTTGGAAGGAACATTCCTCAATACAATCAAAGCAATCTATGAAAAACCCACAGCCAACATCCTATTGAATGGGGAAAAGTTGGAAGCATTTCCACTGAGATCTGGTACCAGACAGGGATGCCCACTCTCACCACTGCTATTCAATATAGTTCTGGAAGTTCTAGCCAGAGCTATTAGGCAAGAAAAAGAAATTAAAGGGATACAAATTGGGAAGGAAGAACTCAAACTATCCCTCTTTGCAGATGATATGATTCTTTATTTAGGGGACCCAAAGAACTCTACTAAGAGACTATTGGAACTCATAGAAGAGTTTGGCAAAGTAGCAGGGTATAAAATCAATGCACAAAAATCAACAGCCTTTGTATACCCAGGCAAGGCCACGGTGGTGGGAGAACTTCTAAGATCAATCCCATTCACAATAGCTACAAAAACAATCAAATACCTTGGAATAAACTTAACCAAGGACGTTAAGGATCTCTACGATTTAAATTACAAAACCTTAAAGAAAGAAATAGAAGAGGATACCAAGAAATGGAAAAATCTTTCATGCTGATGGATTGAATGAATCAATATCATCAAAATGTCCATTCTCCCAAAAGCAATTTATAGATTCAATGCAATACCAATCAAGATACCAAAGACCTTCTTCTCAGATCTGGAAAAAATGATGCTGAAATTCATATGGAGACACAGGAGACCTCGAATAGCTAAAGCAATCTTGTACAACAAAAACAAAGCTGGAGGCATCACAATACCAGATTTCAGGACATACTACAGGGCAGTTGTAATCAAAACAGCATAGTACTGGTACAGAAACAGATGGATAGGCCAATGGAACAGAATAGAAACACCAGAAATCAATCCAAACAGCTATAGCCAACTCATATTTGATCAAGGATCCAAAACCAATCCCTGTAGTAAGGTCAGTCTATTCAATAAATGGTGCTGGGAAAATTGGATTTCCACGTGCAGAATCATGAAGCAAGACCCCAACCTTTCACCTTACACAAAAATTCACTCAACATGGATTAAAGACTTAATTCTATGATCTGACACCATCAAATTATTAGAGAGCATTGGAAAAACCCTGCAAGATATAGGTACCGGCAATGACTTCTTGGAAAACACCCCAGAAGCACAGGCAGTCAAAGTCAAAATTAACATTTGGGATTACATCAAATTGAGAAGTTTCTGTACTGCAAAAGAAACAGTCAGGAAAGTGAAGAGGCAACCAACAGAATGGGAAAATATATTTTTAAACTATGCAACTGATAAAGGGTTGATAACCAGCATCTACAAAGAAATCAAGAAACTCCACAACATCAAAACAAACAACCCACTTAAAAGATGGGCCAAGGACCTCAATAGACATTTTTCAAAATGGAAATCCAAATGGCCAACAGACACATGAAAAAATGTTCAAGATCACTAGCATTCAGGGAAATGCAAATCAAAACCACAATGAGGTTTCACCTCACCCTGGTTAGAGTGGCTCACATTCAGAAATCTACCAACAACAGATGCTGGCGAGGATGTGGGGAAAAAGGGACACTAGCTCACTGTTTGTGAGAATTACTTAATGTCAATAAAACTGATCTTAACTCTGCAGAGCTTTTTATCTCTTTTATCTTTTATCTCTTAGTTCCTGCTAAATTTCTTAGAGTATGAAAATTGAACAATACATAATTTGGTTTATACGCAAATGACAGTATGTGTGCTAATTTGGGCTTAGCAACTGCCTTTATTTATATGTATATGGATAGTTATATGTATATGGATAGTTTTAGTATGAGTAGTAAGAACAATTTTTAATGCTCTGCATTCATTTATGTAAAGTTTTTGTTTTCCTCTATCTCTACCTCATAAATACCAAATGTGTCTCTCCTTACACTTAATAAATGGCTCACTCTCAATTCCCTTGTATCAGTGATTGTCAGAACCACCTCTTGCCCCAGTTAAGTCCCCAATCCTGGAGTTTCTGGTTCAATAAGACCGGGGTAAGGCTGAAACTAGATTTCTTTTTTGATATTTTACATATTTTAACATTTGGCCGCACTCCCTTCAAATGTTGGCATGGAATACCTATTCATATATACTATTGTTTCTTGGAAACAGCAATATTAACATCACAGAGTGAAGGATACATGACAATGATCATAATGTGGAGAAGAGTGCATTGTCATTAACATGGCATGGTTGAGTGAAGCAATATTGATTATTAATATCCACATAATTTTTAAATTTTCCATATGTATTGACTACCACAAATAATGAAAACATAATTGTCTGTGTTTGACCTATTTCTTTTAGCACTATGATCTTGAGTCCATCCATTTTGCTGCAAATGTCAAGTTACTGAATAATATTACATTGTGTGTATATATAAGTTTATATATGTATATACTAATATATGTATGTATCATATATATAAAATATTTTTTATCCAATCATCAGGTGAAGAGCATCAAGGCTGAATCTATGTTTTATCTGATGTGAATTATGTTGTTATACATATGAGAATGTAGTATCACTTTCACATATTTATTTCATTTATATTCAGGATATTAATCCATTATTGGATGTATATTTTGCAAATATTTCCCCAATCTCTCAGTAGCCTGTTTGTTTTGTTAATTGTTTTCTGGGAGAAATCCCAATTAGTCAGAATGGTTGATATTTTTGAAGGGTTGTTGGACTTGATATGTTAATATATTTTTGAGGAATGTTTCATCTATATTCACCTGGGATATTGGATTTTCTTTGTTTGTAGGCTGCTTTATTACTGATTCAATATTAACCTTGGTTATCGCTTTATTTAAGTTTTTGTGTCTGCACCCTTCAATTTTCATGAATTATATATGTCCAAAAATCTATCCATGTACTCTGTATTTTCTAGTGTGTTGTTACATAGCTGTTTGTAATAAGTCCTAATGATTTGTTGGATCTTCCTTTTTTTCTCATAAAGTGGGCTAATGATTTATCAATTTTGCTTCTTGAAAAATAGCTCTTAGTTTCACTGATCTTTTGTATAGTTTTTAAAAATTATTTCTATTTTGACACTCCTGTCAGTGTCAATTGGTAAAGTCAACAACAGGAGTCACTGTGCACTTACTCCTCATGTAGGATCTCTATCCTTAATGTGCTGTGCATTGAGATTTAATGCTATAACGAGTACTCAAACAATATATTTCACTTTGTGTTTCGATGGGGGTGCAAACTGTTGAAATCCTTACTTAATGCATACTAAACTGATCCTCTGTAAAAAAAAAAAAAAAAAAAAAAAAAAAAAGAAATTATCAATTCCCAACTTGACTCTCACTGGGATTAAACATGACAATAGGTCTGCTCTGATTTCATCATCATTTTAAAAAATCATCTATTATTTTTCACTTTATGTTTCTGTGTGGGAGCAAACTGTTGAAATCCATACTTAATGTATACTAAGCTGATCTTCTGTATATTAAGATAATCGAAAATGAATCTTGATGTGAATGGAAGGGGAGGGGGAGTGGGAAAGGGGAGGGTTGTGGGTGGGAGGGACGGTATGGGGGGATAGCCATTGTAATCCATAAGTCGTACTTTGGAAATTTGTATTCATTAAATAAAAGTTTAAAAAAAAAACAAATACAAAAAAAAATTATTTCTATTTTGTTTATTTTTTTCTATCATTATTTCTCTACTTTTACTAATTTTGGGTTTGTTTTCTTCACATTTTCATAGGTTCATGAGATGCAATATTATATTATTTGATTCTTTTCCAATTGTTTATGCAGGTGGGCACTTTTTTCTGTAAGCTTTTTTTCTCTTAACACTGCTTTTGCTGTATCCCATAAGTTTTGAGAAGCTGTGTTTATTTCTTGATTTCCCTTTGCATTTCTCCAATGATCTACCGTTCATACAGGAGCATATTATTCAGTCCACGTGTTTCTATATATTTTCTAGTTTCTCTCATTCATTTCTCTTTATGCCTTTGTGAACAGAAAAGATACATGATTGATCTCAATTTTTTTTTTGAACTTGTTGAGACTTTTTTATGGCATGGTATGTGGACTATCTTAGAGAATATTCTATGTAATGTTGAAAAGAATGGAACCAGGGACGCAGAAACTCTAACGTGTAATATGGACATCCAAACATGCATCTGACTGTGCCAAACACCCACCTCATATCATTTTCATGCTTCATATTACTAATTTCTGATTACACACAGAAACATCCATTTTATCTTGATATTTGTGTATATTCTGTATATAATATATAAATATTAAGCTGGTAGTTATTTTTGACAAATAGGTTGACATATGCAAATATTACTCCCAGTAAGTTTAGAAGACTTCCATAAGCTTAGAAATTTCTTCTTTTTCTGTTCATAGTCGACCTCTTTCCCACTGCTCATTCTGTGAAAATACTGATCTATTATTTCTGTCCAGATTATTTTTATCTGTTTAAGGATCTGTTTAGCCTGTTGTATCTGAAAATTTAGATTTCACTTAATAAAGAAATAATCCATCAATTGTGTATGTAATCACATTCTTTTCACCATCAGTTTCATTCTCTTGATGGTAGTAATGCTCCAAGTGTGTAATTAGCTTGGCTACTACACTGGCTAATATGCCCTTTCAGCAGTTGATTCTTCAAACTTCTGGTGAAGCTTATGTTATTTTATTACCTTTATTGAAACAAATCATCAAAACAACAATATGATGAGCACTTTAAAGCCATTCTTTTCCCCATAATATTCTGAATATTTAGGAATTCAATAAAGCTATTTCCCCTCTATTTTCCATTTTTTTCTGAGATTTAGTTATTACTCTGAGAGGCAGAGCTACAGTCAGAGGGAGAGACCTTCCATATCTGGTTCTTGCTCCAAATGGCTGCAATGGCTGCAGTTGGGCCTATCCATAGCAAGGAGCCACGAGCTTCCTCTGGGTCTCTAGTGTTGACAGAGGACAAGCACTTCGGCCATCTTCCACTGCAACCCCAACCCACTAGTGAAGAGCCATCTCAGAAGGGGAACAAGTGGAACATGAACTGGCACCCATATGGGATGCCAGCATCATCAGCAGAGGTATAGCCTACTATGCTACACCTTTTGAGGAAATTTCTTTATCTAATGAATTTACATGGCAAATAGAGGTTAAAAATTCAATTATTAATTATGAACATTTGGATACTATGAACATATTAGGAGCTACTTGGTATTAACATAAACTTTTTCTTGCAGTTATGCTATGAGAACAGCCACTAAATTGTTTTCATGAAAAATTCACATGTTAAAAACAGAGTATAACTGGATTTTACTCTTTTAAAATAAATAACAAAATATATCTATTGTCTTGGTCATTAGAATAGCAGTCAATTTTGTGAAAATATATTTTAGTGCAAATTTAAAAAAATAAATTTTAGAAGAAGCAGCAAGATGGCAGAATAGGAAGGGAGCACACTGATAGTCCGGGGAGAGATAGTTTAATAAAAGTGGAGATACTGCAGGTTCAAGGAAGAGTAGGGGAAGAAACAGCAGAAGAAACTCTTCTGGAACGCGTGATTCACAGCGGACCTGCGTGGAGAGTGTGGGAGTCCACAGTTCGGGACACCAGCGGCAGACTCAACACACCAGCGCTGGAACGCGAGGTGAGCCAAACCTCAATAGCCAGAGACACCGGCAGGCAAGCGGAGAGAGGAGACTAGAGGGAACAACCCCCCGGGGGGGGTGGGAAGTTCACCAGGCTAACTGGAAGACAGAGAGAGAAAATAAAAGGTGACTGGTACGGACACGGGTTTCTCTCTCTCTGCTCACCTCTCAAGGGCGAGCAAGACAAAGAGCAGGTGCCATCTTGGACATACGTCATAAGCAGAGCAACCTCAGGTCTGCACCGGCCCTGAGCCTAGCAGAAAAACCTGACTCTGGGTGGGGTGAATTAACAGCAGATTAAGACCTAGTAAATTTGTGGTGCTACTGAACTGAGACTGTGAAAAAAGAGACGGTGGGGGAGAGAACTCACAGAATTCATGTGGGCACTCTCCAGAGACGCTATAATTCCGTAACTTTGGCAACCCAGTGGGAGACTGAAGGAGAATTTGAGCCCATTCTGAGGGCCGAACAGATTCCCTGTGTGGTCCTTGGGAAAGAGCTTCCGATCTCTGGCTCCTGTTGGTATATCATTTGCCTGCTAACTACCTCCAACTTCATTCAGCTGTGCGGAATTACTTCCCTTTTGAATCAAAAAAAGAAAGAGAGAGAGAGATATTTACCACGCCTAACCTGGGAGTGTCACCTTTGGCACACCAAACAGAGCTCGCAGGCTACACCCATCTCAAGCCCTAAGGCTCCATCAAAAACAGATAGTCCACTTAATCTAGAGTCATAGTATAACAAGAAAAAGCACCACAGTGAAGAAACCAAATATCTCCAATATGCCAAATAACAAACGCAAAAACCGAGGTAATAAAAACAAAAAAGTCACCATGACGCTCTCAAATGAAAAAGACACCCCAATTCAAGATTATGAAGATGATGACATAGAAGAAATGCAAGAAGCAGATCTCAAAAAATTGATAAGAACATTAAGAAGTTCTCAAAAACAAATTCTTGAACTACAGAAATCCTTAATGGACAAGATAGGAAATCTCTCTCGTGAAAATGAAATATTAAGGAGGAATCAAAATGAAACGAAACAACTAGAACAGGAAACTGTGATAGTGACTGAAGTGAAGAACTCAATAGATCAAATGAAAAACACAATAGACAGCCTTACAAACAGAATGGGTGAAGCAGAAGAGAGAATATCGGATTTAGAAGACAGAGAACAGGAAAGGATACAGTCAGACCAAAGAAAAGAAGAGGAAATTGGAAATCTAAAACATATTGTCGGGAATCTTCAGGATACTATGAAAAAACCCAACATTCGGGTTCTAGGAGTTCCTGAAGGCATGAGAGGGAGAAAGGATTAGAAGGCCTTTTTAGTGAGATATTAGCAGAAAATTTCCCAGGTTTGGAGAAGGACACAGAAATCCTAGTACAGGAAGCTCACAGAACCCCTAATAAACACGACCAAAAGAGATCCTCACCACGACAGGTTGTAATTAAACTCTCCACAGTGAAACATAAATAAAAGATCCTAAAATGTGCACGAGAGAAACGTCAGATTACTCTCAGAGGATCTCCAATCAGACTCACAGCTGACTTCTCATCAGAGACCCTACAAGCTAGGAGGGAATGGCGAGATATAGCCTAGGTCCTAAGAGAGAAAAACTGCCAGCCCAGAATATTATATCCTGCAAAGCTCTCTTTTGTGAATGAAGGTGAAATAAAGACTTTTCATAGCAAACAGAAATTGAAAGAATTTGTTGCCACTCATCCAGCCCTGCAAAAGATGCTTAAAGATGTGTTACACACAGAAACACAGAAACATGGTCATCAATATGAAAGAAGGTAAAGGAAGGAAACCAAGGAAGGAAACCTCACAGCAAAAGATCACAGGGAATTCAAAGCATATATTAGAACTTATCTTTGGCAAATGGCAGGGCAAAGTTACCACTTATCATTAGTCACATTGAACATGAATGGCCTGAACTGTCCAGTTAAAAGACACCAATTGGCTGATTGGGTTAAGGAACAAAACCCATCTATTTGCTGCTTACAAGAAACACATCTTTCCAACAAAGATCCATACAGACTGAAAGTGAAAGGCTGGGAAAAGATATACCATGCCAACAGAAATGAAAAAAGAGCGGGCGTAGCCATCTTAATATCGGACAACATAAACTTTACCACAGAAACTGTTAAGAGAGACAAAGAGGGACACTATATCATGATTAAGGGATCAATTCAACAGGAAGATATAACAATTATCAATGTATATGCACCTAACTACAGGGCACCAGTTTATCTAAAAGATTTATTAACGGACTTAAAGGGAGACTTAGACCCCAATACAGTAGTACTGGGGGACTTCAATACTCCACTCTCAGAAATAGACAGATCAATAGGACAGAAGATCAACAAGGATACAGTAGATTTAAATGACACTATAGCCCAAATGGATCTAACAGATATATACAGAACTTTCAATCCTACAGCTAAAGATTTTACATTCTTCTCAGCAGTACATGGAACCTTCTCTAGGATTGACCACATACTAGGCCATAAAGCAAGTCTCAGCAAATTCAAAAGAATTAGAATCATACCATGCAGCTTCTCAGACCATAAAGGAATGAACTTGGAAATTAGCAACTCAGGAATCCCTAGAGCATACGCAAACACATGGAGATTGAACAACATGCTCCTGAATGAACAATGGGTCATAGAAGAAATCAAAAGAGAAATCAAAAGTTTTTGGGAAGTAAATGAGGATAACAGCACAACATACCAAAACTTATGGGATGCAGCAAAAGCAGTGTTAAGAGGAAAGTTTATATCAATAGGTGCCTACATCAAGAAATTGGAAAGGCATCAAATAGATGAGCTTTCAATTCACCTCAAGGATCTAGAAAACCTACAGCAAATCAGACCCAAATCTAGTAGAAGAGAAATACCTAAAATCAGAGAAGAAATCAACAGGATTGAATCAAGAAAAACATTCCAAAAAATCAGCCAAACGAGGAGCTGGTTTTTTGAAAAAATAAACAAACTTGACACCCCATTGGACCAACTAACTAAAAAAAGAAAAGGCCCAAATCAATAAAATCAGAGATGAAAAAGAAAATGTAACAACAGACACCACAGAAATAAACAGAATCATCAGAAATTCCTACAAGAACTTGTATGCCAGCAAACAGGGAAACTTATCAGAAATGGATAGATTCCTGGACACATGCAACCTACCTAAATTGAACCAGGAAGACATCGAAAACCTAAACAGACCCATAACTGAGACAGAAATTGAAACAGTAATTAAGGCACTCCCAACAAAGAAAAGCCCAGGACCAGATGGATTCACTGCTGAATTCTACCAGACATTTAAAGAAGAACTGATTCCAATTCTTCTCAAACTATTCAGAACAATTGAAGAAGAGGGAATCCTCCCAAATTCTTTCTATGAAGCCAGCATCACCTTAATTCCTACGCCAGAAAAAGATGCAGCATTGAAAGAGAATTACAGACCAATATCCCTGATGAACATAGATGCAAAAATCCTCAATAAAATTCTCGCCATTAGAATGCAACAACACATCAGAAAGATCATCCACCCAGACCAAGTGGGATTTATCCCTGGCATGCAGGGATGGTTCAATGTGCGCAAAACAATCAATGTGATACACCACATTAACAGACTGCAGAAGAAAAACCATATGATTATCTCAATAGATGCAGAGAAAGCATTTGATAAAATACAACACCCGTTCATGATGAAAACTCTAAGCAAACTGCGTTTGGAAGGAACATTCCTCAATACAATCAAAGAAATTTATGAAAAACCCACAGCCAACATCCTATTGAATGGGGAAAAGTTGGAAGCATTTCCACTGAGATCTGCTACCAGACAAGGATGTCCACTCTCACCACTGCTATTCAATATAGCTCTGGAGGTTCTAGCCAGAGCTATTAGGCAAGAAAAAGAAATTAAAGGGATACAAATTGGGAAGGAAGAACTCAAACTATCCCTCTTTGCAGATGACATGATTCTGTATTTAGGGGACCCAAAGAACTCTACTAAGAGACTATTGGAACTCATAGAAGAGTTTGGCAAAGTAGCAGGGTATAAAATCAATGCACAAAAATCAACAGCCTTTGTATACACAGACAATGCCATGGCTGAGGAAGAACTTCTAAGATCAATCCCATTCACAATAGCTACAAAAACAATCAAATACCTTGGAATAAACTTAACCAAGGACGTTCAAGATCTCTACAATGAAAATTACAAAACCTTAAAGAAAGAAATAGAAGAGGATACCAAGAAATGGAAAAATCCTCCATGCTCATGGATTGGAAGAATCAATATCATCAAAATGTCCATTCTCCCAAAAGCAATTTATAAATTCATGCAATACCAATCAAGATACCAAAGACCTTCTTCTCAGATCTGGAAAAAATGGTGCTGAAATTTATATGGAGGCACAAGAGTCCTTGAATAGCTAAAGCAATCTTGTACAACAAAAACAAAGCCGGAGACATCACAATACCAGATTTCAGGACATACTACAGGGCAGTTGTAATCAAAACAGCATAGTACTGGTACAGAAACAGATGGATAGACCAATGGAACAGAATAGAAACACCAGAAATCAACCCAAACATCTACAGCCAACTTATATTTGATAAAGGGTTTTAAACTAATTCCTGGAGCAAGGACAGTCTATTCAATAAATGGTGCTGGGAAAATTGGATTTCCACGTGCAGAATCATGAAGCAAGACCCCTACCTTACACCTTACACAAAAATCCATTCAACATGGATTAAAGACCTAAATCTACGACCTGACACCATCAAGTTACTAGAGAACATTGGAGAAACCCTTCAAGATATTGGCACAGGCAAAGAATTTCTGCAAAAGACCCGGGAGGCACAGGCAGTCAAAGCCAATATCAACTATTGGGATTGCATCAAATTGAGAAGTTTCTGTACTGCAAAAGAAACAGTCAGGAGAGTGAAGAGACAACCGACAGAATGGGAAAAAATATTTGCAAACTATGCAACAGATAAAGGGTTAATAACCAGAATCTAAAAAGAGATCAAGAAACTCCACAAAAACAAAACCAACAACCCACTTAAGAGATGGGCCAAGGACCTCAATAGACATTTTTCAAAAGAGGAAATCCAAAGGGCCAACAGGCACATGAAAAAATGTTCAAGGTCATTAGCAATCAGGGAAATGCAAATCAAAACCACAATGAGGTTTCACCTCACCCCGGTTAGAATGGCTCACATGCAGAAATCTACCAACAACAGATGCTGGCGAGGTTGTGGGGAAAAAGGGACACTAACCCACTGTTGGTGGGAATGCAAACTGGTCAAGCCACTATGGAAGTCAGTCTGGAGATTCCTCAGAAGCCTGAAGATAACCCTACCGTTCGACCCAGCCATCCCACTCCTTGGGATTTACCCAAAGGAAATGAAATTGGCAAACAAAAAAGCGGTCTGCACCCTAATGTTTATTGCAGCTCAATTCACAATAGCTAAGACCTGGAACCAACCTAAATGCCCATCAACTGTAGACTGGATAAAGAAATTATGGGATATGTACTCTTTAGAATACTATACCACAGTAAGAAACAACGAAATCCAGTCATTTGCAACAAAATGGAGGAATCTGGAACACATCATGCTGAGTGAAATAACCCAGTCCAAAAGTGACAAATACTATATGTTCTCCCTGATCGGTGACAACTGAGTGAACACCAAAAAGGAAACCTGTTGAAGTGAAATGGACACTATGGGAAACGGTGACTTGATCAGCATAGCCCTGACTGTTAATGAACAACTTAATACATTATCCCTCTTAGTAGTTTTTTTGTCTGTTCTACTTAATATGACTGGTTTAATTCTGTAATTAATACAGTTATTCTTAAGTGTTGAAAATTAACTGAAATGTGATCCCTGTTAAACATAAGAGTGGGAATAAGAGAGGGAAGAGATGTATAATTTGGGGCATGCTCAAGCTGACTTGCCCCAAATGGTAGAGTTAGAAACATACCAGGGGATTCCAATTCAATCCCATCAAGGTGGCATGTACCAATGTCATCTCACTATTCCAAGTGATCAATTTCAGTTCACAATTGATCATAATGAAAGGACTAAGAGTCAAAGGGAGCACATAAACAAGTCTAGTACCTGCCAACACTAACCGATAGAATAAATAAAGGGGAGAGTGATCCAACATGGGAAGTGAGATACTCAGCAGACTCATAGAATGGAGATGTCCTAAATAGCACTCTGGCCTCAGAATCAGCCCTAAAGGCATTCGGATCTGGCTGAAAAGCCCATGAGAGTATTTCAGGCATGGAAAGCCAAGACACTCTGGCAAAAGATCTCTGTGAGTGAGATCCCAGTGGAAAGAACAGGTCTTCAAAGAAGGAGGTACTTTTCTCTGAATGGAGGATAGAACCTCCACTTTGACTATGACCTTGTCTAAACAAGATAAGAGTCGGAGAACTCAGAGGGCTTCCATAGCCTTGGAAACTCATGACTGGAGCATAGGGAGATTACTGATGCCATAGACAGGAGTGTCAATTGGTAAAGTCAACAACAGGAGTCACTGTGCACTTACTCCTCATGTAGGATCTCTGTCCTTAATGTGCTGTGCATTGAGATTTAATGCTATAACGAGTACTCAAACAATATATTTCACTTTGTGTTTCTATGGGGGTGCAAACTGTTGAAATCTTTACTTAATGCATACTAAACTGATCTTCTGTAAAAAAAAAAAAAATAAAAGAAATTATCAATTCCCAACTTGACTCTCACTGGGATTAAACCTGACAATAGGTCTGATCTGATTTCATCATCATTTAAAAAAAATCATCTATTATTTTTCACTTTATGTTTCTGTGTGGGAGCAAACTGTTGAAATCCTTACTTAATGTATACTAAGCTGATCTGTATATTAAGATAATTGAAAATGAATCTTGATGTGAATGGAAGGGGAGAGGGAGTGGGAAAGGGGAGGGTTGTGGGTGCGAGGGACGGTATGTGGGGGAAGCCATTGTAATCCATAAGTCGTACTTTGGAAATTTATATTCATTAAATAAAAGTTAAAAAAATTAAAAAAATAAATTTTCGTCCTAAAAATATTCATCTCTTAAAATTAGAAGGTATCTTGGCAATGAAATATTTAAACAGAATTTTTAAAAAATTTTAGTAACTGAAAAAGGAAATTCTGAGTATAACAATATACAAAAGGGGAAATATCACATCCCTTAACTTACTAAAAATCAAGCAAATAATATTGAAATAGTAGAGATAAGTATTTTGAGCTTGCACATGGCAATAATTTAGAATGAATCACATTGCATTTTTTCATCAGTGGTTTATATTTTCCTACATAGTGAAACCTTCCTCTGCTTCTACTCCATCTGGGCCCAAGAACTGAGTATGGATTAAAATTATAAAAACTGTATAAGAAAGTATTTGCTTATTCTCTGATAGTTATCATAACATGTGCTGGGATTGGGCATATAGACAGAAACAAATCTCATAGGACACCTAATGTATCGATCCTATAGAGGATACAAGAAATATTGGAATAGAAATAAATAAGCAACTAAAGAATAAAAACAAATTATCAAATTTCATAGTCTTAAATGGAGAAATAGAAAACTGGAATATGAAAAAGTAGATTGAGTGAGTCAGGTAAAGAAGGGAGACAATTACATTCCAGCAATTAGCTTTCCTCAATCCTGCTCATCCAGAATTATCCACCATTTCATCAAGTACAACAATATTCTCCCAGAAAAATGGGTATCCACAAGAAAATGACAACTTCAAATGATATATTTATCTGGAAATAGAGGAGCTCCTTGGGGAAAAATATACACAATTAGGAATTAGCCTAATTTTTTTAGAAGCCATGGAAGTCTTCTGACTGCTTAAAATATGACGTTTTAGCATTTGAAGAAAAATGCAACTGTCCTAATTCTCAAAGAACTTCAGGTTTTAGAACACAAATAGCATAAGATGGACCAGCAAAGGTATTTAAGAAGGAATGGCAGAGACAGGGGAAGCAATCCTGCAATCCTACTGTGAGAAAGAAAGAAAAATAATGAGGAGGAATATGCAGAAGAGAAGATGAAGTATTTTTTAAATAAGCTTTTGAGAATTGTATCTAAAAATAACATTGAATCTGATAAAACTATTCAAATTTAAAATAAAAAAAAATTAAAAATAAGCTATCAACTGTATAGAATGCCGTGGGAGGTTAATTAAGGAGAGAGAAGACAGTCTTATTAAACTTGGAAAAGGCTGGAACTTGCTAAGAAAAGTTTTGTTGACGTGGTATGTGGCAAATCAGTATTGGTATATGCTGAGAGAAAGCACAGTGACAAAGTGGAGTCATAAAGGAACACAGTCTTTCAGATAGTTGATGTATTGGAATGAGAAAAAAAAGTACTGGATAGGAAGTACATAAAGGGCCAAGATATTTATATTGTTTTATGATGAAAGACGTTAACATGTGCCTTCAAGCTGACAGACTGATCTACTAAAAAGCATTGTGGAGTGTGCAAGAGTACAATAGATTGAAAAGGCAGAAGGGTCATGAGTGAGGATTTGATGTTGTAGGAGGAGAATAGATGTATTTTAAGGCAAATTTATTGATTTGGGTGTGACATAAAAAATAGCTATCGTTTGATGAATGATATTTACTCTGTAAAATGTGTGAAATGACAAAATCATTATCACCAGAAAAACTCGGCAATTTTTTGAGAAAAGGTATGAAATAGAGGATAATTTTTCTCGTTTCTTCAGTTTTGGTATAACATGGGAGCATATATTTCAAATATCAATAGCAGCCTATTGAGGTTTCACCTCACCTCCGATGAATGGCTTTCATAAAGAAATAAACAAACAACAAATGCTGCCAAGGATGTGGGAGAAATGATACCCTAATCCACTGTTGGTGGGAACGTAAACTGGTACAGCCACTGTGGAAGACAGTATGAAGATACATCAGAAATCTGAATATAGACCTACCATATGATGCAGCCATCTCACTCTTGGGAGTTGACCCAAGGGAAATGAAATCAGTATATCAAAGAGTTATTTGTACTTCCATATTTATTGCAGCTCAATTCACATTAGCTAAAATGTGAAATCAACACAAATGTCTATGAACTGAGTACTTGATAAAAAAATTACTATATATGTATCCATAAAGTACTACACAGAGCTAAAAAAATTAAATTTTGTCATTTGCAACAAAAATGATTCAATTGAAAAACATTATACTTAGTGAAATAAGCCAGTCCTTAGTAGACAAATACAGTATGTTTTCCCTGATCTGTGGTAACTAATAGAGCACCTAAAAGGTAATCTATAGAAGTGAAATTAATACTGTATGAAGTGATGATTTTGACCAGCTATTGTCTTGACCATTGAGGAACAGTTTTGTTGTTTTTTGTTTTGTTTTCATACCATTTATTGAACTCTTTACTAAGTATAGAGTTAATCTTATATGTATAAAGTTAATTGAAAATAAATATTAGTAAAAAATAAGAACGGGAATAGGAGAAGGAGGAGGAAGAAGGGTGGGAGCGTGGGTGGGAGGGTAGGTAGGGTGGGAAGAATCACTATGTTCCTAAAGTTTATTTATGAAATGCTTGAGGTATATATACCTTAAATAAAAGGTTTCTGAAAAAAATAGCAGCTTATTAATATTTTGGTTTCAAATATGGTAGAAAAAGAGGATAAGATATAAAAGATGCTGGGAATAACCTCAGATAAACACTCTGCTTCAAAAAACCAACCACTTCTAAAACAATTTAGATATAATAATACACTGTTTTCTTTCTTCTATTTTTTCTTCTTCATAGGAAATTCTGCAGAATCAAATGCATATTTTACATACATATATAAATATATATACCTATGTATGTATACACCCACCAATATATCCATATGATATAAGCCCACCATGTTCAAGCAAGTGAATCTCCTTAATTTTGGTTATATCATGCAGCCAGCTGTTCCCTGGCAGCAGGTATGATAATCAATATTAAAATATTAAATATTTAATATATTTTATATTGAGTATCTTATAGTCTCAGAAATAATATTTCCTTAAAATAATCTGTGACTTTTTCTGGCTTTCCAATGCATAATATCACTTTTAAAAATAGAACAGCATGGTGTACTTTCAAATATCCTATTGGTGCATGGTGTTGTTTTGTCAACTGCTCACTGTTGGCCTTTTTCATGGATATTTTTGGCCTAAAAATAATGAACAGGTGGTGTGGTGGTAAGAAGCCATGTGGGTGTTAATGCGGCATCTCTTCCTGAAGAACAAGAGAAAGATATTTTCAGAATTCCAGGCCACCAATCTACTTAGTTGGCATCTGCAGTATAACACCATTTTGAGAGCAGGCGTTGTGCCATCCTAACAGATGGTTACAAGAATCGACAGCCAAGTGATCATGTATGTACATTGGTTGGGGGTGTTCAAAGCAAGCTGCTCACTTAAGAAGGTCAAACAGCAGACTTCCCAGAGCTTTCACAAATAATATTAAGAGGAATAGCTGTGTATTTCTCATATGCTGGGAATATTCTTCAGAAAATTACTTAGCACAGGCTGAGAATTTTATACTGCAATCAGAAGAACTCAGTGGCTTAGCAGATGTCCAGACTCTGACATAAATAAAAAAGATTAACTGTGAGAGCCAAAAAATCAAAAAGATTTCCATGTCACGTAAAGAAAGTAGGAGTTCTGATAAATTATATGTAATATACTCTTAAAATTGGATGCTTGGTCTGGTAAATTTATGCTGAAACAGATCTCAAGGTTCAACTAAATTGACTTGGAGTATAATTTATTAGTTCTCTAAAATCAGCTGCTTAACATAACTCCATGAAAGGTCTGTAACGCATTTTATCGGTTTTTTATCTGAATAAGTTAAATTCAACACTACCAATACAGAATAGATATATTAATTATCAAATTTCAAGTAGATTTTGAAAAATATAACAAAAAGTACTGAAAGCATATGTATATTTCAGTTATTTACATTTCATTTTGTTCAGTCAAAAATAACTTTACTAAAGAATAAATGAGAAGGGGCCGGCACCGTGGCTTACTTGGTTAATCCTCCACCTGCAGCTCCAGTATCGCGTATGGGCACCGGATTCTGTCCCAGTTACCCCTCTTCCAGTCCAGCTCTCTGCTGTGGCCTGGGAGGGCAGTGGAGGATGGCCCAGGTGCTTGGGCCCCTGCACCCACGTGAGAGACCAGGAGGAGGCACCTGGCTCCTGGCTTCAGATTTGCACAGTGCCGATTGTAGCTGCCATTTGGGGTGTGAAACAATGGAAGGAAGACCTTTCTCTCCATCTCTCTCTCTCTCACGGTTTATAACTTTACCCGTAAAAATAATAATACATAATATATAATAATTATAATTATATGTATATTACATATAATAATATAATATAATAATATTAGCAAATGTGGCAAATACTCTGCTAAGATGCCGCCTGCCCCAATGAGTACATAGAACTGATATCCACAAACTTGTGTAAGCCTCCTTGGTTTGAGTATGAGTGGGGACTCTGAGATGTTCTAACCAATAGAATATGGCAAAACATGATGTCAATTTATTTTACAACGCGGTAGCTTCTGTCCTCCTAACAGACTCAGTCTATTGTCTTGTGGTGTTTATACTTTGAGTAAGTAAAGGACATTGGAGGAGAGACCCAGGTAATACAGAATTGAGAGTTGAGCCTGCTAAAAGCCAGCTAGGAAGCAAGGGGGATTGATGCCTGATAGCTAATGAAAAATGAACTTTTCACTTCAAAATAATGAAAGAAACTGAATTTCACCAAAAAAACAAACGGATTTAGAAGCTGATCCTTCCCCAATTTAACCTTCAATGAGCCAGCAAATTTGGCAGGCACACTGATTGGATAGGTATTAAAGACCCTGAAGCAGAGAACCAAGATAACTGATACCTGGATTCCTGACACTCAAAAAATGAAATGATAAATATGTGTTGATTTAATCCACTGAAAATTTGATTTGATGTGCAGTAGCACATAATTAATATATTTTAATAAATTAATATTAAGGTGTTAGAATATAGATGAACTTGTAATCAAAAAGAGAGTTGCCTAGAAGAGATAAAAGTGCTATTGCCATCGCTAGAAGATGGAAGTAAATATGACCCACAAATAAAAGGTCCTGAATGCTGAAAAGAATGCTTGTGAGGGAGAGGGAGAGAAGAAAATGAAAATCTTTGCCCCAGTGATGCCACACTTTAACAGAATTTCTGCTTATCTTTTGATTTTCATCAATTTGTTGAATGGTGGGTTTTAAAGAGATTCTGAAAACATTTTGTAAATAACTTCAAAATGACGGAAAATTGCCCATCTAGAGAGAATAGTATACAAAGTAATAAAACTAACTATTAAACAAAAGTATTTGATGAATAGCTATTTAAATAAATAAGAATGTTTGTGTTAATGAATAGCATAAAATAAATGACATGTACTTGATAGTTCCTATGGATATGTAATAAACAAGCTGTTTTGTTTGTAATATATTTAATACTCACTCAAAATCTAGGAGTTATTTTTTGAATATACACATCTTTATAGTCAGACACATATATTAATCTAGGAGTGCAATATTTCACTCTTGCAACAAGTTGAAATACTGACTTATCTCAGGACTGTCTTATTTTAAACATGATATTCTTAAACCCTGCATAGGCTGGCAAATGATAATATTGGATAATATTTTTAAATTATCAATGAAGTAAAAACAAAAACAGAAATATAGTAGAGTTGGCTTATATTTGCTACAGTAGAACTCCATGAATTAAAACAGTACTTCAATTTCTATTGTGATAATTATTTATGAAACAAAGTAATGTCTTAATTGTAAAACTCCACAATTCTAGCAACATTATGTGAGATCCATCATGAGAGCTGTGTGTTAGGAATATACAATATTTTTACTTGCTTTTAAATATACTGAATTTATGTTTGGGTTGGATTAAAACGTTTTATATTCCATTTTATTTCATTTGAAAATCAGAATTTATTTAAAAACATTTGTTTTGAATACCAGAGAAAATATTTAATGTTGAAATCTAAAAATGGTCATTTTTCCATTCAACTAGCCATTGTCTATATTCCCACTAAACTGGATTTTTTGCTTTTTTTACTTATTGAATTTTTATTTGTTGAAGTATTAAACCTTTTAATATAATGTAATTTTAAAATATGTTATCTCAAAACTAAAAAGAAAGAAATGGAGAAAGAAAGATGTTGGGAAGGAGAAAAAGGGAAGAGTAGAGAGAGAGAGGGAGGGAGAGATTATTAATACTTTTTTTAGAAATGTATCTATAAATCACACTAAATTATTAAAAACTAATTACATATTAAGATTAAAAGCTTAAAAAGAAGACATTCTCCATCTGTCCCCTTAGGATCTGTGAAATAAAAATTAGAGGCCACTGTTTTGGACTAATCTCCTGTACTGGGCTTCCACAGACCAGACTTAAAGTCAAGGTAGAGTCACACAGGATAAAGTTCTACTACACAAACCAAAACCAAGTCATTATCTGACTTTCCAAGAAACCAGGAAAGAGAGATGACAGCCAAGTTTCCTGAACAGGTCAGTTTCAGTGAAGGTCATTCCAAGTGCATGATGATGAAATGTTCCTGAAGAGGAAGGTCCTTCAGCTTCAATCCTTATGCAAAATAAATCTGTAGAATCCCAAGGTTAACATTCAGTTGTTTTTCTATTGCTGCGAGCGTCTCGGGGAGTCTGGCCAGCAGACTCAACCCAGGGCCCACGACGATGGTTTCTCAGGCGAGGAAAGAATGAACGACGTTTATCCATCTTCAGTAGACTTTTTATTAGAGAAAGTAAACGTGACAGAGGGAGGAGGAAAGGAGAGGAAAGAAAGAGAGCTTCCTCCTTACACCCGCGGCTTATATACAAAATGCGACTAATCAGGAGCAAGCTAGAGTCCATGCATCGGGTACACCAACCCGGTCTCTGTTCATGTGAAAGGCACGTGTCATTCGGCCAATCAGGTGAGGTGTCACGCAGCAGGCAGGCAGGCAGACTCACTGCAGGGGTCCTGGTGCCATCTTGTTTACCGCAACCTCTATCCCTTCCTCTGGAGAGCCCCGCCCGTAGGAAAGCCCCCCCCCGTCAAAACCGAAAGTAAAAACCTCCGCCTAATGATACCGCCGTGGACTATTCCCTGACATCTCCCCCTTCTTTATTTTAAATTGATGGCGTGGAAACGTGTCTGTCTTAGGCGACCAGGAGCACAATACCGGCGTACCCGTCATGGGGTCGGCGGGGAGCATGCCCCTCCGCCCTGTCTTAGGTTGCTCGGCATGCCTCCCAGAACTTACCCGTTTTTGACTACCGTTCCAACATGCTAAGCCACACTCCCGCTTGGGGGTTAGTCATGGGGTATTGTTTGTGCATTGCTAACATGGCTTGTTTAACCACCAGCTGCGTTTGCCTATGGCAGCGTATAATGGAGATCAGGAGGCAAAGTAGCCCAGAACCAAACAAGAGTACCACAATAAACAGGGCCCCGATGGCCACCCATTCTTTAACCGTGTTCCAGGATTTGCCGAACCAGGACCCTAGGGTTGCAAAGGGCGACCATATAGTTGTACCAGAAGGAGAGGTTTCCCTTAACTGTAATATATCACATCACAGCTTATCTAACAGCAAAGTGAAATTGCTATTCCAAGTAGTATTTATCATTTTTCCTAAAGCTTTAGACTCATTGGCTAAATGAGAAAATTCTGCTGCTTTAAAGGGAGTAACACAAGTGGACACGGGTTGAAGTAAGCATGGCATGCCCGCAAGAGCCCCCAAGAAGTCCAGCTCTTCCTGCATAACATCTACACGCTGATTTAGCATTCAGAGGCCGGTATAGAGGTGTAGGTCCATTTCTTGTGGATGTTCCAGCACTGCGGCCATGTCCTTAGTAATGTTATCCAGTGTGGATAGGGTGGAAGCCTGAGAGACCGCCATACCGATGGCCGCCATGCCGGCTGACAAGGCTGCAATAACGGCTACAACGATGGCGGTGGCACGGTGGCACCGAAGTCTCTCCGGTTGCGGAGGGTGACTGCAAAGTCCTGTTTGCGTACCAGTACCCATACTGGGGCCCAAGTTAGAACATGAACCACGACAGCCATGTGGTTCCCATCCCAGCAGTTAGTCAGATTTCCTGAAAAACAAGTACCATTAATGTCTTGACAAACATACCAAAGAAAAGGCATGCGCAGGCACACAGGGAATTGACCCTGCCTTCAGCTTTATGGGATGTGTTATAGTACTTTAACGTTAGGTTAGCAGGTTGGTAGTACTAGCCACAGAAGGTGCCGTTAGCCCAATGGAATCCTTTAAGGAAAAGTAAGGGTGTGATATCTGTACAAGCTCCAGCAGCATTACACATAACAAATTGGTCCCACACACTACCATCGTCATCGGTTTCAAACATATTTTGGTTGGACCAAGCCTGTATGCTGTTACTGAGTGGCTGTATGTGGGTGTTATTGGAATGAGAGTTGGAACAGGTCACATTTGTAGTAGTAAAGCAGGTAATGACTGAATTATTGAGGGCTGTCCAGCCCCCAAATAATGCGTGGTGAGTAAAAAAGAATCCATGACCTAACTGTGCTCAAACCGTGTTAGATAAGCAAGATGAGAAAGCGGGGCGTACAGGGTTGACTGGGGATTTACAATGCTGGATGGGGTCTACAATAGGTAAAGGCTTGTTAGAAGTGCAGTGGAGACAACACAGTGGAATGCTATTAGAGGAGAAAGAGGCCACGTTGCCGGAATTATTCTGATATGAAGAGTTGGAGTGGGAAACATTCACAAAATCGCTGAGAACAAAAGGGAGTAAAATAATGCATAGTGAAGGGTGGGTGTGATTAAACCCACACTTATCCATACCGTCCTTGCTTATCTGAAAGCTGAAAGCAAAGAGATCCGGCTAGAGATAAGGTGAGATTCAGGCTAGCCTAAGCAGAGTTAGGCGAAGCTACCGGGTCAGCAGCCGGAACATTGTAGCGCTGACCAAGAGTAACATTGGCTAAGTACATTAAGGGTAGGATCTTGGAAGAGTTAGATAAAGGGAGAGGAAAAGGGAGCGCCCGAAGGAGTCCCCAGTAGGGGTTGCCCTCATCAGAGCTGCTGGTTGCGGTGGATAGGAGGATCTTCAGGAGGAGGTGGTGCGTCAGTGATCTCCTCGTCCTGTTCCAGATGGCAAGCATCGTCCTTCGATGGCTTGTCTAATCTCCTTGTCCTTTCTGGGGTCCACATCGGTTGTGTCGCGTCCTGTGGGAGAAAACAAACTGCGCCTCACACCCGTCATAATATCGTGAATGGGCCTTTCCATTGATTATCCTGTGGATCCTTCCACATCACCCATTCTTTACTTGGCTTCTCAGCGGAACGTGCATGCCGTTTGTCTGGAGTGGTGCCATCCGATTTCTGATTTAAAAAATTTATGGTGTATAGGGCTGTGTTCAAGATATCTTTGGGTGAGGAGGATAATACTCCTACTCCCCCTTTTTGTTTATTAATGATAAATTTTAGGTACTGATTTGTACGTTCTACTACGCCTTGACCCTGTGGATTATAGGGAATTCCAGTTACATGTTGGATGCCGAATTGTATTAAGAAATCTCGAAATTTCGCAGAGGTGTAAGCGGGACCATTGTCTGTTTTAATGACTTGTGGGGTTCCCCAGGTGGCAAAACATTGTAAACAATGTTGAACGACACAAGTGGTGGATTCTTTGGCCATGGCCAAAGCCATGACCACACCTGAGTATGTGTCTACAGTGACGTGAACACAATTAACTCTGTCAAATGAAGGTATGTGAGTTACGTCCATTTGCCAAATGTGACAGGGATACAATCCTCTGGGGTTAGCCCCTGTAGGTGCAGGCAGAGGAACATGTATCACGCATTGCTCACAGGTACGGACAATGTCTTTGGCCTTGGCAAGTGGAATGCTAAACCTTTTGCTGAGGGTTAGGCTATTTACATGCCATTTTTGGTGAAACTCTTTTACTAATTCTAGGGCTGAGCATGCAAGTTGGAAGCGAGAATATTGATCGGCTAAGTGATTGCCTAAGGCTAGGGGACCAGGTAGCTGGGAATGAGCTCTAATATGCCCTATAAATAGAGGAGTGACTCAGGTGTATATAGCCTGATGAACAGCGTCTAGATAAGGGAAAACAGTGGAATGGCGGGATAATATAACAGGGGATGACATTAGTTTGACAGCATTAACTACATAGGCACTGTCGGATAGGACATTAATAGGTTGTGTGTAGAAAAGCAATATTTTTGATACTATGGCTAGTTCTGCATGCTGAGGGGATGGAGACATAGTAAGTATGAAATGACATTGAGCACCGACTACCGTGGCTCCGGTGCCCCCTTTTGCACCATCAGTAAAGGCTATTGGGGCATTTATAATAGGGTTGTTATACACCCTTTTGAAGTAATGTACAGGTACATTTTTACAGAATGAAATAAAGGGATGACTGGGATAATGATTATCAATTTCTATATTTAAGTGTGCCATCATAGGAGCCCATTGCCAAACTTCCTTGCCCCATTCCCTAATTACTTGAGAGTCGAATGGTGTCACACATCAGTGTGGCACGCATCCCGAAAGTTCTAAAGCCTTGTTGGCAGTCTGTACAGCCAGGTTTCCCAATGCTTCTCCATATGGGAGTATTACTTTTGGTAAATGATTATGAGGATATATGAACAAGAAAGGCCCTCCTTGCCAGAGTAGGGCATATGGGTAGTGAAACTCTATGAAAATCAAAATTTGAATTTCTTGGGTGGGGTCACAATGCTGCATGGCAGTGGTTTTGAGTCTTTGTTCGAACATGAAGATCACCTCTTTTGCCTGAGGGGTCAATTGCCTGGGAGAATTAAGATTAGAATCCCCTTCTAGAAGTCGAAAGAGAGGTTGCATCTCTTCAGTGGTTAATTTACAGTAAGGCCGTATCCAATTTAAGTGTCCACAGAGCCTTTGGAGATCATTGAGTGTTTTTATGTCATGTGTGGAAATATTATAATCAAGAGGCATGACCTTAGTGGGGGTTACTTTTAGGCCCAAGTACTGTACAACAGTTTGAGATTGAATTTTTTCTGGAGCTATTTGTAGACCATTATTAGTGAGTTGTTTTTGCAAGGCAGTAAATGCCGCCAGCATGGTGTGGTTGTCCTGAGTGGCAAGGAGGATATCATCCATATAATGTAGCACTTTAATCTCAGGAAATTGTTGTCTTACTGGTAAGATGTCCTGTGCCACATATAATTGACATAGAGTAGGGGGCTGCATGATTTTCAGTGGGAATTGTAAAGGCAAAGCGTCGGGTGTCTTGTGGGTGAAGTGGAATGGAAAAGAAGCAATCTTTTATGTCTATTACTAGCACTTTCCAGTTTAGAGGTATCATAGTTGGCACCGGGAGGCCTGGTTACAGGGCTCCCATAGGCTGCATCTGCCGATTAATGACTCTGAGATCATGAAGAAGACGGTATTTACCAGATTTCTTTTTTATTATAAAGATGAGTGTGTTTCATGGTGAGGTGGACCTCAAATGTCCTGCCTCTAATTGTTCTTTAACCAATTGTTTAACAGCAGCCAACTTACGAGAAGGTAGGGGCTACTGCGGAATCCACACTGGGGTGTCTGTAAGCCATGTGAAGGGAATTGGCTGCTGTTCAGTGGCCCCTTTTGAGAACCCAGTCCTGACCTGTCTTTCCTTTGTTTCGCTTTGATGGGCTCAACTATGCCTTGTCCATGTTTACCTAAGCCTCCTTGTTTGTATCCCATTTTGCCATCATTTGCCAGCCCACGCCAGCTTTACTGTTACCATCTGTGAGTGTGAGTCCTAATTGTACCAGTACTTCTCTCCCCAACAGCGTGATGGGGAGGTTACATACGTATGGTTGAAACTGTCCCTTATGTTGTTCTTCATCCTGCCATTCTAGGACTTCTGTGCTCCTGGGTGGCACCTCCGTCGTGCCTAATCCTACAAGTGTATTGTCTGACTCCTGCAGGGGCCAGGAGGAGGGCCAATCCTTTCGTGGAATAATGCTCACATCGGCCCCAGTATCTAATAATCCCCTAATAGTCTTTCCTTTAATTGTTAAGGCCAAAATAGGTAGATTATCCAATGTCATAGTTAAAGCTGCAAGGTGAATTCCCTGCTTCCCCCTATAGTCTGCAATGGTAGGACAATGGAGTGCTTGAGCAAGAGGCTGCCCTGGCTCGATTAGCGCAGCCTGGCTCGTGGTCTGTAAGAACACTTTTCATTTCTCTTGCGGGAAAGTCAGTAATCCCAGGACAATCTGGAGCCCTTTAAGTGAATTGGTGGCTTTGCCAATGACGAGTGCTACACCTTGCAAGGGGACTTGTTGTGTGGTCGACTCTACCTCCACTGCCTACATTCCCATTGAGGGGGTTAATATTGAGGCAGTTGTGGCTCGGAGCTCGAAACAGGATATACCTGTTGGTTGTTGTTTTCCAGAGTCTTTCGCACCCACTGTTGTTTGGGGCCCCGAGGCGCTGGGGCCTGGTTCCTGTGTTTTGGTGACTGAGAGCGTTTGTCTGTTTTTTGTTCTAAGGGATTGCCTGCTTTGTCCATTTTTGAGTAGCATTCATTGGCCCAGTGGTTTCCTTTTCCACATCTGGGGCATAGTCCTGGTTGCCGGCCCTGTGTCCTAGTTTCCCTGCAATCCTTTTTTAAGTGGCCCTCTTTGCCACAGTTGAAACATTTACGGCTATTACCTCGTATAGTTTTTGCCATAGCCATGGCGGCATGGGCTCTGGACGCAATATCATCCATCACATCCCGACATATTTTTATGAAAGTGGGAATGTCTTTATGTTGCCAAAGTCTGAGTGCCGTACGGCACGTTTTATTAGCTTGCTCATAGGCCAATCTCCTCAACAATGGGGCGGCTTCATCCACCGACTCAAACAAATTGCCCGCAGCCTCAAACAGTCTGTTAATAAAGTCTGCATATGGTTCACTGGGACCTTGGATTATTTTTGTAAGACTGTATTTAATTTCCCCCTTTTTTGGGACCACCTTCCAAGCCCAAAGAGCCATGTCTCGAACTTGCATAAGTACTTTGTTTGGGCACCGCGCTTTCGCGTCCTCTGTGTCAAAGTCTCCATTCCCAGTTAACATATCCTCATTCCAAGCGGGTTGCCTGTTGGCCCTATTGGCCAGTGCCTGTTTTTTTGCTAGCTCCCCATGAGCTGCGGCCCATAGAATATAGTCACCCCCTGACAAAACTGCCTTGACTATGTTTCTCCAATCTTCCACTATAAGGCCTCCTAATCCCATGCCTTCAAGGACTGCCTTAGTAAAATTTGCATGGGGGCCCATAAAGTTGTACTGCTTGCTGCAATTCCTTAAGAAGTTTAAAGTCCACCGGTGTCCAACCTCTATTGCCCTGTTGATCTATGAATACCGGGAATATCTGTTGTGGTTTATAGAATTGTGACCAATCCGGAATCGGCCCTCAGTGGGATTGGATTCTCCTGCCAACAGGGCTGTCTCACTCCTCCTCCTCTGGGTCAACGGGAGTCATGGCCCTTCCCTTTTCCTTCACTGCTGTCCTCCCCAAACCGAGTACAATGGGGTGCCACTGTGGGGCACTGCTAGCAAGACAGCAACCGTGGGGAGAGTCCTCAGGGTAAGGCAGGAGGGAAGGCAGCGGAGGATAAAGTGGTGGGGAGATATCAGAGGGAGGGACTTTCTTCTTATTTGGCGTCCCTCCACCAGCACCAATTTCCTCCTCCAAATCTTTGCTGCTGCTATCTTTGGAATCCTTGCCTATCTTTTCTAAGATTTTTAAACCTTCATCTAGCAATTGCCCTATAGTTTCTGAGTCTGTAGCCAAAGCGTTATCAACCAAGAACCACATCCGTAAGACCGTTTCTTCAACTTTAGTGGCGCGTAGTTCCCTTCCTACCGTGCGCCAGTTTTCCCTTGATAAATCCCCTCCTTCTATGAACCATGGCGAAACTTTCGCCACTGCTCTGGTGAGAGAGCAGACAGTTGCAGCTTTGACGGGCGTCCCCGTCGCTCTCAACAATCAGTTGAGGAGCAGCCACATTTTGGCAACTGAGGGTGTATTTCCCATGGTTGGAACCTGATTTGCTTACTCAAAACCACGGTGGTTCTAGGCTTTATCCCCTAGATTTCCGTATATGTACGTTTTAAGTTTTCTTACCTTCTTCTGCTGCTTGTCCCTCGCCGAGGAATCCGAGACATGGCACCACTTGCTGCGAGTGTCTCGGGGAGTCTGGCCAGCAGACTCAACCCAGGGCCCACGACAACGGTTTCTCGGGCGAGGAAAGAACGAAGGACGTTTATCCGTCTTCAGTAGACTTTTTATTAGAGAAAGTAAACGTGACAGAGGGAGGAGGAAAGGAGAGGAAAGAAAGAGAGCTTCCTCCTTACACCCGCGGCTTATATACAAAATGCGACTAATCAGGAGCAAGCTAGAGTCCATGCATCGGGCACACCAACCTGGTCTCTGTTCACGTGAAAGGCACGTGTCATTCGGCCAATCAGGTGAGGTGTCACGCAGCAGGCAGGCAGGCAGACTCACTGCAGGGGTCCTGGCGCCATCTTGTTGTTTACTGCGACCTCTATCCCTCCGCCTCCGGAGAGCCTCACCCCGTAGGAAAGTCCCCCCCCCCCCGTCAAAACCGAAAGTAAAAACCTCCTCCTAGCAATACCACTGCGGACTATTCCCCGACATTCTATCACTCAGTCTCTCTGTCACAGCCTTACAAGGGAAGTGACTGATAGATTTGCTTTTTGCTTTTGGTTTTCTTCAATTCCTTCTCTGTCTATAAGACCACCTTCCTTCAGCCAGATCATCAGAAGAATTATTCTATTTTGTGGAATGAAGTACTGCAATCTTAAATCATAAAATTAAGTCAACTAAGAGGTTAAAAAAAAGAAAATTACAATGCATATTTCCTAAAAGAGGATGAAAGATGAAAAGAGAGAATCAAACAGCAGATGTTAGTATTGTGTTTTAAAAACAGGGAAACACACTTTGTCACTGGTGAAAAGAATAGGGAAAACTAAAATATTCACTTTGAGTGTAAAGCTTTTGAGGCATTTGTTTATTGATTAATTATTATTTTATTTGAAAGACGGAGAAAAAGAGAGAAACACAGAGATCTGCCATTCACTGGTTTATTTCCTAAATGACCACAAGAGCCAGGGTTGGGACAGGCCAATACCAGGTGCCAGGAACTTCATCTGGGTCTCCCACAAGGATGACAGGGATGCAAGTACTTGTGCCGTCACTGCTGCCTCCCAGCTTGCACATTAGCTGGAAGCTGAGTCAAAAGTGGAGCCAATACTTGAACCAGGCATTCTGATGTGCTTTGTGGGCATCCCAAGCAGTGTCTTATCCATTAAACCAACCGTCCACTCCATGTTATTGTTTGCATTTGCTCTTTTTCCTACAAGTTAAGTTCATTATTTATGGCAGAGGAAGTAAATACAAAAGAAAAACCATGCTCTGACTAGCAATGAGTTGATCATGAACAGTGAACAAAGAATCAAGCTCCTAAAGAACCATCAAAAAATCGTAAAATAATAATCTGGGATTAGGAACTAGTTGTTATTTGTTGATGTGTGTATATATCATTGAGGAATCTACTTGGTTTTATCATTTAATATTTATTATGTCAGGTCTGACTTAGTGAATTTTACAAATGAGTAGGTATTACATGGGAAGTTACAAAAGGCTAGAAAGGTGAGGAAGTTAAGAGGACTGATAGAAATAACCAATAATTTCCCATGAATTTCAACTCTATGTAAAGAATGATATAGCCAATGATGATGAAAGATTATGCTTTGATATTATTATATTTAAGACAGAAACATCAAGAAAGTTTTTGTTCCCAATAACTCTGCAATGATCATGAACTATGTTGCAATATAGGAATACATAAAATCAGTTACATGATGTTTTCCATTAATATTATAAAAGCACTCTTTGGGTTGGAGAAGCACTCACTAAATCAGATATGAAGGCCATGTATTAATGAGGTAACACTCATAAAAGAGAAAGATCATATAATGCAGAATGGTTTCCCATGATGGAACAATCACCAAAGGAAAACAGATTTTACAGAGCTGAATAAACAAGGGAGAGAATGATCCAGCATTTATCTTTTTTGAACTGGTTAATTTTGCAAAGCATGATGGACTCCAGTTGCATCCATTGTATTGCAAAAGAAGAATTTCATACTTTTTATGGTATGAAATTTCATACTTTTTTTTTACTTACTTAGTTCATTCATTTATTCTAGTGACAATATTTGAGAATGCACTGTATACAAGATACTCTTCCAAAGACTGACAGCAAAGTCCAAGACAATCTTTACCTTCAACAAGCTGGTGGTCAAGTAGGACTCGGTGGTGAAGGGGTATCAAGGATATGTAACTGGGGATGCAGTTATATGGGGAAGGGACCAGCCCAGACACAAACTTGCCCTTCCAACTTGTCTACAGTGGCTCTTTTTTACCTTATAAATAGTGTGGTGGAATGCACAGAGGGGAAAAGAAAGAGCCAGTGGCACAGTCTAACTCCATAGTCTTGAGGTGAATTTTCACACTTTTTATATACACACAGTTTTGCACTGTGTGTGTATATCACATTTTCTTTATCCTGTCATTAGTTGATGGACATTTCGATTTGTTCAATATCTTAACTATTATGAATTGAGCTCCTATAAATATAGGGGTGCAAATAACTCATGTGCTGATGTCATTTCCTTTGGATAAATTCCCAGAAGTGAGATGACTTGGTCATATGGTAGATCTATTTTCAGATTTCTGAAGAATCTCCAAACTAGTTTTCCATAATGGCTTTACTAGTTTGCATTGTTACCAATAGTGGATTAAGGTATCTTTTTCTCTACATCATCACCAGCATTTATTATTTTTCTGTTTTTTGGAGGATAGTCATTGAAACTTGGGTGAAGTGAAACCTCACTGGGCTTTTATTCTCATTTCCCTGATGGCTGGATATCCTGAGTGTCTTTTCATAGGTCTCTTGGTCATCCATATTTCATCCATTGAAAAAGTCTGTTTACGTGCTTTGCCTGTTTCTTAACTATATTATTTATTTCATTGTTGTTGAGTTTCTTGAGTCTTTATGTATCTTGTATAGTAGTCCTTTATCAGATGAATAGTTGGCAAATATTTTCTCCCATACTGTTAGTTGCCTCTTCACTTTGCTAAGTGTTTCCTTTGCTGTTCAGCACTATCTTTGCTTGATTTAATCCCATTTGTCTGTTTTTGCTTTTATTCCTGTTCTGGGATTTTATCCAAGAAGTCTTTGCTTATTCCAGAGTTTTTTCTCATTGCAGAATTTCCGCAATGTTTTCTTCTACTAATTTGATGGTATTGAAATCGGAAAAGACCCCCTAAAATTTACTGGAATTTGGGGTGCCTTACGAATTCACCACGGGCTTATTACTAAATCCCCGATATTAATAAGCCTGAGAGGGTTCTTGCCTAATATTTAGAGAAGAATTCTAAATACTGGCACAGATAAGCAAGGCAGCATGGTACGTTTTAAGCTTTTATTTAGGGAGAAAGATGCATAGAAGGGTGAGAGCTTTATTTAGGGGAGAGAAGTGAATAGGGGTTCATACCAAGCACCAGGAACCAGCCACGTGGATGAGCATCTAGGCCAGGAAGCCTAGAGCACATGGCCTGAAGGCCATGCGCCCTGGAGGCACAGGGCTACAGTAAGCCCTGTCCTGGCAAGAGGCCAGGGAAGAAGAGCAGGGCCCGGCACACTGTTCCCTAGGCTTTTAACCCACTCCAAAGGGGAGTGGTTAATTAACCTGATTGGCTGGTGGCACCCTGGTGTGACCAGGTAGGGGAATGAGGCCACACAGGGGTGTGGTCTTCCAGTTCACAAATCTGACCAGTTTTAACCTGTATGTCTGCCTACTTCAGTATCAGGTTATAGATTTATATCATTAATCCATTATGGTCTGACTTTGCATAAGATGTAAGGTAGGGATCTTGTGTAATACTTCTGCATGTCAAGATCCAATTTTCACAATACCCTTTGTTGAAGACTGTCCTTTCTCTAGGAAGTGATTTTAGCTCCACAATACCAAGAATGATCATATGATCAGCATATGTGAATAATAGATTCAAATTCTAAATTATAGTATTATTTTAATATAGCACAAACTGATAAAGCTATAGAGTGTTTATAATTAGAAGTACTTTTTTTCACTGAAGACATTTCTGTAATTGTTTCCATTTAGAGTATTAGGAAAATGAGGCAGAAAATTCTAATTGAGTTATTCATCCTCATATAGCAAGAGTGTTCTCATTTTGAGTAAATATGTTTTCAAATCCTACTCATTATTAAAAAGGTGTAGCAAGGTATAAAGCAAAAATAATCTCTTATATATCCTGCAAAGGAACCTGAAACTGAAAAGAAAATAATTCTCATTTTTTTCATTTCTAATGCTTTGCTCTCAAAATTGGCTTCCCATAATTTTTATGAAGTGTAGATTTTACTTTGGAAAGAGTAAGTCATTCAATAAACAACTTTTATTTTAGAAATACAAAAAATGTGGGGAAAATCCTCCTTGTGCACCCATCTCTCTGTAGCTTTTTTCTAACTTTTGTCCCATTTAAAATGGAACTGCACCAAAATGTAATCGGTATCATTTCACAATTGTGTGGCCTCCATTCCCTACTTTTCCAAGATTTAAACTCATCTCTAAGTGCCTGCTAGATTTCCTAGTGTTCACATCCACAAGGCATCATTCAAGGGAGAATGTGAGATCCAACCAAGTCTACTTTTCTATCCCCATTTGTAATGTTATTACTCCAATCTTAGCATCTTGTCCTTTCAGCTGTATTGTTATGACAATCTGATGAATGTTCACACTATTTTACTGTTGTCTTTCTCTTACAAACGGCAGTCAAACTGACCTTTTTAAAAGTCAGGGTAGAGATAAAACTTGAGAAAATAGTAAAAGGCATGGGAGGAGACCAGGATCTCATAAGGAATTAAGGTGTTGTAAGAGAAGCGGGAGCAGGATTAATTTTAATGCAGGCCAACAGAAGACAGGCGGAGCTATGAAGACAGAAAAGATCCAAGAAATAAGCAAATGTTGATATGGAAGGAAAATGGGTGGAGCATAATGTCCAAGAAGCATTGAAAAAAGCTTTGCAAAACCCAGAGAGTGACTTACTTTGCCAAGTGGTTTTGCAAATTCGATGAAAATAACCAGTTTGCAAATTCAATGAAAACAAATAATATAACTAGCTTTGGGAAAAATGAAATATTTTGATAACTTGATAAAGGTAGCACCCATGAAATTGTAAGAACAAGAGTGCACAATTCATCTTGCTAGGCATTTGTGGTAAGAAATTGTTTTCAATGAATATCAACCATCCCTTTGGGGAGTTTTGTGCTGCTTTCTTTTCCTGTGAAGGGATTCCAGAATGATGGCTGCTGCTTAGGAGAGAATAAGGTCCTGGAAGGAAATTTTTTTGTCATTTGAGATGTATCATTATCATATATTTGCATGCTAATCAAAATAGCAGGTAGGGAGAAGGATGTTTGTGATGTAGGAAAAGAAGGGATCTGTACAAAATTATAATTATTTGTTAGTTGAGATGTGAAAGGGTCTACTACCTAGGTGGACAGTAAACCATAGTAACAAGCAGGAATTGATTACCTTTCAGAGCAAGAGGAAATATTTGGATAGAATTTGCTTGTTATTTGAGAAACAGAAGAAGAAATATTGCCAGGGAGTGAAATCAAGTTCAAATTAGAAGAAGGAAGGGACCACAACATAAGAGAATAGATTGGGTACATGGGAGATGTTTCTGAAGTTATGCTACAATTCCCATGGGCATAGAAAACTATGTCCAGAAGGTAACTAGAAAAGCATTCAAAGGGAAGTGTCAGATATCTTGCAGCAAGCTGTTTGTACTCCAACAACACACTTGGCTCAAGAAACCAGACAGATGGAAATTTAATGTAGAACATGTGATGGCTGTCTTCACAAAGTTTCTGTTCCTTTAGATGTCTTGGTCCCTTTTATACTGCTTTAAGAGAAAACCCGAGACAGAGTAATTTGTTTCTCAAGGATCTGGAGACCAGGGATTCCAATATTAAGGTGCCAACATCTGGTAAATACTTTTTTTAATGTATCGTTAAATGACAGAAGGCAGAAAAGCATGCGATGTGAACTGGGTCTTCACATTCCAGATGAACGGAACAAGAACCCAATCTCAAGGGCCAGAATTGTGGCTTAGTGGGTAAAGTCACTGCCTGTGATGCTGGCATCCCAGATGTCTCCAGTTTAGGTCCTGGATGCTCCATCTCTGCTCCAGCCCCCTACCGATGGCCTGAGAAAAGCAATGAAGGCTGGCCCAAGAGCTTGGGCCCCTGTACCCATGTGGGAGACCTGAAAGAAACTCCTGGCTCCTCGTTTCAACATGGCCTAACCCTGGCTATTGCAGCTATCTGGGGAGTGAATCTGTGGATGGAAGATCTTTCTCTATGTCGCTCCCTTTCTCTGTAAGTCTGACTTAAAAAAAAGTGTTTCCTGATGCCTTTTTTTTTTTTTTTATTGAACACATTAATTCATAAGGGCAGAAGCCTTATGACCCACACACCTTCCCCAGTTACCAACCTTGCTGTATTGGTCACTAAGTGTGGAACACAAGAATTCTGGAGGAAAGTATGTACTTTAGCACTAGAATAACGTATTGAAAGGAAATAAAGAAAAAATATAAATTTCAGAAAAAATTTCCTTAAAGCTACAAACATCCTTGTAAGTATTAGAGTAAGCTTGGAACTTATAAAGAAAAGATGAATGGCAGTAGATGTCTACCATTTTAAATTTATAAAGAATTTTTTAAGAAAAAAGGTTACAAAGTAAAAATGATTATATTTATGATATTTATAAAGAACAAAATAAAGGATTTTTAAGAAAAAAGATCACAAGCCGGCGCCGTGGCTCAATAGGCTAATCCTCCACCTTGCGGCGCCGGCACACCGGGTTCTAGTCCCGGTTGGGGCGCCGGATTCTGTCCCGGTTGCCCCTCTTCCAGGCCAGCTCTCTGCTATGGCCAGGGAGTGCAGTGGAGGATGGCCCAGGTGCTTGGGCCCTGCACCCCATGGGAGACCAGGAAAAGCACCTGGCTCCTGGCTCCTGCCAGGATCAGCGCGGTGCGCCGGCTGCAGCGGCGGCCATTGGAGGGTGAACCAACGGCAAAGGAAGACCTTTCTCTCTCTGTCTCTCTCTCTCACTGTCCACTCTGCCTGTCAAAAAAAAAAAAAAAAAAAAAAAAAAAAAAAGAAAAAAGATCACAAAGAAAAATATTACTATATTCATTATTATTTCTAAAAAGCAAAATACACAGTTGTACCTCAATCAAGCTGTATAAAGCAAAAAGGTATCAGTCCATTTGAATATACTAAGATGAAAATGTTTTCTAATATAACATTAGATTATTTGGGGAATATTGTTGCTTGGAAGTAGCTTTTGAAATCATTTTATAACCATTAAAGAAAAATTTGGTTAACTCACAAAGAATGAACTAAAAGCAACACATGATAATTTAAACATAAACTAAATAGAAACATCATGTCCACATTTATAGAAGTTATTCTCAAAATGTAATAGAGTTTCCTTGGCACTAACTCAGATCTTACTGACAAATTGGCTTTTCATATTCCAAAATTATACCAGAATATTATATCTTTTAATTGATCTTTTATTTTTTTAATTTACAAATAAAATTAAATATATTTATGCTGTTTGATATGATATGTGTGTATTTTAAAATCAATAAGGAAATACATAAATAGAAATAGGTCTTAAAAATGTTCATGGATAATGTATACTAGGAAAAACTTGTGCATAGATTTATAAGTGGTTTTGCATTAGAATAAGATATCTTTCCATTCTACTTTTCTACATTCGTTCATTAGTGAACATTTGAGCTATTTTCATGTCTTGGCCCCTGTAAGTCAAGAATGAACATCAATAATAAAATGCTTCTTTGGGATCCTGATTTCAATAATTGCATAGGTGTTAGAAACTTCTAAGGAAACTGCATGTTGTTTTCCATAAAGCTTAAACCATTTTGTATTTCCATCAGTTGTGCATAAGGACTATTATATTTCCATATTCTTATCAACTCTTATTATACACAAAGCCCTTATCAACTCTTATTACACACAGATATAAACACAAAGGATGTGGAAAATCAAGTGGAAAGTGTTTACTCTCATTTAATTGCATTTTACATTGGCTTTTTGAAGCTCACTATTGTGTGTATGTTTGTGTTTGTGTGTGTGGTGGATGTGCACATATGTGCTTGGTCATAATCCTCAGTGATTTCAAGTCATATTTCTTTTAAGACTATGGCTACTGAAAACACTTTCATTATGTTTCTGCCTGACTATGAAGCAACACACATATCCCTAGCTTTCTTATTCCTCCTTTGCTTTCTCTCTCCACTCTAGAACATGACATTTCCCACACACAGTGCTATTCATGAAATCCTCCACAAATAAAACTATTCCCATGGGGGTATACACAGACAAACACACATAATCCCCTTTTTATTTCTTTTTTTGACAAGTAAGATGTTTTAAATCATGAAATATGCAGTTGTTACCCAAGAGTCTTAGTGCAGTAATCACAAGTTAGAACAGTGCTATATTACCATTGCATGTTTGTCAATTTGCAAGAAACTCCATTTGTGCTTTTTGAGTGTTTTTGAGAGTTTTTGTGATGTATTCATTTGTCCTAGTTATTGTTTCCCATAACCAGGTTAAATTAAAAGAGGTTATTAAAACAATTGTGTCTACAGGACCCAGCCATCCCACTCCTTGGAATTTTCCCAAATGGAGTTAAATGGGGAAAAAAAAAAAGAGCTGTTTGCACCTCAATGCTTGTTGCAGCTCAATTCACAATAACTAAGACATGGAATTAACCTAAATGCCCATCAACGGATGACTGGATAAAAAAACTATGGGATATGTACTCTATGGAACACTATACAGCAGTAAAAAACAATGAAATCTGGTCATTTGCAACAAAATGGAGGAATCTGGAAGATATCATGCTGAGTGAAATAAGCCAGTCCAAAAGGGACAAATATCATATGTCCTCCCTGATTGATGACAACTAAATGAGCATCTAAGAGGAAACCCGTTGAAGTGAAATGGACACTATGAGAAACAATAACATGATCAGCCCTTGTCTTGACTGTTGAGGAACAACTTACTATTTTATTCCTTTTCGTATTTTTGTTGTTGTTGTTCTTTTTGTTCTACTTAATACCACTGGTAGAACTCTGTAATTAATACACAATTATTCTTAGGCATTTAAAATTAACAGAAAAGTGATTGTTAAATATAAGAGTGGGAGTAAGAGAGGGAGGAGATGTACAGGTCGGCACATGCTCACTGGGACTTACCTCCAATGGTAGAGCTAGAAATGTGCCAGAGGATTCCAACTCAATCTTATCAAGGAGGCATGTATCAATGCCAGCTCACTTGTTAAAGTGATACGTTTAAGTACATAATTGATCAAACAGATATGGTAAGTGTCAAAGAGATTTCACAAATAGGACCACATCTGCAAATAATGAAGGATAGAATTAAAAGGGAGAGAATGATCCTGCGGGGGAAGCAGGACACACAGCAGACTCATAGAATGGCAAATGCCCTAAACAGCACTCCGGCCTCAGAATCGAACCTTGGGGCGTTTGGATCTGGCTAAAAGGCCCATGAGAGTCTCACAGGCATGGGAAGCCAAGATACTGTGGCAAAAACAACCTGAATGAAAGATCTCAGTGAACAAGATCCCAGCAGAAAGAACGGGCCATCAAAGAAGGAGACACCTTTCTCTGAAGGGAGGAAGGAACCTCCACTGTGATACGGCCTTGACTAAACCAGTTCAGAGTTGGTGAACTCAAGGGGCTTCCATAGCCTCGACAGCTCATAGCAAGAGCCTCGGGTGATTGTTGACGTCATAAATAAGAGTGTCAATTGTTAAATCTACAACAGGAGTTACTGGGCACATGCTCCCCACGTAGGATCTCTGTCCTTAATGTGTTTTACTATGAGAGTTAAAGATAACACTACTAGTTGAACAGTACTCTTTATCATGTGCGGTTGTGTGGGAGCAGTCTGTTGAAATCTTTGCTTAGTATATACTAAGCTAATCTTCTGTATATAAAGATAATTGAAAATGAAACTCAATGAAGAATGGGATGGGAGAAGGAGTGGGAGATGGGAGGGCTGCGGGAGGGAGGGAGGTTATGGAGGGGGAAGCCACAACAATGCTAAAGTTGCACTTTGTAAATTCACATTTATTAAATAAAAAAATTGTGTCTAGAAATCTCAATAGTCCAATTCAAAAATTTATGTTTGGATTGCTACCAAATCTATTCCTTTGGTGAAATAAAGATTCTTTGGATCCAATAAAAATCTGGATTTGACATCTCAAATATAATACTTCATCAATCAGCCTTCAGTAGCTACTGACTATGAATTCAAGTAAAGCCTTTCCCTTATGTAATTTTCAGGAGTCCTAATCTCTGAATTCTAGATCAGGAAGAGTTGAATTGCCCTTGGTACATAACTGAAAGCTTCTTTATTCTGATTAAAATACAACTTAGCATAACGCATTAATGCTTTTTAGTATTTAGTTTTTTCATAGTGTAGGACAGCATGGGATATCATTTCTAGGGGTGTGGGCCTTCCAGGATAGTTCATTAGGAATCAACAACTCTTTTCCAGTGACAGTGGATCTAATTGCCTGCCACCTACCCTAAATGTGACTGAGGAAATCCAATTAATTCAATTCACTTCTCCTAATACTATTGTATGTGTAGAATGTTATTCATTTATCTTATAACTTTCCAAGTAAAATAATTATCTCTATTCTTGGAGATATATATATACAAGAATGTCCCTTGTGGAAAATGCATTTTCAAAGAACATTTCATGTACTATAGTGTTAGCCTGTGAACAGGAAAGCTTCTATACAATCAGAAATCATGGTCTGAAATGGCAATTGAATAAAAACTTCCATAAATAATCCAATTATCTCTGAGGAAATAAAAATATGAGAAATAAAGTACCAATTGAAATTTTGACTGTCTTGCTAGGATTACAGATTGCCCAAGCCAAACATTAGTTATAAGGATTTTTTTCAAAAATTATTTATTAATGTATTGAAGAGGCGAAGAGAGAGAGAGAGAAAGCTTCCTTCTGATTTACTACCCCGATGCTCGTAGTGACTGACCCTGGTAAGAGCTCAATCCAGATCTTTCATGTATGAAGCAGGACAAGTATTGAGCCATTATTTTCTGCCTCCAGGATCTGCACTAGAAAGAATCTGGATTCAGGTGCAGAGTTGGAACTTGAACCCAGGTAGTCGGATATGGTATGTATATTCTAACTGGAGGCCTAACAACTAGACCAAACACATGCTTCCATTTAGCAATTTTAAAACAGTTGTAACACTGATAGTTTTTCATAACTTCCATAATTTTTTCTACATTGTTTTAAGTTATGTAGTATAAAGTTCTTTTCTTAAATAAACTTGTCATTTATAAATTACTGATAGGTTGATTTTATTTGAAAGGCAAGGAGAGAGGGAGAGAATGCAAGATGCAAGAATTCTCCCATTAGTAGTTCACTTCATAAGTGCTTTAAACAGCTGGAGCTGGAGTAGTCTCAAGTCAGATGCTGGAAATATCATCTAGGTGCATGTGCTATCCCCCAGGGTATGCATTAGGAAGAAGCTGGAATCAGGAACATTGCTAGAACTGGGAACCACTCTGATATGAGATATGGGCATCTCATAGTAAATTTTTTTTTTTTTTTTTGCCAGGCAGAGTTAGACAGTGAGAGAGAGAAACAGAGAGAGAGTTATAGACAGTGAGAGACAGAGAGAGAGAGAGAGAGAGACAGAAAGGTCTTCCTTCCATTTGTTCACCCCCAAATGGCCACCACGGCCAGCGCGCTGCACCAATCTGAAGCCAGGAGCCAGGTGCTTCCTCCTGGTCTCCCACGCGGGTGCAGGGGCAGGAGCCAGGTGCATCCTCCTGGTCTCCCATGCGGGTGCAGGGCCCAATCACTTGGGCCATCCTCCACTGCCTTCCCGGGCCGCAGCAGAGAGCTGGACCGGAAGAGGAGCAACCAAGACAGAACCCGGTGCCTCGAATGGGACTAGAACCTGGGGTGCCGGCACCGCAGGCAGAGGATTAGCTTAGTGAGCCATGGTGCCGGCCTCATAGTGAATCTTTAAGCACTATGCCTATCATAAATAAGTTCATATGACTCAGTATTATGGAATTCATTTAAATTGCACATTTTTCGCAAAATGCTTTATTAACAGCAAAATGTTTTATAAGCAGCAAAATGGATACATGTAGGATACATTCTTTTTTTAAATTTTAACTCCCATATTTAAGAGATATTATACAATATTTTTCTTTCTGTTTATTTCACTCAGTATGATGTTCTCCATCATTTGATGCAAAGTATGTAATTTCATTCTTTTTAATAGCGGAATAATATTCAATTGTGTCATGTATCACATTTTCTTTATCTGTTCATTTGATTATGGACACCTTGGTTTATTCTACATTATGGCTACTATGAATAGTGATGTTATAAACACAGTGGTGCAGGTATCTCTTTGACACAATGTGTTTATGTCTTTTAGGTATAAACCCAGTAGTAAGTATATAGGATCATGTGGGTAGTCTATTTCTGATTTTTTGAAAGAAATGCTCATATGTTTTCCACAGTGAATGTGCTATTTTACATTCCCATTAACTGTGTGAAAGAGTACCTCTTTCTCTATATCCTTGTCTGCATTTGTCACTCTCTGGATAGTTATTCTGACAAGGGTGAAGTGACAACTCATTCTGATTTTGATTTGCATTTGTCTAATAATGGCTAGTAATGTTGAGCATTCTTTTCAGAAATTTATTGACAATTTGTATTTTTTCTTTTGAAACTATCTTTTTTTTTTGACAGGCAGAGTTTGACAGTGAGAGAGAGAGACACAGAGAAAGGTCTTCCTTTGCCGTTGGTTCACCCTCCAATGGCTGCCGCGGCTGGCGCGCTGCGGCCTGCGCACCGTGCTTCTTCTGGTCTCCCATGGGGTGCAGGGCCCAAGGACTTGGGCCATCCTCCACTGCACTCCCGGGCCACAGCAGAGAGCTGGCCTGGAAGAGGGGCAACCGGGACAGAATCCAGAGCCCCGACCGGACTAGAACCCGGTGTGCCGGTGCTGCAAGGCAGAGGATTAGCCTATTGAGCTGCGGCGCTGGCCTCTAACTGTTCTTGGTAATATTCTAATACTATATTGAATAAGAGTGATGGCAGTGAACATTTTTGTCTTCTTCCAGATCTGAGGAAATGTTTTCAGCTTCTCATTCAGTTTGATATTGGTTTGTGTTTTTTCATATATAGCTTTTATAATGAGAGGTGTGCTCCTTTTTTATTTATTTTATTTATTTATTTTTGACAGGCAGAGTGGATAGTGAGAGAGAGAGACAGAGAGAAAGGTCTTCCTTTGCTGTTGGTTCACCTCCCAATGGCCTCTGCGGCCAGCGCGCTGCGGCCAGTACAACACGCTGATCTGAAGGCAGGAGCCAGGTGCTTCTCCTGGTCTCCCATGTAGGTGCATGGCCCAAGGACTTGGGCCATCCTCCACTGCACTCTCGGCCACAGCAGAGAGCTGGACTAGAAGAGGAGCAACCGGGACAGAATCCGGCACCCCGACTGGGACTAGAACCTGGTGTGCCGGTGCCGCAGGCAGAGGATTAGCCTATTGAGCAGCAGCGCCAGCCGAGGTATGCTCCTTGTATATTTAATCTGTGGACTGATTTTATTATGAATGCATATTGAATCTTATCAAATGCTTTCTCTGCATATAGTGAAATGATCACATTGTTTTTGTTCTTCATTTTGTTTATGTGATTTATGACATTGATTGAACCACACTTGCATCTCTGAAATAAACCCCATTTGATTGCTATGTATGATCTTAATGTGGTGTTGGATTTGGCTTTTCAGTATTTTATTGCAAATTGTTGCATCTATATCACAAGGACATAGGTCTGTAGTTTTCCCTTCATGCTGTGTCTTTGTCCAGTTTAGGTATTAGAGTGATGCTGCCCTCATAAAAAATTTGGCTGAGTTCCATACTGGTTAATATTTTGGAATAGCTTGGAAAGCATTTGAGTTAGTTCCTCTTTAAATGTATTTTATAATTCAATAATAAAGTCATCAGGTATTCAAATTTTCCTTGGGAGACTGCTAATTTATACTTCAGTCTTGTTGCTTGTTATGGGTCTATTTACATGTTATGAATCTCTTAATTTAATCTGTGTCCAGGAATTTATCCAATTAATTGAGGTATTTCCAATGTGTTAGCATATTGTTGTTCATCATACTTTCTTATGATCCTTTGTGATTCAGTGGTATCAGTTGCAATGTTTACTTAATCATATCTAATTTTATTTATATGGTTTTCTTCCTCTTTGCATCTTTGTTAGTCTCAGGGTTTATCTATTTTGTTTATATTCTCAAAAATCATTTCTTGTTGATTTTTCTTTTGTATTGTCTTGTTTTGATTTCATTTATTACTGCTTCGATGTTTATTGTTTCTCAACTCCCATGATTTGTCATTTCATTTGTCCTTATTTTTCTAAGTTCTTTAGATGTATCATTAGGTCATTTATTTGAGACTTTTGTACTTTTTTAACGTAAACACTTAGTGCTGTAAACTTCCCTCTTAGTACTGATTTTGTCATATCCAACAGGCTTTGATATGTTGTATTTTCCTTTTCAATCATTTCAAGAATTTATTTTTTATGTAATCTTCAATGACCCATTGGTCTTTAGGTATAATGATATTTAATTTCTACGTATTTATAAATTTTCTATTGTTCTTCTTGTTGATTTCTACTTTTAAACTTTTGTAATTTGAGAAGCTACAAAACATGACTTTAATCTTTCAAAATTTGCTGAAACTTGATATGTGGCCTAGAATATAGTTAATCCTACAAAGTGTTCCATATACTGATAAGAATATGTGTTCCATGACTGTTAGATGCAATGTTCTTAAATGTTTGTTTTGACCATTTGCTCAGTTGTATGGCTCAGCTCATATGTATCTATGATGATTTTCTCTCTGGATGGCCTGTCCATGGATGACAGTATGACGATAAATTACCCCACTATTATTGTACTGAGTCTGTCTCTCCCTTTAGGGCTAATAACACTTTGTGTATATATCTGGCTGATCTTGTATTGAGTGCTTATGTGTGTGTGTGTGCGTGTGTGCATGTATTTGATTGTTATATCTTCTTGCTGAATTGATCATTTATCAAAATATAATATCTTTCAGTGTCTCTTTATAAAGTCTTTGATTTAAAGAATTTTTTGTTGGCTATGAATATAACCAATCCTCATTTGTTGTAACCGTTTGCCTGGTGTGTTTTTGTCTACCCCTACAGTTTTAGTCTATGTGTCTCTTTATTTGTGAATTTCTTGCAGACAACATATAGTTGGATGTTCTTTTATTTATCCAGTCAGCCAACATAAACCTTTTGGTTGCAGAATTTAATTCATTTACAGTCAAGGTTTGTATTGATAATAACTAATACCTGTCATTTTGTTGATTGATTATGGATTTTAACCTGCTCTAAGAGAGAGTATGGTAATATCATGTGTTTTAATGATGTGTACCTCTAATGTAAGACTCCTTTCAAAATTTCTTGTAAAGCTGTTCCAGTACTGATGAATTCTGTCAGTTTTTCCTTATCTAGATAAATACCTTATTTCTCCCTTACCTCTAAATGATAGCTTTGCTGAATATAATATTCTTTGATGGAAGTGTTTTGTGTGTGTGTGTGTGTGTGTGTGTGTCTGAGCATGTGTGTGTGAGTCTTTTTGTTTTGTTTTGTTTGTTTTGAATTCCTTGAATTTATAATCCCAGTATACTGATCTATAGGATTACTGTTGGAAAGATTGTCGTTAGTATATCTGGTTTTCCCTTACATGGAATAATGCTTTTCTCTTACAGGTTTAGGATTCTCTGCTTGTACAAATCTTCTGGACAGTTTCACTACAGAAGTTCTTTGAGAAGGTTTTTGGTTGAGTCTCCTACGGTCCATTGAGCTTCCTGTATATGGGTTTTCATATCTGTTTCAGGACTGTGGAAGTTTTCAACTATTATTTATTATTATTCATTATTTTCATTTAGTTTTATTTATTTTTTCTAAGGAATCCCTATAAGATGTATATTTTGTTATTCAATGCTACCTCCTATTTTACATATGCTTTCTTCTTTCTTTTTAAATTCTTTCTCTTAATTTTTCTCCAGTTGGATTACTTACAACGTCTTGTCCTCCTCTAGATATTCTGTACTCCACTTGGTGCATTCTATTGTTGAATCTCTCATAGATTTTTTTTTTCTTTGATTGAGATTTTTCATCTCAAAATTTCTGTTTAGGGGCCTATGCTGTGGCACAGTGCATAAAGCTGCTGCTTGCAGTGTTGCCTTCCCATGTGGGTGCCAATTTGAGTCCTGACTGCTCCACTTACGATTCAGCTTTACGATTCAGCTGTCTATTGTGGCCTGGGAAAGCAGTAAAAAATGGCCCGAGTGGTTGGGTCCCTGTATCCACATGCGAGACCTGGAAGAAGTGCCTGGATCCTGGCTTTAGTTTACTCCAGTTCCAGTTGTTGTGGCCAAATGTGGCATGAACCAGCAGATGCAAGACCTCTCTCTCTCTCTCTCTCTCCTTCTCTACCTCTCTCTGTCTCTACCTCTCTGTATCTCTTCCTTTCAAATACATAAATAAAATCTTAAAAAGATTCTTAAATATTTCTGTTTAATTCTTTTTGATGATTTCTATCTCCCCAGTGTGCTCACTTTCGTATCACCCAGTGTTTAATTCATTTCTTCCATCTGTGTCTCTGTATTTTCTTGCATTACATCAGTCTCCTTATAATCACTATTTTGAGTTCTGTTTCTGATGTTTCATAAATTCCCTCTAGTTCAGGATCTATTTCTGGAGAACTATTATGTTCTTTGGGTGATGTCATACTACCTTGCTTCAACATCCTTCCTCTGTCCCTGCATTGATGTCTGTGCATCTATTTGTGTAAAAGTCTCTTCTTCCTTAGAGAGTAGGTTTTGTTGGAAAGAGTTTGTTCATTAGATGAGATGCAGTGTACTGCTTTGCCTTTTGTTCTGGCTGAGCCCATATGTGTAAACTCTGAGTGATTTTTTTTTTGCTTTAATAATTATCAGCTGTTTCTGTAAGTGACACAGTGGTCTAGTCTGTAGCAGTTCATAGGGATAGAACTGTGATTTTGCAGTGAATGTGCCATTCTTATGGTATGTTATCTTTAGACCCCAGAAAGCTGGGCATCACCTACACTAGGAATTTAGGAATTTTGATAGTCAGTGCTTTGTTCTTGGTGCTGTGGGAAAGCAAGTGGGTTGTCCTTTTGTCCCATTTGTAAGTCTGAGTGATACTGGGAAATGTGGAAACGATATCTGTGATTCCAGGACTGTGTGATGTGGCTGGGACCTTCCTCTGGTCCTGCTGCGGGTCTTATAACTCATGCTGGGGCTGAGCGCCACAGCCCATGTCTCAGGAGTAGGGAATGTGAACTGAGCACTGCTCTAATACTGTAAAGAAACTACAAGGTATAGACAGGAGATTTTGCACTGACACATATGGTTCCAAACAGTTGGAATTCAGATAGATTCTTCCCTAAATCCTACCAGGTAGATTTCAGTGGCTTTGAGGGAAGTTGTACTGACTGTTATACATCTGGTGTTGCAGGTAGAGTGGGGTCATTACCTAGGCCTCCCTTTGTGTAAGCTGTCTGTTGCTATGGGTGGTGGCTGCCTGCCTAAAGCAAGGGAGTATGAGTTGCAGTAAAGATTGTAATAGCAGCTACAGTTAAGGGTCTGCAAGGCCCGGATTGAACTGTCTCTGGTATTTATGTAGCATGCTGGGCTTATGCTGGGTCTCCAGTGCCTTGAGCTAGGAAGTGCAGATCCTCAGGTCGGATCCAGATATTTTATTGGCTGCTGGTGGATCCAGATCCAATAAACTGAGGGGAACTCACCTAGAACACATAGAGTGAGTGACTGCAAGCCCAGGACTTATGAGCATAACTCTCACAGTTACTATATGCAGGGGGTTTGTTATCTACCAGATAATTGTCCTGACTCTGCTTCTGATTGCTGCTGGTAGCAACGTGATTTCTTGTTTCTGTTGAGTCAGAGTAGAGTTCAGCCATGCCTACCATCTCTAATTGAGTCTGGTGATTTGCAAGGATGGGGAAAAGGAGGGTGGCTATGTGTCTGTTTTCAGAGCAAGTAATTCTTTATACCCCAGTCATGTCTGCAGGCTGTACTTCAAGTCAGTGTGGAACGGTGGCATTCTCCCTCAAGTAAAACCACTGGTGACATGATGGCACAGCAAATTCTCCCTATCTTGTCTTCATAAGAAGGCATTTCCCTTCTGAGCACCTGCTGCATAAAGCCAGGGGTGACTGGCTGCATGGCTGGCAGCCATGGCTGCATGCCTGTTCCTTTCGTCATTGTTCACAGGTTCTCTGCTTGATTCTGTCAGTTCTCCAATGAAAAATTCTCTCTATCTCTATGCTGGGAAGGTGATATTATCTTCGTTTTTCTCATATCTTTCTGCAGCTGAGGTCAGTACAGCTTCTCACTTTCTCATCATCTTGGATCACACCTCTAAATTGCATATATTAACACATTCAGTTACCATAATATTGTTTTCAAGCATTCTAACAAAAATCCCAAACTACAGAAAATTATTCTTACCAAAAATAATTCTCATTTTTCTCTTGCAGTGTTCCTAACCAAGTGCGTAACTTATTTTCTTTGTTGTTCTTACTAAATCCACTTTTAATTAACATGTTATACATAATTTTAATCCTCAGGTGTTTTGATTTCCAGTGAAAATTACATAATAAGAAATTATATACTGTTTTGTGTCAGCCTTTTTCATAAATTTTAGCAACATGTTTTTCACAACATTTTTTAAGAGGAACCAATATATTTTGATTTTCCATGCCAAAGTATTTACTTCCATATTATGGCTTACTTAGAAAGGACTTATACAATAAGCATATATTACTTAATATCAGAACTTTTAATAATAAAAATATGAATTTTTATCTGTCTCAGGAAAGGTTGGAGTTAAGAAACTCTTGGCCTTTCCTTGATAGAGCTGACTGATTATTTCCCTGAGCAATTGTTAGCAATGTTGCTTATTGCAATTTTGTCACGTGACTTTAAATTTTTCAAAACTGAAGTAAATAGAGGAAACTTATCTGGAATCCTTTAATACTAGCTCAACAGTGATTCTCTTTGATACCCCAAGCATTTCTTAGTTCAATAGTGACCCATTTGTTTTAACTCCATCAATATGTTTTTTAATTTCTTAATAACATAATAATAATTTCTTACTAATTCTTAAATTTTAAAATTTCTACCATGTTAATCTGAACACTTTGACTTTCCTTTCTGCCATCTCCATTCTCTTAGTAACTAACATTATGCTTTTACTAGCACCTACAAGACAAGAACAACTCGAATAATGCTTCTGATTATGGCTCAATTTTTCATGGAGTGACTACACACAAGGGTCCTCTTTATCCTTAGTTTTTATCATGTTCATGGACATATTTTGTAGGTTAATATTCTGATCATCATAACAGCAGTCCCTCATCAGTTGTATATAAAACATATCTGCTCATCCCCCACCCTGAGATATTTTTGTGTAGAGTCAGATAGTCAACAGACAGAGATTTACAGAGGTATTAATGCACTCAGCTTGGCTGTCTGTTCCCTTTGCACAAAGCTGTGAATGGATCACATAGATTTTTTTTCTGAGCTTAATAAAAACATATATCATTCTGCTTGTGGGATTTCTCATCCTACCCTTTGTAGTGTACCCTAAAAGTAAAAAAACATATTATCCAATATTGAAACATTTTTACTGTGGCCACAGTGATTCTAAACAATATTTAATAAAGCTAACTTTACCTAAATTGAATGCAGGGGTTTTTATTTTTTTAATTTCATCAATAGAAAGAGAATAGATTTCATATATTTCATAATTACATTTCTGAGAAGATAACCATACTTCCCTCCCTCCACTTCCCACTTCCTCAGTCCTTATCTTTGCTTCCTTTCCATTTTCAAAGACATACTTAAAATCTACTCTAAAATCACAGGCTTAATTCAACATTAACCATAATATTCTGCAAATTAAAAGTAAGAAGGTCACGGTTCCACAGTAACAAGGGCTAGAAAACAACAATCATATCACAAGATGTCCATTTCATTACTATACACTTTTTTGTAATCTGTATTAACTGCAACATATCAGATAAAACATAATGATGTTTGTGGTTTTGCAACTGGCTTATTTCACTAAGCATAATGGTTTCCAGTTGCAATTGTATCATTGCATAAGACAGAATTTTGTTACTTTTTTTACGACTGAGTAGCATTCCATAATGTACCTATACCACATTTCTTTATCCAGTCATCAGTTGATAGACATCTGGGTTGATTCCATATCTAGGTTATTGGGAATTGTGCTACAAAAAAACATGGAGGTACAGATAACTTTTTCATCTCCTGACTTCATTGCATTTGGGTAAATTCCCAGGAGTAGGATGGCTGGCTCATTTGGTAGATTTATTTTCAAATTTCTGAGGAATCTGCATACTGAATTCCATAATGGTTGTACTATTTATATTGAGTCCAATTACCTTTTCTCTTACCCAGTCAGAACTAGTCTTATTTTTAATCACAAGTTACTTTTTTTTTGAGTAAAAGTTACTGGGGTTCAATGGGGAGAAAGAGAGCATCTTCCATCTGCTGGTTCACTTGCTATCTGGCCAAAACGGCTGATTTGTGCCAGGCCAAAGCCAAGAGCCAGGAATTTCTTCTAGATCCCTCACATGAGTGGCAGGGCCCAATTCCTTGGGCCAACTTCTGCTACTTTCCCAGGCCATTAGCAGGGAACTGGATAGGAAGTGGAGCAGCCAGCAATCTAAATGGCACTCATTGGGGCCAGCACTGTGGCAGAGCAGGTAAAGCTGCCACCTGCAGTGCTGGCATCCCATATGGGCACTGCTTCGAGTCCCAGCTGCTCCACTTCCAATCCAGCTCTCAGAAGATGACCCAAGTCATTGAGCCCCAGCACCCACATAGGAGACCCGGAAGAAGCTCCTGGCTCCTGGCTCTGGGCTTTGGATCGGTGCAGCTCCAGCCGTTGCGGCCAATTGGGGAATGAAACAGTGGATGGAAGACCTTTCTCTTTCTCTCTCTGACTTTCAGTGCAACTCTGACTTTCAAATAAATAAATAAATTTTAAAAAATGGCACCCACATGGAATGTGGGCGTCACAGGCAGTGGCTCTAACTGCTGGCCAGAACAATTACCCAACAACTTCCCAAATCTCTTTTACAGTATAAACTAACCCAAATTAAAAAGTCAAACAGATGACACAGTCAATACAAAATGAATAGAATTTGGATCAAGATAAACTTACAAACTTTGTAATTCTGTAAAGAAGATCAAGTACCCCAAAAAGACTTCTGTTATACCTTTCTTCTTATATTCTTGGAGGGATCTTAGAAGTTATCAATAACTTAGACTCATTTTATGGTCATTAAAGCTGTTAAAAGACAACCTTATAGAAAATCTAGTTTAACAATCTTAAATTTCATTATGCCTCAATCTAGAATTGGGAAGCAGTCTCAGAATGTTCTCAATACAACAAATGGGCAGGTTGTACTTTTACCCAGAGAAAAGCAAGTGACATAGAAAATGCTAATGAAATAGAGACAGATTGATTACAGCTCATGTTTATTTATTGAGTAATGTCTGAACAATTCCTTCATCTAGTGATCTTCACTAGATCTGAGCAGACTAAAGTCAGGAGCCAGGAGCTTCATTTGTATTTCTCACAAGGGTGCCAGGGGCCCAAATCTTGAATCTTCTAGTGATCTTCCACTACTTTCCAAGGCCATTAGCAGAGAGCTGTATCAGAACTGGAACAGCCAGCACTTGAACTGGCATCCATATGGCCTGCCAGTGTTGAAGGGAGTAGCATTACCTGCTACGTCACAATGCTGTTTCCAGAAGAGACCCATTTCACTTGAACTGGCATGATAAGTAAGCCTTCTCTCTTTTAACCCTCTAAAGAATATAATGTTGAAACATCAAGTTAGTGTTTTGTTTATGCTTTTTCCAGCCCTTTTCTCTTTATAAAGTAAGCCTGTTCTGCTTAGCTCATCCTATTTTTTACCATGAGATGTGGGCTGACCTTAGATTGCCAATAAATGGAAAATTGTTTTTCAAAATTTTGTCTTGATAAAATCAGTTTATCCTAAATTATTTTCTGTATCATTGTTAATGTACAGTTAACAAAGGCAACAGAGATGGTATTCTCCTAAAAGGCAAAGAGATTTCCTGTAGTCAATGTCATTTTTCATTATTCTTAAATTAATTTGATAAACTCTTAAAATTAATATTCACTGACAAATATTATAGTAGTAGGTACAAATAATATAATAAGAAGAACCATCTTGGGAACAATACATAAACCGTGTTGAAATGCAGAATACTGTTAATTAAATTTGAAGATTGGAATTATTCTGTTAAGATTATATATTTAAGAATTCGGCCGGCGCCGTGGCTCAATAGGCTAATCCTCCACCTTGCGGCGCCGGCACACCGGGTTCTAGTCCCGGTTGGGGCACCGGATTCTGTCCCGGTTGCCCCTCTTCCAGGCCAGCTCTCTGCTATGGCCAGGGAGTGCAGTGGAGGAAGGCCCAGGTGCTTGGGCCCTGCACCCCATGGGAGACCAGGAAAAGCACCTGGCTCCTGGCTCCTGCCAGGATCAGCGCGGTGCGCCGGCTGCAGCGGCGGCCATTGGAGGGTGAACCAGCGGCAAAGGAAGACCTTTCTCTCTCTGTCTCTCTCTCTCACTGTCCACTCTGCCTGTCAAAAAAAAAAAAAAAAAAAAAAGAATTCGATAATTGCATATCTAAAACTTTATCAATGAACATAATACCCTTAAACTATGCAATTCATGCTTCTGATTGTCACACATAAAAATTCATGAGATATATGTAAATGAGTACATGCATAATTTTATGCATTATGAAGAAGCACATTTTTATTTTATTTAGATTTTGATAGAATGATAAAGTTACTGGAATTTATTTCACTCTTATGATATATAAGTGTACCATATAGGAAATTAAAGTTCAGTCTCAGTGTTCTTCAACCAAAGTATTCTACTTATTTTATTTTATTTTTTTTCATTTTCAATTATCTTTATATACAGACTATCAATTTAGTATATATTAAATAAAGATTTCAACAGTTTGCACCCACACAGAAACACAAAGTGTAAAGTAATGTTTGAGTACTAGATATAACATTAATTTACAATGTACAACACATTAAAGACAGAGATCCTACATGGGGAGTAAGTGCACAGTGACTCCAGGTCTTGACTTAACAAATGACACTCTTGTTTATGGCGTCAGGAATCACCCTAGGCTCTTGTCATGAGTTCCCAAGGCTGTGGAAGCCTTTTGAGTTCACCAACTCCGATCTTATTTAGACAAGGTCATAGTCAAAGTGGAAGTTCTCCCCTCCTTTTAGAAAAAGGTACCTCCTTCTTTGATGGCCCATTTTTTTCCACTGGGATCTCACTTGCAGAGATCTTTCATTTAGGTTTTTTTTTTTTTTTTTTTTTCTTTCCCCCCAGAGTGTCTTGGCTTTCCATGCCTAAAATACTCTCATGGGCTTTTCAGCCAGATCCAAATGCCTTAAGGGCTGATTCTGAGGCCAGAGTGCTGTTAAGGATATTTGCTATTCTATGAGTCTGCTGTGTATCCTGCTTCCCATGATGGATTGTCCTCTCCCTTTTTTTATTCTATCAGTTAGTATTAGCAGACACTAGTCTTGTTTATGTGATTCCTTTGGTTCTTAGTCCTATCATTATGATCAATTTTGAATTGAAACTGATCACTTGGACTAGTGAGATGGCATTGGTACATGCCACCTTGATGGGATTGTATTGGAATCCCCTGGCACGTTTCTAACTCGAACATTTGGGGAAAATCCAGTTGAGCATGTCCCAAATTGTACATCTCCTCCCTCTCTTATTCCCACTCTTATATTTAATAGGGATCACTTTTCAGTTAAATTTTAAAAGTTAATCAAGGAAGTTATTTAGAATCAAGTACAGATATATAAATGGCTATTTCTCTTCATCATGTTTTTTAAAGATTTATTCATTATTTGAAAGTCAGAGTTTCACATAGAAAGATGGAGAGGCAGAGAGAGAGAGAGAGGTCTTCCATTTGCTGGTTCACTCTCCAAATGGCCGTAATAGTCAGAGCTGCAATGATCCAAAGCCAGGATCCTGGAGCTTCTTCTGGGTCTCCATGCATGTGCAGGGGCCAAGGACTTGGGCCATCTTCTACTGCTTTCCCAGGCCATAGTAGAGAGTTGGATCAGAAGTGAAGCATCCGGGCCTTGAACCAGTGCCCATATGGGATGCCAGCACTACAGGCTAAAGCTTTACCCATTATGCCACAGTGCCAGCCCCTCTTCATCATATTTTTAAAAATGTTTCATTTTTGAGATAGTTAAATATAGCTAAATAAAAATATTTTCAAAAACATTTACTTACCAAATATATTTATCACTGAAGTTATCTGCTATCAAATTTAGGGAATACAGCTCTTGCCAAAGCATTCTCTGTTGAGGACGCACTCTTCCTGGCCATAGGGTGTGGCCTCAGGAGCTGATTAGAGATAAGGAACTGATTAGAGATTGCAAATGACCTACTATAAAGAAGAGCATTAAGTTCTCATGGGAACGTTGGCTCCCACAAGGACATGCAGCTACTTTGCCAGACTTACTGATCTGGTAAACCAAGTCACAAGGTGCCTTATCAGTGTCTTGACAATCGTGATCTGAAGATTATCAAGTGATGTTATAAGTAGTGCTAGAGCAGACGCATGCACTGTGCAAATGATTGATGTAATTTTTGTCAATAAAACAAGCACACTGGGGCTTCACAAAAAGCTTTCCAGCAGCACTTTTCAGAGGAGGAGTTCCCATGTCCTGTCTCTCCTTTTGCTTGCAATATACCCTGATCAACCAATATTGATTTGTGTAGATAATACAATGCTGAAATCCACAATTTGAGTATCAAGGTTAGTGCCATGATAACGGAAGTTCCCTTCTGTTGTTTTCGTGGGAAAAGCAGAATGGAATTCTGAGGTCAACATATAATGTGTCCTATATGTGAGTTTACAATAAGTGGTTTTATACATTCCACAAAACACAACATAATTTACACTTGAAATAATTCATTTTACTTTACATAAATTCTAACAGTAGATATAGATAATTAATTCCAAATTCATAAGACTCTAATGTCTTATTATACAGGTTGAATTTCACTATACATCTAAATTGTAGGGCCTTTTCTTCTTGAATAACATATGAAAAATAATACACTCAATTTTTACAAATCATTTGAAAAAGTTCTCAAGATAATTATTTTATATTTCAATAAAATTTTTACTATAGTTTAAATTTTATTAAAATGGTTAATATAATAAGCAAATACAAAAGTCCTTTCAAATAACGAACTACTATGTAGAAGTATACAAAAGTACAATTGTTATGTGAAAAATATTATTATAACAAAATTTTCAGTTACATCAAAACAAAATTTAATAAATGGTTTAAATTTGGTGCCATTTGTAATCAACAGATAGCTATTTTGCTGTTCACTATTAGAGGAGGATCTTGTACGCTTCAACTATTACAAAATGTGAAATCTGTTTGAGTACTAGTTATAGCATTAAATCACAATGTACAGCACATTAAGGGCAGAGACCCTACATGAGGAGTAAGTGCACAGTGATTCCTGTTGTTGACTTAACAAGTTGACACTCTTGTTTATGGCATCAGTAATTACCCTAGGCTCTTATCATGAACTGCCAAGGCTATGGAAGCCTTTTGAGTTCACCGACTCTGATCATATTTAGACAAGGTCGTAGTCAGAGTGGAAGTTCTCTCCTCCCTTCAGAGAAAGGTACCTCCTTCTTTGATGACCTGTTCTTTCCACTGGGATCTCACTTGCGGAGATCTTTCTTCAGGTCTTTTTTTTTTTTTTTTTAAACTAGTACTCAAACAGTATTTTTCACTTTGTGTTTCTATGTGGGTGCAAACTGTTGAAATCTTTACTTAATATATGCTAAAATGATTTTCTGTATATAAAGAGAATTGAAAATGAATCTTGATGTGAATGGGAGGGGAGAGCGAGTGGGAAAGGGGAGGGTTGTGGTTGGGAGGGAAGTTATGGGGGAGGAAGCCATTGTAATCCATAAGCTGTACTTTGGAAATTTATATTCATTAAATAAAAGTTAAAAAAAAGAAAAAAATAAAGAAAGAAAAACAGTTGACTTGGCTAGCTTTGTCTTTCTAAAGACACTTCAAAGTCATCACTCCTATGGAAGTCATTGTATCAATCTACTTGACTGTGATTCTTCTGAATATCTTTAACTTTCTGTGTGTCCTTTCCTAATCTTCTATTCCATGTTGAAAAGTATCCTCTACTGATAATGTACTATTGATGGATCTGCAGTAGTCTACTCCCAGCCCTTTATAAATCTTTTTTTGAGCAATAAAATTATTCATAAGATCCTTCCCTGAATATATTATACATAAAAAAATGTGAAATCTACGATCCTGATAAGAAGAAAAACAACCGGAAATAGATGTTATACCATAGGAAAGAATTGTAACGAATGTTCTCACCTTAAAATTTTATTGTTGGGGAAATAATTGCAGATAATACATTTATTTTAAAAAGTCAATACAATCTCACAATGTCTGGTAGAAAGAAAGTGAAAGAGAGGGAGAGAAAGAAAGGAAGGAAGAGAGAGAGAGAAGGAGGGAGGGAGAGAGAGAGAATGAGGAGGAAGGGAAGAAGGAAGGAAAAGAAAAAAGAAAGGAAAGAAAAGAAGGAAGAGCAGAGAAGCAAGGAGGGAGAGATAAGGTAAGCTTTACTATATCCTTGGAGTTATGTCTAGGAACTATGTTGAACCTGTTCCCTTTGAATTAATAGCACATTAACATGAGAATTTATGATAAAAATAAAATTTTATAAATATAAAGAAGAATTACAATGTAGTAATATTATCATTAAGTGATGATTCGTTTTTCTAGTTTTTAAATTAAATCAATAACCAATTAAAATGCTTAAAATAGTATTTACTCAGGTTTAATAGTTTCTATGGAACATAATGAAAGCAATATTTTTTAAACTAGACTCTTATTAAAATCCAGTCTCTAGCATCATTTCCTGGACTCACCATGTAGGTAAAATAGGCCTTAATGAGGTCCTTTGATAATTTCTGCAGCGAATGTGTCAGAAAATGACAGGAAAAATTGACATTATACAGAAATATTTTATACTTCACACTGTAGGTTAACACTATTGCTGTTTTACCACATAAAGAAATCACACTGTTTCAGAATAGAAAATAAAGGCTTTAGATATCTAAAAGCCTTCTAGCTTACCTAGATCAACACACACACAGGTCTTATTCAGTTGCACATTGCTCATTCTAGGCAGAAACTTAGAAGGAAATTCACACTGAATTTTAACAAATACTAAAGTATTTAATTTATTTATTCAAAATATTTTTAGAACTGTTTTGAGCCTGACAGTAGTCTGTATAGTATGAATAAAGTAAATAAACAAATGTTTCCTGTTTTTCTAGAATTTGAGAAAAAGAACTCATAATTAAGGGAAATTGATGATAAATGCACAATACACCAGATGTATAAATGCTGAAATGAAAAAAATCAATGTGGCTAAAAATGTAAGAGAGAGGCCAGCATTGTGGGTTGGTGGGTAAAGCTGCCACCTATAACACCAGACTCCCACATGGGTTTCAGCTTGAGTCCTAGCTCCTCCATTTCCCATCCAACTCCCTGCTAATGCACCTGGAAAAGCAGCTGAGGATGACCCAAGTGCTTGGGCCCCCTGCATCCATGTGGAAGAGCTGGAAGGAGCTCCTGTCTCCTGGCTACAGACCAGCCTAGCTCTGTCTGTTGTGGCCATTTGGGGAGTGAACCAGCAGATGGAAGATTCTCTCTCTCTCTCCCCCCTCCCTCTTCCTCTCCCTCTCCTTTTCCCTCTCCCTCTTCCCTTCCCTCTTTCTCCATTTGTATCTCTGTAACTCTGCTTTTCAAATAAATAAATAAAAATCTCTAAAAAATAATGTAGGAGAGGCATAGAGGTATTATTTGTGAAAATGTGTGTCATTAAAATGAGAAAACAAGTATGTCTATTTGGTTTACAATAGAAATGTATTCTTGGCCAGTGCTGCGGCTCACTAGGCTAATCTTCCACCTGCGGTGCCAGTACCCTGGGTTCTAGTCCCGGTTGGGGCACCAGATTCTGTTCCGGTTGCTCCTCTTCCAGTGTAGCTCTCTGCTGTGGCCTGGGAGGGAAGTGGAGGATGGCCCAAGTCCTTGGGCCCTGCACCCCATGGGAGACCAGGGGGAGGCATCTGGCTCCTGGTTTCGGATCGGCGGCCATATGGGGGGTGAACCAACGGAAGGAAGACCTTTCTCTCTGTTTGTCTCTCTCTCTCACTGTTTAACTCTGCCTGTCAAAAAAAAAAAAAAAAAAAAAAAAAGAGAGAGAGAGAAGAAATGTATTCTCACACTCAGTGGGCTGCATATTTTCTGATGTTCTGCTTATCTAATTTATTCTTGTCTGGCTTATTGCAAAATAGATCTATTTCACTATTTTCTCCTTGTGCACACAGCTGAACTGTGTTCCCCTCAAAGAACACAGTCGATGGGAAGCCAGCCTACAGAGACATATTTTAGGCTTTTATTTATATCAAATGCCTTCACAATCTATTAAACACGGTAAGACACGTGACCAATGCAAGACACATGTGAGAGAATGTTCTCAGTCCACAATTGTAGAGCACAGGAAAGCCATGTGGCAAAGGGAATGGGTTTACTATCCTATTACACAGTAAGAAATACTAAAACTAATAATTCAATCACTTTCCATTTAGAAAATAAATGCTAGATCTACTGGTCATGGTTACTTATTTGGATTTCATTCTGAGTTACTAAAGACGTTATTGTAGTTTTTTTTTTTTTCCTTTTAAAATCATTATTATTTTTTATGTATTTGAAAGGCAGAGTTGGAAAGACAGAAACAGACAGAGAAAGATCTGCCATCCATGGGTTCATTCCACAAATGCCTGCAGCAACCAGGGAATGGCCAGACTGCCACCAGAAGTCATGTGGTCCATGCAGGTCTACTGCATAGAGGACAGGGATCCAGTTACTTGGGGCAGCACCTGCTGATGCCCACGGTTTACATTATGAGGAAGCTGGAATTGGACGTAGAGCTAAGACTCAAACCCAGGCACTCTGAGTTGAGATGTTTCTGTCCCAAGAGGCCTCTTACAGTGTACAACACTTGATGCTATTGTAGAAGTTTGAGTGAAAGTGTGATATGAACTTACTCATATCTTTAAACATTACTTGGATATTTTTTGAAAATAAACTCTCACAGAGGTGGGAAAGGAACTGGAAACCTTATAAAAATACATGAGATAAATTGTTACGTATATAATCAAAAAGGCAATGATATAGTTGTTAAAAATAAAAGGAAATGTATTTATCTGTCCTATGACAATGTCATCAAAACAAGGTGAGATAGACACATGTAATCAGTATAGAAAATTCCAGTTTAAAGTGAGTAAATCAGGATGTACATTTTTTTTTGTTTTGACAGGCAGAGTTAGACAGTGAGAAAGAGACAGAGAAAGGTCTTCCTTCTGTTGGTTCACCCCCCCAAATGGTTGCTAAGCCCGGTGTGCTGCGCCGATCTAAAGCCAGGAGCCAGGTGCTTCCTCCTGGTCTCCCATGCGGGTGCAGTGTCCAAGCACTTGGGCCATCCTCCACTGCACTCCTGGGCCACAGCAGAGAGTTGGACTGGAAGAGTAGCAACCGGGACAGAATCCGGCGCCCCAACCGAGACTAGAACCCGGGGTGCAGGTGCTGCAGGTGGAGGATTAGCCAAGTGAGCTGTGGCACCAGCCCTTCACAGTTGTTTTGAAATCCTCTGGAGCTTGTTCTGTCTTGGGGTTGTTACCTATGACTTTTTTTTTAAAGATTTATTTAAGAGATACACAGAAAGAGAGATCTTCCATCCACTGGTTAACTCCCAAAATGGTCACAATGGCTGGAGCTGGACTTATCTGAAGCCAGGAGCCAAGAGCATCTTCCTGGTCTCCCCTGCTGGTGTAAGGGCCCTAGGACAAGGGCCATCTTCTGCTGCTTTCCCAGGCACATTACTAGGGAGCTGGATGGGAAATGGGACAGCAAGAACTTGTGGACTGGCAATTTACCAGCTATGCCACAGCACTGGCCCTTACTTAAGACTTTTGAATGGACCTTCTAGACTTCTGGTCTCACCACGTAGGGCATCCTGGTTTTTTGCATGTGTGTTTGCTTTTTTTCTTTTTATAAGAAGAAGCATATATGGGTATTTCTGGCTAGTTTTTTATAATTATTATTTTTGTAGAAGTTTGAGGGTCAAGAATGTTTTCATTCTTCCTTGTCCTTTTAAATGCAACTTCTACAACCTCTTAAAAACACTTAGTTCTGGAGAATACATTAATTTATTGATCATTCCATACATAAGAATCACACTCACAAATCTTAACAAGATAATTTTCTATCTGATCTCTCTATAGTACTGCTGGGAGCAGAACTTAAGATTCTTAGAAACACATTTGCTTAATAGAGCAAATCTGTGAGGCATAGCCTTAATGACCTTTACTGGAAGTTTTATCTATCTGAAAGGCTCTATGCGAATTCATCTTAGATCTCTTTTTAAGGTTGTATCACAGGATCATGCAGTTCTATCAAGTTTGCCTGGAAGCTTTTCTTAATTTGAGAATGATTTGCCATCTGGAGAGGTTGGCAAAAAATGCAATTTAAATTTTGAACTCCACCAACTCAGACTACTTAAATATTTAGCCATTCATTCTTTAGCTCATATATTTTCACTTTCATTTGATTTAAGATCAGAGAGAAAAGGCCAGGTGGTAACTTCAAAAATTTGCCTGGAGATTTCCTTTGCTAGATCATTGAGTTAATTGGGTATGTTTTCTCATCTGCAATTTTATTCAGACAAGAGGATTGCCAAATCTCCTGCTACTGTACAGCAAGTGTCCCCTTCCATCTAATTACCCTTGACATTTCCCTTAATCTTCTTTAAACTTCTACTGACAGAGTTCTTCAGGCCATTTAGGCTCCATTAGATACTTTTCCAAACTCTATTTTTGGATTTCATTACCAGAAACTTCAAAGTTCTAAGACAATTTGTTTTTGGTTTGGAATATAGCAGATTCTACTGGTAATTTCAGAATACACTCGAATTATTAAAATGCATACCAAATTACCTCAAAATTCTCAATTTAAAACATTCATCATACAATACTTAGAGATATTGTGGGTTCAGAATTCAGGAGCAAAAGCAGAAGGAATTTCCATCTGCGCTTAGAAGCATCACTCAAGAGACCTCAGTTTCTGGACAAAGAAATAACATGGAGCGCATTCATTCACATGTCCAGTAGTTGCTGCTTGAAGTCATGAGGTCTTTTATGATTTTGTCAGTCACTGAACCTCTTCTCATATACTGGAAAACATTTAACTTACACTGACACTCATGGCTCTGAAGATCTTGTGTCCCTCACTTGAAACAGTCTCAGGTGTCACAACATATGATACCTGCCAAAATCAAAAGCCTGTCATTCAAATTTAAATGAAAAATGCAGACTTTCATTTCCTACATTGTAAGAGGAGCAGAAGGAAGGACACATTCTTATTGTTACTTATAGATCACAGCTGGGCAATCTGTCACATCCATTGAGCAAAAATTGTCTTTGTGGCTGGTGCTACGTGTAGAAGGTTAAGCCTTCACGTGTAGAGATGGCATGCCATATGGGTGTCAAACTGAGTCCCAGCTGCTCCACTTCTGATCCAGTACCCTGCTAATGCACCTGGCATACCAGAGGACAATGACCCAATTGTTTGGGCCCCTGCACCCACATGGGAGACTGGATGAAGCCCCTGGCTCCGGCCTGTTTCAGCCGAGGTTGATTTGGCCATTTGGAGAGTGAACCAGTGGATGGAAGATCTCTCGTTCTGTCTCTGTCTCTCCCTCTCTCTGTGTGTAACTCTACCTTTCAAGTAAATAAAATAAATCTTTAAAATGATTTATACAAATGAATGTCTTCACACAAGAACTGTATCATTCATACAAAAAAAACCAGACATTGTGCATTGAATGTGCATATTTGAATATTTTTGCCCTTTTATAACATTCATTTTGCTGTTATCTCTAATTGACAGATTACAAAGGCACAAATATGATCTGTATCATGCCATATAGAATGCCAAACATTAAATGCATTCTCAGTACAAGCATGCAGAACTTTTTTGTTCCTACTATTATTCAAGGTAAAATACCTTGAGTCTTAATACATCAAGTTTTTAATTCTGTGTGTAAATTTAACTGGAACATGGAGGATCCAGATACTGAGTTAAGCATTATTCTTTATTCTGGTGTTTCTTGGAGGGTATTTTTTGAATGTGATAAACATTTGATTCAGTGTACTGAGTAGAGAATATGTCCCTCCCTTAATGTGGCTGGGCCTCTTGTAGTCACTGAAAACCTGAATAAAACAAAAAGGCTGAGTCAGAGGGAAATTCTTCATCTTTTCTCCTTGAGTTTGGATATTGTTCTCCTGCCTGCAAAGTAGAACTTATACTGCATGGTTCCTCTGGATCTCTGGCTTGCAATTTGCAGATTTGGGGACTTTTCAATCTCCACACTCATGGGAGCCGATTTGTTACACAAATGTTCCTCAACTTACCATGGGGTTACATGACAACAAGGTCATCGTAAGTTGAAACGTCATTAAGTCAAAGGTATATTTATTATACACACTAGCTACAGAGCACACTGTAGCATCCAATTTTTACCAACATGATAGGGTGGCTGACTGGGAGCTGCAGCTCGATGTTGAATCTGGTATTGCAATAGAGTATTGTACCGCATATTACAAGCCCAGAAACGATCACAATCCAAAATTCAAAGTATGGTTCTACTGAAGGCATATCACTTTTATGCCATTAAGTAGTTGAAAAATTGTAAGTTGAAGCATCATAAATTCTAACCATCTACAATTTCCTCTCTTTATCTGTGTGTCTGCTGTTTCTCTGAAGAACCTTGACTAGCACCAAAGAACTAAAAAAATTTTGAAGTAAAAATTGCATCACTTCAAACATGAATTACATTAAATGTATTTTTAAGTCATAAAGAAACATGGGCATCATATTTTTAATTGTCGTATGGGAAAAAATGCAACTTTACAGAAGTTGAAAATGTTTTACTTTAAAACTGCTATTTATAAATAGTAGAATAGAATAAAATCAATAGAAGTCAATCCATATAGGCCTTCATTGTTCAGATTTCTGTGTTGGGAATGATAAAGAAAATAATTTAAGGGAAAATGTTATAAAAGTGTATGATCTCACTTGAGTTGCAATTTGTGAGAGAAGACTACTTTATACCGTACAATACCAACTTACTTATATTCTCAGCATGTGATCATGCAGTGAAATTTCACTAAAACTAGAGAAAACTACAATGTATAAATCAAACAATAAATATAGGAAACTGATATTTTTATAAATTAACATTTCAATTAAAAATCATAAAAATTAGAATATTTATCTGATTTTACTTAGTAAATGCTTATATATTATGTATGTTTCAGTCAAATCGTTAAGTGCTTTATGAATCTAACATTGTTTAATTATCATCACTCAGTGTTGTGTTTTTAGTATTATCTGTTTTACAAGAGGCATACACATGAAGAGTTTATTAAATTGCCCTAAATAACATAGAGAATAAGAAGCACTTATAACAGACAGAGGCAGAAAGAGAGAGAGAGAGAGTGAGCGAGCGAGCGCTATCTTCCATCTGCTGGTTCACTCCCAAATGGCCACAACAACCAAAACTGGGCCTATCTAAAGCCAGGAGCCAGAAGCTTCTTCATCGTCTCCCACGTGGGTGCAGGGGCCCAAGCACCTGGGCCATCTTTCACTGCTTTCCCAGGTGCATTAGCAGGGAGCTGGATTGGAAGTGGAAAAGCCAGCACTCAAATGGGATGCTGGAGCTGCAGGTGGTAGCTTTACCCAGTAAGCCACAGTACTAGCCCCGATAGGCTTTTATGCTTAGCAATTGTAATTGGATATTTTCAAAGCCTGCTCATGTCACCTCTCATTTGTATTGCTTTGGTGGGTTTCCATTACTCTAGTCATAGTGACCAAAATCCTTACCTTGGATGATAAGTTGCTGGTGCTTTCTCCTCTTCAAACGTAGCCACTGCATTTCCTGTCCTGAATAGTTAGTTACCTCTCCTCACACAGGTTACATCACTGCTTTATCATCATTTTTCTCTATAGAACTCAATCCATTATTCAGGTCCCGATTCAACTAACAACGAAATCATGAAATGGTAAACAGGAATTATCCCACATGATGAAGAAAGTACCTTTTTTATTTTAATTTTTAATTGTTTTAACCAAGTCAGTGTGATCTGTAATTCTTTTTTTTTAAACTTTTATTTAATGAATATAAATTTCCAAAGTACAGCTTATGGATTACAATGGCTTCCCCCCCATAACGTCCCTCCCACCCCAACCCTCCCCTTTCCAGCTTTCTCTCCCCTTCCATTCACATCAAGATTCATTTTCAATTATCTTTATATACAGAAGATCAGTTTAGCATATATTAAGTAAAGATTTCGACAGTTTGCACCCACATAGAAACACAAAGTGAAAAATACTGTTTGAGTACTAGTTATAGCATTAAATCACAATGTACAGCACATTAAGGGCAGAGATCCTACATGAGGAGTAAGTGCACAGTGACTCCTGTTGTTGACTTAACAAATTGACACTCTTGTTTATGGCCTCAGTAATCACCCTAGGCTCTTGTCATGAGTTGCCAAGGCTATGGAAGCCTTTTGAGTTCACCAACTCTGATCATATTTAGACAAGGTCATAGTCAGAGTAGAAGTTCTCTCCTCCCTTCAGAGAAAGGTACCTCCCTCTTTGATGACCTGTTCTTTCCATGGGGATCTCACTCACGGAGATCTTTCATTTAGTTTTTTTTTTTTTTTTTTTTTTTGCCAGCGTGTCTTGGCTTTCCACTCTGGCAAAAAAATAATATTAATAATAATAATGACCTTAAGACATAATGAATCAGTGTGTCTCTAGCACTGACTAGGAAGAACTCATGTCCTTGATCAGACTGCAGTCCTCCAAAAGATTCTATTTAAGTCCCATATGTGCACATACAGAAATAAGACATTCTCTTTCCTAGGCTCCTACATTGATTTTTGAATATAAAACATGCTTATTACTGAGATTACATGCTTTAAAAGAAAAAATTGTTTCAATGAAGCAAACTTTCATGTAAACCTCCTTTATATAACCAAAGCACAATAGCATATTTCACAAAACTCATAAATAAAAGTCTGAAAGCCTGAAATTATTTCACAAATTAACCTCACAAATTTTAAGTTCTGATGGTAGATGATTTGCTTGCATTAGGTATAGCAGGACCTAGAATAAAGAACAGGCTTAGAAGTGAGAATGACTGTGTTTCAAGTTCTATCTTTAGCTTAATGGAGCATGAGATTGGGAATAAAAACAATGTTATTAAAAATAAGTAGTTATGGGAATGGCATTATGACAACAGCAGGTTAAGCTGTCACCTGATACTGGCATCCCTTATAAGCACCAGTTTGATTTCTGGTTGTTCCGCTTCTTATCCAGTTATCCAGTTCCCTGTTCATTCCCTACCCAGTTCAACTGAGAAAATCAGCTGAAGATGAACTGGGAAATTGGACCCCTACCATCCACATGGGAGACTTACATGGAGTTATAGGCTCCAAGTTTTCATCTGGCCTAGCCCTGGCTTTTGTGGGCATTTCTGGAATAAAATAGCAGATAGAATCTTTCTCTCTTTCTCTGACTCTTCTTCACTCTCAGTAACTCTGCCTTTCAAATAAACAAATTGTTTAAAAAGTGGGTAATTAATACATGTTAGTTTGAACCAATATCATCATCATTTGCATAAATAATAGCATGCGAATTATACTAATTAAACATTTAAAATTTTTAAGTGATTTCAGTTTGGAAAAACACACGTTTAATGCTTCTCCAATTTATTATCCAGAATAATCCAGGTTAGCATGTTTTAAACAATAGTCAACCAATTCACTAAAATACAATTATTAGCGATGCTCTCCTAGAGTGAAATTACGTACTCCTCTGCCTGGAGCTAGTCATGATTTATAGAATGAGGTAGAATAGTGTGCACATGAGCAAAGTGTTGAAAAATCTCAAGAAAGATATGTCAACTATAAAAGTAAATATACATAATAATGAGTTTCTAAACCTCAGAAAGCACAGCTGGCAATGTTTAAACTTTACTAATAAATTTTCATATGAAGTTGAGAGGCATCTGATGAATTTTGCTTAAAATTAGTAACTAATCTTTGTTCAAGTTTATTGATGTATAAAGATTTTTAAAGTCTTAGTTTTTCAGAACTAATCTCAAGGGTCGGCACTGTGGCATAGTGGGTAAAGCCGACGCAGCTCCGGCATCCCATCTGGGTGCCAGCTCGAGTCCCGGCTGCTCCACTTCCAATCCAGCTCTCTGCTATGGCCTGGGAAAGCAGTAGAAGATGGCCTAAGTCCTTGGGCCCCTGCACCTGCGTGGGAGACCCAAAGAAGCTCCTGGCTCCTGGCTTCAGATCAGCACAGCTCCGGCCTTTTTAGCCATTTGGGGAGTGAACCAGCGAATGCAAGTGTGTGCATTCTCTCTCTCTCTCTGCCACTCCTTCGCTCTGTGCAACTCTGATTTCAAACAAATAAATGAATATTTTAAAAAAAGAACTTAATGATATTCCCATCCTCCTCCTCTCCCTCCCCTTCTCTAGTCACTGGGGACATGAATTTGTGCCATAGATACACAAGGATAAAAATGCATTGCTTGGGCCGGCACCGTGGCTCACATGGCTAATCCTCTGCCTGTGACTCTGACATCCCATTCGGGCCCCGGGTTCTGGTTCCGGTTGCTCCTCTTCCAGTCCAGCTCTCTGCTGTGGCCCAGGAAGGCAGTGGAGGATGGCCCAAGTGCCTGCGCCCTGACCTGCATGGGAAACCAGGAGGAAACACCTGGTTCCTGGCTTCGGATCAGTGCAGCTTGCCAGCCATAGCGGCCATTTGGGGGATGAACCAACAGAAGGAAGACCTTTCTCTCTGTCTCTCTCACTGTCTATAACTCTACCTGTCAAATAAAAAAAAATGAAAAATGCATTTTTTTTTTTTTTTTTTTTACAGGCAGAGTGAACAGTGAGAGAGAGAGACAGAGAGAAAGGTCTTCCTTTGCCCTTGGTTCACCCTCCAATGGCCACCGAGGCCAGTGCGCTGCGCTACACTCCCTGGCCACAGCAGAGAGCTGGCCTGGAAGAGGGGCAACCGGGACAGAATCCGGTGCCCCGACCGGGACTAGAACCCGGTGTGCCAGCACCGCAAGGCAGAGGATTAGCCTAGTGAGCTGCGGCACCGACTCTGCTTGATCTTTCACTTGGCAATGTTAACTACTTCCCCAGGTTCAGCTAGAAGTAACAGTGAATCATGGGTATAGACACTCTACTATAAAGTGTTCTCCTTATTATTAATTAATTATATACTTCATGCCAAAAACAAACTAAATCAGATAATTAATATAAACAATACAAACACACAAATGAATAACCTTGTTACTTTTTATCTGTGCAATTGCTTTCTTATTACTTTTTGTATTGTAAAGTTTGAACTAGTAAGGCCACCACCCTTATTTTGGATTGTATAAATTTTAGAACTAAATTTCTAGTATACTCTAGCCAACCATATAGACATTAATGGTAGCCTCCATCAGTTAGAATTATTTTGTCTTCAACTGTCTATATCCTTGATATCCTCATTTTATTTGAGAATCTGTGATTTTGGTATTTATGAGGAATCCTGGAACCAATTGTCCCTGATTACTGAGGAACTGCTGTATTCATTGGTGGTCCTCTACACACTGTAATATTAATTATGAAGTGCCCATCACCATACCATGTGCCTCTTGTTTTTAAACTGTTAGGATTGGTATTTGTTTTACCATTGCTAAATCTAGATACTAAGAATGCAGTGTTCTGCAAAGAAGATATATTTTGTATTCCTTTAGAGCAGAGGCAAATTTAAAATAATATCACCTTTTATACTTTATATTGAATCTTTAATATTTCCAATTTGTTGATTCAAATAACATTTGAAAGCTTCAAATGTAAAAAAAAAACATTGTTTTTCTTCTTTCAAAATGAATTTGTAAATAATAATTCTTGTCTTTCAAGAGAGTATAAATATTTTTGAAAGATTTATTTATTTATTTATTTGAAGGGCAGAGTTACAGAGACAGAAAAGGAGACAGGAACAAAGAGAGAGAGAGGGAGAGAGAGAGAGAGAGAGAGAGCTAACTTTCATCTGCTGGCTCACTCCCAACACGGCCACAAAGGCTGGGACTTGTCCAAGTGCAAACCAGGATCATGGAACTCCATTAGAGCCTGTCACACAGGGAGCAGGGGCCCAAGGACTTGGGCCATCTTCCACTGCTTTCCTAGGTGCATTTGCAGGGAGCTGGATTGGAAGTGGAACTGCTGGAATGGAAAAGAATCCCATAAGTGATGTCAGCTTCTCAGGGAGTAGCTTAACTCTCTGCACAGCAATGCCAGTCACATCTTTTCTTAATTAATTATACAATTGGGCAAATAATGTTCAGCATCAAAATTATATCACAAACTGTTAAAATTAACAAACATTTAACAGTGGCTAGTGCTGTGATGCAGTGGATTGAAAGCCAGGGCCTGAAGTGCCGATATCCCACTTGCTGGTTCAAGTCCTGCCTGTTCCACTCCCGATCCATTTCCTTGCCATTGCACCTGGGAAAGCAGTGGAAGATGGCCTAGGTGGTTGAGCCCTGCACTCACCTGGGAGACTGAGAAGAGACTCCTGGTTCCTGGCTTTGGCCTGGCCCAGCACCGATCCTTGTAGCCATTTGAAGAGTGAAGCCAGTGGATAGAAGATGTCTTTCTCTCTCTCTCTCTCTCTCTCTCTCTCTCTCTCTCTTTCTCTCTTTCTCTCTCTCTGCAAATCTGCCTTAAATAAATAAATAGTATTAATTTAAAAAAAAAAACAAATATGGCCCTTGAGAAGTGTATGTAAATTCTATTATAAAAATAAGCCTAAACTCTTTATCATGTTTTTTTAAGATTATATGAGTTATGCTAAAAAGCTCGCACTGATAATAATAGTTTGAAAGTTGGATTGGAAGGAAATGGAGGTGGAATCAGAAACTTGATTTAGAGCATAAATGTAATAGACTACAAGGACTATAATGCAAATCTGAAACAATAGTAATTAAAAATTTGCCAGTGATTTTTTTTTTAATCAGAGAGTATATGAAGTCACAGGTGAATGACGGGAAGGAAAAGGAATCTAATATTTATTTGGGGGTGGTAAGGAAGTACTTTCAGTTTCATGAAAACAAGAATTCTGATTCCATGAAGTTGCACCCTTATACAGCTTGTCCATATATGATAAATACTACATTTCCTAGGACTTGCTGGTCATTTGACTTTTCCCTGCATTTCGAATCACCTATTATTAAGAATAGAATCATCAGATACAACACGTCTGAAACAGGGTTGCTAACATATGGAAGTAAGACTGAAAGTGTATCTGGAGATGCCAAATTCAGGAGTTCCCCACTTTTTCTGAAGGGATGAGTCTATTTCTTTACTAAACGTTTATTTCCAATGTAGATGCTACAGAGGGATTCACTTATTTTTAAGATAACATTTCACCCTTCAAAACATTGCAGTCCTACTCTGAAAAATGAAACAAAACACAATGAAAGGAAAAGCTCTTTGAGGCTTTGAAAAGATGAGAGCAAGGAGCTTGTTTTCAGGAATCCAAATAGCAGGAATATATTGTCAATCTTATTGGGATAGTAAGTTTTAGGAAGAGGAAAGAGATATTGTGAGCATTACTGTAATTTTGATGATGGGGTCACATGTAAATAAATGTTTTGAATTCACCATGTTATAGTTTTAAAAAGAAATCAGAAAAAAAAGGAAAATAATGAAAACCACTAATTTGAGTTCTGGTAACAAACTTGTTTTTTTCCTGTTAGCTCTGTGCCTTAATGTGTTGTCCAATGTGAATTAATGCTATAAATACTACTGAAACAGTATTTTACACTTTATGTCCTGTTAGAAAAATATATGGACTTCTGTTGTCTCAAAATTATGCCTTCCAAGGACATTGTCAGTATTGCTTCATGTTTGCTACATATAGACCATAGTATCTTACACAAATTTATAGATTTTTATAAGTTAACCAAGTAACACATAAGTCATTGAATCAAATATTTTGGTTTAAGTGTGACAACTGACCTATATTCTGCTAATGGGGCAGCCTCACTTCACTAAAACGAAAAAACTGAAGCAAAAAAAAAAAAAAAAACTCAGGTTGCATGTTATGCAACTTATTTTCTGTAAGAACTTATTTGATTAATTTTTACCTGTGGGAGAAATTAAATTATTGACCCTGAGGTACTTATTTTAAAAGGAAAGAGTGACTTTCCTGTCCTAACCATTAATCAAAGAAGAGTGGGTGGAACTTTAAAAGAAATAAATTTCCAGAGCAGACCTGAAGATTGAAGTCCTACCCATCTAGAACTGTGATGTGAAAATAAAAATGGCCTTGCCTGTGTGTAGTTTGCCTTAGATACCAGCTTCAGTAAACTACTTTGGCAAGGCCATCATCATAAACACTGACAGCAGGAAATGTGATTCTTCATTTTTCTCTCCAGATTATTTCCCTGCAACAATCTAGTGCCAACTAAAGGCATATTTCATATCTCAGATGAGGAATGAATTGGAAAGAAGTCTCTCTCTTGCCCATATCAGAACTTCTTTAAAGTAATAAGAGAAACATAAGAGAAATGGAGCCAGCAAAATAGAGATTGGAAGGATTTGAAAGCAAAGAGCAAGTGCAAATGCGAAGATCTATGATATCCAAAGTATGCATTTAAAATTCATAATTTTTCTGGATCTATTTAGAAATACTATTAAAAGATATATGATAAAATGCTTAAAGCATCAAAAGTATACTACAAAGTAAATTGTTTCATAAAATTAAAATAATTGGAAGGAGAGTGATATAATATTAAGTTTTCTTAATTCATGAATTCACAATTTGCCAGAAAGGTTTTATCACTGATGGTAAGTTGTCTTGATTCCTAATAGAAATACCTTTTCTCATTGTAAACTTCCTTTACACAAGCGTTTCAAATTATATCTATTTATTCTCCTGTTTCTTCTACTTTGCCTGTTTATTAATTATACTTTAATACTTTATCTAAATTTTCCTTCTCTGTTGTAATTACTTTCCTTTCCAATAGAACCATCAGCATATTTGGACAATAAGAAAACCTAGGTCATGTTGGAACACAATAGGCATGATGACCAAGCATGTCAAATATTTTTAATGATTAAAAGATTGGAATGCTTGTATTATCATATCCAAAAATATTTACAGAAGTTATAACCTAGCTACAGCATCACACCATAAGCTCTGATGGATGTGCAAAAACACAAGAGTGAATAGAAAATACTGTTATTGACATTGAAATAAAAAGTGATGTACATCATCTACATACACAAATATACTAACATATTCAACCACATGCCATAAATATTTGTAGATGCAAACTATTGAAATTCTGTTGGCAAAAACCCAATTTTTCTGTCATTGTGTTTAAGCATTTAGATTTTTACATCAGGTTCTGTCTAAAATAATACACTAAATCTGGCCTTATAGATGTAATGAGCAGAGGTAGGTAGGGAAATGACAAAAAAAATCTACTTTTAATCAGTGGTGAACAAGCAAGTGAATTGCAAACTACATGCCAGAGTACCATTTTATTATTGAATAAAGAACATAATAGATGTAGGAACTAAAGCTAAAACATTTACCATATTATTGCAGTGATTATTACAGTGAATAATCTATGGCTCCATCCTAAAATGTAGCAAATATAAAACCAAGAAGATGCAGCTTCCTTCCAGTCTTAATCACAAAGCCATCTTTCATGGTTATGAATTCTCACAACATTAGAGCTAATGAGGTGTACAGAGCAGTGGCCTTAAATGGATATAGAAGGATGAGCAAGTGCTCTATTGTTTTTATAACTCCTGTAAAATATATGGGTATGTCGAACTATTCATTTGGGTCAATCCATTCTGTCCTTATTATTAAAGGCGAGTACCCAGTGATTTATAAAATCTATAGGAATTCTCCTGTTCCAGTCCTTTTTCAAGAATTGTTTTCTGTGACTTGGCTTTGCTTCTATGGGCTATCCCATATCTTTCTAATAAATGACTTTAGTTTGGTAAAGATAGCCTGATCTGTTCCCATAGCTTGCAAACAAATAACTCACAAAGACACAGACACTGTTTATTAGTTATCATTGATCTAAAGACTGCCAGAATTGTTGCCATCATCATTGTGTATACGCTATTTGCTCAGGGAAATCAATGCAATGCTTTGCCTCAAGCATAAAATCAGATTAAAAAGAAAGCTGGTGCAAAAGTGAAAGATCTTTCTATGCTCTCTTAAATTATGAGGATAAATAATCAATCAATTTCCTTATCAAATTATTATATGGGAGAGCTTCTGTAAATCTATTATTTTTATTGATATGAATTATCTTGTAGATTACAAGACTAAGCCACAACAACTGATTATATTTTGAGTGTTCTTAGAAGGTAAAAATGAATACCTCACACAAAATATACATAATGCCTTCTGTTGTCTCCTCAAAGCACCAATACCTGCTCATCTCTCTTCCATCCTGCCAAACAACCTTGTTGTTTATTTCACAATGAAAATGAGGTGATGAGAAGAGAATTTCTACAAACCTGCAGTAATGCATTTACATACATAAACATATCTGTCTGTACAGACTTTACTTTCTGTTCTGCAATACAGACTGGGGATTAGATACAAAACATGATCACATTCTGAAGGTCAATTAATTTTTCTATACCTATAGCATTTAATTTATCCATAACTATAGCATTTAATTAACTGAATTCATTCATTAATTACTCTTTATAGCATCAATTTTCCTTTTTGGTCTGCTGATTCCAGGAAGCAGGCAAATAAGTTTTTGCTTATGCTGCCATAAAAAGACATATTACTTGACTTCACTTTTCCCACTAACCCAATTCTTTATGTCTTTTTACAGATAAGTTCTCCAAAGGCCTTTCTTTTACTAATGCTTCACATTTGTTTTCTTTTATTTTCTCTCTCTAATTGATCTTTCTTTGGCCTTTGACCACACAACTCCATTGAAATTATTCTTGCTAATTTCAGTGATGACTATTACTTTCTAATGTGCACTAGTTGGGTTTGAGATTTGTTCTTCATTATCTTGTCTGCAGAATTTAACAAACACTCAGTTTGTGGGAGCTTCTTTTAGAAGTACTTAGCATATGCTGAGCTAATTTCATATGAAAATATGAAAATTTGACATGTAATGGCTCTCATGTCTCTGGGATTGATACAGAAATTTGTGTGGCTCTGTGCTGAATGGAAAAGTATCATATACAATGATGTAGTAAAATTCTTACTGGTAAACAAGTTGATCTGGATTTTAATGCCTAAGATAGATATACAGTTGCTAAAATTCGTACCCCATAGACTAATTGTACTGCATACTACATTATAATTAATTATTTGCATTTGTTCACCAAGCTCAGAAAAACAAAGTTGCCCATTCTCCATCAGAAGTGAATGCGCTTTCAACTTTTCCTTAGCTTTTCCTTTATTCCATGGCTAATGTTTGCCTTGGACTAAGGTAGAAACACGCAGCAATTTCCACAGAAAGAAAGCATGGGCCCTGGAGTAACACTACCTTGTTCTAAACTCTAGCTACATCTTTGTGTGTGTGCGTGTGTGTTTGTGTATTAATTTGAAGAAATAACCCAGCATCTTGTACCCAGATTCCTCATCCATGTTATATACATATATGTAATTATGTCTGATACACTGGGGTGTCAAGAAAATTAAGGTTTTTAATGTTGGTGAAGTATTTTGAACAGTTTCTAGTAATACATAAACTTTGAACAAATCTTTATTTTCGAAATATAAAATACCTTAGGGCTGAAAAAGACTCTTGCTCAATTAAGTAAACCTTAATGAGAATGTGGGTGGATTCCACAGAAAATAGCTGTATTCCAGCTTTAGACCCCAGATGGCCAATTCAGAAACATATACACGAGAGTGGGGCGACGCACTTGAGAAAAGTCATCAGTTCCTGCCTGGTAGAATCAGGAAAGCTGGGTGCAAACCTGAGGATGTAAGCATGCCTCCTACCATGTTTGCTTGAGCTGCATTAATAGCAAAGACAGACACATAGTGGACAAGGCGGGGGAAGACAGCAAATGTAAGGTTGGGAAATTAAATAAGGGATAAAATAAGAGCATCGAAATGACTAATCTTGAATTCACTTTCTTGCTAACAAGAATGAATCCATCAGGCTGCCAGACAGAAACACTAGATTGGTTTATTCAATTTGAACTTTCCAAGGTTACTCTGGAACCCAGTATTTGCTGGTGCCACTATTGGGAGGTCTTTTTCCAAAGTTCTGAAATGAGTACTTTCTGTTATTCAGCTTTCAGCTGAAAGTCTGCCCCTAACCACGGCAGTGTTTGACGTTACTTCCCATTGCTTCCTATTTTTTTCCACTATCATCTCATTGGATTTTCTTACCTTTATTTGAGCTTTTATTTTTGTGATATGGGAAAAAATGCCATAGTTAATAATTAGTTTGTGAAGAAAGGTTTTATTCTCGTGATACAAATGTCTCATTAAATGGAAATTTTGGAAAAGGCATAGAAGTGAACCAATGAGTTTAAATTTTCTTCACCAATACTGATTTTGGCTGACTATAGTTGGAAATCACAGAGTTTCTAAATGTGTCATATGGTTTCAAGTAACAGTACATATACATACTCTCTACCTTATATAGGCTATTTCTATTTCTCCAAAAAATGAATAGATTAATGACTTACTAGAGATGACCTATAACAAATACTTTTTTGCAAAGATAAAAAAAACAATTAGGTATCTTGGCTATCTTACTTTGAAAACTTATTTTGAAGAATGAAACCTGCTGATTTTTAACTTCATGTATGTTTGTAACAAGAAAATTTTCTTAGTGTAAGAACAGATTTGAAAATTGAAAATTTGATTACCTGAAAGCATCACTAATACCCTTCAAGTAAAATCACACATTTGAAAGATTTTACTTATTTATTTACTTGAGAGGCAAAGCAACAAAAAGAGAGAGGGGAAAAGAGACAGAGTTAAGAACTATTGGTTTACTCCCCAAACATCCGCAGTGGTCAGGACTGGACCAGGCTAAAACCAGGTACCAGAAACTCCATCTGGGTCTGGGACAGAGGTGGGGGCGGGGGGAGTACTTAGGCTCTTAGCAGAAAGCTGGATCCAAAGCAAAGGTGGCAGAACTCCAACCAGCACTTCCATATGCAACGCCAGCATTGCAAGTAGCAGCTTAACTCACTTGGCAACAACACCAACTCCAACTTCATGCAATTTACCCTCAAATTGTACACATTTACCCTCAAAATGATGTTTTGGAAGCAGTAAAATTTATTTTTGTATTGCCTGATCTTTGCCTTTGGAATGAGCCTTTATTAGCAAAATAAGCCTAACTTTTAAATCATTACTTTCAATAAAATAGGTAATCATCCTACATATAAATGATTAAATATAGAGAGCAAAAAAGCATGCCCCCTGTATTTCAAATGAGACAGAAAGTTAAGTCAGATAACAAGAATGTTAGATTTAAGCAAACTGAATTACATTAAACATGAAGCAGATGAGATTTCACATGATGGTAAGAAAAAAGTTAATTGTATTAGATTTTAAATCATGTTCAACATCCCTGCTTGCAAACACGGTGGAATAATTCATTGCAGAAGAACACTGTCATTAAAAATAACAGCCAACAGTTAACAGTTACCACCTCCAAAAATGACATTTGTAAAGGCAATGCAGAGCTTCTAAAGAGAGTCTATGGGGATCAAAATGAACAATCTCAGAGAACTAATGTTTCCTAGCTGTTTTCATTTATTTTTTCTCATTAAACTTTTTAAAATGTGTCTCAAAACTGCGTGACAGATTTTTAGTAAGTTGTTTCCATTAAAAAGTATTGAGTTCAAAACTAGCTATTTAAAACTTCCACACCCACATACACACAGAAAGACACATAAATCGTTTTCCTTTCCTTCTGAAGGTTTTATGATGTGTTGTTATCACCAACTAGTCCTTTACTATTAAACTTAAATGGCCAATTGAGACAAACAGTTTAGAGGCCATTCTTCCACCACTGATTAAGATTGGAGTGGCAGGTAATGGAGGTATTATTCATTTGGCCTCCTGAGTTTTCTAAAGGAGACTTGATGACCTTGCCAGCTCCAACAGCCTTCTTGTCCACTACTTTGCTAACACCCACAGCAACTGTCTAGCTCATATCACAGATAGTAAAACAACTAGGGAGCAAATCAAAGAAGCTCTCAACAGACATGGGCTTGAAGGAAACATCAATGACGGCTGCATCACCAGATTTCAAGAATTTAGGTTCACCTTTCAGCTTCTTTGCAATAGGCCATCAGTCTTTTCCTTTGGCTCAGCACACTTGCAAGCATGTGAGCTGTGTGACAATCTAGTACAGGGCATAGCTAGCACTGATTTGGTCTGGATGGCACAGGATAATCACCTGAGCAGTAAAGCCAGCTGCTTCCATGTGAGTCATTTTTGCTGTCAGCAGCAATGTTATCATGGCAAGCATCTTTGACAGACACGATCTTGACACTGAAGCCCATGCTGTCTCCAGGGAGGGCTTTATTCAGCTTCACAGTGCATTTCAATGGACTTTACTACAGTTGTGATGTTGATTGGAGCAAGGGTTACTCTATGCCAGCTTTGAGAACAACTCTCGACTCAGCCTGCAGGGACAATACAAATGCCACCAATTTTGTAGACATCCTGTAGGAGCAGACACAAAGGTTATATGTTAGTCTAGTTGGTGCAAGGGGCAATTCAGTGATTCAAGCAGTGTGATTCCACTCACCTTGCCATTTTATGTGTGACTTTCCATCCCTTGAACCAAGACATTTTAGCACATGGTTCCAGCCTGTTATCAATGTTTCAACCTGAAACCAACACAAGAGCTACTGTGTTCCGGGCTATAGCCAATTTTCTTTCTTTCTTTCTTTCTTTCTTTCTTTCTTTCTTTCTTTCTTTCTTTCATGATTTATTTTATTTATCTGAAAGAGTTACAGAGAGAGGTAGACACAGTGAGAGAGAGAGGTCTTCCATCAGCTGGTTCATTCCCCCAATGACTGCAATGGTTAGAGCTGTGCCAGTCTAAAGCCAGGAGCTTCCTTTTGGTCTCCCAAATGGGTGCAGAAGACCTGGGCCTTCTTCCACTGCTTTCCCAGATGTGTTAGCAGGGAGCTGGATTGGAAGTGGAGCAGCCAGCACTCGAACCAGAATCCATGTGTGATGCTGGCTCTGCAGTCTAGGGCTTTAACCCACTGCATCACAGTGCATGTCCCCTTGGCCAATTTTCTTAATGTAAATGCTGACTTTCTTAACAAGTTTATGACATCTTTTCTGGCCTTAGCATGGCTCAGTGGAATCCATTTTGTTAACATCAATAAAGACCACAGCCAATGGGTAAGCCAGAGGTTATGTTCACCGGTCTGCCCATTTTTGGAGAAACCAACTTCAACAGAGAAACCCATTTTGTTAACATCAATAATGACCACAGCCAGTGGGTAAGCCAGAGGTTATGTTCACCGGTCTGCCCATTCTTGGAGAAACCAACTTCAACAGAGAAAGAATTGTGACAACATAACCTGAGATTTACCTGTAATCATGTTTTTGATAAAACAAATTTCCACAGGGAGATGTCAATGGCGATCCCACACTCACACTTGCCTTTCCGTTTACCTGAGACCTGGGCACACTTGATGGTGTACTTTTCTTTCCCGGCAGCCAGGCTCCTTCTCAAAAAGTAACACTTATTATGAAGATGAACAGCTAAAGACAATGTGATAGTGATGTGGATCAGGTAAAACACAAATAATTCTCCCTTTTCCTAAAATATTTTAAAATTCTGTGTAAATGTGTTAAAATCACATTTCAAAAGAATGATGCTGTTTCTAAAAGTACTTAATTGATTTGGGAACACTGGTAAAGATCTGGAGGCTATTTCAATACAATGGCTGCCATGAGAAAAGATCCAGTGTTTTCCGTGGATGACTCAAGCTGTTTTTCTTCAAGTAGCCTAGCATTGAAGTGCTTCTCCAATTAGGACTTCTTAGCTTCTGGCTGAATCCAATACAATATTCTAACTTGACAGGTATTTAACAACTAAAACAGCATTATTTAACAAGATCGTGATCCTGACTGTAATGCCCAGTATTTTCTAATGTAATCTATCTGCACTCTCTTTCTTTGGATGGTGGCTAAGGACTTCATTTCTTTCTTCTAGGGAAGAGTCTCATTCGCGTGCCTGGTCAGTCTACCTGTTCAAGAGTCTTGGGATCACCAGGACTCTAGAATCCGGACAAGCTTGTGCTAGTAAATCTTTCTTTTTCTTAAAATCTTAACATCAAACAGGCTTTTAAAGATTATTTATTTGAAAGCAGAGAGACAAAAAGAGAAGAGGGGGGAAGAGATAGATCTTCCATCCACTAGTTCACTCCACAGACGGCCGCTAAAATCAGAGCTTGACCAAGCTGAATCCAGGAGCCTCAAATTCCCTCTGTGTCTCCCAGGTACGTTACAAGGACTCAAGAACTTGACCCGTTATGTGCTGTCTCCGAGTTATATTAGCAGGAGGTTGGATTGGATAGTGGAGTAAGGACTCAATCCCAGGTGCTTAGTTCTGAGATGCAGGGTAACCCAGCTGTTGCTCAGCCTGCTGCACCATAAAACTCAATAAAATTAATTTCTAAAATCTAATTTCTAAAATCAGAATCCAAACTCCTTCCTTGATTGCAGCACACACGGAAGCAAGCAGGTTATGACTCAAGTAATTGAGGCCCTGTCCCGGACATGGGTGACACAGATTGAGTCGCTGGCTCCTGGCTTTGGGTGGACCCAGCCCTGCTGTTGCTACTTCAGACTTTTGGGGAATGAACTAGGGGTTGTGACATCTCTTTGTCTCCATCTCTTTCTGTCTCTTTCAAATAAATAAGGTAAATCAATAAACATTTAAAAATAAAATAGGGAATAAAACAGATTGTTTAGTTATTTTGCTGCTTTTTATTGAATGCATACAAACTTCTGTCCAGAAGCAAATGTTGGAAATATATAGCAGGTGATACTAACAATCTTCTTTTCTTAAGAATTCAAGCTTGATTTTCTTTCTGTTCATTCGTCATATCTTACAGATCCCTGCCTCCTCTCTCAGGGGTTCTGTTGCATCCACAGACTGAGATCTTCACCCGTAGACATCCCTTACTGACCTGTGGGAAATCACACAGAGTTCTAACATCCTGTAAATAACTTCACCTTGTGACAGCTTCTAAATTGTTTGGAGCCTAACACTCATACCTGGGGACATAGTGAAAGGAGAAGGATAAGAAAAATCAGAACCAAACATTTTGTTTTTTCGTTTTTATTTCACTAACCTCAGTGATTTTGCTTCATCTATTTTAGCAATAAAGTGCATACATCCTTTGAGAATTAAATCCCATCATTCAAAACTCCTGACTTACTTTTTGGGGATAATTTAAATTCATTCTCATGTATAATGATATTAGTTTCTTATTCTATAATACCATATATTATAGAATATGTATAATATAGTACACATCATATGTCAATTTAAAGAGATCTGAATGACTACTGGAAAGTATACGTGATGAAGACCTGAATTTCCTTTTTATCACACAGCATCCAGCACAATTTTAGGAACATAATTGACTCTCATAGAAAGGATTGTGGGGGCAGGTATGCAGCCCAGCAGTAAAGATGCTTATTAGAATACCCATGTCCCTTGTCAGAGTGCTTGGGTTCAACCTGGGCCTCCAGGTCTTGACCTCAGCTTCTTGCTAATGAAGTCCCTAGAGAGCAGTGGTGATAAATCAAATACTTGATTCCTTGCCACTCACAGGGGACATGCAGATTGAGTTTTTTTGCCCAAATTTCCATGGCTCAATTCTTGCAATTGCATATTTCAAAAGTGCTCTGTCCCTGTCTCTCAAACAAATAGATTGAGTTGTAGATAAGTGAATGAATATATGTGTAAATGAATGAATGATTGAAGGCCAATACCTATAATCAGAAGTTATTGAAAATAAATGAAAGTCAGTACATAAAAGCAAGATTTTCTCTAACATTAAGGTTGCTTTCTCTTTTATTTTTAAGTGATATTTTTGAGCTTTTAAATTGTGTTATTCTATATCCCCACAATTAAGGCTTCAGTGCTTCATTCTGTAACTACCATCTTCACGTAAATCAGACAAGTAGATTATAGGGAAGTGCACACTATATGTCAACAGGATAAATATGTGTTGGATCCAGAAATTGGTTTGATTGGATTGAAACTCTATTCATAGCAATGTTTGAATGCATCAGACATAAGACAGGAAACTACTTACTGGAATGTTATATTTAGTGTTTTGTTTTTACTCCCAGAAATACACTGGTTTTCTTTTCTCTGATGTTCTCAAATATTTAAATGGAATTTGGATATTTAGTGCTTTTGATCAGAACATTAAAAAAAAAAAAACAAAGAAGCAAGAATCATTTCTGTAAAGCACACTGAGTACTTTGACAACACTTGTTTTGTAAAGCCAAAATGATATCACCAGAAATGTTTATTGTTTTGTGGAGAATTTGTAATCACAAAGCATTTCTGCTGTGTCAGTAGGAGGTGTTTAAATATTACTGCCAAATTAGCACAGCCTGTGGGTGTTAACTATCAAACTACCTACAAAATCCTTCAATATATAAGAATTTGAACCCTTGTTTTTTAATTCCTCCAGAGTTTTATTTTGAGTCTGAATTTTGATTAAGAAGGAAATTATTTATGAAAATAACCAGTTTTAGCACTTGATATATAGATGTATCTTATAAATAAATAAGGATCTTCTCTACATCAAAATAGCAACCTTCCCTTAAAATTTGCAGAATTGTTTTGGAGGGATGAAATTATTCTAGAAAATTTTGTAAGCAATCTTACGCCACTAGCAGAATATCTACATATCCACTTGTGTCATAATCTACTCTTCTTTTCTTCTGTACTGAAAGCCACATTCATGTGTTTTTCCAGATGTTGTAATCTGAAAGTGTAGCGTCTTGAATCCATACCTGAGGAACTTGGCCAAGTCATTTAATCACTCTATGCTTTCCTTTCCTATACACACACAGCCATACACACACAACACACACACATACACACACATCTGAACATTAATCATGTGTATTTTGTTATATTATTATGTGAAATAGGTGCAGAAGTATCTACAAAACATAACAACACCTGGAACATATCAAGTAATTTATAACTATGAGTCATCACCATTTATCTATGGAAGATACCTGGAAAGATGTCCAGCAAATGCCAGAAATCTCAGATTGTGCAAAAAGCTATATAAATACTATGCCTATTCCTTTATAGGCATATCTGTGATAAGATTTAATTTATAATTGGGCACAAAGAGATTACCAATAATAAGTAATACTTAAATGTTATAATATATTGTAATAAAGTTGTGTGAATATAGTCTTTATTTCTCAAAATATCTTATTGTACTGTAGATTTTAGCAACTACAGGGTATAATTTTTTTTCATTCAGCTGAGAACTATCATCATTTCACTTAAAGGAAGCACTTTATAGCTTGTCTTTGGCATACACAAAATACAAGAATCATCACTTTTGTGCTTTGAGGTTGTTCCTAAGTGCTATATGGTTTACTTAAAAAAAAAAAAAAAACAAAACAAAACACTGCAATACCATGACAATCAGTCTGATAATTGGGATGGCTAATTAGTAATTAATGGTTGGATAGTGCATACAGTGTAGATACACTGGACAAATGTGATTCACAGTGGACCTGTGAAAGATTTTACCATGTTACTTGGAACAATATACAAGAATCAAGATGAATTATTTCTTTTTTCATTGCCTACTGATAGTATCTATCGTTGTGTAGTTATAAAGCCACCATTAAACTTAAAACAAAACTAAAAACTATGATATCTAATTTCTTATGCCCTGAATGGTGACTATTATTCTTGAAGAGTCATCATTTTGATGGTTACATTGAAAACAGTGTTACTGAACAGAGGTGCCCTTTCCTGTGAGGCAGTTAACATACTACTTTTGTGTATTGCTAATTTTCCATACATAAATAAAAAAGTAATAAAAAGGATCCTGATTATATCTTTTTGTGACAAGTATAGACACAATCAGGATGCACAAAGACACACTTGGAACTCTGGATGATTGTAGCAATCTTTACCATCAGCCTGCTAAGGAGGTCGTTTCTGAGGAAAGAGCTGGACTCCCATGGTGTGGAACAGCCTTCCTAGTGTGGTGCCCTAGTTTTCATTTGCAAGAGAAGGTCACACCTTTCAGGGTGTTTCTTGTCCTTTATAATATTTGAATATCACAACAATAATGTGGGTTGGACATCGAAGCCCCAAATCAACACTGATTTGGTATCCACACCCTGAATAGTTCTCAGAGAGTTAGAGTTGGCTCAGAGTTATGTTAGCAATAAAATATATTGGGAATGGGGCCATGTATTTTCCTATGCCAAGAGGCTTTTCTTGGATAAGTCATTCTTGGAGAAGTCAAGTGTTCACGAGAACACTTAAGCTACCCAATGGAGATCAGTGGTTAGGAGTTTTGACTCTTCGCCGTGGCCAATATTAACTTGTCAGACATATGAATGAACCATTGGGAAGTGGGTAGTCCAGTCTTCATTAAGTCTTCAGATGATGGAAACTCTCATTAAAATCCTGACAGTATTGCAGGAGGAAACTTTTGATCCCAAACCATCCAGCTGAGCCATTTTATAATTCCTAAAGCATCAAAACAGTAATGTTTTTGTTTTTGTTTGTTTGTCTCATTGCTTTAAACCACTAGTGTTTAGCTAATTTACTACACAGCAATAGAAAACTAATCCAGGTAGGGAAAAGATGAACATTTCAATTTTTTAGATGACTAAACAAACGGTCTGACACATTAAATTATTTTTTCAACATCAGAGAACTAGTGTATGATTGGTCTGGGATTTGAGTCAAAGAACCTCTTTTCCTTAGACAACAAAGCTTTAATAAAATATATGTGAAAATGGCCCAGAGAAGGACTTTGAGGTGACATTATGTTGTTTTTTTTTTTTTTTCATGTTTCTTCACTACTGAAAGTTATCTAAATAGATTTTCCATTTTGCTTCATTCTAGTCTTTGGCACTTCAAAATTCTCAGGCAGTGAAGAGCTTCCTTCATAAAAGCTTCCTTCTGCATTTGTAACTCACGTGCGTCCATACTCATCTATTCCTTGCTGAGTACTGGGAATTTGCATACCTAGGTAGAAAAAGACAGAAAAATATCAACATCATATTCTAAATGCACCAGAGAGATGTAAAAACTACAATGACTTGTCAGACTCTATTTTCTAAAGAGGTTTCTTTTCTATCTCTGGATTCATTACCTTAAAAGAGATGGAGTCATAAAGAAATTATTAGCAACTATAAATAATAAGGAAGTTGCTAGATGAAGACTGGGAGAATTTAATCTAATTACAGAGCTGCTAAGATTGGATTAAAAATAATTTTCATCATGTGTACACCCACTTTTCAGAATAGGAAAAGCAAAAAGGTCATATTTGAAAACCATGTTCACACAACAAATAGAAAATAAGACAGCTGGGAATATAAATTCAGTTATCAGGTTTGGAGTTAAAGGCATGCATACTCTTTGTCTCTACCCTGTTTATCTGCTTGGTTCATTTTTATGTGCATATTTGCTGTAACTTGGATTCCCAACTGCTATGATTCTATATAAAGCTACAGGAAAACAGAGATTTGTACTAAGTTTAGTCCATTGTGAACCTGGTGGAAAGTTCTCTATAAATGATTGCTAACAAAGCAGTTAGAGGGATGAGTTTTGTATATTAATTAATGTTTCTTTCCAATACTAATTTGAATTACCTGAAAAAAAATAGCTAGTCAATACTAACTTGCTAGAAACAAGGAAGAGAGGGAAGGAAGAGGGAGAAGATAAATGACATACAATTGCTTGGTTAAGAAAAAATATGTCAGAGAAGCAAACAAACCAGTAGTATATCAGACCCTACAAGGGATGTTCAAATAGTTCATGGAAAATGCCTATTATTAAAAGAATATGTATGAATTTCAAAATATTTTTCTACCAAAATGAACTTATATTTTAATTTCATTTTTCTATAAACATTTTGCTATACCCTGCATAAGTTCTTAGATCTCCCATGGTAATTATATCTTTTCAAAAGTTCAGGGAATTTGTTTTGGACCATCATGGTAATCTGTTTTCTGTACTATCTTAAGAAAGCAACTAGAGATAATCACTTTTAGGGATCAATAATCTCTTTACGCCAAATATGGTATCTTTTCATATGTAGGATATGTTTGTGTGTTAGAATACATGCTATGTATATGCATATTTTTTATAAAAATGCATTAATAGGTGTTGTGATTATATTTTTGTGAATATGCAAATATTTGTGTCAAATAATCATTAAAATGAAGGTTTCATTTTTAATGTAATGGTAGGCACCTGGGAATTAAGTTGTCATTTTTATTGTTAAGTGTTATTTTCATTGGAATTCTTGTATGCACAAATATAACTATTGTCCCAAATGTATTGATCTAAACAATTCCTTTGAAATGTACTTTTAGCTGAAAAGTAGAAAACATATTAACAATGTTTAAACATGTGTTATATTCATAATCAATAATCAAAATAAGCAAATTAACAACAAATGAAACCTAAATATAGTTACTCAAACAAAGCATGACTATTTCATTTTCTTCAATGGAGCATTATTATATACTTTTAAATGTGTTTAGTATGAATTGTATTGATCACATAGAAATTTAAATTTTGTTATTCATGTGATTTCATGTGCTTTTGAGACAAATAAGCTAATAATACTTGGTTTATATTCCATGTGTTGAAGATTTTAGTGGATATTTGATGTGTTTTGTGTGTGTATGAGACCTTTTTTCCCTCATCCCCTGTTTACAATCTCCTTCTTCAAACTTAGTTTACACTGTCACAAAGAAAGGTGAACAACTAACTTACTGTCAATGTTACCATAATCTGAGGCAGACAAACCACTTAGCTCAAGTGGTTAGCTCAAGGTACCAGGGATCCAGTGGGGGATCAGAAACAGTTTAGTCACTGCTGGGCTCAGCACTATTCATCCCCTGAAGACTGAGCCTTTGGCCAAGGTTTCTTAGCACATTTATAGGTTCATCAGCATCATGCCTTAACTGTTAGAGCATTGGTGGGTTCAAATGGCAGTCTATGTGGTTTAGGACCACCTATGGGGAAATGGCCTATGTGACCTGAGACCCACTTGGGGAAATTTGCCAATGGTCAGTTGGTCAAGCATGTTTATGGAAGAAGATACCAAAGGCAGATTTATAGATGCAGATACAGAGAGCAGAGGTTAGGATATTTTTCTTTGGTAAACAGGATAATCGTGGGCAGCTGTTTTACCAGATAATTTCAAGAAGCCATTTTTCAAGGTTGTCTCGATGGTCCTGTTTTGCTCCCTTTGTCTGTATTGTAGTTGTATTTCTCCTTCACCAGAAATGAAACAATCACCAGAGATGTAAATTTATGTTGTTTGGGATCCAAAAGGTTACAAGTGTTAGAATAAACAGACTTGGAAATATGATGGAGGTTTGCAGGTTTGGTGCCACAACTATGTAACAATATACTACACACACACAAACACACATGCACACACACAAGCCTCTGCACAAAATAGAGAGGTTGAAGAAAACAGTTGGGTAGAGTGTGAGAACATTGTGTTTTGCTTTCCTCACCTCTATTTACACATGAGTAGAGAACTGTGGATGACTAACTTTTTAGGGAGGAAGCCAGAATCAGTGAGTGAAGTGCAGCTCCCTGCCCCCAATCCCAGCCCTCCTCTAAACACACATACACAGTGGTGAATTCTGTTCCATCTGAAATCTGAAGGAAGATGGGCTTGTTCTCCAGGCAGTCCATCCACAGGCAAGAGTTACTTCATGAGGGTCTTCTAGGGTCCTCTTGGGCAGTGCTGAATACATATAAATGAAACAAATTCAAGTTTGAACAACACTGATTTTGATTGAATTTTCTTCTGAAAACAAGAAAAAACTCCTTGTTGTTTACAGAATACACTTTTTAAAAGATTTATTTTATTCATTTGAAAGAGTTACAGAGAGGTAGAGGCAGAGAGAGAGAGAGTTCTTCCATCCGCTGGTTGACTCCTCAGATGGCCACAATGACCCGAGCTGCATTGATCCAAAGCCAGGAGCCAGGAGCTTCTTCCGAGTCTTCCACGTGGGCGCAGGGGCCCAAGAACTTGGGTCATCTTCTACTGCGATCCCAGGCCATAGCAGAGAGCTAGATTTATGGGATGCTAGCACTTCAGGCCAGGGTGTTAACCTGCTGCACCACAGCACAGTCCCAAGAATATATGTTTTAAAAGTTTTTTTTTTTTTTTAATCTGCTGCGCATGTTTGAGGAGTATATTTGATTTCTGTTAACTCCTTTAGAGTTTTATCTGGGATTTTAAAGTTCACAAATTTTAATTATGCAGAGTATTCTGTCTTCAATTCAATAATTTTTTTCTAAATTGTTATTTTTATTTGTCCAGTCATAATCATGATAAAACTATTATCAGGTAATAGTCATCTTTCATGAGCCTCAAAGAAAATTCTCCTTATGTCCCCCAATTTATTTTTTTTTTTTAAGAAAGGTTTATTGTCAGGTAGTGGAAGCCTGATTGGCCAGGTTAGAGGGCAAGAGTGTGAGAAAGAGGGAGAGAGCATAAGAAAGAGAGAGAGGACATGTTTGAGACCAGCTCCTGTTAAACCTTTGCAAGGGAGGGGGGACCAGAAAGTAGGAGCAGTGAATCCCATTAGGGTTGGGGTAGAGCCGACACCTATAGTTGGGCCATGTGGTCACCTGGCTTCTAGCAATGGCGGCAGGGGACAGGGGAGGAGATAAAGCCTAGGATGGTGTCCATGGCATAGATGGTGCCACAGATAAGATGGCACCATTTTACTAACATTCTCCCCCTCCTTTTTTTATAAAGCAGGAGTTGTATGGGATTATATCAGCCCCAAAAGTGCAGGAGGGATGGAGGGACAATGATCTGTCTTTAGAGCTACTTTCTGCTGACATGGAGCAATGAGGTACTCTCTGCTGGCATGGGGCGATGTCTCTAGCTGCTGCCTCCTGGGTAGAGAGTCAAGTATATCCCTGTAGCAGCATTTGGTTGACCTCCTGTTTGCTGAAGGCTTTGGTTTGTTCCATTATCATATCCTGTAAACACTTGAACAGACGCAGTAGTTTAAGAGACAGGGTGGGAATAGCTGCAAATGATCCTAAGAGTGGCATTAACCAAGTATTGAGAGGATTTAAGAGAGGAGAGTAAATGAGGGGGGCAGGCAGTCCCTGGACCATAGTGAAGGCTGTTTGATGGATGTGGTTTGAAACTGATCTCAACCAAGACTGGGAGAAAGGCCACTCATCTTTTGCTGATAGAGGGATTTGTCTGTAGAGAAATTCTGAGCAATCATATAACATTAAGTGTGGGAGAGGACCATCAATACACACAGGTCAGGAGTAGAGCCATTGATGTTAGAGTAGAGGCTATGATTACAAAGGAATGAGGCCCCAAGTGGGCTAGATAGGGTCTAGAACAAAGGACAGAGTCATTATTGGAGGACCTAAGAAAGATGCTAAGCCATGAATGTTTTCCAATTGAGAGGCAAATAGAAACTGACAAAAGGGGCCCGATAATAATCAGGTGGGCTTTAAGGCCTTGCCAATTATGATGCCTAGCTCTATATATTTCTTCATATGAGGCATAGTATAAAGGAGGTGTGAACCTCATTAGGGAAGACACCCTATTAACTTGTGTTACCTAGCTGGCCTGGGAGGAGAGCTGGCAAGGTACAGGCAGGCGGCATCTCTAACATAACAGGAAATTTACATTTCTGCTTGCAGTGCTGTAACCCTACTTGGCTGTCCCCTCAGCAGTAGTGGTTACTTTGGAAACTGGGCTGAGTGAAGTGCTTTTCAGCTTAGAGCCAATAAGATCTGTGGCTGTGACCTCTTTGGACTCAAGGATAGTTCCATTTCCAATGATCCAACTCTTGGCTGGCAGAGCTACCAGGGCTCTTCATAAGCTGATTTCTCCTGAAGTCCTGGCTTTCCATATAAACCAATGCAGTGCACTGGCCTGTCGGGTCTCCTTGATGTCAGATCACTGTGCAAAGAGACATTAATAGGCCTGCCAGCTATCTTTACATTGCTTCTGGTACCTAGCTTTCTTTTCCTCCTGGTTTTTGTTAAAGCAGACCAGAGGGTTCAAGACAAGGAGGTAGTCAAGTCCCATCTCTAATCTTTGGTGGCCTAAACTAGAAGCATATAGTCACAGGCATGTTCTGATAGTGGTTTTTTTTCTGTCTTTTTTTTAACTTTTATTTAATGAATATAAATTTCCGAAGTACGGCTTATGGATTACAATGGCTTCCCCCCCATAACGTCCCTCCCACCCGCAACTCTCCCCTTTCCCACTCCCTCTCCCCTTCCATTCACATCAAGATTCATTTTCGATTCTCTTTATATGCAGAAGATCAGTTTAGCATATGTTAAGTAAAGATTTCAACAGTTTGCTCCCACACAGAAACATAAAGTGAAAAATAATAGATGATTTTTAAAATGATGATGAAATCAGATCAGACCTATTGTCAAGTTGGGAATTGATAATTTCTTCTTTTTTTTTTTTTTACAGAAGATCAGTTTAGTATACATTAAGTAAAGATTTCAACAGTTTGCACCCCCATAGAAACACAAAGTGAAATATACTGTTTGAGTACTCGTTATGGCATTAAGTCTCAATGTACAGCACATTAAGGACAGAGATCCTACATGAGGAGTAAGTGCACAGTGACTCCTATTGTTGACTTTACCAATTGACACTCCTGTTTATGGCATCAGTAATCTCCCTATGCACCAGTCATGAGTTTCCAATGCTATGGAAGCCCCTTGAGTTCTCCGACTCTTATCTTGTTTAGACAAGGTCATAGTCAAAGTGGAGGTTCTCTCCTCCCTTCAGAGAAAGGTACCTCCTTCTTTGAAGACTTGTTCTTTCCACTGGGATCTCACTCACAGAGATCTTTCATTTAGGGTTTTTTTTTTTTTTTTTTTTTTTTTTGCCAGAGTGTCTTGGCTTTCCATGCCTGAAATACTCTCATGGGCTTTTCAGCCAGATCCGAATGCCTTTAGGGCTGATTCTGAGGCCAGAGGCCAGAGTGCTGTTTAGGACATCCGCCATTCTATGAGTGTTTTTAATGATAGTGTTTTTAATATGTGGTAGACAAAGCCCATTAGGAAAGCTATGCCTGCACTTTAAAATTTTTCTTTCTCTCTCTCTTTTTTTTTTTTTTTTTTTTTGGTCTGAAAGGGAAGTTTTGCCTGTTTACTGTGCCCATGGTGAAGTAAATCTAGCAGTGGAATCACAATTTAAGCTCCCCTTTTGGGTATGCTATTATTACAGAAAATGTTAGCCATTTCTGTTATAAGATCTAAAGATCAAGCTGTACATCTTGGAGAGTCCTTCAGTACAGAGTCAGTTTCCCATCTTAAAAAGAATAGAGAAATGAGGGAACAAGTTAGGCTTTCCAGATAACTTATTGACAATAATAATACCAAATAAAAACTTAACAACCAATTTCAACCATTTAATAACAACTTATGAAAACATTTACCAGAAGGTCCAATGTCTTCTAGAAGTATTAAAAATGCATGTATTTGGAAACGCCTTTTAAATATCTAACTTGGTGTAGCTTGTTTGACCAGCAAACTCAAGGACAAACATGTAAAAACATTTTTAGTATCTTGCTACCAACAAATTTAAAATATCTAATATAGAGATTCAGGTCACATGAATCAAAATATATTGGATTAATTTTAGCAGTTTAAATTTATGAGCAATATTTTATCTGTAGGCCAATTAAAATAGAGTTCTCAATAAATTTTCTCATATAGACATACAGTATATATACATGTATAACATAACATACAAGATAGAACAATAAAGCATTTTCAGTGATAGTTTGTTAAAATCTATAATTGTTTTTTATAAATTACCAATTGATTCAAATTACTTTGTCACAGTTGGAACCTGTAGTGCATTATTGGCTTCATCTGTTTATAGAGCCATCTCAAAGTACTGAATATAATAGAAGTGGCTGGAAAAAGTCCATTGGAACCTAAATGAGGACGGCTAAAAACAGAACCAACAATGTTAGTTTTATGAGCAGCAACCTGATATACAAAACTGTGGATGACAAAAGACCTTAAATAGTCACAGTTACAATTATAAGCTCATTAACCAACAAAAGGCACTTGCTTACTCCACCCAGTATTTTTGAAAGCACCTGTAGGATTTTACAAAACATTTATCCCTTTTAGGCCTCTATGCCTTTTTTATTAAAATAACTGTAAAGAGGCTGGCACTGTGGCACAGTGGGTTAAAGTGCCAGCCTGCAAGGCCAGCATCCCATATGGGCACCAGTTTGAGTCTGGGCTGCTCCACTTCTGATTCAGCTGTCTGCTATGGCCCAGAAAAGCAGTAGAAGATGGTGCAAGCCCTTGGACCCCTTCACCTGCATGGGAGACCAGGAAGAAACTCTTGGCTCATGGCTTTGGATCAGCTCAGCTCTGGCCATTGCAGTCATTTGGGGAGTGAACTAGTGCAATGGAAGACCTTTCTCTCTCTCTGGCTCTACTTCTCTCTGTAATTCTGTCTTTATATAAATAATTCTTTAAAAAATAAAAAATAACCATCTCACCTGATAATATAAGATAATTAGAACTTTTAACTTTCAGACATTTGTATCAGTAGCATTCCACCACTTCACATCTTGACAATACCTGTAATATAATCCAAATAGCCTGATTAGTTGGTGTCTCTACAAGATGAGAGACATATATCATTTGATATTTCCAGAGGCCCAACTGGAAATATCAAAGTCCACATTCTTGGGAACTTTCTTTTTCTTTTCTTTTCTTTTCTTTTTTTTTTTTTTTAATGCTTGTCAAGGATGCCAAGAAGGCTTAAAATATTTGGTTGAAATAAGATCCCTTAACATCATGACATAATATAGACCAGATTGGATCATTGTTACAAGGTGATTACTCAAATGTTTTAAAATAAGCATATATTTAAACAAACCATAACTGTTAATAAAAAAAAAAAAACTCAGCTGTATTTAAACAATTAAAACCTAACAGAGACATTAAGAGAACATAATAGATTACTAACAGAACATAAAATCTTTGTCTCTTTGGTTGTTCCCAAACCAGAAATAAAACCTTAAATTTAAAAGCTATGGCATTGATCAAATCCCATAATTTGGAAAGTTTTAACAGAGTCAGAACCAGGGAAGAGAGAATAGCTTACTGGAGCTGTCTAGAAAACTGACAGAGGGTCACCAATTAAACAAAACTATCAAAACAAATGCTACAGGTTTTAAACAATTTTTAAGACAATTCAAAAATATTTACTAAAATATATGTATTGCAAAAACCTCATTACTTTAACAGAGGATCAGATTTTAATTCTATGTCAAAAATGGATGAATAGCTTTTGTCTACAAACATTTCTTTCTTTCATAACCTTCTGTGACTTCCACACACCTTCTTCAACTTAGTTGAAGCTTTCTATCATTTCCATTCCAGTCTACAGTAAACTAGCCATCAAGATAAAATAATTCTTGCAAACCATGTCCTTTTTTATTAAAAAAAAATCTTTCCTTCTTAACCTTCCTTACCAAAAACACATTTTTCAACTTGTGACCTTTTTCTCATCTGCTGATTTCCTTGATTTACAATTTGAAATAACTTGTTACAAATCTTCAAGTTAAGACAACATTTTCCAAATAAGGTTACACAGCAAATTTCAGCCTTAGTTACTTTTAAGCAGTGTTGAACTGTTTTCATATGGACAAATTATGAAAACATTAGCAAACTCAATAATTTTTCTATAGAATATAAGGTGTTAGTAGTACCAACATTTACATTTTGACACTTTATCTCATTTGCCTTTATCCAAATTACATTTAGCAATTACACCTGGATGATTGATGATGCTGGTATTACATCATATCTCTATCTGAATTAAGGTCAAAATTGCATTCCTATGGAATTCTAATGCTTTTATAAAACTCCAGATATAAATCAATGACATTAAACCGGAGATTGCAAATTATCAACCATAGGGGATATAAAGAGTACTGATTACGCATTGCTGTTTCATTGAGTACTGATTACCCATTGCTATATCATTAGAAACCTATTAAAACAACTTGTGAGATCATTTTAATAAGTAATGAAACAATATATAATTGTTTTTTTGACAGGCAGAGTGGACAGTGAGAGAGAGAGACAGAGAGAAAGGTCTTCCTTTGCCGTTGGTTCACCCTCCAATGGCCACCATGGCTGGCGCACTGCGCTGATCCAATGGCAGTAGCCAGATACTTCTCCTGGTCTCCCATGGGGTGCAGGGCCCAAGTACTTGGGCCATCCTCCACTGCACTCCCTGGCCACAGCAGACAGCTGGCCTGGAAGAGGGGAAACCGGGACGGAATCCGGCACCCCGACCAGGACTAGAACCCGGTGTGCCGGTGCTGCAAGGCAGAGGATTAGCCTAGTGAGCAACGGGGCCGGCCATGAAGCAATATTTTTAAGGGCAGTGATCTTCCTAGATTTGAAAGAGAGAAATCCCTCTAAACCCAATGTCTAGTTATAGTTGAATCAAATTTTCATGCATGACATTGTTATTTATCAAAGACATCCTTTTACATTTTAGTTGAATTTGAGTCTACTTTTCTTTTACCCAAAAAAACACTTTAGGACAATGATGTCCTAGTCAACAGTCAGCCATTTGGGACTGCCTCTGAAACAAAATCCAGCTGCCAGACAGGCCCCAAAGGCAACTGTGCACTAGAGGCTCACGTGCCAGGAATGAGACGTCCACTGGAGATTGTTCACCATTGTGTTAGGTTTAGTAGTGGAGAGCATCTATCAGAGTAGATGGTTGGAGAGGGAGATTTTTATGGAGGAGAATCTGATAGGTTAATTAGTGACACTTAGGGAAAAGGAGGTATGTCTGAAAATATTAATTAACCCAATGAGCCAGCTGGTTTGAAGGGCCAGTAGTCTTAATATTTCACAAAGGTTTGGAGATATATCTCAGAGTAATGTGAACACCATTGGGTAAAGGGCTTTATGGCCCTCTTGGTGCAGGGCAGGAGAGATGCTAGGGTGGCTAGGGTGGGAGGGAGTTTCAGCTTTTACTGTTAATTTGGAGCTGACAACAAAATATCTAGGAAATGCTCGCGAATGGAACCAGGGAATTGAATCTGTAGGAACTGAGGAGAGCTGGCAGGTCAGCTTGATTTTCAGTTACAAGATGAGGACAAAACCCATCAAAAGACCTGATCATGCTATCTAGTTTGCTCATGATAAAACAGAAGAGCCATTGAAAGGGTGGGATACCTAGATTGTTTTGTAGTGATCAGGGAGCTCAGAAGGATGGGATCACCATCCCCTTGCTATTGTTATGGTAAAATTGAAACAGGAGGGGGAGGGGCAAAGATCAGTTGAAGGATGAGTGACAGAGGGTGAAGGCATGGAGATAGCCCCTTCCCAAACTTGCCTTTGCTTCTCTGGGAGGAGGGTGTTAGAGAGGATCATTGATAAGACAGGGGGAATAGACTTTGGATAAGGCCTGGTTCTGATGTAGGCAGGTTAAAATTGATTAAGTTTGTGAGTTCGAAGACCACGCCTTCACCATGCCCCTGCATGACCTCATGCCCCTACCTGGCCACACCTGTGTGTCCACCAGCCAATTATGTTAATTAACCACTCTCCTTTGAACGTGAATTAAGGGGCCAGCACTGTGGCTCAGTAGGTTAATCCTCTGCCTGTGGTGCCAGCATCCCATTTGGACACCGGTTCTAGTCCTGGCTGCTCCTCTTCCAATCCAGCTCTCTGCTATGGCCTGGGAAAGCAGTGGAGGAATGGCCATGCACCCATGTGGGAGACCCAGAAGAGGCTCCTGGCTCCTGGCACAGCTGTGGCCATTGCAGCCTTTTGGGGAGTGAACCAGGAGACAGAAGACCTTCATCACTAGACACAAGATCCTTGAGAGTAAAGAGCACTGATGCTGAGGAAGTGTTTCTCTCAAAGACGATGTGAGGAGCCTAAATCCAATGCTATTTCTTTAAAAATATCTTACATTTTTATTTAACGGGGTGGTGTTCGGTATAGTTGGTTAAGCATCCCATGTCAGAGTGCCAGTTTGAATTCTGGCTATGGCACTTCTAGTAAGCTTCCTGAGAATCTGCCTGGGGAGGCCACAGAAGATAGCTAAGTAATTGAGCCCATCTAGGAGAAAAGGATGTAGCTATTGGCTCTGATGTTCAGCTTGCACCAGATCTGATTACTGTGGCCACTTGAAGAGTGAACACGTGGATGGAAAATCTCTCTCTCTTTCTTTCTCTCTCTCTCTCCATGCTTTTAAATTAACTTAAGCATTCTTTAAAAACCATTTGATGAAGAAATTGTGATATCTAGATTTTCAAACTTTCCTTCCACATAGTGACTCAGTGGAAAAATCATCTAAGGAATCAAGGAGCCTAGAAAGTAACTTCAAATTGAAGTGATTTTTCTGTTGAAGTAGCCTAATTACTGCAGCTGAGAAAAGTCCCCTGAAATGGAAATGATCTTTCCTTTTAGCGTTTAACTGCCTTAATAATCACATTATCTCATAATAATGTACTTTTCTCTGTTCTCTGGGAGATTGTTTTCTCAATAGCCCAATTAATGTCAACTGGATCATACTTGGATTGCAATGAGACTTAATATCATATTATAAACAAATACAGAATTCTATCATGTAAACAAGGGTAGCATTATCTTTCTTCCTTGCAGTGAGGCTCCCATTAATATAAAGCTAAAGAATAGATTTGTTAATGTAACTGACAAGGCCTTACATAATATAATAATATGCCTAGAATTATTGCTGATTGACCCTTAAGACTTCTGAAATTGCTGTTTTTCTGCCTTCCCCAGGAGTATATCCCTGTTGCTCTCTGAACCTAAATCAGCCATCTCCTCCTCCTTCCCTTCTTCAGCCTTTATATTGTCAATTAATCTATTCATTTGAAATTCAGGGTTACACACACACACACACACACAGAGAGAGAGAGAGAGAGAGAGAGAGAGAGAGAGAATCTTCCATCTGCTGGTTCACTTCCAGAAAGGCCAAATGGCAGGAGCTGTTCTAGGCCAAAGCAAAGATCCAAGATCTCCATCTTTTTCTCCCAGGTAGGTTACAGGGCCCAAGCTTTTGAGCCATGTTCCACTACTTTCCCTAGAACATTAGCAGGGAGCTGGACTGGAAGAAGAGTGACTGGAACTTGATTCAGTGCTGCAATGTGGGCAACCTCACCTGCTGCACGACCTCACAGGGTCGCCAGTGGTCCCTTCTCCATCCTTCTCTTTTCACTCATTGTTCAACTTGCACTATAAATATTTGGTCTTAAAACCTAACTCTAGGGAAAATCTGTCCAAGCCCACAGCTTCTTTTTTTTTTTTTTTTTTTTCAATAGTATTGTCAAAATTGTGCGTTAAACAAATCATGGTGAGAAAATGTAAAAACATCTGGGAAGAAATAATTTAGAGTTGAGTCAAATAAGCATATGTATTAGCTTTTTTTGTATTAGTTCAATATTTTTACCCACTCTATACTCTAAATTCTAGGTGTCTGGGATTAATATTTACTCTGTTCTTCACTACTTCAGTACATTTCTATCTCCAGGGCAAGGTCAGACACACTGTCAGTATTTGCTAATTAATTACTGAGTGAATTAACTCAATTAGTTTATTGGAATTTTGTTCTTTATCTCCATTTTGCCAAACCAGATTGCCAGTTGAAAATCAAGAGAACTAACTATATTCTACTCACGTTATCCATATCAGCACTTTGCATGTTGAGGATGCCAATCTAGTAGAGCAGTTAAGAACATGAAATTCCTGTGACTATCAATATTCAGTATAAACTTGTGATAAGTAATAATAATGAATAACATACATTTTTTTAATTCTTTGGGCAAAAAAATGACCAGAGTGGCATTAATATGAATTTTAGTCCAACATTTAATGCTTTCTTTGGAAATCTAGGAGTAAACTTTAAATCAAATGCTTTGGGTAGTTCTTTTTTGCCATTCCCATTAATATCTAAGATTTAAAAGGCTAAAAGAAAAAATAGATCTCTTGGAAAAAATTCCTAAATGAAGAATTATTATTAAACTAAAAGACAAATAGTATATGATTAATTCAGCAAATATTTATCTTTTTGTGTATTTAACTTCCCTAAACTGAAATGATTGACCTCTTACACACATGGAATAATTTATCTCTTCAGTTTTGATTTCAATTAAACATCATATTCTAAGTATCTTAAGTATACTTACCAGTTATTTTATTATCTAATCCTCATCTACTATTTAGTTGTCTAATCCAAGATTAGAAACCATCACAGTTCAGAAGCTAAAATATAGTAGGAGTCATAAATCAGATGATAGCAATCTACACTTGTTGGATCAAATGGGAATTAATTTTCTTTTTTTTTTTTTTTTGCTTCATTCCAAACACAAGAAAAAGTCAATACACTGCCCATTTCAGTTGTAGAATGTAAAATTCCCCATAGATAGAAAGAGATACAAGACTAAACCCAGATAGTTATTTATTGCTGTTAATGGCAGTAAGTTATGTATTATTTTTATATCAGCTGTACAAAATCGTATGTTTACGTGTGTGTGTGTATGTGTGACTTCTAAATTTTTTTCTAAATATCACAACTAAATGTAGGCATTTTCAGTAATCTAATGAATGCAGTGTCATTTTTTAAATTATGTTTTCATTTTTCTTTAACAGCTATTTTTTCATCTTTGCTTTATGCCTATGCAAAATTTTGCTTTAGTTTTATGCTGTGATGTTGAAATTATATTTTTTAAATTATCCCACAGGTAGATATCATAAAGTAGCCACTGTCAAAATATTCCTGTAAAGTAGTTTACATGTGAAAAGCAAAATTGGAATGTGCATCATATTTTAGAAAGAATATATTTTCCATATATGATATAATACAAATTCCTACTTATGTAAACACCTGTTCTGGCTGTTGCTTCCAGTTTAATGAGTTTAGGGAAGTTTACATCTCACTGAGAGTAGTTTTATCATTTTGACATTTAATTTTGTTTCTCTTTATAAATGTCTTGTAAAAAGAGAATCATTTAGCACCTGTTTGGTTATCTACCAACATCTGTCCAAGTTACCCACTGTAACAAGAACTGTACACTTTTTAAATCACAGATTGGTTTTTCTTTGAGACAAATTTCTTAATATCACAAATTTCCAGTGAAGTTTCGATGTAATGTGTCATTACAAAATAGAAATATTTTCTCCATATTTTAGTATTCTCATATATATATATAAACATACATATCAATAAATATGCAATTCAAATTCTGAACATACACAGATTTTGGAAATGTATTGGATATTCTTTTCTTTTTCTTTTCTTTTTTTTTTTTTTTTGACAGGCAGAGTGGACAGTGAGAGAGAGAGACAGAGAGAGAAAGGTCTTCCTTTGCCGTTGGTTCACCCTCCAATGGCCGCCGCTGCAGCCGGCGCACCGCGCTGATCCGATGGCAGGAGCCAGGATCCAGGTGCTTTTCCTGGTCTCCCATGGGGTGCAGGGCCCAAGCACCTGGGCCATCCTCCACTGCACTCCCTGGCCATAGCAGAGAGCTGGCCTGGAAGAGGGGCAACCGGGACAGAATCCAGCGCCCTGACCGGGACTAGAACCCGGTGTGCCGGCGCTGCAAGGTGGAGGATTAGCCTATTGAGCCACGGCGCCGGCTGGATATTCTTTTCAAAAAATATTGGAGTTGAACATAATCTTATATTTGTCTTACAACACAATGGTAGGCGTTGAGCAAATAACTGAATATTTCCTCAAAACTTTACATGATCTTTCTTGAATTAACACAACCTATATAAACTTTAAACCTTTTTTAGGAGGCCAGAATTATGGTGTATCGGGTAAAGCCGCCACCTGCAGTGCCAGCATCCCATATGGGTGCTAGTTCAGGTACCAGCTGCTCCACTTCCAATCCAGTTCCCTGCTAATGTGCCTGGGAGGGCAGCAGAGGACAGGCCAACCACTTGGATTCTTGCACCTACATGGAAGACCCAGAAAATCTCCCGGCTTTAATCTGGCCCAGCTCTCGCTATTGCGGCCAAATGGGGAGCAAACCAGTGGATGGTAGTGTTACAGAAATTCGAGTTGGGAAGACTCCCTTTGTTCAAACAGGCACCAGAGACAGTGGAGGATTGAAGTAATTTATGATGTCAACGGGCTCAGCTGGAATCATTGCCTGAGAACTGAGCAACAATCCTAAGTTTCTTGCAATATTTATAGGTTCATCAGCATCATACCTTAGCTGTTACAGCATTGGTGGGTTTAAATTGCAATCTACGTGACTTAGTTCCACACTTCCAATGGTCGGTTGGCCAGGTATGTTTGTAGAAGAGATACCAGGGGCAGATTTATTACGACTGATTTATGACTGGAATGTACAGAAGCAGAACTTAGGACAAGATAACAATGGGCAGTTGTTTCACTAGTTAATTGAGAGCAGCCACTTTTCAAGGTCTGTGTTGGGAGGAGGGGTCTGCTTCTCTTTCTTTGTCTCTGGTTATGGCCTTATTTCCTCTACATTAGTTTTCTTTCTCTCCTTCTCTCTCTGTAGATCTTTCAAATAAATAAAATAAGTCTTAAAAACTTCATTTTTAAAATTTTTTGAAACCATAATTAATATACCAATCACTTCATGATCTTTTGGAATATCTCTGTAAAGAATGTCTTGAATGCTTTAAAGAATGTATTCATTTTATAAATCTCAGTTAAAGATATTAATAAATATAAAGTCATAAAGCCATCAGAAAAACTTCTTTCCCAAATAAGTTACTTGTCATGGACTGAAAGTTTGTTTCCCCTCATTTTAATGTTGAAATCCAACTTCCAATATGATAACACTTGGAGACAGCATCTTTGGGAGTTTATCAGGATTAAAGGGTTCATGATGTGGTGTCCCAGTGATAGAATTAGTGTCCTTACAAGAAGAGATGCCAGATGACTTGCACTACATAATGTCATTTTCCTCATATGGTCCCCCACCCCAAACCACACCCTGTAAAGGCACAATGCAAAACCATCTCCTTCAAATTAGGAAGTGGACTCTCACCAGTCTCCAGAATTGAGAGCCAATATATTCCTGCTATTACGGTAGCCTGATCTCTGGCAGTGTCAGCCAACAAAGATGCTTTTCAAGCAAAATGCATCAAATCTTTATTGAACCCAAACTTTAATGTTCAGACTTATTTGTATGATACTTTGATTTGGAAGTGAGGAAATTGGAAAAAAAAAAAAAAAACTCTAAAGAGAAGGAAATTAGTGTTCAGTTAATTTGATAGGAACAAGTTCCAAGAGCAGCTGTGGTTTCAGTTTGGGTGCAGATAGATTTCAATGATGGCCTCTGAGCCTCAGTGAGTGAAGCCATGGCAATAACGGCATTTCTTTCTTGGACAATGTTTCTTCATCAAGTTGAACTCTGAGACAGATTCTCCAGCTCTCAAACAAGCATGAGAGTTGATTTTTTTTTTTATTTTAATGAAATCTTTTTTCTACTCTATTAGAATAGTCAATGCCATTTATTACTCTTAAGATCCTTGAGTGATACAAGATGAATATACAATAAATAAATAGATATGTAATATACTGTCAGGTGTTCATAAGTGTTATGTAAAATAATCTAGGAAAGAAAGAAACAGAGACTGATGGGAGAAATAATTTGAAACTGAGATGTCAGGAAAGATCAGACTTACGTATCTTTCTATAAACTTCAGTATTTAAAAAAGAAGGCACAGTTTGAAAATATTTGACTATATATGAAGAATAAGCCCTAAAAATCTTCTGGATACTAGGCATTCCATTTCTAACATCAAGTAGAAATTTGGGAGGTAGAAATGTTCTTGACATAACTAAGAAGATCTCTATTGTTGAAAATATTTTTCAAGTAATAAAAATGTTGAAAAAAACCTTTGTACTTATATATATTTAATATAATACATATTTATATTGTTCAGTAAATATCACAAAAAGGACATCGCCTGTTTGCATAATTAAAAACCAAATCAAAAACTAAAAGCATAAACAACATGTTTAAATATTTTTCTAAAAATATGTTTTTTGTTGATAAAATCACTTATTCATCATTTATTTGTTTTTATTATATAATAATTAGTGTTAACTGGAGAATTTTAATTGACACAATTCATTCTTCTCCTCATCTGATCCATTTATTGACATATATTCCAAAGTTCATTCTGAATGTTGGAATGTTAAATATTCCTTTTAATTGGTCCAGAACATATGCCATCAAATTTTGAAAAGTGATTTTGTGTTCTCTATTTATGACATTGTCCTTTAGTCTTTTTCAAAACAAAAACTCATTTTCTATGTATCCTAATACAGGAAAAAATTAAAGTGAGTCAATTAATCTTAAATTTTTCAGTGAAAAATTAATCAAAATGCTAATTTTATATAACTTTAAATAAGAAAATATGAAAAGGCATTTGATATGATAAGAGAAATTATGAAATCATTGGCATTCAATATATCTTACTCTTAATGTTGATAGCCTTAAGAAAAGTCTAAAAATGTTGGGAACACTAAAAAAAATTACATTGTTTTATCACATAAGAAATGGATTGTGGTGTATCCTACAAGATAAAAAAGGAAGCATTTTGATTTAGTGATTCACAGTTAAATTTATGTATGATGATAAAAATGCTTATATGAAATTATGGTTATAAAATAAGATTTGTCAATGGCAACTTTTCAGTTTTAAAAGAGATGCTTACCTAGTTCCTGTTAGAAAACTTTTATCTTTTCTATGAAGAAAAAATCATAAGGTTCTGGAAACTCTACTGAATTAGTTTAAAAGCACTTTATGAAAAGGACATTACACATAAAAATTGAAATCTCTATTTTTGCTCTCCTATATAGCAACTATAATACATGCAGGATTGATGATATTCTTGTTCCAGCTCTCCACTATACCCTGGGAAAGCAATAGAAGATGGTCCAAGTCCTTGGGCCCCTGTACCCTTGTGGGAGATCCAGAAGAAGCTCCTGGCTCCTGGCTTCAGATCGGTCCCTTGTAGCCATCTGGGGAGTGAAACAAAGGTTGATTCTCTCTCTCTCTTTCTCTCTCTCTCTGTGCATCTTCCTCTCTGTAACTCTGTCTTTCAAATAAATAACTAAGTCTTCAAAAAAGAGAGAGATTTTCTGTTAACTGTTATTCGTATTTTACATACTTTGACAGTCAAGATTAAAAAAAAAATCACTTTCACACAGAGGGGTACTCGTTAAAAAAAAAAAAAAAAGTTAGTCAATTAAATGCCCTATGGCCATTTTAAGAATTACGTGTCTAACGTTCTTCTATGCTAACTTATGTCAGTGATTGCATTTCTCATCTTCCTTTTTGGTTTTGCTTTCGTTACACTATTATGGCTAATAATATATGTGGTTTGGCTTCACCAAATAAAAAACTAATCAAGTTTTAACTTCACATGTAGCCAACATCATGGAAACACCATCCCTATTCAATGTTAGAAGTACTGAATAATTCTGGTTATTTTAAAAAATGGAATGAAATGTCAAATCAAAAACCATGTCTATTATCATTCATATTACATTTGCTTTAAAAATATCCACAGTTTTAAATGTTACTTCATTTTGCATTGCCTGATATTTCTCCCAGAAAAGAAAATTATAACGCTTATTCAGTTCTTGGCACACCCTGTTTCCTAAAAGTGAACTAAAGAAAGAATTGTAATGCCAGTGCATTTATTTGACAAGCTAATTGAAGTTGTACAATAAGTCAGTCTGATTTCCAAGGACAGAAAGGTTAATGGAGTGTGCTTCTCTATACTTGTACAATAGCTGAGTATTCTCTACTGAAATAACTGTGATTTCATATATTAGTAGTTACATTATTCCAGCACCAAAGATATATTTGAAAGAAAAACTTAATCATTATAAAATAAACTTGTTTTAGAATATGCAGTTCACAAACTTACTCTCAGCACATAATGTCATGTCCTTGTCAAAGACTATGAAATGCACAGTTCTCATTTTCCCTGTTAAAAACTGTTGTGATTTCAACCTAAATGTATTTAATTGGACAACACAACCAGAGAGCATTTTAGACAGGTGGTATTTAGTCTGCTACATCACAGCCATAAATGAGAAACATGAAACCTTTTTTTTTAGTACTATTCAGCTCCAGATAAAAATAAACGCAAGGAATATGTCAATGGCAATTTTTCCATATGAGAGTAATTTTTTGAAAACCAGGTTCTTTTCAGAAATAAAACTTGGTTAGGAAAGGACAATGCATGAATACGGACCTCAATTTAACTTTTCTAATGTAGTAGTTTTAATGTTGGATTAAGGAAAACATTTTAGGGGCTGGAATTTGGAACAGTGGGCTAAGCTGCCATGTGGCCACCAGTATCTCATATGGATACCGGTTCAGTCCCAGGTGTTCATTACCAATCCAGCTCCCTGGTGATGTATTTGGGAAAGCAGAAAAAGGTGGCCCACGTGCTTGGTCCCCTGAAACCTACTTTGGAGATCTGAGTGAAGCTCCTGAATCCTGGCTTCAGGTGAACTCAGCTCTGGCCGATGCGGTCATTTGAGGAGTAAACCAGCAGAATGGAAGACCTCTTTCTCTCTGGCTCTATCTCTCTCTCTCTCTGTAACTCTTTCAAATAAATAAAATAATTCTTAAAAAAAAAGAATTCCATATATCTCTCATCTCACATCCCTTTGACATCTCATATTAGTATCTCTGTCACAATTAATGAACCCTATCCAAGTTCCCCTATTTTGTCATCCAAAATATTTTATCCCTCTCATCCAGTCTCTAGTAATCAACATTCTATGTTCAAATTGAGTTTGTTTTGATTTTTAACATCCACATATAGGGGAGAATAGATGATATTTTTCTGCGTGTGTCTGATTTAATTAACTCAACATGATATACTCCAATTTTGTTTCAAATGACAGGATTCCCTCATTTATACATTTGAATATAAATCCATTGTGTATATACGCCACATTTTCTTTTTTTTGGATTTTTTCCCTATAGAAATTAATTTTTTTTCCATTTTTTTAACTTTTATTTAATGAATATAAATTTCCAAAGTACAGCTTATGGATTACAATGGCTTCCCCCCCATAACGTCCCTCCCACCCGCAACCCTCCCCTTTCCCACGCCCTCTCCCCTTCCATTCACATCAACATTCATTTTCGATTCTCTTTATATACAGAATATCAGTTTAGCATACATTAAGTAAAGATTTCAACAGTTTGCTCCCACACAGAAAGATAAAGTGAAAAATACTGTTTGAGTACTAGTTATAGCATTAAATCTCCATGTACAACACACTAAGGACAAAGATCCTACATGAGGAGCAAGTGCACAGTGACTCCTGTTGTTGACTTAACAAATTGACACTCTTGTTTATGGCATCAGTAATCACCCTAGGCTCTTGTCATGAGCTGCCAAGGCTATGGAAGCCCCCTGAGTTCACTGACTCTGATCATATTTAGACAAGGCCATGGTAAAAGTGCAAGTTCTTTCCTCCCTTCAGAGAAAGGTAACACTTTCTTTGATGACCCATTCTTTCCACTGGGATCTCACTCACAGAGATCTTTCATTTAGGTTCCCCGCCCCCCCAGAGTGTCTTGGCTTTCCATGCCTGAAATACTCTCATGGGCTTTTCAGCCGGATCTGCATGCCTTAAGGGTTGATTCTGAGGCCAGAGTGCTGTTTAGGACATCTGCCATTCTATGGGTCTGCTGTGTATCTCACTTCCCATGTTGGATCATTCTCTCCCTTTTTGATTCTATCAGCTAGTATTTGCAGACACTATTCGTGTTTATGTGATCCCTTTGGTTCTTAGTCCTATCATTATGATCAATTGTGAACAGAACTTGATCACTGGGACTAGTGAGATGGCATTGGTACATGCCACCTTGATGGGATTGTATTGGAATCCCCTGGTATGTTTCTAACTCTACCGTTTGAGGTAAGTCAGCTTGAGCATGTCCCGAATTGCACATCTCTTCCCTCTCTTATTCCCACTCTTATATTTAACAGTGATCACTTTTCAGTTAAGTTTCAGCACTTAAGAAGAATTGTGTATTGATTACAGTATTCAACCAAAAGTATTAAGTAGAACAAATAAAAAAAATACTAAGAGGGATAGCATATTAAGTTGCTCATCAACATATATGCCACATTTTCTTTATCCTTTCATTTTATGATGGACTCCTTGGTGATGCCATATTTTGGCTATTGTCAATAGTACTTCTATAAACATGGGGAGCAATCACCTTTTTGATGCAGTATCTATATGTCTTTGGGTGTATACCCGATAGTGGGAATGACATAGCATATGGAAGTTCCAGTTCTCTGTTTTGTTTTGTTTTAAGATTTATTTATTTGAAAGTCAGAGTTACTGAGAGAGAGGGAGAGACACAGAGAAAGAGAGATCATCTATCCATTGGTTCACTCCCCATATGGCCACAATGGGCCAGTGCTGGGCCAGGCCAAAGCCAGGAGCCAGGATCCAGGATCCAAGAGTTTATCCAGTTCTCCCACAGGAGTGAAAGGGGCACAAGCACTAGTACCATCTTATGCTGCTTTTCCCAGGCCATGAGCTAAAGTTCCATCAGAAGCAGAGTAGCAAGCACACGAACTGGTGCCTTATGGTATGTCAGCATCACTGGCTGTGGCCTTATATCCACCCTGCCACAATGGCCTCACCTCCCTGCTCCCAGTTCTAGGTTTTAAAGAATTCTAGTGCAGCCAATAGTATAAATGACCTTTAGAAATAACAAAAACAAAGGAGTTGGTGCTGTGTTGTAGTGGGTAAAGCCGCTGCCTACAGTGCCTGCATCCCATATGGGTGCTGGTTCGAATCCCGACTGCTCCACTTCCAATCCAGGTATCTGCTATGGCCTGGGAAAGCAGTAGAAGATGGCCCAAGTCCTTGGGCCCCTGCACCCTGTGGGAGACCTGGAAGAAGCTCCTGGCCTTGTATCAGCACAACTCTGGTAGTTGCAGCCATCTGGGGAGTGAACCAGCAGATGGAAGACCTCTCTCTCTGTCTCTCTGTCTCTCTCTCTCTCTCTTCCTCTCCTTCTCTGTGTAACTCTGACTTTCAAAATAAATAAATCGGTAAAAAATCTTGATAAGCAAGAAAAATAAGCAAATAAAACAATAAGATAATAGTAAATGTTAAAGATAACAAACAAGGGAGAAAAACAGAAAAAGATAGAACTAGAGAGATGGTTAAATAGAAATATGGGGACTTCCAAAGTAAGGTATTTAGAACATAAAGGATTGATACTATGGCATAATTCATCTTAAAAGGTGAATAACAATTATCACTCATCTTAAAAATGTTTACTCCTTAGAAGATGGGAGTAGTGATTAAAGAGGCTTGGATGAAAATAGGATAGGAAAGCATAGGGAAATGTATATATAGTTAAGAAATACATAGTCAAGATAAATAAATTTTGATATTCCATAGCATAATTGGATAATACAATTATATACCCTGTTTCAAAAAGTTAGGTTTTATTGCTTTCATTCCAAAGAAAAAGTATATGTTTGAAAATATATAAAATTTCCACAAAAATACTATATTTCAGTTTCTGGATCTCGGTTTCTTTACTTAGCATATGATCTCCACTTGCATCCATTTTATTGTAAATGGTAGGATTTAATTCTTTCTGATGGCTGAGTAACATCCTATCATGTATATATACCACATTTTCTTTAACCAGTCATCAATTGATGGAAATTTGGGTGATTCCATACATTTGCTGTTGTGAACTGAGCTGTTCATATGTTGATTTCATTTCTTTTGGGTATATTTCCAGGAGTGGAATAGCTGGGTCTTACACTGGATCTATTTTTAGGTTTCTGAGGAATCTCCATGTGGTTTTCCTAAATGATATCCCAATTTGCATTCCCACTAACAGGGTATTAGGAAACTATTTTCCCCACAATTTTTCCACCATTTGTTATTTTTTGATTTTTTTGGCTAATAACAATTTCAACCAGAGTTAAAGTGATATCTCATTGTGGTTTTCATTTGCATTTCCTTGATGGCTAGTGATCCACAGAATTTTCTGTGTCTGTTTTCCATTGGTATCCTTTGTAAAACTTCTGTTAATATCCCTTGTCCATTTCTTAACTGGATTATTAATTTTTTTCTGTCAAGTTTCTTGAACTTCTTATATATTCTGGATAATAATCTTTTATCAGATGTGTGGTTTTCAAATATTTTCTCTCATTTTATCAATTGCCTCTTCACTTTGTTAATTGTTCTTTTACTGTGTGGAAATTTCTTAGCTGGATATAAGCCTGTTTGTCTATTTTGATTTTTATTCTCTTGTTTCTGGGATCCTGCTCAACAAGTTTTTTCCAAAGCTAATACCTTGCAGGGGTTCCCCTATGTCTTCCTCTAGTAATTTGAAGGTTTCACATTTTAAATTTAGATCATTGCTCTACTTTGAGTTGATTTTGTATAGGGTGTAAGATAAGGGTCTTATTTCAAGCTTCAATATCTGAAAATCCATTTCCCAACACCAACTGTTGAAGAAACAACAATCCAGGAAATGATTTTAGCTTCTCTGTCAAAAATTAGTTGATTGCAGATGTGTGGATTGATTTTGTCCTATTTCATTTATAAATATGTCTACTTTTGAGCCAGTAAATGGGTATTTTTAGTATAACAACCTTGTAGGGTGTCTTGCAGTCTGGTATTGTGAAGCATCTTTGTTTTTAGCGTTGAAGATTGGTTTGCTTATTTAGGGTTTTTTTGTGTTGCTATATGAATTTCAATTTTTTATCCTAGTTGTATGAAGAATTCCTTGGAATTTTGATTGGGGTTTCATTGTTTGTGTACATTGCTTTGGGTCAAATTGATTTTTTGATGATATTAATTCTTCCAATTTTATAACATATAAGATATTTCCATTTTTGTTTATCTTAATTCCTCTATTTCTTTCATTAATGTTTATAATTTTGACTTCAGAAATCTTTCACATCCTTGTATAAATTTATCCCAAGTTATTTAAATTGTCTGTAGCTACTGCGAATGGGATTGATCTTGTCAGGCATTTCACTGCCAGATCATTGCTGTTATATAGGAATGTTATTAATTTTTGTGTGTTGACTTTACATCAGGCAAATTTGGCACATTCTCTTATCAGTTTTAATTGTTTCTTAGTAAAAAGTTTTAAGTGTCAGTTGCAAACAGGGATAATTAGACTTCCTCCTTTCCAATTTGTAACCCATTGATTTTTTTTAGAATATAGCTGTTTGTAATAATTTCTAATGATTCTTCTTTGTTCCTGGTTTATCAGTTGTAACATCTCCTTTCATCTCTGATTTTATTAAAATGGGTCTTCCTTTTCTGTTTTCCTGGTTAGTTATTCAATAGTTTATATCAATTTTGTTTAGTTGTTTCTTTTCTTTTTTAAAAGACTTATTCATTTCTTTGAGAGGCAGAGTTACAGACAGAGAGAGGAAGAGCCAGAGGATGAGGTCTTCATCTGCCGGCTGACTCCCAAAATAATCACAGTGGCCAGGGCTGAGCCAACCCCGAAGCTAGGAGCCATGAGTTTCTTCTGGGTCTTCCACCTCGGTGCAGGGGCCCAAGCACTTCAGCCATCTTCCACTGCTTTCCCAGTCCATAAGCAGAGAGCTGATCAGGAGAGGAGCAGCCAGGGCATGAACTGGCTAGTGTTGCAGGTGGAGGCCCAAAGTACTATGCTGCAGCACTGGCCCCAGTTGTTTAATTTTTAAAATATTTTCTTTTCAGTGATTTTAAAGTGGTTTTTATTTCTTTTTAAAATTGTATTAAGAAAATAGATTTCATGAATTTCATAGATATAATTCCGAGTATTTTGATTATTTCTTTTCTAATTTTTATTATTTCTTTTCTTCTACCAAATTTAAAATTTTTTTGTTCTTGTTTGTTCTAGGTCCATGAGATGCATTGTTAGATTATTTGTTTGATACTTTTCCAATTTTTTTAAGGCAGTTATTGCTTTAAATTTTCCTCTTAACTCTACTTTTGTTGTATCGTTAAGTTTTGTTAAGCTATGTTTTTATTTTATTTCAAATCAAGGAACAATTTTATTTCCCTTTTAATATCTTCTATTAGCCATTCTTCATTCAGGAGCATGCTATTCAATCTCCATGTTTTTGTATATTTCCTAGAGTTTCTTTCCTTTTTTGTTAATTTCCAATTTGTTAATTATGGTTAGAAAAATGCATGATTTTTTGAATTTGTAGAGACTCTTTTTATGACCTAGTATATGATCTAGGCTAGACAATGTTCCATACACTAATGAAAAGAACATGTAGTGTGTAACTGTAACTGTGCGGTAGAATTTCCTAGATATCCATTAGGTCTATTTGGTAAACCGTGCAGGTTGTTTGTTGTTTCCTTGTTGATTTTTTACCTGGTTGATTTGTTCATTGACAAACATGGGGTTTTGAAGTATCCCATTAATATTCTATTGAAGTTTATGTCTCCTTTTGGATGCAGAAAGATAGATTGTACCTTCTCCCTCATATGTACGAGCTAAAGATAAAAAAAAAACTAAAAGCTAAAACTTTAATAAATGCAAATTAAAAAAACTAGATATTGCTTTTTTGCTTTAGTTCTCCAATTTTTCTAAGGTTTCCTTGTATTTCAGCTTCATTAGACTTTCTTGCTCATTTTGACATTTAGCCCTGGAGTTGTTCCTCTGGAGAGACTTGGTCCAACAGTCCAGCACCTCCATTTGTCATTAAATTGTAAAGAACAGTTGACTTAGAATATTAGATGATACAAAATGCATCCATTATCTGCCATCTTCCTTAAACTAGTCATAAAGTTTTCAGATACAATTTACTGGGACTAATGTATGCTAAAATTATGAAATTTTCAGCATAAATGAAGCAAATTGATAAGCTTCAAAAATCAGAACACTTAATCTGTAAAAGCACATAAGTGGAAAATTTTTTAATCCCTTTATTCATTGCATCACCAAAGACTTCATGGATAAATAAAATACTTCTCATTTCATGCCTTAAAGAACACTGCAGACTATATAACAATGGTTGTAATTAAAAGTGAGAGTAGTTTCACAAAGCACTGTAAGGAGCAGTGGATAATTTTTGAAAACTATTTTATAATGATTCATCGTCATTTATGTTAAGATCATTAATACATATCCATCTAAAATTATTTTTCTTAAGGAAAAAAATCATTCTCAATAGGAACAAGAGAGAAGGACAACAATTGCAGTCTCAGACTGTGTAGAAAAGCAGGAGACAAATATTCCTGAAAAGGTAGACTCCTGGCAGCAAAGGTCTCCTTGCTTTTGCAGAGAATGCTGCTGTATTAAAGGGAGTGACACTGTTTTAGAGAATCAATCAGAGAAGAAAATTGTCCTGGAGAACTGAATGTTGCATCACTTTCCCAGAAAAAGAACTTAACAGCAGCAGAAACTGGGTCTATATGTCGAGAAATAGTAACAACATCTCAGAACTTCTCTGCGAAGTGGCCCTTTACTGTATAATGTTCAGTTAATGGATACAAAATTGTAGGTTGATTCTCATCCTTGAACAATTCTGCTCATTCCACTTCTGATCCAGCTCTCTGCTATGGCCTGGGAAAGCAGTAGAAGACGGCCCAAGCCCTTGGGTCCCTGCACCCTCGTGAGAGACCCGGAAGAAGCTCCTGGCTCCTGGGCTCCTGGCTTCAGATCCCCTCAGCTCCTACCTTTGTGGCCAATTAAGGTGTGAACCAGTGGATGGAAGACCTCTCTCTCTCTCTCCCCTCTCCTCACCGCTCCTCTCCTTCTCCCTCTGTGTAACTCTGACTTTCAAATGAATAAATAAATCTTAAAAAAAGAACAATTCTACTAAAAATTTTCAGCAACTGGTGAAAACCAGCAGTCAACCTATGTCTATGTTTACAGTCCACATTCCTTTTTCATTAATATCTGCAATATCTTAAATATAAATTAAATATTCACTATGGAGTTTGTGTTATTTTGACCCTCAATCTTTTATTATACACATAATATGATTTGTATACGTAATACACAGTTGATACTGAAATGGATGAATACTTGTAGAGTCTACTCTAAAAAACTGCATTGTAAGACAAGATTTCATAATTCAAAGCTAAAGCTGAGGCAGTATTGAAACAAGAAAATGTGAAGTAATGATCATAATATTATGTAGCATAAGATAGATTATTCAAAAAATAAAGAACACAATTAACATTAGCCAAAAATATACAAGGAATTTAATAAGAAAAGTGAAAACAATTCTTCCTTGGAATAGGAGATTGTAAGAGATGAAAAGAGAATAAACAGAGGCCAAGAAAAATACAATAGAAGCTATGTCGATAAGAAAGTACATTTTCCAACATACAAGTGATGCTAATAAGATTGATATTATATTTAAAATAATAAGCATTCATATACATCTAAAAATGGTTTTGATAAATTAAAACCTCTATATTTTTTAAAACCTCTATCTTTAACATTTGGAGAAAACTAACAAAGATCATATCATAGGCCGGCGCCCTGGCTAAATAGGCTAATCCTCCGCCTAGCAGCACCGGCACACCGGGTTCTAGTCCTGGTTGGGGCGCCGGAATCTGTCCCGGTTGCCCCTCTTCCAGGCCAGCTCTCTGCTGTGGGCCAGGAGGGCAGTGGAGGATGGCCCAAGTACTTGGGCCCTGCACCCCATGGGAGACCAGGAGAAGCACCTGGCTCCTGCCTTCAGATCAGCGCAATGCGCCGGCCGCAGCGCACCGGCCGCGGCGGCCATTGGAGGGTGAACCAACGGCAAAGGAAGACCTTTCTCTCTGTCTCTCTCTCACTGTCCACTCTGCCTATAAAAAAAAAAAATCATATCATAGTCTGAATAGTGAAGTTGGAGAACTTTAAGTAAGTCAGGATTCTTACCACTTAGAAAAAAATCTTAAAGTAAAAAAAAAAAGTATACTTTAAATATTTGGAAATGAAAATCAGTTTTTTCCTTCATAAATGTTGAATATCTGAATATGAGGGAGAAATATATTAAGAATTATAAGATAAAGTTCTTTAGAACATATATAATTCAAACATATGTATCATGTAAAGATAAATATTATATTTCTCACATTTCTTTTTTAAGAAAATGCTTAATGAAGAGAAGCAAACAATGCAAAGAAATTAAGATAAACAATATAAGAAGGTTGTCTGGGAGCCTTAGACTCCTAAGCAAAAATATAAAATTAGCAGTTGAACTGAGCATATTTTTATAATAAAATATATGTATGTGTTAAATGATTGTGTATATAAATAATAGTTTTGTATTGATTAATGAAAACAGGTCTACTACTACTGAACAGAATAACAAAATAGAGATGTCATGGAAGAATCAGGACATGAAAATTAAAGTAAGCACAGCCATGCTCTCTCTGGAAGCTAGGAAAAAACCTTTTGGCTTCTTCCTAGCTTCAGTGGTTACTGGCAGTCCTTCTTGTTCCTTTGCTTACAGATGCATCACTCCAATCTCTGCTTTTGCTGTTACAAGATATTTTAGTTCTGGATATTATTGTATAGATTTACAGGAATGTCAATACTTGGATTTAGTGCCCAACATTTCCAATATGGTCTCATATTAACTAATTACATCTGCAAAAACCCTATTTCCAAATAAAGTCTTATGAGATTCTGGGTGGACATGAATTTGGGTTTAATAGTACTTCATTATAATATACTATTTTGAATAACTATTTTGAAGCCAAACAGTCATATAATGGTAGAATTTATAACAGAGATTTTTCAATTTTTTTCTCTCAAAAGGAGTCTCATTTTATTAGAGGATAGTTAATTTGTGCCATCAATAATTAAAGTGGAATGGTCGAAGCTTATTTGGTTTGAAGCACATTTTGGATGTGTAGTTCTCACGAATATCCTCATGCATTTCTTTGATCTAAAAGTGTCCTGAAGACACAGGAGTTTAGCTTAAGAAATTGTGCTAAGCAGAATCTGAGGGATGAAGAGAAAAATACTTAGAAAATATCATGTGGAATGTGTTTTTCTTCAAAAGTAGTAACAGAATTGTTGACAACAGTTCTGGAAAACATAACATTAATAATTTCAGCTGCTCTGTCTTTTTGGCAGGAGGTGATTCTACATTATACTGCAGACATTCTGCCTTACCATGGCTATTTTCAGAAAGTAATGAGAACTGTCATTCAAGGATGTTTGAAGAACTAGAGATCAGAGAGCAAAAAGCCCTTTGATCTTCTTTTGAGTAAAGGAGATACCAAGTTGGCAAATGTTACTATATAATACAATAGAAATCCCATTAACTGAAAAAAAAATCATATATTGGCATGATGCTCAAGAGGAGAAATAGAGTTTATTATCATATAACCTTAATAATAATTCAAGCTCTACAGGAAAGCTAAAAATCAACTGTATTATACAGCCATTCTACTTTGTACTTACTAAGAATATAACTTCTATCTATTGCTTTCAAGTTATGCTAAAAATAATAGAAGAAGGCCGGCGCCGCGGCTCACTAGGCTAATCCTCCGCCTAGCGGCGCCGGCACACCGGGTTCTAGTCCCGGTCGGGGCACCGGATTCTGTCCCGGTTGCCCCTCTTCCAGGCCAGCCCTCTGCTGTGGCCAGGGAGTGCAGTGGAGGATGGCCCAGGTGCTTGGGCCCTGCACCCCATGGGAGACCAGGAAAAGCACCTGGCTCCTGGCTCCTGCCATCGGATCAGCGCGGTGTGCCGGCCGCAGCGCGCCGGCCGCGGCGGCCATTGGAGGGTGAACCAACGGCAAAGGAAGACCTTTCTCTCTCTCTCTCTCACTGTCCACTCTGCCTGTCAAAAAAAAAAAAAAAAATAATAGAAGAACTTTTATAAAATTTAAATAATCATCAATTCTCTGCATACTCCAGCAAAAGTTGGCATCAATTGATGAAAATAATATTGGAACAACAGTGATGCTTAAGTCAAAATAGTTTCTTTTCCCTTAATAACTCCCAATGTGACAATGACCAAGAAGATAAGCACAATTTTCAAATAAACATGTGTGATGGTCTATGTTTCTAATTCCATTTTCATACATTTCAATATAACAATTCACTTACTAGGGCCAGTGAAAATATCCAGTATATTCTATTCAGTCTTCAGGTTAATTTTCTCATCTGTTATCTCAAGCAGTTCCACATATTCATTCATTTAGCAGCCACCCTGGGAGCTCTTATTAAGTTTTAATTAGTGATCTAACTTCCAGAGATATCTGATTTGAGAAGATACACACAGAGCTCTGCCTCACAGAAGTTACATGTCAGCATGGGAGGCAGACAATGCAAATAAGAAACAAGTAAATGATCCAGCATTATAAATACTTGTAAGCCCATGAAAAAAATTGAAGCAGGAATTGGGAATTGGCTGCATGCCATGGATTAATGTGAATTCCAACAAGGCAAGTTCTTTCTGAGAAGATGCTATTTGTTCAAGTATTTGAAAGAGGTAAAGGAATGAGCTCTGAAGCTATTTTTGAAAGAGTATTAGAAGTAGAAGCATCACTTCTAGGAGAGCGGAAGCTCTGAGACAGGAATGCATCTATTGGGCATAGAGATTAATAAAAAGGAAAGAGTGAGAGAGTGAAGAGTGACGGTGGTGTAGAGATGATAACAGAAGAGGTCACAGAGACAAGGTGAAAGGACCACGTCATGGATATGAAAGTATCTGTCCATGGTCACCCTTCCAGCCACACGTGTCATGTTACTCAAACTTTCAGTGTTACTCAGACTTTCAATCAGGTATGTCTATTCAATATTATCAATAAATATATTTTATATATTTAATTTATAAATATACAAATAAAGATATAGATATTTAAGTGCTCTTCAAAATGTGATTCTTCTGTAATATTGTGAAAATGTATCTTTTCTAGACTTAAGATTATGATTTGTTCTACCTGAGATATATAACAAAACTATTTGATAAACCTAGATGTTTTTATCAACAATATTTCCAAAATTATCAAAATATTTGAAACAGGAATACTTAGACTAATTTTGATACTATTATCAAATAACATGGTTTCCCTTACTCAGGTATAAGAGAGTTCTTGATCATCTTCCTCTCACATTTTACTAGGTAGGGTTGGTCTAAATGATAGTAAATGAGAGAATTAAAATATGTTATCCAAAGATTAAGATACACAGGAGGGATGCTTTCTCAACATTCTCTCTCTTCCCTCTTCCACGGCTTCTCTCTCTTGCACACATTACTCACTGTGTGAGAAGAATCTTTCACATTATAAAAAAATGTGGATAAGCCTAAGTGATAAGGATAAGAAATCCCCAGACCAGAGTCAACAAAGAGCTAAAATCTTCCCAAAATCATAAGCAGCAGCCTAGATGCAGGTTGACGAGTCTCAGACGAGCCTTGAGCGAACCAAAACACCAGCCAATGCTTGGTCTACAACATCATGAATGCCAGTTTCCACCTAAACCACTTCAGAGTATTAATCTTGACTCTCAGAGACAATATGAAAATGTTTATGTCACTATATTTAAGATTATTAATCAGTAAAAGGTTGCTAAAACATGCTTAGAACTAGAATAATTGGAGTGGTGAGAAATAAACTTGAAATGTAGACAAAGGTTTGAAATTAGGAAAATACTTTGAGGGGAATCACAGTAAAAGCCTTTTGAAGAAGCTTTTGACAGAAGTTGCATTATCTTTGAATATGCTATGTAGGAGGGCTTGCTGCAAAGTAAGGTAAATTTGGAAATTGGAAAAAGGGAATAGCGCTCTGTACAAGAAAGTTTAGCAACACTATAATAATGCAGGCAGCAAGCTAAAAAGTGAGCCAGCTGTAATTTCATTGATCCTAGCAGGAGACATCAAATTCCAAGCTCAGAGACAAAGGGCATTTTTATTTGAAATACCTGTATGCAGGTAAAGCTGCTGTGAGCATTGTCAGAATCCCATGTGGATGTCAGTTCGAGTCCTGGCTGCTCCACTTCTGATCTCGCTCTCTGCTATGGCCTGGGAAAGCAGTGGAAGATGGCCCAGGTCCTTGGGCCCCACACCTGCATGGGAAGACCTGCAGGAGGCTCCTGGCTCTTGGCTTGGGATCAGTGCAGCTCTGGCCTTTGGGCCAATTCAGAAGTGAACCAGCGGATGAAAGATTTTTCTCTCTCTCTGCCTCTCCTTCTCTCTCTGTGTAACTGACTTTCGAATAAAATAAAGTAAAATACAATCTTTAAAAAAAAAAAAAAGAAATACCTGCAGGCAACATACATTTGTGCTTGTTTAAGACTCCCTTTCTCTGCAAACCCATGGGCAACACAATGTGACCTGGGAGGATGTTGCACATAACTGGACTTTTGTCTTGAGAGACTACACTCCTAAGAAATAATCTATATTTTAAGAGAGATGCTAGAATATTATGGTGGGCAAAATAACGTCCCCGCTCAAGAACGTCTCTGTGCAAATTTCAGTAACCTTACATGTCATGTCACAAAAGACTCTTCAGGTGGGTTTATGATTAAGACATTAAATGTGCTGCTTTTGGGGACATGACATTGTGCCCCAGCAGATTTAAATTTTTGTCACCAATGCTGGCATCCCTTATGAGAGCTGGTTAGAATCTCAGGTGGTCCATTTCTGATCCAACTCCCTGAGAATGTGCCTGGGAAGATGGACTGAATGTTTAAACCCCTGCACCCTCATAGGAGACCTGTATGAGTTCCAGTCCCCTGTCTTTGGCAAAGCATGACCCCGGGTATTCTGGCATCTGTGGCGTGAATCTGCTCCTCTCTTCCTTTCTCTCTAGCTTTGCCTTTCAAATAAATGAATAAAACTTTTTTTTTTTTTAAAGGGAAATGTACTGCTGGTTTTCTTAGACAGAAATCAGAAATAAATATATTGGCTACTGGAAGAAAATAACTTTTGTTATATAGTAACTGAAATTTAGATCGATTTAATCTTCAGTTACGTGAAAAGAAAAAAAATTGTGAAAGATGATCTTGAATATTAAGCTAAGGAAATTTCCAAGCACTATGTTGAAGATACAGCCAGATTGCTTGTTCTGCTCATCAAAAAATGTGGGGTAAGGACAGTGAGAGAAAAACTGTAGGGCATAAGTAACCAGCACTTGATGATTTTAGAAGTTCTAAACTGTCTATGACAAATGATGTTAAATTGGTAAGCTTAATAATAGGAAAGTACACTCTAAAAAGAATCCCACAAATATCAGCAGAAGGCATTTTCTGGTGCTTAAAATCTAACTAAAGTTTTCAGTGGTCAGTACCAAAGAATATTCTTAGGGTATATTAGGCATGTGTAATAATGATCAACTCTGTCATTTGGAAGAAAGTCAGGAATAGAGACGGGATTATTTTAAAAAGATCCATGGTACAGTGTTTTATCTAATATGGCGAATTTCCATGACATACGTGGGAGAGCACATTTTTACTGTCAGCTCAGATTGAAAAGGACAAAGAAAAGATTAAATAAAACAGTTGATCTCCCAAAATTCCGCAAGTAAGAAACAACTAAAATTACTCGGTGGAAAGCATGTGCAATATTTCTGAAAAACAAAGGATAATTCCAAAGGCAGAAGAACCATGAACACAGAACCTAGACTTCAAAATCTAGTGTCATTTGCTTAGTTGGGTTTTAAAACAGTGTAAATTGGTGATGAGTTTATTTTCCTGTCATTCTCTCCCATTTTTAATTGCTTTTTTTGTTTTTACTGGACCACATGTGGCACAGAGTTTTGTCCCAGGATAAATATAACCAGAAGGTCATTCATACTTGATTTCAGTGATATAAAAATTTGATTTGAGGTTTTTGAATTGATGACATAGAGATGAGATTTTAAACTTGGAATTTTGATGTAACTGATTGAAACTTTTGGAGATGTTGCTGTAGAGTGATTTCATTGTGCATGTGAGACGAAACTGAATCTTCAGGGTCCTAAGAGTGACCTATCACTCTAAGATATCCATGTTTGAATACATTAAATGTGGGAATATATTACCTTACATAATCAAAGTGATTTAAAAAGTGTGGTTAAATTAAGGAGCTTGTGTTACTTTGGATTGTTCTGGATTATCCAAACGGATCCAATGCAATTATTAGGGTTTTTATAAATGAAACAGGGAGGTAGCAAAGTCAAAGTTAGATTAATACAGTGTAGGAAAACTGAATCAGCTATTTATGACTTTGAAAATGTAATGAGGCCGAGGACCAAAGAATGAAAGCAGCTGCTATAGGCTGGAAAAGAAAACCGAATTTCTCACAGATATTTCAGAATTATTATCTGCCATCTTCCCTACAGTAGTCATAAAGTTTTCAGAAACTGTGAGATAATAAGTACCTGTCATTTTAAGCACAAAGTTTTAAAGTGAGTTGATATGTAATCATATACTGTCAGTTTTGGTTTTGTTTTTCTGAAAGATCTTACTTCAAAACAACAATCACTAGTTTAAGAGAGAAGTAATCTCAGTCTAACAAGGAAGGTTAAAAATTCAAAATATGCTTTGGAATTATAATGTAACTAAAATTCAAATTTTATATTTGATGTAAAATATAATCAAATGTAGTCCATTTTTTTTTAAAAAAGGTAAGTGTAAATTTCATCCTAAATACCACTTGAATTTTTTTGGCTTTTGATTTTTTTTGTGTGTGATCATTTGTTTTGGTACTTCTGATGTTATTATTTCTTTATAATGAATTTAAAGATCAATAAACATTAAACTGCTGACCACATAAAATGTTACAAATGTGACATCTTTCTGTTTGTTTCATGAAAGTCATAAAACACACCTATGATATTCTGAATATATTTTACAATCCTAGCTTGAATTTTAAACAAAAAGGAAAAATGCATATGGAAGAGTTTTATTGAAATCACAGTTTCAAATTGAAAAAAAAATATCAGTTGGGAACATAAAAATAAAATGGCCATTTTGTAATTTGTTATCTAGTTTTAGGAAAGTAAAAACAAACTTTTTTTTAACTTTAAGAACAGAGATCCTACATAAGGAGTAAGTGCACAGTGACTCCTGTTGTTGACTTAACAAATTGACACTCTTGTTTATGGCATCAGTAATTACCCTAGGCTCTTGTCATGAGTTGCCAGTTTTTCCCTTGTGTGGGAATAATATGTTTGAGTATTTTAATATTTAAATATGACTTCCCAAAGATGCAATTTAGAGAGAATAAAAAATGTCACATTTGTACTGATTAATGCAATGCTGTTGGTAGTTCTTAAGTAAGATCCTCTAGTCAATTTCTGCTTCCAGATAATCAGCTGCTTCTTCTATTAGATGTCGTGTGTGATTAAAGTTGTTTTGCTGAATCTTAAATTCACTACCCTGAAATTCACTTGTCTCATTTAAGATAGGGAAAGTGAGATATGGAAACATTAAAGTGACTTGCCAGAGAACAAATGGTATTCAGTGTCAGAGGGAAGTTTTGAATTTGCCATGATTTGATTTTAAGGATTTTTGATTTCTTACATTATTCAACACTTAGAGACTTCTTCACATACATTCACACTTTGTAGGCATCATCTTTTAGCCACTTAATCACTTTTAAAAACTATCATTGATTTTGGTTTTTTACTCTATAAGCAATAGTGCTTACACATTTTATAATTAATGCACAAAAAATATATCTCATAAAGCAGTTGGAAAGAATGAAGTCATTAAATATCCATCATTTAAAATCAAGTATCCTGTATTTTTTTATTGTCTGGTTTCTATATGTGAGTCTAAAGTCCAATTTTATCCTTTGTTTAGACTCATGCCTCAACACATTTCTCCATTTGCCAAAAGTAAGATATTTATGTGTATTCTTACTGCATATGCAGTAGAGTTTCTATATATAAATTATATATTATATATATAATATATATTATTAATATATTAATAATGTTAATATATTACTTCGATTGTGCTGTACTTTTAATGTTTTCTCTAAATTTTAACCAAATATGTATCTGTATATATAGAATAATATAATTATTTAATAGTGTGAAATAAACGTTCTATCCTATTACAAAGCTCTATTTATAATTAGGTTCATGTTTTCATAATGTCTTATGTGTTGGTTAATACCTGCTCCAAACTCACACTCTAAAAAATACTGTTTCATTCTGACGATACAAAGATCTACATCGAATCTTTGGTATCTTAGAAATTTTTTTTTTTTTTGACAGGCAGAGTGGACAGTGAAAGAGAGAGACAGAGAGAAAGGTCTTCCTTTGCCGTTGGTTCACCCTCCAATGGCCGCCACGGCCAGCGCGCTGTGGCTGGCGCATTGCGCTGATCAGATGGCAGGAGCCAGGTACTTATCCTGGTCTCCCATGCGGGGGCAGGGCCCAAGTACTTGGGCCATCCTCCACTGCACTCCCTGGCCACAGCAGAGAGCTGGCCTGGAAGAGGGGCAACCAGGACAGAATCCGGCGCCCCGACCGGGACTAGAACCCGGTGTGCTGGCGCCGCAAGGTGGATGATTAGCCTAGTGAGCCTCGGCGCCAGCCCAGAAATTTGTTTTAAAAGTTATATGCTTGGGGCAGGCACCGTGGCTCACTTGGCTAACCCTCTGCCTTTCAGCACTTGCATCCATATGGGTGCTGGGTTCTAGTCCCAGTTGCTCCTTTTCCAGTCCAGCTCTCTGTTGTGGCCCGGGAAGGCAGTGGAGGATTCCCAGGTTCTTGGGCCCTGCACCTGCATCAGAGATTTAGAATTGGTGCAGTGCCAGCCATAGCAGCCATTTTGGGGGTGAACCAACAGAAGGAAAACCTTTCTCTCTGTCTCTGTCTCTGTCTCTGTCTCTATCTCTGTCTCTCTCACTGTCAAACTCTGCCTGTCAAATAAAAAAAAAAGTTTATATGCTCAACTTTCCCATTTACTTTTTAAATTACTTTCAAGTTGCAAATAAAATCATTTGAGAATCATTATTATAAAGATTCCCAGTGCATTCTGGAGCCAGAGCACCTCTTATGCCAATGTTACAGAGTGTGGGAGGTTGGTGACTAAAGTTCTTGCTCTTTCGCATCAGAAAAAGCTTTTATATCACCCCTTGCCAATTGATTCGTCTAAAACTTGAATGGACCATTCTCTGGTATAAGGTTAACAGGTCACATGTGAGTACTCCTGGGTCTCCCTTCCTGGATCACAAATTCAAGCCAAGATTTCATGTTGGGCAGGAAAGGCAAAACTCTTGAATTGCTGTACTGAAGAGAGCTATCCTGAAGATCTTCTAGGCTCACAAAAATTTATATCAGAAAATATTAAACATTTGTTACAGTTTGTATTACTAATTATTCAGTTGTGTGTCTTTATTTTAGAGATTGCCATTTTTCACTTTTGTCAAGAATCAGGGACCAAACAAAAGGCCGTGTGCACTCCACATAGATATAAATAAGCAGACCTCTCACCTATTCATCTTGGAGATCTGAAAGATGAAAGTACTTCAAAAAATCATGGAAACTGGAACTAAAATATGAGTATATTTTGGTGCAAAAATTTTGTCACATAGTATATTGGAAATGCATATTACGAAAAGCATATCCATTGGTTTCAATTTTTACACGAAAATAAAGTTGTCTTTTAATTCCATTTTTCCACAATGTTTTTTGAACTTGGAGTTTTTTGCAATTGTATAGGTGTGTGGATTTCTGTTATCACTTCTGTAAGGGTGAGTTCATGCCATTTGTATGTACATAGATGTTGTTCCTGCTTGCTTGTGTGTGCAGATATTTTAATGCCTACAAGGATCCTTTAAACAATATGATCTGTAAGCTGGTAGACAAATACAGCTTCTCAGCCCCTTCACAGAAGAAATCTTAGTTTATTTTTTTTTATCTTTTATTTAATGAATATAAATTTCCAAAGTACGTCTCATGGGTTACAATGGCTTTCCCCCCCATACCGTCCCTCCCACCCACCACCCTCCCCTTTCCCACTCCCTCTCCCCTTCCATTCACATCAAGATTCATTTTCGATTATCTTAGTATACAGAAGATCAGCTTAGTATACCTTAAGTAAGGATTTCAACAGTTTGTTCCCACACAGAAACATAAAGTGAAAAATAATAGATGATTTTTTAAATGATGATGAAATCAGATCAGACCTATTGTCATGTTAAATCCCAGTGAGAGTCAAGTTGGGAATTGATAGTTTCTTTTTTTTTTTTTTTTTTTAACAGAAGATCAGTTTAGTGTACATTAAGTAAGGATTTCAATCGTTTGCACCCCCATAGAAACACAAAGTGAAATATACTGTTTGAGTACTCGTTATAGCATTAAGCCTCAGTGTACAGCACATTAAGGACAGAGATCCTACATGAGGAGTAAGTGCACAGTGACTCCTGTTGTTGACTTTACAAATTGACACTCCTGTTTATGGCATCAGTAATCTCCCTATGCACCAGTCATGAGTTTCCAAGGCTATGGAAGCCCCTTGAGTTCTCCGACTCTTATCTTGTTTAGACAAGGTCATAGTCAAAGTGGAGGTTCTCTCCTCCCTTCAGAGAAAGGCACCTCCCTCTTTGAAGACCTGTTCTTTCCACTGGGATCTCACTCACAGAGATCTTTTTGCCAGAGTGTCTTGGCTTTCCATGCCTGAAATACTCTCATGGGCTTTTCAGCCAGATCCGAGTGCCTTTAGGGCTGATTCTGAGGCCAGAGTGCTATTTAGGACATTCGCCATTCTATGAGTCTGCTGAGTATCTCACTTCCCATGTTGGATCACTCTCCCCTTTATTTATTCTATCGGTTAGTGTTAGCAGATACTAGACTTGTTTATGTGCTCCCTTTGACTCTTAGTCCTTTCATTATGATCAATTGTGAACAGAAATTGATCACTTGGAATAGTGAGATGGCATTGGCACATGCCACCTTGATGGGATTGAATTGGAATCCCCTGGTATGTTTCCAACTCTACCAATTGGGGCAAGTCAGCCCGAGCATGCCCCAAATTATACATCTCTTCCCTCTCTTATTCCCACTTTTATGTTTAACAGGGATCACATTTCAGTTAATTTTCAACACTTAAGAATAACTGTGTGATAATTACAGAATTAAACCAGTCATATTAAGTAGAACAGACAAAAAAAAATACTATGAGGGATAATGTATTAAGTTGTCCATTAGCAGTCAGGGCTATGCTGATCAAGTCACCATTTCTCATAGTGTCCATTTCACTTCAGGAGGTTTCCTTTTTGGTGTTCGGTCAGTTGTCACCGATCAGGGAGAACATATGGTATTTGTCCCTTTGGGACTGGCTTACTTCACTCAGCATGATGTGTTCCAGATTCCTCCATTTTGTTGCAAATGACTGGATTTCGTTGTTTCTTGCTGCGGTATAGTATTCTAAAGAGTACATATCCCATAATTTCTTTATCCAGTCTACCATTGATGGGCATTTAGGTTGGTTCCAGGTCTTGGCTATTGTGAATTGTGCTGCAATAAACATTAGGGTGCAGACCGCTTTTTTGTTTGCCAATTTAAATTCCTTTGGGTAAATTCCAAGGAGTGGGATGGCTGGGTCGAACGGTAGGGTTATCTTCAGGTTTCTGAGGAATCTCCAGACTGATTTCCATAGTGGCTTGACCAGTTTGCATTCCCATCAACAGTGGGTTAGTGTCCCTTTTTCCCCACATCCTCGCCAGCATCTGTTGTTGGTAGATTTCTGTATGTGAGCCATTCTAACTGGGGTGAGGTGAAACCTCATTGTGGTTTTGATTTGCATTTCCCTGATTGCTAATGACCTTGAACATTTTTTCATGTGCCTGTTGGCCATTTGGATTTCCTGTTTTGAAAAATGTCTATTGAAGTCCTTGGCCCATCTCTTAAGTGGGTTGTTGGTTTTGTTTTTGTGGAGTTTCTTGATCTCTTTGTAGATTCTGGTTATTAACCCTTTATCTGTTGCATAGTTTGCAAATATTTTTTCCCATTCTGTCGGTTGTCTCTTCACTCTCCTGACTGTTTCTTTTGCAGTACAGAAACTTCTCAATTTGATGCAATCCCAATAGTTGATTTTGGCTTTGACTGTCTGTGCCTCCCGGGTCTTTTCCAGAAATTCTTTGCCTGTGCCAATATCTTGAAGGGTTTCTCCAATGTTCTCTAATAACTTAATGGTGTCAGGACGTAGATTTAGGTCTTTAATCCACGTTGAGTGGATTTTTGTGTAAGGTGTAAGGTAGGGGTCTTGCTTCATGCTTCTGCACGTGGAAATCCAGTTTTCCCAGCACCATTTATTGAATAGACTGTCCTTGCTCCAGGAATTAGTTTTAGATCCTTGATCAAATATAAGTTGGCTGTAGATGTTTAGATTGATTTCTGGTGTTTCAATTCTGTTCCATTGGTCTATCCATCTGTTTCTGTACCAGTACCATGCTGTTTTGATTACAACTGCCCTGTAGTATGTCCTGAAATCTGGTATTGTGATGCCTCCGGCTTTGTTTTTGTTGTACAAGATTGCTTTAGCTATTCGAGGTCTCTTGTGCCTCCATATGAATTTCAGCATCATTTTTTCTAGATCTGAGAAGAATGTCTTTGGTATCTTGATTGGGATTGCATTGAATCTATAAATTGCTTTTGGGAGAATGGACATTTTGATGATGTTGATTCTTCCAATCCATGAGCATGGAAGATTTTTCCATTTTTTGGTATCCTCTTCTATTTCTTTCTTTAAGGTTTTGTAATTTTCATCGTAGAGATCTTTAACGTCCTTGGTTAAGTTTATTCCAAGGTATTTGATTGTTTTTGTAGCTATTGTGAATGGGATTGATCTTAGCAGTTCTTTCTCAGTCATGGCATTACTTGTGTATACAAAGGCTGTTGATTTTTGTGCATTGATTTTATATCCTGCCACTTTGCCAAACTCCTCTATGAGGTCCAATAGTCTCTTAGTAGAGTTCTTTGGATCCTCTAAGTACAGAATCATATCGTCTGCAAAGAGGGATAGTTTGACTTCTTCCTTCTTGATTTGTATTCCTTTGATTTCTTTTTCTTGTCTGATGGCTCTGGCTAAAACTTCCAGAACTATGTTAAATAGCAGTGGTGAGAGTGGGCATCCCTGCCTGGTGCCAGATTTCAGTGGAAATGCTTCCAACTTTTCCCCATTCAATAGAATGCTGGCTGTGGGTTTTTTATAAATTGCTTTGATTGTATTGAGGAATGTTCCTTCTATACCCAATTTGCTTAGAGTTTTCATCATGAAAGGGTGTTGAATTTTATCAAATGCTTTCTCTGCATCAATTGAGATAATCATATGGTTTTTATTCTGCAGTCTGTTAATGTGGTGAATCACATTGATTGATTTGCGAATGTTGAACCATCCCTGCATACCAGGGATGAATCCCACTTGGTCTGGGTGGATGATTTTCCTGATGTGTTGTATTCTATTGGCCAGAATTTTATTGAGGATTTTTGCATCTATGTTCATCAGGGATATTGGTCTATAATTTTCTTTCAGTGCTGCATCTTTTCTGGCTTAGGGATTAAGGTGATGCTGGCTTCATAGAAAGAATTTGGGAGGATTCCCTCTTCTTCGATTGTTCTGAATAGTTTGAGAAGAAATGGGATTAGTTCTTCTTTAAATGTCTGGTAGAATTCAGCAGTGAATCCATCTGGTTCTGGGCTTTTCTTTGTTGGGAGGGCCTTTATTACTGTTTCAATTTCTGTTTCAGTTATGGGTCTATTTAGGTTTTCGATGTCTTCATGGTTCAATTTTGGTAGATTGCATGTGTCCAGGAATCTATCCATTTCTGATAGGTTTTCCTGTTTGCTGGCATACAGGTCCTTGTAGTAATTTCTGATGATTCTTTTTATTTCTGTGGTGTCTGTTGTTACGTTTCCTTTTTCATCTCTGATTTTATTGATTTGGGTCTTTTCTCTTCTTTTTTTAGTTAGTTGGGCCAATGGGGTGTCAATTTTGTTTATTTTTTCAAAAAACCAGCTTCTCGCTTGGCTGATTTTTTGTAATGTTTTTTTGGATTCAATCCTGTTAATTTCTTCTCTGGTTTTAATTATTTCTCTTCTCCTACTAGATTTGGGTTTGGTTTGCTGCAGTTTTTCTAGGTCCTTGAGGTGCGCTGAAAGCTCATTTATTTGGTACCTTTCCAATTTCTTGATATAGGCACCTATTGCTATAAATTTGCCTCTCAATACTGCTTTTGCTGTATCCCATAAGTTTTGATATGTTGTGTTGTTGTCTTCATTTACTTCCAGAAAGTTTTTGATTTCTCTTTTGATTTCTTGAATGACCAAGTGTTCATTCAGGAGCATGTTTTTCAGTCTCCATGTGTTTGCATACTTTCTGGGGTTTCCTGAGTTGCTAATTTCCAGCTTCATCCCGCTGTGGTCTGAGAAGCTGCATGGTATGATTCTAATTCTTTTAAATTTGCTGAGACTTGCTTTATGGCCTAGTATGTGATCAATCCTAGAGAAGGTTCCATGCGCTGCTGAGAAGAATGTGAAGTCTGTAGATGTAGGGTTGAAAGTTCTGTAGATATCTGTTAGATCCATTTGGGCAATAGTGTCAATTAAATCTGCTGTTTCCTTGTTGATCTTCTGTCCGGATGATCTGTCTATTTCTGAGAGTGGAGTATTGAAGTCCCCCAGTACTATTGTATTGGAATCTAAATCTCCCTTTAAGTCCCTTAACATATCTTTTAAATAGACCGGTGCCCTGTAATTAGGTGCATATACATTTATAATAGTTACATCTTCCTGTTGAATTGAACCCTTAATCATTATATAGTGTCCCTCTTTGTCTCTCTTAACAGTTTTTGTATTAAAGTTTATTTTGTCTGATATTAATATGGCTACACCTGCTTTTTTTTGGTTTCTGTTGGCATGGAATATCTTTTTCCAACCTTTCACTTTCAGTCTGCATGCCTCTTTGTTAGAGAGATGTGTTTCTTGTAGGCAACAAATAGTTGGGTTGTGTTCTGTGAGCCAGTTAGCCAAATGGTGTCTTTTAACTGAAGAATTCAGACCATTAATGTTCAATGTGACAATTGATACATAGTGACTTTGCCCTGCCATTTTCCCGGAAATATTTTCTAGTATATGCTTTGAGCTTCCCATGCTCTTTTACTGGTAGGTGTTCTTCCTTTCCCTTCTTTCATATTGATGGCCGTGTTTCTGTGTTTCTGAGTGTAGCACATCTTTAAGTATCTTTTGCAGGGCCGGACGAGTGGCCACAAAGTCTTTCAATTTCTGTTTGCTATGAAAGGTCTTTATTTTACCTTCATTCACAAATGAGAGCTTGGCAGGATATAATATTCTGGGCTGGCAATTTTTCTCTCTTAGCACCTGTGCTATGTCTCGCCATTCCCTCCTAGCTTGTAGGGTTTCTGATGAGAAGTCAGCTGTGAGTCTGATTGGAGATCCTCTGAGAGTAATCTGACGTTTCTCTCTTGCACATTTTAGGATCTTTTCTTTATGTTTCACTGTGGTAAGTTTAATTACCACGTGTCGTGGTGAGGATCTCTTTTGGTCATGTTTATTGGGGGTTCTATGAGCTTCCTGTACTAGGATATCTCTGTCCTTCTCCAAACCTGGAAAGTTCTCTGCTAGTATCTCACTAAAAAGGCCTTCCAATCCTTTCTCTCTCTCCATGCCTTCAGGAACTCCTAGAACTCGAATGTTGGTTTTTTTAATAGTATCCTGTAGATTCCCAACAATATTTTTTAGGTTTCTAATTTCCTCTTCTTTTCTTTGGTTTGACTGTATGTTTTCCTGTGCTCTATCTTCTAAGTCCGATATTCTCTCTTCTGCTTCACCCATTCTGTTTTTAAGGCTTTCTAATGTGTTTGTCATTAGATCTATTGAGCTCTTCATTTCATTTTGATTTCTCTTGACTATTACACTTTCCTGTTCTACTAGTTTCTGAGTTTCATTTTGACTCTTCCTTAAAATTTCATTTTCACGAGAAAGATTTTCAATCTTGTCCATTAAGGATTTCTGTAGTTCAAGGATTTGCTTTTGAAAACTTCTAAATGTTCTTATCATAAATTTTTTGAAATCCGTATCTTGCATTTCTTCTATCTCATCATCTTCATACTCTTGGCTTGGGGTGTTTTGCTTATTTGGAGGCATCATAGTGTCATCGTTGATCTTGCTCCCTCTATTTCTGTGTTTGTTACTCGGCATAGTTAATTCTTCTTGCGTCACTGTGCGCTTTTTTTTTTTTCTTTTCTTTTTTTTTTTATACTGTGTCCGTGTTAAGTGGACTGCCTGCTGTTGGAGGAGCCTTGGAGGCTTGAGATGGGTGGGGCCTGAGAGCTCTGCCTGGTTCTTCCTGGTTAAGGGTGTGCAAAGGTGACACCCTCAGGTTATGCGTGGTAAATCTCTCTCTTTTTATTTATTTATTTATTTTATTTATTCAGGGGGTAAGTAACACTGCAGGGCAGGGCTGTGCAGAATTGATGGTATTTAGCTTCCAGTCTTTGGCTCCTCTGGACTCCCACTGGGTTGCCTAGGCTACTGAATTGTAGTGACTCAGTTCCTTAACTCTCCCCCATTGATATGTAAATCCAAAGAGGAGGCCTGCTCTTTGTCTCTTGGGAATTCTTTAAGTCTTGTGGCCTTGTAACCTTTGCAAGGTTAGGGGGAAGAGAAACCCCGAAGCTTTTTTTTTTCCTTCTTTCCGGTAGTGAGTTTGCTGCACTTTCCGGCCCCCCTCTAGATTCTGACCCCCGTTTCCCCACCAATGTCTCGGGTTATTGAGCTCACCTCCCCTTCCAGCGCCGATGTGTGGACTCGGAGCCCTGAGCGTCCCAAGTCTCCCCGCTGTTTTCTGTGTGGCATGCACTCTCCTTGGAGCACTGTCGCGCAGACCCTGGGGCTTCTGCGGCTGGGTCCCGCAACTTGGCTTCCACGCGGTGGGCGACCTTGTTCTCCCAGTAGGTCCTCCGATTCACGCCTGCTCCATTCAGAAGGGTTTCCCCTGCAATTTTTGTTTGGTTCTATTTTCTGCGGCTACCGTAACTCCCCTTTTATTAAACTAAATTTTCCCGGACTATCGGTGCGCGCCCTCACTATTCCGCCATCTTGGCTCCGCCCGAAATCTTAGTTTATTATTATACTGTATAGTATATTGTTGCATTGTATATTATGGTATTGATTGAGTACCAGTTTCTAATAGTATATTATTGATTGAGTACCAGTTTCTAATCAAAGCAATCTGCCAAATATGAAACATTTTATGTTTTTCTCCTCTACTGTCTTCTAAATTCTTGTGTATTTCTTGAAATTATTCCTTAAATAAAATGTGTAAACACCAATCCTTGTGTCAGTTTCTACATTGGAAGATATCTAACTAGGGCAAGTGATATGCTTCAAAATTTCAATGATAATGTTTAGTCCAAGAAGACAGCTCAGTCTTGTAGGCTGTGCCTTCAGTGCCAACTTTCTTAATAACATCACCTATTCTGCTGACACTTACTCTGCAGGAAATCAAACTTGAGAGCCCCTATTTCAACAGGATCTGAGAGGAAGGTAGAAGTTCGAGGCAGGCTCATTCCCTCTGTGTGGCAGTGACATATCTTAGGAAACTTTAAATTTTTATCCCAAGAGGATTTAATTTGAACAATCATATAATTTTGAAATGTTCACTCAAATGTAGATATTAAAAAGCTCTAATTATGTGAGTTTAGAGAATGGAATTAACAAAATTCCAGAATTCATTTAAAAGTAAAGGAGATATTATTGTAAACTAGAACTGATGACCCAAAACATCTCCCCTTTCTTTGGGTGGTCTCTGAGAACCATAGAGTTCTTAATTATCTGCTTCAGAAATTTCCTCCTTGGTAATGTGAATATTTTGTCCAGATTACATCTTCTTCCATGTCTAGAAAATAGATGTGGTGATTTTTAGTGTAGCATGTTATATTAATATTTCCAACCACAGTGAAAATAGTGATTAACTCATGTCCCCAACATTCATTCAAAGCAATTTCCTTCTGCATTATGGGTCCTCATTGTGTTGCAGTAACAATCCTACTGTATAAATTGGAATTAAAGTATCTAACTGAAGTCAACTACTTATATTTATGCAGCTTTAACATTATGTCATAAGATTGTTGTAAAAATACAAAGTGACTATTGTTGTGCCTGTCATACTTATACTTGTCCTTATTATTAGCTTTAGCACAGTAGTTCCACATTTATGAAATTTTTGGAAAATTTTTTGCTTAAGGGCACAATCAGTTTTAAATGCAAATAGTGATTTCATGGCAATATCAAACAACTGCCCCTCAATTAGCTGTGCAAATCAAATCCACTTCCAGTGTTCTTTATTAAATTCAGTTGCTTAGACTCCTACCTACAAGTCTCAATTGTGTCAGAATAGAAGTAAAAGGATATATATTAATATTAACAAGGAAGTAATATATCATACAATTTGAAATACTTACATGACAAATGGAAGTTTAAGTTAAAATGCATTTTAATTTCAGTTCCAAGGTAGAATTTATAGCATTTAGTTTGAAAACAAACCATTTACAAAACTATTTTTAATCTTGAAAAGAAATATAAATAGCATAGTTAAAGCCTTTGAAAGCAGTTTAATTTATTTCACATTTTTGTTCATAAGTTACATTTGAGAAACCTAGTGATGTGAAAAATTAGGATAATGTAACATAAAAGTGCTTTATATTTAAAAACAATTTTAATGCTAGTTAGCTATCTTATGTTTTCTAAATATATAGGTCAAAATGGATGTATAGAAGAAAACAAAAGAGAAATCAACAACTTTATGGAAGTAAATGAGGATAACAGCACAACATACCAAAACTTATGGGATACAGCAAAAGCAGTGTTAAGAGGAAAGTTTATAACAATAGGTGCCTACATTAAGATATTGGAAAGGCATGAAATACATGAGCTTTCAATTCATCTCAAGGATCTAGAAAATCTGCAGCAAACCAGACCCAAATCTAGTAGGAGAAGAGAAATAATTAAAAACAGAGAAGAAATCAACAGGATTGAATCCAAAAAGCATTACAAAAAATCAGCTAAATGAGGAGCTAGTTTTTTGAAAAAGTAAACCAAACTGATACCCCATTGGCCCAACTAACTAAAAAAAAAAAAGAGAAAAGACCCAAATCAATAAAATCAGAGATGAAAAAGGAAACAAAACAACAGACACCACAGAAATAAAAAGAATCATCAGAAATTACTACAAGGACTTGTATGCCAGCAAACAGGGAAATCTATCAGAAATGGATAGATTCCTGGACACATGCAACCTACCTAAATTGAATCTGGAAGACATAGAAAACCTAAACAGACCCATAACTGAAATAGAAATGGAAACAGTAATAAGGGCCCCTCCCAACAAAGAAAAGCCCAGGACCAGATGGATTCACTGCTGAATTCTACCAGACATTTAAAGAAGAACTAACTCCATTTATTTTCAAATTATTCAAAACAACCAAAAAAGAGGGAATCCTCCAAATTCTTCTTATGAAGCCAGCATCACCTTAATTCCTAAGCTGGAAAAAGATGCAGCATTGAAAGAGAGTCAGAGACCAATATCCCTGATGAACATAGATGCAAAAATCCACAATAAAATTCTTGCCAATAGAATGCAACAACACATCAGAAAGATCATCCACCCAGACCAAGTGGGATTTATCCCTGGTATGCAGGGATGGTTCAATGTTTGTGAATAAATCAATATGATACACCACATTAACAGACTGCAGAAGAAAAACCATATGATTATCTCAATAGATGCCGAGAAAGCATTTGATAAAATACAACACCCTTTCATGATGAAAACTCTAAGCAAACTGGGTATGGAAGGAACATTCCTCAATACAATCAAAGCAATTTATGAAAAACCCACAACCAACATCCTATTGAATGGAGAAAAGTTGGAAGCATTTCCACTGAGATCTGGTACCAGACAGGGATGCACACTCTCACCACTGCTATTCAATATAGCTCTGGAAGTCTTAGCCAGAGCTATTAGGCAAGAAAAAGAAATTAAAGGGATACAAATAGGCAAGGAAGAACTCAAACTATCGCTCTTTGAAGACTATATGATTCTTCATTTAGGGGATCCAAAGAACTCTACTAAGGGACTATTGGAACTCATAGAAGATTTTGGCAAAGTAGCAGGGTATAAAATCAATGCACAAAAAATCAACAGCCTTTGTACACATAGGCAATGCCATGGCTGAGGAAGAACTTCTAAGATCAATCCCATTCACAATAGCTACAAAAACAATCAAATACCTTGGAATCAACATAACCAAGGATGTTAAAGATCTCTACGATGAAAATTACAGAACCTTAAAGAAAGAAATAGAAGAGGATACCAAAAGATGAAAAAAATCTTCCATGCTCATGGCTTGGAAGAATCAACATCATCAAAATGTCCATTCTCCCAAAAGCAATTTATAGATTCAATTAGATACCAATCAAAATACCAAAGACATTCTTCTCAGATATGGAAAAAAGATGCTGAAATTCATATGGAGACATAGGAGACCTCGAATAGCTAAAGCAACCTTGTACAAAAAAAAAAAAAAAAAAAAACAAATCCAGAGACATCACAATACCAGATTTCAGGACATACTACATGGCAGTTATAATCAAAACAGCATGGTACAGGTACAGAAACAGATGGATAGACCAATGGAACAGAATTGAAACACCAGAAATCAATCCAAACATCTAGAACCAACTTATATTTGATCAAGGATCCAAAACCAATCCCTGGAATAAGGACAGTCTATTCAATGAATGGTGCTGGGAAAATTCGATTTACATGTGCAGAAGCATGAAGCAAGACCCCTACCTTTAACCTTACACAAAATTCCACTCAACATGCATTAAAGACTTTAATCTATGACCTGACACCATCAAATTATTAGAGAAGATTGGAGAAACACTGCAAGATATAGGTTCCGGCAAAGACTTCTTGAAAAAAACCCCGGAAGCACAGGCAGTGAAAGCCAAAATTAACATTTGGGATTACATCAAATTGAGAAGTTTCTGTACTGCAAAAGAAACAGTCAGGAGAGTGAAAAGACAACCGACAGAATGGGAAAAAATATTTTCAAACTACGCAACAGATAAAGGGTTGATAACCAGAATCTACAAAGAAATCTAGAAACTCCACAACATCACAACAAACAACCCACTTAAGAGATGGGCCAAGGACCTCAACAGATATTTTTCAAAAGAGGAAATCCAAATAGCCAATAGACACATGAAAAAATGTTCAAGATCACTAGCAATCAGGGAAATGCAAATCAAAACCACAGTGAGGTTTCACCTCACCCCAGTTAGAATGGCTCACATTCAGAAATCTACCAACAACAGATGCTGGCAAGGATGTGGGGAAAAAGGGACACTAACCCACTGTTGGTGGGAATGCAAACTGGTTAAGCCACTATGGAAGTCTATAACCCTACCATACAACCCAGCCACACCACTCCTTGGAATTTACCCAAAGGAAATTAAATTACCAAACAAAAAACTGTCTGCACATTATTGTTTATTGCAGCTCAATTCACAATATATGTTTCTGTGTGGGTGCAAACTGATGAAATCTTTACTTAATATATACTAAATTGATCTTCTGTATATAAAGAGAATTGAAAATGAATCTTGATTTGAATGGAATGGGAGAGGGAGCGGGAGATGGTAGGGGTGTGAGTGGGAGGGAAGTTATGGGAGGGAAAGCCACTGTCATCCATAAACTGTACTTTGGAAATTTATTTTTACGAATTAAAAGTTAAAAAATGATGTGTTAAAATGACATTTTTGAATGGTTTACAACTATAAAATAAATATTGATAAATATTTTTATTTTGAAGATTAGTTATGGATTCAGTCAATAATTAAATTGTTAAAAAACTTTCAATATTTTATTAAATTCATTTTTATTTGCTAATCAAATCAGAAAGTTTTAATTTATGACACCTTTCCTATCTTTTAATCCTGTTGATATAGTATTACAAATTTCTCAATGTCTAGTGTATACTGATTATTTCCAGAAAATCATTTTTGTTTTGTAGAACAAAAATAGAAAAAAGCATGGAATTCAAGATCATGTTTTGAATTTTAATTGTCCTTTATGGATTCTGTAATTATCCTAGCAAAACTATTTTTTTCTATCACAAAGAAGTAGAAATATATTGAAGAAATCTACCCTTTCAGAAGGAAACTAAACTTTGTTACTGAACTTTATTGAATATTGTTTTTTGGAATTAGCTTTACATAGACAAAAATATTTTTCAATATACATTCAATGATGTAAATTCAACAAAGTCAAATCTAAGGTAGATCAAAAACCAAACTAAATAGACATATTATGCACATGATTTATTTGGGAAAAATAAAATATGCTTTATCTGATCTTTTATTTTAGAATAACAGGGATAATTATTATGTCTTTCTTTTCTATTATCTTAGTATTTTGAACAATAGAAGACATTTACTTTTTAATTAATTATTTTTTAAAGTTTTTAACAGATTCAGAATAGTTCATAGATACATTACTAAGAATATAATGATAATTCCTTCCTTCTGACTACCCAAGTTTAAATCAATGAATTAAAAGTAACCTCATTCAAAATTCAGAGATAGTAATGATCTTAAACAGGTAATAATGTGATTCCCTACTTCAACTGAAGCATGTGCTATCACTGACCTCTCAATTAACTGTTTTTTCCTTCAACAAAATTCTTACAGTGCCTGGGCATCCATGTGTCCAGTCCCAGAGGAAGAACACTCATTAATCAAATCAAATAATGGTAATACTTTTTCCCTTTACTCTGTGGTAAATCTAGTGGATATATGAATGATTCTGTCCATTCAAGTTAATAGGAAAATAAAAAGAGGTATTTCTGGAATTTTTTTTTCAAGATTTTTTTTTAATGCAGATAGGTGACTCTTGAGTTTTTGGTAGGGTTTGGCTGATGTCCACATGCAGGTGGAAATATTTTCGGAGAGAGTTAAATGGCTGTTTCTATTTTCAAAGCCCAGTGAACTGTGCATTATAGAGATTATAAACATAAAAACAAAGTACTTCTCCTGCCTCTTGATTAAGATATTTTCCTGAGGCTGGCAGTTTGGCACAGCAGGCTAAAGCCCCTATAGGCTGCTCCACTTCTGATCCAGCTCTCTGCTAAGGTGCCTGGAAATGCAGCAAAGGATGTCCCCAGTCCTTGGGTCCCTGCACTCATGTGGGAGACTCAGAAGCAGCACCTGGCTCCTGGCTTCAGATAGGAACAGCTCTTTTTAAAAAAATACCATTCTTGATGTGAATGGAAGGGGAGAGGGAGTGGGAAAGGGGAGGGTTGCAGGTGGGAGGGACGTTATGGGGGGGGAAGCCATTGTAATCCATAAGCCGTACTTTGGAAATTTATATTCATTAAATAAAAGTTAAAAAAAAATACCATTCTTATGGAAAATATCCTTTTTACTTGAATTGTTTATCTCATATTAGAGAATGAGTTCTGAATTGTAACATGTATGTTATTGCCTTTATTTCTAGAGCACTGTTTTGCTAAGTCAGAGTTAATTTTAAGACCTTAGATACCGCCGGCACTGCAGCTCAATAGGCTAATCCTCCGCCTTGCGGCGCCTGCACACGGGGTTCTAGTCCCAGTCGGGGCACCGGATTCTGTCCCGGTTGCCCCTCTTCCAAGCCAGCTCTCTGCTGTGGTCAGGGAGTGCAGTGGAGGATGGCCCAGGTGCTTGGGCCCTGCACCCCATGGGAGACCAGGAAAAGCACCTGGCTCCTGGCTTCTGCCATAGGATCAGCGCGGTGCGCCGGCCGCGGCAGCCATTGGAGGGTGAACCAACGGCAAAGGAAGACCTTTCTCTCTGTCTCTCTCTCTCGCTGTCCACTCTGCCTGTCAAAAAAAAAAAATGTTATTGTATTCACACAGGTAAATGCTAAATATCTGACATTCTATTTATAAGAACTCATTATCAAATCATGACATGAAAGTAATACATTGTTGGTGTGAATGTAAATTACTACAAACATTATAGAAGGCATTGTGGAGATCCGCAGAAGTCTGAAAATATATCTACTAGATGACCCAGCCATCCCACTCCTGGGAATTTACCCAAAGGTAATGGAATCAGCATATGAAACAGTTCACTTCACCCCTATGTTTATAGCAGCTTCACTCACCATAACTAAGATAGGCAAACACATGGTAGTTCATCAGCTGATGACTGGACAAAGAAAATGAGATGTAGTTACATGATGGAATACTACTCAACCAAAAAATGAATTAAATCCTGTCTTTTGCAATAATATGGTTGCAATTGGAATTCATTATTCTATGTGAAATAAGCCATTCTCAAAAGGATGAATATAATATATATTCTCTGATATGTGCTACTTAATACAGAACACAAACAAGGCAACATATATGAAAACGACATCTATGGATTGATTATTGTTTATAGCTCTTATCTATATTCCTGTAGAACAGTGGTCTTCCTGCTTTTTACTTGTTGATCATTATGGTAACTGATGCATTAAGCCCATGATTATAAAGTAAATTGAAAATATGTGGCCGGCGCCGCAGCTCACTAGGCTAATCCTCCACCTGCGGCGCCACCACTCTGGGGTTCTAGTCCCGGTTGGGGCGCTGGTTCTGTCCTGGTTGCTCCTCTTCCAGTCCAGCTCTCTGCTGTGGCCCGGGAGTTCAGTGGAGGATGGCCCAGGTCCTTGGGCCCTGCACCCGCATGGGAGACCAGGAGGAAACACCTGACTCCTGGCTTTGGATCAGCGTGGTGCGCCAGGCATTGCACCAGCCGCAGTGGTCATTTGGGGGTGAACCAACGAAGAAGGAAGACCTTTCTCTCTCTCTCTCTCTCACTATCCACTCTGTCAAAGAAAAAAAAAGAGAAAATATGTTATTGCAAAAATTAAAGGGGAAAAAAGAAAGAAGAAAGGGGTATTGAGGAAGGGAATTAAGTTATGACTATTTTCTTATAATTTATCTATGTAATACATGAAATCTGTTTTCTTAATATTAATAAAAAGTTACAAATATTTGTCTAAGCTATACATTTAAATATATTGTACAAATCTTGGCTTATCAATCATAAACATTTTATTAAACATTTCCAACTACTGTGTATTCTGAAGTTATATATTTATATTCAGTTTATTCCAGATGAAATAAAGCTAGGACAGCTAACACAAATAAAAGGTAACATGTTTCCTAACATTAAGTATAGCAGAAACGTTAGATGATTGAAATCATTTGCTTTATTAAAATCATGGGAGACTCATAGCTGATTAGTCTTTTCAAAATAAATGATATGATTCAAAGATAGATAATGAGAAGCAAAGATAATCACAGACTCCTAGTTTGACTAATAGTTGCATTGAAGAATATGTAAAGCCAAATAATCATTATTAAGAATTAGTTCCAAAGAACCCTTATTTGAAGCTATACTTTTTTTTTTTTCAAATTTGGTGAAGAACATACTTTACTATTTATACTTTCTGCCTATTCACAATAAGGAAATTCAAGGGGAGATGGATGGATTGCTAATGACAGGGTCCTCTGGAATTACTTTATTTCAATCACATCATTCCATTCTGAACAAATGGTAGGAATGTGGTGGATACCAGAGAATTTAATTGCTTCAGTAGTGTGGGAAAAATGGGTATACAATTATTTTTAAGTAATACCTCTGTAAAAAATCGAATGTCCATTACATTTAAATATGTTTTTAATTTTCATATATTTAAAAGGCACAGCTATAGAGAAGGAGAGAAAGAGAGCAAGAGAGAGATCTTTCATCCACTGGCTCACTCCTCAAATTTCTGCAATAGCCAGAGCTCTGTCAGGTCAAATTTAGGAGCCAAGAAATCCTGGGTCTCTCTTGTGGGTTTAAGGAGTCCAAGCTCTTGAACTATCACCCTCTGCCTCCCAGGATGCATTATCAGTAAGCTGTGTTGGAAGTGGAAAGGCCAGGAGTGAAAAACACTCCAAGCCATAGCTTAACTCACTATGGAACAGCACTGCTCTTTATTACATTTTTATATAATTTATTTCACATAATGTTTTGTTAAGGGGGAAGGAGGAGTTCTATACCGCTTCTTGCTAGGAGATGAAATAGTCCTAAAGAAATGGAGAATGAAAGTCACTAATTAGATGTTGGAAGTGGACATGGAACACTTCTGACTCAGAAAGCTGTGAATTTCCAGTTACATCACAATTGAAGCTGTACAATATACCAATCAATAAAGGTGATGCTATCTTCAATGGAACTTTTTTTCTTTATTTGAAATTATGAGAAAATATTTGAAAGAGAAAGTGAGTTTTACTCTTTTTTTCCTAATCTTATGAAACATGGATTAAACAGAGAAGAAAATTCTTACTTATAAACCTTAGGAAGAACAAGCATGGAGCCAGCACTGTGGCATAGGGGTTAAACTGCCATCTGCAGCACAAGCATCCCATTTGGGTTACAGTTGAGTTCCAGCTGCGCCACTCCTGATCCAGCTCCTTGCTAATGCACCTGGGAAAACAGTGGAAGTTGGCACAAGTGCTTCATCAGAAGATTCTCTATATATAATACTGCCTTTCAAATAAGTAAATAAGTCTTTTTAAAAAGTTCAACTACTTGAGCTACGTTATACAAGATATTTAAAAATACTAGGAAAATTTAAAATCATCCTGAAAAACACCAAATTACACTTAAACAAATAAAGGTACATAATGAATGCCTTATTATTATGTTAGTGTTCCTTAAGTTAATTTAAATGTTTAATGTGCTCCTATATAAAAATGCCATCAAGCTTCATTTCATTGAACTAGAAAAATTGGTATTGAGAGTTTTATTAAAACTTATTATCAAATAATACAAAGAATAAACAGGGTTTTCCTAAAAATGAAAAACTGAGATGAATGACTAGTGCTATTATAAAAATTTTGTAAGAGAAACAATGCCTTATCTAGCATATAAATGGACAGGTAGCTTAGTGGGATAAAATACAAAAATATCAATAACTTCAATCAAATTGGAAATGCAGTGCATGAAAAAGGTAGCATATCAAATTCGGGAGGAAAGATGGATATTTTAATGAATAGCATTGGCACTGAGAGAGAGAGAGAGAGAGAGAGAGAGATTCCATCTGTGGGCTCACTGCCCGAGTGTCACAACCACCCTAACCTCAGGATCTACGCTTAGACCCCAACGCAATCTTTGTCTCGCATGTTGGTGGCAGGGACCTAAGCTCTTGAGCCATCACCCGGTGCCTCTCAGGGTGCACATTTGCAGGAAGCTGGAATGGAGAACCTGACCTCATTGAATGCAGGCACTCCGAAAAGGGATTTGGGTGTCCCAAGCTGCCTCTTAACTACCAGGACAAGCATCCACCCCAAAATATTATTTTATATCATGCCCCCTGACATATCTGAGTTAGTCTGAAAACAGTCCCCTGACATATATCAAAATGCCTTCTGTGTTGAATTATAACATTGGTAGTCATTTTTACTCACTTTTGATATTACATAAAGCGTAACTTTCATTGAGCCTTGAGGTTCCTTCTGCGAATGGATAGATTGTTGTCTCATGATTGAAGGCATGGTGAGAATTATTTTTCCTTTTTTTCTCATTTGATTAAGACAATGTATTATATTTTGCTCACTAAATATTGAAATATGTGTATCTAGATTTCTTTCATTAAATTTATTCTTTGAGTCCAAAATTCTGACTGGAGATAAGTATCCTAATGGAAAATTTTTCAAAGAAAATTGTGATTAGTCTTACTATAGCTAAGTTCTTAATAAAAACAACCTTGTGTTCAAAACCCTGGGTGAAAAGTGATATGATAAAAGTGCTGTATGGCCGGCGACGCGGCTCAACAGGCTAATCCTCCGCCTTGCGGCACCGGCACACCGGGTTCTAGTCCTGGTCGGGGCGCCAGATTCTGCCCCGGTTGCCCCTCTTCCAGGACAGCTCTCTGCTGTGGCCAGGGAGTGCAGTGGAGGATGGCCCAAGTGCTTGGGCCCTGCACCCCATGGGAGACCGGGATAAGCGCCTGGCTCCTGCCTTTGGATTGGCGCGGTGCGCTGGCCGCGGCGGCCATTGGAGAGTGAACCAAAGGCAAAGGAAGACCTTTCTCTCTGTCTCTCTCTCTCTCACTGTCCACTCTGCCTGTAAAAAAAAAAAAAAAAAAAAAAAAAAAAAAAGTGCTGTAGATTTCAGAGCCATAAATATGGCTGCCAACCAGTTCAAATTCTCCACCAGCAGATCTATCTACTCAGAAATTTGTTGTTTAATAATAGATGAGTGAAATTATCCTTTATTTTGAAGTCTATTTTTATGTTATTGCTTTTGTTCTACTCTGAATAATTAAATTTCTTTCTATGTATTCTCCTTTTTCCTTTTAAATATGCAAAGCTATTAGATAATCTTGATTATTTAAAGAAAAAATTGTAGTAATTTTTATACTACAACAGTACCTGATGTGATGTTTAATCAATGTTTCCAGTAAATTTTATAATATTGTTTGGAATTAATCTTGGACATCAAGAATCTAATGATTTTCGTTTTGTTTTGATATCTAATTCCACAATGATTATGTTAACCATTTTTTTCAGCATGATATTGTCTAGGAAATTACAGAATTGTGCTATAAAAATGAATTTGGAGATACACTGTGATCTATTCCAGATTTTTCTTTTTAAAGATTATAATATCAGGGGCTGGCACTGTGGCTCTGTGGGTTAAGGCCCTGGCCTGAAGCACCAGCACCCCATTTGGGCTCGGATTCTAGTCCTGGCTGCTCCTCTTTCAAATCAGCTCTCTGCTATGGGGTAGAAGTACAGGATGTCCCAAATCCTTGGGCCCCTGCACCCACGTGGGAGACCTGGAAGAAGCTGCTGGCTCCTGGCTTCAGATTGACGCAGCTCCAGCCATTGCAGCCATCTGGAGAGTCAACCAGTGGATGGAAGACCTCTCTCTCTTTCTCTACCTCTCTCTGTGACTCTTTCAAATAATTAAAAATAAATTTAAAAAGATTATAATTTCAGTTTAACAAGTATTGATAGCTAAATATATCTGAAAATTATAAATAGCTACAGAAATTTAAAATATCATATGCATTGTAAATTTATTTTGGATTCTGTAATTAATTTGCTTGCATGTATTTAAATCATACCTTAGTACATAAGTTGAATCTATTTTCTGGTCAGCAAATTTCTTATAATAACCATCAGTGTCTTTTCGTAGTAGTTCTCTGAATTCTCAGATTGCATCTCTGGAACTTTAGTGATAGAAGCATGAGAAATACAAATACAGGGAGAAGAACATAAGTTTGAAATCTGGAAAATGAAAGGATGTGGGCCGATGCTATGGCATAGTAGGTTATGCCTCTGTCTGCAGCACCAACATTCCATATGGACACCGATTTGAGTCCTGGGCGATCCAATTCCCATCCAGCTTCTTGCTGATGGACTGGGAAAGCAGTGGAAGAGGCCCAAGTGCTTGGGCCCCTGCACCCATGTGGGAGACCTGGAGATAGCTCTTGGCTTCTGGCTGCAGAACAGCCCAGCTCCAGCTATAGCAGTCATTTGAGGAGTGAACCAGCAGACGGAAGACCTCTCTGTCTCTCCCTTTCTCAGTCTGTAATTCTGTCTGTCAAATAAATATATCTTACCAAAAAAAAAAATAAAGGATGCATTATATTAAAATCAAATTTATTCATATAAAGCAGAATTTGCCCATTTTGCAGAGTTCCATGTCCTGCAGTTTCAGTTACATGTGGTGAACTACAGCCTAAAAATACTAAAAAGGAAATTCCAGAAGTGAAAAAAAACTATATTCCTATAGTGTATACTATGTCATACTTTAATAATTTTGTATTTTATTATTAGTTATAGCTTATCTTTTACTGTGTCTGATTTATAAATTAAATGTTGTGGTATGCCTATATGTTAAGGAAAAAGTGTAGCATATACATTTGACAATGTCCATAGTTTCATGCATCTACAGGAAGTCTTGAAATGCATCTACCATGGGCTAGCGGAGCTACTATTAATATCTAAGGCAACAGAGAGTGAAAGAAAGTGGAATTTCTGCACAGCTTGGAGGGGTTCACATTCATGAGATAAATACTGGACTCGTGAAGTATTTGTGAGTAGAAATAGGAGGCTTCATCCCATGCAATAGTGAGATTTTTCATGATTCTTGAAAATGACAAGTGAGCAACTTCACAGTTTCTTAATGAGTGTATTGAGAATAATATTTCTGCCATTATTAAACTGATTTGTGTTCATTTCCCTGTTTAAATCAGATTCAGCCTGCTGTCCTTATCCTCAATTATTTCTCCTGGGCAAGAGAAAAGAACATATGATTTAAATAGCTCCTGATATAGGTATTGCTGTGAAGAGAAAGGATTTGCTAACTCAATTTACTGCCTGTTTAACTTGTCAAAATTTAAACCTGGAAGATGGAGAATGGAATCCTCTCAAGGTATAAAGAACCTTCGACTTTTACCTTGAAGCTTCTCCTATGAACTTATGTCAACGTGGAATGTTTGTTTCAATGTAATAAACATCATGGAATGAAAAAAAAAAAAAACACCAAGAAAATACATCCATTCAGGTAACTTGTGTATTTTGCAGTTACAACAATGGAAATCACTCATGTCCCATCATTGTTCATCTAATACAGGTAAAAATTGTGTTTCTTTGATTTTTCTTCTAATTCTTCATTCAATCTTTAAAATGTTACCATGTTCAAAATCACATTTTGTATTGTGGTATATATGTTTTTCATATTTACATACTTTTGGACTACAATATAGAAAGTCTATTTATTGAGCCCCTTAGTAACTTATGTCTATTGACAAATATAAATATAAATTATGTCTAAGCAATGATACATGATTTTTGTTCTTTTATGGAATTTTCAGTTTTGTAATCATTCCTATTTCTTGTGATGTTACTATCTAATAACAATCTCAAATAGAATACAGATTTCTTGTTAAAGTGGTCTTGCAATCTTTGGATACACACACACACACACATATATATATATAATTTTATTTCTATTATTTGTATATGTATGTGTACATTTACATATCATATTGTTCACTTCATAGACTAACAACTAATGCAAGAATTTTACATAATTTGTTGAGATAGTAATCATAGACATTGAAATGTGGTAATTAAGATCTATGCTGTGGAATCTGTCAGAATTAGGATACTGCATTTCTACCATTCACTCCGATCTTGTCTCTGATTTACTTATTTATTTGAAAGGCAGAGTGACACAAAGAGAGAGGGAGAGACAAAAAAAAGATATTCCATGTGATGGTTCTCTCCGCAAATGGCCACAATAGTCAGGTCTAGGATGGACTGAAGCTAGGAGCCAGGAACTCCATCAAGGTCTCCCAGGTGAGTGTCAGTGTAAGTGGGCCATCTTCTGCTGCCTTCTGAGCCACCCTAGCAGGAATTTGAATCAGAAGTGGAGCAGAGATGTCTCTAGTGCCATGCCTCTGGCCCCTGCCTGTTATGAATAAATTATCCTCTTGAAGCATTTTTTATTTTACCTAACAACAGGAATGACTAGTACATGTTGGTCTTGTAGTAGCAGTGTCTTCTTCTTACACCTAACTATCTAGGATAAAATATCAGTGGGTATATACCATGAAGCCAGAGCCACCACTTTGTATACATCAGAGTAAACAATGTTTTGTTTTTTTTTTTAATTATTGTTTATTTGAAAGTCAGAGTTACCCAGAGAGAAGAGGCAAGAGAAAGAGAGAGAGAAAGAGAGAGAGAGAGAGAGAGAGGTCTTCCATCCACTGGTTCACTCCCCAACTGGCCACAATGGCTGGAGCTGTGCCGATCTGAAGCCAGGAGCCAGGAGCTTCTTCCAGGTCTCTGGTGTGGGTGCAGGGGCCCAAGGACTTGGGCCATCTTGTACTGCTTTCCCAGACCATAGCAGAGAGCTGGATCAGAAGAGGAGCTGCCAGGACTAGAACCGGCACCCATACGGGATGCCGACGCTTCAGGCTAGGGCATTAACCCGCTACACCGCAATGTGACCCTAACAATGGTGTTTTTTAACTGAAAGATTGTCTAATGCTGTCAGTTTTGGAAATCGATTTGTACATAAATAACGTGGGCATAGTTTCTAAAAAATATTTCCTACTTGTCTGCATCCTCAAGTTTTTAATTTTAAAATACATATTTTTATTTTATAATGTTTGAAAAGCAATGTGTACTATGTAAATTCTGGAAAAAGATGAACCCTTTGTTTGAATCCTAATCGGTAAATGAGTCTAAGATTAGAAAAGAAGACTGGTAGCCATTTGTTAAGTAGAGGTTACACATGTACTTGTTTGGGCTTTGTGTTTCTGGAAAAGCAACAAACTAAACTTTGGGACATGTTTGTTTATCAACTACAGAGATTAACAGCCTCTGAAAAGTCCCATTTTACCACCCAGAACTGACCAATGAACTGTCATCTGAGGTCAGTTTTGAACATCTACCAATCAGCAATGAGTTCTTCACACAAGCTTGCATCACTCATTTGCAAGATCAGAGTAGGAGCCTGCGTGGGAATTTCTCTCTCTGACAGCATCTCTCTTTGTTCATTTGGTATGCAGTTTCATTTTGCACCAAAGGCTGTGTCTCTCCGATTTGCAAATGGTAAATAACAACGCTTTTGATTATCCTAAATTCTCTTCAAGTGGATTTTTCTGACAACCACAACATTAATAAATGGATATGGCTGCTTTTATACACTTACATTATGGATTTATAATTTAAATAAGTTGCCAAAATGCATTTAAATTCATATATAACATATTTATATTTGCTTATTGGACACTTTTCCTGTATAAATCTTTTTACATTAATTTTCTTGTTAGATTTCTCATGGGGTATACTACTTTAATCTTGTGAAATTGGTATTTAACATAAAAGTATCCTCCTCTGAAACCATAATTTGAGGTTACAGCATCCATGTTTGATGTAACTTTAAAGATGAGATCAAACTGTGACAAAAATAAAATTACTGAAAATGCGTCATTAATTTGTCTCTTTGAGATAATTTACTTTTATGGTTTATACAACAGGGTTATCTTTTAAGTAGAAATTCTGATAACACATCCTGCAAGCTTGAAGTAATTAGAATCTGAAAGAAAATTATTTGAAAATGTCAAATGTACATTCTTTATCCTTGGCCCAGAATACTGTCCCATTATTTTAAGTCTCACTGGTACAGCCACACACAGTCTAAACTCCTTGTAGTGACAGGACTGTGAGTGTACTCTGATGCTAATCTCAAGGGCAAAACTACAAAATTGGTAATGAATATATTTTAAATTACATCATGAAATACAGTTCTTACAAATAAGCAACCACTATCTCTGTAATTGTGAGAATAATTGAAAAAATTCCTACAAAATTATGTCTCCACAATGACACATTTTATCAATAAAATCTTCATATTTATGTTAGTGAATTATGGGTACAATGAAAACCAATTGTTACTGAATCCCTCTCTTGTTATAGCTCTTTAGGTATTTTTATATGATATATTCCCTCCTCCCTGCAGGATAATTAATGTTCTTATTTCAAACTTAATGAAAATCATTGGGGATTAACCTGCAGTAAACACATAGATGAAAGCACTGATGCTTACCTATACCACTGTGTTAATTTAATACTTTTGTTATATCATCAGGTTTTGAAATATATACATGATAATACTGACAAGTTCTTTAACTTAGGGTCTTATCATGAAAAAAAAAAAAAAGAATGATTTAATTTTAGGCAGGACCTTAGACCAGTGTTTATTATGCTGATTAATGCACCAGATTCCTTATCAGAGTACTTTGTCTCTAGCTCCTGGGTCCAGTTTACTGCAATGCAGACCAGGTAGGCCTTGGTTATGGTTCAAGCTATTGGGTTACTTCTATTCAATGGGAGATACTGAAAGCTTTTCTGGCTCTTGACTTCTAGCTAAGCTCAACATTTGGTGGCATTTTGGGAATAAACTAATCTCTCCCTCTATCCCTCTGTCTCTCTGCCTTTTTTTTTTTTTTTTAAATTTATATGAAAGATAAAGTGAGAGAGAGAGGGAGACGCACAGAGAGAGATCTTTCATCCACTGGTTTGCTCACCAGTGGCCACAGTGGCCAGAACTGGGCCAAAGCCAGAGCCAGGAGTTTCATTTGAGTCTCCCAGGTGGTGCGGGGATCCAACCATTTGAGTCATCTTCTGCTGGTTTCCAGGCACATAAAGGGTGTAGGAGAGGAAGTGCAGCAGGCCTGATTTGAACTGGCTCCCATGTGGGATGCCTGCATTGCAGGCAGCAGCTTTAATGCTACTCCACAGAATGGGCCCCAGATCTGCCTCTTGAGCTCTCAAATACATAAATAAAACTTTCAGAAAAAGGAAGTTCAATTGATAATCACTGGTCTATAATGCAAACTGAGGACTCTATAATTATAAATTTGATTTTCCTTACTGAAATTCTTTTACAATGACTTCAGAGCAAAACATCATTCAATAAGCTATAAAGGGACTATTTCGAGTTTATTCCTATTTACTAATATTTTATTATGTATATCATATTCAGTGATTTTTAGTAAGATATAATAATCAAACCAATGATTTTCTAAGTAACGTGAAAAATTTTTCCATGAAAGAGATTAAAATTCAATTACATTACAAAGGAATATTTTCAAATCAATCTTTGTATATTTTGAATTTCATAATTTTATAACCAGGTAACTTATCAGCACAAATACTAATTTTCACTAAATTACAAAGCCATATAAAATTATGTAATCGTTTCTCTTATATTATTGTTAATTCTCTCTGCTTTCTCTGCCTTTATCTCTAGATAGCTTCTCATCATCACATGTACACAAAGTGTGTTTTCTTACTCATAAAGGAAAAATAAACACTAAATAGCTTAGTATAAACTAGTAACTTAGAAAAATGAATTAAGATAAATTTAGAATAAAACTAATTGTGATGGAGTTAAATTTTTTACCCATAAAATTTCCATTCCTTCCAATTGAATTATTTTTTCTATGAAGTACCCTAAAAAGTTATTTCTTAACATTTTATCAGTGAATAATTTACCTTGTAAGATAAAATGTAACCTAGTAACAGACCATGTGTGGAAATGATTTATGACAGGCATTCATAAGTTCCTTATAGTTAAAAACAAACAAACAAAAAAACCCAGGATAAACCAAAATTAGAAATCAGTCTGGCTGGCACTGTGGCTCACTAGGCTAATCCTCCACCTTGTGGCGCTGGCACACCAGGTTCTAGTCCCGGTCGGGGGGCCGGATTCTGTCCCAGTTGCCCCTCTTCCAGGCCAGCTCTTTGCTGTGGCCAGGGAGTGCAGTGGAGGATGGCCCAAGTGCTTGGGCCCTGCACCCGCATGGGAGACCAGGATAAGCACCTGGTTCCTGCCATCGGATCAGCGCGGTGCGCCAGCCGCAGCGCGCTGGCTGCAGCGGCCATTGGAGGGTGAACCAACGGCAAAGGAAGACCTTTCTCTCTGTCTCTCTCTCTCACTGTCCATTCTGCCTGTCCAAAAAAAAAATCAGTCTGAATTTTCAGGTATAAAACATTATTTTTAAAAAAATATATTCATGATGGTGAACAACATGGAAGAAAATGATTGAGATATAATCCAACAGGACCCAACAGAATACATTTTTTAGTCATTAAAACTGAAATGGAACTTTTTGCCATTGAATCAGAGGATATATAAAATGAGGTCTGGTAATACACATGTTCTACTTCCAACAATAATTTTTAAAACAGATAAACAGAATAAATTATATCATTTTTTACTAAATATCTAACATTGTGTGGATAATTAGTACAATCTGTGGACATTAATGAATAAATTTTGATAGTGTTGTTCACTAATGGAAACTTTCTTGTCATTTCTTCTGACTCTAGTATCTCTAATATGGAATTAGTCTATGATGATGCTATTAGAAAGTCTTAGTTAATGTAAGCATTGTTTACACTTCCTTTTCATTCTATTTTCTGATGCCTTCAGGCTTACTCTGCTGTGTGTTTATATGCATCTGAAAACAGATATGCTTTTTGTATGGTTGCCATGAATTTACAAAAGCACCACCAGGGGTCTTCAAAAAGTTCCTGGAGGGCCCAAAGTTGTGGCTCTGCAGGTTGAACTCCCACTTGCAACACCAGGCACCCCATAAATGCCTTAGTTTGAGTCCCAGCTGCTAGACTCCCTATCCAACTTACTGCCACTGAGCCTGGGAAAGCAGCAGAAGAGGGCCCAAATGCTTCAGTCCCTGCCACCTGTGTGGGAGATCAGATGAATTTCCAGTATCCTGGATTTAACCTGGACCAGGAAAGGCCATTGCAGCCATCTGGGGAGTGCACCAGTGGAGGACTATCCATCTCTCTGTTTGTTTCTCTCGCCCTGTAACTCTCTTTCAAATAGATAAAATATGTGTTTTTTTAAAAAAGAAATCATTCATTTTTAATTCACAAAATACATACACTATTAAAAAATAAATGGATTTCAACACTGACACCAAAATAAACTCTTTCAATCATGTATTTAGATAAAGTTTTTGATTCACCCCTATATTTTGTGGCTGCCATTGCATATTTTTTCTCTGATAAAATGCCTTAGTATATTCATATGTTAAGAATACCTTCAAAAATCATGCTTTCCTGTTTAGCATAAAATGCTATTGAATTTTTGTGTGTATTCATCGACTTTTTTTCTCTCTGTATTGTTTGGATATAAAAGTCAAGATTATCTGTAGTATTGATCGAAATAGGTATTATTCATTAAGGATAACATTCATGTTTTTTTTTTAACTCTTACTTAATGAATATAAATTTCCAGAGTACAGCTTATGGATTACAATGGCTTTCCCCACTATAATTTCCCTCCCACTCGCACCCCTCCCATCTCCCTCTCCCATTCCATTCACATCAAGATTCATTTTCAATACTCTTCATATACAGAAGATCAGTTTAGCATATATTAAGTAAAGGTTTCAACAGTTTGCACCCACATAGAAACATAAAGTGAAAAATACTGTTTGAGTACTAGTTAATTGTGGTGTATTCTGGCCACAGATTATTTCCTAGTTATTACTGACAAATGAGGTCAAATTATCTTACCTTGTATTCTATGCTGGTTTAGTGATTTGCTTGAATAATCATTTGTGATTGGAATGAATTCCAAGATTTCCAGGCTTACATCATACAAAGAATTGAAGATGTTTCCTGGCCTCTAGAAGGACTGCATTTTGGAGTTGTGAGAAAGCAAATAAGTTCAGCTAACTTAATGGGGAGAGGGGCAGGCTACATGGAAAATTCCTGAGATATGTGATAGGGAGTGAGGCCAAGGTGAATCAAGGTTCCAGGTATTAGGAGGTTGATTTTTATAATTTTAGACTGTAAAAGTGAATATTACTTAGTATATGTGCTGCCGAAGTGAGCACTGAATTTTACTTAAGGAATATCCCATTCAATTTCTGCCTCCTTGTCCATAAATATGTGAGCACAGCAAAATGTTTCTGTTTTATTGCAGTTGGCTATGAACAATAGATGACTACAGTACCCATTCCTTCCTGACAGCTATTTACTTAACAGTATTCAAATTATTAAACTGTCTCACAAATTAGCATACTCATATTTTTATTGCATTCATGATTTTTAATCAAATTTTTGGCTTTTTCTTGAACTTTCTTAAAGCTCACATCCTAGCTCCACAGTCATACCTACGGTGTCACAAAATTGGGACAAAGTATCTGTTAACTGAACCAAACTCTAATATTCTGATTTCATTTTGCCTTAGGGAAGTTCATTCTTCATGTCACAAACTCCTAAAAGGTTAAGGAAAGGATTTTTATACTTTAGGTGAGTATATCTGTCCACTAAAATATGCTGAATCTTGTCTTTTTCAGGTATAATTAGACACTATAGAAAATAGAACTCCAGGGGCGTACTTTGTGGTGGGGTGGGTTAAGGCCCTGGCCTGAAGTGCCAGCATCCCATATGGGCGCTGGTTTGAGACGCAGCTGCTCCAATTCTGATCCAGCTCTCTGCATTGGCCTGGGAAAGCAGTAGAAGATGGCCCAAGTCCTTGGGCCCCTGCACCCCTGTGAGAGACCTGGAAGAAGCTCCTGATTCCTGGCTTCGGATTGGCGCAGCTCTGGCTATTGCGGCCAACAGGGGAGTGAGCCATCAGACGGAAGACTTCTCTCTCTGTCACTCTCTCTCTCTCAGCCTCTCCTTTCTCTGTGTAACTCTGACCTGCAAATAAATAAATAAATAAATCTTTAAAAAAACTTAAAAAAAAAAAAGAAAATAGAACTCTGGCAGTCCTACTGTCCCAGAATTCCAAAGTTCATATTTACCGTGTAAAATTTATATATATTATAATACATACAATTTATAATACTCATATTTACATATATGTGCAATTCAGATACTCCTCAAGTATGCATGAGCTCCAAATCATTTAGGTAAATTTTCATGCAGAATATGAATAATGTTGCCAAATTTAAAATTACAAGTTATATTTATGTACTAGCAAAGAGAAACATGAGAGAGAGGACTAGGAAAGGCCATATAGATAGTTGAGAATAAAATGGGAATAGAAAGATAAACATGAACCTTTTAATCTCAGATTATAGAAAAGGTGAGACACCAGGAAATCGAATGATCTCTCAAGAATCACACTTAAAACACACGTACCGAAACCCCAATTTTGGCAACTTTGGGCTTGCTTTGTGAAATATACAGAATTTCCCAAAGCACAAAATGAAGAAGGAGATGAGTAATGCTGGAGTCCCAGAGTAACAATGGGGTGAGTAGCTGCTGAGGAAATGGATGAAATTAACCACAATCCTACTTCCTACCTTTATTTGCTACATATTAGGGAAATTCTTGTTATATTTTTACCTTTTCTCTTGAGAATATAATGTTGACACCATATTTACTTAATAATTATTATAATTAAATATCTCTAAACTGTCTCCTTGATATATGTGAATTAAATTTGTACCAGTTAGTATTTTCTACCCTGTTCCTGTCATTGGAAACAAACAATAGGGAACCAAAAAGACACTTTAAACAGTGTATAATCTGTGTCCACTGATTATGAAAATTATTTTTAATTCATTTCCAGTTTTAAGTTTATGCATATTTACTTTAAATCAAATGTGTTTTACAATTAAATCTCATTTACCGTTAAAAAAGCAAAAACAGGATTTTATCTCTTTTAAGATAGTTTTTATAAGTCAATCTACATGCAAAACATTTCTTCTCAGTGGTTGGATCTAAGGTAGTCTCTTTACTTATGAGTCACGATGATTTCTGAATTTTTGGAGTGCTCTAAGTGTATTTTGCCTCGATTCTTATTTAAGTTTCAAAGTAGGCTCTCATGACAAAGGGTGCCTCTTGGTTTCTGATTTTTTTTTTTTCTGTCAGATTTGATTTAGCTTGTGTGACTTGATTTTATGGCATCTCAATGCAGAGTGAAAATCAGTTTCAAAGTCAGATGTAACTTACTCTAACTAATTCTGTCATTCACCATCATTTTTTAAGTCTCTCTTGAGTAAATTGCAGTTTGTATCAAATTGTACAATATGGTTTTGGGATATGCCGTATTATCTAGAGAAGACTAAAATCCAGACTGGCAAAGTCTTTTGAATTAGGATTTTGTGTAAGATTTTGGTTATAGTAAAACTTATAAAAAAGGATCTGCAGTTGACTTGAGATAGAAATGAGTATTATTAATTCAGGCCGTTTCCCTGCCATGCTGAATCTTTCATCATTTCATCCAAAAATATACCATTCACCTGGAATTCTCCTATCTTAAGTTTATTTAATAATATATAGTCTTATCTACAGGAGAATGAGGAAAAATGTTGATACTAGAAGTAATCATTTGTTCAATGAGTTTGAAATATTTAATATAAATTTTAAATTATTTAGTGTTTTACTCTGTTTCAGAGTTAACATAGACCAATTTTGATTCATTCTTTTGTCTTAGTTTATAAACACTACATATATAGAACTGAGACCAATTTTTTTTATATAATGTATTTCATTGAAAGGCAGAGTTACAGAGAGAGGAGAGACAGAGAGAGGTCTTCCATCCACTGGTTCACTCCCTAAATGGCCACAAGGGATGGAGCTGGGCTGATCCAAAGCCAGTATCCAGAATCTTCCTCCAGGTCTCCCACAGGGGTGCGAGCACTTGGGCCATCATTCCACTGCCTTCCCAGGCCATTACCAGGGAACTAGAATGGAAGGGGAGTAGCTAGAACTCGAATTGGCATCCATATGAGATGTCTGCACTGCAGGTGGAGTACCAGCCCTTTATGCCCCAGCATCAGCCCAAATGCCTCTGTTAACAAAGCACTAAGATGCTTTTTCTGATTAAGATGGTATAGTACAGAGGCTGGTGCTGTGGCACAGTACGTTAATCCTCCAGCTGAGTTGCCAGCATCCCATATTGGTGCCGGTTCAAATCCCGACTGCTCCACTTCCAATCAACTCTCTGCTATGGTCTGGGAAAGCAGTAGAAGATAGCCCAAGTTCTTAGGCCCTTGCACCTAAGTGGGAGATCTGGAAAAAGCTCCTGGTTCCTAGCTTCAGATCAGCTAATCTCCAGCCATTGCGGTCATTAGAGGAGTGAACCAGTGGATGGAAGACTTTTCTTTGTGTCTCCCTCTCACGGTCTGTAACTCTAACTCTCAGTAAGTAAGTAAATAAATAAATAAATAATTTTTTTAAAAGGTGGAATAATACAGAGAATATTATAACCACAAATGACTATTAGAAAAATTTGACAAATGATGAAAAATCTCAACAGGTAAAATAAAGATTCATTCAGGATCAAAACCTAACCTAAAGATGTTAAGGACACAGGATGAGGTGCGTTAAAAGATGAACTGTAGTCCATGTTCCTAGGAGTGCTTCTGAACCTGTGTGATTATGCAAGACACCAGGTATGTATACTCGGTTCAGTAGAGGGCGTTAAGTGTGGTAGAGATGAACTTTTGTGATTCTTCCTAAATGACAGTGGCAAAGCTGGACTTGAGTCTTAAATACTTGACCAATCACTATCCTGCCTCCACTTCAAAGATTCGTCAAGTTCTGAAGTTAAGCAGGGTACAGCACTAAATTAGTACTGAAGGAAACTTTTCAGTCTATAGTTGAAACAGAGATATTTTATAATGTATAGATTATCAGTTTAGCAACAAAATGTGATATTCTGAAATCTGTATAACTCAACCATACAGTTTGAAAATGTATTAGACAAAAATTAACACAATTAAAGAGACACAGATCAATAATTAAATGTGAACAAATTAATATATATTTCTCATCAGCTAAGAACACAAGCAGACAAGAGCAAGAGTGACTAACCTGATTAGTAAATAGAGCAAACTGATATCTATGCACACACACACTTACACAATATGGTTGTATAGCTCTACTCATAAAAATGAATAATGAAATAATGTACATTCTTTAACAGTACACATGGATTGTGCCTCCCTACATGTAGATAACATCAGAGATGGGAAAGTAGTGTATTCCCTCTTTAAATCAAAAATAAAGTTTGTTAACTATTACATTATGTCCATAGATTTTTAATGAAATCTTCTTTGATTAGTAACCACATATGCATCTTTATTATTTGATTCAAGGCATTATTTATACTTTATTTTCAGGTTTAAATCCTCAGTTTGACTAACTGAATACATTTCAATTTTGATTTTTTTTCTAAAGACTCCAATTTATAGTTAACAAATAACTCTCAATCACTAAAATCTGCAAATTGGGTAATCATAAATAGTACTGTAAATTATCCATGGTATTTTCTCAGTAATTAAACCAATCAACAAACTAAATTCTTTTTTTTAAGATTTATTTATTTATTTGAAAGGCAGAGTTAGAGGCAGAGGTGGGGGAGGGAGAGAGAAAGAGAAAGAGAGAAAGAGAGAGAGAGAGAGAGAGAGAGAGAGAGAGAGCAGTCTTCCATCTAATGGATAGTAACCTCAATGGCCAGAGCTGTACCGAACTGGAGCCAGGAGCTTCTACCAGGACTCCCACGCAGGTGCAGGGGCCCAAACACTTGGGCCACCTTCTACTGTCTTCTCAGGCCATAGCAGAGAGCTGGATTGGAAGTAGAGCAAGTAGGACTTGAACCAGTGCTCATATGGGATGCCAGCACTGCAGGTGGCAGCTTTACCCACACCGCCACAGTGCCGGCTCCCAAAATTATATTCTGAACATTAAACACTAGAATTCCATGTGCTATAAACTGAGATATATCCACCCAAATTCATATGTTGAAATACAATAGCATTTACATAAAAAAGGCATCGTGTTTGCAATTAAAACCTTTGAATAAGTAATCAAATTTAAATGATGAATGATTTTTAATCCATGTGACTATTTGCATTGATAATGTTCAAAAGTTCATGCAAATAATCTTGTAAGGTCACAGGCTAATCCAATATTACTGATGACTTATAGGAAAGAGATACCAGGGACAGGCATAGATACTAGGGCCATCGTTAAAGAGGTCTCCTGAAGGCAGCCACTTCTATGACAAGGAGAAAGACCTGGCACAAATTCTTTACTTGTGGCCCTTAGAGGACACCAACATTGATTTTGGATTTCTAAGTTCCAGATATGACAGCAAAAAATGTTTAGTGTTTAAGACAACAACTCAGGCAATAACCCCACCCTCCTCTTATCAGAAAGATTTACCAAGTTCTGAAAATACGTGTTAGGAGTCTACATTTCAGTATTTTGTTATGGCAGCCACAGCAAATGAAAAATGTTTTTATATGGAGGATAAATATCAATTAAAATTTGAAAAGTTAAATATATAAAGATACAAAATGTGAAAGAACATATGATAAAGCTAAACCAGATCTCATATTGAAATTCTAAAAAGGATATTTATTAGAAAAAATAAAATTAATTAACCATAATCTTATATTTTTCTCTCTAAATCTACAGCAACTGCACAAATCATATATAACAAATATAGAAAAAAGCACAAAGAAAACAGAACAATAAATAGGACACCACTATATAACTCACATATATATTATTTTATTTTACTTCATCAAAATTTATTTATTTATTTGAAAGAGTTACACACAGAGAGAAGAAGAGGCAGAGAGATAGAGAGGTCTTCCATCTGTTAGTTCACACCCCAGCTGGCCAAAATGGCCAGAGCAGCACCAATTCAAAGCCAGGAGCCAAGAGCTTCTTCCGGGTCTCCCACATGAATGCAGGGGCCCAAGGTCTTGGGCCATGTTCTATTGCTTTCCCAGGCCACAGCAGAAATCTGGATTGGAAGTGGAGCAGCCAGAACTTGAACCAGTGCCCATATGGGATGCCAGCACTGCAGGCAGCAGCCTTACCTGCTGCACCACAGCACTGGCTCCTATATTTTAAATATATCTTATATTTTTAAATACAGTATGATAAATCTTAGATATTTGGCTACATCAATAAAATCAGTAAGCCCTTATCAAGACTAATAAAGAAAATGAACAGAAAAGCTTACTAGTTTCAGGAATTAGAAAATGAAATGTCAATATATCTATGGACATAAATAGTATAATAGTAGCTATTATAAACAATTATATGCAAAGTCTTATAATTTAGATAAAATAGAGTCTAAAGCACATGATATTTGGTGATATAAGCCAAACTCAGAACGACAAATGCCACATGTTGTCATGTGTATGTGGAACCTGATGAAGTTGAACTCATAGAACTTAAGTAGAAACAGTTAGTGGTCCAGGTTCTTGAGTCCCTATTATGCACTTGGGAAACCTAGATGTAATTCCTGCTTTCAGCCTTTCTCAATTCTAGATCTGTAGGCATCTGGGGAGTGTATCATTGAATGGAATACACCTCTCTTCCTGTCTGCCTTTCAAGTAAGAAATCAACAATCTTCTGATAAAGGAAATAGCTACACTGTTGGTCATGACAGGCTAGAAGCTAGGGGGATTGGGAGACAAATACACATGGAATAATGGGTATGGAAATGCAGTTACAAAGAAGAAGTAAAGTGTCAGTGTTCTATAGCACAGTAGGATGAATAATTTTAAATTTGTTGTATATTTCAAAATGGCTAAAAGAATAGATTTTTGGTGTTTCAACACAAAGAAATGGTAAATTCTCAAGACAATTGCTCTCATTTAACAATTCTCAAGACAATTGCTCTCATTTAACAATTAAACACTGTCCATATGAATCAAAATATTACATTTTATTATTATTATTAGGAATATAAATAATATTATTTTAAAATAATATAATAATATACAACATATTTATGTGAGATGCAAGTATGTATAACATAAAATAAATATCCATATTTCCACATTTTGCAAAGAATTTCATTTTATAGATTATTCCTTAAAGTTAACATCACAATATCACACAAAATGGCAGAATAAGATGTTCTTGGTGTTGGTGCCTCCATCAAAACAAATAAAATATAAAAAATGTATTTTATGACTATAGAACATGAAGTAAAATTTGTGAAACTTGGGAAAGGGCACAAATCAGGTGCACGTTGACATCATTTCTCAGCCTGACACAACACTGCAAAGAACCATATGCTTTCTAGAGTTGACTGATGTATGATGATAAGTGCATTCATTTCCTCCAAAAATTTGGAGTTGGAGTTTGGTCAATCTAGAGAGTCTTTAAGGGTCAAGTTTAAAGGAATCTGGGTTTTCCAATGGCTATAATTGTAGTAATTTTGACTTCTATTATTTTTTTGGAATATTTAAGATTAATGTTTAGGGTATAAAGAGCAATTTTTTTTTTCTTGAGCCAGACTTTCAATGAAGTCTTTATCAGAGATAACAGAACAAAAATTTCAGTGACCACAAATAATAAGGAATTCATACTTTGGAAAAATATTTGGAAATTCACAAAAGGAAGTGATAAAAAGCAAAAGCCAACACTTCTTGATGAGTGAGGTAATCTTTTCCAGTTATCAGTTATAATACTCAGAATATCCAGTCCTTGATGAAAAAATATCATAATAAGGAATAAAAACATGACCTTTCTCCTTAAAAAAGTGATACATTGACAGAAACCATCAATGACAAAGCACAACTATCAGAACTATTAATCAAAAATGTTAAACCAACTGTATTACATATTTTCGACGAGGTAAAGAAAATTTTGAATGAAGAACTAAAGAAAATCAGAAAATGATGTAACAGCAGAATGAGAATGTCTAAAATAGAAAGTACAGAAATGAATTGAGTCAAAATTTTTAGCTGAAAATTAGAGTAATTGAATGAAAATTATCATTAAATGTAGTTTCAACACCAGATCTGAAAGGCAGAAGAAAAGAAAAATGAACTTGAAGATAAGGCAACAAATGTATTCAATTGTGAAGAAAAAATAAAAAAAAGAATGAAGAAAATGAACAGAACTCAAAGGTCTTATGGAATACAACAAAGTGTGTCAACACAAATATATGTATATATGTGTTCATGGATTAGAAGACTTAATTATATTAAAATGACAATAGTATGAAAAAGTAACTCTAGATTAAATGCAATCTGTGTCAAAAATCATAGGGCTTTTAGCAGACATGTAAAGATGAATCAGAAAATTAATATAGTATTGAAGAGGCTCAATAAGCCAAACTGTCTTGAAAAAGATTCTTAAAGAGGTAGGAAACATTTTCTGATTATATATTTTTTAAACATTTCTTTAATGAATATAAATCTCCAAAGTACAGTTTATGGATTACAATGGCTTCCTCCCCCCATAACTTCACTCCCACCCGCAACCCTCCCCTTTCCCACTCCCTCTCCCCTTCCATTCTTATCAAGATTCATTTTCGTTTCTCTTTATATACAGAAGATCAGTTTAGCATACATTAAGTAAAGATTTCAACAGTTTGCTCCCACACAGAAACATAAAGTGAAAAATACTGTTTGAGTACTAGTTATAGCATTAAGTCTTAATGTACAGCACACTAAGGACAAAGATCCCACATGAGGAGTAAGTGCACAGTGACTCCTGTTGTTGACTTAACAAATTGACACTCTTGTTTATGGCCTCAGTAATCACCCTAGGCTCTTATCACGAGTTGCCAAGGCTATGGAAGCCTTTTGATTTCACTGACTCTGATCATATTTAGACCAGGTCATAGTCAGAGTGTAAGTTCTCTCCTCCCTTCAGAGAAAGGTACCTCCTTCTTTGATGACCCGTTCTTTCCACTGGGATCTCACTCGTGGAGATATTTCATTTAGGTCATTTTTTTCCAAGTTGTCTTTGCTTTCCATGCCTGAAATACTCTCTTGGCCTTTCAGCCAGATCTGCATGCCTTAAGGGCTGATTCTGAGGCCAGAGTGCTGTTTAGCACATCTGACATTCTACGGGTCTGCTGTGTATCTCGCTTCCCATGTTGGATTGTTCTCTCCCCTTTTTATTCTATCAGTTTGTATCCGCAGACACTAGTCTTGTTTATGTGATCCTTTTAGCTCTTAGTCCTATCATTATGATCACTTGTGAACAGAAATTGATCACTGGGACAAATGAGATGGCATTGGTACATGCCACCTTGATGGGATTGAATTGGAATCCCCTGCTATGTTTCTAACTCTACCATTTGGGGTAAGTCTGCTTGAGCATGTCCCAAATTGCACATCTCTTCCCTCTCTTATTCCCACTCTTAATTTGACAGCTATCACTTTTCAGTTAAGTTTCAACAATTAAGAATAACTGTATTGATTATAGCATTCAACCAAAAGTATTAAGTAGAACAAACAAACAAAAATACTAAGAGGGATAACGTATTAAGTTGTTCATCAACAGTCAGTGCAAGGGCTCATCAAGTCACCATTTCTCATAGTGTTCATTTCACTTCAACAGGTTTCCTTTTTGGTGCTCAGTTAGTTGTCACTGATCAGGGAGAACATATGATATTTGTCCTTTTGGGACTGGCTTATTTCACTCAGCATAATTTTTTCCAAATTCCTAACAGGGATCACTTTTAGTTAAAATTTAAACACCTAAGAATAACTGTGTGTTAATTACAGAGTTCAACCAATAGTACTAGAACAAAAAAAATACTAAAAGGGATAAAGTATTACATTGTAAATCAAGAGTCAGGACAAGGGCTAAACAAGTCACTGTTTCTCATAGTGGCCATTTCACTTCAACAGGTTTCCCCTTTTGTGCTCAGTTAGTTGTCGCCGATCAGGGAGAACATATGATATTTTTCCCTTTGGGACTGGCTTAATTCACTCAGCATGATGTTTTCCAGATTCCTCCATCTTGTTGCAAAAGACTGGGTTGGTAGATCTCTGAATGTGAACCATTCGAACTGGGGTGAGGTGAAATCTCATTGTGGTTTTGATTTGAATTTCCCTGATTGCTAGTGATCCTGAACATTTTTTCATGTGTTTGTTGGCCATTTGGATTTCCTCTTTTGAAAAATGTCTATTGAGGTCCTTGGCCCATCTCTTAAATGGGTTGTTTGTTCTGATGTTGTGGAGTTTCTTGATTTCTTGTAGATTCTGGTTATCAACCCTTTATCTGTTGCATAGATTGCGAATATTTTTTCCCATTGTGTTGGTTGCCTCTTCATTTTTCCTCACTGTTTCTTTTGAAGTTCAGAAACTTATCAGTTTGATGCAATCCCAAATGTTAATTTTGGCTTTCACTGCCTGTGCTGCTGGGGTATTTTCCAAGAAGTCTGTGCCTGTATCTATATCTTGCAGGGTTTCTCAAATGCTCTCTAATAATTTGATGGTGTCGGGTCATAGATTTAAGTCTTTAATCCATGTTGGGTGGATTTTTGTGTAAGGTTAAAGGTAGGGGTTTTGCTTCATGATTCTGCACATGGAAATCCAATTTTCCCAGCACCATTTATTGAATAGACTGTCCTTACTCCAGGGATTGGTTTTGGATCCTTGATCAAATATGAGTTGGCTGTAGACGTTGGGATTGATTTCTGGTGTTTGAATTCTGTACCATTGGTCTATCCATCTGTTTCTGTACCAGTACCATGCTGTTTTGATAACAACTGCCCTGTAGTATGTCCTGAAATCTGGTATTGTGATGCCTCCAGCTTTGTTTTTGTTGTACAAAATTGCTTTAGCTATTCGAGGTCTCCTGTGTCTCCATATGAATTTCAGCATCATTTTTTCCAGGTCTGAGAAGATGGTCTTCGGTATCTTGATTGGTATTGCATTGAATGTATAAACTGCTTTTGGGAGAATGGACATTTTCATGATATTGATTCTTCCAATCCATGAGCATGGAAGATTTTTCCATTTCTTGGTATCCTACTTATTTCTTTAAGGTTTTGTAATTTTTTCGTAGAGATCTTTAACATCCTTGGTGAAGTTGATTCCAAGGTATTTGATTGCTTTTGTAACTATTGTGAATGGGATTGATCTTAGAAGTTCTTCCTCAGCCATGGCGTTGTCTGTGTGTACAAAGGCTGTTGATTTTTGTGCATTGATTTTATATCCTGCTACTTTGCCAAACTCTTCTATGAGTTCCAATAGTCTCTTAGTAGAGTTCTTTGGGTCCCCTAAATAAAGAATCATATCATCTGCATAGAAGGATAGTTTGAGCTCTTCCTTCCCAATTTGTATCCCTTTAATTTCTTTTCTTGCCTAATAGCTCTGGCTAGAACTTCCAGAACTATATTGAATAGCAGTGGTGAGAGTGTGCATCCCTGTCTGGTACCAGATCTCAGTGGAAATGCTTCCAACTTTTCCCCATTCAAAAGGATGTTGGTTGTGGGTTTTTCATAGATTGCTTTGATTGTATTGAGGAATTTTCCTTCCATACCCAGTTTGCTTAGAGTTTTCATCATGAAAGGGTGTTCTATTTTATCAAATGTTTTCTCTGTGTCTATTGAGATAATCATATGGTTTTTCTTTACAGTCTGTTAATGTGGTGTATCGTTATATCTTCCTGTTGAATTGATCCCTTAATCATTATATAGTGCCCCTCTTTGTCTCTCTTAACAGTTTTTGTGTTAAAGTTTATGCTGTCCGATATTAAGATGGTGATGTCTGCTCTTTATTCATTTCTGTTGTCATGGTATATCTTTTTCCAGCCTATCACTTTCAGTCTGTATGCATCTTTGTTGGAAAGATGTGTTTCTTGTAAAAAGCAAATAGATGGGTTTTGTTCCTTAAGCCAATCAGCCAATCGGTGTCTTTTAACTGGACAGTTCAGGCCATTAATGTCCAACGTGACTATTGATAAGTAATAACTTTGCCCTACATTTGCCAAAGATATTTTCTAATATATGCTTTGAACTTCCTGTGATCTTTTGCTGTGAGGTTTCCTTCCTTTACCTTCTTTCATCCTGATGACTGTAATTTTTGTGTATTCGGTGAGTTCTCTCACCGCCCCCCTCAGTATTTCACAGTCTCAGTTGTCTTTTTTTTTTTTTTGGACAGGCAGAGTGGACAGTGAGAGAGAGAGAGACAGAGAGAAAGGTCTTCCTTTGCCATTGGTTTACCCTCCAATGGCCGCCGCAGCCAGCGCGCTGCGGCCGGTGCACCGCGCTGATCCGATTGCAGGAGCCAGGTACTTATCCTGGTCTCCCATGGGGTGCAGGGCCCAATCACTTGGGTCATCCTCCACTGCACTCCCTGGCCACAGCAGAGAGCTGACCTGGAATAGGGGCAACAAGGACAGAATCCGGCACCCCCCACCGGGACTAGAACCCGGTGTGCCGGTGCCGCAAGACGGAGGATTAGCCTAGTGAGCCGAGGCGCTGGCCATCACTAGGTCTTAACCTCCTGTTATTTCTACCCACCAGAGTCAGGTTTTTCTGTTTGGCTAATGGTGAGCTCCGCTTTACATACGTAAAATGGAACCTGCTCTTTGTCTTGCTCAGCTTTGTAAGGTGAGTGGAGAGAGAGGCTAATGTCCATGCTGGTTCCCCTTATTTATTTGTTTTTTTCTCTCCTCCAGTCAGCCTGGTGAACTTTCCCCAGTGGGGCTTCAAGCCTCGTTCCCTGTAGGCTCTTTCTGCCTTTCCCCGCCAATGTCTCGGGTTACTGAGGTTTTTGTCTCACCTCCCCTTCCAGTGCTGGCGTGCAGACTCTACAGCTCAGCTCCCACGGCTCGGCTCCTGTGGCTCGGCTTCCATGCGGTGGGCGACCTTGCTCTCCCCGTAGGTCCCCTGTGTCACATCCACTAGATCCGGAAGAGTTTCCTCTGCAATTTTTTCCTGAGCCTTTTCCTGAGGCTACAGTAACTCCACTTTTATTAAACTATCTTTTCCCGGACTGTCGGTGCATGCCCTCACTATTCCACCGTCTTGGCTCTGCCCCCCCATTTTCTGATTATATTAAATTAAGTCATGGTAAGCAAAACAGTGTTTACAGAAATTTTACCAATATTTTTTCTAGCAGCTGATGGGAAAAAGAATGGAAATATTGTGTTGAAAGAGTACAGAATTCCAGTTAGAAGTTGAAAAAGTCCCTCATATAGATGATAAAGATTGCACATTAATGGAAATTATGTACAAAATGCATATTGAAACAAACAGTTAAAATTGTAAAATGGAACATTCTATGCTCTTTATATATATAAATATTTATGTATCGGTGGAAATAGAGTGCAAAGTTACAAAAATGCACAAATGCACATTGATTTCCTTGACTTTTTAATTGTATTTCAAACACCATTTAACATTCCAGAATCATCTATTATTTGGTTCTTCCCTATTTCTCTGGTTGAATATCATAATTCTGTATTCCTCTTTCTGATCTTATTTTTGTCTCTGGCACCTGGGGATTTTTCTATCTTGTGGCCTTGAAATGGATATTTGCTCTCTCTCAAGTCTTATTTTTCCAGGTTTTCTTTGAGTTGACTCATTCCTACTGTTAACCTCAGCGAAAATATCATTGACACAAGGAGACCTTTCTGAATAATTTCCATTCAAACTCTCACACATTCTCCCATGTCACATATGAAAATATAAACCAGTATATCTATGTAATTGTCTAATTCTTAACTGACTAATTTCCTCTAAAATATTTACCACAATAAAATTGTTTTTCATTTTTTGTATATAAGTGATTTTTTCTCTAATTTGAGTATAATATCTTTTATTCTGGAGTCTTGTTTATCTCATTTAATATAAGATCCTTATGCTTATTCTTAGACTACTACTTCAGCATATATTGGAAATAGAATTTTCAAAAAACTAACATTATTTACTACTGGTTTTTATCATGAATTCAATCTATACTTGTTGATTCATTTTTTTCATAAACATATATATTTCTTCATTTTGAAACTAAAAGAATATCCAAATAATATATTTGTGTCTGTTATAGTTAACATTTTTTCAATCTGTGCTTACACAACAGATCAAATCAGCAGTAGTGATTAAACAGTGACTAATTGAAGAAAATACAGTTAACATGAAGTTATTTGTGTTTATTAAAAGACACTCTTCTCACCAAGAAATTTTCTTGCTATAGGCTGAATTCTATCCTCTCCAAATTTATACATCAAAGATCTGTCTAATACACTGGAGTAGGGATATGTGGCCTTCGAAGATGATTGTGGTGTCAGAGCATGTAGGAATGGGATTGCTAAATTATAAAGGAGGCTGCCACCATTTGACGACAAAGTGACAAGGTGCCATCTAACAGCAAATGGATCTGTGAGGAAGTGAGTCCTCATCCAGCACTGAATCTCCTGATACCTTGAATCTGGACTCCTCAGCCTCGAGAATATGAGAAATAAATTTCTCAGGTGGAATGAGAGAGAGAGAAAGAGAGAGATGGAGAGAGAGAGAGAGAAATGAGAAATATTAATAGAAAAATTACCAATTTTGCTATACCATCACATGTTAAATTCTCATTAATTTGTATCCATAAATTACTATTTTAAATAGCTTAAGTCACATCTGGAAAGAAAATATATTGCAAAATTTCTTCCAAATACATTTTGACAAAATAATTTTAAAATCATAATATATAAGTGAAGTATCAAATAAATAAGTAGTTGCCAAATTGTAATTTTACTAATATGATAACTATTTCTATATCATGCACAAAAATGATTATGGCAACTTACTTTATTATAAACAAATAGCACTTAATACTATAATGTAGTAAACTTCTCCAGAAATATTACTATATAAGGGCTATATAATTGAGTCTTATAAAACACGATTCCAAATTTAAAACATTCTCAAATTATTTAACTAAGTAAAAGGGTACTATTTAGCTTACAAAGTTCTTTATTTTTTATGTTTGTCATCTCATTTTTGTTCTAAAAATTTTCAAGAAAATCAAATTTTGCCTGTTTATTCTACTACATTACTGGCTTATATAGATTCCAACTACTTGTGATTGATCAAGCTTCATTAAATGCTAAAAATGAGATTTTAACACTACCCTCAGTCTCTTATAGATATTTGCTATAATAATGTCACTCTAAGAAAATGTTTTTTTATTTTCCATTTACAAATAAAAGAGAAAAACTCTCCATAATTCCTTCTTATTGATCTATTTGAGATTTATAAAGCAGCTGCCTGTAACATCTGAAAGACCAGATAAAGGTTTAATAGCTTCTTGGCTGATATATTAAAGACTCAGGAGAGATGGAGATTCATTGAGATTCTAATAAATATTGTGACTTTTTTATGAGAATAACATAAACCCAAACTAACAGTTATGAATATTTATGCTTTACATTTTTCAAGATATAATATATAAAAATTGATAGCTTAATACAGTGCATCAGTGCATCTCAAGTACATCACTTACTAAATATTAATATACTGTCGTAAATGAGAATATTAGATGAAATTTAACAGTAAAAATTCCATTTAAGAATATTTATATATTCACACTCACACATATATTAAAGTAAATTCTCATGAGGAAAACTCATACTTGGTATTTCATAATGTAGAAATATAAGCTGTTGACTGACTATCATTTGGAAGGCCCAAAAAACCAAACAATTCAGAAAAATATGGTCTGAAGAGGAGCCTGGAAGAGAAATTTTAGGGAGAGCATTTGGTTTACAGTGAAATGGGTCACAACTTTGCTATTCATTTCATCTTAAGGCTATCAAAATTGCATTTCTGAGATTAATAAAAGATCGGAGCCCATATCCAGTCTTTTCAGGATCTTGTTGAATGACCCCTGACAGATACCTTAGGCAATGATGGAAACATCATTTGGTTCAGTCTGCACAATCAGAGAAATTGTGGACATAACTGATTGAAAGTTAGCTCAAGGTCATTCTAAGAGCTCAAGATGATCACATGGGAAAATGAGGGGCAGCAGTACACCAGTGGGAGTCTGTATGCAGGGGATAATGCTAACACTAGATTAGATTATATGTGCATTGGTTAGATTATAGAAATGGTGATTTGGTAAAAGGACGGCAGAGGAATTTTTGTAAAGTCTCTAATTAAATCCTGAGAGAATGTGTCAATTTTGCACATCTGCCAGTGTAGAGTGGGAAGTGACTTATACAACCGTTAAACCAGAGAATGAACAACTTTGCTTCTCACTTCAACTGTTCTTCCACCTTTAACACTGACTGTGTACCAAAATAGTTCAAAGTTTTCTACTCTTTGCAATGACAGACTCTACTGTTAATTTAGGAATTGAAAGTTTCCAGCCAAAATTATAAATTGTTTCAATCACCAACTCAATTATAAGACTTTTTTCTTTTTAGGTTGCCAGGCCATTGTCATCAGGGAAGCAGATAAAATTATCTTGTATTGCTTCTCTCCATCTGCTAGCTGCTATTTGAGCCACCTTTTGGACTAAGTTGCAGCTAGAGGTAAATCCCAGAGAATTATACAGCTGAACACGTTCAGCAGCTGATAGTCTCAAAAGCCAGGGGGTTGGATATGCAGACTATGAATTGGGAATTTGGGTGGAATAGAAAAGAATCCAGTATGCAAGTGATTCTCAAATTTAAGCCTGCATCAAAAACTCCTCTAGAGCCTTTTAAAACACTGATTGCTTTACCGCAGAGAATCTAATTCAGTAAGGCTGTGGTGAGGACATAAATTTGCAGTTGTGTAGTACAGATGCTGATAGCCTGGTTATTACATTAGAATCACTACACTTCAGAGAGTCACAGTTAAAATACAAAATTTACCCAAATTTTTAAAGTCAATATGTTTTGGAAAAAATATGCAAATGAAATGTACTAATCCAACATCACACTTAGGACTGTACATTTTAATAATTATATATATTTTTGAATTTTTCATAAATTGATTGCAATTAAGATTATTCTACAAGTAATATAAAATTTCCTGGCAAAACTTTTTAATGATACAATTCAAGGGATAAATTTATCATTAAAATGCATATCTTGATCATGTTTTTAACAAAATAATTTAATATTCTTTTCCAATATGCATTATTAATTATAAAATTGAGTATCAACTTTGCATGTTGTTAAATTATGTTTCACCTACCAGCATCTTGTTTACCATGTATCTGTGTGAACACACACACACACACATGATAGTACTTCAAGAAGTTCATGGAAAATTGTAATGAAATGGTAAGTATATTTTGGTGCTCAAAATAGTTCAGTTGAAATACAGGGTTTCAGAAACAAAATTAACAGAAGTTAGATCTAGAAATGAACCATACATCTTGCCAAATTGCATTGCATATTAAATCTACACATTTTTTAATGATCACTTTGACACAATGATGGGGGAAAACAGAATTCTATAATTAGGTTGGGAATATTACATAAAAATCAGATAGATTGTGGAATCCTGATCCTTCAAATTGTTATCAATACTTACTAATTAACCCATGAGAAGTGATCTTACTCTATTTTATAATAGCATTTGCTTCACTTACCCTGCTTTTTCAGATGTATCCTTTTATTTAATATAAAGCACACAGTACCAATTTGACAAAAAGTCATTGAAATTCTTTGAGTTTTATCATGAATAAACACAAAATCAAGAAAAACTGATAGTTATTGATGGAAACTAGCAGGGTACTTTTGTTCACCTGCCTACCAAACTGCCTACAGGTAACACCCAAAATTGGGTCGTAAGCACAGTCAACTATCAGGGAAAACTGACTTCCTAGTACAATAGCATTAGGCATGGGTGCCAAAGGTTAAACTCAGGGGTATCACAAGACATAAAATTCTTCTGGGACCAGAATTATGAGTGGCCCTATTTACTCTTAGTGTACATAAACCTAAAATGAAAATAGAATTTTATAAAAAATAGAATTATCCAAATAATTTCTTTTAGATACCATTGCTTTATTAGTCTACTGATACATCTCACCATTTATACATAAATTAATACAGGAGTTTGCTACATGTCATGTTTATTTCAGAATATTATTTTATATTTAAAATTATTTACTTACTAATTTGAAAAGCAGAGAGAGAAAATGTGAAAGAGAAAAGAGAAGGAAAGAAAGAATGAAAGAGGAAGAAAGCAAGGCAGCAAACAAAAGAAAAAGACAACAAAGAGGAATCAGCCATCTGCTGGTTAAGTTTCCAAGTTCCCACAGGATTCTGGGTCAGGCAGAAGCCAGGAACTTGGAACTCAGCCCAGGTCTCCAACATGGGGAAATGGGACCCAAGTTACTGAACCAGCACTTACTGCCTCCTAGGTGCATATTAGCAGGCTCTGGGAACTGGAAGCAGAGCTGGAGCTCAGGCAGCATCCCAAACAGTAATGGAATGCAGAAACCTAAGGGACATTTTTTTTTTTTTTTTGACAGAGTGGACAGTGAGAGAGAGAGACAGAAAGAAAGGTCTTCCTTTGCAGTTGGTTCACCCTCCAATGGCCGCCACGGCTGGCACACTGCAGCTGGCACACCGCGCTGATCCAATGGAAGGAGCCAGGTGCTTCTCTTGGTCTCCCATGCGGGTGCAAGGCCCAAGCACTTGGGTCATCCTCCACTGCACTCCTGGGCCATAGCAGAGAGCTGGCCTGGAAGAGGGGCAACCGGGACAGAATCGGTGCCCCGACCGGGACTAGAACCAGGTATGCCGGCACCGCTAGGCGGAGGATTAGCCTGTTGAGCCATGGCGCCGGCCTAAGGGACATCTTAACTGCTGCATTAAACACCTGCATTTGTTTTGTAATATTAGTATACTATAACACAAGAGAGTCAGAATCTCTATTTTTTTCTTTAACTGTTATTTAATGAATATAAATCTCCAAAGTACAGCTTATGGATTACAATGGCTCCCCCACCCCATAACTTCCCTCCCACCTGCAACCCTCCCCTTTCCCACTCCCTCTCCCCTTCCATTCTTATCAAGATTCGTTTTGAATTCTCTTTATATACAGAAGATCAGTTTAGCATACATTAAGTAAAGATTTCAACAGTTTGCACCCACATAGAAGCACAAAGTGAAAAATACTGTTTGAGTGCTAGTTATAGCATTAAATCTCAATGTACAGCACATTAAGGACAGAGATCCTACATGAGGAGTAAGTGCACAGTGACTCCCAGAATCTCTAAATTTTAAAATGAGAAAAGTGACCCTAGGACATCTAGGAACTGGCGCAACTTATGCTTTCATGTGGTCTGATGCTGCCCTGGCATCACACTTAGTCCTTGGTTTTGTCTTTGGAGCATAATGTTAGAGAACACGGTCAATTCTCTAAATTGCATAACAAAAACACACTTAAGCAGATAGGTATGCTGTCTCTTGTTAAAAATAGGAGACTTATCAATAAGTACTCTTTTTGGAGTTGAATTGAGCATGAATTCATCAAATGTAAATAAGATTATAATATAAGTTTGTATTTCATCATGTATAAAATGTAAGTATTGAACAGATTGTGATAACTATTAAAAGATAAATAAAAATAAGACAAATAGTGAATTAGTCCATTATAAGTATAATAAAAATATAACACTATTATCATTCATATTTGAAAGCATGAATAATAATGTCTTCCTTTAAATGATTCACCCTAATATTTATTTAATGTTTATGGTCATATTTTCTGTATATGTGTGATTAAATGTTCAAGTAATATAACAGTGCAAACTCATCTGTACAGTTTTTCTAAAACAAAATAAGTAATATTTAATTCCAAATATAAACTGTCATGACTTTTGTAGAACTGCCTGAGTCATTGTTAGCAGAACGCTATGTACAATTTCCCATACTCAGGAATAAATCTCAAAGTAAAAGGCTTGTGTATTTATTGATAATCTTACCTCTACCAGTGAATTACATTGACAATTTCATTCAATAATAGAAAGCTGTAATGCATTGTTTTAAATTCCACAAAAACTAGATAGCTATCTTGGAAATAAGAAAATTGTCCTATGTAGAATTTCTTTTTTTAAAAGCTTTTATTTAATGAGTGCAAATTTTATAGGTACAACTTTAGGAATATAGTGTTTCTTCCCCTCATACTCATCTTCCCACCCCCACTCATGTCCTATCTCCTATCCCCTCTCCCACCCCATTCTTCATTAATATTAATTTTAATTAACTTTATATACAGAAGACCAACTCTATACTAAGTGAAGATTTCAACAGTTCGCACCCCCCCACACACATAACATATAAGTACTGTTTGAGAACAAGTTTTGCAATTAATTCTCATAGTACAATTCATTAAAAACAAAAGTCCTAAATGGGGAGTAAGTGCACAGTGACTTCTGCTGTTAATTTAACAACTAACAATCTTATTTATGACATCAGTGATCGCCTGAGGCTCTTGCTGTAAGCTGCCAAAGCTATGGAAGTCTTTTGTGACCACAAACTCTGTCAGTATTTAGACAAGGCCATAAGCAAATGAAAGTTCTTTCCTCTCTTCAGAGAAAAGTACATCTTTGATGGCCCTTATTTCCACTGGGGTCTCACTCACAGAGATCCTTCATGTAGCATATTTTTTGTTGCAGTATCTTGGCTTTCTGTGCCTGAAATGCTCTCGTGGACTTTTCAGTCACATCTGAAAGCTTTAAGAACTGATTCTGAGGTCAGGGTGTTACTTAAAGTGATTGTCATTTAATGAATCTGCTGTGTGGACTGCTTCCCATGTTGGACATTCCCTCCTTTTTGATTCTATTATTATTACCAGGCATTTGTCGTTTTCTAAATGATCTCTTCAATACTTAATACTATCTATATGTTCTCTTTAACACTTAATATAATCACTTTAACAATTAAGATGTCATTTTTACCACCAATTTTAATGGGATTTCTTTTTGGAACTTTCTTCTAATCAGTTATCTTAATGGGTTCTGAGTCACCTCAACTCTTTCATTTCAGGGGATGTCTTAGTTTTTGATTGCTATTAAGCAAACCCATAGACATCCATATAAGAAACAACTTACTCAACAGAATCCAGGCATTTTCTGTCATATTCGCTCAAATGCTTACAGTCTAGTCTCTGTACATTAATTGATTCCAACCTCGTTTCTATACTTTAAGATATTTTTAAGGCAGGACTCCACTCCTAGAATGGCTGTCTGCATTAAGTTTCATTGTTATAGTAGCAAACTACCACAAACCAAGTACCTAAGTAAAGCAGATTTGTTATTTGCTTTTCTGGATGCCAGAAGTTAAAATGTATGTCAGTAGGCAAAAATAAACATGTCAATAGAGTCATGTTCCTCTTTGTATACTGTAGAAAATAATCTTTTACCTGATTTTTTTTCACCTTGCAGAGATCTGCTGTATTCCTTGATTAGAGCCTCCTGCAGTTTCTGGAATTCTATTTAATTCTTCACCTGTGACCACCTTTTGAACTCCAAAGACAGTGATTGTGTGTTCTATCATTCTCACATCAATTCACCTTTATGGGAGCACCTCTTCTGCTTTCTTTTTCCACTTTGTATCTATTCTGTTTACATTGATGCCATTATGGTGGTCCTTGATAATCTCTTTAAGCCAACTGATTGGAAATATCATTTCCATATAAATCTTAGCACACTTTTGCCACATAACACATGGTTCCAAGACTAGAACATGGACATAATTGTGGTTAAGACATTATTCTGATTATGATAGTGATAAAAATTGATTATCCAGATCATACTATAATTTTTCTTAGTCTCTGACTTTTCGCGAGCCCTATGAAACATCCGTCAAGACTGTTTTTTAATGCCTGAGAAGATCAATTTAAGGTTTAAACTTCTAATTTTCTGTTTCCCATTTTCAATATTTGTGCTGAAATCACAATAATTTCACCGTCCATAGCAGGATTCTTATTTCATTGAAATGCAATGCAACTTGTTATCCTCATTGTGGTAGAATAATAGACAGAAAGAAGTCCTCCCCTCAAATATCTACCTTCTAATTCACATGAACATTTCCATCTGCTAACTTATGTAGAAAAAATGCTTTCAATGTGTGATTAAGTTAAAGATCTTGAGATGAGAATATTTTATTGGTTTGGACTTAATCTAATCTCAATGGTCTTGGGACAAAAGTCCCAGGGGAGATGTGACAATAAATGTAGAGGTTATAGGTGATAGATAGTATATATACATAGATAGATATACATAGATAGATAGATATAGATAGCTATGTAGATAGATAAATGATAGGATTCTATATGATAGGATTCAGAGAGAGATGATCTCTCTCTGCCTTCCTTCACTTTTTGTATACATGTGCATTAAAATGACATGCTGCTCTTTTTAATCTTCAGTAAAGGGCATTCACCAAGATATGCAGGTGGCTTCTAGATGGCAGCAGGAGGAATTAAATTCTCCCCAAGAGCCTCAGAAGAAGTGCAATCCCTCTTAATTATTTCAGATTTCTGACATGCTGCCCTGCAAGATAAGTTTTGTGTTTTCTGTTTAGCCACAAAATTTGTGATAATTTGTTACAGTAGAATTATGAAATTAATATACCCACCCACCAAAATATAGTTTCAGTGAATGGTAAATGATTGGCATATAAATGAAGCCAAAAGTGAAAAGGGCCACTGTGTGAGGTGATCAAAAGCTCCTTGCTGTTCTTTCCAAACTTTTAATATTTAATTGCCCGTGAATCAGTGTCCTAAGATATAAAATTTTAGTATAATTTCCAGTACCATTTCACTACATTCCAGTATAAATTTTGCAGATATATCATGAATATTCCAACTTCCAATGCTGCCTAAATCTTTTGAAACACATAGACATTTAGCCAAAGTCACAAAAGCCCTGTTGGTTATGAATCCAATGGCCTCCGAGGTAATAGTTGCTTATAAGTGAGTAAGTTGTGAGTAAGTTGTTTCTTAAGTTGCTCATTTGGTGAATCTGCTTCTGGGAATGAGATGACTGCCACTGCTGCAACATTATCTAAAATATAGATATTTTTGCCTGACTGAAACTTCAATTTATATTTATTTTGGGAGGGAAGAGTAGTTAAGCAACACAAAGCAAAAAAAAATAACAAAAACCGTTCATCATTTCCTTATAGAAGGATATCACTTTCATAATTTTCTAAACTGACTAATCTTCTGGGGATTAACTGATCCTTACACAAAGGAAATTAGATAAAATCAACTCGATGCCATAATATGGGCTTAGAAAACATAGGAAAGAATGTGCATTTGAATTTACCAATGTGTCTCTCCTCAGGAATATATCAAGGATTTTGGTGTATATGACTTACAGTCATATACAAATGGAGGGAGTGTAGCTAGGGATGAATTAACTATGAAATATTAGAGCAAAATAGGTATATTTTGAGAACACTGGAATAATATTTTTTAAATTTCAAATTCTTTTATTAATATAAAGAAGGCAGATATTTTGTATTGCATAGATAAAATTCTAAGATTACCATACTTCTGTCTCCTCTCTCCCTTAACCCATCCTCATTCCTTCTTTTTTTTCTGTTTAATTTTTTTAAAAAATAATTTCAATTTACTTCATAATCAGAAGGTTAATGCACCATTAATAAAAATGTCATGAAGTAAAAAGTAGAATGACCACTGTTCTACAGAAATATAGATAAGGGATTAAAACAATAATCAATCATAAGATGTCAGTTTCATTCTTTCACAATATTTTTTATTTTTTTATTGATATTCTATATCAACTACCACATATCAGAGAAGACATATATATCCTTTGGGGACTGGCTTATTTTTCTATGTATAATGGTCTCTAGTTGCCTCCATTTTATTACAAAATTCAGGATTTCATTCCTGCTTATGGTTTAGTATTATTCCATTGTGTATATATACCATGTTTTTTTTACCCAGTAATCAGTTTACAGACATCTGGGTTGAATCTGGATCTTAGTTATTATGAACTGAGCAGAAATAAGCATGGAGGTATAAATAAATTTCATATGCTGGTTTCATTTCATTATGCATAGGATGACAGGGTCATAGGGTAAGATTTATTTGCAGATTTCTGAGGAATCTCCAGATTGTCTTCCAAACTGCATGCACTAGTTTACATTTCCATCAACAGTGTCTTAGGGCTCCATTTTCTCCATATTTCTTTAGCATTTATTATTTTTTAAGGTTTTGAATGATGGCCACTTTACTTGGGTGAAGTGAAACCTCATTTTTTAAAATTTTCATTTCTCTGATGGCCAGTGATCCTGAGCATTTTTTCATGTGTCTGTTGGTCATCTGTACTTCATCCTTTGAAAAACACTTCCTCATGTCCTTTTCCCAATTCTTAATTGGATTGTTTGTTTTCTTAATTTTGATTTTCTTGAGTTCTTTATATATCTTGGACATCAGTCCTTTATCGGACAATGTCACGGCTGAGAAAGAATTTGTAGGAACAGTCCCATTCACAATAACTACAAAAATATTTATAAATCTTGGAATAAATTTGACTAAGGATGTGAAAAATCTCCACAGTAAAATTTATAAAACAATAAGGAAAGAAACAGAAGACATAAAAAAGAAAAAAAAAACCTTACATATTTATTTGTTTTTTCAAGATTTATTTGTTGCTTGAAAGGCAGAGTTAGAGAGAGGCAGAAGCACAGAGTGAGAGAGGTGGGGGAGGTCTTCCCTCTGCTGGTTCACGCCTCAGATGGCCACAATGCCTGAGCTACACAGATCTGAAGCCAAGAGCCAAGAGCATCTTCAAGGTCTCCCACAGGAGTGCAGGGTCCCAAGAACTTGGTCCACCTTCTACTGCTTTCCCAGGCCATAGCAGAGAGCTGGATCAGAAATGGAGCATTCTGGACTCAAACTGGTTTCCATATGGGATGCCAGCCCCACAGGTGGCAGCTTTACTCAAAATGCCACAGAGCCAGCCCCCTTTTTTATTTTTGATTGGAAGAATTAATAGCATCAATCTGTCCATATGACCCAAAGTAATTATCAGATTCAGTGTGAAATCCAAATCAAAATACTAAGGGTATTCTTATCAGATCTCGATAAAACATGCTAAAATTCATGTGGAAACGCAAGAGACTCCAAATAGCTAAAGCAATCTTAACAAAAACAAAGTCAGAGGCATCACAAAACCTGATGTCAAGTCATACTACAGGGCAATTATAATTGAAACAGCCTGGTACTTTTATAAAATATAAATTTGGATCAACGGGAAAGAGTAGAAACCCCAGAAATTAATCCATAGAGCTACAGCCAACTACTCTTTAACAAATGAGCTAAAATCACTCCCTGCAGAAAGGACCACTGGTGTCTTCAACAAATGGTGTTTGGAAATTTGAATTCTATATGTAGAAATATTAAACAATATGCCTATTTTATACTTTATACAACAATCAATTCACAATGGATCAAGGATCTAAATATGTGCCCTGAAACCATCAAATTACCAGAGGAAAACATTAGGGAAATTATGAAAGGTATTACCATAAACAAAGAACCCAGAAGCTGAAGCAATTAAAGCAAAAATTGACAAATGGTTTTACAACAAGCTAAGAAGCTTCTTTACAGCAAAGGAAACAGTCAATAAAGTTAAGAGGAAACAACAGAATGGGAAAAAATATTTACTAAGTATGCATCTGATAAACAATGGGATATTCTAATATATATGTTACATATGTTGAAAATTGGTATTTTTCACTATTAAATATAGAAATCAAGTAAAATTCATAAAAAGAGTACCATGATTAAATTATGCTGTATGGTTAATATATCCTATAAATCAGCAATGATTTCAGAGGCTACAGTATTACAGGCTGTAAAATATAGTACATGATTATAAAAAGTACAGCTATTGAAAGACATAGTTCCAAAAACATTATCCCCTGTGGAAAAAAATTTAGTATGAAAGTAAAATTGAGCTGGCTATAAGAAATGGGAAAGGCCACCTATTTTGAAAGGAATAGGAGAAAGGTGGAAAGACACATTTATGAAGAAATTTGACATCAAATATTAGCATTAATAATCTGGATAGAGGAATTATCTGAATATAATTGAAAAAGATTATCAATGGAGTGGTGTAAATCCTAGAAGACAAGATAGAGTTTATTTTTCCCCTATTTTAAACTCTAGCCAGGCTTTGTCTTGTAGGGGAATATTTTAACTAAATGCATCTTATATCTATGACATAAATATTCAGTTATCATAAAATTACACAAATAACTGTTTCAGAAGGTTATATGATTGTCACAAATTATACACCATTAGTTCTCACAAGGTAGCTATTTAAGTCATGATATAATTATAGTAGATTAAAATGTACAAGGATAAAATACCTTTCCAACTAAAATATTGACAGGTTGTTTAAAGTACTTTGACTTTGGACTATTATTAAAATATTCCTTTAACCAAGCATCAACACTTTTTGTTGGTAATGGCCAGAGAGCAAATATTTTAAGTTTTGAAGCCCTGTCTTTGTCAGAACTACACAACTCTGCCGTCAGAGTGTGAACTAACCATACACATATGCATAAATTAATAGATCCTGATTGTGTTCTCAGAAGGATGTTATTTCCAAAAGAAAAAAATTAAATAAAAAATAATCAAAAGTGACAACTGGTTGGATTTTTGCCCAACTTGCAGCTCAGGAACCTCTGTTTTTGGTTCTTTTTTTTTTTTTTAACCAGTATTAATTTTTGGCTTTCTTTGGATTATTAGATATCCTTCAACCTGTAGCAATAATTTTAAAAGTTTTTTTAATTTACTTGAAAGGCAGAGTTACAGAGGGAGAGAGGGAGGGAGGGAAGGAGGGAGGAAAAAAGAGAGAGAGAGAGAGAGAGAGAGAGAGAGAGAGAGAGAGAGAGATTCTCCCATTTGCTGGTTCACACCGCAAATGACTTCAATTGCTAAAGCTGGGCCAATCTGAAGCCACAAGCCAGGAGCTTCTTCTGGATCTACCATGTGGGTACACAGGCCCAAGCATTCAGGTCATTTTCTGCTGCTTTCCCAGGTACATTAGCAGGGAGCTGGATCATATATGGAGCAGCCAGGGCTCAAACTTGTGCCCATATGGGATATTGGTTTCACAAGTGGAGGCTTAACCTACTATGGCACAACGCTGGCCTTTGTAGCCATAATTTGAAAATATTTAGAGTTGGCATCTGGTGGCAGTTTTTGATCTAACAATCCAACAGATTTTAAAAGCAGGTAACAATGTAGTAAAACATAATTTTTGTGGTACTAGATTGCAAAAATTCACATAAAGTATCCACTTTTTCAGATGATTTTTGTGAGCTACTTCCAAGATACCCTCTGGAAACAGTCACACATAGATCTGTCCTCCTGTGTGGTGGTGCTGTATCATCTTCCCAGAGTCCAGGTAAGTCATGTATTCTTACCTAGAGTGGATTTCAGAGTCTTTTTGAAATATTCCAGTATGAATTTAGAAATGAGTAATTAGACATTGGGTTAAAACAGTGAAATGAAAATGCACTCTAGGGTTAAAAATAGAGTAGAGTAGAGAAAGCAAAAGAAACTTTTGCATCACGGGGGACCTGGTTTTCAGAACAAGGATGTAAGACACCTTGCTTTAAGGTCAACACTTACTAAAATAAAGCTGTTTGTTTCAGGAGCCTCTTAGTGGCTAGAGAAGGGCAGACACAATATATTTTTTTTTTATCTAAGAGAGTTCTAATTCCTGAAAGAATGGACATCTGTGGTCTATTCTTTACAAAGAATATTCTTGGAATGGGAGAGTATCTTTTCCCAAGGGACAAGTATTGTATGATGTTTCTGGTGGATTCAAAAACTTTGTGCCAGTGATCCAGAGCACCATCTGACATAGCTGTATTTGAAGGAACAGCAATTTGTAGCTTCATGTAGTAGTAGGAACAGAAGATTTTTGATCGTACTGCTTACATGCATCCTGAAAAGAACAGAGCTCAGTGAAAATCCAATTTATGAAAATTAATTTCTTTAGAGTTTTGTAAATTGTGGAGAGATACTTATGTCACTATGAGTTTTTATTCAGTGGTTATGAATAATGGTTGAGACTTTCTTAGAGACATATGGCTTAACCAGAACAACAAAGGACTCTGCGTCTGTCTATCCACACTTTATAAGAAAATATCTGAGACTAGATAATTTGTAAAGTTCAAGATTTATTTCTTATGGTTCTCAGGGCTCTAAAATCCAAGAACATGGCACTGGCATCTAGTGAAGTTTGTCTTGAATTCCTTGTACCATGGAAGAAGATGGAAGTGCAACACAGCAAGAAAGCAAGAGGGAGAAAGGGTCAAATTCACTTTTATAGAAAACTCAATTTCTAGATAACCAACACTTTGCCCTGATTACTACACTAATCAACATTTAACCATGAAATAAATATCCTTCCTTTCAACACTGTTAAACCAGGGATTAAGTTTCTGAGACATGAGCTTCAGGTGACACATTCAAATCATACCAGTTCTCTGATTCCCTACTGCACTGTTCGGGGGAATGTAAACTGGGGCAGCCACTGTGGAAGACAGTATGGAGATACCTGATTAATCTAACTATACACTTGCCATATGATACACCTTCCCATTCCTGGGAATTTACCCAAATGAAAAGAAGTAAGCATATGAAAGAGTTATCTTCACCCTCATAATCTTTGCAGCTCAATTCACAATAGCAAAAATATGGAATCATCTCAAATGTTCACTGACCAACGCCAAGTCATTATCTGAATTTCCAAGAAACCAGGAGAACGGCAAGATGGCAGAATAGGAAGGGAGCACACTGATAGTCCAGGAAGAGACAGTTTAATAGAAGTGGAGATGCTGCAGGTTCAAGGAAGAGTAGGGGAAAAAACAGCAGAGGAAACTCTTCCAAACTAGTGATTCAAGTGGACCTGTTTGGAGAGCGTAGGAGCCCATGGTTCGGGACACCAGCAGCAGAATCAACACACCAGTGCTGGAACACAAGGTGAGCCGAACCTCAATAGCCACCAGCGGGAAAGCAGAAAGAGGAGAATAGAGGGAACGAGGCTTGAAACCCCATGGGGAAAAGTTTACCAGGCTAACTAGAAGAGAGAGGAAAAAAAAGTGACCGATAAGGACATGAGTTTCTCTCTCTCCGCTCCCCTTTCAAAGGCGAGCAAGACAAAGAGTAGGCACCATTTTGGACATACGTCATAAGCGGGGCGACCTCAGGTCTGCACCTGCCCGCAGCCAAGCAGAGAAACCTAACTCTGGAGGGGGGGGGTGAAATAACAGGAGATTAGGACCTAGTGAATGTGTGGTGCTAATGAACTGAGACTGTGAAAAAAGAGACGGTGGAGGAGAGAACTCACAGAATTCATGTGAGTACTCTCCAGAGACGCTAAAATTCAGTGACCTTGGCGACCCAGTTTGAGACTGCAGGAGAATTTGAGCCCACACTGAGGGCAACACAGATTCCCTGTGTAGTCCTTGGGGAAGAGGTCCAATCTCTGGCTCCTGTGGGTATATCATTTGTCTGCTAATTACTTCCAATTCCACACAGCTGTGTGGAATTACTTCCCTTTTGAATAGAAAGAAAGAAAGGAAGAAAGAAAGAGAGATTTACGACGCCTAACCTGGGAATGTCACCTTTGGCACACCTTTAACCCTAAGGAACCAGAGTTCTCAGGCCACACCCATCTCAAGTCTCTAAGGCTCCATCAAAAGCAGACAGTCCACTTAATACAGTCATAGTATAACAAGAAAAAACTCCACAGCGCGGGAAGAAGAATCCAAAGAATATCTCCACAATGCCAAGCAACAAACGCAGAAACCGAGGAAACAAGAACAAGGAAGACATCATGACACCCACAAATGAACAAGACACCCCAATTCAAGATTATAAAGATGATGAGATGGAAGAAATGCAAGATACGGATTTCAAAAAATTTATGATAAGAACAATTAGAAATTTTCAAAAATATCTTTGGGAAATGGCAGGGCAAAGTTACCACTTATCATTAGTCACATTGAACATTAATGGCCTGAACTGTCCAGTTAAAAGACACCGATTGGCTGACTGGCTTAAAGAACAAAACTCATCTATTTGCTGCTTACAAGAAACACATCTTTCCAACAAAGATGCATACAGACTGAAAGTGAAAGGCTGGAAAAAGATATACCATGCCAACAGAAATGAAAAAAGAGTGGGCATCGCCATCTTAATATCGGACAACATAAACTTTAACACAAAAACTGTTGAGAGAGACAAAGAGGGGCACTATATAATGATTAAGGGATCAATTCAACAGGTAACTAATTACTTGATATGTAATATGTTGAAGTGAAATGGACATTTTGAGATTTAGTGGTTTTTTTTCCACAAATTATTTTACTTGTAGGGTTAACTTGATGATCATTAAGTAAACTGAAAGTACATCTTTGTAAAAATTAAGAGTGGGAATGGTAGAGGAAGGAGGAAGAAGGGTTGGAGCACTGGCAGGAAGGAGTATCACTATGTTCCTAATTATGTATATATTAAATGCATGAAGTTTGTATAACTTAAAAAAAGTAACAATATCTGCAGTTTTATTAAAGATATTAAAGATATTAAAAGAAAGATCAATTAATCTACTCTTTGGTGTTTTTCCCTTCTTTGAATTTGCCCATATCCTACCAGTATGCACATATATGCTGTAGTTCTGTGTGGCTGTGCCTGGTTGTACAAAAATGCAGGCATATTAGAAATGTTCAAGAGATGCCACTACAACCTAAGTGGTTTTGGAATTAGTATGATTCTATATCAAGAAAGACATATACACATGCTTTCTGTTAAAAGCTAAGCTTAGTTTATGGACACCTTCCACTCCACGCTTTTTGTTATAGAATCACTTTTATGTTTTATTTCTTAATCATATGCTATAATTATACAATATGATTTTATTTCATTTTTAAATTATATGCTGCATTTGAAATTTACATTCATTATCCCAATAATATTTGTTTAAGATTCATAGCTCACTGTCCTTTAAATATCATCTTTTAAAAGTGGGAGAAAAATGGTACCGTGTATGTACAAATTTTTTTCCACGCTGTCCCTTTGAAATAATACAATTTCACTCAATTTGTTGGAAAAGTACAGGAGTTGTTTTTGTGGGATTTCATGAATAATACATGTTCCAAGTATATCACATAATGAAAGAGAGGTGGATATATAAGGATGTTTTTGTTTATATTTTTATTTATCTGCCATGAAAAAGTTGCACACTTTTAAATTATTCTAATTTAATAAAGAATTTTAATATCTAGAAATGTAATACATCCTCTTTCACCTTGATAAATATCTCCTTACTTCATGTTACCCACTATCTCTTTGAAGGAAAATTGATAATAATTTCATCAATTTAAGCAACGATGATTTTGTTTTAATAGTAGTTTTATTTTGTTTATACATCAATTTATAGAGTGCCAACATAATTACTACTTCCCAAAAAGGAAGTCTATATTTCTTAATTCATTTATAATTTATGTTTTTCTAAAAATTAAAGTTTTATTTCTTTGGGTTCTGCATAAATTTTCAGATTGTTTGTACATGCTTATTTTAAGCTCAAGTAAATTGACCGTTCTATGTTATACATAAAATGAAATATAACCAAGGTTACATTTGAATTAATTGTTTCCAAGAGTTTTGCATTATTTTATAATTTTTGCCTCCATACTGAAGAACAAACACTTTCACTTTATTAATGTAGGTGATTTCATATTCTTTAAAATCAGAGAAGTTGATTATAAATGAGTATATCATACATTAACAAGCAAAAATAGAGACGAATACATATCTGGAACCCAAAAGCATTGAAATTTTTCCGTGCTGTTAAATAGCAAAAACTTCCAATACATCATTAAAAGAAAATGTTCTGTATACAGTTCTTTTGCTAAGCGACTATAATTACTTGCTTTTCTTCAGAATGGGAACTAAATGAGAGTGACAATGGTAGGAATTCATGATTTATATATTTACCAGTAAAAGAGAATCAGAGGATACAGTAATCTTGTTTTTAATGGAGACTAATGATCTAAGATAAATAAATTACATTTCTCAAACAATATTATCAGATCAAAATATCTTGAGTCTATCACTGAAATGAATTGTTTTTAAATAATAATTATATTAGTTGATTATTAGAGAGCATTATTTTCTATCCACCTTTGTTTCAAAAAATAGCAATACTCTCCTAAGTGCACCTATCTGCTCACTAGGGATTGATGGAAGAATTGCTGTGTTTGTTAAACATTTGTGTTTCTTTATCATTGAGATTTCTTAGCCTTGTATGACTCAGTTTCTACATTGCAAATTAATATAAGTTATGGTGATATCAATTTTATGGTTTGTCAGAATTTTATATATTTATTTAATGACCATTTAAAGCAATGTTCCAACAGATGAAGTTTCTATCCTAATTTTTTCAATTAAATAAATGACATTTTTATATGTAAAATTATACCAAGACATAATAACTGCAATTCATTTAGCAATTATATTAGCTAATATTAATTAATTTTGTATGTAATATCTATTTTACAAAAGGGAAACATGAAAATTAGCAAAATAAGAAAAAAAAATAAGGGCTAATGTTGTGGCTTAGTGGGCTAAGCCTGCGAATTAGGCATCCCATATCAGTGCCAGATCATGTCCGGGCTCCTCTTCTTCTGATCTGGTTCCTTTCATATGGTCTGGGAAAGCAGTGGAAGACAGCCCAAGTTCTTAGGTACCTGCACTCATGTGAGAGAGCCAGAAGGAGCTCCTGTCTCCTGGCTTAGGATTGACTCAGCTAGGGCCATTGCAGCCATTTTGTGAGTGAACCAGCAGATGGAAGACCTTTCTCTCTGTCTCACTCTCTCAGTCTGTATCTCTTCCTCTCAAGCAAACTAATAAAATCCTTAGAAATAACAATAATAACTGAAAAAGTGCCTCCCAGTTAGTAAGAGAAACATATTAAATACATTTAAAACCAGGAATCCCTAACCCCATTTTTAATTATATAGACCCTTTCCTTTTTAAAATTTTATTTAATAAATATAAATTTCCAAAGTACAGCTTTTGGATTAAAGTGGCTTCTCCCCCCTCCCCCATAACTTCCCTCCCACCCACAACCCTCTCATCTCCTGCTCCCTCTCCCATTCCATTCACATCAACATTCATTTTTCAATTATCTTTACATACAGAAGATCGATTCAGCATATATTAAGTAAAGATTTCAACAGTTTGCACCCACACAGACACAAAAAGTGTAAAGTACTGTTTGAATACTAGTTATAGCATTAATTTACATTGTACAACACATTAAGGACAGAGATCCTACATTGGGAGTAAGTGCACAATGACTCCTGTTGTTGACATAACAATTGACACTCTTGTTTATATATAGCCCCTTTCTAATGTCTTATATTTAGGATTTTCCACAAGAGTTTGTTAAAATCACATCCTCCAGAAGCATTATTAGATCTATCTAAATTATTATTTTTTCTTTTAATTTACCATGTTTCCATAATAGTCCAAGCAAGAAGACAGAGAGGTGTGGAAGGCATGCTACATCACAATCATCAAATTTGATATAAGGAGATGCTAAGGCAGCTTTATGGCTCTATTTAAATATGGCTTTGCAGTTTGCAGAGATAGATTAACTTCAACTAAATTGGATCAATCTCATGCTTCCTGCTAGTGTGTATATTTGCATAAGCAGATTCTCTTCCTACATATATAATTTTGAAGGATTATGCTTGGAATCTTCCCAACTTCTTCATCTTAACATCGGAATTAAGAAGATGATATTTACAGGATAATCATCTGCAAAACATGTTTGCATATACATTATTGTGTATAATTGTGTATACATATTGAGAGAAACTATTTTTTTCAAAAAGATGCAACAAAAATTTTCAAAAGCCTTGATGTTATGAGCAGCTTATTATCACTGTCCATACCAATCCATGTGATCATACAAGATCTGTCTTCTAGGTTTTTTTTGAGAACATTCTCCTACCTTTAAATACATACATATCTATGGAAAGGCTGAATTCCTTATGTGTGACTTGGATACTGTAGAAATAATTGCAGTGACCCAAGCTTTGGGTGCTATAATCATGTTGATTTTTAAGTAACTAACTATCCTGAGGATTTTGCACTTCTTTCTCAGTACTTTAAGAATGCTCATCCCAATAATACCTCTGTTGTTCTTATAGTCCACATCCTGTTGATAATCTGATATAAGGCTGATTCTCATACAGTTTATGTTATTAATTTAGATACTTCAGAATTTCCTCTAAAATTTCTCAAAGCTGAAGATGCCTAACTTTTCCATTGTGTCACTGAAAGAAAAAAATGGGGAGGTAACTCTCCAGTATGCACATTAATAATACAAAATGTACCTTGTGTTAAGTAAAATTAAATTATGAATGTTATTACATTTAAGTTAAGTTTGCATGAATCTTTATGAGGAAATTTGATAGAGCTTACACCATTGACTCATTTTTGTTTATATTAACTCAGCATTAGCCCAGTGAAGTTGCCAGCTTGAGTAAGTATATGTAGAAGCAAAAAAAAAAAAAAAAATCACTATGCTTCACCTACACCACCTATTTACCCTGTCTCTGCAGCAAGGTTGAAACATGTGTGCCTGAACTTTTTGAACACACTGAGAATAGATGTATCAGTGACATATATTTGTATACCAGAGCCATAAATCAATTAAATCAATATCTTAGTTTTTCCTCAAAACTGGTTTTCTAGTGTAGGAAAAAAAATGTCCTATGGAATACTGTTCTCCCATTTTCCACATCTCTTTCTGTTACCACCTTCCTCCTGCAGCTCTTTTTTCCTCCACTTGGCAAGACGTGAAATAAAATTATGACACAAGAAAAAGAGAGAGAGAGAGAGAGAGAGAGAGAGAGAGAGAAATTAAGCATGAATTCGACATCCTGATGTGGGTATCCGGTACCTGTTCTGTTTGTATCAGATCAACACTCAAAGTTTGGGCAACGGATCTCTCAGTAAAAAAGACAAACTACCTGGCCCATCTCTGACCACTGTGCACATTTGGAGAATGAAGCAGTGAATGGAAAACTAGCCCTCTGTCTCCATCTCTCTCTCTCTCTCTCTCTCTCTTTCTCCATTTCAAATAAAGATAAATGGCAAATTATGTATAAAAATTTCCTAATCCGGCCGGCGCCGCGACTCACTAGGCTAATCCTCCGCCTTGCGGCGCCAGCACACCAGGTTCTAGTCCCCGTTGGGGCGCCGGATTCTGTCCCGATTGCCCCTCTTCCAGGCCAGCTCTCTGCTGTGGCCAGGGAGTGCAGTGGAGGATGGCCCAAGTACTTGGGTCCTGCACCCCATGGGAGATCAGGATAAGTACCTGGCTCCTGCCATCGGATCAGCGCGGTGCGCCGGCTGCAGCGTGCCAGCCGCGGCGGCCATTGGAGGGTGAACCAACGGCAAAGGAAGACCTTTTTCTCTGTCTCTCTCTCTCACTGTCCACTCTGCCTGTCAAAAAAAAAAAATTCCTAAGCCAAATTTATATTGTTGTTTCTTCCTTCAGGCCATACCTTCAGGCCTTCCTTGTGTTCTGCTGGGCAAAGTCTCTGATGGCTAAATTCCAGTAACAATCTTGGACCATGAGCTGAAAACTGAATACTGAAGATGAAGATGGCAAAGTTTTGATATAAAAGGTCCTGGCTTCTGGGTGGCTTTTTCAAGCTGATTTTGCAACCTGGACTAAAGGGTTTTGTAACTATAGATTTAAATATGCTTTCATCTCATTAAACCCAAATTAGCTGCAATTTGTTGGCTAAAACTAAAGTAACTCACAGAAAATAGTTTCAGACAGTGGGTAGAGGGAAGAACTATAAAGTGAGCATCATTTTTCTCTATCAACATGGGTCAGAGCAGCCAGTGCTTGTAGGATAACAGAGTGCTTATAGCCCAGCTGCATGATTTTAATGCAAATGGTCCCTGCCCATGATATAGGAGAGATCACAGGGAAAATATCCTAACATATTCTTCTTACTCTGATTGACATTGGGTACTACTAGTGAGATTTCTTCAGGTGGTTTAGGGGCAGAAGTACTTTGAAATCTTTCAAATTTCAATTTGGAGCCCATAAGGTAAAATAAAAAAAAATGATATCAATACCACCTGTTGTGTGATCATAAAACGTTCTGTAAAATGCAACACATTTAAAGATTAACACTCAATCGTTGCATCTAGTGCCACAGAGCTGAGGCTGTGGTAAAAAAGGATTACTGAGAAATAGGAAAAAGGCAAAGTGAAAATTACTGATTTTCATAAACTTTAATGTCAATGTGATTTTATATTTAGTTCACCTACCTAAAAACTATTCATATAAGTAACAAATAAAGGCAAGGTAATATTTTCCAGTAGGACAAAAGAGATGAATACAAGGTACGTATTACATATTATAGTGATTTTTTCATTTCATTTCACTCTTTTAAAATCAGTATATGTGTGTGTGATGGTTCAATACATATTTCTATTGAATAATGCTCAAATCTGTCTCTTCAAATATTTATCATTTCCCTATTTAAACATTCAACCTTCTTTATTCTAGATTTTTAAAGAAAAACATGTATTCAATATATAACATTTTCTATGGTTATCATACTGTGCAACATAACAACAGAAATTATTTCTTATCTAGCTAAAATCTTGTATCCATAGATCAACATTTCCCTATTCCTTCCTTGTCACTTCACTACCAAGACTCTGATAACCACCATTTTACTCTCAACTTCTATGGGATCAATTTTTTTGATTCTACATATGCATGAGTTTATGCAATGTTTATCTTTGTGTGCTGGACTTCATATCCTTAACATAATGACTTCCAATTCTATCCATTTTGCCACAAAATACATGGATTCATCCTGTTTTGTCTGAATAGTATTCTATTATATATACATACTACAAGTTCTTTATCCATCCATCTGTTGATGGACAATTAAGCTATTTTCATTGCTTGGGTGTTACGAATAGTGCTGCAGTAAACATTCATTTGGATATCTACCAAGTACTGGAATCCCTGTATCATACAGTAGTAATATTTTTAATATTTTGAGGAATATCCACACTGTTTCTCACAATGGCTCTACCAACTTACAATCCCACCAACAGTGTTCAAGGGAATTCTTTCCTTCATATCTTTGTTTCATTTCCATTTCTCTAACTGTATATGCTGAGCACTTTTTTCATATATCTATTGGTCATTTATGTCTTCGTATGGAAATGTTTATTTTGGCTCACTGCTCATTTCTATCTGGTCATTTATATTTCACTATTGAGTTGTTTCAGTTCCGTATTTATCCTTGTAGGGATTTTGTAAAAGCAAGTTTTTGATGCACTAAATTAGCCAAATAGAAATAATATGCCCTAATTTGGTTAATATTTAAAATTAATATTGTTTTAAAAAGGTAACATCAAGAAAATATTTTTGCATTTTATTTAATTATTTGGAGATATAAAGATAAGAGAGAGTGGAAGGTGCATGTGTGTGTGTGTGTGTGTATGTAACAGAGAGAGAAGAGGCTGAAATGTTCCATATGCCATTTCTCTCTTCAAATGTCTGCAATACCTGGGGCTGGATGAAGCTGAAGCTGGAAGCTGAGAAGAACTGAATATGGATCATCCACACGAGTGGCAGTGATCCAACTACTTGAGCTATCACATGCTGCTTCCCAGGGTTCCTGTTGACAAGAAGCTAGAGTAGAGACCGTAGCTGGGATGGAGACTCAGTAACCATGATACAGTGGATATCCCAAATGGTGTCTTAAACACTAGATCAAATGCCTCATCTCACCACAAAAAAGCTTAAGTGCTAGAATGTACAAAGAATGTAACACTCCATATAAATATATAAAAATCTCCACAAAATACATATATGTATACATAGCTATATGCATACATACATATGTGTATTATATACATACATACATTATAAACATATATACATACACATATAATACATATACATATGTATATATAAATAACTTCATCTGAAATAAACACACAAATAAGGATGAAAAGTGTCATGAGAGGTGTTTAGAGTTATTGCGGCTTCATGCATTAGCATTTGGTGAAACATTTTTACTTGAATATGAAAACTCAACTTTTAGAGCGATGAAGGCCTCAGTTTGGAGAAGTGTGTCCATAGAACATATGGTTTATTAACCTGCATTCTGTCTTGGTAGAGAGCTTCTCGCACTATATGGATTTACCATCAGCTTGGAACAATGTATGTGTTAGAGCCAAGAATTGAGCAACAGAAATTTTAAAAGTAAAAAAGTAATTCATCTCACATCTTGCAATTTGAAAACTATTATATTCACCCATTTAATGTAGGCTCTACATCTGGGTTTGCTATGATTTCTGGCCAAGGAGTTTCTAAAAAATGACCCACTTAAAACTTTTACATTTTAATGAGTTTATTTTGAAAAAGAGTTATAATGCTAAATGGAAATGATCTGCAGAGATGAGGGTGGAATTTCAAAGCACTACTCTCTTGCAAAATTCCAATGGAAGGTGAAGAGACCACTTCAGAAAGTCACTTCAGAATGTTCTCAACATGGGATTGATTTCTATCAAATAGAAGGAAAGAGCTTATAGATATAGCAATTATGTAATGGAGATGATATTGTAATGTTTAATACTATAAGAATGCTGAGAAAGGATGAGAAAGAACAATGATTGTGAATATCTGTAATTGATACTGTAAATGGCTGAGTATCTTCAAACAAATCAGCCAAGAAAAATATAATATATCAGGATAGAGATTCCACCCAGTCAGACACAACTATAGTCTTGGGCATGAGTGGCAAGGTAAACATGTCAATGATCAGCCAGAGGAACTAGAGGAGGTAAGTTTTTATTTAAAAGCGGGCTTAAAGAGAGGAAGAGAGTGAGCGGCAGAGAGACAGAGAGAGGTAGAGAGAGAGAGAGAGAGAGAGAGAGAAAGAGAGAATCTTCTAAGTTGATGCCAGGAGCCTAGAACTCCATCGGGGTCTCCCATGTAGATGCCTGGGGTAAGTACTTGGACTTACTTACTGCTGCTTACCCAGGCATATTAACAGGGAGCAGGATTGCAAATAGAAAGGCCAGGACAGAAACTAGCACCCATATAGGATGCAGGTGTGACAAATTTAATTTTGGCTCAAATAAAATTGCATCAATACAGTCATTCTACTACTAGAAATAACTGACATTTTAAATAGGCGGAGTTTTTACAACTTTAAAAAAGACATAAGGTCACCAAGCCCTGGGGGGAAATAAAATATAGAGAGACCTAATAAATTTAGGAAAGATTATGGGAGAGAGCATCTTCTCTGAATAAGAGTATGATATAATGTTCACATAAATTTTTTCTATATTTACTAACATTAATAGTCTCTTTTGCTTGATGCTAGATAGAATTCAGTTTAATCAATAAATATGTCAAATACATATTACAGTATTTTGGTTGAAATAAGGAATATTTGGCTTTACTGTAAATACATTTAATTAATCTTTCCTATAGTTGTTAGAGGATATAATGTACAAAAAAGTAGAGTACTATGTAAATTATGTTTGTTTGATGATTGTAGGAACAATATCAGGTAGAAACTTTTTGAACACTGATGAGAAGTATGAATGCCATTCTGAACACTAAGTTTTGGAGTGAAATACGTTAAACAGATTTTTAACAGCACACACAAAGGTATGGCCTTTGAGTTTACAATGTGAGTTTAGAACGATTAAATAGTTCACTTTGAATAAAATATCCAGAATTTAAGGGATAAAATTAGATGACTTGGATGCCAGGAGAGTGTTTCTTCTTAATGCTTTATGAAATATGGAGCCACAAAAGCAATTTTAAAACAGTATAATACCTGGTCCGAATTTTTCAATTATTAGAGATGAATGTTTTATGTAAGCAGAGGTTAATGTTTTATTTATTTATTTCCTTAAATTTCTGCAGTTAGTTTGTGTTGAGAATAGGATCATGGGAAAGTTAGTAGCTTGAAATTATTGTAAAGAAACGGTAGATCAGTTAAGTGATAAAATGAAGTATAGGCTGTCATCACTTCTCAACTTTATGTACTATGTTATATTTATACAATTGAATAATGGCACTTTGTGCTTCATAAACACATCCATACTTCTGTATTGCATAAACTTGTTCATATATCTGTGCCATAACCAATCAAATGGTGTATTTTTTTCAACTGCCCATATAAGTAGAAAATAAGAGTAATATTTCATCAATCAGGTAGACAACAGGATTTAATACTTATATTGCATTATGACTGCAGGATTTACTGGTTTCCTAATGGAAAATATGAATTCTAAAACTCCTTTTGGGGCCAGCGTTATTTCGTAGTGGGTTAAGCCTCTGCCTGTGCCAGTTTGAATCCCAGATGCTCCACTTCTTATTCAGCTTCTTGTTAATCACTGGGAAAGGAATGAAAGTTGGATTAAGTGTTTGGGCCTCTGCCACTCACATGGGATATGCACATGGACTTCCATACTCCTGGATTCGGTCTGTCTTGATTCTAGCCCTTACAGGCATTTAAATGAGCGAGTGGGTTGAAAATTTCTCTCTCTACCTCTGTCTCTTCCTCACTGTCTGTCACTCAGTCTTTCAAATAAATAAATAAATCTTAATAACATCCCTTCCATTCAAATACTAAAATTTCACTTACTTCAGAAATGTTCTAAGCACATAGTCAACAGAATCAAATGCCACTTCTTGTAAGTTTATGTGTGTGTGTGTAGAAAACATATTTCATACTGAGTGAGCATAAGGCAGAACAAACTTAACATTTGGTATATAAAATGTAGCAAAGCTGGATTCAGATATTCAGCTCTTCTTTTTATTTTTTTCTTCATAGTTTTTCTTTACTTGGCTGAAGTCTTTCCCCTCATCTCTCTTTTTCAACTTGGATCTCAACAGTTGACTGAGTATCTGCATATTTTGACAGTCAGTCAATGATTATTCAGAAGTTTAAGGATTTTTTTAAATGCTGCAAAGTATTAACTCTTCCATGCTTTTCACTATCTGCAATGGATCATCCTTGAAAACCCAACTTACTCATACATCAGAGCCGTACTTTTTGCTTCAGTGTTAGCCAGTTGTGTATATGATGCCTTCTCTGATCTTTCCTGGACATACGCACAGCCTTCTGCACCCCATGAAATGTATCAGAATCTTAGAGATTTCCATATTCACATCTTTTTCTCAAATTTTTATTTTGTTTTTCTCTTGTGTTCTGTTTATTCATATTTTGCAGGCTTCCTGTTTAGCTCAGTAGCTCATTTATATGTCTCTTGAAACATCTACATCCCATGTTGGAGTGCCTGGTCCAATTTCCAGCTTAGTTTCTGATTGAGTTTCCAACTAATGTACATCCTGAGAGACAATATTGATGTCTTAAGTACTTGAATTCTTTACCACACACATGCAGACCTGAATTGAATTCTGAAGTTCTAGCATTGACCTGATCCATTCTTAGCTGCTGGTGAATGTATTTGGGGAATGAATTAGCAGAAGAAAAATTTCTCCTTCTCAATCTGTCTCTCTTGCTCTCATTCTCTCTCCCCTTAGGGGTCTCAATTTTTTCAAGTAAAGTGAAAATAAAAATAAGTACAAATGTATGTAAAAGTCTCATGAGATTTCTTTCTATAACAATAATCTTGATTTTTTGAAAATCAGGTTAATTCAAAAAGAAAATTATGCATTATTCATATTAACCATTAAATAAATAAGTAAATTAAAAAATGATGGCTAGCACTGGGTTGGGCCAAAGCCAAGAGCCAGGAGATTTCTCTGGGTCTCTCAAACGGGGGTTCAAGCACTTGGACTATCTTCTGCTGCATTACCAGGCACATTAGCAGAGAGCAGGATCATAAGAGGAGCAGCAGGGATTCCAACCAAAGCCCATATGGAAAGCATGTGCTGCAGGTGGCAGTTTTACCTGCTATGCCACAGTGTTGGCTTCAGACATTTTAATTTCTTTACATGCTTCGTAACAAGTCAAAAACAAATCTCAGACTAGAACTGGCATTATAGCATAGCTGCTCAAGCTGCTGCTGTGACAAAGGCATCGCAGATTCCATAAATCACTTACCATATATCACCAAGTTAAAACAAAAACATAATCTAGTCATAGATACAAAGATGAAAATTAGGAATGCAGTTTAGATTATTTTTTAATTTTCTTCCTAAAGAACCAACTTTATGCATGAGCCATAACTATTTAAAATGTTTGCTGTTTCTGATGTATTATTTGCCTGGAAACTTTTAAATTATTTTGGAGTTCCTGCATTTCACTCAGACAGAAATTCAGAAAAAAAAATTTTAACTTGGAAGAGAAATTCAAATAAGAAACACTCACAAAATGAGCCTTATCCTCCTGAGAAATCTCCATTGTGGTATTTTCTGTGGATCAGGAAATGACACAGACAATTTATATGTCATCAGCTAAGAGATAATTGGTCAATTTCAGAACCGTTTATATTACTAATGGTAGGGCCAGGAAACAAAAAGCTCAAAGATGGTACTTTAAGAAGCATCTACATTTTGAAATAGAAAAGTGCAAGAATAATCAATAACAGAAGCAGAAGAAAACATCAGAATGCAGGGAAAAGAGAATATAAGAGGAAATCAAGATTGAAGGATAGGTGATATAGTTATGCACTCTAATGAAAGTTAAGAAAGCTGAGGGCCACGCAGATGCATTTGAGTGTTTATATATTTTTTTAAACAATTTCTGGTTTTCAGGGATGGAATGTGGCCAAAGGTCACAGTCAGGGCAATAGAGGGCAGAAAATCAAGGAAAGTGGGAGGCAATGGACAGAACTATACATGCACACAGCCACGTGTATCCCAAAACGCCCTGAGATTTTCCAAGTGTCATAACTACTAGTTAACGTGACGATTTTCAAGTAAAAATAATGGAAAGAGATTTTTACATTTCATTATAAGAATGAATTGTTCTCTCTCATATCAATAATCCATTTGAGAAACTCATATTTGCTATCAAAAAATAAGAATTTCTAAAACTAATTCATGAAAAAGTTAGGTTGTAGTAGGCATCGAGCTTGCTTTAAAACACTATTCTCATTCACAAGCGCTTCATACATGACAAATGTTTTGACAATCACACTTATTATCTCTGTGTGTATTTCTCTCTCTCTTTTCCCTTGCTAATATCTACTGACAGGCAGTGATCTGTGTTAGCAAACAGCTCTTCCAGTGCGAACATCTAACAAGCCTCCTACAATTGACAGGCAAAACAAAAACCCTACACCAACAGCTGAACACGTAATTAAACACTGGTAAGTCTCTTATGCTCTTCTTACTGAAATTGAAAGGACAATAACTCAACCAGTAATATTATGCCAGAGACAATAAGGGCTACACATGAGTGAACATCAGTGGGATGGTGCAATATGCTGAGCTCTCCTCCTAGCAAAGGGCTGACATTGGTGTGAAAAAAGAAAGAAAACTGCTATTTGAATTGTTACCATTGTCATGTAGGATTTATTAAACACTGATACAATTTTATTGAGTTGAATCTTCTCTGAGGAAGTTTTACAAGCCTTGACATTCAAGAGCTAAGATGTTAAATCAGGCAATCCTGATAAAAAATGCTGGTACTTCGAAAAGGGAAATTAAAAAAGATTCACATGAGGGAAAGGAAGTAACATCAAGATCAGAATGAGGTGGGGGTGGAAGCCTCTGCTGTCTAGGAGAGGTAAGCTGTGGTAAAAAGAAAGCATAAAAAAATCTTAGTATCAAAAAAAAAAAAAACACAAACAAACAAATAAACAAACACCCTACCCCTAAAAATATATCTTTATATATTGGGAAATAAAAACAATTTAAAAAGCAGCCTGTAGGGAGCCATGATAAACCCAGTTCAGCATGATATAAGGTATGTAAATTACAGCCATGATTTGATGTAATGTTGTATTGTATAGAAGCAAAATTATTTAACTATTTTTATGTAGAAATAAGTTTGAGGAAATTGCTAAGATTGCACTTGAATTGTTCTTTCTGATTATCACTGGTCAGTAAACAATGTAGCAAATAAAGTTTTAATAGATTGTTCTTAGATGAGTATATGAGCACTTCTCTCAGCAGATAATCTCCATGAATGATCCAATGGAACAGGAATAAATGAAAAACAGAAAAAAAAAAAAAAACTAAACTGACTTACATGTTTTAGATATTCACTGAAAATTGCATCCAACATATGAATCATCACATACCTGCTATGTTATACAATTAGAAGAAAAGTAACAAGCCACTAATAACAAGATCTGAGGAGACAAATGAAGAATATAGAGTGTCCATTTCCCTGCTGTTCTTATATTGGGTTCTGTTGCCTCTACCACCAATTTCAAACTGAAGTGCTTTAGGTGAATTTTTTTAACTTTTATTTAGTAAGTATAAATTTCCAAAGTACACTTTTTGGATTATAGTGGCTTTTTCTCCCCATAACCTCTCTCCCACACACAACTATCCCATCTCATGCCCCCTCTCCCATCCCATTCACATCATGATTCATTTTCAATTATCTTTATATACAGAAGATCGATTTAGTATATACTAAGGAAAGATTTCAACAGTTTGCACCCACACAGAAACACAAAGTGTAAAGTACTGTTTGAGTACTAGTTATACTGTTAATTCACATAGTACAGCACACTAAGAACAGAGATCCTATATGAGGAGTAAGTGCACAGTGACTCCTCTTGTTGATTTAACAACTGACACTTATTTATGACATCAGTAATAACCTGAGGCTCTTGTCATGAGCTGCCTAGGCTATGGAAGCCTTTTGAGTCTGCCAACTCTGATCTCATTTAGACAAGGCCATAGTCAAAGTGGAAGTTCTCTCCTCCCTTCAGAGAAAGGTAACTCCTTCTCTCCTTCTTTGATGGCCAGTTCTTTCCACTGGGATCTCACTCTCTCACTCACAGAGATCTTTCATTTAGGTATTTTGCTTTTTGTTTTTTTTTTATTTTTTTGCCAGAGTGTCTTGGCTTTCCATGCCTGAAATACTCTAAAGGGCTTTTTAGCTGTATCTGAATGCCTTAAGGGCTGGTTCTGAGATCAGAGTGCTGTTTAGGACATCTGCCATTCTATGAGTCTGCTGTGTATCCCGCTTCCCATGTTAGATTGTTCTCTTCTTTTTAATTCTATCAGTTAGTATTTGCAGACACTAGTCTTGTTTATGTGATCCCTTTGACTCTTATTCCTATCATTATGATCAATTGTGAACTGAATTTGATCACTTGGACTGGTGAGATGGCATTGGTACATACCACCTTGATGGAATTGAATTGGAATCCCCTAGCACATTTCTAAGTCTACTATTTGGGACAAGTCCAATAGAGCATGTGCCAAACTGTACATATCCTCCCTCTCTTATGCCATTCTTTCATTTAGCAAGGATCATTTTTCAGTTAAATTTAGACACCTAAGAATAATTGTGTGTTAATTAAAAGTTCAACCAATAGTATTAAGTAGAACAAAAAAATACTAAAAGGGATAAAGTATTACATTGTACATCAATAGTCAGGACAAGGGCTGATCAAGTTATTGTTTCTCATAGTGGCCATTTCACTTCAACAGGTTTCCTTTTATATGCTCTGTTAATTGTCACTAATCAGGGAGAACATATGATATTTGTCCCTTTGGGACTGGCTTATTTCACTCAGCATGATGTGTTCCAGATTCCTCCATCTTGTTGCAAATGACCGAATTTCATTGTTTTTTACTGCTGCATAGTATTCTAAAGAGTACATATCCCATAATTTCTTCATCCAGTCTACTGTTGATGGGCATTTAGGCGGATTCCAGGTCTTAGCTATTGTGAATTGAGCTGCAATAAACATTGAGGTGCAGACAGCTCTTTAATTTGCCAATTTCATTTCCTTTGGGTAAATTCTAAGGAGTGGGATGGCTGGGTTGTATGGTAGGGTTATATTCAGGTTTCTGAGGAATCTCCAGACTGACTTCCATAGTGGCTTAACCAGTTTGCATTCCCACCAACAGTGGGTTAGTGTCCCTTTTTCCCCACTACCTCTCCAGCATCTACTGTTGGTAGATTTCTGAATGTGAGCCATTCTAACCAGGGTGAGGTGAAACCTCATTGTGGTTTTGATTTGCATTTCCCTGATTGCTAGCAATCCTGAACATTTTTTCATGTGTCTGTTGGCCATTTGGCTTTCCTCTTTTGAAAAATATCTATTTAGGTCCTTGGCCCATCTCTTAAGTGGGTTGTTTGTTCTGATGTTGTGGAGTTTCTTGACCTCTTTGTAGATTCTGGTTATCAACCTTTTATCTGTTGCATAGTTTGCAAATATTTTTTCCCATTCTGTTTGTTGCCTCTACACTTTCCTGACGGTTTCTTTTGCAGTATAGAAACTTCTCAATTTGATGCAATCCCAAATGTTAATTTTGGCTTTGACTGCCTGTGCCTCCAGGGTCTTTTCCAAGAAGTCTTTGCCTTTGCCTGTATCTTGCAGGGTTTCTCCAATGTTCACTTTCAAAGTGAAGTGATTTTGGTGAGTCTTAAAAGCTTTCTTTAAAATAGTTTCTTCAAGTGCATATTATCTGCCTAAAGCTCAATATACATCAGTGCTTCAAGTGTCAACTTTTCCTGACATTTAATTTAATAGATCATGTAATAAACATACGCATGAAAGCTTTGTCAGCCATCTGGAGGTGAGGTAGCAGAGTCACTGTGTAATATTGTTTTATAGAAGCAAATCATTTATAATAGTTTACTTGGTTTGAGGTGGTTAATATTATTAATACCACAAAGTTGATTAAAATGCTGTAATTTCAGTTTTGCCTGATAATATTCCATTCAAAGTTTATGAATATAAATGTACCGCCTATTATAAGTATTTCATTCTCACTCTAAAAACTCTACTTTGAAAATTAATTTTTATTAAAATTATTGTTTTGGATGGACTCAAATGCTGAAAATTTCATTTGTATTACACATTTCTTAAAAGTGTCTAGCAGCCTTAGGTCATAATAACTCCATTTGTACAGTAGAAAGTACATATGCCAAGAAAATCCTCTCAAAATTATATTGAATAAAATAGTATTTCTTTGAATATTTGTAAATGTTAAATGTCAAATATTGCTTCTAATATCACTGCCCTTTATTTTCATGGTGAACATACTTGTAATTAAAATATTTTGTTGAATATTGTTGGAGCATCTTTACAAATTTACAGTTCAATAATTTTTTTACAAATTATCTTTAAGAGTGTCTATTATTAGAAATATATTTTATTTTGAACAATAATTTTAAGCGTTGATTATTTCATACTATGAAGAGCAAGGCTGGATGCAAAAAGGCAGCAGAGCTCTCCAGAATTTTTCTTCCATTCAATGTCATAAAGACAAACCATTTATTAAAAAAATCCTCTGGGCTAGAGGATATGCAAGAAAAAATTTGTGGCATATTCTGTATCCTGATGCCATCTGCATATTCCAAGAGGCTGCTGTATTTAAGCTTTCTTCATGAGCAAATCCTTCAAATAAAAATCTGTTAATTGGAGCCTATTGGCATAAAAGACCTGTTAATCGGGGCCCGCTTGCACAGAAAGAAATGTAACTTTCATTATTTGCTTTAATCTTAACCTTTTATCTATATCTATATATCTATATATCTCTATCTCTATCTCTGTCACCTATATGTAAGATTTTCACCTGGAATTTGTTAATAGGTTGTTCCATTATCCCTCTGCTTTATCTAACTGAATTAGATGCACCTTCACTAAAGCCAGATTATTTCAGCCCAAAACACAATTGTATGGTTTTAATTTACTAGTTTTTTTTTTTTTTATCTAAAACATCATGTGAAAATACAGACTGAACCTTAAAATTAAGAGAAGCAGTAGCCTTAGAAGAAACATTTATAGAGAGCAAATAGTAGGTGAGAAGATTTGCCAAGACCAGAATTCTAATTGGCAAGTTTAAAAGAGGAAGTTATTAAAAGTGACCCAACATATGCAAGACAGTCTGAGTAGGGAAAAGGTCATCATATGTTGATCATTACTTTCATTTCCAACTTTATTATGAGCTACACAGTCTCTTTTCTCTCTACAGATGGTGAGTGCTACTTATGAGAATAATGAGAGAGAAATACCAGTTCTCTTTGAGGATCTTGAATATAATTAAGGTTTTTTGAAGTTTGGTATAAAGTCTTTGATAATTCAGCAATGCTGGGACATAGATATATGATTCATAAGTATACATTCTCAAATTTCCTAACTTACAGGAAGTTGAGCATGCTACATTTTAATTTTTAATTCTTATGCTTTCAGTTATATTATCTATGTTGTAATGTTTTTAGCAGAGAGCTAAAAATAAAATGAAAGACCATGTAGGTGATGTAGGTTGTTAAAACAAATCCAAAGGAAATAAAATCTTTAAAATATTTTTAAAGCCAAATACTTAATTATGTTAAACTGAAAAGATATTTAGCACACAAAATGAAGAGATACACTTACTAAATTTAAAATTGTTTACAATAAAATTTTTGAATTATTCAAATGTATTTTCAGATTAGTTTTGAGGAAATTGACAGACATTGCTTAATTCAAAAGTGCAAATGAGTACAGACATTATAGACAACAGTGTGGAAAATCCTCAAAAAATCTAAGACCTCATGTGTGACCCAGATATCATACTTCTTGGAAGATATCCTAAGGAAATGAAATCAGTTTATGAAAGACATACCTGGGACTGGCATTGTGGCTTAGTAGGTAAGGTCACCACCTGCAAGCTGGCATCCCATATGGGCATTGGTTTGAGTCTGGCTGCTCCATTTCCCATCCAGCAGCTTTCTGCTAATCTGCCTGGGAAAACCTCAGAGAGCGGCCCAAGTATTGGAGCCCCCTGCCACTCACGTAGGAGACCCACAGGAAGCTCTTGGTTCCTGTCTTCGGATTGGCCATTTGGGGAGTGAACCATGGGTGGAAGATTCTCTCTCTCTTTCTCTCTCACTTTCTCTCTCTATCTATATCTCTATCTCTATCTCTATCTCTGTAAATTCTGCCTTTCAAATAAAGAAATACATTTTTTTAAAAAAGAAAAAAAAGCTACCTGCAGTCTTACGTTTTTTTGCAGCACTGTTCAAAATAGTAAAGATATGAATCATCCTAGATGTACCTATCTATCTATGTATCTATCTATCCACACATATATGTGTGTTGCATATCAAAAGTACACAAAAGCATGCATATATATGTCATATGCATAAATATGTGGATGCAATAGTCTATGGTATGTAAATACTTATAAATGGTATTTTCACTGAATTATACCCATTACACAACTTTTTTTCATTTTACAGTTTTTCATTAGAATATCACTATATGTGATATGAATACAGGCATCTATTCTTTTAAAAAGTGTATTTGTGTGAATAAAGTTGAATTTAAAGCAAATATAACAAAATGTAATTGTTAAATCTATGCACACTCACTGAACTCTTTTTTATGTGTTGCTATATTATTTAAAATATTTTAAAATAAAAAGACAAAAAAGCAGATGCAGATGATGGATAATAACTAAGAAATTTATGAAGTACAGTATATGTTGGGGAATGGTTTATCATTGATGTTTAAAATGAAATTATAGTATAAATAAATAAATATGTCAATTTTTCACATTTATGCTACTGTAAATGTTATTTAATTACCATGACATCATAGCTTTTAAAAAGTTGATAGTATATCATTTTAAAACAGCTTATAAATTTCAATGTATTTCTAGGAAATTAAAGTAAAATTTACTTTGAATTTTTAAAACTATTACTTTTTTTTTATTGAAAGGTAGAACAACACAGGAAGAGGGAGACAAACAGAAAGTTCTTCCATCCACTGGTGCACTTTTTTTTTTTTAAGATTTATTCATTTATTTGAAAGTCAGAGTTAACGAGAGAGAGAGAGAGAGAGAGAGAGAGAGAGAGGTCTTCCACCTGCTGGTTCACTACCCAACTGGCCGCAACGTCTGGAGGGGCGCCAATCCAAAGCCAGGAGCCAGGAACTTCTTCTGGGTCTCCCATGTAGGCGCAGGGGCCCATGGACTTGGCCCATCTTCTACTGCTTTCCCAGACCATAGCAGAGAGCTGGATCGGAAGTGGAGCAGCCGGGTCTCAAACCGGCTCCCAAATGGGATGCCGGCGCTTCAGGACAGGGTGTTAACCCACTGTGCCACAGCGCCAGCCCCTCATTGGCTCACTTAATAAATGACCCCAATAGCTAGTTCTTGGTCAGGCAGGACCATGCTGTTCTCTGACATGGGTGACAGGACCAAGTGCTGGGACATCTTCCATTATCTTCCGAGGCACATTGTCATAAGCTCGACTGAAAGCAGGGTGGCTAGGACTCAAATTGGAACTTTGATACAGTGGGCTCCCACGCTCTCCACACAGGTCCACTGTGAATCACGCGTTCCGGAAGAGTTTCTTCTGCTGTTTCCTCCCCTACTCTTCCTTGAACCTGCAGTATGTCCACTTTTATTAAACTGTCTCTCCCCGGACTATCAGTGTGCTCCCTTCCTATTCTGCCATCACAGTTCGGGAAACCAGCGGCTGACTCAACACACCAGCGCTGGAACGCGAGGTGAGCCGAACCTCAATAGCCCGAGACACCGGCAGGCAAGCGGAGAGAGGAGACTAGAGGGAACGACCCCCGGGGGGGGGGGGGGGAATTCACCAGGCTAACTGGAAGAGAGAGAGAGAGAAAAAAAAAAAAAAAGGTGACTGGTACGGACACAGGTTTCTCTCTCTCCGCTCACCTCTCAAGGGCGAGCAAGACAAAGAGCAGGCGCCATCTTGGACATATGTCATAAGCAGAGCGACCTCAGGTCTGCACCGGCCCTGAGCCTAGCAGAAAAACCTGACTCTGGGCGGGGCGAACTAACAGGAGATTAGGACCTAGTGAATTTGTGGCACTACTGAACTGAGACTGTGAAAAAAGAGACGGTGGGGGAGAGAACTCACAGAATTCACGTGAGTACTCTCCAGAGACGCTACAATTCCGTAACTTTGGCAACCCAGTGGGAGACTGAAGGAGAATTTGAGCCCACTCTGAGGGCAGAACAGATTCCCTGTGTGGTCCTTAGGAAAGAGCTTCCGATCTCTGGCTCCTGTGGGTATATCATTTGCCTGCTAACTACCTCCAACTTTGTTCAGCTGTGAGGAATTACTTCCCTTTTGAATCAAAAAAAGAAAGAAAGAAAGAGAGAGATCTACCACGCTTAACCTGGGAGTGTCACCTTTGGCACACCAAACAGAGCTCTCAGGCCACACCCATCTCAAGCCTCTAAGGCTCCATCAAAAACAGACAGTCCACTTAATCTAGAGTCATAGTATAACAAGAAAAAGCACCACAGTGAAGAAACCAAATATCTCCAATATGCCAAATAACAAACACAAAAACCGAGGTAATAAAAACAAGGAAGTCACCATGACGCCCCCAAATGAAAAAGACACCCCAATTCAAGATTATGAAGATGATGAGATAGAAGAAATGCAAGAAGCAGATCTCAAAAAATTGATAAGAACATTAAGAAGTTCTCAAAAACAAATTCTTGAACTACAGAAATCCTTAATGGACAAGATAGAAAATCTCTCTCGTGAAAATGAAATTTTAAGGAAGAATCAAAATGAAACGAAACGACTAGTACAACAGGAAACTGTGATAGTGACGAGAAATCATAATGAAGTGAAGGATTCAATAGATCAAATGAAAAACACAATAGAGAGCCTTACAAACAGAATGGGTGAAGCAGAAGAGAGAATATCGGACTTAGAAGACAGAGAACAGGAAAGGATACAGTCAGACCAAAGAAAAGAAGAGGAAATTAGAAATCTAAAACATATTGTCAGGAATCTTCAGGATACTATTAAAAAACCCAACATCCGGGTTCTAGGAATTCCTGAAGGCATGGAGAGGGAGAAAGGATTAGAAGGCCTTTTTAGTGAGATATTAGCAGAAAATGTCCCAGGTTTGGAGAAGGACAGAGAAATCCTAGTACAGGAAGCTCACAGAACCCCTAATATACAAGACCAAAAGAGATCCTCACCACGACACATTGTAATTAAACTCTCCACAGTGAAACATAAAGAAAAGATCCTAAAATGTGCAAGAGAGAACTGTCAGATTACTCTCAGAGGATCTCCAATCAGACTCACAGCTGACTTCTCATCAGAAACTCTACAAGCTAGGAGGGAATGGCGAGATACAACCCAGGTACTAAGAGAGAACAACTGCCAGCCCAGAATATTATATCCTGCAAAGCTATCATTTGTGAATGAAGGTGAAATAAAGACTTTTCATAGCAAACAGAAATTGAAAGAATTTGTCGCCACTCGTCCAGCCCTGCAAAAGGAACTTTGATACAATATAGCACAAGGCAAATGTGGGATTAACCTACAGGGCCACAATGCTGACCTCTGTTTCCCCTGTTACAAGGAAACCTACAAATGCAATATAATTACAAATAACAAGAATGTATCAGTAAAATTAATAATCAATAATTCCTCAAATTGCCCTGTTTGATGTCCTCTCACATACATAATATTATAAAATAAGTAGATAAAACTGTTAAATATTAAGTATGTGATATTTGATTTTGTTATTCTGAATACATATGCAAAAGCTTTTGGAGACAAAAATCTAGCAGTTACCGTTTCTTCTTTGATAGCTTCATAGTAAGTATTTGTTATTTCTTTGAAGCTTTTTACTCTTGTAATTTGCATTTTACAATTTCATTTTATTTAATTGCGGTAAAATCTAACATGAGAAGCACTCTTTAATGAATTTTTAAATGTTTAGGTAATGAGATTCAAAGGTCTTCCATCTGCTGGTTCACACCCTAATTGGCCACAAGGGTCAAAGCTGTGCTGATCCAAAGCCAGGAGCCAGGAGCTTTCTCTGGGTCTTCCCACATGGGTGCAGGGGTCCAAGGACTTGAACCATCTTCTACTGCTTTCGCAGGCCACAGCAGAGATGGGAATTGAATTGGAGCACTCAGGACTCGAACCTGCGCCCATGTGGGATGCCCATACTGCAGGTGGCTACTCTACCCGCTATGCCACAGTGGTAGTCTCCCCCCGTTCTTATTTTTATGATAAAAATTGTCACTTGTATCATTTATCCATTTCCAAATGATCAGATATAGACTTTAGGCATAGGTTATAACTTCCTGCTTTGGACATGAAATTAAAATATTTTGAGACATATGCTTTACATCACCAGGAAATACGTTTATATTGTCTTCTTTAGTTAGCAATTTTAATTTAGATAACTTCAGTCCTTTTATAAAGCTCTAAACCTGATTTTAATAGATTTTTGAGTAGTTCTTTGATGCAAAATACCAGGTGAGGCATTTTTAAACTTACCTTCTCTTTAAACATTGCTAGGCATTGATACTTCCTAATGATTACTTTGCCTGTAACAAAAACACACTTTGAAAGGTTTCAAACACAGGGCACATGTCCATAATCATAAGTCCTAATGCAGTGTAAATTTAAAGATTCATGATGTTTTAAATACTCCTAGGTTGTTTTCATCTTTCTGCTCTAGTTATTGTGCATTACATAGTTTACTGCTACCAAAGATGACTACAGAAGACTCAGGCAATCTATTCGAATTCTCAACATTTGTAGGCTTTGATAAATTTTCTAGAAATATGTGCTCTTCTTTAAATATTTTAATTGCCAAGAAGAGGTTTCTTTGCAAATCAGTCTTCTCTGGCAAGGGAAATAAATATTTCTGGGTCACCCACACTGCAGAAGTTAAGAAAGATTTTAATCACTTAAGCATTTGAGAAAAATAAATATTGAAGAGTGGGTGCTATTTTGAATTGACTGTAGAGTTTTCATTTTATTTTTAAAAGAGAGAGAGATCTGCAGTCTACTGGTTCACTCCTCAAATGCCCACCACTTTATGGGGCTGAACTAGGCTGAAACTAGGATCGAGGAAGTCACTACTAGTCTCCCATGTGTACAGCAAGGACAATCCTCTATGCATAATTTTATTTTTTTCACAGTCTGACAATTTATGGAAATTGTATTAAGTTGAGTTCCTGTCCCGTTATACCTACTGTCTTTCACTATTATTTGAATTATTTTTATATGTCCCATGTGATTTTAGCTTTGTTCAATCTGTTGCACTTTCAGACTTCTTCTCCTTGATTGTTTTCCTATTCTCAGGTCAAGTTTTCTAATTCACTGGAATATATGTTTTTTAAAGATTTATTTTATTTATTAGACTGAATTAGAGAGAGAGAGAGAGAGGTCTTCCATCTGCTGTTTCACTCCCCAAATGGTGGTAACGACCAGAGCTAAGCCAATCTGCAGCCAGGAGTTTCTTCCAGGTCTCCCATGCGAGTGCAGGAGCCCAAGGACTTGGGCCAACTTCTACTGCTTTCCCAGGCCACAGAAGAGAGCCCGATGAACTGGCACTTATATGGGATGCCGGCACTACAGGCTAGGGCTTTAACCTGCTGCACCACAGCGTTGGCCCCTCAGTGGAATATTCTTTTACTCAAATGTAATGTGATCTATAGTAGTAACACACTTCAGCTTTCAGTTTTTAAATTTAATTATGTTTTGGTGTTTTCAGCATCATTTCACAAATTCTTTTTCTTGTTGAATTACTTTATTTCAGTGGAACTAGAGGGAGAAGGTAGAATATTATATATATTTATGTATTTATCTATTTATATAAATGAGAGTGTATGTGTCTCTCATTAATTACAACTGAATCTGTAAGCACTGACAAAGAAAAAATGAAAATAAATTTACAAAAACAATCCCATTTGTAATAACATAAAAATTAAAAAAAAATACTTAAGAATACAGTTAACCAAGAAGGCAAGACTTGTGCAGGGAAAACTTTTCAATGAATAACATGTTAGAAGCTTTATACTCTCTTTAAATATTATAAAACTACAGTAATCAAATCAGTATTGAACTGGGATTAAAACAGACACAAAAGTCATTGTAACAGAATTGAAATCCCTAAAACAAACCCACACATATACTAATATGGGTCAACTTATACTCAGAAAGAGAACCAACAGTACACAATCTGGAAAGAATAATGTCTTCAAAAATGTATGACAAAAACTAGATAGCTAAATGAAAAAGAATGAATTCAGACATAGCATAGATATACATTAAATCAAAATGCAACATTATAAGTCCAGAAATGAGAAAACTAAATTATGGGAAAATATTTATTTTCTTAGCAATTTGTTCCTAAATATTTTACAAAAAGTACAGGGTGGTCTCATGCCCTAAAGAACTGTCAACCCTGAAGCTCAAAGAAACAGGGTTTATAAAGGCAAAAACCACAAGCAGCGGAGGGAGATACATAATTACTAGGATCAAGGGGCATACTTAATTACTGGGGTGAAGCTTGTCTAAGGCCTATTGAAACTAATATAAATTACAATCTTGACATTAATCCAGGTACAAGATATCTGTTTTAAGTTTGAATGATCATGCTAGACAGTTTCTATGTTATGCAAAGTGAGATGCAGTGCACTGTTAGATCATAATTTCAGACCAGAGTCTCACGGTGAGGGTGCTTTCTCAAGAGAGTCTCGGCTAGCACCGTGGCTCAATAGGCTAATCCTCCACCTGCAGCACCGGCACACCAGGTTCTAGGCCCGGTCAGGGCACCAGATTCTGTCCCGGTTGCCCCTCTTCCAGTCCAGCTCTCTGCTATGGTCCAGGAGTGCAGTGAAAGATGGACCAAGTCCTTGGGACCTGCACCTACATGGGAGACCAGGAGAAGCACCTGGCTCCTGGCTTCGGATCAGCAGCCATTGCAGGGTGAACCAATGGTAAAAGAAGACGTTTCTCTCTCTCTCTCTCACTGTCCACTCTGCCTGTCAAAAAAAAAAAAAAAAAAAAAAAAGAGTCTCAGGTGCTCTAAAATGGATTCCCTACTGTTAGTGTGAACTTGAATTGGGATTCTGGGACAAGGGATGAATTCTGATTTCATCTATCATTTGGGCAATGAGCCAGAATGTCTGAAGTTTACGTTTTTGTTGATCAATCAAGACGGGGACACAATCCAAATGGGCATGAATTGATGAATTAATAGAGAAAATGTATAAAGGTACAATAGTATTATCACTACTTTTAAAAGAGTGAAATTCAATGTAGGTGAAAATTTTAATGCATCTGGATAACATCTGTAAAGGAGGTAACTCACTGAAGAAAAAATCCAGAATGATTCCATTTAAGGGAAGTATCTAAATTAATCAAGCTCATAGACACATAAAGAGGAATGATGGTTGTCAAGGGCTGGCCATGGCAAAATGAAGAATTGATGTTCATGTTTATGAAATTTTAGTTGTGAAAGTGAATACATTCTAGAGATGTGCTGCACAACTTTGTGGTCATAATTAACAATGTGCTAAACATTATATATATGTATATATGAAATGCATCTGTCAGTAGTGGAGACATCACTTCAAGGATAACATGCAATGATCACATTCAAGTAAGAAATGCATAAATGCACATATATCAGCCTATAGTTAAGTGGGAAGTTATCTGATAACTCAGAAATTAGACTGCCTTGTGTAGTTAGTCTTTATGAATCATATTTTTTTAAGAAGATCAGGCACAGACTGTACATTCCCAAAGACATTCACTTCATGAATGCTGTGGAGTTTGATTTTTACTTCACCTTATAATACAATTAATTTATCAATCACTACTTCTTTAAGCAATGGCTAGTTTATGATAATAGTTTGTTGTTACCCAAATTCAAATTCTTATTTCCAAATATCTAATAGATTGGTAATAATTATGATAAATAAAAAGGACAGTAAACTATGAATAGAGAGGTTAATGTTTTATAACATTCTCATAATAATCAAACCTCCAATAGTCAACTAAAGGAAAACATATATATATATATATATGTACACACACACACACACAAACACACACACATACATATATATATATATATATGCACATGTATATATAGCCAAAAAAGTGACTCTGAGTATCCCTAAGGAATCAAATATGTTTATGTGGTTTCTGTCTCATTAATACATCTTCCACTCTTGGAGAGTTAGTTTTTGCAATGTGAAAGTCAAACAAATTCAAGTTTCATTTTTATAATTTGCAGGAAGATTGATCCATACAACTAAGAGTGAAAAGGAATCAAATAACATGATTGAGCCCTAGTTTCTGTAACAGTACCTGGCAGCCTCACAGGCATTTATAACATTGAAAATTACTCACTTCTTTGGAAATATTTTTGTTAAGGAATGAAAAGTCACTATCTTTACATTTATCAGCCAGCCTTACAACCGTTGTAATTTAAGGCTTATGACATCTGGTATATAGTCAGTGGGAGGAAATGAGAAGAGAGTAAAATAGTTCACTTTTCGGTACCTAATAGAAAAGTCTTACTTAATATTGAGTTTGATAGTTTATATTCAATCATAGCAAAAATCAGATTCAATGTGAAATGTGCATTTCTACTATAGAATATTTTGCAAATTCTGCTCTTATTTACTATACTAAAATAGCTTTTTATCATTTTCTATATATTTATTATGAAAAACAATCACATAATAGTCATCCACAAATCTGTCTTTTCCTGTTTGTTTTTATTGATACTGTATTTGCCTACACTTTTGCATTTATTCAGAGGCAGGCTGGAACACTGGCTTTCCAGTGTGCCTTTGACTCATCCTAAATGACTAATCTTTCCTATAATTTAGAATTTCCTATCATGTCATACAGCAATTTTAAAACATTAACTACTCTGATACAGTAAATATTTCTGAAGTAGAATAGTCTACCTTAATTCGAAGGCAAATGATAGCTTTTATTATTGTCTTCTCACGTCTTTACCCCTTCCTAATTTTCTCGCTTGTTGTGTTAAGTTATAAATAACTCCCTCAACAGGAGGTGTTTTCTTGGAACACATAACAAGAGAATATCTAACACATGATGGTTTCTCATATTCTCAATATTTCATTTTACTCCTGGATACTTGAAATCCTTCCTTCATTATCTCTCTTCCAACATCACTCAGTTAAGGCAGAACTCAAAATTAAGTTTTCTTAGTAACTATAAATTGGAATCTATATTCTATAGAATCTTTGTAGTATCTTCCGTCAGTGTCACTAGTACAAATATAAAAATATATTCAGCTTCATGAGTTTGTATCTTACTTCCCTAAAGGAATTTTAGATATAAATCCCAGGAATATGGGTTCAATAAGAGAGAGGGTGGGGTGCATATTTTTCTCCCAGCTCAATGAGTTATGTATATATCCCTATTCCCTCACAGAATGTGTCCAAGTAAGGAAACATGTTTTAGGTTTTTACTTGTTTGAAATAATGGAATTTTTCAGACAACACAATTTAATAACATTATTACAGGAATAACAAAAGGATACTTCATCACACCTAAAGTGCAACTAATCAATGCTTGTCACAAGGTATCTGAACACGAATCACATTGCATCCTCAAGAACTATATAGGCAGGGACAGTTCAGTTTGTAACACACTGTGATTGCACTGAAACGTGTTGTTACCAGGCATCAATGGAACAGAATAGATAGCCCAGAAATTAATCCATATATAAAGAGCCAACCAATTTTTGACAAAAGTGTTCAGACCATACGAAGTGGAGTAAGGATAGTCTCTGCAACCAATGTGCTGGAAAACTGGATTTATGTATATAGGAATTAGATTCATACCTCTTACCATATACAAAAATCAACTCAAGATGGATCACAGATCAAAATATAAGACCTGAGACTATGAAATTGCTGGAAGAAAACATAGGCGAAACACTTCAAGACATTGATATAGGGGTTGATTTCTTGGACAAGACACCCAGAACACAGGCAACAAAAGCAAAACTAAAAAAGTGGGATTACGACAAACTCAGAAGCTTTTGTACAACAAAGAAAACAGTCAATAGAGTCAGGAGACAGACAACAGAATGGGAAAAATGTTTGCAAACCACCTGTCTGACCAAGGATCAATATCCTGAAAGTATCAACAACTTAAAAAACTCAACAATAATAAAGCAACCAATCCAGTGGAGGAATGGGTAAAAGCTTTAATAGATAATTCTTGAAAGAAGGAATACACATTGCCAACAAATATATGGAAAAAATGCCCAACATCACTATTCATCAGGGAAATTCAAATCAAAACTACAATTAGATGTGGCCTCACCCCTGTCACAAGGGTTAAAATCTAAAAAAGAGTAACAAATGCTAACAAGGATGTTGACAAAGGGGAACACTATACACTGTTGGTAGAAATGCAATATAGCGCAGCAAAATCTGGAAAACTGTGCGGAGATTTCTTTAAAATATACAATTAATAGTCTTACCATATGATCCAGCAATCCCACTACTGGTTATATTCCCAGAAGATTGAGCACAATGTATCAGAGATATCTACACCACTGTGTTTATAGCAGCACTTATCACAATAGCCACTTTGGACAACCAAATGAATGTATAAAGAAAATGTGATGTGTGTGCATAATGGTATTATTCATCTATAAAAAAAGAATGAAGTTCTATCATTTATAGCAAATTAGATGTAACTGAAGGGCATTATATTGGGTGTAATAAGCTGGACTTAGAAAGGGAAATATTGAATGTTATCTCTTATATGTGGGAGCAAAAATTTTAAAAAAAAGCAAAGCAAAAAGTATAAAGAAAAAAAGAAAAATGTCTGTGTGTTATCAATATTGCTTCAAATATAGTATTGTAAAAATTTGTTTTATACCTTCGTGAAACCAATGATTAAAAATGTGATAAAACTGTAGTTTAAAAGATCTATGATTACTTTAAAATTTACTGTTTCTGGATGAACTAGTCATTTTTCCAACTATTGTTTAAATTTGTGGCCAATATTCCCACTAAACTAGAGTCTTCCTATTTGATGAAATATTAAACCTTTTTACTATAATGTAAATTTAAAATGTTATCTCAAAAACTGAAAAAAAAAGATAAAGAAAGGGGAAGCCATAAAAATGGGAGAGAGGGATGGTGAGGAAAGGAGGGAAGATGGGAGGGAATATCATATTCTTAGATATTTGTATCTGCAAAGCATAACAAATCTGTTAAAATCTATGTATGTAACATTAAAATTAAAAATATCTTCTTGATTAGGCTAATAGTCCTATATTTTAAAATTTATTTAATAACTCCTTGCTGTTGCCTAAATCATTCACATTACTCTGTTGAAAAAGTCATATCATATGAAATTCTAAGCCTTCTTTCTTTATTCTGCTCATAATTAAGGAGCATTTTAAGACAGGTTATAAAGTGCTTTATTCAAGTATTTAATCCATGATAATCCACTTAATTCTGTATCACACTGATATCTCTTTTTTATTTTTTATTATTTATTTTTTGAAATTTATTTTTAAGAAATACAAATTTTATAAGTACAACTTTAAGAATATAGCTATTCTTTCCACCATACCTGTCCACCATACCTGTCCTCCCACCTACACTCCCACTCATCCTTCTCCTCTCTCTCCCCTGAAGTCCCATTCTCCATTAATATTCATTTTCAATTAGCGTTGTACACAGAAGACCAACTCTATACTAAGTAAAGATTTCGACAATTTGCACACACACTCATACACACACAACCTGTTTCAGTACTAGTTTTATAGTTAACTCTCATAATACAGCTCATTGAAAACACAAGTCCTGCATGGGGATTTAGCGCACAGTGACTCCTACTATTAATTTAACAAGTACCACTCTTATGTATGACATCAGTGACCACTAGAAGCTCTTGATATGAGATTCCCTGGCTATAGGAAGCCTTTTGACTCCACAAACTCCATCAGTATTTGAACAAGGCCATAAGAAAGTGGAAGCTCTCTCCTCCCTTTAGACAAGAGTATATTAAGGAATATGTTTGTAAATGATGAAAGATTACCCTAGATTGTTAGTAAGAAACAGTCTTAACAGGATGCTGCCACAGGATTTCATTTTGACTGCGTAAGTTCTGTTTATTATCCATAAATGCGAGAGTAAATCAAAAGTTTATGGAAAATGAAATGAAAAGATAAGTTGTATTGTGGAACTTTTTTTTGAAATTATGCATATGAGTATTATTCAAATCTATGAAAGCAGGTTTTGTTTATATTCTTCAAATCAACTGAGTTACATATGAAATTCCTGCTGTCAAATAAAACTTAACTTTTTTATATTTACTTCTTTGTGTTCAAATTTGCTCCTCCTTTCTAAATACTTCATTCTTGTTTACGCTATTTTCCAATGTCTTCAAGTCAGTCTCTTTAAGCTCAGCTGTGATTTATCTACTAAGTCTCATACTTATTTGACTTTCTATATAATGGGTGCTTCTTATATAAAGTAAAATCTTATATAGCATTTAGCTTGTAAAAACAATGAATATGGATTTAAAAATATCCAGTATAAAAGAAACAAAAATAAAAATTATTTTGCTTTTGTACAGTTTACTTAAGTACTGTCAAATGGCATGACTGCTATTTCTTTGCCTTTTTTACTCTTCATCCATAAATCTAGTTTAACCCAAATTATCAAAAACAATATTGCCACTTACATTCACATAATTCTATAATTAATCTACATATAATTTTTTATGTTTCTTTTCATGTCATCAACTATAATTATGGGCACATCAACTTTTTTTATAAGGTTGATTTTACTAAATAAAAGACGATATGACAATTTTACATTTTATGATTTCATTCTGATGAATTCTTAGGGATATTCTGTATTAAAAGATGAATATGTGGAAGCATCTTTAAGCTTCAAATTAAAATATGTTCAACACTGGAAATATAAAAAAGTTATATATAAGATATATATATATATATGTAATTGTACATTGAGAATTCCATTAGAGAACAAAATGACCAACTTCTACCTCCTCAGAATATTTTTCTATTTCTTCCTCTATGTCTCTTAGTCTTCTTTCCAAGTTATTTATGTTCTCATCAGACAAGGCTCACAGAATGTGTTGTTTATGAGACATTTTGTAACATAATTTTTCATCCTGTAAATATTTTGTAGATACTTACTTTATTTATTTGAAAGACAAAGTTACAGAGAGAGGTAGAGACAGGAGGAGAAGTCTTCCATCCACTGGGTCACTCCCCAAATGGCTAGTAGCTTCTTCTGGGTCTCCTACGTCAGTGCAGGGGTCCCAGGACTTGGACCATCCTCTGCTACTTTCACGTGCACATTAGTACGGAGCTGGATTTGAAGTGGGGCAGCCAGGACTCAAACCAGAACCCATATGGGGGGCTGGTGCTGCAGGTGGGGGGCTTTAACCCACTGAGTCACAGCCCCAGACCCCCATAGCTGACTATTAACACTTCCATATGAGGCTATTATTTCATATAATTAAGTTATAATTGTGTGACATTATATCAATATAGAAAATTTATCTACCTGTTAGAATAGTTCCAACTTAACATTGTGATTAATATGCTAATATACTGAACACTTTGTGACCAAATCCTGAAGACTTAATTAATATCTCTTTGCTGGTATAACCGCTCTAACAAAATTAGCGTTGTGGTTGTGGCTTTTCATTATTGATTCTCTGCGTGAATGTTAACAACATGTTTAAGTATCTTACTATATACTGCCAAAAGTTCTCTAAAAAAGAACTACCAATAATTCATGTTTCTATCTACAGACAATTGCCTTTCTTTATCAGAACACTGTGAGCATCAAACTTTTATGTCTGTGTAACATTAAGGTAAAATAATAGATAACTATTTTGATTTCCAGTATTTCACTATTTGCCTATTAGAAAGGTTGAGTTTTAATCTTTCATTTTTTCTGCATTTATTAATTTATCTTGTCAATGTCCAAAACAAAGAAGATGTCTTTCCCCAGATAGAAGCTTTTTAAGATAATATAACAAAGTGAGCCTGTACAAAACTATCAGCAATAGGTAAAGGAGGCTAGCAAGATAATTCAGCATATGTGGACTGGTAAAAATAGCAGAGCCATGGCTAACACAGGCCCAATATTATTATGAGAGCTGTCATCTGAAACCAGACATATGGAAATGAGTGCAGTGGACTACAAGAAAAAAAAAGTTAAACTATTACTGGATTAAATGACATGAAGAAGGTAGAAGAATGTTCACCTAAATTATTTTTTTAAGGTTTATTTATTTTATTTGAAATTCAGATTTACAGAGAAATAAAAGAAGAGGAAGATAAAGAGAGATCGTCCATCTGCTGGTTCACTTCACAAATGGCAGCTAGTACTCAAACTGGCACCCATATGGGATGCCAGTGCGACAGGTGGAGGTTGAATCTACGATATATCAGAAGGGCTGTTCTTTCAATATGAATGTTAAGATTTTTGTTAGTCTAATTGTCATCTCTCTCTTAGCAATCATGAATTTGTCTATCTTTAATTCCCATTATATTTTCACTGAATACATTGCCCTTTAAGTGTGTTTGCCTATTTATTTTAGCTTTCTGTTGTTAATTTTAAAATTGCATGTTTTAATTTTATTTCAGTTGTATTTATGCATTGAGAATTTCCAATAAGTTTCTATTTGAATGTGATTATTCATAATCTTTGTTCCTTCTCTACTTTCTTATCTAATAGGAGGAAATAATAAAAAGCTCTGGGATATTTTTAATTTTGTTTATTTGTCTATTTGAGATACAGAGAAACTGAGACTGGTAGAGATAAATAAAAAGGACTCCCATCTTGTTCTCTCCCCAAATTCCTGCAATGCCCAAAACTGGGGCAGGCCAATCCTGAGATCCTGGAACTCAATCCAGTTCTCCCATGGGGTGCTAGAAATTCAATTACTTGTTTTTACTGCTATCACTCAGGAGCTACATCAGAGGGAGTTGCCATCAGGAGCCATATGTAGGCATTTGACCAATAACTGGTTACAAAATGAGGGCATATTAACGGCTAGTTCAAACATCAGCATGTTCTTCTTTTTAATAATATTCTCAAAATCTCATATTTCCCAAACTTTCAATGAGTTGATTCGCTTAATCTATAATATGTTTTTGGAAGATCAAATATTAATTTCCATTTTACCTTTCCTCTTTTCAATTAGTCTAATGACAGCATTATTTCCAAGAGTTACCAATCCTGTTATCTTCAGATTAAGCTCAACACTAGTTCAAATTATGCTTCATGCCTGACATTCATCTTAACCACAGATGTTTTTTGCCTTCTCAATAAAAGTTATTCCTTAGACACAGCTCTTTATTAGATTTTTATGTATGCTTGTGTTTTTCTTTGAGGTATTATAAAGAATAGGTTTGGAATAATAATCTTTGTGTGATAATTTACCACATTCTCTGATAATCTTAAAAAAGTAAATACTACATAACAGAGGAATATATCCCCAACTCAATACTGAAAGTGCATGATCTTGGACACAAGTCTCAACTGAAACATACTGACTTTAGAATTTATTCATTTGAAATGTGTTATCTAGACAACATATCTTGCTAAACCTAAGAAGTTTGTAACTCCTTCTGATTTTGGAAGGAAAGTTGGAAGTAATGCTGAAAAGACATTATTTTATTATATAGAAATGAATATTTCAATGTTTTCATTCCTACTGAAAACTTCACCTACAATAATGTCCACAGAGAATACTGAGAATGGATTCCCAGAAATGGAAACTTGAAGACTATAGAGTGATATGAGATACTTCAAGTGCTTAAATAAAAATGGAAAAGTCTGTCTAGGATAATAAAACCACTGAAAATATCCGTCAAAAAGGAAGATATATGAATGTTGGACCATAAAAATAATGAAATAATTTATTGCCCAATTTTGCATTATAAAAATATTTCTGTCCTGTAGTCTGACAGAAATGATCTCATATGAAATCTGGAAATATAATAAGATAAAAATTTTAGGAAGGATCTAAATGACATAATATTATTGCTGTATAAGCTTTTTGTATAAAGAATGGAAAAGTTTTAAATAGTTGGACTGTTGTAAAGTTTTTGTTATGGTTTCCAAAGAAGCAAATAGCTAATTAATTCATTGTAGTTGCAATGAACCAAAGCTGCATAATGTAGTTTTTCATATAACCACTAAAATAATAAATAGAATTGTTAAGGTAGAGGAAAATATGGGATGAAACATTCCCAATTTAAAATAAGAAGGAAGAAAATAATTTTTGTCTCTTTTTCATATCATTTTGCTGCTGACATTTTTCTTATATAACTCCATCATTAATTTTAAAATGTTTTAAAATCAAAGAAGAAACAACAATATCAAAGCATGTGTACTAATTACAAGCATAATCAAATGATGACAAAAGTAATCAAGGCTGAAATATTTGCAAAAAATTTTATGTGTGGCACTTTCTCTAATGTATTAGAATATACTCAATCTACTGTAAAGAATTAAACATTTAAAATAAGTATCATATTTCCATAAATAGTCAAAGGATGCATATAACAACTTAATTCTTCAGTATTCTGTAAGTATACTTAATAAAAACACTTTGCAAATTTTTAGCTATTTAGTATAATGTATTTCTGCTTAACTGTATGTGGATGAAAAATTACATATTTAATTATCTACTTCTGTAATTGATGGAGAAGACAAATCATCTGGTAATAACCAAAATCAATATAATTGGAAATGAAAGCAAAACCCTGTATCTTTTGCTCTTTAATTCCCTGAGTTTTCTATCTATTTTTTAATACAGTAGTTCTTGATATATTGTGTTTCTTGGACACTTACTCATAACAAAAACATATGAGAAAAATTAAATATTGATGTTCACAGTAGGATAGTTGCAATATTTCATAGTCTTTTACCAAATAAGCAATATTTCTACTTGCCAGGACATTCTCTGTTGCTGAAAGATTATTTTTCTTCCTACTCAATAGGACGTCTCAAAAGTCATTTTAAGCTATATTTAGTTGTTATGGAACTATTTACTTCTTTTTTATCAGAAGGAAATAGGAAATGCAATAGAATGGCTGACAGATTTGACTTTTCCCTGTGACTAATCTGATGATCTCATTGTTTTAAAGCAAGCTGTGTTGCATCTTGGCCTGTATTCTATTGCAAATGTTGGAATATTTTAGGGTTGAAAAAATGCTTACATCATTTAGTAATGGATTTATCATTCCACTGTAGCACAGAATTCAAAATACCATTAGCAAGCCCTTAGTATTGAAATTGGCAATAAATCAGCAAATAGATAAGATATTATATGACCCAAAATATATTCACCTTCCTTATGAAGAATATTTTCACTTGTTTTAGAATTCTAGTTTGGAACATTTTTTCTGCAATTCTCTAAGTAGTTTTGCTCCAGTATAAATGTTAATGACTTACAAGTAATTCCAATAAATACTTCAGCTCTCTTCCTGTCTGCTGACTACATTGGAGGGTAATATGACTGATGGATGTACATTTATTTTGTCACAGGCACCACTTTATTTTTCTTGTTGGTTGATATAACATTCCCAGGAAATTCTCCAAAGACCAAAAAATGGGATTTAGAAGATAAAGTTAAAAACAAATGAGTAAATAAAAAATTTAAAAAGTTAGAATGAGGTAAAAAGTTTTGGAAGGAAATAAATTTTTGAAATTTTTCCAGATGTTGGGGGTTTACTCATAAACAAAAGCAAATATTAATAAATCTTTTTGGACAAAATTGAGTTCTGTTCTCTGAAAGTCAATGGATAGGGATCCCTATCATTCTTGACAACTTAGAGCTTCCTGACTTGAGGAGTGAAACACATACACATTTTAAAGGATAAAATATGAATGTTATTTTATATAATAAATAATTATACTGGAAACAAAAGAAGAAGGTTTAGAGAAGCCAACAAAATTTCCAAACTTAGTAAGGCAGGTACCATGAAACGGCTTTACTGATATAGTCCTTGAAAAATAAATGAAATTTCACTGAAAGGGGAAATGTGGAGGTAGGTAGTGAAATTAGATGTGTAACAATTACATTAATTAATACAGTGTTACAGATGCTACTGTAAACCCTTGGTGTTGATTACAATAGACATAATTATCTCATTTCTAAGGTATGTAAGCAAAGACTTAGAATTAAATTGACTGTCTTAAGTCATTAAACTAATAAGTGGTAGATACAAGAGTCTAAATCAGAATAACACCTGCATTTTCTTTCTTTTTTTAGATTTATTTATTTATTTGAGAGGCATAGTTACATACACAGAGAGACAGAGGGAGAGGGAGAGGGAGGGGAGAGAAGAGTGAGAGGGGGAGGGGGAGAGAGATCTTCCATCTACTGGTTCACTCCCCAAATGGCCCAACGGCCAGGGATGTGCCAGGCCAAGGTCAGGAGTTGGGAGCTTTTTCCTGGTCTCTCATGCAGGTACAAGGGCTCAAGCACTTGGGCCATCTTCCACTGATTTCCCAGTCCATAAACCAAGAGCTGTATCGGAGGTGGAGCAGCCAGGACTTGAACTGGTACCTATAAGGGATGCCAGAGTTCCAGGCAGAGTCTTAACCTACTATGCCAAAGTGCCAGCTCCTAAATTTTCTTGTCAATGACAATGCTCCATTTCATAGATACCGAATTAGGGAACAGAAAGACATCATAGTGTTAAAAGATAGGGAAAAGATACATTCTTTAACACTCACATGAAATAAGAACAGGAGAAAATAGCTAAAACATATTATTCATAGCCCAAGTTGTCAGGTAAAACAAGACACCAAATTCAAATTTGGATAGTTAGTTAATGACTGAGGTCTTCCTGTTAATGAATAAGAAATGAATGAAGAAAAATGTTCAGATATCCAAATGATTACTAATATGTGACTTATATTCATTCTTTTCATTTTTACAAGATTTATTTATTTATTTGAGATGCGGAGTTTTAGACAGAGAGGAGAGGCAGAAAGAGAGAAAGGTCTTTCAGCCACTGGTTCACTCCCCAAATGGACACCGTGGCCCGAGCTGTTCAAACCTTAAGCCAGGAGCTTCATGTCCCCTACATGGTTGCAGGGGCTCAAGCATTTGGAACATATTCCACTGATTTTGCAGGCCTTAATCAGAGAGTAGTTCTATCAGAGGAGAAGAAGCTAAGACATGAACTGGTGCTCATATATAATGCCAATGCCACAGGTGGAGGCTTAGCCTACTACTCCACAGCTCCAGCCCATATATTAATTTTTAAGTCCTTCACTCATTTAGTCGTGTATTTTTATTTTTACAGAATGCTTACTATATGCCTTACACTGTACTACACATAAAATCCTCCTAAAAACTAGAGACAGGGGCCAGTGCCGCGACTCACTAGGCTAATCCTCCGCCTAACGGCACCGGCACACCGGGTTCTAGTCCTGGTCGGGGCGCCGGATTCTATCTCGGTTGCCCCTCTTCCAGGCCAGCTCTCTGCTGTGGCCAGGGAGTGCAGTGGAGGATGGCTCAGGTGCTTGGGCCCTGCACCCCATGGGAGACCAGGAAAAGCACCTGGCTCCTGGCTCCTGCCATCGGATCAGTGTGGTGCTCCGGCCGCAGCATGCCTGCCGCAGCTGCCATTGGAGGGTGAACCAACGGCAAAGGAAAACCTTTCTCTCTGTCTCTCTCTCTCACTGTCCACTCTGCCTGTCAAGGACTTGTATGCCAGCAAACAGGGAAACCTATCAGAAATGGATAGATTCCTGGACACATGCAACCATACCTAAATTGAACCAGGAAGACATCGAAAACCTAAACAGACCCATAACTGAGACAGAAATTGAAACAGTAATAAAGGCCCTCCCAACAAAGAAAAGCCCAGGACCAGATGGATTCACTGCTGAATTCTACCAGACATTTAAAGAAGAACTAACTCCAATTCTTCTCAAACTATTCAGAACAATCGAAGAAGAGGGAATCCTCCCAAATTCTTTCTATGAAGCCAGCATCACCTTAATTCCTAAGCCGGAAAAAGATGCAGCACTGAAAGAGAACTACAGACCAATATCCCTGATAACATAGATGCAAAAATCCTCAATAAAATTCTCACCAATAGAATGCAACAACACATCAGAAAGATCATCCACCCAGACCAAGTGGGATTTATCCCTGGTATGCAGGGATGGTTCGGTGTTCACAAATCAATCAATGTGATACACCACATTAACAGACTGCAGAAGAAAAACCATATGCTTATCTCAATAGACGTAGAGAAAGCACTTGATAAAATACAACACCCTTTCATGATGAAAACTCTAAGCAAAGTGGGTTTGGAAGGAACCTTCTTCAATACAATCAAAGCAATCTATGAAAAACCCACAGCCAACATCCTATTGAATGGGGAAAAGTTGGAAGCATTTCCACTGAGATCTGGTACCAGACAGGGATGCCCACTCTCACCATTGCTATTCAATATAGTTCTGGAGGTTCTACCGAGAGCTATTAGGCAAGAAAAAGAAATTAAAGGGATACAAATTGGGAAGGAAGAACTCAAACTATCCCTCTTTGCAGATGACATGATTCTTTATTTAGGGGCCCAAAGAACTCTACTAAGAGACTATTGGAACTCATAGAAGAGTTTGGCAAAGTAGCAGGGTATAAAATCAATGCACAAAAATCAACAGCCTTTGTATACACAGACAATGCCATGGCTGAGGAAGAACTTCTAAGATCAATCCCATTCACAATAGCTACAAAAACAATCAAATACCTTGGAATAAACTTAACCAAGGACGTTAAAGATCTCTACGATGAAAATTACAAAACCTTAAAGAAAGAAATAGAAGAGGATACCAAGAAATGGAAAAATCTTCCATGCTCATGGATTGGAAGAATCAATATCATCAAAATGTCCATTCTCCCAAAAGCAATTTATAGATTCAATGCAATACCAATCAAGATACCGAAGACCTTCTTCTCAGATCTGGAAAAATTGGTGCTGAAATTTATATGGAGGCACAAGAGACCTCGAATAGCTAAAGCAATCTTGTACAACAAGATACAATCTTGTACACAATACCAGATTTCAGGACATACTACAGGGCAGTTGTAATCAAAACAGCATGGTACTGGTACAGAAACAGATGGATAGACCAATGGAACAGAATTGAAACACCAGAAATCAACCCAAACATCTACAGCCAACTTATATTTGATCAAGGATCTAAAACCAATTCCTGGAGCAAGGACATTCTATTCAATAAGTGGTGCTGGGAAAACTGGATTTCCACGTGCAGAATCATGAAGCAAGACCCCTACCTTACGCCTTACACAAAAATCCACTCAACATGGATTAAAGACCTAAATCTACGACCTGACACCATCAAGTTATTAGAGAATATTGGAGAAACACTTCAAGATATTGGCACAGGCAAAGAATTCCTGGAAAAGACTCAGGAGGCACAGGCAGTCAAAGCCAAAATTAACATTTGGGATTGCATCAAATTGAGAAGTTTCTATACTGCAAAAGAAACAGTCAGGAGAGTGAAGAGACAACCGACAGAATGGGAAAAAATATTTGCAAACTATGCAACAGATAAAGGGTTAATAACAAGAATCTACAAAGAGATCAAGAAACTCCACAAAAACAAAACCAACAACCCACTTAAGAGATGGGCCAAGGACCTCAATAGACATTTTTCAAAAGAGGAAATCCAAATGGCCAACAAGCACATGAAAAAATGTTCAAGGTCATTAGTAATCAGGGAAATGCAAATCAAAACCACAATGAGGTTTCACCTCACCCCGGTTAGAATGGCTCACATGCAGAAATCTACCAACAACAGATGCTGGCGAGGATGTGGGGAAAAAGGGACACTAACCCACTTTTGGTGGGAATGCAAACTGGTCAAGCCACTATCGAAGTCAGTCTGGAGATTCCTCAGAAACCTGAAGATAACCCTACCGTTCGACCCAGCCATCCCACTCCTTGGAATTTACCCAAAGGAATTTAAATTGGCAAACAAAAAAGCAGTCTGCAGCCTAATGTTTATGGCAGCTCAATTCACAATAGCTAAGACCTGGAACCGACCTAAATGCCCATCAACGGTAGATTGGATAAAGAAATTATGGGATATGTACTCTTTAGAATACTATACCGCAGCAAGAAACAACGAAATCCAGTCATTTGCAACAAAATGGAGGAATCTGGAACACATCATGCTGAGTGAAATAAGCCAGTCCCAAAGGGACAAATACCATATGTTCTCCCTGATTGGTGACAACTGACTGAACACCAAAAAGGAAACCTCCTGAAGTGAAATGGACACTATGAGAAATGGTGACTTGATCAGCATAGCCCTGACTGTTAATGAACAACTTAATACATTATCCCTCTTAGTAGTTCTGTTCTACTTAATATGACTGGTTTAATTCTGTAATTAATACACAGTTATTCTTAAGTGTTAAAAATTAACTGAAATGCGATCCCTGTTAAACATAAGAGTGGGAATAAGAGAGGGAAGAGATGTATAATTTGGGACATGCTCAAGCTGACTTGCCCCAAATGGTAGAGTTAGAAACATACCAGGGGATTCCAATTCAATCCCATCAAGGTGGCATGTACCAATGCCATCTCACTAGTCCAAGTGATCAATTTCAGTTCACAATTGATCATAATGAAAGGACTAAGAGTCAAAGGGAGCACATAAACAAGTCTAGTACCTGCTAACACTAACCGATGGAATAAATAAAGGGGAGAGTGATCCAACATGGGAAGTGAGATACTCAGCAGACTCATAGAATGGCAGATGTCCTAAATAGCACTCTGGCCTCAGAATCAGCCCTAAAGGCATTGGGATCTGGCTGAAAAGCCCATGAGAGTATTTCAGCCATGGAAAGCCAAGACACTCTGGCAAAAGATCTCTGCGAGTGAGATCCCAGTGGAAAGAACAGGTCTTCAAAGAAGGAGGTACCTTTCTCTAAGGGAGGAGAGAACCTCCACTTTGACTATGACCTTGTCTAAACAAGATAAGAATCAGAGAACTCAGAGGGCTTCCATAGCCTTGGAAACTCATGACCAGAGCATAGGGAGACTACTGATGCCATAGACAGGAGTGTCAATTGGTAAAGTCAACAACAGGAGTCATTGTGCACTTACTCCTCATGTAGGATCTCTCTCCTTGATGTGCTGTGTATTGAGATTTAATGCTATAATGAGTACTCAAACAATATATTTCACTTTGTGTTTCTATGTGGGTGCAAACTGTTGAAATCTTTACTTAATGTATACTAAACTGATCCTCTGTAAAAAAAAAAAAAAAAAAAAAAAAAAAAGAAATTATCAACTCCCAACTTGACTCTCACTGGGATTAAACATGACAATAGGTCTGATCTGATTTCATCATCATTTAAAAAAAATCATCTATTATTTCTCACTTTATGTTTCTGTGTGAGAGCAAACTGTTGAAATCCTTACTTAATGTGTACTAAGCTGATCTTCTGTATATTAAGATAACCGAAAATGAATCTTGATGTGAATGGAAGGGGAGAGGGAGTGGGAAAGGGGAGGGTAGTGGGTGGGAGGGACGGTATGTGGGGGAAGCCATTGTAATCCATAAATCGTACTTTGGAAATTTATATTCATTAAATAAAAGTTAAAAAAAAAACTAGAGACAGGATCTATTATAAGTAATTTCCAGAAAATTTTAAAAACAGGCAAAAATCAAAGTCAATATGAAAGTAAAACTTTTTGATAAGATGTACTGTGATTCTAACAACAGTTTCTGATGTGAAATTATTTATAGCTTATTAAGCAATAATACGTGTGTATTTATGATTACAAATAAACACACATATATAAATGTACAATGACATGTGTCTACGTATATTACATTTTTATAGTATATAATATCAGAAATATACATGCATATATATAATTTAAGAAAATAAATTGCGCAATTTATTACATGTATTGTCTTTTTATGTGACTACCCTCCTTAATCTGTCTTACTTTTATCATACTTTAATCCCCAAATCATTTTTTTTTGACAGGCAGAGTGGACAGTGAGAGAAAGAGAGAGACAGAGAGAAATGTCTTCCTTTGCCATTGGTTCACCCTCCAATGGCCACCGTGGCCAGCGCGCTGCGGCCAGTCCACCACACTGATCTGAATCCAGGAGCCAGGTGCTTCTCCTGGTCTCTCATGGGGTGCAGGGCCCAAGCACTTGGGCCATCCTCCACTGCACTCCCTGGCCACAGCAGAGAGCTGGCCTGGAAGAGGGGCAACCGCAACAGAATCCGGTGCCCCTACTGGGACTAGAACCTGGTGTGCCAGCGCCGCAAGGCGGAGGATTAGCCTATTGAGCCACGGCAAACCTTTCCCCAAATCTTTGATTCATTCAATAATAGACTTGTTCTTACAATAATGAATTTTTCATAATTATATATGCAATATAAACCTGTCAGCAATAGAGTGCAAAGTATGTCATAAGAATATACTGTGAAACACAAGGGTGAAGCCACAAAATTTGTTTTTCAAATTTCTGAAAGCTGTGAATCACAGATCAAAATGTGCAAAGATTTAGTTTCTTCTGAGCCTGTTTTTCTAATGTGTCCTCTCACGGCCATTTCTTTTCTCTCTCTCTCTTTTTTTTTTTTTTTTTTTTGACAGGCAGAGTGGACAGTGAGAGAGAGAGACAGAGAGAAAGGTCTTCCTTTTGCCATTGGTTCACCCTCCAATGGCCGCCACGGCAGGCGCACTGCAGCCGGCGCACTGCGCTGATCTGAAGGCAGGAGCCAGGTGCTTCTCCTGGTCTCCCATGGGGTGCAGGGCCCAAGCACTTGGGCCATCCTCCACTGCCTTCCCGGGCCACAGCAGAGAGCTGGCCTGGAAGAGGGGCAACCGGGACAGAATATGGCACCCCGACTGGGACTAGAACCCAGTGTGCCAGTGCTGCTAGGCAGAGGATTAGCCTAGTGAGCCGCGGCGCCGGCTTCTCTATCTTTTTTAAAAAAGATTTATTTATTTATTTGAAAGGCAGAGTTATAGAGAGGCAGAAGCAGAGGCAGAGAGAGAGAGAGAGAGAGAGAGAGAGAGAAAGGTCTTCCATCTGCTGGTTCACTCCCCAAATGACCACAATGTCCAGAGCTGTGCCCATCGAAAGCCAGAAACCAGGAGCTTCTTCCAGGTCTCCCACGTGGGTTCAGGGTCCCAAGGATTTGGGCCACATTCTACTGGTTTCCCAAGCCATAGCAGAGAGGTGGATCAGAAGTGGAGCAGCCGGGTTTGAACAGGTACCTATATGGGATGCCAGGCACCAGAAGTGGCGACTTTAACTGCTACACCACAGCACAAGCCTCCTGGCCATTTCTGTACATAGAACTCTGGCAGTATTTCTTCTTATTATTAGTGCACCACTCATATTGGATTAGGGCTATTATACCCTTACAAGTGTGTTTAATCTTAATTTTTCTCTTTAAAAATAATATTTCTAAATATAGTGAAGTTTGGGATAGGGCTTTGACATATTAATTTAGGAGGAATGCAGTTCAATGCATAACATATATAAGCATATTTACCTATTGAAATGTAGATCATCAATTATCTTTTAAATCAAATACAACATATTATATCATGCTTTTTTTTCCCCCAAAATGCTTTGTATCACATAAGAGTCAATTGACATTGATACAGTTACTCTTTTGCAATGAGTATTTAATATTTTACTTTATGGATAATCTACAATTTAGTCAATCTTCTCCCTAGGGATGGAGTACATTATGTTGGTCATTTTTATGCCATCATAGCTTTCCTTCTCTGTGTGCCTTTGCTCATAAAATTTATGCGAACACTATAGACACTTCATAACAAATTCTCAAAAATAGAGTTGCAGAATACAGGTTTTAGAAAAAGTTCTCAATTTCAAAAGACAGTAAGTTGGCATTTTCACTAAATATCCAATAATAATTCTTTTATTTTGAATCCATAGAAACAGGATATTCAGGACTTTACTTATTTTTCAAATCATTCTTACAGCCTTGTTACTTCACTACAACTTTAATGTTTTTCTCAATACTATATGAATTTGAGCAATTGTTATAGATTTTTCATTAGCATATATGGAAATAGAAATATGTATCTTTTGTTTGCATATTATGTCCTTTTCTTGTCAATTTTTAATAATATTTGAAGATTGTACATAATTCTTAATTGAATCCTAAATATACTCCTAAAATTTTTACCTGGAAGCTATTCCCATAGATTAGCTGAAAATGCCAGCTTATAATTTGGTGGATATTCTTTGATGCAAGAGGATATCTTGTTAGAGTTTGGCACAGGTGACGTCCATTGATGAGAAAACAGAAAGCTGTAAAACAATTACTATTTGTGTAAGGATGGAATGATTGAGAGATTGAGAGACCTCTATGTCATGACTTCTTTTTTTTAACCCTGAAAGCCATTTTCTAAATTATATTACATGGGAAACTAAAGAGTTGGGCTGTAAAGTTTTGTCATTCTGACTCTTAGTAAACAAAATCTTGGCAGCAACAGAAAGCATAACAAATTAACCAATAGACCAAAAAGGAAAGTCCTGGAGATAGTGATAAATAATTGGCAAAGATTCAAAGCTGCTTTTTACCTGGGAAATACTCAGTTCAGTTAAAGAATGCAAATATTCTCAACCCTGCTACAAATGATAGAGAGACTAGTGGCACACATGTTGAACTTGACATAGAAATTTAGAAGCTTGTAAACATCAAGACAAGGAAAATCTCACCATCCAGGCATTTAGTATATTTTAAAATATTATGGAATGAAAAGCAAGAGAGTTAAGTGGAAATAATTTGGTGTAGAGAACTAAAAATTTTGGACCATATTAGGAAATACAAACAAATTTTTGCCATCTTCCAAATAAAAAATCTAGAAGTAATCAGTAATAGAAGAGTGCCATTCAAACCATAAGATGATTGAATTTTCCAAATCTGCAATCCAGTCATCCCCTTGAATGACTACTGAGTGATTTATTTGATGATTAATCCTCCCTCACCCATATCTATAAGCATAAGTATAGCCCAATGTATGCTCAAATGGAAGTACAGCACAATAAGATTACATAATTTAAAGGGTTTAGTGGTCTGTCTTTACACAATGCTGGCACAAATAAGTTGCTAGAAATTTGAAGACTCATAAAATATGAACAATAAATGTAAGATAGTAGAAGATTCATGGTAAATCATGAGTTAAAGTGAGTAAAATCTAACTTTGGAATAACTTCAGAATAACTGAATTATTTTTGAGAAAATGGAGGCATTTGGAAATATATATCTCTATATCATTGCATATATATGCATATATATTTATATATTTATTTTATTAATTAATTAATTTATATATACATATAATACATATATTATTTATATAAATATATATTATATAAATATTACTATAATATATAATACTATACAATATATAATATAATATTACTATAAAATAGTAATAGAATAAATAGTAATAGAATAGTAATAGAATAAATATATATATATATTTATATATATAAATATATTATATATATATATATAGAGAGAGAGAGAGAAAGCAATGAATAAGTGAGACAAAAACTGGCAAGTATAAAAACAGATGGAGATTCCAGATTTTAAATATATAATATTTGACTTTAGTAATAAAACTAATTTAATTTATGGATCGACTGATAGGTAGATTTGTAAAACTATTCATTGTGTAGATTACCTCTTGATTCTGTTGATTACTTCCTTTGCTATATAGATACTTCTCTATTAAATACAATACCATTTTTTATTTTCTTCCTTGTGCTTTGGGGGACTTTTCTGAAATAAGTTGGTCTTAATGTCTTAAACTGCTTCCTATGTTTTCTCCATATCATTTCATATTTGAGATATAGAGAGATATCTCATTCTTTAGTTCTAACTGCAGAAACTCCTGTACTTGCCCAGTACATCATCAGTGTATGGGATTTTCTCTATAATATATCATACATTAGGCCATAAGGGAAGTCAGCATATTAAAAGCAAAAAAAAATTGAAATCATACCATGCATATTTTCTGACCACGTGGAACCAAACAGGAAATCAATAACTAAAGAATCTCTAGAATGTATATAAACACATGTAGACTAAACAATATGCTCCTGAATGAAAATGTGTCATATAAGAAATCAAAACATAAATCAAAAAAACTTTCTGGAAACAAATGAAGATGAAAATACACCATATCAAAACTTATGGGATCCAACAAAAGCAGCACGAAGAGAGATGTTTATAACAATTCATGCCTGCTTGAATAAATTGGAAAGGCATCAAATACATAAACTATAAATACATATCAAGGACTTAGAAAAATAACAACAGAGCCGGCGCCATGGCTCAATAGGCTAATCCTCCACCTTGCGGCGCCGGCACACCGGGTTCTAGTCCCGGTTGGGGCGCCGGATTCTGTCCCGGTTGCCCCTCTTCCAGGCCAGCTCTCTGCTATGGCCAGGGAGTGCAGTGGAGGATGGCCCAGGTGCTTGGGCCCTGCACCCCATGGGAGACCAGGAAAAGCACCTGGCTCCTGGCTCCTGCCAGGATCAGCGCGGTGCGCCGGCTGCAGCGGCGGCCATTGGAGGGTGAACCAGCGGCAAAGGAAGACCTTTCTCTCTCTGTCTCTCTCTCTCACTGTCCACTCTGCCTGTCAAAAAAAAAAAAAAAAAAAAAAAAAAAAAAAAAAAAAGAAAAATAACAACAAATGAAAACCTAAAATTAGTAGAAGGATAGAAATAATTAAACTTGGAGAAAAAATTAATAAAATTGAAACCAATAAAAAGAAGAAAAAAAAAGCAATACAGAAGATCAGAAAAATGAAGAGCTGTTTTTTGAAAAAATAAACAATATTGATACACTATTAGACCAATTAAGCAAAAAAAAAAAAAAAAAGAGGGTGAAGGCACAAGCCAATAAAATCAGAGGTGAAAAAGGAAATATACTAATGGATACCACGTAAATAAAAAATAATCATCAATAATTACTATAAAGAGATGTATGTGAACAAATTCAGAAACCAAAAAGAAATGGATAGACTCCTGGATACATAAAATCTAGCAAAATTAAATCATGAACACGTAGAAAACATAGACAAATAACCAACAGGAGTCTGAATAGGTAATAAAGGTCCTTCTAACAAAGCAAAGCTCAGGACTGGATAACTTCACTGTTGAATTGTAAAAGATATTTAAAGAAGAATTAATTACAATTCTTTTCAAGCTATTCAAAACAATTGAAATGAAGGCATCTTCCAAACTCGTTCTATGAAGCTAACATCACTTTAATTCTAAACCAGAAAAATATACAATAGAAAAAGAGAACAATAAACCAATATCCCTGATGAACATAAATGCAAAAGTCATCAAAAAATACTACCTGATTGAATCCAGCAACACATCAGAAAGATCATTCATCAGGATTAAGTTGGAATTATTCCTGGTATGCCAGGATAGCTCAACATTGACAAATCAATAAATGTGATACATCAAGTTCACAAACTGAAGAACAAAATCCATATTACTATCTCAATAGATACAGAGAAGGCATTTGATAAAAAGCAGAATCTTTCATGATGAAAACCTTAAGTAAACTGGGTATAGAAGGAACTCCTCAGCACAATCAAAGCAAGGTATGAGAAAAACACAGCCATAAACTTATTGATTATGGAAAAGTTGGAAACTTTCCCACTAAGACCAAGAACCAGACATTAATGCCCACTGTCACCATTGCTAGTCAATCTATTCAATGTAGCCTTGCAAATTTTAGCCAGAGACATTAGGCAAGAAAAAGGAATAGGAATCAGAGGGCTAGAAATTGGGAAGAGGAAGTCAAACTATCCCTATTTGTAGAAGAAATGATTCTATATATAGTGGGTCCAAAAGACTCCACTAAGTGATTATTTTAACTCATAAGAGTTTGGTAAAGTGGCAAGATATAAAATTCACATACAAAAATTGATGGCTTTTGTATACACAGACACTGCCAAGGCAAAGAACGAAATTTTAAGATCAACCCTATTCATAACAGCTATAAAAAATAAAGTACTTGGGAATAAGTTTAATCAGGAAGGTCAAATATCTCTATGATTAAAATTACAACATTTAAAGGAAGAAATAGAAGAAGATACAAAACAATGAAAAATTTTCCATGTTCATTAATTGGAAGAATAGATATCATCAAGATGTCCACACTACCATACAGATTATACATACCATTACAGATTCTATGTGATTGCAATCAAAATACCAATAGTGTGCTTCTGAGATCTAGAAAAAAAGATGGAAAAATTCTTATGGAACCACAAAAGACTCTGAAGTGCTATCGCAATCTTATACAACAAAAAGAAAGCCAGTGATATCATATAACCAGTTTTCATGACATACTGAAATGCATCTATAATCAAAACAGGATGGTATTGGTACAAAAGCAGCCATGTAGACCAATTAAACAGAATAGAAACTCCAGAAATCAATTCATGCATCTACAACCAACTTATCTTTGACAAAGGAGCTAAAATTAATCCTTGGAGCAAGGACAATCTCTTCAACAAATGGTGCAAGGAAAACTGGATCCCTGCATGCAGAAGTGTGAAACAAAACCCCTACCTTATACCTTGTACAAAAATCCACTCAGAATGGATGCAAGACATAAATCTACAACCTGATACCATCAAATTACTAGAGAATATTGGAGAAACTCTGCAAGACATCAGCATAGGAAAAGAACTCTGGAAAGACCCCAGAAGCACAGAAAACAAAACCAAAATCAATAAATGGGAATACAGTAAAAAAGGGAGTGCAGATAATTTCCTGAGATTCTGATTTCAAGTTTGTTTTGTTTCTTTATAACCAGAATTAAAACTTATAGGTCATATAATCATTCCATGCTTATTTTTCGGAACCAATTCCAAAATATTTACTATAAAGGGTACATCATCTACATCCCCACTAACAGTGTACAAAGCTTCCAATTTCTCCATGTTCTGACAATTGCTGTTTTTTTCCTCAGAATGAGCATCCTAACATATATGACTTTAATACTTCTTTACTAATAAATTTTAAAAAGAACAGAACAAAAATTTAGAAAATATATAAAAATTTGAACAAGACCCAAAATTACTGAGCTGGCATATTTAAAATAAGTAACAAAACACAAAAAATAATTAACAATATGTCCAAGTACTCATAAAAAATTTACCATGCCAACCATATTTTGACCAGTAAAGAATTTATCAATAATTTTCTTTTTGTAAAGCTTTATTTTATTTATTGGACAGGCAGAGTTAAAGAGAGAGGTAGAGACAGAGAGAGAAGTCTTCCATCCTGTGGCTCATTCCCTAGATGACTGCAATGGCCAGAGCTGTCCATTCCGAAGCCAGAAGCAAGGAGATTCTTCTGGGTCTCCCATGCAGGTGCAGGGGCCAAGGACTTGAGCCATTTTCTACTGCTTTCCCAGACAATAGCAGAGAGCTGGACTGGAAGAGGAGCAGCTGGGACTAGAACTGGCGCCCAAATGGGATACCAATGCTTCAGGCCAGGGCTTTAACCAGCTGCATCACAGTGCTGGCCCTATCAATAATTTTCAAGGATTAAAATTACTGTGTTTTATTATTCCAATAAATTCACTTGATAATAGATAAGCAATCATCCAGAAAATCCCCAATGGCACCAATATAACAATAATAACCCAATGTCAAAGAACATGAAAACGAAAATTATAAAATATTTGCAATTTTTTTTCTTTTTTTTTTAAGACAGAGAGATTATTTCTTTTTTGACAGGCAGAGTTAGACAGTGAGAGAGAGAGAGACAGAGAGAAAGGTCTACTTTTTCCATTGGCTCACCCCCCAGATGGCCACTATGACCTGTGTGCTGTGCCGATCCAAAGTCAGGAGCCAGGTGCTTCCTCCTGGTCTCCCATGCGGGTGCAGGGCCCAAGGACCTGGGCCATCCTCCACTGCACTCCTGGGACACAGCAGAGAGCTGGACTGGAAGAGGAGCAACTGGGACAGAATCCGGCACCCCAAATGGGACTAGAACCTGGGGTGACGGTGCCGCAAGCAGAGGATTAGCCAAGTGAGCCGCAATTGTTTTCTAAGTATTCATTATATCAAATGCTATGGAATATAGAGTAATCAGCATTTAATGGTGTATATGGATTAGAAAAAAGAATATTAAAATTTACTTACATGTGTTCATATATCAAGTAACTGAAATAATACAGCAAGTTGAAAATAAGATATAGAAAAAATATAGAGTAGCTACAAAATACAATAAATTGTAAGAAAGTAGAATCAAAAAAAGCGAGTGAAAGATTTGTGTTTTGTTTTCAGTTTAAAATAAATACACATAGGTGCAATAAGTTTTGTGGCTTAGCTGGTGAAGTGACTACCTATGACACCAGCATCCCATATGGGCGCCAGTACATATAATGGTTGCTCAACTTATGAACCACCTGCAAAAGAAAAGCAGTGGATGATGGCGAAAGTATCTGGGCCCCTTCCTCCAATGTGGGAGACCTGGAAGAGACTCTTTGCTCCTAGCTTCAGCCTGGCTCATTCCTGGCCACTGCAGCCACCTGGGGTGTGAACCAGCAGATAGAAGATTTCTCTCTCTCTCTCTCTCTCTCTCTCTCTCTCTCCATCTCTGTCTCTCCCTGTCTCTCTGTAACTCAGACTTTCACATAAGTAAAATAATTCTTTTAAAAATGCACATTAAAATCAAAGCGGAAAAATTTTCAATGTCAAAAAGGTAATCATAATGACTAATATTAGGCATGAAAAATAGATATCATTATTAAGTATTATAAACTTAACAAATAAATGTTGCTTTTTAAAGCCATTTACCAATAAGTGATTTGTTGAAATGTAATTCCATTTATAAAACTCAGTACATTTAGCAATGTTAGAAACTTAAAAATAATAATATCATTTTCTTCAAATTTGTATTCTTAATCACAACCTTCCCACATAGAAAACACCATTCTTGAATAGATTCACTTTAAATTATTCATATTAATGAGAAGACTTTTTAAACATTTATTTATTTATTTGTTATATTTGAAGACAGAGGAACAGAGACAGACAGAGAGCAAAATTGAGACAGACAGACATTTCTCATCTGCTGGTTTATTCCCCAAATACTTGGAAGCACTACATCTGGGCAAGAGCATGTTCTGGAGCTGAGAATTCAATCTGGGTCTCCCACATGTCTGGCAGAGACCCAACTACTTTAGCTTATCAGGAGCAGAGTCAAGACTTGAATCCAAACACTCCAATATGGGTTGGTGGTATCCTAAGTAACATATTAAACATTTTTACACTTGTTGATAAAGCTTTTGAGTAAAAAGTAACATTACTTTTCACTAAATTTTCCAGAAATTTGAAAAATAGGCATAACACTTTCTAACATTTTATATTATGTTAGAATAATATGGATATTGATGTAAATTCTTAAATAAAATATTAATTAAATTAAGTTTTGTACATAAATATAGGAATGTGTCTAAGATAGTGTGCTTTATTAAAAGACCAGAAGAATGGTTTTATAATAAAAATTATGTCAATTTATTTTGTCTCTTTCATATGAAAAAGGAGAAAATTACAGAGTTTTCCTGATATTTGACAAAGTAAATATTAGGCACGATTCTGTCAAACATTTTTTAAAATATTTATTTATTTACTCTCAAGGCAGAGTTACACAGAGAGAGAAGGAGAGGCAGAGAGAGAAAGAGGTCTCGCATCAGCTGATTCACTCCCCAGTTGGCAGCAAGGGCCAGAGCTGCGCTGATCCAATGCCAGGAGCATCCTCTGAGTATGCTACGTGGGTACAGGGGCCCAAGGACATGAGCCATCTTCTACTGAACTCCCAGGCCTTAGCAGAGAGCTTGATCAGGAGTGGAACAGCCTGGGCTCAAACTGGTGTCCATATGGAATGTCAGCACTGTGGCTGGAAGCTTCACCCACTTTACCACAGTGCCGGTCTGTTATCATTCTTGATTAAAACAAAAAACTATCAGTCGAAACTATAGATTAAAAATTTAATGAAAAATATTCCATTAATCTTAATTTGATATATGCTATCACAAATTAATCTATCATGAAAATCAAATGTATGACAATGTCTGCCCTGACATTAGTATTTTTTCATTAAATATTTAAATTTATATTAGGTGAATAAATTGCATATATTTCATATACACAGATTTAGTAGACTAGTGATACATTACTTTTAAAAACTGGAGCTCCTAGAAAAGAAGATCTGAAAGGGAAAATTTTTGAGGTTGAAATAAATATTTTTAGATCAATTATTGGGAAAGCTAGGACAACCAATGGAAAATCTCCAAAAACACAAGTGAATTGGAAGAAAGTTCAATACAAAATTCATTTATATTCTATACATACCAATAAATTAAAAATTGATATCATTCAGGAGGTAGAAATATAAACATTAATGCTCCTAAGTCAAGGTACAGAAAATTAAGACACAAAGCACCACACAATTTAGCAAAACTAACTTCATAAAAGCGTCTAACATAGTGCTAAATTCAAGTGTGGCCTATCATGAAATTATACAACCCACGGGTTCTGTAGTCTCAAGCTGAGTTTGTATCAATTTCCAGGCTATTGTTATGGGATTTTCTTCCAAGCACTCACGAAAGAGAGCAAGGTGACTTACTAATGGAAGTATTCCTCATTAGTCCTGGCCTATAAAAGATAAGCAGGCCTATAAGAAAGAGCAGCTCCACTGGGAACCGGTGCTCCTATAGAAAAAAAAAACTTCAGTCAACTGTGGAGAGGGCAGACAATTTTACCAAAGTTTGGAGGTCACAGATTCACTGTAGCTGGGAAAAAATAAAATCTCTGCCCCAACATATAAAGGGCAGAAATTGATTTTGAACCCTATTAATTACAGCTCACTTAAGATTGTGGTAGGAGCACTAGAAAGTTACACACATGGGACATCTCTAAGAGTAAAACTGAATCAATGCAACTTGGAAATCCACTATTTGTCAGGATAAATGTTGCATTCTCCAAGTAACCACCAACAGCAATTTAGTTTTGGCAGAAGGGGAGATGAGAGAATGGAGAGTGAATGGTACTTTTGAGGCGCAGAAACAAAATAAATATCAATAAAAGCTCATAGTGGAACATGGAGAAAAATTCTGTGGGTTGGAAGGAAAATGGATGGTGAACAGTCTTCCTTGAAAGGACACTAATTCCAAAACTCTAATCCCAAAAGGGACAGTAGAAAAATGTGAAGATTGTTGTTTTAAAAACAAAACACTTATTAATCTTAATTCCTTCCTAAATTGATTCAAACACACCTACTCATGGCCTACAGAAAACACTTGTCCACTTTTTAATCGAAAGTGCTGTATTTTTGTCATTTCTAGAATTCTATTCATACTGTCTAGCATATAAACACACATTACAAGACACACACAAAAAATGCAAGTACAAAATAAAATAATCCAATCTGAAGAGTCAGATTGCCAATACAGAAAGATGATCCAGATATTGGAATTCTCTGAAGGGAATTTAAAATAAGCAGCATTGGGCTAAATGCTTGTCCTAGCAGCTTTGACACCCATATCTGAAATGGGGGATGCTGGTTTTCATACTGACCTCTAGCTCCTTACTCCAGCTTGCTGGTAATTTAGACCCTGAGAGACTATTGACTTAAGTTATTGGATTCCTGACTCCCACATGGAAGACCAGCATTTAGTTTGCAGCTCCCAGCTTTTGTCCCAGGACTATCCCACAGCTTTTGCAGGTATTTTGAGAGTGACCCAGTAAATGAGACTTTTACTCCCTTCCTCTTTCTTTCTTTTCTCCTGGCTTCTCAAATAAACAAATAAAAATTAAAAGACTTCATAAATAACATAAGTGTTTATTAATATGTTCAAGTTTTTGGTGACAAAAACTTGTTTGAATTTTTCTTCAGACAAAAAAGCAAACTATATTCAACAAAATTAAATACATTGAAATAAGTAATCTGCTTGTGAGGTTCATTAATAGGCTCAATAAGACCAAGTGAGATAATCAATAAACTGAAAAATTGGGTAGCAGAAATTATACCAAGTAAGGGAGGCTCAAGAGGAAAACAAACAAACAAACAAACAAACAAAAAACTGTGTCTGGCTTTGTGCAGTAGCAGGCTAAGACTCCATCTGCAACTTTGGCATCCTGTATGGGTGCTGGTTCAAAACTCCACTGCTCCATTTCTGATCCAGCTCCCTGCTAATGCACCTGGGAAAGCATTGGAAGATGGACAAAGTTCTTGGTCCTCTGTACCCATGTGGGAGATCTGGAAGAAGCTCTTTGCTCCTGGCTTTGAACTGGCCCAGCCCCAGTAGTTGCTCTTCGGGGAGTGATGAACCAGTAGATGGAAGATCATCCCTCTCTTTCTCTCCCTCTCTCTCTCTCTCTCTCCCTCTCCCCCATTTCTCCTCCTCTCTATAATTCTATGTTCCAAATAAAAAACAGCAAATGCAAAAAATATCACAGCCACAAAAAACACACCAATTTTGAGTGACTATTATCTGGTCCCACATAGGCACATTTGGTATTTAAGTAGAAAAAAGAAGAGAGAAAAAGAAATAGGAATTATTTGAGGAAATAATAATGAAAATTTGTAAAGAAATGAAAACACTTAACTGCACATCCTGCATTATAAAAAGCATTCTAAATTAGATGAAATATGATTAAAATAAAATTAAAACATTCATCATATTCTAAATACTTTAAAATATGATCTTGAAACATACAGAGAAAGAAAAAAGTTTTCTTGGACTTTTCATCACGCAAATACAATCATTCAAAATATATATAAATATGCATGTTAAATATCTATATATTTTTGGAAATGTATGAATTCAACTGATGTGTCCAAATTTATTTTATCTCAATTGGATTTTTTATTTTCTTACCATGACCCATTCTCTATTTCAGGCTTATTTTTACAGTGAGAACCCTGGTGTCTAATAATTCCATCACATTTATTTATTTCCACATTATATTTTTTCTTTTTTCATATTGAAATTAAAATGCATATGAAGTAGTTATAGAGTTTTATTTATACCAGTACAATAATAAATTTATAAGAACTATAAGAGAGAGAGAGAAAGACAGAGTGTCCCATCTGCTGCTCAATGGCCAAGGCTGAACCATGGCACATGGTAAAAGCCAAGAAATGGGGACCAAACTGAGATCTCCTAGGTAGAATTCAAATATTTGAGTCATCACCACTTCTTCATGGGTTCCACATTAACAGGAATTTAGAGTTAGGAGTTGGAGCTGGTTATCAACAGAAACAACAATGATGGTCTTAACTTTTTTTTTTTTTTATTTAACTTGAAAGACACAGAGAGAGAGAAAGAAAGAGGGACACAGAGAGAGTTAAAGAACTTCCATCTGCTGGTTCACCCCTCAAATGGCCTCAATGGCTGGCAATGGGCCAGGCCAAAGCCAGGAGCCCTGAACTCCATCCAGATCTCCCACATGAGTGGCAATTGTGGGGAGCAGCCCGGACTGGACTGAATTACTGGAATTAAGACTTATTCTATGCATCTGCTCTCCCACAATATGGCGCTGGGAGAGAAGTAAACAGCTTCCACACAGCTGCCTCCAGTTCAACCAATAAACTGTAGGACTTGCTCCTGATTGGAGAGCAGCGTACTCGGCGTGTGGGCAGCCGAGTTAGGATTGGCGGAGGAGGACTATAAAGGAGGAGAGAGACGGCATGCACCAGGGAACATCTAAGGGGAACATCTGAAGGAACACCTGTGCAGCCCCCGAGAGAGCCGGCGGGTGGTGTGCCGCTCCCCTGCGGAAGTGGGGAAAGTGGCCAGGGGGAACCGCCCTTCCACGGAGGTGGAAGGGACAGTAGCCAACCCGGGAAGAACCAGCAGCAAACCCGGGGAGGGCCGAGCAGACGAAAGAACAGCGCAGGGTCCTGTGTCGTTCCTCCACGAAGAAGGGGAGCGACATAGTGGTGCCGTGACTCGGATAGGAAACCTAGGAGGGAAAGACCGGGAAGAAGTGGGAAATTACCGGAGAGAGAGACTAGCAAAGAGCCTAGGGGAAAGCCGGACGAGAAAGGTGCCGGAAGAAGCTATTGAAAGCCTAGGCATAGACTCGGATATGGACTGTGGGAAAGAAGTTAGGATTTAAAGTGAAAGTAAGAAGAAACTTAGACTCAGATATGGACTGCAGGTTGAAAGTGAAAGTGAAACCTATAAGAAACTTAGACTCGGACGCAGACTGTGGGGAGAGGCCAGGAGAAATGAGAGGAATATTGTTGGAAGAAAACTTAAGGAAACATACCGGGTAGAGAAAAATGTTAGGGAGGATGAAGCCGCGAGTGCAGGCCGAGGCGGAGATATAAGCCACCTTGGAATTCTTCAAGTCACCCCGGGGAGCAAGAGGCGAAGATCTGGAACCAGAGGCAGAGACGTGGGCCGCCAGGTTGGAATTCGCCAGGTTAGTCCGGGGAACTTGGACTGAATGCCGGTGGTGGCGGAAACATTCGCGGAAGCCGCTGCGTGCAGAGAGAGCACGGGGCGTGAATAGATAGGGAACGCGGGGCTGGCGCGAGGCCGTGGTACGGGCGCGAAGTGCGTGGAGACCTCGGAGCGTGCGCGCGAAGCCGAGCCGTGCAGAGCCGGGAACCCGCCGGCGGGGCGAGGCGCCGGGAAGCCGCACAGAGCCGTGAAGCTGCCGCGGGGCGAGGTGCCGAGAAGCAGCCTCGGGGCGGGCGCCGCCGGGAAGCCGCAGGGATAAGAGAAACAGAAGTTTAGAAGCAGAAATGAGAGAAATAGGAATGCTGGAAGATAGAAGTAAAATGGGAGAAATAGGAATGCCCGGAGATAGAGAAATAGAGAAATAGAAAGGCCTCCCTACAATACTGCAATGAGAGAGCTTGGATTCGGTCTGCCTGATTAAGTGAGGCGATGAGCACCTGCGGGCGGCTAGCAGCTTATGCGCCGCAGGTCACCGAAGACAGGCATGAATTAACATCAATAAGGCCTCCCCACAACACAGCAATGAGAGAGCTTGGATTCGGTCTGCCTGATTAAGGCGGTAAGCACCAGCAAGCAGCTCGACCAGAGTATGAGCTGCAGGTCACCGAAGATAGGCACGAACCAACACTAATAAGTCTCCCCCACAATACGGCAATGAGAAAGCTTGGATTCGGTCTGCCTGATTAAGGCAGTAAGCGCCAGCAGGCGGCTCGACCAGAGTATGAGCCGCAGGTCACCGAACACAGGCACGCATCAGTGCCTAAAAACCTCCTCACAACATGGCGAAGAGAGGACCCGGATTCGGTTTGCCTGATTGATAGGACTTGTAAGAACCTGTGGCAACTCTAGCAAGTAGAGCAGAGTGTGTGCCACGGGACACCAAAGACAGGCGCGTATCAACGCCAAAAAATAAAAAGAAAGGGGGATCTGTGGGGAGCAGCCCGGACTGGACTGAATTACTGGAATTAAGACTTATTCTATGCATCTGCTCTCCCACAATATGGCGCTGGGAGAGAAGTAAACAGCTTCCACACAGCTGCCTCCAGTTCAACCAATAAACTGTAGGACTTGCTCCTGATTGGAGAGCAGCGTACTCGGCGTGTGGGCAGCCGAGTTAGGATTGGCGGAGGAGGACTATAAAGGAGGAGAGAGACGGCATGCACCAGGGAACATCTAAGGGGAACATCTGAAGGAACACCTGTGCAGCCCCCGAGAGAGCCGGCGGGTGGTGTGCCGCTCCCCTGCGGAAGTGGGGAAAGTGGCCAGGGGGAACCGCCCTTCCACGGAGGTGGAAGGGACAGTAGCCAACCCGGGAAGAACCAGCAGCAAACCCGGGGAGGGCCGAGCAGACGAAAGAACAGCGCAGGGTCCTGTGTCGTTCCTCCACGAAGAAGGGGAGCGACAGCAATGGTCAAAGCACTTGGGTCATCATCTGCTGCTTTCCCAAGCACATTAACAGGGAGCTGGATTGACAGTGGAGCAGATAGGAAACAAACTGTGCCCATACAAGATGCCAGTGTTGCAGGTTCAACTTTACTGGCTATGTTTAAACACTAGCCCCAACTATCTTAACAAGAGTCTCAAGCACGAGGATCAATGTTATACCCAATTTTAATATTTTTGATAATATGAAACATTAACATAATTTTAGTTGTCAAAAGTTACATTTAGAAAAAAAAAAACCTTCTTATATTTTTCTCAACACATTTTGCCCAGTTCTTACAGATAAATAAATTCATTGTTTTCCATTAACACCTTCCAGTGCTGCTATCAGAAACTGTGAGCTTTCTTATTTTCTTAGTTAAAGAAAAAGAATTTGGGGGTTGGAATTAAGTCACCTGAATCCTACATCAGGTGCCTGAATTTGATCCCTAGCTCTATGTCAGGGTCTCAAGCCCAGTGCTAGCCCCTGACCATCAGTGGCAGCACAAGCACTCCCCAACAAGGCGAACAGGAAGGGTAAGGTCGACGGGTCAAGAACAAACCACAAGCACCTTTGAGTTCCGTCAAAGCAGGAACTGCTTCATTGAAGAAGTGTGCAGGCTTATAAAGCTTACGAATGACATGTGCAGTAGGGGAACGAATCAGCGAAAAGGTCACGCAGGCATGGGTGGACCATGCACAGTGGCACCTTAAGCAAAGTATAGGGATCACGCACTGTCCACTTGTCTGGAACTGAAGTGGCCCTATCCCTGCCTGTGGTCTGATCTTAGGTAACTTAACCACAGCAGCTGCAGACACACCTCTGGAACATCCTCCAGGGCCATATTGTAATGGAGATTTTAGGCAATGCCCCCTTTTTGTTTTATATTAAAGAGAGGAAGAGGAACTGAGTGGAGTGTGCCTGACTTAGGTTGTCCCCTCTGACTGGGATCAGCCCTTTAGAGAGCATGTCTTTCTTAGGTTGTCCCCCTCTGGGGATCTTACCCATCTTTGACTACTACTCCAGCTGTTAGGGGCTACCCCAGGGGATCTTACCTGTCATTGGCTACCACCTCAGTAACTCAGGGTATGATGTATTATATCTCTACATCTTGGCAGTGGCCGTGGGTGGATGTACAGGGTTCCCAATCTGGTGCTTGAAGAGTGGCATAACCCGGTTCTTGAAGAGTGGCATATTGTTTTCAGACCACCATTAACTGGACTGCTGCTATGCGATCTTAGACAAATTTACAAGGGTGATGGAGACCAAAGCGTCCACAAGGGGGAAGGGATAAGGAAGCCATTCCCCAAGGCCTGACCACAGGTAACTAGAGCTTCTTGGAGGGTCTTGACCTTGTCCTGGATGATGCCGGAGCAATTAGCATAAAAGCAGCACTCCTGATGTACCATGAGGATCCAGTCACAATAAGGCAGAAAGTCCAATATGGTCTTTTCATCTCTGTAAGTGAAAATAAAAATCACTTCTCAGGAGGGGGTCCTCCTGGGTGACATTCTTTGGCAAAGGGGAGATATTTAAGGTTTCTCGCAGGTACCCATATGGGATTGGAATTCCCCTGAGGGAAGACACATCCACATCGTCTACCAGCGCTTATCAGTGAGTCTGGTCCTTGCCAGAATCCCGTTAGTGGGTCCTTCTATTTTACCCTAACCAAAAGGTAAGGTAATTGGAGGGACCAATGTTTGTGAAAGGCTGACAAGGGTTGATACTTTGGAAAATTTAAAATATTTAAGGTGAGCATGGCCATTTGTAGCTGGTCTTGTGGCAGTATGATTCTCCCTGTTTGTTTTATAAGTTGGTCTTTTAAAATCTTATTTTGTCTTTTGATAATTGTTTGTCCTTGTGGGTTGTGAGGATTTCCAGTGGAGTGTTGAATATGCCATCTGTTGAAGAATTCTTGTGTTGTTTTACTAATGAAACAGGGGTCATTATCGGTCTTGACTTTTACTGGTAGCCCCAAAATAGCAAAACACTGTAGAAAATGACTAACGGCATGTTTGGCCTTTTCACAGGAGTGAGCAGTGGCCCAACAGGCATGGGAGTAGTTGTCAACGGACATAAAGATGTATTTAAGCTTGCCAAATGGTGCATAGTGTGTAACATCAGTTTGCCATAGTATGTTGGGCTTTAGTGCTCTAGGATTTACTCCAGGTATTTGGAGAGGTGGGACTTGCAATAGAGGAGAAATGATTTGCAGATTTTTATAATCCATTAAAGGTCTTTAATGGGAACAGAAGGAAATCTATGATGTAACCCTCTCCAATTCAGATGTGTAAGGTCATGAAGAACTTGGGTGAGCTGTAAGTCAGGAATGGTTTGAATTGGGGCTGTCAAGACCCCACACATAGCCAGTTGATCTGCCATTTTATTGCCATGTGACAAGAAACCTGGCAAATTTTGATGTCCTCTCAAATGTTGTACAAAGAGAGGTCGACTTCTTTGTTTCAACAAGGACCTTACCTGGATCATTAATGGGGGGATAGGATTGTTATCTAACCTAATATGGGACAAAATTAGAGTGGGCAAGAGATTGACCACATAGAGACTGTCTGAGAATAGATTTAGTGGCTCTCTAATATGGGACATGCCCATGGCTACAGCAAACAATTTCTTAAATTGGGCATATCCCTCAACAGACTCAAAATATAATTGAGGCTACTTTTTTAGGGCACTTGATGTAGGAGGGTAACTACCACTGCAGAACCAGCCTGTCCCCCATCTGTAAACACATTGACAGCCTCCTTTAGGGTCCTGGTAGAGAAGAGGGTAGGAGGTATCCATGGCAGGTGGGAAAAGGAATTCACCTACCTAGTTGGACCATAATGGCAGTCAATTTTTCCTAGAAAACCCTCTAGAGCTAAAGACACCCTAGGGTTGTTTCTCTGTATCCATTTAAAGTCTTAGGAGCGGTAGTGGACAACAAGCATCTCAAAATCTTTGCCATAATGTCTAACAGAGGTTTGTCAATTGGTCAAGATGTGAATACACTCTAGGGGTTCCTCCAATGGAGGTGTGCATCCATTGGAGAGGATTTCCTTTTTGGGTGATTACAGCCATGAGCAGTTCAGCTCCTGAAAGGATCCAAAGGCTCAAGGGACACTGAGGGTTGTATTTAGCTATTTGGACATTATGAAGGGCCGATTGGACCTCTTGTAGTATTTTGAGGTATGTTGCATTTAGACTGATAGTCTCAGTAGGGTCCTTGTCTTTTAATAAATCAAAGAGAGGGAGTATATCCTCAGTAGAAATATGGAGCCAGGGCCTCAGCCAATTTAGCTCCCTCAGCAGTTTTTGGAGATCCACAAATGAATATTTGGGCTATATTGATAGCTGAGGCTTAAGGGGGGAGACAGAGTCCATATGGAGATTTGTCCCCAAGATTTTGAATGGGGGGACAGTCTGGACCTTATTGCTGGAAATATGGAGACCAGTTTGAGCTAGGAGTTTTTGTAACTGTCCAAAAGTGGACCCTAATTGTTCAAGATTAGTAGATCCAATAATAATGTCATCCACATATATATAAACTATAATCCCTTCCTGTTGTAAGCGGTGCAAAACCAGGGAAACAAAATGTTGGCAAAAGGCAGGACTATTGGCCATCTCTTGGGGAAGGACCACCCATTCGTATCTTTCTTCTGGACCCTGAAAGTTTGTGGAGGGTATGGAGAAGGCAAATTTTTCACAATCATTAGGATTTAAGGGGATAGAAAAGAAACAATCTTTGATGTCTACTACTGTAAGTGTTAAATTAGAGGGTATAGAAGGGATCCAAGGCAGCCCTCAGGGGGGAGTTACCATCTAGGTTATGCGGTCATTGATCTTTCTAGGGTCTTGTAGCATTCTCAATTTTCCAGAATCCTTTTGAGTAACAAAAACAGGGCTATTCCATGGACTCATGGAGGGCCTAATATGCCCCAGTTGTAATTGTTCTGATATGATTTCTTTTAAATCAGCAGCCACTGTTCCACCCATATAGGTGGCCCCAGGAGCCATTGAATTGCAAGGACCAATGGAACAGTGGCCTCTAGGATTGGGAGTGAGGCCTGACCCAGGGGGCTGGAACACCAGTACTAGAAGCCTCGAGGAGTAGGTTACCTGTGTAGTTGCTTAGGGAGCCTGGTAACTTAAATTGCTGTTCATGTTCTTCCTCCTCTAGGAGATCCTCATAGAATGCCTTATGATCTGTAGTAATATATACTTCAGCTTCTCCCAGTATATCTTGTCCCAACAGGTTAGCAGATAGACCAGTGGCCACAAGGGGGTGCACTACCCCCTGGCTACCATCCACATCCTCCCATTTTAGGAAATCTTTAGTTTTCTTTTGATCTGATATATGCCCCAATCCCCACCAGATGAGGCCCTGGGACTAGTTTCCACTGTTGGGGAACTTATTCTTTTCTCAAAACCATGCAATTGGCCCCAGTGTCGATCAGACAGCGGAATTTCTTTCCAGCTATGAAAATATCATCTTGGGCCTGATTCCTGGAATAAGGGGGGCAGTCCAATGGGCACAGGGGGGACCTTTGGGAGTAAGCCTAGACCTATTACCCTCTGTGGCTGGTGAGGTCAAGTTAAAGCCTAAAGGGGTACCTCCTTCATGTGACGGGGATGGAGGGTTCCCCATGTCTAGTTTAAAGGTTTCCATTCAATATCAAATTTTGATTTACAATCCTTTAGCCAATGGAAACCTTTGTGACAGCAGGGACATAGAGTTTTAGGTTTAGTGCCTCCTTTTCCTCCAGAGGGCAGACAATGAGGTGGTGCTTGAGCAGCAGGGCGGCTATTGGGACATTCCCTCTTAAAGTGACCCAATTGACGACATCCAAAGTAAGTTCCCCCTTTTTCCCAGTGGCCAGAGGGAGGGCATTAGCAAAGGCCTCAGACAATAAGGTTGTCTGGGTTGTTAAGGCAGCCGCCAAGGACTGAGATTGATGGGCTTGTGTTCCCACATCCTTGGTGTCCACAACCCATCTACCCATTGACCTGTCTTTCATGCCTGCACAAGCAAGTTTATGATCTGCAGTCGTGCCCTCCCATACTAACATCTTAACAAATTTATCTCTCAGGGGCCCTGGGGGGAACTTCCTCTAGAGGCTCATTTCAACCCACTCTATAAAGGTGGCCAGGTCCTCAGATGACCTTTGAATGATCCCAGCTACGGGTGGTTCAGAGGGGCCTTCCTCCAGCTTTTTCCAGGCAGCCAGTCCTATGGCCCTTACTTGCTCCTGGTAAGGAGTGGGAATGGCAGCCTGTTGCAGGCCAGTAGCATATTGCTCACTAGATCCAGAAAGCATCCCGAAAGTTACTGGTATAGGAGGATTAGCAGCCTGGTTTCTTTCCGCCTGTGTATGACTCTCATCATTAAAAAAGGTGCACCACTTTATGTATAGAGGACCAGGGAGTACAGTTTTAGCCAAATTTTTCTAGTCTTGGGTATTACATTGTTGATGAGCGAGACCCTGGAGAATAGTCTTGTCCCATGGAGAATTTGACCTATCTTCAGAAATAGCCTTTTTTAAATCTTTTAGCTCGTGGGCTTCCCAGGGATACCACGGTGCAGGCCGGTTGCCTCCCGCATTGACATTTACTGGAAAAAACCATGCAGGGTGAGGGTGAGACTCCACCTGGTCCATAAAATGGCGGCTGTAAGCCATTTTGGTCAGAAGGACAAGATGGTGGCGGGCGATCCAAGGGGTGGCCACATGGGTGGCACTAGGCCGGACGTCCCCTCTGTAATTAGAAGCGTGGTGGATTGAGGCCATGCTGTGCGTTTGGGGGTTACTGCCACACCCGAAGGCTCTACCTGAGTTTCAACTGCCTCTGGGGATTTAGGAGCCTCCTGACCTTCCTCATCAAAGGCCACACAGCCCATCTGTTTCCTATCAACCGGCTTAGGTGTGCAAGATTTTTTGTGTAGCGTTAAGCCTTGAGTCTTTAGTATGTATCTCAGCACCTTTGGCACTGGGTCCTCAAACTTAGCACAAGATTGCCTCATCCTTTTGGGGATACCTTACCTCGAGAGCCTCGCTTAGCCACATCCACCAGTACTTTCACTTAGGCCGTAGTCAGTCCTTCTCTCGGACCAGAGTCAGTCCTTCTTTTGGACTCATTCGAGTCCGTTGTGCCCCACGTTGGGCACCACTTGTCTGGGTCTCAAGCCCAGTGCTAGCCCCTGACCATCAGTGGCAGCACAAGCACTCCCCAACAAGGCGAATGGGAAGGGTAAGGTCGACGGGTCAAGAACAAACCTCAAGCACCCGTGAGTTCTGTCGAAGCAGGAACCGCTTTATTGAAGAAGTGTGCAGGCTTATAAAGCTTACAAAAGACATGTGCAGTAGGGGAGCCAATCAGCAAAAAGGTCATGCAGACATGGGTGGACCACGCACAGGGGCACCTTAAGCAAAGTATAGGGATCACGCACTGTCCATGTGTCTGATCTTATGTAGCTTAACCCCAGCAGCCGCAGACACACCCCTGGAACATCTCCCAGGTGCCATATTGTAATGGAGATTTTAGGCAATGCCCAACAGCTCTAGCTCCTGATTACTGGCATCCGTTACTGTAACCATAGGAAACAATGGTGGCAGCTGAAGAAACTGGGTTGCTATCACTCACATGGGAGGCATGGATTGAGTTCCTGGCTCCTAGGCTTGACAGCACAAGCATTCTGGACATTCAGGAAGTGAACTAGTGGATGGGAGATCTCTCTCTCTCTCTCTCTCTCTCTGTCTCTCTCTCTCTCCATCTCAAATAAACAAATAATCTTAAAGAGGATTTTTTCTAAAGACATCAACACTTCAAATTACTACATGAAGTCACTGATTCATGTTCTAGCACAGCAGGCTGAGCTACCACCTGCAGTGCCTACATCCCGTATCAGATCCTGACTCTTCTACCAGTGATCCAACTTCTGACTAATGCATCCTGGGAGACAACAGAGGAGAGCTCAAGTGCTTGGGCTGCAGCATCCATGTGAAATTCTGACTCCTGGCGTTAGCTTGGCTCAGATGTTGCTGTTGTAAGCATTTGGGGAGTGAACCAGCAGACAAAAATCTCCCTATCTCTGTTTCTGTGTCTCTCTGCCTGTCAAAGAGATGGAAATAAATTCAAAGCTAACACTTAAAACATCGATCCTTGCTATACACCTGAATTTTTAATCCCAATATTTGGTAATAGCAGAAGTTAGATTTCATATATCAGAGTTACTAGGTAAAAATCAGACTCTTCAGTTATTTCCTTAGGAATGAATGATAGATTTTAGAAAATAATATAATTATTATGAATAAAACAGTTGCCTAACTATCTTATATCTTGTGAAAAGTATTAATTGTAGTTATGAAAGCTATAATTTATTCTTCAATCATAATAAATCAAATTAGATCTTAAATCAAGGAGTTTTTAAATTGTTACAGCACTCCAATGCTCTCTTAACCAAATTGTTTTGCAACCACATTGGAATATAGAAAGAAAGTCTCTTAACTTCACATCATTATTCTCTAGATTTTACTGAACATCCAGTAGATTGGCTCAGTAATTATTCTTTTATAATTGTGTAAGACTGGTTTCACAAGTTCCATGTTTAAAAGCTTAAATTGACCAGATGTTAACATGTTAAGTAAAAATAATGTCCACTTTTAAAAGATGCTGGAATTAAGTGTCATGTTTTTATAGCTTTTGGTATATTTACATCCATTAGCTCATAGTACTTTCAAAAAACTGATCTTCGAAGTACGAACAGACATATTTTTACCCTTTCCTGCATTAGTATAAAGGCACACTGCCCTCTTTTGGTTATTGTGGTTCATTCTTGGGTGTGATGTAGGTGAATTGATTTCTACAGAACAAAGTTTCAGCACAGAATGACATATAAGCCAGATGTTAAACAAACTTCTTGCAAATGTTAAGTAAATACATGTTTGCTGTAACTGATTTTTTTTTCTCTCTCAATGCCAATTGTTCCTTGTCTAGTTTGTTTGATGAATTTTAACTTTCATAATGGATTTCTCTGACTTACTCAAACAGCAATTGTGCTCCTTTAAAACAATTTCATCTGCATACATGTAAAAGAATGTTTTAGTATCTCTAAGAGAGGTTGAAAAATGAATTTATTTTGTTTATTTAAAATAAATATTTTTATTTATTTACTTATTTTAAAGGGAGAGAGAAAGATGAAAAAGTGAGAGGATGAGAAAGAGAGATCATTCATCTTCTGGTTTACTCCCCCAAAGTACCTTAACAATCAGGGATGGGTTAGATAGTAGCTAGGAGCCAGAAATTCAATCCAAGTCTCTCACAAAGGTGACAGGCATCCAAGTATTTATGATATTTTCTTCTTCTGTCTCCCAGATGCATTAATGCTCACCCTAAAAATGGTTTTCTTGAGCAAGCATTTGGTAGAGTGGTTAAGCTGACACTTGGGAAACCCAAAATCCCGTATTAGAGTGTTTGGTTACAGTTCCAGCTACTCTGATCTGACCCACTTTCCTACAAATGGGTACTGGGAAGAATCCATTGCTGACTCAAGTGCTTGTGAACCTGCCCTCCATGTGAGAGAACCAGGTTGGAGTCTAGATTCCCAGATTTGCCTTGGCTCAGCCTTGGCTGTTGCTGGCATTTGAGAATTGAGAAGTGAATCAGTGGATACAAGATCTTTCTCTTTCTCTCTCTCGCTCTCGCTCTCATCTTCCTCTCATTCAAATACAATGAAAATGAACAAACACATAAAATGAATACATAAATAAATAAAATAGTTTTCTTTATAAAGATATCATAAAATACTTCCTGAAGCCTTTTTATATGTCAAAATGTGTTATTATTATTCCATTCATGAATGATTTTCTCTGTAACATGTAACCATAGTTTTTTATTTAACTATTTTTATTTTTAAAGATTAATTTATTTATTTGAGAGTTATTGAGAGAAAGGGAGAGACAGAGGGAGAGAGAAACAGAGATCTTCTATTTGCTGATTCAACACCCAGAGGGCCAAAATGGGCAGGACTGAGCCAAGTTGAAGCCAGGAGAGCTAGGCACTCCATCAGGGTCTCCTGCATGGGTGGCAGGGGTCCAAGTACTGGGGCCATCTTCCACTATTTTTCTCAGGCAGGGAGATGGATTATAAGTGGAGTTTTTGAGACTTTGTAACACCTATGGGATGTCAGCATTGCAGGCAGTGGCTTTCCCTACTTCATCACAACGCCAGCTTCTCATAACCACAATTTTGAAGGCAAAGTCTGTTATATACCTGAGGGTTTGAATCTAAGTCTGTCAGATGAGATTTATGTAAGAGAAATGTAAAATGACTTTCTCAAACATTAAAACTAATACACACATTACAATAATACTTATTTCAGGTCCATTATTTTCAAAGAAAATCCATTGGATTTCCTATTAAGATTGCTTTTTTCATGCACAGTCATCAAATCTTATCCTCTTAATTTAGAGAATTGCACTATTCTGGGAAGAGATGGAAGAAGAATTGTTTTCTGTCCCATGTCATTTTGACCTTTTCAGTAGCAAAGAACCAATGGTGATATGATATAATCCTTATCACAGCCAAAAGAGAACTATTCATAACATAATCAAGTAAAATGATCTGGAGTTAGAATGTAATGATTTGGAGTAATATTGTGGGGAAAGACAAATCTCCATTGCTTTTCAATAGAGGGTATGGAAGAGAGGATAGTGGAGAGGTTTAGCAGTAGGTAGAGAGTTCTACAAAAACCTGGAAATGAAAAAAGATAGGCATGTCTGCTTACATGAAACAAGATGGAAAGTCAACAGATTAGCAATGAACACAGTAGAATGTAGTTTAATACTAGGAGTTTGGAGAAGTTCAGTGTTCAAGGGATTAAAGATTTAACTTCAGCAGGAGTGGAAAATGATCTCTTCCACTCCATCTCTCTTCTGTACTCTCAAATCAGAATTGATTCAGTTCATATTCTCACCATACCTCATAAATAGCATGAGGTAAAACACTAGTGGTTGCTACCCAAAGGAGGTGTGCCATGAAGGTATATAAAGTTTTATTTCAATGTGGATTGGGATTTATCAGAGTTCAGCTCTCTGAATTTTGTCTTTAGCTGATAGTGGTCTGACAGTTGATTCTCTTTTAGGTCAAACCAAAGGAATTTTATTGATGAAAGAATATTTGGTCAAAAAAGGACAACGCATGCACCCCAAATTGTGAAAAGAAACAATAGATTGATAATAGTGATATGTGTGTGTATTTAACAGAAGATAAACAAGCAAAATACAAATCGTGAAGGAATGTCTATGTAAAGAACAGATGACCTCAATGGAAACACAGAAAACTTTCTGTAAAGAAAAAAAAAAGTTAATTAGCCATCAAAATAAGAACACAATTATCACACAACACACAAAGCCATGATTTACTGGACATGCCTCAGACACACAAAATGATCACTTTATTAAATCTATCATTTGTCATATAAGAGATTCTGTCTTATCATTAGTATGCATATTAGAGTATCACACGGCCATTTCAATACCCTATGAATTTGCAATCTTTTTTTTCTTTGATAATAATCATGGACCACCAGGTTGTTGTTACAAAAATTTAGCAGTTCTGCACTGTAATTTGATCAAACTTGAATTACGTTTCAAATGAGATGATTCTATGAAACTTAACAAGTTTTAAAATCAAATGTATATCTCAACCATTATTTTGGTATTCTGTATGTATTAAAGGACGTTATTTAGAATTTTATTAGGACCAATTTCTCTCTATAAAGAAATAGATTGAATTATATGTGCTTTTCTGAGACAAACACATATTTTAAATTTCTCATTGATTATTTTTTCATTGAATATTTTATTGATTATTATTCCTAAAGAATTCATAATCTATAACTCTGAAACCTTTCTTAAGTAGTCCAGAGAATTCGACAGTTTTGCATTCTTCAAGGAAGTGTCATCTCTAGTCTTTAGTCATAATTTTTTCTGAAAACTTCTTTAACAGTATACTTCATCATTCATTATTCAGACAATAACTGCCTTTGGTTCATAATTTTGACAAAATTTGTTATTTTATGTTTATAAAATAGTAGGAATAATTTACAAAAACATGGACTATTGCTGTGGAATTTATATACAATTCCATGAAGCTAATTCCAAGAACCATTAAGAAAAAGATTTAAGTATAGCCAAGTACCATATTTACCTATGCAAATAAGTGTGAATTATTATGGTTTCATTGTGAAAACATTGCAGGAATCTATTGTGTTTTATATTCAAGTAGCTCAGCAGTATTGGAGTGCTCTCTTTCCGTTAGATTACAAAAGAACTTACGCCTTCTCTCACTATTCAGATTCATTTCTATAGGCCTCATTGAAAAAAAGTTTTTCCTATGATTGGTTTCCTAATTTTATTCACAATACTTTTTAACATTAAAGATTAAAGCTGCATGAGAATTATTCTCAGCATAATGAACATTAAAAGTGGTAATTCAGAAATGCAAAATGATCTCCCTTGTCTAATGACATTACGGTTTATGGTGCATAATACATCTATTTTATGTATAAGGATGATGCAAATACTCCTATTCCCAACCAAGTCTGTCATTCTAATCCAAATGTTCATTTATCTGTACAAATACCAATGTATCATTAGAGCTCAGAACAAAATACCTCCAAGTTTGGCACTATTTTAAACCTGAACAGTGGAAAAGATGCATAAGTAAAATCTTCTGACTTCTTGTCTACATATCGCCTACCACACTTTCTCATCCAAAGAAAGTAATAGAAACTAGAATTCATTTTTCCCAACACAAGTCATGAAAACTAGAATGTTTTCCCAAAAGCAAGCCATTAAATCTGGAAAGGCCTCTCTGTCCCTTCTCCCTTGATTACCCTTACTCTATGGACACCGGCCCCGTTCCTGGAACGAAGAAAGATACATAAAGAAGCCAAAAGTAATCTGAGTAAAAAGCCCTTGATAGGTTACTTCTATTCAATCTTTTATATATGATGATACCCTTTAATCCAATCATGTTTTTCATCTCTATCCATTTTTCGTTGAACTTAAGCTTACAAATAGACTGTGTCCCTGGGCTTCTCAGTCCTCACTTCTAAAGGTTTCTGTGTTACATAAAACTTTGATTAATAGAACCATTCTTTTTTTCTCTGTCAGCTTTGATCCATACAATGGGTGAGGAAAGGTATTGCCCCTCTCCACTTCTACAATGTTGGCATGTGAAAATAATTTGCTACCAAAATTGGATTATTTTGTGATGATTCTTTCATTTGCTAACCTTTTATCCATCAGAACTTTTGTAAATCATCATTGTTAAATAGAGCCTGATTTAATTAATAACACAAAACCTAGATAATCTGACATGTTGGATTATATTCACTGTGTACATAGTTTTTTTTTTTTTTTTTTTTTTTTTTTTTTTTTTTTTTTTTTTTTTTTTTTTTTGTCCATGTGAGAGAGAAACCCAGAAAAAACGAGAAATACAAAAAAGAAAAATACATTTGGAAAAGACTTGGAAGTACAATTTGTTGTATCACTAGAATTTTATGCTTAACTAATGTTATTACATCTTCTGCTGTCAATTTGATTTTGATGGTGCAACAAAGACACAGACCTAAAATAAATTCTTAGGGACTGGAATGTAATGTGGATCTCCCAGGTAGGTGGCAGGAACTGATTCACATAAGCTATTACCAATGCTTCCAGGATCTGCACTGGCTCAAAGCTGGATTCAGGAGCTGGAGTTGAGAACCCCATTATTATCTTAATTTACCTTTCAGCACTTTAAATGTTTCCTTTGCTTTTAACACCCCATGATTTCGAAAAGTGTATATTGATTTGTTTTTAAATTTTTGCATCTTTGTATGCAGCATGCCATTTTCTCTGTCCAGGAGCTTCCCTTCTTGTCAGTTTTTTGTTTTCCCTTCAGTAGTTTCAAAAAAGATCTGTCTAGGTGCTGGCTTGTTACTGTGTGCTGTTTTTTGGTTTGTCTTACTTGATGTTCTATGAGACTTGGAATTGTGAGGTTGGGTATCATTAATTTTGGAGAAACCCGGATCACTATTTCTTTAAGTATTAATCCTTCCTTGTTAACTTTCCTCTTTTTGAAATTCTAATGATATATATATTAGAACACTTGATACTGCCAGATACTACTAAAATGATCTTATCCTTTTCTCATGTTTAAGTTTTATTAATTTCTATACTTTCATCTTCAAATAATTATTTTCTCAGTTGTTATGGACCTATTAATCAAATCATCAAAGGCATTCTTCACTTTTGTTACTGTTTTATTTTCTAGTATTTCTAATTGTTTCTGATACTTTCTGTGTTATCTCTCTAATGAAATTGCCCAAATAATCTTCCATGTGCAACTTCTCCACTAGGACCTATTACACACAACACACCATTATTTTAAATTCCTTGTCAGGAAGTTTCTGCATATGTACCACATCTGTTCTGTCTGTAATGATTGCCTTGCCTCTTGGCAAAATTTTTCTCCTTGCTTTTTCGTATGGGTCCAAACTTCATCTTGAAAATCAGATATGATGTGTATTTCAATAAAAGCTGAAACAAATCTTGGAGACAAGCACTTTTTTCTTATACTCCACTTCTTTTGAAGTTCTTTAAGTTAAACTATTAGGAGTTGGGTTCAATTTAAAGTCTATTGCTGCATAGTTACTGACATTATACCACAAATTTCAAATTCATCTATTTTAGTACTTATGAACCTTGGCATCATTTACAATTTTATTTTTATTTATTTACTTATTTATTTTGCTTTCAAACTTTTATTTAATGAATATACATTTCCAAAGTACAGCTTATGGATTACAATTTTTAAACAATTTTTATTTATTTAAATTATTTTATTTATTTGAGAAAATTAAAGACAGAGTGACAGAGAGAAAGAGAGAGAGAATCTTCCATCCACGTGGTTTTCTGTCTAAATGACTGCGATAGCTGGACCTAGCAGAAGTTCCAGGTCTCTGATATGGATGGCAGAGACCAAAAACTTGAGCCCTCACTAGCATCCCCCAGAATATGCATTAGCAGGAACTTAAAATCGAGAGCAGAGTCAGAACTGGAAGTCAGACACTCCAATGTGGTTACAAGTGACCCAAATAACATCATAACTGCTGCATTAGATGGTAGCTGCTATTTACATTTTGGATTAGGCAATTTTTATGGGAGATTTCTTTCACATTATAAGATATTTAGGAGTAGTACACTTTTCAATATGTTACACACTAGCAATGCAATTAAGAAGTTACTTCTCATTTGGGAAAGCATGCTTAGAAAACCTAAAGCTCGAAGTTGATAAATAGATACTTTAATTTGATTGGACACTTGAAAAGTCTGTGATGATTATGATTGTTTGCCATATTTTATGACAAGAAAATCATCTTATTGAGCAGGGCATTATGTTCTCAGCACTAGGATATGTCTATTAATTGTATAGTTAAAAGGAATAATGAAAATGCATCAAGAGAAGACAATACTGTATAACCAAGTTTGGTACTGAGGACCTTGCTCTCTTAGGTATTCATGACAGACGTTTTCAGCAAGAACTTCATGGAAAGACTAAAGGTTCTATCAGTCCTACTCATTTATATTTATCTTGGTTCTTGAAAAAAATTCAAAAATAAAAAAGGAAGAGTAAACATGTAAAAGAGCCAAATGTATGGCCAGCGCCATGGCTCACTTGGTTAATCCTCTGCCTGAGGAGCCGGCATCCCATATGGGCACCGGGTTCTAGTCCTGGTTGCTCCTCTTCCAGTCCAGCTCTCTGTGGTGACCCAGGAGGGCAGTAGAGGATGGACCAAGTACTTGGATCCCTGCACCCACATGGGAGACCAGAAGGAAGTACCTGGCTCCTGGCTTCGGATCTGTGCAGCACCGGCCGAAGTGGCCACTTGGGAAGTGAACCAACAGAAGGAAGACCTTTCTCTCTGTCTCACTCACTGTCTATAACTCTACCTGTCAAATAAATAAAAAAAAGAGCCAAATGTTTGTAGTTCTGTATATCCAAATCAAAATGAAACTGAAGTAAGTGCACATGCAAAAATTAAACATAACATACAGTGGAGTGCTGAATATTCCAGAAAAGATGATTCCTGGAAGAATTCCATTCTGTGAAACTATTAGAGGAAAAGATAATAAATACACTTCGAAGAATTGACATAAGCATTGACATTTTTGGATAAGGCAGAAGCATGGGCATGATCCAATACAACAATACAAGGGGAGAGAGAGGTAAAGAAGGAAGGAGGGAGAGAAGGAGAGATGGAGACAGGGAGATAGAGAAAAAGAGAAAGAGAGAGAGAGAGACACACTACCAAAATAAAAATTCGGACTTCAACATACCACTTTCATTAATAGGCAGCTCATTCAATCAAATCAGCACAGGAACATAAGAGTTAACTATGATATAGAGACATGATAGTAACAGATTTCATCCAATAACTGAAGTACATGTTAATTTCATCATCATGTAGAACACTCACAAGAAGAGGCCATAAATTAGGCCTCAGAACAAGTGTCAACATGAATGAACACTGAAAATTCAAAATGCAAATAAATTCATACAAACAAAATTATAAACACAGCATATTAAAACTTATGGGATACAAAAAATACTGAGCAAAATAAAGCAACAAGTACGTACATTAAGATAGATATCAAATGAATAAATTAATGATAAATCAGTAGAAACTGGAAAAGTTAAGAACAGAGAACAAACCAAAATTATGTTATTAGAAGAAAATAAACCAGAATTCAGGACATACTACAGGGCAGTTGTTATCAAAACAGCATGGTACTGGTACAGAAACAGATGAATAGACCAACGGAACAGAATAGAAACACCAGAAATCAATCCAAACATCTACAGCCAACTTATATTTGATCAAGGATCCAAAACCCAAAGGAACAAATATCATATGTTCTCCCTGATCGGCGACAACTAACTGAGCACCAAAGGGGAAACCTGTTAAACTGAAATGGATACTATAAGAAACAGTGACTTGATCAGCCCTTGGCCTGACTGTTGATGTACAATGTAATACTTTATCCATTTTAGTATTTTTTTTTGTTCTAGTGCTATTTGTTCAACTCTGTAAGTAACACACAATTATTCTTAGGTGCTTAAATTTTAACTGAAAGTGATCCCTGTTAGGAATTTGGAAAACATTATGCTGAGTGAAATAAGCCAGTCCCAAAGGGACAAATATCATATGTTCTCCCTGATTGGTGACACCTAACTGAGCACCAAAAAGGAAACCTGTTAAAATGAAATGAACACTATGAGAAATGGTGACTTGATCAGCCCTCGCCCTGACTGTTGATGAACAACTTAATACATTATCCCTCTTAGTATTTTTTTGTTTGTTCTACTTAATACTTTCGGTTGAATACTGTAATCAATACACAGTTATGCTTAAGTGTTGAAACTTAACTGAAAAGTGATTGCTGTTAAATATAAGAGTGGGAATAAGAGAGGGAAGAGATGTGCAATTCGGGACATGCTCAAGCTGACTTGCGCCAAACGGTAGAGTTAGAAACATACCAGGAGATTCCAATTCAATCCCATCAAGGTGGCATGTACCAAATGCCATCTCACTAGTCCCAGTGATCAATTTCTGTTCACAATTGATCATAATGATAGGACTAAGAGCCAAAGGGATCACATAAAGACTAGTGTTTGCAAATACTAACTGATATAATAAAAAAGGGAGAGAACAATCCATCATGAGAAGTGGGATACACAGCAGACTCTAGAATGGCAGATGTCCAAAACAGCACTCTGGCCTCAGAATTAGCCCTTAAGGCATGTGGATCCAGCTGAAGAGCCCATGAGAGTATTTTAGGCATGGAAAGCCAAGACACTCTGGCCAAAAAAAAAAAAAAAAAAAAAAAATGACTTAAATGAAAGATCTACACGAGTGAGATTCCAGTGGAAAGAACTGGTCATCAAAGAAAGAGGTACCTTTCTCTAAGGGAGGAGAGAACTTCCACTCTGACTACGACCTTATCTAAATATGATCAGAGTCGGTGAACTCAAAAGGCTTCGATAGCCTTGGGAGCTCATGACAAGAGCCTAGGGTGATTACTGATGCCATAAACAAGAGTGTCAATTTGTTAAGTCAACAACAGGAGTCACTGTGCACTTACTCCTCATGTAGGATCTCTCCTTAATGTGCTGTACATTGTGATTTAATGCTTTAACTAGTACTCAAACAGTATTTTTCACTTTGTGTTTCTATGGGGGTGCAAAGTGTTGAAACCTTTACTTAATATATGCTAAACTGATCTTCTGTATATAAAGAGAATTGAAAATGAATGTTGATGTGAATGGAAGGGGAGAGGGAGCGGGGAAGGGGAAGGTTGTGGGTGGAGGAAGTTATGGGGGGGAAAGCCATTGTAATCCATAAGCTGTACTTTGGAAATTTATATTCATGAAATAAATTTAATAAATAAATAAATACATGTCTCAAAAAAAAAAAAAAAGAAAAGAAAAGAAAGAAGAGTGGTGCCAGTGCCATTGAGTGGTGTGGACAGTGCAGACACCCAGCAGCGAGCAGGGACAACACTCAGGACTCTCGGCAGCCTGGGGCTGGAGGAGACCCCAGCTTCTGAGAAAGAGTACCTTCCTCTGGATTTCCACTGAAAGAGCAGACACTCCACCAAACTCCAGAGGCATGTTTTAAAGATACTCCTCATCAGAAAAGAAAACCAAGAAGTATTTTCACGACTGGCTAAAATTAATGCAGAAATAGAAAAAAAATGAACAAGGAAGACAGAATGACTACACAAAAGGTACCCAGCAACACGTCAATATTGGAATGCAAATATAAAGAGATGGATGAAATGTATGAAAATGCATTTAAAAGAATGATCATAAGATCATTCAGAAACACAGAGAAAGAAATTCATGATATAAAATTTCATATACATTATGGATGAAAACTTTCCTGAGAGATTAAAATATAGAAGACAAAGCAAACAGAAATATTGGAAATGAAGATTGCAATATCAAATAGAGGAAATTCGAATGGCCAACAGACACTTGAAAAAATGCTCTGGATCTTTAGCCATCAGGGAAATGCAAATGAAAACCACAATGATGTTTCACCTCACTCCAGTTAGAATGGCTCACATATAGAAATATGCAAACAGCAAATGTTGGCAAGGATGTGGGGGAAAGGTACCCTAATACACTATTTGTGGAAATGTAAACTGATGCAGCCAATTTGGAAGACAATGTGGATATTCTTCAGAAATTTAAATACAGATCTACCATATGATCCAACCATCCCATTCCTGGGAAGTTACCTAAATCCAAAGAAACCAGCATATGAAAGAGTAATCTGTACCTCATGTTAATTGCAAATTGAGTCATGGAGAAATAGAAAGCCTAAACAGACCAATACCATGACAGAGATTGAATCAGTAATAAAGACCCTCCCAACAAAGAAAACCCCATGACCAGTTGGCTTCACTGCTGATTTCCACCAGACTTAAAGAACTAATTCCAATTCTTCTCAAACTCTTTAGAACAATTGAAAGAGAGTTAATTCTCCCAAATTTCTTTTATGAGGCCAGCATCACCTTAGTTACAAAACAATAAAAAGATACAAAAAGGATGAGAATATGGACCAATATCATTAATGAACATAGCTGCAAAAATCCTCAAAAAATACTAGCTAATTGAATCTGACAACATATCAAAAACATAATTCATCATTTGCAACAAGTTGGATTTATCTCTGCTATACTTGGATAGTTCAATGTGCATAAATCAATACATGTGAAATATCACATTAATAAATTGAAGAACAAAATTTCTATGATTATTTCAATAGAGGCAAAAAAACATTTGAAAAATATAGCATCCTTTCATTATAAAATCTTTAAGCAAATTGGGTATAGAAGGAACATTAGTCAACACAATCAAGGAGATATATATGACAAATCCACAGTAAATATCCTATTGAATGGGGAAAAGTTGGAAGCATTTCTATGAAGCATGTATACTTTCTCCATTGCTATTCAATATAGTTCTGGAAGTTTTAGCAAGAGGCATTAGGCAAGAAGTAATCAAAGAGATACAAATTGGAAAGTAGGAAGTCAAATTATCCTTGTTTGCAGATGACATGATTCTATAGATAAGTGAACCAAAGATTCCACTAAGAGCCACCTACTGGAATTCATGATTGTTTGTTAAAGTTTCAGGAAATAAAATCAACACAATAGCTTATGTATACATAGACAACGCCATGGCTGAGAAACAACTTGTGAGATCAATCTTATTCACAATACCTATAAAAATTTTAAATACCTTGGAATAAATTTAACCAAGGAAGTGAAAGACCTCTGTGATGAAAATTGCAAGACATTAAGGAAAGAAATAGAAGAAGATATAAGAATTGGAAAAATCTTCCATGTGCCCAGATTGGAAGCATTTACCATCACAATGCCCTTACTCCCCAAAGCAATATACAGATTCAGAGTGATGCCAAACAAAATACCAAGGAATTATCTCAGATCTAGAAATACCCATACTAAAATTCATATGGAAATAGATGACATAGCTAAATAATCTTAAACAAGCCAAACCCATAGATCACAATATCAGATTTCTTTTTTTAAAGAATTATCTGTTTGAAAGACAGAGTTACACTAAGAGAGAGGAAGACACACACACACACACACACACAGAAACAGAAAGAGAATTTTTTCTGACAGTTCACTCCCCAAATGGTTGCAAGCACCTGAGCTGGGCCGAACTGAAGCCAGGAGCCAAGCGCCTCTATTGTTGATCGGGACTAACGAGGTCTGGAGCCCTTCTCCAGTACTTCCCCAGACTTACTAACAGGGAGCTTTATTGGATGTGGAGCCACTGGGGCTGGAACTGATCCCATATGGGATTCTGGCATCGCAGGTGGTGGAAACTACAATGCAGGTCCCAATAGCAGATTTCAAGACACACTATAGGGAAGTTATATTGTAGTAGCACAAAAATAGACATGTAGACCAATGGAACAGACCAGAAACCCCAGAAATCAATCCACACATCTACAACCAAGTAATCTTTGACAAAGGAGTTGAAATCAATCCCTGCAAAAAAGGACAGTTTCTTCAACAAATGAGAAAATTGGATCTCTGCACACAGAAATATGAAACTAGACTCTTACCTTAAACCTTATACAAAAATCAACTCAAAATATCCATTTTTTAGATCCATGGATCTAAATCTATAAACGAATATCATCAAATTACTAGAAGAGAACACTGGATAAAATTTTTGCAAACTCTATCAAATGAAAATTCAATGTCCATAATATTTAAGGAATGCAAAATTAAATAAAAAAACAAATAATTTGATTTAAATGGAGAAATTATATTAATAGAAATTTGTTAAAGAAGAAATTGCAATGGTCAACAAATTTATGAAGAAATGTTTGATATCATTAGCCATACAGGATGTGCAAATGAAAATCACAAGTGCAGTGAAGTCTCATCTCACCCCATTTAGAATGTGTGTTATCAAACAAAAAAAAGAATAAAATGAAAATACTGGTGAAGATGTGGTGAAAACGGAACTCTTCTCCACCGTTAGTGGGACTATAATTAGCACATCCTTTGTGGAGGATAGTATTCAGATTATCCACAGACTAAAAATAGATCTAGTATATGGTACAGCTCTCACATTTCTAGTCCTATCTCCAAAGTCAATGAAAATAGCAAAGGGAAGAGATGTCTGTTTTCTGATGTATGGGTTTGAAATATGTACAATATGTGGATTAATTCAACCTAGATGCCCAGAAATAGAAAAACCATATTAAGAAAATGTGTTAGATATTGGGACAGGTGTTTGGCCTAGCAGCTAAGATGGGACTTAAGATGCCTGCATCCCTCATTAAATACACTGGGGTTCAGTTCCTGTATCTGGCATGCATTCCCACACCTTATTGCCAATGTAGACTCTGAGATGCAGCAATTATTGCTCAGAAAACTGGGTTCTTGCCTTCAAAATGGAAAATCTGGATTAAGTTCCCAGCTCTCTCAGTATTTGTCAAACCAGCCCTAACTGTTCCTCTCTCTCCCCTTCTTCCTCTCTATCTCTCCCTCTCTCCTGCTACTTCGGCTTTATCTAGCTAAGGAAAATACATAAATTATCAAATAAAGTAGGAAATTACAGTATTTATATTCAATTATTAAGAATTATTAGAATGGTAAGCACAAAAATTAATTAAATCCTATATTTTGCAGTGAAATGGATGAGACTAGAGGCTGTAATGTTAACTGAAGTAAGTCAGACTCAGAAAGATACCACATATTCTCTCTCAAATGTGGAAGCTAAAAGCAATTGATCTGGATGTAGAAGTCCTTGTGCACCTGCAATCTTGTGGGAGATCCGGAAGGAGCCTCTGACTCCTGGCTGCTGCCTTTATCAATCCTGGCCATTGTGGTGATTTGGGGAGTGAGCCAGCAGATGAATAATCTCTCCTCTCTCTCTCTCTCTCTCTCTCTCTCTCTCTTTTTTTCTCTCTCTCTGTAACTTTGCCTTTCAAAAGACTAAATAAAGCTTTATAAAAGAAAAGAGTAGTGATTATAAGTGGTTGGGAAAGGGAGAGGCAAGATAAGGGAAGTTTGTGTCACGGTTATCAAAAAAGAGAATGAAAGAGTCCTAACATAATAATCTATTATATATTTCAAGAAAAAAACAGAATTCAGTTACTCAGAGCCTCCAAACAGAAAATAATGACAAGGAGAGAAAATGTTAATTATTTTGCTTTGTTCAATACATATTGTATACATGCATTGAAATAACACACTCTAACATACAAATATGCAAAATTATTTTTAATAAAAATGTTTTTAAAATGTTTGAGGAAAAATGCTAAATAAACAGATGTAATCACTACACAACAAATACCTCTATCAAATTATCATAGTGTATGTCGTAAGTGTGTACAAGTAAAATAATAAAAAAAATCTGTCCTCGGCAAGCCCACAGCCAATGCAGTCATTATAACTCAAGAATAAACCAAAAGCTAATGTATAATTATGAAGGGTAGAAAAAAAATGTGTGGCATCCTCTTTATAGAGGAGTTAATGAAAGTTAGCTTAAATTTTACTTAAATTCTAAAACTATATTGTTTTACACGTGTGTGGAATTGACTCATTATTTCTTTATTCTGAGAAAAATTAACTTAATACAGAACCACTCTTAATTCATTAAATAATAATTGCTTTTTCATAGTTCTTTTGAAAATGTTCACAGTTTTTTCCTTTTATTTTAAAAAGAGATCAAATATTCTTATCTGAAAAGTTCTATATATAACTTCTCAATTCATGAGTTTGTAGTTAAAGAGTTTGAAGAATGATTGATATTCATTCCACTAGTGTCTTCTTTTATATGAGACTAATTTCAATTTGAAAACTACAAACTAAAAATAATTTGCACATTCACAAGCAATGTTTATGGCATTATGATAGGATATTCCCCCTGCAATAATTCATTATCTTTACTATAAAACATAATTAATATGATGTATAAACTATGAAAGGAAATAATTTTATGGTTTTAAAATAAGAATATTAGGTAAATTAGTACAATCCCAAGTTAAATCTCATTATTACTGAAGACATATTACCAATTAGGCGTTTTTGGTCATCTAAAGAAATCATTTTTTTCTAATCCAGATATATATATATATATATATATATATATATATAGTGTTTATTGTATTTAGAAAATGAGCTTTCCTCCTATTGTGCTTCTTAATGAATTGGTTCTACTATAGTGTTTTCACTGTAACTCCTGTAATCTTTTACCAATGTTGTGATTGTACAACTCAAGCCAGCAGATTAAGGAAGTTCATGTTACAGGGTTATGATCTTTTGACAGCAATAAATGTTTTGGCACTAGCAATATGGTTAGTCTTCATGTGGTATCTCAGAATTTGATGAGATTTAGAGAAGCAATATTTTTAGAATAATGATGTATTTATTTGTGTTTATAGTTTTCCTGGCTTTACACATTCATGGAGAATTAAAGCTTTGATGTTGATGTGATAAACTTAAACTAATTCTATAATATCTTTCTCTTTGTCTTGGGATATCTCTTGGTAACATAAAAATTTTCTGTTAAATATAGGGAGAATGTCATCTTGCTGGGGTTAAAATGCCACTTGGGACACATGCATGCTGAGCACGAGCCAAGCCAAAGCCATGAGCCAAGAACAATATCTTCGTTTCCCACATCTGTAGCAGGGACACACAGACTTGAACAATCATCTGTCACTTTCATAGGTAGGTTAGAAAGAAACTCAATCAGAAGTTGCATAACCAGGATTTGACCCCACATTCTGATACCCAATGTGGGTGAACCATGCAGTGACTTACCTGCTGTGAATCAGTGCCCACCTTAAGACTAAACAGTTTTGAAGGCTGGGCCATCCAAGAGCAATCAACCTGTCAGCACTGGAGGTCTGGTGAGGGCAGAGAGCAAGGAGAAAAATGAGATGAATTTCCTTTAGCAAGCCCTTTTCTAAGGGCCCTTAATCCTACTCATGAGATAGGAACACAGATGGTCTAATTGTCTGCTCAGAGGTCCACCACTTAATGCTATGACATTGGCAGTATGTGAATTTTGGAGTGGACATGGGCCCAGCACTGAAGCATAGCAGGTAAAGCTGCCACCTGCAGTGCTGTCATAGGATACGGGTGCCACTTTGAAACCCGGCTGTTCCACTTCCAATCTAGCTCTCTGCGATGGCCTGGGAAAGCAGTAGAAGATGGCCCAAGTCCTTGGGCCCCTCCACCTGCGTGGGAGACCCAGAAGAAGCTCCTGACACCTAGCTTCAGATAGGCCCAGCCACAGCCCTTGCAGTCATCTGGGGAGTGAACCAGTGGATGGAAGACTTCTCCCTCTCTCTGCCTCTCCTTCTCTCTCTGTGTAACTCTTTCAAATAAATAAATAAATCTTTAAAAAATAGAGTGGACATAGATATTAAAATAAAATATAGACATGATATGTGCTCCCTCTTACATGAATTTTTTACCATGAAAATTTCTCCTGATTAACTTATAACTTATTTATCCTTTATTAATCCTCAATTTTGTGACTTCATAATTTTTAGTGTTTTGCCTCAAATATTTACTTTGCATATCTATTGAACTCATCCATGTGAATACTCCACCAAAGTTTACACATCAACCTTTGGATTTTTTGGGTCACATACATTCTAGTTACAACTGAATTTTACTGACATAGCCCACAAATATGTTTACAAAGGTTAAGAGCTTGGATTCTGGACTGAAATAAATTGATCTCATAGTTACACTTTTTTTTTTTTGAAGATTTGTTTATTTATTTGAAAGAGTTACAGAGAAAGAGGGAGAGATCGAGAGAAAGAGAGCTTCCATCTGCTGGTTCACACCCCAGTTGTCATAATAGCTGGGGCTGGGCCAGGCTGAAGCCAGGTGCCAGGGGCTTTTTCCAGGTCTCCCATGTTTGCGGCGGGGGGCCAGGTACTTGGGCCATCATCCATTGCTTTCCCAGGCCTTTAGCAGGGAACTGGAAGTGCAGCAGCAGGGACAAACCAGTGCACATATAGGATGCGTTCATCACAGGCAGCAGCTTTAAGCAATTATGTCATTATAAAAAAACACAAAAGACTGATGTTGTGAGAATCAAATGCAATTTTCAATATAGTTCGCAGTAATGGTCATGGATCATTACATATTGGATATCTTTCTCTATAGATGCATGATGAGAATTTAAGTGGTGTGACCATTATGTGTAAATAGTAGACCTTATGAAATATTCTTTTCTGTGTTTTAAAAGCACCATAGCAAACCCTTTATTACAGCAAAACCAGAATAACAAAAGCAAGCCTACCTGGGAGTGGAACAGGGCAAGGCTAGTTCCTCAAACCTAAGCACTAAATTTTAAGGACCATGGGGACAACTTGCAGAAGTGAGTTAGAAATCCATCTAGAAAATTGTTTTTGGATGGTTTCTCTGTAAAATGTTTTGCAGATAATTGTGTTTATTTGTGCTGAAATATTCGATCCCACTGTGATGGGATTCACGTCTTTATTATTTATAGGCTTTAATTAAATCATTCTCATTTGGAGTTAGCTATTCACTTGATCCTAATTGATTGCCCATCTCCAGATTTCTATGATGTTTAGTTCATATCACAATGTAAATCTTTACATATAAAATTATATATAATACTTATTTTTCATTATTAACGTCACAGTGTTTTTTAATTTCAGAAAGAATCTGCATGCTGCTTCTGACATTGTCGATTTAGATTCAATTCTTTATACCATTTGGCATGAGGATAAATTTATTGTAAATATGATAAATGGCATTAATTTAAGTCATTATTTTAAGCTCAATGATACTCATCATTTCACTTACAAATTGTGAGGTGGTTTATTCTACCTTTAGCTTACCTGTTACATAAGTTTAGAGATAAATGTTAAGACACATCAATTATAGCAGGAGTGTCTGAGATTCTAAGTCCAGTTGAAAAGCAAATCCTATCTTAAAGATCTAGCTTAGAAAGCAAATGTAAAGGAAGATGTAAAATGTGAATTATCTGAAGTAAAAAAAAGTCTTATGCTTAGTGTTCTTGATATCTATTCTTAAGACTGCTGAGTAGATATTTATTAATTCACTTTTGCATTAAGTCTATTTATTAATGCTTCTTTTCTGTGCTTTGAAATATAATCACGTATATCCATATTAATATCACCAATTGCATGTGTACCTATTTTGTGATTATATATTGTTTCCCTTTTTTAGTCATCTAAGTGAACATTGAAATAAATAGCTTATATTCTTGTTTTTATAAGTTATTTTAATGCATTCACACGAATAATACTTTATCAAAACTTTTTCACTAATCAATTATGAAGTTAAGTTTTAAAAGAGCTAATATGTGTGGAAATTTAATTTATGCTTTGGAAAGTGTTCAAATATTATTTTGAATTTGTAGTATAAAACTTACTAATAAAAATAATAAAGGTTCCATGGCTGCATTTTCTAAGTAATGGAGCCTTAGGGAAATATTTTGTTTGAGTTTTAAAGTATTAACTGTGAACTGATTAGAACTTCTTGACATCAAAAAAAGTTAAAATATCTCATTAACAGTAAAATTTTTGTCATCAAATACATTTTTCATTTAAAATATAAAGACATATAAACTCTAAAACAATACTCTTCAACTTCTTCCAGCTTTAACCATGTTAAAAATATTACAAGCAAAAAATTAAATGAACCAATTATGACCTATAATTTTAGTTTTAAGTTTATGAAATTTAATTAGATATTTATAAGGCCCTATTAAATATACATTAGTTAATTCATCTGAAATACAGTGCATCAGAGAGAATGGGAGAGATAGAAAGAGAGAGAGAAAAAAAGACTCTTTTTTATTATTTAGTAAATATAAATTTACAAAGTACAGTTTATGGATTACAATGGCTTCCCCCCCCTTAATTTCCCTCCCACTTGCACCTCTCCCATCTCCTGATCCCTCTCCCATTCCATTCACATCAAGATTCATTTTCAATTATCTTTATGTACAGAAGATCAATTCAGTATATATTATGTAAAGATTTTATCAGTTTGCACCCACACAGAAACACAAAGTGTAAAATACTGTTTCAGTACTAGTTATAGCATTACTTCACATTGGACAACACATTAAGGACAGATCCCACATGAGAAGTAAGTACACAGTGACTCCTGCTGTTGACTTAACAATTTGACACACTTGCTTATGGCGTCAGTAATCTCCCTAGGCTCTAGTCATGAGTTGCCAAGGCTATGGAAGCCTTTTGAGTTTGCGGACTTCGATCTTATTCAGACAGGGTCCTAGTCAAAGTGGACGTTCTCTCCTCCCTTCAAAGAAAGGCACCTCCTTCTTTGATGGCCCGTTCTTTCCACTGGGATCTCACTCGCAGAGATCTTTCATTTAGGTCTTCTTTTTCCAGAGTGTCTTGGCTTTCCATGCCTAAAATACTCTCATGAGCTCTTCAGCCAGATCCAAATGCCTTAAGGGCTGATTCTGAGGCCAGAGTGTTATTTAGAACATCTGCCATTCTATGAGTCTGCTGTGTATCTCACTTCCCATGTTGGATTGTCTCTCCCTTTTTGATTCTATCAGCTAGTATTAGCAGACACTAGTCTTGTTTGTGTGATCCCTTTAACTCTTAGACCTATCAGTGTGATCAACTGTGAACTGAAATTGATCACTGGGACTAGTGAGATGTCATTGATACATACCACCTTGATGGGATTGTATTGGAATCCCCTGGAGACTCTTTCATACACTAGTTGACTCCTCAAATGGCTGCAACAGGCAGGCTAGTACCCCTTTGAAGCCAGGAGCCCAGGAATTCCATCCAAATCTTCCATGTGAGGCAGTGGTTGAAGAACTTGAGCCATCATCCTCTGCATTTCAAAGTACATTAGCAGAAAGCAGGATCAGAAGCAGATCAGCCAAGACTGGAACTGGCATTTGATATGGGATTCTGGCATCACCAAGATGCCTTACTACCTGCACCACAATGCTAGTGCCTCTAGTTATTTCAATGCCAAATAATGTCTCATATAATGAAAAAAACTTCCAGGCTTCAAACATAACATTAATTGTAACCCCATCCAGGTCTGCCATGTGTGTGGCAGGTACCCAAGCACTTGGGCCATCCTATGTTGCCCTCCTAGGCACATAAGGAGTGAGCATGAAGAAATTGAGCAGATGGCACTAGAACAGGCACCTATATGGGAGGTCAGCTTTTCAGGTGGCATCTTAACTAACTGTGCAGCACGGTTCTTAACATATACTCATACATATGACCTGTAGTACACTTGGCTTCATTTCTTTTTTTTTTCTTTTCAACTCTTATTTAATAAATATAAATTTCCAACATACAACTTTTGAATTATAGCAGCTTTTCCCCCCATAACCTCTCTCCCACCAGCAACCATCCCATCTCCCACTCCCTCTCCCATCCCATTCTTCAGCATGATTCATTTTCATTTATCTTTATATATAGAAGATCAACTTGGTATATACTAAGATTTAAACAGCCCACCCACACAACACACAAAGTATAGAGTACTGTTTGAGTAGTAGTTTTACCATTAATTCTCATAGTACAACACATTAAGGGCAGAGGTCCTACATGGGGAGCAGGTGCACAGTGACTCCCATTGTTGATTTAACAATTGACCCTCTTATTTATGACGTCAGTAATCACTCAAGATGAGTTGATCTTGAACTTGTCAATGCAAGAGTTTTGAAGACTTTGTGGTCTTCCAACTGAATATTTTATTACTTTTAAATTTCCATATTTGATATACCTTGGCAATGGTTAGTATATTTGAAATAGTTTATTTTTATTTTTAACTTCAATAATGCCTTACATAAACATTTCACCTCTTGGGCTTGGCATTGTAGCATAGTGGGTTCAGTTGCTGCCTATGGCACCACATCGCATATGAGCACCTGTTAGTGTCTGAGCTGTTCCATTTCTGATTAGGCACCCTGTTAACGTGCTTGGGAAAGCAACAGGAGCTTCTGACTCCTGGCTTTGGCTTGACCCAGCCCTGCTGTTATAGCCATTTTGGGGAGTGAACCAGCAGATAGAAGATCTCTCTCTGTGTCTTTCCCTCTGTCTATAATTCTGTCTTTCAACTAAGTAAGTAAATAAACCTTTAAATTATTTCACTATTTTACTTCTTACTCCATAACAGATAAGCTAACATTAAGAAGTTGTAATTTAAAGCAGAAACTTTTATTAATATTGTTCAGTGGAAGAACAGTAGCAAGGATGCTAACAGTTTTTATGATTTTATACTGACTCTGACATAAATTAGGTTTGCTGTTTCAAATGAGTCTATTGTTGTACTATGGAGGCAGTGTGGCCATTAAATGAACAGGATGAACTTGAATATTTTCATATTTTAAAAGCATAAATATAGAAAGAACAATTCATTCTTTTTCTCAAATATACTAGAAATTGTATAAAGTAACTAATTGAAGCTATTAAGTTCCTACACAGTTCTATGAAATTAGGCAAATATATTTAGTTGGAAAATGTCAAATTCTGAATCACTATCTTATTTGCATATAATTTCTACACTCAAGTATTTTAAATGGATTATGTTATTATTTCTACATTATGGGCAATTTATAAAAAACATATTGTTCTGGAAATTAGCAAAAAGTATAATAGACACCCATTAACTTATGGAAGAAATAATTGAATACACATATCTGATTATAATAGGTAAGATAATGGAGAAATTAAGTTATATTTTCAAAGGACAATATGACAATTTATTGTTTAGAAAGATTCTAAGTGCTTAGGATAGGAATATATGTCTCTCTAGGATTTCTCTTCCAGGTAGAAAGACTATCTGGTCCTTTAGTCAGACTCAGAAAGCACACTTGGAAGAGGTCAAAGGCAAGGTTGTCGAGCAGCCAGTTAAGCCACCAGCTGGGATGCCTGCCTCCTATTTCAGAGGCCAGTTTAAGTGCCTGCTGTTCCGCTTCTGACCCAGGTTCCCACTAATGCATTTGAGAGGCAGCACATGATAATTCAATTGCCTGGGCCCCTTCCACCCATGTGGGAGATTCAAATGTAGTTCCAGATTTCTGGCTGTAGCCTGTTCCCAGCCCTGGCTTTTGTGAGAATTTAGGGGAGTGAATCAGCAAATGAAGAAATGAAAAATCTCCCTTTCTCTGTCTCTCTTCATGTTCTCTGTTCCTTATAAGCAGATTAGAACAAACAAACAAAAATGGTGAAAAATATATCCTGTTCCATTTGATCTTGATGTCCACACTTATTCCATGGAAGAATCAGTTACATGAAATGTTTACTCTAAATGATCATTTTTTTGCAACAGCAGCTGGAAGATTGTGAAGACACTGTATCTTAAAATTTTAAAGTTTCTGGTTCAATTAGTGAAATGTTAGGAATGTTCAGCTGGTAGGGTCAAAGAGATGGCACAAACTAGACTGTAGGAACTCCCGGGCAGGTATTAATATGCTCTGCATTTTAATCAGAAATGGACCTGGGGGAGTGATGTCCCTTTGCTGGCTCAATATTACTTGTGACCTGATGTTGAGTAGCAGTTACAATAAGTAAGTGCCTAAAAAATAACAAAGCCAAGGAAAGAGAATGGATAAAGCCAAAGTAATATGTTGCTTTCCCCCTTCTCAAACAGTTTGCGTTCCTGAAACCTACATTTCCTGGTATTACAAAGTGAATTATACATTGAGGAAGAGCAAAAGCCCTTCCCTGAAGCATTACGGCAAACCTAAAACAATTTTAGGTCTGACATTTCCCGCAGCTGAATGTGATGAGAAACAGATCAAAGTCAAGGTGAATGTGTTTCCTCACTTCCCCCTGAGAAAGGGAGTTAAATCGTGTAGCAACTGGTACAAAAACTCACTGCTAGCCAGAGTACAAAGAAATCTTCCAAGGGGATCTAAGTTTATAGAAAAAGAATAAACATCATTACCTTTTCTTTTTAATTTTAGCTTCACCACTGTGGAAGTTTCTTTCTTTCTGGTGAAGAAATTATATGGCACTAGATAATTGCATTGTTCATACACATTTGGTCTTCTGTAAAAATGATTTCGTATCTGTAGAATCAATTGAAACAGATTGAAAGCTTTTGGGGAAAAATGACATCTGTGTTTATCATGTACATTTTTCCTTGTATTATTCCCTAGACAGAATAGTATGGCAATTATTTGCATAATATTTACATTTTATTATTTATTATACATAAAATTGTGGTGGTTTAAAGTGTAAGAGAAGTACATAGCCTATTTGTAAATATTACACCATCCTATATAAATAACTTAAATATTTTCAGTTTGGTATTGATGGCATTCCTAGAACTAACCCTCCTTGGATACCAAGTGTTCATTATATTCAGTTGTAGGAAATTTCTAATTTATTTAATTCCTTCTTCTTCCATGAGAAAACTATATTTTAGTGGATGGATACATATTTCCCTTTGATAATATGGATTCTTAGGAATAGGAGTGTAATATAAGAAATAGAAAGGTTATCAGAAGCAGTAAGCTTTTATGATGAATTATTAAACATAAAACTCTTTCTGAATGGTAAGCTAGAGGTTCTTAAATTTTAACTAGAATTATTCCATATTATGAAACTTACAATGTATCTTTCAAACCTTACATTTTCAGATTCAAATTTCTTATTTCTAATTGGGAATCTGCATTTTTGTAAAAAGTTATTTATTTGAAAGTAAGAGTTACACAAAGAAAGGAAGAAACAGAGACATAGAAAGAGAGAGAAATCTTCTACACACTGGTTCAATCCTCAAATGGCTACAACAGCTGGGACTGGGCCAAGACAAAGCCAGGAGTTAGGAGCTTCCTCTTACCATCCAGCCACATGGGTGCAGGGGCCAAGAGCTTGGGCCACTTTCTTCTGCTTCCAGAGGTACACTAGCAGGGAGCTGAATAGGAAGTGGAGCATCCAGATCTTGAACTGGCACCCAAATGGGCTGCCAGTGTCACAGACCACTGCCTTACCTGCTAAACCACAATGCTGGCCCCAGGAAATCTGCATTTTAAGATAACCAAAAAAAGGAAAACTCCTGAAGTGAAATGGACACTATGAGAAACAGTGACTTGATCAGCATGGCCCTGACTGTTGGTGAGCAACTTGGTACGTTGTCCCTCTTGGTAGTTTTTTTGTCTGTTCTGCTTGGTATGACTGGTTTAATTCTGTAGTTAATACACAGTTATTCTTAAGTGTTGAAAATTAACTGAAATGTGATCCCTGTTAAACATAAGAGTGAGAATAAGAGAGGGAAGAGATGTATAATTTGGGACATGCTCAAGCTGACTTGCCCCAAATGGTAGAGTTAGAAACATACCAGGGGATTCCAATTCAATCCCATCAAGGTGGCATGTACCAATGCCATCTCACCAGTCCAAGTGATCAATTTCAGTTCACAATTGATCATAATGAAAGGACTAAGAGTCAAAGGGAGCACATAAGCAAGTCTAATACCTGCTAACACTAACCGATAGAATAAATAAAGGGGAGAGCGATCCAACATGGGAATTGAGATACTCAGCAGACTCATAGAATGGCAGATGTCCTAAATAACACTCTGGCCTCAGAATCAGCCCTAAAGGCATTCCTATATGGCTGAAAAGCCCATGAGAGTATTTCAGGCATGGAAAGCCAAGACGCTCTGGCAAAAGATCTCTGTGAGTGAGATCCCAGTGGAAAGAACAGGTCATCAAAGAATGAGGTACCTTTCTCTGAAGGGAGGAGAGAATCTCCACTTTGACTATGACCTTGTCTAAACAAGATAAGAGTTGGAGAACTCAGAGGGCTTCCATAGCCTTGGAAACTCATGACTGGAGCATAGGGAGATTACTGATGCCATAGACAGGAGTGTCAATTGGTAAAGTTAACAACAGGAGTCACTGTGCACTTACTCCTCATGTAGGATCTCTGTCCTTAATGTGCTGTGCATTGAGATTTAATGCTATAACGAGTACTCAAACAATATAATTCACTTTGTGTTTCTATGTGGGTGCAAACTGTTGAAATCTTTACTTAATGCATACTAAACTGATCTTCTGTAAAAAAAAAAAAAAGAAATTATCAATTCCCAACTTGACTCTCACTGGGATTAAACATGACAATAGGTCTGCTCTGATTTCATCATCGTTTAAAAAAATCATCCATTATTTTTCACTTTATGTTTCTGTGTGGGAGCAAACTGTTGAAATCCTTACTTAATGTATACTAAGCTGATCTTCTGTATATTAAGATAATTGAAATTGAATCTTGATGTGAATGGAAGGGGATAGGGAGTGGGAAAGGGGAGGGTTGTGGGTGGGAGGGACGGTATGGGGGGGAAGCCATTGTAATCCATAAGTCGTACTTTGGAAATTTATATTCATTAAATAAAAGTTTAAAATATATATATATATATATATATATATATATATAACTATAAAAAAAAGATAACCTGAACAGTGATTTCTGGTGAGGGTAGCATCTTAATTATTGCACAAAACACCCAGTCCTATATTTGTATGTTTTAAAAGAAATATTTTATTGTCTCTGATTTCCTTATTGGAACTCTCAAGTATTTATTCTGATATTATATTGAAATAAGAGTGGTCTAATTTGATCACTTCTGGCTTTGCTTTGAATTTCACTATTTAATATTACATCATCTATAACTTATTTTCATTCTTCTATAAGTCCACATTTTTAACTTATCACCATCTATCACTTAGTCATATATCATTTCTTTTTTTAACATTTATTTAATGAATATAGATTTCCAAAGTACAGCTTATAGATTACATTGGTTCCCCCCCATGACTTCCCTCCCACCTGCAACCCTCCCCTTTCCCACTCTCTCTCCCCTTCCATTCACATCAACATTCATTTTCAATTCTCTTTATATACAGATCAGTTTAGTATACATTAAGTAAAGATTTCAACAGTTTGCACCCACATAGAAACACAAAGTGAACAATAGTGTTTGGCACTCGTTATAGCATTAAATCTCAATGTACAACACATTAAGGACTCCTACATGAGGAGTAAGTGCACAGTGACTCCTGTTGTTGACTTTACAAATTGACACTCCTGTTTATGGCATCAGTAATCTCCCTATGCTCCAGTCATGAGTTTCCAAGGCTATGGAAGCCTTTTGAGTTCTCCGACTCTTATCTTGTTTAGACAAGGTCATAGTCAAAGTGGAGGTTCTCTCTTCCCTTAGAGAAAGGAACCTCCTTCTTTGAAGACCTGTTCTTTCCACTGGGATCTCACTCACAGAGATCTTTCATTTAGGTTTTTTTTTTCTTTTTTTTCTTTATTTTTTCTTTTTTTTTCCCCCCAGAGTGTCTTGGCTTTCCATGCCTGAAATAATCTCATGGGCTGAATGCCTTTAGCGCTCATTCTGAGGCCAGAGTACGGTTTAGGACATCCACCATTCTATGGGTCTGCTGTGTATCTCACTTCCCATGTTGGATCGCTCTCCCCTTTATTTATTCTATCGGTTAGTATTAGCAGGCACTAGACTTGTTTATGTGATCCCTTTGACTCTTAGTCCTTTCATTATGATCAATTGTGAACAGAAATTGATCACTGGGACTAGTGAGATGGCATTGGTACATGCCACCTTGATGGGATTGAATTGGAATCCCCTGGTATGTTTCTAACTCTGCCATTTGGGGAAAGTCAGCTTGAGCATGTCCCAAATTGTACATCTCTTCCCTCTATTATTCCCACTCTTATATTTAACAGGGATCACATTTCAGTTAAATTTCAACACTTAAGAATAACTGTGTATTAATTACAGAATTAAACCAGTTGTATTAAGTAGAACAGACAAAAAAAATATTAAGAGGGATAACATATTAAGTTGTTCATTTACAGTCAGGGCTATGCTGATCAAGTCACCATTTCTCATAGTGTCCATTTCACTTCAACAGGTTTCCTTTTTGGTGTTCAGTCAGTTGTCACCAATCAGGGAGAACATATGGTATTTGTCCCTTTGGGTCTGGCTTATTTCACTCAGCATGATGTGTTCCAGATTCCTCCATTTTGTTGCAAATGAGCGTATTTCATTGTTTTTTACTGTGGTATAGTATTCTAAAGAGTACATATCCCATAATTTCTTTATCCAGTCTACCGTTGATGGGCATTTAGGTTGGTTCCAGGTCTTAGCTATTGTGAATTGAGCTGCCATAAACATTAGGCTGCAGACTGCTTTTTTGTTTGCCAATTTAAATTCCTTTGGGTAAATTCCAAGGAGTGGGATGGCTGGGCTGAACGGTAGGGTTATATTCAGGTTTCTGAGGAATCTCCAGACTGACTTCCATAGTGGATTGACCAGATTGCATTCCCACCAACAGTGGATTAGTGTCACTTTTTCCCCACATCCTTGCCAGCATCTGTTATTAGTAGATTTCTGAATGTGAGCCATTCTAACCTAGGTGAGGTGAAACCTCATTGTGGTTTTGATTTGCATTTCCCTGATTGCTAGTGATCTTGACCATTTGTTCATGTGCCTGTTGGCTATTTGTATTTCCTCTTTGAAAAATGTCTATTGAGGTCTTTGACTCATCTCTTACATGGGTTGTTTGTTTTGTTTTTCTGGAGTTTCTTGATCTCTGTGTAGATTCTGGTTATTAACCCCTATCTGTTGCATAGTTTGCAAATATTTTTTTCCCATTCTGTCGGTTGTCTCTTCACTCTCCTGACTGTTTCTTTTGCAGTACAGAAACTTCTCAATTTGATACAATCCCAATAGTTGAGTTTGGTTTTGACTGCCTGTGCCTCCCGGTTCTTTTCCAGAAACTCTTTGCCTGTGCCAATATCTTGAAGAGTTTCTCCAATATTCTCTAATAATTTGATGGTGCCGGGTCATAGATTTAGGTCTTTAATCCATGTTGAGTTGATTATTGTGTAAAGTGTAAGGTAGGGGTCTTGTTTCATGCTTCTGCACATGGAAATCCAGTTTTCCCAGCACCATTTATTGAATAGACTGTCCTTGCTCCAGGAATTAGTTTTAGATCCTTGATCAAATATAAGTTGGCTGTAGCTGTTTGGGTTGATTTCTGGTGTTTCAATTCTGTTCCATTGGTCTATCCATCTGTTTCTGTACCAGTACCATGCTGTTTTGATTACAACTGCCCTGTAGTATGTCCTGAAATCTGGTATTGTGATGCCTCCATTCAAGGTTTCTTGTACCTCCATATGAATTTCAGCATCATTTTTTCTAGATCTGAGATGAAGGTCTTTGGTATCCTGATTGGGATTGCATTGAATCTACAAATTGCTTTTGGGTGGGACATTTTAATGATGTTGATTCTCCCAATCCATGAGCATGGAAGATTTTTCCATCTTTTGGTATCCTCTTCTATTTCTCTCTTTAAGATTCTGTAATTTTCATCTAGAGATCTTTAACGTCCTTGGTTAAGTTTAAGGTATTTGATTATTTTTGTAGCTATTGTGAATGGGATTGTTCTTAGCAGTTCTTTCTCAGCCATGTCATTGCTTGTGTATACAAAGGCTGTTGATTTCTGTGAATTGATTTTATATCCTGCCACTTTTCCAAACTCCTCTATGAGTTCCAATAGTCTCTTAGTGGAGTTCTTGGATCGTCTAAGTAAAGAATCATATCGTCTGCAAAGAGGGATAGTTTGACTTCTTCCTTGCCTATTTGTATCCCTTTAATTTATTTTTCTTGCCTAATAGCTCTGGCTAAAACTTCCAGAACTATGTTAAATAGCCGTTGTGAGAGTGGGCATCACTATCTGGTGCCAGATCTCAGAGGAAATGCTTCCAACTTTTCCCCATTCAGTAGGATGCTGGCTGTGGGTTTTTCATAAATTGCTTTGATTATATTGAGAAATGTTCCTTCTATACCCAATTTGCTTAGAGTTTTCATCATGAAAGGCTGTTGAATTTTACCAAATGCTTTCTCTGCATCTATTGAGATAATCAAACGGTTTTTCTTCTGCAGTCTGTTAATGTGGTGAATCACAATGATTGATTTGCGAATGTTGAACCATCCCTGCATACCAGGGATAAATCCCACTTGGTCTGTGTGGATAATTTTTCTGATGTGTTGTTGCATTCTATTGGTGAGAATTTTATTGAGGATTTCTGCGTCTATGTTCATCGAGGATATCGGTTTGTAATTCTCTTTCAATGCTGCATCATTCTCTGGCTTAGGGATTAAGGTGATGCTGGCTTCATAGATAAATTTGGGAGGATTCCATCTTTTTCGATTGTTCTGAATAGTTTGAGAAGAAATGGAATTAGTTCTTTAAATGTCTGGTAGAATTCAGCAGTGAATCCATCTGGTCCTGGGCTTTTCTTTGTTGGGAGGGCCTTTATTACTGTTTCAATTTCTGTCTCAGTTATGGGTCTGTTTAGGTTTTCTATGTCTTCATGGTTCAATTTATGTAGGTTGTACATATCCAGGAATCTATTCATTTCTGATAGATTTTCTTGTTTGCTGGCACACAAGTCCTTGTAGTAATTTCTGGTGATTATTCTTTTTATTTCTGTGGTGTCTGTTGTTATGTTTCCTTTTTCATCTCTGATTTTATTGATTTGGGTCTTTTCTCTTCTTTTTTTAGTTAGTTTGGCCAAAGGTGTGTCAATTTTGTTTATTTTGTCAAAAAACCAGCTCTTCGCTTGGCTGATTTTTTGTAATGTTCTTTTTTTTTTTTGATTCAATCCTGTTAATTTCTTCTCTGATTTTAATTATTTCTCTTCTCCTACTAGATTTGGGTCTAGTTTGCTGCAGTTTTTCTAGGTCCTTGAGATGCGCTGAAAGCTCATTTATTTGGTATCTTTCCAATTTCTTGATGTATGCACCTATTGCTATAAACTTGCCTCTCAACTGCTTTTCCTGTATCCCATAAGTTTTGATATGTTGTGTTGTTATCCTCATTTACTGCCAGAAAGTTTTTGATTTCTCTTTTGATTTCTTGAATGACCCAGTGTTCATTCAGGAGCATGTTGTTCAGTCTCCATGTGTTTGCATATTTTCTAGGATTTCCTGAGTTGCTAATTTCCAGCTTCATTCCGCTATTGCACTCCCGGCCCACAGCAGAGAACTGGCCTGGAAGAGGGGCAACTGGGACAGAATCCAGTGCCCGGACTGAGACTAGAACCCGGTGTGCCGGCGCCACAGGTGGAGGATTAGCCTATTGAGCCATGGCAATGGCACAGAAATCAATTTCAATTGTTACCATTCCAGGTGGTGCTAAGTTTGCATAATTAAGGTGTATAACCAAGTTTCAGTTTTGTCTATAAGCTCTAACTTGTCAAAATGTAGAAATTCACTTGTAGCACTTTCAGGTAAATTAACTCCATTTTAATGAATTGGATTTTAGAAATGCCCCTTTCTCCTATCCCAGGAGATGCAGTCACATCCACTTTTGACCCCTGTCAGGAAGTTCACTATTTCTTTTTCTGTTTCTTTTCTACAGGGTCATTTGCCTCCACTGGTTGCATCTTACAGCACCCCTGCCTTCAGCTCAGTTACTTTAATATCTATTTCTGGAGTCCTCCATTCCTTTTGGAGTCAAGGAAAATTTTAAGTGCTATCTCCTGATTCCTCTCATCCCTACTGCACTTCACATCTGGTTCACATCACACATACTTGTGGTCCTAGACCTGTCTGCATGTGTGTGGCTTTAATATTCAGATGGTAAGTGAGAGTGCCAATCTTCTCCAGGCTGCCTCTAAGCAGCAAGATCTTCCTTCTGCCATGGAATTCATTCAAGGCACCCAGAATATTTAAGATCCAATTCTTTGTCTCCCTTCTTCTGAAGAGTATTCTGGGAGTACGCGAGGGAGATGAGGAGTAGGGACTGGTGGGAAAATACATCACATTACCAGAATTAAGTACCAGGGGAGCATTAATAAATGACCTTGGATATAAATTGCACAACCTAACAGAATACAAATTTCCACGCCAAATGATGCATAATCCCTAGAGAGCAAAGGAAACTCTTCATTTTAACATGTATGAAATTATTCTCAGTGTCGAGCACAAGGGACACACAATGTTCGGTGTTTATGTATCTTGTACTTTAGCATAAAATTACAGAAAATAGAAGAATGCAACTCAGAAGAGGAATGGACATCTTTTATAAGTATAGCATGAATTGTCTCTGCAAAATATAAACAGATGTTTAAACTCTGTTGTCTTAATGTTAATAGTTGATGAGTTAAGTGTGGAGTTTTCACCTACTTAGGGCACCTAGGATGAGGCACCCTTAGAAGTTTGCATTTTAGGGAGGAGGTGGTTAGGATGGCAGTTAAGACCTCAGTGACCCCAAGTCAGGGTGCCTGGGTTTGATTCCCAGCTTCAGACCCCGACTGCATTTCCTGGCCAAAGCAAACTTTTGGGGGCTGATGGCTGAAGCAATTATGTTCCTGCCTACCTTGTGGGAAATCTAGATTGCATTTCTGGCTCTTGGTTCCATCCTCTAACCAGTCTTAGTCATTGTGGCCATTTGTGGGAGAAAAATAGTAGAATGCTCTTTCTCTCTCTCTCTCTGTTTATATCTCAAACAAATAAATTAATTTTAATTAAAACATGAAATTTTCATTGTATCAGTTTATTGGATTATATTTTAAAATGTTGTGGGGACATATTGTTCAAATTCCTTTGCATATAGATTTATGTATTTTTTCTCACTTATGGTGAAGTTAGAATAAAAAATAATCCTCTGCACTAATTCTTTTTTTTTTTTCCTAGACACAGCCAATTATTGTCTATATTTTTAGTTTAGTTTTCCTTCATATTATTTTTGCTTCTTTTGGGGTTTAATTGTGTGTTTAACTCAATCCATGTTATTTAAAACTTACTTTGTATCAATGTTTTTATACTATTAAATATTATGCATTTGAAAGCATTGTCTCAATCATGCTCTCTTATTACCATATTTGCTGCACCTGTTTTTAATCATGGATGGTCTGATAACAAATATTTATTTTGCCTGATTTTTTCAATTTGATTTTCATATTTTAGGAGAAAATGCTTTTCAAAAATAGATTAAGGAAACAATTTTCTCTATTTTTCCTTTGTACATTTGTATAATAGTTAATGTTTTGCCCCAAAGGAAGAATTTAACCATTTTGAATGTGTCTATACATAAACATCAGAACTAAGTGGAGCCACAGGGAAAAGATTTCAAATGCACACCTAGTCATGCACCTACTCACGTCCTCTGCATTGATCATCACCAGACACAGGAATCTGCATGTGGCATAACTGAAACCAGAAACAGAAAAGATTGCAACAGGGGTTGGCTTTATGATACAGCAGGTGAAGCCACTCCTGGTGACACTGGAGTCCTGGCCTCTCTGCTTTTGATCCAACATCTTGCTAACAGTATGTCCCTGGGAAAGCACTGCTTCTGATTCAACACCTTGGTAAAAATATGTACCTGGGAAAGCAGCTGACTACGGTCCAGGTACTTGGGCTCCTGCTACTCACATGGGAGACCTAGATGGAGTTCCTGACTCCTGGTTAAACGTGGTCCAGCCCATGCACTTGCTGCTGTTTAGGATGTGAAACAATGGATGGAATGTTTCTCTTGCTGTCTCTTTCACTCTGCCTTTAAATAACTAAAATAAATCTTAAAAAAACTTGAGTCAGTGTTATCCTCTGTACAATATGCAGCCCATGATAAAACATCTCTGTTTTGATTTGTTTTATTGCTTGTGCTTTTCTTAAGAAACATTTGCCAAACAAACAAACATGAATATAACTGTTTTTAAGAAATATGTTTGTTTATTTTGGATGAGTGCACCAGTTTAAGACCTAAAGGAGAAGCAAATAAATGAAGGTGCAGGGCCATATTCACCTTAATGTTAATATTTAATATATATATTTACATATATATGTTTGCAATCACTACGTGCTTATGTCTCCTATGAAGATACTCTGATACATTGTAGGAGAATTAAATTAAAAGATGTCTATCTTGGTGTAAAAATTTTATTATACACATGTTGTTTATTTTCTATAGCATGCATTTCTCATGAACTTTTTAAAGACCTTTTTTATGCATGGTTTTCAATTTTCAGAATTTTTATTAATAATTGTACATACTGTGGATTGCAATGAATTATCTCAATACATGCATACAATCATACTGATTTGATCGAAACTTTTTTAACCAAGATAAGCTTTTATCTTGATCCAAACTTTTCACAAAACGTTTGAAATCACTTTCATATATTATACCAGTATTTTGGTTATACAAAATAAACACATCTTGAATTAAAACAGGCACTTAACAACTCTTTCTTAAGTGTAACTTTCTATGGAACCATACATAATGATCTACTATATTTGTCATTTATGTTTGTGTATATATGCAATAGCTAAGCTCATTACAATACCATAAGGATTTTTGTGGTCTCCAATTTTTTGGGGAAAAAAGCCAAAACTCCTCCAAAAATTTTGAGTGTTCCATATGTCCAAAGTCACAGACATATTAAATGATGATAGTGAACCAGAAACTTTTTATTTTGTCTTAAATTTTAGTTTCTTTCTCACTTATGTGAACTATAGGAAATATTAACTGTCTGGACAACTGTGTTAATTCAACAGAGTTAGGGGAAAAAAAATTTCCAGCTCAATAACTCACAAAATGGAGCAGTTTGTGTAAATAATTTCTTAGGTTCCTTCTAATTCTAGTATTTATGGTTTACACATTATTTCATATAATTCCAAGGTTTCTAAGTAATATACAAAAAGCCATGTGATAATATTAAATTAATTACACATACTTATTGTGTGATTATTAATATATATCATGTTAAATACAGCATATAAAATTATACATGTGTGTTTATTTCTCATCAAACAATAATTATATTAAAATTTACCTATTTTCCACAATGGTCCAATTAGTAAAATGATTTTTCATTTTTTCCTTTACATAAATGCATTTATTACTAATTTTCTTCTATTCAAACAAGGCTAACTTCATGGACAATGAAATATTCAAATATGTTCTGGTACTTTTTAATTTATTAATCATTTTGCAGTAATCTATGCAGATTTAAGCATTTTAATAAAGGGTCTTTTAAGTATTACCATATTTTGTACTATATTTCCCAGATTAATATTGTTTGGGATCATTCTGGATTGGTACACATCTTTCTATATATATATTCTCTCAATCTTAAAAACTGTCAGTGGTTTTTTTGCCTTGGTAATGGCATTTTTAATAAAATCTAGAAGAGTAGAAACTTCAAAAAATACTTTATTGTTGGGCTATAAATCAAAGAGATAAGTTAGAATAAAAACATTCTGCAAACTCTTTTGAGTTGTTTATTTATCCAAAATTTAAAAGTATATGCATATTTGATACATTCAGCTTCTTTATCTTAACAATGCAGGAATCTTATTAGTAATGAGTAATTTGCTTTCTTTCAGAGATATTATAATTCCCCTAAATAAATTTTTGAGGCTTACATTTCTGAAACATGAAATTAAAATTCCTCTTTTAAATACCGGGAGGGAGATAATGGAAATTTACCATAATGAGATATTGGAATGATAACTGAAAAATTTTACATGAATGGCTATATTAATTGCTGGGGCTATTCCTTGCTCCCATAGTAGTTTATCAAAGACAGAATGATAAATATAAGCTGCAATTTATAGCATTATTTGAAAATATTAAATAATTCATATTATGCACAGATGACTAAATGTAAGGGTATTGCATTATGCATTTGGATATTTTATATTTGTATACATAGGAAAGAATTCCAATAAATTAAACTCAGTACTATTATATGAATTTTACAAGACTTTCAAAGTGTAAAAATTCTGAAAATTCATCATAATAAACTCCTTAAGGAAGTTTTAGAGTAAATTTAAATGTGTGTATTTTACAAAATATTGAATTTATTTTTATGAGATTATAATTACATAAAGAGAAAATGACTAAAGCCCACAGTTACTGGTGAAAACATCCTATTTTCTCTACCTTGTGTAAGTGTAATCTCTGTAGTTTTAAAGTTGCTGAAATTATCAACATGAAAGATATTGATTTTAATTATTTTCATTCTTCATGCTATTAAAGGCATCCATGTCAGTGTTCTTGGAAAATATTTTTTTTAGAAATAAATGATTTGATCCATTTTCTGGCCAATGATTCTTTAATAAAATATTATGTGTTTTTTTTTTTTTTAATCTTTTATTTAATGAATATAAATTTCCAAAGTACGACTCATGTGTTACAATGGCTTCCCCCCCATACCGTCCCTCCCACCCACAACCCTCCCCTTTCCCACTCCCTCTCCCCTTCCATTCACATCAAGATTCATTTTCGATTATCTTAATATACAGAAGATCAGCTTAGTATACCTTAAGTAAGTATTTCAACAGTTTGCTCCCACACAAAAACATAAAGTGAAAAATAATAGATGATTTTTTTTAAATGATGATGAAATCAGATCAGACCTATTGTCATGTTTAATCCCAGTGAGAGTCAAGTTGGGAATTGATAATTTCTTTCTTTTTTTTTTTTTTTTTTTTTTTTTTACAGAAGATCAGTTTAGTGTACATTAAGTAAAGATTTCAGTCGTTTGCACCCCCATAGAAACACAAAGTGAAATATACTGTTTGAGTACTCGTTATAGCATTAAGCCTCAGTGTACAGCACGTTAAGGACAGAGATCCTACATGAGGAGTAAGTGCACAGTGACTCCTGTTGTTGACTTTACCAATTGACACTCCTGTTTATGGCATCAGTAATCTCCCTATGCACCAGTTATGAGTTTCCAAGGCTATGGAAGCCCCTTGAGTTCTCCGACTCTTATCTTGTTTAGACACGGTCATAGTCAAAGTGGAGGTTCTCTCCTCCCTTCAGAGAAAGGCACCTCCCTCTTTGAAGACCTGTTCTTTCCACTGGGATCTCACTCACAGAGATCTTTTTGCCAGAGTGTCTTGGCTTTCCATGCCTGAAATACTCTCATGGGCTTTTCAGCCAGATCCGAGTGCCTTTAGGGCTGATTCTGAGGCCAGAGTGCTATTTAGGACATCCGCCATTCTATGAGTCTGCTGAGTATCTCACTTCCCATGTTGGATCACTCTCCCCTTTATTTATTCTATCGGTTGGTGTTAGCAGATACTAGACTTGTTTATGTGCTCCCTTTGACTCTTAGTCCTTTCATTATGATCAATTGTGAACTGAAATTGATCACTTGGAGTAGTGAGATGGCATTGGCACATGCCACCTTGATGGGATTGAATTGGAATCCCCTGGTATGTTTCCAACTCTACCAATTGGGGCAAGTCAGCCCGAGCATGCCCCAAATTATACATCTCTTCCCTCTCTTATTCCCACTCTTATGTTTAACAGGGATCACATTTCAGTTAATTTTCAACACTTAAGAATAACTGTGTGATAATTACAGAATTAAACCAGTCATATTAAGTAGAACAGACAAAAAAAAAAATACTATGAGGGATAATGTATTAAGTTGTCCATTAGCAGTCAGGGCTATGCTGATCAAGTCACCATTTCTCATAGTGTCCATTTCACTTCAGGAGGTTTCCTTTTTGGTGTTCAGTCAGTTGTCACCGATCAGGGAGAACATATGGTATTTGTCCCTTTGGGACTGGCTTACTTCACTCAGCATGATGTGTTCCAGATTCCTCCATTTTGTTGCAAATGACTGGATTTCGTTGTTTCTTACTGCGGTATAGTACTCTAAAGAATACATATCCCATAATTTCTTTATCCAGTCTACCGTTGATGGGCATTTAGGTTGGTTCCAGGTCTTGGCTATTGTGAATTGTGCTGCAATAAACATTAGGGTGCAGACCGCTTTTTTGTTTATCAATTTAAACTCCTTTGGGTAAATTCCAAGGAGTGGGATGGCTGGGTTGAACGGTAGGGTTATATTCAGGTTTCTGAGGAATCTCCAGACTGATTTCCATAGTGGCTTGACCAGTTTGCATTCCCACCAACAGTGGGTTAGTGTCCCTTTTTCCCCACATCCTCGCCAGCATCTGTTGTTGGTAGATTTCTGTATGTGAGCCATTCTAACTGGGGTGAGGTGAAACCTCATTGTGGTTTTGATTTGCATTTCCCTGATTGCTAGTGACCTTGAACATTTTTTCATGTGCCTGTTGGCCATTTGGATTTCCTCTTTTGAAAAATGTCTATTGAAGTCCTTGGCCCATCTCTTAAGTGGGTTGTTGGTTTTGTTTTTGTGGAGTTTCTTGATCTCTTTGTAGATTCTGGTTATTAACCCTTTATCTGTTGCATAGTTTGCAAATATTTTTTCCCATTCTGTCGGTTGTCTCTTCACTCTCCTGACTGTTTCTTTTGCAGTACAGAAACTTCTCAATTTGATGCAATCCCAATAGTTGATTTTGGCTTTGACTGTCTGTGCCTCCCGGGTCTTTTCCAGAAATTCTTTGCCTGTGCCAATATCTTGAAGGGTTTCTCCAATGTTCTCTAATAACTTAATGGTGTCAGGACGTAGATTTAGGTCTTTAATCCACGTTGAGTGGATTTTTGTGTAAGGTGTAAGGTAGGGGTCTTGCTTCATGCTTCTGCACGTGGAAATCCAGTTTTCCCAGCACCATTTATTGAATAGACTGTCCTTGCTCCAGGAATTAGTTTTAGATCCTTGATCAAATATAAGTTGGCTGTAGATGTTTGGGTTGATTTCTGGTGTTTCAATTCTGTTCCATTGGTCTATCCATCTGTTTCTGTACCAGTACCATGCTGTTTTGATTACAACTGCCCTGTAGTATGTCCTGAAGTCTGGTATTGTGATGCCTCCGGCTTTGTTTTTGTTGTACAAGATTGCTTTAGCTATTCGAGGTCTCTTGTGCCTCCATATGAATTTCAGCATCATTTTTTCTAGATCTGCGAAGAATGTCTTTGGTATCTTGATTGGGATTGCATTGAATCTATAAATTGCTTTTGGGAGAATGGACATTTTGATGATGTTGATTCTTCCAATCCATTAGCATGGAAGATTTTTCCATTTTTTGGTATCCTCTTCTATTTCTTTCTTTAAGGTTTTGTAATTTTCATCTTAGAGATCTTTAACGTCCTTGGTTAAGTTTATTCCAAGGTATCTGATTGTTTTTGTAGCTATTGTGAATGGGATTGATCTTAGCAGCTCTTTCTCAGTCATGGCATTGCTTGTGTATACAAAGGCTGTTGATTTTTGTGCATTGATTTTATATCCTGCCACTTTGCCAAACTCCTCTATGAGTTCCAATAGTCTCTTAGTAGAGTTTTTTGGATCCTCTAAGTACAGAATCATATCGTCTGCAAAGAGGGATAGTTTGACTTCTTCCTTCTTGATTTGTATTCCTTTGATTTCTTTTTCTTGTCTGATGGCTCTGGCTAAAACTTCCAGAACTATGTTAAATAGCAGTGGTGAGAGTGGGCATCCCTGCCTGGTGCCAGATTTCAGTGGAAATGCTTCCAACTTTTCCCCATTCAATAGGATGCTGGCTATGGGTTTTTTATAAATTGCTTTGACTATATTGAGGAATGTTCCTTCTATACCCAATTTGCTTAGAGTTTTCATCATGAAAGGGTGTTGAATTTTATCAAATGCTTTCTCTGCATCAATTGAGATAATCATATGGTTTTTCTTCTGCAGTCTGTTAATGTGGTGAATCACATTGATTGATTTGCGAATGTTGAACCATCCCTGCATACCAGGGATAAATCCCACTTGGTCTGGGTGGATGATTTTCCTGATGTGTTGTTGTATTCTATTGGCCAGAATTTTATTGAGGATTTTTGCGTCTATGTTCATCAGGGATATTGGTCTGTAATTTTCTTTCAGTGCTGCATCTTTCTCTGGCTTAGGGATTAAGGTGATGCTGGCTTCATAGAAAGAATTTGGGAGGATTCCCTCTTTTTCGATTGTTCTGAATAGTTTGAGAAGAAATGGGATTAGTTCTTCTTTAAATGTCTGGTAGAATTCAGCAGTGAATCCATCTGGTCCTGGGCTTTTCTTTGTTGGGAGGGCCTTTATTACTGTTTCAATTTCTGTTTCAGTTATGGGTCTATTTAGGTTTTCGATGTCTTCATGGTTCAATTTTGGTAGATTGCATGTGTCCAGGAATCTATCCATTTCTGATAGGTTTTCCTGTTTGCTGGCATACAGGTCCTTGTAGTAATTTCTGATGATTCTTTTTATTTCTGTGGTGTCTGTTGTTACGTTTCCTTTTTCATCTCTGATTTTATTGATTTGGGTCTTTTCTCTTCTTTTTTTAGTTAGTTGGGCCAATGGGGTGTCAATTTTGTTTATTTTTTCAAAAAACCAGCTTCTCGCTTGGCTGATTTTTTGTAATGTTTTTTTTGGATTCAATCCTGTTAATTTCTTCTCTGGTTTTAATTATTTCTCTTCTCCTACTAGATTTGGGTTTGGTTTGCTGCAGTTTTTCTAGGTCCTTGAGGTGCGCTGAAAGCTCATTTATTTGGTACCTTTCCAATTTCTTGGTATAGGCACCTATTGCTATAAATTTGCCTCTCAATACTGCTTTTGCTGTATCCCATAAGTTTTGATATGTTGTGTTGTTGTTTTCATTTACTTCCAGAAAGTTTTTGATTTCTCTTTTGATATCTTGAATGACCCAGTGTTCATTCAGGAGCATGTTGTTCAGTCTCCATGTGTTTGCATACTTTCTGGGGTTTCCTGAGTTGCTAATTTCCAACTTCATCCCGCTGTGGTCTGAGAAGCTGCATGGTATGATTCTAATTCTTTTAAATTTGCTGAGACTTGCTTTATGGCCTAGTATGTGGTCAATCCTAGAGAAGGTTCCATGCGCTGCTGAGAAAAATGTGAAGTCTGTAGATGTAGGGTTGAAAGTTCTGTAGATATCTGTTAGATCCATTTGGGCAATAGTGTCAATTAAATCTGCTGTTTCCTTGTTGATCTTCTGTCCAGATGATCTGTCTATTTCTGAGAGTGGAGTATTGAAGTCCCCCAGTACTATTGTATTGGAATCTAAATCTCCCTTTAAGTCCCTTAACATATCTTTTAAATAGACCGGTGCCCTGTAATTAGGTGCATATACATTTATAATAGTTACATCTTCCTGTTGAATTGAACCCTTAATCATTATATAGTGTCCCTCTTTGTCTCTCTTAACAGTTTTTGTATTAAAGTTTATTTTGTCTGATATTAATATGGCTACACCTGCTTTTTTTTGGTTTCTGTTGGCATGGAATATCTTTTTCCAACCTTTCACTTTCAGTCTGCATGCCTCTTTGTTAGAGAGATGTGTTTCTTGTAGGCAACAAATAGTTGGGTTGTGTTCTGTGAGCCAGTCAGCTAAACGGTGTCTTTTAACTGAAGAATTCAGACCATTAATGTTCAATGTGACTATTGATACGTAGTGACTTTGCCCTGCCATTTTCCCGGAAATATTTTCTAGTATATGCTTTGAGCTTCCCATGCTCTTTTACTGGTAGGTGTTCTTCCTTTCCCTTCTTTCATATTGATGGCCGTGTTTCTGTGTTTCTGAGTGTAGCACATCTTTAAGTATCTTTTGCAGGGCCGGACGAGTGGCCACAAAGTCTTTCAATTTCTGTTTGCTATGAAAGGTCTTTATTTCACCTTCATTCACAAATGAGAGCTTGGCAGGATATAATATTCTGGGCTGGCAATTTTTCTCTCTTAGCACCTGTGCTATGTCTCGCCATTCCCTCCTAGCTTGTAGGGTTTCTGATGAGAAGTCAGCTGTGAGTCTGATTGGAGATCCTCTGAGAGTAATCTGACGTTTCTCTCTTGCACATTTTAGGATCTTTTCTTTATGTTTCACTGTGGTAAGTTTAATTACCACGTGTCGTGGTGAGGATCTCTTTTGGTCATGTTTATTGGGGGTTCTATGAGCTTCCTGTACTAGGATATCTCTGTCCTTCTCCAAACCTGGAAAGTTCTCTGCTAGTATCTCACTAAAAAGGCCTTCCAATCCTTTCTCTCTCTCCATGCCTTCAGGAACTCCTAGAACTCGAATGTTGGTTTTTTTGATAGTATCCTGTAGATTCCCAACAATATTTTTTAGGTTTCTAATTTCCTCTTCTTTTCTTTGGTTTGACTGTATGTTTTCCTGTTCTCTGTCTTCTAAGTCCGATATTCTCTCTTCTGCTTCACCCATTCTGTTTTTAAGGCTTTCTAATGTGTTTGTCATTTGATCTATTGAGCTCTTCATTTCATTTTGATTTCTCTTCACTATAACACTTTCCTGTTCTACTAGTTTCTGAGTTTCATTTTGACTCTTCCTTAAAATTTCGTTTTCACGAGAGAGATTTTCAATCTTGTCCATTAAGGATTTCTGTAGTTCAAGGATTTGCTTTTGAAAACTTCTAAATGTTCTTATCATAAATTTTTTGAAATCCGTATCTTGCATTTCTTCTATCTCATCATCTTCATACTCTTGGCTTGGGGTGTTTTGCTTATTTGGAGGCATCATAGTGTCATCGTTGATCTTGCTCCCTCTATTTCTGTGTTTGTTACTCGGCATAGTTAATTCTTCTTGCGTCACTGTGCGTTTTTTTTTTTTCTTTTTTTTCTTTTTTTTTTTTTTTTATACTGTGTCCGTGTTAAGTGGACTGCCTGCTGTTGGAGGAGCCTTGGAGGCTTGAGATGGGTGCGGCCTGAGAGCTCTGCCTGGTTCTTCCAGGTTAAGGGTGTGCAAAGGTGACACCCTCAGGTTATGCGTGGTAAATCTCTCTCTTTTTATTTATTTATTTATTTTATTTATTCAGGGGGTAAGTAACACCGCAGGGCATGGCTGTGCAGAATTGATGGTATTTAGCTTCCAGTCTTTGGCTCCTCTGGACTCCCACTGGGTTGCCTAGGCTACTGAATTGTAGTGACTCAGTTCCTTAGCTCTCCCCCATTGATATGTAAATCCAGAGAGCAGGCCTGCTCTTTGTCTCTTGGGAATTCTTCTAGCCTCACAGCCTTGTAACCTTTGCAAGGTTAGGGGGAAGAGAAACCCCGAAGCTTTTTTTTCCTTCTTTCCGGTAGTGAGTTTGCTGCACTTTCTGGCCCCCCTCTAGATTCTGACCCCCGTTTCCCCACCAATGTCTTGGGTTATTGAGCTCACCTCCCCTTCCAGCGCCGATGTGTGGACTCGGAGCCCTGAGCGTCCCAAGTCTCCCCGCTGTTGTCTGTGTGGCATGCACTTCCCTTGGAGCACTGGGGCTTCTGCGGCTGGGTCCCACGACTTGGCTTCCGAGCGGTGGGCGACCTTGTTCTCCCAGTAGGTCCTCCGATTCACGATTCCCGTGCAATTTTTTCCTGGTTCTTTTTTCTGCGGCTACCGTAACTCCCCTTTTATTAAACTAAATTTTCCCGGACTATCGGTGTGCGCCCTCACTATTCCGCCATCTTGGCTCCGCCCCGCCCAACATCTCTCTTATGTGTTGTTGATATTAAGTCTCTAATAACATATTTGATAAGATGGTTTCTGGGGTTAATGTTATATAATGGAAATGAATAATGATATCGAGAAAAATGATATAATCTATTCATACTGTATTCATCTTAGTATCAAAGCCCTGTTATCTTGAAATCTGTACTTCAGTTTTATTACAAGAATTCCCAACTTTAGTTCCCACCAACAGTGAGGTTACAATTTAAATGCTAGAACCATGGTAATATGTTCATTTTTCTCCCATTAATTACAGCAGATGTCAGCAAATGGGATCTATAAATAGACAGATGATCTATGTTGTACCTACTCAACAGTTAACATTGTAGAACAAGGCAGCCATATGCAATACCTAAATAAGTGGACATTGCTAAATATAAGTAAAATTTTATTTACAAAAACAAACAGGTGGGGGCCAGTGCTGTGGTGCAGCAGGTTAAAGCCATGTCCTGCAGTGCTGGCATCCCATATGGGTGCTGGTTCTAGTCCCAGCTGCTCCTCTTCCTATCCAGCTCTCTGCTAGGACCTGGGAAAACAGTTGAAGATGGCCCAAGTCCTTGGGCCCCTGTACCCACGTGGGAGACCCGGAAGAAGCTCCTGGCTCTTGGCTTGGGATCTACGCAGCTCCAGCAGTTGTGGCCATCTTGGACGTGAACTAGCAGATGGAAGACCTCTCTATCTGTCTCTACCTCTCTCTGTAACTCTGTCTTTCAAATAAATAAAATAAATTAAAAAAATAAAAAACAAACAGGTGGTCCTATTTGGCCCACAGATAGTTTTCTAATCCATATAAAATAGAGTGAGAAAGATTTCAAGCATGTCTGAAACCTGAACATTCCAGAGATAGGCAATTTCTGTAAGTTGCTTTGGGTACCTTCTTTTAATTAAGCCATTTTAGCAGAATATACACTGGGAAATGTTGAGATTGTCACATTTGGAAACAGTGGAGAGGGTGACTAGTGGCTAGAATTCTCAGAAGATTGACATGATCCCAGAAGCAACAACCTATCTTCTTTCCCTGCCAATAAGGCAAGTTTCTTGCATTCACCTGTATTTCTATGTCAACTGGCCTCCGATCACTTTCATGCGGATTTGATTGCACAGTGCGACTGCTCTTCTGGGTGGGTGAATGTTGATAAGGATGCTGTTCTCTTTAATCAGCAGTCTATATTAAGGTTCATACTTATTAAATAAAGACCATAAATGCACACAGGATCTGCATGCTTAGTGGCAGCAAATAAGGCTTCTGTCCATCCCTTTTTTGGGTGAGGCTTGATCTCTGCCTAACTGGATAGTAGTTCAGCTTTGACTACAATCACACATTAGTTTGAATAAAAGGTGTATGTACTCTAAATGTATTTCATCGCAACAGTAAATCATCAATTAAAATATAAAATTCATAGAATAATATATTTAATGCTGTGCATTGATTAATTTGTTACCTATTTAATTAGGCTTTTTCCATTATCCAGGCACAGACTACTAAGGATTAACAGATTTGATTTTGTCTGTCTGGTTAAATACTTCCTGCATGCTCATTGAAATAACTCAATAGCATCTGCTCTCACTTACGTCATGAAAGGCTGATGTGTCTGTACAATGAAACTTCCAAAGTGTCTGTGGAAGAAAAGATACAGCCTACTCCTCTTTCCACACTACTTCATTTGGTAAATAGTCTCTCAGTGTTGTTTGAGGACAGAAATATGTTGCAAAAACCAAAATCAGACTTTTGATCAATATTTAGAGAATTTATCAAAGTATTTTTATTCCCAAGTATCCTATAATGTAAGAAATATGAAAAAAAATACATGAATTACTCAATTAAGTGGTCACAGACAGCTATTCTTAGGTTTTCATTGTAATGTAATGAGGAATTGGAAGTCAGATGGGTGATGTCAGTGCTGTTGAGTCATTCTCAAGTAATTTTTTTTATTTCTATGAGCAGAAAATTTATTTAACATATAATCAAATACACTTCTTCAATTGTACAGTTATGCCTTATTATATGAATTAACATTCAGAATCTGAGGAAATCTACACATGCATTTAAATAGGTTTGACATATGTACTTTACTCAGACAAGTGTTGAGCCATTTTCTGCTATTTAACTGCAGAGTTTTCTGACCTTTCTGGCTATTCAGAACTATTTCAGACTTTTAGTCATCATCATTTTTTTGTTTTGTTTTGTTTTGTTTGTTTTTTGACAGGCAGAGTGGACAGTGAGAGAGAGAGACAGAGAGAAAGGTCTTCCTTTTGCCATTGGTTCACCCTCCAATGGCTGCCACGGCTGGCACGCTGCAGCCGGTGCATCGCGCTGATCCAAAGAAAGGAGCCAGATGCTTTTCCTGGTCTCCCATGCAGGTGCAAGGTGCAAGGACTAGGGCCACCCTCCACTGCACTCCCGGGCCATAGCAGAGAGCTGGCCTGGAAGAGGGGCAACCAGGACAGAATCTGGCAACCCGACTGGGACTAGAACCCGGTGTGCCGGCGCCACAAGGTGGAAGATTAGCCTATTGAGCCACTGCGCCAGCCATCATCATGTTTTAGAAAGAAAATATAAGTTTAAACAAAGGTTCCATGTATAATAACATTATTTACATATTATAATATCATCATTAAAGTTTTTTTTTCATGTAACTATAAAGGAAATTAATATGACCACATACTGCATACCAAATTCCATATATCTTATTAATTCCTTTAAGGTAAAATCTTGTCAGTTTATTTTCATAATGGTGAACTGAAAATGGAGAAAGTTTCCTGAAAAGAAACCTCATACTGAACAGTCCCTAAATCACTGATTAAGAGAAAAAAAGGCTTAGAAATTAGAGAAAACAGTTGAGAAATCAGATGTTATGATTATTGTACTATTTACTGTCACAGTGAAACTCTCTGAATTTTCAATATCACCACAATGAAGGATGTAATTTGTAGCTTAACAGTGGGTCTTCTTTTATCTCTTCCTTCTTTTTATTTATCTGAATGAAATTAAGAGTATAGATCATTTTGGGTATATTGACATATATTGACTTAACATTTAAGAAAACACTTTATTTTATTACAATGAACAACATAATGATGCTTTCTAACTTTTCAATTATTAGTCTCCGTAGACCATAAATTCACTCCTGCACCACTTTTCTCCTATGGAAAAAATCACGGGATCCAAATCTGGATCACAGAAATTCCTTTTTCTCCCTGGGATTAAGACCATTGGTCTGCAGAAGAAAAACCATATGCTTATCTCAATAGACATAGAGAAAGCATTTGATAAAATACAACACCCTTTCATGATGAAAACTCTAAGCAAACTGGGTATGGAAGGAACATTCCTCAATACAATCAAAGCAATTTATGAAAATCCCACAGACAACATCCTATTGAATGGGGGAAAGTTGGAAGCATTTCCACTGAGATCTGGTACTAGACAGGGATGCCCACTCTCACCACAGATATTCAATATAGTTCTGGCAGTTCTACCCAGAGCTATTAGGCAAGAAAAAGAAATTAAAGGGATACAAATTGGAAAGGAAGAACTCAAACTACCCCTCTTTCTAGATGATATGATTCTTTATTTAGGGCACCAAAAAACTATACTAAGAGAATATTGGAACTCATAGAAGATTTTGGCAAAGTAGCAGGGTATAAAATCAATGCACAAAAATCAACAGCCTTTGTATACACAGGCAATGCCACGGCTGAGGAAGAACTTCTAAGATCAATCCCATTCACAATAGCTACAAAAACAATCAAATACCTTGGAATCAACGTAACCAAGGCCGTTGAAGATCTCTACAATGAAAATTACCAAACATTGAAGAAAGAAATAGAAGAGGATACCAAAAGATGGAAAAATCTTCCATGCTCATGGATTGGAAGAATCAATATCATCAAAATGTCTATTCTCCCAAAAGCAATTTATAGATTCAATGCAATACGAATCAAAATACCAAAGACATTTTTCTCAGATCTGGAAAAAATGATGCTGAAATTCATATGGAGACACAGGAGACCTCGAATAGCTAAAGCAATCTTGTACAACAAAAATAAAGCCGGAGGCATCACAATACCAGATTTCAGGACATACTACAGGGCAGTTGTAATCAAAACAGCATGGTACTGGTACAGAAACAGTTGGATAGACCAATGGAACAGAATTGAAACACCAGAAATCAATCCAAACATCTACAGCCAACTTATATTTGATCAAGGATCTAAAACCAATTCCTGGAGCAAGGACAGTCTATTCAATAAACGGTGCTTGGAAAATTGGATTTCCATGTGCAGAATCAGGAAGCAAGACCCCAACCTTACACAAAATTTCACTCAACATGGATTAAAGACTTAAATCTATGACCCGACACCATCAAATTATTAGAGAACATTGGAGAAACCCTGTAAGTTATAGGTACCGGCAAAGACTTCCTAGAAAAGACCCTGGAGGCACAGGCAGTCAAAGCCAAAATTAACTATTGGGATTGCATCAAATTGAGAAGTTTCTTTACTACAAAAGAAACAGTCAGGAGAGTGAACAGGCAACTGTCAGAATGGGAAAAAAATATTTGCAAACTATGCAACAGATAAAGGGTTGATAACCAGAATCTACAAAGAAATAAAAAAACTCCGCAACATCAGAACAAACAACCCTCTTAAGAGATGGGCCAAGGACCTCAATAGACATTTTTCAAAAGAGGAAATCCAAAGGGCCAACAGACTCATGAAAAAATATTCAAGATCACTAGCAATCAGGGAAATGCAAATCAAAACCACAATGAGTTTTCACCTCACCCCGTAAGAATGGCTCACATTCAGAAATCTACCAACAACAGATGCTGGAGAGTATGTGGGGAAAAAGGGACACTAACCCACTGTTGGTGGGAATGCAAACTGGTAAAGCCACTATGGAAGTCAGTCTGGAGATTCCTCAGAAACCTGAAGATAACCCTACCATACAACCCAGCTATCCCACTCCTTAGAATTTACCCAAAGGAAATGAAATTGGCAAACAAACAAGCTGTCTGCACCTTAATGTTTATTGCAGCTCAATTCACAATAGCTATGACCTGGAACAAATCCAAATGCCCATGAAGAGTAGACTGGATAAAGAAATTATGGGACATGTACTCTATAGAATACTATACAGCAGTCAAAAACAACGAAACCCAGTCATTTGCAACAAGATGGAGGAATCTGGAAAACATCATGCTGAGTGAATTAAGCCAGTCCCAAAGGGACAAATATCATATGTTCTCCCTGATTGGTGACAACTAACTAAGCACCAAAGGGGAAACCTGTTGAAGTGAAATGGACACTATGAGAAACAGTGACTTGTTTAGCCCTTTCCTGACTGTTGAGGTACAATGTAATACTTTATCCAATTTAGTATTTTGTTTTGTTTTGTTCTAGTACAATTGGTTGAACTCTGTAATTAAAACTGAAAAGTGATCCCTGTTAAATATAAGAGTGGGAATAAGAGAGGGAAGAGATGTGCAATTCGGGACATGCTCAATCGGACTTGCCCCAAATGGTGGCATTAGAAAAATGCCAGGGGATTCCAATGCAATCCCATCAAGGTGGCATATACCAATGCCATCTCACTAGTCCCAGTGATCAATTTCTGTTCACAATTGATCATATTGATAGGACTAAGAGTCAAAGGGATCACATAAACAAGAATAGTGTCTGCAAATACTAGCTGATAGAATCAAAAAGGGAGAGAACAATCCAACATGGGAAGTGAGATACATAGCAGACCCATAGAATGGCAGATGTCCTAAATAGCACTCTGGCCTCAGAATCAGCCCTTAAGGCACTCGGATCAGGCTGAAGAGCCCATGAGAGTATTTTAGGCATGGAAAGCCAAGACACTCTGGAAAAAAAAAAAAAAAGAAGAGGAAGAAGACCTAAATGAAAGATCTCTGTGAGTTAGATCCCAGTAGAAAGAATGGGGACATTAAAGAAAGAGGTGCCTTTCTCTGAAGGAGGAGAGAACTTCCACTTTGACTATGACCCTGTCTGAATAAGATCAAAATCGGCGAACTCAAAAGATTTCCATAGCCTTGGCAACTCATGACTAGAGCCAAGGGAGATTACTGATGCCATAAGCAAGAGTTTCAAATTGTTAATTCAATAACAGGAGTACTGTGTATTTACTTCTCATGTGGGATCTGTCCTTAATGTGTTGTCCAATGTGAAGTAATTCTATAACTAGTACTGAAACAGTATTTTACACTTTGTGTTTCTGATGAAATCTTTACTTAATATATACTAAATCGAAAATGAATCTTGATGTGAATGGAATGGGAGAGGGAGCGGGAGCTGGGAGCGGTGCGAGTGGGATGGAAATTATGGGGGGGTAAGCCATTGTAATCCAAAAACTGTACTTTCTAAATTTATATTTACTAAATAAAAAATTAAACAAAAGTCGATTGGAAAAGGGTAAAATAACAAAAGAAAAAAGTGATCTCTCTTTTAGAACATCAGGAAGCTATTATACAATGAGACATTCTCAAATTTGGAACGATAACTAGTGCTTAGATTTCAAATTGGGAGTTTGTGAAGGAGAAAATATATTATGGAATTAGAAAACTGAGGAATATGAATGTTCAGAAATTGTTTGCAAAACCTCAGACAATAATGGAAAAACCAATTCTGTACACTTTAATTTCCATTGCTTTCTAATACAGGTTTTGCAACAGTAAAGACAGTTTCCAGAATTTCTTTCATAAAAAGATGACATATTTATATCAGTCTACGTCTGATGAAAGCATTTCATTTTTCTGAAAGGAATTAGTAAATAGATTTCTGGGCATTGAGTATGTGCCAGAGCTTGTGTTAGACGCATTGAAAATGAACATATGTAAACACTGCCAATTTTTAAATGCCAAGAGTTACACTGGAAAAATGCCTTTGACTGCTGTCTCAAATTTATATCATTTACTCCTTTCTGAATTACAATTACTCTTAGCAATAGAATTGATTACTTTATTTCCTTTGGCATGAAGCCATGAATATGTAATATAAAATGATTCTATGTTAGTGTATTCAGAAATACTTAATAATTTCAGGGTACTATAGGACCATCTGCAAGTTATTTTAGAATTTCACTACTAGTTGCCCTTTCTTAATGGTGACCAAGGTCTAAGTTTGCCAGATACTGTTATTCCCATTTTACTCAAAAAGTTAATAAGTCTCCAAATATTATGTGGCTTTTTAAATATAATTCATCTTTTTATAACATTATAAATTTATACACTATTTTCTCTGATTCAGAATTTTAAGTCCTTTTCATTATTTTTCTCATTTTAAAAATTAAGTTTCCCAATATGTCCATCCAATGCAATCACTTATATTTCTCAAAATATACAGGATTCTATTCTTTCTAAAGTAAACATCTGGGCTCACGATAGTTTCAAATTGACAAGCAATACACTCCAGGAAATAAACCCATTTAAAGGAATTAGGAGTAGTCTTCTGTTAATATACAATATTTTAAACCTTCTAAATTTAAATAAATCTGTGACAAAATTCATTTCTTTAGATCAGTACAAAGCTCACAAAACCTAATCATTCAAAATACCATAGATTTTACAAGGTTATAGTTTATGGGTTTTATCATTATTAGATAATTAGTTGGGAGATGGTTGAGGAAAAGAAAAAGAATAAAAACTATATAGAAAAGAAAAGCAGAAATAAAATAACTTAATTGAGATGCCAGATAGAAGATCTCACTCTCTCTCTTTCTCTCTCTCTCACATACACACACACACACACACACACATGCACACACATAATCACATGACAAATATGAACACTTGACTGGTTACTAGGAATGTTCTATGCAAATAAGCAAGCAATATAAATGAAATAAATAAATTCCAAAAGTAAATATATCATATAAAAACTGACTCAATGAGAAATAGAATGAAAACCTACAACAAAATTAATTCAATCTAATTAGAAATATAAAAATAGGTTGGCGCTGCGGCTCAATAGGCTAATCCTCCATCTGCAGCACTGGAACACCGGGTTCTAGTCCCAGTCAGGGCACTGGATTCTGTCCCGGTTGCCCCTCTTCCAGGCCAGCTCTCTGCTATGGCCTGGAGTGCAGTGGAGGATGGCCTAAGTCCTTGGGCCCTGCACCCCATGGGAGACCAGGAGAAGCACCTGGCTCCTGGCTTCGGATCAGTGTGGTGCGCCACCCACAGCATGGTGCCCGCAGAGGTCATTGGAGGGTGAACCAATGGCAAAAGGAAGACTCTGTCTCTCTCACTGACCATTCTGCCTGTCAAAAAATAAAAAAATAAAAAAAAGAAATATAAAAATAAACCACACAAAGGAGCATATGGTAAAATATAGAATGTTCTACAGGTGAATATTAAACCAAATATTAAGGAAATATATAATTCTACTATTAGAAAAAATGTCTTTGCAAAAGGAATATCTAAGCCATCTATGCTATCTTAAAAAACATAAACTTAATATCAAAACAATGAAAATAGATTGACTAAAGAAAAATACATTTAATTTCACTGAAAATATAGGTATACCGTACATTAATTATTGAGAAACACATCAAGTATTCATGCTCTGAAATAATTATTAATAAACAGAATATTTTATGTTAACAATTTAAAAAAATATTTAGTTTGTGCAAGTTTCATTTGTTTCATATCCATAGATTGAGGAGCACAGTAATACTTCCCATGCTATCCTGCCTCTTGCCCACACTGTAACCCTTCTTCCTCCTCTCTCTCTCATTCCCATTCCTAATTTTTGCAAAGATTTACTTTCAGTTTACTTAATCATTATAAAGTTAACCCCACACTAAGTAAAGGGGTTCAACAAAAAGTATGAATATATTAAAATATATATTCCTGAACAGAAGAGAAAAGGGCTGTAAACAGTCATTGAATCTCAAAATGTCCATTTCACTCCAATACATTACATTTTAGGTACTCTATTAGTTACTTCTGATCAGGGAATACATATGGTATTTGTCATTTCAAAACAGACTTATTTCATTAACTATAATGATTTCCAGTTGCATCCATTTTGTTGCAAAAGACAGGATTTTTTTTTATTTTTATTGCTGAGTAGGACTCCATAGTGTATATATGCCATACTTTCGTTATCCAGTCAACAGTTGATGGACATCTGGGTTGCTTCCAATCTTAGCACTTTTTACTGTGGTTCAGAATTATCTTTTCTAAGTTCATTGGGTTTCTATTTAAGATAAACAATTTCAAACCACAATATTAGTCTAGATTTCTTGAATTTTTGATTTGTTTTTTTTTTTCTCTTCTTTTCCAACAAAAACCTAAGATCTTGCTTTCATCTCACAGTATTAGGCTTTTCTTTATAAGTTCTAAGCACTAATAGAGGTGACTGAAACTGGAGATTTCTGTGTTCCAAAGGAGTTTATTATTAGTGGAGACAAAAAAATGATGATTACATGATATATTTAGAAATGAATAAATGCTATGAAGAAAAGGCTGGTAGGAAAATGGGAGCATTTGAGATACTACTTTATGAAAAATTCTCAGAGAAAGTGGCATCTGGGAAGAAAAATAAATTATTTCCTTTATATCCTGTCATCATTTGAGTTATAATATTTGTTGGTGGGGATAATGATGCCAGATACTATGCTAATTAAACATAACCAAGAAGGATATTCTACCTTTCCAGATTTTTTTTTCCAAATTGCAGCATAGACTAAGCAAAAAGCTGTCAATTGCTACCTAGTTTGCCAATATGACTTGAAAAAGAAAAACAGCCAAATCATGTTTTAGAGTGTTAGATGTCTAGGACAGAAGAGTTTTGAAGCAAGAAGTTGTATTTTCTTCTTCAGGGAATGTTTATATTCTTTTCTCCTGAACAGATAAAGACACACTAGAGAAAAAGCACATTCATTAACTGGATGATGAAGAACACGGTATAACTTTTATAAAAATCAATTTTCTTAATAAAACACCTTTTAATCCCTCAAGTGAATCTTATGTTTGAGTGGGGTACTTATTTAGAAAACTAAAAACATGAGAAAAAAATTTAAATGGGTTTTCAGAAAAAAAATTTCTGTTCTGGGTTATACAGCTATTTCTAAAGCATATTCCTTTAGAAGTTTTTAAGTCTCTACCTTTAATTTGCAAACAGCTGGAAAGGCTGCTTCTGTTGCCTCCTGTGGATGGGCGAGTTAGTGTGTATGCACTGCTGGTGATGGTGTGGGCTTCTGTTCCCGCAGATTCTTCCTCAGTGTATCTTTGTCTTTTTAAAACACAACAGTGTGGGTAAACTTTTTATTAGTTATCACTATTTTGATCTTAGTTGCCGATTTATCTGCACTTGCATGACATCTGTTTAATGTTGGAAATATCTAGAGGTCTTGCAAGAGTGTAGATAACAGTTGCAACCCTGATGTAGATCATTATGCACCTATATTTTATGTAAGTATGGTCTTTATTGTGGACCTCGTAAAGTTATCTGTACAAGGGGATTTGAAAAAGTTAGTGCAAGGAATAGGGTTGCGTTGCAGGGTATTAAGCCACTGCTTGAAAAATGTCTTTGGGGCTGGCAAGGTGGCACAGCAGGTTCAAACCTTGGCCTGAAGTGCCAGCACTCCATATGGGTGCAGGATCTAGTCCTGGTTGCTCCTCTTCTGATCCAGCTCTCTGCTATGGCCTGAGAAAGCAGTACAAGATGGTCCAAGTGCTTGGGCCCCTGCACAGACATGGGAGACCTGGAGAAAGCCCCTGGCTCCTGACTTCAATAAGCACAGCTCAGGCCATTGTGGCCATTTGGGGAGTGTACCAGCAGATGGAAGACCTCTCTCTTTGCCTCTCCCTCTCTGTAACTCTCTTTCAAAAAAATAAAAATAAATATTAAAAAAAAGAAAAGAAAAATGTCTGCATCTCATACCAGAGTGTTGGTTGGAGTCATTTCTCTTCTGTTTCTAATACAGTTTCCTGCTAATGCATCCTGGGAGTTATCAGATGGTGGCTCAAGTGCTTGGGACCTTATAACCTATGTACAAAACCCAGAAGGAATCTAAGTTCGTTATTTTGGCTTGGACAGCCCCTAGAGTGAATGCAATACCTCAGTCTGCTGGTCTATCCCTTTCTCCTCTCTGTTATTCTGCTTTTCAAGTACATGAAAATAAAACAGAATTTTTAAAAGGCGGTGGGAAAGGAATTAATAGATAAGTTTAGGGGGCCAGCTTTGTGGCATAGTGAGTAAAAGCCACAGCCTCTAATACTAACATCCCATATGGGTGCTGATTCATGTCCTGTCTGCTTCACTTCCAGTCAAGCTTCCTGCTAATGTTCTGGGAAAAGCAGCGGAAGATGGCCCAAGTGCTTGAGACCTCCTAAACATGTTGAAGACCTGGAAGAAGCTCCTGCCTCCTGGCTTCAGGCTGGTCCACCCTTGGCCATTGTGGCCATCTGGGGAGTGAACCAATGGATGGAAGATCTCTCTCTGACTTTCCCTCTCTCTTTTTAACTATGACTTTCAAATAAACAGATAAACCTTTTTTGTTTAGAGTTAAATGAAATTTATGTATAACTTGTTGCATAATGACATATTTTCTATGAACTTCTTGAAGACAGCTTATATGCATAACTTCATTTTTCCAGCTGCATGTTTGCTCCATAAATATATTGGAGAATATGAGTATCACTATGTGCCAGATTAAGTCATTCAATTATTACTTTCATTTTTAAAATTTCATTTAAGACATAGAAGTTTCCTGTATTTCATACATAAAGATTTAGGAACTTAGTGACATTTCCCCCTCTTACCCTCCCTCCCAGCCACACATCAAACCCTACCTTCTCCTCCCTCTCACGTTTCCACTCTTAATTTTTACAAATCTATTTTCCGTTTACTTAATGATCACATAGTTAAACCTACACTATGTAAAATAATTTAAAAATAGCATGAAGATAAAATATTGAAAATAAAATACATTTTTCCTCAATGGAAGAGACAAGAAAAAATTATCAAATCTCAAAATATGTATTCCACTCCAATACATTATATTTCAGGTACTCTATTATTTACCTCATATCAGGGAAAATATATGACACCTGTCTTTTTGGGACTGGCTTATTTCACAAAGTATAATGGTTTCCATTTGCATCCATCTTGTTGCAAACAATAGGATTTTATTTTCTTTTTTATAGCTGAGTAGTACTCCATTGTGTGTGTGTGTGTGTGTGTGTGTGTGTATAATATTTTCAAGAGTTGATGGGTATCTGGGTTGATTCTGTATCTTAGCTATTGTGAATCAAGCTTCAGTGAACATGGAAGTACAGAACTCTTTCAGATGCTGCTTTCTTTCGGTTTGGGTAAATTCATAGGAGTACAATGACTGGCTCATATGTTAGATGTATTTTTAGATTTCTGAGGAATCTCTATATTGTTTTCCATAATGGTTGTACAAGTTGTACTAGTTTATTAGGGTAACTTTTTCCCCACATACTTGTCAGTGTTTGTTGATTGCTGATTTCTGTAGGACAACCATTTTAATGGGAATGGGATGAAACAAATTTAACATGTAATTTCCTAGACATATCAAGAAATGTCATTTCAACAAACAGAAATTTTGCAAGATGGAGGGTGGGGTGTTAAGTGTCACTATCCTCCTAAATTTGTATGTATGAATTACACAAAATTTGTTTAAGATATATGAATAAAAATTAAAAGCTTTTATTTTTTAAAACACCTAGCAAACCTGAAAACTGGGAAAAAATTTTCATTTTATAAGAATCAGAAACAAAACACAAAGCACCATGGTGTATGACAAAATGTTAATGGGAAGAATATTTGGTGCAGAGATTAAGAAATCACTTGAGACAATTCCAGACACCAGCAGCAGAATCAACGCAACAGCGCTGGAATGTGAGGTGAGCCAAACCTCAATAGCCCGAGACACCAGTGGGCAACCGAAAAGAGGAGACTAGAAGGAATGAGGCTTGAAACACTGTGGGGAAAAGTTCATTCACCAGGCTAACTAAAAGAGAGAGGAAAAAAAAAAAAAGTAACCAATACGGACACTAGTTTCTCTCTCTCCGCTCACTTCTCAAAAGCAAGAAAGACAAAGAGCAGGCGCCATTTTGGACATACATCATAAGTTGGGTGACCTCAAGGCTACACCCACCCTCAGCCTAGCAGAAAAACCTGACTCTGGCGGGGGGGGGGGGGGAATAACAGGAGATTAGGACCTAGTGAATGTGTGGTGCTAATGAACTGAGACTGTGAAAAAAGAGAAGGTGGGCGAGAGAACTCACAGAATTCACGTGAGTACTCTCCAGAGATGCTACAATTCAGTAATCTTGGCAACCCAGTGGGAGACTGCAGGAGAATTTGAGCCCACACTGAGTTCAGAACAGATTCCCTGTGTGGTCCTTGGGAAAGAGCTTCCAATCTCTGGCTCCTGTGGGTATATCATTCGCCTGCTAACTACCTCCAATTCCACTCAGCTGTGTGGAATTACTTCCCTTTTGAATCAAAAAAAAAAAGAAAGAAAGAGAGAGAGAGATTTACCACACCTAACCTGGGAGTGTCACCTTTGGCACACCCTTAACCCTGAGGAACCAAACAGAACTCTCAGGCCACACCCATCTCAAGCCTCTAAGGCTCCATCAAAAGCAGACAGTCCACTTAATACAGTCATAGTATAACAAGAAAAAAACACCACAGTGAGGGAAGAAGAATCCAAAGAATATCTCCATAATGCCAAGCAACAAATGCAGAAACCGAGGAAACAAAAACAAGGAAGACATTATGGCACCCCCAAATGAACAAGACACCCCAAGCCAAGATTATGAAGATGATGAGATGGAAGAAATGCAAGATATGGATTTCAAAAAATTTATGATAAGAACAATTCGAAGTTTTCAAAAACAAATTCTTGAACTACAGAAATCCTTACTGGACAGGATAGAAAATCTCCTTCGAGAAAATGAAATCTTAAGGAGGAATCAAAATGAAAAGCAGAAGGTAGTAGAACAGGAAAGTGTGATAGTGAAGAGAAATCAAAATGAAATGAAGAATGCAATAGATGAAATGACAAACACATTAGAGAGCCTTACAAACAGAGTCAGTGAAACAGAAGAGAGAATATTGGACTTAGAAGACAGAGAACAGGAAAGTATATAATGAAACCAAAGAAAAGAAGAGAAAATTAGAAATCTAAAAATTATTGTTGGGAATCTACAGGATACTATTAAAAAACCCAACATTCGGGTTCTAGGAGTTTCTGAAGGCATGGAGAGGGAGAAAGGATGAGAAGGCCTTTTTAGTGAGATACTTGCAGAGAACGTCCTGGGTTTGGAGAAGAACAGAGACATCCTAGCACAGGAAGCTCATAGAACCCCTAGTAAACATGACCAAAAGAGATCCTCACCACGACACGTTGTAATCAAACTCACAACAGTGAAACATAAAGAAAACATTCTAAAATGTGCAAGAGAGAAACGTCAGATTACTCTCAGAGGATCTCCAATTAGACTCACAGAAGACTTCTCATCAGAAACCCTCCAGGCTAAAAGGGAATGGCAAAACATATCCCAGATACTAAGAGAAAAAAACTGCCAGCCCAGAATATTATATACTGCAAAGCTCTCATTTGTGAATGAAGGTGAAATAAAGACCTTTCAGAGCAAACAGAAATTGAAAGAATTTGCCACCACTCGTCCAGCCCTGCCAAAGATGCTTAAAAATGTGTTACACACAGAAACACTGAAACATGGTCATCAATATGAAAGAAGGTAAAGGAAGGAAACCTCACAGAAAAAGATCACAGAAGTTCAAAGCATATATCAGAAAATATCTTTGGCAAATGGCAGGGCAAAGTTACAACTTGTCAAGAGTCACATTGAACGTTAATGGCCTGAACTGTCCAGTTAAGACACCTTTTGGTTGATTGGGTTAAGGAACAAAGCCCATCTATTTGCTTCTTACAAGAAACACATCTTTCCAACAGATGAATACAGATTGAAAGTGAATGGCAAACAAAAAATCTGCCTGCACATTAATGTTTATTGCAACTCAATTCATAATAGCTAAGACCTGGAACCAACCCAAGTGCCCATCAACAGTAGACTGGATAAAGAAATTATGGGATATGTACTCTATAGAATACTATACAGCAGTCAAAAGCAATGAAATCTGGTCATTTGCAACAAGATGGATGAATCTGGAAAACATTATGCTGAGTAAATTAAGCCAGTCCCAAAGGGCAAATATCATATATTCTCCCTGATCGGCGACAACTAACTGAGCACCAAAGGTTAAACCTGTTGAAGTAAATGGACACTATGAGAAACAGTGACTTGATCAGCCCTTGTTCTGACTGTTGATGCACAATGTAATACTTTTTTCATTTTAGCATTTTGTTTTGTTCTAGTATTATTGGTTGAACTCTATAATTAACACTCAATTATTCTTAGGTGTTTAAATTTTAACTGAAAAGTGACCCCTGTTAAATATAAGAGTGGGAATAAGAGAGGGAGGAGATGTACAATTTGGGACATGCTCAATCAGACTTGCTCCAAATGGTGCAGTTAGAAATGTGTCAGGGGATTCCAATACAATCCCATCAAGGTGGCATGTACCAATGCCATCTCACTAGTCCAAGTGATCAATTTCAGTTCACAGTTGATCACACTGATAGGTCTAAGATTCAAAGGGATCATACAAACAAGACTAGTGTCTGCGAATACTAACTGATAGAATAAAAAAGGGATAGAACGTTTCAACATGGGAAGCGGGATATACAGCAGACTCATAGAATGGCAGATGTCCTAAATAGCACTCTGGCCTCAGAATCAGCCCTTAAGGCACTCAGATCAGGCTGAAGAGGCATGGAAAGCCAAGACACTCTGGAAAAAAAAAGAAGAAAACCTAAATGAAAGATCTCTGTGAGTGAGATCCCAGTAGAAAGAACGGGGCCATCAAAGAAGGAGGTGCCTTTCTCTGAAGGGAGGAGAGAACTTTCACTTTGACTATTGTATTGCTAGCCCTTGTTTAACCTGCTGTGATACAACACTTGCCTCAGGAAATTTAGTTTTAAATTAGTAATTTTTTGACATCTAACAAATAATGTAAATCTTTATTAATAATCTAATAAATTATGCAATTATTGAAGGACACTTTCAAAATATTGAATGACGTTAAAATTATCTAGAGATAAATGCCTGTTTGTGGATAAGAGTATTGAAGAGTGTAGATCATAAAAAAAGATCTCTAAATTAATCTCCAAAGAGTTTAAAGACATTTAAATGAAGAATTATTGAACAACTGATTTTAATATCCACATAGAGCAAGTTTTTCAACTTGACTATTCATTTTTTGAACCAGTTAAATGATGATTTTCAGGGATTATCCCGTTCCTTCTTGGCTAATTTCGCCACATTCCTGGTCTTAACCTATCAAATGCCATTTGTGGCAAACAGATTTTGAGACATTGCCAGGAGTCTCACTGTAAGCAAAATTTCCTCTGTTCCAAATCAATGATATAAAGGACTTATCCCGATGTTATTGAAGAAAAATACTAGAAGGAACTCTTATTTCAGTTTTAATTTTAAGGTTTTGTGACTAAAACTGTAGATATTAACTTTACAGTCATAAGTTAGGGTTTAAGGAAGTGGAACACTTGGATATTTTCATCTTGTCAATAGAAGAAATGTGACTGATCTTTTCATATTCACACCCACTACTCATGAAATGAGCTCATCAGAGAAAAAAAATGAAACTGTAGTCCTTATCATAACATAAAAACAATCATAATAATTGAGTTGAGAAGTAAATATAAAATGCAAAAATTATATGACATTTAAAAGCAACATAAGAGATTAAGAGATTATGCTGTGAATTTAGGGAGGAATTATTTCTTTATTTAAACTTTCTACTTCAGAATAATTTTAAATTTATATAAAAAATTGTGCAGTTGTGAAGAGTTCCCGTATTTCCCTACCCAGGTTTTCCATACAACGAAGAATTGTAAACTATGTGGAAATAATTGATAATGTCAATTTATGAAATTGCACTGAGTGAAAAGTATAGACCACATATTGCCAAAATCAACTTTGCTATAACCAACAAAGAATCTCCATTGTGAGTATAAAAGCATCATATAAGAATCAATAGAAATAATTACCGAATAGAAAAGTGGTTGAAAAACATCTGTGGATTTCACACAAGACAGCAAATAAGTCACAGCCAAAGTTGAAAACAAAAACTCATGAATGTCAGAATTAAGCATGTTGAATCTATAACAAAATGCAACTTCCTTTTTAGTAATTTTATTAAATGAAAACTAAATATAAATCTATCAACACTTAGTATGTGAGGATAGAGGAATCAGAACTTTTCATTCTATCATTGGGAGAACTGACCTCATTCACATGCAATTTCTGTGTTTTGTGGGGAGTAATTTTTTCTTGGTATTTCTAGTAAGATGAATCTGCATATTGGTGATTATTCACTGGGGCTCTCAGGAAAGCCACTTGCTAACATTTCTTAATATTATCAATAAATGTGCAGATTTCAAATTTATTTTATTATTTTGACTAAAGAGATAAATTCTACTCAATTGCATTTGTTAAACAATGTGAAACCATTTTAACAATGTAATTGTAATGGGACCCTACTGCTGTTTAACAAGCATCACATTTTACATATTCTTTAGATTAGTTTCAGCCATTTTAACATAGCAGACTATAAGACATCTTATCATTAAGAAGTTAAAAATTCAATTTAAATATTCAGCTAATTTCAAATTACACTCACATCTCACTGGGCTTAATTCACTGTATGCATACAGGTAGCTAATAGTCTGCTGTCACATTTTATAAAAGCAGTTCTGACAAGTCTACACATTTACAGTAATGTAGCACAGTGATATGCAATGTAAATGAATTAGAAAATAGTGTATTTGTAATTCCACACATCTAAATTAGAATGAATGCATTAATACTGTCATTTTTGGTAACTGTCAGCATTTTCAACTAGCTAATAAATGTATTATTATGTTGTTATATGAGCCAGAATGATATTAAACTTAGAGAAAAGAAAATAAGATAAATAAAACTAAGCTTAAATACAAATAAAGCCAATACCCTGAGGAATATAAATTTTTAGTGAATCTCGATGTTAAATTTGTATTTCAAATATTTCCCAGTGAGTTTTGATTTTAAAAGTCTATAAAATTAAATAATCGCTTATCATCTTTCCTTGGAATGTATTTAAGTTCTTTTTATTCTCTAAAAATCTTTATAATCTAGAATCTCCAATAGCATCTGTTATTCCTGGACTGTGGTACATGAATTTAATAAATATTTATTTTTTACATAATCCTTTGCTTTCTTCTATTTATCTCTCCTGATTATTTTACTTAAAGATAAAAGTTTTGATTTTATAACATTTAACAATTGTAACTAAACTTTTAGGATCATCCTTTTCAATTGCTCACTTACATAAAATTTTATGTGTGAAAAACTTTCTAAGCAGTACAGAAGAAACAGCTTTCTTTTTTTATTAAATATTTATTCACGTATTTATTTGAAAGAATGTCAAAGAGGGGAAAGTGCAGAAAAAGAGAGCAATCTTGCAGTGTTGGTTCCCTCCCAAATCACCCACCTGCTTGGACTTGGATATGCAGAAGCCAGCAGCTAGGAAATCCGTTCGAGTCTCCCACCAGGGTGGCAGGACCGTGTATCTGCGTCATCTTTTGCTGCCTTTCCAGATCATGATCAGGAAGCTGGATTGGAAGCCGAATTTACAAAACTCAAACCAGCATACTGATGGAGACACAGGCATTGTATGAGGCAGCTTTACCTGTTGTACCACATTGCCCTCAGAAGGGACTATTTTCATTAATTGTGTATTCTAATGGAAAGAGTTAGAAATGCAATTAGTAGATAAGCAAATATCAAAGATTAAACAGATAGTAACATTAGGTTAGGACATATACGGTGGACTGATTTAGAAGGTGATGGAACACTTGTAAGAGCTTTACAACTGATGAGTCAGCTAACTGAAAAATATTTAGTAGCCCAGTCAAGGTCCTTGCTAGTATTTGAGGAGAAAATCAGCAAATGGGAAATTTTTCTCTCTCTCATTTCTGTTTCAAATAAATAAAAATATACTTGAGAATATATTTAAATATTGAGTAAAATAGTGGATGGTAGTAAAGGGTGTCATGTTATAACATCACATAATGTACAATGGAAAAATTGGATTCTCTCAAAGGTTCTGAAGATTTTGTTTTGCATATATTTTTATATATGACAATGTAAGTTTGCACGTTTGTGTGTTGGGTTTGTATTTTAAAATGCTTTTTATACTATTAATTCACGGCAATAAAATTGAAAAACAAACACTGAGATATTGTAAACACATTTTATTGACATAGGCTTAGAGGCGCCAACGCTGTTGTGTAGTGGGTAAAGCTGCCACCTGCAGTGCCACCATCCCATATGGGCTCTGGTTCAAGTCCCGGCTGCTCCACTTCCAATCCAGCTCACTGCTATGGCCTGGGAAAGCAGTAGAAGATGGCCCATGTCCTTTGGCTCCTGAACCCATGTGGGTGACCTGGAAGAAACTCCTGACTCCTGGCTCCAGGTCGGTCCAACTCTGGCAGTTGCACCCATTTGGGGAGTGGATCAGCGGATGGAAGACCTCTCTCTCTCTCTCTCTCTCTCTCTGTCTCTCTCTCTCTCTCTCAGCCTCTGCCTCTCTGTAACTCTGCCTTTCAAATAAATAAATAAATCCTTAAAAAATAGTCCTGGAGGATAATCATTATAGAAGTGCAATGAGTTCACTTCTAACTCTTTCTCATCTAACCTCACAATTATATTGCTTAGTAATTTCTTAATCCAGTATCAAATTAATATTATATTTTAATGTATATTCATATTATTTTATATGCACATAAAACAGAAGTTGATGCATTCTTTTTCATTACTGAAATATAAGAATACTTTTTCCACTTTGGAAATTTCATCTCATTTTTGTATGATTTTCTTCAACTGTTTATTTAAATAAAAACATTTTTGTGGACATAATTATATCCATATCTGATAATTTTCTTGGGAATTTCCTTGGAGGTATTATGATTCCATAAAAATGTTGATAAAATAATCTTAAGAAAGCTCACTTAAGTTTCTGAACACTCAATGTTCAGTACATAAAAGTGCTTTGAACTTGGAGTTCCCCATTCAGGCATTCATTTTCTGTAACTCACAAATTTGAGTTTCTTTGTGCTGTTGTTCTTTGTAGCAGCTGTTTGTATTAACTTTGAAATTTGCCCCATCTCCAAGCTTTACAGAGCCACTAGTTAGATATCTAAGTATGCAAAAGTGCCTATGACTTTTTAGGTCATTTGACCTTTCCAAGCTCAAAAGATCGATTGTCTTTTGTAGTTAATGTATTTCTCATCTCAGATCATTTTCAAGGTGACAGTATTTGGTTCAGCTATCAGCTTTAAAAATGGACTGAACTGGATTGTGTTTCCTATTATCCTAAAGATAGTGTATCCTAATAGAAGGTCTGTGTAGAAGAAGGGAAAACATGTCAACAGGATCACTAAGGGATTTTTTAGTGCAATATTATCAGATATAGGGGATATGGCGCTATTGTTATATATAAAATACTTAGAATTACTACATATGAATGAAGTTCATGCAGCTTCACTTGAAAAACAAACTCCTGCAGGGTGCTGGATATCAGCAGATGTGATAGATGGAAACTCCAAATTCAGGAACCCATGATCAGCCATTGTATATCACTGACTAGCCTTGGCAGGGGTCACTTCGCGAAGCTGAATGTCCAGTGTTGAGAGACCATATTCTGTGCTATTTAACTTACTAGTAAAGAGTAGTTCTAAGTAATTAACAAAGGTGGAAGCCTATAGTAGGGATTATCTGAAAGTGTAAAGATTGACTAGAAAATTGGCCAAATAAGGTAGTTAGGAAGGTTAGGGCTTGGGTAGTTGGTTCCATGACACATAGCATTATCTGGGCTGTGGGTTTCTGGACAATTTTGGACTAAAATAATGAAAATTGATCTCCACATGGCTGGCACTTGCTGCTACTCTTCACTGAGAGTTCATCTGAGGCAGTATATCCCAGATGTGACCTTTTACTACCTCTGGAGATGCTAAAATCATGATAGCAGGGATCTAAGAGAAAGAAAGTAGAAAGTGTCAAACTATGGAAAAATTGTCATGCAAAAAAGTGTCAAACCATGCAAAGTCTCAGAATGTCACTTTTGCTGTCTTCTAATAAACTGTATATCAGTAGGGAATAGGATACACAGATTTGCATGAAGAGAGAAGGAAGTAAAAACAACTATATGTAGACTCATAACAGAGTCCTTTCACATTAGCCAAATATTTATCACATTCAATGCTCTGCATTCCATCAGTTAGACTATTGATTTTACTTCGAATTAACTGATATTTTCATTAGACACCATCATTTACGAAGCATAAACTGTGAATGTTTCCTTTAAGATATTGTCCTTTTTGATTCTAGAACTTCCATTTCCTTCTGTTTTATAGTTTCTGTTTTTTCATGGACATTCCTAATGTTTTCTAAAACCATATCTTTTCCTTTAAAATATTAAAACTTTTTTGATAGTCCATGGTGAAATTCTTAGTATTAAGTTACATTTTCAAAATCCCTGCGTTATTATTAATTTATAATTTTTTGAGGGACTGGGAGGCTGAAAGACAGATTTCCCACTTGCCAATTCACTTCTCAAATGACAAAAAAAATCTCTGACACTGCCTAAATTGGGAAGCCTGGAACTCTATTCAAGTCTCCCACGCATTAGGAAGAAACTGGGATTGAGAATTGAATCAAGGCTCAAACTCTGGTACTCTAATATGGAGTATTGGCATCTTACTCAATGTCTAGCACCCGCATTTCTATTTTTTTTTTTTGACAGGCAGAGTGGGCAGTGAGAGAGAGAGACAGAGAGAAAGGTCTTCCTTTTGCCGTTGGTTCACCCTCCAATGGCCGCCGCAGCTGGCACACCACGCTGATCCGAAGCTGGAAGCCAGGTGCTTCTCCTAGTCTCCGAAGCGGGTTCAGGGCCCAAGAACTTGGGCCATCCTACACTGCACTCCCAGGCCACAGCAAAGAGCTGGCCTGGAAGAGGGGCAACCAGGACAGAATCCAGCGCCCCGACCAGGAATAGAACCTGGTGTGCCGGCGCCGCAGGCGGAGGATTAGCCTAATGAGCCACGGCTCCGGCACCACATTTCTATTTTTATATTATTAGATATTGCTGCTTTCATAAATTACCACAGGCTTGGTCATTTAAAATTCCACTTTTTTTGTCTTTACCTTCAGATCTGTAGCAAAACAGTCTGACATGAGTCTTTTATTTTGTTTTTTTTTTTATTTTTATTTTCTTTTTTTAAAACATTTATTTACTAAATATAAATTTCCAAAGTACAGTTTATGGATTACAATAGCTTCCCCCCCATAACTTCCCTCCCACCCACAACCCTCCCTTCTGCCGCTCCCTCTCCCATTCCATTCACATCAAGATAAATTTTCAATTATCTTTATATACAGATGATCCATTTAGTTTTTTTTTTTAAGTAAAGATTTCATCAGTTTGCACCCACACAGAAACACAAAGTGTAAAATACTGTTTCAGTACTAGTTATAGCATTACTTCACATTGGACAACACATTAAGAACAGAGATCCTACATGGGGAATAGGTGCACAGTGACTCCTATTGTTAACTTCACAATTTGACACTCTTGTTTATGGTGTCAGTAATCTCCCTAGGCTCTAGTCATGAGCTTCCAAGGCTTTGGAAGCCCCCTGAGTTCACTGACTCTGATCATATTTAGACAAGGTCATAGTCAAAGTGGAAGTTCTCTCCTCCCTTCAGAGAAAGGCACCTCCTTCTTTGATGGCCCGTTCTTTCTACTGGGATCTCACTCGCAAAGATCTTTCATTTAGGTCTTCTTTTTCCAGATTGTATAGGCTTTCCATGCCTAACATACTCTAATGGGCTCTTCAGCCAGATCCGCATGCCTTAAGGGCTGATTCTGAGGCCAGAGTGCTGTTTAGGATATCTGCCATTCTATGAGTCTGCTGTATATCCCGCTTCCCATGTTGGAACGTTCTATCCCTTTTTTATTCTATCATTTAGTATTAGCAGACACTAGTCTTGTTTGTGTGATCCCTTTGACTCTTAGACCTATCAGTGTGATCAATTGTGAACTGAAATTGATCACTGGGACTGGTGAGATGGCATTGGTACATGCCACCTTGAAGGGATTGTATTGGAATCCCCTGACACATTTCTAACTCCACCTTTTGAGGCAAGTCCGATTGAGCATGTCCCAAATTATACATCTCCTCCCTCTCTTATTCCCACTCTTATATTTAACAGGGATCACTTCTCAGTTAAATTTAATCACCTAAGAATAAATGTGTGTTAATTACAGAGTTCAGCCAATAGTATTAACTAGAAGAAAAAATACTAAAATGGAAAAAGTATTACATTGTACATCAACAGTTAGGACAAGGGCTGATCATGTCACTGTTTTTCATAGTGTCCCTTTCACTTCAACAGCTTTCCTCTTTTGTGATTGGTTAGTTGTCACCAATCAGGGAGAACATTTGATATTTGCCCCTATGAGACTGGCTTATTTCACTCAGCATGCTGTTTTCCAGATTCCTCCATTATGTTGTAAATGACTGGATTTCATTGTTTTTGACAACTCTATAGTATTCTATAGAGTACGTGTCCCAGTTTGCTTAGAGTTTTCATCATGAAAGTGTGTTTTATTTTATCCAATGCTTTCTCTGCATCTATTGAGATATCCATATGGTTTTTCTTCTGCAGTCTGTTAATGTGGTGTATCACATTGATTGTTTTGTGAACACTAAATCATCCCTGCATACCAGGGATAAATCACACTTGGTCTGGGTGGATGATCTTTCTGATGTGTTGTTGCATTCTATTTGCCAGAACTTTATTGATGATTTTTGCATCTATGTTCATCAGAGATATTGGTCTGCAATTTTCTGTCAATTCTGCATCTTTTTCCTGCTTAGGAGTTAAGGTGATGCTGGCTTCATAGAAAGAATTTGGGAGGATTCCCTCCTTTTTGATTGTTCTTAATAGTTTGAGAAGAATTGGAGTTAGTTCTTCTTTAAATGTCTGGTAGAATTCAGCAGTGAATCCATCTGGTCCTGGGCTTTTCTTTGTTGGGAGGGCCTTTATTACTGTTTCAATTTCTGTCTCAGTTATGGGTCTGTTTAGGTTTTCGATGTCTTCCTGGTTCAATTTAGGTAGGTTGCATGTGTCCAGGAATCTATCCATTTCTGATAGGTTTCCCTGTTTGCTGGCATACAAGTCCTTGTAGTAATTACTGATGATTCTTTTTATTTCTGTGGTGTCTGTTGTTACATTTCCTTTTTCATCTCTGATTTTATTGGTTTGGGTCTTTTCTCTTCCTTTTTTTTTAGTTAGTTTGGCCAAAGGTGTGTCAATTTTGTTTATTTTTTCAAAAAACCAGCTCTTCGCTTGGCTGGTTTTTTGTAATTTTTTGGGGGGATTCAATCCTGTTGATTTCTTCTCTGGTTTTAATTATTTCTCTTCTCCTACTAGATTTGGGTCTGGTTTGGTACAGTTTTTAGATCTTTGAGATGCACTGAAAGCTCATTTATTTGGTGCTTTTCTGTGGGGAGCAGCCCGGACTGGACTGAGTTACTGGAATTAAGACTTATTCTGTGCATCTGCTCTCCCACAATATGGCGCTGGGAGAGAAGTGAGCAGCTTCTGCACAGCTGCCTCCAGTTCAACCAATAAACTGTAGGACTTGCTCCTGATTGGAGAGCAGCGTACTCGGCGTGTGGGCAGCCGAGTTAGGATTGGCGGAGGAGGACTATAAAGGAGGAGAGAGACGGCATGCACCAGGAACATCTAAGGGGAACATCTAAGAGGAACACCTGTGCAGCCCCCGAGAGAGCCGGCCGGCGGAGTGCCGCTCCCCTGCGGAAGTGGGGAATGTGGCCAGGGGGAACTGCCCTTCCACGGAGGTGGAAGGGATAGTAGCCAACCCGGGAAGAACCAGCAGCAAACCCGGGGAGGGCCGAGCAGACGAAAGAACAGCGCAGGGTCCTGTGTTGCTCCTCCACGAAGAGGGGGAGCGACACTTTTCCAATTTCTTCATGTAGACACCTATTGATATAAACTTTCCTCTTAACACTGCTTTTGCTGTATGTTATCCTTATTTACTTCAGGAAAGTTTTTGATTTCTCTTTTGATTTCTTCTTTGACCCATTGTTCTTTCAGGAGCATGTTGTTCAGTCTCCATGTGTTTGCATATGCTCTAGATATTCCTGAGTTGCTAATTTCCAACTTCTTTCCTTTAAGGTCTGAGAAGCTGCATCGTATGACTCCAATTCTTTTGAATTTGCTGAAACTTGCTTTATGGCCTGTATGTGGTCAGTCCTAGAGTAGATTCTATGTACTGCTGAGAAGTACGTAAATTCTTTAAGTGTAGGATGAGAAGTTTTGTAGAATTTGTTAGATCCATTTTGGCTATAGTGTCGTTTAAATCTACTGTAACCTTGTTGATCTTCTGTCGGTTTGATCTGTCTATTTCTGAGAGCGGAGTATTGAATTCCCCCAGTACTATTGTATTGGAGTCTAAGTCTCTCTTTAATTCCCTTAACAAGTCTTTTAAATAAACCGGTGCCCTGTAATTACGTGCATATTCATTGATAATTGTTATATCTTCCTGTTGAATTGATCCCTTAATCATTATATAGTGTCCCTCTTTGTCTCTCTTAACAGTTTTTGTGTTAAAGTTTATTTTGTCCGATGTTAAGATGATTATGCCCACTCTTTTTTCATTTCTGTTGGTATGGTGTATCTTTTTTCAGCCTTTCACTTTCAGTCTGTATATATCTTTGTTGGAAATATGTGTTTCTTGTAAGCAGCTAATAGATGAGTTTTGTTTCTTAACTCATTCAGCAAATTTGTGTCTTTTAACTGGAGATTTGAGGCCATTAATGTTCAATGTGACTATTGATAAGTAGTAACTTTGCCCTGCCATTTCCCAGATATTTTCAAATATATGCTTTGAACTCCCTGTGATCTTTTACTGTGTGTTTTCATTCCTTTACCTTCCTTCATATTGATGTCCATGTTTCTGTCTTATTGGGCTCTGCAGTGTTATGTTGCATTCTAGGGTTTCTAAGGGAGACCCTATTCCCTTAGGTCTTCAAGAGGCCACCGTCTTTCCCGACTAGTAGTCTCCTTCCCCCAGCCTCAAAGCCAGAAATTTCAGGATGAAAATTCACATCACATTACTTAAATTCCTCTTTTATCTCTGACAATGTGTATGCCTAACATCGTATTTTAACCAGCATTACTTTTTGTGTATCCCAGTAGGGCATTTTAATTAACATCAAATTGTGCTGTTTAATCTCTACATTATTTCTACTCATTTTTCTCAGTATCTTTTGTCAATCCATGCACAAGTAACCATGTGGTCATTAGAACATGTGTGAACATGCTCATATCATTAGTGTATCATGAATTCTTCCAGTATCTGAAAATGCAATCATCCCTAGTACCTGCTGAAAACTTGTTCTAGGAGTATCCCAAAGACCAAGAATACCAGTATCTGATGATATTGAAGTCCTTAATGTGATATGGCATATTATTTATTAATAATGCATGTATATGCTACAACATATTTTAAGTCAACTGCAGATTACTAATGATATGTAATTCCACCATAAAGTCACTGTACTTTATCAGTAGAAGATGCTGACATGATAAAATAAAGGGTCTGCATATGTTCATTTTAGGTGTAGCTGAAATTTTTTTTTAAACTTTTATTTAATGAATATAAATTTCCCAAGTACAGCTTATGGATTACAATGGCTTCCCCCCATAACATCCCTCCCACCCGCAACCCTCCCCTTTCCCACTCCCCCTCCCCTTCCATTCACATCAAGATTCATTTTCCATTCTCTTTATATACAGAAGATCAGTTTAGCATACATTAAGTAAAGATTCAACAGTTTGCTTCCACACAGAAACATAAAGTGAAAAATACTGTTTGAGTACTAGTTATAGCATTAAATCTCAATGTACAGCACACTAAGGACAGAGATCCTACATGAGGAGTAAGTGCACAGTGACTCCTGTTGTTGACTTAACAAATTGACACTCTTATTTATGGCATCAGTAATCACCCTAGGCTCTTGTCATGAGCTGCCAAGGCTATGGAAGCCCCCTGAGTTCAGTGACTCTGATCATATTTAGACAAGGCCATGGTCAAAGTGGAAGTTCTCTCCTCCCTTCAGAGAAAGGTATCTCCTTCTTTGATGACCTGATCTTTCCACTGGGATCTCACTCATGGAGATCTTTCATTTAGGTGGTTTTTTTTTTTTTTTTTTTTAGAGTGTCTTGGCTTTCCATTCCTGAAATACTCTCATGGGCTTTTCAGGCAGGGCTGATTCTGAGGCCAGAGTGCTGTTTAGGACATCTGCCATTCTTGGGTCTGCTGTGTATCTCACTTCCCATGTTGGATCATTCTCTCCTTTTTTGATTCTATCAGCTAGTATTTGCAGACACTAGTCTTGTTTATGTGATCCCTTTGGTTCTTAGTCCTATCATTATGACCAGTTGCAAACAGAAATTGATCACTGGGACTAGTGAGATGGCATTGGTACATGCCACCTCGATGGGATTGAATTGGAATCCCCTGGTATGTTTCTAACTCTACCGTTTGAGGTAAGTCAGCTTGAGCATGTCCCGAATTGCACATCTCTTCCCTCTCTTATTCCCACTCTTACATTTAACAGTGATCACTTTTCAGTTAAGTTTCAGTACTTAAGAAGAATTGTGTATTGATTACAGTATTCAACCAAAAGTATTAAGTAGAAGAAACAAAAAAATACTAAGAGGGATAACATATCAAGTTGCTCATCAACAGTCAGAATGAGGGCTGATCAAGTCACCATTTCTCATAGTGTTCATTTCACTTTAACAGGTTTCCTTTTTGGTGCTCAGTTAGTTGTCACCTATCAAGGATAACAAGTGGTATTTGTCTCTTTGGGATTGGCTTATTTCACTCAGCATAATGTTTTCCAAATTCCTAACAGGGATCACTTTTCAGTTAAAATTTAAACACCTAAGAATAATTGTGTGTTAATTACACTATTCAGAATAATCGAAAAAGAGGGAATACTCCCAAATTCTTTCTATGAATCCAGCACCACCTTAATTCCTAAGCCAGAAAAAGATGCAGCATTGAAAGAGAACTACAGACCAATATCCCTGATGAACATAGATGCAAAAATCCTCAATAAAATTCTTGACAATAGAATGCAACAACACATCAGAAAGATCATCCACCCAGACCAAGTGGGATTTATCCCTGGCATGCAGGGATGGTTTAATGTGCGCAAAACAATCAATGTGATACACCACATTAACAGACTGCAGAAGAAAAACCATATGCTTATCTCAATAGACGTAGAGAAAGCATTTGATAAAATACAACACACTTTCATGATGAAAACTCTAAGCAAACTGGGTTTGGAAGGAACCTTCTTCAATACAATCAAAGCAATCTATGAAAAACCCACAGCCAACATCCTATTGAATGGGGAAAAGTTGGAAGCATTTCCACTGAGATATGTTACCAAACAGAGATGCCCACTCTCACCACTGCTATTCAATATAGTTCTGGAAGTTCTAGCCCGAGCTATTAAGCAGGAAAAGGAAATTAAAGGAATACAAATTGGGAAGGAAGAACTCAAACTATGCCTCTTTGCAGATGATATGATTCTTTATTTAGGGGACCCAAAGAACTCTGCTAAGAGACTATTGGAACTCATAGAAGAGTTTGGCAAAGTAGCAGGGTATAAAATCAATGCACAAAATCAACAGCCTTTGTATACACAGGCAATGCCATGGCTGAGGAAGAACTTCTAAGATCAATCCCATTCACAATAGCTACAAAAACAATCAAATACCTTGGAATAAACTCAACCAAGGACGTTAAGGATCTCTACGATGAAAATTACAAAACCTTAAAGAAAGAAATAGAAGAGGATACCAAGAAATGGAAAAATCTTCCATGCTAATGGATTGGAAGAATCAATATCATCAAAATGTCCATTCTCCCAAAAGCCATTTATAGATTCATTGCAATACAAATCAAGATACCGAAGACCTTCTTCTCAGATCTGGAAAAAATGATGCTGAAATTTATATGGAGACACAGGAAACCTCGAATAGCTAAAGCAATCTTGTACAACAAAAACAAAGCCGGAGGCATCACAATACCAGATTTCAGGACATACTACAGGGCAGTTGTAATCAAAACAACATGGTACTGGTACAGAAACAGATGGATAGACCAATGGAATAGAATTGAAACACCAGAAATCAATCCAAACATCTACAGCCAACTTATATTTGATCAAGGATCCAAAACCAATCCCTGGAGAAAGGACAGTCTATTCAATAAATGGTGCTGGGAAAATTGGATTTCCACATGCAGAATCATGAAGCAAGACCCCTACCTTTCACCTTACACAAAAATTCACTCAACATGGATTAAAGACTTAAATCTATGACCTGAAACCATCAAATTATTAGAGAGCATTGGAAAACCCTGCTAGATGTAGCTGAAATTTTGATTCATGGCTGCAGAACCTATGGATATGTAGGGCTGATTTTACTGGATTCTTCAGAAAGTTTGTGAAGAAAAGGGACATGCAAATAAGCTTTGTGCAAGTGTTTAGCACAGCAGCTAAAAATTCCACTTGTTATGCTCAAATCCCATTTCAGAGTGAAAGGGTTTGAGTAACAGGTTTGCGTAAGTTCCAGGTTCCTGTTAATGTGCACTGAAAGGCAGCATTTATGTTTCAAGTATGTGGATCCCTGCCACCCTTATGCAGGACCTGAACTGAGTTCTAGCTCCTGGCTTCAATGTGGCAGAGTCCTGGCTACTGTGATCATTGAGAAGTGAACCAGTAGATGAAAATTATCCCTACATCTATGTTTCTTCTCTCCCTGTTTCTCTGCCTTCTAATAAAAAATCATTTAGTTTTATAATATGCATTTTCCATGAAGTTTTCAAAACACCTCTCTTGTGCCGGCGCCACGGCTCACTAGGCTAATCCTCAACCTTGCGACGCTCCCACACCTGGTTCTAGTCCCAGTCAGCGTGCTGGATTCTGTCCCAGTTGCCCCTCTTCCAGTTGCCCTCTCTGCTGTGGCCAGGGAGTGCAGTGGAGGATGGCCCAGGTGCTTGGGCCCTGCACCCCATGGGAGACCAGGAGAAGTACCTGGCTCCTGCCATCGGATCAGCGAGGTGCGCTGGCCGCAGCGCGCCGGCCTTGGCAGCCATTGGAGGCTGAACCAATGGCAAAGGAAGACCTTTCTCTCTGTCTCTCTCTCTCAATGTCCACTCTGCCTGTCAAAAAATAATAAATAAATAAATAAATAAAAACACCTCTCTATGTTCGTGCTCTAACATTTCCCCAAATCTCAGTATTTCTCCACCTGTAGCATCTGCTTGGACCTAGCTCATCAACTTATTTGAGATTTAGATTTTATCTATATTGCTTAATCTCCTGCCCTGAAATGTTTATTTTGTGGAGGCAATTATAAGTTCTGGATTCATTAATATGCCAATATATAAATCAGGGGTAGAGATTCTTACATTGAGACAATGAAAGAAAGAATATATTTTATGTGTGTGTGTTTGAATATTTTGCCACATACTTCAAAGTGAAAAATAAAACACAAGTATATCCAAAATAGATGTGTAAATGTTTTTGTGTGTGCATGTATGTGTTTGGGTTCCTGGTAGCCTAGAATAGAATCCAATAGCTTTTCTAAGCTTTATCTTCCCCTGGGAAAAAATGAGATCATTTCTTCTAAACCAGTTCTATTTGTGTTTTATGCACATCTTCCACAGTGTCAACTACTAATATGATTACCAAATTTCCTAACCTTGAAGTTAGGAATTTTTATGTGAATTTTGTCTATATGTAAATTTGAATTGTTTGTTTGTGACTTCCCTGTGTACAATGTATGTGATAAGTATGTCTTAGAGACCTGGAAGGGGCAATATTTGGAATTCTCCTTACCTAGAGAATAAAATATGTGTTCTATCCCTCTAGAGTCAATTAAATATATTTCTTGTTCATTGTAACTTTTTATAAAGGGATAGTTACTTTGTTTACATTAATAATTTATGTTCATTTACTTCTTGTATTTCTAGTGCCTAATACAGAATATTATATGGTGAAATAACTAATGCATAATTGAATATTCAGAAAGAAATTTTACTTATGAAAAAACATTTGTTAAGTGTCACCTGCAGCAAAAATATGATAATTTTTGAAAATAATCAGCTTACACCATCCATTTATTTAAAAATTACAAGGATATACAAAGTTTAATTTTATTGCATTTAGTACATTACAAACATAAAAAAACACTTTGAAATGCACTATTGCATTGTGTGGATGCTTATTTCTTTCTTGTAAACATTCATATAACGAATCTTATTGACAATGTGGATGTTGAAGCTTTCTCTAAAAAGGAAAGGAATGTAATATCAACAAATTTTTCCTCTAGAAATTACTGGCATGCTTATTTTGCTTATTTTTCATTATAAAGGGCACATTTCCATTTCACATAAAGTGCACATTTCCATGAATCATTCTTATCACTTCTCAAAGTAAATATCTATGTTGCATGACCTCCAGTAATGGCCAAGGAACAGTGATATGGAAACAAACTCTAGGTTGATTTTAGGTGAAAGGAAAATATGAAATAGGTCAAAGACAAAGCAAAATGACCTTATGTTTAGAAATGGAACATAGAATTACCTTAGAAGCTACATTCAGCAATTTTGTCACATAAATAATATTACCCAGATAAGGTGACAAAATGCTGAAAAATAGATTCTAGAACACTTTGGGGAGATCTATTATCAACCAATTCTTTTTTATTTATGTAATAGAAGACATTAAACTTCTGCCTTTATGAAGCATAAGTAAATCTTACTGCTGTTACATTTAATTTTTTCTGTCCCCATTGAATGAATGCTCTTGTATGACAGCCAACAATTCAGAAAAAATAAAATAACATTTTAATGCCAGTGATTTTGTTTATAGCTCTTTGACAATAACCATGCAGTATGCCAGCGCCTGTTTTGCCAGGGATCAGTAACAAGCAGAATTAAGGCTGAATATTATAAGAAAGAATAAAGGCAGCAGAAACTGAAACTTGAAGTCAGCAGGTACTTAACTAGGGGCAGAGAAAAAAGCGCACTTGCTAAACAGGGTTTATCCATAGCAGATTGAGAAGCCAAGACACTCTGGCAAAAAAAAACAAAAACAAAACAAAAAAAAAAAAAAACACCTAAATGAAAGATCTCTGTGAGTGAGATCCCAGTGGAAAGAACAGGTCTTCAAAGAAGGAGGAGAGAACCTCCACTTTGACTATGACCTTGTCTAAACAAGATAAGAGTCGGAGAACTCAAGGGGCTTCCATAGCCTTGGAAACTCATGACTGGAGCATGGGGAGATTACTGATGCCATAAACAGGAGTGTCAATTTGTAAAGTCAACAAGAGGAGTCACTGTGCACTTACTCCTCATGTAGGATCTCTGTCCTTAATGTGCTGTACATTGAGACTTAATGCTATAACGAGTACTCAAACAGTATATTTCACTTTGTGTTTCTATGGGGGTGCAAACTGTTGAAATCTTTACTTAATGCATACTAAACTGATCTTCTGTAAAAAAAAAAAAGGAAGAAATTATCAATTCCCAACTTGACTCTCACTAGGATTAAACATGACAATAGGTCTGATCTGATTTCATCATTTAAAAAATCATCTATTATTTTTCACTTTATGTTTCTGTGTGGGAGCAAACTGTTGAAATCTTTACTTAATGTATGCTTAACTGATCTTCTGTATATAAAGAGAATAGAAAATGTATCCTCATGTGAATGGAAGGGGAGAGGGAGTGGGAAAGGGGAGGGTTGCGGGTGGGGGGGGACGTTATGGGGGGGAAGCCATTGTAATCCATAAGCTGTACTTTGGAAATCTATATTTATTAAATAAAAGTTAAAAAAAAAAGAGAAGGTATCAATAAGCAATGTGCTTTGCCTGACATTATCAAGCAACAACATGTCAATATTGTCCATCTGCCTTCCTAGGATACAATATGATAATTATTTAAATCATTTTTGTTTGGGCATAGATAAATATAATGTTTAGAACATATTTATATAATTACATAAATGCTATTTTTCATGTATGTCATATGTCATATATATGACAAATATTTGCCTTAATCTTTTGATAATGCTAAAATATAACCATTTTAATATCATTTCCAATGATAAGAATTTGGAATGGACAGCTTAAAAAACTGTGAAACAGGGGTGGTGCTGTGGCGTAGACAGTAAGTATGTTGCCTGCGGTGCCAGCATCCCATTTGGATGCCAGTATTAGTCTTGGCTGTTCCACTTCTGATCCAGCTCTCTGCTAAGGCCTGAGAAAGCAGTGGAAGTTGGCCCAAGTCCTTGGGTTCCTGTACCTGCGTGGGAGACCCAGAAGAAGCTCCTGGCTCCTGGCTTCGGATGGCCACAGCTCCGGCCATTGCGGCCAATTGGGTAGTAAGCCAGTGATGGAAGACCTTTCTCTCTCTCTCTCTCTCTCTCTCTCTCCCTCTACCTCTACCTCTCTTTCTCTCTGTGTGTAACTCTGACTTCCAAATAAATAAATAAATCTTTTTAAAAACTCTGTGAACTATTAAGCAATGGCAAAATAATGCACAACAAAAATTCTCCTTAAAATGTCTAATGAAATCAGGAAAAGACTGAAGGGGTATATCAGAGAATGGCAACAAGGAACTCATTGCCTTTATTCTGCCTTTTGTCACTGTTCCTTCCTGTGTTTCTCATCCATCTGCTATTCCTGCTGATCAATTTTCTCTATGGAGAGAAAAAAAGGGTCACCAGGAACTCCTGGAGTTCTACTTTCTAGTTTTTGCATTAGACAACAGAAATATTATTCTCTGCACACCAATTAAAAGTTCACGAAAGGATGCTAACTATGGTAGATCTTGGAGCTAGTGGTTAATACACATGACCAATTTCAGAGTGCCTAGGCCCGACACTGATCTCAGGCTCCTGACTCTAGCTTCCTACTGTACCCATGTAGGAGATCTCAATCTTTTTCTGGCTTCCAGTTTAGCCTTGACTTAGTCCCAGTCATCATGGATCATGGATATTTGGGAGTGACGCAACATGTAAGGGTTTCTTAATATATTGTTCAATCCTTGTTTCCCAAAATCTCAAATAACTGATATAAAAATAACATCGAATTCCAGTAAAATAATATAAAATTACAGATATACTTGTGGACATAAAATTTTATTCAATTTTATGTAAGTATTCACCTGAAATATTTTGTTTCACCTGTAGTGTTTATCCTACAGGACAAATAAGGCATGTGCAGGGGAGGGTGTTCCAAGAGTATTTAATTAATTTGCAGAATCAGCACTATGTTTTGGATGGCTGGCCAAGTTAAATGAGTCTGTTATGACCAACCAGCCAGCATGAGAGAAACAGATCATTAAGCTTGTAATTTTCACAGGTAATAAAGATCTGAAAATGATCATTGAAGGCTTTTCTCCATCCTATGATTATATATTTAACTCTCAGAAATGCAAACTGAAAACACAACACTAACAAATATTTTGAGAGATGAGCACATGATGTGCTTCCAGTATACAATTGCATTCTGTTTCATTCAACTATTACATTCATGAAATAAGCACCTTCATTGTGATTGCTGCCAAACTCGCTTTTTTTTTGGGGGGGGGGTGTTGCTTCACCTATGAACATATCTGATTAAATTACAAGGTAAGACGCTGAACACAGATTGAGATAAAACCAGTCTACTAATATTAAATACCACTATCTAATGCATAATTGATAGAAACCATCGGCAGAAAACTGGTTTTATACGATGGAAATCAAATGGACGCCTAATGGTAGGTGGTAGATTGGCAGATGTTTTCCTATAATCTCCTCAAATGCATTCTAAGCAAAACAGCACACAGGAACCTGCTGGGGAAGCTGCAGGTGGAATGTGTGTGTCTAGCGTTTGGCTGGATGAGGATGATCCTGTGAGCAAAGGCTTTAATATAAGGCTTTGTGAATTCCACCTGCAGATACAGACCCGGAATAGAGAACATTAGAGACATATTGAGCTTTCTGGTTGCAAACATAACAAAAAAATATTGTCAATAGAGGAGGTTGTGCCATTCTTCCCAGAGAGATTGTTAGAAAAGAAATTAACAGAACATTGAATTGTGAATCTCATAATTAGATTAAAATATTGAGACCTGAGTAATTAGAAATAATAACTTGGTCACATTTGAGATATTTTAATTCATGCTACTGTATTCTATTTATTCAAATTTGATAAGTTTAGGATATAGACCAGAGCTTCAGTTTTTTTAAAGGAGTGCTAGTGTCTGACAGGCATTATTTTGCGCAGATTAAGGCACTATGCGTCACATATTGGGGTGCCTTGGGTCCAGACCTGCTGGGGATACAGTCTCAACTTTGCTTCTGAAATAGCTTCTTGCTAATGCATACCCCAAGAGGCAGAACCTGCATTCCTGGCCCTCACGTGATGGGCCAAGAAGGAATTGATGGCTCCTGACTGTTTTGGGCATCTTGGGTGTGAATAAGTGGATGAAACTGGGGAGTGAATAGTAGTGAAAGATTTTCTCTCTCTTCCTCTCTGTGTCACTCTTTCTTTTAAATTGATAAATAATAAATAAATAGCAAGCAAATAAAGCCACATAAAAAGAAGACTGCAGTCTAGTCATCAACTTTAAAAATATTCTGTGATGTGAGCCATGATTTCTGTTTTTAAATTCCCCGTTTACCATATTGTACATCTGGATCTCCAGAGAACAAGCATTGTGTATTGTTCTGGCATGACTTTTATAGTCCCTATGAAATGCTTTTGTAACCTCACATCACTTTGGTGCCACTGGAGAACTGAAGCATGCTCTATCATCATTTCAATAAAAATGTTCATCTTCATACAATGGCATAATGCCAATTATGGCAAGTTAGATATGGCTAATTAATTACTGGATTATTTTATGGATTCTCACTATAATTGATCTATTGTGGAAATTTAACTAAAATTTGACAAGTGCAGTCACATCCCAATCTCACCATTTCCCATATTATGCTTTTATTTATTTATTTATTTTGAATGTGAGGTCAGGGTGAATTTTGATTATTTTAATTATCAAAAGACAGAGATATCAACCATTTGTTGCTGGCTTACTACTCAAAGGCCATTATAAAATCTTATATATCTCTTTTATTAAAATCAAACTTCTTTCAGTACCAGAATTAAACTCTGATTTGTCGCACTTGCTGATTTCTGTGTGTAAATACTACACTGTTTTCTCTCTCTCTCTTTTTTTTTTTTTTTTTGAACAGGCAGAGTTAGACAGTGAGAGAGAGAGAGACGGAGAAAAGTCTTCCTTTTCTTTTGGTTCACTCCCCAAATGGCTGCCATGGCTACGGCTGGCACACTGTGCCAATCTGAAGCCAGGATCCAGGTGCTTTCCCCTGGTCTCCCATGAGGGTACAGGGCCCAAGCACTTGGGCCACCCTCCACTGCCTTCCCAGGCCACAGCAGAGAGCTGACTGGAAGAGGAGCAACCAGGACATAATCTAGCACCCCAACCAGGACTAGAACCCAGGGTTCTGGTGCTGCAGGTGGAGGATTAGCCAAGTGAGCCATGACACCAGCCCTACACTGTTTTCAACATTCAAATGTGATCTTAGTGAACAAGGAGTTGGAAAATGCATTAGTTTCCTGAGTGTATCATAACAAATTGCCATACACTCAATGGATTAAAATTAAAAAAAATATTCTTTCATAATTCCGGATGATAGAGCTTTAAAGTGGCAGTGTGCCATGTTCTCTTAAGACTGTAGGAAAGGACTTTCTTCTTCCAACTTTAGTGATTGCCAACAAACATTATTATTCAGCTTATATATAATTTACTCCGTTCAGTGTCATTGTCTCCACATGGTGTTCTGCCCAACTATGTCTCTGTGTTCACATATGCCTCCTATTATAATATCAGACAATGAAGTAGAACATACCACAATCCAGTATGACCCATCTTAACTTGATTACATTAAGCTCTTAAAATCTTACAATATCTCACTCATGGTATCCATGTATAAGGACTTCAACTAACCTTCTGTAAAATGAAGAAAGTGTTATTTATAATTTTATGTGATCTTGTATTGATTATGCCTATATAATAGATATTTACCTAAATTATTTCCTCTAAATTAAATTAATTGATTAAACTAATTGGTTGAATCAGTAAATACATAGTGAATATCTGTTAAAGACTGACATTTTTACAGCCACTTAAAAAAATGGATCTTGGGCCAAATGTTGTATCTTAGTAGGTTAAGCTTCTGCTTGTGATATTGGCATCCAGTAGTAGGGTGCTAGTTTGAGATCTTGTTGATTTGCTTCTGTTTTAGCTTCCTGCTAATGTGCTTGGGAAGACATCCTATTATGGCCCAAGTACCTGGGCCCCTGGGCCATACATTTGATGGTATTCCTGTCTCAGCTTTGCCTGCCTCAGTTCTGGCTACTGGGGCCATTTGCAAAGTGTACCAGCAGACATAAGATTCTCTCTCTTTCTCTCCCTCTCTCTCTCTCTCTCTCTCTCTCTCTGTGTGTGTGTGTGTGTATGTGTGTGTCTTTCAAATAAATAAATGAATCTATAAAAAATTAATATGTTGTGCGTCTATTTTGTAACAGACTTTTCTAGTAATTGTATATATATTAGAAAATACAAAAAAAGTCATTGAGCTGACATTCAAACACAGAAGCAAAATATAATGGTTAAATTTTTTTTTATTTTAAGGAGTATTCAAGTTCTATTGAAATTTAAATTTTAGTCATGGAATAACAGGGGTGTATTATACTGTGGGTAGTCGCAAAAGACTTTTCTCAGAGGTAACAATTATGTGGAGACCTTAGTGGAATAAGGAATTCATGTGTATGCTTGATGATAGTTGGAACACGATTATTAAAACCAATTGATCTTAGGCCGGCGCCGCGGCTCACTAGGCTAATCCTCCACCTGTGGTGCCAGCACACCGGGTTCTAGTCCCGGTCGGGGCACCGGATTCTGTCCCGGTTGCCCCTCTTCCAGGCCAGCTCTCTGCTGTGGCCCGGGAGTGCAGTGGAGGATGGCCCAAGTGCTTGGGCCCTGCACCCCATGGGAGACCAGGAGAAGTACCTGGCTCCTGCCATCGGATCAGCGCGGTGCACCGGCTGCGGTGCACCGGCTGCAGCGCGCCGGCTGCGGTGGTCATTGGAGGGTGAACCAACGGCAAAAAGGAAGGACTTTCTCTCTGTCTCTCTCTCTCTCACTGTCCACTCTGCCTGTCAAAAAAACAAACAAACAAACAAAAAAATAAACCAATTGATCTGAGTTATGGGAAAATTTGGATGTTCTAGGAAGGCACTTAGATAAAAAAAAAGCTGAAGATCAATTGGCAAACTGATGTTTGTGGTAGAAAATAAAATATTTGAGTTTTATGGGCCTCTGTTATTTTTTGGATATTAGTTTGGAGGTCGAAGGCCCCCACTGTATCATGTGTTAAAGCTTGATCCCCACAGAAGAATTACTGGACGTGGTAGAATCTTTAGGAACTGGGGCGTAACAGAAGACCTTAGGATCACTGGAGGTGTGCACTGAGAAGGCAGCTTTCATTGACTTCTTCAGTTATAATGACGTCATTATAAATCCCAAGTCTGGGCCCCCACATTCTCTTAGCTTCTTGGCTTCTCATGTAATTCTTTCTTTGCACACACACTCTACCACTGCTATCTACCTCCTTCATTAGAGCCAAAATAATAAGGCTGCCTGATTTTGGATGTGAAACTCCTTAAAATTAGTTGACTCTGATATTTTCTTTTGGTGAAGAGTTGAGTAAACAGATTTTAATCAAGCAGGGTTGAATTTAAACTGTGGTAGGAATTCAGGAGATGTGAAATATTTTTATTTGTAATTTTAAATCCAGGAGGGAGAGTGTTAAGAATATGTCACTTTAATTATAGTAATTTTTATGAAAAAAATTACAATATATTGATATCTCACTTCTAATGAATTGTATTCAAGTTACCTATAATAGTGCATCCTTTGATCATCACCAAACAAGTAAGACCAACACACATTTATCTGGAAAATAATCTATAACAAAAGAATAAATGTTTCTCAATTCAGAAGCAATTTATTCAAGCCATTTTAATTACTTATCAGAGATTGTTTTCACCACACAAACTTATTCTTCACATTTTTAGCCTCAGCAATGAACAGCATTTTCAGTGAGATATGCAATCGATATCCTGAATGATGACCTGCCTTCACAGAAGGAAGGCAATAATGATGACTGGGCCTTGCAGAAGAAGTTTTTGGAGACACAGCTGTAGATTGTGAATATGCTTTGCCCAGGGGCTTTACATAATTTTTGAAGTATCATGCATTAAAGTAGAAAATAGTTCATGTTACACATTTCATTTTCAATTGATGAAGCAGTGTACATGTCTCAATGTGAATTATTCTGAAATTTTCAAAATATTCATTAATATTGTTATGTCTGAGAAAATTTTCTGTCCCCAAAATATCATTACAGCAGTACATTACCAGTTATTCGACTGGCTACATTGGGCCAAGTGTTTATTTCTTTTTTTTTTTATTTGACAGGTAGAATTATAGACAGTGAGAGAAACAGAGAGAAAGGTCTTCCTTCCGTTGGTTCACCCCACAAATGGTCGCTACAGCCGGCACTGTACTGATCCGAAGCCAGGAGCCTGGTGCTTCTTCCTGGTCTCCCTTGCAGGTGCAGGAGCCCAAACATTTGGGCCATCCTCCACTGCCCTCCCGGGCCACAGCAGAGAGCTGGACTGGAAGAGAAGCAACTGTGACTAGAACCCAGTGCCCATATGGGATGCCGGTGCCGCAGGTTGAGGATTAACTAATTGAGCCACAACGCTGGCCCACCAAGTGTCTATTTCTAGTCAGTAGATTGTAGATGGACATGATGTCTGTCTGTACCTGGGAAGGGGAGATGAGAACTTTGGGAATCACTTATCTAATTTGCAGGTAAAGCAAAACCGAGTGCCTTTAGTGAACACAGAACAGACAAAAACCAAAACATTTTATTTGCAGGTTGTATGGAGTGCCCATTCTGTATCATGCTTAATATTATGCTTATTCTTGTAGAAAGTTGAGCCTGTGTATAATGTTTACAAATATGTAAGCACAAAGAGAAACATAATTATATAGCACCTAAACTGATAGCCAAACCTTAACAGATATAAATCCATGTTAGCCACAGCAAAATATGTAGTAAATTGTTGCCTGGAATCAACTGGCAAGCAAATCTTATGCCTTCTAATCTTGAAATCCCCAAGGGGAAGAGGTTGGAAAGCATAATGTCAATAATGTGTGAACAACAATATGGCTTGCAATTAGCAAGCTCTTACAAGACAGTGACAATTTCTAAAGCCAACTGCTCCATTTACAAGTGTAAGAGTGAAAACAAATATAATCACAAGAAGATTTTATTTTAAAAAGTTTTTGCAATGGTCAGGAACCCACTATGGCAATAAAGAGTTCAAATATTTTTCAAGGGGCAATTTCCAATCATAATATCTTCATGCATCTCAAATGTTATGCATAAAATAGCTTTATTTAATAACAAGCAATAAAAACTATAAAAATGAACCATGTACAGAGTTGTGACACAATGAAGGAATGAATGCCACTTTGCTGAGGGCAATAGATTCTTCTTAAAGAAGACAGTATTCAGGCTCTGGTTGCATGAATGTTCATAGTCCTGTGAAGAGGAAAGAATCTTGAATAAACCTTGGTCAAGTCATTTAATTAGAATTTTATTCCTGTAAATCAGTGGGAGCAAATAAATATTCCAAATCTTGATTGAGGCATAGCATATTGGAAAGACTGCATTGAAAATGATCAAGAGGGTCTTCCATAAATATTATGCTAATTTTTAGGGGAAGAACAGTTCTTTTCAACAAACTAGTTCCAAAAATATAATGATAGGGAGTTTCTTTAACCATGACTTTTCTCCAGGGTCTCAGGGTTCAGATGAACTTTAACATTATCAAATTCAATAGCTGATAGAGCTGTAAAATCAATAGCTGCTACCTTTCAAATAGTTAGAAAATTATCAAAGATTGGAAAAATTTCAGGTAAAATGTCTTAAAAAGTGATATGTGGTGCGTATTTTTGCATAGTCTTTAAGACTCAGTTTGTGCACTCTGTGAAGTAGCATGCAATGACTCAAGTGGTTAAGACACCACTTCTAGTATGGGAAATCAGGATTTAGTTTTGGGTACCCAGCTTCATCCTGGTCCAGCCCTGCTTGTTGTGGCCATTGTGGGAAAGAAACAGTGAATTACAGCTCTCTCTATATGTCTCCAAAATAAATAAATAATAAGTTGCATTGCTTAAGAACTCATAATACTTATAGGTTCTAGGTAGTTTCTACTACATGAAGGGTGGTGAGGTGAGACAAAGAAGTGAAAATTCCCAGAAATGAAGCAAATTTAAACATAGAACTATATCTCAGAAAAATATTGAGTATGGTAACTATTCCATGGAGATAATGGCAATCAAATTCATTAGAAGACACTAAATTTTAAGGGAAATGTGATATCAAAAAACTGACACTAGAATAAAAACTGTTTGAAATTTAACAACAAGAAGCAAATGAATGAAAAAAAAATGATGCCATAGGATGTATATGAATAGGGATGAGAAAACTTTGGAGACTATGAGCAGGCACATTTTACCATATCTGCCTCATAAATGGAGAAAAAATAAAAAAAAGAACAGGTAACTTCAAGGAAAGTACAAGCAGGGAGAATAAGGAACTTGTACAGAATGAAATATTAGAACTTAAAAAAAATCCCAAACATAGAGTAGGAAAATTTCAAAATAGTGTGCCAGTAATATCAGAATTGTTAGAGAACAGTAAGTGGCAGGATAGGACTTTGATTATATCTTTACAGAAGGTAACATGTGTGATAAGAAGGAATCAAAGGTACACATGTTGCTCTGGGAAAACTCATACAGGAGCTTTGCTATTTCTTTGTACCCAGGGATCATAACCTAGTGATCCAGAAACCAAGCTGGAACAATCATCCCTCCTCTGGGAAAGAATAAAACACAATATTTACCAAGGTAAAAACTATTATGACTAGGGCATCTGTGCTAGGGTTGACAAACCCACTACTTAAAAGTGGCCAACTAGACATGCTAATTGCTACCCAGGTGGGTATCCATGCCATCTTCCAAAAATGTTGTTTTGGGATCAAAAGAGACAGATGCAAAACCATATTTGCTATTTCATGAATAAGGCCATACAACTCCCAGGATCAAAACAAACACAGAATTTCTGGCTCAGCAATGGATCATAGAAATCTGGTTGTTGTATCTATTTAATCCTATAGCTTCCTCACTCTAATTGCTTCTCTTTATACCATGAGTCTTCAATGTTCCTGTTCATTTTGTCTGTAACTGAATAAAAGCTTTCTTGTTCCTGCTAGTCATGATACAGAGTTCCCTGCCTATTCTTTTGGGTGATTTGAACAGGGCCATGGGCCATTCATGACAATATTTTCCCAGGCCATTTCCAAACACCATAGAACAGACAACAAAGGAGAATACATGTATGCAGCTCTATACTCATATTTCTGCTCAAAGAAAATGCTTCATCCATGTTACCTCCATAGGATTATGGGTTACATTTCTTGAGAGGGGAATATTAGTTTGATAGGTAGGCATTAGCCTACATGTGTATAAGGAACCAGCAAAGATGGAAAGTGTTTTGAATAAAATTGGGAACTTTTGTGTGATGGAACAAGAAAATAAGCCTTGGGTAGAGAACAGCATTTACATACTGAGCCTTGTTCTTATTTGATAACCTTGTTGGGTGGTATCTTGTGTGGTTGAACGGAGAACAAATGTAGCAACAAACAAGTATTATTGTTTTCACAATTTTGCAATTGTTCAATTGCTCTGTTCACTAGGTCTTAGCCCTCTAACTGGGGGCACCTTAGGGGAAGCTCATCTGCCTTACCTCAAGGAACTTTTAGGTCCAATAGGAAGCTCAGGGAGAAAATTCAGGAAAGTCTCTCACCCAGTGAGACATCTCAGGAAGGAATGCAAGGAGAGAAACAATACCCAAATCTATTTAAAAAGCTAGTTTGGGAGTCCTTCAAGATGGCGGAATAGGGAGGAAGTGCACTGGTAGTCTAGGAAAAGATAGTTTAATAAAAGTGGAGATGCTGTAGTCTCAGGGAAGAGTTAGGAAAAAACTGCAGAGGAAACTCTTCTGGAACTAGTGGGACACAGTGGACCTACATGGAGGGCACGGGAGCCCACAGATCAAGACCCCAGCCACCGAGTCTATGCACCAGTGCTGGAAAGGGAGGTGAGCTGAAACTTCAGTAGCCTGAGACACTGGCGGAGAAGCAGCAGGAAGAGCCTAGAGGGAATGAGGCTTGAAACCCCGTGGGGGAAATTCACCAGGCTAACTAGAGGAGAGAAAAAAAAAATAAAGGGAGTGGTATGGACACGATTCTCTCTCTCCACTCACCTTACAAAGCCAAGCAAGACAAAGAGCAGGTGCCATTTGGATAGACGTAAGAGCTGTGCCACCTCAGGGCTGGGCCCGCCCTCACCCAAGCAGAAAAATCTGACTCTGGTGGTGAGAAATAATAGGAGGTTAAGACCTAGTGAATGTGTGGAGTTTATGAACTGAGACTGTGAAAAAAAAACTGAGGGTGTGTGAGAGAACTCACGGAGTGCCTGAGACATGAGTACTCACTGGGAGATGCCACAAACTCAGTAACCTTGGCAACCTGGTGGGAGATTGCAGGAGAATCTGAGCTTACACTGAGGACTGCACAGATCCATTGTGTGGTTCTCGTTACAGATTAGACGAATATTATACCCACAGGGGCCAGTGCTCAGACACTGATTGCCTTCAAGTAAAATAGCACAGCTGCGCAGAATTACTTCCCTCCTGAATAAAAAAGAGAGAGAGAGAGAGAGAGAGAGAGAGAGAAGATTTACCATGCCAATCCTGGGTGTGTCACCTTTGACACACCCTTAACTCTGAAGAAATGAACAGAACTCTCTGGCCACACCCATCATAAGCCTCTAAGGATCCATCAAAATCATACAGTCCACTAAATACAACCATAGTATAATGAGAAAAAAAAAAAAAAAACACCACAGCGAGGGAAGAAGAAACCAAAGAATATCTCCACAATGCCAAACAACAAACTCAGAAACCGATGAAACAAGAAAAAGGAAGACATTATGATGCCTCCAAATGAACATGACACTTCAATTCAAGATTATGAAGATAGAAGAAATGCAAGATATGGATTTCAAAAAATTTATGATAAGAACATTTAGAAATTCTCAAAAACAAATTCTTGAACTACAGAAATTCTTAATGGACAAGATAGAAAATCTCTCTCATGAAAATGAAATCTTAAGGAGGAATCAAAATGAAATGAAGAATCTAGTAGAACATGAAATTGTGATATTGAAGAGAATTCATAATGAAATGAAGAATGCAATAGATCAAATGATGAACACATTAGAGAGCCTAAAAACAGATTCAGTGAAGAGAGAATATTAGACTTAGAAGACAGAACACAGAAAAGTATACAATCAAACCAAAGAAAAGAAGAGGAAATTAGAAATCTAAAAAATATTGTTGGGAATCTACAGGATACTATTAAAAAACCCAACATTTGGGTTCTAGGAGTTCCTGAAGGCATGGGAGAGAAAAAGGATTAGAAGCCCTTTTTAGTGAGATACTAGCAGAACACTTCCCGGGTTTGGAGAAGGACAGAGCCATCCAAGTACTGGAAGCTCATAGAAGCCCCAATAAACATAACCAAAAGAGATCCTCACCACGACACATTATAATCAAACTCACCACAGGAAAACATAGAGAAATGATTCTAAAAAGTGCAAGAGAGAAATGTCAGATTACTCTCAGAGGATCTCCAATTAGACTCACAGCAGACTTCTCCTCAGAAACCCTACAGGCTAGGAAGGAATGGCAAAATATAGTCCAGGTACTAAGAGAAAAAAACTGCCTGCCCAGAATATTATATCCTTCAAAGTTCTCTGTTGCAGTTGATTTCTCAACAATGTTGCAGTAGATTAATTTCTGAGAGGAGGAGTGTGGTGGGGGCAAGAGGCACGGAGTCACCACACAGACCCTGGGAGTCGGGTGAAAGCGGGCTTGAGGAAAGCAGCCTGCAAACTCACTTATTTCAGTTAGTACAACAGTTTAAATAGCCAAGACCAGCCAAAGCCAATCGGGTCAAGGGGCGGTCTATGCCCCAACCAATCACAGCCTGTTGCCAGGCAGGCTCCGTTGGCCATGTGAGATTCAAAGCCATTCCTGAGTAACTGACGCTCGCTTACCAGCAGCCAACTTGGTATGGCCTTCTCATTCCACCACAGTTCTAATTTGTGAATGAAGGTGAAATAAAGATGTTTCATAGCACACAGAAATTGAAAGAATTTGTCACCACTCATCCAGCCCTGCAAAAGATGCTTAAAGATGTGTTAGAAACACAGAAACACGGCCAGCAATATGAAAGAAAGTAAAGGAAGAAAACCTCACAATAAAAGATCACAGAAAGTTCAAAGAATATGTAAGAAATATCTTTTGCTACTTATCACTAGACACATTGAATGTTAATGGCCACTATTATCCAGTTAAAAGACAAATATTGCCTGACTGGATTAAGAAATGAAGTCTATCTATTTGCTGCTTACAAGAACACATCTTTCCAACAAAGAAGCCTGCAGACTGAAAGTGAAAGGTTGGAAAAAGATATTCCATGCCAACAGAAATAAAAAAGAGCTAGTGTAGCCATCTAAATATCTGACAAAATAAACTTTAACACAAAAACTGTTTAGAGAGACAAAGAGGGGCACTATATACTGACGAAGGAATCAATTCAACAGGAAGATGTAACTATAATGAATGTGTATGCACCTAATTACAGGGCACCAGTTTATTTAAAAGTATGTTAAGGGACTTAAAGGGAGACTAAGTCCCCAATACAATAGGATTGGAGAACGTCAAAACTCCGCTTTCAGAAAAAGGCAGACCAACCGGACAGATCAAAAAGGAAACAGCAGACTTAATTGACACTATAGCCCAATTGCTCTAACAGATATCTACAGAACTTTTAATCCTACACATAAAGAATTTACATTCTTCTCAGCAGTACATGGAAGCTACACTAGGGTTGAACACATACTAGGCCATAAAGCAAGTCTCAGCAAATTCAAAAGAATTGAAATCATGTCATACAGCTTCTCAGACCACAAAGAAATGAAGCTGGAATTTAGCAACTCAGGAATCCCTAGAGTATATGCAAACACATGAAGATTGAACAACATGCTCCTGAATGAACCCTGGGTCATAGAAGTAATCAAAAGAAAAATCAAAAACTTTCTGGAAATAAATAAGGATAACAGCACAACATACCAAAACTTATGTTATACAGCAAAAACAGTGTTAAGAGGAAAGTTTATAGCAATAGGTGACTACATCAAGAAATTGGTAAGGCACCAAATAAATGAGCTTTCAATGCATCTAAAGGATCTAGAAAAACTGCAGCAAACTAGACCCAAAACTAGTAGGAGAAGAGAAATAATTAAATCAGAGAAGAAATCAACAGGATTGAATCCAAAAAACATTAAAAAAAGATCAGCCAAAGGAGGAGCTGATTTCTTGAAAAAATAAACAAAATTGAAACCCCTTTGGCCCAACTAACTAAAAAAAGAAGAGAAAAGACCCAAATCAATAAAATCAGATATGAAAAAGGAAATGTAACAACAGACACCACAGAAATAAAAAGAATCATCAGAAATTCCTACAAGGACTTGTATGCCAGCAAACAGGAAAATCTTTATTTAGGGGATCCAAAAAACTCTACTAAGAGACTATTGGAACTCATAGAAGAGTTTGGCAAAGTAGCAGGATATAAAATCAATGCACAAAAATCAACAGCCTTTATATACACAGGCAATGCCATGGTTGAGAAAGAACTTCTAAGATCAATCCCATTCATAAAAGCCACAAAAATACCTTGCAATCAACTTAACCAAAGATGTTAAAGATCTCTACGATGAGAATTACAAAACCTAAAAAAAAGAAATGTTAGAAGATAACAAAAATGGAAAAATCTTCCAGGCTCATGGATTGGAAGAATCAATATCATCAAAATGTCCATTCTCCCAAAAGCAATTTATAGATTCAATGCATTACCAATCAAAATGCCAAAGACATTCTTCTCAGATCTGGAAAAAATGATGCTGAAATTCGTGTGGAGACATGGAAGACCTCCAATAGCTAAAGGAATCTTGTACAACAAAAACAAAGCCAGAGGCATCACAATGCCAGATTTTAGGATATACTACAGGGCCGTTGTTATCAAAACAGCATGGTACTGGTACAGAAATAGATGGATAGACCAATGGAACAGAATAGAAACACCAGAAATCAAACCAAACATCTACAGCCAACTTATATTTGATCAAGGATCTAAAACTAATTCCTGGAGCAAGGACAGTCTATTCAGAAAATGGTGCTTGGAAAACTGGATTTCCACATGCAGAAGTATGAAGCAAAAAATGCATAATAGTTTTATTTCTAGTATCTCTATGAGTGTAATATACCGATGCCATTTTACTAATCAAAGTGATCAGTTAAATTCATAATTGTTCATAATGATAAGAATAAGAATCAAAGTGATCATGTGAACAAGACTAATGTCTGCTAATACTAACTGATAGAATTAAAAAGGAGAGAACAATCCAACATGGGAAGCAGGATACACACCAGACTCATAGAATGGCAGATGTCCTAAACAGCACTCCACAATTTAGGTTTAAAAAAAGGATTTGTTAAGCTACGTAATACGTTCAGACTGCTGATGCCAGGAAACAGGAGATTCTTCTGGAATTTCCACATGAGTGCAGGGGCCAAGAACTTAGCCTATCTTCCACTGACTTTACCAAGCTTATAATCTAGAAGTTGGATCAGAAGTTGAGCTGCCAGAACACGACCCAGAATCCATGTTGGATGCTGGCATTGCAGAAAGCAGCTTAACCACTGTGCCACAATGCCATCCCCGTCTACTCTCATTTCTAAAGCAATGGTTTCAAAATGAATCATTACTCTGAAAATATTTTTTTATGATTTTAGCCTAAAGATGCTAAACAGAAAAAGGGTATTTTCGAAAGTCTTAAGTTAGGTCTTCATAATTATGGTACAAAAGGGAAATGCCAGATAAATATATTATTTATAATGTGTTGTTAATTCCATTACTCTTTTTTTCCTATTATTAACGTTTAATTCTGCAGCATCAATAATTTCTATAGGAATATTTTCTACAGAAATCTCAAAGAATTTGTTCATGGAAGGCAATTAGGAATTTGCCTGGGTACAAATTCATTCAAGCAAAAAATATGTTCTGATTGCCATTTATGCTTGAAAACAGCAAAACATCAGTTTGAAGAACCAGAAAAAGGCCTTAGAGAGCAATAAGAAAAGATGAAAATCATCATTCTGAGAATACTAAAGAAGTTAGTTTCAGATATTCCCTCCTTCCAATGCTCATTTATACTTTATAATTAACAGTAATAACAAACTTACTTTATAAATGGATACTTTTTGGTAAAATTCAGCAAAATGAAAAAATGGATGATATTTTATTTTCTGCAGATAACTTTTATTTATTTTTAGAAACACATTTCTTATATAGTTAATCAGTTTAATCTGAGCAAAATGTCCTTGTGTCTATTAAGTACTTTGTAATGTATGTTTGTGAGATAGTGAACTGTATTTTTCCACTATTCTAACTATACTGTAGGGATGAAGAAGAACTTTTAGAAATTGTGCAAACTATTTTAGGTCACCGGGATACCACTTAGGAAATAAGAACTCATTACACTAAATGATACCCTAGTGGCTTAGAAAGGTCAACATAGCTTTCAAAAAATTATAATTTCCTAAGGGTGCATATTAGGCTGTGATCATATTACTTGCACTACATTTGGTTAGAAATTCATAAATAAAGATTTTCATGTGGTGTGATAATGAACAGAGGATTTTTTCCTATTTCAATAAGACTAAATAGCTATAAAATGATTTATATATTCTGTAAATATTTGAAAAATTATTGATCTCTTTTCTGACAAAGATAAATATTTTGATATATTGTATAAAGATCACAGCTAATAGATCTACCAGGACCCAATTCTGCACTTTTGTATGTATTAAGTGGTAATATATATTTGTAAGTAAAATATAGAGGTGTTAATATGTAATTAATATACAATATTTTTATTAATATAATATTTAGTATACTTTTGGATAACTGAACCTGTGGGCTAAAATGAATAACACAATAAAAAACATAATTGATACTTGGTAATGCCAAGCACTCTTCTAAGCATCTCGTGTGTCTTAATTAAATTAGTTTTCATAATCATTCTATGAAGTGGGGATGGATTTATACTATCTTTGTGATCATTGTTGGTCAGATAAAAATACTAGGTCTTTGAGACACTAAATAAGTTAATTGTGTAGGTTCACATAGAAAAATAAACGCTCATTCCCAAACTAGATTATAATGTACCTGCTTATATTTTTTACTCTATGTTACTAAGAAATGGATAATCCAATTTTGAGGTCAACTGAGTGTTATAAAGCAATTTTCTGATGTTTTGAAAATTTGAAAAAGTATAATAAACGGCAGTGCAAATTCAGTGTAACTTAATTACTTGCAAGGACATTTTTTAACTTTTATTTAACAAATGTAAATTTTCTAAGTACAACTTTTGGATTATTACAGCTTTTTCCCCCCATAACCTCCCTCCAGCCCACAACCTTCCCATCTCCCACTCACTCTCCCATAACATTCACATCAAGATTTATTTTCAATTATCTTTATATACAGAAGATCAATTTAGTATATACTAGGAAAGATTTGAACAGTTTGCACCCACACAGAAACACAAAGTATAAAGTACTGTGTGAGTACTTGTTATACCATTAAGTCACATAGTACAGCATATTAAGGACAGAGATTCAGCATGGGGAGTAATTGCACAGTGACTCCTGGTGTTATTTAACAACTGATGATCTTATTAATGACATCAGCTATCACCTAGCTCTTGTTATGAGTTGCCAAGGCTATGGAAGCCTTTTGAGTTCACCAACTCCAATCTCATTTAGACAAGGCCATAGTCAAAGTTGAAGTTCTCTCTTCCCTTTAGAGAAAAGTAACTCCTCCTTTGATGACCCGTTCTTTCCACTGGGATCTCACTCACAGAGATTTTTCATTTAAGTCAGGTTTTTTGCCAGAGTATCTTGGCTTTCCATGTATAAAATACTCTCATGGGCTCTTCATCCAGATCCAAATACCTTAAGGGCTGATTCTGAGGCCAGAGTGCTGTTCAGGACATCTGCCATTCTATGAGTCTGGTGTGTATCCTGCATCTTATCAGAAATGGATAGATTCCTGGATATGTACAACCTACATAAATTGAACCATGAAGACATAGAAAACCTAAACAGACCCATAACTGAGACAGAAATTGAAACAGTAATAAAGGCCCTCCCAACAAAGAAAAGCCCAGGACCAGATGGATTCACTGCTGAATGCTACCAGACATTTAAAGAAGTAACTCCAATTCTTCTCAAACTATTCAGAACATCACAAAAGAGGGAATCATTCCAAATTCTTTCTATGAAGCCAGCATCTCCTTACTTCTTAAACCTGAAAAAGATGCAGCATTGAAAGAGAATTACACACCAATATTTCTCATGAACATAGATGAAAAAATCCTCAACAAAATTCTGGCTAGTAGAATGCAACAACACATCAGAAAGATCATCCACCCAGACCAAGTGTGGATTTATCCCTGGTATGCAGGGATGGTTCAATGTTTGCAAATCATGCAATGTGATATACCACATTAACAAACTGCAGAAGAAAAAGCATATGAATATCTCACTAAATGTGGAGAAGGCATTTGATAAAATACAGCACCCTTTCATGATGAAAACTCCAAGCAAATTGGGTGGAGAAGGAACATTCCTCAGTATAATCAAAGCAATCCCTGAAAAACCCACGGCCAGCATCCTATTGAATGGGGAAAGTTGTAAGTATTTCCACTGAGATCTGGCACCAGAAAGGATGCCAATCATACCACTGCTATTAATTATAGTTCTGGAAGTTTTTACCAGAGCCAAAAGGAAATTAAAGGGATACAAATTGGGAAGGAAGAAGTCAAACTATCCCTCTTTGCAGATTATATGATTCTTTATTAAGGGAATCCAAAGAACCCTCTGAGAAAGAACTTCTAAGATCAATCCCATTCACAATAGCTACAAAAACCTTGGAATAACCTTCACCAAGGACGTTAATATCTCTATGATGAAAATTACAAAATCTTAAAGAAAGAACTAGAAGAGGATACCAAAAAATTGAAAAATCGTCCATGCTCATGGATTGGAAGAATCAATATCATCAAAATGCAGTTTATAGATTCAATGCATTACCAATCAAAATGCTAAAGACATTCTTCTCAGATCTGGAAACAATGATGCTGAAATTCATGTGGAGACATGGAAGACCTCCAATAGCTAAAGTAAACTTGTACAACAAAAACAAAGCCAGAGGCATCACATGCCAGATTTCAGGACATACTACAGAGCAGTTGTTATCAAAACAGCATGTACAGAAACAGATGAATAGACCAATGGAACAGAATAGAAACACCAGAAATCTCTATCCAAACACGTACAGCCATTTGATCAAGGATCTAATCCAATTCCTGGAGCAAGGACAGTCTATTCAGCAAATGGTGCTTGGAAAACTGGATTTCCACATGCAGAAGTATGAAGCAAGAGCCCTACCTTACACATTAAACAAAAATCCACTCAGCATGGATTAAAGACCAAAATCTATGACCAGACACCATCAAATTATTAGAGAATATCAGAAAAACCCTGCAAGATATAGGTACCGGCAAAGACTTCTTGAAAAGACCCCATAGGCACAGGCAATCAAAGCCAAAATTAACATTTGGGATTGTATCAAATTGAGAAGTTTCTGTACTACAAAAGAAACAGTCAGGAAAGTGAAGAGGCAGCCAACAGATTGGGAAAAAAAATATTTGCAAACTATGCAACAGATAAAGGATTAATAACCAGAATCTACAAAGAGATTAAGAAACTCTACAACAACAAAACAAACAACCCTCTTAAGAGATGGGCCAAGGACCTAAATTGATATTTTTCAAAAGAGGAAATCCAAATGGCCAACAGACACATGAAGAAATGTTTAGGATCAGTAGCAATCAGGGAAATGCAAATCAAAACCACAATGAGGTTTCACTTCACCCCGGTTAGAATGGCTCACATTCAGAAATCTAACAACAGATGCTGACGAGGATGTGGGGAAAAAGTGACACTAACACACTGTTGGTGGGAATACAAATTGGTAAAGCCGCTATGGCAGTTAGTCTGGAGATTCCTCAGAAATCTGAATATAACCCTACCATACAACCCAGCCATCCCACTCCTTGGCTTTTACCCAAAGAAAATTAAATTTGCAAATCAAAGAGCTCTCTGTGCCTCAATGTTTATTGCAGCTCAATTCACAATAGCTAAGACCTGGAATCAACCCAAATCCCATCAACAGAAGACTGCATAAAGAAATTATGGGATGTGTACTCTATAGAATACTATACAGCAATAAAAAACAATTAAATCTGGTCATTTGCAGCAAAATGGAGGAATCTGGAAAACTTCATGCTGAGTGAAATAAGCCAGTCCCAAAGGGACAGATATCATATGTTTTCCCTGCTCTGTGACAACTAATGGAGCACCTAAAAGAAAACCTGTTGAAGTAAAAGGACACTATGAAAAACAATGTCTTGTTCAACCCTTGTTCTGACTGTTGAAGAACAACTTACTATTTATTACTTTAGTATTTTTTGATCTACTTAATGCCATTGGTTGAACTCTTTAATCAACACACAATTATTCTTAGGTGTTTAAATTTAACTGGAAAGTGATCCCCATTAAATATCAGAGTGGGAATAAGAGAGCAAGAAATTTTGTATAATTAGATGAATTATGTTAATGATGTTGGGCTCTTCAATCACAGCAATATCCCAAACTATTCCATTCTGGTGATTTTCCATAGTTTGGTCATGGTTACCATTTTCCCTTATAAGAGAACAATTCTTATTTCTCATTTATTTACTCTCTTCATTTATATATTATATATAAATGGTCAAATTTACAAAAATAGTGCTGTTGCCTTCCAATGACACTTCTACTTTTCCCAGCTGACTAGAATCATTCCTACAATTTACTCTTAATTTTTCTCACTGACAACCCACTTGCTCCACCTTATTCCATTTTGCATATGTCAAATTGATTTCCAAAGAATGTAAATGTGTCATCTTGTTCCCCATTGAAACAATTTCATGTGTATTTGCACAATGTCTGAAATGAGGTCAAACTCTCTCTTCCTTTATGTCCTTTGTTATTCCTCATATATGATTTTTTATTTTATATGTTTCATACATTTTATATAAGTTTAATACATTTTATGTACATAGCGATTTAGGAACATAGTGATACTTTCCACCCTACTGCCCCTCCTGCCCATGCTCAAAGCCTTCTTTCTCCTCTTAGTCCTGTTTTCTCTGAATTTTTACAGCAATCTGTTTTCATTTTACCTGATATTTGTAAGGTTTACCCTTATAGTAAGAAAGAATTTCAATAAATAATATGAATAAAAAATATTTCTCATATACTATTTTATGCCTAGCCAAACTGGTAATCAATTTTGAATATAGAATATAGATTTTTTTAGTCATCAATATTAAAAAAAAAACACTTTCTTGAGACATCCTCCCTCAGAAAGTTGTAGAAGATGTGTGCAACCAAAATGAATATATAAACAAAATGAAAGAGGCATAGTATACATTACACACTATTTTTTTGTCCAGTAAAAAAAAGAAAAAATGGAGTCCCCACATTGAGAGACAAGAAAAATAAGATGACAGGTGTGTCCAGGGTATATGATATAACCTGTTAAATTTGGAGCCAAACTTTTGGATTGGGAGGTGTTTAATTTATTATACAATATTTATATAACACTTATCCATTTCAAAATGGTAGAGAAATTTGAAGAAGTTAGTTGGAATTACTTTTTTAAAGATTTATTTATGTATTTCAAAAGCAAAGAGAGAGAGTGACATATCCTTCATCTACTGGTTCACTCCATAAATGGCTGCAATGGCAAGAACTGAGCAAGGTAAAAGCCAGGCACCTAAAATTCCATCTAGGTGTCCATGTAGATGCAGGCACCCAAGAACTTGAATCATCGTCTGATACTTTCCCAGATGAATTATCAGAGAACTGGACCCAAAATGGAGTAGCAAGGACTGGAGGTGATTCACATATGGTATGCTGGTAGATGCTTAACCTCCTGTGCTGCAACACTGGCCCCAGTTGGAGTGTTCTGAGTGGAAATCGTGTTTAAAGCATAACTATGCAAATGAAATAAAATAATTAATAATAAGAAAACAAACATTTTCAGGAAAATCGGCAATTATGGTTTTCTGTATAACTAACTTTGAATATCACTTAGAAATCAATTATAATGGAATCTTCAAATGCTTGTATAGCTAAAATTTTCATAAAATTATATTAAAAATATACATGTACTAAAATAGTGTGTTGTGTCATAGGTGAGAGATAAATCTTTGTGTGTACTGAGAGGTTTGACACTATAATCTAAGAAGCAATGATGAGGCCGGCGCCGCGGCTCACTAGGCTAATCCTCCGCCTAGCGGCGCCGGCACACCGGGTTCTAGTCCCGGTCGGGGCGCCGGATTCTGTCCCGGTTGCCCCTCTTCCAGGCCAGCCCTCTGCTGTGGCCAGGGAGTGCAGTGGAGGATGGCCCAGGTGCTTGGGCCCTGCACCCCATGGGAGACCAGGAAAAGCACCTGGCTCCTGGCTCCTGCCACCGGATCGGCGCGGTGCGCCGGCCGCAGCGCGCCTGCCGCGGCGGCCATTGGAGGGTGAACCAACGGCAAAGGAAGACCTTTCTCTCTGTCTCTCTCTCTCACTGTCCACTCTGCCTGTCAAAAAAAAAAAAAAAAAAAAAAAAAAAAAAGAAGCAATGATGGAGTTATATGAACAACACAATATTTTTCAATTATCTAACAATAGTTTAGAAAGCAATGGGAAACACAATGGATCCTAGTAACCAGAGAATGTGTCTCTTTTACTTTCCCTAGTTTATACTTTTAAAATAAATCTGACAAAAAAATAGAAAACAGCTTTCTCTATTCAATCACATGTTTAACTTAAGTGACCTTATGTTCTATTAATCTTGATGGGTGCTATCTGGACTCTTTGATTTTATTTATTAATTATTCTATCATTAATTTTCAGATAAGTTTATTGTAATTTTCCTACCATAAGATTCCTAAAATTATTAATTAAATCAACGCAAAACAGTTACTTTATTAATATGTGGACCAATGGAACAGAATAGAAACTCCAGAAATTAACCCAAATATCTACATCAACTTATCTTTGACAAGTGAGCTAAAATCAGTCCTTGGAGAAAGGACCATCATTTCAACAAATGGTGCTGGGAAAATCAGATCTCTGCATACAGAATTATGAAACAAGATTCTCTACTGTATATCTTATACAAACATCAACTCAAAATGGATCAAGGATCTAAATCTATCATGGAAGCTGCAAGATATTGGCATAGGCAAAATTATCTTTACAAAGACCCAGGAAGAGCAGGCAATAAAAACCATCAAATTGATTACATCAAGCTAAGAAGCTTCTAAACTGCAAAGGAAACACTCAGCAAAGTGAAGAAGCAACCAATAGGATAACAGAAAATATTCACAAGCTATGCAACTGATAAAAAATTGAAGAATGGATAATATTTCCAAACTCCTTCTATGAGGCCAAAATTAACCTGATACCTAAGCCTAATAAGCATATTGCATGAACAGAAACTGATAGGTCAATAACTATGGTGACTGTCAGGGGAAACATCCCTAAGAAGGACTAGAAATTAAATTGATCATGACCACATTTGTCTGAAGTGTTGTTTTGCTTAAATATACAAAAAGCAATTAATGTAAGACAGCAGAGTAACAGTGTGTTGGGCAGAAATCTCAGGGCCTTCTCAATTGATTCTTAAAAAGCATTTGACAAATTTCAAACCACTTTAAAATTTCAAAATACTCAACAAACTATGAAGAGATTGAAACCACTGCAACAGTATAAAGACCACAGTGAACACTGTAATTAATGGTGAAAACTAAGATTTTTTTCTAAGACTAGAACCAAGACGAAAGTGCTCATATTCACCACTGATATTCAACATAGTATTGAAATATCTAATTAGGGGAGGTGGAAAAGAAAAAGAAAAAAATAAGTCATCCATCCAATGTATAAAGGAAAATGTAAGATATTCTCTGTTCTCAAATGATACTGTTTAATATGTGAAGCATTATATAGTGTGCATGCTTACACAGATACATACAAGAGAAATAAAGGAGATAGTATAGAAATGAATATTTAAAAATCAATTACATTTCTAAAAAGTATCCATAAATGATCTGAAAAGAAATTAAGAAAATAATTTAACTTACAGTAGCATAGAATTAAAATATCTCATAATAAACAAAGTAGGCAAACTACTTTACAATGAAAACATTCTAATAAATTAAAGAGCTAAGAAGCACAAATAGTAGAAAAATGCGGTGCACAGAAATTGGAAAATTTAAGGCTCATTAAAATATTCACACTACTATAATTTTCCTAGAAATTTAATACAATATCTATCAAACATCCAATACCATCCTTTGACAAAAGAAGAAAAAAATTAAGTGTATGGGGAATGTCCAGGAATCCCATTAAACAATAGTAAATAAATTAATAATAATAAAGTTGAAATCTTATACCCCTTAATTTCAAATTACAAGCTTAATAATAAAAACATTGTGATACCCCAATGAGGACATATATGTGGAACAATGGAATAAAAGAAAGAAGGGCACTATGTAATGATTAAGGAATCAATTCAACAAGAATATGTAGCTATTATAAACATATATACACCTCATTACAAGTCATGTGGCTATTTAAAAGAATTGTTACAAGATTTACCAGGAGATTTATACTCCATTACAATAGAATTGGGGGAAATCAATACTCAACTTTCAGCAATGGTCAGATCATTCCGACAGAAAATCACCAAGTAAACAGCAGATTTAATCGTCTCTATAGACAGAATGGGCCTAACAGATATCAATGGAACTTTTCATCCTAAAGTTGCAGATACACACTCTTTGCAGCACTACTTGGAACGTTATCTAGGACTGACCACATATTAGGCCATAAAGCATATCTCAGCACATTAAAAAAATCAAAAACATACCATGCATCTTCTTTGACCACAATGGAATGAAGCTAGAAATCATGAACTCATAAATCTCTTGAAAATATGGAAACACATGGAGATTGAACACATGCTCCTGAATGAACAGTGATTCCTAGAAGAAATCAAAAAAGAAATAAAAAAAATTCTGGAAACAAATGAAGACAACACTACTTATGGCATGTAGCAAAAGCAGTGCTAAGGAGAAAGTTTATACCAATAGGTGCTTATATCAAGAAATCGGAATGGTACTAAATAAATAAGCTATCAATGCATCTTAAGGATCTCAAAAAACAACAGCAAACCAAACCCAAAACTAGTAAGAGGAAAAAAAATTAGAGAAGAAATCAACAAAATTGAGTGCAAAAAATAGAAAAGATCAGCAAAATTAAGAGCTGGTTTTTTTTGAAAAAATAAACAAAATTGATGTATCATTGGCCCAACAATCCAAAAAAAAGGAGAGAGATCAAAACCTTAAAATTAGAAATTAAAAATGAAATATAACAACTGACACTACAGAAATAAAAAGAATCATTAGAAATTACTACATAGAGTTGCATGCCAACAAACTGGGAAACCTGGAAGAAATTAATAGATTCTTGGATACATACAACCTACTTAAATCATGCCATGAAGACCTAGAAAACCTAAACAGACCCATAACCAAGAAGGAAACTGAATCAGTGAAAAAGGCCCTCCTAACAAAGAAAAACCCAGGACCAGATGACTTCACTACTGAATTCTACCAGACATTTAATGAAGAACTAACTTCAATTCTTCTAAGTTTATTAAAAGCAATCAACAGGGTGGGAATCCTCCCAAATTCTTTCTATGAAGCCAGTATCACCTTTATACTAAACTTGAAAAAGGTGCAAGAGAGAAAGAGAATCATAGACCAATTTCCTTGATGAACACAGATGAATAAATACTCAACAAAATTCTAGCCAATCAAATCCAACAATACATCAGAAAGATTATCCACCGAAACTAACTGGGATTTATCCTTGGTATGCAGTGATTTTTCATCTTTTGTAAATCAATCAATGCAATGTATCAAATAAACAGACTACTGAACAAAAACTATGTGATTATTTCAATAGGTGTAGAGAAAGCATTTGATAAAATACAATACACTATTTTTACAATACACTTAGTAAGCGCACTAAGTAAATTGGGTATAGAAGAAACATTTTTCAACACAATCAAGGCAATTTATAACAAACCCATGGCATCACAATACCAAATTTCAAGACATAATACAAGGCAGTTATAATCATTACAGCCTGGTACTGGTACAAAAAATAGATGTATATACCAATGGAACAGAATAGAAACACCAGAAATCAATCTAAATGTCTACAAGCAATTTATATTTGATCAGGGAACTAAAACCAATATCTGAATCAAGGAAAGTCTCTTCAACAAATTGTGCTGGGAAAACTGGATGTCCAGATATGGAAGTATGAATCAAGACCCCTACCTTATGTCTGACCTCTTTAACTTCTTACACTTCTTTTACTGCTTCTCTCTGGCCTTAGATCTAGGAAGGGGAAATTTTCCATATTTAAAGACAATGCTATCCTATTTGACCTACATATATAATCTATATGTCCATAACATTAATTATATCTTCAATGTTCCATTTGCCAGCTAATATAACCTTTTTAGAAATTCCAGAGTTTAGAATGTTCTATGAGGGACAGAGGCTATGGTGCCTTCTATATACACCTGTGTGCTTGCATCCACACACATCCATGCAGCTTCAAGGAAATGTAATAAGGTAATGAGAGCTCAATTTAGTCAACATTCTAATCTCCATACATTCCTGGGGCCACTAAGGCTCAGTGGGTACCTGAAAACAACAGCAATTGCTAATGGATCTGAATTAGGCAGTGTATGTCAGCATTGTTGTGTGTTTCAGTGTCTCCCATTTCAGAATAGATATAACCTTCTGAGGAACTCAGCTTTCACCACCTACCTGCTACAGAGAAAGTAGAATAAGGTGATGCAAAGCCAGATTATTTGACACTGCTTGACCACCCTCGCCACCAGTGTGAATCACCTCCTAGAAGAGATGAGCTTATTCCCTAACCATGCAGACAGTGATTTTTTTATCTTCTGTTTTTGGCTGGCGCAATGGCTCTATCGGCTAATCCTCCACCTGCGATGCCGGCACATCGGGTTCTAGTCCCAGTCGGGGCACCGAATTCTGTCCCGGTTGCCCCTCTTCCAGTCCAGCTCTCTGCTGTGGCCCGGGAAGTCAGTGGAGGATGGCCAAAGTCCTTGAGCCCTGCACCCACATGGGAGACCATGAGAAGAACCTGGCTGCTGGCTTCGAATCAGCACGGTGCGCTTCCTGCAGCAGTCATTGGAGAATGAACCAACAGAAAAGGAAGATATTTCTCTCTGTCTCTCTCACTGTCCACTCTGTCAAAATAAATAAATAAATAAATAAATAACAATCTCAAGAAATAAATATGCACAGGTAGTAGAAACTCAGATTATTGGTCCATGATTCCTAACAGCTTTCATGAAACATTACAACTAGCAAATATGAGTTATTTAGAAGGAAACTAAAAATACAGTACTTTTTAGCAGTGAAATCTATGTTTCAAATATATCAAATAGAACATAATATTAATAATAAACTTGATTGATGATCTAAACCATAAACAGATATAAAAATAAACTCACCAGCAGAAAATAGAATTTACCATCAAATATACAATTTGAATATACAGAGAAAACAGACTGAGAAACAGAGCCTCAGAACCACAAAGACAAAAACCAGAAGTAAGGTTTGTGCCATTGGATAGAGAGCAGGAGGAGAGAGCAGGATTGAAAACATATTCAAAGAAATAAACACACTTTACAAATTTGTTAAAAGATAAATCTATACATCCAACAGATTTAGTGAAATCCAAAAAGAAGATAAAAGAAATCTACAACGAATATATCATAATTAAAATTCTGGTAGCTAAGACAAAGAAAAAAGATTCCTAGAAGCTAGAGATAAATTCTACATTATAAAATATGACTATGTCTAATTACAGCTGATTTTTTATATAAAATTATGAAGGACAGAAGAACGTGGTACAATATTTTACAAACCTTAGGGAGAAAATAATAAACTCAAACTATATACTTATATTTTTAGATTTATTTATTTACTTTAAATTCAGAATGACATAAAGACAGAGGGAGAGATGGGGAGCGGGGTCATCCATACGATGATTCACTTCCCAAATGTTTGCAATGGTCAGAACTGGGCTGGTCTGAAACCAGGAGCTTCTTCTGTGTTTTCCACATGGCTGCAAGGTCCCAAGCACTTGGGCCATCCTCCTCTGCTTTCCTAGGTACATTTTCAGGGATCTGGATAGAAAGTGGGAGAGCCAGGATTTAAAACAGTGCCCATATTTTATGCTGGTACAAGTGGCAATCTCACCAACTATGCCACAGCAATGGTCTCGAACTATATACTTATATAAATTATATGTCAAAAGAAAGATAAATTAAAATTCTCAGATCATAGAAATCTAAGAGAAATTTTGACAGTAAATATATTTTTAAAAAAATAGCTAAAGGACATTCTCAAAATTTAAAGATGTTGGAAGCAAAGGCTTGAAATTTGAGGCAGAAAATAGAGAATTCAGATCTAGATAAGATGATTAAGAACAGTGTCTTTTAGCTCTTCTCCACTAAATAATCTAAAGACCCTTGCAATTATGAGACAAACAAGGTTAATTCTGACATGTGAAAAGAAGCAGACAAATTGGAGTAAAGCTACACAACTAGGAGAAATACAAAGCAACAGAGCATCTTAATTCCCTCTTCATTCCCCATAAGAATAAGATGATACAGAACTATCATTTCCTTTCTCCAAATGCACAACAAAAGGCATTGCAGTAAGCTTATCTTCCCCCCTCACCACCCCAGTTCAATGAAAGATGATTTCCTATCACCATAAAAGTCTGGAATTATTGTCAAGAGAGGAATGACAAACTCTAACAGAAAGTAAGTATGGGATATGCTGTCTTTGCTTGTAGAGTCTGAAAGCATGGCACCCTCCCCAACTAAAAATATTGAAGTCTTAGGGTAAGTGAATTGCTGGCTCATGAAACGTGCACTATCTCTAACAGATCAGGCCCAGTGGCAAAAGATCCAACATGGAATCCAAAGTAATACTTCCAAAGCTTTGAAAATCAAATGATTATTAAAACCATATTTCACAAAAATAAGTCCAGGCCTTTTTTCCCAATCAACATAGAGTTAATGCCGACTGAAATACGTTTTAATAGGGTCCTGGGACTTCTAAAATGTTAAACATATTTGCCAGAATACATTTTAAAAACACTAAAAGTAACTACAAAATACTAAGAACCAAGAATACCATAATATGAATAAACACAGATAATCTTTCTGCAAAGGGGTAAAAGTTATAAAAATAGTTAAGACTATCAGAACAGGAAATTTTGGGGCTGAGTCTACAAGATTCTCGTTCTCATAAATTAGTTAGATTTTGGAATAATTTAAAAATTTTAACACCATCTGATGTTATGTCATTGTATGCAGAATGAGTACTTAATATAATTGAATGTAATAACTGGGAGAGAAGAGGGACCATTGATATATTTTCTACACTTTATATGTGGTAAAATTTTCAAAAATCGTGATAACTTATCCTTGAACATCATAATCATTACAACCACTATAACATGATGCAATACATTATAACAAAACAAATCAACAGCCTTAAAAAATAAGATTAAATTGTTTTTAAAAATTCAAGTAATTCAGAGGATGATGAACAAAAATAAAAAGAAATAGAAACAAAAAGCAAGAAATGAAACAAACAGAAAACATACAAATTGGCAAACTGAAGACTCAACATGTTAATGAGTACCTTAAAGTGGTTGTTTAGTAGATGAGTGCAAAGGCAAAGACTAGTGCAATGGGAAACTATTATAAGTATATTTATTATTTTAGAAAGTAAATTCAGGGGCCCAGCGCCATGGCTCACTTGGTTAACCCTCCACCCGCGGCACCGGCATCCCATATGGGCTCTGGGTTCTGGTCCCGGTCGCTCCTCTTCCAGTCCATCTCTCTGCTGTGGCCCAGGAGGGCAGTGGAGGATGGCCCAAGTGCTTGGACCCTGCACCCGCATGGGAGACCAGGAGGAAACACGTGGCTCCTGGATTTGGATTGGTACAGTGCTGGACACGGCGGCCATTTGGGGGGTGAACCAATGGAAGAAAGACCGTTCTTTCTGTCTCTCTTTCTCACTATCTAAAACTCTACCTGTCAAATAAATATACATTAATTAAAAAAAGTAAATTCAAAAATGATATAGAAAGGTTGCCATTAAAAGGACAAAATATTTCCTTTCTACATTAATTTCAAAAAGAGGCAGAAACACTCATTTAAGCATTAAATAAAGTAGGTTTCACAGAAAAATAAACTACTAGTAACAACTAAATATCTTACATGAAACCCAAATTGGGTGACATAAAACCTCTATGATCCAAATAACATAATACCAAGTCATACTAAGCCAAAATTGAAACCATGTAAAGAAGAAATAAAAAAATTCACAATCATAATGAAGGATATTAAAGTTGTTTTCAACAAATCACAGAACAACTATAATAGCCATTAAAAATGTAGATGAACTTAATAACAGTTAAATAACTTATTCCAATTGATACTAAAAAGAAACACTTCAACAATTTCAGAATTTCTAATTTTATATACATGTGGAAAATCAAAAGTAACCACTTCTTGAACTATAAATCAAATCCTAGCAATTTTTTAAATCAAAATCTATTCATAATGTAATCAAAGTAGAAGTAAGTAAAAGAAAAAACAAATGTAAGATACCCGAACACTTGTATATTAGTAACATATTTGAACATAACCTAAGTATACAAATTAAATTTATGTGACAATAAATATGGAACTTAAGAAATAAGTGTAAAAATTGGTAGAAGTACCTAAAGTAATGAGCAGTGTTGAGAGGAAAATTTGTAGCAATAAATGTTTCTGTTGGAATAGACACAATGTTCAAATTGATAAACAAATTTTCTTTCTCAGGAAGAAAAGAATTTGTTGAGGAAAATAAACTCAAAGCAAACGAGAAATAAAAGCAAATGTTAGAACTGAAGTCAGTGACATTGAACACAAGAAAAGAATAGAGAAGAATCTATGAGAGAGAATACATCTGGCAAAATCGGTCTGGAAAGTTTACCAACAGCTTCTGCCAAACTGTAATAATCTCTAAAATACTTCTCACCAAAAATTAACATATTCTCCTTGGACAATGTGACTTTAATTGGTTATTACTTCAACAAACAGTGTTGTACATATTTGGGGAAGGAACATAGAAAATAAGTGTAAAGTTCCATGGGCAATATAACACAAATGACAGACAAGAGTGTTTGGAGAATAAAGTTGCCTTTAAGGGGGTCTCCTCTCCGGGTGCTTTTATTCCCCACACTTACCAGGAGAGATAAATGAACAGCCAGCCACAAAATTCTAAACACATTCATCTGCATACGTTTACTGCCTGAGCCTCAGGCTGTCATGCACATACTTTTGTTCACATTATAATTTTATGGCATTATTGAGTGGCAAATATGTTAGCAATAGAGAAGAAAATAAGCCAAATTCACTATTTAACAGTAAGATTTCTGAAGCTTAGGATGTAGGTTTACAATTAATTGAAAAATGGTCAAATTCATTGCCTTCTTCACATGTTTTTACATCGTAATTTTTCAATGTTTTATTCTAAGGCATTTCTTAATTTAGTACTGTAAGTGAACGTCTTAGTTCAGCAGTTAGAAAGGAATTATTTATGACATTTATTAGCAACGTAGAGCAAATAAATTTTATAGATGCATGTTGTTGGCAATTATGTAAAATAGAAAATGCAAACTATGTGATCTTATATACCTAATGCACTTTTTCTTAATTTGTATTTCACTTTCAAAATTATGGTACAGGACAAAATAAAGTGTATAGGCGATATTAATGTATGCTTGTAATAGAGATAACAGCTTTTATGGAGTGTGATGATTATTTTTATAACCTAATTAAAATGTAATAGTGTTCTTCATTACTTAGATTGACTTTGTTTAATACAGAAGTTTCATATATTTTGCTTTAGTGATTATACACGTAATGTGCACATTTGGAATATGGAGGCAAACTACCAGAGCTTTAATTATCATATCATCAAAATAAATGTAATATTGTTCTCAATATGTATTTTAAATCTCTAGAAATGTAGTAATTCCCTTATCTTGCTTGCTTCCTCATAGAAAGTGGGAAAATAATCTATGCATGACTGAATGTCATGTCTATACAAGGACAGTCTCATCCAGTCAAATAAAATGAACTAAAACTGTGCTTATAAAAATTAATTTTACTTACATAGAGTGCTTTTGCAACTTGGTATAAAATTAAGAAACTGATATTTTTCATGAATCATGAATACTTAAATATATACGTCTGTCTTCTGGATATATATTGATCTTTAAGCATTAAGAATCCTTAGTTACTGTAAAATTTATTTTAATATTTGTCTTTAAAATTACTTTTTAATTTGGATCATTTTAAAAATTAAATGAACCCTGGGCCAGTGCTGTGGCGCAGTGGATTAACGCCCTGGCCTGAAGCACTGGCATCCCATATGGGCACCGGTTCTAGCCCCAGCTGCTCCACCACCAATCCAGCTCTCTGTTGTGGCCTGGGAAAGCAGTGGAAGATGTCCCAAGTCCTTGGGCCACTGCACCTGCATGATGACCCGGAAGAAGCTCCTGGCTCCTGACTCCGGATCGGCGCAGCTCTGGCTGCTTCAGCCAATTGGGGAGTGGACCATCAGATGGAAGACCTCTCTCTCTCTCTCTCTCTCTCTCTCTCTCTCTGCCTCTCCTTCCTTCTCTGTGTAACTCTGACTTTCAAATAAATAAATAAATCTTTAAAAAAATTAAATGAACCAAACTCCAATGTTCCATAAAATATAATAGGAACTAATAATTAAAGAAAACATGAATAAAATATCTACTCAGATAGTATCAAATACTTGATAGAAATATATTTGTAAAGAATAATCTAATGAGCATATGAAAATGAATCTTTGTAAAAAAATAAGAATTGAAGTCAGGGAGGAGGAACAAAGGTGAGAGATTGGGCAGGAAGGAGGGTAAGGTGGAAACTATCACTATGTTCCTGAATCTATAGGAAAATAGATACGTGAACCACACACACACACATACAAAATAATGCATTCAATATTCTAAGGTAAATATATATGTGGCATTATGAACCACATCACAAAAAACTAAAATTATAAAGCAGCATAATATGCATATGAAACTTCTATCTAAATACACATAAACATATTCAACAACTATACAGTGATTGTTTTTGTCCATTTGTGTTGCTGTATCAGAATCCCTGGATCTGGGTAAATTATGAAGAAGAGTAAATCATTTCTCACAGTTCCATTGCCTGGAAAGTCCATTGATGATGGTAAGAACATTTGATATCAGTTGAGGGACTTGCTGCATCCTTACTTGACATAAGGAATAAGGATAAAAGGCAAGCACGTATGTCCTCCTCTAACAGAAAGGCAGGAGAGCAAATTAGCCAAACTCTGCTTGAATCCTCCTTTACTGGGGACTAAAAACTGCTCATGAGAGAAGTCCTCTTGACTCAATCACCACTCAAAGATGCCATTCTTAAATGTCATCATACATTTGCAGGATTTATTCTATGAACTGAAGGATCAGTCAGCTGTGAACAATGTTAATGGTAACTGGCATAATCATGAAATATAAAAATATTTTGTGCTAAATCACTAACTTTGCAATGTACTGTTACAAAGCAATAGTTGACTGATAAAATTCTCTATAAGGAATTTTGAAAATTTTTATTTTAATGCTGCTTTCAACATTATTTTAAGATTATCTAATATGTCTGTATAGGGAGAAGAAATAGCTACCAGAAAAAAATAATGATCATTTTCCCAGGAGGCTTTTTTGGGAGGAATTTTGTGAATAGAATGGGTGTAACAGAGACTCAGTGAGGATCACTGGCTGCATACCACCAGCAACTCTTGTATTGACATGGACAGTGTCTAACACCAACTTTCCAGGCAAAGAGAGAGGAGGCCGTCACAGCCTCCCACAATGGTATCTTTGACTGAGGAGGGATTTCAATGTCCTTACTGGCTTTGAGTCCAGTCTTGGGAACTGCTGGAAAGTTGAGAAACTACTTTGATCTATAAAATGTGCAACTGTTTATTTTGTTCCCTCCCTGCATCAGACTCCATTTGTTAAGGCAGAGCTGCAGCTATTTTGACTCCAGGAACATCATGCAGTTTGTGCTGGGTACAAGGCAGTACATGCTGAGAATGAGAAATTTTGCAGGGTAGAGAGTGGATCTCCTGCATTCTGTGATGATAAGAGTTCTCATCAGTCTACAGAGCTTGAGGTACACAGGTTTGGACTGAAGTCTTGTGCAACTACACAGTATGACTATGGAAACTCAGAGTGTTTTTCTCACCCTGGACAGATCTCTCAAAGGGCTCAGTGAACACACAAAAAGGTGGGCCAGTGTTCTGTGTGGCATGCATGCCTGACTGGATGGGATATACAGTATGATCTCACTCTAGGCGTTTAGTCAGCTGTTTCACCTTGGAACCAAACAAGGGCTGGGATTGTGATACTCTATGTGGATGCAACATTTCCTCCCTCCACAAACTGTAGCCTCTGGTTTACTATTATGGCCAACTTCAGTGTCACTTTGGACTTTTGCCTCACCCGTAAGACATGGTTAAAAGTAAATGGCCCCACCTAGCACACATCCCTTACAAGTAAAGAAATCTGTACCTGACATGGATAAGAAATTCTGCAAAGAAATAGAGGTATTGGGAGAAAATCAGATGAGAATTTTAGAAATGAAGTACTCGATAAGTCAAATAAAAATGCAATGGAAGTCATAACCACACACTTGGTAAGAGAGAATAGAGAATAGAGAATAGCTGACCTAGAAAGCAGGTCTTTTGAGATATCTCATTCAGACAAAAAGGAAAAAAAATGTTATAAACCGGAGAAAGTTTTTGGCTTTTATTGGATCCAGTCCAATGACCTCAGGAGTCCCTACAGTATGAGAAAAAAAGAATGGCTTAAATCATTCTATGTGTCTTTTTTCCTTAATTTCAAAAATAAAGAAAGATACAACAATAAAAAAGAACTATAGACACAATATCCCTGATGAAAATAGATGCAAAAATCCTAAACAAAATACTAGCAAATTGAATTCAACCATTAACACATCAAAAATATCAATATACAGGCAAGTGGAATTTATCCCAAGGATGGAGGAATTGTAAACATATGCAAATTAATAAACAGGATACATCAGATGAACAAAATGAAGTAGAAACATGTGGGGAAAAGCATCATCTCTTCAGATATAGTTGAATGCGGGCTGCTGTGGCCTGTGTGCTTCTGTTGAATTTTGTCTGAGAACTCTGTAGTCCAAACTGTCTTTGAATCTAGTCTGAAGAGCTGGCAGGGAAGTCAGGATATACAAATAACTCCCTGAGGGCTGGCATGTTGCTTTTCTCTCCTCCACCACCTAAGTGGGAGCACTTGTCAAGAGGAAGCTATAACTGACCTCAAGCAGACAGGCAGCTGACACTTGGGATGCAGAGGCTTGCGAGAGACAAAGTGGATCCTCTGAACCCTGTGGCTGTGGCAATCTTGTGACTGTGTGAATTATACATAGGCCAGGAAACTAAAAGATGTCTAAGGTATAGCAGAGTAATTGGAGAATCATCCAGCCTGAATCCAGAAGCTCAGATTTTCCGTAGTGAGGGGAGGGATATTGTGACGGGCTCCACAGTTACAATATGGAGTACACAGATTCTTGACGCACTTCATGCACCAGAGTCTGTGGGGTAGGCAAGCATGCTAGCTGACACCAAGCAATTGATTGACCATGGCCGGGGAAGGGTTGAGCCTGTGAATACAGCAGCCAGTGTGATAATCTGCCTCTCCCTACTACAATAAGGAGATTTACCAAATCAAACTTACTTATCATCCTGGACTCTTGCCCCAACCACAAACATTGGCTAGAGCTCCCTGGTCTCACCAGCATATGCCTCTGGATATCCGCTGTTAAGTGTAGGCATTCCACTAAGCCATATTCTCTCCGGTCTGTGATAGCTAATATATACAGTTTAAAGGAAAAAAAAACAGAATGTATGAAAATGACATTTTAAGATTGGAACATCATTTCTACTCCTTGTCTATATTCCTGTGAAACGATGTTCTTTCTACTTTTTACTTGTCAAACATAAATTTATTGGAATATAAAACCTGCAGTTATAACATTAATTAAAAGTACATTATTGTAAAAAATAGAAGATAAAAAAAGATAGAAAAAAAGAAGGAAGGAGGGAAGGAAGGATCAGAGTATCCTTATGTTCTTAGAATTGTTCTTTTTTTAAAAATTCTTTTTAAAATTTTATTTAAGTTATACATGTTTTATGTATTCAATATATACAGATTTAGTAATATAGTGAAAGTTCTATCAACCCTCCCTCATTGTGGCTTTGATTTGCATTTCCCAAATGGTTAGTGGCTAATGATCCTTAACAGTTTCTCAATTGTCTGTTTGCCATTTGAACCTCCTGTCTTAAAACAGTGCCTGTTCAAGTCCTTTACCCATTTTTAAACCATATTTTTGTTGTTGTTTTTGTTGAATTACTTGAGTTCTTCATAGATTCTGGATGTTATCATTTTTATCAACTGTGTAGTTTGTAAATACTTTCTCCCTTTCCGTTGGTTGCCTCGTCACTTTGCTGAGTATTTCTTTTACAGAAAGAAGCTTCCCAGTTTGTTGTAATCCCAGTTGTCAAATTTAGCTTTGAATGCCTGTGCTTCTGGGGTATTTTCCAAGATGTCTTTGACTATTCCAATATCTTGCAGAGTTTCCCCAATGCTCTCTAGTAACTTGATTGTATCAGGTTGTAGATTTAAATTTTTCATCTATTTTAAATGGATTTTTGTGTAAGGTATAAAGTAGACATCTAGTTCCATATTTCTACATGTGGATTGCCTTCTTCCTCAGCACCATTTTTTGAAAAGTCTGTCCTTGCTCCAAGGATTGATTTTAGCTCCTTTGTCAAAAATAAGTTGGTAGTGCATGTATGGTTTGATTTCTGGAGTGTCTATTCTATTCCATTGGTCTACATATCTGTTTTTGTACAAGTTCCAGGTGGTTTTGATTATAACTGTCCTGTACTTTTGTCTTGATATCAGGTATTATGATGTCTTCAGCTTTGTTTTCATTGTATAAGATTGTTTTAGCTAATGGAGCCTCTGTGTTTCCATATGACCATACTGCAACATAGATGTCCATCAACTGATGCCTGTAAAAAGAAAAAAAAATTACATGATGTAATCTTACAGAGGAATAAAAATGAATGAAATCCTGATCTGCAACATTTAAATGGATACAATTATAGATCATTATGCTAAGTGAAATAAGATAGTTCAAAAAGGAATAATATCATTTGTCTTTCTTTGTTAGCATAAATAGAGATGTCAAAAATTGTGTGAATCCCAGATCATTGGGTATGTGGTGACAAATATTGCTTCACTGAATCATACCACATAGATGACAATATGCTAAAAGGGAGACTCTTGCCATACTAGTAACACTTTGTCCTTAATTTGAATGTTGGTTATGAGTATGATTGGATGACAAAAAAAAAAAAAAGAACTCATTGATCTGTACAATCAAGAGTATTTCTTCACATATGTACTGTGGAAAACATAAGAATTCTTACTGAGATCACCTAATTCCTTCCATTAAATTGAATTGAAAGGATACTTTAAGAAATAAAATTATTTGGAAATAACAGACATTTAAGACATCATATAATATCCAAGCAGACATACTACATTTGAAAAAATACTAATATAAGTATTGCTAGAAACGTCTACAAAACTACATTTTAGGAAATATAAAGGGTATTTTTAATTGAAAAATTTTAAAGTAATTTAAATTCATTCTTCAGATATAAAAGTGTTCTAGATTAATCCCTTTTAAGTCCTCTGTCATAGTTTCTCTTTTTAGTATGGTTAATAGAATAACAGCCTCAGTTAATCTTTTTTTTAATTTTTAAAGTTTTTCTTTCTTGGAAATTGCATTTAATTTACTAAGTGTTGCTATTGTTGTACTTCTCTGTTTCCTTTCTATACATGAAGTATCTTCTATTAATTTTCAGCTGTTTCCTCTAAAAATAGTTTTTCTTTATTGTGATATTTTTCACCCAAACCATTATCTCATCTGTCACTCATGATTATTAAAAAATATTAATTATTGATAAACTTAAATATTAAAATAATTTACTTCATTGTAAAGAGACTGATATATATGTTAACTATATATAATAGAAGCAAATAATCAACATTTATATACCCTAAGTAAAAATCTACAATGCTTTGTGTTTATTTAGTTGTAGGCCTTGAATCTCAGTAATTGGAAACTTGCATTTAAATGTGGCCATAAACTGCTTTATGGATCTTCATCTAAATTTCATTGGAAGATTAGATTGGAGAAGGCACAACAATTATACTAATTAAAAAAAATTTTTTTTTGCTTTTGGACAGCACATCTTGATTCTTTTTTTAAAGACGTATATAATTATTTTAAAGTTAGAGTTACACAGAGAGTGAAGGAGAAGCAGAGAGAGAGAGAGAGGTCTTCCATCAGCTGGTTCACTCCCAAATTGGCCGCAATGCTCGGAGCTGCTCAGATCCAAAGCCAGGAGCCAGGAGCTTCTTCCAAGTTTCCCATGCAGGCACAGGGGCCCAAGGATTTGGGACATCTTCTACTGCTCTCCCAGGCCATGGCAGAGAGCTGGATTGAAAGTGGAGCAGCCAGGTCTCGAAGCTGTGCCCATATGGGATGTCGGCACTGCAGGTGGCGTCTTAACCTGCTACACCACAGTTCTGACCCCACGTCTTTATTCTTATATCAATAAATTCAGAGCATTTTTATTTTCCTTTTTTGTTAGTTTTATTGATTTAATCAATGATAACTTTTTTTTCTTTACCATTTTATAGGAGATCTGTCAAAACCAAGAAGCTAAAAATGTACATTTTCATTTGTAGAACTAATACTTTAGAAAAATCAGTAATAAAGCACATGAAAAGCTTTTTTGTGACATGATTGACTAGTTTTATAGAGATCATTTATTGACAGTGTATGAAATAATAGTTCATTTAATATACTTTTCTATCATAGTAAATATTCACCTAGAGATGTGTATTATTTAACCATAATGTTAGAAACCCAAATCAAATATCTCTTCAGCAAATATGAATGATTACACCTAAAGCACCAAAACTTATGCTTTTTTTCTTCATGATTGTCATCATGGTATGCTATTTTCTGATTGAGATACATGGTTCACTAGAGGCTATTAAAGATGGTATACATTTTTGCTGACATTTTATCACAGCAATGAAATGAAACGGAGAGCTGTACTCAAAAGGCCACTAAAATCAGTCAGCATGTTTATAGCAGGAAACAACTGCTTAGCAGACACTCTGGAAAACTGAATGAAATATAACCAGCTTTATGCATAAGTGAGGTTTATACAAAGCTCTTAATTTCAAAGATAGTGTAAATGTTAGAAGTATCTGCTATCTAGAAAATATTGCTTATATAATAACATTGTCTTTACAATATGATATCATATAATACAGTATCCAAAGGAAATCAGGACAAGTTGAATTTACTTTTATTCTGCATTGTTTCAATTACTTAGCATTACAAAATTACAGTTGTCTCCTAGAACTTGTGTAAAAGCAATCACATAAGAATCTCCATTAACATTGTTGAGGTTTAATGGTTCTTACTAATAAAACCTGGAATTATATAAACAGGAAGCATGTAGTCAACAAACTTGATTTATATGTTTTTGTATGACTTGATCAGTAAAAAGTTTAGGCATGGAAGGCCAAAACACTCTGGCCAAAAAAAAAAAAAAAGGTTAATGTTTTCTTAGATTATACATTGGCAGGTACTAACAATCTAATTTGAATATATTAACAATTACCTTTTCTAATTAAATACATACACACACACACAATTCAAAGATCTTACTGATTGATTACTCCAAAAGATGAGAGGGAGCAAAGTATGGGAAAGCACAACCAGAGGATTTATTTTAGCCAATTTTAATGATTAAATAAGAAAGAGGTTTAAATTTATATTTTTACCATGACTAATATTATTCCATACTTTTGCATGAGTTTATTATCACAATAATATTGTGAATGAGTTCACATATTTTGTGCATTTTAAAACATTTAAGATATATTTGTTTAATTATTTTAATTGAGTTAAGAATTGTATCAATTCTTCTGACTTTGGGGATGATCAAATTTTTGCTTTATTTTATTGATGTACTAATATGTACTTAGTACTTTTAATGCCAAACCATTCTTAAATCCTTAATATATATCCAGTTTATTTGTGATGTATTTTCACATGTAAATAAATGGGATTTTATTTTGTTTGAATATATTTTTGTGCAATCTTGTGGAATGATGATAATCTATGATATTTCTCTATGTAATGTTCATCAGATTCGTGTATCATAATATCCCAGAGTGATAATAAAAATAGTTTTGATGTGGTTTCCTGTCATATTCTCTAGTATTGGTTCCTATATACCATTTTCTTATATTAAAGATTTAGGTTTATGCATTGATTTGGAGGGCAGGGTGACAAAGAGATAGAGATAGTGATAGGAGGTCATTTAAGCAGGAATGTCATATTAAGTAGACTCCAACTTCCAAATGAAAGTACTGGAGCACATACCACAGAGAGTATAGCTGTGCAGAGAAAGCCTTCTAGTGATTTTATGGAAAGAGATCATTTACAGATTTTATTAGACAACATTGACTTAAATTGAGAAATGAGAAGTGCAGATACCACCTGGTAAAGGGAACCCAACTGAGTGATTACACCCAACACAGTTTACTATTTTATCACAAGGATTTGAAGGTTTCTCTTATTTGTTATTTTATATTTTGACTCAGTCTTTCCAAAATTCCATCAGATTAGAATTTGTGGAAAAGTTACAAGATTTGGAGAGTTGTCCTTAGTCCTTAACTGATAATCTCTATTCTACTGTATCTACTCCAGTTTCACTTCCCTTTTAGCTAAGAAAGTTACTATTCAGAAGGAGCTTCCCATTTGTTTGACATACAAACTTCGTATTTAAAATCCTATTTGCATATTCTCATCAGGCTTTGTTATTCTTGCTCAAGTACATACAATACTGGGAATTGAAATATCAAGAGTTATCTTAATGAGTTGCAGTATATTCTTTCCTGTCCCCATTGCATAAATATATACCTACTTATAATGACTTGGGCCAATTATACATTTCAAATATGATGACTCCTTCAATTCAGGTTGGTTTCATAGCATGAGTCACTCAAATTCATAATATATCAGATGCAGCTTCAAGTTTTATTCTTGATTTTGCCATTCTTATTATGAACACATTTAGATATAATAATGGCTTTTTAAAATATTTTATTAAATATGAAATCTGCTGTTAGTGCCTATGTATTTCCTCAGTGACTCATATTTAGTTTTAATTGCATATTCCCAGAATTCAAGGGAAAACTGAGGCTTGTTGAATAATGCAATGGGCCACTTTACTGCAAATAACTGAACAGTATTTGCTTCTTTGACATATGGAAACAAATCAAGCTGCTTCCTGTTACACTGGGTGGAGCAATTACAATCCAAAAGAGACCCAGAGAAATGTCTCGAAAGCTCTGAAGGTGAGAAGTCACTACACTTCCCGCATCACTCCTCCAGTTTTCCAAGAAACAACAGAAGTGGTTTGATTGACAGTCATCTTGACTCCAGGGTCCTTAGTTAACTACTTTAAAGGAACATTTACTACATGGAAATTCGCTAAGTCCCAGTTGCAGAGAGTAGAGAAACCAGGGTATGCTTTTCCTGGAACACCACTTGACACAAGTAGAATAAACAGCAAAGAATAGAGGCCTTGCTGGTTTAGACAAAAAAAAAAAAAAAAAAAAAAAAAAAAAAAATGCATTGCTCATGGTATACCCAGGAAGTCATTACAAACACAGCAAGAAATTGTTCATAAGGTGTGGCCCATTGCAATGATCCATTATGATCCTAGCTCGTTCCTTACTTATGTTGAGGCTTGGTTCCTGTGGGGAGCAACTCGGACTAGACTAAGTTACTGGAATTAAGACTTATTCTATGCATCTGCTCTCCCACAGTATGGCGCTGAAAGGGAGCAAACAACTTCTACACAGCTGCCTCTTGCCAACTTGACTGATGAGCTGCAGGAGCTGATCCTGCTCCTGATTGGAGGAGAGCAGCGTGCTCAGCGTGTGGGTAGCAGAGTTGGGATTGGTGGAAGAGGACTATAAAGGAGGAGAGAGACAACATGCACCAGGAACATCTAAGGGGAACATCCGGATAACATCTGAGCAGCCCCCGAGAGAGCCGGCCGGCAGTGTGCCGCTCCTCCGCGGAAGTGGGGAAAGTGGCAGGGGGAGCCGCCCCTCCACGGAGGTGGAGGGAAGGACCAGCAGCAAACCCGGGAAGGGCCGAGCAGACAAAAGAACAGCGCAGGGTCTAGTGTTGTTCCTCCGCGAAGAGGGGGAGCGACAGGTTCCCAATGAGGCAGAGTTGGGAGGCAATGGATGATCGAGGGTAAGGAGAGGAATCAAGAGTAAGATCAGTTCAACATAGCACTGCCTCAAAAGGGCAAATGCTTTTTTCCAGGACGTGGGTCAAATCTGAGGGAACTGGATCAAAGCCTGTGAGAATGTGATCAGAACATGCTCTGCAAAGAGTTCAGCTTCTATGGCTCACTGTCTTCCTACCATTCTCTTACACACTTGCTCCTCCAACAGGTGTTTGCTAATCTGTCACACTATGACACAGCCAGGGGACTTCTGCCACACATCAGTGTCATGCTGTTTGGAATTCCCAGAATCATGAACTGAGGAAACCTCTGTTCTTTATAAGGAAAAAATTCCATGTCTGATGACTTCATTATCTGAATCACCTGAATATTTATTCCAGTTGTTTTCTATTGTTTTTTTTATTATTTACTTTTTCTCATATTAATCCTCAGGCTTGTTTTTATTACATATTGCATTGTTTATAGGGAAAAATTGAAAAGATTCTAGAGGGTTTTTTTTTTGTGTGTGTGTGTTTTCAAATTTTCCTTCAGGGAAGAAATAACTTGCTTCTTAACAAAAGATACAATAAGGTCACATGTTTTACCTTGACAACAACCAAGATTTGTTAAGCCTATGATGTAGGACTCACCTTTTTTTCTGGTACACATTTTATTTTAAGGCCTAGCCCTTTATAAGTTTCAACTGAATATAGTTTGTGTTTACTACTGTTCTTTCTCTTCACCCATTTTGAAATCCAATTTTGTCTCCCCAGCAACATAAGATAATTGAAAGCTTTTAGCTTTTCAGTCACTTAGCAATTGCTTTCTGATTGATTTCTTGGCCTCTTTCTCCCAAGCTTTTTAGGACTTAGCAGTGACCCAGGGTATTAAAACACTCGGAATTCTGGGATCACTTCTCTGGTTCATCCCTCTCTGGGATTCCTGCCCCCCTCCCCCAATACTGAATGCCTGACTGCTTCTAGAAACAAATTGTTAGCTCTGTTATCACAGTGTTACAATTGCAAACTCTCTGCTGGGCCTTTATGTCCTATTCTGAGATTTAGGGAAAAAATTCCTAAGATTTAAGCCATATAATTCTGATTTCCTGCAATCTCTATTTTCTCTCCACACTCTTGTTGCCTCAAATTTTAGTTGCTTGGTGATTTCAGAAACTAGGGATCAGATATATCTTGTACATATACAGTTTCATAAGTATGTTTTCTTAATCATGTTACTCTGTGGTAACCATTTGTGGAATCCCTTTTAGTAAGATTTCAAATGGCCCAGCAAAAGATTTTTTTTTTGTCATGTTTGTGGCTTGTATTTTTTTAAAGAATACAATCTTGAAATATCACAGGTTTTCAATAATTCAACCCCAGATCTTGTCCAAATATAAATCTAGCAGAATTGGATTTCATTCCTTTAATCATCATTGTATCTATTTTAACAGTATAGACTATGTTGAGGGGTAACAGCATCCCATCCAGGTTCTTCTTTCTGACACTGGAAGTAATTTGAGGATGGGATATAGATAAAAGCTGAAGAGAACCAAGATATATTGGCACAAATTGTGAAGGTACACATTCAAGAAGCACTGGATGCGAAAGAGAGACTTGCACTCAAAAGGTTTTAGAGCCATTTCTTATAAAAATTGGAGGCATGTGTGTGGGGAGGTGGGATGGAGGGTGTCTTGACTAAGACTGAGTTAAATGTTCAAAGAAAGCAATGTTCATGATGAAAATTGAATACAGCCAATTATCTGGCCCTGCTTTGGAAAACCTGTAAGTGTCATGGCATCAAGAATTATCCATAGGTTATTCTGGGTTACTAAATCAGTAGCCATAATGGATATTTCAATCAGTATAGTTCTGGGAGGTGCTTTTGTCACAAAAGTGATTTTCAATTATGACCATTAAAGGACTCCATTTTTAAATATTTATTTATTTGAAAGGCAGAGTGATTTGGTAGAATACATGATAGAGAGAGAGAGCGAGAGTGAGAGTGAGAGAGAGAGTGTGTGTGTGTTTTTAAGGGGAGGGAGAGGAGAGAGAGGAAAATAGAGACCTTTTATATTCTGGTTTACTCCCCAGATGGGTACAATCAGCTGGGCTGAGCCAAGTCAAACCCAGGTGACGTAACAACTATGCTTTATGCCCACCCCTAGAGGTTTCATTTAAACACTAATCCTTAAGCTGCTAAAATTTTAGAAGTGTTTTTTACATAAATGGAAAGTAAAACAATATACAATGTTTGCTTTAGGTAGCTATTTTGCTAAAAACTATGTGTCTTAAAAAGATGTAAGATTACTAACTCCCACTATCCATGAATGCTATCTTACTAAAATCTTTTTAAGTTACCAAATTAAGATGAAGTCACTGATCCAATATAATTTGGATCCTTATAATAGAGGAAATCTAGAGGCTGAGACAGACACAAATAGAGTGAAGATTATTTAAAACACTGTCAAAGTCATGGAAGGCTCAAAGTTATCCAAAAATAAAAGAGAGATTTTTGGATTATCTCTGGCACCTCACAGAAGGAATGAACTCTCACAATGCTTTGATTTTTGTCTTCTATCTTCCAGAACATTGAGATGTTTAATCTACCTAGTTCATGCTGCTTTATTAATGCAGATACAGGAAACTAGTGTGACAGATTAGCCATGTGGAAGTTGTAATATCTAAGCCTAGAACATAGAGAGAATATAGATCCATGTCTCTCTGGAACTAATTTCAGGATGCAGAATTTATTAATTTGTCTTTGTAATAGCATCTGGTGATAATTTTGTAATAGTTTGATATAAACAATAATGTTTTAAATCAGTTTCTTAAAAATGGAAGTAAATGTGTATCAACAATAGTTAAGAATTTTTTAAAAGATAGGATTTGAAGCAACTTACAGAAATAGAATATGTAAATTTATTTAATTATAGATAAAAGTAAGATTGGTAACTCCAGCCTACCTAAAAAATGGAAATTATGGAAAAAATAGAATTATGTGTTAAACAGAAATGCCTTAATGCATCAGATTAATATTATACTACTACAAATGAGGGAGAGACAAAATAAAATAAGGAAATTTCCATGCTCATTTAGGTTTTGTGTCAGATATTACATTCAATTGCTATAATGGCTGGTTACAAGTTATGGAGTAGTAGTGTTTGATATGTCAACTCACTAGTGTTACAATACCTCTTTAGTCATCTAAGAAAGTCAAACTGACAATTTTGTTTGTAGCCTGTCAAATTATCAATTTCATTTTTATAAAATACTAGCCCTATTTATGCATATGTGTATTCACATTGTCCTTGACACAAATCTATTTCCTTTGTTCAAAAAATTCTTAATCCCTTGCTCCACTGGCCAAAACAATGTCATCCTTCAGAAATGCTCAATGGAATGAAGTATATACTGAATAATTATGGTGGATCAATCAAATAGAAAGATGCATTTAATTAGTTGTTAAACGCTCCGACACTTGAAGTATTCATCAAATATTCAAATGAATTTAGTTAATGAATGATATTCACTTCATATTACATATTTATAGAAGTTATATTCAAGTTCTAAAGTCTTTTTTTTTTTTTTTTTGGCAAGATGGCAGAATAGGAAGGGAGTACTCTGATAGTCCGGGGAGAGACAGTTTAATAAAAGTGGAGATACTGCAGGTTCAAGGAAGAGTAAGGGAAGAAACAGCAGAAGAAACTCTTCCAGAACGAGTGATTCACAGTGGACCTGTGTGGAGAGCGTGGGAGCCCACAGTTTGGGACACCAAGGCAGACTCAACACACCAGCGCTGGAACAAAAGGTGAGCCGAACCTCAATAGCCCAAGACACCGACAGGCAAGCAGAAAGAGGAGACTAGAGGGAACAACCCCAGGGGGAAAAGTTCACCAGGCTAACTAGAAGAGAGAGAGAGAGAGACAAAAAGTGAACGATACGGACATGGGTTTCTCTCTCTCTGCTCACCTCTCAAAGGCAAGCAAGACAAAGAGCAGGTGCCATCTTGGACATACGTCATAAGCAGAGCGACCTCAGGTCTGCACCGGCCCTGAGCCTAGCAGAAATACCTGACTCTGGCCGGGATGAATTAACAGGAGATTAGGACCTAGTGAATTTGTGGTGCCACTGAACTGAGACTGTGAAAAAAGAGATGGTGGGGGAGAGAACTCACGGAATTCATGTGAGTGCTCGCCAGAGACGCTACAATTCCATAACTTTGGCAACCCAGTGGGAGACTGAAGGAGAATTTGAGCCCACTCTGAGGGCAGAACAGATTCCCTGTGTGGTCCTTAGGAAAGAGCTTCCAATCTCTGGCTCCTGTGGGTATATCATTTGCCTGCTAACTAACTCCAACTTCATTCAGCTGTGTGGAATTACTTACCTTTTGAATCAAAAAAAGAAAGAAAGAGAGAGAGATCTACCACGCCTAACCTGGGAGTGTCACCTTTGGCACACCAAACAGAGCCTTCAGGCCACACCCATCTCAAGCCTCTAAGGCTCCATCAAAAACAGACAGTCCACTTAATCTAGAGTCATAGTATAGCAAGAAAACACACCACAGTGAAGAAACCAAATATCTCCAATATGCCAAATAACAAACGCAAAAACCGAGGTAATAAAAACAAGGAAGTCACCATGACGCCCCCAAATGAAAACGACACCCCAATTCAAGATTATGAAGATGATGAGATAGAAGAAATGCAAGAAGCAGATCTCAAAAAATTGATAAGAACATTAAGAAGTTCTCAAAAACAAATTCTTGAACTACAGAAATCCTTAATGGACAAGATAGAAAATCTCTCTCATGAAAATGAAATATTAAGGAGGAATCAAAATGAAATGAAACAAGTAGTACAACAGGAAACTGTGATAGTGATGAGAAATCATAATGAAGTGAAGAATTCAATAGATCAAATGAAAAACACAATAGAGAGCCTTACAAACAGAATGGGTGAAGCAGAAGAGAGAATATTGGACTAGGAAGACAGAGAACAGGAAAGGATACAGTCAGACCAAAGAAAAGAAGAGGAAATTAGAAATCTAAAACATATTGTTGGGAATCTTCAGGATACTATTAAAAAACCCAACATTTGGGTTCTAGGAGTTCCTGAAGGCATGAGAGGGAGAAAGGATTAGAAGGCCTTTTTAGTGAGATATTAGCAGAAAATGTCCCAGGTTTGGAGAAGGACAGAGAAATCCTAGTACAGGAAGCTCACAGAACCCCTAATAAACACAACCAAAAGAGATCCTCACCACGACACGTTGTAATTAAACTCTCCACAGTGAAACATAAAGAAAAGATCCTAAAATGTGCAAGAGAGAAACGTCAGATTACTCTCAGAGGATCTCCAATCAGACTCACAGCTGACTTCTCATCAGAAACCCTACAAGCGAGGAGGGAATGGCGAGATATAGCCCAGGTACTAAGAGAGAAAAACTGCTAGCCCAGAATATTATATCCTGCAAAGCTATCATTTGTGAATGAAGGTGAAATAAAGACCTTTCATTGCAAACAGAAATTGAAAGAATTTGTCGCCACACGTCCAGCCCTGCAAAAGATGCTTAAAGATGTGTTGCACACAGAAACACAGAAACACGGTCATCAATATGAAAGAAGGTAAAGGAAGGAAACCTCACAGCAAAAGATCACAGGGAATTCAAAGCATACATTAGAACTTATCTTTGGCAAATGGCAGGGCAAAGTTACCACTTATCATTAGTCACATTGAACATTAGTGGCCTGAACTGTCCAGTTAAAAGACACCGATTGGCTGATTGGGTTAAGGAACAAAACCCATCTATTTGCTGCTTACAAGAAACACATCTTTCCAACAAAGATCCATACAGTCTGAAAGTGAAAGGCTGGAAAAAATATACCATGCCAACAGAAATGGAAAAAGAGCGGGTGTAGCCATCTTAATATCAGACAACATAAACTTTACCACAAAAACTGTTAAGAGAGACAAAGAGGGACACTATATAATGATTAAGGGATCAATTCAACAGGAAGATATAACAATTATCAATGTATATGCACCTAACTACACGGCACCGGTTTATCTAAAAGATTTGTTAATGGACTTAAAGGGAGACTTAGACTCCAATACAATAGTACTGGGGGACTTCAATACTCCACTCTCAGAAATAGACAGATCAACAGGACAGAAGATCAACAAGGAGACAGTAGATTTAAACGACACTATAGCCCAAATGGATCTAACAGATATATACAGAACTTTCAATCCTACAGCTAAAGATTTTACATTCTTCTCAGCAGTACATGGAACCTTCTCTAGGATTGACCACATACTAGGCCATAAAGCAAGTCTCAGCAAATTCAAAAGAATTAGAATCATACCATGCAGCTTCTCAGACCATAAAGGAATGAAGTTGGAAATTAGCAACTCAGGAATCCCTAGAGCATACGCAAACACATGGAGATTGAACAACATGCTCCTGAATGAACAATGGGTCATAGAAGAAATTAAAAGAGAAATCAAAAATTTTCTGGAAGTAAATGATGATAACAGCACAACATACCAAAACTTATGGGACGCAGCAAAAGCAGTATTAAGAGGAAAGTTTATATCAATAGGTGCCTATATCAAGAAATTGGAAAGGCACCAAATAGATGAGCTTCCAATTCACCTCAAGGATGTGGAAAATCTACAGCAAACCAGACCCAAATCTAGTAGGGAAAGAGAAATAGTTAAAATCAGAGAAGAAATCAACAGGATTGAATCCAAAATACATTAAAAAAAGATCAGCAAAACAAGGAGCTGGTTTCTTGAAAAAATAAACAAAATTGACACCCCATTGGCCCAACTAACTAAAAAAAGAAGGGAAAAGACCCAAATCAATAAAATCAGAGACGAAAAAGGAAACGTAACAACAGACACCACAGAAATAAAAAGAATCATCAGAACTTACTACAAGGACTAGTATGCCAGCAAACAGGGAAACCTATCAGAAATGGATAGATTCCTGGATACATGCAACCTACCTAAATTGAACCAGGAAGACATAGAAAACCTAAACAGACCCATAACTGAGACAGAAATTGAAACAGTAATAAAGGCCCTCCCAACAAAGAAAAGCCCAGGACCAGATGGATTCACTGCTGAATTCTACCAGACATTTAAAGAAGAACTGACTCCAGTTCTTCTCAAACTATTCAGAACAATCGAAAAAGAGGGAGTCCTCCCAAATTCTTTCTATGAAGCCAGCATCACCTTAATTCCTAAGCCGGGAAAAGATGCAGCATTGAAAGAGAACTACAGACCAATACCCCTGATGAACATAGATGCAAAAATCTTCAATAAAATTCTCTCCAATAGAATGCAACAACACATCAGAAAGATCATCCACCCAGACCAAGTGGGATTTATCCCTGGCATGCAGGGATGGTTTAATGTGCGCAAGACAATCATTGTGATTCACCACATTAACAGACTGCAGAAGAAAAACCATATGATTATCTCAATAGATGCCGAGAAAGCATTTGATAAAATACAACACCCGTTCATGATGAAAACTCTAAGCAAACTGGGTTTGGAAGGAACATTCCTCAATACAATCAAAGCAATCTATGAAAAACCCACAGCCAACATCCTATTGAATGGGGAAAATTTGGAAGCATTTCCACTGAGATCTGGCACCAGACAGTGATGTCCACTCTCACCACTGCTATTCAATATATTTCTGGAAGTTTTAGCCAGAGCTATTAGGCAAGAACAAGAAATTAAAGGGATACAAATTGGGAAGGAAGAACTCAAACTATCCCTCTTTGCAGATGATATGATTCTTTATTTAGGGCATCCAAAGAACTCTACTAAGAGACTATTGGAACTCATAGAAGATTTTGGCAAAGTAGCAGGGTATAAAATCAATGCACAAAAAATCAACAGCCTTTGTACACATAGGCAATGCCATGGCTGAGGAAGAACTTCTAAGATCAATCCCATTCACAATAGCTACAAAAACAATCAAATACCTTGGAATAAACTCAACCAAGGACGTTACGGATCTCTACAATGAAAATTACAAAACCTTAAAGAAAGAAATAGAACAGAATACCAAGAAATGGAAAAATCTTCTATGCTCATTGATTGGAAGAATCAATATCATCAAAATGTCCATTCTCCCAAAAGCCATTTATAGATTCAATGCAATACAAATCAAGATACCAAAAATCTTCTCAGATCTGGAAAAAATGATGCTGAAATTCATATGCAGACACAGGAAACCTCGAATAGCTAAAGCAATCTTGTACAGCAAAAACAAAGCCGGAGGCATCACAATACCAGATTTCAGGACATACTACAGGGCAGTTGTAATCAAAACAGCATGGTACTGGTACAGAAACAGATGGATAGACCAATGGAACAGAATAGAAACACCAGAAATCAATCCAAACATCTACAGCCAACTCATATTTGATCAAGGATCCCAAACCAATCCCTGGAGTAAGGACAGTCTATTCAATAAATGGTGCTGGGAAAATTGGATTTCCATGTGCAGAATCATGAAGCAAGACCCCTACCTTTCACCTTTCTCAAAAATTCACTCAACATCGATTAAAGACTTATGTCTACCACCTGACACCATCAAATTATTAGAGAACATTGGAGAAACCCTGCAAGATATAGGTACCGGCAATGACTTCTTGGAAAACACCCCAGAAGCACAGGCAGTCAAAGCCAAAATTAACATTTGGGATTGCATCAAATTGAGAAGTTTCTGTACTGCAAAAGAAACAGTCAGGAAAGTGAAGAGACAACCGACAGAATGGAAAAATATATTTGCAAACTATGCAACTGATAAAGGGTTGATAACCAGAATCTACAAAGAAATCAAGAAACTCCACAACATCAAAACAAACAACCCACTTAAGAGATGGGCCAAGGACCTCAATACACATTTTTCAAAAGAGGAAATCCAAATGGCCAACAGACACATGAAAAAATGTTCAAGATCACTAGCAATCAGGGAAATGCAAATCAAAACCACAGTGAGGTTTCACCTCACCTAGGTTAGAATGGCTCACATGCAGAAATCTACCAACAATATATGCTGGCGAGGATGTGGGGAAAAAGGGACACTAACCCACTGTTGGTGGGAATGCAAACTGGTCAAGCTACTATGGAAGTCAGTCTGGAGATTCCTCAGAAACCTGAATATAACCCTACCATTCAACACAGCCATCCCACTCCTTGGAATTTGCCCAAAGGAAATGAAATTGGCAAACAAACAAGCTGTTTGCACCTTAATGTTTATTGCAGCTCAATTCACAATAGCTAAGACCTGGAATCAACCTAAATGCCCATCAACAGTAGACTGGATAAAGAAATTATGGGACATGTACTCTATAGAATACTATACAGCAGTCAAAAACAACGAACCCCGGTCATGTGCAACAAGATGTAGGAATTTGGAAAACAGCATGCTGAGTGAATTAAGCCAGTCCAAAAGGGACAAATATCATATGTTCTCCCTGATCGGCAACAACTAACTGAGCACCAAAGGGGAAACTTGTTGAAGTGAAATGGACACTATGAGAATCAGTGACTTGATTAGCTCTTGTCCTGACTGTTGATGTATAATGTAATACTTTATCCATTTTAGTATTTTTTTTGTTCTAGTACCATTGGTTGAACTCTGTAATTAACACACAATTATTCTTAGGTGTTTAAATCTTAACTGAAAGTGATCCCTGTTAGGAATTTGGAAAACATTATGCTGAGTGAAATAAGCCAACCCCAAAGGGACAAATACCACTTGTTCTCCTTGATAGGTGACAACTAACTGAGCACCAAAAAGGAAACCTGTTAAAGTGAAATGTCATATGAGCCTGGAAGAATTGCAGAGATGATACACAGAGTTGACTCTTAACGAGATACACAAGATGAGTTTTCATTAGAAATGAAAACTATAAATAAGTTTATTGATAAGATAAAAATACAAAGTCATAATAAGTACTCTAATTCTCAACCATTAGAAATTGATTAATTTTATACAAATGCAGTTATTGGAAAGGAATTTTTCAATGTTGTTAGGGTAAATGTTACACATTTCACTATTACTGCACATGTTACATCGTTATCTTTTTGTATATATTCTATGCTGGTCAGTTGTTCATTACTCTTGAGTTTCAGAGCCCTCCATACAGGTGCTATGAAAGAGATACTATATATATTGCAGAATGGGTCATCTCTTATTGAAGCTCTTTGAGTCCCTTTGCAAGAACAATAACAAGCAAATTAGGACTATCTCCGAATGATTGAGGAAGAATTGTCCAAGTATACTGCTGAGTTACATTTGAGGATGGCAAAATTCTCTTCAAAGGAAAACAAATATTGCGGTCATAGGGTTAACAAGATTAAGAAGAAAGCTTACCTTAGGTCTAGGACTGTGTGCAGTGAGGTTCCTTTACATATCTCTGTTAATATAGTACAATGATTTATCCCACTACAATGAAGTGGAATGACTGCTTCATAAATAATTCTTAAGCCTTCCGTTTGTCTTCTATTTTTTTTTGGTATTTTCTTTTTTTTTATTTTTAACTTTTATTTAATGAATGTAAGTTTCCAAATTACAGCTTATGGATTACAATGGCTTCCCCCCCATAATGTCCCTCCCACCCAAAACTCTCCCCTTTTACACTCCCTCTCCCCTTCCATTCACATCAAGATTCATTTTCGACTCTCTTTATATACAGAAGATCAGTTTAGCATACATTAAGTAAAGATTTCAACAGTTTGCTCCCACACAGAAACATAAAGTGAAAAATACTATTTGAGTACTAGTTATAACATTAAATCTCAATGTACAGCACACTAAGGATAGAGATCCTACATGAGGAGTAAGTGCACAGTGACTCCTGTTGTTGACTTATCAAATTGACACTCTTGTTTATGGCATCAGTAATCACCCTAGGCTCTTGTCATGAGCTTCCAAGGCTATGGAAGCCCCCTGAGTTCACCAACTCTGATCATATTTAGATAAGGCCATGGTCAAAGTGGAACTTCTCTCCTCCCTTCAGAGAAAGGTACCTCCTTCTTTGATGACCCGTTCTTTCCACTGGCATCTCACTCGCAGAGATCTTTCATTTAGGTGTTTGTTTGTTTTTTCCCCAGAGTGTCTTGGCTTCCCATGCCTGAAATACTCTCATGGGCTTTTCAGCAGGATCTGCATGCCTTAAGGGCTGATTCTGAGGCCAGAGTGCTGTTTAGGACATCTGCCATTCTATGGATCTGCTGTGTATCTCACTTCCCATGTTGGATCGTTCTCTCCCTTTTTTATTCTATCAGCTAGTATTTGCAGACACTATTCTTGTTTATGTGATCCCTTTGGTTCTTAGTCCTATCATTATGATCAATTGTGAACAGAAATTGATCACTGGGACTAGGTGGATGGCATTGGTACATGCCACCTTGATGGGATTGAATTGGAATCCTCTGGTATGTTTCTAACTCTACCATTTGAGGTAAGTCAGCTTGAGCATGTCCCGAATTGCACATCTCTTCCCTCTCTTATTCCCACTCTTGTATTTAACAGTGATCAGTTTTCAGTTAAGTTTCAGCACTTAAGAATTGTGTATTGATTACAGTATTCAACCAAAAGTATTAAGTAGAACAAACAAACAAAAATACTAAGAGGGATAACATATTACATTGTTCATCAACAGTCAGGGTGAGGGCTGATCAAGTCATTGTTTCTCATAGTGTTCATTTCACTTTAACAGGTTTCCTTTGTGGTGCTCAGTTAGTTGTCACCTATCAGGGAGAACATATGGTATTTGTCCCTTTGGGATTGGCTTTATTTCACTCAGCATAATGTTTTCCAAATTCCTAACAGGGATCACGTTTGTCTTTTAAACAGTAAAAATGATGGTATTAGAGGGAGGCAGACATGGAACCAGGACTTCATGCTTGAGAAACTTATCAGACAACAGTTGAATTCACCTTTAGCTTCTGGATTTATGGGGGTATTGATACCAATGAGGAAAGGTAGTTTGTCCTTTAAGAAAACTCTGATAGTTACAGAATGTGTAGTCAATCTACATTTTCCCTGATCCCAGACTTGAGGATCTTATCTCAGTTGGAAGATCATCCAGGCTGTGGTCTACTTCAGTGCTCATTAACATCTTAACAAATGACTTAAATTTAGTAACAGTTAACTTGAGAGAAGCACACAGGATTGATAGCAAAGCTCTTTTAAGCAATGTGTTGGACATTCAAACATCACCAAAACAGAGGAGAGATAAAAATCTCCACTATTTGACACATTAAAGTCAAAGAAAATATTTTAAAAAGAGATTTACAATTACAATTAACTACCATGGTAAAAAATAATTGGAAAATAGGGATCTTGTATGGAAGTTAGCAAAGAGTAGGTAACTCCAGTATCCATTAGAATATTAACATTCTTATCTGAAATGCTAATAATCACCTAAGACTCTTACAATGAGATGTTTATTTCTTCAGGAGCTCCTTAATCTCTAGGTCCCAGTGGTCTTTGGAAAAGGCTGTGAGTGAAGTTAGAGTCACTTCTTTCTTTAGCAGAAATGTACAACCCCTCTTTCAATAATCACATTTATTGCATTAGAAACATGGACCAGTGGTTGGGATCTCTGACAGAGGGCTACTCCTGGTGCCAGTTTCCTATCTTTCTATATATAAAGCATTCTATTTCCATGCAGAATGCCTCTTGGGCTGACTTTGAATTTTCTGATAGTTGGATACATTCATCATCATACTATGAGACTGCTGCCTCAACTGCTCCTCATGTTGGAATACCCTTTACTCTTTAATGGTATCCCCTTTACAAATCCCAAAAATTCTTTTTCTACCATTCAACTCTTGTGGGTCTTGTATTCCAAAGACCTTTTGTGGGTTTGTTATAATATCTGGTGGTGACTGATGAAATAAGTGCCAAGAAGGACTTGTACTTCAGGAGTGTCAGGGACTTCTTTAGTCTATATCTTTGATGATGTGCTAAATACATGAATAGGCTGGATTTTCTTCCTTCTTATGCATCACTTCTCTGAATTTTATCACAATTTACAAGTTGGGTAATATGTTTCCTCATCCCTGCCAGTAAACATGAAAACATATGGTCTTCTTGCTCTAAATCCTCATATTCCTTCTGGCCATTCCAGTAAGACACAGCTTCTGGAATCCCTACAGCCTCTGTTACATAGCAGACTGGCTGTTGAACTGCCAGAGGATCAGTATCAGCGTAGATACTCAGCCCATATATCCTGCTTCTCCTCAGTGGCAAACAAGTAGATAAAATTACATGTAAGAGATATCAAGTTGGGTCAAATACCTAAAAGCCTGAAATTTCTCACTGAATCTGGTAGAATTCTTTGAAAAAAAATATTCATAGCTTTTTCTTACATTGACTTAAGGCAGGCATGCACTCTAATTGTCATATCATTTCCATCTGCCACTATTCTCAGAGGACAGTACACATTTGTTTTGCCCATCGGGAACTTCACTGAGTAACTCCAGTTGGACTGTTCTCTGGTAAGTGAGAATAAGAGTGTTGGAAAGATGGAGGTCATGGGGGTGACAGGAGGTGAAGAAGAGTTAGGTTTCAAGAATGTAGGAGAGGATCTACATTCCTTTCATGATGGTCTCAGCTTTGGAACATGTTGAACTTAAAATGATTGAGGAGCAACTGATAGAGGATCATCTACAACATCTATTAATTTTCCATTGTCTTTGAGAGAGCAGGTACATAATAAAGCCAGCTACTCTTTTCCAAAATCAAGTGTTGATGCAATTCCATAGAGGGATGTATATATGAAACTTCAGACAATTTCTGTTGCTCCCTAAAAGAGGTTTATGATATAGAATTTGGGTTGCAAGATCCATTGATTGGCCTGGTCTCTCCATTTCTCAATTTGTATTTTGGCCATACAATCTTAGACAGGTAATTATACCATTTCCAATTATTAAGGATTCATCTTGGAGATGTGTACGAGGGAATGGATGCAAGGTTGCCTATAGTTGAAAATATCTCCATAACCTGGGATGATAGAAGTAGGAGAAGAGGCCGGCGTCACAGCTCACTAGGCTAATCCTCTGCCTTGTGGCACTGGCACACCGGGTTCTATTCCCGGTCGGGGTGCCGGATTCTGTCCCGGTTGCCCCTCTTCCAGGCCAGCTCTCTGCTGTGGCCAGGGAGTGCAGTGGGGGATGGCCCAAGTCTTTGGGCCCTGCACCCCATGGGAGACCAAGATAAGTACCTGGCTCCTGCCATCGGATCACCGGCCATGGCGGCCATTGGAGGGAGAACCAACAGCAAAAGGAAGACCTTTCTCTCTGTCTCTCTCTTGCACTGTCCACTCTGCTTGTCATAAAATGAAAAAAAAAAAAAAAGAAGCAGGAGAAGACATAGTGTGAGCCCAGTTATGCTTAAGCATATGAATTGAATCCCCTATATTAGATAACACCTGGTTCCCCTTTTGTTTTTGCACCCAGATAGTTCCAGTTTCAGCCTGCTGTATGTCTCTGCAGGCTCTAGATTCAGGGTGCACTTCCAGAATTGCAGTAGCATTGCCAGTGCCCTGAATATTTAGGGGAGCATTTTCACATTTTCTGCTAAGGCTTCTAACCCCTGGGTGGCACTGCCATGACTAAGGTTTCAGTAAACCAGAGGATGCAATTGACCCATGCCTCAGATACGTATATCAGGGATTTTGCGTGGGTACCAAATATTTCTGGGAGGCTTACCACTATTCTTAGGGCTTTTGACCACTAGGGGTATTGAACCACATTTCTAATTCCATTCTCCAGGTTGAAACCAGCACTGACCTGAGACCAGTGTTCAGAGTTCATTTTAAATCTTTAAGTTCCAGGACCTTGAATAATTTCAGAAGCATTTATATAGTCACAAATAAGGATTTTAACCCCTAGGTGGAAATGCCTTGCCTTAAGTTCCAAGGAAAAAGAAGAGTCAATTGAGTGACATCCATGAGATACATTATCTCTGGACTTTTGCTGGTACCCCAAATATTTTTGGAAGCCTACAACACTTTGCCTTGGACTTTTAACCTTTAGAAGGCATTGAACACCATACCTGAGAGCTACAAACATTGAGCTGAAAAAGGAAAATGGAAAATAGAAGATGCTACTGTGTTTGCTGATATGGTAGGTAGTTCAGGGCTGTCTTTTGCCATGATGGCATGGATGGGCTATCCATCTTTCACTTAAAGATGAAGTCCATCCTTATGACCAGATGTGAAACCTCTGCCATAGTTGGATATCCCACCTTCTTACCAGAAAATTGTAACTAACAGAACTGGATTCCGTTTTCCCATTAGGAAAATAGATGGAGTTAAGAAATAACACACAAATTTTGAAAAATAGAAACCAGTCAAAACCTGAAATAAAACCTGGGCCAGGAACATGGAGTCTGTCTGTGGTTGCTCAGTGCTTACAGCTGACTTGTCTCCCAGTGCACCCTAATTCCAGGAAAATATGGCAGCTTCACCATGGGTGCAAATCCATTATCAGTGAATGGCCTGCAACTGGGATGCTCTCTCTCTGTCTGCTTCACAGTCATCATTCCCTAAATGCTAACAGCATGCCCATGCTGTCTTTCTGAGACTATTAACATTAAAGAAGAACAAATATTTTTTCTTTTAAAGGGCTTCCTGAAACTCTTAATACAAAAGTGAGAGGAAGAGATATTCTAGAATTTTTACAGGCAGCTAGGAAGCACATATATCTGAAAGAGATTCAAATTTTCAAATCCATTCACTCACTGACTCAACTATTTCAAACTTCCATCTGGTTTCTCAATATGTGAGTATAATAATCTTGATTAAGGTCCTTATTTCCCACAAAGATAAACCTACTAAGTGCAGACACATATAATGTGCACAAAGTAAACACAAAACAGTAAGAGATGAAAATTGAATACAGAAACATGCATAAATGTGGGTTGCCCCACATGGAGAAGTAACCATTATGAGTGGACTAGAAAATTGCCTGAATAGTAGATGGTGGGAAAGAGTCAGCACCTGTTTATCACTTCCAGCCAAGTTCCCTGATGAGAGAGAAAGAGATCCTCCCCTTATCCTGGCTCCTTTTATGAGGTAGTCAATAAGGAATGGTGCATCTATAGACATAAAACCATCAGGAAATGTCATGAATTCTCCATCTGTTCCACATAAACTTTAATTTACAAATTTTGATCGCATTTCTCATAGGTTCCAGATGAAGCTGGTTCATCCAGGGGAAGAGAGTGTTTTGATTGACAAGCAGGAGGGAAGGATTACATTTGAGACCTTGCATTGATTTTCAGCTCACATAGACCTATCAGTCTCCCTGCCTGCTCACGCCACATCAAAATGATTCTATTCTTAAATGTATCAAATAGTACATTTGTAATTTTAATTTTTTAAAAAATCAGAGTAATATTTTAAGTTTTCTTAAATTTTTGTTAATGAGCTACTAATTTCATTAAGATTCAATGAAAAATAATGAATAGTTTCTAGATTAAATGAATAAATTATTAAATGAAAATTATTATATAGCTTCTACATTAAATATATCATTTAATGTTTAATATGAAGGTCTAAATAATTTATCATATGTAGATAAATAGATGTAGATATAATTTTAGATACATGTAATTAGTCTGTCAATTGAAAATTCTCCTAATATTCCTGAATCCTTGAACTTTATAGAGAATTACAATTTATTTTCATTTAGTTTTCCAAGAGGACAAGTTACTCATTCTGTTTGAAAATTTTAATTTGTTTTCTTTTTGAAATTTCTTTTAAATTATTCTTGTATTTCTCTTTTAGGAACCTAAGATGTGTTAAATGTACATTACATTTTATTTTCCATTCAGTTTTAAACTGTCATGCAAATAGAAAACAATGAATCTATATAACAAGATATCTGTCTATTTCTCATGAAAAGATGTAACTCACTAATATTACTGTAGTAAGCCCTTTATTATCCAAGAAAAAGATACTGGTTTTGTAAAATTCACTACTTTGAAAAAAGTTATGGGAGTTTACAGTGAATTAAAAATTTGTTTTGATGCAAAATATTTTAAAATCTATCCATCATATTTGGGGTCTTCCACAGGTTCGTAGAAAATAGATTTTATGAATAAACTCTTCCTGGATATCAATTTATTTTTAAAAGTGAGAGAAAGAGAGTGGAGAGCTCTATTTCTTCTTTTGCTTTCCCAAAAGGACACAAGAAAAACTGGGACAGGGCTATGCCAAAACCAGCAGTCTGGAACTGAGTCTGGGTCTGCTATGTGAGAAAAGGGTCCCAACTACCTGAGCGATTATCAGTTGACTATCAGGGTGCACGATAGGTAAAATCTGCAATTAGTAGCTGAAGTGGGACTTGAACCTGGGCATCCAAAATAAAATCTTAACTGAAACACTAAGATCCTACACTATACTTTCATTAAAATAAGCTCATCATTTCAATTTTCACAACTGTTTTTACATATCCTCACATATTTAAAAAATAAAGGGGCCAAGTCATATCTAATATTTCCCCTGTCATTTATTATCTATATTAGTTAGATTTTCAGCACTGTAGCACATACTGATGATTCTATTAATAAAGGAAAGAAGTTTATTTGGGATCATCATCTTCAGATTTTCACAATACAAGATTGAGTGACACCATTGTTCTGGATCTATTGAGGGCAGTGTATTCTGGATTGGGTATAGAGGAAAGATAACATAGTCAGGAAACAGGAAAGGAGACAGAGAGCATGTTCACGTTATCTCTATGTTAATATAGTCTTTCTTTATAAAGCCACAATCATTCCTTCATGGAGGCCCCCACCCCAGGAATTGAATCCAATCTAATCATCCCCCAAAATCCCTGTAGTTGTGCATCAGGATTAGATGAACTCTCTAGGGGCTAGTGCTATGGCTTAGTAGGTTAAGCCTTTGCCTATATAGACCTATATAGGCTATGTAGGCCTATGTAGCCTGCTGCCTATAAGCACCAGCATCCTATAAGAACAACAGTTGGTGTCCTGGCTGTTCTTCTTTATATCTAGTTCTCTGTTAATGGCCCAGGGAAGCAGTGGAAGCTGGCCCAAGTGCTTGGCCCTGTTCTCCCATGTGGGAGACCCAAATGTTGTACTATTAGAAGTAACGGTAAAAACAGTTTTCAAAAAGTATTTCATACTTTGTGTGTCTGTGTGGTTGCAAACTGTTGAAATCTTTACTTAGTATAGAGTTGATCTTCTGTATATAAAGATAATTAAAAATGAAACTTAATGGAGAATGGAATGGGAGAGCAGGTAGGAGATGGGATGGTTTACAGATGAGAGGGTGGTTATGGGGGGAAGAACTGCTATAAGCCAATATTGTACTTTTGAAATTAGTATTTATTAAATGCAAGTTTTATAAAAAGATTAATTTCTTATAGATATGAGGATTAATTTCTAATGATTCTATGCTGTTCCATTAGTCTACAAGTTTATTTCTGTTCCAGTACCAGGCTGTTTTGATAATAAGTAACATGCAATAGCTCTTGAAATATACATTGTGATTCTTCTGTTTTTTTTTTTGTTGTTGTTGTTGTTGTTATAGAATGTTGTTTTAGATATTTAGAAAAATTTTATCATTTTTTCTAGAACTGAGAAAAATGCCATTTGTATATTGAATAGATAGCATTGTTCTTGCAATTTTAAGGACATTTTGATGATATTAATTCTGTCAATTACTACCAAATATTTCCAATTTTTTGGTTTTTTATATTTCTTTCTTTGATGTTTTATAGTTTTCATTGTATAGATCTTTCATGTCTTAGATTAAATGTATTCCAATGTATTTAAATTTTTGTAGCTATTATGAATGGTACTTATTGTACAAGTTCTTCTCAGTCATGGCATTTTCTATATTTACAAATGGTATTGATTTTTATGTGTTAATTTTATATTCTTTTGCATTACCAAACTCTTTTATGAGTTCCAATAGTATTAGTGGAGTCTTTCAGTTCCCCTCTATACAGAATCATGTCATCTGCAAAAGGGACGCACAGCTGACTTCTCATCAGAAATCCTACAAGCTAGGAGGGAATGGCGAGATATAGCCCAGGTACTAAGAGAGAAAAACTGCCAGCCCAGAATATTATATCCTGCAAAGCTCTCATTTGTGAATGAAGGTGAAATAAAGACCTTTCATAGCAAACAGAAATTGAAAGAATTTGTCGCCATTTGTCCAGCCCTGCTTAAAGATGTGCTACACACAGAAACACAGAAACACAGCCATCAATATGAAAGAAGGTAAAGGAAGAAAACCTACCAGTAAAAGATCATAGGAAGCTCAAAGCATATACTAGAAAATATCTTTGGGAAAATGGCAGGGCAAAGTCACTACTTATCAATAGTCATATTGAATGTTAATGGACTCAACTCTCCAGTTAAAAGGCACAGACTGGCTGAATGGATTAAGGAACAAAACCCATCTATTTGCTGCCTAAAAGAAACACATCTTTCCAACAAAGATGCATGCAAGGCCGGCGCCACGGCTCACTAGGCTAATCCTCTGCCTTGTGGCGCCAGCACACCAGGTTCTAGTCCCGGTTGGGGTGCCGGATTCTGTCCCCATTGCCTCTCTTCCAAGCCAGCTCTCTGCTGTGGCCAGGGAGTGCAGTGGAGTATGGCCCAAGTGCTTGGGTGCTGCACCCCATGGGAGACCACCATAAGTACCTGGCTTCTGCCATCGGATCAGTGTGGTGTGCTGGCTGCAACGCTCCGGCCGCGACAGCCATTGGAGGGTGAACCAATGGCAAAAGGAAGACCTTTCTCTCTGTCTCTCTCACTGTCCACTCTGCCTGTCAAAAAAAAAAAAAAAAAAAAAAAGATGCATGCAGACTGAAAATGAAAGGTTGGAAAAAGATATTCCATGGCAACAGAAATGAAAAAAAAAAAAAAAAGCAGGTGTAGCCATATTAATATCAGACAATATAAACTTTAACACAAAAACTGTTAACAGAGACAAAGAGGGGCACTATACAATGAATAAGGGTTCAATTCAACAGGAAGATGTAACTATTATAAATGCATATGCACCTAATAACAGGGCACTGGTTTATTTAAAACGTATGTTAAAGGACTTAAGGGAGACTTAGATTCCAATACAATAGTACTGGGGTACTTCAATACCCAATTCTCAGAAATAGATAGATCAACCGGACAGAAGATCAACAAGGAAACAGCAGATTTAATCGACACTATTGCCCAAATGGATCTAACAGATATCTACAGAACTTTCAATCCTACATTTAAATATTTTACAATCTTCTCAGCAGTGCATGGAACCTTCTCTAGGATTGACCACATACTAGGCCATAAAGCAAGTTCATTCAATTTTTTAAAATTGTTTAATTAGTATACGGTTAACAATATGATTAGTAAGGGAACTAAAAAAATCTTTGTAAAAATAGTGAGAATGTGAGAGGGAGGCATAAGAAGTGTTGGAGCATGGGCAGGAAGGCAAATAATGTCGAAGTATCACTATGTTCCTAAATACATATTTATGAAATATATTAAACTTTTATAACTTAAAAACAATTTTTAAAAAGGCATGCACAAGGCACATAATTATTTTACAAACATATTTCAATATTATGTAATTATTTATTTATTCATATTTGTTACTTTTTTAACTTTTATTTAATAAATATAAATTTCCAAAGTATGGCTTTTGGATTACAGTGGCTTTGTCCCCCCCATAACTTCCCTCCCACCTGCAATCCTCCCCTTTCCCACTCCCTCTCCCCTTCCATTCACATCAGGATTCATTTTCAATTCTCTTTATATACAGAAGTTCAATTTAGTATATATTAAGTAAATATTTCAACAGTTTGCACCCACACAGAAACACAATGTGTAAAGTACTGTTTGAGTACCAATTATAGCATTAATTTACATTGAACAACACATTAAGGACATACATCTTACATGGGGAGCAAGTGCACAGTGACTCCTGTTGTTGATTTAACAATTGACACTCTTGTTTATGATGTCAGTAATCACCCAAGGTTCTTGTCATGAGCTGCCAAGGCTATGGAAGCTTCTTGAATTCACCAACTCTGATCTTATTTAGACAAGGTCATAGTCAAAGTGGAAGTTCTTGCCTCCCTTCAGAGAAAGGTACCTCCTTCGTTGGTGGCCCTTTCTTTCTACTAGGATCTCACTCACAATGATCTTTCATTTAGTTTTTTTTTTTTTTTTCCCAGAGTGTGTTGTCTTTCCATGCCAGAAATACTCTCATGGACTTTATCTAATATTTATTATCATCTCCATTTTCTAATTGAAAAAAATTTACTTTGTTAGATGAAGTAGCTTTCTTAAGATTCATTTTTAATAAACAGAACCAGGACATTATGCTCACATTTCACATCCTTAGTGTATTTTTTCTGATTCTCTTAATAGGTAATTTTTACTGTTGGATATGTCCCAATTTTTTCTAAGTTTAGTTTCTATCAAGAAATATAATATACTATCATCGATCATCGATGATATCCAAATTATCACCAGATTTATAAACTGAGATTAATAATTATTTGTTGGTAGACTGTAAAATCAGAATGGCTTTAGTTCATTTTTTCTGGTATTTTGTATATTATGTCAGATTCTATTGCTGCCCAGAAAATGATCACACAATCACTTAAAATAAAATCAATTTTTTATACTCTTGTTTTGTGTCTTAGAAATATGACCCAGGTGCCATTAGATAAAGTTGAGGCTTAGATAGAAGTGCATTGTTTTCGGAGGCTCTGGGTGAGAATTAGTTTCCTCATCTTTTCTGCTTTTTAGAAACCACTTACAACGTCTTGGTTCATAACCCCATTCCTAGCTTTTGATAACCAGCAAGGGCAAGTGGAACGTGTTTCACTCTCTCACATCCCTGGTTATCAGAAGCTTGGAAATGTAATCAGTGTCACACAGATAGACATAGGTTTTCCCTAGAATATTAAAATTAGCTCTCAGATGTACATACTAGACCTTTGGGAGTGGAGCTATGTGACAAGCTATTATTCAGGGAAGTTAAGAAGTCAATCCAATGGCTGAGATTCTCATAGAAATATATTTTATGATCTGGATAATGCCATTTTCCTAGGTTAGAACTTACCATAAAAGAAGAACAAGCATTTTCCAATGAAACTAGAAAAAATGTTCCTGGTTGGTATTGTCCACCACTTGGAAGAATAAGCAGGTGCCTCATCAAGGCCAGCATATTAGGGAAAAGAGAAACCATTCCTAATGGGGCTGTTACAACATAGACTACCTCTATTTGTTCACGTAGAATGGGAGAGCACATAATCTTGAGAGCATATGCAATGTTTCTCTGGGGCTCTTAGCATGAAACACTCTACTTTCTTTACAGTCTTTCTGTAAAACTGAAAGCGGGGCAGTGCTGTGGTATAGAGGTAAAGTCAGCTACTTTGACACTGGCATCTTGTAGAGTACCAGTTTGAGATCGTGCTGGTCTACTTTTGTTCCCAGCTAATGTGCCTAGGACAGCAGCAGCTAAAAGATTGAACAAGTCCTTGGGTCCCTGCACCCACATAGGAGGCTCAAAAGAAGCTCCTAGCTCCTGGCTTTGATCCAGCCCAGTCCTGGCCTTTGTGGCTATTTGGAGAATGAGGACAGAAGATTCTCTCTCTCTCTCTCTCTCTCTCTCTCTCTCTCTTCCCTCTATCCCACTCTCTTTTTGTAACTGTGCCTTTCAAATAAATAAAATAATAAAAATAAAAAGTGATTAGAAATGTTAAAAATATTGATTTTCTAAAAGAATAACATAAATCTATAACTATCACCAATGTTGATAATATATCTTTTAAATTCATGACTTTACAAAAAATTATTTTGTAAAAATTAACTACAGTTTTGTGTTTCTTTATGCCAACATTTGCTTTCACAAATGAAAAACACATTAAAATGCATCTGAGAAATTATTCTGATTAGGGATAAACAATATATTACAGCTAATGTAAAATCACAACATATACAGAAGATAAATGATCCAAAAAATAGAAGCAATATGTTTTTTTAAAAGTCTCAAAATAAGAGGAAATTTTGTTTTTATTACAGCACCATGTTTGCTATGTAATGTCCCAAGGTTTTGATAGTATTTGTTCTTTCATAAATAATAATGTTTTATTATTATGTCAGTTATATAATATTACGAACAAATTATTTTCATGTTCCTTCTGACAGTATCAGTTGATACTTTTCATATTTGAATTACATTACATGGAACTCAGTACTGAGGCAGGCGCTGTGCTGTAGTAGGTAAAGCCACTGGCTACAGTGCTGACATCCCATATGGGCTGCGGTTCGAGTCCCGACTGCTCCACTTCTGATCCAGCTCTCTGCTATGGCCTGGGAAAGCAGTAGAAGATGGCCCAAGTCCCTTGGCCCCTGCACCCATGTGAGAGACCTGGAAGAAGCTCCTGGCTCCTGGTTTCAAATTGGCGTAGCTCTGGGTGTTGCAGCCATCTGGGGAGTGAACAAGCGGATGGAAGACCTTTCTCTCTCTGCCTCTCCTCTCTCTGTGTAACTTTGCCTTTCAAATAAGTAAATAAATAAATAGATAAATAAAAAAAAAGAACTCATTACTATGTTCAATGGATCCCTTTATACATTCTCTGTCTATAGGGACCATATGGGTGTCCTTCATTTATCTGCAACTTCTATCACAATATTTGAAGCACAAGGGAAATAGAACAGTAGATTTTAAATCTAAATTCTTGAAGGACTCTTATTCTACATTCTGAAAAGATGACTTTTCCATACAAAACCATTGAATTTTTCAAACTCCTGTACTGAAAGAACATTCTTAGTAAGTAACGGAGAGCACTGAAGAACATTGGCATTTTGCTAATTACAGGAGCCTGGAACAAAAATAGAAATGGATGGGGAAAATGCAAATTAAATGGTCCATTTTATGAATGAGAACTAAGAAACTATGCATAAAATGTCTGAGAATTTTGTTCAATAATAAAATTACAGTCCATTTTTAAGTTCCTTGGATTATATGATTTAATGAAGCTATCTAAGTCATTATAAACTTTATTTAACATAAAGAATATTTAGGTTAGAGAATAGCATTTCTGATATATTATATACAAAATTTTATTTATTTATTTATTTATTTGACAGGTGGAGTTATAGACATTGAGAGAGAGAGAGACAGAGAGAAAGGTCTTTCTTCCATTGGTTCACTCCCCAAATGGCCACTATGGCTGGTGCTGCGCCAATCAGAAGCCAGGAGCCAGGTGCTTCCTCCTGGCCTCCCATGTGAGTACAGGGGCCCAAGCACTTGGGCCATCTTCCACTGCCCTCCCGGACCACAGCAGAGAGCTGGACTGGAAGAGGAGCCACCGGGACTAGAACTTGGCACCCATATGGGATGCCGGCATTGCAGGCAGAGGATTAACCAAGTGAGCTCGGCGCCAGCCCAAATTTGATTAATCTTATTCATCACAATATATATTATATAAATTGCTTTATTACAAATACTTATATTCTGTGTCTTTTAATTATTTTCAATGATATAAGTAAGTCTATATTTTAACATCACCAATTTCATGTTCCAATTAACACAAATTCTTGTGCCTTCAACATGAATAATCAATTACAATTTATTGACTGAGAAAATCAATGAATCATAGACATTAGTAATCTAGTGCCACTTTATTATCTTTTCTAAATTTGATTCCAGTTCTAATTGATGATTTTTAGATAAGATCATGTTGACTCTGTCTTCAACCCTGATGATGTTAATTTTTGCATTAAAGAGAATTTGGCATGCAAGTAAGTGAGCTGTCTGTGCTAGAGTTGTAGTTCTACTTGCTCTCTTTGTGACATTTTAGTTAGGTCAGGATAGCTTTATGCCCCATAACCTATTGCCACTTAATTTGTAGGGCCTGGCAAAAAATTTCCTTTTTATAACACAAAACTATTTACTCCCTAGGGAGTACTGACTGTCAGTTAAATTAACCACTGCTAAAGCAATTACCATTATAAAGATTCAAATCTCTTTTGAACAATCCAATTATATTTGGACTAGAAAACAACAGATTTTAAGCAATTATGTATAGCACTGTCATGTATACACAGTCCCCAAAAATTAATTGACTAATAAATTAGGTGATTATTTACAAAAATGTGATAATGCTTCTTTTTTATTTTAGAGAACCACAACTTCTTAATGAAGATTGCTTTGTTCCAGATGCACATCTGTGAATGTGGGATTCTTTTAAAAATTATTCATTTATTTATTTGAAAGTTAGAGTGACAGGGGGCCAGCACAGTGGCATAGCAAGTGAAGCCGCAACCTGCAGTGCTGGCATCCCATATGAGTGTCAGTTCAAGTCCTAGCTGCTCCACTTCTGATCCAGCTCCTTACAAACATTCCTGGGGCAGCAGAAAATGGTCTAAGTCCTTGGGCCTCTGCATCCATGTGTGAGACCCAGAAGAAGCTCCACACTCTGGCTTTGGATTCTCCCAGCAGTCATTGTAGTCATTTGGGGAATGAAGCAACAGATGGAATACTTGTCTCTCTGCCTTTCCTGTCTCTTTGTAACTCTGCCTTTCAAATAAATAAATAAATCTTTAAAAAATAAAGGTAGAATTACAAAAACAGTGAAAGAGAAATAGAGAGTTTCTGTCAGATGGTTCTCTCCAAATTCCTGAACCAGCTAGAGCTGGGTCAAGTCAAAAGCAGGATCCAAGAACTCCTTGTGACCCTCAGAGACACAAGACCTTGGCTTAACAGTCACATCCTCTCAGGTGCATTAGTGAGAAACTGGATTGAAATTGAGGGGTAGACAGGCACCCCAATATGAGATGCCAATTGTTCAAGCAGTGACTTAACCTGTTGCCATACTCAAATATCTTCCCTTGCTGTTATCTTATGCAGATGTTTTATTTAAGTCTCCTTCTTCAATATTCAAAGTTTATTCTTAATCCCTGCACCTTAAATTAATTTTCTCCCTCTGTAATTTACCCACATTAAAACTTGGATTTTTAAATTAAGCTAAGCTTCCCAGATACACTTTTGACTTTATTTTTTAATTCTTCATTAGTTTTTTTAAAAAGATTAATTTCATTTATTTGAAAGTCAGAGTTACAGAGATAGAGGAAGAGACAGAGATTGAAGAAGAGAGGCAGAGAAGGAGATACAAAGAGAGATCTTCCATCCATTGGTTCACTCCCAAAATGGTCACAATGGCCAGGGCTGCACCAAGCCAAAGACTAAATAGCCTGTGAATTTATCAAGCTCTCCCATGTGGATAGCAGGAACCTAAGTGTGGGCTATATTCTATTGTTGTCCCAGATGCATTAGCAGGGAGCTGGACTGGAAGTGGAGCAGATGGATCTTGAATACTGGGATGGCAGTGTTGCTAGTGATGGCTTAACCTGCTGTGCCATCCTGCCAATCCTGTATTTCTTCATTACTGTTGCTTAAGTTCTTGATTCAATGCACTGATACTTCGGAAGTGTATTTCATAGCCATGGAATATATGAGTGCATTTATCTCTTCATATTTCCTTTTCTTTGACCTCATTTTTAACTTGCCTGAGGTATATCCCCATCTTCCTATGTGGGAAAGAAAAACAGTGAGGTTTTGGGATAAAATCATTAGCATCTGAAAAAATAAAATAAAACATTAATATTTGAATGTATTTTCTTGTATATTTGTAAGTCTAGCAAGTAATTAATTTAAAAGTCGGGATTATCAGCACAGAAAGGCTTTAAATTTTTCTTTATCTCCTTCTGTCACAGTTGCACTGCAAGTCAGAAGTAAGGGGAGAGGAAGGGCATTGTGTGCAGTGAATAGATAAGCCCAATAAAATTTGCTTGTAAACATTGGATGGTAGAAAGAAAATAGCTAAAAATGAAGACTACTGTTCCAGGGCTTATGTTTTCCTCAAGCATCTATACAGCAATGGACTTCAGAAAGGAGGAAATTTTTTAGGCATAACAAAATAAGTTTTATACAGTTCCAGACAGTACACCATGCTCTAGATAGGCATTAAGAATTTTAAATATCTGATACTTGAGAGACCATGAGTCTAAGTAAATCTTTTTCTCCTGTGACATAATGATAAGAATGATAATACTATTTCCAAGTTCCTTTGCCCTAGAGAAAAGTTTCTTTCATGCAGTATATATAAATGCATTATCATGAGCTTGGAATGAGTGGAGAAGCATAGACAATGGGTCGAGAATTCATCAAAAAATATTATACAATTTGTCCTAATTTTTTACCCATAGAAGAAGAAAAATTTATATGTTTTCTGTAATATATCTCTGTGATTTATAAATTTTTCCTTATTTTATAAAATATAAACTTTATTTCTCTCTTTTTGGGTGACTTTTTTCTAATGTTTCCTGGTCTAAGTTATTACCCATGTTTATTACTTTTTTTGTAACTTTTATTTAATGAATATAAATTTCCAAAGTACAGCTTATGGATTACAATGGCTTCCCCCCTATAATGCCCCTCCCACCCACTACCCTCCCCTTTCCCACTCCCTCTCCCCTTCCATTCACATCAAGATTCATTTTCATTTCTCTTTATATACAGAAGATCAGTTAAGCATACATTAAGTAAAGATTTCAACAGTTTGCTCCCACACAGAAACATAAAGTGAAAAATACTGTTTGAGTACTAGTTATAGCATTAAATCTCAATGTACAGCACACTAAGGACAAAGATCCTACATGAGGAGTCAGTGCACAGTGACTCCTGTTGTTGACTTAACAAATTGACACTCTTGTTTATGGCCTCAGTAATCACCCTAGGCTCTTGTCATGAGCTGCCAAGGCTATGGAAGCCCCCTGAGTTCACTGACTCTGATCATATTTAGACAAGGCCATGGTCAAAGTGGAAGTTCTCTCCTCCCTTCAGAGAAAGGTACCTCCTTCTTTGGTGACCCGTTCTTTCCACTGGGATCTCACTCACGGAGAACTTTCATTTAGGTTTTTTTTTTTTTTTTTTTTTTTTTTTTTTTTTCCCCAGAGTGTCTTGGCTTTCCATGCCTGAAATACTCTCATGGGCTTTTCAGCAGGATCTGCATGCCTTAAGGGCTGATTCTGAGGCCAGAGTGCTGTTTAGGACATCTGCCATTCTATGGGTCTGCTGTGTTTGTCACTTCCCATGTTGGATCGTTCTGTTATTTCATCAACACTGGTTACTTGATTTCAATTGCAGTATTATGTAAACCTTTACAAAGCTTAAGTTTCCAAAACATAATTGAATAGATTTTTCTCTACTAAGAATATTCATAACCTAATTCTCTTATCATATGATGCTTAATAATTGAGAACAATCACATGTATTACAATTAGCCAATAATGAAGAGTAAAGTACATATTAGGATTTTGTTGGCTATGTTCACAATATTTACAAGCTTCATGTCAAATATACTACTGTTCTTAGAACTACATAAAAATACACAGTTCAGTTTGTTAGTATAAAGTAAGTACCTTTGTAATGACTATAAGTAAAAAAAATGAACTCTATTTTGCAAACCTCCTGTAGGCACTTCATGAGACTAACCTAATTACTATGCCTTTATTCCTTAATAGTAAAGTCTATAATGAAATTACAGTGACCACTTTTTTCATATAGTTGCATCACTCAAAAATACAGTCTTAAGCACTGCAGCTTGGTCTTCTAAAAGAGGGAGGGGACGAGGGAGGGGGAAAGTAAGGGAGAAAGAGAGAAAAAGAGAGAGACAGAGAGACAGAGACATAGAGAGATATAAAGACAGCGAGAGAAAAGCAACTTGACATATCTTTTAGGTCTCTTCCAATGCATAGATCCCATATTTTCTTTCTTCTTGAGGAATGCTAGCTCTTTGATTTGCTGTTTCCCACTAGCTTGAATGAACTGACTGCCTATTCATAAAGCAAAGTAACATGTTTCCCTGTCCTCTGTATTACCTGTTATTTTGTAGCTGGTTCCAGAGAGTTACTTCTGAGACCTTTAGTAAGATTTTAAATGGGTTTCTTTTACCACAAGGCACACAGGTATCTTTGCATATTTTTTTCATGTTCATGGCTGCCCACACTCAGTGTCAGATAGTCCAGTTATTTATTTGAGTTGCCAAATGGTGTTTGAAGTCAACGTATTTTCATTTTTAGATAATGTAATTTTGAGCGAGTAATTAAATTCTTAGTGGTGAAGTTGACATGAAAAATAGGTTAAATTATCAATTTTATTATTCTATCTATTTTTAAAGCTAAGGAAATGGCTTTGTTTACTTCAGAGAGAAACCTGAATTCCAATATCACTTTAAAATAATGTAGTTAAATGTAAATAATCCACCATCACTCTTATCCTGCCGACCTTTGTCTAGGGAATCTAGTCTTCCAGTTGGCATGAATCCATGTTTTCACTGGCATATTCCTTATGGTTTGCTTTCTTGTGATACAAAAGATTCATCTTGTAACTATGCACAGAAGTAGCTATTTCTCAAAGAATTTGTAATTTCGCTAGTGGAAAGTGATATCTCTATATTACAATGTGGTTTACACTCTAAGAACATTTATTGGTTTTACACCTTGATTTTAGGCCTCTGGAAGACAGGACAGATGGATAGAAAGCAGGTAGATAACAAAAGATGGAATGTGAATAAATCATTTCATATTACCTTTTATAAATAAAGTTTAGAACACAATATTTTACTTAATTATTCTTTATTACATGTGTATTATTTATCTTACATATTTTTTTTGACAGGCAGAGTGGAAAGTGAGAGAGAGAGACAGAGAGAAAGGTCTTCCTTTTTTTGCCATTGGTTCACACTCCAATGGCCACCGCAGCCAGCGCACCGCGACTGGCACACTGCACTGATCCGATGGCAGGAGCCAGGTACTTATCCTGGTCTCCCATGGGGTGCAGGGCCCAAGCACTTGGGCCATCCTCCACTGCATTCCCTGGCCACAGCAGAGAGCTGACCTGGAGGAGGGGCAACATGGACAAAATCCAGTGCCCTGACAGGGACTAGAACCCGGTGTGCCAGCGCTGCAAGGTGGAGGATTAGCCTAGTGAGCCACGGCGCTGGCTTTATCTTTCACCTTAAATATACCATTGTCCACCTTTTATCTTATATCTAAAATTATACTATATTATTTCTCCATATTTTTTACACATAATGAATTCTTATTTTCAAAAACACAGAATAAAGTATCAAAGTACCTCATAGTTATCGATCCCACATTTTTCAACTAATTAAATACAATCACCGCTAATTATGACTGCTGGAAGAAATATTGTTTTGGATATGTTAAAGTCCATTGCCTTTTGAAATTTTCCAGTTACATTTGGATCTCAATCCTGTGTCTTTTATATAGGATTATGAGTGTTAAAGTTTCCTTGCTTATTATCAAAATAAACAGAAATAAGTGTCTGAATTCTGGTTTTGAAGACAAAATTACAAATTCTAAAATGTTTTAAAATTAAACTATAAATGTTAGAAAAAATGGCGTTGATACTACCGTAAAAGGCAAGTACATTATTAAAATTTATAGAAGAAAACCTAGAATATTCCCAGAAATTGAAGTAGAAATTCATTTTTAAACTTCCATTAAGTTCAAATCCTTAAATTCAAGGAAAGGATTAATACTATAGTTTCACTGAATTCCCACTTAATATCCTAGGCAGAAAAATATTCTCAGTTATATATTAAAATATTCTCTATTAATTGAAAAAATGAGTATTATTCTTAAAAGTTCCAGAAATTCATAAAATTAAATCAGTAAACACAAAGAATTATTACTAGGAAATGAGCCTTTAGATGGAAATAAATATTCTTTGACTAACACTGGAGGATGGCATCCTTGGCCAAAAGGAAAGAGGAATTAATTGAGCTGTAGGAAAGACCTAGCACCTAGGAGTTCACTTAGGAGTGGAATATGATTATCACACTCTTCAAAAGCTTAATTTGAACATACCTATGCAATTGCAGATTATTCAGCTTTGAATTGCTCTGTATTTTCTTCAAGACAATGACTATATCGGCTCTTTATTTTACTATTTACATGACATTTCATGCTGCGTTAAAAAAAAAAAAAAAAAAAACAGCTACTGGTACCCTTAGGTTCTGCAGCTCTGCACTCAACTGGTTCTGTTTAAACACATTCAACTTTTCATCTATCCTTTTTCATTTATAATCACTGTAATATAAACAGTAGGGAAATGGTCACTCATATGAGCAGTGACATTGTAGAAGGAACGGTCTAAATTCTGTTTGCTGATTATGAGTGGACAATGAAAAAAGAAAAAAAAATTACTCCCCTGCAAGTTTAGAATTTATTCACTAAAAGGAATTGCTCAGTAGATGACAAATAAGGAGCTAAGCCATAACAATTTGAAATCTGAATATAGAGTTCAAGCCTGATGGAGAAGGCAGAAGAAAAGAAAGTACAATGATGAGCTTTCTAAAACAGCTGATGCATGGAAAGTCCAGGGTTACTGGGATTTGTTAGGAAATATAAAGTCTAAAGGCCACTAAAATAGAAGTGTATCTCTTAAAAGTTGGGTATTTGGCTTAAGATCCATATTGGATTACCTTGATATGATGCCCGCCACTTCTACCCGAGTCTAGGTCCCTTCAAGTGTGAACCCTGGGAGCCAGTAGTGTTGGCTCAATGATTGGGTTCCTGCCATTCATGTGGGAGACCTGGATTGAGTTTGTGTCTCCAGCTATCACCTGGCTGAGTCCTGGCCTTTATAGGCATTTGGAGGATTGTCCAGTATAAGGAAGATTCCTGTCTTGTGGTATCTTTGCATCTCCACCAATGCCTTTAAGGCATAATTTTTGTACAAGTAAATTAATAATTTGGGATAGCGTTGTGTTGTCAAAGGTTAAGCCTTCACCTGCAGTGTTGGCATCGCACGTGGGCACCAGTTTATATCTCAGCTGCTCCACTTCTGATCCAGCTCCCTGCTGATGTGCCTGGAAAAGCAATGAAATATGGTCCAAGTACTTGGACCCCTGCACCTACATGGGAAGCCTGGAAAGAGCTCCTGGCTCCTACCTTTGACCTGATTCAGTCCCACCTCTTCTGGCCATTTGGGGAGTGACCCAGTGGGTAGAAGATATCTCTCTCCCCTTCTCTCTCTCTCTTTCTCCCTCTGTATCTCTGCCTTTCAAATAAATAAATGCATCTTTTAAAAATCAATAATTTGATTTCATTTTTAATACTTGCCTAAAAAGCATGATTTTCAACAAGTTTATGAAACTTCTATCTTGCTACTAAATAATCTCCTATGTACACCAAAGGTAAATTATTCTTCATAACAACTTCATTCAGAATAAATTAATGCACTGTATGATTTAACATTTTTGGCTTATTGACAAAGTTGTATAACCATCACTATAATCACTTTTAAAATATTTTCACAATTTTGGGGCATCATCTCAAAAAGAAATTTCATGTATATTGGCAGTCTCTTCTCATGTCCTATTAAACCTCTCAATATTAAACCACTACTAATTTACTTCATTTATCTATAGATTTATCTATATTGGACATGCTATAAAAATACTATCATATAATACATGAATGTTTTATTGAATTTTTCCAGCTATTCCATTTTGTACCACATATCAGTACTTAACTTCTAAATATTGCCAATAGTAGTCCACAATCTGAAGAACTGACAAACTATTTCATAAAGTAGACTGAATATTTTAGATAGCACCTCCAGTGTTTTAGGGTACCAGTTTCACTTTGGGCATGCCTAAGCATTTTACTGCCCTCTTTTTAATTATAGCCATTTTAAAGAGTAAGTAGTTACAGCTCATGGCTGTTTTGATTTGAATTTAATGATGCTAATGATGTTTAATATATTTAGGTACTTACTATCCATTTGTACATCTTTGGAAAACATCTATTCATACTTTTCCCCATTTTAATTGACTTCTAATTATTCAGTATATTATATTCTAAGTTAATTCTAATCATATTAATAAATACATTTTATTCAGCCCTTTGGGTGGTTTTAACAGTTTTGTGATGGTCTATACTGATACACATTTTCTGAAAAGTTCAGAAGAAATTCAGTATTTTTCCTTTCCATGTTTGTGCTTATATTTTTATTGTCCTAAGAAAGCTTTCCTGGGATCAGCATGGTGGTGCAGCAGTTTAATCTGTAGTTTGTGACATCAACAACCCCTATCAGAGTGCCAGTTCAAGACTTGGCTGTTCCACTTCCAATCCTAATGTACCTGAAAAACAGCTGAGGATTACCCAATGATTGTGCCACCTATGTGGGAAATTTGTATGGAGTTTCTGGCCCAGTCCTGGCTGTGGTGGCCATTGGGTGAGTGAACCAACAGGTAAAAGTTATTCCCTCTCCACTTCCTTTCAAATAAAAAAAAAAAGAAATATACATTCATGCTAATGAAGTTTCATTTAAGCTGCTGTAACAAAATATCATAGATGGGGTGATTTATAATATATATATGTATATATATATGTATATATATATATATACATATTTCATGATTCTGAACTTGGGGAGTGCATGATAACGGCATCATCAGATTGGCATCTGGTGAGGGCTGGTTCCTTCTCTGTGTCCATGATGTTACCATGTTGCTCCATCTGGAAGATGGGAATGGTGTTTCCTTACATGGTGAATGAGATGAAAGGGCTAAAGAAAAAGGGATGGCTTCTTTCTTCTGAAAAATTTTATAAAAGTACTAATTTCTTTCATGGGGGCAAAATAGACATGTTCTGATCATGTCCCAAGCCCCTGCAATCTTGATACCATCATCCAGGAGGTTAAGGTGTAATCTATAGATTTTGCAGGAACATGTACGTGAAATGATACCATTAAGTTCATGAATATTTAACCCAATATTTTCTTTTAAGAGTTTTTTAAATACTTTTAACAAAGATATGTCTTAATTTATTTAAATTAATTTTTGTATAGTATGAGAAATTAGGTTATAATTCATTTACAAGTGGATATAAAATATTCATACATGCAGATCAAAAAATCTTATACAATATAGTAAACATGTTTTCCCATTGTACTATCTTGGGATTCAATCATTGTTTATTCTTTCAGCCTGGAATGTTACTCTATGAGTGAGTTGGAGCTCCATTATTTTAGGCTTTCAGCACCTTGTTTAGAATATATCTCCTACATTGGTATGTGCACGGCAGAATAGAAACCCTGATCTCTTGACCACAATTTCTTTGAGTTCAGCTTCTGCTATAGGTAACACAGTGATGGAAAATGTGAGTTAACTGCACATCCTGACTAAATAACATAGCCTTGAATTGGGACCTGAGGAAAGAAAGAATCCTGATATAGATCTGTGTATATCTAGAACGCAATTTGTTTCACAATGGGTTTGGTGGTAGGAGAAGAGAGTGGGATAGCTATGTTTTTTTTTTTTTATCTTAATTTCAGAGATATTCTTGTTTCTTACAATTTGAGTTTGCCCTTAAAGAAATTTACAGACATTTTAGATAATTTTAAAAACACACCATTTTAATAACAAAAAGTTAATTCTTTGGAGAAAAGTTTGTGGAGTACCTCAGCCATCTTTGCAAAAATATGTCTTTTCTTCAGTAATGATTCATATTCTAATTCAAGTACTTTCATGTAAATCATTCTAATGCATTGTTGCCTTAAATTATCGTTATGAAAATACATATGACATTCAAAAGTTTCAAAATCTCTCTCATCAGTGTACACTATTAAAATATTCTACAAGAGCAAAATGATAGTGATAGATGTACAATAATTATATGGTACGCATTTTCAAATTTATAGAAAAAATGATGTTCAAGCAAAATCACTCTTCTGAAAATAAGTGTCAGTCACTTAAATTTAAACAGAAGAGGTAAAAAATTGAAAGTTTAAACTTCGGCTACAAAGTATTTTATTTCAAAGACTTGATAACATAAAAATTTATTGATTAGTTGTAGATTAAAATAATGTGAATTGGGGTCAGTGCTGTAGCTTTGTAGGCTAAGCCATATGGATGCTGTTTCATGTCCTGTCTGCTCCTTTTCTGAGCTTCTCTTAAGAAGAAAAAAACAGAAAATTAAGGATCCTTCCATCTCCTGGAAGGAGCCAGCTCTACTGGAGTTACCTTTACCACTTTGCTGGATGCTGCAGGGTGCTGGGTGTGTATGGACTCAGGATGACAGGGAAGCCTCCTTCCACAATTAATGGGCTTGTGAGTGTTACTGCATCATATGGATATCTACATTCAGCTCTTTGAGGAATCTGCATAATGTCTTCCACATGCAGTGTGGAATTCACCAACAGTGAATTAGGGTAAGTTTTTCCCCACATCCTCATCACCATTTATTTTTTTATTTCAATATGATAGTCATTCTGAGATGTCAAGAAGCCTCCTTGTGGTTTTTCTTTGCATTTCCCAGGTGGCTAGTGATCATGAACATTTTTCATATGTCCATTGGACATTTGAATTTACTCTTTTGAGAAATGCCTGTTTAATAATTTAGCTTATTTCCTAAATGGATTGTTCTGTTGCTGTTGAGTTTCATGAGGACTTTGAAGATTTTGGATATTAATCTTTTATCAGTTACATAGTTTGCAAATATTTTCTTCCATTCTGTTGGTTGCCTCTTACTTTGCTGAGTGTTTTCTTTGCAGTACAGAAGCTTCCTAACTTGATGTAATCCCATTTGTGAAGTTTGGCTTTAATTGACTAGGCTTTTGAGGTCTTTTCCAATAAATCTTTGACTAGCTAAATGTCTTTCATAGTTTCCCCAGTGGAATTAGATTCTTAATCATTTTGAGTTGATTTTTTCTATTAAGTGTGAAATAGGGGTATTGTTTCATATTTCTGTATGCAGAGATCAAACTTCCCCAACACTATTTGTTGAAGAGATAATCCCCTCTCCAGGGGTTGATTTTAGCTCATTTGTCAAATACTAGTTCATTGTAGTTACATGGGGAGACTTCTGGGGTGTCTATTTTGTTCTATTGGTCTACGTGGACTTGTTTGTGAAAAACAAGACTGTTTTGATTGTGACTGTCATGTAGTATTTTTGAAAATATGTTATTGTGATGTTTCCAATTTTGTTCTTGTTGTTTAAATTTTTTAACTATTTAAGGTTTCTCATGTTTCCACATGAATTTTTTAAAGACTTATTAATTTGTTTGTAAATCAGAGTTACACAGAGAGACAAGGAGAGGCAGAGAGAGGTCTTTAACCCACTGGTTCACTCCCCTACTTATTGCAGCAGCCAGAGCCATGCCAATCCGAAGCCAGGAGCTTCTTTTGGGTCTCCCACATGGGTGCAGGTGCTCAATCTTGGGCCATCTTCCACTGTTTTTCCAGGCCATAGCAGAGAGTTGGATTTTAAGTGAAGTCACCATTACTTGAATCTGAGCCTGTGTGGGATGCTGACATTGCAAGCAACGGCTTTACGCAATATGCCACAGTGCTGGCCAGTCCACATGAATTTTAGTGTAATTTTTTAGACCTCTGAGATTAATGTCATTAGTAAACATATTGAATCTGTGAATTTCTTTGGATAGTATGGACATTTTGATGATATTGATTCTTCCAGTTCACAAACATGGAAAATGTTTCCATTTTTTGTCTACTTCTATTTCTTTAATGTTTTCTAATTTTCTTCAAAGATCGTTGACCTTCTTGGTTAAATTTATTCCATGATATTTAAAATTTTTGCAGCTGTTATGAATAGTATTGATCATAGAAATTCTTTCTCAATCATGCCATTGTCTGTGCATACAAAAGCTATTGATTTTCTGTTTTTACTTTAAATTTCATTTGTACTTTTACTGGTAGATTTTCTGCCTTCACATCTTTCATAACAATAGGTATCATGCTTTTTTTCTGTGTATAGTGTATCTTTAAGTATCTTTTGTGATGCTGGATGAATGATGACAAATTCTTTCAATTTGCATTTGTTAAAGAAGGTCTTTATTTCATCTTCATTCATGGATGAGAGCTTTGCAGGGAGCAGTATTCTGGGTGGAAAGCTTTCTTGCTTTTCTCTTAAGACTTGGACTATGTCTCACCATTCTCTTCTAGCCTATAAGGTTTCTAATGAAAAGCCACCTGTGAGTATAATTAGATATCCACTAAAAATAATCTGGAATTTCTCTGGTGTGCATTTTAGAATCTTTTCTTTATGTTCCACTGTGGAAAATTTGAGTACAATGTGTTACGATGAAGATCTTTTCTGGACATGTCTGTTAGGAGTTCTATGTGCTTCTTCTACTTGGATGTTCTTTTCTTTCTCCAAATTGGGGAAGTTTCCTATCATCATTTTACTAAATAGGTCTTCAATTCCATTCTTTCTTTGCACACCTTCAGGAACTCCTAAGACCCATATGTTGAGCCTTTTTATACTGAAGCAACACAAAAATCTCCAACACTGTTTTTCAGTTTTCTAATTTCTTCTTCTAGTTTTTAGTATGTCTGGATGGTTTCCACAGATTTGTGTTCTAGCTCTCACATTCTTTTTTTCAGCCTCACTAAATCTGCTATTCAGCCTTATCACCATATTTTTAATTTGATCCGTTGTAGTCTTCTTTTCTAATGTTCCCATTTGATTTCTTCTTAAAAATCTCAATGGGGAAAATTTTATTCATGTCATGTATGGTTTTCTTTACTTTGTGGATTTTTTTCTGATTGCTTTTGAGCAATCCTGTGATTAACTTTTTGAATTCTGTTTCAGACATTTTATCAATCTCTTCATCTTTCCATTCTAATATTGAGATGGTGTTGTGTTCCTTTAGAGAGATTACAATATGTTCCTTACTCTTGTGTCTTAAAGTTATACATTTATTTTTATGAATTTGTGTAGTTAATTGTTGTTTTATTTTTTTTTCCCTCTGATGGCTTTTATCTTTGAGCTTTGCCTCTTTGACTTAGTGGAATTTCTGCACTCTCATTGAATACCAAGAATGGTGCAGTGGGTGTGGCCAGGAAGATCTGATGACTGCTCCAGGGGCAGGTGAGTATCCAGAGTAATACTCAAGTCGGTCATGGTAGATCTCTTTCTGTTAACTGAAAGGGGGAAATGGTCACCTTTGTTGGTGTGATCATTCCCAAACCTCCTTTCCTCTAACCTGAGCAATATCCATGTGTTAGCCCCCCAGTGTGTTTAATACTCATCCACACTGTCATATGAACCGCGCAAATGATTTGCACATGCTGTACTATGAGCAATGTTCCCACTGCAATGACACTCCCCAAGCAACCAAGGAGCTCCAAAACTGTGGAGCCATACCTTGTGATTGCTCAGAGACCCATCTACACCCAGCGTCATTTCATGTAATCACTGAGTCCCCATGGTCTCAGTATACATGGTTCTACCAGTTGCTGGAGCTGGGTTTTCACTCCAACCTGCTAGCTCATCCAATCAACAGAGAGGAACAGAGAGGCAGATGTTTATTGTGTCAGCTCCACTTAGGTGGCATGATCGTGGGAGGCTGGGGGCTCCTCACAGTTTTACATGGGTGCCCAGCCACCTCCCACCCATGTTCAAAATCAGTAAGGACTGTGGATTTTTCCCTCTGCTAGAATCTCTAGATTACATGTGTACACTAGAGCTGTTGGACAAATGTTGCTCTCTCCCAGCTATTGCTACCAGTATGGCCAAGAAGATGACATCCTGTCTCAGCCAATTGCTGTGCATGCACACAATGGCTTACCCAGATCCTGCCAAAACCCAAAATGATGCCCACCCTTTCCCAGGCAGGCAGCAGGCACTGCTTTGTAGAAGTTGGGGTGAGATAAACATGCCCATTCTGATTCCACTGGATCCGCAGGCAATAGCTAGCGACCGCTAGTCCCTAGGTCTCTAGGCCAGACTCATACCATCTTTCCCTCTGGCTATATCACCAGATTGTTGCAGTCTGGTCTCACCTCCATCTCCAAGCTGCTGCCCACTCTAGCACTCAGCTGCTGCAGCCGTATGTTGTATCCATGTTAGGGTTTCATGCCCACACTCTCCTCATAAGTTCAAAGCATTCCTCTTAATTTTGTGCAGTTTTCTCTGCAGTTCTTTCCTGAGCATGCACTCCCTACACCTTTTTTTTTTTATTTTTTTTACTATCATTCACTAATCAGTTATCTTGGAATTCTCCTAATAATTCTTCTTGATAGTCAAGGACACTAAAGATTTACTAAACACTTATTATGTTATATTCTTGAATTGTAGCTCAAGAAACATTTTCTGCCTTTGAAAATTTTATAATCTAAGAAGGAAAGCACATATATGCCTAATAACATTCATGACCTAAACACACAATAAGAATATTTACATCCACATATGAATTTTAGGTACTGGAACCATTTAAATACAATGTGGATGGAAAAAAAGACAAAAAGGTGCATAATAGTTTTATTTCTAGTATCTCTATGAGTGGCATGTCCCAATGCCATTTTACTAATCAAAGTGATCACTTAAATTCATAATTGATCATAAAGATAGGAAAAAGAGTCAAAGGGATCACATAAAAAGACTAGTGTCTGCTAATAATAACTGATAGAACTAAAAAAGGAGAGAACAATCCATCATGGGAAGGAAGATACACAGTAGACTCATAGAATGGCTGATATCCTAAACAGCACTGGCCTCAGAATCAGCACTTAAGGCATTTGGATCTGACTAAAAAGCCCATGAGAATTTTGCAGGCATGGAAAACCAAGACACTGCGGCAAAAAAAAAAAAAAAAAAAAAAAAAAAAAACAAACACCTAAATGAAAGATCTCGGTGAGTGAGATCCCAGTAGAAAGAACAGGCCATCAAAGAAGGAGGTACCTTTCTCTGAAGGGAGGAAGGAGAGAACTTTCACTTTGACTATGGCCTTGTCTAAATAAGGTCAGAGTTGGTGAACTCAAGAGGCTTCCATAGCCTTTGCAGCTCAAGACAAGAGCCTCGGATGACATCATAAATAAAAGTGTCAATTTTTAAGTCAACAACGGGAGTCACTGTGCACCCACTACCCATGTAGGATCTCTGTCCTTAATGTGTTGTACTATGCAAATTAATGGTAAAACTACTACTCAAACAGTGCTCTATACTTTGTGTGCCTGTGTAGGTGCAGTGTGTTGAAATTTTTGCTTAGTATATACTAAGTTGATAATCTTATATAAAGATAATTGAAAATGAATCTTGATGAAGAATGGGATGGCAGAGGGTGTGGGAGTTAGGATGGTTGCAGGTGGGAGAGAGGTTATGGCGGGGGGGATACTCCAAAAGTTGTATTTTGGAAATTTATATTAAATAGAAGTTGAAAAATATTTATGTCCACATACTGCAAGTACTTCATTTTAGTTACTAGAACCATTTACATACAATGTGGATGAAAAAAAGGACAAAAGTTGCTCCTGTTCTTTGACTAGTTAATGTGATTTTTGCATAATAGTTTTATTTCTAGTATCTCTATGAGTTATACTGGAGGGTTCAGTTATAATGAATGAATACAAACATTAAGCTGTCTGCTAAATGTATGGAAAATTCTTTTTTAAATGTTTAAGCTACAAGATCAGACTTTCAGGAAGGGGCAGAGGAGCTCTGAGGAGCAGCAATGTGTCTACACAACACCATAGGCCAGTCCATTCAGAGCAATTCATCCACTCTTTTCTTTCCAGGAGGAGGCTCAGAGGGATTTCAGTGAAGTCATAACTACTGTGTAACCTGGACCTACATCTTGTCTTTCTAGGAAGTTCAAAGAAATATCTATAATCAGTTCCTTGAAACTGGAAGTGATCCCACTGTGAGAAAATTGACAAATGTTTGTTTACCTGCTGGGTAGAAAAATTGAAAAATATCAACCTAAGGACATATTTGTTTTGATCTTGTATTGTGCTTGATGATTACTCAGCAACTGGAAACTGGCTGCATGACAAGAAATTAGGAGGTGGTCATACACTCAGGAGGAGTTCAGTACTGGAAAATAGATATTCCTTTGCTGTCAGAAGCTTCCTTTTCACCAGAAAGCTGCATGACTCCAAGACATGTATATATCATGCAGCTCCAGCATGGTGTGTGATCAAGTACTGGAGAGAATCTCCATATTGTTGTATCTCAGGGATACTAAAGGGAACTTACTAAAGAAAAAATGTTTTATAATCCACTTAAAATTCTGATTTAAGCACCAAAAGTTTTACCATAAAGATATTTTGTGATAGGAGAGAGAGATTTGTGAATACTGCAAACTAATTCACTTATACTACTTCAGTTATTCTAGGAAGTTCCATGTTCATAATAAACATCTTGAATATGTCATGAAACTTTTGTTTATCACATGATTCAAATCAGTCATACTTAAAAATAGAAGGGGGGTCTTTTTCAAGATGTTCAAAAATGTTACCTTAGAGATGTAGTCCCAGGTTGAAAAGCAAGCAAAGTTGAAAGTTTCAGTACAGTGTATGTTTTCTAATGTAGATGGAAGTGGTTTGCTTAACTCAGACAATGAAAATAAATGCACCCCAAAATTGATGCTATTTCCACATGGCACAGAGGACCTTACTGCATAGCACATCAGAATATAATTTCTGCATGGGCAGGGAGTTTGGAAAGGTTTGTTTTTTTTTGTTTTTTTTTGTTTTTTTTTCTCATTGCCATGTCAGCAGCACCTAAGTGAGTAGTGCTATACAGAGTACCATGTATTAACTTTTTGATACTACAAGGAAATAGCTGAGATAGACTAACTTCATCATGGAAGGAGGTTTATTTTGGCTTCTGATTCTGGAAGCACAATATCTGTGGGTCTCATCTGTCAGCATCCTTCATGCTGGCAGAGTCCTAAGATAGCATAGAACATCACATGGCAAGAGACAGGGAGCATGGGTATCTCTTTATCTGTGTCTATCATTCTACTGATTAAGCCAACAAGATTCAATCATAAACCTTACTGTAATGAAATAGCCTACTCCAATCACTTTACAAAAGCCTCACCCCAAAGACCAAAAACTGGGTTAGGTTTGTACCCCTTGATATCATTAACATAAAACTTTGGGTGCTAAATTCCTGAATAAATTTTGGGGGAAAATATTTAAACCATAAAAGTTCATAGTTGTAGATGGTTGAACGAGTGAGTAAATCAGTCAAGATAATGGTTCATAGAGAAAAGAAAATGGAAAGCACATAAAAACTAAACTTAGTCTGAGAAGACTCCATATGAGGTATCTGAACATTGAATGAGGAGACTTAAATCCACCATCACCCTTTTTCTAGCCAAAGACATAGAATTCAAAATTTTTCTAGACCAATGTCTCTCTGCTTAATGTATCTGAACCCATCCACTTCCCTTTAAATAAAGTGTGTAAAATGTTCATCTTAAAACTCACTGATTATACCATTCTTCTATAGTTTGGTCAAAGATGTAATATGATAATAACTATTTTGTAGCCATTATTGTTATGTTGATATGACTAATAATGAAAACATAGTTTATCTCACCTTCTGTATGTACCTAAAGATATTAGACACAAACATAAGTAGATGGTTGATTATAGAGATAGATGATGGAAAAAGATGAATACATAATGTACATAATTTAGACAGATGATAGATAAGAAGCAGCATTAACATTGTTAGTGACATGAAATCCAAGTTCTCCAAAGATCATTTTCACCCTGCATAATGAATACCCAGCATTGAAATGAATGACAGGGTACAGATCACATGGAGATTGAGAAACATTTTTGCAGTAGAACCTTATGAATTCATATAGGAATATTTGCAAGAAATAAATCAGGTATTATGCATTAAGTATATTTGCCATTCATTTGTAGCAACTCAGTCTTTTTTTAAGATTTATTTATTTGAAAGGCAGAGTTACAGAGGGGCAGAGGAAGAGAGAGAGAATGGTCTTCCATCCACTGGTTCAATTCCCAAATGGCTGCAATGGCTGGAGCTGGGCTGATCTGAAGCCAGGAGCCAAGAGCTTCCTCCAGGTCTCTCATGTGGGTGCAAGGGCCCAAGCACTTGGGCCATGTTCCACTGCTTTTCCAGGCCATAGCAGAGAGCAGAATCAGAAGTGGAGCAGCTGAGACTCGAACCGGTGCCCATATGGGATGCCAGTACTGTAGGTGACAGCTTTACCCACTAAGCCATAGTGTTGGCCCCACAATGCAATCCTAACGCATAGGAATGGTCTTACTATTATTTCAAATGTGTCTGAACAATGACTTATGTCTATATATCCACCAGGTATTTTAACATGTTGGGTTACAAAAATTCATTAATTCCCAAAGTCTTATGTATATTCACTGAGTTTTTTAATGCATTTAGACCAGTGAGGTGGTTGGGTGGCACTGATTCCTCAGTCCCCTACCGTCCTCATCTCATAAGTAACTTTCTGACTAGAGATCTTCTTGCTTACCTTTCCTGAACTTTGCAAGTTGTAGAGGGTTTTCTTTGGGAGGGAGTCAGATTTCAACACATATTTTATTGTATTTAAAAATACTGTTAAATAAGTGTTTTGTACTTGGGCACATTGGTGTACCACTGGCATGGTGAGATTCAATGCTGCATCCATATGCCTGTGGGACTCAGGAAAGGTGTTGTCTTCTAGCTCTTGGGCTTATCACTCAAGGAAGCAGAATTGTTTTTATGGATATTTGAAGGCACCTGGTCTCCCAGACCGACTCCAAATTTTTACCTCTCAGACTCAGATTGGCAGGTTCCCAGGCTCCCCTCCGTACCTCTCTACCAGCCAGAGGAAAAATGCCTCCACTCCCTGCACACATGCCCAAATTGTGCATCAGTTCCCAGACAAGGGACCTAGGGAGCCCTCCATGCAGTCCCTGACCTGATCCCTAACACGGGTACCCTATCGATGATGGTGTGCAGACATTGCCATGAGGCAGAGTGTGGGGACGATGTACAGGTGAAATTTCTAACCCAAGAAAATGTGTACAGAGCCCTCGCCTATAGATTGAATAGAAAGAAAAAGTCTTGTGCAGCAGTTAGTCCAAGCTCACTGTTAGACCTGGGGCTCCTAGCCATAAAGCTGCTACTCATTCACCAGGTGATCTTGGGGTAGGCCCTCTCTGGATTGGTGGCCAAAGGAGGAAGAAGAGGATAGATCCCCACTTACTCTCACAACAGACAAAAGATGTAGCTTTCCCATGGCTGTGTAGCATGTTCAGATGTACATGACACATTTCTCTATTAATAAAGTACCTAGTGGTTAGTGGTTAATAGCTACAAGAAAAAAAAATTGAAAAAAAATGACGGGCATATAAGCATAAATCACAAAGAATTATAAAAATGCAAATTAAAATATCAGATTTATTCTCATTGAACAAATCAGCAAAATTTATAATATGAAGCACAATTGTAAACATATACACATAAATTAATCACAATTGTTTTAGGCATTATAGCATATGTTAAGCCTTGGCTTGGGAATCACATTCTATACAGGAGTGCCTGGGTTCAAGTCTCCCCCGTGCTTACTATCCAGCTTCCTTCTAATGTGCATTCTAGGCAGATGATAGGTGAAGGTATTGGGTCCCTACAACTCATGTGGGAGACCTGGATGGAGTTCCTGACTTCTAGCTTCAGCTTCACCCAGCCTCTAGTTATTGTGGACATTTGAGGCGTCAATCAATGGATGGAAATTCTCTCTGTCTCTCTTTTTATCTCTCTGTCTCTCTCTCTCTCTCTCTCTCTCTCCCTCCTTCCCCATCTTTCTCTCTTTTCTCTCCTTATCTCTCTTTCTGTCTCTGCATTTTAAATACATTTCTAAAAATCTTTTAGAAATAACTGCTGTATCTTATACTAAAATGTAGGAATAATTACCTTGTACCAATGAATACTAATAGAAGAATCTTTAAAAGATTTAAATCAATACATTAATGAAGGATACACCACTATCTGTATAAGTAGAAAAAGTCCTATAAATAAACTAGCTGACAAAACAAATTACTAAGGAATAACTATAATACAATTTAAAATACAAGAAGCTCAAGAATTTATTTGGTGGGCCAGCATTGTGGCTAGTGGGTAAAGACTCTGACTGCAATGCTGGCATCCTATATGAGTGCTGGATCATGTCTTTGCTTTTCCCATTCAGATCAATTCTCTGATAATGGCCTAGAAAAATCAATGGAAGGTATCTATGTTCTTGTGGCCCTCCAACCATGTGGGAGACCTGGAAGAAATTCCTGGGCCTTGGCTTGGACCTGTTCTAACCCTGATCATTGTGACCATCTGGGGAATGAACCAGTGGATGGAAGATTTCTCTTTCTCTTTGTCTTCTCCCTCTCTATATAGCTCTTTCAAAAAAGTAAATCAATCTAAAAAATCCACTTGAGCTGAAAATTGCAGAATTAAAATAAAAATCAAAATCCTTAGTGGTTAACTAGGAGAGATATGTATTTTTACTCAAAATACATTTTCATATGATTAGAGTTTTTCCTACAAGAATATTTTCATACATTAGCTCAATAATTTGTAAAGTAGAATTATTTAATACTGAAAATACTTTTTTCAGCCATTTGGACATCAAAGGCTATGAAGTTGGCATTTCTTTGTCAAGGAGAAACATGCAACAAAAAACTTACAGTATATTATATACTGTGCAATGAAGCAGTTTCAGTACTGCATCTTACGGTTTTCATCCTTGGGACTTCAGAATCTTCTTTGCATTGTGTTTGTTCACAAAATACACAGGAAAATCTAAATAAACCTAAACAATATGTATTGCTTGTTTAATGTGTTTGTGGTGATATGTCAATACTATCTACAAGTTTATTTTATTCTACTATAAATCTCAATATTGACTGGAACTACTTGAGATCAACCAGTTTCTGTGTAGTGAGGTTCTGTTAGCTTACAATTAGAAAGGAAAATAAATATTGTAAGATAAAATAAAATTAAATAATGAGGAGATATCAATGAAGAGTACATAGCACCCAGTCTCTTATAGTCAAAGAAAGGTAACATAAGAGGATGTTAATCATAGTCTAATATGAACAAAGAAGAGAAGATGCAATTTCAGTTCACAATTGATCATAATGAAAGGAGTAAGAGTCAAAGGGAGCACATAAACAAGTCTAGTACCTGCTAACACTAACCGATAGAATAAATAAAGGGGAGAGTGATCCAACATGGGAAGTGAGATACTCAGCAGACTCATAGAATGGCAGATGTCCTAAATAGCACTCTGGCCTCAGAATCAGCCCTAAAGGCATTCGGATCTGGCTGAAAAGCCCATGAGAGTATTTTAGGCATGGAAAGCCAAGACACTCTGGCAAAAGATCTCTGTGAGTGAGATCCCAGTGGAAAGAACAGGTCTTCAAAGAAGGAGTTACCTTTCTCTGAAGGGAGGAGAGAACCTCCACTTTGACTATGACCTTGTCTAAACAAGATAAGAATCGGAGAACTCAGAGGGCTTCCATAGCCTTGGAAACTCATGACTGGAGCATAGGGAGATTACTGATGCCATAGACAGGAGTGTCAATTGGTAAAGTCAACAACAGGAGTCACTGTGCACTTACTCCTCATGTAGGATCTCTGTCCTTAATGTGCTGTGTATTGAGATTTAATGCTATAACGAGTACTCAAACAATATATTTCACTTTGTGTTTCTATGGGGGTGCAAACTGTTGAAATCTTTACTTAATGTATACTAAACTGATCCTCTGTAAAAAAAAAAAAAAAAAAAAGAAATTATCAACTCCCAACTTGACTCTCACTGGGATTAAACATGACAATAGGTCTGATCTGATTTCATCATCATTTAAAAAAAATCATCTATTATTTTTCACTTTATGTTTCTGTGTGTGAACAAACTGCTGAAATCCTTACTTAATGTATACTAAGCTGATCTTCTGTATATTAAGATAATCGAAAATGAATCTTGATGTGAATGGAAGGGGAGAGGGAGTGGGAAAGGGGAGGGTTGTGGGTGGGAGGGACGGTATGGGGGGGAAGCCATTGTAATCCATAAATCGTACTTTGGAAATTTATATTCATTAAATAAAAGTTAAAAAAAAATTATGTACCAAAAATCAAAACAATGAAGTGTAGACCTTCTAGAAGAGGAAAGCTGAGTCACCAGAATACAATTTTGAGCATGGAGAATGTGATATAAAACCTCAAAGTGAAATGTTAAATAGGGTTCTGGTCATGCACATAGATGGAGAAAAAGATGTCTTCTCTTGTCCATGGGCATTGAAAGCAGCAGAAGACAGACTGTCATCATTCACTCTAAATAAGTTACTTTTCCATCCTGGAATTGTGCTCCATGGAAGGATTATTTGAGGCTGGTTTTGAATGCCTAGTGGGAAGCTAGAAACAGATGTCTGTGACAGTGTACTCCAAATAGAGAAGCAACAAATGAGACTTTCTGGAAGTTCTGATTTTCAGAAATTTGAACTAGAGCCTGGAAATGTAGGGCAATCTCTGCATTCATTTATGAAAAAATGGAAAAAGTACAAATCTCTGTTTATTGCAAGTAAAAACATTTGCACATTCTTAACAGGAAAGAGTGGAGATGAAAGAGAGAGGGGGATGAAGACAGTAATCAACAAATTTAATTTCTTTGAAAAAAAATTGGGGGGACACAGATCCAAAACAGCTATACCCTGAGCAGCCACATTGACTTCAGACACAGAAAGATAACAGAAAACCAAGGAAGGACCAACCATATTCTCACAGGACTGACTGACAGAAATTTTCAGGGTAGGAATGATGGAACACACTGCCAGTTACACCTGCATGCATGCTCCCGACTCCTGGCTTAGAAATGTGTTCTGGCAAAGATAAGCTAGGAAGAAGGTACCTTGGCTCCTGCCACTGGCAGTTTTAACTGAGGGAAAATTCCTGTTTCCACTGGCTTCAAGTCCAGGCTGGGGAGCTGGATATGATCTGAGTGACCACTTTGCTCTATAAAGGGAATCCACTTTATTTATCCCCATTCCTCACCACCCAAAGTGCCAGGCTTAATGTGCTGTAACAGTCAGTGGTAAACTCGGTTCTGACTCAGTGGACCACTGTTACCAGAAGCTACCACAGATAGAAATAGGGCAACTCTCACTTCCTGCAACTGTAGGAAATTTGGGCATAAGCCCTGGAGCTGTGTTCACTTACTCTGCATGATCCAATGGAGTTCCCCTCAGTAGCTTGTGCCTAGCACCAGCAATAGGCCCTAAAATATGTGGACTTCAGGCAGATGCTGTGACATAGTGAGTAAAGCTCTCGCCTATCATGCCTTCACCAGATATGAGCACCAGTTTGAGTCCTGGATGCTCCACTTCCAATCCTGCTCCCTGCTAATCCACCTGGGAAAAAGCAGTTGATTATGGCCTATGTACTTACTTGCATTCCACTTTTACAGAGCCATACCTACCAGTGTAAAATCTCATGTATATCCTATAATCACCCTGTAGGACTGCAACAGGGTCCAGTTCACATGTCCCATTCTGGGATGAGGACTTTTGGTGATACCCGATCATCAGCCGTATTCTCTCAGCAAGATCTGGGGAAATCACATTCATATCACACAGCCCTGCAGTTGCAGCTTTTGAAGCCTCAAGAGCAGCATGTCTAACTTGCCCATAGGAAAAGGAGAAAAACAACTTTGTATTCCTTAGTACCAGGAATAGTACCCTAGCTTTCATAATATCTACTGTAACTGACACCCGGCTTTGTGTGAACTGAAGATACACACTCTAGGAAGTCCACATTCTCTTCAGACTCATCCTTCTACTCCTATGAACTGCTTCAGACTAGATAAAGGTATCACTTATAGAGATGGCTGGCATTGCTTAATTCAAAAGGAGTCAGAGAGGGGTTACATTTCTGGGTTAGTCTGAAACCAGAGCTAACGCAACAAGTCAAGTGATACTCTGCATTCCATCTAAATAATAAACTCTTTTACGATAAAACCTATTCCTTAAAGAAGAAGTGAAAATTACACCAGATGTGCAGACATCAATATAAGAAAACAAAAAAACATGAAGCAAGGTAGCATTGCATTTGAGAAGGAAAACAATAGTTCTTTAGAAATAGAAGCTCATCTGAAAGAAATCTATGAAGTTTCAGAAACAGAATTCAAAATCAAGGTTGTGAGGAAATATTATGTGATGCGAGAAAATTCAGGCAGCTTAAAGAAATGAAGAAAACAATGGGTTGGTATGAATGAGACGTCCATTAAGGAGTTAGAAATCATTAAAAGAATGAAACAGGAATTTTTTAGATGAAAATTTCAATAAAAAATAAGAGTTTCAATAGTATGACACTACAAAATTCATCAACATAGAAGATACAATCAGTAACTGATCAACAAAATGATAGCAACTAATTCTTATTTATCAATACTAATATTAAGTGTTAATGGCTTAAATTCCTGCATTCAAATGACCTAGGTTGGGTAAGTGGGTAAAAAAACCAAGACTCCACAATATGCTGACTACATGAAACTTCACAAATAAGGATATGCATACATTGGAAGCGAAGAGCTGGAAAAAAATATACCAGGCAAATGTAAACCATAAATGCACAGGAGAAGCTATAATCATGTCTGATGAAACATACTTTTAAATTAAAAAAAAATAAAACAATGAAGAATGACATTACATTTACATTACATTTGTAAAATATAAATTCATCAATAAAGTACAATAATTATAAATATATTGGAACTCAACACAAGACCGCCTACATATATATATATATATATATATATATATATTATACCTAAAGGTAGAGACACACTCCAACACTCTTTAGGATTGATTATATTAGGGCATAAATCAGCAAATCATACCATCTATCTTCTCAGAGCACACAGGAATAAAACTAGGAAGAAATGAAATGAAGGATAATAGAAAATTTATAAATACATTGAAATAAAACAACATGCTACTTAACTAAAAATGGAATCAAAACTTTTCTTGAAATAAGTGAAAATGAAAACACAACATATGCCAATCTGTGGTATACAATAAAAGCTGTATTAAGAGGGAAGTTTATAGAAATAAATTCTTACATTAAGAGAGACCACAGTCTCAAATAAATGACCTGAAGTTACATTTTGAGGACATTGAGAATTATGAATAAACCAGAACCTAAATTCGCAGGTGGAAAGCAATAAAAGAACAGAACAGTAATTAAAAAAAAAGTTTAAAATGCAAAGTTTCAACTAAGAAAAAGCTGATTTCTTGAGAAAAGACAGAAAATAAGAAAACCTTTAGCCACACTAGCAGAAAAGAGAGAGAAAAAAAGAACTCAAATAAATAAAATTGGAGATTAAAAAGGAGACTTACAATTGACACTACTGAAATACAAAGGATCTCAAGAAATTGATATGAACAAATACACGGAAATAAATTGGATGACCCATTACAATATCAAAGCAGTAATTAATAGGATCCCATCAAGGGAATGTCCAGGGCCTGAAGATTTCACTATTGAATTTGAAAAACATTTAAATAGAATCTAACTGTAATAGTTTTCAAATCATTGCAAAAATATTGAATAGGATGGAATTGGCAAAATCTTTTTATGAGGCTATCACCAATCTGATACTAAAACTGAACAATGATACAACAGAAAAAAACAAAACTACAGACCTATATCCTTGATGAATTCAGATACAAAAATTCTCGAAAAATTATTGCACACTAAGTCCGGCACTAAATAAAAATGATCAAGCATCATGATCAAGTGGGATTCATCTCAGAAATGCCATGGTGATTCAATGATCATCAATCAATAAACGTCATAAATGACATCAATATAATGAAGAACAAAAATGATATTATCATTTAAATAGATAAAAAACATTTGATAAGATTCAACATATTTTCATGATAAAAATTTTGCTAAATTAGGTATAGGTGAAATATGACTCAGAATTATAAAGGCTATGTATGACACATCAAAAGGTAATATCATGATGAGTGGGAAGAAGCTGAAAGTTTTTACCCTCATACTTGGTACTGTAAAAGTATGTATATTGTCATTAATCTTATCCCATATAATATTGAAAGTATTAGCATGAGCAATTATGAGGAGAAAAAATGCATGGCATCAAACTTGGAAAAGAGTTCAAAATATCCATGCTAGCAGATGGCATATGGAAAAACCTAAACACTCCACCAAAGATCTGTTAGAATAGATAAACCCACCAACTCAGTAAAGTTATATAGTAACATAATACTCATGCAAAAGAGTTGCTTTTTAATATGTCAGTGATGAACTCACTAAGGAAGGAATCACATTTACAATAGCCACAAAATCAAATTTTAAGAAAAAGATATAACAAAATAAGTGAAACATCTCTACAATTAAAATTACAAAACATTAATGAAAAATTTCCAAGGGCACAAAAGCAGAAAACTATTATTTTCTCATGTGTTGGAAAAATTAACATCACCAAAATGTCTGTACTGCCTAAAGTAATCCACAGACTGAATGAAATCCCTTTCAAAGTACCAATGACATTCTTTACAGAACTGGAAAACACAACTGTAAATTTCTGTAAACAGATCAAGCTGGAGGTACCACAATACCTAATTTCAATGCATATAACAAAGACATTGTAACTAAAACAGCATGGTGCTAGCATAGAATCCAACATATGGTTCTGAGGAACAGATAAGAAAGCCCAGAAGTTAAATCATATTCTCACAAAACTGCCTGAAATATGCGTTGGAGAAAGGGCAATCTCTTCAATAAATAGTGCTGGCGAAACTGGATATATTAGATTCTTAACTCTCAGCTATCCAAAAAAAAAAAAAAAAAAACCTGAAAATGGATGAAATACCTAAATATAAGGCCTTACACCATGAAGTTGGTGGAAGAAAATCTAAGGGAAACACATGAAGATATTGGTGTAGGAGATGAATTCCTCTCTAAAAAAAAAAAAAAAAAAGATAGAAAGAAAGGATTTATTTATTTATTTATTTGAAAGACAACTGGAGAGAGAGAGAGAGAATCTTAAATCTGTCAGTTTACTCCCCAAATGGCTGCAGCTGTTAGGTGGTATAGGCCAAATCAAAGCCAGAAGACAGGAACTGTATCCAGGTCTCACTTTTGTGTGACAGGGTCCAACAACTTGGGTAATACTCTGCCATCCCAGGTACATCAGTAGGGAGCTGGATTGGAAGTGAAACAGCCTGGAGTCAAACACACACTCCTATATTGGATAATGGGGTCACAAGCAGTGGCTTAACCCACTTCACTGCTATGCTAGACCCATTGTTCTTCATAATATCTTAGATTAGATCCTCACAGCACAGGAAACAAAAACAAAGCTAGACAAATATGTGTATAAGAAATTCAGAATGTTCTGCACATCAAGGACAACATTAGAGTAAAGGGACACCTGACAGAATGGAAAAACATATTTGCAAGCTATTTGTCTAACAAAGGATTCAAATCCAGAATATAGCAGTAACTCAAAAAAGGTCAGCAACAGAAAACAACCAATCCTTTTAAGAAATGGCGAAGGACCTTCATAGCATGCAGAAAGAAGAAATACAAATGGTCAACAAATAGACGAGAAAATATTCAACATCACTAGCCATCAGGTAAATTCAAATCAAAGCTACATTGAGATATCACCTTACCTCTGTGGGAATGTCTATTCAAAAGACAGCAACAAATGATGGCAAGGATGTGGAGAATAGGGAACTCATATAAACTGTTGGTGTGAATGTCACTTAGTGCAGCCACTGTGGGAAACATTATGAAGATTTCTTAAGTTAAAAAAAAAAAAAACTAGAAATGAACTTGCCATATGATCCAGCAATTCTATTACTGTGTATATACCCAAATGCCATGAGCCTTTGTATCAAAGAGATATCTGCACCACCATGTTTACAACAACACTGTTCATAATAGCCAAAATACAGAATCAACCAAGTTGTTCATCATCAGGGGAATGGATAAAGAAGATATCACACATAAACACACACACATACATACATACATACATACACACACTCACACAATGGATTATTTTTCAGCTATAAAAATAATGAAATAGTATCATTTGTATCAAAGTGGTTCCACCTGGACAACATCATTTTGAGTGTGAAAGTGGGAAGCAAAAAACAAACACCACATTCTTCCTTATATGTGGTGACTAAATTTTTTAAACATTTATTTATTTATTTGAAATTCAGAGTAACAGAGAGAGAGAAGGAGGGAAGGAGAGAGAGAGAGAGAGAGAGAGAGAGAGAGAGAGAGAGAAAGTCTTCCATCCACTGGTTCACTCCCCAGTTGTCTGCAATGGCCCGGAGCTGCAGCCAGGAGCCAGGAGCTTCTTCCAGGTCTCCCATGCAGGTGCAGGGTCCCAGGGCTTGGGCCATTTTCTACTGCTTTCCCAGGCCATAGAAGAGAGCTGGGTCTGAAGTTGAGCAGCTGAGATTTAAAGCGGTGCCCATATGGGATGCAGGCACTGCAAGCGGCAGCTTTACCCGCTATACAACAGTGCTGGCCCTGGGGCTAATTTTTTTAAAAGACAGAAGAGATATGCTTGTGTGTATCAGTTTTGCTGCAAATATAGTTTTGTTCAACATTTTTAAAAATTATTATCAAACAAGTTGGTAAGAATTATATACAATAGTTTTAACAATCTGTAATCTTTAAAATTTCCTGTTATGAATGCTGTTGATAAATATTTTTGTGTAACTATTGTTTATATCCATTTTTATATTCCTGATGTAATATGTCTTTTTCATTTTCATTTGTTTTACCCTTTATTTAGTAGAATATTAAGCCTTATCCCAAACATAAATTGAAAATATTCTTTGTTAAAAATATACCAAAAGATTCACAAAGGGAAAATGCACCTTCAGATATTCCAACAGCATGATAATGCCATTCATATTTAATTTAAAACTTCAAGTGATTTTTACTGACTACTGGGAATGCGTTCTCATATGTTAACATTAAACTATATCTAAATTCTACTTGTAAGACATAAGAAAGTGGTTTTTTATGACTCTCCAGTTTTTTCAATACATAAAACTCTCAAAACATATATTAATTACTTCATCAATATCTAAATGTCTCCTTTTTATTGTTATTATTTTTTTAATTTCTGTGAACTTATGCGCCTGAATATCACACCTCACATTCCGTTCTTCAGAGAGTATATGTGGTAACATTTAGTGTTTGTTAGGTAGGAAGTCAGATATGAGCTTATCTTATGTATGACATCAGTGACCAACCAAGGTTCTTGACCTGAGGTTCCTAGGCTATGGAAGCCTTCTGAATCCACAAAATATGTCAGTATTTGGACAAGGCCATAAATAAAGTTGAAGTTATCTCCTGCATTCAGAGAAAAGTATGTCCTTCTTTGATGGCCACTTCTTTCCACTATGGTCTCACTCACAGAGATCCTGCATATAGAACATTTTTTTTGCTGCAGTGTCTTGATTTCCATGCCTGAAATGCTCTCATGGGCTTTTCAGCCTGACCAGGAAGACTTAACAGCTGATTCTAAGGTCAGAGTGTTACTTAAAGTGATTGTCACACCATGAGTCTACTGTGTGGACTACTTCCCATGATAGACATTCTCTCCTTTTTAATTCTATTAGCAGGCACTTGATCCTATTTGTATCTCTTTAACACTTAATCCTATCTATATATTCACTTTAACACTTAATATGATCATTTTAACAATTAAGATCACATTTTTAACAACTGATTGTTATTTTCATTTTTTTTTTTTGACAGGCATATTTAGTGAGAAAGAGAGACAGAGAGAACAGTCTTCCTTCCTTTCATTCACCCCCCAAATAGCCACCACGGCCAGAGCGCCACACCAATCCAAAGCTGGGAGCCAGGTGCCTCCTCCTGGTCTCCCATGTGGGTACAGGGGCTCAAGCACCTGGGCCATCCTCCACTGCCTTCCCAGGCCACAGCAGAGAGCTGGACTGGAAGAGGAGCAACTGGGACTAGAACCCGGTGCCCATATGGGATGCCAGCGCCACAGGCAGAGGATTAACCAAGTGAGCCATGGTGCCAGCCCCTGATTGTTACTTTCATTAAAAGGCCAATGTAGTATCCTCAGCCTCAGTGACTATGGTAGCCACATGTGGGGAGAAAAGGGAAAGCAGATAATACTACCATGATGAATGTTTCACTCAATGTTGATTCCTGAAGGCATCCCAATTGATGGCGACTGAGGAAGTGTGGGGGTGCATTTTCCAGGTAAATAGGTCCATTCCCATGTACAACACTCCACCCCACCTTAAGCCAAATAATGTCATTTATAGGATTCATAAGCCTACAAGCTACCCAAAGGTATGAAATAGATACCTGCTATGCTGTTAGGAGTTTTTTTAATTTGAAATATTTTGTAATGTGTTCTATAATCATACATAAAAACATGAGAATCTCTCATTTGGGAGCCTGTATTGGATTTTTTTGAGACCTTATTTTAATTGTCCCATTATACCATTTAATTATTCTGATTCTTTGAAGATGGTATATTGTTTCTAGGTTTAGAAAATACCTAGGGGATTGGCCCCAGTCCTACATTCCAAAACCTGTAAAATGAGTCCCATGTTCACCTTTAATAACCTGTGGTTATCAAACATGGCATGTAATCTTTTTAAGGCATGCAGGGCTATTCATTGGCCAGGCCTCATAATGGGAATGGCAAACAGCAGTCCCATGGCTACAAATCATTACATTCTTGTAGCCATCAGATGAGGGCAAAGGCCCAATGAAGTATATTTTCTGCCTTTTAAGGGGCATTTTCCCTCCTTCATCAGATTTTGTGGCCATTATCCCTCAACAGGGATACTCCTGGGAACAAACAGTACAGGTTTTCCTGATAAGATAAAGGCAAATTCTGGATCTTTATTGTTGCCCATATAGATTTTTTCTTGTATGCAGTATCTATGGAAGTAATTATTGAGTAAAAATATTTTGGGGGGCTGGCACTGTGGCTCACTTGATTAATCCTCGACCTGCTGTACCAGCATCCCATATGGGCACTGGTTTTAGTCTCAGCTGCTCCCCTTCCAGTCCAGCTCTCTGCTGTGGCCCAGAAAGGCAGAGGAGGATGGTCCAAGTGCTTGGGCACCTGCACCCATGTGGGAGACCACGAAGAAGCACTTGGCTCCTGGATTCAGATTGGCATAGCTCTGGCCATAGCGGCCATTGGCGGGGTGAACCAATGGAAGGAAGACCTTTCTCTCTGTCTCTCTCACTGTCTAACTCTATCTGTCAAATAAATTAAAAAAAAGATATTTTTGGTATACTTTATGACCAATATACTTCGTGTCCTTTTATATGGTAACATTAATTTCTGTGTGTGTATATTTCATCATTCATAAGTCAGATCATATGGCTTGGCCCCATAATGACAAGTACGTAACAGTTTAATTTTTTGTATGTCATGTCACTGTGTAGAAACTTAGATTGCAATGGACAGCTTAATTGGCTATATGAATTGGAATAGAGAAAAGCTCACTAACAGTAACCGGCCACATTGTTTACAACTCAGCCATTGACTATTTTAGTGATTACCAGATTTGCATCAAATCATCTTTGTAGAAGGCTTGAAAGCCATTGCAGTCCACTGTGCAGGATGTCCTATTGTCCTTGTTGGATCTATCTGTACCGTGCATCTGCCAGAATCAGCAAAGTTTCACCTTGGATTGGACTGGTTACCAGTTAGGTACACAGGTCAGGGGACTCATTTTTTTTTTTTTAATTTAGCATGTCATACATAGTTTTGTGTTTAAAACTCCTCTGCATTGTACGTAGGCTCTCATTTTGCCAATGTATTTGTGTTGTCCCTGATTTTTATGTGATTTTCTTATATCGTCTCATATCCAATCAATAATAGGGTATGAGGTTAACACAGTGACAGGAACAGTGCTACTAAATTATTCTGAAGTTAGCTATATTTTTTAATTAAGGAGTATCAAGTGCTTATTTTTATAAACTGAGAGCAAAACTTGATAGTTTGTCTCTGCCTTTTAAGTTGCTGTCACAGACTCAACTAAACTATTCTGTAGTGACATGCACATTAAGTTCACATTGGAAGATTGAATTAAACATATTAAGGGACTGCATGGTTCAAGAGTCCCAACATTATAGCAGTATTGCACATGACTATATCCCACAATAATTGCTGTAACTCAGCTTTTGCCTGTGATTTACTGACGGCTCCAGGTAAATCACCAATATTAGCCCACACTAATCCAGCACCCACCATTAATCAGTCCAAGAGAGGATTCCCTACAGTGTGATAGGCGGTCTGGAGCCTCTGACTCAGAGCTGGGTATATAGTCAAAGATGTCAATATATCTATTTCTAGTCCCAAGAGCAGAATTTTATCCACCCCTACATCCCATAGCAGAAGCAGTCTCGTTGCAACAACAGAGGACTTCTGTCTGAACCTAGCCCCCAGATCCATTAATTCTGGTTGAGTGTACAGACAGAATGAACACTGAATGCTCTGCGGTCTGAGGGGGAGTCTGCAGCTGTCCTAAGGGAGCCCTTGGCTGCTGGGTCTTTGTCTTTTCAGTAACATCAGATGGGTTTTGAACTGCACAGGACTCCCAAGGTCATCCTCACTGGAGAATATAACCACTATATTCGGCAGATCATCTCTGAAATTGGATGCCACTTGGAGAATGGCAACACTTTTCCCTTTGATCCTCTCTCATCTCATTTAACACATTGCAGGCCTGTCACCCCTGACTCCTGAGATTCCACCTTCAATTTATCCCCATTTTCTGAGTGTAAGGAAGACAGAAGAATCCAGCCCCTGGCTCCAGCCACTGTTTACATATCCTTTTAATCAACAGTTTCTCTAAGGGATTGCAATGCCTCTCCACACTGGTGGTCAAGCCATTCATTCCAGTCTGCTCTTAGGGGTGTGTCCAGACTGACAAAGCCTTCTTCACTGGGTACCACACACTAGTGACTGGCCACCCCTGCTGACTACACAAGGTAAAATACAAAAGCTCAGCTCCTAGAGACTGGGTCTGAATTAGGGTAGGACAGTGACTTAGAAGCCTTTTGCAGATTTATACCTGTATTGCTCACAGCAGCAGCAAACAACACACAGGAATATCTCTACTTGCTGGTGGGGGCAAACAGGCCCCAAAGAGGATCTACATCTTACTGTGCCTCCCCAAGTTTATTATGTAAGATTACAAACTGCCGGCACCATGGCTCACTAGGCTAATCCTCCACCTGCGGCACCGGCACCCTGGGTTCTGGTCCCATTCGGGGCGCCGGGTTCTAGTCCTGGTTGCTCCTCTTTCAGTCAAGCCCTCTGCTGTGACCTGGGAAGGCAGTAGAGGATGGCCCAAGTGCTTGGCCCTGCACCCGCATGGGAGACCAGGAGGAAGCACCTGACTCCTGGCTTCGGATCAGCCCAGCACTCTGGCTGTAGTGGCCATTTGGGTGGTTCCGATCGGCCCAGCGCTCTGGCTGTAGTGGTCATTTGGGTGGGGGGGGTGAATCAATGGAAGGAGGACCTTTCTCTCTGTCTCTCTCTCTCACTGTCTAACTCTGCCTTCAATCCCATCGAGGTGGCATGTACCAATGCCATCTCACTGTTCCAGGTGATCAGTTTCAGTTCACAGTTGGTCATGGTGAAGGGACTGGGAGTCAAAGGGAGCACATAGACAAGTCTAGTACCTGCTAATGCTAACTGATGGAGTAAATAAAGGGGAGAGTGATCCAACATGGGAAGTGAGAATCTCAGCAGACTCATAGAATGGCAGATGTCCTAAATAGAACTCTGGCCTCAGAATCAGCCCTAAAGGCATTCGGAGCTGGCTGAAAAGCTCATGAGAGTATTTCAGGCATGGAAAGCCAAGACACTCTGGCAAAAGATCTCTGCGAGTGAGATCCCAGTGGAAAGAACAGGCCATCAAAGAAGGAGGTACCTTTCTCTGAAGGGAGGAGAGAACCTCCACTTTGACTATGAGCTTGTCTAAACAAGATAAGAATCAGAGAACTCAGAGGGCTTCCATAGCCTTGGAAACTCATGACTGGAGCATAGGGAGATTACTGATGCCATAGACAGGAGTGTCAATTGGTAAAGTCAACAACAGGAGTCACTGTGCACTTACTCCTCATGTAGGATCTCTATCCTTAATGTGCTGTACATTGAGATTTAATGCTATAACGAGTACTCAAACAATATATTTCACTTTGTGTTTCTATGGGGGTGCAAACTGTTGAAATCCTTACTTAATGCATACTAAACTGATCCTCTGTAAAAAAAAAAAAAAAAAAAAAAAGAAATTATCAATTTATCAATTCCCAACTTGACTCTCACTGGGATTAAACATGACAATAGGTCTGCTCTGATTTCATCATCATTTTAAAAAATCATCTATTATTTTTCACTTTATGTTTCTGTGTGGGAGCAAACTGTTGAAATCCATACTTAATGTATACTAAGCTGATCTTCTGTATATTAAGATAATCGAAAATGAATCTTGATGTGAATGGAAGGGGAGAGGGAGTGGGAAAGGGGAGGGTTGTGGGTGGGAGGGACGGTATGGGGGGAAAGCCATTGTAATCCATAAGTCGTACTTTGGAAATTTATATGCATTAAATAAAAGTTTAAAAAAAAAAAAAGAATACTCAATGCTTTCAGTACAGAAGACATTTTTCTGTGAAAGGCAATTTGGTTATTAACATTCATGGCCATACAAAATTATTAATATAAAAATTAACCTGCTACAGATATTGAATTCATAGTCTTACCTGCGGTTGCCTTACAGAAACAGATCATATGATTTTTCAGGCCTTATATGTCCCACAGGTTGGATGTTCCCACCCCTACTTTGTTTTTAATCTCGTATATTTATAACGATGAAAAGGAATCATGAATAAATAAATAAAATTGATTTAAGTCAAGTGAAATTCTAAATAGGAACAGGCATTTAAGACTCCTATATCAAGGAGGGTTCCAAGATGGTGGAATAGTGACAGGATGGTCTGCTCTGGACTAGGTGAAAATAATAGAAAATACATACATTAAATTCACTGTCAAGGGAACGTTGATGAGAAAATTGTGGTAGGAAATTGGGTGCAGAAGCACTGGAGACACTGTGGACCTGTTTGGAAGGTGCAAATGTACAGAAATGAGCACAGACACAACAGATGAACCCAGCATCGTCTGTGGTAAGCAAGGTGACTGACTGTACAGGACCATGCCACTGCTGATACTGCTGGAGGAAGACCCTAGTGGGCCACAATATCTTTGAGTCATACACAGAACCCTGCATGCAATAGGGCAACTGTTCATCCAGAGGGAGTAAAAAAAGCTGCATGTCTCTCTCACTACAAAACCCAGCTCTACAAAAGCACCATGTGGCCAGATGCGGGAGGGCTGGTGGCATTTTGGGCATAAGCAGGTAGCAGCTGCTCTAGCTCTTGTGTGCACACCCAGCAACTAATGGGGACACTCTCCACCCAGTCCACAAGAGCAATTACTATAGTTGGACTGCAAATGGTGGGGATGGTCTCCACCTTGTTGGTGGGAAACAGCAACAGCAAGCTGTGCCCACGTAGCAACAGGTGGGGAGTGGGAACCATCCCAACAGAAGCAAAGTGCCACCTGCAGGTTCTCTTGTACCTGTTTAGCACAATTGTTAAAGGAGTGGGGCTGTGATTGGCAGGTATTGTGTATGCCTGTGATCCAGGGATTTTACTAGAGGAAAAAATCTGGATTCTCCACTGACTTTGAGTCTGACTGGGAGAATCAACAAGGGGCTGGCCAACCATATACAACTGTTGGGTGCCCCCCAAACTCTGCCAGTCACAGGCTCTAGGGCTTCTGGGGAATCTGAGCAGAGCACACATAGGTAGCCCCTTTGGGAACCTTTCAGTTTCTCTGTTGACTAGAGAGGGGCTAGTAGGGCAGAGGGGCTCCCCTGGCGCTCCTTAACTGTGGGAGTCCTGGGTGCTGAGAATGTGAAAACACTGTGACTGCATGAGGGTACAAGTTGTAATGTAGCTGGTTTTCTGCGAAATCACTGCTAGCAGTTCCCCACACTCAGAGCTCTCTGATTGCTTAGGGTGGGTCACTTCAACAGGATCCAGGCTCACACTGAGGACTACATAAATCCCTGGTTCTATCTTTGTGGAGTCGTACATCCATGGAGGGCTAATACTCAGGCACAAATTACCTTGGAATAGAGGACGTTAGAGTGCGGTCAAGCCAAAAGAAGTGACCATACCTCCTTCTGTTAACAAGAAGAGATCTACCATGTCCAAATTTGGTATCATCCTCTATACTTACCACACCCTAGAACACTAACCAGAGCTTCCTGGCCACATCCAGCACACACCTCTGGATAGTCACTGAAAGAGCAGACATTCCACTAAACCACAGAGACATAGTCGAAAGATAAAAGCCATCAGAGAGAAAAAAAAAAAAAAAACACACAAAACAACCAACATTATGAAAGAATATGAATGTAGAAAAATCTCTGGCCAGCGTCGCAGCTCACTAGGCTAATCCTCATCCTGTGGCGCTGGCACCCCGGATTCTAGTCCCGGTTGGGGCGCCGGATTCTGTCCCGGTTGCCCCTCTTCCAGGCCAGCTCTCTGCCTTGGCCCGGGAGTGCAGTGGAGGATGGTCCAAGTGCTTGGGCCCTGCACCCCATGGGAGACCAGGAGAAGCACCTGGCTCCTGCCATTGGATCAGCGCAGTGTGCCGTCTGCAGCACTCCGGCCGCAGCAGCCATTGGAGGGTGAACCAATGGAAAAAGGAAGACCTTTCTCTCTGTCTCTCTCTCTCACTGTCCACTCGGCTTGTCAAAAAAAAAAAAAAAAAAAAAGGAATGTAGAAAATCTCCCATTAATTGTACAAAGGAAAACTAGAGTAAGCAATAGGAATAACCATGGAAAAATTGCAGAGGCATGTCGTTACTTATAGTTAGTAACTCTTCAGTTATGAATAAAAAAACAAGACCCATCTGTTTGCTGACTACAAGAAACACACATCAACAACAAAGATACATGCAGACTGAATGTGAAAGGTTGGAAAAAAGCTGGTGTAGTCCCCCCAGTATCAAACGAAATAGACTTTAACACAAAAACTTTTAAGAGAGACAGAGAATTACAAGATGCAATGATTAGGGATCAATTCAACAGGAAGATGTTACTAAAGTAAATGTATATGCATCCATTAACAGAGAGCCTGGCAATTTAAAAGAAATATTGTATATGCATCCATTAACAGAGAGCCTGGCTATTTAAAAGAAATGATAAGGTATTTAAAGGGAGACATTGACTCCAATACAATAGTAATGGGGGACTTCAATAACCCAATCTCATCAATGTATACATTAACCAGACAGAAAATCAACAAAGAAACAATAGAGCTAATTGACATTATAGACCAAAGGGACCTAACTGATATCTACAGATATTCTGAAGTTGCAGAATACACATTCTTCTCTTCAGTACAAGGAATGTTCTCTAGAATACTCCATATATTAAGCCATAAAGCAAATCTCAGGAAATTAAAGAGTCAAAACCATCCGTTGCATTTTCTCTAATTAAAATGGATTGAAGCTGGAAATCAACAACTTAAGAATTTCTAGATTATATGCAAACACATGGAGACTGAAAACATGTTCCTGAATGAACAATGGATCAGTGAATAAATCAAAATAGAAATAAAATGTTTCTGGAATCAAATGAATACATTATATCAAAACTTAGGTGATACAACAGAAACAATGTTAAGAGTAAGTTTACATGAATTGGTGCCTACCTCAAGACAGTGGAGGCTGGCACCGTAGCTCACTAGGTTAATCCTCCACCTGCAGTGCTGGCACACCAGGTACTAGTCCCGGTCAGGGCGCCAGATTCTGTCCCGGTTGCCCCTCTTCCAGGCCAGCTCTCTGCTGTAGGCCTGGAGTGCAGTGGAGGATGGCCCAAGTGCTTGGGCCCTGCACCCCATGGGAGACCAGGATAAGCACCTGGCTCCTGCCTTCGGATCAGCGCAGTGCGCCGGCCGCACCGTGCTGGCCGTGGCGGCCATTGGAGGGTGAAGACCTTTCTCTCTGTCTCTCTCTCTCACTGTCCACTCCGTCTGTCAAAAAAAAAAAAAAAAAAAAAAAAAGACAGTGGAAAGGCACCAAAGAAATGAGCAATCAATGCATCTCAAGGACCTAGAAAGCAACAACAAACCTAACCCAAAATTAGTAAATAAATAAAATTGAAATTAAAAAAAAATACAAAAGATCAGTGAAAAGAATTGTCTCTTTTTTTGAAAAAAATAATCAAAATGGAAACAACATTAACCCAACTAACCAAAAAAGAATGGAAATGACCCAAATTAATAAACTCAGAGATGAAAAAGGAAATGTAACAACAGATGCCACAAAAATAAAAAGAATCATAAGAAATTAATACAAAGAGCTATATGGAGACAGATTGGGAAAACTAGAAGAAATGGTTAAATTCCTATACACATGCAATCTACCAAAATTCACTCATGAAGACATAGCAAACCTAAACAGACCAATAACCAAGGTGGAAATTGAATCAGTAATAAAGAGTATCTCAACAAATTAAAACCCAGAACTGGAAGAGACTATGAATTCTACCAACATTTAAATAAGAACTAATTCTAATTCTTCTTAAGCTATTCAAAACAACTAAAAGTTAGGGTATGCTCTGAAACTCCTTCCATGAAGCCAGTATCATCTCAAGCATAAATCAGAAAAAGGAAACAACAGAGAACTATAGACCACATTCCCTGATGAACATAGATGCAAAAATCTTCAACAAAATACCAATCAAATACAATAACAATCAGAAAGATCATCCACCCAGACCAAGTAAGCTTTATCCCTGGTCATAAGGGATGGTTCAACATTTGCAAATCAATAAATGTGATACATCCCATTAACAAAAAGAAGAACAGAATTACATGATACTCTAAGCATTTCATAAAGTACAACATCCTTTCATGATTAAAACCTTAAGCAAGTCGGGTCTAGAAGGAACATTCCTCGACATATTCAAGGGACTCTATGAGAAACCCACAGCCAGCATCTTACTAAATGGGTAAAAATTCGATGCATTCCCACTAAGATCCAGAATACAAGGATTCCCACTCTTAACATTCCTATTCAGTACAGTTCTTGAAGTTTTAGCTAGAAGCACTAGGCAAGAAAAATAAATCAAAGGGATGAAAATTCGAAAGGAGGAAGTTAAACTATTCCTATTTGCAGAGGACATGATTCTTTTTATGAGGGATCCAAAAGACTCCACTAACATACTAATGGAACTCATTAAAGCTTTTGGTGAGGTAGCAGGCAATAAAATCAACACACAAAAATCAATAGTCTTTCTATACACAGACAATACCATAGCTGAGAAAACATTTCAAAATTCAATCCCATTCACAACAGCCTCAAAACAATTAAATACCTTAGAATAAAATTAACTAAGGGTGTCAAATGTCCTGATGCTGAAAATTATAAAACATTAAAGAAGTAAATAGAAAACATAAAAAAGTAGAAAAATCTTCTATGTGCATGGTTTAGAAGAATCAATATCATCAAAATGTTCATATTAGCAAAACCAAAATTACAGATTCAATGCAATGCCAGTCAAAATACTAATAACATTATCACAGATCTAGAGAAAATGATGCTAAAATTCATATGGAAATACAAAGAGACTATGAATACCTAAAGCAATCTTAACCCAAGTCATATTACATGTCAGATATAATCAAAACAGTCTGGTACTAGCACAAAAACAGATGTATTGGCCAATGGAAATGACTAGAAACTTTAGAAATTAATCCACACATCTAAAACTAACTTATCTTTGACAAATAAACTAAAATCAATCCTTAGAATAAAGACAGTCTCTTCAATAAATGGTGCTGGAAAAACTGTATCTCTGCATTCAGAATTATGAAACAAGAATCCTATCTTACACCTTAAACAAAAATCCACTCAAAATGGATCAAATACTTACATCTACAACCGATACCATCAACTTACTAGAGAACATTGGGCAAACTCTACATGATATTGGCATAAGCAGAGACTTCTTAAAAAAGTCTCTTGAGGCAGAAGAAATCTACACAAAATTGATAAATGGGATTACATCAAGCTGAGAAGCTTCTGCACTGCAAAGAAATAGCAAAGTGAAGAGGCTGCAGACAGAATGGGAGAAATATGTGCAAACTATGCAACTGATAAAGGATCAATTTCCAGGATCTATAAAGAACTCAGAAATTCAGCAACAACAAAACAAAGAATCCAGTTAAGAAAAGGGCAAAGGACCTGAACAGACATTGTACAAGAGAGAAAATTCAAGTGGCCAACAGACACATGAAAAAATGTTCAGGGTCATTAGCCATCAGAGAAGTGCAAATCAAAATGATGGTCATGTTTTATCTACCCCACTTAGAATGGCTTTCATACAGAAATCACTAAACAACAGTGCTGGCAAGGATGTAGAGAAAAGGTACCCTGTTCCATTGTTGGTGGAATGTAAACTGCTACACCCATTGTGGGAAACATTATGGAGATACCTCAGAAATCTGAATATAGACCTACCATATGCCCCAGCCATCCCACTCCTGGGAATTACTCAAAGGAAATGAAATCAACATATGAACAAGTGATGAGTACCCCCATGTTTATTGCAGCTCAATTCCCAATAGCTAATATATGGAAACAACACAGATGTCCATCAGCTGAAGACTGGATTAAGAAATTATGATATTTGTACACTATATATACAGCAGTAAAAAATATTAAATCCTGTCATTTGCAAGAAAATGGATGCACTGGAAACCATTATACTTAGTGAAATGAGCCAGTCCCAGAAGAAAAATACCATATGTACTCTCTGATCTGTGGTAAATGATAAGAGTACCCAAAAGGTAATCTACAGGAATAAAATTGACACTTTGTGATGTGATGATTTTGAATAACCCTTGTTTTGCTTGTTCAGGAACAATGTTTTTTGTTTCTTTGGTTTTTTTGTTTGTTTGTTTTTTCTTCATACTATTTGTTGAACTTTCTACTTAGTGTAGGGTTATTGTTATGAGTATAAAATTAACAAAATATATCTATATAAAAATAACAATGGAAATGGAAAATGGAGAGGAAGAAGGGTGGAAGTATGGGTGGGAGGGAGGTAGAGTGGGAGCAATCATTATGTTCCTAAATTTGTGTAAATGAAATGCATGAAGGTTGAATTCCTTAAATAAAATGTTTTTAAAAAGTTCCTCTCTTGCTCATCATTGTGTGTGAATTTTATTCCCAGCTGTAGCCCCTGATTACAGTTTCCTGAAAGAGCAGCCCCAGAAAATGAATAGTGATGGCTTAAGTAACAGGGTTCCTGCCACACAAGTGGAACACTTGGATGGCTTCTCAGATTCTAGATTTGATGTTGACCCAATCCCAGTCCTTATAGGCATTCAGAGAGTAATGGAGCAGATGGGAGGTCTCTCTGGTTCTGTCCATCTCTGTCTCCCTGTTTCTCAAACAAAAGTAAAATAAAATAAAATAAAAAGTAACATAAAAAGCAAAAGTACAAAAAATTTAAATAAGAAAAGCCTGTGTCTAAAAGAAATCTGCAAGAACAGAGAAAAGTAATGTTACTTAATTGCCCCTTCTGAAAATATAATAACTCATTGTCTATTTACTAATTTATAATTCAAATATTATTTAAAGATGCTGTGTGAATATAATCATTTCTGGCTAACATAAACAGAAACTTTTGACTACTTATTTATTTGTAGACAGGAGTCTTGAAGGCAGTGCTAGGTTCCCTTAAAGAAAAAAAAAAATATTCAATTATTGATGCTCAAGTACAGTGATTCTTTTCCTTAAATTTTGACAAGCATCAGGGCTGTTTAATTTTATTATTTTTTGTATCTTCTACACTAAACCCTGAACCAGAAGTGCTCTCAAGTTTTACTTCAATAATTCACAGTTGTGAGCCACAATGTCAATGTACTCTTTAGTATGGTTATGAGGAGGTAAAATAAATGTTTTGTTTAAAAGAAACTTATTTTTATATTACCTAAGCCTCAGGACTTGACGTATTTTTTTTTTCAGCATTGTAATCTCATAAGTTGAATAGCAAAAAATCATTCTTGCTTCATAGAGTATGTGATTTATTTAAAGAAAAGTGTATAATAAAATGAAAGTTTTGCAACTTATCCATATTACTATTACTATTAATAAAAACTGAACAACTTTGCTACATGCCTGAAGAGTTCTTTTAATGAAACAAAAAAATAAAATTAAAACATGAAAATATTTGAAAGTAATCTCTCACTAGTAAATGTAAATATTTGGTGAAATTCAGAAGATACCCAAAATGGAATGCTGTTATGTAATATAACATTTCTAGTGTAAAGATTTTAAGGCAGAACTATTAAAAATAGCAATTGGTTGATAATTTTTAATGAATACATAATATAAATATATAAATTACAATATAAAAATAAATAATTGAAAGCTATATATATCATTGAAGTTAAGTTATCTTTTTAAAATAGACTGTTACAAGTGTCTGTTGTTTTTCATGATTTTCATGGTAACCACAAAACTAAATCCTATAGTAAATATACAAAAGGTACAGAGAAAGGAATCAAAGCAATTCACTAGACAATAAAAGAGGAAGGAAAAAAGGATTTATGAAAAAGCAGGAAACAACAAATAAACTGTCAGTTTAAATCCTTTCCTAACAATAATTATCTTGAATGTAAATGGACAAAATATCATAATTGAAAGATACGGAACAGTGAAATAATTAAAATATATACTATATTCAATTCTCATGACCAATGTTTAGTTTATAAATCATGCATTTTCAGTAAAATGAATGCCATTAACCCAGAAACAAGAAATCTGTCAAGTGCTAAAATAATTGCATGACAAAGTTAGAAATAATAATCGATATGTATCTTTTAAGAATTGTTTTCTTGAAACTGGTAGTTAAAAAGAAGATAATTAAAGAAAATCTGTGACACATTAATAAATCTATAATCAATCATTCATTATAATGGGTAATGATAGCTAGTTGTTGAAAAGTAATGTTAAAAACCTGATCCTGGTCAGTGCTGTGGTGTGGCAGGTAAAGCTGCTGCCAGCAGTGCTGACATCCATATGGGTGCCTGTTTGAGTCCTGGCTGCTCCACTTATGATTCAGCTCTCTGTTCTTGCCTGGGAAAGCAAAAGATGGTCCAAATCCTTAGGCCCCTGCACCCACGTGGGAGACCTGGAGGAATCTCCTGGCTCCTGGCTTCAGATTGGCACAGCTCTGGCTGTTGTGACAAATTGGAGAGTGAACCAGCAGATGGAAGACCTCTCTCTCTCTCTTTCTTCCTCTAATGCTCTCTCTTGTGTACCTCTGACTTTCTAGTAAAATAAATAAATTTGAAAAAATAAAACAACCCTGATCAAGGATATATGTTATTTTCTACAGATACCATTATGCCCCTAATTTATTTGTGATTGATCAAAGCAGCTCAAGGTTCACAATTAAAAAAAATGTATGCTTTACTTCAAGCTGAATATAGACTACCCTTCTCAAAGATTTAAGATTAAATCCAAGAAAATTTTTTCAGTGTAATATGTTCTTAACTTTGCTCTATTACAAGACACTATCAACATTTTGTGGGTTCATGACAACAGGGAAAGAATAGCTTCTGGCAAGGTTGTCATCAAGAATGAGACTATCATTTCAATCTCATTTCTACCTCATGATGACAGCACTTAAAATATAGATCTTTAGATCAGCTCATTCCCTTTAGTTCATAAAATTATGGCAAGTCATATTTCAAAATAGTGCAATTTTGAAGTGATTCAGGAATATAACACAAATATTCCTAAACTAAACCCCATGTTACTTCTGAAATTAAACCCTATGAAAAACAAATGAATATACACACATGTAAATATATTGATGGTTTTGATATTTCCATACTTTAATTTGCCCTTCTAAATATAATGTCACATATTAAAATGTAATGAAGAGTTACTAGAATGAGTTGAAGGAGTGAAAGTGGTTAAAATTTGGCCGGCACCACTGCTCACTTGGTTAATCCTCCGCCTGTGGCACTGGCACCCCGGGTTCTACTCCTTGTTGGGGCGCTGGATTCTGTTCCAGTTGCTCCTCTTCCAGTCCAGCTCTCTGCTGTGGCCTAGAAAGACAGTGGAGGATGGCCCAGGCACTTGTGCCCCTGCACCCGCATGGGAGACCAGGAGGATGCATCTGGCTCCTCGCTTTGGATTGGCATAGCACACAGGCCATAGTGGCCATTTGGGGGGTGAACCAATGGAAGGAAGACCTTCTCTCTGTCTCTCTTTTTCTCACTGTCTAACTCTGCCTGTCAATAAATAAATAAATGGAAAATTAACTCATGATGGATAAAGAAATTGTGATATCAATGAGAGAAGTTAGATAAATAGATAGATGGATAGATAGATAAATGGAATAGTACTCAGCCATGAAAAGGAGTGGAGTCCTGTCTTTTGCAATAAAATGGATTCAAATGAAGATTTTAATGCTTAGTGAACTAACCCAATTGCAAACAGACAAATATTTTATGTTTTGTCTAATTTTTTAGCCAAAAATAGAGTATAAAAACTGTAGTGTGTGTGAGTGAAATTGAGACCTTGAGATGAGATTATTGTTTATAGTATTTTTCTATACACCAGAGGAACAGTAATTACACTTTCTAATTGTTGAATTCTTTATTTATTAGAGGATTAATCTTGTGATTATGAATTAAATTGAAAGTAGGTTATCCCCCAAATGAAAAGTAAAATAAGAAAGAAAGGAAGAAGAAGGAAATTACACAAATGGAATACATAGAATCTATACTATTTATGTAAATAAATAAATAAATACATTAAAAATTAACCTAAAATATGGAAACGAAAGATAAAGCTATTCTGAATATAGCTTACTTAGCTTCCAATTTGGAACCTCATCTTCAGGTGCCTGATCTTCAGGTACTAAAGCTCTTGTATGCTAAGACTCCCTTAAATGTGAGCCAAACCTGGTGACTTCTACTAACATAATATGAAAATGTTAATAAATACTTTAATGTTTACAACAATAAATAAATACAGCATTGACAGATTCTTTTGCTGACTGTGTTGAATGAAGCTACCATGTCAATGGTACTTATGGGACATTTAACTGTAGGAAGCCTTTCTCCCAGCAGCAAAAAAGAAACTGATGCCCTATATGTCTGATAACTCTTGGGTAAGTCAGTCCTGTGAACCCATTCAGGGGTGATTTTAGGAGTTTCATCTTCCCCTACTCTCTTCAGATGCAATCCCTACCCTGATCAATGACTTGATTGTAGCACCTCCGGAGATACCTGAATTATGCATAAACCCAGTTAAGCCACAAATAGGATCTTAAGCCACATAAACCCTGAAATAATAAAAACTAATTGCTTGATACCTCTGTGTTTTAGGGTATTATTTTATCTTGTTTTAGTTAACTGAGACAGATTTTGACCATCAGACAGGAAGGAAATTTCACTGTTACAGTGAGAGGAGCAAGATGATGGAAAAGATGCATGAGAAAAGGAAAAATGAGTCTGCTGTGTATCCTGCTTCCCATAGAATGGCAGATGTCCTAGACAGTATTCTGGCCTCAGAATCAGCTTTTAAGGTATTTGGATCTGGCTGAAAAGCCCATGAGAGTATTTCAGGCATGGAAAGCCAACACACTCTGGCAAAAAAAAAAAAAAAAAAACACCTAAATGAAAGACCTCTGTGAGTGAGATCCCAGCGGAAAGAACGGGCCATCAAAGAACGAGGTACCTTTCTCTGAAGGGAAGAGAGAACTTCCACATTGACTATGGCCATGTCTAAATAGGATCAGAGTCGGTGAACTCAGGGGGCTTCCATAGCCTTGGCAGCTCATGACAATAGAGTGTCAATTGTTAAATCAACAACAGGAGTCATTGTGCACTTACTCCCTGTGTAGAATCACTGTCCTTAATGTGCTGTACATTGTGATTTAATGCTGTAACTAGTACTCAAACAGTACCTTATACTTTGTGTTTCTGTGTGGGTGCAAACTGTTGAAATCTTTACTTATTATTTACTAAATTGACTTCTGTGTATAAAGATAATTGAAAATGAATCTTGAGGTGAATGAGATAGGAGAGGGAGTGGGAGATGGGATGGTTGTGGGTGAGAGGGAGGTTATGGGGCAAAAAGCTGCTATAATCCAAAAGTTGTACTTTATAAATTTATATTTATTAACTAAAAGTAGAAAATAAATAAAAAGAAAAAAAGAAAAATGGATCAGTAAAAAATTATGGAGTAATTTCTGCTTGTGATCTTTTATTCTTTTAAGGCCTATGGTTCTGTATTTCTAGGATTGGACATCAATAATAGTTTTTTTTATGGGGGGAGGTTTCTGATATATAAATTCTTGTTTTCATGAGCCCTATTGCTTCAGTTGTTATTTATTGAATTAAAATTATGATCAATTAAGACAGAGTGTTTTTTAAGTAATTTAAAATATAGGTGATGCTTAAGCAATTAAGAAAACATGTGGATAAATGAGTTGTTACTTAAGGGTTAAGTTAGAACTTTGGAGAAATTTACTAACAGATTATGGATTTACTTTTAAAAAAAAAGAGTATGGTTTTGAGCAGATGAAATTTAAAGAAATGGGGGATTGGTCCTTGTTGAGGAGACAAGGAAGTGAGGCTAATTATTCAGCTTCCAGGATAAATAAAATCAATGCAGTGGTAATTTAGTTGATTAAGCATCATTTTCCATTTTAATGTTCCATGTATCTCAAATTAGATATGCATTAGTCAGTCTCATTTGCATGCAAGAAAAGAAATCTCTAATTCACTACGCTTAAGAAAATAGAGTTTCCTAAAGAATTTAACCTGTTATTCAACTAATTTCCATAAAGAAACATGAGGAGCGTTATTGGGCACCAAGGAGCACTGTAACCCTAGGCGAGAATTAATCAGAATTGTATTTTATGGATCTGTATATGATTTTCTTTTCTTATTACTTTGATTCTCTTTAACTAATGACTTTCTCAAAGGGGATGATGGCCACATGGATGGAAGACATAAGGATTCATGTAAAAAGGGATTCAATTTTAGAAATATCAATACAAGCATAAACAAGAAAGGAAAGACAAATGATCATTAAATTGTAATCAAAAACTTATCATTAAAGTAAAAAATGGAGGAAAATATTTATAAATCATTGGAGACCACTATCTGATAAAGGTCTAGTCTCTAGTGATTAAAAAAAAAAAAAAAAAAACTCTTATCACTGAATAATAAAAATGAAAATGATCCAACTCAAATATGAGAGAAGAGCTGAAATAAACATTTTTCCAAAGATGTATCCATGATTGAAAAGTACATGAAAGGTGCCAACATCATTAGCAATAAAATGAACACAATTCAAAATCACAATGAGATACTATTTCACAATGTGAACGTAATAATAGTGATAAATATCCACAAAACTAATTTTTATGTAGATGTGAGAAATGATATGTCTGGTGCTTTGCTACTAGGATGTAATGTTGTTGAGTAGATATGAAAAACAATCAGCACTTCAAAATTTAGATATAGAAATGCCCTATAACCTAATTAACTCTATTCCTTGGTATATGCCCAAATAATTTAAAGCAGGTATTCAAACAAATACTTGTATATGGAAATTCATAGTAGCCCAAATTATGTTCAACATTAGCTTAACCAAAGTATTTATTTAAGGGCCTGCACTGTGGCATAATATCTTAATCTCTGCCTGCAGTGCCTGCTTCCTTTATGGGAAAGGGTGCCAGTCCCAGCCAGTCCCAGGAAGAAGCTCCTGACTCCTGGTTTCAGATCATCCCAACCCTGTCAATTGTGGTCATTTGAGGAGTGAACCAGTAAATTCATGACATCTCTCTCTCTCTGTCTCTCCCTCTGTCTGTAGCTCTGCTTCTCAAATAAATAAATGAATATTTTAAAATGGCTTACACTTGAAGCGTAGGCAAAAATTAATTCTGAACTGGAATAAAATTTGAAAACCATTGATACAATGATTCATCAACTACGTTATATTTGAGATATTTTTTCTATTTTTCTAAAATATACCAATTTTGCCATCATTGAGGGAAGGCATTTCCCATAAAATGAACCAAAGGTATTGAAGGAAGTTATCACAGTTTGTCCTCTGAATTATTTTGAGTTATATCATTATTATTGAAATAAAATATAACCACACACAAATATATGTATGCAAGTCACTGTTTGCATGCTTGGTTGTTCATATGTGTGATGTTTACAGTATTTTACAGTCTTAGTTAACATTCAATAAAATTTGTTTAAAAGCCTACTCTAAAAAAATAGTCATCCATTACCATGTGAAATATATGGCCTGTGTGTTTATATGTGTGTGATTGAATTTAATGTATAAGAATATTCGTTTTTTGAAGATTTACTTGTTTTGCTTAAAAGTCAGAGTTACAGAGAGAAAGGAGGAGAGGCAGAGTGTGTGTGTGTGTGTGTGTGTGTGTGAGAGAGAGAGAGAGAGAGAGAATCTTCCACCCACTGGTTCACTCCCCAATTGGCCACAATGACCAGAACTGTGCTGATCCAAAGCCAGGAGACAGGAGCTTCTTCCTGGTCTCCCATGCAGGTATAGGGGCCCAAGGACTTGGCCATCCTCCACTGCTTTCCCAGGCCATAGCAGAGAGCTGGTTCGGAAGTGGAGCAGCTGGCAGTTGAATCGACGCCCATAAGGGATGCTGGCAATGCAGGTGCTTTACCGGATACACCATAGCGCCAGCCCCAGAATTTGCATTTTTAATTTTTTTTTTTTTTTGACAGGCAGAGTTAGACAGTGAGAGAGAGAGAGACAGAGAAAGGTCTTCTTTCCGTTGGTTCACTCCTCAAATGGCCACTGGCACCCTGTGCTGATCCGAAGCCAGGAGCCAGGTGCTTCCTCCTGGTCTCCCATGAGGGTGCATGGCCCAAGGACCTAGGCCATCCTCCACTGCCCTCCCAGGCCACAGCAAAGAGTTGGACTGGAAGAGGAGCAACTGGAATAGAATCTAGCGTCCCAGCTGGGACTAGAACCCGGGGTGCTGGCACCGCTTGCAGAGGATTAGCCTAGTGAGCTGCAGCGCTGGCCCAGAATTTGCATTTTTAACACATACAGCCTCAGTGAAGAACTTATCTCCAGGCCAACATTTTCCTTGTGATTGGTGAAGCCTGATCATGGATGATTAGCATGAATTTTCCTAGTAGGTCTCACAGGGAAAAGTCCTTCCCACATCACATTTCAGGGACAGTTAGTGCACTTTAGTCTTTGAAGTTTCAATTGATAATATACTTAATTTCTTAGATGTTTTGACTTAATTTATACTTTATTATTTGATGTACTGGTAATACAATTTCAAATCACTGTTTCTCTCATGTTATTACTCTACATTTTCCTAAAAAAATAGAAGTGCCATATTTACTATTCCTCAATCATTATTATCAATTTGCTTTCTTTTTTCTCAGGAAAATATAAGATGAAAAATCCTTAAATAGCCTCATCCTGAGAAAATTTGCCATCTGAGAAATTAAATGATTCAACATTTTGAAAAATGGAAACATTGGAACAAAAACTTATTCACTATGCCTGTCCAAAAATAAAAAAAAAAAAACTTATTCACATTAAATAATATTTTTGATGATGTAAAGATGCTGAAGAACATTCATATATTTTCAACTGATAAGTAACATGTATTTGGAGCATATACAAGAATCAGTGATGTTAACTTAGTAAAGAACACTAAAAAGGAAAAAAAAAATGATTATATTTTCCTGATGAGTATGTAACCAAGTGAGTCTTAAAAGTCTGAGAAATAGAAATGAAATATTTGGAAAATAGTGTGTGAATGAGTCTTTTATATTAAATGTCAGACAACTGCTTTGCAGTTTTCATTCCAAAACATTGAATAGTTTCATTTGGTCTCAGAAGTAATAGATGTTGTCTTAACCAGGAAAGAAAATGGGGTCCCTGATAATTGAGCCTGCTATACAATAGTTACCATCTGGTTTCTTTTCATTGTTTTCCCAGGCAGAAATTGTTACAAGCAACTGGTTTTGCAGATCTAAATTTTTGGAAAGATTGGATATAAAACTCTGAATGAAACACATAAAGAGTATAATGCATGTTATTTAAAGAGGAAAATAAACTACTGTAGCCAATATAATAAAGATAAAACTATATTATACATATGGATTTATAATTCTTATTTTTTATTTTGAAATTTCATTGAAGTGTTTTAATATATAGAAATAGCTATTGTATGACTTATTGCTTCCATTTAATTATTTTGCATTGAAATGTAATTACAATGTTTCTACTTAATAAGTTATTTAAAAAGATATTTTCATTGGTATTGCTGTTTAGTTTTCTTTTCTGACAAAATTACTTATGTCAGACAAATAAATTATTACTGTTCTTTATGTTACCTTTGCACTTTTCTGCTTAGATGTGGAGTTACACATATATATTTTACATTCCTGCTAATGTGATGGTAAAATTTTCTCGACCAGTATAGGTTTCTTTTGTTTTTCTTTTTGGTATCAACAATCATTAAGCAGCAGGAGACAGAAATACATTACCATAGTATAGTTTCCTTGAGGAATGGGAGGATGTTGGAAAGAAGAGAGAATTATCTAATTAGTACATATAAGTGAATTTCATAAATCTTTATTAAATATTCAGAGTAAACTATACTTTAACCTCTTATACATATAAATGTAACTTCAAAAGATACCTATATCAGTAACTTCATATGCATAAACTGAGATTGGAACAATGTTATCTGTTTTTTTTTTTTTTCAAAAAATGCTTTTAAATGTATGTAAAGCCAAAATAAGCCAATAGGATTTAAAAAGAAATATCTCTGACAGAAATTTATATTAACCAAAATACGTAAAGGCTTTATGTTATTACTGCTATGCTTGTGAAGTTTAGCAACTGACTTTATAAGGACACAAAATATATATTGTTAGGTGTTTCCTGGTTTTGTGATAACCCTATCTGGTCATGGTGTTGGTAAGGTCTGCAAACACTGCACACTTTTAAGACAAAGAAACCACAGTTTCAGAACAACACGGTTACTGATTATTATTTTATTGAAATGAAATGTCTCCTTCCCTTATACTAATGGTAGAGCTAGAAATGTGCCAGGGGATTCCAATTCAAATCCATCAAGGTGGCATCTACCAATGTCATCTCACTAGTCAAAGTGATCAGTTTAATTTCATAATTGATCATAATAATAGGATTAAGTGTCAAAGGAATCACACAAACAAGACTAGTGTCTGCTAATAATAGCTGATAGAATTAAAAAGGAGAGAACAATCCAACATGGGAAGCCGGATACATAGCAGACTCATAGAATGGCAGATGTCCTAAATAGCATTCTGGCCTCAGATTCAGCCCTTAAGGCATTTGGATCTGACTAAAAAGCCCATGAGAGTATCGAAGACATCCAAAGCCAAGACACTGAGGCAAAAAAAAAAAAAAAATGACCTAAGTGAAACATCTCTGTGAATGAGATCCTAGTGGAAAGAACAGGCCATCAAAGAAGGAGGTATCTTTCTCTGAAGGGAGAAGAGAACTTCCACTTTGACTATGGTCTTGTCTAGATAAGATCAGAGTTTGTGAACTCAAGAGGCTTCCTTACTCTTGGCAGCTCATGACAAGAGCATAGGGTAATTACTGATGTCATAAACAAAAGTGTCAATTTGTTAAATCAACAACGGGAGTCACTGTGCACCTACTCCCCATGTAGGATCTCTGTCCTTAATATGTTGTACTATGTGAATTAACGGTAAAACTACTACTCAGATGGTACTCTATATTTTGTGTGTCTGTGTAGGTGCAAACTGTTGAAATCACTATTTAGTATATTCTAAGTTGATCTTCTGTATATAAAGATAATTGAAAATGAATCTTGATGAAGAATGGGATCAGAGAGGGAGTGGGAGATGGAATGGTTGCAGGTTAGAGGGAAGTTATGGGGGGGAATGATGTTATAATCCAAAAGTTGTACTTTGGAAATTTATATTTATTAAAGTTGAAAAAATAAATAGAAATATAAAACAATTAAGAGTTAGTGGCAATGTTGCATCTGGTAAATATATAATTATCATTTTCCATAGTGTGTGCTCATTTCCTGAATCTATGTTGCATTATGGTAATTATCAAAATAATTAAAATTTTCCACTGTAGTTGTATATGTTATGTTGATCTTTGATTTGTATTCCTGGATGATACTATTGTAATTGTTTTAGGGTGCTGAGACTCTCTCTGTATAAGACAGGAAATTTAAATAAGTGTTTTGTGTGTTCTGAGTACTCCTCTGATCAGATGCTGCCTCTTATTCTTAACCTCTTAAAATTTTCCTATCTCTTGGGACACAAATATTTTGAATTACTACAGTCAGCAACCACGAAATGACCTGTCAGAATTCAAATGAAGTCACATGTCTCTAACTTTAAAATCTAGATGAATTAAATTTACCGGGGACAATATGTTGAAAACCAAAAGACAGGCTAAAAGTTAAGTGAGTTGTGCCAAATAGTCAAGTTGTCAATATAAATGAAAAGTCCTCGTCAGGGCTAGTATTGTGGCACAGAATGTCACAAAAGTGGTTGTGAAGGCTGAATCCTCTATCGGAGCACTGACTCCAGCCCTGGCTTCTCCAATGCAGCTCCTTGCTAATGCACCTGGAATTCGCAGGAGAGGATGGGTCAAGTATTTGGAACTTGCCATCCCATGTGGGAGACTCAAATGGAGTTCTTGGTTCCTGGGTTTGGCCTGACCTAGCCAAGATCACTGCTGGCATGTGGGGGAGTGAACCAATGAATGGAACATCTCGTTCTCTGTCTCTCTCTCCCACTGTCACTCCGCCTGTCAATTAAAATAAATCTTAAGGAAAAAGCAAAACTTTTCAAAGGAGACTAAATTGGTACTCCAGTGAACACATGAATAAGAAGAAATTGAGTCTCGTTGCTGTTACAGAAGAAATTTTAGTGATCAAGGCAGAAGGTCAAGCCAGTCCCAACATTCCCTTAAAGTGTTGCCTAATTCTGTGTAGGGTCCACAATCTCCTTAAGATTAGGAATGTGGAGACAGGTGAGAAAACTGCAGAAGACAAGTGTGTAGCCAACGAAGGATTTTTCAGGAGATACGGAAAGAAAGCATCTCTGTAATGGAAAAATATATTCCATAGCCATGGCAGTTCATGACAAGAGCCTCAGGTGATTACTGGCATCATAAATTAGAGTGTCAATTGTTAAATCAACAACGGGAGTCACTGGGCACCTACTCCCCATGTAGGATCTCTGTCCTTAATGTGTTGTACTATGCAAATTACCAGTAAAACTAGTATTCCAACAGTACTCTATACTTTGTGTATCTGTGAGGGCACAAACTGTTGAAGTGTTTACTTAGTATATACTAAGTTGGTCTTCTGTATATAAAGATAATTGAAAATGAATCTTGATGAAAAATGGGTTGGGAGAGGGAGTGGGAGATGGGATGGTTACGGGTGGGAGGGAGGTTGTGGGGGGATAAAGCCGCCATAATCCAAAAGTTGTACTTTTAAAATTTATACTGATTAAATAAAAGTTAAAAAATAAAAAAATAAAGAAATCTTTAATAAAATATATATTGACATGAATTCATAGCTACTGCAATAATCCAGTTAACATAATTCATAAAATTGACTATATTTAACAATGAATGTTAATTTTACACAACCCTTCTGGTGAAAGAAGATGACATCCTGGCCTCTCACAGCTACAAAGGAGAAATCCGTGTATCAGATGACAGCCGGAAACTCTTGTTAGTGGCTAAGGTAAATGCTGACTTAACTCGGAAGCTAATATTTATTTGCCATTCTGAAAATCCTAAATCTGTTAAGAATTATATTTAATCTATTCTTCCTGTGCTCTGTAAATACAGTGCAAAAGCATGAATGACAGCACATTGTTTACAATATAGTTCACTGAGGGTTTTAAGCCCTCAGTGGAAACCTACTGCTCACAGATAAAACAAACAAACAGGTCTCTTTCAAAGTATTATTGCACATTCACAAGGCTCTTGGTCTCCTGAGAGCTCCGAAGGAAATATATTAATCTCATTGTATATTGTTTTCATGCCTCATGACACAAACTCCATTCTGCAGGCCATGGATCAAAAAGTAATATTAAACTTCATCTGTTATTATTTAAAACATGCATTTCAAAAAATTATAGCTACCATCAATAGTGATTCATCTTTGGATCTGGGCAAAGTAAATTGAAAACTATGGAAAATATTCACCATTCTAGATGCCATTAAGAACATTCTTAATTCATCAAGGAGTTCAAAATATCAACATTAGCAGGACTTTAGAAGAAGTTAATTTCAGCTTCTATGGATAATTTTGCAGTAACTGAAAACGTAGTGGTAATAGCATGAGAACAAGAATTAGAAGTTTTCACACCAGCCAGAGTGACCAAATTTCCCCAATACCAGTTTACAATTTTAATTTCAAGGATTATAATTTTTTTTCCTAAGACAGCCAGGCTGTTTTACCCTTTAATCAAATGCAAAGGCAACACAAACAAATATAGTTTGTAATATGAATTACTTAGTCTATCTACAGCAAAGCATACAAAAGCAGAATATGTAAAAGTTAAGATAGACAATATGAAAAGTTACACAAAGGAGAGTAAAAGAAAACTACTTGATTATGGAATGCTAGTAATGAGCCAAAAACGCTGTTGTCCATGTAGGACACTTTTCAAAGATTCCTGAAGATAATCCCATTCGAAGTGGCCCTGGATAGTTCCAGATACTGTCGAGCAGTCAACATTGAGATAAAGGATATTTGTTTCCAATAGAGCCTCCTCTGTCTGATGCCTTTTCAGTACGAATTCTTGCAGAGTGGAGCGACAGAAAGATGAATCTCAAATTTCAGTTTGATGGTAAGATATGTGAGTTACTAAGGGACCCTCCTATACAAATAGAATATTAAATGTGTGCAGTACGTTAGAATAAGCATGCAAACTATGACATCTGTTTAACCTTTGAGTGTTAGTAGGAGGATTGAATTAATTTATACTGTATACAGTTGATATCACAGAATCGAAGAATTGACTGGGATATGAAAAAACAAGGTACTGCCATTGGGCACAGCAGGTTAAGCCACCACATGGGACATCAGCTTTCAACATCAGGGTGCCAACTGGAAACGTGGTTGTTTTCACTTCTCATTCAACTTCCTGCTAATGTGTCTAGGAAGGCATCTACTAATGACCCAAGGACTTGGGCCTTTGCTACAAATGTGGGAGACCCAAATAGAACTCCTGGCTTCTGACTGTAGTCTGGCCCAGCCCTGGTTGCGTGGGCATTTGGGTGTTGAATCAGAGGATGAAAGATCTCTCTCTCTCTCTCTTTCTCTCCCTCATACCCACCTTTCTGGTCCTCTGCTGAAAATAAATTTAAAAATCTTGAATACAAACAAACAAACAAGAATTTTTTTTTTTTAGTTTTGCCATATAAAATGACCTAAATAATGGTGTGTATGTGCTGTCCTGATTGTAACTCCCAGTATTAGTTCAAAGCAATTTGATTTCACAGGGCATGTACAACCTTATATGTGTGTGTGGGGGGGAATCTAAAACTATCTTAAAATTCTTCTAACCACAGCAGACATAGGAAATACCTAATGTGTAAAACCATGCTTGATACATGTAAATTTTATGATACAAATTGGCTTCTTGGCAATGAATTTTCTTCATTTTGGATATTGCTTATACTAATAAATTTTTATTTCAATTGAGTAAATTTTAATTATTCATATATAATCTTTATCCTCATTTATGTTTATATAGTCTTTCTATGTTAGATTTTAGATGCTGATGCTGCAAAGGTAACCAAAGTATCACATAGTTATGCTTTTAATCATTTCAAAATGCTATATGGTTGGAGACCTGAAAAATGATTTTTTTATTAGTTGTCATCTTGTAACCACAGGGAAAGGTGCTTGTACTCTATACTATACATATTCTCATTTTGTAATGGTTGCTGCACTTTAAGGACCTTAGGAACTCTACAGATGAGAGTGTTCCTTTTTTTTTTTTCATTTGAAAAATAATTCAAATTGCTGCTAGTACACTATTTACTTGAAATAAAACAGCTTTTGTATGCATTAAATTGTCAACTTCAAGGTTAAAAAGTGAGTAGAAAGAGTGAATAAAACCTCAGATTAAATATTTAAGCATTCAATAAAAATGTTTAATAATTGCATATGGAAGAATATTTCATGTTATGTGTTTTGTACACATAATATCCTCTATATATTCTATCTATCTATATATCTATCTACCTACCTATCATCTATCTATCTCTATTGTCTATCATCTAACTATCCCCGCATATAAATACATAGGCATTTTTTTTCCTTTTTATTTGATCTGATCAGGCTCTCTTATATCCTTCTTTAAATAAAAAAAAAAAAAAAACCTACAAGTTAAGGATTGATAATTTGGGGTGGATGATACTTCAGATTGTTTTTTAGGATTGAGTCACCTATACTCCTAAGCATTGCCCTGAACATGTGGAAACTGACCTTGGGGCTGGATCATAACTCAGATTTTGCTGAACCTCGATCACTACTTCCTGTGACAAATGGAACTGATTCTACAAACTGCCTCACACAAATAATGCTTTTAGATTGCTTGTTGTGCTCACTTTCAAAGCTGAAAGAACCATTTTTCTTCTAATCCTTAAGGACAAAAATGCATTAGTCTTTCTAACTCTAATCCAATCACTGCCACTTTTCCTCTTGTGAGTAAAAGGTTTTGTGGAATCTCTGTTGGTCATTATAACCCCTGTCTTATGAAAGCTTCAATGCAATTTAGAACTTCTAGATTCCCCCACAATGTTCAACACAGAGCTTTGTGAATGTTAGGCATTTCTTGAAAAAGCTGTCTTAATCTTTTATTACTTAACATTAGATGGCAATTCACAAATAAGGGCAGTAAGTGGATAGTTCTATATGGAAATAAATTGTCAAGGACTTTACTATATTCTTACACATAATTTATGATATATAAATAAATACAAATTTTATTCAGAAGAAGCAAGCTATATTGTTTAATGATGGGTTACTAGGAAAATGATCTCCTATGACCATACTTTTAACAGTTTCATATGTTTACATAAAATTCTCATTTAATGCTATAGTCATCAATTATTTTATACACTTTTGCAGTATATCATTTAATAGCCTATGAAAGAGTTTTATTATTAATGCCATTTTACAGATAAGAAAAGTAAGTTTTGATGTGACTTTGAATATGATATATAACTTCACAGAATGTAAAATCCATTTGCCTAGAATACATATTACAAAACAGCACAATAAAATGCATCTGCTTTATATCATATTATTTTTAAATCTCTGAATATAAACAATAATGAATTAAAATGTGCACATATTGCCTTGATAGCAGTTTTGTCTAAAGTGAATTATTATTTGATATATTTTTTAATTATTTTTCAAAATTTATGGGGCTGGTGTGGTGTAGTTGGTTTAGCCTCTACCTGCAGCATTGGCATCCCATATGGGTGCTAGTTCCAGTCCTGGCTGCTACATTTCCATTCAGCTCCATGCTAATGCATCTGGGAAAACAGTGGAAGATGGCTCAAGTTCTTGGGACCCTGCACATCTGTGGGAAACCATGAAGAAGCTCCTGGCCCCTCGTCAGATCATTGCAGCCATTTGGGGAGTGAACCAGCAGATGAGATATCTCTCTCTCTCTCTCTCTCTCTCTCTCCCCCTCTCCCTCTCCCTCTCCCCTTCCCCTGCAACTATAGGTCTTTCAAATAAATAAATGACTATTTTTAAAAGGTTATTACCTTAATTACTTGAATGGAAGAGGAAAGGAAAACATAGACCTCCTTTGTGCTTGCTTCCTTCCCAGATACTGGTAATAGATGAAATTGTACCAGGTTCTCCAGGGACTCCATCTATGTCTCTCACATGGTTGGCAAGGAGTTAAGTACTTGAGGGATCACCTACTGCCTCCCAGGTTGTACAATTCATCAAGCTGAAAGAGAAGCAAAAACAGGACTCCATTCCAAGAACACTGTTATGGAATGTGAGACACCCAACAGTGGGTTAAGTTGCTACACTTCAGTGTCCACCTCAATTTTTTTTTCTCTTTTTATTTTTGCTTTTAAATTTTTTTATTTACATAAGACAAAAACATTTCATGTTTTTTAATATACAAATTTAGAAGTATAGTGATCCTTCCCAACCTACCATCATTTTCCTTTTTTATTTTTCTTTTGATTGTTATAATGACATGCTTCAGCTTATCTTATAATCATAAGTATAACCCCCTATTAAGTTAAAAATTAAGAAAAAGGTAGGAAGAAGAAAACACTGTTCCTCAACAGTGGAGACAAGTACTGTAATAGTAACCATATCACAAAATGTCAATTTCAATCAGACACATTACATTTTTGTACACAATTAGTTACCACAGATCAGGAAAAACCTGATCTGACATTTGTCTCTTTGGGACTAGCTGATTTCACTAAGCATAATGTGTTCCTATTGTATCATTTTGCTGCAAAAGACAGGATCTGATTCCTTTTTTTTTTTTGTAGCTGACCTTACCTAAATAGTGCAAATATACAATAATTTATTTATCTAGTCAGTGATGGACATCTGGGTTGATTTCATAAAAACATGTGAATACAGAAAGCTCTTTCATATGCTGATCTCATTTTGCTTGGGTAAATTCCCAGGAGTGGGATGACTGAGTCATATGGTAGATCTATTTTCAGATTTCTGAGGTATCTCCATATTGTCTTAAAAAATGGCTGTACTAGTTTACATTCCCATCAACAGAATATTAGGGTACCTTCCCCCCATTCTTGCCAGCATTTATTATTATTTTATTTTTAGATGATAACCATTTTAACCAGGGTAACTGAAACTCATTGTGATTTTTACTTGCATTTCCCTGATGGCTAGTGATCCTCACAATGATTTCATGTATCTGTTGACCATCTGAATTTCACCCTTTGTGGAAAAAATCTGTTCAAGTCTTTTGTTCATTTCTTAATTAGACTGTTTGCATTACTGTTGAGCTTTTTATAAATTCTGAGTAATAATCCTTTATCACTTGCACAGTTTCCAAACACTTTCTTTCATTCTGTTGTTTCCTGCTTCACTTTTTGAGTGCTTCCTTTGCCGTGCAGAAGCTTCCGAGGTTGATGTAATCCCATTTGTTAAATTTTGGCTTTTATTGGCTGTTCATCTGGGGTCTTTTCCAAGAAGTCATGCCTCCACCCATGACTTGTAGAATTTTTCTGAATGTTTCCTCATAATTTAAAGACATCAGTTTGTAGATTTAGCTCCTTGATCAACTTTGTGTTGATTTTTTGTATAAGGTATAAGGTCTTATCTCAAACTTTTCCACATGGAGATCCAGTTTTCCTAGCATCACTTGCTGAAGAGATTGTCCTTTCTCTAAGGATAGATTTTAACTCCTTTGTCAATTTAGTTTGTTGTAGATGTGTGGATTTATTTCTGTGGTTTCTATATGTTCCATCATTCCACATGTCTATTTTTGTGCCAGGTCTAGGAAGTGTTGATTATAACTGCCACGTAGGATGTCTTGAAATTCAGTATTGTGATGTCTCTGGCTTTGTTTTTGTTGTTAAAGATTAGTTATTCAGAATGTCTTGTATTCTCATATGAATTTTAGCATCATTTCTTGCAGATTGAAGAATATTGATATTTTGATTTGGATAGCATCAAATAGCAAATTGTTTTGGGTCATACAGACATTTGGATTACAGTATTTTCTTCCAAACCACTAACATGCTATTCATTTCACTGAACTTTGTATTGGTTTCTTTGGGGAGGGGGCATTTCAATTTTGGTTATTTCCTCTTGAAATTTAATTATTTTTTTCCTTCTAGTAATTTTGGTTTCATTTGTTCTTATTTTCTAAGTCCTTGAGATGTATTGTTAGAACATTTATTTGATGTCTTTATAATTTAATGATGTAAACACTAATTGCTATACAATTCCTTCTTGAACTATCTTCACTATATTCCATAGGTTTTGATAGGTTGTTTTGTCATCTTTGTTTGTTTCAATTTTTTTTTAATTTCCCTTTTCATTTTTCCTATAACCCAATGTTCATTCAGCAGCATCTTGTTCAGTCACCAATTTTCTGAAGCTTCCATTGTGATCAGAAAAGATATATGGTATGATTTCAATTTTTTGAATGTTGAGAATTGCTTTATGGCCTAATTCAGCATGACTGGTTTCTTTAAAAGAAGAGGAGATTCAAATGAAGAGAGAAATATCACACATGTGCACACAGAGACTTGATCATATGATGACATCATAGTGGGAAGACAGCTATCTGTAACCCAAGGAAGGAGGCTTTGTGAGACAGCTGACCTGCTGCCATTTTGATGTTGGACTTCCAGACTCGAGAACTGTGAAGAAGTAAGTTTATGTTGTGTAAATTCACATGAGTTGTGGTATTTTATTACAGTATTTGTAGCAGATTAATATGAATGTTCTAAGTTGTCTTAAATGTCTTTCTCTACATAATCACCTTTTATTTGAATATCTATATTAATTTATTAGCGCTGCATTAACAAAATACCACAGACTGTGTGATTTATACAATAGACCTTTATATTATCACAATTTTGGATGATGGAATTAAGCTATCAGTAGGTTTGGTTTCCCTTTGCCTTGTTGACAACATCATCTCCCTCCGTGTGTGTGGGTTTATGTGTGTGATCTCTGTTGTCTTTTCCTCTTTTGCTATGAATTTAATATTGAATTAGGATCCCACCCCATGATTATTTCAAAATACATTCACTTTGGGGGTTAAAGTTTTAATTTATGAATTTGTGGGAGGATTCAATCTATATTAGTATGCATATGGAGTTGGCTTATCATGTATTTGATTTTAAACATCTATTTTTCATTTTCAGAATATGAGAGATGGTTAAATATACATTAAGATACCTTATTATGCTGATCAAGTCACCGTTTCTCATAGTGTCCATTTCATTTCAACAGGTTTCCTTTTTGGTGTTCAGTCAGTTGTCACCGATCAGGGCGAACATATGGTATTTGTCCCTTTGGGACTGGCTTATTTCACTCAGCATGATGTGTTCCAGATTCCTCCATTTTGTTGCAAATGACTGGATTTCGTTGTTTCTTACTGCGGTATAGTATTCTAAAGAGTACATATCCCATAATTTCTTTATGCAGCCTACTGTTGATGGACATTTAGGTTGGTTCCAGGTCTTGGCTATTGTGAAATGTGCTGCAATAAACATTAGGGTGCAGACAGCTTGTTTGTTTGCCAATTTAAATTCCTTTGGGTAAATTCCAAGGAGTGGGATGGCTGGGTTGAACGGTAGGGTTATCTTCAGGTTTCTGAGGAATCTCCAGAATGACTTCCATAGTGGCTTGACCAGTTTGCATTCCCACCAACAGTGGGTTAGTGTCCCTTTTTCCCCACATCCTCGCCAGCATCTGTTGTTGGTAGATTTCTGTATGTGAGCCATTCTAACCGGGGTGAGGTGAAACCTCATTGTGGTTTTGATTTGCATTTCCCTGATTGCTAGTGACCTTGAACATTTTTTCATGTGTCTGTTGGCCATTTGGATTTCCTCTTTTGAAAAATGTCTATTGAGGTCCTTGGCCCATCTCTTAAGTGGGTTGTTTGTTTTGTTGTTGTGGAGTTTCTTGATCTCTTTGTAGATTCTGGTTATTAACCCTTTATCTTTTGCATAGTTTGCAAATATTTTTTTCCCATTCTGTCGGTTGTCTCTTCACTCTCCTGACTGTTTCTTTTGCAGTACAGAAACTTCTCAATTTGATGCAATCCCAATAGTTGATTTTGGCTTTGACTGCCTATGCCTCCCGGGTCTTTTCCAGAAATACTTTGCCTGTGCCAATATCTTGAAGGGTTTCTCCAGTGTTCTCTAAAAACTTGATGGTGTCAGGGCATAGATTTAGGTCTTTAATCCATGTTGAGTGGATTTTTGTGTAAGGTGTAAGGTAGGGGTCTTGCTTCATGATTCTGCACGTGGAAATCCAGTTGTCCCAGCACCATTTATTGAATAGACTGTCCTTGCTCCAGGAATTGGTTTTAGATCCTTGATCAAATATAAGTTGGCTGTAGATGTTTGGGTTGATTTCTGGTGTTTCAATTCTGTTCCATTAGTCTCTCCATCTGTTTCTGTACCAGTACCATGCTGTTTTGATTACAACTGCCCTGTAGTATGTCCTGAAATCTGGTATTGTGATGCCTCCGGCTTTGTTTTTGTTGTACAAGATTGCTTTAGCTATTTGAGGTCTCCTGTGCCTCCATATAAACTTCAGCACCATTTTTTCCAGATCTGAGAAGAAGGTCTTCGGTATCTTGATTGGTCTTGCATTGATTCTATAAATTGCTTTTGGGAGAATGGACATTTTGATGATATTGATTCTTCCAATCCATGAGCATGGAAGAATTTTCCATTTCTTGGTATCCTCTTCTATTTCTTTCTTTAAGGTTTTGTAATTTTCATCGTAGAGATCTTCAACATCCTTGGTTAAGTTTATTCCAAGGTATTTTATTGTTTTTGTAGCTATTGTGAATGGGATTGATCATAGAAGTTCTTCCTCAGCCATGGCATTGTCTGTGCATACAAAGGCTGTTGATTTTTGTGCATTGATTTTATACCCTGCTACTTTGCCAAAATCTTCTATGAGTTCCAGTAGTCTCTTAGTAGAGTTCTTTGGGTCCCCTAAATAAAGAATCATATCATCTGCAAAGAGGGATAGTTTGAGTTCTTCCTTCCCAATTTGTATCCCTTTAATTTCTTGTTCTTGCCTAATAGCCCTGACTGTTAATGAACAACTTAATACATTATCCCTCTTAGTAGTTTTTTTTTTGTCTGTTCTACTTAATATGACTGGTTTAATTCTGTAATTAATACACAGTTATTCTTACGTGTTGAAATTTAACTGAAATGTGATCCCTGTTAAACATAAGAGAGGGGATAAGAGAGGGAAGAGATGTACAATTTGGGACATGCTCAAGCTGACTTGCCCCAAATGGTAGAGTTAGAAACATACCAGGGGACTCCAATTTAATCCCATCAAGGTGGCATGTAGCAATGCCATCTTACTGGTACAAGTGATCAATTTCAGTTCACAATTGATCATAATGAAAGGACTAAGAGTCAAAGGGAGCACATAAAGAAGTCTAGTACCTGCTAATACTAACCGATGGAATAAATAAAGGGGAGAGTGATCCAACATGGGAGGCGAGATACTCAGCAGACTCATAGAATGGCGGATGTCCTAAACAGCACTCTGGCCTCAGAATCAGCCCTAAAGGCATTCCAATCTGGCTGAAAAGTCCACGAGAGTATTTCAGGCATGGAAAGCCAACACACTCTGTCAAAAAAAAAAAAAAAACAAAAAAAACAAACAAACAAACAAAAAAAACACCTAAATGAAAGATCTCTGTAAGTGAGATCCCAGTGGAAAGAACAGGTCTTCAAAGAAGGAGGTACCTTTCTCTGAAGGGAGGAGAGAACTTCCACTTTGACTATGACCTTGTCTAAACAAGATAAGAGTCGGAGAACTCAAGGGGCTTCCATAGCCTTGGAAACTCATGACTGGTGCATAGGGAGATTACTGATGCCATAAACAGGAGTGTCAATTTGTTAAGTCAACAACAGGAGTCACTGTGCACTTACTCCTCATATAGGATCTCTGCCCTTAATGTGCTGTACATTGCGACTTAATGCTATAACGAGTACTCAAACAGTATATTTCACTTTGTGTTTCTATGGGGGTGCAAACTGTTGAAAGCTTTACTTAATGTATACTAAACTGATCTTCTGTAAAAAAAAAAAAAAAAAAAAAAAAAAGAAGAAGAAGAAATTATCAGTTCCCAACTTGACTCTCACTGGGATTAAACATGACAATAGGTCTGATCTGATTTCATCATCATTTAAAAAATCATCTCTTATTTTTCTCTTTATGTTTCTGTGTGGGAGCAAACTGTTGAAATCTTTACTTAATGTATGCTAAACTGATCTTCTGTATGTAAAGAGAATCGAAATGAAACCTCATGTGAATGGAAGGGGAGAGGGAGTGGGAAATGTGAGGGTTGCGGGTGGGAGGGACGTTATGGGGGAGAAGCCATTGTAATCCATAAGCTGTACTTTGGAAATTTATATTCATTAAATAAATGTTAAAAAAATAAAATAAAAAGATACCTTATTATGGTTATTTCTCCCAAAACTTTGTTTGCTGTATCATGAAAAATTATTCAGTAGACTCTGCCATCTGCCATGATTTTAAGATGAAGCACTAGCATTTTAAGTAACTTCACCATAATATCTGCCACATAAAATCAAAATCATGAATCTTATGATTCCTCTCATGTGATTGATTGTTTTGTAGCCCCTTTTGCCTGGCAGTACCCCATAACAGCTATTCAACTATTTTGTTGTTTAAAAGTGAGAAAATCTTAGACTAGAACTATTGTTATTGAAATGTGCCTCCTATTTCAGTCACTTGGTATGGGAAATATAGTTTGGATACAAGAAAGAAAATAAATAACAGAAAATGATTTTGTTCCTCTCTGGGAAATAGTAAATCTAAACAAAAACACTGACATAAATATTCTTTCCATTTAGTAATAAAAAAACAATAAAATGGCTCTGCAAGTTCCTGCAGATTCCATCTAATTAATCTGAATCAATTTTACTGAAAATGGCATCCTCCAGATAATACTTAATACCAGTCTTCAGTGAATATTAAAAGCTGTCTTTAGGATAACCCTTTAAATGAAATTAACATTTAAAAATTATATAAAAATAATATATTTATATAGGTACTATATACATATACACTAAAATGCCATCCATTAATTTTTTGCTACTAAATTAATTAGATTAAATTATTAAATTATAGAATTTATATCTACATATAAAGCTTCATTTCTTCATTACAAATTGAAACAGGATATATAATTATTCCAAAAGGGTAAGACCAGTAAACTTTTAATATTGAAACTGTCTTGGGACCAGCACTGTGGTACAGTGGGCTAAGCCTCCTTCTGAGGCACTGGAGTCCCATACAAGTGCCAAACCAAGTTCTAGGTGCTCCTCTTCTATCCAGCTCCCTGCTATAGCCTGGTAAAGCAGTTTAAGATGGCTCAAGACCTTGAGCCCCCTCACCCACATGGGAGACGCAGGAGAAGCTCCTTGCTCCTGGATTCAGATTGGCTCAGCTCTGGCCATTGCAGTCATCTGGGGAGTGAACCAGCAGATGGAAGACCTTTCTCTCTCTCCCCCACCCCAGTCTGTAACTCTAGCTTGCAAATAAGTAAATAAAATCTTTAAAAATGCTGAACCTGTCTTATTTTCATATTGTATTTGAGCTGTTCAGCATAAAATTGATCTTGTCTTTTGCAACAAAATTGAAATTTTCCATTGAAGTTAAATTTGCATAAATTTTTTAGAGTGAACACTTCAAAAATATTTAAAACATTTACAATGTTGCATAGCTACCACCTCTATTTAGTTTTAAAATATCTTCATCATTCCAAAAGAAATCCGTATATCCATTAAGCACTTACTGTTTCCTCCTTCACCTCACCCAGCTCATGGGAACCAACAATCCACATCCTGCCTGTATGGATATCTTAACACATGGAATGCTACTATGTATTTCCATTTTCTCTGATTCCATGTAACACACTATTTTTTAAATACACCTATATTGCAGCATGTATCAGTATTTCATTTTTTATTTATTATTGAATAATAACCATTCTGTACTTACACCACCATATATATATATATATAGTATATATATTTAATAAAAGAATAAAAAGAAGGAATTATAGTTCATTATTTTCTTTACCTTTGGATAAATCGTTCTGTCAAATCACAGAGTTGGACTGAAGGAAAAAAAATACATATATAAAATATATATGTATAATACACACATATACATACACATTCTTTTGTTGATCACATTTGGGTTGATTACACCATTTGACTATCATTAGTAGTATTATTATGAACGTACACATACTGTGCTATTTAAGTAACTGCTCTTGAAGACTTTTAGCTATCTTCTAGGAGTAGAATTGCTTAAAAATTTGATAATCCCATGTATAATTTTATGAAGAGCCATCAAAATGTTTTCCATAATGGTTGTACTAATTTCCATTCCTAATAGTAATGCACAAGATTTTTTTTTCATTTTTCCACATCTTTCTGAATATTTATTATTTTCTGTTTGTTGTTTGGCTTGTTTCTTAGTTTTTCGATAATTATTCTAGTGGGTGGAAGTAATACCTCATTCTAATTCTGATTTGTATTTCTGTAATGGCTAACAATTTTGAGCATACTTCTTTTTTTGTCTTTTTTTAAATGATTTATTTATTCATTTGAAATACAGAGTTACAGAGAGAGAGAAAGAGAGAGAGAGAGGTAGATGGAGAGAGAGAGGTCTTCCACCTGCTGGTTCACTCCCCAAATGGCTACAATGGCCAGAGCTGAGCTGAACCATAAATCAGGAGCCAGGATCTTCTAGGTCTCCCATGTGGGTGCAGGGTCCCAAGGACCTGGGTCATAATCTGCTGGCCTTCCCAGGCTTTAGCCTGGGAATAGCCAGGCAAGAGGAATAGCCAGAACTCTAACTGGATGCCTGTGCTTCAGGCTGGGGCTTTAACCCACTGCGCCACAGCATAAGCCACTGAGCATATTTTATATGCCTGTTTGTTACCTATTTTCTTTTAAATGTGTAGAATTTTGCTTATTGAGTTATAAACAGTTCTTTATATAAGATTTTCAAATATTTTCTGCCATACTACATGTCATTGTTTTACTTTCTCATCATGTTTTTTGGTGTCTGAGCTCTAATTATGAGTTAGTATTTAAAGAATTGTCTCTTTTTCTCATTGACATAATTAAAACTCTATATCTAAAGGTACAATTTTATTTTAGTTCATATAAATTTTCAGCTTAAAATTTGTTTTTTTTAATTATGATACATATAGTCCATTTTCCAATATATTAGTAGAAAATTTTATGCAAGAAAATAAGTTTTAGTGAAATTCTTACATTAATAAAATTATGGTTACTTAATTCACTAGAATTTTGGAAAACAAAATAATTTCTTTGTACCTTCAACCTGTGGTTTTGAGAATTACTTTAACATCTTTTCAAAAAAATATAAGACATTTTAATAAGTGTTTTTAAGAATGGAAGCTACAGAAGGCAGTAGAGAGATTCAGGGGCAAATGGTCAAAATTCCTCATTTGACTTCTGTGTCTTTCACTTGCGTTTTGACCTTAGTCAATTTTCTTGTTCACCCTGAGTTATCAGTTTTCTCAAGTGACAATGACATTTGGAAATTAAAGTATCTAACCCCATTATTTTAAGGAGGATTTTCTTTTTCAGAATAAATACAATGAAATGTTGCAAAGAACTGAATAATAACAGATTATCATTTTTATTATTATTTGTTTTATTATCATTTGATTGAGCTCTGATATTCATATAGTACAAGGTACATCATACAAATTGCAAAGGATAATTTATTAGTAATTTTAATTATCTATTTAATTTTTGGCAATCAAAAAGGACAAATGGCATGGTTTCTTGAACATGTCGTGTACTGTACCAAGAAGCTCAGCTTGCTCCTACATCAGTTGCTATTTGTGGTGCAGTACAAAAGTGTGTCATGTTATTTTGCAGGTAGAGAAAAAAAGCATTGATAACAAAGCACTTCAGCTTTGCTCCATAATCTAGCATTCTCACTGCTGAAAGCCTTTACAACAGTTTGATGACATTAAATTGGTACCTTCATACTCTAGTTATTAAGTTGAGTTGATATTTGATCTCTTTACAAAAAAGCAGGAAATAAGGCATATCTTTTAAATCTTATTTTGTTTTGAAATCTAACACATTCATTGCAAGAGAACTCAACAGCATTAAATGGGCACAGCAGATTAGAACACACCTTAATGATCAGATAACCATCATTAATCAGCTCAAGGTAGATGTTGAACAGAATAAGCTTCATGGGCTAGTATAATTGCACTCATAGAACTAGAAACTTTTGGCAAATAAAATTAACTCTTTCATTAACATCCAGGAAATTGTATCCCTTTTGATTCTTCCTTACACAGTATAGGAATCAATGCTTTACTTCTCATGACTTTTTTTTAGGCATCACCCTTCATCATGTCTGATGCTATTCAAAATTAATAATTTCCTTTCTTATCCACATAAAATACAGTTGGCAATTGTTCATTTAAAACTTAATACCTGGCCGGCGCCGCAGCTCACTAGGCTAATCCTCCCCCTTGCGGCGCCAGCACACCAGGTTCTAGTCCCGGTCGGGGCACCGATTCTGTCCCGGTTTCCCCTCTTTCAGGCCAGCTCTCTGTTGTGGCCAGGGAGTGCAGTTGAGGATGACCCAAGTGCTTGGGCCCTACACCCGCATGGGAGACGAGGAGAAGCACCTGGCTCCTGCCATTGGATCAGCGCAATGCGCCGGCCGCAGCGCGCCAGCTGCGCGGCCATTGGAGGGTGAACCAACGGCAAAGGAAGATCTTTCTCTCTGTACCTTTCTGCAATATGGCAGAAAACAAGTTTAGGCAAATACTTATTTCTTGTTCATATTATTAGCATCAAAGTTAAAGAACGTATTGTAACCAAAGTTACTTTCAATAAGTAGATACTGTCAAGGCTATTGAAAATATCATAGAAACATATTTTTTCTCAATGAACTCAAGATGTAGAGGACGAATGTCTCACAGCAACTTGCTGTGGGAATTTCTACCTGATTTTATGAGTAACCACTGATGAAACACACAACAAATGCTCTTTGTTCCCTCACCCATTATTTGTCAGTTACTACTTTTTTTACAGAGACAGAACACATATGACAGTTGCCTAGTTAAAAAAAAAAAAAAAGTCTTCAAATATCTCAAATCTCTATACCATGAATGATCTACAGATAGGAAAATAAGGAGGGTAAAATGGATGAGGGGTGAATGAGATTTAGTGGTCATAATTTCTGCACTACAGTGGACCAATAGTGCCATCTATTGCTTCCAACATAAGTACATCAAACAGAATTATTTGGTGTTCTAAAATAGATTCATTCTCGGCGGAGCCAAGATGGCGGAATAGTGAGGGCGTGCACCGATAGTCCGGGAAAATTTAGTTTAATAAAAGGGGAGTTACGGTAGCCGCAGAAAATAGAACCAAAAAAAAAAAAATTGCAGGGGAAACCCTTCTAGATAGAGCAGGCGTGAATCGGAGGACCTACTGGGAGAACAAGGTCGCCCACCGTGCGGAAGCCAAGTCGCGGGACCCAGCCGCAGAAGCCCCAGGATCCGCGCGACAGTGCTCCAAGGGGAGTGCATGCCACACAGAGAACAGCGGGGAGACTTGGGACGCTCAGGGCTCCGAGTCCACACATCAGCGCTGGAAGGGGAGGTGAGCTCAATAACCCGAGACATTGGTGGGGAAACGGGGGTCAGAATCTAGAGGGGGGCCGGAAAGTGCAGCAAACTCACTACTGGAAAGAAGGAAAAAAAAAGCTTCGGGGTCTCTCTTCCCCCTAACCTTGCAAAGGTTACAAGGCTGCAAGGCTTGAAGAATTCCCAAGAGACAAAGAGCAGGCCTCCTCTTTGGATTTACATATCAATGGGGGAGAGTTAAGGAACTGAGTCACTACAATTCAGTAGCCTAGGCAACCCAGTGGGAGTCCAGAGGAGCCAAAGACTGGAAGCTAAATACCATCAATTCTGCACAGCCGTGCCCTGTGGTGTTACTTACCCCCTGAATAAATAAAATAAATAAATAAATAAATAAATAAATAAATAAAAAGAGAGAGATTTACCACGCATAACCTGAGGGTGTCACCTTTGCACAACCTTAACCAGGAAGAACCAGGCAGAGCTCTCAGGCCGCACCCATCTCAAGCCTCCAAGGCTCCTCCAACAGCAGGCAGTCCACTTAACACGGACACAGTATAAAAAAAAAAAAAAAAAGAAAAGAAAAAAACGCACAGTGACGCAGGAAGAATTAACTATGCCGAGTAACAAACACAGAAATAGAGGGAGCAAGATCAACGATGACACTATGATGCCTCCAAATAAGCAAAACACCCCAAGCCAGGAGTATGAAGATGATGAGATAGAAGAAATGCAAGATACGGATTTCAAAAAATTTATGATAAGAACATTTAGAAGTTTTCAAAAGCAAATCCTTGAACTACAGAAATCCTTCATGGACAAGATTGAAAATCTCTCTCGTGAAAATGAAATTTTAAGGAAGAGTCAAAATGAAACTCAGAAACTAGTAGAACAGGAAAGTGTAATAGTGAAGAGAAATCAAAATGAAATGAAGAGCTCAATAGATCAAATGACAAACACATTAGAAAGCCTTAAAAACAGAATGGGTGAAGCAGAAGAGAGAATATCGGACTTAGAAGATAGAGCACAGGAAAACATACAGTCAAACCAAAGAAAAGAAGAGGAAATTAGAAACCTAAAAAATATTGTTGGGAATCTACAGGATACTATTAAAAAAACCAACATTCGAGTTCTAGGAGTTCCTGAAGGCATGGAGAGAGGGAAAGGATTGGAAGGCCTTTTTAGTGAGATACTAGCAGAGAACTTTCCAGGTTTGGAGAAGGACAGAGATATCCTAGTACAGGAAGCTCATAGAACCCCCAATAAACATGACCAAAAGAGATCCTCACCACGACACGTGGTAATTAAACTTACCACAGTGAAACATAAAGAAAAGATCCTAAAATGTGCAAGAGAGAAACGTCAGATTACTCTCAGAGGATCTCCAATCAGACTCACAGCTGACTTCTCATCAGAAACCCTACAAGCTAGGAGGGAATGGCGAGACATAGCACAGGTGCTAAGAGAGAAAAATTGCCAGCCCAGAATATTATATCCTGCCAAGCTCTCATTTGTGAATGAAGGTGAAATAAAGACCTTTCATAGCAAACAGAAATTGAAAGACTTTGTGGCCACTCGTCCGGCCCTGCAAAAGATACTTAAAGATGTGCTACACTCAGAAACACAGAAACACGGCCATCAATATGAAAGAAGGGAAAGGAAGAACACCTACCAGTAAAAGAGCATGGGAAGCTCAAAGCATATACTAGAAAATATTTCCGGGAAAATGGCAGGGCAAAGTCACTACGTATCAGTTGTCACATTGAACATTAATGGTCTGAATTCTTCAGTTAAAAGACACCGTTTGGCTGACTGGCTCACAGAACACAACCCAACTATTTGTTGCCTACAAGAAACACATCTCTCTAACAAAGAGGCATGCAGACTGAAAGTGAAAGGTTGGAAAAAGATATTCCATGCCAACAGAAACCAAAAAAAAGCAGGTGTAGCCATATTAATATCAGACAAAATAAACTTTAATACAAAAACTGTTAAGAGAGACAAAGAGGGACACTATATAATGATTAAGGGTTCAATTCAACAGGAAGATGTAACTATTATAAATGTATATGCACCTAATTACAGGGCACCGGTCTATTTAAAAGATATGTTAAGGGACTTAAAGGGAGATTTAGATTCCAATACAATAGTACTGGGGGACTTCAATACTCCACTCTCAGAAATAGACAGATCATCAGGACAGAAGATCAACAAGGAAACAGCAGATTTAATTGACACTATTGCCCAAATGGATCTAACAGATATCTACAGAACTTTCAACCCTACATCTACAGACTTCACATTCTTCTCAGCAGTGCATGGAACCTTCTCTAGGATTGATCACATACTAGGCCATAAAGCAAGTCTCAGCAAATTTAAAAGAGTTAGAATCATACCATGCAGCTTCTCAGACCACAGCGGGATGAAGCTGGAAATTAGCAACTCAGGAAACCCCAGAAAGTATGCAAACACATGGAGACTGAACAACATGCTCCTGAATGAACACTGGGTCATTCAAGAAATCAAAAGAGAAATAAAATAGATTCATTCTCAATGATTTTAAGCCATTTTATAGACCTAAAGAATCATAAGGTTAATAAAAAGCTAAAATTATATTTCAGAAAATATTATATTCTACATGAATATAGCATAAATATTATGTCATACTATTTGTATTTATTATCTTTTATAAGACAGTTTTAATTTATAATAATTTATACTCATTTAAAAATGTTCTATAACTTTTTTACCATGTGTGACCAATAGGCCATAACAAGTTATGATGCATGAATACTGGGTATAATCTATGGTTGAAACAAATGGTGTTTAGCTTAAAAATCAAATAAGGCAATCTGAATATATATAAATTATATAATCATATAAAGAAATGTTGTACTTAGTTTCATGCAAAAGTTTCTTGGAGAAAGAGAAGGGAAAAGAAATTTTTCCAAAATCCTTCTATCAAAAAAATGTTCAGGCAGCAATTCTCCAACTTGCAACATTGCTTTGGATTTCATTGTACTTGGTGTTTTATTCTCAGGAAATAAACAATAATATTTAAAAATATATCCTTATCTGACTGGACTAATTCTTATTAAAACTAAAGATGACAGAAAAATCACTGAATTATATCAGATTTTTCCCCTCCTGATGTACTTCCTTTGTTCAGTAACATACTTCAATCTGAAATCATTTTCTTTCTTTAGCATTTTTTGTTACACGTTTCTTAAGATTAAATCTTCTGAATGTATGCCTTTTAGAATTGTCTCTAGTTCCCTTGACTTGAAAAATTATTTTCTGTCATAGAATGTTATATATATATATATATATATATGCATGTGTTTTTCACTTATTTGTTTTAAAATGTACAGGATATAATTCAGTGATTTTTCTGTCATCAAAGAAAATTTTGTTTTACTTACCAGCTTACCTTCTCAACAGTATCATAAATTTGTGGTCATAATGATGATTTTGCATATTTGTTTAAGTAGTTTACTGTGAATAGTGTCTTAAATGGTAATATGTAATATTCCACACTGTACCTATAAATCTATAGAGAAGACAAAATTGTAATACAAAATTTACATTTAACAAGACCAAACAGAACATACTAATTGTGAATATCTGAGAAGTAATTTTATTAACTCATTGCATTTAACTACTTAAAATTTTATTATAAAACTATTTTGTATTATCTATTTTTCCATACCAGTGTTATATGTGGTTTCAAAGGAGAATAATCAAAATACATTTTAAATAAGTATTTTATTATTGAAAGTAAAAGTGAAAATATAAAACAAATGAAACAAAAAATAGCAAAGGATGTGAACACAGCATTTATTTAATCCTTACCTGTTCTCTTTCAACTAACAATAAGCATTTAAGTTGTATTAAATGAAATGCACAATTTCAATATAACCATGTATTACATTAAAGGTCATAAATGATAAGTGACTAGAACTGAATATTTTATAATCTAATATAATCACTAATCTAATGATAATTGGATATAAATTTGCTGGTAGATAACTTTAGATCACTTCACACAATTTTTTTTTTTTTTTTTTTTTTTTTTTTTTTTTTTTTTTTTTTTTTTTTACCAGCAGAGTGGACAGTGAGAGAGAGAGACAGAGAGAAAGGCTTTCCTTTTCTGTTGGTTCACCCTCCAATGACTGCTGCAGCCAGCGTGCTGTGGCCGGTGTACTGCGCTGATCTGAAGCCAGAAACCAGGTGCTTCTCCTGGTCTCCCGTGCAGGTGCAGGGCCCAAGCTCTTGGGCCATCCTCCACTGCACTCCACTGCACAGCAGAGAGCTGGACTGGAAGAGGAGCAGCTGGGAAAGAATCTGGCACCCCGATCGGGACTAGAACCTGGGGTGCTGGTGCCGCAGGTGGAGGATTAGCCTATTGAGCTGCTGCGCTGGCCCACACATATCTTCTTAACATCATATTTGTTGAATACCACCTTCCCTAAATTGAAGTATTTGAACACCACATACACATTCTGTTTAGAAGCCACTGAAATGTAGCAAAAAAAAAAAAAAAAAAAAAAAAACTAAACAGCCATCCATCCAAACAAACAAACAAAAACCTAATTCTAGCTTAGTGGGTGCAGTAGCTACAGAAAAAGCAGACTGAAAGGATTTCATCATTTAATTCAAAAGGTCTGCTCACTCCGTATCACAACTTTGAGTTTCAAGAGGATAGAAATTTCTGGTTTTTTGTATAATTCGCTTTGGACTTCCCCTACTAAAGGCAATTTCTTTTTGGCTCAGTGAACCTTATTTCATAGTTTAATAAAAATAGGGTCACTATAGAGATCATAAATCTTTCTCAGTGCACAATCATGTTTAGATTAATAAATCATGAAAAAATTTTATCTTACACATAAAAGCCACAAATTGAGTGATTTAGTTATTATTATATGTATATTTATATAATTTTTTTGGCAGGCAGAGTTAGACAGTGAGAGAGAGAGAGACAGAGACAGAGACAAAGGTCTTCCTTCCGTTGGTTCACCCCCCAAGTGGCCGCTATGGCTAGTACATTGCGGCCGGCGCTCTGCGCTGATCCGAAGCCAGGAATCAGGTGCTTCCTCCTGGTCTCCCATGCAGGTGCAGGGCCCAAGGACCTGGACCATCCTCCACTGCACTCCCGGGCCACAGCAGAGAGCTGGACTGGAAGAGGAGCAACTGGGACAGAATCCGGCGCCCCAACCAGGACTAGAACCCAGGGTGCTGGCACTGCAGGCGGAGGATTAGCAAAGTGAGCCACGGCGCTGGCTATTTATGTAATTATCATCAGGATATACCAAAAGATAAGAGGCTAATTGTCATATGGAAATAATTGATAGAACATAACAGAAAATAGTTTATGATAATTATAAACTTTATTAACATTATTAACATGATTTTAAAGCCCACTGTCTGATAGTTTGGAATTAGTTATAATGAACAACTGAGTATAGGTATAATGAATAAGTGAGTATAGGTGAACATGCTATAAAAGAGGACCTCAAACCACAGTGATTTAAACTCATTATAAGTTCATCTGTCACCTAACAATATTATTAATTATGTAGCTAGCTGGTATCAGTGACCCAGTCTCTATTCATTTTGTTGTTGTTGTTGTTTGGCCATGCCCACATGCTTTGCACAGAACATTGATGATAACCAACCAACTGATAAAACAAAAAAGAACATAAGGGATAACATTCTAAGAAGGAGTTATTCCAATTCTTTATATAGGGTTATGCCTTCTTGCATAGTGGATTAAGTCACCGCTTGGGGCACCTGCATCCCATATTGGAGTGCCTAGTTGGAATCTTGAATATTCCACTCTTCATCCAGAATCCTACTAATATCCTAGGAAACAGAAGATGATGTTTCATGTACTTGAGCCCCCACCTCTAACATGGGAGAACCAGATGGGGTTTTGTGCTCCTGGTTTTGACCTACCCTAGCCCCTAGCCATTGCATAAATTTGGAAAGTGAGTCAGAAAATGAACTCTCTCGCTCTTTCTGCCTCTGCTTTTGTCTCTCTCTTGACTTTCAAATGAATATAAATAAATATATATTTAAAATTGTATATGTTCTGATTTTATTCCATTGACTCAAACTTAATCATGTTTTATCACCTAGTGACAAAAGAGCCAAGACAGTGTGGTCTTTAGAGTAGTACAATTTTAGGAATTATAATTTTAAAATTAAAATATCCATATGTGTCTTTTGAAAACATTAAACTATCCCCTTTGTTTTCAACAAAAGGAATTCAAAGATACAAACCAAAGCCTTGAGTAGCTAGATGAAGAACAATTGTATCCAACATATGGAGGATTTGAAGCTATATATATATCTATATATATAGATATATATATATTTATATTTATATATAACACATATATATATATATACTACATTAAAAAATTTTCATGTAGAGAAGGCCATCTGTGAAGCATAAACTATTTTATCAGTGGTAATTATCCTAACAATTAAACAATTAGAATAAACTTTCTGCAAAGCATTTTGGTTCATATACGTGGGAGTTTTGAGAATTGCCCTCTGGAATATTTCCCTTGTATATTATTTTCTGTGACTATGTCGAAGTAGGCATTTGAGTTGCCCTAGTTCATACTGGGACTTAGTGGGTGCCTGTGAATGACTTTAACAGTAGAATAGCCATAGGCTATTGTGGTCATGTTTATTTTTGTCATGGAAAACGTGATATGCATCCACAAATCTACTTAGAATTCCATTTGCTATTCTGGTAAGTTTCATTTTGCATCCTTCCAGTAACTTCCATGTACAAAATGACCACAACCAAAGACAATTTCTCTAAATATATTGGGTCCTTGTTGTTGTACTCTTTTTCACTTGTTTTAAATCCATAGTTAAATTTATGGATGTATGTGTTCTTACTGCACTTCTATTGACATCATTTAGTGTTAGATAATGTGAAAGTGATAGTCATTGTCTTTTACAACTTTTCATGTAAATTCAGTGAAAAATAGTCACCTGTATCTAAACACAAAAAGTACAGTTGTAGGATAATATAATCCAACAAGTTCTCTCCTTCATGCCAGAATTGAGACTTTGAGAAATTAAATTATACCTCATATTATATAATTGTTATAGAATTAAATTGTTACTTTTTTATGGTAAACGTAAACCTGTATGAGAAACCAAGATTTTTTGAAATTTTATTTAAGGTATATGACTTTCATTTCATATATGCAAAGGAATGTAATGATATTTCCCATCCTACCCTCCCTCTAGCCCACACTCCCACCCTTCTTTCCTCTCTCTCCTATTCCCACTCTTAATTTTTATAAGATAAACTGAAAATAGATCTTTGAAACCAAGGCTTTTATTTTGTCTCAGCTTGCCTTCTGAGCAAAGAGCCTCTAAAGCCTGAACATACTGTACCATAATACGCAGTGGCATTGTCTTGAGGTCATCCAAAGTAGTAGACTAAGAGGAAAATAATTTGTGTGACTTAATACACAATGATGGAGAAAGGCTGAGAGCCAGCCTTGTCTACCATTATTCGCTAGAATAAGCTCATATATTACAATCAGCCTCAATGTGTCTACAGAACATTACTCACAGAAGAAACAAACAGAAACCACAGCATTTTCAGAATGTTTTCTGCCTGGTTCTTATAAATCTAGAGCATGATTTATCTTCCAGAACATCTCTGGAACATTCTTTCCATAAGTTAATGGAGATTTCCAACTTTCTATTCAGTGGTATGTGTGTCCTTGTTACTGTCTACTCTTTAATCTACTAGAAGGATATAGTATAAGTATTGTTTTGTTTATTGTAACACACTAACGATTTTGCATCAAAATAATCCTTGCATAGCATAAAGAATAGGTGACTTTAACAAGAGACAGCGGTTCAAGCAATATGAAAGTTTATATTTCTCCTTAGTAATCTAGAGACAGTAAGCCCTCGGTGTCCACAGGTTTCATAGCTGTGGATTTGATCAACCATGAATTTTATTTATTGAATGGCTTATGATTTATTCACTTATTTGAAAAGCAGAGTTACAGAGCTGTAGAGTAAGAGAAAAAGAGATATCTTACATTTACTGGTTCACTCCCCAAATGGCCACAAGGACCAGAGCTGGGCCAGGCTCTAACAGGAGTCAGGAGCTTCATCGAGGTCTCTCACATGGGTGTCAGGGGCCCAGGAACTTAAGTCATCTTTTGTTGCATTCTCAAGCAACTAGCAGGGATCTGGATCAGAAGTGGAGCAGCTGGGACTTGAACTAGTGCCTGCACAGGATGCTGGCATCGCAGGGGCAAATTAACCTGCCACTCCACAACACCAGCCATGACCAACCATGAATTTAAAATACTGAGAACATTGAAATGCATATCTACTGAATATATGTGAACATTTTTCTATTGTCATTATTCAATAATCAGTGTATCAAAATTGCTATTTATATAGAGTGTATGGTACTAAGTATTATAAGCAATATAGAAATGATAAAAATTATACAGGAACATATGCATAGTTAATATACAAACATCACGCATTTTTTATAAGAGACGTGAGCATTCCTGGATTTTGTTAACTACAAGGTACCTGAAACCAATTCCTGGTGGACCCTAAGATTTTTCTTAATGCTGTTATTTTTGGGGGGTTGGGGGGAGAGAATGAAAGAGAGGGGAGTGGATGGAAGGAGAGAGAGAGAGAGAGAGAGAGAGAGATACTCATCTAGTTTCTGATTCACTTTTTAAATATCAACAGTTCCCAAGACTGAGACAGGCTGAAATCAGAAGCTAAGAATTCAATCCAGATCTCCCCCATAGGATGTCAGAGCCCAACCAATTGAAGTATCAACTGTTGCCTTCCAGGGTACACACAAGCAGGAAGCTAGATTCAGCAAAAGTCAGGACTTGAACGTAGGACACTGAAACCTAAACTGGTGGCTTAATCACTAGACCAAATACATACCCCAAGAATGTTGATAAAATCAGGTAGGAACCAAAAATTTATGTTGCTGAAGACCCAGATTCCTCCATATTTTACTTTGTTATCTCTATTATGATTTTCTAGGTGAGATACTTGAAGACACCCAACCACAAAGTCAGCCATTAATAAAAGATACCTTAGGGCCGGCGCCGCGGCTCACTAGGCTAATCCTCCGCCTTGCGGCGCCAGCACACCGGGTTCTAGTCCCGGTCGGGGCGCCGGATTCTGTCCCGGTTGCCCCTCTTCCAGGCCAGCCCTCTGCTGTGGCCAGGGAGTGCAGTGGAGGATGGCCCAGGTGCTTGGACCCTGCACCCCATGGGAGACCAGGAAAAACACCTGGCTCCTGGCTCCTGGCATCGGATCAGCGCGGTGCGCTGGCCGCAGCGCGCCGGCCGCAGCAGCCATTGGAGGGTGAACCAACGGCAAAAGGAAGACCTTTCTCTCTGTCTCTCTCTCTCACTGTCCACTCTGCCTGTCAAAAAAAAAAAAAAAAAAAAAAAAAAAAAAAAAAAAAAATAAAAGATACCTTAGAAGACCTTTCTCTCTGTCTCTCCTTTTCTCTATCTGAATCTCTACTTCTCAAATAAAAAAATGTGGGAGGAGGGAGAGCACTGTGGCATAGTGGGCTAAGCCTTTGCCTACAGCTCCAGCATACTATAAGGGCGCTGGTTAGAATTCTGGCTGCTACTCTTCTGATCCAGCTCTCTGCCTGTGGCATGGGAAAGCAGTGGAAGATGGTCCAAGTGCCTGGGCTCCTGCACCTAAGTGGGAGACCTGGTAGAAGTTCCTGGCACCTGACTTCCGCTCTGTCTAGCTCTGGCCATTTTGGGCGCTTGGGGAATGAATCACTGGATGGAAGTCCTTTCTGTCTGCCTCTCCCTCTCTCTATCTGTAACACTACCTTGCAAATAAACAAAATCTTAAAAGAAAGATAAGTGAGAAGAACAGCACATGTTTTCTATCAGGGACCAGACTACAATAACACACAGTACTGCTATTTTCACTTTCAATTACTCCACCAGTACATTCCCTGCCCCCAGTTATACCAGAAACCAGATAGTAGAGGGTTTTGTTGGCAGCTATGAAATATGATAAAATTCCATTGTTTGAAATATGTGAGAATAGGTATTACATATTGAACTAGAGGAATATGGAATGTCTAGAGTTTTAATAAATGAATAATTGACAAAGCAAATAGTTTGAACTTTAAATTGAATAATCTGTAGTGTCAGTCTACACCACTGGAAAGAGTACTGATGGCTATTTCTCTTTAAAAGTTAAATTATATTTGGTGTGGGTTTATTTTCACTTAAATATGTAATGCATTTTATTAGAAACTCAAATTTGGTATTTAAGTTCAAAAAGAAACACATGAACAATGATATTCAACATGACTATGATAAAAACCTGAACTGAAATAAATGAGCTATTGTTTCTATAATTGAGTTTTCCTAGACATCTTCCATTCACTATTTTACTGTGGTAAGGCTCTTTTTAAGATCCTATAGTAGCTAATTGCCTGATTAATGTCCCATAAAATGCCTAACTTGCTATTATGAATGACCTGAATTTTTGTCAGGAAAAAGCATTAACAATATTATATGAAATACATTAGCTACAAATTACATTTTGCTGGTATTGAATACAATTTTAGACATGGAAACATTAACAATAAAAACTCTCTTTATAATACTTCAAAAATATTCTTCTCACAGCTTAAACATATTTCAGAATGAATTTTCCTTAATCTCCACTGATAAATCACATCTGCTTGCTAAAATAGTACCAAAAATAGAGAGTGTTGCACTTTCACGTACTGAAACATAAGATTCCTATGTTTTTAATCAATGACATAAGCTCCAAAGATGTCTCAAAGAAACTAGGGTATATATATTTACTGTCAGAATAAGATTGCAGTGAATGATCCCTTTTAAATGTTTGAAAACATGTTTGGTAGGTGAAAGAATAAGGGAGAATGTGGTAGGAGAGAGATGTCAAATTTTATTTTGAATGTGTAATAATGATCTGCCCTTACTGTTTAATTTGGAAAAAATTTAGTATGAGTGAATCCAGTGAACTAATGTACATAAAACACTTAGCTGCTTGACACGTGGTAAGCACTCAGATGTTAGCTACTGTGTATTGTACTTGTCTGTATCTTACAAGTACAAAAATTAGATTTTTTTCCTAAGGGGACACAGTTAGCCCCCATGTCTTCCCTACATGCTATGAATTACATTAAAATAATTTCAATAGCCATATTATCATGCTTCTAAACTTATTTATTTAGGGAATTTTAGGAAAAAAAAAAAACATACGGTCTACTGCCTGTAATGTTGGATGTGATATGTTCCTTTACTCCTCCCACATGAGACATGATAGGAAATATTTGATTTTTAAAAAGAGGACAAAGTAGCTTCTCTGTAGCCAGACTACTTCAATAAAAAGTTTGGATTGTTCTCTCACTAATGATATGATCTTGGGCAAATTCATAAGCCTCTCTGGGACTTGATTTCCTTCTTGTTAAACTGGGGATATAAATGGGAAATACTCCCAACTGATAATGTTTAGTATGTGCTTAGAACAGTTTGTTGCAGAGTAATACTTCAGTTAAGTGATATCAGCTATCACTGTGAATTTTATTCTTGTTACTGTCAATTCCTTATGACCAGTTAAGCATTACATGAGAAAAATGGAAGCATGACTCTTTAAGCTTAATAATTTTATGTCAGTTATGTTTTCCCGCAATAAGATAGATATTTTCCCTAAATACTATTCTTAATAGTCAAAAATTATTTGTTTGAAATAGGAAACTTGTAATGATACTTATCATTTTGTTTCCTTTCCCATTTTTGAGGTGTGTTTGCCAATAACTGGATTGGAAGCTGACCACCTAGAATTCTAACTGCTGCCAATATGGGATGCTGGTGTTGCAGGGAGTGGCTTTAGCTGATATGCCACAATGCTGGCCCTCTAAAAATATTTTTATATCTAATTTAATGAACAATTTCAAAAATCCTGCTTCAGGATGAAACAAGAAATTATCATTTCATCCATAATCACAATGAAATTCTTCCTTTGTTGGCTACCTAATTCCAAGCTTCCATTTGAAATCCCCAAAGTTACAGTTGGGAGACTCCAATATCATAAATTACAATATTAAAGATTATTCTTTCAATTAATTTCAAATTATGCGTCCTTTCACGTTATAATTTGAAGACACTGTGTTAAATGAGACCTTTCATATTCTTGCTATTAATGATGTGTATGCAGTTGACTTAGTATCCACATTAATGGAAAGTATATAATGACTTATTTAATCATTTTTTTAAATCACAATAATAAACAAATTTGCCATAGGTAGTTTCTAATACAAAGACATATTCAACTTGTAAAGGAGGCAAATAGTGTTGGCAAACGTTTCTTGAGTTCTTGTCATAGTAGCTAGGCACTCTTCTATTACTTTCCTTATAGTATTTCAGTGTTCAAAAATTCAATTGTTTTTCATACTTATTTATCTTGAGTGCAGAATGAGAGAAGGAGAGAGGTCTTCCATCCACTAGTTCATCCCCTTAAATTCCTGCAACAACAGAGGCTGGGCCAGGCCAAAACCAAGAGCGTGAGTTAACAACTCCAGCTTCCCAGGATGTGCTTTAGAATGAAGGAACTGGATTAGGGGGTAGACCGCACTCAAGCCAGGAACTCTGATATGGCATGTGTGTGTTCCAAGTAGCTGTTTAATCTGTGCTACAAGTGTCCCCCAAAATATAATTAACCTTAAAAATATAGTTGACAAATATTGGTAAATTTTCTTATTCAAGGATATCAGTAGAAAAATTTCTAAGCTGGTTTTAATTAAGTCATTGTACACTTAACTGGTAGTCATAATTAAAATGTTTTAAAATAAGGGTTATAATTCAGTTTACAATATATTTAGAAATAGATGGGAAAGCATTTGGAGGAAAGTGTCCTTGATTTGATGTGAGATTGATGAATAGAAAAGCACAAAAAAGCAGAGAAGGAAAGTCAGCAAGCCTGATGGCAGAGCATGAGAGTAAGCTACACTGACCTAAAGGACCTAGCAGGGACTGAATGAAACCAGTGTAGCACGGTAACCAAAACTGGGGCCTTGAGAAGAAACACAATTCATAATCTTCTAGTCAGACTGATTAGGAACGAGGAGAGCAAATCCACCTCCTTGATACAGAAATGATAAAAGTTAGAAATTATACAAAACATAAATCCACCAATAACAAGAAAATTAATTTTAAAATCATAATTGGAGATGGTGATATTATTATTGCTATCTTGAGGCAGTTGTATATACAATATGAAATCAAACAAATGAGTAATTATGACATGAACTCAATGTATTCAATCTATCATCTCTCTCTCTGAAAAAAATTTAAAATATAGGGCCAGTGCTTTGGTGTAGCAAATAAAGTCTCCAACTGTAGTGCTAGCATCTGATATGAGCTCCTGTTTGAGTTCCAGATGCTCCACTTCTAATCCACTCCTATCTAGCTCCCTGTTAATGCCTGTGGGAAAGCAGCAGAAAAGGGTCCAAGTAATTGGACCCCTGCACTGCACTCCTGTGGAAGATCCAGAAGAAGCTTCTGGCTCCTAGCTTCAGATCGCTCCAGCTCTGGCTATTGCAACCATCTGGTGAGTGAACCAGCAGATGGAAGATTCTCTCTCTCTCTCTCTCTCTCTCTCTCTCTCTCTCCCCCTCTGGCTGTCTCTGCCTCGGCATCTCTGTAACTCTGCCTTTCCAATAAATAAATAAATCTCTAAAATTTTAAAAATATTAAAAATATATGTTTAAATATTATTTAAAAGAGGTAATCTAGAGGAAATAATGTGAAAATCTGATCATTTTGATAATGGAAATATCAGTATAATATAATCAGGCATTTTATCTGCATATCTTTCATTGTGCCTATAGATGCTAAATATCCTGAAAAGGCCTGTAAAATGATTAACTGAAGCTTTTGTACTATTGACTTAAAATAGGTTTCATGGAGAAATAGAGGATTTCATGTCTATGGGAAAATGTAGAAGGTTAATCCATCTGATTAATGTGAAAAATACCAGTTGATAAACTCTGAGGACTACAGTGAATGAGCTGATGATTTGAACCCTGACTCAATGGCAGAAAAGATCCAGGTTACTTTCCAATATTTCCTATGTGAACTCTATCATTTGGTAACCAAAGAGTAAAAAAGATTCGTTTCATTTATGAGATTATTTTGCCTACAAAGTTAAACTAAATAGATAGAATTAGACTAGCACCATTTTTTAACACCCAAGATGGAATGACCAATTAATTATAAATGGCTAGAGAGAAAATTAAAATCAAGAGGCCAATATTCTATTCCTTCTGTTAGAAGAATCCCTTGTCATTTAAATAATTTGATCAAACAGTTTTCTGAAACACATTAAACTGCACCATGGGTTTGCAGTAAGTCTCATCCAGATTCAAGAAAACACACCAGGAAAAACTTCACAAATTCTGTAAAAGAATACTTATATGGAAAATAAAATGATGGACGTTACTCACAGCAAGCAATCCAGACCTAAAGCACGGTGAAAACTGAATTCTGGTGTCTAATAATAGACACTTGCTTGACCAAGCATAATGAAGTTCAAAGAATTGACCTTTATGAATATCAGGGCAGTGATTAACTATGAGAGGGAGGTAGGAAGATATTATTTGATGGTCTTCTGGAACAGACAGAAAATATGTATTTCTGGGGAAGTTATTTGGTTAAGTGACATCCCTTATCAGAGCCCTTGGGTTCTAGTGCCAGATGTGCTTCCAATCCAGATTCCTGTTAGTGCACACTGCAGGAGCCAGGAGGTAATAGCCAAACACTTGAGTCCATGGGGCTATCATTGTGGCTTAACCTCAAATTAGAACACAGTCTGTGACACTGGCATTCCATATGGGCACCTGCTTGAGCCCTAGCTGCTCCACTTCTGATCCAGCTCTCTGCTTATGTGCTTGGAAAAGCAGTTGAAGATGGCCCATGTGCATGGAACCCTGCACTCACATGGAAGACTTGGATGAAGCTCCTGGCTCCTGGCTTCTGCCTAGTGCAACCCTGGCCATTGTGATGATTAGGGAAGTAAAATAGCAGTTGAAAATTTCTCTCTCTCTCTCTGTCTCTCTGTCTCTCTGTCTCTCTGACTCTCTGACTCTCTCTCTCTCTCTCTGGCTTGCCCTCTCTCCCACCCACTCTCCCACCCTCTCTCCCTCTCTTTCTCCCTTTCAAATAAATAAAATAATTGTCAAAAGAAAAATATGTGAAGTTTAGTATGCATTAGCAGCTCTACTTCCGCGTGGGGAAGAACTCCACTTAGAATAAAAAGAATTTTAAAAACTACCTCAGTCCCTGCCACTCACATGGAAGATGCAGATTTAGTTCCTGGCTTTTGGCTTTATCCTGACTCCACCCTGGCAGATGCAGGCATTTGGAAAAGGAAGCAACAACTGGAAACACCCCACCCTATCCTTTATCATTTCCTGCCTTCCAAATAAAGTAAATTAATACATAACTTTTTAAAAACTATCATGTTTTTGAATGTATAAGGTAGATACAAATAAGACCATCTTATAATTCACTAAGTCAAATAAAGAAAACTCAGGCAGTCATTCGACAAAGTACACTAACTTCAAAATAACCAAGTTTAAAATAAAAATTGTCATATAATGATTTTTTCCATTAAGAACTTATTTAATCATGGCATAAGTTTCCTAAGGATCAATGGATGATTATTCATTTTTGACTCCGTTTTCATCTCATCCTACTTTAATTGTCATATTAGTTTTCAGGAAACTGAGAGAGCAAATTGTATTCTTTATTCATATTTGATGTATAAGCACAGAAATCTTGAAAGTACACAAATTTACAGCTTGAAGAATTGAGCAGATTTGGAAGAATAATGCGAATGGTCTACTTAAATTCAGCTGTCTTTTACTAATATGGCAAAATCACAGGAGGAAATGAGGATGGCTACAAAATAAATTCTGTGATAATGATGTGCCACTTTGGGCAGTGTAATTTGTATTGCTCATTAAGTCTCTAATACATGACTTTTATATGCAATTACTAACAGGTTAAGAAACAATCAATGAGAGCATTTCCTACCAATTAGTACTCTTTTTCATTAAATATTTAATTGCTCAATGGAACTGACTTCACGTTTGACTCCACATAAGTTCTGAAAGATGAAAGATATTTTACAAAATCAATGAAATGTCATCTAGGCATACAAATTGCTTTCCTTTTAATTTTCAAGTCTCTTTAGCTCCTTTGTTTGCGTGGCTAGCCTATGGTGATTTATATCAATTTTTCCAGATTTTTTTAGGGAGCATTCCTAGGATGATGTTTGTATAAGTGTGTAAATTCATTTTATATGTAAAAATCACCAGTTTTATGTCATAGAGCAGGGGACATGAAGGGTGAGAAGAATGTGATACTTAATCCAAGGGAGGAAAGCATCAGACAGAGGAAACCACATGTGTATATAGGCCTTGAGGTTTGAATAACCATATTGTAGTTGAGAAATAACAGGACAGCTAATGTGGTTTAGAGTAGGAGAAAGTGAGAGAATGCAACATGAAGTCAATGTAGCTGTGGGGGGAGTGGATGCCATTTAGTGTGACGTATCACTTAGTTCCTTTATGGCATTTCATGAGCTCTGGATTTATACCTTAATAAGATGGGAAATTTTAGAACTTATGGGTAATAAAGTGACATAAAGCAGTATGCACCTTTTAAATAAATAACCTTGGTTGCTTCATTGATGATAGAACTCAGAAGGGGAAAAGTGGAAGTAGTGAGAAGTTATAGAAACTATTGCATTAACCACACATGATATCAGTGATTTTGATGAGACAAGTGGTTCTAAAGGTGGTAAGAAGTTTTATAGGCACTGATGTAAAATAATGTAGAGGGTAGGCATTTGGTAGAGTGGTTAAGATATTGCTTGGGCTGTCTACACCCCATATTGGAGCACCTGGGTTCACGTCGTTGGTCAATCTGCTTCTGATTCTTGCTTCACGCTAATGAGCATTCTGTAAGGCAGCACGTACCCCTCAATGCTTGCCTCCCTACATACAAGAAAGACCCTGGATTGATTTCTGGACTCTTGCCTTCAGAATGTTGCAGGCATCTGTGGACTGAATCAGTGCATAAAAGAATCTCTGTCTCCCTCTCTTTCTCTCTCTCTCTCTCTCCACCTCCACTGTTTGTGTGTGTGTGTGTTTGTGTGTGCATGTTTGTCTGTCTTTCAAATAAGAAAATAAATTTTAGAAGTTTAAATAATGTGGATTTCTTGGAATACTACTAGAAAGCAATTACTATTACATTTAAAAATGAAAATATGAGTACTTTTTAATTAAAATTGTCTTCTAGTATGCAAATAATCTTTCACCTTAACATGTTTTCATTTATTTATGTTTACATCAGTGACTCCCAAATAGAAAGTGATCAGCTTTCTTTTTTTAAGATGTATTTATTTATTTGAAAGGCAAAGTTACAGAGAGGAAGAGGCAAAGAGAGGGAGAGGTCTTCCATCCACTGATTCGCTTTCCAATTGGCCGCAATGGTCAGAGGTGATTCTTTCGGAAGCCAGGAGCCAGGAGCTTCAACGAGGTCTCCCACATGGGTGCAGGGGTCCAAGGACTTGGGCCATCCTCCACTGCTTTCCCAGGCCATAGCAAAGAGATGGATCGGAAGTGGAGCAGCTTGGACTCAAACCAGTGCCTAGATTGGATGCCAGCACTGCAGGCAGTGGCTTTACCACTAAGCCACAACACCAGCCCTGAAAATGATCAACTTTCACAGAAAATAAGGTCTAATGTATTTTCTTTGATTTTGGCCTAAATAAATGCTGAAGACAAACTCTTCCTAATATGAAGACCAAAGGAAAAATTTTCTTTTTTTTTTAAATCTTTTCCTCAGAAACCTTTTATTGAAGGAATACAAACTTCATGCATTTCATAAATACAACCTTAGGAATATAGTGATTCTTCCCCTGTACCCACCCACCCACCTGCACTCCTACTCTTCTTCCTTTACCTTCTCTCATTCTCATTCTTATTTTTTCGTAAGAACTATTTTCAATTAACTTTATACACATAAGATTAACTCTATACCAAATAAAGTGTTCAACAAAGAGTATGAAAAACAAAACTGTTCCTCAACAGTAGAGACAAGTGCTGTTCAAAGTTATTGCATCTCAAAGTGTCAATCTCACTTCTATATATTACCTTGTAGGTACTTTGTTACTGCAGATCAGGGAGAACATATGATATTTGTCATTCTGAGCTGGCTTATTTTTACTAAGTATGATGTTTTCCAGTTTTATGCATTTTGTTTCAAGCAACAGGATTTCATTTTTTTATTGCTGTGTAGTATTCCATGGTGTACATATCCCATAAATTCTATATCCAGTCTTCAGTTGATGGACATTTGGGTTGATTCCATATCTTAACTATTGTGAATTGAGCTGCAATAAAATAGGGGTACAGACAATGCTTTCAAAAATGATTTGATTTCCCTTGGGTAAATTCCCAGGAGTGGGATGGCTGGGTCATATGGTAGGTCTATATTCACATTTCTGAGGTATTTCCATACTGTCTTCCACAGTGGCTGGACCAGTTTACATTCCCAACAATAGTGGATTAGGATACCTTTTCTCTCACATCCTCACCAACATTTGTTGTTTATTGATTTCTATATGAAAGCCATTCTAATGGGGGTGGTTTGGATTTGCATTTTCCTGATGGCTAGTGATCTTGAACATTTTTTTCATGTGTCTGTTGGCCATTTGGATTTCCTCTTTTGAAAAAAGTCTATTTAAGTCCTTTGCCCATTTCTTAACTGGGTTGTTTGTTTTGTTGTTGTTGAATTTCTTGACCTCTTTATAGATTGGATTGGCTAGTATTTTGTTGAAGATTTTTGTGCCTATATTCTGCAAAATTGGTCTGTAGTTCTCTTTCTCTGTTATATCTTTTTCATGTTTAGGAATTAAGGTGATGCTGGCTTCATAGAAGGATTTTTGGAGGATTCCATCACTTTCAATTGTTTTGAATAGCTTGAGAAGAATTGGAGTTAGTTCTTTAAATGTCTGATAGAATTCAGCAGTGAAGCCATCTGGTCTTGGCATTTTCTTTTCCTGCTGATTCAATTTCCTTCTTAGTTATTGGTCTGTTTAGGTTTTCTATGTCTTCATGGCTCAATTTAGGTAGGTTGAATGTGTCCAGGAATCTATTCATTTCTTCTAGGTTTTCCAATTTGTTGGCATACAGCTTTTCTAAGTAATTTCTGATTTGGGTCTTCTCCCTCCTTTCCCTCCTTTTTTATGGTTAGTTGGGCCACTGTTGTGTCAGTTTTGGTTATTTAAAAAAAAAAAAAAACAGCTTTTTGTTTCACTAATTCTTTTTTTAGTGAATATAAATTTATATGTACTAAAAGAAAAATTTTCTAAATTTGATGACTGGATCAACACAATAGAGGTTACAGAAGAGTTACCTGGTTTCCTCTTCTCAGATTCAGGAAATGCTTACACTGCATTATTGAAATAATTTAGGCCTTTTTAATGTTATTCGGATATTCTGCAAAATTGTCTCAGTGATGAAACTAGAATTTGTATGGTAACTATGTTTTGGGAGGTGTTAGAGATAATGAAGAACCCCTAAAATGATATATTAATTTGAATTTTTATAACTGAGTGTCATTTAATGGATCAATGTATATTTCAAATATTAATGCATTAATTTCTAAATTTTCTAAAAAGAAACAATATAAAACAGAATATTTTGAGTGAATAATAAATCGATATATTAACACTACATCTTTACGTCTTTAACTCTCAACATCTGAAGACCAACAGAGAATACCTTGTCGCCCACATGGCACTACCACTGTGGTCAAGCTCCACCCCCACCCTAATGGGATACACTACTCCTACTTCCCTTCTAGCCCCCCAGGCAAGGTTTTAAAAGGAACTGTTCCTGAACACGTGGCTCTCTTTCTCTCCATCTCCTGATCCTTCTGTCTTTCTGTCTGTCTGTTTCTGTCTCTTGATTTCTCTCTGGATCTGTCTCTTACACTCTCCTTCTCTTTGTCCCTCTTCACTCCTTCCTTCCAGTCTGTTAGGTTTCCCTCAATAAATCCTTTCCCTTAAAAAAAGAAAAAGAAAACAGTAAGCATAATGTATAGGAGGAACTTACTTAAATTACAAACCCCCAAAAATAAACATATCAAATAAGTATTTTACTTTAAATTTCTTTAGAAACAGTGATTGATTTCAAACACTGATGTGTATATATTTCTATTACTTACATCTAAAAACATTAATTTTATGTTTAAAAATAATAATATTGGCAAAAATTCATATCATTTCAATGCATTATAAAATATAATGCTGGTAGAACCTAAAGGATTTTTCTCTAAAATATTGATAGGATGATGATTATGCTGAAATATGTTCAAAATATTAGAAATATATTTATTGCTATGTTACCTAAATAGAGATAATTCAATTATTTTGATATATGCATTTTTTATACCAGTTTGCTCAAGGCCATAGGAAAATATATCAAAAGGAAAAAATATTAAAAATGTATAATTCTAAATTAATGAGCTCTATTTTACTTATTTTTTTCCTTAGGCCACTGTAGTTTACAGTCTGTTAGGGTGGGGCAATTTAACACAAAATACTGGTTAGCTTGAAGATAGCTTTTGAATCACTTAAACATCTGGCAAAGCCAGCTGTGCAAGTTGGCAACATTTACTTTTTCTTTAGTATCTCAATAGTCTTTTACTTTTACTTAATAAATATAAATTTCCAAAGTACAGTTTATGGATTACAATGGCTTCCCCCCCCCATAATTTCCCTCCCACCCACAACCCTCCCCTTTCCCACTCCCTCTCCCCTTCCATTCACATCAAGATTCATTTTCAATTATCTTTATATACAGATCAATTTAGCATATATTAAGTAAAGATTTCAACAGGTTGCACCCGCACAGAAACACAAAGTGAAAAATACTGTTTGAGTACTAGTTATAGCATTAATTCACAATGTACAACACATTAAGGACAGAGATCCTACATGAAAAGTAAGTGCCCAGTGACTCCTGTTGTTGACTTAACAAATTGACACTCTTGTTTATGGCGTCAGTAATAACCCTAGGCTCTTGTCATGAGCTGCCAAGGCTATGGAAACCTTTTGAGTTCGCCAACTCCAATCCACTGGGATCTCACTTGCAGAGACTTTTAATTAAGGTTTTTTTTTTTTTTTTTTTTTTTCCAGAGTGTCTTGGCTTTCCATGCCTAAAATACTCTCGGGCTCTTCAGCCGGATCCGCATGCCTTAAGGGCTGATTCTGAGGCCAGAGTGCTGTTTAGGACATCTGCCATTCTATGAGTCTGCTGTGTATCCCGCTTCCCATGTTGGATCGTTCTCTCCCTTTTTTTATTCTATCAGTTAGTATTTGCAGACACTTGTCTTGTTTATGTGATCCCTTTGACTCTTAGTCCTATCATTATGATCAATTGTGAACTGTATTTGATCACTTTGACAAGTGAGATGGCATTGGTACATGCCACCTTTATGGGGTTGAATTGGAATCCCCTGGCACGTTTCTAACTCTACCATTTGGGAAAAGTCATCAGCTCCCTCTCTAATTCCCACTCTTATATTTGTCAGAGATCACTTTTCAGCTAAATTTCAACACCTAAGAATAATGGTGTGGTAATTACAAAGTTCAACCAATAGTATTAAGTAGAATAAAATGATATTTTATTTTCCATACAAGTTACTTAAACATTTCACAGAAAATAGAATTTACAAATAAGTTTATTTTGGTTGCAAAATGCTTAGATTTGTATTTATAATTTTTTCACAAAATACATTTCCCATAAACTTTTTAAGATCCCCCCCAACCTAGAAAGTATCTAACTTTTTCATTAATGTTTAGGTAGATTTTCAAGGCCTCAATTTAAGAGCTTGTACTTTAGATAGGTCAGAGGATGAGCCATGCAATAATGCAATGCTAGAGATGGTATGCACCTAGCTAAGGAGGAGAACAAGTAAATATGTTTCTGAAACTGACCTGATGAAGAGGAGACTGATATTATTTAGTGGCTTTTTAACAGTGTTCGTGAAGGAAATATGACTTAAACTGATCTTCAAAAGAAATGGAACATTGAAGTGGCTCTTTCAGTATTGGACAATTACTGTGACCACACTGTAGTTATGTGAATTCCACATGCCCGAATGGAAGGGATCCACTCTGCTGGCTTTATGATTGCTTGTGTTTCTCCATGAGTTACTGAGACTTTGAAAGAAAGCTGAGGAGGTAAGGTAAGTGCCAAAGGTCAAGGAAGTTAACTCACCGAGACTGATAGTGAGTACTTCTAATTATCAAACAATTGTGAGGTCATAATGACATAACATAGGTTTAGATCTCCAATCTTCTTTATTTTGGTTAGTTTCTCTATTTTACCAATGCAATTGTTCATTTACAATTATCAGTATGTAAATTATATAATCGTGAAGTTCGGTAATAACACTGACTCTAATGCTATATGTTCTATCTATAATTACACAATCTGGTGAAAGGTAATATTCTAAAAAAACAAATAGTGACTGAGAAAGAAAAAAAAAAAACAGTGGATAATTCTATAATAATCTTAATGAGTGAGTTAAGCAAGTTTCCTGAGGTTTACAGAATCTTGATAGTCCTTAACATCTCCCAGCTTTTTCTTTTAACCCTGAAGAATAACTTAAATGAGACCTGACTCTGCTTGATCTCTTAGCTCATATACATAAATTTCGTGTAAAGCTAAAGTTTATGAAATACAGATGATAGGCAGTGTGGGTAGCAACTCAGACTAGACTAAGTTACTGGAATTAAGACTTATTCTATACATCTGCTCTCCCACAATATGGCACTGGGAGAGGAGAAAACAGCTTCTACACAGCTGCCTCCAGTTCAACCAATAAACTGTAGGACTTGCTCCTGATTGGAGAGCAGCGTACTCGGCGTGTGGGCAGCCGAGTTGGGATTGGCGGAGGAGGACTATAAAGGAGGAGAGAGACGGCATGCACCAGGAACATCTGAGGGAAAACCTGAGCAGCCCCCCGAGAGAGCCGGCCGGTGGTGTGCCGCTCCCCCGCGGAAGTGGGGAAAGTGGCAGGGGGAACCGCCCTTCCACGGAGGTGGGAAGGACGGTAGCCAACCCGGGAAGAACCAGCAGCAAACCCGGGGAGGGCCGAGCAGACAAAAGAACAGCGCAGGGTCCTGTGTCGTTCCTCCATGAAGAGGGGGAGCGAAATAATGGTGCCGTGACTTGGATAGGAAGCCTAGGCAGGGATTAGTGTCGTTCCTCCATGAAGAGGGGGAGCGACAGGCAGGGCCCAATGAATGGGGCAATGAAAAATGATTGTGGGCTTGTTCTGCCGCAATGAATGAGGTTATGTGTGTATGGTTCACATGGTGGGCAGAAAGAACTCCCTTTCCCCAAAATGGTTCAATTCTATTTTCTATCATAAGGAAATTTGCAGATGGCAGAGGTGACTAATAATAAACAAAATACCTTGGAATAAATTTAACACAGGACATGAAAGAGCTCTATAATGAATTATAAAACATTAAGGTAAGAAATAGAAGACACATAAAAATGCAAACAAATTCCATGTTCATTGATTGGAAGAATTTATATCATACTACCCAGTGCTCATACTACTCAAATCAATTTACAGATTGAATGTGATCTCAATCAAAATACCAAGGACATTCTTCTTGGATCTATAAATAAAATAATACAGAAACACAATAGACCCCGAATAGCTAAAGCAATCTAAGTCAAAAAAACAAAGCCAGAAACATCACAATACAAGATTGCAAGATATTTACTGGACTGTTATAATCAAAGCACCCTCATATTGGCAAGAAAGTAGACAAATGGACCAGTGGAACAGATGTACAAACCTCAGAAACTAATCCACATAACGAAATCAACTATTTTGACAAATGAAATCACTCCCTGGAGAAAAAACAATCTCAGAAGTATTAAACAAGACCTCTTCCTTACATTCTATACAAAAATCAACACACAATAGATCAGAAATTCAAATCCAAGACCTTAAACCATCAAGTTACTATAGGGAAACAGTGGAAACACTGCAAGCCATTTGCACAGGCAAAGACTTTTTTGGAAAGGACCCCCGAAGCATAGGCAATAAAAGCAAAAATAGACAAGTGGGATTGCATTGTGCCAAGAAATTTCTTCAGAGCAAAGAAAACACTAAAATATGTGAAGAGAAAACTGACAAAATGGGAGAAATATTTGCAAACTATTCATCTGGTACAGGATTAATATCTAAAAATATTAGGAGCTCTAGAAAATCAGAACAACAAAATAATTCAGTTAAGAAATGGGCAAATGAATTGCAAAGACATTTTTTAAAGGTTAATATACAAATGGACAACATACACAGGAATAAATACTCAGGATCACTAGCCATAAGCAGAATGTGAATAAAAGCCACATTGACGTTTCACTTTACCCCAGTTAGAAAGACTGCCATCCCAAAATAAAAAAATAAAAAGTGCTAGTGATGTTGTGTAGAAAAAGTTACTCTAATGCACTAGTAGCAAAGTATATTATTATAATGGAAGACATTATGGAGATTCCTCAGAAATCTGAAAACATATCTACCATATGACCCAGCCAATACACTCCTAGGAATTTTTTGTAAAGGGAATTGAATCAGGCTACCCCCATGTTTACCCCCATGTTTATTGCATCTCAACTCACAATAACAAGGATGCTGCATCAACATAAATGCCCATTAATTGATGATTGGATAAAAAAATGAGATAAATGTACTTGATAGACTATCACTCAGTCATTAAAATAATGAAATTCAGTATTTTGTAATAAAAGAGGTGTAACTGGAAACCATTATGCTTAGTGAAAAAACCCAGACACAAATAGAAAAATATCATGTTTTCTTTGATTTGAGGTAATTAAAATACGGAGTTTAAAAGTGTAATGCACGACCGGCACCATGGCTCAATAGGCTAATCCTCAGCCTTTCGGCGCCGGCACACCGGGTTCTAGTCCCAGTCAGGGCACCAGATTCTGTCCCGGTTGCTCCTCTTCCAGTCCAGCTCTCTGCTGTGGTCCAGGAAGGCAGTGGAGGATGGCCCAAGTGCTTGGGCCCTGCACCCCATGGGAAACCAGGAGAAGCACCTGGCTCCTGGATTTGGATCAGCGTGGTGCACTGGCCACAATGTGCCGGCCGCAGTGGCCATTGGGGGGTGAACCAACGGAAAAAGGAAGACCTTTCTCTCTGTCTCTCTCTCTCTCTCACAGTCCACCCTGCCTGTCAAAAAAAAAAAAAGTGTAATGCATATGAATAAAATTGACATCTTGAGATTTCATTATTTCATTTTGATAAATATCATTATTTATAGACTTTTTCTGTACTCCTTCAGAATAGTCGTCTTTCTATTTTTATTTGCTGAATTCCTTATTTAGTGGAGGATTAAACCTGTGACTATAAAAAGTATTGAATATATGTTACCACAAATATTGAAAGACAATTAGAAAGGAATGAAAGAGGAAGGTGGGAGAGAGAGAGATCCCAATGTAAAAATATTATCATAGGTTTAAAATTGTATTTATTGGGACTGGCGCTGTGACATATTGTGTGTTAAGCTGCTGCCTGTGATATTGGCATTACATATGGGTGCCAATTAAAGTCCCTGCTGCTCAACTATCAATCCAGCTCCCTGCTAATGCCTGGGAAATCAATGGAACTTGACCTAAGTATTTGTGCTCCTGCACTCAAGTGTGAGATCTGGAAAAATCCTGGCTCCTGGCTTCAGCCTGGCTATTACGACCATCTGACAAGTCAACGAGTGGATGGAAGATTTCTCTCTCTCTCTAACTCTGTGTCTTTCTCTACTTCTCTCTTTCAGATAAATAAAATGAATATATTTTTAAAAAACTGTATATATATGAATTATTTGAAATTTGTCATCTTTATAGAAATAAAATATAAAGATCTTGAGACTGGAAGAATATATTTGCCTACCTGTATGAGTCCAACATAATCACATAAGGGTAAGAAAATAGCATTTGCAATTCTACTTGGATTTATACACTGCATCAGTCAGAGGAGTTGTTTTCATAAATGAACAATTAGTTCAGCAAAAATAAAACCAAAGAAGGCTTACACTTTCTACCCAGCAAAAATAACAGATATATTGTGAATATCACGTTGAATGATATTTAAATATGAGGAAGAAACTCATTTTCATAAAAATTATTGAGCTATATAGATATTAATAATCTTTATAGATGACTAGTATAATTATTTTACTTTATCATATGATTTATCAAAATATATTTAACATTGTGAAATTCTGGGAAATGGGAGCTTAATTATTATTACATTATGAAAAGTAATAATATATTTAATATTTATATTATTAAAACACACCACAGTCAATATTTTAACCAATTATCTCATAGTTGGCATGATACAATGTATATAACAAATGTGATACTAATAATTATGATGATAATAAAGTATTTACAATCAATATTTAACATTATAGTTTTGATATTGCAGAGTGAACAACTGATAAATATATAGATATTTTATAAATTAGTTTTTAATTTTATGGTACTCATCATTCTAAAGAAGTCTTTTATTTGGCTTGAGACAATGTTGTAAAAGTGACAGTACAAAGATCAAATATATCTAATTATACTCCTTTATTAGTGATCTAACTCACAAAGTACATTGGTTTCCAAATTTCTTATAATTCTAGCAGATATGAAAGATGGAATAAAACGAAGATGGTGGAATAGAGAGGGAGGGAGCACAGCGAAGCTCCACTAAGGGAAGGTTCAAAGAGGGATGAAAATTTGTAGTTTTTAAGCCCTTCCTCAAACTGGGGTGTTAGGGTGGACACACGAGGAGGACGTGGACGCCTGAGACTCAGGACACCAGCAGGAGCGTGTACGCACCAGCGCTGGAAGCTGAGGTGAGATGGGGCACTCGCCCAGCACCGTGGCACAGCTGCCGCCACCCCTCCCCCAACACATCCTGGGACGGACACTGAGACATGCACGACTGAGTGGGGGAGGAAATAGAAAACGGAACAGAGTGAGTGGCACCAGCGGAGAGAGTGCATGATTCAGGGACACTAATTGAGAGACTGAGTAAGCCAGAATCTCTTGGCGCCTCCCTGGAGCTCCAGCGGGCGGGAAGCAGCCATTTTGTTTGTTTACATTCGGGCTTAAAGGAGAACTATCTTTGCCTCCACACTAACCTTCGGAGGCAGAGCCCAAAGGTGGAGCTGAGGGTGCTCGAGGGAGGGCAGCCCGAAGCCCTGAGACCCGACTACTCAAGTTACTGAATAGCGCCTCCTGGTGGGGAAAAAGCACAGGATCCAGAGTTGCAGTGGGCAGAGAGCAGCCATCCTGTCTGTTTACCTGCGGGCTGTGTAGAGCAGCCTGGTTACACAGGATATTGGTAGAGACTCACAGCAGCCTATAGTAGAGGGAAATCAACCCGAAAAATCACCCAGAAGGAATGCCAAAAAACAAAACCAAAAACCAAAAAAAAATAGAAGATAATATAAATTTGCCAATGGAGCAGGCTAAACCAACCATAACAGAGGCAGAAGAAGAAGAAGTTGAAAACATGCCAGAAAAAGAATTCAGAAAATTAATAATCAGAATACTTAGAAATAATGAGAAACAGTGTCAAGAGCTGAATGAAAAACAAGCCCAAGGATTAGAGACCTTAAAGAGAAGCCAGAATGAGATACTAGAACTGAAAAACTCAATTGACCATATAAAAAACACCGTGGAATCCCTCGGAAATCGAACAGATGAAATAGAAGACCGAATATCAGAATTCGAAGACAAACTTCCAGAAATAATACAGTCAGTTCAATCGCAGGAAGAAGAAATTAAAAAATTAAAAAACACGGTCGGAGACCTACAAGATTCAATCAAACGGTGTAATGTTCGGATAATAGGAGTCCCTGAGGGGGTGGAAAGAGAGAATGAATTAGACGGTGTCTTCAATGAAATAATATCAGAAAACTTTAAACAAAGGCAGCTGGATAACAACACACAAATACAACAGATAACCAGGACCCCGAACAGAGTAGACCAGAAGAGAAATTCACCACAAAACATTGTGGCAACACTCAGTTCAGTGACACACAAAGAACAAATCCTAAAATGTGCCAGAGAAAAGCGACAAATCACATTCAGGGCTAAGTCAATCAGACTCACCCCAGACTTCTCATCACAAACACTACAGGCAAGGAGACAATGGCATGATATATTTCAAGTTTTAAAAGACAAACAATGCCAACCTAGAATACTATATCCTGCAAAGCTATCATTTGTGTCTTCCACGACAAACAGAAACTGAAAGAATTTGTATCCACGCATCCAACCCTACAACACTTGCTCAAAGACGTACTGCACACAGAAATACAAAAACAAGAACTTCACTGCAAAAAAAAGCGAATGTAGAGTAACCCACAAACAAAGTTCAAAATACATAAACAGCTCGTTTCAGGAAACATGAAGGGGAAAAGACAGTACTTAACAGTAATCACATTGAATGTGAATGGTCTTAATTCCACGACAAAGAGGCACAGACTAGCAGATTGGATAAAACAAGAGGATCCAACTATATGCTGCCTTCAGGAGACACACCTCATCAGCAAAGATGCACGCAGACTGAAAGTGAAAGGATGGAAAAAGATACTCCAAGCTAATGGAAATCAAAAAAAGAGCTGGTGTGGCCATCCTAATATCAGACAAAATAGACTTTAACATAAAAACTATTAAAAGAGACAGAGAAGGGCACTATATAATGATTAAAGGATCTATAGAACAGGAAGACATTACTATTATAAATGTATACAAACCTAATTACAGGGCGCCTGGCTACCTGAAAGAATTACTAAAGGATTTAAAGGGAGATATAGACTGAAATACAATAGTAACAGAGGACTTCAACACCCCACTCTCACCAATGGACAGATCAACCAGACAGAAATTCAACAAGGAAACAACTGAGCTAATTGACGCCATAGACCAAATAGACCTAATAGATATCTTCAGAACCCTCCACCCCACAGACACAGAGTTCACGTATTTCTCCCCAGTACATGGAACATTCTCTAAGATTGACCATATACTAGGCCATAAAGGGAGCCTCAACAAGTTCAAAAAAATTGAAACTACACCATGCAGCTTCTCAGACCATAGTGCAGTGAAACTTGAAATCAACAACCCAAGAATCTCTACACCATATGCAAATATATGGAGAATGGACAACATGATCCTAAATGAACAGTGGGTCATCGAAGAAATTAAAAGAGAACTCAAAAGATTTCTAGAAACAAATGAAAATGATAACACAACCTATCAAAACCTGTGGGACACAGCAAAAGCAGTGCTAAGAGGAAAGTTTATAGCAATTAGTGCCTACATCAAGAAGCTGGAAAGGAACCAAACAAATGAACTCTCCATGCACCTCAAGGAACTAGAAAAACAGCAGCAAATCAAGCCCAAATCCAAAAGGAGGAAAGAAATACTAAAGATCAGAGAAGAAATAAACAGAATTGAAACCAAAAAAAAAAAAACAATACAAAAGATCAACAAAACCAGGATCTGGTTCTTTGAAAAAATAAACAAAATTGACACACCATTGGCCCAACTAACCAAAAAAAGGAGAGAGAAGATCCAAATCTGTAAAATCAAAGATAGTAATGGAAATGTAACAACTGACACAATAGAAATAAAAAGAATTATCAGAAACTACTACAAAGAGATGTATGCTAACAAATTGAGGAACCTGGAAGAAATGGATAGATTCCTGGACAAATGTAACCTTCCTAAACTGAGCCGTGAAGATATAGAAAATCTAAACAGACCCATAACCATGGAAGAAATTGAATCAGTAATAAACACACTACCGAAAAAGAAGAGCCCAGGACCGGATGGCTTCACTGCCGAATTTTACCAGGCATTTAGAGAACAACTAACCCCAGTTCTTCTCAAATTATTCCAAACGATTGAAAGAGAGGGAATCCTCCCAAATTCCTTCTACAAAGCCAATATCACCTTAATTACTAAGCCCGGAAAAGACACAGCAGAGAAAGAAAACTACAGACCTATCTCCCTGATGAACATAGATGCAAAAATACTCAATGAAATTCTGGCAAACCGAATCCAACTACACATCAGAAAGATCATTCACCCGGACCAAGTGGGATTTATCCCTGGTATGCAGGGATGGTTCAATATTCGAAAGTCAATCAATGTAATCCAGCACATTAACAAATTGAGAAACAAAAATCATATGGTTATCTCAATAGATGCAGAGAAAGCATTTGACAAAATACAACACCCCTTCATGATGAAAACCCTAAGCAAATTGGGGTTAGAAGGAACATTCCTCAACACAATTAAGGCAATCTATGATAAACCAAAGGCCAGCATCATATTGAATGGGGAAAAGTTGGAGGCATTTCCATTGAGAACTGGCACCAGACAGGGATGCCCACTCTCACCATTGCTATTCAATATAGTCCTAGAAGTCTTAGCCAGAGCCATCAGGCAAGAAAAAGAAATTAAAGGGATACAAATGGGGAAGGAGGAAGTCAAACTATCCCCGTTTGCAGATGACATGATACTATATATAGAGGACCCAATAAACTCCTATAAGAGGCTACTGAAACTCATAGAAGAGTTTAGTAAAGTAGCAGGATACAAAGTCAATGCTCAGAAATCAACAGCCTTTGTATACACAGACAATGCCAGGGCCGAGGAAGAACTACTAAGATCAATCCCATTCACAATAGCCACAAAAACAGTAAAGTACCTTGGAATAAATTTAACCAAGGAGGTCAAAGTCCTCTATGATGAAAATTACAAAACACTAAAGAAAGAAATAGAAGACGACACAAAAAAATGGAAAAACCTGCCATGCTCATGGATTGGAAGAATCAATATCATCAAAATGTCCATTCTCCCAAAAGCAATTTACAAGTTCAATGCAATACCAATCAAAATACCAAAGTCATTCTTCAAAGATCTAGAAAAAACGATGCTGAAATTCATATGGAGAAACAGGAGACCCAGAATAGCTAAAGCAATCCTTTAAAATAAAAACAAGGCCGGAGGCATCACAATTCCAGACTTCAAAGCATACTACAGGGCAGTTATAATCAAAACAGCCTGGTACTGGTACAAAAACAGATGGATATACCAATGGAACAGAATAGAAACACCGGAGATCAATCCAAACATCTATAACCAACTCATATTTGACAAAGTACCTAAAACCAACCCCTGGAACAAGGACAGCCTCTTCAACAAATGGTGCTGGGAAAACTGGATGTCACATGCCGCAGTATTAAGCAAGACCCCTACCTTACACCTTATACAAAAATCCACTCAACATGGATCAAAGAACTAGAGTTGTGCCACGACACCATGAAACTAATTGAGAGCATAGGGGAAACCCTTCAAGATATCGGAATAGGCGAAGAATTCCTGGATAAGACACCACAGGCACGGGTAATCAAATATAAAATAAACAAATGGGATTGTGGGGAGCATCCGGACTGGACTGAGTTACTGGAATTAAGACTTATTCTATGCATCTGCTCTCCCACAATATGGCGCTGGGAGAGAAGTAAACAGCTTCTGCACAGCTGCCTCCAGTTCAACCAATAAACTGTAGGACTTGCTCCTGATTGGAGAGCAGCGTACTCGGCGTGTGGGCAGCCGAGTTGGGATTGGCGGAGGAGGACTATAAAGGAGGAGAGAGACGGCATGCACCAGGAACATCTATGAGGAACATCTAAGGGGAACACCTGTGCAGCCCCCGAGAGAGCTGGCCGGCGGTGTGCCGCTCCCCCGCGGAAGTGGGGAATGTGGCCAGGGGGAACTGCCCTTCCACGGAGGTGGAAGGGACAGTAGCCAACCCGGGAAGAACCAGCAGCAAAACCGGGGAGGGCCGAGCAGACGAAAGAACAGCGCAGGGTCCTGTGTCGTTCCTCCACGAAGACGGGGAGCGACATAATGGTGCCGTGACTCGGATAGGAAACCTAGGACGGATAGGAAACTTAGGAGGGAAGAAATGACTCGGATAGGAAACTTAGGACGGATATGAAACTTAGGAGGGAAGAAACGGGAAGAAGTGGAAAATACCGGAGAGAGAGACTAGCAAAGAGCCTAGGTGCCGGAAGAAGCTATTGAAAGCCTAGGCAGAGACTCGGATATGGACTGTGGGAAAGAAGTTAGGATTGAAAGCGAAAGTGAAAGCTTTCATAGACTCGGATGCGGACTATGGCGGGGAAGCTAGGAGATTGAAAGCGAAAGTGAAACCTGGAGGAGGCTTGGACTTGGATACGGACTGTGGGGAGAGGCCAGGAGAAATGAGGGAGGAATATTGTTGGAAGAAAACTTAGGGAAACATACCGGGTAGAGAAAAATGTTAGGGAGGATGAAGCCGCGAGTGCAGGCCGAGGCGGAGACATAAGCCACCTTGGAATTCTTCAAGTCACCCCGGGGAGCAAGAGGCGAAGATCTGGAACCAGAAGCAGAGACGTGGGCCGCCAGGTTGAAATTCGCCAGGTTAGTCCGGGGAACTTGGACTGAATGCCGGTGGTGGCGGAAACACTCGCGGAAGCCGCCGCGTGCAGAGAGAGCACGGGGCGTGAATAGATAGGGAATGGGGCTGGCGCGAGGCCGTGGTGCAGACGCGAAGGGCGTGGAGACCGCGGAGCGCGGGAAGCCAAGCCGCGCAAAGCCGGGAAGCTGCGCAGATGAAAAAGGCGCGGGCTGAAGCGGCTCAGAGCCGGAAAGCTGCCGAGAAGCAGCCTCGGGGCGAGGCACCGGGAAGCTGCGGGGATAAGAGAAACAGAAGTTTTAGAAGTAAAGTGAGAGAAATAGGAATGCTGGAAGATAGAAGTGGAATGGGAGAAATAGGAATGCCCGGAGATAGAGAAATAGAGAAATAGAAAGGCCTCCCCTCAACATGGCAATTAGAAGGCTTGGATTCGGTCTGCCCGATTAGTGAGGCGATGAGCACCTGGGCGGCTAGCAGCTTATGCGCCGCAGGTCACCGAAGACAGGCACGAATTAACATCAGTAAGGCTTCCCCCACAATGCAACAATTAGGAGGCTTGGATTCGGTCTGCCTGATTTAAGGCGGTAAGCACCAGCAAGCAGCTCGACCAAAGCATGAGCTGCAGGTCACCGAAGATAGGCACAAACCAACACTAATAAGTCTCCCCCACAATAAGGCAATGAGAAGGCTTGGATTCGGTTTGCCTGATAGGTTTTGTAAGCCCCTGCAGGCAGAGCAGAGCATGCGCTGCAGGGCACCGAACACAGGCACGCATCAGCGCCTAAAAACCTCCTCACAACATGGCAAAGAGAGGACCCGGATTCGGTTTTCCTGATTGATAGGACTTGTAAGAACCTGTGGCAACTCTAGCAAGCAGAGCAGAGTGTGTGCCATGGGGCACCGAAGACAGGCGCGTATCAACGCCAAAAATAAAAAGAAAGGGGGATCTGTGGGGAGCATCCGGACTGGACTGAGTTACTGGAATTAAGACTTATTCTATGCATCTGCTCTCCCACAATATGGCGCTGGGAGAGAAGTAAACAGCTTCTGCACAGCTGCCTCCAGTTCAACCAATAAACTGTAGGACTTGCTCCTGATTGGAGAGCAGCGTACTCGGCGTGTGGGCAGCCGAGTTGGGATTGGCGGAGGAGGACTATAAAGGAGGAGAGAGACGGCATGCACCAGGAACATCTATGAGGAACATCTAAGGGGAACACCTGTGCAGCCCCCGAGAGAGCTGGCCGGCGGTGTGCCGCTCCCCCGCGGAAGTGGGGAATGTGGCCAGGGGGAACTGCCCTTCCACGGAGGTGGAAGGGACAGTAGCCAACCTGGGAAGAACCAGCAGCAAACCCGGGGAGGGCCGAGCAGACGAAAGAACAGCGCAGGGTCCTGTGTCTTTCCTCCACGAAGACGGGGAGCGACATGGGATTACCTAAAATTGAAGAGTTTCTTAACAGCAAAGGAAACAGTCAGGAAAGCGAAGAGGCAACCAACAGAATGGGAGACGTTATTCACAAACTACACAACAGATAAAGGATTAACAACTAGAATCTACACAATGATCAAAAAACACCACAGAATCAAAACAAACAACCCAATAAAAAAACGGGCCAAGGACCTTAACAGGCATTTTTCAAAAGAGGAAATCCAAATGGCCAACAGGCACATGAAAAAATGCTCAGGATCCCTAGCCATCAGGGAAATGCAGATCAAAACCACAATGAGATACCACCTCACTCCGGTTAGATTGGCTTACATACAGAAATCAACCAACAACAGATGCTGGCGAGGATGTGGAGAAAAGGGGACACTAATCCACTGTTGGTGGGAATGCAAGCTGGTAAAGCCACTATGGAGGACAGTCTGGAGAGTCCTCAGAAACCTGAACATAGCACTACCACAGGACCCAGCCATCCCACTCCTTGGAATATACCCAAATGGAATTAAAGGGGTGAAAAAAGCCATTTGCACCTCAATATTTGTTGCAGCTCAATTCACAATAGCTAAGACATGGAATCAACCTAAATGTCCATCAACGGATGACTGGAAAAAGAAACTATGGGATATGTACTCTATGGAACACTATACAGCAGTAAAAAACAACGAAATCCGGGCATTCACAACAAAATGGAGGAAGCTGGAAAACATCATGCTGAGTGAAATAAGCCAGTCCAAAAGGGATAAATATCACATGTTCTCCCTGATTGATGGCAACTAAACGAGCACCTAAAATGATACCCATTGAAGTGAAATGGACACTATGAGAGACAATGACATGAGGAGCCCTTGTCTAGACTGTTGAGGAAAAACTTACTATTTTGTTCCTTTAGTATTTTTGTTGTTGTTGTTGCTCGGTATGCTCTACACAAGACCACTGGTTGAACTCTGCAATCAATGCACAACCATTCTTAAGCATTTAAAAATTAATAGGAAATTGATCTCTGTGGAACATGGGAGTGGGAATAAGAGAGGGAGGAGATATATAGGACGGCACATACTCAATCAGACCTACCTCCAATGGTGGAACTGGAAATGTGCCAGGGGATTTCAACTCAATCTTACCAAGGAGGCAGGTACCAATGCCAGCACACTTGGTAAAGAGACAAATATAAATACACAACTGATCCAAAAGATAGGGTAAGTGTCGAAGAGATTACACAAATAAGACCAGTGTAAGCAAATAATGAAAGATAGAATCAAAAGGGTTGAGAATGATCCTGCGGGGGAAGCAGGTCACACAGCAGACTCATAGAATGGCAAATGCCCAAAACAGCACTCCTGCCTCAGAATCAACCCTTGGGACATTCGGATCTGACTAAAAGGTCCATGAGAGTCTCGCAGGCATGGAAAGCCATGACACGGTGGCAAAAAACAATCTAAATGAAGGATCCTGGTGAACAACACTCCAGCAGAAGGATCAGGCCATCAAGGAGAGAGGTGCCTTTCTCTGAAGGGAGGAAGGAACCTCCACTGTGATATGGCCTTGACTAAACAAATTCAGAGTTGGTGAACTCAAGGGGCTTCCATAGCCTAGACAGCTCATAGCAAGAGTCTCGGGTGATTGCTGACGTCATAAATAAGAGTGCCAATTGTTAAATCAACAACGGGAGTCACTGGGTTCATGCTCCCCTCGCAGGATCTCTGTCCTTAATATGTTTATCTGTGAAACTCAAAAACAACACTACTAGTCGAACAATACCCTATACCTGGTTCGGTTGTGTGAGTGCAACCTGTTGAAATCCCTGCTTAGTATATACTAAATTGATCTTCGGTATATGAAGGTAACCGAAAATGAAACGTGATGAAGGGGGGAGAGGGGAGAGGAAGTGGGTGAGGGGAGGGCCACGGGAGGGAGGGAGGTCGGGGGGAAGCCACAACAATGCAAAAGATGCATTTTATATTCTACTTAAAACTATTGGTTGAGCGCTGTAATTAATACACAATTACTCTTAGGTGTTTAATTAATGCTATAACTAGTACTCAAATAGTATTTTACACTTTATGTTTCTGTGTGGGAGCAAAATGTGGTAATCTTTACTTAACATACGCTAAATTGATCTTATGTATATAAAGATAATTGAAAATTAATTCTGATGTGAAGGGGAAGGGGAGAGGCAGTGGGAGAGGGGAGCATTGTGGATGGGAGGGAAGACACGGGGCGGGGAGGAGGCTATTGTGGTCCATAAGCTGTACTTTGGAAATTTATGCTCATTAAATAAATTAAAAAAAAAGAAAGATGGAATAAAATAAAACCATTGAATTTGCTTTCACTAGAGTTTATTTTCAATTCCCAATGTTTTTATTGCTCCAAAAAGCATTTTTATGACTGGCAGTAAAATTACCAGGAAACACTTCATGGACATGTTAGATCCTTTGGAATATATAGTTGTAACTCTCTTCTCTTTCCTTCTTTTCCCTAATGTCTACTGTGTTAGATCCATTTTCCATTGTAACACTACTAGTTGAGCATGTCTAAGAGATTAGAAAAAATTAGCATCATTTGCTGTTCATATTCACAACTGCCGTTTGGAATGAAAAGCATTCTATAATTCATTTAAGAGGTCAGTTTGAAGCAAAACTGATTAAAGATCACAGAGAAAAGTAAAATCAGAATGGGGACAATTTTTATTATCTTACTACAATTGGGTTTTTTATTTGATTTCATTCTTGTTTTCTAAGTGCCATGTGTGTATTAGAGGAAATTATATAGGAAATAACTATTAACTACTTAGGCAGGAAAAAGAGATAAAAATACAGTGAACTTCAGGTATTTTCTACAAGTATTCTCTTCTACCACTCTATGTTGGATAAAGCTCATGTCATCTATTTTACATTCTCTCATGTACTCCTTTTGAATACCGTAGATTGCTTATAATAACTGAACTTCTTCAGAGTATTTTATACAAGCCTCTTCTAGTTTGAACACTTCACACAGTAGAATGCATTAGCAAAAATGTCAATTATAAGCACTAGTGAAAAGTGTGGTAAGAATTTGAATGCGTAATTTTTATTATTATTGGTTAAAACAGGAGAACAGCTGATAGCTTTTGAATCACATTTTTAGTTCTCTGGAAAATTTAATAAACTTTCTTACCATTGAATTCAAGCAAAAGAAATGAAGGATGTTAAAAATAAATTATATAAATATACATATATATGCACATAGGTATATGTTTCACAAGTTTATGTTATATCATCAAATAATAGTAATTTTAATGATAATATTTTAAGACACTGGATGTTCTTGAAATTTATATCCAAACTAAAATCCAGTATGAGTATCAGCCATATAATGAATTTATAGCCACTGATATTTCTCTAAAAGTGTCAAGGTAAAAAAGCATTAATCCAACTATAACAAAAATTTTTTCAAGATAAATTCCCAGGAGAAAAATTCAATAACAAATAAAATGGAAGTTACAATATTGTTAGTTTATATAAAATAAGCCACATATGTATATGTCCTATCACTCTAATCAGTAGGTAGAAATACTATGAAATTATTTATGTCAAGGCTTATATATAATAGTGCAACATGAGACATCTTCAATCATCTGTGGCTAAAGAGAAACAAATACATATATATATGGATATATGTACATTAAATTCTTACAAATTTACATTGAATATATTTTGGCACATATGTTTGCAATGTTATTTATTTAAACAGTTTGCATTTCTACTGAAATATTTGAAAACTATAGTCATTTGATCAGAGCCCTTTGTGGGGACAAATAATTCAATCAGTCCCTGTTATAAGGTCAAATAAATTTAATCTCTTTTAACAGCACTAATGGAGTATAGTTGGAATGAAAACAATCTAAATTCCATCTGAATACACTTTAATAGAACATATAATACAAATATAGATTTTTCATAAATAGGATATATTAAAAAACAGGTGGTACAGGTGGCAATAGTTTGAATTAGGGAAAAAGAAGGATTTATCTAAAATATAGATTTGGTTATAGATAGTTGCAAATATTATTTCACTAAATTATGCGATCTCCATAGCAATATACTCTTCTTTCCTCACTGCATAATCATTGTCACAAATCCAACATTATGTGACATTAATGTTCCTGTTCTCAAGAAAAATTAGCATATATATAATATCTACATATGAAGTGAATGTGACAAAATGTAAACATTGTTAAATCTTAAGACAAAAACTATAAAATTATTGTTTATAAAATAATTTAATAAAATATAAATGTTTTAAATAAAATAATTTTTATATTTTAGAGATATTATTACTCATCATGTTTTTGAAACAAATACTTAAAATGAAATATTATGAGAATAATGTATTTTCAAGGATTAAACATAAATATAAGCAGTGGAAAAATTTATATAGATAATCAAAAACCTAAAGAATATAGGAAAATAATTCATAGGGTAGTGAATAAAAATAATTTTCACTACATGGCACCCTGATAATTGAAACTTTTAACAATATGTATGTGTGTGTATGTTTGTGTTGTATGTATTTAAAATTAATTGTATTTTCTACATCTAAATGTAGGACAATCTTCTGCCTTTAGAAACTTTCTGCTTCAATAATCTATTGCTGATTTTTATATTGGATTATTTTTTTTACTTCCTTGAATATTCTGGTTACTAATCCCTTGTCAGATATGCAACTATAAAATGTTTTTCCTGTTTTATAGTGAGACATACTTAGGTTTTAAAACAAGACCTATTTATTATCCCCAGGTCAAGTGGATAGGGATAATAGGTAGGGATAATTGGGTCTTCTACTAAGGATCTTGTCATGCTGAAACAAGACTGAGATTTGGGATTGTGATTTACCTGAAGCCTAGTGCCTTTTCAAAGCTCAGTGATTACTTCCAGAAATCAGTTTATTATATCCAAATTATTATGACATGGGAAACAGTAGACATTGCCTGTCAGCAAACCTTTCCATGAAATGGTAGTTTACTTCTTCAAAGCCAAAGGAATATGTCTTGTTTTCCTCAACTTTTGCAATGTTTCGTCCTTCTTTGAAAGATCTCACAGATTCAGATGTGCAAAATCATGATAACCTCCTACTGACAAATATCTTGTTAACTAAGTGAAATCTTAATTACATCTCCAGAATCCTTTACACTTGGAATGGAACCTAACAATGGAAGTGATACTTCGTCATTCTCATAGGACCTGTTTACACAAAGAGGAAAGGCTTACTGTATCATTGAGGATATAGACCTTCCAGGAATATATTGAATAGTGAAAGTCAATGAGGGTATCCAAGTCTGGACCCATATATTAGTGAAAATGCGTCCACCTTTCAAACATTCATTAGGCTGCTGGCTGTGGGTTCATCATATATTGCCTTGATTGTGTTGAGGAATGTTCCTTCCAATTCCAATTTGCTTAAGTTTTTTTTTTTTATTTTTGTCATGCAAGGATGTCATATTTTATAATGCTTTCTCTGCATCCAGTGAGATAATCATATGATTTTTATGGTTCAATTTCTTAATATGATGTATCATATTTATTGATTTGCATATGTGCAACTATCCCTGCATACCAGGAATAAATCACACTTAGTCTCTGTGAATGGTCTTTCTGAATTGTTGGATTCAATTAGCTAGTACTTTGTTGAGGATTTTTGCATCTATATTGATCGAGGATAATGGTCTATAGTTCTCATACTTTGTTGTATCTTTTTCTGGTTTTGGAATTAGGGTGATGCTAGTCTCACAGAAAGAGTTTTGTAGGATTCCATTAGGCAAGAAAAAGAAATCAAAGGGATACAAATTATAAAAGATGAAGTCAAATTATCTCTTTTTGTAGATGACATGATTCTATATAAAGAGGAACTACAAGATTCCACTAGGAAACTATTAGAACTCATGAGAGTTTTTAAAACGTTGAAGGATTTAAAGTTAACAAACAAAAATCCATAGCCTTTGTGTAAACAGACAATGCCATGGCTGAGAAAGAACTTGTAGGCTCTGTCTGATTCATAACAGTTTTAAAAAAATTATAATTTGGAATAAACTTAATCAGAGAAGTGAAACATCTCAATGGTGAAAATGATAAAACATTAATGGAAGAACTAGAAGATGCAAAGAAATAGAAAAATCCCCCATGTCTATGGATTAAAAGAATTAATGTCATCAAAATATTCATCCTACTCAAAGAAATTTACAGATCCAGTCCATCCCAATCAAAATACTAACAGAATTCTTCTCAGATCTAAGAAAAAACGCTAAAATTCATATAGAACACAAGAGATTCCCAATAACTAAAGTAATTTAAACAATAAAAACAAAGCCAGAGGCAACATAATATCACATTTCAAGACATACTAAAAGGTGGTTATATTCAAAATAGCTTGGGATTGGCACAGAAATAGACTTGTAGACAAATAGAACATAATAGAATCCCCAGAAATGAATCCACTCATCTACAACCAACTAATCTTTGAAAAAGGAGCTAAAATCAGTTGCTGGAGCAGGGACAGTCTCCTCAAGAAGTTTTTGTAGGAAAATTGGATCTCTGAGTACAAAAATATGAAATAATACTCCTAACTATACACAATTCAAATAAAAATAAATCAAGGATCTAAGTCTATGAATCGATGCCATAAAACTAATAGAGGAGAACATTGGGAGAACTCTGCAACACATTGGCATAGGCAGAGTTCTTGGAAACGCCCTGGAGGGCTGGCACTGTGGCAGTGCAGGTAAAGCCGCTGCCTGCAATACCAGCATCCCATATGGGTGCCAGTTCGAGTCCGGCTGCTCTACTTCAGATCCAGTTCTCTGTTACTGGGAAAGCAGAAGATGGCCCAAGTCCTTGGGCCCCTACACCTGCATGAGAGACCTGTTAGAAACTCCTGGATCATGGCTTCAGAACAGTGGAGCTCTGGCCATTGTGGCCAATAGGACAGTGAAGCAGTGGATGGAAGACCTCTCTCTCTCTCTCTCTCTCTCTCTCTCTGCCTCTCCTTCTCCATGTGTGTAACTCTGACTTGCAAATAAATAAATAAATCTTATTTTCAAAGGCCCCAGCAACACAGATAACCAAAGCCAAAAGGACAAATGGCATTACATCAAGCTAAGAAGCATCTGCACTGCGAAGGAAACACTCAGCAAAGTGAAGAGGCAACCTAAAGAATAGGAGAAAACATTTGAAAACTATTCCACTGATAAAGGAGTAATATACATAATCTTTAAAAGAGCCCAAGGAACTCAACAACAAAACAATCAGGTTAATAAGTGGAAAAAAGAATTAAACAGATATTTTTAAAAAGAGGAAATTTAAAAAGCCAATGGGTACATGAAAAAAATAGAATTGCTAGCCATGAGGGAAATGGGAATTAAAACCACAATAAGGTTTCACCTTACCCCAGTTAGAATGGATATTATATAGAAATCAAAAAAACTATAATTGCTTGTGTGGAAATGGGTTAAAAGATCCCCTAATCCACTGTTGGTGAGATTGTAAAGTGGTATATCCATTGTGGAAGACTGTATGGAGATTCCTCAGAAATCTTAAAATATTTATACTACATCCCCCAGCCATCCCACTCCTGATAATTTCCCCAAATGCAATGAAATCAGCATATTAGAGTTCTCAGGAACCCCATGTTTATTGCAACTCAATTCACAATAGCAAAGATAAGGAATCAACCCAATTGTCCATCCACCAATGACTCGATAAACAAAATGTGGCAGGGCTGGAGCTATGGTGTGGTAGGCTAAGCCGCCATCTGTGGTGCTGGCATACCATATTGGTGTAAGTTTGTGTCCCAGTTGCTTCTCTTCCCATCCAGTTCTCTGCTAATGGCATGAGAGCAGTGGAAGATGGCTCAATTGCTCGGGCTCTTGCACCCACAAGGGAGACCTGGAAGAAGTTCCTGACTCCTAGATTCAGATTGGTACAGCTCTGGCTGATCTGAGAAATGAAAGAAATGAACCAGCAGATGGAAGACTTCTTTCTCTTTCTCTCCTTCTCTCTGTCTATAACTCTACCTCCCATATAAATAAATATTTTTTTAAAAAAAGAAAATGTGGTCTATATATATCATGGAATACTACTCAGATATAAAAATAAATTAAATATTTTCTTTCACAGGAAACTATATGCAACTGGAAATAGTTATACTTAATGAAATAAGCCAGTCTCCAAAACTCAAATACCATTTGTTTCCCCCTATCTATGGCACCAACAAAGTATAAAAAAAGAATAATGTACATAAAGTGACATTTGGGGACTTTATCATTTTTTATAGCTTTTGTCTCTACTTTTGAGGAACAGTGTGTTTTTTTTTATTACTATGTGTTGAATACTTTTATGTGTTGAATACTTTTATGTGTTGAATAGTTTTAATCTCATGAATATAAAATAAACTGAAGATGTGTCATTGTAAAAATAAAAGAAAGAGGTATTGTGTTATGGTATAGCAGTTTAAGCCTTCACCTGCAATGCTGGCATCCCATAAGGGCACTGATTCAAGACCCAACTGCTCCACTTCTGATGAATGAACCAGCTGATGGATGATCATGCTGTCTCACTCTCTCTCTTTCTGTGTAACTTTTTCAAATAAATAAAATATTAAAAATTAAAAGGAAGAATAAAAAGATGGAGGAGGGAGTGCATGAGCAGGGTAGGTAGCAAAGTATCACTATGCTCTTAAATCTGTATATATGAAAGACAGGAAATTTTCTCATTTTGAAAAATTAAAAAAATAAAAATTATACAAAATGGGAAGATGGAAAGCATGAATACTAATTAGAGCTGTATCTACCACAAACGCTAGCACATGCAACTTTCAATATTTCATGAATATTGTCTTAATGATCTCGGGCTTCCAAAATGATATATTACAGATTGGCTGGTTTAAACAACATATGTTTATTTCTCATAGTTTGAGAGGATGGGAAGCCCAAGATAAAATTGCCAACAGATTTGATTTTTAATGAAGACCCTCTTCTTAGCTTGCAGATGCTACATTTTGACTATATCCATACTTAGAACAAATGATGTCTTGGAGACTCTTCCTCTGCTGGTAAGAACATTAATCTCACCCTAGGGCCTCCATCCGCTTGACCTCTTTTAAAACTAATTATGTGGCCAGCGCCGCGGCTCAATAAGCTAATCCTCTGCCTGTGGCACTGGCACACCGGTTCTAGTCCCAGTCGGGGTGCCAGATTCTGTCTCGGTTGCTCCTCTTCCAGTCCAGCTCTCTGCTGTGGCCCGGGAGTGCAGTGGAGGATGGCCCAAGTGCTTGGGCCCTGCACCCCATGGGAGACCAGGAGAAGCACCTGGCTCCTGATCAGTGAGGTCCGCCGGCTGCAGCGTGCCAGCCGCAGTGGCCATTGGAGGGTGAACCAACGGAAAAGGAAGACCTTTCTCTCTGTCTCTCTCTCTCACTGTCCACTCTGCCTGTCAAAAAAAAAAAAAAAAACTAATTATGCTTAAAAAGTAATACCATCTTATTGGTGGCTGTAATATTGACATTTCAATTGGAAGATACTCAAAGAAATTATAACACAAGCAAGGAGTAATGAGAACAAAGAGATAAAAAACAGTAAGAAGCTTCTCTCACCTGCACTGGAGACTCTCCATTAATCTCTACATTTATTCTCCAATCTTATATATGTTCCTCTTGGCTTAGGAGGCTGACCATCTCAGATTGCATTAACTGTCACTTTTGGCAGATATGAAGAGTTTGGTATTATTTACAATGTCTACATATGTGTATGTTTCAATTCTAAGAGTTTTTGTGCATTCATTAATTAGAGGTGGCATATATTAAGTATTTAATGTATACTCCAAAGGTTTGAATATATTATACACTGAATATTGCTCTTAAGGGAAGCACCATGATTATTACAAATTATAGTTCACTGATATTTGAAAATTGCCCAAGAGCAAGGTCACAGAGCTAAGTAGCAGCAGGAGTCAGACTCCACGTAAGTTGGTCTGCCTCCAGAGATGCACCCTAAACCAATGTCCTGTATGCTAATCCATTTTCCAGGAGTGACCTCTGCTTGTGTGTGATAAATTGATATGCATTTTCAAGCCCCTATCAAGAGAAGCAAAACATTTCATTTCAGTAAAATGTAATTTGGCTACATAATCATGTATGGTTTGGATTCTTAAGTCATATTTTGTTTTAGCTTTCTTCTTCAGTCCTAAAACTCTTTGTTAGAATGTTGCATATCCATCTCAGCTGTAGTATTTTAAAATAGATACACACTTAATTTCTATCTTTTGATTAAAATGCCACTTGAATAGAAACACTGCAAGCCTTCTACTATTTCTGTTTTTCTTCTTGTCCAGATTCTAGCACAATCCCTCTAAGATTCCCTACTTTTTACTGTATCCTTGTAGCCCTGTAGAAACATACAAATAATTTCTTATGATATCCTTCATGACCTTCAAAACTAAAATCTGGCATTGACCTTTCCAAGTTATAATGAAATTTTTAAAATATGCTTCTCTTAGTAATGGTTTCAATTTTGGTTCAATTGAGCTTATTCCCAAACAGGAATAGGAAATACAAACTTATGTGCATGTCTTCTGATCTACATAGCTCTTAAATTTTACATGAAGACTGGTAAAAACATTGGCAGCAAATTAAACTATTCAAGTCTAATTTTGACCTGACATGCCTATTACAAATGCTGCATTTGTAAATGGAAATATGGATAAAAGTATATTTTGAAAATTATTAGAAAATAAAATTATATTAGCTTTGAAGAAGGTCCTTGAAAAATGGCAGATAGTCGCTGCTTGTAGTGCCTTTATCCCATATCATAGTACCTGTGATCTAGTCCCACCTTCACTTCCCATCCAGACTCCTGTTAATTTGCCTAGAAGGCTGCAGATGAGGACCCAGATACTTGGGTCCCTGCCACTCACAGAGTTGTCCTAGGTGGAGTTGTTCCTGGGTTCAGGCTGGCCCAGCCACAGAAGTTGCAGACATTTGAAAATGAACCAGCAACTGGGAGACTTCTCTTTATATCTTTTTTTTCTCTCTCCTCTGTCTGTACCCAGATCCCTGTCATTCTGCCTTTCAAATAAATAAATCAGGTTCAAAAAAGTTAAAAAAAACAGAAGCAGCATTAGTCTTGCCTTCATTTTCTAGGAAAAATCTAATAAAAATTTGGTAGCATGAGTGGTGCAAAAATTGAATCACAGGGAGTAACTCTTCTTATGCTTATGAATTTAAGGAATGTTGGTATGTACTATAAGGTATTACATTAACAGCATGTTATTCTCTGAATGTTTTGTAGCCCTTGTACCCTAGTTCTCTTCTTTCATCCACCACACATACCAACGCCACATAAAATACAGGTGCCTTTTCTGATAACAGATGTCTTCTTCTCCCAGAGAATACAGAAGATGAGTATTTTCCACAGTTCTGAGGTGAGATTTTTCCCATTCATTCATCAAGACATTTAGGTTATTTCTGTGTTTGAGTACTGTAAATGATGCTTCAATGAACATGAGAGTGCAAATCTCTATAAAATCCTCATTTACTGTTGTTTGGCTATACCTATAAGTGGAATAATGGGATCATATGATAATCTTCCCTCCCTTTTTTTTTAGGGCTCTCCATAGTGTTTCTTTCTTTCTTTCTTTCTTTTTTTTTTTTACAGGCAGAGTGGACAGTGAGAAAGAGAGACAGAGAGAAAGGTCTTCCTTTTTGATGTTGGTTCACCCTCCAATGGCCGCCGCGGCCGGCGTGCTGCAGCCAGCGCACCGCGCTGATCTGAAGCCAGGAGCCAGGTACTTCTCCTGGTCTCCCATGGGGTGCAGGGCCCAAGCACTTGGGCCGTCCTCCAGTGCACTCCCTGGCCACAGCAGAGAGCTGGCCTGGGAGAGGGGCAACCGGGACAGAACCCGGTGCCCCGACCGGGACTAGAACCTGGTGTGCCGGCGCCGCAAGGCGGAGGATTAGCCTAGTGAGTCGCAACGCCAGCCCTCCATAGTGTTTCTAATAATGGACATACGGGGCCAGCACTGTAGTATAGTAAGGTTAAGTCTCTGCCTGCCGCGCTGGCATCCCCTATGAGTGTCAGTTCATGTCTTGACTACTCCTCTACCGATCCAGCTCTCTTCAAAGGCCTGGGAAAGCAATAGAGGATGGCCCAAGTGCCTGGGCCCCTGTACCCAGGTGGGAGACCCAGAAGAAACTTCTGGCAACTTGCTTTAGATAGGCCCAGCTCCAGAACAAGCGGTCATTTGGGGAGTGAACCAGCAGATGGAATACTTCTTTCTCTGCCTCTCCCTCTGTCTATAGCTCCACCTCTCAAATACATGATTACTTGAAAAAGTAGTCATCCCAATTTACATTTAATCCCTCAGTATCCAAGGATTTGTTTTTCTCACAGAGATGCTCAACACTGTAATGAGAGATTATTGTGATAAACACATCAAAAGTTGAAAACGTCATAATGGAAAATACATTTATGGGCCAGTGCTTTTATGTAGCAGATACAGCTGTCGCCTGCAGTGCTGAATTCCATAACCATGCTGGTCAGATCCCAGTTGCTCCAATTCCAATCCAGCACCCTGCTAATGTACCTGGGAAAGTCCTTGGGCCCCTGCACCAACTTGGAAGAACCAGAAGAAGGTCCTAGCTCTTGGCTCCTACCTGCTCAGTCCAGCTATTACAGCCATTTGTACATTTGTGGAGTGAACAGGTGGATGTAAGTTATCTCTCTCTCTCTCTCCATCTCTCTCTCTCTTCCCCTCCCTCCCTCCCTTTCTCTCCATGTCTCTCTCTGTAACTCCTCCATTCAAATAGATAATTTTAAAAAAAGGAAAATACGTTTAATGTACCTAACCCGGTCTGTTAGTTTATTTGTCCATTTTCTTTTATAACAAAATACCAGAGGCAGGCTACATTATAAAGAAATATTTATTTAGCTCACAGTTGTGAAGGCTTGAAGTCCGAGATAAGGTGACCCCAACAGTCTTTCTTCTGGTGACAGTCTAATGGCTGAGGGTATCATGGAAGAAGCCCACACAGGGCCAGGATGCAGGTAGGAATGAGAGATCACATCACCATACAGGAATCAAGAGAGATTTGGAAGTCAGGCTTGTTTCTTAAAGCAATTTGCTCTAGTAGGAGCTAATTCAATGTCCCACAAGAACTACCATAATCTATTTGGAGCTAAAATCTTAGCCTTAAATATCAACATCTCTATACCACCATACCAAGGACCTAACCTGCAAAGCATAAAGCATTTGGGAACAAATCACATCTACATCATAACACCTACCTGACTTCATACCTTAGCATCAGAGTCTACTGTATGAAATCTGTTGTTTGCTTTCATGAAAGGGTGGCTGACTAGAGTTGCAGCTCATGGCTACTGCCCAGCATTGTAATGTCTACATATTGTTAGCTAAGGAATAAAACACAATTCAATGTTTGAAGTAAGTTTCAGCTAAATGCCTTTTTCTTTTGTATCTTCCTCATGATGAAAATATTGAAGTCAAAAAACAGCAGTCAATAAATTTTTTAAAGAATAGTGTTCAATTGTGAAACAAAAGGCTTTTCTGTTATTTTCAGCAATAAGAGTGTACTTGGAAGACACTATAATAAGTGAAATAACCATAGACAAATATCATGTAATCTCACTTATTTGTGGAATCCACAAAAGCCAAACTCAATGATCTTATGTATTTGTGAAAAATAAGAAAGCCAAACTCATGGAAGCAGGGATTAGAATTGTGGTTGCTATGACCTGCAGTATAGGGAAAAAAGAGAGTGGTTAGTTAAAGTATATATTCTTTCAGTTGTAAGGTTAATAAGTTCTCATAGATAAATTATATCAAGGTGACTATAATTAATATTGTAGTGTTTGCTTGAAATTTGCTAAGGAAGATTAAGTGACCCATACATATATATGACCATATTGTAAGGGATAACTGTGGGATGGATGTGTTGATTAATTGGGTTTCAGTCATCATATTATGCATACATATGTTTGAGCAGCATGTAGTATGCTTTGAAATGATACAGATCATATTTGTCAATTATCCACTAAAAATGTTTAGGGAAAAAGCTTTGAATTTTCTCACTCTCAGAAATATTTGGAAAATTTTATAGCATAATTACATATTTTGCACACTTTTCTATTTCATTTTATACTATATAATTTTAATCTTTTATAGCAAAGCTTGTAAAACAGTATACTCACGATAGAATGAATTTTATTTATTTACTTTTTTGACAGGCAGAGTGGACAGAGAGAGAGAGAGAGAGAGAGAGAGATAAAGGTCTTCCTTTTCCATTGGTTCACCCCCCAGTGGCCACTGCGGCTGGCGTGCTGTGGCCAGTGCACCATGCTGATCCAAAGCCAGGAGCCAGGTGCTTCTCCTGGTCTCCCATGGGGGTGCAGGGCCCAAGGACTTGAGCCATCTTCCACTGCACTCCCGGGTCACAGCAGAGAGCTGGACTAGAAGAGGAACAAGTTGGACAGAATCTGGTGCCCTGACCGGGACTAGAACCCTGTGTGCCAGTGCCACAGGCAGAGGATTAACCTATTGAGCCACAGCGCTGTTCATAGAGCAATATTCTTAATGTTTATCATTTTCTTAAAGTTTCCATCAGATGTTCACCTTATTATTTGTTTCCTTAGGTTTATTTACTGGGGTTTGTAGGAAAAAGATATCACCTGATAAAGAAGTTTGAGGAGATTTTTGTTTGTTTCTGATTTTCAAATTTTCAACACATTTTAACAATGCCATCTCACTAGTCCAAGTGATCAATTTCAGTTCACAATTGATCACACTGAGAGGTCTAAGAGTCAAAGGGATCACACAAACAAGACTAGTGTCTGCTAATACTAACTGATAGAATCAACAAGGGAGAGAATGACCCATCATGGGAAACGGGATACACAGTAGACTCATAGAATGGCAGATGTCCTAAATAGCACTCTGGCCTCAGAATCAGCACTTAAGACATTCGGAAATGGCTGAAGAACCCATGAGAATATTTTAGGCATGGAAAGCCAAGACAATCTGGAAAAAAAAGAAGACCTAAATGAAAGATCTCTGTGAGTGAGATCCTAGTGGAAAGAACGGGGCCATCAAAGGAGGAGGAATCTTCCTCTGAAGGGAGGAGAGAACTTCCACTTTGACTATGTCCCTATAGGAATAAGATCAAAGTCAGAGAACCCAAAAGGCTTGGCAACTCATGACTAGAGCCTAGGGAGATTACTGACGCCATAAGCAAGAGTGTCAAATTGTTAAGTCAACAACAGGAGTCACTGTGTACTTACTTCTCATGTGGGATCTGTCTTTAGTTTGTTGTCCAATGTGAAGTAATGCTATAACTAGTACTGAAACAGTATTTTACACTTTGTGTTTCTGTGTGGGTGCAAACTGATGAAATCTTTACTTAATATATACTGAATCAATATTCTGTATATAAAGATAATTGAAAGTGAATCTTGATTTGAATGGAATGGGAGAGGGAGTGGGAGATGGGAGGTGTGGGGAGCAATTCGGACTAGACTAGGTTACTGGAATTAAGACTTATTCTATGCATCTGCTCTCCCACAATATGGCGTTGGGAGAGAAGAAAACAGCTTTTACACAGCTGCCTCCAGTTCAACCAATAAACTGTAGGACTTGCTCCTGATTGGAGAGCAGCGTACTCGGCGTGTGGGCAGCCGAGTTAGGATTGGCGGAGGAGGACTATAAAGGAGGAGAGAGACGGCATGCACCAGGAACATCTAAGGGGAACATCTAAGGCGAACACCTGTGCAGCCCCCGAGAGAGCCGGCCGGCGGTGTGCCGCTCCCCTGCGGAAGTGGGGAATGTGGCCAGGGGGAACTGCCCTTCCACGGAGGTGGAAGGGATAGTAGCCAACCCGGGAAGAACCAGCAGCAAACCCGGGGAGGGCCGAGCAGACGAAAGAACAGCACAGGGTCCTATGTCGTTCCTCCACGAAGAGGGGGAGCGACATAATGGTGCCGTGACTCGGATATGAAGCCTAGGCAGGGTTTAGTGTCGTTCCTCCATGAAGAGGGGGAGTGACATATTGGTGCCGTGACTCGGATAGGAAACCTAGGACGGATAGGAAACTTAGGAGGAAAGAAATGGGAAAATACCGGAGAGAGAGACTAGCAAACAGCCTAGGGAAAAGCCGGACGAAAAAGGTGCCGGAAGAAGCTATTGAAAGCCTAGGCATAGATTCAGATACGGACTACGGGGGGAAGCTGGGAGAAATCTCTAAGGTCGAAAGCGAAAGTGAAACCTAGAACAAACAGACTCGGATACGGACTGTGGGGAGAGGCCAGGAGAAATGAGGGAGGAGTATTGTTGGAGGAAAGTTTGGAGAAACATACCGGGTAGAGAAAAATGTTAGGGAAATTGAAGCCGCGGGGGGCAGGTCGAGGCGGAGACGAAAGCCATTTTGGGATTCTCAAGTTAGCCCAGGAATAGGGGGTGAAAAGTTGAAACCAGAAGCGGAAACGTAAGCCGGATTGGGATCCGTCTGATTAGCTCGGGGAGCAAAGGACGGGAAGCCAGATCGTGGGGCGGAGACGTGAGCTGGGTTGAATTCGCCAGACTAGCCCGGGGAACTTGGACTGAATGCTAATGGTGGAGACGCAAGCTACGCTGTGTGACTCGCGGAGGCTGCCACGCGCAGACAGAGCGTGCGGGGCTCAAGTAGATAGGGAACGCGGGGCTAGTGCGTAACCGCAGAGTGTGCGCGCAAAGCCGAGCCGCACAGATGAGAGAGGCGCCGGCTGAAGCGGCTCAGAGCCGGAAAGCCGCCGAGAAGCAGCCTCGGAGCGGGCGCCGGGAAGCCGCAGGGATAAGAGAAACAGAAGTTTAGAAGTAAAATGAGAGAAATAGGAATGTTGGCAGACAGAAGTAAAATGGGAGAAATAGGAATGCCCGGAGATAGAGAAATAGAGAAATAGAAAGGCCTCCCCACAATACTGCAATTAGAAGGCTTGGATTCGGTCTGCCCGATTAGTGAGGCGATGAGCACCTGCGGCGGCTAGCAGCTTATGCGCCGCAGGTCACTGAAGACAGGCACGAGTTAACATCAATAAGGCCTCCCCACAACACTGCAATGTGAGAGCTTGGATTCGGTCTGCCTGATTAAGTGAGGCGATGAGCACCTGCGGGCGGCTAGCAGCTTATGCACCACAGGTCACCGAAGACAGGCACGAATTAACATCAGTAAGGCCTCCCCACAATACGGCAATGAGAAGGCTTGGATTCGGTTTCCCTGATTGTTAGGGCTTGTAAGCCCCTGCACGCAGAGCAGAGCATGCGCTGCAGGGCACCGAACACAGGCACGCATCAGCGCCTAAAAACCTCCTCACAACATGGTGAAGAGAGGACCCGGATTCGGTTTGCCTGATTGATAGGACTTGTAAGAACCTGTGGCAACTCTAGCAAGTAGAGCAGAGTGTGTGCCGTGGGACACCGAAGACAGGCACGTATCAACGCCAAAAAATAAAAAGAAAGGGGGATCTTTGGGGAGCAATTCAGACTAGACTAGGTTACTGGAATTAAGACTTATTCTATGCATCTGCTCTCCCACAATATGGCGTTGGGAGAGAAGAAAACAGCTTTTACACAGCTGCCTCCAGTTCAACCAATAAACTGTAGGACTTGCTCCTGATTGGAGAGCAGCGTACTCGGCGTGTGGGCAGCCGAGTTAGGATTGGCGGAGGAGGACTATAAAGGAGGAGAGAGACGGCATGCACCAGGAACATCTAAGGGGAACATCTAAGGCGAACACCTGTGCAGCCCCCGAGAGAGCCGGCCGGCGGTGTGCCGCTCCCCTGCGGAAGTGGGGAATGTGGCCAGGGGGAACTGCCCTTCCACGGAGGTGGAAGGGATAGTAGCCAACCCGGGAAGAACCAGCAGCAAACCCGGGGAGGGCCGAGCAGACGAAAGAACAGCACAGGGTCCTGTGTCGTTCCTCCACGAAGAGGGGGAGCGACAGGAGGGGTACTACTGAGAGGGAAATTATGGGGGGAAAGCCATGGTAATCCATTAACTGTACTTTGAAAATTTATATTTGCTAAATAAACAATTAAAAAAAAAAAGAAACATGCCAATCTAATCCAAACATACTATATCTTAATGCCCTATTTTTTCTTTAATATACCTGAGTATACATTTTAAAAGATGACTAAGTCTGTGCTTCCTGCCTAACGAAACACCTTGATCAACTAATTTATGTAACTAGAAATGTATTTCTCATAGTTCTGGAGGCTGGGAATTACAAGATCAAGATATTGGGTATCTCAAGAATTTGTTGAGAGTCCAAATGGGAGCTTGTTGTTGGTTCCTTCAGAAGGCAAATTAAACACCAGTAACACTTGTAATTTTTTTCACAAATAGAAAATTTAAATTTGAAAATATATGTGAAGAGAATCTAGTTGATTCATAACTAGTAACAGCATCTTACAAATTTCATACATACAAGGTTAGACTACCAGATTTGTTGATTTTTAGTTCTTGCAACCATTATTAAACTAAGATACATAGAGATGCCAAAAAAGTTTTAAGTTCAAGAATTCATCAGAATTTATATTTGTTAATTTTTTGTTATATTCAATGAAATATAATTGATAGTGGATATTTTTATATAATTTTTATATAATTGATAGTGGATGGGAACCACTCCAAACTTGTGAATCCATACCCACACACAATATTCTCTGTAATATTGCTCAGTATATATATAATCAGGGCAAAATAAGTTTATTTTAAGACATATTTTAATATGTTAAATTAAAGCATTGTGAAATGATTTGTCAATGACACCTTCGGTATGTTATTAATTGCCTGATACCAATGCTTAAGGGTCAGTCTACTTCATACTTTGATATGAATTATAAAATTTCTGCTAAAGCTTCCATCTTCCATTTATTTTATTTATCTGTCATCAAAAATGGCCTTTACTTCACTCTATAGAGATTATAAGTGAAGAGATCTCGGAGCTGCTGCTATGATACAGCAGGTTAAAGTCCTGACCAGAAGTGCTGGCATCCCATATGGGTGCCGATTCTACTCCTGGTTGCTCCTCTTCCGAGCCAGCTCTCTGCTGTGGCCCGGGAAAGCAGTGGAAGATGGCCCAGGTCCTTGGGACCCAGCCCCTACTTAGGGGACAGGGAGAAAGCTCCTGGCTCCAGCCATTGCAGCCATCTGGGAGTGAACCAACAGATGGAAGACCTCTCTCTCTCTCTGTCTCTGCCTCTCTCTGTAACTCTGTTGTTCAAATAAATAAAAGAAATCTATAAAAAATAAGTGAAGAGATCTGAGTTTATTTTTATTCATTTAACTACAGCTATTGATATCTTCCTAAAAATTCCCAATGTCTGTCAACATATTTATGAAGCCTCCCATCTAATTTATAAAACATCTTTTGTCCACATGGCTAAGTATATTTAATTATATTGAATTATTAGCTTTATTTTAGATATCGTAGTTTCCTGACCTTCATAAAAATATGCATACTCATCTTTGTGCTCTCAGATTGAAGTACTCTGAGTATACTGTGCGATATAGGCTTCAGATAATACATTTCTTATAATTAATTTATCTCAGTGCAAGTGAATAATGAAATTCACTATATATGTATAACATGAGCAAGGCCAAAAGGAACTTTGAACACATAAAGCATATTAGTCAATATTAAATAACCTAAAAGTGATGCTTGATCAGTTTTAAAGGTGTATTTATTTATTTGCAATTCAGAGTTATAAAGAGGCAGAGGCAGAGACAAAGAGAGAGAGAGAGAGAGAGAGAGAGAGAGAGAGAGAGAGAGAAGTCTTCAATGTGTTGGTTCACTCCCCAATTGGCCGCAACATCAAGTGCTGCACTGAACTGAAGCCAGGAGCCAGGAGTCAGGAGCTTCTTCCAGATTTCCAACGTGGGTGCAGGGGCCCAAGCACTTGGGCTATCTTCCACTGCATTCCCAGGCCAAGGCAGAGAGCTGGATGGGAATTGGAACAGGCAGGTCTCGAACCACCAAACGCCAGCTCCACTTGAACATTTTTAGTTTTAATGCAACATGTCATGCTCAGATATTTCTCCCATTTTGCAATGTTTAATTTCTATTTGGGCTTCCTGTTATTCTACCTGTTGCAGTTCAAATAGGTAAAATGAAGACATGTGTACTAAATTCTCTAAATTATCAACTTTGTTCAAGGGAAATTTTAAGGCAACATCCCCAAAAAGCCATCACTTAAGAATTTGTTGTTACATATCGAAAGTTTTTAGAATTTATTTTATGGACATGCACCATTTGTGTTAGGTTTTCTTCAATCTATCTATTTGGTAACTCATCGTCCATCTCTTCCAAAGTATACTCAGCTGAATACAAAAAGTCTCAAATTGTTGTCACCAAATTCAGGGGGGTAAGGTGAGAATATTATTACAATAATTTTAATATTCATTTATAATTACTTCAATTATAGATGGAGAAAGGCAGACATATGCAGAGAGCTTCTATTTGCTGGTTCACTCCCCCAAATTCCCACCACAGCTGGGACGGATCAGGGCCAAGGCTGGAAGCTGGGAACTCAATCCAGGTCTCAAATTGGGTGGTACAATCCCAATTACTTCAGTAATCACATTTGCTTCCCAATTGATCAGATCCGGGAATTGAACCCAGAAACTCATTTCCCTACCAAGAAAAATGACTACCACTATTCATTTATATTTTATTAAAATAAAAATAATAGTTATACAAACTATCTGAAATAATATTATTTTGTGATATAACATTCATTTACCCTAATATATCCCCTATTCTAATTCATTTCTCTTATTCAAACTCATTCTGTGTTAAATATACAAATGTTAAGAAGTAATAATTGACACTTTTCCTTATTTATGGATATTGGGAAATTTATGTTTTGTTTGTGAAATAATAGTTGCATAACTTCAACCAGCTCAAAACTGACAGAAATAATGCAAAGCCAGTGGATATTTTATATGATCAGTGATTAATTCCATTAAAGTCTATATTAACCACACAGAAATATCCAAGACAAATTCTGTTGAAGGACACTGCACTGAGTAAGTGGCAGTAGGAAGTAAATAAATTTCAGCTCTACAGTCAGGAGTTCTGGACAGCCAGAAGCTGCTAACTGGACACAGGTGGCTGTTTTCTCAGGAGACCTTTTCATAATAGGTTTTAAATGAGGAAATGGGAATCATCAGTTTCAGGTACTTTTGAAATCTCACAAGTGTGAAAGCCGTCATATATCATAACTGAAATAATGGGAAGTGATTAATAAACGTCGTTGATTTAAATGAGTTGCCAGATGTACTGATCCTCAAGTGAGCAGGAGAAAAAATGCAAAGAACCTCAAAAAATGTGTCATAACAGTTTGTGACAATTTATGCTAAACTGGAGATGATTCCATATTCAATTTCTATATAGCTTGAGAACACAATCAAGTTCTATGTTTTGCTATCTGAAACGTTGTGTTTTTCTTGTATTTCAAACCATAGTTAGAAACAAACCAACATCAAAATCATAGACAAATTATAAAAACAGATTCAATTAAATTAAGGGAATAAATATAAGGGAATATATTAAAATAAGTGAGAAATAATATCTTACAGGACTTTACTGTTTACTGCAGGTTTCCTTTAATCGCTAGTTTATTAGATTATTACTCTAAAAAGCAACCAGCAACTTAGTTAACAGCTTATGCTGTGATATGTGTCATTGGGTGGTCATTATCACAGATAAATTGCAGAAAATACTGTTAAAATAATGAGTGTTTATTACGTAATGTCTGGCAATTTTTCAATAGTTTAATGTGTTCTATGAGGAGTAATTTTTAAAATGTAAATCCAAATTGTAGTTTATCCATAATGAATGTATAATAAAATCAGGTATAATAAGTATTTTAATTCATCCATTCTGTAATCAGGCAAATTTTAGTAACATGTCAAATAAATACTGGTTCTTTATATTTTCTCAATGTCAAACATTTTTTCGTGCTTAATATAATTACCCAAAAGGAAATTTTAGATTTTATAGAGAGGATAATGGAGATTTTATCATTAGACTAGAAGTTCTGCATCCAATGTTTTTGATTCATCCTATCTAAATAGTAGGATATTTTATAAACCCTGCTTTATTTAATGTGTAATGGGTTTGAGATTCACTCTATCTCTTAACAAGATAAATGTCTCTCTTTTTTTTAAATTACTTTCATCATAGGGCAGGTGCTGTTGCATAACTGGTAAATCCACCACCTGTGGCAACAGCATCCCAAAAGGGTGCTGATTCAAGTCCCAGCTGCTCCACTTCTGATCCAGCTGCCTGCTAATACACCTAGGAAAACAGCAGAAAATAGCCCAAGGGTATGAACCCCTGCACCCAAGTAGGAGACCCGAAAGAAACTACTGGCTCCTGGCTTCGGACTGGCTCAGCTCCAGCCCTTGCAGCCATTGGGGGATGAACCAGTGGATGTTTGATTCTCTCTCTCTCTCTCTCTCTTATTCTTTCTCTCTCTCCCCATTTGTGTCCCTGCTACACTGTAACTCTGCTTTTCAAATACATAAATAAATCTTAAAAATAAAAAATAAAACAGATAAAATGAAATCACTTTCATCAATTCATCATATGTACTTGAGTGTTTATGTGTGTCTTAGAGTATCAAATACAAGGTACAATGCACCTTTTATGTGCTAAACAAAAGTGAAACAAACATTTTTATCATCATGAATTTTAGATTAGATTTTAGGTTGAGATGTTAATAATCACATGTATACTATGTAATATAATTAAATATAGAATATTTTGTATGACTTTCTGAATGACAGATTAAATACATATGTGTAGGTATATGTATATATATTAGAATTACATCTGGTTGATTAGGCAATGCTACATATTTTTACAAATGAATTACTTTGGATAGTGGAAAATGTGGGTTCAATTTCAGTCTTAGAACCAGGTGGTTCTGAAATCTGTGCTTATGGAGCTATAGGAGATATCTAGGAAACTTAAGTGAGTAATGAGCTATGCATGATGTACTTTTTTCAGAAAACCTACTTAATTGTTAGATGAAAGAAAAGATTGAGAACACTGTTTTCAGCTATTTACATGGAGACTAGGTCAGAAAAATTAGACATAAAACAAGAAGTTATATTTTAATGATTCCAGGTAACAAAAAAGATACTAGTATCACTTTCTTTTAAGACACCTCTGTAAGTATCAACCAAAGGAAAATCCCAGTCTTCTATACTTATGATAGAAAGCATCATGGAGACTTGGCTCTGTGACTTACTCAGTCAGCTAACTGCAACATTACAGCACTGCAACCAAAAGCCAACCCAGGGGAACCAAAGCCTCCTGTTCCTGGCTGTACATCTAAGCCATGGGAATGACCACCAGTTATGTTCAGAATAGTAACTGATATTTTGTATTGAGGCAGACTTAATATGAAACTATCTCATAAACCCTACAAAAGTGCAGAAAAAATATCCTGGCTGTGAAATCAGACTGTGGGGGAAGTAGGCCATAATTTCGGTGGGAAACTTAAAACACTGGGGACTGGAATTCCTGCAGAAAATGCTGCAGACACGAATAAGGATAAAATTCTTGCTTTACTTACACACATTCTTGAGCTAAACTAACCTATAGTTTTTCTTTTGTATCAAAGTTCTAAAATACTACTTCAAGACCACTGCTAGAATACTAACATTATGTTCAATTGTGTACATGCCATTTTTCTAAGATTTTATATTCATCACTTGTATCTAGAAAATTTGATGTTAAGCAACACAAAAAATGTTAGTGCTTGAGCGTTCAAAGGACTCTGTATTTTCTTCTTAATTGTTGTTCAATTGTTATGGTTTATAGATATGCTTAGGTTTTCCTCTAAAAGTTTTTGTTAGCTCTCACAGTTCTTTCTCTTATTAGTTGTATTTGATTTTCTATGACAAGTGAATATCCAATTTATCCAGGACCACTCACTTAAAAATTTTCTGTTTCTCCATTGCCTTGTCTAGGCATCCAAATTAACGTCAACTGACCATGGATATAAAAAAAAAAATTAGATGTAAAAAGAATCTAGAACAAGAGTGTCAATTTGTTAAGTCAACAACAGGAGTCACTGTGCACTTACTCCTCATGTAGGATCTCTGTCCTTAGTGTGCTGTACATTGAGATTTAATGCTATAACTAGTACTCAAATAGTATTTTTCACTTTATGTTTATTTGTGGGAGCAAACTGTTGAAATCTTTACTTAATGTATGCTAAACTGATCTTCTGTATATAAAGAGAAACGAAAATGAATCTTGATGTGAAAGGAAGGGGAAAGGGAGTGGGAAAGGGGAGGGTTGCAGGTGGGAGGGACGTTATGGGGGGGAAGCCATTGTAATCCATAAACTGTACTTTGGAAATTTATATTCATTAAATAAAAGTTAAAAAAAAAGAATCTAGATTATTTTCAATGTTTTGGTGACAAAAAAATCAATGACATATAGCATTACCTGAACTTATTAGAGAATTTGTGGTCTAAAATGTTTTTTTTTTAAAGATTTATTTACTTATTTGAAAGTCAGAGATACACAGAAAGAGGAGAGACAGAAGAGAGAGAAAGGTCTTCTATATGATGGTTCACACCCCAGTTGGCTGCAAAAGCCAGAGCTTCACAGATCCGAAGACAGGAGCCAGGAACTTCCTCTGGGTCTCCCACATGGGTGCAGGGGCGCAAGGATTTGGGCCATCTTCTACTGCTTTCCCAGGCCATAGCGGAGAGCTGAATCGGAAATGGAGCACCTGGGTCTCGAACCAGTGGTCATTGGGATGCCGGGGCTTCAGGCCAGGGCATTAACCCACTGCGCCACAGCGCCGGCCATAGTCTTACATGTTTTTCAGTTTTTTTTTAAAGATTGATTTTTTTTTTATTTATTTGAAAGACAAGTTACAGAGAGAGGTAGAGTCGGAGAGGGGTCTTCCATCTGCTCGTTCACTCCCCAGATGGCTGCGATGGGTATAGCTGCACCAATCTGAAACCAGGAGCCAGGAGCTTTCTCCGGGACTCCCACATGGCTGGCTGCAGGGCCCCAAGAACCCGGGCCATCTTCTACTGCTTTCCCAGGCAATAGCAGAGAGCTGGATCAGAAGAGGAGCAATCAGGACTAAACCAGCGCTCATATGAGATGTCAGTGCTTCAGCCAGGGCATTAACCTGCTGGGCCACAGTACCGGCCCCTCTAACATGTAGTATTATACTACATTAATACTAATAGTAGTATTTGGTAGCTAGTTCTATGATTCTTATTAAAGAAAATGTAACTCAACATAAGTGAAAATATTTCGTTCCCACTATTACAAAGCATAAGTAATATTTTTAAAAAGATTTTATTAGAAAGATCATTATTAATATGCTTTCATTAATTCTGTTTCAGTATGAATTTATAAGATCCTAATGCTTACCCTTGCAAACTACTAGGCAGTGTAAAAATTAATTGAACTATAAGATTTTCAAATTTTCCAGAAAATGATGGTCTGATACTGAAAGATGCTTTATTTACTTGTATTTCACTGCTGTGGTGATATATTAGCCTTTTTCAGAAATTCTATCTTTTGAATCCAATAGAAGCTTATTTCCCATCTATTTGAAATGAAAAAGTAAACATTTCATGATCAGGCTATTGAATACCAGTTGCAAACTCCACTTCCAAGAATTGTGTCATTGATGTTTCTGAACTCACTTTTGCAATCAGACAAATGCATATAGTATATTTAAATTTAATTAAGTAATCTATACAACATATTCCAATGCACATTACTTTATATGGGATGTTTTCCAGAGATTGAGTAAGCTTGGTTCTCTTACAGTTCAGTCATTTTTCATAATATTTTTGTCTTGAGGAAATTTGGTTAATTCTGAGATTGAGATCTCGCATAGTTAAATTTAGGCTTTTGAATTCCAGATACAAAAAAAAAAAAAAAAAGAACTTAAAAGTGAATCAGGGATCAGGTAGCTGTCCTTCCAGTTCAGCTGTGTCTCAGCTCCACTCCCCCATTCCAGTTTTTTTGCTTACGTGCATCCTGGGAGGCAGCAGGCAAAGGTTCATGTAGTTGGGTCCCTGCTACCTATGTGGGAAACCTGGATTGGGTTACTGGCTCCTAGCTTCAGGCTTGCCCACCTACAAATCCTGCTGGCATTTGGTTAATGAATCAGTGGGTAGTAGATCTCTCTCTCTCTCTCTCACTCTCTCTCACTCTCTCCCTCTATAATAAATAAATATTTTATTTATATAAGAAGAACATATTTTGTGTATTTCATAGATGCAATTTTGTACACAAAATGATATTTCCATGCTAGCTCCCTCCATCTCTAATTCCTCCCTCTTTTCTTTTTTAATTTTCCTTACGATTTTTATAATCACAGAGTTTCAATTTCCTTTATAATCAGAAGCTTAAACCTCCACTAAATCAATAATTTGACAATTAGAAAAGAGACCACTGTTTCATGGGAGTATACACAAGGGCAATAAAACATAATCAAATCTCAAGTTGTCAATTTCACTCCTATAAATTACACTTTTTGTACTCTATGCAGTGGCTACCACAAAGCACAGAAAACATAATATTTATCTTTTAGGGACTGGCTTATTTCACTAAGCATAGTGGGTTCCAGTTGCATACCTACTGATGGAAAAGATAGAATTTCATTCCTTTTATGGTGGAGTAGCATTACATTGTGTATTATACCACATTTTTTTTATCCAGCATTTAGTTGATGAAAATCTGGGTTATTTTCATATCTTAGCTATACTAATTATAGTAATTGAGCTGCTATAAATATGGGGGTGCAGATAACTCATTTATAGGTTTCATACATTTTTGGTTAATTTCAGAAAAGCAGTGGCTATGTTGTATTTTAGATCCATTTTCAAATATTTGAGCAATCTCCATATTGTCTTCCATAATGGTTGTACCAATTTCCATTCCCACCAATAGTGTATTAGGTTATGTTTTTTTCCAACTCCTTGACAGCATTTGTTATGTTTTTCAGTTTTGGGGATGATAACCATTGTAACTGTACTGAGGTAACATCACATTGTGTTTTTTATTTTTGTTTTTCTAATGGCTAGTGATCTGGAGGATTTTTTCACACGCCTGTTGGCCATTTGTATTTCATTCTTTGAAAAATGCATGTTCAATTTCTTTGTCCATTCCTTAACTGCATTTTTTTTTGGTTGTTAAATTGCTTGAGCTCTTACATATTTGATATGAATATTTTATCAGATTGAATATGTCACTAATATTTTCTCCCATTCTGTTGGTTGCCCGTTCACTTTGTTGAGTGTTTTCTTTGTTGTGCAAAAATTTCTTAGCTTAGTACAATTTTATTGATCTGTTTTATTTTATTTTATTGGCTATGTTTCTTTGGTCTTAGCCAAGAATTCTTTGATTCTGCTAATGTCTTACAGTCCTTCTTCTATATTTTTCTATAGTAATTTGGTGGTTTCAGGTCTGATTTCTTTGATCCCTCGTGAATTGATTTTTTTTTTCTGTAGAATGTAGGTTAGAGGTCTTATTTCATACTCTAGCATGTGGAGATTCAATTTTCCTAACACCATATGTTGAAGATATTGTCCTTTATCCAGGAAGTGTATTCAGCTCACTTGCTAAAACTAGTTTGCTGTAGATGCATAGCTTAATTTCAGGGATTTCTAATTTGTTCCGTTAGTCAAAATATCTATCTTTGTGCCAATATCAGTCTGTTGATTATAACAGCCCTGTAATGTTTTTAAATCTAGCATCACCATGCCTCTAACTTTGTTTTTATGGCTTAATATTGCTTTAGCTATTTAGGGTCTCTTATGTTTTCATATGAATTTTAGAGTTGTTTTGTCTAGGTCCCACAAGAATGGTCTTGGCATTTTGACTGAGATTGCATTGAATCCATAAATTGCTTTGTATAGTGTTGGCATTTTGCTGATATTAATTCTTCTAATCCATGAACATGGGATATTTTGTGACTTCCATCATTTTATTTTTTATTATTCTACTGCTTATTTATTCACTGTCTTTCATTTTCATTGTATATCTTTTAACTTCCTTGGTTTTTTAAGCATGTGGATGTAAAGTAAATTAAAATCATGGTATTGCAAAAATTAAAGAAAGAAAAGAAAGAAAGGTAGGAAGTGGATTGTGGGAGGTAAATTGGCAGAGAAGTGTGGTTATCCTCATAGAAGTATATCTATCAAATACATGAGATATGTTCCTGTTATATTAAGAAAAATTATAAAAATGAATATATATACTCTGCTCAGTGGATGAATTGTCTGTAGATATCAATGTTGTTGAAGAAGTAGATTAGTTCTGTTTTCTCTGGGTGATTTTTTTGCCCAGTAGTTCTGTCCATTGATGAAAGTGGATTGTTGAAGTCCCACATTATTATTGTATTGAAGTATTTGTCTCCCTTAGAATCCAATAACATTTCCTGTATATAGCCATGTGCCCAAACTGTGAGAGCATATACATTTACTAAAGTCATGTCTTATTGAATTGCTCCTTTAATCACTGCCTAATACACTGCTATATGTCTTTTAATAGTTTCTGCCTTAAAGTCTCTTTTTATGGTATTAATATGGCACCCTCTGCTCGTTTTTAATTTATGTTTATATGGAATCTTTTTCCATCCTTTCAGTTTCAGTCTGTATGTATCTTGTTTGGTGAGTAGCATTTCTTATAGGCAGCATTTAGATGGTTCTGGAGTGTGTATGTGTGTGTGTGTTTAATCCATTAAGCCAATCTGTATCTTTAAATTGGAGAATTTATTCTATGTGCATCTCAGGTTATTATCCATAAGCAATGGCTTGGACTTGCCAGTTTCCCATACATAGTACTATTTGTTTGTTTTGATTCTCTTATGTACTTTACTAGGAAGCTTTTTGTCTTTACATCCCTTTATGATATTATCATTCTGTTTCTCTGTGTAGCACACTCGTAAGTATCATTGGTAAGATATTCGTATGGTGACAAATTCTTTCAGTTCCTGTTGTTTGGGAACATCTTTCTTTCACTTCATTTTGGAATAGTATTTTGGGTTGAAAAAAAATTTTTCTTCTTTTTGGAATTGAAATATATCTCTCTACATTGTCTCCTAACCTGTGGGTTTTATGATGAGAGATCAGCTGTCAATCTAATGGGAGTTTTCTTAAAAATAATCTATCGTATCTCTCTTGAACATTTTAGGATCTTTTCTTTCTGTTTTACTTTTTAAAGGATGAATGTAATGTGTCCTGTGAGAAATCTGTTTAGACTATCAAAACAAAAAGAAATGGGAAGAATTTGTCACCACTTATCCAGCCTTACAAATTATATTTAAGTATGTGCTACACATAAAACAAAGATAGTCATCAGCATGAAAGTATGTGAAGGCAGAAAATCTCCTAGAAAAAACTAAAATGTAAATCCAAAATCATAGGAATATTTATGGAAAATGCAAGAATAAGTCATTATTTGTCAATAACTATTAGTAATGTAAATGGCCTAATTTCTCTAAAACATACAGACTGGCTGAATGGATTAAAAAACAGTGGATGAGCAAACTAAATCAAAGACCTGAAATGATCAAATTATTATAGAAAAACAAAGGGAAAACACTAGGACATTGGCCTAGGCAAAGAATTCTAAGATAAGACCTCAGAAACATAGGTAATAAAGGTAGAAATGGACAAATGAGATTGCTTTCATATACACAGGAAACAACAAAGAGCCAACCAAAATAATTGGAGAAAATACTTTCAAATGTTAAAACTAATAAAGGATTAATATCTAAAATTTATAAGGAGCCCAAGAGACTCCACAACAAAACAATCAGTCCAGTTAAGAAGCAGGCTAAAAATAAGAACACATATTTTTCAAAGGATGAAATTCAAATGGCCAAGAGACACATGAAGAGATGTTCAGAATCACTAGCTATCATGGAAATGCAAATAAAACCAAAATGAAGTTTTACCTCATTGCAGTTACAATGTCTATCAACCAAAAATCAAAAAAAAATATTTAATGCTGGCAAGAATGTGGTAAAAATGGTACCCCAAAACATTGTTGGTGGAAATGTAAACTAGTACAACCATTATGGAAGACAACAAAAAGATTCTTAAGAAATACGGAAATAGATCGACTATATGATCCCTCCATCCCTCTCTTTGGAATTTATCTAAAGGAAACAAAATCAGCATATGAATGAATTATCTGTACTCCCAAGTTTATAGCACCTCAATCAGGATAAGTGAGATAAAGGAGTAAAATCTAGATGTCCCTCAACTGATGATAAAGAAATTATAGTGTATATGCATGATGGAAAACAACTCAGCCTGTAAAACTAAAGAATTAAAAGCTGTCTTAATCAGAGAGATGGATGGAATTGGAGACCATTGTAATTAGTGAATTAAGCCAATCCCCCAAATCAAATACCATATGTTGTCCCTGATTTGTGGTAACTTTTATACTGTGCATAAAAATAACATACTGTGTATGAGCAAAATTGACATTTTGAGCTTTGTTCATTATTTATAGCCCTTTTCTATATTCTTGAAGAACAGTGATTTTTTTTTCTACTTCTTATTTGCTGAATTCTTCATTTAGTGGAGTGTTGATCTTTTGTTTCTAAGGTAAAGTGAAAGTATGTCAATGTAAAAAAATAAAAATGATAAGGGAAGCAGAAGGAAATGTGGAAAAAAGAAAGATATAGGCTGGAAAATATCATTATGCTCTTTTTTTTTTTTTTGACAGACAGAGTGGACAGTGAGAGAGAGAGACAGAGAGAAAGGTCTTCCTTTTGCAGTTGGTTCACCCTCCAATGACCACCGTGGCCGGCACGCTGTGGCCTGCGCACTGCGCCTATCCGAAGGCCAGAGCCAGGTGCTTATCCTGGTCTCCCATGGGGTGCAGGGCACAAGGACTTGGGCCATCCTCCACGGCACTCCCTGGCCACAGCAGAGAGCTGGCCTGGAAGAGGGGCAACCGCAACAGAATCCGGCGCCCCTATTGGGACTAGAACCCTGTGTGCCAGCACCGCAAGGCGGAGGATTAGCCTAGTGAGCCGCGGCACCGGCCTCATTATGCTCTTAAAACTTTATATATAAATATATTGAATTTGTTACCCTCTTTAATTCAGAAAATTTCCTACACTTTTGGCCTTCTCTAATTATTATTGTAATATATTCTTTGTCCTGAGAAATGTATTAGATAGAATTAGATTTACTCACAGCAATAATCCAGACGCTACTGTGCACTGTAATGATGAGTGGAAGGTCAACACAGGCAGGATCCCATCTATATCTGCTACAGAGACTGTCACTTGTCTTTGCCCTTGAATTCTCTCAAATCTACTAATCCCTAGGGAATATATATGGCGATCTAGTGGAGAAGGATAATATTACGTAAATAACAAATGAAGACATTTTAGATTTTTTAAAATTTTTATAATAAATTTTGTTGTGTATTTTTAAGGCTTAAACGTGATGTTATGGGATTAAATATATATATGGTTATTAGAGAGAAGCAAATTAGCATATCCATGATTTCACATAGTGATTCATTTTTGTGGGCTTATTTTGTTGCAAAATCTCAAACATATGTCTTTTAGGCTTTAGTTTGTACCATAGACTATTCCAGACACATCCATTCTACAAATCTCCATATAGCTCCCTACTTCATCCTGACTCCATTCCCATTATTGCCTATCCCTATATATTTGACTTTCTCTTCATTTAAGATTCTACACATAAATGAGATCATATAACATTATTATTTTTGTGTCTGGCTTATTTCACTTAGTATAATGTCCTTCAAGTCTGGCTTATTTCACTTAGCATAATGTCCTTCAATATCAATTATGTTGTGGCAAATGATAAGGTCTCCATTGTTAAAGCTGAATAAATATTCATACCACACTTTCCTTATCCATCCATCCATTCATGGATATATAGGCTGTGTCCAGAACTTTGCTATTGCGAAAAATGTGGCAATAGTCATGGAAATACAGCTCTTCCTTTGAAATTTGTGAGAACATGAAATGTGTATTTGGTTTTCACCCTGTTTGCTATCACATAATTTATAAATCCTTGGAATCTTCAGGATGATGTCTTTTATATGCTTATGCGTTCATTAGTGGCTGCAAGCCCATGTGTACTTTCAGGATGTAAGGCTGCTCAGCGGAAAGCTCAAGACAGGATTAGAGGACTGGGATTACTGCCCCACTCTCCAGCTCCCAGGAGAGGAACAGGCTAAATTTTGTGTCATGCCTTAGTGACCAATGACACTGTCAATCATGCCTATTTAATGAAATATCTGTAAAAACCAAAAAGGACAATATTCAGAGAGTTTCTGAATACTTGAACATGTGAAAAATCCTGGAGGGTGTTACACTCTGAGAGGGGATAGAAGTTCCTGTGAACTTAACTAGAAAATGAATTGGACCAACCAGATTGTTCTAATATCTCTGATTTATAATAAATCTGTCAGAAGCACAGGCAAATAACCTGTGGCTTGTATTGGCATGTGAAATGGGGAAGTGGAAAGAATTGGCATAAATCCTTAATCTTGGAATCTAATATTTCCTCGAAGATGGGGTAGAATTTAATTCAATTCTGGAATACCCAGAAGGTCCCTAACACTGCTGATTGCAGTGTGGGGGGAAACTTGCCCCAACAGTCGGTAAGGAAGTCTGGTGTTCAGTGAAAATCTAGGAGAGAAATTAAACTTGAGTGTTTTTTTTTTTTTTCTTCAATATCCTCAAAGAGAGGCTAAGTTAATTTCCTTTGGTATGTTTACAAGGAAAGGCTGAGTCAAATTCTTTAGGAAAAAATTCACTTTTCCTATAATAATGACTGAACAAATCTACATTTCTACCAACAGTGTCTAAGAACTCCTTTTGCACCACACCATCACCTACATTTGTTATCATTTGACTTTTTCAAAATACACATCCAAACACATGAGAAGGATCATGATTGGCCTTTCCCTTATGATTAGTGGTGCTGGGCGTCTTTCAAGTATCTGTTGTCTGTTTTTATGTCTTCTTTGGTGAAATGTCTATTCAGGTTTTTTTATTTATATAAGCAACAACTTTCTTATATTTCATATACATAATAATACTTCGCATTTTACCCTCCCATCCACAGTCCCATTCTCCTGCCTCCTACCTTTCTTATTCTTTCTTTTAATTTTTTTTTCCCACAGGCAGAGTGGACAGTGAGAGAGAGAGACAGAGAGAAAGGTCTTCCTTTGCCGTTGGTTCACCCTCCAATGGCCACCGTGGCCGGCGCGCTGCAGCTGGCACACCACGCTGATCAGAAGCCAGGAGCCAGGTGCTTCTCCTGGTCTCCCATGGGGTGCAGGGCCCAAGCACTTGGGCCATCCTCCAGTGCACTCCCTGGCCATAGCAGAGAGCTGGCCTGGAAGAGGGGCAACCAGGACAGAATCCAGAGCCCCGACCAGGACTAGAACCTGGTGTGCCGGCGCCGCAAGGCGGAGGATTAGCCTATTGAGCCACGGCGCGGGACCTTTCTTTTAATTTTTACAATGACATGTTTTCAGTTTGATTTATAGTCATAGCCTTAACTTTATACCAAGTAAAAAATTCAACAAATTGTAAGAAAAAAAAAAAAAAAAACACTGTTCCTTAACATTAGAGACAAGGGTTATAATTATTAAATTAACAAGAGTCTGGGGCTGGCGCTGTGGCACATAAGAAATGAATACTTAAAAACTGAAAGCAGTGGCCAGTGCTGTGGCACAGCGGGTTAACGCCCTGGCCTGAAGTGCTGGCATCCCATATGGGTGCCGGTTTGAGATCTGACTGCTCCACTTCTGATCCAGCTCTCTGCTATGGCCTGGAAAAGCAGTATAAGATGGTCCAAGTCTTTGGGCCCCTGCACCCACATGGGAGACCCAGAAGAAGCTCCTGGCCCCCTGGCTTTGGATCTGCGCAGCTCCAGCCCTTTCAGCCAATTAGGGAGTAAACCATCGGATGTAAGACCTCTCTCTCTTTCTCTCTCTCCCTCTCCCTCTCTCACTCTGCCTCTCCTATCTTTATGTAACTCTGGCTTTCAAATAAATAAATAAATTATAAAAAAGAGTCATTGTGCACTAACTTCCCATGCAGAACCTCTGTCCTCAAAGAGTTGTATTATAACTGTGTCTAAGTATCATCTAAGACGTATCATACTTGGGTACTTCATCAAAGTTAATTAAGTTTCTAAAAATAAAAAAGTTAAATTAACTTTAAGATGCAATGACTTTGTAAAACCCTTGTCTTGACTGTTGAGAAACAGTTTTCTTTTTTTTTTTTTTTTTTTGGGGGGGGGGGAGGTTGGTTTTTTTAACCATGCAACCATTGTTGAACTCTTTACTTAGTATAGAGTTGGTCTTCTGGGTATACAGTTAATCAAAAATGGATCTTAGTGGAGAATGGGACCGGGAATGGGTGAGGGAGGAGACAGAAGGGTAGGGGAGTGTATGGGAGGGTGGTATAGGAAAAATCACTATATTTCTAAAGTTTTACTTATAAAATGCATGAAGTCTATATTCCTTAAATAAAAGGTTTCTTTGGTGGGAAAATAAAGTAAATTTTTTTTAAATTGAAAATTAGAAATAATAGTATTCAAATCTCAAAATGTCCTCTACTAATTACCACAGATCACAGAAAACATCTTTTGGGAGCTGTATCATTTCACTTATTATAATGGCTTCTAGTTGTCTTTTATCTATTTTTTAAATCAGGTTGTTTCCCTACTATTGTGTGATTTGCCTCCCATGTAAAGTTGTATATCAAACTCTAACTAGACTTAGTTTTTCAGTTTTTCCCAATGAATAAGCAGCTATCTCATTTTGAGGATTGTTTCCTTTGCTGTATATAGTTTTTTTAGTCTCATTTTTTAGTCTCATTTATATTATATTTTGCCTCCATTTTTGATGTGATATTAAAAAAGGTCCAATCTGCAAGACTTATTTTTGCTGTATTCTCTTCTAGAAGGTTTATCATTTCATTTCTTGCATTTAGAATTTTTAAATTTCATTTCAGGTTGTGCATTCTGCTGTTAACTAAAAGGTTGTTGGTTCAAATCTACTCAGGGACAATTGCCTTGGAAAAGAGTTTTCATAAGTAAATTCAGAAGAAAATGAAAATGTAGGCTTTGCTCAAAGGCAGAGTTTGTATTTCTTTATTTCATCTTATAAAAATGTAATAAGCAAAACTAATTTGAAATGTGACTTAGCGATTTGTTGCACAAATCATATTTCAGGCATAAAATACATTCTATTTGATGAGTAGCAAACAAGAAAGTGGCTTTAAATATAGAGAAACAACAAGGTATATTCATTAAATAGCATACAATCTCTCAGCTATGATATACATACACATGTAAATTTATATTAACCACGTAATACTATTAGATATATTATAGAAATAAACTTGTCATTTAACATAAAGGTGGGTAAAATGGTTGTTAAAGGGCATTGTAGGCAAAACCCAATCCCTGCTTTCATGTAAAACTAAGATATTATGAAAATAGTTGAATTATATGAAAAATGGTTGTTTTGCTAATTCACAATATCTTTTCTGGAAATATTTGGACTGATTATGTAGAAATCTGCTTATATGCAAGTAGTACTGAGCCAGTAACTCTTGATTTCTTCCTGTATATTCAGCCACATTAAAAACTAGTCTGTAGTTTTGTTAATATTATTCAGTAGCGTGAATTCTTCAGGTACTGAATTTGCATTATGGAAGCAGACCAAAACCAATACATATTACTCCTGATAAATCAATCATGTATATTTGGAAAAAGAATCAAATAATTAATCAGAGGAACAAATGACTGCATTCTCCCTTCCTGCTAATTCTAAAATATATCCAATAAGGCAAGAACACAGTGGCCTTGCCTGTACACTTCAATTATCACTACAGTAATGTTGGACTAACCTCCAGGGAGACTAAATGTTTTACACTGTGACACACACTCCTCTTCTGGCAATTGGTCTTGGCTTGACATAACGAAACACAGTTAATCCCTGAACACGTGGAACCACAGTACTGAGCTTGCTCAACCATGCCTGGAACAATTCAATTAGCAAATCCCTGTGGACATTCTGTGCCTTGGAACAATTAACCAGGGATAATTTCACTAGACTTGTTTTCTAAGCACGTTGACAAATCTAACTGTTTGTACAAAAGAACATCATTGCCCTTGCCAAGAGAAAGGGTCAAATTTATTAATGATCCCATATGTCTACAATTCTAAATTGTCGTCTTATGTATGTGATAGTGATTATGATTAAGCAAAGGTTTTAAATCTTTGCTAGAGGTTAATAGTCAAAAGTTATATCCAGCCGGTGCTGCAGCTCACTAAGCTAATCCTCCGCCTTGTGGCGCCAAACACCAGGTTCTAGTCCCGGTTGGGGTGCCGGATTCTGTCCTGGTTGCCCCTCTTCCAGGCCAGCTCTCTGCTGTGGCCAGGGAGGGCAGTGGAGGATGGCCCAAGTGCTTGGGCCCTGCACCCCATGGGAGACCAGGATAAGCACCTGGCTCCTGCCATCGGATCAGCGTGGTGCGCTGGCCGCAGTGCAATGGCTGCGGCGGCCATTGGAGGGTGAACCAACGCCAAAGGAAGACCTTTCTCTCTGTCTCTCTCACTGTCCACTCTGCCTGTCAAAAACAATTTTTTTTAAATAAAAAAATAAATAAAATAAAATAAAAGTTATATCCCTTTCGACTACTCATCCTAGAGTTAAATTGGCAGGAAATCCAAACAAATACGAGGTCACAAATAAACCATATTTTTAAGATAAGGAATAACAGTTCATAATAATGTAAAGAGAAATCTACATATTCATAAAATGCAAGATCAGAAGTCAATGAATAAATGACTTACAGCATATGAAAGTCATACATGCAAATGGAGGGTAAATTATAAAACAAGTCACACCACAAAATTATAATTCCAAACTTTTGAAATTGTATGTGAATAAGGGCAATTGCTCTGTGATTTTTTCTTTCTTTAAATTATTCAATAAATGTGAATTTACAAAGTGCAACTTTTGTATTGTTGTGGCTTCCTCCCCAACCTCCCTCCCTCCCAAGACCCTCCCCTCTCCCATCCTGCCCTTCATCGAGTTTCATTTTCAATTACCTTCATATACAGCAGATCAACTTAGTATATACTAAGCAAGGATTTCAACAGGCTGCACTCACACAACCGCACAAGGTATAGGGTATTGTTTGACTAGTAGTGTTGTTTTTAAGTTTCATAGTAAAACACATTAAGGACAGAGATCCTACATGGGGAGCCTGTACCCAGTGACTCCCGTTGTTGATTTAACAATTGGCACTCTTATTTATGGTGTCAGCAATCACCCAAGGCTCTTGCCATGAGCTGTCTAGTCTATGGAAGCCCCTTGAGTTCACCAACTCTGAACTTGTTTAGTAAAGGCCGTATCACAGTGGAGGTTCCTTCCTCCCTTCGGAGAAATTTTCCTCCCTCCTTGATGGCCTGTTCCTTCTGCTGGGGTCTTGTTCACCAGGATCTTTCATTTAGATTGTTTTTGCCACCGTGTCACTGCTTTCCATGCCTGTGAGACTCTCATGGGCCTTTTAGCCAGATCCGAATGCCCAAAGGGTTGATTCTGAGGCCAGAGTGCTGTTTTGGGCGTTTGCCATTCTATGAGTGTGCTGTGTGTCCTGCTTCCCCCGCAGGATCATTCTCTCCCTTTTAATTCTATCCTTCATTATTTGCTTACACTGGTCCTGTTTGTAAAATCTCTTCGACACTTACCCTATCTTTTTTGATCGGTTGTGTACTTATACTTATCACTTTACCAAGTGCACTGGCATTGCTCCACATGTTGAAGTATGAAGCAATACCCCTACCTTACACCTTATACAAAAATCCACTCAACATGGATCAAATAACTAGATATGCGCCACTACACCATGAAACTAATTGAGAGCATAGGGGAAACCCTCCAAGATATTGGGACAGGTGAAGAATTCCTGGAGAAGAACCCAGAGGCACGGGTAATCAAAGATAAAATAAACAAATGATTACCTCAAATTGAAAAGTTTCTTTACAGCAAAGGAAACAGTCAGGAAAGTGAAGAGGCAACCAACAGAAAGAGAGACATTATTCGCAAATTACACAACAGATAAAGGATTAACAACTAGAATCTATAAAATGATCAAGAAACACCACAGAGTCAAAACAAACAACCCAATAAAAAGATGGGCCAAGGACCTTAACAGACATTTTTCAAAAGAGGAAATCCAAATGGCCAACAAACACATGAAAAAAAATTCTCTATGACTTTTATCAGCTGAACATTATGATGAAATTAATATATGTCTGCTTCATTTTCAATAAGGGACAATGAGAATATTTCTTATGATCATCAAGACCAATTATTTTCTATGAATGCAAATTTAATTTGCATTGCTATTGTAAAAAATAAATAACAACTCAAGAGATTAGTGTTATATGATATATATATATATATATATTAGCACAAGGTAATGTATGCATCCCAACAACCTAATATTAATCCATTCCACCTACCTTCCTCAACGAATGTGAAGAGTGTCTAAATATCTGCTGTGTATTTATTATCATGTACCAGTATTTCTGACTCTTCTTTGGAAATAAAATTGCATGTGTTCTGAGTTTTCCACTTATTTTTCTGATATATCTCTTGTAAAATATATGCCATAGAGATGAAAATTTTAGCCACAATCAGAATGAATCTCCAATAAAGTAGTAGTACTACTACACTGGGTGACTATAATTAAATACTGTGCATTTTAATGTTTACATGCATATTGCTACAAGTAATCTGCTACTATATATAAAGATAACTTTAGGTAGCCCAGTTGGTTAAGCCACTGCCTGCAGCATAGGCATCTCATATGGGCAACATTTCATGTTCCAATTGTTCCACTTCTGATGCAAATCCCTGCTAATGTGCCTGGGAAAGCAGTGGAGGATGTCCCAATTGCTTGTGCCCCTGCCACCCATGTGGGAGACTCAGATGAAGCTCCTGAATCCTGGCTTTGTTCAGGCATATCCTTAACCTTTGTAACCATCTTGGGAGGGAACCAGAGCATGGAAGATTCTATCTCTCTCTTTCTTTCCTTCTCTCTCTCTCTCTCTGTAACTCTTTCAAGTAAATAAAACAAATATTGAATATAAAGAACACAGTGTGGTGGCTTGGCGTTTGGCACAGTGGCACCGCTGCTTGGGACACTTTTATACTGTATCAGAGTGCCTGGATTTAAGTTCCAGCTCTTATCTCCAGTCCAGCTTCCTCAGAATACATATCCTAAGAAGTGGCACATGATGGCTCAAGTACTTTGATTCTAGCCACCCAAATGGATGATCTGGATTGAGTACTTGGCTCCTGGGCTTGCCCAGTCCTGAATATTTTAAGCACGTAGGGAGTTAACCAGATGTAAGAGATCTCCACCTGTCTTTATTTTTTCAAATAAAATAACTAAATTATTTAATGAATTTAAAGAAATATTAAAGATAATGAAAACTTCCATTAATTCTTCAAGAACTCTCACATATAATTATATTTGAAATGAGTCTTGGCCGGTGCCGCAGCTAACTAAGCTAATCCTCTTCCTGCGGCACCGGCACACCGGGTTCTAGTCCCGGTCGGGGTGCCGGATTCTGTCCCGGTTGCTCCTCTTCCAGTCCAGCTCCCTGCTGTGGCCCAGGAGTGCAGTGAAGGATGGCCCAAGTGCTTGGGCCCTGCACCCCATGGGAGACCAGGAAAAGCACCTGCCTCCTGGCTTCGGATCAGCATGGTATGCAGGTCGCAGCGCACCGGCCGCAGCGGCCATTGCGGGGTGAACCAAGGGTAAAGGAAGACCTTTCTCTCTGTCTCTCTCTCATTGTCCACACTGCTTATAAAAAAAAAAAAAAAGAAGAAATGAGTCTCAGATATAATTGATTCATGCACTTTGTATCTACTAGGTTAATCTTAGTTTATAGCATGAGTGTGGAAATTTATATTTAATAGAATTATTTTTTAAAAATATTTATTTATTTATTTGTACATCAGAGTCACAGAGAGGGGAAAGTAGACAGAGAGAGATCCTCCATCCACTGGTTCATTCCCCAGATAATAGCAACTGCGGTTTTTTTGGAGTACTTCACTTGGGTGGCAGGGGCCCAAGCATGCAGGACATCTTCCTCTGGTTTTCCCAGGCTGTCAGCAGGGAGCCAGATCAAAATGGAACAGCCAGAAATCCAACAGAAGCCCACCCACCGTATCATGACACCAGCATACGAATTACTTGAGTTATTTTTTAAATTGATACTATCATACTATTTTCTTTATCTTTTTTATTTTGTTTTGTATATTTTCTTTCCTCTTTTCCTGTGGGTTATATAAGAAATCACTCAGAGACTACACTCCTGGGCTCACCTAGAACCAAAACCAAAGCAACAAGCCAGGCTGGATACCAACTAAATCATAGATTCTTGGACAAAAAAAAACTTAATAAAGAAGGGGCAAGTACACCAGATGGGAAGATGTCAGTGTAAATACACAGGAGACACAAAGAAGCAAGACAGCATGATGCCTCCAAAATAACACAATAGTCCTCCAGAATTAGATCCTGAACTGACAGAAATCTCAAATGTAGGCTATAGAATTCAAAATAAAGATTGTAGAGAAACTCAACAAGATGCAAACAAATACAGATAAGACTAAGGAAATGAGGAAATCATTGATTGACATAAATGAAAACATTACTAAGGAGATAAACTCATTTAAAAGAACCAAATAGAAATTTTAGAGGTGAAATCTTGAAAAAACAATACAACTGAGTTTTAAAGCCAGAATAGACCAAGTGGAGGAAAGAATTTTTGACCTGAGGACAAGAATTCTGAAATAATCCACTTGGACAAAATTAAAAAAAAAAAAAAAAGGGAAAGTAAAAGAAGAGAGAAAGTCTACATGATACCATTAATAAAATATTCATTTTATAGGTATTGCAGAAATAGAATAAAAAGAAACAGGCGTTGATAACCTGATTAATGAAATAATAGTTAAAAGTTTCCTAGGTCTTGAAAGAGATATGGACATCAAGATACACAAGACTCAAAGAACCCCATGCATACACATCCAAAAAGGTCTTCTCCAAGGCAAATTGTCATCAAATTGTCAAAATTGAAAAACAGGCTGGTGCAGTGGTACAGTAGGTTAATCCTCTGCCTGTGGTGCTGGCATCCCATATGGGTGCCGGTTCTAGTCCTGGCTGCCCTACTTCCGATCCGGCTCTCTGCTATGGCTTGGGAAAGCAGTAGAAGATGGCCCAAGTGCTTGGACCTCTGCAGCAGAATCGGAGACCTGAAATAAGATTCTGGCTTCTGGCTTCAGATCTGCGTAGCTCTGGCCATTGCAGCCATTTGGGGAGTGAATCAGCGGAAGGAAGACCTTTCTCTGTCTCTCCATGTCACTGTCTATAATTCTAACCTCTCAAAAAAATAAAAAAGATCTTTAAAAAATTGAAGACAAGAAGAGAATTCCAAAGACAGTAAGAGAAAAGCATCATGTTACATATAAATAAGGAAAACCGATTAGATTAAATTCAGACTCGTCAGTAAAAATCTTACAGATCAGAAGAGAGTGGATGATATTTTTAAAGTCTTAGAGCAGATAACACTTGTTGAAGTGAATATCCTGTCTCCAGGGATTGATTTTAGCATATTTGTCAAGGATTGGTTATAAATGTGTGGATTACTTTTAAGGGCTTCTACACTGTTACATTACCAAATAAATAAATATTCAGCCTTTTTACCATGAAAATTTTTTCAGATATTCATTTCCCCCCTACTCTGGAACCTTAATGTGACAAATATTAGATGGTTTGATATTCTCCAATTGATAACAGAGTACCAGTATTATTTTTTTCATTCTATGCTTAAATTGGATATTTTATATTAATGTATCTTCAAGTTTACTGAATCTTCCCTTTGTCATCTTCATCATGTTATTATCTCCATTCATTAAATTTTCCAACTTTTATTTATTATAGTTTATGTTCTCAAGTTGTGATTTACTATTTCTTTATATATTTAATTTTCTGTTGAGACTTTCAATTTTCCCACTTGTTTCAAAAGTTTTATATTTTTATAACAGTTAATTTTAAAGTTTTGTACATGTCAACTCATTGCATCTTTGATGTGTTGTCTCACACAACTTGAGATTATTTTGGTTCTTGTCTGAGGATAAATTTTCCCCTATATCCAGGGTATTTTAATTATTAATGTTAATATTTTTTCCTATTTAAATCTTCTGTTTTAGTAGGAGTCTGTCCCTCCCCCTCTTCATGGAGGAACGACACTAAACCCTGCCTAGGCTTCATATCCGAGTCACGGCACCATTATGTCGCTCCCCCTCTTCACGGAGGAACGACACAGGACCCTGCGTTGTTCTTTCGTCTGCTCGGCCCTCCCCGGGTTTGCTGCTGGTTCTTCCCGGGTTGGCTACCGACCCTTCCACCTCCGTGGAAGGGCGGTTCCCCCTGCCACTTTCCCCACTTCCACGGGGGAGCGGCACACCGCCGGCCGGCTCTCTCGGGGGCTGCACAGGTGTTCCTTCAGATAGATGTTCCCGGTGCATGTTGTCTCTCTCCTCCTTTATAGTCCTCTTCCGCCAATCCCAACTCTGCTACCCACACGCTGAGTATGCTGCTCTCCTCCAATCAGGAGCAGGTCCTACAGTTTATTGGTTGAACTGGAGGCAGCTGTGTAGAAGCTGTTTACTCCTCTCCCAGCGCCATATTGTGGGAGAGCAGATGCATAGAATAAGTCTTAATTCGAGTAACAATCTAGTCCGAGTTGCTCCCCACAGGAGTCAATGTTTAAGAATTAGTCAAAATGCTATATTACTTTATAAAACCTCTTGGTGGCACTTAATTCCTGTTGTTAATACATGACATGAATGAATTCCATGACAGAATTCCATACATGACAGAATTCCATACATAAGATTCTTTAGTCTTGGCTTGGAGCTAGGGAAGGACCACCTTATTAATACTTGATAAGAGTGGTAGAGAGTTTTCCCCACTGTTATGGTGGAATATGGTGACTTCATCAATACTATAGGAGGCTTATGATCAGTAATTTTTGAACCTATATATTGATAGAAGAAGGGAAAATCTATTATCTATTTTAATAAATTTCTCCATGCCCCCTTTTTCTTGCCATTTGCAACTCCATTTGCTTGTATATTAGCTCACATAATATTTCCCTCTGCCCACTGATACTATTTACTTTTACCAATTTTATTTAACATTTTCCTTGAGATGGAATAATTTCCATTGAAACTTTAATATTTCTATTAATTTCTAATATTATTAATATCATGTTAATATTTCTGGAAAAAATATTTAGGTCAGCATATTTTTTTAAACTTTTATTTAATGAATATAAATTTCCAAAGTACAGTTTATGGATTACAATGGCTTCCCCCCCATAATGTCCCTCCCACCCGCAACCCTCCCCTTTCCCACTCCCTCTCCCCTTCCATTCACATCAAGATTCATTTTCAATTCTCTTTAAATACAGAAGATCAGTTTAGCATACATTAAGTAAAGATTTCAACAGTTTGCTCCCACACAGAAACATAAAGTGAAAAACACTGTTTGAGTACTAGTTATAGCATTAAATCTCAATGTACAGCACACTAAGGACAAAGATCCTACATGAGGAGTAAGTGCACAGTGACTCCTGTTGTTGACTTAACAAATTGACACTCTTGTTTATGGCCTCAGTAATCACCCTAGGCTCTTGTCATGAGCTGCCAAGGCTATGGAAGCCCCCTGAGTTCACTGACTCTGATAATTTTTAGACAAGGCCATGGTCAAAGTGGAAGTTCTTTCCTCCCTTCAGAGAAAGGTACCTCCTTCTTTGATATTAAATTATGTAGTCTAATTTAAAATAATTCTTTACTTTTTTTTCCAGAATTATTTAAGTATTTGAAAGACAGAATGACAGAGGGCAGAGACAGAGAGAGAGAGGTCTTCCATCCCCTGATTTATTTCCCAGTGGCCGCAAAGGCTGGAGCTAGCGCTATCCAAAGCCAGGACCAGTAACTTCCTCCAGGTCTGCCATGCAGGTGCAGCAGCCCAAGTTCTTGGGCCATCTTCCACTGCTTTCTCAGGCCACTGCAGAGAGCTGGATAAGAAGTGGAGCAGCTGGACCTCCAACCAAAACTCATATGGGATGTCAGCAATGCAGGCGTAGGCATTACCCATTAAGCGATAGCACTGGTCCCTATAATTTTTAATTTTCATATTCCTTTCCATAAAAGATTCTTCATTATAATAATTTGATTCTCCTCAATTATTTGATTTCATGTTAAGAACTTCCTATGTTAGCCATTTTAGCTTATAATCAATTTCTTAAATGAAAACTAGAAAATGCATTACTAAACTAATAAGTAGTTAAATGAAAGTATTACAGTTTGAGGAACGCTAAAGGAAAAATTCTCATTCAAGAGTGTAGATTTTTTATCCTGCATTTATGTTCAAGTAATGAATGGTGCAAATGGAAATATATTTAGAGATTGCAAAATTTAAAAGGACTCCATGTCAATTTTAATCTGAGTTTTGCTTTTTAACCTGAAATTAAAATTTCTGTCTCAGTTTGAAATCAGAAAATTACTTCTTTTTCATTATTATATCAGCTTAATTGAGCAACATTTTTTGGAGAAACCAGATTATTTCATTTCTGATAAGACTTCAAAAAGTGTTGAATTGAAACAATACTCTGGCTTTAGCTTGGCCCAGTCCTGGCTGTTGCAGACATTTGGGGAATAAAACAGTGGATGAAACATCTGTCTCTTTCTCTGCCTCTCCCACTCTCTCTCTTTCTCTGTGTCACTCTTCCTCACAAATAACCACATAAATGTTTTATATTCAAATCAGTGTGATTTTGTTGAAGAATATTTGAAAATGGATAGTTTTTCTTTCCTTCTCTATAAGTTTCTTCACTTTCTAAATATTGCATGATGTTATGGTGTTATTTTCATACTAAAATCTTTTATTTTAGAAATTGTGAAAGTCAAGAAATTGCTTCGAAATATGAAGAATATCAAATTTAATATTTGGTTAAAAATTATATGTTTTCATCAGAATGGAAATTGGGGAACAATAGTCTTGTATAACCCTTACAATGAATTTTCCTTTTTTTAAACTGTCCAGGTATTTTATTTACTTTTTATGATCTAAGGATATAATGATATTACTTTCCTGCCTCCACTTGCCACCTCCCTCTCCTCTCATTCCCTTTCTATTCCCTTTCTTCTTTTTCTTTCTTTCTATTTCCTTCTTTTTGAGATAGTTTTAAATTACAATACAGTCAGATGCTTAATGTGTCATTAAATAAAGAGTTCAACAAGCAGAAGATAAAAGCACTCTGGTTCAGTGGGTATATAGGCAAGGCCTACACAATAATAAAATTGTAAGATGAACATTTCACCCATATAAAGTAAATTTGTATTTTTACAGTTGATTTATTTATTTTTGGTTGGCAGATGAGAAATATATATGCAACAAATTCCACTAATTTCTTTAAATAAGTATCTACGGAATTCTGAAAATTGTTATCTTGAGTCCTGGAGACTAAACATACTCTCTGGAGTGAGCAGATCACTGGAATCCCAGGTCCAGACTCTCAGTTGCAGCTGTCACGTATGAATATGATGAGAACAGCATATACTCACAGGGTATTTATATGGGGTTAAATGTAAAGTACTTTAATATTTTTCCTGTCCCAGAGTTGAAGGTTAATTAATCAAATAACAATTAAGACAGATAAGTGTATCTGAGAGAAATAAAACAAAATCTCTAAATAAATGAAGAGATACACCATGCTCACACATTCAGTATTAAAATGTGATCCATATTCAATAAAATTCCAAGCAAAATAACATCAAGAATTAAAAAGTTGATTTTTAAAATTTATGTGAAAAGGCAAACAACTTAAAATAGTCAAATCAACTTTAAAAAAAAAAAAAAAGAAGACCTACACTATTTGGTTTCAAGATTAACTAAAAACCTACAGTGCTTAAAATGGTGCAGTACTGGAGAAAGCAGAGAACTCATAAATAGACCCATACCATTATGGTCAATTGACTTCCAACAAAAACAAAAAGATTATTCCACAAGGAAGCAAAAATCCCCTAAGCAGATGATACCAGGACAACTAAGTATTTCTGTAGAAAGAGAGTATCAGCTCTTACCTCACATATTCAAGTTAATTAAAAATAGATTCTTGGGGTCGGCACCTTGGCTCACTTGGCATCCCATATGGGCGCTGGGTTCTAGTCCCCGTTGGGGAGCTGGATTCTGTCCCAGTTGCTCCTCTTCCAATCCAGCTCTCTGCTGTGGGCCAGGAGGGCAGTGAAGCATGGCCCAAGTGCTTGGGCTCCTGCACTGTCATGGGAGACCAGGAGAAGCACCTGGCTCCTGGCTTCGATCGGCACAGCGCTGCATGTAGCAGCCATTTGTGGGGTGAACCAACGGAAGGAAGACCTTTCTCTCTGTCTTTCTCTCTCCCTGTTTATCTTTATCTGTCAAACAAACAAACAAAAACAATAGATTCTAAATCTAAATGAACAAAAGCTATAGAACTCCTAAAGGAAAATCTTCGTGACTATGTCTAAGAAAAGATTTCCTAAAACATACACACAAACATAAAGAAAAAAAAATATATAGTAGACTGGCACTACGGTGTAGTGGGCTAGGCCTCTACCTGCAGCAATGGCATCCCACGTGGGCACAGGTTCATGTCCCGGCTGCTCCTCTCCCAATCCAGGTCTGTGCCTATGGGCTGGAAATGCAGGGGAAGATGGTCCAAGTGCCTGGGCCCCTGCACCCACGTGAGACACAGTAATATTGAAATCAGATCAGTTAATAACCATACAATGGCCTCAAAGTGTTCGAAACAAGGACAACTCCCACACCTCTCATGTTAAATCAAAAGCCAGAAATGATGCTTAATGAGGAAGGCAAACTGAAAACTGAGACATGCTGAAAGCTAGACCTCTTGCTCTGAAACAGTTGGCCAGTTTGCGAATATGAAGGAAAAATTCTTGAAGGAAATTAAACGTTTTATGCCAGTCAACACATGAATGATAACAATATACAGTAAATTTGAAAACAACCACACATCATAAAAATATTAGTTGTATAATCTTAACTACTGATTTGATAAAACAGAGTTTGACAAAACTATATTTGCCATAATGCTGATACAGGCATTCCTTTTATATTTTAATTTTAGCTCACACACATAACCGAGAACATGTAGTATTTGTCTTTCTGGATCTGGCTCATTTCACTCAACATGATGTCCTCCAGTTGCATCAATTTTCCTGCAAATGATAGAATTCCATTTTTTATAACTGGATATTATTCTACACAAACACACACATGACATTTATTTATGCATTCATCTGATGATGGACACCTGGGTTGACTCCACACTTTGGCTATTATATGCAGTGTTACTATAAACATGGTTGTGCTGGTGTTTCTTTGATACAACATGTTCAGCTCTTTTGGGCATGTACCCAGTTGTGGTACTGATGGATCACATGGCAACTCTATTTACAATTTTTAAGGAAATCTCCACATGACTGTCCACTGTAGCTGCACTAATTTACCTTATCACCAACAGTGTATAAGTGTTTTCCTTCCTCTACATCCTCACCAGCATTTGTGACTGTCTTTTGAATTTTAGTCATTCAGACACGTAGGAAGTGATGTTTTGGTTTTGATTTGCATTTCCCTGATGGCTAGCAATGTTGAACATTACTTCATATATTTGTTGGCCATTTGTGTTTCTTCATTTGAGAGCTGTCTATTGCAGTCCTTTGCTCATTTCTTTAATGGTTTGGTTGGTTTTTTCATTGCTGAGTTTTTTGAGTCACTGACATATTCTGGATATTAATTGATTGTCAGAAAAGTAGCTCTCACATATTTTTTCTCATTCTGTTGGTTGTTTGCATACCCTACTATTGTTTCTTTCTATGTGCAGAAGCTTTTGGGTTTGATATAATACTATCTGTTTGTTTTTGCTTTTGTTATCTATGCATTGGGGTCTTATTCCTGAAGTCATCACCTATACCATTGTCTTCAAGTGGTCCCCAGCATATTCTCATATCTAAAATTTAAGTCTTTGATCCACTGTGAATTGATTTTTTATTTTTGTTTGTTTGTTTAATTTTTAATTTATTTTTTAATCTATCACATCCACCATCATAAATGGCCTGGATAATTCTTTCAGGGCCACTGGCAAGATTAGTGGAGAAGTGCTACTTGCTGTCTATTTTTTATGATTTAATTTTTTACTTAACTGAAAGGCAGAGTTACAGAGAGAGAGAGAGAGAGAGAGAGAGAGAGAGAGACCCCCATCTGCTGGTTCACTCCCAAAAAGCTGCAACTGCTGGGATTGAGCCAGGCTGAAGCCTGGAGCCCAGAATCCAGAGGTTCCTTCAGGTACAGGGTCCTAAGCATTTGGGCCATCCTCTGATGCTTTCCCAGATGCGTTAACTGGGAGCTGGATTAGAAGCCAAGCAGCTGGATCTTGACGTGGCTCCCACATTGGAAGCCAGCATCACGGGTAGAAGTTTAACACGATACACCACAATGCTGGCCCAGAGTTGATTTTTGTAAATGTTGATAGATATCATTCTTCCACATATATACATCCAGTTTTGCCAGCACCATTATTGAAAATATTATCCTTATTCTGATGTCTGGTGTGGGCAATTTTGTCAAAAATCAGTTTGCTGTACGTCTGTGTATTAACTTCTGGGCTGTCTATTCTGTTCCATGATCTGTGTGTAGGTTTCTATGCCAGTACCATGATTTTTTAAAAAATAACTATAATTTTGTAGTATGCTTTGCAATCAGGTGTTGTGATACCTCCAGACTGATTTTTTTGTTTGTTTTTTATTCAGGATCCCTTTGTGTATTCTGAATCTCTTGTATGAAAAATTAAACTTTCAAAACTTTGTCTTTCTGGTCTCGAATATCTGATTAGATATAGGAAATAATCAGACTTTATAATATCAAAATTCAATTCTTAACTTGAGTTTATGCCTGTTTCCATGTTTTATGCAGCCAAACATCAATCCTAAGGAGACTACGTGATTAATGATGATTAATGTATTTGTCAACTTGACCGTGAAAAGAGATTGTCATTGTTAGTAAAATATTATTTCTGAGTATGTTGGCAAGGGTGTTCCCAGAAAAGATTACTATTTGAATTGGTGAATGTCGCTCCCCCTCTTCGTGGAGGAACGACACAGGACCCCGCGCTGTTCTTTCGTCTGCTCGGCCCTCCCCGGGTTTGCTGCTGGTTCTTCCCGGGTTGGCTACTATCCCTTCCACCTCCGTGGAAGGGCAGTTCCCCCTGGCCACATTCCCCACTTCCGCAGGGGAGCGGCACACCGCCGGCCGGCTCTCTGGGGGGCTGCACAGGTGTTCCTTCAGATGTTCCCCCTAGATGTTCCTGGTGCATGCCGTCTCTCTCCTCCTTTATAGTCCTCCTCCGCCAATCCTAACTCGGCTGCCCACACGCCGAGTACGCTGCTCTCCAATCAGGAGCAAGTCCTACAGTTTATTGGTTGAACTGGAGGCAGCTGGGTAGAAGCTGTTTTCTCCTCTCCCAGCGCCATATTGTAGGAGAGCAGATGCATAGAATAAGTCTTAATTCCAGTAACTTAGTCTAGTCCGAGCTGCTCCCCACAGGTGAACTGCTTAAATGTATAGCTTTCTTCAGCATTGGTGACTATCATTCAATACACTGAAAGCTTGAAAATGATAAAAAAAAAAAAAGCATAAATTCTTTGTATCCTCGTGTTGGAACTTTCACCTTATAGTGCCCTAAGGCATTAATGATCATGGCTCCCAGGCTCCTGGAGTCACATGAGGATTTGTGCATAGGCCTTCGTGACTCCCAAAGCTCTATATTTAGACTGATTTACACCACTGGTTTTTTCGTTCTTCAGCTTGCAGACAGCAATCAGATCACAGCAGATCATGGAATATTTTGGCCTCTATAACCATGTGACATATAGATAGATACAAATAGATATAGAGAGATATAGGTATAGATATAAATAGAAAGATATATAGATGGATATATAGTTTTGCCTCTCTAACAAACCATAATACACAAACAAAAGAACAAATACTGCCTTCCCCTGTATTTTCCCTGATGAAACAGAAAGATAACTTGTTTGATCTCTATTTTTTATAGATTTATTTTATTTTTTTAAAGCAGGGTTACAGAGAGAGAAGGAGAGACAGTGTGAGGTCTTCTATCTGCTGTTTCACTCCTCAAATGGCTGAAATAGCCAGGGTTGGGCCAGGTAAAATCCAGAAACCTGAAACTCCATTGGAGTCTCCCACATGGTTTGCAGGAGCCCAGGTACTCTGGCCATGTTCCTCTGCTTTCACCATTGCATTAGCATGGTGCTAGATAGCAAATGGAGCACATAGGACTCAAACAAGTGTGCATATGGGATGCTGACCACAGGCAGCAGCTTAACCTGCTGCACCACAACACAAGCCCTGGTTGTCCTTGTTCTCTAGCAGGAGGCAATTGCTAAATGATAAGGTGACATAAGCAGAAAATTATTTAAGGTCTTGATTCACATGCAGTATCCCTAAACAGAATAGAAATAAGAAGCTGGGATCAGGGGCCAGTGCTGTGGTGCAGCTGGTTAACACTCTGGCTCAAGTGTTGGCATCCCAGATGGGCACTGGTTCAAGACCCAGCTGCTCTACTTCAAATCCAGCTCTCTGCTATGGTCTTAGAAAGCAGTACAGGATGGCCCAAGAGCTTGGGCCCCTTCTCCCATGTGGGAGACCTGGAAGAAGCTTCTGGCTCCTGACTGTTGTGGCCAAGTGGGGAGTGAACGAGCAGATTGAAAACCTCTCTCTCTGCCTCTCCTTTCTCTGAGTAACTCTGACTTTCAAATAAATAAATCTTTACAAAAAAAAAAAAAAAAAGAAATTGGGATCTTGTGCACAGTAATACTACAATAACTGCTTCCATGAATGACCTCTTGGTCATGAAAAAGAAATACAGTAATTTAAATGGATAAAAAAAAACAAATTCATTTACTATATTTTAAACAATTTTTAAGTATTTGATATTGAAATATGTATAAAAATTTAAGTAAAACTAAACTGTAAAAATATATTTTCATTTCTAGAACACTGTAAGTGGCTCAAAGAAGAATAGTTTGGATTGTAAAATAACACTGCAGGTTGACATTGCATTCTGTACATAATATGCACATTTAAAGTTTAAAAAACATAAAATGGGTAAAAATCACATCATGAGCTTAGGGTTAAATTCAGATGAATACTTTGAAAATCTATTAAATTTCTAATTTTCCAATGAGCATTATTAATAGGAACTATCATGATGAAGACAAGCTACCTTGGCTCAATGCTCTCCAGTTTGAAATCACCTTGCATATTTTTTTTCAAGTGAGAAAAATTTTGGAAACTGGTGCTCTCTGATAAAGTTGCATAATCTTTACATAATAATTGATTTACAACCAGGAGTATTTCTGACTGCAATGCTTATATAATATTAGCTATCTACCCAAAATAATTAATATTCACATGGCATATATAGATGATGTAAAACTAAAATAAATGTCCTTCATTATTTAATAAGTATTAGAGTAGCAAATGATACAACTAATAAGTTAGATATGTATTTATTTAATTAACTGATAAATCAATAAACTAAAATTGTTAATCAAAACTGTTCATTGTCTTCATAATAAAATATGCATGGTCATAAAACACAAGTGGGGCAGCCGGTCTGCATAGTAGTTAATACACTACTTGGGAAGCACGCATCCCATTTCAGAATGCTTGGATTTATATTCTGGCTTGCTCCCAATTCTACCTCCCTGCTAGCGTGCACACTGGGAAGCAGGAGGTTCAAGTTCTTGGGTCCCTACTATACTTGTGAAAGACAAGGATTAAGTTACCTGCTTTCTTCTTTATCATGGCCCAGCCCTGGCTCTTGTAGGCATTTGGAAAGTGACCCATCAAATTGAAAATCTCTGTCTATCTTTCCATCCCCTCCCTTTTTTTTTTCTTTGCCTTTCAAATAAATAAAAATTGAAAGTTAAAACAAGTATCAATTTTATAATAAATGAACATATGTAAATGTTATTTTTAAGCATCTATTTTATTTACTTAAATGGCAGAGTTACAGAGAGGCAGAGGCACTCCCCAGAATGACTGCAACAGAGGAGCTGTGCCCATTCAAAGCCAGGAGCCAGGAGATTTTTCAGGGTCTCCCATGCGGGTGCAGGGGCCCAAGGACTTGGGCCATCTCTACTGCTTCCCCAGACCATAGCAGGGAGCTGGTTTAGAAGTGGGGCAGCTGGGACTCAAACAGGTGCCCATAAGGGATGCTGGCACTAGAGGCAGCTGCTTTATCCCATAAAGCAAAGCGCCAGTCCCACATAATTAAATGTTTTAAGAGACAGACTAAGCTGGCAGCAACAGCTTCTAGAAAAGTATAAGAAATTATCTTATCTAGCTTTTTCTCTGTTTTAGGTTGTTTTATTGTGTTATCACTGTTGTCTCAACTCTCCTTTTCCTCTAACATACCACAATTAATGTATTTTAAATTTAAAATTACAAAGAATGATTCCCACAGAATGCACACTCATAACTCTTGATAGTGATTTACTTTAAGCATATGTGTGATTTGTGTTTGTGATCAACGTGAATACACACAAATTTTGAGCTTGGTATTTGCCCCACTCTGAGTAGTTTTCTAACTTTAGCAATTATTAAATCTGTAATCATAGTGATGTAGGACACAGAAGACCTTGCATATAGGGGCTGAGTGTACCAAAGAATGAAAATTGTTGTCCAGTGACATTGTCCAGAGGTGGGCTGGGTTTAAAAATCACTAAAAGCTTTAGTGCTCAACTGAATGAAGATGACTTCAAAGTACTTTTCCTAGGAGATTGCAATATTTAATGCTGTCATCTTGTGCAGAGATACTTTGGCGTTTACAGCTGTCCTTCAAACACTACCAAGAGCAGATATTTCTTGTATTCCTATGAGGGATGATTCCCCAAAATATAATTCTGATAGAATGCAAATTAGCTTTGTCCATAAGAGTCTTTCTGGTTTTCTTCAGACAAATAGGCTTTCTTAAAAGGGTAATAATTTCCTTGAATAATTCAAAGAATTATCTCTTCTTCAGATGTAGAAGCACACTGAATTACTAAGAGCTTTGAAGATGTGCAGGTTTTGTATGTCTTTTCTGTACTAAATACTCACTGGTGGTGCTCACTATGTCAGAAGAATCTTGTTCCCAGCAGCTGAGGGGAAAAATGTGCAGCTGCTTGATAACCAACCTACTAATAAAGGAAATCAGAGTCCTCCTTACCCTCAAAAATACAAAAAACATTTACAATTCAGAAACCAATAAAACTCATTTTTTCTAAAAACCTAACAAAAACAATTGCATTCTAAATAAACATGAGGGAATTTTGAATGTTTACAGAAAGTTGAACTGGAGGCTATTTATTTTGTTGAAAAACATTTTTGAAATCCATGTATATGTTTGGTGGTCAAGATGTTTATTAAAAATGCAAAAAAAAATAAGGACTGGCCTTGTGGCCCAATATGTTAAGTCGCCATTGCAACACTGGCATCACATATCAGATTGCTGATTTGAAGCCTAGAAGCTCTGCTTTCCATCCAACTCCTTGTCCATGCCACTGGGAAAGCAGCAGAGGATGGACTAAGTACTTGTATTTTTAACAAAAACAGAAGATTTGAATGGAGTTCTGGGCTCCCGTCTTCAAAGCCTGGACTATCCCTGTATGCTGGGCATTTGTGAGTAGAAGATATTTCCTGTCTCTTCCTCTCTCTGTCACACTGCCTGTCAGGTAAATAAACACATACGAAAAGAAATAGGCCTACACACACATTATGGAAAGTTCATGAGAAAATGAAACTAAAGGATAAATTGGGTGATGCTAGGAATAACCAAGTGTTTAGGACACTAGTTGGAATGCCTTGAATCGCATTTAAATGTGCCTGGATTTCATAACTGCTTCCAGCACCCGACTGTAGGTTCTTACTAATGCAGGCCCTAGGAAGCAGTGGTTATGGCTCCAGTGGTTGGTACCTGTTGTTCATTTGAGAAATATGTATTGAGTTTCCAGCTCCTGGTTGCAGATTCATAAGCTCTTGTGGGCATTCGGTAAATGCTCAGACAATCAGACCATATGTGTGTGTGTGTGTGTGTGTGTGTGCATAGTTGATGACACAGCATTTAAGAAGCCACTTGGGACACCCACATTCCCATACCAGAGTGCCTACGTTTGAGTCCCAGATCCATTTCCAGTTCCAGCTTCCTGCAAATAAACAACCTGAGCGGTAACAAGTTATAGAGACCTGGATTTAGTTCAGAGCTCCTGGCTTTGGCCTGGCTCAGGTTCTGCTGTAGCAGGCATTTGGAGAATGACTCCATGCTTGGTAGATCTTTGTCAAGTCTAGAATAGTTTGTTTGTGTTTTTCTCGGCCCCATTCATATTAAGGAAAATGATTATCTTGGAAAAAATTCATTTTTTAACATGAAAAAAATGAGTACTACTATTTTAATTCAGAATAATGTAACTACATTGTATATCAGGGTTATTCTTACATATAGCATTTATAGCATCTATTCCTCTGCTGACCTTTAGTCTTTGCCCTAAGGTGATTCATGCCTTAGTTTTAGGAAAAAATATAAACTTAGGGTTGAAAAGTTTATTTTTTTTTACTGGAGTGAGAATAGTCCCACTGAGCGACAGAATAGAATACAGAGTCCACAAAAAAGCTACACAATCACAGCCTTTAGTCTTTGGTAAAAATATCAGCAATATACAGCAGGAAACATTTTGTCTCTTAAAGATATGACATTGGAAAACCTGAAAATCTGTTTGTAAAGGGATTAAAATAGTCCCTTATCTTATGTTATTCTCTACCCCAAAAAATCACAAAATGGATTAAAACTTAAACATAAGATTGGAAATTATAAAAAGACTAAAATAAAATTTAGTGAAAAATCTACATCTACAGAAGAATGATTTGAACAACAATTTTTAAAAATCTGATCATAAAAGCCTAGGCAGCAAAAACAAAAAAAAAAAAGAAAAAGTAGATTGCAACCAAATAAAAGTCTCTGCAACATTTAGGGACTGGTACTGGAGCACATCAGGTTAAGGCTGCTGTATGCAGGCTGGCCTCCCATTTGGGTATCAATTTGATTCGCAGATTTTCCAATTCCAATTCAGCTTCCTGCTAATGTGCCTGAGAAATCAACAGAAGATGTCCCTTGTCCATAGGCTCCTGTTCCCACTTAGGAGATGTAGATGAAGCTCCTGGTTCACGGCTCCTGGCCCTAGAATTTCTGTCTGGCCCAGCCTTGGCCTTTGCAGCCATTTGGAGAGTGAATCAGCTGATGAAAGATAACTATCTCTCTATCTCTCCCTCTCTTTCTGTAACTCTGACTTTCAAATTAATATTTCTTTTAAAAAAAGAAACAGGTAGCAGACAGAAGACATAACCTATGGATCAGGAGAAAATATCTGCATAGTGATGCCATACACGTAAGGATTAATATTCAAAATCTACTATAAGCTAAGTAAGTTCTAAAGAAAGAAGAAAAATAACCCAATGTAAAAATCACCAAGGGGCCTAAAAGGACTGTTTGTAAGGAATATAAACATTTTAAAAAATGCTCAACAGCATTAAATATTGGAGAGATATGATTTAATTTTATTTTTATTATTCATATAAACAGAAAAATTTTATGTATTTCATAAATACATTTTTATTTTATTTTAATTTTAATTAGTTCTATGCCTCTTATTCAATATAATTTACAGATACAATCCTAAGAATACAATCATATTCCATTCTTTCCTTCTGTGTTTTTTTTTTTTTTGGTGAAAAGGCCAAATACTTCACAAAATAAAAAGTTTATCAAATAAAAAACAAATAGACCCTGGTTTTGTGGTAATATAAACAATTTACTTTATAATCATAAGCTTAACCCTTCAGTAGATAAAAAAGTCAACAAGTAGTAAGTAGAAAAGTCTCGGGCTATAATCAAAAATCAAATCCCAAAATGTAAGTTTTGCTCATAGGCATTAAATTTTTGTACCTGTATATTAGTTACTACAAATCATGGAAAACATGTGGTTTTCATCTTTGAGGTATTGGCTTACTTTGCTAAGTATAAATGCCTCCAATTTTATCCATTTTTTATAGACAGAATAACAGGGGTGGAATTTGGATCACATAGGATTAAGCTGCCGTTTGGGATGTTCACATCCCATATCAGAGTGCCAGCTCTGTCCCTTGTACTCCACTTCCAAGCCAGCCACTGCTAATGTGTCTGGAAATCAAGGGACAGTGGTACAAACGTTTGAGTCTCTGCCACTCATATGAGAGCCCCAGCTGGTATTCCTGACACCTTTGTCATCCTCCCCAAACCCAGGCTGCTGACGCTATTGGGGGAGTGAACCAGTGGATAGAAGAGCTCTGTCTAGTTCACTCTGTATCTTTCTTTCTTTGTCACTCTGCCTTTCAAATAAATAAAGAAATGAGATAGATAGGAATTCACCCCTATTTTAAAAACTATTATCTAAAAGACAAAAGATACATGTTTGTTTGGATGTGAAGGAAAATGGAAAGTTTGTACATTGTTGATGATGTAATCAGGAAGACATAAAATGCAGTATGGGAAGTATTTAAAAAATTGAGAAATAGATTTATCTTACGATCCACCAATCTCACCTTTGACTATTGATAGAAAGATTCTAATGAGAATGTCTCCTGATTCTAATGAAATGTCTGCACTCCCAAGTTCATTACAATGTTAATACTAATGGCAAAGTTATTGAACCAACCTAAGTTTCCACCAATAGATGACTGGATAAAAAAAAGGTTATATATGCACAATGGAGTAATATTTGACCTTAAAAACTTATTCTATCGTATTTGACAACCTGGATGGAACTGGAGACAAATAAGCCAAATCATAAATATGAATACTACATTTTTTTATTATAGGTAGAAAGTAAAATTGAATTCTTAGAGGCAGAGAATGGAATGGTGATGGTGAGAGGCTGACTGTGGGCACAATATGGAGATGTTGGCTACAGGGTACAAAGTCTCAGTAAGGAGAAATAACATGAATGGCACAATGTTATGAATATGAGGGACATAGCTAATATTTTGGTTCTGTATATTTCAATATACCATATTGATTATTGTGAATTTGCAGTGCCATCACTAGACTATTAAATATTCGAGGTGCTAGATATGTTCATCACCTGAATGTAATCATTCCATATTCTGTTGGAAAATCACCACACTACTTTGTACTAAAAACTATATATAGTTATAATTTGTCAATGATATAACCATATTTTCAAATTTAATAATGAAAATAAAAACTTTCAATTGAGAAAATTTTTCAAGGGCCCTGCATTATTTTGTAGCAGTAAAGTTGCCAACTGTGACACAGGATCCCATATGACCATCTATTTGTGTCCTAGCTGCTCCACTTTCAATCCAGCTCCCTGCTAATTGTGCCTGGGAAAGCACTGGTAGATCGCCCAAAGTGCATGGACTCCTGCCACACATGTGGAAGTCTCAGAAGAAGCTCTTGGGTCCTGGCTTCAGCATGGCTCAGCTCAAACTGTTGCTGCCATCTGAAGAGTGAACCAGTTAATGGAAGATCACTCTCTCTTGGTCTACACCTCTCTGTAAATCTGATTTTTAAATAAATAAATCTTAGAAAAACATGAAAGAAAAATCTTGCATTGTTCAAAAAACATTGGAATTCAGTTTGGAGTTGCAAGTGACAATCGCCATGGTGGTGAAGACATTGACCAAATTAGACATTGTAGCTGCATTTTTAGGGATTTGAGGGAAAGTGCCCTCAGTGCAGCTGTTGTACTAACTGTTCAGTCATTGTGACACTGTGTGTGGGCAGTAGATCTGGCAGCAGCACAACACGTCCAGTGCCTCTGGCAGGGTTCAGCAACAGAAAAGTCATATTGGAAAAGGTTGTAAAAAAATTCATAGTTGTCATACACTGCCCAAGGAAACAAATGAGTCTTTGAGGCGGTACATGCAAAACAACCTCTGAAATGTCTTCAATTCATTTGATATGGTTTTGATAGGAGTTGAAGTGAGACTAAACCAAATGTAAGTCAAACTGTCAGCATTTATTGTTTTTTGGTGTGTGTGTGTGTGTGTGTGTGTGTTTTCCCTGATGCTTATAGCTATTTCATATGCTGGTGGCTTTCAGAACTCAAATTAAAGTGTCTCCATTGTCAATAGCATTTTCCTAAGCTTCTAAGAAAGCACGGTGACTTAAGTGGAAGGTTATTAGGATGCATAATCATCTGTATAGAATTGTGTGTTTATGCAGATATAATTTTAATAGTGAGGTTTCTATTAAATTTTAATTTCTTTTTATTTTTTGGGGGAGAGGGTTTATTGGGGGAAACCTGACAGACCAGAGGAAAGGGGCAAAGAAGGAAAAGAGGTAGAATGAGAACATAAGAGAGAGTTTGAGAGAGAACAAGACAGAGAGATAAGGAAATGGAGAGAAAGAGAGCCATGTGTTCAGGAGCAGATCCTTTTAAAACTTTGCTGGGGGGTGGGGAGGGAAGCAGGAGCAGCGAATCCCAATAGGACGGGATTGGAGCTGACACCGGTCATTGGTCCTTGGTTCATTCCATTATCAACTCCTATAAACACTTAAACAGACACAGTAGTATAAAAGACAGGGTGAACCAGTGATCTTAAGAGTGGAATTAACCAGGTAATGAGAGGATTTCATAGAGGAGAGGAAATGAGGGGGGTCTCTTGACCCTTGGGAAGACTGTTTGATGGATGTGGTTTAAAGCTGATCCCAACCTAGACTGGGAAAAAAACCACACATCTTTTGCAGGTAGAGGGGTTTGTCTGTAGAGAAATTCTGAGCAGTCATACAACATTAAGTGGGGGAGAGGACCATCAATATACATATGTTGGGAGTACAGCCATTGACGTTAGAGTAGAGGCTATGATTACAAAGGAATAAGGCCCCAAGTGGGCTAGACAGGGTCTAGAACAAAGGACAGAATCATTATTAGAGGACCTAAGAAAGGTGCTATCTAAGCCATGACTAAGCTTTCTGACTGAGAGGTAAATTTTGCAAATCCATCCTTCAGCTGGCAGAGTGGCTCTCTCTGCCCCCTACAGACAAAGGCAGAATTGACTCCTTGACTCCTCCATGGACATAATGTTAGGAGTTAAATTCTTGAATTCATATGCACAAAAATGCAAGTCTAAAGGAGACCATCTTCATGAGATTGATTTAATTACCTGTTGGATCTTCCTGTGTTTACCTGGAATTTCAGGAGAATGGATATTTCCTATTTCATGTAAATTCTCATCTCTTTTTAAGTGTGATTAGCCTGTTTTAAAATTTATTTTATGTTTTATTTAATGCACTTTAGATAATTAAAACTGACATTGAATTTATCAAAAATTGTGAAATCAAATAATTGACATCATCAGAGGTTGGCATGCAAGATAAAACTTTGTTTTATTTTTGTATCAGAATACTACATGAAAACAATGGGTTTTCCTGGCATTAATAGAATGGAGTTCTGAAGAGAAAGAAATCAACTGGGTTTGAAATGTAATAGGAATGGCAGAGATGAAAATGAAACTGATAAACACAGATTGAATAGAAAGGAGTAAAAGAAAATAGAAAAGTCATTTCATAGCAGAAATTCCTTTTCTTGAAAATAATGGTTTTCAGCAGGAAGTAAAGACAGAGAAATTCAGAACTCTGGGAAAGGTCAATAATCCTATTAGGAGCTGCCTGTCTCCAAACAGTCATTTGGTCACCTTGTCAGAGAAATTGAGAACCCACAGCAGATAGATATTTTGATTCTTCTTTAAATTAATCATTTTTAAAATACGAATTTGTTCACCATTTAGTAAGTCAAAGAAGAGAGAATTCAATTTATTTTTTGCTATAAACATTATTTATAGTGATAACATTATGGAAAGCAAGTGATTAATTACATTTATCCATATGTAATATGAAATATTATGTATTCAATAATTTGAGTGTCTACAATCAAAAGAATTTGTTGGGTAGAAAATCCTAGAAAATGAATATGAAAACTTTAACAAATAATAACATCAATTACTTACAGCATTTAAACAGCACTAGATTTACTATTTACAAACCCTCTAATCTTAATTTCTTATAAAGGAATGGATTGTAAATATAGTTAAATAAGATTAAAATCTTTAAAGCTGAATGATATATTTTATTAATTATAAATTCAAGATAGTTATTCAATTTTACAAATTTCATTTATCCTGTGTCTGATTAGAGAAATCCTTGAGTTTCTGCTCTGGAGATCAGACTCTTATGTAGTAAGGGGATCTCTTATTATTTCACGAAGTATATAAGAAATGAATGTGCAAACCTATGTCTGCCCAATAATTAAGTCAGCCCTGAGAAAACTGCCTGAGTGATGGAAAACGACAGACGTACTTGTATTGGCAACACCAGACAAGTCAGAAATCAGTTCTGTTCCTAGTCTTATGTGTGCCAATGAAAACAGTTACTTAAATCAGATTTAATGGGGTTTGCAATCACCGGGACTGAAAGATTTCTTAATTCCCATTTCCCCAGAAAATAAGAGATATTCCAAGAGAATATTTAATTGTATAACTGCTCCAAACATCAAAGAACTTACAGACCAAAAGAAAATAGTATTAAAAATTAATGAAACATCAAATAAATTGAGATGCAAATGAAAATAATATACACTAAACTTAATTTTAAAATTAGTTATTTATTTGATGAGTTGGAAGAAAAAGAGAGAATGAGAGAGAGAAACTCCCATCTGCTGGTTCACTTTCCAAATGTCTACAATTACCAGGACTAGCCTGAGTCCAGACCATGGCAGGAGCTAGGAATTCTACTTAGATCTCGCTTGTGGGTACTAAGAAGCCAATTTATTAAGCTATCACCAGTTTACCAGTGTCTGCATTAACAAAAAGCTAGAGTCAGGAGAAATTAAACCCAGGGACCCTGATGTGGAATGTGGGAAGGAAGATCTTTCTGTCTCTTTCACTGTCTAACTATCGATTTCTGACAATGGTTAGGTCTACAGATTGAATAAACAAGGTAGAAATGGGAGAAGAATGACCGAACCTTGAAAATAAGAATTTTTTAAATTTATGAAATAAACGTTAGGAACAAGGAAAATGCTTATTCACTTGATGCCAGAAACTTTTATCCATTAAAACCATATTAAGGTTGCCTGTTGATGCAGATGACAGGGTGGTTCTCATTGTCCTCTAGAAACCAGGAAAACTCCTGTAAAACAATTTTTTGTGGGCAGTGTTGAAGAGCAAATCAAAGAGAAGGGCAACAGATGATTTAATTCCTCTAGTCACCCTGGCTTTTGCCCTAGAAACACTTTCCTGGATAAAGAACAAGATGGAGAAACCCACAAAGGTCACAGCAGTGCACTAAGAAGAAAGATCTGGGAACAGGCTGAGATGGGTAAATGAAGTAGAGAAAGATACTAAAAAATAAAAAAAAAACTGTAGACAAACCTTTAATATTACTAATAGATCTGCTGCACATGTGAGTGAGAAGTCCATGAATCTAGGTAATATAAAATAATAAGGTGCTATATTGTACTGCCCCCTGGCACTCACACAGAAACATTTCATTTTCAAGGGGTATATGAGTGGAGAAAGTTCAGTAAACACATAGGGCATTCATCAGGGACTCCACAAGAACAGCCTCTAGAAAATTGCCAAATCACTGTTTAAAAAGGTCGTGAAAGAATTGACCTAATCTACAAGTAGCTCAAGAACATACAATAGTACAAATAATAATAATAAAATAAAAACCGAGACAATTTTCTTTAAAAATAGCAAAATATAGATGTTAAAATAGTTATCTAATGTATATTAAAAATCATAAAAATGAATATATCAAAAAATGTGATCCATAAAGCATCAAATAGAAATAAACCCAGAAGTACATGGTGTAAATAGAACACAAGTACTTTAAAACAGCAATTTCAGATGTAACTGCTGATTTAAAGGAAATGGTAAAATGAAAAGAAAAAGTACATATCAAAAATATAAAATGGAATCTCTTAAATTAACAAACAGTAGTATCACATAAAATGACATTGGATATTGTAGCAACAGATAAACCAAAGCAGAAGAAAAAATCAATAAAACTTAAATCATGAAAACAGAAACTAAATTAAGAAATAGTCTTGCCAAAGGGTGATTGTGGGATTCTTCCTAGATTCATAGGTGTTAAAATATGGAAAAAATGGCCTGTGCCGTGGCTCACTTGGCCAATCCTCTGCATGCAGTACCGGCACCCCAGGTTCTAGCCCCAGTTGGGGCGCTGGATTCTGTCCCAGTTGCTCCTCTTCCAATCCAGCTCCTTGCTGTGGCCCAGGAGGGCAGTGGAGGATGGCCCAAGTGCGAGTTAATACATCATGAAAATGTTTAAAGCTTAACTAACAAATTAGGCTTTGTAGGGGATTCCAATACAATCCCATCAGTGGCATGTACCAATGCCATCTCACTAGTCCAAGTGATCAATTTCAGTTCACAATTGATCACACTGAGAGGTCTAAGAGTCAAAGGGATCACACAAACAAGACTAGTGTCTGCTAATACTAACTGATAGAATCAACAAGGGAGAGAACAATCCAACATGGGAAGCCGGATACACAGCAGACTCATAGAATGGCAGATGTCCTAAATAGCACTCTGGCCTCAGAATCAGTCCTTAAGGTATGCGGATATGGCTGAAGAGCCCATGAGAGTATTTTAGGCATGGAAAGCCAAGACACTCTGGAAAAAAAAAAAAAAAGACCTAAATGAAAGATCTCAGTGAGTGAGATCCCAGTGGAAAGAACGGGGCCATCAAAGAAGGAGGTACCTTGCTCTGAAGGGAGGAGAGAACTTCCACTTTGACCATGACCCTGTTGGGATAAGATTGAAGTCAACGAACTCAAAAGGCTTCCATAGCCTTGGCAACTCATGACTAGAGCCTAGGGAGATTTCTGACACCATAAACAAGAGTGTCAAATTGGTAAGTCAACAACAGGAGTCACTGTATACTTACTTCTCATGTGGGATCTGTCTTTAATGTGTTGTCCAATGTGAAGTAATGCTATAACTAGTACTGAAACTATTTTATACTTTGTGTTTCTGTGTGGTTGCAAACTGATGAAATCTTTACTTAATATATATTAAATCAATCTTCTGTATATAAAGAGAATTGAAAATGAATCTTGATGTGAATGGAATGGGAGAGGGAGCGGGAGATGGGAGGGGTGTGAGTGGGAGGGAAATTATGGGGGGGGGAGCCATTGTAGTCCATAAACTGTACTTTGGAAATAATATTTACTAAATAAAAAAAAGAAAAAGAAAAAAAAAACCATAAAAAAAAACAAATTAGGCTTTGTTTATAGACAGTTGGAATCCACTGTTTTTGAGCAGAGTAAAGTAATCAGAGTTGAGCTCTGTCTATTATAGCATATGTCTTCTTCCAGAGATGGAAGAGTGCAGATCACTTTGGTAATTTTGGAGATCATATTTCCAACAAATACATAAAAACATCTATTTAAATAATCTATATCATTTTGTCCATGTTATTCAGGTATTCATTCCTCTAATAAATATCACCCATAGCCACAGTGCATTGATGACAGTCCCCCAGTTGTAACAGACACATTGGGACTAAATTGAGTCATTTTCAGAAAACAAACATTAAGAACTGAAGCCATGATTTTCAATGCTGGATATCATTATCTCATCATACAGTGTGCTGTCTCATTGGCTTGCTTGTATTCTTGTCTCAAAGACGGAATAATGAATACAATTATAGCAGTAGGAAACCTGACAAGACAATCAGAAACAAGTCCACAATTATGGATATTAGTTGAATAGAGTGACAGTTATTTACCTGCATGAAATGAAAAGGTATATTTCTAAAAGGGAAATTTATACTTCAAGGAAACCTAGAAGAATCACTTAATAGAACCTTCAGTAGTTGAAATAAAATAAGATAACGCTACCGAATATAGTGAGGAATTAAAATCTGGGTCCTGAAAAGTCCTGGATTACTGGAGAACTTGGCTTTATGTCTTTTATTCCGGCTTATTAAAACTACTCTTTCATACTTAAAGCTGCATCTGAGAGATTTTGAAACATTTACTTAATTAACACTGGCATCAAGGGACAACTGTATTTTTGTATCACAATAATTCAAGTAAAAATGGAAGGGAAACGTTGTGTAAATTAGGTTTTCAGATGCTCCCTTTAAAATGTTCTTTGAAATTTCACCAAATTTATTTGTCGTGTAAGATAGTCTCCCAATGCCTATAAGTTCTTCTAGGAGTAGTGTTAGGCTCTCATACATACAAAGTATAACACTATTTCTAAGCAAGTGACTGATGATTTAGCTTTAACTTTCTTCAGAACCAATGACACAGCAAAAACACAAGATAATTCATCAGAACGGCATACCAGCACTACTACATGCAGAAATAGTTACTTAAAAGAATTGACCACTTGAGAACTCAGGTAGTAATAATTATAATAAGGCATTAAATGGATATTGCAAAACTGTTAATCCTATAATTAGTATAAAATTATTTTTATTCACCATTACAAAAAAATAAGAAAACTCAGAGGGCCAATTATAATGTTCCCACGTACCAAATACAATCAGTAAAATTTAAACAAAATTTTTCTGGAATAGGAGAAGGTACTCTGGATAGCTTTGTTTCTCTTACAGAAGACTTGAGAGTATATGCTTATGCTCATTACTTTTTCCTGCTTTGAAACAGAAAATGAAGTCTGAAGTTTTGGTGGAAATTTTCAACCAAGAAATAATAGTATAATAGTAACAAAGGAAAAAAGGAGATCATATTGATAAACTATTGCCTAAATCCTGAGATGCTTCCTTGAAATGTGAGGAAACAAATACCAATTCACTTCAGCTATTTTTAATTTACTTTACCTGTTTTTTTATTTTGTTTTTGTTTTTGCTTTCAAGCATATTTCTGAATACTTTAAGAGTTTAAGAAGACTGCATTCTTCTCTAGAAGTAATACTGAAATATTAGGTCTTGTATTCATAAATACTATTTGAGGATTTGTACCACACCAAGGACTTTACAGCACTTTGGAGAAGAGCTTATTAATGTTCTAAGTCCTGGGGAGGAGTACATCACAAGAAATGCACAGAAAGAAAGGACATTAAGCAAACTTTATTAGGTGTTTATAGAAAAGAAAAACCTCAAGGAACTATTGCTAAAAGGTGCTAAAGTTCTAAATTGATAATGTTAGAATATGGGTGGTTTATGACTCAGACTTTGTGTCTGTTGCTCTTTGTTATGGAAATGTGATTGACCCATTGTAGACATGGACATCATACCCTATGGAAAACTAAGGAAAATCAAGTAGATACATGATAGATTTTGAAAAAAAAAAAAAAAAAAACTTCATTTCTTCTAAAAAATATTGATTTCAATGTCATTTTAAATGCCAGATTTTTTTTTTTTTTTTAATTTGGGGGTAGGGATATTTGTGAGCTCATCAGTAGCTGAGAAAACATTAAAGAATAAAAACAGTGGGCCGGTGCTGTGGTGTAGCAGGTAAAGCCACCGCCTGCAGTGTATTTGTGTTTACAAATACCATATGCGCACCGGTTTGAGTCCCGGCTGCTCCACTTCCAATCCAGATCTCTACTGTGGCCTGAGGAAGCAGTGGAGGATGGCCCAAGTTCCTGGGCCTCTGCACCCGCATGGGAGACCCAGAGGAGCCTCCTGTCTCTGGCTTCAGATTGGCATAGTTCTGGCCTTCACGGCCAAGTAGGGAGTGAACCAGCAAATGGAAGACTTCTCTCTCTCTTTCTCTCCCTCTGACTCTCCTTCTCTCTCTATAACTCTGACTTTCAAATAAATAAATCTTCTAAAAAAGAATAAAAACAATTTGCAAGAGTAACTTTATGAAATATCATGACTTATTATAGAATAGGTTAATTAAGAAATGTAAAATTTAAGGACAGACAATGAAATAGAAGAGACAATCCAGAAATTCTACTAAACCCAATAGTACATGAGAAGGTTTCCAAATTAGTTCATTTCTAGAACTCCAAGGGTAGAGATACAGTGTCACAGACTTCAATTCCACACTCTTTGCTACCTATCATGGTCATTGTAGCTAATTTGCATCAAGGGATCCAGTGTCTTCTCTAACTCTAGGACCCCAAATCTGTGCCATTATACTCTTAGGTCAGCCATCACCATTCTAACTTATAGATATATATATAAATAAATATATATATAAATGCTTCTCTAGTGGATATGCCCTTTGACCTCTCTTGAACTACATACTGGAAAGAGTGGGTTTTTGTCTCCAGTTAAGACACAGTGTTCCACATCAGAGTTCCTGGGTTTGGTAGAAGGCTCTGGCTCCTGAGTCCAGCTTTCTGCTAAGGCATACCCTGGGAGGCAGTGTAATTGCTAAAGTAATTGGGTCCTGCAACATGGGAGACCTGGGTTGAGTTCCTGGCTCTTGGCTTCAGTCCCAGCCCAATCCCATCTGATGCCCGCATTTCAGAAGCACATCAGAAGATAGCAGCTCTCATTATTCGTGTGTGTGTGTGCATGTCTGTTTGTGTGCATGTGTGTGTACATGTGTGTATGTGTATATCTTTCAAATTAAAAAAAAAATAAGAGAAATATGTAGTGGGAGAGAGGTGTGAGTGTGAAGTTCTAATCTGATTAATCTGCACTAATACTTATTACATTTTGGATACCTTTCTCTAAGTGTGCTACTAAGAGTTAGGATATATGTTCCTCCTTGAACACAGGACAAATTGAGTTCAGTCAACCAAGCAACCTAGAGCCAATCTCTTTGTGAGCACCTCAGCAATGAATTGTTATAAAAACTGGGTCCCCTCATTTCAAATTGATTTCAAGATCAACTCTGTTTTTGCTTTTAATACGTGATGCTAAATGAAGTAACAAAAATTGAAAAATAGGATACAAATACCAGTGTTATCATTACATTTAGCACATTTTATAAGCTCTTCATAAGCTAATTATCATAAGAATAATTTGATGTGTTCTACTTATCTTCGTCAATTCTTCACCAATAAAATGCTTTGTTAACTGCCAGCAACAATAAGAACAAAAGTAGCTAATTATAAAGTAATAGCCATTGAGCTGTAATTTTAGTGGTTTCCTTTCAGCATCTGATTGTTATCATTTCAGATTCAGTAATGACACTGCATATTCTCAATCTATAAAATGAGTGCAAAACAGGCCTGCACTATTTAGATTGAGTATGAAGATGAATATTTGTTTAAAAATGTATATTCAATATTTTTCAACTGAATTAATTTTATCCAACAAACATTCCCATGTATGGATCCATTTGCTTGTTGAGTACTTGCCAATGGGACCAGAAAAAAAGTCAGAGAGAGAGAGAGAAAGAAAGATAAAGGGAGAGAGAGAGAGAGAGAGGTGTAAGAGGAAGAGAGAAGAGAGAAAGCCATTTCTTGCTCAACAGTAACAGTTTTGCTTTATTCAATAATCCTTTCACAAAAGATAAAACACTCCTTAAGGCAAAATTTTATTTTTTCCAGAATTTTTTTTCTCAAATAACACTGGTGTCTGCTAAATCAAAGAGGGAGGATAGTTACATAAATTCATTAAATAATACCTACTTTTTAATACACTGATGTTTTGCTTTGTTTAATTTCTACCTGTTTCGGTGACTTGTTTTCTTGGAACATGCGCTCTATAGAGACAGTCGGGCCGGCATGATGGCTCTCTTGGTTAATCCTCCACCTTGCAGTGCTAGCATCCCATATGGGTGCCGGGTTCTAGTCCTGGTTGCTCCTCTTCCATTCCAGCTCTCTGCTGTGGCCCCGGAGGGCAGTGGAGGATGGCCCAAGTGCTTGGTCCCTTGAACCCGCATGTGAGACCAGGAAGAAGCACCTGACTCCTGGCTTCAGATCAGCGAAGTGCCGGCCATGGCGGCCATTTGAGGAGTGAACCAACGGAAAAGGAAGACCTTTCTCTCTGTCTCTCTCTCTCACTATCTATATCTCTACCTGTCAAATAAAAAAAAAAAAAAAAAAAAAAAAGAAAGAAAGAGTCAATTGTTGTCTGAAGCTACTGTCAGAGAATTGTCTGCATTTGAATAAGATAAAACAGGTTTATAATAACAGTTAAATGGCAACAACTATTTTTGGAATAACTGCTAGTGTATACACACACACAATTTGGAGGTTTTGTGCATTGTACTTATTTCCCTTAATAGAGTACCTAACTGTGGGGAGCAACCCGGACTGGACTGAGTTACTGGAATTAAGACTTATTCTATGCATCTGCTCTCCCACAATATGGCGCTGGGAGAGGAGGCAACAGCTTCTACCCAGCTGCCTCTCACCAACTTGACAAGCTGCAGGACCTGCTCCTGATTGCAGGAGAGCAGTGTACTCGGCGTGTGGGCAGCCGAGTTAGGATTGGCGGAGGAGGACTATAAAGGAGGAGAGAGACGGCATGCACCAGGAACATCTAAGGGGAACATCTACCTGAGGAACACCTGTGCAGCCCCCGAGAGAGCCGGCCGGCGGTGTGCCGCTCCCCCGCGGAAGTGGGGAAGGTGGCAGGGGGAACCGCCCTTCCACGGAGGTGGAAGGGATGGTAGCCAACCCGGGAAGAACCAGCAGCAAACCCGGGGAGGGCCGAGCAGACGAAAGAACAACGCAGGGTCCTGTGTCGTTCCTCCGTGAAGAGGGGGAGCGACATAATGGTGCCGTGACTCGGATATGAAGCCTAGGCAGGGCTTAGTGTCGTTCCTCCACGAAGAGGGGGAGCGACACCTAACAAATATGAAACACCTACATTGGTCAGAATGTAAACTGGAGAATTCAATCTAAATTCAGCTACTGCATTTATCTTTGAGAACGATTTTCAAAGTGTTCATTCGTTCTATGTTTCTTCATTTCTGAAATGCAGTTCAATAAATACAAGGAGCACTAATCCTCCAAAAGTTATATGTTATAAAATTCCTGTTGGATTTAATTATTTGAGATGTCTGCAAGTGGGTAATCAGTTCACACAACAGATACATTCAAAAATGTTTCTCAGAAGACAGCTTTATTATATTTTCACCTTCAGATACTGAGAAATTTTTAAAGATAAATACTTCGAATTAAATTGTTCCATTTCTAGTGTAATTATGAATAAACAGCTCAACAGAAAATATATCACTTTTTCAATGATTCTAAATAAGTGATTTTTATATAATATTTGGAATTTTTTAAAAGCAGGTTCCTTTTTTAGTGGCAGTAATAATTTAAGTAGATACTAATTGGACATCACACACATCTTGCATTAAACAGGATAAATAAACAAATGACATCAGACATACTTGGTAAGGGGGAATTTTATCTTGTTATCCTTACAGAGTAGGACCACAAAGTTTCTGCCTACTCAGCTGACACATAGAGAGCCTGTAACCAACACTGGGGCAGTAGGACAACATAGGTGTCTGATTTTACAAAGCACAGAACAGTGGCAGCTATCAATGAATTCCCAGACTTCCTGAGGGGTTAGGGTTGGTGAATCTTGCAGTTTCGTGTTGAGTGCTTCATGTTCCACTCGTGTATACGTCTCTGGTAGATCCACAGTGCTCATAACCCTCCTTTGATTCCTCTGCAGTAGGATAGACTTCATATTCTGGAAATTTTCATAAGGGCAGAATGAACTCCCATCAGTCTGGAAGTACATGAAGGTGACTGTTACACTGTTTACACAGGACTTGGGATTCCTGAAAAAGAGAAATCAAGATATGCAAATATACATTCAGATATACAGATACCATCTACGGTAAAGACACATGAGCTTCTGAGTTGAGATCTGGAACTCTATAGTACTGACTGGACTCAGTATGCCACTCCCTTAATGCACTGATATTAATCTTTAGTAATAATTTTATTTGCAGTCATCAAAAGCAGAACAAAGAAACTTCAAGGAGAGAGACTTAGAGACTAGATCCCTAGAGGACAGACATCAAGCACTATGCAGGGTTTTATGTTCTTTTCCTAAAAAATTTACTTTAAAGAATAGTACTCCCTGGGGAATCACAACCAGCATTCATGGTTCAAATTACTGAAATGAATTCTTGAATTCCTATTACCATGTATATATTGTATTTCTGAAAAGATTAACCTGACAATCCTTAAATCAACCAGTGCCAAATACTTTCTCTGATATTGTTAGAAACTGAAGCCAGTTTATTCTAGATACATTCTGCTCAAATTCATTGTTTGTGACACTACAGTTACTTACAATTAAAATAAAAAAACAATTCTGCTTTTACAATAAGAATACCAAAACCTGTCCCACTAGAGATTCAACATGAAACAAAATACACAAAAGCAAAGCAATTTCAAATAGACTAATGAATAATGTTTAGTTTAAAAAGGATACTTAAAATTTTTTATGAATGAATTTTACTCCAATTCCCTTTTTTTTCTATTTTTAGCATGTAAATCAAGAGTTTTGACTCTATATATAGGGAACAGAGCTAGGGAATAGGAGCCACCATTTGTAAAACTGCAAGGGATCACAATAAAACATTTATCAGGGCACTGACTTTGTAGCAAAAGCAGTGAATTTATTGGGTTACATTGCTTCCCAGTATGACAACAAAATCCAAAAGTAAGGGACCAAAGATTGATCTGACTCATGGGGTAAATTAATACCCATGGGGATTTGAAATTTGAAACTATCTTTCCAAAATTCTTCAGATAGTGTTATTATCTCATAGCTATTTTACCCATAATTGCTTCAGATAACATATTAGATGATTTGTTCTATTCACTGTTTTTCTTCTGTAAATGAGGGCTAACCCATTTAAATGTGGCTTATGAATCATTAACTACATCACTCATTACATTTCAAATGTACAATTTAAGATACCTTTGTGTTTTCAATCAGATTGTCTTTAAAGAATGCTTCAGTGGACCACAGTTGTCATGGTAATGGCAGGAGTTTTCCCTGCCCCCAAATGTGCAGACAGGGAGGCTGCCTAGAGGAACCTATATTCCAGTTGATTTTATTGGCAAACATCTTGTATATATGTTTAAGTGTGTGGTGTCATTTTGTCACTGCTTACTCTGCCTCCCAATAAAATGTGCTTTCTCATACAAAAGAAAAAAGAAGGACTTTTTAAATTAGAAAATATTTCGAAATCCGTATATACTTTTTCTTTTCTCAATGATTATCAATTTTAAAGTTACAAAAATTGTGAAATAGAAATACAAATTCATATGTACCTCACTTAATTTTCCCTATTAACATCTCATACTAGTATGTTTTTCACAGTTAATAAATCACACCCAACTTCCCATATCATTTTTAACCAGAAAAATTTTATTGCTCCCACTCCTCCCAGTGTCTACAAATCAAATTTCTGCTTTTAAATCTAAGGGAAAGCATTTGGTATGTGTTTTTCTGTCTGGCATATTTATTTCACTCAATATGCAGTCCCCCAGTTCTACCTATTTTGCTACGAATGAAATAATTTCATTCCCATTTACAGCTGAATAGTGTTCTGTTGTGTTTATATACCACATTTTCTTTATCAGATGTTGGACACTTTGGTTCATTCTCTGTTTTGACTATTGTGAACTGCTCTAAATATGGCTGATCAGGTATTTCTTTGATACAATGACTTTCTGTCTTTTGGGTATACACACCAAAAAGTGGGAATGCTGGATCATATGGAAGTTCCATTTCTACTTTTTAAGAAATCTGCATCTTGTTTTCCACAGTGGCTGCACTAATTTACATTCTCACCAACAATAAAGCAGAGTTCCCCTTTCTCCACGCCCTTACAAGCACTTGTTATAACAACCCAACACCTCATAGTAAGAACTTCAGAAATGGCTTCTCAGGTCTGGTCCTGAAGCACTATGCATGAATCACTAGCCCCACGAAGCAAAGAAAAGCGTCCATAGATGGAACAGAACAACAAAGTGCAGATTTGAGTATCCTAGTCGTCAAGAGCTGCCTTCTTTCCTCTAGTATGGGTGAAATTAAGCAACTTCTCAGCAACAGCTCAGGTCTGATGCTTTGGGGATAGAGGATAGAAGTCTGTGCTCCTTATTGGAAGAAAAGTAGCGACTGGGACTCAAGTCAGCCCTCTAGATTTGATTTAATCCTGGACAGGATTGTGGAATTCTCCCACTGTTAGAACTGCCCATTGCACTAGCATTGGTCATGGTTGCAGTGCCTTCTGCTTACCTATCCTTGTCAAGATGACATCCCCAGGTAGAAAATCACAAGAAAGAATGGTGGCTAACAGTAGGCATCGCGCTTTGTTCCACTACCTCGACTGGCCTTCTGGGTCTCTGTGTTATTTGCAGAACTTGTCATTTCCTAACTTAAGTTTTCCCCTCAATCAGTCTCCTTGGTTCTTTTATTTATATATAGAGCAGTTTTCCCAGCAAGACTGTGTGCCCTTCCTGAGGAGCTAGGAAAGGAGTGGTGGGTAGAAGTGGCATAAATGCCAGAGGCTGCAACAGTGTGCTTGCTTTCTCTCCACCTGCTGATTTTTGGAGTTCCCAGTTGTTGGTAGTTCTTATCACTTCCTTGTTGCATTGTTCCTTCAATAATCCTTCTCAGTTGTAACATTTTAGACATAGAATACTTTTTCCCACAAGATGAGATCACCCAACCAGAGTGCCTGGGTAGGTATGAGGGCAACAGCAGCAATGGTGTGCTTTTATGTTCCCTCTCTGTTCAGCCATTTTGAACCTCCACCAAGAAATATTCATTTTGATTCTAATTTTTGCTAATGTGAATATGTCCATATCTGTGAAAACAGGCCTTTTCTGCACGGTGGGGAAAAGTTTAGTAGGAACAATTTCAATTTTTGACTCTCTCAATTAATATATGTATATACACTTGGTCAGGGTAGTTAGATTATATATGCTTTATCTTCTTCAGAGAAACCCCTGGTTTACTCCCGCAGTGTTCACAACAACAAGGGCTGTGCCAGGCAAAAACCAGGAGCCAAGAACTCTATCCAGGTCTCTCATGTGGGTGATGAGGACGCAAGTACTTTAGCCAGCGTCTGCTGCCTTCTGAGGCACATAGGCAGGAAGCTAGATCTGAAGAGAAGTTTCTGGAACTTTCAAGTATCCCCAGCACTGTTTTAACCTGCTGTGCCAAAAATGTCCATCTCTGTTTGTGAGGGACAGAGGAATGGACTCCTGGCTGGGTGGACAGGGACAAGAGGGCCCCTTCCCACCATCTGGAGACGAGTATTGGAGGACATGTGAAAGTTCAGAAACTGGCTTGTGTCAAGGATTTCTGTGTTTGAAGACTTACTTCAGAGTCCTGCTAATTCAGACCGTGGCGGGCAGCAGTGATGCTCAAATTACTGGGTGCCATATGTTCATGATAGACCCAGGTTGAGTTCCTGCTTTCTGGCTTCACCCCCAGCTAAGGGCAACCATGGACATTTCAGAAATGAACTAGCAGAGAGACCCAATCAGAATAAACATTTCCTCATCTACAGAATATAACAAACCCCTAAACAATCAACTATCAGTGGTTCCCTCCTTCAGGGACTCCAGCTACCTGCTGGGAAATTTCTCTGCTTCTTTCAATATACTACTGCTTTAAACTACTTCTGCTTATACACTATCCTTTGTCCATATTCTGAATTATTCATGGCCGTGAAACATGAACCTGAGTGATCAGAACTACAGTCTGCAGCAACATTTTTGGGGAGCTCATTCAGGATCATCTGAAGAGTGGGAAAATTTAAGTCTCTGCTCCTTTTTCTCAGATATTCATGTTTTCCACTGTAGTTCACTATCAATTATAAACACGGGGACCCTGTCAGCCAGTTGAATGTGATTAGCCTGGCTGCTCGTCTTAAAGACTTAGAAGGCAGGCTTAATGGGGAAAAGAAACCTGACTAATCTCCCTCCACATGTTGGCACTGGGAACATTGGCCATGTTCAGCCCAAGTTTTCTTTCACAGAAATTCATCTGATGTGTGAGACTGGGATTAAATCTTGGGGCAACTGAGGCTTCAGGCCAAGGATCCTTTTAAGTGCTTTTTTCATGTGGAACTTTGCATTCTCTCTATAAGTTCATGGATAATCAACAGCTATACTGTCTTTACATACTCTAGTTTTTAAAATCCTAATGTAGAGTGTGACTAGGTAGGCTCTGTTCTAAATACACACATCCCACTCATGAGAAAGTCTTAGAGGTCAACAATATGAGGTGAAGATCCAAGTAAGAGCATGTTCTCTGACCTCTCACTGCTGTGGGCTCCATAACACTACGTTCTCACAGCAAGGAAATTGGGGGAAACCTCAAGAGGGCAAAGGCAGAAATGTAGGGACAACTCTATTTCTTTTTTTGTGGGAATTTATTTTTAATATATATTTTTTATTTTCTTATTTTTTGAAACTTTTACTTAATAAATATAAATTTTGAAAGTACAACTTTTGGATTATAGCGGCTTTTTCCCCCCATAACCACTCTCCCACCTGCAAACCATCCCATCTCCTACTCCCTCTCCCATCCCATTCTTCATTAAGATTTGTTTTTAATTATCTTTATATACAGAAGATCAACTTAGTATATACTAAGTAAAGATTTCAACAGATTGCACCCACACAGAAACACAAAGTATAGAGTGTAGAATGTACTGTTTGAGTAGTAGTTTTACCATTACTTCTCATAAGACAACACATTAAGGACAGAGATCCTACATGGGAAGTAAGTACACAGTGAATCCCACTGTTGGTTTCTTATCCTCTCATTTTAGATGGGTAGCAGACCATAGTCAGCAGGCACCCCCTTGGAGTACATTCTAAGGCACTGGGATTCTCAAACTTTGAGAAAAAAAATATTGATCTTTTTCTGCACTGTGCATGGCCATGATGCAAGTTGGAGGATGGAGACACTTGTTCACCAGGTGACAAATTATCTATAACTCCATCCACCAAGAAGAATAGGAAAAAAATGGTCTGAGATTGCTTATATCCACATATATGTTTCCCAATAAATGAGCCAGACCTTTGTCAACTCTGTAAGGTAGACCTGACACTTTTAGCAACAGTTATCCTCAAGACTCCAGCTGCACTCCACCCTCCATCAGCCACAGAGCTTCTTGTGCAGTCTACATGACCCCCCACCTACATCTCCTGTTCCACATTTGAGACTACCTGCTAACAAGCAAGACGGCCAACTGCCAACTAGTATTTTTACCCTCCAGGAACTTCCAAATCCCCTTCTTCTTAATGGACCTCAGACAGATAAATCAAGACTTGGGTTGATTTTTAGATACTCTGATAAATATATAGAGGTTTCTAGACTTTGACTCAAGTCTACGAACTGGTCTGAAATGTAAATTTAAATCAGATCCTAACAAGGACTGAGGGACAGGCTGCTGTGCAAGCTGTAGACACTTTGGGGGATGAATTCTTTATAAATTTCCTATTCTCATGTGATAAGGAAAGTCAAGGATCAATATAGCTTACAGTAGGCTGCCCATTAAGAGGAGTCTTACCCTACTATCTAGATGACACTATAACTTGTTGGAAAGAAAAGGGTTTTGTTTCTTGTGTCTTAGAGAGACTGAAGAGGACAAAGACTAAGCTCTTAAATTACTACAAGCTCTCTATGATAGACCATGGCCTTGAGGAGAATCTCTCAGGCTTTTGAAAGACTGACAGTTCTCTCCTCCTTCCAGTGAAGGGCACAAAAAAACACTCTATCTGGGGAGGGATAAGACTTTTCAACTGGTCCAGACACTATTTATGATAAAGGCCTTCCTTTGACCTATAACACAAGTTGTTCCTGTGAGCTTTGTCTTAGAAACAACCCCTTAAATCAAAGGTTTCCTTTCCCTGGAGTACAAAGATAAGGATGCTGTCAGGGAAGGAATGGCAATTAGAGTTTAATCTTCCATGCCTAAAACAAGAAATATCCAGTATCTCTTACTATGGGTAGGCTCCTATACTGATTGAAGTGAACTTTCCCCTGTTGAACTAAGAAGACTACTGAAGTAGTAAAGGTGCTGATCTCTAAAATATTCCCTCAGCTTTGACTTCCTAAAAGCCTTTAAAGGAACAATGGCTCCTCCTTATTGATAACCATCACGCATGGAATCCCTAAGGTATACAATCCTATTTATATTATGCCTTAAATTCCCAATCATCAGGGAAGATAGAATATCTAATTATATCCTCAAGAAGCTATCTTAGGACCTGAGACTATGAAGTTGCTGGAAGAAAAAGCAAGAAAATATTCCAAGATGTTGGGACAGGCAACTAAACAACACTAAATGGGACTATATCAAACTCAGGAGCTTTTGCAAAGTAAAATAAACAATAAATAAAGTTAAGAGACATCCAACAGAATGAGAAAAATATTTGCAATTTAAATAAATTGGACTATACCAAACTCAGAACAACAAAGCACAGCACAAAAAACGTTCAACAGAGTGAAGTGACATCCAATGTATGTTACCCGAATGACATAGAGAAATAAATGCTGGTGAGGATGTGGGGAAAGTGCAACACTTATACATTGCTGGTGGGAATTTAAATTCATGTATCCATTGTGGAAAACAGCATAGAGATATCTTAAAAACCTAAAAGAAAACTTGCCATATGATCCAGCAATCCCGTGACTTGGTATATACCCAAAAGGCTTGAACAGAATGCATCAAAGAGATGCTGTACCACCATGTTTATAGCAGCACTGTTCACAATAGCCAAAATTGGGAGCCAATCATGGTGTCCATCATCTTATGAATGGGTAAGAAAATGTGGTGTGTATATATATATATATATATATATATAATGGGATACTATTTAAAAATAAAAAGAGTGAAAGTATATCATTTGCAACAAAATGGATCCAACTGGAGCACATCACGTTGAGTGAAATAAGCCAGATCCAGAAAGACAAGCACCACTTGTTCTCCCTTGTATAGGGGAGCTAAAATTAAAAAAAAAAAAAAAAGAAAAGAAAAAGAAAAAGAAAGAAAAGAGAAAAAAGAAAGGTCTGTATGTATCAGTATTGCTGCAAATACGGTTTTGTAAAACTTTGCTTTATACCTTTGCAAAACCAATAATTAAGAATGTTGTACTGCTATAGGCTTAATGATTTGTGATTACTTTAAAATTTACTCTATATGGGTGAAATGGTCTCTCTTCCATTCAATTATTGTTTATAGTCATTGTCCTTATTGCCACTAAACTAGGGTCTTTCTGTATTGTACTTGTTATTTGGTGAAGTATGAAGCCCTTCACTGTAATGTAATTTTAAAATATGCTATCTCAAACACTAAAAAAAGAGAAGGTAGGTGGGTGGAAGGATGAGAAGGGGCGAGAAGATGAAAGAGAGGAAGTAAAAGAATACCATTATGTTCTCAGAATTGAGTCTACAAATCACATTGAATCTTTTAAAAACTGCAAATTTTAAAAACTACAAAAAGAATAAAAATATATAATGTATCAGTAAAAATAAGCTTAACAACATCACTGACAAGGCATTATGTTAAAAAGAATACTAAATAGCTACTCTTATTTTATAATGTAAATCCCGTTAATTTTCAAATGTCAGTTACAAGAATTAATTTGTAATTTTGCTTTAATAAAATTGTAAATTTTATTTTTAGAAAAATGATCATCAATGTACAAGAAGTGAATGCTGTATAGCTGATTATGGCCTAAAGTAATCATTCTCAACCAAAAATGTTGATATCACCTGAAAGCCTAGGAATTTTTCAGATCCCAACATCGTCTCTTTGACTCAAAAACATTTGGAGTTCAGATAGGCAATTTGTTTTTAAAATCCCACAAAGTGATCTGATGTACTGAAAGGTTTCAGTACACCTCGCCTGAGGCCTTGGATATAGTTAATCACCCAATGTATCTTAAGGTGGAAGGAATAGGTTTCCAACTATGCTCTTTGTGTTGAAATTTAACTGAAATGTGATTCCTGTTAAACATAAGAGTAGGAATAAGAGAGGGAAGAGATGTACAATTTGGGACATGCTCAAGCTGACTTGCCCCAAATGGTAGAGTTAGAAACATACCAGGGGACTCCAATTTAATCCCATCAAGGTGGCATGTACCAATGCCATCTCACCAGTCCAAGTGATCAATTTCTGTTCACAATTGATCATAATGAAAGGACTAAGAGTCAAAGGAAGCACATAAACAAGTCTAGTACCTGCTAATAATAACTGATAGAATAAATAAAGAGGAGAGTGATCCAACATGGGAAGCGAGATACTCAGCAGACTCATAGAATGGTGGATGTCCTAAACAGCACTCTGGCCTCAGAATCAGCCCTAAAGGCATTCGGATATGGCTGAAAAGCCCATAAGAGTATTTCAGGCATGGAAAGCCAAGACACTCTGGAAAAAAAAAAAAAAAAAAAAAAAAAACACACACACAACAACAACAACTAAATGAAAGATCTCTGTGAGTGAGATCCCAGTGGAAAGAACAGGTCTTCAAAGAAGGAGGTACCTTTCTCTGAAGGGAGGAGAGAACCTCCACTTTGACTATGACCTTGTCTAAACAAGATAAGAGTCGGAGAACCAAAGGGGCTCATGACTGGTGCATAGGGAGATTACTGATGCCATAAACAGGAGTGTCAATTTGTAAAGTCAACAACAGGAGTCACTGTGCACTTACTCCTCATGTAGGATCTCTGTCCTTAATGTGCTGTACATTGAGACTTAATGCTATAATGAGTACTCAAACAGTATATTTCACTTTGTGTTTCTATGGAGGTGCAAACTGTTGAAATCTTTACTTAATGTATACTAAACTGATCTTCTGTAAAAAAAAAAAAAAAAGAAGAAGATTCTTATCTTGTTTAGAGAAGGTCATAGTCAAAGTGGAGGTTCTCTCCTCCCTTCAGAGAAAGGTACCTCCTTCTTTGAAGACCTGTTCTTTCCACTGAGATCTCACTCACAGAGATCTTTTGCCAGAGTGTCTTGGCTTTCCATGCCTGAAATACTCTCATGGGCTTTTCAGCCAGATCCGAATGCCTTTAGGGCTGATTCTGAGGCCAGAGTGCTATTTAGGACATCTGCCATTCTATGAGTCTGCTGGGTATCTCACTTCCCATGTTGGATCACTCTCCCCTTTATTTATTCTATCGGTTAGTGTTAGGAGGTACTAGACTTGTTTATGTGCTCCCTTTGACTCTTAGTCCTTTCATTATGATCAATTGTGAACAGAAATTGATCACTTGGACTAGTGAGATGGCATTGGTACATGCCACCTTGATGGGATTAAATCGGAGAACTCAGAGGGCTTCCATAGCCTTGGAAACTCATGACTGGAGCATAGGGAGATTACTGATGCCATAGACAGGAGTGTCAATTGGTAAAGTCAACAACAGGAGTCACTGTGCACTTACTTCTCATGTAGGATCTCTGTCCTTAATGTGCTGTGCATTGAGATTTAATGCTATAACGAGTACTCAAACAATATATTTCACTTTGCGTTTCTATGGGGGTGCAAACTGTTGAAATCTTAATGCATACTAAACTGATCCTCTGTAAAAAAAAAAAAAAAAAGAAAAAAAAAAAAGAAATTATCAACTCCCAACTTGACTTTCACTGGGATTAAACATGACAATAGGTCTGATCTGATTTCATCATCATTTTAAAAAAATCATCTATTATTCCTCATTTATGTTTCTGTATTGGAGCAAACTGTTGTATACTAAGCTGATCTTCTGTATATTAAGATAATCGAAAATGAATCTTGATGTGAATGGAAGGGGAGAGGGAATGGGAAAGGGGAGGGCTGTGGGTGGGAGGGACAGTATGGGGGGAAGCCATTGTAACCCATAAATCGTACTTTGGAAATTTATATTCATTAAATAAAAGTTAAAAAAAAAGAAAGAAAAAAAAAGAAAAAAAAAAAGAAGAAGAAATTATCAATTCCCAACTTGACTCTCACTGAGATTAAACATGACAATAGGTCTGATCTGATTTCATCATCATTTAAAAAATCATCTATTATTTTTCACTTTATGTTTGTGTGGGAGCAAACTGTTGAAATCTTTACTTAATGTATGCTAAATTGATCTTCTGTGTATAAAGAGAATCGAAAATGAATCCTCATGTGAATGGAAGTGGAGAGGGAGTGGGAAAGGGGAGGGATGCGGGTGGGAGAGACGATATGGGGGGGAAGCCATTGTAATCCATAAATCGTACTTTGGAAATTTATATTCATTAAATAAAAGTTAAAAAAAAAGAAATTTGTATAACTTGTGTTACAGAGTTTCGCTTGTATTTGACATGTTTAAAAAATAATATAAGGAACCCTCATATGACAATCATCCAATTGCAATGTAACAATGTATCAACATGTCGCCTACCTTGTAGATTTGTTAATATGTTTATTTTGAAAGAGTTACAGAGAGAGAGAGAGAAATCTTCCATGAGCCAGGAGCTCCATCCAGGTCTCCCACGTGGGAAAGAGGGTCTCAAGTACATAGGCCATCTCCACTTTCCGAGGAACATTAGCAAGGTGCTTAATCAGAAGTGGAACATCCAGGACACAAACCAATGCCAGTATGGGATGCCAACGTTGTAGGCCAGCTTAACCTGGTACCTCATGCTTGTGGCCAAATTTGTTTTACCTATTTCAACTGCATCTCCATTTCTTTCTTTCTTTCTTTCTTTCTTTCTTTCTTTCTTTCTTTCTTTCTTTCTTTTTTTTTTTGACAGGCAGAGTTAGACAGTGAGAGAGAGAGAGAGAGAGACAGAGAGAAAGGTCTTCCTTCCATTGGTTCACCCACTAAATGGCCGCTGCAGACAGCACACTGCGCCTATTTGAAGCCAGGAGCCAGGTGCTTCCTCCGGGTCTCCCATGCAGGTGCAGGGCCCAAGGACTTGGGCCATCCTCCACTGCCTTCCCGGGCCACAGCAGAGAGCTGGACTGGAAGAGGAGCAACCGGGACAGAATCCAGTGTCCCAACTGGGACTAGAACCCGGGGCCGCAGGTGGAGGATTAGCCTAGTGAGTCATGGCGCTGGCCCCATCTTTTTCATTACAACATTAACAATTACTCAAAAGCAATTCATATTCATGATGTTGAAGGACATTTCAAAATGATGAGCTCTCTTAAAAAATTCAAATCACTTTTACAAAGAGGTATTTATTTGTTTGAAAGGCAAAGAAATAGGTAAGGAGAGACAGATATTGAGAGAGAGAGAGAGAGAGAGAGAGAGAAAATCTTCCATCTGCTGGATCATTACCCAAATAATAGCAATGACTAGGACTAAGTGAAGTCAAACTAGGAGCCCAGAATTCCATCTGCGTCTTGGTGCCCAAAGACTTTGCCATCGTCTTCTACTTTCCAGTCAGATTAGCAGAGAGCTGGATGGTCAGTGGAACACCTAGAATTCAAACCGGCACCCATATGGCTTGCTGATGTTGCAGATGGTGTCCTAACCTACTGTGTCGCAATGCTGGCCCCAATTCAAATCATTTCACAGTGCTTTATAAGAAGTATTGGGCAATTAATAAAATTCCATCTCTGTTAACATGTTACAGTTTTTCCCACTTCATTTGTAGTTCCATCTTCCTTAGAGAAATTCTTCCACAGTCTAGTTAAAAGGAGGGTAGAGGTTCACTCTGAGGATAAATATCATTTATAATTCATTGTCCTCAATTGGATTTTTTTTTTAAATATTTACTTACATACTTGAAAGGCAGAATTACAGAGGCAGAGACAGAGAGAGAGAGAGAAAGAGGTCTTCCATCTGCTGGTTCACTCTCCAAATGGCTGCAATGGTCAGAGATGAGCTAATCTGAAGCCAATAGCCAGGCGAGTCTTCCAGGTCTCCCACATGGGTGCAGGGTCGCAAGGATTTGGCCCATCTTCTACTGTTTTTCCAGGCCATAACAGACAGCTGGATCAGAAGTAGAGCAGCCGGGACTTTAACCAATGCCCCTATGGGATGCCGGCACTGCAGGTGGCAGCTTTACCCACTACACCACAGCACCAGCCCTTCAATTGGATTTAACAAGATGAAGCCTTCTACTGAGTGCTGCAGACTGGTAAATTCTTCTTTTCCTGCACAGGAGTGCATGCAATCTAATGTTCTCCTAGTTTGGCATAGCATACTAAGGAGTGGGCTTGTTAGTCCACTCCTTTACAGGAGGGTTGGTAAAGAGTTAATAGAAAGATAAGATTCATATCTTGTGAATAGACAGAAGAGAGGAGCTCAAAGGTCTTAAGCACAATGCTATGACAAGGAATTGAAAATGTTAATTAGTTTGATTTTCTCAGTATGTTTTGTATACATTTACTGAAATACCGCACTCTGTGGATTAGTGTGTGCCATTACTAAGTGTTATTCAAAAAAGTTTTTTCGTATTTAAGGAAATGAAAGTGCTAACTTCATGTGTTGATCCATATCAAATTATCATACTATACCCCATACACATGAACAATTACATTACTGAAATAAGTCAAACTCAAAAGACAAATATTGTGTGTTTTCTCTGATGGGTTTCATCCTATATAGAGGGTACAAAAGCCTTACTGCGTATCACACTAAGCCGACATCCTATGATGTTAATGTTTTCTATAGCCCTTGTCTTTATCATGGCAGAAAAGCAGTCTATCTGCCTCTTACTTGTAGAGCTCATTGTTTAGAAGAGCATGGTGACTGTGATTATAAAGTCAATTGTTATAGGGGCTGGCGCCATGGATCACTTGGTTAATCTTCCACCTGTGGTGCCAGCATCCAATATGGGTGCCTGGTTCTAGTCACAGTTGCTCCTCTTCCAGTCCAGCTCTCTGCACTGGCCTGGGAGGGCAGTGGAGGATGGCTCAAGTGCTTGGGCCCCTGCAACCACATGGGAGACCAGGAGGAAGCACCTGGCTCCTGGCTTCGGATCGGCACAGCACTGGGCGTAGCGGCCATTTGGGGAGTGAACCAACGGAAGGAAGACCTTTCTCTCTGTCTCTCTCTCACTGACTATAACTCTACCTGTCAAATAAATAAAAATAAATAAAATCAATTGTTATTGCAAAAAATTAAAATAAAAAAAGAAAGGGGGAAAGAGAGAGGGAGGGAGGGAGGAAAGAACTTAATAAATAAGTAAAAAAGAAAAAAAAAGCTAAGGTGGTAATTACTATTATTATCAAATGTGAACTATGTTCGTGGGGATAAGTTAAGAGTTGGACAAATACTATTTTCCTATTCATTATTGCAAGCCCCTGAAGTAGATATTACTTTGTTTCACAGATATAAAAACTAAAGATTAGATATTTCCTACCTAATCAGATAGATTTCATTATCAGTGTTTAAACTCTTGCCCTGTCTCTGCAAATACTTGAATATGGTTTTCAATCACCTTCTTTCGCCTGTGAAGAATCATTTTCTAACATGTAATCTGTGTTCTGGTGCCATCTCCTCTTGTGGAGAAACAGGGCGCTGCTGAGCACAAGAAGAAATACCAACTAAAGAAGAGAAATACCAACTAAAATCAACCAACAAACACTTCAGGATGGGGAGCCAAGAAGGTGTTCAGGCAACAACAGTGTATTTCTTTTAAAGATTTATTCATTTATTTGAAAGTCAGAGTTACATAGAGAGAGAAGGAAAGACAGAGACAGAGAGAGGTCTTTCATAATCTGGTTCACTTCCCAATTGGTCGAAACAGCCAGAGCTGAGCCGATGTGAAGCCAGGAGCCAGGAGCTTCCTCCAGGTCTCCCATGCAGGTGCAGGGGCCCAAGGAGTTGGGCCATCTTCTACAGCTTTCCCAGACCATAGCAGAGAGCTAGATTGGAAGTAGAGCAGCTGGAACTTGAACTGACACCCATAAGAGATGCAGACAAGGGCGTTAACCCACTACGCCACAGCACCAGCCCTTGGACAGTGTATTTTTAATGTTTATTTTTTAGAATGCAGGGAGAGAGACAGAGATAGAGAGGGAAGAAAGATATTCTATCTGCTGGTTCCTGTCTGATATACCTTTGCTTGCAGTGACTGGGCAAGGCTGAAGATATGATCCCCAGTAACCCACTCCAGGTCTCCCACATGAGTGTCAGGGAACTAAATACATCAGTTATCACCTAATACCTCCTAGTGTGTGCATTAACAGAAAACTAGAAATTGTAATGAGTTTAAGCCTCAAACCCATGCATTCTGATGTAGGGGGCAGGTGTCTCTAGCAGTGTCTTAACCACTTTGCCAAAAGTCCACTCCCAGTGCGTGGTTACCAGTAGTAGAAGCAGAAAGTGAGCATCTGAAAAAGTGCAATGTAAAGGTCTAAGATGTATCAAGTCTTAACATACCCATGGTGACAAGTTCAAATTCAAGTAGGTAATGAAAGTGGCAGAAACGTGTTGCTTTCACAAGCATCTGCAAAGCAGACTGCAGAGAATCTCAAGGTAGACAGCTATTTTGAGACAAACATTACATGGATAAGAAAGCAATAATCTAGAGCTCAAGAAAGCATTGCTTTCTAGAAATTCTATGTAGATTCCAGTTCATAAACACTTTGATCCTTGCATCTTCCATTATCCTCTGGTACATTCTGCCTCATTACTAAAACACACCCACAGTTGAGAATGTTGTGTAAATTATTTCCTTAAAATCCTTTGTTCAGCTATCCATCTTAGGTTTCCTTTGTTCTGTCCTCCAGTGATGTAGTACTTGTTTAATTCATTTACTTGATGCATTTTCCTCTACTACCATTCACTGTCCTCTTGTCTTGTCCCTTCTCCTGCATCGATGCTTCCTCTCATGGTTATCTCCAATCATCCCCTTCAGAAAAGAAAAATAAAAAAAAAGGAAAGGAAGAGTTTCTAAGCAGTTATTAGATTATCATGGTAAGAACATGAAAATATTACAGAAGGGAAATTATTTGTATTGTTTCATATTTCCATATTATATTTTGTCAAGATCCTTGAAACATTACTGGCTATGAAATTTAGCCAAAATTCCTGAGGATCTTGCTGAAGTTATAACTGATGGGTGAAGAAAGAGAGCTATAGTTCAGTAGAGTAGAAATAAGAAAGAGGAAATACTGTATTGATTATATAAGAAGGTCTAATCAAACATCCAAGATTCCTTGATTTCAAATCCTACAATTGCATATATTGAAATTTGAATTTCTATAGCATTTTTCCATACAAGATAAGCATCACACAACTTCAAAATACAGACAAGCAAATGAGAATATACAAAGTGCATTTCAAATAGTTTTCTTTCAATCAACACAATGACCCACACCTCTGCCAGATACAGAACAGTATTTTCACTGAGTGCCTATTTGATGAGTTACAAAAAAAGTTGTTTTTTTTTTTTTTTTTTAACAAAAGAAGATGTGTTTCCTTTCAGTTGTTTCACAGGGAAATACATTTTCATGGATCTTTTTCATTGTGAAATGCCAGTTAACGTCCTGGCCTGAAGTACTGGCATCCCCTATAGGGGCTGGTTCAAGACCCAGCTGCTCCACTTCCGATCCAGCTCTCTGCTATGGCCTGGGAAAGCAGTGGAAGATGGCCCAAGTCCTTGGGTCCCTGTACCCGTGTGGGAGACCTGGAAGAAGTTCCTGGCTCCTGGCTCCTGGCTCCTGGCTCCTGGCTCCTGGCTTCGGATCGGGCAGCTCTGGCCGTTGCAGCCAATTGGGATGGAAGACCTCTCTCTCTCTCTCTCTGCCTCTCCTCTCTCTGTGTAACTCTGACTTTCAAATAAATAAATAAATCTTTTAAAAAAAGAAATACCTTACTATACATATATAAATATAAGTTTTTTTGTGACTTAGAGGGAAATGCTGTATATCCAACTACAGTTTATTTTGCTAACAGCAATCTAAGAAAAATGATGTTAATGATATTTAAAAGTAGATGCAATATAGACATTTCTTAACTTTACTAACCCTCATTATAAAATGATTTTCTGAGTATACGAGCAGGAAGCAAGTTGATCTTAATTATACCTTAAGTTACAACAGCTATAACCACTAATACCAACACACAGTAATAGCTCAATGGGTGTTTTGTGAATGAATTATCCCATGCATAATTTAATGAGATTTCTTCAAATCACTAGGTTGAGCCACTAATTTGTCTGCTTTATAGTCTACTTATAATTTTTAAAAGTTTATACAAAAGGCATGTACCCTCATCTATTTGCTTTCAAAAATAATACCCCAATATTCATTAGCATGGATAAACTATCTTAACATTTAAAAGAAAATGCTATATTTTTGTTAATAATAAATTCATTCAATGTAGTCTTCACAAAACATTATCTCTTACCACTCACTGTATAATTGATTTAAATATTTTCACTGAGTGCCTATTTGGTGTATTTCCAAAAAAATGGAAAGAAAAGGTTTTCTATATAGAACAAGATATGTATCTTTTCATCTATTTTACAGGGAAATACATTTTCATGGATTTTTTTTTCATTGTGAAATGCAGTACTGGACCTGTGTAAGTAAAGGAGACAAAGTAAGAACCCTGCTAGTTTAAGCTTCTTGATTATAGAACTCACATGGATAAACTATCTTAACATTTAAAAGAAAATGCTATATTTTTGTTAATAATAAATTCATTCAATGTAGTCTTCACAAAACATTATCTCTTACCACTCACTGTATAATTGATTTAAATATTTTCACTGAGTGCCTATTTGGTGTATTTCCAAAAAAATGGAAAGAAAAGGTTTTCTATATAGAACAAGATATGTATCTTTTCATTTATTTTACAGGGAAATACATTTTCATGGATTTTTTTTTTTCATTGTGAAATGCAGTACTGGACCTGTGTAAGTAAAAGAGACAAAGTAAGAACCCTGCTAGTTTAAGCTTCTTGATTATAGAACTCACTATTGCCTTCAGGAACTACCTGTACTAAATTATTTAATTTGTGTACAACATTGCCATATGGTGATGGACCATTGCTGCGATTCAGCAGAAGATGGATCAACAGCTACACTCATTGGAATAACTAGGTTAGATTCTCAGCTCTGGTCAAGTCATTACTATTAGAATTAACAATTTTCATCTATATCTCAAGTACATTTTAAATGTTACTGACGTTCTGAGCAGGGTTGACACTTTCACATTCACTCCTCTGTATGCTAGATGATAGTGTATTTTAGGTGTTAAGAAGCTGTCCAAGGAAAATATGAAACAAACCTTGAATCTCCTTCACATGCATTTTAAAATTTGTTGCCTTCAGATCACTATGATTCACTCCATTTTTTATGCTGCAAAATGTCATAAATATTACCATTTTATTGTTAAAAGACATTTAAGTGGGAAACTATTCTAAATACAATAGCAGTGATGTACAGAATGAGATTAAGATTTCTTTTTTTTTTCTTTTTTTGACAGGCAGAGTGGACAGTGAGAGAAAGAGACAGAGAGAAAGGTCTTCCTTTGCCATTGGTTCACCCTCTAATGGCCGCCGCGGCCTGTGCGCTGTGGCCGGCGCACCACGCTTATCCGATGGCAGGAGCCAGGTGCTTCTCCTGGTCTCCCATGGGGTGCAGGGCCCAAGCACTTGGGCCATCCTGCACTGCCTTTCCGTGCCACAGCATAGAGCTGTCCTGGAAGAGGGGCAACCGGGACAGAATCCGGCGCCCCGACTGGGACTAGAACCCTGTGTGCCGGTGCTGCAAGGCGGATGATTAGCCTACTGAGCTGCAGCGCCAGCCAAGATTAAGATTAACCTGTGCCACCCAAAGATTTACTCATTGTCCTATTGGAAAAGAAATGAGGATGTTGTCAGTTATAAACACACTGTCTCAATATTAAAAATACTACATGCTAGTATAACTCAGAGCTATTAAATAAGAGTATGGGTAAGATTATTATCAAATAATCTTAACTGATATTAGAAGAATCAAAATTTACTAACAGATTTAAAAATATTTCACAAAAGTGTGTAGGAGAGCACATTTGACCCAACAGTTAAGGCGCAGATTAAGGTGCCTACATCCCATAGGACACCTTGGTTTATTTACCAGCTCCCATCTTCTGTCTGCCATAACCCTTGCTGTTGGGTCATTTGAGAAGTGAACAAATGTGGGGAAATTCTGTGTTTCAACCTATTTGTCTCTCTATGCACTTAAATGAAAATAGTAAAACTAAATACAGAATTCTAAGTTCAAGATGATGAACAAACTTACAAAAAAGTGTTTCTTTTAACTCTGTAATTAACACACAATTATTCTTAGGTGTTTAAATTTTAACTGAAAAGTGATCCCTGTTAAATATAAGAGTGGGAATAAGAGAGGGAGGATATGCACAATTTGGGACATGCTCAATCGGACATGCCCCAAATGGTGGAGTTAGAAACATGCCAGGGGATCCCAATACAATCCCATCAAGGTGGCATGTACCAATGCCATCTCACTAATCCAAGTGATCAATTTCAGTTCACAATTGATCACACTGAGAGGTCTAAGAGTCAAAGGGATCACACAAACAAGACTAGTGTCTGCTAATACTAACTGATAAAATCAAAAAGGGAGAGAACAATCCAACATGGGAAGCGGGATACACAGCACACTCATAGAATGGCAGATGTCCTAAATAGCACTCTGGCTTCAGAATCAGCCCTTAAGGAATTCAGATATGGCTGAAGAGCCCATGAGACTATTTTAAGCATGGAAAGCAAAAAAAATCTGGTAAAAAAAAAAAAAAGAAGACCTAATGAAAGATCTCTGCGAGTGAGATCCCAGTGGAAAGAACGGGGCCATCAAAGAAGGAGGTACCTTTCTCTGAAGGGAGGAGAGAACCTCCACTTTGACTATAACCCTGTTGGAATAAGATCAAGTTGGTGAACCCAAAAGGCTTCCATAGCCTTGGCAACTCATGACTAGAGCCTAGGGAGATTACTGATGCCATAAACAAGAGTGTCAATTTGTTAAGTCAACAACAGGAGTCACTGTGCACTTACTCCTCATGTAGGATCTCTGTCCTTAGTGTGCTGTACATTGAGATTTAGTGCTATAACTAGTATTGAAACAGTGTTTTTACACTTTGTGTTTCTGTGTGGGTGCAAACTGATGAAATCTTTACGTAATATATACTGAATCGATCTTCTGTATATAAATATAATTGAAAATGAATCTTGATGTGAATGGAATGGGACAGGGAGTGAGAGAAAATGGAGGGTTGTGGGTGGGAGGGAAATTATGGGGGGGGTAAGCCATTGCAATCCATAAACTGTACTTTGGAAATTTATATTTACTAAATAAAAAAAAGAAAAAAAGTGATTTTTAAATATCTTTCATTTTTTCTGTAATTACAATTTAAAAAAATGTTTTCCCAGGAAGCCTGAATACAAATTATAAGCCAGTCCCTTTGGTTGTTCTTGCTAAAATCAGAAGAGGAGCAGCCAGGACAGGAAGAGGCACTCATATGGGATGGTAGAGCCATAGGCGGCTTCACCACAGCTCCATCCCCAAGACTTTGCTCTTAATTCAAAGTGAATGTTGATAAAAAATGTGAGCAGTGGGACTGGACTGTAGCACAACCTTGAATGCTGACATTCAATATCAGCACTTACTAGTCTTGATTACCCCATTTCCAATCCAGTTCCCTGCTAATGTGCTTGGGAAGGCAGCAGAAGATAGGCCAAGCTCTTGGGCCCCTGAAACTCACATAGGAGAGCTGGATGGAATTCGAGCTTCCTGGCTTTTCAGCCTGGCCCAGCCAACAGCATTGTGACAACCTGGGAAGTGAAGAGGCAAGTGCAAATACCTCTCTATCTCTGTCTCTCCTTCTCAGTTACTCTGCAGCTCTACCATTACCATGAATGAATAAATGAATGAATAAATAATTTTTAAATGCGTTCAGTGTATCTAAAGTATTGAGGTTTAGAAATCTCAGTTTGAACATGGCGCCAGATGATTTGTCTGTCAATATTCATTTATTTGAAAGAGTTACAGAAGGATAGGAAGAAGGAAAAAGAGAGAGAGAGAGAGACAGAGAGAGAAAGAATGTCTTCCATCCACTTATTCACTATTCAGATGATTGTAACGGCCAGGCTGGGCCAGGCCAAAGCCAGGAAGCTGGAACTCCACTGGGATCTCCCGCATGGATTGCCGTAGTCTAAGTACACTGGCCATCTTCTGCTGCTTTCCCAGGTCATTAGCAGGAAGTTGAATCAGAAGTGAAGCAGCCTGGTATGAACCAGCACCCATACATGATGCCACTGCTGCAGGTAGTAGTTTTCCAGCTACAATGCAACACTGCATGTGCCTCATCCCCACCCAAGATCATTCTTAAGACACCTAGCATTGAGATGTGTTTATGTGTCTTACTGAATCATTTCAACACTTATTACCATATTTTTGAGGTGAACTCATCATAAGAAGATGACAGACCATTTGTATTTCCTGGAAGTTGAGAATTTGGTATTTTAGAAAAGCCTCTTTTTTAACTGGAGTGATTATATGATTAAATTGTCAGGCATTTCTGCCAAAATATTGACCAGTAAATATTTCATTAGAATTATCATAGTTTATAATTATATTCAAAAAGAAAATGATACACTTAATGTAAGTATTTTATAATGATCATATAGATGCTTTGAAAATGTTGAGGTACTATCTGAAAGTTAGCAGAATAAATAATTTCTAATCACTCTGAAATTCAATATGTTCTATTATCTTGCTATAAAATTAAGAATCTCAAATTCCCTTTATCATCTTCTCTTTCTCTAAACTACAGTGCTTAGATAACTTGATCCTGCTAATGCTCCAGTTCAAGATATCCTATATCCGGAATCAATTTACTCATTTTAGCATCATCATTAACAATTTAAATTACTGTACACAAGCAAGTGAGTCTGTTTCCTTCTGTTGACATATTTATTCGATTTAAGCCTTTTTAACCTGCCTCAATTTTTTTTTTCATTTTTTCCCTGATTAACATACTGGTCACAATGAAAAATAAATACTTTGCCCTTTCTCATTTAAGGTTTCTACTGAAACAAGACCATTTTTCATATTTTTTGGAAAGTACACCAATTGTATTCTTTAATTTTACACTTAAATTTACATTGAACATAGTTTCCTTGCAATTGATTCATGATGTGAATCAATTACATATTTAGAATGAGCCAGAACTAAACTGAAGACTTTGAGACTCCATAAACCAGGTGTACCTCATCTATCAAGCTGTTTCCCCCCGGAAGGAAGGAAGGAAGGAAGGAAGGAAGGAAGGAAGCAAGGAAGGAAGGAAGGAGAGAGAAAAGAAATAGAAACTCTTAAAGTATAAAAGCTATCTAAGTTTCATGAACTCCTTGTTTCTTCTCTCTTTCAGTTAATACAAAACAGAAGAGCACTGTGGCATATCACTTTCTCTGAATTTTAAAAATAACTTGCATATATTTTATGTAGGATATTGCAGAACAGGGGCAACCTTTTGGAATAGTGAGTACAATATTATACCAAATTGTAATCTCTGGATTCAAGTCATGCCTCCACTTCAATTCCACATTCCTCTTAATGTACACCCTGGGACACAGCAGGTGATGAGTCAATTAGCTGAGTTCCTGCTACTCACATAAGAAATCTAAGATGAGTCACTGGCTCTCAAATTTCTCTTAGCACAAACATAACTGCTGTGGGTATTTGAGGGGTAAGCCAGTTACGGGAGGGGAGCTGTCTGTCTTTCTCTCTCTCTCTCTCTCTCTCTCTCTGCCTCTCATATAGGTAAAAAAAAAATGCATAATATTACATAACAATGTTTTTAAAGATTTTTTTTTTTGTGAATCATGAGTTTGCCAAAATTCAAACTTGTTATTTGGAAGTAGAAATTAGCCTTATGAGGAGCATCCTCTTTTTCTGGAATGCTCCTTACCCTATTTACCCATATATTCAGTGTGTTTTCATGTGAATTAAGAAATTGAAAACAAGTCAAAGAATATATTGTCTGATTATATTCAAAACTAACTCAGCATCAAAAAGGAAACCTGTTAAAGTGAAATGAACAGTAGGAGAAACGGTGACTTGATCAGCCCTCACCCTGACTGTTGATGAACAACTTAATATGTTATCCCTCATCGTATTTTTTGTTTGTTTGTTCTACTTAATACTTTTGGTTCAATACTGTAATCAATACACAATACTTCTTAAGTGCTGAAACTTAACTGAAAAGTGATCGCTGTTAAATATAAGAGTGGGAATAAGAGAGGGAAGAGATGTGCAATTCGGGACATGCTCAAGCTGACTTACCTCAAACAGAGTTAGAAACATACCAGGGGACTCCAATTCAATCCCATCAAGGTGGCATGTACCAATGCCATCTCACTAGTCCCAGTGATCAAATTCTGTTCACAATTGATCATAATGATAGGACTAAGAACCAAAGGGATCACATAAACAAGAGTAGTGTCTGCAAATACTAGCTGATAGAATAAAAAAGGGAGAGAACGATCCAACATGGGAAGTGAGATACACAGCAGACCCATAGAATGGCAGATGTCCTGAACAACACTCTGGCCTCAGAATCAGCCATTAAGGCATGCGGATCTGGCTGAAATGCCCATGAGAGTATTTCAGGTATGGAAAGCCAAGACACTCTGGGAAAAAAAAAAAAAAAAAAAAAAAACACCTAAATGAAAGATCTCTGCAAGTGAGATCCCAGTGGAAAGAACGGGTCATGAAAGAAGGAGGTACCTTTCTCTGAAGGGAGGAGAGAACTTCCACTTTGACCATGGCCTTGTCTAAATATGATCAGAGTCGGTGAACTCAGGGGACTTCCATAGCCTTGGCAGCTCATGACAAGAGCCTAGGGTGATTACTGAGGCCATAAACAAGAGTGTCAATTTGTTAAGTCAACAACAGGAATCACTGTGCACTGACTCCTCATGTAGGATCTCTGTCCTTAGTGTGCTGTACATTGAGATTTAATGCTATAACTAGTACTGAAACAGTGTTTTTCACTTTATGTTTCTGTGTGGGAGCAAACTGTTGAAATCTTTACTTAATGTATGCTAAACTGATCTTCTGTATAAAAACAGAATTGAAAATGAATCTTGATGTGAATGGAAGGGAAGAGGGAGTGGGAAGGGGAGGGTTGCGGGTGGGAGGGACATTATGGGGGGAAGCCATTGTAATCCATAAGCTGTACTTTGGAAATTATATTCATTAAATAAAAGTTAAAAAAAAACAAAATTGAAAAATTACATTTTTCAAAATATAAACATATTTTTATGTTATATTTTTGATGTATAATGTATTTCTAAAAACCATTCTATCTTTTGATTAAAATGATCTTTTCATACTCTGAAAATATTGTATGCATTTCAAGTTCATAGCATCACATCAGGGAATTCATTCTAGGGCACTTCATAAAGCTTGTGGAAAAATTCAATTTAAATAGTTTATTTTGGTGAAAAGCAATTTTGAAACCCTTGCATACTAGAGGTCTTCCAAAAGTTGATGAATATGCATTTTATAAAAAACTATGTAGTTATTAATATTGTTTTGAATAGCAAAATAAACTTTCTTTCAATTCAAAATTCCATGAACTTTTAAAACCTTCTGAGAGGCTGAAAGAGAGACACAGAAAGATAGAGAGAGAGAGAGAGGGTGAAAGAGAGACAGACAGGCAGTCAGAGTTCCTACCCACTGATTTTCTCCCTAGCTGTCCACAATTGTTAGCACTAGGCAGGCCAGGGCTGAAGCTGGGATCCAGGAATTCAATCGAGGTCTCCTACATGCATGGTAGGAACCCAATTACTTGAGTCATCACTACTGTCTCCAAGGATGTTCAATAACTGAATGCAGGAACCAGGAGCTAGAGCCAGGTGTCAAACCCAGGTACTGACATAGTTGTAGCCTCTTAACTGCCAGGTGATGTTCTTTTCCCATTTCAAGAACTGTTTGAGGAACTCTCATCCAGATAGTGAAAAACTTACTGTAAGGAGGCAAATTAAAATAGCCATCATCTTACAGACATTCTTTTGGTGATATAAGTAGCTAAAAATCTCTTTTGAACTAAAAGCTCCTATAAAATAAAATTATGTTATCCATTAGATCATTAGACTTTCCTCTGAAAATTTGCTATTTTGTATCCTCTGACCTTTACCTTCCCAATTCATCTTGTATACCCTCAAGATAGCAACAGGCTTATTCTCTTTATCTCTGTATGTTCCTGTATATTTGGTAACATTTGTTAGATTCCATGGACAAGTGAGAGCATGCAATATTACCTTCAGTGTCTAGCTGAATAATTATTAAATAAATGTATTTTAAGTGATCATATATCCTTATATGTAAATGTTATAATTCATGCTTCAAATAATGAGATACTTATTGTGAGGAAAATATTCACAATATTGAAATAATACGTTTTTGAAGAAAATATGTAAGTCAATGACTTTTTACCTCATTCTCAGTGAAGTTTTCTAACAGGACGAATCACTTAAATAGGAGACTGAATGATTTGCAGGAATTGTATGAAAGAGAATAGCATCACATACTATGAATTCCATCAAAAGAAATATATAAAAAAATGAGCTTTTCATCAGGAATTTCTATCTAGGATGGTACCCTATGACAAGAAAGAAGAATAGGAAGAGATACAGTTTACCCAATTATTTAATTAATGATCCCTTTATTTATTCTTGTCCGGCAAGCATTTTGGTAAGGATAATGAATGTGTAGGTGATGTTATTGGGGACTGAGATTTTTTTTCTATGGAATCCAATCTCCTCACTAAAGATTCTTTTCAGGTTTTTTTTTTTTCTTTTCATGAGCTAGAAATGCTACATTGTATGTTTTGAGGAAATTTTTAATTTCTTGTACCTTATCCATATCAAATTTATTAGCATAAAATTATTCACAGTAATTGTGTGACCCTTTTTTAAAATTTCTGTTGCAAGGGGACAGTACAGTGATGTAGCGGGCAAAACCGCCCTCTGCAGGGCCGACATCCCATACGGCGCTTGTTTGAATCCTGGCTGCTCCAATTCTGATCCAGCATCTCTGACCCAGATGCTTGGGTCCCTGCCACTCTCAGAGGAGATTCAGAAGAAGCTCCTGCCTCCTTACTTTGGATCAGCCCAGCTCCAGCCATTGGGCACGTGTGGGGAGTCAATCAGCAGATGGAGGATCTCTCTCTCTGCCTTTGCTTCTGCCTCTCTGTAAATAAATACAGAAATAAATAAATAAATTTTCAGTTGCAAAATGTACAATACCTCCTGTTTCACTTCTGATTTTGTCTGCACTTTTTTTTTTTTAATCGTAGTCTAGGTAACAGCACAAGGTTGTAGAGTTAAAAATATATGAAGTATTCTTAGGACAAACATGTAAATGGAAAAGATAAAAATTCACAGGTTAATATCAGTTGTGTTTGTCTTCAGTTAGATAATTAGTTATAATCTAATCATGTTGTTAGCAATGAAAACAAAATGATGATAACCAGTTCAGAAAAAGTAGTAAGCTAAACTTCAGGATTGTATTGTAATGCCTAGAAGTGAATATTCTTGGTAGATACAGTGAACACCAGCATACGTGGAGCCAAGAAACCAAAGGGAATTATAGTGGAGGAATAAATTATTGGACTAGTTGACATTAGCATTTTTACTTTTCAAAAGAATTATTCTGCTTTTCTGATGAAAACTCTTAGCGCAGAGTGGAAGCGAGTGGATTGGTGTACAGAATTTTCAGTAGTGAAGGCAGTATATAATATTATCTCAGGGGTAAAAAAAAATATCATACCTTACATCTGTTTGAGGTACATCTAACAGAATGTCCCATCAGACTGAAAGGTAAATAAAGCTGAAGAAAAAAAATTCTATTAACTAAAATGAGGAAGATTTCAGCACAGCATACAAATCAGGTGGCTAGGACAACAACATAGAAGGAGAATCAGTTTTTAAATGCAGAAAACATTCATTTGGTTTACCCTGATTGTCCAAATATAAGTCTGCCATTCAAACATAGCACAGCTATTAATGCTGTTGCTTTCCAATTTCAAAAGTGAGTCTAATTGGAAAATAAATTATCAGGTCACCTTATTACCTAAGATCTACTGAAATGAAGTGAATGGAACTTAAACTCTGAACTTGTATATACAAATGGTATCTTATAGATCTTACATTTTCATTTTAAAACATAAAAAATAAATTTTTAGATCTCACAATATTTTTCATTGATGGATAATAATTTATTAAGAATATACAACTTGGGGCCTGTGCTGTGGCCTAGCAGTAAAGCCCCTGCCTGCAGTGCTGACATCCCATATAGGCACTGGTCGATTCCTGGCTGTTCCACGTCTGATCGAGCTCTCTGCTATGGCCTAGGAAAGCAGTAGAAGATGGCCCAAGTCTTTGGGCCCCTGCACCTGTGTGGAAGACCCAGAAGAAGCTCCTGGCTCCTGGCTTTGGGTCCGCACAGCTCTGGCCATTGTGGCCAATTGGAGAGTGAACCAGTGGATGGAAAACCTCTTTCTCAGCCTCTCCTTCTCTCTCTGTGTAACTCTTTCTAATAAATAAATAAATCTTTAAAAAAAAAAACACAGTATACAAGTTGACTCCATGATTTGACTATTGTGCATAGTACTGCCATAAACATGATCTTGCAAATATGTCTTTATATGCTGACTTCATTTCCCTTGAATGTGCATCCAGAAGTGTGATAGTTGCATCACATGTAGATCCATTTTAACATTTTTGCGGATGATCCATAATGTTCTCCACAAGGGTTGTGTTAATTTGCATTCCAACCACTTGTGTACAAGAATCTCATTTTTCATACCTCTTCGTCAACAAACTTTTTATACGAACCATTTTGTTTAATGCTTATTTAGTTATGTTTTTTCTACTTGGATGATAGAGAAGGAGAAAGAGGGAGAGACAAGAGAGATAGATAAGGAAAATGGGAAGAAAGAGAAAGGAGATATAGAGACTGATTTTTCATCTCCTGGGTCATTCCCCAAATCCCTGCAGCCAAGACTAGGGCTGACCAAAGGTAAGAGCATGAAACTGCAACTGGTCTTACATACAGGTTGCAGTGGCCAAAGCATTTGAGTATCATCTGTTGCCTCCTAGGATGCATTGGAAAGCTGAATTGAAAGTGGAGTAGTTAGGACCAGGATCTGTAAATTGCTATTAACTTTCCTCTTAAAACTGCCTTTGTGGTATACCATAAGATTTATATCTTCTTTTTCCTTTTTCCTTTGAGCCAGTATTATTTTAATTTATTTTACTTTTTGCTTTGATCCATTGGTTGTTCCAGAGCATATTCTTTATTTTCCACATATTTCTTAATTAATCAACTGATACTGATTTCTAGTTGCATACTGCTTAGGTCAGAAAAGTAACTTGATATGATTTTAGTATTACATTTTTTATGACCTGTTTCCCAAACTAACATATGATTTGTTCTCACATACATGCTCTTGAGAGGAATATGTATTCTATTATTGCTAGATAGAATGTTCTATTTATGTTTGTTAGTTATATTTTATCTATACTTAAGTCAAGTTTAATGTTTCCATTTTGAGTGTGTCTGGATGGACTGTCTACTATTGAAAATAAAGTACCTTCATTATTATTTTATTTCACTCTATCTCTTCCATCAATTCTGCTGATATTTGTTTTATTTACTTAAGGACTTTAATATAGCTTCAAAGACATTATTATGATGTGTGTATGAGAATTTGTGTATACATGTATTTATTGTGGAAAGATATATTCCAGTCTGCCTTTTGCATTGTGAACTACCTTTGTTTTTGGATTTGAGAGTCAAGCATTTCCTATTCTCTTTGGTTTTATAACATGATTTATGGTATTCAGCACCTTGGAGAGCAGGAAAATATTTCATAACCCTTTGGGACAGAAAAAATGTAAGACAGAGAAATATAGTGGAGAACAATGTATAACAAAACTTAGGCTATCTGTGCTTCGTCTAATATTCTACGACTACAGAGATATGTGAGTTCAATTTATATACTGCAAATGCAATTTAATAAATTGCCCTTTTACTTCATAATTTTCTAAACTGGTTGATTTCAATCATTTTGTCTCCATTTAGTTCTGTGCAAATATCTTTAAGTTCAAATGCTCTTTGCCTGGGGAACCAAAATAAGAATTATAATTTTCTTTCATAAAATAGGTGATGGATATAAAAGCAATTGCTCTGTTTTAAACTCTTCAGTAATGACCAATAAATAATATATGGATAACACTTTAGGGAGTAAATTTGAATTTATCCAAAAGATGAGTAATTGTTTTGCATTAAATGTTCTAAAAAGGATGAAATGTATATTATAGATAATATGTCTTATATCCTTTTAAAGTTGAGAGCATTTGAAGTTTACACTGTAAAGCAAACACTTTAGGAAAAGAGAAGTAATTAATGTGCTAAATACTCACATCACTTGAAAAGTTGAAAGTATTTATGGGCTAAAAACTTGTGTATCTGTCATTAAAAATTAATATTGTAGGTTACCACTTTTGTAAATCATTTTCAATATTACTAAGGATTCAATGCAGTCAATGCATTATAGGTTTTATTAATTATTTACAATTGTTTTGATGACAACATCAAAACTGCAACTGCTCACCAATAACTTTCTTACTAAATCCAAGTATTACCAATTAATGACTTTCATTGAATATGTATGCATCAGCATGATGTCCATGAATAAATTGACAAGGAAGAACACAGATCTGTAGACCAGCTTGAATATATACTGCTGAGAAAAATCCATTTTTACCCCATTTTGAGTCATTTAGAATGGATTTGCATATGTGAAGTTTTTTTTAGGAAAATCTTGAACTATAATGTTTTGTTTTATTAGATCACATCCCTGTGAAATGTTGGAGGAAGTGATGGTTGAGTCCTAGTCACTGAGCCAATAAATTACTTTTAATCCAAATCATAAATTGAAAATTTTGGTCTAGTGATTTTTTAAGAATCATTTATTTATTTATTCATTTGAAAGGTAGATTGCACAAAGAGGAGAGAGAGAGAGACAGAGAGAGATCATCCACCTCCTGGTTCACTCCCCAAATGGCCGCAAGAGCTGGAGATGGGCCAGGCTGAAGCCAAGGACTTCTTTCAGGTCTCCTACATGGATGCTAGGGCCCAAATACTTGAGGCATCTTCCACTGTTTTCCCAGTGGCATTAGCAGGGATCTGGATTGGAAGTGGGTCAACAGGGAATTGAACTGGTGCTCATATGGGATGCTTACATTGAAGGTGGAGGTTAAACCTTCCATGCCACAGTGCTGACCACTAGTTGTTACCATTATCTTTTACTCAATTAACTGCTACTATCCCACTCTTTTTATGGGTTTTCTATAATAAGTCTCTAAGCTCAAGAAATTCCATGGATCTTAACTTGAGAAACAATTCAAAGGGCCTATTTCTTCCTTAACTCAGTTTTGGTAACTAGCTATCCTCGAACACAATCTGTTCTTAATCTCAGATATCATGCTTTGCATATCCTACAGTAGCTGGAAATATTGAGTTTTTTTTTTTTCTTTGACTTCTTGGAGCTTCTGTATGTTCTGGCTTTCTTCTCCTCCTCCATATTCAAAGTGCATCGTGTCAATCTGCTTTACTCATCACAGCACTATCTTTGATTACATATATGCCCCTCTTATAAGTCCCACTGTGATAATTAGAAACAATCTTGACAATCCATGAAAATCCACAATCTCAAGACTAAATCTCATGATATTCTCAGATCTCTCTTTGTTGTATAGCATAAGATTCATGAGTTTTCAGAAACAGACATTATTGGGTGCCTTTATTCTCACCAGCACATGACAGTTCTATAGTTAATAATTTTGATTTGATTACATGAAATGAACAGCTAGCTAATATTTAAGAAAGTTAAGTCACACATGTTGACTAAAATAAAATATTTTTTCAAATTTCCATACTGTATCAAGTAATCAAGGTTAATTATCAAAGAACTTAAGATAAGGTAAATTTAGGCACTTTTATCCAAACAATTTTTAATAAATTCAAGGGTTAATTTCTGCACTCTGTATTTGATTCAAGTGGCAAGTCTGTTTTCATGAATACTGTGTGATTTTGATTATTATATCTTTATAGTAGATTTTGACGTCAATTAGTGTGAAATAACAAGTTTTGTTCTTTTATTTTTCCCTCAATGATGCTGTAGCTATCTAGAATCTTCTGTGTTTATTTCAAGATTGTATTTTCTATTTCTGTGAAAACTTACATCAGGATTTGATACAGATTGCAACTTATATGCATGTTGCCTTCAGTAGTACATAATTCTTTTTTTGATATCTATTTATTTATTTGAAAATCAGAGAGAAAGAGAGAGAGAGAGAGAGAGATCTTCCAACCACTGGTTTACTCCCCAAATGGCCACAATGGTCAGGGCTGGGCCAGACTGCAGTGAGCCAGGATCTTCTTCCAGGTCTCCCACATTAATGACAGGGGCCAAAGTACCTGCCATCCTGTGTTGCTTTTCCCAGGCTATTAGCAGCGAGCGGCATTGAAAATGGAGCAGCCAGGATCCACATGGGATGGCCGTTCTGAAGGTGGCAGCTTAATCCGATGCACCACAGCACTGCCCGTCTCCTATACGTTTATAAAACATCTTACCATAGTTTCCCAGCTCCTGTACATGCATTATTACCTAAAGCTGGACTGAAAACTCTTGAAGGACTAGAAACAGGTATGCGACTTCCCATTTGTTTTTGCAATTAGAATAGCTTCTATCTATACTTATTTTGTAAAAGGTTTATTTATTTATTTGAAAGTCCGAGTTCCACAGAGTGAGGAGAGGCAAAGAGAAGAGAGAGGTCTTCCATCTGCTGGTTCACTCCCCAGCTGGCCACAATGGCAGGAGCTGAGCCGATTTGAAGCTAGGAGCCAGGAACTTCTTCCAGGTCTTCCACGTGGGTGCAGGGACCCAAAGACTTGGGCCATCTTCTGCTTTCCCAGGTCATAGCAGAAATATGGATTGGAAATGGAACAGCTAGGACTCGATCAGGCGCCCATATGGGATGCTGACACTGCAGTTGGTTGCTTTACCTGCTGTGCCACGGAAGCAGCCCCCTCTATCTATTCTCAAAGAGAGTCTTAAGCAATCCACTTTCTCTTTAGATCTGAGGGAGCCCTCTTCTATGTTTGAATTTGTTTTTAAATATTTATACATTTATTTGAAAGATTTACACAGAGAGAGGAAGAAGGGAGAATAAAGAGAGAGAGAGAGAGAGAGAGAGAGAGAGAAGGAGAGAGAGACTTTCCATCCGCTGCTTCACTGTTCAGATGTCTGCATCAGCCAGTGCTGGGCCAGGCTGAAACCAGAGGCTTCTTCCAGGTCTCCCATGTGAATGACAGGGGTGTAAGCACCTGCACCACCATGTACTATTTTCCCAGGCCATTAGCAGGGAACTGGATTGGAAGTGGGGCAGCCTGCATTTGCATCAGCACCTATATGGGATCCTGGCATTGCAGGCAGCAGCTTTAGCTGCTACACTAACACATCACCACTGTAGTATACACATTTTAATAAAATGAGGGAGTATTCAGAATGTTAGCAGAAAACACACTTCAGGAAACAACTATGCATGTGTTTAAATTTTTGCTTTTATTTCCTTAAGGAATTCATTATAATATTAGATTCTGGGGGTCACAATGCATGCATGATAATTACTAACACACGATTCTCATGTCAATGTGATTTTAATACAAAGAAAACAGGTTCCATTTAGTTCACAGAAACAATTCTAAGAATATTATGAAATGCCCCTCACTCTTCTTTCTTCTCTTTTAGTTTTTGAGATAACTTTTTTCTTTTATATATATATATATATATATTACTTTTTTATATATAAGGTGAACAAACTTCATGTATTTCATATATACACATATAGGAGCAAAGTGATACCATCTTACCTTCCTTTCCCTTCCTTTCTTAGTCTATCTTTTAATTTTTACAATGACATATTTTCAGTTTATTTAATAATCATAGGATTAACCCTCCACTGAGCAAAGAATTCAACAAAGAGTAAAAAGAAAGAAACACTATTACTCAACAGTGAGATAGTGTTTTTAATTTACATTAAAGTCAAAGTCTTAAGGATCCAATAAATAAAGAGTAAAACAAGTAAAGGTAAAAAAAAAAACCCCAGTTCATGGAAGAAATTGGAGGGGATTAAATTAAATAAATAAAATAAGGTGAAAAACGATGAATAAGATCTAGTTAGGATGAAATGGTAGAGACGGATGCTTGGTTCAACAATTTAGATGGCCACATCTCATATGGGATTGTGTGGGTTTGAATCTACACTCTGCATCACATTCAAATTATTGCTATTGCACATCCTAAGATTAATCAAGTGTTGGCTCAAGTACTTGAGTCTGTGCCATGCACCTGAGAGACCCAGCTGGTGTTCTAGACAAGTGGCTTCAGACTGACCTAGCTACAGCAAGTGTGAGTATTTGGGGAGTAGACAACGGATGAAAGATCTTTCTATGTATGTCATACTTGCCTTCTGTCTCTGTATATATTTCTCTCTACCTGTTTCTCTGTCTCTCTGCTTTTCAAGTACATAAAAATAAATAAATGAAAAAGAAAATAATCAAGCATTTTTATATGTGAAATCTAAATTAGTCAAGCTGATAAAAATGGGAGAGCATAATGGTGGTTACCAGGATTCAAAGAATGAATACTTTATTTAAAATTTTTAATCAATTAATTTGTTTTCTTTCTTTTTTTTTTTTTTTTTTTTTTTTTTTTTTTTTGACAGGCAGAGTGGACAGTGAGAGAGAGAGACAGAGAGAAAGGTCTTCCTTTGCCCTTGGTTCACCCTCCAATGGCCACCACGGCAGGCACGCTGTGGCCAGCGCACCGCGCTGATCCAATGGCAGGAGCCAGGTACTTATCCTGGTCTCCCATGGGGTGCAGGGCCCAAGCACTTGGGCCATCCTCCACTGCACTCCCTGGCCACAGCAGAGAGCTGGCCTGGAAGAGGGGCAACCGGGACAGAATCTGGTGCCCCGACCAGGACTAGAACCTGGTGTGCTGGCGCCGCAAGGCGGAGGATTAGCCTAGTGAGCCATAGCACCGGCCCAGATTTGTTTTCTTTTGTCTAGGTTTATAACTTCCAAACATACCTTGGTATTAATCAAATGCCCCCAAATATCGAAGTACTTATGTATTTATAATAATGAGAGGCATTACAAAGACATTTCCAGAAGATACTCTAAATCCAGTCTAAATGTCACACAAAAGCTTAAAAGTCTACTGCTCAAAAGGTGAAGAAATATTTGGAATAGAATTTAAGCTAACATCACAATAGGTTTCAGTAATGTTACAAAGTTCATTTAAATGAACCTGGTTTTGATATGACTATACAAATAATATTCTGAAAAAGGAAAGTATGAATAAAATTTACTTTTAACTTAAAAACATGAAAGAGATTGTGTATCTTGATTTATAGATTGAAATTTATTGATAGAGTTTTGACATATTATCTCATCTACTGTCACTGTAATAACTTTAGGTTAGATATAAATTAGATAAACATTAAAATTTATAAAAATTAGATGTCATTTGAATATAGATAAGAAGTATAGTCTATTAAATGGGAAGGTTAGTGAAAAAGTAAAAATTCATCAGGCGACTTGAAGACAGATCAGAATTCTTTCTACATTAAATTTAAGAAAATAATTGAAGGAAGTTAATAGAATTACAGAAATTAGAATCCACTTTGATTATTTTAAGAAAAAATTTTATTCACTAAGATGTATTAAATTAATTGGAGACTCAAGGAATTCCATTCCTAGAAGTGGGAAGCCACACTGTTCTAACTGTACCACTGTCTGTCATGATAGTAACATATGAGAATTTAAAAGCTGAAACCACACTTGCACTTGTATCCATTCTACATCTTCTATAATCATCAAATTGTTCTATCTAAATGCCTACTTCTAACACAGGAGCCACCCCAACAGCTGGTAACTATAAGGTCGTATCAAAATCTATTATAACAAAATGAATGGCTTGTAATTTGCCCCATACTCAAATCATAGTTTCAATATGTTGTATTTCCACATGGTGTGATGAATGTGAAAATTTCTATCATACTCGCTGTTGACAAGTATAGAAAATATACATTTTAGTGTTTTTACTTCTCTTAAAAGATATAATTTAAAATTATTTGAATTTGATATTTAACAATCTAAACTGGAGCATCTGCAGCAACCTATATATCGAGAACTCAGTATCCAGTAAAATTGTAATATTAACACCAACTGTCTATAGGCAATGATTCACCCAAAATATAGATCCCCCTCTCTCTTTCTCTCTCTCACATATACACATACACAAACACACACACACAATTTTATAGAACTGTGCCCATTTTTATCATTAATTACATGAATTTTCTAGTTAAGTCATAATTTAACCTTGAACTATGTAATTCCACATTGCAATGAAGCAGGTAATAAAGAGAAATGAAATAATAATACATTTTAGTGGAAAATAGAGGTAAGATGAAAATGTATAAGAAATGTACAGAAATGTATCAAAAAAAGAAAAAAAACTCTGAGTCCCATGTTAGAAAAAATGGCTATGAAATCATAGTCAACATAGTCTACATTTATAATTTCCTATTTTACTATTATATCATTCCTCTAAAAATGCAGGCATCATATGGTTAGCGGAGTATTAAGCCTGTGATTATGGAATGGACTGAAAATATGTTTTTGCAAAAATTCAAGAAAAAAGAAAGATAGGAAAGAGGGGGATTGAGGAAGGGAAAGGAAGAAGGGAGGGCGTTATGGTCATCTTCATAGAATTGTACTATAAAGCACATGAAATTTATTTTCATAGCATTAATAATTTTTAAATATGCAGGAATCACTTCCTCTTTCTTAGTTGTGTTCTCAGATGTTCCTGTTGATGTCAGAGTGATTTTATTGAGTTTTATAACTGGGTGTACAGTATTTGGAGGTGTACCATAGAATCAAAGAGATTCAGTGTGTCTCTTTATGACTCCATTGGACTAAGGTAAAACTATATCTCTATTAAATATCATTTAATGATTTATCCGCCTTTCTTCTTGACAATTGATGGAATGAAAACTTTATAATGGTCAGGTAGAAAAACAGATTCCAAGATAGTAGGATAATGGTTGTTTTCTTTATAGAGCCATTCTCTACTGGTTATAAGTGCTACACCAATAGACTCTGAAATCATGGGGATGGCATTTTTAAAAAATGTGATTGTGAGTAAATCATTTGATATAACAATCAGCTTCAATATTTTTAATTTTACCCCAATTTTTCTGGGTCAAGTCTATGTTAGTGAAGAAAAAAAGATAAGGTTGCAGGTTTTTGTTTTAAGGGGTATATTACAAACTTCAAAGCAGTACCGAATACTATAAGTATTAAATTATATATGTGTATATATATATATTCCAGGTAATACTGTAACTGAATATTTTAAAGAATATTCTACTCAAATATAGTACTAATTATTTCTGAGTGATGGAATAAATTTAAGATTTGCAAAACTTATGAGAAGTAATCAGCACATTGTCTTGGAAACATAATGTGTGATTTTTCGTTAATTGCTTGATTGTGCTGAGGAATGTTCCTTCTATACCCAGTTTGCTTAAGGTTGAAAAGATGTTGAATTTTATCAAATGCTTTCTCAGCAACTATTGAAATAATAATATAGTTTTTATATAGTGAAATAATAATATAGTTTTTATTTTTCAACTTGTTAATGTGATATATCATATTTATTCATTTGCATATGTGGAACCATCCTTGCATACTACAGATAAATCCCACTTAGTCTGGGTGAATGATCTTTCTGATATGTTGTTGGACTGAATTAGTTAATATGTTGTTGAGGGTTTTCGCATCTATATTCATCAGGGATATTGGTCTATAGTTCTCTTTAATTGTTGTATCTTTTTTTCTGGCTTATGTATTAAAGTGATGCAGGCTTCATAGAGGAGTTTGGGAAGATTACCTCCCTTTTCATTGTTTTGAATACCTTCTGAAGAATTAGAATTAGTTCTTCCTTAAATGTCTGATAGAATTTAGCAGTGAAAACATCTGGTCCTGGGGTTTTCTTTGTTGAGAGGGTCTGGAAGCATTCCTCCTTAGAACTGATATTGGACAAGGATGCCCACTCTTACCATTGCTATTCAATATAGTTCTGGAAGTTTTAGCGAGTCATTCGGTAAGAAAAGAAATCAAAGGAATGCAAATTGGAAAGGAGGAAATAAAATTATCACTATTTTCTGATGACATGGTTCTATATAAGGGATATCCAAAAGACCCCACTGAGAGACTATTGGTACTAAGGAAAGAGTTTGGCAATGAACCAGGTTACAAAATTAATATACAAAAATAAATATCCTTTGTATAAACAAGCAATACAATGGTTGAGAAAGAACTTTTAAGATCAATTCCATTCACAATAGCACAAAAAATAAATAAATTGGAATAAAAGTAACCAAGGATGTCAAAGATCTCTATGATGAAAATTAAAAAACATTAAAGAAACAAATAGAAGATATTAAAAATGGAAAAATCTCCCATATTCATAGATTGAGAGAATCAAGATCATCAAAATATACATTGTATGCAAAGCAATTTACAGATTCAATGAGATCCCAATCAAAGTACAATGACATTTTTCACAGATCTGGAAAAAATTATGTTAAAATTCATGTGGAAACACAAGAGAATCTGAATAGCTAAAGCAATAATATACAACAAAAGCAAACCTGAAGGCATCAAAATACCAGATTTCAAGACATATGACAGAAGTGATCAGTTTCAGTTCACAATTGATCACACTGAGAGGTCTAAGAGTTAAAGGGATCAAATAAACAAGGCTAGTGTCTGCTTATACTAACTGAAAGAATTAAAGAGGAGAGAACGATCCAACATGGGAAGCAGGATACACAGCAGACTCAGAACGGCAGATGTCCTAAACAGCACTCTGGTCACAGAATCAGCCCTTAAGGCATTCAGATCTGGCTGAAGAGCCCATGAGATTATTTTAGGCATGGAAAGCCGGAAAGCTCTGGCAAAAAAAAAAAATAAATAAATAAATAAAATAAAATAAAATGAAATCTCTGTGAGTGAGATCGCAGCGGAAAGAATGGGCCATCAAAAAAGGAGGTACCTTTCTCTGCAGGGAGGAGAGAACTTCCACTTTGACTATGACCTTGTCTAAATAAGATCGGAGTTGGCAAACTCAAAAGGTTTCCATTGCCTTGGCAACCCATGACAAGAGCCTAGGGTGATTACTGACACCATAAACAAGAGTGTCAATTGTTAAGTCAACAACAGGAGTCACTGTACACTTACTCCCAATGAAGGATCTCTGTCCTTAATGTGTTGTACAATGTAAATTAAGGCTATAACTAATACTCAAACAGTACTTTACACTTTGTGTTTTTCTGTTGGTGCTAACTGTTGAAATCTTTGCTTAATATATACTAAATTGATCTTTTGTATATAAAGAGAATTGAAAATGAATCTTGATGTGAATGGATGGGGAGAGGGAGCGGGAGATGGGAGGTGTGTGGGTGGAAGGGAAGTTATGGGGGGAGCAGTGTAATCTAAAAGTTGTACATTGGAAATTTATATTTATTAAATAAAAGTTAAAAAAAAAGATGACAGGACACTTATAATCAAACAGCCTGCACAAGCACACACACACACACACAAGAAGACAAGTAGGCCAATGGAACAGAATGGGAACTCCAGAAATTGAAACACACATCTACAACTGACTTGTTTTTGACCAAGGAGCTAAAATCAATCCCTGGAGCAAGGGCAGTCTCTTCCAGAAGTGGTTCTGGGATAACTGGATCTCTGTGTGCTGAAGTATGAAACAATAGCTAACTCGCCTATTACACAAAAATCCATTCAAAATGATTCAAAAACATAAATATATGGACCAATACCATCAAATTACTAGAGAACATCAGGGAACCTCTGCAAGATTTCTTGGAAAAGACCCCAGAAGCACAATCAAAGCCAACATTGACAAATTAGAAGAGCTGCTGCACTGCAAAAGAAACACTCAGCAAAGTGAAGAGCTCACTGACAAAATAGGAGAAAACATTGCAAGCTGTGCAACTGATAAAGGGTTAATATCTGGAATGTATAAAGAACTCAATAAATTCAACAACAACAAGACAAATAATCCTATTAAGAAATTAGTATTTTACACTCTGTGTTTTGTGTGGGTGCAAACTGAGGAAATCTTTACTTAATATATATTAAATCTATCTTTTGTACATAAAGATAATTGAAAATGAATCTTGATGTGAATGGAATGGGACAGGGAGCAGGAGATGAGAGGGGTGCGAGTGGGAGGGAAGTTATGGGGGGGAAAGCCATTGTAATCCATAAACTGTACTTTGGAAATTTATATGTACTAAATAAAAGTTAAAAAAAAAAGAAATGAGCAGAGGACTTACACAGACATTTTTCAAAAGTGGAAATTCAAAGGACCAGCAGACACATGAAAAAATGCTGAGGATCACTAGCCATCAGGGAAATGTGAATCAAAACCACAATGAGGTTTCACCTCACTCTCGTTAAAATGTCTCTCATACAGGAAACAACAAGAAGCAAATGCTGGTGAGGGTGTAGGGGAAAACGTACCCTGATCCACTGTTGATGGGAATGTAAAACGGTGAAGCCACTGTGTAAGACAATATGGAGATCCCTCAGAATATAGACCTACCATATGTTCCAGCCATCCCACTCCTGAGAATTTATGCAAACCAAAGGAAATCAGCATTTGAAAGAATCATCTGAACCCCTGTGTTCATTGCAGCTTAAGTCAGAATAGCTAAGATATGGAATCAATCCAGATGTACATCAACTGTTGACTGGATAGCGAAATTATGGAATATATACACTGTGGAGTACTACTCAGCTGTAAAAAACAAAATGGAATCCTGTCTTTTGCAACAAAATGGATGGAACTGGCAACCACTATATTTAGTGAAATAAGCCAGTCCCAAAAATACAGATACAATATGTTTTCCCTGAACTGCGATAACCAATAAAGTATCTGAAGTGTAACATAATAGAATGAAATGAACATTTTGAGATTCAATGACTTTTTACAGTCCTTGTCTCTTCTGTTGGTGAATAATGCTTTTTTTTTTTCCTTCATACTATTTGTTGAACTCTTTACTTACGGTAGGGTTAATATTTATGATTATAAAGTAAACAGAAAATAGATCTTTGTAAAAATTAAGAATGCAAATTGGGGAAGGAGCAAAAAGAATGGTTGGAGCGTGGGCTGTAGGGAGGATAAGATGGGAAGTACCACTATGTTCCTAACTCTGTATATATGAAATACATGAAACTTGTATAACTGAAATAAAATCTAAAAAAATATAATGTTTGATATATTAATTGCATTTTAGGTATTTAGCAAATTCACTGTTAATATAACAGGCCAAATTAAGAAAGAAATAAAACACAGGTGAGCATTCATAATAAACTTATCAATGAATGTAATAGCTAGAATTGGTTTAGAACACTTGACAGCATTAATTGCTTTACAGTTTCACAGTGAAAACTGACACACTTATCTCAGTGCACAATTGTGAGAAGAAAGATGAACTCATCAGCAGTTTGGTGGGTCCTGGTCAGAATGAGAAAAAGAGGAAATCTCTTTAAGATAGTGGAAAATGCTTGCTTTCCCCCAAAAGTTGCCTTTAGCAAAATGAAAGTGTCCATCCCACTACTTCAGATTTTCCAGGTTTATCATGAGAAGAGCAAGGGAGTAGTGATTCCACCCTTTGGAGTTTTCAATTTATTGTGAAAACAGAACGAAGTCACCAATCCTGGTCTTCTAGAGACTTTTTTGCTTTATCATCCGCAAGGTAGACAAGGACAGACAGGATTATAAATCCAGTCTTTTGATGGGTTTTGTCTTCACCCTCTGACTGATTGTTAGCTGCTGTTCTAGATTTTTTCCCGAAAAATTGTGCTTATAAAACTCCATCTCCACAGTTTCTGGGGTCTGCCTCTGTTGGAGCCCTCTCCCTGGTTGCTGCAGCAGGAGGCTTCTGATGTAAATAAACCTTGCTTTGATCACTGCTTTGTCCCTGTGGGAATTCTTTCATATGAAACAAAGATCCTAGGTTGCCATTCTTCCTGCCCTTTTACCTGTGACACGGTTATTAATTCTTATAGGTGATCTAAACTAGGAAATATGTATCATATTGCAGGGTCATCTGTCTTTCTGATAACTTAAATAACCAAGAGTACTGCTTAAAATTAAAAAGTTAGGGGCCAGCGCCCTGGCGTAGTAGGTTAATCTTCTGTCTGTGATGCCGGCATCCCATATAGGTGCCAGTTCTAGTCCTAGCTGCTCCTCTTCCAATCCAGCTCTCAGTTATGGCCTGGGAAAGCAGTAGAAGATGGTCCAAGTTCTTGGGCCCCTTGGGAGATAAGGAAAAAGCACCTGGCTCCTGGCTTCAGATATGCACAACTCTGGCTGTTGTGGCCATTTGGAGAGTGAACCAATGGAACTGTCTCTCCCTCTGTCTATAACTCTACCTCTCAAATAAATAAATCTTTAAAAAATTTTTTTCTCTCATTCACTTTTCTTCACCTTCAGTGCTCATATACATATAATGCTGCAACTCTCTCTGTCTCCTCTTTAACTTTACTAATGGAATCTGATACTGCACCCTCAAATCAAAATGTCATTGGATTAGAAAGGTTATACAGGTCACATGGAATACCTGTTTTACTGCCTGGACCTGCTTGATATTGTTGCTTCACTATGAACTCCATAGGCCGAATTTGGAATATTTTGTCCCGAAACTTTACAAATAATGTTCATTTGCTTCTTTTGTAGGCATAGGTCCATGACAAAATGTATTGCTTTTCATGTTAGAGTGGCAACTAAAAATTTTCAGGCTGCTTTTTTCCAGAAAAGTCACTGATTATCAGAACATAAATTTGTATGGGACTGATTCATCCAACAATCTTTGGCACATTTTTAACTAAAACATGGCATCCTTATCAGCATAGTGTCAACAATGTGATTGACAGTTCTATGAGACAGTGAACCAGCCAATGTCCCCACAGACTAATTCAGGGTACAGAGCCCAAGGCTCCCAGCAGATTAAATACATATATAATGAAAGGCTATAAGATAAATTTAGAACAAACCACAGTGGCATTATTTTAAAAGTAAACATTTTAATTCAGAGGCCAGCAATGCCTTCTGTAAAAGGCCAGATAGTAAATAGCTTATATTGTTGGCCATTTGGTCTATGTCACAAGTGTACTCTGCCATAGTAGTGTGAAATCAGTTATGAAAAATATAAAAGAATGGTCATGGCTCTGGTCCACTTCAATTTTGTTTTTAGAAGTTGGTGGGTTTGACCCAGAAGTTTAATAACTACTGGTCTAAGAATCCTAAGTAAAGGATAAATGTTATCAAAACTTTGTTGAAAGGAAAACTTCACAGAGTTTAAAAATCTTTCGCATTTTGAAACAAAATATTTGAATGTAGTAGAATAGGGGAAAATGTCACAAAATACAAGAAACAAAGCTGCATGATTCCATTAAGAAGAAAAAATGGAGTCTTAAGGAAATCACTATGAAAAAAATAGACATTTCACAGACATTAAGCATCAAGTCAAAAATATATTAATGCATACTCATATGTAGCTCATAAGCCTAACTATTTTTTATTTTTTTAACTTTTATTTAATGAATATAAATTTCCAAAGTACAGCTTATGGATTACAATGGCTTCCCCCCCATAACGTCCCTCCCACCTGCAACCCTCCTCTTTCACACTCCCTCTCCCCTTCCATTCACACCAAGATTCATTTTCGATTCTGTTTTTATACAGAAGATCAGTTTAGCATGCATTAAGTAAAGATTTCAACAGTTTGCTCCCACACAGAAACATAAAGTGAAAAATACTGTTTGAGTACTAGTTATAGCATTAAATCTCAATGTACAGCACACTAAGGACAAAGATCCTACATGAGGAGTAAGTGCACAGTGACTCCTGTTGTTGACATAACAAATTGACACTCTTGTTTATGGCCTCAGTAATCACCCTAGGCTCTTGTCATGAGCTGCCAAGGATATGGAAGCCCCCTGAGTTCACCAACTCTGATAATTTTTAGACAAGGCCATGGTCAAAGTGGAAGTTCTCTCCTCCCTTCAGAAAAAGATACCTCCTTCTTTCATGACCCATTCTTTCCACTGGGATCTCACTCGTGGAGATACTTCATTTAGGTTTTTTTTTTTCCCCAGAGTGTCTTGGCTTTCCATGCCTGAAATACTCTCATGGGCTTTTCAGCCGGATCTGCATGCCTTAAGGGCTGATTCTGAGGCCAGAGTGCTGTTTAGGACATCTGCCATTCTATGGGTCTGCTGTGTATCTCACTTCCCATGTTGGATTTTTCTCTCCCTTTTTGATTCTATCAGCTAGTATTTGCAGACACTATTCTTGTTTATGTGATCCCTTTGGTTCTTAGTCCTATCATTATGATCAATTGTGAACTGAAATTGATCACTTGGACAAGTGAGATGGCATTGGTACATGCCACCTTGATGGGATTGAATTGGAATCCCCTGGTATGTTTCTAACTCTACTAACTTTTAAATATAAATAACAGGTAGCCCACAGTGGCATTGGATTTATACTCAGGAATCATCCAGCATAATTGAATATATGATCAAGAAACATATATGATCTTAAGTAATCACCAGATTGATAGTAGAGAAGACATCCTATTATAGTTCAGTGGTCAAGGGATTTGTTTTCAGCAAACAGTTCTGGACGAATTAAATATCTACACACAAAACTTGGGAGGATTCCAGGAATTATCCTTTCTCAAATGACTAACTGACCAAATAGCATGTTAAGCATTGTACAGTGACCCATTTGCTACCAAATGCAGACTTTTAAGGCAAATTTTTAAAAACTAATCTTTTCAAAAAAAAAAAATTCTGAGAAGCTGACAGAAAGTTTCCATCCACTTGATTAATCTCCACACCCCCTCCCAATTGCCCACAACTCCACTCAACAGGTTGAAGTGGGAAGGAGAGGTACATGGGGTGAGGAACTCAACCTGGTCTTCCAGCTGGGTGGCAGAAGCCAAATCACTTGAGCCATCAGCACTGCCTCCCAGGGTCTGCATTGGCAGGAAGATGGAGTTGGGAGGAGAACCAGGCCCTCCAGTATGGATTTCACACATCGTAGCTGCTAGGCCGGATGCCCACATTGTAAATTACTTTGTGTTTGGTAAATGAGCAGCTACTTTATTCTGCCTACAAATGAGGACTGAGGGTTGGCTTTAAGAAACTAATTATAAAAAAATCTGTGCTGAATAAAAAAGGAAATCATCAAACTTAACTGGTACTGAAAATTACAGTAACTTATTCAGCATAGTAGTTGAGAAATTTAAAAGCATAGTGTTCAAAGATTACAAGGAAGCATTCTTAACCATTGAGTCCATGTTTTTTCTCTAATAGTTTCTCTTAAAATAGTCATTTAACTATAGGTTAATAATGGGTTACAAAGTATTGGGGAAAGTTTACATTAGAATATGAAATGAGATTTCAACAGGATATCCTCATACTAAACTATAGTAAAATTAGTGATTGAATAGCTTTTAAAAACTTTTCTTCCAAAAATTATCCATTTTCAGTTAATGAACATGATACTTGTAAAAGCTTTATTACACAGGGTAGGATTTTATAGCCCTTGATGTTTATCAGCCTTTAATTTGGAGAAAAACAATTTTCATAGCTGATTACAGAGAAATGCATTGTTTACTTCTTCTCAAGGCACATTGGCCAAATAATTGGCCAAATGATGGTCATGTGACTATATTCAGGTTGTACCCATTATCATAAATTACCTCTCTTCTGCCATAATTTTAAAAATCTAGGTAATTGCAATGATTATTTAGACATTTAAAAAGTGGGTTGTAGGCTTTTCTTTATTCTCATACTCAAAATAATTGCATACACAAAAGTGAAATACCTATTTGTCTAGGTTTTTTGAGTAAAGTAAGAACACCTTTAATAGGCAAAGGAATTCTTGGAAATTCAGTATTGTCTGGAATAATTTTTAAGCTGTTTAATGCATGAAACTATATTAATGTGAATGTTGTATAAACAATCATTTAAGATTATAAAGGAAATTATACTCAATTACACAGTGATTAAAATTTTAAATAATATTGAAGGTGTTTTCTTTCATCTCTGCTTGAGATGAAAACATAGGTTTCATCTCGGAACCCCTGACCAAAGCTCAGGTGCAGGAACCCAGTTACTTGAGCCACCATCATCAGCTCCCAGGGTGTGTATTTGAAAAGAAGCTGGTCAGGAGCTGGAACCTGGAATTGAACCCAGATACTCTGATAGGAGATATGGTCACCCACATGATGAAATGACTAAGTCATTGCTTAGGACACGTGGATCCCGTATCAAAGTGCCTGGTTCAAGTCAGGGTTCCTATGCTTCTGATTCAGTTTTCTGCTTATGTGTACCCTGAGAGACAGCAAGTAATAGCTCAAGTATTTGAGTTCTTGCCACAAATGTGGGAGATCAAGTTGATTCCCTGGCTCCTGGTTTTTATTGGACCTAGCCCTGCCTGTAGCCAACACTTGGGGAGTAAACCACCAGACGGAAGGTCTCACTCAATCTTTCTGTCTTTCTGACTTTCAAATGAAATGAAAGTCAGTAATTAAATAGGCCCCACAAAATATTTCCTCTGGCACTTTGGGTTCTCTTTAAGTCATGAAGAACATGAAATAGCCCACTAGGCCTCTTTTGGTGCCAAAATTTACAGAAGTCTTTAAATTTACACACACTCATGTTGAGACAGGAACATGTGAGGAAACAATGTGAAATCATCGGATATAAGAAAGAAAGGAAAATAGTTTTATTTCGAGTCGAGAAGAGATGACTTAAGGTGTTCAGAATGCCCCCTCCAACATAGGCAATGTCTTGTTTGGTACACGATTGGTCTTATTTTATTTGCTACATATGGAGTTTAGATCGAATTATTAGAAACTATAGGGGGATAGATCTGGGCAAAATAATGTATTTTGTAAATAGAGATCCTTGAAGACTGAATGAAGAATTTAGGGACTAAAGTTCTGGATCACTGATGGGAGTTTGCTCTGTCAATATTCATAGTTAGAGTAACCAGTCTACAGCGAGCCAAGGGCACGACAACTCTCTCTGCATTCCATGGCTGAACTACTTTGTAGGTAAAAGAAAATTTGGGCAACTATCTAGACAAAACCCATAATATGAACTTTTATAAAGTTTAAAGTTTAGAAATACATAGGCTAAATTCCATTGCCCTAGAAGCTCTATTACTCCTTCCTTCTGCATCTTCTGGTTGCTGAATCATCCTTATAAAGCATTTGTATCTACAAAGCATTTGTATCTACCACCTCCTGCACCAGCTGCAGGCGGTGCTTATTTCCAGATCCTCGTAATCCGGAAACATTGTGTCCATGGAAATGCTAGAATGATCGCTCTTTCCTATTGGAGATGGCTTTTCTACTTAGAAATAATTCAGAACATGAATCTCATTGTATCTCCTATTAAATGCCTATAATTATTAAGAATGTAACTATCAAGAAAAAATTCACCCAGCTCTTAGAATGGTAAATTTTCTCCTTTAACATTCCAGTTTTATTTAGCTGAGTCTAACTTAGGAAAAATTCACCCTACTCCTAGAATGGTAAATTTTCTCATTTAGCATCCCGGTTTTATTTAGCTGATGTTTAACATATAATAATTCAATTTTACCCAATTATGTCCTGAGCCGATGTCTAATGTGATGTATGAAGAGAAGTTAGATTATGCTTTGGTAGTAATGTATTAGATGAAATTAATGGATTCTAAGTTTCATTTCAAATCTGTATTCTATAACTCACTGGACCACTATATATATATATATATATATATATATACACACACACATATATATATATATATATATTTGTCCTTGGTTCATTAAAAAAAAAGAACTGCCAGTCCCTATTTTTTCCTGTTTACTTCCCATTTTATAGCATCTATTGCTTCTAATATTTTCCTATTTGCAGGAAGAATTATATTTGGAAAGAAATAAATATTTCCACAACAATCTGACATTTTCGTTAAACAATGTTATAAATGTAATGTTCTGGTAGTATTAAAAGAAAACATTCAATCTTTAAAAAGTGTTTAGTATGAAGTTAATGTTCAAATAAATCTAAAGGTCACATAATATAAGATGACATTCAGAACTCATTTATATTAAAATATCATTTAAGAAAATACAACTTTTTCATAAACATTTTATTCAAAATGCTATAAAAGTCAAAATGCAATTCATTTGAAAGTTTGGAAAAATGATTAATATTTGCCTGTATTTTGGTGATTGTATCTATAGTGCTCCCTCTTCTTATCATATAATAATGCATTTTATCCCAAAATGTCACTTAGACTAAAATATTACTTTTTCAAACATAATAAGCCACTTTTTACTTATTAAATTTAGTAGTCTCTTCGACATTCTCATCCTTCTTGTCCCCTTTGTATCACTTGGCTATATTCACCAGCATCTTCCTCTTGAAGTTTTTCTTTTGGCTTTTGTGATTCTCTCTGGTTATAATTTAAACTCTGCTCAATAATTTTTCTTGTAACCTTTAAATCTATCACCTGTCACTGCCATTTATATTTTATTACCTTTTTATAAATACCTATCTAATCTCTCATCCATTCTTTTTTAAGGTATGAAAGAGAATTTTTTAGCTTTGTAAGGCTTTATTTCATTATGTACATACTATTGGCATAGAAAGATCCTGTTAAACTTTTGTAAATTCTCATAATAAAGTAAAAATTTAGGATGATTTTATGAGGTTTTCAGATATTGAGAAAGTTAATGATTATTAGGATTTGCACACAGGATCACAAGTAGCAAATCAATTAATAAGACACTCTTCACTTCTCCCCAAATATTATATGTTTCAATTTGTAATGAAAGAGTTAGCCTATATTTATTTCCTCTTCTTATTTTAATTTTACATTGTCTGTAATTTTTTCTGATATAGATTACAACTAATCTTTTGTCTTATCTCTCTATTGTTAATACCACAGCAATCTGTTTTATCTTTGCTATACATACATACATATATATATATATATATATATATTACAGGCAGAGTGGACAGTGAGAAAGAGAGACAGAGAGAAAGGTCTTCCTTTGCCATTGGTTCACCCTCCAATGGCTGCCACGGCTGGCGCACTGAGGCGGGCGCACCGTGCTGATCTGAAGGCAGGAGCCAGGTGCTTATCCTGGTCTCCCATGGGGTGCAGGGCCCAAGCACTTGGGCCATCCTCCACTGCACTCCCTGGCCACAGCAGAGAGCTGGCCTGGAAGAGGGGCAGCCAGGACAGAATCTGGTACCCCAACTGGGACTAGAACCCGGTGTGCCGGTGCTGCTAGGCGGAGGATTAGCCTAATGAGCCGCGGCGCCGACCCATCTTTGCTATATTTTTATCATTTAAAGTAGGATACACTTAGTAAGCCAGTTATACTCCAGTAACCTTATCTGAAAAAAATTTATTAAATTAAAAATAATTGAGCCATTAATTCATTATTTCTCAACTAATTTCAGGGAAAGCACTTCTCTACAGTAGTAATTTTACATGATGAATTATATCTTTGTCTAAACAGAAAAAGAAAGAAGAGTAAAATTATGGCAGGTCTATGATAGTTGACTAGACATTATGTGCTTGTAATAGCTCAACATTGATAATACCCGAAAATCAAGAGTAAATTCAGTGGCTATCATTTAATAATGCACACTTTAATACGTATAAAGTATGTAAATAATTAGGTAAGCTTGTAGAGAGTTTAACCAAGGTATATAAATCGGGAAATTTGGGAGTCAGTCTAAATTTTCTTTCATTTTTTAATATTTTGATTTTAATTTTAATTAGTTTTTAACAAATTCATCATGATTTGCAGATTCTTTCCTTCACTTTTTTTTTGTTGTTGTTGTGTTGGTGTCTTTTTCTTTACCATATATATGGGAGAACATGTGATATTGGTTTTTCTAGGCCCAGCTTATTTCACTCAACATGATTTCTTTCAGGTGTATCTATTTTCCTAAAAAAATTTAGAATATTATTCTTTTTTGTATGCAAACAATATTCCACTCTGTATATATATATTCCATATTTTCTTTATCCAATCATCTGGTGGACAACTTGGTTGATTCCAAATTTTGGCTATTGTGACCAATGCTGCTACAAATATGATGGTCTAGGTATCTTTCATACATTGTTTTCAAATCTTTTGGGTATATACCCAGTAGTGGGATTGCTGGATCATATGGCATATGAGTATGTGATCATATAGAGATAAGAAATCTCCACACTGTTTTCCGCAGTGGATACAGTAATTTACATATCCACCAACAATATAAGTGTTGCCTTTTGTCCACATCCTCTCCAGCATTCGTTACTATTTGTGTTTTGGATTTTAGCCATTCTGACAGGCATGAGGTGCTATCTGTGGTTTCTATTTGCATTTTCCTGATGCTTAGTGATATTGAGCATTTTTTCCTATATTTGGTGGTTATTTTTATTTTTATTTTATTTTTTTAAACTTTTATTTAATGAATATAAATTTCCAAAGTACGACTTATGGATTACAATGGCTTCCCCCCATACCGTCCCTCCCACCAGCAACCCTCCCCTTTCCCACTCCCTCTCCCCTTCCATTCACATCAAGATTCATTTTCAATTATCTTAATATACAGAAGATCAGCTTAGTATACATTAAGTAAGGATTTCAACAGTTTGCTCCCACACAGAAACATAAAGTGAAAAATAATAGATGATTTTTTTAAATGATGATGAAATCAGATCAGACCTATTGTCATGTTTAATCCCAGTGAGAGTCAAGTTGGGAATTGATAATTTCTTTTTTTTTTTTTACAGAAGATCAGTTTAGTATGCATTAAGTAAAGATTTCAACAGTTTGCACCCCCATAGAAACACAAAGTGAAATATATTGTTTGAGTACTCGTTATAGCATTAAATCTCAATGCACAGCACATTAAGGACAGAGATCCTACATGAGGAGTAAGTGCACAGTGACTCCTGTTGTTGACTTTACCAATTGACACTCCTGTCTATGGCATCAGTAATCTCCCTATGTTCCAGTCATGAGTTTCCAAGGCTATGGAAGCCCTCTGAGTTCTCCGACTCTTATCTTGTTTAGACAAGGTCATAGTCAAAGTGGAGGTTCTCTCCTCCCTTCAGAGAAAGGTACCTCCTTCTTTGAAGACCTGTTCTTTCCACTGGGATCTCACTCACAGAGATCTTTTGCCAGAGTGTCTTGGCTTTCCATGCCTGAAATACTCTCATGGGCTTTTCAGCCAGATCCGAATGCCTTTACGGCTGATTCTGAGGCCAGAGTGCTATTTAGGACATCTGCCATTCTATGAGTCTGCTGAGTATCTCACTTCCCATGTTGGATCACTCTCCCCTTTATTTATTCTATCGGTTAGTGTTAGCAGGTACTAGAGTTGTTTATGTGCTCCCTTTGACTCTTAGTCCTTTCATTAGGATCAATTGTGAACTGAAATTGATCACTTGGACTAGTGAGATGGCATTGGTACATGCCACCTTGATGGGATTGAATTGGAATCCCCTGGTATGTTTCTAACTCTACCATTTGGGGCAAGTCAGCTTGAGCATGTCCCAAATTATACATCTCTTCCCTCTCTTATTCCCACTCTTATGTTTAACAGGGATCACATTTCAGTTAAATTTCAACACTTAAGAATAACTGTGTATTAATTACAGAATTAAACCAGTCATATTAAGTAGAACAGACAAAAAAACTACTAAGAGGGATAATGTATTAAGTTGTTCATTAACAGTCAGGGCTATGCTGATCAAGTCACCGTTTCCCATAGTGTCCATTTCACTTCAACAGGTTTCCTTTTTGGTGTTCAGTCAGTTGTCACCGATCAGGGAGAACATATGGTATTTGTCCCTTTGGGACTGGCTTATTTCACTCAGCATGATGTGTTCCAGATTCCTCCATTTTGTTGCAAATGACTGGATTTCGTTGTTTCTTACTGCGGTATAGTATTCTGAAGAGTACATATCCCATAATTTCTTTATCCAGTCTACCGTTGATGGGCATTTAGGTTGGTTCCAGGTCTTAGCTATTGTGAATTGAGCTGCAATAAACATTAGGGTGCAGACCGCTTTTTTTGTTTGCCAATTTAAATTCCTTGGGGTAAATTCCAAGGAGTGGGATGGCTGGGTGGAAAGGTAGGGTTATATTCAGGTTTCTGAGGAATCTCCAGACTGACTTCCATAGTGGCTTGACCAGTTTGCATTCCCACCAACAGTGGGTTAGTGTCCCTTTTCCCCCACATCCTCTCCAGCATCTGTTGTTGGTAGATTTCTGCATGTGAGCCATTCTAACCGGGGTGAGGTGAAACCTCATTGTGGTTTTGATTTGCATTTCCCTGATTGCTAGTGACCTTGAACATTTTTTCATGTGCCTGTTGACCATTTGGATTTCCTCTTTTGAAAAATGTCTATTGAGGTCCTTGGCCCATCTCTTAAGTGGGTTGTTGGTTTTGTTTTTGTGGAGTTTCTTGATCTCTTTGTAGATTCTGGTTATTAACCCTTTATCTGTTGCATAGTTTGCAAATATTTTTTCCCATTCTGTCGGTTGTCTCTTCACTCTCCTGACTGCTCCTTTGGCAGTACAGAAACTTCTCAATTTGATGCAATCCCAATAGTTGATTTCATTTCAGCTTTCATTAAATTCTAACTATTTAATCAGTCTTGGTAGACTTCAACTCATATATAAAAGAATTAATAACCTTAATTTTTAAAAATTTTTAAACATTTAGTTATTTATTTTTATGTTTATTTAAAAATTTTTAAAACATTTATTTATTTGAAAGGCAGTGTTATAGAGAGGGGAAGGCAGAGGCAGAAGCAGAGAGAAAGAGAGATCTTCCATCCACTGGTTCACTCCCCAAATAACCACAATTGCCAAGGCTGGGTAAAGCCAAAGCCAGGAGCTCAGAGCTTATTTGGGTCTCCCAGGTGGGTTTCCAGAGGCTTGAGTACTTGGGCCATTTTCTGCTGCTTTCCCAGTCACATTAGCAGGGAGCTGGATTGCCAGTAAAGCATCTAGGACTCTAATCAGTGCCTGAGTGGGGTGCCGGCAATGCCGGAGGCAGCTTTACCTGCTAGGGTACATTGCCAGCTCCAGTAATAACTATTTTAGAAAGCCTGTTTTCAAATTAAAACTAGGACATATGATAAATCAAAGTGCAGACACCATTTCTAGGACATAACAAAAGCTCTCTAGCTGGTCTATATCGTGTGTATATAAAGGTGGTTACCTCTATAGACAGTTGTAGTTGCAGTATTATTATTGATACTTCATTCCATTGACTCCCTAATCTTACTGCTTCTTAAAGACTTATTTATTTTAAAGTTAGAGTTACAGAGAGAGAGGGAGAGCTGATAGAGAGACAGAGAGAGAGATGTTCAATCTGCTAGTTCACTCCCCAGATGACTGCAACTGCCAGTGCTGGGCCAGGCTGAATCCAGGAGCCGGGCGCTTCTTCCAGTTCTCCACCATGAGTGGCAGGGGTGTAAGTACTTGGTCATCTTTTGTGCCTTTTTCCAGGCCATTAGCAGGAGTTGGATTAAAAGTGGAGCAACTGAGACTCAAACTAATAGCCATATGGGATGTTGATGTAAGGCCTCCTCCTCTATATCTTATTCATAGTTCAATGAAAGGATTCCTTAAAGTAGAAATGTAATTTAAAAATTTGACCTTTAGTTAAGCTGTTTTTTAAATGTTGAGTTAACCTGAAAATAACAATCTTGTTGAAGACATTCATATGCCATGTAGGATGTTATTCCATGGCTCCATTGCACATTGTCTGACCTTTATTCAGGTGTGGATTCTGTCCTATCATTTGTGATTTACATGACTATATAATCCACAATTAAAATTCAAAACCACATCCCCACAGTAAATTTTCCCATGATGAATCAAATTTCTCCACTTAGCATTGATTCTCATTTTTGATAAAGAATTCTAAATTGTATCTTTTTTAAAAGATTATTTATTTAAGAGGCCAAGTTACAGAGATGGAGAGATAAAGAGAGAGATATCCCATCTGCTGTTTCATTCCCTAAATGGCTGCAATGGCTGGAGCTGCTGGGCCCTTCCCTGCCAGGAGCCAGGAGCTTATTCTGCGTCTCCCACATTGTCCATCTTCCACTGCTTTCCCAGGCCATAAGCAGAGAGCTGTATAGGAAGTGGCGCATCTGGGACAGCAGTGAACATATGAGATGCTGGAGCCATAGGTGGAGGTTCAACCTACTACACCACAGTGCTGGACCTCTAAACTATTAAATTGGCAATTTACAAGCTCATATCCCAAAATACATGAAATAATTACCAAAGTGCACATATATAATATGTGTATTTGCTAGATTTTTTTTTACTTTCTAAATATTTTTAATGTATATGAAGATAAATCAGGCTTTTAAAAGTGTAGGTATTTGGGACCATTGCCAGCCCCAGGTTATAAGAGAAACTTTGGCTATCTCAGTTCCTTATACAATGATCACCACATAAAACTACATAAGCATTTGTTTAAAAAAACAAAGTGAAGGAAAAATGGATATTTACCTTCAATCACCAAGATTGGAGCTTAAAAAATTTTCCATTATTAATAGGAGGAAAGAAATTACACCGGACTATGCTTTTCCAGTTCCCTAAATGGGAAAGAAGAAACCTAAGGAGGTGTGAATGAGAACCAAAGAAAAGGAACTCCGAGGTAGGGCCTTTGAAGAAAGCAGGCCAGGTGATGAATAGGAGAGTCTTCTATTTGTTTGCCTGCTCCCCTTGTCTCCTAACATCAACACAGCCCCGCTCTGCAAGAACAATAGCCGTTTTCAGTGGCCTTTTTATTTTTATGTATAGCAATCATCTTATTCGCATTTTTTAGTGTCAATGAAAGCAGTCCAACATACTCTCTCATATTTTGTATTTTATGCATGCTTCCATTAGTAACTCATCAAGATTTAGACCTCTAGAAGAATCCTAAATACTTTTGAGGGGAACTTAGCAATTTGAAAAATGTTTTACTGGACTAATATGAACATAAGAAAAATTTAAAAGCCATGCCAACATCCACTCTGTCAAATATTTGAATAAGGTAACACACTGTAAGCTAAATGTAAAGATGTAAGGCACAAGAAGTCAAGTATGAGATAAATCCTATTCTCCTGATGAATCTTTAAGTCTTTATCAGCATCCTTATCAATCGATGATATTAAGTACCATGATTGTAAGGTTAGACAGGCAGAGTGGACAGTGAGAAAGAGAGACAGAGAGAAAGGTAGGTCTTCCTTTACCGTTGGTTCACCCCACAATGGCCGCTACTGCTGGCGCACCGTGCTGATCGGAAGCCAGGAGCCAGGTGCTTCCTCCTGGTCTCCCATGCAAGTGCAGGGCCCAAGCACTTGGGCCATCCTCCACTGCCCTCCCAGGCCACAGCAGAGAGCTGGACTGGAAGAGGAGCAATCGGAATAGAATCTGGCACCCTAAGTCCTGGGGTACCGGTGCTGCAGGCGGAGGATTAGCCTATTGTGCTGCTGCGGCGCCGGCCAGGTTAGATGATCTTAATTTGGAGATCTTGTACTACTCCCCTTATAGAGAAGCATCCAATCAGCTGTCATTCATTGTGCAGTACGGTCATTGTGACCTGCTGGTGGTTATTCATTGCACAGGAATTGATCCAGAAGAAGCTCAGCCATGCTATTTGGTGATGAGCCCAATGAAACAGCACAGAGATTGTACAGGAGATACATTAGATTTAGAATAAGACATTCATTCCAGCAAATATATTTGTTAACATATTACAACAATAACATCACCTGAATTGTCATTCATTCCTGAATATCCGTACAAGTTAAGAGTTAATGACTTGGACTTCATGCAAATAAAACTCCATTTCTTTTTGTTTAATTTTAAAAATTATAATGTGAACTTCTTGTAAGGTTTTATGTCTTTGCAGTCTGTGTGAAAATATCTTGTGATTATATTCCCCAATTCATTCATACTTTCTTCATTTGTGGTGTGGTGAAATTTTTGTGATTATTATTTTTAAATTATTAATACAAGGTTATATTAAGTAAATGGACAACATAAGACTACATTATTCAAGAGTTATAAAATGTGGTGGATTAATTTTTTAGTTACCAGTATTTATTTGAATTCAAGTGTTTCCTAAAAGCGGTTGTCCTGATTTTAATAAAATGGTATAGCAGTTTTTTACCCTTATTTCTCTACTGCAAAATAAGAATCATTTACTTGGAGACTCATCACTTCATATTACTAAGCCCAAATTGCTAATAGGTAGAGTGGAGGATAATAGCATCTACTGTGTTAACTTTTATTAGTATTACAACATTTCAGTAAGATTTAAAAGCATTCTAAACAACTTAGAAGTTGTAAAGTGTCATACAGATGTAAAATTGTACATTGCATGGAGTCATCAAAGAAAAATTTTTAAAATTCAAAATACCTGAATATTTAACTCAGGAATATTTCCACATAATAAAACGCCATTTCTCAATTAACTGTACAAAAAGGTTCCCTTAAAAGTAGCTACAAAACATGTTGTTACATGTGATACCTCACTGAATTAGTGGATTTTTGAAATAGGGTTTTAAAACTTTTCCAAGATTTCCCAAAGTGTAATAATAGGCATAATAACCAAAGTCATACATATGAATATGTACATAATTTGTATTTCTATTGTAATCTAAACTCTTCAAATGTCAATTGTATATCAGAAAAATGAGTTATGCCTTATTATTCTGTTTCAAATAATAATTTTATTTAATTGTATTAAGAGTATTAATTAACAAATTAATCAGGTGTTGGAGTTAACCTTAAAAGTAGGTATAGGTGTGACAGTGATGTGTATATATTTTTTCTCCTGGTCTGTCTATAAATAGCAATATTATATTATATATAATATATTATATATATATTATATCTATTGAATAAAGAATCACAATACCAGTATATGCCATAAAGTAGTTTTTAATATGTTTCTTATTTTAAAGATAGCTTATATCTCTCTCGTGTATAGTCTAAGCAGATTATTTTGACACTATGTATTCTCTTGTGTTATTTTTTTGTCTCTCTACCTAGTACATTAAAGACACATGAGCTGGCATATTTGGAGGTGTGTGATCTTTAGGAATATTCTATGGAACCATGCCAACATCTGTCAACTCTTATGCTGTGTGCAGACTGAAAGCTGCGTCTTATGCTCTTGTGTCCCAGAGGGCATCCAAACAGGCCTGTGTGTTTCATGAACAGTTGGTGCTTTACTCTGAGATTATTTTGAAAGTTTAGAATCCTTATTAGTGAAAAAAATCTTGGAAGGCAGGTGTGCAATTGAGAGGAAATCACAGAAAACAGACATTAAGTCAAAATGGGTATTTACACAAAATCAAAATCGACATTTTTGACTGTATTATCCCATTCTGATACAATATTCTAATGAAATAGTAATATTTATTTTCTAAATTTACAGAATAATTCTAAAAGGTGATTATATAGCCTAGGAGCCAAGGAGAAATTTTTAAAAATTTAATGTTTTAAATCTCTATATATGTGTATATTTATCTGAAAATTAGAGAGAGAAAATGAGAGAACTTTCACCTGCTACTTCACTCCCTAAGTGCATACAACAACTGGGACTGGGCCAGAACACAGCCAGGTGCCAGGAACTCAATGCAGGTCTCCTACATGGGGGCGGGGATCCAGGGACTTGAGCCACCACTTGCTGCCTCCCAGGGTGAGCATTAGCGGAAAGATTGACCATAACTGGAGGCAGGACTCAAACCCAGCCACTCCCATGTAAGGCATCAAAATTGGCATCTCAACAATTATGCCAAATACCCACAACAAAATTTAAAATACGTCTAAAAAATTTATAAATAAAATATTCCAATGATTTCAACTTGTTTTACTACAAGAGAATTGTGAAATTACAGCTTGATATTTTCCTCTGACATTTAAGTAATGTCTTAGTAGTGAATCTACTAGTAATGGTAAAAAGTATCATAACTCTATGTATATTTGTAGCTTCTTCTCTCCAGTTTGATCATGAAAAAGCATTATGTTTGTTGAAACTTCTCCCAAACACCTTCATCTTCTGGAATCATACAGCATTATTAGCAAGATTTTAAAAATAATTCTCCCATTTTCTCACTCCTCTGATCTGAAACTATTCTACTTATGGATGACTTTCATAATTGCTCTGTTAAATTTCCCTTTGGAAATTGAAAATGAAGTGGTTTTTTTTTTTCATTTTTTTTTTTTTGACAGGCAGAGTGGACAGTGAGATAGCGAAACAGAGAGAAAGGTCTTCCTTTGCCATTGGTTCACTCCTCAATGGCCGCTGTGGCCGGCGCGCTGTGGCCGGTGTACTGCGCTGATCTAAAGCCAGGAGCCAGGTGCTTCTCCTGGTCTCCCATGCAGGTGCAGGGCCCAAGGACTTGGGCCATCCTTCACTGCCCTCCCGGGCCACAGCAGAGAGCTGGACTGGAAGAGGAGCAACCGGGACAGAATCCGGCGCCCCAACCGGGACTAGAACCCGGGATGTTGGCACCACAGGCGGAGGATTAACCTAGTGAGTCGCGGCGCCGGCCGAAGTTTTGGTTATTAAAACCTTGAAATTTCCTTATCTAAATGAATGCATTATTTTTGAAATAGATATTTATGTTACAGTTTATAAAGCATTTAAGACAAAATGCTTTTTTAAAAAAAGAAAAATAGTAATTAATCATGTTCAATTATAAAATTTATTTTTTAAAATATTACATCTTTTGTTAGGTAATGATGTAGACATTAGCTTAAATGTGTGAAGGAGGTGGAAAGGTTAAGAAATTTATCAGTAAGAGATGAACCAGCCTTTGGAAAAAGCACTATATTTATTCACCAGAAGTCCATCTCATGTGAGACAGCCATGTCTGTGTGTGTGTGTGCATGTGTATGTGTGTGTGGAGGGGGGGTGTTCCCAGCATTACCCCAGAGAACATCTCAGAAGAATCTTCCTAGCCTAGTGCAAGCAGACTGTTCAAAATGATAACACTGATAAAGCTTCAAGAGGAATTTTATTAATTTCACTTCATTAAAGCAGAGGGGGAAGAAGAAAATGGTAGGTTAAATTGGACCCCCTACTCAATTAAACCCCAGTCAAAATGCACACTGAGCACTCATTGCCTTCCTGAGCTGCCCACCCAGCCTGTCTGATGCAATGTTTCACTAAATTTTGCTGGCTCGCTCACTGCCCATCTCAGTAGCACTTCGGAAATTCTCTTCTATTGAGGGAAGAGGATCTCTGCCTCCTGTAACAATTTCTGTAATAATAGTTATTGCTTGCAGATAATATTTCTGTTAACTTTATAAACATATTTGCTATATTCTGTTAGCTATATAACTATATATACTTATATAATCATATAAATATATTTGTATATATTTTATATAACTAAATAAATATATTTGTGCATTATCTATCAAAGCCAGCTATACATTTTCCTTGGTTATTATAGTCTTTTTTGTTTCTCCCAAAACACATGATAGAGAAGCATGGTAACTGTTCATTAAGAGTAATGACTTGGTTAAAATAGTGAAATTGCTTTTATCAAATGAAGTGTAAATTCTTTATAAACAGAGAGTGTGTGTGTGTGTGTGAGAGAGAGAGAGATCAAACTTCCCTCTGCTAGTTCACTCCTCAAATAGCTGTAGCAGCAGCTAGGTGTGGAACGTGTTGAAGTTATGTCTCCCGCATGGGGAACAGGGGCCCAAGTGTTTGGGCCATTTTCTGCTTCTTTCCTAGGGACATTAGCAGGAGGCTGAGTGGTGAACAGAGGAGCTGGGATATGAAGTGGAACTCCGGCATCCGATGCTGGCATTGCAATCTTTTTTTTTTTTTTTTTTTTTATGATCTCAGAGTTTTTCTCCAGAGGTGGAAAAAGAAAAGCATATTGTGGGTAGCAACTGAAAAAAAAAAAAAGAAAAGAAAAATGAGTGTTGGAGAGAAGGACAGAGTGAAAGACAATTAGACCGATAGGATGGTGGATCACTTTTGAGATTTCTCAGCTTTATTTGCACAAATGCAGAAAAAACAACTGTTTCATTTTCAAAATCTTGCCTCCCTTCTCTATTCTAGTTTTTCCTCTCCTTTTATTTCTTTGGCAAGCTAGATAAAATACTTTTAGGTTCACTTTTTTTTTTTTTTTTTCTGTATCTGTTACCTAGGTCATTTTATAGTTACCTTCTATTTCTTGTAATAACTATAAAATATAATATTTATACAAATGACATAAAAAGTAAAATTGTACCCTTTCCAAATGGCAGTGGAATTTCAGAACACTTTAAACGCAATAATCCTCTTAATATATTTTTTTCTTTTATTTTCAAATAAATGCTTGAAGTGTTCATTGAATAATATCCTTCAGTGGTAATAATTGTCATGCTAGGAGTTCATATTCATATTTTAAATATTTATTATTTATTTGAAAGGTAAAATTTTAGAGAGGCAGAGGCTGGTTCACCCCCCAATGGCTGCAATGGCCAGAACTGGGCCTATCCCAAGCCAGAAGCCAGGAGCTTCTTTTAGGTCTCCCACGTGGATCCAAGGGCCCAAAAACTTGGGCCATTTTCTAGTGTTTTCCCAGGCCATGGCACGGAGCTGCATTGGAAGTAGAGCAGCCAGGATATGAACCTGTGCCCATATGGTATGCCAGCACTGCAGGTGGCAGCTTTATCCATTCTGCCACAGTGCTGGCACCAACCAAGTCTTTATTGAAACTATTATCTTTGTATCTTACACTTTAACAAGAATGCCTGCATCCTTATGTATTTTTATTTTATTTAAAAATCAAATATCTATTGCCGGCGCCGCGGCTCACTAGGCTAATCCTCCACCTGTGTCGCTGGCACACTGAGGTTTTAGTCCCTGTTGGGGCTCCAGATTCTGTCCCGGTTGCTCCTCTTCCAGTGCAGCTCTCTGCTGTGGCCCCGGAGTGCAGTGGAGGATGGTTCAAGGGCTTGGGCCCTGCACCCGCAAGGGAGACCAGGGGAAGCACCTGGCTCCTGGCTTTGGATCAGTGCGGTATGCCAGCCGTAGCGACCATTGGGGGGTGAACCAACGGAAAAGGAAGACCTCTCTCTCTCACTGTCCACTCTCCACTCTGCCTTTCCAAAAAAAAACAAATATCTGAATTTCCTGGAGTTTATTTTTACTATTTTGTCTACACATACTAATCTTCAGCATTAAATTAGTTTTTGGCTAATGTTATTACCTCACTGAAATATTTTTTGTACAATGTTGCCTGATTTTATTCTGAGAGGCATGTAAAAGTGTTGATTCTATGTTTTGTCATGGATGATGTATGCTTCTATACTCTTATGCCCTGTATTAGTCTGCTTTATAGTATATGGAGAAAATGCCTGTTCAAAATCATTTTTATCCTGAGGTTTTCCTGAATATACCGGCATTACAAGTTCCAATCCTCTGAAAGTCTTTACATTTTATTTTCCTAGAGATAAATATTTCCTCCAAAAGCTCAGGAACCTGGGTAGGCTTCTTTCAGTTTTATTTTTAGTATTAATTGAATTTCCCCTCTTAGTCCACAACTTCTGTTACTATTTGTGTCCATTAGTAAATTAGTATAGTATTATGTGCTGATCTTTACTCTAATAGCCATGACGCCATTCTTAATGACAGAAACTTTCTTTCTTTAAAACACAAGAACTTGATTACAAAAGCTTTCTAGAGAAGCTCAGGCTTTAGGTAATGCTCATTTTGGTTACTCCATAAGAAAAAAATACTTTATAGTTTTGGAAACAGCAGTGTCATTCAATCTTATTTTTGTCTTTTCTATATTTATTTATTTTTTTAACTTTTATTTAGTAAATATAAATTTCCAAAGTACAGTTTATGGATTACAATGGCTTTTCCCCTCCATAACTTCCTTCCCACCTACAACCCTCCCATCTCCAGCTCCCTCTACCATTACATTCACATCAAGATTCATTTTTCACTTATCTTTATATACAGAAGATCAATTTAGTACATATTAAGCAAAGATTTCATCAGTTTGCACCCACACAGAACATAAAGTGTAAAATATTGTTTGAGTACTAGTTATAGCATTAATTCACATTGGAGAACACATTAAGGACAGAGAGCCTACATGAGGAATAAGTGCACAGTGACTCCTGTTGTTGACTTAACAATCGACACTCTTGTTTATGGTGTCAGTAATCCCCCTAGGCTCTTGTCATGAGTTGCCAAGGCTATGGAAGCCTTTTGAGTTTGCCAACTTAGATCTTATTTAGACAAGGTCATAGTCAAAGTGGAAGTTCTCTCCTCCCTTCAGAGAAAGGCACCTCCTTCTTTGATGGCCCCGTTCTTTCCACTGTGATCTCACTCACAGAGATCTTTCATTTAGGGTTTTTTTTTTTTTTTTTTTCCACATTGTGTTGATTTTCCATGCCTAAAATACTCTCATGGGCTCTTCAGCCAGATCTGAATGCCTTAAGGGCTGATTCTGAAGCCAGAGTGCTGTTTAGGACATTTGCCATTATCATATGTTCTCCCTGATCAGTGATAACTAACCGCACACCAAAAAGGAAACCTGTTGAAGTGAAATGGACACTATGAGAAACAGTGACTTGATCAGCCCTTGTCCCGATTATTGATATACACTGTAATACTTTATCCCTTTTAGTATTTTTTTTGTTCTACTTAATACTATTGGTCGAACTCTGTAATTAACACACAATTATTCTTAGGTGTTGAAATTTAACTGAAAAGTGATCCCTGTTAAATATGAGAGTGGGAATAAGAGAAGGAGGAGAGGTACAATCTGGGACATGCTCAAGCTGACTTGCCACAAATGGTGGAGCTAGAAATGTGTCAGGGGATTCCAATACAATCCCATCAAGGTGGCATGTACCAATGCCATCTCACTAGTCCCAGTGATCAATTTCAGTTCACAACTGATCACACTGATAGGTCTAAGAGTCAAAGGGATCACATAAACAAGTCTAGTGTCTGCTAATACTAACTGATAGAATGTCATTCAATCTTTTTAAAGGTTTCTATAAATTCCCAATCAGTCTTGATATAGTATCAAGACTTATGATGAGATAAGTAAACAGCAATATGACTGAGCACGTTTTATCCATAAGTAAATTGATAATCTGTATGCATATCATTTACTAATAGGATGAAAGTACATACAGTGTTTTATTAAGCACTTTTGGGGAAAATAAATGCATATAGGTTAAATTAAATGAAACAGCAACATACATAATTTCGCATTCTTGAAAGCTATGTGTCATCATTTTCTCAATTAAATGGATTACCACGAATTAGATGTTTTCATAAAATTCCTTAAGAGAAGAAAATTGAAAGAATTCTCATTAGAAAACTGTATTTGCATAATTATTGTAAAATGCCAAATCTACACATACCAAAAAAAAAAAGGAAACAAGACCCAGAAATAATTCAAAATCTCATTTGAATAATACATGCACATGTCCTGGTTCTGCATGATTAAACCAACAACTGCTTCAGTAAAAATATTTATCTTAGAATCCCAACAATCGAAATCTAATTTCTCTTTTTTTCTTTAAAGACCTATTTACTTATTTGAAAGTCAGAGTTACACAGAGAAAAGGAAAGGTAGAGGGAGAGAGATGTTTTACATCTGTTGGTTCACTCCCCAGTTGGCTGCAATGGTCAGCGGAGTGCAGATCTAAAGCCAGGAGTCAGGAGTCTCTTCTGGGTCTCCCACACAGGTGCAGGGACCCAAGGCCTTGAGCCATCTTCCACTGATTTCCCAGGCCATAGCAGAGAGCTGGATCAGAAGTGGGGCAGGCCGGCGCTGTGGCTCACTAGGCTAATCCGCCTTGCGGCGCCAGCACACCGGGTTCTAGTCCAGGTCAGGGCGCCGGATTCTGTCCCGGTTGCCCCTCTTCCAGGCCAGCTCTCTGCTGTGGCCAGGGAGTGCAGTGGAGGATGGCCCAGGTGCTTGGGCCCTGCACCCCATGGGAGCCCAGGAGAAGCACCTGGCTCCTGCCATCGGATCAGCGAGGTGCACCGGCCGCGGCAGCCGTTGGAGGGTGAACCAATGGCAAAAGGAAGACCTTTCTCTCTGTCTCTCTCTCTCTCACTGTCCACTCTGCATGTCAAAAAATAAATAAATAAAAAATTTAAAAAAAAGAAGTGGAGCAGCCAGGTCTAGAAGTGGAGCAGCCGGGTTTAGAACTGGCACCCATATGGGATACTGGCACTGCAGGCAGCGGCTTTTGCGCAGGCCCCTAATCTATAAATTTCAATTTGAAAGTTGAAGCCCCAAGAATACAATGCACAATTCCTTTACATAAATCCACATTCTCATTATTTTTGAGTAAAATAATACATTTGTTAAAACTTTATACAAAGCAATAAAAGTTATACAAGTAACAGGGGTCAATGATTTTGCAAAGCATAAATAGTGGCTAATGCACTATATCAGAGTTAGGTAAACACATGCAAAATTAATGAAATGAATCATTAATATTCATATAGATTTGTCATAGAATAGAATGTATAAATCTTAAGTCTATATTTTGATGTTTGTCAATTGCAGAAGGCCATGTTACTACCAGCTCACACAAGGTGTAGTATAGTTCTGTAATCCTAAACTGTTCTCAAATTCTCCTTTCCAGTCAATTCATCAATAGTAAATAATCACATGATAAATTCATTTTGCCTTTCCTTGGAATTTATAAACATAGAATCGTGCACTATGTGTTTTTGTTGTGTATTTAATTCACCACTGCTTGCCATTTCATGTATTATTATTTGTTCTATTTTCTAAAGATGTATCTATTTATTTGAAAGTCAGAATATAGAGAAAGAAAGACAGGGAGTGGCAAAGAGGAGAAGAGGTCTTTTACCTGCTGCATCATCCCCTAGATGGTAACAATGGCCATCACTGGGAAGGCTGGAGTCAGGATCCAGGAGCTGCATCTGGGTCCCTCATGTGGATGCTGGGGCCTAAATACATGGGCGATCCTGCTCTGATTTTCCCAGGCCCTTAGCATGGAGCTGGGTGGGAAGAGGGACAGCTGAGGCAAGAACCAGCACCCATTGTGGTTGTCTGCTTCACAGGCAGCACCTTTACCCGCTAGGCCACATTGCTAGCCCACAACTATTCTATTTATTGGAAAGTAATTCATCATATAAACAAAACTAAATTTGTTTATCTATCCTGAAATTAAGGAACATGTGGACTCTTTGAATGTTTGGCTTTAAATGATCTCTTGTATCTTTTGCATTTTTCCATGAAAAAGTATTTGTAGAAGGCTACAATATAACTTGCTTTTAGTGCTATAATTTTCAGACTTTCAAAGTATCTTCTGGCCTAGTGTACAGGCCTTCCCCTCCCACCACCAATCTCTAACATACATATTTAAATATCTTCACGTTTGGGGCTTTTTCTCCGCTTTGTTCTATTATACTGATTTCTGTACACTTGCTTATAAATTATTTTATTACTATCACATTTGTTTAAAAATATTCTGAACTAAATGAGTTTATAAGTTCTGGGTCATTATATACAATGGTTTTAAGGTGGCCTCCTCCCAAACCCATTTTTTTTAATTTTTTCTTTAACTTTTATTTAGTAAATATAAATTTCCAAAGTACAGTTTACGGATTACAATGGCTTCCCCCCCCCCATAACTTCCCTCCCACTCGTACCCCTCCCATCTCCTGCTTCCTCTCCCATTCCATTCACATCAAGATTAATTTTCAATTCTCTATATACAGAAGATAGATTTAGGTTATATTAAGTAAAGATTTCATCTTTTTGCACCCACACAGAAACACAAAGTGTAAAATACTGTTTCAGTACTAGTTATAGCATTCCTTCACACTGGACAACACATTAAGGACAGATCCCACATGAGAAGTAAGTACACAGTGATTCCTATTGTTGACTTAACAAATTGACACTCTTGTTTATGAAGTCAGTAATATCCCTAGGCTCTAGTCATGAGTTGCCAAGGCTGTGGAAGCCTTTTGAGTTCGCTGACTTCGATCTTATTCCAACAGTGTCATAGTCAAAGTGGAAGTTCTCTCCTCCCTTCAGAGAAAGGAACCTCCTTCTTTGATGGCCCCGTTCTTTCCACAGGGATCTCACTCACAGAGATCTTTCATTGAGATCTTTTTTTTTTTTTTCCAGAGTGTCTTGGCTTTCCATGCCTAAAATACTCTCATGGGCTCTTCAGCCATATATGAACGCCTTAAGGGCTGATTCTGAGGCCAGAGTGCTATTTAGGACATCTGCCATTCTATGAGTCTACTGTGTATCCTGCTTCCCATGTTGGATCATTCTCTCTCTTTTTGATTCTATTTGTTAATATTAGCAGACACTAGTCTTGTTTATGTGATCCCTTTGACTCTTAGACCTATCAGTGTGATCTATTGTGAACTGAAATTGATCACTTGGACTAGTGAGATGGCATTGGTACATGCCACCTTGATGGGATTGAATTGGAATCCCCTGGCACATTTCTAACTGCACCATTTGGGGCAAGTCCGATTGAGCATGTCCAAAATTGTACATCTCTTCCCTCTCTTATTCCCACTCTTATATTTAACAGGGATCACTTTTCAGTTAAATTTCAACACCTAAGAATAATTGTGTGTTAATTACAGAGTTCGACCAATAGTATTAAGTAGAACAAAAAAAATACTAAAAGGGATAAAATATTACATTGTACATCAACAATCGGGACAAGGGCTGATCAAGTCACTGTTTCTCATAGTGTCCATTTCACTTCAACAGGTTTCCCCTTTGGTGCTCAGTTAGTTATCACTGATCAGGGAGAACATATGATATTTGTCCCTTTTGAACTGGCTTAATTCACTCAGCATAGTGTTTTCCAGATTCCTCCATCTTGTTGCAAAGGACCGGATTTCACTGTTTTTGACTGCTGTGTCGTATTATATAGAGTGCAAGTCCCATAATTTCCTTATCCAGTCTACTGTTGATGAGCATTTGGGTTGGTTCCAGGTCTTAGCTATTGTGAATTGAGCTGCAATACACATTAATGTGCAGACAGCTTGTTTGTTTGCCAATTTAATTTCCTTTGGGTAAATTCCAAGGAGTAGGATGGCTGGGTTGTATGGTAGGGTTATATTCAGGTTTCTGAGGAATCTCCAGACTGACTTCCAGAGTGGCTTGACCAGTTTGCATTCCCACCAACAGTGGGTTAGTGTCCCTTTTTCCCCAAATCCTATCCAGCATCTATTGTTGGTAGATTTCTGAATGTGAGCCATTCTGACCGGGGTGAGGTGAAACCTCATTGTGGTTTTGATTTGCATTTCCCTGATTGCTAGTGATCTTGAACATTTTTTCATGTGTCTGTTGGCCGTTTGGATTTCCTCTTTTGCAAAATGTCTATTGAGGTCCTTGGCCCATCTCTTAAGTGGGTTGTTTGTTTTGTTGTTGTGGAGTTTTTTTGATTTCTTTGTAGATTCTGTAACTGCTGTTGTAATAATATAGGCAGGACTCTTAAGAGATGATTAGTCCATGAGGGCTCTACTCTCATCGTTGGGACTGATGCCATCATAAAAGAGTGAGTTATTGTACTCTCTTTCAGTCTCTTGCCTGATTGCATTTTGACATTTTGTAATCCAACAAGGAGGGTTTTGTCAGGTGCCAGCCCTTTGATCTTTCACATTCCAACCTCTAGACTAAGCCTCAATATTTTTTATTTGTCATAAATTTCCTAGTATGTGCTGTTCTGTTATGGCAGCACAAAATGGACAAAGAGAGAAAAGTGTTACTGAAAATTGGGACTACTGCTAAAGTAAGCACCTATAAATTTAGAAACAGCTTTGAGACTGAGTAATATAATAGGTAGAGACTGAAAGAATTTGCAGGAACATGTTAGAGTCTACAATGAGTATCTTTAAAAATTCATGAAAATGCATATTTTAAAAAATCATGAATTTCAAAGAATTTTTTGCACTAAAATAAGCATTTAATGCCATTATCCAAAACTTTTTGAAGCTTTCTCATGTTCTCACAAATAGAACAATGGAGGATATTCCAAGTAAGGGCTTAGAAGAAGAAAAGAACTCTAGAGAAAGTCTGAAATTTCTGAGAGATTACTTAAATAGTTATCATCAGACTGTTGGGAGAAATATAATTGGCAAAGGAAATTTTGATGAGGTCCCAAATGGAAATGAGGAAGAAAGTATTAGAACTTCAAGTAAAGGCCATCCTTCTGACAAAGTGGCAAATGATTTGATTGAATTTTCCCATGCCCAAGGGCTCTGTGGAAAGCAGAATTTAAAAGTGATAACCTAGAATAACTGTCAGGAGAATTATCTAAGTAGCAAAGCATCTAGAGTACTGCATGATTTCTCTTAACTGCATATAGTAAAATGTGAGAAGAAAGGCCTGAGTTTAAGATGGATTTTATAATTAAAAGAGAAAAAGAACTTAGGGTTTTGGAAGGCCTCTCAGTTTGACAAAGTGGTAGAGAATGAAACACCAGTCTAAGGAAAGGAAAATCAGGATGTGACCAAGTGACTGTTTGATAAGAATAGTATTGATACAACAAAGCAAAGGACCTCACCATGTTAATGAGATCAGGGCCACGAAGGCACTTTAAAGATTACCAGTGCTGTCTTTCCCATTGCAGCCTCAGAGTGCCAGTGCCTAGGGGAATGAAACATGTCAAAAGAGAGGCCTAGGATACGCTGGGCACCTTGTATCTCACATCCCTGGGCTGTCTGAAATCACAGCTCCCATACCCTGAGCCAGCACTCCTCAGATGCTCCAGCTGTGGCTCAGTGTGCCCAGACGCACTTTGAAACACTGCAGTGGAAGATGTGTGTCATAAATATCTGGAAGCATGCCTTCAAAAGCTATAAAGGCATGGATTCCTCCACCTAGATTTTAAAAGAAGTTTTAGACAGTCTGAAGTCCCAGGCAAAGAACTGTGATAAAGAATGGTTGCTGAGCCACCACAGACAGCCAGGATGGAAATGCCCAGCAGAATGTGGGGTCAGAGCTGCTGCAGAGTCCCCATTGAGCAAAACAGAGTCCTGAAAGTGGAGCACCCGTGAGAACCCGGATCAGTAAAGCTTCGCATGTGCAAAAGCAACCTGAAAGACCTGAAGGCACCAGATTCCAACTTACAAGAGCTGCTTAGATGCTGAGCCTAGAAAAGCTATGACAGGGTGAAGGTAGCCAAAGGACTTGGGGAATACAATGGTTTGGATTTGGCTTCAGTATGTATCCCAAAGTTTATAGTATCAAAATTTAATCCCTACAAGATATATTAAGAGTAGAAACTTAATCCAACCATGGTGTTTAGAGGTGGGGTATGGGCGAATTTACTAAGATTAGAAAAAGCCATTTATGTGGAGCCTCCAAAATGAATCCTGGTGGATTTATAAAGAGGCAGAGAGACCAGAAGAGACACACATGCACACTCCATTTCTGTTGTGTGTGATGCCTTGCACCATCCAAAACTTGGCCAGAAAGAAGACCATTACTAAAAACAGCTTCTTGACCTAGACCTCCAGAACTTCGAGCCAAAATAGTTATCTATTATTATTAAAGTTATCCAATCTTTGGTATTCAGTCACTAGCATCAGAAAACATAGGCCCAATCCCAAGTGCATCCATTTGCTGGAAAACGGAATAAAAAAAGTATTATTCTTCAGCTTTATGATTTAGCGCTGCTTCTCCATAGATTTTTGAACATAGTTGAAAGCACTTATCCCTTTTTTTTCTGTGCCTACTTTTTTTTTTTTTTTTTTTTTTTTTGACAGGCAGAGTGGACAGTGAGAGAGAGAGACAGAGAGAAAGGTCTTCCTTTGCCGTTGGTTCACCCTCCAATGGCCACTGCGGCCTGCGCGCTGCGGCCTGCGCACCGCGCTGATCTGATGGCAGGAGCCAGGAGCCAGGTGCTTTCCTGGTCTCCCATGGGGTGCAGGGCCCAAGCACCTGGGCCATCCTCCACTGCACTCCCTGGCCACAGCAGAGAGCTGGCCTGGAAGAGGGGCAACCGGGACAGAATCCGGCGCCCCGACCGGGACTAGAACCCGGTGTGCTGGCGCCGCTAGGCGGAGGATTAGCCTAGTGAGCCGCGGCGCCGGCCCTATGTGCCTACTTTCTGTGTTTGTAGTAGGACTATCTATCCCATGGCTGTCCCACTGTTATTATTTAGGAAACAGACAACTGGGATTGATCTCATAGACTCAGAGAAAGAATGAAAATTTCCCCAGAATAAATTAAGCTTTTAGTCTCACCCATATCTGATTGAGATGTTGCTCTGAAATTCGGATTTTCATGATATTACTAGATAGAACTAAGGTTTTGAGTTCTATTAAGATGGAATGATTATATTTTACATGTCAAAAGGACATGAATGTTGAGGGTCTTGGGGAAGAATGCTCAGGTTTGAATGTTTCCTCCAAATCTCATCTTGAAATTTAACACCCACTGTAACAGTGCTAAGAAGTGGGGCCTTTAAAGTAGTGAGTAACCCACTAGAGGAAAGCTCTCATTGATGGGATCAGTGTGTTATAAACTGGAGTATTTGTCTTTCTCGTTCCCTTTCTTGCCCATTCTCTTAACATCATGGACTGATGCATTAAAAAGGCCCTTGTCATATGCCAGTTCCTCAATCTTGGACTTCTAGGAGCACACAACATTAAGCCAATCAATTTGTATTCATCAAAAATTATCAAGTATGTGGTCTTCTGTTATAGTAGCACCCAATAAAATACAAATCTCATGATGGGCATATACACATGAATAAAGATAATTTTAATGCAAGCTTCATAAGGTAAAGATAGGACATCTAATTAAATGAATTGCCCACATTTATTAAATTCACAGTTGTTTTCTTCATGCAATAATTTACAAATTTAGACAGGTAAAAGGTATAATTAAAATTATTGTTTCTAATGATCAGGTGCTATTGTTTTCCTCTCTGGAAGGAGAAGTAATCTAAAAGGAAATGATTACAATTGGATATACTTGTCATTTGCTGAACTACTATTACAGCTCTGTTCTTGTTATATTACACAGAGCATACTAGAAATAATTTATTCTCATCTTTAGAACAAAACCAAATCCATATATAAATCTACCCTTCTCGTTGTTGCTAGCAGAGCAGCTCTGCTTATTAAATATTAGTGAAGTTGCTGAGTTCACTTCCTACAGTATTTCTTCAATTTTCTCTGAAAAAGTTATTAATGGAATTAAATAATTTCTTGACAAAAAGCAATTCTTCAGAATGTTAAATCAGTTCTATTACCCTGTGTCTCATTCAAGGAAAATTAATTTAAGCCCAAGGGATTCTTGACATTCTGCAAGATAGCTGTTGAGGATCAATTATGTTGACTACTCAATAATTCTAAATATTAAATCAACACTTGGGGTTGTCTTCTTGAAAGAAATAAATAATATAGTTATTTGTAGTTTGTGTTCAATTGAATGGAGGAAAATTGAGGCAAGTAAATAGGCAGTGTCGTGTACATGTGTGTGGCAGAAGGCTGAGGGAGAGAATTGAGGGATTAGTTTTCTGTGGCTTCAGATATGTCTGCTGCCTTCAAAGGAAGAACCCCATGAGTATTGGGTTATCTGGACAGTAGGATCCACACAGATTTTAGTTATTTTGGGAATACCCAGATTTTTACATCTGGAAATTCAGTACACAGAAATATGAACATGCTATATAGTTAAGTATGGTTAAGATAATAAATAACACATTCTTTGTGTCCATTCTAATTAAATATGAAAGAAATATGAAAGAAAACACATTTCTCTCAAAATAGGGGTTGGAGTTGTTGAGCACAACATGTGTTTAATACAAGTGTGTATGGTTAAAACATGCTACTTAAAGACTTTGTGTTCGAAGTGCCTTCTCATCCTCAAAGACCTGTCTCCTGCTTTCCTTAGACAGCTAAAGCCATACCTGTCAGTTTGTCCAGCTCCGAGTCTGCAATATATTTGATGTATCATCATCTATGTACTGTTATCAACAAACTAAAATGTCATTTGTCAGCTCCAGCCTGTGGTATAGCCAGGTAAGCCATCTCTTGCAGTGCTGGCATCTCATATCATAGTGTCGGTTTGAGCTCCAGATGCTCCACTTCCAATCCAGCTCTCTCCTAATGCACCTGGGGAATCAGTAGAAAAGGAGCCAAGTATTTATGCCTCTGTCACCTATGTGGGAAACCCACATCATCTTCTGAGTCTGATTTTGTCCTGTTCCACCTTCTGCTGTCGTGGATATTTGGGGAGTGAATCAGAAGGTGAAAATGTCTGTTGGTCTCTCTCTCTCTCTCACTCTCTCTCTGTGTTTGTATGTGTATGTCTTTCACTGTGCCTTTTACATAAATGTCTTAAAAATAAAATACGTCACTATACTTGTAAAATTATTGAAAAATATTTTATAATATTTGTAATTATATTTTACAATATAATATAATGTCTTAAAAATAAAATATGTCATTATACTTGTAAAATTATTGAAAAATATTTTATAATATTTGTAATTATATTTTACAATATAATATAATCAAATGAAAGGTGATTAAAATATATTTCTCATACATAAGCAGAACATCAGATTATGGATATTAGATTGTGTCTCCATGTTAAATCTTCCCTCATAGATGTGTGTATATAAATCATGAAGATTTTATTTTTAAATATAGAAATGAATTGTAGATAATGGCACTAGGCAGCATTTGTTTAATAACTAATTATAAAAATTAATGGGAAAGGATATATAAAATAAAAATTTCTCTACAGTAAAATATAAATAAAACTAACTAACTAACTAAATAAATAAAATGTAACTTGTCTTCTACTATTGCTGTCCATGATTATTTGAACCACATTCAGGAAGCTTATTTGCAACCATATCCTCTTTCTTTCTTTTTAGAGGTACCAGACTTTTGAAACCTCTCTCTAGCTCTAGGAAGCTTAATATACAGAATTTGAATACACAAATAATTTCAGTTTAAATTTTTAGTTTAGTGAACAATATGATTTTCTCAAACCTAGTGTATAGGAGAGCTATTTCATATTATTTTGCCTTCATTCAGTTTCATGTGCCATTGAACACACTTAGTTTTAAGGTACATTGTATTTATTTGAAACAGAGTTATAGAGACACAGAGAGAGAGAGAGAGATCTTCCACCTACTGGCTCACTCCCTAAATGGCTGCAACCTCTGGGTCTGGGCCAGGTCAAAGCCAGGAGCCAGGAGCTTCATCCAAGCCTCTCTCATGGGTGCAGAGGCCCAGGCATGTGAGCCATCTTCTGCTATTTTTCCAGGCACATTAGTTACAAGCTGGATTGGAAATGGAGTAGCCCAGACAAGAACCCATTGCAGGTGATGGCTTACCTCACAGCACCACAATGCAGGCCCCCATTGAAAACCCTGTATTTTCCTTTATGAATGTCCTCTTCAAGTATGTTTTTTGTTTATGTAATCCAATGATTCTCTTTCTCGCTTTCACTCTCACTATCGTTCTTGTATCTCTCTCTGTTTAAGACAAAAAGCTCCTTCAAGGTAACTGAGAACACTATACTCTTAAACTTGTTCTGAGTAAGTTTATTCAACTCAAAAGATTTATGTAATCGCTGTCATTCAATGTTCTATATGACTTTTATGTTTTTGTTTTAGAACATATTTGATCATTTCTCACCCAGAAAATCCTTGAATTTCAGGACATTATTTTCTTTGGATTACACTATAAAACATATACAATTCTTCTCTGAGACAGTATTCTCCTTGCAATATTTTATATTACACAATCAGTGATAACTAGAAAACTCTAATATATTGTTTTAAAAGCATTTTCAGGAGCTCTGGGCTTTGAAGACATATGACCTACTTTCTTATTTGCCAAAAGTTTGCAAAACACTTAGCAAATGATTTGCATCTCCATAATATGAATATTGAGTCATAAAGCTAGCCTTCAGTAACTTATTTGAAAGCAACCATATGCCAAATATTTACTTATTTATTTATATTTATTTGAAAAAGAAACAGAGATAGACAAACAAAGGTATTCTGTTTGCTGGCTTACTTTCCAAATGCCTCAATAGCCAAGGCTGGGTCAGCTCGAGGCAGAAACTGGGAACTCAATTTTGTTTTCTGTGTGGGAGGAACCCAACTATCTATTTGAGCAATCACCTACTGCATCCCAGTGTGCCTATGAGCAAGAAGATGGAATCAGGAGCAGAGGTGGAACTAAAAACCAGTCGTTTTTTTTTTTTTTTTTTTAGTTAGTTGGGCCAATGGGGTGTCAATTTTGTTTGTTTTTTCAAAAAACCAGCTCCTCGTTTGGCTGATTTTTGTAATGTTTTTTTGGATTCAATCCTGTTGATTTCTTCTCTGATTTTAATTATTTCTCTTCTCCTACTAGATTTGGGTCTGGTTTGCTGTAGGTTTTCTAGATCCTTGAGGTGAATTGAAAGCTCATGGATAAAGAAATTATGGGATATGTACTCTTTAGAATACTATACCGCAGTAAGAAACAACGAAATCTAGTCATTTGCAAGAAAATGGAGGAATCTGGAACACATCATGCTGAGTGAAATAAGCCAGTCCCAAAGGGACAAATACAATATGTTCTCCCTGATCGGTGACAACTGACTGAACACCAAAAAGGAAACCTGTTGAAGTGAAATGGACACTATGGGAAACGGTGACTTGATCAGCATAGCCCTGACTGTTAATGAACAACTTAATACATTATCCCTCTTAGTAGTTTTTTTGGTCTGTTCTACTTAATATGACTGGTTTAATTCTGTAATTAATACACAGTTATTCTTAAGTGTTGAAATTTAACTGAAATGTGATCCCTGTTAAACATAAAAGTGGGAATAAGAGAGGGAAGAGATGTACAATTTGGGAAATGCTCAAGCTGACTTGCCCAAATGGTAGAGTTAGAAACATACCAGGGGATTCCAATTCAATCCCATCAAGGTGGCATGTACCAATGCCATCTCACTAGTCCAAGTGATCAATTTCAGTTCACAATTGATCCTAATGAAAGGACTAAGAGTCAAAGGGAGCACATAAACAAGTCTAGTACCTGCTAATACTAACCGATAGAATAAATAAAGGGGAGAGTGATCCAACATGGGAAGCGAGATACTCAGCAGACTCATAGAATGGCGGATGTCCTAAACAGCACTCTGGCCTCAAAATCAGCCCTAAAGGCATTCCGATCTGGCTGAAAATCCCATGAGAGTATTTCAGGCATGGAAAGCCAAGACACTCTGGCAAAAAAAAAAAAAAAAAAAAAAAAAAAAAAAAAAAAAAACCCTAAATGAAAGATCTCTGTGAGTGACATCCCAGTGGAAAGAACAGGTCTTCAAAGAAGGAGGTACCTTTCTCTGAAGGGAAGAGAGAACCTCCACTTTGAATATGACCTTGTCTAAACAAGATAAGAGTCGGAGAACTCAAGGGGCTTCCATAGCCTTGGAAACTCATGACTGGATCATAGGGAGATTACTGATGCCATAAACAGGAGTGTCAATTTGTAAAGTCTACAACAGGAGTCACTGTGCACTTACTCCTCATGTAGGATCTTTGTCCTTAATGTGCTGTACATTGAGACTTAATGCTATAACGAGTACTCAAACAATATATTTCACTTTGTGTTTCTATGGGGGTGCAAACTGTTGCAATCTTTACTTAATGTATACTAAACTGATCTTCTGTAAAAAAAAAAAAAAAATTATCAATTCCCAACTTGACTCTCACTGGGATTAAACATGACAATAGGTCTGATCTGATTTCATCATCATTTAAAAAAAATCATCTATTATTTTTCACTTTATGTTTCTGTGTGGGAGCAAACTGTTGAAATCTTTACTTAATGTATGCTAAACTGATCTTCTGTATATAAAGAGAATCGGAAATGAATCCTCATGTGAAAGGAAGGGGAGAGAGAGTGGGAAAGGGGAGGGTTGCGGGTGGGAGGGACGTTATGTGGGGGAAGCCATTGTAATCCATAAGCCGTACTTTGGAAATTTATATTCATTAAATAAAAGTTAAAAAAAAAAAAAAACAGTCGTTCTGATATTTTGATAGTTGATGGGTGTTTCCCCAGTGCAGCCTATTCTGGTAATCTAACTCTGCTCAATCTAAGGGTTCTGTTGAATTCTTAACCCCCCATGAAAATGGCTTCAAATGGTCACTTCCCTGCAACATTTTAGTGGCCCATACATATACTTCTCTGATCACACAAGAAACATAACACACAACATGTCATACAAGAAGCAGAAGTGGTAAGGGCAAAGTGTGTTTTCTGTGTATATACTAAAAACTGTATTATATTATCAGCTACATCCAAGTTGATCTGAGGCTAAGGTATGGAGTTGGAAGATATTTGAGCTAGTGTTGTGAGTGGACCCATCAGTAAAAAGGAGGGAATTGCCCCCTCTCATTTCATTGGGTTCTTCATAGTCAAGGGATAGAATAGGGGGGCATTTCTTTTTCTCTGAATTACTTTGTGGCTGGGGTCCTTGGTTGTGGAATGATCCTGTATCCTGGAAGAGAGAAGAGCAGTCCCACTTCCAATGCTATCCTACTTAGAATTTGGGCAGGGTCCAGGAGATAGGCATGTCAATCCCAACTCATGTGTCCCAGTTGGCAGTAGTGGAAGTAGGTATCAAGTGCCCTAGTAGGCATTTGTCCTATAGCTATTGGCTGTCTTGTGGGAAGGTAGCTAGTTAAGGTGGCTGCCATGAATTAGGTCTGTCTTCTGTTCCCTTTGCTATCATTTTCTCACTTGTAATCAACAATGTCTCCTCTTGGATTTAGAGACATTGAAGGCCATATCCAACTTTGAAGGGAAAGAAGTGTGTGGTCCCTGATCTAATTTGTAAAGTTTTTTCTGAATGATGAAATGGACAGCTTGAATGACTAGACCTCCCTGATGTTCTGAGTTAGGATAACTTTCTAAGGCCTCAGTTAGTCTAGAGGGGTATAGTAAAGGGTTTTGGGATACTGACATGAAGGCCTGAACATAAAAGGCTTCAGACCATTTGGGAAGATTGTGACAAAAGTGATCAAGCTGAAGGACAGTATTGTAGCCAGGCCACACTTCCCATTCTGAGTCTTTATGTTGGCTCCAGACATTACAAAGGAAAACTATATGTTCCTTTTTCAGGTCTGGGAAATAAATGTTTCCCAATTCTTTTTTGATGCACCACAAAGACAAATCATGAGAGGTGGCCCAGTTTCTAAGTCATATAACAATGGAAGCAAGACTGTTCTTTCTCTCAGGATAGAGGATTACTCTACAACCAAAGACCACAACCACAAAGTAATCCAGAGGAAAAAGAAATGCCCTCTGACTCTAGCCCTTAAATATGAAGAACCCAAGGAAACAGGAGAGGGCAATTCCCTCCTTTTTACTGATGGGGTCGATGGGCAACACTAGCTTGGATATCTTCCATCTCCATGCGTGAGCCTCAGACTGATTTGAATGTGGCTGATAATAGAATACAGTCTAGTGGACACTGGGAAAACACACTTTCTCCTACCACTTACCACTTGCCACTTTCTCTGGACCCATCTGTCAGTCCTTGATTGCCCTTGCCAGCACTGATGGCCAATACAAGCCTGAACACCCAACCTTTTTTTTTTTTTTTTTTTTTTTTGACAGGCAGAGTGGACAGTGAGAAAGAGAGAGACAGAGAGAAAGGTCTTCCTTTGCCGTTGGTTCACCATCCAATGGCCTCTGCGGCCGGCGCACTGTGGCCAGCGCACCACGCTGATCCGATGGCAGGAGCCAGGTACTTCTCCTGGTCTCCCATGGGGTGCAGGGCCCAAGCACTTGGGCCATCCTCCACTGCACTCCCTGGCCACAGCAGAGAGCTGGCCTGGAAGAGGGGCAACTGGGACAGAATCTGGTGCCCCGACCGGGACTAGAACCGGGTGTGCTGGCGCTGCAAGGTGGAGGATTAGCCTAGTGAGCCGCGGCGCCAGCCCTAACTTCTCCTTAATATGGAGATGAGGAGAAAATATCTTTTACTTTCTTGTCCTGCAAAGCTGACCCAGAGGACTTTCAAAGACTTTATATGCTACCCTTCCTATCCCAGGCCCAACAAAAATAGACACAAGTTAGGGACAATATTTCAAATGCTTTCTGAAACAATGTGTACAATGAACATAACTGGCATTCCTTGTCAATTGTCCAGTGTTATCATTTCAATCACGACCATTTTAAGCCTTTTGTTATCCACAGCTCTGATTCTTCTCTGAAAATATTGGAAATCAAATTCATGGGGAACACTTTAACAAATGTTCTTGAATGCAGGTTTCTGACAGCTTTAAGATTAATGGGCTAAATAAGAATTTCCGGATCTCTGAAGGAAAAAAAAAATGGATAATCCATAAAACTACTAATGGAGATCAGACAAGAATTAATTACAGGGGACTGAAGGAATTAATGAAGTTTGTGGATTTCTGTCTTTTATTAAAATATTGTTGGTTATGTATTTAATTGTTTTACCTAGGCTCATGAAAATTTTTCTTGTGATTTCTATCTTTTATAGCACTTTGGTGTAGTTTTATAAAGGAAGATGAATATGTTTACCTTTTTCACTCTATATAGTTCCTTTAAAATACAAAATCTTTTATGAGGGACTTTGTTTTTTGTGGTAGTATGATTGTGAAATCGGAGAAGACCCCCTAAATTTTGCACTAAAATGTGGTCCCTTAAAATACCCTAAAAATGCTATCTGGGGTGCCACATGTGCTACCAGAATTCGTGGTGCCATACGATTTCACAACGGGCTTATTAGTAAATCCCCAATGTTAATAAGCACAAGAGGGTTCTTGCCTAATATTTAGCGAAGAATTCTAAATACCGGCACAGTTAAATGAGGCAGCATGGTACGTTTTAAGCTTTTATTTGGTGAGAAAGATGCATAGGAGAGTGAGAGCATTATTTAAGAGAGAGAGGTGAATAGGGGTTCATACCAAGCACCAGGAACCAGCCAGGTGGAAGAGCATCTAGGCCTGTATCTGGGCCAGGAAGCCTGGAGCACAAGGCCCAAAGGCCGTGCACCCTGGAGGCACGGGGCTACAGCAAGCCCCCTCCTGACAAGAGGCCGGGAAGAAGAACCTGACGGGCCACACCATGTCCTGGCTTTTAACCCACTTCCAAAGGGGAATGGTTAATTAACCTGATTGCCTGGTGGGCACCCAGGTGTGGCCAGGTAGGGGCATGAGGACACTCAGGGGCGTGACAAAGGTGTGGTTTTCCAGTTCACAAATCTAACAATTTTAACCTGTATGCCTGCCTACTTCAATTGCATGAGTTCAGTAAGAATATATTCTCCTCAAAATAGAATACAGTTGAACATATTGGCATATCTAAACATTTTGCACAGAGAACGTGGCTTCTAGGATTGTCAGCCTTGCAGTAAATAGAGTTGTCATTTTTAGTAGACCCTGAAATCTGAAAAGATTAGGCATAATGACTTTTTTTTTTTTTTTTTTTTTTTGACAGGCAGAGTGGACAGTGAGAGAGAGAGACAGAGAGAAAGGTCTTCTTTTGCCATTGGTTCACCATCCAATGGCCGCCACGGCAGGCGCGCTGCGGCCGGCGCACCGCACTGATCCGATGGCAGGAGCCAGGAGCCAGGTGCTTTTCCTGGTCTCCCATGGGGTGCAGGGCCCAAGCACTTGGGCCATCCTCCACTGCACTCCCTGGCCACAGCAGAGAGTTGGCCTGGAAGAGGGGCAACCGGGACAGAATCCGGCGCCCCGACCGGGACTAGAACCCGGTGTGCCGGCGCCGCTAGGCGGAGGATTAGCCTAGTGAAAGTCCAACTTCCTTGGATTGGCTTCTTAATTTTTTTTTTCACAACTGAGATTATTATATGGTAAAGCAACTTTTGTTACCTTATGTAATGCAAATAGTCAATCAACAAAGTAAAATATATTTGCATTTAGAGTGTAACTCTGTTATTTACAGTCTTGTTGTTGATTTTGATATTCTTATTGGTTTTGTTATATAGTTTCCTTTTTGGGCTTTGTCCCTATTGCTTGTCATAATTCTACAAAGTACAATTCCCAACCAGATTATGCTGGTCTGGAATTTTGAGTTGTTGTGGGTTTGCTTTATTAATTATTTTAATGTTAATATTTTGAGGACTCTTGCTGTCTATTCAGATAAGAATTCTGAATATGCACTCGAAATAAACAGGCAACACTTAAACATTTCAGCATTTATTCAGCATTTATTCAGTGAAAGAAATCCAAGGGAAAGTGAGGTCTGTATTTAAGGGAGAAAGGAGACTGGAAGCAACAGCTGGGGCCATCCCAGGCAGAGAGCAGGCAGGGAGCCACGTGGAGCAAAGCATGTGGCTAGGAGTAGCCAAAGGTAGTATAGTAGGTGGACAGGAAAGCAGAGAGAGGGGTGGTCAGAAGGCTGCCCATGCAAAGAGGCCTGGGGTGAACAAGTGAGAGCACCAAGGCACTCCAGGCCTTTTATTCACTTCCAACAGGGCGTAGTTACATTGACTGGCATGTGCACATACAGGTGAGGTCAAGGAGGGAAATAAGATCACCAAATGGGGAAGGGAGAAGGTGTGGTCTTCCAGTTCGTGAGTCTAATTGATTTAATGCTATCTGCCTGCCCATATCAAGGTGATCAACTCATACCTACAGAACAGCTAAAATTATTACCAGCTTCATAGTTTTCAAATAAGTATATTAATTACAAAGAAGAAATTAAAATCAAGATAGTGTCACTGGTGTCAACCCCAAACAAAATCAGACAAAACCAAGAGATTATAGAGGAAAGGTTTTAATGTGTGATTATTTTATGGTATTAGGACTGGAAATAAAGCAATGAAGGTATATATTTCCAGAAGCTGAGCATTGTCAACCAAGGCTGGCTGCCGTGTTTGATAATGACAGCACTGCCGATGGATTGCAGGAGAAAGACTAGTTCACTTTTGGACAGCCTACCACAATGTATACAGCTCACTGTGTGCTGCCATTTCTGACCAGAAAACTGTTCTTGTTAAATAGATGCTTTTCTACTGAGGGAAGCAATTCTCTAAAATGGGATAGCTCTAGATATTCTTTGAGCAGCCCAAAGGTGAATACGTGGAAATTAAAAGCCCTAGGCTTGGCTTCTCAACTCTCTGGATGAAGAATTTGGCTTCTATATTCTCTCCTGCCAGTAGTGATTCTATTGTTCCCAATCCTACATGTCTAACTGTAGGGCCTCCTCTTTTGACCAAATTAATTTAGTTCATCTTCTCCAGAACACAGAAAATCCATTTCCAAATGGTAATGCAACAAGAATAACAACCCTTTCTGTTAGTAAAATGGCGCAGTCTTATCTATGGTGCAATCTACACCCTGACACCATGCTAGCCTCTAGCCCCTGCCACCACTGCTGGAAGCCAGGTGGCCACATGGCCCAACCACCGGTGTCAAGCTCCACCTCCATCCTAATGGAATTCAATACTCCTACCTCCCTCTACCTCCCTACCTGCCCTCTGGAAAAGGGGTATCAGGACTCATTACCCAGACATGCACTTTGTTCTTCTCTTTCTTCGCCCCTTCCCTCCCGTCTGCTGGGTTTTCTCCAATAAATCCCTACCCTTACTCCGGTGTCTTGTGTGTTTTGTGGCGGCCATACATTGGTGCCGTGACTCAGATCCAGGCTCCCTCAGTGACTTCGCTGTCCCTTTGGGGATCTCTGAGCCGCTCTGGGTCCTGTATTTCTGCCAGGCACAAAACATACCACTGGAACTCCTTCCACATCACTGAATGCTCTGAGATCTCCATCCACACACCTGCCTTCCAAATTCTGAGGTAAGATGCAAACAGGAAATTCTCACAGCGACTTCTACTTCAAGTTGTGATTCTATTCTCGTCTGCTCATATGAAAAGCCATAGTACCAGGCACCAACCACAACTCCTAAAGGCTTTTGGTCTCCATGGACATTGTGTCTAGGCAATGGTGGGTGTGAGTGATGACTCAACCTCCTGTTTCCCTTACAGGCTAAGCCCTGTGGTATAACAGCCAGAAATCATTTTATTACTTGCTTGCTAGCTGGCCTAAAGAAATCTACCTGTAAAGGCTGTAAATTATGATAAACTGGGAGAAGTTATTCAGGATAGAATGGAAAATCCTGCCATTTTGCAGTGCCTAATACAGACTCTCCTCCAATATACCAGCTTAGATCTGGAGTCTCCCGATGGCCGCAGCTTTCTTATGAATCATTTCTTTGCTCAGAGTTTTCCAGATATTAAGGCAAAGTTGAAGCAGCTTGAGAAGGGCCCATTAACTCCACAGGCAGAAATTCTAGAGGCAGCCTTTAAAGTATATAACAAGAGGGACGAGAGAGCCTGAAAGGAAAATTTCCAGATGCTGGCCAAGGCTTTTCAGCAAGCTGCTGCCTCCAGTAAACCTGCTAACCACAGGAGCCCTGCCGACAGCAGGAATCCTCTGGCTCCATGCTTCAAGTGTGGCCAAAGGGGCCATTGGGCCAGACTGTGTCCTAATCCAAGAGGCCCGCCGGGTCCTTGCCCAAGATGCCACCAGAAGGGCCACTGGGGAGTGGACTGTCCTCTTGTCCATTGAGGCAGTAGGCCATCTTCCCCACCTATGCCCCGGGTTGACATTCTAGGGCTAACTACTGAGGACTGAAGGAGCCTGGACTCCTGCCACCTAACTATGGCCATCACTCTGTGGGAGCCCAGGGCAACTGTGATCTCTGCTCAAGTGTAGAAGTTTCTCATTGTTGATACACTGGAGGGGTAGGGAATGTGGAGTATTGACTAGGGCACTTGGCATAGTCTCTAAGATAAGGGCAGTGTAGACTCCTCAGATGCATCCAGAAATAAAAATCACTTACCTGGGAAAATCTTTTGTGCTATGGGCAAAACTTATCTTAATTGAGACTGTCACTGCAAGTACACAAATTATAGTATCAAATTATAGTCTATGTTGCAGGAATCGTCAGATTCTAGGCTTCATGTCTGCCTGCTCTCTTGCAGCAAGTTTAGTAACTCTAACTGTCCATCCTCTACCTGACTGCTCTGGTAAATTTTGTTATTACAGGTGATGCAGATCTCAATTGCTCACCTCCTATGAATCCGGTACCGATTTTATCCACTAGTCAGATTTTCATCACTAAAACACATGTATGATAGAAGCTTCCTAGGAAGGGAGACATTTTACTTCAGCTCACAATTTGGTTTGGAGATTCATGGTCCAAGGTCAATGGAACTATTGCCCTGTCTTCTGTTGAGCATGGGAGACAGTGGAATGAACAGAAAAAAGAGGAACATACTGTGAGTCAGGAACAGGGAGAGGATGGCTGGGCCAAACTTGGCTGATTTAACCAACATCCTCTTGTGGACAGTTCTCAGAGGACAGGCTTCAAATGACTTCAAAATCCACTATTAGACCTACTTTCCACACAACATAATCAGAATACTCTTAATCCATCACTCATTACCAGTAATATATTATGTAATAATATAAGACTGTAGTTTAAATTTCTGCCTGAATTGGGAAGACAAATCTTCAACCTATAGCACTTGCTTCAAAATAACATTGCCTGCTACCTAACATTTTTAGATGTTTACCTTAGAATTTTTAATATGTTAGAAATCTAAATATTTTTAAATAAATGCATTATTTTTTGTTAAGTACATATAATACCTGACAGAGCATTACCAATACTTCCACATTCCTTAAGACATTCCTGTATTTCATTTCACTAATACATGTTTCCTCATTATCCAAAGTACTACTGTAATTATTACTTTATTATTCTCCTTCACTTCTTTACCTTTATAATTTTTTCAATTCATGTATAATAGCATTCTGTGGTTTTTCATTTGCTGTTTAACCATTCTTAATTACATAAGTCATACATTTTCTTTTCCATAACTATTAAAGTCTCCCATATATTATTGAGATGTTTGTGCTTTTGCTATTAATTTGTAAATGTTCTTTATATTTTAAACATTTGACAAAATTTCTGGATCTTAGTGTAATCAAACAGATCATTTTTATAGTCAATAGGTATTTCTAGGCAATAATCTACGTCCAAAGTATAAAATACATGTTATACTGTCTGTCTAAATTCTTAAGGATAAACATATTTGGTTCTTAATATGTGAATTTCTATGTTTAAACTGGATGAACAAAGAGTCAGCTAATTTCCTATGAATATACAATTTTCTAGCTTCATTTAACAAACAGTTTTCCTATTGATCTCACATATCATGTCTGCGTTGTGCTAAAACTTCCTATGAATTCAGGTGTCATATGTATCTTTTGTTAATTATATTTGCTCTCCCTGTGCTAATATCTTCCAAATGAAAAGGCTCCATGGCTATTTCTATCCAGCAGTTCAAGATTCCGCTGCGTATTCTTCTTTATCAGAATAGTACAAGCCTGAACCTTGAAACACCTGGAATATGTGCAATGACATTATTGAATTATGTAAAAAAAGGTTGGAGCTAGATTTTATTAATTATATATCAATTTGAGAAGATTTAATCAATATAAATATGTATTATGTAATGTTTACATATTTATTTCATATAGATGGATAGATACAAAATCTTCTAGAAGAGTTATATCTGTTTAGAAATCTAACCTTAGAAGGTATTGTAAAATCATCAAATACACTAAATGGTGATGTTTCCTGTAGAGGAAAGTAGTAAACATGCTGTCATTTTAACCAATAAGGCAATTCAAGGATTTTATTTTTTAATAATTAATGTCATTAATTATTCTTAATAATGTTATTTTATACTGTTCTAAATAGATACATTGAGTCACATTTTAAAAGTTTAAATGGGGCTGGCACTGTGGAACAGTGGGTTAAAGCCCCAGCCTGCAATGCCCGCATTCCATATGGATGCCAGTTCGAGTCCCAGCTACTCCACTTCCTATCCAGCTCTCTGCTATGGCCTGGGAAAGCAGTTGAAGATGGCCCAAGTTCTTAGGCCCCTGCACTTATGTGGGAGACCTGGAAGAAGCACCTGGCTTCAGATTGGCACAGCTCCGACTGCTGTGGCCATTTGGGGAGTGAACCAGTGGAATGGAAGATACCTCTCTCTCTCTCTGTCTCGACCTCTCTTTGTAACTCTTTCAAATAAATAATAAAATAAGTATTTTTAAAGAAAGTTTTAATCTATAGTTTCAGGATAATTTACTTAAATCTCTGTCCGTAGTACATTTCCTTTTCAATAATTAAAATTAATAATTCTTAGTGTTTTTATCTATTTTGCCTTCAGAAATTCATTGGATAACATTGTTATTCCTTCTCCACTGTTGTCATTATGTGGTATATTTTATAACATCTCATATTTTAACATGTCTTATTATTTAAAATGCCACTGAATTACAACCTTGCTTGCAGTATTGATATGGAAGTCTATGCTATAAAATCTTACTTCAATTCTTGTGCATGCTATCTGAATGTTTTGGGAAATGAAAAAGTTTAAAACATTTTTGTGACATTTTATGTTGTAAGTGTGTTAAGATTTGATTAGATAAATTTTTTCCTTAACTTTCTTCTTTAGGATTGAATGGATGTTTCACTCTAAATTATGTTTTTAACCTCTGGAAAAGCTATTTCTAACATTATTTTTAATATATCTCTTCTTGTTGTTTTTTTCAGGGATTTTTCATTATCTACTAGATTAGTGTATAACCCTATACTGCTATTTTCTTAAATCATTTACTCTTCTCTTTAGGAATGTCATGTTAACTCTTAAAATAGTCAACTCTGTATCAAAAATATTCCATGTCTCTTAAAATTTCCATCTGAGTTAAAGAAAAATGTTCCATCTGTTCTAATTAGTCTGTTTTGTGTGTCATATGTATTCACTTTTTCTACTGTAACACTGTGCTCCTCAGATATCTTGTTATATTCTTCTGTGTTAGGATTCATAATAGTGGTCAAATGTATTTGTTGATAGGTTAAAGTTTACACCATAATTACCATGAATTTAAACTGACAGAGGGAAGTGAATTGACACAGTCAGGATTGAACTCCAGTTTTAGGAAGAACCTTAATAAAGCAGCAAGCAGCCCTTAGTAAAATTTATTCTTGGTACCCTTGGTTAGATATGGTCCTGGAAAAGCTATACCCATGTAGACAGATTGTCGGCTTCCATGATCTCTTACAGGATTTTGTGCTGTCCAGATATTCTGTTGGTTAAATAGGTGGTGCTGAAACCTACCCCAAGGTAGTAATGGATTAATGAGGTGACAGTGGTTTTCGAGTCCATTGTAATGTGTGAAGGAAGACACAGAATTTCCAAGAGTTCCTTTTGGTTTCCATATACTCCCTGCCACTGTCCGTGCCTCCATATGTCAGGTTTATGTAGTCTGCCTACAATATGAAAGATATTTCAGTTGAGCAAGGATTTTTTTCTCCATTTGTTTTAAGTGTTCATTTATTATTTGTGTCTCTGCTTTACCCAGTTGATATTTTTTTTCATCCTGACAGCATATATATGTTTAGAATGGATTTCAAAAATTTAGTAGTTGCTCTTTTTAATGGCTTTTTATTTTGTGAATTTATAAAAATTAAGCTTCTAAAGTGGCCTATATTGCATATGACTTTCACACACATTTTCTAGTGAATTAAAATAAAACAATAAAATAACAAAACAAATAAATGAATGAACAGATAGATAAATAAGTAAATGAAGTCTTGTACATTACAATTGTTCTTATACTACCTGTCAAAAGGAGCACTATTTTGTGGCATTTCTCTCCCTCTGTCTCTCCCTATTTTTGAATTACTTAATGAAGATTTATAAATGTAAACTGTATGCTTCGTAGAAAATTAATTTTTTGGATAAATGTCTTTGTAATATTACATGATGATTTGGGCCAGTGCCGCGGCTCACTAGGCTAATCCTCCGCCTAGCAGCGCCGGCACACGGGGTTCTAGTCCCGGTCGGGGCAAGGGATTCTGTCCCGGTTGCCCCTCTTCCAGTCCAGCTCTCTGCTGTGGCCTGGGAGTGCAGTGGAGGATGGCCCAAGTCCTTGGGCCCTGCACCCCATGGGAGACCAGGAGAAGCACCTGGCTCCTGACTTCGGGTCCGCACGGTGCGCCGGCTGCAGCACGCGCTGGCTGCAGCGGCCATTGGAAGGTGAACCAACGGCAAAGGAAGACCTTTCTCTCTGTCTCTCTCACTGTCCACTCTGCCTGTAAAAAAAATATATATATATACAAAATATTACATGATTATCTTCCAAATACTGTTTTAATAATTTACATTTTAGTAAATACTTTTTATGCCAACATAAAAGTGTGACTAAACTTGAATAAAATTGTTGAGTGAAATGCATTGATTATCTCTACAATTACATTTTATAACATTAGCCTAAGGACCAAATTCAAATGGTCAATATTATACCCTCTGAAACCTATGAGATATGCATAAGGTTATATTTAGAGTGTGAATTTAGATTTTATCACATATTTAAAGCTTTAATTCACAGAAATTATAGTGAATCTGTATTTTTTAAACTTTTATTTAATAAGTATAAATTTCCAAAGCACAGTTTATGGATTACAATGGCTTTTTCTCCCGAAAACCTCCCTCCCACCCGCAACCTTCCCATCTCCCACTCCCTCTCCCATTCCATTTACATCAACATTCATTTTAAATTATCTTTATATACAGAAGGTCAACATTTATCATATAGCAGTTTAATTTTGCTATTGTCACAAGTCATGTTGATTATCTATGTGTTTTGCAAGTTATTGACATGTTTTTCAAAATTTCCAAAATCCTCCTGGTTAACTTTTTGTATTACAGATAAAAGTATGAAACAAAATTTTGAGTCCTAGAGTAGTAACTTATTTTATTTTAAATAAAATAAACACTCCTTTGAAATTAGACATCTTTCCTTTGAATTTTGAAAGTGAACTATTAAAAACATGGTAAATCAAACACTATAATATCCGTAACAATTGTTATATACAGTAGGAGAAAATATGTTATCACACATTGTTTGTCCATTAAAACTTTGGCAGTATTCAGAAGTGGCTGTTATGTTTTCTTAAGAGATCTTAAAATTTGAAAATTGAAGCATATTTATATATGCATGTCTTATGATTACTATCAATAAAATAACTCTAGAATATTGTAGCCCAAATTTATATGTGACATGGGTCTGACGCTATATTCAGTAGGTTAAGCCACTACCTAAAACACCAGCGTCCCATATGAGTGCTCATTTTGGCTTAGCTGTTACACTTCCCATCCTACTGCCTACTAATATGACTGAGAAAGTGGCAGAAGGTGGCCCAAGTACATGGGCTCTTGCCACTCACATGGGAGACCCAGATGGATTTCTAGGATCCTGGCTTTGGCCTGATCCTGCCCCTGTTGTTGTGGCAATTTGGGAAATGAACTAGTTGATGGAACATCTCTTTCTCTAATTTTCTATTTGTAACTCTGCCTTTCAAATAAACAATTCTTTTAAAAATTATATGGAACAAGTAAGCTATGTTATCTAAATAGCAAGGTCTTTTCTGGATAAATTAAATTATGTTAAACAGCATGGGTAACTCTAATGTGAGGTTTGTCAGAAACCAGACATATACACCAAATTTATATATGCAAACAAATGTTTTCTCAAAATGTTTTTGAATTCACAAATACTTAAACGGAAATCTAAGTAATGCATTGCAGTGATATTTCAATATAAGACTATAAAAATTTAAATATGCACAATTGCCTAGATTACACATAGAAAGCAAAATTATAAATAACCATTAATATCTACCCCACAAAAGTATCTTTTAAAAGTACATTTGACATTAATAAACTAAATTTATAATTATTTAGACAACTTAAGATCTTGAAGTAATATCTTTTTTAAAAATATGGACTTTAGCGGCCAGCTTTGTGGCACATCCTGTTAAAGCCGGGGCCTGAAGCGCCGGCATCCCACGTGGGCGCTGGTTTGAGACCTGGCTGCTCCACTTCCGATCCAGCTTTCTACTGTGGCCTGGGAAAGCAGATGATGGCCCAAGTGCTTTGGCCCCTACACCCACATGGGAGACCCAGAAGAAACTCCTGGCTCCTGGCTTCGGATCAGCACAGCTCCAGTCATTATGGCCATCTGGGGAGTGAACCAACGGATTAAAGATCTCTCTCTCTCTCTCTCTCTCTGTCTCTACCTCTCTTCTCTCTGTGTAACTCTGATTTTCAAATAAACAAATAAATCTTTAAAAAATGTACTTTACACATTTCATTGTAATTGGAAATAATAATTTAATGTTAAATATGAGAAAAAAGATAAAAGCTATTTTTATTTTCTGTTAGAGAAGATTGCATACATAAACTATATATTTTTATTAAACTTTGTTGTACCTCTCTACTGTAAATTACTTTAGGCTATTTTTGAAAACACCTGCTGATCTTGTACAATGAAATTGCCATATATTTATTTTAAAAAGCATTCAAGTACTATTTCTGAAATGTAGGTTGTTCATTTGGCAATTATATATTCAGACACTATATTCTCTCACTGTAAAAATAGAAAGCATGAGATGAATTTAAACATCTTTACCATTTATCCACAGATCAACAATATTTTAAAAGCTTATTTTCATTAGTCTTCTTTTTACAACTAAATTAGAATTTTCTTATTTTTTATTTTTTAACTTTTATTACTACAAAGAGAGTAGATTTCATGTATTTCACAGGTACATTTCTAATTTGATAATACTTCCCTCATTTCCTTTGTGTCTCCCTTAATACCTCTCCTTCCTCTTTTCTTTATTTTTCTTTAATTTTTGTAAAACCATTATTTCAGTTTACTCTATGCTAAGGGTTGATGCACACTAACCATAATATTCAACAAATAAAAAATAGGAAGACCACAGTTTCACAAGAATAGAAATAAGAGCTAAAACATCAATCAAATCACAAGATGTCCATTTCATTCTTATACTTTTCTTATATTCTGTATTAATTATCACGAATCAGAGAAAGCACATGATATGCGGCTTTTGGGGACAAGCTTATTTCACTAAGTATAATGGTTTTAAGTTGCATACATTTTGTTGCAAAAGAGGATTTCATGTGTTTTGCAACATGTTTACTGCAGCTCAATTAACAATAGCCAAGCTATGGAATCAACCCAGATGTCCATCAACTAATGACTGGATAAAGAAAATGTGGCATATATACACTATGGAATACCACTCAGCCATAAATTAGAAAATTGGAAAATAAAATCAAATAGCACAAATTATTTTTGCTATTTTTCTTCATTTTCTAAACATCTTTAAGCATTGAAAGTTACAGAACATTATAAGTGTGTAGATGTAGATACACACAGATTACATAAGACATACAAATATATTTCTTTCTTTAAAGATTTATTTGGAAGACACAGTTACAGAGAGAGAGGGAGACACTCAGAGAGAGATCTTCCATTTGCTGATGCAGTCCCCAAATTCCTTTAACAGCTGGGACTGTACTAAGCTGAATCCAGGAGCCAGAAAATTCCTCCTCTTCTATCATAGGAGTGGCAGGAATTGAGCCATCATCTCTTAGGTGCATTAGGAAGAAAGGACAACAGAAGCAGAGGCAGGACTCAAAAGCAGGCACTTGTATTTGGAATGCTGGTATCCCAAGTGGTGCCTTAACCCACCGAGCCACAACACCTGCCCTAATTCATATAATTTTATTTAATTGAAATGTAGAATTTTGTTTAATATCATTAAAATTTTGTTTAATGCTATTATTGGGTAGATAAATAGACAAAAATAAAATATGTTTATAGCATTAATTTATAAACTGTATAAATTAGTTACATATTTTAAGTAATATACTCTTTATCAGTATACTTTCATGTAGTACTTCCTGGAAACTCCAGTGAGTTTAATGAATTCTATGAATCTTCCATACATGATTGAAATTTGACAATTATAAGATAAAATGTGATGTGCATAAATGATGTATATCTAACTTAATGGGCTATAGGACAACAATAATGAGTTCATTGAAAGTCAATAAATTTAAAATATTTCACTCCAGCCGAATGGTTAGATATGCCAATTTTATTTTAATAATGTAGTGCATTTGTTAGAAATGGTTTTCTTGGTATTATGTTTTGAAACAGCCATAGTTCTTTTCTTTCCCTTTTTTTCCAAAGATGTATTTATTTCTTTATCTGGAAGGCAGAGATATGAAGAGAGAGAGAGAGCAAGCGAGCGAGAGAGAGAGAATATACATGAAATCTATTCTCTTTATATTAATAATATTTGAAATTCCATTTGAGTTAAGATTAAACAACTTTGATATCTGAGTTAACTGAATCAACTCATTTATTTGAGACTAACAATATTTAATAGTGATTGCCCTTTAGTGAACAGATTATTAGCTTGACAAACAAAAACAGTCACATTCTCATTAGCTGGGAACAGCCAGGTAAATTATAGTGGAAATAACTTCCCTTTCTTGATTGTCACCTCTATAAAAATTGTTACGTAAATAAAGTAATTAGAAGCGCGCTTAACTTTTTTGACAATTTTTTTTTTTGTATTTGAAATTTACTGAAGAAATGAATAAAGCACAGTGACATATTTTCCCTAAAGCTTCTAAAAATTATCATAATAGAAAACCAAATAAAATATCAAAATGATTTCATGGAATAGACAAAGTAAATAGAAAAGAAAATGTAGAAGATATCAAAATGTTCCTAAAGGAAGCGATAAGGAATTATAAACTTTCCCTAATGATGTTGATACATTATAAAACAACATTAAATAATAGTGTAAATTTTTGAAAACTTTGGAAATATAAAAAAGATTATATGTACTTATTTTATTGAATTATATGAAATATACATATTGTGCATGAAATGATACCATTTGAAAAAATATACTACATGATCCTTTTATGTATTTTTTTCTTTTCAAATTTTCTTCATAATACGTTCTATGTGGTCCTTTTTTTTCCTATCACTTGTTCAGTAAAAATGCCTTTGATGAGATCCTCAATGATCTGTTTCCAAAATAAATCGACAATCTTTAGCCCTCACATTATTTGATTTAAACCAACATTTGTCAGAGGCTTTTTATAATTTCCTTTATTGATTTCAGTTTCTTCCAATTCATACCATTTTCTCATATTTATAATAAATATTGATTTTTAATTGAACATCAGTTAAACGCTAGGCATCCATCGTACAGCCTAAAGATTAGCAAAAACTGTTAAAACAAGGAATAGTTTTTTCCCAGTACTTGTAACATGTCTGCAGTTACAAAAAAAATGCAATGAAAATGTTAAACATAAAAATAGAAATCTGAGATTTTAAAAAAGATGTATAAAAAGACCCACAAAGCTTGTCAACATTGTTTCATATTGTACAAAATATCACCAGGAGGAAGAGTAAAATGTGTTAAAAACCATTATCATAGCACTTCTGAAATGCAACTTGTTTGGCCTCCTGTTCTCCCTAAAACCAATATGGAATTAAAAAAAGACTTTCAAGATCTCCCTGTAGGGACTGAGCTTTAATTGCGGTATTCTCCCATTCTCCTGACCATCTCTTACATAAAAAGAAAGGAAAAAAAAATGTGATTTTTGCACTTGGCTGTCACTTAATCTACATAAACGGATGAGGAATTTATAGCGTAATCTTTGTTTTTAAAGCTTTATTTTATTTATTTGAAAGTCAGAGTTACAGTGAGAGGTAGAGACAGAGAGTTATTCCATCCGCTGGTTCACTACCCAGATGGCTGCAACGGCTGGAGCTGCGCCGATCTGAAGCCAGGAGCCAGGAGCTTCTCTTCCGGTTCTCCCATGTGGGTGCAGGGTGCCCAATGACTTGGGCCATCTTCTACTGCTTTTCTAGGCCATAGCAGAGAACTGGATTGGAAGAGGAGCATCCAGGATTAGAACCAGCGCCCATATGGGATGCCAGCGCTTCAGGCCAAGGCTTTACTTGCTGTGCTACAGCACCGGCCCCAATATTTCTCATGGGTAGTGTTTCTGTGAGTGGTATGATGGTCTCATCTATGTTCCCACCTACAATTTTCCCTCACATAAGGAAGAGGTAGACAAGCACAGACTTGCCTATACGATGTATGGCAGCTTACATAATCCAATACACCTCTTCCTGAATTTCCCAAAGGGTTCTACTGTGCTTTGTGGGAGGAATTTAGCTAAGTGGCCTCTGCCATTGGGTTTGTCAGAGGAAATAGCCCTGAAAGTGATGATGGTGTCATCTCTGCCAGCATTTTAATTGTGGAAAATACTAAAGGGCCTGATGGTGGACTCTAGTCTTTGCACTGATTCAAGGGGAATACTTTCCTAGTAAAAATCAAGAACAACATATTCAACAATTCCTCTTGCACTAGCCCTAAAAAAAATCCCAACCCTTACAATATTCCATTGCTACATGTCTATGACTGTCCTATTTTCTTCTTCTTTAGTTATCGATTTACTCAGCCTTTCAACACATTAACAAATGCCTGAGACCATCTACCTATGAAGGGAAGCTTGTTTTGGTTCACAATTTTGGATGCTTATAAGTGGATCCTATTAATTTAGCCAACACCACATGGTGAGTCAGGAGCAGAGAGACAGGGAGCATGATCCTTGTCTTTGATTGCCTGGTAGTCTCTCCTTAAAAAAACCTTCCATGTTTTCATTATAGAGTTCCACTGTAACCACCAAATCCAATTTGAACATTTCCCCCACCTAAGACACCATAATTCAATTCGGCTTTCACCCTTCACCTGTTAGACATAATTGTAAGCCTCTGGGAAGCAAGCTTTTTAGAACATGGGCTTTTGGAAGACACCCAAACTACTACCTCAACCATAAAAGTGAGTTTGATGATTCTACTGTACTTTCAGCCATCACAGCTAGTCCATGAGAATAGAAGCCAAAGTTTTAGGTCTAGTATTGCAATTGTACCCCAGTCCTTTATCATAGCAGGAGTAAATCCTCAATTGTGAGATTAAAAATTCTAAAATCCTAATATCAAGATTCCATCATCAGAATCTGAGTTCTACCCTTCCTTGACAAAACTATGGTTTGCCCAAGAATGGAATAAGTAACATGGGACTCATATAGCTAATATTCTCTCTTTTTATTTTCTTTGAAAAGTATTGGTTTGGATATTTGTTACCATCCACAATTGTATCAATAGAAAACCATTATTGCTATTATTTAAAGCAATATTTTCTTAAAAGTTTTTGATGGGATACCTGCTCTGATTATATTTTTTAAATTGCATCATTGAAGTAATTTGGAAATGCTTTATTCTACATTGAATTTTTGTAGGTTAACAAAGCATGTTTGATTATAAAATAATCTAAGAAATCCCACAAAATAAGTACATTTACATTTACTTTGACCAAGAATGCCAAATGTTACCATTTTTATAGTATACCAAATACTTACAATATATTCTATAATCTATCATATGCTTACAAAATTTGAAATTGATAGTATTTTTCAATAGAGTTAAAGCTTTACATAATGTATATTTGTGTGGTAAATTTTTACCTCTAAAATTTACAATGAATTCTTTGATTAAAGTTATCAGTAGAGTAGCGAATCTATGATTAAAACTCTCTGACTAAATAAAGAAGGAAATTTATTCTTCAAAAAGATGCAAGATACAATCAACACTATTTTATCAATGGCCATGAACATAATCAAATTTACAGGAAAAAAAAAAGGATCTCATAAATCTGAATTCTTTATCTAATAGTTGTTGATTTAATGTATCAAATAATGAAACATATATGACATTCAAGAAGTCACATGCATTTTTTAAAATATTTATTTATTTATTTGTAAGTCAAAGTTACACAGAGAGAGAAGGAGAGGCAGAGAGAGAAGTCTTCCACCCACTGGTTCACTCTCCAATTGGCTGTGCCAATCCGAAGCAGGAGGCAAGGAGATTCTTCCAGGTCCCCCATGCAGGTGCACCGACCCAAAGACTTGGGCCATCTCCTACTGCTTTCCCAGGCCATAGCAGAGAGCTGGATTGGAAGTGAAGCTGCTGGGACTCGAACTGGCGACTGTATGGAATGGTAGCACTGCAGGCCGCGGTTTTACCTGTTATGCCACAGCACTGGCCCCAGTTTTTAATCCACATAACAAACCGTCAAAGGCCCTCAGTAAACAGTCTTCAAAAGAAATACAAATGGCTAACAAATGCATGAAAAAATGGTCTATATCACTAGCAATCCGGGAAATGCAATTTAAAAATGAGATATCACCTGAATCCAGTCAAAATTCAGGCTATTTTCCAAAAGACAGAGAGCTATAAATGCTGGCAAGGATGTGCAGAAATAGAATTTCTTATAAACTGTTGGTGGGAAGTTAAATTAGTGCAGCCACTCACTGAGGAAAACAATATGGAGATTTAATTTTAAGAATTTAGAAGTAGATTCATCATATAAGCCAGAAATCCCACAACTGAGTACATACCTGTAAGATATTAACACATTACATCATGTTTATTGCAGCACTATGGAGCCAAAATATGCAATCAACTGAAGTGTCTATCATCAGATAAATGGATAAAAATGCATATGTATGCATACATACATACGCATATACATACATACATATACATATGTATATACATATATGTATATAAAGTATTATATAGAATATATAACATAAAATATAATATACATAATTTATAGACATTATGTAATATATATACAATACATATAATTACATTAAACATATACATACAATTATATAATACATATGCAATGTATTATTTAAATTATATAATACAAATACATATACACAATGGAATGTTACTCAGCAATAAAAAAAATGAAATTCTATCATTTGCAAAATGATGGTTGGCATTGGAAGATACCATGTTGAGTCAATTAATCCAGATGTATAAAGACATGTTCTCTGATATGTGTGAGAGACAAAATTTAAAAAAAAGAAAGAAAAAATGCCCATGTGTAATGCATTTGTATTTTGCAGTAATGCAATGTTTTATTTTCAACCATTGTTTTAAATTTTTGTCAAACAAATTGTAATGAATTATACAGTACTGTAATATAAATAACTGTGACTATTTTAAATTTTACTTTATGTTAGTGAAATTTTACATCTTTGTATTATTGTTCATAACCCTTGGCCTTATTCTTGCTAGACTATGTTTCATTTTGTTTGAATTCAAGGAAAATTTTTACCAATATTATAACGTTTCTATTCATCACTTTTCTGAGTCAGTAACATGATTATAAAGTGCAATAGTTGTATGTTAAGAATGTCTTTAAAGAGACTGTCAACACATTTTTTTCTTCTAAACCACAAATTTATGTTTATGTGGTACTGAAGAATCTCTTGTGGCAAAAGTCATTCTATGTTATTCAAGAATGTGTTGAATTTTATACAGCATAAAATTCAAAACCTCTAAACACAATTCAGTTGACTAAATCTGAGGACTTAGCTATAATATTTTCAACACAAAGAGAGCAGTTTCCAAATTCAGAAACCACTGCTAAATCAGGTTTTACTACTAAACCCAACATCCCTTTTATAATATAATGTATAATATATAAAATATAATAATAAACTAAAATGTAAGTTAATTCTCTACCATCTTATAATTTCATAAGATGGTATTTTCTTTTCTTCTCCCAACATTCTGTTGATATTCCACAAATAGCAAGTTTTAGGATTTTTTATTCCTATTAAGTTTATTATACTTAATGTTTAGCTTCATCACTCAAAGCCCTTTCTACCTTCTTTCCTTAACTAAAATTTGTTTCTTCCCTGGGAAGACTCTCTCCATGTAAACCACTGAAGTGAAAGATGTTCCTTCTATAACATACAACTCTTTAATCCACAGTACATTGTACTAAATGATTCCATGAGTACCATATCATTTTTGAATTTATTCCTCCAATGATTTGTACTATCCATTTAAACCCTGTATTATATCCAACTCATTAATCTTTATTATACCTAAATGCACAAATATACTGAGTTCCTCTTACTTTCTGCATCATGATATAATAACTACTATTTAACGTGTCACAGTTCTCTTAGAAATGTGTAAAAATAAGTATAGTTAAGAAAAAAATAAAAACAGATAGCACACTTCAATTCTTAATGTCCTTGTTTCAAGCATTCCAGAACCATGCATTTAGACATTTTGACACATAAGGTAAGTGTTACTGTACTTGCATGTTTTAAAATGGTATTTTTATTATTACAAGAGATATTGAGATTAGTTTAGAATTGGAGAGCACACAAGAGTAGATTATTAGTGGTCCCTGTAGCACATATCAGAAAACTAAATGGAATCAAGTCAAAATATGTTCTCAGGGAAACATATTGGGAGACAGCATGATAATTTAGAAACAGCTTTTCTGCCACTTAATATAATTGTTCAAAAATGTTCCTATCTCTTCTAGATACAGATTATCTAGGATTAAAGTCATATTGATACAGGAATGTCAAGTTTATCTCAAAAAATCCTTACTATCTAATATAAATTACTGATTCCAACTAAAGCCTTCACACATTTCAAAAATGGAATAAAACATTTATCTATGAGTCCATTCATGCATTATTTGCTAGTCTATTCCACAAAGAAATGAGAATTTCAATATTTTGGGGATTGGACACTAAGATCTACTACACTGCAATTTGGCAATACAAACATAGTAAAATAAACTTTTTAATTTTGTTTACTTCTATAATTGTACAAATATGTGAAACATAGAATTTTACGTTAAACACTCAATTTAAAAATATTATGTGTGTTGGGGCTGGCGCTGTGGCGTGGTGGGTAAAGTGGCCGCCTGCAGTGCCAGCATCCCATATGGGTGCAGTTTTGAGTTGCAGCGGCTCCATTTCCAATCCAATTCTTTGCTATGGCCTGGGAAAGCAATGGAAGATGCTTAAAATCTACCAACTGTTTTGCTTATATATGCTACTTAAATAAATTGATGATATTTTGTTTGCTGAGTAATTCAACTTTTGATGTTTGTTAATTGTATTATGTTTTCAAGCTGTTTCTTTCAGATTTCCTACCAGAAAACATCTTCAGAACAGCTTAACTGTATGAGGAAGGAAATGACAAATATGTAAGATTTGTGTTTTTTTTTTTAATCTTTCCAATATTTTATTGTAATTTCCAAATTTAATTTCAATGATTTAATACTCTTTTTTCAGTGCTTACCTTTAAGATATACATAAAACACTACAGATAATGGAATCCCAAACTTAATCGCAATTAACATTGAATTTGTCACCTATTGAGCTATCTTGTAATTTTTCACTTGATAATTTGAGCTATATTACAATGTATCCATTGCTGGAGTTACTAGTTCTATTTTTTTCAACTTTTATTTAATAAACATAAATTTCCAAAGGAAAATTTTTGGATTACAGAGGCATTTCCCCCCATAACCTCCCTCCCACCTGCAACCATCCCATCTCCTCCCACCTCTCCCATTCCATTCTTCATCAAGATTCATTTTCAATTATCTTTATATACAGAAGATCAACTTAGTATTTACTAAGTAAAGATTTCAACAGATTGCACCCACACAGAAACACAAAGTATAGAGTGTAGAAAGCACTGTTTGAGTAGTAGTTTTACCATTAATTCACATAGTTTAATACACTAAGGACAGAGATCCTACATGGGGAATAGGTGCACAGCGACTCCCGTTGTTGATTTAACAATTGACACACTCATTTATGACGTCAGTAATCACCCGAGGCTCTTGTCATGAGTTGCCAAGGCTATTGAAGCCTCTTGAGTTCACAAACTCCTATCTTATTTAGACAAGGCCATAGTCAAAGTGGAAGTTCTCTCCTCCCTTCAGAGAAGGGTATCTCTTTCTTTGATGGCCCATTCTTTCTGCTGGGATCTCACTCACAGAGATCTTTGATTTAGGTCATTTTTTTTTTTGGCACAATGCCTTGGCTTTCCATGCCTGCGTAACTCTCATGGGCTTTTAGCCAGATCCGAAACCACAAGTTCTATTTAATGCAAATTACATGATGATTTAATGACAAAAACATGTCTTCTATTCAATTACATTTCAGTAATGCATTCTTACAAAATATTTTTAAATGAATATAGATACTGTTTATTAAGCCCTAGGTTATATATTTGCAAAAATTTAAAACTGCAATTATTCTAATGTTTTTTGTTTGGAAAAAAATTCCTTTTCACAGAAATATGGTGTCAATATGTATTGGATTTGTTACTGCTATGGCAAAATTTAAATAAGTACTAAAATGTTTTCAGCTTTAATTGTAGTATATAAATATTGACAGCTGTGTTCCACATGTTCAAAATTTCCATAGAGTCTTCAATAATTTCTAGCAATGTAAATGGGTTCTATCAGTGAGAAACTTGAAAAGCTGTTTTTTGTGTGATTTTTTAAAATAATAAATATTTGTATGCTCAATGCTTTCTAAATTAATTGGATGTTGTACTCTGGAGCAAATCACTGAATCAAAATGTTTTACACTGCTAACGTCTGTCATATATGCTGTCAGATAAATATCCCAAAGTAAAATAAATGAAAATTATTAAAATACATTAATTTGTTTCAAATAATTTCTTAGTATTTGCTCCATATATTTATGTTTCATATACAAAAACTGGAATGTTGTTTAGCTATTAATGACAGATAAATAAACATGTCCTATAAGTGCAGACACTCCTTTAATGTTATAAACTAAACTGTAATTATTTTGTTAAATGGAAAATTCAAAAAAGAATGAAGAGACTCCCATCCACATGGCAGTCTTCCATTAAATATGTCCAGTCCATTATCTCCAAAGAAATGGTAATAGATTTCAGCAATGGTCATTAAGTGAATCAATTTATCTTATCTGGTGGGTATTTCCAATTGATTACTATGCATATGTATAGGATGTAAAAAATGAATTACATCATAGCAAACAGAGATTGAATTCCATTATTTAAGTTAATGGAGAAGATGTAAACATGAGAATGTAAACTGCACAGTATATCAGTCACGAACAGCAAAGTGAAAATTAAAGAGGAAGACTTCAATTGATCTGAAATACACTGGTATAATGCACAATCCAACCCTGGTTCAGTCACCATTATGCAACTTAAACATCCACATTAGTAACAGGAACTCCTCAACACAACAGGCTGCTGAATTAACTATATTTGAGTGAATAATTGACCCTGATAACATGTGTCCCATATGGGAGAAACACTAAATGAAAGGCATTAAGAAAATGTATGTGGGGCTCTGCCAAGATATTCCATTTTTTTCATTGTGACAATACCCTAAACTAAAAGGAAGTTCATATTAAATGGTTTTGTGAGATACTGATAATTTTATATCAATTCCAAAATGAATTAAACATTAAAGTTTAACAACTGAATTCACTTGAATAATGCATGTAATATTCATAATTGGTACATATAAAATAAGATATTGACATTATAGCAACCAAAATAAATTTTTACTAAGATACACTTTAAAATATATTAAGTATGGGTTATTCCTAAATGGTAAATATTAATCATAACATTTAGGAATGAAGTTCAGGCAATTTCTTTCTATTAAATATATCATCACCATTTCTAGTTTAACATTATGAGATTATTTTCAATTTAAAAGTGCTTATGATTTGCCATATATTTGTGTGTGGATATGTGTGTGTACATACATGTGACTCAGAAAAGCTCTGTTTTGCTAGTATCTCATTTCTTTTCTTTTTTTTTTGGACAGGCAGAGTTAGACAGAGAGAGAGAGAGAGACAGAGACAGAGAGAAAGGTCTTCCTTCCATTGATTCACCCCCCAAAATGGTCGCTATGGCTGGCACGCTGCAGTGATCCGAAGCCAGGAGCTGGGTGCTTCCTCCTGGTCTCCCATGCAGGTGCAGGGCCCAAGCACTTGGGCCATCCTCCACTGCACTCCCGGGCCACAGCAGACAGCTGGGCTGGAAGAGGAGCAACCAGGACAGAATTCGGTGCCCCAGCCGGGAATAGAACCCAGGTGAGCCGTGGCGCCGGCCTATGTGCCTCATTTCTAAGATGTGTATTTTTGAAAAATTTTGCTTGAAGTCGCAATTGCTACTAAACATATCTTCTTCCATTGCCTGATTAAGTAATTATTTGGGGGCACTAAAAATAACTAAGAAACAGGACTTTCTTATAAAACAGAACTTATTAAACAGAACTTGTTTATTCTTTAGTAAATCCATGAGTTTTAGAATTAATGTAATCAAGACACAATTATTTTTGCCCTTATGAAAAAATCATTAATCATTCTCATCTTTGTGTATTCAGTACAACTTCAAGGTTTTTAAAATTTTTTTTTAAAAATTGTGTGTGTGTGAGAGAGAGAGAGAAAGAAAGAGGGAGAGAGGAAGAGATGAAGAGAGGCAGAGATTTTCAATCTGCTGGCTCACTGCCCAGATACCTACAACAGCAAAATCTTGGCTATGCTGAAGACAGGAACCTGGAAATCATGGTGGGTATCTGGGTCTGAACACTTGAACTACCACCTGCTGCCTCCCAGGCCATCCACAGGAAACTGGATTTGAAACAGCTGGAATCTAACCCAGGGATTTTGATATAAAATGCTGGTGTCCCAAGCTATCTATGTTTTAACTTCTGAACCACATGTCCACTCTGGATTGCTTTTTCAGGGTTAAATAAAAATCATAGTCAATAGGTAGGGAGATTAATATAATTAGATATAGAAAAATACAAAAGGGGAATGGAAAAGAGGGAAAAAAATGAAGAGACAGACACAGGTAGACTCTGAGTCACAATATGCAACTCCAAACAAGTTTCTCTTGGTTGACAGGTTTGGCTACAGCAGAGTATGAGCAGAGGAGAGATCACATGGTAAGCTAGGAAATAAAGGGGGTGTGTCAAACTTTATGACAATTTTGCCTCAAGAATTTAAGAGGATCATAAGAATGGCTTCTGAGAGTTTAGTGATCTAAAGCGCTCCCTAATTGGATTAAGTGTCTAACCTCTTACTGCTTTTAATTTACCACATTGGGGTTTCAGTAGATGCATGAGCTCAGAACTCTAATCATATTCAAACTTCAGCAATACACTGTTGCTAATAGCAAATCAGAGGAAATGGAAGATCGATGGCTCTGTGTGACCAAGAAGAGACTCCCATGTAGAGCATTGTTTGGGAAATGTTGCTAGAGTTGTCCCAATCATAGTACCTCAGTGCATCACACGTTTCTCTCAGGACAAAGCAGAGGCTGAAGCAGAATTCATTTAGCAGAAATATCTGCTTGGAAAATGAGTCAGTTAGTGTGTCACTGAATGTGAAGTTTCAGATGGAAGCCTTCTTATACTCGGTTATTTCTTTTGATGGAGACATTGCCAAACTTGCTCCACGTGATACATGGAAGCAAAAATTCCTCAAAGTTCATTTTTGATAAAAGGGCTTAATTAGAAAATAATATCTTAGAACTGTGAACAATAAGGTGATTACTAGGTGATTCCCAAATTCATGTTACTAATAATCCCATTGTGAAAGAAATGATGCAAAGAAAACAAAAGAATGTGAATTAGCTTAAATGATGGATATTTTGTTAATCGTTTTCATCAAACTTTAATCTTTTTTGGAGATTTCTTTCTGAGAAATTTATAAAAGGATGTGATTTCATTCAAACATTGGATATTATACTGCTGGCATTGTCATTTTTGATATGTTTGTATTTATTGTCAAAGCAAAATCTCCAATGGTATTGGTGCAATAAAATGTCTTTATGTGATCTGCAATGAAAAAGGGAATAAAGAGTGAATTAGCAGTTTTAAGTAGCAGCTTTTCATTTTAAGTATAGCCACGGTCTTGACCCATTTACAACATCCTGGAATCAAAAGCTGAACTTCCTACTACTGGATCAGAGGACTTGATGAAGGAGTTAATAACTTGTTCTCAGGAAGGTGGATTTTTTTTTTAACAATCCCCTTTCCCACTCCCTCTCCCTTCCATTCACATCAAGATTCATTTTCGATTATCTTAATATACAGAAGATCAGCTTAGTATACATCAAGTATGGATTTCAACAGTTTGCACCCCCATTGAAACACAAAGTGAAATATATTGTTTGAGTACTCGTTATAGCATTAAGTCTCAATGTACAGCACATTAAGGACAGAGATCCTACACGAGGAGTAAGTGCACAGTGACTCCTGTTGTTGACTTTACCAATTGACACTCCTGTCTATGGCATCAGTAATCTCCCTATGCTCCAGTCATGAGTTTCCAAGGCTATGGAAGCCCTCTGAGTTCTCCAACTCTTATCTTGTTTAGACAAGGTCATAGTCAAAGTGGAGGTTCTCTCCTCCCTTCAGAGAAAGGTACCTCCTTCTTTGATGACCTGTTCTTTCCACTGGGATCTCACTCGCAGAGATCTTTTGCCAGAGTGTCTTGGCTTTCCATGCCTGAAATACTCTCATGAGCTTTTCAGCCAGATCGGAATGCCTTTAGGGCTGATTCTGAGGCCAGAGTGCTATTTAGGACATCTGCCATTCTATGAGTCTGCTGAGTATCTCGCTTCCCATGTTGGATCACTCTCCCCTTTATTTACTCCATTGGTTAGCGTTAGCAGGTACTAGACTTGTCTATGTGCTCCCTTTGACTCCCAGTCCCTCCACCATGACCAACTGTGAACTGAAACTGATCACCTGGAACAGTGAGATGGCATTAGTACATGCCACCTCGATGGGATTGAATTGGAATCCCCTGGTATGCTTCCAACTCCACCACTTGGGGCAAGTCAGCCTGAGCATGTCCCAAATTATACATCTCTTCCCTCTGCCATTCCCACTCCCATGTTCAACAGGGATCACATTTCAGTTAATTTTCAACACTTAAGAATAACTGTGCATCAATTACAGAACTAAACCAGTCATATTAAGTAGAACAGATAAAAAAAAACTACTAAGAGGGATAATGTATTAAGTTGTTCATTAACAGTCAGGGCTATGCTGATCAAGCCACCGTTTCCCATAGTGTCCACCTCACTCCAACAGGTTTCCCTCTTGGTGTTCAGTCAGTCGTCACCGATCAGGGAAACATATGGTATTTGTCCCTTTGGGACTGGCTTATTTCACTCAGCATGATGTGTTCCAGATCAAAACCACAATGAGGTTTCACCTCACCCCGGTTAGAATGGCTCACATGCAGAAATCTACCAACAACAGATGCTGGCGAGGATGTGGGGAAAAAGGGACACTAACCCACTGTTGGTGGGAATGCAAACTGGTCAAGCCACTATGGAAGTCAGTCTGGAGATTCCTCAGAAACCTGAAGATAACCCTACCTTTCGACCCAGCCATCCCACTCCTTGGAATTTACCCAAAGGAATTTAAATTGGCAAACAAAAAAGAGGTCTGCACCCTAATGTTTATTGCAGCTCAATTCACAATAGCTAAGACCTGGAACCAACCTAAATGCCCATCAACGATAGACTGGATAAAGAAATTATGGGATATGTACTCTTTAGAATACTATACCGCAGTAAGAAACAACGAAATCCAGTCATTTGCAACAAAAAGGAAGGTGGATTTTTTAAGAGTGTTAATCTCCCCAGGTGAGCAGAGTGAGCTCTCTGTTGGTAGACAATAGCCTTACTTAAGAATAATAGAAGTAGATAAACTGAATATGTTAAAAATATATAAATCCTTGTTTCTCATTGAATAGGGACCTACATTTGAGGAAAAATCCCTGGTTTCTTCATTCCTTACTCATTTTCAAGTAAGAGTGATATTTTTAGCTGGCTAGTCAGGAAGAAGAACTCAACTGAGGGCACCAATATGCTTTGGGAAAGCCTACCATCCCCCCAGGGCTTCTATGATTTGAAGGATACAATTTTAATTAAATTGAGTTTTTGGGGAATGCTATCAACAAATCCATTTGACAGCAAATCTAAACTGCATACTTTAATATAAATGCTCTCAGTAGTAGATGAGAAATTTTACCTCAACCTGCCTGATATTCACCTCTATTTCCAAACTGAAACAGGACAGAGCTACATAATTGGAATGGCCTTTATAACTACGTCAAAATACAAAACCACCCTGTAGATGACAATGTTACCTTTGTATAGAATAGTTTCCCACTCTTACTGAAAGTGTGTCCTTACTATGAACTGAATTGCCTGCCTTCCCATATCGTATGTTGAATCCTGACCCCTTGTGTGTATTTTGAGAAGTCAATTAGATTTAGATGATGTTATGGCTGGAGGCATCATAATGGGATGTGTGCTCTTGATGAAAAGATACTGGAGAGAGGGCAGTGCTGTGGCATAGTAAATTAAGCCTCTGCCTATAGCAACAGAATCCCATTCGGGTACTGGTTGGAGTCTCAAATGTTCCAGTTCCAAAACAGCTCCCTGCTATGGCCTGGAAAAGCAGAATAAGATGGCCCAAATGCTTGGAACCCTGCACCCAGGTGTGTGACCCAGAAGAAGCACCTGGATCCTGGTTTCAGATCATCCCAGCTCTGGCTGTTGTGTCCATTTGTGGAGTGAATCATTGGATGGAAGATTTCATTCTCTGTCTCTTCCTCTCTCTGTAACTCGGCCTTTCAAATAAATAAATAAATCTTTAAAAAGGATACTGAAAAATTTGCTTCTTCTCTGTTGCCCATTTGAGTACACAAGGAGAATATAGCTTTCTGCAAGCCAAGTAAAGATTTAACCAGAAAAAAACCATGTTGGCTCCCTGTTTTCAGACTTGTCACCCCTGGTACCAAACAGTTACAGACTGTTATCCCAGTCTGTGGAATTGAATTATCGCATCCTGAGACAAATCAGATTATATGCATATTGATTATTCATATCTCAGATAAGTTCCTCTGCTATGACAGCTTCTCTGACTTCCTCTAAACATTAATCTAGGTTGATTCTATATCCAAGCTATTAGTGAATTGTGCTGCAATGAACATGGGGATACAGATAACTATGTTCAGCAACTGTTGACTGAAAAGATAGTATGGTATATATAGACTATGCACCATTACTCAGCTGTAAAATAAAATGAAATCTTTTTGGTGTTCAGTCAGTTGTCACCTGACTGAACACCAAAAAGGAAACCTGTTGAAGTGAAATGGACACTATGAGAAACGGTGACTTGATCAGCATAGCCCTGACTGTTAATGAACAACTTAATACATTATCCCTCTTAGTAGTTTTTTTTGTCTGTTCTACTTAATATGACTGGTTTAATTCTGTAATTAATACACAGTTATTCTTAAGTGTTGAAATTTAACTGAAATGTGATCCCTGTTAAACATAAGAGTGGGAATAAGAGAGGGAAGAGATGTACAATTTGGGACATGATCAAGCTGACTTGCCCCAAATGGTAGAGTTAGAAACATACCAGGGGATTCCAATTCAATCCCATCAAGGTGGCATGTACCAATGCCATCTCACTAGTCCAAGTGATCAATTTCAGTTCACAATTGATCATAATGAAAGGACTAAGAGTCAAAGGGAGCACATAAACAAGTCTAGTACCTGCTAATACTAACCGAAAGAATAAATAAAGGGGAGAGTGATCCAACATGGGAAGCGAGATACTCAGCAGACTCATAGAATGGCAGATGTCCTAAATAGCACTCTGGCCTCAGAATCAGCCCTAAAGGCATTCTGATCTGGCTGAAAAGCTCATGAGAGTATTTCAGGCATGGAAAGCCAAGATACCCTGGGGAAAAAAAAAAAAAAAACACCTAAATGAAAGATCTTCTCGAGTGAGATCCCAGTGGAAAGAACAGGTCTTCAAAGAAGGAGGTACCTTTCTCTGAAGGGAGAAGAGAACCTCCACTTTGACTATGACCTTGTCTAAACAAGATAAGAGTCGGAGAACTCAAGGGGCTTCCATAGCCTTGGAAACTCATGACTGGTGCATAGGGAGATTACTGATGCCATAAACAGGAGTGTCAATTTGTAAAGTCAACAACAGGTGTCACTGTGCACTTACTCCTCATATAGGATCTCTGTCCTTAATGTGCTGTACATTGAGACTTAATGCTATAACGAGTACTCAAACAATATATTTCACTTTGTGTTTCAATGGGGGTGCAAACTGTTGAAATCTTTACTTAATGCATACTAAACTGATCCTCTGTAAAAAAAAAAAAAAAAAAAAAAAAGAAGAAAAAAAGAAATTATCAACTCCCAACTTGACTCTCACTGGGATTAAACATGACAATAGGTCTGATCTGATTTCATCATCATTTAAAAAATCATCTATTATTTTTCACTTTATGTTTCTGTGTGGGAGAAAACTGTTGAAATCTTTACTTAATGTATGCTAAACTGATCTTCTGTATATTAAGAGAATCGTAAATGAATCCTCATGTGAATGGAAGGGGAGAGGGAGTGGGAAAGGGGAGGGTTGCGGGTGGGAGGGACGTTATTGGGGGGGAAGCCATTTCAATCAATAAGCTGTACTTTGGAAATTTATATTCATTAAATGAAAGTTAAAAAAAATTAAAAAATTAAAAATTAAAAAAAATAAAATGAAATCTTTCTTTTTGCAACAAGATGGTCACAACTGGAAAACATTATACTTAGTGAAATAAACCAGTCCCAAAAAGACAAGTATCATATATTTTCCCTTATCCATGGTAACTAATGGGGCACCCAAAATGTAATGTATTGGAGTGAAATAGACATTTTGAGAATAGATGCTTGTTTATAACTCCTGTGTCTTCAGTGAAGAACGGTGTTTTTTTTCCTTACTTAGAGTAGGGTTAACTATACATTCATTAAGTACACTGAAAATAGGCCATTGTAAAAATTAACAGTGTAAATCCAAGAGGAAGGTGGAGAAAGGGTTGGAATGTGGGAGAGAGGAGGTGGGGGGAATGTCACTATGTCCCTAAATCTGTATATATGAAATAAATGAAACTTATTTAACTGACATAAAATTTTGAAAACACAATTGCTTTCTTTTGTTTAAAGATTTGTTTATTTGAAAATCAGTGTTAGACAGAGAGAGGAGAGGCAGAGAGAACGTGAAAGAGAGAGAGAGAGAGAGAGAGAAAGAGAGAAAGAGAGAAAGAGAGAAAGAGAGGGAGAGAGAGAGGTCTTCCATCTGTTGTTTCACTCTCCAGTTGGCCACTCAAGGGCTGGAGCTGAGCCAGAAGCTTCCTCTGGGTCTTCCACGCTGGTGTAGGGGCCCAAGGACTTGGCCATCTTCCACTGATTTCCCAGGCCACAGCGGAGAGCTGGATCAGGAGTGGAGCAGCCAGAACTCAAACCAGTGCCATATGGGATGCCAGCACACAAGTGGCCGCTTTACCCACTACGCCACAGCACTGGCCCCAGTCAATTGCTTTCTCTGCTATACTTCTAAATACTTTTGCATATATTATTTATTTCAGGAATCACATATACTTGATGTAACTTGATATTAAGAATGTCATTACTTACTTGTGCTTTTCTATAATCTAACACTATCAAAAAGCCAATGTTTGTATTTTTTCTAAATGAATGTATGAATTCTTCTAACCTGTAAAACTGCTTTGGCTTTGAAGTTGCTTTCTTGAGATTGAAATTGTATTATTATTAGAAATTCAACAATGGAATATTTCAACTATGAAGTTCTATCTTTGTTAAATCTTCTTTGGTTATTTCCAACATCAGATACATATCTCTTCAGTTCTTTTTAGTTTGTCAGAAGCTTAAGGCCATATAATAACTTTTACATAAATATTTATAAATATAATGTTACGTATATACACAAATTCCATTTAGAAAATGTGAACTCATGTTCCATAAGGGGGAAAATACCAAGTGATCTAAAAGCTTTTAGTGTAACACAATTTTACATGAATAGTACACTTGCATGGAGCAGGGAATGATACTGTATGTGAAATGAAGGAAAAGAAGGGATTCAAATGGAAAGGGAGTCCTAGAACACATATGTCTTTATAATTAGAATAATGCTTTGTCTGTTCTAAGTATCACCAAGAAGCTAAAGGACCTATTCTATGTTCAGATATCATGTGTGTATTTGAGGAGTAAGGAGAGAAAAATAGATGCTGGCTCCCTTTCATACTGGTTGGTTTTTATACCAGGGGCAATAACCCTGCACATTTCTGCTTTTCACCGTCCAGCCTCTAAGATTCCTGCCACGGAAGCTCATTAGCAGCAACGGTCTCTGTAGCACAATCTCCTGAAACTACCAGAAGCAAATGAAATTGAAAACATCTCAGTGTAATTACCTTGTCCTGGTATATGTCTAGATTATGTTATTATATAATCAGCATAATTAGTTAGGGGTTGTATTATTCCTAAACTCAAGATAATCTTACTATATAAATGACTGAGTGAAAAAAAAAACAAAATTCATCTCATAATTTTACACTAAAGTGTACAATCATCAGTGTTTTGATGCTGAAAGTTATAACTGCTTTTGTAAGAAGTATAAGTGCTCTGAGAATTTCATACTCAGTTCAAACTAATCCTAAGTACACATTTACATATGAGATACCCATGTGTGTTGAACATTGGATCATTGCACTGATTAGTTTTAATGAACCTATTCATCATTTTGGCAGGATTTATTGTTTTCCTCTGTATTCATAGTTAATGGGTTTTTATTCAATAATAATGTGTACCCTGGGAGGTACTCGGTTCCCTGACATCACACGGAGCTTCTGGTTTCTGATTTTGGCCTGGCCTAGCCCTAATTTTTGTGGACTTTTGAGGGATGAACCAGTAGATGGAAGATCCCTTTCTGTTTCTGTGACTGCATTTAAAATAAATAAAACTATTTTAGAAAATAATAAACCATAATGATTCACACATGTACATGAATTTCTACATTCATGTATTTCATAGACTAACAGTACATGCATGGGTGGTATTTGTCTTGAAATATTAGTTTTGTCTAATAAAGCTTGGTGATGACATGGCTTCATCACAAGCAAAACAAAACACATACCCAATATACAAACAATCATTATCTTTCAGACTACTTTTTAAATATTATTTTTATTTAAATAAAGGGAACAAACTTCATATACTTCATATTCACACTTTCAAGAGCATAATGATACTTTCCACCCTACTTTCCTTCACTTCCACCCTCCCTCCTCCTGCCTTTTTTTTTCTTTTGATTGTTACAATGGCATACTTTCAGTTTCATAATAATCACAACTTTAACCCTGTACTAAATAAATAATTCAACAAGTAGCAAATAGAAAAACCACTGTTCCTTAAGAGTACACACAAGGGTTATAAACAATACTAAAATCTCAAAATGTCACTTTTGATCATATACATCATGTTTTAAATTTTATTTGTACAAAAATGATCACAAATAATTTGAATGTTAAGAATGAAAATGTAAAGGTGTTTTATGTAAACCTGATCATATGCAATGAGACAAAGATAAGTACGGAAAAATAATGAAATAAGAAATTCTTGGATTGAATATGTGACTATAAGCTATTTTTTACTTAGTTTGCTATCTTTTTTGACAAATATGCAGCATAAACTCAGTATCACTTTATTAATTTTTTAAATATAATGTTATTTTTGTCATTATCTTATGATTTAACTCATAGAATGGTTTTATTTTCCATTTACAATATCATAAAGGTTAAAAAACTCATTTATATTGTTGGTAAAATACTTACGAACAAAATATTCTTGGGTTTATTTTCCCTCTAAAATCCAAGATATGAATAATTTAAATATCTACACCAGTATACTGGACTACTATTCAATCAAAAAGTTGCAATTTATTCCATATTAACCCATCAAACAAGCAATAGGTGTAATTCAAAGTAGTTTTAAAATTGATTAATTCATCTTGTGAAGACTATCAAATAAAAGTAACATAGTGTAATGAAGTAATTACCTGGATAATTCAAGCAAATTTTGTTGATGAATATACAGTTAAGAAAAATACTTCACTTCATTTTTTATCCTCTGTCAGTAATTAATACTATGTAAATTATTGAATATATCCTTTGTTCTGACTATATGGCAGGATCTACAATACATTTGGAAGATCAACAATGCCATTTAATGAAATCAACACATCCTTGTCATGTCAGGCTTGTATAGGATTTCTTAGACTTAAAGCTACAAGTGAATATTTGAAAGAAAATAATTGATACATTTCATGTCACAAGCTTTTTCAATTTAAACATCCAGTTAATAGAATGAAAAGGCAAGCCAAAAATTGGAAGAAAATATTTACAAATCATATATATGCCAAAGAGCTGGTAAACATAATACATAAAGAACTCGTGAAACTCATGGTACAATATAAATTCAATTAGAAAATGGGCAGTAAACACAATTAGATATTATAACAAATAAGAAATACACATGATAAATAATTAAGTGAAAATATGGTAGACTTCATTAGCTATCAGGTACATGCAAACTCAAATTGGAATAAAATATTACCATCCATCTATCAGAATGCTTAATATAAACCAAGAGAAAATAATAATACTAATGCTGATGAGGATGCAGTGATTTGATCAGCTCTTGTCCTGACTGTTGATGTACAGTGTAATACTTTATCCATTTTAATATTGTTTTTGTTTTGTTCTAGTACTATTGGTTGAACTCTGTAATTAACACACAATTATTCTTAGGTGTTTAAATTTTAACTGAAAAGTGATCCCTGTTAAATATAAGAGTGGGAATAAGAGAGGGAAGAGATGTGCAATTCGGGACATGCTCAAGCTGACTTTCCCTAAATGGTGGAGTTAGAACCATGCCAGGGGATCCCAATACAATCCCATCAAGGTGGCATGTACCAATGCCATCCCACTAGTCCAAGTGATCAATTTCAGGTCACAATCGATCACACTGATAGGTCTAAGAGTCAAAGGGATCACACAAACAAGACTAAACAAGACTAGTGTCTGCTAATACTCACTGATAGAATCAAAAAGGGACAGAATGATCCAACATGGGAAGTGGGATACACAGCAGACTCATAGAATGGCAGATGTCCTAAATACCACTCTGGCCTCAGAATCAGCCCTTAAGGAATTCGGATATGGCTGAAGAGCCCATGAGAGTATTTTAGGCATGGAAAGCCAAGACACCCTGGAAAAAGAAAAAAAAAGAAGACATAAATGAAAGACCTCTGTGAGTGAGATCCCAGTGGAAAGAAAGGGGCCATCAAAGAAGGAGGTACCTTTCTCTGAAGGGAGGAGAGAACTTCCACTTTGACTATGACCCTGTTGGAATAAGATCGAGGTTGTCGAACTCAAAAGGCTTCCATAGCCTTGGCAAATCATGACTAGAGCCTAGGGAGATTACTGATGCCATAAACAAGAGTGTCAAATCGTTAAGTCAACAACAGGAGTCACTGTGTACTTACTTCTCATGTGGGATCTGTCCTTAATGTGTTGTCCAATGTGAAGTAATGCTTTAACTAGTACTCAAACAGTATTTTACACTTTGTGTTTCTGTGTGGGTGCGAACTGATGAAATATTTACTTAATATATACTAAATCAATCTTCTGTATATAAAGATAATTGAAAATGAATCTTGATGTGAATAGAATGGGAGAGGGAGCGGGAGATGGGAGGGGTGTGAGTGGGAGGGAAATTGTGTGTGGGGGGGAAGCCATTGTAGTCCATTAACTGTACTTTGGAAATTTTATATTTACTAATTAAAAAATAAATAAAAAGAAAAAAAGAGAAGAGAAGAGAAGAAAAGAACAGAAAAGAAAAGAAAAGAAGTGTGAATGAACTAAAATAAAACAACATAGGGCCAAATATTATTATAGATAAAGTCTTGTATTTGGGAAAAATATTAATTTAAATCTTGTCTTTCGTATTTGCTAGTTAATTATTATCTTTAACTTACATTGCTTATTTATGATATGATATGATATGATATTACTCTGTATAAAGTTTTGAATACTAAATAATATGTATATAGCACTTTAAAAATGCATTGTATATAGTGATTTTTATAAACTATATGAGTATTCACATGCATATTTATATATATAACGTGCAAATATATGAATATGAATATTAAAAATGTTTTCTTGAGTGCTGGCATTGTGGCTTATTGAGTAAGGCCAAGGCCTGCAGACCTGACGTCCATATGAGTTTGAGTCCTGCCTGCTCCACTTCCAACCCAGCATTCTGCTAATGTTCCTGGATAGCAGTGGAGGATGGCCAAAGTGCTTGTGCTCCTGCACCCACATGGGAGACCAGCAAGATGCTCCTGGCTCCTGGCTTCAGTCTGGCCCAGCCCTGGTCATTGTGGCAATCTGAGGAAGGCACCAGAGGGTGAAAGAACCTCTCTGTCTGTTTCTCCCTCTCTCTCTCTGTAACTCTGCCTTCAAAAAAATAAATCTTAAAAAAGATGCTTTCTCATAGAAGTCATATTATCAAATTCTTATATTCTAAAAGCCACTAATTTTCTTTAAATTACATGTCAAAAAAGCTACTTTTCTTTAACTTTTATTTAATGAATATAAATTTCCAAAGTACAGCTTATGGATTACAATGACAGCTACTTTTTATATATAAATCTATCGTTACTTAGTACTACTGCTATCGTCACTCTTTTCCATATTTTAGTATTGAAATTCAGAAGAAAATTCAGCCAACTAATGAAAGGAATTAAACAAAAAAGAAAAATACCATAGAACATGTTGCATAGTTTTAATTTCCTACCCTTCTATACGTACTACCTTTTGGAATATTAAAGTGCTCCCTGTTATATCCCCAAGGAAATGCAAAATATGTGTATGCATGCTGGAACATACAAAATTAATTTCTGTAAACTTATAGTAGTAATGCTATAACATTTACTTAATCAGAGTCCCTGAATAATTATAAAAGTGTGTTCTAGATTAGTGGGATTTTTTGCAATTTGTCCTTACAGTTTACTTTAAGAAGATTCTCTACATAACAAGTCATTGATTGTTTCCTAGAAATTTTCGTGTAAAATATGCAGTGATGAGAACTCAGAATTTCTATGACTCACCTGTTTTTTAATTCATTTCTGATTCATGTAAGTATCTGGGGTTCTTTTACCAGCAATTTTATACTGTAGGAAAGGTTACACAAATAATTCTCTGAACAAGAATTGTTTAATGTCATTATAAAAATCTTGCTTAGAGAACAATAGAACTGGATTTTAAATTTTAACAGCTAAAAATCTATTATATTTACAGAATAACATGAAATGTATATGATAACATGATTAGAAAAATCATGAATCCTGATGATTCTTTTATCAAGAAGCTCATTTTGGACTTACAAAAAACTATTATATCTGTTTTATTGTTATTTATGTACCTGTAAAATAGTGGTGTTCAAAATTGTCTGTACAAGGAAATCATTTGCTGACTGATGCCTGGAAATATATCATTAAGGTAAATTAGTATTTCTCAATGTTAATTCAATGTTATTTAATGTATTCATAAAATATTTTTTCATTTTTTATCACCTAGATAACCATTAATAGTTACCCTTCATGTGCCTTATCCAAAGAACTACAAAATAATTAATGTTGATACTGTTTCCATAAATTTGCTTATTTAGGGTATTTTATTTTAATGAAATCACACAATACCTTGACTTTAATTAATGTCTTATTACACTGAGCTTACTTTTTCATGAATCATCTATGCTGTATTATATTTACAAATTATTTAATATCGCATTGCATGCATATCCAATAGTGGAACTGATGTGTTCTATGATAAATCTGCATTTAACCTACTGTGGAAATGACAGATTCAAATTTCAAATATGACAGGCAGAACAATTTTTTTAAAGATTTATTTATTTACTTGAAAGTCAGAGTTACACAGAGAGAGGAGTGGCAGAGAGAGAGAAGTCTTCTGTCCAATGGTTCACTCCCCAGATGGCCGCAACAGCCGGAGCTGTGCCGATCCGAAGCCAGGAGCCAGGAGCTTATTCCAGGTCTCCCACATGGGTGCAGGGGCCGAGGACTTGAGCCATCTTCCATTGCTTTCCAAGGACATAGCAGAGAGCTAGAATGGAAGAGGAGCAGCCGGTGGTAGAACTGGTGTCCATATGGGATGCCAGAGCTTCAGGCCAGGGCATTTACCCACTGCACCACCGAGTCAGCCCCAACACAACAATTTTTATTCTTTTCAATTTTTATTTAATAAATATAAATTTCCAAAGTACAAATTTTGAATTATAACAGCTTTTTCCCCCATAACCTCCCTCCCTTGCAACCATCTCCCACTCCCTGTCGATCCCATTCTTCATCATGATTCATTTTCAATTATCTTTATATTCAGAAGATCAACTTACTATATACTAAGTAAAGATTTCAACAGAATGCACCCAAACAGACACACAAAGTACAGAGTACTGTTTGAATAGTAGTTTTACCATTAATTCTCATGGTACAACACATTAAGGACAGTGATCCTACATAGGGAGTAGGTACATAATGACTCCCATTGTTGATTTAACAATTGCCACACTTATTTATGACGTTAGTAATCACCCAAGGCTCTTGTCATGAGCTGTCAAGGCTATGGAAGCCTCTTGAGTTCACCAACTCTGATCTTATTTAGACAAGGCCATATTCAAAATGAAAGTTCTCTCCTCCCTTCAGAGAAAGGTACTGCCTTCTTTGATGACCTGTTCTTTCCACTGGTATCTCATTCTCAGAGATTTTTCATTTAGGTAATTTTTTTTTGGCACAATGCCTTGGCTTTCCATTCCTGCAAAACTCTCATGGGCTTTTTAGCCATATCCAAATGCTTAAGGGCTGATTCTGAGGCCACAGTGCTTTTTAGGGCTTTTGCCATTCTATGAGTCTGCTGTGTATCCTGCTTCCATGTTAGATTGTTCTTTTTAATTCTATCAATTATTTGCAGACACTGGTGTTATTTATGTAATCCCTTTGACAGTTATTTCTATCTTTTTGATCAAAATTCAGCATTTCCAGTGATATAAACAGACTTAAGTCCTTCGGGGTAGAAAAGCTCCACTTCATTTCACAGTACTGCTTTTACCTAATAAATATCAACATCCCTGGCATGGAGAGAAAAGTCAACCCTTTGTGACTTAGTGTGTTTTAAATTGAGAAGTAATTCCAAAGAAAGAAATAGGTTCAAAGGCATTAGAATAAACCTGGGTCTAATGTGAGCATTTGTTATTGTATTCCAATAGTATGGAAATTAATGGTTACTTGCATTTTAAAGGGTTGCTATTGTATATTTGTGGGTTTGAGTTTGGGTTATATATTGAGTAACGTTCAGGGACAAGATATTTCAGCACCAAGAAATAGTTTTCTCTAGTGCCTTTTGTTAGAAGTTTCATGGAGCAAAACAAAAATATATAGGCTTAAATTTGGATAAATAATAAAAAGATTTCACAAAACAGGGTTTAAAAAGTTTTTTGCATAAAATGTAGATAGAAGGATAATATCATGTATTATATCAGGATGCATAATCTATGTGAAGAAACCTAAAACATTAATGGAGCACAATGATTTCTAGGACTGTCATATATGTCTTCCTTGGCTGTACACTAGGGAATTTAATTCTGATTTTATAATTTACTTTATTTTCCCTCCATAGAAGTGAGAGTTCAATGCTCTGGTTGGTCATTAACTTTCAATTTCACTGAAATAAGCTGAGCTTTTTATAGTTAAACATGGTTCTACTTTACAATTCAGAAAATAATGGTTTTTATTTTGATGTTTTGTTTATACGAACCACAAATCATGGCAAAGAGATGTGTGTACTTCTGAAAGGGAAAATTCTGATGGTAAAATCTTTCATACAGTGAGAAAGTGTGACTAAAATCACTATATCAAATTTTCCTGAAAATATCAGAAAAATGACACCCTGATGCCATCCTTTTTTTATTCTAAAGTATGCTGAGCCAATAAATATCAAATATTACATTTATATTCAACATGTGCCAGTTGCAGATTCTATGGTATGAGAAAGATGAGCTAGACAGTCATTAATTACTGAGGATAAAAACAATTTAATTTTGAGTTTTATCTTTTTGATCTGGCATGTAAAAACTTATAAGACAACACTCGATTCAAACAAAATAAAAAATTATCAAGCTGAAAAATCAGCAATTCTATTTGGATCCATAAGAGAAGTGAAAATACAGAAGAAACTACTGCCCTCAAATTAAAGAGACAGGCAGGTGGATAAAGAGAATTACAACTGACCAGAGCAGGAACACAGAAGCAGAATACTGTATGTGTCCCACCATCAGAGAAGGAATGCTTGAACTGTAACATGAATTGCTGGAATTTTACTGTGGACAAGCCTCAAGCCTGCCAGGATAAAACACTAGGAGGGTCTAGTCCCTGGGGCCTGGAGAGCACCGTTTTATGAATTTTGCCTCCAAGAGCTTTCAGAGGTTCTTGTTGGAAGAGGATAGTGTTGGTGGAATGGATGCATATTTTGAAACATGCCAGAACACTTGGTTCTACTTTATCAAACTGAACTTACTTTACATGAAGATAGTCTCTTAGAGTTTTACCAAAGTCTGTCTAACCAAGCCAAGGAATGTTAAATACGCAAATCCAGCCCCTTCTAGACATCCTCTATCACCTAAGGAGTGGAGAAACAAACACATAAACAAAACAAAATAATACAAAAACACCAAGAGGTTCACTAAAATATAAATTTAGAATCGTATCACCCCCCCGCACACATTAATAACACATTATAAATGTTTATTTACCATAGTCTCTACACCTAGTTTATCAGGTTTACTTTACAACAACAACAAAATCATGAAAGGAAAAGAAAATAATCTGGAGAAACAAAGAAAACATCAGAACCAGATTGATATTATAAAGATATTAATATTTCCTGACAGTGAATTTAATACAGCTATGGTTAATGTGCTAAGGTTTCTAATAGGGAAAAAAGTATGCAAATACAAGAAGAGATGGACTATATAAGTGGAGACACATAAATTCAAATACAGAATAAAAAAGAGAATTACAGGCCGGCGCCGCGGCTCACTAGGCTAATCCTCCGCCTAGCGGCGCCGGCACACCGGGTTCTAGTCCCGGTCGGGGCGCCGGATTCTGTCCCGGTTGCCCCTCTTCCAGGCCAGCCCTCTGCTGTGGCCAGGGAGTGCAGTGGAGGATGGCCCAGGTGCTTGGGCCCTGCACCCCATGGGAGACCAGGAAAAGCACCTGGCTCCTGGCTCCTGCCATCGGATCAGCGCGGTGCGCCGGCCGCAACGCGCCGGCCGCGGCGGCCATTGGAGGGTGAACCAACGACAAAGGAAGACCTTTCTCTCTGTCTCTCTCTCTCACTGTCCACTCTGCCTGTCAAAAAAAAAAAAAAAAAAAAAAGAGAGAATTACAAGAGATTTAAAAAACTCTGTAATGGAAACAAAGATGACTTTGATCGTCTCATATTAGACTAGACACCCCTGGGGCAACTAGCTCTGATCTTGAAGACATAGCAAATAAATTTCTAGAAAAATAATGAGGAGAGGCTGGTGCTGTGGCGAGTGGGCTAAGCCTCTGCCTGTGGCCCCTGCATCCTATGTGAGCATTGGTGTTCTGGCCCCAGCTGCTACTCTTTTGATACAGCTCTCTGTTATAGCCTGGGAAAGCAGTAGAAGATGGCCCAAACATGGGCCCCTGTAACCCGCATGGGAGACCCAAAAGAAGCTTCTGGTTCCTGGTTTCAGCCCAGCTCCAGCCATTTTGGCCATTGGAGGAGTTAAACAGTGGATGGAAGACCTTTCTCTTTTGTTCCGACTCCTCTTTCTTTCAAGTAAATAAATAAAATCTTAACAAAAAAAAAAACCAAAAAAACAAAACAAAACAAAACAAAACAAAACAAAAAACACTGAGGGACGAGGCAGAAAAAAACAAAAAGGGAAAGAATATCCAAGAATTATGGGATAAGCAAAAAAGGTATAGTAATATGTGTAATGAGAAAATCAGAAGGCGACAAACAAGTAGAAGCAATATTTAAAGCAATGGCAGACATTTTCCCAAGTTTGAGTAAGATACAAATCACAGATTCAGAAAGCTCAAAGAATATCAAGGTAAGTGCAAAATCATGAAAGAAGTCAAAGGAGAAAACATCTTACATACAAAGTAAGAGTTACATCCAATTTCTTCTTAGAAAGCATGTGAGCAACAACATATAATGCAAGATTCACAGCACTGAGAGCAAAAAATAAAAGCCAATCCATAATTCCTTATCCTTTGAAATTATCCTTTAAAACAGAGGAAATAAAAACCTTCTCAGATAAAAATAAAAATGAAAGAAACTCTTTATAATTAACATCCCTAGTAACAAATCCTAGAAATTCTGCAGAGACAGCATTTTTATTATTAATTGATCTATCAGATGAACAAGTTTTTTAAATAATAGCAGCAACAATGTATTTGATTGTGCACACTTGTATGAGGATAGTTCAAAACTTAAATGGATATGATGTTAACATCTAGTTTATTTCAGTGCAAAACATTTTGAAAACCAAGCATTGGTTTGTTTGAGATATATGAGCTTATTTATGTATGTGCTTGTTTACATATGTACAATTTATATAAGCTTATGGATAAATGTAATGAATGACAGCAAAATGAAATAAGAGATAGGAGAGAACAATTAGACTCCTTTTATTGTTATAAAGAACATACACTACATGTGAAATAGTGCAATATTTTTGATAGATTAGTCATAGTTATAAATGCAAACTTGAAATGAAAAAAGAAGTAAAATTGTGATAAAAAGGTGAGAAATAGAAGTATATAATATATTCATTTAAAAGATAGAAAAAAGCTTAAAAAATAGGAGCAAGAAAACCTAAATGAAAGACCTCTCTGAGTGAGATCCCAGTGGAAAGAACGGGGCCATCAAAGAAGGAGGTACCTTTCTCTGAAGGGAGGAGAGAACTTCCACTTTGACTATGACCCTGTCGGAATAAGATCGAAGTCAGCAAACTCAAAAGGCTTCCATAGCCTTGGCAACTCATGACTAGAGCCTAGGGAGATTACTGACGCCATAAACAAGAGTGTCAAATTGTTAAGTCAACAACAGGAGTCACTGTGCACTTACTTCTCATGTAGGATCTGTCCTTAATGTGTTGTCCAATGTGAAGTAATGCTTTAACTAGTACTCAAACAGTACTTTACACTTTGTGTTTCTGTGTGGGTGTTAACTGATGAAATCTTTACTTAATGTAACCTAAATCGATCTTCTATATATGAAGAGAATTGAAAATGAATCTTGATGTGAATGGAATGGGAGAGGGAGCAGTAGATGGGAGGGGTGCGAGTGGGAGGGAAGTTATGGCGGGGGGAAGCCATTCTAATCCATAAACTGTACTTTGGAAATTTATATTTACTAAATTAAAAAAAAATAGGAACAAGGACAAGAAACAGAAACCAATAACAAATTTGATAAATATCAATACCAGGAAAATATTCATCAGGTAAATATAATTGCTCTAAATGTTCGAAGTATAAAACAAAAATTCGCAGAGTAGACAAAAAGTAAGACATATGCAAGTAAGTACAATGATGGAGAAAGAGAAATTATGCTAACACTATTCAAATCAAGTAGGAGTAGCTCTAACTAGTTTCAGAAAGAGAAAGCTTCAGAGCATGGAAAGTCAATAAGAATAACGGGAGGTATTACATAATTACCAAGGGAACAATTCTCCAAAAAGGACAACAATTCTAAATATATATGCACCTATTATGCAGCATCAAAATATGTCCATATAGGCAAAAAATTGACAGAACCACAAGCAGAAACAAAAAATCCGCTATTGCAGTTGACATCATCAGTACCACTCTGTCACAAATGGATAGATCCAGCAGGCAGATAATCAGTAAGAACACAGCTGAACTCAACAACATCATCAATCAAGTGGACATACATGACATCTATTGACTACTTCATCTACTAACAGCATACTGTACATTCTTTTGAGCTGACATTGAACATTCACCAAGATAATCTGATACATAACACACATCTTAACAAATATAAAATAATAGAAATCGTATAAGGTGTCAGATCAGAAGAATTAAATCAGAAACCAAAAATAGAAATATAACTGAAAAAAAAATCCTCGAATACTTGAAGCTTAAACACAAGTTCAAAAAACACACTGGGAAAAGAAGAAAGTCCAAGAGAATTTTAAAAGATTTTGAATGACATTGAATTTAAACCCATAAAACTCGTGATATGTAGTTAAAGCAAGTTCTTGGAGGAAAATTTGTAGAGCTGAATGAATGAAGTATAAAAAGAAAAATGAGGGCCGGCATTATGGTGGGCTAAGCTACCACCTCTAATGCCGGCATCCCAAATCTGCTGGTTCAAGACCAGCTGCTGCCCTTCTGATCCAGCTCCCTATTTTGCACCTGGCCAAACAATGAGAGATGGTCCACATGCTTGGGCCCCTGTATCCAGGTGACAGACTTGGAAGAAGTTCCTGCTCCAGGCTTTGGCTTGGGATAACCCTGGCCACTGAAGCCACTTGGGGAGTCAATCAGCAGATGGAAAATTTTCTCTCTCTCTCTCTCTCTCTCTCTCTCTTTCTCTCTCTCTGTAACTTGGACTTTCAAATAAATAAAAATTAAAAAAGAAGAAAAATGTAAAACCAGTTACTGAAGCTTTTACTTTAGGAATTTTTTTATTTTTATTTAGGAATTATCTAATTTAGGAAGCCAAAACAAACAAACAAACAAACAGAGAGTCAGAAGTGAGAGACAAAATTAAATCTGAACTAAATAGGAGAAAACAAATCATAAAAATTAGAGCAGAAATAATTGAAAACAGGAAGTCTATATAGAAAAGCAACAAAATCAAAAGCTGATTGTTTCAAAAGATCAATAAAATTGATAAGATGAACAAAAAGTAATATAAACTTAAATTATTTATAACATTTATCCAACATTACACTCACTACGAACATTAAAAAGAAAAGTATAAACCCTGCCTACAAATGTGAAAACTGAAATGAAATGAATCAATTTCTAGAAAAACACAAACTGCCAAAATTCACATGAGAAGAATCATCAATCAAAATGAACGTATATATATTAAATAATGGAATCAATATTTAATAAACTTCCAAAATAAAAAACAACAATCTCTTGTATTTACCATAAGAGAGAACTAGAATTCTTCCTTAAACATTCTATGAGATCAGGATTACTCTAATACCAATACTAGAAAAAGATATTATGAGAAAACAAAACTACAGACTAATATTTCTCATGAAAAAGAGAAAATTATTCAGCAAAATATTATCTCACTGAATGCAGCAATCTAAGAAAAGAAGCACACGCCATCTCCAAGACTGATGAGATTTCACTCAGTTATGGTGAGGGTGGTTCAAAATGTGAAAATTAATGAAACCTATCGAATTTACGGGATGAAAAGGAAAAAAAAAAACACATGATAATATGAATAAATGGAAAAAATTTGACAAGATCCATCACTCAACCAAGATAAAAAAAAAAACCTTAGAAAACTTGAAATAGACGTTCTTCAAAGCAATAAAGAATTCCTACAAAAATTTTGAAGTTCATAGTGTGCTTAATGGTGAGAAAGTCAAATATTTTCTACAAAGATCATGAACAAGGCAAGGATGTTCCCTACATGCGCCACTTTTCTGCATTCTACGGCATACATATTAAGACAAACTAATACAGTAAGAAAGTAAAAGAAATAATGTAATATAGACTAGAAAGGAAGAAACAAAATTATAATTGTTTACAGATGGCATGATCAGCTATGTAGAAAATCTGAAAGAATAAAATAAAGAACAAAAACACTAAAAATCATTCTGGATGTTTTGTGCCATTGTACCAAGAATGTAGGATACAAAGTTAAAGTACAAAAGTCAAATGGTTTTCTATACACTAGCAATGAATAAGTGGCATTTGAAATTAAAATCATCTTACCATTTACATGACTATTTCACAAAATGAATTATTTAGAAATAAATTTAACTACATATGTCCAAAATTTATATGAGGAAAACAATCAAAATTTGTTGAAAAAAATCAAAGAAAAAATTGAGATATTCCCAATTCATAGATGGAATGACTAATTATTGTTCAGATTTTTGTTATTCCTTACTCAATATATGGATTAATTGTAACCACAATAAAAACACCAGCAAATTTTATTTTTGGATATTCACAGGGAGATTCTAGGACAACTGTCCTAGAGTAGCCCATAAATCATGAAACTTAACATATGAGAAAATTTAGATGATGTAACATATGATGATGTATTTTCAGATACAATACTAAAGGGATAGTTCCTCAACGTAATAATTGGTAAACTGGAGTTTATTAAAATACATTGTCAAGAGAGTGACTAGAAAAGTGAAAAACTATGTCAAAAGAATTGGAAAAGATCCATCTGATAAAGGATTGTTACCTAAAATTTAGAAAGAACTATTGAAACTCAACAATAAGAAAATGAGAAACCCAATTTAAAAAGAGGCAAATGCCCTGAACAGAAGAAAATATATAGATGGCAATTAAGCATGTGAAAATATCTTTAAATTTATAAATCATTAAGGAATTGCAAGTTATAAGAGAGAGTTAGCTATACAGTTAATAGATTGCCCTGAGTCCGAACATTCACAAAACCAAATATTAGTAAGGGTCTGAAGCAATAATAACTTTCATTCAGTGTAGTTAGAAATACAAAATAGTCTAACAGGCACTTTGGAAAATGATTTGATAATTTCCTAAAAATAGTATACTTTTCCCACAAGGTCCAGCAATTGTCCAACTTGGTGGAATTAAGTGAATTATGAATTTGCATTTTAAAAACCTGCACATAGATGTTTAGAATAGCTTTATTTACAATTGACAAAGCTTGGAAGCAATCAAGTGATTTTTCAATAGATTAATAAATTATTAAACTGTGGTACATCCAGATATTGGTATTTTATTCACTGCTAAATGAGCCAATATGCTGTACTAAGACATAGAGAAATGTTAAATGCATATTCCTAATTGAATAGAAAATGAATATATGAAGAAATGATTATATGAAACACTGAGGTTTTCTAGGCAGTAAAAATGTTCAGAATAGCAAGACAGTAATGTATACACGGTATTATACAACTGACAAACTCTTGGATTAACAAAATTCAGCTCTATGGTATATTGTAGATTTTAGAGGATATGTCAATGTGGGTTCATCTGTTGCAACAAATGTACTAAATTACTTCTGTGAGATTTGTCAGTGGGGTAGCCTAAATGAGTATGGATTAAGTGCAAAGAGTATTTGGGAACTATATTTTCTGCTCGCTTAAGCTATGAACATAAAACAGTTCTAAAAAATTAAAAGTCTCTTGTAAAGAATTATGAAACAAGTCTGTAACTGTAATAACTTCAGTTTCTGAAAGTGTAGTGTATATATATTTTATGTTGTTAATATTCCTGAAAGAAATGTTCTTAATTCAAGGCTGATTGTTAATACCTACGATAAGATTTTCTGAGAAGTGTGTCCTGTAAAAAGCTGTGTATATTAACAGAAAAGCTTAATGGGAAAAAGGATTATTGGAAATTAAATTACTTCATTTCACTTGAAACATACCTGGCTTCATCCCAGCATCAAATCTACTCTCTCTCTCTCTCTCTCTCTCATTATGAACCATCTCAGTGGCAATGAAAACTTTCCTGACCCATAGGGACTTGAAAGAAAGAAAAAGAACTTTCTAATGCATCATGTTTATTATTTATGTACTCTTATTATGCTTATGTTATACTTATATTATATTTATGTATTCTTATTCAACAAATCTAAAAATTATTATTTTAAATCTGTGATATCTAATATTTGAATAAGTTGCTCAGAAAATTGCTTTATGAATGGGGGAGCATAAATTGGAGGTCATTTCTAGAGCAAAATAAATTTAAGTTTCTGTTTGTGTGTGTGTGTGTGTATAAATACCGAATCAATCCTAGAAAAGTATCCTAAGCCCATAAGCATTTTAATCCAATTAGCTGCATGAATCTATCTAATATATTTCAGTCATTGTAGCTGTTCCATTTGGCATTTCTATTCTTCAATGTCACTTCTCATTAATGGACTGGTTATGTTACTGTCATTTGATGACTTCTGCATTATCATTTTACTTCATTAACTGATTATTTTCTAATTGCTATTTTATGCCACTGTTTGATTCATCAACTTTTAATGTTCCACTTAATTGACTTCTTAGCCTAAATGATGTGAGAGACTATGTGGTTGAATTTGTCATTAGTTTCTGAATTCTGGTATAGTAAGAGTTTATTTTGTTTGTTCCCTTTTCTAGATTGTAAAACTAAGGAAATATATTTGAATCTCATTCAAGCTCCCTCCCTATTCCGCCATCTTGGCGCCCTCTTTCAAGTATTCTTACTGTTTGACTTTTTAAATTCCTGTCAAATACAAATAGCTCTGTAAACACCTAAATAGATATTTCCTTGATTTCTAAAATGCATGTTTTCATTTTTATTTTATGAGAGATATTTAAGCATAGGAGATTGTAGTTAACATGCTGCCTGAGACACTTGCATCTCGTTTTTTTTTTAAACTTTTATTTAGTAAATATAATTTTCCAAAGTACAGTTTATGGATTACAATGCCCCCCCCATAACTTCCCTCCCACCTGCACCCCTCCCATATCCTGCTCCCTCTCCCTTTGCATCTCGTTTTGAAGTGTCTGGGTTTAAGTCCTTGCTCCACTCCATCAAATCAGCTGCCTGTTAATGCACACCCCGGGAGGTAGGAGTATTGGCTATATTAATTGGAGCCCTCCCACAAATGTGGAAGAGCTGGATTGAATTCAAAGCTCCTATTTTCCTCCTGGACTAGCCCTAGCTATTGAAAGGGAGCTCTAATTCACTCTTTCTCTGTCTTTAAAAATATTTGAAATAATTTTAAAGATACTGGAAAAAAACTTTAAAAAGAAAGAACCCCTTCATGAGATTTTTAATCAAACTCAGATTGTACTTTACCAAATTTAGTAAAAATCTTATATCACAACCATGTAAAAAATAAGTTGGTATTCATGAAAAGTACACATTAGGCCCTTTATCAAAAGAGTTAGGCAGACATACAAAACAAAAATGCTGCTAATGAAAATTAGAAAAAAATTATGGGAAATTCTAAGGTTCAATTTATTTTCATGTTAAGCAATTTCCTACTGCAATTATCAATGAGGAAGCATCTAGATTACAAACACATTAATAGTAACAATTTCATGTAGCAAACAAATGAGAAAATTTAGATTCCAATAAAGCTCTGCCTAGCATAATGCCATGAGATCTACCTATAGTCTCTTGTAATGAATTTTGTAGAGCAAACATCAGGTAGTATATGCAGTGCTAGGAAAAGAGAAAAACTATCCCTGTTCAATTCATTGCAGTCATTTCAGATATCATCATTGAAAAGCTTTGGGAGATTAACAAGATTTCTACTTTTATTTTCCCAAATAAGGGGCATATGAGAATCTGCACCAAAGCTTGGAACTTAGTACAAAAGGTACAGCTTCTGAGGCGTAAAGTGTGTGTCTGGTTCTGCATCGTTACCACTTCCTCAAACACTGCACATCTTCCTACTCTTGCATGAGCCACAGAATTCTCTCTTTACCAAAGTAGAGAAAATTTCATGACTTAGTCCTTGACCTCAAAAGCTTTCTCTCCTTCTCTTTTTTGAGAACATGTTTGTAATTAATTTAAGCTTCCAAATGCCTGAGCAAAGCATCAAAATTGTGGAATGATGTATATATATATTTTTTTAAATTTTACTAGAAGACAGGACAATATGCACAAAAAACATGAGATCAGTTTTCCTGGGAAGAGGGAACTGTGATATTTAAGTGGACTTTAAAGAAGAAAGTAGAAAAATATGGAAGCGAAGAAGAAGGAGGAGGAGGAGGGGACGCAGATAAGGGAGAGACCATGATGGTGATTACAGGGAGAGGGAAAGCAAAGAAGAGGAGGAAGAAGGAAGAGGATGAGGGAGCAGCAGCAGCAGCAGCAGCTGTGCTTTGGAAAGAGTTGTCAAAAGGGGATAAAGAGCCTGTAGCACAACTGTAAAGGCTCACATTGTTAGTGCCACCAAAGGAAATCTGCGGGTCAGCGTGGGACGTTGGCTTGCAACAGCTACACGATCATGAATGACCTTCTAGTGCACATGTTTAGGCTTTTCCTATTACCTGAAGAGAGATGCAACCATTACAAGCAGGGAAAATGACAGGGTTGGAAATGTACCAAAGAGATATGGGTCACATCAAGAAAACACTTGGAGGGTTGAAGAGAGAGCTGCATCAGGCTAGTGTTGTAAATAGCATCTGTCTTATCTCTGTCAACACTTTTTTATCAGAGATCACAGGAGTAGCACAAGACACTGAAACGGTGGGTGCACAGTATGACAAACCCTCTTGTGTGTCACACTGAAGTACATCTAATTAGAGATTAAAAAGAAAAAAAGTTTCCCTAATTTTGATGATTTTAACAATCACTAATGTGCTATAATGGAGGAAATGGGCAAGTTTTCAAAACTTAATTTTTAAAGAATATTTATTTATTTATTTGAAAGTCAGAGTTATACAGAGAGAGAGGAGAGGCAGAGAGAGAGGTCTTCCAGTGGATGGTTCACTCCCCAGATGGCCGCAACAGCCGGAGCTGCGCCTATCTGAAGCCAGGAGCCAGGATCTTCCTGTGAATCTCCCACACGAGTGCAGGGGCCCAAGGGCTTGGACCATCCTCTACTGCTTTTCCAGGCTACAGCAGAGCTGGATCAGAGTGGAGCAGCCACATCTCGAAACGGTGCCCATATGGAATGCCATAGCTTCAGGCCAGGGTGTTAACCCACTGCACCACAGCGACGGACACAAAACTTATTTTTTTTTTTTTATTGTATGCCAGGCAGAGTTAGACAATGATAGAGAAAGAGAGACACAGAGAGAGAGTTATAGGCATTGAGAGAGAGACAGAGAGAAAGGTCTTCCTTCCATTGGTTCATTCCCCTAATGGCTGCTGCAGCTGGTGCTGTGCCGATCTGAAGCCAGGAGCCGAGTTCTTCCCCCTGGTCTCCCATGTGGGTGCAGGGACCCAAGGACTTAGGCCATCCTCTGCTGCCCTCCCAGGCCACAGCAGAGAGCTGGACTGGAAAAATGACTGTCCATTCAACAAATGGATCTACACAAGTAGAAGTATGAAACAAGATCCCTTCCTTATACGTTATACAAAAATCAACTCAAAATGGATCCAAGTAGTAAATCTATGGCCCAATAGCATTAAATTACTGCAGGAAAACTTAAGGAAAAGGGAAAATTCTACAAGTCATTGCCAAAGGCAAAGACTCTTAGGAAACGACCCCAGAACGGGTAATAAAGACAAAAATAGACAAATGGGATAATTTCAAGCTAAGAGTTTTTGCACTGCAAAGAAAATACACAACACTCAACAAAGTGAAGAGACAACTGAAAGAGTAGGAGAAGAATTTAAAAACAGCGCAGCTGACAAGAGATAAATATTCAGAATCTATAGAGTACAAGAAATTAAATAATGACAAAACAAATAATCCAGTTAAGAAATGGGAAACGGACAAGAACAATTATTTTTCAAAGGATGAAATTGAAATGGCCAACAGACACATGAAAAAATGCTCAGGTTCACTAGCCATCAGGGAAATGCAAATCAAAACCACAATGAGGTATCACTTCATCCCAGTTAGAATAGCTACCATCCAGCAATAAAAAACAATACATTCTGGCAAAGATGTGTGGTAAAAGTTAGCTTAATATCCTCTTTTTGGAATGTAATCTGATACAATCATTATGGCAGACAGTAGGGATATCTCTAAGAGATCTGAAATAGATCTGTCTTATGACCAAGCCATAGCACTCCTGGGAATTTACACAAAATAAAATCATTGGGCCAGTGCCACAGCTCAATTGCCTAATCCTCCGCCTGTGGCACCAGCACCCAAGTTTCTAGTCCCAGTCGGGGCGCCGGATTCTGTCCAGCTTGCTCCTCTTCCAGTCCAGCTCTCTGCTGTGGCCCGGGGAGGCAGAAGAAGATGTCCCAAGTGCTTGGGCCCTGCACCCACATGGGAGACCAGGAGGAAGCGCCTGGCTCCTGGCTTCGGATTGGCACAGTGAAGCGGCTGTAGCAGCCATTTTGGGGGGTGAACCAATGGAAGGAAAACCTTTCTGCTTTTCATAGTATGGACATTTTTATGATGTTTTCATACAAGGGACCTGGGATTGTCATTGAAATTCTGCAATGCCAATGTGAGAAAGTTGTATTCATCTCCTTTACTATAGTATAGCCATTCTCCTCTGTGAAATCACCTACAGTTGGACAGATAATGACAACTGGTATGTACTATGTGTTGCCCAAAATACTATAATTTTAAAATTTAGTCATTGCTTATGGCAAGAATTTGAAAAAAAATTTCCAAATATAGAAATATTAGAGTTTTTAACACCCAATGTTTCTTTAGCAACTTAGGTAATAATCTAGAAAATATAATTTAATTTTTAAGTAAATTTTGATTCCTTTAGAAAAAATTTGTCTGTAAGATGGTTCAAGTGAAGGTGATTAAAAGTTTTTTGCAGAGCAAAGCATTTGAGAAGATTTTTTATGCTCTACAAAATACATTTTTAAGCTTTTTTAAAATTTATTTATGAGGCACAAAGATGGAATGATACAGAGAGAGCGGGAGAGAAAAAAATTGCCAGCTCCCATCCACTAGCACACACCTCAGATAACCTTACTGAACAGAGCAGGGATAAGGACAATGCTGGGAGTCAGTAACTATTTTCAAACCTCCTATCTTGGGGAGGGGGCAAAGGATCTAATTACTAAAGCCATCACAGCTGCCTTCCCAGAAGTGCATCAGCAGAAAGCTGGGACTTGAAGCAAGCACTCTGAACTGGATGGGTGTATTCCAATTGTTTTCCAAACCACCAGAACAAACACCTGCCCCCAGATAACTTCTTAATATTTCCTTAGTTATTGCAAATTCTGAAGTACCTCACATGGTTCTGAAAGACATTTACAGAAAAATTTAAACAAACAAAATAAAAAGCTTAACAAGAAATATGATTTCCAGTTTTTCACAAAAACTGATTTGACCCGGAACTGACAAAGAAAGCTGTTCTAATATCCATTTAGTTTTTAACAATCTTTTTATGTCTTTGTTGGATAGTTGTGGGAAAGAACACACATTTAAAAGATAAGGAGAAAAATAACATCACTTTATTACAACTAATGTACCTAGTGATTTTGTCTTTTCTGGCAAAGAAAAATAATTTATTACTTTCTCTCATAAAATGTCTAAACATTTTGAAATCATGTTATAACTTTTCCTTGATCCAAGATGTCAAAATATTTATGAAATTTTAAATAATTTAACAACTCTGTATTAACTGATATTGAGGGAAGGTTCCTGTGAAATTTCAGATATTTCAATGGTACATATTTACTGCTTAACCAAATGACACACCACCCAATATACTGAAAAGTAGAATGAAGAAGACAGCTCAATAGAGCACACAGCAGAATATAATTTAGTCTGGATTTTTCAGCCCAATATTTGGAAACAGATGCTCTAGATATTTTTTGTTTGCTTTTCTCTATATCAAGCTGATTACCACCCTTAAGGCCTGAGACTTAAAACAATTAGAATTAAAATAAAAACTAATTGAAATTCTAAACTGAGAGGAAGAAATCTTAATGAAAATAATCATTACATATAAGTTTCTCAGGGGCAGCTTAACATCTCAAAAAGTGTTTTACTATTTCTTCACTAGAAACGAAGCACTAAAAGAGACTACAAAATTGTCTTGAAGCTTCTTTATTATGCATGTGGAATACACTTTTTCCACATCAATTTTTCAGGAAATAAAGCTCATTGCTATAAGACAGTAATAAGCATTAGCAACTTGACAACCCAGATGGTTCAGTTACCATTCTAATGAAGGTCATGTTTTCATTCTGGGGTCTATTTTGTACTGACTCAGCAGGAAAATAAGCCATTTTCAAAGGCCATAATATCCATATAGTAATATTTCCAGAAAAGCATTCTAAAATTTTGACAGATGCTTCAGAATATTTCTCAAAATCAAGCTCCGACTAATTACTACAAACAACCATCATTCACTTATCAATTGCTGTAAGTGCTCCAGGCTTTTGCTCAATATCTACCACAATCTACATTTAAAACTCCTTCCAGACTAGTTTTTTAATTAAATGATCATATTTTACGTATGATCTCATATTTGGGGATTAAGAATAGTTTTCTTGTGTGAAGTAATATGTAATTCTTTTTTCAAAGGCTTTCAAATGCAGGTCCTATCTATGTCTGCTCTTTGTTATTTCCCAAATAAGCCCATGCTCCATTCAGGTTATACAATATTTGCTATGAGTGTCATATGATTAATTAAGACCACAAGTGATTTTTGCTGATAAATAGCAGCCTTATTTTATTCTTCCAACAAAATGATATCTACTTTCATGTCCCACATTCTGTATCATTCTTTGAACCAAAAACAAATCCTTGTATTTTTCTGCTGAATGAACACATATGTACTTTATTTAAAAGTTTAATAAAAAAAGTTTAATAAATGTTTTTACTCTTTAACCCAAGATCCTTAAAGAAAGATCTAGACACTTTTAATTAGTTATAATTATCCATAGATTCAACTCTAGATTTTAGCTTAGAAAAGTTAACCAAAAAAAAAAAAAGAAAAGTTAACCGATTCCCTTTTAATATCTCATTGCCAATGGCTTGGCTCAATCTCAGCAAATTAACTGACATATTAATTCAAGGAAAGGAAAGTGCTTGATATTTGTTTGTTGAAGTAGATCAATATTTATGGAGTAAATAACATTATAATTAATCTGTCTATTTCTTGATTTGTCAAGTTCAGGAAACTTCTCAAAGTATTACATCATGGAAATTTTCATCAGTTCTTAGATTGTGAAAAAGTAGATAAATTATTGCACAACTTGTTTCATAAATAGGGCATAATTGTCATCAAGTCAAAATTGATATAATTTTAAATAATAAAACATAATGTTAAGAATACCTACTTAATAATTTTCTATATAGTGTAGAAGTGACAAAACAGACCCTTCTGACTTGATGGGTATAACATTCTGTCAGTGAAGGAATGATGGGTGAAAATCAAGTTTAGAGCAAAACCATAATTAATTTATCCATTGTCCAGATGGCACCAATAATGTGTGATATTTTAGCCATACTTTAATAATTAATTAATTAATTCTAAAATGCCTACTAAGTATCTGCATGTGACAAGAAAAACAAAAATAAATTTTGTGTTTTTACTCTCCATCTCTGTTTCTTACTCAATCTCTGTGTCTCCAATTCAAATAATATAAAAATTTAAAAAGAGAGAGCATTTGACCTAGGAGTTAAAATGTCAGGTGAGACACCCACGTTGCCTATAGGATTGCCTTTAGTGAGGTTGTGACTCCAATCTCATTGCAAGTTTCTGCCTATATGAACCAGGGGAGGCAGCATAGGGGGACTCAAACACTACATTCTTGGCACTCATATGGGAGAAGAGGATTAAATTTGGGGTTCCTGGCTTTGACTTAACCAAACTCATGCCATTTTAGCCACCTGGAAATTGAACTAGCAGATAGAATCACTCTATCTAGCTCTTCGTTTCTGTCTCTGTCTCCCCAACTCTCTGGCACTCATATAAAAATAAAATTAAAGCATAATAAGAGTTGTGTTTTTCCAATACTAGTGTCTGCTAATGTTGGGGTCTTAAGCCTGAGAATGGCCACTGACCAGTAGGGGCAGTACAAGCACTCCCCAACAAGGCGAGTGGGACAGGTAAGGTTGACGGGTCATGAACACACCACAGCACCCATGAGTCCTGTCAAAGCAGGAACTAATTTATTGAGGAAGTGTACAGGCTTATAAAGCTTACGAAAGACGTGGACAGTAGGGGAGCCAATCAGTGAAAAGGTCATGCAGGCTTGGGTGGACCATGCACAGGGGCATCTTAAGCAAAGTATAGGGATCACACACTGTCCACGTGTCCGGAACCCAAGCGGACCTATCCCTGCTGGTGGTCTGATCTTACGTAGCTTAACCGCAGCAGCAGAAGACATGCCCCTCAAACATCTGCCAGGCGACATACTGTAATGGAGGTTTTAGGCAACCCCAACATGCTAATACTAACTGACAGAATTAAAAAGGAGAGAATGATCCAACATGGGAAGCGGGATACACAGCCAACTCATAGAATGGCAGATGTTCTAAACAGCACTCTGGCCTCAAAATCAGCCCTTAAAGCATTCGGATCTGGCTAAAAAGCCCATGAGAGTATTTCAGGCATGGAAATCCAAGACACTCTGGGGAAAAAAAAAAAATACAAACAAACAAAAAAAAACCTAAATGAAAGATCTCTGCAAGTGAGATCCCAGCAGAAATAATGGGCCATCAAAGAAGGAGGTACCTTTCTCTGAAGAGAGGAAAGAACTTCTACTTTGACTATGACCTTGTCTAAATAAGATTGGAGTCAGCGAAATTAAAAGGCTTCCATAGCCTTGGAAACTCATGACAAGAGCCTAGGGTGATTACTGACACCATAAACAATAGTGTAGTGCCGGCGCCGCGGCTCACTAGGCTAATCCTCCGCCTTGCGGCGCCAGCACACCGGGTTCTAGTCCCGGTCGGGGCGCCGGATTCTGTCCCGGTTGCCCCTCTTCCAGGCCAGCTCTCTGCTGTGGCCAGGGAGTGCAGTGGAGGATGGCCCAAGTCCTTGGGCCCTGCACCCCATGGGAGACCAGGATAAGTACCTGGCTCCCGCCATCGGGTCAGCGCGGTGCGCTGGCCGCGGCGGCCATTGGAGGGTGAACCAACGGCAAAAGGAAGACCTTTCTCTCTGTCTCTCTCACTGTCCACTCTGCCTGTCAAAAAAAAAAAAAAAAAAAAAAAAAAACAATAGTGTAAATTGTAAAATCAACAACAGGAGTTCCTGTGCACTGACTCCCCATGCAGGATCTCTGTCTTTAATGTGTTGTACTGTGTGAATTAATGGTATAACTAGTACTCAAACAGTACTTTACACTTTGTGTTTCTCTGTGGGTGCAAACTGTTGAAATCTTTACTTAGTATATACTAAATTGTTCTTCTGTATATAAAGATAATTGAAAATGGATCTTGATGTGAATAGGATGGGAGAGGGAGCGGGAGATGGGAAGAACGTGAGTGGGAGGGAGCTTACGGAGGGAAAAAGCCACTGCAATCCAAAAGCTATACTTTGGAAATATATATTTATTAAATAAAATTTTAAAAAAGAGTTGTTTTTCAATTGTATGTATAAATATCCAATGAAGGAGAAATAAATTTAAGAAGAATCACATATTTATGTTTGAAATGAAGTATGTGGTAACACCAGTGAAGGAAATCTAAGTAGAGTATGTGATTATTGAGTAATAGAGTTGATATTAACAGGAGATTTGGTAAATTATTTCAATTGGTACAATTAGATTATGATGGCAGACAAGACACATGGGTAAAGGTGGAATCATCAAACTTCAATAGGTTCACATATGAAGCAAAGTAAAGTGAAAGTTATAACAATGCTCTGTGAATGTCAAATGTTTAATGACATAGTTAAGATTGATATTCCAGAAAATGGGATAGAAAAAGAATGGATAGAAGATAGCTGTAATATATAATCTGATAAGAGATGTTTCTTTTTTTAACTTTTATTTAATGAATATAAATTTCCAAAGTATGGAATATGGATTACAATGGCTTCCCCCCATAACATCCCAATATTTCTTAAAAGGAAAAGTATTTGAGATGTGTTATTGAATCAGTTGTCAGGAGGGGAAAGTAATTTTTATTCATTTAGAAATATTGTTCTTACCACTCTTGGAATATATAAATTGCAAAAGAAAAATATCAACCAAGAATACAGTACCCAGGAAATAAATCATTAATAAATGAAGGTAAAAAAAAGACCTTCCGAAACAAACAGAAATTGAAAGAATTTGTCACCATGTTTCTGGCTTTACAATTGATTTGTAAGATGTAATAAACAGAAATGGAGAGCAATAGTCTCTAAAAGAAAGGCTGTGAAAGCAGAAAATCTCTCAGGCCCCTTCATTTAGCTTCCTTTTGCCTCTCAATGGGGAAATTTCCCCATGATATAGAAAGCTACTTTCTTAGGTCCTCTAATAATGACTCCATCCTTTGTTTTAGTCCCAGTTTATATCATCTGCTAGCCCAGTTTCCCTAACAGAAGTTAGGGTTCATTCTTTAGGAGGAGGGAATGTAAGGAGTCAGAGTATTAATTGGCAGGCTGGTCCTCATGGAAATTGATGGTGCAAAATGCTTTGTATCCTCAAAAGATATCTTCAGCAAGACCAAAATTACCTGCTCTGCTTCCTTAGGAATCTCCAGGTTTATTATTATGAGAATAGCAAGGGAGTGGTGACTCCACCCTTCTGACTCCCAGTTTACTGTAAATCAAATTAGGTACTCCACTCCTCAGCAAATAAGATTACAGATCAGGTCTTTTTATGGGGTTTGTCCACACCTTATAAATAAATGTCAACCTGATTGCTTAAAAAGCCTAGATCCACCAGCTGCTTCAGGTTTTGCCTCTCTTGGAGCCACACGTCATGCTACTCTGGATGGAGGTCTCTGATTTAAATAAATTTTGCCTTTAAATCTAAAATATAGTAGAAAGGAAATCCAAAGAGAACAGTAGGAATACTTATGGAAAAAGCAGAAGACAATTTGTTATATATCAATAGAAATGTTGAATTTAAATGGCCTAAATTCTCCAATTAAAAGATGCAGACTGGCTGAATGGAATACAAAACATGACCTATCTACTTGCTACCCACAAGAAATACACCTCACAATGATATATGAAGACTGAAAGTTAAAGGGCGGAAAAAGATATTCCGTGCTAAGAGAAAGCAAAAATAAGCAGATGGAGCCATCTTAATATCAGACATAATAGATTTTAACAAAAAAAATCTATTGAAAGAGACAAAGAAGGGCACTATATAATGAATAAGGGATCAATTCAACAGGAAGATGTGACTATAGTAAATAGATATGCTCCCAAAGACAGAGTTCATGGCATTTAATAGTAATGTTAACAGATCAGTGCTTGCAGAAATATGAAAAAAAAAAAGATCTCCAGCTTACAACTTATACAAAATCAACTCAATACTGATCAAGGATCTTAATCCATAACTTGGTACCATCAAATCACTGGAGAAAAATAAGACACTGCCATAGGCAAAGACTTCTTGGACAAGATGCCAGAAGAACAGGAAATTAAAGCAAAGATAGACAAATGCAATTACATCAGGATAAGAAGCATCTGCACTGCAAAGGAATCACTCAAAAAATTAATGAAGTAACCAACAGAATGGGAGAAAATATTTGTAAACTGCACAATTGATAAAAGATTAAAATCTATAAAGAACAAAAGAAAGTCAACAATAACAAAACAAATAATCCTGTTTAGAAATTGGCAAGTAAAATGAAGAGACATTTTTCAAAGGATAAAATTAAATAGCCAACAGACACATGAAATAAATGCTCAGGATCTCTACCAATCCAATAATAAATAAAAACCACAATGAAGGTTCACTTCACTTTGGTTAGAATGGTTATCATCCAAAAAATCAGTAAACAGCAAATGCTGCCAAGGAATTTGGAAAAATGTAATGTATTCCACTGTTTTATAATGTTATCTAGTACAACTATATTTAAGGCAAGAGAAAGATTCCTCAGAGTTCTGAAAATAGATCCACCATATGACCCAGCCATCCCACGCCTATATACTTACCCAAAGGAAATGAAGTCCACATATGAAACTATTATTTATATCCACATCTTTATTTCAACTTAATTTATGATAACTAAGATATGAAATCAACCCAGATGCCCAATAATCAATGACTGGATAAAGAGAATTTGGTATATATACACTATGGAATATTAATCAGCCTTAAAAGGAGAATGAAATACTCTCTTTTGCAACAAAGTAGTTGCAGCTGGAATTCATTATGCTTAGTGAAGTGAGTCAGTCTCAAAAAGACACATATCATATTTTTTATAATTTGTGGCAGCTATGATAGAATAGAAAAAATCAGTAGGAATGAAATGTTCATGTTGGGAAATGCCTGTCATTTTTAGCTCCTGTTTATACTCCTCTGGAACTGTGGTCTTCCTACTTTTTATTTGTTTTATATTATTATTGGTAGTGAATTAAGCCTGTGAATATACAGTGGTTAAAATTATGTCTTTTCAGAAACTTATGAAGAGCATGACCTAAGGAGGGATATTGGAGGGGAGCAGGGCAGTTTGGGAAGTGTGGTTTTCATCTTGAAACTATACCTATGGAAATGCTTAAAATCTGCACTCTTTATATTAATAAAATATGTTTTAAAACATCAAAAAGATATATAGCCAAGAAACTTATATTTCACATTCAATCAGAAAAAGAATAAGTAAAACTGTATCTTGTAAAATATGTTATGAATCAAAACATTGCTCCTTACAAAACAAATTTACCTTAAAATTTTGTGATTTTTTCAAATCAAGTTCTAAATTGATAATTTCTGAACTTGCATTTGAAATGTATTAATTATTACATATTTATATATAATATAATATGTTATATATTATTCTATGGCTATAAATAATTTCTTGGAATGATATTAGCTAGGTTATCGCCAACATAGTTTGAGACAAGTCACTAAAATATCAAATATGTATGAAAATAGTTTAGTTAAGCTAACCTTTTGTTACCTTGCAGACCTATCTTAAAGAACTGTTCTATCATAATTAATTAACTTTTCCTTTTATGAAAATTTGAATTTAGAATTAATTGTAGGTTTGTGAGTCTTACAGGCCTTCTCAATGAAAGACTCACTTCCATGTTAAAAAGCAATGATAATGATCATGATTTTTGTTTTGTTTAATAAATATAGCTTCAACTCTGTCCCATTTAAATTATCTGACTACACCTTGAGAGAAATATTCACTGAAGGCAATAAGACAAATTATAGAGATAAAGCTACTTATCATTATAAATCAACCACAAGCATGCAGAATTTTCAAAATCAGTAACAGTATTTATGTTTGTATTATAAACAAGTGCCAAGTACCATTATGAGAGATGAAGAATAAAGATCTTGCTAGATGATTTATATCTTGTTTGTTTAATTTGTGGTATACCTCTACAATATCATTGAATGCACATATGAAGGCACTTCAAAAACTTCACAGAAAAATTAATTAATTGATAAGCCTATTTTTTTGCAAATAAATTTTGAGGGGTACACATGAAAGATCTTCAAAAATTCATGACACATGTGTATTATGGAAAAAGAAACTATATATGGACTTCAAAATATTGCACTCAAATAAACTCATTTTATAATTCATTTTTCCAACAATTTTAAAGTCCCACTATATCTTATAAATTTTCATAATGAAAAATAACATAAATTCTGGTTGCAAACTATCTAATTAGTGACAATTTCAAAATGAACATTCCTGAAAAATTCATTTAGATGAAAAATTAAACCTCTAAGAATATTTTATTAGTTAGAAATAAAGATGATATATGCTGACTTGTTATTTCAAGAGTGGCATTTTACATAAATTGCAGCTAGTTAATAACTGGTGAATATCTTCACAAATAAACTACTTATGTATATATCATGAAATGAACACTTGAGTTCTGTTTCCAACTATGGCAGAATAGATTGAAGAAACCACCTAAAGAAACCAAAATAGGTGCCAATGCTGTTGCTTAGTAGGTAAATACACTGGCTACAGGAGCCAATGCTGTTGCTTAGAGGTTAAAGTCCACTACAGCCAGTGGGTGCTGTTGGAGCTTCTGCTGCTTCACTTCGAATCTATCTGCCTGCTAATGAGCCTAGGAAAGCAGCAGCAGAAAGCTCAAGTGATTGGGCCCCTGCACCCACATAGAAGACCTGGAAGAATTTACTGATTCCTGGTTTCAGGTCGTACAAACTCCAGGCTTTGTGGCCATTTGGTGACTGAACAAATGGATGTAAAATTTCATCTCTCATTCCCCCTCTATTTACTAAATAAAAAAATAATTAAAAAAAAAAGAAATAAGAGATGTAAAAAAAGTAATAGAAAACAGAACCGAAGTAGAAGTTCATTTTGGTAAAAAACTTTTTGAAATGCATATATTTTTAACTTTTATTTAGTAAATAGAAATTTCCAAAGTACAGTTTATGGATTGCAATGGCTTTCCCACCCATAACTTGCCTCCCACTTGCACCCCTCTCATCTCCCACTCCCTCTCCCATTCCATTCACATCAAGATTCATTTTCAATTCTCTTTATATACAGAAGATCAGTTTAGCATACATTAAGTAAAGATTTCAACAGTTTGCACCCACACAGAAACACAAAGTGTAAAATACTGTTTCAGTACTAATTATAGCATTACTTCACTTGGACAACACACTAAGGACAGATCCCACATGAGAAGTAAATACACAGTGACTCCTGTTGTTGCCTTAACAATTTCACACCCTTGTTTATGGCATCAGTAATCTCCCTAGGCTCTAGTCATGAGTTGCCAAGGCTATGGAAGCCTTTTGAGTTTACTGACTTCGATCTTATTCCGACAGGGTCATAGTCAAAGTGGAAGTTCTCTCCTCCCTTCCGAGAAAGGTACCTCCTTCTTTGATGGCCCTGTTCTTTCCACTGGGATCTCACTCGCAGAGATCTTTCATTTAAGGTTTTTTTTTTTTTTTTTTTTTTTTTTTTTTTTTTTTTTTTTGCCAGTGTCTTGGCTTTCCATGCCTAAAATACTCTCATGGGCTCTTCAGCCATATCCGAATGCCTTAAGGGCTGATTCTGAGGCCAGAGTGCTATTTAGAACATCTGCCGTTCTATGAGTCTTCCATGTATCCCACTTTCCATGTTGGATCGTTCTCTCTCTTTTTTATTCTAATCAGTTAGTATTAGCAGACACTAGTCTTGTTTGTGTGATCCCTTTGGTTCTTAGACCTATCAGTGTGATCAACTGTGAACTGAAATTGATCACTTGGACTAGTGAGATGGCATTGGTACATGCCACTTTGATGGGATTGTATTGGAATCCCCTGGCACATTTCTAACTCCACCATTTGGGGCAAGTCTGATTGAGCATGTCCCAAATTGTACATATCTTGGATCACTTTTCAGTTAAATTTAAACACCTAAGAATAATTGTGTGTTAATCACAGAGTTCAACCAATAGTACTAGAAAAAAAAGAAAATACTAAAAGGGATAAAGTATTACATTGTACATCAACCATCATAACAAGAGCTGATCAAGACACTGTTTCTCATAGTGTCCATTTCACTTCAACAGGTTTCCCCTCGGTTCTCAGTTAGTTGTCGCCGATCAGGGAGAACATATGATATTTGTCCCTTTGAGACTGGCTTAATTCACTCAGCATAATGTTTTCTAGATTCCTCCATCTTTTGGCAAATTACCGGGTTTCATTGTTTTTGACTGCTGTATAATATTCTATAGAATGCACGTCCCATGATTTCTTTTTCCAGTGTACTGTTGATGGGCATTTGGGTTGGTTCCAGGTCTTAGCTATTCTGAATTAAGCTGCAATAAACACTCATGTGCAGACAGCTTTTTTGTTTGCCAATTTCATTTCCTTTGGGTAAATTCCAAGGAGTGGTATGGCTGGGTTGTAAGGTAGGATTATATTCAGGTTTCTGAGGAATCTCCAGACTGACTTCCATAGTGGCTTAACCAGTTTGCATTTCCACCAGCAGTGGGTTAGTGTCCCATTTTCCCCAGATTCTCTCCAGCATCTATTGTTGGTAGATTTCTGAATGTGAGCCATTCTAACCATGGTGAGGTGAAACCTCATTGTGGTTTTGATTTGCATTTCCCTGATTGCTAGTGATCTTGAACATTTTTTCATGTGCCTGTTGGCCATTTGGATTTCCTCTTTTGAAAAATGTCTAATGAGGTCCTTGGCCCATCTCTTAAGTTGGTTGTTTGTTTTGATGTTGTGGAGTTTCTTGATTTCTTTGTAGAATCTGGTTATCGACCCTTTATCAATTGCGTAGTTTACAAATACTTTTTTCCCATTCTGTTGGTTCCCTCTTCACTTTCCTGACTATTTCTTTTGCAGTACAGAAACTTCTCAATTTGATGCAATCCAAAATGATAATTTTGGCTTTTACTGCCTGTGCTTCTGCGGTGTTTTCCAAGAAGTCTTTGCCCGTAGCTATATCTTGCAGGGTTTCTCCAATTTTCTCTAATAATTTGAGAGTGTCGGGTCATAGATTTAAGTCTTTAATCCACGTTGAGTTAATTTTTGTGAAAGGTGAAAGGTAGGGGTCTTGCTTCATGCTTCTGCACATGTAAATCGAATTTTCCCAGCACCACTTATTGAATAGACTGCCCTTACTCCAGGGATTGGTTTTGGATCCTTGATCAAATATAAGTTGGCTGTAGATGTTTGGATTGATTTCTGGTGTTTCTATTCTGTTCCATTGGTCTATCCATCTGTTTCTGTACCAGTACCATGTTGTTTTGTTAACAACTGCCCTGTAGTACTTCCTGAAACCTGGTATTGTGATGCCTCTGGCTTTGTTTTTGTTGTACAAGATTGCTTTAGCTATTCAAGGTCTCCTGTGTCTCCATATGAATTTCAGCATCATTTTTTTCCAGATCTGAGAAGAATGCCTTCAGAATTTTGATTGGTATCACATTGAATGTATAATTTGCTTTTGGTAGAATGGACATTTTGATGAAGTTGATTCTTCCAATCCATGAGCATGGAAGATTTTTGCATTTTTTGGTATCCTCTTCTATTTCTTTTTTTTTTATCTTTTTCAACTTTTATTTAATAAACATAGATTTCCAAAGTACAACTTTTGTATTATAAAGGCTTTCCACCATAACCTCCCTCCCACCCACAATCATCCCATCTCGCACTCCCTCTCCCATCCCATTCTCCATCAAGATTCATTTTCAATTATCTTTATATACAGAAGATCAACTTAGTATATACTAAGTAAAGATTTCAACAGACTGTGCCCACACAGACACACAAAGTATAGAGTACTGTTTGAGTAGTAGGTTTACCATTAATTTGCATAGTACAACACATTAAGGACAGAGAGCCAACATGGGGAGTAGGTGCACAGTGACTCCCATAGTTGATTAAACAATTGACATTCTTATTTATGACGTCAGTAATAACCCAAGGCTCTTGGAAAGCGAAGACACTGTGGCAAGAAAAAAAAATGACTTAAATGAAAGATCTCTGTAAGTGAGATCCCAGCGGAAAGAACGGTACATCAAAGAAGGAGGTACCTTTCTCTGAAGGCAGATTGATCCAGCTCCCTGATAATGCACCTGGGAAAGCAGTGGAAGATGGCCCAAGTCCAAGTCCTTGGGCCCCTGAACCCATGTGCAAGATCTGGAAGAAGCTCCCAGCTCCTGGCTTCAGCCTGGCCTAACCTTGTCTGTTTGGCCATTTGGGGAGTGAACCAGTAGATGGAAGGTATCTCGCTCTCTCTGCTTCTCCTTCTCCCTCTCTCTCTGTAACTCTGTCTTTCAAATAAATCTTATATTAAAAAATAATCACCTACGGCTTCCCTGTAGCTAAAGCTGATGGTTCCAATTCCTCATTTAGCACAGTTGGTCTCTCCCTTCTTCTTGATACACTCCCAGACTTTGAGGATTCCAAGACACCACTCTCCCACCTCAATGATCATCCTTTTCCATATTTTTCCTGGGTCTACCTCATCTCCCTGGTTCAAGACTCTGTTCTCAGATTTTTCGTTCTGTAAATATTGACTCCCTAGATCACCCCATTCAGTCTCATGGCTTTATGCTGATGACCACCAAATTTTTGTCTCTATTCCTGACCTCACCTATGAATTTCTGATTCCCATAGTCAATATCTTTTTGACATCACTACTTGCTTGAGATATAGGCAAACCAAGTTGATGTGTCTTATATCAAACTTCTTTGTTTTTATGCAGGAATGTCTACTCAAAACTGCTCCTCTCACTATCTTGCTCATTTCAGTTACAGTGGTTCCTTGTTAGAAGTTATCTTTTATGGCTCTCTTTTTCTTTTGTCATATATCCAGAATTCAGTAAATCTTGTCAACATTCCCTTTTGTGTGTATCTCTAATCTGATTATCTTCACCACTGATATATTTTATCATCCTAGTCTAAGAGGCCACAATTTTTGCCTCTGTTGTTACTTAGAATCCTAACAGCTCGCTCTCTATTCCTTGATACAACATAAGCCAGCCAAATCATGTTACATCATGCCACCCCTCTGATCAAAACCCTTCAATGGTTATATGTCACTCAAAGTAAAATCCAAAGTCCCTACAAAGGACTCTAAGCCCTAAATACTCAAGTTTCCCAATATTCCTTTGAGCTCATCTCTTACTACCCTCCCCTCTGCTCAATCTGCTCCAACCACACTTGCTCCTTGAGCCACCAACCAAGTTTAGCATCCTGGCCTTTAAACTTATCATTCTTTCTGCCTGGATTAATCTTCCCTGAGATATCTAGCTTTCTTTATTGCTTTATTCAGGTAATTGCTCAAATATTACATTCCATGGGCCTACTATTACTACTGAAATGGATAGACTCTAAGATGGCCATCACAAGGTTTTGTAATTTTCATCATAGAGATCTTTAACGTCCTTGGTTAAGTTTATTCTAAGGTATTTGATGGTTTTTTAGCTATTGTGAATGGGATTGATCTTAGAAGTTCTTTCTCAACCATAGTATTGCCTGTGTATACAAAGGCTGTTGATTTTTTGCATTGATTTTATATCCTGCTACTTTGCCAAAATCTTCTATGAGTTCCAATAATCTCTTACTAGGGTTCTTTGGATCCCCTAAATAAAGAACCATATCATCTGCAAAGAGGGATAGTTTGAGTTCTTCCTTCCCAATTTGTATCCCTTTAATTTCTTTTTCTTGCCTAAGAGCTCTGGCTAGAACTTCCAGAACTATATTGAATAGCAGTGGTGAGAGTGGTCATCCCTGTCTGGTACCAGATCTCAGTGGAAATGCTTCCAACTTTTCCCCATTCAATAGGATGTTGGCTGTGCGTTTTTCATAGATTGCTTTGATTGTATTGAGGAATGTTCCTTCCATACCCAGTTTGCTTAGTGTTTTCATCATGAAAGGGTGTTGTATTTTATCAAATGTTTTCTCTGCGTCTATTTAGATAATCATATGCTATTTCTTCTGCAGTCTGTTAATGTGGCGTAGCATGTTGATTGTTTTTTGAACATTGAACCATCCCTGCATACCAGGGATAAATTCCACTTGATCTGGGTGGATGATTTTTCTGATGTGTTGTTGCATTCTATTGGCGAGAATTGTATTGAGGATTTTTGCATCTATGTTCATCAGAGATAATGGTCTGTAATTCTCTTTCAATGCTGCATCTTTTTCCTGCTTAGGAGTTAAGATGATGCTGGCTTCATAGAAAGAATTTGGGAGGACTCCCTCTTTTTCGACTGTTCTGAATAGTTTGAGAAGAATTGAAGTCAGTTCTTCTTTAAATGTCTGGTAGAATTCAGCAGTGAATCCATCTGGTCCTTGGCTTTTATTTGTTGGGAGGACCTTTATTACTGTTTCAATTTCTGTCTCAGTTCTGGGTCTGTTTAGCTTTTCTCTGTCTTCCTGGTTCAATTTAGGTAGGCTGCATGTGTCCAGGAAATCTATCCATTTCTGATAGATTTCTCTGTTTGCTGGCATACAAGTCCTTGTAGTAATTTCTGATGATTCTTTTTATTTCTGGGGTGTCTGTTGTTACGTTTCCTTTTTCATCTCTGATTTTATTGATTTGGGTCTTTTCTTTTTTTAGTTAGTTAGGCCAATGTGGTGTCAATTTTGTTTATTTTTTCAAAAAAACCTGTTCCTCATTTGGCTGATTTTTTGTAATGTGTTTTTGGATTCAATCCTGTTGATTTCTTCTCTGATTTTAATTATTTCTCTTCTCCTACTAGATTTGGGTCTGGTTTGCTACAGATTTTCTAGATCCTTGAGATGAATTGAAAGCTCATCTATTTGGTGCCTTTTCAATTTCTTGATGTAGGCACCTCTTGATATAAACTTTCCTCTTTACACTGCTTTTGCTGTATCCCATACGTTTTGATGTGTTGTGCTGTTATCCTCATTTACTTACAGAAAGTTTTTGATTTCTCTTTTGATTTCTTCTATGACCCAGTGTTCATTCAGGAGCATGTTGTTCATTCTCCATGTGTTGGCAAATGCTCTATGGATTCCTGAGTTGCTAATTTCCAACTTCATTCCTCTATGGTCTGAGAAGCTGCATTGTAGGATTCCAATTCTTTTGAATTTGCTGAGATTTGCTTTATGGCCTAGTATGTGGTCAATCCTAGAGAAGGTTCCATGTACTGCTGGGAAGAATGTAAATGCTTTATGTGCAGGATGGAAAGTTCTGTAGATATCTGTTACATCCATTTGGGCTATAGTGTTGTTTAAATCTATTGTATCCTTGTTGATATTTTGTCCTGTTGATCTGTCTATTTCTGAGAGTGGAGTATTGAATTCCCCCAGTACTATTGCTTGGAGTCTAAGTCTCCCTTTAAGTCCCTTAACAAATACTTAAATAAACTGGTGCCCTGTAATTAGGTGCATATAGATTGATAATCGTTGTATCTTCCTGTTGAATTGATCCCTTAATCATTATATAGTGCCCCTCTTTGTCTCTCTTAACAGTTTTTGTGGTAAAGTTTATGTTGTATGATATTAAGATAGCTACGCCCGCTCTTTTTTCATTTCTGTTGGCATGGTATATCTTTTTCCAGCCTTTCACTTTTAGTCTGTATGCATCTTTGTTGGAAAGATGTATTTCTTGTAAGCAGCAAATAGATGGGTTTTGTTCCTTAAGCCAATCAGCCAATCTGTCTTTTAACTGGACAGTTCAGGCCATTAGTGTTCAATGTGACTATTAATAAATAGTAACTTTGCCCTGCCATTTGCCAAAGATATTTTCTAATATATGCTTTGAATTCCCTGTGATCTTTTGCTGTGAGGTTTCCTTCCTTTACCTTCTTTCATACTGATGACTGTGTTTCTGTGTGTAACACATCTTTAAGCATCTTTTGCAGGGCTGGATGAGTGGTGACAAATTCTTTCAATTTCTGTTTGCTATGAAAGGTCTTTATTTCACCTTCATTCACAAATGAGAGCTTTGCAGGATATAATATTCTGGGCAGTCCGTTTCTCTCTCTCTCTTTTTTTTTTTTTTCCTTTCTTTCTTTCTTTTTTTTTTTTTTTTTTGACAGGCAGAGTGGACACTGAGAGAGAGACAGAGAGAAAGGTCTTCCTTTTGCCATTGGTTCACCCTCCAATGGCCACCACGGCTGGCGCGCTGTGGCCGGCACACTGCACTGATCCGAAGGCAGGAGCCAGGTGCTTCTCCTGGTCTCCCATGGGGTGCAGGGCCCAAGTATCTGGGCCATCCTCCACTGCACTTCCGGGCCACAGCAGAGTGCTGGCCTGGAAGAGGGGCAACCGAAACAGAATCTCGCGCCCTGACCGGGACTAGAACCCGGTGTGCTGGTGCCGCAGGCGTAGGATTAGCCTAGTGAGCCGTGGCACTGGCCAGTTTTTCTCTCTTAGTACCTGGGCTATGCCTCGCCATTCCCTTCTAGCCTGGATGGTTTCTAATGAGACGTCTGCTGTGAGTCTAATTGGAGATCCTCTGAGAGTAATCTGACATTTCTCTCTTGCACATTTTAGAATCTTTTCTTTATGTTTCACTGTGGTGAGTTTGATTACAATGTGTCGTGGTGAGGATCTCTGTTGGTCATGTTTACTAGGGGTTCTATGAGTTTCCTGTACTAGGATGTCTCTGTCCTTCTCCAAACCCAAAAAGTTCTCTGCAAGTATCTCACTAAAAAGGCCTTCTAATCCTTTCTCTCTCCCCATGCCTTCAGGAACTCCTAGAACCCGAATGTTGGGTTTTTTAATAGTATCCTGTACATTTCCAACGATATTTTTTTAGATTTCTAATTTCCTCTTCTTTTCTTTGGTTTGACTGTAAACTTTCCTGTGCTCTGTCTTCTAAGTCCGATATTCTCTCTTCTGTTTCACTGACTCTGTTTTTAAGGCTCTCTAATGTGTTTGCCATTTCATCTATTGAGTTCTTCATTTCATTTTTATTTCTCATCACTATCACACTTTCCTGTTCTACTAATGTCTGTGTTTCATATTGATTCCTCCTTAAGATTTCCTTTTCTCAAAGGAGATTTTCTATCTTGTCCAGTAAGGATTTCCGTAGCTCAAGCATTTGTTTTTGAAAACTTCTAATTGTTCTTATAAATTTTTTGAAATCCGTATCTTGCATTTCTTCCATCTCATCATCTTCATTATTGGCTTGAGGTGTCTTGTTCATTTGGGGGTGCCATAATGTCTTCCTTGTTCTTGTTTCCTCGGTTTCTGAGTTTGTTGCTTGGCATTGTGGAGATATTGTTTGGATTCTTCTTCCCTCACTGTGGTGTTTTTTACTTGTTATACTATGACTGTATTAAGTGGACTGTTTGCTTTTGAAGGAACCTTAGAGGCTTGAGATGGGTGTGGCCTGAGAGCTCTGTTTGGTTCCTCAGGATTAAGGGTGTGCCAAAGGTGACACTCCCAGGTTAGGCATGGTAAATCTCTCTCTCTCTCTCTCTTTTTTTTTTTTTTTTTTGATTCAGAAGGGAAGTAATTCTGCACAGCTGAGTGGAATTGAAGGTAGTTAGCAGGCAAGTGATATACCCACCAGGGCCAGAGTTTGGAAGCTCTTTCCCAAGGACCACACAGGGGATCTGTTCTGCCCTCAGTGTGGGCTCAAATTCTCCTGCAGTCTCCCACTGGTTGCCAACGTTACCGAATTACAGCGTCTCTGGAGAGTACTCACATGAATTCCATGATTTCTCTCACCCACCGCCTCTTTTTTCAAAGTTTCAGTTCATTAGCACCACACATTAACTAGGTCCTAATCTCCTGTTATTTCACCCCTCCCCCCAGAGTCAGGTTTTTCTGCTTGGCTGAGGGCGGCTGCAGTCCTGAGGTCATGCTGCTTATGACATATGTCCAAAATAGCGCCTGCTCTTTGTCTTGCTCGCCGTTGAGAGGTGAACGGAGAGAGAGAAACTCGTGTTCGTACCAATCACTTTTTTTGTTTTGTTTTTCCTCTCTCTTCTAGTTAGCCTGGTGAATTTTTCCACATGGTGTTTCAAGCCTCGTTCCCTCTAGTCTCCTCTTTCTGCTTTCCTGCAGGTGGCTATTGAGGTTCGGCTCACCTCGAGTTCCAGCGCTGGTGCGTTGATTCTTCCACTGGTGTCCTGAGCTGTGGGCTCCCACGCTCTCCACGCAGGTCCACCGTGAATCACTAGTTCTTCCCCTACTCTTCCTTGAACCTGCAGTATCTCTGCTTTTATTAAACTGTCTCTTCCCGGACTATCAGTGTGCTCCCTTCCTGTTCTACCATCTTGCCACTCTTTAAGACCAAAATGCATACATTTTTTTTTTTTTGACAGGCAGAGTTAGACAGTGAGAGAGAGAGAGACAGAGATAAAGGTCTTCCTTTGCCGTTGGTTCATCCCCCAGTGGCCACTGGGGCCAGTGTGCTGTGGCCAGTGCACTGCGCTGATCCGAAGCCAGGAGCCAGGTGTTTCTCCTGGTCTCCTATGCAGGTGAAGGGCCCAAGCACTTGGGCCATCCTCCACTGCACTCCCAGGCCACAACAGAGAGCTGGACTGGAAGAGGGGCAATTGGGTCAGAATCCAGCACCCCGACCAGGGCTAGAACCCAGTGTGCCAGCGCCGCAGGCGGAGGATTAGTCTATTGAGCTGCAGCGTGGGCCACATGTTTTTTAATATACATTTTCTATAAACTGAAATTCTTGTGTGTGTATAATTTTATATGTGTTTTAGATAGATAGATAGATAGATAGATAGATGATAGACTGTGAGAAATTAAATCATTGAAAAGGAGTGTTTTCTGCCTATTATACTTTCAGTCATTGATCATATGGGTTATATAATTAGCCTGTGTTCTCAAATATGGTAGTCATATTATTTGACATTGAGTACTTAAAATTCCACTAGTCTAAATGCCATACACTGCAAAAATAACATGCAGGTTTTCTTCCAATTTTTAATACAAAGATAAAATTAAATGTCACAACAATATTTTATATTCTTTATATATTAATATTATAATACTTTTGGTATATTATATTTAGTAAAATATATTACTAAAATAATTTTCTCTTATGTTTTAATTAGAACTATGGCTACTAAAAAGTGTTGGATTACATATATTGCTTACATTATATTTTCATTTAGTAACCCTGCGTAAACTGTAAACAATGAGACCATGACACATCATCATTTTTAGATCAGGAAGAAATACACAATTTCTTTGTCAGAAAAATAAATTACAGCAAAGAAAAAAAATTCTTGTAAATTAAGAAGTGTGAAAAAAAGAATTAGAAAAAATTATCAAACATCTTGAAATTCATTCAGATTTGTGCATTTTTTAAGATGCAAATTCATGGTTTATATTAGGTGACAGTAAGCAAATAGTCAACAGTAAACAAGCAATGAAATATAGTAGAAAATGTTGAAAAGTCAACTAAGAAAGTACACTGTTCCCACGAATATGATTTTCAACACCATCTAAGAGAAGTATAAGTTTTATTTAGCTGTTATGTCACAACATTTACATTTACCATTTAGGTCTAGGGTTACAATCTTCCAAGAAATTAACAAACATAATCCATTTCTATAGTATTTAAAAAAAGATCATGCTCAGTTTATGATGACAAAGGTCAGGAAATAATGAGTGAGAATCTCAGTGCTTCAGCTGCTCCCTCTTCTTCTGGGATCTTATTGTAAAACATAGCTTGGAAAATGACTTCGAGTCACTCTTGATGCCTGGAAATTTTCAATCACTCTGATATTTACCAATTCTCTTTGGTATAATATGATTACTAAGTAAGTTGATGTATACATTTGTTTCTTTAAAATATAAATGTGTTAATACTTATAGTACTATGTAGAAACCAAAGTAAATCAAAATTTACAGACCAATTCCTCTAAATCAATAATTTTCAAGTAGCACAAATAATATATGATTTACAACTGTGTTGTGGCAGTTAATCTCAAAACAACATTATTACCTCTCCAATGCCACTCTTATCTAATTAGGGCACAACATGACTTGCTATTGCTTCTATCGAAGATCAATTTCTCAATCGCTTAATTACATAATGCTTAGGAGGGATAATACTTATGATCTCTGTCTTTTATTTGCTAGGCATTCCTGGGCTGTCAGTACAACTAGATTTAGAGTCAATGTTTAATGCAGTCTCTTATCTGTAGCCTGTGAGGAGATCTGACAGCTGAGGTATCATCAGACATAAATTCCTTTTTCCTCTCTCTATTATTGAAAGCCGATGAAGGATTATTTTTGATTGCCCTCAAAGCCAATTTATTTATATTTTGACAACATAAGCAAAACATAAAATCCCTATCATTGTCAAAGTGTAAAGTTATAAACAATAAGGTAAAAGGCCCAATAAACTACTACATTAAAAACAGTTGACAGGACTAGCTCTGTGGTCCGGTGGGTTAAGCTGCTACCTGCAGCTCTGGCATCCAATTTGGGCACCAGTTTGGGTCCTGGATGTTCCATTCCCAATCCAGCTCCATGCTAATGCGCCTAAGAAAGCAGCAGAGGATAGATTGAGTACTTGGGCTCCTGCACCCACTTGGAAGACCCTGAAGAGTCTCCTGGCTCCGGGTACTAGCCTAGCCCACCACAGCCATTGCAGCCATTTGGAGAGTGAACCAGCAGATGGAAGATATCTCTTGTCTCTCCTGTTCTCTCTGTAACTCTGCCTTTCAAATGAATAAATAAAAATCTTAAATAAAAGTTGCCCCATTGTATCTATTGAGGATTGTTTCAAGGATCCCTTGCAGATAAGAACATTTGCAGATGTTTAAATCTGCTATCTAAAATGTAATAATAGTATTTTCATTAAACTAACATAAACTAGTATAATTTTAATCATTTCTAGATTACTTAGAATAGCTGGTTCAAAAATATTATGTAAATAGCTATTATGTTGCATTGCTTAAAGGATAATGACAAGCAAAATATGTCTTTACAAATTCAGTGTACATGCAAATATTTTTCCCCTGAATATTTTCAGTGCACAGTAGGTTGTACACATGGGTGAGAAGCCTGTAGATATGGACTGCTAACTCTACTATGTGTAAACTTTTTCTTTATGAAAAACAAAGAAATCTCATAAGATAATTTTTTCTGTTTATTTGAGAGAGAGAGTTACAGACAGTGAGAGGGAGAGACAGAGAAAGGTCTTCCATCTGCTGGTTCACTCCCTAGATGGCTGCAATGGCTAGAGCTGTGCTGTTCCGAAGCCAGGAGCCAGGAGCTTCCTCCGGGTCTCCCATGCAGGTGCAGAAGTCCGAGGACTTGGGCCATCATCTACTGCTTTCCCAGACCACAGCGTAGAGCTAGATGGGAAGAAGAGCAGCTGGGACTAGAGCTGGAGCCCATATGGGATGCCAGCACCAGAGGTGGAGGATTAATTTACTGCACCACAGTGTCAGTCCCATAAGATAAATTTTTAGACCTTCATTGTTCCTATTAAACCTACTGCAGCCAATAAAGTTATGCCAGTGAATCTCCTTATAAGTAATAATTTTCCATGCATCTTCACAGAGTTAGCTAAGGCCCTCCAGTTTCACTGCCTTTGGGACCCACATCAGCTTTTGAGTTGAAGCTATGTTTTTTATGGGCTTCTTCCAGCTAATGACCATACATGGTCTATATATTAAAGTGTAGATATTTCTGCCCAAATTGAAATTTCACTAATGAGCAAATATTGCTCCAGAATCCTCCACTAGGTTGGCCAATGGTTTGTCAAACATGAAACAAAACCCGAGACTCTGTCTACCCAGTCATTTTCTTTCTTTCTCTGTTCACAAGTGTCAGATCTATTTAATGATCTGAGCTTCGACCTTACCTTATTTTTCCCTTTTTTATCTTTCACAGGTATTATCCTGCAATACAAGTATTACCCTTTTTACCTGTATCCAAGTGTCATGATTTGAACGTTTTCCCTAAAATTTATATGTTTGATACTACATCCTCAAGGTGGCAATGCTGGGAGGTGCAATCTAATGAGAAGAATTTGGGTTATGGGGTAAGAAACCTCATGAATGAATTAATACCTTTATCACGGGAGTCAGCTAGCTATTATCACATGTGAGCCTCCTTTCCCTCACCTGCTCACGTCATTTCCACTTTTTTTTTTTTCTGTTCACAAAATTGTGTAAGACTCTCATAAAGCTGCGAAGATGCAAGTGCCATGTTCTTGGACAATCAGGCATCCAAAGTCATAAGCCAAAAAATTTTGTTATAAAAAGTATACAGTATCAGTTATTCTATTACAGGAAAAGAAAATACACTAGTTCTTCACAGGACTTAGGTGAAAAATTGAAAGGATAAGGAATTTTTTATTGGTGCTGAATGTAGCTTTGTTTACAAAATTCATTATTACTGAACTGTTTCTATGTACTAGAGAATATTTTTATTTAAAGTGATCATAATAGGTGAGTATTCCGGAAGACCATGTGGTAATAACTCCATTCTGATGATAGATTTTTATGAATCAGGGTGAGATTTTATGTATTGTCATCTCAGGATACAATAAATTAAGAAAGAGATGAGGTGATTAGGACTTAAGTGAAAAATCTCCTCTAACACGCCAACTTTCTCAAGCCCTTTTCTCCCTTTGTAACAAACCAGCACTGGTCTGGAAGCCTCAGTTTATTCCTGTGGCCCACATGTCAGCCAAGAAGCCAAACTGCTCGAGCCTGCTAAATACAGAGTCTCGGCTTTGTGTTCCTCTAACAGTATCATTGTGACATAAGCGTGTGCCCTTTTCACGCTTGTCCTACACACTGAGTATTGCCTTCCATCTTCCATAGATTTGTTTCTGGATAAATTAGAAAAATCCAAAATCCAGTTGTTGTAATCTGTTGTAATTTAGCACTTATCACTCACTCTTTGTAACTACCTTTGGGAACATTCTGGGACTTCAGGCTAGTTATGGATCTAGAAGCAACAGAGGTGATGGGTAGTGAGGATAATCATCGGTATCTGGCAAGCAGCTAACCCAGGAACTTATTACATTTTCCTGATACAGAGATAATTTATTCAAAGGAAATTAAGTTACAACAAGTTAAAATTACAATCAAATTAGCACTAGTACCAAAAATATCAATATTCTATTTTACGTTTGTCGACCCACATAGCTACAACTTCCTTAGGCACAGGAACTGACTTCTGTGTTATCTTAGATAACTAAACTGTAGCCCACAAATAGTTCTCTTCTGCATAAAATGACTCTCTTTAAGTCCAGCTTTGATTATCAGTTTCTTCTCCACTCTCTCTGTCAAGCCAATGCTATATATTTTATAATACGTTACATCAGCATAACATCGACCTACTAATTGTCAAAGAAGAGAGTACAAAAACTGCTCAACTATAAATTAATTGCCTGATCTAGCTAGAAATGAAGTATGCATTTTTATGTCTGAGAATCAACTCCTAACTGACCAAAAGAGCCTTGGAACTTTACACTTTGGAATGAGAAAGAAATCAGTGTGAATATATAACATTGTCTTTACCAAATCTAAAATTATATTTTCCATATTTCCTTTTAATAAGTTATATTTTCACATTATTTTACATCTGTGTGATAATCACCATTTTATAGTCAACCAAATGTTTCTTATACACTTATTATAGAACTGTGTTCTGTCATTCGCTTTAAGATACATCATGACATTCAGCTTTACAATTTGCATACTATAGCTGTCTAACTATTTGAATAAAATATAAATTCTTTGATAAAAAAGCACAAAAATTGCCCAAATTCACAAAAATTGTGTATTGTAAGGGAATAATTAAAACTTGTTTTTATGACTCAAAATAAATATGTTGTACACTACAGGATGCTACTTTCAATCTATCCATTTTTATCCTTCAGATCTCATATTAATGGGGTCTCAATCTATACAGTTAGTTTTATGATCTTTTCTGAGTCTTACAACCACAAATCAAAACTTCATTACTACCCTGCTATAATTTTAAGGGCCACGGTTATATCAGCATCATATGTCTTCAACCAAAATAAACTGCTGTCACCACTTTACAAAGCACAACTCTTTACTCTGTCCTTAACTGTGCAAGCCCAGACTTGCAGACCTATTTTGGGAAACTAGAGAGAGAAAGTTGAATTATTACAATCAGAATTACAGCCAGCTCATCCAGGATCAAACATGAGCATAAATCCTGGCAGGCAATCACACGGAAAGGCCAGTGCATGTGACGGAGATATGAGATCAGAACAAATAGGTAGGCAAGCAATGAGAGGGAGTAGAGCCTTGAGAGTGTATCTCCTGTACTGGAGGTTAGCAACTACAGAATTTCATGAGTAACATTTGTGCTGGGTTGTGAGGCAATAGGCTGCTGAATTGTCCTTGAAGCTAATTTCTTTGCTGCGATTAAAGACATTGGGATGATTGTATTCATGGTATCAACCTTAAATCTTTCCTGTTTCCAGAACCAATCTAGTAATCTCCGTGCAACTTTACTTTTGGAAAGCATTGGTTATCCTCCTACATTCAACCTTACTCCTACCCCTAGCTCAGATACTTTGATATTCTTTATTTAGCTTATTGTAATTACCTCTTATGTGGCATTTAACTTAATGGTGCCTACTTTTCCTTGATCACAAAGATACAATCTTTCAAGCTGAAAAGTCAAGAAAAGTGTACTTAACATTGTACAAAAACAATTGTGGGTACCACAATCATTACACTTCACCTTTGATGATGTTGAGCACTAAGGCAACTCTTGAAACTTGCTCTTCTCTATTTTTTAAAATATTTTTTTTTATTTATTTGAAAGACAGTTACAGAGAGGGAAGGGGGGGTGTGGTCTTCCACCCACTGGTTCACTCCCTAATTGGCTGCAACTGCTGAAGCTGGTCAGATCCAAAGCCAGGAGCCAGGAGCTTCTTCTGGGTCTACCATGTGGGTGCAGAGGCCTAAGAACTTGGGCCAACTTTTATTGCTTTCCCAGGCCATAGCAGAGAGCTGGATAGGAAGTGGAGTAGCCGGGACTCCAACCGGCGCCCATATGGGATGTGGACACTGCAGGTGGCGGCTTTACCCACTACATCACAACGCCAGTCCCTGCTCTTTTTTATTTTTAGATTTTTATTTATTTATTTCAAAATTAGAGTTACAGATGGAGAAGGTGAAACAGAAAAAATGGTCTTCATTCAGTGTTTTTCTCCCCAAATGTCCGCAATTGCCAGAGCTTGGCCAATCTGAAGCCAGAAGCCAGGAGCCTCCTCTGGGTCTTCATTTTGGATGGAGGGGCCCAAGGGCTTGGGCCATCCTCTTCTGCTGTCCTCTGCGGCTGGCAGACAGCTGGATCAGAAGAGGAGCATCCAAGACTGCCCCGGTGCTTGCATGGAAAGCCTACCAGCCTTAGCTTGCTACACCATAGCTCCAGTCTCTGCTCTTCTAATTTTTTTTTTCTTTTTGACAGGCAGAGTGGATAGTGAGAGAGAGAGACAGAGAGAAAGGTCTTCCTTTGCTGTTGGTTCACCCTCCAATGGCCGCCACAGCCAGTGCGCTGCGGGCGGCGCACTGCGCTGATCTGATGGCGGGAGCCAGGTGCTTCTCCTGGTCTCCCATGGGGTGCAGGGCCCAAGCACTTGGGCCATCCTCCACTGTACTCCCTGGCCACAGCAGAGAGCTGGCCTGGAAGAGGGGTAACCGGGATAGAATCCGGTGCCCCGACCAGGACTAGAACCCGGTGTGCTGGCGCCGCAAGGCAGAGGATTAACCTAGTGAGACGCGTCGCTGGCCCTGATTTTTTTATATTTGACAGGTAGAGTTACAGACAGTGAGAGAGACAGAGAGAAAGGTCTTCCTTCCCCTAATGGGTGCTATGTCCGACGCTGTGCTGATCCAAAGCAAGGAACCAGGTGCTTCCTCATGGTCTCCCATTCTGGTGCAGGGACCAAGCACTTGGGCCATCCTCCACTGCACTCCCTGGTCACAGCAGAGAGCTGGCCTGGAAGAGGAGCAACCAGGACTAGTATGCGGCCCCCCTAACCGGGACTGAAACCTACAGTGCCAGCACTGCAGGCAGAGAATTAGCCAAGTGAGCCATGGCACCGGCTTATAAGAAATGCTTGTGGGGCTGGCGCTGTGACACAGTAGGCTAAGCCTACACCTGCAGGGCCAGCATCCAATATGGGTGCCAGTTCTAGTCCAAGCTGCTCCTCTTCTGATCCAGTTCTCTGCCATGGTCTGGGAAAGCAGTAGAAGATGACTAAGGTGCTTGGGCCGAGCATTGCAGCCATTTGGGAGTGAACCAGTATATGGAAAACTTTTCTCTCTATCTCTCCCTCTCACTAACTCTCACTCTCAAACATAGAAATAAAATCTTTTTTTAACTTTTATTTAATGAATATAAATTTCCAAAGCACAGCTTATGGATTACAATGGCTTCCCCCCCATAACGTCCCTCCCACCCGCAACCCTCCTCTTTCCCGCTCCCTCTCCCCTTCCATTTACATCAAGATTCATTTTTGTTTCTCTTTATATACAGAAGATCAATTTAGCATACATTAAGTAAAGATTTCAACAGTTTGCTCCCACACAGAAACATAAAGTGAAAAACACTGTTTGAGTACTAGTTATAGCATTAAATCTCAATGTACAGCACACTAAGGACAAAGATCCTCCATGAGGAGTAAGTGCACAGTGACTCCTGTTGTTGACTTAACAAATTGACATTCTTGTTTATGGCATCAGTAATCACCCTAGGCTCTTGTCATGAGCTGCCAAGGCTATGGAAGCCCCCTGAGTTCACTGACTCTGATCATATTTAGACAAGGCCATGGTCAAAGTGGAAGTTCTTTCCTCCTTCAGAGAAAGGTACCTCCTTCTTTGATGACCCGTTTTTTTCCACTGGGATCTCATTCACGGAGATCTTTCATTTAGTTTGTTGTTGTTGTTTTTTTTTTTTTTTTTTTTTTTTTTTTTTTTTTTTTTTTTCCCAGAGTGTGTTGACTTTCCATGCCTGAAATACTCTCATGGGCTTTTCAGCTGGATCTGCATTCCTTAAGGGCTGATTCTGAGGCCAGAGTGCTATTTAGGACATCTGCCATTCTATGGGTCTGCTGTGTATCTCACTTCCCATGTTGGATCGTTCTCTCCCTTTTTAATTCTATCAGCTAGTATTTGCAGACACTATTATTGATTATGTGATCCCTTTGGTTCTTAGTCCTATCATTATGATCAATTGTGAACAGAAATTGATCACTGGGACTAGTGAGATGGTATTGGTACATGCCACCTTGATGGGATTGAATTGGAATCCCCTGGTATGTTTCTAACTCTACCATTTGAGGTAAGTCAGCTTCAGCATGTCCCAAATTGCACATCTCTTCCCTCTCTTATTCCCACTCTTACATTTAACAGTGATCACTTTTCAGTTAAGTTTCAGCACTTAAGAAGAATTGTGTATTGATTACAGTATTCAACCAAAAGTATTAAGTGGAACAAACAAAAAAAATACTAAGTGGGATAACATATCAAGTTGCTCATCAACAGTCAGGGTGAGGGCTGATCAAGGCACCATTTCTCATAGTGTTCATTTCACTTTAAAAGGTTTCCTTTTTGGTGCTCAGTTAGTTGTCACCTATCAAGGAGAACAAGTGGTATTTGTCCCTTTGGGATTGGCTTATTTCACTCAGCATAATATTTTCCAAATTCCTAACAGGGATCACTTTTCAGTTAAAATTTAAACACCTAAGAATAATTGTGTGTTAATTACAGAGTTCAACCAATGGTACTAGAACAAAAAATATACTAAAATGGATTAAGTATTACATTGTACATCAACCATAAATAAAATCTTAATAATAGGAAAAGGAAGAGAAAGAGGAAGAGGAAGAGGAAAAGGAAAAGAAGGGAGGGGAGGGGAGGGAAGGGGAGGGGTGGGGAGGGGATGGCAGGGAAATGCTTGTACACATAATTGATGTTCTTAATGTTGAAACCACCAAAGGTCAGGTGTTCTGTTTCTTATAATAAAAAGCCATAAAATGGCTCACAGTCAGTCTTGTCAGTGTTATTGAGACCTCTCTCTCTCTCTCTTCTTTATCACACATACACACACACACACACACAAACACTTTTGCTCAGCTGTTTCTTCCCCTATTACCTTCTCCTGGGATATCAGTCTCCTCCACACATCTCTTACGAAAATCATTTCAAACCTTCTGGGTTCTATTTAGAAAAAAGTCTTCAGAACACTTTTCTTTATTTACCTAACCTGGTGTCAACTCTCATTTCTTTTCAATCTCACACATTTAGAATTTTGAATACCATGAAGTATTCATCAGTGTTGGCAGAAGGTATTCTTCCATTTCCACAGAAATTAGTTTGCAAAGTCACTCTAACTTGACAATTTCTGAATTTAGGAGACTTTTTAAAATCTTTCGTATTCTTAGATTAAGAATTAGAATAAGCATAGCTCTTTTCTACAAGATTCTTTTAAGGATTAAATATTAGCTCAGCCCTTACAAATCATTCAATTTTAAGGAAATTTTACTTAAAATATATGCAGATAATATGTTGAGGATTTTGTTGAGGATTGAGTGGTTGAACACGGTAAAATACTTGAAATACTTCTTGACAAATACTGCAACTACCTTTTTTCCTATTGGGATTAATTAGCCTGGTGCCAAAAACTTAATATATTCTTGATAAATAATAATTATTATTACCAACTTCACCCATATTTATATTATTTTGTTTATTAGTTTTTCATTACCTTTCTTTACTTAAAGAGAAAGAGAAAGAGAGAGAGGGAGTGAGAGAGAGAGATCTCCTATACTATGGTTCACTCCCCCAGGACCGGGTCAGACTGAAACCAGAAACATAGAACTCAATATAAGGGTCCCAAGTAAATACAGGAACCATATTTTTATTTTTTATTTTATTTAGGATATACACATTTCCCATATTTCATATGTACAGATTTAGGAACATAGTGATACATCCCACACTACCCTCCCTCCCGCATACGACCCTTCTTCCTCCTCCCTTTCCTATGCCCACTCTTACAAAGTTCTATTTTCAGTTTACTTTATACTCATACGTTTAACCCTACACTAAGTAAAGAATTCAACAGTTACTATGAAGAAAAAAACACTATTCCTCAACAGAAAATAAGCATCAAATCTCAAACTGTCCATTTTACTCCAATACTTTACATTTAGGTACTCTATTAGTTAACCTAGAACTGGGGAAACATATGCTATCTGTCTTTTGGGGGCTGGCTTATTTCACTAAATACAGTGGTTTCCAGTTGTGTCTATTTTGTTGCAGAAAATTTCTTTCTTTTTTTTTTTTTTTTAAACTCGGTAGTACTCCATAGTGGACTCTCTTCCTTGAGTCATCAAGTAAATTATCATGAAACTAGAATAGAGGGCAGAGACAGGACTTTTATTTCTATAATCTGTGAGATCCACTGATTCTAATTTCAAGAAAAATAAAACCATCATGGAAATTGTCAAATTAACTTATGACTGAATCAGTTTAATTATCATTGATATAGGGTTATACAAATAAATCAGTAAACAATGCAAAGTGGCTTAATTTTAGTTTCTGTAGGAATGATGAATAAGGCTGGATATGAAGTTTTAGGATTGGCTAGTTTGAGTAATCTATACCGGTTCTGGGACATAGTAGCTGTCAACAGTTGTTTGACCATGGGGTTTTTAAGTCAGAGGAATAGTGGTCTTGTAATATAACAGTTCCATAATGTAGGCAGTTGGAGGTATGGGCTCTGACTGATTGTGTTGACCATGAAAAGCATGCTGGTGCCAATTTGTTTCATTTCTTTTAGAATTTGCTAACCCTGGGAACGGCAGTTTTTCCAAGGTCATCAAGGACCCAAGTTGTCAAAGCACATGATCAAGAAACTAGAAAACATAGTTATTATCAAACAGAAGATCAATGTAGCATGGGAAGTAGTTCACGATAGGTTTTAATGCATTCTTGTGTAGGAATAAGATTAAACTACCGCTTATGCTTAGTCTTTTAGTGATTCTCTAGCACGTATCCTAGCAAGACAACGGGGTATGTATGAGTCTGTGCTTTATGCTGTCAGGTTTACACACTGGAACTTCCCTTTGTACCAGCTTGCTTATGTTGTATATTGAATGTGGGCACATGATGAAATGCACCTGGCTTCAGCTTGGCGACTGTGGAGTCACCAGGTTCTTTAGTAAACTTATACCTTGTTTACTGGGGACCAAGGCGTCTCACATCTTTCTTGGTGATTTGCAGTCAGAAGATGGAGGCTTGCTGTGTGACTGTGAAAGTGTTCTGAGATCTGTGCAAGGAAGATGTGACCTTCTTCCATCTTCCCCTATATCCTAATACAGACATGCATGGCTGCACCCTACAGGGTACCTTGAGTCCTCTTAATTACCTGATTTTGTATAATTGCTATCAATGGTACATTTCTCTTGTTTATAAAAAGCAAATTCATATGTGTCTATATGGATTAGATGTAAATAAATCAAACACTATTTTTACTAGTTTAGTAACATTTGAGAGGTAAATAAGAACTAATAGAGTACTTTGAATATATTGGTTTATATATAGTTTAATAGTGAATGTAAGTAATCAAATTAGATAAGTTAGAATGTTTAAATATCTAGTATGTAGCTATGCACTCTATGCTAGTTTTCTTAAATTTTGAAAGATAACCTAAATCATGTTTACTCATCACAGTTAAATGCATTTTAAACACTGCAATTTCAAAAAGGATCTTGGGCTTTGTATTCTTTCCCTGACTATACTATAAGCTATGTTTGAGTTATATTAGAGGAAAATTGCATGTTTCATATTCCTAAAAACTAAAAAAGTTTAGTGTTCAATGTCAGAAAGCTCACCTTAGGTTATTTTTCAAGTATACTTGACCAGGGCAAAAAACAAACCTCAGCAGTACAAACATACACATGTATCATATTTTTATATGGTGTGGCCTATAAATATTATAGAAACAATTTTCTTCCTCAAATTATGCACAGTGCCATCCTAAACATTTTGATCTATGTGTTATCATTGAAAACATATTCAATAGCTGACTTTTTCTCATGAAAAAACAAAAACAATAACATTAGATTATGTAAGATTATAAATTTGTGTAAATAAGTATTCAACAAGGATAAGTAAATTCAATTGAACTTAATTATCATTTATACAACTAAATCCTCTGCCGTTATCTTAGATTGCACATGAAAGTGGAATTAGAAAGAAAGGTAATGTGCACACAGATAATGCATTTTAGTTGGTAGCTGAGTCTTTAAAAGCAAAGTAGAAATTCTAAAAATCATAGCAGGATAGTAGGGGACTCTCTGAACCTCCAAAATTCTGGTGGTGTTTTATGTTAAAGCAAATGTATAGCTCATTGTCCAGATTTGATGTTTATCACCACAGATCAAATGAGTAAAATAAAGATTATATGTGTAAAATGACCCAACGGTCACATCTCCAGTTATCGGTGGAAAAGCTTTAAAAAAGACTGTAGGACCAGATACTTTCTATTTTTGTTTACTAGGTCACTCTCTGATTCTCAACATTTCAGCAAGCATGCAGAATGTTCTCAAAATCATATCTGTATGGGCTTGCAAAGTATTAGATATATGTATGGACATTCTCAGGGTCCATGTGTGAGGAAGGTGATATTCATGTCTTTGTCTCAATTCCTGGAGCAGGCAATATATCCTCCATGGAAACACAAAGAACACAGAAAAAAAGCCCCAGACACATATATTAAATTCACTCTTCATTGGCTAAATGTAGCTAGTAAAACCAGCGTGGTTTTTGCTTATGTGAATGAAGCAGAAAGTACACATATCATAAATGTTACCAGAATCGGCGCAACGTGAACTGAGCTAATTAGGACCATATGGAGAGGGGGATAATAATTGAAAGTCCTGAAGCAGTAAAATAATTTTAGGCACAACATCTAAGCCCACCAGGTTCAGTCTCCCCCTGTGTTACACATCAACAAGGTCTATGATTGCCAAAAGGTCTATCTATGGGTATTTTTCTTTAGCTAAGGGAAAGACACTGGCCTATGACCAGTGGAGTTGCTTACAAGCTGATTGTGAAAGTCACGTGTATGGGAGCTGCTGAATTAAGTGGGTGGGCAGAAACAACATTTCTTCACTTTAAGTTTCCAAAAAAGACTGATTCCTCCAGAAATTCCTTCCATTGGGAAGAATTTCCACGCCCTGCTCCTACTCAATTACTTGTTGCAGGCTTTACCTCTGCTGCCAGATCTGGCTCCTTGCAGGACAATGCTGCCAATAGTATTCCTATTCCCTTTTTTATGGTTTGGCTCCTAGAAAATTCTGCTGGCGATAGCCCAAGGGCGCACACATGCTCTGCCACACATTTGCCAAGCTCCCTTTAAAAAGCCTTTATATGAGTGTTTTTACCTTCTAACAGTGTGTGCAATGGAGCCCAAGCATACATTTAGGGAAGGATATAGTTCCAATCCAAAGGGGATGATTCATGCTATTGGATTAAGACTCTTCTCTCCTTCATTTTTGCCCAAATGGCTTGTTTCAGTTTAATTTCTATTGCTGTGTTCTCTATATTTAGATACACATTTAGAAGTTCTTAGAGACAGTCTCAGAAATTTGGCAATGTTTTTTAAACTACTGACCTTTGAGAGGCTATCTCATTCTATCTAGTTACATCTATTTCTTTCCACTGGGTATTATTGCTCAAAATATACTTGATTTATATTTGATCTATTAACAATTTCTTACTTCAAATACATTCAGTAGCATTTTTTCTATGATTCTGCTTTATGAATAGCCACACTTCTATTTCCAACTTACTTAAATTGCTATACTTAAAATGTACAATCAGATAAATTTTGACACAACTATACGAGGGTGAATCCAGCTCCTTATCCTGTAATACCTTAGACATAGACCTTATCAGGCCCAGTATCTCTTCTTCACCTTGTAATTTACTGGTAAAAATTAACTCATTAAATTGAGGGAACGACACAAAAGTAAAATTAGAGTCCACAGACTCAAATCTGCCCTGTAGTTAATATCTCAATTCCAGCCTCTGTTCTGGAAACTTTTGCAGAAACTCAGAGCCCCTGATCAAAGTAATATCCAATCTACCTCTAGATACAATCAGAGCACAAGTCACCTTTCCACTACAGAAAAGCAAAACAGCAAAACAATAGAATCCCACATGGGCCTCTATCACTGAAAACCAAAGTAGGACCACAGGCAGGCCAGCCAGAGGTCCACACAGGAGCTGATCATGCACTGTTCAACTCCCTGAATCCTTGCTCTGCTCATTGCAAATAGAATCATGCATTATTCCATCATCTAGGTGTCAGTAACCAGCTTGATGGGTTTCGGATGAGTGAACCAGTTTGTAGAGATCTAGAGCAATTCCTCTAACCACTCTTGGATTGTTCTAGAACAAAGGTATCTCAAAATGACTGTGGAAAAAGTGAATTAAAAGGTGTTTGATTTTGTACAAAATATTTGAATTCCACACTTAGGCTATTTCATAGTATGCATTTTCAAAAAACTTTGTGAAGATACCTAGTATGCATAGATTTCAAAAACCTCTTGCACCAAAATAAATGCATTTTTAAATTCTTTTTCCACCAACTTTTTGAGGTAGTTTCATATAACTGCAACTGTCGTTACAATCAAGATAATCATCTAACCAGACATCCCAAAGCCTCCTCTTGCCCCTTTAAACCATTCCTCATACTCTTTTCACACCTCACCCTGTCTTTAGGCAACTATTGACCAACTCTCTGTCAATACATATTAGATTATATTTCCCGGAAGTGAAAATCAATCATATCACACAGTATATGCTCTTTCTATAGGGAGTATTATCCTTGTTTTTTTTTTTTTCACTTACTAAAAATTATTTTCAAATTCATCATAGTTTTCTGTGTCCATACTTTATTTACTTTATTGCTAAAAAGAAATCCATGATATAAATACACCATTTTTTTTATCCATTTACCCATTGATGAGCATTTGGATTGTCTAACTTGGGTTTGTTAGAAATAAACCTGCTATAAATATTAATCTTCATTTACATATTCAAATACCCATCTTCATTTGTGCGTGTCCTTTCACTGTTCTATTCTTCAAAAATTACCTAAGATTTGGTCACTGGGTCTCATGACCCATTTGTGTTTACAATTTTAAAAAAACACAAAACTGGGGTGACTGGTTGGCAGGGTAGTTATTTAGAATATGACTTGCGACAACCACAGCCCATCTCAGGGCGCTCTGGTTTGAGTCCCTGCTCAGTTCCTGATTGCAGCTTCCTGCTGATGCACACCTTAGAAGGAAATAGGTGATGGATCAAGTACTTGGATTCCTGTCACATAAATGGAAAATTAAGATTGAGTTAATTGCTCAGAGTTTCAGGCATTGGTCTTGCTGGCATTTGGAGAGTGAGCCAAAGGAGGAAGATCTCTCTGTGTCTCTCTGCCTTTCAAATTAACTATTTCCTAAAGTGATAGTAGCATTTTACATTTCCACATCTAGTACCTCATAATTCCTTTGCTTCCAAATGTTTCAACACTTAGTATAGTCATTTTTATTTTTAACTTCCATCACTCTAACAAAATATGTAGCAGTATATAATTGTGTTTTAAATTTACATTATAATAAAATAATATTGAGCATCTACTCATTTGCTTGTTTGTCGTATTCTATAATTGTGTTCAAATCAGTTGACTAATTTTTGGCTGTTGTTACAGAATAGAATACTTTATTTGGATATATATCCATTATTAGAGATATTAATTGCCAATCACTTCTTGAATTAAGATTATCTTATTTAGTGAAATAAAATTTAAGTAATTATTCTTTTATAAATCATTTTTCTTCTAACATAAGACATACTTGCTTAAAGCAATGTAAAAATGTTTTCTTGTATATTTTCATCTGAAAATTATGTAGTTTTAAATTAATACATATGTATTTCATTTTGAACTAAGATGCACAAGTTATAAAATCTAGGTCAATGTTTTTAATGTGGATGTCTGGCAGTTTTAGCACAATTTGTTGCAGACAATATTCTTTCTTTACTGAATTCCTTATATGTCCTGTGTAGAATGTTTCTACATATGTATACAGCTTTTTTGTGGATTTATTTCTCATTCATCTATTTTATACACAATACTAATTCCTATATTTTTATGAAAATTAGTGTGATAATTTTAATACATTTAAAAGAAATATAAATTTACAAGAAGACCCACAGATAATAGAGTTAATAACCATATATTCCAACCTAGTCTCCTCTCTCTCCCTCTGTGTGTGTGTCTGTGTCTGTGTTTGTGAGTTAATCAAATAGCTGAATTAATAAATGAATTTATTTTAGTGCAGTACATTTTGTAATCCATACATAGTTTTCTCATGATACACATTTTCATGAACCTTTTGGAGAACATTTGTACATATAATTTCAAAAAAAAATTTTTGCACCAAATGAAATCTTATTTATTAGTCACACATTCCACCACTCTTTGAAATATCTTTTTGTTGAGTAATGATAAACTCGGGGTAATAGCGTATCCATCCCCTTAAACTTTTATTTGTTTTTGTTTTTCCTTTCAAAAACCTGTCTTCTAATTATTTTCAAAGGCATAATTTATTATTGTTCATGATATTTGCCATCCTGTACCATGGAATACCAGAGTTTATTCCTTCTATCAAACTGTTAGATTGTCCATGTTGACCCATCTATCCCATCCCCTATACTAACCCTAGGCACTGGAAAGCACAATTCCAACTCAACTTCTATGAAATCGAGTTTTTAATATTCCACTTACAAGTAAGACCATGGGGTGCTTCTTTGTCTTTGCCTGACCTATTTAACTGCATTCTGTCCACCATATTATCAAACAACTCAGCAGCAGTCGTCATCATCATCATCATCATCGTCATCTAATGAAAACATTTAAAAATGCTATATACATTTAGAATTCATTCAAGTCTTTTAAGAAATAACATTTTCTAACATGGAATAATGCTTTATTGTATAAATGTATCACATTTTGCTTATATCTTCAGCTAAGGAAGAATATCGGGATTGCCTCACTTGTCATTATTATACATAAAGCTGCTACAATTTCTCTCTGGCAAATTTTCACATAAATGTATGGTTTTGAGATCTTTGGGATGATATCTGGTGACGGACATGCTGGAACATATAGTATGGTGTAACTCTTTTTAAAAACCTGAGAAGTGGCCAACATGTCTTCCTCAGTTGCCGGGTGATTGCTCATTCTCATCAGCAAACCATGAACATCCTTGTTTAGCACTCTGGGAAGCAATTTCTATTGTTGCTGTTCTTACAATGTTACTTTAGACATCTTAATGAGTTGTAGCAGTTTCTTAACATTGTTTAAATTTGCAAATGTTTAATGAAAATGATAATTATCTTTTCATGTGTTTATGTATCATTTGAGTATTTTCTTTGGCTGTGTACCTGTTCAAATATTTTCCCCACACTTCATATAAAGAGTTTTAGTATATTTTTGACAGGAGTCCTTTATCAGATATACGTTTTGCATATATTTTCTCCCAATTTGTGACTTTCTTTTTCATCATTTTATCATATTTTTGGCAGAACAGAAATGTATATAATTTTGAAATTCAACTTAACGGTGGCTCTCTTCATGGATAATTCTTTTCCAGTTGTACCTAAAACTATTCAGCAAGAACAAGATCACATTTATCTTCTTTTCTGTTTCATTCTAGAAGTTTTACAGATTTGCATTTTACATTTATTCCCATGACAAGTTAGTTTGAGTTAATTAAAAACTTTTATTGGGGCCTGTGCTGTGGCACAGTGGGTAAAGCCACGGTCTGCCATGCTGGCTTCCCATATGGGTGCCGGTTTGAGACCCAGTTGCTCAACTTCTGATTCAACTCTCTACTGTGATCTGGGAAAGCAGTAGACAGCCCAGGTGCTTGGGCCCCTGTACTAGCATGGGAAGCCCAGAAGATGCTCCTGTTTCCTGACTCCTGGAATTGAATCAGCACAGCTCTGGCTGTTGCAGCCATTTGGGAATTGAACCAGTGGATTAAAGATCCCTCTCTCTCACACACACTCTCTCTCTCTGTGCCTCTGACTCTCTGTAACTCTGCTTTTCAAATTAAAAATAAATAAATCTTTAAAATTATTTTATTTATTTATTTGAGAGGGAGAGAGAGACAGGCAAAGAAAGGGACAAATACAAAGACAGTGCTTCTCTGCACTAATCCAATCTCTTAATGAATGCCATGGTTGGAGCTGGACTGAGACTAACATATGGAACCAGGAATTCAATCCTGATCTCTGATGTGATTATGATAGCCATCACTGGCTACCTCCCATGATATACATTAGCAGGAAATGGAATCAGGAGCTGAAGTCAGGTGTTGGACCCTAGCACACCTATATGGGATATGGGTGTCTTAATTGACATCCTAACCCAACTCTGAGTTAATTTTTATTAAACAAAATATCTGCATCTGAATTCATTTTTACATGTGAATGCTTGATTATTTACATCAGCATCAGTTGAAAAGACATTGCTTTCTCCTTACTTTATTGATGATCAGTTGTCTGTATCTGGATATCTGGACTCACTTATATGTACTATGAATCAATGTGTTTATTCTTTCACTAATGCTGCACAATTTCAATTAATGTTCTAAACCTTGAATTTGTCCAGTATGAGTCCTCCAGATTTATGTTTACTTCAGTATTAAGTTAGATCATCCAGCTTTGAAACTTTACATATAAATACTAGAACATATTTGTCAGTTTCTATAGAAAGGTTAGCTGGGATTTTCATTGCTATTGTGTTTATAAAGTTATAAAAATTGATATTTTAAGAATATTCAATATTTTAGTTCCTTGAGCACAAAAATTCTCCTGTTTATTTAGATTTACTTTTCTTTCATCTGAGCATTTCACGTATTGTTTTTGATTGATTTTCTTAGACTTATAATTGGGTACTTATTTTTTTTGAAATTGCTTCATATTTTGTGTGCTCTTTATTTATTTCACATAAAAATTATACTAATTGTGCTACCTGTGAACATGCTGTGACAACTTACTAGTTCAATGATTTTTTGGTGGAGGAATGGTTCATTTGGAAAAATATTATTTTTGATAAAACATAGGTCTGCTTTTTCCTACTTTTCCAACACAAAGTATTTCCTTATTTTTTCTTTCTTATAGGGCTAATTTCTAGTTTGATGAATAAAAATATTAATATGGGATTTTTTGACATGTTTCTGATTGTGAGCTGGGGTGTGGGGAAGCTTCCAGGTTATTGTTATAAATCATGATGTTAGTTTTAATTTTTCTATAAATACTTTGGTTCAAATTGAGGAATTATTCTGTTACTGTTTGCTAAGAGTTTTTTTTAATAAGAATAGATGTCAGATTTTGTAAAATGATTTTTAGTTCACCAGTTGATATAATTATATACACTTGCTTCTTTGCCCTGTTGATAAAGCAAATTACTTGAATTATTATTTGAATGCAAAACCGATCTTTCATATTTGCAAATCTTTCCTATTCATAGTGTGCAGGCTTTTTGCATGTATTTATGGATCAGGTTTGCTATTATTTTAATGAGAATGTTTGCAGATAGGCTATGAAGAAGGAAAAAAATAAAAACTAAATCACAATTTCTCATTTTCATGCTAGTCTATATTAACAATTCATCCAAAGTACCAGTTAAATGTCTCCTACTATGAGTCCAGTGACTCCTGATAAAGAGTATATCTATATTTATGCTGAAGCCTTCAGATTTGGAAGGCACAAATGTGTTCAAGAAAATTTGTTGATTTTCAGTGTTTGAATTTTTAAAAATTTATTATTAATATAAAGAGAACAGATTTAGTGTATTTCATAGCTACAATTCAAAAAGATAACCATACTTCCCTCCCTCCTTCTTTCCATCCCTCAATTCCCCTCCTTCCTATTTTTCTTATTTTTCTTTAATTTTTGGAAAAATGTAAGTCCATTTTATATCCACAAGTTTAATGCACCACTAACCAGAATATTCAACAAATAAAAGAAATAGAAAGACCATAACTCCACAGGAATATAACAAGAGCTAAAAATTTAATCAAGTCATAAAATGTCCATTTCATAAATATATATGTTTTTTTGTATTCTATATTAACAACTACATATCAGAGAAAACATTATATTTGTCTTTTTTGGGACTTGCTTATTCAACTAAGCATAATGATTTCCAATTACATTCATTTTGTTGGAAAGACATGGTTTCATATTTTATGGCTGAGTAGTATTCCATAGTGTATAGATATCACATTTTCTTTATTCAGTCACCATATGATGAACATCTAGGTTCATTCCATATCTTATCTCTGGGGAATTAAGCTGCAATAAACATGAGAGTACAAATAACTCTTTTTTTTTAACTTTTATTTAATGAATATAAATTTCCAAAGTACGATTTATGGATTACAATGGCTTCCCCCACATACCGTCCCTCCAACCCACAACCCTCCCCTTTCCCACTCCCTCTCCCTTTCCATTCACATCAAGATTCATTTTCGATTATCTTAATATACAGAAGATCAGCTTAGTATACATTAAGTAAGGATTTCAACAGTTTGCTCCCACACAGAAACATAAAGTGAAAAATAATAGATGATTTTTTTTAAATGATGATGAAATCAGATCAGACCTATTGTCATGTTTAATCCCAGTGAGAGTCAAGTTGGGAATTGATAATTTCTTTTTTTTTTTTTATTTTTACAGAAAATCAGTTTAGTATGCATTAAGTAAAGATTTCAACAGTTTGCACCCCCATAGAAACACAAAGTGAAATATATTGTTTGAGTACTCGTTATAGCATTAAATCTCAATGCGCAGCACATTAAGGACAGAGATCCTACATGAGGAGTAAGTGCACAGTGACTCCTGTTGTTGACTTTACCAATTGACACTCCTGTCTATGGCATCAGTAATCTCCCTATGCTCCAGTCATGAGTTTCCAAGGCTATGGAAGCCCTCTGAGTTCTCCGACTCTTATCTTGTTTAGACAAGCTCATAGTCAAAGTGGAGGTTCTCTCCTCCCTTCAGAGAAAGGTACCTCCTTCTTTGAAGACCTGTTCTTTCCACTGGGATCTCACTCACAGAGATCTTTTGCCAGAGTGTCTTGGCTTTCCATGCCTGAAATAATCTCATGGGCTTTTCAGCCAGATCCAAATGCTTTTAGGGCTGATTCTGAGGCCAGAGTGCTATTTAGGACATCTGCCATTCTATGAGTCTGCTGAGTATCTCACTTCCCATGTTGGATCACTCTCCCCTTTATTTATTCTATCAGTTAGTGTTAGCAGGTACTAGACTTGTTTATGTGCTCCCTTTGACTCTTAGTCCTTTCATTATGATTAATTGTGAACTGAAATTGATCACTTGAAATAGTGAGATGGCATTGGTACATGCCACCTTGACGGGATTGAATTGGAATCCCCTGGTATGTTTCTAACTCTACCATTTGGGGCAAGTCAGCTTGAGCATGTCCCAAATTACACATCTCTTCCCTCTCTTATTCCCACTCTTATGTTTAACAGGGACTACATTTGAGTTAATTTTCAACACTTAAGAATAACTGTGTATTAATTACAGAATTAAACCAGTCATATTAAGTAGAACAGACAAAAAAACTACTAAGAGGGATAATATATTAGGTTGTTCATTAACAGTCAGGGCTATGCTGATCAAGTCACCGTTTCCCATAGTGTCCATTTCACTTCAACAGGTTTCCTTTTTGGTGTTCAGTCAGTTGTCACCGATCAGGGAGAACATATTGTATTTGTCCCTTTGGGACTGGCTTATTTCACTCAGCATGATAGCATTTGATAAAATACAACACCCGTTCATGATGAAAACTCTAAGCAAATTGGGTTTGGAAGGAACATTCCTCAATACAATCAAAGCAATCTATGAAAAACGCACAGCCAACATCCTATTGAATGGGGAAAAGTTGAAAGCATTTCCACTGAGATCTGGTACCAGACAGGGATGCCCACTCTCACCACTGCTATTCAATATAGTTCTGGAGGTTCTAGCCAGAGCTATTAGGCAAGAAAAAGAAATTAAAGGGATACAAATTGGGAAGGAAGAACTCAAACTATCCCTCTTTGCAGATGACATGATTCTTTATTTAGGGGACCCAAAGAACTCTACTAAGAGACTATTGGAACTCATAGAAGAGTTTGGCAAAGTAGCAGGGTATAAAATCAATGCACAAAAATCAACAGCCTTTGTATACACAGACAATGCCATGGCTAAGGAAGAACTTCTAAGATCAATCCCATTCACAATAGCTACAAAAACAATCAAATACCTTGGAATAAACTTAACCAAGGACGTTAAAGATCTCTACGATGAAAATTACAAAACCTTAAAGAAAGAAATAGAAGAGGATACCAAGAAATGGAAAAATCTTCCATGCTCATGGATTGGAAGAATCAATATCATCAAAATGTCCATTCTCCCAAAAGCAATTTATAGATTCAATGCAATACCAATCAAGATACTGAAGACCTTCTTCTCAGATCTGGAAAAAAATGGTGCTGAAATTTATATGGAGGCACAAGGGACCTCGAATAGCTAAACCAATCTTGTACAACAAAAACAAAGCCGGAGGCATCACAATACCAGATTTCAGGACATACTACAGGGCAGCTGTAATCAAAACAGCATGGTACTGGTACAGAAACAGATGGATAGACCAATGGAACAGAATTGAAACACCAGAAATCAACCCAAACATCTACAGCCAACTTATATTTGATCAAGGATCCAAAACTAATTCCTGGAGCAAGGACAGTCTATTCAATAAATGGTGCTGGGAAAATTGGATTTCCACGTGCAGAATCATGAAGCAAGACCCCTACCTTACGCCTTACACAAAAATCCACTCAACATGGATTAAAGACCTAAATCTACGACCTGACACCATCAAGTTACTAGAGAACATTGGAGAAACCCTTCAAGATATTGGCACAAGCAAAGAATTTCTGGAAAAGACCTGGGAGGCACAGGCAGTCAAAGCCAAAATCAACTATTGGGATTGCATCAAATTGAGAAGTTTCTGTACTGCAAAAGAAACAGTCAGGAGAGTGAAGAGACAACCGACAGAATGGGAAAAAATATTTGCAAACTATGCAACAGATAAAGGGTTAGTAACCAGAATCTACAAAGAGATCAAGAAACTCCACAAAAACAAAACCAACAACCCACTTAAGAGATGGGCCAAGGACCTCAATAGACATTTTTCAAAAGAGGAAATGCAAATGGCCAACAGGCACATGAAAAAATGTTCAAGGTCATTAGCAATCAGGGAAATGCAAATCAAAACCACAATGAGGTTTCACCTCACCCCGGTTAGAATGGCTCACATACAGAAATCTACCAACAACAGATGCTGGCGAGGATGTGGGGAAAAAGGGACACTAACCCACTGTTGGTGGGAATGCAAACTGGTCAAGCCACTATGGAAGTCAGTCTGGAGATTCCTCAGAAACCTGAAGATAACCCTACCGTTTGACCCAGCCATCCCATTCCTTGGAATGTACCCAAAGGAATTTAAATTGATAAACAAAAAAGCGGTCTGCACCCTAATGTTTATTGCAGCTCAATTCACAATAGCTAAGACCTGGAACCAACCTAAATGCCCATCAATGGTAGACTGGATAAAGAAATTATGGGATATGTACTCTTTAGAATACTATACTGCAGTAAGAAACAACGAAATCCAGTCATTTGCAACAAAATGGAGGAATCTGGAACACATCATGCTGAGTGAAATAAGTCAGTCCCAAATAACTCTTTAAGATACTGATTTTACTTCCTTTGGGTGATTTTCACTTCCAGGAGTGGGATGGCTGGGTCTATGGTAGATCTATTTTCAGATCTCTGAAGAATCTGTAGACTGTCTTCCATATGGCTGTACTGTTTTACATTCTGCCAACAGTGGATTAGGGTACCTTTATCCTTTGCATCATTACCAACATTTATTATTTTTTGATTTTTGGATAGTTATTCTAACCTGCATGGGGTACATCCACATTATGGTTTTATTTTCATTTCCTTGATGGCTAGTGATCCTGATCATTTTTCCTTGTGTCCACTGGTCATTTAATTTCATCTTTTGAAAATTGCCTGTTCATGTCCTTTTCCTATTGCTTAACTGGATTATTTTGTTGTTCTTGAGTTTCTAGAGGTCTTTGTGTTAAACCTCAAGATCTAGCAATTGTTTTTTTTTTTTCCTTGATAGAGTCCAACTTTGTTGTTTGTTGACTACTTAGTTTTCTTATGTTTTGAACTTTTGTTTCCTGAGAAACATTCTAGTTAAGCAGAAATAATTTGTTTCTTTCTGGTCTTGCCTTAAGATTTATTAGTGAGGACGAAAACACAAGCTAAGGCTAAATATTCTGTCCTACTGAGATAAAATGGTTTGCATACTACAAATAGCTTCCATGAGCCTTAAGTTTACACATGACTTTAATATTGTCTGTAATCTTGTCTTTTTAGGAATACTCTAACTCAGTTACATAAGACTCCAGTAAGACCATTCAAGTATAAGCACCATCATATCTTCCCACAAGCTCTATTCTCTTGGACTCAGTGATTGCTTTAGAAATGGGCAAAAAAATAAGATTAATCAGAACATGAATAGTGGGATTGTGGAAGGCTTGAAATTTCTCATTTCATGTAAGTAGTTAGGCTGAGCAAAGTGATGGCTGTCTTATCACCACATTGAAAAGACAGAGAAAGGAATCAAAGTATCAAGACTAAAAAGAGGAAAGAAAGGGATGACTGATTAACAAAGAACTCTGATAACATAATTTGAGCCTTAGATCTATATGTGCCTAAAAGCAGTATTATTACTTGGACTTCTAGTTGTATAAGCCAATGAAATGCATTTTCTCTGTAACACAGTGTCTATTAGGATTCGGTCTTTACAGCGAAAACAACAATAAGTAAGTACTAACCTAATTATTTAGCTTCCTGTGCAGGAAAATGCAAACATTCTTATTCTTAATGCTCCTTTTCCCCTAAATAAGATTAAACAGTTTGCAAGGATTTCAAATATTTTTTGCAAATGCAGAAACAAAATTTTATCAGATGATTTTCTTTTCTTTAAGATTATTTATTTGACAGAGAAGAGAGAGAGTGTGTGCTCCCTTGTGCAAGTTCATTCTCAAAATGGCAAACAAGAACCCAGGTTAGGCCAGGCTAAAGCCAGAAGCAAGGAACATCATGTAGGTCTCCATTGTGAGTGACAAGCACTCAAATGCTTGAGCCATTATTTCCTGCCTTTCACACACATTATCCCAGAGTTGGGACAGAAGTGAAGTAGCCAGGACTGGAACTGCACTCTAATATGGAGTGCAGATGTCCCAAGTGGTAGCTTAGCATGCTGAGTCACAGTACCAATACTTCAGCTCATTTTCTGAAAGTATATGAGAAAAACATATAAAAAGCTCTTTTTAGTGGGCTATATAATATGCATTATAAAGGGCACACTGTTATATGCACTATAATTATGAACTGAGGAAAACTCATGATAAATTAGTAAAGAAGGATTCTTGTGCAAATATTTTTGTATGGATTTACAATGCAATAAATATTGATTTTTTTTCAAAAACAGGTGCAATTCTCTTACCTGAATTTCTCAAGGAATTCTATTTTCAATTTCAGTGACAACCAGTTTGATAAACAGTTTTTAACTACTTAACTGATTAAAACATTTAGAAAATAATATCAAAGATATACAGAGTTTTTCCTATTGTATGCCTCAAACTTTTATTCTTGTTTTTCAGCTACTTTGAAAAATTATCGCTGGCTTTGGGAGTGCATGGAGAAGGGAATGATGACAGAGTATACTTCAGGTGCAAGGAAACGTCATCACACCCACCAGCCTTCTTCGAATATCTAAGTGATCCAGGTGATCTCATTTCTCATATTCTATTTCTCCAGCTTATAATTAAATAGATTATGACTCCCAGTAGTCTTTGAATTTAATTACCAGTGCCATCACATAGATAATTATTGCCTGGAGAAATAAAGCCAGAATGATACTGAAGGCTTTGTTGCTATGGTACCTCCATCTTTCTTCATCAGCACATATAAGGGATTCATGAAAATATTTAACAAATCTACTGGATTTCAAGTTTTTGAGTTCTAAGATAATTAAGACAAAATGCATATGCTTACTAAAGAAATGTGTGCCAAATTATGAGATATCACACACTTCTGTTAGGATTGCATCAATAAGATGCACATGTCAGATGTGTAGTGATGTGACTTCTCATAATGTCCCACTAACTTAGGTGATGGGTATACCTAAGATTTATAGTTTGTGTTTGAAACAAAAAATATTTTTGTTCTCTGTTAAGTCTCTAGAAAATGAAATGCATGGAGTACAGATATTGATGTGATTCAAAATAGTATTTTGGGTGTTCCAGGCCTGTACAAATATGCAATACCCATACTTCTCTACAGATCTGCTCAGAATGAATTCTTTCAGTGATTGGGCAGAATCTCTTTACCTCTCCAGTTATTCTGTTTTGAAAAACATAGTTAAGGGCAGGCATTGTCATGCAGTAGTTTTCAATCACCACCTGGGAAGCCTACACAACATATTGGAGCACAGGTTTTCGTGCCAGTTACTCTGAGTCCAATCATCCTCCCTGCTAATGCACCTGGAAATCAACTGATACTGGCTCCAAGTGAATTTCTAACACCCGCATGGAAGACACATTGGATTTCCTATTCCCAGCTGTTGCAACTATTAGGAGAGTGAACCAGCAGATGGAATTCCGCTCTCTCCCTGTACCTTTTTCCCTTCCTCCCTCACTTTCAACTAAATGAATAAATATTTAAAAAGAAAGAAAAACATAATTAACAAGTAGCCCATGCTTAAGAATCTTTTAGATTTCATTTTAAAAATCATTCTAAATAATAAACAGTTTTTTCAGGAATGAATGGAAAATAGTTTAATGAATACCTTGTAACCCACACCAACCCTAATTCTACTTTCATAAATATGTTTTAAAATTTTATTTTATATGATTTGTTCTGCAAATTCTTCTAAATATTTTGATTAGTCGGAATATCTTTGCTATTAAATCATGAATGATGCAACTTGCTAGAAGTTAGAGACAATATTGCTGAAAAAAGAAATATGTACTCACATGAGGTGTACCTTTTGTATGGTAGACAGACATTATTTTCTAAGTAGACTTTCTACTTCGCTAGTTATCTCTTTCAGTATCTTCTATTACATACAAACTTACAGCTTCAATAAACAGGTATAACTAAATATAGTGACCTTTGATTTTTCAGGGGCACATATTCCACTTCTGTTGTTTCCTTATAAAATGATAAATAAATCAGAAGTAAAGAGGAAATCTCTTGATTGCATGAGTGTGGTGGTGTGTGTGTGTGTGTAATTTTAAATAAAAGTTATTTGGATTAATATATGATGCTACATCTCTTGTATGATTTACTGGTTAGGCTCAATATTCCCCTTCTGGGATATCACTGAAAAACTTCAGTTTTCAATTTATGTTGATGATAAATGATATTTTAAACATTTATTTATTTATTTATTTATTTATATTGGAAAGGCAGAGGCAAAAAGAGACAGAGACACAGAGATACAGATGAAAAAAGAGATCTTGTCCATCCTCTGTTACTACAAATTCTCACAACAGATTAGGCTGGGCTAGGTTAGTGCCATGAGGAAGGATCTCAGTAAAGGTCTCCCACAAGAGTAGCAGGGGCACAAGTGTTTGAGCCATCACCTACTTCATCCAATGGTATGCATCAGCAGGAAGCTAGAATTAGAAGTGTAGACAGGAAATGAACCCAGGAACTCCAATGTATGATGCAGGCATTCCAGGATTCATCACAACTGCTGAGATAAACGCCCTGAGTGACAATCAATGATTTTTAATTCTGCATTGATAAATTTTGTTACATTGCTGTTACTTTTGAATTTTTATTAAGAAATTCCAGTTCTTAATTATGTTAATTATATATGTTATATGCATTAAATAGGAGGCAGGTATTGTGGTGCAATAGTTTAAGTTACAACTTGGAAGACTGCCATCCTGTATTGGATTGCTTGGAATCAAGTCAGGACACTTCTTTCAATTCAGCTTTCTGCTGATGCACATCTTGGGAAACAAGAGATGCGGGCTGAAGTGCTTGAGTTACAGACGCCCAAATAAAGTTTCTGGACTTTGGCTTCAACCTAACACATTCCTGGCTATTGTGGTTATTTGGAAAATGACTCAGGGTGTGAAAGATTTTCTCTGTGTCTCTCCATCTGATTTTGTCATTCTGCATTTCAAAAATAATAAGTAATTAAACAGCTTTTCAAAATTGTGAACATGAATAATTTTATCCATGTATTTGTCTTGGAATTCAATATCATGGTTGCATTTTTAACTATTCATTCTTAAATGAATGACATGAAATTTATCAAAACTGATTGATATCAAACAATTTATAGTCAATATTTTTGAATTTATATGAACATATAAAAATTGAATTCATTGTCTTATTTGCATTTATATATTAATTTGTATTTGTATATTAATAAATTTATATGTGCATATAAACTTTACATACATATATATAGAAAGTATTTTAAAAAGTTCATGGAAAAACTAAATCAAAAATCAAATATTTTGATGTATAAATTCTTGAAATGCATAGTTGCTTGTTATAATAAACATTTTCCATGAATTTTTTGAATACTCCTATGCATAGATTTCTGACTTTTTTCTCATCAAAACAACCTGCTTTTCTTTAGATTTCATTTTGTCAGGAACTTTTATGAGGTACTTTCACATACACACACAAACACACATTAGGAAGTTAACACTTACTAATTTCAAATGAGTTGTTATGTTCCAAATGTTATAAATACTTTAAACAAGGATTATGTGTAGAGTGGTTCTTGCTATACAACGCACCTTTCTTTCCATCTCTGTCCCCCTCAGAATGATTTAGAATACATAATGAATGTATAGGTAAAGGAATTGCTCAATTTGAGGAAAAGGGAAAGTTAGGGGTAGAGAGAATGAATCATAGTAACAGAAAAAAATGAAAGTGCAACTGTATTTAAAATGACATGATGTATGTAAATGAACACATATGTGACATATGGATCATTCACTATTATTTCAGTTATTCTTGAATTGGTCTAAATATAACCACATTCAAATCTGAAGAAATATGCTAAGCATAAGCTAGATAAAAATTCATAATAATATATGTAAATCATGCTACTGGCAAAATAAGGCTGATCAACTGGAGAAGAAAAAGATAAGTTGATAGATCATAAAGTATTTTCAAGGGCTAGTGTACTGTAGAGGAAGACCTTTTATTTACAGTCATCTTTATAGTTGTCTAATCTATGCCTCTCAACTTTAACTTGAGCTACCAACATGAATCAGTCCCTCAAGCACTTTAGCTTCTTACTCTAATATCATTTCCTAAATTAGTCCTTCTATAGCAAAATGATCAAAATAAATGCTAGACACATACACTAGACACACTCTTTAGTGCTGAATCTCTGTCTTATTTTCTATTTACTACATAATACCAAATAGCAAACATTCAATTTGCTTATTTTATTGATTTTCTTTCTCTGGTGGATTGTAAATTCCATGAGATATTTTTTTGAATTTATTCACTGATCATCCCCAGCACCTGGAACAATATTGGAAATTCAGTAAGTGAAAGATAAATGAATAAGCTTTGCTTTCCCCGGAGGATTGATCTTAGTTCATAAAAGTTTAGCTTTAGTTTATCACATAACAGTTCAGTGAAATGTGCCTTCTGTTGAGATACCAGGCTAACAGAACATAAACATAGCTTTGTTAAAGTTAGTTTATAAATCATCTGACAGATGTGTTGTTAAAAAGATGTAGAGATTGAGTAAGTTGTAGAGTCTGTCTCCGTAAAAGATACAATCTAGAAATCAAAGAATGAGAAAAAATAAATACCTAATGCACATTAGAAACAAAAATGCCACTATGAAAAAAAATGCTTCATCTTAAATTCCCAGAATATATTAATTTTATTTTGCTGCTTTGTTCTGAAAATAAGTCATTCTTCTATTATTGAGCCAAGAGGGAAGATCAGTCAAGTCTGCACTCTGCAGATCTACAAACAATGCAGGGAGAAGCAGCTCATGGGAATAAATCTGCATTTTTAGCTTAGTCACATGCAATGTTGAGCATAGGCATCTGTCTTGAATGAAAGCTCTTTTGTTGGACACTTTATTATTCTAGTGCTTTTGTATGTCCTAAATCATCTTTAGTTATTTATATTAAGTATATAATCTTACTGACTCAGTGAAGGAGTTCAAGAAAATGAAATAGACTTGGCACAACAATGCAACTTGAATCAGCAAAGAAATGAGTGTGTTGTTCTGTCAAATCCCATTGCCACAATAACTCTGCCAATTTGTTTGAAAAATGTACATCCCTGGAGTTCCAGCACCACTTAACAGCTGAGAACAAAGTATGTACAGTAAGATACAAATCTTTCATACCATTAGCTCGATATATTTCTGCATAGCAGTTTTTCAAAAATTGGAAGCATATTTTGGCACCACACTGCTTCAAAACAACAACAAAATCTAGGAGATATATGCTAAAAGCTGTCAGGTTTTGTTTTTTTTTTTTTTTTTTTAATTTCTTTTCCCTAGAACCACTGTTCGGTTGGCTTTGTTCTTTTTTATCTATAATTTCTTTAAAATTGAATCAATATGGCATCACTAAATGGACTTAAATTTCTTCAGTTTCTGTGGCACTCATAAAACTGTGAATAGGATTAGTAAATCAGTGTTTCATTAAAAATTATTAACTGTTTATAGTAGGGAAGCATCTATACCTTAAACAATTTCAGGAAAAGCAAAAACTAGAAAATAATCCTACTCAGGATATTATTTCTACACTATGAAATAAGTACTATTATATTTTTCTCATTTGAACCAAGATGTCTGCACATAAGTGGTATTCACCTGAATAAAATTAAAATAATGTAGCAAGGTAAAATTCTCACTTCACTCTCCTTCTATGGAGGAAAACAACTAGAAACAATTTTATGGTGATTTTAAATTAAGTATACTTGTCTAATAACAATGTGTCAATAGAATACCACTTTTTCAGAAATTATACTGCTTATTACTATATGTTTATTCTATTTTCACATTCCTATCACCTGATAGCTTTCATTACCATCATCTTTCTGAACAAGAAGCTGATATCCCAAAAATTTGGAAATTGTGTAATTTTGAATTTACATAATTCTGTGGAAATTCACATAACTAAAATGAAAATAAATTTCTTTAATGTTAATATATATTTAATATTCATGAAAAGTTACTGCTGGTAATACCACATTCCAATAGAATGAATATGAAAGAGACTAAAAAAATGAAGCAATGGTAAACAAAAGTCACAAACATATGCTCACACATTTAACTCTTTCATCATGTGTAGAGAATAAAACAAACATTTTCCTAGAATCTAGAGAAAAGTCAAGGTAGAAATATTTTTAAGAAAAGATGTTCTTGGGGCCAGCGCCATAGCTCACTTGGTTAATCCTCCGCCTGTGGCACCGGCATCCTTTATAGGCACCAGTTCTAGTCCTGGTTGCCCTTCTTCCAGTCCAGCTCTCTACTCTGGCCTGGGAAGGCAGTGGAAGATGATGGCCCAAGTGCTTGGGCTCCTGCACTTGCATGGGAGACCAGGAGAAAGCACCTGGCTCCTGGCTTTGGATCGGCACAGAGCCAGCAGTAGCGACCATTTAGGGGGTGAACCAACTGAAGGAAGACCCTTATCTCTGTCTCTCTCTCTGTCTATAACTCTACCTGTCAAATAAATTAAAAAAGAAAAAGAAAAAAGAAAAGATGTTCTTCTGCTGAATGTCCAGTGTAAAACTGTTAAATGTTTAAGCTAAGATTTGGTTGTGGAATATAATGATATAAAGTAAAGCTCCTAATTAAAATGATGTCTTGGTATACATCATTTTTAAGCATCAGAATTCCAAATAGATTTGTGAAATAGTGGACAACTTCAAAATTTCAACTAAATAATTTATATATATATATGTATTAATTTGGAATATAAAATACATTTTGAAAGGCATCAAGAAGCCATAATTATTACGATTTGAAAATGAAGGTTTAATTTTTATTAACTCAGCTAAGAAGTCTGTGGCGTGTCAGGAATGTGTAGATTCAAAGGAAAGTTGATTCAATGTAGACAGGCTCCTAAAGGAAAAGAGGTTACAATGTATGTGACAATCTTGCACAATCTTATCTAATTTAGAGGGACAGTACAAGAAATCACCAAAGGTGAAGGTGATATTAATGTGGCAAAGAAAATATTTTCATAATAAGAAGAATCTTGGCTCAGTTAGTGTATGATGCAGCAGAAAAATCTCCAGAAAATAGTCTTAGAGGAATGAGGTTCAAATGTCTAGCAAGTTCTCATAGATTTAAGCAATGTGTAAGGATCACAGGAAAAAATTAAAATATCAGAAACAGACTGTAAATCAGGAATCAAAGTAAAATTTTTATTTCTCTGTAATTTCAAAACTTATGGATATAACCAAAGCAGACTCAAATTATTAAAATCAGAGATGAAAAAGAAAATGAAAAACAGGTACCACAGAAATAAAAGGAATCATCAAGAATTGCTACAAGGAGCTGCTTACCAACAAATTTCGGAAATCTAGAAAAAAAATGGATAGCTTCCTGGACACATACAATTTACTGAAATTGAGTCATGAACACAGAGAATACCTAAACCGACCGATAACCCAGACAGAGATTGAATCAGTAATAAAGATCCACCCAACAAGTAAAGGATCAGATCCCAATGACTTCACTGCTGAATTCTACCAGACATTTAGAATAGAAACTCCAGAAATCAATCCATGCATCTACAACCAACTTATCTTTGAAAAAGGAGCAAAAATCAATCCTTGGAGCAAGGACAGTTTCTTCAACAAATGGTGCAGGATAAACTGGATCTCTACATGCAGAAGTATGAAACAATACCCCTACCTTAACCAAACATCCACTTAAGATGGATCAGAGACCTAAATTTATGAAATGAGACCATCAAGTTACTAGAGAATATTGGGGAAACTCTGCACAATATTGGCATAGGGAAAGATTTCTTGGAGAAAACCCCAGAAGCACATGCAATCAAATCCAAAATTAACAAATGTTATTACATCAAGCTATGAAGGCTCTGCACTGCAAAAGAAACACTCAGCAAATTGAAGAGGGAACCAACATAATAGCAACATAATGGGAGAAAATGTTTGTGAACTATGTAACTGATAAAGGATTAATTTTGGCTGGCGCCACAGCTCAATTGGCTAATCCTCTGCCTGTGGCACCAGCACACCAGGTTCTAGTCCCGGTTGGGGCGCCGGATTCTGTCCCAGTTGCCCCTCTTCCAGTCCAGCTCTCTACTGTGGCCTGGGAAGGCAGTGGAGGATGGCCCAATTGCTTGAGCCCTGCACCCGCATGGGAGACCAGGCTCCTGGCTTCGGATCAGCGCAGCATGCTGGCCGCAGCGCACCAGCCATGGAGGCCTTTTAAGGGGTGAACCAACGGAAAAGGAAGACCTTTCTCTCTCTCTCTCTCTATCTCTCTCTCTCTCACTGTCTAACTCTGCCTGTCAAAAAAAAGGGGGGATTAATTTCCAGAATCTATAAAGAGCTCAAGAAACTCAACATCTACAACGCAAATAACCTAGTAAAGAAACAGGCAAAGGACCTGAAAAAACATTTTTCAAGAGAAGAAATCCAAATGTCCGACAGAAACATGAGAAAGTGCTCAGGGTCTCTAGCTATCAGGAAAATGCAAATCAACCACAATGAGGTTTAACCTTACTACCATTAGAATGGCTCTTATACAGAACTCAACAAACAATAAATGCTGGCACAGGCTGAAGCGAAGAGTACCATAATCCACTGTTAATGGGAATGTAAACTGTTGATTCCACTGGGGAGGACATCAAGGAGATACCTCAGAAATCTGAATATGGCCCAGCCATCCCATTCCTGGAAATTTATAAAAAGAAATCATATGAGCAATGAAAGAGTGATTTTTACTCCCATGTTCAATTTATTTCAAAGTACAATAGCTAAAATATGGAATCAACCCAGATGTTCATCAACTGAAGATTGGATAAAGAAATTATGATATATCTACACTATGAATACTACAGCATTAAAAAAATGAAGTTATGTCATTTGCAACAGAATGGATACAACTGTAAACTATTACACTTAGTGAAATCAGTCAGTCACAGAAAGATAAATACTACATGGTCTCTCTGATCTGTGGAAACTAATAGAGTATCTAAATGGTAATCTATAGGAACAAAACTGACACCTTGAGATTCAATGATTTTGAACAGCTCCTTTCTTGACTGTAGAGGAACAATGTTTCTTGCTTGTTTCTGTTATTTTTTTCTTTGTCCTTCCTACTATTTGGTGAACTCTCTACTTAGTGTAGGGTTAATCTCATTAGCATAAAATTAACTGAAAATTGACCTTTGTAAAAAATAAGAGTGGGAAAGGGAGAGGGAGGAGGGGGAGGGTGGGAGTATGGGTGGGATGGAGGCAGGGATGTAAGAATCACCATGTTCCTAGATTTGTATATATTAAATACAGGAAGTTTGTATTCCTTAATTAAAATTTTAAAAGGCAGTGAGCCCGTGGATTCACATGGTCACTTAGAGGTGTGGTGTTAAGGTGACTAGGTAGACAGGAGCCTATGTTTTCTATGAGGGACCAAAGTGAGGACATTGGGAATTTTTCTCTGATGGGAGGAGAAAGCAAACCCTAGAAGCAAAGCAACGTTGACGTTTCAGAAGTCTGGCTATTGTTTAGTAACTTGGTTATTGTGAGTCCTAGTTCTCTCACTGGGAACAACTCAGGGGCATCTCATCTATACTTTGCCAAGGGAGCTTTTACAAAGTTTTGGTAGGAATTATACACCTAAAAAGCCCTCTCCCCGTCAGTATGACAAAAGACATGTAGGAAGAGGATAAATGGAGAACCCAAACCTACATCTACAAAACTCCAGGCTGAACTCCTAGCTCTCTCTTGAGATATCCACTTTGTCTATCTGGTGTAGTTCTCCATTTTTTTTCTCAATGTTCACTTGCCCTTTTGTGTCCATGCCTTCATACTTTGTTATTCATAAGACAATGAACTCATGCGGCTACAAACAACGACTCACTCCTACTTCAATGAGACACAGAATCTAGGATAACTCTGAGTAACACGATAATAAATAACTAAGTAAATGAATAATTTTGCTTAAAGTCTTCTTTTTCACATGGATGATATCTGAAGAATCACAAACCTTCTGGAAGAAAGCACGAATTTCAAATGTTACCCATGAATAATCAAGAATTGAAACATATTCCCTGAGAAATACGGTGAAGCACTTTTGTAGGGGAAAGGACACTTAAAAATATAATGCTACCTGAATATGACAGACATGACTCCCATAACACAGCTGCGGTCTTTATGATGTCTTTTGTAACACCCAACCTAAAGGTCCTATATCCAATAATAAGATGGAATTGGAACAAAAATTGCTATTTCTGATGAGAAATCAGTCACTGTTAGTTTTACATTTTCCTTATGTCAGTTTATTGATTCATCAAATGTTTATTGAGCATAAAGTATATACTAAGCACTATACAAATTTGTAGAAGAAAAAATGAATAAAACCCATTTTCCTTGATAAATAAAAGCAGTTCTCAGAGATTACTAAGTGCAATATTTCCTTTACTGATGAGTGGAACAAAAATTAGTGATTTCAATAGATATCATGTGCTCATCTTAAGTTTTGAATTGTTTTTTTTCCTACATGCAAATGTGATTCAGCTAAAGTAATCCTATTTGTAAACAGTAGTATATATACTCCCACAGGCTTCTCTAAACCTTATAAGGCTATGGTGTTAATGTTTATAGCAGAATTATTTTTCATATTTTAAAAATGAGGCAATACCAATGTTTGTCTATCTATGAGTGAATAATTAAACTATGATAAAATAGTGCCAACTTATCCACAGAGTATACATTCCAAGCCCTTCAGTGGATACCTGAACCACAAATAGTAGTTATGTGGACAGCGCTAGATTTTTCTATAGGCTCATTGAGTATTTTCTGGTGCAACACACTGTCATCAATCACACCACATTTTATGTTCCTGTCTTTTATCCACAAGCTTAATGTCTTTCCATCATATCTAAGCACTTATCTTGTATCGTGGCTGTGACTTTCACAGTTTGTGGTGAAATAGCAAAGCTAGCATAATTTTATTTCCATCTCCACAATTTCAGGGATAGAAGCTTCTTACTGTAGATCTTAGCAAATTTGGTATATGACTATTTTTCCATTAGTGGTTCCCTAGTATTTAGAGACCAGCAGGGAAATGAGAGGTCATTGCCAAAGAGGAAAGGCTTTCTTCTGGGGATGATGATAATATCGAAACTGGCAGCATATTTGGAAATTTCTGTGAATATACTAAAACACTGAATTATATTATTTAAGTGAACAAATTATTTGGTAAGTTGTTTACATCTCAATGAGGTTATTGCACGCACATACACACATACACACACACAAAAGTAGTAAAGATTCTTTAGCCACACTATCTTATTTAGACCTCAGTGTCTAACTTACTCTGAAAATAACCTTAATTAGGTTATTTAACATCTCTGAATGCCATACCCATATCTAAAATAAAAATAAAATATGTTTACCCTTATAGGGCTATTGTGAACATTTGAAATTAATTGGTGCATATAAAGAAATTAAGAGTGCCTGGCACTGTGTCAATCCTAAATGTGTTTGCTCCTACTGCACCGGCAACTACACTTATTTATTTATTCATTTATTTCTTTTGAATGGTAGCATCACAGGGAGAGCAGGACACACACACAGAATTTTCCACTCATTGATTCACTCTTCAAATGGCTATAATAGCTGGGGTTGGGCCAGACTAAACTCAGGAGTCAGAAAGTTCATCTGGGTCTCCTATATAGGTGGTAGAAGGCGCAAGCACTTGAGCCGTCTTCCTCTGCTATCCCAGGCAACAAGCAGGGAACTGGATTGGAAGTAGGGCCGCCAAAACTTGAACCTGTGATCATATAGGATGCCGGCATCACAGGTGGGGGCATAATCTGTTTTGCCACACTGGTGGTCTAACTGTTACTATTTTATCACTTTCACCAGTCATGCAATAATATTTATTATTGTTAAAATTATCCTTTATTATTATAAATTCAGTCCTACCAGCTTATTACAAGCAAAGGTATCTAACCTATTAATAACAATTTTATTTCTACCTAGTCTTCAAATATGTTTGATAAGTACCATAATTGTTGTTCCTGAACTTAGATCCACACCTCTTTATAAAGACAAATATCTAATTTGATATGAAATGGGAATATTTAGATAGAGAAATAAATAATGATAGCTACTTAGCTAGCTAGATAGATAGAATGATAGATTTCCTTAGGCAATGGGCATATTCTTCTCAATTAAGGGCAATAGTCTTGAGCTAGATAATGGCTTTCATTGCACGCCAGTTGAACTATTTATTTCCAAGTTCTATGGCAAACATAATAACAGCTTTATGGCAAGGATATAGGATAGTAACACATCCACCAGGAGACTGACTATAACTACTCATTTTTTTTTCACATAAAATCCTCAGAATATTGTCCCTCCAAAGGGAAAAAGCAAAATGTTTAACTATTATAGCCTCTACTTCTTTTTTATCTTCACATCTCTGTAAGTCTTGATTTAAGCTAAATGGATCATGAATCTTTAACATATCCACCTAAGAACACAATTAAAGTCAAACAGAATAATGAGTAGCATTATGAAGAATACAAAGTAGCACACCCAAGAATGCATTCAACTATTCCATATGCTGCATAATTACATACACTCCTAACTTGCACGGTGCCAGATCTAAGAAAAGATGAACTCCTTGGTGAATAAGAATCAGTATGTGAATTAGCTAACTTTGGGAACTAAGCCAAAAACCAGATTAGTTCATAATATTAAATCTTTTGTGGTATAAACTGTACCTGAATGCTTTATATCCATAATCTATTTATTTATGCCTCATATTTTAATTTCAGAAAATATGACCTTCATTACAAATAAGCTATTTTTAATTGGTTAACAATGAATTAAATCTTAATCTGTGGGCATCTCAATTTCCCAAGCTGTTACGTATTTCTCAGCCTTACCTCTTTGTTATTCTCACCTGGAACAGAGCCTGAGATTGGTACCCAGAAACATATTTGTTCTGCTATGTGCGCAAAGTTGGGAACAACCACTGTGTTAAATAATATCCAAATTATCTCCCAAGTCTGAGTTTTTTTTTTCTGTGTAGACACTCTAATTCAGTTATAAATAACATAACATTACTTCAGACACAAATAACTTTAGGTGATTACTAGAAACACTATACAAGGTATTTGAATTTTTTTTAGCTATTGTGGATGGTACCAATCTTACAAGTTCTTATTCAGCTAAGCACTGTTTGTGTACACAAAGGCTATGATTTTTGTGTGTTGATTTTATATCCTGCCACTTTACCAAACTCTCTTGTGAATTCTAATAGTCTCAGTGGACTCTTTCAGTTCCCCTTTATGTAGAATAATATCATCTGCAACCAGGGATAATTTGACTTCCTTCTTTAGCATTTATACCCTTTTGATTTCTTTTTCTTGCATAATGGCTCTAGCTGAAACTCTAGAACTTTATTGAATGGCAATAGTGAAAGTGGGCATCATTGCTGTTTTCCTATCTGCTTCTAACTTTTTCATTTAATATGATGCTGTGGGTAATGGTGTTAAAGTCTCTACAATGAAAATTACAAAATATTCAAGAAAGAAATAGAAGACACAAAAGTCTTCCACGTTTGTGGATTGGGTAAAATAATATAATCAAATGTCCATATTACCCACATTAAATAAACAGATTCAATTTGAACCCAAACTCAATACCAACAACATTCTTCCCAGATTCAGAAAAAAATGCTAAAATTCGCTTGGAAGCAAAAGAAGCCATGGATAGCTAAGACAATTAAAAAAAAAAAAAAAAAAAAACAAAGTTGGAGACATTACAATACTGGTTTTCAAAACATGTAACAAGAAAGTTGTAGTAAAAACATCTTGTTACTGGCACAAAAATAGACATATGGATCGATGGAACAGAATAAAAACTGCAGAAATTAATCAATGCAGTTACGACCAGTTAACCTTCCATAAATGTGCTAAAATCAACTCCTGGAGAAAGAATATAGTCTCTTCAACAAATGATTAGAAAATTGATCTATGCTTGCAGAAATATGAAAGATGACCCCTAACCTTATATAATAATCAACTCAGGGCCGGCACTGTGGTATAGTGGGTAAGGCCACCTCCTGCAGTGCTGTCATCCCATATGGGAACTGGTTTGAGATCTAGCTGCTCCACTTCTGATCCAGCTCTCTGCTATGGATTGGGAAATCAATAGAAGACTGTCCAAGTACGTGGACCCCTACATTCATGTGGGAGACCCAGAAGAATATTGTGGCTCCTGGCTTCAGACTGGCCCAGCTCCAGCCATTGTGGCCATTTGTGGAGTGAACCAGGGAGTAGAAGATCTCTCCCTCTCTGCCTCTGCTTCTGTCCCTCTGCAAAAACTCTGCATTCCAAATAAATAAAATAAAACCTTTAAAACATCAACTCACAACAAATCAAGAATCTGTATCTTCAACCTGATAAAATGAAATTACTAGAGGAAAATATTGGGGAAACTCTGCAAGATATTGGCATAGGCAAAATATTTGGAAAACACCCTAGAAACACAGATAATTAAAGCAGAAATAGATGAATAGGATTACATCAAAGTAAGAAACTTCTAAATTACAAAGGAAATACTCAACAAAGTGAAGAGATAGCTGACAGAATGGTAGATGATATTTATATCTCTGTAACTTATAAAGAAATAATATCCAGCATCTATGAAAACACAAGTAGCTCAATAACAGCAAAATAGACAATCCAGTTAAGAAATGGGCAAAGGACATGAACAGGTATTTTTGAAGAATTAAATACAAATAGCCAGCAGGCAGATAAAAAATGCTCAGGATCATGAGCATAAAAAAACACAATGAGGTTTTACCTCACCCCAGTTAGAATGGCTATCATCTAAAAGTAAAAAACAACAACAACAACAACAACAACAAAAATAATAGATGCTGACTAGGATGTAGGAAGAAAGGCACCCTAATATACTATTGGTAAGAATATAAACTAGTACAACCATTATGGAATACAATATGGAGATTCCTCAGAAATCTGAAAATAGATTTACAATTTTCCTCTCATGAAGATTTAGCAAAATGAAAAGAAATCAGCATATGAAAAAGTTGTAGGTACCCTCTTGTTTATTGTAGCTCAATTTACAATAGATAAGATATAGAATCAACCCAGATGTCTATTAGCTAATGACTAGATAAAGAAAACCTTGTATATACACACTATGGAATACAATCCAGCCATAAAACAATTAAATCCTTGTCTTTTGCAACACAATCTAGTAGATGCAACTAGAAATCATTATGCTTAGTAAGACACGCTAATACCCAAAAGACAAACAGCATATGTTTTGTCCTGAATGCAGTAGTTAACATAAAATACTAAAATTATATAAAAACAAAATGGGCATCTTGCTATTTGATAGCTGCTTTTAGCTTTTGTTTGCATTCCTGTGGAACTGTGCCCTTTCTACTGTTTACTTGTTTTATATTGTGTTTAATGTTGTATTTGACCTATAATTACAGAGTGAACTGAAATTATATTTTTGCAAAAAATAAAGAAAAAAGATAGGAAATAAAAAAAATGGAGGGAGGGCAAGAGGAAGGAGAGAATTGAGGTTATCTGCTTATAATTGTACCTATGAAATGCAAGAAATATGTTCTGCTTATATTAGTAAAATTTTGTAAAAATAAAGCAAGAATAAGCAAAAAGAACTGCAGAACTAGGTTTTCATTGCCTTACTTTTATTTTACTTTCTCCATGAAGGCAACAGAAACAAAGGGAAAATATTAAACTTATGTTACCTATAAAAAAGAGAAAGACTTCAATCAATTCCATAGATAATACAAATCAAAGAAACTTAATTCTTTCCACTTATGTTATCCTTCCTGCTAGGTATTTCTTTTTTTTTTTTTTTAAACTTTTATTTAATGCATATAAATTTCCAAAGTACGACTTATGGATTACAATGGCTTTCCCCCCGTACCGTCCCTCCCACCCACAACCCTCCCCTTTCCCACTCCCTCTCCCCTTCCATTCACATCAAGATTCATTTTCGATTATCTTAATATACAGAAGATCAGCTTAGTATACATTAAGTATGGATTTCAACAGTTTGCTCCCACACAGAAACATAAAGTGAAAAATAATAGATGATTTTTTTAAATGATGATGAAATCAGAGCAGACCTATTGTCATGTTTAATCCCAGTGAGAGTCAAGTTGGGAATTGATAATTTCTTTTTTTTTTTTTTTTTTTTTTTTTTTTACAGAGGATCAGTTTAGTATGCATTAAGTAAGGATTTCAACAGTTTGCACCCCCATAGAAACACAAAGTGAAATATATTGTTTGAGTACTCGTTATAGCATTAAATCTCAATGTACAGCACATTAAGGATAGAGATCCTACATGAGGAGTAAGTGCACAGTGACTCCTGTTGTTGACTTTACCAATTGACACTCCTGTCTATGGCATCAGTAATCTCCCTATGCTCCAGTCATGAGTTTCCAAGGCTATGGAAGCCCTCTGAGTTCTCTGATTCTTATCTTGTTTAGACAAGCTCATAGTCAAAGTGGAGGTTCTCTCCTCCCTTCAGAGAAAGGTACCTCCTTCTTTGATGGCCTGTTCTTTCCACTGGGATCTCACTCGCAGAGATCTTTTGCCAGAGTGTCTTGGCTTTCCATGCCTGAAATAATCTCATGAGCTTTTCAGCCAGCTCCGAATGCCTTTAGGGCTGATTCTGAGGCCAGAGTGCTATTTAGGACATCTGCCATTCTATGAGTCTGCTGAGATTCTCACTTCCCATGTTGGATCACTCTCCCCTTTATTTACTCCATCAGTTAGCGTTAGCAGGTACTAGACTTGTCTATGTGCTCCCTTTGACTCCCAGTCCCTTCACCATGACCAACTGTGAACTGAAACTGATCACCTGGAACAGTGAGATGGCATTGGTACATGCCACCTCGATGGGATTGAATTGGAATCCCCTGGTATGCTTCCAACTCCACCACTTGGGGCAAGTCAGCCTGAGCATGTCCCAAATTATACATCTCTTCCCTCTCCCATTCCCACCACCATGTTCAACAGGGATCACATTTCAGTTAATTTTCAACACTTAAGAATAACTGTGCATCAATTACAGATCTAAACCAGTCATATTAAGTAGAACAGATAAAATTTACCTGCTAGGTATTTCAAGGAATGTTCCTCAGCAGGAAAATGCATCAGCATTTATGAAATGATACCATTTTTCTATTTCTAACCATTGCATTCTCATCTTGCTTTCCTTGTGTTTCACCCATTTTTTGGACTCAGGTAGTGTTTTAGTTGCTTCTCTCTGTGTCCTTACTTTAAAGAACTTCTAAATAATTCTGGTTTATATTTTTCCCCATGTTATTTTATTCTGGAAGGTTGTTGTTAAGATTAAAAGCTTTGAATATTCATGTTCTCCTTTGCCCTTGTGAATTGGATCACTAAAACTGAAATCCTCCATCAAATCAAGTTTGTATCTCTCAATGATAGTATTTTTCCAAGTTATGTCAGTTTAATGCTTTTCACTGTATTCCCTTAAGATTCATTCAAACCAGTTTGTTCTTCTCTTTGAAAACAGATATCACCCCAACCTTTATTTTTCTAAAATGTCTTGGCTCCAGGAAACAAAATTGCATCTATAACTGTACTCTAAAAAGTTCATGAAAGTGGAATTAAAAGTTTTCATTATTTTGGTGTGAAAAGAAATTCATGAACATGAGAAGTATTCAAACATTCATGAAGCAATCCTACTATGAAAAACCACACATGACTTTAAATTTTTGCACCAAGATAAGCATTATTATTTTATATTTGCAGAGAGGGACACAGACCTTCAATACACTGGTTCACTTCCCAAATGCCCACAAGGACAAGCACTGAAGCTAGGAGCTGGGAATCCAATCCAAGTCTCCCTCATGGGTGGTGGGAACCCAAGTACTTCAGCCATCACCACTGCTTCCCAAGGCCTGCAAAAGCAGGAAGCTGGAATCAGGAGTCAGAAACAAGTATCAAACACAGGTAATCCAAGGTAGGAGGCAGGCATCCGAAACCACATCTTAACTGGCACATTCAACACTTACACCAAGCGTATCTATTAATTTAATTTTTCCATGAATCTTTTTGATATACCCTTGTGCATTCAAAATAGAATATAGGATCTGGAAACCTTTCATTTGTCACTTTTGATTCCACTGAGACCAGCCAGTTACAAGAAAAATCAAGGGCCCAAATTAGAATTAAGAGTGAGTTGACTCTTAACTTCCTACTCTTCCCAAGTGTGTAATTTTAAGTCTCTTCTTTGATATTATCTTCCTCTCTACCTGCTGTCCACACTCACAGTCACATGCTAACAGATAATTTTTCTATCTATAAGTATCATGAGATCAGCTATTTAGTATAGTCTGTTCCTCTCTGGCAACACAGTAACAGGCCCTTGCTCTTGCCTCTTGTCCTAATTCTGGAAAGACTCAGAACCTCCCTGTGACTGTGGTAACATCCAGAGATCCCAAACACCTGTATCTCCAGAAATTGGTGTGAATAATATTAACTCATCTAAGAACTGAGACCTGTCAAGTCATCCTGGAGTTTTACCTCCAGCAGAAAACACCAAAAAAATTTAGGTTCCAGAGGATGAACATTAACTTCAATAGTTTTTTTCACCTGGAAATATGTTTCAAACTTGTTGGCTAAGAGCACCTTTCCTTCCATGAAGCAACTAGAGAAAATCATGTACACCTTAGTTCTGTAAGGAGCACTTCTCCGTATAGGTTAGATATCTTGAGACTCCATTATTCAGTGTTATTTTTCCTATTTGGTACTCAAAGAAATGGTGACTTTAAAATCTTGAATAACCTGTCCTAGGTATATAAGCTAAGAAGTGATTTGCTCACTCATGTATCTCCAATGTCTGTCTGAACCAAATCTCATTTTCTAACTTGAAATCATATGAATGACTTGGTTTGCTATTTTTTTTTTTTTGTGGTTCTTGAGTTTCTCTTTTGTGTGGAATGCAGTGGTTTTTGATACCCACAGCCTAATTCTTGATAAAAAAAAAAATGAAGGGCCTTAAGATGTTTGGGGTACTTTAAAATTTCTTTTAAAGGACAATTAAGACTCTAAAAGCATGTGAGCACTGTGTGGCAACAGGTAAATCACTGTTTGGAATATGCTCGTCCCCTGCCAGAGTGTCGGGGTCCAAGTCCTGGCTCCATTCCTGAACCTCCTTTCCCTTCAGACTCCTTCTGGGAAGAAGTAGCTGATAACTCAAGTACTTGCCACTCATGTGGTACACCTGCCTAGAGTTGCAGAACCCTGCCTTGGCCTGGTATTTCCAAGGCTACTGCATACATTTGGAAAGCAAATCAACAAATGAAAAATCTCTATTTCTCTGTCACTCTGCCTTACAAATAAACAAATCTTTAAAAAATACTTTAAAATTATATTCCAAGGGCATATGTGCTATATGCTCATCTGCCTCACTATTCCTATTTCAAAGATTATATTTATATTAAATCCCATTCTTTGACATTTCCTATTTGTAATTAAGACCCCCTTTTAATTTCATCATAAAAGTTGTTTTTATTTAAAGTTTTATTTAATTTTATTTATTTAAACTGTTTTCCATTAGATTTTACAATAATTGAGTATAGTTTTTTAAAATAGATTATATTGGATAAGAATTTCTATTTTTGGTTAAAATTAACTAGCCAAATGCAAATAAATATGCTAGCTTATTTAAATAAAATCAGACTTTTATTTTTTTAATATCTAAAATTATTTAGTTAGATCTGAAAGCAAAAAAATATTTTACAAAAACCAACCACCATTTATTACTGGAAATACTTAAACATTTTTATTAAAAGTTATGTGGAACATTCTTCTAGACCCTAATCATTTCCTGAAGCCTGTATACTCTGGAATAAGCCTACATTTTCAATGTTTCCTTAATTGGAAACTGCTACACAATGCCTTGTAATTATTCATTTGTATTTGATCTGATATGACCTTTTATTTATTAATGGAGAGAGTATGATCTTAGGGAATAATTAGAGAGAAAAGAGCAGTGGAAGGAGGAAAGAAGGAAGCTGTGCCTCTGTGTGTAGGGTGTGGATGCGCAGAATAAGCATGGACACAACACAGGAACCCAGCAGCTAGGAGCCTCTGCACCAGCTTTGGAGAGTGAGGTGAGTCCAGACTGCAGTAGCCCAAGACATTACATAGCTGCAGGGAAATCCTGACCTGAGTCCAGCCTGGAGCCCTGTGGGGTACAGGGTACCTACCAACCTAGGGGGAAAAGGGGCATGGCAACAGAGACATGCAACAGGCTGAGAGAAGGCGGGTGCCATTTAGGACAAATGTAACAGCTGTGTCAATTGTGTCCAGGCTCCCAGCAACCAGCTGAGAGGAGACACTTATGTCTGGCTGGCAAGGTTGACAGGGGGCTGAGCACCCACACAGATATGTGAGGTGCCCCCAGCCTCCCAATCCATCTTAGTCTCTGGAACTTAAACTGCATAGGCAGAGCATCCACAGGCAGTGGATTCTGGGAACATTTCCACCTCTCTGTGGATGGAACTGACTGGCGGGCCAGTGTAGATCCTTGGCGCCCCATGACTATGGGAGCTTTGTGTGCTGGGATGATGGAAACACTGTGGTTGTGTGGGAGAGAGCAGGGTGTGGCTGGTTTCTGGGCAGTCATTTTGGCGGCTGCACACACTCAGGGTTTCCTGATTGTCAGGGGTCAGTCGTGCTCACACTGAGGACTGCATGGACTTTTGTGTGGTCCTTCTGACAGCACAGATAAATATGGCACCCACTGGGCTACTACATGAGCATTGATCATCTTGGGAGGGAGGAAGTGAGAGTGAGACTATCAAGCAAGCTGGTCAAACTCCTCCTCTGATAAAAAAAAATCTACCATGCCCAACTTGGGTGTTGCCCAGATACTCTCCCTACCCTTGAAGACTGAAGAGAGCCCCCTGGACACACCAGGCATAAGCCTCTAGGTATTAACTGAAAGAGCAGAGATCACTAAGCCATAGAGGTGTAGTTCAAAGATAAAATCCATCAGAGGAAAGAAAAAACCAAGTAGCTCCACAACTGCCTAAAAATAAATGCAGAAATTAAAGAAACAAAAATAAAGACAACATAATGCCCCAAAGGAACACAACACTTCAATACTAAAATGTAAAGATGAAGAGATTGATGAAATGCCAGAAATAGAATTAGAAACATTAATCATAAGATTACTCAGAAGCATTCAGAGGCAAATGCATGAATTAAATAAATCTACATATGACATGAATGCAAGTTTTCCCATGAAATTGAAATTTTAAAGAGAAATCAAAATGAAGTATCAGAAATGAGGAATTCAATAGAACAAGTGAAAAACTTTAAGAACAGACTCAGTGAGAAAGAAGAAAGACTAATTCAGAAAAATGTTATAGTCTGACCAAAACAAAAAAAAGGGGGTGGGGGAGAAACTTAAAAAATTAAAAACAGTATTGGAGATTTATGGGATGTGATCAACATATGGGTCTTAGGTGTTTCTGAAGCCATAGAAAGGTGAGAATGGATTAAAAGGCATTTTCAGTGAAGTAATTACAAAATCTTTCTCAATTTGGAGAAAGAAAGGGATGCCCAAATGCAGAAAGTACATGGAACTCATAGTAGTCATGACCATATGACCAGAAAAGATCTTCACTATGACACATTGTAGTCAACCTTTCCACAGTAAAACATAAAGAACAGATTCTAAAATGTACACAAGAAAAATGCCAGATTATTTTCAAAGGATCTCCAATTAGACTCACAGCTGAATTCTCATCAGACATCCTACAGGCTAAGAGAGAATGGCAAGACATACTTCATCTTAAGAGAAACAAAAACTGTCAACCCAGAATATTGTACTCTGTAAGGCTCTCATTTATGAATGAAGGTGAAATAAAAACCTTCCACAGCAAACAGAAAGTGAAAGTAATTGTCGCCACTCGTGGTTTCAACTCTTCAGTTAAAAGCTGGTCTAGCTGAATGCATTAAAAAATCAGACCCACCTATGTGTTGCCTACAAGAAACACAAATCACCAACAAAGACACTGACAGACTGAAACTGAAAGGATGGAAAAGATATTCCATCTTAATGGAAACCAAAAAAGAGCAAGTGTAGCCTTTCTAATATGAGTTTAAATAGACTTTAACACAAAAACTGTTAAAAGAGACAAAGAAGGGTACAATGAAATGATTAAGGGATCAATTCCACAGGAAGATGTGACTATAATAAACATATATGCACTGAATTACGAGGTGCCTGAATATTTAAAAGAAATGTTAACAGATCTAAAGGGAGACACAGACACCGATACAATATTAATGGTGGAATTCAACACCCCACTTTTCATCAATGAACAGTTCAACCAGACAGAAAATCATCAGAGAAAAAAGAAGCTAATTGTCACTATAGACCAAAAAAACTAACTGACATTGACAGAACTGTTCATTCTACAGTTGCAGAATACACTTTCTTCTCAACAGTGCGTGGGACTATTTCTAGGATAGACCATATGCTAGGACAAAAAGTAAGTCTCAGAAAATTTTAAAAATTCAAAATCATACCACACAATTTCTCTGAACATAATGGAATGGAAATCAACAATTCAAGAATCTCTAGAATATATGTAAGAACATGGAGACTGAACAACATGCTCCTGAATGAACAGTGGGTAATAGAAGAAATCAATATAAAATAAAAAAAAAAATCTGGAAATAAATGAAGATGACAACTCAACATATCAAACTTATGGGATACAGTAAAAGCAGTGTTAAAATGGAAGTTTCTAGGAATTGGTGCTTACATCAATAAACTGTAAAGACACCAAATAAGTGAGCTATCAATACATATCAGGGACCTAGAAAATTAACAAGAAATAAAATCTAAAATTAGCAGGAGAAAACAAAAAAATAAAATTAGAGAAGAAATAAACAAAATTGAAACAAAAAATACAAAATACCAGTGAAATGAAGAGCTGTTTTTTGAAAAAAAGACAAAATTGATATGTCAATTGCCACAACTGACAAAAAGGGGGGAGGGGAAGGAGACTCAAATCAATAAAATAAGAGATGAAAAAAGAAATGGAACAATAGATATAACAGAAATGATAGGAATCATCAGGAATTAGTACAAGGAGCTGTACACCAACAAATTGCTAAATGTAGAAGAAATGGATAGATGTCTGTCAGATCTCCCCCTCCAGGAACTGGCCAGGTTGCCACGAAGGAAGAGTCGAGGAGACTGAGGAAGGTCAAGCTAAACACATTTTATTGGTACTCCAGGTGACTAAGAGGAGAAATCGCTCAAGCCTACTCCTGTGGGCACAAGGCACTACGCTACGGAACAGGAGCTTCTCCCCACGGGCACAAGGTGCTACAGACTGGAGAGAGAGACTGAGCAACCTCTGCTTTACAGTGTCTGAGGGTCCCCTTGTATACGGTTTCTAGCAACGACGGTTATGACAGTTGATTTGCAGTTTGCGGCTAGGCCATTATAAAAGTTTTGCAGTTAGGCCGTTATAACGGTTTTTGCAGTTAGGCTGCTTCCTCTTTCAAACTGCACTATAGCACAGTTACTTTCTCCATGGATGAGTCCCTAACAAGGTCTGAGCCATGAAGACAGCAAACCAAAACAGACCAATAGCCATGTTGGAGATTGATTCAGTAAAAATAACCATCTCAACAACAACAAAAAAAAAAATCCCAGGGCTGGATGTCTTCATACTGAATTCTATCAGACATTTAAAGAGGAATTAATTCCAATTCTTCTCAAAACAATTGAAATGGAGTGAATCCTCCAAAACTCATTCTATGAAGCCAGTATCACCTTAATTCCTAAACCAGAAAAAGATACAACTGAGAAAGAGAAATATAGGTCAATATCCATGATTAACATAGATACAAAAATCCTCAAGAAAACAGTTGCCAAGTGAATCCAACAATATGTTAAAAAGATCATTCACCTAGACCAAGTGGGATTTATTCCTGGTAAGTAGGGATAGTTCAACATTCACAAATCAATAATGTGATACATTAGCAAATTGAAGAACAAAAGCTATATAATTATCTCAAAAGATGTAGAGAAAATATTTGATAAAATACAGCATCCTTTCACGGTAAGAACCTTAAACAAATTTGGTTCAGAAGGAACATTCCTTAAGATAAACAAAATGATTTATGACAAACCCATACCAGCATCTTATTGAATGGGGAAGAATTGGAAGTATTCGCACAAAATCTGGAAACAGACAAAGTTGCTCATTCTCACCATTACTGTCCAATATAGTGCTGGATGTTTTAACCATTAGTCAAGAAAAAGAAATCAAAGGGATATAAATTAGAAAGGAGAAAATCAAAGTATCTCTATTTGCAGATGGCATGATTCTATTTATATGGCACCCAGAAGACTTCACTGAGATTTTGGAGCTCATATACAGTTTTGGTAAATAGGCAGTATAAAAAATTACCACAAAAAAAATCAACAGTCTTGGTATACATAGACAATGCCATGGCTGAGAAAGAACTTCTAATACCATTCCCATTCAATATGGCTAGAAAAAAATGTAAATATCTTGTAACAAATTTAACCATGGATGTCAAAGATCTCTGCAATGAAAATTACGAACCATTTTTTAAAAAAGAATTATAAGGGATACAAAAAGGAAAAAGCTTGCATGTTCATGAATTGGAAGAATCAACATCATAAAACTTCCATACTATAGAAAGCAATTCATAGGTTCAATGCAATTCAAGGACATTCTTTTGAAATCTGGCAAAAAAAAGGATGCTGAAATTGATATGGAAACACAGGAGACCCCAAATCACTAAAGCAATCTTATACAACAAAACCAAAGCTGGAGGCATCATAACACCAGATTTCAATATATACTACAGGGCAATTAAAATCAAAACATCGTGGTAGTGGCAAAAAATAGATGGGTAGATCAATGCAACAGAATAGAATCCAGAAATATATCATCCACATATCTAGAGTCAATTTATCTTTGGCAATGGAGCTAAAATAAATTCCTGAGGCAAAGGAAATTTCTTAAAATTGGTGCTGGGAAATTCGGATCTCCAAAGCAAAAGTATGAAAGAAGACCCCTATTTAACATATTACACAAAAGTCCATCCAAAATGCATCAAAGACCAAAATCTATGAGCCAATACCATCAAATTACTAGAGAACATTGGGAAAATCTGCAGAACAAATATATTAATTGGCCAAGACTTGGAAAAGATTCCAGAAACTTAGGTAACGAAAACCAATATAGACCAATTGATTACATCAAGCTGAGAAACTTCTGCTCTGCAAAAGAAACATTCACCAAACAGGCAACTGACAGAATGGGAGAAAGTATTTGCAAACCATGAAACTGATAAATGGTTAATATATGGATATATAAGCAGCTCAAGAAACTCAACAGTAACAAAATGAACAATCACATTGAGAAGTGGGGAAAAGACCTGAACAGGTATTTTTCAAAAGAGGAAATTCAAATAACCAACAGACATATGAACAAGTGCTCATGATCACTTTCCACCAGGGAAATGGAAAGCAAAACAACAATGCAGTTTTACCTCACCCTAGTGAAAAAGGCTGTCCTATAGAAGTCATCTAACAACAAATGCTGGTGTGGATATAGAGAAAAGGCTTTCCATATTCATTGTTGGTGGAAGGTGAACTGGTGCAACCATTGTGGAAGACAGTCTGGAAATACCTCAGAAATCAAAATACAGACTTAACACATGATCCATCTAAACCTATCTTGGTATTTACCCAAAGGAAAGAAATTAGCATATGAAAAAGTGATCTGCACCCCCATGTTTATTGCAGCTCAGTTCATAATAGCTAACATATATAATCCACCCAGATATCTCTCAACTGAAGACCGGATAAAGAAATTATGATATACCTACAATGTGGAATATGACATAGCAGTAAAAAAATGAAATCCTGTTGTTTGCAACAAAATGGATGCAACTGGAAAACATTTTACTTAGTGAAATAAGCCAGTCCCCAAAATACAAATACCATAGGTTCTCTATGATCTATTGTAACTAACAGAATACCTAAAAAGTAATCTAAAAAAGTGAAATTGACACTTTGAGATGCAATGATTTTGAAAAGCCCTTGTCTCAACTGTTGGGAAATAGATTTTTTTTCCTCATATTCTTTGTTCAACTCTTTAATTAATGTAGGGTTATGTCTATAAAGTTATTTGAAAATAGATCTATGTATACCTTAAGTAAAATTATTTAAGTTAAAAAAAGAAAATGAAATTGATGTATATAAAGAGTTTAGAGGGGCTCTGATAAGCTCTCTATAAATGTTAACTATTTTATTCACTATTTTCCCCAAATAAAAGAAGAGACTCACTCAGAGAAAGATAGAGAGACAAAGAGACACAGAGAGACAGAGAGAGAAAAAGAGAGATTCCACCTGCTTTTTCATTCCCCAAATGCCTGCAACAGTTCTGCAACAGAAGCCAGGACTAAAATTCCATCTGGACCTCCAGTGTGGGTGGCAGGGACCGAAGCTCTTGAGTCCTCTTCTAATGCCTACTAGGATGCACCAAATCAGAAAGCTTGATGGGAAACTAAGTAGCTTGGACTGGAACCAACATTCATATGTGTTTTGGATGACCCAGTGATGAGTTAAATAGTTGCATTAAATACATACCAGCAATATGTAATATCACAAAAGTTTTCAAAAGTTCAAAAAAAGAATTAAAATGCAAGTTCATTTTGATACAAAAAGTTGAAATTCAGGGGTTTATTTTTTGTAACATACATTTACTTGAACTTTTTGAAGAATTCTCATGCATTTATATAAATGAACATGTGTGTTTAACTAAGAGAAAATGATTTTAATCTATAATAAAAAGAAAGCCATGTGTTGAGATCTCATTACATTTTTCACATAGAGATTTGGAAAGATGTGAAAATGTGCTTTTCTCAGACCTCTATAAACTGTGAAGTAAAAAGCTTATTTTGTTACTAATAATAAATTTTCAAGAAATTATGGATTTTGTAATTTCACTGACATTTGAATTTTACCTTTCACATGGCTGTGAAAAAATTAAGTTTTAATTTCATATTTAAAATTTCATAATTATTAATATTTCATAATATATTATAAAATATTATATTTATGAGTCAGACAAACTTAGCTTTTCTTTTTCTGAGAAAACATTTAACCTGGAAAAATACAACGATTTGCTTTTGAAAGAATCAGACAGCAGCAATTGATGCAGCTATGATTTCTTGACTGAGGGTAGAATATGACCATTGAAAAGACCAAATCATTTACTGACTTATGCATTCCTAATAATCTTTGCCAATTTTTCATGTCCTGTGGCTTATGTATATTCCTAACAATACTTGTCAATTTTTCATGTCCTGTGGAATACATAAAATCTGTTCTCTTTATATTAATAATTTTAAGAAGAATTTTCTAATATGAGAACTTTATACATTGTAGATGCTACAGAAGTTTGTGGCTCAAAGTCTTTGTCTCTAAAGTATAGGTGACATAGGCAAGTCAAAGCTAGCAAAGAGGAGCTGAGTGGCCAGTCTTTCCCTTGACCCCAGTTGCTCACCCAAACCTCCCCTTTTTGCTGTGGAAAACCTCATTCTTTATTTTTTTCTTTTTTTTAACTTTTATTTAATGAATATAAATTTCCAAAGTACAGTTTATGGATTACAATGGCTTTCCCCCCCATAACTTCCCTTTCATCCTCAACTCTCCCCCTCCTGCTACCTCTCCCCTTCCATTCACATCAAGATTCATTTTCAATTATCTTTATATACAGAAGAGCAATTTAGCATATATTAAGGAAAGCTTTCAACAGTTTGCACCCACATAGAAACACAAAGTGAACAATACTGTTTCAGTATTAGTTATAGCATTTAATCACAATGTATAACACATTAAGGACAGAGATCCTACATGAGGAGTAAGTGCACAGTGACTCCTGTTGTTGACTTAACAAATTGACACACTTGTTTATGGCACCAGTAATCACCCTAGGCTCTTGTCAAGAGTTGCCAAGGCTATGGAGGCCTTTAGAGTTCACCGACTCTGATCATATTTAGACAAGGTCATAGTGAAAGCGGAAGTTCTCTCCTCCCTTCAGAGAAAGGTACCTCCTTCTTTGATGACCTGTTCTTTCCACTAGGATCCCACTCCCAGAGATCTTTCATTTAGATTTTGTTTTGTTTTGTTTAGTTTCTTGTTTTTTTTCTTTTTGCCACAGTGTCTTGGCTTTCCATGCCTGAAATACTCTCATGGGCTTTTCAGCCAGATTCAAACGCCTTAAGGGCTGATTCTGAGGCCAGAGTGCTGGAAAACCTCATTCTTTACAAAACCTATACCTAGAATCAGTGCCAACCAAAAAAAAAAAAAAAAAATAACATGGATGCTGAATTCCTCCCCAGATGACCTATGGCTGACACTCCTACTCCCATCTTAAACCTGACACCATGATACTCTTCAGAGTTAAAAGAAAAAATTGCTAAGCAAGTGGATAGTGCTCAAGACCCACCCAAAACACCACCCTCTATGAATAATTAATTAAGCTCTGTACAAACCACATCTGCAATGTTCCAGATCATGCATTTAACACTGTTAGGTACAACTCACATGGAACATGCTTTCACTGCTTTTTCAATGTGCTTGGGCCTTGTTTCAAGGTTATGCAGTACTCAGAGGGTCTCCTTGTTTCTATGACTTTATGGCCATGGGTTTTGTACATTGCCTGACCTCTGTTTCCATTACACCTTCTAAACCAGCAAACTTTCTAAATTTAATTTTAATTTTAATTAATTTTTCACAGATTCTGTATGATTTATAGATACAAGTCTAAGAACCTAATGATATCCTCTTCCTTCCTCCCTAAGTCCCTCCTTTCTATCCACCATCCACAAACCACCTGCCTTTTTGCTCCTTCTTGATAAGTACTCCATTACGTATTTTACCATCCTTACTAATGAGATGTTTCATCTCTATGCAACAAGTCTTTGCCCATATATGGCAAATGAACTGTACCATTCTCTGACAGCCCTCCCAGAACCTTTGTTGTTTCTGTAGAAACTCCTTTGCTATATGGCCACATTCCTTGCTCCAACGCTTACATGACCCACAAAGCACTCTACTTACATTGGGGTTCAGTTTTCTTTCCTAATTTGTTACAATTTTATCACCTCCCACATCCATAGCAACATTCAGAATTAGGTGTCTGCAAATGGTCCTGGGGCATGACTGAAGTGTACTCTAAGGAATACTCAATTATTATCATTCTTCAAAAGACAGGTGCTCTACCCTTCCTCCCATTGATGACTTTCAGAATTATTTTAATGATAATATAAAACTGCTACAGGCTTGACCTGAAGCAAAACTGAGTAATGCTTTTCTCTATCTTTGATTTTCTTTCCCTAGTCACAATTTTTTTTTTTTCAACAATGACTAATTGCAATCATACCCATGCGCTGACCCTTGGGTTACCTCCTTAAAAATTGAGAAATGTTTAACATCTGTATATTCTTTTTTGTTATTTATTTATTTGACAGATAGAGTTAGTGAGAGAGACAGAGAGAAAGGTCTTCCTTCCGTTGGTTCACCCCCCAAATTGCGGCCACAGCCGGAGCTACGCTGATCCGAAGCCAGGAGCCAGGTTCTTCCTCCTGGTTTCCCATGTGGGTGCAGGGGCCCAAGCACTTGGGCCATCTCCACTGCCTTCCCAGGCCACAGCAGAGAGCTGGCCTGGAAGAGGAGCAACTGGGACTAGAAGCTGGTGCCCATATGGGATGCCGGTGCCGCAGGTGGAGGATTAACCAAGTGCGCTATGGCACCAGCCCCTAACATCTGTATTCTAAACAAGAAAAAGCTTTTTTTCTTTTACAACACTATCTGGCCCTTGTCTAACTAGACAATGGGAACCTTGCCACCAGTTGGTACCTTGAATTTTAATATCATTTCCCAAATTGAGCTCCTCTGTAAGAAACAACAAAAATGGTTATAATTTCCTTCTGATCAGGACTTCATCACACACCTTAAAGATCCCATCCTTAGAGGGAAGCCACTCCCCTTGGAGACACCAGATTCAAAATGCACCAGATTTACATATTGGGATACCCACTGTTGGTCTCAAGCATCTCAATCAAGCTCAGCTCATTCCAATGCCAGAACCATACTCAAGAGTTAAGAGTACCCCCTCTACCCTTCAAACCCCAGTTAATTTTTACTTCCTACTGTTCCTCTGCCAACATGCTGCAACCTGATTTGTCCCCCTCTTTTGAAGGATAGCCCAATCAGATTCACTCACAGTGTGGCTTCCAACCATCCAAGTATAAGTAAGACTATTTTCTTTGAGAGAGGTGGCTAAAGGAAATTTTGAGACAATGAGATAGCCTGTCTCTTTTTTCCATGATTGACTTAAATCGAATATAATAAAAAGATAAGGAAGTTTTCAGAAGACTATATCAAATTTACTGAGAAATTCCAGTTCCTAACTCAGGCCTTTAACTTAACCCAGTCTGACCTACACCTTGTTCTGTCCACCTGTTGCACTCCTGAAGAGAAACAACATATCTTGGCTAAAGCCCAGACCCATGCTGATGCTTTGAACGCTCAGCAGCCTAATTCGTATGATGTGGGAAACACACCAGTACCATTCATGGACCTAATTGGAATTGCCAGTATGGTCACGAAGTTTGAAGTTCCAAGATCCTGTGGTGACCTATTTAGTGACTGGGATAAAAACGATGTTTTATAAATCCTGCAAAATCAGGGATGGAACAGAAAATAAAAACAAGAAACTAACATTATCCAACTGATGACATTTAAAGGTCTTAAAACATATTTACATAGACTCCAGCACCCTTGATGTACAAGTTTCACTCAGGACCCATTTCATTAGTCAATCAGCTTCATATATACAGAAGAAAATCCAGAAACTTGCAGTGGGATCCCAAATTCCTTTGAGCAGGTAATAAGTTTCTTTGAAAGGCAGAGTTTCAGAGGGGCAGAGAGAGAGAGAGAAAGAGAGAGAGAGAAAGGAGAGAAAGATCTTCCATCTGCTGGTTCACTCCCTAAATGGCTGAAGCTGGGTCAATCCAAAGCCAAGAGACAGGAGCTTCTTCTGGGTCCCCTACTGGGTTGAGGGACCCAAGGACTTGGGCCATCTTCTGCTGCTTTCCCAGGCACATTAGCAAGAAACTGGATCAGAAGTGGAGCAGCAAGACTTGAACTGGTGCCCATATGGGATGTCAGCACTGCAGGTAGAGGCTAGGTAGGGCGCTATGGTACAGAGGGTTAAAGTCCCGGTCTGCAGTACTGGCATCCCATATGGGCACTGGTTCTAGTCTCGACTGTTCCTCTTCTGATCCAGCTCTCTACTATGGCCTGGGAAAGCAGTAGAAGATGGCCCAAGTCCTTGGGCCCCTGCACCACCATGGGAGACTGGGAAGAAGCACCTGGCTCCTGACTTCGGATCAGCGCAGCTCCAGCCATTGCAGTCATTTGGGGAATGAACCAGCAGAAGGAAGACCTTTCTATGTCTCTTCCTCTCACTGTAACTCTACCTCTCAAATAAATAAATAAAATTTTAAAAAATAAAAAGGAAAAAGAAAAATAAGGCCAATTCTGCCTTGTATCCTGCACAAAGGGAACATACCTATGGCACTACAAAGTAAAGATTCCTGGTGGGCATCATCAGCACATACTCAATATTCTAGTATTTGTCATTGTTTTACTCTATAGGCCTTCAGGATTCCATGTTATTACTGATTTATTTAAAGAAAAACCAGTAACTGAAAAAATTCGGCCATTATACCATATACAACCAATGGGTGGGGGCAACAGTAAGATATGATTGATTATTTTTTCACTTGCTTTTTATAAAACATTTTATCAACTCAATTTTTAAAACAATATTTAAAAAAAACAGTATGTAGGGGCCGGCGCCATGGCTCACTTGGTTAATACTCCACCTGCCGAGCTGGCATCCTATATGGGCGCCGGGTTCCATTCCCGGTTGCTCATCTTCCAGTCCAGATCTATGCTGTGGCCCTGGAGGGCAGTGGAGGATGACCCAGGTGCTTGGGCCCCTACACCCGCATGGGAGACCAGGAGGAAGCACCTGGCACCTGGCTTCAGATTGGCATAGCTCCAGATGTAGTGGGCATTTGGGGGGTGAACCAACGGAAGGAAGAACTTTCTCACTGTCTAACTCTGTCAAATAAATTAAAAAAATATGTATTTCATATTAACAAATTTCAATATTTTCAGAGCAAAACTATTTCTAAATTATCCATGATAAAATACTCTATACTACCTCTTTTTTTGAAGAAGGAAAATATGATAATTTAGTATTTACTATTTTAATATGGAGTGTTAATATATTCTGATGAAAAGTTAAAATAGGATACAATCGTTAACAGTTGATCAAATTATTTGATAATGGTGACAATATTCAAAATAACCTTTTTAATCAAAATATATGCTATTCTTATTTCAGCTAACACCTGCCTATTTACCATAGTTTAATGTTTTGGAATTTTTCTATTTCATTTAATATCAATTATCATCCATCCAGGATACAGAAAAGAAAGACACATATAAAAATGAATAAAAGCAATTTTTATGAAACTTCCCGAGTTTTGAGATAAATTATAAAATATGTCACTTAAATTTTAGATGTGTTTCTTTGTTGTTCTATGTAACATCTAATCATCTTCTCCTTGGAAATGTCTTCTAGGTAATCAAATTTCCCTCTCCTCTGTGTGAATTCTTTTCAGTGCATTCTTCTCTAGATAATTTTCTTTTAATCATCTTTCAGTTTCTGTCCCATTCATTCCAATCTGTCTTCTGAATAATGTACATAAATTACCTCTGCAATAGTAGACTTTGATTGCACTGGAGCTTATAATGATTTTCTAGCTCTCGATTTTTCTAAAGTTTGATTGGTTCCCCAAACAAGAAAATGCCCTGGACACACCTTTCTTTCTACCTTATCTTTCAGAGATCTTCCTATAGTTATAAATGTCTAGTTTTGTTAATCAGGGTTTGCTAGAAAAAAAAAACAGAAGAAACAAGATATATTCAAAAGGGTTTTAAAAATTTCATGGAAAATGAATTCAAAATAATTTTGCATCAAAATAAACTTTTTTAATTTTTTAAACTTTTTTAACTTTTTAATTTTTTATTTATCTGAAAGAAACACACAGAGAGAAAGTGAGCAAGAGAGAGACAGAGAGAGAGAGATACTAATTTACTCTCCAAATGCTTGCAACAGCTAAGGCAAGGCCAGAGCAAAGCCAGGGGGCGATTTTATTCAAAAGACAGAAAAACGAAGAGAAACAGACAGAAAGACAGAGACACTGAAAGGTAGAACTGGAGAGAGGTCTTTAATCCACTGGTTAACTCTCCAAATGCCCTCAACAGCTAGAGCTGTGCTAAGCCAAATTAAGAGTTCATAATTCAGTCTGGAACTTGTATGTGAGTGACATGGACTCAAGGACTTTAGTCATGATTTGCTGCCTCCCTGCGTGTGCATTAGCAGGAAGTTGGATCAGAAGTGGAGTAACCAGAACTTGAAACATGCACACTCACATGGAATGTGGTATTCTGATTAGTATTGTCAGTGCTTCACCAAATACCTCCTAATTACCAACTTTCTATTATCTGTTGCTAAGAGAGTTGCTATGTTCCTTTGGAGGTATCATGTTGCCTTGTTTTTCATTGGTTCTAGATAGTTGTGTTTAAAAAGTATATAGGCTGAATTTTATAGTATAAGCATTTCTTTTAGTAATGTGTCCTAAGATGCTGGTTAAATAAGCCTTGTTGGCTTTGTTTCCTGGTGAGTATTCTGGTTTAGTGTCTATGTAGCTTCTTCAGCTATGATCAACAAATTGATGACATTTGCAGGTATCTCAGTGGTCTAAGCTATAGAAGTTCTGGGATTGGACCACCAGTTTGAATAACTCCCTTAGGTGGGCAGGCTTATTGGCTACTCTGGGTGTACTGTCTCTATCTGCAGCTGTGTATCTAGCCATCAGTTTCTGCAGGGATGGGTGTAGGGCCACTCTTAGGGGTCTAGGTGGATGCAGAAAAACATACTCAGTAGTGAAGTGGGAAGACCATAATTATCTGGGCATTATACAGAGCCTGAGCCGTAACATTATTCTAGGCTGGGGCTCCTGTAAGTGGTTGAGGAATATACAATTATCTTTGTGGAGCCTCCAGATGTCTACTAGCCCAAAAAGACCTGTCTACCTACTCTTTATAGCTGTAAGCTGGTCGACAAGATTGAATAGCTGTTACTCAGGGCCTCAGTAACAGAGATTTTAAGAAAAGACTACTGACTGTGCAACTGTTTCTTGGGCCCAGGAGAGAGGGTAAAACATCACAGCTGCTTCCTTGGTGCCTCTGCAGGCTGTACCACAGAGTACAGTATTAAGAATTACTCTTAATTCTGCTTCCTATGTCAAGCATGAGGTGTCTTCTTGTACATTGCACTGTTTGAAGTTGGTGGAAGGATGACATGGGCAACTCTTTCCTTATTGCCCTCCTCAATTATTTAAATTACTAGTATTATTATATTAAAACTGGGCAGTATGGTCTCTCATCTGGCTTCCCCAGCTCTTATAAAGGTGGATTGGTATGCAAACCACTGTACAAATTGACATCTTTGTGAAAAGTATTTTGATGAATGAGTCTATTCAGCCACCATTGTGGTCCACCTCTGTAACTTTTCTAATACCCAGATATATTGATCACATTTACTTCCTTTGTTTGTGTGCCTGCTCTTTGTATTGATCTTGCATTTATCTAAATTTACTATCTTCTTCCAAAGCTTTGTTTAGCTCTAATTTAATTGTTTACATGTCATAGAGTGCTCACTAAATGGCATCTAGATTGGGGTGGGCATTCAGCCAACCAGTTAATATACAGGTTGACATCCACATACCATATTTGAGTTTCTGGATTCAATGCCCAGTTCCAGCTCCTGATTCCAGCATTCTGCATATACAGATGTTGGTAGGCAGCAGTGTTTGCTCAAATAATTGAATTCCTGCCACTCATGTGGGAGACCTGGATTGGATTCCTGTCTTCTGTCCTCAGCTCCATTCCAGTTCCAACCATTGTGGGCAGTTAGAGAATGAACCAAAGAACGGGAGTGTGCCCTCTCTTTCTTTCTCTCTACTCCCCCACACCTCTCTCTCAAATAAATACAAATTTTAAATAAAATAACATAGATGATATTTGTATAAAACTGTCAATATGTTTACATAACTTTCATCTATTTGAATTGAGAATAGACCTGGAAAGATAAGTATCTATAAAGTAACATTAGAACTATTAAACACTAAGAAAAGAAGTGATGTTTTAGAAAAAAATTTTAATAAAAAAATTAGAAACAGCTTACCTCATGACAATACATTTCAGAGAATTCAATAAAACATTATACAGAATTTTGATGAGTACGATGTACGATCAAAATATAGTAATAAAACAGTTGGGAAGAAGCATTATCATTTTCTACTGTTGTTAGAATAGTGGTACAATTACATAAAACAACAAAAACAATTATGCTTTATACAATTTTTTCAAGGTGAAACAGCTAGCTTCTAAAGTTTTTTTTTTTCTAATTATGATTTCCTTACGACTAAAACAAATCATGTTTATGCTATCAAATACATAACCCATATTAAAACTCATGATTTTATTCCTAAAATAGAAAAGAATCATAATCTCAAGTATATTGAGGCAATTCTAATTTCTTTCTTGTAACAATGTGAATTTACATAGTATTTTATAAGCACAAGATAAGAAAATGAGGAAAATATTTTATTCCTGTGTTCATCTTATTAATCTGTCTATATTTTTGTTTGTGTTTCAGAGAAAAAAATAAAAGTACCCTTTGACATGATCCTTGTAACATAAACAGAATTAGTATAGTGTGCCTCGTCAAGGAGATGAGAAATTAAGAACATTAGCTCAAAAATTCAAAAATAATCACTTTACCAGTCATTTCCAACATAGGCTTGTATGTGTGTTTTGTGCCTGTGTTTTTGTGTGAATATTATATATAAACATTCATAAATGGTGCTCAATAAACAAACACACATATAAATATATATGTGTCACTATAGACTGGATGGTTTAAGCAATGGACATTTACTTCTCAGAGTTCTCATGTGATTCGCAAATAGTTCTCTATAATATATACATATATATACATACATATATATATATATATATATATATAAAGACATTAATTCTATCAGACTAGAGCTCCTCTCATGACTTCAATGTAACTCAAACTATTTCTCAAAAGCTCACCTCAAAATACCATCACACTGGGATCTAGAATTTTGGGGTGATACATTCAGCCCATATATATTTGCATTTAATTTTGTAACACACAAGTCAAGTAACTTCATTAACTTACCCTGGTTAAACATGTTTTATAACACTACCAGTGCTATCCAATAGAATTTTAATTTAATCAATGAATGTAAGAAATGATTTTTAAATTTTCCAGTATTTTTGTTAAAATATAAAAAGAAGGTAAGATTAATTATGATAGCTATGTTTTACCTAATTAAATATATACAAATTAATTTGAATACATAATCAGTATACATTTTTTTAACTTTTATTTAATGAATATAAATTTCCAAAGTACAGCTTATGGATTACAATGGCTTCCCCCCCATAACGTCACTCTTAATAACATTTTTCAGCTTCTTTGTCTTACTAAGAGTATGAAAATCAATTTGTATTTTATACCTACAGTATGTCTTAATGAGAATTAGTAGTATCTCAGTGTTCAATTCATATGTGGCCAGTGGATACTATATATTTTTTTTGTAGTTCTAGAAAGAGTCAGGAAACATTTTATCCATACCCTTCTAAACTGTTCCAGTGATAGAATTATCTTTCCCAAGAGTCATATTTTTTGAAAGATTTATTTATTTATTTGAGAGGTAGAGTTGCAGATAGAGAGAGGGAGAGACAGAGACAAAGTTTTTCCATCTGCTGGTTCATTCCCCAAATAGCTGCAACAGCCAGAGCTGGGTCAGTACAAGCCAGGTGCTAGGAGCTTCTTCTGGGTCTCCCAGGTGGGTGTGGGGGTCCAAGAGCTTGGGTCATCTTTTACTGCTCCCCAGGTCATAGCAGTGAGCTGGATCACTGGTGCTCATCAGGTGACATGAAGAGGTGCCCATATGGGATGCCGGTGCCTCAGGCAGAGTCTTAGCCAGTTCACCACAGTGCTGGCCCCAAGTCATATTTTTTAATAAAAGTAAATCCACACATTTTCTTTCTGCTGCCCTTACCAAATAAACACATTATTTTTATAAAACATAATATATAATATTATGTAAATATGTTATAACATATGTTAGCATAATATGTTATCATACAGTCTACTATATTACATATTATGTAGAAAATATTTTATCATTATTGAAAATAAGTAAATATGTGTATATGTGCTTATTTGGTAATGACAGCAGAAAGATCATGTGTGGATTGTACACATCTCTTAAAGCCAGTGTTCAGTCAAATGAGAAAGTACTTTTGCCCTATAATTCATTGATTCTAAAACTAGATAGAAATTATTTCTTGTGCTGAAAAGATCCACACAGGGCAGGTTTCAATGCCTCCAGTTAAGAAGAAAAGAAACCAGAGGAAAAGAGAATAGAAAACCCAAGAGGCTTCAGAGCACTGAATGGCTGAATCCAGAAGCCTCAAGTGTTTGGTCAGGAGACTTTTAAAGACAGGTTTGAGATTGAGAGACTGTAAATGCCACAAGCTATTAAAGTATAAAGATTGCATTCAGAAGCCGTTTATTCCTGAAAGTGACTGGGGAACTCTCATGGCCAAAGGAAAACATAAGTGAATGAGCTCTGCTATGTCTTGGGATTAGGTGTTTGCTTTTCACATTATTTTTCTCATGGTAGAAGATGGAGGTATGGCAAGAAAAAGATAAGTTTCTTTCTGAAAGATCCAAAAGGGAGCAGGGGGTAGCAAATTTATTTAGAAAGTCATGACATTGAGAATTATGTCTTGATGTATCCTAAGTTTAAATTGCTGTTGCCATTTTTTAAAACTTTTTTATTTCAGGTTACTTTTAAATTTACAAAACAAAAATTGTGAAGCAGCACAAAGAGTTCCCAAATGCCCTTCACCCAGTTTCTTAGTGCGACATATTTGTCACAACCTATAAACCATACCTAGGTGCCCCTGTTATAACACAACCTATAACCCATCCCTCAGTTCCCCTGTTATAACACAACCTATAAACCATACCTAGATTCCCCTGTTATAATACCTCATATTAATACAATGCTTTCATAATTAATGAACCACACTCAGATTTTCCTACTTTTTAAATAATCCATTCTGAAACATAAGGAGGAAATGTTTATTTCCCAAAATTGCCTTTGTCTTATTAAGAGTATGAAAATCAATTTGTATTTTATGTCTACAGTATGTCTTAATGAGAATTAGTAGTATCTCATTGTTCAATTCCTATGTGGCCAGTGGATACTATATTGTTTTTGGTAGTTCTAGAAAGAGTCAGGAAACATTTTATCCATTCCCTTCTAAACTGTTCCAGTAATAGAATTATCTTAACCAAAAGTTGTATTTTTGAATGATTTATTTATTTATAGGCATATAAATATTTGAGGCATATTGAAAATTTTGAGTTTTTTACGTTAATATTTCAAATCTGGTCAAAATTAGAATATTTTGAAGGGCAGTATGACAAAAAGGGAGAAAATTAGAAAGATAGATCTTCCATCTGCTAGTACACTCCACACATGGTTGTAATAGTCAGGGCTGGAGAAGCCAAGGCAGGAGCCCAGAATGGTATCCGAGTCTCCCATGCGGGGGAAAGAGAGTCAAGTGCTGAGCCATCATCTGCAGCTTGCCAAGGCAATTAGCAGGGAGCTGGATCAGAAACAGAGCAACCAGGACTCAAACATGCATTCTGATAGTTGAGGCCAATGTCCACAGCAGCAACTTAACCTGCTGAACCACAGTGATAGTCCCCAAATTAGTATTTTGTTAAAAAATTAGTTTTGTTCATTTATTATTTGGCTTACGGAAGATGCCAGGAAGGAAGGAAGGAAGGAAGGAAGGAAGGAAGGAAGGAAGGAGGGAGGGAGGGAGGGAGGGAGGGAGGGAAGGAAGGAAGGAGAAAAGAGATAAAGAGAAGAATGAGAGACAGAAAGAGAGAGACAGGAAGAAACAAGGCAGGAATCCACTGTTCCAATTTATCTCTTCAGAAACCTTTGTCCAGGACATCCCATCCTTATAACATCTTCTGCCAGATGTTTTGTATATGAATATGTTTTGTAAATTACCTCCTAAAAAGTATGTAAACTTTAAAATATCAATGGAAAAGGAAAAATGAATTAATTAATGAAATCTAAAACATTTGAAATCTGGATATAAGATTTTTTTGGATAGTTAAGGTTTCTCACATTGCCTTTCAAATTGTACAAAATATGTAATTATCTCTACACAAGGCAAAGTTGGTACAGACCATACAAATTTATAATTTATGAAACTGTAGTAGCAGCAGTGGATGGTAATGTCAATTGTCAACCACAATGTTGGGGTGGCAAGGGGAGAATAAAATATGTGTAATATTTGAACACAGCCACAAATATAACTAATTAAAACTGCATTTTTATGCTCTTTGCAAGCAAAGATTTACTTAATAGATTCTTCCATAGGATGACGACCATCAGCCCTCTTGTCACCTCCCCCTCCCAAAACAAGATAAGAAAGAAGATATAACAAATGTAATTCTTGCCCAAGACAACTCAGCCACATTCTTGATCTTGAAAGCTGTGTCCCATAATACATCATGACATAATTTATTTCTTTTTAAAAAATATTTATTTATTTGCAAGGTAGAGTTACAGACAAAGAGTACGAGAGACAGAGAGGAAGGTTTTCCATCTGCTGGTTCACTTCCCAGATGGCTGCAACAGCCAGAGCTGAACTGATCCGAAGCTAGGATCCAGGAGCTACTTCCAGTTCTCCCATGTGGGTGCAGGGGCCCAAGTTCTTGGGCATCTTCCACTGTTTTCCCCTCCATAAGCAGAAAACTGGATCAGAAGAAGAGCAGAACAAACTAGAACCTATACTGGATGCCGGTATCACAGGAAGAGGCTTAGCCTACTATGCCACAGCACCGGACACATAATTCATTTCTAATACTAGTCTTTGTGATAGCGTGTGCTTTTGGGGAGATCATTGTGTGCTTTTATGCATGTAATCATGTGAACATTTCTTTTCTCATCTTCCTGCGCTCTCCAGAAGAAAAAGACCGAACCTGTCTTACAGACCCCAAAGTTTTCAAATATGCCCGAATTGCTATTTTTAGTTAATTTACATCACTTTAGAGTAAAATGGAATTGGGTTTGTATATCAACACCAGACTTTAAATGTGTTCTGAAGAGAATCAATATTAAGGCAATTCAGTGTTTTGTTAATTCTCTAAAGAAAAGTTTAAAATGATACTTTTGTATATTAGTATCCTAAATTTATCATAAACCCTTCAAATATTTGAATAATTTTGGGAAAAAAATACATACATTTGACCAATGACTAGTGTGAATTTGATTTTAATGCTCTTTGTTTATGTAATAAGTTTGTATAGAAATCAACTGAAATAGTATCTTATTAGGGAAATTTGATAACATAACTGATTTAAGGTTTTTTTTTTTTTTTTTTTTTTGACAGGCAGAGTGGACAGTGAGAGAGAGAGACAGAGAGAAAAAGGTCTTCCTTTGCCGCTGGTTCACCCTCCAATGGCCGCCGCTGCAGCCGGCGCACCGCGCTGATCCTGGCAGGAGCCAGGAGCCAGGTGCTTTTCCTGGTCTCCCATGGGGTGCAGGGCCCAAGCACCTGGGCCATCCTCCACTGCACTCCCTGGCCATAGCAGAGAGCTGGCCTGGAAGAGGGGCAACCGGGACAGAATCCGGCGCCCCAACCGGGACTAGAACCCGGTGTGCCGGCGCCGCAAGGTGGAGGATTAGCCTATTGAGCCACGGCGCCGGCTCAACTGATTTAAGTTTTAAAAGCATATATTAAATTTGATGACAAGGGGGCTGGCACTGTGGTTCACTTTGATCCTCCATCTGCGGCGCTGGCATACAAAATGGGCGCCGGGTTCTAGTCCTGGTTGCTCCTCTTCCAGTCCAGCTCTCTGCTGTGGCCCGGGAAGGCAGTAATGGATGACCCAGGTGCTTGGGCCTCTGCACCCGCATGGGAGACCAGGAAGAAGCACCTGGCTCCTGGCTTCAGATCTGCTCAGCGCCAGCCGTAGTGGCCATTTGGGGGGTGAACCAAAGGAAGGAAGAGCTTTCTCTCTCTCTCTCTCTCTCTCTCTCTCTCTCTCACTGTTTAACTCTATCTGTCAAATAAAAAAATAAATAAATGACAAGAATTAAACAACCAATGCCATTTAGGCAGAAGCTCCTAACAAAGAAATGGCCACTTTAGGATATTGCTTTTAGGCACTTCAAAAAGCCAAGCTGATCGTTCCCCATTAACATTACGGATTTTGTACAGAACAGAGATACTGGTTTTCATCTTTGGATACCTTTATGGCTGACTCATTGTTAAGCACTGTTCTCCCCTACTTCTCTGCACAAAAGATGACTAATTCAGTGTGGGCATTTGTCACAGCAGTTAAGATGCTACTTGGGATGACAGCATCCCGTATCAAGGTGCGTGGGTTTGAGTCCTGGTTCCAATCCAGATTCCAAATTCCTGATAATGTGTGCTCGGAGAAGCAACAGGTGACAACACAAAACTTGGGTTCCTAGGAGCCATGTTTATCCAGGGACTACTTACATTCCCTCTTCCTGGCTTCAGCCTGCACCAGCCCCTGCAGTTTTAAGGCATTTGGGGAGTGAACTACAGATGGGAGTGCGTTGCTGGTCTTGCTGCCTTTCAAATGAATACAGTTAATTAGTTAAGTAAAAATAAGGCTATTTATAATTAGGAATTAAATCTTGTTTCATTGATTTTGTAAGTATTGGATAAATAAATTTCAATAATATAGTTTATTAATTGATATAATAAATCCTAGTCTTCAGAAATATAGTTGTCATGGAAAAAATAAGATAATATAGGAACAAAATAATTTAAAATATTGAAAAAGTAATCAATAATATCAATCAAAAGGGAATTTAAAATAACCTTCTTTCTTTTTCTTTAAAGATTTATTTGTTTTACTTAAAAGTCAGAGTTACACACAGTGAGAAGGAGAGGCAGAAAGAGAGAGAGAGAGAGAGAGAGAGAGAGAGTTCTTCTATCCACTGGTTCACTCTCCAAGTGGCTGCAATGGCCAGAGCTGTACTGATCTGAAGCCAAGAGCCAGGGGCTTCTTTCAGGTCTCCCACAGTGGTGCAGGGGCCCAAGGACTTAAGGCATCTTGTGCTGCTTTCCCAGGCCATAGCAGAGAGCTGGATCGGAGGTGGAGCAGGCGGGTCTCAAACCAGCGCCCATATGGGATGCCAGCACTGCAGGCAGAGGCTTTACCTGCTATGCTACAGCACTGGCCTGCAACCTTCTTTTCTTAATGATTGAGAAAAATGGGGTACAAATTGCTATAAAATTTGGCAAGTATGGTAATATGGTAATATATTTATGAGGTAACCAAATGTGCAATATATAAAAGTATACCTATTAGATCGCTAAATTATCTTTGATAACCTGGATGCACTTATATAGTAGGGTAAACATGGCAGAATTCCAGCAAAAGTCAGTTGTGCATAGTGATCTTTTTTGTACAAGGAATACAGAAAGAATAATTGTTGTAAGTCAATGGTTGGTATCATGCTATGAAATGAATTAAAAGGGACCACGCTTGATTCTTTAATACTTCTGAGATAAAATAATGTCTTTGACATTTTAACATAATGAAATACCAGGATAATTCTAACTACCTTATATCCATATTGCAAGAAAAAGGCTATTACATCATAAACTGACCAGTCTGTGCTGCAATCTTATTTTGGATACTAAAATTTGAAGGTGAATGCTAATTCTATTTCCATTTGATATATAACATTAAAAAGTAAAATGTCACGGCTATGTCACAACAGTGTGAGTTAGCAAATGTATGCTGTATTTGCTAACAATTCTGCAGGAAAAAAAGAAGGTGCTGATATTATCCTCAGTATAACAAATAAATCCTTCATGAAAAGTCAGTTGTGTTCAGTGTTCAGTACTGCATATATTGACTGTAATATTATAGACAATGCAATTCTTTATGAAAGCTGTGATTATTTACATTAATGCATTTTTTCAGCCATTCAGTCTTGCAATGGGTTATAGCAATACTGTTGCATATCTCCCTCTAGTGTAGCACCAAATTTAAATCTGTGATTTATTCAACCTAATTGATTAGCAAAATGGGCAAAGTCAGTCAAAGCTCTGAAATGCAAGGAATCATAAACATAGACTTACCACTACCTTTCCCTGTCAATTATCTTACCTCTGAAAGATGTAATTTGATTGCTTTGTCGAAAATGTTGGGAAAAACAGATGAGGAGAAGTTGGCACTTGACTATTCACTGTGAGACAGAGACTATATCATTTGCTCCCAAACTTCTTGTAATCTTCACAATACTTTTAAAAGTTGCTTGTTCTCATATTTTGGTGTAATTTATAACACCAGTATTTGAAAAATGATATCCACTTCCAGGTGTGTAAATACACAGTACATAATAAAACAAGTATTTTTAGTATAGTCATTAGGGTGATTATACATTTTAGTTACCTATAACGGAAAGATATTTAAAATAGTAAAAATAAAAGAAAAACTACTTATTTCAATAGATCATTCTTCCATTTCATCTTACCTATTTACACATAGTCCTCTGTATTATATACTTTTTTATTTTACAAGTAAATTATCATGAAAAGAAATGCTCCAAGAAACAACTGGTAACACACAGTGGTTACAAGCTAAAACTTAGGACTTTGCTCTCTAGCTATTGTGCTTTTTATATTTCCAATTTCTGAGAATATATTGGGACTTGATGGAGACAGCCTGCATGCAAGTTTCTTGATATCAACACCATGCATTGGTAAAGTCATTTAGTGAAAATTTGCGTGTAAGTCTGCAGGTGTATGTCATTTTCTCTCTCTCCATGCAAAGCCAGTTCACCACTGCAAGACCTTCAGTTGGTAGTTGGTTGGCTTCATGCAGAACGCATTCTTTCTGACATATTTAATCTGCTCAGCCAACCATCTTAAAAGCCTAACATCAAAAAGCCCTTGTGCAGTAACTCTTTTTAAATGTTGCATGTTCAAGGCCGGTGCCGCAGCTCAATAGGCTAATCCTCTGCCTTGCGGCGCCGGCACACCAGGTTCTAGTCCCGGTCGGGGCACCGGATTCTGTCCTGGTTGCTCCTCTTCCAGTCCAGCTCTCTGCTGTGGCCAGGGAGTGCAGTAGAGGATGGCCCAAGTGCTTGGGCTCTGCACCCCATGAGAGACCAGGAGAAACACCTGGCTCCTGCCTTCTGATCAGCGCGGTACACTGGTCCAGTGCGCCGGCCACGGCGGCCATTGGAGGGTGAACCAACGGCAAAGGAAGACCTTTCTCTCTGTCTCTCTCTCACTGTCCACTCTGCCTGTCAAAAAACAAAACAAAACAAAACAAAAACACAACAACAACAACAACAAAATGTTGCATGTTCCAAATTTCTAGAATTTTATTATTTAGTCAATGATAAAAGAATATAGTATCACCATGGATTTGTATGCAAAAATAAGTACATTATTTGCTATTGTAGACATATTTAGGCAATGCCTGGCACTCTTAAATCAATTTGTGATTACTGTGTTTAAAAATTTCTACTACTAAATAACACATAAATACAAAACTACAAAAAATTCTAGGTTAAATCAGTATATGACTGCTAATCATCATTCCAGTATGAAAATTCTTCAAAACTTTCAGGAAGCTTTGCGTGTTGTGGTAGAGCAGGTTAGGTTTCTGCCCATTCTAATCTGAGCTGTTTCACCTACAATGCAGATTCCTTGCTAATGTGCCTGACGATGCAGCAGATGATGGCCACCAGTTACCAACAACATGGGAGACCAGGATTGTGTTCTTGACTCCTGCTTTCATCCTGTCCCAATCCTGGTCATTGTAGACTTCTGAGGACTAAAACAGCAGAAGAAAAACCTCTGTCACTCCCTCTCTCTGTCTCCGGCACTCTGAATTTCAAATAAATAAATAGCAACACCTTTTTAAATTATTCATGAAAATGTGTATTAGGAAAAAAACGTATACAAGTTTCACCCACACCAAAAAACTTGTCTTTCAATTCAGTTTTTCTGTGGCTTTTTGAAGTATCCTCATATATCAGTATTTCCCTAGGTACATACCTATGTTACCTGTTAGAATAAAATTCAAATATGTTAACAAGTATTCAAACTTGAATATATTTTCAGGACACTTTAGAGAATATATGACCCCAAAACATAAATCAAAGGAATATTATATAAGATTTTATGCAGGTAGAAGTGTTGTTCAGGACTAAAAATATTGAAATTAGATTTTTAGTCAGCTCAGCGTAGAATTGAGGGTACGGAAACCAGATAAAAGTCAAGAACATTTTAAATAGCTAAAAACAAATGTTAATAAAATAACTAGGTATTGCTTTCTTTCAGAAAATACATAGGATAAATGTCTCATGGATATATAAATATCTGAATCTTCTTAAGAAGATATATAATAAATATTTAGTGTAATATATTACAAAGAAGAATATTTCCTTACAGATTAATCTCACCATAATTTTTAATGCCTAAAACTAAAAAGTCTAAATCCTTTTACACCCAGTTTTCATCTACATAAATAGCAGATGGATCGGTTCTCCGTGAGCACCAGCAATTTTCTTTCCTAACTTTAGTAATAAGTTGCTCCTTCAGATCAATAGAGCAAGAAATAATAAATTGAGTAGCTAAAACAGGTCCAGGTGTCTTGTTGCTTCCTATTCGCTTCACATATTCCACTTATATCTTCTTCCAAAATCAAAAGAGTGAATTCCTAAGTTGCAGATAATATCAGTTATGAAATGAGTTAATAAAAGCCAATTTATATACACCTCTATTACTTTGGCATGTACTTTGTAATTTGGATTATCCTGAACTCTTCAAATTTTCATGATGATCAATAACTACCTAGAGGGGTTGACTTTGTGGCGTAGCAAGTGAAGCCACCACCTGTGACAATGGCAGCCCATATGGGCCCCAGTTCATGTATCGGCTATTCCACTGCCAATCCAGGTCCCTGCTAATGTACTGAGAAAAGCAGGGGAAAAGGCCCAGGAGCTTGGACCCCTGCAACCCACACGAGAGACCTGAATGAAACTCCTGGCTCCTGGCTTTGACTTGGCCCAGCCCTGGCTGTCGTGGCCTTCTGGTGAATAAACCACTAGATCTCTCTCTTTCCCTCCTCTCTCTCTCTCCATAACTATTTCATATAAATAAACAAATAAATAAATATATTTTTTTAAATAACCATCAAATGCCTATTTTGTTACAGTTTTTATGTTGGGTGCTTGGGAAATAAAGGTGGACATCAACAAAAACAAAAGTCAAACCTCTCCATCCATATAGCTAAGAAATGATAGTAGAGGCAGATCTTGAATAAGCATGTAAAATAAAATCAGTGGCCGGTGCCATGGCTCAATAGGTTAATCCTCTACCTGTGGTGCCGGCACCCCAGGTTCTAGTCCCGGTCCGGGCGCCGGATTCTGTCCCGGTTGCCCCTCTTCCAGGCCAGCTCTCTGCTATGGCCCGGGAGTGCAGTGGAGGATGGTCCAAGTGCTTGGGCCCTGCACCTGCATGGGAGACCAAGAGAAGCAGCTGGCTCCTGCCTTCGGATCAGCATGGTGCACCAACCTCAGCGCGCCAGCCACGGTGGCCATTGGAGGGTGAACCAACGGCAAAAAGGAAAACCTTTCTCTCTGTCTCTCTCTCACTGTCCACTCTGCCTGTCAAAAAATAAATAAAAAAAAAATAAAATCAATGCTTTGATAAATTATCTGAAATGAATTAATGGTATATGAGAGCTGATAATAAGGGAATTGATCTAATCATACAGGACTTTGGAGCGACCTGGGATGGAATGAATGGAACTCAGATTAAAGGATCTACAAAATGATGAAAAGGATAAAAGGAGTGACTCAGATATCCCTGTGTCTGTTGTACTCAGCCTTGTGCATGAATTCAGGCAGACAAATTTGATGTGTTTGAATAGGTACAGTTAGATAGAAGAAGTACTGTAGAAAAGTACTGAGCTGTGGCATAGTGGGTAAACTTGCTACCTGCAGGGCTGGAATCCCATATGGGCACCCATTCGAATCCTGGATGCTCCATTTTTGATCCAGCTCTGTGTTATGGCCTGAGAAAGCAATAGAAGATGACACAAGTCCTTGGGCCCCTGCACTCACGGGGGAGACCTGGAAGAATATCCTGGCTCTTGGCTTTAGATCAGCTCAGCTCTGGGCGTTGTGGCCAATTGGGGAGTGAACCAACGGATTGAAGACCTCTCTCTCTCCCTCTCTCTCTCTCCCTCTTTCTCTCTCTTTGCCTCTCCTTCACTCTATGTGTAACTCTGACTTTCTTTTTTTTTTTTTTTTTGCTTTCAAACTTTTATTTAATGAATATAAATTTCCAAAGTACAGAATATGGATTACAATGGCTTCCCCCCCATAACGTCCCTCCCACCCGCAACCCTCCCCTTTCCCACTCCCTCTCCCCTTCCATTCACATCAAGATTCATTTTCATTTCTCTTTATATACAGATCAGTTTAGCATACATTAAGTAAAGATTTCAACAGTTTGCTCCCACACAGAAACATAAAGTGAAAAATACTGTTTGAGTACTAGTTATAGCATTAAATCTCAATGTACAGCACACTATGGACAGAGATCCCACATGAGGAGTAAGTGCACAGTGACTCCTGTTGTTGACTTAACAAATTGACACTCTTGTTTATGGCATCAGTAATCACCCTAGGCTCTTGTCATGAGCTGCCAAGGCTATGGAAGCCCCCTGAGTTCACCGACTCTGATCATATTTAGACAAGGCCATGGTCAAAGTGGAAGTTCTCTCCTCCCTTCAGAGAAAGGTACCTCCTTCTTTGATGACTCATTCTTTCCACTGGGATCTCACTCGCAGAGATCTTTCATTTAGGTGTTTTTTTTTTTTTTTTTTCCCCAGAGTGTCTTGGCTTTCCATGCCTAAAATATTCTCATGGGCTTTTCAGCCAGATCTGCATGCCTTAAGGGCTGATTCTGAGGCCAGAGTGCTGTTTAGGACATCTGCCATTCTATGGGTCTGCTGTGTATCTCACTTCCCATGTTGGATCATTCTCTCCCTTTTTGATTCTATCAGCTAGTATTTGCAGACACTATTCTTGTTTATGTGATCCCTTTGGCTCTCAGCCCTATCATTATGATCAATTGTGAACAGAAATTGATCACTGGGACTAGTGAGATGGCATTGGTACATGCCACCTTGATGGGATTGAACTGGAATCCCCTGGTATGTTTCCAACTCTACCGTTTGAGGTAAGTCAGCTTGAGCATGTCCCAAATTCTACATCTCTTCCCTCTCTTATGCCCACTCTTATATTTAACAGCGATCACTTTTCAGTTAAGTTTCAGCACTTGAGAATAACTGGGTATTGATTACAGTATTCAACCAAAAATATTAAGTAGAACAAACAAAAAAAATACTAAGAGGGACAACATATTAAGTTGCTCTTCAACAGTCAGGGTGAGGGCTGATCAATTCACCGTTTCTCCTAGTGTTCATTTCACTTTAACAGGTTTCCTTTTTGGTGCTCAGTTACTTGTCACCTATCAAGGAGAACAAGCGGTATTTGTCCCTTTGGGATTGGCTTATTTCACTCAGCATAATGTTTTCCAAATTCCTAACAGGGATCATTTTCAGTTAAAATTTAAACACCTAAGAATAATTGTGTGTTAATTAGAGAGTTCAACCAATGGTACTAGAACAAAAAAAAAATACTAAAATGGATAAAGTATTACATTGTACATCAACCGTCAGGACAAGAGCTGATCAAGTCACTGTTTCTCATAGTGTCCATTTTATTTCAACAAGTTTCCCCCTTGGTGCTCTGTACTCTATAGAATACTATACAGCAGTCAAAAACAACGAAACCCGGTCATTTGCAACAAGATGGAGGAATTTGGAAAACATCATGCTGAGTGAATTGAGCCAGTCCCAAAGGGACAAATATCATATGTTCTCTCTGATTGGCGACTACTAACTCTGACTTTCAGCTAAATAAATCAACCTTAAAAAATTAATGTGTAAATATAGTTAATTTACTTATTGGTCATGCCAGCAGTAATTTGAAATTAGAATAGTTCCTAAATATGAATATGGAAGGTTTACATTGGAATTATATTGGAATCCATAACATGAATATGGAAGGTTTGAAATACTTGTGTAGGTATATGTTTATACAAGGATACTAATTGGACAGGGGAGATGCAATTAGACCAGTCATTATGTTATTATAGTCATCTAGGTGAGAGATGAAGTATAGGAATAAGTAGCCAATATCAAGATACAGATAAGAAGAGAAAATAGAAGACCTAGAGATAAAGTAAATCTGGTGGTAGAGAGGCAGGAATGTGAAACATGACTTTCATATTTTGATTTCCACAATGATGATGACATCCCTTACAGAATTACAGAGTATAGGATCCTGGTCAAGTTTCAGGGAGAATACCATGAGTTCAACTTGATCAAATTTAGTCTTGGGTAGCTGAGGCTTATCCAGGGTACATGTAGGAAGTGGAGAAGCTGAGACTAGAACCAGTGATATATAGAATGCCAGTTCTACAGGCAGTGGTGTCTTAGCCCTCTGGACCACAACACCAACCCTGAAATGAGTTTCTTGCTGCAAGCATATAGTTGGGTCTTGATTATTTATTCATGCAGACAATGCAAACCTTTTGACTATTTGGAATTAAATAAAATTAAATGTATTAACTTTAATTCATTAAATTAATTAATCAATACTAAATTAATATAATAATAAATCAGTATAATAAATTAATAATGAATAATTAATAAATTGCTGAGATAAGTATCCTTAGTTCACATACAGCATACAAGAGTGGTTCTGGGCCAGCACCGCGGTTCAATAGGCTAATCCTCCGCCTGCGGCGCAAGTTCTAGTCCCGGTCAGGGTGCCGGATTCTGTCCCAGTTGATCCTCTTCCAGTCCAGCTCTCTGCTGTGGCCCAGGAGTGCAGTGGAGGATGGCCCAAGTGCTTGGGCCCTGCACCCGCATGGGAGACCAGGAGAAGCACCTGGCTCCTGCCTTTGGATCAGCAAGGTGTGCCGGCCACAGCGTGCCTGCCGCAGTGTCCACTGGAGGGTGAACCAATGGAAAAGGAAGACCTTTCTCTCTGTCTCTCTCTCACACTGTCCACTCTGCCTGTCAAACAAATAAATAAATTAAAAAATAAAAAACAAGTGATTCTGTTTTATACCCAGGTTCCCATCACTGAGCTATGAAGCACAGGGGGAACTTCCTTGAGCAGGTCCAGAATTTGTATGGGTTGCTGCTGGTGCTAGCCCAAAACCTGAGGAAGAACCCACTTGGATCATATAGAAGAGTGAGTCCAGCTCTGGGGCTTATGCCCAAAATTCTCACAGTTGTAGAATGCAGAGGATCTGCTTCCTGCTTTGGAAGTTGTCTTGACTGTAGCTCGGGTTGCTTCCAGTGGTAGCTGAACAGCCAGTTGAGTCTGTGCTTTGCAAGGGGCTGGAGAGTAGGCAATTTGGAGAGGAGGGAGGCAATGTGACTTCTCAATTTAGAGCAAAATAGTCACTCAGATCCCAGTCAGCTACCAAAAATGGAATAGAAGTCAGCCGGCGGGGAGCTGTGTAATTCTCTCTGTTCAAGCTCCTGATCAACTTCCTCCTACCTTAACTTGGGGAGGTGGTATTTCCCAGCCAGCAGCCAGTTGTGTAGATGCATTATGTGGCTGGCCATAGGGTCAGCTGTGGTTGTTTCTGGCCTCTTTCCTCACTGTCTCACGGAGTCTCTGTTCTGTTCTGTCACTTCTCCATCGTTCCCCTGGGAATGTGACACTTCCATTGTGATTCTGGTATCTCTCTGTGGTTGAGGTTAGTTTGCCTTTTCACTATGCAACCATCTTGGAACTCATCTAGAGTATCTTTTTTTTTTTTTTTTCTTTTCGTCTCTACCCCAGAAAGAGGATGTTCTTCAGCTTCTACCTGTGAGTACTGGTATCTTTGAGGTATAAACCCAGGACTGGCTGTCTTAAGGGTCTTTGATTTGTGTGCAAGACAACATATGTCCCAGGAAATTTCCTCTGCCTTGGGGAATGAGCTCACAATGAAACGCAGGATTCTGTTGTCCAATATTCCCTATCTTTAAGTAATGTGTCCACTTCATATAACTTCTTGCATGAATGTGCTCCATCTCACCTGAGTCAGACAAGTTGAAGATCAGTGCACAGTGAACCCGCTTAACAGCCAGTTCTAAGAATAAGATTTGAGAGTCACTGAAGGTTTTTACAATCTTTCTTTCTGTCTGCTTCAAAAATAGTATGTGACAAAGTAAGTTGGCTCCTTCAACCTTGTTCCAGAATAACTCACATGAATAGAGTCAAAAAGAACCCACTATTCTCGACATGAACTGTCATGGAGAAGTAACTATTGTGGTGTTAGGACATGCATTATGAAAGTGAGGAATATAAATTTAATTTTTTTATTCTTGTAGGGTCAATAATGAACAAAAGTTTGAGAAATACTCTTAAGACCATGAAATTCTGAAATTTCTATCCTGACAGCTTTAGCTACTAAAATTTTACTGCTATAATTTTTAACCACTGTATGATTTCTTACCCTACAAAAAATCATGACTCAAAATTCTATATTCATGAACATATAAATGATGCACTCAAGATATGAAATATTTCACCATCCTAGTATACCATCAACATACGTATCCTTCTGAAAGTACATGTCTTTACTAACTGTATTTTCTCATTAAAACTATGAATGTTGCATTAAACTTCGGATTACTGGGTATCCTGTGGTTATTTCACTGAGAGTGAATTTAAATTTAATATTTGTATTTTACACAGAGCATTTTAACAAGTGGATAAGTCTGAAAAACACTCTCTTACCTAAGTATTCCAATTTAATACTCCAAGATTTACTGTGTACCCTCTGTAGATGCACTAAGTCGATCCTGCCACAACTTGCATAGTATCATGGAAAAATGTATAACCTTAGTCTGATCCTGATTATTTTAAAAAATTCAGCCAAATCTAAACAGAAATATTTTACACAAAGAGATAATCAACATTCTTCAAAACTATCATGACATTGAAAGACAAGGAAATCCAAAAAAATAAAAAAAAGTCACTGATTGGAAGAGTTTCAATATACAAAAGCACTAAATGCTTTGTGGCAGGCTGAACCCTGAGGCTTCTTTTTTTTAAAAAAAGGAACTAACAAAAATACAAAAAGACATATATTATAGTTAATTGTATGTGTATCAACTCTAGCCTTCTGGTTTGTACAATTGTATCCTACTCATGTTATTTAAATCTAGGGTAAGCTGATGAGTGTTCTACAGCCCCCAGTATTCTATTTTTGAAAATTTTCCATAGGTCTAAACTAATTTCAAAATGAAGCATATAAGTAATAGCAACTAAACTAACAGCTAAATATTTGTTTCTTTATAGTATAAAATCTAACCCAAAATTTGAAATTGTTTATCAAAACATTTTGTTATTGCTGAAATTATTTCCTTTTTGGTATATAACAAGGCATTCAAAATACGTTGTCATAAACTCTACTTTTTCAAGATTCCTTGGATCAACTGCTGGTGGTTTAGATGACATGCTCTGGTGATCTTTCTTCTCTTCTCTTTCCTGTCAGCTGGAGGGTTAGCCAGCCTAGCTTGTGTTTGGAAAGCCCTGGCTGGGACATCGCCACTTGTTTTGAAGTGACCTTTCATCACTCAGCAAGGTATGTGGTTGGTTTCATGGTTGTCTCTGGGTTCCAGGAGCTGAAAAAGGACAGATAACAAAGTACAAGAGTTTCTCAATCCTTTCCTTAAATCATGTCTGCTAATGACTTATTGACTAGAAAAAAATCACACAGCACAGCCCTCCTCTTAGTAGAAAAAGTTACAGCGTTATGTTACACAGTGATGTGCATTCCATATTGGAAATGTTTGAGTTATTTTTTAAAATCTACCACACTTGCCCAGTTAATCATAGCCCTAAATTCTTTTTATATAAGGATTTTTTCCTTTGCATTTTGGAAATGATTATCTATTTACAGGTAGAGATTCAAACTATCTTTGTATATAGTAAGAGTCTGGAATTTTCAAAAATTCAGTATCTACCAAAGACTCAAACAACTAATGACAGATTAAATAAAATAAGAGATTAATTCATTTGTAACAATGAATAGGAATTTGGGAAACTTGACATAAAACTAAAATATTTACTCATAAATATTTAGTTGTATTCAAAATGCTATTTATGATTTTTATGTTTTCATGTTTTAATTTTTCATGTATCTACTATTTCATTCATTGCTCACTTTCTAATAAATGATCTGCTTTGGATACACCTACCTTGTTATTCTTCTGTATTTTTTATTTTCAAAAGAGTCTTACCTTATTAACTTTTTATTAAAGGACAAAATACTATATTTCTTAATATTTTTCTACTTATGAAATACTAAGTTGAATCAGAATATGCTATGTGTGTTTCCTTTAACACACATTTTTTTTTTAACTCCTAAAGCAAGGCAAGTTGAAAATCAATTTTCTTAAATGTGTTAACAATTGGTAAACTATTATTTTTCTCATTGTTCATGCATCATGAAGCCAATGGTGGTTTTGTTTTGAAAGACGAAAATGCTTGGGTTTAAACATTATTTAAAAACGTTATGTGGAGGGAATCCATTGTAATCCATAAGCTGTACTTTGGAAATTTATATTCATTAAATAAAAGTTAAAAAATCATCATGAACAATAAAAGAAAAATTGATGCTTATGCTTAAAAATGTAATAATGAATTTTAACAAATAAATGAGAAATTGAAATTCAAAAATAAGTATAATTGAGATTTCTATTTAAATTGAGTTAAATTAAACAAATTAAGGGTTAGTTTGCAAAGAAATATCTCCAAACACTAATTTTTTTAATTGAAGTACATAAAAATTGTTTTGATAACTTCAGAAAAATATACATTTTTGTTCATCATTTATACCCAGAAGCCTGTCCAATGACAAATTAATTATAAATAAATCTTCTATTTACAACCATGAAGCTGTGAATGACTGTGACTGGCATCCCCAACAAGGGAGGCTCCTCTTGGCAATGTATGATTTGACTGTTTGTGCCATTCATTGAAAAACAACTGTAAAATATTTCTTTATTAAATATCTTACTCATTAATTAAGAGAATGAAAAAAAATCTCATATAACTAGACTTTAGGGTGATTTATTTTATTACCACTTTTATAATCTCATTTATGTCATGGCATATATATATCTTGAAAATCATCAGAGAAGCACTAAATTAGGAGATCTAGTTTAAAAAAAAATAGTGCGCTGTACAAGCAAGCTCTAGTTTTTCTCAAGTGGAGGATGGCCTAAGTCCTTGGGCCCTGCACTAGCATGGGAGACCAGGAGAGGCACCTGGCTCCGGGCTTTGGATCAGCGCCGTGCGCCAGCCGCAGTGGCTGCTGGAGGGTGAACTTCTCTCTGTCTGTCTCTCTCACTGTCCACTCTGCCTGTCAAAGAAAAAAAAAAAAAAAAGATTTTTCATATTCAAAATTCAGATTGAGAGCATTCACTTCTTCATGTTTTGTTTTCACGGAAGATAGGAGAATCATATTTTTATCCTGTGTTACTAACTTTTATTTAAGAAAAAACTAAAAAAAAAAAAAAAAAAAAAAAAAAAAAAAAAACCTGCAAGTGAAAAGAAAAATACCAGAAAAAGTAAATCAAATTTACTTTATTGTTCTCTTTTCCTTATTCATTTATGTTCTACAACAAATTCATTTCTCAACAATTGATAATAACACACAAATTAAACAATTTCCCTCTAATCAAGATGAGAAAATAATAGAATCATCAGTTGTTATTTTATTCCCCTTTCCTGGAACCATCAGGCTTCTCTTCCCAAGTAAAATAGACAAAACATTAATTGAGATAACCAGCAGTTACACTGAAAATGAGCAAACTTCTAGTGTGCAATCAAAGCCAGCCGTCTTCATGGAATACAGACTATAATCAAGACAGAGCTATCGTGCATAGCAAGCGAGAGATAAGTATAACATAATTGTGTCAAGTCACAGTAAGCTATAATTGTAGAACATACACTATTTTATTTTATCAAACCAATACAGATACAGAAGAAAAATGGAAGCTACCATATGATTTATGTGATAGACAACCTGGGAAGCAGAATACATAAAGAATGGTGAGCCATTTCACAAGATATCCATAAGTACAGAGGAGCCACCCCGGGTTTTCATAACAGCAGGAAGCATATTTGAGAAATGGTTTAGCCTCTTGCTTTGCAGCTAATACCAATAGAAAGTACTTGAAACTATATATTTCTGTTTTGAAGTTTATTGTTTCCTATATTTTCCTTCAAAAATTTGATTTTAGCTGCATGGTAGATTTGTTTTATATTGAAACACTTCTGAAAAAATTAGAAGACTAAAAATACCACATTTGTGAACTATCTTGTATCATCTCTCCTTTGCTTCTTTTGAATAAGGACAACAGAATGGAAGAATTCAGTCTGAAAACATAAAACTTGTCCAATTATATTGATTCTCTCGTGACTCATATGTTTTCCATATTTAATAAGCACAGCAGGGCATCTGAATATATATATACAATAAGCTTGCTAAAAATTGTATGCCTTTATCCATGAAAAGCAGCATAATAATTTTACTTAGTTGGGAATAAGTTACATGGTATATATATAAAAATTGATGTTAAAACTTTCAAGGAAAAAAGATAAGTTATAAGGAGATTGTAAATATGTTCTAATCATCACAAAACTCTGAACTACATATTTTAGTATCATTTCATCAAATTATAAGTGGAGAAAGGGCAGTCTTTCACATTTCTTTTGCATTTTGCTAGTATTGATTATGCTTTGATTTACTGTTCTATCATTTCCATGTCCAGAAACTCCAAGTTTATATTTGGTGACCACCTTAAGTTCTTTATTCTTGAGGAACACAAAACCTTCCAACTATTACATTATCAGGATATGTTAGAGGGAACGGGAAGTAAACATTGCAATGACTGGGACTCTCCATTATTTCCTTTCATATCTCCTAAATTACTTGTGGTAGATTCCTTCAAACTGCTTTTTGGCACCTGTTCTCTCTGGTGTCAAACATCATGGTGTCAGTAACAAATTCCATGACTTATTTTGCATAACCTATGATTATATATATTACATGTTTCCTTCTTGACCAGACTTGACTGCTTAGAACTCCCCTCATTTCAATGTCTATTACACTGTATCATTCTTGTTCTAGTCCTGCTCTTCAAAATGCATTCACAACTCTGCTTTTCTTCATATTGTAACTATCATTTATCAAGTTGTTATTTTTGTCCTCAGCCTTATTCAATTATTATCCCCATATATTCTATACCTTATATTTTTAAATTCCACTATCTATACTTTATTTCTCTGCCTAATCCTGATGTATTCTACCCCCTTATCTCTCATGGATACCTCAAAATGAGATACCCACCATGCTAACTAACCTCTGGAATATATAACCACTCATCATTGAAATACCTTTGGGGCCAATGCTATGCCATAGAGGATAAATCTGCAGCCTGCAACTGTGGCTTCCCATATGAGATTCATATCCTGGCTGTTCCACTTCCTATCCAGTCAGTTTCCTGCTAATGGACTGAGAAAAGAAGCAGAAGATGGCCCAAGTGTTTGGGCCACCATCATAAATACATATGTATATGTATATACTTTCATGATCATATATGTGTGCATATAGATATAAAATCAACTCACCTTCAGAAAATTGTGTGTTTTCTTCACACTTAATTAGAATCATTAGATTACTTAAATGAGTAGTTTACACACAAGTGTCAGATTCACTCATTTTGATTCTGTTAAGTATATCATATATATCATAATCCCGTTAAATATATCATATAGTTCATTCCTTTGTACAAAGGTACTTCATAGAGTTCGATAAAACAGAAATTTACTTTGTGGCAAAAAATTTTAAATCCATTCATAGCTTTTACTAAATTTTTTGTTGATTTAATTATAGTAATTTATTTGATATGCAGAGATTCAGAAAGAAATTTTTCATCTATTTGTTCATTCCACAAATGCTCACAGCAGCTGAGCCTTGACTAGGCCAAAGCCAGGAGCCTGGAACTCATTTCAGATCTCCCACATGAGAAGTAAACATACACGTGCTGGAACCATCACCTACTGTCTTCTAGGATAATCAGTAGCAGGAAGCTGGGTCTGAAGCATAGCCTGGAGTCAAACCCAGGGCCTCTGAATAGGATGCAAAACTTGCAAGTTCATATTAAATGTTGTACCACGTGCCTGTACCACACGCATCGCTTGTTTGTAATGCATATTTCTATGAATCCTAGAAGATTTAAGCATAACACACCAGTAAGTTTAAAAGAAAGAAAAGTAATTGATATTTGCATTCAAGCCACTTACATGCAAGTACATGAATATACTGAAGGATTTCAAATTATATTGAAGAAACTACAGCCATGCGTGGGGGACAGTGAATAGAACAGCCGTTGTGATGCATGTGTGAACACTCTTGAAGTACACAGCCAATAAACACATGTGTGAGAGCACAGTCTAATGCCCCATTTCCATCCAAAGCAAATCACAATTACTTTATGTCTACCATTGCAACCTGAATAATGCTTCTATTTAATTGTTAACACTAACTTCTTACCATCGCTTCATGTGTACTTCTGAGTACACGACTCTGCTCTCTATTAGCAATTCCTCCACTCTTCCTCACCGCCCCCCCCATTTACTTTTTTCCCCTTTTATCTGTCAAAGTATTCTATCAGGTATCTATCTATTTATGCATCATCTAACCTATCTAATCTATCTATCTATCTATCTGTCTATCTATCTATCTATGTGTGTGTGCATATAATTCCTCCTTGGCCAGATTTTTAATTTCCTGACATAAAATAAAATTAAATTTGGTATTGCAACTCTATTTTTTTTATTTTTATTTTTTTGACAGGCAGAGTGGACAGTGAGAGAGAGAGAGAGAGAGAAAAGTCTTCCTTTTCCATTGGTTCATCCTCCAATGGCTGCCGCGGCCAGCAAGCTGCGGCCGGCGCATCGCACTGATCCGAAGCCAGGAGCCAGGTGCTTCTCCTGGTCTCCCATGCAGGTGCAGGGCCCAAGAGCCTGGGGCATCCTCCACTGCACTCCCTGGCCACAGCAGAGAGCTGGCCTGGAAGAGGAGCAACCGGGACAGAATTCGGCGCCCCGACCAGAACTAGAACCCAGTGTGCCGGCGCCGCAAGGCGGAGGATTAGCCTACTGAGCCACGGCGCCGGCCTGCAACTCTATATATTATAACTCCTTAAAATTTTCATTTTTAAAAATTTGAGACCATATATATATATGCATACATACATATATAGCATATGTATATGTACATGTATATATTCAGAGAGAAAGAGAGACACCCAGACAGAAAATGAGAGCTCTGATCCAACCCCAAATGCCAGGAACAGCTCATGCTGGCTCTGGGCTGAAGTGCAGACCCAGGTGCTCTATTTGAGACTTACACATGGTGGTAGGTACACTGTCACTTAGATCATCAGCTGCTGCTTCCCTGGGTCTGCATTGGAACAAAGCTAGAACTGGGAGCCAGAGCCAGGAATCAAATCTCGGCAAACTGATGTGACTTGCAGGAATCTAAACCAGGATCTTAACTGCTAAATCAAATGCTTTCTTCCTGAGCTTTAATAAAACAAATGAAAGTTAAATTTTGCTTTCAATATTTGTGGTTTCACACTCTTGCCACCACTCCCTGGAAATATTAGTTTTGTCTAGTCTATCAAATCAAATCCCGATGCTCTCTAACATGACAGAACAAATTCATATTGATGTCCTTTTCTTAAATATTATCCTTCTTATCATACAGGTATAAAAATGAGTGTAAGTAGATGATAGATACTGAACAGAGATTATTCCTTCTTCAACATGAATTCAGGAAGTTGCTGAGGACTCTGGCCATATTCCCTGAAGTGTTTCTTAATCCACAAACGTGTTTCAGCGTACAGCAAAATGATGATGCAACATATTATTTGGATGATCCTAATTTGGTATAAATTAGTAACCCTAGCTGGAAAATTCTTAAATTCCTCAGAATTTTTATTAAAAGCAATATTTCACTATAACTTTATTGTAAATGATGCTGGTTTTTCATTGAGACACTGTCTCATGCAAGCTGATTATTGTTTACCCTTTCCCAAACAACTGGATGCCACTAATGCCGTTTTCATCTCTTTTCCCACATAAATGCATTCATAAATAAGACAGTACTTACTTTGCTGCTTGAATTGTTACCATTTCAGTTTTTAAGTCTTCAATAAGTGCCCCTTTAAAATATTTTCTAAGTTTTTTAAAGCATTTTAGCCCCACACTGGTAATTTTTATTTAATTCATCAGCATTTATTCCAAATGGTTATTCATTTTTCCACTTGTATTTACTTACTTTGTTTATTGATAGGAAAAATTATACTTCAAATAGATAAGCTGCCAGAAAGCTTCCCACTATAATAAGCCACTATATAAGAATTATGGCCAACATATCACAATAATTTCCAGTGATTCATAATTAAAGATTCCATCTTTCCATCCCCGTTAGTTGCTCTGGTGTTGCCAGCTTTATTCTCTACACCCAGAAACTTGTGGAGGAAACAACACTTTAACCATTTCACAAGGCACAATCGCTGGCAGGAGAACTGATCCCTGAACTCGGATTTTAGCAGGTAAAGAGAAAAAGGCAATCTCTTCATTTTTAATGCCTAAAAAATAATCATAATTTTATGTGCTTTTTCCCCCTTAACTGCAATTTCATATATAATATTGTAGTAATTTCAGTGGGAAGGATACACTTTATGGAGTGGAAGATTTTATTTTTTTTTTATTTTCCCATAATGTTCCCTTTATTACTAACCTCTGATGTTATTAAATCCCACTGTGCTATTTTTCCTGCAATAGAACCTATGAAAAGTACAGTTCTTCAGAAATTTCATTAAAACCGGCCCATGAACTGCTTCTCGACTTATTCCTGTATGAACAGTGTTGCTCTCATCTTCTCTCTTCAAAACACTCACCCTCCATTATGTCCGAGGAGAGAAATCAGACTTGCAATTTGTTTGGCAGTAAGGAGGGAATTTCTCTTTTTCAAGACTCTCAGCTGCTAAGTATTATTTATACAAATTTAAATTAGTACAGGTTGCCTGCATATAAGTTTTAAAGTGGTTCATGACTGTGGGGAGAAATGAAATTTTTTTGAATAGAAAAATAATACACCAGTTATGAATCTTATGTTCCATGGTGAAACTGGAAAACAAAAGATACACTTCGGGAAATAGAATTGGTAACAGACTTATTTTTGTCTTTTTAATACCTACTTTACAAAGTAAACATTAAATGTTACTTTTTACTTTATGTAAGTAATATACCTAGAATATTAAAATATTAATTTTCCTTCTTCAAAGTACCTTTATATTTTCCAATTTTTATTTGGAGTTTAAAGCTTTTTAAGTCCATGTAATCAGGACTTTGGGATATATACAAGGACAGGTATCTTCCAGGTTTTCTTGGGTTATGGTCTGTTGACTAAGAGGACTTTTGTGACAATGCCCAACATACAAATCTCCCTAGGATCTGCGTACTGGCCTAGGTGATTGTCCTTTGATCCAGCCCACACACTCTTGGTTTCTACTACTTAAGGCACAGGAAATGTGAGATTCCCTGACTTTTTTTTTTTTTTTTTTTTTTTTTTTTTTTTTTTTTTTTTTTTTTTTTTTTTACAGGCAGAGTGGACAGGGAGAGAGAGAGACAGAGAGAAAGGTCTTCCTTTTGCCGTTGGTTCTCTCTCCAATGGCCGCCGCGGCCGGCACGCAATGATCAGGAGCCAGGTGCTTCTCCTGGTCTTCCATGCGGGTGCAGGGCCCAAGCACTTGGGCCATCCTCCACTGACTTCCCGGGCCACAGCAGAGAGCTGGACTGAAAGAGGAGCAACCGGGAAAGAATCCGGAGCCCCGACTGGGACTAGAACCCGGTGTGCTGGTGCTGCTAGGCGGAGGATTAGCCTGTTGAGCCACGGCACCAGCCGCCCTGACTTCTAATAATTGTGTTTATCTCATTGATTCCTGAAATGACAAAATTACAGAAGTGGAGAACACGACCATGACTGTCAGGATTCTGGAAAAGGAGGTAGGAGGGTCATGAGTATGATTTTAAAATAACAACACAAGGATCCTTGAGATAGTAAGGCTGCTACTCATCATGAATATGGTGGGAGCCACTGGAATCTCTACATGTGATAAAATTATGTAGAACTAAATACACACAAATGCTTGAATAAAGATGAATTTGGGAAATGCTAATCAGACAGATGGGCTATAACAAGCTCCATTGTCAAGTGGTGATTTGATATACACCATCATGTGGGAAGAATAGGTAGAGTTTAGGTGGAATTTATCTGCAATGTTTTTTATAAATGTATATAAATCTATAAATATTTGAAAAATGAAAAATTCAATTTAAAATAAATGTTTTAAAAGATGCATGGTATACTGTTTCACTATTGCCACACAGAGTATTTACTAAAAAATCTGGGAAAAAATACTGCAGTGATATTGTAATTGGCAACAATATTATAAGTAATAAGTCTATTTCCCTCTAATGTCTCCTGGAAACTTAAAAAAAAAGTCCTATTTAGATGTAACAAGAATATGAGTCTTTTTACTCATAAATATTAAAACTTCTCACATGTAAAGGAAGTATGGAACGATTTACAATGTAGAGGCTACCATTAATAATACACACAAGACTGGCGCCGCGGCTCACTAGGCTAATCCTCCACCTGTGGCGCCGGCACCCTCGATTCTAGTCCTGGTCGGGACGCCAGATTCTGTATGGATTGCTCCTCTTCCAGTCCAGCTCTCTTCCATTTAAATATGAAAGTATTTAAATGTTATTCAGCAGATACTAGTCTATTATTTGTTCTTCAAATTAGAGTATAATTTCAATGTTCTCCAGTGCTTGTTTCACATTTTATCTGAAAATATGCAGTTAACACAGTTTCCAGATAGATGAATTATCTTTAATTGTTAAAGTTTTCTTGGCTACCAATTTTTAAAATAAAACCTGTTTTTTATAATATATTCTTTATTTCCCAGGCACATTAGCAAGGAGCTGGATTGGAAGAGGAGCAGCTGGGTCTTGGAACTGGAGCCCAAATAAGATGACTACAGGTGACAGCTTTACCTGCTATGCCACATTGCCAGTCTCAACAAAGCAGTTTTATTGTGAACAGTATACTACATTGCTTTATTCTCCATTGATAATAATGAATTACGTGTTACATTTCTCATATGCCTGTAATATTGTGAAAATATATTCTTACTTTAGTAGTAAACTAAAAATGTTTGTGCTGAGCGTGTTTCAATACAGTATCATGAACTTAAAAAAAAAACTTTTCAATTTACATAGTCATCATTATAGTTTAAACAGTGAGATTTTAATTTGTCTTTCATAATATTTTTAAATTTCCTCACTTTATAAAATGAATATTTAAAAATAAACAAGCATTTTCTAATAGAAAATCATTAGCAAAGTCTAAGTGTATTTTCATTAATTGCTTTATTTTAATTATAAAATATTCTGGAGATAATTTATGTGAGTACAACTACAGATACTCAAAAGAAATAAAATTGGAGTAAACCAAATGGAAGCTAAGCATCCTAGTTTTAGGATAGGTGTCCCAACACATATCACAAATATATGGAATTAAGTGTATAACTATTTCTGAAACTTGACAAATTTTATTTATTATTCTAATATTTTGTTCATTCACATAAGCTCTAACAAACAAGTCATTGGGATTGTTAAACTGATAACTAAGGAATTTTATTTTAAATCTAATTAAAACTTATATAAATATGTATTTTCACTAATGTAAAGAGGAGAGAGAGTGAAGGGGAGAGAGAGAGACAGACTGGGATAGTGAGAGAAAGAAACATCTTCCTTCTGTTGATTCACTTCCCGAACACCTTCAAAAAGCTGGGTCTGAGCTTTGCTAAAGTCAGGAACCAGACTTTCAATCCAGGTTATCCCTGTGAGTGACAGGTATCCAATTACACCTGCTGTCTCCCAGGGTGCACTTTAGCAGTTAACTGAAATGGAAAGCATAGTTGGAAGTAGAACCCAAGCAGTACGGTATAAGATGTGGGTATTGCAAGTAGCATTTTAAATACTTCACCAAATGCCTGCTCATAAATTGAGTTTTAACAATTCTCATATTCACTTAGCGTAGTTTGCATCTGTATTACTTCACTCAGGTTGCCATGAGAAAGTGTTACAAACTGGGTGGTACTGGTTTAACTTAAATATATTTTCTTACAATTTTTTAGGCTAAAAGTTTGAGTTGAATTGTCAGTAGAGCTGTTTTCTTCTAAGACATCCTTTGGTTTGAAGAGAGCTATCCACTCCTAGTATCTTCTCTCTCTCTCTCTCTCTTTTTTTTTTTTTTTGAAAGGCAGAGTGGACTGTGAGAGAGAGAGAGAGAAAGGTCTTCCTTTGCCATTGGGTCGTCACCCTCCAATGGCCACCATGCTGCAGCCGGTGCACTGCGCTAATCCGAAGGCAGGAGCCAGGTGCTTCTCCTGGTTTCCCATGGGGTGCAGGGCCCAAGCACTTGGGCCATCCTCCACTGCCTTCCTGGGCCACAGCAGAGAGCTGGCCTGGAAGAGGGGCAACCGGGACAGAATCCTGCGCCCCGACCGGGACTAGAAACCGGTGTGCAGGTGCTGCTAGGCGGAGGATTAGCCTGTTGAGCCACGGCACCAGCCCCTAGTATCTTCTCTTATGTTTCCCTCTGTACATGTCTGCCTCCAAATTTTCTTAGTACAACAGTCATATTGAATTAGGACTCACTCAACTAACCTAATTTTAATGTACTTGCCCCTTTAAATACTGTGTCTCCACACATGTTCACACTTTGGACTACTGGGGTGAGAACTCCATCATATGAATTTTAGGGAGATATAATTCAGCACATAAAAGAATCCAACAAAATTCTGGTGTGATTTTCCTTAAAAATTTTCAACTGCTGATATATTCATAACAAACCTTCCACTTCATGAGATTCCAAATTTCCCCTATCTGTTGCTGCATTACGCCATAATAACTACTTCTTGGTAGAGAACTCATAAAATCATTAGTGCTCTGGTAAAAGGAGATTTGAGATTTACTTTAGAAGCAATGGCTTAGGCTAGTTATCTGTGTGAAAAGTCATTTTCAACGATGAAATATGAAAAATCTCATTGCAGATCAGTATTAAAAGATACACATCTGATCTGCCTCCTTAGCGCAGTAGGCAGCGTGTCAGTCTCATAAAAGATGAACATCTTGCTTTGGCAGGGAGCACTCATTTTGAACCCCAATTAAGCAAAATGTTAGCCCCTCAAAAAGAATTCTGTTTTCCTGAATAGTGGAATCTATATTATATGCTTATACTCAATTATTAGATTGTGAATTTTATCAATTTAAAACTCACAGAAATTAAAAAATTTAATGACTTGGGAATTTTTAAATGGTTAAATTTTATGTCTTTATGATTTTATTTTCAATAAGACATTTCAGTTAACATGCTATTTATGCAAATATGTAAATAGAGAGAGAGAAAAAGAAAGAGATGATAGATATTTGAGATATTATGTTTTTCCATTTATACCTTGAAGAGAATGTTAAATAGCACTACTACTTATATTTTATTGGGATTATTTATATGTTCAAAAATGTGTTTCACACAAGCCCTGTCTTATGAGGAATTTTACGAGCTCTGTGGATTCCAACAAGGGTTAAGATAGTTCTATGTTAATTTACTTGCAATATTCTGTTTCAGAAGGACTACTAAATACAGTTTTACCTGTATATAAGTAATTTGGTAATGGGGACAATAGCATTAAAGTAAAGAGGAGGAATACAATAACAGACCAAAGTGGATAGAAGCAGAGCAGGAAAAATGCTGCTGAATTAGAAAGTACTGAGATTAACTAAATATTAAATCGCATTTAAATATTAAATCACATTTAAATATTAAATCTTCTAATGGAAGAAAAACAAAAACTACTTTTTTATATCTATGTATTAGTCTTTTGTGGCTATAACAAATTGTCACATACTTAGTATCTTAAAGCAATGAAAACTTATACTCTTGTAGCTTTGAAGATCAAAAGTCCAAAATGAAACTTAGGAAACTGAAATCACAATGTCAGGAGAAGTAATTTGTCTGTGATGCTCCAGGGGACAATTCGCATTTTTGTCAAATTCTAGAAGCAACTGATAGTATCTTTGGTTGCTATGCTTGTCCTTTCAAAAATTCATGTTGAAATTAAACTGCCATTGGAATAATATGAGGTGATTAGGTCCTGAAGTTTCCACCTTCACAAACATATTAATGTCTTTATAATGGGAATATTTGTTATCATGGCCATAGGTTCATAAGTTATTATGAAAAGTGGAATCTCTCTCTCTCTCTCTCTCTCTCTCTCTCTCTCTCTCTCTCTCCTTCTTTCTGTCCTTCCAGTTTCTACCAGGGTTTGGCACAACAAGAAGGCCTGTGCCGGATGTCAGCCCCGTGATATTGAAATGCTAAATCTCCAGAGCTGTGACAAATGTTTCCGCTAAGTCTAATTTACTCAATCTTGGGTATTCTGTTACTGAAATACAAGATTGACTAAGACAACTGGCATTTTTAGCTTGTGGCCCCATCACCCAATCACTGCTGCCCTACTCACATTGCCTTCTTCCTCTCCTGTCATCAGATTCATCTGCCTCCCTCTTGTGAATGTACTTGTTATAACAATGAGATTTACCTGTATAATTCAGGATATTCTCCCTTTCCCAATATGCTCACCTTAATCACGTCTACCAAGTCTTTTTTGCCATAGAAGACAACATTCACGAGTGCAGGATTGGGAAACAGATATCTGTGGAGGACATTATGCAGTCTACCACAACTTACCTGCTCTCCAATTACTTGTGTTCATTACCCAGAGTATTTAAACTCTTAAAGATGCTATTTGAAGTTACTATATCTTCAAAAGATTATGTGCGGAGCATATTTAGAATGACAAATTAAGGGTCCATCTAAATCTATGTAGAAATATGCAGACTTCCAGTGGAGAAAGAAGCAGAGAAGCACATATGGCTGTTTCCCACCCAGATAAGTCCATTCTCAGTCTTTAAGCTAAGATCCTGATTTCTAAATATATAGAGCCATATGTCTTTTGGTGATGTCATGGGTGTGCTTAAAATGCTTATACATCTCACTATATACAGAATCTATTACATATTTTTATATATAAACTATTACACTTGAAAGCTATTTCCAGATTAAATTAACTTCCACAGGACCAGAATTTTCTTATAAATTGTCTCCTTACATATATTTATGGAAAGTATGACTCTCATATACTTCAAAATCCATTTATTTATTTATTTGAAAGGCAGAGTTGCAGGGAGAGAGAGGGAGAAGGAGAGAAACAGCAAGAGAGAGAGAGAGAGAGAGATTGATTCCATCTGCTGGTTCATTCCCCAGATGCTTGCAAAAGCTAGTTTTGGGCCAGGTGGAAGCCATGAGTCAGGAGCTTCAACCGGGTCTCCCACATGGGTACAGGGGTCCAAGTACTTGGACCATTCTCGACTGCTTTCCTAGGTGCATTAACAGGAAGCTGGATTGGAAGTGGAGCAGCCAGGATTAGTACTGATGATCATATAGGATGACAGTGCTGCAGGTGGAGACATAACCCAATGCACCCCAGTGCTGCCCTTCTCATATATGCTTATTAATCACTTTACCACAGATTCTCAGCTACTTTACATGCACTAGTACCTAAAGCTAGACTGAAAACTCTTTAAGGACTAGAAACAAGAATGCAAATTCCTACTTATTTTGCAATTAGGAAAGCCTCTATCTATTCATAAAGACAATCTTAAGTAATCTACCACTTCTTCCCTTTTAGGTGTGATGGAGCCCTCTTCTATGTTCAGAATTTTTTTTAAGATTTATTTGTTTATTTGAAAGTCAAAGGTACACAGAGAAAGGAAGAAGGGAAAAGAGAAAGGGAGAGATCTTCTATCCATTGTTTCACGCTCCAGATGGCTGGATCAGCCAGGACTGGCCAAGGCTGAACCCCAGGCCCATTGACGATGCTAGCATTGCAGGGGGCATCTTTGCCCACTATGCCACCATGCCAGCCCATCTATGTTTGAATTCAATGCTGTGGTTCAATACCACATACAATTCACCTATTGTCTTTTTATGTGTCTGCCCTATGGATTCATTTATTGGAAGGATATTAAAAGTCAGCATTTCCAAAACTTTCTCTTTGGATGTTGACACATATTTAACAATATTTTTATAATCCAATACAACATGAGGAAATAATGACAATGTAATGATGCTTTTGAAACAAAATATATTTAATACACAATGACTGTTTTGTTTTAATTTCTACATTATGATCATCTAAATATAGTTTTAATTGGTATAGACCTGCTAATCATATCAGCCAATACCTGTTCTGACTGGTCAGTTGTACCATGTCAGTAAATATTGTGAATAACATCTTGACTTTGACTGAGTTGGGGTTTGGAATGATCCAAAAAGTCCCTTTTATCCTGTAAATTGAAGACTGTCATTGTTTTCCCTAATTTTTTTTTTATTTATTTGAAAGGCAGAAAACAGAGAGAGGGAGAGACAGAGAGAAAGGTCTTGCATCTACTGGTTCAATCCCCAAATGGCCACAAAGGCTAAAGCTGGGTCTATCTGAATCCAGGAGCCAGGTGCTTCTGCGTCTACCATGTGTGTACAAGGTCCATATGTGATTCCGGTGTCATGGGCAGAGGCTAAACCTAATATGCCACTGCTGGCCCCCTGTTTTCTCTATTTTCATACTTGTTGAAATAAATATCCAATAATCTTAGGTCAGTCTCCTTTTAAAATATTTATTTTTATGCATTGTTATTTTAATTAATATTTTATAGTCTGGGAAATAAAAAAATGCATCAACAAATTTATTGAATTATTTTAAGATTTCATGGAAAGACCATTTTTAAACAAATAGCTAAAGTGAGGATTTCTTGTATAACAGTTAATTTTATTTCATGAACTGAAAACTTTATTAAGGGGTAATTTTACCAAACACAAAAAATGTTAATATATGTTTTATGGATTGTTGCCCTAATGAAGAAAAAAATGTTTATTTCAGTTCCTTTGTCAAGTCTAGAATGCTCAGAATCTGCATTACGAAATAAGACATAGAGGAGCAGGTGTCATGACTCAACAGGTTGAGCTGCTACCGGCAATGTCAATATCCCATATGGGCGGTGGTTCAAGTTCTAGTTGCTCTACTTCAGATCAAGCTCCCTGCTAATGTGCATGGGAAAGCAGAGGAGGATGGCCCAAGTGCTTGGACCCCTGTGTCCATGCTGTAGATCTGGATGAAGCTCCTGGCTCCTGGCTCCTGGCTTTGGCCTGGCCTATCCCTAGCCTTTGTGACCATTTGGGGAGTGAACCAGAGATGGAAAATCTCTCTCTCTCTCTCTCTCTCTCTCTCTCTCTCTTTCTTTCTCTGTAAGTCTGCCTTTCAAATAAATAAAATAAAAATAAATATTTAGAAAAAATAAAAAGACATGGAACAAAATTAATATAATCTTATAAAATTGTAATAAAAAAACTTCTACCCACTTTACACTCATTTATAAGCACAATACTTTAAAGCTGAAAGCTAAGGCATAAGTGTAATAGACAGTGAGGAACCACAGTGTGCTAATACAGTCTTCAGATATAAGAATGGCTATGCCAGGGTAATTAAATCATGATAATTTTTTATCTGTTGAAATACAAATTTTAGAGTACAAAATTTTCAACATACTAGCAGCCTCAGAGACCTCCTAGCCAAATATTATTATCTGCATCAGTGTCGCCTAGTGTCCGTGACTACTGTTCACTTTACTTCATGCACTCTTTCTATTGTGAAAAACACAAAGCTTTTCTGCAGGTTTTCCTAAGAACTTCATCATTAATTAATTTTACCTTTTGTTTTTCTTCTATCTCAAAAAGACTACCTAATCCATTTTCAGAACACAGTGATTATTTTACTATCTGATGATCATCAGGTTTCTTTTCAGTTGTCTTTAGGCAAAGCTACAATTCCCACTTTGTCCCTTTTTCCCTCATATAGTTTAATCTTTTGCAATTTCTTATCTTCAAATACACAAATAACTGTAATTACTTTGTCCACTTTAAAATTAATCTTATTTTTGTTAACCCTTGAACATTTTATATAAAAAGCAATCATATATTATGTATTCAGCTTAAGGATTTTTGAGCAGAATGGACCAAGTCACCCCCAAGCAGAACAAGATGCAGAGTATTTGCGTGACTCCAGAAAGTTCCTTGATACCACTGCCCATTTGCTTTCCACCCCTGAGAGGCAAGGACTGATGAGCTCTTTGTTGTCCTTTACTAGCTTTTGTAAAGAGATAAAATTTGTCTCTCTGAGGAAGGGGGGAAATGTCATATTGTTTTAGCAATGCTTAGGATAGTAAATAAAGAAAAAAAATCTCATATAGGCTATCAAAAAGGCAATTTAGGAACAAAGAGTAAACAAACAAAACCACCTCCTCTGCATATATTTATGAAGAGCAATATTTATGTAACAAGTGATTTTTCCTATGAGGGATTTGTAATTGTTAGTTCCTGCACAATCACTAAAAAAATTAGTTTGATGGGTCGGCGCCGTGGCTCACTTGGTTAATCCTTTGCCTATGGTGCTGGCATCCCATACGGGTGTCAGGTTCTAGTCCCGGTTGCTCCTCTTCCAGTCCAGCTCTCTGCTGTGGAAGGCAGTGGAGGCAGCGGAGGATGGCCCAAGTGCTCAGGCACCTGCACCTGCATGGAAGACCAGGAGCAAGCACCTGGTTCCTGGCTTCGGATCAGCACAGCTCCGGACATAGCGGCCATTTGGGGAGTGAACCAACGCAAGGAAGTGTGGGGAGCAACTCGGACTAGACTAAGTTACTGAAATTAAGACTTATTCTATGCATCTGCTCTCCCACAATATGGCGCTGGGAGAGGAGTAAACAACTTTTACACAGCTGCCTCCAGTTCGACCAGTAACCTGCAGGAGCTGATCCTGCTCCTGATTGGAGGAGAGCAGCGTACTCAGCGTGTGGGTAGCAGAGTTGGGATTGGTGGAAGAGGACTATAAAGGAGGAGAGAGACAACATGCACCAGGAACATCTAAGGGGAACATCTATCTGAAGGAACACCTGAGCAGCCCCCGAGAGAGCGGACCGGTGGTGTGCCACTCCCCCGTGGAAGTGGGGAAAGTGGCAGGGGGAGCCGCCCTTCCACGGAGGTGGAAGGATCAGCAGCCAACCTGGGAAGAACCAGCAGCAAACCTGGGGAGGGCCGAGCAGACAAAAGAACAGCGCAGGGTCCTGTGTCGTTCCTCCATGAAGAGGAGGAACTCTATCTGTTAAAAAAAATAGTTTGACAGGAATGAGTGCCTGATTTTCTTTTCTTAAGCATGAATCCTTCTTCCATGTCACCTCTCCTTTCTTCACAATCCAAGGCGTTTGGTGCCTCTGTCACTGTTTTGACCAGGGCACCTATGTACTCGTCACTGTACTTGCATTAATGTCATTTTCCCATGGAGTGACTAAATGTAGTGGAGATTTCAGTCTGCATTGCACTTCGAAAAGAAATGCTTGTGGCATTTTGTTTGTGTGTTTATTTGTTTGAATTTAAATGCATCAGTCCTGATGCTCAGTCATGAATATATTATAAGAAAAGGGTATTTGTGTCCCTTTATGAACGCTTACCTCGATAACTCTCTTACCAACTAAAACATGTAGCTGATTTTATTCCCCTAAATGTCTTTCAAATCTAACTTGATTTCACTTGCACAAACACCATATCCATTCAAAACTTCTCATTTGAAGTATCGCAACAGTCTCCTAGCAACCAGCATCCTTTGTGCATGCTGAGCAACCTCCATTCTAAACATGTCACTTTGTCTAAAAGCCTCTAATGACATCCCTATACTAAAATAGTAAAGATCACATTACTTTTAAGAGCCTATAAGACCCTATTCCTGTAAAATATCTGACCTGTGATTGTATTACCTCCCGTTCTCTACATTTAAACCTTTGGGCCAAATTTCAGTCTCTAGTATTGAAGGGTCTTTGCAAATGCTGTTCCCCTTCCTTTCCTAAACACTCTAGTTAACAGCTAGGCTTTCTTTAGGTAAAACCTTAGTGAATAGTCATTCCAAGCTTTCTACATATCAACCATATTTCTTTTAAGCCTCATATGTAGAACCCTCTTCATGATAGCAATTGTTATAGTTCATTTTTATTTAATCAGTTGATGAATTCCCATCTCTCTAATCTTAATGAAGAGGCCACACATGATTAATTCACCCCCAATACCTGGACACTATCTAGCAAATAGAAAAAGACTAATAAATATATATTGGATTAAATAACTAAGCTATTTATAATGAATATCAACTGGTAGATGATTGTTCTCTAATAAAGTGACCAAGGCAGGGTGAATATTTAATAAATGTATAATTTATTAGTTTTTAATCTATAGTATATTTCTATTAATTGATTCAATATAATATTGACTCATTTCAAGAAATTAACTTTCAGTAACAAAGGAGATATAAATGTTTAATTCTTTACCATGACAAGGAGTATTGAAATATAATGTATTGATTGGCTTCCATCTCAGTTCTTACCAGAACTAAAATAATATATTCAACAAGTGAATATTATCAACAATACAAAGAAGATCTTTCAAAAAATGGTATAAAATGATTATGGATAAAAATATCACATCAAGGATCATATTAAATTAACTTATATCAACATATATGTACATCTAGGAATAAAATGTGAATGTGAATTGATTGGATAATGTAATTATAGCCAGGGTTTTCCTGTAAAGAAGATGGTACATGAAAATTTCTCAGGAAAGGATCTATCTGGATTTTCTTTTCTTATTTTAAAAAAAGATTTATTTATTTATTTGAAAGTCAGAGTTACACAGGGAGAGAAGGAGAGACAAAGAGAGAAAGAGAGGTCTTCCATCCACTGATTCACTCTCCAGTTGGCCAGAACCTCCAGAGCTGTGCCAATCCAAAGCCAAAATCTAGGAATTTCTTCCAGGTCTCCCGTGTAGGTGCAGGGGCCTAAGGACTTGAGCCATCTTGTACTTCTTTCTCAAGCCATAGCAGAGAGCTGGATCAGAAGTGGAGCAGCCTGAACTCGAACTGACACCCATATGGGATGCCGGCACTGCAGGCTGCAGCTTTACTGGTTATACCACAGTGACGGCCCCATGGTTTTCAGTTTATATAAATATCACTTGTCCTTATATCCTGACCCAATTGGGACAGAATAAACATGCTCCAAAAAAGAAATACTTTAAGGATTCATTGGTCAAAGCTTTTACTGTAGAAAGATGTGTGTTTCTCCACCAACTCCTAAAAGCATATGAATAGGAAAAAGAGCTTCAGTGAAAAGAAGAAAGATATGGCTTGAGAAGACAGAAAGCCAACTTTCTGCTACCTGTTACTTTCCTACACAGTCTCAAAGGACACTCTGCCTGTAAATGGAGTTTCAGGAATCAACTAATAAAAACTGAATATATGACATGACCCTTCTTCCAGGAAACCAAGGACCTAAGGCACCATGCAATGTCTAAAGGGGTTACCATGACAAATTTTTAAGCATTGGAGTCACCACAAAAAAAAAATGAGAAAGAAAGAAAAACAGAGCATTAATATGCTTCACCATCATCTCACTCAACTGATTTAGGTAGATTCTCAGCAAGTGATAGAACTGTCATAAAGGTGCTTTCCCAGTCTTTAAGGAAAAACAAAAGGCACTGCATTTTTCTGTTATATAGAGAGTTGTATTATTTGTTATTCTACATTTCATATTACTATATTATACATAGTGTATGTAGAAATAGTAGTGTTGGAGTGGTGCCCTGGCATAGCAGGTAAAGCCACTGATTGCGATGCCAGCATCCCATATGGGTGCCAGTTCGAGTCACACCTGCTGCATTTCTGATCCAGCTCCCTGCTAATGCACCTGAGAAAGGAGAAGATGGCTCAAGTTATTGGGTCCTTGCATCCACGTGGGAGAACTGGAGGAAGCTCATGGCTCCTGGTCTGGCCTGGCCCAGTGCCTACTTTTGTGGCCAATTGGAAAGTGAACCAGGGGATAGAAGACCTGTCTCTCTCTGCCACTATCTTTCTCTCTCTGTAATTCTGCCTTTCAAATAAACAAATCAATCTTTGAAAAAAAACATAATTTTTTTTTCAAATATTCAATCCTTTGTAGCAATGATGGCTAATAGGTTTCAGATTTAAGAAAAAATGGGAAACAGAACAATTATACCAAAAATATAGCAAATTAGTATAGATATTTTATAAAAGATTTTAAGAATTAAAAGAATTCAGGGATTGGAATGACCAAAATTCATGCTTACAAAATGAAAATTTTTTCTTGTGTTTCTCCTAGACTTGTGCTATTTAGATTTTATATTATGATTCTGTCATTTGGAGATGTGTCTTAAGTTTTACTTAATTAAAATTCCCAGAAAGTTCCATTTTATTCAGATGAATGGTTGATTTCACCTTAGTTTTTACCACTTATAGCTATTTTTAACTCTCTCTCTGTTGAAGAATCCACATATAGTCTCATCATGCATACATCACTGGGATGGGAAATTTAGAATCCTAATGTTGAATATTCAATTTAGAGAGACATGTGGATACAAACAAAATTACTATATGTGTTTCAAATTATTTTGGTTGTTGGAGCCATTGAGAAAATGTTGCTTCCATGAAAATGTTGACGATGTTTGTGTATTTTAACCTAAATGGAAGTAACACTGTATAAACACCAAATGGTCCCGTAGGTTTTCTGAACACAAAATCTTATCAATGTTTAAAGTCAACGCGACGTTTAACTTTAAGCTCTTTTTCAGAGATTTAAAAAAATAAAATAAAATAAAACAGCAAAGTAAGCATGGAATTCCTTCCTGACTACATGAGACTCTCAGTGTGTGACTCATGACCCTGGCAGGGAAAAGAAGCCTCCTCAGAAGTGTTTTATTGCAAAAATAATTCAGTGACTAAAAAAGATGTGGAGATGAGCTAGGGAAACAAGAAGGAAGGCTGACAGAGCCTATCTTCCTTAGACCTAAACTGGTGAGGGGAGGAGCTGATGCTAGGAGCCTAGTGAGAGCAGAAGTCGCTGAGAAAGGCAACCTATCTGATTGTGTAGTCATAGAAAGAAACAATGATAGTCAATGCCTTGTAACCAAGCAAAGGGAGAAAGGGGAATAAATATCCTGTCTTCTTGTCACCTCCTGTCCTTTGATAGTTGGCAAGAATCTTCATTTGGCTGAAATAACCACAAACCAGATTAGGGGAGCTTGGTATAAAAGCCTGCAAGGCCAAGGCTCTCAGGGTACATGATAGACATGATCCCAATGAAAGAAGTCACACAGAGAAAAAAAAATACTTTATTATATGTTCTAGCATATGAGTGTATTTGGAATCTGGAAATGTGAACTCATAGGCGCAGAGTTCAATGATATTTGCCAGGAACGACATAAATGGAGAGATGTTTGTCAAAGAGTACAGACATTCAGACCTAAAATGAATATGACCTGTGAATCTAGATTACAGCAGGATCGCTGAATGTTTAATAATCCTGCATTATCTACTTTACTCCAATAAGAGAGCTGGTTTTAAGTGCTTACACCACACAAACACACAGAGTAACTATAATTGGTGATGAGTTATTGCTCACTTTGACTATGGTAATCATTACACAATGTGCACTGCCATGATTTGAATGCCATCACCAAAACCCAATATGAAATTTCTTCCCCAATCTGCTATATTAAGCAGTGGACCAAGTGAAATACTTATGATGTTAATTCAGTCATGTAGGCTGTACTCTCAAGAGTGAATTATTCCTGAATAAATGAGCTAATAGTTTGTTTCACCAGTAGATCTCTTACATAAAGCCAGTTTGTCTCTGGTTCTTATTTTTTTGAAAGATTTATTTTTATTTGAAAGTCAGAGTTACACAGAGAGTCCCATATGGGTGCAGGGGTCCAAGGACTTGGGCCATCTTGTACTGCTTTCCCAGGACATAGTAGAGAGATGGATTGGAAGTGGGGCAGCCAAGACTCAAACTGACGCCCATATGAGATGGCGGCACTGCACGCAGCAGCTTTACCAGCTACGCCACAGCACTGGCCCTGGCTCTGTCTCTTATCTGCAGCCTCTTTGTCACATGATAACCCTATGTTACCTCAGAACTCTATAGCAGGGCCAGTGGCATGGAATAATAGCTAAAGCCACTGCTTGCAGTGCCAGCATCTCATATGGGTGCCAGTTTGAATCTCAGTTACTCCACTTCCCACCCAGCTCTCTGCTATGACCTGGGAAAGCAGTAGAAGGTGGCCCAAGTCTTTGGGCTCCTGCACCCATGTGGGATACCTGGAAGAAACAATTGTCTCCCAGATTTGGATTGGCCCAACTCCAGCTATTGCAGCCATTTGGGAAGTGAACAAACTGATAGAAGATTCTCTCTCTCACTCTCGCTCTCTTGCTCTCTCTCTGTCTCTGCCTGTCTGTAACTCTGCCTTCCAAATAATAAATAAATAAATCTTAAAAAAGAAACTTTATAAAATCCCCATCAACAAAAATTGCCCCACTAAATGTAGTCCCTGAGTTTTCAAGAACTGAATAAATGATTTTTCTTCACTAATTACCTAGTCTATGATATTCTTTTAGACCAATGGAAAATGGACTAAGATATACTTTGGGCTTTGAAGAAATTAATGAAAAACTTTCTTTCTCTTGAATTCCATTTTCTATGAACTTTTTGAAACACCTTCACATGCATGCATCAAATTATTACACTCTAAAAACAGAAAATGTACATGTTTTATTTGACAATTAAATATTAATTTATTTCATTTTTTAAGAACAGGATTGGGCTTTTAGTGCAGCAGTTAAGATGTTCCTTGGATGTTCTCTTCTCATATTGAAACATCTAGGTTGAATCCTGTCTCTCTCTTGAGGCAACAGTGATGAACCAAGGCCCCTGCCTTCATCCTGGCCCCAGCCTTGCTTTTGTATTTTTGCAGTGAACAAGCACAGGGAGGCTCTCTGTCTGGCTGAATCTTTCTTTTTTTTTCAAGATTCATTTATTTATTTGAAAGTCAGAATTACACACACAGAGAGGAGAAGCAGAAAGAGGGAGAGAGAGATCTTCCATCCGATGGTTCACTCCCCAATTGGCCTCAACGGCTGGAGCTGCACCAATCTGAAGCCAGGAGTTTCTTCCAGGTCTCCCACACAGGTGCAGGGGCACAAGGACTCGGGCTATTTTCTATTGCTATCCCAGGCCACAGCAGAGAGCTGGATCAGAAGAGGAGCAGTGGGGACTAGAACCAGTGCCCATATGGGATGCCTGTGCCTCAGGCCAGGGCGTTAATCCAGTGCACCACAGCACCGGCCCCTGGCTGAGTCTTTCTGACTGTCAACTAAAGAAAAGAATAAGCAAAACATTTTTCAAAAGTAATATGTCCATTAGAATGTGTCAAGAATACAGAAATTTATTTAAAAGGAGAGGGGCTGGCATTGTGGAATAGAGCATAAAGCTGCCTCTAAGATGTCAGCATGCCGTATGTGCTCCAGTTTGAGTACTTGCTGTTCCACTCTCGATCTAGCTCCCTGCTAATGCATCTGAGAAAGCAGAAGAGGATGGCTCAGCGCTTGGACCTCTGCACCCACGTGCCTTCTTCTGGGGGCCCAGAAGAAACTCCTGGCTCCTTGCCCAAACCAGGCCCAACCTCAGCTGTTGTGGCCATTTGGGGAGTGAACTTGAGCAAATGGAAGACCTCTCCCTCTGTCTCCCATTCTCTATCTCTGTATGTATGCCTTTCAAATACATTGTTAAAAAAAAAAAAGAAAGAAAGAAATACAAAAAAAAAAAACAAACAAAAAACAGAGAATGAGATCAGTGTGGGTATATACAAATGTAGAATAATCAACTTTCCTTTTAACAAAATTCTCACTCACAAAATGCCTTGAGCTATATTAAAGCTTATTGATGGTTTTCAGTGTCTCTTTTAGAAATTGCATTTATGTTTCACTCCACTCTTCCAACTGATTCTCACTAACTTTATTAGTAAGACATTTAGATTTTTCTGTTCCTGGTGTGCTCCTCATTTTCTTCATATTCTTCACTATCCAAGACGAGCTAAGAGGTTCTGCTATAAGCCATCATTCCAGGATCTACTCTTTAGCACAAACATTGACTTCAGAATTTCTAACACTTCCCTCTCACATCTGTGTTCTGTTGTGAAAAGGGACAGTGATGTAGCATTTTCTGCCACTGAGAACCATTATATCATCCTCTACATCCACTCCCCAACAACCACAAACACACCACAACCACATACACAGACATAAGAGCATTTACTGTCAATTTAATGTCAAGTAACATTTCCAACTCTTACTTCCTTCCTTAGAGTCAAGTTTGAAAATGAAATGTGAGAAGGGCTTAAGAGATAAAATCATTCAACAGAAATATAAAAGTAGAGCTATTAGGGTAAAATATAATAAACACTTAACTGTGTAAATAATAAAATAAAATAAAATAGAACACAAATAAAAAATATATGCCTGACATATAAAATTGCTAATCAAAAGGACAACCAATGTTTAGTCTTTACTTTTTCTAAAAATTTTACTATTTGGGATTAAATAAGCAAAGAATCCTTATTGCAGATTTGAGAACGTGATGGGGAAGGAAATAATTACATCAGATTTTTTTCCCAGGAAGCAAACACCTTCTTTAGTGAAGACAATGAAAAGCAGGAACATATTAACTAGCAACGAGCGCTAAAATAAGTCCAAAGTCTTATTTGTTCTCCTGATGTAATGTAACTATTGTTTTAGATTGTTAATTTGTATCATGTGAACTTCTAGAACAAAACAGAGTCAACTATTTATAATGCCCAAAGACCATGGAAGTTTACTTCCTAATCTCATATCTGAAAGACACTTTTTTTCTGGTTGAGTGTATATTAATTCCATAATGTATGGAAGAAGGTTATAACTCATCTTGTGGTTTTCTACCCCATAAGGCTCTTTTTCCCCCTCATCTGTGCTTTACAGTAAAGGAATCAGAAATGCTTTGCACAGCAATTCTAAACACATCTGTGATGAATATTCTTCTCTGTTTTTTTATTCTTATTATCATTTGACAGGTAGATTTATAGACAGTGAGAGAGAAGCAGAGAGAAAGGTGTCCCTTACATTGGTTCACCCCCCAAATAGCCCCCATGGCTGGCGCGCTGTGCCAATTCAAATCCAGGAGCCAGGAGCCTCCTGCCGGGCCACAGCAGAGAGCTGGACTGGAAGAGGAGCAATTGAGACTACAACCCGGGGCCCATATTGGATGCTGGTGCCGCAGGCGGAGGATTAACCTAGTGAGCCATGGCACCCACCGGCCCCTCTGCTTGTTTTTTAAAAACCTTCCATAACAATACTACAAGTGTATTCATTTAACATTTCATTGTCTAGAATTCAGTTGCATGGCCAAACTTAACTAAAAAGGACACTGGAAATTAGAGACTAGCTATAAGCCCAAGAAATGAAAATGTATTTTTATTCAATAGTCTTTATTAGGATATACAAGGAATTTTTGTTTTTAAGGCTTAAACTTGCTCTAGAGGTAAATTCTCTAATATGGAGGATAAGTTCAGCATTTTTCTGTGTGATTTAAAATGTACATATATAATCAATTTAGACTGGATCAAGACACTTGTCTTGCCTGTAAATTTGAGTAGTCCCAAAGGGCCAAATTTTCTAATTTGTCGTATTTTTAAGATGTAATAATCTAATTGTATGTAATAGGGTTAAGAGCTGTAAGTAAAAAACAAAAAAAAGTTTTTTTCTACCTTTCTAGATTATTTGTTTATTTACTCATTCCTTCTCAAAACTTGAATATAAAGTCACTCTGTGAAAACCATTTAAAGCAAATAAACGTCCATTAAAGTTTCTTATTTCTTCTACTCAGCCATTTTTTTTGGCTAAGTGGTTTCTATTTTCACAAATATTATAGTAATATTGGAAATTCCAATTTGTACAAAGTTATTTGTTTATGTTTTAATTTTATTTTGTAATTGACAAGTTAATACCATATATACTTATGGCATACAACATTATGCGTTATGGAATAATTAAATTAATTTAAGGAACATATCTATTTCCTCTAACATGCGTACTTAAAATGTGGAATGAGAACATTAAAATCTAGGATATCAGCACCACGCAAATACATAATTTGTTGCTATTAAATATTATCATCATGTTGTATAATATCCAAAATTTATTCTTCCCACCTAGATGAAATCTTGTCTCATTTGATCAACATTTTCCTTTCTGTCAACCTTATCATCTGGTGGCTGCTACTCTCTATTTCTTACCATTTGACTTCTTTAGATTCTATATATATGTGACATTTTGTGGTGTTTGTCTTTCTGGGCATGGCTTATTTCATTTGACAAAGAATGTCTCAGTTTTATCCAAACTGTCATAACTGAAAGGATCTGCTTATCCCTTTAGGTTGAACACTGTTCCAGTGTGCATATATGTACCACATTTTCTTTATCCATTCATGTGTTGATGCAAAGGTAGGCGGATTTCATAATTTAGCTATAGTGAATAGTGCTACAATAAACATGACAATAAAGAAGTCTCTTTGACATATTGATTCCATTTCCTTTGGATATATGCTGAGTTAGTGTGATTGCTGAACCATATAATAGCTCCGTTTTAAATTTTTTTGAAAAAAAATCTGAACACTATTCTCCATAAAGACTGTACTAATTTAGACCCTTAACAGTTCACAAGGGTTCCTTTTCCCATGTCCTTATCAGAACTTTTGTCTCATATCTTGCTGTATTTTGTTTTGATAATAGGAATTCTAACAGATGTGAGTTGATATTCAAGTGAGTTTTAATTTTAGTTTCTGATAATTTAATTTTCATTGTCGGATAATTTCTATTTTCTGATTGATTTGCATTTTCAGAAATTTACTGTTGTTGGACTTTTTTCTTCATGTGGCTTCCACACATTTGTATGTCTTCTTTTGGAAGAAATGTCTTTGCCTAATGCTTTTTTTGTTTTCTTGCTGTATATTTTTGTGATATTTTTAAGTATTTTAGGTATTAGCACATTGAGTAACAATTTTAAGCTTTTAATAAATGTTAGACGTAGTGGTTTGTGTTAATAATATAGCAATAAAAGAGATTATTTTAATTTCACATTGTTGATATTCTAATAAGATAAAACAATAGCTGTAATTTGAATATTGACTATACATTCACTTAATCATCAAGCAGAATAGATATTACCTTTATTTTTCAAATAGCATCTGGATTAAGAGAGAAGTGATTTGTCCACATTTTTATTATTTGTGTAAATAAATATGGAAGACAAAATAAAGTGTGTTTCGATTCATTTCAATTCCTTTTGCATCTCATGTGTATGTGATCTTTTTCATATTTAATGCCATCCTACAGTGATATGTTCCTACAATTTTCAGTGGGATGTAAGTATATTTTGCTGTTTAGTTCTCCATGTTTAATTTTAAAGTATTATCTTTTCTAGTGTTCAAAGAAATTATGTTTCAGGCCCTATAGACTTACCTCCATTTTCTAATAAAACTGCATATTCTAAGCAGGTAGCTTTTGAGAATTTCCTTTTTGTTCTAAGAGATGACCTGAGCTATATGTTTAATATATATGAAGAAACAGTGCCATCTTCTGTCTATGTTTTATTCAACAATTAGGGTTAAAGAAAGATCGGGTTAACATAGATCCTCAAAATGCAAAGAATCTGGAGATTTTACGATCTTGGTATAATGTGTTATATCTTTTAACATTTGCAAAAAGACTTAATTATTGAAAGGTCTCATGGGCCAAAGACATGTTTAAAACAGTTGTGTGTGATTAATTATCTGAAACCTTTTATATTTCCAAACAATGAAGAGCAGAGGAAAGAAGCAGGGAGAGACAAGTGACAGTGACAGAAACAGGTGGTGAGTGTTTGTAACAATTTGCTGTTAACAGTGTTGAAGAAATAAAAATAAGTAATTTTCTCTCTTTTATATAATGAAATAGTTAATTTCTCATTCATTAAAACTTTACAAAGAAAAACAAGCTTGATAATTGAAATTCTTCAATCACTTATATTAGAAGGAAAGGATGAAAAGATGGGGATGAAAAATTGTAGTAAGTGTTTAAGTTTCACAACTATATATCTTTATCTGTAGATAGTTCACAGTTTTATTTATTTATTTATTTACCTGTAGATAAATGTTCACAGGTTTCAAACTTAAAGCAAAAATGTAGCTGAAAAATATAAACTCTTTTTAGATTTATCATTTAGCTATGAAAATATATTTCTTAAAAATCAGAACATTTGGAAATTTACATTTTTCAGATCTAAAATTTATACATTATTGCTTTCTCAAAGGAGAAATCAGAAACATCAAGCAAACAAAATTCTTTCAAAAGTGGTATATACTTTGTGAGAACTGTATGAGGACATTAAAGTCATTTTCAGTGCATTTAGACAACATATAAATTTTATGACTAGTAGAATTTTCCAAAACACTACAGAAATCATGTTTAAAAACCCACATGAGGAGTTTTCTTCTGTTGAACTAGCACATATCAAAGGCAAATCCACGAAGATGAAACACCATAAGTTCAAAAGATAACAAGAATAAAAACATCAATTAGCTTCATTCCCTACTTCAATAATCTTGACTTTGGTGAGGCTGTTTGCCATTTAGTACATAAATGGTGACTGGAGAGGCTTAAGTGATCTGAGATATCTTGTAATAGTGCTGCGAAGATGCACCAAAAAATATCACATCGATAATATCCCATTTAGGAATAAATGTGGGAATGTGCTGTATCTCCTTAATCAATAATTAAGTCGGTTGGCTATTACCGGGAGCTCAATTTTAAATGCTCTTTGATTTTCTGTGTGAATGATAACACACATAGATGTGTGTTGTTTTCAACCTGATTCAATGCATCTACTCACCGTGTAAGAAAAGTAAAAAACCTTTAACCAACATTTTGCTTGCAAAGCAGTCAGTTCAGGCAACTGATCACTTGTTTCTTGGTTTAAATCCTCAGTTTGACTTGCCAAATGAACTTCAACTTTGATTTTCCCAACAGATTCTGATTCTTCCAGTTAACATCATTAATGATCATTTTGCATATTCAGAGACAACAAACTGACAGGAACAGGAAAATATGTGCGGGTGAAATTTAGCTTGAGATTGTCATCAGTCATCTTCATAGGCCTCAAAATGCAAACAACTCCCTGCACGTTAGCTAAGTTATTCACCGTTTACTTGTTTGTAATTCTAGTTCTTTAAGACTTGTTCTAATGATTTAAAATGAGATTTTTACCCATCTTTTTCTGGATTAATTCCCTTTCAAGTGAAGAATCTCCTCTAAGGATTCTTAATTCTTTAAACACATTTCAATTTATTTAAATTGTTGATTTTGTCTGACATCAGCATTGCTGGGCAGAGGCTAGAGTTGCATGAATCTGATACAGCAACTGAGTATCATTATTCCAAGAATGCTGATTATCCAGGTCTGAAAGGTGATAACTTTTGAAGACAAAATTCTTCTTCCCTCCATTTCTGAGTGCTCTAGGTGAGAATTGTCAACATTCTCCTAAAGTGTGCTGATGTACGTGTTAGATTTTGATTGAAAAATATAAAACTTGGCCGGCACTGTGGCTCAATAGGCTAATCCTCTGCCTTGTGGCACCGGCACAGTGGGTTCTAGTCCCGGTCGGGGTGCCGGATTCTTTCCCGGTTGCCCCTCTTCCAGGAGAGCTCTCTGCTGTGGCCAGGGAGTGCAGTGGAGGATGGCCCAAGTGCTTGGGCCCTGCACCCCATGGGAGACCAGGAGAAGCACCTGGCTCCTGGCTTCGGATCAGCGCAGTGCACCGGCCACAGCGCGCTGGCCGCGGTGGCCATTGGAGGGTGAACCAACGGCAAAGGAAGACCTTTCTCTCTGTCTCTCTCTCACACTATCCACTCTGCCTGTCAAAAAAAAAAAAAAAAAAAGAAAAGAAAAAGAAAATATAAAACGTATCATAGAATACCCTAAATTTCATATTTACTTAGTCTATTTAAATGAAGATTTTATATTAATTAATTTCCTGTTTCCAGATTTATTAGTAGCAGCATGTTGTCTTGCAGATCGTTATTATGAATTATGTGTTTATATGATGTGCAAATGTGTGAAGCAATTAAATTGATGTACAAAGGTATCTGTGCTTAAATGCACATTTGAACACCTATGATTGTAATTACATCTTCTATTTTATTTGACTATGTGCATAATTCTTTATTTTTTAACTCATATAAATTATTCTAAACAGTTCATCATTTTGATCTCTCATAAAACCCAATACCACTTTCCCAGTGTCAGAATATCAGACTCTGACATAGGAGTCAAGACCAGCTCACACAGACCGCAACCACTGTATTCTATCAACTCCAATTGATCAATAAGCTATTATTTGGCCTCCCTAATATTTCTATTTTTGTCCTATATTTCTACAAAATACATCTCTCTGAATCACAGTATTACTTTTTTTAAAGGTGTATTTATTTATTGGGAAGTTAGAGTTACAGAGAGTGAAGGAGAGGAGGAAGATACCAAGATGACAGAATGCAGAAAGGGCATACTACTCTTGGCTAGGGGAAAATAATTAAAAAAAAAAAAAAAGTGGAGAAAGTGTATTCTCAGGGGATAGTTAGAAAAATGCAGTGGAGATTGCATGAAAGGAAGAGGAACGAAGTGGATCTGTGTAGAAGATGCAGATGCACAGCAACAAGCAGGGACATGAGCCTAGCAGCTGAGAGTCACAGAAAGTGCGAGCTTTGGAGAGGAAGGGGAAATCTCACAACAGTGGCCCGTACTACTGGGGATACAGCCAGCAGGCGATGCTGGAAGACTACACCATCTCTGATTCCCTCCTGGAGCCCTGTCAGGGACAGGTTAGGGAAAATAGGGCCAGGTTATAATCAAAACATCCTGGTACTGGCAAAAATATAGACATGTAGACAATTGACCAGTGTAGAAACTCTAGAAATCAATCCACACATCTGCAGCCAGCATATCTTTGACAAAAGAGCTGAAATCAATCCCTGGAGGAAGGGCAGTCTCTTCAATACATGGTGCTGGGAAAACTGGATCTCTGCACGCTGAAGTATGAAATGAGAACGCTACCTTGCACCTTACAAAATATCCACTCAAAATGGATCAAGGACCTAAATCTTTATCCAATACCACCAAACTGCTAAATAACATTGGGGAAAATCTGCAAGACATTTTCATTGGTAAAGACATCCTAAGAAAGACACAGAAACAATCTAGGCCAAAATTGACAAATAGGATTATATCAAGCTGAGAAGCTTCTGCACTGCAATAGAAGCACTCAGCAAAGAGGCAACCAACAGAATGGGAGAAAATAATTGCAAACTATGCAACTATTTGCAAACTATGCAACTGATAAAAAAAATAATATCCAAATTCTAAATGACTTCAAGAAACTCAACATCAACAAAACAAACAATCCAGTTAAGAAGTAGGAAAGTTCTTTTTTTTTTGGACAGGCAGAGTTAGACAGTGAGAGAGACAGAGAGAGAGTTATAGACTGAGAGAGAGACAGAGAGAAAGGTCTTCCTTTCGTTGCTTCACTCCCCTAATGGCTACTACGGCCGGTGCTGCGCCAATCTGAAGCCAGGAGCCAGGTGCTTCCTCCTGGTCTCCCATGCGGGTGCAGGAACCCAAACCATTGGGCCATCCTCCTCTGCCCTCCCAAGCCACAGCAGAGAGCTAGACTGGAAGAGGAGCAACTGGGACTAGTACCCAGCACCCCAACCGGGACTAGAACCCCAGAGTGCCTGTGCCACAGGCGGAGGATTAGCCTAGTGAGCTATGGTGCTGGCCAAGTAGGAAAGTTCTTGAAAAGTTATTTTTCGCCAGTGCTGTGGCTCACTTGGTTGATCCTTCACCTGCAGCGCCGGCATCCCATATGAGTGCTGGGTTCTAATTCCGGTTGCTCCTCTCCACTGTTGAGGAACAATGTTTTTTTTCTTCATACTATTTGTTGATTATTTATTTAGAGTAGGGTTAATCTTATGAATATAAAATGAACTGAAAATTTGTGAAAATTAAGAATGGGAATAGGAGAGGGCAGAAGAAAAAGCATAGGAATATGGGCAGCAGGGAGGGTAGGGTGGGAAGTATCACTATGTTCATAAATCTATAATTATGTAATATATATAACATAATGTATATATGTATAACTTAGCTAAAATTAAAAAAAAAAAAAACAGAGAAAGGAGAGAGAGAGAGAGATAGAGAGAGAGAGATCTCCCATCTGTTGGTTCAATGCCCAAATGTCTTCACAGCAGGGGCTGGGCCAGCCTGAAGCCAGGAGCCAGGAGCTTCATCTAGTTCACTCTTGTGGATATAGAAGCTCAAGGACTTGGCCCAAATCTCACTGTTTTTCCAGGCAAATTATCAGGGAGCTGGATCAGAAGTGGAGCTACAACAACTCAAACGGGTGCCTATGGGATGCCAGCAACTGCAGGTTGTGACTTAATCCACTGTGCCACAGCGCCAGTGCCAGCCCCCAACACAAGGACTTTTGCCAATCTGCAAAAAATTAATATTTTTTACTTTCCATGCATTCCAAAATACTTCATTACTTATATACACTATACATAAGCAAACAGAAAACAAAACACCCTTTTAATTGATCTGTTCAGAATTTAATTCTTCAGAATGTTTGTATTATGTTTAGTAAGAACATCTCATTTGGCATACTGGGAAGCAATAATCTCCCAGGTTAGTACGTCACCCATCTTGTTTTTAAACAGTGCTCCTCTATGGATAATTTAATAAGTTTTTATAGTTATTCTGGATTATGATCTGATATGTTCGTGGTATAGATCAGCAAATACATATTTCCTTGTAGGGGCACAGAGTTATAGGAGAAGATACTATGGAAACATCAGTAACTGCTAACAATTCAAGAAATATTTTCAGTTTTAGATGTTCATTTTGATGTTCATATTGATGTAAGATGAAGATCACTTGAGATTTCTTTTTGTAGATTGGGAGTATTGAGTACACAAATAGTAAAAGTGTGTGAAAAGTTTCAGTTCTATAATAATGTACAAAATTTTTGTGAATAAAAAGATTAGACGATATGATTGATGAACAGGCATCTGCCATTATATGCATCAAGAGATCAAACTAAATGTATTATATCCAATTTGATGAAAGAGGACATTTTAGCAATCAAAAATATTCAAACTCAATAATATCAAATGATTCAAGAAGTTTAATGGAAGAAGAAATGACTCTTGTCTTCATCCAAAACGGTTGAATGGATGAGTATAATTAGTAGGTTTCAGAGATATTAGTTATATTAATAAAGCATAATCTAATTAATAGGAACATGAGTAACCATTTTTAAAAGAACATCTGAACTGCATTGAGATACTGGTGTAGGTCAGGGTGGAATATACATCTAGAACACTGAGAGGACATTCTAATCATCTTCTACAAACTGTTCAGATATTTGACATCCAGAAGCCAATGTTGGGGCAAAGTTCATTTAGTCCTATGATGACTTGATGCATATATACTGCTAAAAATAACCTCATGTATTAGGGAAGAATTCACAAGACAAGATTGAATAGTTTGGTAATAACCTATCAATAGTAAATTTGGAAATAAATAAAGAAAAGATGTCTCATGCCTTTAAAAATATTACAGTTCATAATTTAATTGAAATATTTGATAGAAAACATTTGATACCAGGTTACTTATTTATTACTGAGAATTTTTCTATTTTTGAAAAAAATTAGGCTTTGGTTCATGAGACTAGTTTTTAGAGCTCCTTCTTTGAATCTCAAGAAGAGTGAAATATAGAAGAATATGTAATGGTTTCTCAACAGGGAGAGAAAGGTTTACCTTGGATGAAAGTTTGAAAGTTCACAGTTCAAGACTGGCAGCCTCATTCTTCTCACAGCTGGTAGAGATTGGCAGTGCCAGAGCATGTGCAGGGGAATGATCATGTGATGAGCCAGAACACAGAGAGAGGCTAGGCCAAACTTTATTTACAAACCCCTAAGCACCTAAAGACCTCCCACTGTACCCACCCCCTTGCCACTTTAATTAGATTAGTTTCTACTCTAATTCACCAAATAATCAGCTTGACAGATAAAGTTAGCTCTGAAATAATGGCAATAATCCAGTGAAGAAATTATGAATACTTACAGTGGTATTTTATTGTCCATGGATGGGAGTAAGAAATCCAAGTAGTATGATAGAATATCCTTTTGACTTGTCCATATGCAGCAGTGAAATGCCAGGTATTAGTGTTCAATGACCATGGTAACAAACTACCACACACTTAGTGTCCTTACACAATTTTTAACTTAAAATTTTAAATTTATAAATCTTCAATATACTGGTTTTACTGGTCTATAAGTAAGATGTCAATGTCCTGGAAGCTATACTGAAAAAGCTATTTCCTTATCAATGTCTGGAGTAGGTACATGTGTTCATTAGCCTGTGACACACATTTTCAAAGCCAGTATGGGAGTTGAAGTCTTTCTCACAATGACATCTCTCCAGTTCTGATAGTTGTATGCCCTACCACCCTATTTAAAGACCCAGTGGTTACACTGAGTTAGCCAGGATAATCCAGGTACAATAAGGTGATTAGCAACCTTAATTCCATTTGAATCTGAATCCCCTATTGTCATATAACTTAATATATTCAGAGGATCTCAGAATGAGCATATGGACATCTTGGGAGTCTATTTTTCTGCCCACTTTGGGCAGGTTATAGCACAGTCAGGAAGAGGTAGCAAAATAAACTTTTAAACCCAATGAGTTAAGATTTTGTCTTATATCTGCATATAAATTTCTAGGACATACTAAGAAATATGTATAAACTAAGTATTAGAAATTGTGCCAAACTCTTTAAATAGTTTCATCCTGTCCATGTACAAACATTACTGTGATAGCAAAAAAGCTTACCTCTGGACGTTGGCCATTTTCACTCTCTTATCTATGTAAATCAGTTTTCTACTGCTGTATATAAATTACCACAAATTTAGCACCACAAAACAGTGTCTAGCTTTAGGTTAGAGTCTAGCACCGTTTTTCTTCATTTTATGGTAAGAATATCTCACGACTGAAATCAAAATGTCAGATGGGATGTATTCTCATTTATAAGCAATGATAATTTGTGCTTTTAAGATCATAGCTAACTGTTGATACTAGAATATAGTTCCCAGCGGCCATCTGTGACGCTGGCATCCTCTATGGGTGCTGGCCCAAGTACTTGGGGCCCTGCACTCACATAGGCAACCCATATGAAACTCTTAGCTCCTGTCTTCAACGTGGCCCAGTTCTGGCCATTGCAACCATTTGAGTTGTGAACCAGTGTATAGAAGATCTCTCTCTCTCTCTCTCTCTCTGTCTCTCGTTTTCCGTGTGTGTGTGTGTGTGTGTGTGTGTGTGTCTCCCTCTTTCTGTTGTGCAGAGCAGGTTAGGTTGAAACTGAGATGTATGCAAAAAGCCTGAAGAACACTTCAGGGAAGGGGGCAAAAATCACCATGGGTCATGTACTAGTCTGAGAATGTTCATGCTCCTTGGCCTGTTCCAGCAACCCCCCTTTCTCATGCACGTTATATCTGTCCTTGAAGGCAAATATGTTGGCCACCCTCTTAATACAGATTGTTCCTTCAGATTATACAAAGCATGAATATTATCTCCTTTGATAGAAAGCGTATTTCCTTAAACTAATCTTGTACTAATCCCTAGGGTGAAGAAGCATGCTGTGATTGGGCAAGTAAAAAACCCTTGTAAAACTAATAAAATTTGACTATTGCTCTGACAGTCGTCCCTGCCCTTCCTTCAACTCATGGTTCCAATCCTGGCTGAAAAACAGCACACTTTGTAACTCTGCCTTTTAACTAAACAAATCTTTAAAAAAACTCATAGTCTTGTACCTTGAAGTTCCTGGGTGATACTCTTTGTGTTCATGCTCTCTGTTGGGCGAGTGTGGCTCTGAGGTCCTACAGGATGCCCCTTTTTCTTCTCATGTGATCTTTCCCAGCTGCAAGCCAACCATGCAGCAAATAGTTTGCCTTCAATCTTTGACTCCATTTCTTCAACCAGAAGGAGAAAATTATATTGTAAAGGGGCTGAGTGATTAAACCAATCTCACCTATGCAATCTTCCTATCTGTTGATCAAAAATACCATATAGGGACCGGCACCGTGACTCGCTTGGTTAATCCTCTGCCTGCAGCGCCAGCATCCCATGCGGGCACCAGGTTCTAGTCCTGGCTGCCCCTCTTCCAGTCCAACTCTCTGCTGTGGCCTGGGAAGGCAGTGGAGGATGGCCCAAGTGCTTGGGCCCTGCACCCACATAGGAGACCAGAAGGAAGCACCTAGTTCCTGGCTTCGGATCAGCGCAGTGCCAGCCGTGGCGGCCATTTGGGGAGTGAACCAACGGAAGGAAGACTTTTCTCTCTTTCTCTCTCTCTCACTGCCTATAAATCTACCTGTCAAATAAAAAAATACCATATATTATAAATGTAAATAGATCATTCATGAGAGTAAGATTCATCATATTCAACAGTCCCGTAGCTAACAGGATGTGCAAACTTGGGTTGTAGACATCTAATGGATCATCCTTAACTCTGCCAATCTCATCCATTTAATTTGTATTGACCCATCTCACTGCCTTATAGTTCTCTATAAATTTTGTTCCTGAAAAGTTATTATTTGCCTCCACCATGACCCATGGCTCTGAGACAGCATTGATAATTTCCCTCAAACTCTACAACCACACCTATGAATGAGACATTTTCTTGCCTGTCATCATGCCCCACAACTGGTCACAGAGGAGCTGAATAATAGACTCTTTCTTTTCCATAACATAAGAATATCACACATTAGAGATAATCTTGAATTAAAATGCCTAGTTTTTTTTGTTGTCATGTAGATTTAACAGAACAGGTAGTTAAAAACAAGGGGATGAGGGAAGGAGGAAGAAGATAAATAGGAGGAGGACAAATGAGAAGAAGGATCAGGGGTGGGGGAGGAAGAGGCCAGGGAAGTGTAGGTCATGCCTAAGGAAAGAATGTGGAATAATTCCAACACTCACTGGTCAATAGCTGAAGACAGAATAAAGACATGACAATCTCAAAGTACTTTTGCTAAAAGTAAAACATTTTAGAATATTGCTTACAACATTCTCTGAAACTACAAAACAAAAAATAAGAACTTTTAACAAGTATGTGTGTCCTAACAGCTTCATGGAAAACATGTCCTCTTTCTCTCTGCCTCTCCCCTTCTCTGTAACTCTGCCTTTCAAATAAATAAATCAGTCTTTAAAAAGAAAAGAAAGAAAACACATCATCAAGTACCTGAGTAGACCAACTGGAGGCTTACTCATGGAGACTATCTTAACAGGTGACAATGCAGTCTGATGTTATGGTGTAGCAGGTAAAACCATGTGGCTCTTGGATGTTAGCCTGGCCCAGCCTCAGCCATTTTGCCCATTTTGGAAAGAAAACAGTAAAGGAAGAGCTCTCTATGCTTCTCCTTCTGTAATTCTGCCATTTAAACAAACCTTTAAAAGACAATAAATAATATTGCTTCTCGATTTTTTGGGTAAGATCAGGTATTGAAAATCAATGTATAAATAAATACATAGGCGATGAGGGTGAGGGAAAAGGGGGATAGACATTTGTTCTGTGATAGATGACAAAGCAATTGCAAGCGAATTATTTTGAGTTTTATGGAGAAGCATTCAGCTTAAAGACATACTATGGAAATGGAAATAAATATATGAGTGCCAGAAAGTTGAACAGATGAGTTGGAATTAAGAGTCTGCTCTCCATTTCCATGACAGTAACTTGCCAGAACTTGCGGATACTTTTCGTAGGAATTGACACAACCATTTTCCTTCCTTAATGAGAAGGTTCATCACAGTCAGACTGTGTAGCAGTTTTAATTGGATCGCCAAAAACAACAAAAAACAAAAACAAACAACCACCATCACAAACACCTTGGAGAATACAGTCACCTTTAGATACTCTTAAATGAGAGACTTCCAGCTTTGCCCCATGCTGTGCACAGTAGGAATATTTCAGGTCAAAACAAATGATAAGTATGAAAATACATTAACAGATTTTAGTGAGAAAAATACAGATCATAGAAATAATAGTATTCAAAACTTTAATAAATATTGCATATTTTTTCTTTTAAGAATTTAATTACATAAACAGGCAAAATGTGATGAATGATTCAGCTGTCCATTTGGTTATATTTGTGAAAAGGTCATAGTTAATTTTGTGCAATATTTTAAACTAAATACAGTAACAAGAAGGAACTTGGGAAGTTACTCTCCTGTTTAAAGAAAAGGGAAGCTTAATTTGACAGTCCAACATTTTTATGTCACGGATGAATAACTCCATTTGCAGTCTTTTGTTTAATAGAATCGAGGGGTGGAGTGTGCAGGATGGGCCTGGATGACTTCAGCCTGGGATAAACAAATAGAAGATGATAGTGACAAAGAGAGATTTGATTATGTGGGTCACAAACGTATTTGTTACCAACCTCTTACATTGCAGGAAATAAGTCTCAGTTTCCACTGGGACAGCCTGAAATTAAACAGTGCCTCTTTAGAAGCCAGGAGAATTTTATTGCTTAAGCAGAAGCTCCATAATGACTGCCCTGATACCCACCCTGGAACTATTAGGATGGAGCCTTCATCAGGGAAGGCCTGTACTGCCCATTGTAAGGGGCCCGAGGGAACCTGAGAAGACAATTCACTCCTTATAGTATCTCTGAAAGGAAGTGTCCAGAATCCTGGGGAAGAAAATGATCTCGTTTAAACAGCTCTTAATTAACTGTAAGGATTCATGCATCCATTGTGGTTGGAGCCAAAATGGGCTATTGGAGCCGCAAAAGTACTTGGCTGCGGTCAGCCTGTCTCTTGAGAAACTGCTTTGTTATCCAATGAGAAATATTTTCCAAGATGAACGGTCACTTTTGTAGAATCCCCATTGGGGTGTTTTTTTTTTTTTTTTACTCACTGAGAAATAGCATTGGTTAGCATTCTAGGAACTTATTTTCTATTATTTATGTACAGTCAACTCAAAAAATACACTTAGATGCCTTGTGGAGTGCTACTGTGACTTAAAGCTACAGGGGTTTTTATATTTGAGGCAGTATTTAGAATAGAAAAAATAAAAGACAAAGTATGACCAGTTATTTTGTCCTATTATATATTATTTCATGGTCCTCTACCCCTCATTAACTTGCTGTCAACTGTATTGAAGGAAAAGACTGTAACTTCTGTTTTCAAAAACAAAAATCATATAAACATTAACAAATCAGATAAAGATGAATACAAACCAGTATATGGGATGGAGCTGTGTTGGATAAAGAAAGTCTGTGACTCTAGCGAATATTGAAATAATTTTTCTTTCATCTTTATTTCAGTCAGGCACTATGTCATCAACCAAAGGACACTGAGGTTTTGCGGCAAACTTTGGCATCAGATTGACCTTCAGTTATTTCTACTGCGGTGAACATGTTGTGTGTCAACAAAGCTATGAACAATTTTTGCTTAGGAAATTGATTTTTCCCTGGTACCAAAACCCATGAGAGCAAGACCAAACAACAACAACAAACAAATGTGCATCTCAGCATCTGAGGAAAATCATCAGAACATTTGATGCCCTTGTCTGGTTTTTAAATCTTATCATTAATATTTTAATATGTCTCTAACAGTAAAATTACAGCCTAAGGAGCAATAGCATGTGCTACAAGTTTAAGAGGAGAAGACCTATTTTTTATTTGTGAACTGTAATATTCTTATATAAATGATGATTAAGTACTATGGGTTTTTAATTTTTAAATTTTATATAAATTGTAAAATCGCATTGCTGGCATATCTATGATAAAATCACATTCTGAAATGCTAGCACTAGGTGTAGATGAAATTTTTGCCAACATGGAAGGTGTTGACATTTCTCTAAAATAAAACACATGCATTTATAGAGTTTTTAATAAAAGAAATATGTATCCTGACATTCATATTAATAACAAGATAAATTAACCTTCAGGTATTATAGTATAAAAATAATGTATTTTGTTTCAAAATGAGGCCTGAAACAAGATTTATTAAGAGTATTAGATATTAGTGACCACATAATAAAAATCCGGCACACAAATACTTCAATATTCCCAAACTAAATACTTGATGAGTTCTACATCCGCATATTTACACAGGATAAAATGACTTTGTGAAAGTAAATAGGGAAAGACTAGAAGAAAGTTGGGGGAACTATCACAACCCAAAGCAATTCTGACTCTAAATGAAGAATAAAAGAAGGGACAATCAATAGAACCATCTAGGATTGCCATGCAATCTGAGGAATATTCAGCAAATATGGCAAATATTTTTAAGTGACAAAAATCATATAATCAAAATACATATCAAAAAGTATTTCCTCTCTGCCTCAACCTGTATTCAATTTTGAAACCTGCTATGATGTTTACCTTTATGTGTCAAATCAAGTGGATGAAGAGGAACCCAGATGGCTAAGAAAATATTATTTCTGGATGAGTCTGTGAGGGTGCTTCCAGAAGAGATCAGTGATGGAACAGGCAGAATGAATAAAGATCTGTCCTTACTAATGGAAGAGCCTTATCAAATCATTTGCAGTTTATAATAGAACAGCAAAGCCAAGGAAGGGAAAATTTGCTCTTTGGGATATTCATGTTCTATTGGACTCAGACATTAGTTCTTCTGACTCTTGGGCCTGGAGTTTCACATAGTAACGTATACCGTTGGCTTCCCTGGTTTCCAGGCCTTTGTATTTGTACTTGAACTTCAAAACTAACTTTTCTGAGCTTCTATTTCCACATAGCAAAGTATGAGGCTTCTTAGCCTCCATAATTGCCTGAACCAATCCCTCATGTCTACATACATGTATATCATAATGGTTCTATTTCTTTGGGAACCTTGACTATTATACCTGCTCTAATATTTCCCTTTAAAAGTAAAGTAATGAAACCTATATTGACACTTCTTTGCATCCAGTTTCCATTCTTTTCTTTACTTGGCTTTCATCATGTTCATCATGTTCCAATCTTTGATGCCAAGAAATGGATATTCACCTTTGCATTACTGGTTAAAGCAGAATATTCTTTAAATTGTGACATAATTTCTGAATGAGTAGGAGAAAGATAGGTCAGTTAGATATTTTAGACTCCATTAATCTTTTTAATTATACACATCTTCTTAAAGAAATCTTATTTATTGTTTATAATTGAATTTTCTAAAATTGGTTAAGAAAGGATCCTGACCTTTGAATGTGGGGAAACAGTTTCCTATGAGGACTTGACTCTTTATATAATCTCACTTGTTTCACATTTGTAGGATATCAGTAAATCCAATGTAAGTGAAACATGCAGGAAGCCTTAGGTTGTCATGTGCTTAGAATTTGTTCATCTGTACTTTCACCATCCATTCTGTTCATTAACACTTTATACAGTAGGTATAACTTTACGTGCTTTACATATAGAAAGTACCTGTGTTGGTTAGTGAGAAGTTGTGAAGAGGGATTGAGAAATGCAACTTTCCAGATAGGCCTTTTCAATATTGCTGCAAATTAACTTTTTTCCCCTACCCAGTAAAGAAAACTTCTAGAAACCATGATTCTATATACTTACAACTAATGATCCAAAATAAAGACAGTTTCTCCCTGTATTCCCAATAAGAAAGTTTACAGAATGAATATCATTAGCCTGTCTTGTTCCTGTGTCCATCTATGAATTAATCATTCTTCCCATGGGAATGAAGTGTGATCACTGACTGGCCTTAAACACTTAATAGAGAATGAAAGAAGATAGATGACCATACTGGAAAGACCACAAGGGGGATATTCCAAAGAACCAATTCACAAATCCCAAGAGAAATTGGTGCCTTAATTTGAATTTTTGAAAACAAGGAAATAACATTTAAAAAATTTTATTTATTTTGTTGGTATCAAAAGAAATGCTAAGCTTGAAACCCATATAAAGAACTAGAAATTTGAGAGAAAAGGGAAAGAAATAAAATTGGAAAGAAACTCAGGCACAGAAAGACATAACTATAATTTGTACTGAAATTGCAATCCATTCAATTTTAGTAGAAATTGATAATTGATATTTTACTAATAAACCTTTTTTATTATGGATGATATGAAGTCCTACCTAGTGTTTCCAACTTAGGCAGTCCTACCTCCCCAATCAAGTGGTATTTTTAACCAAGTTCCATTGCTCTATGGGTGGAGACAAAGAAGGACATATTAAAAAAAAAACAATAAATACAGATGTATGCATGTCAAGCCATTTTACATACACTTTCTTCTAGCTTTTCTATTTATGATATTATTTAAAATAGTATAGACTGTTTCAATGTTCAGTAATCTTTTATTTTAAAAGATTTATTTGTTTATTTGGAAGTTACAGTGAAAGCAGCAGAGAAAAAAAAAAAGTGATAAGAGACAGAAAGAGTTCTTTCTTCCTCTGGTCCATTCCCAAAATTGCTGCTATGGTCTAAGCTAGTTCAGATGCAAGTAAGAAATCACGAATTACATCCTAGTCTATCATGTGGGTGGCAGAGGTCATCTTCAGCTACTTTCCAGGTACATTAGTAGGAAACTGGAACATAAACAAGAGTTAGGACTCTAGTCAGCACTCTGATATGAGATGCTTGCATTACAAGGAGCATCTTACTCTACTGTTATATCAATGGTCCCAATGCCCAGCGTTCTTGAAACATGTATACTAATAAAAATAATAACTTAAAAGACATAATTGCCTAAAAAAATCAATTTTCAGTACTTTTAAAAATCTGATGGTAGATGAATCTTCTTTCTTAATTTAAACTCTTGACATTCTTCCCCCTTTCTCACTACATTGTTCAGAGTTCATTTCTATAGTTATAAATGTGTTATATATCAGAAGGTCATTTCATGCTAGCCAAACAAGCAGTGATCTTAGCAAGAAATTGCAATAAATCTCAAGTAAAGATTGGTTCTTACAGCCTTCTCACACATCTACTTAGAGAACTGACTACTTATTTTGTTGTTCTCCAAATTTGTTGCCTTTAAAGCAGCTAAATTATAGTAATTTTAGACACTCCCTTTCTATAGTACTCATTACCTTAGCAGGAAGTGAAATACTTATGGGCACTAGTATAACAAGAGTCATACATTTCCCATGGAAGTAATTATCAAAGTTTAAAATAGGAATATTTCACCTACTAACCACTTTATTTACTTAGCAATTACTGCAGATTTTACAGCGTGTCATCCTACAGACAAAAGCTGTAATTGCTAAAACAAGAAAAGTTCTTTTCAATTCTTTTTAACCGGGAAGGAAGATTTTATTTAGGACTATTGATGTAGATGAGAGAGTTTTAATTAAACAAATTGAAAGGCGAGGAGTTTTTAAGCACTATGGTGAACCAGTGGCAAAATAACTGGAGGTGGTAGGTAGGAAGTTAGAGATTAGCCTGTGTATGTGAGAGGGGCCTAAGGAAAGCAAAGCATGTGCAGAAGCTCACCTTGGAAGCAGTCCAGCATTCTACACTTCGAAGTCCTGCCGATACCCCGATAACTTTGCAGGTGGTCTCAGCCTGCTCCCCAAGGAAAGCTCCCCAGGAGAATCCTCTGTCTTCAGCACCAAATGGGTTACTTGGTCTGATAACAGGGAGCAATAAAGCCTGTACATCCTTCCTCCAAGGCAGGCATCCTAGGGGAGGCTCCTGTGCCTGGGTGCTAGTTGGGCTCCTCAGTCTGCTAGCACTGAGGAGTGAAACCTTAGGGAGAATTTCACCTGATTCACAGGCAGCAATGCCTTTGTCCTGGAGGAGGGAAGGGGGAGGTTGGTTGGAAGAAATTGGACACTTTCTCTTATAAGACCCAGTCTGAAAGCACACTGTACTCTCAGCTCTCAACTCTCTGCTGAGCTACCTCCTGGACTGTCTGGTGTGTTCTCTCCGTTCTACCACATAACGTTGCATTGTCCATTCTGAGTGACTGGCACTGTCTCTCAGATTCTGTCTCATCCTTTCTGACTGATGATGCCTACCCCATTAAACTTTGCTACCTTGCTGACCACTGCTCTCTGTCTCATATCCGAATTCTTTCTTGTGCAAAGAAAAGAACCTACCCCACCCATTCCACTAACATAGGAAGTGACAAGGATTGTAGTCAATATGACTAAGCCATCAGTATTTGTTAATTTTGACTTGAGGAAGTTAGGTTCATCTCTCACACCAAGACTGGTTCACTCTTTCTTACTTGCTTGTTTACCTGCCTTGCTTTCTCTTTTCCCTCCCTCCCTCCCGCCCTCCCTCTCTCTCTCTCTTTCTCTCTTTCTTTCCTTTCTTTCTCTCTTTCTTTTTTTCTTTTCCTTCCTTCCTTCCTTCCTTCCTTCCTTCCTTCCTTCCTTCCTTCCTTTTTCTTCCTCTCTCTCTCTCTTTCTCTGTCTTTATTTTCTGACATTGTGGATTTCAACATGAAAATGAAACAGTGCCTAATGTAAAGCTAGAACGACACCAGAGTTATTCTTTGAATTTCTTTGCTAAAGACAATCTAAAACATTCACAAAAGGGAAAATTCACTCAATGATTTTAGTGAGGTGTATATGGAAGAATCGATGGGTGAAAAACTTCAGTATGCTGAGAAGTTGAATTTTCTGTCTTGCCCCCTCTAGTCCTTTCGGCAGGCCCACACAATGCTGTATTTGCCCTCTTCATTAATGGGGGCCTACAAAGATTTGGTCCTTCCACACATTTTATCTATCGACATCAGCTGTGAGCCTTCTCAATGGGTGAACTATGAACATCTCTCCCTGCCCCATCTCAGGAAAATGCAAAAGATGATTGGGACTTTGTCCATAAGCCCTAGTAACATTTACCTAAGGAAGAAGGATAACCCATTGTGTCAATGATCATCAGAACAAGCTAGTGAATCCTCGTATTGTTTGATGTAATTTCCACAGTAAGACTATAAATCTCAATTATTAATGTTGTGTATATGACAGATGAATATATGATCTGAACAGAGGATAAAATTAAATTCTGAATGTTTTACCATCAGGTTATTTTCTAGAAAATATACATTTAAAAGTCATTCTAGACTAATTGACCACATAGAATCCTTCACTTTGACCAGATTTTTAAGTAAATGAGGAAATTGACCAAACTTTGTGTCACCTAATGAGCACAAAATACTCTTTAGCTGCAATTGAATATTTATTCTACCTTGTCATAGCTAAATTAAGGTAGATAGTTTTAACAATTTTCAATAAAATATTACTATAGGATGTTGGAACAGAATATATGATTGTACATAGACTTTGTATAAAAGCCAATCTTTGCTCTCCAAATAAAAAAATGTAGTTTCTAAATATGCCTGATGTCAGAAGAAGCCTATTTAAGAATTTACTATGGATGATATATAAAATGACAAGCCTAGTTAAGTTGGGAGCCTATAGCTGTACCCTAGGGATCACATCCTTATCAGCAGCAGCATCAATACATCACAGTGATTATGCCCCCACTCACTATATACATTTCTATATTCCATTTAATATTACCCATGACTCTTAGATTTAGATTTAGTGAATTCCATTTTAAACTAAAAAAAAAAAAAACAGAATGAGAGAGATTAAATAACTTGTTTCAAGATACACAGAAAATTTTGAGCCAATTTTTGAGTAGTTCTGCAGTTTGAGTTGTTCTGCTGTTCTTGTATCAACCACTATCATACATCCCATAATTTATCTTAGGCATTCCCTTGAGAATTATTCTACTAAAATATATCACATAGCCCAGTTTTTTTTTTTTTTTCTTGCAATGGTGGTCTCCAGAGAAATTCTCTAATTCCTCATCTCTACAACATCTGATTTTTCTGTTGAAAGTGAAATGTAGCTTCTGAATTTTTCAGTCTGCCTACTTATGGCTAAAATTTACAGCATATTCTTGGCACATAAGTTTTACTTTTCCTAGTTTTTCACAGTGTTATTCTCGCCATATCATAAATGTTTTTTATTCCTTACCTAATGCAAATTTCCATAATCCAAATCCAAGATATTGGAAATTTTAGAAATAAAATGCTGCTTAGACTTGGAGACATTACAGTGAGTTAAATTTGTTCTTTGTAGAACTCATTCTCTAGGGACCATATTACTTAGATCCTGTTACTAAAATATATGAATTGAAAGAGAGGACAAATCAGGGAAAAGCTGGTTCAAGTCGTGCAAAGGGCAAACCTTTTTAGAAGGATTTACAACCCAATTATATAAGGTCTAAGAGTCTGGGCAAGTTATTGAGACTGTTAATGTTATTTTACTAGAGCAGAAATTAACTGTATTCAATAATGGAATTACAATCTAGACCTTCAAAGGACACTTAGAAATATTTTTTCTTACATGATTTGATTCATTTATAAAGAATTTCCTGAAGCTATTTACAATTATATGATTGTTATAAGAATTTTTTTTTCTTTAAATTCAAATACAAACCTAGTTTATAAAATAAATTCAACTGGGGGGAGGGGGCGGCGCCATGGCTCATTTGGTTAATACTCCACCTGCGGCGCCAGCATCCCATATGGGCACTAGGTTCTAGTCCCAGTGCTTCTCTTCCAGTCCAGCTCCCTGCTGTAGCCCGGGAGGGCAGTGGAGGATGGCCCAAGTGCTTGGGCCCCTGCACCTGCATGGGAGACCGGGAGGAAGCACCTGGCTCCTGGCTTCGGATCGGCACAGTGCTGGCCATGGCAGCATTTGGGGGGTGAACCAACAGAAGGAAGACCTTTCTCTCTGTCTCTCACTGTCTAACTCTACTTGTCAAATAAAATAAAAAAGAAATAAATAAATTCAACTAGGATTAAAGCTAATGCATTTGTTAATTAATCCTAATTTTCACTATTATTTTTTATTTCTTTTAATGATTAACAGTCTCTGAAAAGGTACAAATCTACAGAACATTCCTTTGCAGTTAGAATTGTCTTTCTTAGTCAAGAACTGAATGAAACTCTCAAAATTTTTTTTTTCAGGGACTACTGTGTTCAAATAATTATATTTTAATTTGCAAAATGTCATTAGTAATGTCCTTTCTATAAACATGGATGGCAAAATAAAAAAGGCTCAAAAGGAGATAAACAAAATATGTTTTCAATTGTCAGTGAAGAGTATGAAAGCATGTATTGTTCATGAAAAGCAGAGGAAATGTTCAGTAATTCATGTACAACTTGAGCTACAGAGAAACTTCTCTTCAGATATGTCTTGAGGCTTGAAGAGAAAATGGGTTTTCCCTATCATGTGCTTCATGTAAAATAAAATATAAAGCTGTATATAAACGTTTGGTTTCAACAGTGGACCCATGTTTTTTTTAAAAAAATTAGGCAACGAAACAAAGGAAAATAAAACCAAAATACCTTCAGGAACAAAGCGATTCCACCTGTAGCCTCTGTCCTTTTTATCACCCAGCGAGGTAAAATGCCCAATAAATGTAAAATGCAGCATATGCAATCCTGTAGTCTAAATATTTTTTGATGATAACTTATTGCACATTCCACTTGGCAGTTTACCACAGCAATGGAAAACTGGCCCCTTGTTGTTTCACACTGTCCTTGAGCCCCAAAGTGAAATTGAAATCACCAGTAAAATGATCTGGATAAAAAGTTTGTGGCTGTGCTCAGCCAGCTAGCTCCACCCTCCGGGTGTGAGCCAACCCGGGACACTGCTGTGTCCTGCTCCTTGGTGGCACTCTCATCCTTGGGCAGGTAATCAGGCAACTCTGTGTTCTGCTCTACTTCTACAGGAGTATCCTGGACCGGAACCAGCATCTGTTCTCCACTTCACTTTTCACAACTTGCTGAACTTCCATAACCTTGGCTGATGCTATCCCTGATGTCAAAGTCTCTGCCTTCAAATCTGAGTGGATTTGCACCACAGATCTTTGAACAGCCATTTGAAAAGTAAAGCCAATAACATCTTTAATTTTTAACAAAGCTTCTTCACATAGATTTCTCTGAGACGTATCATCAAGACCATCTTTATGCAAAACCACTGTTTTAGCACGTTTGTTTGTAGTTCCCAGAAAAAACTGAGCTTTCTTTCAACGTGAATGCATTTCATTGACGCTATCTCCATCTGCCATATTTGACGATTGAAGAATGTCATAGATTTCAGAGGCCAGGAGTTTTGTTTCTCCTGGAGTTGTGAAACAAACTCTCAAATTCTAATACTTTATTGGAAATCAGGAACCACCTTCGTTCCTTCTTTTCAATGGTGCTCTGATGAAAGCCTTTGTAAGACTGAGAGATGCTTAATTTTTTGAATCAACCTGACTGGTTCATGGAATGCCAGATATGTGGCCAAGCATTCTGGTTATGTTTATGAAGGGGGTTTTACTAAGATTAGCCTTTGATAAGTAAACTGAATATAGCAAATCATCTTCTCTAAAGTGGGTGGTTGTCATATAAGCAGTTGAAGGCTGGAAAAGAACAAAATGTTGAGTGAGAGAGAACTTACACCTGACAGATTTGAGCTGAGACATCAGGTATTTCCTGCTTTCAAAATGAATCAGAAATGTCTATTATTCCTGGGTCTTGAACTTGGATTTTGGGATTCCAAGTGCTTTATCAGTTCTCCTGGTTTTCAGGTCTTTGGACATGGGGCATAACTCAACTTGCAGCTCTCCAGGATTCCTGGATTACTGATATGTCCTGAAAATCATGGACATGCCAACCTCTATAATAAATGAACTATTTTTATAATAAATCATATATATGTGTGTATAAATATATTTATATTACATTTGAATTATATATACTATGTATATTATGTACCTATATTTTACTTCTGTTTCTCTGGAAAACAATGCCTATAGGATAGAAATAAAATGTAAAATTCTATTAAAATATGGTTGTTTACAAATATTATTTTTTCATTTTACACTTTGGTATCTCTAGCATTTAAACTAGTGATTTCCAGGTACCAAAAATAAAGAGGCTGGAGGAGTCAATGAGAGAGCATATTTAAAGTTTTTAAGAGTCAATATAGACTTGTCCTATGAGAAATTAGAGTATATATATATATATATATATATGGAAACACTTGACTACTAAATAGAACTGCTGTGCTGTTATTAAATAAAGTCCAGATAAAGTATCTGAGACTCTAGTTTCTATCCTTAGTCTATTTGACTCAGAAAATTTTTTAAAGATTTATTTATTTTATTTGAAAGGCTTAGTTACAGAGAGGCAGAGGCAGAGAGAGAAAGAGAGGTCTTACATCTGCTGTTCACACCCCAAATGGCCACAATGGCTGGAGCCGATCCAAAGCCAGGAGCCAGGAGCTTCTTCCAGGTCTCCTATGTGGTTGCAGGAGCCCAAGGACTTGGTCCATCTTCTACTCCTTTCCCAGGCCATAGAGGAGAACTGGATGGAAGTGGAGCTGTAGGGACTCGAATTACCACCCACATGAGATGCTGGCATTGCAGGTGGCGGCTTTACCCACTGCACCACAGTGCCCTCCCCTCAGCATTCAAATTTTGAGATTTTCCTGAAAGCTGTTCTGTGCCTCCATTCTCTCATTTCATGGAAATTGTAGAATTTGCTCTAAAATTATATATTTTATTTCAGGCCGGCGCCGTGGCTCAATAGGCTAATCCTCCACCTTGCGGCGCCGGCACACCGGGTTCTAGTCCCGGTTGGGGCGCCGGATTCTGTCCCGGTTGCCCCTCTTCCAGGCCAGCTCTCTGCTATGGCCAGGGAGTGCAGTGGAGGATGGCCCAGGTGCTTGGGCCCTGCACCCCATGGGAGACCAGGAAAAGCACCTGGCTCCTGGCTCCTGCCAGGATCAGCGCGGTGCGCCGGCTGCAGCGGCGGCCATTGGAGGGTGAACCAACGGCAAAGGAAGACCTTTCTCTCTCTGTCTCTCTCTCTCACTGTCCACTCTGCCTGTCAAAAAAAAAAAAAAAAAAAAAAAAAAAAATTATATATTTTATTTCAGTTGTACTGATGATCAGATTCATAGCCACATTGACTGATGCATTCATTCACAATATCTGTAACTATGTGATCCTGAGCTGCCACTCTTGTTAAATATGAACATACCACAGTGAGCATGATAGTCAAGGTACCCATTTCTAGAGAATATGAAGAGGAGGCAGGTCACAAAGGACAAATGAGTGAAAAAATACATTTATATAAAAATTTCAAAATGGAACAAGATCTGAAAATAAAGTATATTAAGGCTCTGATTTGGAATGAATTGGAGTTATTTTAGATGGATTTTTTAAAAGTTCATTCTGCAAAGTTGATTCTTGAGATATAACATGATTTGCAGAAAAGAACTAGCAATGTACTGATTGGAAGACAAAGGTAAACAGAGATGGAGGGTAAGGGTGAGCTTAAAATGTTCAGGAAGAAGATCTCTGCCATTTCAGGCCTAACAAGCAAAAAATTCTTATGCATGATCAGCTTTGGTCTTTCTACAGACTAAATACATGTAAGTAATGGCAGCCTTACAAGTTACTTGTGGAAGTCGGCAAAGCCATGTTCTGAAACCACTTGGAGAGCTGCACGATAATCAGAAACATTGGTTATTTACTTTAAGAGTGCAAGGCATAAGTGCTTGCTGTTTTCTGCATGACAATTTTGAGATATATCTGTTATATAAGAAGAAATTACATGCACTAATACAGTCAAGAATTTAGATTTTTACAGTGGACATTGTGGTGCAATGAGAAGTTGCTGTAAGTCCTACTTCTGCTTTTGATCCAGCTTCTTGATAGAGCACCTGGGATGCAGCAGATTTTTTGGCCCCAGAACTTGGTTTTCTTCCACCCATACATATGAGAGATGTGGATGTAGTTCCTAACTCTTGGCTTCTGCTTGGCCCAGCACCAGCTATCACAGCCATTTGGGAGTGAGTCAGCAGATGGAAGATTTCTCTTTCTTTCCCTCTATCTCTCTGTCACTCTGCCTTTCAAATAAATAAATACATATTTGAAAAAAAGAACTTAGCTTTTAAATACCAAGAGAACGTGGTGACATTTCAAGTAGGGAAGATGACGTGATTTGGTTTACATTGTCAAGCTATTATTTTGTCTTCCATGCAGAAAATGATTTGTGGAGAAAAAGAGACCAACAGCAAGAGACCAACCTGGAACAGAACAAATAAAAACTGTCAATGTCATCTCTGTTGGTGGCCACGCAAATAGAGTGAAGTGTACGTATGATGACTACATTGAAAGGTAAATCCCAAAGTCCTGGATGATGAAAAGAATGTGGAGGAAATGTACAGAGTGACAACGGATATGTTTGACTTTAAGTTTCATGTCTTGAATAAAGAGATGAATGCTGATATTAATTCAATGAGTATAAAGCAGAATAATACAGTAAAAATGTATTGTTTGAAGAACTTTTGTGAAATCCAAGGGCAGGATGCTAAGGAAAAATCAATGTATCTTTGTGAAGCCTGATTTGGAGATTGAGGAAGTGAAAAAAAAATCTTTGCAATAGAAATTAGTGAAAATTAGGTGAATTAACACATAACTTCATTCTTAATTCAGTTTCTATGGTGGAGCTAAAAATATTTGTATGCAATGTCCTCCTCAGAAAGGCTAATATAAAATTAGCAAGTGTATTATTTTATGAACTGGCTGAAGTAAACACTAATTGGGTCTTAAGGTCAAGACTCTGTAAGCTTTGCCTAAAAGCTTCATTAGTTTTCTCACCCGGAATAAGTCATTTATCAACATAAAGGACAAGACTTAGGGGAAGATCAGCAGAGAAGCAAGGTTTGCTTATAAGCAAAGTGAAAACACACAATGTAGAGAAAGTGTTCTTGTTCAAGAGAGAACTGTGCTCAAAAAAGCTCAGGGTCATTCTTTATGTGATCTGGAGGCACAGGGGTTGGAATCTGGTAGGGGCTTCCTTGAATATTCAAAGAGCATGGAATATGGGGTGGGACTTCAGCACCACCCATGTCTTGGCCCTTTGGTTTAGTTTGGTTTGGTTTGAATTTAAATCTCAGGAGTTGCATGGCATCAGGAGATACCTGATGGCGAGTGGGAGGGTCTGTTATGGCTATTTCATAATAGTGACCTTATAATTAGTTAAAGTCATCATAGGGATATACCCTGATGCCAAATTGAATATTTTTAGCCAGTGATGGAATCCACAGTTTTGTGCACCTGCAGATGTTAGGAGTGTTATGGGTAGTGCAGGCTGGACTGCAACACAGACATGAAAGGCTACAGGGAGCTGCTGATAACCCAGCTCCTCCTTGCCAGATACCTCCTTGCTTATAGCACTCTTCTTTTTTTTATTAATTTATTTATTTGAAAGGCAGAGTTACAGAGAGGCAGAGACAGAGAGAGAATGAAATCTTCCATTCTCTGCTTCACTCCCCACATGGCCACAACGACTGTTGCTAGGCCTTTCCATGGAAGCCAGGAGCCAGGAGCTTCTTCCAGGTCTCCCGCAGGGTGCAGGGGCCCAAGGACTTGGGCCATTTTCTGCTGCTTTCCCAGGCCTTAGCAGAGAGCTGAATGGGAAGTGGAGCAGCCGAGACTCAAACTGGCATTCATATGAGATGCCGGCAATGCAGGCTGAGGTTTTACCCACTATGCCACAGTGCAGGCACATAAATCTCTTTAAAACTGTTGACATCACCAAGTAGTGTGAATAGTGTCATGTATTCTGGATATGAAAAATGTAAATCCCAACAATGTTCTCCACCTGGTAAAGACAGTGTGAAATGTTACTTACAGATGATAAGTAAATTAATGTGATTGTTTTGACAGCACAATGATGATTCCGAATCTAAAGAGCGTTGAAAAGGATACACTGTCATGACGCAGGAATTATGCTTTTGCAACAAGCATACTTTTCTCTGAAGAAGGGATAGGATTTCAGTTTGATTTTGAGGCATATTTTATATATCCCAAAGTTGACAGTGGACAATATACCAACAAGGGAATGAGAAGAAATCAATAAAAAACAAAGGAAACAACTCACCAATGCCATATCTTTGAATGTGACCTTGACCTAGTGACTCTGAGCTAACAAATCAAACACATCCAAAGTGAAGTGTCCTAACTTCCAAGATTAAATTACAAGACACTTGTGGTGTTGATCTTACTTGATCTCTCTGCTTCTCTTAGAGCTCTGATTCTGGGAGAAGTCAGCTGCAGTGTTGTGAGAGGTCCTATGGAGAAGCTCAAGTGGCAGAGGACTGATGTCTTCAGCCGAGCCAATGACCCCTGAAGATCTGAAGCCAGCCACATTCACATAGGTGACCTTGGGGCATATCCTCCCACCAGGTTGTATCTCCACTTCCTGCTTGATAAAAACCTTACTTCTTGAATTAAAGGCACCAGTTTAGCCATAGCTGGGTTCTTGATTCACAGAACACAATGTAATGAATAACAGTTTTAAAATCATTCTATTTTCAGATAATTTATGAGGGGATAAAAATACAGGATATTCTCAAGCAAAATTCATTGATTAGCAACTCAGGAATCCCTAGAGCATACGCAAACACATGGAGATTGAACAACATGATCCTGAATGAACAATGGGTCATAGAAGAAATTAAAAGAGAAATCAAAAATTTTCTGCAAATATTTAATATCACCTTTTCCTATATAAAATCATCTCATTCAATACAAAATTCTGTTTTTGAAATTAGAGGCAGTCCTTCGGTGCTCCAGTTAAGATACCACTTGGTGTGTTCAAGTCCACTAAGAGCCTGAGTCCAAGTCTTAACTCTGCTTCTCATTCCAGCTCCTGCTAATCCATACCTTGGGAGGTCACAGGTAATGAGTACACACTTAGTCCCTGCCACTCACATGGGAGACCTGGGTGTAGTCCCAGGCTACTAGTTTTGGCCTTCCCCAGCCCTGGCTGTAGCTGACATTTGGGTGGTGAACCAGCAAATGGGAGATTTTCTGAATTTCTCCCCATCTGTCTCTCCATTCCTCTCTCTTTTGTCTGTTTTCCTGCCTTGTCAATAAATAATTTTTTTGAAAAAATCAAAATTATCTTTACAAATTGCTTAAGAATTCAAAAATATGTTTAAAGCCTAGACTTATGCCATTATATTTTTTCTCTCCATCAAGAGAGAAAATTAAAGCAAATATTTTTGTGAGAGGAAAAGAGAGAAAAAAGGATTTTTTTGTGAAGAAAAAATGTTAGGAAACATATGGCAACATCACAGTACTACTGTCATCTATTTAAGAAGTTTTAATCATTTGTTAAACAAGACTTTTAATACACTTTCCAATTTCATTAAGTTCTGAACATAAAATTTTTTTCAAAACTAAAACTAAAGCACTAACATTTGCATGTTAACAGAGCTTCAAAATATAAAGGGGAACAATTTGAGACTGTAGGATAATGTCAGTAATGTGAGGTACATCTTTGCCAAATTCTAAAGCAGCATTCTGATCTAAATTTAGGGATACTGGCTGTGAATCAAACATTAGATGGGGATTTGAGAAAACAGTTGTTTCAGCCATGCATCCCAGCCAGGGTAGTGTTGGCAAGAGTGACTCCTACACCAAACTATCAAAAACAGAGAAGGAAACAAAAAGATCCATGACATTTGGACTATTTGGAGATAATGTGTTACAAACAAGTAACTCCAGATAAATAATTTTAAGCAATTCAGTGATAATTTCTTGATAACCCTGCTCTTAGAAAAACTTTGGTTTTCCTCTGGAATTTCCTCGACATTCATTGAGTAGTGGCCCTTCCATCTGGCTTATGTCCTTGGGCTCTGCCCCAGGAGAGCACTCTCACATAAACCTGGATGGGACAAAAGCTATACAAAGCATTGCTGTACATGATAATTCTAGTGGTACAGCATGCGACATTGGAGGAGTTATCCATGCTATGTTCATTGTTTTCCCTTCCAGAACTCTTCTTTCCCTCTAATTTTATATTTATATGCAAGATTTTTGGCTTGTGGAAGGACTGTTTGATCTGTGTCCTCACCAATCAAATACCATCAAATTAGTGTTTATGTTTCAACACATGCATTTTGGAAGGAAACAAACATTCAGAGCATAGAAGTTTCACGTGACTCTTAAAAATTCAAAGTCTGGAGCTAGACAGTCTAAATGTGGCCTTGCAGTGGGGTAGCAATTACCTTCTTTACATTTTTGAGTATTGCTGATTTTCTACAATGAATGCACAGTATTTGCATATGCTTGTAAAGTGGTAATTATGAAAGACAAACCACATATATTTTAGCATATATCTTTGTAAATGAAATTTGAAAAGAAAATATTTTCTTAGAATAATTTTAGCAGTTCCTAAAGTTCAACTAACAGCTTATGAAAACATAAAAAATATGAAATTGTCCTGTTGAGTATTTCTTATTTAGAGATTGAACTTTTAAGTATAAAAAATCTTATAACATCTTTAATTAATTCATTAATTTCTACTTGAAGGGAACAGAGATATATAGGCAGACAGAGAGACAAATATATTTCCACTTATTCATACTACAAATTTCTGCAAAAGCCAGGACTGTATCAGGCTGAAGCTAGGGGCCAAGAGTTCAACCCAGGTTTCTCACACAGGTGTCAGAGATCCAACTAATTGGGCCATTCATTGGTGCCTTCCAGGATGTGCATTGGTAAAAATCTGGAATCAGAGTGGGCCCAATAATTCAATTCACATACTTAGAAAAGGGATGTGGATGTCCCAAGAAGCACCTTTAAGTATTATGTCAAATATCTTCTTCTCAATTTAATAAAAGTGTTTCTGAGTATTTTTAGGATTTGTTTTTTTTTTTTTTTTTAGTTTCTTCCTTATTTTACCATATCCTAATTTATCCAGTCACTGACTACACTCAACTACTCGCTATTATTAGTTTGGATATAAAATTGTATCTTTATCATTATTAGATAATTCATGATGCAATATCTAGGGTTTTTTATTTTTTTAACTTTTAATTAATGAATATAAATTTCCAAAGTACAGAATATGGATTACAATGGCTTCCCCCCCATAACGTCCCTCCCACCCGCAACCCTCCCCTTTCCCACTCCCTCTCCCCTTCCATTCACATCCAGATTCATTTTTGTTTCTCTTTATATACAGAAGATCAATTTAGCATACATTAAGTAAAGATTTCAACAGTTTGCTCCCACACAGAAACATAAAGTGAAAGATACTGTTTGAGTACTAGTTATAGCATTACATCTCAATGTACAGCACACTAAGGACAAAGATCCTACATGAGGAGTAAGTGCACAGTGACTCCTGTTGTTGACTTAACAAATTGACACTCTTGTTTATGGACTCAGTAATCACCCTAGGCTCTTGTCATGAGCTGCCAAGGCTGTGGAAGCCCCCTGAGTTCACTGACTCTGATCATATTTAGACAAGGCCATGGTCAAAGTGGAAGTTCTCTCCTCCCTTCAGAGAAAGGTACCCCCTTCTTTGATGACCCGTTCTTTCCACTGGGATCTCACTCGTGGAGATCTTTCATTTAGTTTTTTTTTTTTTTTTTCCCCCAGAGTGTCTTGGCTTTCCATGCCTAAAATACTCTCATGGGCTTTTCAGCCAGATCCGCATGCCTTAAGGGCTGATTCTGAGGCCAGAGTGCTGTTTAGGACATCTGCCATTCTATGGGTCTGCTGTGTATCTCACTTCCCATGTTGGATCATTCTCTCCCTTTTTGATTCTATCAGCTAGTATTTGCAGACACTATTCTTCTTTATGTGATCCCTTTGGTTCTTAGTCCTATCATTATGATCAGTTGTGAACAGAAATTGATCACTGGGACTAGTGAGATGGCATTGGTACATGCCCCGTTGATGGGGTTGAATTGGAATCCCCTGGTATGTTTCTAACTCTACCGTTTGAGGCAAGTCAGCTTGAGCATGTCCCGAATTGCACATCTCTTCCCTCTCTTAGAGATTCTGTGCTACTTGTACAATTAAATACATGAAATCTATTCTCTTTATTTAACTTTTTAAAAGAAAGGAAAATAGATTGTCAGCCAGTTTTGTTAAAGATCATGAATGAGCTTAAGGGCTTTCTTTATGTTATTGTTCCTCATGTTGTGGAACTCCGTGGGTAGTTTATGAAGCGTTATCTGTATCAAGCAATGAAGACAAATCTGATAGCCATATCTTTGTTCAGGGATCAATAAGGCCAAATGTGACTAAGAAGAATAACACTGGAAGCTTGTAAGAGACAGTGTTGAGTTTGAAAACTTAGTGTTCTCTTTGTGTTGCTTTTAACTTCAACACGGCTCACTCTAATATAATTTGAAGTGGAAAATTGATTTTGGGCCGGAACGGTGGCTTAGTGGATAAAGCCACCACCTGCAGTGCTGGCATCACATATGGGTGCCAGTTCGAGTCCCAGCCTCTCTACTTCAGATACAGCTCTCTGCTATGGCCTGGGAAAGCAGTAGAAGATGTCCCAGGTCTTTGAGCCGCTGTACCTGTGTGGGAGACCCAGAGGGAGCTCCTGGCCCCTGGCTTCAGGTCAGCACAGCTTTGACTGTTGTGGCCAACTGGGAAGTGAATCAGCGGATGGAAGACCTCTCTCTATCTATCTCTCTCTCTGCCTCTTCTTTTCTCTCTCTGCGTAACTCTGACTTTAAAATAAATTAAAAAAAGAAAATTAATGTAAGTAAACAACTCATTTATTTTTATGTTTTAATTTTATATCTGAGATTATGCTTTTTTGATGTAATAAAAATTTAGATGTCAACTAAACAAAGCAATGTCAAGCTCCAGAAGGAGAGTGAGTTTTTTCATTTACGTTGTAGACAAGAGTTGGTTGAGTGTGGAGTTTACTTTTCCCCCGATTCATTCAAGGGTCTGAATAGCTATTTTGGAATGTAAACCATGGGGAAACTAAGATGTGTCTTCGGTAAAGGGGATGCTTAAACCTGATTGTGTGAACAGAATGATGGGTTGTTTCCTGGCTCCTTAGAGTAAAGGGGAAAGAAAAAAAACAGTAGTGATATTACAGGAAATGAGCTACATGTTACTCAAGCCAGAAACTGACTTCCCAGTAATTGCATGAGCACAGCCTGACGCTTGGAGAGCTTGATCCAAAGTAGTCATCTGAGCACCTGGGAGACCATAGAGCCAACTGAGTTGATACCAAAATCTGGAGGCAGGAGTTCAGAAAAACCCTGGAGTCTACATTTTCAATGAGATAAGCTGTTCCCTGTGATTTCTGAATCATGAGGGTAAATATCTAAGATTGTGCTTTGCAGGATTTGCAGTTCCCATGTCTGATCTCCAGATTAAACTTTTATCCACTTATCTGCTATAAATTGAGCACATGTAAGGATTATTTGCATGCCCCATGTATGTTTTCTAAGAAGTGATTATTCTGGATATAGCACATGGGAATGGTTCTCAGTCAAGTATTTGTTAACTGACAGGTTTTACTAGTTCTGTTTGCAGTGGTAATAGTTACCTCCCAGCTCTCCTTCTGTTTCAGTTTCTCTGGAATTTCTCACATTTTAAGAAGAACTGTCATTCTAAGTTTCTCTAGCTGATTTAGATAGAATGTGATAGTCACTCTTCAGGAAATGTGACAATTCTGAAATTTCTCAATTTTAAGTTTGTGACACATTTTGAGATAATGTGTTTCTCTAATTAGTATCAATTCCACTTCTTCTAAAAAGAAAGCAGCTTAAAGTAAATCTTTATTCACTGCTAGTAAACTTTTTGTGCCTTATTACAGTTTTCTTCTTTCCTTTTTTCTCCTTTGATCTGTCCAAGAAATTCAAATTTGTGTGAAAGCACTGATGGATTCTTTTAAATTTACTGGTAAAATCACCATAAACTCTATGCCATGGTCTCTTGTTCTGTTTCTTTCTTTCACTCTGCCCTAAGCTGTTTCTCACTTCATTACATGACTTAATCAAGGCCTGAAATGAGTAATTTGTGTTTATTGTTATGGATTTACCTTGATGTCAAGTGTTATTCATTCTGGCAAGAATAGGCCAGCAACTGTGTTCATTTAATCTTGTCCTAACCCATTTTGGCTTCTGGATTCTGTTACTGGCTGGTATCTCACAGTGGGAGAGTTTCCAGTTTGATACTATACATCATCTGCCAACAAGTCCAACATGATCATCTCTTATCTTTCCAAAATTCTGAAAGTTTAGCCTCCTGATTCTGTTCTATTCTTTCAACATTGTACTATATAGTTTACCTGAGGTAGCCTCTGCTAAGAGCAAAACTAGATTATCCCCAGTGCTGCTAACATCATGATTCTGATTGTATCTAAGAGGTACAATCCTGAATAAGTTACTAATTATGTCATGGAGGATCATAGAGTAAGGGAATCTAGAGTTTCCCAAATTCAACATTTTCCTTCCAGGAAACTAGAGATCCTATTTGCTGCCAGTCATGCAACTTATTACAAATAAAAGCATATCTCAAAAACAGGTTGTGTAACTTCAGTCTATATCTGTTTTTCTAAAATGGTTCTGCTCTGTAATGTATTCACGCTGATAGTCACATTCAATTTCCAAAATGGAGACTTTTAAATTCACATACAAAAGGATTTCATACTTTGGGAGTTGCAAAGGAGAGTTTCCCTCCTGCTCTCCAAATATGGGACTGAATATCAATATGCGTCATTGATTGATGTCTCAAGTGTTCCAGTTCAGCTACTGACGTAATAGGGCATGACTCTAAGCAAAACAGTAAAATTGACAAAAGTTACCTTTTTTATATTTTACCACTACTGTTGTATGCTCAGGATCTCTTTGTCCTCTGGACATTTCCTTCAACAAAACTGTCAAGAAAGAGTGTGATCAAAATATGCTGATCTTGAGGCCGGCGCTGCAGCTCACTAGGCTAATCCTCATCCTTGTGGCGCCAGAACCGCGGGTTCTAGTCCCAGTCGGGGCGCAGGATTCTGTCCCAGTTGCCCCTCTTCCAGGCCAGCTCTCTGCTATGGCCTGGGAGTGCAGTGGAGGATGGCCCAAGTGCTTGGGCCCTGCACCCCATGGGAGACCAGGAGAAGTACCTGGCTCCTGCCTTCGGATCAGCGCGGTGTACCAGCCGCAGTGCACCGGCCGTGGCGGCCATTGGAGGGTGAACCAATGGCAAAAGGAAGACCTTTCTCTCTGTCTCACTCTCTCACTGTCCGCTCTGCCTGTCAGTGGCTAAAGTTGAAGCATACTAGCAAGAGATGGGTACAATCTCTAGAAGGAATTTGTTGACCATAGTTTCCATAAATGTGCAGTAAGTCTTCAGAAGGAGAGGTTGAATGGCCTAACGTGTATAAATTATACATATGCTATTTGCGTATGAGTTGCATGTGTTCAAAATGAACATAGAATCAGATACCCACTAGGAAAATACTGAGAAATAATATAAGAAATGTCAAAAACAACTATTAAGTTTACATAGAAGTAAAATTTTAAATTTAAATTCATTTTATCTATTTCTTCAAAAAGTACTAATTTCTATTGGAATTTCTTCATCCTTCTTGGCCTGCAAAAGTCTAATAACTAACTTCTTGGTTCTCTACTCACTTTCATTTATTTCAAAACAGCAGTCGTTGACTTGTTAATTCCTTGTGCTGTCACTCTTAATCCCGTTGTGATTAAGCATCTCTCAAACTTATGGGCAATTTTCATTCTGTTTTATTGCCTCAGAATGAAATTGTCCTGGGGATTAAAATCCATGACAAAAATAATCAAAAATAAGAGGATAGGGAGTTCTCAGATGTCACAAACAAGAAAACAAGCAAGTAAATATGTGACAGGATTTTAACATTCACACAAAGCTTTAAGAAACTATATATAAGAATTTGCATAAGTATCTTAATGACCTGTCAATAGGTTTTTTTTTTCTCGAGATTGTATTATTTATTTATAGTATTAGGGCAAAGCAAAATATTTTGATCTCTTTTATTTAGAACTACAAAAATCATTCATTATATGCAAATACAAAGACTCCTGCACAATACACAGGCCCTCACATATACCCACATCCATACATACAACTACTGTGTGTATAAGTGGGGGAAGTTTAGAATTATAAAAAAATTTTCATAAGGAAAGTAAAGAAGAACGAAATGTATGTTGGGGGTTAACTGTTCCAATACAGAACAGAAATGCAAAGGAAACAAGTATGATAGGAAAATACATGTTTATTGAGCCCCAATTAGGGGCTTGACATTTTGCTTGGATTTATATGTACACCATTTCATTCAGTTTTCAAAAATAAATTTGTTAGCTAGATATTATTATTTGTGCTCTGCAGATAAGAAAGCTGAATGTGAAAGATTTTTAGTACCAGAGAGTCACCATACCACAGGCACAGAAGTTCTAATTCAAAAAAACATGCTTTGCCTGCTACCATATTATGATGACTACAGGGGCAAATATTTGGTCTAGCAGTTAAAAGACCAGTAAAAATGCCCTCATCTCACACCACAGTGGCTGGGTTCTCAAGCTGGTTCCATTCCCAGTTCCTAGGAGGTAGCAGTTAGTGGCGCATGCAGTTAAGTACCTGACAAATCAATGGATGACGTGGGTTAGATTTGCAGCATGTGTCTTCAATCAGGCAGAGATGCAGTTGTTGTGGGCATCGGGAGGGAACCAGAGGATAGGAACTCATTTTCTCTATCATCTCTCTTTCTCTTTCTCTTTCTCTTTCTCTTTCTCTTTCTCTTTCTCTTTCTCTTTCTCTTTCTCTTTCTCTTTCTCTTTCTCTTTCTCTTTCTCTTTCTCCTCCTCCTCCTCCTCCTCCTCCTCCTCCTCCTCCTCCTTCTCCTTCTCCTTCTCCTTCTCTTCCTCCTCCTCCTCCTCCTCCTTTCTCTTCCTCTCCTCCTCCTCCTCCTCCTCCTCCTCCTCCTCCTTCTTCTTCTTCTTCTTCTTCTTCTTCTTCTTCTTCTTCTTCTTCTTCTCTCTCTCTCTCTCTCCCCCCACCAAGTGAACGAAAAAAAAAAAAAATCAATAATTTTTAAAAGTCAATTACAGGAGCTGGGGATGGCGCCGTGGCTCACTAGCTAATCCTCTGCCTGTGGCGCCGGCACCCTGGGTTCTAGTCCCAGTTGAGGCACCGGTTCTGTCCCGGTTACTCCTCTTCCAGTCCAGCTCTCTGCTGTGGCCTGGGAAGGCAGTGGAGGATGGCCCAAGTGCTTAGGGCATGGCACCCGCATGGTAGACCGGGAGGAAGCACCTGGCTCCTGGCTTCAGATTGGCGCTGTGTGCTGGCTGTAGCAGCCATTTGGGGGTGAACCAACGGAAGGGAGACCTTTGCCTCTGATTCTCTCTCTCACTGTCTAACTTTACCTGTCAAAAAAAATCAATTACAGGAGCTGGTATTGTGGCATAATGGGTTAAGCTGCCACCTGAAATGCAAGCATTCCATATGGGCACCAATTTGAGTCCTGCCTGCTCCATTTCCAATAAAGATCCCTGCTAATGTGCCTGGAAAAGCAGTGGAAGATGACCTGAGTGCTTGGGCCCCTGCATTCATATGGGAATCATAGCGGGATGAAGTTCCAGCTCCTGGCTTCAGCCTGGCCTAGTTCCAGCTGTTGTAGCCATTTGAGGAGTGAATAGGAGCATAGAATATTCATTTTCTCTCTCTCTTTCTCTTTGCTACTTTGCATTTCAAATAAATAAAATAAATCTTAAGGGGAAAAAAAGAGCAACTATAGTGTTACATGTTGCCTCACTGCCACTGTGTGAGCTTCAATTCTAAATTTTCAAATTTGAAATGCATGATATTCTGATAATGTCTAATTATTTCTTTAGCTCAAAATTATCTTCTTATTTGTGGCATCTTTTTCTGACTTTCCCTTAAAATACTTTAAATTTTAAGTATGGTCCTTTTCCGTTTACATTTATTTATTCTTCATAAAAGTATTTTTATAACCATGGAAATAATTGTCTCTTAAAACATATCTTCAAGTTCTTTCAATTTCCTGTTTTTTCAGATTCACTGTCTAACTTTGTTCTGACAAAAACTTAAAATCAATGTGTCCAAGCTTTGCACAAATACATTCCAACAAATCTATTTTTCCCCTTGACTACTACTGTTTCTGGCTATCTTATTATCATTCTTCTATAGATGAAGATTCAGACCCCTAGTTACCTTGATTCTCTACCTTTGCTTCTTTAGGCAATCAGTTGACATTAAAAGACAGATTGCAACTGTCTAAGATTTTCCTTTTGTTTCCATCCTACTAACATCATCATTGTCAAAACATTGTTTCTCAAGACTTTTCAAGTAAATCTGTTGGTTTATATTCACTCCTTAGCAAAATTCATTTGAAAGATATATATATATATATATATATTTATATACACACATATATGTGTATATATATACACATGTAGTGAAAGAGAGAGAGAGTGACAGACAGAGATTTCCGGTCTACTGGTTCACTCCCCAAATGCTTGCAAAACCTCACCAGGCTGATGAGAAGAGCCAGGGACTCAGTAATGGTCTCCTACATGGAGCAAGGTCTCAAATATTTGAGCAGTTTCTGCCGCCTCCCAGAGCATGCAATAGCAGGAAACTGGAATGGAGAGTTAAGCGCAGGCTTGAACCGAGGATTTCAGATATGGAACGTGGACAGCAGTGGGTTAACCACTGTGTGAAACACTCACCCCTCCAGTTACTCTTTTTTTTTTTGCCTATACTTTTTTTAAAAAAAAATTTTTTTTATTTTTTGACAGGCAGAGTGGACAGTGAGAGAGAGAGAGACAGAGAGAAAGGTCTTCCTTTGCAGTTGGTTCACCCTCCAATGGCCGCCGCAGCTGGCGCACCGCGCTGATCCGAAGCCAGGAGCCAGGTGCTTCTCCTGGTCTCCCATGGGGTGCAGCGCCCAAGCACTTGGGCCATCCTCCACTGCACTCCCTGGCCACAGCAGAGAGCTGGCCTGGAACAGGGGCAACCGGGACAGAATCCGGCGCCCCGACAGGGACTAGAACCCAGTGTGCCGGCACCGCAAGGCAGAGGATTAGCCTAGTGAGCCGCGGTGCCGGCCCCAGTTACTCTTTAATAAAGTATTCTATTCAACATGCTCAGATTGGTCTAAATACACTGTAGACAAGTATAGTGTTCCTGTTTGACCCTCTGAAATTTGTTATTGCCTTATGATAATTCCAAATCTCTGTAGTGACATTGAAGACCTTGCAGTATTATTCACAGCATTTCTCCTCTCAGGAACGCTGTGATTCTTTCATGATCAATCAATGGTTCTAATTTGTTGAGGTGCAATGGAAATTCTATCTTCTCCTTCTGTCAGGCAAGAACAAACTGTTTTTCTTCTTTGTTCATATAGAACTTTGTTTATAATTTTTGCATGTTTAGCAAATGTGTCCTTACAGAATAGACATTGACTTACATCTTAGTCTGTTTACACTATTGTAACAGAATGTCATAAATTGATTGGTTTCTAAACAACAGAAATTTATTTCTCATCATTCTGGATGCTGAGAAGTCCAAGATGAAGTAACAATCCATTTAAGTGTCCAGTGAGAATCTTCTTCTTGTAATCTTCATCTGTAGTCTCAGATTGTAGAGAGAGGAAGCATAATCTGTCAGTAACGCTTAGAAGAATATTAAAACCATTTGTCGGTTCTTCATTAATGAACTAATCTCATCCTAATTACCTCGCAAAATTTCTTCCTTCTAATTCCATTACTGTAGGTGTTCAGGTTAAAGAATGTGAATTTGGCAGTGTTGTGAGGGCTGGGGGAGGGGGCAGAGAACACAGCCTCATGTCCCCAACAGTTTCCATCTGCTACATGTGAAAGGACAGGGATTTTAACTAATGATTCGATTCCATCTAATCCCATGGGGAACTCAGAGTATAAATCACACTGCAGATTCTTCCTACCTCTGGTAAGGAAGTTAGCCTTTGGTACCCTCTGTTAGTGCAACATTGATTTTTGGCTCTCTATGACTTCCAAGGGCAGAGGTCTATAATCTCACGAATGGGGCAAATCTTGCTTGGCCATGGGAAATCCACAGAAAAGACGCCAACTGTGAATCATTAGCATTAGCCAGAGTCTGTGTGCATAAACTCGGTAAGGTGATCTGCTCTGGGCACCACCAACATCTATTTTTTTTTCCCTTTTGCAAATTCCAATCAAATTGCTTTTCTCAGTAACTTCAACTTACTTATTTCACTAAGTTTATTTCCACATAGACAACTTTGTGAGAATTTTCGTTATTCACAATTTCTAGGAAAACTCACAAGAGAGGAGTTAGTGATCCAAAGTAAGTTCCCTGTTTCCAAATGTGACTTGAAGTTTCAAATACTACTCATCATTTCCCTCCTCAATTATCTATTCCAGATCCCTCTCCTCTTGACTGGCATTCCTTCTGATTTTCCAGGCTAGTCTGCCATGTGGTAGTTACAATTTGAGTTTAGTGGCAATCATACCATGGCCCATGTCAAGCCACAGTCAAGTCCTGAATTTCCTTCACCCACTCCATCTATGCCTTCATCAAATCCAGTTGGTTTTACATTTACAGCATTTCTGGATTCTGATTTTCTTGCTGCCTTGCTAGCTAACAACATGATCCAAGCCACAGTAATCACTCACTTCTGGGCCACTAAACCGGGTCTTCTTTATTATGTTCATGCTTCACTACCCACACTCCAGATAACAGATTTTCTTTAGAATGATCCTTTCTAAAATATGCCAGTTCATCTCATGCTTTTGCTCATGCCCTGCCAATGACTTTCCATCTTGCTCAGAGGGAGCAAATTTACAAGGCATATTCTGTAGCCAAATGACCTACGTTTAATCAAAGATCTTCCTCTCACTATTTGTGTGAAATAGTCAAGCTAACTGAATGGTTTGTGAGTCTGAATAATATTAAGATGTTCATATGAATTGGTGTATAGTGATACTTATAACTGAATGGTACTGAAGCAACACTACATAAATGTTAACTGATAGTTTTGGTTTTTGTTATTATTGTGAGTGCATCACTTGCTTAATTGTACTGATTATTTAAGAAGTAAGATTTTTCATATCACATGACAATTCTCAGAAACATGATATTTAATTGTTTTAGTCTTTCTTATATAGTTACCTTTTAAAATTTATTTGTCCAATAATATTCCTTCAATCAATTTCCAATTTAGGTATTCTGACAGCTGTTTGGAGTCACTTTGATAAAATAAGTGTACACAATGTAGAAAGCGGTTACAGAAAACAGAAATAGGCCGGCGCCGTGGCTCACTTGGTTAATCCTCCACCTGTGGCGCTGGCATCCCATTATGGGTACAGAGTTCTAGTCCCAGTTACTCCTCCTCCAGGCCAGCTCTCTGCTGTGGCCCGGGAGGGCAGTGGAGGATGGCCCAAGTGCCTGGATCCTGCACCCGCCTGGGAGACCAGGAGGAGGCACCTGGCTCCCGGCTTCAAATCGGCGCAGTGCACCGACCATGGCGGCCATTTGGGAAGCGAACCAATGGAAGGAAGACCTTTCTCTCTGTCTCTATCTCACTGTCTATAACTCTACCTGTCAAATAAAAAAAAAAAAAAAAAAAAAAAAAAACAACAGAAACAGGCACTCTTGTATAAAATGTATGACTGAATATGTACATTATTCTCTTTGACAACTATGTCAAAAGTTATATATTTTATCTTTCATTTCACGTTTAAATAATTAATATTGTATCAATAATAACTTCCTAAGAGGCTCAGTAAACACGGAAAATAATGAAGAGTAGGAATTATCCATTTCTTTCTTCTATGGTATGCATTGGGCCTAAAAGGAGAACTGGGTCCTAGTAGAGGCTAAATTTTAGTTCTCTATATAACCTTTACATGTGTCAAGAGTGCTATGTGTGAAAGTAATGCTACCATTTGTAAAGTCCAGTCATTTCTCAACTACCAGTAGTCATGATTAAACAGCCAATTGCATGAACTTCACAAGACATCAGAGACTAATATATATGAAGGATATCAATACCATGTGTTCCTCTGGTCAGTTTATAGCACAGAAACAGAAAGAGTAAGTGTTTCACAGAATGAAACTTTCAGAAAATCACTTTAAAAGAATATATATATATATATATATATTTATTTTTAAATCCAAAAATGCATTATCATTTTAAATAGTTTTATTTTTTCTTTTAAAGCTACTAATTTCCTTTAATATAGGTGACAAATTAAATTATATTCTTATTAACACCACCACCTCATTCACACCACATGTTATCCCTTTGATATTTGATTATGATAATAGATGTACTATTTCTCTAAGATGATAGAGAATAAATAAAAAATAAATAAAAAACACTATAACATTCAAAACTTTAATATAAATTACCTTACTTTTTAATTTCATAAAACACATTATCAGCTTTCATTGAGATAAAATGATTTTTGCTGCTATCCCTAACCTACATTGGGAAATTGGGGATAATAGACTTTCTACATTTGTAAGAGTTTTTTTTTTTTTAATTTATATACAATGTTTTCTCATAAATGTTACACATATTTAGAGATTAAAGCTATTTATTCTCAAAAAGAAAAAAAAAGAAAAACCGAGAATTTGAGACTGGGTCACAAACCTTTTGAATTCAAACAGTATTTGAGTTAAAATTCCAGTCCAGATTCTAGGTTCCAGTTAATGTGCACCTGGAAGCAGCAGGTGATGGACCAAGGACTGTTTCTTTGATACTCATGTGGACCAAGGGCTGTGTCTTTGACACTTACATGAGAGAATAAGATTAAGTTCCTACAGCAGATGGGAGATTCTCTCACTCTGTGTTTCTATCTTTAAAAAAATTAAAAGTAAATAAATAAAAAATTTCAAAACAGAAGAAAACCTTTGGATTTCCACCAAGTTCTCACACATACACACATATATACTTTCATCAACATTGGAGACTTGGTCCTGTGAAATCATGCTTCCATGGAATATTTACCATTACGTCTTGAACAGCATGTGTCTCATACATTTTCTTATTGTTTGCTTTCATAATGAGACCAAAATGCTTTATCAATTTTTATTCAGGAAGACAAATTGTTTGAAGCCCCAAATCATACCAAACTGAGTGAAGAATTTCTATCGTATTAAGCCCTAGTCACTCATTGAGGAGATGACTTTAAAAAGTTCAAATCACTGTTTAGAAGAGGAAATCTCTCCCAAATCTGTTTTTTTCTGATATGAAGTAATTGAATTAAGCTAAAGAAAGTGGAATAGTGGGAAGAAAAGCATAAATGAGAAAAATTTAAATTTCATGTGTGTGAAACTTATTTATTTTATTTTTATTAATATAAAGAGGGCATATTTTATGTATTTCATAGGCACATTCTAAGAATATAACCATATTTTAATATTTATCATTTTCCCATTCAATAAGCAGCTTTTAGTGTATTTGAATATCACTTTTCATAGTCATTCCCACTGTTAGGATTCTCACTCTTTAAGAATATTTTTCGGCCGGCGCTGCGGCTCACTAGGCTAATCCTCTGCCTTGCGGCGCCGGCACACCGGGTTCTAGTCCCGGTCGGGGCGCCGGATTCTGTCCCGGTTGCCCCTCTTCCAGGCCAGCTCTCTGCTGTGGCCAGGGAGTGCAGTGGAGGATGGCCCAGGTGCTTGGGCCCTGCACCCCATGGGAGACCAGGAAAAGCACCTGGCTCCTGGCTCCTGCCATCTGATCGGCGCGGTGCGCCGGCCACCTCGCGCTGACCGCGGCGGGCATTGGAGGGTGAACCAACGGCAAAGGAAGACCTTTCTCTCTGTCTCTCTCTCTCTCATTGTCCACTCTGCCTGTCAAAAAAAAAAAAAAAAAAAGAATATTTTTCTGAGGTCTTCAAAGAAGGAGGTACCTTTCTCTGAAGGGAGGAGAGAACCCCCACTTTGACTATGACCTTGTCTAAACAAGATAAGAGTCGGAGAACTCAGAGGGCTTCCATAGCCTTGGAAACTCATGACTGGAGCATAGGGAGATTACTGATGCCATAGACAGGAGTGTCAATTGGTAAAGTCAACAACAGGAGTCACTGTGCACTTACTCCTCATGTAGGATCTCTGTCCTTAGTGTGCTGTACATTGAGATTTAATGCTATAACGAGTACTCAAACAATATATTTCACTTTGTGTTTCTATGGGGGTGCAAACTGTTGAAATCTTTACTTAATGCATACTAAACTGATCTTCTGTTAAAAAAAAAAAAAAAGGAAGAGAACATTGGAGAAACCCTTCAAGATATTGGCACAGGCAAAGAATTTCTGGAAAAGACCCGGGAGGCACAGGCAGTCAAAGCCAAAATCAACTATTGGGATTGCATCAAATTGAGAAGTTTCTGTACTGCAAAAGAAACAGTGAGGAGAGTGAAAAGACAACCGACAGAATGGGAAAAAATATTTGCAAACTACGCAACAGACAAAGGGTTAATAACCAGAATCTACAAAGAGATCAAGAAACTCCACAAAAACAAAACCAACAACCCACTTAAGAGATGGGCCAAGGACCTCAATAGACATTTTTCAAAAGAGGAAATCCAAATGGCCAACAGGCACATGAAAAAATGTTCAAGGTCATTAGCAATCAGGGAAATGCAAATCAAAACCACAATGAGGTTTCACCTCACCCCGGTTAGAATGGCTCACATGCAGAAATCTACCAACAACAGATGCTGGCGAGGATGTGGGGAAAAAGGGACACTAACCCACTGTTGGTGGGAATGCAAACTGGTCAAGCCACTATGGAAGTCAGTCTGGAGATTCCTCAGAAACCTGAAGATAACCCTACCGTCCGACCCAGCCATCCCACTCCTTGGAATTTACCCAAAGGAATTTAAATTGGCAAACAAAAAAGAGGTCTGCACCCTAATGTTTATTGCAGCTCAATTCACAATAGCTAAGACCTGGAACCAACCTAAATGCCCATCAACGATAGACTGGATAAAGAAATTATGGGATATGTACTCTTTAGAATACTATACCGCAGTAAGAAACAACGAAATCCAGTCATTTGCAACAAAATGGAGGAATCTGGAACACATCATGCTGAGTGAAATAAGCCAGTCCCAAAGGGACAAATACCATATGTTCTCCCTGATCGGTGACGACTGACTGAACACCAAGAGGGAAACCTGTTGGAGTGAGGTGGACACTATGGGAAATGGTGGCTTGATCAGCATAGCCCTGACTGTTAATGAACAACTAAATACATTATCCCTCTTAGTAGTTTTTTTTATATGTTCTACTTAATATGACTGGTTTAGATCTGTAATTGATGCACAGTTATTCTTAAGTGTTGAAAATTAACTGAAATGTGATCCCTGTTGAACATGGTGGTGGGAATGGGAGAGGGAAGAGATGTATAATTTGGGACATGCTCAGGCTGACTTGCCCCAAGTGGTGGAGTTGGAAGCATACCAGGGGATTCCAATTCAATCCCATCGAGGTGGCATGTACCAATGCCATCTCACTGTTCCAGGTGATCAGTTTCAGTTCACAGTTGGTCATGGTGAAGGGACTGGGAGTCAAAGGGAGCACATAGACATGTCTAGTACCTGCTAACGCTAACTGATGGAGTAAATAAAGGGGAGAGTGATCCAACATGGGAAGTGAGATACTCAGCAGACTCATAGAATGGCAGATGTCCTAAATAGCACTCTGGCCTCAGAATCAGCCCTAAAGGCATTTGGAGCTGGCTGAAAAGCTCATGAGAGTATTTCAGGCATGGAAAGCCAAGACACTCTGGCAAAAGAACTCTGCGAGTGAGATCCCAGTGGAAAGAACAGGCCATCAAAGAAGGAGGTACCTTTCTCTGAAGGGAGGAGAGAACCTCCACTTTGACTATGACCATGTCTAAACAAGATAAGAGTCGGAGAACTCAGAGGGCTTCCATAGCCTTGGAAACTCATGACCGGAGCATAGGGAGATTACTGATGCCATAGACAGGAGTGTCAATTGGTAAAGTCAACAACAGGAGTCACTGTGCACTTACTCCTCATGTAGGATCTCTATCCTTAATGTGCTGTACATTGAGATTTAATGCTATAACGAGTACTCAAACAATATATTTCACTTTGTGTTTCTATGGGGGTGCAAACTGTTGAAATCCTTACTTAATGCATACTAAACTGATCCTCTGTAAAAAAAAAAAAAAAAAAAAAAAAGAAATTATCAATTCCCAACTTGACTCTCACTGGGATTAAACATGACAATAGGTCTGCTCTGATTTCATCATCATTTAAAAAAATCATCTATTATTTTTCACTTTATGTTTCTGTGTGGGAGCAAACTGTTGAAATCCATACTTAATGTATACTAAGCTGATCTTCTGTATATTAAGATAATCGAAAATGAATCTTGATGTGAATGGAAGGGGAGAGGGAGTGGGAAAGGGGAGGGTTGTGGGTGGGAGGGACGGTATGGGGGGAAAGCCATTGTAATCCATAAGTCGTACTTTGGAAATTTATATGCATTAAATAAAAGTTTAAAAAAAAAAAAAAAAATCAATTCCCAACTTGACTCTCACTGGGATTAAACATGACAATAGGTCTGATCTGATTTCATCATCATTTAAGAAATCATCCATCATTTTTCACTTTATGTTTCTGTGTGGGAGCAAACTGTTGAAATCTTTACTTAATGTAAACTAAGCTGATTTTCTGTATATTAAGATAATCGAAAATGAATCTTGATGTGAATGGAAGGGGAGAGGGAGTGGGAAAGGGGAGGGTTGCGGGTGGGAGGGACATTATGGGGGGAAGCCATTGTAATCCATAAGTCGTACTTTGGAAATTTATATTCATTAAATAAATGTTTAAAAAACTGTTATATTACAGGGATTAATTTCAAAGTTTAACTCAAGACTTAGCTGATATTTTGCATGTATTAATTTAACAAAATATGAGCCTCTATTTTTAATCAGCAAAGTGAAGGGACAGCATACAGAATTTGAGAAAATCTGACAAAAGTTTAATAACCACAATATATAAGGAAGTAAAACAACTCAACATCACAAAAAATAACAAAGTTAAAAATGGGTAATAGATATAACTAGTCATTTTTCAAAGGAGGACATAGACACAGCCAACAGGTATATGAAAAATTATTCATTATTAATCATCAGGGAAAAGTGAATGAAAACCACAATGAGACATTATCTCTTCAGATTAGCCTGACTGTTGTCATAGAGGCAAAAGATTACAAATGTTGGCAAAGATGAGGAGAAGAGAACCATCGCACACTATTGGTGGGAATGAGATTAGTACAGTTAGTATGGAAAAGAGTGTGATAGCTTCTCAAAAATTAGAAGAGTATGGTAATTTCTCAAAAATTAGAATAGAACTACCTTATTATCCAGCATTTTCATGACTGTGTGCATTCAATAGCAATAACTTAAGTCTGTTGAAGAGACATCTGCGACTTCCATGTTCATTGTAGCACTATTCACAATAGCCACGAAATGGAAACTTGTCTGTTAATTGATGAACAGATCAAGAAAATGTGGTGCATATGCACATTGGAATACTATTTAGCTGTAAAAACAATGAAGTTCTTCCATTTGCAACAGCATGGATGGAACTGGCAATCATTAAGGTAAGTGAGACAAGCCCAGCATAAAATGAAAACTACCACATGATCATAGAAATTGAGAGTAGAATGTTAATTACCACTGACTGGACAGAGTGTTGGGGTGGTGTTCTGGGGGAAAGTTTTATTAAGGGTACTAAGCTTTAGTTAGATAATAGAAAAAAGTTGTGTTCTATTACATTGTAGGGCCATTACTAATGATAATTTACTGTTTATTGTTTCTTTGAAAAGCTAGATGAAGCAATTCTGGATATTTTTACCACGATGCAGTTATACATACTTGAGGAAATAGATACGTTGATCCTGATTTGAGCATTACATATGAAGCTATTGAAATATTATGTTACCTTATAAACATGAATCAATATTTGTACTTCAATTAAAAGAATAAAAAAATTAAACGCAATATTTTCAGGGAAAATAAGAATAGCATATGAGAACTGAAGACACTTTGAATATCAATGAACTCATAGAAATTTCATTTTTTGATGAAAGCTAAGCAGAAACACCTCCCAGCCAATAAATTATGCGTGATTTTAAAATTTGGAGCCATTGTACACCCAAAAAACAAAATTTGCAACATATTTAATAGACTCATTTTTCTATTTTAAATTTTAATATTTTAATGGAATTAAGATCATATATATTAAACTATTGTCAGGATATGAATATATGTGCTATAAGGGTATATTACAACTTGGGATGAGAGTAGGGAACTCAGGAAAACTTGTTCTGTAATCCACACTAAAAATTCTCATGACAAGCATGAATTCTCTTATCATTTTGTTAATTTCATGTCAATATTCCTAGATATACAAAACACTATCAAAAAGTTCATGGTGACTTGATCAGCCCTCATGCTGACTATTGATGAGCAGCTGAATATGTTATCCCTCTTAGTATTTTTTTTTTGTTTGTTCTACTTAATACTTTTGGTTGAATACTGTAATCAATACACAATTCTTCTTAAGTGCTGAAACTTAACTGAAAAGTGATCACTGTTAAATATAAGAGTGGGAATAAGAGAGGGAAGAGATGTGCAATTCGGGACATGCTAAAGCTGACTTGCCTCAAATGGTGGAGTTAGAAACATACCAGGGGATTCGAATTCAATCCCATCGAGGTGGCATGTACCAATGCTATCTCACTAGTCCCAGTGATCAATTTCTGTTCACAATTGATCGTAATGATAGGACTAAGAACCAAAGGGATCACATAAACAAGAATAGTGTCTGCAAATACTAGCTGATAGAATCAAAAAGGGAGGGAATGATCCAACATGGGAAGTGAGATACACAGCAGACCCATAGAATGGCAAATGTCCTAGCAGCACTCTGGCCTCAGAATCAGCCCTTAAGGCATGCGGATCCGGTTGAAATGCCCATGAGAGTATTTCAGGCATGGAAAGCCAAGACACTCTGGGAAAAAAAAAAAAAAAACTAAATGCAAGATCTCTGTGAGTGAGATCCCAGTGGAAAGAACGGGTCATCAAAGAAGGAGGTACCTTTCTCTGAAGGGAGGAGAGAACTTCCACTTTGACCATGGCCTTGTCTAAATATGATCAGAGTCAGTGAACTCAGGGGGCTTCCATAGCCTTGGCAGTTCATGACAAGAGCCTAGGGTGATTACTGATGCCATAAACAAGAATGTCAATTTGTTAAGTCAACAATAGGAGTCACTGTGCACTTACTCCTCATGTGGGATCTCTGTCCATAGTGTGCTGTACATTGAGATTTAATGCTATAACTAGTACTCAAACAGTATTTTTCACTTTATGTTTCTGTGTGGGAGCAAACTGTTGAAATCTTTACTTAATGTATCCTAAACTGATCTTCTGTATATAAAGAGAATTGAAAATGAATCTTGATGTGAATGGAAGGGGAGAGGGAGTGGGAAAAGGGAGGGTTGTGGGTGGGAGGGACGTTATGGGGGGGAAGCCATTGTAATCCATAAGTTGTACTTTGGAAATTTATATTTATTAAATAAAAGTTAAAAAAAAAAGAACCTCAGGAATCAATGAGGAAAAAAAAAAAAAGAATGCACTTTCTTGGCAAACCCCAGTGATGAGTTTATATTGGTTTCATATGGCTTAGTCTCAGGATGGAAACTGCAGTTCACAGGCCAGATGCCTAAATAAAGGTTTTGCTAAAGTAATTAAAAAAAAAAAAAGTTCATGGAAAAACATGACAAAATTATGCCTGGATTTTAAAATAATTTGCACCAACATAAATATATATTTATGTTTTTTCACAGAAATTGTTTATTTTCTCATCCATCCCTTTGTTTTGTTAGTTTTTAACATATTGAAAAGGGTCATAGAAAAAATTTAATGAATATGATATCCCTTTCCCCATTCCTCCATCCTTCCTTCCTTCCTTCCTTCCTTCCTTCCTTCATTCCTTTCTTCTTCTCTCTCTTTTGCTCGCTCGCTCTCTTGATTTTGAGATAAAAGTTTTAATTTATATTACAGTCAAGGGTTTCATTGTATGATTTTATTTGCTTTCTGAAATCCCCCATTCACACAAGGGATATGCTAAGCTAACTAGACTCTTGACATGCCCTAATGTGCATTCCGCACTTTCCATCTTCCTTTGTTTCTATTTATCATTCTCAATAATTTTGATCTCAAAACTACACATCATCTTAAATGTTATTAAAGATGTCCATAAATTTTATTAATGTGGACTATGTCTACTAAAACCATATAAAATTAAAATTCAAAAATTATTTTATTACTCTTTTAAACACAATAATGGTAGTTCTTGTAAAATTTTGCATAACATTAATTTATGGAAACAACTATATGTTCCAAAACAACAAAAAAGAGTGATCTTTCTTTTACTTTCTGCTTTTGCAGGTCTGCTTAAAAGACAGTTGAATAAGAACATCTGCTTCTAGGGTGATTCTCTTAAAATACATATGTTAGTCTAAGCACACAATAAGAATCATACAGAGAATTAATGGAAAAATAAAAAAAAATCAGGTTATGTCAATATTCTTTTTTGACAGTATACTGTAAATTACAATTTACAATGTGAAGTAGGAAATATTTTCTTTTATGTATTGCATGAAAATTTATCTTACATTGTGAATGTAACTTTTAGAATTGCGTGATTTTGTCCAACAATCCATCAGTTATTTGGTAAGTATTGATTCAGTAAACTATGCCAATACTACCAAAACTGGCATTATTTATTTTAATATTTTTTAAATGACAGTATTACCTTATACAGTAATCTTTAAGTATTGGAAAGCTTTCAATTTCATGGTAGCAAAAACAAGTTTCTCAAGATTTTACTTTAGATTGAAAGCATTATTTGAGTAATTGACAACAAATACTGTTGGTTTTTTGAAGTGGCAGTAAATATTCAGTGTTACAAAGCTTCAGAATTCACTCTTCAAAATATTTTTTCTTCCATATTTTTCTTCTGCTCTTGGAGTGACAATACCTTCTATAGTTTTAAATACATCTATCTGCTGAAAAGTTTTAAATCTGCATTTTTAGTTCCTGCCTTTAATTTTTGAAAAAAAATGCATGTTCATTATTTAGAGGAAAGTTTGTTTATTGATTAGTTTTTCTTGAAAATAGTGTCTATGTCACTTTAAACAACTACTCAAATGTATTTCTCTGGGCTGGGGGAGGGGAGAAACCAGGAAATGTTGCTTGTTATAGAAACTGAATTCTCATTTTGTCAGACAAATTGTTAAAAAGACATACATTCAATTGTTGAAATTTAATAATAATATTTTTATTTATTTTTATAATGATTGCTCTTAAGTCCTAACTTTTTGCTTCAGTTTTAACCTTACAGCAGTGCAGAGTGACAAGGAGTATATTTCAGTGATGTTTTCTCCATTCTGGCTATTCCATGAGCTAATTTACCCAACATTGCTTTTGCATAATCACATCACTCATCAACACAGTGGAAAGACAAAAAAACAGCTTTGCATTATTATGTAAACAATCCCTGGTTTGGAAAGTCCCTAAAAGAATCATATGGACCACACTGGGGTCCAAGGAACACACTATGAGAACCACTGGCTTGAACCATTTTCTCTGCCTGGAATGTTTTTGCACTTGACTTTCCTACCAAATTCCACACATACTTAAATTTTAAGAACAACTGAAATGCCACTTCCACCCGGGGAAATCGTCCTTTTTTGCCCACATGTAATTTCTATTGTATACAAGTATATAGACACTTTTATGCTTCTCCAAAAGTGTGAAGATAAAATAAAAAGACATCATCCCTACCCTTGATGACATCAACTCCTGTTATGGGACTTTTATTTATAAAAGAGTTCACAACACAGTATGATATCTACAAGCGTAGACATAAAAACACACTAATGAATTAAAAAAAAAAATAGAGCAAGGAAATTATTGGGAAGGTGCCGATCTGAAGTCAAAATTTTCTGTATTCCAGCATGGAGATCTTTATACACTAGCGAAAATAAACAAACCTGTTGAGGCAAAATTATCAGCACTAGAGTTAGATTAATTTTGTGGGATTTGCATAAGATTTTCAGAGTTAAGTAGTTCAGGGCCAGTTGTTAGTGAAACATAAGTATTTAAGAATGAGTTAAAATTACAAAGGAAGAGACAGGTGAATTTAATAATCTAAAATGAATGATATTTATACAAGCATCTCAAATATGAAGGTAAATTGTTTCATAGTCACCAAACATTAAAATTAAAAAAAAATCACTATTTGATAATGGGCCACAAACCATAAAAGCTTCTACTCAATTTTTGTGTTGCCAGAGAGAGTATGGGAGACACAATTTGGTTTTAAACTTTGTAGGACACAGGATTTCAACATTGCAACTAATCGCAAACTACATTTGCATCAAATCTAAAAAAACGAATTAATTTTCCACCTCTTGTCCTAAGGTACCAATAAAGAATTTTTTTGTTGTTCTGTTGGTTGGATTTTTGGCTCTAGGTTTTAGATTTCCCAAAACTCTCAGCAAGAATAGGTATCTTGAAAAAGAGGTGCTACATTCTTAGCTTTCTTTCTATATAGATGGCTCACAGTTTGATTCTTGCACAACATGCCAGAAAATGTGGCATATTTACAGCATTTGTATAATATTAGATACTATATACACTATCATACATAGAGAATAAAATGGATATTAATTATTTCAAATTGCTTTCTCTTATAGAATTTAAAGTTAGAGATTTAGCTTTGTGTATCCTTTTTTAAATGATTTATTTATGTGAAAGGTAGAGTTACAGAAAGAGGAGGAGGAGAAACAGAGAGAGTGAAAATCTTCCATCCACTGGTTCACTCCCAAGACGGCTGATTTGGGCAGTGCTGTACAAGTCTGAACCCAGGAGCCAGGAGCTTCATTTGTTTCCCATATTGGAGGCAGGGGCGCAAACACTTGGGCCATCTCCTGTTATTTTTCCCAGGCCATTGGCAGGGAATTGAATCAGAATTGGAGCAGCTGGGACACACGCCAGTGCCCTAAGGGATGCTGTGTTACAGGTGTCAGCTTAACCCGCTACAGTACAATACAGCCCCCAGCTTTGTCTATCTTGTAAGCACTTCTTATTCAGAAGAAACTATGTTATCTAATATCTTTGTATAAAATGATATTTTATGGTTGATAATTAATATATTATGCAGATCACAGGTAGAAATACTTCATGATTAGAAACCTAAGAAAATATAATTTTAAATGCATTATTTTAATTGATACTTTTACAATTATTCAGAAAATAGTAGTCAGGAATGACTTTTAAGTATTTTAGCAAAGTAGCAGTGGACTTGAATAACTTTAAATGTTTGCAAACAGATTAACATATTCTCTATGCAATACAATTTTTTGATGAGAAAAAGTGTCTTACTTAATTTTGTGAATCTAGAGCATGTATTTTAGTAAATCTTTTGGTTAATTCTTTTTGAACCTCTTATTGGAAAAAAAAGAGTTTTGACTTTGTGTTTTTCTAATGATTTCAAATGTATCCTTTTTAGGGATGGGGCATTGCCACAAAATGGAATTGATAACAGGTCATGTGAAGATATGATCAGCAAAGCCTTGTGACTTCTTGTCTTATTTTTAATTCAATTTGCACATCAAATTTCTACTTGTAATATTTGAACTTCATTAAAAATTGACATGGAGAATATCATATAATTCTCTTTTTTAAAATATTTATTTTATTTATTTGAAGACAGAGTTACATACAGAGGTAGAAACAAAAACCTGATGTCTTCCATCTATTGGTTCAATCCCCAAATGCCACAATGGCAAGAGCTGCGCTGATCCGAAGCCCAGAGCCAGGTGTTTCTTCCAGGTCTCCCACGTGGGTGCAGGGGACTAAGGATTTGGGCCATATTTTGCTGCTTTCCCAAGCCATAGCAGAGAGCTGGGTTGGAAGAGGAGCAGCCGGGACTAGAACCGGCGCCCATATGGGATCCTGGCGCTTCAGGCCCGGGCTTTAACCCACTGTGCCACAGCTCTGGCCCCTGTCATATAATTCTTTAGAGTTAGCCCATCAATCCAGAAAACCCTTGACTCTTAATACTATGTTGTCCTATGTAAATGATTTGTCTTTGTTCCCAAACACTAAGAAATCCTTTTTTTTTTTTTTTTTTTTTTTTTTTTTTGACACGTAGAGTTATAGACAGTGAGAGAAGACAGAGAGAAAGGTCTTCCCTCTGTTGGTTCACTCCCCAAATGGCCGCCATGGCCGTTGCTGTGCCGATCCAAAGCCAGGAGCCAGGTGCTTCTTCTTGGTCTCCCATGTGGGTGTAGGGGCCCAAACACTTGGGCCATTCTCCACTGCCCTCCCGGGCCACAGCAGAGAGCTGGACTGGAAGAAGAGCAACCGGGACAGAATCCCGCACCCATATGGGATGCCAGCACCACAGGCGGAGAATTAACCAAGTGAATCACGGCGCCGGTCCCATAAGAAATCTTTCAGTTCCAATGTTTTTATTCAACAGGGCTAACTTCTTATTCTCAGGCTAAAGGATATCCTATTAGTATCTAGTTGGCTATCTAGAATATACTGAGAATACATATCCTAGGACATTCAGTTTATTTTGACAATTAGGAAAATAATAGTGAGATCATATTATGTAATATGAAAAATTGTATCGTATATGTTTAAGTAGTTCTATGTTTGGACATTAAATTTAGTTAATTGAATTCCGACAGCCTGGATATGCATGGAGATACCGGGACAGGCATTCGGTGCAGCAGTATGGATGCTGCTTGGGAAACTTACATCTCATGATAGAGTGCCTGAGTTCAAGCCCTGGCCCTGCTACTGATTCATCTTCCTGCTAATGCATACCTTTCGTCTCAGCGGATAATGGCCAAAGTACTTAGGTCCCTCCTCCCTTATGGTAGACGTCCTGGCTTTAGCATGACCTGACCCAGGCCCAGCTATTGCAGACTTCTGGGAGGTGAGCTAGCAGATAGAAGATGTCTCTCCCTCTCGTTTTCTCCTTCTCTTTTTTCTTTGTCTTTCTATTTATCCTTCTCCTTCTCTCCCTCTCTCTTTCTCTTTCTCCCTCCCCATATTTTTTATGTAAGATTTATTTATTTGAGAGGCAGTTACAGAGAGAGAGGGAGAGACAAGAGAGAGGTCTTCCATCCTCTGGATCACTCCCCGAATGGTCACAATAGCTGGAGCTGGGCTATTCTGAAACCAAGATTTAGGAGCTTCTTCCAGGTCTCCCACGAGGGTACAGGGGCCCAAGTACTTGGGCCATCTTCTGCTTCTTTCCCAGGCCATCAGCAAGGAGCTGGACAGGACGCAGAGCAACTGGGACTCAAATTAGTGCCCATATGTGACGCCGTGGCCATAGATGGAGGCTTAATCTACTACACCACAGAGCCAGCCCCTCTCTCTGCTTTTAAAATATATAAAAACACACATAAACATAAAATAATAGCTTGATAGATTATATCATTACTGCTTGATAGAAACAGATTAGGCCTGTTAAAGGGAGCTCATTTTTCCTAATGCTAAATAATAACAGCAATATATCACTCTAATATATATTACAATATTCAAATGAGTTATTAAAATACATTATCATGGTTTTGAGGGGAACAAAAACTAATCTATGAATTAAGGTCATGCCACATTGGATTAGTTACTAACTGCTTATCCAACTTGAGACATACAAGCAGAGTTTATGATTTAAGAAAATTGATTTTGCAAGTGGATATTTCATAAAAGTCAGTGAATATATTCAATATTGGGAAAATAGATGCATGGAGTAGCCTCCTTCATGAGTGAAATATAAATTCTACAAAACAAAACTTGTTCTTTCATCTTTTTGGATAAATTACAATCTTTAATTGACTAAACCTTCACCATTTTGTTCATAATTTAATTCTGGAAATATTTATAAGTAGTAACTAGAATCATCAGACATTTTGCTAGAAGCTCTTGACACAGAGTGTATTCACTGTTCATATTTTTCTGAGTTAGGAAGCTGGTCTTCAGTTGTTCCTTGTGGTGACATTCCCACTTCAGTGAATCTGTCATCAAAATGTTGTCAACAAACAAAAACAGTTTTTATTGAAAGACTCACTGTGCAGCATAATAGCCAAGCCCAGGATTTAAAAATACATTTCACTTACCAGGAAAGTACTGAGTGTATTCAACATAGGTAGACACAATGTAGCAGACAGCACTATCATATATGTTGTTTCTTTTTAATTTTATTTCCAGGTAAGAAGCATATTCATGAAAATGCCAATTTAACAGTTCTAATGTGACATTTATTACAGCCTTCACTGAGTTTTTCTCTTTTCTGCCTGGTTCCATTTTTTTTTTTTTTTTTTTTTTTTTTTTTTTTTTTTTTGACAGGCAGAGTGGACAGTGAGAGAGAGAGACAGAGAGAGAAAGGTCTTCCTTTGCCGCTGGTTCACCCTCCAATGGCCGCCGCTGCAGCCGGCGCACCGCGCTGATCCTGGCAGGAGCCAGGAGCCAGGTGCTTTTCCTGGTCTCCCATGGGGTGCAGGGCCCAAGCACCTGGGCCATCCTCCACTGCACTCCCTGGCCATAGCAGAGAGCTGGCCTGGAAGAGCGGCAACCGGGACAGAATCCGTCGCCCCAACCGGGACTAGAACCCGGTTTGCCGGCGCCGCAAGGTGGAGGATTAGCCTATTGAGCCACGGCGCCGGCTCCTGGTTCCATTTTATATGAGATCTATCAGAAAGAACATTTCTAAACCCAGAATATAGTATCATCAGTATTTTCCCTGTGCTCAGGAGCTTAGTTTGATATATTTCTGGTTACACTGTCTCAGGAATCACTTTCCCTAGCATGGTTGCTTCAGTGTGTCAACACTGGTTTCCTTAATCCTCTGAAGAGGACATTGGGAAGAAAGAAATAAAATCAAGGCTTGAATCCTTCTTTCTTTCATATCTCTATTTTGAGAGTAAGGAAATCATTTGATACCACATGTTCTACTTGTAATGCCACAGAGTAGATGTAGCACAAAAATATGTTTCTGATGTGTAAAGATTAAAGCTGAACCCATCGTTCCATGAATTTCCTGTCACAACACTGTGTTTTCTTCATCATGCAATTTATTCTAACTCTCTTTTAGCACAGTTGTTAAGAGTATGCATATGTCGTTGGGAGCTAAGCAACATGTAGATCACCACCGTTTTGGGCAATTGAATCTTGGTAACATAGCTGCATTTCCTGTACTGGATGCCAATAAATTATCTTTAAATGACTTTAAAGTGGCTTGTTGGCTTCAGATCACTTAGAAGTATTTTTTTCTGCTATAATTGAGTGCTACCCTGAAGCTTCAAATTGGCAGTGTAAGCACATAGATTTGGAAGAGATAATGTACTTGGTCTCTTGAGTTGAGTTTTGAAAATATTCAAGCATTTTGCCTAGATACAAGCAGAATAGCCTTTGATAGAGTGATTATTTTTTTAAAAAATTCTGTATATTCTTTGATAGGCAAACAAAGAAATCCTCCCCCAACACACACACACACACACACACACACACGAGGTGAATGAAAGTTTAGACAAACATAATTAAGATATTAGCTTATTTGGGGCAAAAGATCTCTAATATATATGAGAGCTCTTCAAAAAGTTAATCAGAAACTGGTGGCTATTTTAGTGGTATTAACCCTGTATAATAAATCTCTGTGGTTTCATATACAAAACATGTATATATTATGAACAAAAATTATGTATGTATTTCAAAAATTAGGCACCAAAATAAAATGTGTACTTTTACATCTTCATGAACTTTTTGAACCTTTTTGAAACACACACACATATATATATATGTATATGTATGAATATGAGGATACATACATATGACATATATTTTAATATATACTCATATGTAGACATACATATGGATACAGTTAGTTCTTACTTGATATCCCCAAAATAAGATTCCATTGAATGCTACCATTTAACATAATTATTTTGATTTGAATTATATGGTTCTAGACGTCTACTACATCAGTTCTTTTAACTGTCAAAACATTTTCAAAAAGGAAAGTTTCCTTTATCTTCATCAACTAAGAACAAAATCTCTTGAATTATTGCAATTTATATATGCGTAGCAAAACATTTGTGAGTTATTGCAGTATGTCAGGACTGTGCTTCTTAACTTATGTATATTCAAAAAGAATTAAGTAAGTCCCCTGCTACATGGTTCAAAAGGTTATTGGATGAGATTGAAATATGTCAACACACTAAAGGAATACCTCTACAACAGAGGTATGCATTAGAGGAAGGGGAAGTCCTTGAGCCCTTGAGAGAAAGTGGATTTGCAGTTTATAAGACTCAATGGGCCGGGGCTGCAGGTCACTAGGCTAATCCTCCACCTGCGGCACTGGCACCCCGAGTTCTAGTCCCGATAGGGGCACCAGATTCTGTCCCAGTTGCCCCTCTTCCAGTCCAGCTCTCTGCTGTGGCCTGGAAGTGCAGTGGAGGTTGGCCCAAGTGCTCGGGCCCTGTACCCGCTTGGGAGACCAGGAGGAAGCAACTGGCTCCTGGCTTCGGATCAGTGCAATGCGCTGGCCACAGAGCGCCTGCCGCAGCAGCTGTTGGAGGGTGAACCAACGGAAAAGGAAGACCTTTCTCTCTCTCTCTCACAGACCACACTGCCTGTCAAAAAAAAAAATAAATAAATAAATAAAAGACTCAACAGCCTTTCGAGAGGGGTGACTTGAGCGTTAGAACCGATTATTCTTCATCCATTCAGTGGTAGTGGAATTTATGCAGTGCCCCTTCACTTTCTTCCCTAATTGCATTATCTTTCAATGTCCTATTTCCAAGATTGAGCTTTTAGTTTTATTTCTCTCCAGAAGAGGAAGAGTCTAACTATTACTTCTTAGATTTTGAGTTTCAAACCTTTTGTATTTTTAGCAATATTTCAGCATTAAAAATCAAGTCTTACTGGTACATTGAGTTTATTGAAATCAATAAATAAGCTTAAAACACTAAATAATATCATTACATGTCCAGGGTAGAAATGGGAAAAAGGTGAAACATTTCCTCAACTCCTCTGGGGTTGAGCTCAGAGAGAAGCCAAAATATCTAGATAGCTGTGTATAGGGTCTTAGGTCAATGGTATTAGGGCCAGAGTAACTGAAGTCATGCCTCATGTGAATTGAAAGAAGGAAGCTGTCAGACAAATTTATAATCGAGACGCAACAGAATGGCAGAATAGAAGCTGTTGCAAGCAGATAGATAGATAAGCATCAAGAAGAGCTCTGATTTCTGTAGGGTTGTCTGCTGACCTAGATCTAACTGAATATCAAATGAAGGCACAGAGGTTTCCAAGAAGGTTGGCTGATTCTCAATGACCTACAGTCAGGATAAAGAGGATACCATCAACAAGACCTCTTTGTCAAGTAAGAACAAAGATGTACTTCCACAGGCTGGAGCTATGGTTTCGAGCACATAAATTCCCTTAGCCAGGCAGAACAAACCCAAGGTCAGGCAGAAAAATAAATATATCAGATCAGTCACTTCATTGAGGCCAATGGCACCCCTAACACCATATTTTCCCAATTTTAATAAGGATTCAAACTTTATATTCCTAACCACCAATATAGGGAAGGGATTGTATAATATAAAGTGTGGTATTAAGATGAGACATTTGAAAGAATATATCCAAAAAAAGTTTGATAAAGGCAATGGATTATACAGAGACTGGGGAATTATATTTTAAAATATTGAGGATTTTTTTTTTACATAGAAGCTTAAATCTGGCTGTTATTGAGTGAAAAGATATCTCTCAAAGAAGATCAGACCAGTCATAAAGAATAAGGAGATGTATAACTTTTTATTGATCTGAAGGCAAGAAGGGATCTGCTTTATCGATTATGTTGAACATGTACAAGCATCGTTTTTTCAACAGAAGGTGTAACCTGTGAATAAGATAAAGTCTTGGGGCCAGTGTTATGCTGTAGCAGGCTAGGCTTCTGCCTGTGTTGCCAGCGTCCCAAGTGGGCACCAGTTCATGTCCCAGCTGCTCCTCTTCTGATCCAGTGCTCTACTGTGGCCTGAGGAGGCATTAGAGGATGGTCCAGGTGCAAAGGCCCCTGCACCCATGTGGTAGGTCCAGAAGAAAATCCAGGCTCCTAGCTGCAGCTTAGCCAAGCTCCTCTTGCTGTTGTGGCCATTTGGGGAGTGAACCAGTAGATGGGAGATTCTCCCTCCCTTCCTCCCTCCCTTCCTCCCTCCCTTCCTATCTCTCTCTCTCTCTTTCTCTCTCTCTCCCTTTCAAATAAATAAATAAATCTTTTAAAAATAAAATAAAAAGGGGCTGGCACTGTGGCATAATGGGTAAAGCCACCGCTTCCAGTACTGCCATCACACAGGGGAACTGGTTCGAGTCTCACCTGCTCTGCTTCTGATCCAGCTCTCTGCTATGGCCTGGAGAAGCAGAAGATGGCGCAAGTCCTTGGGCCCCTGAACCTGCATGGGAGACCCAGAAAAAGCTCCTGGCTCTTGGCTCTGGATCCTTCTAGATCTGGCTATTGTGGCCATTTGGGGAGTGAACCAGTGGGTGGAAGTCTTTCTCTCTCTGCCTCTGCCTCTCTGTAACTCTGCCTTTCAAATAAATAAATAAATCTTTTTAAAAATGAAATAAAAATAAAATTTAAAAAATAGATCATGTCCAGGCTCCAGGTAACCATCAATATCTCAAATGACTATACCCTCCGGCGCCGCGGCTCAAGAGGCTAATCCTCCAGCTGCAGCACCAGCACCCCAGGTTCTAGCCCCGGTCAGGGCGCCGGATTCTGTCCCGGTTGCTCCTCTTCCAGTCCAGCTCTCTGCTGTGGCCCGGGAGTGCAGTGGAGGATGGCCCAAGTGCTTGGGCCCTGCACCCACATGGGAGACCATGAGAAGCACCTGGCTCCTGGCTTCAGATCAGCGTGGTGCGCCTGCTGCAGCGTGCCGGCCGCAGCTGCCATTGCAGGGTGAACCAACGGAAAAGTAACGCCTTTCTCTCTGTCTCTCTCTCTCTCACAGTCAACTCTGCCTGTCAAAAAAAAAAAAAAACAAAAAAAAAAAACAAAAAAAAAAAAAAAAAACTATACCATGCTATGCACCAAATAAGAGCTATACAAAATAGAATAAAGAGTATTCATTATTCATTCTATCTAAATGCTTTTGGGAACTATGCAAAAATTTGAGAGGTTTTACAGACAATTATAAGAAGGAAAAGCATTTGGAGAGCAGCAGAGAACATGTGTACAACATTGTCTTCACCCAGAATCAATACCACATTTTTCAGAATCTCATCAAAGGGACTTTACATTCATTTCTAGTGAACAAATATATGTTTAATTATTCTCAGTTATGATGTACTCTTCTAGGAATAAAAATAAACAGGTTCACAATTTTTATTATTTTTATTGTCAATTATTATTATCTAGTCTTTTTCTAGGTGTTTGACTTGAATAGATTAGTAACGGAGACATTACGTGGAGCATACAATCTAATGATGGAAGGAAGATATATAGCCTATAATTCAATTCTACATAGTCAAGTGAAATGAAGGATGAGCACACAGGATAATACTATTAAAATGTCAAGGACAGGAAGTGTACCCAGTCTCAGATGGGAAGCTAGGAGATTAGGATATAAGAAAGTTTTCATGCTAACATTTTTTTTTAAATAAAGGAGATGGTATCTATTTTCTGTTCAATGACAAGCAAAATAGTGGATCAAATCCAATAGCAATAGTAAGGTGAAAGTCAAAGAAAAACCTTTCTAGACAATAACATAATGCCACAAACATACAGTACAGAAACACATTTAAAGCCACATCTCTAACATATGATGAAACGAACCTGTCAAGTTGTCTTGAGAAAGAAAGATATTTTTAATTTTATAACTGGATCACAACTTCTGAAATCAATGTTTTCATAACCACGGATTCAAGCACTTTTAATTACTCAAGGAGAAATTGTTGCTCATGATATACTAAGCTCTGCCTCCTTTTTATACATGGTCTGTTATGCATTATGTCATTTTGCCTTGAACCCAGTACTACAACGTGTCATTCAATGTGAAGTTATTTAGAAATTTGCTATAGTGAGATTCTGCAAAGAGATAGATTTATTATTTCAGAGTTGGGTAACTGGCTATGGAGGACAAGAACTGGCTATGGAGGCCCAAGATTTGTAATAGGCAAAATTTATTCCTATCCAATGGTGTAGATTTGGCCCAGGTATGATAGCATATGAACCGAGAGAATGGATGGTATGTCCCCGTATCAAAGTCAATAGTTTCAAGGTCCAAGAATCGTTAAGGTTTCAGTTTAAGTCTGAAGCCAGAAAAAGATGGGGATGACCCAGTTCAAGGCAATAACTCAAGAAATATTCTTTTTCACTCAGACCCTTTGCTTTGCTCAAGTCTTTCCTCAAGTGATGTGTGAGTCCCACCCATTTATTATTCCACTGACTCAATGATTAATCTCACTCAGAAATATCCTCACAACAGAATAATGTTTGAACAAGTATCTGGATACTCTATGACCCAAACTGAAACAAAGTTAATCATCATAGGGCTTAATAAATTTGTTCTTGATTATTCAATGGTGGAATATTATACAATAATAGATAAAAATTACCTTGATAGGGGCAGGCAGTCAGCCTAGCAGTTAAGACACTAATGAAGATGCTTCTGTCCCATATCAGAGTAACTGAGTTTGATACCTATCTTGAACTCTGACTCTGGTTCTCTGGCTCTCGTAATTAGGTTCATGTTGCTCTCTGGGGAGAGCTGAACTGAGTTTTTATCTCGCAGCAACAGGCCTACCTGCCTACACAGTCCCCATTGTTGAAGGCATTTGGGGAATGAACCAGTGGATGGAAGATTCTCTCTCTCTCTCTCAATCTCTCTCTCTCTCTCTCTCCCCTCTTTCTCTCTGTTTTTGTTTCTCTTTCAGATCAGTACATTTATATTAAAACTGAATTAGATAAGAATGGAATAGTGATTTTTCTCTCATGTTTATCATTAAATTGCCCTCCAATTTCCAGAGACTGAGAAAGATTAGACCAGATTTCCTGGTCCTGCTCTGTTCACAGACACAAGGAAGTGTTTTAGGTTGTCTAAGAAAGCAGGTACATTGACTCTTAATGCATTGTCCTAAATAGCACACTAAGGCTTGTTCTTGTGAGCTAATAATAAATGTTTCTTCTGAAAGCCTAATTTATTTCATCTATATTGGTTTAGGGTTAGAATGCAAGACCACTTACATAAGAATTTTATGATTTATCCTATTTTATCATTTCCACTAAAATTAGTTATTTGAAATGAAGCCCTAGTTATATTTGCTATTGTGATGACCTGTTTTTTCATGAATTAAAATAATAGATAATTTGATAGACCTTTCTTCCAAAATAATAAATCAATTAGCTTAGTTAGCTGTAAATAGGTCAACATTGTAGTCATTAAGATTAATAGCTTTATACAATCAGAGAAGACACTACTTGCTTTGATTCTTTGAGTCAACACAATGGATATTAACAAGATTTTTTGTTTTGTTCTGTTGTTTATTGAAACCATATCTCAATTAGAATTATTAGCTTGTCTCTATGGAGATAACAAAGATAAACTTTCGGACAAAACAAAAGTACGTACAAAAATGCCTAAAATTTTTGAAATTCAAATTAAAAGCTCTGAAGGAGAAGGAAGATAGCATGGTGTTCATCCATCAATTTCCCTAGCCTGTGTTTAGGAGCCAAATGGCTGGAGGTCATAAGCTAAGGAGTAACTTCAAATTCTGCCAGCATCCTCTGCTCTTCCCATCTCTTTTCTGAATCAGCAGAGCATTTTGTCAACCATGAATTTACTCTTTCAGCAACTGTTCTGAAGTTTCTATATTGTGGTAATATTTTCCTAGTTAGTGGTTTTAAAAGATGAATAAAATGGTCCTTACTTTGAATATTTCACAGGTTAGTATTTAGGTAAGCAAACAGAGTACAAATTCCATAGTATAAGGGTGGGGGTTCATGAGGGTAAGAAAAAATTTAAGGACACCTAATTCTGACTGAAGAATGATTTTGGACCATTTCCTGTAGGATATGATTTAACTTGAATATTGATGTGTAAGATGTAACTCCTATCCAGGAACAATGGGTAGAGGGAGTCCCTATTAAAAAAGAACAGAAACTGAGTTTATCCAGATGCAGATGAGGTGGCTGAAGGAGTATGTCTCAGAATGAGGCCTCTGGGCTCACCAGGTTTACTTCAATCAAATCAGGCTGCTATTTAGAGACCAAAATTTGGCTGAGGCTACATATGGAAAGCAGCTGGCAGAGGTGTAAAGGAAGCACAGATTCAGTTATTGGAAACCAGACAAGAATGAAAGTTGTCAGTACTACAATCACTGGTGTTTGATGTTTGATTTTTGTTTTTTGTGCATTTGTATACAAATTTAATAGTCCAGAACAGACTTTCAGAATGGCAGTCAATTGTGAGTCAAGGATGATCTATATACTCTTCGCATAACTAGCTAAACATTGCCATAATGCAAGATAATGGGAAAAACTGTGGGAAATTACTCCCATATAAAATAGCAGTATTGCCCTTACCAATACCTCATTTTCCAACTACAAGGGTTGTTTCTGTCTTTTCTCATTTATTTATGTAAAAACAAATGCAGAGACTGCAGAAGTGGGGTAAGAAACCTTGTTAAATATTTTCAGCAGTCCCTGTTTTAATGTTCAAAGCAATTACTTTTTCTGTCAGTGTGAAAAAAATTTACTACCATCAGAGAGTACATAGAATCAGATATACTGCTAAGAATTACAAGCTAAGCTGCATGCAAATAAACCCACATGTTCTAAGGCTTTTTCTTCTTGTTTGTACAGCTGAGGCTTCAGTCATATGTTATTGAAGATTTTATTTTTATTATTCCTAGAAGCAGGAATAGAATTTGTCCATAGATCTCAACAAAAAATAAAAGTGCGCTAATGCAGTCTATCTAGAGGAAAACTATTATGTGTTTTCACACACAAAAAATATTGCTTACTAAACAAAACATATAATGTTCACATTACACTATCAAAAATAATGGGAATTGCATAAACAGTATTATTTCAGACAAATATTTGAACTTGGCCCTTGTAGGCAGACTTTAGTGTTATAATAACTCTACTGCTCTCAAAGGACCTTTCAACTCTCTTAACATTATGCACATTTGCTTTCCATATGAGGATATTACATAATAGTGAAATATAGCCTTAGCTTTCTGATAAGACAGTGTCTTCAATTGAATCAATTTATCCCAGAATGCCAAAGTCTTAGACAAATCACAGCTCAACCATTCTATTAATGAGTAGCCCCAAAATAACACCTCTTTGACATGGAAGTAAGCAGTCTTCAAGAGGTCTCCTAAAGGGGCCAACATTGTGGCACAGAGGGTAAAGCTGTTGAATGCAATGCATAGAGGAGGCCAGTTTGAGACCTGGTTGCTCCACTTCTGATCCAACTCCCTGCTAATGTGACTGGGAAATCAGTGGAAGATGGCTCAAGTGTGTGGACCCCTGTAACCATGTGGGAGATCTGAAAGAAGTTCTTGACTCCTTGACTTAGGCCTGTTACAGCCCTGGCCATTACAGCTGTGTGAGAAGTGAACCAGCAGATGGAAGATCTTTATTTATCTATTTCTTCATTATTTTCTTATTCTCTATTTTCATTAAATACATGATCCAGGCCATATCAACTTTTTTGATTGTTTAAAGAGTAAATCATTTATAATAGCCAAGATATGAAAACAGCATAAATATCTATCAACAAACAAATGGTTAAAAAAATGTGGTGTGTACACACAATGGGATACTATGCAGCTTTAGAAAGGACGGAAATCCAGCAATATGGGGCAATATGAAATAAACTGGAACATACTATGTTAAGTAAAATGAGTGGGTTAACAGTAGGGGAAAATGCTTGTTTCCACTCACACGAAGTATGTAAAATAGATAAATTAATAAAGACAGAGAAGGAAATGGTTGCTACTGGAAACTGAGGAGATGGAAAATAGGAAGCTGTTGTTCAGTGGGTATTAAGTTTCTGGTTTTTTTAAAGATATATTTTATTTATTCGAATGGCAGGGTTACACAGAGAGATAGGGAAACAGAGTGAGGTTGTCCATCCATGGTTCACTCCTAAAATTGCAGCAGTGGCCAGGGTTTGACTAGGTTAAAGCCAGGAGTCTGGAACTTCTTTCAGGTGTCCTACATGGGAGCAGAAGCCCAAGCACTTGGGCCATCTACTGCTATTTTCCCAGGCACGTTAGCAGGGAGCTGAAATGGAAGCAGAGCAATCAGAATTTGAACTAGAACCCACAAGAGATGCTGGCACTGTGGGTGGAAAGTTAACTTGCTCTGTCACAATGTCGACTCCCTAGAATTCACTTCTTTATAGTATTTAAACAGTTCACATTAGTTTTAATCTATCACCAGGAATTAAATAAAATCAATGGACATTATTATATAATAATCTATCAACTCTGATTACAGCATATAAATTTATTTCATAAAATATAATTATCTCTAATACTTAGCAATGCATTTTATATATTTTTTCTTACCATTGCTAGATTACAGAAAACTTGTCAAGTTATTTTGCACTTTTTTAAAAATTCTTGACAGTTAATTTTCATTTTACTTGAAAGACAGGCAGAGGGAGATTAAAGGAGATATCCCATTCTCTGATTTGCTCCCAAAAATGTTTCAATAATCAAAGCTGAGCCAAGCAAAAACCAGAAAGTCAATTCAGGTATCACAAATGAGTTAGAAGGATCCAGCTACTAGAGCTATTACCAACTATCAACCAGAGTGTACATGAGCTGGAAGCTGGATTAGAACCAAAGGAGCCATTATTCTAATCAGGCACTCATATATGGCATTCAGGTGTCCCAAACAGAGACTTGAATATGTACCAAATTCTTATTCCTCACATTTTTTTTATAAACAAATTATTATTTCTGATTGTTCATTATTTTTCCTTTCTTTTTTTTAAAAAATTTTATTTCAGTTGTACGAGTTTCATATATTTCAAACATACAGATTTAGGAACATAATGACACTTCCCCCCTCACCCTCCCTCCCACCCATTCACCAGATTCTCACTCTTAATTTTTACAATGATCTCTTTTCAGTATACTTAATGATTGTATAGTTAACCCTACTCTAAGTAAAAGAGTTCACCAGAGAGTATGAAGAGAAAAGGAAAAAAAGCAAAACACTGTTCCTAGAGGAAGAAACATTGGCTATAAGCAATCATTGATTCTCAGAATGTTTATTTCACTCCAATACATTACATTTCAGGTACTCTTTAGTTGTCTTTTGAGGACTTACTAATTTCACTAAGTATAATGGTTTCCAGTTGCAACAATCTTGCTGTAAAAGACAAGGTTTCATTTCTTTTTACAGCTGAGTAGTACTCCAATGTGTATATATACCATAAATGTTTATCTAGTCAACAGCTGAAAAACATCTGAATTAATTCCATATCTTAGATATTATGAATTGTGCTGCAATGAACGTGGGGGTAACAATAAATCATATATTGATTTCTCTTGTTTGAGTAAATTCTCAGGATTGGGTTGGCTGGATTGTATTCAAGTCTGAGGTATCTCATATTGTCTTCCACAGTGGCTGCAACATTTAAATTTCCATTAACATTGGACCAGTGTACCTTTTTCCCCATATCCTTACCAGAATTTTTCATTTTCTGGTTTCTGTATGAGATCCATTCTAACTGGAATGAAGTGAAACCTCATTGTGGTTTTGATTTGCATTTCCCTTATAGCTGCCGATCTGGAGCATTTTCTCAAGTGTCTGCGAGCCATTTGAATTTCTTGTCTTGAAAAATGCCTTCTCAAGTTCTTTGGCCATTTCTTAACTTGATTGTCCATTTTGTTGTTGTTCAATCTCTCAAACAACACAAATTCTGGATGTTAACCCTTTATCAGTTATGTAGTTTGCAAGTATTTTCTCCATTCTGTCAGTCGCCCCTTCACTTTGCTGAGTGTTTCTTTTGCAGTGCAGAGGCTTCTCAGCTTGATGTAATCCCATTTGTCAATTTTGACTTTGATTGCCTGTGCTTCTGGAGTCTTTTTGAAGAAGTCTTTGCTTATACCAACCAATGTCTTGCAGAATTTCCCCAGTATTATATAATGATTTGATAGTATCCAGTCATAGATTTATCTCTTTGATCCATTTTAAATGGATTTTTGTGTAAGGTACAAGGTGTTAAGTAGGGGCCTAATCTGATAATTCTGAACATGGAGATCTAGTTTTCACAGCACCATTTATTAAAAAGACTGCCTGCAGTCTGGGCATTGATTTTCACAACATTGTCTAAGATAAGTTGATTGTGTATGTATGGATTGATTTCTGGAGTTTCTATTCTTTTCCATAGGTCTATCCTTCCGTTTTTGTGCCAGTACCAGGCTATTTTGATCATAACTGCCAAGTATTATGTCTTGAAATCTGTTATTGTGATGCCTCTAGCTTTGCATTGATTGTATAAGATTGCTTTAGCTTTTCAGAATCTCCTGTGTTTCCATATGAATTCCAATATCATTTTTTCTAGATCTGTGAAGAATGCCATTGGTATTTTGATTGGGATTGTACTGCATCTGTAAACTGCTTTTGTTCATTTGGACACTTTAATGATGCTGATTATTTTAATCCATGAACATGGAAAATGTTTCCATTTTTTAATGTCTTCAATTACTTTCCTTAGAGTTCTGTAGTGTTCTATAGAGATCTCTGCCATCCTTGGTTAAATTTATTCCAAAGTATTTGATTCTTTTTGGAGCTATTGTGACTGGTACTGGTCTTAAATGTTCTTTCTCTGCCATGGCATCGTCTGTGTGTGCAAACACTATTGATTTTTCAATGCTGCTTTTATATACTGTCAGTTTACCAAACTCTTCTATGAGTCCCAGTAGTCTCAGTGGAGTCTTTTTGATCCCTTATACATATTTTTATATCATCTGCAAATAGGGATACTTTGATTTCCTCCTTTCCAATTTGTATTCATTTGAATTCTTTTTCTTGCCAAATGACTTTGGTTAAAAATTCCAAGACTATATTAAATAGCAATGGTGAGAGTGGGTATCCTTGTCTGGTCCTAGATCTTAGGGGAATTCTTCCAGCTTTTCCCCCATTCAATAGGGTGCTAGCTCTGGATTTGTCATAATTGCTTTAATTGTGTTGAGGAATGTTCTTTGTGTACCCAATTTTCTTAAGGTTTTCATCATGAAAGGATGTTGTATTTTAACAAATTGTTCCTTTGCATCTATTTAGATAACCATGCATTTTTTTCTTCAGTTTGTTATTGTGATGTATCATTAACATTTACCCCTGCATATCAAGAGAAAATCCCACTTGTTCCAGATGAATGATCGCTCTGATATGTTGTTGGATTTGATTAGCTAATACATTGTTGAGGATTTTTGCATCTATGTTCTTTAAGGATATTTGTCTGTAGTTCTCTTTCTCTGTTGCATGTTTTTCTGGCTTAGGGATTAAGGTGATGTATGCTTCATAGAAGGAGTTTAGGAAGTTTCCTTCCCTTTCAATTCTTTTGAATAACTTTTTTTTAACAGGCAGAGTGGACAGTGAGAGAGAGAGACAGAGAGAGAAAGGTCTTCCTTTTGCCATTGGTTCACCCTCCAGTGGCTGCCGTGGCTGGCATGTTACGGCCAGCGCACCGCGCTGATCTGATGGCAGGAGCCAGGTACTTATCCTGGTCTCCCATGGGGTGCAGGGCCCAAGCACTTGGGCCATCCTCCACTGCACTCCCTGGCCACATCAGAGAGCTTTCCTGGAAGAGGGGCAACCAGGACAGAATCCGGCTCCCCGACTGGGACTAGAACCCGGAGTGCCAGCGCCGCAAGGCGGAGGATTAGCCTAGTGAGCCGTGGCGCCGACCTCTTTTGAATAACTTGAAAAGAATTGGAATTAATTCTTCTTTAAATGTCTGGTAGCATTCACCAAGGAAGCCTTCTGGTCCTTAGCTTTTCATTGCTAGAAATAGATTCTTACTTCCATCTCAATTTCTTGGCTCTTGGTCTGTTTAAGTTTTCTATTTCTTCATGACTCAATTTTGTAGGTTGTATGGATCTAGGGCTCTCTCTATTTCCTCTAGGTTTCCCAATTTTTTGAGCATACAGCTCTTTGTAATAATTCTTGATTGTTCTTTTTATTTTTGTGGTAACTGATGTTACATTTCCTTTTTCATCTCTGATTTTATTGATTTGGGTCTTGTCTCTTTTATTTTTTTAGTTAATTTTGCCAGTGGTGTATCAATTTTGTTTATTTTTAAAAAAAAAACAGCTCTCCATTTCGTTGATTTTTTCATAATTTTTGTAGCAATTTTTCTTATTCTCTAATTTTAATTATTTTATCACTCCTACTAATTTTAGTCTTAGTTTGTTGTTACTTTTCTAGGTTCTTGAGAAGCATTGTTAGCTCATTTACTTAGTGCCTTTCCAATTTCTTCATGTAAGCACCAGTTGCTATAAACTTCCCTCTTAGCACTGCTTTTGTTGTACCCCACATGTTTTTTTTTTTTTTATGATGTAATGCTGTCTTCATTCATTTTCAGAATTTTTTTGCTTTCTCTTTTGATTTCTTCTATGACCCACTGTTATTTCATGAACATGTTGTTCAGTATGCATGTGTTTCCATATAATCTAAAGATTCTTGAGTGGCTCAATAGGCTAATCCTCCACCTTGCGGCGCCGGCACACCGGGTTCTAGTCCCGGTCGGGGCGCCGGATTCTGTCCCGGTTGCCCCTCTTCCAGGCCAGCTCTCTGCTATGGCCAGGGAGTGCAGTGGAGGATGGCCCAGGTGCTTGGGCCCTGCACCCCATGGGAGACCAGGAAAAGCACCTGGATCCTGGCTCCTGCCATCGGATCAGCGCGGTGCGCCGGCTGCAGCGCCAGCCATTGGAGGGTGAACCAACGGCAAAGGAAGATGTTTCTCTCTCTGTCTCTCTCTCTCACTGTCCACTCTGCCTGTCAAAAATAAAAAAATAAAATAAAAAAAAGATAATATTAAAAAAAAAAGATTCTTGAGTTGTTGTTTCCCAGCTTTATGCCACTGTGGTCAGAGAAGATGCACAGTAAAATTTCAATTTTTTTGAAGTTACTGAGACTTGCTTTATGGCATAGCATGTGGTCTATCCTAGAGAAAGTTCCATGCACTGATGAGAAGAATACAAATTCTGCCACTGTTGAGTGAAAATTTAGATATCCATTAGATCCACTTGTTCTATATTGTAGATTAACTCTGTCATTTTCTTGATGATTTTCTGTCTGGTTGATCTTTTCATTGCTAAAAGTGGGGTACTGAAATGCCCCACTGCAGGGTCTTAGTCCTCCCATACGAGGATGGACTGGGCCCAAGGAAAGTTAAGTGCACTGCTCGCCCGTTCCCCAGCCTCCTGATCCCAGAGACAATCAGATGCAGCAGGGAGCCAAGTCTAGCAAGAACTCATTTATTTCGCACATAACAGAGCCTTTTAAAGCACAAAACTGCAGAGTCATTGGGGTTGGGCATAAAGACCAACCAATCACTTAAAAGATCATTTTACGGGGCGATTTCTATAGGATTAGCCATATGTCTATACACTTGCTATCAGTTTTCGTCACTTCCCCTGATGTTGCATTGCCAATTAGCTTTGGTGGTAAACAACTTTGAGTTTCACCCATCTTACTTCCTCTCAGCGCCATCTTTGAGTTGCCTCATGTAACTAATTTCCCCACACCCCACTACTATTGTATTGGAGTCTATGTCTCCCTTTAGATCTTTTAAAATGTCTTTTAAGTAGCCAATCACCCTTTAATTGGGTACATATACATCTATTATAGTCACATCTTTCTGCTGAATTGTTCTCTTAATCATTACATAGTGCCCTTCTTTGCCTCTTTTAACAGTTTTATGTTAAAGTCTATTTTGTCTGATATTAGGATGGCAACACTAGCTCTTTTTGGTTTCTGTTAGCATGGAATATCTTTCTATCCTTTCACATTCGTTCTGTGGTTATCTTGTTGGTGATGCATGTTTCTTGTAGGCAGTAAATAGATGAGTGTTTTTTTCAATCCACTCATCCAGTCTGTATCTTTTAACTAGATAATGAGGCCATTTATATTCAAAGTGACTATTGGTAAGTAACAAGTTGGCCCTGCCAGTTTTCCAGAAATATTCCTACTATTTACTTTGGGTTTCTTTTGTGCTTCTATTGGGTATTTTCTACCTTCTCATTCTTTCATAATGATGGCTACCTTTGTGTGTTTCTGTGTGTAGCACATCATTTTGCACATTGTTTGTAAGGTTGACATGTGGCAACAAATTCTTTCAATTTATATTTGTAATGTACAATATTTATTTCACCTTTATTCATAAATGAGAGCTTTGCATGGTACAATATTCTGGGTTGACTTTTTTTTTCTACAACTTCGACTATATCTTGCCATTCTCTTCTAGCCTATAGAGTTTCTAATAAGAATTCAGCTGTGAGTCTATTTGGAGATCCTCTGAAAGTTTCTGGTGTTTCTCTCATGCACATTTTAGAATCTTTTCTTTATACTTTACTGTGGAAATTGTGACTACAATGTGTCATGGTGAAGATCTATTCTGGTCATGTCTATTAGGAGTTCTATGTGCTTCCTCTACTTGGATTCTCTCTCCAAATTTGGAAAGTTTTCTGTAGCTATATCATTAAATAGGAGTTCTAGTCCATTCTCTTTTTCCATACCTTCAGGAAATCCTAAGACCTGTATGTTGTGTCATTTGGTATTTTCCCATATATATCCAATGCAGTTTTTAAGTAGTTTTTTATTTTACTCTTTTTTATCTATTGTATTCTTCATTTCTAATATTTCAATTTGATTTCTCTTTAAAATCTCAATTTAATTGGAAAATTTTCACGTCATGTATGGTTTTCTTTAGTTCATGGATTTGCTTCTGATTGCTTTTGGAATATCCTATGAGTAATATTTTCAATCCTGTTTCTGGCATTTCATCAATCTCTTCATCTTTGCATTTCACCATTGAAATGTTGTGTTTCTTTGTTCGAGATAGTCATGGTGTATTCCTTATTCTTGTTTCTTGAATTTCTGCATTTGTTTTTAGGCATTTGTGGAGTTGATTTTTGTTTTATTTCTCGGATGGCTTTTATCTTTGAGCTATGCCTCTGTGCCTTAGTGGACTGTCTACACTTTCAGTGAGTACCAAGTGGTGTATGGTGGGTGAGGCCAGGGAGCTTTGGTCAGTGCTCCAGGATGGGGTAAATATCCAGAGTAACACCCAAGTTAGGCATGGTAGATCTTAATATCCAGGTACACCATGCACTTTCTCATGTAAACACTGAGCTCCCATGGTCTCATCACACAAGGCTCCCACAGTTGCCAGATCCAGAGTTTTCTTTCCACCTTGCCAAGTTGTCCAGTCAACAGAGAGGCTGATGTTCCCTGAGACAGCTCCCTAGGGATCTTGACCGTGGGAGCCTGCAGAATTCCCACTGTCACACGTGGCTGCCCAGCCAATTCCTAGCCAAGCTCAAAGTCCGTGGGAACCGTGGACTGTTCCCTCCACCAGAATCTCTGGATCACACACACAAATAAGAGCTACTGGCAGAATGTTGCTGCCTGCCTGCCACCGCCAGCAGCATTGCCTATTAGGCACCCAGTCTCAGTCAGATGCTGTGCAAACACACAAAATCTTCCGTAGCTGCCACCCTAACCCAAATCAGAACCTGCCAAGCCAGGCAGTAGGCTCTGTTGTGAGGAAGCTGGGGCAAGAGAAACGTGCCCCCTCCACTTCCACTGGTCCACAGGCAACTGCCAGCAATCTCCAACTCTCAGTGCTGCAGTCCGGACCGATGCCATGCTCTCCCTCTGGCCATATCACCACAGGTTACAGCAGTCCAGTCTCACCTCCATTTCCACACCGCCACCTGCTCTGTTTTTTGGCTGCTGCTGCACTGTGCTCCTGCTGAACATTGGAACTCTCCATGCAGGTCCACAGCATTCCTCCTCCTCTAACAGGACTTCCAGTGCAGTGTTCTCTCCAATTGTCCCGTGATAGTGCAGTTTCTACACTTTTCTCTTCACTGTTTATCTTTAGTCCAACACAGCATGTCGCTCCTTAATATGCCATCTTAGAGTCAGATAATTGTGTGTTATTATTTGTAGATTTCGCTGTTTGATTTTCATGGGTGCAGTAACTTCCATTTTTTAATGGAGGACATTCCATGTGATTTTTGCATTATTTTGAGAAGTTCCCTGCTTCCTGAATTATCTTGAATTTTTGCAATTTTTGAAATATATCTGTGTGTGCTTTAAATTCTTTTTCAGCTTTTTAAATTATTGACCAAATATTGGAAAAATCAGGCTGTCCATGCATGGAGACTGAGCTGACTGGATAACCAATGACATGGACAGATGGACTTCAATGAATGGTAATCTGAGTTAAATGTAATTCACTTTTGACCACTCAAATGCTTGTATAATGTCTATATTATTGTTTAGAAGATTTTCTCTGTCAAAGTAATAATCTAATTTCCTTCCAGATGTAATGAAGTGGGAATAGTGGATAAATACTTTAGCTGAATGAACTCTGGGAATAAATTAAGTTAGGAGGCAAGATGATTTCTCAACATCATATAGAATTTATCAGTTGAATGTCCTGTTTTCAGTCCTTAGTCACATCCTGTCCTTTTATGAACCTAAATTCCCTCTATACATACAGGCACTTGTCCAGTTAACTCGAAGAAGAGTGCTCTCTGTTCTAAAGTTTAAGGGAAGAGTATGTGAGAAAGAACAGTGAAGCCCTATTTAGCTCAGTAGTTAATATGCTTGGTTTCTCCATTATCCGCATGGAAGGAAGGCCTACACTTCCGGGAATGGAGAGGCCTACTTCCGGGGAAGAAAGTCCTTGTCAAAGTCATTGCAGGTGCCTAAAGGTCAACCAATGAGGATCAGACCCGGCTCCACCTTTAACTCCCATGCCCTGAATCTATAAAAGAAGCTCTCCCAATCTCTGACGCGCGACTTCCCCGGCCCCCCGCTCAGTTGCTCTGTTGGGACCGGGGAACCTCGCCCGGGAGCGGAACCCCAACAAAGGCCTGTGATTTAATTGAGTCGTCTGCCTGGGAAGATCTATTATGTGCTGGATACCTTGCAGCCTTCTTCAGTTCAGTGCTTGCCTTTAGCTCCTGACTCTAGCTTCCTGCCAATGCAGACACTGGGAGACAACAGTGATTGATCACAGCATTGGGTTCCTACCCTTCCCGTGGAAGAACTGGATTAAAATAGTGGCATCCTGTTTTGGCTCCAGGCCAGCCCTGGTCTCTGTGTATAGTTGGGGAATGAACCAGCTGATGGAAATTCAGTCTCTCATGTCTCAAATAAATTAAAAACAACAATTATTTTAAGATGAAGGAACAGCGGCACAGCTCAATGCCTCATATCCAACTCCAGTGTCTTACTACCTTAGTCTTGAGATTGCTCTTTGTCTTGTAAAAACTCAAATTTTTCTCATGCATTTTTGTTGGTTTTAGTTTCTGTCAGCCTGTATATAGAATTTTTCTCTGTTGAGCTGGTTAGCAATTTCTTTTTTTTCTTTTTTTTTTCTTTTTCTTTTTTGACAGGCAGAGTGGACAGTGAGAGAGAGACAGAGAGAAAGGTCTTCCGTTACCATTGGATCACCCTCAAATGGCCACTGTGGACAGCATGCTGCAGCCGGCGCACCGCGCTGATCCGAAGCCAGGAGCCAGGTGCTTCTCCTGGTCTTCCATGCGGGTGCAGGGCCCAAGCACTTGGGCCATCCTCCACTGCACTTCCGGGCCACAGCAGAGAGCTGGACTGGAAGAGGGGCAACCGGGACAGAATCTGGTGCCCTGACCGGGCCGCAAGATGGAGGATGAGCCTATTGAGAGGCAACGCCGGCTTGGTTGGCAATTTCTTAACTCATTTGATTCAACTGGAATTAGTATTCCTAAATTGAAATATCTGGTCAGATTCAAGAAAGATAGCTTAGTTTGATACTGTATTTATTCAGGTTTAAGGAACATGTGGAAGAAGCAACACAAGATAATTTTTAAGGCTTTATTTCACCCAGGTATAACTGCTCTAAATTATAATACATAATGAGCCTGGATGGACTGGAATAACTCAGCTTAGCGAAACTATCAATTCTTGGGTCACTTCAACTTGTATTATATATTTTATATCACATGCTCATATATCCCCTTCTGTATCATTCCACTTGGTACACTTTTTGGTGCAGTTTAATCAATAAGTTATTCATTAATTCTATAGAAAATTTGATTAATTTTCAGTGGTTAAGATGCCACTTGGAATGCCAAAATCACATATTAGAGTGCCAAGGTATAAGTTCTGGCTCAGCTACTGATTCTATCTTCCTGTTATTACATACCTCAGGAGACAGAAGTGGATGGTTCAAGTATTTGGGTTCCTCACATCCTCATGGGAGATTTGGATTGAGTTCTTTGTTCCTGGCAGCTGGCCCAGCCCTGCCTCTTTTGAACACTTGGGAATAACCCAGAAGATGGAGCATTTTTCTCACTTTATCCATCTGTGTCCCTTTCTCTATCTTTCTCATTGTCTCTCTGTCTTTCAAATACATATAACAGGTACTGATAATTTGTCTGGAGCACAATGAATTCAGCAAAACTCTCATTTACCTTGTTCTGCTACTCCTATAATTCTTTAAAGTGGAGCTTCTAATACAAGAAACCAAGCATCAGGCATTTTTATAAGGCCAGAGAAAATAATATATGTTTTCATTTGACTAGTCATTCATCCACTTTTTTATCATACAAAAAAATAGATGATATTTTGTTTTCCATTTTTTATAGTAAACTCTTTTTTTAAAATTTATTTATTTATTTGAAAGTCAGAGTTACACAGAGAGAGAAGGAGAGGCAGAGAGATGGGGGACTTCCCTTTCATCCGCTGGTTCACTCCCTAATTGCCCGCAATGGCCAGAGCTGCGCAGATGGAAGCCAGGAGCCAGGAGCTTCTTCCGGGTCTCTACCATGGGCACAGGGGCCCAAGGACTTGGGCCATTTCCTACTGCTTTCCCAGGCCAGAGCAGAGAGCTGGATCAGAAATGGAGCAGCTGGGATTATAACTGGCACCCATATGGGATGTTGGCATTGCAAGTGCAGGCTGTACCCACTACACCACAGTGCCGGGCCCCATATAGTAAATTCTTTGAACTTCTAGTTTACAGTTTTCTTTTTTTGTCTTTGTTTATTACCATTTGAGAATAATTATTGAGGGTTATTGCATACCTTTTAAATTTCCCCCCATGTAACCAGATATTCCTAAAACTCAAAAACTTTTGATCACAGATAACATTTCAATAAAAAGTTTCTTCTAAGAAAACTTGTAAAGATTATAGGAGAAAAAAGATATCAAAAATGTTTATGAATTAAAATCTGCTTAAATCTGCTAAATAAAGCAAATAAGCCTGGTGTAAACCACTCTAAATCTGGCAAATACACCAGTGTCAGCAAACCATGGAGTTAACAATATGTACCACAGAATTTCTCTTACTTAATATGATTGTTCCTTTGAAGGTATCTTAAAAAATGATGAGACGACAGTATGTGTTTTTGTTTAAAGATTAATGATAACCATGTAACACAGATAACCAATTTTAACTTAGTTCAGGATGTTATCAGAAATTAATTATTATCCTGGACTATTTTCCTACAACAACAGGTCGATATCCATGTACATGCTTCATGGATATTTAGGGAATTAATTAAGCTACTATTTGCTAGAAATCATTATCTCAAAACACAGTTGTTTTGGAAAAAAATAAAGAAGATTGTGCAAAGATGTATTTCTGTCATGGTGCATTTGGTAAAATCATTCAAAAGTATTGGAAAAAATCCATTATTTCACAATTGACATGATTTACAAAAATAATATAAGTATAGAGAATAAATGTTGTTTGCTCTTTATAATTGGGTAAATAAATAAAGCTCATGGGTTGAAAAATCTGTACTCTCAAAACTTCCTCTTAATGAAAAATAAATTTCGCAGTCAAATATCCAAATTGGCAAGTTTTTGAGTATAGAATACAAATGACCAATTAGCAGTCTTCAAATGTGATTTAAATAGTCAAATTCTGTAGGTAAACTTTTATCTCAAAGCAAAATACATTCCCACAAAATGTTATATTTGGAGAGTCTGTATTTATAAAGAACTTTAAGTGTCCTTTATGATGATTCAAATCATTAACTTTTAGAAAATTCTAAGCCCTGTTATTGCAAATTTATCAAGGCAATTTAGCAAAATGCACCAGAAACCTTCTAAATAGATCATTTTGTTGTGCCAATGCTTTATTAGCTTAGCAGATCTATTTATTTAACAAGACCCTGCAGCATTATAAAATACATTTCATTTGGTACATATGATGCAGCTATTTAACAAAATTTGCATATTAGAATCAGCTTCTATTTCTTAGGAATTCTCATTTTATTCCACTATTCAATTTCTATGAATAATTTAATACAGTGCTATAAAGTCAGGTAAAATTGAATTTTCTCTGTGGACCATTACCTGAAATTAGACTATGAGGTAAAAGACCTTGTCTTACATACTGCCAAATATGACAAAGACTTATGATACCAACAATAACTTCAGGATTTAACAAAACCCATTCTCAAAAACAAAAAATCCAGTTTAAATACTCACAGAAATCATAAAGATGTAAAAATCTCACAGCCATGTGAGAGGATGCCAATTAGAACCTGCCAAAAATAAAAAAGAAATGTGGAAGGCAAAGTGTAAGAGGAATATAAAACAGGGAGCTCCCTGACTTTACCAACTCTGAACCACAGTATATGAAAATATACCTGGAATAGTTATCCATGGAAGTTCACCCAAGTTTCAGCATCCAGAGGTCTCATTATGTATGCAAGACAGATTGGCAGTTCAAATGGTTAATGTCTATCAGATCAGTTGATCCCATATGACCCAAATCTTCCATAGATTAAGCAAGTTTGGTCTTTCTGGTATGTTTTGAAGCTGTCAAATGACCACTGACTGTGGTTGGATGCATCCTAAGCTATCTCCTTAGAATAATCTATCAGATGTGGCCCAAGGTGCCCACCAGGAATAATAAAGATAGACTCCTATCACTATTGATATCCAAGGTGCTCAGGGTGTACGTCCTAAAGCCAAGACAAAGGTAGAGGTGCTCTTTGAAAAGTCCAAATTCCTTGCAATACAATTGTTTACTCTCCTTGCTTTTATACAAGGAAACAATACCAATACCAATACCAATACCAATACCAATATAACAAGTGAGTATAATAAAATAATAATATAATAAAATAATATAATAAAATCACAACCATACAATGATACTTAGTGATACTCACTTGAGCCTGCACATTTTAAGTTTTGAGTTTTCTAAGAATATTTCTTGTTACTATATGATACATATCTGTATATAAGACATAACAAAGCATATAGCATCATAGCCAATAAGAAGTGAATACTCATTTTTGTCAAGCACTGATTACATATAATATAGGGAATAAACATAAAATTGGAATTATTATAAAGAAAGTTTGAAAATCCAGTAGAGCAGTTAAATAAACAAGATAAAATTGACAAGTTCTACTTCCTCTGCTATAGATTATGAGTGCTGATAAATAAAATATGGAATTCTACCAATGGTGCAGTTAATAATATGATTGCTAAATGATGTACATACTATATACATGTTAAAATTGTATTAAAGGTTGCACCTACTTATAATATTTACCCCATGAAAAAAGTAGGTGAGAAAGTTTAACATATTTCAAAACACAAAGGACAGAAAGTAATTAAGACAAATTGCAAAGGAACACTTAATAACATTTGCTGAATACTTTCTAAGCACAAAACAGTTTATTCTGAGATACTCATTTTATTTCATTTCATAAGAGGCAAACTGTATGGTGGTTAGAATATGGATTTACAAAGCAAATTACCAGCATTCTAATCTCTATTCTCCATTGACTAGTGATGTAACCTGGAGCAAGCTGTTAATAAATTTGTTGTACCATTTCCTCCTCTTGTCAAATGAAGATAAAACCAATGTACACCTTACAGGGTATTATGGATTGAATTGTGACCCCATAAAATGATTTCTTGGTGTCTTAATCCCTAGTTCCTATGTGTGTCACCTTATTTGGAAATGGTCTTTGCAGATGTAATTGATTTAAGATGAAGTTACTGGGGTGGGCTCTAATCCTATATGAGTGATGTTTTTTAAGAAGGAAATGCCCTCTGAAGAGAGACACACACAGCTAGAATGCTGTGTGGCAAGTAAGGCAGAGATTGGGGTGATGCATGTGCAAGTCGAAGAATACCAAGGATTGATTATCACCAGCAGGAGCGAAGAAGAGACAAGGGAGTGTTTCACTTAGAGTCTCGAAAAGTGCATGGCCTTGCTGACACCGTAGTTTCGATCTTCCAGCCTCTAGAACCCTGTGAAAATAAATTTCTGCTGTGTGAATCCATCTAGTTTGTGGCCCTTTGTTAAAGTAGCACTAGGAAATTTAAACATGGGTAAATACCATAGAGCCTATTAAATGAATATACATTTTAAATAACTAAATGTCTTGTAATACTAAGCACATTGTAATTGTTTGTTTCATTTAATCCCCACAAATAATAATTTCCAGAAAATAGAAAATAAATTCAAACCTGTTGAGAGTTAATTTAGAAATTTTATTCTTGGCTATAACCTCAAATATTGCAGTTTATAGGCATGAAGTACAATGTCATTTTTCTAACCATAGATGTGTATATTAAGGACACATGAAGAGAACTCTATATATTATTCTTTATTGAGGCTTGCAGTATTAATCTTTCCAAAACTCACGTATTCTACTACCTATAAAATAGTTTGATAAAACAAGCTGAAGCTTATAAATAAAAATTATACTAAAAATACTGGGAAAGAAAACACACAAGTTTATATATAAATTTACTTTTAAGATATTATGTTTGGAAAGTAAACAATTAAAATAGTCATTAAGATGCCTCTTTCCCACAATACTGGACCTGGGTTCAAATCACAACTCTAGTTCCTTAATCTAGCTTGATGCCAAAGGAGTCCCTGAGAGGCAGCAAATGATAACTCACACAAGTAGATCACTCACTCACCCACATGGGGGACACACCTTGCCTTTTCTGCTCCTAGCTCTGGCCCCTGCCAGCTACCACTAACCACAGGCTTAGAAGGAGTGAACCAACAGATGGGAGCTCCCTTTCTCTGTCCCTGGAATAATTTTATATACAGTCAAATCTATGTGCATCGTTGTACATTTATTAAAACAAATGCCATCTTTAACAGGATAAACATATTTTATACAGCGTACTTTTCCTTTCACCCCATGCTATGGAGTAAGGTGCTCAGTCTCTCCCTAAGCACCCCTTCCCACTCCCCTTATAGTCTGCGCTAGTAGAGTATTCTAGGAAACTTCTTTTTTTAAAATATTTAATTTATTTATATGAAAGTCAGAGTTACTTGCACAGAGAGAGAAGGAGAGGCAGAGAGAGAGGTTTTCCATCTGCTGGTTCACTCCCCAACTGGCTGCAATGGCCAGAGCTGCCCCAATCCAAAGCCAGGTCCCAGGAACTTCTGGGTCTCCCAGGCAAGTGTGGGCCCAAGGACTTGGGTCATCTGCCATTGCTTTCTCAGGCCATAGAAGAGAGCTGGATTGGAAGTGGAGCAGCTGGGACTCAAACCAGCACCGATATGGGATGCCAGCACTGCAAGTGGTGGTTTTACCCACTAGGCCACAGTGCCAGCCCCTCAAGAACACTCTTGGTTCTAGTAGCTAATCATTTCATGTTTGTCAAGAATATTTAAATTTTAAAGTTGTAGTAAATTCAGAATTTTTTTTATTTTTTTTATTTTTTTTTGACAGGTAAATTCAGAATTTTTTAAATGATTTATTTATCTGTTTGAAAGGCAGAGTTACAGGGAGAGAGACACAGAGAGAGAGAGAGAGAATGAGAGAGAATGAAATGGACAGAGAGATCCTCCATATACTGGTTCACTCCCCAAATGGTCAACATGGTAGAGACTAAAACTAACAGCTTGGAACACTCTCTGAGTCCCCCACATGGGTACCGGGGCCCAACCACCCGTGCCTTCTTCCACTGTTTTCCCAGACTCATTAGCAGGCATCTGGGTTGGAAGTGGAGCAGTGAGTACTCAAACCAGTACTCTTATGGTTTGCTGGCATTGCACACAATAGCTTAATCCACTGTGCTACAATTCTAACCCTCACAAAAATTTTTAATGTTTTTTTTTTAATCTTTGCCAAGTGTTTTAATCTTTGAAGGAGAATTGTAACTTTTCACTCATGCTCTCTTTTCTCCATGTTCCATAAGTTAGAATTAGCCTCTGTGATTTAACTCAGAGCCTCTGCTACTTTATTACTGCAGTGCAAAGAAACACACCAAACTTAACTATTGTGGTTAATTGTGGGAGTAAATAGAATTGTTGACATTGATCAAAAAGAATTTAGCTTAATGTAATGTCATAATACAGGCAAGACATTGTATTACTTTATCAATGTTGATAGTTAAATTATCCAAGTCAGGTGGCTGACATTGTGATGTAACAGTTTAAGCTGCCCCTAAAGCACTGGCATCCTGTATGGGCCCCAGTTCAAGTCCAGGTTGCTCCACTTCTTATCCAGCTCCCAGCTAATGGTCTGGGAAAAGCAGTGGAGGATGGTTCAAGTCCTTGGGCCCCTGCACCAGCTGGGAAACCTGGAAGATGCTCCTGGTTCCTGGATTCAGTCCAGCCCAGCACTGGCCCTTATGGCCATTTGAGGAGTGGGCAATAGATGGAAGAATTCTCTCTGTCTCTCCCTGGCTCAACTTCTCTCTCAGTAACACTTTCAACTAAATAAAATATATCTTTTTTTTAATCATTTTTTTTTTTATTTTTTGAAAGGCAGAGTAAGTGAGAGAGAGAGAGACAGAGAGAAAGGTCTTCCTTTTTCCATTGGTTCACCCCCACAAGTGGCTGCTATGGCCAGTGCCCTCTGGCTGGTACACTGCGCAGATCTGAAACCAGGAGCCAGGTGCTTCCCCCTGGTCTCCCATCGGGTGCAGGGCCCAAGCACTTGGGCCATCCTCCACTGCACTCCCGGGCCACAGCAGAGAGCTGGCCTGGAAAAGGAGCAACCAGGACAGACCCCGGCACCCCAACCGGGACTACAACCAGGTGTGCAGGCGCTGCTGGAGGAGGATTAGCCTAGTGAGCCGCGGTGCCGGCTTAAATAAAATATATCTTAAAAATATTTTTTTCAAGTGAGATAAACTTGTCAACTTGGTGTAACCCTGAGCAGAAACATGACTTAAAGTAGGTGTCATGTGTTAAATAGCATTTGTCTCCCCAAATATCATGCTTTCTGATTTGCTCTGATGTCTGAATGTTGAAGTTGATGGACAGGGCCTGTGCTGCTGCCTGTAGTGCTAGCATCCCATATGGGTGCTGGTTCAAGGCCTGGTTGGTCCACTTCTGATCCAGCTCTCTGCTATGGCCTAGGAAAGCAGCAGAAGATGGCCCAAGTCCTTGGGTCCCTGCACCCACATAGGAGACCTGGAAGAAGCTTCTGGCTCCTCGCTTTGGATAAACTCAGCTCCAGCCATTGGGGCCATTTTGGGAGTGAACCAGTGGATGAAAAACCTCTCTCTCTCACACACACTGTCTCTGTCTCTCTGTAACTCTGCCTTTCAAATAAATAAATAAATATTTTTTTTTTAAAAAAGGAAAAGAATAAATAAATAAATGAAATCCATGGATTAAGGCAGATAAATGATGGCATCTGAAAGGTGGGGCAGGTGGGAGGTTTTGAGTCACTGATTTACCATGTAATTTTATTTTAAGATTTATTTTATTTATTTGAAAGACAGTTACAGAGAAAGGTAGAACCAGAGAAAGAGAGTGAGAGACAGAGAGAGAGAGAGAGAGAGAGAGATATCTTCCATCCACTCTATCACTCTCCAAATGACCACAATGGCCAGAACTGAGCTGACCCGAAGCCTGGAGCCAGGAGATTCCTCAGGGTCTCCTATGTGGGTCCAGGGGCCCAAGGACTTGGGCCATCTTCCACTGCTTTCCCAGGCTATAGCAGAGAGATGAATTGCAAGTGGAGTAGGCGGAACTCGAACCAGTGCCCATATGGGAGGCTGACACTGCAGGCTCCAGCCCCATACCATGTGATTATTGTGACTACTCATCTGCCATAAGAAGCCTTCACCAGACACTGACCTATGGGCCACCTAGTCATGAACTGTAATTTCTAAACTATAACCTGAAATAAACACTTTCTTTCACAAAGAAGTTCCCTTCATGTATTTTAGTTAAAAAATGAAAAGCAAAAATGACCTAAATGAAAGATCTCTGCGAGTGAGATCCCAGCAGAAAGAACGGGCCATCAAAGAAGGAGGTACCTTTCTCTGAAGGGAGGAGAGAACTTCCACTTTGACTACGACCTTGTCTATATAAGGTTGGACTTAGTGAACTCAAGAGGCTTCCATAGCCTTGGCAGCTCATGACAAGAGCCTTGAGTGATTACTGATGTCATAAATAAGAGTGTCAATTGTTAAACAACAATGTGAGTCACTGTGCACCTACTCCCCATGTAGGACCTCTGTACTTAATGTGTTGTACATGTGAATTAATGGTAAAATTAGTATATATAATTTATATATATATATATATTAATTTGAGGTATCACTTTAGTCATTAATATAGGTTTTTATGATATCACAAATATGTTACAAATTTTACATGCAATTAGAGATTATTGAAAATCAAATTATTGGAAATTTGCACTACTTATAAGTAAATGGGTCTTAATTCTCACCAATTAGTTCACTTTCACATAGCTGTCACTCACTGTTTGCAAGAGTCATGCTTCAGCACCAAATATCTCCTTTATTCCAGTTTATGTGTATTAAGATGACATTGAGAAATTTTGTCTCAAATAAAAAGGTGAATATGGATGCAAGGAAATTTAAAATCCAATGTCATTCAACAATATACCTAATTTCATACCACAGTCTACAATGAATAATTTTTATACATAATAGTTATTCAACTGATAAATCAAATGAGTCTTCTAATAGGTTGAAAGCAATGAAATGGAAATACCTGATATACAAAATAATTTAATTTCCAGTACATTCCAACAAACTCAAAAGACAATATTGTTAGGGAATAAAAATGATAATTAAATTAGAAAAAAATGAATAGTTATAAGATCAGGGGCTAGCGCTGTGGCAAAGTAGGTAAATCCTCCACCTGCAGTGCAGGCATCCCCTATAGGTACCGATTCTAGTCCTGGCTGCTCCTCTTCCAATCCAGCTCTCTGTTATGGCCTGGGAAAAGAGTAGAAGATGGCCCAAGTGCTTGGGCCCCTGCACCTGTGTGGGAGACCTAGAGGAGGCTCCTGGCTCCTGGCATCAGATTGGCCCAGCTCCAGCTGTTGCAGCCAGTTGGGGAGTGAATCAGTGGATAGAAGGTATTTCTCTCTCTGCCTCTCTGTAACTCTGCCTTTAAAATAAATAAATAAATCCTAAAAAAATATGCTCACGCATTGTATACAGCATGATATTCTATGCATATAGATAGATGTGTATATATGTATATAGAATAAAATTACAATATTTTAAAGATCAATAAAACAGTATAAAATTAGTAATAAAATAGTTTAGATAATGTAATAATTTTAGAGATGGAAGGGTGCAAGTGATAATAAATGTGAAACCTATTTGGTTTTTAAAGATTACATGTTTTACTGATTTTGCCACGTTGAGCATTTAGGGATATTTTAAAAATCCAATAATACAATCAGAGCTCAAGATAATGCTTTCTAACTAACATCCAAATATAGCAAAATATCTACTGAAGAAACTTGCTTATTTTTCTGCAAATTGAGGGCATGGCATCAAATAAATAATATGTTATGAAAGAAACTGTTACAAAAATGTGTTTTATGTATCAGAGAAATGTGCTTCCATAAAGATCATATCCAAAGAACATGTAAAATTCCCTATCACAGAGCCATCAGATTTTTTTTTTCTTCTAAATTAAGAAAATCATGTCACATAGCAGAACAGTCTGCAAAAAAGGTCTTTCTGTCACCAACCCCACGGGAAATGCTGTATAGCTTTTTTTTTTTTTTTTTTTAATTTGAGACAAGTCATTTAATGTGAATGTGACATGGAAAATTGAAAAGAATGCACCTTTCATTTTGCAATACATTTTCAAAATAGGAGTCTTCTGGAGCAGAGAGAAAGAAGAACTATCAGGAAACTGTGTTAGGAGGGAAAGTAGGATGAGTCAGAGGATGCAGAAAATCCCATTTTTGAGTTGAGTGAAATCTTTGTCCAAGATCTGACTCCAGCACAAACAAGTCGTGACACATGGAGAAAGAGAGATCATTTTCCTAAGCCTCAGGCTTTATCTGCAAGATGGCTGGTAGGATTTGAGAGACTGTTGATCACTAGAAGCTGCAAGAGATGGGAGATTTAGTAAGAGCTTGAATAAGAAAAAGAGAAGAAGCAATATGGTTCCTTAAAGGCGACAAATGTTTCATACTATTATGAGATGTTAATAATAAGGGGCACACAGTGTGCAGTACATGGGGAATTTTTGTACAACTACTTCACAATTTTTTGGTAATGTATAACTATGCTAAAAATAAATAACATGCTAAAAACAAAGAGGTAAATAACATGCAAAGCACTTGGGAAAATATTGTCAGTAAATGTTAGGCCCAGAATTTATTTTGGAGTCCTAGAACATGTAGAGCTTAATAGATTGTGTTCGGGGAAGATGGAGTCTATCTATATATATTGATTCATAATGAACACTAATATTTTGAAACATTTCATAAAGTGCAGTATACATGGATGCAAATATTTTAACAATCAATGAAAATTTATAAAATAAACACATCCATACCATCATCAACCATATCAAAATATTGATGATAATAGAGACTAAATATATTGCTCATGTGTTGGAAATTTGTGCTGGAGGTTAAGATATCACTTTGAACACCCACAGTCTGTATCAAAGCTCCTGGATTTGGATCCAAATCCTGCTTCTGATTCCAACTTCTTGATAATGTGCATCCTGGGAGATGGCAGATGATGGCTCAAGTAATTGAATCTTTGACACAAACATGGGAAACACAGATTGAATTCTGGGCTCCAGATTCAATCTGGCCCAGCCCTGGCCATTTCAGGCATTTGACCATGAGTGGCAGATAGGTCACTCTGTCTGTCTCTGTTTATCTTTCTTTATGTCTTCCAGCTTCTCTTAAATTATTTTAAATTTTATTTAAATAATGTTTCTCATTATTCCTTTCAGAAATAATAACCACCATTATGAATTCTGTCACCACAGTATTCTCTTGTTTTAAGTTGTATCTACATAAAATCATTGAGTAAATTTTACATAGATAGATACATAGATGATAGATAGATAGATAGATAGATTGATATCATCTTTGTTTTGATCTTATTGTATGAAATTCCCTATATTGTAGAAAGGGCAAGAAATTTGTTTTTCGTAATAGCATACCATCATGATGGTACAGCACCATTATTTTGATGACAAATCTTCAAAAGCTTTATGAAAACATATTTTATGCAAAATATACATGATTTCAAAATTTTTGCAGCAAAATATACTATGTTGTTATGTCTGAACAAGAAAAGTTTTGAGACAGTATCAAGGATGAAGCATAATTTTAGAGCCCCATTTAGAGTAATATCAATCATGCAAACATCGAAGCAAGAGCAAACAAGATATTTATGAGAAAAGTTTGGGTAGAATAATGGTAAGATAATTGATGTTTTATGAAGCTTTTATGTGGATAATGCCCCCCAATAAGCAATTTATAAGAGTTGACTAGATAATTTCACAAATGAACACTAGAGTAGCAGAGCATACACATCAATTTGTAGGAAACAAATAACCTTGTCTGTGTGCTAACTGAAGAGGACCAATGATAAACAGCAGAAACTTAGCTAAGGTCACAAGCATATCAACAGTTGACTGAAATGGTGGAGCGATCTTTCAGCTTGATAGCCACCTGAACTGTTGCTCTGAGATCAGCTGCAATAAAGAACAGAACTTTGAATAGAAATTTTAAGCAACTGAGGGGGCTGGCGCTGTGGGGCAGTGGGTTAACGCCCTGGCCTGAAGCGCCGACATCCCATATGGGCGTCAGTTCAAGACCCGGCTGCTCCACTTCCTGTCCAGCTCTCTGCTATGGCCTGGGAAAGCAGTAGAGGACAGTCCAGGTCCTTGGGCCCCTGCACCCACGTGGGAGACCGGGAAGAGATCCTGACTCTCGGCTTCGGATCAGCGCAGCTCCAGCCATTGCAGCCATCTGGGGAGTGAACCATCGGATGGAAGCCCTCTGTCTCTGTCTCTCTCTCTCTCTCTCTGCCTCTCCTCTCTCTGTGTAACTCTGACTTTCAAATAAATAAATAAATCTTTTAAAAAAAGAACTTTTAAACAACTGAGATTTATTTGTGTGTGTGTGTGTGTGTATGTGTAACAGAAAGAGAGAGAGAAAGACCGAGCAAGCGTGGGGAATAGGACAGCCTGAAACCAGAAGTCAGAAACTATCTGGATCTTGCATATGGGTGACAGGGCCCCAGTTGCTTGAATGATTACCAGCTGCCTCACAAGTACATATTAACAGCAAGCTTGAATGGAGAGCAGAGGTGGAATTTGATGACAGTTATTTTTATGAGACACAGGCATCCTAAGTGGCAGCGTAACCATTGTACCAAATGTCTTCTTCAAACACCTAAATAGTTTCTTCAAAGAACTGTAGTAGGAGATTCAATATGGCATCTCCAATATGATCCTGAAGAAAAAGTACAGTCATAACAACGGCTAGCTACCAAGAGGATAACATGGTCTGAGCAGAGCAAAAGCTGACTGCTAAAGAGCAAAGGGCATGATAAGCATTTTTTGAGATGTTCAAGGTATTTTGCTTGTTGACTCCCTGAAGGATCAAATAATGATAACATCTTCTTACTAGGAAAGTGTTTTGAGAAAGTTTGCCAAAGCTTTATTAAAAAAGCATCCAGTTTTACCAGAGAGTCCTTCCCCACTATTACAGTGATCCAGATGATTCCTCCCACCAAATCAGGGCAATCTTGTAAGAGTTTCTACAGAGAATCATTATGCATTGTTGAGGAGATGAAATTGGGGGGAAGTGAAGATGTCAAGTTCCTATGCTTTTTGCCCTTGCCCTTTGTGTGTCTGTGCTTCCGTATCTCCATCTATGTATGGTAACAGGTGTCATGGTAACCAACAGGTCCACCAGCTTAGCTAGCTGCCAATAAGTCTGTTAAGCAACAGTTTGGCTCTGGGTCACTTTTGTCTGTAGACCCATAGAAGCAGCTCAGGGGCATGGCTAGTTGCAGTTGCCTGTATATAGATGTGTGGGTGTATGTGACTACGTGTGGGTGTCTGTAGATGCCTGTGTGTGTGTCTGGCAGCCACCATGGACACAAATACAGGTGCCATCTGTGGTCCCACAGTGATAGGGGCAAGTGGCTGTCTCTTGTGCATTGATTATTGCCACTGTGAGGAAAGTAGATATAAAACCACCCATGGCTCCAAGTTATTCTCTAACCTGTTCAAATCTGGATTTGCTTGTCCTGGGCCCTAAGTCCTGGGCATACACTTTGATGCTATGAACAGGATTCCTTCTAAGCCAATAAAGAGTCAGATAGCCACAAGTATGTGTTTTTTGGTGGCTATGGCCTTGTGGGCTGGAAAACCCCACAACCACTTCAGGAGTGGGCTGGAGAAGATGATTCACTGATAGAGTGGAGAAGGCATTTCATGGAATCATAAAGATGTCCAAGCAGTGAGACATCCAGATAGCAGCAGGGTCGCAGGTGGGTCTCTCTAACTGCCTTGTGAACAGGAAGCAATGTCTAATTGTCACAGACTGAGACATGACAATGTCTTAGAGGAGGCAAAGGAGAATCCAAAGGATGCCCAGACAATGAGTGATGCCCTGGTGTGGGAACTTCTCACTGGATTGTGAGAAGAGGATAATATTGTTTCCAACAAATATCTAAAAAAGTGGGGCTTGCAGCATATCCCAGAAAAAAATGGGCAAAGGCAGCAACTTTGAGTGCAGCTCTGAGGAGCTCCAACCCAAGCCCATGCATTCTACCTCCGCTCTTCTGGACAAGAGGTGGAAGGAATTGTGTGATGGCTAAAGCAGCTGTAGGAGCAATGAGGAGAGAGCTTGACTCAGATGGCGCTAATGAAAAAACAACTAAAGAAACTCTAAAACCTGGAGTAGAAGCCAAAAACATGATAAAGGTAAAAATGACTATGTTGCAAGAAAATCTGGTGGCAGCTTGTAGGGGTGGACGAGGCTCCAAGCTGGTGCACCTGTTAGGGGCTGATCCTACCACCCTGGGCTGTAAGTAGAGGGCCCTGGAGAGCAAATGAGAGCATCAGGGAGGGACATTCCATCCTCTGCCCTTTCCAGTTGGCTCTGGCTCTGTGATGGGATCCAGGGCATAGGCTCTTTAAAGACTTCTGGGATCAAGCACCTAGGCTTGCGGCGTGTTTTCTTCCCAGTCGGGCGATGCCTCTCAGTTATGCAGGTGCTGTGGGCCAGCCTCTCCCTGGCACAGGGCTCGGGGGTGGATATGGCTACAGGGGCTGCAGCAGTGGTGGCAGATGGGAACCCGCTGTTACAGAAAATGTGAGCATCAGCCAGCATCACACTCTCTCCCCGTGATGGGGAATAGACTGTGGCTGCAATGGCAAAAGCATGCATGGACCCAGGCAAAAGCTGAGGGTTGCAGAGAAATGAGAACTCTCCTAGGAAAAGCATCAGGGTGCTCAACCAGAACACCTGAGGTGAGGCGTGCCCAGGTCTTCTGTTCTTTATGAGGCAGTGAGCCAGGACCTGTGAGGGACGAGATCCAAAGCCCAGGCAAAGCTCAGCTGAGGCAGAGGGTGTTGTTGCAACTGCTGGAGCCTGAGAACAGTCTCTACGAGATGGAGAAAGAGAACACAGCTGTTGAGCCGGTGCCGTGGCTCAGTAGGCTAATCCTCCGCCTAGCGGCGCCGGCACACTGGGTTCTAGTCCCGGTCAGGGCGCGGGATTCTGTCCCGGTTGCCCCTCTTCCAGGCCAGCTCTCTGCTGTGGCCAGGGAGTGCAGTGGAGGATGGCCCAAGTCCTTGGGCCCTGCACCGCATGGGAGACCAGGAGAAGCACCTGGCTCCTGCCATCAGATCAGCGCGGTGCACCGGCTGCAGCACACCAGCCGCGGCGGCCATTGGAGGGTGAACCAACCAACAGCAAAGGAAGACCTTTCTGTCTGTCTCTCTCTCACTGTCCACTCTGCCTGTCAAAAAAAAATTATTAAAAAAAAAAAAAAAAAGAGAACACAGCTGTCAGAGACAGAGACAAAGGAAAGCGTCATCCGCTCCCTGAAAGGAGGGTTGGCCACTGCTTGGGCTATGTATCCTGTGCTAGAGACCACCCGGCCATTGTAATGATTGAGTCCTCTGGTGGTGAAAACAATCCTGAGCCTCCGGTGTAGTTCAGGCTTCTGAGTCCACCTGATTATGGGATATAGGGTAGATGGGGTTTGTGGGGAAATGAGTTACACGAAGCAATTCAAAGATGGTGCCCAGAGGAAGTAAGGTGGGCAGAATCCAAAGTTGTTTACCACCAAAGCTAATTGGCCATCAGAGAAGGTAACAAAACTAGTAACAAGTGTATAGACACATGGTTAGTCCTATATAAATCATCCCGTAAAGTGACTCTTTAAGTGATTGGTTGGTCCTTATGCCCTGCACAAATGACTCTGCAGTTTTGTGCGTTAAAATGCTTTGTTACGCGCGAAATAAACAGGTTCTTGCTTGCCTTGAGTCCCCGCTGCGTCTGACTGTCTCCGGGAACAAGGGAAGCTGGGGAACGGGTGAGCGGAACATTTACTTTTCCTTGGGCCCAGTCCATCCTCGTACGGGTGGACTAAGACCCTGCAGGGGTTCTACTCTTGGGGCTAAACCCAAGATAATTATTGTCTTTGTGCACTCATTCTTGTAGCCATGGCATTGTGCCACATTATGTCATGTATAATTAATATGATATGACATTAACTTGTGACTCTCAGATTTGGAAGCAGCTATTCCTACTTTGTTGAACCATCTGAAGTCTTGTGGCTGGACGATCAACTTGTCAAAATTCAGGGACTTGGAATCTCTGTCAAATGCTTGGAAGTTATTTGGTCTGGGTTAGACTAAGTTGATTCCTGACACAACTATGAGATAATTACAAGAGTTGGTGGGATTGCTAAGATATTGGAGAGTGTTTATTGCCCCTTTGGCACAAATTCTGAGGCACTTGTACCATCTAGTGAAAAAAGAGTTAGGTGGGAATGGAGTGAGCATGAGCAAACAGCCTCATAGTAGCAAGCAGACTGTGCGAGCTGCCCGGGTTCTCAGTATGTTTGATCCAACTTGCCAGTGTAAGCTTGACACATATGTCAATACAGAAGAGTTTGGTTGGGGCCTTTGGCAATGACATAAAGGACTGAGACAGCCTGTGGGTTTTGGCCCAGTTACAGAACGGAGCAGAGACTTGGGTCTCCTTAAAAGAAAAACAGCTCACTGCAATGTACTCTGCATTGATAGCTACTGAAAGCATAACAGGCATGACTCCTGCCACTGTGCATACTGTGTACCCTATTACTGGCTGGGAAGGAGACTGGGCAGTGAAACCGTATAGTGGGACATCACAAATGCCCAGCTTGGCAAAGTGGGATGCCTATTTGCTGCAACGAGGAGTTCTAGATGCAAGCCCTTTGTGGGCTGAACTGCGAGGGATTTGGGGGCCTGTGATTTATGTGGCTAACAGTATGCTTCCTGAGGCCCCATGTGCTAGGGAAGTGGTATCTAGTCAGTTCCAGGATAGGAATGCCAATGCCTGTGGAGGCCTAGTGTACAGATGGATCCAGCAGAAGAAGACATTCCATACAGTAGACTTCAGTGGACTTCCAGCCTTCCACTGAAATGATTTGGTGAAATCAGGTAGTCAACAAAGCAGCCAGTGAGTTATGAGCTGTTCGGTTGGTCACTGTTCATGGAGCTTTGCCTATTGTTTTTTGCACAGAAAGCTGGCATGTCTACTGGGGCCTAAATGTCTGGATATGGATAGTGACATGCCATGTAGAGAATATGATGGTTATGCAACAGCCCCTGTGGGGCCAAACCTTTGGCCAGACTTGTGGGAAATGGGATAACAGAAGGAAATCACTGTTTGCCATGTGACAGGTCACACACCTCTTGCCTATCTAAGGAATGATGAGTTTGACATCCTTGCTAAAGTGTGTTGGTTGGAATGGCCCACTCAAAATGCTGTTGCTAAGTGCAGGACATAACATGATGTGGGCAAGGGCCGGCTCCCTGGAGCTTGGAAGTTAAGCTTCCGCTTGTATTGCTGGCATCCCATATGAGCTTGGTTCATGTCATGGCTGCTCTTCTTCCCATCCAGCTCTCTGCTATAACCTGGGAAAGCAGTAGGAGATGCCCCCAAGCACTTTCTAAATTATAGCATTTATCAGTTCTAACTAGCCCAGATTTGAAGTGGTCAGTAAGCAATAGCATCTGTACTAACACCATACAAAAATAAATTGCTTAGATATAAATCTAACAAAATGCATAAAATATTCATGCGAAGAAAATGGCAAAACTCTGTTAGAAATAATTTAAAAAAAAACACTATGAAGAAATGATTAGGAATATTTAATATTGTTAATATGTAACTTGATATATAGATTTAATGGAATTTCAATCAAAACCATAGCAAGCTATTTTGTAGATTAACAAATTCTCAAGTTTATATACTAGGTATAATTCCTAGAATAGCAAACTGATTAATTTTTCATTCTCATTTTAATTAATTTTTAATTCCTATAATTTGCTGTACAAGTCTAAGGACATAATGATATTATCTTCCTCCTCCCATCCTCCTTCTTTCTTTATAGTTGAGTAGTATTTCATAGTGTACATATACTACATTTTCTTTATCCAGTCATCTGCTGATGGACATCTGGGTTGATTCTATATGTCTTAGTCATTGATAACACATACAATATTAACTGAGAATAAAGTTGGAAAATTGACACTATGAGAGTCAAAGATTTAGTATCAAGCTATGGTAACCAAGACAGCATGATATTGAAAAAATAATAGGCAAATAGAGCAAATATTTAGTAGTCATGTGTGGCTAGTTGCTACAGTATTGGGTGGTATAAGCTGTTTAGCATTCCCTGATATTAACATTCAAGATTTAATTATCATGTGGGTTATTTCTACATTGGTACTCTTATAATTAATGCTGCTAAGGACATTCTAGTGCATGTTTTTAGCGTTCATATGCATGCATCTCTATTGTGCATGTATGTGTAAATGAGTAGAATTTTTGGCTTATATACTATGCATACATTGAACTTTTTAAGTTACTGGTAAATTCTTTCCTGAAGTGGTTGTATTTGTTTATTCTCCTCTCACCAGAGTGAAAATATATCTATACAAAACTTTGCACACAAACTCAGTTTTACTTTTAGTTATCAAGACATACATGTAAATAAGCAACATTGAATGGATATATAAAATATTCTACACTCACAAAGTGCTATATTCAGCCTTGAAAATAACTGAGCTTTGAATTTAAGACAAGACATGGTGGAAATTTAGATGTATATTGCTTAGTGAAAAAAGCAAATCTAAGAAGTCTAATTTCTTTATGATTACAACTGAATAACATTCTGGAAAAGCCAGTACTGTGGGGGAGTAAAATGATTAGTGCTTGCCAAGGGTTAGGGAAGACAGAGATGAAAAGGTAGAGCTTAAATGGATATTTAAAAATCATCTAATTACTTAGGCGTTTTGAGAGGCACAAACACACGCACACAGACACACATACACACACATACATACATAAGCGAGAGAGAGAGAGAGGGAGAAGAGGGAGAATAAAGGACTTTGCATCTGCTGTTTATACTTCCGAGAAGACCACAATGGCCAGGCCACGTCGAAACCAAAACCAGGATCCAGGGACTCAATCCAGGTCACCCATGTGAGGGACAGGTGCTCATCTACTTGATTTGATTACCAGCTATATCCTGCATTAACAAGAAGCTGGAATCAGAAACAGATCTGGAACATAAACCCAAGCCCTTCAGGATGGGAACCAGGAACCTCAAGTAACATCTTTGCCACTAGGTCAAACACTCACTCCTCACTCCAATGTTCATGAACTTGTTGAAATACGTTGTACATTCTATAGAAGTGAAAAAAATAAGAGGAAGAGAAAAGTTAGCTGAGTTTTGATCAAAAGATTTTCAGAACAGAGACATGTTGCTTGGATCTAGAATAAGAATTTCGTTAGCTGAAGGTTAGGACAAGCTAATGAGATGTATTAATCCCAAAGAGAGGCTGCTTCTCTTATTTACCCATTCATATTTTTCAATCAATCACATACTGGTCAATGACTGTATGGTAGCAATTGTATCAGACATTTAGTTTATAGGGAGAGAGCAGAAAATAAAAACAATAGATTTTGATTAGTTTAGTTGCTGAACAAATGAAGAGATTTTCATTAAATATTATTGGTACTAAAATGTGACTAGTGGCAAATATATATACTCTCAGATGTTTTTTTCTATTATCTGGACTATTGGTGATATGGGCCTGAGTACCTTAATTTTTAATTCAGGATCTTGCCCCTCACAGAGATAAGAATGTTAAGCAGAGACAAATAATGTACAGACATAGGAACAGTATTTCTTTAAGGTGATAGAGGAAATCTATCGTCATCATGAGTGTGGGATGTCCTACATGGAGAAATATCCATCATGAATGTGCCAGAAGGTTGCTCAAAGAAGGAGAGAGGAAAAAGCCTGTATTGTAGCCCCAAGGTCAGTAGCAAAAGGAGAGCGGTCCCATATTCTCAGTCTCTTTCATGAGATAGAGTTGGTATCTTAGCACACATGATGTCCTCTGGGAATTTAATGGTACCACCATGTGGAGTTTAATATTCATATGGTCATCATTGCCTCATGACACACAGGTGCACCTTGGAAGATGGCTTTTTTGATTGACAGGTAAAGAGATAACATTACATTGCAGGGCTGTGAGGATTCCAAATCACACAGTATGTACAAGCTGTCTATTCACTCCATATCAATGGGACAAAAATTAGGATGAAGCGTCATATTTTATAGATAACAAGGAGACTGATTTTGTAGTAATTGACTTAGGAAAAAATTCCAAAGTGCCAAATTTACTCCTGAGATTCAGCTTAAGTATTGGAATCATTTCATTCAAGGTAAAAACATGTTTATATTTGAATCAAAGCTCTAAAGCAATATCTCAGAAAACTAAAATTTGATAGCTAGCTCCTTCCACTGGAAAAGATCAAATATATGTGGAAACTCACATGTCCTTGTAATTGAGTAACCTTCAATTTGATTGAAAATTTAACACTGTAAATAAAAGGTTAGTTTTAATCTGCCACCTCAGTATGGGTTGTTGGAAAATTAAATCATTTTGGGTAGTCCACATTTGCATAACAAAATTTATTATCTGTAATTAACTAACCTTTAGAAAATTCTATTTTTAATTTCCTCCTGTCAAGATATCTAGAAAAGGCAAAGTTAACAAGCAATGCATGTATGGGACTGCATTAGTACAGAAGCAATTGCAAGCATTAGATGGATGGAGCTGTCAAGTTCTAAATTAATTAATGAGTTGCCAACCTATCACACTGTTCACTTGAAAACATATGGGAAAATGTTTTGTATCATTTCAAAGTAACATAAAACACATAAGTCATCATTTTAAAGGTTAATAGGGTAAAGTAACCAATTAATCAGAATTGTTTGATCTGAAGTGTTTTTTACTGAGTCCTTCCTAATTTGAGAGCCTCCAAATTCCATGGTTTAATAAAGCCTAAATTAAATTCAAATTATTCTATGTAGTGTATAGATATAAAATATAATTTTTATATTCTTTTATATATGCATATTTGGGGACATAATCTCTTTAGAATAGAAACCAATTGAACTCCACTATGCAAAATTTAATTTTGGATTACTATAACTTATATTCTTATCTTAGAGTTACAAAGAATTCTAGGCTAATGAAAGTGAACAGAGGTTGTGCATAAATATAGAGTTCATAACACCTGAACTTCCTATAGTCAGTGCTGGCACTCTATCTACATATACTCAGAAATCTTTGTTACCTATTTCCAAGTCTAGAAATAGTAAGAACTCAAAAGAATTAAAGTTTACACATAAACAGTTATTTTACCTCTTTTTAGAGTGCTGGTTAATAGGATCTATGCTTCCTTGAATTTTATGGCTTTATTTTAATAAGAAAAAATGACAAAAACAATTACAAAGAAAATATCTGTTTTTCCCTTAGAGTGCTGTTAAGCTTTGCTAAATGTCATATCTAGACATTACAGTGCACAACAACAAAAGAAGTAGTAGCAGGTTGTACTAGGAATTTTAATTAGATCAGTGTTCTACGGGACTGCAAGAGGTCTTCAGCATCAGTTTCTCGAGCACACGTATAAAACACTTGCAAGAATGAGTTCAGCAAACTAGTCTAGCTATTTGTCTATTGTACTAGAGTGCTCACTTTCCCTCAACATATTTATCTCTTTACTCATCAAAGTGGTTTTTTTTTTTATAAAATTGGCTAAATAAATCCAGGATCATTGCTATGAAAGATGACAAACACACACTCAGACACATACACACAAGCACAGACACTTATTTCCTGATACTAGGAAGACTGGCATTCACTACCATTTGTGCATGCACACACATGCCTACTCATTTTCGTAACTTAATTTGACTTCACAACGTTACTTGTTTAAAAAGATGTACCATCACACACAATTTCCTTAAAATGATATCAAGTAGAAACCTGATACTACTGACTAGATCTTTGAGAGTGGACACTTGCTTTCTTGATACCATGTTTTATAAAATTTAAAAGGATCAAACCACTCTTTCTCTCTCTCTTTCTCTTGGCATTTAAGTCCTTGGAAATATAATAAAACTCCAAGATAACAGTGGAGAAAGCCTAAAAAGAATACAATGTGAAAGGAAAGTCAGTACAAAGGCGCTTATGGAGTTGAGCAACACCATGGACAGTTGTACTTGATCTCACTGAGATATTAGGAGGAGCTGTATGAGAAGGAGTTGTGGAATTGTCTGTTCGACAAGAACAGGAGAGTAGCATGTAGTAACTGACTCCTAGTTCGTTTTGTTTGAGGTTGGACACATGTTTCCCCACATCTCTAAATTACTATGCAACACTGCTTGGAGAGCAGATGCCTCAGGAGACAGCCTCAGATGAAGAAAAATCCAGGATCAAGGAAGGAGAGTTTAACATAGCAATATACAGTGACAGTCTCAACAATGCTCACTCAAGTGTTCATTCCCTCCAGGAACCACTTCTATAATCAAACATGCATTGATTGCAATCTTTATTCTACCAAACAAGAACTGGTTCCCTCAAGTCAACTTTTGGACTTCTCACTATAGGGGCCAAACTCAAACTTTTCTCCCCCAACCTGAATCTCTTCAATTATTTCCTAACACATGATTGTCACCGGTACCCATCTAGTAATTTAGAAAAGAAATTTGGAAGTTCATCTCTGTGTATAACTATGTTCCATAGATTTTACTTCTTGAAAATAGCTTGTCTTCCAGCTGTTGAGTAAACATGAGAAAGCAGCTTATCAAGACCTCATGCTTTTTGCTACCATGTCTCTATCCTCCATATCTCTGCGCCTCTGTGGTTATGGATGCCATGGCAACCAGCAGGCTCAGAACTACCATAGCCCTGTTATGCTACAGTTTGACTTGGCCATATAAGCAACTGGAGAGTATGGCTAGAGGCAGATGAGGCTGTTGGCAGATGCAGATATGTGGATACAGGTAAATGTATGTGAATGTCTCTGTATGACTCCAACTGCCCTTACAGATACGAAAGTTGGTACATTGTGTGGCCTGTCTGCCATCACTGGCTAGTAGTTCTTTTGTTGTGTAATCTTCATCACCACTGTGAGTAAAGTAGATATAAACCTACATAAAGTCCCGAGTTTTTCTCTTACCTGTCAGAATCCAAACCTGCTTGTCTTAGAACCGAGTTCAGACTCACACCACCAAATTTCCCTGTAGCCATCAAGTTTACCTCTGCTCATAACATCTCTGGTCAAATCAATTACTTTTGTAACGAAAAATTTTATGAATCTAAAGTGATTATGAGTTAAATTGCTGAGTCTGGCATTATAGTACAGTGAGTTAAGCTGTCATTTGGTACTTCAACCCCCAAAACAGAGTGCCAATTCAAGTCCCAGGTACTCCATTTCTTAATCAGCTCCCTGCTAATAGGCCTGAGAAGCAACCGATGATGGTCCAAGTACTAGAGTGCCCATTACCCATGTAGAAAACCCTGTTGGAGTTCATGGCTCCTTGCTTTGTTCTGGCTAAGCCCTGGCTACTGCAGCCATTTGGGAGTTAACTAGCAGAAGGAAGAAAACTCTGTGTCTACCTCTATCTGTGTGTATCACTATTTCTGTCATTCTGCCTTTCTTCAAATTTACAAATTTGTCATACTATAAGAGATAAATAATTGAATCAGAGGTTATTTACTTAAGATGATAATTTAGGGGCCAGTGTTGTGGCATAGCAAGTAAAACTGCCACCTGAGATACCAGCATCCCATGTGGGTGCTGGTTCATGTTCCAGCTGCTCTTTTTCCAATCCAGCTCTAAAGTTTTTAAAGTCCTCTTCTGAACTCAATAGCATAGATCACTATTTCTTGAAACAAAAAGCTTACATAAAATTATTTTACTTTATAATTCATGTCTTGCATTAATAAGCTGTATAATAGCTTTTTAATTTTTGTTTCTAGTATTTTATTCATGAGGCTGCTAGACAGGGAGACAGAGAAAGACAGAGCTTCTGAATACCTACAATAGTCAGAGCTGGGCCAGGCTGAAGCAAGTAATCAAAAACTCAATCCAGGTCTCTTGTGGAAACCAGAAACCTACTAAATGAAACATCACCTGCAGAGACCATATGAGCAAGAAGCTGAAATTTAGAGTTAAAGGCCAGAATGGAATCAAGATGATCTAATGGGAGAAAAATGTCTTCATGAGCATCTTAATTGGTGTCTTAAATTCTAGAATAATCATTCATATTAGCTTTATTAAAGTCAACATTTGGGGCTACCATTGTAGTACAGTGGGTTAAGTTGTCTCATGTGATGCTGGAGTCCTAAGCACTTGGGCCATCATCTGATGCTTTCCCAGTCTCATTAGCAGGGAGCTGGATCAGAAGTGTAACATCCAGTCCTCAAATCAGTGCTCATAGCAAACAGGATGTAATTGTGCCAAACTTTTTACAAGGCCAACATCATTGTGATACCAAAGTCACAGATATGATAAAAAATGAAAACTACAGTTGTGTATCCTTGATAAACATAGATTCAAAAATTATCAGCAAAATACTAGCAAATTAAATCAAAAAGAACATCAGAAAACTCACATACCAAAATCAAATGAGGTTTACCTCAGACATACAAAGTATTTCAACATTCACAAATCATTAAATGTCATAACTTGCACCATGAGAATGAAGAAAAAAAAAAAACAATTGATCACCTCGATAGATGCAGAGAAATTATTTGTCTTTTTCCACATCTCTTCACGATAGAAAACCCTCCTCGAATTAGGCCTAGACAGAACATACCTCAAAATTTTCAAGGCTATATAAGATAAATCATAGCCAATGTCACATTGAGCAGGGAAAATCTCTGAATAAAGACAAGGATGTTCACCACCTCTTATTTAATATACTGAGAGAAGCTAGGGAGGAGAAAGAATTGGAGGTCACCAAAATTGGAAAGCAGAAGCCAAAATACCCATGCTTGCTGATGATATCTGTACATGGAAAAACCTACTAACTTCAGCAAAAAACTGCTAGAACTGATAAACCAATTCAATAAAGTATAGGTGATAATATGAACATACAATAAACAAAACAAAACAAAAAAGCAATGCTTTTGTAACATGCCAATAATGAACTTACTGAAAGAGATATCAAGGAAAAAAATCCCATTCACAGTAGCCACAGGAAAAAAATCAAATATTTAGGAATAAATTTAATCAAAGAAGTGAAACATCACTACAACGAAAATTGTAGAACACTAATGGAAGAAATCATCAAAGAAGCAAAAAATTAGGGATATTCCTTGCTCATGGATTGCAAGAATCCATATTTAAAAATGTCTGTACTGTTAAAAAAGAATCTACAGATTAAATGCAATCCTCACCAAAATACCAGTGACATCCTGCAAAGAATTAGAAAAAATCATAAAATACATACAGAATCACAAAACATCCAAATCAAATAGAACCTAAAGGAGAAAAAAGAAGAAAGAAAAGAAAACTAAAGGCATCATTATTCCCGTCTCAAAGCAAACTACATAGCTATAGGAATTATAAAACATGGTATTGACATAAAAACAGAGAGATCAGTGGAACAGAGTAGAGAGCCAAGAAATTAACCTGCATAATTATAGTCTACTATTTTTTTTGACAAAATGCTCATACCACATTGGAGAAATGATCATCTCTTCGACAAATGGTATTGGAAAACTGTGTGTGTGTATATATATATATATATATATATATATATACACATGTGTGTATATTTATATATAAGTGAAATTAGATCCCTACATCTTAGCATATATAAATATCAACACAAGTTGGATCAAAGACCTAAATTTAAGACTTCCATAGCCTTGGCAGCTCATGACAAGAGCCTAGGGTGATTACTGATGCCATAAACAAGAGTGTCAATTTGTTAAGTCAACAACAGGAGTCACTGTGCACTTACTCCTCATGTAGGATCTCTGTCCTTAGTGTGCTGTACATTGAGATTTAATGCTATAACTAGTACTCAAACAGTATTTTTCACTTTATGTTTCTGTGTGGGAGCAAACTGTTGAAATCTTTACTTAATGTATGCTAAACTGATCTTCTGTATATAAAGAGAATCGAAAATGAATCTGGATGTGAATGGAAGGGGAGAGGGAGTGGGAAAGGGGAGGGTTGCGGGTGGGAGGGATGTTATGGGGGGAAGCCATTGTAATCCATAAGCTGTGTTTTGGAAATTTATATTCATTAAATAAAAGTTAAAAAAAAATAAAAAAATTTAAGACTTGAGACAAATACTTGAAGAAAATTTAGGGGAAACAGTTCATGATATTGATGTAGATGATGAATTCTTGGATAAGACCCCCAAAGTACAGGCAACAAAAGCAAAAATACACAAACGACATTATATCAAACTTAGAAGATTTTGTTCAGCAAAGAAATCACTAGAGTGAAGAGCTATCCATCAGAATAGGAGAAAATGTTTGCAAGCTACTTATCTGACAAAGCATTAATATCCAGAATATATCATTAATTCAAAAAACACTTGATGCAGTTAAGAAATGGGCAAAAGAACTCAATAAAAAGTTCCCCAAATAAGAAATATAAATGATCAATAAATACCTTTTTTAAAAATGTTCAACATTAGCCATCAGAGAAATAGAAATCAAAATCATGTGATATCAACTCATCCCTGTAAGAATAACTATTAACCAAAAGAAAGAAAGTAACAAATGATGGTAAGGATGTAGACAAAGGGAGAATTTTTTGTAAAGATTTATTTGTTTGCTTTGAAAGTCAGAATGACAGAATGAGAGACAGAGAGAGAAATATCCTATCTGCTGGTTCATTTCTCAGATGGCAGCAACAGCCAGTGCTGGGCCAGGCTGAAGCCAGGAGCCAAGATGGTCATCTGGGTCTCCCACATGTGTGACAGGGATCCAAATACATGTGCCTGCTGTTCCCAGGCCATTAGCAGGGAACTGGATAAGCAGATAAGACATGAGCCCACATGGGAATACTAGCACCACAGGAGGTAGCTTTAACCACTAAGCAAATGCCAGCTCCAAAAGGGGAACTCTAATGCATTGTTGGCAGGAATGTAAATTAGTGCAGCCACAACTGAAAACAGTATGCAGAGTTCTCAAAAATGCTGGAAATAGACTTGCCATATGCCAATCCCGCTTCTTGATATGTACCCAAATTACATGAACAGATTTTATCAAAAATAAATCTGGACAACCATGTTTATAGCAGCACTATTCATACTAGCCAAAATATAGAATCAAGCAAGCTGTGTACCACCAGATGAATGGACAAGAAACATATGAAATATGTATATATAGAATATATTTATACATATATATAGTAGGATTTTATACAGCTATAAAAAGAAAGAAAGTCTATAGTTTTCATCAAAATTATTGGAACCAGAGAGTTACAGGGAAATGGCAATGAAGGAAGGAGACTTTTATTCTTGTCTCATGTAGAAGAATTATTTCCAAATGGACAGAAACCTCCTGCCACAGCATCAGGAGGGGGGCACCAAGAGAGGAAAAGCTGAGAGACTTGTCAAAATGGGGTCTTTTAAGTAGAATTCAGGGGGAGCAGAATAACAGCTAACAATCCATCAGAGGGCAGGGAAAAAATCCATCAGATGACTGGAATTGTAATCCTGTCTAGCCTGCTCATGATAGAACAAAAACCATCTGAAGGATGGGATAGGTAATTTAGTCTTTGTATTCTCATGGTACAAGTAGAAACCCAGAGCTGTGAGACTGTGTTTTGTCTTGGTAAAGGCAGCTTTTGAACAGAAGCAAGCATCTTAAAGGGAGTTCCGCTTTTCTCATTACAACAGGGGCTTAACCTAACTGCTTATAAGCACATCTACCTCCTCACATGAGGACATCATGTTGAATGGCGTTTGCTGGGTGCAGAAAGATAAAAATCGCTAAATTTTAAAAATCAAAAACCAAAACAAACATACAATAAAGTAATGCCTGAGTGTGTGAGTTTTGCTGCAAATACAATGCTTTGTCAAGCTTTGTTATAAATCGTGGTCAAATTGTTCAGGATTATGTATTATTGCAGTTTAATGATCTTTTGAGTATTTAAAACTCTGTGAGTTAAGTTGAACATCTTTTCATTTGGTTATTGTTTATAACCCTTGCCTATTTTCCTACTCAGGATCATTTTTACTTTATTTGATTTGTTTTATTTAGTGGAGCATTCATTCCTTGACTATAGATTTTCACATGTCCATCCATTATTTGAAAGTATTCCTCACTGTGATGTTTTGAGGGGACATTTGCCATTTGTACTTCTAGAACCTAATCAAGGGCTTTCTCTTGCTCTGGTAACCTTGTCTGCCCTATCATTCCACTGCTCCTACATCCACTCACCAATCCTGGGGGTCTGGCCTCACGTCAGCTCTTGACTGACCGACCAGCAAGGATGATTTTTACATTCGAGCACAGTTGGTTTTATATATATATATATATATATATATATATATATATATATAAAGAACTAAAGGCTGAAAGAATCTCTTGCTGCTGGAATGAACAGATTTTATATTTCTTCCTCTAATTTTGACAAATGACATCTTCAAGAGACGTCATGTTCCTTCCTCCTTCTTCTCAGATGAGAAGCACAACAGGACCCAAAGAAGAGGAGATTTTCTACGACCAGTGCAATGGTTAGTGAGGCTGTCCTTCAACTGCTCACTGCTACCATCAAAATCTGGTTTTCTAAAATGCTTCCAGTATAGAATAAAAAGATACATTTCCTTTAACCTGAGACTCAGTCTTAGGATTCCAATCTCTACTTGGTTTCTTGTCCTCTGCTGCCTGCCAGGGTGGCCCAGAAGCCTGTTCAGAAAGGCATAATGTGGAGTCTAAGATGTCTTCCTCCCCCAGGACTGTGACATGAACCAGTGTGTACAATCGCCGTGTATTCTGAAGACAAAACTTGTTATCTGCAACTTAGGAGCTGGGCCTCTCCTGCTTGAAACGAATGTTATTTTGTTGTTGTTGTCTGTTTTTTTTGTTGTTGTTGTTGTAAAAAACTCAACAATCTGATATCTGATGTAGTTTTTTGTTTTTGATTAACCTGGGCTCACGGTGGAGCTCCAGCACTCTTCCTTCCATGCCAGTTTTCCTTCAGAGGTAAACTTGGAGGGTTGAGAGTTTGTGTTTCCTGCTGAGTGTAGCAGTGCTCATATGACTGTCATAAGCCCTTTTCTTTTATGACTGTGAAACAGCACTGTTGAAGCTGAATTGTGAAGTGTGAAGTGGATATCTGAGTGGGCTTGGTTGACTCCATGGGATGCTGTCTAGATTCTGCCCCTGGGGGCAATCACTCCCCCATGGTATGCAGTTCTGTAGTGGACTTCTTGAGTCCACATCTGACTTCTGTAGTAGAAGTCACACTGCTGCACTTGAGCTCAGTGTTTCCAAGTAATATCAAACCAGTGCTTTGAGCAAACACCTACATTTTCATGCACTCCCCAAGAAGTTCCTCAGTTTGATGGCAAATTGCTGATCTGGCTTTTTAGTGTTGGAATCGTTCCAACGTTTTAGTGTTGGAATCACCCATGGATGTTGTATAAAAGATCTCATAAAGAAGCAGGACAGACAGTGTGCTCAGTGCATCTTGGGGTCTAGCCCACTCTGAGCAGGGTATTGTGTTATTCATTGCTCTTGGGCATCTCACTTTGAATAACATAGGAAATCATATCTTCTGGAGTTCGTTGGAGATCACGAGATGACAACTGAAGATAAGCCTCTTAACTTGAGCACAGAGATATGTCTAAGTAGGAATTCTCTCTGCACATATGCCCAACTTGTTATTTTCCAAAAGATCTTATTTTGTTTATAGGACACATGTTTTTGTGTTAAACCAAAAAGGGGGCTGGCGCTGTGGCATAGTAAGCTAAGCCTCAGCCTGCAGCACCAGAATTCCATATGGGTGCCAGTTCGTGCCCTGGCTACATTTTCTGTGATCCAGCTCTCTGCTATGGCCTGAGAAAGCAGTGGAAGATGTTTGGTCCAAGTGCTTGGGCCACTGCACCTGCTTTTGAGACCCAGAAGAAATGCCTCACACCTGGCTTCAGATTGGCTCAGCACTGGCTGTTGCAGCCATTTGGATTGTGATCCAGAGGACAGAAGACCTTTTTCTCTGTCTCTCCCTCTCTCTGTAACTCTACCTCTCAGATAAATAATCTTTTAAAAAAAGAGATCTAAGAGAATACTCCTAAAATGAAACTAGGAATTAATAACAAAAAGAAATAAACTGTCGCTCCCCCTCTTCGTGGAGGAGCAACACAGGACCCTGCGCTGTTCTTTCATCTGCTCGGCCCTCCCCGGGTTTGCTGCTGGTTCTTCCCGGGTTGGCTACTATCCCTTCCACCTCCGTGGAAGGGCAGTTCCCCCTGGCCGCATTCCCCACTTCCGCAGGGGAGCGGCACACCGCCGGCCGGCTCTCTGGGGGGCTGCACGGGTTCCCTTAGATGTTCCCCATAGATGTTCCTGGTGCATGCCGTCTCTCTCCTCCTTTATAGTCCTTCTCCGCCAATCCCAACTCGGCTGCCCACACGCCGAGTACGCTGCTCTCCTCCAATCAGGAGCAAGTCCTACAGTCTATCAGTTGAACTGGAGGCAGCTGTGCGGAAGCTGTTTACTTCTCTCCCAACGCCACATTGTGGGAGAGCAGATGCATAGAATAAGTCTTAATTCGAGTAACTTAGTCTAGTTCGGATTGCTCCCCACAGATCCCCCTTTCTTTTTATTTTTTGGCGTTGATACGCGCCTGTCTTCGGTGTCCCACGGCACACACTCTGCTCTACTTGCTAGAGCCGCCACAGGCTCTTACAAGTCCTATCAATCAGGAAAACCGAATCCGGGTCCTCTCTTCGCCATGTTGTGAGGAGGTTTCTAGGCGCTGATGCGTGCCTGTGCTCGGTGCCCTGCAGCGCATGCTTTGCTCTGCCTGCAGGGGCTTACAAGCTCTATCAGGCAAACCGAATCCAAGCCTTCTCATTGCCTTATTGTGGGGGAGACTTATTAGTGTTGGTTCGTGCCTATCTTCGGTGACCTGCAGCTCATACTCTGGTCGAGCTTTGCTGGCGCTTACCGCCTTAAATCAGGCAGACCGAATCCAAACCTCCTAATTGTTGCATTGTGGGGAAGCTTTACTGATGTTAATTCGTGCCTGTCTTCGGTGACCTGCGGCTAGCCGCCCAGGTGCTCATCGCCTCACTAATCGGGCAGACCGAATCCAAGCCTTCTAATTGTGGTATTGTAGGGAGGCCTTTCTATTCCTCTATTTCTCTATCTCCGGGCATTCCTATTTCTCCCATTTTACTTCTGTCTGCCAGCATTCCCATTTCTCTCACTCCACTTCTAAAACTTCTGTTTCTCTTATCCCCCGCAGCTTCCCGCTCTCATTCCATTTCTAAACTTCTGTTTTCTCTTATCCCCGCGGCTTCCCGGCGCCTCGCCCTGCCGGCAGCTTCACGGCTCCGAGGCTGCTTCTCCGCGCCTCGCCGGCTCTGAGCCGCTTCAGCCCGCGCCTTATCTGCGCGGCTTCCCGGCTTTGCGCGGCTTGGCTTCGCGCACTCCGCGGTCTCCACGCCCTTCGCGTCTGCACCACGGCCTACGCCAGCCCCGTTCCCTATCTATTCACGCCCCGTGCTCTCTCTGCACGCGGCGGCTTCCGCGAGTAACACAGCGTAGCTCACGTGTCCGCCACTAGGATTCAATCTAAGTTCCCCGGGCTAGCCTGGCGAATTCAACCCAGCGTACGTCTCCGCCCCACGATTTGGCTTCCCGTCCTTTGCTCCCCGGGCTAATCAGACGGATCCCAATCTGGCTTACGTCTCAGCTTCTAGTTTCAACTTTTCGCCCCCTATTCCCGGGCTAACTTGGGAACCCCAAAGTGGCTTTCGTTTCCGCCTTGGCCTGCCCCCCGCGGCTTCAATTTCCCTAACACTTTTCTCTACCCGGTATGTTTCCCCAAGCTTTCCTCCAACGATATTCCTCCCTCATTTCTCCTGGCCTCTCCCCACAGTCCACGTCCGAGTCTGTTTGTTCTAGCTTTCACTTTCGCTTTCGACCTTAGAGATTTCTCCCAGCTTCCCCCCGTAGTCCGTATCCGAGTCTATGCCTAGGCTTTCAATAGCTTCTTCCGGCTCCTTTTTCGTCCGGCTTTTCCCTAGGCTGTTTGCTAGTCTCTCTCTCCGGCATTCCCCCAGTTCTTCCCGTTTCTTCCCTCCTAAGTTTGCTATCCGTTCTAGGTTTCCTATCCGAGCTAGGTTTCCTATCCGAGTCAGGTTTCCCATCCGAGTCACGGCACCACTATGTCGCTCCCCCTCTTCGTGGAGGAGCAACACAGGACCCTGCGCTGTTCTTTCATCTGCTCGGCCCTCCCCGGGTTTGCTGCTGGTTCTTCCCGGGTTGGCTACTATCCCTTCCACCTCCGTGGAAGGGCAGTTCCCCCTGGCCGCATTCCCCACTTCCGCAGGGGAGCGGCACACCGCCGGCCGGCTCTCTGGGGGGCTGCACGGGTTCCCTTAGATGTTCCCCATAGATGTTCCTGGTGCATGCCGTCTCTCTCCTCCTTTATAGTCCTTCTCCGCCAATCCCAACTCGGCTGCCCACACGCCGAGTACGCTGCTCTCCTCCAATCAGGAGCAAGTCCTACAGTCTATCAGTTGAACTGGAGGCAGCTGTGCGGAAGCTGTTTACTTCTCTCCCAACGCCACATTGTGGGAGAGCAGATGCATAGAATAAGTCTTAATTCGAGTAACTTAGTCTAGTTCGGATTGCTCCCCACATAAACAAAGTTGAGACCAAAAAAAAAAGTAGATCATTTGTCAATTAGTGAATTGAAGAGTTGGTTATTTTTGTAGATAAGCAAAACTGATATCCACCAGTGACTCAACTAACAAAAAAAAAATGAGAGGGAAAAGTAGACCCAAATTATAATGCTTTACAACAGATACTACAGAAATATAAAGAATCATCACAAATTACTACAGCTATATGCCAACAATTGGAAAATCTGGAATAATTGGATAGATTCCTGGATGCATCCAACCTACCAAAATAGAGTCATGAACACAAAGAAAAACCTAAATAGGCCAATAACCATGATGGAGACTGAATTAGTAATAATGATCCTCCCAACAAACAGAAGTCCAGAAACAGACAGATTCACGGCTGAATTCTACTAAACTGTCAAAGAAGAACTAATTCCAATACTTAAACTATTCAAAACAATTGGAAGGGAAGGAATTTTCCAAAATACTATTATGGTACCAGCATCACTTTAATTCCAAATCCAGAAAAAGATACAACAGAGAAAGAGAACTATCGACCAATATCCCTGATGAACATAGATGCAAAAATCCTCAACAACATATTAGATAACTGAATCCAACAAAACGTCAGAAAGATCATTCACCCAGATCAAGTGGGATTTATCTCTGGTATGCAAGGATGTTTCAACATATGCAAATCAATACATCTGATACATCACATTAACAAATTGAATAATAAATCCATATGATTATATCAATAGATGCAAAGTATTATTCAATAAAATACAACAGTGTTTCAGAGTGAAAAGTTGAGAATAGAGTGAACATTTCTCACTACAATAAAGGCAATATAAAATTGATGAAGTGAAGAGAACATAGTGGAAATATACCCCAAGTTTGTGGATTGAGAAAATCAATATTATTAAAATATCCATAGAATTCAAACTAGTTAACAGATTTGAAAGAATCCCTATCAACACACCAGATATTGTTCACAGAAATAGAAAAAAACATTGCTAAAATATCTGGAATCACTGAAAACTAACTAAAAGAAACCCTATGCAATAGGAACAAAGCAAGAGGTACATTATCTTCTTTTAATTTTTGTGTTCTTTTTGCCTTTTTATTTATTAATGTTTTAAAACATTGTTTTTTTGATTAGGAATATTTGAATGTATGTTACATTTCAATGCCTATATACATGAACAAATCAAATTAGGGTAATTAGTGTCACTCTGTCTTTGTCATTGCTTTATAATTGAAGCCTTAGAGCTCTGATATTGTTTTTTCAGAAATTATAGAATAGTTATTGTGAACTACAGTCACCTCACTATGCTGAGTAACACCAGAACTTATCTTACAACACTCATTTGATACTATTATCTAATCTCAGACTATCTTCCATTACCCTCATCTTCTAGTGATTAGCATTCTATATTCACATAGATCATTTTAACCTACCACTTAAGAGGAAGAATATGTTGTATTTGTCTTTCTGTGTCTGATTTATTTCACTCAGCACAACGAATTCCTGTTTCATTCATTTTGCTGCAAATGACATGATTTCATTCTTGCTTATGGCTGAATAATATTCCATTATTTCTCCATCCATCTTAGGATGGAAACCTTTGCTGATTGCATATCATAGTTATTGTGAACACCACTGCAATAAACATAGTGGTGCAGGTATATCTTGATAAAATGATTTTATGTATTGTGGATATATGACCAGAAGTTGGATTAGTGGATTATGTGACAGCTCTATTTCTGATTCTTTAAGAAATCTCCATATTTTGTGCCGTCGTGAGTCTAATTTAGATTCTCACCATCAGTGTGTAAGATTTTCTCATTCTCTGTATCCTTGCCAGTATTTGTTACTTTCCATGTATTTTAATATTTTGATAATAATAATAATTGAGAAAATACCTCACTGTGCTTTTGATTTGCATCTATTATCTAACTAATATTAAATATTTTTGTCATTTATTTATTAGTTATTTGAATTTTTTTTTGCAAAACATATGTTTAGATCATCAGCCCTTTGTTTAGTTTTTAGTTTTTGTTGCTGAGTTTTATGAGTTCCTTATATGTGCTGGCTGTTAAACCTTTATTGGGTAAGTAGGTTACAAATATCGTTCCCAGTCCTGTAAGTTTTATTTTCATTCTGTTTGCTGTAGTAGCTGCTGTGCAGGAAGTTTTTAGTTTACTTAAATTCCATTTTTCTAGTTTTGCTTTTGTTGCTTGTACTTGTAAGGAGTTTTTTTCAAAAAAGATGGTTGCTGATACCAATGTCTTAAAGTATTTCTTCCTGTTTCCGTCTAATGTTTTCATAACTTCAAATTTTTAGATTTCTTAGTACACTTGATTTAACTTTTGTATACGATGGAAAGGAGGGATCTAGTTACATTTTTCTACATATCAATATATGGTATTTCCAGCACCATTAATATATATGATAATGTAAAAGTGATTAAAAGAACACTATATTAATGAAAGTTCTATGAACATGAATTGTGAAAGGGACTATCTTTGATAAATAGTACCAGTAAGACTTGACACACAAATGCAGAATAATAAAACTAGACTTGTATACCTCATTGTGTACAAAAATGAACTAAAAAAGGATTAATACATGATCTGAATATATTGGAAGAAAGCAGAGATGTTTCAGAACATTGGAATGAGGAAGAATTTTGGGGGATCAGACTTTAAAATCACAGGAAACAAAATAGACAAATAGGATCTCATGAAATTAAAGACTTCATACAGCAAAGTAAACAATCAATAAAATGATGAGACAATCTACAGAACTGGATAAAATATTTTCAGGCTATACATGTCATAAGGGTTAATATCCAGAATATACAAGAAATTCAAATAGCTCAATAGGAAAAAATAATTCAATTTAAATTAACAGTAGGTATAAAAAAGACATTTCGCAGATAAGGATATACAAATGATCAACAAATATATGAAAAAATACTCAGTATCAGTAATCTTTGGAAAATGAAAATCAAACCATAATAAGATATCACCTCATTCCAGTCAGATTAACACAAAGATGAAACAAATGCTGGCTAGAAGGGAAGAAATGGCAAAATTTGCACTTTTTTGGTGAGAAAGTAAATTAATATATCCCTTGTGGAAAACGGTTTGCATATTTTTTAGAAAACTAGAAATATCCTTTTCATGTGATCCAGCAATCCCACCACAGTCTGTATATCCAAGGATAATGAAATCCCACTGCCCAAGACATATCTGCACTTGCAGGTTTGCTGTAGCACTATTCGCTATAGACAAGTAATTAGAACAACCTATGTGCCCATCAACTGAGCAGTGATAAAAAATGTGGTACCCATGTAAAATGGATTAATATTTAGCCATAGGAGTGTGGAATATTTCATTTGCAACAAAACGATGTCATAATATTAAGTAAAATAACCCAAGCATGGAAAGAAAAGTGCTGCACGATCTCATTCACATGCGGAATCTAAAAATGTGATCTTAGAGAAGTGAAGAGTTCAATAATGATTACTAGAGGCTGAGTGTGTATGTGTGTGGGGTTTATTAATGAGTACTGAGTTATAGACAAGGGTGAGAAGTTCTGCTGTTCTCTTGAAAAGTAGTGTGACTATAGATAATAATGTGCTGTATATTTATTTTAAATTAAAAAATCAGAATAAAGGATTTTGAATGGTTTTAACTTAGAGAAATGGTAAATATTTGAAGAGACATGTTTACCCAGGCTAGGTATTATGCAGTGCACCCAAGTATAGAAACATCACTTAACATCCCATAAATATGTATAAGTTTAGGTCAGTCAAAAATTTGTAAATGCTTATCTCATCTGTAAATATTCTCACAGGCGTAATCAGAAATAATATTTTTTTTTCATGAAACTAGAGGCTAGGTTTATTTTCATATTAGACACACTTAGTAAACAATGTGTTTCCCATACTTCAAATAGCATAAACATATTATAACAGAAATAGCTGTTGTTTCATGTTATTTCAAGAAATAGAATTAATTCCTCACTTAGACTTTGGTTACTACATTGATTTTTGTCTGTATTTACATCAATTGCTTTAGTTACACAGCCCCTCATATGCAAAAAAAAATATACACCTGGCAATAAAGGAGAATTGAATGCTATTTAAAGATGTGTTTTTTCCCAGAATTTTTTAAAGATTTATTTATTTGGGGCTGAGCACATTGTGGCCTAGTCATGTTGACACATAAAATTAAATATCTCATTCTCTGTCACAGAATTAAGAAATATGAATTAAAATATGTAAAGTGTTCAGGATTATATCTCACATATAGCGCAATGCAACAGTTTAAATTGTCATTAACACTACTATTCATTATTAGTAGTAATAATATTAACACTTTGATCCCCTATGTTCCTATATATCTAAGTTGTTTATTCTTGGCATCTTTGTACAGAGTGCTTCTCATCAACTACTATCACCATCAAGGTGAAGAAATTCCTCCAAAGGGTGTATCTTAGGAATCCATACTTGTTATCTTTCAGAATCCAGCAAGTCGTCTTCTTAACCACCTCTGCATGACATACAATGTGTGAAATGCATTAAAAGCATATTTCTGGCAATGCCAAACTACGGTGACCCAAATGCAATTTGAAAAATGCACTGTGATAGTTATTCATTCTATGGCGAATGAGTATTATTTTTTCCTTTTGAGAAAATATATAGTTATACAATTATCAATTTTAAGGGGAAAATTAAGAAAGTAAAAAATATGTTATATTTTCTTTGGGAGTTTAGATTACAAATATTATTTCTTTCTATATATTTTAAATAGTTTTTTTAATTTATTCAAAACAAGGTTGTTTTGTGGAAGGAAACAGAGAGGCAGAGAATGAGAGAGAGAAAGGATGGAAGGAAAATAGGAGAGAAAGAGGAGAGGGAGAGAGGAGAGAAGAAGAGAGAGGAAGGGAGGGAAGGAGGAAGAAGGGGGAGGGAAGGAAGGAGGGAGGGGGACAGATGAGGAGAGGGAGAGAATATGAGGGAGGAAAGGAAATCATTTTCGTGCTGAATAAAACACTTTCTCTTCTCTATTTATGTTTATCAGTATTCTTGAATTGAAAAGAAAAACTATTTATAATATTACTATCAGGATTCTAGAAATATCTAGCTGTGACAGTGACTAAAGCCATACTTAGAGTTGCCTTTTTGAACTTAATCATAAAATTCATCTGCTCTTTAGATTCTTGCATTTATTCTGTAAAAGTTCCCTGAGAGGGCCGGCACCACAGCTCAATAGGCTAACCCTCTGCCTGCGGCACCGGCACACCGGGCTCTAGTCCCGGTCGGGGCGCTGGATTCTGTCCCTGTTGCCCCTCTTCCAGGCCAGCTCTCTGATGTGGCCAGGGAGTGCAGTGGAGGATGGCCCAGGTGCTTGGGCCCTGCACCCCATGGGAGACCAGGAGAAGCACCTGGCTCCTGCCTTCGGATCAGTGCAGTTCGCCAGCCACAGTGCTGTGGCCGCGGTGGCCATTGGAGGGTGAACCAATGGAAAAGGAAGACCTTTCTCTCTGTCTCTATCTCTCACTATCCACTCTACCTGTCAAAAAAATTAAAAAAAAAAAAGTTCCCTGAGAGTATTATAAAACTGCTGTATCTTTCAAATCAGAAAAGAAGCTCAAGCATATTGTGAAAGGAAAAGAGCATATAAGCCCAAATTAGTTTTCTCTGAAAATTATAATACAGAATATATAACAATATGGAAAAATATATTTTTCTATGTAAAAGACACATTTTTTCTAAAACACTTAATTTCTTCCATAACTATTATCAGGGTCTTATTTTATGAGACAGATAAATGATAGAGATATTTACAGAAAGATCCACATTTATATATTGTATATGAAAGGCCAATACATATAGAAGAGTAACTAAAATCTTCTGAAAATTATGTTTTCTTGATTTCTGCAAATGACAGATATATTTATTATGTCAATTAAATATTTATACATTTATTTGAAAATGTTGTGTGAAAATATAAATATTCTGTTTTAACTGTAGGAGTAAGTGACAAACTTTATATCAAACCCAATTATGATTTTATTGTTGTATGATAACCAAAGGCAGAATAACGTTTAGAAGATCTTCATTCACCTAAACATATTAGTTCTGTTGATAATGGACAAGAAAGTATGATGCCACCTAGTTAATGTATTGGTGATCCTCTCTAGCTCATGACATATCTTCTGGTTGTTCTTGCCAAAATATTGGGTACTAATGACATTATCACTCTTCTATAAATCTGAATAATTTAGAGAATTATGTCAGTGACAGCTAAATTATAAGTATCATATTTCATTAATATGGGACACTTCATGAGTGTCTAAAGTTTTGCACTTACTAATCTTTGTATTTATTTAGCAGGTATTTATTTAGTTGATTTACAGTACTTTTCTCATCACTAAAATGAATCTTCCTACAGGAGAAATAATCACCAAGAACAGCTACAACTAATGAACAGCTAATGTTGTCTACTGTGTAATTACCTTTCCTGAAATAACGGTAATTAAATGTAGCCCTTGATTAGATCATTTATAGGATGGTATCTTAACTTTTTAAGAATTTTATATTAAAATGTTCAAGGTACATGTTGACAGGAACTTCAGTTCCAGATTATCTTACAAGGAATTTATCTCTACATGTGTCAACCTTAATTTTTTTTTTATTTTTCCATTCACTGTTGGTATATACACACACATATATATAATATACATATACTTATATATAAATGTTTATATATATGTCATACAAATAATTTTTTAATTTGGACAAAATATAACAGCATTAAATTTAATTTTGCAAAAATTACAAGCTTAAAGAGAATGTGGGGTAGATGTTTGCCAAGTGCCATTCTAGGTTGCCCACCTCCCCTAAGTTCCAGTTCCATCTGCTCTCCTGACTCTAGATCCCTACTAATGTGAACTGCAGGAGGCAACTGGTTATGATTCAAGTACTTGGGTCCCTTCCATCATTCTGGAAGACCAAAATTAAGTTTCCAGCTCCCAGCTTCCGCCTCACTCAGTCCTCACTATTTCAGGCATTAAGAGAGTGTACCAGTGAATGGGAGAGCTCATTCTTTCTGTCTGTCCATCTCTCTCTTCTTTCTCTTTGACTTTCAAATAAGTAAAATAAATAGAAAACTATAAGAAAATGAAAATGTGATCATGTGTAAGTGAATAGGTCTAAATAATTATGTCACAGTTTACAAATTCCCTTGCAATATGGCTCATTTGCATACATAGACAAAATAGTTACCTAATAATAACAATAATAGGGGAGGCCATTGAGGCACAGCAATTTAAGCCACCATTTGAGGCACTGGTATCACATATGAGGGTGCCAGGTTCAGTATCAGCTACTCTGCTTCTGATCCAGCTTCCTGCTAATGCACCAGGGAAACAGCTAGTGATGATTCAAGTATTTGTTTTCCTGCCACCCATGTTGGGCACCCGGATGGAGTTCCTGTCTCCTGGCTCTTGCCTAATCCAGACCCAGCAATGGCTATTGGGGTAGTGAACTAGTAGATAGATATCTATCTTTCTGTCTGTTTCTCTTTCTGTGTATGTGTCTCTCTGCCTCTCTGATTCTCTGTCACTCTTTAGTTCAATTAAATAAAGAAATATTTGATAATAATAATAGCAATGGTATATTTATTAAACTTATTACATAGTAGACATTGTTCTCAGTATGTTAAGTGTGCAAATTTATTAAAACAACCATCTAGCAATGAAATGAATATAAGGAAGTTCAAACCAAATTAATCCATCTCTTCTCTATTATAGGAGAGTGCTTATTCAAGCGGATGAAATTATTCTTTCGGCATGAATATTTATACTTTAACAACATCACCTTAAAAAATTTCTGGGTCAGTTACATGGCACAATTTGATGATCCACTTTAAGTTAAGGAGTAGCATATTATTTCTTATACTTTCAAGATTTGTTTTTCTATTAATACTTGCTTCAGTGTTATTTTGAGTTGAGCCTGAAAATATTAATCCCGTGGTCACCAATGATTTTAGGTAAGTGGATGAGTAAGATTCCTATCTTTTCCCATCTGTGGATTTCATGCATTCCCTACATGTACAAAGTAATAGATATGCAAAGCAAGCTTCAGGATTTGTTCTGAGCCCTGTGGAGCAAGTGTGCTTATCTAGCAAGCACTCTCTTGTCAATTTTGTTACCAGCATTTAAGATTTTGTTAACTCCTTAAGCTAATTCAAATATTGATATTTTCCTAGCACTGTTCATTTTGTAAGCAAGGAAAAATAGCAGAAAGAGAAGATAACACATCATCAAATCACAGAATTTCAAAAGAATTATTTGTATCTCACACAAATAATAGCACTGAAATGAAAGAGAATATTTCAGGGGAAAATCTGAAAATGTTGGTTTATCAAACCTCCAAGGAGTGCATTTTAGTTTTTTCTTTTCCAGGAAAAAAAGTAAAATCTATCATTGATAATAAAGATAATAATATCATGCTAAATAAAATTCCATTATCATGATATATCTATGTATTAAATTTTAAAAAATATGTTTTCATTATTTTTAATTACTCAGTTATATTTATTCCCATAGACTTTATTATTATAATATTCTTTTTTAAATCAAAATTGTGGGTAAAATTATCCTTCACAGCTGGTATTCATTTATCACAAGAAGAGAAATAATTTGTGAAATCATGCAGAACAATATTGCCTTGCTTATTTTAATTCAATAGGTGATTTGAAGTGAAATCCACTTGGTAGAGACAAGGGGTGGTCCATGACGTTCCTTTTTGTTCTCTCTGCATTATCAGTGTCCTCTTATTCAATCTTATCTATTGTTCATGGAAAGAAAAATATTTTTTCTGCTTGTGACTTCATAGAATTGAAAGTCTGCATCCCTTAAAATTTCTTAGGATCACATTTTTCTTTTTAGAAAGAAACATCATAATTTATTCATTCAGTATTTGTGCATACCTAAATGCATACAGATACTAACCATAGGTAGCTCTTTCAGCTAGGGTCTATGTTACCATGGAGACAAATGATCTCTTTAATATTTGAGGGGACTGGCCACTTTTGTTACACACTGAAGTTTGATTTAGTTGATAATATTTAGCTAAATCGTTCAGATAGCAATGAAATTTATTATATTATTCTTGAGTTTGGCAAGTAATATTTTTAGTTTATAATGTGTGTATTGTACAAGACAGCCCTTAAACATGTCTCAGTCTGTTACTCAACGGTACATGTTTCTCCAATTAGACATAAGAAAGTATATGTCACAGGCCTTTGTTGAAGCAGCTAAAAGTCCTCCTAGGACACTCACATTCCATATTGGCTGGAGTCTCTGGGTTCAAATAGTACCTCTACTTTCAGCCCAGCTTCCTGCTAATGCACAACCTGGCATGTAGCAAGTACTGGCTCAGGTAGTTGGTTCCCTGAAACTCATTTGGGAGATGTGGCCCAGCACTAGGAATGCAAGTAATTGGGGAGTGACAAGCACATGGAAGTGGTCTTCGTGTCACTCTCTGCCTTTCAAATAAAGTGAAAATAAATAAAGAGGATTTGACAGAAATATAAAAAATAAAATAAAATATAAACATTTTAATATGTAATACATATTCTCAATGATATTTGGTTTATTTGCCCTATTTCTAAAAATATTTACTTATCAAAGAGGTAGAGATACAAGGAGAGAGAACTCTTGTCTGCTGGTTCATCCCTCAAATGCCCATAATGGCATGGACTGGATTGGGCCAATGACAAGAGCTGGGAACTCAATCAGTTATTCCATGTAGTTAGCATGAACCCAATTAGTTGTGCTATTATTCCTAGGGTCTACATTAATTAGAACCTGGAACTAGGAGCAAGGCTGAGACTCTGGTTATACAATGTGGGTGTCTTAGCTAGGATTTTAACTACTAGGCCAAATGTCATTTGTTCCTAATTTTAAATGCATTCCTGAAGCATACAAAAAATTGAAAAAAATTTTCTCCATTTTCTCACCTCAAGATCATTTGTTTACAGTCTTCTGAAATCAAGGCAGTTGGTGTTATATCTATTCTACATTCATTTCAATGAAAAAATCTAATTCAAATCAATAGATTAATAATGATGAATTTGATGTGCAGAGAAATTTGTATTTTAAAAAGTGATTCTTTGCAGAGTATATTTAGCCTGAGGCAGATCTGTAATCAAAATATGTCTGATTTTTTTTCGTTGGAGATTATTCTTAGGTGTTTAAATTTTAATTGAAAAGTGATCCCTGTTAGGAATTTGGAAAACATTATGTTGAGTGAAATAAGCCAATCCCAAAGGGACAAATACCACTTGTTCTCCTTGATAGGTGACAACTAACTGAGCACCAAAAAGTAAACCTGTTAAAGTGAAATGAACACTATGAGAAACGGTGACTTGATCAGCCCTCACCCTGACTGTTGATGAGCAGCTTAATATGTTATCCCTCTTAGTATTTTTTTTGTTCTACTTAATACTTTTGGTTGAATACTGTAATCAATACACAATTCTTCTTAAGTGCTGAAACTTAACTGAAAAGTGATCACTGTTAAATATAAGGGTGGGAATAAGAGAGGGAAGAGATGTGCAATTCGGGACATGCTCAAGCTGACTTACCTCAAATGGTAGAGTTAGAAACATACCAGGGGATTCCAATTCAATCCCATCAAGGTGGCATGTACTAATGCCATCTCACTAGTCCCAGTGATCAACTTCTGTTCACAATTGATTGTAATGATAGGACTAAGTACCAAAGGGATCACATAAACAAGAATAGTGTCTGCAAATACTAGCTAATAGAATCAAAAATGGAGAGAATGATCCAACATGGGAAGTGAGAACACAGCAGACCTATAGAATGGCAAATGTCCTAACAGCACTCTGGCCTCAGAATCAGCCCTTAAGGCATGCGGATCTGGCTGAAAATCCCATGAGACTATTTCAGGCATGGAAAGCCAAGACATTCTGGGGAAAAAAAACCTAAATGAAAGATCTCTGCGAGTGAGATCCCAGTGGAAAGAACCGGTCATCAAAGAAGGAGGTACCTTTCTCTGAAGGGAGGAGAGAACTTCCACTTTGACCATGGCCTTGTCTAAATATGATCACAGTCAGTGAACTCAGGGGGCTTCCATAGCCTTGGCAGCTCATGACAAGAGCCTAGGGTGATTACTGAAGCCATAAACAAGAGTGTCAATTTGTTAAGTCAACAACAGGAGTCACTGTGCACTTACTCCTCATGTAGGATCTTTGTCCTTAGTGTGCTGTACATTGAGATTTAATGCGATAACTAGTACTCAAATAGTATTTTTCACTTTATGTTACTGTGTGGGAGCAAACTGTTGAAATCTTTACTTAATATATGCTAAACTGATCTTCTGTGTATAAAGAGATTCGAAAATGAATCTTGATGTGAGTGGAAGGGGAGAGGGAGTGGATAAGGGGAGGGTTGCGGGTTGGAGGGACGTTATGGGGGGGAGCCATTGTAATTCATATTCTGTACTTTGGAAATTTATATTCATTAAATAAAAGTTAAAAAAATAGCCTGACCTTCAATACATCTTAAGAAAGTGTTCCACCAAGCTAAGCCAATCACTGTTAAAGGATATTTGTGTAAAGTCAAGTGACATACAATGTGATATGCAAGTATCCAAAGCTGCTCTGTAGGACGCAGTAGAGACTCTGTTTCTTTTACTGCTCCCTATTGTCTATATTAGCAAATTGAAATAAATGTATTTTTAAGAAATAACTGAAAATAATCATGTGCTTTTTCCTGGCATGAACATAGGCCTTTGAAATTGTCCATTAATGTCTCAGGTTACAACCACTTCCACTAGATCTACTCCACTCTCCTGCTCACCTGCTCACCTGACTCAGTTTGTATCATAATGCTTCTTCATTAATAAAGAGTTGCCTTTCTCACACATGTGATTGGAAACTTGTTCAGGTGTCCATCTTTTCGTGTTTGTTTACATTGCCAGTTTCTATATATGTTTATATTCAAAGTACAGTAGATCTCTGAATGTGAGCCATTCTAACCAGGGTGAGGTGAAACCTCATTGTGGTGTTGATTTGCATTTCCCTGTTTAAATTTTAACTGAAAAGTGATCCCTGTTAAGTATAAGAGTGGGAATAAGAGAGTGAGGAGATGTACAGTTTGGGATATGCTCAATCGGAATTGCCTCAAATGGTGGAGTTAGGAACGTGCCAGGGGATTTCAATACAATCCCATCAAGGTGGCATGTACTAATGCCATCTCACTAGTCCCAAGTGATCATTTTCAGTTCACAATTGATCACACTGATAGGTCCAATAGTCAAAGGGATCACACAAACAAGACTAGTGTCTGCTAATACTAACTGATATAATCAAAAATGGAGAGAACGATCCATCAAGGGAAGCAGGATACACAGCAGACTCATAGAATGGTAGATGTCCAAAATAGCACTCTGGCCTCAGAATCAGCCCCTAAGGCATTCACATCTTGCTGAAGAGCCCATGAGAGTATTTCAGGCATGGAAATCCAAGACACTCTGGGGAAAAAAAAAAAATCTCTGCGAGTGAGATCCCAGTGGAAAGAATGGGGCCATCAAAGAAGGAGGTACCTTTCTCTGAAGGGAGGAGAGAACCTCCACTTTGACTATGACCTTGTCTAAACAAGATAAGAGTCGGAGAACTCAAGGGGCTTCCATAGCCTTGGAAACTCATGACTGGTGCATAGGGAGATTACTGATGCCATAAACAGGAGTGTCAAATTGTTAATTCAACAACAGGAGTCACTGTGTACTTACTTCTCATGTGGGATCTGTCCTTAATGTGTTGTCCAATGTGAAGTAATGCTATAACTAGTACTGAAACAGTATTTTACACTTTGTGTTTCTGTGTGGGTGCAAACTGATGAAATCCTTACTTAATGTATACTAAATAAAAAAAAAAAAGTACAGTAGATCATGGTTTATATCCTTGAGGTCTCTCAAAACTTTGAGACCTGCATAGAAATTTGCTAATAAAACACATCTATCCATGTTATGACCGTAAGATATAATGAAGAATGAGAGCTACTACAGCATCCTAACGAATATGATCCTCCCAACACTTTGGAAGAGAAATGATTGTTTAGGCTATCCTATGTTCATGCTCAATGAAATAAATCTACATATTATTGTATTTAATGAGCTTCTTAGGATAAAATTAAGCCATTCTTAGGGAGGAGAGAAAGACAGAGTGATGCTCTCATTTAGCCCTTTTATACCACATAGGTGATTTAGTATAAAAGAAATATGAGTGCATAATTCGGAAATATAAATGAAGGTGGACACAAGCCAAGGCCAATTTGTCCCTAGATGCCTCCAACTTAAGGAAGCAAACCAGCAAATCGGCATCATTCTAATATTTCTAGTATATATAAACACCTTGATGAAAAAACAAATTATTAAATGCTTAGGAATGAAATGACTCAGATTTCATTCTTTTTGTAATGTACAGCTCTTGTTAAGGAGAGGTACCTTACAGCATATTTCCTTCAAAGAAATCATTTGTGTTACGATATTCAAAGTAATTGCACTTTAAAAAGTCTTCAAGATCCATTATCAAAAGTTAAAAGGACCACATAGTAATTGTGAAGGGATTGTACATCAAGAATAAGTTAGGATTGCAGATTTAATTCTGAACCTAGTGTCTGGAATAAGATTGAAATTCTTTCTCCAGTTTTTTTTTTTTTTTCACTGAAAATATGCAGAGCCTTGATTAAAACAACTGTGCCTGATTCAGAAGCATCACCCAACTCTGAATTACAGATTGCACCATTGGGTTTGTTTGCAAATAAAAAGTAAAGATAAAAACAAAGACATGTTAATAACACACTAGAATTTGAAAAAGAGATTTAGCATTATTAAAATATCATTTGTAAGAGTCATAAATGATTTCATGATTAATAATCTAATAGTCCACTGTATGAAGAGCCACATAGAAATTAAATTTTCATTTATTCAAAGAATAGTTAGATAACACAAAAATGTTCAGGCTTGTGTTTTTCTGTCACTGAACACTAATAATTGCCTAAGGTCTATAATCAGAATTAAGACATAATTGGTTGTGGAAAAAGACAATTCCTCAGATGGGCAAGCATTCTTTAAACATGAGCTGTAATCATGACATGGTGGGATGCAATTTCCATTTCAGCATCATTGGTGTCAAGTTATCCCTACAATTTCCTATTGCATTATGTGTGCTACAGAAGAGTAAGTGTATTACATTCAGAAAAAAATATACAACGTAAAAAATGGCACACGAAAAAGTAGTTGTGTCAATAGGCTTGTTTGATATATGTTTTCAAGTTTGCTGTTACCATCAACATCTAAAAGACATCTTATTCAACTTAATATTTTGCTTAGTATTTTTGAGATAACATATTTAAATTTACTTCATGGTCAAAGGCTTATTGGTCCACTAAATAAAGAGTTTTACAAATAAAAAGTAAAAAGACCATAGATAAGCAGAAATTAGTCAAGAGATATAAACACTGATAAAATGAAAAGATGTTCAACTTCAGCTATATATAATGAATTTATAAAATAATAACATATCATTAAAACTATAGTAGTGTATAATTCTTTTTTTTAACTTTTATTTAATGAATATAAATTTCCAAAGTACGGCTTATGGATTACAATGGCTTCCCCCCATAACATCCCTCCCACCCACAACCCTCCCCTTTCCCATTCCCTCTCCCCTTCCATTCACATCAAGATTCATTTTCAATTCTCTTTATATACAGAAGATCAGTTTAGGATACATTAAGTAAAGATTTCAACAGTTTGCTCCCACACAGAAACATAAAGTGAAAAATAATAGATGATTTTTTAAATGATGATGAAATCAGATCAGACCTATTGTCATGTTTAATCCCAGTGACAGTCAAGTTGGGAGTTGATAATTTCTTCTCCTTTTTTTTTTAACAGAAGATCAGTTTAGTATACATTAAGTAAAGATTTCAACAGTTTGCACCCCCATAGGAACACAAAGTGAAATATACTGTTTGAGTACTCATTATAGCATTAAGTCTCAATGTACAGCACATTAAGGACAGAGATCCTACATGAGGAGTAAGTGCACAGTGACTCCTGTTGTTGACTTTACAAATTGACACTCCTGTTTATGGCATCAGTAATCTCCCTATGCACCAGTCATGAGTTTCCAAGGCTATGGAAGCCCCTTGAGTTCTCCGACTCTTATCTTGTTTAGACAAGGTCATAGTCAAAGTGGAGGTTCTCTCCTCCCTTCAGAGAAAGGTACCTCCTTCTTTGAAGACCTGTTCTTTCCACTGGGATCTCACTCACAGAGATCTTTCATTTAGGTTTGTTGTTTTTTTTTTTTTTTTTTTTTTTTTCCAGAGTGTCTTGGCTTTCCATGCCTGAAATACTCTCATGGGCTTTTCAGCCAGATAGGAATGCCTTTAGGGCTGATTCTGAGGCCAGAGTGCTGTTTAAAACATCCGCCATTCTATGAGTCTGCTCAGTATCTCGCTTCCCATGTTGGATCACTCTCCCACTCTACCGTTTGGGGCAAGACAGCTTAGCATGTCCCAAATTATACATCTCTTCCCTCTGTTATTCCCACTCTTATGTTTAACAGGGATCACATTTCAGTTAATTTTCAACACTTAAGAATAACTGTGTGATAATTACAGAATTAAACCAGTCATATTAAGTAGAGCGACAAAAAAACTACTAAGAGGGATAATGTATTAAGTTGTTCATTAACAGTCAGGGCTATGCTGATCAAGTCACCGTTTCTCATAGTGTCCATTTCACTTCAACAGGTTTCCTTTTTGGTGTTGAGTCAGTTGTCACCGATTAGGGAGAACATATGGTATTTGTCCCTTTGGGACTGGCTTACTTCACTCAGCATGATGTGTTCCAGATTCCCCCATTATGTTGCAAATGACTGGATTTTGTTGTTTCTTACTGTGGTATAGTATTCTAAAGAGTACATATCCCATAATTTCTTTATCCAGTCTACCGTTGATGGGCATTTAGGTTGGTTCCAGGTCTTGGCTATTGTGAATTGTGCTGCAATAAACATTAGGGTGCAGACTGCTTTTTTGTTTGCTAATTTAAATTCCTTTGGGTAAATTCCAAGGAGTGGGATGGCTGGGTTGAACGGTAGGGTTATATTCAGGTTTCTGAGGAATCTCCAGACTGACTTCCATAGTGGCTTGACCAGTTTGCATTCCCACCAGCAGTGGGTTAGTGTCCCTTTTTCCACACATCCTCGCCAGCATCTGTTGTTGGTAGATTTCTGTATGTGAGCCATACAGAGGTGAAACCTCATTGTGGTTTTCATTTGCATTTCCCTGATTGCTAGTGACCTTGAACATTTTTTCATGTGCCTGTTGGCCATTTGGATTTCCTCTTTTGAAAAATGTCTATTGAAGTCCTTGGCCCATCTCTTAAGTGGGTTGTTGGTTTTGTTTTTGTGGAGTTTCTTGATCTCTTTGTAGATTCTGGTTATTAACCATATATCTGTTGCATAGTTTGCAAATATTTTTTCCCATTCTGTCGGTTGCCTCTTCACTCTCCTGACTGTTTCTTTTGCAGTACAGAAACTTCTCAATTTGATGCAATCCCAATAGTTGATTTTGCTTTGACTGCCTGTGCCTCCCGGGTCTTTTCCAGAAATTCTTTGCCTGTGCCAATATCTTGAAGGGTTTCTCCAATGTTCTCTAATAACTTGATGGTGTCAGGTCTTAGATTTAGTTCTTTAATCCATGTTGAGTGGGTTTTTGTGTAAGGTGTAAGGTAGGGGTTTTTGCTTCATGCTTCTGCACGTGGAAATCCAGTTTTCCCAACACCATTTATTGAATAGACTGTCCTTGCTCCAGGAATTAATTTTAGATCCTTGATCAAATATAAGTTGGCTGTAGATGTTTGGGTTGATTTCTGGTGTTTCAATTCTGTTCCATTGGTCTATCCATCTGTTTCTGTACCAATACAATGCTGTTTTGATTACAACTGCCCTGTAGTATGTCCTGAAATCTGGTATTGTGATGCCTCCGGCTTTGTTTTTGTTGTACAAGAGTGCTTTAGCTATTCGAGGTCTCTTGTGCCTCCATACAAATTTCAGCACCATTTATTCCAGATCTGAGAAGAAGGTCTTCAGTATCTTGATTGGTATTGCATTGAATCTATAAATTGCTTTTGGGAGAATGGACATTTTGATGATATTGATTCTTCCAATCCATGAGCATGGAAAATTTTTCCATTTCTTGGTATCCTCTTCTATTTCTTTAAGGTTTTATAATTCTCATCGTAGAGATCTTTAACGTCCTTGGTTAAGTTTATTCCAAGGTATTTGATTGTTTGTGTAGCTATTGTGAATGGGATTGATCTTAGAAGTTCTTCCTCAGCCATGGCATTGTCTGTGTATACAAAGGCTGTTGATTTTTGTGCATTGATTTTATACCCTGTTACTTTGCCAAAATCTTCTATGAGTTCCAATAGTCTCTTAGTAGAGTTCTTTGGGTCCCCTAAATAAAGAATCATATCATCTGCAAAGAGGGATAGTTTGAGTTCTTCCTTCTTGATTTGTATCCCTTTAAGTTCTTTTTTTTTGCCTAATAGCTCTGGCTAGAACTTCCAGAACTATATTGAATAGCAGTGGTGAGAGTGGGCATCCCTGTCTGGTACCAGATCTCAGTGGAAATGCTTCCAACTTTTCCCCATTCAATAGGATGTTGGCTGTGGGTTTTTCATAGATTGCTTTGATTGTATTGAGGAATAATCCTTCCAAACCCAGCTTGCTTAGAGTTTTCATCATGAATGGGTGTTGTATTTTATCAAATGCTTTCTCGGCATCTATTGAGATAATCATATGGTTTTTCTTCTGCAGTCTGTTAATGTGGTGTATCACATTGATTGTCTTGCGCACATTAAACCATCCCTGCATACCAGGGATAAATCCCACTTGGTCTGGGTGGATGATCTTTCTGATGTGTTGTTGCATTCTATTGGCCAGAATTTTATTGAGGATTTTTGCATCTATGTTCATCAGGGATATTGGCCTGTAATTTTCTTTCAGTGCTGCATCTTTTTCCGGCTTAGGAATTAAGGTGATGCTGGCTTCATAGAAAGAATTTGGGAGGATTCCCTCTTTTTTGATTGTTCTGAATAGTTTGAGAAGAATTGGAGTCAGTTCTTCTTTAAATGTCTGGTAGAATTCAGCAGTGAATCCATCTGGTCCTGGGCTTTTCTTTGTTGGGAGGGCCTTTATTACTGTTTCAATTTCTGTCTCAGTTATGGGTCTGTTTAGGTTTTCTATGTGTTCCTGGTTCAATCTAGGTAGGTTGCATGTGTCCAGGAATCTATCCATTTCTGATAGGTTTCCCTGTTTGCTGGCATACAAGTCCTTGTAGTAATTTCTGATGATTCTTTTTATTTCTGTGGTGTCTGTTGTTACGTTTCCTTTTTCATCTCTGATTTTATTGATTTGGGTCTTTTATTTTTTTTTTTTTAGTTAGTTGGGCAAATGGGGTGTCAATTTTGTTTATTTTTTCAAAAAACCAGCTCCTCGTTTGGCTGATTTTTTGTAATTTTTTTTTTATTCAATCCTGTTGATTTCTTCTCTGATTTTAATTATTTCTCTTCTCCTACTAGATTTGGGTCTAGTTTGCTGTAGGTTTTCTAGATCCTTGAGGTGAATTGAAAGCTCATCTATTTGGTGCCTTTCCAATTTCGTGATGTAGGCACCTATTGACATAAACTTTCCTCTTAGCACTGCTTTTGCTGCATCCCATAAGTTTTGGTATATTGTGCTGTTATCCTCATTTACTTCCATATAATTTTTGATTTCTCTTTTAATTTCTTCTATGACCCATTGTTCATTCAGGAGCATGTTGTTCTGTCTCCATGTGTTTGCATACTTTCTGGGGTTTCCTGAGTTGCTAATTTCCAGCTTCATCCCGCTGTGGTCTGAGAAGCTGCATGGTATGATTCTAATTCTTTTAAATTTGCTGAGACTTGCTTTATGGCCTAGTATGTGATCAATCCTAGAGAACGTTCCATGTACTACTGAGAAGAATGTAAAATCTTTAGCTGTAGGATTAAGAGTTCTGTAGATATCTGTTAGATCCATTTGGGCTATAGTGTCATTTAAATCTACTGTCTCCTTGTTGATCTTCTGTCCTGTTGATCTGTCTATTTCTGAGAGTGGAGTATTGAAGTCCCCCAGTACTATTGTATTGGGGTCTAAGTCTCCCTTTAAGTCCGTTAACAAATCATTTAGATAAACCGGTGCCCTGTAGTTAGGTGCATATACATTGATAATTATTATATCTTCTTGTTGTTTTGATCCCTTTATCATTATATAGTGACCCTCTTTGTCACTCTTAACAGTTTTTGTGGTAAATTTATGTTGTCCGATATTAAGATGGCTACACCCGCTCTTTTTTCATTTCTGTTGGCATGGTATATCTTTTTCCAGCCTTTCACTTTCAGTCTGTATGGATCTTTGTTGGAAAGATGCGTTTCTTGTAAGCAGCAAATAGATGGGTTTTGTTCCTTAACCCAGTCAGCCAATCGGTGTCTTTTAACTGGACAGTTCAGGCCATTCACGTTCAATGTGACTAATGATAAGTGGTAACTTTGCCCTGCCATTTGCCAAAGATAAATTCTAATATATGCGAAGATGGCGGAATAGTGAGGGCGCGCACCGATAGTCCGGGAAAATTTAGTTTAATAAAAGGGGAGTTACGGTAGCCGCAGAAAAAAGAACCAGGAAAATACTGCAGGGGAAACTCTTCTGGATCCAGTGGCCATGAATCAGAGGACCTACTGGGAGAACAAGGTCGCCCACCTTGCTGAAGCCAAGTCGCGGGACCGAGCCGCGGAAGCCCCAGGGTCTGCACGCCAGTGCTCGAAGGGGAGTGCACGCCACACAGACAACAGCGGGGAGACTTGGGACGCTCAGGGCTCCGAGTCCACACATCGGCGCTGGAAGGGGAGGTGAGCTCAATAACCCGAGACATTGGTGGGGAAACGGGGGTCAGAATGTAGAGGGGGGCCGGAAAGTGCAGCAAACTCACTACCGGAAAGAAGGAAAAAAAAGCTTCGGGGTTTCTCTTCCCCCTAACCTTACAAAGGTTACAAGGCTGCAAGGCTTGAAGAATTCCCAAGAGACAAAGAGCGGGCCCCCTCTCTGGATTTACATATCAATGGGGGAGAGCTAAGGAACTGAGTCACTACAATTCAGTAGCCTAGGCAACCCAGTGGGAGTCCAGAGGAGCCTAAAGGGACTCTGGGACTCTGCGGGTAGAAGCCAAAGACTGAAAGCGAAATACCATCAATTCTGCACAGCCGTGCCGTGCGGTGTTACTTACCCCCTGAATAAATAAAATACATAAATAAATAAAAAGAGAGAGATTTACCACGCATAACCTGAGGGTGTCACCTTTGCACACCCTTAACCAGGAAGAACCAGGCAGAGCTCTCAGGCCGCACCCATCTCAGCCTCCAAGGCTCCTCCAACAGCAGGCAGTCCACTTAACACGGACACAGTATAAAAAAAAAAAAAAAACGCAAGAAGAATTAACTATGCCGAGTAACAAACACAGAAATAGAGGGAACAAGATCAACGATGACACTATGATGCCTCCAAATAAGCAAAACACCCCAAACCAAGATTATGAAGATGATGAGATAGAAGAAATGCAAGATACGGATTTCAAAAAATTTATGATAAGAACATTTAGAAGTTTTCAAAAGCAAATGCTTGAACTACAGAAATCCTTAATGGACAAGATAGAAAATCTTTCTTGTGAAAATGAAATATTAAGGAGGAATCAAAATGAAATGAAACAACTAGTACAACAGGAAACTGTGATAGTGATGAGAAATCATAATGAAGTGAAGAATTCAAGATCAAATGACAAACACATTAGAGAGCCTTACAAACAGAATGGGTGAAGCAGAAGAGAGAATATCAGACTTAGAAGACAGAGAACAGGAAAGGATACAGTCAGACCAAAGAAAAGAAGAGGAAATTAGAAATCTAAAAAATATTGTTGGGAATCTACAGGATACTATTAAAAAAAAAAAAAAACAACAACAACATTCGAGTTCTAGGAGTTCCTGAAGGCATGGAGAGAGAGAAAGGATTAGAAGGCCTTTTTAGTGAGATACTAGCAGAGAACTTTCCAGGTTTGGAGAAGGACAGAGACATCCTAGTACAGGAAGCTCATAGAACCCCCAATAAACATGACCAAAAGAGATCCTCACCACGACACGTGGTAATTAAACTTACCACAGTGAAACATAAAGAAAAGATCCTAAAATGTGCAAGAGAGAAACGTCAGATTACTCTCAGAGGATCTCCAATCAGACTCACAGCTGACTTCTCATCAGAAACACTACAGGCTAGGAGGGAATGGCGAGACATAGCACAGGTGCTAAGAGAGAAAAATTGCCAGCCCAGAATATTATATCCTGCCAAGCTCTCATTTGTGAATGAAGGTGAAATAAAGACCTTTCATAACAAACAGAAATTGAAAGACTTTGTGGCCACTCGTCCGGCCCTGCAAAAGATACTTAAAGATGTGCTACACTCAGAAACACAGAAACACGGCCATCAATATGAAAGAAGGGAAAGGAAGAACACCTACCAGTAAAAGAGCATGGGAAGCTCAAAGCATATACTAGAAAATATTTCCGGGAAAATGGCAGGGCAAAGTCACTACGTATCAATAGTCACATTGAACATTAATGGTCTGAATTCTCCAGTTAAAAGACACCGTTTGGCTGACTGGCTCACAGAACACAACCCAACTATTTGTTGCCTACAAGAAACACATCTCTCTAACAAAGAGGCATGCAGACTGAAAGTGAAAGGTTGGAAAAAGATATTCCATGCCAACAGAAACCAAAAAAAAGCAGGTGTAGCCATATTAATATCAGACAAAATAAAGTTTAATACAAAAACTGTTAAGAGAGACAAAGAGGGACACTATATAATGATTAAGGGTTCAATTCAACAGGAAGATGTAACTATTATAAATGTATATGCACCTAATTACAGGGCACCGGTCTATTTAAAAGATATGTTAAGGGACTTAAAGGGAGATTTAGATTCCAATACAATAGTACTGGGGGACTTCAATACTCCACTCTCAGAAATAGACAGATCATCCGGACAGAAGATCAACAAGGAAACAGCAGATTTAATCGACACTATTGCCCAAATGGATCTAACAGATATCTACAGAACTTTCAACCCTACATCTACAGACTTCACATTCTTCTCAGCAGTGCATGGAACCTTCTCTAGGATTGATCACATACTAGGCCATAAAGCAAGTCTCAGCAAATTTAAAAGAATTAGAATCATACCATGCAGCTTCTCAGACCACAGCGGGATGAAGCTGGAAATTAGCAACGCAGGAAACCCCAGAAAGTATGCAAACACATGGAGACAGAACAACATGCTCCTGAATGAACACTGGGTCATAGAAGAAATTAAAAGAGAAATAAAAAATTTTATGGAAGTAAATGAAGACAACAACACAACATATCAAAACTTATGGGATACAGGAAAAGCAGTATTGAGAGGCAAATTTATAGCAATAGGTGCCTATATCAAGAAATTGGAAAGGTACCAAATAGATGAGCTTTCAGCGCACCTCAAGGACCTAGAAAAACTGCAGCAAACCAAACCCAAATCTAGTAGGAGAAGAGAAATAATTAAAACCAGAGAAGAAATTAACAGGATTGAATCCAAAAAAACACTACAAAAAATCAGCCAAGCGAGAAGCTGGTTTTTTGAAAAAATAAACAAAATTGACACCCCATTGGCCCAACTAACTAAAAAAAGAAAATAAAAGACCCAAATCAAGAAAATCAGAGATGAAAAAGGAAACGTAACAACAGACACCACAGAAATAAAAAGAATCATCAGAAATTACTAAAAGGACCTGTATGCCAGCAAACAGGAAAACCTATCAGAAATGGATAGATTCCTGGACACATGCAATCTACCAAATTGAACCATGAAGACATAGAAAACCTAAATAGACCCATAACTGAAACAGAAATTGAAACAGTAATAAAGGCCCTCCCAACAAAGAAAAGCCCAGGACCAGATGGATTCACTGCTGAATTCTACCAGACATTTAAAGAAGAACTAATCCCATTTCTTCTCAAACTATTCAGAACAATCGAAAAAGAGGGAATCCTACCAAATTCTTTCTATGAAGCCAGCATCACCTTAATCCCTAAGCCAGAGAAAGATGCAGCACTGAAAGAAAATTACAGACCAATATCCCTGATGAACATAGACGCAAAAATCCTCAATAAAATTCTGGCCAATAGAGTACAACAACACATCAGGAAAATCATCCACCCAGACCAAGTGGGATTCATCCCTGGTATGCAGGGATGGTTCAACATTCGCAAATCAATCAATGTGATTCACCACATTAACAGACTGCAAAAGAAAAACCATATGATTATCTCAATTGATGCAGAGAAAGCATTTGATGAAATTCAACACCCTTTCATGATGAAAACTCTAATCAAATTGGGTATAGAAGGAACATTCCTCAATATAATCAAAGCAATTTATAAAAAACCCACGACCAGCATCCTATTGAATGGGGAAAAGTTGGAAGCATTTCCACTGAAATCTGGCACCAGGCAGGGATGCCCACTCTCACCACTGCTATTTAACATAGTTCTGGAAGTTTTAGCCAGAGCCATCAGACAAGAAAAAGAAATCAAAGGAATACAAATCAAGAAGGAAGAAGTCAAACTATCCCTCTTTGCAGACGATATGATTCTGTACTTAGAGGATCCAAAGAACTCTACTAAGACACTATTGGAACTCATAGAGGAGTTTGGCAAAGTAGCAGGAATTAACTGAAATGTGATCCCTGTTAAACATAAGAGTGGGAATAAGAGAGGGAAGAGATGTATAACTTGGGGCATGCTCGGGCTGACTTGCCCCAATTGGTAGAGTTGGAAACATACCAGGGGATTCCAATTCAATCCCATCAAGGTGGCATGTGCCAATGCCATCTCACTAGTCCAAGTGATCAATTTCAGTTCACAATTGATCATAATGAAAGGACTAAGAGTAAAAGGGAGCACATAAACAAGTCTAGTACCTGCTAACACTAACCGATAGAATAAATAAAGGGGAGAGTGATCCAACATGGGAAGTGAGATACTCAGCAGACTCATAGAATGGCGGATGTCCTAAATAGCACTCTGGCCTCAGAATCAGCCCTAAAGGCAGTCGGATCTGGCTGAAAAGCCCATGAGAGTATTTCAGGCATGGAAAGCCAAGACACTCTGGCAAAAAGATCTCTGTGAGTGAGATCCCAGTGGAAAGAACAGGTCTTCAAAGAGGGAGGTGCCTTTCTCTGAAGGGAGGAGAGAACCTCCACTTTGACTATGACTGTGTCTAAACAAGATAAGAGTCGGAGAACTCAAGGGGCTTCCATAGCCTTGGAAACTCATGACTGGTGCATAGGGAGATTACTGATGCCATAAACAGGAGTGTCAATTTGTAAAGTCAACAACAGGAGTCACTGTGCACTTACTCCTCATGTAGGATCTCTGTCCTTAATGTGCTGTACATTGAGACTTAATGCTATAACGAGTACTCAAACAGTATATTTCACTTTGTGTTCCTATGGGGGTGCAAACTGTTGAAATCTTTACTTAATGTACACTAAACTGATCTTCTGTAAAAAAAAAAAAAAAAAAGAAATTATCAATTCCCAACTTGACTCTCACTGGGATTAAACATGACAATAGGTCAAAAAAAAATTCTAATATATGCTTTGAATTCCCTGTGATCTTTTGCTGTGAGGTTTCCTTCCTTTACCTTCTTTCATATTGATGACCGTGTTTCTGTGTTTCTGTGTGTAACACATCTTTAAGCATCTTTTGCAGGGCTGGACGAGTGGCAACAAATTCTTTCAATTTCTGTTTGCTATGAAATTCTTAACAATTTGACAAAACTTTAAAACAATGGTGTTCTAAACATTGCTGAAAAACACGGACTAGTGTGGAACCATATTTAGTACTGTGAAATCAATGTAATAATTTATTAAAATCTCAGTTTTTCAAGACTTTAAAAACTTATCCTGATTTCACTAATTGTAAATATTGCAAATTATAGATGCTTATTTCCGAACAAGAATTTAGAAGCTTTACATTTATAATTATATGTGATATGACTGTAAATTATTAACGCACTAATGACTAGAAAATAATGGGAAATTTAAATTCATTTGAGTACCAAGAACATACAAATGCATTCTATGGTATATCCCCAAATATTTCAAATTGAGGCTATAACATAACATTTTCTACCCATAATTATAGATGAAGTAACCAAATCTAACATAAATACATCAATTTAACCAATAAACTTTGAGTCCAAGTCTATTTGAATCCACAGTCTTTAAATTGGTGCATTTTGCCTTCATGTCCCTGAGTAGTCAGGATGTAATTTCTGTAATATCACCATTTTTATGGTTTACTGAGTTAAATATATGTCCTATCACTTAAACAAGGATAGTAGGAAAATTATGATAAAAATATTTCTTGGTGTTATTTTGTTTTTATTAGAATTTAGAAGCTTTATACAAGCAAGGAAATTATATCCTAACAATTTTTGGTTCTTGTGACTCATTTCTTTATTTGGAGTGGAAGCAGGGAACTCACACCAGAATCAGTGCACTCAGGTAAGGATTTCAGTCCTGCTTTCTAAAAGTAGAAAACATGTGCATTAGAAGATATTTCAGAGGTCTAAGATTGCCTTACAATATACATTTTAAAAAGTATCCACTTGTCAGAATACAGTTTGCAAATATTTTCTCCCATTGTGAGGCAGCTTTTTCACTCTGCTGATATTTCCTGTGCTCTGCAGCAATTTTATTGTCTGATATAATACAATTCGCCTATTTTTGCATTTGTTACTTGTGCTTTGGAGGTCAAATCTAATAAATCAATGTCATGAAAATTGACAAAGACGTTTTTTCCTTTGTGTTTTTTTCTCTAAGAGTTTTACTGCTATATGTTTTACTTTTAATTCTTTCATCTATTTTGAGTATACTTTTGTGTATGATATGAGGTAGGAGTCACATTTTATCTTTTTGCATGTGGATATATAGTTTCCCAAAACCATCATTGTATATTTTTGGCACCTTTCAAAGTTCAGCTGACCATAAGTATATGCATGGATTTATTTCTCAGCTGTTCTGTGCCATTGTTCTCTATGTCATTGTTATGCTATTTATACTTGATACCTTTGTAATACACTAGGAAATGAGAAAGCATGATGTGATATGATTGTAAATTATTAATACACCAATAACTGGAAAATGATGGGAAATTTAAATTCATTTGAGTACCAAGAACATACCAAATACATTCTACGGAATATCCCCAAATATTTCAAATTAAGGCTATAACATAACATTTTCTACCCATAATTACAGATGAAGTAACTAAATCTAACATAGATAAATCAATTTAACCAATAAATATGCCTCCAGCTCTGTTCTTTGTTAAAGGTTGTTATGGCTAGTCTGATTACTTTGTGCTTCCATGTGAATCTGGGCTTTTTTTTCTCTATATTTATATAAAGTATCACTGGGATTTTGATAAAGATAGTATTGAATCTGTAGATCACTTTGGTTAGTCTGGAGATTTTAAAAACCTGAAGTATTTTAATCCAAGATCATGGTGTGTTTTTCTGTTTATTTGGGTCATTATTTTTTTTTTTAATTTTATTTTTGACAGGCAGAGTGGACAGTGAGAGAGAGAGACAGAGAGAAAGGTCTTCTTTTATTGTTGGTTCACCCCCCAATGGCCGCTGTGGACGGCACCCTTTGGCCGGCGCACCGCGCTGATCCGAAGGCAGGAGCCAGATACTTATCCTGGTTTCCCATGGGGTGCAGGGCCCAAGCACTTGGGCCATCTTCCACTGCACTCCCTGGCCACAGCAGAGAGCTGGCCTGGAAGAGGGGCAACCGGGACAGAATCCAGCGCCCCGACCGGGACTAGAACCCGGTGTGCCAGCACTGCAAGGTGGAGGATTAGCCTAGTGAGCCACAGCGCTGACCGGATCATTAAATTCTTTCTTCGTATTTTTTGATTTTTCAGTGTACAAATGTTTTATTTCTTTTGTAACATTTATTTTTATGTATGTCATTCTTATTGATGTTATTTTAAATTGTATTGTTCATAATTTCTATTTAGATAGTTTTAGTATGTAGAAATGCAATTTTGTGTGTGAAAAATTTATCTTGTAACTTTATTTATTAATTCTAACAGGATTGTGTGTGTGTCTGTTCGTGTGTGTGCTACTGTGTGTGTTAGGGTTTTCCACATTCAATATCGTGTCATCTGCCAAGAAAGACAATTTTACTTCTTTGTTTCCAATTTGGATTTCTTTTATTTCTTTTTCTTAATTAATTGCTCCGGCTAAGGCTTCTAGCACTGTGTTTATAGAAGTGGAGAAAGTGAGCTTTCTTGTCTTGCTCCTGATCTTAGAGTAAATCTTGTCACATTTTCACCGTTAAGTATTATGTTATCTATGGCCTTTTCATTTAGCCATCTCTATTCCTCCTTTTAAAACCCTCAGGCAATTTTCTTTAATATAAGCTAATTCAGTTTACAGTGGAATATCTGCACTGTAATTTGAAAGCATGTATACTCCCAAAATCTAAATATTGGTATCCTAACCCCCAAAGCCAAAGGGGATAGAACCTTTAGATAATGCTTAGGTCATGAAGTCTCTTCCCTAATGAATGGGATTAGTACCTTTATAAAAGAGAGCTGAGGGAATTCTGCCTCCCCTTTCATCATGTTATAGCAAGAGGCCAGAGTTATGAACCATAAATAGGCCCTCACCACACATCAAATTTGCCTTGACATTTTCAGCCTCCAAAGCTGTGAGAAGTAAGTTTTGGTTGTTTGTAAGCTATTTAGGTCATCCTATTTTGCTTTAGCAATGCAAACTAAGAAAGTTTCCTGGGGTGTACTTTCAGCCTATCATTTAAGATGCCCCTTGGAAATCCCCTACCGGTGTTCCTGGGTTTGAGTCCTGTTCCCTCTTCCAGTTTCAGCTTCCTGTTAATGTTAATGTGTATCCTGGGAAAGGCAGTAGGTGATAGCTCAAGTACTTTTGTACCTGCCAACATGTGGATTACCAGGATTCAATTCTGGGCTCCTCACTTAAGATTAGACTAGCCCTGACTGCAATGGCATTTGGGGAGTGCACTAGAAGATGAGAATTTCTCATTTCTGTCTCTCTCTCTTTCTCTCTGTCTCTCTCTCCTCTCTCTTTCTGTCTCTGTCTCTATATATCTATCTCCATACATAATTAATAAAATTTCAAAAATTAAGCAACTTCTGCAATAATCTTCATAAAACCTACTTTTGTCTCTAACGAGTGTGTGGTGCTGTTTTTCTCTGACAGTGGTATGATTTGGCTTACACTTGGAGTGAAATGCGAAGTTTTGGAAAGGTTTAGATCACAGAGGTAGCATAAGTAGTGTTTCCTGTCTCTGGGTACTGTGAGATAATGGTACAATCAGGAGAATGGAGGGACAATATGAGTGGCCCTGAATTTTCTGAATACCCCTAAGCTTAGTGAATTCTTCCTGGAAGATCTTCCTTGAGATTCATTACCGTGGTTGCAGTTGAATCAGGAACTAAATAGAGACCCAGGAGAAAAGAATGGTGAAATAGATCTATTAATAACTGGAAAACAAATGGCATGGACAAAATATCTGGGAAAAGGCATTAAATATGAAAGCGGTCAATCTCTAGGTAACTGATGATAAGTTTAGGACCTGATTTGCACACTTAAGGAGGACTAATCTTACTCAGAATTGGAATGTGTAATTACCTAATGTGTTCTCAGGGATACTACAAAGACCACATTCCTTAAAAATATTTGGATCTCAATTCCTAAAATTCCAGAGTTGAGTGTTTATGCCTTTGTGTAAAATGTTACTTTTTCTTCAGTCCACTGTTCTAACATCTGGACCCCTGTAGTAGTGCCACGTTTAGCTCACCATCTCTTTACTCTGAAAAAGTTTATAAATACATAGGGGAAGCACTTTCCCTGAAAGATGGGAGTAAAAATACGCTAAAACAGGTAGTAAACACTATTGAAAGATTGGAGAATAAATTAGGCAAGTTCAGTCCTGTTATAATTCACAATTTTTGGAGCTGGTCAGAGGACAGAATAACAAGCAACTACTTGTTAGGAAACTAGAAAATCTCTGTACAAGAAAATATTTAATAAAAATTTTAGGAATATTGCAATTGCTAATATTTACGAAGAATAAGAGTTATGAGCTAGTTATTATTTAAGGTATATATGAATACTTTGAATTGTCCAAGGAAAATGGAATTAAAGGACAACTTGTTGGTATAAAAATTCTAAGCATATGCATAATTATTTTATAATATTAATTTCCAAAAACTTCTTGTTTCGTTCTTTCCACAAACCCTCATGTTTATTGATTACAAACTTTTTTGCACCAATATAGGCTTATCTTTTAATTACGCTTCCATGGACTTTTTGAGGTACCCTCTTATAGTGTCTATATTTATGTATGTGCCTATGTATACATCTTTACACACATAAGTATATTCATTTACACTCTGTCTTTATAACAACCCAATAAGATAGATAAAATTTATAATTTAATAGATGTAAAAAATAAAGAATGGCAAAATTCAATGACTTACCCAAGACTACACAACTAATATATGGTTTAGCAGGATTTAAATACAATCTTATTTCAAAGTCTATGAACTTTAACACTGTTAAAGGTGTCTCACTGGAATGATGTAACATTTTGCTGCCTGAAAGCATTGAAAATTTTCATTTCCTAATGCATTTTTATGCAATCAACTGAACAAAATAATTGGTAAGAATCATGATCACAATAAAATATCTTTCTCTCTTTCTCTCTGTCTTTCTCTCTCTCTTTTTCTCATGTACACACAGACGTACACACAGAAAATCACCATCACCCCATCTATCTCTCAGGCATCAAGGAAAGGAAACATGCAAGATATGAGACAAGAAGCAAATGTATAAAATTGAAGGGTATGTAAAAATAATAACATAACTGCATTAATGGAAGTGGAAATGTGGAAAATATATTTGAAGTTTGACAGATCTAATTTTCAAATCTTTTTCAGGAACTTAATAGTTTTATAACAATAAATATGTCTCTTTATTATCTAGTCTCTTTATCTATAAAATCATAATTGTATGCATCTTAAAATATGATTTGTGATTGAAATAATAAATGTCAAGCAGCTGAACCTTAGTAGATAAGTAACAGTGAACATATGCACCAATGAGAAATAACTACTAAAATCTATTTTTGCCTTATTTAAAATGGAAATAATGCCATGGCATAAATGAGGATTTAAGTTCCCAGGATTAGGCTTTTGACAACAGAATAGAATATCTACTGTGAACTCTCCCCCAAGGAAGCATGTAAAATACATTGAAAGTTACACACTTTCTTATAATGGAGAAAGAGCAAACATCCTTAAATAGAAAATATGCCTGCATGCTCTCAGCACATTTTGAATTATAGTAGACCCCAAGGAAAACAACTCAGATCTGATGAAAGTGCTAAGTATAGGCTTTACAACCATTCTGGGTAAGGTTGTATTTGCCCCTTATACAATGTAAATATAATACTACCACTTATTCATATATTTTGGTTGTTAGAAAACAATCAAGATCTGTGTCTCTAAGAGAAATGGATTTCTTGGCAGTAAGAGTCTGTATTATAAACTCAAAATAAAATAGCCATTTCCCCATGAACCAATCACACATTAGGGAGAAAACTATCCTTCTAAATTATGTAACAAGAATAAAAAAGTGCTTCTAAGAAGCATCTAAAAGCATCACTCAGGATGAAAGCTTTAAAATGACTTGAATTATCTATAGCTTGTATAAACCTGCAGGATAACAAAATATTTGCAAAGTGCTGATCACAAACACATATTGCACACATATCCTCGGTAGGATTTGCGTTGGGATGTGGCAGAGCAAGGCGGAATGCTGCATGCATTTACATCTGCCATATTTCCTGTAGAAAAGAAAGAGCCATATGGCACTTACAGCAAAATACTGGTCCTTGCAGACCACCATTTGCATTTGTAACTCCTTTATAATTTAAGATAAGCAAAGATGGTCTATGTTTATGGTAAGTACCAATGTCTTCCTGAATAAATTTCTTCAGATTATGTTTCTTAAGAAAAGAAGCAGTAGACATTTTGTTATTTTACTGTTACTGTTTTTTTTTTTTTTTTAAAGAAATAGAAGCAGGCTTTTGGTGCAGTGGTTAAGATGCTGCTTGGGCAGAGGGGATTTGCTTTGTGGAGCCATGGTTTAGGCTGCCTGCAAGGCCTGCATCCCACATGGGTTTGAGTTCAAGTACTGGTTCTTCCACTTCTTAGCCAGCTCCCTGCTAACGTACCTGGGAAAGCAGCAGTGGATGGCCCAGTTTGTGGGACCCTGCCACACACATGTGAGAACTCAATGAATCTCCTGGCTCCTGGCTTAACCTAGCCATGACCATTTGAGGAGTGCACAAGTGGATAGAAGATCCATTCTCTCTCTCTCTCTCTCTCTCTCTCTTTCCTCTGTAACTTTTTAAAAAAAATGAATACATAAATATTTTAAGAAAAGGAAAAGAAATCCTCCTTGGGAGCTGACATCCCATATTAGAATGCCTAAGCTGAGTCTCTGCCCTGCTCTGTGCTGATTAAAGTTGCCTGTTATTGCACACCTTGGGAGGCGGCACATGATGGCTAAAGTCCTTGGGTGCCTGCCACCTGATATTGCTGTCTAGACTTCTGGCCCAATTCTGGGGACTTTATTAGGGGGTTGGAAAATCCCTCCCCTACCTTTCTGATAAATTTCTAAAATTTGTTACATGCTTTTATTTAAAAAAAGATGAAAGATACAAGATATGAGACAAGAAACAAATGTATAAAATTGAAGGAGTGAAAAATCATTGACTAAACTGAAATTGTTGGCATTTAAAATTATTTACTATTTCTTACCTATTACACTGACAAAATTTCCAAAGTTTGATAACATACACGGTTGAGGAGGCTATAGGGGAAGTTTTTATCACACATTTGCTTGTGGAAATGAGAAATAATTCAGTTCCCACTGTCCAAATTTGGTGATACCAACGCAAATTGCGTGTGTTTTCCCTTTCTTCCTGCCATCTCACTTCTTCAAAATTACTTTCAAAAACAAGAGAATAAATGCAAAAAAATATTCCTTGAGACACTTGTTGTTCTTAGCAGAAAATCCTGAAACAACTCAAATACCGATAAACATGGAACTAGTTGCGAAATTACGGCACACAGTTTGAGCACTATATGGCTAAAAGCAGAATAGAAATAAGTTTCATTATGGAAAATTCATTTCACTGAACATTTATAATTTCTCAATTATTACTATGAATATTAGGATTTTCTCTCAATTTGTGCAAGGATGAAAGCTCATTTTTCATTGATTTAATGGACCAATGTTTTATTGATTTGGCAAATAAGACTATAAAACATAGTGATTCACGAATTTGTAAGTTAAACTCCATTAACACAGAAGGAATACATACATAATGTACGTTAGATACCATTTTGAAGAGATTAAATTTCAGTAAAATTGGCTTATTTTAATAATGATAAGGTAAATGCATGGAAGTAAGCATGAAATTACAAATATTTGAGTTCAAGATTTGTTCAAAATGTTCTTGATGTTAGTTTACCTCAGTAAGAAGATAAATGCAGCCAATAATGATATTTTTTGAAATTACATTTTTTCAATTTTTTATTTTTATTAATATAAAAAGAGCAGATTTAATGTATTTTGTAGAAACAGTTCTAATAAGATAGCCATATTTCCCTCCCTCAATCTCCCCTTTATTTCTTTTTTGCTTATTTTTGCAATAATATATTTTCAATTTACTTTATAATCACAAGTTTATTGCATCAATAACAATAATGTTCGGCAAATAAAATGTAGACAACTATTCCGATGGCTAGGAACAATAATAGGCAAGGGTTATAAACAACAATCAAATCTTAAGATGTCAGTTTCATTCTCAGATATTGTTTCTTTTTGTGTTTTATATTAACTACCACATATCTGAAAACATATGATATTATTCTTTATGGGACTGGCTTCTTTTATTAAGCATAATGGTCTCCAGTTGGCAGAGGCTTAACCTTCTAAACCACAAGAACCACCCCATAAATAATTATGGGACAGTAGGGTGGAAAGTATCACTATATACCTAAATCTGTATATATGACAATTGTATGACCTTAATATGATTTTTAAATGAAAAAGCAATGGCTCCAGTCAATTGATCATTATGCAGATATTCCGGCTTTGTTTGATCACTTTTGCAATGATCACCTAGGAAATCCAGGGCTTCAGTCAGATTGTGACAGCTGATTTGTACCCTGGGAATATGTTCTATCCACTACAATATGTGAGGCCTGTGAGTGAGCAGACAAGAAGGCAATTTTAGCAAACTTTTACTTAAAGAAGAAAGAGGTAGGAACTACTGTCTAGCACAAAGCATGCTAGCCAAGTTCAATGAAGAAAAACAATGAGAGAAGTACACCTGATGGACCAGGTAGGTATCTCAGCAGAGAGAGCACAGTCTGCATTCAGAATGCTGTTTTTGTGGACATCACTATAGGTTCCCCATTTCCTCTGCCCTCCTCCCTATTCTGGGGAAGTGTGGGTGGGAGATTTCTTAGTGTGGAATTGCCCAGAATTCTCCCAAGTCTTTATCAGCACGGTGTTACCAGACCTAATAGCCTTTTTGTGTGGGTCAGGGGGATTTTCTTGAGCTTCCCTCAGAGAGAGGACCAAAACCATTTTGACAGGCTTATAAAGCACAAGGAATTACTTTTTTTATTTTTTTTTTATTTTTTTTTTATTTTTTTTTTTATTTTTTTTTGACAGGCAGAGTGGACAGTGAGAGAGAGAGACAGAGAGAAAGGTCTTCCTTTGCCGTTGGTTCACCCTCCAATGGCCGCCGCGGCCGGCGCGCTGCGGCCGGCGCACCGCGCTGATCCGATGGCAGGAGCCAGGAGCCAGGTGCTTTTCCTGGTCTCCCATGGGGTGCAGGGCCCAAGCACCTGGGCCATCCTCCACTGCACTCCCGGGCCACAGCAGAGAGCTGGCCTGGAAGAGGGGCAACCGGGACAGAATCCGGCGCCCCGACCGGGACTAGAACCCGGTGTGCCGGCGCCGCTAGGCGGAGGATTAGCCTATTGAGCCGCGGCGCCGGCCCACAAGGAATTACTTTAGGAGTAATTGCTGGTCTGCTTTCAGGGCTTGTTTCCTTCCTCCATTGTCGCTCCCCCTCTTCGTGGAGGAACGACACAGGACCCTGCGCTGTTCTTTCGTCCGCTCGGCCCTCCCCGGGTTTGCTGCTGGTTCTTCCCGGGTTGGCTACTATCCCTTCCACCTCCGTGGAAGGGCGGTTCCCCCTGGCCGCTTTCCCCACTTCCGCAGGGGAGAGGCACACCGCCGGCCGGGTCTCTCGGGGGCTGCACGGGTGTTCCTTCAGCTAGATGTTCCCCTTAGATGTTCCTGGTGCACGCCGTCTCTCTCCTCCTTTATAGTCCTCCTCCGCCAATCCCAACTCGGCTGCCCACACGCCGAGTACGCTGCTCTCCTCCAATCAGGAGCAAGTCCTACAGTTTATTGGTTGAACTGGAGGCAGCTGTGCGGAAGCTGTTTACTTCTCTCCCAGCGCCATATTGTGGGAGAGCAGATGCATAGAATAAGTCTTAATTCCAGTAACTCAGTCCAGTCCGGGCTGCTCCCCACACTCCATTGCATATAAATTTATTTTTCTCCCAATTTTCTTTGCCTCCTCTTCCACACATAGGCTAATATCTTCCTACCTACCCTACTGATATAGGCTACTTGATAATGGATCTTACCATCATTTGAGTGGATACCTCTTTAATACATGGGTCTGTCATTCCAGGTCATCTCTTTCAGTAGATTCCTGAAAATATTATGGAAACATAATATTCAGCAGACTAGCTATATTACAGGTGAGGTAGTATTTAAATTCTTATTTTAGGTCCTTGCCTTTTACTTGGAGAAGCATTCCAGGTATAGGTACAAATGTGGTGTACAAAATGATAAAGTTTATTTAAAAGAAGAGGAAAACACACACACACACACACACACACACACACGAATTATTCAGGAACAGAGTGGGCTGGGAAGGGAAAATAAAGGGGAAGGGAAATAGAGAGATAATGCCTCAGCCTCTTGCCATGTCCTCATATGCTGGAAGAGAGCAAGCCAAGCTCTCTCAGTTAACAGCTAATTCTGAGGATGTAAGGTAAGTAGATACATGGTACCTGCTCCAGGTCCCAGGTTAAGGGAGATGCATCATGGAAAAGGAGTTATGTGACTGACAGGTAGTTGGATAGGATTACACAGGGTGGAGAAGGTGTAGCTTCCAGATACTGGCCCTAATCTAGCCATTAATGTGAAGAATGCCAATCCATCTCATCTTCTATGTCTTTTCTGCTGATCAGAGGTGTAGACCTTGCTTATCCTAGGCTCAGAAAACTCTTACTATCTCATCTTATGGATCCATCTCACTAGCCAGAGAATTTTCATCAGTTACCATCAATAGCTGTGTCCCCTGCATGGTCATCAGTACTTTAAGAAGTTGTAGAATTCTGAAACACACAAGTTTATCAATCAGGATGAGAAAAATTGCAACAAAAATTGCAAGATGATCGCCCTTTAAAAAAGGAAGAGTATGTCTTATTGTTTCCCAAATAGTGGTTGTTGATAGATTGTCCCTGTGCAGATTATAAAACTTTCTAGCCTGACACTAAACATTTTTGATGTTTTTTTTTTTTTTTCATTGAGCATACTACTGTTGGAGTAGAGGTGACAAATTGCATCAATCTCTGCATGTGCTCCTCTTTGTTCTATCAGTATATATTCCAAGGCATGTTGGTTGTCCATACTATCTTAGATAGTATCCTCAGACTTGAATTCTTGTTGGATGAGTTGGCCTGAAGTGCATGCCAGGCTGCCCAAAGCAATGGTCAGATTTTTGAAATTAGTTTCATGTGAAATATCAGTATCTTCTAGTATTAAAATAGAACTAAGAAGTTGTGGGGCCAATAGAAATTTCCAGAAAGAATTGAGAGAAGAGGTAGGCAAAATATGTCTTACTTAAAGTGCAACAACTTTGATATGACAAAAGGAAAGGTTTTTATTTATAATTTTTGCATTCTGAAGAGGTATTTGAGATCTGCGACTGGTTCACAGGTCTAGGCAGACTTGTTTTCCATGTGCACTTGCAAATACTCAAGAGGTATAAGTTTAATCCTTTAAAATATACCCAGCTTGATATGCCCCATAATTTTACTGAGGTAGGAGAACTTAGCAGCACCTGTCAGGGTCACTACCTTTAGGCTACAGTTGATCAGAGGGGGTTCCTTCCTTCCAAGTCTTTAATAAAACTAAGTTTCCTGGGGAGATATGTTGTTCATGAATTTTGAGCTGTGACACTTGCAGAATTTTATTATCATAGTCCATCAGAACCTTTTGTGCCTGACCTAACATAATAATGTACTTTATCTGATCTTGAGTCTCTGAAAGAAAGGGGGTGTCAGAGATGAAGAAGGGCCTACCATATAGCAAATCAAATGGAATAATCATTACAGCAGGCCTAGGTGTCATCCTCACTCTAAGATCAATAAGAAAGAATTTAAGCTATGTTTCTGAGGTTTCTTGGCAAAGCATAGCTAGAATTTTCTTAAGATTATGATTAGCCTTTTTGACTTTAGCAATGACTGAGGTCTCCAAAAGTCATGATGATGATAAGAAATTCTGAGAGTCTTTTGCATTATTCTACACACAAATAAGTGTCTATGTCACGCTGTAGTGACCTTGGGAGTCCACAGAATGGAACTACATCCTTTAGTAGGGCTTTGGATAACTGTTGCTTTTTCTGTTTGAGTTGCAAAAGCTTCTATCCTATGAAAGTATCAATAAAACTAGTAGATATTTGTGATTATTTGTTGGGGGCTAGTTAGTAAATCATTCTGCAAACATTCACCTGGATATATCCCCTACTTCACGCAGGAGTTGGCAAAGGAGGGGGCCTAACTGACCACTAGTGCTACTTTGTAAATAGAGGGGACAAAAATGAGTTACTTCCCTTATGAAAGCATTTAGTCTTGTTCTTCCAAATACTCAAGAAACTATCTGAATTAAAGCTCCTCTTCCCAGTTGGGTAGAATCATATATTTCCTTAATAATCTTCCACTGAGACCGGTGCCGCGGCTCACTAGGCTAATCCTCCGCTTGCAGCACCGGCACCCCGGGTTCTAGTCCCGGTCAGGGCACTGGATTCTGTCCCAGTTGCTCCTCTTCCAGTCCATCTCTCTGCTGTGGCCCAGAAGGTCAGTGAAGGATGGCCCAAGTGCTTGGTCCCTGCACCCACATGGGAGACCAGGGGAAAGCGCCTGTCTCCTGGCTTTGGATCGGTGCAGCGCGCTGGCCGTAGCGGCCATTTTGGGGGTGAACCAACGGAAGGAAGACCTTTATCTCTGTCTCTCTCTCTCTCATTGTGTACCTCTGCCTGTCCAAAAAAATAATGATCTTCCATTGAGAGGTCATTGAAAGTGTAACTTTATGATCCAAAGTCCACCATCCACTAGCATCTATAGTATAACTTGTTGCTGGGCCCATTCGATGTCGGGCTCACTGTAGTAATGACTTTCAGTTATCACAACAGGCTGAGGTGTTAAAGCCATTTCTAGAGTTCCTGTATAGCAGTTCTTTTTGCTGACTTTTCTGCTAATGCATTTTCCTTGTTAACATGGTTATCTTCCATTAGGTGCCCTCACAAGTGAATGACAGCCAGTTCCAGTACTGCCTGAAGTAGAGCTAATATCTCTTCTCCATTTTTAATGGGGGAATTCTATTTAGTTCATATGATTCCTTCTCTCCAAATTGCTGTATGTGTAGGTAGCACAAAGAAAGCATATTTGAAATATGTATAAATATTAACTTATTGGCACTTTTTTAAATTGCAATTTCTAGTTAAAGCAGTCTTTTGAGATGAAGTATTATTTGGCAATACCTGAGTTCTATTACCTGGATAAGGTCCACTATGTCATAGCCTGACTTTCTAACCCCTTTCTTTGTATAACTACTACCAACAAAAAAAAACAATCAACATCTGATTTTTTAATAGGTTCATCTTGTAGGTCAAGTCTACTAGAACACTTGTTATATAGTTTCTGCACAAGAATGAGTTAATTCTTTAGCACTTTCTGGTGGCAATAAAGTTGCTGCATTGAGAACTTAACATATTTTAACAAATATTTCAGGTGAATCTAACAATATATCCTGGTATTTTTGAGATGCCCTCTTGTTAACCATATATATAGTTTTATTCTTAAACCCATTGCATCTGGTATAGAGTTTGAACCTGAAGTGGCTGACCTAAATTTAGGTTAGTGGCTTTCTTCACCAAAAGTGCTACAGCAGCAAAAGCCCTTAAGCATGCAGGCTACCCTGCAGGCCCTGAATGTAGCTATTTAAAAAGCGGATCCAATTTATCAATCGCTACTCCAAGATCTTCCCCATGTTTTTCTACTGCAGAGTAGAATTAGTATTCCCAATGCTAGAGTAGCTGTTAATAGCTCTTTAATTCTTTGGAAAGCTTTCTGTTGCTCTCCTGTCCAGTAAAGTGGGTCTGTTTTAGGACCCTTTAAAACCTCATATAAATGTTTGGTTATAACCCCAAATCCTAGAATCTGTATTCTACAAAGTCCTGCCATAACCCAAAGGTTAGGCGCTTTTCATCAGGGGAGGCTCTATATTTAAATAGCTTCTTTTCTCACCAATGAGAGAGCTTGCTTTCCTGGGTTCAAAACATATCATAGGTAGTTTACCACTTGTTTAGAAATCTGAATTTTTTGAGGGAAACTCTATTATTTTGCAAAAACATAAAGAATAGTATGATATTTTCATCTGAGTCTTCCCTAAAGGGGTTGCAGCTGAGTTAACATCTACATATTATAGTATTGCTCTGTTTTTTAAATTGTTTTGTGAAAGACAGGATTTCATTCTTTTTACAGATGAGTTGCATTCCATCCTGTATATATACACGATGTTTTCTTTATCTGGTCATCAATTAGAAAATGGCCTTATTATGATTACAACTTTTTTGACACTAAGGAGAATGAGAGAACATGTAAACTTAAAGTAAGCAGGAAGACTAAATCCTTCAAGAATGCAAAATCTTTATTCTTTATGATATTGATTAACTGCGTCAAATTAGATGAGAAATTTCCCAACTATTAATGATGCACTGTAAAAATGAATAATCTGTAATTATCTAGAGCACTTTTTCAAATGAATCATTAAATTCTCCAGATTATCAAATTATTTCAGTTAACTTAGCAATGTTCATTCTTCAACTGTATCATACATTGATTTATCCAATTAAGAATTTTTTTATGGTTAGAAGGAAATCTAATTAAGCCATGATGGTCACAGTTAACACCAACAACTGAAGTATTGTTTTAACTATATGGATTTTTTTGTTGTTGTTTACAAATCGTGTTTCTTCTAGGTATAACCACGCCATTCAGACATAAATTACAGCTTTGAATGACTGACATGACTAGCTCAAAGGAAAGGAAATAAGCATTATAATTCATGAAACACAAATAATTTCTTTCTAATTAGTCATTAGTTGTAACCATTTTCATTGAGCTGATACTCCGCTCTGCCAGCATTTGAACATGAAGTTTAGCTTGTTTTTGTTGAAGCAGTGCAAATTTAATTAACTCTGAAACAAATTTCTTAGAATCCAGCAACATGAGTGTTGGAATTTCTTGATCCTTATACAGGTGCATTTTATGTGACAGGATAGCACTAGAACCAAGGTCTCACCGTGTGAATGATTTTTGTTCTGATCCTGTAGCTTTCCACGAGCATGAATAGAAACCTGGTCAAGCTACAAAGAGATAAAAGGTATGATTCCTTAGCACATTCTTCCTTCCTGAAGTAGCCTATGAACTCAGTGTGTTTTCAGAGAGAAAGATCACTTTGCTTTTGTTGCCACTATAATATAGACATCATCAATCCTTTTGTAACTGAAATATCAATTCTCTAAATTTGTTCTGAAAAGGGAAACAAATAAATTAATTTTATGCTTTTACTTCCAGAGATCATGGAGGAGAGCTGGTCTCCCAAAGAATTTCTGAAAATGTTGTAATTTCAGGCTTTCTTCAGGTCTTTATAAAAGTAAGTATAGCCCTTAGAAAGTCTGTAGTTTGGTGAAACATTTTAAGAGGTCCGCATTTCTTACACATGATGAATCACCTTTGACATTGTTGAAAAATTAGAAAGAGGAAAACGTAATATTATATTTAAGGAATTATAGGGAATCATACAATATTTAACAAAATATTCCTCAGTATTAAATTTCTTATAGATTTATTTATTTTATTTGGAAGTCAGAGTTACACAGAGAGAGGAAAGACAGAGAGAGAAAGAGACAGAGAGAGAGAGAGAGGTCTTCCATCCTCTGGTTCACTCCCCAGTTGGCCACAATAACCAGAGCTGTGCCAAGCAAAGCCAGGAGGCAGGAGCTTCTTCTGGGTCTCCCATGTGTGCAGGGGCCCGAGGACTTGGGCCAACTTCTACTGCTTTCCCAGGCCACAGCAGAGAGCTGGATCAGAAGAGGAGCAGCAAGGACTCAAACCGATGTCCATATGGGATTCAGGCACTGCAGGCGACAGCTTTACCCGCTTACACCACAGCGCTGCCCCCCCCCCCCCCGATTAAATTAGACAAATTCTGTTATCCTGATCCGTATTGATATATTTTTTCTTTAAAATCTATGTGTTTATGTGTAGAACATACATATATTGAAACCAAAAGTTATTCCAAGAAGAATAGAGAGTTGGCCAGTTATCTATAACCAACTGGAGTTCTGTCTGGTTTCATTGTTTACTGATAGTCTCATATCCATCACATTTTCACCACCATACAAAAAAACAACAGAAAAGCTACATAGAAATGAAGAATTTTTTTTTTTATTCATGGTTTTGAAGATTCAAAGATCAAGCCAGAGGATGGCTATGGCAAAATGCATGGAGATGGCGGATTACCTGATGAGTAAAGATCAGGGACTAAGAATAGAGTTTGACTCTCTGGCTTTCAAAACCAACCTTCAGAAAATACCCTCAAAGGAAAAATAATGATCTCCCTTTATGACCTGGGATAGGTCGGCAACTATATAGGTCTGCTGAGCTGGAAGTATCTGCAAACTGCACCCCTCCTCCACACCCCGTATATTTCTATCCTCTTATTTGGTGATCAAAATTTCCCCTCTCTAGGGATGCGTCGGTTTTGAACAGAATTTAAATGGTAAAGTTAATAAAATATGAGCATCAGACTCCACATGGAACTTGTGTATGTGCCATATAATTCCTGCGTGGCTTCATACCTGGAGAAACACTACCCTCTACCTCACACAGGGGGCTAACATCAGGGGACGAGCTCTCTCCCCATCTCTTCCCAGAATATTGCAGCTGAAATGGCTTCCAGTAGCCCTTTCTATCTCTCCTCACTCCCTGCTCTTTATTTTGGGTGATCTTCTGTTCCATTATTCACTCAAAAAGGATATCTCTCTGTGTGGGACAACCAAGGCTCATGTATGTATGCATGCTTACTTTCTCATCTTTTAAATTAAATTTGTTATCACTTTGTATGTCATACATGTGTCTGTACTTAGAATGTTTTTCTGGGTACTAGACAAGATCCTGGAGTGAAATTAATACATCTGTGCCCACATCCTCTAATCTTGCTTCATACACACTGTAGCTGGAACAAGTTTCTGATCAGAGACCAAAGATTTAACACAGGGTCCATGAGGGACATGAAAATTAATATATAGAGCATAACAAGTGTTTACATGGAAAATTTAATCATGTGAGATTTTTTAATGCCTGAATTGTTTGAGTAACAACCATGAATAAATCTTAAGTGTAGAACAATTCCTATACTACTGAGTAAGATTTCAAAAGGAGTTATGAAATATTATTTGGGAGGTTTGAAATTTGAGACTCAGAGATAGAAGGGAAAACCACAAATCAAGGAATTATTTTAGTCAGTATTATTATTATTTTAACAATGGGTAGTCAGCTTATGAAAACAGTTGGTTGCTTGGTCATCTGCAATGATGAATTCAGCTTCTACTTCTGGCTCAGTGCTGATGGAAGTAATCTGCTTAACAATCTCAGCACAATGAGCTGCTTATGGATTCTCAAATGGAACTGATCTCATGTCTTAGAACCTTCACCACAAGGGATTTTTCTTGTAGTGATTCTCAATGTCGTGGCAAGCATCCAAACTGGACTTTTCATGTTCAAATTCTTTTCATTTACTCCTCTGATCAAGTCAGCACACACCTTCTCCAGGGACTCAACACTGAGGTTGGTCACAGTGATCTAATTTGATGCATGGCCACCTCTGGTTCCACGGGCACCTTTCCAGTGCCTTTAAAGTGATGGCTGCACCCTGGTCTCCTGACCTATTCCTTCCTCCAGGACAGTGAACAGCAGTGAGTCAGGAGTGGATTTAATATTGAAAACAAATATTGACTGGTGGATTTAATATTGAAAACAAAACATTCAAAGAGGAAACAACTCCAATATTTTTCAAACTATTCAAAAATATTAAACAGGCAAAAAGAAGCTCCACAGTTAGCATTATTGCATCTTCCTCAGGAAGAAGCTTTATTATGTGTGTATTTATAGTTTTTCCTTTCACTACTGAAACACAATTTTATCACTGGATTTAACTTGTATTTATTTTACAATTTTCTTTACTAGTTTCTGGCTGTTCAGATTTTCATTTACAATCTTAAAGCTAACAGAATTCTGTGCAATTAACCAATAACTTGGAAAGTGACTATATTTCCTGGAATCACACAGAATCAAGTGCCCATGGGAAGAATATCATATCAGGTGGACAGGAGTCCCAGAGTAACAGACAGAGTCCAATAAAATGGAAAAAGAGGTCCATGGGAGAGCTGACAGTAGGAAGGAGATGGACATGGCAGAAATACGTGCAATATCAACAACTCTTGTAGAATTTTCGCAATAAAATAGCACAATAGAATGAAAAGCTTGCATAAAGAATTTATCACTGAAAATACAAGATAGCTGTTTTTTTCTTGTTCACAAATTGTATGTTTGGTGTTGAACTACCAGGTTTTATTATCTCCTCATGAGAAATCTCAAGTTTAGCAATCCAAGATGGTTGAATAGGGTATAGTCACACTAAATTACACTGCTCTGTAATATGAAAAGTGCAAAGGAAAGACTAGAATTCCATGATCTGACTGAGGAAAATTATTATTCAAGATGCAAAAAAAAAAAGACTTCCATCAAGGAAAAATCTGGGACTTGGGACTTGGTGGATTTAATATTGAAAACAAAACATTCAAAGAGGAAACAACTCCAATATTTTTCAAACTATTCAAAAATACTAAACAGTTTAGAACTCTACCAAACTTCTTTATGAGGCCAGCATTACTTTGATAGCAAAACCAAAGACACAACACAAAAACAAATCTATAGATATATATCCTTAATAGATTCAATGATACTCAACAAAATACTATCAAACCAAATCCAAAACCACATAAAAATCATACATTATGATCAAGTGGGATTTATCTCAAAACTGCAAGGATAATTCAATGTTCATAATCACATCAATAGAATGAAGACCAAAAAACATAGGGTCATTTCAATAGGTGCAGAGAAAATATTTGATAAGAATCAACACCCTTAATGATAAAAATCCACCATAACTCAGTTATAGAAGGAATATTTCTCAAAATGGTAAAGACTATATATGGCAAACCAATAGCCAATATCATACCGAATGGGGAAAAGCTGAAAGCATTTCCCCTCAAATCTGGAATAAGACGAGGATGTCCATTTTCACCACTCTTATTCAATATAGTACTAGAAGTCTTAGCAAGAGCAATTAGGTGGGAGAAGAAATGCAAAAAATAGTAGCTTTTTGTATGCCAATAATAAATTCAAAGAAAGAGAACTCAAGAAAGAAATCACATTCACTATAGCCACCAAAAATCAAATATTTAGAAATAAATCTAACAAAGAAGTGAAAGATCTCTACAGTGAAAATTGTTAAACTTTGGTGAAAGAAATCAACAAGGATACAAAATAATGAAAGATATTACTTACAGATAGATTGAAAGAATCAATATTTCTAAAATGTCTATGCTACTTTAAGCAATCTGAAAATTCAAGGTGATTCCTATCAAAACAACAATGACATTCTTATGAAACTATTAAAAGCAATCCTAAAATTCATATGGAACCTCTAGAGACCCAGAATAGCCAAAGCAATCCTGAACAAGAAAAATCAAGCTGGAGGCTCTGTAATATTTGACTTCAAAGCATATTACAAAGCTAAAGTATGGCCGGCACCTCGGCTCACTAGGCTAATCCTCTACCTGCGGTGTCGGCACACCAGGTTCTAGTCCTGGACGGAGTGCCGGATTCTGTCCCTGTTGCCCCTCTTACAGTCCAGCTCTCTGCTGTGGCCCGGGAAGGCAGTGGAGGATGACCCAAGTGCTTGGGCCCTGCACCCGCATGGGAGACCAGGAGGAAGCACCTGGCTTCTGGCTTCAGATTGGCTCAGCATGCCGGCCGTGGTGCCCATTTCGGGGGTGAACCAATGGAAGGAAGACCTTTCTCTCTGTCTCTCTCTCGCTCACTGTCTAACTCTGCCTGTCAAAAAAAAAAAAAAAAAAAAAAGGCTAAAGTAATATAAACAGCATGATTGTGGCACAAAAACAGATACATAGATAGATGAAACAGAGCAGATAGCTCAGAAATTAATCCATATACATACATTAAACTGTTTTTTGACAAAAGTGCTCAGACCATACAGAATTTTAAGGATAGTCTCTTCAACAAATGGTGCTGATAAAACTGGATTTGTATATGTATTAGAATAAAATTAAATTGATATCTCTCACCACATACAAAAACTAACTTAAGATGGATGAAAGAGTTAAATTTAAGACATGTGACTATGAAAGTACTGGAAGAAAATGTAGAGGAAACACTCCAAGACATTGGTGTAGGGAATGACTTCTTAGAAAATACCTCCAAAGCACAGGTACCAAGAGCAAAATTAAGCAATGGAACTTTATCAAATTCCGAAGTTTTGCACAGTAGAGTGAAGAGACATCCAACAGAATGCGTAAAAAAAGTATTTGCAAACAAATTATCTGACAAAAGATTGATATGTTGAATATATCATCAACCTACAGACACTGAACAACAAAAACTAATGCAGCTGAGAAATCAGGAAAGAACTTCAAAAGACAGTTCGCAGAAGAAAAATACAAATGGCCAACAAATGCATGAAAACAATGATCAACATCACTAGCCATCAGGTTAATGCAAATAAAAGCCACAATGAGATTCCACCTCGGCCCTGTTAGAATGGCTAAAATTCAAAACACAGAGAATGGGGCTGGTGCTGTGGCCCAGGAGGTTAATCCTCCACCTGGAGTGCTGGCATGCAGTATGGGCACTGATTCCATCCTGGGTGTTCCTCTTCCAATCCAGCTTTCTGCTATGATCTGGGAAAGCAGAAGATGGCTCAAGTCCTTGGGCCCTTGCACCCACATGAGGCAACCAGAAGAAGTTCTTGGCTCCTGGCTTTGGATCAGTTCAATTCCAGCTGTTGCAGCCACTTGGGGATTGAACCAGTGGATGGAAAACTTTTCTGTCTCGCCCTCTCTCTGTCTATAACTCCACCTCTCAAGTAAGTAAATAAAATCTGAAAAACAAAACAAAACAAAACAATACAAAAGCACCACAGAAAGTATCTAATGCCAGCAATAATGTGGACAAAGAGGGACACTTACAACTGTTGGTGGGAATATAAATTAGTGTAACCACTGTTGAAAACAGTGTGAAGATTTCTATAAGAAAAATTAGAATGAACATTGCCATATGACCCAGCAATCAAATCCAAACGATTTGAACAGAATGTATTAAAGAGACACCTGCACAACCATGTTCATAGTGTTACTGTTCACAGAAGCAAAATTCATCAGAAGAATGGATTAACCATGTTTTATATATACATAGTTGATGATTATTCAGCTGTAAAAAAGAATGACATTCTTCCATTTGCAGAAAAAAAAAAAAAGCACAATGGGAGGACATCATGTTGAGTGAAATAAGCTGCACCCACAAAGACAAGTACTGCATGCTCTCCCTTAATTGTGCAAGGTAAAATTTTAAAAAACTAGCAAAAAACACAAGAAAAAAAAAAGAGAAATAAATGTCTGTGTGTATAAGTATTGCTGCAAATATAGTTTGTTAAACTTTGTTTTGTACCTTTGTGAAACTAACAGTTAATTAGGCTAGTACTGTGGCTCACTTGGCTAATCCTCCGCCTGCGGTGTCCGGGCACCCGGGGTTCTAGTCCCTGTTGGGGCTCCAGATTCTGTCCCGGTTGCTCCTCTTCCAGTCCAGCTCTCTGCTGTGGCCTGGGAAGGCCGTGCAGGATGGCCCAAGTGCTTGGGTCTTGTGCTCGCATAGGAGACCAGAAGGAGGCACCTGGCTCCTGGCTTCGGATTGGCGCAGCGCACTGGCTGTGGCAGCCATTTTGGTGGTGAACCAATGGAAGGAAGACCTTTCTCTCTGTCTCTTTCTCTCACTGTCTAACTCTGCCTGTCAAAAAAAAAAAAAAAAAAAAAAAAAAAAAAAAAAAAAAAGAAGGTTATACAACTATAATTTTAATGATCTACAATTACTTTAAAATTTACTGTACATGGGTGAAATAAGTCATTATTTTCCCATTCAATCATTTTTTGAGCTGCCTAGGCATTGGAAGCCTTTTGAGGCCACAAACTCTGTCAGTATTAAGACAATGCCATAAAGAATATGGAAGGGCTCACCTCCCTTTAGAGAAAAGTATGTCTTTCTTTGATGGCTACTTCTTTCCACTGGGTCTCTCTAACATAAATCCTTCATGCAGGATATTTTTTGCCACAATGTCTTGGCTTTCCATGCCTGAAACGTCTGCATGTGGTTTTCAACCAGACCAGAATGGCTTACGGGTTGATTCTGAGGACAGGGTGCTATTTAAAGCAATTATCATTTTATGAGTTTGCTGTATGGACTGCTTCACATGTTGGAACATTCTTTCCTTTTTATTTCTAGCTATTGTTATTACAAGACATTTGATCTTATTTATATGATTAAATGAGGGTAATTTTGCTTTGAACTTGTTTAAGTTCTTATTCAGTCATACATGAAGCCTTTTTACTTCATGTAAATTTAAAATATGTCATCTCAAAAACTAAAACAAAAATAAACAAAGGGGAAAAGAATGAATGTGGGAGGGAGAGTTGGGAGAGTTGAGGAAGGAAAGGAGGAAGAGAATATTATGTTCTTAGGATTGTGTCTACCATGCACATTGAATCTGTTTTAAAAACAAACTTAAAATTAAAATTAAAAAAGAAACTTAATGTTCAGGATGCAGCCAAAATAGATATGATATTAGTTGAGGAGCAAGTAAACCTACCTGCAGGTATCTATACATAACATTTTCTTTAGTCTCTCCTCTTTTATTACGGTGCTTACCAAAAGGTGCTGACCAAAAATTAATCTCTTCAATCACATATTATAGGAGAGTGTGCTGTTTTATTTGTGAAATTAAATTCCTTTCTCTTTCTAAACTCCTTTGGTTATTTTGGTTGCTATTAGATAATGTGTTAGCAAAATGCTGCGATATTGAAATGTCAATATCCATTTATAAAATTTACTGAGATGTTTTAAATGAAACCAAGCAGCACAAAATGATTTGAATGCAACATGCTCAGTACCTAATCATACTCATAAATTTGAGTGAACATTTAATCAATTAAATTTTATTTGATTCACTAGGAGATTAGAAGATTCTTTGATGTTCCAGAATGCAGAATAAACTATAATACACATATTAGGAATTTTTCAAATTAAACTCTGTGAGTTTGTTATTCAAAGAACATGCTATTAATGACAAACAAAGAAGTAGAGTGTATTCTATTTTGTAAAGCAATTTAAAAACTGATGAAGTACAAATTGTACAAAACAGTAAAGTGGGCTTTCTTCCTAAAATATTTCATTCCGTTATTTTTGCCCAATGGCAAAAAATGTCATTGATACACAATTTCTTAAATAATATACTTTAAATATACTAAATTAAAACATATTTGTAACTATAATATGAAATATTCATGTGATTTTACCCATTGTATTTGTAATAATTAAATGAAAGGTAATATTCCTGATGCTCAAGGGAAATGTTTAACAATCAATACTGTTAGGATTTCCTCTATACGTGGATGGCAACAACAATTTTATTTGATTGGAAGTAGCAATAATTTATTAGACCAGGAATCATTACTTGTCACTCAAGAAACTTCGGTACTGTGATTAAGTATCTACAATTACGTAAATATTGTTAGAAAACCCTATTGTTTTTAATGTCTGTTCCCAGAGATATTCAAAAAGAGGATTTTTAGTACAATAGCTGAATAAAGACATGATGAAAAAATTCTATCAGACATACTATTAGAGGAGCTTTGAAAAGGTAATTACATGTCACAAAGATGTTAGTCACCAGGCCAAACTCAGAGGTTGTTTCCACTCAATATTACACATATTAATTTGCCAAACATTAAGAACATTAATCAGCATCTATTTTTGGTAAAGATTTAGAAAAAATGGTTTATGCTTGAGTGAATGGAAATATAAGTGCAGAAGTACATGTGTTTGAAGTTCAACTTCTATTGTTTATTCTAGCTATTTAGCTCTTTAAAACAACTGGTGGATGGGAGATACAGAAGTCAAGCTGCCACATTAAATTAATGAAATATAATTTCTCTTTATTTTTTATTTATTTATTTGAAAGGTAGCGATGGAGATGGAGATGGAAATGAGAAAGAGAGAGATAGAGAGAGAAATCCTTTAAGCCCTAGTTCACTCTCCAAGTGGCCACAGTGAGCATTGCTGGGCCAGGTGTAAACCAGCAGCCTGGAACACCATCTGGATCTCCCACATGGGTGAACCATGCATGTGAGTCATCATACAATGTACTTGCAGGCATATTAGAAGGGAGTTGATTTAGAAGTGGAGCCAGTCCCAAAGGGACAAATATCATATGTTCTCCCTAATCGGCGACAACTAACTGAGCACCAAAGGGGAAACTTGTTGAAGTGAAATGGACACTATGAGAAACAGTGACTTGATCAGCACTTGTCCTGACGGTTGATGTACAATGTAATACTTTATCCATTTTAGTACTTTTTTGTTGTTCTAGTACCATTGGTTGAACTCTCTAATTAACACGCAATTATTCTTAGGTGTTTAAATTTAGCTGAAAAGTGATCCCTGTTAGGAACTTGGAAAACATTATGTTGAGTGAAATAAGCCAATCCCAAAGGGACAAATACCACATGTTCTCCCTGATAGATGACAACTAACTGAGCACCAAAAAGGAAACCTGTTAAAGTGAAATGAACACTATGAGAAATGGTGACTTGATCAGCCCATGCCCTGAATGTTGATGAGCAACTTAATATTTAATCCCTCTTAGTATTTTTTTTGTTTGTTCTACTTAATACTTTTGGTTGAATACCGTAATCAATACACAATTCTTCTTAAGTGCTGAAACTTAACTGAAAAGTGATCGCTGTTAAATATAAGAGTGGGAATAAGAGAGGGAAGAAATGTGCAATTCGGGACATGCTCAAGCTGACTTACCTCAAACGGTAGAGTTAGAAACATACCAGGGGATTCCAATTCAATCCCATCAAGGTGGCATGTACCAATGCCATCTCACTAGTCCCAGTGATCAATTTCTGTTCACAATTGATCATAATGATAGGACTAAGAGCCAGATGATCAAATAAACAAGACTAGTGTCTGCAAATACCAGCTGATAGAATGAAAAAGGGAGATAACGATCCAACATGGGAAGCGAGATACACAGCAGACCCATAGAATGGCAGATGCCCTAAATAGCACTCTGGCCTCAGAATCAGTCCTTAAGGCATGTGGATCTGGCTTTAAAGCCTATGAGAGTATTTCAGGCATGGAAAGCCAAGACACTCTGGGGGAAAAAAAAAAAAAGCTAAATGAAAGATTTCTGCGAGTGAGATCCCATTGGAAAGAACGGGTCATCAAAGAAGGAGGTACCTTTCTCTGAAGGGAGGAGAGAACTTCCACTTTGACCATGGCCTTGTCTAAATATGATCAGAGTCGGTGAACTCAGGGGACTTCCATAGCCTTGGCAGCTCATGACAAGAGCCTAGGGTGATTACTCATGCCATAAACAAGAGTGTCAATTTGTTAAGTCAACAACAGGAGTCACTGTGCACTTACTCCTCATGTAGGATCTTTGTCCTTAGTGTGCTGTACATTGAGATTTAATGCTATAACTAGTACTCAAACAGTATTTTTCACTTTATGTTTCTGTGTGGGAGCAAACTGTTGAAATCTTTACTTAATGTATGCTAAACTGATCTTCTGTATATAAAGAGAATCAAAAATGAATCTTGATGTGAATGGAAGGGGAGAGGGAATGGGAAAGGGGAGGGTTGCGGGTGGGAGGGGCGTTATGTGGGGGAAGCCATTGTAATTCATAAGCTGTACTTTGGAAATTTATATTCATTAAATAAAAGTTAAAAAAAATAGTAAAAAAAAAAAAGTGGAGCAACTAGTACTTGAACTGGTGCTTATTTGAGGTGCCAGCCACACAGCATCATTTTAACCTATGACACCAAAACATAAGCCTTAGATTTTCAAAATTTGATTCATTCCACAACACAACATAAAAATCGCACACTTTCATTATTTCAGAAACTGTATATAACTGGAGAGTTGCTGTTGAGCTCTGAGTGATGGATAGCTTTTCCAAAATATGAGTTTTGCTTGAAATTTGACATATTCCATTAAAGAAAACACTGAAAGGATTTCTGTGAAGTAGCATATTAACTGTTAATTTTCAAGTACAAGGCCTTTTTTTTCAGATGATGTCAGTTGAAGTAGCTCAACTGGACTGGATGGCTTACTTCTTAATTAGATCATACTTTGTCAATTGTTTTAATAGAGTGTGATAATCATTTAAGATCCTGATGAGCCATTTTTCTCTGAAAGAAGAAAAAATGGGGGAGGGGTAATAATGACCATGGACCTTAGATAAATGTCAACATGCTATACTTTTGGTTTTACATACTCAGAACATTTCATTCAAAACGGACCCTTTATCCCTACTTCTAAACTGCTTTGGAAAGTAACAGGGAGTGAACAAAGAGCCTCTTTTTCAAGGAGACTACCACTCCTAGATACTGCAACTCGGAATTTTCTCTATTCAAATCATCTGAGTAAACCTTTTCACAAATGAGATTTTCTTAGACTTATTTTATGGAGCTCTACATTCCATTCAGTATCAGAAATTGCATGGGAAGATATACACATGCATTCTTTAAAGGATATGAGATTATTGAATATATCTTTGTCATAGGTAAGATGGCTGAGTTCATATGTCACTAATGTTTTGCTTCCATTATGCCCATATTTGTTTCTGCTCTCTTCTTTTCCTCTTCCAGTCAATATTCCTTTTCTATTCTTGGTCTTTGCTCACTTTCATCCTAATTCACTAGTTGCGCAGGCTTTACCTATTTCTATATTTATCAAAGTCTGTTTCCTCTAAATTCCACTTATGAACCCCTGGACTCATGAGATCTTCCCCATCTGCTCCAGAAAAACTGTTACAAAAAGTGTGTTCTTCAAGAAACTCCCTCACAGTACAAACTCAGATCTGTAATTCCACACTCCAAACTGCACCACCATTTTTTAACTTTTTATCCTTGGTCTTTGTTCTCATAGCTTGAACCTGGATTTTGCCTTTTTTATGCCTGTTTGTTAAGACCTCTAGATGACATTCATTTTTTTCTTCATTTAAATAACAGAAACAATGATTTCAGGTCACTGTAATTATATTTTCCCCCTAAAGTTAAAAAGAAGTAAAATTTTAATTAATTAATTAATGTCATTTGAGAAACAGGATGAGAGAGAGAGAAAAAGGAGCTCCCATCCACTGGTTTACTCCCCAATGCACACAACATCGGGGACTGGCCAGGAGCCAGAAAATCAGTGGAGAACACACACATGGGTGGCAGGAATCAAACCACTTGAACCAGTACCTGCTGCCTCCCTAGTTGTGGAGCTTGGAACTCAAACCTAGTTACTCTTTTTTGGGATGCTGCCATCCCAAAATGACATGCTAATTTTTACACCAAATGTTCACCCCATACAGCTTTTTAGCACTTCAACTAGTCTTGTTGTTTAATAATATGTGCATACATAGTTGAATCAACATAAATTTGAGTAGATGAGCTGGTTGATGATTTGTCTTTCAAACTAAAGTGTAAGTACTTGGTCACAGAGTATTAAATGTTGTTAGATTAAAAGCAAAGGGAGAGTGTATGTGTGCATATTTGTGTGTCTATGTAAGAGAGATTGATAAGGAGATTAAAAAAAGAATACCCTTGTAACTTAGTGAGGTAATTGCAATTGCTAAATTACCTACTTTCTCCTAGAAATATCATTAAAACTCAGTATAGTATGATTCAGCTTTTTATTTCCTGTTCCAAGACACTTGGATAAGAAAATGTTCATATGCAAAAGCTGTTTTATTTTTACCCTTTCATTATTACCATTTTAAATGTTAACTCTTGGTGAAATGTTGGCCATAATTTTCTGGTGACCTTTACGTCTAATTTATTAGAAATTCTTTCTTATTTCTCTTCATCTTTTTAAGATTTATGTCTCTGAATATGATAATTTGCTATCTCTGAAATTTGATCTTACTAAAATGAAGCCTGAAAATTAACCTTTAAGTGGCTAAACAACATTCAATATTTGCTTTAGATTCTAAAGATTAATGCTTGTCGTAACTTAGGCTTTCATTACAATATACCATAAACAAAGTGGCTTAAACAAGAGATTTATTTTTATAATTTTAGAGGCTATGTCCAAAATGCATTTGCTGGTAAAGCTCTGCCTGTGTTCTCACCTGCAGAGAAAATTGAGAGTTCAAGTTTTTTGTTTTTTGTTTTTTTAAATAATGACACTTTTGATTGAAATGGCTTTACCCTCATGACTTCTTCTACACCTCCAAAGACCCTACCTCAAAACAGTATCTCTTTGGGGGTCTGGGCTTTATTTATTAGAAGGAAGCTACCCATAGTACATAAATCATATGGAAATTAAAATCTAAAAAAGATAAGCAATGGGTTTAATTGTAACACCGTTAGCTCAGCCACCAATGAAATCTCCAAGATATATCAAATCTATAGATTTAGAAATGTGTCAAAGTGCCTGAACTCTGTTATGTAATGGAGGCAATGGTATCCATTCCTTTCTTCTTTGAAGTCTGACTATAAACAAGTCATCCTCTGGACATGCCTTTGCTGAACTGGTCTGGCATCCCATGTGATTCACCCCCCAGACAGTTTCTCTCCATGTCAACATGAATGTCCCATAGAAGAAAAGCTGAACCTTTTCTTTCCCACTTCCTCTTGGCATTAACATTGAGTTACAGAAGGTCAGATTTCCAACTCTCTGCATCTGCTGCTCATGGACTCCTTTGTGACCAGGAAACTCCCAACTCCAGGGTGTTGGTAATGTCATGTGATGAATGTGAAAGGAAGAAGACTGACAGAATAAGAGAATGTGAACACGGCACAGATGTTGTGGCACAGCTGCAGCATTAAGCCAGCATATGGGCTACCCACAGCCAATATTGAAGTGCCTGGTTCAAATACAGGCTATTATGCCTCCAATCTAGCTTCAGAGTAATTGCTTTCTGTGATGCAACTGATTGTAGCTCAAGTACTTATATCCCCACCACCACCACTGGAGACCAGAATGGAGTTCCTGGTCTCTAGTTTTGACCTGTCCTAGATTTGGCTGTTGCAGCAATTTGGAGAATGAATCAGCACGTGGAAAATATCCCATTCTCTCCCCTATCTCTCTCTCACTGTTTCTTTCTCTCTCTTTCTCTCACTCTCACTCTAACTCTCGCTGTCACACTTCCTTTCAAATAAATAATGATAAATAAATAAACATTAACAAGAGAAGGGGAACAGGAAGGAAGAGCAAATATAAGTACGTTAGAAGGTGAACATAAGAGATTTTATAAAGCTATATGTAGGGTTTAGTCACATCTGTGAGTACAGAGAAGGTACTTCATATGTTTTGAGTTATGAATGAATACTATTGCACAACAGGAAGGAAGAGCAAATAAAAGTAAGTTAGAAGGTGAACATAAGGCTATTTTAAAAATATATTTGTAGGTTTTAGTCACATCTGAGTACAGAGAAGGTACTTCATATTTTTTGTTATGTTTTAGTTGTTTTCAAAAACATGAATGAATACAATTGAACAAGGTACTATTTTGTGAAATAAAAACATAAACACACAAAAAGGTCATATGTATAGTGTTTGAATATGTATAGGATAATTCATCATTTAAGTACCATTTGGAATTTAGTACTGTCGGTTAGCTACTGACATTATTCTGACTCTCTACTGAACGATGTTATGAAAACACAAGTAGTTCTATTTTGTTCTAAATATTAATTTACTTTTAGTTGGGTTACTGAAATGTCCAAAATCCTTTTTATTAACATCATCTTGAACACACTGATTTTCTATATTTAATATTGTTAAGGATTTTCACTCTAGGGTTTACATTTGATTTTGCCACAAAATAGACAATTCCTAAGGCAACCTATAATTCCAATCCATTAAGCTAATGGATTATAGCTGCTGGGAACATGGCAGACATAATTTTTTTGGTAATGACATCTGCAAACACATATAATATAAAGATAAGTAAACTGAAAATGATTCTTTATATAGCTACATAAGTGGTTATTTTCACTTTTATAAAAAGTTTTTTTCTTTTTTTTGTAAAATTTTATAAATTATGCATATACCATAGAATTTTTAGAACATTAGCTTCTAATCCATATGAATGATGCATTATAAAATATTCAAGGAACTCCCTAGAATGATAACTTTGTTTTGTTAGACATATTTAATCAGTTTTTTTATTTCCCTCCTTTCAATTCATATTTTTATAACTCTATTATATTTACTTGCCTTCACTTTTTTATTACTCCATTTGTCATTATAGATTTTGCGCCCCTACAGGATGCCCTGCTATCAAATTGTTGATGCTTTCTAGAAAAGTAAACTGTCTCAAAATAAGAGAAAAACTTGCTGTCACAATAGGACTGCCAGTATTGAATGTTTTTAACTTCTCTGAATGGTTACTCATATATAGCTTGTTACTCAAGAAAAACTCTTTTATACTAAAATTCATTTTCTGGAGTTAAAAATTGCCAATTTATGCATTCATATTATACTTAAGTTTTCTAATGAAAAATGAAATTTCCCACCTTGGAATAAGAAAAAAGAAAGGAATTATGAAATAAATAATCTACCAGTTCTAGCATTTGGTGTACCATCCTGCTAAGAATCTTAGGTTTGCTAATCAAAAACTGCCCTCTGGGGACTGGCACTGTGGCTTAGTGGGTGAAGCTGCACCTGTAGTGCCAGCATCCCATATGGGCAATGGTTCGACTCCCGACTGCTCCGGATAGGCACAACTCTGGTTGTTATGGCAATCTGGTCACTAAACCAGTGGATGTAAGACTCTCTCTCTCTCTCTCTCTCTCTCTCTCTGCCTCTCTCTGCCTCTGCCTTTCAAATAAACAAATAAATCTTAAAAAAAAAACCTGCCTTGTGTAAAGTAAATACTTTCCCTATTTTTCTATTTTCTTTCATTTTAATCATACCTCAATGGTTCTAAAATTTATCATGTGATATTAAGTTGGTGAAAATATCTTTAAGTTCATATTTTCTGGATCTATTATTATTTTTATTGTTTATTCATAGAGGTTTCATTCTAAACAGATATTGTGTTTATTCTTCATCAGTATCAATTAATTTCACCATATTTTGGCATTGTTTATTGAAAAGAAAGGGACTACCCTGAATATTTATACACACAAACACACACATACACAAAATCCTTCAAAAGAGCTTCAAAAAGTTCATAGACAATGAACTTAAAAGTAAAATCATTTTGGAGCAATTTTTTTTGACAGGTAGAGTTATAGACAGTGAGAGAGACAGAGAGAAAAGTCTTCCTTCCGTTGGTTCACTCCCCAGATGGCTGCTACGGCCGGCACTGTGACAATCTGAAGCCAGGAGCCAGGTGCTCCTTCCTGGTCTCCCATGCAGGTTCAGGGTCCCAAGCACTTGGGCCATCCTCCACTGCCCTCCCGGGCCACAGCAGAGAGCTGGACTGGAAGAGGAGCAACCGGGACTACAACCCGGTGCCCATATGGAGGATTAACCAAGTGAGCCACAGTGCCGGCCCCCTTGGAGCAAAATATTTTGAAATGCAAGCATAACTTTTTCGAAACATGCATTTTAAACAGACTTTCAGTTTTTCTTTTTGAAGATTTACTTATTTGAAAGGCAGAGAGACAAATAGACGGAAAGCCAGAAAGAGAAAGAGGGAGGGGAAGAGAGAGAGAAAGAGAGAGATCTTCCATTTGCTGGTTCATTCTCCAAATGGCTTAAACAGCCAGGTCTGTTCCAGGTTGAAGATGGGAACCAGGAAATATATCCAGGTCTCTTCTTTGGGTGGCAGGGACCCACGTGTTTGGGTCATCTGCTTCATTCCAAGGGACATTAGTAGGAAGCTGAATCAGAAGCTGCTGAGATTTGAACCAACACTCTGATATTGGATACTGGTTTCACAAGGTAGGTGGAATCTGTGCCTCACTGCAGCTTTATACTTGCATTTTCTATGCATAAATTTTATGTATTTATTTTATTTATTTGGTGACAACATAAGCTTATCTTTTAATTTGACCTTTTCAGAATGTCTCAAGGTATTCTTTTACACACACACACACACACACACACACACAATTCCTGGAAGAGGAAAGATGTGAGAAAATACAGTTAATAAAGCCTAAAGGGGAATACAGCATTAGCTAAATTTACTTCCATTAAAGAAATGACAGTGGGAAGTAAACATGGGATATTTTGGAAACATATGAGACATTTTTTATCCTGTGGCAGTGCTCACATGATATTATATTTGATTTTCAATAAACTCACTCAACCAGCATCTATGGTGATGTTGTGGCCATGACATACTCCTGAAAAGAGGGCATTGAAGTCTAACACAATTAAAATCAGTGACCTGTGTCCTCCCTGTAATAGGGCTCTTCTGATTCTCAGTTGCTGATAGACATTGAGGGATGATCTTCCATCTCATGGTCACCAAGTGGCCAGCATGTTTGTTGTAGCTCTTTCTAGATCCTAGAGAGGAAAGGTATATAACTTTGGGTGAAAAGAGCTACATACTGGCCAGCAGCAGGGATGGCAGGGCAGAGAGCTCAGGTACAGGCAACTTGGTCAGTCATGTGTCTAGAGAATTCAAGTGATCTATGTAGTTGAGTTTCATGAGCAGTTCTTGGGTGTGAAGGAGGCTGACCTGCTTCCTCAGAAAGAAATCAGAAATGAATTATTTTGAAACACAATTTCTAAAAATAGACCAAAGAGAACGACCCTTATCTGAATTTCTTTCTGGATCAGCCCTTGGTACTACATATTAAAGAAAGATTCTCAGAAGGCTGGGATGGGTGGACTGATGGAGAACCTCTAACATCTTTCAAGTGCAAATGACAGGTGATAATCATAAGAAATGAACTTGAGAACAGATTTTGGCTTAGTAGATGCCTGGCTCTTCCCACTATGAAGTGTGTGTATACTTCTGAGCAAGTGCAAGACAAGTGGGAAAATTATGATGAAACAACAAAGTTATACTGAAGTCCTAAGAAATGCTTTCTTGGGCCCGTGCTTGTATAGTATAGGAAGGGAAGAGTATGTTTTTCATTTGGAAACTCTAGCAAAGTTGTTCCCAAGCATACAGTAAACCCAGAGATAATATAGCTTATTAGATAAATCTCCTTTTGAGTAGGAATGACACAAATGTATTAGCAATTTCATATTCATCCAGTGTTCACAGCAAGTAAAATGCAAAATTATCTACCTTCTAAAAACTAATATGGGAGAAGATCTAGCACAGTTATGTGTTTTTACATACAAATTCCAAAAAAAAAAATTATGAAATAAAGACTGACACATCGGATGTTGTTAAAACCAAACACTTTTTTAGTCCACAAAGTTTTTTGTTTATTTTTTATTATTTTTTGACAGGCAGAGTGGACAGTGAGAGAGAGAGAGAGAAAGAGAGAAAGGTCTTCCTTTACTGCTGGTTCATCCTCCAATGGCCGCTGTGGCCATGCACCTCGCTGATCCAAAGCCAGGAGCCAGGTGCTTCTCCTGGTCTCCCATGGGGTGCAGGGCCCAAGCACTTGGGCCATCCTCCACTGCACTCCCTGGCCACAGCAGAGAGCTGGCCTGGAAGAGGGGCAACCGGGACAGAATCCAGCACCCCAACTGAGACTAGAACCCAGGGTACCAGCGCCACAGGCAGAGGATTAGCCTATTGAGCCATGACGCCAGCCCAATAAAGTTATTTTAAACAAGTAAATAAAAATGCAGTTTGAAGAAACTATGTGCACTTCTTTGATATAGGAATTGTGTCCCAAAGTTACCAACAAGATCTTTGTAAAAAACAATTATTTTCTTTATTTTAAAATCAGAATTATAGAGGCAGAAGGAGAGATGTGACAGAAAGGGAGAGAGAGAGAGAGAAAGAGAGATCAATCTTTTATCAGAAGATGGAGGAATAGGGAGGGAGCTCACTGATAGTCCAGGAAAAGATAGTTCAATAAAATTAGAGATAGTGTAGTCTCAGGGAAGAGTTAGGGGAAACCCTGCAAAGGAAACCCTTCCAGAATTAGAGGGACACGGTAGATCTGCATGGAGGATACGGGTGCCCACGGCTTGGGAGCCCAGCTGCTGAGACTCTCCTCTGCACCAGCACTGAAAAGAGAAGTGAGGTGAAACCACAGTAGCATGAGACACTGGCAGAAAAGCAGCAGGAAGAGCCTAGAGGGAACGAGGCTTGAAGCCCCGGGGGAAAAGTACACCAGCCTAACTAGAGGAGAGAAAAAATAAAAGGGATGGTATGGACACAATTCTCTCTCTCCACACACCTTAAAAAGGCATGTGAGACAATAGAGCAGGCACCACTTTGGACATATGTAACTGCTGGGCCAGCTTGGGGCTGCGCCTGCCCTCAGACAAGCAGAAAAACCTGACTCTGGTGGGGAGAAATAACAGAAGACTAAGACCTAGTTAAGGTATGGAGCTTATGAACCGGACTGTGGAGAAAAAAAAAAAAAAAAACTGAGGGTATGTGGGATAACTCACAGTGTAAATGAGATGTTGAGTAGTCTCGGTGGGAGACGCCACAAAGGGGCAGCCTTTACTTCCTGGTGAGAGACGTTTCAGAGGAATCTGAGCTTACACTGAGGACTGAACAGATCCTTTGTGTGGTCCTTGGGACAGAGCAGATGAATATTATACCCACTGGGGCTAGTGCTCAGGCACTTAATACCATCGAGGAGAAGAGCTCAGCTGAGCAGAATTACTTCCCTTCTGAAAAAAAAAAAAAAAAAAAAAAAGAGAGAGAGAGAGAGAGTGAGAGAGAGAGATGATTTACCACACCAAACCTGGGTGTGTCACCTTTGGTACACCCTTAACCCTGAAGAACTGAACAGAGATCTCTGGCCACACCCACCAAAGCATCTACAGACTCACCAAAAGCAAACAGTCCACTTAATCTAGAGCCATAGTATAATGAGAAAAGCCACAACAACAACAACAAAAACCTCAGGAAAGAGTTAGGGAAAAAAACTGCAGAGCAAACTCTCATCAGAAACCCTACAGCCTAGGAAGGAATGGCGATAAATATCCCAAGTACTAAGAGAAAAAAACTGCATCCGAGAATATTATATCCTGCAAAGCTCTCATTTGTGAATGAAGGTGAAATAGAGAACTTTCATAGCAAACAGAAATTGAAAGAATTTTTCACCACTAACCCAGCCTTGCAAAAGATGTTTAAAGATGTGTTACACACAGAAACACAGAAACATGGCCATCAAAAGAAAAGAAGGTAAAGGAAGAAAATCTCACATTGAATGTAAATGGACTCAACTTTCCAATTAAAAGGCACAGACTGGCTGAATGAATTAATAAACAAAACTCACCTATATGCTGCTTACAAGAAACACATCTTTCCTATAAAGATGCAGGCAGACTGAAAGTGAAAGGTTGGAAAAAGATATACCATGCCAACAGAAACCAAAAAACAGCTGGCGTAGCCATCTTAATATCAGACAAAATAAACTGTAACACTGAAACTGTTAAGAGAGATAAAGAGGGGCACTATGTAATGATTAAGGGATCAATTCAACAGGAAGATGTAACTATTAAAAACATATAATTACCCGGTGCCCTAATTACAGGGCACTGGGTTGTTTAAAAGATACCTTAAGGAACTTAAAGGGAGACTTAGACTCCAATACAATAGTATTGGGGGACATCAATATTCCACTTTCAGCAATAGACAGATCAACTAGACAGAAGATCAACAAGGAAACAGCAGATTTAATCCATACTATAGACAAAATGGACCTAACAGATATCTACAGAACTTTTCATCTTACACTTAAAGAATGCACATTCTTCTCAGCAGCACATGGAACCTGATCTAGGATTGACCACATATTAGGCCAAAAAGTAAGTCTCAACAAATTCAAAAAAATCGAAATCATAGCATTCATCTTCTCAGACTACAATGGAATGATGTTGGAAATTAGCAACTCAGGAATCCCTAGAGCATATGCAAACACATGGAGACTGAACAACATACTCCTGAATGAACACTGGGTCATAGAAGAAATCAAAAGAGAAATCAAAAACTTACTGGAAGTAAATGAAGATAACAACATAATATATCAAAACTTATGGGATACAACAAAAGCAGTGTTAAGAGGAAAGTTTATAGCAATAGGTGGCTACATCAAGAAATTGGAAAAGCACCGAACAAATGAACAATCAATACATTTCAAGGATCTAGAAAAACTGCAGACACCAGACCCAAAACTAGTAGCAGAAGAGAAATAATTATACAGGCAATGCCATGGCTGAGAAAGAACTGCTAAGATCAATCCCATACACCATAGCTACAAAAACAATCAAATATCTTGGAATAAATTTAACCAAGGACGTCAAAGATCTCTACGATGAAAATTACAAAACCTTAAAGAAAGAAATAGAACAACATACCAAAAAATGGAAAAATCTTCCATGCTCATTGATTGGAAGAATCAGCCTTATCAAAATGTCCATTCTCCCCAAATAAATGTATAGATTCAATGCAATATGATCAAAATACCAAAGAAATTCTTCTCAGATCTGGAAAAAAGGATGCTGAAATTCATATGGAGACATAGGCAACCTCAAATATCTAAAGCAATCTTAGACAACAAAAACAAAGCCAATAGCAATACAATACCAGATTTCAAGACATACTACAGGGCAGTTATAATCAAAATAGCATGGTACTGGTACAGAAACAGAAGGATAGTCAATGAAACAGAATATAAACACCAGGAATCAATCCAGACATATACAGCAAATATATTTGATCAAGGATCTAAAACCAATCCCTGGAGTAAGGACAGTCTCTTCAACAAACGGTGCTGGGAAAACTGGATTTCCACATGCAGAAGTATGAAACAAGACCCCTACCTGACACCTCTCACAAAAATCCACTCAATATGGATTAAAGATATAAATCTATGACACAACACCATCAAATTATTAGAGGACATCAGAGAAACCCTGCAAGATATAGGCACAGGAAAAGACTTCTTGGAAAAGACTGCAGGGGCACAGTCAATCAAAGCCAAAATTAACTATTGGGATTACATCAAATTGAGAAGTTTCTGTACTGCAAAAGAAATAGTCAGGAAAATGAAGAGGCAACCAACAGAATGGTAAAAATTTTTGCAAATTATGCAACCAATAAAGGATTAGTAACCAGAATCTACAAAGAGATCAAGAAACTCCACAAAAACAAAACCAACAACCCACTTAAGAGATGGGCCAAGGACCTCAACAGACATTTTTCAAAGGAAGAAATCCAAATGGCCTACAGACACATGAAAAAATGTTCAAGATCACTAGCAATCAGGGAAATGCAAATCAAAACCACAATGAGGTTTCCCCTTACCCCAGTTAGAATGGCTCACATACAGAAATCTACCAACAACAGATGCAAGCGAGGGTGTGGGGAAGAAGGGACACTAATCCATTGTTGTTGGGAATGCACACTGGTAAAGTCACTATGGAAGTCAGTCTGGAAATTCCTCAGAAACCTGAATATAACCCTACCATACAATCCAGCCATCCCACTCCTTGGAATTTACCCAAAGGAAATTAAATTGGCAAATCAAAGAGCTGTCTGCACCTCAATGTTTATTGCAGCTCAATTCACAAGTGCTATGACATAGAATCAACCTAAATGCCCATTATTGGAAGACTGGATAAAGAATATATATAGAATATATAGAATACTATACAGCAGTAAAAAAAAATCCAGTCATTTGCAACAAAATGGAGGAATTTGGAAAATATCACGCTGAGTGAAATAAGCCAGTTCCAAACTGACAAATATCTTATGTTCTCTCTGAATGGTGACAACTAACTGAACACCTAAAAGGAAACCTGTTAAAGTGAAATGGACACGAAGAGAAATGACATCTTGATCAGCCCTTAATCTGACTGTGGAGGAACAACTTACTATTTTATTCCTTTTAGTATTTTTGTACTACTGAACACCATTGGTTAAACACTTTAATTAATGCATAATTATTCTTAGGTGTTTAAATTAACTAAAAAGTGATCCCTGTTAAATATAAGAGTGGGAATAAGAGAAGGATCAGAAGTGGAGCTACTGGAGCATGAATAGTTGCCCATATGGAATGCAGGCATTGCAGGTGGCAGCTTTACCCATTATGCTACAATAGCAGCCTCCAACAAAATTCTTAATATTAACCAATAACAAAATAAAAAATTAAAATGAGCAAAGGATATACAAATATCATTAAATAATATGTACTGATGTCAAATAAATTTATGATAAGAATTACAATACGAAATTGGCAATAAGAAATTGAAAAATGGAATAACAACAATATAAATCTCTATTATAATGAGTAAATTTTAAAAAACTTTTAAAAATAGATAAGTTTAAAAAATGAAAATTAAAATATCTCACATTACTAAAAGCTGGTGGAGATATGAATCAAAAGGAACATTTATCCAGTGTATGCACAATTTTACATAGAAAGTTTAAGGCAATGTAGAAGTTTCTTACATAACTAGAAAGATCTTACATGATTCAGAGATAATGTAGCTAGGTATTTATTCACTTCATTCTTATGATCATTTAAATATTTGCATGTAAACTTTTCTAATAACTGTATTTACAACTAGAATCTTCTGACACGTCCTTGTCTAGATGAACAGATTAAAAAAAAAACTCTATCACATATAATACAAAACATTTTTGACAATAAAAATAAACAATCATAATGCTGAATAGTTAAATTCACTTTTTTTAAAATTTATTTAAGTTATACAAGTCTCATGTATTTCATATATACAGCCTTGGGAACATGGTGATAATTCCCACCATTCCCTCCCTCCCTCCCATACAACAACCCTTCTTCCTCCTCCCTCTCCCATTCCACTCTTTATTTTATCAAAGATCTATTTTCAGTTTATTTAATGAACACAAAGTTAACCTTACACTGAGAAAAAAGTACACTGAGTAATATGAAGAAAAGAAAAAAAAAAAAGTCTTAGTTGATGTGCTTTAGATTGCTTCCACATCTTTCTCTTATGTTATTTCATTGGACCTCCAAAACTATACAGTGTAAAACAACAGCATTTTTATATCCAGTATATACTTGGAAAATAAGAAATCATTGTTAAGTGAACACGAGGTTTTCTCACCACACATTAGTAATATACTAACCTAGGATTAAACCCAAAGATCTATCAAGCTTGTGGCTGAAGCAGTCCGTCAATAACACACAACAATCACAGAATTTGAGTTGCTGTTATAGCAGCAGAATTGACATTAACATGTCTTAGATGTGAATATAAGTAAATATTGCTATTTCTCTCTTTTAGAATGCTGCCATCTCTTCTGTGTCACTCAGAAACAATACAGTGGAGAGGAACCAACCTCCCATGGTGTTTTGTTGGCATATTTTCTTCAATCATTTTCAGGAGCTAGGGGATATATTTTCACCGAGAAAGCAGGTGATTTATTATTTTGAAGCTACAGAATGGGAGAGCTGAAGAAAGGTTTTGAAATGGAAATTATGACATTTGATGTGGGAGCAATGATCTTACACAGAAGCCAGGTGGTGACTGTTTAACATTCAAACAGATGGTTGTCCTGCAGTGGAGTTATTTGTGCGTATGTGTGTGTGTGCACATGCACATACACACAACGCATGCACACATATTTTTTTTCTGTTAGTAAAATTAGCTTAATAATTCAAGTTCATTTTTTGTATCCTTGATAGATGAGCTTTTTATGCAAAAATTAAGTATTAAAGGACTTTTTCAACTGGGTAAAATGTAGTTCTGTGTGTATTGATTTCCTTTCAAGTCATTGCCATGGCTTTAGCCATTTCAAGTTTTTATAACACCGTGGCATGCATTTAACGTGACCAAATGATAATGAGGATCCCATGCAACTATAATTACAAAGATTTACACCAATAATATAATAAACATTTGTTTCAGGAGAGTTCCCTAAAATTGACTTTCTGTATATCGTTAAGGCAGCATGGACATTACAGCAGTAATATTAATTTCCCCTAGACATTCAACCCATTTGCCTAGAACTTTATTGCAAGCTCTATTGCTAAATATTTAATTGAAGGTATTCTGGCATATTATCTCCAAACTTAGACTTTGAAATGATGCAATAGCATTGTTTTTTTTTTTTTTATTTTTTACTTTTGTCTATATACACTGCAGTTTTAGTCTGAGAAAAGATAGGCGAGTAGAAGTATAGTTCACTTGTCCACATATAAGGTCAGGGCTTGAAGAGCATTTTGATTAATCTAATCTATGCATTGAGGATAACTGAACCTCAAGATGATTTCAACAGTATACCTTCACAGAGTCCATAAATGGCTGGGTTCTGAAACCTGATAGCTTGCACCTGTCCCTAATTTATCAGCCAAGTCAGAGTAAAAGTGAAGGCGGAATATGTTCTGTCGAGAGTGTATTGTGGATTAAAACTGCTTTTGAGTTTATTCTCGTCAAGGCTCATCTGACAAAGAGGATACCTGCAATTTGACCAAAAATTAACTTAAGGGAGCATTACGTTCCTAGAATTTAGAGAGCATTCCATGTTAACAAGGAGGAAACTTAGTTTCCAAGTGCATTAAAACATTGCTGATTGTTTACACACATTGTGGCATGATCTCACTTCTCCCCTTCCAGTTTACACTTTCACAGTATTCGTTGGGAGTTTATGATAGCTAACCATTTCTATTTTCACTCTGTCCTCAAGGCATTGTAAGAAATATTTTTGTTATATGTGGTCGTCATATAACTCTGCTTCATTTACACATAAAATACATAACATGGTTGAATTTCTTATTATTAAAGCTACTTCCCTCATGCTGTTTCCTTATCACTCTGTCTTTCTTTTAAGATTTATTTATTAACTGAGAGGCAGAGTTACAGAGACATAATTAGAGACAGAGAGAGAGGTCTTCCATCCACTGGTTTATTCCCCAGAAGGACAAAACAACCAGGGTTGGGCCAAACTGAAGCTAGCAGCCAGGAGCTTCTTCCAGGTCTCCCAAGTAGGGTTAAGGGGTCCAAGCACTTGAGCCATCTTCCACTGTTTTCCCATGCACATTAGCAGGGAGTTGGATCAGAAGTGCAGTGGTTAGGACTCAAACTAGTGCCCATATGGAATGCATTCTTTGTTATTTATTTATTTTTTTATTTGACAGGTAGAGTTATAGACAGAGAGAGAGACAGAGAGAAAGGTCTTCCTTCCATTGGTTCACTCCCCAAATGGCCACCATGGCTGGTGCTGCACCGATCTGAACCTGGGAGCCAGATGCTTCCTCCTGGTCTCCCATGCAGGTGCAGGGACCAAGCACTTGGGCCATCCTCCACTGCACTCCCGGGCCACAGCAGAGAGCTGGACCGGAAGAGGAGCAACTGGGACTAGAACCCAGCGCCCATATGGGATGCCAGTGCTTCAGGCAGAGGATTAACCAAGTGAGCCACGGTGCCAGCCACAGTTGCTTCACTTCTGACATGGCTCCCTGCTAATATGCTTGGGAAGACAGTAGAAGATGATCCAAGTACTTGGGCCCCTGCTACCAAAGTGAGAGGCCTGGAAGAAGTTCCTGCCTTTATGCCTGGCCCAGCAACAGCGGTGGCAGTCATTTAGAGAATGAACAAGCAGATTAAAGATTCTCTCCCTCTCTCTCTCTCTCTCTCTCTCTCTCTCTCTCTCTTTCTCTCTCATTGTGACTCTGTCTTTCAAATAAATAAAGAAATCTTTAAAAAAAAAAACTACATTCTGTGCCAATATATAGAACACAAGGCATCCTGAGAAATAACAACATTTTACCCTAATTACATTTCAGAAAATGTAACTAAGAAGCTTAACCAGTTCAGAGAGAAAAATCACACCAGTTACTGGTCTAATGCAGAAGGAAAACAATTTATTTACAATATACAGAAAGTAATTCCAACACTGTATATTATATGTACAAATGTATATACAGATTTTAAAATAACTAGAAATCTGATTGCATACTAAAACTATGTACACACACACAAACATTTACTGGAAGTTCTACCATTTTTCCTTTTCTTATCTAAACATTACCTCAATAAACTTTATAAATTATCTAAATAATAAAAAAATCAATTTCTAAAAGAGTTAGTCCATTATGGCTGCTTATCAAAATGTGAGGCAGGATCATTTATAAATAGCAGCAATGGCTCATGGTTGTGGAGCCTGGGAAGTTCATAATCCAAACCATGTTGGAGTCTCAAGCCCGAGGCTGGCCCCTGACCAGCAGAGGCCAGTACAGACACTCCCCAACAAGGCAAATGGGAGAGGTAATGCCCAACAAAAGCACAGCAGATTCTGTATGTTATAAGGACTCATCATCACACTGTATTTCAAAGATGGAGGAGTAAATATAAAGGACATAGGAGATATTAGGAGCTGTTAGATTTCTGTGTATTGCACTGGCATTGCAGTAAAATGAATTAAAGTGCTCCTGTAATGCCTGCACCGCATATCAGAATTCCAGTTCCAAGCCTGGCTGCTCCACTTCTAATCTAGTTTCCTGCTAATGTGCCTGGGAAGAAAGTAGAACATGATCCAGTAAATGGATTCTCCTTTCCTGGGTCTTTTTCTGCTACCCCACCATTCAAATAAGTAAGACAAATATATTTAAAAAAACACTCTGTATGACCTAGATGAGAGATACATGTCATTATATGTTTGTCCAAATCCATAAAATGTGCAGTATCAAGATTCCTTTAATGTGTAACATCTGCACTTGAAATGCATGGACTACTCTGATGTGCAATGTTGATAACAGGGACGGCTATGACTGCGTTTCATGGGAACAGATGGTCTATGGAAGGAATTATTTGGGCCTTTTGCTCAATTTTACTGTGAATCTGAAACTTCTCTATTTTTTTTAAATTAGCCAGATACTAAATTTTTGTAGATTATCTAAGTATGAATATATTAGTAGCAGATATGGTTTCTCTGCTAAAATTTGTGTTCAAATCCATCATGGGAAGCGGGATACACAGTAAACTCATAGAATGGCAGATGACCTAAATAGCACTCTGGCCTCAGAATCAGCCCTTAAGGCATTTGGATATGGCTGAAGAGCCCATGAGAGTATTTTAGGCATGGAAAGCAAAGACACTCTGGAAAAAAAAAAAAAAAGGAAGACCTAAATGGAAGATCTCTGCGAGTGAGATCCCAGTGGAAAGAATGGGGCATTCAAAGAAGGAGGTACCTTTCTCTGAAGGGAGAAGAGAACTTCCACTTTGACTATGACCCTGTCAGAATAAGATCGAAGTCTGCGAACTCAAAAGGCTTCCATAGCCTTGGCAACTCATGAATAGAGCCTAGGGAGATTACTGGCACCTTAAACAAGAGTGTCAATTTGTTAAGTCAATAACAGGAGTCACTGTGTACTTACTTCTCATGTGGGATTTGTCCTTAGTGTGTTGTCCAATGTGAAGTACTGCTATAACTAGTACTGAAACAGTATTTTACACTTTGTGTTTCTGTGTGGGTGCAAACTGATGAAATCTTTACTTAATATATACTGAACTGATCTTCTGCATATAAAGATAATTGAAAATGAATCTTGATGTGAATGGAATGGGAGAGGGAGCGGGAGATGGGAGGGAAATTATGGGGAGGGGGGGAAGCCATTGTAATCCATTAACTGTACTTTGAAAATTTGTATTCACTAAATAAAAATTTAAAAAAATAAAATTTGTGTTCAAAGTAACTTCTAAAGAATACATATCCCATAATTTCTTTATCCAGTCTACCGTTGATGGGCATTTAGGTTGGTTCCAGGTCTTGACTATTGTGAATTGTGCTGCAATAAACATTAGGGTGCAAACCGCTTTTTTGTTTGCCAATTTAAACTCCTTTGGGTAAATTCCAAGGAGTGGGATAGCTGGGTCGAACGGTAGGGTCATATTCAGGTTTCTGAGGCATCTCCAGACTGACTTCCATAATGGCTTGACCAGTTTGCATTCCCACCAACAGTGGATTAGTGTCCCTTTTTCCTCACATCCTCACCAGCATCTGTTGTTGGTAGATTTCTGTATGTGAGCCATTCTAACCAGGGTGAGGTGAGACCTCATTGTGGTTTTGATTTGCATTTCCCTGGTTGCTAGCGACCTTGAACATTTTTTCATGTGCCTGTTGGCCATTTGGATTTCCTCTTTTGAAAAATGTCTGTTGAGGTCCTTGGCCCATCTCTTAAGTGGGTTGTTGGTTTTGTTTTTGTGGAGTTTCTTGATCTCTTTACAGATTCTGGTTATTAACCCTTTATCTGTTGCATAGTTTGCAAATATTTTTTCCCATTCTGTCGGTTGTCTCTTCACTCTGCTGACTGTTTCTTTTGCAGTACAGAAACTTCTCAATTTGATGCAATCCCAATAGTTGATTTTGGCTTTGACTGCCTGTGCCTCCCGGGTCTTTTCCAGAAATTCTTTGCCTGTGCCAATATCTTGAAGGGTTTCTCAATGTTCTCTAATAACTTAATGATGTCAGGACGTAGATTTAAGTCTTTAATCCACGTTGAGTAGATTTTTGTGTAAGGTGTAAGGTAGGGGTCTTGCTTCATGCTTCTGCACGTGGAAATCCAGTTTTCCCAGCACCATTTATTGAATAGAATGTCCTTACTCCAGGGATTGGTTTTAGATCCTTGGTCAAATATAAGTTGGCTATAGATGTTTGGGTTGATTTCTGGTGTTTCAATTCTGTTCCATTGGTCTATCCATCTGTTTCTGTACCAGTACCATGCTGTTTTGATTACAACTGCCCTGTAGTATGTCTTGAAATCTGGTATTGTGATGCCTCCGGCTTTGTTTTTGTTGTACAAGATTGCTTTAGCTATTCAAGGTCTCTTGTGCCTCCATATGAATTTCAGCATCCTTTTTTCCAGATCTGAGAAGAATTTCTTTGGTATTTTGATCATATTGCATTGAATCTATACATTTATTTGGGGAGAATGGACATTTTGATAAGGCTGATTCTTCCAATCAATGAGCATGGAAGATTTTTCCATTTTTTGGTATCCCCTTCTATTTCGTTCTTTAAGATTTTGTAATTCTCATTGTAGAAATCTTTAAAGTCCTTGGTTAAGTTTATTCCAAGGTATTTGATTGTTTTTGTTGCTATTGTGAATGGGATTGATCTTAGCAGTTCTTTCTCAGTCATGGCATTGCTTGTGTATACAAAGGCTGTTGATTTTTGTGCATTGATTTTATATCCTACCACTTTGCCAAACTCCTCTATGAGTTCCAATAGTGTCTTAGTAGAGTTCTTTGGATCCTCTAAGTACAGAATCATATCGTCTGCAAAGAGGGATAGTTTGACTTCTTCCTTCTTGATTTGTATTCCTTTGATTTCTTTTTCTTGTCTGATGGCTCTGGCTAAAACTTCCAGAACTATGTTAAATAGCAGTGGTGAGAGTGGGCATCCCTGCCTGGTGCCAGATCTCAGTGGAAATGCTTCCAACTTTTCCCCATTCAATAGGATGCTGGCTGTGGTTTTTTATAAATTGCTTTGATTATATTGAGGAATGTTCCTTCTATACCCAATTTGCTTAGAGTTTTCATCATGAAAGGCTGTTGAATTTTATCAAATGCTTTCTCTGCATCTGTTGAGATAATCATATGGTTTTTCTTCTGCAGTCTGTTAATGTGGTGAATCACATTGATTGATTTGCGCATGTTGAACCATCCCTTCATACCAGGGATAAATCCCACTTGGTCTGGGTGGATGATTTTCCTGATGTGTTGTTGTACTCTATTGGCCAGAATTTTATTGAGGATTTTTGCGTCTATGTTCATCAGGGATATTGGTCTGTAATTTTCTTTCAGTGCTGCATCTTTTCTGGCTTAGGGATTAAGGTGATGCTGGCTTCATCGAAAGAATTTGGTAGGATTCCCTCTTTTTCGATTGTTCTGAATAGTTTGAGAAGAATTGGAGTGAGTTCTTCTTTAAATGTCTGGTCGAATTCAGCAGTGAATCCATCTGGTCCTGGGCTTTTCTTTGTTGGGAGGGCCTTTATTACTGTTTCAATTTCTGTCTCAGTTATGGGTTTGTTTAGGTTTTCTGTGTCTTCATGGTTCAATTTTGGTAGATTGCATGTGTCCAGGAATATATCCATTTCTGATAGGTTTCCCTGTTTGCTGGCATACAGGTCCTTGTAGTAATTTCTGATGATTCTTTTTATTTCTGTGGTGTCTGTTGTTACATTTCCATTTTCATCTCTGATTTTATTGATTTGGGTCTTTTCTCTTCTTTTTTTAGTTAGTTGGGCCAATGGGGTGTCAATTTTGTTTATTTTTTCAAAAAACCAGCTTCTCGCTTGACTGAATTTTTGTAGTGTTTTTTTTGGATTCAATCCTGTTAATTTCTTCTCTGGTTTTAATTATTTCTCTTCTCCTACTAGATTTGGGTTTGGTTTGCTGCAGTTTTTCTAGGTCCTTGAGATGTGCTGAAAGCTCATTTATTTGGTACCTTTCCAATTTCTTGATATAGGCACCTATTGCTATAAATTTGCCTCTCAATACTGCTTTTGCCATATCCCATAAGTTTTGATATGTTGTGTTGTTGTCTTCATTTACTTCCAGAAAGTTTTTGATTTCTCTTTTGATTTCTTGAATGACCCAGTGTTCATTCAGGAGCATGTTGTTCAGTCTCCATGTGTTTGCATACTTTCTGGGGTTTCCTGAGTTGCTAATTTCCAGCTTCATTCCGCTGTGGTCTGAGAAGCTGCATGGTATGATTCTAATTCTTTTAAATTTGCTGAGACTTGCTTTATGGCCTAGTATGTGGTCAATCCTAGAGAAGGTTCCATGCACTGCTGAGAAGAATGTGAAGTCTGTAGATGTAGGGTTGAAAGTTCTGTAGATATCTGTTAGATCCATTTGGGCAATAGTGTCAATTAAATCTGCTGTTTCCTTGTTGATCTTCTGTCCGGATGATCTGTCTATTTCTGAGAGTGGAGTATTGAAGTCCCCCAGTACTATTGTATTGGAATCTAAATCTCCCTTTAAGTCCCTTAACATATCTTTTAAATAGACCGGTGCCCTGTAATTAGGTGCATATACATTTATAATAGTTACATCTTCCTGTTGAATTGAACCCTTAATCATTATATAGTGTCCCTCTTTGTCTCTCTTAACAGTTTTTGTATTAAAGTTTATTTTGTCTGATATTAATATGGCTACACCTGCTTTTTTTTGGTTTCTGTTGGCATGGAATATCTTTTTCCAACCTTTCACTTTCAGTCTTCATGCCTCTTTGTTAGAGAGATGTGTTTCTTGTAGGCAACAAATAGTTGGGTTGTGTTCTTTGAGCCAGTCAGCCAAACGGTGTGTTTTAACTGAAGAATTCAGACCATTAATGTTCAATGTGACTATTGATACGTAGTGACTTTGTCCTGCCATTTTCCCGGAAATATTTTCTAGTATATGCTTTGAGCTTCCCATGCTCTTTTACTGGTAGGTGTTCTTCCTTTCCCTTCTTTCATATTGATGGCCTTGTTTCTGTGTTTCTGAGTGTAGCACATCTTTAAGTATCTTTTGCAGGGCCGGACGAGTGGCCACAAAGTCTTTCAATTTCTGTTTGCTATGAAAGGTCTTTATTTCACCTTCATTCACAAATGAGAGCTTGGCAGGATATAATATTCTGTGCTGGCAGTTTTTCTCTCTTAGCACCTGTGCTATGTCTCGCCATTCCCTCCTAGCCTGTAGTGTTTCTGATGAGAAGTCTGCTGTGAGTCTGATTGGAGATCCTCTGAGAGTAATCTGACGTTTCTCTCTTGCACATTTTAGGATCTTTTCTTTATGTTTCACTGTGGTAAGTTTAATTACCACGTGTCGTGGTGAGGATCTCTTTTGGTCATGTTTATTCGGGGTTCTATGAGCTTCCTGTACTAGGATGTCTCTGTTCTTCTCCAAACCTGGAAAGTTCTCTGCTAGTATCTCACTAAAAAGGTCTTCTAATCCTTTCTCTCTCTCCATGCCTTCAGGAACTCCTAGAACTCGAATGTTGGTTTTTTTAATAGTATCCTGTAGATTCCCAACAATATTTTTTAGATTTCTAATTTCCTCTTCTTTTCTTTGGTTTGACTGTATGTTTTCCTGTGCTCTATCTTCTAAGTCCGATATTCTCTCTTCTGCTTCACCCATTCTGTTTTTAAGGCTTTCTAATGTGTTTGTCATTTGATCTATTGAGCTCTTCATTTCATTTTGATTTCTCTTCACTATCACACTTTCCTGTTCTACTAGTTTCTGAGTTTCATTTTGATTCTTCCTTAAAATTTCATTTTCACGAGAGAGATTTTCAATCTTGTCCAATAAGGATTTCTGTAGTTCAAGGATTTGCTTTTGAAAACTTCTAAATGTTCTTATCATAAATTTTTTGAAATCCGTATCTTGCATTTCTTCTATCTCATCATCTTCATAATCTTGGTTTGGGGTGTTTTGTTTATTTGGAGGCATCATAGTGTCATCGTTGATCTTGTTCCCTCGATTTCTGTGTTTGTTACTTGGCATAGTTAATTCTTCTTGCATCACTGTGCGTTTTTTTTTTTTTATTTTATACTGTGTCCGTGTTAAGTGGACTGCCTGCTGTTGGAGGAGCCTTGGAAGCTTGAGATGGGTGCGGCCTGAGAGCTCTGCTTGGTTCTTCCTCCCCTTTCAGCGCCGATGTGTGGACTCGGAGCCCTGGACATCCCACATCTCCCCGCTGTTGTCTGTGTGGCATGCACTCCCCTTCAAGCACTGGCGCGCAGACCCTGCGGCTTCGCGGCTCGGTCCCGTGGCTCGGCTTCTGCGCGGTGGGTGACCTTGTTCTCCCAGTGGGTCCTCCGATTCACAGCCACTCGATCCAGAAGAGTTTCCTCTGCAATATTTTCCTGGTTCTTTTTTCTGAGGCTACCGTAACTCCCCTTTTATTAAACTAAATTTTCCCAGACTATCGGTGCGCGCCCTCACTATTCCGCCCTCATTTAGTCTTATAAACTGCCACAAGGTTTATTTATAAGTAACAATGATGTTTTATATCGTTCATAGTAATGATTATGTTGATACTGTAAATAATAAGATTGAATATCACAAATTGTTATAAAATATTATAAGAACATTATTGACCAGAATTTCAGAAAAATATTTCTCATAACAAAGTTAACAAGAAGAAATAGATACCATATCCCAGAAGATAGGTACTGTGAATGGGTCATTATAGGAATCTAGACTAAAGAAGGAAGTGTTCGTGCACATAGTTGCAATGCTTGAAGATGAAGAAATAAATAAGAAAATGAATAACTGGCAAGAGTTTGGAGGATATCTAGAGTCTAGTTAGGGTTATGGGGAAATACAGAAAAGAAATTCTGAACTACATATACAATGCATCTTTAAAATAATGAGGATCGGGGCCGGTGCTATGGCATAGCTGGTAAGGTCAGCGCCTGCAGTGCTGGCATCCCATGTGGGTGCTGGTTCGAGACTTGGCTGCCTTACTTCTGATACAGCTCTCTGCTATAGCCAAGGAAATCAGTGGAAGTTGGCCCAAATCCTTGGGCCCTTGAACCCATTTGAGAGGCCTGGAAGAAGCTTCTGGCTTCTGGCTTCAGATCGGCACAACTCCAGCCATTGCGGCCAACTAGGGTGTGAATCAGTGGATGGACATCCTCTCTCTCTACCTCTCTTTTTTGTGTAACTCTGACTTTCAAATAAATCAGCAAATCTTAAAAAAAAAATAATGAGGATTACCAATGAATGTAATAATATAATATTATCTTATATTTATTTTTCCAGTTTTTTTTTATTTAGTAAATATAAATTTGCAAAGTACAGTTTATGGATTACATTGGCTTCCACCCCCATAATTTCCCTCCCACTCGCACCCCTCCCATCTCCCTCTCCCTCTCCTATTCCATTCACATCAAGATTCATTTTCAATTATCTTTATACGGAAGATTGATTCAGTATATATTAAGTAAAGATTTCATCAGTTTGCACCCACACTATTTTTCCAGTTTTAAGTTTATATAAGGTAGGAGCATGGTGAGTCTTCTCACCCTAACCTCCCTCCCACAAATTCTCCCACCCTCTCTTCTCCTTCCTTTTTTATTTTTTCTTTTAATTTTTACAATGATATACTTTCAGGTTATTTTATAATCATAAGCTTAATACTCCAGTAAGTAAAGAACTGAACAAATAATAAGAACGACAAACACTTTTCCTCAACAGTATAGACAAGGACTGTAAATAGTAATCAATTCTCATAGGGAGATTACTGATGCCATAGACAGGAGTGTCAATTGGTAAAGTCAACAACAGGAGTCACTGTGCACTTACTCCTCATGTAGGATCTCTATCCTTAATGTGCTGTACATTGAGATTTAATGCTATAACGAGTACTCAAACAATATATTTCACTTTGTGTTTCTATGGGGGTACAAACTGTTGAAATCCTTACTTAATGCATACTAAACTGATCCTCTGTAAAAAAAAAAAAAAGAAATTATCAATTCCCAACTTGACTCTCACTGGGATTAAACATGACAATAGGTCTGCTCTGATTTCATCATCATTTAAAAAAAATCATCTATTATTTTTCACTTTATGTTTCTGTGTGGGAGCAAACTGTTGAAATCCATACTTGATGTATACTAAGCTGATCTTCTGTATATTAAGATAATCAAAAATGAATCTTGATGTGAATGGAAGGGGAGAGGGAGTGGGAAAGGGGAGGGCTGTGGGTGGGAGGGACGGTATGGGGGGGAAGCCATTGTAATCCATAAGTCGTACTTTGGAAATTTATATGCATTAAATAAAAGTTTTAAAAAAAATGTCAATTTCACTCTTATACATTGCATTTTTGTACTCTATTACTTATCACTCATCAGGGAAAACATATGATATTTGACTATTTGGGGCTTACTTATTTCACTAATTATAATGGTTTCCAGTTGCATCCATTTTGTTGCAAAAGAGAGGATTTCTTTTTTTTTTTATTGTTCACTTTTTATTTGAGTATTGGATTCATACAAATGTATACAGCTCTGCACGTGTTATAAACATACAGCTCAACAAATTTTCAGATTGAACATACCCAGTTCCTAGATGAAGACATTGAACGTAACCAGCACCCAGAAGTCCTACAAAAAAGAGGATTTCATTCTTTTTTATGGCTGAGAAGGACTCTATTGTGTATAAATACCACATTTTCTTTAACCAGTCATTGGTTAGACATCTGGGTTGACTCTGTATTTTAGCAATTGTGGATTGAGCTCCATTAAACATGGGAGGGGGGCAGATCACTCTTTCATATGCTGATTTTATTTCATTTGAGTAAATACCCAGGAGTGAGATGACTGGCTCATACAGTATAACTATGTTCAGATTTCTGAGGAATTTCCATATACTTTTTCCACAATGGATGAAGTAGTTTACATTCCCAACAATAGTTTATTAGTGTATCATTTTTTCCACATCCTCAACAGCATTTATTGCTTGTTGATATCTGTATGAGAGCCATTCTAACCGGGGTGATGTGAAACATTGTGCTTTTGATTTGCATTTCTCTGATGCCTAGTGATCTTGAATATTTTTTCATATGTCTGTTGGTCAATTGAATTTCATCTTTTGAAAAGTACCTTTAGCCCATTTCTTTTTTTTGAAGATTTATTTATTTGAAAGTTAGAGTTACACAGAGAGAAAAGGAGAGGTAGAGAGAGAGAGAGGGAGAGAGAGAGAGAGAGCCAGGAGCAAGGAGCTTCTTCCAGGTCTCCCACATGGGTGCAGGTGCCCAAGGACTTGGGCCATCTTCTACTGGTTTCCCAGGCCAGAGCAGAGAGCTGGATCAGAAGTGGAGCAGCCAGATCTCAAACCAGTGCCTATATGGGATGCCGACACTGCAGGCGGTGACTTTACCAGCTAAGCCACAGTGCTGGCCCCTAGCCTATTTCTTAACTGAATTTTGTTTTGTTGTTGAGGTTGTTTTTTTTTTTTTTAACTTTTCATAGATTCTGGATATTAATCCCTTATCAATTGCATAGTTGCAAACATTTTCTCCCATTCTGTCTGTTGCCTCTTCACTTTATTGAGTTTTTAATTTTCAGTGCTTCTTAGCTTGATTAATCCCATTTGTGTATTTTTGCTTTGATTGTCTGTGCTTACCTATTCCAATGTCTTGCAGAATTTCCCCAATGTACTCTAGTAATTTGTTGATATCCAGTCATAGATTTCATTCTTTGTTCCATTTTGAGTTGATTTTTCTCTTAGGTTTAAGGTAGGAGTCTTATTGCATACTTCTGCATGCCAAGATTCTATTTTCCTAGCACCATTGTTTGAAGAGACTACCTGTGCTCCAGGGATTGGTTTTACCTCCTCTGTCAAAGATTAGTTGGTTGAGGGCTAGTGTTATGGCATAGTAGGCTAGGCCTCCACCTGTAGCGCAGGCATCCCATATGAGCACCTGTTCTTGGGCACCTGTTTCTGTCTGGTTGCTCGTGTTCTGATCCAGCTCCTTGCCTTTGGACAAGGAAAACAGTGGAAGATGGCCCATTTCTTGGGCCCCTGCACTTTTATGGAAGACCTGGAAGAAGCCCCCAGCTCCTGGCTTCAGATGGGCCCAGCTCCAGCAATTGAGACCATTTGGGGAGTGAACCAGCATATGGAAACTTTTTTTCTCTCTGTCTTTCTCTCTCTCTGTCCATAGTCCTACCTCTTAAATCAATAAAAATCTTTAAGAAAGGAATATTAACTGCTTGTAGATGCATAGATTAATTTTTGGAGTTTCTATTCTGCTTTATTGGTCTATGTGTCTATTTTTGTGCCAGTACCAGGTTTTTTGTTTATAACTTCACTGTGTTATATATTGAAAACTGGTTTTGTGATGCCTCTAGCTTTGTTTTTGTTGTTAGTGAATTCTTCAGCTATTCGGGGTCCCTTGTGTTTTCATATGAATTTTATCATCATTTTTTCTAGATCTGAGAAGAATGTTACTGGTATTTTGATTTGGATTGCATTGAATTTATAAATTGCTTTTAATAGTATGGACATGTTTCTTATTTTTATTCTTCTAATACATGAACATGTAAGATTTTTCCATTTTTGTGTTTTTTTTTTCTATTTCTTTCTTTAATGCTTTGTAATTTACATTGTAGAGTTATTTTACCTCATTGGTTAAATGTATAAAAATTTACCTGTATAAATATACATCTAGATACATATGAATAAATATGTGTGCTTACATGTTTACATTCTAAATATGGAAAATATTTGAAATGTATTTAACAATGTAAATAAACACTAGATACTGAAATGGTGCAAATTCCTAATAGTGTGGGTCTATATTGGTAAAATTAGTTTTAGATTCTTAAGTCATAGGTTTATAAGATTATTGGAAATATTCTTATTGAAACATAGTATTTGTATATAAATAAACAAAATGTTAACATTTAAAAGCACAGAAATATTCTCTGTGTGTGCATATGTGTATATATTTATTCTTATATGTATGGTTTTGTATATTTTATCTCATACAGGATACATAACATTGGAGACACTGTATGTCAAACAGCTATAAAAGTCAATAATTTTATGAAGAATTATAGTGATAGGGTGATAAAAACCATGTGTTGTCTATTCAAGTAATTTTCCCTCTAAATTCTTTGCAGAATATTTATACACCAGCAATAATGATAAGAAAAGTGAAAATATTTAATATCATATCTCTTACCTGAATTCCAATGTTGCTACTTGTGGTACATTAAGTTAAACTATCACACATTTTTCTGATTTTCAAGTAGTTAATACTATTGCAGGCAGTGTGGTGTAGTAGGTTAAGCTTCTGTATGTGGAGCTAGCATCCCGTATGGCTGCTGATTTATGTCCTGGCTGCTCAATTTCTGATTCAGATCCCTGCTAATATGCTGAGGAACCAATGGAAGATGGCCCAAGTGCTTGGACCCTTGGACACCTGACTTCAGATTGGCCCAGCTCTGGCCGTTGTGCTCATTTGGAGAGTGAACCAGCAGATAGAAGACCCCTCTCTATCTCTGTCTCTCCTCTCTGTCTGTAATTTTGACTCTCAAAAAATAAATAAATATTTACATATTGTAGTCTCATATTTAACTACAATAGGAAAATAATCTATCCAATATATCCACAATACCAAGGGAAGAGAGTTGATAACTCTACCATCACTTGCTTGTCATTGATGCCAACAAAAGACAAAATGGATTCTCATTAATCATATTTGTTTCATTTTTTTGCAGGAATATGACAACACTACATGTGAAAATCAATAAGGATGAACAAAGAGTCAACCTTTTTTTAATATTCAGTAGCAATCTAGTAGGTTTTTATAATAACTTACGATAATAAATAAAACATAAAATTATATGAATCAATAACTATTATTTTCACCTTTTTTGCAAATATAAGAGCCTATGAAAATTTTTACCTTCAAAAACAAATATTAATTTTTAATATTGTATGTGAAATAAATCTAATAGTGAATGGCATAAACAAAATGTTAATTAATCATCTGTTTTCAGATTTCACAAGTTAGTCTTTCATAAATAAAATTTATCCCTATGCAACGTTAATGGTCATGTTATATGTGCATATTTTTAAGATATAATTTGAACAGAGTTTCAATCACAGAGATAGTGTTCGTCTTATATATCAATAAGAGGTAGAGAAAAATTTAAAACATGATATAGCAGCAGGAATAATTTTGATAATAATGTTAAGAATAATACAACTGTGACATTTTCATAAAGAAAATGTCCATGGTCTAGCTAGATGCCATACATTTATTTAGAAACAAAATGGACGGTATCACATAGTCTTTCATCTTCCTCTAGCATGTGATTCACTCAAGCCTTGTTTAGTTTCCTTACAATAAATTTTTCGTGGAGTTTTCTGGTAGAAGTGTAGTCAAACATAAATGAAAAATAGACATAAGAAACCCTTATTTTTAAAAGTTTCTTGATTCTGTATTGTAAAATAAATAATCATAAGATGAAATCTTACTACACATTATTCAATAAAAATCTTACTTGTAGTATTTCTTATTCTGGAAAAGGCTGCAAAGAGTGAAAGCTGTGCTTTGTTAAGTGAGCAACATTGAATAAGTGCTTCTTACTTAACAAACCTCCTGTTTAGATTCTAATACTGAGTAAAGACTTATTGACTTTCAAATCTATCTCATTAGTCTGTGAGCTCCTAGATTATAGAAATTACATTTGTTTTATATTTTGATCACTAAGATTTACATATTTCAGTTGATAGTAAATGTTTAATGAATACTTTAAATCAATGATTGAATAAGCATTGAATCTTTACATACTTTTGAGTTTATCCTTTTTAGTGCTTTTAAAATTTAATTTATTGATGTACCAAAAATAAGTGTTCATAATGTTCAACATTGATGGCATCATGATGACGATTAGACAGCATTTCATACCTTTGAGGAAAAGAATTTCAGGTAAAAAAAAAATAGAGTAAGAAAAGAACTATGTAGGGAAAATTCTGATATATGAAAGGACTGTGACTGTTCAGCCATCAAAAAGTAGGACGTGGTAAATATATTTTAGAAATGTGGGAAATCAAAGAGGTCCTTTTGCTTTTATTTGTTGTTTAAAACAATCACCAGATGTGTACTTCAATAAATTTAATATGTCATTGAAACATGAAAGGATGCATATAAACAGAAAATGGAGACAGGGAGACAAATGTAAGAGTTCTTTCTCTATCAGATATTGAGATCTTAACAAGAATAGTGGAAATGTAAATGGAGAGAAGAGAAGAAATGGGTGATACATGTGAGGAGGGAGAATCCATCATGCTGTTCTCCCTGTAACTATGCAGATTCCATTTTGGATTTCATAAATATCTTTATTATCACAATGAGGTTGTAAAGCATCACGTTTTTCTTGAAGGCCACAATACTGACAATTAGACGAGTAGAAAAGGAACAAAATGACTGAAAAAGAGGAAGCTTACATATATATTTCCTTAGCTTTCTTTTTCTGGTGTTAGCAGCAAGCAATTACTCCATAAGCAATAATAATAGCCAAATAATTATTTCAAAACAGTTACCTGGCTAAGATATCTACTAGGCACCCAGCCCTACATGGGTTCTACATCGGAAATTTTTCCATATATATCACCAATTATGGCTCTCCTTAAGAACTTACATTCTATGTCTTTGCACATATTCTGTATCTTATATGATAAAAAATATGGGACTGAAATTAGAGATGAGGTAATATGAATATTTCATATCCTATAATTTAGCCTTTCATTATCCACTAAATAATTTAGATTTAAAAAAAATCATGAAGAAGAACTCCATATGCTAGCTGTACTATGAATTAGTTTTATCATACTTTTTATTTTGACCTTTTAGTTATTTTTTACAGATAACCCGCTTTTTGTTTCTGGTAAGTTATAGTAGCAAATTTATTAACCAACTAAACTATTTAAGTAGGATTCAGCTGTGGGTGTTCTCTTTATTTGTTTGACATGCATTTACAGAAACCATTGCAGTCTTTTGGAGAAATATCATGGCTTACTTTTTAGCCATTCTGAATGCAGAAGTTTTCTTTTTAAATCTTGTCGTTCAAAATATAAGAAAATAAAATGTTTTTAACTCTTAAAATACAAACTGAAAGACGATAAAATTTTTTGTAATGACATACTTTCAGATTATTTTATGGTCATAAGGTTACCACTCCACTAAGTGAAGAATTAAACAAATAGTAAGAAAAAAAAAAAAAAAACAGTACCTCAATATTAGAGACACAATAAATCTTAAAGTGTTCATTTGATCAGTGATCCCTGAGTCCTGTAGCCCCAAACCCAGAGTTGCAGGAGTGCAAGGGGAAAGTTTTTGTATCACAATGCATAAGAGAAGGGAAGAGATTTGATGGCTTGCAGTTACTTATGTGGGTGACTCCACTGAAAAATCCCTAGTTACGTAACTACAAATTTGTAGCTTCATATTCATTATGCTTGTTTCACTTTTTTTTTTTTTAATATAAGCATCTAAATGAAAGACTCCAAATTAAATTCCACTTATGTTTGCAAATCAAACAAGGTTAAGGTCATTTTCAAGACCTAACTGGGTTTGTCTGCTCGGGATTTTTTTCAGGCAGTCTTCATTTAATTTTACTTTAGCTTACTAGATATTGAGGAATTGTAACTCAGCGGGATATGAAAAATAGATTCTATTTTATGAGACAAACGGGCGCTAACTGCATTTCATCTCAGCTCTGAATAACCACCAGGTACATTTGCCTAACTCTTAAAGAAAATGCCTGAACACCTCTAGAAACACCCAATAAACTGAGAAGGAAGAGGGATGGTACGAAACAAGTGAGAAAAAGGCTGATAAAGTAGAGACAAAAAAGAATCCCAGCTCTTCAATTTCTACTTTGTATGGGAATCTCCAGCTTTCTACTATGTGATAAAGTCTGATTTTGGTCATCTATTAGGAAACAACATATTAGGATATAGTAACCCTGACATTTATGCATGACATTCAGAAAATAAGAATGTCATCATTTCCATTCCAAGACATATAAAAAGAAATAAGGGATTGGAATTTAGTATTAATTTTCTAAATTCAAAAGATTAACACATGACTCCATGCCTACCTCCAAAAGTTTAATAAAGTTCAAGTAAGCATCAGGTCTGCTTATGAATATTAAGCTGATTGTGTACAAAGGAAAAAAGAGACAGGGTAACTGAATTGTCTGATGGAACAGACCACAAAGGATTGATAACAGTTTTTTTTATAGGACTATGCTGAAGGAGAGGTGAGTTTTCCAGGGTGATGAAGGAGATATGGGCCCTGTCTACAGGCAGGTGGGATGATTAAGGAAAGGCTATAAACTCTTACCATGACCTTGAGAAAAGAGCCAGAGTCCCTGGTGGAACATCTAGGGTAATAGAAAGCTGCTTGCTGGTAGCATAGCCTGTGTCTAAGGGTTCCATGATCCATGGCCTGAAAGTGCACGAGGGGCCTGCAGAGTAAATCTTTGTGGTGGCAAAATAAATAAATAAATTAATTAATTAAAAAGCCACAGTAATGACACTCTCAAAAATAGTTAAATTACTCTCCTTGTCCTGTTTGCATCTTTTCCCCAGTCAAAAGGGAAAAAGGAAAATGTGGTCACAAACCTTTCAAAGTGATTAGTAACCTCCTACTGCGTGACTGACATACCATGTTAGGAGCATAATGAGCGGGCCGCAGCAGAAATTCAAGTCTAAGTCATTCAAGTGGTCAATTCACTACTCCTTGTGCTTGAAACTACCAGACCAGTTGAACCTGCTCTTTGACCTGTAAATTCTAGTAGAATCAAGATGTTTCTCAAAGTACTCTGCTTTGGCATCAGAGCTTCAGGAAATACTAAGATTACCTCCCTGTCTCCTCACCCCTTCTGGACAAACTCCAGAAACTGGAGGCAAATGGAGCTCAAAACCTGTTTGATAATTTCTGAATCTTGAGACCAACACAGTAAATAAGAGATTATAATCAGTATTGGGATGATGATACTTAACAATAAGAGCAAGTCCTAAATGTGTATGTGTGTGCTTAACAGAAAGGCAAGACAGAGAAACGACTATGAATGAAGGGATGTTATTAAGGTTTATTATTCCTTCTTCCTCCAACTGCATATTTCAAATTGACTGTATAACTATGGTTCATAAATTTCATTATTCTGAAAACAAGAGGAAAAAGGATGGAAGCAAGAACAAAGTAAAAAAAATAGTTAAAGTCAACACAGGCCTGTCACTGGACCCCAATGTTTTGAGGTCTGAAAACAAAACTGGTTCAATCACTAAGATTCTACTATGCTGCAAATTCATTACATTTTATGACTAGTGATAAAATACTTTTTCATGATCATTGAGGTCGCTTCAGTATTTCAATATTTCAGTATTTTCCATTAAAAGTGATCTATTTATTTTTTAAACGTTAGAGTTGTAAGAGAGAGAGAGAGAGAGCTTCCATCTGCTGATTCACTACCCAGATGGCCACAGTGGCATGGCAGGAAGCGAGGAATTTCCTCCAGGGCTCTTACGTGGGTGGCAGGAGCCCAAACACTTGGCGTCGTCTGTTGCTGCTTTTCTAAGGCCATTAGCAGGGAGCTGGATTGGAAGCGGAGCAGTCGGGACACAAACCAGCATGCACATCGGATGCTGGCAACACAGGTAGCTATTTTACCTGCTACCACAATACCAGCCCTTTGGTATTTCCTTTTTGCTAAATGGTAGACACAGAATTCTTGACATACGGATAAACATATTAAAAACTCATTAATTTTATGAGATATGTTTTTATTTATTTATTTATTTATTTATTATTTATTTGACAGGTAGAGGTATAGACAATGCGAGAGAGACAGAGAGAGAGGTCTTCCTTCCATTGGTTCACTCCCCAAATGGCCACTACAGCCGGCGCTGAGCCAATCCAAAGCCAGGAACCAGGTGCTTCCTCCTGGTCTCCCATGCGGGTGCAGGGATCCAAGCACTTGGGCCATCCTCCATTGCCTTCCCGGGACACAGCACAGAGCTGGACTGGAAGAGGAGCAACCGGGACTAGAACCCGGTGCCCATATTTTTATTTTTTATACAATTTCAAAATATTTTCTTATATATTTTGGAAAATTAAAAATATTTTGCTGTTAGAAATTAAGACTAGAGAGAAGAAAAATATAGAGCTATCACTACTAAATAAATGTAGTTAACAGAATGAATGCTCTACTTTACTGTTCAGAAGAATTAAAGTGTATTTTGTATAGACTCTTGGGTGGCAATGGATGCGGATCTTTAGGGGCCACTAGTTCAGTTTTCCCTAACAACTTTCCCGAAATATGCTGGTCTTGGCTGTGCCTGAACACTTGCAGTGATGCAGAAAATATAACAGCCTGAGGTTTTGCCTCTCCAGAGTCAGTCTGAGATATCTTTGGACTTCTGTGAGTAGCAGAAAATTCCTCTTTATATTTAGCTAAAGTCATGCTCCCTGGAGTTTCCACTTTTTCATTCCAGTTTGAAACTGCACGGCCTTAAGGAACAAATCAACAAATCATGTGCCTCTCGCACACGAAAGCTCTTGGTCTATTTAAGAAGAGCTCTCAATTTCCCCTTGAGTCTTCTCTTCTACAGATTCAATATCCACAGTTCCTTTAAGGAGGCTTCATCTGTCCTGCTGTCAATTCCCTTCACGATGATGATGTCCTCAGCCTTGAGTGTCTTCCACTTTGTCAATATCTCTAAAATTCTGGTGCTTTGGACTGAACATACTGAAATTCAACCAAATGGCCGGCAGCATACTAGCACTTTGCTGTTCTGTGTTTCTATCCCTTTTCTCAATGTATATGTCTATCAGTGTTAGCAAGCCCAAAATAGCTTTTCTTGGCAGCGTGACTTGTGATGACTCATTATTAATTTAACCTGTCTGTTGATCTGTGGGAAGTTTTTTATACTATGCTACTTATCTCCCCCTATATTTGTTTAGTTACTCTATTAAATCTTTGTTTATTTTTTATTTGAAAACCTCACATTAAAGCTAGTCAATTTCTATCATGTGAGCTTAGGCTTATTTCTCTGGCTTTTCAAGATAGTTTCATATGCTAACATTGTCACTTACCACTTCTTCTGAAGTTTATAAATGCATAATACCCTGATTTATTAATTTCTAGAATACAGTATTATTGATTCTCAGGTTTCAACTTCTTAATTAAGCCACAACCCAAATAACAGCTTATTCTAAAGATTTTTTAAATTAACTCAAGAAAATTAAATTATCTGGAGTGTGTACAGTTAAGCAGCAGATGGTGATTCCTACTTTGTGTGCTAACTACTCTGCTTCTGATTTTGCTTATTGCTGAGGGTCCTAGGAGGCAGCAGGGGAGGGTCAAATACATGCAGACTTCAAGCCACTCACATGAAGACTCAGATGGAGTTCCTGGTTTTTGTGGTCATTTGGAGAGTCAACCATGGATGGCAGATCTCTCTCTCTCTCTCTCTCTCTCTCTCTCTCTCTCCCCCCTTCCATTGTCACCTTGGCTTTCCACATTTCTATTACTAAGCCTAGGCAATAAAAGTAACTGTTGACCTTGAAGTTTCATGTTGTGTGTATAGATTTCTTCTGTGTATAAAGCATCCAACAAAGTGGGCACTGTTTTGGATATAGTTAACAAATGAACCAAAATATTACTTAATGTATATATATATATATTGCTCTGTGTACATGCATATGAAAGAGCTACACACAATTTCTTGTATATAGATTCTCTTAATGAAATTTCAGACAAATGTCTTAATTAGTAAGACAATAAATTTCACAGAAAATACACGAATAAATTGAAGTACAAAAACATTAAAAACTCTACAAGCATCTGAAACATAGTCTGGATACAGCTCTATTGTTGGGAAAATGTTTTGTATCATCTCTAAATAGCCCATAATCAATTATGACATTAGTTCTTATAAAACCAGAAAAGTAAAGAGAAACTTTAAGTCACTTAAGTCTGCATCCCTTGCAGCCATTTTGGGAAAGGTAGTTGGCATTAAAATGATTACTGGTATGCAGAAAAGCTTTCTCCTTTCATTTTTGTCTCCTTGAAAGAGTCAACATATAAGGATTTGCATATTTTCATGTGATCAATCTAAGACATAAAACTTATTGAAAGTATTTTCTGCATGCTATTCAGAACTCTACTTTATGAGCCAGAAATTCATGGAAAGTGGTGCTTATTTTGATCCTTTGTTACCTTCTTCAGGGACGTTTGAAAAACAGAAAACAATGAGGTTTGAGAGAGAATTCCATGACTGAATCAAGAGCTGTACAGAATGTAGCTTTAAAAAAATTAATGATTTGTTGAGGCAGGTGCTGTGGCGTAGCGGGTAATGCTGCCACCTGTAGTGTTAGCATCCCATATGGATACCTCTTCAGACCCAGCTCTCTGCTATGGCCTGGGAAAGCAGTAGAAGATGGCCCAAGTCCTTGGGCTCCTGCACCTACCTGGGAGACCCAGAAGAAGCTCCTGGCTCCTGGCTTCAGATCAGCACAGCTCCAGCTGTGGAAGCCAATTGGGGAGTGAACCAGCAAAAGGAAGACCTTTCTTTCTCTGTCTTTCCTTCTTTCTCTGTGTAACTGTGACTTTCAAGTAAAATAATTAAATCTTTTAAAGGAAATGACTTACATAAAGTATCAACTTTAATACTAACTATATTTCTTCATTACTTTCTACATGTACATATGAAGAGATTTCAAGGAAATGTGTATTAAAATTTTGTTAAGATTCTTTGTCCTCTTAATAATTATAGATTTTAAATTATCATTAAGAATAAGCTTGCAAACAGATGACATCTTGTATATTATCACAGTCTTCACAGTACTTGGAATTGGTCAATATAATTGTTTGAAAATCAAGAAGTCAGATTAACTGTCATACTGTTACATAGACTATGTCTTTTACTTAAATCACAGAGAGTCCGCATTTTGGGTTAGATTATTTACTTTATATTGATGAGAATAGTAGTGCTTATAAAGAATACCTTTGATTCAAATTTATTGTTGGCCAATGCTGAAATAGAAGCTTTATCAAAAGTGCACATTGCAGACTACAGGGAAATACTTACATCACACTCATACTCTGGTAAATGTTTGTTATAATCACACACTGTTATTAGTAGTGTCAGTTCTAGCATTAAGAAGCTATAATCTGATAGAGTGTTATTACTTCCATACATTGAATATTAAAAATTATCTTAAAGTGGTGATACATCCTAGTTTCCTCACTTTGTAAAGAACTTGTTCAGTAAGATTTGTTAGATTGTCATATAATTCAAACGGTATGTAGCTTTATTCTTGCATAATTATAATGTTCATGTTAATTCCTCTACAAAGTATGAAATATTGAATTGCATTCAGATTTGAATTAATAAAGAAAGTAACATTTATTAAAACTTGTATGATGTCTTCAAATTAGTCCTTTTACCTGTTTTGGTTCTCTGCATGATCAATTCCATCATCTGCTTATTCAAATTTTTCTTTACTGTCTGCTCCAGGAATACAGCTGGGCCCACTATGTATTTTTTCCTTAGCCTATTGGCACAGGATTAAATTGTATCAGTACAAGATGCTAAAAATTTTTCTTCCTGGCCATAGATGCTCCTCTTGATAAGATCCTATACACAGGACGTCCCCAGGGTTCACCTGTTGTGTGGATGACTCCTCTAGTGCTGATTATCACAGAACACATATTATCTTAGTGTGTGTTTGGCAGTGAACAGAATTCAGAAGCCCAGAACCAACAGCTAAGTTAGTAGCATTCGTAGATTGTTTTGTAGAGGAGTTCTTCTTATGGGATAATTGCTATTCAAAAGCATTCCTTGACACCCTAGAGGACAGATCTTGTGATATCACAGCTGTTTCTCTGTCATGCAACATAAACTGTGCATTCTCTAACTTAATGTCACCCTTAGCTCTAGGAGATAGGTAGGAATCTAATTTGGGTGCCCCATCTATGTCCTACAGGAAGTGGTTGCCCATGATTCCTTCTTTCCTTATATTTTCAGTTCTTTTTACTACTGACTAGTCACTCTTTCATTAATCCACTCTTTGTTTACAGTTAATTATTCTTTGTATTAACTTACATTCAAACTGCTTTGCAGTTTCTGTCTTTTCTTTGGAAACTGATTATAGGGGCCAGCGCTGTGGAGCAGTGAGTTAAAGCCCTGACCTGAAGCGCTGGTATCCCATATGGGTGCCGGTTCTAGTCCCGGCTGTTCCTCTTCCAATCCAGCTCTCTGCTATGGCCTGGGAAAGCAGTAGAAGATGGCCCAAGTGCTTGGGCCCCTGCACCCAAGTGGGAGACCCGGAAGAAACTTCTGGCTCCTGGATGCAGATCAGCACAGCTCCAACCATTGCGGCCATGTAAGGAATGAACCAGCAGATGGAAGACCTCTCTTTCTGTCTCTATCACTCTGTGTGACTCTGTCTTTCAAATAAATTAAATAAATCTTTAAAAGAAAATAAACTGATTATAAAGTTACTTTTTTTTTTTCCTGAAGCTTTCCTCTACTCACATTTTGCTGTATGAATGATAGGTGTCTTCAACAATTCAGGTCAAATATCACATTCTGAACAAACCTTTCAGACACTCCAACAGCCAACATGCATTCATGTTTTCCTCTTAATTGGCTGTAATGTACTCTATATATATATATATATATACACACACACACACACACATATATATTTTCATTTCACTCACCACAGCCATACTTTCCTGTTTCATTGACTATTTTATTAGTGTTAAGTCTCTGCTAGTCATCTCAAAGTTTGGTCAGGGGCAGAAGCTCTGTTTTCATGATTATATTTCTAAACACCAGCAGCAGATCTGGCATACAAGGCATCAGTAAATATTATTGAAAGAAGGAATCAGCTCCTTCAATGTAGTTCCAGGCTGAATGCCAAAATCTGGAAGACAATTAGCAGCACAGGCTAGGTTTTGAACCCCTTTTGGAAAATCAGTGTAGGCTTAATGATAAAGAACTCTAAACAGAATTAAACAAATGCCATTTATGGTAATGAAAAATAAATTTGTCTCCACAGACTGCTCAGTGAGTGTGCATCAGCCTCTGTGACCTACTCAGGTCTTGCTACAACGTCCACATCCTCCCTGGATTCCAAACACTCCCCTGATCTGTTACTTTCTCATTTATACACCATTTTTGTTTGTTTCACTGCCAACTATTGAAATAACATGAAAGCCCCTCAGTATTCCAAAACAGACTTCAGCCTGCAAGCATATCTAATGATGATTTTTATTTGATTAATGTGAGTATAATGAATAATAACATAATCTGCTTTTAATTTTTTTTAAATCCAACAGTGATTGGTGTAGTCTGTTCTTTTTTGCTTTAATTTGATCTATCTCACATTAATATTGGTTCACATTTGTTCCATGTATTCACTAAAGTCCCAGGTATTCTATCAAAGTCTCCTTTACTCCCCAGATATTTATTTTAAAAAATTCTACAAGCTTCCAAGAAACGTGTTTAGTGTACTATAACTTTGTGGATAGTACATTTGTAATTTGCACTTAAAAATCTGTTTATTTATTTTCACATACTTGAAAGATGCCTGCAGCAGACAGGAACGAGCCAGGTCAAAGCCAGGAGCCAGAACTCCATCCAGGTCTCTGATGTAGGTGGCAGAAGCCCAAGCATTTCATCTGTCATCTGTTGTCTCCCAGGATGCATTGTGAGGAACCTAGAATAGAAGAACTACTTGCATTAGATCCAGAATTCTGGTATGGGATGCAGACATCCAAGCAGCCGCATAATCAGCTGTGCCACAATGCCTGTCCAGTCAGTACATTTATAATGATGAAGTTCTAAAGATTTCATGCTTTTTGTTTTAACATATATATTTTCTTATTTCCTCTGGAAATCTGTCATGAGGTAAACATTTTATTTAAATCAACAGAGTCCTATTTTTTAGTAAAATTATAATGATTGAATTCAGAGAGTGTTCCTAGAGTTACACTATGAATAACCACATGTTCTATAAGTACCTAAAGTCTGATTCTATTTAATAAGGCCTTTTTGATATATGCAAATGTCCATGGTAAGATGGAAACCACCTGCTGTTTTACCACCATTTGGTGAATCTGTTCATTACTCCATATTTAGTTAAAGTAAGGTGTAAAAGCATATATTTATTTTTCTGTGTCACAAGTGAGGATTATTTAAGTTAAGCTTTCATTGTTGAATAGGCAAGTTTTCCCCATACGTCCTCTTGCTTTATTATTCTTCACATGATATATTTTGCTTTTCTTGTAACACAAAGACTATTTCCCAGTAACTACCAAACCAAGATCTGAATTTGTTTTGTTTTTCTACTAATTTAAAAAATTTTTCTGACTAATCTCTTTCAATTATTTTATCAATTAATCCCTGCTATTTTCTTCATGAAATAACTATAGGTCAGGGCTTTATCTTTTATTTTTAGTGTTTCAATTTAATGAATCAATTTACTAATATTTATTTTTTGAAATTATATTAGTGATCAGATCATTTCTAAAAAAATTGATTTTATTTTTCTACTCTAGCTTTTCTCCTTCAATTTAAAATTTCTGGTGATGGACACATTTTTTTACAAAGTTGTTTATTTGAAAGTTGGAATGATGGGGCCAGTGCTGTGGAATAGAAGGTTAAATCTCTGCCAGAGGTGCCAGCATCCCAGAAGGCTATTGGTTCCTATCCAGGCTGTTCCTCTTCTTCTCCAGCTCTCTGCTTTGGCCTAGGATAGCAGTAGAAGACGGCCCTAGTGTGTGGGCCCCTGCACCCACATGGGTGACCCGGAAGAAGCTCCTGCTCCTGGCTTTAGATCAGCACAGCTCTGGCTGTTGATTTGGGGAGTGAACCAATCCCTCTCTCTGTAACTCTAACTCTCAAGTAAATACATACTTTTTTTAAAAAAAAAAGTCAGAATTACAGAGAAAGAGGGAGAGATAGAGTTGTGATGCAAATTTTAAAACTATAATTTCTACTCCATAATAAGAAATCCCTTAGCTGTAATTCTACACTCTAAGATACATGCTGCTACAAATAATAACTCTAAATTTTAATGACATAATGCATAATCTCTCATTTAACTGCTATAACATGATACTCTAAAATATACATATTAAAAAGAACAGTTTTCCCACTCTTAGAGGTTTAGAAGTTCAAGGTGCTAGCAGATGTGGTGTCTAGTAAAGGCCTACTTCTTGGATAGCAGACAAACTGTCTTCTTGTTGTATCCTCACAAGACCAAAAGAGAGAGAGAGAGAGAGAGAGCGCGCCAGAGCACTAGCTGTGTTCTTTTTATAAGGCCTCTAAGAGTGGTGTCCACTCCAATGATTTATTTTCTCTTTTTTTAATTTTTTTTTTATTTTTTATTTTTTGACAGGCAGAGTGGACAGTGAGAGAGAGAGACAGAGAGAAAGGTCTTCCTTTGCCGTTGGTTCACCCTCCAATGGCCGACACGGCCAGCGCCGCACCAATCTGAAGGCAGGAGCCAGGTGCTTCTCCTGGTCTCCCATGCGGGTGCAGGGCCCAAGCACTTGGGCCATCCTCCACTGCACTCCCTGGCAACAGCAGAGAGCTGGTCTGGAAGAGGGGCAACCGGGACAGAATCCGGTGCCCCAACCGGGACTAGAACCCTGTGTGCTGGCGCCGGAAGGTGGAGGATTAGCCTAGTGAGCTGCGGCACTGGCGATTTATTTTGTCTTTAAGACCCTTTGTCTCAATATCATTTCTTTGGCAATTAGGATTTTAATTTGTGAACTTGAGGAAGACAAAAATTATTCAGTTGATAGCACATAAGAATCCTGGTGACCTATTGGATTTGCTAGTCAGTTACTATCACTCATGAAATGTGCTAGAAAGTAAATGTAAATACGACATTCTTGAACAAATAAATGGGTTTTATGGTTAATATCTATACTTTTCACTTAAATTATATCCCCCAAGTTGTAACACCTCTAAATTATTATAGGAGTCCTTTTGTGTAGTGGTATAGCAAGGCTATGATGAGAGACAGAAATGTGTTAATGATTAAGTTGCACTTTGTATAAATATGCATCAAGCTCTAACAATGACTAAAGCAAAAAGTGAAAGGCTTTCATCAGGACATATATTTTTCAAGGACATACAGATTAAAAATTCAAGATCTAAACAATATGCTTTCTTTATTACTTTTTTATAAGCCCTAGAAAATTGAAAGTAAATTTCTCATTAAAAGTTGGTATCCTTGTTTTCTTAAAGGAGGCATAGTCATTGTTCTCACAAGTATCTCATACGAAAAGCAAAATATACAAGCAAATAAATAGTATCCATGATACGTTACAGAGATATAGGAAATTTGGGATTTCTTTTTGGCCTGAACATGCTTACATGTACTCTCATGGTGTATCAAATACGGTAAATAAATTAAATAACATAGTAGCAGAGTTGCCGCAGGGAAAATCAAAAGTGTTAGTAATTCCTACATTCTCTTGATAAAATTATTCTGTCCTCACACTTTCCTTGACAAGAAGAGTGGTGTGGGAGTTATATTTGGAGGAGGATGAGGATGGGAAATATGGTGTATTATGGCAACCAGATGACATAGGATATTTCTGAAAACCAGTTTTTGAAGCAGACTTGGACAGGACTTTATTCCCATGATATGGGGAAGCAGCTTGTGAGCGAAAAGTTGCTATGGGATTCCATATTGAAAACCTGCAGGAAACTATATTTATTTCTTGTGGAGAGAGGAAATGTTCCTACACAATATAATTTGTGACATTTTAAAATTCAACATTTTTGTGTGAAAGATAATTATGCCTGGGACACTATCACAACTGGGGAATGAGTATTGATAACCTCTGTTGCCTTATCAGATTCACCAGTTTCACAAGTACCCTTTTGTGTGTGGATGTGTGTGTGTGTGTGTGTGTGTTTCTGCAATTTTACTGTAACTGTAGATTCATTTAATGACCAAAATACTGAAAATGCATAATAGAGCCATCCTCACAGGCTCCCACATGCTATCCTTTTATAGCCACACCCTCCATACACAATTTTATCCCTAACCATAGAAACCTTTAATCTCTTTCTGTTCTGTGTACATTTGTCACTTAAAGAATGTTGCATATGAACTGTTGGCATTTTATTCCTCAGCATAATTCTCTTGCAATAAATTCTGGTTGCTATGTGAATCAGCAGTTTATTCCCTGTAGGTTGTTTTGTGTTTATTTTCTTTGGGTTGATTCTGTGGCAGAAGAGTTCTGTAATTTACTTCACCAGCCACCTGTTGGAGGACATTAGGGTGAAACTGCTAAGGACATTTTGTGTTCCACGGCTAAATTTCATTTCTCTGCTGTACAATTGCAAGAGTGGACTTGCAAGATCACTGGGTAATTGTATGCTAAGATTTCCATGCAGTAGATTATTTTCCAGAAAGCTGCATGTTTTACATCCCTACAGACCAGTGAATGAGTCTGTTTTTCTGCACTCTCACAAGATTTTAGCATCTTCATTGCTTTTTTATTTTAACAAAGATTATTTATTTATTTATTTAAAAGGGAGAAAGGGCAGGTGGGTGGCAGGGGGAGAAAAAGGGAGAGAATCTTCTACCCTCTGGTTCACTCTCCAAGTGCCTGCAATAGCCAGGGCTAGACCAGAACAAAGACAGAAGCCAGGAACCTCATCCAGGTCTCCAACCTGTGTAGTAGGAATCCAACTACTTGGGCCATCAGCTGCTGCCTTGCCAGGCTCATTACCATGAAGGAAACAGGAGCGTGGAATAGCCAACATTCAAAGCAGACACTGGAATATGGGATTGGCTCTTCCCAAACAGCACCTTAAATAGCTGCATTACCAGGCTTGCCCTCTTTTTATTTTCTTCTTAATTGTAACTAGTATGATAAATGTAGCAATATCTTCTTGTGGTTTTAATTGCATTTTCTAGTGTCTAATGATGTTGACCACTTTTTTGTGAACTTATTGGTTGTATATTATCTTCAGTAGAACTCATGTTCATGAATTTTGTGCATTTTAAATTGGATTTATATTGCTTTATAGTTTATATACTTCTTTATACATTGTAGGTAGTGTTTTTTTTTGTTGTTGAAAATATGACTGGAAAGTATATTTTCTCCCAGTCTGTGCCTTGTCTTTCATTCTTTTCCTTGGGTCACTCAAAAAGAAACTTTTTCTATTATTTATAAAGTTCACTTAATCAGTGACTTGCAATCATTATTTCTTCAAAGACTTAGAACATTTATAATTTTTAGACTTTGATTTATACTGTTTTCTCCTCTCAATTTTGAACTCTGATAATAAGTGTACTGGAACAATTCGATCAATCATTGATCTATCCTCAAATTCTTGAATTACATTCCCTTTCATCGTCGTTCCAAACTGATCTCATCAAGTAAGATAGTCTTTTTGCTCCCTCTTGTTATTGTGTTTTAGCTCTATAATGTTCACTGCATTCTTTTTCATTATCTCTGTTTGCTTTAAGATTATATATTTTTTTATTGAAGAAAAAATTTAATTGCTATTGAAGCACTTTTTTGATTGCTTTAAAGTTCTTGCCAGATAATTGCAACATCTGATTCTTCCCCGAGTTGGCATTGCTTGATTATATTTTCTCATTAAATTCTGACTTTCCCGGTTATTGATTTGATATTTTGTCCATTATGTTAAGAAATTGCAGGCTTCGTATAATGGCAAAGTACTTTTCTCAGTTCCAGTTCCTCCAGACACTTTATGTATCCCCATGTGTGTGTGTGTGTGTGTGTGTGTGTGTGTCTTTAAAGGAGGAGTGAGCAATCTCAGTTCTAGCAAAGGAGGTATCACTTCTTCCTGGTTGCTTTTGTCTTCAGATTGGATTACAGTCAGTTTACCCAGCTGGTATGGCTGGGCTCACTTTGTGTTATTATTGCAGGCACTCCTGGCAATTCTGGCAGAGGATTGAGGAATGCAGCCCTACAAGGGCTCCATATTTCAAAGTTGGTGATGGGGGAAGACAGGACCTGGGTTGCTTTGTTCTGCTGCTGTGCTGTGGCTCCTACCCTAGAATTCTTAACTTTGTTTTTCAAAGTTCTTTTTCTTAACTTTCTCATTACTTCTGGTGTTTATAGTTGTACCTAGTATGGAGGATCAGGGAGAAAGAGGCCTATGATACTTTACTTTCTTTTTAAACTGCAGCAGGATTTTCAAAGGGCCACAGTGTTAGTAGTATTCATTATTTGGGCTTTGAGTTAACTTCATTTGACTCTCAAGGTATGCATTATTCCCATTACACAATACTACCAGCTATAATGGAATAGATGCATGCTTACTGGACCATTAACAGTTCACTACAAGTCTGTTTAGAACAGTCAAGAAAGTCATCATAGGTAATATTTCAGCTGAAGCTAAAATTGAAAAATGATGGAGAATACATCAGGTGGACAAGAAAAAAGAAAAGAGCACGTCAAAAATTAGAAATTACCTGACAAAACTTACAGGCATGATGGGAATGGTATATGAAAACAACTTGTCTTTGGCATGGTTTCAATATAAGAGATAGACGGATAAGAACAGGATTTTGGAGTTCAGGGTAATAAGAATTAAACAATTGAATTCCATGTTATGCCTAATACAAATAAACTTTTTATAAATAAGAAATATGAAACTTTAGAAACTTTTAATGAAGCAAGAAATTCGATCTTGAGGAATAAGGTTTGAAGGTCACCCTTATTTGGTGTGTAAGATGACAATGATGACATTATCAGTGAAGTTGCAAGGGCTGAATTTAGGTATAAATGTACAATGAGAAAGTAATGACCTGGCCATTCCATTTCCTGAGGAGCTTCTCTGTAGGTAGAAAAGATATTTTTACTGCAAATAGATATAGGACAAAAGAAAAAAAAAAGTTGTGACTTATTTGTTTTTTGCTCTGTGATTGCAAGAGTTATTTGAAATTAGGAAATGGGTAGAGAGAGAAGGGAATGGAAGCAAGAAAAAAGAAAGAAGGTAAGGAAAGGAAGGGAAGAAGAGAGAGGAATGGAAGGCAAGGGAAAGTAGGGGTATTGAGAGAAGGGAAGAGGAGAGAAGAGGAGAGGAGGGAAAAGAGGAAGGGAGAAGGAAGGGAGTGGGGGAGGGAGGTCAGGTTGGAGGTATAGAGATCAAGGAGATACTTAGTGCAGTGTGGTGGGACGAGCCTTTTGCTTAGCAGTTGCCATCTGTCAAGGGAAACAGGATCATTTCCAAGTTTGGAAGCTCTTGTGATTTGATTGTGTCACCACTATTAAAAGGTATTGAATGCTTTAAGATGTGGGGCTTGGTGGAAATTCATGAGCTCACTGGGAAGAAATTGATACAGGTTTTGTGAGACTCTGGTTAGTTCTTACAAAAGGGTTCTTATAAAAGGAAACACATTGCCACTATCTCTGTTCTAGATTCCTGCCTCACTATGAAGTCACTCTTGCTCACATATGCTCTTACTACTGTGATGTTTGCAATATGCTCTTGGACCTCCAAAACGCTGAGCTAAAGAAATCTTTCTTTTATAAGTACTCAGCTTCAGGGATTTTGTTATAGCAACAGAAAATGGAATTATATAATATGTATATATGTATATAATATGATTTATATAGTATGTACTTTTGAGTACATACTGGCACCAACGTTTCTGATTCTTGATCATAACCATTGAGAACACTCTAAGAGGGACATGTGTGTGAGAAAGTGAATCTTTTCAGCAAAGCACCGAGTTTTCTTTGAAGGATGATATACTTGGGATAGATACAAAGGTGAGAGAGATTAGTAAAGGGTCTGGAGCTCTTCAGAGATGTGTTGGCAGGGATAAAGGTAAGTGTGAGTTTGAATTAGACAATAATTTTTCTCAAGTTCCAGGGTAATTTTCTTCCTGAAAAACTAGGAAAAATATAGAATACATGTAGATGTGAACCAAAGGGAATATACGATTAAATAATTTTTGAAATCTATACCACTTAATGTAGCAGGCAAGACACTTGAAATTATGCAGAGCTAAGGGAAATCTTTCCTCCTCTGCAATATCAGCTTTGTTTTGCAGGATATTTAGTAGCCCCCAAGCACTGTGCTTAGCAGTACTGTTAGTCCAATGCTTGAATTTTATGATGAATAGCTTTATTTCCAACAATTAAAGGGATACTCATTAGGGAGCTATTCAACACTAATTTAGAAATGAATAGAGAAATATATCTTCCAATGAGAGTTCTAAAATGTAGGCTTTACTATTGTTCAGGTATGGTGAGACTAATAGATCAGTAGATAATTATCAATAAAAAGACAATCTGTTACTCACAGTTCCTAAGGGGAGGGGGCACATCACCCTGTGCATGACCGCGAGGGGAACACCAGGTTTGGTCAGGTAGAAAGAAGTTATGGGCAAGAAAGTGACAGGGAGGGTAAACAAGTTTTGGCTTGTCTAGTTTGAATAATTTCACTTGGATCCAATTTTAGGGCCTCTCTCATTTTGTCTGGTTTGACAATTTGTCTAGGTAATTAGGGCAGAGGAATGGTGCTCTGAAGTATAACAATACAATGGTAGAAGTGAACATAGGCATGTGTTCTGGGACAGTTTGCTTATAAATGCTGTATTTCTCAGTGAGCCCTATACTAGCAAGAATTGGGCAGCCTTTGGAGGGGTGATTTCCTTTGTGTCAGCAAAATGTCCCAGATATCAAAGCACAAGAATTCAAACAATATTTAGGACAAAATTCTGAAAATAGCAAGAAGGATGTGAGTAAATCTAGAAAATGTGGACTTATAAAAGTCACAGAGGATGTTTTTTGGAAGCCACAGAAAAGGGAGACCAACAGGATTAGATGCTATTTAGAGTCAGATATGTTAAAGATTGAAAAGACTGTCACTGGTGTAGTGAGCATGTGTTCTTCCAACATGCTAGTCCAGCTGTTTCTGGGAAGGGAGAAGGAAATGTTAGCCAGAGGGAAATGTGATGTTCAGGAAAGTATTTTTATTTTGTTTAATTCATTTCTTATTTACTTTCTGAGAATAGAAATTTTCTGTCTGTACTTCCAGAGGAAAATGGTATTTCTGAAAGGAAATTAGAAAGAAAGATGAAGGGAAGGATCATCTACACTTATAACTATGGTGACAGGAGGCTAAGGGAGTTCTCTTCTGATAATTCCTATTTTATTTCTTTTCTGTTCCATAAGAATCAAGTCAACACACCTGATAAGAATAGGGTAGAATTTTTAAAATGTCTTCAATTTAAGAAGAATTTAGAAAGTAGGAAATAGATGAGTAGAGACTAGGAGAGAGCCAATTAGCAAAATAATTCCAATAAAGTGTGTGGAGATTATCTAAAACATGAAATGGATATATTTAGAATTATATTTCTAGCTCATTCTTTTGCCTCTTAAGTGATAAAAATAAGTGTACTGAGAACATATGTTTCCAAATGGAGTTACATGTGAGAACTCCTCATGAAAACTTGAAGAAAAGATGATGTATGGGCATGGATAGTGAAGAATATAGGAGAGAGCTGAAAAGCATTTCCTCATAATATCTCTTAAAAACTGACAAAATATGGAACTGTATCAAACACAGAAGTCAGAAACTGGTGTGGTTAAAGTGCAGTGGTTAAAGATGTTACTGGAGTCGTCTGTGTCCCGTAACTAAGTAAGTGCCCGATTTAAGTCCTGACTCTTCTGCTTCTAACTCTGGCTTCTAGAAAATGTGCACCCTGGGAGGCTCCCTGTCACCCACACGGGAGACCCAGTTTGAGTTCTGGGCTCTTTACTGGCCCATCCCTGGCTGTTGTTGGCATCTGGGGAGTAAACCACTAGATGGAAAATGTCTCTCTGTTTATCTCTTTTTCTTTGTGTTTATTTATCTTTATTTCTCTTTCTGTGCTTCTCAAATAATTCAGATAAAAATGAAAATAAATTATTATCTTTATGAAAGAAGGTAGAAGCTGCTTTGAAAACTGCATATCATGTGTTTAGACTTGATTCTTTAATTGTGTGGCATGATTTTTGACTCAGTTTTACCAATCATAAATTATTTTCATGACACATTTAAAAAGGGAAGAAATATGAATATCCAATCCAAATTTGCAGTCTTCATGTTGGAACAAGTTTGATGGATTCTGTATAAAATTGACCAAAAGGGGCCTGCACTGTGGCGTAGCCAGTAAAGCTACTGCCTGCAGTAACAGCATCCCATATGGGCGCCGGTTCCCATCCCAGTTACTCCACTTCTGATCCAGTTCTGTGCTATGGCCCTGGAAAGCAGTAGAAGATGGCCCAAGTCTTTGTCCCCTGCACCCGCGTGGGAGACTGGGAAGAAGCTTCTGGCTCCTGGCTTCAGATCAATGCAGCTCTAGCTGTTACAGCCAACTGGGGAGTGAACCAGTAGATGGAATGGCTCTCTCTTTCTGCCTCTCCTTCTCTGTGTAACTCTGATTTTCAAATAAATAAATAAATCTTTAAAAAATTACCAAAAAAATTCATTATTGTATTAGTGAGTTTTTCATTACTACAAGGAAATACTTAAAACAATTATCATTGTAAAGAGAAAAGGCTTATTTAGCTCAGTTTTTTGGGTTCAAAGTACAAAATGTATGATTCAGACCTTGGAAAGTTTCCCATGGTAGATGGTGGAAGAAGGCTCAGATGGCAAGCCAGGAGCAGAAAGAGATGGAAAGAACCCAATCTCAATCTTTTATAAGAACCCTCTTAAGAGATTTGCTTAGGCCAGTGCCGCAGCTCAATAGGCTAATCCTCCATCTGCGGTGCCAGCACACAGGGTTCTAGTCCTGGTTGGGGCGCCAGATTCTGTCCCGGTTGCCCCTCTTCCAGGCCAGCTCTCTGCTGTGGCCCGGGAGTGCAGTGGAGGATGGCCCAAGTCCTTGGGCCCTGCACCCCATGGGAGACCAGGAGAAGCACCTGGCTCCTGGCTTCAGATCAGCGCGGTTCACAGGCTGCAGCGCGCCGGCCGCGGCAGCCATTGGAGGGTGAACCAATGGCAAAGGAAGACCTTTCTCTCTGTCTCTCTCTCACTGTTCACTCTGCCTGTCGAAAAAAAAAAAAAAAAAAGAAGAGAGAGAGAGATTTGCTTTTTGGGGAATGTCCCCAGAGTCCTAGGAACGTCTCATTAGGCCCATCTTCTACAGCTTCCACTTTCTCTTAGCAACACCTTCCTGGGGACAGGCCTTTAATGCACAGGCCTTTGGTTGCCACTCAACATTCAACTTATAGTGACACCATAGCAGTTATGTTTCCTCCAGCCTTAACCCCAATTTGACAAGAACACAAAGTTCCTATCCTTCCATTCTCAGTTGCACTTTAATTTGATGTTCAAGTTGAGAAAGGTAATTAGTGCCCCAAAATGATGATTGCAGGTTTACCCTTTATTACAGGGTTCATGAAATATCAGCTGGCTTTTTCAATGGCTTTTTTTTTTTTTTTATATAGAAGTCAGAAACTAAAATGTCAACCCTCATTCTGTCCTAATCAGAGCTTAGGGATTTTCTATTGTAAATGGAATTTGACAAATATTTAGACATCTGCTCTGTGCTGTGGAACCAGAAAGTTGAGAAACCACAAAGAAGCAGGCAATGATTGAGGCTAGTTCTGTGGTGTGGTGGCTTAAGCTGCTGCCTGCAGTGCAGGCACCAGTTTGAGTTCTGGATGCTCCACTGCCTATCCAGCTCTCTTCCAAGGCACCTGGGAAAGCAGCAGAGGATGACCCAAGTGCTTGAGTCCCTGCACCCTTGTGGGAGACCCAGAGGAAGCTCCGGGAAGCTTCAGATTGGCCCAACTTGGGTCATCACAGCCATTTGAGGAGTTAACCAGCAGATGAAAGATTTTTGTCTCTTCCTCTCTCTGTAACTCTGCCTCTCAAATAAATAAATCTTTTTTTTTAGACAGCATATAGTTTTATTATGCTTATTTAAATGTATTCTGCCAATTTATACCTTTTATTGGAGAGTTTAACCCATTTACATTTAAACAAATTATTTCAGGGAAGGACTCACACTGTCATTTTGCTGTCTGTTTTTGTACATAAGAATTTCCTCCCTACTTTTCTTCCATTCATGCTTTCCTTGTTGCTTAATTTATTTTTTTATTTCATTCTCTCTTCCTTTTATATATACTTTACAGATATTTTCTTTGGAGCTACCATGGAGATTACATATAATATTCTGCAGCAACAGCGATATATTTTAAATTGCTAAATTGCTTAAATAAACATACTGCTTAATAAGCATACAAAAACTCTACTTATATTCAGCTTTATCCATTCCCTTTTATGTCACTGAAGTCACAGGTAGTATACTTATATATTTATCTTCTCATTAACATGGATTTACAATTGTTTTACAAGCTAGTCATTTTATTTAAAATATTTCAAGTAAAGCACAAAAATATAAAGAAGAGATCAACTGACACACATTGATATTAAAACTATTTTTAACATTTTGACAAATTTTCATTATATGTTAATATTATCTACAGACCAATGCAATTTTTTGAAAGCAAGGTTGGGGGGACTGGCACTGTGGAGCAGCAAATTAAGCCCCAGTCTGCAGCGCCCCCTACCCATATGGACACAGGTTCAAGTCCCAACTCTTCCACTTCTCATCCAGCTCCCTGCTATGGCCTGGGAAAGTAGCAGAGGATAGCCTAAGTGCTTGGGCCCCTACACCCATATGGAAGAACCAGAGGAAGCTCCTGGCTCTTGGCTTCAGTTTGGCATAGCCCTGGCCATTGTGTCCACCTGGGCAGTGAACCAGAGGATGGAAGATCTCTGTCTCTATGCCTCTCCTCCGTCTCTTCTGTAATTATAACTTTAAAATAAATAAAGAAATCTTTTATAAAGAAAAAAGGAAAAACGGAAGCAGGGTTGGATACATCACCAAGCAAGTTATTAATTTATGGAGCTGGTAACATATATAAAATACAAAATCATTATGCTAATTAGCCCTTAAAAGTTAGTGCTTAAAACCACTGACTTCAGGAGTGAGCAGCATTTAGTCTAGCAGTTAAAATGCGGATTAAGATGTCCATGTGCGGCCCATGCCGCGGCTCACTAGGCTAATCCTCCACCTTGCGTCGCCGGCACACCAGGTTCTAGTCCCGGTTGGGGCGCCGGATTCTGTCCAGGTTGCCCCTCTTCCAGGCCAGCTCTCTGCTGTGGCCAGGGAGTGCAGTGGAGGATGGCCCAAGTACTTGGGCCCTGCACCCATGGGAGACCAGGATAAGTACCTGGCTCCTGCCATTGGATCAGCGCGGTGCGCCGGCCACAGCATGCCAGCCGTGGTGGCCATTGGAGGGTGAACCAACGGCAAAGGAAGACCTTTCTCTCTGTCTCTCTGTCTCACTGTCCACTCTGCCTGTCAAAAAAAAAAAAAAAAAAAAAAAGAAAAAGAAAAAAGAAAGAAAAGAAAAGATGTCCATGTGCAACATCAGAGTGTCTAGGTTCCATCTGCTCCTGATTCCAACTCACTGCTATTGTGGATCCTGGCAGGCAACCGGGATGGCCCCTGTAGTTGGGATTCTGCCTCCAGTGCAGAAGAACTGGATTGAATTCTAGCTCCTGACTTTGGGTTCCACTCAGCCCTGGTCATTCTGGGCATTTGGGGTTTAAAAGAAGATACGATCTCTCTTTCTTTCCCTCTTTCCCTGTCTTTGTGCTTTTCAAATAAATATAAAAACAAAAATTTAATAAAATTAGAAGCATGAGCTATATAGTTAGATATAGATAGTTGGACTTGCCCTCTATGAACCGCATGACTTGAGGTAATTTACTTATTCTACCCAAGACTCAGATTCTCTTCTATAACATGAGCAGATGAATGATAATTTGGATAGGATAGAGTATCAGTGAATGAAGTATTAATGTGCCTACTATGGTTCCATTTACATATTAACCATTAACAAATAGAAAATGAAGCAATGCATGAGTGTTGAAGCCAATTTCATATAAAGGCAGTGAAGTACAGAAATAAAAGGTGCTTTCGTCCCTTAAGACTTACTCTTAGCTAAGGCTAAGTACAAAATCTAAGTCATCTCCAATCAAAAAAAAATAATAATAAGTTTTAAAGTCGGTGTCAACATCCCCACACTGAAAAATAAATTCCTCGAAACAGGTCATCCTCTTGAAAGAGGCTTTCCATTTTGGGAGCTACATATATGAGATTTTGCTATCAGAAAATCCCCCACCTCCAAACATCTAAATTACATCAGCTATAATCTGATTTCTCTGAATTTACTTTAACAGCAACAAAAACTGTGTTTCCATCATCAGTGCTTATAGAAATGCCATGAAAATATAAATAGAAAAAAATGGTCTCTTGGATTTAGTCTCAAACTTATAACACATCATTTTGGGTTCATGACCTAATATGAAACTCATGAATATAAATTTACCCACAAATACATCCATCCACTAAACAAAGTATCCCTTCCAAATGAACCTGCAGAGGAAAAATAAGAAAATATATATTTAACATCAACTATTCCATTTCTGCCCTGTACTGTATATTTGTGTTCCCTTAAAATCCATATGTTGTAACCCTAATTGCCAATATAATTATATATAGATAGGGGGCCATTGGGAGGAAATTAGGTTGTGAAGATGGAGTCCTTGTGATGGGATTAATGCTCTCATGAGAAGAGACACCCAGATGTGATGAAATAATAAGAAGATGGCCATTTACAAACCAGCAAGATCTCCACATATATGTCTGTGGGCTCGTTGGTCTTGGACTTCCCCGATGCTAGAACTGGAAGAAATAAATGCTGATTATTTAAGCCATCTAGTCTATAATAATTTGTTATAATAGCCTATACTGACAAATATACTTTCTAAATCTCTCAAATGTATCCTTAATAATGTGCATATGATCACGTTAAGCCAAGAATGACTCATTCATACTGACCTATTGTCTCAGTTTTAAAGAAACATCCAAGAAGTCTGTGACTAATGGATCAAAGCGAAATATATGTATGGCTAATAAATATCTCTAAAATTGTACTCAAAAGCGGTTTCTCCAGGTTAACATTATTACTCAAATTTTCATTTTGAAGAATTTCATCCAAGGCTAAATTAGTAATCCATGTCAGAGCTGGCTTTGAAACTTAGATTTTCACTTCTCTGTGACACTTTGTAATATTAGAGAAATGAGTAAACATCTGTCTCAAAATTTCTATGCCAGGTTTTTAAAAAATATGCTTGAATTTCTTATAAGGAACAAGAAGCCTCAGAAAGACATGTAACTCACTCCCCTTTCAGAGTATGCCCTCATCCAAAGTCTTGTCATCTAGCAGAATCAAAGAATTATTATCAGAAAGAGAGAGAACTGGGATGATCTTAGAACTAATGATTCAACAGCAGCTATATTTATGTGAGGTTATGTGTGTGTGTATATTATTAAATTAAATTAGTAAGTTGTCATAATATGTGATAATAAGTTTTCAGTATTGTGTAAAGTGTTAGCTTTAACATTCAAAGGATTCTACGAACTGTATGATACTAGTTACATTTTCTAAATGATAAAATAAAGACTCAAAGATTAAATAATTTCACTAAATTCACGCAACTATGAAGCAGCAGAGCTCTAAGATTTTTATTTTCATCAAAACTTTAGCTCTTTTCTACTGTTTTTTATTAATCCAACAGTGATAAAAATGTCCTTATCATTTCATATTTTGTTTAATATTGGTAGTTATACTTTTGATTTTAGAAAAAGGAATGATTGATGCCTCTCAAGCAAATCTTATCTTAGCATATGTTATATAGCTCTGAAATGATTCCGAACACATGGTTTACTACACGAGTGACATGTTTTCTGTGACAGGAGCTTGGCATGTGCTCGCCACTCCTCTTGAGAATCTGATTTTATCCTAACTCATCTCTGAAAACTGGAAGTTAACTCCCCCTCCCCTGAGAATATAATACCACATCTTATCAGACCTCATACATGAATTGCTAATCTCTACTCCCGGGCTTCAAAATACATATGAACATATGAGATTGTGAGACCCTTTGAGAGCTTTGCCTCTGACAGGCTACATTCTGATAGCTGCTTCTCTGAAGACCAATAACTCAGATAGCTACAAGCCCACACGTTTTGCCTTAGTGTTTATCTTTAAAGTGTGCTGGTCAGCACAACACTGCAATCTAGCATCAAGGGACATTGTGGGTCATCATGGATGTCTACTGTTTTGAATGCCGTCTTCAAAGGCTGGCCGTGTATGACACAGACTCCAACTTTTAAATAGGCTTAACTTCCCACAAAGTCCTGCTTTTACTCTCATTGAACAACTAGACTTTAAATTTTGAAATTCATTCACTATGTGATTAATGCACCATGTCTATCCAGTGCATTCCCTCTGAGATTTGTTCCTATTATTTTCCTAATCTTTAACCACTAGGAACCTAAGGACAAAATGTCTTTGTATAGCAATAAACCATACGATTTGTGAGATTAAATTTTGGTCACCTCCTTATTTTACCCATATGGAAGATTATATAATTAACATGTGAAATTGTTTTAATTGAGTAGGTAGGCAGGTAACAAATAAAAATATTAAATGCAATTCTTAAATTAAAACTTCCAGAGGGAAGGGGAACAAGATTATTATATGCAAATGAAAGTTTAAATGGATATTTTTGTCTTTTGTACATGAATTTTGATGGTTAAAAGGAAAGACATTTTGACATGCACAATTACTTTAAAAGATGGAACCACAGAAAAAGGAACATAGACCACTGAGGACAACAATAATCTAGTCATTTCAAAGAGACCAAGAAAGGAAGAGTTAACTATTCAGCTGATGGTTTTGGAACAACTGGAAGCCACTGGGGAAAGGAAAAAAATATATCTTAATTTTTGCATAAATAGTTTCAAGTTGACAAATTATGTCATACTAAACTATCTTTAAACTACAAGAAAGTGTATCAGAGAATGTTTATTTAAATAAAAGCATAAGGAACATTTTTAAGATAAAGCAAAACAAAAACCTCGAAAAATAAAAAAGACTACCTTGAAACAACAACAAAAAAAATCCCTGACAAAAAGTATCACAAAAGTAAAAGACCAACAAGCAATTGGGACAAATATTTGCAATCAAAATAAGAAAAAAAGAGTTATAATTTATTTTATATATAAAGAGAATTTTTATATCAGTAAGAATACATACTTTAAAAATGATTTATTTATTTATTTATTTGAAAGATAGAGTGAGACAAGGAGGGAAAAGGAGGGAGAGGCATGGAGAGGGAGGGAGAAGGAAAGACAGAGAGAGATCTTCCACTGGTTTACTGCCCAAATGGCTGCAACTCCCGGAGGTTGCAAATCAGAAGCCAGTGCCAGGAGCTTCTTCTGGATCTCTCACATGGGTATAGGGGCCCAAACGCTTTGACCATCCTCAGCTGCTTTCTTAGGCACATTAATGGGTAGCTGGTTTGGAAGTGGAGCTGCCAAGACTGGAACCAGCACCCATATGGGATGCTGGAACCACAGGTTGTGGCTTTAATCACTAGGCTACAGAGCCAGCATCATTCTTAACATAATATTGACAAATATGTGAATAGATAATTTGTAGAATAGAAAATGAAAGTATCTTTTAACCATGCATGAAATGTATCAAATAATTTCAAATAAAGCCTTTTGTTCCTTCTTACATGGAAAGCATGAGAAATACTTTGATAAAAGTATATTATGCTTTTTATGGGGTGGGGGGGACAAAGGGAAGTAACACAGAGAAACGGCCATTTTCCTACATTGCTAATGATAGCATAAGTGTACTCGAGTACTGTGAGGTGTAGTTTAGCAATATTTGCCTGGGAATTTAATACAATGTTGTATCCTCGTATGTATTATGAGAAATGATGGCTTATCATTTTGAGTGGTAACTCCTATGGCTGTTTCACATGGAGATGAGATACCCAGGAGACCATTTACCTACATGTCTCATTCCATCATTTATGTCTACTCAAAAAATATTGCAAAAACTGCTGTATTCAGAGTCAGGAAATGTGTTTCATTCTTGGAACATGTCAATACTACTCTCTTCACTTTATTTTATTATTTTAGTTTTCAATCTTAAAGTTGAAAATGTGCTTCCGTATTACTGTTGTATTAAACTAAAGTTCATGAAATCATTTGACATATTATGTACTTATATATTCATATGTTCATTCGTTTTAGCATTCATTCACTCATCAAAATATTTCCAACCTGGAAATCAGGCTAATACTCTCATTTTTCACAAAAGACAGTAATATCTATACTTGAAAGTATTGGGCAGATAATCTTACAAATTTCTCCTAAATTTAATATGCATAATTTATGATTGTCAAACACTTCACAAATCTTGACATTTAAGATCTTTAACAATGACAGCAAGGTGGTATTGTGATTATTATTATAATCCCTGAGGCACTATTAGCATTGGTCGGCAAGAGCCAGAAACACTAATTTTTGTACAATGTGTGGGGTCAGAAATAACCAGCGAAGACTTTTCCCACTTAAAATGTGCATTCACATGTAGAGACACATCTATAGACTGACAATCCCAAGTGAAAGATGGAAAAGCTGATATTTAGAAATGATATGTCATTTGTTCAAGGTCAAAACCAGAGCCAGAGACTCCAGCCTGGCTCACTGGTGTTTCTACCACCTCTTCAGTAATTATTTTCCCTCCCTCGTAGACTCCATCCTAGCCTTCTTCCTCCCCCACAACCCCCTTGTTAATTTTCTAATTTCCTATCTTCCCACTGATTTAATTCCTCCTTTTCTTCCATTCTTAGCTTTTTAAAAATTTTTCTTGCCTTTCTTTTGAATTTCAAAAATATACATATTTATTGACAGCATTTCTTCATTTAACAAAGATAAGAAACATTTGTCATTGACTGAGAAAGAAGCTCATCTTTTACTACCAAAGACAGGAATTGGCTTGTCTGACACTACATCGCACTACAGTAAGTGAAATGGAGGAAGTGTTGCAGCCCTGCATTCCACCTCTCCACTTATCTGCTTCCCCTTCCAGGTTCCTCTCTCTACACTCTGCCAAGTTCAGTTACTTATTCCCCAGGATACATGATACAACATCTGCGGTGGAGTCCATTGAGATTTATTTAGCCTGATTTTCATTAAAATAACGACTGAATGACTCAATAAAATGTTGCTTATCTTAATAAAGCTCTTTAGAGCCTTGCAAATTTGCATTTAATACTCTTTAGTGTCATTGCAGCATTAATAATCTGTGCCTAAAGAGCAATAAAAAAAAACCCTTTATACTTTCTATTTAATAGAGTTTCTTCATAGTCTTCCATTTTCTTGTAACTTGGGATTTTAAAATAGCAGACCAAAAAGGGGAAATATTCATGTGCAAATTCTAGTCAAGTTTTAATGGAAATACTTACTTATGCTGAATGCATCTGAGATATATCTTAAGATATCAACCTCTCCACATTATTTGATCCAAGACTATAACATGTATTCATTGCCTCTATCATGTAACAAGTACATTAATATCTGCTTAAAGAGAAATCACTTTTGATTTCCTTGAAAATGTCAAAGACAAAATTATAAGTTTAGATGTAGATCTAATTGACTTTTATTTGAAAAACATGAATTGGGAGAGCTTCTATGATACAAAATAGAATGGAAGTTTGCATTGAGTAATAACATAATAGTGGGTTTCATAAGGTGAGAATAATGACAAAACACTAAGAAAAAAATCTGGTTAACATCAGATTACCTTGGGTTACTTTTGTAGTGATTACACAGGGGGAACTTTCTTGTTATGCTGACGCACATGTCACAGTACTTCAAAAAGTTTATGGAAAATGTAATTAATAATATTAGCTTTTTTGGGTGCATGAAAATTTGAAACCCATGCATTTTTTTGTTCAATACTCCTTTACGATGAACATTTTGAACACCTCTGTAGGTTGAAATCTTCCTTCATTCAGGAAAAATTCTCTTTGGAGGTCTATCTGCTTCTTTAACATTTCAGTGGCATTTAACATGAGTGACACCATTTTTGTTTGGTCTCATCTGTTGGCACTCTGCACAGACTCAGTGCAAAAACAATGGCCTCACACATTTCCTTTAACAGAATCTCATTACCAATAAAGAAAGACAGAGACATATAGGGATACCGCACAGAGAGGTTGGGACAGAAGCATAAGTAAATTGGATGATGCATTGAGTACTGATTTTAGAGAACTGTTTCACACCTAAGGTATTATATATGTCATTTTCTTTCTTTCTTTCTTTCTTTTTTTTTTTTTTTTTTTTTTTTTTTTGACAGGCAGAGTGAACAATGAGAGAGAGACAGAGAGAAAGGTCTTCCTTTTTGCCGTTGGTTCACCCTCCAATGGCCACCGCGGCCGGCACATCGTGCTGATCCGAAGCCAGAAGCCAGGTGCTTCTCCTGGTCTCCCATGGGGTGCAGGGCCCAAGCACTTGGGCCATCCTCCACTGCCTTCCTGGGCCACAGCAGAGAGCTGGCCTGGAAGAGGGGCAACCGGGACAGAATCCGGCACCCCGACTGGGACTAGAACCCGGTGTGCCGGCACCGCTAGGTGGAGGATTAGCCTATTGAGCCGCAGCGCCGGCCTATATATGTCATTTTCAAAAAATAATAAAAAAAATCTGAGTGTGATGGCGTCTTGCTTTCATCTCTTTACATTTTGTTCCTCCTGGCAGATTCCATTTCCGTTTATAGCACAAGGCAAAACAAAACATATTGGCAAATATCTCAGATCTAAATGTTAATAGCCAAAGTAGCTACCCTATTTCCAAGAGCAACTGTGTCAAAGGAATTATGTAATTTGTAAAAGATTTATTTATTTTCTTTGAAGGACATTTTCAGAGGGGCGGGGAAAAAGAAAGAGAGAAGGAGAGAGAGAGATTGATGAAGAGAAGGGGGGGGGGGGGAGAGAGAGAAAATCTTCAATTTGATGATTCACTGCCCAATTGACAGGATACCAGATGAAGCCAGGAGCCATGATACTGATTTTTTTCTTCCATGTACTTTCCCAGGTGCATTAACATGGAGTTGGGCTTTAAGTGCAGTAGCTGGGACTCAAACCAGTGCTCATATGGCAGCTGCTTAACCTGCTGTTTTGCAACACTGACCCCTGGAATTATGTAATTAATTAGCTGTATTGAGTTGGCCAATTTGTGGCCAAGAGGCCTGATGCACAAAACTTTATTAGTAAATAGACTTTTTATTCTTTTTTTAAATTTTATTATTATAAAGAGAACAGATTTCATTTATTTCATGAGTACAATTCTAAAAAGTTAATAATAATGTTCTCTCTTCCTCTCTCCATCCTTCAATCCCCCTTGTTCTTTCCTTACAATTTTCTTTAATTTTTGAAAAAATTATAATTTCAATCCACTCTATAATCACAGGCTTAAAGCATCACTAATCATAATATTCAACAAGTAAAATGTAGAAAGATGACTATTTCACAGGAGTATAAATAAGAACTAAATCAACAATCAAATTGCAAGATGTCCATTTCATTTTAAGATGATTTACTGGGGTCGGCGCCTGGGCTCACTAGGCTAATCCTCCACCTGCAGCGCCGGCACATCGGGTTCTAGTCCTGATCAGGGCGCCGGATTCTGTCCCAGTTGCTCCTCTTCCAGGCCAGCTCTCTGCTGTGGCCCGGGGAGTACAGTGAAGGATGGCCCAAGTCCTTGGGCCCTGCACCCACATAGGAGATCAGGAGAGGCACCTGGCTCCTGCCTTCGGATCGGCGTGGTTTGCCAGCCGCAGCGACCATTGAGGGGTGAACCAACGTAAAAGGAAGACCTTTCTCTCTGTCTCTCTCTCACTTTCCACTCTGCCTGTCAAAAAAAAAAAAAAAAAAAAAAAAAAAAAAAAAAGATGATTTAGTGGGCAGCCAAAAAAAAAAAATTCTAGGAAATATTTGTGACTCTCTGGTTTGAAAAAAACAATATAGTAGCAGAGTCATTTACATTTTTATATTTTAAGACCCATTTAGATGAAAATCAAGATGTGTGGGTAGAAGAGAAAGGGAACCTTAGAAAGCACCAAAAAATGAGGTATGATCAGACCTCTACATACTTAAAAAGCTTATGTATGTGGCAATGGTTGTGCTTTGAAGTCTGCCCTGGGCTGTGCATTAAACAGACATCGTTTTAGAGTCCCCATGAAATCAAGGTTGATTTATCAAATTAAAGATGCCTAATGAAAAATAGAGACAAGTCTTTCCAGCTGCATTTTCTTGTATCCAAACAATATCATTTCCAGCAAATCAATCAAAAACATGTCAGTAAAACAACCAGAGATATTAGGAAAGAAAAAAATTAGAAAACGAAATTCATGATGAATACCTTACAGTTGTACATGTATAATTAGAAAGGTGTGTTTTAAAAAAAGGCCTGTGTAGATATGTGTAGAAAAAGTGTGCAAGAATGTAAGTGAACACCACATCTAAAGATGTATGACCAAAGGGCAAAGAATAACAGCTTCAAAGTTCTACTTTGTAGAGTGGTCTAAGAGAAAGGCAGTGTCTTACATTCCTTGAAAGAAGAAAATGAAACAGCTAGATAGGCAAAGAATAGCAGAAACAGTGATTGAAAATTAAATTGCTAGTAGCAAGGGTTTTAAGTAAGTGGTCTTAAAAAGTAACTTCCCTGAAAAGCATAATTAAAGTCCCAGAAGATTTATTATCTTTGACATTACATTTATGAAACTTAGCAATTCAGGATAATAATGTTGCTTTGACTAACTTGTGACACAGATTTTGCAGATTCATCTTTGCATTATTAAAATATTTACTTATGTCATGATGTTTACTTAATGACATAATTTTGCTCTTTGATCAAATTTTAGTCTGAACCCTGTAATTCCTCTTTTCAATGAGGTCTCAACATTTGGCCCTGTCCTTGCCTGGACTGCATCATCCAGTCTTAGCAAGTACGCTGTCAAGTCAGTTCAGAGAGGATCTCTACATGTTACCTTATCTTCTTCAATATGAATATGGATATGTGAATATTTTCTCAAATACTTGTACCACTAATATTCCTAGTGATATGTTAAAGAAGGACCCAAAGACCCATCAAACATAATTTCAGAAATGTCATGAGCCAATGAATATTAGGTAAATACCAGATTCCCTTGTTTGTAAGGAGAGTGTTTATCGCAGTTATGAAGACCCCCTTTTATTCATGTATGCTGGATGTGTGAGTGTGAGAGGTGGTGAGGAGGACTTAGTTAGGAAGCAAATAATTTGACAGCTTTATATGCTGGTGTTCAGAACAGAGAAGCTGTGGAAATGGTTTCGAGATCCTATGTTACAAACCCAGTGCTGGAGTCGAATTCTGCTGGGGAGTGAGAAAAGTAGGCAGTAAAGAATGTAGTTATCATGTTCAAGGAGAGTGAGGTGCCAGCATCCTATATGGGTGCCGGTTTGAGTTCTGGATGTTCCACTTCTGATCCAGCTCTCTGCTAATGTGTCTGGGAAAACAAAGGAAGATGGGCCACATGCTTGGACTCCTACACCCATGTCAGAAACCCAGAAGAAGCTCCTAGATCAAGGCTTCCATTTGGCCCAGACCTGGCTGTTGCAGCCATTTGTGGAGTAAACCAGTGAATGGAAGACCTCTCTTTCTCTCTCTCTCTCCCTCTCTCTCTGTAACTCTGCCTTTCAAATAAATAAATAAATATTTAAAGAAAAAAAGAAGTGTGTGTTATAAAAGAAATAATTAATTTTGTTTTGTAAAACAATGAAATTGTGGGGTTATACATAATGCAGCAAAATGTCTTACAATTTATTTAATACAGAAAGAAAATACAGACATTTTTAGCATCAAGTTGGAGTGTGTTAGAGGTTGAGGAAAGGATAAATGAGAGAAAAAAAGAAATTAAATCTGTAATATATACATATATATGATTCATTAGTCCTTTTGTTCAATATTTAAATTTTTCCTCAAGCTTTTGGTATATTTAAAATTTCAAAAAAAACCTCACATTATCTCATGATCATGATACACTAGTATAAAATAGTCTTGGCCTTGAGAGTGAAAATAATAATGGAACTTTAAAAAAATCCGATGTTTTGTCAGTGAATTAGCAATTAAAGCTCTGAATCAGACAATGTGGAAAAAAATACAATTGATGCCATCAAAGTTGGAATGAAATGATAAATAAATGAAAAAATATTATTATTCAAATGAAGTAGGACAAATAATAGGTAATGATATATTTAAAAACAGAAATCTAAAGTGCCAATTAAAGGTGTTCAGGATCAATGGTTTTACAAATATTTGTGATCAAGGCACCAGGGAGACATTGTTGAAGACTGGACAATTATTAGTCCTCAGTTGAAGATCTTTCAAACTGAGAGAATGGCTGTTATTAGATTGCAATCTCCCAACATTCAGTACATTTAGATTACCTGTCTTTGAGCCAAATTCCTATGCCAAAGACAGGGCAGGCTAATCCTTACCATTTGTGTAATAAAAGTTGTGTCCCAGTGTGTTAGGTCATGCAAAAGTTGGGTCTCAGAAAAAATACGTTTGAATTCCAGACTAAAAATTGTCAGCAAGTATGCTTAGTTTTTTAGAAAAAAAATCATTTAAGATTCCTTTGAAAATTAAGCAATGTTGTATGGTTATTTATAACTATAGAAGCATGCTTATGAATATTTTAGATTCTTTGTTTTTCATAAAATTAAATGAAAATTAAAATAAACATTAAAAATTAGCATAGATGGCATGTGGCCTTGCTGGAGCAATACATGTAGTGTTACATTTAATTCCAAAGTAGCTATGGAACATCCTAGGATTCTAAATGTCAAGTTATTAGTTCTACTATATTTTATTTACTCTATTTCAGAAAACTATGAAGCAGTGCCTTTTAAAAATGCTTTCAGGTTTAATATGCAATTATCTTTTAATTAAATAACATCTTATTTTGGAAGCAAAGGAGCAATATCCATTTATGGAGATAAATGGTTGCATCTATTTAATTTGTTTCCTCCTAGTGAAGTCTGCGAGCGTGTCATGATATGGAAAATGATTTTTATATAGAAATAAATTATTTTCTCTGATTAATATAGATTTGTGCAGAACCAACTAGCTTTTGTTCTCTAATTAGTTATAGAAAATGGGTTTGAAAGACAGGATAGTGGACTGGCTTTATAATTTTAAATACTGGATTAACTAAATATCCAGAAATGTTGAAAGCTATTTATACCTACATATTAAAAAAAATAGGAATCATACTCTCCCCACTTCCTCAGAGACTGGAGTGAAAATATTAACACAAATCACTTATAAATTTATATGTTGTGTGGACACTTGTAACATATATTAAAAAGCTGAAATGTACAAACAAATCCTCTGCAGATTATTTTCACTGAAGATTAAGCTAAAACAAAGGCAAAATTTTGACATAAAAATCTATCCAAACAGGTTTTTTTTCTGAAAGTTTAAATTCTACTCACTGAAGTACTTTATCCATTTGTACATTTACCAAACTATTAAATCTTTTTTCCAAGGTACAACAGGAAAACCTATGGATCAAAATAGGATACAGAGTATTATCAAAAAAGGATCAGGGAATAAATTTCATTCCCTATCATTTCAGCTCAGAATAGTGTGAACAAAACAACTGTAGAATTAGCAACCATAGCAATATAAATAATCTGTTTGGAACACTCAATAATATCTGAAGCAACAGCAAGACTGTTTTTTACATCTGTAGAAGATATTATGGGCTGAACTGTGTCTCTCCAGAACTCTTATGTTGACATCCAAACTTCAAGAACCTTAGAATGTGACTATTTGGACATACTGACTTTGGAGAGTAATTAAGTGGGTCTAGCACTGTGGTGTAGCAGTTAAAGCTGCTGCCTACAGTGCCAGCATCCCATATGGGTGCTGGTTTGAGTCCTGGCTACTCCACATCCAACTGAGCTCTCTGCTGTGGCTCAGAAAGTAGTAGAAGATGGCCCAAGTCCCTGGGCCCCTGTACCCGCACTGGAGACCCAGAAAAACCTCCTGGCTTCAGATTGGCCCACCCCTGGACCTTATGGCCATTTGGTGAGTGAATCAGTGGAAAGAAGACTTCCCACTCTCTGATTCTACCTCTTTGTAACTCTACCTTTCAAATAAATAAGTAAATCTTTAAAAAAAATAAGTAATTAAGCTTAAATGAAGTCCTATTGGTGGGCCTTAATCTGATAACACTTCTGTCCTTATATGAAAAGGAGAGTAGGACATTGACAATATACATATTTAGTGGTTACTGTGAGGTCACGATAAATAGATAGTCCTACACAAGGCAAAGATATAGGCCTCAAAAAGAAATGAATCTCACAGATATGTGAATCTCATATTTTTTGCCTCCAGAACTGTCAGAAAATAAATGTTGGTTATTTAATTCTTTCAGTCCATGGTACTTTTTCATGGGAACCCTAACAAGCTCATACAAAATGTATTTCTTATCTTTGTTCAAATAAATAATATCGCCAGATCTATAATTTCTGAGAATAGTTCGATATCCATTTTTCAAACAAGAGAAAATATTTGCATTGAATTTGGTTCATTTTTTTACTAAACCCAATAAATGCATGCCATTTTAGAAAACATTTCATAACATTAAAGACTTCAATAAAGAAGACATTTCATTACAGCTTATTTAAGTGTTATACTAATGTGGAATATGACTGTCTAATAGCTATCATAGACTGCAAAGTTAATCATGAGCCTTCACGTCTTCTTGTACTCACACCAGGTTATATACAGAAATTGAATGTAAAATAGAAGCTGGTATTATTTAATAATCGGGAGAAGATATATAAAGAGATGCCAAGACACAGAAGAGTTGAGTCAGTTTTATGATGCAGGTATATTAACTCCACCCACTAGGACAATGGCTTAATTTTCCTGTCCTTGTATCATATTCTTTTGCATATAACATTTGGAATTCCATGTCAATTCAGTGTGATGCTATTCCAGGGTTACTCTTTTCCATCTTTACATATATAACCCGAACAATGTTCTGTTATTTGAATGATAATTAACTTTGAAACCAAAACCATGAAATACTTACACAAATGTTTCATATCATCAGATTTTCATGCTTCAAATATTTGCCACAGTTCAAGAGAGATACAATTGCTATGTGAAGAAATTATTGGAATTTCATTCTGACTCATGTGTGCGAAGCTGGAAGGTACTATGGTTGCTAGTCAGAATTCCAAAAACTGTTAGTTACAAGCAAAATGCTGTTTATTTTCAGTAATTTAACTTAATATGAGTTTCTCTATGGACTTGCTAAACTTTTCTGAGAGACAGTTTACAAATGCTACTTTTCTCATTCTTCAGGTATTTTTAGCTGAATTTTCGTGTTTCATTAAACTATGATGTCTGCATTTTTAACAACACCTTATTAAAATATTCTATATTATTTTTTCTCATAGTCCTGGTTATATTGAGTAGGGAACCGGTGAATAATTCTTTTTTTTTTTTTTTTTTTTTTTTTTGACAGGCAGAGTGGACAGTGAGAGAGAGAGACAGAGAGAGAAAGGTCTTCCTTTGCCGTTGGTTCACCCTCCAATGGCCGCCGCTGCAGCCGGCGCACCGTGCTGATCCGATGGCAGGAGCCAGGATCCAGGTGCTTTTCCTGGTCTCCCATGGGGTGCAGGGCCCAAGCACCTGAGCCATCCTCCACTGCACTCCCTGGCCATAGCAGAGAGCTGGCCTGGAAGAGGGCCAACCGGGACAGAATCCGGCGCCCCGACCAGGACTAGAACCCGGTGTGCCGGCGCCGCAAGGTGGAGGATTAGCCTATTGAGCCACGGCGCCGGCCCCCGGTGAATAATTCTTAAGTATTAGCTAACTATTGGATATCATCCTGTTTCCATGGTTCAAGTTTTATAAATTAGTATATAACAGAACGTACTAGAAATGTCAATTACATTTATGTTAAAGTAATGTCTCATTAATTTTAATAACACACTTATATGAATCGACAGCATTGGTAGGCTTCAGGAAGGTAACTTTTTTTTTTAAGTTTCATTTTTTAACTTGGAAATCAGAGTTCCAGAGATGGAAAAGACAGAGATCTTCCATCTGTAGGTTCATGATCTGCAATGGGCTGAAGCTAGGAGTCCGGATCTGCATTCAGAATTCCCACATGGGTGGTGGGGTCCCAAACGCTTGGCCTATATTCTGCTGCTTTTTCCAGGATCTGAGTCAGAAGTGGAGCAGCCAGGATATGAACTGATGCCCATATGGGATGCTGGCATTGCAAGTGGCAGCTTTACCTGCTATGGCAAAATGCCGGCCCCTAGGGAGGCAGCATTGTAAAAGTGATATTGTTCACAAGCTTTAAATATGATGTATTCAAGTCTAACCCATTACTTTAACTCTTACTATGAGACCTTGCATAGGATCCTTAATTTACATGTACTCATATATACAGGATTCTTCAGAGAAACAGAACCAATAGCAGAGATGATGGATAAATGATAGATGAGAGATCAGAAGTAACATATTATGAGAATCAGCTTATGTGATTATGAAGCCTAAGAAGTTCCACAGTAAACTGTCCGCAAGCTAGAACACCAGGAAAGCCAATGATATCATTCAGTCTAAGTCTGAAGGCTTAAAACCAGGGGAGCCAATGTTGTAACTTCCAGACCAAGATTAATGGATAAGAACATGGCTGGATGCTACTGGTGTAAACCCTAGAGTCAAAGGTCCAGGAATTAAGGGCTCTTATGTCCAAGGAAGAGGGAGACAGGTGTCCTAGCACCAGAAGAGAGGGCATTTGTCTGTATCCACCATTTTATTCTTTTTTTTTAAGATTTATTTATTTATTTTACTTGAAAGTCACAGTTACACACACAGAGAAAGAGAGGCAGACACACACACACACAGACACACACACACAGAGGTCTTTCATCTATTGGTTCACTCCCCAGATGGCCACAATGGCTGGAGCTGTGCCTAACTGAAGCCAGGAGCCAGGAGCTTCTTCCAGGTCTCCCACGCGGGAGCATGGGCCAACTTCTAATGTTTTCTCAGGCCATAGCAGAGAGCTGGATCGGAAGTGGAGCAGCTAGGTCTCGAACCTGAGCCCATATGGGATGCCGGCACTGCAGATGGTAGCTTTACCCTCTATGCCACAGTGCCAGCCCCCATCATTTTATTCTAATTCACACTCAATGAATTGATGACATGACCACTCATAGTTGGAGGGCAAATAATCTATTGATTCAAATGCTAGTCTTTGTGTCTCTATTGTGGTTCAGTGCATTAAGTCACCACCTATGAGGCAGATATCCTATATCACAACATTGGCTCTAGTCCCAGCTGCTCTACTTCTGATCCAGCTTCCTGCCAATGCACTTGGGAAAGCTGAAGAAGATGGTCTAAGTGCTTGTGCCACTTTCACCCACCAGGGCCATCCAGATGAAGCTCCTGGCTCTTAAATTCATCCTGGTCCAAACTTGGCGATAATGACCACTTGAAAGAGACATTTTTCTCTCTCTGTAACTCTGCCTTTCAAATAAATACAATAATTTTTTAAAGATGCCTATGTCTTCTAGAAACTCTTTCACAGACTCATTCAGAACCAAAATCTTTTACCTGCAATCTGACATCTTTCAACCCAATCAAATTGATGTCCAAATTTTGGAATCACATCAGGAATCGTATTTTCCATCTGGAAAATAAAGAGAACAATTATTCTTATATCACAAGGCTATTGTGATAATAAATGGGATAATATACAGAAAATATGTATGTGGTTTCAGACATTAACACCAGGGTGGAATTTTAAGTTTCTTATTTCTAGTATATTTATTCTCAATAACTTCCTATTCTTTGGGGACAAAAAGAATAATGATATAAATTTTGAATCTATGAAGGATAGGAAAATGAATGGCAAAAAGAACACAGACACATGAAATATGACAAAAATAAAAGGCAAAAAAACTCTGAGATGTCTGTTATATAGAGTGATATGAAGTGAATTGAAGAGGCTTCCACAGGAAGACAAGATGAATGTTGCAAATCTAAGCAGGATAAATGATCAAAATTTGTAGACTCTGGAATTAAATCAAAATATCCATCTGCTTCTTTTGCTTATTTTTTTGTTTCTGCTTTGATTATCATTTTTTCCTTTATAGTTTGGTGGGAGTAGAAGATAGCCAATAAAGTCAGATATGAAGTCATGGGGTCAACATATTTTCAGAATATTAGATAAAAATAGGCCGGTGCTGCGGCTCAATAGGCTAATCCTCCGCCTGCGGCGCGGGCACAGCGGGTTCTTGTCCCGGTCAGGGCTCCTGATTCTGTCCCGGTTGCTCCTCTTCAAGGCCAGCTCTCTGCTGTGGCCCGGGAGGGCAGTGGAGGATGGCCCAAGTGCTTGGGCCCTGCACCCCATGGGAGACCAGGAGAAGCCCCTGGCTCCGGGCTTCAGATCAGCGTGGTGTGCTGGCCACAGCACGCAGGTCGCAGTGGCCATTGGAGGGTGAACCAACAGTAAAGGAAGACCTTTCTCTCTTTCTCTCTCTCTCACTGTCCACTCTGCCTGTCCTATATATATATATATATATATATATATATGAATATTAGATAAAAATAACATGATAGGATAATAAATGAAGTGATTGTCTTAACATTGTAAAGACTGAACTTCTGAGTTTTATTCCTCCTTTAAAATATGCGTCTTAGATACCAGGAAAAACATAAGGAGGCACAGCTGGTGTTGTGGTGCAGTGGGTTAACTCATTGCCTGCAATGCCAGCATCCCATATAGGCAGTGGTTCCAGTCCTAGCAGATCTATTTATCATCCAGCTTCCTGCAAATCCTCCTGGGAAAGCAGCCTTAGATGTTCCAAGTGCTTGGGCAGCTGGCAATGACATGGGAGACCTACACGGAGACCTAGGCACCTACATTCAGCCTAACCAAGCCCTGGTCTTTGCAGTCATTTGTGGAGTGAACCATCCAGTGAAAAATTATTTTTTCTCAGTCTTTCCCTCTCTCTCTCTATGACTCTGCATTTCTAATAAATAAACTAATTTTAAAAAGACAGGCAAAATGTGAAAACAAAATAAATTTAAGATTATAAATTATTGCCATCTGTAGAAAGTGAGAGATATGAAAATTAAACTTGTTTGTCAGTCACTTGTTACTATTTTCAGTACCATCCTTAGTTCACTTTATTTTGCACTAGCACAAATCTCTTTCTCAGTGGGAGTGCTAGCATGCTCACTCCAAATGTAGGAGGCATTAGTACAAAAGATAAAGCAGAAGTAGGATAACCTAAAGATGAGCACCAAAAGAGGTTACGCTCATATATCAAAATTAAGTTAGGGCTGGCACCATGGCTCACTAGGTTAATCCTCCATCTGTGGCGCCAGCATCCCATATGGGCACCAGGTTCGAGTCCCGGTTGCTCCTCTTCCAGTCTAGCTCTCTGCTGTGGCCCAGGAAGACAGTGGAGGATGGCCCAAGTGCTTGGGCCCCTGCACCCGCATGGGAGACCAGCAAAAGCACCTGGCTCCTGGCTTCGGATCTGCATAGTGCCGGCCGTAGTGGCCATTTGGGCAGTGAACCAATGGAAGGAAGAACTTTCTCTCTGTCTCTCTCTCTCGCTATCTATAACTCTACCTGTCAAATAAATAAATAAATAAAAATAAATAAATAAGTTATTCCATATTATCATGCATTTTGATTTAGATTAGCACAACATACTGCAGTCATGAATATCCTTATCATTCCTGAAAAGAGCATTTGTAAAAAGAATGAAGAGGCACAAAATGGAAAATATGAATTCCGAGAACAGATTTCCAATGTAAAATTCAAATTCAAACCAAATGATGTCAAATTCATCATTTAAATTTTTTACTTTAAGTCTAGCTATTAGCAGTTTATGGGAGGCTTATCATAAATCCACAAGTTAGAGATCCTGGTACTCATATTAAAATCATTTTGACACTTTTTCTTTTAAATAAAACAGAGTAAAAAAGTTGAAAATTTTAAACTTTTTAATATGGATCTGTGGGTATAGTGAGTTTTTTCCATATCAGGTAATTATTACATTATCAGTTATATTGGTTGTCATCTTATACTTTACTGACACACTATTCTGTTACCCTCCAAAAACTTTAGTTAGGATTCTCTATTTCGCAATCTCTATAGATTCCAGATATCCACTTATGAGTTTACAAATATGAATTATATACAATTAATATGAAACTCCATTTCCTCTCAAACTACTCAGAACAATCGAAAAAGATGGAATCCTCCCAAATTCTTTCTATGAAGCCAGCATCACCTTAATCCCTAAGCCAGAGAGAGATGCAGCATTGAAAGAAAATTACAGACCAATATCCCTGATGAACATAGATGCAAAAAATTGGGTATGGAAGGAACATTCCTCAATACAATCAAAGCAATTTATGAAAAACCCACAGCCAGCATGCTATTGAATGGGAAAAAGTTGGAAGCATTTCCACTGAGATCTGGTACGAGACAAGAATGTCCACTCTCACCACTGCTATTCAATATAGTTCTGGAAGTTTTAGCCAGAGCTATTAGGCAAGAAAAAGAAATTAAAGGGATACAAATTGGGAAGGAAGAACTCAAACTATCCCTCTTTACAGATGATATGATTCTTTACTTACGGGATCCGAAGAACTCTACTAAGAGACTATTGGAACTCATAGAAGAGTTTGGCAAAGTAGCAGGATATAAAAACAATGCACAAAAATCTATAAACTTTGTATACACAGGCAATGCCACAGCTGAGAAAGAACTGCGAAGATCAATCCCATTCACAATAGCTACAAAAACAATCAAATACCTTGGAATCAACTGTCGGGGAACGGGACAGCCTAGCCAGCTGTGCCCCTCCGGACAAGAAGTTTAGTGCTGGACTTTTTCCACCCTGCCCGTTGCTAATTGCAAGATCCTGTTTTGACTTTAAGCATCCTGTTATTGCATGTTTCCCACACTTAGTTGGTAACATGTTTTCCGTGAATCATATATAAATAGGTGGACGGTGGGCGGGAGTGGAGGAATGAACGCTGGTAAAAGGCAGAGTTATGAATGAACGCCGGTAACAGGCGGGAGTTGTGAATGAACGCCGGTAACAGGCGGAGTTGTGAATGAACGCCAGTAGTAAGCGGGAGTGGTGAATGAAGGAGTTGTGAATGAATGCCGGTAACAGGGCGGGCGTTCGCGACATGTAACGCGAGTCTGCTGAAAAATAAAGTGGAAGCTGAAAAGCCGATAAACGCGTCTGGTGTCTCCGAGGTCTCGCCGGCGTTAACCTATCCGGAAGGTGTACGCCTGCAATCAACTTAACCAAGAACGTTAAAGATCTCTATGATGAAAATTACAAAACCTTAAAGAAAGAAATAGAAGAGGATACCAAGAAATGGAAAAAAAATCTTCCATGCTCATGGATTGGAAGAATCAACATCATCAAAATGTCCATTCTCCCAAAAGCAATTTATAGATTCAATGCAATACCAATCAAAATACCAAAGACATTCTTTTCAGATCTGGAAAAAATGATGCTGAAATCCATATGGAGACACAGGAGACCTCGAATAGCTAAAGCAAACTTGTACAACAAAAACAAAGCCGGAGGCATCACAATACCAGATTTCAGGACATACTACAGGGCAGTTGTAATCAAAACATCATGGTACTGGTACTGAAAAAGATGGATAGACCAATGGAAGAGAATAGAAACATCAGAAATCAATCCAAACATCTACAGCCAAATTACGTTTGATCAAGGATCCAAAACCAATCCCTGGAGTAAGGACAGTCTATTCAATAAATGGTGCTGGGAAAATTGGATTTCCATGTGCAGAATCATGAAGCAAGACCCCTACCTTTCACTTACACAAAAATACACTCAACATGGATTAAAGATTTAAATCTATGACCGACACCATCAAATTATTAGAGAACATTGGAGAAACCCTGCAAAATATAGGTACCAGCAAAGACTTCTTGGAAAACACCCCAGAAGCACAGGCAGTCAAAGCCAAAATTAATATTTGGGATTGCATCAAATTGAGAAGTTTCTGCAGTGCAAAAGAAACAGTCAGGAAAGTGAAGAGGCAACTAACAGAATGGGAAATAATATTTGCAAACTATGCAACTGATAATGAGTTGATAACCAGAATCTACAATGAGATCAAGAGACTCCAGAATATCAAAACAAACAACCCACTTAAGAGATGGGCCAAGGACTTCAATAGACATTTTTCAAAAGAGGAAATCCAAAAGGCCAACAGACATATGAAAAAATGTTCAGGATCACTAGCAATCAGGCAAATGCAAATCAGAACCACAATGAGGTTTCACCTCACCCCGGTTAGAATGGCTCACATTCAGAAATCTACCAACAACAGATGCTGGCGAGCATGTGGGGAAAAATGGACACTAACCCATTGTTGGTGGGAATACACACTGGTAAAGCCACTATGGAAGTCAGTCTGGAGATTCCTCAGAAACCTGAATATAACCCTACCATACAACCCAGCCATCCCACTCCTTGGAATTTACCCAAAGGAAATGAAATTGGCAAACAACAAACTGTCTGCACCTTAATGTTTATTGTAGCTCAATTCACAATATCTAAGACCACGAACCAACTCAAATGCCCATCAACAGTGGACTGGATAAAGAAATTATGGGACATGCACTCTATAGAATACTATACAGAAGTCAAAAACAATGAAATCTGGTCATTTGCAACAAAATGGAGGATCTGGAAAACATTATCCTGGGAGAATTAAGTCAGTCCCAAAGGGACAAATATCATATGTTCTCCCTGATTGGTGACAACTAACTGAGCACAAAAAAGGAAACCTCTTAAAGTGAAAGGGACATTATGAGAAACAGTGACTTGATCAGCACTTGTCCTGACTGTTGAGGTACAATTTAATACTTTATCCCTTTTAGTATTTTTTGTTCTATTTAATACTATTGGTTGAATTCTGTAATTAACACACAATTATTCTTAGGTGTTTAAATTTTAACTGAAAAGTGATCCCTGTTAAATATAAGAGTGGGAATTAGAGAGGGAGGAGATGTACAATTTGGGACATGCTCTATCAGACTTGCCCCAAATGGTGGAGTTAAAAATATGCCAGGGGATTCCAATACAATCCTATCAAGATTGCATGCCGTTTCACTACTCCAGGTGATCAATTTCAGTTCACAATTGATCATAATGATAGGTCGAAGAGTCAAAGGGATCACACAAACAAGACTAGTGTCTGCTAATACTAACTGATAGAATAAAAAAGGGAGAGAACGATCCATCATGGGAAGCAGGATACACAGCAGACTCATAGAATGGCAGATGTCCTAAACAGCACTCTGGCCTATGAATCAGCCCTCAAGGCATTTGAATCTGACTGAAGAGCCCATGAGAGTATTTTAGGCATGGAAAGCCAAGACACTCAGGAAAAAAATAAAAACAAAACAAAAACAAAAACAAAAAAAAAACACCTAAATTAAAGATCTCTGCGTTGGAGATCCCAGTAGAAAGAACGGACCATCAAAGAAGGAGGTACCTTTCTCTGAAGGGAGGAGAGAACTTCCTCTTTGACTATGAACTTGTCTAGATTAGATCGCAGTTGGTGAGCTCAAAAGGCTTCCATAGCCTTGGCAACTCATGACTAGAGCCTAGGGAGATTACTGACGCCATAAACAAGAGTGTCAAATTGTTAAGTCAACAACAGGAGTCACTGTGAACTTACTCCTCATGTGAAATCTGTCCTTAATGTGTTGTCCAATGTGAAGTAAGGCTATAACTAGTACTGAAACAGTATTTTACACTTTATGTTCAGTGTGGGTGCAACGGATGAAATCTTTACTTAATATATACTAAATTGATCTTCTGTATATAAAGATAATTGAAAATGAATCTTGATGTGAATGGAATGGGAGATGGAGTGGGAGATGGGAGGGCTGCGGGTGGGAGGGAAGTTATGGGTGGGAAAACCCATTGTAATCCATAAACTGTACTTTGGAAATTTATATTTACTAAATAAAAGTTTAAAAAATATATGAATTATGTACAATTAATATGAAACTCACAATAGAATTCCTTATTTAATGATTTAACAACTATGAATTATTATCGTAAGTAGGAGAAGGAGAGGAAAATTTTCAATTTTGTCATTATGTGGTATTCTTAGTACAGATTCTTAGGTAGAAAATAGTCTAGACCATTCTCTCTATGTAGTAACCATAAAAATGAACCATGCACAACTTTCACTATGGGGAGCAGCTTTGGACTGGTTGCTCCCAGTTGATGACTGGAAAGTGCACTTCATTCCTGTAAACAGGGTTTGCTCAAATGAGAAAATATAGCATGTGTATCCTTACTGTCCTGATCACACTCATTTTAGAACTGTGCAACAGTTCAAGACATTTTCTATTCATCTTCACTGTTGTTAGAACTGTGACTCAGTATGATTGTTCTGTCCCTCTACATGTCGAAGAATTTCCCCAAATAAATCTCTTATATATCTAATTCCACTTTGGATTCTTCTTCAAAAATCTATTAAATTGCTTCATCACTTTCAATATATCATTCTTCATAACTGATATCAAATAGGTGAACAATTATACCCTAATATGACTCTAAGTGAACTAAAGAAATCCATGCATTGTATTTAATGTATTTAATTATTGATTTACTCAATAATTACTGAGATCTTGTTATGAGTGTCAGACAAGGTCAGAACTTTATTTATCAAACAATACCTATGTAAAAACACAGTCACAGTTGGAATAACTGCTTTGACATGCATTTTCAAATTAGATATTTATGATGAAGTATATCTAAACATGAAAAACTGCCAGTCATTTAAGTTCCCATTTTTAAAGTTATATTTCTACATGTGGGTATGACAATGCCATGAGCTGTGCTATATTTAGCTTCTTTTTACCTGGCTTACCTAACTGGAGTATCAGAGTCTTATTTATCAATATCTCTTTTGTTCCAATAGAAAGTTCTGTAAAAAAGTACCATACATATTTTGTTACACTAAGGTTGCTTAACTTAAGCACTCTTGATATTTTGGAATAAATGAAGCATTGTTGTAAGTGACTGCCTAATGCATTACCAAATGTTTAACAGCATCTTTGGCATCTACCCATTAGATGACAAGGGTAATCATCCATTGGGACAATCAGAAATGTCTCAATACATTGTCAAATAACTCTGGGGAGAAAAATTGCTCCTGTTTGAAAAAATGTTTATAAGAAATTCTTGAAGACTAATGAAGAGTTCAGAAAGATTAAAGATTTAAAGATTTTTAAAACTTTTTACTTAGTAGTTAAATATAGTAAGAAAGAGAGAAATGAAATAAAAACAGAAAAAAATGTAAATTTAGATACATTATGATAGGTAATATTTAGATGATAGATTAGATAGAAACCAATGGTTAGGAAAATTATGAACCTTCTCTGAATCAACTGTTTATTATTTTACACTTAATTCAAAGTTATTCTGTTTTGAATTAATTTTTGAGCTGAAAACATAATTGCTATAGTTCTATTCCCACATGTGTATTGGAATTCTTTGTGTTACTACTTCACGAGTTTTGTTTTTTAAACTTAAAACTATTCTAAAGTATTAAAGATAAAAAGAAAAGTTCAACAATTGATAATTGTACTATTCTATTTGCATTTTCTCAGGATTTTAAAATCCACTGCAGCACCTTCATTTTTTAAATTTTTTTGATTTTTTATTTCAATTTTCTTCATGGTAAATTTCATGTATTTCATTTAAACAGATTTAGGAATATAATGATAGTTCACAACCTGCCCTCCCAATAGCCCATGCTCCCACCTTTCCTCCTCTTACTTTCATTCCATCTCTTAATTTTTACAATGATCTACTTTCAATTTACTTTACACTCATAAGATTAACACTACACTAAGAAAACGGTTCAAAAAAATGGTAAGAAGAAAAAAAAATGTTCCCAAACAATCATGACAAGGGCTGTAAATAATCATGAAATCTCAAAATGTCAATTTCACTCCTAAGCATTTAGGTGCTGTATTAGTTACCACAGTTCAGGGAAAACCTGATATTTGTTTTTTTTTTTTTTGAGACTGGCATATTTCACTAAGTATAATGATTTCCAATTGCTTCTAATGTATTACAAATGACAGGATTTCATTCTTTTTTTTTTTTTCATTTTCTCTCTCTCTCTTTCTTATAGCTGAGTAGCATTCCTTGGTATACAAATCACATAACTTCTTTATCCACTCATCAGATGATGGACATCTGGATTGATTCCATATCTAAGCTTTTGTGAATAGGACTACTATAAACATGGGAGTACAGATCACCTTTCTGTATATTGATCTCATTTTCCTTGGATAAATTCCCAGAAATGGGATTGCTGGGTCATATGGGAGATCTATTTTCAGCTTTCTGAGGTATCATCATACTGTATTCCAAAATGGCTGTACTAGTTTACATTCCTACCAACAGCAGATTAGGGTACTTTTTTCCCCTTTTTCTCACAAGCATTTATTGTTTGTTAATTTTTGTATGAGAGCCATTCTAACTTGGATGAAGTGAAACCTCAATGTGTGTTTTTTTTAAAGATTTTATTTATTTATTTCAGAGGTGAGTTACAGACAGTGAGAGGGAGAGTCAGAAAGGTCTTCCTTTCATTGGTTCACTCCCCAAATGGCCGCAATGGCCAGAGCTACACTGATCTGAAGCCAGAAGCCAGGTGCCTCTTCCCGGTCTCCCATATAGGTGCAGGGGCCCAAGCATTTGGGCCATCCTCTATTGCTTTCCCAGGCCATAGCAGAGAGCTGGATTGGAAAAGGGGCAGCTAGGACTAGAGCCAATGCCCCCATGGGATGCTGGCACCACAGGTGAAGGATTAACCTACCATGCCACGGCACCGGCCCCTCAATGTGGCTTTTACTTCTATTCTCCTGATGACTAATGACCCTGAGCATTTTTTAATCTGTCTGTTTGTCATTGGAATTTCCTCTTTTCAAAGATGCCTGTTCAAGACCATTGCCCATTTCTTATCTGGATTGTTCATTTTGTTGTTCTTGAGTTTCTTTAGCTCTTTAGAGTTTCTGGATATTAATTCTGTATCAGTTTCATAGTTTGCACATATTTTCTCCCATTCTGTCTTTTGCCTCTTCACTTTGCTGAATGTTTTCTTTGCAATGCATAAGATTCTCAGTATGATATAATCCAATTTCTCTATTTTTACTTTGATTACTGTGCTTCTGGGGTATTTTCCATGAAGTTTTTCCTTATGCCAATGTCTTGTAGAATTTCTCCTATGCTCTTCTCTAGTAATTTTATGGTTTCAGGTCATAGATTTAGATTCTTGATCCATATTGAGTTGAGTTTTGAATAAAGTGTAAGGTAGCAGTCTTGTTTCATATTTCTGTATATGGACATTCAATTTTCCCAGCATCGCTTGTTGAAGATACTGCCCTTTCTCCAGGGATTGATTTAACTCATTTGTCAAAGGTTAATAAGTTTTAAATGTGTGGATTCATTTCTGGAGTTTCTATTCTGTTTCAATGGTCCATATGTCTATTTTAGGCGGTTTTGATAACTGTCCTGTCGTATGTTTTATTATCTGGTACTGTGATGCTTCTGGCTTTGTTTTTGTTGTATAAGATTATTTTATTTATTCAGGGTCTATTATGCTTCCTTATGAATTTTAGAATCTGTTTCTCTAGATCTGAGAATAATATCATTGGTGATTTTGAATGATATTCACATTGAATTTAAAAATTGCTTTTGGTAGTATGGTCATTTTGATAATATTCTTTCAATCCATGAACTAGGAAATTTTTTCCATTTTTGTGACTTCTATTTATTTTTTTATTTTTTTTTATCTTTTATTTAATGAATATAAATTTCCAAAGTACGACTCATGTGTTACAATGGCTTCCCCCCCATATCGTCCCTCCCACCCACAACCCTCCCCTTTCCCACTCCCTCTCCCCTTCCATTCACATCAAGATATCAAGATTCATTTTCGATTATCTTAATATACAGAAGATCAGCTTAGTATACCTTAAGTAAGTATTTCAACAGTTTGCTCCCACACGGAAACATAAAGTGAAAAATAATAGATGATTTTTTTTAAATGATGATGAAATCAGATCTGACCTATTGTCATGTTTAATCCCAGTGAGAGTCAAGTTGGGAATTGATAATTTCTTTCTTTTTTTTTTTTTTTTTTTTTTTTTTTTTTTTTACAGAAGATCAGTTTAGTGTACATTAAGTAAAGATTTCAGTCGTTTGCACCCCCATAGAAACACAAAGTGAAATATACTGTTTGAGTACTCGTTATAGCATTAAGCCTCAGTGTACAGCACGTTAAGGACAGAGATCCTACATGAGGAGTAAGTGCACAGTGACCCCTGTTGTTGACTTTACCAATTGACACTCCTGTTTATGGCATCAGTAATCTCCCTATGCAGCAGTTATGAGTTTCCAAGGCTATGGAAGCCCCTTGAGTTCTCCGACTCTTATCTTGTTTAGACACGGTCATAGTCAAAGTGGAGGTTCTCTCCTCCCTTCAGAGAAAGGCACCTCCCTCTTTGAAGACCTGTTCTTTCCACTGGGATCTCACTCACAGAGATCTTTTTGCCAGAGTGTCTTGGCTTTCCATGCCTGAAATACTCTCATGGGCTTTTCAGCCAGATCCGAGTGCCTTTAGGGCTGATTCTGAGGCCAGAGTGCTATTTAGGACATCCGCCATTCTATGAGTCTGCTGAGTATCTCACTTCCCATGTTGGATCACTCTCCCCTTTATTTATTCTATCGGTTGGTGTTAGCAGATACTAGACTTGTTTATGTGCTCCCTTTGACTCTTAGTCCTTTCATTATGATCAATTGTGAACTGAAATTGATCACTTGGAGTAGTGAGATGACATTGGCACATGCCACCTTGATGGGATTGAATTGGAATCCCCTGGTATGTTTCCAACTCTACCAATTGGGGCAAGTCAGCCCGAGCATGTCCCAAATTATACATCTCTTCCCTCTCTTATTCCCACTCTTATGTTTAACAGGGATCACATTTCGGTTAATTTTCAACACTTAAGAATAACTGTGTGATAATTACAGAATTAAACCAGTCATATTACGTAGAACAGACAAAAAAAAATACTATTAGGGATAATGTATTAAGTTGTCCATTAGCAGTCAGAGCTATGCTGATCAAGTCACCATTTCTCATAGTGTCCATTTCACTTCAGGAGGTTTCCTTTTTGGTGTTGAGTCAGTTGTCACCGATCAGGGAGAACATATGGTATTTGTCCCTTTGGAACTGGCTTACTTCACTCAGCATGATGTGTTCCAGATTCCTCCATTTTGTTGCAAATGACTGGATTTCGTTGTTTCTTACTGCGGTATAGTACTCTAAAGAATACATATCCCATAATTTCTTTATCCAGTCTACCGTTGATGGGCATTTAGGTTGGTTCCAGGTCTTGGCTATTGTGAATTGTGCTGCAATAAACATTAGGGTGCAGACCGCTTTTTTGTTTATCAATTTAAACTCCTTTGGGTAAATTCCAAGGAGTGGGATGGCTGGGTCGAACGGTAGGGTTATATTCAGGTTTCTGAGGAATCTCCAGACTGATTTCCATAGTGGCTTGACCAGTTTGCATTCCCACCAACAGTGGGTTAGTGTCCCTTTTTCCCCACATCCTCTCCAGCATCTGTTGTTGGTAGATTTCTGTATGTGAGCCATTCTAACCGGGGTGAGGTGAAACCTCATTGTGCTTTTGATTTGCATTTCCCTGATTGCTAGTGACCTTGAACATTTTTTCATGTGCCTGTTGGCCATTTGGATTTCCTCTTTTGAAAAATGTCTATTGAAGTCCTTGGCCCATCTCTTAAGTGGGTTGTTGGTTTTGTTTTTGTGGAGTTTCTTGATCTCTTTGTAGATTCTGGTTATTAACCCTTTATCTGTTGCATAGTTTGCAAATATTTTTTCCCATTCTGTCGGTTGTCTCTTCACTCTCCTGACTGTTTCTTTTGCAGTACAGAAACTTCTCAATTTGATGCAATCCCAATAGTTGATTTTGGCTTTGACTGTCTGTGCCTCCCGGGTCTTTTCCAGAAATTCTTTGCCTGTGCCAATATCTTGAAGGGTTTCTCCAATGTTCTCTAATAACTTAATGGTGTCAGGACGAAGATTTAGGTCTTTAATCCACGTTGAGTGGATTTTTGTGTAAGGTGTAAGGTAGGGGTCTTGCTTCATGATTCTGCACGTGGAAATCCAGTTTTCCCAGCACCATTTATTGAATAGACTGTCCTTGCTCCAGGAATTAGCTTTAGATCCTTGATCAAATATAAGTTGGCTGTAGATGTTTGGGTTGATTTCTGCTGTTTCAATTCTGTTCCATTGGTCTATCCATCTGTTTCTGTACCAGTACCATGCTGTTTTGATTACAACTGCCCAGTAGTAAGTCCTGAAGTCTGGTATTGTGATGCCTCCGGCTTTGTTTTTGTTGTACAAGATTGCTTTAGCTATTCAAGGTCTCTTGTGCCTCCATATGAATTTCAGCATCATTTTTTCTAGATCTGCGAAGAATGTCTTTGGTATCTTGATTGGGATTGCATTGAATCTATAAATTGCTTTTGGGAGAATGGACATTTTGATGATGTTGATTCTTCCAATCCATGAGCATGGAAGATTTTTCCATTTTTTGGTATCCTCTTCTATTTCTTTCTTTAAGGTTTTGTAATTTTCATCGTAGAGATCTTTAACGTCCTTGGTTAAGTTTATTCCAAGGTATTTGATTGTTTTTGTAGCTATTGTGAATGGGATTGATCTTAGCAGCTCTTTCTCAGTCATGGCATTGCTTGTGTATACAAAGGCTGTTGATTTTTGTGCATTGATTTTATATCCTGCCACTTTGCCAAACTCCTCTATGAGTTCCAATAGTCTCTTAGTAGAGTTGTTTGGATCCTCTAAGTACAGAATCATATCGTCTGCAAAGAGGGATAGTTTGACTTCTTCCTTCTTGATTTGTATTCCTTTGATTTCTTTTTCTTGTCTGATGGCTCTGGCTAAAACTTCCAGAACTATGTTAAATAGCAGTGGTGAGAGTGGGCATCCCTGCCTGGTGCCAGATTTCAGTGGAAATGCTTCCAACTTTTCCCCATTCAATAGGATGCTGGCTGTGGGTTTTTTATAAATTGCTTTGATTATATTGAGGAATGTTCCTTCTATACCCAATTTTCTTAGAGTTTTCATCATGAAAGGGTGTTCAATTTTATCAAATGCTTTCTCTGCATCAATTGAGATAATCATATGGTTTTTCTTCTGCAGTCTGTTAATGTGGTGAATCACATTGATTGATTTGCGAATGTTGAACCATCCCTGCATACCAGGGATGAATCCCACTTGGTCTGGGTGGATGATTTTCCTGATGTGTTGTTGTATTCTATTGGCCAGAATTTTATTGAGGATTTTTGCGTCTATGTTCATCAGGGATATTGGTCTGTAATTTTCTTTCAGTGCTGCATCTTTCTCTGGCTTAGGAATTAAGGTGATGCTGGCTTCATAGAAAGAATTTGGGAGGATTCCCTCTTTTTCGATTGTTCTGAATAGTTTGAGAAGAAATGGTATTAGTTCTTCTTTAAATGTCTGGTAGAATTCAGCAGTGAATCCATCTGGTCCTGGGCTTTTCTTTGTTGGGAGGGCCTTTATTACTGTTTCAATTTCTGTTTCAGTTATGGGTCTATTTAGGTTATCGATGTCTTCATGGTTCAATTTTGGTAGATTGCATGTGTCCAGGAATCTATCCATTTCTGATAGGTTTCCCTGTTTGCTGGCATACAGGTCCTTGTAGTAATTTCTGATGATTCTTTTTATTTCTGTGGTGTCTGTTGTTACGTTTCCTTTTTCATCTCTGATTTTATTGATTTGGGTCTTTTCTTTTTTTAGTTAGTTGGGCCAATGGGGTGTCAATTTTGTTTATTTTTTCAAAAAACCAGCTTCTCGCTTGGCTGATTTTTTGTAATGTTTTTTTGGATTCAATCCTGTTAATTTCTTCTCTGGTTTTAATTATTTCTCTTCTCCTACTAGATTTGGGTTTGGTTTGCTGCAGTTTTTCTAGGTCCTTGAGGTGCGCTGAAAGCTCATTTATTTGGTACCTTTCCAATTTCTTGGTATAGGCACCTATTGCTATAAATTTGCCTCTCAATACTGCTTTTGCTGTATCCCATAAGTTTTGATATGTTGTGTTGTTGTCTTCATTTACTTCCAGAAAGTTTTTGATTTCTCTTTTGATTTCTTGAATGACCCAGTGTTCATTCAGGAGCATGTTGTTCAGTCTCCATGTGTTTGCATACTTTCTGGGGTTTCCTGAGTTGCTAATTTCCAGCTTCATCCCGCTGTGGTCTGAGAAGCTGCATGGTATGATTCTAATTCTTTTAAATTTGCTGAGACTTGCTTTATGGCCTAGTATGTGGTCAATCCTAGAGAAGGTTCCATGCGCTGCTGAGAAGAATGTGAAGTCTGTAGATGTAGGGTTGAAAGTTCTGTAGATATCTGTTAGATCCATTTGGTCAATAGTGTCAATTAAATCTGCTGTTTCCTTGTTGATCTTCTGTCCGGATGATCTGTCTATTTCTGAGAGTGGAGTATTGAAGTCCCCCAGTACTATTGTATTGGAATCTAAATCTCCCTTTAAGTCCCTTAACATATCTTTTAAATAGACCAGTGCCCTGTAATTAGGTGCATATACATTTATAATAGTTACATCTTCCTGTTGAATTGAACCCTTAATCATTATATAGTGTCCCTCTTTGTCTCTCTTAACAGTTTTTGTATTAAAGTTTATTTTGTCTGATATTAATATGGCTACACCTGCTTTTTTTTGGTTTCTGTTGGCATGGAATATCTTTTTCCAACCTTTCACTTTCAGTCTGCATGCCTCTTTGTTAGAGAGATGTGTTTCTTGTAGGCAACAAATAGTTGGGTTGTGTTCTGTGAGCCAGTCAGCTAAACGGTGTCTTTTAACTGAAGAATTCAGACCATTAATGTTCAATGTGACTATTGATACGTAGTGACTTTGCCCTGCCATTTTCCCGGAAATATTTTCTAGTATATGCTTTGAGCTTCCCATGCTCTTTTACTGGTAGGTGTTCTTCCTTTCCCTTCTTTCATATTGATGGCCGTGTTTCTGTGTTTCTGAGTGTAGCACATCTTTAAGTATCTTTTGCAGGGCCGGACGAGTGGCCACAAAGTCTTTCAATTTCTGTTTGCTATGAAAGGTCTTTATTTCACCTTCATTCACAAATGAGAGCTTGGCAGGATATAATATTCTGGGCTGGCAATTTTTCTCTCTTAGCACCTGTGCTATGTCTCGCCATTCCCTCCTAGCTTGTAGGGTTTCTGATGAGAAGTCAGCTGTGAGTCTGATTGGAGATCCTCTGAGAGTAATCTGACGTTTCTCTCTTGCACATTTTAGGATCTTTTCTTTATGTTTCACTGTGGTAAGTTTAATTACCACGTGTCGTGGTGAGGATCTCTTTTGGTCATGTTTATTGGGGGTTCTATGAGCTTCCTGTACTAGGATATCTCTGTCCTTCTCCAAACCTGGAAAGTTCTCTGCTAGTATCTCACTAAAAAGGCCTTCTAATCCTTTCTCTCTCTCCATGCCTTCAGGAACTCCTAGAACTCGAATGTTGGTTTTTTTAATAGTATCCTGTAGATTCCCAACAATATTTTTTAGGTTTCTAATTTCCTCTTCTTTTCTTTGGTTTGACTGTATGTTTTCCTGTGCTCTATCTTCTAAGTCCGATATTCTCTCTTCTGCTTCACCCATTCTGTTTTTAAGGCTTTCTAATGTGTTTGTCATTTGATCTATTGAGCTCTTCATTTCATTTTGATTTCACTATAACACTTTCCTGTTCTACTAGTTTCTGAGTTTCATTTTGACTCTTCCTTAAAATTTCGTTTTCACGAGAGAGATTTTCAATCTTGCCCATTAAGGATTTCTGTAGTTCAAGGATTTGCTTTTGAAAACTTCTAAATGTTCTTATCATAAATTTTTTGAAATCCGTATCTTGCATTTCTTCTATCTCATCATCTTCATACTCTTGGCTTGGGGTGTTTTGCTTATTTGGAGGCATCATAGTGTCATCGTTGATCTTGCTCCCTCTATTTCTGTGTTTGTTACTCGGCATAGTTAATTCTTCTTGTGTCACTGTGCGTTTTTTTTTCTTTTTTTTTTTTTTTTTTTATACTGTGTCCGTGTTAAGTGGACTGCCTGCTGTTGGAGGAGCCTTGGAGGCTTGAGATGGGTGCGGCCTGAGAGCTCTGCCTGGTTCTTCCAGGTTAAGGGTGTGCAAAGGTGACACCCTCAGGTTATGCGTGGTAAATCTCTCTCTTTTTATTTATTTATTTATTTTATTTATTCAGGGGCTAAGTAACACCGCAGGGCACGGCTGTGCAGAATTGATGGTATTTAGCTTCCAGTCTTTGGCTCCTCTTGACTCCCACTGGGTTGCCTAGGCTACTGAATTGTAGTGACTCAGTTCCTTAGCTCTCCCCCATTGATATGTAAATCCAGAGAGCAGGCCTGCTCTTTGTCTCTTGGGATTTCTTCTAGCCTTGCAGCCTTGTAACCTTTGCAAGGTTAGGGGGAAGAGAAACCCCCGAAGCTTTCTTTTTTCCCTTCTTTTGTAGTGAGTTTGCTGCACTTTCCGGCCCCCCTCTAGATTCTGACCCCCGTTTCCCCACCAATGTCTCGGGTTATTGAGCTCACCTCCCCTTCCAGCGCCTATGTGTGGACTCGGAGCCCTGAGCGTCCCAAGTCTCCCCGCTGTTGTCTGTGTGGCATGCACTCCCCTTGGAGCACTGGGGCTTCTGGGGACTTCTATTTATTTTTTAATGACTTGTAGTATTCATATTAGAGATCTTTCACCTCCTTGGTTACATTATTCCAATGTATTTAATGTTTTGCAACTATTGTGAATAGAATTGGTCTTACATGTTCTTTCTCAGCCATGGCATTGTCTGGGCATACAAAAGGTATTGAGTTATGTTAATTTCATATCCTGCCACTTTACCAAACTCTTTTAGGTGTTCCAATAGTCTCTTAATTGAGTCTGATTGTCCCCATATATGTAGAATCATGTCATCTGCAAACAGGGATAACTTGACATCCTCCTTTCTAAATTGTATTGTTTTGATTTCTTCTATGACCAACTATTCATTCAGGAGCATGTTGTTGAGACTCTATGTGTTTTTATATTTTCTAGAGGTTACTGAGTTGTTAACTGCCAGTTTCATTCAATTTTTGTCAGGAAGGATACATGGTATGATTTCAAATTTCTGAATTGACTGAGAGTATCTTATGGCTTAGCATATGGTGTATCCTAGAGAAAGTTACATGCACTGATGAAAAGAATGTGCATTCTGTAACTGTGGGATGAAAGATTCTGTAGGTATCAGTCAGGTCCATTTGGTCCATAGTGTATATTAGCTCTGTTGTTTATTTTCTGTTTAGCTGATCATCAACTGATGAAAGAGCAGTGTTGAAGTCCCCCATACTATGGCATTGGAGTCTATGTCTCTCTTTAGATTCACTAACATTTGTTTTAAATAGTCGGACACTTTGGCACTGGATGCATATATATTTACTATAGTCATATCTTCCTGTTGAATTGATCCCTTAAACATTATACAGTGCCCCTCTTTGTCTCTTTTAACAGTTTTTGTGTTAAAAGCTGTTTTGTCTGGTATTAGGTGACTTCCTCTTTTTGCTTTCCATTAGCATGCAATAACTTTTTCCATCCTTTCACTTTCAATCTGCATGTAGTTTTGTTAGTGAGGTGTGTTTCTTGTAGACAGCAAATAGATGTGTCTTGCTTTGTAATCCATTCAGCAAATCTGTATCTTTAATTGGAGAGTTTATGTATTTACATTCAAGGTTATTATTGATAAGTAACTACTTGGTTGTGAAATTTTTCCATATATATTCCTATGGTTTGCTTTGGATTTCCTCTGTACTTTTACTGGGAGATTTCTGCCTTCATATTGTTTCATATTGATGATTATCCTTCTGTGTTTTCTGTGTATCATATTCTTAGGCATCATTTGTATTGTTCGACAATGATGAGAAATTCTTTCAGTCTGTTCTTATGGAATGTGTTTTTTTCGCCTTCATTCAAAAATGAGAGCTTTGCAGGGTACACTATTCTTGGTTGACAGCTTTTCTAAGATTTAGACTATGTTTCTCCATTATCTCCTATCCAATATCCAATATGGTTTCTTATGAGAAATCAGGTGTGAATCTAATTGAATATCATCACCTGAAAGTAATCTGACCTTTCTTTCACACACATTTTAAAATCTTTTCAATGTGTTGCACCATTGAAAATTTGACAATAATGTGTCATGATGAACTTCTTTTCTGGTCATGTCTACAAGGAGTTCTATGTGCCTCTTGTACTTGGATGTCCCTTTCTCCAAATTAGCAATGTTTTCTGTAATTATTTCACTGCATAGGACTTTTAATCCTTTGTATCTTTCCATACCTCCCCAAACTCCTAAGACCTGTGTGTTGTATCACTTGATAGTATCCAATAAATCTCCAATAACTTTTTTTAATTTTCCTAATTTATTCTTATTTTTTCCTTTTAGTCTAAGATATTTCCAAAAATTTGTCTCCTAGCTCTGAAATTTTTTCTTCTGCCTCAACAACTATGTTGCTAAGGCTTTCCACTGTATTTTTGACATACTTAATTCTTTATTTCTAATATTTCAGTTTGATTCATCTTCAAAATCTGAGTTTCATGAAAATTTTTTCTTTCATGTCCTATATGGATATTTTTAACTTATGAGTTTGCTTCTCTTTGCTTCTTAGTAATCCTATGATTAATCTTTTTAATTCCATTTCTGGCATTTCATCAATATATCAATTTTCACATTATAATATTGAAGTGTTGCTGTGCTCCTTTGTGGGGTCATATTGTCTTCTTTATTCTTCATTCTTGAATTTCTGCATTTATTTTTAGGCATTTGTGGAAATAGTTGTTGGTTTTTCCTCTGACAGCTTTTATCTTTGAACTATGTCTCTGGGACTTAGTGTTGTGTTTGCTCTTTTAGTGAATATCCAGAGCATGTAATGGTTGCGGCCAGGAGCTCTGGTCAGTGCACCAGTGTAGGGCAAATATTTGGGGTGCCACCAAAGTTGGACATTGTATATCTTTCCTATTGTTAGCAGGGGGAGGATATGATTACCTTTTTTGGCATAATCACACCCTCCCCTCCTCTCTTCCAATGTTATCAGTGCTCAGGGATAGCCAACAGTGGGTACAACACTCACCTGCACTGCTGCCTGAACCACACAAGTATCTGGGCAGTCAGTGTGAACATGGATCCCACTGCCATGACATACACAGGCAATCAGTGTGCTCTATTCCTTTGGTGCTGCACACACTGATTGGCCAGAGACCCAGCTACACCCTGTGGCCTATTGTGCAGTCACAGAGTTCCCACAGTGTTGGCACACAAGGCTCCCATAGTCACAAAATGCAGAGCATCTAATCCACTCCAGTAGCCTGTCTCATCCATGGAGAGGGCAGAGACATTCTCAGATCTAGCTGTCTGTGGGTGATCCACCTTGGCGGTTTGAGCCCCAGAACCTTTGATATGCTGAGAGACTGGGGGCACCTCACAGTTGTATGCGGGTGCCGAGCACCCTGTAAACCTTCCCAGCCAGGCTCAAAGTTGTGGGGAACATAACTTTTTCCCTTTGGTAATATCCCTGGATCAAACTCATGCACAGGAGCCACCACATCAGCATCAACAAAATGATGCCTTCTTCCCTCCAGATGCTGATGGCCCTTGTAGAGGGATTGGAAAAGCAAAACATGCCCTTTTCTCATTGGGTAACATGAGTACCCTGTCCCCCATTAGGGCTCCAGGCTGGATTCAAAGACTGTGTGCTCCACTGGGCTCTCCTATATCTATTTTTTTTTTTTTTTACAGGCAGAGTGGACAGTGAGAGAGAGACAGAGAGAGAAAGGTCTTCCTTTTGCCGTTGGTTCACCCTCCAATGGCCGCCGCTGCAGCCGGCGCACCACACTGATCCGATGGCAGGAGCCAGGATCCAGGTGCTTTTCCTGGTCTCCCATGGGGTGCAGGGCCCAAGCACCTGGGCCATCCTCCACTGCACTCCCTGGCCATAGCAGAGAGCTGGCCTGGAAGAGGGGCAACCGGGACAGAATCCGGCGCCCCGACCGGGACTAGAACCCGGTGTGCCGGCGCCGCAAGGTGGAGGATTAGCCTATTGAGCCACGGCGCCGGCCCTCTCCTATATCTATTTTTAAAGCTACTTATTTAATTTATGGATATGAATTGAGTATGTCTTATGTTCCCCTTTGTATAACGTACTTGGGACAGATGAGGGAACTAATAAAACATCTAATCATTCTGGAATTTGTATTCTAATGTACTTGATATGTATGAGGCTGTACATTGTCCTCAAGGACAATGTTACACAAGTTGTGTTTAATGACCATAACTGAACACACTAAACATTACTAAACACACAATTGGATGTCTTTCACTTTGAATGCTATTTCAAAAATGCTATTTCTTATATTTGTCTCTGTATTTTATTTAACATGTGTATTTTTACATAGGTTATGCATCTTACATTCTTAAGACACAAGACCTATTTCTTACTTGAAAAGTCTGTCTGATTTTCTCTGTTGACTTGATTTATTTAATTTCTGGCTTCAATATACACTAGTGTTCCTATTAAACCATCTTTTAAAACATTGATTTATTTATTTGAAAGACAGAATTACAGAGAGAGAGGGAGAAACAGAGACCAAAATCTTCCATTTGCTGGTTCACTCCCCCAAATCTGTGTAGGTCTGCCACGGGGATGACAAGAGCCCAAGCACGTGAGCCATCATCAGTTGCTTTCCCAGGTGCATTCGCAGGCATTTCAGGTGGTGGCTTAACTTCTGAGCTACAAACCTAGCCCTCCCCCCACAAGCCATTTTTAAGATACTTATTTATTTGAGAGACAAAGAGTGAGAGGTAGTGAAAAACATACATGGATGGAGACAGCTCCCATCCGCTGGTTCACTCCCCATATGCCACAACAGCCAGAGCCAAGAAAAGAGAATGCAATTCATATCTCTCACGTGGGAAGCAGTAACCTTACTACTTCATCCTTCTCTGCTGCCTCCAAGGGCCTCATTGGTGGGAAGTTGGACTCAGAAGATAGAGCCTGGATCTGATTCCAGGGACTCCAATGCAGGATGTGACTGTCTTAAATCAGATAAATGCCCTCTCCCTAAACCATTTCTCATATTATTCATAGTGGAAGCACATATTTTCAGAAGCCTCTACACACCTGGAAAAAGAAACAGAAAAAAAGACACAGGCAGAAATCCCCCTGAGTGTCATAATTACAGCTCCTTTGCTGAAAATCTAGTTTACAATCAACATATGTAAAGCCAAGCTGTCTGAAAAAAGGCAGTGAGCATGGCTCCAAGAACATAAACCATTTTGTTAGTGACTACAGGAAAATGGCTAGAATGCTCCAGTTTTCCCTTTAATGCTTGGTAAATCACAGGTTTTACACTAGAATTTTATGATGCCTTTCAGCTTTAACATTCAGTAACTGCATTAAAATTAGAAGTAAACAAAAAAGAAATCACTGGCAGAATAAATTCCTAATTATAAATATAATTTTATATTTTATTTAACATGTGTATTTTTACATAGGTTATGAATCTTACATTCTTAAGACACAAAACCTAGACACCCTGTTTGGAACTGCCCTCAGAATACTGTGAACACAGAACACAAAAATTAGTAATTATGATATAAATGCTACATTTTAAGGAGACTTGCCCAATTTAACTTCTTACATTCAAATTTGTCAGTGAGCAACCTGAAGCATTTCTTCAAGTGACATATTCTATATTAATTTTAAAATTTTTGCTTTCTTTTAAAAAATAAATATTGATTTCATATAAGAATTGCTGATAAAATGTAAGTATCAATTAACTAAAATTGCAAATCATATTGGATGGGAGTGCTTTTCATCCTTTTAACTAGATTTAAAAAAAAACACCTTAATAGTCCAGAAATATAAGATGTATAATATATTATATATAATACCCTAATAAAATAATATCCTAATAAAATATAATATCCTAATATAATATAATATCCTAATAATTAAACAATTCCGCTCCATGACATTATAACATAAAATTTAAGTATGTAAAAGTCTTTCTACATAAATATTAATATTCAAGTCCATGAAAATTGAAAGGAAAAAGGAAAATAAAGTGTCTTTTTGGAAGACTTGAACTCTCAGAATTAAGAGGATACACTGTAAAAATTAATTACAATAAAATCAATAGTTGACATATGATTAAAACTGAACCCTTCATCTTGAAAGTTGTCATAACCAAGTTACATTTCTCAAAGTTCAACTAAAAATTATTTTGGAAAATAACATTTAAAAGGCCCTGGTGATGTACCATAGAACAGTCTACTAGTTCTCACCATTTCTACAGAATCATGAATATCTTTATTATCCGATTCCCATGACCTCTTAAAAAATATTTTCAAAACATGATGTGAGACCTCAAAGGAACCATTTAGGGAAAGTTCTATTCGATGCCATAGTTGTGTGGATATGCATCCTGTTACACTGCTACCAAGTGGCTCTTTGCTACTTTAAAAAGAAAGATTTACCTGAGCAATGATCAGTACTGGTGCTGCACATTATTTTCAATCAGCAATTTTTCTTGAATAACTCTCTCCAGACAGGCCGTAATACGCAGCCACTTTGATAGATTCTGTTATGAAGATAGAGACGAGTTATTCCTCCAGGCACAACATGCCGAAGGAGATATGAAACTGTAGCAAATACAGAGGAGAAAAAATTACAGCAACTCGAGTTTGAGGAAAATGGTTGGGTTATATCTGATTAGAATATGAAATAAATAAGTGGGTATGATTTTATAGTCTACTAAAATACCATAAAGACATGAGTATTCTGCTACAATGAACCTAGTATAATTAAATAAATAAGATTAATTTGACATAGAAAGCCTTTAACCTATTTTAACAAACACATGACATATTTATACTTTCTGCTGCAGAAGGCAAATAAAATAGCACTAACTTACTGAGAAATTGCCACAGGTTATGTATCATTTCAGAAGGGATTTTAAAAAAAGGTCTGCTTCTTTTTCAATACTTAATGCTTTCAGGATTTTTAGAAAGGAATATCCAAGTTTGTGAAGAATGTGGCATCCCCAGGTACCAGAAATTTCTCTTAAATTTTAGCTTTTTACCTATGCTACCCATTCTGGGAAAAGGCGTGGGATGTAAATATTTTCACTAATACTTGGCAGTTAATTATTTACTTGATGTGTCTAAGAATACCGTCAAGTTTTCATCTTAATCTTCAAATTTAAAAAAAGTATATATTCTCCCTGTCAATTTTATCCACTCTGAATTATATTATATATAATATATATATATCATAAAATTAGCTTCCATATATAATCCAAAATTGCCAGAAAAGCACATTAAAATGAAAACCCAACAAGAAAATGCAAAAGCAAAATTATCTTTGACTTTGGACTACTTTCTGACTGATGTAACTGTTTAAAGTAGAACTCTAACAAGGCAGATTATTTGTTGATTGAACAGCAACAAAACCCCGGCAAAACATATTAGTGTGCAACTCATTTCTGTGGCAGGACAACTGTAGTGTTAATGTTATTAGTAGTTTATTTCTTTTTGAGAGTAAATTCTTGAAGTTTCATTTTACATCCTTAAAATGTGTATGATAACAATAATAATTATCATTATTTGTTTCTAAGCAACTTCTACCTTCCTGGATGGAAGCTGAAGTTTGTCTCTGGAAAGATTCCTCTGTCAACTGGAGGATGAACCACTTTTGGTGCACTTATTTGGAAACCAGGTAGCATAACGCTTAAGGAAACCTCACCCAGTGTCTGAGGAAGATACATCACATATACTCACATCCTGGCTGCCTACCCCGGCTTTAGTCACCAGAGCATGTCTGCGAGTCACAGAAGTGAAACCCCACAAAAGAAGTGGTAGCTTTGTGGTTAGTCATTAACAGACACATCAAGACACTGGGCTTTCATGTGGCCCTATGAAGGATTCATTTCTCTCTGTGGTTGCAGAATGGAGCCTGACACCCTAGAGAGGTAGAAGTGAATTTCTGAAAAGTGAAAACACACCATTGAGTGATGAGTGGCTGGAGACAGTGGGAAGAGCAAAAACAGTGTGAATCCTGGTGGAGCAGGAGCAGTGAAACCCGGTAATCAGGTTTTGTGTATGTGTGTGTATGTGTGTGAGCTTTTATTTACTTTTTTGCATTATAATTCCATTTTAATATCACCAATTATTCAGTAGGTTATTTTTTAATTTTTGCTTTTTTTTCTTTTAAATGAATATATTTAATTTCATTTTATTCATTTGAGAGATGGGGGCTTGGAGATGATCAGAGAGAGAAGGAGAGAGAGAGAGAGAGAAGGAGGAAGAGAGAGAAAGCTTATCCACTGGTTCATTCAACAAATGCCTACAAATGGCTGTGACTGGGCCAGGACAGAAGCAGGAAAACAGGAGCTCAGCCCAGGTCTTCTGCAAGAGTGGCAAGGCCAGAATTACTTAAATTGTCATGACTGCCTCCCGTAATCTGCATGAGCAGAAGCTGGAATCTTGAATAGGCACAGCTATCAAACCCAGGCTCCATCTTTGATTTGCATCTTGGTTGGCTTCTAAACTGGTTCCTAAAGTGCTAGATCAAACACTTGCCCAGTTATTTTTTTTTTTTTATCCCATAGCTCTATCTTGACTTTGCCTTGGAAATTTGCATGTATGTGTGTGTGTTCTCATGTGTGTATGTACCTCTGTATGCATAAGCACACAGAAGTGTTAAGGGAGGAGGGATGAAATATGACTTTGTGGGTGATATAATGGTGCATAAACAGGTTGAAGTCTAGAGAATTTTAAAAGAATAAAAGTGTGGACTGGCTTTGTGGTGCAGCAGATTTATCTGCCACTTGTCAAATTGGCATCCATTTCAGAGTGCCTTTTCCAGTCTTGGTACCTCCACTTTCAATTCAACTTCCTGCTAATGCTTCTGGGAATATAGTTAATAATATTCCAAGTACTAGGCCCCATCACTTCTGTGGGACTTTGGTTTCAGCTGGCCCACCCCTGGCTTTTGCAGCCATTTGGGGAGTGAACAGGAACATGGAAGATGGCTCTCTGTGTCTCTCAATCTCTCCGCCACTCTGCCTTTTAAATAATAATAAATAAATAAATAAATAAATCTTTAAAATAAAATAAAATAATTGAAGTGATTTTTCAGAGTTGCTCAGAGTAGGCTTATCAAGCTAAAGGTGACAGATAACTATTTAGGATGAATTTGTTGGAGGTATAATTATAGCATATTAAGAACAGTATGCTATAAAAGTTAGGGTCTTACATCCATTACACAGGGAGAGCACCTACATTTACATTACCTGGTTTATAAAGACCAAGGTGACACCTGAAGGTGTCAAAGTCAGATTCAGGAAAGTATAGCCCAGAGAGCTGTTTGGCCCCATGAACCTTTTTTATGTTTGTCAATATTTCCCAAAAACATACACAACACAGTGCCCTTGTTCTTGCTGTGATCCTTCTGTTTGCTCATATGGACGTCTGTCCTTGTCTCGTCCATAGAGGTCTTTGTCTTATTTTATCACTAGCACAATAATTAAAATTGCATGTTCACATGGATTAGTATCATAATGGTAGAGAGAGAACCTTAAAACCCATAAAAAGGGAATCTGAAGCTTTAGCTTATCATATCATGTGCAGTACATGTGCAGTACTGTGTTTTCTTCTGCTTTTTCCTTATTTTCTTGGGTGTGAGGTATGCAGTCAGTGAATAAAGCTGTTAACCTGGATTCACTTTGAAAAGGCTGCCAGGTCATCAAATATCATCAACTACAGGTACTGTCCTTAGGCAAGCAGTCTAACTTCACCATCTGATTTTCTTTTGCATGTCATTTCCATTGGATTCTCTATGGTTTCTTGCCTTTGGTAAGGGACTCTGCTATAAAACACCAGAAATAATATAAAATTGCATATATGTTGGCTGACTTCAACTCACCTTCCAAGGCAAAAAAATTTACATATCACCACAATAATAAATAGCTATATATTTGGTGTCAGGTTGTTTTGAATTACTCAAAAGATGCCATAGACAGGAGTGTCAATTGGTAAAGTCAACAACAGGAGTCACTGTGCACTTACTCCTCATGTAGGATCTCTGTCCTTAATGTGCTGTGCTTTGAGATTTAATGCTATAACGAGTACTCAAACAATATATTTCACTTTGTGTTTCTATGGGGGTGCAAACTGTTGAAATCTTTACTTAATGCATACTAAACTGATCCTCTGTAAAAAAAAAAAAAAAAAAAAAAAAAAAAAAGAAATTATCAAGTCCCAACTTGACTCTCACTTGGATTAAACATGACAATAGGTCTGATCTGATTTCATCATCATTTAAAAAAATCATCTATTTGTCGCTCCCCCTCTTCGTGGAGGAGCAACACTGAACCCTGCGCTGTTCTTTCGTCTGCTCGGCCCTCCCCGGGTTTGCTGCTGGTTCTTCCCGGGTTGGCTACTATCCCTTCCACCTCCGTGGAAGGGCAGTTCCCCCTGGCCACATTCCCCACTTCCGCAGGGGAGCGGCACACCGCCGGCCGGCTCTTCTCGGGGGCTGCACAGGTGTTCCCCTTAGATGTTCCCCATAGATGTTCCTCGTGCATGCCGTCTCTCTCCTCCTTTATAGTCCTCCTCCGCCAATCCCAACTCGGCTGCCCACACGCCGAGTACGCTGCTCTCCTCCAATCAGGAGCAAGTCCTACAGTTTATTAGTTGAACTGGAGGCAGCTGTGCGGAAGCTGTTTACTTCTCTCCCAGCGCCATATTGTGGGAGAGCAGATGCATAGAATAAGTCTTAATTCCAGTAACTCAGTCTAGTCCGGTTTGCTCCCCACATCTATTATTTTTCACTTTATGTTTCTGTGTGGGAGCAAACTGTTGAAATCCTTACTTAATGTATACTAAGCTGATCTTCTGTATATTAAGATAATCGAAAATGAATCTTGATGTGAATGGAAGGGGAGAGGGAGTGGGAAAGGGGAGGGTTGTGGGTGGGAGGGACTGTATGGGGGGGAGCCATTGTAATCCATAAATTGTACTTTGGAAATTTATATTCATTAAATAAAAGTTAAAAAAAAAAAACAAAAACAAAAACAAAAAAGAGTAAATTATCAACTATTTGTAGGTTTAAAAAAATAAAGCATACCTGAGAATTAGAACTATGTGGGCTTGTCCTGCGAGGTCCACACTGTCAGGATGGTGGGGCAATGGCATTTTTCAACAAAAAACACCAGAGACAGTTTCGTTGAACATTTCTATTTATTAGCAATCAGGTACAAGCTTTTATAGGGTGGGCAAAAGGGAGAAATAGCATGGAGTAGTAACAGCAATTCTATTGGGCAGAGAGAGTGATGGTGCCAAAGCCCTTTACCTATAGTCTAATAGGTCACGTAGCTCCTAGAGTTGTCTTACATGACTTGCCCACATCTGGGAGTTGTTTATATAACCGATGGGTAGATAGCAGGAAACAGGTGAGGGAAATGTGCCTGGGGCACCTGCCACCTGCCAGCAGGCAGGTCATGTGTGTGCCTCAGTGTGCTGAGTCCTCAGCAAGGGTTTTTCTCAGGGGGGCATGGTGTGCCATGTCCTCTTGACCCCCTGCACAGGCTAGTTAGGCAGTCTTCCAGACAGGCACAGGATCACCCACAGAACTATGTGAAAATGCTTTTCCAGAGCAGTAATACATGAGCCAATAAGATACAATGAAATTTTATTACTTTATTAAGTACTTTCAATAATTGCTTAGAATAATCATCATTCTGAGAAAATATTTTATGTGTTATATTAGATTGTCTCTTTAAAATGATTTTTTTGGGGCCGGCGCTGTGGCTCAATAGGCTAATCCTCCACCTTGCGGCGCCGGCACACCGGGTTCTAGTCCCGGTTGGGGCGCCGGATTCTGTCCCGGTTGCCCCTCTTCCAGGCCAGCTCTCTGCTATGGCCAGGGAGTGCAGTGGAGGATGGCCCAGGTGCTTGGGCCCTGCACCCCATGGGAGACCAGGAAAAAAAAAAAGCACCTGGCTCCTGGCTCCTGCCATCGGATCAGTGTGGTGCGCCGGCTGCAGCGGCGGCCATTGGAGGGTGAACCAACGGCAAAGGAAGACCTTTCTCTCTGTCTCTCTCTCTCACTGTCCACTCTGCCTGTCAAAAATAAAAAAAAAAGAAACTTAAAATGATTTTTTTGATAACCGGGTGTTGCTCAACACTGGAAACCATTACATCATGACTTAAGAAATTGAAATGTTTCATTTTAAATGAAAAAGAATTATAGATACACATGATGTTTCAAAATTAATGCACAGAGGGTTGTGTAGTTTTCCTGAAGTTTGTCTAAATGGATATGAAAACATAGTATACAATCAAAACCAAGAAATTGACCTTGGCTTAACGTTTTGTGGAAACTGATGCCATTTTGACATGTTTAGTTTTGTGTAATAATAATAGCATAGCCCTATTCTATCAGAACAAAGTTTTCCCTTTTGTTCCTCATTATAATCGCATTCATGCCATCCATTTTAGTGACTATTTTTTTTTTTTTTTGTAAACTTGGCTGGATCATAGTGTGCCAAGATACTTAGTATAATGTTATGATGTGTGTGTGTGTTTCTGAATAATAGTAACATTTGAGTTGGTTGACTGAATAGAACCTGTAGTCTTCCCTGTTGTGAGTGGACTTCATCCAACCAATTGAAGGGATAATAGAAAGAGAACATCCACATTATTTTATCCACATTGTTTTGGGATCAGACTCTAGCTAATTTTACATGCCAAAATACTTTCAGTATAATTGCCTTTTGCCTCTGAGCTATGATATTGATCTTTTTATGCCATTAGACTCAGAGTAAGACTTGAACTTAAAGCACCATCTGCTCTTTTGTTTTTCAGGCCACAAGCCTCAGATCGAAATGTCATCATCATCTCTCTGAAATCCTCACTTTGGACTCCTCAGCCTCTATAAGTACCTGACCCAATTCTTTATATTATCTACCTACCTACTTACCTACTTATTTGTTCTGCTTCTACAAAAAAATTCCAAATTCTAAAATCCCTAACCCCTAGAAATCATCAACTATTTTTCCATTTTTAAAATTTATCATTTCAATGATATTATATAAATGGAATAATCTATTATGTGACATTTTAAGGTCAATTTTTAAATCAGCATAGTGTCTTTGAAATTCATTGAAGTTGAGTTTATCAGTAGTCCATCACTTTATACTGCTGAGTAGTATGCTTTAAGTTATATTTTTAAAAGATTGAGACCGGCGCCGCGGCTCAACAGGCTAATCCTCCGCCTTGCAGTGCCGGCACACCGGGTTCTAGTCCCGGTCGGGGCGCTGGATTCTGTCCCGGTTGCCCCTCTTCCAGGCCAGCTCTCTGCTGTGGCCAGGGAGTGCAGTGGAGGATGGCCCAAGTGCTTGAGCCCTGCACCCCATGGGAGACCAGGAGAAGCACCTGGCTCCTGCCTTCGGATAGGCGCGTTCCGCCGGCCATGGCGGCCATTGGAGGGTGAACCAGCGGCAAAGGAAGACCTTTCTCTCTGTCTCTCTCTCTCTCTCACTGTCCACTCTGCCTGTAGAATAAAAAAAGATTAATACTTCTGTCTCTTCTTTATAATAGAAGTAAATACAATCTTCTTTTAGACTACAATAAAACAATCAGAATTAGCACATATGCATATGAACCTACAATTACACCTGTGTCACGTACACACAAAAGTAATTACATGTACACATTTGTTTATATTTGTATAAATGTATATATAATGGAGAATTTGATGTAATCTCTTTTTTACATACAAAACGTTTTAAACTTTAATTATATTTGGAATACCTTTTCTTTACATTGAAGTCAGATTTAAGGTCTGGCATTGTGGTGTAGAGGGTAAAGCACGGCCTGAGATTCCAGTATCCCATATGGATGCCAGTTCCTTTCCTGGCTACTCCACTTCCAATCCAGCTTCCTTTACTTGCCTGGGAAAATCAGCAGAAGATGGCCTAAATACTTGGGTCCCTGCCACACACACAAGAGACTTAGAAGACACTGTTTGCTCATGGCTTCAACCTGACTCAGCTTTGGACATCAGTGAATGGAAGTTTCTCTCTCTTTCTCTCTCTCTCTCTCTCTCTCACCCTTTTTCTCTCCCTGTCTTCGGAGATTTTGCCTTTCAAATTAATAAATAAATCTTAAAAAAATCCTATTGATTCCTGACATGGTTTCATATCTTATAAGGAAATTATACAATCTACTCTCAAAACTTCTGACTAATTAAATGACAAGTAACCGACTGGGAATATGTCAGACCCTTTAAAGAAGTATAAGAATTATTCCTTGGAGCAACTTCAGGATGTGCCTAATATATGTCTTCAAGCAATAGGAGACTATCCATGGTATTGGACTCTGGTTCCACATAAAAAGCCTTGCAATGTTCAATAGTAATTGGTTTTCAACAACAAAACATATTCCCTTGACCCAGCATTTAACGTATTAGCAAACACTTTGGGGAGCAGTACTAAAATGTTCCTAAAATGGCTCTTAAAATGTGAAAAAAATAATTGTTTAGGCTTACCAAAGTAAAAAAGCTAAAACTATCACAACATAGGAATTGTACAAAAATCCCAAGAACTGAGATAAAAACTCTATTTCCTGTATCTCATAGAAGGGTCAAAAGGATATCCTATTTATCAAGCGATAAGATTGCATGATTGAGGAGGGCTACAAAATCATTAACAACTTCTACAGTGACTATTATTCATATAACTAATAATAGAAAATGTTATTACTTAACTGGGCTCCCTGATAGTAACATAAATAATAGAATCACCAAATGACAGAAGCCAATTAATGGTATTCACCTACAGAAACAAGGTGAGTAGGAATATTAGACTGATAGAGAAGAATGGAATGACACTCAGGGAATTCCTGTTCATTCACAGCTATAGAGACATGTAATAAAAATGTGCTTCCCAAAATAAGATAGATGGATAACAAAAAAAGATAAAATAAAGATAAAAACCTGATGGTTCTGTAGACTGAATAATGACTTCCAAGCATATTAAAATATGGTAGAGGGAGAGGGAGACATTATCACAGTAAAGAAAGTTAGTACGTCTTCAGCCAAGAGAGAAAAAATTGAAGATGCTGTGATGAGAATTTTGAAAAGGGAAAAAGTAGACTTCAGTCTTTAATTGAGAAGGATAGAACTCCAGAAGCCAGAAAAAATGAAAACTGATTCTCTAACAAAGCCTCCAAAGGAACCAGGCTCTGAAGACACCTTGATTTTAACTTACTTTGGAGGATTTGGGTAAAAATTGATATCCATATTCAGGGATGAAAAGTACCAACACAGTTTGAGGCTTCCTTATCATTTAGTTATTTAGTTATTTAATTATTATTTAAAAGGCAGAATTATGGGGAGGGGAGAGCAAGAGAGAGAGAGAGAGAGAGAGATCTTCCAACTAATATTTCACTTCCCAAATGGCTGCAATGGCCAGAGTTGGGCCAGTCTGAAGCCGGGAACCAGGAGCCTCTTCCAGGTCTCACACATGGATGCAGGGGCACAAACACTTGGGTTATCCTCTGTTGCTTTACCATGCACATTAGGAGGGAGCTGGACTGGAAGTAGAGCAGCTGGGTCACAAACTAGTCCCATATTGGATACTAGTATCACAGGTGGTAGCTTTGCCCACTGTACAACACCAGCATGTAAACTTCCCTGTTATAGTGCGCACAATGAGAATGACAGGACGCCAGATCCACATTGCAGGGAGCCTATCAAACTACCAACACTATGTCTATCAAGCAACAATACTCAGTGCTTCATTCACTGAATTATAGAAGAGATGGATGTAATTGGAATATGGAAAAATATTCCTGTCAATCTCTTGATTTGTAGGATAGCTAATTACATGGAAAGACAAGAAGTTTCTTAAGCTGCACAGATTTCAAGAAGATAAATAAAAGCAGTAACACACACCAGGGAAAAGAGGCAATGAAAGATTTATAATGTCTACTTTGAAGTCTTCAACAAAGTAGGATGGTGCTGCCCTGTCAACTTTGATTTATTTAATGTATCAGTCTGATAGGATGGAAGTAGATAGAACATAGTGGTTGAAATGGACTATTTCAAACAATGAAGTAGTTACCTCTGTTGCAATTGCTGTGTCAAAGGTGGCAGGGGAGAATAACATAGCTTTGAGAACCTATTAAGTGTTCAATGATCTTATGAATGCACACACTGGCATCTTCTTGGAAAGGAGAACCAGGAAAATCCTCATAAATTTGAAATGGACAAGAGGATCTATTGATCTTATTGTTTCAGTGTGATATTAACTTTGTTAATATAATTATAATACTTTGTTATAATTTAATCCCAAAATACTTAGCTCACAGAACACCACAAGTGCCACTATTTGTGTGGAGAGACAAAGTGTTAATCCAACTGGATAAGCCAGCATCAGAAAGTTGTTGGAGAAATCAGTAAGGATAATTTATTTTTGAATATAGCTATAGGTATTGCACCTAGTGGAGTCATGTTTTGGAATAATCATATCCCTTTCAATGTGGACAGGATCTGTGATTTTCTGCTAGCTAATAGAAAATGTCAAAGTGATAGGCTGTAAACAATTACAGATATAAGACTATATGTCACATAAATTGTAGCTTCTGTCTGGCAGGATGTTTTTCACTCCCCCTTTCTGATTTGAGAAAGAAGTTGTCACGGTGTGAGCTGTTTATGGAGAAAGATGCCTTCAGGTAATAGAGGAGGCATCTGGAGAATCACATCTGGAGAAACACCAGAGGGAAAGTCAGACCTTTACAATGACTACATTTAAAATTGGATGTTTCTAACAACCACCAGAACTTGGGAAAAGACCTCAAGCTTAAATAGATGAGACTATACTCTCAACTAACAGCTTGGTTATAGCATTTAGAGCACTCAGCTATGCTATACACAAACTACTAACTCCCAGTAGTTATGAGATAATGAATGTGCATTACTTTATGCTATTAAATTTAAAGGAATATCATCATAAAGGAATAGATAATGTGGTAGGAAACAAACCCTGTAAAAATTCTGAGACTCAACATTGGAGAAGATTTTTTATTTATTTATTCAACAGGTAGAGTTACAGACAGTGAGAGAGAAAGAGACAGAGAAAGGTCTTCCTTCGTTGGTTCACCCACCAAATGGCCACAACGGCCGGAGCTGCACCCATCCGAAGCCAGGATCCAGGTGCCTCCTCCTGGTCTCCCATGTGGGTGCAGGGGTCCTAGCACTTGGGCCATCCTCCTCTGCCTTCGCAGGCCACAGCAGAGCTGAACCAGAAGAGGAGCAACTGGGACTAGAACCCCATATGGGAACTAGAACTAGATAATAGACATATATAGAACTAGAACTGGACTAGAACTGGGACTAGAACCCCATATGGGATGCCGGCATCGCAGGTGGAGGATTAACCTAGTGCTCCATGGCCCAGGCCCCATGGTGAAGATTTTAAGAATCCAAGAAACATAAGAGGGGAAAGAGCTTGACGAACTGTTTCATGCTAAGCTATATAGTAATATTATAGGCTTCTGAAGTCCATAAATTTTCTACTGTAAATACTCAACCCAGCCTAGGAAAGTGTTTTAGATGTGAGTTAGTCTATGTTAGCAAAATAAGTCAGATTTGCTAGGTAAAACTGAATGTGTGACTCCTTTGAAATGCTAATTCTAGAGGACAAATATACTTATAAATGTAACCCAGGCCAAGCAGCACATTACTGTGTCCGTGCCAGAGATTTCATATGTATCAGACACTTGATTTGGCTAAAGAGTGTTGCCTCTCTAAAAAATAGCAGAGTGGGATGCCCACATCTAGCACCAGAATGCCTGTGTTTGAGTCTAAGCTCCATTTCCAATTCCAGCTTCCTGCAGATGCTCAAGATGGGTGGCGGCAGTTGCTGGCTTGAGAACTTATTGGGCCCCTGCCACTGATGTGGGAGAACCCGATTGAGTTCCAGGCCTGAGACAACCCTAACAGTTGCAGCCATTTGGTGAGTGAAGCAGCAGATGGAAAATCTCTGTTCACCTCTCTCTCTCTTTCAAATAAAATGAAAATAAAAAATTAAAAATAATTCTAGCAGAGTGGACTGCTTGGTATAAAGAAATATGCAAATACTAATAAATCTAATATGACTTGAAGAAACTCCTTTCTGGGAATAGGGTTTGACTTAGCAGTTAAGCCACCTGTTAGAATACATGGGCAGAGCATTGGAGTGCCATAGTTTGACATCCAACTCCAGGTCCAGATTGAAGTTTTTTGTAAATTGCAGACCCTAGAAAGCAGCGGGTGATGGCTTATATAGTTGGGTCTCTTCCATCCACGTGAGAGACATCAGTGAGGTCTCCAGCTCCTGGTTTCTGCCTGCATTATAAGAAGTTGGGAAACTGATTAGCAGATAGAAGCTCTCTCAATTTCTCTCTCTCTCTCTCTTTCTCAAAACATTTATTTTAATGGGACTATTTATTTCTAGCATTTTTATTTAATCATTTTGAACTTATTTGAAAAGTGTGGAGTTGGGGGAACAAAGATAAAGAGATTGTCCATCTGCTTGTTTACTGGACAAAAGTCTGCAATAGCTGGGGCTTAGCCAGGCACAGAGAGGAGTCTGTAGTTCAGTCTGGGTCTCACACATGCAAGACATGAACCGAACTAACTTGAGCCATCAGGACTGTTGCTTCTCAGGGCACACACTAGTAAAAAACTGGAAATGGAAGCAGAGTCAGTACCTCCCACCCAGCCAAGCAGTGTCTTAACCAGTGCACCAAATTCCCAATCCTCAAATAAGTAAATGCCCACCACTTCAATAGGTTTCCATCTGACTTCAAAATTATAAGAATTTTACCAAAAATGCACACTTACTTCAAATTAGTGTTTTTTATTAACTTTGAAATAAGTGTTTTTTTAGAAAGGTGAAAGATAATTCTATCAGGCAAAAGACACATACAACAAATAAATCACGCTTATTATTTTGATCCTTCACTTTAATAAATTGTTAGTGGTTTGTCCACCAAAGTCATTTAATGTAAACTTAATCTCTAAATTCACATATTGCAGATATATGGAGGGGAGGCCTCTGGAAGTTAATAAGAAAGTCTGATTAACATAGGGTTTCTGTGATGGGTTTAGTGGCTAAATAAGAAGAGGAAGAGATTGCATGCTACTGCTTTCTTGCCAAGGATGCCTAGCATCACTGGAAGGCTCTCTCTAGGCTCTAACACCTTGACAGTGGCCTTTCCAGCCTCCAGCGCTGCGAGAAATAAATTTCTTCATAAATTATCTACTCAGTGATATTTTATCATTGAAGGAGCAAGTTAACTAAAGCAGGACTGATACTGATTGGGCATTTTATGATCTTCATAGAACTACTACCTTGATTATTATCTGATACTTTGCTTCATCAGCATCATCCGGGAGCTTATGAGAAATGCCAACTCTCCCAGGCACTGAGACACATTGAAACAAGTTCACGGGTTGCAGTGCCAGCCAGTGTCCCTGCAGGTGACAGAGATAAAAGCTACTTTGAGGCTCAATGGACTAATTGATTTTCCACTTCAGGAAGGAGTTTATATTCTAGAGGCAAAGATGTAAATAAGTGAAGACCTAATCAAAGGAAGTGCAAACATTACTTTTTTTTAAGATGTACTTATTTATTTGAAAGTCAGAGTTTCACAGAGAGAGAAGGAGAAGCAGAGAGAGGTCTTCCATCCACTGGTTCACTCCCCAATTGGCCACAGTGGCCATAGCTGTGCCAATCCGAAGCCAGGAGTCAAGAGCTTCTTCCTGGTCTCCCTTGCAGGTGCAGAGGCCAATGACTTGGGCCATCTTCCACTGCTTTCCCAGAGCTGGATCAGAGGTGCAGCAGTCAGGACTGGAACTGGTGCCCATATGGGATGCCAGCACTGCAGGCAGTGGCTGTACCTGCTATGCCACAGTGCCCGCCCCAATCATTACTTCTAAAAGAAGATAATGTGGAAGAGAACTGAAAACATACCAATTTTACTGTGGGTAGGTAGCATTTGTCTGCACATTATTTTTAGTGAATTCAATAATAACCATTTATCAGAGACTATTATCACTAGTCCTCAAAATAGATTTCAATTTATAGATGTGTAGTTTCAAAGGAAATTTAAAAACATATGAACTGTCAATGTCACACATTAAGAAATTCACATCAGTTTTTAAAACCTAACACCTCTGTTGCCACTTGCCTCTCTCAAACCTACATAATGTAAGATTTCAGTGCCTCCTATTCATTAAAATAATCAATGCATTTTCTTATAGTATAGTCATAAGTCTTCTAACCTGGTAAGATACATATTTTAAATATTAACTAGAAACTGTGATTCCAAATGAGGGAATTGGAACATTGCCTTGAAGTCCCAAAGACAAAGTGTTCTGTAATCTGCCATAAACCACACAGAAAGGATTTGCAGCTGACTGCATTCACAAACTACCCAACAGGGTGGTTCTATTGCACTGAGACTCTCACAATCAATTCAGCCCAATGAAAAAAGGCTTATCAATCAATCAGCCAGACATTTAATCAAAATACACAATGAAAAATCTATCAAAACAAGGATCTGAAAGAAATTGAACTTTGATTACTAGAACACCAAAAGTGTGTGAAGTTTGAGGGCTGACTTGCCTCTTTATCAAATAAAAGATAGGGCTACCTTTCTTCTATGCACTGGATTGCCCCAGGTTATTCAGAATGGAGTTTGTATCAACCAATCAATGTTCTAAGGAGCAATTATTTTTTCCCCAAAGTTTACAAATAATCAACTGTGAAAGGAAAACACAATGTAATTTGTTTTTGTTTAAAAAATTTCTGCAAAAACCTGTTATAAATAGAAAACATGAGACCAAATTACTCAATGTCAAATATACTTCAAATCAGAAACCAGATGAAATAAAATTGCACAGGCAAAATTGGTTTAGGCATGTTCACTTAGCCAAAATTCGGGTAACAAAGTGTGTGCTTCCTCATCTGAGATTTGAAAACATTGTCACAAGATTTGTTAAAAGTTACATAGCCGCAGAAAATCAGTAATTTCTTCACCTCTTTCAAGCTCATTAAAAGTAATAAAAAGTTTTTTTTTTTTTTTTTCAGTTAAGAACTGCTTTGTTTTCAATTAGTCAATAAGCGCCACAAACATTTTTAAACATCTGACTATCGCTGGTTATCTGAACTTCATAGTGAATTATTTAATAAGGGATAATTTTGTTACCTAAAATCAACTGAATAACTATACTTCATTAAGGAAGAGCCAGAAAGAAGGGGTGCATTGGACTTGAATTTTAAAGTGTAGCGTGATAAACAAGCACTGACTTTGGTCTCTTCAGCCTCTAGCACCAGCTTCCCTTGCAAAGCACTCTGTCATAGTTTTTTTTTTTTTTTTTAATTTATTTATTTTATTTTTTTTAAAGATTTATTTTATTTATTTTAAAGACAGAGTTACAGAGAGAGTTAGAGACACAGAGAGAGGTCTTTCATCCGCTGATTCACTCCCCATTTGGCTGCAATGGCTGGAGCTGCGCCGATTCAAAGCCAGGAGCCAGGTGCTTCTCCAGGTCTCCAATGCGGGTACAGGGGCCAAAGGACTAGGGCCATCCTCCACTGCTTTCCCAGGCCACAGCAGAGAGCTGGATTGGAAGTGGAGCAGCTGGGTCTTGAACTGGCACCCATATGGGATGCTGGCACTGCAGGCGGCAGCTTTACCCGTTATGCTACAGTGTTGGCCTCCAAAATAACCAAATCTGGATGAATTGTTTTCAGTGAGGCCAAGTGGACACTCCTCATTTGACGTAGCAAACTCTAACACTTACAGTAGGAGATGTGTGACTTTCTTTTCTCTACAGTGGGACACATACATTTTGCTCATTTACAATGGACAGATCTTCAAGAGACACTTTAAATATAAGGGGGGTCCTTCCAGTTCAAACAGTTCAGTAAGTTGCAGCTGCAGGATTTGAAATACCAGCCTAGGCCTTTGCATCTATACTGGCAAGAGTAAGAGCTGGAAGAGATCTGAGGGTTTAAATTTGGGACAGTTTTCATTTTAGTGAATTATTTCCCACTAGGCTCTGAAAACGAATCCAGGAACCAAAACTGGTGCTTTGAACTCTGCCCTGGAATACCAGCCTTAACAAAACCCATACATGTTCTCTTGACAAACATACAATCAGATTATACCAAACACCATCTCAGCAAAAATAATCTCCTATACCATGATATACCCCCTTTCCCTGGAGATTGTGAGGTCTTGGGACAGGGAAGTTTCCTGTCTACCAAACATGTTTCTTTTTTGTTGTTGTTGTTAAAAACACAAATCATTGTTTTCTGTATTAACTTTGTTCTCCTGCAATGGGGTGCACTATTACCTTGTAAATGAATGTTTTCAAATCTAGTCCCAAGAATGGAAGAACGAAATGCAAATGAATGTCAGATAGAACTTCTAGGAGGAATATGAGGATCAACTGCATTTCTGAACTTGAGTCACTATTTAAATCACATCTACCCTTATCACATAATCCCTCTGGAGAGATTCCACAGAATTTCCTCAAAAGGACACATTTTCCTCACAGTAGAGTTATATGAAAAGCATGTTTGTCGGCCGGCACCGTGGCTCACTAGGCTAATCCTCCACCTAGCGGCGCCGGCACACCGGGTTCTAGTCCCGGTTGGGGCGCCGGATTCTGTCCTGGTTGCCCCTCTTCCAGGCCAGCTCTCTGCTGTGGCCAGGGAGTGCAGTGGAGGATGGCCCAAGTGCTTGGGCCCTGCACCCCATGGGAGACCAGGAGAAGCACCTGGCTCCTGCCATCGGATCAGCACGGTGCGCAGGCCGCGGCGGCCATTGGAGGGTGAACCAACGGCAAAAGGAAGACCTTTCTCTCTGTCTCTCTCTTTCACTGTCCACTCTGCCTGCCAAAAAAAAAAAAAAAAAAACCGAAAAAAACATTTCAGAGAATAGAGCTTATGTGTCTCTACCACATACACATACACACACATATAAAGGCTAATTGTGTGGTGATGGCTAAGGTGATTAATTTGTGTACACGCATACACACATGTATATACACACACATATATAAAATATATATACACTGACCAAGTCACCATTTTTCATAGTGTTCATTTCACTTTAACAGGTTTCCTTTTTGGTGCTCAGTTAGTTGTCACCTATCAAGGAGAACAAGTGGTATTTGTCCTTTGTTTTCCAAATTCCTAACAGGGATCACTTTTCAGTTAAAATTTTTTTTTTCTTTTTTTTTTTTTTTTTTTTTTTTTTTGACAGGCAGAGTGGACAGTGAGAGAGAGAGACAGAGAGAAAGGTCTTCCTTTGCCATTGGTTCACCCTCCAATGGCCGCCACGGCCGGCGCGCTGCGGCCGGCGCACCGCGCTGATCCGATGGCAGGAGCCAGGAGCCAGGTGCTTTTCCTGGTCTCCCATGGGGTGCAGGGCCCAAGCACCTGGGCCATCCTCCACTGCACTCCCTGGCCACAGCAGAGAGCTGGCCTGGAAGAGGGGCAACCGGGACAGAATCCGGCGCCCCGACCGGGACTAGAACCCTGTGTGCCGGCGCCGCTAGGCGGAGGATTAGCCTAGTGAGCCGCGGCGCCGGCCACTTTTCAGTTAAAATTTAAACACCTAAGAATAATTGTGTGTTAATTACAGAGTTCAGTGACTTGATCAGCCCTCTCTGACTGTTGATGAGCAACTTGATATGTTATCACTCTTAGTATTTTTTTTTGTTTGTTCTACTTAGTACTTTTGGTTGAATACTGTAATCAATACACAATTCTTCTTAAGTGCTGAAACTGAACTGAAAAGTGATCACTGTTAAATATAAGAGTGGGAATGAGAGAGGGAAGAGATGTGCAATTTGGGACATGCTCAAGCTGACTTACCTCAAACGGTAGAGTTAGAAACATACCAGGGGATTCCAATTTAATCCCATCAAGGTGGCATGTACCAATGCCATCTCACTAGTCCCAGTGATCACTTACTGTTCACAATTGATCATAATGATAGGACTAAGAACCAAAGGGATCAGATAAACAAGAATAGTGTCTGCAAACACTAGCTGATAGAATCAAAAAGGGAGAGAATGATCCAACATGGGAAGTGTGATACACAGCAGACCCATAGAATGGCAGATGTGCTAAACAGCACTCTGGCCTCAGGATCAGCCCTTAAGGCATGCAGATCCAGCTGAAATGCCCATGAGAGTATTTCAGGCATGGAAAGCCAAGATACTCTGGGGAAAAAATAAAAATAAATAAATAAAACCTAAGTGAAAGATCTCTGCGAGTGAGATCCCAGTGGAAAGAATGGGTCATCAAAGAAGGAGGTACCTTTCTCTGAAGGGAGGAGAGAACTTCCACTTTGACCATGGCCTTGTCTAAATATGATCAGAGTCGGTGAACTCAGGGGGCTTCCATAGCCTTGGCAGCTCATGACAAGAGCCTAGAGTGATTACTGAGGCCATAAACAAGAGTGTCAATTTGTTAAGTCAACAACAGGAGTCACTGTGCACTTACTCCTCATGTAGGATCTTTGTCCTTAGTGTGCTGTACATTGAGATTTAATGCTATAAGTTTTACTCAAACAGTATTTTTCACTTTATGTTTCTGTGTGGCAGCAAACTGTTGAAATCTCTATTTAATGTATGCTAAACTGATCTGTATATAAAGAGAATGGAAAATGAATCTTGATGTGAATGGAAGGGGAGAGGGAGTGGGAAAGGGGAGGGTTGCGGGTGGGAGGGACGTTATGGGCGCGAAGCCATTGTAATCCATGAGCTGTAGTTTGGAAATTTATATCCATTAAATAAAAGTTAAAAAAAATTAAAAAATTATATATATATATACACTTAAAACAAACACATTATACACTGTGAATATATATAGTCAGTTTTTATTTAATTGTACCTCAAGAAAGCTGGAAAAAGGAAACAGTTTAAAAAAGAAATTGTCAGGAACAATAGCTCTCTTAAAAATAATCCAGCGTGGCAGGAATCCAGAAATGTAGCTAAAGACATCATTCTAAGCTATGACCTGCCTCTGTTTATTTTGGTAGAAACTTGCCCACACATACTCTCTAGTGGAGAAGACTCTTCTTATCTACCTCAACCCACAGTAATAGTCTGAAAAATTGATATGCTACATCCTACTACATCTTCCAGACGACAATTCTTCTATTACTTCTCTGAAAACATACAGATGAACCCAGCATATTGGAGAAAAAATTGAGTAGACCTCCAATGAAGAAGTGGGGCCCCCTAAGCTAAGCCTATTCTTAGACATTGTAATGGCTTTCTTTTATCAGTCTCCCCTCTCAGAACTAGTGAGAAGCTGATGTCATCTGTATTTTTTTTTTTGGAACTCTAGATATGGGAAATTAACACTCATATTGTTTTTCCTTATTCTTCTCTATTGATTTCATCTTGGCCATGTGATCCTGGGGAAGTCTAGGTTTAGAGATTTGAATTTATAGCTCTCTTTCATAAAGATAATATAGGAAATTCAAAACAGTATTTTTCTGCAGTTTTGCCAAACCACCTCTGGTGTTGAAAGTACACACTCTTGAGATGATTTCATCTTCGTTTTTACCATCAGCTTTTATATTTCCTTTTGCTTAAGTGGTGTTTTTTTATTTGAAAGGTAGATTTACAGAGAGAGAGAGAGAGCGAGTGAGAGAGAGAGAGAAAGGGAGAGTTCTTGTATCTGCTGGTTCACTCCTCAAATGGCCTCAATGGCCAGGGATGTGCTAGACCAAAGCCAGGACCCAGGAAATTCTCCCAGGTCTCCAATGTGGGTTCAGGAGCCAAAGCACTTGGGGAATCTTCCCCTGCTCTCCCAGGAGCATTAGCAAGAAGCTGGATGGAAAGTAGAGCAGCCAGGACTCAAACTGGTTGTCATATGTGATGCTGGTGTTGCAGGTGATGGCTTAACCCGTACACCACAACATTCCCCACCACTAGGTTGTCTTATATAAGTAATTTTATGGATAGGGTTGTTGGCTTTCCTCAGAGATCTAGGAACCACCTGAACCTGCACTGAGAGCACTCATATAATTCAACACTTAGGCAATGCCTCTTCAGCGCCAGGTAAGTGATAATAAGCTTTGGAAATTTGGGCTTTATCTGAGGTTATATTTGTGTTATCTTTAGTATTTTTTAGAATAAAAAATAGAATAAAAGAAACAGTATGACTTATTCAACGAAACTAAACAAGATCATCAACAACCAAGATAGAGTCCTTGAATGAAACCAAAGTACACTAAAAGGCCCTTGCCAAGAACCCTGAAGGAGGAACCTTCATTTCAACCTTGGGGAGAAGTCCTACTGCCTCTCACTATGCAGCCTTTTAGTATATAAACATGTTTTCTTACCTGCCCTTCAGCATCAATCATGACTTAAATTCCAGGTTTTCAACCTTTGTAGAGAGAGAGTTTCAGATCTATGTCTTGATCTAGTGGTATGTGCTGTTCTACCCAGTGGTGTGTGCAAGGCCTTGCTGTTTGCAGAACCCATCTAGAAGCTCAGTTGATTCTCAGAGCTACCATGAATGGTTTGTGTTTTGTGGATAAAGAAGGTAAAGGTACTGTGGTGGGATCATCAGCTGAGCTTCAAGTCCAACACCAGGCTCAACATGGATTCCAGGAACCCTTCTGTTGGATTGCTCATTGGCTGAGTGTGTGTGTGCTGACAACACCCTCTGCAACTATCATAGAAACATCTGTGTCAATGAGTGAGTGGATGTGTTCACATCACTTGATTCCCCATAAAACAGGGAGATCTTTCTGCCTCATCTGCCTTCATTTTTCCTGTGTATAACTTAGTCTTGAGTTTTTCCAGTGTATAACCCTGGCTTGGAATGAACTCTTCCTATGACATGTACTGGATAACTTAAAAGATAATTATGCCACTTGATCATTCAAACCTATTCAGGAGTTTTGAACTCCTATCTGGGTGCCAGTTTTGCTTGTTTTATTACAAAAGAGTGTGTATCTCTTCTAGAAAAAGGTAAACCACATGTGTTGTCACTGAGAAGTCACTAATTAAATGAAATTATACATACAAAAAGAAAATCTGATTTACTGACTTTTGATTTAGCTTGGTCAATGTTTGGTGTAGAATGTAAAACTCTTCTTGTATTAGGAATATAAAAGAATTTTTCTGCACAAGAAAAATTATTCTTTCAGATAGAAAAAGAGTGATGATCAACCAGAAGACATAGGGGATAGAGTCAGTTGGATAGCAAGAGGCTTCCTGTGACAGCATCAGGTCATTTCCCTTTGCATAGTGTCCTGTGAGACCTATAAACTCATCAAATTTGGGGGAATGATTGAAACACAAATTTCTCATCAAAAGTAACATGGTGCAGAAGAGTTGAATATGGGATCATGGATGCTGAAAGGAGCAAGAGTCACTAACTCGCAGAAGTCTTCTCTTAATTGTTAAAAGTTGCAGTGTTAAGGTACAATTCATTCTCCAAGAAAACAAAAACCCTTCTCAGGGAGAGAAGAAATTTTTCTAGCTGTCTCCAAAATGCTACAGTTCTCTCTTTGTGGAAAACTACTTATTTTATCATCAATGATTAAAGATGTGGGCTATGATGACGAACTTATGCCTGCCACTGTCTAGTCTCTTCTTTTTAAGATTCTTTTTACTATTTAATAAACCTGTGTAGTGTATTTATAAGAAGGCATGAGAGAGTGTATCAAATACATGCTATCTATTAAATTGATAATAAATTTTCTAGTGCCTATGTTTTAGTGTGCTGACCCTACCATCGGCAGTTTGACACACAGGGTTTCAGACCTCACAATATCATATCAGCATTCCACCTAGAATCTCAGCCATTCGATGATAGATTGTCATCCAGTGACGCACTTCATTCCACTCAACAGAATTATGTGGCTACTATGTGATGCACCTTCCAGGTTGCTGACTTATTTACCTATTCCAGTCTCCATGGTTTCCTTAAACAACATCCTCCACAGGTTCCAATGTTGGTTGGTAAGATCACCACATCTGTCTTGTCGTTTGGGTCACTGCATAAGAGTAAAAGGAAATTAACACACATCTGTCATTTGTCTTATATGAATCCTGTAATCTTACCTTCCTCAATTGACACTTTATTTCATGTATAAATTCTCATGTACAATCTTGATATCTCCAGTTTTCTCTCAGTAGTAATTAGGTTTAAAAACTTGGGAAGTGCTTGCTACCAATGAACACTTTATTTTGAATGTTTCTTCTCCAGGTCCTATTTTATCATTATACTTCCCATATGTATATTATCCATTAACCTTGTTTCTTCAAATTATTCACTACCTTGAAAACTGAATTTTATTTCAATAGTATTTTAGACATTTTTTTCAAACAAAGGAGAAAAGAAACATTAGTGTGTGTGCATGCATACATGAGAACACAGATATATGCATTTTTATATCCTTTGCCTTCCAAATCGATAGCAGATGATGTCAGCTCAACCATGTTTTTCAGAAACCCTCTCTCCCTTCACTTCTATGACATTGAGTTTCTCTTTCTTCCTGACTCGTTTACCCAGCCTTGAAAATGAATAATTTGTTGTGAATCTGTTTATGCCTATTGTCATTTTTAGGTTAATGATTATTACTTGTTTGATTCACCCTGAACATTCTGCTACCAATCTTAGAAATGTTTGATATGGCTATTCAATGTTAAACATGTTGTATTTGCTAAATTGCTATTCTTTTCTGTCTCAACTGAAACTTAAGGTTTCAATTATCTGTAAGTAGTTAATCCACCACCTTGTTTTTTAGGGACACAGTCTGAGAATACTTAGAGAAACAAAATCTCAAATCATTACAGCCCATAGGCTGATAGCTAACTGTGGAATCCTAGTTCCAGACACCACTGCACATTTCTTAGAGGTATTTTTAGCTAATATATATAAACAGATACTAAGTATTCTCATCCATTGGAATCTGGGAATGCTGAATTTTAATGTATGTGAACTTTTTAAGACAATAAGGAGCCGGTACTGCAGCTCAATAGGCTAATCCTCCGCCCGTGGCGCCGGCACCCCGGGTTCTAGTCCCGGTCAGGGCGCCAGATTCTGTCCCAGTTGCCCCTCTTCCAGGCAAGCTCTCTACTGTGGCCCGGGAGTGCCGTAAAGGATGTCCCAAGTCCTTGGGCCCTGCACCCCATTGGAGACCAGGGTAAGCACCTGGCTGCTGGCTTCGGATCAGCGTGGTGCGCTGGCTGCGGCAGCCATTGGAGGGTGAACCAATGGTAAAGGAAAACCTTTCTCTCTGTCTCTTTCACTGTCCACTCTGCCTGTCCAAAAAAAAAAAAAAAAAAAAGACTATAAGGATGTGAATTAATTTTTCTTTTATCTGTATTGAATTTAGAAGAAAATTAAATGTGCTTACGTAGTGCATTGTCAAAGACGGTATATTCATAGAAACTAAAAACCTTTACAAAAACTTGATGACAGTTCATATAGTTTGAATTCATCACTTTTGTTACAGAGAAATTCATCTGAAGATTTACTGTTAGTTGATACTCCAACTGATACAATTCAGTGCTGCTATGATTGAATAAAAGCAATTCTAAAAATTAATGTTCAAGGAATACTTAGGGTGTATTTTATTATGTTTCTAGCCTAATAAAATTTGTCCATATATAGGCACTGCTTACACTTTATTAAGTAAAGGGTCTGAAGTTAATATACGTGTGTTTACTCTTCACACCTCTTTTACTCTAACATACAGAGATATAAAAAACAGAAAAGGAGACTTGTGGGAGAAACATACACAATACAAATGGAATTTGAGTTATCCTATATTGAAGACACAGATAAGACCTTCATTTGCAGTAGAGGTTAAGGCAAAACCACACTGTAAAAAGGCAGCTAAAGGGAAAATAGAAGCAATGAATTAGGTAAGGAAATCAGTTAATAGATACATACGAAATTTATCTAACTGTCCCCGAAATCACAGTAATGAGGCACAACAAGCCAGGTGGATGCTCTACATCAGCCATGTAGAAAAGATATAACGGTTCTTGAGTAAGTACCCCCAGGTTATTATAACTTAGGTGGAAGCAGTCAGAGCACTGATAAAATTAACCAATAATGTCAATGCTAGAATTGGTCTGAGAAAAATCCTATGATTTTTTTTCAACATTTTCTAACAAAATTAAGGCTTTTTTTTCATGAAATGTCCTTTAGTTAATTATAAGACGTACTGTTGAAATCCTGAGGTAGATTCATGAAGGGAATGCCCGGTTGTTTGGCACAGTTATTAAATGAAAAACGTACAGTACCATTCTCAGACTGTTATTTTGAAATCCAGCTTTGTTTCGTCAGTATTCTGAGAAAAGTGTGGGACCAGGTGATGTTCTCGGGTGCCTGAGTAGAATTTATCATGGAGAGGATTACTGGAACACACAGAGAGGAAGAAGACCTTCCCGAAGACAGCTGTCAATGTGCTCACATAGGTGTCTAAGCTCTTGGGGAAGGCTGCAGCTCAGAGCATGGAAGAGATTATTTTGTGATTTTGAGGAGTAATGAATATGTCTCAATTAATCATGAGGGTGAGAGACAGAGACAGTGAAACAGATACTTTGCTTTGTCATAAAAGGTGAGAAATTCTTGTTCAAATCCACTAGTTTGGACTTCCTGAGAATTGATATCGTTTCTGTTGGCCTTTGCTGCAACCTTGACTGATGCTAGTTTTTATTAGTGCCTGAGGACTGTGAGTAAATAGGACTTTGTCACTCACTCTCTACTTAATTCTGTGGAAGTATGTCAGTTCACTTTGAGAAAATCTGGTTAACTGTTTCAGTTTCTGTGGGCAATAATTCCAACTGGAGAGTATTTTCACCCTAGATTCAATAAATCTGGAATGTGTTGGAAGGATCCTGAAAAGTTAAAAGAAGGAACCTCATAAATGCACTATATTTTTATGTTTTAAATATTTAAATATATTCTATACATATATAAACTCAGTGTCTAAAATTCCCAAAAATTGTTCTTCCAACTATAGTATTTACTGGTTATAAACGAAATTATTTGATTTATTTTTCTTTGATGAAGTGTCTCAATGTTTTTATATATACTGTGATTACAAAACTCAGTCAATAAAATTAATTCTTTCAGAAAGAAGTCTTTTAAACAGGAGACACTGCAATGAAGGTAGGACTGGGGACTGGAACTGTGCACAGCAGGAAAATCTGCCACCTGAGGTGCCGGCATCCCAAATGGAAGCCAGTTCCAGTCCCAGCTGATCCACTTCTGATCCAGCTCCCTGCTAATGCACCTGGGAAAGCATTGGAAGGTGGTCCAAGGCCCAGGGCCTCTGCACCCATGTTGGAGAACCTGAGGAAGCTCCTGACTCCTGGCTTCAGCCTGGCACAGCCCTGGCTGTTGGGGCCATTTGGGAAGTGAGTCAGGGGATGGAAGACCTCTCTCTGTGTCTCTCTTCTCTCAATGCAAATAAGGGTTTCAAATAAACAAATAAATCCTTGAAAAAAGTAAGTAGGATTGGCATTGATGTTCAGCTTTTATGAATTTCTGTGTAGAGATATTTTCAATCCATCGATATTTTATGATCTAATTTACAGCATTGATCAATTAAATTAAACTGATTAAATTTGGGAATGCAGCAAATTTTAACAATATTTTATTTTTAAATGTTTGAGATTTTGATGATTTTTTGAACTTGTAACTTTTATTTATAATAGTAAATATAAGCTTAATATATTCTAATATTAAATTTCTAATATTAGGGTGCGCAAAGATAAAATCCTTGGGCTCAGACACTAAAGTTTTTATTAAAATATACTTCCTAGGGACAGTGTGACTTAATATAATAAAATCTAAATTTTTTTTCTTCTCTGTTTTCGAAGGAAACTATGTCCATTCAAAACATATCACTTATTATTCAATTTACTAAATATATTTTGTTTAAATTAAATGTGTGTAATAATTCATGATTATGAAATATTATGAAATTAATGTTTCATTAAAATAAAATCATAATTTTGAAATTTTGAGTGGCAGGAGACATGTTTATTAATCAACGGCATATAAAAAAATCACAGAATGACACTTCTACGATGGCCTCATCTAGAAAGAGACAGGGTTGTTTTTTTTTTCCTTCCCTTCTGTATATTTTCCACTTCTACTATGAAGAATTATAGTTCACAGCATTAAAAATATGACCTTATGTTATGTTAAAAGTAAAAGCTACAGATGCAATTTAAAAAGTATGTCATTTATTTATAAAAAAATTTTGTTTCAACATGATCTCACATACATTCACATATTTCAATTTAAAATTGTTCCTGTACCTTTTTATGGTTTATGTGAGAATGGACAGTTACTGTGTGAAACCCAAAATACATAGTTTCCAAGGACCTCCAGCCCAGAGTCCACCTGTGCACCACAGCTCTACATCCAACCAAGGAGCTGGGGCGAGAGCAGCGCAGGGAAGGGACGAGCTTCGGATAATTGGTTCAAAAGCACTGATATGACTAATGGGGGTCTTATGAATATTAAGTTTTTCATGCTAATATGCACTCTTTTATCAGCTTCTACAAATTTATTTCTTTTTTTTTAAGTTTTATTTTAGAGTTAGACAGTAAGAGAGAGACAGAGAGAAAAGTCTTCCTTCCGTTGGTTCACTCCCCAGATGGCTGCTATGGCCGGCACTGAGCCCATCTGAAGCCAGGAGCCCGGTGCTTCTCCTGGTCTCCCATGTGGGTGCAGGCACCCAAGCACTTGGGCCATCCTCCACTGCCCTTCCTGGGCCACAGCAGAGAGCTGGACTGGAAGAGGAGCAACCGGGGCTAGAACCCAGCGCCCGTATGGGATGCCGGCACCACAGGCAGAGGATTAACCTAGTGAGCCATGGCGCCGGCACAAATTTATTTCTACATTTTAGAAACTCATTGTTTTCTATAAGGGTTTCCAAGTTGCTTTGGAGGAATTAAAATCTACTAAATAAAATTTATATGAGAGATCATTGGTAAAATCACACAATAAGGAGGAAGCATAGGAACAATTGTCAGATTTGGGAAACAAAATGTCACCAGAGATTGAAAATATTAACAGAGCTTAAAGAGTAGCTTTAATTAACAAATATTGCATTTAGATAATGAATAAAAAGATACACTTGGAAAGAGATAGAAGGAATGGTTCTCTGTTTATAGACCTTGCACTACAAGGTTAACAGCAAATGTTTTGATTATCAGTAAATAAACATTTGCAGAGTAGCAATTGTCAAACTACATCCATACTCCAAAAACTAAAAACGTAATTCTTTAAATGTGAACTTAAGGTAAGGAAAAGAATATTGTGGAATATGTAAAGGTAAACCTGTCTCCTCTACACACATTGACCTGAACTCACTAGACTTTGAGAACCTTTATCTTCTCAATAAAATGAACGGGCTTATTTATGGTCTATGTGGAGCTGCCACTTAAATTCATTTTCTGAGAAATGTACTTTTAAGGATGACTTTTAATATAATGTACAGAGCAAAAACAAAAGTACTAGATCTATCCCCATTTACAAGGATGGATTCACAAGAATCATGTTAAAACAATTGCCTAGGTATATTATTACCATTTTAATATTTTTTTAACTTTTATTTAATGAATATAAATTTCCAAAGTACAGCTTATAGATTACAATGGCTTCCCCCCCCCAACTTCCCTCCCACCCACAACCCTCCCCTTTCCCTTTTGGGATGCCAAAAATCATCACAATTTGCACATACACTAATTTCCAGTTTGTCTGGTTCATCTTTCTTTCAGAATTTTTAGTTATTATCAGCATCACACAAAATGTAAGGTTGTGTATCATATTGCATTGTACTCTTTGCTTTCAAATGCACAATCTCTACAGAAGGTGTAAATGAAAATTGATTAGAAAGTGTTGTATCTACCATCTGGAAGTCCAATATAAGACTTCAATGAATAGTTTTCAATGCTATAATTTGTAATATCCTGGCTCTTTATGATAATACTCTGAGGGCAAACCCAGTTCATAGTTTTTTGTTTGTTTTTTTCCCCTTTTACTCCATTAACCTATTGCAGTTTTGATTTCAATTACCTTGTAATTCGTATAAAAATAGAGCACAAAGTGAAAATATTACAAGGAAGTTTAACAAGTTAATGGTGAATTAAATGCACTCTCCTTCATTATGCAAATTTGCAATGCTGTGGAACATTTAGCACTCTCTCCTGGATAGCACTCAACATTTTATATGCAAAAACTCTGCTGCTCTAGAAACTTTTGCATTACCCATGCATTGATGTGAGAAATAAGTACTCACATTTTTCTGATTGTTTTACCTACATATAAGGGGTTAAAAACCAATTCACTACTTAATATAGAGCATACAATTCTGGTTATGTCAAAGAGGTTCTTCTGAAAAATATTATTGTGATCAATGGTTAGAAAGAAATGCATATTTTAATTTAGTACTTAAAATATAAATGAATTTAATTATTTTTCATGAAGTAGACTACAGGACAGTGAGCAAACAAGTAATTTTGTTGTCATGATTAATATCACTTCTCCTATTTTACAGTAGTTTCCATTTATCTACTATAAATGCGGCTATGTCAACACATCCTGAACCAGTTTTTATTCACTAAATTGAAATTATCCAAGCAGGGATAGCTTTTCCCAGTAACCTAAATCTCATTCTAATTTTATTTTTCTTCAAATTGGTTTATAGGTTTAGATGCATAATTGTTTGGTATTTCTACCAATTTGAACATTTTGGTTCTAAATTTCCTATGTCAAATAATTTTAGCATTTTTGTATACTTTAAATTAATTTTAAGTCTTAAATTTAAATGTTTTCCCATGAGCTTCACATAACTTACTAGTAAAACAATAAAAGATAAAAACAGAAAAGGCAGCACACTATTTCATCAACATTTTAAAGAAAAAAATGGAAAGAGAAGAAAAGGAAAGAAGAAAAGAAGGAAGGAAAGAGGGGAGGAAGGAAGGAAGAAGGAAGGATTCAAAGAGGAATAAACAGAGTAAGGAAGAAAAGAAGTGAAGGAGAAAAGACAGGAAAAGGGAACCAGGAAGGAAGAGGATAAAAAGCAGGGGAGAAACTAATGTTTCAATGTCATCCTTAGCTTCTAAATCTACATGCAATTAGAGATATGTAAATGAAGCAGAAATAGTTACAGACATATATGTAGAAGGTATATATGTATATGTATATATATATACACACACATGCATACATACATATATATGTATTTATATTTACCAGTGATTCAGTACTTTATGTTCAGAGGAAATATATCTCACAGTTCTACTTCCCTACCCATTATTTAAAGCCAGATTTTTGTCATCACTTCTTTTCAGTCGTGTTACCCTGCATCCTTAGTCAATACAGCCCTATTCTGAGGAAAGATATATCTGTATACTGCTTTGCCCTTTTGTGTCTATTGTAGATCTACTCAAATGAATAAAATTATAACTTTCTATTTCATTTCAGATTTTAATTACTTAGCTTATTACATCACATTCAAATTGGTAAGGTGGAAAGGAGAGAAAATAGGCATAAATTTACTGATAAACAGAAAAATATTTTTGAAAAGTAAATTTCTGTGTATAAAACACCAAAGACAAGTGGTTCTCCACACCTGCAACTAAAAAGTATAGTTTATAGGCTGGCGCCGCTGCTCACTAGGCTAATCCTCTGCCTTGCAGCACCAGCACACAGGGTTCTAATTCCGGTCGGGGCGCTGGATTCTGTTGCAGTTGCCCCTCTTCCAGGCCAGCTCTCTGCTGTGGCCAGGGAGTGCAGTGGAGGATGGCCCAAGTGCTTGGGCCCTGCACTCCATGGGAGGCCAGGATAAGTACCTGGCTCCTGGCTCCTGCCATCGGATCAGCGCGGTGCGCCGGCCGCAGCGCGCCTTCCGCGGCGGCCATTGGAGGGTGAACCAAGGCAAAGGAAGACCTTTCTCTCTCTCTCTCTCTCACACTGTCCACTCTGCCTGTCAAAAAATATATATATATAGCTTATAAACTAACGGTCCTCATTTATCATTAAATTATTACCATGTTTCTTATTAGTTGCATAATATGGATTCCTCTGTGTAATTCCCTAACAATAATTAATTTTGGAGGGGTTTACATTTTTATTAATAATAATGAAATTGTATGCTAGCAAATATTAGTCAGCTACACTGTATTTACAACATAGCTCCATGCAGTTATTAGATATTATATATAAAATGTGAATATTCTAAAAGAATAAGAAACAAACATAATTGATAGTTTTTCTAATCTAAATTATCCTCTGACCCTATTTGGAATTTTGATGTTTGTAAGATTTTTTTAAAAGATTTTATTTATTTACTTGAGAGGCAGAGTTAAAGACACAGAGAGACAGAGACTGAGAACAAGGTTTTCCATCCTCTTGTTCACTCCCCAAGTGGCTGCAATGGCTGGAGCTAGGCTTCAGGAGCCAGGAGCTTCTTCCCAGTTGATGATGTGGGTGCAGGTGCCTAAGTTCTTGGGCCATCTTTCACTGATTTCCCAGGCTATTTCCCACCTCAGAGAGCTGAATCAGAAGAGGAACAGCTGGGACACCAACTGGTGTCCTTAGGGGATGCTGGCACCGTAGGAGGAGGCTTCACCTACTATGCCACAGCACCAGAACCAGTTTCTAAGATTTTATGTTACTTGAAAACTAACAGGTTCACCTGCTACAGTTACAAATAATATAACAGAAGACAGGAGACTGGTTAAGATAAGGCTTTTAAACTAACAACAACAGCAGTAATTGGAGTGTTAACATGCTCATGACAGATGGCAAAAATCTGATCAATTTATGCCACACTCATTAAACAACAGACTATATTGAAGCTCTATTGAAAGAGTTATTTTCTTTTATAAATATTTTACCTATATCCCCTGATTTCTAGGTATTACTAAAATTTATTATATATTATATATTGAGAAATGGGAAGCACTATTTTCTAAGTATGACAACTTATAGATTCATTAAGCTGTAATAGCAGGATGATTGCTAATATTTAAACTATTTCCATATATTATAAATATTAGTAATATAAACATAGTAACATTTTAAAATAGCATGGGAAGGGCTTGCACTGTTTTACTACACAAATAATTGATCTCATTGAGTTGCAAATGACAGGAAATATAATTGAAATTGGTTGAAGCAAAATTAATTTTATTAACTCATTAAACTGGTGAGTCTAGGAATCTCAGATCTGTTGAGAAAGTCATACAGACATAAGAGCAGTTTTCTGTTTTTAAACATAGTGAGTGAAATTAGAAGGAAGGAAAACACTTTTTCATGGTTGCTTATTTGGGCATCTATAGCTCAAGCTGGGATTGAGTTAAGGCACGTACAAAGACACACCTGCATTTTTCTATTAGAGTATGAGTGTCACTTGTGTGGGCTGGCAATTGCAAAGCTGAATGCATAGGCATGTCTACTATCAAGTGCAGCAAGCCCTGTAATCACCTGGTTTCTCATATATTGAAGATAATATTGCAAATGTAAGCCAAATTTCAAGTTTGATATTTGCATACATTTATGTGATGTTTTTACACAGGAAACTGAACAATCCTAGGTCATTTATTTATTGATATACTTTCCCCCTTTACACACCTAAATCAAAGAACAGGCAAAAGGAAATCATTGCTTGTATATACTGAAAAAAAAAAATGGTGTGTGTTTCATATTGAATGTTGTTCTATTACGTTTTTCCAATGGCACCAACTTAACTTGCCCCAAGGACATGAAACATTTAAGTACAAGATGAAACTGGATCATTGTAAGAGCAGTCATGACTGGGTAAGCTTGAAAATGTTGTGTTCAATCTACTGTTTTTTTTTTTTTCCATTGCAGTTTGTTATGAACTTTGAAATAGAAAAAAAAAAATAGCTTTTTGAAACACACACACACACACGCACCAGTAACTTGAAATCAACTTGATTTGTTGTTTTTTTCATGATTCCTTTTAACATATAGCAATAAGTCAAACTGTAGGGAAGACAGGTGATAAAAATAAGCTGAAACTGAAATGAGCTTCTGGTAGAAGGATGGCAATATATGAGTGTTCAAAGTACACAAAAAACTGGTATTTTGCACACATATTGTCTCTTTTCCCCTTCCCTCTCTCTCTCTCCCTTCTTCTTTTCTTCATTCTTGATAGAAAGCAAAATATATGCTGAAGTTAGTAGATGAAGCTGATGTGTATCTAGCTGAAATGTCTGAATTAGAGAATCAGTATTTATTCAGTCATTGTAAGAGGCAAATGAACATGTTCTATCTCAATCTTCAAACTAAGTGAATTGAAATTGCCACTACCTGTATTTTATTGCTATTTCCTATAGATAAGGAAAGCTGAGCTTGATAATACTATATAACTTGCCAAAGTCATACAGTTTTATGCAAATGAAGATTATGCTAACCCTGTGTAAAATACGAAGTAGTGTCATATGATGCTAAAAATACTTTTGGAGGAAAAAGAATTGATAGTTTCTATTTAGCAGAACAATCTGAATTCACCATTTTAATTTCCATATCATTTTTAGGAGCCATTATATACTAAACTTTAACTTCCATTAGATATAAATTTCACTTATTTGTCCAAATAAGCTGCAATTTATGGCAAAGCTCCAGACTATTTTAATTATTTTTTCAGCTTTTCCTACAGACTATTCGCAGTATTCTTTAGACACACACACACACAACAGAAAAATGGGTTAAATCTTGCAGTTATGTAATGACATAGCAAACACATAGTGGCCCAGAAAAACTAGAAGGATTATTTTTCTTACTCTCCAGTTTGTGGAAAAAATGTTATTAAAAATAAAAATAAAGAAAAACTTTATTTCTCAATGTATGTTCCATGCATTGCAAGTTTTTTTTTAAGTGGGGTTGTTTTGCTTTATTTTATTCTAATATTTTACTATTTTTAAATATGTTGGTTTTAGCATCACATTTTTTTTTAAATTTGGGAGACAGTTAGAACTCCTTTCTGCTGATTCAGTATACATATGCTTGTAACAATCGGGACTAGGACAAGCTGCAAACAGGAGCTGGGAATTCAACCTAGAACTCTCACATGGCTCACAGGGACCCAAATACTAGATGTATCACCTGCTGCATTCTTAGGTGCTCATTAGAAGGATATTGCACGTAGGATAGGAACTGAGTCTCAAGTGCAGTCATTTCAATGTAGGATGCAGACTTGCAAACTGCTAAGTTGCAGTTTTTGTTAACATGCAATGCTTGTACATCTTTAGGAACATGACTAAACACAGCATGCAGTGCAATATGATGAATGAGGACCATGTACCTTTAACAGTCCGCCTTGTTTGGAACCTGCTAGTTCCTCTCCTCCAGTCATTTAGGTTGTATAAAATACAGAGTTATTATCTATAGTGTATGATATCAATCATATAGTCCATCCCTAAAGACACCGTTGTCCTGGGAATCTAGCTATATCAAGGCAATCTTTTATTTTCAAATTATTAACTAAAGAAAAATGAGCGTCTGTCAAAGATTTTGAGGATTATGAAACAAAATGAAGGCTTAGGGATATAAATCAAGATTGTCAGCTGAATGTCTAATGATTACACATAGAAAGTCTTACAAAATACTGCTACTTTGATGAAAGAAATGAGCAGGAACATTGTCACAGTGAAGAAGGGTTCTCTGGCTAAGATTTCCTGGGCGTTTTTCCTGCTAATGTTACAGTGATGTAGGCAAAATAGTCTCTTCAATAAGCGGATTTTTCTGTTCTTTTGTCCTTCAGAAAGTCAACAACAACAAAAAAATGGCTTGAGCATCTCTAAAACCATTATTATGCTCTTGGCTCATATCCAGTTTACTTTTGTTTTGACTGGATCACTTCCATCTGTTGGAGTAACTGATCTGTGTTTTGTCACTAGAATCATACTAGGAAAATTGTGTTTCATCTCCTGTTACAATCTTTAAAGGAGTATTGAAGGACAATAATCACACTTGTTTACAAATAACATTGAAAAATTTTGTAATCCATGCAGCAAAATGTTTGTTCAAGTTTAATTTTTCAGTCAGAATTGGGTAAACTAAAGCAATTGAAGTGTCTGTGGTGTTAGTATTGATTCTGCTATTAACCATTGATATTCAATTAAGGCAGGAATAAAATTAATTTTTTTTCATTGAAAAGTGATATGGATACTTTGTCACTATGGACTTCATCTTCAACATAATCTCATCCCTTTTAAAAAATATATCCATTTGTAGCTGGTGCCGCGGATCACTAGGCTAATCCTCCACCTTGGGGCACTGGCACACCGGGTTCTAGTCCCGGTCGGGGCGTCGGATTTTGTCCCGGTTGCCCGTCTTCCAGGCCAGCTCTCTGCTGTGGCCCAGGAGTGCAGTGGAGGATGGCCCAAGTGCTTGGGCCCTGCACCCCATGGGAGACCAGGAGAAGCACCTGGCTCCTGCCATGGAATCAGCGTGGTACGCAGGCCGCGACAGCCATTGGAGGGTGAACCAACGGCAAAAGGAAGACTTTTCTCTCTGTCTCTCTCTCACACTGTCCAATCTGCCTGTCAAAAAAATAAAAAATAAAAAAAAATCCATTTGTAATCCATTGATTTTTTGAGGCATTCTCCCCTAAAACCTTTATAAAGCATCAATGGTATCACCATCCTTCCACCTTAGCTTAGCCATAGATTGGATATGTGTTCTTCAGTTTTAGCAGCAGTAGTTGCACTATTGTGATGGTGCTCTTTTCTAACTGATGGCTTATCCTTAGTGCCTTAAACCTAAACAGATATGTTATACCGAGTTGGTATGAGCTTGTTCTGGTGAAAAAAAAAAAAAAGTTGTGACTAGCTTTTTCGTAGTATGCATTTCTAAGAACTTCTAAAAACCTCACATACATGTGTATTTATAATGTTGATATTATATAATATTGATTTCCGGTATGTCCGAGTTACTAACCAGATTCTTATTACATTTGGTTATAATACTTTCACCAAAAGACAGTGATGAAAATCAACTGGAAGAATATAAGAGGCTTCCTTTCATTTAGCAGGATAGATAATTTAAATTCAACATATTTATATATTTCCATGTTATAATTCAGAGATATTCCACTTATCTACAATGTAGTCATGAGTGTGTAATTTTAATCTAAAAGTGTTGAACTAGGACAATCACCTGTCTTATAGGATAAATGAGGTCTTTTCAAAGTAAAATCTTAGAAAGGAGGATGTTTGGACTTGAGCACATTCTAAAGGTAAACAATAGTCCCCTGAAGCAAAAGTGCTGCCACAGAAAGACAAGGAAGGCAATAATGACAAGGAGAGTTCATCACAGTACTCTTTATGTCTAGTAGCCTGTCCCCAGCTAGGGGTTTTGTGAACAGAGCTCTGATGTGGTGAAGCTACCATACTATTATTTTTAAATGAAACCTTATATTCCATGATAACCCAGCTATGTCTGGAATGTATGAGATTGGAGTAATCTAATATCAGGTAAGATTACAAATATATTTCATAATTTTTATATATTCTATTCTATTTAATAATCTGGAGGACACCTTAATTCACTTGAATCATCTCAAGAAACATTCATTTTGACTTATCTGTTGAAAACTGCATTTCATTCATAAATCAAGTATCAAGTTTCTTTCTTAGGTTTACTCTCCATTGAGCTTTCATTATTCTCCTGGAGCTGCATATGTAATCACTTCCAGTAATTCAAAGGGATTCTAGCAGAAGCCTCCCACTTACAGACTATTTTGAACTACTATTAAAACATAATCAAAGGAATCATGAATGTTTTCTACTGAGCTTTGTCAATAGCCAACTCTAGGGACACATACAAGATTTCTATAGCCTATTGTTCCCAACTACATGGCCACTGGAATGATCCTCAAAGGATTAGGAGAGCTGATATTTTCCAGACTCCAACACCAGTCACACTGTATCCATGATCCTTCTTCACTTGGTCACAGTCCCATGAGGTGTCCTCTGCAATCCCTAAGGCATCTTTGTTTTCCCTAGGCATGGGTTGATAACTAATTCCTTCCTTTTACTATTTCTCTGATACCTCAATATTTCCTTTTTACTCGCCAAGAATTCAATTTCCTAAGCAAACCAGAAATTGATAAATTGAGAGAATCACAGCAATGGTCCCAGAAAATAGACCTCCAAGCAGGGATGCATGGATTGATTTGGTTATACCTTTGGGCATGAAATTGGTTATCTCATTGCTAAAGGAAAATATGATGCTGAAATAATTTTGCAAGTACTGATTGGAAATTAATCAGAATATAATGTGAGGTTAATTGTGTTGTCCCTGAATAAACAAGTAGTCATCTCAGTTGAACATTATGACAGTAAAGACAACAATAAATGGGAAGATGAGATAGTAGCAATCAAGTGAATCAGGATATTTATAAATAGAAAATGACAATCTAACATCTTTAAATTCTAAGCTGAAATCACTGTCAGAGAGCCAGAAAGCTTCCACCTCAATTCTACAAAATTTTATAAAAGCAGTCAAACCAATTTCAAATGAAAACAAATAATATAATTGTGATAGATGTATGATACAATGAGCAAACTGAAAGTTTTATGAAACTCTCCCTATCTACCAAGTTAGTGCGCTGAAGCAATTCTGCATGTTAGGAGAAAGTGGCATAGTAGTCTTCCAATGAAGACTTGAGATGCAAAAATGGTAATGCCAATCACATTCCTACTTAATTCATGTGTTTATACAGGAATCTAACAGATATTTATTATTACAAAACTGAACCAATACTCATTTGTGCTTTTTAATGTACTGCCATAGTGAGTTTTCCAAAGGAAAAAGTTCAAGTAGAGAATGTTTGAGAAAAATATTTCTTTCTTCATAGAAATATAATATTAAGCCAGCACTAAAGTACCTCCAGTATGTTGACAAATACCAAAATGAAAACAGAAAACTGAATTTTCAATGGTTTAATAACCCAAAGTATTAGCTTTAAAATAGATCTATCCCTTAAAAATTAGTATAATACCTTGTAGGGCAATGGAAAACACTACATGTGTCTTAAAATACTCTTATGATTTTTCAAAGAAATACCATTTATGAGAGCTTGTTCTGAAAATATAATCAGAAGTCCTTCCCAAACAAATGTATTAAAATGAGATATTTAAATTTTATTTATTACATTGAGAAATTAGAAGCAATGTAAATATTCAGTAATACGATACTGGTCAGTTCTACATAAACATAGATCAACTTATGGTCATATTATCTCAGAATCTTCTTATACATGCAGAAATACTGATAACGTTCTATTAAGTGAAAAATATAAAACAAAGCCAGGATATGTGATTCTATATATGTGTGTATGATCTCTTTCTGTCTCTCCCTCTCGCTGCATTCATACATATACATATACATGCGTGCATACATATACAGAGAGACAGAGAGAAACAGAAAGAGACATTGACAATGAAACAGAGAGACAGGAAAATAAAGCAGAATATCACTAACCATCTAGGAGGAAACAGGTTGATATATGTATTCTATCTAAAGGTTGATAAATTTTTTTCTTTCTTAAAAATTTTTATTATATATTTTATTTGACAGACATAAAGATGGGGGAGGGACAGAGAAAGGAGTGTGAGAAGGCTTGTTCATTTGCTGATGAACCCCCCAGATGCTCTAAAACAAAGAACTCAGTCCAAATCTCCAACGTGGGAGCAGGTACCCAAGTTCTTGAGCCATCACTGCTGTCTTCCAGGGTTCTCATTATCAGAAAGCTGAAATTGGGAGCTGGAGCCTGGACTGAAAACCAGACACTTCGATATGGGCAGCATCTTAAATACTGCACTCAGTTTAGTTTTCGTGAACAGCATGATAGGGGCGGCACTGTGGCATAGCAGGCAAGGTTGCTGCCTGCAATGCCAGAATTCCAAACGGGCGCCGGTTCATGTCCTACCTGTTCCACTTCTGATCCAGCTCTCTCTCTGCTCTTGTGCCTGGAAAAGCAGCAGAAGATAGCCCAACTCCCTGGGCTCCTGTCCCCATGTGGGAGAACTAGAAGTTGTTCATGGCTCCTGGCTTCAGATCAGCCAAACTGCAGCCATTGTGGCCATTTGGGTCGTGAACCAGCTGACTGAAGATCTCTCTCTCTCTCTCTCTCTGCCTCTGTAATTCTACCTTTCAAACAAATGAATACTAAATCTGAAAACAAATGAACTGGCTGGCGCTGTGATTCACTAGGCTAATCCTCCACCTGCGGCGCCAGCACCCCAGGTTCTAGTCCCAGTTGGGGCGCCAGATTCTGTCCCGGTTGCTCCTCTTCCAGTCCAGCTCTCAGCTGTGGCCCGGGAAGGCAATGGAGGATGGCCCAAATGCTTGGGCCCTGTACCAATATGGGAGACCAGGAGGAAGCACCTGGCTCCTGGCTTCGGATCAGCGCAGCACGCCAGCCATAGCGGCCATTTAGGGGGGTGAACCAATGGAAGGAAGACCTTTCTGTCTCTCTCTCTCACTGTCTAACTCTGCCTGTCAAAAAAAAAAAATGATACTAAATAATAGCCAACGACAGAATCCATCACTTTATATGGGTACTTTTGTAATTAATAAAAAGTGTAACTATTTAAAGATGTAAAGATAGGAGCCGGCGCCGTGGCTCAATAGGCTAATCCTCCACCTTGCGGCGCCGGCACACCGGGTTCTAGTCCCGGTTGGGGCGCCGGATTCTGTCCCGGTTGCCCCTCTTCCAGGCCAGCTCTCTGCTATGGCCAGGGAGTGCAGTGGAGGATGGCCCAGGTGCTTGGGCCCTGCACCCCATGGGAGACCAGGAAAAGCACCTGGCTCCTGGCTCCTGCCAGGATCAGCGCGGTGCGCCGGCTGCAGCGGCGGCCATTGGAGGGTGAACCAACGGCAAAGGAAGACCTTTCTCTCTCTGTCTCTCTCTCTCTCACTGTCCACTCTGCCTGTCAAAAAAAAATAATAAATAAATAAAGATGTAAAGATAGTCTTAAGTCACATACTGGACAAAGTAGCAGGCTTGCAGAGGGGAAGTACAATTCCTCTTTTCCATCAATAAATATGAAACAAACATTCATATTTATGAGAACATAATTAAATGGGTAAATTATGTCCATTTATCATAATTGCCTACTTACTCAGATATATTCTCATTGTCATCTAGGATTTTTGCACTGTTCCATTTACTTTTTAAAAGATTCACTCATTTGTTTTGTAGGCATAGGTACAGTGAAATGGCGAGAGAGAGACAGAGATAAGAAAGAGAGAGCTGTCTTATCTTAAACATCTTTGTAGAGAGCAAAAACTTTGAAAATATACAGTACCTTTCTGACATCTGTATCTGTATCTTTATAACAATAAGATACAGTAATAAGATAAAGTACACCAACATCATACATTTTTTACATAAACCAATTTCAGAGGAAACAAAAAAGTATTATCAAGAGAATTTCACTAGGAACATGTACGAATGGTGTATATATATTTATAATAGTTTTTGAACTTCTTATGAAAAAATTTTTACACATATTTCAGTGCAAGTAAAATTGCTACATGTCAACATGTGTGTGCTACTTAATGTAAATACCAACAGTCATGAGTGCTTGCCAGTAATTGAGTTCATAGTCAAATGAAAAATGAGTGTAAGAACAGCAAAGTAAAGCCAGACAAGACCGAAGACAGAAGGAAAGAAATTGGATATAGAAACTAATGAATGCAATATAAAACACCATACATATAAATATCTTCTCAAAAGTTGGCTCATTGAACAAACTAATAAGTGATTAAGTAGATAAACAAGTAAAACTCATGAAAGAACACAGGGGCCTAAAATTAATAATAAAAATATTTTAAAAATGAATAGAATGAAAACAAAAAGATAATCTTATAATTTTGTATGAGAGGTTTGCAAATTTGAGCACTTATTTCCTCCCACTTTTTGTTGTTTAAAATGCCATCTATCACAAAACAGACAGGCAACAATTTTTTACTGAATGTGTAATTTAATAAGTAATTAATTGAAAGAACTGAGCAAGAATGTTTTTAAAAAGCTATAGATTTGAGGAAATATCATTTGTTTTTTATAATTCTTCACAGATTTAAATGTTATTACTCTTCACATATCCTGTTAAATATAAGAGTGGGAATAAGAGAGGGAGGAGATGTACAATTTGGGACATGCTCAATCGGACTTGCCCCAAATGGTGGAGTTAGAAACATGCCAGGGGATTCCAATACAATCCCATCAAGGTGGCATGTACCAATGCCATCTCACTAGTCCCAGTGATCAATTTCAGTTCACAATTGATCACACTGATAGGTCTAAGAATAAAAGACATCACACAAACAAGACTAGTGTCTGCTAATACTAACTGATAGAATAAAAAAGGGAGAGAACGATCCATCATGGGAAGCAGGATACACAGCAGACTCATAGAATGGCAGATGCCCTAAACAGCACTTTGGCCTCAGAATCAGCCCTTAAGGCATTCGCATCTGGCTGAAGAGCCCATGAGAGTATTTCAGGCATGGAAAGCCAAGACACTCTAGCAAAAAAATAAAATAAAATAAAATAAAATAAAATAAAATAAAATAAAACCTAAATGAAAGATGTCTGCAAGTGAGATCCCAGTGGAAGAACAGGGCCATCAAAGAAGGAGGTACCTTTTTCTGAAGGGAGGAGAGAACTTCCACTTTGACTATGACCCTGTTGGAATAAGATCGAAGTCTTCGAACTCAAAACGCTCCCATAGCCTTGGCAACTCATGAGTAGAGCCTAGGGAAATTTATGATGCCATAAACAAGAGTGTCAAATTGTTAAGTCAACAACAGGAGTCACTGTGTACTTACTTCTCATGTGGGATCTGTCCTTAATGTGTTGTCCAACGTGAAGTAATGCTATAACTAGTACTGAAACAGTATTTTACACTTTGTGTTTCTGTGTGGGTGCAAACTGATGAAATTTTTACTTAATATATACTAAATCAATCTTCTGTATATAACGATAATTGAAAATGAATCTTGATGTGAATGGAATGGGAGAGGGAGCAGGAGATGGGAGGGGTGCGAGTGGGAGGGAAATTATGGAGGGGGAGAAGTCATTGTAGTCCATAAACTGTACTCTGGAAATTTATATTTACTAAGTAAAAAATAAATAAATAAAGATAAAAAAGAGTGTCAATTTGTTAAGTCAACAACAGGAGTCACTGTGTACTTACTCCTCATGTAGGATCTCTGTCCTTAATGTGTTGTACAATGTGAATTAATGCTATAGCTAGTACTCAAACAGTATTTTTCACTTTATGTTTCTGTGTGGGAGCAAACTATTGAAATCTTTACTTAATGTATGCTAAACTGATCTTCTGTATATAAAGAGAATTGAAAATGAATCTTGATGTGAATGGAATGGGAGTGGTTGCGGGTGGGAGGGAAGTTATGTGGGGGAAAAAGCCATTGTAATCCATAAGCTGTACTTTGAAAATTTATATTTAATAAATAAAAGGCTCTGCAGTAGCTTTGTAACTATAGGGTGGTTATGTCACCTCAGCAAGCTTTAGCAACCTCATCTGAAAGATGAGTGTAATAATAATAATAAAAAAACACCCAGCAATTTTGTGAGGATCCATAACAAAGAAATTCATATCAGAAATACTACAGTTATTCATTACTAAACATTTGCTGGACACCAAGTATCTCTCAAATGCTTGGTCCGTTTTTGGGATTCACAAAGGTGGTGGAATTCCAGTTGCTGTATTCCCTAAACAAGACAATACCAGGATAGAGTAATGAGCTTTTCCATTGGGCATTTTTTAAAGATTTTATTTATTTATTTGAGAGGTAGAGTCACAGGCACTGAAAGGGAAGTCTTCCATCCGATGGCTCACTCCCCAAATGGCTGCAACAGCTGGAGCTGCGCCAATCCGAGCCAGGACCCAGGTGCTTCTTCCTGGTCTCCCATGTGGGTGCAAGGGCACAAGTACCTGGGCCATCTTCACCTACTTTCCCGGGCCACAGCAGAGAGCTGGACTGGAAGAGGAGCAACCGGGACTAGACTGGTGCCCACAGGGGATGCCAGCGTTGCAGGTGGAGGATTAACTTACTGCACCGCAGCACCAGCCCCCATTGGGCAATTTTGATTTGGCCTGAATCTGGTAGAAATCATTTCTTGGAAGGCTACCTCAATGCAGAGGTGGGAGAAATTCATACAGAGCTTTAAACATGGCTCTGAGTGGCATTACACAGCTCTGGGGTGAATGTTTTTGCTCACCTTGGTCAAACAGTGATAGAAGGATGGCAAAGAAGCAAGAAGTTGAGGTGTTAATTATTGCAGTCACTGATCCAGGTCCTGTCTAGAAAGTGACAGTAATATCTCGAAACCCATGAGACCCCAGACACTAGAAAGCTTAGGAAACAGGTCATGAGATCAGCAAAGAGGATACTGAAGGCCTCCAGTCCAGTCCTGCCTTCCAGGCATGCACTAATAAGGAGAGGAAGTACATCTGGTACTAGTTGTTGTATATTCATGGGCAAAAATGTTTTATTTTATTTTTCCTGAAAACTAATAGAGAATACAAATCAGCAATAGAACTGGTGGCCGGCCATGTGGCTAATGGACTTCCTGAAGGGTCTCCTCTCTCTTTCCTTAATGATCTGGCTGATCTGTTCAGCTTGGCATGGACAGTTATGCTCATTTGCTATTCTGGCTTTATTCCTGGTGGCTTTATGCCTGGTCTCAGGGATGTATACTATGCCTGCAGTTTCCAGGATCTATTTCTCTTCTCGTGAAACTACATTTTATATTCTAGTACCAAGGTTTTAACACCAGGGACTGGGGTCTCCCCACTACTTCCTTAATACTAGTGTATCACCCTTGTGTTCAGGTGCCTTAACTTCCAAACAAAGCTTATTTCTCTCGCTTCTTTCAGTGGATAAGAATTTTCTGCATTATGCTCTAGTCCAGTGGTTTGCAACTGGGACTGATTTCCCCCAGGAGATAATTGACATCTGGGGTTATTATTGGTTTTCAGAAATTAAGGATGCCCTTAGTGTAGCTATCCATTGAGTAGAGGCCAGGGATGTTGCTTAACACATTACAATGCAGAGGACAGCCCCATGCAACAAAGAATCATTTAGCTTAAAATGGCAACAGCTTGTACCTGAGAAAGCATTCCCCAATCCCTCAGTGTGTTGTTTTCCCATCCTCAAAGTTGTCTTCCATTGTGACTTTTGACAGCTGACAACCCCAGGCTTTCTGGAGGCTAATTTAGGTCAGTCACAATGTGAATTTTTCTCCTGTCAATTTGACTCCCAATGGATGAGCATCTTTAACTCAGTTGTCAGTGTGGTAAATGTACATTCTAAAAACCCTCTCTTTCTCTTTCTGCAGGAATAATGCCCTGAGTTCTTGGCATAGGAACAAATCTTTGAGCTGATACCCACTATGTAGACACCAGGTTCAACCCACACATCTAGACTCAGGCAATATTTACATCTGTGTGATGGATCACTGGATTACTCCACAAACCTTTCACTAAACTTGTTCTAGGCCTAAAGTTATGGTATTTGGTTCACTGGTCCTCATCAAATCCTTCATCTTTATAGTGAAGATCACATTTAGTGAATGTAGCTTTCATTAGTATAGTTAGTCCTTTCAAGCAAGACCTATTACCTATACAAGCTTCGCAAATGTACATATCCTTCCTTACAATATTGCATGTTCTGAAACCAATTATCATGAAGACATTGGTAAGTATACTATGAAAATTCTAATTTTATTAACAGTTGAATCAGGGAGATCATTTATACAGAGTTAACATAAAAATCTCAATTATTTTAAACAATAGAGGTCTAAATGTACTTTGTGAGGGCATCACTCTACTTTTCAGCACTATCACTTAGTTTCCAAGGTTGAAGGAGAAGTTCATGGAGTCCATAATCACCAGAATGTAAAAGGGGGCATGGCAAATCATGGATTTGTTTTTAAAGCTCTCAACATGGAAATCACATACTGTCATCACAGGACTGAACATATGGTCTTACACTTGTCTATATATTATTACAGAAAAAAAAGGATACAAAAACTAATCAGCAGAAGGAAAAGGTGCATGGGTCAAAAAGCAGGTGCAAACTGCCACAAGTCCTAGTAGAGTCACATGGAGTTTGCTGAATTCCTCATCATTAAGCTTGCGACATATGTGAATTATTCTATACCAAGAAAACTCCAAATTTCTTAGTAAAGGGATGAAGAAATATAGAAATATAAAAGTCTTTAAAAATCTTCCAAGGACTCTACCTTATGTCCAGATGCAGAACAAAAGTGTTGTTGAAAACCACTAATGATCACTCTGATAAAACTAAATATTTCACTGTGAAGTAAAACAAAGTTAAATGAACACGATGGAACTTGGGTCATTATCATAATCTCATAGAAATACATACTACTTATCTCTGGACCTTTTTAATATTTACATTAAAAAGTCACACACTATTAAGACTTTTTTTCATATTATCTCCTAAAATACTTCTCACATTTTTTGCTTTGATTTTTCTGCAATATCTAAAATGTCATAGGGCCTTAAATTTTCTGTGAAATGGTGATTTCTTTTCATTTTTATTTTGCTTGAGAATTCTGAGATAAATGCCATCTGGACATAGCATTTTATCATCAGATGTTTTAATGTCTGGATCATCTGTTCTGGCAAGGCAACATTTTCATTCAAAGCTTATTTTCTCTGCCCTGAGAACCGTTTGATTCTTTCTGGCATCTGTTCCTCTTCTTTGCTCTAATACCAGAAAACAAAGCTTTGGGTGTTTTAGCAGTGGCTCCCTCTGAAACAATCCATCACCCTCACCAAGTAGCAATGGTCCCCACAAACCAGTGTGGCAGAGGACAATATGCCTCCTGAGCCATGCGTCCATAACATAAGGTTAATATGTCCTCATCAAGCCAGAGAGCGTTGCTCTCTGTTAGGGAAAGAGGTGCGCTCTTTGATCTCTGGTGCTAAACAGGAAAGTTTCAGAATGGAAGCATTTGCTGGAGCTACGCACACTACAGTTTGTCTTTAAAGGTTATGAGATTCAAAGTTTCTTGAGCTTCATCCTTCTCTATCAGTCTTGGATTCCATTTTCTCATATGCAGAGCTTATCAAGTCTTGAACTTCATATTATACATATTGGCCTCATTTTCTGTACCATCTGTACTGGAAAAATCTGTTATATGAGGACCAACTGCCAAAGGCAGAAGAAAGGGGCTGAAAGAATAAAGAAGCTGTGTACAGGCTTGCACAACGTGTAATTTATTGGGAAGTCTTAGGACAGAGGTGTGGTCTCAGGTGGCTGTGAGAATGGATTCCTGCCACCAGGTAGGAGAGAAAGGACTTGATGCCCAAAGGTGACTTGGGACTAATCTCAATGCACCTGGACTTTCTCATGAAACATTACCATTCTAAACATTCGACTTTAGGTTATCTTAATAACAATGTTTGCCCTTTCCTAAGACTAGGGGTGGCTGTCAAGATTATACAAAGGGCAAGATGACAGTTACATCCAAAATGACAGCAGTCATGTGAAGTTGAATGCTCACATAGTCCTTCTTTCCACTAGCTCACATGTTGATATCCCTATTTGTGCTGTCACTCATTTGGGCATTCATCATGTCCAATCCCACACTTTTCCACTACTAAAAATTGTCAATCATAAACAGTTTGATTACTATCAATTACTGCATCATAGTTTAGTTTTCTATTTCTTTTATTAAACTTTTATTTATTTGTTCTCATTTTTATTTTAAAAGCAGAGAACAAAGATGGATCTTTCAGCTGCTAATTTACTCCTCAAATGCCCACAGAAGCCATAGCAGGAGTCCGGTATTCAATCTGGGTCTCTTGTGTGGGTGGCAGGCACTCAAGTACATGAGCCATCATGTGCTGATTTCCAGGGTGTGCGTTAGCAATAGGTTCCACCACAGGCAGAGAAAGGCCAGAAGTGAGGCACTCCAATAAAGGTCAAGGGCAACCCAAGCAGCATCTTAAATCCTGCTCCAAATGTCAGCTCCTCCTTTGATTTATGTCTACTTTATTTCGTTTTCTAGTTCTTGCCAGAAGAAAGCATGCTTTTTAATTTTTTCATTCCTTTTATAAATGATTATAATTTTGTTTGAGAGAGAATCAGAGAAATCTTTCATCCACTGGTTCAAACCCTAAATACCCACAGCAGACATGTCTGGGCCAGGCCAAAGCCAAGAGCCAGGAAATTAATCCAGGTCTCCTACTTCTGTGACAGGAACCAAACTACTTGGACGATCACTGTCTTTTCCCTAAATGCTCAATAATAGGAAGCTGGCGTCAGAGCAGAACCAATTCTTGAACGCAGGTACTCAAACGTGGCTTGCGGATGAGTCAATCATTAGAGCAACTGCCTGCTATTCAGATCCTTCTGAAATGATGTGTTCATCTAGTTTGCAAGATCTGTGAATGATTCACAATATATTATACCTTGTCTACAAAATAATAGTTCTTCACTCACTGTTATGTATGAAAATATATCATCATTACACACACACACATGCAGAGATAAGTATGCATGTTTGCGTGTGCACATGTGAATACCATGTTTATCTTTATATATATATAACTTGGTTGCTGCCCTGGAAACACTCGAAACTGTACTTTGTAAACAACTCTTTGCAAGACTCCGTCGTAACCCATGGCATTCTGACTGTTAAAATGTGAAAAGACAATAGGTCTGCTCTGATTTAATCATCATTAAAAAAAAATCATCTATTATTTTTCACTTTATGTTTCTGTGTGGGAGCAAACTGTTGAAATCCATACTTAATGTATACTAAGCTGATCTTCTGTATATTAAGACAATCGAAAATGAATCTTGATGTGAATGGAAGGGGAGAGGGAGTGGGAAAGGGGAGGGTTGTGGGTGGGAAGGACGGTATGGGGGGGAAGCCATTGTAATCCATAAGTCGTACTTTGGAAATTTATATTCATTAAATAAAAGTTTAAAAAAAAAAGAATTTTCAACAAAGTTAAAAAAAAAATGTGAAAAGTTGAGGGAACATTGTCGCTATTTCCATTGCCTGCCGGTCCACAGGTTCTTATATATTTCCCTAGCCTTTTAAAAATGAAGTTGTGAAGAGCTGATTGTCTGCCTGCAAAATTCTGTTTAACACCTATATACAATATTTTCCTGATTTTTACCTACAAAACTCTATTTAATCATGCATTATAACCCTAGTTAGTTTCTAACATAATAACAATAGTATGTATTCCTGCTATAACTAAAACTACTTAATTAGATATTTGCTTGCTGTTCAAATTGTGGTACACCTACATTTTGTGCTTTTAAATGATGTTTAGAAGAAAAAAAAAACTGGCAATAGAGTTTCTGTCTGAAGTTGCCAAGGGTATTACTGAGAGAATAAAAAATTGGCTAGGAGATAACTTCAACGAGGAATGCAATTTAAAATCAAATGCCCTAAGTATAAAATTTAACTTCTTGGGAAGAAAAAAATTGAGCAAAGATATAAAGATAATTTAAAGTAGGAAGATCTTTTGGAACTGAGGGAGATTTAGTTAGTAAGATGCTATAGTCTCTACCATTCGGGTCTTTTCTTTTTAATTTTGCCTTGTAATGAGAAAAACGCTAAGAAATTTTAGTGCAAGAGAACTAAAAGAGGAATGCCACGTCTCTTTCCTCTTCACTTAATTAGGTTCTGGTAATTCCTGGAGGAGTTACAGTCTGAGAAGGCAAAGCTAGTTTATGAAGGACAACAGTCAGACTTTGACACAAAACTCAATAAAAATAAAATATTAGAATGATATGGATTGTTTGAATCCAAATATTAGGACTCATTTAAATACATGCCTGGTTGAAGATTAAATTTAACTACTCCAAGTGAGAATTTAGAGAACACATACATAAATATATAAATACATTATTTGTGTATATACATAAAATTAATAAATATTTATAATTTATTAACTGAAGCCAAAATAAGCATCTTGAAACCAATGAAAAGAAAGAAAGAACATGAATGTCAAGATTGCAATCTTGAAGGTCACATAATATTGAAAATTCTGTCACTTAAACAGAGAGATGGGTAAATAAGAATAGATACCCATGGGGCCAGCTTTGTGTGGTAATAGCTTAAGGCTCCACTTGCCATGCTGGCATCCCAGATGGGAGCTACTTCAAGTATCTGCAGCTCCACATCTGATCCAGTTCTCTGCTAATAGCCTATGAGCACAGCAGACAATGGCCCAAGTGCTTGCGTGGGCCCCTCAGCTATGTGGGAGATCCAGATAAAGCCCTTGGCTCTTGGCTCCATCCTGGCCCAGCCCTGGCTGTTGAGGCCTTTTGGGGAGTGAACAGTTGGATGGAAGATTATCTCTCCCTCTCTCTGTCTTTCTCTCCCTTCACTCTGTTAAGTCTGTTTTCAAATAAATAAATAACTCTCTTTTTTTAGATTTTATTTTATTTATTTGAAAGAGCCACAGAGAGAGATTGAGACAGAGTGCTGGTTGACTCCCGCAGATGGCCACAACGGCTGGAGCTACGCCCATCTGAAGCCAGGAGCTTCTTCCAGGTCTTCCATGTGGGTACAGGGGCCCAAGGATTTGGGTCATCTTCCACTGCCCTCCCAGGCCATAGCAGAGAGCTGGGTTGGAAGAGGAGCAGCCTGGACTAGAACCTGTGGCCATATGGGATGCCAGCGCTTCAGACCAGGGCTTTAACCCATTGTGCCACAGTGCCAGCCCCATACATAATTCTTAAAAAAAGAATAAATAGTTGAAAGGATTGTAGCATTTTTAGCTAACTATATACATAAAAAAGTATTAATATCCTTGCTTTTAAGTTGATTATACTGAACCTTTATGTTCTTGTAAGAAACTGGATATAGAGTTTTTATGGAACAGTTCCTTAGTACATGCTTTCAACACCCTATGATAATTTATTCTTATTTTGTTTATTTTGCTATTTTATAGATAAGTGATAAAAGCTAAAAAAGTTTTAATATATTGCTCTAAATCATACAACTATTAACAGGGGAATGTTTTCAATGACAAGTAACCCGGAAGTAGGTTTATGTACTTACCCATTTTGCTATTCCACATTTGGAATGTGAGCTCGGAGGTGGAGTAACAATATACAAAGTATTAAAACAATATATATTTTGCTGGGGCCGGCGCTGCGGCATAGTGGGTAAAAGCCACAGCCTGTGGTGCTGACATCCCATATGGGCGCCGGTTCGTGTCCTGGCTGCTCCTCTTCCGATCCAGCTCTCCCATGTGGGAGACCTGGATGAGGCTCTTGGCTCCTGGCTTCAGATCAGCTCAGCTCTGGCCGTTGCGGTCATTTGGGAAGTGAACCAGTGGAATGGAGGACCTCTCTCTCTCTCTCTGCCTCTCCTTCTCTTCTCTGTGTAACTCTGACTTTCAAATAAATAAAATAATTCTCTAAAAAATATATATTTTGGGACCAAAGAGATAATATACAATAGAATTATGATTTAAACTTCCCTCCCAAAGAAGAAAATTTCATACTTGGAAAACTAAGGAGGAATTCTATGGACATCCATGGCACACCTATCTATATAGCACCATCTGCACTCACACATTGTATTGATAAAATATTCACTGTTCACTATAAAACCACTTCCCCTAATATATGTCCTCCCTATTCTTTTTTATTTCTGAAGACTATTTGCACAATTTTACATTTTTCTCCTCTATTAGAACATTCTCTTGATCAGAGAATATACTATAACTTTCTATCATCTTTAAATACAAAATTAAAGCAGAAAAACAAAGTTCCCTTCACACCAGAGTATATTGGGGTATGTCCTCAAGTGTCAACTTGCAACAAGATACCTTTCGTATCTCTCTATTTCTATTCCTTCTATAAGCCCCACAATGTGTTTTTTCTGTCATTGTGAACATCTCTCAAAGAATCTCTCAAAAAATCATCAATGAGTTTATGAAAAATAATACCACAATTTGCAATTGCACTGCATTGCAATTCCAAATCATGATGCTCAACATAAACTGCTTAAGCTCAAATTGTTTCCATCAGCTTATTATCTATCAACTCAGCATCAACCAATGCTTCATGTGGGAAGGAACTTCTGTTTGTTTTGATAGTTTTTCAAATGATATCATTATTTGAAATTATATTTGCAATGATATCAGAGTGAATACAACCCGGCACTTAGTAGGTGCACAAAAATATTTATTGACTGAATGAATGATAAATGATACATAAATAAATACATACGTGAATTTAAAAGGTTCAGTTGAAAATGAGTTTTTGAATATTTATTTAAAAGGCAAAGTTACAGGGAGAGAAAAAGAGAGAGAGAGAGAGGGAGAGAATCTCCCATCCACTGGTTCACTCCCCAAATGGCTACAACAGCTGGTGCTTGGCTGATCCAAAACAAGAAGCCAGGAGCCAGGAGCCAGGAGCTTCTAGGTCTTTCATGTGGATGCTCAGGCACATCAGCAGGGAAGTGGATTGAAAGTGAAGCAGCTGGGACTCGAACCAGGGTCCATAGAAGATGCTGGCATCACAGTTGGTGGCTTCCCCCTACACCATATCACCAACCCTGGAAAATGATTTTTTTAAATCCAGTAGCAAGCATATATCAAGCCACAAAATAATGTATGTTAATTTACTTCACCTTTGGTTATTTACAATAGGATTCAGTGTTGAATGAATGACTATTAATGAGATTAATAAGCTGTGTTTCTTTAGGGTATGTCCAATATTATTATTTTTTAAAAATTTCACCTGCATTTCCCAGTGCCTGATAAATCTCAATAAGTGTTTGCAAAATGGAAAAATGAATAAATGCAATGTCAATATTGCAATGAAAATGAAGATGTAAGTACATGTAACTCTCATAGCATATTTGTCTTCTTGTGTGGCGTCATGTTTCATAGCTGTGAAATAAAGTTGATCAATTGTATAGATATAATTCTATCTAGGGAAGCTAAATTCCACCCTATTTATATAACTGGGGAACGAAATGAAGCTTCCCTCTTTGAAGTAAATTAAGTCTCCAGGGAATAACATACTTAAATAGACACAATGTAGGGAGAATCTTGTTGTGTTTAGTTTAATGGGCAAAAAGAAAATTGTTGGAGGTATTGGAAATATTGTACCTTCAAGACAGCTGTCTACAGTTAAGCAAGACTTCTTGAAAAGAAAAATAGAAACCAGTAAGGAACCCTTTCAGGGCTTTAGTAGTCACAGTGCCACAGGAAAATAGATCAATAGTGGAATCATGTAACAAATATGATAAGTTTTAAGGATAAATATGAAAACTGCACGATATATTTGAAGCCTGGGCATTGAAGTGTTCAGCAGTACAGAGGACTATGTGTGGAGTGGACTATGAACACAGAGGCAAGATGGTGTCCATTGTGGTGGAGTATGACTTCAAGATTGTAGAATGCCTCATGATGACAATGAACTAATCACTTCTACAGACTACTGTGTTTCTGTTTCCGTGCTTAAAAACGAGGAAATTGATAATTCGAGTAAATGAATTGACATGCAAATCTCCTGTAAGTGGTATTTTCAGAAAGTTTAAAGGATATTATCTTCTAGATGTCATTCCATAGAAATGTGAGATTCTAAGATTTGATAAAGATATGATGTTTTGCCTGATTTTCCTATCATTTAGTTGAAAAAAATGTACTGTGATGTGATGTCTTTAAAATTCTTTTCTTTCAGTTTTTAAATTTGGGTAGTTTACAGTTCAGCCATTACTGCTCATACTTGGGAGTTATTAAAATGGAACATGTATTTAAATATTTCAAGCAAAGCTGAAAACTATTAAGATCTGTTGCATCATTCACAATCTGTAACACCTACAGTACCCTAAAGTGGATGAAGATTGCTTTTCAGGTTTTCTCTTTGTTTGTCAAGAAAAGTTAATGTACTATTATAAAATTCAAGTTCAATTTCTAGCTTTGTCTACCATGAGTAATAAGACTGGCTGCATTAAGCTTCATCCTTGCCCCAGGCACATTGTGAATGTAAAGTCTTTGCAATTTCTCATTCTCTTCTTCAATTCACAAAGGGATTATGGTTTCTGTGAATGTCAAACCCAGAGGAACACTTTGGAGCTGAGCCCTACGGCACCTTTATGCACTATGAAGAATTTATCTGGAATAATATCTCAAGTAAATTTTACCCATTTGATATTTTAAATCCTATGGTTTAATATGAAGAAACGAAATGTAGTTTTCCGGTCATAGCTACTCATTATAGACGGTAATATTATAGCACGTTGGGCTATCATTTCAGTGTAATAATACATTGTTTTTTATATTAATTCTAGAAAACTCTTTGTAAATGTTTTAAATTAATTTTATTTGTAGATTTGTAGCTATGTTAACCACAGGAGAAATGGTTAATATTAAAAAGTTACCATTAATATTTTTTCCTATTTAGAATGCTTCCAAAATTGAGGTTTTCAAAATCTTAGGGATTTCTGAAATAATAAATAAATAGGTAAACAATAAATATACAAGTAATAAATTTAGTTTTAAACAAAAAAAAACTCATTGGCTAATACCAATATTACCAGTAACTGAAAATATATAAATTATAATAACTGTAGTAACATTGATTTTTTTCAACTATGAGTACTCATGGAGGAACAACTATATTGGTAAAATTGCTAAAATATTAAGGTTCTGAAAAATGAATAGTTCATCATTTATATATATACATTTGCCATTATGTCATGCAGATAAAACAAACTATATTGTATCTCCTCTAAGAACATTGTCTTGCTAAAATAAAAGAACACGCATACAAGTGAATATATGAGAGAACACTAGAAATTTTATTAAACGTAACTAAGTTCGTTGCTTATAATTGCTGTTGAATTCAGAATTATAGATTCTTCTGCTTTGTTTTCTACTTTAGTTTTCATGTTTTTTCATAACTAAAATGATCATTTTAACATGTATTGAAATACATAAGAAATCGTGACTGAAATAAGTATGTTTGCTACAACTTTAAGATTGCAACAATATGTAAATAAAATATACTATAAATAACAGAAAGCTCATGAAAGCAAGTTTAATTTAAGTCATTTTTGTTCTTGTTTCACCCATTATACCAGAAATTACCATTGTTGAACATATAGTCCTCAGACTTTAAGATTTTATTTGGTGAGTAAAATTCAATGGCAGAGTTACATCATTTCTTTTCATTTAGTTTTTACAATCCTGTTATATTTGTTGTTTTTGTATGTAAGAGTGATTTGCTCAAATGAGAACTCATGGTCTAATTAGGTATATTTTACTATGCTATGTGCCTTTTGACTTCTGAAACATATAACAAGATTGTTCTTGCTGCAGCTTCTCCTGTTTAATGGCACATTTCTCTAGAAAGGACAAATATTTTACATATAATATGGAATCTACCATATTCAATCATATTAATTTACATATGTTTGAGATGAACTCCAACTCAAAGTGAAAATTGTCTGTTGCCTTTACATAAACTTATTGTTAAAAAATGTATTTATTTCTTTGAAAGGCAGAGTTATAAAGAGGCAGATGCAGAGAGAGAGAGAGAGGTCTTCCATCCACTGGCTCACTCTCCAAATGGCCACAAAGGCCAGAGCTGGGCTGATCCCCAGCTGGGACCAGGAGCTTCTTCTGGTTCTCTGACTCTGGTATAGGTGCCCAAGGACGTGGGCCATCTTCCACTGTTTTCCCAGTCCATACAAAGAGCTGGATCAGAAGTGGAGCAGGTGGAACTCGAACTGGCAAGCACATGAGATGTTGGCACTGCAGGCGGTGACTTTACCTGCTATGCCACAATGGCAGCCCCCACATAAACTTCTAATGGAATTGTCTTAGTACTGTTGCAAATACTAAGTCATTTATTATTGCAAATGTAAAGCAAATATGTGTGTTTGTGTGTGTGTGTGTGTGTGTCTAAGTGCATTCCATATATACTAGAGATTTTTAGCAATTTTTGAGGCATTATAAAACCCCTACAGGGTACATCTTTTATTTAGACTATAATCTCATAAAGAAATATATCTCAGAAAGGGCAGTGCCTTGCCCAGGAGAGCATAGGAGGGGTTTGAAAAGTCTGTGGTTCAGGTTCAAGTCTGTCTGATCCCAGAATTAAATATGTAATCACTTTGATCCCCAGTACATACTAAACCTCTCTTTTCCCTTTACCCTCATTAGTTTGCTACACATACTCCATTCAGATCATTTCCCTTTTTTTGGTCCCTTTATCATGCACCATTTTAATCCAATCTTTCTTTAAAGACTATCACACCTACACAATATCCCAAAGAAAGCATCTTTTCCTTTTGTTGTCTAAGAAATAGTCACTGTGTACATGAATTTAATACAAAGTACTGAATATTTACTTAAAATCTAAAATCTTTTCCATTCAGCCTCCGTTGTGAAAGGCTGCACTTTGGAAAATGTATATGTTAGGCAAATAAAGAAAGGTACCCAAGTGTGAACAAAAACTGGAAGCTATTTATATACAAGATGATGTAGCTAGCGCACAGTCTCCCTTATGTACTTGTGGTCAACATTGAAAGGCTGTTTGAGTGTGGAACGCTTTTAATGGGAAGAAAAGTTTTTATTAGGATGCTGTGATGGCAGGCTATTGTCATAGGAAAGATTGAAGTAGGCTAAGTAAATGCAAGTTATCCAATGTGATTGATTCACAGTGCATATTGATTTAGTTTTGGTCCTGATTTAAAAGCAAGGATGAAAATAAGGAAGGTGGCAGTCATTGAACAAGTACTGAAGCTTGGAGCTGGTTACTGCACAGATTGTAGTTTGACTTCCTGGGTTGGTTGATGCAGAAGTTGTGGTTGGGTTTCTCAAGACGCCAATGTGGGTCTGAGTTCTGTTGTCATGTGCAGCTTTCCCATAGTACCTGAGTCCAGACTCTTAGTTGTTCTGACTACCTAACTCCTGCAGGGGAAGAGAACAGGATAAAGGGAGACACAGCTTTTAGGAGGTGATAATGGAGGGATATATTGTGGGTGTTTTCTGGGTGTAGCAGATATGTAGAACTAACTGTCCATGAACCAGAAGCATAAGCTCCACCTTAAAGTTTGCTAGAGCTTCTTGAAAAGATTTTGTAATTTAACGAGCTCCTCAAGTGGCTAAGTAGACACAAGATTCATGAAGCACTACTCTGCCGTGCCTTTGAGTTTCTCATGGTTTTCTCAGTGACAACTGCCAATCACAATTCTCACTAGCTTAGTGGTGGTTCTATCCATTGACTCTTTTCTGTTTTTCCTCAGTCCCTGAGCTTCATTCTGCAAATGTGTTCATTTTGTGCTGGGAAACTTTGTCACGAGGCCACAAGTCATGCCACTTGGAATGATCTATAAGAAATGTACATACATGGGTGAATTTATAAGTGTGCAGAAAACGCTTCAGTCTAGCTTCACCATCAGTGGAACTGTATCTCTCTCTCTCTCTCTCTCTCTTTCTCTCTCTCTGATTTTCTCTTTCACTAAGGCCTTAATACATTATCTCTGCTGAACTGGTAGGGCTTTGGGAAGTAATTAGGTTTAGATAAGGATACCGAAGTGGAGCTCCCGTGATGGGATCTATGACTTTAAAAACAGACCAAGTTTCACACTGTTTTGGCGATGTGTGATCTGTGATTTCTCCAAATTTTACTGTATATGGGTGAAATGGTGATTTTTCTATTCAATTATTATTTGTGGCCATTATCTATATTCCCACTAAACTAAGGTCTTTCTGTTTTTTAAATGTTAAACTACACTCTGGCCTCAGAATCAGCCCTTAAGGCATGCGGATCCGGCTGAAATGCCCATGAGAGAATTTCAGGCATAGAAAGTCAAGACACTCCGGGGGAAAAAAAAAAAAATAAAATAAAAAAACTAAATGAAAGATCTCCGCGAGTGAGATCCCAGTGGAAAGAACGGGTCATCAAAGAAGGAGGTACCTTTCTCTGAAGGGAGGAGAGAACTTCCACTTTGACCATGGCCTTGTCTAAATATGATCAGAGTCGGTGAACTCAGGGGGCTTCCATAGCCTTGGCAGCTCATGACAAGAGCCTAGGGTGATTACTGATGCCATAAACAAGAGTGTCAATTTGTTAAGTCAACAACAGGAGTCACTGTGCACTTACTCCTCATGTAGGATCTTTGTCCTTAGTGTGCTGTACATTGAGATTTAATGCTATAACTAGTACTCAAACAGTATTTTTCACTTTATGTTTCTGTGTGGGAGCTAACTGCTGAAATCTTTACTTAATGTATGCTAAACTGATCTTCTGTATATAAAGAGAATTGAAAATGAATCATGATGTGAATGGAAGGGGAGAGGGAGTGGGAAAGGGGAGGGTTGTGGGTGGGAGGAACGTTATCGGGGGGAAGCCATTGTAATCCATAAGCTGTACTTTGGAAATTTATATTCATTAAATAAAAGTTTTAAAAAAAAGAAAAAAATGTTAAACTTATCTAGTGATATATTAAGCCTATTTACTGTAATATATTTTTAAAATGTTATCTCTAAAACAAAACAAAATGAAACAAATGATTGAAAGGGAGAAGAAAAGAAGGTGGTAGGGAGAGAAGGAATTTGTATAATTGTATCTAGAAATTACATTGAATCTTAAAAACTAATTAAAAATTAAAATAAAAATTATATAAAAATAAAATAAAACTTGCTGCTAAAGGTAAAAAAAAAAAAGAACAGAAATATACAAGATATAAGATATCCTCAACATCTTTCAAAAATTCCTGACACAGATCTGTGGTTAATAAATGCTTCTCATCAGTTAAAATATTGAGTAAACTAAGTATACAATATCACAAAACTGGAATGAGTAGTAGATGAAGCGGAACCCAGTAAATGTCTACTTCCTATTGATACATAGGTATTCCAGTAATACTTTTTTTTTTTTTTTTACCAAAAGACAGAAGTTATCACAAATGAATTCAATTTTTAAAGCATTTTTGAAAATGAAAATGTCCATTTAGCTAACAACAAATAAAATTTTGGTTTCATTCTCTTTTTTCTTTTGGTGTTATTTTGTTTAAGTAATCAAGGCAACTTCAAAATTCACTAAGGCACTATGCCTTCCAAGTCCATACTTTCTCATATACACATGCACAACTCTTTATCTAAGTCAATGCTAAGGATGTGGCTAATTGACCTTACATAATGAAAGAATCAATATAATGTTTGCTTCTCCTAAAACTAATAGTGTGTTTCTTATAATCATCTGTACTTCATTTTTACATGGCCATTTGAAATTTTAAACACAGGCAGGCCAGGATTTGCAGAAAACTTATTTATTTGTTGTTAGCAAACCATGGTAATTATTTGATTTGTTCTAGCAAAATTAGCTTCAGTACAATGTTTCAAACCATTAACAATCAAATAATTTGTTATCCACTGGCAAGTTCTGCTCAACTATTCATATTTTTGGAATATTTCATAAGCAAAATGCAAAGGAGAGAACTAAATTGTAGCTCTCCTGTCATTTATATGAATTGGAATCATTATTATTTATCAAAACTCGTGCCAAACACCTTGGGAAATTTTTCAAAATAATAGTAATGAGTCATCAGTTTTCTTTATATAGGGATTTTGCCACAGTGTCTGATTAACTTTAAAGAATCCTTTTGTGAATTTTTATTTGTAGAAGACAATACTGAATATCACATATATGAATTTTATGCATTTTTTGCTCTTGAGTAAAATTTGATTTGAATTTATATACCAAAGGATTTTAAGGCATTCCTTCTTAAGGCCACAATTAAATTCCTTCCTTTTCACTATCATTAGTAATTGTCTACAAGACCATTTCTGTGTTGATAAATTTCTGTATCTTCTACATTAAATGTTTGGTAGCCATATGTTAAGTAGAATAAAATATTTTTTTCTGAATGGATCTAGGTTGACATGTTGATTCAATGACCAAAATCTCATGTTTTTTTTCTAATTTACCCTTCCATATTTTAAAACTTACTTCAGGAATAATATAATAAATGAAGTATTGTGTGTCATATTTAGAAAGAAATAGAGCAGGTATATTTAAAATTGAATGTCTACTCACAGCAACAATAGAGGTCCTGGAAAAATGATTTATTAAATTCTATGGCTATGATAATTGTGTATAAAAGTCAGAGCTTACAGAAAGCTATATGGAAACATCCCTCAGGATCATCTGTGATTGGTTCTAGGACTCCACTCCGATACCAAAACCCAAGGATGATCAAGACCCTCAAATAAAATGGTATAGAGCCGGCGCCGTGGCTCAATAGGCTAATCCTCCACCTTGCGGCGCAGGCACACCGGGTTCTAGTCCCGGTCGGGGCGCCGGATTCTGTCCCGGTTGCCCCTCTTCCAGGCCAGCTCTCTGCTATGGCCAGGGAGTGCAGTGGAGGATGGCCCAGGTGCTTGGGCCCTGCACCCCATGGGAGACCAGGAAAAGCACCTGGATCCTGGCTCCTGCCATCGGATCAGCGCGGTGCGCCGGCTGCAGCGGCGGCCATTGGAGGGTGAACCAACGGCAAAGGAAGACCTTTCTCTCTCTGTCTCTCTCTCTCACTGTCCACTCTGCCTGTCAAAAATAAAAAAAAAATAAAAAAAAATAAAAAAAAGAAAATATGTTAAAAAAAATAAAATAAAATGGTATAAAATGGCATACAACCTGCACACTTCTCATATAATTTAAATCATCCCTAGATTACTTATAATACATGATACAATGAAGAAGCTACATAAATAGTTGTTGTGCTGCATTGTTCAGAAAACATTAACAAGCTTAAAATCTACACATTTTACGTATAGGTGCCATTTTTCTTTTCTAGACATTTCCTATTCACAGTTGACTGAATTCAAGTGTATGGAACACAGAGAAATAAAAGCCTAGCTGTATACACCTAGAACTTACACAATTTCTAGATTAAATATGTAGAAGAAAATATATGCAGTCAGGAAAGATCTTTGAGAGCAAAGACACATGAAAATAATTCAAGCAACTACAACATGAATGACCTGACATTTCCTTGAATGCACACAAGACCTTCTACCCCAGCTGTCACCTAAAGGTGACCCAACAGCCAAGTGAGCACAGCAGACAATACCTAGAGTTGAGAGAAATCCCTGCAGAGTCCTACCCAGTGATCAGCAATGTGATTATGAGTTTAAGCATCTAAGTTAACTTCTGTGTTGTTATGTAGCAATAGATAATATATATCTGGAAATAGCAATTAATATTTTATATAATGGCTTCATTTGTGTATTATTCTTCCAGCATCAATTCATTCACTATGTCTGCAAAATATTCATTTTATAATTCTATTATTCCCACATTTATGAGATGGAATTCTTTAGGATCTATGGATAATAAACTAGAGCTTTTACCTTCGCCCTGAAATATTTTATTTTTAAGGGAAGAATGTTTACTTCACGTTTATCAAAAATATTTATTAATTTATTTGAAAGTAAAAGTTACACACAGGAAAGGAGAGACAGAGAGAAAGAGAGAGAGAGAGAGGTCTTCCATACACTGGTTCACTCCCCAATTGGCTGCAATGGCCGGAGCTGTGCTGATCTGAAGCCAGGAGGCAGGAGCTTTTTCTGGGTCTTCCACATGGATGCAGGGGCCCAAGGACATGGGCCATCTTCTACTGCTTTCCCAGGCCATGGCAGAGAGCAGGATTGGAAGTTGAGCAGGTGGAACTAAAATCGGTGCCCATATGGGTTGTGGCACTTCAGGCAGCAGCTTTACCAACTATGCCACAGCTCCGGCCCCTACTTTCCTTTTAATTGCCAAATTTCAGAGTGAACAGTTGATACTCTACTTATTTCTAGCCGTGACTAGTTGTAATATTTTTAACTTGACATTCACCAGCCAGGGTTGAGCCGGGAAGTCATCAGGAACACAAAACTGCAATCAGGTTTCTCACACTGGTGGAAGGAATGTGAGTACTGGGCCATTTTATGCCTTCTTGCAAAGTGTATTTTCAGGAAGCTGCATTGCAGGTGCAGTAGTCAGACTTGAACCAGCACTCAGAAGTGGAATGTGGGAACACCATGTGGCTCTTTAATGTGCTGCACCACAGCATCTCCTTTCCCCTTCAAGATGTTTGTTTTAATACACATCACATTCAGGGAGGCATGTGTGCTCATTGCTAGTAGGTTGTCATCATTTCTTCCTCTTTTTTCTTTCACCAGCCAGCACTGATTTAGAATATCTTTTAATTTAATTTGCACTATATCTTTTTGTGAAGTTTTTCTTCAATGTTTGGAAAAATCCATTAGTAAAATTTCACAGCCTAACGATTTTCCTTCCTTCCTACCTTCCTTTCCTTCTTCTTTCCTTTTCTTTCTTTTTTCTTTCAAAAACTTTTTTAAAGATTTATTTATTTGAAAGTCATATTTACAGAAAGAGAGGCAGAAACACACACATACGGAGAAAGAGAGAGAGAGACAGAGTGAGAGAGACAGGTCTTCCATCCTCTGGTTCACTCCCCAAATGGCAGCAATGGCCAGAGCTAGGTTTCAGGAGCTCCAGTCTGATTTCCTATCTGCGTGTCTCGGGCCCTTGCTCTTCGGCCATCTTTTTCTGCTTTTCCCAGGCCATTAGTAGGGAGCTAGATTAGAAGTGGAGCAGCAGGAAGTGTATTGGCATCCATATGGGATGCTGGCATCAAAATCGGTGACTTTACCCACTATACCACAACATTGGTTCCCTCTTTTTCTTTTCTTTTCTTTCTTTTTTTTTTATTTTCATGTTGTTTGAAAGTCAGAAAGACCAGAGAAACAGAGAAAGATCTTCAATCTGATGTTATATTCTACTACAGACTCCAACAGCCAAGGCCGTGCTGGATCATAGTGAGGAGCCTGAAGCTGCACCTCTTCTCCCACATGGAGGGCAGAAACCCCAGTACATGAGTCATTATTTTCTGCTTCCCATAGTATCCTTTAGCGCAAAGGTGGAATTGAAAGAGGAAATGGGACATAAACTGATGTACTCTATGGAATGTACCTGTCCCTGGATTAATCTTTTTTTTTTTAACGATTTATTTATTTATTTGAAAGATTTACACAGAGAGAGGAGAGGGAGAAAGAGAGAGAGAGGTCTTCCATCCGATGGTTCACTCCCCAGATGGCCGCAACAGCCGGAGCTGCGCCGATCTGAAGCCAGGAGCCAGGAGCTTCTTCCGGGTCTCCCACGCGAGTGCAGGGGCCCAAGGACTTGGGCCATCCTCTACTATTTTCCTGGGCCATAGCAGAGAGCTGGATGGGAAGAGGAGCAGCTGAGACTCGAACTGGCACCCATATGAGAAGCAGGCACTTCAGGCCAGGGCGTTAACCCACTGAGGCACAGCGACAGGCCCCCCCCCCTTATTAATCTTAACTGCTGTTCCAAACAACAGTCCTCTACTTTATCTTTGTCCTTTTGTTTTTCTTATTGTTATTGTTCTTCTGTGAATTTCGTTCTTTTGTTCTTTAACCACTGATTCTGGGAATGATTTTAATTGCAGTTAAACTCCCTTTACTTCATCAAAAATCTATGAAGGACTTTCAATTTTTCATGACACCTCCAGAAGCTATAGCCATTAGTTGATGAACAAATTGATCATCATTAACATTGCTTGGAGCTTTCATAAAAGACTAGACCTTAAATAATTTCCTCAAAACCTGGAAAGGAATTTGAATAAGGTGGATCCTAGCTAATCCAAGTTTCCTGGACAGCTGTAAAATAGCAAGAATGCTCCACAGTTAATTTCAAAGAATTGACAGGATTTAGGAGGACAAGCGGAAAAGTGAGAAGCTATTGTTGGCTCTAACTTTAGGGAGGTGTTCCGCATGAATCTATGAGTTTCAGCTCCAGAAATTCAGTGATGTACGATCAAGAAAGGCCAAGCATGCGAGGGTTGGGGGAGGACGCTGAAGTTTACACTAGGGAGTGGGGAAGGCAAATGTACAGAGTACTCTCCACAACGGAGTGCTTTCCAGAGGAAAAGCCAACTTGACAGACGTCTTTCTCATACAGAGGCAACAGAGAATCTAGCGGGTTCAGCCCCCTCTGGCCTTCCGGTTCACCTAAGAAGCAAAATACTAGAAAGCAGACCCACTACACATCGAAGCTTAATCAAAAGATGGAACAGTTGCCCTCCTCCACATGTCACCACCAACCCAGAGTTTCAGTATAGGGAAGCAGTAGGAGTTTCACCCTGAAAAGAGTTGTAAGATTTAGACTGTTGTGAGGACAAGATCATAGGGAAGTACTAAGATAATATGGGAGAGGAAGACAAAAGCACTATTGCAGTTTGAAATTACTAGAACTTACTTTTGCAAACTGAAGCCAATTTAGATGAACAGAAAACTTCATACTAAAAGTTTATTTGTATCAGTTAATATCAGTCCCTATTACATGAAACAACATGTTCACATTTGATACACACATATGTGTATGTATATATGTGTGCATATATATAGATAGATAGATAGAGAGAGAGAGCACTGAAAAAGACAAAGATTCCCAAGACAAGCTAGAAATGAAAACTAGGTTTTGATAGGATCCAATTTTTGGAATGATACCATGAAGAATCCATAATAATTGTGTTTAAAATTGTCAATACATTGGCCAGCGCCGTGGCTCACTAGGCTAATTCTCCACATTGTGGCACTGGCATACCGGGTTCTAGTCCCGGTCGGGGCACCGGATTCTGTCCCGGTTGCCCCTCTCCCAGGCCAGCTCTCTGCTGTGGCCAGGGAGTGCAGTGGAAGATGGCCCAAGTGCTTGGGACCTGCACCCCATGGGAGACCAGGATAAGCACCTGGCTCCTGCCATTGGAGGGTGAACCAACGGCAAAGGAAGACCTTTCTCTCTGTCTCTCTCTCTGCCCACTCTGCCTGTCAAAAAAAAAAAAAAAAAATGTCAATACACTAAAGGAAAAATACCAAATGCACAAAAGATGGATAATGTAAGCACAGGGAAAATCCAAGCATAATCATATGAAGATGCTAGAAATACAGCAAAAATCTATTGTAGAAATGAAGAATGCACTTAGATCCATTAGTGGACTGACTATGCATTGATAACAAACACATTAGTGAGATGGAATATAGGTCAAAACTGACCTCACCTCAAACTGAAAATGAAAGAGAAGCAATTGTCAAAACCAGTAACCAAATTAGTTGAGCCATTACTGATGCTTTCCAGGGTCTGCAGTACCAGAAAGCTGGAATCAGGTGCCATGGCTGAGTATTCAGGTGATCAGAAGTGAAATGTTAAGAGTCTTATCTACAGGGGCCCGCGCCGTAGCTCACTTGTTTAATCCTCTGCCTGCGGTGCCGGAATCCCATATGGGCACTGGGTTCTAGTCTGGGTTGCTCCTCTTCCAGTCCAGCTCTCTGCTGTGGCCCAGGAGGGCAGTGGAGGATGGCCCAAGTACTTGGGCCCCTGCACTTGCATGGGAGACCAGGAGGAAGCACCTGGCTCCTGGCATTAGATTGGCATAGCTCTGGCCATTGTGGTCATCTGGGAAGTGAACCATTGGATGGAAGACTTTTCTCTCTGTCTCTCTCTCACTGTCTATAACTCTACCTGTCAAAAAAAAAAAAAAAAAGTCCTATCTACAGCCTTTACTGTGAATTCAAAAGTCAACCCTTCCTGCATTCATTTTTAGCCTAGAGAGTTTGTCTCTTTCCTCTTTATCTTTTGACCAATCTGACTGCATATTCATCGATCTTTTAAATACTGTTTCCTAAATCCTGTTTTTTTTCATTTAATTGATTTTCTCAATTATTTTCACATTTTGCACTTTACTTATTTTTACTCTTCTTTTAAAAAATATGAATTCTTGAAAAAATACAAAAACTGAATTCACATTATTTTTACTTCATTGTTAGTATTATATGATTTTTTACTTAATATATTTGCTTATTTTATATTTTTAGACTGCCCATACAAAGGTTTTACAATCACACTGTAATGCCACAAACAAGATGATTGGCATGGCCTGGAGAATAGAACTCATAAATTCACTAACATTCTCCTTTGTGAACTCAGTCATAACAGCTTTTGAGCAAAATAATATTCTCTGAGTTGGTCCCCAGATTCTGCGAAGCCATTTGGGTTTGATTATAGGATTGAAATATAAAATACACAATAGTGTTTGTTTTCAATGATATAGGGAAGGTTGGTTCTGTAATAGAGCCTCCGATATGGATATTTTCATTATATCTGTGATTAAGGACACATTAAGAAAAAAAAAGAAAAAAAGAAAGAAAAGGACAAATTAACTGTCTTAGTGCTTAAGAAAAAAATGTATTTTGCCATTTGCTCAGTAGATAACGATTCTGTCATAAGACAAAATGAAACTATTTTTAAATATTTAATTTATTTATTTCAAAGGCAGAATTACAGAGAGGGAGAGACAAAGAGAGGTCTTCCATCTGCTGGTTCACTCCCCAAATGGCCACAACAGGCAGAGCTGGGCCAGGCCAAAGCCTGGAACGCAAGGCTTCTTCCATTCTCCCAGGTGGGCGCAGAGACCCAAGCACCTGGGCCATCCTCTGTTGCTTTCTCAGGTGCTGGATTGGAAGAGGAGCAGCGGGCACTTGAACTGGTGCCCACATGAGATGAGGGCACCACAGGCAGCAGCTTAACAAACTAAACCACAAGGGTAGTCCCCAAAATGACAATTTTGATGGGGGCATCCCATAACAATGATTAAGAAATTCCAATGAAAAGCCCAGGGAAAACTAGAAATTAATCATACTGAGGAGATAAAACAGTTAAACACAGATGCTTGTAAAGTGTTTCACTGCAACAATTTCTTTGGCTGAAGCTGTGCTGTAAATTTATAGGTTTTGCAGTTTTCCCAAGACAATCATAATTTATAGTTAATGTCTAAATGTCATTGATTGTGTCACACGTTTTGATTCTCAAAGACATCACCTAGACTGATGAGTAGAAACTGTTGCCTTCAGTCTTTAAGTCTTTAGGATGCCACAGGGAGATACCTTTCTCCTTAGTTTTGCCTGCAACCCTCAAGGAAACCCACCTGTCCTTGATTTTGAGCTTTGGAATTTTAGGAAATCTCATTTTATTTATTTATTTATTTTTTACAGGCAGAGTGGACAGTGAGAGAGAGAGAGAGAGAGAGAGAAAGGTCTTCCTTTACCATTGGTTCACCCTCCAATGGCCACTGCGGCTGGCGTGCTGCCGCCGGTGCACCGCGCTGATCCGAAGCCAGGAGCCAGGTGCTTCTCCTGGTCTCCCATGTGGGTGCAGGGCCCAAGGACTTGGGCCATCCTCCACTGCACTCCCTGGCCACAGCAGAGAGCTGGCCTGGAAGAGGGGCAACCGGGACAGAACCGGTGCCCCAACCAGGACTAGATTCCGGGGTGCTGGGGCCGCAGGCGGAGGATTAGCCTAGTGAGCCATGGCACTGGCCTCAGGTGACCTCATTTTAAAACACTCGTCTGTTTTCCCTTTTTCTTTTTTTTTAACTTTTATTTAATGAATATAAATTTCCAAAGTACAGAATATTGATTACAATGGCTTCCCCCCCATAACGTCCCTCCAACCCACAACCCTCCCCTTTCCCACTCCCTCTCCCCTTCCATTCACATCAAGATTCATTTTCAATTCTCTTTCTATACAGAAGATCAGTTTAGCATACATTAAGTAAAGATTTCAGCAGTTAGCTCCCACACAGAAACATAAAGTGAAAAATACTGTTTGAGTACTAGTTATAGCATTAAATCTCAATGTACAGCACACTAAGGACAAAGATCCTACATGAGGAGTAAGTGCACAGTGACTCCTGTTGTTCACTTAACAAATTGACACTCTGGTTTATGGCCTCAGTAATCACCCTAGGCTCTTGTCATGAGCTGCCAAGGCTATGGAAGCCCCCTGAGTTCACCAACTCTGATCTTATTTAGACAGGGTCATAGTCGAAGTGGAAGTTCTCTCCTCCCTTCAGAGAAAGGTACCTCCTTCTTTGATGACCTGTTCTTTCCACTGGGATCTCACTCGCGGAGATTTTTTTTTTTTCTCCAGAGTGTCTTGGCTTTCCATGCCTGAAATACTCTCATGGGCTTTTCAGCCCTTTTTCATCATATTTTGGCTTAACTATCAACTTTTCAAAGATCTTCCCAACTCTTGTCACTTAAGCATAAACTTGACCGACAATCACAAAATATCTAATAAAGCTGAAACACAAAAGGGCTTACTTGCTGTGTGACCAGCTATTTTAAAAATGGTAACCAGGCTCACAGGGCAGCTCACGTTTGCCCTAGAAGACACAAGGATTCCATGCCTTCTTCTTGCACTTGCTCTTGATTGGTTTCAAGGAGTCGCCCTGTAGGCATGAAGATAAGGGAAGGACAAAAACTCGAAGTGGTATCTTGTAGGAAGTGGTATCTTGTAGGAAGGCTGTCAAATTTTACTTGGGAAAGAATGCCCTTTTCAGGAAGGTTCCTCTATATCCTCATGGTCAAAACTATATTATGGGGGCCGGAGCCGTGGCTCACTTGGCTAATCCTCTGCCTAAGGCACCAGCATTCCATATGGGTGCTGGGTTCTAGTCCTGGTTGCTCCTCTTCCAGTCCAGCTCTCTGCTGTGGCCCAGGAAGGCAGTGGAGGATGGCCCAAGTGCTTGGATTCTGCACCTGCATGGGAGACCAGGAGGAAGCACCTGGTTCCTGGCTTCAGATCCATGCAGCGCCGGCCACGGCGGCCATTTGGAGAGTGAACCAACGGAAGGAAGACCTTTCTTTCTGCCTCTCTCTCTCTCACTCGTAACTCTACCTGCCAAATTAAAAAAAGGGGGCGGGGGATCTGGGTCACAAGGTAGTCCTGAAAAAAATTAATCTGTTGATTTAGCAAAAAAGGAAACAGACGTAAGCAAATAGCAAGAGTTTTGTTCAGCCAAACATAAATATTCTTATTTAGCCACACACATTCATTCCCTAGGATATCTTATGTTTTAAACAGAATGTGTTACTTCTAACATTCCTGGCTTACTTATTTGCTTATGTGTGTATGCCATCTCATCCCTGTAAATGTTGCGGCAAGCATTTGGCATAGTGGTTAAGGAACCACTTGGTTAAGGACACCCAGATTCTGAATCAGGGCTCCTGGGAGTCTTACCGCATTTGTTTATTCTGTCTTTTCTACTTTGTATCCCCATAAGTGTAGTTAGTGTATACAAGGACCCAGACCATCTTTCCCTGATTTCCCAGGTTTGTAACCAGAGAGCTGGATTGGAAATGGAGTGGCTGGGACTCAAACCGGAGCCTACATGGGATGCCAGCTTCACAGGCAGCAGCTTTATCCACTAAGCCACAACACTCGCTCCAGTCATTTACATCTAATGTGCAAATTTTGTCATAACATTCATAGATCACATGAATTAGGAGATGAAATTTAGTTTTCTCCTTTGGTGAGTTTGTGGGAGGAAATTTTTAGCATATCATTTTTCATTAGATTGAAAGATCCAAGAATTGTGGTTCAGATTTCTCTAAATTGCTTTTGCATGTTCTACTTTGAAGGAGGTCTGTCTCCCTTACTCCTGTAACTGATATCTGCTCTATTAACGCTCCCTCCATTTAAAAATAGAGGCAGTGAGAATTCCAGTTTGCAATCCTTCATAGGAATAAACTGAACAAAAGAAATAGTCAGCACTGGACATTTTAAAGTAATAGGTAAGCATCACTCAGTTATAATGAATGCTAAACCTACAAAAAAAAAAAACCTTCAATAGTCACTTGAAGACATAGTCTCAAAAAATCATTTTGTTAATAAATAACTTAATTGGCTAGAGAATGGTAGCCTCCAGGTATAAACAGTGTATATGAATATTAGTGTATGCAAAGTAGAAATGCACAAAGCTTTATGATTTCAATAAATGCCTTATCTTGTATTAACTTAATCTTTTTCACTTGGAAAATGAATATATAAATATTCTTGCAAGAATAATAGTGTAGAAGTTCAAAATGAAGCAAGAGCTATAAAAGCACTTCGAAAAAATTGCATACCATATAAATGTGAAAGATTTGTTTTGTCATCCAATAGATTATGTTTAAAGATATTTCTAATGAATTTAATTAAACCATGCATTATTGGTTTAAGATATCAAGGCACTTGAAAATCTAGGTGGCTTAAATGAAAATTTACTCTTCACAATTCCGGCAGCCGAGAAGTCAAAGATTAAGGAGCAATGGATCCATTGTCTGGTGATGTTCTTGTTCATACTTTGCAAATGTCCATCTTTTCCTTGTATTCTCACATGGAGAGAAGAGAGAAGAGGTATTGTAGCTTCCTGTTATGACACATCTAATTTTAGGGACTCTAAAATTTAAACCCAACTACCTTCCAAAGGTCTCACTCCTAGATGTCATCATGTTGGATATTTGGGCTGAGGTGTATGAATTCTGAGGGGACACAAGCATTCAGTCCAGAGTAGGAGCCATCAACATAGGTGTCAAGTGTTGCACATGCAAAAACTCACCATACTTGAAATGCTAATTCTGTCAGCTTTTGTTTAAGGTTCTTATGAGTTTGATTGAAAATATGGAGCTATCAGGAAATGTCTTTATTATTCAAGGCTTTACAGTATGTTTCATGTCCCCTTCTCGATTTCTCCATTATATATACATATATAAAGATTATCTATCTATACATAATCTATACATATCTATTTATATATATCTGTGTATATAAAATTATTTTTACATGTACATGACCCATTTTCCATGTTATCAAAATTTATGTAGCTCCCGATTTCTAGTACTTAATAGAATACAGGACTATTGTGGGATTTCTGGGGGCTCAGTGATATGTGTACAGTTTGGATAGTTAGCTTGGAAACTTGAGATAACTGCACCTGCCAACAGGATGTCATTCTTCTTGCTGTTCTATTATTATTACCAGTACAAGGCATCTTGACAGTTTTTCTTTCAACCACTTTTTTTACATTTTATATTCTTGAGATAAATTGAAAACATGTTACTTATAAAAGTAAAAAATAATTTTAAGTTTCATGTGTACGATTATGGAAGTAAACATAATTTATATTCTTTAGTTAAGAAATATTTCTAAAATATCACAGAAAAATACAAGGAGCCCAGTAATGATTTAATATGTGGTGATTAGAAAGTAAAAGATCATCACTGTATTATCATTTTTCTAAGAAATGTTAATACACTATTGTTATGTATTTAGTTCCCTTAAATGTGTTAAATTGTGTATTTTTACCTCTGCCTTCTTGCAAGAGGCAACTGCATATTGATTTTATGAAGACTCTGTGGGAAGTGATTTCAAGTTAGTTCGCTATGAAAGCACTGAGTCAGCACACCTAGAGTGACGGGCCTCTATTAGTGCAGAAGAGGCTGCCACAATGTATTGGATTTCTTTCCCCATGGTGGACTCAAAAGCGTTTTACCAATATGCCTGATGTTTCCCTTTCTGTTTTTTACTTTGATCTGCTGGAGTCTATAATATAATTTATTTCATCATACTTATTTACTATTGCTTTTTTTTTTTTTTTTTTGACAGGCAGAGTGGACAGTGAGAGAGAGAGACAGAGACAGAGAGAAATGAGAGAGAGAGACAGAGAGAAAGGTCTTCCTTTGCCGTTGGTTCACCCTCCAATGGCCGCCGCGGCCGGCACGCTGCGGTCGGCGCACCGCGCTGATCCGATGGCAGGAGCCAGGTACTTATCCTGGTCTCCCATGGGGTGCAGGGCCCAAGCACTTGGGCCATCCTCCACTGCACTCCCTGGCCATAGCAGAGAGCTGACCTGGAAGAGGGGCAACTGGGACAGAATCCGGTGCCCCAACCGGGACTAGAACCCGGTGTGCCAGCGCCGCAAGGTGGAGGATTAGCCTAGTGAGCCGCGGCGCCGGCCATACTATTGCTTTCTTAAACATTTCTTTCATGTAGGCAGTGGAACAAAAGGACATGAGCTTTGGAAGATAAACATGGTTCAAAATGTGTGCCTTACCACAGTGCTTATATATATATATATATATACACACACACATATGTATCTATATATTTATATGTATCTATGTATATATAAATATCTATATAGATAAATTTCTGTATATATATATGTAGATACATATATGAATATATATATATGTGTATATATACATCAGAAGAATTAGTAGGAGATTTTTAAAATATTTATTTATTTTAAAGTCAGAGTCACAGAGAGAGAGAAAGAGAGAGGTCCTCCATCCGATGGTTCACTCCCCAGTTAGCTGCAACAGCCGGAGCTGTGCCTATGTGAAGGCAGGAGCTAGGAGCCTCCTCTAGATCTACCACATGGGTGCAGGGGCCCAAGGACTTTGGCCATCTTCTACTGCTTTCCCAGGCCATAGCAGAGAGCTGGATGGGAAGTGGAGTAGCCGAGTCTTGAACTGACACCCATTTGGAATGCTGGCGCCTCAGGCCAGGGCGTTAACCTGCTGTGCCACAGCGCTGGCCCCAGTAGGAAATATTAAAAAAATTTCTCAGTCATGTAGACCTTTTTAATGCTTTAATCAAGAAAAAAACATTGCTTTACAAAAAGTGCAATGTCTTTCCAATACTTTATAGTCAATTCTCTGTTGTGTTGTGAATGGATTACAAGTGGGAAGATGAAAGTAGTAGAATTGAAGTTTTCAGGATATAATACCTTTTTTGTCTTGGAAGATCAGTTCTATAAAGGTCTAGAAATGTTAACGCCATCTAACTAAATATGCCTGCCTTTGTATACAGGAACTCATAAACAACAACGTTCTAGACTTGTACAATATGCAGAGTTAAAATATTCTACAAAGATGCATGATATTCTCAATTATTTTCTCCATTTAAGAATTTTGACTATATTATATATATTTTTTAAAAAGTGTTACCTCTTACTCTTAGGAGATGAAGAAAAATGGTAAGTACTAAATTAGAATATTGTTATGAAATTATGGTTAAAAAGTATCATTCATTTCAAACACAGCTTTACTGGGTCACAAGTATGAGTAATGAGGCTCTAAGAGACATTCTATTTCAAAATGAAAGGAAATTTAAATATTTTGTAAGAAAAAAATAACAAATTCCTTACAGCAATGGTCTAATCATATATATGAATGCCTATCTTTGTTAACACAATTATGAAAAATGATTTCATGGCTAATCTTTGAAAAAACATTTTATTTGACTTATAATATTCTCAGAGTATTATATAGTGATTGTAAACCTCTAAGTCAATGGGAACTTCTAAATTAACTTAATCAACAGGATGATTATTAAGACATTTTTGAATCTTAATCAGTCTCATAGTATTTTTCATCATGACATTTAGCCATGCAGGATCTATTGCAGTAGTTCCAACTTTTCCATGGTAAAGTAGACCAAATATTAGTTATATTTTCATTTTATATTTTCAGGTGTATATTGAAAATAGATACTTAGGTCTCTAAGATATGCAATAGCTTAAATTAAATGATCAGTTTTTGAAGACTTCAGCCAGAATGCTACAAACAATTTTTCTTCCATATTCCCTGATCCTTGGCTTAACTGAGTGATTAAAAGCATTCCTTCCAGGTGGATGCAGGAGGCCCCATGTGAATCTTCATAAATGTGTTCTCTACAGGAGGAGTACATCCTACTTGCTTTGCAAAAGTTGAGTGTGTGTGATAGCAGGGACAAGTTTGGGAAGGAGTGAAGGTTTGATAAATATGCAAAAATTATACTTTCAAAGATGATTTCTATCTATTGAAGTTTGCACAAATAATGGATTGCCTAAAATAACAACCTACATTATTTTGAAAACCAGTATCAGCAGTTTTATTTTATATTGAAAAGACTATTAATATTTCTGAGTTTTACATAGTAAAAAAAAATTTACCATATAAAAATTGCAGAATATATCCAGGAGAAATATAAAAAAGATGATAAAAAATTCCATAAAATTAAAGTGATTTGAAGAGGATTTGATATCTTTGAGGAGAACAGTGCATTATTTCATTTTTAAATTCTGTTTATATGGAACTAAAATTTTTAGTGTATTGCCATATGGTTTCTTTAAATTAATCCCATCTGCCATCATTTATTTGTCAAGTTTCACTGTTTAAATATATTAAAAATATGGTTACGAAATGATGATGATGCCAACAAATTTGAATTATAGCAACTAGGGCCCAGAAACTCAATTTTGTCTATTAAATATTGCTGTACACTAAATTAGATCCTTACTCACTGTGATTTACATTTGTCCTTTGTCTCTCCAGTAGCCTAAACTTAGCTAATGTGTTACACGTTGCTTGGTTTCTGTTGATACATCACTTATTTAGCCTTTTCATTTCCTGAATTGTATACTGCCTAAGCTTGATGCCTAAAGGAAACAAAAAAAAAAATCATTTGAAATATTCTGCAATAGTAACATAATATTAATTTTCTTAGCCCATACTTATTTTTATTTGCCATACTAACTTAAACGGGAATTCACATGCAAAAGAAATATGCAGGATTTTAAAACAGGCAGTTCTTAAGAAGGGAAGAAAATAATTTCTATTCCAAAAATTATTAAAGTGGGAGTTCTAACTACGTTTGTATTTGTTAATGTGTCTAGTAGGATGGGGCCGGCGCTGTGGCACAGTGGGTTAATACCCTGGCCTGAAGTGCAGGCAGCCCATATGGATGCCAGTTCTAGTCCCAGTTGCTCATCTTCTGATCCAGCTCTCTGCTATGGCCTGGGAAAGCAGTAGAAGATGGCACAAAACTTTGGGCCCCGCACCCACAAGGGAGACCTGGAAGAAGCTCCTGGCTCCTAGCTTCAGATTGGTGCAATTCCGGCCGTTGTGGCCATCTGGAGAGTGAACCATCAGATGGAAGACCTCTCTCTCTCTCTCCATCTCTCTCTCTCTCTCCCTCTCCTCTCTCTGTGTAACTCTGACTTTCAAATAAATAAATAAATCTTAAAAAAATGTGTCTTGCAGGAGTAGCCTAATGATCAAATGCTACGAAAGTGAAACAGTTAGTTGCTTGTCACAGTAGTTTAACTTTCAAAAGATTCTGAGTACATGGGAAAAAAAAATGATCCTTGTATTTGAATTAATATGCTGGTCATAGAATCAGTACAGCTGATGAAATTTATGTATTTTAATTCAACCCTTTCATCAAACACATTCACACAAATTCTCTCCTTAACACACACACACACACACACACACAGACACTTTTCCACAAAATGCATACTAGAACATTACAAATGAGCAGTTGGATAATAAAATAATATATTATGTTTTTTCAATAAATGTTAAAAACATTTAGAAATGAATAATGAAGTGCCTGTCATTGAATAATGAGGGATCCAAATGAGACTCAAGTTTAAGTTTGACTGGGAATGTGATTATCTTTACCTTAGCATTATCAGACTTAGGCAAAGGAACAATACTAACAGACTGATTAAAATAAAACTGATTTCTTCTTTAAGTTTACAAATGCCACGTCACAGAATATAGGCAATAACAGATACAATCTGTGACCTTTGACAGGTACTAACAAATTGACAATAAATGATTGAGGCTTATTGACTAAACTTCGAATTATGATTAATATTAAATGGTATCCAAAAGGGCATATTTTCTATTTATTTTCAAAAGCAAGCAAATCTGATGAAGGTTGAGGAACTTGAACTAAGGTGCTCATTGCAATAATTTATTCTCAGTAGAACATTTCAGTAATGAGAAAAGCAAAATATGTGATTTTCTCTAGCAAGATCATTTTTACAGAAAATATATCTGGTCTAGAATATTTATCAATGTTAGTCATCAACATTTCTGCATGTATTGTCTTTCATTTTTAAATTTTAAAAGATTATATATATATATATATATATATATACACATATATATTTGAAACGTAGTTACAATCATAGAGAGGGAGAACAGAAAGTCATTCCATTATCCCATGCACTATTTCATTCCCCGAATGGCCACACTCTGGCCAATCTGAAGCCAGGAGCCAGTAGTTTCTTCCTGGCCTCCTATGCAGATATCAAAGCACTTGGGCCATCATCTACTTGCTTCCCAGGCATTGAAGAGAGCTTGATGGGAAGAGGATCAGCCGAGGCATGAACCTGCATCCATTTGGGATGCTACTGCTGCAGGAGGAGGCTTGGTGTACTACACCACCACACTGGCCTGATAAATTATCACAGATTCAAAGCTTAGCCATAATTTGTTAAAAATTCCATTTGAAAGACTTCAAAATTTGCCGAGATCGAGTTTTTAGACAAAGTTTTGTATAGATCATACTATACAATGATTTGCCACAACTGAGAAATCAGAACTGATAACTTACTATGAACTGAGCTGAACCTCATTTTTTAAAAATTTATTTACTTATTTGAAAGACAGAGTTATAGAGAGGAAGAGAAAGAGATCTTTCATTCACTGGTTCACTCCCCAATTGGCCACAATGGCTGGAGCTGTGCCGATCCGAAGCCAGGAGCCAGGAGCTTCTTCCAGGTCTCCCATGTGGGTACAGGGGCCCAAAGTTTGGTGCCATCTTCTACTGCTTTCCCAGGCTATAGCAGAGAGCTGGATTGAAGTGGATCTGCCAGGACTCAAACTGGCACGCATATGAGATACTGACACTGCAGACAGTGGCTTTTCCTGCTGTGCCACAGTGCTGGCCCCAAACCTCATATTCTGACTTCACTGATTTTTCCACTAATATCTCTTTTCTGCTAAATTATTCAATTTAGGATATCATACTGCACTTATCAGATCCCCTTCATCTCCTCTGATATTTGATAGTTTCTCAGATTTTATAGTGTTCTTGTAATTATTTTATTCCAATTTTTTCTAACATGCATTTCTTGAACATTTTTGTGGTATAGCACAATAGTCTCAAAAAATACACAGTGTAAACCAATCAACTCGGGCAACTAGCCTGTTTCTGTAGAAATAGTTATGTTTAAAAAATTAAAAAAAAAGAAATAGGTAATTTTTTAGATTGGAACATATTGATTAATTTTTTCATATCTGGTTTTATTCTCACAATTACTGAACATATAAACATATAATATAAGTCCACTGTATTTATATTTCATTAACCAAACCAAATCATATGGCTTAGTCTGAACTCTCCATGGTCCTGGAGAAAAAGGAACCATTATTGTTAACAAACTGTATTAACTTAAATAGAATTGTTTTTTTAATGTTGTTTAATATTTGTAACATCTTTGAGACATAATTATCTTAATTTTTATTGTTATTTTAGATTTATCCAAATGAGCTTACTTATAACAGCATTCAATTACTTTCTTTTTAAAATTTAATTTTTACCCACTCTTCATAGTTTATGAGACAAGTGCTTGAAACTAAGACAAAAATTCTAACCACATATAGATAATAGCCTTAATGACTTATGTCTAGGATAAATCAATGAAATTGCTTAATCACACAAAAATCATGCCTCTCAGTGTGTAAAAAGATAAAAATCAAAATAAAATGTAAATATTTTTATGGCTCCATGGACTGAATGTAAATATGCTGAAATGATTGGAGAAATATACCATCAATGCCCTTCCAGTAAGTGAACACACAAACATGCAGATATTTAATTTTTATTTTTAAAAATAAATAGGCATATAAAATTGTACATATTTATGAAGTACTGTCCCATCACAGTAAATACATTTATTCTTTCAGGCATTTAATGGTAAAACACCCAAAATCCTGTCTTCTAAGATTTTTATTGAGAAATAGACAGTACCTTATCTATAGCCATTCTGCTGTGAAGTTAGCAATAGAAATTATATGGGAGAAAAGACACTTTGTGTTAGAGTAAGTGTAGGAAATTTCAAGTTAAATAAATCCAACATGTCTGTTTGATTTCTCAGAACTCCCATTACACAAAAGATGTTTCATGAGTTTTCTGAGAATTTAGTACCCAAAATTTGCTAAATTATTAGAATTCAGGTTTCATTTTGACCTAGAAAAAGAGCCAAAAATACTAGTTTGCAGTATGAGGAATATATCTGGTAGGTCATCCCGGGAAACAGGAGTGGGGGACAGAAAATGATAGAAAAATAATGCAAGCCTGAGTTATCAGATTGGTCCCTGCTATGGTTGGCTAGTGCTGGATCTCACCTATGACCTTTTGAGAGCCTTATGAAATGCGTCTTCGAACTGACTGCCTGGGGCATGGAGCTGGGAAGATTTATCCACAAGCATCTATTACTGGTAGGGCAATGGAGGCTCCAAGAGGGTTCACTGCTTTGCACACGAAGGTTCACATGTTTTAATGTTAGGCTGGTTCCTAACAGCAGTGTCAATTTGTTATGTCAGACAAGTCATTGTTTAGGAAATAGAGGTAGAAGGCCTATGTCTGCGTAAAAGCGGTTAAGGTGAGGCAGTGCAAGGGTACTCAAAACCCACTCAGAATTGATTGCTGTACCAAATCTACTGCGAGTGTTGGAGTCCTGGCTTCTGAAACATTCACAACAAACAAATCCCCTGACCATCAGCAGCATCCTGTAAGATGAAAGGTAAAACTTTGGAAAACTCTAATCTAAATCATAGGTGGTAAAAGTTTATTCTCCACAGAAAGCCTTTGGAACTGTACTTTGAGAATATACCTTATTTTATTATAAATTTAAATAAATATTATAATTTAAATTAATTTAAATAAATATTATAATTAACTCAAATATATAACTGAGAACAATGTCAAAATATAATGAAATTAAATAATATTAATGGTAATAAATAACATTTAAAATACTACTTTAAGTATAATGTAGAAAACACCTTCATCTTACCTAAATTCTGTAATCACTTTTCTTATATTTAAGTGTAGTACTGAAGATAGGGATTTTTTTTCTTGAATTTTGAATTGTAATGTTTTTCTTTATCTTTTAGAAAGCACATTTTCAGAGAGGGTGTTTTTTGATGCTGTGGTTAGGACACATGTTTGTGAAGCCTACATCCCTTTTCAGAGCACCTGTGTTCAACTCCCAGTCCTGTGACTGATTTCCTGTGACTAAAGCAGACCCTGAGTAGTAGCAGGTAATGATTCAAGTAACCGAGTCACTGTCTCTCATATGGGAGACCTTAACTGAGTTCCTGGATCCTGGCTTTGTTCTTACTCAGACCTGGCTTTTACATTTAGGGAGGGAATCAGTGAATGGAAGATCTCTTTGTCTATCTCTATCTGTGTGTGTGTGTGTGTGTGTATCTGCCTTTACAATAAATAAGGTAAATAAAAAATATTTTTTATATAATGCTTTAACAAAAACATATTGTTTGTATTATATTTATTCCATTTTAGGTATTTTAATATGTTTTTATAGACTACCAAAATTTGTGCTTATATTTTAATTGTACATATGTACAGTAAATATATATGTGATAATTTAATGCATATAATCAATTTGTGAATGTTAAGTAAGATTAGTTTACCATAAATGATTAGGAGATGAATTAATGAAGCAAATTACAAGTTTGCAATAAAAGTTTGAGGTGCATTTTACTACCGATGAATCTTCATAGCATTTGTAAGCATAAAGATATAACAAATTATAATTTTTACTTGATGTACTCATCTGTCACATAAATTTAACACAGCCATAATATTATAAAATGTCAAAATAAAATAAAATTGTATATGTATATGCAAATATGCACATAGATATATGCATAGATAATTGTAAATATAATTGTGCATGTGCCTAAACAAACACTTTTTTTTTTAATTTGACAGGCAGAGTTAGACAGTGAGAGAGAGAGAGAGAGACAGAGAGAAAGGTCTTCCTTCCATTGGTTCACCCCCCAAAGGCCACGCGCTGCGCCAATCCGAAGCCAGGAGCCAGGCACTTCTTCCCAGTCTCCCATGCGGGTGCAGGACCCAAGCACTTGGGCCATCCTCCACTGCCTTCCTGGGCCACAGCAGAGAGCTGGACTGGAAGAGGAGCAACTGGGACTAGAATCTGGCACCCATATGGGATGCCGGCGCAGCAGGTGCAGGATTAACCAAGTGAGCCACGGAGCTGGCTAAGCAAACACATTTTAAAAATAATTTATTTGCTGTATTTAACTATATAACTATATATAGCTATATCTATAGCTACATATAGAAAACTTTGTGTGTGTGTGTGTATTTACACACTAAGCCCTTAGCTTTCTCTTTGAGAACATATTCACAGGATATAATGATAGTATTGTTACTTTTGTAGGCCTTACATTTGCACCTTAATTAAAAGCAAGACTACAGAAGAGTTCTTTAACAATACAAGATATGTGCACAGTGATAAATGTCTACTGAGGGAAGTTATTTCAAACATGTGAAATAGAAACAAGAGATTGCAAACCAATTGAGAAATGAAAGAAAATGAAAAACTGGCCGGCGCTGCGGTTCAGTAGGCTAATCCTCCGCCTTGTGGCGCCAGCACACCGGGTTCTAGTCCCGGTCGGGGCACCAGATTCTGTCCCGGTTGCCCCTCTTCCAGGCCAGCTCTCTGCTGTGGCCAGAGAGTGCAGTGGAGGATGGCCCAAGTGCTTGGGCCCTGCACCCCATGGGAGACCAGGAGAAGCACCTGGCTCCTGCCATTGGATCAGCGTGGTGTGCAGGCTGCAGCGCGCCGGCCACGGCGGCCATTGGAGGGTGAACCAACGGCAAAGGAAGACCTTTCTCTCTGTCTCTCTCTCTCTCACTGTCCACTCCTGCCTGTCAAAAAAAAAAAAAAAAAAAAAAAAAAAAAAAAAGAAAAGAAAAAAAAAAGAAAGATAATGAAAAACTAAGGTTACATTCTAACATTCTAATCCTCTGGAATATTCAGGTTTGTGTGTTTATGTTTTAAATGCCCTTTGTAATTGGACCTAAATTTGTAAGTGTACAGTACAAAAAGGTAATTGGTCATATTGATATAGTTCATGCATTTGACATAAATGGATTTTCTTTTTTACAAAATGATTTTCCCCAAACCATCTGACTGAAATATTGCTTTTGAGATCATTAAATATGGTTTATAGTTCATGGAAAATACCACATGGATATATAAACTGATTATACAGTCTTCAAACATTTTATTCAAGTGTTAAGTACAAATGAGAAATAAAAATTGTTATTGTAGGGAGCTATGGAGTTTTCAAATGGCGACTTTCATCACACAGAGTTAATGTAACTGTAGCAGAAGAAGGACGTTAGCTCTAATGTTTTCTTGTGCAGATAGTAACAAAGCATTTCATAAATTATTTCTTTGTCTGTATTTTCTGTTCATGAGCTTTGACCAAGGGCTATTCATTTAAATTTAATGCTGACATCAAATATATGTTTTACCCTACTTAATCTAAGAGTAAGTATACCATATGGTGAAAGGCTTTCTTCAGTGTCATTATATTTCATATCCATACTTCATTATATACAGGATCAAAGTTAACTATACAAAGACCAAAAATATAGGGCTCAAAATTCAAACAAAAATTGTCCCTAGATACTTATCCATGTGATAATTATTTTTGTGTCATTTTGCCTAGGTTGTAATGCCCACCTGCTGGTCAAACACCTGTGCATATATTTTGTGAAAATATTCCTTGACTATAAATAATGTTTCATCAATGGACTCTTTTTTAAGAATTATTTTTTATTTGAAAGCAGAGTTACAGAGAGACAGGGAAAGAAATCGAGATACAGAGAGACAGAGACATCTTCCATCTTTTGGTTCACTCCCCAAATGCCACAATGGCCAGAAATGGGACATTCCAATACATGGAATCAGGAGACTCTTCCAAGTATCCCAGGTGCGTACATGGGCCCAAGGACTCGTGCCACTTTCTGCTTCTTTTTCATTACCAGAGAATTGGATTGGAAGTCGAGCAGCCAGGACTAGAACTGGTGCCCATATGGGATGCCGGCACTGTAGGCAGTGGCATTACCTACTACACAATAGAGCCGGCCCCAATCAGTAGACTCTTAAAAAAGCAGACAGATGTCTGTAATGGGGGCGTGACTCATGCAATCAGTTGAAGGCCTAAGAAGAGGTTGAAATTCCTCCACTGACAAAGAGATCTTTCTGCAGATTGTATTTGCTCTTGGACTCAAAACACCAATACTGACTCTTTCTAGAATTTCTAGCCTCAAACCTTCCCTACTAATTTCAAGATTGCTACTCACCACCATTATATGACTTAATTTATGTTATTTATTTATTTATTTGAAAGTCATAGTTATAGAAAAGAGAGAGAGAGAAACAGAGAGAGAGAGAGAGACTCCCATCTGCTACAATGGCAAGTTCTGGCTTAAGCCAGACCCCGGAAGCATCATCTGGGTCTCCCATGTGGGTGGCAGGGGCCAACAATTTGGGCAATCTTCTGCTGCTTTTCCAGGACATAAACAGGGAACTGAGTAAGAAGTGGAGCAGCTGGGATTCAAATTGGTGCCCATTTGGTATGCCATCATCGTGGGCAATGGCTTTACAGGCCATGCCACAATGCCAGCACGTGATCTAATTTCTTTTGTAAAATTATATAACTTATGGTGGGTCTGTATTCCAGTCTGAGATATCTCCAGATTGTTTTTCATAGTGGCTTCACCAGTTTATATTCTTACCACCAACAGTTGATTAAGGTACCTTCTCCCCCACATCCTCCTCAGCATTTGTTGTTTGTTGATTTCTGTATGAGAGCCATGCTAACTGGGGTGAGGTGAAACCTCATTGTGGTTTTGACTTGCACTTCCCTGATGGCTAGGGATCCAGAGCATTTTTTCATATTTCTGTTGGTCATTTGAATGTCCTTTCTTGAAAAATGCCTATTCAAGGCCGGCGCTGTGGCTCAATAGGCTAATCCTCCACCTTGTGGCCCCGGCACGCCAGGTGCTAGTCCCAGTCAGGGCACCGGATTCTGTCCTGGTTGCCCCTCTTCCAGCCCAGCTCTCTGCTATAGCCTGGGAGTGCAGTGGAGGATGGCCCAAGTGCTTGGGCCCTGCACCCGCATGGGAGACCAGGAGAAGCACCTGGCTCCTGCCTTCTGATCAGCGCAATGCACCGGCCGCGGTGGCCATTGGAGGGTGAATCAACGGCAAAAAGGATGACCTTTCTCTCTCTCTCTCTCTCTCTCTCTCTCACTGTGCACTCTGCCTGTCAAAAAAAAAAAAAATGCCTGTTCAAATCCTTTGCCCATTTCTTAACTAGATTGTTTGTTTTGTTGTTGTTAAGTTTCTTGAGCTTTTTATAGTGATCAGTTGTAACTAGTGGAGTACCTGAAAGGTAGTCTACAATATCAAAATCGATACTTTAAGATATGATGATTTTGAACACCCCTTGTCTAGACAATTGAGAAACAGTGTTTTTTTTTTTCCCTTCATACTATTTGTTGAACTTTTTACTAATGTAGAGTTAACCTTAACAATGTATAACCCTTATAGACTCATTCTTAAAAATCTGTTAGACATTTTCAGAATAAGTTATGCAACCATCCCTCACTCCCAAAATAATTCCCATACTTAATTTTTCTTATATTTTTGACAGTTTTCTTTTCCCAATGTTTTTAAATTTTTTATTTATTTAGGGTGAACAAATTTCATGTATTGCATATATAGATTTAAGAACATAATGCTACTTACTACCTAACCCTCCCACCTGACCACAGTCACACCTTCTCACTTGTTTTTTCTTATTTTTTCACTATTTTTTAGAATGACATACTTGCACTTTATTTTATAATCACAAATTTAACCCTGCACTAAAAACTTCAATAAGTAGTAAGTAGAAAAACCACTGTTCCTCAAGTATAGACAAGGAGTGCAAGAAAGAATAAAATCTCAAAATATCAATTTATCTCATATATATTACATTTTTTGTACTCTGTATATAAGTTACCTCAAATCAGGGAAAACATGATACTTATCTTTTTGGGACTGGTTAATTTAACTATGCATAACCATTTCCATTTTTTTTGCAAAAGACAGGATTTCACTCTTTTAAACAGATGAATATCATTCCATAGTGTGTGTGTGTGTACGTATGTATATATATATATATATATATATATGTACACCATAATTTCTTTATCAAATATTCAGTTGATGGACATCTGGGCTAATTTCATATCTTAGCTATTAAAACATTTGGGTACAGATAAGGCTTTCATATACTGATTTCATTTTATTTGGGTAAATTACCAGGAGTCATATGGCAGATCTATTTTCAGATTTTTTGAGAGATATCCATACTGACTTGCATGATGCTTGTACTAGTTTGCATTCCCACCAACAGTGGATTGAGGTACCTTTTTCCCTACATCCTCTCCATCATTTGCTGTTTTTTGATTTCTGTCTGTAAGCCATTCTAACTGGGGTGAGAGGAAACCTCATTGTGGTTTTGATTTACTTTTCCCTGTGGCTAGGGATCCTGAGAATTTTTTCATGAGTTTGTTGGCAATTTGAATTTCCCCTCCTTAAAAATGTCCGTTCATTTCCTTTGCCCATTTCTTAACTGGATTGTTTGTTTTATTATTGTTGAATTTCTGGATATTAACCCTTTATTAGTTGCATACTTTGCAAATATTTTCTCCTATTCTGTCTGTTGCTTCTTCACCTGTTGAGTATTTCCTTTGCAGTATAGCAGCTTCTTAGCTTGATGTAATCCCATCTGTCAATTTTTGCTTTTATTACCTGTGCTTCTGTGATTCTTTCCGAGAAGTCTTTGCCTATGCCAATATTTTGTAGAGTTTCCCTTATATTTTTTCTAGTTATTTAATGGTATCAGGTCATAAATTTAGATCCTTGATTCATTTTGAGTGGATTTTCATATAAGGTGTAAGGTATGAGTCTTGTTTCCTACTTCTGCATGCAAAACCCAGTTTTCCAATTACCAAAAGTTGAAGAGACTGTCCTTTCTCCATGGATTGATTTTAATGCCTTTGTAAAAGATACTTTGGCTATAGATATGTGAGTTAATTTCTGGAGTTTCTATTTGTTCCATTGGTCTTCATGTCTATTTTTATGCCAATACTAATTTGCTTTGATTATAACTGCCATGTAGGATGTGTTGAAATATGATATAGGCTGAAGATATCTTGGATCAAATAGAACTGGATTTCTCCTGAGATATCTCTGACTGGCTACCTTCTGACTATGTTCTTCATACGACATTTTTCTCTGTGTATTTACTTCCCATATTGTGAACAAGGAGTGATAAAAGATAGACACACACACACACACACACACATACAGAGAGAGAGAGAGAGAGAGAGAACTGCAAGTGGATAATTTATCTATCTACCCTCCCTTTCCATGTCCCCCTTTCCAGCGATGTTAGTTTACTTTTGATATTTCACAGGCAGTATTGTCATCCCTACAGTCCCAATATTCACAAGTAAAAACACCAAAAACAAATAAAAGGACACAAATGAAGATTATCTCAATACTCAATAGTTTTCAAGTTTCTTTTCTTCCAGTGCACTCACAGAAAAATAAATTTTCCTTGGAGTGTTTATCTGTCCCTCATTTCAGCAGATTTGGGTCTTCGGTGTGAAGCATCGAAGAAAAGACGTAATGGCAAGGAAGAGTTTCATCACTGCCTGCCCATATTGATGATTCTACAAGTGCGAATTTACCTCTTCAATTTGTCTCTAATCATTTGTTGGTCTGAATCCCCAAGGAACTACTTTTATACTTTGTCCAGTATTTTCAATTGTAATTATGTAAGATATAACTTTGGTGACTTTTCTCTTAGGAGAAACTATAATCTCCACTATTATTTTCCTGGAATATGCATTTTTATTTATAAATAAATGAATTATAAATTTTATAAAAATATGGTTTATGTAATTATTTGTGAATTATATGCATCTGTATTTTATTTATATATAGAATTAATAGTGTATTAATGTTTATATATCTAAATATATACATATTCATAAATATACAAATATATACATATTCACTCATGTAGTCCTATATGTGTTCATATATATATATAGTCATATATGTGTTCATCCGAGTTTAAAATGTGCATTTTTATTGTCTTATGCCCTCTCTCCTTGACTCATCATTACCTCTCATAGGCATAAGTAAACCTTTTGTTAGGGCCATAATAACAAATATTTTTGGCTTTGTAGTACATATAGTATCTGAAACACCTAATAAACTTTGACACTGTTAGCATGAGAGCAGGCAAAGATAAACTTTTAACAACTGAACATGCTGTATTTACAAAACAAATGCTGAATATATTTTCCCTTGCTAAACCTAACTTTTAATACTGAAAGAAAGATAAGAGTCACACAGTAAATGACAGATCCATGTTCAAATTTTAATTGAATAAAACAGGTGATCTGTTCTAAACAACTGTGTGGAATTGTTTTTATAATTGACTTTCTATATATAAATAAAAGCAAAATCATCATTTAAATTTTATTCAGTGCTTTATTTGACTTCAATTAATTTAATAAAAATAATTTCATTCTTTGATTCACCAATATAATTGTGTCAGTTATATTAGAAGACACATTATTTGATTGAACTACACTTGTTTGTGCTCTATATTTCTCTTTTGGATTGCTTACACATTTAATTTTAAATTGTTAAAGTTTAGTCCAGGACATCAGTATCTATATTCATAAATGTGACTATTATATAATCTTGATTATTATGCTGATTTATTCATTATTTGAAAGGCACACAAATAATTTGAAAGGGAGGGGGGGAGTGAGAGAGAAAGAGATTCTGTCATTGGCTTGTTCATTCCTCAAAAGTTGGCAATGGCTGAGGTTGGGCCAGTCCAAAATTCAGGCATTCGTAGCTCAATGGAGAGTTCCAATGGGTAGCTGGCACCCAGCTACTCCAGTCATCACTGCTGCCTGCAAGGATGCACATATCAGGAAGCTGGAATACGGTGCAGCAGTGAGATTTGAGCACAGGCACTGCAACTGAGGGAGGTGTCTTAACCTGTGTCTTCACTACTAAACCTAACATTTAATTCATGAGCTTATTTTTATTGCTATTTTATAGTTACTTTATATCTACTGCCTACATATTCTTTAGAATTCACAGACGATTAAGCTCATGTTCTATAACTAATAAACACAAATTATGCTTTTATACATGTGTCTTAAATACTTTAATATGCTTAAAATCAATATCAAAAAATAATCCAAAAGAAAATGTATAGTTGGAAAAATTCAAATCTCAACTTTGAGTTCATCTCAAATCATGTGAAAAGTAACATGCATTTGAGAAGCTACTGTGTGGCAGGCCCAGAAGAGATCTGAACATAGGTACAAGTGAGGCACAGTTTATGTCTTCAAAGAGCCCAAAGCCTAGTAGAATTTCATACTAAGCATAGAACTATATAGAGAGTAGAGCTCTGTTATTTAAGGGTAGGAGTTCAATATGTTTTACAACTTATTTCTCTAAAAGGATGATTTTTTCAAAATTCGATATTATTGTTACATATTTGAGCTCTTATTTTATCTTTTATTACTATCTTTTAACATTCTTCAATGTATTTGTTGAAAGTGCAAACCACATATCCACTTTCTAAGGATTTTACAGTGAAGTGTCTAAATTTTTTTCTTTTTGGTTAAACTAATTAATATGAAACATATAAATAAGATCTGAGTTATTTAAAATAATTTCTATAACTTTTTAAGTTGTCCAAATAAACAATTTATTCAATTTGTTAGGTTTAATGTCTTCACTTTGGAACTCAAAAAATAAATCACAGAATATCAACCCAAGTATCAAGTACTTAAGGGAGTCTAATTTCCAAGCAACCAGGATTTTTTTAACACATAGCTCAAACTAGATAACTAACTCATATGTTGAGCTGAGATCCATTAAACTTTATTTGAGTATAGATCAATATCTCTGATTAAATATCCTCATGATTTACAAACAATTTTTATATTATAGCAACCCTACACTTTTGTTGAAAATATATCAAAAATAAAATTTGAAGAATGGTATAAATGTGAATATTTAGAGAGACATCTTGGATTCAGTAAATATTAGACATTCTGTTTTATACTTATAACTAACCTAAGCATATCCTAACATGAGATCCAGATCCTGCACAATGAGACTGCTGCATCAAAAGCAAGAAATGAGACATTTTGACAGCTGTGGTACATTGCATTTCACAGAGCTCATGCACAGCGAGGTAGCCAGGTGTTCATGTAATTGCAGTGCAATGGGAAAATTCAGTGCTCAGTGGTCTTCAAATTCTCCACTCTCGTGTGTGATGTGATACGAAGATCATATGTCAGTGCTACCTCCTTTCTCTGTGATGGGGTATCATTATGTGAAATGTAACTGAAGATATTTTGGAGTCTGTCTCTCCAAAACTAGATTGAAGTTATATTTGGTATGTGGCTCCTTTCTCAAGTGGCTACTGTGGGTGTGATCTGTTATTTTACAGGAAAAAAATACATGCAAAACCTTTGTTGGCGGAAGTTTACTTTGCAAGTGGTACCTTCCTTTTCTCTTGTTAGAATGTTGCATCTAAACTGTGCTACAACCTGAAATAGCTATCAAAATTTATGTTTCACAGTGTATTATATAATGTGAAATGGTCCTGGAGATTGTTTTTTCCATTTTATTTCCCTAAGTTTTAATCATTCCAAGTTTAAAGCACTTAAAAATCCTCTCAGTAAATAAGAAAATTAAAGATAGAAGTTTAGATATGAAAAAATGTCAATCATCTATCCTTTAAAGTCATACCATATTCAAAATTCTGTAAAATAACATTTGATACTAGAAGACATCTTTTGAAGAAAAGTTTGCAAGATTAATTTTAATGTTAAAGACATTTATTTTTTATTTGAAGGGCACAGAGGGAAAAAGAGATCATCCATTTCCTACTTCACTCTCCAAATGGCTATAACAGCTGAGGTTGGAATAGGCCAAAATCAAGAGCCTGGAACTACTTCCAAGTCTCCTGCATGGATGTGGAAGACCCAAGTTCTTGTGCCATCATCTCCTACTTTTCTGTGCCTATTAGCAAGGAGCTGAATTGGAAGAAGAGCAGTCAGGACTTGAACCAGCATTCACATAGGATGCTGACATTGCAAATAGCAGCTTACACCTCTGTACACACCCTGCCAGTTTAATTTTTGAATTCACCATGAAATTACACTAAGTGATAATCTCAGTGCAACAAACCTTTCTGCCTTTCAACATTTGCTTGTAGTAATAGAACAAAACAAAATATGTCTTCTTAATTAAAATATGTGAATGTTAACTTGAGCTGCCTATGTATAATAAAAAAATCTTTACTAGTTTCTGTACACTTTTCAAATACTTCATTTAATTGAAAGAATCAATAATATATATGTTCTACCCCCTCCTTAAAAATACTAAAATTATAAATTATAAACATTATTAATATATGTGATGTTCCTTGTGTAATAAAGCAATTATATGGAATTGCACACTCGTTTTAGGAATAATCACACTATGTTCATTTTGATCATGCAACTTGCCCCAGTATTGTATACATAGGTCAGTCATCCCGGGTATCCATAAAGGACTGCTTCCTGGACCTTCCATGGGTTCTAAAATTCAAGAATGCTTAAGTCCTCTATATATAATGGATAATGTTTGTATATAAATGATGCACACCTTCTTGTATACTTGTAATGTTTAATACCATCCTAGTGGTATGTGAATGATTGTTTAGGGAATAATGACAAGAAAGAGTCTGTGGCTAGAACTGTTTTCCAGATGATTAAGTCACTACATGTGACACCAGCATTCCAAATCATAATTCTGGTTTGATCCCACCTGCTCTGCTTCTGATGCAGTTTCCTGCTAACACACCTGTGATACAAGTACTTGGGCCCCCGCCACCAGAGGGAGAACTGGATGGAGTTCTTGTCTCCTAGCTTCAGCCTGACCCAACTCTGGTTTTTGCAGCCATTAGGGGAGTAAACCAGAATTTGGTAGAGCTCTCTCTGTCTCTCTGATGTTCTGGAGCCAGCGCTTTGGTCCAGGAGATTAAGCCGCCATCTGCATTGCCCTCATTCAATATGGGTGCCAGTTTGAAGCCTGGCTTCTCCACTTCCAATCCAGCCCAAGTGCTTGGAACCCTGCACCCATGTGAGAGACCAAGATGAAGCTCCTGGCTCTTCGTTTCGGCCTGCTCCAGCCCTGGTCATTTGGGCCACTTGGAGAGTTAACCAGCAGATGGAAGACATCTTACAAATCAACAGTAAAAAGGGAAAAATAACTAGTTGGGATATTTATCTCATTAAGCCTCAAGTTTAAAACTCATTATTCTTTGGAGGTTACTCTAAATAGATACATGATTTACAAATATATTCTTCCATCTTGTTGTGTTTTCTTTTCTATTTCTTGGTAGCCTTTAAGAAACAAATATATTTCAGAATGACGAAATTGCATTTACACATTTTGTCTCTCATTGCTTTGGCTTTGGGTGTCATAGCAAAGCTGCAACTGCCTAATTCAAGATCATAAATATTTACACTGATGCTTTCTTCTAAGGGTTTTAAACCTTATCACCTACTTTTTAATTTAAAAAGATATGAAAGGCAGGGTTAAATAGAGAACAGAGACATCTTTCGTCATCTTGTTCACTACCCAAATGGCCTGGGATTGGGCCAGGGTGAAACCAGGAGCAAGGAACTCCATCTGGGTTACCCACGTGGGTGAGAGGGGCCCAAAAACTTTGGCCATCTTCCACTGCTTTCCCAGGCTCACTAGCAGCGAGGTGGATTAGAAATGGAGCAGTTGGTGCAAAGCTGCCACAAAACACACCAAACATCAGAGTAAGAGAAAGGGTTTAATGCTGGGGAAGCTGAACAGAACAGAGGGAAGGGGCAAAGAAGGAAAAGAGGGAGAAGAAGAGCATAAGAGAGAGAGATCAAGAAAGAGAGAGCAAGAGAATAAGAAACAGAGAGAAACAGAGATAGAGAGACAGAGAGGGAGATAGCGAGATCTAGAGGCAGAGAGGGAGAGATCAAGAGAGCCACATATTCAGGAACAGGTCCAGTTAAACCTTTGCTGGGGGGCAGGCAGGGAAGTAGGCCAGCGATCCCATTAGGATGGGGGTGGAACTGACACCAATGGTTGGGCCGTGGGGTCCCCTGGCTTCCAGCCATGGGGACAGAGGCTAGAGCCTAGGATGGTGTCTAGGATGTAGATGTGCCATAGATAAGTCTGTGCCATTTTACTAACAGTTGGGCTAGGCTGTCATGGGATGCCAGCATAGCAGGTGGTGGCTTAACCCACTGCACCACAAGGAGGGCCCTTCCTATAGTTCTTTGATCCACTTTGGTTTATGTTTTTTAAATAGTGTGAAGTAGAGGCGGTGGTGATTAAATTTAGGGCCTAATCTGGCTAAATGATGCATACCCAGACAACTGGTTAAACATTACTTCTGGGTGTGTCTCTGAGGACATTTCTGAAGGAGATCAGCACTTGAATCACTTGAGTAAGGAAAGATCCATTCTCAACAATGTGGGTGGACCTCATACACATGGTAAGGAACCAGATGGAAAGAAAAGGAAGATGAGGGGCATTCTCTTATTGGGCTGAGACATCTGTCCTCATCTACTCTTTAATGTCAGTGGTGCTGGTTCTTAAGTCTTTGTACTTAGACTGAGGATTATTATCATCAGTTTTCCTGGAACTGAGGCTTTCCTGCCCATAGAAGCTTTACAGTGAGACATCTCATAATCACATGATCCAATATAAAATGGCATACAATTTTCAAATAGCCTTACAACACCCCATAAGTGTAAATAGTCTTTAGATTACTTAAAATGTCTGATACAATGTAAATGCTATGTAAATTGTTGCTATACTGTATTGTTTATGAATAATGATAAAAAAGAAGCCTGTAAACATTCAATATAAATGTGGCTTTTTAAAAATATTTTTTGGCGGGTGCCGCGGCTCACTAGGCTAATCTTCCACCTGGGGCACCAGTTCCCTGGATTTTAGTCCAGGTTGGGGTGCTGGATTCTGTCCCGGTTGCTCCTCTTCTAGTCCAGCTCTCTGCTGTGGCTCGGGAAGGCAGTGGTGGATGGCCTAAGTCTTTGGGCCCTGTACCCGCATGGGAGACCAGGAGGAAGCACCTGGCTCTTGGCTTCAGATCGGTGCAGTGTGCCTGCCGTGGCGGCCATTTGGGAGGTGAACCAATGGAAAGACCTTTCTCTGTCTTTCTCACTGTATAACTCTGTCCAAAAAATATTTTTCAATATCTGGTAAGCTATACTTTTTTTCTTAGGAAAAATATTTATTGATATATGTGAAAGGCAGAGTGACAGAGAGAGAGAGAGAGAGAGAGAGAGAGAGAGAGAGAGAGAATCTCCCAAGATCTTCCATTGGTCTTCCAAGATCAATGCAAATACCTGGGCCATCATCCTCTGCCTCCCAGCAAGCTCAGATGTGGGATGACAGCTCCCCAAGTAGCAGCTTACCCTGCTGCGCAACCATAACTGCCCCATAATCTGTATTCTTTTTTGTGTATATCCTCTGACGCCTCTGCTCAATTAGCTCAGTGACCATCTAATGATTGGACAGAATTTTCCTTAGCTGTCTACAAGCAATAAGCCTCTCAGTTGTTGCCTGTGGGCTCTTTCTGCATGCTGAGACATGCTTTCAGCCCACAGTGAAGCAGTTCACATCTTTGCCTTATCTTTCACTCCCTGCCTTTATACAACCCCAAGAATAACCAAAGGAATGAGGGTTTTTCTCTTTCCAAAATCTAGCCTTCTGAACTCCAAGAATATGTGAGTTTTTCAAACCATTTACAAACATCTTATTCCTACCTTTATTTCTAAGTTTTGGGAGCAGGTTTTATTTTGTTACAACCATTGGACTACATCATAAAAAGCTAGGATTTTAAATGCTTCACTTTGTAAGTTTAAAAAAAATTGTTCTCAGGAAAGACTTTATATTGGGAAATCTTTGAATGTGGTCAGATATAGCCCCATGAATATGAGCTTCCAAAAAGCCAATGGAGATATTAAATAATAGCATTTACCTGGGAATGGTGCTTGGAAGGAGTTCTAAGTCATCCTGCTCTTTCCAGTGGCTGCCAAGCTACTGGTTTTTACTGCTATTATGAGTTCTGGTTTTCAAGTCTACTACAAAGCTGGAAGATTAGAGGGAAAAATAGCAGTTGGGGAAGTTAAAACAACACAGATGTCTCCATTCTTACTGAGATGTGGTTTTTCTATTAAATAAACACTTCCCAAATTGCTGTCTCCCTTTGTTTAATTTCTACAACTTGAAAAGATTGATTCTGATACTTTTGCCAGTGTTCTAGTTGCTCTTAGGAGATAATTTTCTCAGGACTTTCATTCAACATTTCTCTGAGGTCACCTTGCATTTTATTTTAAGCCAATTTATTACAGTTTCTAACAATATGTGCTGGGTCTAGTCTTAAAAAATACAAATGATAATAAGTAATTATATATCCATTTTAACCAAGTGTGAAAATAAAATGCATTAATTCATATGAGATCCTAGAATTTAAGAATGCCTTGTAAAGATATATGTGAAAAATACACACATATATTGGGGGTGTTCATGTGTCTGTGATGTTCAGAAATTAAAGACAGGTATACAGAGAGACAGAAAGAAGTATCTTCCATCCACTGGTTCACCCAAATGGCTTTAAAATTACATGGCTTCAACAGACAGGTCACAGGACCTAGAATATATTAGAATATAATTCTCAAAGGGATTATGAAATGGAATTGTTTTTTATAAAAAATAAGATTTCTAGAATATCAAATAATATTTACATGATTTAAACTCATATAGATAAACCTGAGGCCATTTACTTCCATTTCTTATTCAACTCAAACTTCATACCCAGCATTTATTTCAATGTTATATTTTTAAAACATTACTTTATTGGTTATATTTTTGGTTAACATACAATACTGGTACATCAACCCAGGCATCTAGCCTTTATACTTGCTTACCTTTCCTTTGTGTTTGGAGACCACCAACCCCTCATTTCCAGTTCTTAATACACTACATAAGACAGGGTTGTAAGTAATATTCATCCCACTATTTGTGGAACATATAGCTTGTTACTTACCTGGTTGTATTTTGGTAGCCATTATCCAACTTGCCTCAAACCCCCATCCCCCATCCTTCTCAAGCTCTAGTAATCACTGTTCTAAGTGCATGTAGATCAGCTACTTTTTAACTTCCATTCATGAGAGAGAACATGTGGTATTTGTATTTCCAATTTTATCGTACCTTACTTATAACATTCCCTAGTTCCATCAGTTTTTCTTCAATGTCAAGATTTTATTCTATTTTTTAAAGATTTATTTATTTATTTATTTGAAAGTCAGAGTTACACAGAAAGAGGAGAGGCAAAGAGAGAGAGGTCTTCCATCCGATGGTTCACTCCCTAATTGGCCACAATGGCCAGAGCTGCACTGATCCGAAGCCAGGAGCCAGGAGCTTCTTCCAGGTCTCCCATGAAGGTGCAGGGGCCCGAGGACTTGAGCCATCTTCTACTGCTTTCCCAGGCCATAGCAGAGAGCTGGATCTGAAGTGGAGCAGCCGGGACTAGAACCGGTGCCCATATGGGATGCCGGTGCTTCGGGCCAGGATGTTAACACTGCTACACAGTGCCAGCCCCAAGATTTTATTCTTTTATGTAGCTAAGCAATATCCCATTTCAATATATAAATTTATTTGTCAGTTCATCTATCAATTGACACCTAGGTTGATTCCATATTCTGTCCATGTGAACAGTGTTCCAATAAACATGGATTTGCAAGTATCCATTTCATGTGTTGATATATAGCCATTTGTTGCATATATACCCTGAAGGGGAGAATGGATTACTAATACAGTTTTTATAATAATATTGGACTTTCAAAAAATTTTCAAAAAATACTGCAAATGGTTCTCATACAACCTTCACAAAATTTTAAGCATTTTCATTGCAAAAACTAGTTTTATTTTGTCTGTCTCTTTCTGTCCATATATTTTGTGTGTGTATATATATATATATGCATATATGGCTTATTAATTTACATGAAAGGCATAATTACAGAGACAAGGGGAGACAGAAGGAGATAGAGGAAAGAGATTTTCCATCTGCTGGTTCACTACTCAAATAGCCACAGTGGTCAGGCTAGGCCAGGCTATAGCCAGGAACCTGGAACTCCAACTGGATCTCGCACATGGGTGGCAGGGGCCCAAGGGTCTGAGCATCTTCTGCCGCTTCTAGGAAGAGGAGCAGCTAGGACTGAAATCAGTACCCACAAGGGACACTGGCACTGTAGCCGCAGTTTAATCCACTGTCCCACTATCCTGACCCCTATCCATATATATTTTTGTTTCCTGACAATTTTGAGTGTGACTTGCTGATATGATACTGTTTTCTATAAATACTAATATGTTTATCACTCTACGTTTTCTAAACAAGGATAATTTCTTACATACATAAATATGGTGGTAAAAATAAAAATGTATATAACACCTTTTTCTATTCATGATCCAATATAACATCACAAACAGCATTTCAGGCTCATGCTTCTTAAATATTGAACACTTCCTCCATCTGGCTTTTTCATTGATAACATTAATTGCTCTGAAGATTATAGGCTGACTACTCAGGCTATATATTGTCCTGTTTTGAGTCTATCTGATAGTTATTCAGAGTTTAATCCAGTTACATATTTTTCAGTAACATCAGAGCATCAATGTGTCCTCCATGCATCAAATCAAAAGGCACATTCTGCCACGTTCCATCACTTAGTTCCTTAGCACCTACCCTGCTTTTACTTTTTTAATATTTTTTTTATGTGAAAGAATTACAGAGAATGAAGGAGATCTTTCATACATTGGCTCACTCCCCAAATGGCCACAATGCCCAGCGCTGAAGACAGGAGCCAGGAATTTCATCCGGGTTTCCTCACAGGGGTGAAAAAGTACTGAGTCATATTCTCCTGCTTTCCTGGGTGAATGAAGAGGGAGATGAATGGAGGCTCAAAAGGGTGCCCGTTTGGGAAGCTAGCATTGCAGGTGGCCGCTTACTCTGCTGTGCCACAATTCCCCTTCTCCCCCCATTACTTTTTAAAAGGAAAAAGAAAATCAAGTCTCTTTAATTCACAGTATAATCATGAAAAATACTAATACAGAAAAACCATAGATTTAATTGATTTACTCATTTTTCCATTGGTACATTTCACATTTTGATTGGATTTGGAATTTAAGTTCCAGAACTAGTTTATATCAGACAAACTTTTGTTCAAAAGATAAATGAATTCTTAAAAATAAGTAAAAGCATTTGATAATTCAGTTCTCATGTAGGGTGTTATGTTTTTCTTTAAGTTTCAATGATTGCCTTGGTAAATGCAATGCAATAATGAAGGATGTGTCATTTTGTAAAACATGTGTCATTACCATAATTAATTTTTATTTAGAACCAGGAAAACACTCATCACACATTAGATTGTGCTCATAGCATATCAGAACAGAAGGATGTTAGTGATTGACAATGTGTTTTGTGGCAGATACAATCACCATATAAATACACATCTGATGAACTTGAAAATTAACTTGCTGTGTGAAGCAGAAGTGTATGTTTTTGGAATTCAACTCCTATTGCTCATTCCAGCTAAACAGATAGAACTAATAAACTAAAAGCAAATGATATTATTTATTTAGCCTTTTAAAATAACTTGTGGATGGGAGATATAGAAGCCTGACCTTCTACATCCTAGTTATATGTAATGAATAAAGAATTATAATAGCTTTTTATTTTATAATTTTAGAATCATTCATTTATTTGAAAGATAGAGAGAGTGAGAGGGAGAGGGAAGCAAGGAGAGAGAGAAAGAGAGAGAGAGAGAGAGAAATTCCTTCATCCTCTGGTTCATACCCCAAATGGCAGCAATGGCTAGGGCTGGGCCAGACCAAGGCCAGAAGTCTGTAACTCACCTTTAGTTATAGGGGCCCGAGTACTTGGGCCAATGTCTGCTGTTTTCCCAGACACGTTATCAAGGAGCTGGGTGGGAAGTAGAGCAGCCAAGACTCAAACTGGCACTCATAAGGAATGCCTGTGTCACAGGTGGCTACTTAACCTGCTGTGCCACAATGGCGGCCCCTGAAATATCATTTCTTTAAAGGGAAGGAGATGAACAATAATAAACAGTGATACAATTTTGATTAAATCTATTTTGATCATAACCTTTGGGTGATGTGGTTTAATTTCTCTACCTCTCACCCAATGAATGTCTTCTATTTGTCTAACCAAGGCTGAAAGTAAGCAAGATCAGAAACCACAGTCAAGGAAAGGCAAAAAGACCCTTGATTAGAAGGAAGGGACAAAAGGTGCTGCCAATCTGACAGATGAATGACAGCCAGTGTCCCAAGAGTTCCACAGGCCTGAGATGCCGTATGGAGTTTGCTGTGTATCTCAGCATCAAAAAACTCAGAAGATTGCCTTTAGCATGCCTTGAACACCATGTTAGTTTCAATTTGGAACTTATTTTATTGAACCATAATATAGATATTAATTAAAAATTTAAAAAGAGAATGCTATATTTAGTAATATATATAAATATTAATTTTGAGCAATTTGATTTAATAAAATCACTCCCTTTATTTCAAAATATGCTTTTGATCATTGAATTGAAAACGAGGATTTGTGAGATAGTTATATGAAAGATGGATGTGCAATGGACTTTTAAAAATTTTTTATAAAGATTTATACATTTACTTGAAAGTCAGAGTTATAGAGAAAGAAGAGAGACAGAGAGAGAGAGGAGAGTGAGAGAGCAAGAGCGAGAGAGAGAGAGAGAGAGATCTTACATTTGATGGTTCACTCCTCAAATGGCCAGGACAGCTAGGGCTGCTGCAGTCTGAAGGGAGGATCCAGGCAGGACCTTCAGCCAGGCAGGTCTCCCACATGGGTGAAGTGGCCCAAGGACTTGGACCATCCTCTGCTGTTTTCCCAGGTGCATTAACAAGAAGATGGATGGGAAACAAAGAATCCAGGGTTTGCACTGGCACCCATATGCAAAACTGGCTCTGTAGATAGCTGTGACTCCTGTGTCACAATGCCGGATTCATGGAATGGACATTGAGGAAAAACAGATTGGAATTCAAGGCCCAGGGCTGCAATTCACTTCTCTGCAGCTTTATCTAAATGTGATGTCCTCTTGGCTTCATTAGCATGTATCTCACAAGTAAATTTTGGGTTTTAATAAATGGAGTACATGTAGAGATATTGATCCAAATTGGTTCTTTTCCTTTACTTGTCAGCTCCTTTACACTTTGTCAGCAACGAGCCTAAATAAATATGGTGGTTGTTATGAACTAAATGTGTGTGCTTCCTTCCCCAATTTATAAATTTAAAGCCTAGTCTTTTGTATGGTAGTATTTGTGACTGGGTCCTTTAGGAAATACTTCTGTGTGAATGAGATCATGTGGATAGAGTTCACATGATTGGAGTGGATTCTCCAAAAGGGATGAAGAGACAAGAACTTGCTCACTCCACACCATAAGAAGACAGCCACCTGCAAACCAGAAAGAGAGCTGTTTCCAGATACCAAATTTATCAGTTCCTGAATATGGACTCCCTAAGCTGCTGAATTGTAAAAAATCAATGCATATAATTTAAGCCTCCCAGAATTTCATACTTATTATAGCAGACCAAGCTGCCAAAACACCTGTGAGTGAAACCTTTCATTTATCCAAAATAATTGAGTAAGAAATAAATATTCTCTATTTAGATTAGCAAATTCTTCTTACTCTAGCAAATAGAATATCATCTCCATACACAATTTTCAGCATTAGTTGTTGAAGCAGTCTCTTGAAAAAATCATCCAACTATCTTTTTATGCACAGAAACAGGAAACAGAAAAACTCTATTTCTAAAGAATAGCTAAGTAATTATTAGAGGATATTGATTTATTGCTTTTGTTGATGTTGTTGTTTATGGACTACTCTAATATTCTATGACAAAAATAGACTATAATCTTAATTCATTTAGGAACAATGAAATTTAGAACATTTTAATGTATTTGCTAGTGAAAGGGAAACTAATCTCTTGGTCTATTAAAATTTTGCTATGCACCTTATATTTTTGCAAGAAGGTGGATACAATTGGAAACCATTATACTTAGTGAAATAAGCCAGTCCCAAAAAGACAGATATCATAGATTTTCCCTGATCTGCAGTAATTAATAGAGCACCTGCAATGTAATGTTTAGGAGTGAAATGGACATTTTCAGATTATTATTTACAGCCCTTGTCTCTTCTGTTGTGGAACAGTGTCTTGTTTTTTTCTTCATACTGTTTGGTGAACTCTTATACTTAATGTAGGGTTAACTATACAATCATTAAGTAAACTGAAATTAGATCTTTGTAAAAATTAAGAGTGGGAATGTGAGAGGGAGGAGGAAAAAGGGTTGGAGCTTAGATGGGGTGGGGAGGAGGAAAAGTATCACTATGTTCCTAACTCTGTTTATAAGCAATACATGAAACTTGTATGACAAAGAAAATTTTAAAAAAGAAAATATTAAAAAATTAAAATAATATTAAAAATTTCAAAAAGCAAGTTAATTAAACAGCATTACTTTATAAAGTTAGTATCCTGGAATATGCAATTATAAATCCTAAACTGTTGTGTTCCAGGAGTTATAGGTAATTTAGTGCTGCAAGTTCCATTTGATTACTGTTGTTGTAGTTGTTTTGGAATTCAGCTTTGTATTGAACAAGTTAAGCAAACTGACTTAGTCAAAAAGCCCAGAGCCCATGCCATCATCAGCCTGCTTAGATCCATCTTCGTCTGGTTCTACTCTCTTCTCCTCAGCTGAGAAGTAGCTATGAAGGGGAAAGGGCCTCCTGATGTTGTGGCAGTAGCTGCTAGAGCAGGTCCATCAGTCCCTACATAGCAGAAGAGGTTTCCAAATTTGGCACTGGCCCAAGCCTTTGAGGACAAGCCACTCCAAAACAGTAAGACCTGCACAGGCTGTTTTAATGAGGGCATTGGTATCGCCTTCCATGACAAGCACCTCATCAACCTGAAAGATGAAAAGGAGTTAGATGCAGGTGAGCTTGGACACAAGGACGTGGTGCAGGTAAGTGCAGGCATCGCACTTCCGGCATGGGGCTGGTTACTGGATGAAGTGAGAGTCTCACCTCAACGCAGCCTTATCTTCCTTGGAAATACCAACCACCTTGGTGGCGGCTGAGGAAAGAGTCCTTAGTATTTTTACATGATTAGATACATCATCATGTAAGATGCTTCCATTTCTTTCAAACAATCTGATTTTAAATTGTTTAACTTGCTTGTCAAATTTGGTGACACACCGCTAAACTTTCTCTCAGTCATTGCTGGAGAAATTGCGGTTTGGAGTTCAAGATTTCAGAATGATAGTTATCAAGAGGAAAATTGCTTTGAAACCAGTAGGAAAGAATCAGCAATATTTAATTCTATCAGGAATTTAATCTTGTAATGAAAGCTGAAAATTCTATTTTTGCTAATAGAAAGAACTAGCATGAAACGTAGATAGTAAAACATTTCCACTGGCAGCAAACACAGCCACTCTGAGTCATCACAGACTCAGCATATAAAATTGATTTAATTATTTTGAAGAAAAGGAGGTCAAAAAATGGACTGGCCTAGCACAGTCAGCCAAATGCAAACAAAGCACACACTCAAATTGTTTTCCTGGTGGAAAAGTAATATGCCTTCTGTGTGAAGTTGAGATTTCATCTTAGTGCCATCCTCGTATCCTAACTGGTGGCAATATCAGTCTTATTTCAAAGATTTTTCCTTTGTTGGATATTTTGCCTCATTTCTGATACGACTTCTTTGGAACAGGATTTCAATTGTACTTACAGGGAAAGCCAATGAAAGAATTCAATACGTGGCACTCTTTACTTTGGGTCATTCCCTAATGGTTTTAGAAATTCATTTTTCGGTTTCAATCTATAGTGTCCAGCACCTTAGAGTACATCACTATTTATCCAAATGCACACAGGATTAACACTCAACTTGTTCTCCTTAGGATCCGGGCTGAACTGTCGCTAAAAAACCTTCGACACCAAGAGTGAATCAATTATGCTTCATGTACAACAGCAGCAAGGCACAGGGAAGTCACCCTGGATGGGAGTCAGGAGATCTGGAATTTTTGCCAGTTCTGCTTCTATGGCAAATAATTCACTTCTCTTTTTAGAATTTTCTAAGTGACTTTCTGTTCTTACAGTTTTCTCAACTGTTAAATAAAATAGTTATTGGGAGAACGAACATAATTCTTTAGAGCTCCACTACTATATGATATTAGCCTGGTCTATTCAATTTATAAGAAGAAAAATCCGTGTAAACCCAATAGGAAGGAAATTTCTAAATGTCCTCCTTGCAGAATCCACAGATTACCTACAACAATTGTCATTAAGAGCAAAAACATAAAAGCTATATCTTACATTATTTTCCTCGGTAATTATGAATAAAATATATGTATGAGATAAACATATATGTCTAGTTTCAAAATATTACACTGAACAGCTTATAGAAATATACTTCAAAGACATTATACTTGCGGTTTGAACATTTTCTTAATACTAAAGGAACAACATTAAGGGAAATCTACCACCTTATAGTTTGTGCAGTTGAGTTTTTGGGACAAGTTAATGTCAGGCAAATGTGAGATTTTTTTCTTTAACAATGAGATTAATAAAACAGTCACTGCAAATCAAAGCTGATGGTTATAGTTTTCGTTTTCTGCCAGATTTAGAATTATTTTAGTGAGATCCAGCTTGTTTAGCAGTGTTTTTCTTTCTCTTGGCAGCTGGGGAGGAGGTCTGGTCATGCAAATCTTGTCTGTTGTCCTTGCCACTTCCTGCTTGGCTCAAACTTGTAGTAAACATATTTAAAGGAGATTCTTGCAGAAGGTCATTTATTAAGGAGCCAGATATGTGTGAAAAATCCTAATTACTCTATTTTGACAAAATAAGGAATATAGCATTGCAGTCGAATGCTGCATAAGAGGCAAACCAGCCAGCAGATGTGGAAATAGGAGAAAAAAATAAATAAATTCTCAGTTAAAGAAAATGTTAAATGCATCTACTCATTGAGGGTTAAAAGAAAGCTAAAAACTATATTATAGTTAAAACCAAAGAGTGTATATGACGTTTTTTCTTTAAACGTAAAGAGAATGAATAATTTGTGACTGCAACAGTGTTATTATTTTCATTCCAGTGGTATCTTAGTGCCCCCTACTGATACTCAAAAAGTGTTCTATAGCCAAATCAGTATTTTATTGTTTTCTTTTAAGAAATATTTTCTCTTATATTAATTATGAAAACGTTCACAACATAGTGTTTTTATTCATCTAAGTGTTGAATGGACATTTTAAGTTTCCTTCTAGTCAGATTCCTGAAACCAGTTGAAATTGTCAGTTAAATATATGATACTATATTCAGAGTTGACTGATTTACATGTTTTGAGATCAATGATTTTATGTAAGTATTTATTTATTTATTTAATTTCTTGAAATGCATAGACACACACACACAGAGAGAGAGAGAGAGAGAGAGAGAGAGAGAGAGACTCCAAGCTTTTGCTTTATTTCCCAAATGCTCAGTAGCTGAAGCTTGTCCAGACCTAATCCAAAAACCATCTGGGTTTCCCATATGGGTGACAGAAACTGAAGTACTTGAACTATCGCCTGCTTGTTCCCAGGGTGCACGTTAGTAGGAAACTGGAAATGTATTGAGTACAGGGGAATGACTGGAACCCGGGCATTCCAATGTGGGATGCTGGGATCCCAGGTGACATATTAACAGCTAGGCCAAGCATCTTCCCTAGGTGAATTTTTTCTGAATCAGAAAGTGAATCACGGTTGTATTTTCATTTTATTATTTCATTTTATAATTTTAATTTTGATAAAATTATATATATATTTTGATATATATGTATATATAGTGTTACTTTTATCAAAATACACACACACACATATATATATATAATTGTCACAATAGGCTTTTGTTGATCCATAGGCCAATGAGACTTTTAATAGCAAAATTCCTCATTAACACATCCATCTGCATCTATGTTTGCTGTTTCCATGTTTCCAGAAGCCAATAAACTTGACATCTTCTAACTGTACCCTTGGAAAGCTATTACCTTATTTCCAAAATAACTTGTTCATACTACCATTTCTCTTGTTTTCATGTATCTTTTAAAATTAGCCATTTTCTATCTACTTTCTACATTGGATGATAAGAATTAAGCTATTTACTCCACAATTGAATGCACACACACAAACACACACACACAGCCTTCACCATGCATCATATATCTATATATATCACTCACAGCTGATACCATATTACATAATAACCACAGAGAATTTTAAATATCTTTTCATCTCCTGCAAATCAAAATAACATTGGTCTTTTTCTTCTATGTAACTATCATTAAATATTTATTAATCAATTTTAATTTATGCAAATTTATGCAAGATTCTTTTTTCATAAGAATGACACATTCTTTTTTGAAATTCAAATTAAAGGATGAAATTAAATATTTTTGGAGAACTTTCAGAGAGAAAAAAATCATCTCTTTGGTGAGCCATAGACTAGATCCTGGACACAGATGTATTTATCAGAATGCTGCCACTTATTACCTGTGGAAGCCAGGCTATGTCATGTTCCTTACCTAGGCCTCCTTTTCTCCATCTGTAGAGTCAAGATGTTGGCTTATGCTTTTAAATTTCTCTGGCCCAGTTGTACTATGAAATGCTATATGATATGATATAATATTAGATTATATTAGATTATTTTATATGCATACAACATAGATTTAAAATTTAAATAAGAGAAACTCAGTAATATAAATGTTACTTAGTGTTAATGGAAACTCAATCCAGGTGTCCTGTTCACCTATCACTGTTGGTTTCCAGCATCCAGAACAGCAAAAATTCTGGAATTGGGAGCCAAGCCAGTATTTAACCCAGTTACAATATGGTAAGTGGAAACAAATGCCTATCTTTTGCTGCATTTTCCAAAAGCCTTGAAGAGTGCTTACAAACTTTGCCACGCATCCAGTTATAAACTTGTAATCTTTATTAACATGTTGATTCTAAATCAGAAGATCTGAGGACAGGAGTAAGATGCCGTTTTTCCAACATGTTTCACAGATCTAACTTAGATCTGCAAGGACCTACAGCTTAATTTCAGATGTACCCACATAGAGAAAAGATCTGCAGTACTGCCTCCAGCTTGCAAGCCACCAGATTTTCTGACACACAGTTGGAGTTGTCCCAAAAGATTTTGAATCCAAATAGTGAGCAATTATTAATTGCATTCCTGTAGAATACCATTTACAACGTATAAATGAAAAGTAAAATATAAATTTATTTTACTGTGTATGCATGTATCTTTTGAACCAGTGAAGATCACTCTATTTAGAGACTCTTCCTAGGACTCCCAGTCATCAAAGAACATAGAAAAAAAACTGAGTAATGAATTAGATGTGTACTTAAACACCATGCTATACATTTATTACCAAACTGTTAGTTTAATGAGCACTTTACTTTATGCCTGAACAAAGGGCATGATGTTCACAGAGTCATGAGTTCACAGTCAGGAAAATGTTCTTAAATTACTTACAAAGCATTTCTATTTAAAGCTATCATTTAGTTTAATTTTAAAAGTAATATTCTAATTATTCTTCAAATCCCATTGCAAAAATTTGAACAAATTAGCATATGGTTAATATCAATACATGATCACAACATTTGACTACACAGCCTGCTCTACCCAGTAAGCATACATAGAGAGCACATTGCTATATAAATGATCTTATCCCATGGAAGTGTCCCTAAAAACAAAAACAAAAACAAACAGAAAAAGAATGCTGGTGGTTTTTAGAACACAGTTCAGACTGCCAGAATAGAGTCTGCTCTGAACAATCTGTCCCGCAGCATTCCATCAGAAAGCACTGTGTTGCATCAGTAACACTTCTTTCTGTTTCTTTTTCCTTTTTTTTTTTTTTTTTTTTTTAATCAGGGAAGATCATGGAATAGAGTACATTTTTTTTTTTTCAATTCGACAGACCTGGTTCCAAGTCCATGTCCATAAATCATTGTCTTTGACCTCTGCCACCTCATTTCACTACACCAGAGGGGGAAAAAGGCTTACACTATTTCCTCAAGAAATCAAGAAAATCAAAGTCAATTTCCTTTTGAACTCTCATCTAAGGTATCAAAGAGAAGTAATCATCTTCTTTCAAACCCTCCCACCACCTCCTTTTTAATGCTGACTGGAGACCTGAACAAACTCCCATTTGATGCTCAAACTATCTCCTTGCTCAGAATGTAATGGGCAGTCTGTCCTTTACAAAGGGGTCCTGATTAACTCACCGAATTTGTGTCCTTGTCAGGAGAAAGTGGCAGCAGTCATTGTTATTTTTAAAGTATCTTTCTTCTCATGAAGATATAGAAGAAATTCATTTTTTAGTTTATTAATCCATTTACCAATCCTCTATGGAGTACTTCATATGCAAAGGAAATACAAAGTTTATGTAAAATGGAATTCAAAGATAAGTTTATAGACCACCTAAAGACATTTAGACATCCAAAAGATTTTTTAATACCTTGAAAACTGAAATGTTTACACAGTTTTTTCATAGTATACATTTTCCATGAACATTTGGAAGACTTTCATATGCATGAATTTCAATTTTTCTCAATAAACAATTATTAATTAAAATTAATTAATTCCATTTTTCCCTGAAGTTTTTGAAATACCCACAAGTGTCAAAGGCTGAGCTGGCCCTAAATAGTCAAGAATGAGGGGAAGAATATGCCCCTAGCAAGTTCAGAGCTTCTCCCCACACAGTGAAGTAGCGGTAGAGCTCAGGATAACGCCTCAGGTCCAATGGGCTGACCTTGCCCTTCTTTGTTCCTTAACACTAAGTACCCAAACAAAAATTATTCCTATTATAATGAACCTCAGTGATTCTAAGAAGCAGAATGAACCTGGAGATTTAGAGAGTCAATCCTCTCTGCCCCAATTCATCTGGGATCAGATCCAGTCTTCTGTGTTTTTCATTATCTGTGGAGAAGATTTTCCACAGGCAAGGTGCACATGTTATCAGGTGATATTTTCTATATAGATTGTTTGAATAATGACATGATTATTTAAAAAAGTATATTGGAGGGATTAAGTCAAGTGTATGACTTATAAAATAATCAAAATCAATATCCCTAAATCCAAATACTAATGTACATTTCCAAAGGTGTTCAATCTATTACTGAGATTCTCTTTGGCATTGTGACTATCCAGTTGATTGTAATAGTCTTCTCTTTTGCATCTACTGTGTAAATCAAATATAATTGTGAGCCGGCGCCGTGGCTCAATAGGCTAATCCTCCACCTTGCGGCGCCGGCACACCGGGTTCTAGTCCCGGTTGGGGCGCCGGATTCTGTCCCGGTTGCCCCTCTTCCAGGCCAGATCTCTGCTATGGCCAGGGAGTGCAGTGGAGGATGGCCCAGGTGCTTGGGCCCTGCACCCCATGGGAGACCAGGAAAAAGCACCTGGATCCTGGTTCCTGCCATCGGATCAGCGCGGTGCGCCGGCTGCAGCGGCGGCCATTGGAGGGTGAACCAACGGCAAAGGAAGACCTTTCTCTCTCTGTCTGTCTCTCTCACTGTCCACTCTGCCTGTCAAAAAAAAATATATATATATAATTGTGAAAGGGTTCCAAAGGATGTTCCAGATCTGAACTTGTGTGTTTAGCCAGAAGAGAAACAGTGGTTAACCAAAAATAAAAGTCTGACGTATTTCAAATCTAAAGGTTTTCTAGGTAAACAAATATAATGTTTCTGGACATTCTGGGGAATTCATATTGCTTTCTAGATAGTTGCAAGGAAGATTGAGACTTGAGCCAGCACGTGTTAATACAATCAGTTCTGATTCCAATAGCTGTGGTGTCTTATTTTTTTCTTTAAAAACCTTTAAGGACTTCAATCTCAAGATTTATTTAAGATAAAACTCTAGATAATGAAGCAAAGAGAATTTGACTATGGATTAGAATTATTATACCATGCACGTTGAGATAATAAACAAAACTAGAGAAAAGTTTATAATATATTATTTAAATATAGCCCAAGAAAATAGATTAGAAGTAGTTTAAATTATTAGATTAAGCAAAGTGCATTTATAAAATAATCTTTAGATATTGTTCCAGTTTCAATTTCTAAGCAAAATTAAATGGCTCTTTGTTGATGCCAAACCTTATCCATACAATGTAGACTATTTCATTATTATTGAGAATTATTTGTTGAATATTATGGTTAGTGGTGAAGTAAGCCTGTGACTGTAGAGTAGATTAAAATTATGTCTGCAAAAATTAAAGAAAAATAAAGGAAGGAAGGAGGAGAATTGAGGGAAGGAGAGGTTGTGAGGATCTAAGTATGGATATGTTTTAGAATTGTACTTATGAAATCCATTCTTTTTATTTTATTTTTTAAAATTTTTTCAAAGAAAATGCAATGTATCAGAATAGTGGACACTCTACCCTTAAAAGCATATGATATATATGATTATTTTTCTTTTTGCCAAACTCATTTCTTCAAGGAGCTGTATCTAATCAGCCTTTTAGTTTCACTGTATTGTTAAACTCTATCTTTCTTGTTTAACATTTTAAAAGCATTTGAAATGTGTTGGTGCATGTTCAGCTCAACTACTAAAATAGCTGTTTTGAATGTATACTCAGTTGTGGGTAAGATGGATTTGTGTCAAACTCCATATCCTGATCCATATCCTTGGGTGTGTTACTTAACCCCTCATGGTTCTTATCATGATGAAATTAGCATCATAGCATTTCCATAATGTTAGAATCTATTAATTATAGTTATTATTGTATCATTAATTTAAAGAATGGCCTACTTGATAAATTAATATAATTAGGAAATAAATACAAGTGGAGGTCAGCCTTATTTGTGTTAGGTTCAAGGAAACATTAAAGCGAATTAAAAGGCTTAAAAAGTTTATCAATAGAACAAGTTAATGCAACTCAGAGGAGTACACCACAGTCAGAGACTCATGGATTTAAGCTGTGTTTGCTTAAAAAAAAGGTTTAATTTTATTTTTTAAAGTACTGTTTTTTTCTCAAAACTCTGAAATGATTTTTATTTTCTTTCCCAGAATGATCGAGTTTATTGATTTTGACACTTGGAGTGTTCTATCTAGAATGTTAAACTTTTCCTTCTAAATATTATCTCCTTTAAAATGTTTCTCAGACTCTAGGATTTCCCAAAGGAGACAAATAAGGACTTTCTACACAGTCTGTAAGAGAATCTAAGTTTACATGAGGAGATGCTTCATGCCTCCTGGTGGAACCAGAGTTGGAAGGGGATTTGACATTTGGAGAATATTTGTAAGGGTGGATGCCAGTAGAGGTAGGAGGTATGTATTATGTAACATTCTGGAAGGCAATGTCAGAGAACTTCAATCAGGTCTACTCCAGCAGCAAAGAATAAATATTTTCAATTGGATGCTCACATATCTGAATAAAATCCTGAAAGGAACCTATTATATTACAAATTTCAAGCAAGAGAATGAATATAAATTTTGAAGCATGTGAATGTGATTTTATTAAGCAAGGTGAGGTATAATGTAATAAGAATTTTACTAAATTAAATTTAAATAGTATAAAAGAGTGACCAATGCTGGTATTACTTAAGAGTAAGATTTTTATATCCCTATGCTAATAGAATCTTTTTTTTTTTTTTGACAGGCAGAGTGGACAGTGAGAGAGAGACAGAGAGAAAGGTCTTCCTTTGCCGTTTGTTCACCCTCCAATGGCCACCACGGCCAGCGCGCTGCGGCCGGCGCAATGTGCTGATCCGAAGCCAGGAGCCAGGTACTTATCCTGGTCACCCATGGGGTCCAGAGCCCAAGCACTTGGGCCATCCTCCACTGCACTCCCTGGCCACAGCAGAGAGCTGGTCTGGAAGGGGGGCAACTGGGACAGAATCTGGTGCCCCAACCAGGACTAGAACCTGGTGTGCTGGCGCCACAAGGCGGATGATTAGCCTACTGAGCCACAGCGCCGGCCGGCTAATAGAATCTTCATTCCATTCTGGATGGCAGAGGTAAAAACGACTGAGAGCCTGCCAAAAATTGTGAGACTGAGACATAATAAAAGTCTCATGAAGAAACATTAATTATACTTAGGGATTTTGCATTGTAGACCTCAACAAATGAAAAATATATGTTGATTTTTCTCTCAACTGAGCTGGAGATACACTTTATCAAACATTTTTAAAATTAGTAATATCCACTGGTTTTATCTTCCAAGGCTGGGAATAACAGACTTTTTACTGGTTGTAAATTGCTTGTCAACAAAGAATACAAGGAACTGAAAAAGTTCATAGCATTTGCCTCGAATTGTTAACCATAAGGACAACATCAACTATAATTAATGGAAAATACATTTAAAGTCAACTGGCATAAAAATAGAAAAAATATCAAATTCTTTGTCTAATTCATTTTTTCATAATTGTAATCAGGATTTCTTTAGTTGCAATGTAATGAAAATGAAAACAGTTTGAATAGGACTTTAGGGGATTTTAACATCTTGTCATCACATTTACAATCTCAATGACAGGGAATTTTCTGATCAGATACTCCTACTTTGAACTTGTACTTCAACCATCATTTTATGCAGGAGCTCCCAAAAGTGAATGATCAGGCAAAGAAAATTCACTTCCTCTTTCTCCTCAAAGAAATGCATAGGAATCTAAGCCAAATCATTCTTTCCAAATAAATAAGTCTACCTCTTTAAATATTTCTACCATTCCTCTCATTTGTAAGTCTCTTTTTGCTACCACTTCTGGAAGCTGAAGTCATTCTGTGAGACTTCTTGAAGTTAATTCCAGTTAGCTCAAGCCGACGTATTTCAGAATGTTCTTTGGTGATGCCTAATGCATAGGGAAATTAGGCGTTCTCCTTCATTGTTCATTTCCACCAGCATTGGGACCATAACAGGGTGTTGAGTGGAAATGGATTGCAGAAAGTGAAACACCTCAACTAAGCATGAAGTGTCCGGGTCAGAAAAATCTGTCTGAGATTTAGGGCAAGTGCAAGATTGCTATATTACTTGGATTCTTCTTGTAAACAATTAGATTAATGATGTAAGATTGTTAAATAAGAGTGTTAGTTTATAAGGCTACATGACAAATGCCAAATGTCCTGTACAATGTATAATACATATTTTAACATCTGTACCAATACTATTAACATTTATACTATCACTACTGTACTAATAACTATTATTATTGTAACCACAAGAGTACAGGGGTAAGCTGTAATTGTGAGTTGTTTAGAAATTGTAGCTAAATATCTTAAAAAGGGATGAACAAAACAAGAGGTTGATTGAGAAACAGTGATTTAAACAATAGTTGACACGTAACAGGAAAAGGGAAATGTGGATAAGGTTCACATTGCATACAAGAGTATTTGAAAAATTCATGAAAAGTTGATTTAAAATGTTTATTGTGGTGCTAAAATGTAATATTTAAATAAATCCATTTATGTTATTTTTCTAATATATATATCTTAATAAAGGTTTTAAAGATCCCTCATATTTAACCATACAAAAGCTGACTTGCCCCAAATGGTAGAATTAGAAACATACCAGGGGATTCCAATTCAATCCCATCAAGGTGGCATGTACCAATGCCATCTCACTATTCCAAGTGATCAATTTCAGTTCACAATTGATCATAATGAAAGGACTAAGAGTCAAAGGGAGCACATAAACAAGTCTAGTACCTCCTAATACTAACCGATAGAATAAATAAAGGGGAGAGTGATCCAACATGGGAAGCGAGATACTCAGCAGACTCATAGAATGGCGGATGTCCTAAACAGCACTCTGGCCTCAGAATCAGCCCTAAAGGCATTCCGAGCTGGCTGAAAAGCCCATGAGAGTATTTCAGGCATGGAAAGCCAAGACATTCTGGCAAAAAGATCTCTGTGAGTGAGATCCCAGTGGAAAGAACAGGTCTTCAAAGAAGGAGGTACCTTTCTCTGAAGGGAGGAGAGAACCTCCACTTTGACTATGACCTTGTCTAAACAAGATAAGAGTCGGAGAACTCAGAGGGCTTCCATAGCCTTGGAAACTCATGACTGGAGCATAGGGAGATTACTGATGCCATAGACAGGAGTGTCAATTGGTAAAGTCAACAACAGGAGTCACTGTGCACTTACTCCTCATGTAGGATCTCTGTCCTTAATGTGCTGTGCATTGAGATTTAATGCTATAACGAGTACTCAAACAATATATTTCACTTTGTGTTTCTATGGGGGTGCAAACTGTTGAAATCTTTATTTAATGCATACTAAACTGATCTTCTGTAAAAAAAAAAAAAAAGAAATTATCAATTCCCAACTTGACTCTCACTGGGATTAAACATGACAATAGGTCTGATCTGATTTCATCATCATTTAAAAAAAATCATCTATTATTTTTCACTTTATGTTTCTGTGTGGGAGCAAACTGTTGAAATCCTTACTTAATGTATACTAAACTGATCTTCTGTAAATTAAGATAATCGAAAATGAATCTTGATGTGAATGGAAGGGGAGAGGGAGTGGGAAAGGGGAGGGTTGTGGGTGGGAGGGACGGTATGGGGGGGAAGCCATTGTAATCCATAAGTCGTACTTTGGAAATTTATATTCATTAAATAAAAGTTAAAAAAAAAAGTTTTGATCTCAGATAACGGATTTCCCACTGAGACTAACAACCCAATAGTTGATATATTTGGAATGATAGAACTAAAAATAAATTATTGCATGGTCATTGTCTCTGATTTAGTATCACTCAAAATGTAAAATAATAGAATTATAGACAGTGATAGCCCATTTCAGTATATACATATTTCATCAGACAGAGAGAATTGGCACCTCTTCCTCAAAGGGACCATGACTTAGTCAATTCTTCTGGATAAATGAAAATGTAGAGAACATGGGAAAACAAATGCATGTGATGAGCACAGAGGACACAATGTTCAAAGAACATTTTTGTGTTCTTGACAGTATTTTTTACTTGTTGAACTGTCTTCACTTAAAAAGAAAAGTGTTTAATGGGAAAAAAACAGCGATACAGATCATCTATCCATATGGCTTTTACACAAGAAACAAGCCAGTAATATCTCATTCATGTGCATCTCCTAGTTTCCACAGTGACTCTTGCTATTGACACACAGCACTCAAGTGATATGATTTGTGTGTTTTGTAAATGTTTATTTGTATTTTATTGTATCATTTTAGTCATCAACAGTCTTCAAAGTTAGCCATAGTGTGTAATATATAGTAGCTAGTTGGTGTATACAAGTATTGATTGAATAGACAATATATATATATATGCAAATATTTTATTAAAATAGCAAAGATACATTCCATTCCAAGCAAAATTGATGGGTTAGCAATGCGCTTTTTTAATTTACTTAAGTGTCAGAGGCACAGAGAGGCAGGCAAATAGAGACAGCTCTCATCAGCTTCTTCAATCCCCAAATTACTGCAATGGCCAAGACGAGACTAGATTGAAGCCTAAAGCTAGTAGTAATTCAATCCAAGTCTTGTGTGGGTGACAGAGACCCAGACACTGTTTTTAATCTGCTTTGATGAATTTGCTTCATTTTTGTTCTCTTTTTGTACAGCATTATTATTACTTCCTTACTAGCATTCACTGATAATTCTTTGCTTTCCTTCAAAAGTCCAATATTTCAATCTGCAAATTAAGTGAGAAAAGGTTTCTTTTTCATGATATGTTTGTATATACTTATATATATATATATATATACAATGTATAAATATAATTTTCATGGAAATAAGGTAAAGCAAAGGAACAATAGTGATATTTGACCCTTGAACAAAAACTGCGTAGGTGAGATACGCTTATACAGCTTTTCCCTGAAGAAACTTAATAATCCTCACAGCATGAATCAGACAAGACTGAAGCCCAAAGCAATGATGTTATTGGCTTCAGATTTTTCCGGGACAGATTTCAGATCTTCAATAGCAGCTGGAAATTATGAAAGGAAATACATGAAAGTAAAACTCATAGAGGAAGGAGGTCAAAAAAGCTGTATATAAACTCTTGAAATATTGATTTGACTCTGAAGTATAAATGCATGTAGGGGATATTAAGGAGCTGGTCAAAGTGAAAAGTGGAAAGCCTGAAGAGATGAACAGAGATTTTAGCTGCTGATCAATAAAAAGAAGTTACACTTTGCAGTTTGGCTCATACCAACATAAACAGACTTGGCAAGCAACTAAGTCATTCCATACAATCCTAATATTTTCTACATCTTAAGGTCAAATAATAAGTCCTATAGAGCAAGGATCAACCTATGTCTAAGGCAAATGCCACTCTTGTGTTCTTTTTATTTTTTAAAGATTTAATTATTTATTTGAAAGTCATAGTTATTCAGAGAGAGAAGTGCCATATTGAAATGGCTGGAGATAGGGGACAGACATTTGGGGCAGAAGTTACAATGCCATTTAGAATGCATCCATTCCATTGTACAGTGCCTGGTGTAGAGTCCAGGCTCTGTGTCTCATAACAGCTTTCTACTAATGTGCACCGTGGAAAGCTACAGTTTATGGCTCAAGTACATGGGCTCCTTCTACCCATGCAGAAGACCTAGATGGAGATCCTCACTCTTGGCATCAGCTGGGACTTGCAGACATTTGGAGAACCAGCTAGGAGTCCCTAGCTTTGTCCTTCTATTTATGTCTCCCTGCCTTTTTAATGAATCTAAAAGTAAGTAAATAAACATTAAAAAAATAAATGACTGGAAAGAACTAGCTTGGTCACCTTGCCCTCCCACATTCCACCACTTGAGGACACAATGTTTGTCCACTCCAAGGGACACAGTAACGAGGAGCTATCCAGGAATCAGACCTAGCTATATATTGAAATGAACACCCCCTTAATCTTGGACATCCCAGTCTTCAGAAGCATGACAAATATATTTCTAATATATATAAATTACCCATTTATCATATATTGTTAGAGCAGCACAAATACAGAATTATACACTGTCCATTAAAATTTATAATTTATAGGTATCATAGGTCTATAATTAACAATATAATATTTCTAAGAAAATAAATCTAATAATATCTTTAGGAAGTTTAAGTTTTTATCAGTGAATAAAAAAACACCAAGTATAAAGAAAATTTGAAAAAGCTTGTCTTCAAATTAAGAAATTTTGTATGTTAGGATATACCATAGAATTCACCATTCGTCTTGTACCCACAAATCATAAAAACTATTAAAATCAAAATAAATTCAAAAATTAAACATTTGACAAAGAAATTAAATACTAAGCAAATGCATATATAAATTGATAACCTAAAATATTGTTCCACATTGTTATGTATCAGGAAGTATAATTAAAATTGTAAAGACATGTCAACATAAATTTACTTGAATACTTTAAAATGAGATGTCTGACAACAATAATGGTTGAGAAGGATGTAGAGCAACTGGAAGTCTCTTCTGTAAGGGGCAAAAGAACACAGAATATTATCATCCCTTGGAAAAGAGTTTGACATTTTATTATTAAGCTTAATATATCACATAATTCGTGTAGTTTCAACTTGGTGACATGGGGACTTTGGTGTGAATTAGTATATTTTGATTTATAGCCTGGTCTCCAAGAGCCTAGTGCAGGAGCTTAGTTCAAAAAAATTATTTCTTGAACTTTTTTATTTTTAGCAAGACATATAATTTTAACTATTTTACTTAACAGTTGAAAACAAATTATAAGGATGTGGAGTCGAGTCTTTCATCATAATTGCAAAAATATGAATGACTGCTTTGTGGCAGGAAAGAGGTATCTAACAAAGCATTGGGAACTTTCAACCAAATGAGTCATCAGAATAGAATTTTGAAGATTTTGCCATCTCCATCTTCATCCGTGAATATGGAAATACGATGTTCTCCTGGCACCTGTTGTAGCAAGGTAAAGGACAAGTAGGCTGGTCAATAGAATAAACTCACAGCTTGGAAAGAAAAATCAAACAGCATAAAGCAATTAGACAAAACAATGCCTCCTTTTCAATGCCAACAAAGACAAAAATTACAAAACAAATAAAATGTGAGAAATTTTCAAAAAATAACAAATAATTAAAGTGGGGGCTTATCTTCCTTTCTGCACAGTTTGTTGTTTACTTGCCTTTTTGTTTTTGTTTTTTGTAAAATAAGGAGCAGTGGATGTGAGAAAACTGTGTACAGCAAGGGAAAAAAGGACACTCAGCAGAAAGGCTGCTCCCAGCAGAATTGCACAAGAAAAGAAATTATGGAAACAATGTCACTGCAAAAGCTGGAAAGTATTTTGCAATCTTCCTTTTCCATTCTCCTTTCCCCATTTCTATTGCCACCCCTTTCACCTCTCATAACAACATCTTTATCAGCTTTTGTTCTCATTGTGGGCTACAAAAGCAAGGGAAGAATGGCAGAAATGACTATGTGAATGAGAAAATATGTCTTCATTTTGAACAAGGTGACATCATTCTCCATATTCTAAGTGGGTATGGTTCCTCCAAAGGCACAAGAAGAATGAGGAAGAATGGGAATTAATTAAAACATAAAATGAAAAAGGGATAAAAATCATAGTTGCTGTTCAATGAGTACTGAAAGTGGACTATTTGTCTTTAACAACAAAAAAACACTTTTCATCCAAAAATCCATTTATTATTATTTCCAAATACCAAGAAAAGCAATGTGAAGTAGGCATATTCAAATGTATAGACTGCATGCTCAGTTTCCACCCTGGCTTACCTGCTCTGTGAATACATAAGGATGAAACAATAAATTAACAGAGTGAGGTGAGTGACTTATCCTCTTTTCCAATTGGGTATGCTCAGTAGGTAAGCCTTGAAAGTTACCCAGATAGTAAGCAGAAGGAGGTTCTGATAGCACTTCTGGACTGTTGTAGTATGAATGTCTGTACCCCAACTCCTAAATCCATGTATTGAAATTTTGAAACTCAGATAACGTTATTTGGAGATGGAGTATTTGGGAGGTTTCTGGGTCATAATGGCAAATACACAAGGATGCTGTTAATGCCCTTATAAGACAGGCCACACAGAGGTATCTTACCGTCTTTGCAATGTTATAACACAACAAAGCACCATCCATTTACCAGAAAGTTGCTTTTCACCAGTCACTGAGTCTGCTGGCTCTTTGATCTTGTACTTCTCAGTCTCCAGAACACTAAGTAATTAATTTTTGGTTTGTGTATAAGTCACTAGTTTATAGTGTTTAGTTATGAATTCTGAATGGAGTTGACATTTAATTGAACCAATCTAGCCCAGCTACATGCCTCTACAGATATTTCCAACTCCTATAAGATAGCCGTTTTCAAACACTCCTCTGAATTTTTGTACAGCCTTTAAATCTGGCTTAATGAAGGTTCTCTGTGGTTGCCAGTCCTGAAGCACTCTATTATATCATTATTTCACTTCATTATTTCGCTGACTACACCTGTAACAATAAACTCATTAATTAGTTATCTTGAGTTTGCCAATTTTGAATGGGCTCACTGTCTCCTATTGGGACAAAAACTTATAAAAACTTGATGGTAAAGTTTTTGTCTTTTTTTTAAGATTTTATTTATTTATTTGAGAGGTAGAGTTACAGACAGTGAGAGGGAGAGACAGAGAGAAAGGTCTTCCTTCCGTTGGTTCACTCCCCAGATGGCCACAAGGGCCCAAGCTGCGCCGATCCAAAGCCAGGAGCCAGGTGCTTCCTCCTGGTCCCCCATGCCGGTACAGGGGCCCAAGGACTTGGGCCATCTTCTACTGCTTTCCCAGGCCATAGCAGAGAACTGGATTGGAAGAGGAGCCGCCGGGACTAGAACCAGTGCCCATATAGAATGCCGGCGCTACAGGTGGAAGATTAACCTACTGCATCACGGGGCCAGCCCCCTGATTTTGTCTTAATTATAAAATGCATAAAAGAAACAAATCATCTCATATGATTATTTCTAATTAGAAAACTGAATGCATTCTTGGTTACACTGTTAGAAACGGTGCTATGCTGGTCATTCTCTCTTGCTCTGTTGACCAGTGACCAACTAAGTTAAGTTAGGAGGTTGTATATGTAGAATCTATGTAATACATATGTGAATATATTCAAATAAATCTTCTGACTCTTATATCCTTCAAATTCCCAACTTGAAAATGTAGAATGGTATATCAGAATATGACATAATTTAAAGGATGAATTACAGATAGTAATAAGGAATGTTTCAATTCTACACAAAAATGCAAGATGATAATGAGAAGCAAAATTTAGGATTAATTTTACTTTCTTAAGTATGTTTTAGAAAGCTATATCAACAGAGAAAAAACATTGATGGTCTAGAAAACTGAAAAGTGTTTTCAAAATGGACTTCTAGAATTATTGTATTTAAACTATTCCTAGCTCTAAAGCATAGTTAAGCTCTCATGTCTTCTAAAGAAAGAACATACTGAATTTCATCTTATAAAAGACAAGATCTAAGTATATGCTGTTTACTTGAGAAAAACACCAGTTTTCCCTTGGGACTGCTTAGATCTGCCAGTTTTCATAGAAAAAAATATAAATAGGAAGACTCCCAATCTAAGTTTATATTTGTGCAAACATAGATAAAGTGCTTCAGCTATTTTCTAAAGCTCTAGCAATTCCTCCTCATAAAAGTGCATCCAAGATAATAAACTCAATGTTTACACAGGCAAGCAGAAGCAGAGGTTTCAACAAGAATTTTGAGATTTTGATCGGCATCAACACCCAAGGACTGGATTATATGAATAGCTGTACCACAATCTCTTCCTGTAGCGTCAGACTTGTGTTTATTTTCAACATTTTGCTGATGGTTAGGAACACAAAGTGTGAGGAACAAGAGGTTTGACTTTTTTCAAATTATTTTGTGAAAGAAGGGCATGTAATAGCAGAAAACTTACAATTTAACTTACAGCACATAGTCCTCATGTTAAGAAAAGAAAGTCAAATCTATAAGTATTGCCCAGAAATTTGACAGATATATATGACATTTAAACTGTGCAGTGTTTTAATCAAATTCAAGTGCTCATTTTTCCTATTTAGTTAATATTATTCTGTGGGGAAATTAGTTACATGAGGTAATTCAAAGATGGCGCCCAAAGGAAGTAAGGTGGGCGGAATCCAAAGTTGTTTACCAATAAAAGTAATTGGCCATGCAACATCAGGGGAAGTAACAAAACTAGTAACAAGTGTATAGACATATGGCTAGTCCTATAGAAATCATCCCGTAAAGTGACCCTTTAAGTGATTGGTTGGTTCTTAGCCCTGCCCCAATGACTCTGCAGTTTTGTGCTATAAAAGGCTCTGTTACACGCGAAATAAAGAGTTCTTGCTAGACTTGACTCCCCGCTCACCGCTGCGTCTGATTGTCTCCAGCATCAGGAGGCTGGGGAATGGGCAAGCGGCGCACTTACCTTTCCTCGGACCCAGTCCGTCCTTGTAGGGGTGGACTAAGACCCTGCATTATTCCTTGTTGTAAAACGTGAGCTTCCATTGTCAAACTATTTCAGTGAATCCATAGACAAGCCAATCGAAATATATGTCAAATATTGGATTTCTATAGGTCAGAATTTTTGTTTTCTGGAAGTGGGGGATACTTCTGGTTTATGGTAATAGAGATTAAAAGAAGCCCAAGGGCACCTCGTTCCATATAGTTCAATAAAACACATCATTTACATCGCACCAAAATAAATCTTGGTAAATAAGTAAAATATATCACAAATAGCAGAAATAATAAGCCACTTCCTTCAAATTTCTAACAGGAATATAGCAAGATTTCTCTATCTATATATTTCCATCTTTAAGCTAATAGTTTAATTGCTCTCACATTTTTATTCAGTATTTCCCAGATATTTTTTCCTGGGTTCATTCCACAAATATATTTGTTAAATGCCTACTTAAACTTGGATGATATTAAGAAACAAGGATCCACAAATTTATAATACAGATGTGTGATTTTTACTGTGAATAGTGTTGACACTTGTTAATCAGGGACTACTAGTACCCTCAAATGAAGCAAAATAAACAAACATGAACTATTACTTTGCATGTAAATCAGGAAAGTAAATTGTTCTTCATTAGGAAATAAAACAATAATGAGAAATTTTATCAGGACCCTTTTATTTATACTAGTATGTATTAATATTTGCCAAAATATTTCACTAGTATTTGTTTTTTACTATGGTTGAAAAGGAACATGATAATCATAAGGGATTGAGAAGCTGCATGTTATTATATGGTTTGATCTATCATAAAATTTATCTTACTTGACAGGTTTAACTCAATTGCAGTGCTGCAATGAGAAAGTCTTCATTTATATGAAAGGAATTCCAAAAAAATATTTATTTGCTCTGAGCAAAAGCAACAGTACACAAACCTTGCTTTCAGCAAGTAGGCTTGTAGCATATCTCTTCTAGAACGAATTTAACCTGAACTGATTTTGGTTCTATTAACCACTCTAAATTATATGTTTTTTTTTTTTTAATTTATAAACATTTACTTTAATTTCTCTGATAATACTATTAATATTTATGAACAACTTTTGCTAAATTGAAGTTTATTTATTTATTTGAGAAACAGAAAAGGAGACAGAGACAGACACAGACAGCACTCATCCAGTGGTTCACTCTCCCCATACCCATAGCAGCCAAGGCTGGGCTATGGCTGGGGCCAAAAACCAGGGATTCATTCCAAGTCTCCAAGTGAATGTCAAAGATTGAAACCATTACCTGCTGCTGCCTAGGATATGATCTTTAATTACTCTTTTTCTAAATGAAATGTTTAAATTATTCATACTTAGTCCTTAAAGAATAAAAGTAAAGCTATGATTCTAAAATATATGCTCCTCTTAGCGCCAATACTTCTTCAATACTCATCGACTGGATTTGATTTGGTATAGATTCATGTTCTTTTATCTTCCTAGATTCTGATTTTTTTTATCATTTATGATTCTTTGTGATATAGTTGAATAAGTTTAGGTAGACAGTGCACTTGTTGAGACTGCACATCAAGTTACTACTAAGACCAGAAAGGAGGAGGAAGAGGAAGTAGGAGAAGAGGAAGAGAAAGAATGTGTTATTGGCATTGAATTTAGTTAACAATTCTGTGCCACTGTAAGTCCAACTGAGAGTTTTTTCGGGAAAGACTTGGGTATACTTGGGAAAGAGAACAATGTCTTGATCTTTCTGGATAATTCAACCCACAGCTATAGCAGAACATTGGATGCACACTCTATTGTTCACTCTTTCTGAAGACCTGGTATTACTCTCAAAATTAGTTTCTTCACCATCAGCTTCTCATGTTTTGATTATTGACTCCTTTATTTTCATAGTGGTTTCCTACATATTAATTTCTATTTTATGTATATTTTATAGTTTAGCAGATATTAGAGCCAGAGTTGTGGCATAGTGGTTAAGTCTCCTCTTGCAGAATCAACATTCTATATGGGCACCAGTTTGTGTCCTGGAAAAGTGGATTGTTAGGGCTTCCTATGAACTATTTGGCAACAAATTTGACAACATGCAAGAAATTGATCAATTATTGGAAATACACAACTTACCCATGTTGAGTTTTAAGGAGATAGAATACCTGAATAGACCAATAATTATTATTGCAGTTGAATCAGTACTCAAAGTATTTCTAGCAAAGAAAAACCCAGGAGCAGATGCATTCACTGCTAAATTCTACCACTCTTTAAATAAGTAACAGCAATCCTTCTTAAATTATTTCAAAAAAGAAATAATAGGAAATTATTCCAAATTCATTATGTGGACATGCAATACCTTGATACCAAAAGTAGAAAAGGACACACACAAAAAGTAAGCTACAGGTCAATATCTTGATGAACATCGATGCAAAAATCCTCAACAAAATACTAAAAAATAGAACCCAACACCACATTAAAAAGATCACTCACTATGATCAAGTGAAATTCAACCCAGGGATGCAAGAATGGTTTAACATAAATCAATAAATGTGATACACCATGTGAACATAATGGACAAATATCACATGGTCTTTTCAATAGATGCATAAAAATGGTTTCTAAAGCTAAGGATTCATTTATGATGCATTTTCTGAGAAAATTAAGTGCACAAGGATCACATTACAACAAAATACAGGTCATATTTAGCAATTCAACAGTTAACATTATATTGAATAGGAAAAAGCTGAAAATTTTCTCTGTAGCATATTAGAGAAGACAAAGATACCCACTTTAACCATTTTCATTTAAAATATTAATGGAGGTCCTAGGTAAAGCAGTTTGGCATGAGAAAGAAATAATGGAATGCAAATTTGAAATGAGGAATTTAAATGGTTACTGTTTGCAAATGACTGGATCCTATATATAGCAATCTGTGAGTCTAACAAAAAGCTGTTAAAACTAATAAGCAAATTCTGATCATATTCAGAAATACCTTAGACCCTAGCGAAAAGCCATTGGAACTAATAAGCAAATTCTGCAAATTTGTAGTATACAAAATGAATTTACAGGGGCTGGTGCTGTGGCGCAATGGGTTAACACCCTGGCTTGAAGCGCCGGCATCCCATATGGGTGCCGGTTCGAGACCTGGCTGCTCCACTTCCAAACCAGCTCTTTGCTATGGCCTGGGAAAGCAGTAGAAGATGGCCCAAATCCTTGAGCCCCTGTACCTGCATGGGAAACCTGAAGGAACCTCCTGACTCCTGGCTTCAGATTGGCACAGCTCCCGCTATTGCGGCCAATTGGGGAGTGAACCATCAGATGGAAGACCTCTCTCTCTCTCTTTCCCTGCCTCTCTTCTCTCTGTGTAACTCTGACTTTCAAATAAATACATAAATCTTAAAAAATTAAGAATTCTAAAAAAAAAATAAAATGAATTTACAGAAACAGTAGCCTTGTTATACAACCCTAAGATTCACCAGAAAAAATCAAGAAAGCATATTTCCTGTAAGTACCAAAAAAAAAAAAAAAGACATAAACAGAGCCAAAGTGGTGAAAGTTTTCTACAATGAAAACTATAAATCCTTGATGAAAAAAATGGAAGAGTACCCCAACAAAAATAAAGATATCCCCTCTTCATAGATTGGAAAAATCAATATTCTTAAAGTGCCCATACTACCCAAAGTGATTTGCAGATTAAATGCAACAGCTACCAAAATCCCAATGACTTTTTATTTACAAAATGAAAAAAACACTATTAAAATTTTCTATAGACTGACAAAAAAATCCCAAAAGGACAAAGCATGAGGCTATACATTACCTGACTTTATGCTAAGAACTCTAGTTATTAAAACATTATGGCAATAGCATAAAAGCATAAAAATGCAATACACCAAATGGAACACAATAGACTCTAGAAGTAAACTCATATCTACAACCAACCAATCTGTGACAAAGGTGCTAAAAATATGCACTGTAAAAAGATAATCTTTTAAATAAATGGTGCTGGGGAAATTGAATATCCACAAACAGAGGACTGAAACTAGTACTGTTTCTCACGTTTACAAAATCAGTTCAAATTGTTTTAAAAACCAATATATGACATCTGGAAATTTGAGACTTGAAGAAAATATAATGAAAACATCTCAGGACATTGGAATACATAAGGATTTTCTAGATCAGACTCCAAAAGCACAGGGCAATAAAAATGGATAATTGGGACTTCATTAAACTTTAGTTTTAAACTCTGTAGAGTTTTTGCACAGAGAAAGAAACAATCAATAGAACAGAGACAAACTACAAAAGGGGAGAAAATATTTGCAAGTCATACATCTGACAAAGGTTACTATCTAGAATATATAAAACTCAAACAATTCAATAGCAAAAACAGAAATATTCAATTAAAATGAGCAATACAGCTTAAAAAACACTTCTCAAAGAAAGACATAAAAATGGGCAGCAGGTACATAAAAGATGTTCAGCATTACTAAAAATTGGGAAAATGTAAATCAACATCATAATATCACCTCACACTGCATTAAGATTAGCTAGTATCATAAAGGAAAAAGATAACAAGTGTTGGATGAAGATGTAGAGAAAAGGGAAACATTGAACACTATTGGGAATGTGAATTAGAGCAGTCATTGTGGAAAACAACATGGAGATTCCTCAAAAAATTCAAAATAGAAGGACTATATGACTCATCAACCCCACTGTTTGTTTTTTTGGCTGTATATTAAAATAGCATGATATCTATCTGTCCAAGAGATATCTGAAGACCCATGTTTACCACAGCAATAAACCACAATAATCAGGAAAAACAAACAACCACAGTTTCAATCACTGATATATTTATTTTATAAATTTGGCACATATGCATAATAGATTATTATTTATCCACAAAAAATAGATGAAACTTTATCATTTGCAACAACATGGATGAAACTGGAGGTCATTATCTTAAATGAAACAAGCCAAGTACAAAACAAACAAACATCACATGATGTTACTCATGTAGAGTCTAAAAATAACATACATTCCAATAAAAATTTTTAAAAAATAGTAGTGGTATTTCTTCAATTTCTTCATCTCCACTTTCTAGTATTGAAGTGTTGTTGTGTTCCCTTGGGAGCATCATGGTGTCTTCCTTATTCTTGTTTTTTGAATTTATGAATTTATTTTTAGGCATTTGTGCAGACACTTGTATGTTTGTTTGTTTGCTTTTTTCTCTGGTGGCTTTTATCCTTAGACTATGCCTCTGTGGCTTAGTGGACTGACTGTTCTTTCAGTGAATACCCACAGGTGTGTGCCAGGTGTGGCCAGAGAGGTCTGTTCAGTGCTCCAGGGTGAGGGGAGTGAACAAGGTAACACCTAATTTAGGTGTAGTAAATCTCCCCCCCCTTTTTTTTAATCAGGGATAAGGTTTGATCAGCTCTGTTGGCATAGTCTTAGCTCACTTCCTGCTCTACAAGGTGTTAGATTAAATATGTGCAAAATCCATCCAGAATCACATGAAGGATCCATGCAGTCCTCAGTGTGAGCACTGATCCCTCAGCAATGACCCTTTCCAGGCTATCAGTGAGCCCTGAGCATACAGTTCCCCCCACAATGACTGCCTCAAGACTTACCCACACTCTGTTCTCTCCCTTGCAGCACAAATTTTTCACAGTCTCAGCACAGAAGACTCCCACAGTTATGTGTGCCCATCCCCCTATCAATTCTCCCAGCCAGACTCAGGTGTCTTCTTTTAGCTGGTTGCTGGGTGTGCAGATACAAGCTACTGCCACTGTTACGTATCCAAATGGCACCCTGCTCTCTCAAGTAAGTAGTTTCAGGATGCTGTTGTCAGGTGGTCAAGGAAAGAGAAGCATGGCCCCTTTTTTTCCTCTAGGTTGGCAAGTATGCTGTCCCTTATAGAGCTCCAAGCTGGACTCATGCCAAGCTCTCTCTGGAGATGCTGGCATATGGTCTCACCTCCCTCTCCAAAGCTGGACTGAGACTCTCTGCTGTTGAGGTCCTGTGTTGTGTCTGTGTTTGTTCTACATGTCCACATCCTCCATGTAGACCTAGTTTCCCTCTATCTTATATGGAACTTCCACGCAGCTTTCTCCCTAACTCTCTCATGAGATCAAACTCTCTCCACTTTTTTTTCATCAGTCTTCCCCTAGTCTAGAGAAGTAAGCTCCCTCCCTATTCTTCCAGATGAAGAGATTGAAGGAATGCCAGAAACAGAATTCAAAAAATTGATTGTAAGATTACTTAAAAGTAATCAGAAACAATTCCATGAATTAAACAAATCCATACATGACATAAGTGAAATTTTTCTCTTGAAATTGAGATTTTGAAGAGAAATCAAAATGAAATATTAGAATTGAAGAATTCAACAGGTCAATCAAAAATGCAGTGGAAAGCCTTAATAACAGGCTTGGTAAGGCAGAAGAAAGAATGTTTGAGTTAGAAGACAGATCTAGGGAAATTTTACAGTCAAACCAAAAAAAAAAAAGAAGAAGAAGAAGAAGAAGATGAAATAAGAAAAATTAAAAACAGTGTTGGAAATTTTATGGGGTACTGTCAAATGATCCAACATACGATTCCTGGGAGTTACTGAAGGCTTAGAAAAGGGGAATGGATTAGAATGAATTTTTAGTGAAATACTAAGAGAATACTTCCACAACTTGGAGAAAGAAAGGGACATCCACGGACAGGAAGTACATAAATCTCCTAATAGCCAAGAAAAGAAAAGATCTTCACCATGACACATTATAGTAAAATTTTCCACAGTAAATCATAAAGAAAAGATTCTAAAATGGGCACAATAGAAATGCCAGATTACTTTGAGATCTCCAATTGGACTCACAAATGACTTCTCATTAGTAATCCTACAGGCCAGAGGAGTGTGGTGAGATAAATTCCAAATCTTAAGAGAAAAAAAATATATTATCAAGACAGAATACTGTTCCCTAAAAACTCTCATTTATGAATAAAATGAGATTATTCCATAGGATGGAAAATGATTTATGGAAAATCCATAAAATGATTTCTTCCATAGCAGAAATTGAATTTGTCACCACTTATCAAGCCTTATAAATGATGCTTAAGGATGTGCTACACACAGAAACACAAAAACATGGTCATCGCTATGAAAGTAGGTGAAGATAGAAAATCAACAAGTTTTCATTGTAATCACTCTATGATTTAAGGGGTGAATGTTTCTAAGCCTTGCCCAAGAGCAAGGAAGTCAACAGTACAGTGAATGAGCTTGAGTGAACCATTCTTCTGTGTTTTACAATGATTCCAGTCACTCATAAGGCTCCATAATAACCACAGGCTCTAAAGTGGTGTATAAAATAATTATGAATGTAGCCAAGTATATCTAACTATTTTCAAAAATGACTTCTCTACAGCTTGTGATTTCTTTAGGAGAAGGCATTTAATGTATTACATGAGGTACCTAGGAAGAGAATTTTTCTAGAATGCTATCTGCTTTCTGTCATTTTGAGGTCTTAACAACAGCCTTTACAATGCTGAGTGTGGAGAATTGACAGATTGTGTGTATTTTAATGCTTTATCATAATGTTTGCTATGTACATCAGAATATGAGCTTTCAGATTTAAAATATGAGTTTATCTTGTTGTGCAAATCAGCACATTAAGCAAGCCTTAGAGGTAAACAGAACACATTCAAGAGACTTTGCTCTCAATTGTAATGAGATATATGAATTTGTTATTGATGTGACCTCTAGCCAAAAGTCAAGACATACAGAAAAATTCTGAAAATGCCCTACAGTTGTGCAATAGAGTGTGAAAAGTAAAATAACTTGCTTAAAAATTACATTACTTTAAAATCTTATTTTTCAATGAACTCTCAAATGTTGGCTAAACTACTGTAACAAAACACACACACACACACACACACACACACACAAACACACAAAACCAAACAACAAAGGTTTTTATTTCTTTGTCTCAATAATCCAGGTATGTGTTCCTGGTGGTGAGATAGTTCTCATCCATACAGAGATCCAAAGCTATATGCTACTTTGTTACAGTACTCTTCTGTCCTATAGGGACTTATCTTGGCTCATCTCAGAGACCCTGACCCTCCACACCCAGGAGTTTATGGCATAATGGACAATAGTCATGGTGGAGGCCCATCCCTAGTTGAACTCTCAAAAATGGAAGCAACACACTCTTCTCAATCTCATCCCATTGGAAAAACACTAGTGAACAGACTACACCAACTGCAAGGGGTCTGGAAATAGACTTGTTATGAGCCAGGAAGAAGTGAGAAATGATCTTGCTTGACAGTCATCTTTGCTGAAGACACCAACAAATTAATATTGATGTTATCATGATAAAATGACTTTGTGGGAAAAAAAAACACATTAGTCTAGGAAAAGGGATACAAAAGAATTATGATGCATGAATTAGTTTGCTAGATCTGTCAAAACAAAATATCACAAATGGGTAACTTAAATGTCAGTCATTTATTTTCCCACAGTGCTGATTTCTCTTAACGCCTCTAGTTTTGCAGATGGTCATCCTCATGCCGCCTCTTTCCAGATCCATTCTCTGTCTACACAAGCAGTAATAGTATGAGACCCTTTTGACCCTTTTCCCATAATGCCTTCATTTTTAACTTAGTTACCTTTTCAGAGACCTTATCTTCAAATGCATTCACTTTCTGAGGTACTAGATATTGGGATTTGAACATTCCAATTTTATGTTAACACAAGTCAATGCACAATATTCTACCTTCTGCCTTAGCAATTTATGTTTAAGAACAATTATTTTCAGTCATTTTACTGTTTCACAGTCATATAAGCCAGGAAAAATAAAATATGTTATTTACCTTATTAATTTTATTGTTGGTAGGTTTTCAAGGAGAAAGAAAATCTAATTTTTACTCCTTACATAACAACAATATTTTTCCAGCATCTTTGTTATTGTCTATCAATAAAAAGTTTACTGTATTTGTGAGTGTGTGAATGTTTGTGTATAGACAGAAGATATGTAGTGATATTATATAACATGGTATATTTTAGAGTGAGAGGGAAGGATGAAATGAATATCATTATCTTCTTAAAATTATATCTACAAACTACATTGTATCTGTTAAAAATAAAACAAAATTAAAACATTAAAAGGAATAAAAGTTAAATATAGCTTGACTAATATAAAAAATAAATACATTATGCAAATGAGAAAGATAAATGAAATTTTGTTAAGTAATTTTATTATGGATTAAGTCCTTTTCCTATTAATAGATTGCTAATAAGTTGCTATAAATCTTTCATATTTAAATAAAAGCATCACTACTCACATATGTTTTAATAATAGTAGGAATTGTGATGTTGATTTTGATTCTTTCTTTAAAATGTCATATTTAAGAGTTATTGAAAAGTCTAATTCTCACTTATATGTCATTACTGGCATAAAATTAAAAGATTCTTCATAAACATACAATATTTGTAATACACATATTGATGGTTCATTGTTCTTGGTAGTGAATATAAATCCACATTTCAATAATAAAATTTTAATTTAATTTATCAGGTCTTATTAAATCTTCATTTCTTTCTTATAATGGTACTTAACGATACAACTACCAGCAATAAAAAAAAAGACTTCCTACCTTTTTCTCATTGTTAATTTCCTTCATGTTAGTGATATCTTTGAACTACAAATTGTATGAGGAGATTTTTTAAAAGATTATTGCTATGTTTGAAAGAATGTGTCAGTTAAAGTTTGGTTCTTTTCCTGTAATAGATGAAGTAAATTTACTTTATGGCACTACCCCAAAAGCACATGAAAAATAAAAGACGTGGAAAGCATTTGAGGGAAACCCCAGGCATTCTCGAGGGTGACTAGAGGGTCTCGGTCAGCCTCTCACTGCTGTGCCTGCTGCCAGGCCACGCCTTTCATTTTACATTCACCAGCACAATCACTCCTCTGTTTTAAACTAAAACAATTTTTTTAAAATAAGTAATTAGAATTGGCATAGCTTTACTTTTAGACCACAATGAACAATCTTGCTTATACTTGGAGTATGTCACCTTACATTACGTAACCAATAATTTTAAATCCCTTAAAATAATCCTCACATATCTTATCCATTATTAATTTGGATCACGATTTGTGATAAGAAGGGGAAAGTGTTGCTAACTTTCAAGTATTGCACGAAATAGAAATTCCATAAGCTCAAAGTAAATCCATTTTTATATGTATCATAAAAGTATACAGCCACTTAAACACTGGATTTATAATGTTTGCTGAAAAGGAGCTAACCTTGTCAGAGAAATGTTAAACATTTTTGAAGGATTCTAAAAAAACCTGGAACTACTAAACCATTTTATTTCAAGTTGTGTACTTGCCTAGGGAAAGGAAAGAAATAGAAAATAGAAAAAGAAAATATATGTATAAAAAACTTTCAATTCCATGAAATCTTTTAATCTCTTCCTTGCTAAAAATAAAAGTAAGATGCTGGCAGGCGCTGCAGCTCACTGGGTTCTAGTCCCTGTAGGGGCACTGGCTTCTGGATTCCCGGTTGCTCCTCTTCAAGTCCAGTTCTCTGCTGTGGACCAGGAGTGCAGTGGAGGATGGCCCAAGAGCCTGGGCCCTGAACCCGCATGGGAGACCAGGAGGAAGCACCTGGCTCCTGGCTTCCGATCGGCGCAGTGCAGGCCATTGTGGCCATTTGGGGAGAGAACCAACGGAAGGAAGACCTTTCTCTCTGTTTCTCTCTCTCATTGTCTAACTCTGCCTGTCAAAAAATAATAAAAAAAAAAAAAAAAGTAAGATGCAAGATCACATTCTGTAATAAGATCTGCAATGCAAGCATTCACTTATCTGACTTTGAGGTCTGCAGTTAGAGGTTTCTGAATGATACAAGTCTCCATATATCAAATTCCCCAAACCACTCTTTATTTGGTAGAGAAAATAACAATAAATGTTTTTTCTTCTAACCAGTTAAATATGTATTCTATTAAAAAAACTCTTTGGAGATTATTCTGAGGCCTGTATAAAAATGTGGGTTTTTATATTGCTATTTGTATAAATCTATTTTCTTTTTCTTTCAACTAAATTCTTACTTTTTGAAAAAAATTTTAAAATACTTTTCCTCAAAGTACTGAAACACATACATAACTTGAGCTACTGAATGAACACTAAAGTTCTCAAATTTTCTCATTGAATAAAGTAATAAAGCAACTCTAAATAAAGCATTATCAAGAAGAGTTAAAAAATTAAATGAAAATAGAATTATCATATTAAGCCTAAATATTTTCTTTCTTTATTACATTGCATCTTCTTCTGAATTATTTATAAAAAGTAATATTTTGACACTTCTACAATTTATTGTAAGGGAAATTGAGGAAATACCATTAAGTAATATATTTGGACTCTGTTGTATAATCCTTCCAGTAACCACATTGTTAGAGTTAGTTCAGAAAGATTTAAGTTCAGGAAGATATTGTAGTTAAGCCAATAGCATTTAAAGGAGCTTGGGGGCGGGGGCAGTGCTGTAGTACAGCAGGCTAAAGCCCTGGCCTGAAGCACTGGCATCCTATATGGGTGCCGGTTCTAGCCCAGGCTACTCCTCTTCCAATGCAGCACTCTGCTATGGCTTGGGAGAGCAGTAGATGGCCCAAGTGCTTGGGCCCCTGCACACATGTGGGAGACCTGAAAGAAGCTCCTGGCTCCTGGCTTCGGATCGGCACAGCTCCAGCCCTTGCGGCCATCTGGGGAGTGAACCAGGGATGGAAGACCTCCCTCTCTCTGTCTCTACCTCTCTCTGTAACTCTTTCAAATAAATAAAACAAATCATTATTTTAAAAGGAGCTTGAAATTTCTAGGTGAAATACTGAGAATTTAAAAATACCTCATCACAAAACTTTTATTCTTTGAAATATTAAAACAGGACTACAATTATGTGGTCCTCATGAAAAACATTTAGTTTGATGCGCTGTTCAAGTAGGTCATGATTCTGAAACTTAGCGCTTTTCAAAGTTTGGGCCTGATAGTTCTTTATTACATGCTTCTGCCTAAGCATTGTAGTAAGGTTAGCACTAATCCTTGGCTTCTTTTCATTAATCTGCTTGAGGCCAACCCCATTTAACCCAATTTTTAAGCAACAAAGTGTGCCTTCTAATGTTGCAAAATGTGTCCAGGTTAAGTCCAATTCCAATGAAGAGTAGAATATCCTGAACCAACAGTAGGAAGACCTTTCTCTCTCCCTCTCTCTCCCTTTCTCTCTCTCTCTCTCTCTCACTGTCTATAACTCTGTCAAATAAATAAATAAATAAATAAAGAAGTAGAATATCCTCAGGGTTGTTACACTTCCTCCTGCCCATATTTTATTCGCCTATCTTGCAAGTGTGTACAAACATATCACTACACATACAATCATATGCATGAAGACACAAGTAACATAAATCAAAGATAACAATAATAGCTTGCAACTTGATAAAAGGAAAAAAAAATAGAGTCTATGAATCCATTTCCATGCATTATGAAGAAACCATCACAATACAAATTCGATATACTTACCTGGCTGCGGAGATAACATGATCACAAATATTCTTGGCAACAGTAGAGACTTCTTGAGAGGAGGAAAATAAAACAAGAATAAATATCAAGCTATCATCTGGAGAAATCTACCACTATTACAATATTACACTAAACTTCATTTCCAAATTGCATTATATCCATGGATTATTTATGGGAAAAACACAACATTAGAGACTGTGTATAAGGGTGACGCTATGCAAACTGCCAACATGCCATTCTGATGGAGTCAGAATTAATGAAATGTTACTAATCTACAAAATCATTCTTCCAAGGAAAATTAAAAAACAATCCTTTACCGGGCCGGCGCCGTGGCTCAATAGGCTAATCCTCCACCCTGCGGCGCCGGCACACCGGGTTCTAGTCCCGGTTGGGGCGCCGGATTCTGTCCCGGTTGCCCCTCTTCCAGGCCAGCTCTCTGCTATGGCCAGGGAGTGCAGTGGAGGATGGCCCAGGTGCTTGGGCCCTGCACCCCATGGGAGACCAGGAAAAGCACCTGGATCCTGGCTCCTGCCATCGGATCAGCGCGGTGCGCCGGCTGCAGCGGCGGCCATTGGAGGGTGAACCAACGGCAAAGGAAGACCTTTCTCTCTCTGTCTCTCTCTCACTGTCCACTCTGCCTGTCAAAAAAAAAAAAAAAAAAAATCCTTTACCTTAAGAGTTATGATTACCAGTTCATAAATGTTTCAATATTTAGCTTCATAAAACACATACTATTAGTCTGATCAAGTAGGTGATTTTGAACCCCAATTAGTGACTTTCTACCTCCCCAAGGGAGTTGCAGATTCTGCACACCTAGTTAATTATCAATCACAAGCAGCTACTTTCTTCTGCACATCATGTAAGGAAAAAGTATCTAGTTTGAATCAAGGATGAAAAAATGTTTTCATGGTTTCATGGTGAGACCACTACTGTAGTGTCGGGGAATAGTCCTCGGCGGCATCGCTAGGTGGAGGTTTTTACTTTCAGTTTTGACCGGGGGCTTTCCAACGGGCGGGGCTCTCCATAGGCAGAGGGGTCGAGGTCGTGGTAAACAACAAGATGGCGCCAGGACCCCCGCAGTGAGTCTGCCTGCCTGCCTGCTGTGTGACACCTCACCTGATTGGCCGAACGACGCGTGCCCTTCACGTGAACAGAGACTGGATTGGTGTGCCCGAAGCATGGACTCTAGCTTGCTCCTGATTGCTCGCATTTTGTATATAAGCCACGGGTGTAAGGAGGAAGCTCTCTTTCTCTCCTCCCTCTGTTAAATGAAGCAGGAGAGGAGGACATAGTGTCAGATTTTAAATAAGAATTGTTAAATTTTATTCCTCTATTACTTTATGTCATTTCTGCTTTGGATTTCCCTTCCAATGTCACTTACTCTCTTTCATCAAACAAGCTAAACCAGGGATCTGAGGGGGATTTTTGTTATTAAAAGAACCTGCTCCTTTCCATACACTGATTTCTCTCTCACTACAGAATCTCTAATTCTCTTCTATTAGCACCTCCACCATTGGTTTCCCATTAACCATGGATAATTCATGACATTGAAGACTTCCATTTCTATACCTGATCTTAGCCAAAAGGCTGGGAAGCAATGAAAACATCTATTTCTATGGAAGTTTTATCCCTGCAAAGGCGGCTCAGTTACTTCACCTGCCTATGTATAATGACTTTCTCTGCCACTCCTGATGAGCAAACTGCAGCCATGGGCATAAATGCTCATTTTCCAAAATCACTCATACTGCCTGTTCTCTGATAGTAACCATGTGTTAGTATATTACAGAATCACTATTCTTGTAAACCTTTGGACAACTAATTAATCTGTCATATCTTATTCTATCAGTTTGATCTATAATGCATTCTACCACAACATAACATAGATTCTGTGGTTCATAAAATTCCAGTAATGTTATTAAAAATGCACAGTGAACTATTGCATCTGAAATTATCTGTGATAAAGATATTGCTGATTTTGTTGTTGTCATTGAGGATAATTAAATTATGGTCTTATAATCATTTGAGGCCAATACTTTTATAAAAAGAAGTAAAACTGGATTAGTGAGCAATAAAATGGTAAATCTCCAAAGTTATACAAAACACAAGCTGTCAATTTATTACTAGCTTGTTTCAATAGGTAAAATGTTTTAATTTTCAGTAATATTTTGTAAACATGTGCTCTGATTTTCTATGTGTTTCTTGCTATAGACTGGTAACAGATCATCTTTGACTCTACAATGATTTGTGTGCCATAGTTTGAATGGTATTGCATTAACTTCTTTATCCTCTGCATTTTGTCTTTGTACTCATCTAGCAAACTGCACCTAAAGTATATAGGAAGATATCATTCCTACTATCAAAGACCAATATCTTCACCCAGATTTTAGATCTATATCTTCTAAGAAAGCTAATACTGTAAATAATATTTTCCCAAATTATTCAAGTTTTTAGCAATTAGTTGCTTCCTTCACATTCGATTTTTGACATGCACACACACTGCTTATCTTTGAACATAAAATTTGCCTCAATTACTCATTTCCCACCAACCCCTCTTTCTCTCTCTCTCTCTCTCTCTTCCCTTTATGGGCAAGCTTATTGAAAAGTTTTTCTATTTCCTCTTTGTCTAGCTTGAACCCTTCACCTTGCACTATCTGATTCTGTTGCCACTGCACAGCCAAAATAATTTTTTCTTGGGTTACCAATGATTTATATTTCTTTTTCCTTTATTATTATTATTTTTACGTTTATTACAGTAAAAATAACAGATTTCATGTATTTCATAGATAACCATGGGTGTCTAGAAAAATAACCATACTTTCCTTCTTCCTTCTCTTGATCCAACTAATATTTCAATGAATTCTATGAGCATTTCAGCAGTGTCTAGTTATCATTGGTTTCTTTTTTCTCTTAGAACTGTTTTTCTCTTTCTGGACTTTTCTCACCCACTATTGATGTAGTTCTTTCCATTTTATCTCTGCTGTCATTCACCTGTCTCTAGATCATTTTAAATAGATTTTCTTCTGATAGTTTGTAAGCCATTTTTTGTTCTTTCTCTAACCCTCTTTACAGCAAGGTTATCCACATATATAATTAAAATTACTTATAAATGATTATGAATTTCAAGTTGCTTCATGTTTATTCAACACTAAGACACCGGACCCAAACCAGAAATTGTAATGCCAAGCTTGGTACTTTCTACTTTTGAAATCAGGAATCATTTTTTGTTTTGTTTTGTTTTACCTAAATATTTCAACACTAAGACAAACTGTTTTTCATGTTTTAACAAATATAAAAATGAATCCTACAGTCGACAAAATTTATTTCTCATTGTTACATGAATAGTACACACCTTAAAATCCATGTTTTAGCTATATTAATATATAAGTATATCTACAGTTACTCTCTTTTGTGAAATCCATCTGGATTATAGCTACTCATCATTTCTACTAAAGTGCCTGACACAGTTTTTCTTTTCATACAAATTCTTATTATTGAAATGTTGCTTTATATATGAATGTTAATATATGGGGTTAGACAAACCAGTGATCATGTAGATTTACTCAAACTCAACAGGTCCAAAATTGAACCTCTGATCTCCACATCCATCCATGTTCATTTGCCTCCAAGTAGCCAGTGCATATCCAGTGTTCACTATTTCAGCAAATGCCAGCTATACATATCCATATATACAAACCAGAGATCTTGCTTTTTTAAAGATTTGCTTATTTATTTGATTTTTAAAAAGATTTATTTATTTATTTGAAAGGTAGAGTTATAGAAGAGAGAGTTGAGATTAAACCAAACAAAAAAAAATGCCAGTCAAGAATATTCTATCCAGCAAACATATCCTTCAGATATGAGGGAAAGATATAGATATTCCAAGAGAACTAAAGCTGAGAATTTATGACCACCAGATCTATGTCATAAGATATATTAAAGGTTCACTTTCCAAATGGACATAATGAATGGGGTTTGGCCAGGCCAAATCAAGAGCCAGGAGCCAGGAACTTCTCCCGATCTCCCACGTGAGTGCAGGAGCCCAAGGACTTGAGGCATCTTTCACTGCTTTCCCAGGAGCATTAGCAGGGAGCTGGTTTAGAAGTTAAGCAGCTAGGACACAGACAAGAACACATATGGGATGCCAGCCTTGCATGCTGTGACTTTAACTTGCTGTGTCACACCACCAGACCCAAACCAGAAATTGTATGCCAAGCTTGGTACTTTCTACTTCTGAAATCAGGAATCATGCTTTGTTTTGTTTTGTTTTGTTTTGTTTTGTTTTACCTAAATATTTCTCTAATCATGCTACCTTTCTCTATTTACAATAATACATTGGTCCAAAATACCATCCTCTCACCTTGAACTCCATAACTACATTCTTATCATTTTGTATATTTACATTCTCAGTCCATTTCCACTTTTTCTCTTTTCTGTAGTCAGAATGATGTAACAATGTCACTCAGGTGCAAAATTCACTGGTGTCTTGCCATAGTTGATGTCCATATGAGAGGTATTTAATTTCCTTGCTTCTCATCGATAACTTTTTGATAGGCTGTTTTCTCCTTTTTGGAATGCCTCACATTTAATTCTGTGATCGTAATGATAAATAGTAGAATTAAGAATTATTCCCCGGTCTGTCACTATGATGTAGAGAGTAAAGCTGCTGCCTATTAGAGTCCCAGCTGCTTCACTTCTTATCCAGCTCCCTCTTAGTGTGCCAGGGAAAGTAATGGAAAGTGGCCCAAGTGCTTGGGCCCCTGCACCCATGTGGGAAACCAGGAAGAAGTTCTTGGCTCCTGGCTTTGGACTGGCCCAGCTCTGTTGTGGCCATCTGGACAGTGAACCAACAGAAGGAAGATTCTCTCTCTCTCTCTCTCTCTCTTTCTGTAACTTTGCCTTTAAATAAATAAAAAAAATAGAAAAAAGAATTACTTTAATAGCAACTGTTTCCACGTCCCCCGAATTTTCTCAGTCTTGTATATCCAGCGAATTAAATTATGTATTATATGTGCCAAACAGTCACATGAGAGGAAAAAAGTTTCAAATTTGTCAATTTGAACTCTTCTATCAAATTAACATTATAGCTTTTTGCAACAAAATGTTAGAAAATACTGTAAATAGAGATAAAATAAAATTCTTATGCATTAAATACTAAGTATTGTTTCTATTAAAAACTTCCTGTAGAAGACTGTCAAAATATTTTGCAAACTGTGTGTAGCACATCCTTAAGTACAATTTGTAAGGTTGGATTAGTGGTGATAAATTCCTTCAATTTCTGTTTGTCATGGAAGGTCTTTATTTCTCCTTCATTCATAAGTGAGAGCTTTGCAGGGTACAGTATTCTGGGTTGACAGTTTTTTTTTTTTTTTCCTTGAAGACTTGGACCATGTCTTTCCATTTTCTCATAGCCTGCAGGATTTTTGATGAGAAATCTACCAGCTGTAAGTCGAATTGGATATTTTCTTAAAGTAATATAGCATTTCTCTTATGCATATTTTAGAATTCTCTCTTTATGTTTTACTGTTGAATGTTTGACTAGAACATGTAGTAGTGAAGATCTTTTCTCAACATGTCTAGTAGGAGGTCTATGTTCCTCCTGTATTAGACATCCCTTTCTTCAGATTTGTCATTTTCTTTCCACACTTTTTTTTTAACTTTTATTTAATGAATATAAATTTCCAAAGTACAGCTTATGGATTACAATGGCTTCCCCCCCATAATGTCCCTCCCACCAGCAACCCTCCCCTTATCCACTCCCTCTCCCTTTCCATTCACATCAAGATTCATTTTCTGTTCTCTTTATATACAGAAGATCAGTTTAGCATACATTAAGTAAAGATTTCAACAGTTTGCTCCCACACAGAAACATAAAGTGAAAAATACTGTTTGAGTACTAGTTATAGCATTAAATCTCAATGTACAGCACACTAAGGACAGAGATCCTACATGAGGAGTAAGTGCACAGTGACTCCTGTTTCAGGAAATGCTAAGAATTTACTAATATAGTCTGAATGATTTTGTAACTTAAGGCCTTAAGTGGTATGCCTTTCCTTATTCAGCCATCTTGGGATCCGAGATAACATATTTCTAACGTACTTTATACTCAAATGATTACTGACTCCACTATATAAAGAGTTTAACAATAAAAGTAAGAAAAATACTGTAATCCAGCAGGAAAATAGGCATGTGTTATATATAGTAATCAAAGGAAAAGATGTTCAACTACATTCATGTAAACTAAAATAGTTACAAAATCATTAAAACTAGTAGATTTGTATCAACATGCTTGACAAATATTTATTTTAGCAAACATCTTTTCTTCTTTGCATTTATTTACAAAAATAAATCTTAGCTGAAATTCATATATAATAATCAAATATCTTGCATATTATGATGGAAAATATATTTTATACTGCTCTTGTTTTATATATGTGTTAACAACCCAAACATCAATGTGGCATGTTAGAAATGTGAAAAAAATGTTTTCTTATTGCATCCTTATTATATCCTTTTAGGATGTTTTTCTGCACTGTTATTTTCCTCTTACCTCTGCCTCCTTATTTACCTTTAAGAATTTTTAGTTCTATATTGTGTGAACTCAAGAAACATGCATGGCCATCAACTATGCACATGTGACATAGAAAGTGCAAGCTTGCAAAACCTCATTTTTACTGGTGCAGCAGCTGTGCATCTGTGTCAATTGCTCCTCTGTCCCTTGTGCCTCTCCAAACTCTGGAGAGGATAGTGTCACAGAACATTGTATTCCTTTGGCTGCTGGCATTATGTGACTTCTCACTGTTTCTATTGGGAACATAATGCCCATAGGAAGGAGGGGTGTGCTTTGTAAACTGCTTTAACTCCGCTGAGAGCAACTTGGCAGTTAAATGGCTTCTGACATAGTGAAGATATCTAGATGGTGACGCCTGGCCTTGATTATCCTGTTGTTCACAATACTGTGTTTTATATTTCCCAGTGTACAAAGAGTAAAGAGATAGTTCAGTTCATGTCTTATATTCTAGAAACACAATACTAAATATTTTCCTGAAAGATTAATCTTATCACTATTTTAAAATTTTATGAAATAATAGAAATTTTAGGAGAAAGTTTCCTGTTCCTTATTAAGCTAGTGCAAATCATTTCTTTGCCCTCAATCTACCTGTTTCTGAGAGGTATCCAAATATTTTTTCCCCCATGGAGTTTCAGCTTTCCTTTGACATGATATTCAGAAGTATATAACAAACCGAATTCAATTCAACTGTAGATTTCCCTTGTTCATACTTTCCATTAGCAGAGTCATTAGGATAACCACATTCAGTGGCCATGTGTAATCAACAATGACTCCTCCAAGGCACAAAGTCATAGCTAAGTAAAAAAACTATTTTATATCTACACTTTCCGTGTGTGAACCAGATAAACAGATGATTTTATTCATTCTGAGATGAGAAATTTCTCATGGAGAAATGGAATGTGAAGTCAGTCGGGCAAAAATTAAGCCCTGATGTCAGAATCCTAACACAGGAGTGGGTATGAGTATGAGTATTGAGTTCAGGAAGCAGTGATCACAGCTCTGACTGATGTCAGGAAAAGAAGAAGGAAAGAGATCCCATGTCCATCGAGTCTAACTCAAAACTCAAGTATGGGTGTTACCAAACAGAATTATCATGGAGTATGAATAGGTAGATGGCCTTTGAGTCAATACGGTGTGATCATTCATGATGTGTTATAGATAAAGTGCCTTTTGACACAGTATTAGATCCAGAGGTAGGGATCAGAAGTTGCTGAACAAGGCTCTGAAATGGTCAGTCCCACTTCTACAGCCATTGTGAGTGGGTTTTAGGTAGGGAATCATCTAGGACAGTGGTTCTCAAACTTGAACATGCATCAGAATAAACTTGCTTGTTGGTTAAAAATGGAGCTACACTCTCCCAACCTTAGCATTTCTGATTCAGTAATTCCAGAGTTGGACTAGGAGTCTTCACTTTAATAAGAATCAAAGATAATTCTAATGACAATCTCTGTTGAGAAGTCATTATTTTGCAGCAATATATAAGATAAACAAACTTTTAAAAAATATCTGCCATCTGGTAGGAGGGCCCTTCATAAATATGTAATCCAACAAAATATCTCTTGAGGACACAAACAGAAAAAAAATTTACATTTCCATCTTCTATCATTCAAGCTAAAAAACACACATATTTAAATAAGATATTACAATAACTTGAATTTCAGAAGATATTAAGAATTGTTAAAAATTCTACATTTTTTCCTTGAATTCACTGTGACAAATACATTGAGTTCTTTTTTTTCTAACTATTTATTTATTTATTTGGAATGCAGAGTTACAGAGAGGCAGAGGCAAACAGACAGAAAGAGAGAGAGAGAAAGAGAGAGAGAGAAAGAATATTCCATCCACTGGTTCACTCTCCCAATGGCTACAATTGCCAGAGCTGTGCTGATCTGAAGCCAGAGACAGGAGCTTCCTCCAGGACTCCCACGCAGATAGAGGGGCCCAAGAATTTGCGCCAGCTTCCACTGCTTTCCCAGGCCATAGCAGAGAGCTGGATCAGGAGTGGAGCAGCTGGGACTTGAATTGGCACCAAGTGGAATGTCAGTACTGCAGGTGGTGGCTTTATCAGCTACTCTAGCCCCAATAAATGGAGTTCTTAACAGCCAGTCAGGAAAAAGAAATTAGATTAAAAATATAAACAAAAGGGTCCAAATTACAGTTGTGTCCTTTACTAAATGTCCACAAATTACATATCATTAAACTGTTCCACACTTCAAATTTTTTAAAGATAAAAAAAGAATAACACATGTTGAGAGTATTTCAGGCATGGAAAGCCAAGACACTCTGGAAAAAAAAAAAAAAAAAAAAAAAAAAAAAAAAAAAAAAAAAAAAAAAAAACCTAAATGAAAGATCTCCGCGAGTGAGATCCCAGTGGAAAGAACGGGTCATCAAAGAAGGAGGTACTTTTCTCTGAAGGGAGGAAAGAACTTCCACTTTGACCATGGCCTTGTCTAAAAATTATCAGAGTCGGTGAACTCAGGGGGCTTCCATAGCCTTGGCAGCTCATGACAAGAGCCTAGGGTGATTACTGATGCCATAAACAAGAATGTCAATTTGTTAAGTCAACAACAGGAGTCACTGTGCACTTACTCCTCATGTAGGATCTCTGTCCTTAATGTGCTGTACATTGTGATTTAATGCTATAACTAGTACTCAAACAGTATTTTTCACTTTATGTTTCTGTGTGGGAGCAAACTGTTGAAATCTTTACTTAATGTATGCTAAACTGATATTCTGTATATAAAGAGAATTGAAAATGAATGTTGATGTGAATGGAAGGGGAGAGGGAGTGGGAAAGGGGAGGGTTGCGGGTGGGAGAGACATTATGGGGGGAAACCATTGTAATCCATAAGCTATACTTTGGAAATTTATATTCATTAAATAAAAGTTAAAAACAAAAGAAAGTAAATTGTATGAAGATTAAAGTGATGGCAAATGCACAGATTTCTTGTGCTATTGGTGGCACAAAAATTCTCAATTTTTTTATTTATTTATTTGACAGGTAGAATTATAGCCAGTGAGAGAGAGACAGAGAGAAAGGTCTTCCTTCGTTAGTTCACTCCCCAAATGGCCGCCACGGCCAGCGCTTTGCCAATCCGAATCAAGGAGCCAGGTGTTCTTCCTTGTCTGCCATGCACGTGCAGGGCCCAAGAACTTGGGCCATCCTCCACCGCCCTCCTGGGCTACAGCAGAGAGCTGGACTGGAAGAGGAGCAACCAGGACTAGAACCAGCACCCATATGGGATGCCAGCGCTGCAGGTGGAGGATTAGCCATGTGTGAGCCACAGTGCTGACCCAAAAATTCTCAATTTTTAATGCATTAATAAATGAAGAAGAAATTTTAGGGTAGAATGGTCAAACATTCTTTCTGAATGGATTTGTGAAGGTGTTTCTGTAAGAATTTAGTATCTTTTAAAGATTTCTTTATTTGAATATCAGAGTTAGAGTGAGGATAAGAGAGAGAGAGAGATTCTGTTGGCTGATATTCTTCACACATGACTGCGAGAGCTAGGACTAGTCCAGGACTGGGCCAGGACAAAGCCAAGAGTTTCTTGTGCCTTCTTTTGCTGTTTTCCCCAAATTATTAGCAGGTAGCTGGATTGGCAGTGGAGCAACTGGGACATGAACCTGCAATTGGGACATATGCCATAATGTGGCCCCTTGAAGAGGTTAGTACTTAAATCAGTAAGTAGACTTACTAAAAACATACTCACCAATGCAAGTGAGCATCAGTTATTCAAAGACAAATTTGTTTATGTTCAATCTGGGGATCCATTTCCTGTCCTCAGATCTCAACACTCCTGATTCGCAGGCGTCCGAATTCTGAGTGCATTGTACTACGTCCTTTCAGGGTTCTCCAGCTTACAGACATACGATTGTGAGAATTTTCGACTCCAAAGTCATGTGAGCCCCTTTCATTTGTATGTCTTGGCTTAGATATGCACATGTATAAATACACATTCTGGCTGTTTTCTATGGGCATACCATATTGGTTGTATTTCTCTAGAGAATATTGAGTAATAGTCTCTTTTTTATAAAGCATTCAATATCTGATTTTAACATTTGCAGAGCCCACCAGTCTTTAGATCTAATGCTGCTTGGCCATATAGAAAAAAGTAATTCTTTATGTGTCTTGATGTTTGAATAGCTTTTCCATCTCTTTAGTATTTTTGCAAATCTCCGGGGTGTGGAATGAAAGTAGTCCCACAGAAGTTCCCAATTACGGAGGCTGTCTTCTAAGCCCTTCAGTTGGCCTCATTTATCGGCATCGCTGTCTCATCTTGATTTTGCTGGGAAGAAGGCAGAACTGGTATTTCCCTTGTCACATTCCATTTATTTCCTAGCACGTGTTGCAGCATCCATTAAGTGTATTATCTGTGGAGTTTTTATTGAGGTGTAGAACCAAGCACAGTTAGATGGTATTGTGCTTTCTAAATGGAAAGAAGATGATAATGCAGGCAAAGGGGCATAGGAAAGGTGAATTTTCCAATCTGCTATATGTGTGCCACGCCATCTTCTCCAAGCTTTCCACAGAAGTAGATGAAGTACTGTGATGAGGGTGAATAACACTATTCTATGCATAAATAATTTCACACATTGATTTAAGCTTCAGGACAACACTCTAACTACAACAGGTCACTCCTTAATGCTCACTTAGAGAATGTGTAAAACTGAGATTCAGAAAGGTTATATCTATCTAGTGAACTGCACAAGACTCAATGTCAGATTTCAAGATTATAAAGTGTCCCTTAACGGCAAGATCTGAAAGCATGTACATAAACAATCCAAGGCAAACTTTTAACCAAATGAATTTCTCAGCATCAACCACCCATTCTTGTACAAACTGATTCAAATAACCTTCCTGTGGATAGCTTTTATCTGATGAGCAATTGTGATTTTATTATCAGTGTCTAATAATGGTATTGATTTTTAAAATAATCACGATGTTCTCCCTCCAGTTGCTGGGTCGCACAGTGGTGATGGCCAACAAGATTAAGAAAGGCTGTACAACCATTGACTGAGTGGGCCAAGTCTCGGTGCTATTTGCTTTATCTAATTAGGTTAAATTATTCTGAAGGTTTTGCCAATTTTTTGGTTGTCACAATGACATGTTGTTACATCTGATAATATTTGTCTTAGTATGTAACTTTATTTGCTTTAAGTAAATTTTTATTACTCTCCAGCTATAGCTCTACAATTAAAATTATCCAAATTATTTCCTGAAATGGTGGAGGTATTTTCATTTATCTCTTAATTTATGAACACCATAGATTCCTCACTATAATAGGTTATGTTCACATAAAAAATTGTGTGCCCTGCCTTCTTTGTAATCCAGGAAGGGACTTGTTCTGTTGTTAACCCTTACATAGTAAAGACTTGCATAAATGCTCACATGAACTAACATTTTCCTAAGGTAGATACCCTATCTATTCCCTCATTGAACACTTGATAAAGGATGTTTTAAGTTTTATGAGATCACTAAACTCTTCAGGTAATTTGAACTCAAATATAAGACCAAATGTTCCTGGGTCATGCTGAAGTACCATTACCACACAAAGAAAAATTCTGTGTAAATACCACTCATGCTAATTACACTAGTATGTGTAGGGCAGAAAATACATCTTTCTGTTCTATTCCCACTACTTTTTTTCCCAGAGTAGAGGTGAATTTATGGGTCCTCCTCTTTACTCTTCATTTCTCAGAAAAGGAGTTGTCAAAGCTGGAGGAATCAATTAGACGTATTGTACTGTAAAACAGGGTTAGTATAATCTTATGGACATGCCGTTACAGAAATCTTAGATTCCTAAGAAAGAAGGGAACATTTCTTTGTTATTCAGTTGCAAATGATATCTATTCAAAGTTTGTTTGAAGCAAATTAATGAATTGTAAGTTTGATTATAAGGAAATAGCATGTTGTTTCCCTTATGGCTATTAATATTTTATTTTGGAGGTTTAATCATTGGTCGTAAGTGTGGGCACTCTCTGGTCTCAAAATTTAATGCATGAATATATCATATTGCTAAATCTCTAATTTCTACATAACTCTCAATCTAGTCACTGAACAAATACTTAATGATGATATCCCTAAATAATTGAAAGTGGATTTGTTTTCCTATTTGGTATATTCTTTAGTCTCCCAGGACGGACATAACAATGGATGACAAACTGTGGGCTTAAAACAATACAAATGTATGTTTTACAACTCTGGAGGTCAAGACTCTGCAGCTGAAGTATCAGTAGGGTTATATCTTTTGAAAGGTTCTAAGAGAGAGTCTGTCAAATGTCCCTCTCCTCACTTATAGTGGTAGCAGGCTACCCTTCTTATTCTTTAGTTTGTGAATGCATCCGTCAAATTTCTACTTCTGTTCTCACAAGGTGTTTTCCCTTTTGTGTCTTCCCTGGCTCTCTTCTCATTGGGTGGTTTTCAAACCTCTCTCTCTCTCTCCTCACCCCTTCCTCTGCAATAAGGACATTTTTTGTTATAGGTCCCCAACTTAATATAGGTGACCCTACCTTGAGATTCCTAACAATTACTTCTATAAATTTCATATACAAATTTGTATATGAAGGACACTATTGAGCGTGAGTCAATTTATCATTGTTGCCCTTTGGATGTCAATATTTCCATGTACTCTCAATTCAACAAACTTCTCTGTCATAGGTGTTACTTACATTCTGTTCTCTCCAGTGTTTTTATTTTCTTTCATTAAAAATGCAGTTAAAGACTAATTGAGTTACTTGTATTTCACAGAAAACAAAACCTGAAACAAATGTTTGTCGGCCTGTTGTTTAATTGGTAAATTATCCTTGGGAACACGAATAAGAGGGACAAGCAGAAGGAAATGAGAAATATGGGAAATCCAATAAAAGGGTGTATTTTTTAAGTTCTCATTTTCTGCTTGATTCTGAAGGAAATTTTGAGGAGACTTGTAACTTGTGTCTCAAAACTGCCAATTGAACATAGACACATGGAAATACACCAACAGCTTTATCTTATTTGTCAGCAATAACTCAATTGAAATTAATTTCTCCATATTTTCAGCATATATAAATATAAGTCTGAGTGTCTCCACTGAAATTGCAAACTCAGTCTTCAGAGAATCCCTCAGAAAAAGGCGGGAAGCACTATGCTGCTGTATGTTTTCCTTAAGCTTGTAAAACCCTGAGTAGAAGCAATTTTTTCTTGTACCTAAATGTGGTGATGTGAAGGTAGTTCAATCAGGACACTAAAGTTATCTAGAGCTAACAATTTTTGTCTGGTACTTGTATCACTCAGCTCTCCTTTGTATTCCAACAAATCATAAAATAATCCCTTAAAGACAGTGGGGGACCTCAGACAATGCAAATCAATACAAAAATTTTAGTTGATTTTAACTAGATTCTCCACTCTTGAAGTTTGTTGGAGGCAAAAGTTGCTTTTCATCATCTTCCTCCTGTTCTTCCCAATCCTTCATCCCATGCCGGAAATGCATTAGCCTTTTTTTAAAATTTTATTATTGGGGTAAGTCAGCCCATCAGAAGAGTTTTGGTGGGGTCTGGTGTATTGGTATAGAAGGCAAAGCCACTAGTTGCCATGCTGGCATTCCATATGGCATTCCATATGAGCAGATCAAGCCCCAGTTGCTCCACTTCTAACCTATCTCTCTACTTAGGAACCTGGGAAAAGAAGCAGAAGATTCAAGTACTTGGGCCCCTGCCATCCACAGGTGAGATTTGGATGGAATTCTTGGCTCCTTGCTTTGGTGTAGCTCAGCCCCAGGTGTTGTAGACAGTTGGGTAATGAACTAGTGTATGGAAAATCAATTCTCTCTCTCTCTCTCTCTCTCTCTCTCTCTGTCTCTCTCTCTCCATCTTCCTTTCAAATAAACTAATCCATCTTTAACATTTTTTGAAAATTATTCTTCATAAATCTACAATTGTATACATCATTTGTTCAATTTGGTAGTACTGATTAACTTTTTTATTTTTTTTTATTTTTTATTTTTTGACAGGCAGAGTGGACAGCGAGAGAGAGAGACAGAGAGAAAGGTCTTCCTTTACTGTTGGTTCACCCTCCAATGGCCGCTGCAGCCAGCGTGCTGCGGCCGGCGTACCACACTGATCCGAAGCCAGGAGCCAGGTGCTTCTCCTGGTCTCCCATGCAGGTGCAGGGCCCAAGCACTTGGGCCATCCTCCATTGCCTTCCCGGGCCACAGCAGAGAGCTGGACTGGAAGAGGGGCAACCAGGACAGAATCCAGTGCCCCGACAGGGACTAGAACCCCAGGGTGCCAGCGCTGCAGGTGGAGGATTAGCCTATTGAGCCGCGGTGCCAGCCAGTACTAATTAACTTTTGATAGCTCCCAATATGTAGCTGTGACTATGAACTTCTCAGGGTTAATTATTCCCACAGATATAAGTCTTTTCTTCACTTTCTTTGCCTGCTATCCCAGTAGCAATAACTGTCAGAATAACCAACAGGAAGTTGTAGTTTCAAATTCAGTGGAAGACTTGCAAAGTCTCCTAGAGAAATTCCATTTAAAAAAACCAAAAATTGTTGGAATACATTTTACACATGTGCTATTGGAAATCAGATAATGAAATGAGATGATCCCAATCCTACATACGTATCTGTATATTCTGCAATAATGAAAATTGGTTTTCTGTTTCACATTGTGAAAGAGTGCTCAACCCCACAGTGTGTTGTCACTGAGAGGCGCTTCAGCTACAGCTGTTTTTGTAGAAGGTCATTCCTCCCCTCTGAGAGATTAGCTGCTTCTCAATTGTAAATTACTCCCATGGTCCAAAGCTATTCTGTGAAGAAAAGCACTCCAAATATCTGCGGATGGTGTTGCTGGTGTAGGAACTATAAGAAGGTCAGTTCAACCTCTATCCAGAGTAGGAATCAGCCCTACCGCTACTGAAATCATTATCCTTCCCAGGTGAAAGGGTCCCAAGCAATGCCTCTCAAGTGGCCAGCTAGTCTTACCTAAGAATGCTACCTTCCAGGAGGTTCACTGTCATTCTTTGTTGCTGGAAGGCTGAGGATTCGGCAGTGACTACACCTAAATCAATTTTTGGTGGGTCCACTGTTAGCCCTGTTTGTATCACAGTGGCAGCTCTTTTTTATAGGCACTTTCTTCAAATAGGTCATTCCGCCTGGTAATGGTAGTTGGATTGTTTCTTGCTTCACACTGTGAGAGACACGTGCCCAGTGCTTTAGCGTATTTTCTTGGTTGGGTAGATGAGCTCTAGCTGGGTCACGTTACACAAAGGTCTGCCTGCTTTATGAGAATCCCCATAAATGTATCCACAGCCTTCGTCCCCAGAATACCTAACTTCAACTTTGTAGTCTTAGTTTTTTTGTGTCCTTGACTAAACCAACACGTTTTTCTCCATTTTTCAAGATTTATAAACATCAGAAGTCCTTTCTAGCTTGCTTTCCTATATGGCAGATAACCAAATGTTTTGTCTGCCCTTTTGGACCATTACCTTTCACTGCTGTCTTCTAACACTACACCTAAATATAGTATAAGGTGGGAGCATGTTGATGACCAACGAAAACACTGAGGCTGCTACTACCCAGGCTCTAGTTTATTTTTCATCCATCAGTGAGTCAAAGGGATCTTCAGTAAGCCACAGATGTGATCTGATGGAGAGTTATATGTGCCAATATAAAGCTTCCTTATAGTTTCTGTCACTGTGCACTGAGAATTTTCTCATGATCAGTTAGGAACCATTAGTAACATGAATTCATGCTGCACCACACCCTTCAAAAACTATATGACTTGACAGAACTCTCAGCTCTCACATTTACTTGGTATCTTATGTCCAAGCTTTCAATCTTGTTAAAAGCCTTGCTGCACTGGCTTTGAATTACTTCTCAGCTGGTGAATACTTACACTGTAGAAGTATAATTACACTTCGGAACCCTGAAAACCTCTGGCAGGTTCTCCTGTTGGAACCTCTCAAAGACTCTGAATTGCATCCTTACCTATTAGATCTGGTGTATCAGATGGTCTTCTTCTTCTTTTTTTTTTTTTTTAATTCTGGTGTATTGTTGGGTAACATTGTTTCACACATACATCAAACAGGCCAAAAATTTAAATAAACAAATAACAACATCATAGACCAAAAAAAAAAAAAAAGAAAGAAAAAGAAAGAAACCTGTTTTCTTTGGCCTTCCTAACCATCTTATACAAACCAACTACTTATGAGATAGCTGAATACATACACAATGCGTAACTCAGCTGCTCTGAAAAGATTGCTTTTTTTGGGGTGTGTGTGTGTGTGTGTGTGTTTTACAATGTGTTTTTTTTTCCTCCTTTGAGATTATGATGAACATGGGCACACCACAAGTAAACTCAGAAATGGGACAGAGAACACTCCGAAGGCTGGTTAAGTCATTCTGAGTGATGAAAAATGGCTGATCCTTAAAAATATGTACAAAAATAATAAAATGTAAATAAAATACAAATAAATTTTCCTTTTTAAAATACTTTTAAGAAAAAAAAAAAACAGGACCTAGAAGTTTTGGGTCTTTTTTCCTCCCACTGAAAATTCACATTGATTTTGGTTGGAAGGTGCATGTCGTCTGCAGGTGGCGCTGCTCACAGTGGGCTGGCCGGAAGTGGAGGGTGCATAGGTCATGGCAGCTTTTTTTTTTTTTCAAGTTTAACTTTTCCATGTTGGTATTTAGTTATCTGCATTGTGAGCATCCTCATCCTCATCATCTTCAGCTGTCAATTTCCCTGTGGCTACCTCGGACTCCTCCTCTTCATCTCCATCATTTTCCTTACCATCTCTCTCTTCCTCCTCTTCCTCTTCGCCTTCTTCTCCTTCTTCATTTACCTTATTGTCTGCCTCCTGCTCCTCACGTTCATTTTTAGCTTTCTCATTTGTCACTTTTATTTTCTGCCTTTTCCACAACTACTTCTTCTCCTTCAAGTTCTTGGTGGTGGTGTAAGAGCTGGTGTCCCTGGCTGCCACTCACATGATGGGGCATGTCAGTGATCAGATGGAGAGACTTCAAAGAAAGTGGGAGAAGTGAGAGTTCAGGGACTCTGGGGATGAAGCTGCAAAAGTGTCTGCAGCTAGCAGGAAGCCAGACTGGGAACGATGCAAAGATGGCTTTGCAAACCACCTAGTGGGGCTCAATTGTATCTCCATGTTCCAGGGGGTGTGTTTGCTATTGGGCATCCAGAATGCATATCAGGCCCTATTCACCATGTCCATTGTGTCCAAAAATCATCAATACAGCCAATCACTATTATGTTTTACAGAATCTCTAGTTGTTAAACTTCATTTTAGATTATATTTTGACTTAGGACAGGAGGGTTAACTTACCCTCGGAGCAAAGCTGATAAATAGATTTCAGAATTAGTATGTAAATTGAAGCTGCTTTTGATTTTCCTTACTAGTGTGGATTCAGGACAATGTGTCAACCAGACCAATTATCAAGTGCCAGAGGTTATATTGATCTGTTCCTGTAAAGATCCCATATTCAGCAAAATAACGGTGCTTTGAGCTACAATTGTTTAAGAGAAAGGTAAATTTTCACTCAGAGCACCTTTGATACTATATATCCAGTCCTGCTTAACAATATTGATACATAATCCTGAATCACCAGTAATTCACAATGAGATTCTTAAATTACCCAGGATTTTTAAAAGTATTTTATATTTGCAACACTTCCGTAAACAAATTTCATCTATGAATTCAATATAAAAACAGGTAAGGATGTAGCTGCCCCTCTTAAATTGGGAGTAATGTTTGACCCTGGCAGTTACTGAATAAGAACCAAAGGGTTTGAGAAACGTTGTTAGAAACCACTGCCTTCATGAAACAGAGATTCTATTATCCATAATATAAGGTCAGGGGCATGCAGGATAGTCAGCTACCTAGTGTATGAATCTCTTGCATAACATCTTTCATAAACAATTATGTAGCCTCTGGACAAATGCTTTCAGGAAGCTAATGTTCCTACATGGTCAGTTTCCATCTACAGAATCACTTGATGAGTTTGCATTCTAATGATCCAGTATTTTCATAAGCAAACTTACAACCTTAATGAAGGTTCTGGACATGTAATTGTGACAGCGTCCACAGAGTTGGCATTAGCAATCTTTGAAAATAACAGGATTAGGGACATGTTATTATGAATGCAACTGATACCTTTGAAAAATGTGATTTGAATTGCATCCTACTCCTCAAAATATGTTGAAATCTCAATTTCCAGTACCTGTCAATGTGACTTTATTTGAAAATAGATTTCTTTGTGCATTTCAACACGTTAACATGAAGTTACGTTGGAGTTTATTGGGCTTCTAGTCAAACTTCGCTGGTGTCCTTATTATGAGACAGATATGTGAAGACAGAGTGGTACACAGGAATGTTGATGAGCAGATGCATGCAGAGATTGTAATGATGAATATACAAGCCAAGGAATGCCAAGGGTTGCTGAGCGTAATAGAATCTAGGAGAAAAACATGGAACGCATTTCTCTCAGGGCTCTCAGAAGGAATCAGTGCTAGTGATACTGCATGTCAGGATCTTAGCCCGAGAATTGTGAGTCAACAATATTTTATTGTTTTAAAATAGCTGCTGATGAAAATATGGAGAAAGGGGAACTCTTATCCTTGTTGATGGAAAAGTTAATTAGTAGTGAAACTATGAAAAGCAGTATGGATATCCCTTAACAACCTAAATAGTATTGTTAAATGATTGGATAACCATCCTACTGGGTATATATCCAAAAGACATGAAACCATAATATTAAATAGATACTTACTCTGCCATGTTTAGGGTATCAGTATCCACAGTAGCTGAGATATGGAATCAGCCAACATATATATCATCAGATAAACAGATACAGAAAATGTAGTACAGGCCGGCGCCGTGGCTCAATCAATACGTAATCCTCTGTCTGCAGCGCTGGCACCCCAGGTTCTAGTCCCAGTTAGGGCGCCGGATTCTGTCCCGGTTGCTCTTCTTCCAGTCCAGCTCTCTGCTGTGGCCTGGGAAGGCAGTGGAGGATGGCCCAAGTGCTTGGACCCTGCACCTGCATGGGAGACCAGGAGGAAGCACCTGGTGCTCAGTGTGCCAGCCGTAGCCGCCATTTGGGGGGTGAACCAACAGAAAAAGGAAGATCTTTCTCTCTGTCTCTCTCTCTCTCTCTCTGTCTAACTCTGCCTGTCAAAAAAAAAAAAAAAAAAGAAATTGTGGTATATACATAAAATGCAATATTATTCAGCCATAAAAATAAGGGAAATGTATGATTTCTAGCAAAATGGATGGAGAAGAAGGAAACATGTTAAAGGGAAATTAGCCAGAAACAGAAATACAAATACCACATATTCTCCCTCATATATGTAACTTAAAACAACTACATGTGAAAAGACAATAGTGATTACTAGAGACTGGAAGGAGTAGAGAAAGATAGACAGAGCTCAAGTAATACGTACCAAGTCGCCGGTGCCGCGGCTCACTAGGCTAATCCTCCGCCTAGCGGCGCCGGCACACCGGGTTCTAGTCCCGGTCGGGGTGCCGGATTCTGTCCCGGTTGCCCCTCTTCCAGGCCAGCCCTCTGCTGTGGCCAGGGAGTGCAGTGGAGGATGGCCCAGGTGCTTGGGCCCTGCACCCCATGGGAGACCAGGAAAAAGCACCTGGCTCCTGGCTCCTGCCATCGGATCAGCGCGGTGCGCTGGCCGCGGCGGCCATTGGAGGGTGAACCAACGGCAAAAGGAAGACCTTTCTCTCTGTCTCTCTCTCTCACTGTCCACTCTGCCTGTCAAAAAAAAAAAAAAAAATACGTACCAAGTCAGTGTTAGATTGAAGGAATGAGTTCTTAGTGTTTCTTAGTATAGTGGGGGTGACTGTGGTTCACAACAATCTAGTATATATTTTATTAACAAATATAAAAATGGAGTTAGAAGTCTTCAATCATAAAATAACATGAAAGAAGGGTGTTGATTTTCTTGATTTGATCAGTATACATTATACAGATGTATTGAAATGCCACAAGATAGCCAATTAATTTGTATAATTACTGTTAATAAAAGTTTTTAAAATAAACCATCCTGCTTGCGATAGTTTGCAATGGAATTCCCAGTAAGCTGACATAGAATGTTATAGACTTTATACCTTAGTACATTTTAGGGAGAATTATGGAATTATAGTGAAGTGATTAAGGTAGAGTTGGAATTTGAAAGAGTTGGGCTTCCAAGCTAGTCATATGCCCTAATAAATTCATTACAGAAATATTTTAACTATCTAAATCTCACTGAAAACATATATAAAATTGAAAGTAAATTATAATGCTTACTTCATAAAACTATTGTGGGGAAGAATGAGTCAATACATATCATATGCTTAACATGTATTAAGTATTCCATAATATTGAACATTATTACTATAAAGCACTTGCAGTCCACAAAAACATTTGAGATACCTAAGCTGGCATTGATTCATTTACTTCATAGTAATTTAGCAACTGTTATGTTCCAGGGTTTGCTTTAGGAGATTGAAACACAACACAGAACAAGACAGGAAATATATCTGCCTTTGTAGAAATTGTTTTTATGGTTTGAAAATGCATGAAACTTTGACAAACAAATAACTAATGTAAGGAAAAAAGGTTAAATTTAAGTAATAAATGCTTATGAAGAAAGAAAACCACCATGAGATAAAGAGAATGAGGATAGGCAGAGTTCAGCTACATGGGAATAAGTAGATTCTGAAAATTGATATGTTAATAGGACTACTGAGAGCAGCATTGCGGAGTACCAGATGAAGTAGCTACCTGCAATGCTGGCATTCCATATGGGTGCAGGTTCAAGTCCAAGTTGTTCCACTTCCGATGCAACTTCCTGCTAGTTCCAGTGAATAGTGGAGGAAGTCCCAGGTGCTTGAGCCCCTGTACCCACTTAGGAGTCCAGGATGAATCTCCTGGCTCCTGGCTTCTGTCTGGCCTGTCCCTAGATATTGTAGCCATTTGAGGAGTGAACCAGTGGATTGAAGATTGATATCTCTGTCTTTCTGTAACTCTTTCAAATTAAAATAAATCTTTAAAATAAGTCTTCTGTAACTTGTTCATGGTTAATTTTTAAAAAAAATTGTGTAAGCTTTTGAAAATATGACTTGGATATTATAAAATTAAAATGAATATGACTTGGATATTATAATATTAAATGGAAATATTTTGGGGCAGATATTGCTGCATAGTGACTTAATCAACTTCTTGGGACATCTCTATTCTATGTTTTTATATTTATTTATTTATTTATTTTAAGGGAAAGTGTTTATTGGGAGGAAACCTGACAGACTGGAGGGAAGAGATGAAGAAGGAAAAAGAGAGAGAAGGAGTGTAAGAGAGAGAGAGAGAAAAATTAAGAGACAGAGAGAGAAAAAGAGAAAGATCAAGAGACAGAGAGGAAGAGCTATTCTATGTTTTTAAATCCTGGCTTCTAGGTGCTTAAGAACCAGCTTCTGACTGATGCAACAGGTTATAGCTCAAGTATTTGGATTCCTGCCACCCAGATGGCAGACCCAATTGGAGTGTTCTTATTTCCTGATATCAATCTGGACTAACTCAAGCAATTGAGGCATTTGGGGAGTAAACCAGAAGACAGAAGACATCTGTCTCACCCTCTGTCACTTTATCTTTCAAGCAAATCTTTTAGAAAATGTAAATATTTTTTGTTCAAAATGAAGAAATGTAACAAGGTTAAGTAGTTTGAAGATGAGTGCAAATAGGATGTGATGGCAATAGGATAAATCGGTGACATTTAAGCACTTAAATAAATGGGGCCTCAAGTCATTCCTTTTTCCTCACATATGAAACCTGGCTCTGGCTTTGCTTGCTCTCCTCCCCTCCCCAGCAATTCTGTCATTTGCAAACCAGAATGAGCTGGGACTAAAAAATTGGAATAACTAAGATTAAAAGAACACAAAACCACAAAGCCAGGAAGACGTTCTGGGAGAAAAGCCATCAAAGAAGATAAGTTATACCTGTAAGTCTATTTAAAATTACAGAAACCAGATGCCATGAAGATTGTGTCATGGGTGAGCAGGAGACAGTAGTATAGAGATGAGTTGAGGTGATATCATGGATACGGTTAAAGGATGAAAAGGCCAGAATATTCTCAGGAATTAAAACATTTATAGAATTTGAAAAAAAAACGTGAATTTTCAGAAGATTTGCTATGAAATAAGTATGTAAATGTGCTTTATAAACTTTAAGAGATGCAAACAATGATTTTGATTGCATTTCTGTGGTGGCATTGCCAACAAGCACCTTGGGCCCTGAGGGTCTCTATGGTTACAGAAGTCTTATCACACTGTCTTCCACCTGACCCCATGCCATCTGAATAGACAACAGTCTGAGGTATCTCTGAGCAGACCAACACTTCCCCCCAAATCAATTGCTTCTGAGTATTTAAGAAATTGCATAATTTATCAAATGACTGTATGAAAAAAATATTTTCTGTGCCTAAGTATGAATAACAAGTGTCTCTGAACAGTTTTGGAAGTCCGTTTCACTTTAGGAGTTCTCAAGTTACTGAATTTGACCTCTGTTTATTTTGAGCTCATTGGATGTCTGGGATCCTACTGACCTATTTTTTAAAACTGGTTCCTATTTTTGTAGAATAGCAGACTTACTCTGTACTCCAGACAACTACCTGGTACTTGAACTTGTTTGTTAATCCCCATTCTTAGACTGAAATTCTTAGTTACAGAAGAGAAAAGAGGACTGGCATTGTGGCACAGTAGGTTAAGCCACCAATCATGAGATACGAATCCCATTCCGTTATAGGTTTGAGTCTGGCTGCTCTGCTTTCAATCCAGCTCCCTGCTAGTGTGCCTGAGAAAGCAGCAGAAGATAGCCCAATTGATATACCTAGGAAAGCACATGGGAGACCCTTATGAAGTTCCTGGTTCCTGGTTCTTTGGCCTGGCTCAACACTACCCATTGTGGCCATTTGGGTAATGAGCCAATAGATGGATGATCTCTTTAACCCTACGTTTCAAATAAATAAGTAACAAAACTTGAAAAGAAAGAAATTTTTTAAATTATTTATTTTGAAGTTATTTGAAAGCCAAGGACACATACACAGTGAGAGAGAGCAAGAGAGCAAAAATGAGGGAGAGAGTAAGAGAGATTTTCTATTTCCTACTTCACTCCTCAAACACCTGTGATAGGAACTGTACAAGCCCAGATGTCAATCAGTGTCTCTCCAAATAGGTAACAGGAACCTGATTGTTTGAGTCATCACCTACTTCCAGGTGCCTTAGGGCTGTGCCTCAGGAAGATAGTATCAAAAAAGGAGCTGGAGCTCAAAGCCAGGCACTCTGATACGGGATGTGTATTTTCCAAGTGATGTCTTAAACAATGCGCCAAGTATTCACCCCTTACATCATCTTTTTCGTTGTAGAAACAGTTGCGTTATCATTATACAACTATGTCTGCCTTTATATACATCAAATGTAAGAAAGAACTTGTTTTCAGGTAAATGGCCAACATTCATCAAATATATTGTAACCTCAACTTAAAGATACATTCTTATCTTTACTATTTATTCCAACAGGTCTCTTTACTTCTCTTTCTTTCTGTACTTTTGGTAATATTCTTTTTGTCCTCTTTGTCTGCCTCAATCTGATGTTTCCCCCCAGAGAATTAGTTATATTTTTTATATATAAGGGAAAATAGATTTTAAAATGGTAAACATCTTGCTACTTACACTTAATTTAGTTTGTCTCATTCACTACTCAGACACAGTCTTGTCTATACCATCAATAACTGTGGTGTACTAAGGCTACATGACTAACTCAACTTTTGTATATAGCAAATATTAGGGATTTCAAAAAGTTCCTGGAAGCATGAAAATTTACTTTGGTGTAATTTTTAAATTCATGCATTAAAGGAGTCTTTAAAAATCTCATGGAAAATGTGTGTTATGGGAAAGCTATGTATGGGTTTCAAAGTATTGGGTTCCTGAACCAGGACCCCTACACGTCAAGATGCGCACCCCAAAGACTCAGATTCCAAACCAGTAGATGCAACACACAAGAGGATTTATTCAACGTTTGCGCAGACGGGCCTCTAGACAGCACAAAGCCATCTAAAGAAGAAGCCCCGAACAGTTGTTAACAAGCAATTTTAAAGGGAAAAACCACAAAATTAACTTAATACACACAATTTACACGCTAATTGGAGGGTTTAAATGATATACATATGATTCACACACTGATTGGAGGATTTTAATGAGGGGGTTAGTGGCGGGAAAATTTTCCTGGCTATCGCAGGAGTCACTTTAATAAGACTTTGGGGGGGGGGGCGGATATCTGCTGCTCACCAGAAGGTGCTCTGCAACTAGGAGTTACCGCAAAGCCTTGAGGCGGGGTTCCTGCTGTGAACCACATCTCAAGTGACAGCTGGTGCCTAGGTCCCTTTCTAGGAACTAGAACTCTAAGTGGGGCAAAGGTTACTTCTAAGAATTAACTCTCTAAGTAGGACAAAGGTTACTTCATCTGGGGGAGAGGAGTGGCTCTTCAAAAGATTTTTGCACCAAAATAAATTTACCTTTTAATTTAATTCTCCCATGAGCTTTTTGAAATGCCCAATTGTCAGTTACATGATAAATAATTGGTGAATTCAGGTTATATAAGAACACAGAACTTTCCTGGAAACTATGATTGTAATTATAATTTCATTTTAGGTATATTACAATTATTTTGGGAAAATAACTATGTTTAACATTTTAGAAAAGGAAAACTTATTGTGTTTAATAAGTGCTTGATTCACCATAATTTTGAGTTAGAATTTTCAGTTTTTCTTAGTAAAATATTTATCCTTATTCACATCTAAGCATAAAATCAATTGTCCTAATATTTCTCTCTTCTTAAAATTTCTTCTTACTTCTTACTTTTAAATATCATTATTTTTGTTTGCCGTTGCTTCATGAAGTTTCTAGAATAAACTAACATTACCTGAAGCTCACAACTTTCCTGACTATATTTCTGAAGCCCTTTGGCTGAATGTGCATGTTAGATGAGCTTTGATTCTTCACACCTGGAATGGATATACTCAACCCTTTCAGAACTTGACATCTAATTGCTGGCCTTCTCAAAGGGCCCTCAAATTACGTTGAATACTCTTTTCCATATTCTCCTTTTCTAAGTTAGAATTATAACTGGTGTCCTAGGCCATTTTTGCTCGTTCCATTCAGATGGTACCCTTCTGTGGTACATCTTAAGGCACCAGGATTGCAGAATGCAAGCTCTACTGAAACACAAATATATATATGTGTGTATATATATACATGTATATATACACACATATATATAGTTGTAAATTTAAAAACTAGCAAATTAAACATGTTTTTCTACTCAAAAATTATTAATTGTCAGAGTTTGAAGATGAGAAGAAATAAATACTATTATTTTTAAATACAAATGCCAATTTAACAAGTTATTATTACTTAGCAATGGCTACAGCTTTATCACCCTACATAAATTTCTATATAGATTCTTGATTTATGGTGGGGTTATGTACCAATAAACCCATGGTATGTTGAAACTGATATAAGTAAAGAATAAATTCATCCATCTAGGTAACTGAATATAGTTTAGCAACACTGTAGAGTGCCAATTGTTTCTCTTTGGTGTCTGGGAGCTGAGTGGAATTGCAGTTCATACCACTGGATCAGACAAAGATCATAATTTAAATCCTACATATGGTTTCTACTGAATTTGTACTGTTTCTGAAACATTGTAAAGGCAAAAATACCCTAAGTCAAACATTCTAAGTTGGGGGACCCTTTATCCGAAGGCAGTAGAAATAGGAGGCAGTTAGAAGATGATTCATTGCATTGAATGATTGGTGGGATACATGAACTCCCAAATTCAAGTGAATTGGGTTATTAAAACTAAAGGAATTACTGATGTATTAACCTGTGTATGCAATCCTTTGTATGGGGGGTGTTTTTTCCTGGTGTGTTATGCCAGTGATTGCAACACCTGCATCCTATATCACAGTGCTAGTTTGAATCTTGGTTGATGAGCTAATGATCCAGCTTTCTGCTAATGCATTTGAAGAGGTAGCAGATGATGGTAGAAGTCCTTTCTTTGGACTCCCGTCAACCCTATTGGAAACCGAGAGGGAGTTCTTGGCTCCTGGCTCAGGCTGTTTCAACCATTTTGGGAATGTAAAAGTAGATGGAAGATCTCTCTATACATATTCTTTTGTGTCCATTTCTGTCTCTAACTCTTTCTGTAGCTCTACATTTCAAACAAAGAAATCTTGGAAAAATACAAAGTATAACAATTATTTGCTGTAAAATATAATAAAATCATATTTACATTTTAAAATTACCTTATTTCATACAAATAGTTCTTTCTTCAATTCGCTAACTTGTTTTAATTTTCCTCTCTATGTTCTTATTTTCATAAAACCAGTTTCTCTTCTAAGGAAAATACACATTGCCTGTTTTTCTCTTCACAAATCTTGTCTACAGTGGTATTTATGTATTTAATATTAACCTTTTTTTTTCATTCTCATCCAACACCCACCATTGTGTTACATTTCTTTGATGTGTGTTTTACTGTGTTTTTCCCCTGAAACCAAATGTAATCTGAACGTGTTTTAGAGTGTTCAAAAATGTGGTTATCTTATTATTCTGCTTAAGCTACCATAGTAGCTACCATAGACTGCTGGTTTAAACAACAGATATGAATTTTTTCATGTCCAAAATCTAGAAGTCCAAAATCAAATTGTCAGAAAATCTGGTCTCTCCTGAAGCCTCTGCCCACAGCTGGCAGTGATTGCCTTTTCACACTTTTCCCCCTACATCTGTGTCCCAGACGACTCTTCTTATAACAACATAGGCGCACTGGATTAGAACTCACACTTTAAAAGCTCATTTTGCATTAATAAACTCTTTAAAGTCATCATCTCCTCATACTGTCACATTGTGAAGTACTGGGGATTAAGACTGTAACATATGAATTTGGGGAGAATCATAATGAGCCCACAACAATTATCAGTTCTACTATAAATAACCTCATCAGATTTTCCACTTGAACCCAAATTATAAGACATACAATAGTGCCAGCCTTTCACTGCCTGCGGAGTTGCAGTCTGTGCTGTGGCTTCGTCAGCTCTTCAGTAAATTATTTCCAAGGATAGAGAGGACAGACTTGCCTGCTGATAAAACACAGTTTTTATTCCCTTTTTTCTTACAATGCAGTCAGTAGCACCACCGAGCATAAAGTATCATATCCCTAATCGAATAAATCTGTAATTAAATACATGAGGACAAAAGTGAGCTACACATAGCATCATGTTTTATAATGGGAAGGGGAGAGATGTTTCAAGACGGTGAACACAGCTTTCTGTCTTGCAGAGGAATACAACTGCAAAATCATTAGAACAACTGAATGGTAGGAGGATTTGTTCCCACTCGTGAGGTGTGACTTAGAGCACACTCTGTGGGAATGGTAAGATAACTCTCATTTTGCCACAGAGATTCATAGTCAGAAGTTGATTTGCTACTTAACAGGTGGCACCTGGACTCAAAGTCTGTTCAAATCTTTTAACTCTTGTGTTTTTAAGCTGCACTCACTACTACTCCTAGAATTTCTGCATTTAACATTATCTTTTTCAGTTTTCATCTAGTTTTTCTTAGTCCCTAAAAATACATATTTACCTTTGAAACCTATCTACTAAAATTTTAACCTTTTATGATCCTTGCTTTCTTTAAAAACGTATTTTTCTGAATTCCTTAATCTCCTGATATTTAGTCCTATTACTAAGCAAATTTTTCTTCAAAGTAAAGCACAAGATATATTTAACCAAGTTGCTTTTGAGGTAGGCAGACATACAGGCTAAAATTGTTAGATTTGTGAACTGGAAGACCACGCCTTTGCCACACCCCTGTGTGACCTCATGCCCCTACCTGATGCCTTTGCCATGCCCCTGTGTAGCCTCATTCCCTACCTGGCCACACTGGGGTGCCCACCAGGCAATCAGGTTGATTAACCACTCCCCTTTGGAAGTGGGTTAAAAGCCAGAAACGGTGTGGCCCGGCCCCTCTCTTCTTCCCTGGCCTCTTGTCAGGAGGGGGCTTGCTGTAGCACCGCGCCTCTAGGGCACATGGCCTTCAGACCATGTGCTCCAGGCTTCCTGGCCCAGATACAGGCCTAGATGCTCTTCCACCTGGCTGGTTCCTGGTGCTTGGTATGAACCCCTATTCACCTCTCTCTCTTAAATAATGCTCTCACTCTCCTATGCATCTTTCTCACTGAATAAAAGCTTAAAACGTACCATGCTGCCTCGTTTATCTGTGCCGGTATTTAGAATTCTTCTCTAAATATTAGGCAAGAACCCTCTCGGGCTTATTAATACCAGGGATTCAGTAATAAGCCCGTGGTGAAATCGTATGGCACCCCAAATTCCAGTAGCACGTGTGGCACTCCGGATAGCATTTCTAGGGAACTTTAAGGGGCCACATTTCAGAGTAGATTTTAGGGGGTCTTCTCCGATTTCACTTTGAATAGTTTAATACTATGGTTTTGTAGGTATGGTTCTTTGCTATGTCTCTTCTTCAAAATTTTTGCCTATTTATTTTATCATGTCTGTTTAAGTGACTTGAGCCATCTTCAAAATAACAAAACGTTAAACAAAAAAGTACATCAGATGAGAATATGGGGGAGGTGAACATAAGGAAAATAACCAAGAAACAAACATATATGTGGCACTCCTGCCATCTTGTGGGATACCTGTATTTTCCACAGAACTAATTCAACCCCCCCACCCCCACCCAGGAGTTCCTTGAAGGAACATAGGGAAACAAAGGTGTCAGTTGTATTAGGATGTCACGCTCAATAAAATCAAATTAATGAGTACAAAACGCAACTTGTCTTATATTGTTCCTAAGATTATTTTGTCCATGCTTGCACCTATCTTTACAACCTGCACTTCTATCTGTACCTATTCTTGAATACCAATGTTCATGCCTAAAGAATTGATGACAGAGAATGAAAAAAAGGTAACACTTATGGTAAACAATTGTGCTCAAATGAGGACAATATATGAATCTGTTGGCATCCTAATTCTTGCAATATTTCATAAGTTTGAAACTATTTCCAAATAAATGGTTATATACACTCTATTCATGTGCACACACGCTGTTTCATCCTGAAACACTTCCAGGAATTCCTCCTTCTCCACCCTGCCTCATTACTATTTCTCTTTTCAAATCAGTTTGTAAAGTTGCTTAATATCCAATGTTTTCCTCCAACCTTTGCAAATTCTCTCTCCATACACATTGCCAGAAACATTCCTCAAAGAAGAACATGTCCTAATTCTCTATTCATTTCTCCCCCATTCTATCTTAAACTTGTAGCTTATATATAAAATCACTAAAAATTTAAACTCCTGATTCTCCTCTCTGAATTCATCCTATCTGCACTGTTCTCATCTAATTACTGGGAACTCCATTATCCTGTTTTTCACTGGGTTACTACAGTAGCCTTTTAAATGGTCCCTTAATCTCCACTGTTGCTTCTGTAGAATTTATTCTCACCACAGTAAGCCTCTGGAGCTATTATTTTAAACCGAAATCAAATCAGGTCACTACTCTCTTCAGAAACATTAATGACTTCACTTAAGAAACTCCAGCATCCTTACAAAACCCGACAAAGTCCTGTGTGATCTGCTCTTTTTCCCAACATCCATGCTTCCTGTACCCATTCCTTCCCCATTATTTATCTGATGACTTGAACAACTTTACCCTTTGATTCCGCTCTTCCAGCCGAGTTACTGTTTTCCAAATATGTCACGAAAACTCTTGTCTCAATTTATTTGTACTACCTAAGCTTCCTGAAATTCTTTCCCTAAATATTTTTATAAAGATTTATTTATTTATTTGAAAGATGGAGTTACAGAGGGAGGGAGGAAGAGAGAGAGAGAGAGAGAGAGAGAGAGAGAGAGAGAGAGAGAGATTTTCTATTCACTGGTTCACTCCCCAAATGGCCACAATGGCCCAAGCTGGGCCAATCCAAAGCCAGGTGCCTGGAGCTTCTTCCAGATCTCCCATGTGAGCAGCAGGACTTGGGGCATCTTTTACTGCTTTCCCAGACCATAGTAGAGATCTGTAATGGAAATGGAGCAGCCAGGACTTGATGTTGACACCACAGGCAGTGGCTTTACTTGCTAAGGCACAGTGCTGGCCCCAATTCTTTCCTTAAATATTTAAATGAATGTACTTGACTCAAACTCTGCCTTGTAGGGACCAACTTTACACTTGTCATAACTACATCATACGACCCGGGTAACCCTCTATTGCTTGTCCTACTTTATTCTTTTCTCTTTTTAATATGCAATGACATACTACATATTTGCATGATTTTTTAAATTTCTACTTATTCTTCTAGGGGCTAAGCTTCCTGTGAGCAAGAACTTTATCCTTTTTGTTCACTAGAAGACAGTGTATGCCTCATTATGAGTGCTCAGTAAGTATCAAACTGAGTAACTGAATTCTCAGGATGGTAAGTGGCCATTTCTGATGATTGAAATTAAAATAAGCAACTGTGGATTTATTGTACAGTTGATTGTAAAAAGATTCACTTGCTTGCCATCAAAGATGATTTTTTCACAAAAATTAAAGAACCTAAAGTATATCATAGAAAGAGAGAGAGAGTGAGAGTGTGTGTGTGAGAGAGAGAGAGAGAGAGAGAGAGAAGAGAAAAGAGAGAGATCTTCCTTATGCTAATTCACTCTCCAAATGGCTGTAACACCCATATCTGAGCCTGGCCCAAAGAAACCAAGAACTTCATACTGGTCTCCAAAGTGGATATCAAGGGCCAAATTACTTGGGCCATCTTGAACTGTCTTACCAGGTACATTATCATGGAGTTATCTTGAAAGTGGTGTAGCTGAGACTCTACCTGGCACGCTGATATGGGATGACTATATCTCAAGCAGCAAGTTAACCAGTTGGGTCACAATGCTAACCGCAAGGTGTTATGATTCTTTGGATCCTATTTTAACCTTGAAATTCCACCCCCTTTTTTTTTTCTTTTACAATTTTATGACTTCACTCAGCAGTTATTTCTCATCCGCATTGGCTGTCTGCTCTAGATTGTTAAAGTGGTGGTGGATGCATAGGTAACTGAAGTACAGAGCATATTTGGTGAACTTTTCTCCTCATTATGGTTCCTGGACAGCCTCACATGGATGATTTATAGGACATTCCTTATGCCTTTGGTCCAGGCACACCTGGAGTCCTATGTTTTTCATAGCAAACTTCCAGTTTCTGAGTGTCTGAAGGCCATGCTTCTTGAAGCCCACCCCATGGATGCGCTGTGAATGTCGATTGTGTACTCTTGGATAACCACTTCCCTGATGGCAGAACAGCCCTTCTTCTTATCACTCTTTAAAGGAACCATCCTGCAGGGCCCAAGTTGAAAAGCTCCCATCATTCCTATTACTTGGCCGTATACACTGTTAGCCGTCACAAAGCACACCGAACACCGGAGTAAGGGAAAGAGTTTATTGGGGAAAACCCAGCAGACTGGAGGGGAGAGATGAAGAAGGATAAGAGAGAGAAAGAGAGTATAAGAGAGAGACAGAGGAGAGGAGCTAGTGAGGAGAGAAGATAGAGCAGAGAGAAGAGCCAAGAGAGAGGAACCAAGAGAGAAGAGAGAAGCCAAGAGAGAGGAGCCAAGAGAGCCACAGTGTTCAGGAACAGGCCCTTTTAAAACTTTGCCCGAGGGCGGGTAGAGAAGCATGAGAAGCGAATCCCATTAGGATGGGTGCAGAGCTTGGCAACAGCAGTTGGGCCATGTGGCCACCTGGCTTCCAGCAATGATGGTGGGGGCTAGAGCTTAGGATGTAAATCAGGGTATAGATCGTGCCATAGATAAAACTGCGCCAGTTTCCTAACATACACTGCTCATTCATTCATTCAAAAAATACTAGTTTAGAACTGATCAACAAGATTAATTTTCCACTAAGCTTAACTACATTTTAGGCATGTTTCTCCTTCCTTGAGGCATCTGACATCCCTTTGCTTATAGCATTTATTTTACAGAACTTGTGCAAAAGCTTCTCTGCCTCTTTGGGATGTAAATCTCTTTAAAGGCACTCACCACTTTTGCCACCCAGGACGTTCTTTCTTAAGACCTGGGAGCTCCCATTTCAGATGGAATCACCCAGGAAGATAACAGACCACCTCTCAGTCTGGATGGGGAGATTGAAGCCTAAGTTCTCCGAGTGCCTACTCCAAGTTGTGATATTATTTCCTGTAATGAAAATTAGAGAAAGTTTGTTTCCTTTGTAAGGAGTAAATTAGCAAGCACAGATAGCCTAAAATTCCCATTCCCCACACCAGTTCTTAGAAACAAACTGGGTCTTTATATAAGGACTCGTCCTTTACTATTTCCTTATTGCTGATAATAATATTAAAATAAAATTGATTTCTGTTTGTTTGCCTTGTTATGATTTGTTAAAGATATACTCTATTGAAGTAGTTAATATAATAGCCTTTGCATTTACAGAATAAAATATACCAGCATGGAAAGTACTTAACTCAGTATTGACTTTTTCCTTGGGATGTGTGGTTTGAAAAATTTTTATGTTAAATAAATTTTTATGTTACATAAAATGGTGACATTTATTTTTCAAGGAACATGTATCATGAAACATTGTGTACAGTCTGATTTATTAATTCTTATTGTTAAAAGTGCAAGGTTATTTTTCATGTTGAAAACCTCTAGTAATATGACTATACCATATCATAAAGAAAAATAATACATGCATTTGGCAATCACATTATTATACTTATTCAATTTGATAGTCAGGTGTGATTTTGTGATTTAAGGTTTTTGATTATAATAATAAAATTATACATGCAGTTAATTTAAAATTTTAACTAAATATAACATATCCTACTTCACCACCTATCCATATCATAAAATTTATCTGTAAATATTATTCCAGCACCACACGGTACTATTTAACTCATTGGTTTTCATAAAAATAACGGCAGGTAGTATGTCATATGCTGGCTTTCTTTGTTATCTGGCTGAACTGTATTCCTCCCTCAAATATATTGTCTGTATAATTCCCAGTACCTCAGAATGTGACATTATTTTCAGATAAAGTCTTAAATTTAAATGAATTCATTAGGGTGAGCTTAAAGCAATATAACTAGTCTCCTTATTAAAAGAGTAAATTTGTACACAGAAGACATGAGAAGACATGTACATACTTAGAAGACAACCAGCAGTAAGCCAAGGACAGAGTCCTTCCATTATAGGTTCAGAAGGAAGCAACGTGGTGCTAGCATGCTGATTCTGGACTTCAAGCCCCAAGAGCCCTAACAAATCTTTTCCTCTTGTGTGAGTAACCTGGTTTGTGGGACCATGCCTATACCTATGAAATGTAACAAGTTTAAATACTGTTACATCTTATTTATACTTCAATTGTCATTCAGTGTAGCTAATCATAAATAAAAATATTCTCCATTTTAATATTACTTGGCATTGGAAAATGTTATGCATATGATTTAATTTTTTATTTGTGAAATCAACATACATGATCATTATTTACAAAAATGAAAATCACCCAGCCCTACATCTTACAATTGATGTATTAAAAGTCTAGAAAATACTAGACCATTTGCAGCTACGTTGAAGGAGAAAAAAGTTTTTTTTTTTTCCAAATCCTTTCATTTTCAAAACTTTCCTATATTCATTGATTCTGGCAACACAGAAAAGAATTTTTATACCTATAAATATCAAAAGTGGGTGATTTTGTGGAAAGCTTCAGGCCCAGAATCTGTATGAAATTCTGATGAGAGCTATAAACTTGAGTAAGTTGACATTCTTTTTACCATACTTTTTCTTTCTTGCTCTTCTTCGCTCATCTCCAAAATAAATTTCATTAGGGTTTCCTTATAATTTTTTTACCAGTATACTTAACCCCCAGCCTTATAATTCCTCACTTCCCTTTCTATTGTATTTACTCTCATTCAACTATTTTATTTTCTTGATAAAATTCTCTGAAGTAATTTTTTTCCTATTTCATAATGTGATTTCTGTATTCATAATTAAATATTAATTTTTTTCTTTAGGTCTATAACACTGCAAATGATTAATTTGTCATCTATTATTATTTCTTATCATTAAGGTATTAATCATTTATAAATTATAGTCCTCTTAAATTCATCTCTTAGATTTGTATTATGACTTATTATTTTAGCTCACTGTTGGCTTTAAACTAATTTAATTTAGTTTCAGAGAAAGTTTAAGTAAATGCAAAGAAGTGACTTCTGAGGTCAATAAACTTAGTTTGTTACTACTGGAGATAGAGAATTGTCATTTACGTATTGTTATGGTCTCATGTAAGGCCTGAAGGTGAGGGTTTTTGCTCATATAACTTGCAACTTACTGCCCTGTAGGTATGACTTTACCAGTATTTCTAAAATTCTGCCACCTGCATATGTAAATTATATGGAGAACCTTAAAATATACAGAAACATAAGTACTACACAAATGTTTTTGGTGTTCTGTTTATACTATAAATCCAGGTTCTTTTTGTCTTTCATTTTTAGAGTTATTTAAACCTTTATAAATTGTAGAATACTGATAATTTAAATTTATTGTCTGCACAAATATTAAATGATAGTGCTCAATGATTAATATGGTGTTCGCATCTATTTGAAAATTCATTTTAGTATCTTGTCACTGCATACAAATGTGAGTGCATTCATTTTTGCTTTGAACTAGTTGTACTATCTTACTGGTTTCATCTTAAACCCAGTAATTACATCATCACTGATATGTGTTCCTTCAGTATTTATCTATAGGAGTCATAATTATACTATCTGCAAAAAGTTATCATTTAAGACAGTAAAAGAAGTCAATTCTTTTTTTTTAGTTTTTTTTTTAAATTTTATTTAGTAAATATAAATTTCCAAAGTACAGTTTATGGATTCCAATGACTTCCCCCCCATAACTTACCTCCCACTTGCACCCCTCCCATCTCCCGCTCCCTCTCTCATTCCATTCACATCAAGATTCATTTTCAATTCTTTTTATATACAGAAGATCGATTCAGTATATATTAAGTAAAGATTTCATCAGTTTGCACCCACACAGAAACACAAAGTGTAAAATATTGTTTCAGTACTAGTAATAGCATTACTTCACATTGGGCAACACATTAAGGACAGATCCCACATGAGGAGTAAGTACACAGTGACTCCTGTTGTTGACTTAACAATTTGACACTCTTGTTTATGGTGTCAGTAATCACCCTAGGCTCTTGTCATGAGTTGCCAAGTCTATGGAAGCCTTTTGAGTTCGCTGACTTCGATCTTGTTTAGACAGGGTCTTAGTCAAAGTGAAAGTTCTCTCCTCCCTTCAGAGAAGGTACCTCCTTCTTTGATGGCCCCATTCTTTCCACTGGGATCTCACTTGTAGAGATCGTTCATTTAGGTCATCTTTTTTTTTTTTTTTTTCCCCCAGAGTGCCTTGGTTTTCCATGCCTAAAATACTCTCATGGGCTCTTCAGCCAGATCTGAATGCCTTAAGGGCTGATTCTGAGGCCAGAGTGCTGTTTAGGACATCTGTCATTCTATGAGTCTGCTGTGTATTCCACTTCCCATGTTGGATCGTTCTCTCCCTTTTTGATTCTATCATTTAGTATTAGCAGACACTAGTTTTGTTTGTGTGATCTCTTTGACTCTTAGACCTATCAGTGTGATCCATTGTGAACAGAAATTGATCTCTCGCACTAGTGAGAGGGCATTGGTACATGCCACCTTGATGGGATTGTATTGGAATCCCCTGGCACATTTCTAACTCCACCATTTGGGGCAAGTCCGATTGAGCATGTCCCAAACTGTACATCTCCTCCCTCTCTTATTCCCACTCATATTTTTTTGTATTTTTTTATTTTTTTTTAACTTTTATTTAATGAATATAAATTTCCAAAGTACAGCTTATGGATTACAATGGCTTCCCCCCCATAAAGTCCCTCCCACCCGCAACCCTCCCCTTTCCCACTCCCTCTCCCCTTCCATTCACATCAAGATGCATTTTCGATTCTCTTTATCTACAGAAGATCAGTTTAGCATACATTATTAAGTAAAGATTTCAACAGTTTGCTCCCACACAGAAACATAAACTGAAAAATAATAGATGATTTTTTAAATGATGATGAAATCAGATCAGACATATTGTCATGTTTAATCCCGTGAGAGTCAAGTTGGGAACTGATAATTTCTTCTTTTTTTTTTTTTTTTCAGAAGATCAGTTTAGTATACATTAAGTAAAGCTTTCAACAGTTTGGACCCCCATAGAAACACAAAGTGGAATATACTGTTTGAGTATTCTTTATAGCATTAAGTCTCAATGTACAGCACATTAAGGACAGAGATCCTACATGAGGAGCGAGTGCACAGTGACTCTTGTTGTTGACTTTACAAATCGACACTCTTGTTTATGGCCTCAGTAATCTCCCCATGATCCAGTCATGAGTTTCCAAGGCTATGGAAGCCCCTTGAGTTCTCCGACTCTTATCTTGTTTAGACAAGGTCATAGCCAAAGTGGAGGTTCTCTCCTCGCTTCAGAGAAGGGTACCTCCTTCTTTGAAGACCCGTTCTTTCCACTGGGATCTCACTCACAGAGATCTTTCATTTAGGTCATTATTTTTTGGCCAGAGTGTCTTGGCTTTCCATGCCTGAAATACTCTCATGGGCTTTTCAGCCAGATCAGAATGCCTTTAGGGCTGATTCTGAGGTCAGAGTGCTGTGTAGGACATCCGCCATTCTATGAGTCTGCTGAGTATCTCGCTTCCCATGTTGGATCACTCTCCCCTTTATTTATTCTTTTGGTTAGTATTAGCAGGTACTAGACTTGTTTATGTGCTCCCTTTGACTCTTAGTCCTTTCATTATGATCAATTGTGAACTGAAAATTGATCACTTGGACTAGTGGGATGGCATTGGCACATGCCATCTTGATGGGATTTAATTGGAGTCCCCTGGTATGTTTCTAACTCTACCATTTGGGGCAAGTCAGCCTGAGCATGTCCCAAATTGTACATCTCTTCCCTCTCTTATTCCCACTCTTATGTTTAACAGGGATCGCATTTCAGTTAAATTTCAACACTTAAGAATAACTGTGTATTAATTACAGAATTAAACCAGTCATATTAAGTAGAACAGACAAAAAAAACTACTAAGAGGGATAATGTATTAAGTTGTTCATTAACAGTCAGGGCTATGCTGATCAAGTCACCATTTCTCATAGTGTCCATTTCACTTCAACAGGTTTCCTTTTTGGTGTTCAGTCAGTTGTCACCGATCAGGGAGGACATATGGTATTTGTCCCTTTGGGACTGGCTTATTTCACTCAGCATGATGTGTTCCAGATTCCTCCATTTTGTTGCAAATGACTGGATTTCGTTGTTTCTTACTGCGGTATAGTATTCTAAAGAGTACATATCCCATAATTTCTTTATCCAGTCTACCGTTGATGGGCATTAAGTTGGTTCCAGGTCTTGGCTATTGTGAATTGTGCTGCAATAAACATTAGGGTGCAGACCGCTTTTTTGTTTGGCAACTTAAATTCCTTTGGGTAAATCCCAAGGAGTGGGATGGCTGGGTTGAATGGTAGGGTTATATTCAGGTTTCTGAGGAATCTCCAGACTGACTTCCATAGTGGCTTGACCAGTTTGCATTCCCACCAACAGTGGGTTAGTGTCCCTTTTTCCCCACATCCTCGCCAGCATCTGTTGTTGGTAGATTTCTGTATGTGAGCCATTCTAACTGGGGTGAGGTGAAACCTCATTGTGGTTTTGATTTACATTTCCCTGATTGCTAGTGACCTTGAACATTTTTTCATGTGCCTGTTGGCCATTTGGATTTCCTCTTTTGAAAAATGTCTATTGAGGTCCTTGACCCATCTCTTAAGTGGGTTGTTGGTTTTGTTTTTGTGGAGTTTCTTGATTTCTTTGTAGATTCTGGTTATTAACCCTTTATCTGTTGCATAGTTTGCAAATATTTTTTTTTCCCATTCTGTCGGTTGTCTCTTCACTCCCCTGACTGTTTCTTTTGCAGTACAGAAACTTCTCAATTTCATGCAATCCCAATAGTTGATTTTGGCTTTGACTGCCTGTGCCTCCCGGGTCTTGTCCAGAAATTCTTTGCCTGTGCCAATATCTTGAAGCGTTTCTCCAATGTTCTCTAATAACTTGATGGTGTCAGGTCATCGATTTAGGTCTTTAATCCATGTTGAGTGGATTTTTGTGTAAGGTGTAAGGTAGGCATCTTGCTTTATGCTTCTGCACATGGAAATCCAGTTTTCCCAGCACCATTTATTGAATAGACTGTCCTTGCTCCAGGAATTGGTTTTACATCCTTGATCAAATATAAGTTGGCTGTAGATGTTTGGGTTGATTTCTGGTGTTTCAATTCTGTTCCATTGGTCTATGCATCTGTTTCTGTACCAGTACCATGCTGTTTTGATTACAACTGCCCTGTAGTATGTCCTGAAATCTGGTATTGTGATGCCTCCGGCTTTGTTTTTGTTGTACAAGATTGCTTTAGCTATTCGAGGTCTCTTGTGCCTCCATATGAATTTCAGCATCATTTTTTCTGTTTCAGTTATGGGTCTATTTAGGTTTGCTATGTCTTCATGGTTCAATTTAGTTAGATTGCATGTGTCCAGGAATCTATCCATTTCTGATAGATTGTCTTGTTTGCTGGCATACAAGTCCTTGTAGTAATTTCTGATGATTCTTTTTATTTCTGTGGTGTCTGTTGTCATGTTTCCTTTTTCATCTCTGATTTTATTGATTTGGGTCATTTCTCTTCTTTTTTTAGTTAGTTGGGCCAATGGGGTGTCAATTTTGTTTATTTTTTCAAAAAACCAGCTCTTCGCTTGGCTGATTTTTTGTAATTTTTTTTGGATTCAATCCTGTTAATTTCTTCTCTGATTTTAATTATTTCTCTTCTCCTACTAGATTTGGGTCTGGTTTGCTGCAAGTTTTCTATTTCCTTGAGATGTGCTGAAAGCTCATTTATTTGGTGCCTTTCCAATTTCTTGATATAGGTTCCTATTGCTATAAACTTGCCTCTCAATACTGCTTTTGCCGTATCCCATAAGTTTTTATATGTTGTGTTGTTATCCTCATTTCCTTCCAGAAAGTTTCTGATTTCTCTTTTGATTTCTTGAATGACCCAGTGTTCATTCAGGAGCATGTTGTTCAGTCTCCATGTGTTTGCATACTTTCTGGGGTTTCCTGAGTTGCTAATTTCCAGCTTCATTCCCCTGTGGTCTGAGAAGCTGCATGGCATGATTCTAATTCTTTTAAATTTGCTGAGAGTTGCTTTATGACCTAGTATGTGATCAATCCTAGAGAAGGTTCCATGCACTGCTGAGAAGAATGTAAAGTCTTTAGATGTAGGATTGAAAGTTCTGTAGATACCTGTTAGATCCATTTGGGCGATAGTGTCGATTACATCTGCTGTTTTCTTGTTGATCTTCTGTCCGGATGATCTATCTATTTCTGAGAGTGGAGTATTGAAGTCCCCCAGTACTATTGTATTGTAATCTAAGTCTCCCTTTAAGTCCCTTAACATATCTTTTAAATAGACCGGTGCCCTGTAATTAGGTGCATATACATTTATAATAGTTACATCTTCCTGTTGAATTGAACCCTTAATCATTATATATTGCCCCTCTTTGTCTCTCTTAACAGTTTTTGTATTAAAGTTTATTTTGTCTGATATTAATATGGCTACACCTGCTTTTTTTTTTGGTTTTTGTTGGCATGCAATATATTTTTCCAACCTTTCACTTTCAGTCTGCATGCATCTTTGTTAGAGAGATGCGTTTCTTGTAGGCAACAGATAGTTGGGTATTGTTCCTTAAGCCAGTCAGCCAGTCTGTGTCTTTTAACTGGACAGTTCAGGCCATTCACGTTTAATGTGACTATTGATACATAGTGACTTTGCCCTGCCATTTTCCCGGAGATATTTTCTAGTATATGCTTTGAGCTTCCCATGCTCTTTTACTGGTAGGTGTTCTTCCTTTCCCTTCTTTCATATTGATGGCCATGTTTCTGTGTTTCTGAATGTAGCACATCTTTAAGTATCTTTTGCAGGGCCGGAAGAGTGGCCACAAAGTCTCTCAATTTCTGTTTGCTATAAAAGGTCTTTATTTCACCTTCATTCACAAATGAGAGCTTAGCAGGATATAATATTCTGGGCTGGCAATTTTTCTCTCTTAGCACCTGTGCTATGTCTCGCCATTCCCTCCTAGCCTGTAGTGTTTCTGATGAGAAGTCTGCTGTGAGTCTGATTGGAGATCCTCTGAGAGTAATCTGACGTTTCTCTTTTTCACATTTTAGGATCTTTTCTTTATGTTTCACTGTGGTGAGTTTAATTACCACGTGTCGTGGTGAGGATCTCTTTTGGTCATATTTACTGGGGGTTCTATGAACTTCCTGTACTAGGATGTCTCTGTCCTTCTCCAGACCCGGAAAGTTCTCTGCTAGTATCTCACTAAAAAGGCCTTCTAATCCTTTCTCTCTCTCCATGCCTTCGGGAACTCCTAGAACCCGATTGTTGGTTTTTTTAATAGTATCCTGTAGATTCCCAACAATATTTTTTAGATTTCTAATTTCCTCTTCTTTTCTTTGGTTTGACTGTATCCTTTCCTGTTCTCTGTCTTCTAAGTCCGATATTCTCTCTTCTGCTTCACCCATTCTGTTTGTAAGGCTCTCTAATGTGTTTGTCATTTGATCTATGGAGCTCTTCATTTCATTTTGATTTCTCTTCACTATCACACTTTCCTGCTCTACTAGTTTCTGCATTTCATTTTGATTCTTCCTTAAAATTTCATTTTCACGAGAGAGATTTTCAATCCTGTCCAATAAGGATTTCTGTAGTTCAAGGATTTGCTTTTGAAAACTTCTAAATGTTCTTATCATAAATTTTTTGAAATCCGTATCTTGCCTTTCTTCTATCTCATCATCTTCATAATCTTGGCTTGGGGTGTTTTGTTTATTTGGAGGCATCATATTGTCATTGTTGATCTTGTTCCCTCGATTTCTGTGTTTATTGCTTGGCATAGTTAATTCTGTTTCCCTCACTGTGAGGTTGTTTTATTATTATTATTATTATTATTATACTATGTCCGTGTTAAGTGGACTGCCTGCTGTTGGAGAAGTCTTGGAGGCTTGAGATGGGTGTGGCCTGAGAGCTCTGCTTGGTTCTTCAGGGTTACAGGTGTGCAAAGGTTACACCCTCAGGTTATGCGTGGTAAAGCTCTCTTTATTTATTTATTCATTATTTTATTTTATTTTATTTTTTGTTCAGGAGGTAAGTAATACTGCAAGGCTGGGCAGAATGGATGGTATTTAGGTTCCGCTGGCTTCTACCTAAGAAGTCTGTGCAGGCTCCATTTCTCCTGTGGACTCCCACTGGGTTGCCCAGGCTACTGAACTGTAGGCTTAACTCTCCCCTTTTATTATGTATATCCCAGCTCTTTGTCTCTTGCTTGCCTTTGCAAGGTTGGCAGAGAGTAGAACTTGTCTGTACCAGTATGCCCCTACCTTTTTATTTATTTATTTATTTATTTTTCCTTCTCTCCTGTAGTCTGTTGGACTTTCCCGCTTCAAAACCCGCGTCCCTCTAAAATTCTGTCTGCCGTTTCCCCGCCAATGTCTCCGGTTACTGAGCTCACCTCCGCTTCCAGCGCTGATGTGTGGACTCAGAGCCCTTAGGGTCCCTCCTCTCCCCGCTGGTGTCTTTGTCACATAGACTCCCCTTCCTGCACTGGCGCTCAAACTCTGCGGCTCCCACGGTTCGGCTTCCACGTGGTGGGTGACCCTGCTATCCTAGTAGGTCCTTTGGGTCACAGCGAATAGCTCCGGAAGAGTTTCCTCTGCAATTTTTTCTGATCCTTTTTCTGAGACTACCGTAACTCCCCTTTTATTAAACTAAATTTTCCCGGACTATCGGTGTGCGCCCTCACTATTCCTCCATCTTGGCTCTGCCCCCTGCAAACATAAAATGAAGCATGAAAGGAATCTTTTCTGTAATGGAAACAAGTCTGGGAGACATCTGGAGCGGCTTCTGCAGCTCAAGGCGAACTCTAGAGGTCCCAAGAGCCCCGCAGGAACACGGAGGCCACAGTGACCCCCGACCGGAAATCAGGCACCAGGGCAGCCTCCGACCCCAAACGCAGCCCGCACTCCTGTCGCCCGGCAACAACCTCCCCACACCCCCCCCCACTCTTATATTTAACAGGGATCACTTTTCAGTTAAAATTTAAACACCTAATAATAATTGTGTGTAAATTTAAGAAAAGCTATTTTGACCTAATGAAACATGTCTGCCAAACACTCTTCATAACTATCTTTATAAATCAGGTTCTCAAGTAATTCAGGCACTTATTTTATAGGTCTCTATTCCTGTGTTAACAGGTAGGCAGATTTAAATCCATCAATTTCAATTACTTTTTTAATTTTAGTGTGTGCGTATATGTCCATGTTTGTAGGCATCTTTTTTAATGTTATTAAAAATTATTAAGATGAAGCATGGTTTTATAAGAGATACCATAATTATACAATTTTATAAAACCCTGATTTTGTGTGTTCCTCAAAAATCTTTTGAAGCCCTTCCTAAAGAACCATCTTCTCTTTCTGACCTCACTCAAAAAGCAATCAAAAATTTCTACACTTTCTCCTTTATCCAATACACTAATCTTATTATGTATTTTACTCATTTTGTCAGAAAACTTGAAACCAGCCCAATCTCCAAACTCTAAAGCTGCTTGCTCCCCACTGAGAGCTTACATAAGCACCTTTCAACAAAAATACAAAGTTCCTAAAAGTGGTAGAATTCAGTAAAATTTATTTTGAAGCAGTTAGCTTTTACAGAATAATCTCTAGGTTCTATAATATTTAATTTATTATTCTTATAGCAATTGTAGAAAAAAACTACTTAAATACATCTCAATTACTTAAATACATCTCAATTGACTGAAGAAATAATTATTTCTCAATGCAACAAAATGATTAAACTAATATTTAAGATTTTTATGTGAATATTCACATTGATTCTTTTTAAAAATTTTTGAAAGGCAGAGCAACAGAGAGGATACATACACACACACACACACAAAGAGAGAGAGAGAGAGAGAGAGAGAGAGAGAGAGACATAGAGAGAAAGAGAGCTTTCATTCACTGAATAAGGCCAAAACTGAGATCAACAAACTCAATCCTGGTCCTCTATATTGATAAAAGGGGCCCAAACACTTGCGACATCATTTGCTAATTCTCACGCACATTAGCCAGCAATTAGATTGGAAGCTATTAGGATTCTAACTAGCACTCTGATACAGGATGCTGGAGTTCTAAGTGGTGGCTTAACTCGCTGTGCCACAACACTGTATACTACATTGATTCGTATTAACAAATTCAAAACAAACAAAACATCCCCTTTTATGAGGAAAAAGGTGTGGTGTGATCAAGAACTCATTTTATTCTATTGCTTTTGCTCTACTGCCTCCCCAACTCTCTCTGATTTGCAACTCTAGCCTTCAACCATCTACAAAACTACTGATTTCTGTCATTCACCTGTTACTTGACTACACCAGGCCACCTAGATTTTGCCACCTAGTCTCCTGTAAATAATCTCCATACTCAGCCATAATAAAAAAATATAAAAGCATGAGGTTTTGTCATTTTCAAGAAAATGGATGCAACTGAAATACTGTTATGCTTAGTGAAATAAGGTGTTCTCAAAAAGACAAATATCATACGTTTTCTCTGGTATGTGGCAGTTAATATAGAATACCAAAAAATGAACAGGATGAAATGGTCACTTTGGGACATGATTGTCATATTTAGCCCTTGTTTATACTCCTGTTGAGCTGTGGTCTTCCCACTTTTCACATGTTGAATATTATGATTAGTGGCAAATTAAGACTGTGTATATAGAGTTGATTACAATTATGTCTTTGCAAAAACGGATGAAGAGAGTGGAGGGAGGGAGGAGGATTGTGGGGGAAGGTGAGTGAAGGAAGTATGGCTGTGTTCTTAGAACTGAGCCTAAGGAATGCATGCAATCTTTTCTCTTTATATTAATAAAATTTAAAAATTAACAAAAATCTTACCAGTTATTTCCAAATACTATTTTCCTAGATTTTGCTGTTTAGACTTCTTAGTGTGATATCTAAGGTGGTTTTCCTATTCACATTGCTACTTAGTTTCATCTTTAAGCTTTGGCCAAATTAGTTTTATTTCCATGTTCTAAGCACTGCGGCCTTGAGTCTGAACTCTGAAACATGCTGCCTCTTTACCAAATAGCTGCTTTGATTCTACTTTTTCTTCAGTTCTCATTTTAATGATTTCTCCTTCAAATATCTCAGTACATTACATTAAGGAGCTATTGCTGTATACTCTATCTGATCATTATAATGCATATAATGAATGCATATTATAAAGCATATAATGAACTGATCATTATAACTTGCTTGTTTAATTCTGTCTTAATTTCTTTGCTGCAAAGATATAAAGAACCTGTTCTGTGGGGAGCAAACCGGACTAGACTGTTACTGGAATTAAGACTTATTCTATGCATCTGCTCTCCCACAATATGGCGCTGGGAGAGAAGTAAACAGCTTCTACACAGGTGCCTCCAGTTCAACCAATAAACTGTAGGACTTGCTCCTGATTGGAGAGCAGCGTGCTCGGTGTGTGGGCAGCCGAGTTGGGATTGGCAGAGGAGGACTATAAAGGAGGAGAGAGACAACATGCACCAGGAACATCTATGGGGAACATCTAGCTGAAGGAACACCTGTGCAGCCGGCCAGCGGTGTGCCGCTCCCCTGCGGAAGTGGGGAATGCGGCCAGGGGGAACTGCCCTTCCACGGAGGTGGAAGGGATAGTAGCCAACCCGGGAAGAACCAGCAGCAAACCCGGGGAGGGCCGAGCAGACGAAAGAACAGCGCAGGGTCCTGTGTCGTTCCTCCACGAAGAGGGGGAGCGACATAATGGTGCCGTGACTCGGATAGGAAACCTAGGACGGATATGAAACTTAGGAGGGAAGAAATAACTCGGATAGGAAACCTAGAACGGATAGCAAACTTAGGAGGGAAGAAACGGGAAGAACTGGGAAAATACTGGAGAGAGAGACTAGCAAACAGCCTAGGGAAAAGCCGGACAAAAAGGGTGCCGGAAGAAGCTATTGAAAGCCTAGGCATAGATTCAGATACGGACTACAGGGGGAAGCTGGGAGAAATCTCTAAGGTCGAAAGCGAAAGTGAAAGCTAGAACAAACAGACTCGGATGCGGACTGTGGGGAGAGGCCAGGAGAAATGAGGGAGGAGTATTGTTGGAGGAAAGCTTGGGGAAACATACCGGGTAGAGAAAAATGTTAGGGAAATTGAAGCCGCGGGGGGCAGGCCGAGGCGGAAACGGAAGCCACTTTGGGGTTCTCAAGTTAGCCCGGGAATAGGGGGCGAAAAGTTGAAACCAGAAGCTGAGACGTAAGCCAGATTGGGATCCGTCTGATTAGCCCGGGGAGCAAAGGACGGGAAGCCAAACCGTGGGGCGGAGACGTATGCTGGGTTGAATTCGCCAGGCTAGCCCGGGGAACTTAGATTGAATGCTAGTGGTGGACACGTAAGCTACGCTGTGTGACTCGTGGAGGCTGCCGCGCGCAGACAGAGCGTGCGGGGCTCAAGTACATAGGGAATGCGGGGCTGGCGCGAGGCCGTGGTTCAGACGCGAAAGGGTTAAGTGCGAGACCGCGGAGTGTGCGCGCAAAGCCGAGCCGCGCAGATGAGAGAGGCGCGGGCTGAAGCGGCTCAGAGCCGGGAACCCGCCGGGGGGGGGCGAGGTGCCGGGAGGCCGCGGGGATAAGAGAAACAGAAGTTTTAGAAGTAAAGTGAGAGAAATAGGAATGCTGGAAGATAGAAGTAAAATGGGAGAAATAGGAATGCCCGGAGATAGAGAAATAGAGAAATAAAAAGGCCTCCCTACAACACTGCAATGTGAGGGCTTGGATTCGGTTTGCCTGATAGGTCTTGTAAGTCCCCTGCAGGCAGAGCAGAGCATGCGCTGCAGGGCACCGAACACAGGCACGCATCAGCGCCTAAAAACCTCCTCACAACATGGCGAAGAGAGGACCCGGATTCGGTTTGCCTGATTGATAGGACTTGTAAGAGCCTGTGGCAACTCTAGCAAGTAGAGCAGAGTGTGTGCCGCGGGACACCGAAGACAGGCGCGTATCAACGCCAAAAATAAAAAGAAAGGGGGATCTGTGGGGAGCAAACCGGACTAGACTGTTACTGGAATTAAGACTTATTCTATGCATCTGCTCTCCCACAATATGGCGCTGGGAGAGAAGTAAACAGCTTCTACACAGGTGCCTCCAGTTCAACCAATAAACTGTAGGACTTGCTCCTGATTGGAGAGCAGCGTGCTCGGTGTGTGGGCAGCCGAGTTGGGATTGGCAGAGGAGGACTATAAAGGAGGAGAGAGACAACATGCACCAGGAACATCTATGGGGAACATCTAGCTGAAGGAACACCTGTGCAGCCCCCGAGAAGAGCCGGCCGGCGGTGTGCCGCTCCCCTGCGGAAGTGGGGAATGCGGCCAGGGGGAACTGCCCTTCCACGGAGGTGGAAGGGATAGTAGCCAACCCGGGAAGAACCAGCAGCAAACCCGGGGAGGGCCGAGCAGACGAAAGAACAGCGCAGGGTCCTGTGTCGTTCCTCCACGAAGAGGGGGAGCGACACTGTTCTACCTTCCTCATCACTGTTTACTCAGCAACTAGCATAGTACCTGATGTTCAGTACCACTGACAAAGGCATACTGTATCTATCTATCTATCTATCTATCTATTATAATCTATCAAACATCTACCTGTTCTCTATCTATATATCAACCTATTATCATCATCACTATTTACCATCTATCAATTTATCCACTAATTAACACAAATAATCACTTTTCCTGATACTCCGTTTATATGATTTTCTTTAAGGATTTCTTTCATTGATTTTAAAGACACAATTAAAGGAGAGATCTTACATCTGCTGTTTCACTCCCAAAATGGCCACAACAGCTGAGACTGGCCAGTTTATAAATCAGTGCCTTCTTTTTGGTACAGATCTCTAATGTTCTGTATGTAGAAATTTCTTTATCTTTTTTTTAGCTTTTAAACGGATAAAGGTGATACAAATACACTTTAAGTTTCCAGTTTACCTTCATGAATATCCTAATATTTCACTTTCATAATATTAAGTTATTCTTCATTCTAAATAGCACTCTAAATGAGTCACCTTATGTATCAACTTTTCTGTTATAAAAGTCACTTTGCAAAGTTTTGTGCTAATTTAACAAATGCTTAGAAATACCTATAATGCGGCCAGCAATTTAAAGCCTATGCCTGCAGCACCTACATCCCATATTGATACTGGATCTAGCCCTGGCTGCTCCACTTCCAATCCAGTTCCCTGCTAATGGCCCTGGGAAAGCAGCAAAGGATGGCCCAAATCCTTGGGCCTCTGCACTCATTTGGGAGCCCCAGATGAAGCTCCTGGCTCCTGACTTCAGATAGGCTCAGCTCCTGCCTTTGTGGCCATATAGGCAGTGCACCAGCAAATGGAAAACCTCTCTCTCTTTCTGTCTCTCTCTATGTAACTCTACCTTTCAAATAAATGAATTAAATATTTTAAAAAAATGAAATACCTGTAATGATTCTAACTGATGTGGTCACAAGCAAAACATTTGTTCTAAGCTATTTTTCCTTATTTTCATATCCTCAAGGAAGAGAATAATCTTTTTTTTTTCTCACCAGAGACAACAACAAGACAACCTTAATTTCTTAGGAATTCCATAATTTTTGTTTCTATAATTTTTCTGTTACTCTACTCATTTCATAGAAAGCATAATTTTTCATCTTTTGTGATATCTATTTTAACTGGATTCTATTTCTTGAATCCCATGAGCAGATGACATGCAGTTTAGGTGTAGGTTACCACATACAAGATAAAAGTATATATTTTTTTTAAAAACAGTCATTTATCACTATTAGAAAATATAATAGGAAAATTCAATTTTATTTATCTATTAAACTTTTTAGGTGCTAAATAATCTCCACTATTGCCTAACTTTTAGGCATTCTTGATTTCAATTTGTCTTCTAATTCAGCTTACATTCTACACAATTGCAAAATTATCTTCATGGAAATTAAATTTGATTAATTCACCCTCTATAGAACAATCACCATTCCCTCTCCAAATTTAAAAGATGAAAGTGAAATTACTTACCATGATCTATTTGTTAAACCTATTTCCTGATTCTCCCTTTCCTTTTGGTTTCTGAGATGCCACCTACTTCTGACTATTTCCTAACTCTTTGTGCCTCCTTTCCTTACACCTATCAAAACGGGCTATCTATTCTTCACTACTAAGACCACTACTTCTGTGCTTCTCCTTTTGTATCCTTTGCTACAGAGATCTCAATCGCTCTTAAACTATTTTGATTAATAACATCAATATTAACTAAAGTCCTAAACACTTTATTCAAAACCATTCATGTGCATTTAATGAACTGGTCAGTATTTCATCGAGTTAAGTAATGACACCTTAGACTAACTATCATTAAAATAAAATTTATTTCTTATGCTTTGGTAGACTACTTTCCTAGTGATCTTCAAACATACTGTCTTCTGTTACTACTTTCTCTGTGCCTATGGGTGGTCCCATCAATCTCTTAACCATTTGGTTTTTTAATATATTTTTAAAGATTTTTTTATTTATTTATTTGACAGGTAGAGTTATGGACAGTGAGAGACAGAGGCAGAGAGAAAGGTCTTCCTTTCGTTGGTTCACTCCCCAAATTGCCGCCATGGCCAGCGCTGCACCGATCAGAAGCCAGGAGCCAGTTGCTTCTTCCTCGTCTCCCACACGGGTGCAGGGGTCCAAGCACCTGAGCGATCTTCCACTGTTTTCCCAGGCCATAGCAGAGAGTTTGACTGGAAGAGGACCAACCTGGACTAGAACCGGTGCCCATATGGGATGCCGGTGCCACAGGTGGGGGATTAACCTAGTGCACCACGATGCCGGCCCCAACCATTTGGTTTTTATATTCACCACGGGATTATGAAATTAAAAGAATTTTTACTCATAACCCAGGCCATCTCTAAGATGCATAAATGTTCTTAACAAAGTTTACCTCTGAACAAAGTATCTATGAACTGTTAGCAACCCTGGGCTTAGCTGAATGTTCACAAAGCTTTCTCAAAACTAAATTGCTAGGAGTCGGCATTGTTCTTAGTGGGTTAAACCTCCCCTGCAATGTGGGCATCCCATTTGGGTGCAACTTCAAATCCTGGTTATTTTATTTCTTATCTAGCTCCCTGCTAATGGCCTGGGAAAGCAGTGGAGGATGGCTCTGTATTTGGCCACCCATGTGAGAGACCCAGAAGAAGCTCCTGGCTCCTGGGTTCTACCTGCTCTAGTGTTGGCTGTTGCAGCCATCTGGGGAATGAACCAATGGAAGGAAGATCTCTCTCCCACACTCTCTTCCTCTTTCTCTGTAACTTGATGTTCAAAATAAATAGATAAATCTCTAAAATAGGCTTCTGGCTTTGTCATGCTAAATAGCTTAAAAAGCAATGTATTATACTCATCCTTTTTATTTCATTTCTCCTAAATATAATTCACTTATTTTCACATCCTGTCTATTCAAACTCTTTAGGATATGTATAATATAATACTTTTTTTCTCTTTTATGCTTCCTCACATAGGCAACCCCATAGAATTCCCTCTGTACCTTTGCTGAGTTGCTTCAGGTACAGGAAAAAAAGAGCCTGACAGTGAGCATTCAAGACAAACTTCTGAGAGATGGAGACCAAACACTTAGAACAGTGTGCCTGGTTGTATTAGTCTCCAATTGCTCTTGTAAAAAGTTACCAATAACTTTGTTTCTTTAAACAAAATAAATCAGATGTCCTCAAATTCATGTATTCCTTCCAGAAGATCTAAATCATCTCCTCACCCTTCCTACCTTTTGATGTCACCTAACCTTTAGTGTCAGCAATAGACCACCATGAAATCATCAAATGTACACTTCCTTTTTTCTCTATCTTCTTCGCTTTGCTTTCCAAGACTGAGTTGAGAGGAAGACATGCTATGAACAAGTGATGTAATCTGAATGCATGTAGAAACTGCAGTATGCTTCTATGAGGGCATGTCAGTGCTGCTCCCGGGGGAACGTGATATTTTAGTAAATCCGTATGAAATTCCTAACATTGAACTTTGCTATTCCCACCCCCCCAGAAGAAAAATTGTATAGTCGTGTAAATAGATGTACTATCATTATCTCCAGAGCATTCCTTATATCTCTTTTTCATTGGAGATGTAGAAGATAATCTCATCCTAAAGCTCTGAGTCTAATGTAATGTATTGGAATTCCCACTAGTGTTTAAGTTTTGTTTGTTCTAATATTCTTCCTTTCAGTTCCAACCTTTTTGTATTTGAGGATAGAGTTCTCAAAAGCGGGTTTTGCAAAATCCCTGACAACTGACATAGACTCTTAACAGAATACTCTGTCCCTGGTGTTCTCCCATCCCATTCATGTTTTATGACCCTGCTTATTTAACTTCCGTGATAAAACACTTAATGTCACTGCTCTTCTTAAGACTGTTCCCCACAGACAAACAAGTACTATTGAAACTCCTTTTCAATGAACGGAGAGCCCTCTAGGGTCTATTCAAAACCCCGACTTTGGAGATTTAATTTCCGTATCTATTTCCAAAGTTTAACCCTTATAAAAAGATACAAAAACATTTTGACTTTTTGATAATTATTTAGTTTGTATTTTAAAGAGATAGTTTCAAAGCTGCATAATGATTAGTAAGGTACAAATCATGGTTCCCTAAAATACAATCTCCTCAATAGACATAATAATTTATGTTAATCGAGTTTAATGAGATATAAATAAATAGATAGATAGATAGATAGATAGATAAATGTTAGGGTGAAAAAATCTTGTTCAAGCCATGGAAATTGCAAAATTTTATTTATCTGCTCTTATGGAAAAAAAAAAAAACTATCATCATTATCTTCTTTGTAGTCAGATGAGAGACATAGCCACACAAAAATGCCTTCAAATCAGTATGTTGAGATGTTTGCACGTCCACATTTATTGGAATACTATTCACAGTAGCTAAGCTAAGGAATCAATCTAAGTGTCCATCAATGAATAATTCAATAAATAAAACGTAGTAAATATATGCAATGGAATATTTTTCAGACTTAAAAAAGATGGAAATACCAATGTTTGTAAAAACGTGGTTGAAACAGGAGGAAATTATGAGAAGTGAAATGAGCCAGACCAGGGAGAAGAATTTGCTGCAGCTATGAAGATATTACATGGGATGCCTGCACCCCACATGGCAGCACCCGTTCAAGCTCCTTCTCTGACTCCAGTTTCCTGCTAATACATACCTCGGAAGCCAGAATGCGATGATTCCAGTAATTGGGTCCATGTCACTCAAGTGAGAGAGCATCAGCTTCCAGCTTTGGCCTAACTCAATGCTGATTGTTATAGGCACTTAGTGAATGAACCAGCAAATATCAGATTCAATCACTCTCTCTGTCTCTCCTCTCCCTCTCTTTCTCTGTGTATCTTTGTCTGCCTCTTTCCCTTTGTATGCATTTCAAATAAATAAAATACATGCAAATTTTTTTCAAAAAATATAGGCCAAATACAATAATACATGCCTTGCATGATTTCACTTACATTTGGTGTCTATTGAAGCTCAACTCATCTAAGTAGAAATAGGATGATGGTTACCAGAGGATGTCAGTGTGGAAAGGGAGAAATTGAGAATTTGTTAATCAAAGGGTACAAAGTTTCAGAGAGATAAGATAAATACTTTTTCAGGTCTATTGCAAAACAAGGTGACTGTAATGGGCAATAATGTGTTATGCGTTTGGAAATAGCAGAAAATTTCAAATGTCTCATGACTAAAATGATAAAAATGTGATGAAGATATTTGTTAGATTGATATAATCATTCTACATTGTATACATATATCAAAACATCACACTATAACTCATAAGGATGTACAATTATAACTTTTCAATCAGAAATAATAATATTTAAGGGAACAAAATTTCTTTCTAGATGCCATATTAGCTGTCTTGCAAATTCTTGTACTCACATTCTACATATTGACATTACTAAAAATCTTTAAACTTCCTGGGTTTTTCTATTCAAAAGGTGGGATGGTGATGGAAACATCTATGACAAATCTTTTGGGCAAGAGCTTGTCTAAAAGCGATAAATCCATTAACTGCTCTCTGTAAATACTGTTATATGTGTTTGATCCATAAAAGAAAAAATATTGTTTAGGTTTCCCTCACTCTGCTCACACACACACATCATACTACAAATTGCCCACACATCATTTGTGTCCTTATCTCTACTCACTGGTATAACCAAAATTGAACCTGAGAGAATACTGTAGATGCTTAGTTGCCCATGCTATTTATCATACTGCCTTTCTGGAAAAAGAACTCACTACTGTGAGAAATAAGCCTTCAGTTTTTCAGACCTCCATGGAGAGAAAATATCCAGAGTTCACAAAATTCTGGCAATGTAAATTAGCAATTTCTCTAGCACCTTCTGTTCAACAATAATAAGTACTCAAGGGAGTTCATAAGTGTCTCTGGAAAATAAATGAGAGGTTGGTGACTTCTGAACAATTCTTTTTGTGACTCAGAAATGTCATTTAGCTAAAAATAGTACTCAATGACTGTTCTCAGGGATACATTTATCATAAACTCATATAAAATAATTGTAGTTTTGAGGTAAGTGTGGTAGGCTATGCAGTGCTTCATGTTCCTAAAAGGGAAAAATATAACAAAAATCTTTTCTAAAATATGTTGGAACAACTAAGTTGAAATGAAAACTCTTCTTAATATTTTATTAAATAAGCAATGAAGAGAAAGAAGGAAGAATAGAATAAAGATAGTCCATCTTATATAACATGCAAATTTATACAACTTACTTTATTAATCACATTATAATTACTTAAGTTATAATTCCACCCATTATTCAAGTGCTGAAATTGTTTTCTTTTGCCTTGAACACATCCAAAGAGAAATTACTAAGATAATTTTTATTTTTATTATTTCTCATATACCCAGGAAATTTGAACATTATTCAGAGTTAAATCAAAACTTTCTAGTTGCAAGATCTAGATTTTGAAATTCATTGAAAAGATTAACCTACTAATGAACAATCAAAAATAACCTGTGGAATGGCATTGGTTTAGATAACTTCAGTAGTAGGTAGTAGGCACCTATAACCTACTTGTGATGATTAATTTTATATATCAGCTTGAATGTGAAGAATGCACAGACAGCTCCTAAGACATTATTTGTGGGTTTGTTTGTTCTGGTCTTTCAGGAGACATTAGCATGTCAATCAGTAGCCTGAGTAAAGGTATCTGCCCTCACAGGTATGCACTGGAATAATCCAATCCCTGAAGTCCTGGGTAGGACAAAAAGAGGAGAAAGGGAGGGTAAATTCGCTACTCTTCCAGACCTGGAAAGCTCATCTTTTCCTGTCTTGGTACAGTAGAACTCCTGGAACCTGGGCCTTCAGACTCAATACCAGCTTTCTTGCTTGTTCTACTTGCAGATGCCATAATATTGAAATTCTCTGCTGCCAATTCCCACAATAAATTCCCACATAGATCTATGTATATCTATGTATATTCTACTGGTCCTATTTCTTTGAAGAACCATGACTAATACATAACCTGAAGGCAATAATTTGTTGATTTTTCCCCTACTCTCACAGTGAGAGTATTGAAAAGTCCTGAAACTATTGCATCACTAGGAATATTACTGAAATACTCAATAAAGTACACCTGCTTATTTTTAAAAATTTTAAGAAAGCAAATATCTTCATAAACATGCATATCCAAATCAAATCACTTTAAACAATTGTAAACTCTGTTTAGAAATGTACTCACAACTAAAAAAGAATTGGAACAGGATATTTAATAAATGGAGATCTTTAAGTCAATCAAAAACTTAATATCATTTGATAAAATTTTGTAGGGTGGTTGAGGGAACTGCCGAGATGAGTGGTTAACTACTTCATCGCTTATGTGAAAATAAAACAAGCAAATGAAAAAAGTAAGTATCTTAATAAAGTAAATAATATATATTTATATTACAAGTAAACTTTCCAACTTTTTTGCTGCCTCAATAATTTTTAAGAACCGACATACTGAATCCAAAATAGATTTTCTGATATTTACTCATTTATTTGTTTTGTATCTAAATGAACCAATATATAAGCATTTCAAGACACTATTTGTACCAAAAAAAAAAAAAATGCAACATGGGAGGATTCTACTACTTCCTTAACTGTTTCAACATATTCTGGGAAATCATCATCTTATTGGATTCCATCATGGTCATTAAAAATAATAAGCAGAATATTTTTAAAGTTTTATTTTGTTTTTAAATGACGCCAAGTGCAAACCAATGCTGTGGCATTGTGGGAAAAGCCATTGCTTGCTATGTCATCATCCCATATGGGTGCTGGTTTGTGCCCTGGCTGTTACACTTCCAATCCAGTCCCCTGCTTATGGGCTGGGAAAAGCAGTTGGGGATGGTCCAAGGGTCTGGGTGCCTGCCACCCACATCGGAGATCTGGAAGAAACTCCTGGCTCTTGACTTCTGCCTGGCACAGTCCTGGCCATTAAGTCCACCAGGAAAGTGAACCAGTGAATAGAAGATTTGCTCTCTCTCTTTCTCTCTCTCTCTCTGTCTGTTTAAATCTCTTTTAACTATCTACCTTAATCTTCCTTCTCTGTAACTCTGACTTTCAGATGAATACATAAATCTTTTAAAAAATGACACAAAATGATGACAAACATCAATAGAGCACAGTATGACATTTTGATACATGAATATACTTGTACTGATTAAATCATGGGATTGGCACTATCCGTCATCTCTAACATTTGTGCTTCTCTGTAGTGAGAACAGTCAGAGTTCTCTCTTGTAGTCATTTTGAGATATGTGCCACAATATTATTGGCTATAGTCACTTTACTGCCATTCTACATGTGTTGCTCCATTATTCCACCTCGTCTGCCCTCCCTTGTTGTGGTAACCACCATTCTATATTGTATTTCTATGAAACTGCTTTCTTAGACTTCCACAATAAAGGAGATCATGCCATATTTGTTCTTCTTTCCCTTAACATAACCTTCTCCAGATTCACCCATGTGCTGCAAGTAGCAGACTTTAAGTATTTTTCATGGTAGTATAGCAGTCCACTGTGTACACACACCAGATTTTTTTCTACGTTTTTATTTAATGAATACAATTCTCATAGGTACAACTTTAGGATTATAGTGGTTTTTTCCCCCATACCCACCGTCCCACCTCAGATCCTGTCCCACCTCCTACTTCCTCTCCCATCCCATTCTTCATTAAGATTCATTTTTAATTAACTTTATATACAGAAGACCTACACTATACTAAGTAAAGATCACAACAGTTTGCAAACACACACACACACACACAATGTAAAAAGTACTGTTTGAGAACTAATTTTGTGGTTAATTCTCATAGTATAACTCATTAAGGACAGAGGTCCTACGTGGGGAGTAAGTGCACAGTGACTTCTGTTGTTAATTTAACAATTCACACTCTTATTTATGACATCAGTGATCACAAAAGGCTCTTGCCATGAACTGTAAAGGCTATGAAAGCCTTTTGTGACCACAAACTCTGTCAGTATTTAGACATAGCCTTAAGCAAAGTGCAAGTTCTCTCCTCCCTTCAGAGAAAAGTACATCCTTCTTTGATGACCTCTTCTATCCACTGGGTTCTCATTCACAGAGATCCTTCATGTAGGATATTTTTTTGCCATAGTGTCTTGGATTTCCATGCCTGAATTGCTATCATGGGCTTTTTAGCCACATCTAAATGTCTTTGGGGCTGATTGTGAGGTCAGAGTGTTATTTAAAGCAAATGTCATTCTATGAGACTGCTGTGTGGACTGCTTCCCATGTTGGACATTCCCTCCCTTCTAATTCTGTCTATTGTTATTACCATGCACTTCATGCTATTTATATGGTCTCTATAACACTTAATCCTATCTATATGATTGCTTTAACCCTTAATATGATCACTTTAACAATAAAGATGGCATTTTACAGATTTACAGTTACAAACTTCCTCTACCTTCTTTTTCCCCCTCCTATTTTACTAAGATCTACTTTCAATTGACTATATATATATATGTGTGTGTGTGTGTGTGTGTTATTAACTCTAAGAGAAGAGAAAAGAGAAAAGAAAAAATAGAAAGTAAAAAATAAAAATAAAGAATTGTTCCTTGACAGTCAAGATGAGGGTTGTTCAAGTCATTATTTCTCAAAGTGTCAATTTTACTTTTTACTTTTTTTTACTGGATTACAATAATCAATAATGTCTTTAAGATTCAGGATTACACTAACTCTGGACATGTATTCAAAGGAAATGGAATTATGATCATTATAAGAGCTCTGCACTCCCATGCTCATTGAAAAAATTTTTCATAGCACCCAAGACATAGAAACAAATGTCCATTATTGATGAATAGGTACAGAAAATGGCGCATAAGTGCACAATGAAATATACTGACTCCTAAGTAGCAATGTAATTTTGTCACAGGTAATAATATAAGTGAACTTTCTCAAGGACATTGTGCTAAGTGAAATAAGGCATTCACACAATGGCAAATTCTGCAGGATTGCATTTATATGAAATATTTAAGGTTGCTAAACTTGTAGAAACAGGAAACAAATTAGTAGTTCTCAGCAGGTTGGGGGACATGGAAATGGGAAATTGCTATTCAAAGATCATCTACTTTCAGTTATACAAGATGAATAAACACTAGAGAGTTGTACAACATTGAGCTTATGGTTTAACAGTTTTGTGTTGTGCATTGAATTTTTTAAAGGATGGAAGTGTAAGTGTCACTAGCACAATAAAAACAAAAAATGAATAAAATTATAAAATCAAATAAACAAAATTACTTGGGCAGAGGCACAAGAGATGTACCACAAGCAACAAAAACCTAATATTTTCTTTTCTATCTCTAAAAGGGAAATAAATACAAAGACTGATTAGGTTGCCAACTGCTGGAGAAATAATTTACTGTAACAGAATATTCCTAGTCCATATTCACAAAGGTACCAGGGAAATTTGAATATTAAGGGTGATCTATGCAATGGCAAATGGTCTTTGAGATTTAAAGAGCTTACCCTCATCTATTCATTTTGAGTGGTATAGCCTCAAAGCTCAAATTATATTAAAGTAATCAACCACTTGCACTTACATGATTTTGCACTACTGGCAAAATTCATATTTTCCACTGAGCAACAACTACTGGGATTTGGAAGTAAAAAATTTCCAGAAGTTATTTCTACATAAATTACCTTTGAAAGAAAATTTTAATCTATTATAAGGCTTTAATTGAAACTCTTTATGTCACAGAAGGATATGAAAGTTTTTGAGAACTGAAATACTTTGCATTTTATGCCAGAAAAAAATAAAAACATTACAACATAGAAAAAAATCACAGAAATTTTGGAAATGATATATTAAAAATACTACCACATAATCTATTACATTTGTGAACAGGTAGCTGCCATACCTTTGGGTGTTTTATATTATTTTAAATGAAAAAAAAATGTGAATGAAACATATAACTTAAGCAGGGATTTTCTAAGCTCTGTTTTTGAGTAGTTAGCCTAGATGAAGTATTTATAGGGATTGAAGGGGAAGAAGGCAAAAATAGAGAAATAGCTAAGATCAGTATCATAGAAAGACTTGCAAAACAAAGGAAGGATGTTGGGTTTTTCCAAAATATTATAGAAGCCGGAGGGATTCTCATAAGTAAAAAACCAAAGCAACAATAGATTTAATTTATACTCGATTTCAAGCACTTTCTTACTGAAAGGAGTCCTATGGCAAAGAAAAAGAAATTATCCAACTCTCCTTGAACACATTAAATAAAAAATCCGCTTGCAGATATTTGAAAGCCCTTTTTGATAGTTGCATTTAATTGACAAACATTGCTTCAGTATATTGATCTTCATTATAAAAAGTTGAAGTGTTTCAAAACTTCTGCTTTTTTCTCCTTTTCCTGTTTGGTTTCATTCTTTTCTATATTTTCTTTAATTTACTTTATTTTTAATTTTTTTTTTTTTTTTGACAGGCAGAGTGGACAGTGAGAGAGAGAGAAAGAAAGAGAGAAAGGTCTTCCTTTGCCATTGGTTCACCCCTCAAGGGCCGCTGTGGCCGGAGCACTGTACTGATCCGAAGCCATCAGCCAGGTGCTTCTCCTGGTCTCCCATGGGGTGCAGGGCCCAAGTACTTGGGCCATCCTCCACTGCACTCCTGGGCGGTAGCAGAGAGCTGGCCTGGAAGAGGGGCAACTGGGACAGAATCCGGCGCCCCGACCGACCAGGACTAGAACCCCAGGATGCCAGAGCCGAAGGCAGAGGATTAGCCTATTTAGCCACCGAGCAGGCTAATTTAATTTTAGAAGCAAGAGAGTTTTGGTGCCAACAAATTCAATTTGGGGAGTTTGGTTTGCTTTTTCGAGAACAGTTTGTATTTTTCCATATTGAAATAACTATGGTAAGAATTAAACATCACTCATCACTCAGTGATGTTTAAAATTATTATAATTACAAGTGTTAGGCTGAGGGCAAATTATAGTTGTTCATGACTAGAAGAAAAAATAAAATAACTGGATATGTATTGAACTTAGAATCAGAATAATCTCTCTGCCAAAAATATATTTATTCTCGTAAATACACAGCAGTATTGTGAGAAAGATCGATTTTCTTTAATTAAAACTAATCAGTTTTGTTATGAGAATACTTTAAACTTTCTATTCAATAATTATTACTAAATGTTTGCTTTGTTTCAAACTCTTCTTGGGAAAAAATAAAAAGCAACACTGAAGCCCCTTCTCCTTCAGAAATGACATACTTCATATTTCACAATCTGCCACGGAGTGAGTGAGTGTACATGGTTAAGCCATGGCTTGGGACAAACAGATTCTTTATCAGAACACCTGGGTTTGAGCTCTTCCAATTCCAATCCAGCTTCCTGTGCATGTTCATCCTTAGGTGCAGCAGGTGATAACTCAGGCACTTGGGTCCTTGTCACCCATTTTAGAGTTTCACATGGAGCACAGAACTCCTACCATTGGTCTGACCAAGCCCTGATGTAGCAGTCATTTGGGGCTTAATCAATGGATGGAAAATCTCTCTCCTTTTTTTCCCTTTGTTTCTATTTCTTTACATTTCAAATTAAAAATGCAAATAAATATATAAAAATTTATAAAACACATTGAACCAGAAATCTTATGATTGATTGACTGATTCATTTTTGGTTAAGAGGATATATATCACGTTTCTTTATGATACTGTAATTCTTGAACTTTATCTAGCAACTTAACTAACAAACATGAACTTAATTAATTATAGGTCAATTATAGTGTTCAGTGAAAGATATATGCTTTCTCAACAACAAATATCCTTATAGAACATGTTCCTGCCTCAAAACTTGGCATATAAAATGAAGCTAAAATTTTTGGATCCTATGTTAGAAAGCTAATCTAAGCAGCTTCAAAATTTGTGTAATTACATGTCTTGAGTTTTATGAGATAATGTATCTGAATAAGAGTTTATCAATTTTTGAGGGTTATAGAGTTACAAAAATATGTCTCAGTGGTATTTTAGAAGATACTTAATGCATAGTTCTGAACCATTGGAAAGGTTGTGCTTGCTATTATTAAGCATACAGACTGCATCATCCTGTATTTCCATGTTTTTAATACACACTATCCTCAAAATAATGAAAGAAATTATGATAAATTGTCAAGAAGAGGGCTATCAGGAGCAGTAATTCATTATCTTTGGCATTTTATTGAAATTTGATAAATCAAATTAATCTCAAAGAAAAGGACATGGTATATAACTCATACTTTATCACAAACTGGGACACATAAGGTCTTCCTCAAAACTGTGTTATGGAAGCAGTGCCGTCATTCCATATAGGAGACAGTTCAAGTCTTTGCAGCTCTTCCTCCAATCTAGCTCTCTAGTAAGGCCTGGGAAATCAGTGGAAGATGCCCCAAGTCCTTGGGTCCCTGTACTGGTGTGGGAGAGCTGGAAGAAGCTCCTTGCTCCTGGCTTCGGATCAGCACAGCTCCAGACATTGAGGCCATATAGGGAGTGGACCACTGGATGGAAGACCGCTCTCTCTTTCTCTCTCTCTCTCTCTCTCTCTCTCTGCCTCTATCTCTCTGTAACTCTGCCTTTCAAATGAATAAATAAATCTTTAAAAATTGTATTATGAGCATAAACACTAATTAAATCTGTATATTTTAAAATGTAAACCTCCCGGCCTTAAAATTTTGTTTTTTTTTTTCTTTCATTTTTTGAGAATTAAACACAGTCATGAAGTCTCAATTCAAGAGATAAAGAATGCAGTATTTTCTCTCTTCTTATTTTCAATCTATCATCATTGCTATCTCTTAAAAATTGCATACATAGTTACTCTCTTAGAATAGCTTTAAGATTCAAGTTTCTTAAGTTATCCACTCCAGGATGGATTTCAGCAAATATTTGTATATGAAAATCTTAGATATTTACAAGAAAATGATAAAAGGCAATATTACAGAGAGAGGGGAAGACAAAAAGAGAAAGAAAGAGAAAAAGAGAGTGAGAGAGAGAGAGAGAGCAAGAGAGAGAGAGAATCTTCCATCTGCTGATAAACTCCTCAAATGGCTGCAGTGGCCAGGGCTGGGCCATAGTGAAGCCAGGACTCAGGAGCTTCATCCAGGTCTCCCATTTGGATGCAGAGACCCAACCACATGGGCCATGTTCTGCTGCTTTCCTAAGCACATTAGCAAGGAGGTCAGCTTGTCTAGAAGGTGACACATTTCTGTTATGTAACTGCCAGGCTCCCTGGTAGTGTTTTCTGCAAGCATACATAAGACACTGGGTACATAGCTGAGCATGAATTCTCTTTGTGTGCTTGCCCATCATTGTTAGAGTAAAGGCAAAGCCTCTGTGTGTGTTCATCTTCTGCCATGAGAACGAACAGGTATGACTCTGCAGTCAGCACCTCAGTTGTTCTTTGGCCCATCTGAATCTGGACCTGATCTACCAGTAGGTGAGCTCCGGTATTACACTTTGTGTAATCAGCAGGATTCATCTCAGACCAATATGGAGTGTTCTTCCGCACAAGAGAGTGGGGTTCGGGAATGGCCAGTCATGAGTATGTGGTCCTTATTGGCTACAGAATTTTCTGCCTGGGTACCCCATCAGGAGTGGGCCAGAGTAGATGGCTTACCCACTAATATAGAGTAGGCATTGCATGCACCTATAGAGGCATTAGAGCAGAATGGTGTTTGGGCAGTGGCACGAGCCATGGGATGGTCTTTCTAACTGCCCTGTGGCCAGAAACCAATATTGGGTTGACTGTGGAGACCCTAGAATGGGGCTTGCAGTGAAACCTAGAGGAGGAGGGAGAGAATCAGAATGCAAGGGAAGATACCATTGGTGCTTTGGGAGTTCAGATTGCCCTTCTCCAGAATGCCTCCAATGCTGGAGACAACCAGCGACTGAAGTCATGGTGACTGAGTCCCCCAGTGAGGACGATGATGTTAAGCCACTGCCACTGTTCAAAGTTCATCGAGCAGTCACCACAAAATTCATATCTGGGCCGGCGCCGCGGCTCACTAGGCTAATCCTCTGCCTTGCGGCGCCGGCACACCGGGTTCTAGTCCCGGTCGGGGCGCCGGATTCTGTCCCGGTTGCCCCTCTTCCAGGCCAGCTCTCTGCTGTGGCCAGGGAGTGCAGTGGAGGATGGCCCAAGTGCTTGGGCCCTGCACCCCATGGGAGACCAGGAGAAGCACCTGGCTCCTGCTATCGGATCAGCGCGGTGTGCCGGCCGCAGCGCGCTGGCCGCGGCGGCCATTGGAGGGTGAACCAACGGCAAAAGGAAGACTTTCTCTCTCTCTCTCTCTCTCTCTCTCTCTCTCACTGTCCACTCTGCCTGTCAAAAAAAAAAAAATTCATATCTGCCACAGAGAACTCCTTGGGAGCAACCACAGCTACCTCTACAGACTTACCACAGGTTGATGAAATTGTTTATTGAAGCAAGGCATCAGAAAGTAATTGAACTCAGGGTCCTTGGAGGGATGAACCAAGAAAGTGTGGACTGTGTTATGGCATAAAGATATTCCCTTCCTCCCTCTCTCCCACATTCTTTCCTTCTCCCTGTTTAATTTTTGTGATAACATTTTAAAGGCTCAATACTTCACCAAATAAGAAGTTTAACAGGTAAAAAGCAAATAGATCCCAGTGTGGTGGGAATATCAGCAATGCCTATAAACAGTAATTGAATGGAAAAATGACAATTTCACCCATTTATAGTATATTTACTCATTGATCATTAAAGCTATAATAGTACAACATTCTTCTAAAGATACATCTTTTTTTTTTTTTTTTTTTTTGACAGGCAGAGTTAGTGAGAGAGAGAGAGACAGAGAGAAAGGCCTTCCTTTTTCCATTGGTTCACCCCCAAATGCCGCTATGGCCGGTGCACTGCGGCTGGCGCACTGCACCAATCCGAAGTCAGGAGCCAGGTGCTTTCTCTTGGTCTCCCATGTGGGTGCCGGGCCCAAGGACTTGGGCCATCCTCCACTGCCTTCCCGGGCCACAGCAGAGAGCTGGCCTGGAAGAGGAGCAACCGGGACAGAATCCAGCGCCCCAACCGGGACTAGAACCTGGGATGCATGCACCGCAGGCAGAGGATTAGCCTAGTGAGCTGCGGCGCCGGCTAAAGATACATCTTTGCTATACCTTTTTGATATGGCAGTCATACCTCTAGGGCCAGTCTTTTCTATTTAATTCTATTCTTCATTAGATTCTAAAGAAATAATCCAATTACAATAAGTGAAAGCAAATGAGAATGTTTTGTCTAGCAGAGCAGAACAACATGCATTGATTACCATTACCATGGGGAGATTCTAACCACATAGAGGAGAGCAAAGATCACCATTATGTCAAAAAATCATGAAGAACAGAAGTCCAAACACTTTTGCCCAATGCACTGGGGCATCAGAGTTGCCAAGGAAATCAACACAGTCAAGCACTGGGTGGGAGACTGCATTTACTCATACAGAGAAGAGACAGGGGAAGATATACTCCAACAGCATGCTTAGGTCTCCCAAGGACAATGTGCCACTTGCCACCTCCTGACCCTCAACTCAATAAAACTGACCCATAGGTATCAGTCTCATAACATCAACATACTCTCATGGAGTCTAAAATAACAAAAGCTGGGGACATGCGCAAGGGCCTTTGAAATAAATTCTTAAGAACAATCTGACATTTAATTAAGTCTGAGATAGGGAAAGATATCTACAAGCTAACATATCTGTCACAGGCTGAGGGGGTTCTTAATCTCTCAGTAGGGAAGTGATCCAAGCCCTGGGCTTACATTTGTATAACTTATACAAACTCATGATACCACAGTTCTCAATATGTTTCATCTTCATCAAATTATACTGGCTTAATTTTGTTTTTATAAATAAAATTTCATAGTTGTACAGGCATATATATTTCATATCTATGTCTCTGTATCTACATCTCATCTATCTACATAGATATATTGGTTTATGTTGAAAATATGTGTTTTGAGGAACCTAGAACCAAACAGCACATGCCAGCCTAGAATCAAACAGCACATGCAGACAAAAAGTCGTGTCTATAAATGGAAAAAGGCAAGGAGATGAAAATGGAATAAAATGTTACTAGTGTAACTATTATCCAAGTAATCATGTTACAGTGCATCAATACCAGATTTAAAAAATATTGTCATGTATCACGCTTTCTGTAATTTAGAAAGTTTCAAAAAGCAATTTTTTTTATGAGGTAGGTTGGTGTTCAATACTTTTGACAAGTGACATTAACATGCCTTAAAGTGCTTTCAGATGACTGGGAGATCTCAGACTGCAAGAAACAATGTTGCTCTGAATTAAGAAGATATGTAGAGGAAGTTTTCTCTTAAGAAATTGTTCCAATAAAAAAGTCCTACTTATTCCTGTAGTAATTAATTGGATTACAGTGCTAAGACTTCATTCTGTGTGATAATAGAAAATGATTTATGTATCAAGCCTGATATGCTATTACTTTGATTTATCATGACTATTGCTTTTATCTAATAAACTATGCAGCCTGTACATATGAGAAAATGGAGAAAAAAATAGTTTATTTAAATACTAACTACAGGAGAATAGTAACTATTATAGCCTTCACATTGTCATATGCCTGCTTTGAGATTTTGCTGAGCAAATTGAGTGCAGATGAGAATATTAAAATATACTTCAAAGGAGTTAACATTTCATTTAATAGAATGTTATGAAAAAGAAACAAAAACATGTAATGTGTATAAGTATATAGATACTCCTATATAATCTATTGATATTCATCTCTATGTTAATAAGTGGGAAGTATCACTATGTTCCGAAATCTGTATATATGAAATATTGAAGTTTCTGTAGCTTAAATAAAATTTTTAAAAAGTTGGTCCATGACATCGACTATAAATTAAAAGACAGATTTACTGATTTATAGATTTAATGATTTTTATCTTTCAGCTTCCTAGAATAAACTCTCCATTATTATTTGCCATCAGCTAGGACTTCCTTGTACTTCTTCCCCCAGCCAAATGATTTTCAAATTTATTCTTTGCCACCAATGTGTACTGCATTTCTCATTTCTTCCCTCTGCTCATAATCTGAGATTAGCACCTCCAGAATCTTGTTCAGTGTTATGATATTGGACATGTATCTTATATGTAATATTTCCGTATGTAGACTGTGAGATAACAAGTGGTTTTTTTTAACCATCTGAATATTTTCTTTTGTCTCCAATGGGGATTTCTCTGTTTCTCTCTTTAAGTAAACTTTATTGTATATATTTTAAGAGTACAATACAATGTGATGGTATATCTGCAGATAGTAAAATGATTACTACCATGGAGCAAATTAGTATACCCATCATATCTCATAGTTATATATATTTTTTATGTTTTGTTGGCAAGAACATCCAAAATCTACTCCTTTAGTTTGACTCACATGCAGATCAATTTTATTACCTATGGTCCTTTGTGCTGTATATTGGCTCTCTCCACCTACTCAACCTACAAATCAACTCCCTGGTATGCTCTGAGATATACCCTCACGTTTCCTCTCATCATCACCACCACCACCACCCTGCTCCTGAAAGTCACTATTTTAGTCTCTCTCTATTTTTTAATATTACACACTTAAGTGTAATAATGCCATATTTTTATTTCTATGTTTGGCTAGTTTCACTTAGCATAATGTTCCCTAGGCTAACCCATGTTTTGACTCATTTATTTTTCCTGTAGAGCAATATTCCATCCTGTCAGCTATGAAATGTTATCTCATAGTAGTTTTGGCTTGCACATGCCTGATAATTAATGCTGTTAAACATTTTCATATATTTATCAGATCTTTTTATGTGTTCTTTGGAAGAATATTGCTCAGGTATATTGAATTTTTTAAGTTGGGTTAATCAGTTTTTTACCATTGAGTTGTGTGGATTACTTATAAATTTTGGATATTAATCCCTATCAGACTACATTGCTTCATTATTGAATTTTATCAAATATTCAAAGAAGAATTAATAATGATACTTCAGAAGATCCTCTTTTTTTAAGATTTGTTTATTCATTTGAAAGTCAGCATTAGAGAGAGGGAGATATGAAGAGAGAGAGAGATACAGAGAAATCTTCCATCCACTGCTTCATTCCCCATATCCAGGGCTGAACCAGGCCAAAGCCCACTTGGGTACAGAGTTCCATGCATTTGGGCCATCTTCTGCTGCTTTCCCAGGTGCATCAGCAGGGCAACGGATTAGAAGTGAAGTAGCCAGGACTTGAACTCACACCCATACATGATGCTGCACTGAAGAATAGGCTTAACCTCCTACACCACAGTGCTAGCTACCAGAAGCTCTGGAATTCTTCCCAATACCTTTTATGAGGCCAGCATGATGTTGAAACATAAGACAGCTAAAGACATCACAAGAAGGGAAACCAGTGGTCAATTTAAAGAATTATGTAGGGGCCAGTGTCATAGTGTAGCAGGTAAAGCAGCTGCCTCTGACGCTGGGATCCCATGTGGGCACCAGTTCGTGTCACAACTGCTTCCCTTCTGAGCCAGTTCCCTGCTAATGGCCTGGGAAAAGCAGGGAAATAATTCAATTTTCAAATTTTTTTATTAAAGCAATATATTTTACAAGTCATTTCCAGCATTGATAGTGATTCTTGCAATGGATTTGGAATAAGTAAATTAAAAAACTTTCCAGAAAGGACATTTTGTCCAATTTTTTGTATAGTTTTTGCTATTATTTTATTGAATAAATTTTCTAATCAATCCTTTTTTTCTATATCCTCTTGAACTCCTAGACAAGTATATGTGGTTGTAACATGGTATCCCATAAATCCCAAATACTGTTTTCAGATTTTCTAATTTTTTCTTCCTTTTTTTTTCTTTTGAATAAGATTTATCAAAAGGCTTGTCTTATAGGTTGGATATTATTTGGTTCCCCTCACTATGTCTGTTGGTAATACTTTCCACTATATTTTTACCTGACATGTAGAATTTTTCATTTCTAAATTTCAGTTTGGTTTTTCTTTAATATCTATAGCTACTTACTACATTTCTCATTCATATCATATATGGATTTTATTATTTCATGCAACTATTTTCTGTGTTTTTGAGTAATCTTACATTCTTTAGAGTTTTTTTTTTCAGGCATTTCATCAATCTTCCCATCTCTCCAGTCCAATATTAATTACTGCTCTCCTTTTTGGGAATTATGTTGCCTTTTTTATTCATGCTTCTTGTATTTCTATGTTGACTTCTATGCATGCTGGTACTACTCTGAAGTCTTTGTTTTCAAAAGTGTGCCTATGTTGCTTGGGGGAATGACTCCTGCTTACAGCAGATATCCAGACTGTGGTCAGGGGTGGGGTAAGAGTTCAGAGTGATGCCCAAGTTGTCTGCCAGATCTCTTCTGACTATTCTCAATAAGAGAATGGTATTTCGTTGTTGACTGGTGTGTTCACAGCTTCAGACTTTCTCTGTGCCAAGGTGAACAGAGCTAATTCACTGCCTCCAGTGAGTCTCACTGTGCCTATACCCCCAACCACTGAGGTGCATGATCCACACAGAGCATCTATACCCTTCATGGTGTGAGCACTAAGCCTTCTATTGAGGCCCCTGCCCTGTGCTCAGGGAGTTCTTAGCTTCTGGAGTTGGATCAGGTGAGTACCCAGAAACCCAGCCATATCCCATGCCCTTGTCTCTTCGGCAGTCTATGCAGAACTTGCACAGTCATAGTATTCCCAAAAAGGGTTCAGTCCTCCAACAGTAATAAGGTGCAAGAGATCCATTCTCTGCCGTGTTCCCGAAGTGAGTTATTTGGTTGGAGCTCCACCTCAGCAAAAATCTGGTGCTTTGGTAGGGGAGGGGAGGGAAGAAAGGTGCCCTCCCTTTGTGGAGTTTAATAGATTCCTTACCCCATTAGTTTCCAAGATTGGACTCGAAGTAAGTGGGAATTGAGGAGTTCTCCCCCAGATCAAATCTTTAGTGGCACTATATCCGTACAGACCGAGTTTCCCATGGCTGCCTGCCATGGGAGTCACTGGTAGTGTGTTGCCAGCTGCTGCCGCCATGCCTGTACTCTATCCTTGTTGATACAGAAGTCTATTCATTTTTAGATTCTTCCATAAAAATTTCTGTCCAACTGTCCCCTGGGAATGTGGACTCTGTATTTCTTGTACTTTCCCATTTCTAAAGGCAGTGTGCCTTCTCTTTTTCACCCATCTTTGATTCCCCATGATATAGTAGAAAATTTTGGTTAATGTGTTGACTACATATGGATAAAGTGATGGCTCATTTCAGAATTGACCAAAATTCATACTTTTCACATACATAAAGTTGAACGTAAGACAGTGTCAAAATATAAGTGCAATTATTAACAAAGCAACACCGAAGAGACATTTTCTCACATTGGCATGGATCTCAGAAAGCTGTCTTTAGTATAAATATGGGCTTCCTCTGACAGTGTCTGAATGTGAACTTGGGTACATAGAATCTAGCTCTAAACTACCTCCCATTTTACCTCAACTGCCTAGTTCTGTGCTGCCAGAGTATTCTTACAACCACCTGTGCTCTCTGCTTTCCATGACATCTAACATTATGTCCTGTATCAAATAATTACAATGCTCTCCAGCATTCTGCTTGCTCCTTACATATTATTCCTTGCTTGCTCCCCAATTCCTCTTTATTTTAGAGGAGAAATTTCTAGAATGTCAAAGATTTGCCACTTGGACAGAAGTACAATTTTTTTACTTCTGACAGCTCACTCCACCAACTTCTTTTTTCCAGCCCATCTTGCTGAAGTAGAATTGGAGCTGTCTATGACCCAGTTACAAGATATATGAATGGGGCTATGTGGCACCACAGTTCAGTGTAGAACATTTTTCATAACATTTTTTTCCTCAAGAGATTATGTCTTCACCTTTTCAATTTCAATATGATTTGTTACTAAATATTTATTGCAGCTTTTTCCTTGATGCTTAAACTTGAGGGACAAAACCAATTTAACAAAAATAGTTCTCAACCATTTGTTATCTGCTCTGTGATTCCATATCATTTCACAGAGGATGGCAAAAAAGTTTTTATGGTTGTTACCTGGTTGTCTTTTTACATTATATCTTTCATTTTTTCCTGCATATGTGTGTTACTATTACAGTGGAATTATATGTTGTATATAATAGGAATATAAATTTGAAATAATGTATTACTTACACTGGCACAGTTTCAAACAGAACTGGCCATAATTATTTAGACACATGTATAATTGAGAGTTAGTCAGGAATTGGCCATATATTATAAGGAAAACTCTTCTATAGATGAAAAACCTGAAGTATATGGTATCCACTCTCTCTAGATTTGGAGCATGTCTCCATTTTGCCGTCATCATATTCAGAAAACAGCACAGAGAGATTGTATAGAAATGTTAGCTATGTCAGAACCCTGGCAGAAATTGAGATAAGAGAAAATCAATGAAATTAAGCATGTATTTGCAGAATAGAAGAGTAACAATTCATATAGCATCACATTCTGAGTAAGAAAAGGCACGAAGGTATATGAAATGCAGATTGCTCACATCTACTTCATATGGACAGTTCAATATAGCCAAATATATTTTATTAACTAGTTTTTGGCATTGTTTCTTCCCTATATTTTTTAAATAAAAATTAAAATCTGCAGAATTTGACATTAGTTGTGATTTATTAATCATGGAATATTAGTAAGTTTTGCAGAGCTAAGGAGAACTAATCAAAATTTTCTAGTTTAAAGTCAGTTTAAAAGAAAGTAATAAATAGACCAGGTATGTGTTTTTATCACATTTTCTAAAGCTTAATTGTCCTTTGTTTTTTAAAAAAAACTTATTTAATATATCATTAATTTGAAAAGAGAGAGGGAGAGGAAGAAAGAAAGAGAATTGTCCATTCACTGGTTCACTTCCCAAATGCCCCCAAAATCTTTACTCTTCAAATGCATGCAAGCATCTGGGGCTGAGCCAGGCTGAAGCCAAAGCCAGTAATTACATTTGGATCTCCCACAAGGGTGACAGAGACCCAAGTACTTGATCCATCATCTTCTGCCTGCCAGTGTGCACCTTAGCAGGAAGCAGGATAAGGCACAGGACTCAGTCTCAGAGACTCCAGTATGGGATGTAGATGTCCCGAGTGGTGACTTAACTTGCTGTGCCATAATGCACATCCTTTAATTGACCTTCTCAACTTATTTGTATTATGTGGGAAGTATAATATCACAATAATAAGGTATGGAAAAACAATTCTAAATAAGATTTTAAGATTTTTAAGGCCAACGGAATTAGTGGAAATTCTTGTGGTAACTAATTTCCTAGTGTTTTGTGCCTAAGTCTGACATATACATATATATATATATATATATACACACATACACACATACAAACACACATATATATGTGTATACATACACACATATATAAATATATTACATTGAGAAAAACTTAAACACTTTGTACTGCTAAGAATTTTAATAAAATATATCTGCTTTGAAGAAAAGGCTGAAGTTTTGATCATTTTAGTGTTAGCAGCAGCAACTCTTCACATATTGTAGACCTTCATAAAATTAACTGAATTCAGAAATAAAAGCGTGGGTAAATAAATGTTTAAATGTTATAAAATTGAGTAGTATTCATAGATTAATAAATTCATTAATTAATACTAAAATTTTCTTTATAATATGTATCTTAAGTGTATGAAAGCATAAGATGAGAAATGGGAGAAATAATGGCTATTTGTCCCAAATTAAGTTTCTTTACCTTGGCAATTTTGACATTTTGTGTTGGATAATATTCTGTTGTGTGGGAATATACTTGTTTTATAGGGTGCTTAGCGATATTCCAGCCTCTGCCTTCCAGGCTATGACAATCAAATATGTGTCTATATATTGCTTTCAATACCCCTGAGTTCAATATCAGCCCGGTTGAGGAAAAGTTTTCAAAACAACAAATAAAGAAAAATGTGTAAGAGAAATGCCAAAAATACCTGAAGTAGGGGTATGTCCAATATTTATATTTTTCAAGAAAATTTTTTTTTGGATTGGCAGAGGCACAGAGAGAGAGAGGGAGGGAGAGAATCTTTCATCCACTAGTGCACTCCACACATGATTCAACTGCTAGACTGCTAGAGTTGAGCTGGTTGGTCCCATGTACTTGAGCCATCTTCAGTTGCTTTCCCAGACGTATTAGCAGGGAACTGAATAGGAAGTAGAGCAGCCAAGACTTGAAACACTGACCATATGGGATGCCTGCACAGCAGGAAGTAGCTTTTTCCACCACACCACAACGCTACAACATAAATGTTGACATGAAACAAGAATCATCTGACACAGTTATGTTACTATAAAATAGGATGCTAGAATCTGAAAAAAAACTAAGAATGTCCAAGTTCTGAAAGTTTATAAATCTCAGAGACAAGCCAAAGACCTCTTTTTTCATATTTTACTAATTATTAAGATTACTAAAGATCATCTTTTAATAATCATTTCAAAGAATCATCTCCCTCATTAGATTAGAAAACAGAGGTTCAAATAGTTGGAGTCTTCGTAGACCCACAGATTCTATTAGTTCTCCATGTTTAATGCATCCTTGGTATCATCTGGTTCCCATAGGACCCCTCATTCTTCTGTATTTTTTTATTTCTCTGCTAATCTTTAAACTCTGAAGGAGGATGTTGCTAGTGTTTGTTCACCATTGTGTCTTTTACCATCATTTGCACCCAGCAAGAATTGGGTAAAATGTTTGATAAATAAATGAATTAATTGATGACATGTGAACAAAATGCAACTTATTTATTGGGAAAAATTATTCATATTTGGTACAGCTGTTTTGCTCATTGAATACTAAGTTCACCTCTTAAGTACTTATTTAACATATTGAATAAATCACCATGTATCTGGCTTAAGCACTTCTGTTTCACCATACATTTTATAGTAAATCTCATGACATTACAAACATTGTTAGATTAACAAGTCAATTTAATGAAGAAATTCTTTCTGTCAAAGAAAAATAATTTAATAGATACAGAGAAAAGTGACATACAAACCATGCTATATACATGCTTTTCTTTATTTGTCCTAAATTATTAGCTGCAGGAAACTTCATAATGGGAGACTGTCTAAACAATGTGAGATATTACAAATAAAATATCAATAGCTGCCAAAATTTCATAAATCACTGTTATGATTACAAAGTAAGGTTGTACAATTACAGCACAGTATAAATTGGTAATGATTTGGGTTTTAGGGAAAATATAATATCTTAAGAATAACAGCTGAAGAAAACTTCAGTATGCATAGTTTCGGGTTGAGGGGAAAAATGGATCCTTTATCTTAATGATAGATTGCCAAATAGTTTGCTATGCCCACATTTTGTTGGGTAATCAATGCCTCAAAATCACATTTCCCATGTATTATGTGGTTAGGGCAGATCAGAATCTACATTATAAATGCTAACAGAATTAACACTGAACTTTTACAACAGAAGATAGAAACTGGTCCTTTTAGACATTTTACTTAGGGTAGAGTTAACTATATGATCATTAAGTAAACTGAAAATAGATGTTTGTAAAAATTAAAAGTGGGAATGTGAGAGGGAGGAGGAAAAAGGGTTGGGGCATGGGTTGGGGGGAGCGAAAGGCAGGAAGTATCACTATGTTTCTAAATCTGTATATATGATATGTATGAAAATTGCATAACTTAAATAAAATTTTTTAAAAAAATTTTAAAAAGAAAAGAGGGATAAATATTACAAAATTTGCCAACCTTTATATGATTAGCAATAATACTCTATTTTGGGGGAGGGGGACAGGCAGAGTGGACAGTGAGAGAGAGACAGAGAGAAAAGTCTTCCTTTGCCGTTGGTTCACCCTCCACCCTCCAATGGCAACAGCGCTCTGTGTGCTGCGGCCAGCACACCGTGCTGATCCGAAGCCGGGAGCCAGGTGCTTCTCCTGGTGTCCCATGAGGGTGCAGGGCCCAAAGACTTGGGCCATCCTCCACTGCACTCCCGGGCCACAGCAGAGAGCTGGCCTGGAAGAGGAGCAACTAGGACAGAATCCGGTGCCCCGACTGGGACTAGAACCCGGTGTGCCGGCACCGCAGTTGGAGAATTAGCCTCTTGAGCAGCGGCGCCGGCCCTAGCAATAATACTCTTGATTCAGTTAGTCCATAACTGATTAACACCTCACAATATTATTCTTTCCTCAGTTAACTTATTAGAAAGTCAGTGTTTATTTTGGGGAGAGACAATCAAGAAAGTGTATTTCATATAGATAATAATATAAAAATTTAGTTTAAGATATTATTCTTAAAACAAACAGGATTAAGCATAGAATGTTATAATGCTAATCAAAGTACCTGATGATAGTTATTAAAGCTACTTTCATGCTGTTAGCTTATGAGAGTTGAATGCAAATTAGAGCAAACTACAGAATTAATGCTGGTATAAATATATCTTAACTATTCTATGTAATCATAAAATAAATAAAATTCAGCATTTTAAAACTGTTAATAGTATCTAAATAATATATAAATAATACTTCAAAGTTGTGTTTTTTTTCTTTACCTGCTATGCCACAGCATCAGCCAATTTTATTTTTTTCTTAACAAACTTTCACATGATCTTTTTCAATGTAGTTACACTGATATATTAAATCTCCACTGTTGGGGAGCTGAAATTGTGACACTGCAGATTAAGATGCAGCTCATGATGCTGGCAACATGTAACAGAGAACCAACTGGCCAAGGATGCACTGCTTCCAGTGCGTGCAGCACTGTTTCTGATCCAGCTCCCTGCTGGTTCACCTGGGAAAGTTATGGGGATGGCCCAAGTACTTGGGCCCCTGCCACTCAACTGGTAGACCCAGATGGAGTCCCTGGCTCCTGGATCCAACCTGGCGCAGACCCTTTCTGTTACATACATTTGGAGAGTAAACGAATAAGTGGAATAACTCTCTGTTTCGGCCTTTCTCTGTAGCTCTGGTTTTCAAATAAACTAGTAAATCTATAAGCAATATTCACCATGTGTCTTATTTTCATTTTTCCTCTTATATGATAATGAAGATATTATTAACAAACATGGAAAAAAGTAAAGACAAAAACATAAAAATAATAAATACTTTCTGAATCTATGGATCGTGAAATCATCACCACAACCATCATTAATTTTCTTTTTATTTATTTATTTATTTATTTATTTTTTGACAGGCAGAGTTAGACCGTGAGAAAGAGAGAGAGACAGAGAGAAAGGTCTTCCTTTTTCCGCTGGTTCACCCCGCAAGTGGCCTCTAGGGCCGGCATGTTGCAGCTGGTACACTGCGCTGATCCAAAGCCAGGAGCCAGGTGTTTCTCCTGGTCTCCCATACGGGTGCAGGGCCCAAGGACCTGGGCCATCCTGCACTGCCTCCCCGGACCACAGCAGAGAGCTGGACTGGAAGAGGAGCAACAGGGATAGAATCCGGTGCCCCAACAGGGACTAGAACCCGGGGTACCGGCACTGCAGGCGGAGGATTAGCCTAGTGAGCTGCGGCGCCGGCCTAATTTTCTTCTCATCAAAAATTTTCTTCTCAAGTGGATTTATCTCCAAATATCACCATCTGTGTCATTAAGAACATTGGTAACGCAGCTTTAAACACACACACACACACACACATTTATAGTCGGATATGTGTTAACAAGATAATAATCCATGACTTTTTGTAAGTTTATAAGTTACTTTACAATATATTATGGTAGTGAATGTCCAAAACCCATATTCTATTGAAATATATCATGTGACTGTTAACCAATGTCAAAGAAAATCTGTTCTCATTTAAATATCCCAAATACAAATATGGGTATGAGATATATTTTAATACTAATCATGAGTCTAATGGAATTTATATTCTAAAAATCAAATTGAATTACGAAAAATTGAGTTAGGAAGAAAATAGCAAATTTTAATACAAATACACAGTGTTTTGAATATAACAGTCAGCTGAAAGATGTCCAGAACTTTTTTCCACTAAAGAAATTTTTCAAGTGCAAGTACAAGTAACAGGATTACAAAGGAGTATTCACCTTCCTTTTAGTTTGCTATCTTTCTGTATGTTGTATCCAATGTGAATTTTCAAATTATGCCTTTGTCTTCATTAAGAAATGTGGGGGCAGGCGCTGTAGCACAGCAGGTTAACGCCCTGGCCTGAAGCGCCAGCATCCCCTATGGATGCCGGTTCCAGACTCAGCTGCTCCACTTCTGATCCAGCTCTCTGCTATGGCCTGGGAAAGCAGTAGAAGATGGCCCAAATCCTTGGATCCCTGTACCCACGTGGGAGACCTGGAAGAAGCTCCTGGCTTCTGGATTCTGATTAGAGCAGCTCCGGTCGTCGTAGCCAGTTGGGGAGTGAACCAACAGATGGAAGACATCTCTCTCTCTCTCTCTCTGCTTCTCCTCTCTGAGTAACTGACTTTCAAATAAAATAAAATAAAATAAATCTTTAAAAAAAAAAGAAATGTGATTGATAGAAAATGAAAGAAATTAAAAAAAAACAGAGAAATATGCTCTTCCTTGTAACTAGAAGTTAAAATTAAAAAAAAAAAAAACAATAAACCTCAATCTGAACACACAATGTTGATTACATGAAGCTATGAAGGGTGAGAGGGATATTGAAAGACTTTGGACTAAAAAATAAAGGAGTCCGGGAACAGCATTGTGGCACAATGGGTTAAGTCACTGCCAGCAGTGCTGGCATCTCATATGGATATAATGATGAAAGCTACTCCAACCAATTTGCATTTATATTACCTAGCAATGTATAATCTCAAAGAAGAACCACATATCCCTACTTGTCTAAGGAAATAATAAAATGAGAGTATGAGTAAGCGCAAATCACCACGTACTCACAAAAGAAGGAAGTGTACTCAGGAAGTATTACACATATTCTTGTTTATTTTTATATAAGTATAGACAATTACAAAAAAAGTTTTAATGAAATATTTAAACGTATTGAATAATATTAAAATTTAATGAAATATTTCCATAAGTCATTTAATACTTAAGTATTTATAACAATATATGTTCATAAATTATCTTGAACAAAACACATTTTGTTCAAGTACTAAATTAATGTAGTTGATAGCTTAACATATTCCAGAAAAATTAAAAATTAAAAATGTGACATGCTACATAAGGAGCCTGGAGCAAATTTTAATGAAATTTTCAAAATACTTAAAATTTAATGTTCACTCTTCAGAACTATCAACAGCATATTATTAAAATGTCAAGTAAAATTCAGGAAACATAAAACATTATGTAGGTATTAACACACATTTCTTTTTATGCAAAGCAAAATTTGATTCCTAGATAATATCTGTATTAACACAGAACACAGATCATTTGAGCGCCAGTCAAAACTTCTTTGAAATATGTACATTGTTATAATTTATATTAATGTAGACTTTTCTTTTGTGAGATTTATTGAAGATAAATTGAATTTGAAACAGAGAACAGCAGATTATTTTAAAATACCTTTCAATATGCCATTGGCAGAAAATTAAAGCTAATTTTCATAGTAAGTAGGTGTGTGGTTCCCAAGTATGTTACAAGGGATGAATGAAAGTTTTGTCTCACTTTAAATCTTTCAACATGTAATAAACATAAATTCAAATATCTTATCCATTTCAGGCTCTTCAAGTCTTTTAAAAGAATTTTGAGTGGAGTCTTAGAAAGACAATAAGAAATTTCAACACATATCGAAATGGACACTATCAAAAAACTGATGAATGTAGGCAGACAGAGCCCACAGCAATTACAATCACACCTGAGACATAATTTCCTGGTAATTTTCTTTCCTAAGAATCAAATAATGGTAGGATGGCATTTTTTTTCAAGGTTGAGGTTTAAAATAACAATCAGTGGGGGCAATAATTTGAAAAAAAATAAATGCTACAACATATAGTCAAATATTAATCAGCTGAAAAAATGCCTGGGGCTAAAATACACCAAGTTTTTCTGTTTGTTTGTTTGTTTTGTTTTGCTTTTAAGACTTTTTTTTTTAATTTATTTGAAATAAAGAGTAACAGAGAGAGACAGGTAGAGACAACTTCCATCCTCTGGTTTACTACCTGAAAGGCCAAAATGGCCAGGAACTTCTGGGTCTCCCACAGAGGTGACAGGGGTCCAAGCACTTGAGCCATCTTCTGCTGCTTTCCCAAGCACATTAGCAATGACTGGGACTGGCAGTAGGCATATGGGACACCAGTGTTGCAGATGGTGGCTTAACAGGCTATGCCAAAATGTCTGCTTCCCACCAAGTTTTCTTGACTCATTGTTCACTTAAGTGATGCTCTTCTCTGTGTTGCATATTTATGTTATTCAATGTATAAACATATGTAAGTTAAGCAAACAAAATTGAGGGCAATATGAAATATAAATACTAACTTTGAGAATTAGTTGCTATTAAGAACTAATAATTGTGGAGACCCTAAATATCTCTTATTTATGTGGTGCTAGCAATCTTCAGCTTACAACTTGAACAACTAGGAAAGCTGTCTGCACTGATAAACCGCACGGATTCCCTAATACTTCTTTTGAGTGTGATTTGTGGTCCTGTCTTCAACTGCAGGTTCATAGAACCCGCCCGGGTATCTTGTTAAAATGCAAATTTTGTATCTGTCACAGTGTGATTCTGCATTACTAGTAAGTGTCAAAGAACCTTGAATCTGATGATGTGTAGAATACACTGGAGTAACTGTTAAGGAGTTCTGAGGAAGAGAACAACATGGACTCTGATTTTTTTGTTTTGTTTTGTTTTGTTTCTAATCATATTTTAAATGTCTAGGTATTACTTAGTAAACGACGAATGTTTAACATTTATCAGGTGTCACAAAATATCCTGAGTCTCATGTTATGTTTCTAAAAGTCAACCAAAATATTTTTGGTTATATATTGTAGATTTAAGTCTCTATTTATTTAATAGTTTATTTTAATTTCTTTATTATGAGATTTGATCTTTTTGTTGTTAAGTTTTAATGACTTCTAAAGAACATATAGGTAATTCTCAAATTTAAAAGTGTTTCACATCAAATATAACGTTAGTTTCTAAGTATACCACATTCAGATACACAAAATGACTTTAAAAATGGACAGAAAAGGTGTGTTATTAAATATCAATCTATAGTTTTAAAAGATTTCAACACATTGTTTATTTTTAATACCATTTTCCACAAACTTTATGAAGTTATTTCATGAAAGACAAATTTCTCTGAAAAAGTACAAACTTAAGCTGTCCTCTGAATTCCTACAGCTTGTTGAGTTTGAAATAGTATGGGGATTTGTTACTGTAAGGACAGTCATTTAGCTGGGTCCGAACAGCCAAGAGTGTTTTTTTTTTTTTTAACCTCTATATAGTATATATTATTGGCCACAACTTAAGACCAGTGGCGAGTTGGTCACTAGTCAACTAGTTGGCCACCAGTTAATGTGCACTGCAAATCTCAACATTTGAGTTGTGTTTATCAAGAGACCTTTGTAATGACTCCAAAACCTGTATATTCTCATTTTAAAAACAATGCCTCAAGTTGCTAACCATGAGTGCAATGAAGAAAGTGAGTTGTTGTCTTTGTTCATTTCCCATCTAAGCAGTTAACTGGGAAGTCTTAGAAAAATGCATGTTTCTAAATATACATATATATATATACACACACATATACATATATACACACACACACACATATATATATATATATATAATTGAACAGGATACAGTAGGACAAAGAATAACACTAAACTGTCAGAATCAACAAGAATATGAACTTAAATTGTTTTCTAATTATCTTCACATTTTTTATTTTAATAGAACAAGCAAATTTTAAATTATTATAAAGGGGGTCTTTTGAAAGAAAGGTGATGCAGAACTTCATGCTTACTTTAAATCACTTGGTTTTGCATCAAAATATTGTCAAAAAGGGGATGGCATTGTGGCTTAACTGGTTATACCACTGCCTGCCAGGCCAGCATCCAATATGGGTGCCAGTTCTTGTCCTGGCTGCTCCACTTCTTATCCAACTCCCTGCTAGTGGCCTAGGGAAAGCAAGGTAAAATGGCCTAAGTGTTTGGGCCCATAGTACCCATGTGGGAGACCCAGATAAAGCTCCTGGCTCCTGACTCTTGGCTTCAATCTGGCCCTAGCCATTGTAGTCTTAAAATGAAATTTTATAAGTTACATGAACTCTAAATGATCAAAAACTTAAATTTAAACATAAAACTATACAAGTTTTCAAATAGCCATAAAAGTTCTCCAATATCGGGACTGACATTGTGGCACAGTGGGTTAAGCCACTTCCTAGGATGCTTGGATCCCATATCCCAGCATTGGTTTGAGTCCTGGCTGCTCTACTTCTAATATAGACCCCTTCTAATGTGCCTGAGAAAGCAGTGGAAGATGGCCCAACTGCTTGGGCCCCAGTAACTTGTGTGGGTGACCTAGATGGAAGTCGTGGTGCCTGACTTCAGTCCCACCCAGCCTAGGGAGTTTCAGCCATCTGGGGAGAGAACAAGTCATCAGATCTTTTTCTCCATCTCTTCCTCTATCTTTGTCACTCTGCCTTTCAAATATATAAAAAATAAATAAATATTTTAAGGAAAATAAACACCTTCAAAGTAAAGAAAAGTTTATAAAGAAAATTTGCAAAAATTAATCAACTGAACCTCATCAAAATTTTTAAATTTGCTTTATGAAAAATTTTTTGAGTGAAAAAACAACTTATATGTGGAAGAAAATATTTTAACCCTGTATTTGACAAAGAACTATTATCTGGAATACATAAAAAATTCTCAAAACTCAATGTTAAATAACAATCCTGTTAGAAACTAGGTAAAAAACAAAACACATTTAGTTGAAAATGATATACTGATGACAAAAACACATGAAATGATGCCTGATGTCATTAACCATTTGGGAAATGCAAATGACTAATGAGATATCATTGTATGCCTATCAGAATGGCTAACATGAAAAATATTGATTAAAAGAACATGCTGGTAAGGATAGAGACAAAATGTTTACTCAAATGTTGCTGATGAGATTGTAAAATTACATAGTGTGTGAATATACTTGGCAATTTCTCAAAAACTAAACAAAATGTGACTGTAAGATCCAACAATACTGTCTTTGAAAAATGAACATTTGTGTTTACACAAAAACCTGTACAAGAATATTTATTACAGCTTAATCATAAGCATTAAAAAACTGGAAACAATCCTGTGTCATTTTCAACAGTTCAGTTATTAAAATTAGTGGGATAAATTCATTCTGTGGAACAGTTCTCAACATTAAAAAATAGCACATTATTCTCATTACAACTTGGAAAAGTCCTCGGAGAATTAAGCAAAACAACAAAAAATGAGGAATTTCCAAAGTTACATACTGTATGACTCCATGAATACCACATTCTCCAAATGATATTTAGAAAAATGGAGAACAAATCAGTAGTTGTTATAGACTCAAAAGGAGTAGAGCATGCCTATAACAGGACAACGGAGAGGATCCTTGTCTTAAGATCCTTAGTCTATATTTTCACTGTATTAATGTCAGCATACGGGTTGTGAGTTGTAGTACAGCTTTGTAAGATGCTAAGGTTGGTACAAATTTAGTACAGGATATACAGAATCTCTTTGCATTGTCTCTTGCCACTGCATACACACACACACACAGATACATACAATTACATAAAATCAAAGACACAATTAAAGCAACAAAATATAATAACACAGCTGGGGGAGTCATAGTATATGACTTCAACATTTACTATGAAGTAACAGCAATAAATAAATTAAAATATATGTTATCAATATCTTCAGTGTACTAAAAATCCCATAACAAAGTTTTTATTTCAATCATTTTATGTGTGCATTTTCATATTATTAGCTATATTCAGTGTTGTGAAACAGACTTCAGAAGACTTTAGTGTTATAAATCTAAAACACTGTCCCCATTAAAAAACTTTCCTTTCCTTCTTTCCCCTAACCCCTAGTCACCATTACAATTTTTGTTTCTATGACTCAACTATTTAGATATCTCATATAAATTGAATTACACATTATTTGCCATATTGTGACATATATTTTGTTTACCACAATATCCTCAAGGTTCATCCGGGCTGTAGCATGGATTTATTTGAAAGGCAGAGTTTAACTGTGGTGGGGGAAGGGAGAGAGAGGTCATCTTTCTGCTGGTTCATTCCCCAGCAGGGAGAAGGGTCGGATGTGGAGCAGCAGGGAGTGGAATCCATGTCCATATGGGATGCTGGAGTCTCAGGCAAAGACTTAACACACTATGCCAAATTGCTGGCCCCATTTTTCTTCCATTTTAATGTTGAAATCATATTTCATTACATGTAGAAATCACGATCTGTTTACCAATTCATCTTGTTATCAAAATATACATTGCCTCAATTTCTTTAAAAAAATAAGGACTATTATATAAAGAAAAACGATCAAAGATTGTGTTTTCTTTTTCCATAGGGTTTACTCTGTAGATGTGCTAAATGGCAAATCGATTGCATTAATGCTTTTGCCAATAGTGGAAATTTGGAATAGATTTATTTCCATATAAAGGAAATGATCTTTATTGTGCACCTCGTCCATTTCAGTCCCTATCAATCACTAAGCAAAAGTATGGTTTGTAAAATTAAGATCATATCACACAATATAATGCATTTAATCTTTAAATCTGGATGGAATTTCCCTTCACAAAATCAATGTTTCCCTTACACAAACAATTGGGTATTAGTCCTATTAGAATAAGACTCACCCATTCAGTTGTCTACACAGTGAAATCTGTACCCAGTACTCAAGTTATCCCTTCAATCTGAAATATCCTTCCTCGGTCAAGTTTTTTCTCAAACTTTATGATCTTGGTCATTTCCTTTCTCTCTCTCACTCTCTCTCTCTCTCTCTCTCTTTCTCTTTCTCTTTCTCTTTCTCTTTCTCTTTCTCTTTCTCTCCCTCCCTCTCTCCTCTCTCTTTTATTTTCATCATCTTTTTCTTATCTATATTCTGGACATTTGTGTCCTTCTCACATTGAAATGCTGACACATAATCTACAGTGTGAGTGTATTAAGAGGTGAGACCCAGGAGCAGGTCTTTTCAGCCTAGTTCTTATTGCAGTGCCTGAATTCTGGTCCTGGCTCCAGCTCCTGACAGCATTGCATCAATGCAGACAATTGGAGGCAGTGATGAAAGCTCAACTGATCTGGGTCCTCTCATCCAGGTGGAGCACTTAGATTGAGTTCTTGGCTCCTGCCTCTGGTCTTAGACCGGAGCAGCTGGTAGTGAAGATTTGGAGAGTGGGTCTTAGATCTCTCTCTTTCTCTCTGTCTCTTTCCCTCTCTATTCTTCCCTCCAACCTTCTCAAATGACCAGTAAAACAAAAATTTAAATAGATAAGAAGTGATTGGAGAAATGAGATTTGAGAAATGATTAGGTTATGAAGGCTCTGCCCTTATGAATGAGATTTTTTTTTTGCTTTCAAACTTTTATTTAATGAATATAAATTTCTAAAGGACAGCTTATGGATTACAATGGCTTCCCCCCCATAATGACCCTGCTACCCGCAACCCTCCCCTTTCCCACTCCCTCTCCACTTCCATTCACATCAACATTCATTTTCGTTTCTCTTTATATACAGAAGATCAGTTTAGCATACATTAAGTAAAGATTTCAACAGTTTGCTCCCACACAGAAACATAAAGTGAAAAATACTGTTTGAGTACTAGTTATAGCATTAAATCTCAATGTACAGCACACTAAGGACAGAGATCCTACATGAGGAGTAAGTGCACAGTGACTCCTGTTGTTGACTTAACAAACTGACACTCTTGTTTATGGCCTCAGTAATCACCCTAGGCTATTGTCATGAGCTGCCAAGGCTATGGAAGCCCCCTGAGTTCACTAACTCTGATCATATTTAGACAAGGCCATGGTCAAAGTGGAAGTTCTCTCCTCCCTTCAGAGAAAGGTACCTCTTTCTTTGATGACCCATTCTTTCCACTGGGATCTCACTTGCAGAGATCTTTCATTTAGGTTTTTTTTTTTTCCCCCCCAGAGTGTCTTGGCTTTCCATGCCTGAAATACTCTCATGGACTTTTCAGCCGGATCCGCATGCCTTAAAGGGTGATTCTGAGGCCAGAGTGTTGTTTAGGACATCTGCCATTCTATGGGTCTGCTGTGTATCTCACTTCCCATGTTGGATCATTCTCTCCCTTTTTGATTCTATCAGCTAGTATTTGCAGACACTAGTCTTGTTTATGTGATCCCTTTGGTTCTTAGTCCTATCATTATGATCAATTGTGAACAGAAATTGATCACTGGGACTAGTGAGATGGCATTGGTACATTCCCCCTTGATGGGATTGAATTGGAATCCCCTGATATGTTTCTAACTCTACCATTTGAGGTAAGTCAGCTTGAGCATGTCCCGAATTGCACATCTCTTCCCTCTCTTATTCCCACTCTTATATTTAACAGTGATCACTTTCCAGTTAAGTTTCAGCACTTAAGAAGAATTGTGTATTGATTACAGTATTCAACCAAAAGTATTAAGTAGAACAAACAAAAAAAAATACTAAGAGGGATAACATATCAAGTTGCTCATCAACAGTCAGGGTGAGGGCTGATCAAGTCACCGTTTCTCCTAGTGTTCAATTTTATTACCCACTTCAGTGAAGCCCAAGGGAGCTTGTCTGGATCTTCCAGTTTGTGAGGGACACATGGATGCTACTATCCATGAAGAGCCAGTCCTCACCAGAAACCAAATTGTATCAGAAATCTCCACATTAGATTTCCTGCGATTATCACTGCTCTCACTGTTTCAAATTCAAAGGGATGTCACACGATGCCATTTGTGTTACTCCTTTTCAAGCAATCTATAATCAAACAGTTCTTCACTCCATACTTTAAATTGACATGAGGTAAGATGGTATATCGAGCAGGGAATAATAGAGATGGAAAAAAGAATGTTGACAGAGAAAATACTTATGATACATGATTCTTCATCTGAGCTTTTTTGTCAACATAATTAATATGTTAACCTGTTTAACAACTTTTTTATTTCAATGTAAATTCTCATATATTGCTTGTTGGTTCTTTGTAATCACTTTAATTTTTGTTTTGAACACTTTAGGTTAAAGTTTTTATGTGATACAATACAATATTTCAACATAAAAGTAGCATCAATTGATCACCCCAGACAAGTAGCCTTTCTATTTCTTTGTCATGACTGTAATTATCCTACTATTCTGTGACACACTATAACAAATGAATTTCCTCTTACAGGATTTACATAGCCAGTCTCCATTTTCTTCCATCTGCTAGTTCAGTCCCCAAATGGCCACAACAGCTGGATCTTGGTCGGCTGGATGTCAGGACCCAGGAACTACATTCAGGTTCCCCATGTGAGTTGCAGGGCCCATCTTCCAGTTCATTCCAAGGTGCATTAGCAGGAAGCTGGATTGGAAAGAGAGCATCAGGGCTCTGATACAGAATCACAAGCAGTGACTTAATCTGCTGAGCCACAACACCAGCCACATAAACATTTTTTTTTTAATTCTTCAAGAATGAATGTTATGTTTTTCTTTATAAGTGTTGAAACTTCAAAAAGAATTCAGAAACCATAATATTTAATGTTCACATGAAACTTTTTTTTGAGTGGCAATATCTCTAATCCAGAAGGAAGCTATTAGCCTCAATTTAAATATCTCACTCTTATTCTGTTTATTTACAACATAATCACACCTACTATTACTTATTTTTTTAGTTTTCCCATTGCTTGTGTTAATATGGATATTTATATAGCTGCTGCTATTATAAATATGGGAATATTCAAAGATCTAAGGCAGCACAAGTTAATTATTACTCAAAGTCTAAAGTAAGTTATCACTTATCTGAGGGTAATTTTACTGGAATCTAGGCTACCTCTAGTTTTGCAATAAGTTCATCTCAACCTGATGGTAACTGCAATGGTAATGGAAAAATAATGCAGAGAATTTCCAGTTGCTATTAGCTGCTTCTTACCAAAATTGATGCATTCCACTTCCTCTCACAGTGCATAAGCTAGACTTAATCTTAAGTGATTTCAATCTGTCGTATTAGAAAGCTTGAGGTCTTCCTGGATCCCCAGAACAAGAGAGTCCAACAAAGTGAGCAAAGGCAGTTGTGTATTAGCTGTCTGATCATGCAAACGCTGACCAGCCTCTCAGCAGTCTAGCTTTCTGATCTTAATGTTGGAAACCGTAAAGCCACCCTTAGAGAGCTACCATGAAAATTTAAGAGCATAGCTTATGTGTCTCACATTGTACACAGTCCAGAAAACAGGAAATGTTAAATCATTCTTTGGAAAACAGGACTCATCATTATTTTATCTTGACAGTGAATTACTTCACTTTGTTATGTGTATAAATGCATTTACTGGAAATTTTCAAATCTCAGATTCAGTTGGTAGCATGCTTTCAGTTCTTTCAAAATAGGAAGAGAAGATCATTCAAAGGAAATGATTTGTGAAATGTGGGGTTTTGAGAATACCTATGGTTACAAAGCATTTACAACTATCTGGTTATTTTATGCTAAATTATAAATGATTATCTCCCCTGCTACAATCTTGACTGTATCTGAAGATGAAATTGACATAAAATATTTAAACTGGAGAAAAACACAAACAATTTAATGTAAGTTTCACATGACACAGAAAGTCTAAGAAAAAAATGAAGACCCAAAGCAATGATAAAACCTCCATATGGTTATATTAGGTTGATTAAAGACAGTTTTGCTGTGGTACAGCAGTTAAAGCCCTGGCCTGAAGAACCAGCATCCCATTTGGGGGCCAGTTCTAGTCCTGGCTGCTCCTCTTCTGATCCAGCTCTCTGCTATGGCCTGAGAAACCAGTGGAAGATGGCACAAGTCCTTGGGCTCCTGCACCCACGTGGGACACCTGGCAGACGCTTCTGGCTCCTGGGTTCAGATCAGCACATCTCCAACTGTTGCGGCCATCTGGAGAGTGAACCGGCGGATGGACGACCTCTCTCTCTTTCTCTACTTCGCTCTGTAACTCTTTCAAATAAATAAAATAAATTTAAAAGAGACAATTTTGGAAAGGTAGCTCAGTAATGTGGGGCACTAAAAGCAGGTAAGTATGATTGTTAACAAGGTCTGCTTGTACAGATGTGACTCCCTATCAGAGAAGGTTTATTTTTCCCTGGTACAAGGAAGGTGTCTTTTATAGCAGTTTTTAATCTCTTTGCAGGAGGAAGGGTGGAGGACTTGAATATCCTTCTTGTATCTGCTGTTGTTTTCAAGTTGCCTTTAGCTAGTAAGATTTGCTTTATATCATAGTGGCATATTTTGAGCTTTTTCTCCAATACTACTAAATTAATATAAAATTGTACATAAAATTAAAAAAAATTCAACCCATTTTCATTTAAGCATATCCTTTTAAATTGCATTTAATATTGAGAAATTCTAGCTGCACAGTGGGTTAAACTGCAGCTTGCAAAGTAGCAACCCATAAGAAAGCACTGGTTCAAGTCATGGTTGCTCCACTTCTGACTCAGCTCCTTGCTAATGCCCCCGGGGTAAGCAGAAGATGATGCCCCACTTACATGGGCCTCTGGTCACACAGAGGAGACCTGGAAAATGTTCTGCTCTCCCTACTTTGGCCTGGCCCAGCTTTAGCCCTTGTGGCTACTTCAGAGTGACCCAGCAGATGAAAGATCTCATTTTCACTCTTTTCCTTCTCTGTCACTCTGCCTTTCAAATACATAAGATAAATATTTCCTTGTCACGTGCGCCTACTGTCATGTAGTTCAACAGTAGCAAGTGCGACATACGACTTGTCAGTCACGGGGAAGAAAGGAACACACGGACACAAGACTGTCTTTTCCCATTTTTTATTCACACACCGGGGACACACCAAGGGTTTTATGTCATACTACACATCAGTATGCTCATTGGGGTCAATACACTTATCAGTATCTATATACTTATCAATCTATACTATTTAATACGCTTATCACTAAACAACACTACTATTTAATGTGACTTAACTATTCAACTACTTAACTACTTGACTTAACCACTTAACTACTTGTTAACTTAATACATCTACCCAATCTTAGCAATATCACTTATCTGCCAGGCAATCAATATTATTGTACCACAAGTCACAACAAACACTATTAAAGTACTCTTAAGTACTATCACAATGAACAACACAAGCACAGCACAAGATTCAGTACATAACATTGGTTTGCTACGTATCTAGGCTCGCATCACTGTCACGAAGGTGTTTCTCCTGCGGGGAGTGTCCAGTGTCCAGAGTTCAGTGTTCCAGCAGGGACGGAACTTGGACCAGTCACTTACAGGCAGGAAGCTGTGGGAAGGTTATCCTCTGGGCAGTAGGCTCAAGGTTCCAGGCAGAGGACAGGCGAGAAGTTGGAGGGGTCCCCTGCCGAGAGGCCTGGTCCGGCTCTGAGGCTCTGCGGTCAACCCTTCAGCGGGCTGATAAGGACTCCAGGCCAGGCGCTGAGGCGGCAGCTCCGCTGGTCAGACGGCGGCCAGGCAGCAACGCAGCAGCTCCGCTGGCCTCTAGATCCCGTCGTTGCCTTGTGCCGTGTAGCAAAAGCTAGCGGGCTGGCTCTTCCACTCCAGATGCGAGGAGATCCAGAGGTTCACTCACACTGGGCCACACACACACACACACACACACACTCACACAGACAGTGGTGTTACAGCTCAGGGACAGCTCTGCAGGTCGTCTTGTGCTGCTACCTGCTCCGTGCAGAGTAGTGGGCTGCCTCTTCAGCTCCGGTTGTGTAGAGATCCAGAGGTTCACACACACCGGGCCCCTTGTCTGTGGTTGCCTTGTGCTGCTATCTGCTGCTATCTGCTCCGTGCAGAGTAACAGGCTGCCGCTTCAGCTCCGGATGTGTGGAGATCGAGGTTCACACACACCGGGCCCCTTACTCGGCTGCAAGGCTGAAAATGTTACAGCAACTTTTATTAGACAGGAACGAGACCAGAACGAGACAGCTAATGTGGCTAAGGCCACCCAGGAATAGCGGCTAGGGCCGCTCAGGAACAGGTGCAGCTCCGAGAGCTGTGGCTGGAACAGGTCAGGAACGGGTCAGGATCTCTTCAGTGAGAGCTCAGTGACAGCTCGGCTCAGCTCCGCGCTTCTTTCCTCTGCTCCCGGTGGTTTACACGCACCAGGCCATGATCCCCGAAAGGATGGAGAGCAGCGCCAGGGCTCCCCTTTCATCCTCATTTTTTGGCAGCCCTCCAATTTGCTATCATACAACTTGTGCAATTTTTATTGGTTTTTACTTATGTTTGAATGGTCCAGTCAGCGTGGGCAGGAGGGTATTGCCCATAGTGCACCGCTATCGGGCTGACCAGAGATGTCTACTTGGTGTGATTAGGAGTGTCTCCCTAACAGCCGTTAGGCATTGCCTCAGCTGCTGACTTGTAACTCCACTTTACTTTTATTTTGTGGCTAGTGGTAACTTCTTAACTCAATGTTTTACTGTGTTTCCACAGTTCATCTCCTTTCCAGGTAAGCGATGATCCATGACACTTTTTGAGATTCCTGGGGGATTCCCCTCATTCCTTAAAGGCAATAATAGGAGACTAAAACAGCCATTAAAATAGAAGTATGCAGTTATTAGTGGGGGGGGGGGTAGTACAGGAAATTATATGGTGAAAATAAATTGAATTAAATATGCGTTATAAGCATTAAAGTAAGTATTCAAAAGAAACTGTTTAAAGCTGGAAGATACATTAAAAATAGTTCTAGGAATATTTAAACCAGGCATTCTTGTTTTATTCCTGTGTGAAATTTCCTTATTCATTATTTTTCACATTGCTTCTTGGCGCTTACATTAAACATATTATAATTTAACTGACATTGATAATGTTAGCTATAATAGGATTGTCAGATTAATGTGCCACATTGCATTTGACATTTTAGGCTGCAGTTGCTTTTTTTTTTTTTTTTTTTTGACAGGCGGGGTGGACAGTGAGAGAGAGACACAGAGAAAGGTCTTCCTTTTGCCGTTGGTTCACCCTCCAATGGCCGCCACGGCTGGCGCGCTGCGGCCGGCGCACCGCACTGATCCGAAGGCAGGAGCCAGGTGCTTCTCCTGGTCTCCCATGGGGTGCAGGGCCCAAGTACTTGTGCCATCCTCCACTGCCTTCCCGGGCCACAGCAGAGAGCTGGCCTGGAAGAGGGGCAACCGGGACAGAATCCGGCACCCCGACCGGGACTAGAACCCCATGTGCCGGCGCCACTGGGTGGAGGATTAGCCTATTGAGCCACGGCGCTGGCCTGCAGTTGCTTTTAAATACAAATATACTAGAAGTATTTTTTTAAAAAGGTTGCAATACCATTATATTTATGAGATAAAGGTCATCAGACCAGTGTTAGGCTTGATTTAAACATGATGGAATTTGGGGAGACTTTTAGTGCCAATATTTTGAAAACAATGCAGAGCCTTTGGCTTGGTATTTGGTTTAGATACAGAATCTACATCCAATACATCCTCAAAATGGGATGAAGTGGCAGTGGAGGCAAGACAATGATATGACATTGGATTCATTCTTTTCCCTTTTACAACATCTCCATTCTTACCTTAACCAACTGCCCTCTACGTATTCTTCCCATTGGTTTGCCGCTACAGTTTTATTTTCATTTGCTTTCCTTTCAGTATAAAATTATGTTGCTCTATGTATTGTACTTGGGCAGAATAGCAGTAGTTGCAGTCTTATTTTGGACATATGTGCTACAGGTTCCAGAATGTTTATATCATTCTTAAATGGCTTCAATCACTTTCTTGAAGCACTAGCACATATACATATAGAGTTTTGAGGTTGAGGTAAGACAATAAAATAAGAAATATTAAAATGTCTTTTAACTGTACTAGTGCATCTAGGGATCCAAGTTTCTCAAAAATGCTGTGTATTTCCAAAAGATAGAGATTTTTGATTAATGTCAATATGTTTTCTGATTTTTTAAAAAACAGATTCTGCAATGTGAATGGCCAAATAAAACTTGCGATTTTGGAAATAGAATTTCCTTTGCTGAAGCAATGTAACACACAGTCTAGAATTTTATAAAACCTATCAAACATAATTTCAACACGATGCATTTTTATATTTAGAACTGAAAGCTTAATTCTCTTTATCTGAATTGTGTATTAAAATTGGTGTCCTAAGTGACAATTTAATTTGTGGATGTATGTGTATGTTTCATTGACTTGTTCATGTCACTACAGACTTCTAATTATCCTAGATTTTTATTTTGAATCATACATTATAACAAATAATCATTAACAAGATGACACTAATGTTCTGTGTTCTTTTTAAAACTTATCACTATAACTGTCATTTTCATGTTCTGTCTAGCTAAAATTAAAAGACATTTTTTCTTAACTAACAATTAATATTAAAGGTAGAATGAGATGTAATTTGAGTAACATCTTTTTAGGTATGCAATTTTAAGATTAAAATACAGTTTAAAACACCTCTATTTAACTGATAGCAAATAGAGGATGAAATAAAACATTGTATAACAGCTTTTATAATGCTGATTGTCAATGTTCAACTGGGGATTTTAGCTCAGTAGTATGTTTCAAATTTATGTGATTTGTTTCCAGAAAAGAAATCACCTACTAACATTTATTTATTTATTTATTTATTGACAGGCAGAGTGGACATTGAGAGAGAGAAACAGAGAGAAACGTCTTCTTTTTCCGTTGGTTCACCCCCAAATGGCTGCTGCTGCTGGTGCTCTGTGGCCAGCGCACCACGCTGATCCGAAGCCAGGAGCCAGGTGCTTCTCCTGGTCTCCCGTGCAGGTGCAAGGCCGAAGGACTTGGGCCATCCTCCACTGCACTCCTGGGCCACAGCAGAGAGCTGGACTGGAAGAGGAGCAACCAGGACAGAATCCGGTGCCCTCACCGGGACTAGAACCCAGGGTGCTGGCGCCGCAAGAGGAGGATTAGCCTACTGAGCCGAGGCTCCGGCCACCTACTAACATTTAATCAAGGCAATATATGCCATTTTCTATGCTTCCAGAAACTGTTGAGGTACTTTATTTAAATGATGAATATGGTTAAAACAAGAAGACATAACCTCTTCATTGTCAGATTTGTCAAATTTAAAACAGAGCATTAACCTGTATGTTTTGCGGAGAGCAATGTAAACCTGCCAAGTTTTAATATCAGTACAACACTCATTTCAGATTGAGATACAGAAAACACAGTTTAAAGTACAACATTTAAACCAAATACAGGAAAACAAAAAAGGTGAATCCACTGTTTGTGTACTTTAACTACATACAATGTTCCAATTATTAAATAGAAACCTAAGCATTTACAGCCTTCTGGAGAGTCCAACTCTTCAATGCCTCCCAAAGAGTCTCAAGTCACACAAAATTATATATGCTGTATATTCAAGTGTATTGTGCTCAAAAACTCCTGCTCTTTATTTTCTGCTAGATAGGCATCGCTCCTTGCTTGGTATGCTGGAGCATTGCCTCAGGCGCATTTGTATGAATGTCCTACCAACAAATTAAATCTAATCTTGCAATCCCCATGCTTTAAGCCTTTCCCTCATTGCTCATCTTCTAGAATATGGATTTTAAGAACTACAACATAAACTTCTACATTTTTGAATTCCCCATAACCTTCAAAACAGGATTCACCCTGTTTTGTTCACTTATCACTTTGCAGCCCTTACTTTGGCCCCAGATGACAGTGTTTTCTGAATACATCCAGAAAGCTACCGCTTTCCTTCTCCATACATTTCTCAATGTGGTTCTGGGGTTGCACTTGTCCCATTGGTTGTGTTTTCATTTGAATCTTCCTTTCCTATTTATTTCAAGCCTTATCAACATCAGTTAGTGCTTGGTGATTTATGTCTCCCCAGCAGGGATAGTTTGTCACTTCTAAAAACTTTTCTGATGTCCTGTGTATTTATTATTGCTTACTGAATTTGTTGTGTCTCTTACAATTACGTTTTTGTGGTCTGCTTTGTACCTAGGTTGATAGTTGGTGCCCTCAGAAACTACACTCTAATTATGCCATTCTTAATTGTTGTCAGTGGATATAACGAGAATGAGCATCATTGATCATCAGGCCCCTTACCTCTGATGTGAGGAAAAAGTTGCTTAAATGTTCAGAACCATTAGACACTTAAATGAGCATTCCTTTCATCACAGTTATGCACAACTTCCACCTACAGTTTTCTAAATATTGAAAAATCTTATGCTATATTTAATCCAGAAAAAGTTAAATCTTAAAGGGTTTTCTACTTGCAGCATAGGACTTTGGTCCCTAAGGAAAGTGTTTATTTAAGCAGGTGCCTCTGGATGTCAGCCTTCAGAATTCATTTAAAACTACAGCATGTGAGGGAAGTTTCCAAACAAGCAGAAATTAACACTCAACAACCTCATTCGTGGTCTAAATCTAGCAAGTCTCCATCAGAGACAACAGCTGGGAACATTACTATTCTAAAAGAGAAGTAGAAATTAAATCATGTGTCTACAGAGGCATTTTTTATACTACTAGAAATGTTTCCTGGTGGCATGAATTTAAAATTAATACTCGAGTAAATAACCACAATTTAATTACCTTTTTTGTTCAAAACATATATCAAAAAGTGGCTACACTTTAACAACGTTTGTTATTTTATAGTTGTATAACTTTACTACAAACACTTTTTTAATACTTGTATGTATCTATAGTGTCAGGGAAGATCTCAATGACTTAGAAAAAGAATACTCATTTGGCTTAGTGAAAAATACTTCTGTATTACTTCTGTTATAACCAAAGAGGTTAAAACCTTGAGAGTCACAACATTAGAGATGGCCAGTAGTGGCATCACTTCATGCAGGTGTTTTAGTCTGGAATTCTTATGGCACTAACAGCTTCTTCCAACTGTATTTTATTTTAATTTTTAAAGATTATTTATTTGAGAGGTATGGTTACAGACAGACAGGAAGAGACACAGGTAGGAAAGATCTCCCATGTGCTGGTTCACTCCAGCTGAAATGGCTGGAGTTGCGCCAATCCAAAGCCAGGAGCCAGGAGCTTCTTCCAGGTCTCCCTCATGGGTACAGGGGTGCAAGCACTTGGGCCATCTTCTACTGCTTTCCTAGGCCATTAAGCAGAGAGCTGGATAGGAAGAGGAGCAGCCAGGAGACAAATTAGCACCCATATGGGATGCCAGTTCCACAGGCAGAGGCTTAGCCTACTGTGCTACCGTGCTGGCCCCATCCACCTGTCTCTCTTATGAACTTGCCACTGGAGTTATGTGGTCATTCAACTCTTCTCAAACCTTTATCACATGAAGAATGGATGTTGCTTAAGAAGATTTTAAAGGATTAGTCAAACCTTGTTTTCATACTCAACTTTGCAACTGACTTTGTGAAAGGGATTCTTTTTAAAGAATTAAAAGAACTTAAAAAGAACATTGTCTAATTATATCTAGATTGCGCATTTAAAAATATCATACATTGAAAATGAATATCCCATTAGGGTCAAAACTAATATATTCTTTGAAAATGTCAGTCAGGGTGGGTCCACCATGGCTGAATAGGGGGAAGACAACACTGATTTTAACCATGGGAAGTTATCAGAAAAAAAAAAAAAATACAAAAGATGGGTCATGTTACCAGGACATCTGAAGAGAAATTTTCAATGGAAAACATATAGAATAGGGCTGTGGTGTTACAGGAGAGTGCGCAAATATACAGGACCTGGCAGCATGCTACCAGCAACACCCATGGCTGGAGGCCAGTGGAGAAATGCCATCTTCCAAGAACAAGGCAGTAGGAGGTGACAGAGGGTTGCTTGTTACTGGTGAATTTGTTTGAGTGAGAACTTTACGGTCCACACTGACTTTGAGTCTGTCCTAGAGAGCAGGCATGGGATAAGGAGTTCAACGAGATCCAAGAAGGGAGGCCACATGGCTTACCTACCCTCCTCCCACCAAAGCCCAGGCACAGCTCCAAGTTGCCTCTGTAGGGCAGCTCACTCTGGGGATGGGAAGCTTGCAAGGCAGGGAACATATCCCTGAACCCTGGGACTGCAGGAATCCTGCACCCTGTGACTGTGGGAATCCTCTGATGGTGTGAATTCTGGATAGGCTGTGAACCTAAGAAAGGTGTGGAATGTGACTGCGTCTCTGGACCTGACCCTGTCAGACTCTGGAAGTGCAGAACGTCCTGAGTGCTTGGGCAGGATATCACAGAGGGCCCAAGGTTTACCCTATGGGGTGTGGGTGAGCTACATGCAGTTCATGAACCTGTGTGGATGAAGGGCTCTGTGAGCTCATTCTGGTTAGTGAATCAGTTGGTTCACCCAGGCACTGATAAGGACTAAGACTATGAACACTACAACCAGACAGATTATCCCCTCTGTCTGATGACAGAATAGATCTGCCATGCCCACGTTGGGGGTCACTCAGGATCCATGCCCCACTGACAAATGCTGGCCAGAGCTCCCTGGCTCACACAGTGCACACCTCTGGTTATTTTCTATAACCAGACATTCATTCCATCAAGCCTCAGAGGCACATTCTCAAGAACAAAGCCTTTAGGGGAGATAATAAGTGATTCCACAGAGCAAAATAATAATGCAAAGCAAACAATAGGAATATTTATGGAAAAATGACAAGACCAAGTCATTACTTAGCAATAATAACCTTGACTGTAAATAGATAAATGCTCCAATTAAGATACAGACTTAATGGATTAAAAAATGAAAACAATATATATGTCACCTTCAAAATTTATGCATCACCAACAAAGAAACACATGGGTTGAATGTGAAAGGATGGAAAAAATGGTCCATGCAAATGGAAATAGGCATGAGCAGGAGTAAATATATTTATATCATACATATGGACTTCAACACAAAAAATTCTTAAAGGAGACAAAGTTATTATATAATGATTAATGATCAATTCAACAGGAAGCTATGATTATAGTAAATGCATATGTGTCCAACTCTTGAATAGAATCTAGCTATTCAAAACAATTATTAATGGATCCAATAGGACTCATATGTTCCAATACAATAATGAGGGACTTCAAAATCCCACTTGCATCAATGGACAAATGAACCAAACAAAAAAAATCAATAAAGAAACAACAAATGTAATGTACATTATCAAGCAAATGGATCTAATTGATAGCTATAAAACATTTCATCCCACAGCTACAAAAAACAAATCCTTTTCATCAATGCATGGAACGTTCACTAGGATAGCTCATATATTAGGCCATGAAATAAGTCAACAAATTTAAATAAATTAAATAATAGTGTATATCTTTTCTGATCACAGTAAAATAAAGCTGTAAATTAAACATCATAAGAAACTCTAGAAATATACACACAAATGGAGATTGAACAACATACTCCTGAATAAAGAATGGGTAATAGATGAAATTAAAAGGAAAATTTTAAAAGTCCTTAAAATTAAAAAAATGATAACACAGCACATAAGAAGTTATAGAATACAACAAAATGAATGTAAGAGGAAAGTGTAAGCAATTAGTACTTATATCAAGAAATTGGAGGGGCTTTAAATAAACGATCTAACAATGTATATAAAAGACATAGAAGGCAATAACAAATCAAACTAAAACTTAGTAAGAGGAACTAATTTATATATTTTATATAATTTTAATATAATGTTTTATATAATTAATATAATATATGTAATATATTATATAATCTAATATAATTAATATAATATTTATATAATTTATTTAATTAGAGATGAATGAAATAAAATTGAAATTAAAAACTACAAAATATCAGTGAATTAAAGAGTAGTTTTTTGAAAATAAGTAGAATTGTTAAACCAGTGGTCGAACTAACCAAAAACAAAATAAAGGAATAAGACCCAAACTTAGAAAATCAAAAAAAGAGATTATAAAACTGACACCAAAGAAATAAAAAGAATCATCAAGAATTATTATAATTAGCTATATGACAACAAACTGGAAAATCTAGAAGAAATAGATATTTTCTGGACACACTAATTTTACCAAAATTAAGGCATGAAGACATAGAAAATCTAAATAGATCAATAACCAGCACCAATATTGAATAAGTAATTAAGACCCTTCCAACAAAGAAAAGCCCAAGACCACATGGCACACAACTGAATTCTACTCAACTTTTAAAGAACTAATCACAGTTCTAAAAATATTAACAACAAGTAGAGGGGATTCTCCCAAACCCCTTCTGTGAAGCCAGTATCTTTAACTACATAACCAGAAAAAGATACAACAAAAAAGAGTACTATAAATCAATATCCCTGATGAACTTAGATAAAAAAAAGCCTCAACAATCACTAGCTAATTGAATCTAACAACATGTTAAAACAATCATCTAGGAGGAGGCAAGATGGCGGAATAGGAAGGGAGCACACTGATAGTCCGGGGAGAGACAGTTTAATAAAAGTGGAGATACTGCAGGTTCAAGGAAGAGTAGGGGAGGAAACAGCAGAGGAAACTCTTCCGGAACACGTGCTTCACAGTGGATCTGTGTGGAGAGCGTGGGAGCCCACCAAATATCTCCAATATGCCAAATAACAAATGCAAAAACCGAGGTAATAAAAACAAGGAAGTCACCATGACGCCCCCAAATGAAAAAGACACCCCAATTCAAGATTATGAAGATGATGTATTAGAAGAAATGCAAGAAGCAGACCTCAAAAAATTGATAAGAACATTAAGAAGTTCTTCAAAACAAATTCTTGAACTACAGAAATCCTTAATGGACAAGATAGAAAATCTCTCTCGTGAAAATGAAATATTAAGGAGGAATCAAAATGAAACGAAACAACTAGTACAACAGGAAACTGGGATAGTGACGAGAAATCATAATGAAATGAAGAATTCAATAGACCAAATGCAAAACACAATAGAGAGCCTTACAAACAGAATGGGTGAAGCAGAAGAGAGAATATCGGACTTAGAAGACAGAGAACAGGAAAGGATACAGTCAGACCAAAGAAAAGAAGAGGAAATTAGAAATCTAAAACATATTGTCAGGAATCTTCAGGATACTATTAAAAAACCCAACATTAGGGTTCTAGGAGTTCCTGAAGGCATGGAGAGGGAGAAAGGATTAGAAGGCCTTTTTAGTGAGATATTAGCAGAAAATTTCCCAGGTTTGGAGAAGGACAGAGAAATCCTAGTACAGGAAGCTCACAGAACCCCTAATAAATACGACCAAAAGAAATCCTCACCACGACACGTTGTAATTAAACTCTCCACAGTGAAACATAAAGAAAAGATCCTAAAATGTGCAAGAGAGAAACGTCAGATTACTCTCAGAGGATCTCCAATCAGACTCACAGCTGACTTCTCATCAGAAACCCTACAAGCTAGGAGGGAATGGCGAGATATAGCCCAGGTACTAAGAGAGAAAAACTGCCAGCCCAGAATATTATACCCTGCAAAGCTATTATTTGTGAATGAAGGTGAAATAAAGACTTTTCATAGCAAACAGAAATTGAAAGAATTTGTCGCAAATGAATCCTTATGTGAATGGAAGGGGAGAGGGAGTGGGAAAGGGGAGGGATGCAGGTGGGAGAGACGATATGGGGGGAAAGCCATTGTAATCCATAAGCCATACTTTGGAAATTTATATTCATTAAATAAAAGTTAAAAAAAATTGTTTATACAAGGAACATACCTCAACACAGCCAAGGCAATATATGACAAACCCAAAGACAGCATCATATTGAATAGAGAAAAGCTGAAACCATAACCAAAGTTGCCCACTTTCACCATTACTTTTTTTTTTTATTTTTTTTTTGACAGGCAGAGTGGACAGTGAGAGAGAGAGAGACAGAGAGAAAGGTTTTTCTTTGCCGTTGGTTCACCCTCCAATGGCCGCCGCGGCCGGCGTGCTGCAGCTGGCGCACTACAGTGATCCAGTGGCAGGAGCCAGGTACCTATCCTGGTCTCCCATGGGGTGCAGGGCCCAAGCACTTGGGCCATCCTCCACTGCACTCCCTGGCCACAGCAGAGAGCTGGCCTGGAAGAGGGGCAACCGGGACAGAATCCGGCACCCCAACCGGGACTAGAACCCGGTGTGCTGGCGCCGCAAGGCAGAGGATTAGCCTTGTGAGCCGCGGCGCCGGCACCATTACTTTTTAATATAGCTCTAGAAGTTTTAGCTAGAGCCATTAGGCAAGAAAAAAAATATCAAAGGGATACAAACTAGAAAGGAGGAATTTGAATTATTCCTGTTTGCAGATGACATGATCCTACATACGGGAGGGAAATATACTCCACTAAGAGAGTATCGTAACTCAAAAAGCGAATTTGGCAAACTTGCGGATGTAAAATCAAGACACAAACACCAATAGCTTTCAGTTACATTAACAATGTCATGGCTCAGAAAGAACTTGTAAGATCAGTCCCGTTCACAATAACTACAAAAATTTTTAAGTTTCTTAGGATGAATTTAATCAAGGATGTGAAAGTTCTCCACAATGAAAATCGTAAAATATTAAGAAAAGAAATAGGAAAAAACACAAAGCAAAATGGAAAGATATCCCATGCTTATGAATTGAGAGAATTAACATCAAAATGTCCCAATACCCAAAATAATTTACAGATTCAATGCAATCCCAATTAAAATACCAAGAACATTCTCAGATCTAGAAAACAAAATCATATGGATACACAAGAGATCCTGAATAGCTAAATCAATTTTAGATAATCAAAAGCCAAAGAAATCACAATATCAGATTTCAAGACAGACTACAGGGCTGTTTTAATGAAAGCAGATTGGTACTGGCACCAAAATAGACTTGTGGACCGAATGAAAATGCATGAACAACCAAGAAATGTGTTGTGAAAGAGCTAAAGTCACTCTCTGGGGAAAGGATTGCCTCTTCAATAAATCGTGTTGGTAAAATTGGCTCTTTAAATGCAAAACTATGAAATAAGACTCCTACCTTATGCCATATACAAAAATCAACTCAAAAATTCTGTTGTTCTTTTGAATTTATTTCTTTTTATATATTAAATATTTAAATGTATATATTCATTATTTATTATAACTACTGCTTTCAAAATGTGTGTTTGGATATATATGCAAATGTGTATTTGATGAACTTTACCGAATTCCTTGTTTTCATGGTATCCTTAATCCTTTTCAAGGAAATATTTGATATCAGCTTTTATATCCTGTGTTTCCAAATTTCAGTCATTTTTCTAACATTTGTTAATAGTCAGTTCCTTGACCTTTGTGATGAAAGTGCCTCCCTTTTCTAGAAAGGTGGCTGGTGGAGGAATCTTGGATTGCATCTATGTGCAAAGAAGAGACACTAGCCTGTTGTGTCAGTAACCAGAGTGAAGTTACCTTGTTCTTGGTTCCTGAATACTTTCCTTGGTTTTCCTTCATGAAGATTTTTTTTTGTTAAATGACAAAGTGATAATAAAAACTAAAAAAAAATAGAATTTGTTTGTACAATAAAGGAATGATGATTCTTAAAAATTGGCACTGCTATTGAAAGAACAAGTATATTTTTGACATATTTTGTGAAGTTGGACACCTCCCTTCCCTACTCCTATAGTAGAATCTCTCTTTGTGCAACCCATTCATCCATGTATGCAAAATAGTTACTTTAATTCTGCTATATAATTTTTGTTGCATTGGGATGTGGGAAGATATTTTACATATCAACAATCCACAGCAAATTTGTATATACTGATAGTTCCTCACATAAAGACATAATTTCTAGGCATATAGTCAGGATTTATGACAATTATTTTACAAATAACAATTATGCTTTTTAATCTCATTCCAAATTTTATCTTCGGTTTTCAGTATCATATTATATTCTGGTTAACTTCTGATTTATAAAAATGAAGTCTAAATTGCATAAACTGATTTTGGTCAAAAAATCTTTCTAAGATTTTATAGAACTTGAACAAATACCATTTTAAGCATGCAATTTTTCTTCATATCTGGTTGAATTCTATTCTATTTAATTTTTTTCAAGGGAAAGTCATTGTAAAGCATGCACATGTGTTCGGTTGTGGTCACTCCTGATTTCTATTTGGCTATTTAAGTTCCTTTTAGTACACATTGACTTTAAAGACTTTAAACAATTTATTTGACAAGCGGAGAGTGAGCGTGAGAGACAAAGAGACAGAAAGATAGACAGAACTCTTGTCCACTGATTCACTCTCCAGATGCCCATAATGGCCAGGGCTGAGCCATGCTGAAGCCTGGATCTGAGAATTCAATTCAGATCTTACACATGGATGGTGAGAATCCCGTTATTCGAGTCATTATCTGCTGCCTCCAAAGGTTTGCATGAGAAGGAAGTTGAGTCAGGGTTCAGAGCCTGGTACCCAGATATCCCAAAGTGGAAAATATGCATTGTAATGGATATCTTAACTGGTCGGCCAAAAATTGTTCCTCTAGTGTTCTGAAAGAATGCCCCTTACCGTTAATTTCTTGTATCCTTCAAGACTTAAATCCAAATATTATGTTCTCTGTTACCTGCTATTGTTTGCAAAAGCGGTCTCAAGGCCATGCCACTTTACCACATTGTATTCTTAGGTAGTGATGACTAATCAGCTGTGACCTTCACTTGCCAATAACATGTGGTGGAAGGTTTGTGATGCCATAACTTTTATGCTTTATGCTTGCTTCCTTGGGTTTCCTAACAGTATCACGTGCACAAGATCAGGATGGTCTGCTGGAAGAAGAGACACCAAAGTCATAGACGTGTAAGCAAGCACAGACAAGGTCAGCAAAGCCATCTACAGCTGACCTGATAACTGACCGAAGACGCATTAATCTCTGTTAGAAATGCTTTAAGACCCACAAAGTCTTATAGGAAATCAATACTTTTTGTTTTGTATTACTATGTGCTAGTAAGGTTGTATCACAAAAATGAAACGCTTGTCCTAATTTTGGCAATAATTTATTCTCCCAAGGTGTCTCAAGGGTACATTGCAATCTGCAGTTAAATGGTTATCACAATACTATTTGGCTTGAGTGTGTCTTTATTTCTCTGTGGATCATGAATTCCACAGGAACAGCATTCATTTCTTACTCAAAGTCCTGCTCTATGATAGATCCTCCTTAATAGAATTAAATCAAAATTCAATCAGAGTGCTCAAATTGATGTATTTGTAAGCACAGTTTGTGATTGTTCCTGTTTCTTTAGCCCGTTAAGGCATTCCAGTGCTGACCTCTTTCTTATTTTACTATAACTGCAAAGGCTTGGGACATTCTGAGAGTCTCAGTGACACTTGCTATTTCAAGCATTTTTGCTTCAATTATGAGAGATGCTTCTTAAGCGGAGACCAGCACTAATGATTAGTCTCAGAGACGAACTTTCTCTGGCACATGAAAATGTGCCATGGCTTTAATGGAAAACTCTCATTATCAGTAAAAAAAAATACAGCAAATAAACTGTGAAATAGAACACATCAATGGAAATGCTCCTCTGGCCCTCAGAGGCTATCTGAAGAAGAGAGTCAATAAATTGATCTGCTTTTCTCTAGACTGTTGATAATAAGTTTTCAAAGTCTTCTGAAGAGCCCATTGTTTTGTAATATTCAGGAAAATAATTATTTCTTTATATACTTTATTTACTTTCTGCCCATTACATATAAAACAGTTATTAAACACATTTCATGTGAATTGTCATTCAGAAAATCAGCAAGTAGCCATATTCATGTGGACAGAATTATCATAAAATATCTGTAACAAAATGAAATGGAAAATGTACAAAATATGTAAAATAAAATAATTTACCAGAGGTTTCAAAAATCCAGTGAGATTTGATCAGCCCTCACCCTGACTGCTGATGAGCAGCTTAATATGTTATCCCTCTTAGTATTTTTTTTGTTTGTTTGTTCTACTTAATACTTTTGGTTCAATACTGTAATCAATACACAATTCTTCTTAAGTGCTGAAACAACTGAAAAGTGATCACTGTTAAATATAAGAGTGGGAATAAGAGAGGGAAGAGATGTGCAATTCGGGACATGCTCAAGCTGACTTACCTCAAACGGTAGAGTTAGAAACATACCAGGGGATTCCAATTCAATCCCATCAAGGTGGCATGTACCAATGCCATCTCACTAGTCCCAGTGATCAATTTCTGTTGACAGTTGATCATAATGATAGGACTAAGAACCAAAGGGATCACATAAACAAGACTAGTGTCTGCAAATACTAGCTGATAGAATCAAAAAGGGAGAGAATGGTCCCACATGGGAAGGGAGATACACAGCAGACCCATAGAATGGCAAATGTCCTAACAGCACTCTGGCCTCACAATCAGCCCTTAAGGCATGCGGATTCGGCTAAATTGCCCATGAGAGTATTTCAGGCATGGGAAGCCAAGACACTCTGGGGAAAAAAAAAAAAACAAAAAACAAAAAAAACCTAAATGAAAGATCTCCACGAGTGAGATCCCAGTGGAAAGAATGGGTCATCAAAGAAGGAGGTACCTTTCTCTGAAGGAAGGAGAGAACTTCCACTTTGACCATGGCCTTGTCTAAAAATGATCAGAGTCAGTGAACCCAGGGGGCTTCCATAGCCTTGGCAGCTCATGACAAGAGCCTAGGGTGATTACTAAGGCCATAAACAAGAGTGTCAATTTGTTAAGTCAACAACAGGAGTCACTGTGCACTTACTCCTCATGTAGGATCTCTGTCCTTAGTGTGCTGTACATTGAGATTTAATGCTATAACTAGTACTGAAATAGTATTTTTCACTTTATGTTTCTGTGTGGGAGCAAACTGTTGAAATCTTTACTTAATGTATGCTAAACTGATCTTCTGTATATAAAGAGAATCGGAAATGAATCTTGACATGAATGGAAGGGGAGAGGGAGTGGATAAGGGGAGGGTTGCGGGTTGGAAGGACGTTATCGGGGGGAAGTCATTGTAATCAATATTCTGTACTTTGGAAATTTATATTCATTAAATAAAAGTTTAAAAAATCCAGTGAGACACATGGAGCAGAAATTATTAGCCCTATTTTATATTGAAGAGAGCAGATATTAAGAATTAAATTTCACATCTTTAAAAAATTATTTATTCTAAAAATTTGTTTTAGAGACAGATTGATAGACAGGAAAAGTCTTTGCATCATCTGACTTTCTCTCCATATACCTGAAACAGTGGGGGTGGAGCCAGGCTAAAGCCAGGAACCCAGGTCTCCTATGTGGTTGGCAAAGGCTTAACTGCATGAACCATTGCCTGCAGCTTCCAAGGGTGTTCAGTAGCAAGAATCAATACAGTAGCTGGAAAGTGGAACCAGAAGTCAAACCCAGGGATAAGATGCACCCTCCTAATTGCTGCACCAGAGGTCCAAATCTAGAATTAATTTCTGACATTCTTAATGAGGCTCACAGTTACAAATTTTCTATCAACTACTTTTAGTTCAGAATTGTCTTTCCCATTAGAGTTCACAATATATTTCACCAGAAACGTATTTTTCATGGGTTTTTAAAAATGTATGAAATGATTTTGTTGTTTAATTTTCCATGGTTCATCTCACTTCCAGTACTGGGTATTTAATTGGATCCATGACTAACACCCAGAACAATGAAAAGCAATGCAGTTGCAGGTTTTTCAGGAAGGTGAAATGAAGAAGTTTGAGATATGAGATGACTACGGTTTTTCAGTACATATTTGCTTTACTTCTTTCTTTTATCTATGAGTATTATAATACAATTGATTTTTAATTTTTAATACAAAAGAATTGTTTCATCCTTTTAATTTAAATGATATTTTCTAAATGCATACAATTTGCAGACCCTATGCTAAATATCATCTATAGTAATAAACACATAAAAGATTCACCTGATTCCTATCCTCGTGGATCTTATAGTATATTCGGACAGAAAGAAAATTAACAAATTAGTATACAAGTATTGCTATAAATACTAAGAAAAACAAAAACAAAAACAAACAAAAAATAAAAATAAGTTTGCATGTATCTGTTTCCCTGCAGATATGGTGTTTTGTTAAGCTTTGTTTTAAACTTTGTCAAACTCTTAGGAATTATATACTTAGTTTTAAGGAATTATGACAGTTTTAAAGCTGTGTATGAGTTAAATAGACATTTTCACATAATTATTGTAAATAGCCTTTGCCTATATTCCTGATGAATTAAAACAAATAAAAAATAATTGAAAAAATAATGATAAATGTTTGACCTACAAAGGACCAGAACCTCTGGTAAAAAATAAGAGTTAGAGATATTGATCCAGCCATGAAGAAATGTGAATGTTTCTCTGGAGGATAAGATATAAAATCAGACTCAGAAGGGTGGAAGAAGAAGGCCAGCAAATTGATCTCCATGGGAAAATGCTCTAAGGTAAACAAGAATTTCAGACACCTGAGGAAGTGAGTAGATGTCAATATGTTTGAAGAAGGTGAATGAAACATAAGGTGGTAACTGATAAAGGTGGGAAGATAGTAACTTACAGGCCAAAGTAAACATTCAACTACATCTCACTGAAGCATCTACAAGAATTTAAGAAGAAAATTATGTAATTTGATGGATCTCTGATAAAAGATTAAAAAAGAAATGGGAAGAATGATAGTAATCATTTTAGTTGAATGATTTTACCAGAAAGATGAGTAGAAATGGAATAGTAACATATTTTAAAGTTGGAATGAATGTGCCAGCTAATGAATTCATGTATATTTCCAAAAATAAACTGATGCTAAAAATGATCCCAGACATCTGTCTTGGTGATAAAACGTATCCTTTCTTATAGACATTTTCTTGACACCTAGAAAAAGGTAAGCAGGAATTATGTGAAAAATATTAAACTCAGCAATATTCTGTGAAATTCTTACCTAAGTGAATATAGGAAAACTGCAATAGACATTCAAGACATAGTGTACATAAATATATGGATAGTGTTTGCAAATGTACATATAATGTATTTATATATGAACAAAAATAGAAATATAATTCAAAAATTATGCATTGTTATTGTTTGAGTTGTAAAACAGAGAGGCATTATGAATATTTTTGATGCTCAGTTTATCAAATTTCTAGGTAGCTTGTCTTTAATAAGATCAAGGATTTTACTTAAACTCATTTTCAATAACTTTCATCTACTTTTTTGCATATCAATAACTTCAAGTTAGTCATAAAATTTTATTGTCAACAATTTCTAGTTTTTACATTCATTCACCTTTAAAAAATACTATCATGATACAAGAAAGACCTTTTCCTTTATGTACTAGCATCCTCAATAAATTTATCACCTAAATTTAATAACAATTTTGAAGAACTTATTTTACTTCTGATGATTCAAATGTGCCATTCCACCTCACATAGATATTCAAAATTTCAATAGCTTATAGGTGGCACTAAAATTATAATTATTCGGGGGCCAATGCTGTGGTACATCAGGTTAGCACCCTAGCCTGAAGCGCCAGCATCCCATATAGGCGCCAGTTTGAGACCTAGCTCTTCCACTTCTGATCCAGCTCTCTGCCACAGCCTAGGAAAGTAAGTGGAAGATGGCCCAAGTCCTTGGGCCCTTGAACCCGTATAGGAGACCTGGAGGAAGCTCCTGGCTTCTGGCTTCAGATCCGTACATCTCCGGCCATTATAGTCAACTAGGGAATGAACCAGCGGATGGAAGACCTCTCTCTCTCCCTCTCTGCCTCTCCTCTCTCTGTATAACTCTGACTTTAAGAGGAATGGATAAATCTTTAAAAAAAAATTATAATTATTCAACTGAATGGAACCTAAGCCTTTTGAGTGTAGAGAACAAACACACCCTCTGATCCAGTCACAATGTCAGGAACATAATAGGTGTGGAAATAAGAAAGTTATAGTGGTTGCTTTATTCAGCTTTGCATTTCTTCAACAAAATATCTGAGGCAGTTAGCTGTGTCAACACAGGAAGTCTATTTAGTTCACAGCTTTGTAAGTACGGAGGCTTGATGCTTGTACTGGATCAGTTCTGCTGAGGACTTCGTGGCTAATGGTATAATGTTGGATAGTAGAGCACTTGTGTTTGAGGAATCACATTTTGAAAAGGAAGCAGCAAGGGGCTGGCACTGTGGCATAGAGGGTAAAGCTGCTGCCGGCAAATTCTCAACAAATTACTCAAAATTGATAACTAAGAAGAAATGGACAAATATATGCATACACCTGTATGTGAATTAATCATTTAGACATAGAAAACTTTATACAAGTGATAAGACTGAATCACTAATAAAGATGCTCCCATCAACGAAAAGCCCAGGATGAAATGATTTCAATGCTGAATTCCACCACACATTTAAAGAATTAACATAGGCTCTCCTTAAATCATTCCACCAAAAATTGAAGAGGAGATAATTATTTCAAACTCCTTCCTGCATTATCCCCATATTGAAACCAGAGATAGAGACACTTGAATAAGAAAACTATAAAGGGCCGGCACTGTGGCATAGCGGATAAAGCTACTGCCTGCAGGGCTAGCATCCCATATGGGTGCCAGTTCGAGTCTTGCGTGCACCACTTCTGATACAGCTCTTTGACACAGCCTGGGAAAGAAGTGGAAGATGGTCCAGGTCCTTGAATCCCTGCACCTGTGTGGGAGACCTGGGAGAAGCTATTGGCTTCTGGCTACAGATTGGCATAGCTCTGGCCATTGTGGCCAACTGGGGAGTGAACTAGAGGATCTCTGTGTGTGTGTGTGTGTGTGTGTGTGTGTGTCTCTCTCTGTCTCTCTGTCTCTCTTCTCTCTCTGTGTAACTATGACTTTCAAATAAATAAATAAAATCTTAAAAAAAAGGAAGCAGATAGAGACTGGTTTGAAGCCAGACTTTTATAATAACTCCATCATAAGAGCTATAACAAAGTCACATGAGAAAATATTTCCAAGGGTGTGCCCCTAGTAATCAAAGGATTTCCTACCAGGCCCCAACTCTTGAAAGCTGCATACCATTTTTTAATTTCACCACTCTGGGGATCAATTCTCAAATAAAAATGGGCCTTTGGGGCCATACAAACCACACCCAAGCCATTTTCACTAGTGTCCAGGCTGCATGCTACCTCAGTTAAAATGTGTTTATCCCATTCCCACTTGTCAAAAAGGCTTAACTGGACCATTATTGCTCAAAAGAAAATTTCCAAAGTCTCATCTGAGACCCAAAGCAAACTTTTAGCTGTGAGTTCCTATAAAAATAAAATATATGGGCTGGTGCTGTGGCATAGCAGGTAAGCCAACACCTGTAGTGCCAGCATCCCAAATAGGCATGGATTGGAGCACCAGCTGCTCTACACTTCCAATCCAGCTCTCTGCTGTGGCCTTGGAAAGCAGTAGAAGATGGCCCAAGTTCTTGGGTCCCTGCACCCACATGGGAGACCTGGAAGAAGCTCCTGGCTCCTGGCTTCAGATTAGTGCAGCTTCACCCATTGTGGCCAACTGGGGAGTAAACCAGCAGATGGAAGACCTCTCTCTACCTCTACCTCGACCTCGACCTCGACCTCGACCTCTACCTCTACCTCTACCTCTACCTCTACCTCTACCTCTGCCTCTACCTCTATCTCTTTATCTCTCTGTGTAATCCTGCCTTTCAAGTAAATAAGTAAATCTTAAAAAAATAAAAATACATATTTCTAAAATAAAATGGTGGGATAGGCATAAGTTAAGTATGCCTATTCTAAAATGGAGGAATGGGCAAGTAGGAAGGAGAAACTGGCCCAAAGCAAGACTGAAACCCAACAATATGGGATGAGCCTCTCATAGATTGGATACCCTTGCCGCATAGCTAGGCTCAGACTGCATGCAGACATCTGTGGCTATTCAAGACTGGGTGGCATATTGCTGTTTTCTCCATGTCTTTGGATCTTTGCTTCAGCTTCATTATCACAGCTCCGCTACACATAATACCATCAGGCACTTCCTGTAGGGACTCTGACCCCATGGAAGACTTGACTTCCTAGGATTTTTCTTGAAATTCTAGGGGATGCAACCATGATTCCATGTATTTGCATTCTACACACATATAAAGTTAACATTGCATGGATGATGCTATGGTCAGCTGCTGGCATGGTTTCCCCAAAGTGCCTCAAAAGCAAGCCACAATCTCAAGGTGGTCTTGGGTACTCAGAAACCTCATGACTCCTTCCTGAAACAATTCTGTTCACTAAGATTTCTAGGATTCCTGAAGGCGTCTTTCATTTTGTTCTTGGGTGGAGTACTTGGTTTCTTTTCACCTGGGCTAGTTGCTTTAGCAAGTGGCTGTTCCACGGACACATTGGCCTCAAAATAGTGCCTCAACATATTTTTGAACAATTTTGCTTTTCAAATCTTTGCATTCTGTTTCCTTGTGGTCCTACTTGTCACTTCCAAACTTACAAAAAGCTTCTGAAATGTGGTTGTTTTCTCATTACAATTTATGTTTAATAGCAAATATACACCTGGGACAGGCATGCAGTGTAGCAAGTACAGCTGCTGCTTGCAATGCCAGCATTCCATACATGCGCCAGTTCATGCTCTGCTTCGGATCCAACTTCCTGTTAATGGCCTGAGAGAAGCAGTGGAGGATGGCTCAAGTATTTGAGCCCTTGCCACGTATGTGGGAGACCCATATGAAGCTTCTGGCTCCTGGCTTCATTCTGGCCAGCTCTGTCCTTTGAGTCCATCTGGAATATGAACCAGTGGATCAAAGTTCTCTTTCTCTCTCTCTCCCTCGCTCTCCATAACTTCAATTTTCAAATAAAATAAATACATCTTTAAAAAATGAAATATACACATATTATGATTTTTGGTTTCAGTTTAATACTACTTAAAATATAAGAAGTCAACCCTTAATTGAAATTAAATGTCCAGAAACACTGTTTTTGTTCTAGTCTTCAACTTTGTTTGGAGGATGGGTAACATGGTTGCTTAAGTTTATTGCTCAAAAATCCTCATAGAGATTAATTTTAATAAGTTCTGTTTTTACAAGTGTATCAGATTTACTAATAAGTCACAAAGATAATATATAAGTTCTATACAAACTGTACCCCTTTTTGTACTATTAACAACTTACATTATTATTATGCATTTGTTATGACTCGTGAACAAATATTGATAGCTTATTATTTTTTTTTTGACAGGCAGAGTGGACAGTGAGAGAGAGAGAGAGACAAAGGTCTCCTTTTTCTGTTGTTTCACCCCACAATGGCCGCTGCAGCTGGGCACCACGCTGATCCAAAGCCAGGAGCCAGGTGTTTCTCCTGGTCTCCCATGGGTGTGCAGGGCCCAAGGACTTGGGCCATCCTCCACTGTCGCTCCCCCTCTTCACGGAGGAACGACACAGGACCCTGCGCTGTTCTTTCGTCTGCTCAGCCCTTCCCGGGTTTGCTGCTGGTCCTTCCCAGGTTGGCGGCCGTCCCTTCCACCTCCGTGGAAGGGCGGTGCCCCCTGTCACTTTCCCCACTTCCGCGGGGGCGTGGCACACCATCGGCCGCTCTCTCGGGGCTGCTCAGATGTTATCCGGATGTTCCCCTTAGATGTTCCTGGTGCATGGTGTCTCTCTCCTCCTTTATAGTCCTCTTCCACCAATCCCAACTCTGCTACCCACATGCCGAGTACGCTGCTCTCCTCCAATCAGGAGCAGGATCAGCTCCTGCAGGTTACTGGTCGAACTGGAGGCAGCTGTGTAAAAGTTGTTTACTCCTCTCCCAGCGCCATATTGTGGGAGAGCAGATGCATAGAATAAGTCTTAATTCCAGTAACTTAGTCTAGTCCGAGTTGCTCCCCACACTCCACTGCACTCCCGGGCCACAACAGAGAGCTAGACTGGAAGAGAGGCAACCGGGACAGAATCCAGTGCCCCAACCAGGACTAGAACCTGAGGTGCTGGCGCCACAGGCAGAGGATTAGCCTAGTGAGTCGCAGCGCTGGCCAATAGCTTATTATTAACTTAAGTCCATAGCTTATTGAGATTTCTTTAGATTTTTACCAAATGTTTTTTCTCTGTTTCAGGACTTCATCTAGGATATTCCATCCTACTTTATTATTATGTTTCCTTAGGTTCTTGATTATGACAGTTTCTCAGACTTTGTTTTTCATGATCTTGATAGTTTTGAGGATTACTAGTGGAATATTTCTAAGTGTTCCTATAGTGGGAGTCACATTATGTTTCTCCACGATTACACTTGGAATATGTATATTAGGGGAGAACTATCGCAAAATATCCTTTTCATATCCAGGGCGCACATGATCAGTATGACATCACTGTTGATGTTGACCTTGATAACTAACTGAGGAAGTGTTTGCCAACTTCTCATAACCTGAGTCTGCACTACCGCCTTTCTATAGTATCACTAAGGAAGTTCCTCGTGAATCTAACCTACTGATGTGATTAAAATAAACAAATTCAGAGAGAAGCAAAAATGCTTTTAATTACATTTCATGTATATCATAGAATGTCTATATATTATGTATTACACATATATTTATATGTATTACATTCATGTATTTGCATTTATTATAGCAAATCATTAATCATAAGAACAAATAAAATAAGAAAATTACCTATACAGAAGCTAAAAATACTTTTTCATAACTCTCTGATGCATAGTTATTCTCCATACAAAATATATTTGATATTTTCCTGTAAAAATCAACATCTCATTCTCTGTCCATCCAGAAAAAAATTTAGGATAAATAAAATTCACATTACCATAATTAAATTTAGTGACTGAACTCCATGGAAAAAGAAGCTGTCATTAGTTTTAATGGCTGGGTTTTCAAATACATACGATAGCACTGTTTCAGCCCTATCTTTGACACTGAAATCAACTTCTGTGAGCTGAAGTGAATTTTTCCAGGCTGGGTATTGGAAACATGGATATTTATAGCAGTTATGGAACTAGGAATTTTAAAAAGGCAATTTCTGGAAGCTGGCTGAAAGATTACCTCATTCTCCTTCAAGTTTATGGTCAGCACCGTGCTGTGCACGCACTCCCTGGTACAAGAAGTGGTTCAGTTCTCACTGCACAGACGTCAGTGGCATGATTCTCTGTAAAGTACTGGGCTATGTTTCCTAAAGATTACCCCTTTTATAATTCACCAAGTGAATTCACTACTATAAACATTTCTAAATATACATAATTTGAAATAATAAATAGCACTTTCCCCCTTATGCTTTCATAGTTTGAAATGAATCAAGAATTTTATCTCTTAAAAGAGACAGATTAGAATTTACTAGATAAGAGTTACATATTCCCAGATCCATGAATACCATTTTATAGGTCATCATCAGACCTAATCAAGTATGCTCTATGGAACAGTGAAGATCCGTGAAATGATTACTACCAGTAAGAGACAAGTATGAACACTGAGATTAAACATTCCGTTATTTCATAACAATTTGACAGATTAACTTCATGTCTAATAAACCTAACAGTTAAAAATTAAAAAAAAATTCTTCCTGTTGTGTTCCATTCCATTTTAAAGAACTGTTCATTTTTTATTTATATTTTACTAAATTTTAGATTTGGGATACATTAGAACAAGTCCTTTGCCTATAATTGCACAAAAGTAATTTTCAAAAGTTATTTAAAATATATGTGGAAACTTCCTCTTTGAAACAGTAAATGTGGAGCTGCTCTGGTTAAAATATCAATAAATTCAGTTCTACTTTGCCCACTTGAACAGAGATACAAGACGTAGAGGCAGGGATGTAATATCAAGGACAAGAGGCACACACACTAAACACAGAAAACAGAGTAGGAAGCATATGAAAACTTCAGTGATAGCAAACTCCATTTGACTGATAAGAGATAATATAATTTGTAAGCATAATTTCCAATTAAAAAGGCTAAAGAAAGGTTACTAATGACTAAATGCTGCCATTGATCTAATTTGTCTTTAAATATGTATTATTCCTGAGAATTTGACTTCTAAATCTTTGCTCAGATTTTTTTTTGTCTTAAGAGAATTATAATTACTTGTTAAGAATCTTTACAACTATTTTAAATCGTGTTCTATAACTTTAAACACTATTCACTGGATATTTGTATCAGTATATTGTCTTTTTTACAAACTGTAAAATCTTTGGTTTGATAAGTGATTTTCAATTGAACTTTCAAAATTTTCTCCATCATGTCAGAAAACAGTTCTATTTAAATATTTTATTTTAGTAAGTGGTGACCTACTGCAGGTTTGTCATGCAAGTTTTGTTCTAATTTCATCTGTAGTCCAAATGAAATTCAATTTGCAGAACTTTGCTTTATTATTTTGATTTGCTGTGTGTACCTGATTCTGGGCCTCCTGTTCATCCTATTCATCATTCCTAGGAATGACCAAGGGAGCACAGGTATTTTCCATTGCGAGGATGGAAAAAGCCTTCCTTGTTGGGCAGTTTATTGCAGCAGACTCTCATTTAATCTGGACTAGGAAAAGGTCCACAGAGGCCATTTCTGGTGTCAGGAAATAGCAAACCAGGATTTTTTTTTTCTTCTGTGGGTGGCTAAGCTTCCCAAAGTTACTAAGTAACTAAGTTACTGTGTTGTCCTTCCCACCCTGGGAGCCCTAGTTAGTATAACGTTTCCCTTCCTGAGAGTTTTCCTTCCTGTGACTGTTGCATTACATCCTAGCTTTACAAGTGTGCTTGGTATGGAGGGGCAGATAGGAATGAGGCTATCTGGCATCTTGTCCAGACCACAAGTCAGCCTTTTGTTTAACTAGAAATAATTCAAGTTTAATAAAGTCACTGTGTGAAGACAGTTTCATAAACCTATTCATGAATATATGTTTGGATCACTCTGTTTTAGTAAAGAAAACAATCCATATGAGTTAACTTAGCAGAGAGGCTTCATTACATGGACTTTTGTATTGCTAGAAATAGGGAAAAATGAGGTCACAAACACAATAAGTAAACAGTGCACCTATATAGGACTGGGTTCCCACAAGTTAACACAGAGAAATAATCTGGGGTTATCTGAAAATTGTGCAAGTGGCCCATTGATTTGGGACTCAGATTTCTTGGGAGGGGGTTCTTTTGGGCTGATGTTATCTCTGAGGAGATAGGATTAGGTCATCCTTGGAAACATTTAAATTGGATAATGAAATCTGCTACATGGACGCTGATAAGATGAATGACATTGTTACAATATAGATGATAGAGAAAATATGCATGCAAGAAAGGAGTAAATCTGCTGATGCCTAAATTCTAATATCCCTCTAGTGCTCCTTATGCACTACCAATCAGAAAGCCCCTGTAAAAGGAGGATTATACTGTGCAGGATTCCAGTTGTGTCCCAGTATACCCAAATAATGAAGCATGGCTTTACAGCTTAGAGACAAATGGATCTTTTGTTCACCATGTAATGCCTCAGACATGCACACATAAGTTGTTACTAAGCTAACACCTGAAATTTTTCAATAAAGGAAATAAATATGAAAGATTCAGAAAAATCAAATTATGAATGGTAACCTTCTGCACATATTATTTTGTTATTGTAAACAGCCTATGAATTTGCATAGGTTTCATCTTTCTTCACGGAATTAATATTCATGCAACGCTAATGAAGACACAAAAATTAATAAGTACTGCTGTTTTTATATTCTACTATTTATCTTAGGTTAATGATACATGTGTTTATATTCTACAGAGATTAAGATATTTTAATTGAAGCCAAACTGAGTAATACTTGCATTTGTATTAGGGAGATTTTGCAATATTCACTTTCTCCAGCCCCAAACTATCTGAGAGGTAGCTTAAATTTTAAAACTTATACACACTATTTTAAACCTAAAACTTACTGTTATTGTTATAAGTGACTAAGAAAAGAGAACATCTTGAAGGGCATGAAAAAGCAAATAATGACTTTTATAATTACTTTAAATGATGATTTATTGAAAAAAGGAAAACTTGTAGAGAATATTTATCCTTAAGTGCTGTACTGTACCTTTCTTTAAAAAATATTTATTTGAAAATCAGAGTTACAGAGAGAGAGGAAGAGGGAGATATATCAACTGCTGATTCACTTCCCAGAATCCCACAATGGCCAGTACTGGGCCAAGACAAAAAGTTGCACCCAGGTCTCCCACAGGGGCCCTGGTAATTGGGCCATTACCTGCTATTTTCCCAGGCCATCAGCAAGGAGTGGGATCAGAAGTGGAGCAGTTGGAACAGGAACTGGAATTAATATGGGAAACTGATGTTGCAAACAATGTCTTTATGGACTATACTACACCACTAGCCCCATATACTATACTATTTCAACTAATTCTCAAACATCACTCAAAGAACACTCAATTGCCTAAGTGCTACCAGAATAACATGTGATTCAGTCATATTTTGGACTGTTTAAACTGCAATAAGGAGGTAAAATGGAGTGGTAAACTATCAGTCAAGTTATTTATAGATAATGATTCAGAATAGAACATTAGATATCTTGTTCATGATTTAGAAAATACAGATTGTTCAAGGCTTAAACAGTCTGAGAATATTAACCAAATTACATCAATTGTATGAAGAGCTCATTTTTCCCCTCACTAAAGAGTGAGTTCTATGCAAGCTATACCCTTGCCTGCTTCATTCATCAATATTTCTCTGTGGTACGACAGTACCAGGCCATGAATAATGAATGACCCCTCAGTAGACATCTGTTGAATGAATGAATGAATAAATGCTCTCAAAGTCTCTAAACTTGGTGAAAGAAATCATGGAAAATTATTTTAATACCATCTTCTATAAATATGGTATCTTTGTATTTCAGAAAAATGTTATTTGTACACAGAATTATCTGATATATTTTATGCAATATGAGCTATTACATATGCTATTTCATAAATAACAATACTAGAGAATTTTCTAGTCTAACCTGCTTTTGTGTTCCATATTACATCTGCTTGACCCAGCTCTGTTTTTAGCACAGTTGTAGTGAACAATCCATCATACACACTGCTATGGTATGAATGCATGTGTTTCTGAAAGAAATATGTTAAAATACTAGAGGAAAGTCAATGGTATTAGTAAGATGAAACTTTGAGAAAGTAACCAGGTCATGAGGGCAGATCCATCATGATCAGAATTATTGTATGACTTCCTTGGTTGATGGTATTTTGCTATAGCGACCCTAACACACTAAAACACACACTTACCATGTACAACCCAAGACATATATAATAGAAGTGTTGGCTCAAGCCATACTCTGGTCCTAATTGTCTATATTCACATGTGCATAATTTCCACTGAATTGCTTCTGGATTATCTCCCAGAACTGTGTATGCTTCTATTCATTGGTTTGGTATTCTATTTTCTTTTTTATTTTTGGTACCAGGACCCTCATATGATGATGATATGCCTGAGGACAAAGTTTCCTTTTGGTTAATATGGATGTAGAAAGCAATTTAAATAGCTATGTCCTGACAACCACTTTATACATAAATACTTTTCTCTATAGTAAAAACTTTTTCAGTAAATTTATATAGCATATAACTTAGAGAATAGTTTTTAATTAAATTTACATCCTCATTTTAGATGTTTATTTAGCAATATTGATTTTATTTAAATGTACTTTAATATTGATATTAAACCAAAAACATGAATGCTTAATAAATGTGAGAAGCAAAACAATATATAGCCAATAAATATTCCCCTTAGTTTTCAAAGGCTTTCTGAATTGAAAACTTGTAGATTTTTAACTTGATAGTGAAAACGTAAATTAATGTATAATTATACTTTCCTGTACTTGCCATTCAGAAACAGAGGCATCATCCTCATAAATACTAGCTATTGATAACTTTCTTATTGGGCTAACATTGTATTTTAATCAGGTAAATTCTATGAATGTTTAAATCATCCTTTATGCTCTGAAATTCAATATTAATTGCCAATTACAGTTGAATTTGCAAAAGTGACAAGAGGAAGAATGAATTTCAGTTCCATGGTTCACTTGCAGAAGTGTCCTTTACATGCTTCCTCAAAGATAATTCTGAATTACATAGGGCATATAGGACTCATTAGCAAACCAGGCATATAATATGACAGAAGGGATTAGAATTTCTGCTTTTGTTATCATTGCACATACTAAATAATTTATATAATAATTTAAAGGTGTATGTCTATTGATCAGTATAACTAAGATAGTGTGCAGATGATGAGTGAAAGTGGAGGAAGGGAACACATTGTTATAATTTGATAAAAATGGCCTATCGATTTCATTATAAAAATGACATTTGATGAAAATTGAAAATAATATTAGAGGAGCACTTTGCCTCGTGGCTAAGACAACAGTTAAAAAAATATATCTTGTACAGTAGTAGCTGAGTAATTCCTAGTCTCAGCCCAGATTCCCATTTTCTAGCAGTGCAGACTCTGAGAGCGGCAGGTAGTGTTTGAGCTTGTAGGGTTCCTATACAACAGACACCAAGATAGAGTTCCCCACTTCCATCTTCAGCCCAGCCTAGTCTAAGTTACTGCAAATATTTTTGGAGTGAACCCAGAGATTGGAGCTCTCTCTCTTTTTCTGGATGTATATCTCTCTGCCTCTTGCAAAAAATAAAATATTTTAAGAATTATTAATTAGAAGGAAGGAAGGAAGGAAGGAAGGAAAGAAGGAAGGAAGGAAGGGAGAAAGGAAGGAAGGAAGGGAGGGAGGGAGAGAGGGAGGGAGGGAGGGAGGGAGGGAGAAAGGAAGGAAGGGAGGGAGAGAGGGAGGGAGGGAGGGAGGGAGAGAGGGAGAAAGGAAGGAAGGAAGGGAGGGAGGGAGGGAGGGAGGGAGGGAGGGAGGGAGGGAGAGAGGGAGAAAGGAAGGAAGGAAGGAAGGGAGGGAGGGAGGGAGGGAGGGAGAGAGGGAGAAAGGAAGGAAGGAAGGAAGGGAGGGAGGGAGGGAGAGAGAGAGAGAGGGAGGGAAGGAAGGAAGGAAGGAAGGAAGGAAGGAAGGAAGGAAGGAAAGAAGGAAGGAAGGGAGGAAGGAAGGAAGGAAGGGAGGGAGGGAGAGGGAGGGAGGGAGAGGGAGGGAGGGAGGGAGGGAGAAAGGAAGGAAGGGAGGGAGAGAGGGAGGGAGGGAGAGAGGGAGAAAGGAAGGAAGGAAGGAAGGGAGGGAGGGAGGGAGAGAGGGAGAGAGGGAGGGATGGAAGGAAGGAAGGAAGGAAGGAAGGAAGGAAGGAAGGAAGGAAGGGAGGGAGAGAGGGAGGGAGGGAGGGAGGATAGCTTCTTGGCCCTTTGCCTAAGATCTATTGTGGGAGGAAGGATGGAAAGAAGGAATGAAGGAAAGAAGGAAGAAGAAATAAAAAGATAATAGAGTTAGATATTTCAAAAGGCAGATATTTTGTTGCATTTTTATTGTTGACTTTTACAGATAACTTCACAATTCATTTCATTAAAAGTTAATAATCTTATTTACTTGATATATTTCTTTTCCATCACTTTTGCAAATGCTGTTATTTAAAACTTTCTAAAGAACATGCAATTCAGTTTCTCAAAAATTAATAGTAGTTCACTGTCTTTAAATTTACTAAGAAAATCATGTTTATTACATGGTTCATTTTTTGTGAACTATCTCATGATGTTATTAATTTTAACAAAATATTTTGCAAGCAATTCCATAAATGGGTGATAAATTTAATGTTTTAAGTTATGTCAAATTGTTCTTTACCTTTTTATTAAAATAGTTTTAAAAATTTTATTGTTATTTGTTTGAAAGGCAAACAGAGAGACAGAGAGAGGGAGAAACAGTGACAGAGAGAGAGAGCACAAGAGTGGTATCTTCCATCTGCTGGTTCACTCCCCAGATGGATCCACAGCCAGGCCTGTACCAGGTGGAAGCCAGGAGTCAGGAACTCCATCCTGAACTCACAAACAGGTGGTAGAATCCAAAGTATTTGGACCATCTTCTGCTGCCCACATAGGAGCATATCAGGAAGCTGGCTCAGAAATGGATAAGCCTGTATTTGAATTGATACCATAAGTTGCAGCTTTACCAACTGCACCAAATGAGAGTCCCTCTTTTAAGCTACATATGTATTGATTAAACGGTGACTAAAACATATAATAAATACTATTCTACATTCAAAAAGGAGAAAAAAATAAAATATGGTGTTTTTCTGTAAATCTGAGCCATGTGTAGAATCATTTCAGCCTTGTAAAGTTGATTTAAGATTGTTCCCAGAACTGTAATATTTCAAAGGAAGTTTTTCTCAGATTAAAATTGGTTTGATACATGTAACAGTAATACATAATTGGAAAAAATACAATGCTGAACATCACAAAAATACTTGCTAACGAGAGAGTATAGATAGATACATATATTTTACATAGGTCTTATATTCACCATATTTAGGTTTGTTATTTAGATACCAGAAAAGGATGACTCTTAACATTTCTTTCTGCATATATTGGACCTGGTTATAGTTAATAAATGTCTTTTTCATGTTCTCAAATAATTTTTCTTTAGATTGTTCCTCTATGATAAATTCTGCTTGTATACTCAGTCTTATAATAAAAAATATAGATTTGAAAAAATATGATTTTAAGTTTTTCAGATCCTCTCTTTCTTTATAGCTAACTTACCTTCTTAACTAACATTACTCTTAGAAAAGCTTGTACCGATATATAAAGACTGCAGAGAGCTAGGATTATATGGGTTCTGTCAACTTTATTTTGTAGTAAAGCTACATAACCCATATTTATACCTCCTTGGAAAATGCTGACACATCTTTTCCTCAATATAATTCTAAAAGTTTGATCTAACTTAATGGATGGAACTGAATTTACAAGTTTTATTGTACACAAAAAATCATTAATATGGATGGAGTGTTATCTAAGCAGCAAAACTTTGTATGAAAAAGCAATAAAAGGTTCAAATAATGCAATATAAAACTTCAAAACCTACAGAAAATTTCAACTACTATTGTATTAGAAATCCATTTCTAAAGCAGAATTTGTTTCAGATGTAAGGTCTGAAATAACAATTTTTTTGCTCCTACTGTTTTAACTATAAATTATATTTCTACTTAGAAAAAAAGACACTCATAAAGCAATCCTCAGTTTACCTAGTCCAAATAGCATGTAAAGATTAATATTTTCTTAGTAGGCAAATGTAGCAAAAAAATTATGAAACATTTTACATTGTTATTTTCACCAGTCTGAATTTTTTTAAAGATTTATCTATTTATTTTATAGTCAGCTCTATGGAGATGAAGAGAGAGGAAGAGGTAGAGAGGGAGAGAGGAAGTGAGGGAGAGAGGAAGTGAAGGAGAGAGGAAGATTGAGATATCTTCCATCCACTGGTTCACTACCTAGATGGTTGGAACAGCCAGTGCTGGGCCAGGCTAAAGCCAGGAGCCATGAATTCCTTTCAGGTCTCCCACATGGAAGTCAGGTTCCCAAGCACTTGTGGTATCTTTGCTGCTCTTCCAAGGCACATTAGTAGGGAGCTGGATCTGAAGTTGAGCAGCAGGGACTCAAACCAGCACCCATATGGAATTCAGGAGTTGCAGGGGGTAGCTTTCCTCGCTATACCACAACACTAGCCTCAAATCTGAAATCTTAGTGTACAGGCTTCAGACAAATTGATTTATTGAACACTTGTAAACATTGATGTTAAGATTTATAGATATGGGAAAAGATAAACAATGCTAACGATAAAAATTATGAGGCATAACAGAAGCTGGCCGAATTCCATGGGCTAATAAAATAGACTTTACTATAAACATAACAATAAATATTTCATTTAAAGGATCCTCTTTCCAAGATTCACCAATATGTATGTACTTTGCAGACGAAAGCTGAGTTTCAGGGAATAGAATTTATTCCTGGGTTCCATAAGGTTTTTTTTTTTAAACTAAGTTATATAAATGTCATATATTTCATATACACAGATTGAGAACCAAAGTGTGACTTACCCTCCTGCTGCCTACATTCCAGCTCTTCCCACACCCTCAGATTTCCATTCTTAATTTTTACAATGATCTTTGAATATTTCTGTTTCCAAAATATATTAGAGATCTGTTAGCCTCTGGTTCTTAGGATTTAAGGAGTTAGGTAATTATTGTGCTTATGTGTTGTTAATCTACTATTTATAAATGTTCATTTTTATCCTACTATTGACGATTTGAAAAGTGTGCTCATTTCATTAACATTCATTTTTCAATGGGAATTAAAACCTTATTTACCAGGAATCTGTTTTATTTTTAATGACATTGTCTCACATTTTTTTCCTCATCCTATATATAGGATTGTATATATATATATATATATACACACAATATATAGTATATATACAGAAAGAATGCATACAGTGAATTTTACTCTTACTCTTAGGTAATAACAAAACACAAATATTCTAAATACCTATGTAAATATAAAAACAAGGAAAACATGGAAAAATTATTTTAAGTATTTAGATACAAATATTTTAAGGAAGTATTTGATTTCATATATATTGCAGTACAATTTTAAAACATTTTTAATGCACAACAGAGCCATAGTAGAAGGAATTGGCTCTGGTGTCCATTGTTAGAGTGGAAATTCATGTTTTGCTAATGACCTGCTATGTCATCTTTGGCAAGGTATTCAATCTCATGAGCCTAAAATGGCTCTAATTATAGTTTTTTACTCACTAAGAAATAGTAAAGATTAAATCCATTAAAACATTAAATGCATACAAATCAGTAACTGTACACAATAAATATTTTCAATTAACAATAAGAATCAAAAAATTTAGATACTTGACTCCTTAAAATATGAAAGGAGCAGTCCATTATAGGAAGCAAAAATTATAAATCTACCGACTCAAACTTTTGTCTTATTTTATTTATGATATTTTTTTAAATTTTAACTTTATAAATTAACAGTAATTATACATAATTGTGGAAAAGAGTTTGACTTTTTCTTAAAGAATTTTTTTTAATTTACTTGACAGAGTTAGACAGTGAGAGAAAGAGACAGAGAGAAAGGTTTTCCTTCTGTTGGTTCACCCCCAAAATGGCCGCTATGGCCGGAGCTACGCCGATCCGAATCCAGGAGCCAGGTGCTTCCCCTGGTCTCCCATGCGGGTGCAGGGCCCAAGCACTTGGGCCATCCTCCACTGCCCTACTGGGCCACAGCAGAGAGCTGGACTGGAAGAAGAGCAACCAGGACTAGAACCTGGTGCCTGTATGGCATGCTGGCACCACAGGCGGAGGATTAACCAAGTGAGCCATGGCGGCAGCCCCAAAGTTTGACATTTTTAACACATGTATACAATGTGTACTGTTCAAATCAGGGCAATAACTATTTCCCCTTATTTGACACTATGATTGGAGGCATGGGACTTCATTCTTCTATTTGTTCATAAATATATACTAAGTTATTGCAGATGTATGATCTCCCCACTCTGCTGTAAACTCTTAGAACTAATTCCTGCCTAACTCTTATTTTGTATTTACTATCCAAAATCCCTATTTCCTCCCCAGACTGCTACCTTTCACTAATCATCACCTTGTGTTCAAATTGAGTTTATTTATGTTCCAAATATGAGAGTACATGTGCAGTATTTGTGTTTCTAAATCTGCCTTATTTCACTTAACATGATGCTGTCTATTTCCAAACATTTTACAATAAATGGCATCATTTCTTCTCCTCCTCCTTCTCCTCCTCCCTCTCATCCTCCTTCTCCTCCTCCTTCTCCTCCCCCTTCACCTCCTCCTCCTCCTCCTTCTCCTCCTTAATTTATTATTATGTTTTTACTTGTTTTTATTTTATAGAAGGTATTACAAATTTCACGTATTTCATATAGATGGATTTAGGAACACAGTGATACTTCCTACCCTACACTTCTCCCACCCTTGCTCCCACCCATCTGCCTCCTTTATGTCTACTTGACTTAATTTTTACAGAATGTATGTCTCCAGAATCTATCTATTTCTTCTAGATTTTCTAATTTTTGGCCATATAGCTCTTTGTAGCAATTACTGATGATATTTTTATCTTTCTAGGATGAGGTGAGTAGCCAGTGTGACACCCAAGTTGGGCATGGTCGATCTCCTCTGGTTAGCAGGAAGGATGCCAACCTCTGCTGGCATAGCCACATCTTTACGGCTTCTCTTCCAGGGTGGTGCATGCCCTGATGTTAGCACACAGTGGGTGCAACACTCATCTAGTCTAATGCATGAACTGCACAAAGGATCTGTGCAGTGCTCAGTGTGAGCACGAGTCCTGCTGCAATGACCCACTTAGGGAGCTCTGAGCACACAGTGATCTCTCAGAGACCCAGCTACACACTCTGCCCACTCGTGCAGTCCAGAGTCCCCACAGTCTCAGCACACAAGGCTCCCGCAGTCATAGGTTGTAGAGAATCCACTCCATCCCACTACCCTGTCCTGTCCACAGAGAGGCAGAGATGTTCCCAGAGCCAGCAGCCTGTGGGTGCTCCACCTAGGAGGTTTGAGCCCTTGAGCCTGTGATATGCTATGAGGCTGGGCAGACCTCACCGATACCTCACTCTGCACCTAACTTACAGGTGGCCAGCCTCGCATCATTCCTCACAGCCAGACTGAAAGTCAGTGGGGATCATGGATTTTTCCTCGGGTAAAATCCCTGGGTCACATGCATCACAAGTGCTTCTGGCTGCAGCCCTTATTTGTTTCACTGTGGCACGGTCTCCCTGACTGTTGCCCAGCACGCACAAGAGCCTCTGCAGCCCTTTCTGATGTCAGAATGTCTCCTTCCCCCTGCCAGTTGCTGTGTGTGTGCACAAGAGCTGCTGCAGCTGCTAATATGTCCTGCTCTCTCTCAGCTGGTTGACAGGCACCATTGTTGGAAGTGGGTAGCCAGACAAATGTGCCCCCCCCCCCTTTTTTTTTCACTGGGTTAGCAAGTACCCTGTCCTTAGGGCTACGGTCTGGACTCAAAGACAGAGTTGTCTGTCAGGCTCTTCCTCCAGCTGTATCTCCAGAGGTGCTGCAGTCTGATCTCACCTGAGATGAGCACATTATATGGAAGAGATACCTGCACCACCATGTTCATAGCAGCACTATCTATAATAGCTAAAATATAGAATCAACCAAGATGTCCATCATCAGGTGAGTGAATAAAGAAAACTGTATGCATGTATATGTAATGTAATAATATCCAAATATTGATGAGTGAAATACTACCATTTGTACCAAAATGGATACAACTGGAGGACATGATGTTGAGTGAAATAAACTGGCACAGAAAGACAAATACAACATGTCCCCCATCGTATGTTTGGAATTAGAATTAAAAAAAAAGAAAATAACAAAAAATAATTGCATTTGTGTATCAGTAATGCTGTAATATATTTTTGTCAAACTTTGTTTTACATCTTTGTCAAACCAATGATTAAGAATGTTATACTAATATAGATTTAATAATCTGTGTTTATTTTTAAATTACTGAATATGAGTGAAATGTTCATTGTTCCTTTTGAATATTGCTTACAGCATTTGCCTATATTACTACTGAACTAGGGTCATTTCTTGTTCAATTAACCATATACATTTACTTTCTTATATGTTATTTGGAAAATAGTGTTTTTCTTGGAAAGGTTGACAAAATGACAAATTAACTATTACTGACATTTGCTATGCTAAACATTATTTTAATAGGTTTGTAACATCTGCATATACTAATAAATTTCTATTTACAGAATTGAAATTGGAAGAGCATCTTTGCAACTAATAAATAAGAATCCAGATGACGTTACGATCAAACATTCATATTTCTTTTTATTTTTTTAAAGACTCATTTATTTATTTAAAAGTCAGAGTAACACAGAGAGGAGAGGCGGAGAGAGAGAATGCCTCCAAGGGTGTGCAATTGTAGGAAGCTTGAATTGAAAACAGAGGCAGGACTTGGACCTAAGTATGCTGATAAAGGATGACACCATCCTCTTCTATTTTTTAACCTTTATTTAGTAAATATAAACTTCCAAAGTACAGTTTATGGATTACAGTGGCTTTTCCCCCCTATAACTTCCCTCCCACCTGCAACCCTCCCATCTCCCACTCCCTCTCCCATTCCATTCACATCAAGATTCATTTTCAACCATCTTCATACACAGAAGATCAATTTAGTATATATTAAGTACTGATTTCATCAGTTTGCACCCACACAGAACACAAAGTGTAAAATACTGTTTGAATACTAGTAATAGCACCAATTCACATTGAAAAACACATTAAGGACAGCGATCCTACATGAGGAGTAAGTGCACAGTGACTCCTGTTGTTGACTTAACACATTGACATTCTTGTTTATGGCATCAGTAATCTCCCTAGGATCTTGTTATGAGTTGCCAAGGCTATGGAAGCCGTTAGAGTTCTTTCACTTCGATCTTATTTAGACAAGGTCATAGTAAAAGTGGAAGTTCTCTCCTCCCTTCAGGGAAAGGTACCTCCTTCTTTTTTTTTAACTTTTATTTAATGAATATAAATTTCCAAAGTACAGATTATGGATTACAATGGCTTCCCCACCATAACGTCCCTCCCACCCGCAACCCTCCCCTTTCCCACTCCCTCTCCCCTTCCATTCACATCAAGATTCATTTTCGTTTCTCTTTATATACAGAAGATCAGTTTAGCATACATTAAGTAAAGATTTCAACAGTTTGCTCCCACACAGAAACATAAAGTGAAAAATACTGTTTGAGTACTAGTTATAGCATTAAATCTCAATGTACAGCACACTAAGGACAGAGATCCTACATGAGGAGTAAGTGCACAGTGACTCCTGTTGTTGGCTTAACAAATTGACACTCTTGTTTATGGCATCAGTAATCACCCTAGGCTCTTGTCATGAGCTGCCAAGGCTATGGAAGCCCCCTGAGTTCACTGACTCTGATCATATTTTGACAAGGCCATGGTCAAAGTGGAAGTTCTCTCCTCCCTTCAGAGAAAGGTACCTCCTTCTTTGATGACCCGTTCTTTCCACTGGGATCTCACTCACAGAGTTCTTTCATTTAGTTTTTTTTTTTTCCCCCCCAGAGTGTCTTGGCTTTCCATGCCTAAAATACTCTCATGGACTCTTCAGCCAGATCCAAGTGCCTTAAGGGCTGATTCTGAGGCCAGAGTGCTATTTAGGACATCTGCCATTCTATGAGTCTGCTGTGCATCTCACTTCCCATGTTGGATCGTTCTCTTCCTTTTTTATTCTCTATCAGTTAATATTTGCAGACACTAGTCTTGTTTATGTGATCCCTTTGACTCTTAGACCTATCAGTATGATCGATTGTGAACTGAAATTGATCACTTGGACTAGTGAGAGGGCATTAGTACATGCCACCTTGATGGGATTGTATTGGAATCCCCTGGCACATTTCTAACTCCACCTTTTGGGGCAAGTCAACTCGAGCATGTCCCAAATTGTACATCACCTCCCTTCAGTAACTTCTTAACAACTGCATTAAATACCTGCCTCAATTAAATGCAAACTCAGATTAAATTATATTTATATAGACGGAATCCAAAAAACTCCACTAAGAGACTATTATAACTCATACAAGAATTTCGTAAAGTAGCAGGCAATAAAGTCAATACACAAAAATCAATAGCTGGGGCTGCCACTGTGGCATAGTGGGTAAAGTTGCTGCCCACAGTGCCAGCATCCCATATGGGTGCTGGTTCAAGTCCTAACTGCTCCACATCCAATCCAGATCTGCTGTGGCCTGGGAAAGCAGTAGAATATGGCCCAAGATTTGGTCCCCTTCACATTATGGGAGATCTAGAAGAAGCTTCTGGCTCCTGGCTTGGGATTGGACCAACTCCAGCTGTTGCAACCAATTGGGGAGTAAATACCTCTTGGATAGAATACCTTTTCTCTCTCTGTTTTTCTGTCTTTCCTCTCTCTATGTACCTCCAACTTTCAAATGAATAAATAAATATTTAAAAAAATCAACAGCCTTTGTATACACAGACAATGCCTCAGCTAAGAAAGAACTTCTAAGATCAATCTCATTTGCAATAGCTACAGAAAAAAAAAAAAATCAACTACCTAGAGAAAATTTAACCAAGGATGCCAAAGGTCTATATGTTGAGAATTATAAAACATTAAAGAAAGAAATAGAAGAAGATATAAAAAAATGGAAAAAAATTCCATGTTCATGGATTGAAAGAATCAATATCATTAACATGCCCATTCTTCCTAAAGCAATTTACAAATTCAATGTGATACCAATGAAAATACCAAAGACATTCTTCCCAGATCTAGAAAAAATGGTGCTGACATTCATATGGAGCCACAGGAGATCTTGAATACCTAAAGCAATCTTATACAACAACAACAACAAAAGCCAGAGGCATCACATTACCATATTTCAAGATGTACTACAAGGCAGTTATAATCAAAACAGCCTGGTACTGGTACTAAAATAGATGGATAGGCAAACAGAAAAAAATAAAAACATCAGAAAGCAATTCAAACATCTACAACCAACTTATATTTGATTAAGGAGCTAAAGCCAATTCCTGGAGCAAGGACAGTCTGTTAAGCAAACGGTGCTGGGAAAACTGGATTTCCACATGCAGAAACATGAAGCAAAACCTCTACCTTACACTTTACACCTTACACAATAATCCACTAAACATGGATTAAATATCTAAATCTATGACCCCACACCATCAAATTATTAGAGAACATATAAACATCAGAATCCATATAATATTGACTAAGAAAAAATACTTGACATAATATAACACACATTTGTAATAAAAAAAGTTCAACAAAGTAAAACAAAATAGAATTTCTTCAAATTTTAAAAGGTTTTATAATTAACCTACAAAGTTTATATTCAATGACAAAATCTGGATTCTTTCCCCTACTTACATTCTTTATTGTAATGAAAATACAAGGTCATAATTTTTTTTTCCTGAATCACCCCATGAATTCCTTAATGTTCAATAGGCCAAGTTACATGAAGTTTAGAAATTTTGGAATACTATAAATTATCATTATGCATAGCATCCAGTTAAAACAATGTGTATTTTTAAGAAAGATTTTATTTAATGAATACAGATTTCATAGGTACAGCTCTAGGAATATAGCAATTTTTTCCCCCATAACCGTCCTCCCTCCCCCACTCCTGTCCCACCTCTTACTCCTCTCCCATCCCATTCTTCATTAAGATTCATTTATAATTAATTTTATATACAGAAGACCAACTCTATACTAAGTAAAGATTTCCACAGTTTGCACACACACAGACACACAAAGTATAAAGTACTGTTTTAAAACAAGTTGTATAGTTAATTCTCATAGTACAACTCATTAAGGACAGAGGTCCTATGGGGTAGTAAGTATACAGTGACTCCTGTTGTTGATTTAAAAATTCACACTCTAATTTATGACGTCAGTGATCAGCTGAGGATTTGCCGTGAGCTGCCAAGGCTATGGAAGCCTTTAGAATCCACAAACTCCATCATTATTTAGACATGGCCAAAAGTGGAAATTCTCTCCTCCCTTCTCAAATATATGTTTTGTTATTCTTCATAGAATGAGTCTTGTAATAGCCTCTAAGCCTTGACCTGCTAATTTAGCTTTCAAAATCTTGTGGCTTAGAGAATTATAATATCTATAATGATTATAGATATAAACACATGTATTTTTGTGTTGCTTAATTATATAATGCGTATGCATGTTTAATTAATGCATATTTTTTTGAGTATCACTTATCAGTAACTTTCCAGGCAAGAAATATTATGGGTTATGCATAATTTTAGAATTTGAAATATTTACATATAAATTGTGAGAATATCTAGGGGATTGGACCCCAATGTAAACACAAATTTTATCTATGTGCCATATAAGTCATAATGTACACATATGGTGGCAAACTTGTTTCCTTGTAAATGCTGAATAAATTGTGTTGTTCACCCACAATTTTACTGTGACTCATTACAGGAGGTCAGATGTGGGATTTTCCACCTGTGGCCCCATGTCAACACTCAAAGTGCTTTGAATTTTGAAACTTGGATTTTTGAGTTAGGGATACTCAATCTGTGATGTGGTATAGCCAGTGCCTTTACTACACATATTTGTTCAAAGATGCAATACAGTAGTCACTTTGATTCTTCCAATTTTCTGGTCATTAATGCTTTACATTTCCTGTGGAATTAATGTGATTTGTCCCTGTGATTCTTTCATAGGTAAAAGTGTTTATAGAAATATTTTAGTTAAAACTTCTAAAGATACTCATATCGTTATAATAAACCTGGTCAAAGTTACAGCCAACTACATGATTAGAGTAGAAATCTGTGAAAATAGGTGAAGGTACAGCCAACAACACAAATATTGGCATACTGAAATGGCCCATTTCTCACATTTGCAATCTACTACCAATAATTGAAACAATATAGCAGGAGTTGTTTTAAGGATGAGTGTTTTTTTTCTTAATGATTGTAACTTCCCTCAAGGGGTGACCATTAAAGATCAGATGGTATTAATCATGATATTTCCCATTTAACTATTATATGAATTTGAAGTAGGACCAGGATTTTTAATGAATGAAATCTAACAGAATGGTTTGTCTAGACACCCTTGTGATTTGTTATATTGGACAAAGAAAAATAATATGTCAATTTTTTTTCTCAATAAACTGGGGAAAACTCTATTATCTCATGGTGAAGCAAAGTAGTTCAAAGTTGCTGAATATTGCATCTTAAATATCTACTAATCCTTGCTTTGTTAAATTTTGCAGTGCCTCAATATTGATACTCTAACAGAGCTATAAGTCCAAGAATCGCATTCATTCATTGTTTAAGAGCTAATATGTCATTTTCAGGTACCATTTTATAGTTAATCTAAAAAGATCAAAATTCCTTCAGGCCATAGTCAAAGTGGAAGTTCTTTCCTCCCTTCAGAGAAAGGTATCTCCTTCTTTGATGGCCTGTTCTTTCTACTGGGATCTCACTTGCAGAGATCTTTCATTTAGGGTTTGTTTTTTTTTTATTTTTTTATTTTTTTATTTTTTTTGCCAGAGTGTCTTGGCTTTCCATGCCTAAAATACTCTCATGGGCTCCTCAGCCAGATCCAAGTGCCTTAAGGGCTGATTCTGAGGCCAGAGTGCTATTTAGGACATCTGCCATTCTATGAGTCTGCTGTGTATCCCCCTTCCCATGTTGGATCGTTCTCTCCCTTTTTTATTCTATCAGTTAATATTAGCAGACACTAGTCTTATTTGTGTGATCCCTTTGACTCTTAGACCTATCAGTATGATCAAGTGTGAACTGAAATTGATCACTTGGACTAGTGAGATGGCATTGGTATGTGCCACCTTGATGGGATTGTATTGGAATCCCCTGGCACATTTCTAACTCCACCTTTTGGGGCAAGGCAGCTTGAGCATGTCCCAAATTGTACATCGCCTCCCGAGCCTGAGGAAATTGCCGACAACTTAAACAAGAATGTCAATTTGTTAAGTCAACAACAGAAGTCACTGTGCACTTATTCCTCATGTAGTATCTCTGTCCTTAATGTGTAGGTCAATGTGAATTAATGATATGACTAGTGCTCAAACAGTATTTTGCACTTTGTGTTCTGTGTGGGGGCAAACTGATGAAATCTTTACTTGATATATGCTAAATTGATCTTCTGTATATAAAGAAAATTGAAAATGAATCTTGATGTGAATGGAATGGGAGAGGGAGTGGGAGATGGGAGGGTTGCAGGTGGGAGGGAAGTTATGGGGGGAAAAAGCCATTTCAATCCATAAACTGTGCTTTGGAAATTTATATCTACTAAATAAAAGTTAAAAATTGCTTTATGGGTCTGATTATTAATGCTGGACTATTGTATTTCAAAGCTAAATGGTTTAAGTGTAGCATTGAGTATGTATTACATACAAGTATCCAATAATGTTGAATGAAAACAATGGGCAAAATATTTTAGAGTAGAATCTTGTGAAGTACTGAAAGTTACCTCAAATCTAAGGACTGGTAACTTGTGAGTTGTATCCCTCATACCTCTGAATGGGGTCCCTCAGAAAGGATGTAGAAAATTAGAAATGTGGATGAGGGGTGAAGAGTGTAGTACAAGAGGGCCGGCACTGTGGCATAGAGGGTAGGGCCATCACCTCAGTGCTGCATCCCAACTGGATGCAGTTCAAGTCCCAGCTACTCCACTTCCAATCAAGCTCACTGCTCTGTCCTGGGACGGCAGTAGAAGAAGGCCCAGGTCCTTGGGTCCCTGTTCCTTTGGGGGAGACCTGAAAGAAACTCCAGGCTCCTGGCTTCAGATTGGCACAGTCCCAGCCATTGCAGCCATCTGAGGAGTGAGCCAGCAGATGGAGGACATCTCTCTCTCTCTCTCTCTCTCTCTCTCTCTGGCCCTGCCTCTCCATAGCTCTGCTTTTCAAATAAATAAGAAATCTCTTTTTTTTTTTTTTTTGGCAGGCAGAGTGGACAGTGAGAGAGAGAGAGACAGAGAAAGGTCTTCCTTTGCCATTGGTTCACCCTTCAATGGCTGCCACGGCCGGCACACCACGCTGATCCAATGGCAGGAGCCAGGTGCTTCTCCTGGTCTCCCATGGGGTGCAGGGCCCAAGCACTTGGGCCATCCTCCACTGCACTCCTGGGCCACAGCAGAGAGCTGGCCTGGAAGAGGGGCAACCGGGACAGAATCCGGCGCCCTGACTGGGACTACAACCCGGTGTGCCGGCGCCGCAAGGTGGAGAATTAGGCTAGTGAGCCACAGTGCCGGCCAAAATAAAGAAATCTTTAAAAAATAGTTTAGCACATAAATTTCAGAAAAGCTGTGACAAAGTTACTTTTGGGAATTTGGAGCATCTGTTCTTCACATAGCAAACATCTCTGCTCTTGTCACGTGGTCATTTGTTTGACTGATCGGTATTCATTACAGTGCTTTCCAAAGCAAGGCCCATGAAACAACTACATCATAAATTTCCTGGTGAAGTGAAAGAAGCTAAAATTCAATTTTCTGACCAGACTCCATGAGTCAACAGCTGTGCATATCCAGGATATATATTCCAAACTAACGTTTGTGATCCATTTCTCTATTCTTTAACGGTTGTGCTTGTGTGAATTATTTAACAAATATTACCACGCTTGTTCATTTTGACCATCTTTGTATAACATCTATGAAATCACAAGGTTGTCTTGAGGAAACCTGATCTTTGGTTCAATAAGATGGCATTGTTGGGGCTGGCACTATGTCACAGCAGATGAAGCCACTACTTGCAGTGCTGGCATCTCTTGTAGGGACCAGTTCAAGTCCTGGCTGCTCCACTTCCAATCCAATTCTCTGCTACTGCCTGGGAAAGCAATAGATGTCCCAAGCTCTGGGGCCCCTGCACCCATGTGTGAGAACAGGAGGAAGCTCCTGGCTCCTGGCTTTGGGTTGATGCAGTTCCAGCTGTTGCGGCCATCTAAGAAGTGAACCTGTGGATGGAAGACCTTTCTCTCTCTCTCTCTCTCTCTCTGTCTGTCTCTCTCTCTCTGCCTTGCTTCTCTGTAACTCTGCCTTTCAAGCAATTAAAATGAATTTTTTTAAAAGAAGAAGGCTTTGTTCTGGTTAGGCAAAGGGGTCAAAAGACACATAGCTGGGCCAGTGTTGGAATGTAGCAGGTAAAGCTGCCTCCTGGGGTGCTTGCATCCCATATAGGCACTTGTTCAAGTACTGGCTGGTCCACTTCAGATCCACCTCCCTGCTAATGTGCCTGGGAAAGCAACAGAAGATGGTCAGGTCCTTGGGCTCCTGTACTTGCACGGGAGCTACAGAAGAAGCTCCTGGTTCTGTGTTTTGGACTGGCCCAACCCCAGAGTTGCTGCCATTTGGAGACTGAACCAGTGGATGGGAGATTCCCCCTGTTCCTCATTCTGTCTTTCAAATAAATAAGATAAACCTTTAAAGAAGAAGACACACAGCCTAGAATAAGAAACTGTGGTTAACTGGAAAATTATCAAAGGGCAGTACAGGCACGAATCAGTAGAAAAACTGTTTACTTTTCCTAATGAACCAAGCTTTTTATGAAATTGTTCTGTTCTGTCCTGCTGGTAGGTGTTAATCTTAAAGGGCTTAGCATCTCGCTCAGATTCACAGAGAAAGAATAACAGTGTTTACCTTGACTTTCTTCCCATTCTCATCAGGCTGAGCTTCAGGAAATGTCAGAAACACATTTGTTTTACAGTTTTATGACAAAATTTTGGAGAAGTAATTTTTCCCCTTCACTTTATAACTTATGCTGTCATACTTGGAAATGTAAGTTTCAGGAGGATAAATCCTAGCATATCCCTTTGAGCTTACTTTCACTCTCTCTGTCTTTATTTACTTTTTGTTTGGTTATTATAACGTAACTCTAGCCTTGAGACCTGGGTACTTTTTGAACTGGGTTAGGCATTGGGACATTTTCTAAGCCCCATCTGTGATTGTGCCCCAAGGAATGTCAGACTTAGTCTGCAAATGTGCATCGCAAGGCTGAGGTCATCTCTTCAATGCTGTCAGCAGGCCTTCCTTATTTATTCTACAGACTGAACCAAGGTCTTTAAAGTTCCTGGAAATATTTTCCTTCTGAATGCTCCTATACAGCATTCTGTCTAAAAAAGTTAGGTGTAGGAATCCTATGTAAGCCCTTGAACAATGAGAGAATTGGTCAGGTTCATCATTTTCTACACCATGCATTGCTTAATTGTGTAGAATGGTTAACAGACTCTACACAATGGAATACTACAAAGTTGTAAAATAAAAAAAAAATCTGCATTTGCAATATAATGGATGAAACTGGAAAATATCATACTTAGTGAAATAAGCCAGTCCAAAGGGACAGATACCATATATTCTCCCTGACCTGAGATACTAATAGAGCACTTAGAAGGCAATCTGTAGAAGTGAAATTGACACTTTGATAAGCAATGACTTTGAACAGACCCTTGTCTTGACTGTTTTTTTTTTATAATAGTTGTTGAACACTTTACTTAACATAGAGTTAATTATATGTGTATAAAGTTAACTGAAAATAGCTCTTAGTAAAATATAAGAGTGAGAATAAGAGAGAGAGGGGGAAAGGAGGTGTTTGGGTGGGAGGGTGAACACAGTGGGAAGAATCTCCATGTTCCTAAAGTTATAACTATGAAATGTATGAAGCTTGTACTGTAAAACTGTATAGTTCTGCATACATTCCTTTGGACTTACGTCTAAGGGAACAGTATAAAAAATTGCCATGGGACATCAAATCCCCATAAGCAGGTAGGTAAAGATAACATTTTAAGTATTAAAGAGATCTACCTCTTAAGTCTTCACAGGTGAATGCAAAAGACATACCTGACTGTTCCTATAAGCCAATCAGAAACCTTTAGTACTTCAAAGCAAATAGGATAAGTAAAACTTTTGCCTTTGTCTCCTTAAGGCAAACATGCTTTACCTTCCTTTCTTGATTATTTCTGGGAACTGTTATTGTTGATAAAGCTACCTGATAATTTCTTCTATTATAATTCTCTGTAATCAAGATCAATGGGCTTATAGTCTACATAAGGGTAGCCTATCACTACCCACTATCTGGGAATCTGTAAGATATGTTCAGGGGCACCCCACTTATAATTGGTTTTACTCCAGTTTTGCTTACACTAATTAACAAACTTCTATGTTTCAGAACTCGACTTCTGGGAGTAACTGACCATGCAGGTGACAGACCATAGCAGAGAGCTGAATCAGAAGAGGAGCAGCTGGGCCTAGCATTGATGCCCATATGGGATGTTGGTGACACAAGCAGATTATTAACCTATTATACCACAGCACCTACCCCAATAAAGTCTTAAAAACAACAACAAAAAACTGTTAATCCAGAATACTTTACCCTGAAAAGCTCTCATTTAAGAATGAAAGTGAAATAAAGACCTTCCATAATGAACAGAAAATGAAAGAATTTGTCATCACAGGTTCAGTCTTACAAGTGATGCTTAAGGATATGCTACACATTAAAACATAGAAATATACTCATCATTATGAAAGAATCTGAAGGCATAAAAATCTCCCAATAAAACTACAAAAAAAATCCAAAGCAAAAAATAGGAATATTTATGGGAAAATGGTAGGGCCATGCCATTATTTGTTAAGGATAAGTTTGAATGTAAATGGCTTAAATTATCCAGTTAAAAGAAGCAGACTGGCTGAATGGATGATAAAACAAGACTCATCTATTTGCTGCCTACAAGAGACACACATCAACAACAAAGATGCCTATAGACTGAAAGTGAATGGATGGTAAAAATAAAATCCATGCTAACAGAAAGCAAAATCAAGCAGGTATAGTCATCTTAATATCAGAAAAAAAATAGAATGTAATACAAAACCTGTTAAAAGAGACACAGAAAGATAATTTGTAATGCTTAAGGGATTAATTCAACAGGAAGATATGACTATAATAAATGTGTATGCACCCAATGGCAAAATGCCTGGCTGTTTAAAACAAATATCAATACATCTTAAGGGAGATGTAGATGCTAATACAATAACAATGAGGTTCTTCAACATGCAGCTTTCATCAATAGATGAATCTGATGTTCGTAGACTGGAAGAATGAATAACAAAATGTCTATACTACCAAAGGAAGCATAGGGATTCAATGCAATCCCATCAAAATACCAACAACTTTCTTCTCATATCAAGAAAGATTATGCAAAAACTCATACAAAAACACAGGAGACCCTGAATAGCTAAAGCAAATGTGAACAATAGAAACAAAGCCCGAAGCTTCACAATGTCAAATTTCATGACTTACTCCAGGGCAGTTTTAATCACAAAAGCCTGGTACTGGCACAAAAATAGACATGTATACCAAAGGAACATAATAGAAACTCCAGAAATCAATCCATACACTTACAACCAAGCAATCTTTGACAAAGTAGCTAAAATTAATCACTTGATCAAGGACAGTATCTTCAACAAATGGTGCTGAGAAAATTGGATCTCCGTGTGTTTAAGTGTGGAACAAAACCTGTACCTTACATCTTATATAAAAATCAACTCGAAATAGATCAAGGATCTAAATCTGTGATCTCATATCATCAATTACAAAAGGAAAAAATTAGGGGACCACTGGAAGACATTGGCATAGAAACAACTTATTGGAAAAGAACCCAGAAACACACACAATCAAAGCTAAAATAGACAAATGGGAGTACATCAAGCTGAAAATCTTCCACATGGCAAAAGAAACACTTAGCAAAGTGAAGATTCAACTGACAGAAAGAGAAGAAAATGTTTATAAACCATGCAACTGATAATAATTAATAACCTAAATCTATAAAGAACTTAAAAAACTCACCAACAGCAACAACAAAATCCAGTTATGAAATGGAAAAAAGTGTTGAAAAAGCATTTTTTCAAGGAGGAAATTCAAGTGGCCAATAGACACATGAAAAATGCTCACATCACTAACATCAGGAAAATAAAAATCAAAACCACAATGTGGTGTCAACTCATCCCCATTAGAATGGCTCTCATATAGAAATCAACAAACAATGCTGGTGAGTCTATGGGGAAAATGGTACCCTAATCTGATGTTCATAGGAATGTAAACTAGTACAGTCATTTTAGAAGACAGTATAAAGATACCTCTGAGAGCTGAAAATAGATCCACCATATGATCCAGCAATACCACTCCTGGAAATTTACCCAAACAAAATGAAATCAGCACCTCAATTCAAAATAGCCAAAATATGTAATCAACCAGGTAGTCCATCAACAGATGACTGGATAAAGAAAATATGATATAAACACACTATGAAATACTACTCAACCATAAAAATAAATGAACTCCTGTCTTTTGCAACAAAATGAGTGCAGCTGGAAACCATTATACTTAGTGAAATAAGCCAGTTCCAAAAAGACTAAAACCACATTTTCCTTGATCTGTGGTGAACTATATAGTATTAAAATGTTATGTATAGGAATGAAATTCACATTTTGAGGTTTGATTATTTTTCTACAGCACTTCCTTATATTGTTGAAGAAAAGTGTTGTTTGCCTAAGAGTTGTTGAACTCTTTACTTAGTGTAGAGTTAACCTTATTGGTATAATATAAACTGAAAGCAGATCATTGTAAAAATTGAGAAAGGGAATAAGAAAAGAAGGAGAAGATAGAATGAGACCCTTGCCCAGAGGGATGTTGGAATGAGACGTATCACCATATTCCTAAATCTGTGTGTATGAAATACACGAAGCTTGTATACTTAAATAAAATTTTAAAAAAGAATAAATAAATTTCTATCAATTTTTATTTCTCTGAGCTACAAGAACAACAGGCATTTGAAGACAAGTAGGGTATCAGAATGCTTCTCTAGAGATAGTATCACTCAAATGAGTCCACAGACTATAAATTGTTAGGATGCAAAGAAAAGAAACAGAAGAAATACTCATGAGTCTCGTGAGAATTCTCTCAGAAGAGGTGCCTAGGTGTTTTCATCCTCCCCTATTAAGGTCCTGCAAAGGATTGATGGAAAGAGGGGTTAAATGACAAGTTTATTTTAGTGCAAAAAATTTTGAATGTCATGTATCATTTTTTCATGATGCAAATTTTCTTTCTTAAGATTTTATTTATTTATTTAAAAGGCAGAGTTAGAGAGAGAAAGAGAAAGAGAAAGAGATAGGAGCAGCAGGTACTCAAATCGATGCTCATATCGGATGCAGGCACTGCAGGTGGCAACTTTACCAACTAAACCAAAGTGCTGGCCCCATAATATGCATTTTCTGTGAAGATTTGAAGAGCCATTGGAAACAAGTTTTTTTTTTAAAGTTGCACCAATACATATCTTTTAATTTTATTTTCTGAGAGTATGTTGAAGTACCCTCATAAAAGTGACCATATTAAGTGTTAAAGTGATCATATAAATAGGATTAAGTGTTAAAGGGATCATAAAAATAAGATCAAATAAATAAGATTAAATGTCTGGTGATAATAATAGATAGAATTAAAAAAGAAGAGAATGTTCCAATATGGGAACCAGTCTACACAGCAGACTCATAGAATCACAATGGCTTTAGATAACATTCTGACCTCAGAATCAGCACTTAAGGCATTCTGGTCTGGCAGAAAAGCCCATGAGAGTATTTCAGGCATGGAAAGCCAATTAACTGTGGAAAAAAAATGTCCTACATGGAGGATCTGTGAGAGAGACCCCAGTGGGAAGAAGTGGCAATCAAAGAAGTATGTACTTTTCTCTGAATGGAGTAGAGACCTTCCACTTTGCTTATGGCCATGTCTAAATACTGACAGAGACTGTGGATTTGAAAGGCTACCATAGCCTTGGCAGCTCATGACAAGAGCCTAAAGTGATCACTGATGTCATACACAAGAGTGTTAATTGTTAAATTAACAACAAGAGTCACTGTGCACTTACTTCCCCTGCAGGACCTCTGTCCTCAATAAGTTGCATTATGAGAATTAATTGTAAAACTTGTTGTCATGGGAAGTGAGATACACAGTAGACCCATAGAATGGCAGATGTCCTAAACAACACTCTGGCCTCAGAATCAGCCCTTAAGGCATGCGGATCCAGCTGAAAAGCCCATGAGAGTATTTCAGGCATGGAAAGCCAAGACACTCTGGGGGAAAAAAAAAAAAAACCTAAATGAAAGATCTCCACGAGTGAGATCCCAGTGGAAAGAATGGGTCATCAAAGAAGGAGGTACCTTTCTCTGAAGGAAGGAGAGAACTTCCACTTTGACCATGGCCTTGTCTAAATATGATCAGAGTCAGTGAACTCAGGGGGCTTCCATAGCCTTGGCAGCTCATGACAAGAGCCTAGGGTGATTACTGAGGCCATAAACAAGAGTGTCAATTTGTTAAGTCAACAACTGTAGTCACTGTGCACTTACTCCTCATGTAGGATCTTTGTCCTTAGTGTGCTGTACATTGAGATTTAATGCTATAACTAGTACTCAAACAGTATTTTTCACTTTATGTTTCTGTGTGGGAGCAAACTGTTGAAGTCTTTACTTAATGTATGCTAAACTGATCTTCTGTATATAAAGAGAAACGAAAATGAATCTTGATGTGAATGGAAGGGGAGAGGGAGTGGGAAAGGGGAGGGTTGCAGGTGGGAGGGACGTTATGGGGGGAAGCCATTGTAATCCATAAGCTGTACTTTGGAAATTTATATTCATTAAATAAAAGTTTGAAAGCAAAAAAAAAAAAAAAGAAAGAAAACAAGTAAATAAATCTTTAAAAATAAAACTTGTTGTCAAACTGGATTTTTTTTGGTGCATGTGTGTGCAGATATTATTGAAGTCTTTACTTAATATAGAGTTGGTCTTCTGTGTATAAAGGTAATTGAAAATGAATCTTAATGGAGAATGGGACTGGGAATGGGAGAGGGAGGAGGAGGTGAGTTGGGAGGGTGGGTATGGTGGGAAGAATCATTGTACTCCTAAAGTCGTACTTATCAAAATTGTAGGCCGGCGCCGCGGCTCACTAGGCTAATCCTCCGCCTTGCGGCGCCAGCACACCGGGTTCTAGTCCTGGTTGGGGTGCCGGATTCTGTTCTGGTTGCCCCTCTTCCAGGCCAGCTCTCTGCTGTGGCCAGGGAGTGCAGTGGAGGATGGCCCAAGTACTTGGGCCCTGCACCCCATGGGAGACCAGGATAAGTACCTGGCTCCTGCCATGGGATCAGCGCGGTGCACTGGCCGCAGCGCGCCGACCACGGCAGCCATTGGAGGGTGAACCAACGGCAAGGGAAGACCTTTCTCTCTGTCTCTCTCTCTCACTGTCCACTCTGCCTGTCCAAAAAAAAAAAAAAAAATGTACTCATTAAGTAAAAGGGTTTTTTTGGGAAGAAGAGAATTTACTCATTTCAAAAATCCAAAGGTAGGATGAATATTATCAATATTGATAAAATCTAACAAGCTTAAAATCAGGTAATATTAAATACTCAGTAGAAAAAGCTCAGATAACCTTCAAAATTAATAATTTTCTTAATTGAGAAGGAATATCAATTAAAGAAAACTAAGTCTGCATTTTATTGTGCCCTAATCAGTAAATAATTAAATAAGTAATGTCCTGGGTGGATTACATTTCTTCCAGAAACTGTTATGTTCCTGTGAACTTTAATTTTACGGGTCAGTTTGACTTGTCAATAGTGTTCAGATATTTGATTAAACAGTATTCTGGATGTTTCTGTGAGTGGATTTTTGGATGGAATTTACATTTAAACCAATGGACTTTGAGTTTCATAATGTGGGTTACTTTAATCCAGTCAGTTGAACATCTGAATAGATCAAAAAGGCTGACCTCTTCAAGGGTGAGAGGTTGCTGGCAGCAGACTGCATCCAGATGCCATCTGCAACACTGGTGCCTTCTGGTCTTCCAGCACATCTTTGAGTTTCAACAGCAAACTTTCCTGACGCCCCACCCTACCAGCCTTTCCAAGCACTTTTTGGACTCACGAAATCTTCACGGTTCCATGATCTAATTATTTTTTTCTTTAAAGATTTTATTTATTTACCTAAAAGGCAGTGAGAGGGAGAGACAGAGAGAGCAATGTGGTCTAATTCTTAGTGAGTCCATTTCTCTGCATGTAGATATCTTATTAGTTCTGTTTCTATGGAGAACTTTGACTAATGCAGCTCTTACAACTTTTTCACTAACAGTTTTCAGGACTGAAATTTATATCTGATCAGTCATCTCATTTATCCAAAACTGTAAAGGATAATATGTGATGATTCATAATGCTGTCTTTATAAATTAAAACATAACATAGCTACAATGCAGGACACTCTATGAATGACGCTATGTTAAGTGGTATTTTCATCATCTTCACAATCTTTGAAGAACTCTTATTTTTTAATCTAACAGAATTTTATTTCCATAATTTTTTAAATTATACATATAATAAACTCCAAATTGTATGTGCTCCTCAGCTTTAAGAGTTTTTTTGCATATTTTAATATTTAGTTGCTATTCAAACTCAATTCTATTGAATTCTCAGAATTAACATATATTTGTTTTTATTCCCTTATAACTTAAGCATTATCTTAATCATAAATGCAAAAATATATAATATATAATGTAAACACAGAATGCAATATGAAGAAATTTAATGCAAATAAATAATAACAGTCTGACCAGAAAATTTAGTCTTTGTAAATTGTGTTCTTCTATTATATCAATTTCTTTATATTTTCCAACTTGTATATCTCCAAAGATGTATGATTTATAATAATTTTTCAACAAGCATTCCGCACATAGCTATCACATGCATGGGTTGTGGGGATGCAGTGGGAAAATGAGAAGAAAAATAAATCCCTACCTAAACCTTTTTTATGATTATAGGAATACTGTTTGTTTTCATATATGTGCGAGTTTGAATAATGTGCTTTTATCATATGGCTGTGGGCTTGGTGCTTTTTCCAAAAACATTCCATTTTCACATTGCAAGAGACATGATATTATTATCTATATGGAAAGTCTAAAAGAAAGTTAACAGCGACATTATATTCAATAAGTTCAACCTGGCACCTAAGAAGTATTCAAAGTCAATGTTAACAGTTATTATCATGTCTACAGTCTTTAAAGTTAATGCACATCACGCTGTATCATAATTCACTCAGGGTTATCCACTATCTGGCTTTGGCCACACTGTTGTCATTCATACTTTTTATAAAGACCTATCCTGAAAATTAATTGTACTTTTAATCACCTGTCAGAATTAACATTAAAATAATATAATCCACACAATCTATGTGATTAAAAGTCAATGGAATAGAACCTGTCTATCCACAGGTAAACAGGATTTTATTTGCTGTTCAAAAAGTCATTTTCATATTTTTCTCTGTGGTCTCTGCTGCTAGAATTTTATCAACACTAAGAGATCCTCGGCATGTCTCATCTGCATTTATATGTTGCTCTGCATCTTCATTGTGCACGGTTAGACTTGGTGAAGATCACCTGGACCCCATTCTTTTCTTGAAGCTATTATATATTATATGATATAATTTCTCTTCTCTGAATATTGTCATCCCCTAAATGATACTTGTTTCTTTGCCCTTTCATTACGATTTTAAAAATCTATATTAATGTTGATAATTTAAGCTTATTTCATTCCCTTCTGGACCCTCCCCACTTTTATCACAAAAGTGTTGATTTTAATTATGACAATAAGGCACATTATTGCTGAAAGTAACATTCGAAATACCTCATGCTTTCTCAGGGCACAGCTCCTAATTAAGAAGTCAGAAGTGTGTTTTCTTTATGCAGTTCTGCCTCACTGATCATGGTGAGTTTACTCTATGCAATGACACTTAGCTATTTTTCTATCATACTTGCACTTCTTATATTTTTGCATTGAAAATATATTTTTCTTTCAGATATACTACCCTCCTCTTATTTTGACTGTATATCTTCCATGTGTTTTTCCATTCTCTGAGATAACTTTGAATGATGATTTTATTTTAACTATTTTCTTGGCCACTCTTATTTCATGTTTCCTTCTAAGTTGATAAGGACATTATTCTATCATGCTTATTTCTTGTGTATTCTAATAAATAATTCAGGAATTAACAACAGAAGTCACTGTGCACTTACTCCTCATGTAGGATCTTTGTCCTTAGTGTGCTGTACATTGAGATTTAATGCTATAACTAGTACTCAAACAGTATTTTTCACTTTATGTTTCTGTGTGGGAGCAAACTGTTGAAATCTTTACTTAATGTATGCTAAACTGATCTTCTGTATATAAAGAGAAATGAAAATGAATCTTGCTGTGAATGAAAGGAGAGAGGGAGTGGGAAAGGGGAGGGTTGCGGGTGGGAGGGACGTTATAGGAGGGAAGCCATTGTAATCCATAAGCTGTACTTTGGAAATTTATTCATTAAATAAAAGTTAAAAAAATAACAAATTTCAAATTAGATTGTCATTAAGGCCCTGGTTATTACAGTTAACTATATTTGACTCAAGTGAGCATGGAAGCTGACTTACAAGTTTTGGCCTCTTTGCAGTGTTATTACTTGAAACTTTATATTTACTTTCCATTTACTAAAATTTTGGGTTTGATGAATATATTCAAATTTTTCAATACTGCCCACTATTTTATAACATATTTTTTCACAGACTATAATGAAAAGTTATTTTTTTATGTTTTTTTTTTATGTTTATGCCTCCCCAGTAGTCATCTGTTGAAACGATATCTCCAATGTGGTGGTAGATAGATGTATATATTTGGGGAGACAATCAGCTTAGGACAGAACCCTTTGGAATGGGATTATAAAAGATTCTGAAAGAACGCCATTGCTAATTCTACCATGTAGGATCGTAAGGTGATGATAGCCATTAATGAAGCAAAAGTATCCCCCTCATCAGATGCTGAATCAAATGGCCCATTGGTCTTGGGTTTCCCAGCCTCCAGAACTTTGAGAAATAAACCTGGGCTGTGGATAAGCCACCCGGTGCACATTTTTACTGTTTATTTGTTTTCATCTACTTGAAAGGCAGAGTGATAGAGAGACAAAGAGAAAGGAAGAGAGGGAGAGAGAGAGGTTCCATTTCCTGTTTATATTCAAATATTTTTAGCAGCAAGGACTGGGTAAGGACAAAGACAAGAGCCCAGAGATCTATCTAGGTCTCCTATTTGGGTGGCAGGGGCCCAAGATTTTGAGCTATCATCCTCTGTCTCCCAAGACAGAGTTGAATCAGATGTGGTGGATCTAGGACATAAATCAGGAAATGTGATATGGAAAAATGTGTTCCAAACTATGGTTTATTCCACCATACTATAGTGCCCGCCACATAGGCTTTTCATTTAGCAAGCCAAATGTACTAAGATATTATAATTTTATTATAAGTAAGTAAGGCAGCCTAAACTGACAACTAACATGCCACCTACTTACATTTTCAGCTTCAAATTTAGCTCTCATGTCAGGTCCTCACAATCTCTTAGCAAAGAGAAAATCAGAAATAAAGGATAAAAGAAACCCGAAACTAAAGTTCCTGTTTGAAAAATAAATGGTAGGGAACACTACATTTATTGATCCAGAAAAATATAAATTTCATAAAAATAAACAGTGACAATTTCTTTTTTGGATGTAAGGCAATTTCTTGACTAACCCATAGATGAGACTCTCTTTATCTGCTGGTAATACTGTGGTCCAATGTACTTAGTGTCCATAACTTCATTCTGGAAAATTCTTACACGTGTCCTTTATTTACACACTGAGGTAAAAGTAAAGTTTGAGAAAAAGTTAAGGGAAAGATTGTGCTAACAATTGAGGATATAAAATTTTTAAAGTAAGACATGAGTTTCCTTGACAAAACTATTAATTGATGGAAATTAGTTTTAAGAGAGGAATTAAATATCAAAAATATATTCAAATATTTAATCAAAATATATGTGATAAAAGTCTACTGAAATCAACAGGATTCTCCGCTACTCAGTGGAAGAAATTGTATAGCACAGCACAATATGGAAACTACCTTGAGGCATTGGAGTATTTACTCAGTGCTGTAACAATGAACTATCAAGTAATGAAAAGACATAAAGGAAACTTAAATACATGTTTCTAAGTGAGAGAAGAAAATCTGAAAAGGCTTCATACTGTTTAATTCCAATTAAGTCACATTCTCAAACAAGTAAAATTGTGGAGACAGGAAAAAAATCAGTGCTTACCAATAGTTTTGATGTGGGTGGGAAAAAATGAAGTTCCAGAGCACAGAGAATTTTTTAGGATTATAGAAATAGTCTTTATATTATAATGATTAATATGTATCCTTATAATTTTATCCAAATATGCAGAATGCATTTTTGTGTGGAGGCAGGAGTTATATGTGACAACTGTGTATTTTCTATTTAATCTTAGTGTGAATCTATAATTTCTCTAACAGTTAAGTGAATTATTTTTAAAAAGATGTTATTCCAACATAGTAAGCAGAATTCATGCATTTCACAGGTACAATTCTAATTTTAAAAAGATTTATTTATTTATTTTTTGAAATACAGAGTTACAGAGAGGCAGAATGCAGAGAAAGAGAGAGAGGTCTTTCATCTGCTGGTTCACTCCCCAAATGACTGCAACAGCTAGCACTGGACCGTTCCAAGGCCAGGAACTTGGAGCTTCTTCCAGGCCTCCCATGAAGGTGTAGGAGCCCAAGGACTTGGGCCATCTTCTATTGCTTTCACAGGCCATAGCACAGAGCTGGATGGAAATGAAGCAACCAGGACTCGAACCAGTGACCATATATATAGGCACTGCAGGCACTGCAGGAGGTGGCTTCACTGGGTACACCACAGTGCTGGCCCCAGTACAATTCTAAATTAAAAAAAAAAAAAATCTTAATAGGACAAAATGTGTTGCATTCAGTAATCAATTAAATAAAGTATCTTCATATGTGCACACAAACACCCACACTTGTAAATTTTAAAACCAACAAATGAATTCAAAAGTTACGACTTTGGCCCAGGTTTCCTGAATTTTGTTTGTCAAGTGACTTTGCTACATTTATCAATTTGAACCTCATTTAATTTATTTTAAAAATACTGCCAAAAAGTTTGGCATTATTGATTCGCTTCTAGTTTCGTATGCTCCTAATTTTGCTTTCCTAAGCATGTGTAAGATGCCATTAGCATTGTAACTAAGCCCCTTCTTTTTCCCTGTGCTAATACATTCACAATTTTTGTTTGCTTAATCCATAACATATATTAGACATTTGTATGCTTCATGGTCCAGTTATTTTAATTAGGTTTTCAGTTGGTTGGTTTATTTATCCCTTTGTATTATAGAACTCTAGTGACTACATTTGGACTCCTGGCACAGAGGGTATTACCTACTTAGATAAAGTTAAGAACATGATTTCATCATTGCAATTTTACGGATTGTTGGTTCTGTTTGTAAGAGCAGCTGTTTTTTTCTTTTTCTCAGTATTTCTCTTCCCTTCTCATTCATACATTTGGACCCGTTTGTGTTCACTACTTTTGGAAATGGGGTGACTGAAAAGGAATAAGATAAGGGCCATCAATAGCCTTACAGATTCCCTGGCCCAGAAAGACAAGAATCCACCCAAGTTGCTGCTTTCTGGAAGCATGGACTGCTAATGGTAATGCTTCTCCTGGAAAGCAGAGTTGTTATGAAAATGGGTCATATCCTGCTACCTCTACCCTGCACCTACCAGAAGCAGCTCCTGGATCTTAGCTTAGAACTCACCCAGCCCTGGACATCACCGACATTTGAGGAGAGCACCAGTGGATGCGAAATAGCTTTCTCTCTGACTTTCTCTCTCTCTCTCTCTCTCTCTCTCTCTCTCTCTCTAATTCTGCCTGTCAAATAAAGAAATACATAAATACATCTTTATTAAAGTACATGCATGGTAATTAACTCTTCACAAAATAGCTAGTAACGAGTTCATAACTTCTTCAAGATTGGAGCAATAGAGTAATTATACACATAGGCTTTTAAAATCTTGCTACAGTGGAGACTATCAAAATATATTAAATTATCAAGTAAGAGGAAAATAAATGTGATATTTGCTTTGTTCGCTTATAATATAGTAAGTACTTTCATTATCTTTAAAATGATTTTATGTTTACTTTTTCTGACATGTACTCTCCATATTCAGTTTGATTCCTACTATATTTTGAGTGATAGGACTAAAATCCTTACTCTCCTTTTATTTTTACCATGCCATTTCTCATTTGTTTCTGCCCAGGGACATTCGAAAATTCATTATTTCTGATGTAGAAATTGAGTCCTCCTTCACTTACCCTGAATTCACACTCAAATAGTCTGTGCTTGTTTCTATGCGCATTTGGAAAATTAACTGTCCATTCACACACTTCCCTAATGGGAACTTTCTAAATCATCGTCCGTCGTAGCTACATAATGATAATTTTTAAAATGCAATCTCACAGAATAGTCAGTAAACAACAGTCAATCTCCAATGAAGCATATGGACGCCCTTGCCTTACTTATAACAAAAAAGAGTAGCAGAAGCATTTTAATGTCTTTTTACATTTTAAACCATAAACAGACACTGTCAGTGAGCTATAGGAATTGCAAGGGAGAAACCATGAGGAAACCAGGAAACTAATAGCCCTTAATGAGCCAGGTGCAAGTCAAAGTCATCTGTGGAAAGCAGTATAGAATGTGGCACAAAAGCTAAAAGTCAGCTAAGTTATAAAAAGACTCATGAAGGATATGCCTGGGCCAAGCAACTCATTACAGAATAAAAATTCCCTGAGTCATATGGTTGAAACAATTGCTCTAATGCCAGAATTAAACTTACAATCATTGTCCACAAGGTCATACTCTGAAGCAATGTCCTGGAATATGCATAAGAATTACTTGTTCCTTGTGTAACATTGCATAGTTTGAATAAATTGTATATTATTCACTATTTCTTGCAACTGGAAATAGCAAATTGAATTAGCACATCATAAAGAAAATGAGTTTGCAACACATTATGATTAATAGTAAGTAAGAAAGGAATCGTGTATATTAGCAAAATTGACATTTTGAAAATTGGTTATTGTTCATAGCCCTTGTCTGTATTCTTGAAGAACAGCATTTTTTTTTCTATTTACTACTTACTGAAACCTTTATTTAGTGGAGAGTTAAGCTTGTGATTATAAAATAAATTGAAAGTATGTCATTGTCAAAATGAAATGAAAAATAAGATAAGAATGGGAAGGAGGAGTGTGAGGGAGCAAGGGAAGGTATGGTGGGACATGTCACTGTGCTGTTAAATCTGTCTCTATGAAATACATAGACTGTGTTCTCCTTTTATAAATTAAAAATTAAAAAAAAATAGATACTTGAGATGAATCAGAAAAGTGAACACTGTAGAGAAGATTTATTCAAGGTAAAGAAGATAGCCCAAGTAAGCTGATACAACCTGCAGAAATTTAGGGAAGCAAAATGACTGTAATGTACCTGAAAGATAAAGTTCTCAATAAATAAAGTGAGAGAAGAAACTAGAATCAGAAATAGGAACCAGAGAAAGAGAGGTTTTAATTCTTTTCTACCCAGTTTGTATTTGATATCCAATGTAGTGAATATTCACTTTTATACAGATGTGTGTTCTGCTTAAATCCCCCTTAAAGGAAAACCTTTTGAAGAACTCAATGAACAGAGTATGCAGTCTGTCATGGGTCTTTAGGTTACAGATTAATATATCAAGGAGAACAGACACTAGCACCTTCAGAAATTAAACTTAGTAGGACTAAATAATTGACTAAATTTGGGGAGAGGGGTGGGGAATCCCCCAGGAATCTCAAAAAGAGTCATGGATCATCGCTTACCTGGAAAGGAGATGAACTGTGGAAACACAGTAAATCATTGAGTTAAGAAGTTACCACTAGCCACAAAATAAAAGCAAAGTGGAGTTACAAGTCAGGAGCTGAGGCAATGCCTAACGGCTGTTAGGGAAACACTCCTAATCACACCAAGTAGACATCTCTGGTCAGTCAGGTAACAGTGTGCTGTGGACAATACCCTCCTACCCACGCTGACTGGACCATTCAAACGTAAGTAAAAACCAATAAAAATTGCATGGGTTGTATGATGGCAAGTTGGAGGGCTGCCAAAAAATGAGGATGAAAGGGGAGCCCTGGCGCTGCTCTCCATCCTTTTGGGGATCATGGCCTGGTGCGTGTAAACCACCAGGAGCGGAAGAAAGAAGCGCGGAGCTGAGCCGAGCTGTCACTGAGCTGTCACTGAAGAGATCCTGACCCGTTCCTGACCTGTTCCAGCCACAGCTCTCGGAGCTGCACCTGTTCCTGGGTGGCCTTAGCCACATTAGCTGTCCTGTTCCGGTCTCGTTCCTGTCTAATAAAAGTTGCTGTAACATTTTCGGCCTTGCAGCCGAGTAAGGGGCCCGGTGTGTGTGAACCTCTGGATCTCCACACATCCGGAGCTGAAGAGGCAGCCCACTACTCTGCGTGGAGCAGGTAGCAGCACAAGCCGACCTGCAGAGCTGTCCCTGAGCTGTGACACCACTGTCTGTGTGAGTGTGTGTGTGTGTGTGTGTGTGTGGCCCAGTGTGAGTGAACCTCTGGATCTCCTCGCATCTGGAGTCGAAGAGCCAGCCCGCTAGCTTTTGCTACGCGGCACAAGGTGACGACGGGATCAAGAGGCCAGCGGAGCTGCTGCGTTGCTGCCTGGCCGCCGTCTGACCAGCGGAGCTGCCGCCTCAGCGCCTGGCCTGGAGTCCTTATCAGTCCGCTGCAGGGTTGACCACAGAGCCTCAGAGCCCGACCAGGCCTCTCGGCAGGGGACCCCTCCAACTTCTCGCCTGTCTTCCCCCTGGAACCTTGAGCCTACTGCCCGGAGAGGTAACCTTCCCACAGCTTCCTGCCTGTAAGTGACTGGTCCGAGCTCCGTCCCTGCTGGGACGCTGAACTCTGGACACTGGACACTCCCCGCAGGAGAAACACATTCGTGACAGTGATGCGAGCCTAGATACGTAGCAAACCAATGTTACGTACTGAATCTTGTGCTGTGCTAGTATTTTTCATTGTGATAGTACTTAAGAGTACTTTAATAGTGTTTGTTGTGATTTGTGGTACAATAATATTGATTGCCTGGCAGATAAGTGATATTAAGATTGGGTAGATGTACTAAGTTGAGTATTCAAGTAGTTAAGTAGTTAAACAGTTAAGCCACATTAAATAGTAGTGTTAAGTTTAGGGATAAGTGTATTAAATAGTACAGATTGATAAGTATATTGGTACTGATAAGAGTATTGACCCCAATGAGCATACTGATGAGTAGTGTGATATAAAACCCCTGGTGTGTCCCTGGTGTGTGAACAATAAAATGGGAAAAAGAGAAAAAGACAGCCTTTTTTTTTTTTTTTTTTTTTTTTGACAGGCAGAGTGGATAGTGAGAGAGACATAGAGAAATGTCTTCCTTTTTGCCGTTGGTTCACCCTCCAATGGCCACCACAGCCGGCACACCGCGCTGATCCGAAGGCAGGAGCCAGGTGCTTATCCTTGTCTCCCATGTGATTGCAGGACCCAAGCACTTGGGCCATCCTCCACTGCACTCCCTGGCCACAGCAGAGAGCTGGCCTGGAAGAGGGGCAACCAGGACAGAATCCTGGTGCCCCGACCGGGACTAGAACCCAGTGTGCCAGCGCCGCAGGCGGAGGATTAGCCTAGTGAGCCGTGGCACCGGTCTGGGAAAAGACAGTCTTGTGTCCATGTGTTCCTTTCTTCCCCGTGACTGACAAGTCGTACGTCACACTTGCTACTGTTGAGCTATGTGACAGTAGGCGCTCGTGACAAGAGGGAAAAATAGAGAGCCAGAACCATATCCAAGATTCTTACATGTCTGAATGAAGAGAGCGTTTCCCAAATACAGTCACATAGGAAGGGGATTGGGTCAATGAGAACAAAGTTTGAGTCTAGCCATATATGACCTGTGATAAAAGTGAAATAGCTCAGAGAAATTAAACTTAGTTATATCAAATGATCTATTGATATTCCACTTGGTTGTTTGGTAAGAATTTCTACCACAATTTGTCCAATATTGAATCTTGAAATAGGTACAAAGGTATATATACAGTTACTTAACATTTCCTATGTTCTAAATGACATTACATTTCAAATAAATCCATATGCAGTTAAACATACACATACTATAATACCAGAAAATGCTTAATGATTATGAATTAAAAACTTACTAAATGCAGAATTTTGTAATGGAGGTCATAAGAAAAATTGGTTGTAAAATGAAAGAATAGATGTCTCTGATGTAAGAGTTTAGGTTTTTGATATATTTTTTTGAAAATATGTGAATGGAAAGTTTCAGTAGTTCCTTCAAATGAAAATGATATGAAACCATATATATGGTTATGAAGCCATAGATGCCTATGTAAAGGTTTAAGGAGGAGGATCAAGCTATGTAACAGCTGGACAGATGGTGTTGAATCCAATGGGTGGCTTCTTTCATTGACTCTAATCAATGACAATAATAATCATAGTGATATACTTCAAGGAGATATACTCTGGTGGTATCTTGGGATTTTCTGACAACATATATTTAAAAGATAGGAAAACAAGTATTTGACATATTAAGTGCTAAATGGATTCTTTAATGGATGTGTTAGTCTGCTTTTAATTACTTTAAATAAATATATCAGAAGATTCTTTGTGAAAGAGAAACTTTGTCTCAGCTCAGATTAGAAATCACAGTTCAGGACCAGAGAGCAATTGAAAGGACACCTATCCAAACTCAAACTCAAAATACCTAACTCTCAGGAGAACCATCCTCCAAAAGCATATATCCTCAATGATCTAAGAACTCCTACCAGCACCACCTCCTAGCTGCCACAATTAGGTCAATTCTTCATCCCTAACCTATCAGCCATTAACAATAAGACATAAGTGTTGAAAAATATGCAAGTCTTGGTGACATAAGTCCTGTTGTACCCTTAACCATGTATTTAGAATTTGCAATAACAATAGTAGATTCATTTTTTAGATTGTTGTATTTAATCTGAATATTTTGCTACAAGAGTTTTTTGTAGTGTTTTTCTGTGTTACAGTATGAAATTGAAGATAAATCACCTTATATTGAAAAGTTGTGATATTGATCTTTAGTCCTTCAAACTCAAACACACTACACATTGGAGAATAAAAATTGTTCTGACCCTAGTTAGCATATGTAGTTTTGAGAGACAGAAAGATAGAAAGCATCCCTGCCCACAGATTCATTTCCCCAAATGTTCCCAGGGGCCTCAAGCCATATAGGCAATCCAGGACTCCCAAGTGATTGATGGGAACACAACTATTTGAGTCACCACCAGCTTCCCCACTTCCCCTTAGCAGCTTCCCACAATCAATATTTTAAATTCATACCAAATATAATATTTAACTCTACATAGGTAAGAGAATATGAAGTATTTGTATTTGTGTTTCTGTGTGTTGCTCATTTCACTTAACATGATGATCATAACTTTCATGATGATTTCACTGTTTGTTACAAATTTAGGATTTTTTTTTTTTTTGACAAGCAGAGTGGACAGTGAGAGAGAGAGACAGAGAGAAAGGTCTTCCTTTTTGCTGTTGGTTCACCCTCCAATGGCCACCGCAGCTGGTGTGCTGCAACCAGCGCACCGTGCTGATCCGAAGGCAGGAGCCAGGTACTTATCCTGGTCTCCCATGGGGTGCAGGGCCCAAGCATTTGGGCCATTCTCCACTACACTCCCAAGCCACAGCAGAGAGCTGGCCTGGAAGAGGGGCAACCAAGACAGAATCTGGCACCCTGACCGGGACTAGAACCCAGTGTGCCGGTGCTGCAAGGCGGAGGATTAGCCTGTTGAGCCACGGTGCCGGCCCTCATTCTTTCTTACGATTGATTAATACTCTACTGTACATATGTACCACAATTTCATTATTCATGTGTCTGTTGGTGGACACCTAGATTGATCTCCTGTCTTGAATATTGTATATAATGATGAAAAGAACAGGGAAATACAGATATATTTCATATGCTGTTTGTGTGTCCTTTGGATATATACTCAGAAGATGGATTACTGAATCATATGATAGATCTATATTTAGATGTTTAGAGGAATTCACATAATGTTCTCCATAATTGCTATACTACTTTGCATTTCCACCAAGAGTGTATAGCTGCTCCCTTTTCTACATCTTCTCCATTTAATTTTGTCTCTTTGATGCTATCCATTCCAATTGAAGTGAGATTATACCACCTTGTAGTATTAATTTATATTTTCATGATGGCTAGTGATACTAGGCATTTTTGTGTGCTTGCAGTAATTTACATTTCATCTGAAAAATGTGCTTTTTAGTCCTTTGTCTACACTTCATAGGATTTTTTAAAGATTTATTTATTTATTTGAAAGTGTGTCGTTTGACAAACATCAACCTATCTCCCCAATCTTGTAGCCCCAAGAACAGCAAATTTACACTCCTCCCATGCATTAACTTTTTAAAATCCACATATAGTAAAATAATATAGTAGTTTTCCTCCTCCAACTTATTTCAGTTTGTATGACTGATCCAGCTTCCTCTGTATTTTCACAAATTTCAGCTTTTCCTCTTTTCTACTGATGAAACATGTATATATTTATACATTTCTCTACATTAATAAATAATATAGATATATACATATTTCTTCTTTCATTCATTCACCAATGAGCAGATAGGCTGTTTTCATGTCTTGGTTATTATAAATAATACTGCAATAAAAATCAGAGTTCAGATTTCTTTTTTGGATATACAACCAGAAAAAGTTATTGCAGATCATATACTAGTTTCATTTTTAATTTTTAGGAAATTCTATACTGTTTTTCATAGTGGCTGCTTTCATTTTCCTTTCTTCCAACAGCATATAAGGGTTCCCTTTAGTCTATGTTCCTAGCATTTCTTGGTATTTTTGTCTTTTTGTTAGTAGCAATCCTAACAAGTTTCAGGTGATAGCTCATTATTATTTGATATACATATAAACAATATAGGAAAAGGATATAAAAATAATCAAATGAAGATTCTTCAATTTTAGTCATATACAGTAAATTTTAAAATGGTCATAGATCTTTAAAACTATGAAAGTATGTAATTGTTGATAGTTTCTCTGACACAGAATCAAAGCAAATTTTTACAACACCCAATATTTGCAGCAAAACTGACACAGCATTTATTTTCTTTTTGGTTTTGTTTCTTTGATTCTTATTTTTTAAATTTTATATCTGGTTCGGTGCCATGGCTCACTAGGCTAATCCTCCGCCTGCAGTGCCAGCACTCTGGGTTCTAGTCCTGGTTGGGGTGCCGGTTCTGTCCCGGTTGCTCCTCTTCCAGTCCAGCTCTCTGCTGTGGCCCGGGAGTGCAGTGGAGGATGGTCCAAGTCCTTGGGCCCTGCACCCCATGGGAGACCAGGAGAAGCACCTGGCTCCTGGCTTCGGATCTGCACAGCGCACCGGCCGCAATGCTCTGGCCGTAGCGGCCACTTAGGTGGTTAACCAATAGAAAAAAAGGAAGACCTTTCTCTCTGTCTCTCTCTCTCACTGTCTAACTCTGCCTGTCCAAAAAAAAAAAGAAAAAAAATTACATCTAACATGTGGTGAAAATATGCAGTATTTGTCTTTCTTTGACTCATCACACTCAACATGATGCTGTCCAGTTGCAATAATTTTGATGCAAATGACAGAATTTCATTCTTTTCCATAACTGAATAATATCTCTGTAGACTGTATATGTATAATTATTTATATACATAAAGACATATATAATTATTTATATATATAACAAAATACATATCATTATGTGTGTATATTATATATATTACATATTATGTTTTCTTATCCATTCATCTGATGATGAACACCGTGGTTGATTCTACATTTTGGCTATTGTTAATAGTGAGGAAGAAAGGTAGGAAGGAAAATTTTAGAGAAGTTTAGAATACAGTCAATTATAATTATGCTAATCACTCCCAGAATAGAATTCTCAAATTTCTCTGACAAATAGCTTCTTAATTCAAATTAATTAAATTTAATTGAATATTGGGTCAATGTTTAGTCTAGTGTTTTTCACCTTTAAAATTGTATAAACACTATTCTTTTTAAAATATATCCTCATATATCTTCAGTACTTTATCAGTTTACAGTAGGTGTCAAAGTGTAGGATAACAATAAGCCTCTATTGGGCTTTTATACATACAATAAACAAACAATGCTTTAGTTCCTTATATGTGCTAGTATTTGTTTTACACTGTTTTAGGCCTTGAAATTATGGAACCAAATGTGTACACTAAAGAAGCATTGTCAATCTGCATGTGTGTATACACATGTATGGGGAAAGAGAATGAGAAAAGATATTTGAATGTAAATGATGGATAAGAATAATTAAAATAAGAAGAGCATTTCCAAGTCAAAGTAGGGTATATGCAAACCTCACAGAAACTATGCTTGTTAGGAGTTAATATTGCCACTTCTCAAAATATACAAGGACATAAACATATTAAGACCAGCCTAAAAAATGTCCAATTAGTATTGTAAGTATTTTACATGCATTATCTAATTGCAACAAAAAATACAGCTTTATGAGCATGATAGGTATCTTTCGAATGACAAAAATGAATACCAAAATGATGATTGACCCTGTTTAATACTGTGTTGTTGGAAAATGCCAGAGTCTGATTTAAATGCATTTTGTCTAATTTTAGAGTCCTGAGTTTTGGCATGTGATTTAGAGATGCAAGACATTCTCAAATATACAAGTGCTTATAGTTTGAACATAACTTTAAATGCTAGAATTGAATGTATTTTCTCATCATCCAGAATACAGACATGGAAGGTTCTGTTTTTCACTGTATGATAATTTCTCTGAATAAAAATATGTATAAATTTGTAACATCAATTTAAATATTATTTGAAATGTCTAAGTGGTCAAAATTAATCATTCAGGATTAATTGTAAATTATTGGAAACATCTTTTATTGGAAGTGACATTTTGTCCATAAATTTTCTGTTATTTTTGTATGAGAAAGTTAAGTGAAAGATAAAATCTTAAGGGCCGGCACTGTAGCTTAGTGGGTTAAGCCTGAGTGTGTGGCATTGGCAACCCATGTGGGCACTGGTTTGTGTCACAGCTTCTCAACTTCTGATCCAGATCTCTGCTATTGGCCTAGGAAAGCAGTAGAAGATGGCTCAACTGCTCGGGACCCTATACCTATATGCAAAACTCAGAAGAAACTCCCAGCTCCTGGTTTCATATCAGCCCAGCTCCGGCCATTGTGGCCATTTGAGGAGTCAACTAGTGGATGGAAGACCTTCTTCTCCACCTCTCCTTCTCTCTGTCTGTAACTCTGCTTCCCAAATAAATAAAATCTTTTAAAAAAGATAAAATTTGACAAGATAGTGTATGCACGCAACTAAACCCATTCATTATACTTTATATTTTCTCAGAGGTTCTCAGAGTCCCCTAGGAAAAATTTCTAATACATTTGCTTGCAAATTTCTCAACAAATAAGGAAATTAAGCTAACATTTAATACTGCAGATACAGAAACACAGTTGTAGCATTCACTCGAATAATCAATTCTATGGAAGGACAGCACTGACTATCAGTTACTTTGCTGAGAAAGTAATGCCCTAGTGTTTAACCCCCAGCTGAGCTTCTTATAGAAAAGCAAACCAATGATTTTGCAATTGTTTTTGTAATAGAGACTTAATAGATCTAATAATTTGTCAAATACGTAAGACATGTACTTGAAACTTGTGAAGTAATTAACAGTTCATTTTCTTTAGTTTTACAGATTAATATTTTAATGATCTTTTGACCTGCAGTATATAAATAATCAACTTACACAACAAACCCTACACTCAATTTGAGACATATAAAAATTAGGGAAATATGGCAAAGAACTTTTGTAACAAGTCAAAGTTTCTTTCAGTATATAACAAATTGGAAATTAAATCACAATGACCCTCTTTTATGTTCAAGAAATAAATCCTACTTGTTATTTGTGGAAATTATATTTTGAGATTGAATGAAGATATATGTTCATAAAACAGCATATTAGGAGTCCAATTATTTCATCAAATAGACTAGCTTTGGTCCTAAAATCCTATATTGTAAAAATCGTCAACTAACATAACATTTTAACATCAAGATTTTGAGAGTCAGCATATAATATAGGGAAAATCAGTATGCTGAATATTATAGAACACATGATACTTAGAAAAAAGTTTATGAGATCTACCAAGCCACTTTTGGTGTAACCCTGGATACTCACTCCATCTTGGAACAATGATCAGAGTTCCCTGGCCACACCCAGCACATACCTCTGGGTACTCATTGAAAGAGCAGAGACTGTACTAAGCCACAGATCCATAGACCAGAGATAAAAGCCATCAGAGGAAAAAAACAGTATCGCCACAAATATCTGATTACTCAGCAGCAATCAGAAGCAAATGTGTGAATTAAATAAATCAATTCATGACATGGATGAAATTTTTTCCCGTGAAATTAAGACCTGCGCTTCGGCTAGTATTAACGTCTAGATACCACTCTGTAGCTGTTCATGGCGAGCGTAGCTTGAATTAAGGGATTTGGGGGACCATTTAACTTAATTACTGCTAGTTTTGAGAAGTCTAAGAGTAGGGCTGGCACAGCAGTATGGAGGACGAGGAGATGGGGTCACACTTATCTGTGTTCCTATGGAAACTGAATATTTGTTTTATATGGATTTTTATTCACTTTTCAAACATGCTACTAAAGAGTGCCCCGCGGCTGCTGAGCAAGCCTTTGTAGCTTGTACCAAGGCAGGAGGGGCAGAAGCTTAGTGGTGTGACCTGTTTTGAAAATAAAGTATCTTGAAATAAAAAAAAAAAAATTAGAAATCAAGAATTCAATAGATCAAACAAAAATACAATGGAAAGTCTTAACCATAGAATTGGTGAGGCAGAAGAAAGGATATTCAAGCTAGCAGACAAATCTTTGGAAATTTTTCAGTCAGACCAAAAGAGAAGAAAAAATTAGGATAATTAAAAACAGTGTTGGAGATTTCTGGGATAACTATCAAACGACCCAACATATGGGTCTTAGAAGTTTATGAAGGCATGGAAAGAGAGAATGGGTAAGAAGCCCTACTTGGTGAAATAAGTACAGAAAACTTCCCTAATTTGAAGAAAGAGTGACTTCCATGTACAGCAATCACACAGATCTCCTAATAGACATGATCATGACACACTGTGGTCAAACTTTCAAGGGTAAAACTTGAACAAAATATTCTATAATGTGCGTGAAAAATGAAGATTACTTTCAGATCGGCCAGAGCTGCGCCGATCCAAAGCCAGGAGCCAGGAGCTTCTTCCGGGTCTCCCACATGGGTGCAGGGGCCCAAGGACTGGGGCCATCTTCTACTGCTTTCCCAGGCCATAGAAGAGAGCTAGATCAGAAGAGGAGCAGCCAGGACTAGAATAGCGCCCTATATGGAATGCCGGCACTTCAGGCCAGGGCATTAACCCGCTGCGCCACAGCGCCAGCCCCTTAGATGGTAATTTTAATCTGTATCATAGATGAAGTTTTAATCAATAAATCTCCCATGGGTATGATAGAAAATAAGACAACTCACATAGCTGCAGTCAGCTTGCTTTTATTCTTTTCTGATGAATTTTACTGCCTCGTGAATGCTTCAGAAATGATATTTAAATATTAGATTAAAAATGCAGTGACACTTTAAAACCAGGTAGACTGATTAGAACTATGATCATATGAATAAATTGCAGAAGAATCTCTGCAATTGAAGTCAAGAGATCATTGATCAAAATAGTAAGTCATTTTAGATGAAAGAGTTATGTGTAGCACATTAATTCTGTTATTGTGGCAATTCTTCATGTTATTTTACAGGAATACATTCAAGCAATATACTCTTTTTTTTAAAGATTTATTTTATTATTTGAAAGACAGAGTTACAGAGAGAGGTATAGACAAAGAGAGAGGTCTTCCATCCCTGGTTCACTCCGCAGATGGCCGCAATGGCCAGAGCTGCACTGATTCGAAACCGGGAACCAGGAGTTCTTCCAGGTCTTCCACGTGGGTGCAGGGGCCCAAGGACTTGGGCCATCTTCTGCTTTCCCAGACCACAGCAGAAAACTGGATCGGAACAGGAACAGCTGGGACTAGAACCAGCATCCATATGGGATGCCAATGCTTCAGGCCAGGGCATTAACTGGCTGAGCTACAGCACCGACCCCACAATGTACTCTTAAAATCTTTCACATATGGATATGAACAGAAATTATTGTATAAGGAAAATATTTAAAATAACCAGAACATAAACTATTTGAAATTGTCTCATTTGATTGTAAATCTATGTATGTGTTACTTGAAAATAAAGTATAGATTCTAAACATTCAATTCATGATTATATCATGGAGCAGAAACTTTAATTTGCTATTTTAACCTATTATAATGTGGAGTTTGTTCTTATATGCTGAGATTTGTATTTTAAATATAGCTTGAGGAATTTTATTTTAAACTGAAATTTCTCCATGGATTGGTCTTTAATATATGCCTACATGGAATACTAAGATTTGACATTATAAAATTTGTATTGAATTTCTGTAATACTTATCAAAATGTGTAACACGGGTTTTATGCTTATGGTATTTATGCTTATGGGTTTTAATTTTTTAAAAGAACTAGGTGTATTGTATTGCATTTATAGCGAAGAGAAAGAGCACCAAAAGCATGTTTGAGAGTCTTTTATTACAGTCTGGATATAAACCTTAAAATCTGCTTTTATAAATGTGGGCTCATAGGTGTACCAGAAAATAGAAAAGGAAGGAGGGAAACTACAAATCATTGAAAAGTATAAGACAGAAGCAGTTTAAAGATGAGACAATTATTGTCTTGGAAACACCTCAATTAAAGACCAGTTCAGTTAGAAAGTAAAGTTTTTCCAATGTGTGTCATCTGCAATGACCCTTTTAGGAAGTGGGGCATTGATGACTGGGTAATTGGAATCCACAAGAGCAGAAGCAATTGTGAAATCATGAATGCAGTAGGTTGAATTCCTGCCGAGGTTCAGTATCTGTTTTCCTCTATCTTCTAATCATAAATGACCTGGGTGTGGGGACATGTTTTAGTCACCCCTGTTTCTCTTATATATAGTGCTCATCCTTGGTGTTGATCTAAATGCTTAAGAAATATAGGTTGATCTGACTGATCTGTACAGTTGTAACAAACATTGCAAAAAAATTTACTGTCTAGAGTCAAGAAGCTGGCAGGCACAGAATTGGGGAAGCTAAATAATGGTGGTAACCAGAGCAGCACGTAATTCAACAGAAATAAATAGAACAAAACTTCCCTGTACTTGAGACAGAAGTAAGGGATCCAGACTATTGGGGATAGTGCCAGGTCTGGTGACTGTATCGTGTAATAATAACAGGGATTTAATATCAGTGGAGTGAGTGGGAGCGAGACACAATCCAGTTGATGTGGATGGGTACAGGTATGAAAAAAGTATAGTGATGTCATGGTTTGGAAACAGGAGGCAAGTTGAACAGTAAAGTAGCAAGGGGAAGACACAGTGAGATCAGAATGCATATATAGCTAAACTGATATCATTAGTAAATATATAAAATGTAATGTATTAGTACATAGATATAATGTATTAATATGTAATAAATCAAACATTGTACAATAAACACATTAATACATTTCATAATATATATGGTATATATCTTTGAGGAAGCATCTTCAAATGTTCAGGGAAAAATACAAGCATGAATAAACTTCATGGATTTCAAAAAGCTTTTGCATCAAAAAAAACAACTTTTAATTCCATTTTTCTACACACTTTCTGAAGTTCTCTTGTATGGCATTTATGTAACGTATGTTACATAAATAATAGATATTATTTCAGCAAAAGACAACTTACTAAAAATGTTTACATTTTCCACATTTACTACAAAAGCTTAGCCCAAGAAGGCAACTTAATACTAATTTGATCCCATAAAAACTGCTTATAAGAATGAAACTGAATATATGATTTGATTATTGTTTACAGCTCTTGTCTGTATTGCTGTGGGACAGTGGTTTTTCTACTTTTTACTTGTTGAACATGGTAGTTAGTGGCATATTAAGCCCATTATTATAAAGTAAATTAAACAAAAACTGATTTTAAGATATCTAAAATTATGGGCCAGCTTTGTGGCATAGAGGGTAAAGCCACCACCTGCGGTTCCACATCCCATATTGATATCAGTTCAAGTCCCGGCTGCTCCACTTCTGATTCAACTTTCTGCTATGGCCTGAGATAGCAGTGGAAGATGGCCCATGTCCTTGGTCCCCTGCACTCACGTGGAAGACCCAGAGGAAGCTCCTGGCTCCTGGCTTCGGATAAGTGCAGCTCCAGTCATTGTGGCCATTTGGGGAGAGAACCAGTGGATGGAAGACTTTCTCTCTCTCTCTTTTTCCCTCTCTCTCTTACTCTCTATGCCTCTGCCTCTCTGTAACTCTATCTTTCAAATAAATAAATAATCTTTTTAAAAAGATATCTAAAATTAGGGTTAAAATATCTCTTTCATTTATTCCAAGATGATGGAATAAAAAAACCTTTCTGTATATATACATTATCTGGTCTATTTAGTTTTATTTTGTTAATATATTTAAAGAGTAGAATATGTAAAAATAGTAAGATCAATGCCAGTAGCATCTTGAAGTTTTAACCAATGTGCCCAAAACTTGTATGCCTCTGTGTGCAGGTCTTAGATACATTTCCCTTACCCATCTCTGCCTTACTTGGAAGCATTAGAAAGCATAAAGCTTAATTGAACTCAGTGTATCTAGACACAAAGCGCTTAGTTCAACTCATAGCCTACATGAACAGACACATCTTCAAATAATCAGGGTTTGGTGTTACCATTTTCTGAGACTAAGACTGTTTTGTTTGTCACAATACAAGCTAACAGGAAATTAAATGCTAAAGGCATTATTAAAAGAATGGTGCTTCTACTGGATATTTATCTGGGTCTACTTATAAATAATCAAGAAATTAAGATAGAATTAAGACAACTTGTAGCTAGATTTAAAACATTTACATCAGTATTTGGTTGTATGTGAACACTGGAACCTGAAATTGAAGGCAGATCTCTACTTGAAAATAAATAAATAAAGTAAAACACAACACAGGGACCCTCATTACAGTGTTAGAGTACAATTGGAAACATAGTATTAGCAATATGGCTTTTGTGAGGATCCAACAGGTTAATATTCATATAACATGATGCTATAGTAGAGCACTTGCAGTTGCTACTATTGTGGGGCTCAGAGACTGGAACAACCTTGCTCCTTGATTATCTGTGCCATTCAGAGGGGACGTCTCACCCAGGCAGCTGACAAGGTCCTTCATGGAGCCATTAGCTCCCCTGTCCCCATAACTTCCTATGTATCATTCATTTCAACTTGTGATTATTTCCTGCCTCCAACTACTCATGTGAAAATGATTGCTGTTGTCCTAGATTTCTCTGCTTTTGTTCTAATCCATTTTTTGTTGGAAATCTATTTTGATGACTTCATTCTCAAAACGTGTTCAGAATCTGACCACTTCAGAGCTGCTACTCTGGCCAACAGCAATAACATCTCTCACCTATATTAATACACTAACCTTCTAAATGTGCTCCCTGATCCTTTGTTGCTTTCCTTTGTCTACCCTTAACACAGAAATGAAAGTCATTCCAGTTCTCTGCTCAAAATCTCCCAGCAGAGTTGTATTTATTTTGGCTAACAGCCCAAGTGTTTTGATCACGCCTTTTAGATTTGATCCTGTGCTGCATGACCTGGCCTCTGTGACAGGGTTAACACCATTGCTGAATTCTTTTACCCTACTTGCTGACACAGGCTGCTTCACTGTTCCTTGAACAATCTGGACACAGTCTCAACTGACAGTCCTTTGCAAAAGCTGCCAGCTTTGCTTTGAATGCTCTTCCTCTACCCCTCACATGTTCAAGATTCCCTTCTTCCCCTTATCTTTCCTCTATAACTTCTTCTCAATGAAGTGTTTCCTGTGCACCATACTTAAAAATAATTCACACCGTCCAACACAAAGACTTCACGTTCCTATTAGATTTTATTTTTTTATTAAGCATTTACCACTACCTAACACAGTACTTACACATCGATCAAAGCTAGCCATAGAAACTAACACACATACACCCCCACACATATATTCATGCATATATATATATATATAGTATACTTACTTATATATCATTTATATCACTTCAGTTATATATACATATATTTTATTTGCATATATATATATGTATGTATCATTTTGGTTCTCTCTTTCGCACACACATACACACATACAGTAAGAGATTTTAAGGAACTGTCATGTGATGTTGAGAGCCGGCAAATGGCAGGATTGGAATTTGTAGGGCATATTGGGAAGCAAAAAAATAAATAAAACTGAGAAGTTGATGTGGCAGTCTTAAGTCTGAAATTTAAAAGGAAGATTGGTAGGCCTGAAATGCAGACAGAATTTGTATAATTTCGAGTTAATTAACTGATTGGATGAGGGCCTTTAAAGTCAATTCATGGGGATGTTAGTGGCATCTGTAAGATACCTTAATAGCAAAATATAGACTAGTGTTTGAGCAAAAATGTAGGCATTGCAACACAGTCAAATCGACATAAAAATTTAACTAGTATACATGATAATGTTTCACTGTTTCAAATAGATCTTTTTAAACTTTTATTTAATGAATATAAATTTCCCAAGTACAGCTTATGGATTACAATGGCTTTCCCCCCGTAACTTCCCTCCCAACCACAACCCTCCCCTTTCCCACTCCCTCTCCCCTTCCATTCACATCAAGATTCATTTTCAATTATCTTTATATACAGATCAGTTTAGCATATATTAAGTAAAGATTTCAACAGTTTGTACCCACATAGAAACACAAAGTGTAAAATACTGTTTGAGTACTAGTTATAGCATTAAATCACACTGTACAGCACATTAAGGACAGAGATCCTACATGAGGAGTAAGTGCACAGTGACTCCTGTTGTTGACTTAACAAATTGACACTCTTGTTTATGGCATCAGTAATCTCCCTAGGCTCTAGTCATGAGTTGCCAATGCTGTGGAAGCCTTTTGAGTTCGCTGACTTCGATCTTATTCCAGCAGGGTCATAGTCAAAGTGGAAGTTCTCTGCCCTTCAGAGAAAAACACCTCCTTCTTTGATGGTCTGTTCTTTCCACTGGAATCTCACTCACAGAGATCTTTCATTTAGGTTTTTTTTTTTTTTTTTTGCCACAGTGTCTTGGCTTTCCATGCCTGAAATGCTCTCATGGGCTTTTCAGCCGGATCCACATGCCTTAAGGGCTGATTCTGAAGCCAGAGTGCTGCTTAGGATATCTGCCATTCTATGAGTCTGCTGTGTATCTCATTCCCATTTTGGATTGTCCTCTCCCTTTTTTATTGTATCAGTTAGTATTTGCAGACACTAGTCTTGTTTATGTGATCCCTTTGACTCTTAGTCCTATCATTATGATCAATTGTGAACACAAATTGATCACTGGGACTAGTGGGATAGCATTGGTACATGCCACCTTGATGGGATTGAATTGGAAACCCCTGGTATGTTTCTAACTCTACTGTTTGTTGTAAGTCAGCTTGAGCATGTCCCGAATTGCACATCTCTCCCCTCTCTTATTCCCACTCTTATATTTGACAGTGATCACTTTTCAGTTAAGTTTCAACACTTAAGAATAACTGTGTATTGATTACAGTATTCAACCAAAAGTATTAAGTAGAACAAACAAAAAAAATACTAAGAGGGATAACATATTAAGCTGCTCATCAACAGTCAGGGTGAGGGCTGCTCAAGTCACCGTTTCTCATAGTGTTCATTTCACTTTAACAGGTTTCCTTTTTGGTGCTCGGTTAGTTGTCACCAATCAGGGAGAACATATGATATTTGTCCCTTTGGGACTGGTTTATTTCACTCAGCATAACAGTTTTCCAAATTCCTAACAGGGATCACTTTTCAGTTAAAATTTAAACACCTAAGAATAATTGTGTGTAAATTACAGAGTTCAACCAATAGACTAGGACAAAAAAATACTAAAATCGATAAAGTATTACATTGTAAATCAACAGTCAGGACAAGAGCTGATCAAGTCACTGTTTCTCATAGTGTCCATTTCACTTCAACAAGTTTCCCCTTTGGTGCTCAGTTAGTAGTCACAAATCAGGGAGAACATATGATATTTGTCCCTTTGGGACTGGCTTAATTCACTCAGCATGATGTTTTCCAGATTCCTCCATCTTGTTGCAAATAACTGGGTTTCATTGTTTTTGACTGCTGTGTAGTATTCTATAGAGTACATGTCCCATAATTTCTTTATCCAGTCTACTGTTGATGGGCATTTGGGTTGGTTCCAGGTCTTAGCTATTGTAAATTGAGCTGCAATAAACATTAATGTGCAGACAGCTTGTTTGTTTGCCAGTTTCATTTCCTTTGGGTAAATTCCAAGGAGTGGGATGGCTGGGTTGTATGGTAGGGTTATATTCAGGTCCTGAGGAATCTCCAGACTGACTTCCATAGTGGCTTAACCAATTTGCATTCCCACCAACAGTGCGTTAGTGTCCCTTTTTCCTCACATCCTCTGCAGCATCTATTGTTGGTAGATTTCTGAATGTGAGCCATTCTAACCAGGGTGAGGTGAAACCTCATTGTGGTTTTGATTTGCATTTCCCTGATTGCTAGTGATCTTGAACATTTTTTCATGTGTCTGTTGGCCATTTGGATTTCCTCTTTTGCAAAATGTCTATTGAGGTCCTTGGCCCATCTCTTAAGTTGGTTGTTTGTTTTGATGTTGTGGAGTTTCTTGATTTCTTTGTAGATTCTGGTGATCAACCCTTTATCAGTTGCATAGTTTGCAAATATTTTTTCCCATTCTGTTGGTTGCCTCTTCACTTTCCTGACTGTTTCCTTTGAAGTACAGAAACTTCTCAATTTGATGCAATCCCAAATGTTAATTTTGGCTTTGACTGCCTGTGCTTCTGGGGTCTTTTCCAAGAAGTCTTTGCCAGTACCTATATCTTGCAGGGTTTTTCCAATGCTCTCTAATAATTTGATGGTGTTGGGTCGTAGATTTAAGTCTTTAATCCATGTTGAGTGAATTTTTGTGTAAGGTGAAAGGTAGGGGTCTTGCTTCATGATTCTGCATGTGGAAATCTAATTTTCCCTAAATAGATCTTTATTATTGTACGTGTGTCTCATTAACATCTGGGTTACATGATGGTTAAGCTGATTGTGTGCCTGGTTACTAACGTTTTCCAATTGCCTAGAACAGTGACTGGTAATTCATTACCCATGTGTTGATGAAATGAATGAAATATATTAGATTGCTGAGGAGTACTTAAAATTAATTTGGAAATACACAATTTTTTAATGTGAAATCTTTCTATTTTTAATGTATGGACATTTATTTTCTCCATTCTTTGTGTCTTCAAAACTCATTTTTAATTTTAATTTGTTACTGAGGGATAAGAGACACAGCAGAAGTTGTAAAGTGCACTGCTATACTTCAACTCACAGTTTGATGAGCTTTTGTTTCGTATACACGCTGGTTGAGACAGATAGTCTCTGCTACACTACAACACTGGCCCCATTTTTTTACAGTTTTTGATTTAAGTCTGTTTTTTTCTCATCTGAGTATTCAGCATGTTTTTTTTAAATTTCCATTTGCATGGAGTATCTGTTCCATCTCTTTACTTTCAGTCTATGTGTGTCTTTAGCTATGAAGTGTGTTCCTTCTAAGCCTCCTTATATATGTTACCAGATACACTAATTTTTTATGATACTGGGGCAGCCATTGTGATGCAGTGGGTTAAGCTACAACCTGCAATGCTGGTATCCCATATGAGCAATAGTTCAAGGCCCAGCTGCTTCATTCCAATCCAGATCTCTGCTCATATACCTGGGAAAGCAGAAGAATATAGCCCAAATATTTGTGTCCCTGACATGTGCATGGAAAAACCAGGTGCAGTTCCTGGCTCTTCACACAGCTGTAGCTGTGGCAGCCTTTGGGAAGTAAGTCAGTGGGTGGAAGATCTCTCTCTACAAATAACTCTGCCTTTTGAACTAATAAAATAAATCTTTGAAAAAATTGATTAGACTTAACAGATTGAAACAGTTAGGATGTTTTTACTTTAACCTAGCAGCTTATTAACATGCTACACAACCTCTTATCAGAAACAGTCAATGTAGGTTATGCACCAGCAGCTTATTGGTTGAGGAAAAGAGTTGCAAATGGTAATCATTGGAGAAACTCAAGGCAATGGTAACTAAAGTTTCTGACGGGGGAAACCAAACAAATTAAAATCAGAAAATAAAATTAAAAAAAAATAAACTTTGACGGTGTCCATGGAAGAATCAATTCTGTTGTGTCATACATGACAACACATAGTAATAACCAATAGTCATCTTACTCCTGGATCAAAGCAAAGATAATAGAAAAACTCAGGATAGGACAGAGGAAGGTAGTTGAGATGGAGATAAAAAAATAACCACATCCACCTTTTCTTCCCCCATCCGTAGGCCTGAAGCAGTACCCAGAGGGAGGACGAACTTCCAAATGGGATAAAAATTTCAAGTATATTTCTTTTATACTGGAATGGATTTTTTAATTATTGACTTAAGTTGTTAGGGGGTTTGAATATCTGGAGGAATGTTTATTTTCCTGGAGTGATTGAGAATATTATTAGACAGTTCAAATGTTTGTCTCATGACTTGGTAAAATAATGAGTCCTCAGATTGTGATTAAAGGGATAGTGAGAAAAAAAAACAAATTGTTCAGTGCTAACATCATCTTGAGTTTAATCCATTTAGGAGAAGAAAATCTACAAAATTTACAGATCTTAGAGGATCTTCAGCAGATACTAGGAACCTAATAAATGTTGAATAACTTTATCAGTACCAGGAAGTGTGAATGTATACTTTTAGAAATACTGTAGAAAATATTTATGTGTCATTAATGTGGAAACTGAGACTAAAGCTAAAGACCAGATTTTGACCTCAAAAAATAATGCAATTAGGAAGATGTATATATTCCTGTTGTGCTCCGGATTGCCCAGATAGAAAGAACCAGCGAGACTCACGGTAATGCAAAGAACATAGGGACTTTATTTGTAGGTCCAGCATGCTGGGGCCCCAGCCTCCCCTGCAACACAGTGCTAGGAGACCAAGACCCCCTTCTCTTTGTTCTCAGGGTTTTTATAATTCCCAGGCAAACAAGTATTACGTTGGCATTCCTTCCTTCCCCTGGCCCTGCAGGACCAAGGAAGGCCCACCTTATTGGGTGCCTCCACCTGGTCCTGCAGACCAGACCAAAGACTGCCCGGTTTCAGGTTTCATCTTCTCATACCAGGGGCATCCTGGGCCTAGCCAGTTTTTTTGTCTTGTGAGAACCCTGTCATGGCATGGCTCTGGCCTCTCACAATTCCTAGTAAAAATGTGGACTTACCCGCTACCTGGAGCGTTACCCTGGGCTCAGCAAGGATGATAGGGGTCCCTGAGTCTGGGTTCCATCAGTGTTCAGCCAGCCCCAGCAGTTGTAGCATGGAGTCCTCTCGAGGAGTCGGGCTTCCGTGTAGAGGCGCAGGAGTTGGGCCTCCCCTGGAGCAGTCACTCTTCCACTGGCCCAGTTGGCCACATGTGAGGCATGGCCCGGTGGGTTTGTGAGGGTTGGGGCATGCTCAAGCCCAATGTCACTCTCGTCCACACTTGAAGCATGCTCCAGGGGCCTGGTTGCCCTTGACCCCTCTTTCCTCCACCCGCCACAGGGCTTCCACCAGGGCCTGAATCTGGAGGGTAACCTTTTTCTGCATCCTGGCCTGTTGTGCCGCCTGCTCAGTTGCCTCTTCCCAGGTATTATAGACTTTGACAGCTATCTTTACAAGGTCTTTAATGGGGGTCTCTGGACCATCCTCCACCTTTTTTAGTTTTTTTTTTTTTTTTTTTTTTTTTTTTTTTCTGATGTCTAGGGCAGACTAGGAAACAAAATGAGAGGCCAGAATCGCTGCCCCCGAGAGGGAATGAGGATCGAGTTTGGTGAACTTAGGACCTCGGTAAGCCTGTATAAGCAGCAAGGGGTGGAACAGAACATGGTGGCAGGGCAGAGGAATGTGCATATGGGGGCAGGAAGTTCCTGGCTAACTGCCGTGTGCCCAGGAACTCAGGAGGGTTAGAAAAGGTAGAAGGTGGAGAGTTTGACAGAAACACAGAAGAGGTGTCCTTAGAGGTGAAGCCGTGGTCCTGGCCAGCAAGACCTGGGCCATGGGACAAGAGGAGAGGAGAGAAGAAGAGAAGAGAGTAGGGTGGGAGCAAAGGTCCCATTTTCTCTCCCTGCAGCAGAAGTTGTATCCGTTGTCGAGTACGCAATTTGGCTATTCCTGGGTTGAGAAGAAAATGCGGTAGGTCCTGGGCCAGTCCCAGTTTGTCTGAATTTTTAGGAGGCAGGCCAGGGGGCATTTTGAGTCCCACCCTCGGGGTTGGCCAGATCTCATGGTCTCCCTGGCAGCCCGGGATCTACTGGAATTCGGACAAGGCGTCCTCTGTCCCAGACTTCAGTAGATGGATTAGAGGTCAGTCCTCTACTGGGGCCAAGCCAGTGGCAGGACGTCTCCACAGCTGCTGGGATGCTAAACAGGGAAAGGGGCTGGCATGCACATGACTCAGAAAAATGGGTCCCCGTCTGGACTGTGAGGCTAGCTGAAGATCACAGAGACTGGGCCAACCCAGAGGAGGGAGGGAGAGCAGGGGAGGAGTTACTTACAGTCAGTCGAGCATGGTCCATAGTCAGCCTGGGGCACCAGACAGGTTCAGAGAGTGAGGAGGCCTCGAATCTAGAGAGGGCAGGCACGCACCCTCAGCTCCCGGGTTTCAGCACCATCTGCAAGGTGTCCAGTGTGTAATAAATCTTCCCAGTCAGATGAATCAATTAATTCACAAGCTTCTATTGGAATTCCGCTCCTGAGCGAGGTTCACCAGTTCCAACAGAGCAGGGGCCAGGGAAGTCGCGCATCAGAGGTTGGGAGGGCTCCTTTTATAGATACAGGGTGTGGGGGTTAAAGGTTGAGGCAGGTCTGCTCCTCGTTGGTTGACCTTTAGGCACCTGCGGGGGACCTTGACAAGGACTTTTAATTCCCAGAAGTGCTGGTAGGGATTCTCCATTCCCGGAAGCATAGACCTTCTCTCCTTGCGGATGCCAAAGCTACCATTCATTACATAGTACAAGATCCTGATGAAAAATTGTGGACACATTGCATTCTGGTATTTTTACTTATGCACCAATAGAAAAGCCATTATTTTAGTTATGTTAACTAAAATTATACTTATTGTGTTAAGGGGAAAATGCTTCCCAAAATCAGAAAACCTAAGTTAATGGTCCTGCAGAGATTTCTAACATTTGTATTTAAGAAAAGTAAATATGTAAATTATGAATGTGAAAATATAATCACAAATCATAATAAATTTAGATATGAACAGGCTATTATTCCTGTATTTTAATATTCAAATTTTGAGGTATTACTAATCATGCTGACTCATTTGCATATGAGTTAATTTTTTTGGAAATGACTTAACAAAGACATCACAGTTCAAAATGAAGCAACTTACTCCATGATAACAAGTCGTATAGATATATAATATCTTCACAGTCAGTGTGACTGACATTTCTAGATACTTGCATCTTTTGTAATTATCTTTCAACAAGTATCTTCAGTGGTGAAGCTGTTTTAATTACTAATACAATCAGCACTATGTTATCACTTGTGTATTTCCAAACCCACTCTGCTGTTGTACCACCATGGAAGGCAAGCCAACTCACAGAGGGGCATGAAAGGCAGTGTTAATTTCCATAGCCAACTTGTGCTTGTTCTTGTGAACAGCAGGCAGATTCTGCAGTCCAATTATTTGGAGCAAGTCCCTGTGGAGCACAGAATCCTTCAGTATGTGCTGAATCTAACAATTACCTTTATGAGTGTTGCTTAAGAAAAGGAAAAACATCTGCTATGTTGGTCCATAGACAACATATTTGGTGAAACAATTATGATCATCAAAATTTATACTAAATTATCAGTAGAATTGATTTATTTATTTAAGCTCCTAGAACAGTGATTCTCCAAACTATGGAACTTAAGGTGAGTTCTAACAATCTCCTTATCATCCTATGTTTCTTAATGACAATTATTTATTGAAATAAAGTTAATGGAAACCATAGTTTTCAAATGGGTATTTTGCACAGCAGTTAAGGCGTCTTTTGTTATTTCAACATTGGGTTCAAGTGCTTGCTCCTTGCTAATGTGCACCCTGAGTGCCAACAAATAATGACACAAATACATGGGTTCTTGCCACCCATGTGGGAGTCCCAGATTGGGTTCACTGCTGCTGGTTTCAGCCTGGAACAATTCTGCCTCTTGTGGTCATTTGGAGAGTAAAGCAGCAACAGAAGAGCTTTGCCTTCCTGTTTCTGTCTCCTGTCTCTTAGCTTTCAAGTAAAGTGAAATGATTGATTAAAATTATCCGACGTGAATTTATGCTAATTCTTAGGAATTGCATTTTTTGATGGTAATTATCTTCAGGATTTTAAATATACTAGACAACTTATTTGGCATTGAAGATAGCTAATAGTTTGGAAAATGTCCAGACTTGAGTAACAAAGAATTGAATCTTGACAACAAATATTTTGAATTTTTGGTAATATCAAAGGAATGAAGAGTTGTGATATGCCAGAAAGTTCATAATATGTCTATTAGAAATATGAGAATATTTAAAATTTAGCTGGATTGTTCAATGCGTGTTAAGATTCCAGATCCCCATCGTCCAGAGATTCTGATCTAATAGAGTACAGAGATTTGCATTTTTCACTTCAGATTGATATCGAGGATGATCCCCTAAAATCTATATGAAAATGTGGCCCCTTTAGAGTTCCCCAGAAATGCAATCTGGGATACCACATGTTCCTGGAATTTGGGGTGCCATATGATATCACCATATGCTTATTAATAAATCCCCACTATTAAGAAGCCTGAGAGGGTTCTTGCCTAATAGAGAAGAATTCTAAATACTGGCATAAATAAACGAGGCAGCATGGTACACTTTAAGCTTTTATTTAGTGAGAAAGATACATAGGAGAGTGAGAGCTTTATCTAAGAGAAAGATGTAAATCTGGGTTCATACCAAGCACCAGGAACCAGCCACAAGGAGGAGCATCTAGGCCAGGAAGCCTAGGGTGGGTGGCCCGAATGCCATGTGCCCTGGAGGCGCAGGGCTACAGCCAGCTCCCTCCTGGCAAGAAGCCAGTGAAGTACAGAAGGGCGGGACACACAGTGTCCCAGGCTTTTTTTTTTTTTTTTTTTTTTTTTGACAGGCAGAGTGGACAGTGAGAGAGAGAGAGATAAACGTCTTCCTTTTCCGATGCTTCACCCAACAAATGGCCGCTACAGTCAGCGCGCTGCACCCATCTGAAGCCAGGAGCCAGGTGCTTCCTCCTGGTCTCCCATGCGGGTGCAGGGCCCAAGCACTTGGGCCATCCTCCACTGCCTTCCCAGGACTGGAAGAGGAGCAACCTGGACAGAATCCGGCACCCCAACCGGGACTAGAACCCAGGGTGCCAGCGCTGCAGGCGGAGGATTAGCCAAGTGAGCCACGGCACTGGCCATGTCCCAGGCTTTACCCACTTCCAAAGGGGAGCGATTAATTAACCTGATTGGCTGGTGGGCACCCAGGTGTGGCCAGGTAGGGGCATGAGGTCACACAGTAGCATGGCGAAGGCGTGGTCTTCCAGCTCACAAACCTAATCTATTTTAACTTGTATGCCTGCCTACTTCAAAATGATTGTAATTCAGACCATTCTTAATTCAGTCTCAAAGGAAAATTGATGGAATATATGTTACCTATCATTCTACCTGCACATTAAAAATATAGTGAGAAAATCATTTCTTCATTCTGCAGGGAAAAATACAATCAATATTAATAAGAAATTTCTAATATTTTCCCTAAAACTAAGCGTACAAGGTCCTCACTCACATGGACTCCAGTTCAATTACCAACTCCTCCACTTCCTATCCAGCTCCTCGATGGTGTGCCTTGGAAGCAGCAGAAGGTGGCCCACAGGCTTAGGCACCTGAACCCACATGGGAGACCTGCATGAAGCTCCTTGTTCCTGGCTGTGGCCCAGCCCTGGCTGTTACAGCCATTTGGGGAGTGAATCAGCACATGGAAGACTTCTTTCTCTCTCTGATTCTGCCACTCCTTCTCAGTAACTCTACCTTTCAAATCTCTCAAATAAGTAAATAGCTCTTTAAACAACAATAGCAACAACCAAAATAAGTGTTTGACTAACCCCATCAATGGAAAAGATAGTGTACTCCAGTATTCTGTTTAAACTCATCAGGTTTGATAACCAAAGCTGAAGAGTGACCATGCCTAAATCTTACAGTGAAGAGTGAACACCAGTACCTGAAATGCTCTCTTCAGGAGGACAAGAGAAGGGGGCTAGTGCTCAGGTAGGTCATCCAGCATTTCTGCAGTATTCGCTAAGCATTTCGCCAAATATTTTATGTGATTGCATTCTCTTTTGCACAGGGAATATTTAAAATAGAATATCTTCCTGGTTTGTTCTTTTGAATGTTTAGAATAAATATGCTTGGAATATCAGCTGAACATATGGAATTTTTCTGAATTCATTCAGTTTGTTTTATGTACAAATCTGATTGAATAAATATAAGTTATAACAATTTATCTTCACTAATCAAATAAAAAACTAATTAGTTTGAGAGTTTCAGAGTTCCTTTAATATTTAAGCTTTCATTTTTTATGTTTCATAGCACGAATTTATTATTTTTATCAGCACCCATGATTATTGTACAAAGCAGATAAAGAATGGAAAAAGAAAGATAAATTACTTAAGATATTCACATTATCTGTTTTAAAGTTTTCCCTTGTCTCAATTTGCTCAGCTTGTCACTGCTTTCTCTATGCTGTCTATCTCAAAGGAAACAAACTACCAGTGGGAAAAACTGCTTTGTACTCACGCTTTAGGGACCCACATGCATTTCATGCCATACCATGTCATATGCTAGCAATAGGAAACCAAAGAATATCAAGATGTTACATCTTCTCAGCCAATAACTGGGATAACTTCTTGGTGAAACTTTACTCAAGTGAATTTGTGTTTTCTGCTAATCGTTAAAGTGATTGCAATGGAGAACTGAAGTCATTCTTAAAATTGATACCTTGCTCATGGGGGTGATAAGCAAAGCCTCTTGGCCATACTACAGTAGGCTGGCACAGCAAAGTACTGACTTATTCAGTTAAGAATTGAGTTCAGGTAGAAGCAAAAGAAGTTCCAAAACAACGTCTTAAATTGTGAATGGTTTCTTAAATCCAAGAAACTCAGAGTGGAGACTGGAGGGGCCTGGTGTTGTCAGGGCATATTATGTATTTTATGTCTTCGCCGCCCTTAGTTTGGTGTAAGTCTCATGTTTGTGCTCTCTAGAGAGTTGGCCAAACTCCAACCATCACACCACTATTTCAGGCAGGAAGAAAGGAATGAGCACAAAGGGAGTTTTGTGGGATAACAGAGTCCCTGAATGTCTGGGAATTCTGCCTCCAACTCATTGACAAAAATGCATTCCATGATAAGAAAGTGAAGAAGTGGTGATTATTATTGAAAACTGGCTATCTTAATATTACCAATGTAAGTAAAATTACCAATGTAAGTAGAAAGCCTAAGAACAGTCTTGCCACATTCATCAAAGACTTACTTTTTATTTCTTTTAATTAATTTATTTAAAAGGCAGCAATACAGAGAAAGAGACAGAGACAGTGAGCTCCCATCTGCTAGTTCTTTCCCACAATGATTGCAAAGGCTGGGGCTGGGTTGGTGTGTAGGTTAGAGCAGAGAACTCAATTCAGATCTCTACAAGAATGGCAGGATTCCAATTACATGAGCCCAAATCAGTTTGTTGTGGGGTCAATATTAGCAGGAAGCTGGAGTCAGGAGCCAGAGACACGTACTGAACTCTGGAATGGGCGTGCACATCTTAACCAATAGTCTAAATATTTCCCCTGAGAATCATACTCATAAGCAGATTAACCCTGGAATAAGAAGAAACAACATGAACAGATAAGATGAAGTTTAAGTAGAAATTGACATAGACTTAGAAGTGTATGTAATTTTCCAACTAGGGCAAGCAAAATGTCATCTCTATTTAATGTTTTTAGCTAATATTCCTATTGTGATAACACTCAGAATTATAGCTGAAATCTTAGTTCCATTTCATTTATTATTATAAGGTGAATGTAAAATTCTCTAGTGCCATCTTATTAATGTGTAATATGTGTAAAACTGGATCTTTATGTTTATTTCTTCCTGACTACCTTACCCCTCTTAATTGCAGGATGATTCTATCAACCAGTCTTAAAACCCCACAGTAAATTCTGGTTGACTTTTTAAAATCCCTCATACCCAATTATTTCTCAATTCCTGTATTTTCTATCTGCAACATTCCCATGTAATTATTTTTCCATTTTAATGGCCACCATCCAGATTAGGACTTTTCAATGTCCAATATCCTAATAATTATTGTCCGAGTTATAAGCATACCGATTCCTTAATAACAGCATGGGAAGAATTATAATCTCTAATAAAATAAAAATACTTCACATTAGTATTCATTCCTCCCAATAACATACTTAGAAGTATTTTCCAGCTTTAATACATATGGGTCCTATATGCTGACTTCCATTCCAACCAAACATGATTTTTTTTTTCTTCAAATAACCCCTTTTTATTCAAAATTTGGACTTCTGCTCAAAGATTCTCCTTCTGGCTAGTGAACCTTCACTATTTTGTAATCTTTAGCTTGTTATTAATTCCCCAAGTTCAAGCTCAATACTGCTCTCTACATAAAGACTATCTTATCTAATTGATTATGTTTCTTTTCTTCCTTTGAACTTCATAGTATTTTGGTTTTATTTTTGATAAGGCATATATTTGAAATTTAATGTCATTGATTAAATGTTCTTACATCTCAACAAGAATGCATTTATCACGGAACAAGGATAGCTATTGATTCCTCTTCGGTACAGCACACTTCAAAGATAGTTTCTACCTCCATGAGCAGAAATGTGTACACTTTGGTATTGTGGATCAAACTAGGCATTGTAAATAGAGCCTAAGTTCTTCATCAGAGTCTAATCCTGAGGGCAGCCAAGTGAAGAAGAGCTTAAGCAAATGAGACTAGGAAGGAAAGAGAGCATTCAGCAGAATATAGGTGTACCCAAGCCTTTAGAGATGCAGGCCCTGTCATTATCCAATTTTATACACCTCATGCAATTACCTGAAGCATTACCTTAGATAATATCTGCTAAAATTGTTACAGGAATATCAAGATACTTTTAAAAAAATATATCTGAGTAGGTGAACTTTTGTCATTACTATTTGAAATAGCATGTTTTGACAAATATAATAGATTTTTATAAGCAAATTATATATGTATATATAAGATAGCAATCATTGCAAAATATAATTACTGTTATTGCAAGTTGTGACTGGGTGGAGACACCAAGATACATATACCATTGTTAATTTTCATTTGTGTACAATGCAAGAAACTTGCACGGTAGAATGTTCAGAATTTGCTTGAGTGACTATGAATTTCACAAGTTATTGGGAGATAATTGCTGAAAGACAGCAATTAAAACTAGAGAGAAGATATTTTCTATAACTGTAATTAATATAATTAACCTATATCCTTCAATACACCTCAAATAGAATAATTATATTTATTATATATGTACTAGTATAATCATTAAAACATGGCCTACTTAATGCAAGGCACTGTTTGCTTTATCTGCCCAACAATTTAATAATCTTTATTAGCCTTTATGGTTAACCCATTTTGAAGTTACTTTTCCATTTTAGTTAATTATTTATTCACATAACATTGATATTCATGAATCCAATTTCCACTCAACATTTCCACTTAAATCATAGTCATTTTAAATTTAGCATGTCAAATGCTAATTTTCTTCATGCTTCTAGATGTTCAAGCTAAAATCCTTGAATTTTTCATACTCTTTTACTCCACATCAAATCCTTTTACAAAAAATTTATTTTTTCTTTAAAAAGTTGTTCTGACTCTGTCTACTTGTTCTTGTTTCTTCTACTAACACTGGTCTAAGGACATGTGAGAGTACTTTCAAAAGATAATTTGATGCATTTAATTTGAAATCCAAGCAGTTTTTCATAACATAAACTTGTGATTTTTTAAAGCAAGATAGCAATGTTTGATAAAGAGAATACATCCTACAGAGCAAATGCACAACTAAGGAAAAACTGTCAGCCCAGTCTGCTTTGTATTGGAGATTTTACAGAGTTTAGTTTAGGCCCTCCATTTCCTTTTCCCTTTCCTGTTCTTGGGGAATTGTTGGGTAGAAGGCTTTCTGGTCATGGAATTCCTGAAATTTCTCACAGGACTATTAGCCAGCACAGTGTTATAGTCTCTAGTGGCCCTTTTAGTGCACGGTGGGAAACATTCTTCTAAGCTGACCTCATGGGAGAAGGCTGAAACCAACCTAACAAGGTTATGGAATAAAGAAAAGACCTTTTCAAATGCTGATTTGCTTCCAAGTTTTGCTTTTCCATTTCTGTACTAATTAAATTCACATAATTACTATTTTCTTTAAAAAAATCCCCAGTTTCTTCTCATATGTATAAGCTAATGTGTACCTTGTCATCTAATGTTCCTCTCTCAAGATAAGCAACCCAGCATCCTAGGGGAATAGAATGGGTGTAAGTCTATCTTCTGTAACTTCTTCAAACTGCCATATGGGCATAGAGTTGGTCATGAGTATTCTTCCAGGGTCTGTCCAATGGTATTCAGAGATACACTGGGAAAAGATTTTCTTATGTGGTCTAGAGGACTGGCCACATCCTGCAAGGTGATAGAGTGGAAGCCTAGTATTAGAACTATACAGAGCTGGATGTCCTCTGCTGTATAATGTAATATTTTGTTATATGCATACATTTTAATTATCAAATTAGGATATCTGGCATCCATCACTTCATGCATTCAAAGATGTCTTTGTAGTGAAAATATTCAACAGTCTTAGAAATACAATATGTTATTGTTAACTATCGTTGCCCTACTGTGCAATAGAACACCAGAAGGGTTATTTTTACAATAAAGAAAAAATACTTTTAATTCAATAAAAGCAAACTTTTCTGAGATTTAACTTGTTTTTGTTTTATTTTTAAGCATTCTTTTCTTTTTTTGAGAAACTTAATTAACTTTGAGGAAGAACCCAAGAATGGTACATCTTTTTGTGAGCACTTATGCATAACTATAGCTTATGAGACTTAAGAACATTCCCCACTTAATACACTAAAATGAAGTAAATCTTTAAGAAAAAGGTTTACTACTAACTCTCATAATCCAGCTCTTTGAAGACAGAGGTCCTGCATAGGACATTAGTGCACAGCGACTCTTATTGTTAATTTAACAATTATAACTCTTATGTATGATGTCAGTGACCACCTGAGGCCCTTGACATGTGCTGCCTAGGCTATGGAAACCTTTTGAATCGAAAAACTCCTTTAGCAACTAGACAAGGCCATGTGCAAATTGGAAGTTCTCTTCTCCTTTCAGGGAAAAGCACATCCTTCGTTGATGAACACTTTTTTCCATTGGGGCCTCATCCACAACGGTCCTTCAGGTAGGACACTTTTTGCCACAGGGTCTTGGCTTTCCATTCTTGAAATGCTCTCATGGGCTTTTCAGCCAGGTGTCTCTGAGGTGTCTCTGAAACAAAACATACAATTACACTAAACACACATGGTCCAAAGAGATTCAGTAAGTATACAAGAACTATAGGGTCAAAGAGAGGCAGTTGCTAGGATTTCCATGATGAAATGTTCAGCCAGAAATTGCAACCCCAATATGCCCAGTCCTAGGTTTGTTTGGCATTACCCAAGAGGTGATGAATATGATTTTGTACCTCTCCAGATCACTTTACGTAAGGAAAAAAAAGTCTTTTGGAGCATGGCACAGATACTCCCTTGGGTAACAGTCCGTGAGCATGTCTATGGCCCACATGTTTTGGAGGACTGGGTTTGGCATCATTTCTAGCACAGGAGCCCTAGTCATGGAGGTGTTGAACTCGGCAAAAGGTCTGTTTTGTTCTCTTTATCAAAGAGGAGATCTGGTTCTGGATTGCTCTGGAGAACTTGGTATAGGACCTTCACTATTCCCTGTACTTGAAGATTCATGAACTGTGAATTTAAGAAATGTAGAGCTGTCTTGAGGTTGTAGGGGAAGGAATTTTCTGCATGGTCTATACCCTTTCTGGGTCCAGTCTCTTTCTCAAAGTCAAGGATGAGCCCTAAATAGTTTACTCCCTTATTGAGAAGCTATGCCTTTTCCCTGCATATCTATTAGATACATTATATTTGGATGTTAAGGGTGAAGACCCTTCATTTAAAAAAAATCCATCAAAATAAATATATCCTTTAATTCCATTTTCCACTAACTTTATAATACCCTCATGTAGTCTCTTTTGTACATGATTGAAATACGCTCCTACTTGTCATTACTAATTCTACATTTGCCAAAATCCTATTTATTCTCAAAGTAGCAGTCCTAGTTATGCTCTTAAAATAAGAGTCTGATCATATCCCCTCCCTGCTTAAAATACTCTAGTGTCTTCTTCACCATCAGAATGACAGCAAAATTCCACACAAGTGCTTATCCACTCCTATCTACTTAAATGCCTGTGTATCTCTCTAACTTTTCCTATTCTTTGAATCTACCAGTGCTTCTCAAGAATTGGTCTTCATCTCCTGGAATTAATGATATTCCAGAATTTTTCATACAATTGATGATTTTTTTTTAAATTTTGGGGAATTTGTAAATATAGTTGTGAAACAAACATTATTAGAAACTTTATTAATTGAAATTAAATAAATTATATTAAACATATTGGGGCTGAATTCCCAGAACTCATTCATCACTTCAAAGTACTCTAATGTATTTTACTATTATTTCTGTTTTAGAGGTGATTCACATCTACCATGTGTACATAGATCTACGATCTCTGTATAGTAAGGATGCTATATAATATTGTGCTACTATATATTTCTTTGCAACTTTATATTCATTGAATTCATGGTGATAAATTGAGATTACAAATAAAGTAATTGCACCACAGGAAATCAGGAAACACCATGTTCAGGGGTCTTCTTTTAGGCATCCCCTCCCACTGGTTGTTAAGCATGCCATTGCCAGGACACAAGCAATTCCCATCTCTCTATGTCTAGAAAGCAATTCCCTTGTCCATGGATCATTCACTCTTATGCTTTCTAGATGTATTGTCAAATCAGATTTCTCAGTGATGTATTCCCCAAACATTTTATTTTGAGTCATATCTTACCCCCATTCCTTTTTTTTCCTCTCATTTCAATGCCCTTACTGAGTTCCAAAATCTGATATGTGTATGTGTGTGTGTGTGTGTGTGTATAATTAAACAGTCCTACTATTTGTATATTATATGATGTCCCTATTATTCCTATGTAGACCTCATTTGTTCAATGCTATAGCTTTTTCACTTATGAAAGAAAAACAGCATATTTCATTTAAGTATGCTTAAATTTTTTCAGACTTACTATTTTCCAAAAGTTGCTCACTTATTTGTTCATTTTTCTGGAAAATTTTGATATTATCTGAAAATAAGTTCTGTATTAGATGATAAATATGTTCATTAGTTCCTAATGCAATGTTATGACTCTAGTGTTCTTTTGACTCAGAAGAAAATAATTACTATTAGTTAAATATGAAAATATTATATATTTGTAAAATGAAATTTCTAATCATTAAATAACCTTATACAAAATAAATCACGGTAATTTTTTTAAGATTTCTTTTATTTATTTGAAAGACAGAGCTACAGAGAGAGGTAGAGACAGAGAGAGGTCTTCAATCTGCTGGTTCACTCCCCAGATGTCTGCAACGGCTGGAGCTGTGCCCATCCAAAGCCAAGAGCCAGGAGCTTCTTCCGGGTCTCCCACATGGGTGCAGGGACCCAAGAACTTGGGCCATCTTCCACTGCTTTCCCAGGCCATAGCAGAGAGATGGATTGGAAGAGGAGCAGACGGAACTAGAACCCGGCACCCATATGGGATGCTGGAGCTTCAGGCCAGGGCGTTAACCTGCTGCGGCACATCGGCAGACCCATGGTAAAAATTTTAATAGCTAACTTTGGTAATGAATAACAGCATATCAAGTGTGTAGAGTAGATGTTAAGTAATTTATAGAAGGAAAATGTATAGTATTAAGTATTATTAGTTAAAATAGCAAAAACTGAACTAAGCAAGATGATTTTCAATAACAAAAATTTGGAGTCAAGCAATTATGATAATGAAGTTAGGGACAGCAATTTTAAAAGTAAATACAAACACAAGATTAGAAATTAATAAGAAGCAAAATTTTGTCTTGAAAAAAATATAGTACCAGATTTAGGGATGGATGTTTAGTACAGTGTGTTAAGATGATGTTTGGAATGCCCGCCTCCCATACGAAAGTACCTGGTTGCAAGTCCAGGCTCTGCTTTTGATTCCAGCTACCTACTAATGTGTACCCAGAGAAACAGCAGAAAATGAATCAAGTAGTTGGGATTCCTGACACCTTCTTGGGAAACACAGGTAGAGTTTTGGGTTCATGGCTTAGTCCTTTTCAAGTACCAGCTATTGTGGACATTTGGCAAGTGAACCAGCAGGTAGCAGATCTCTGTGCCTGTTTCTATCTCTGTGTATCTGCCTCCTAAATAAATATATAAAAGAAAAGGTAAACAAAACAATTAAAATGTGGTGGTTTTAAAATGCAGACTAACGCTAATAGCATTTGACTCAACTAAATCAGTGGAATTGTTTATATTGGCTTAAGATTTAGACACAAACTAGTTGCCCAGAGCTGTAAATTTGGATTTATTTCCTGAAATTAGGCTTAGAAGCCTAATGAAAAAAAGCTGGCCAAAATCACAGACAGTACATCAAGTCATGACACTCAACATGCATAAATTGTTTAAACCATAATTAAATAACCTTCTAAAAGGTTCAGGAAAAAAGCCCTGGAAAGAAATTAGTTTAGCTAAATTTTACAGATGCACTTTCAGAAATGTAGAGGCTATTTCCCTAAATCAAAGATCAAAAGAATTTCTGCATGCAACAGATCATCACACTGCCTAACCTGGACCAAAACAGTCACCTTATTTCAGTTATCTTCTCTTTTATTATTATCTCTTCAGAATAATTCAGATAATAGAAATTCCATTATCTCTTCAGAAAATTTTCTCCAGTATTGCAGTGAAAATTGTCTCATTGTTGATAATGATGCTTTATTATGCTTTATCACTAAATTGAATGTTTCTTTGTTACCCACTATGCTAACTTATTTTCTGTGTTAATATGAGCTATTTTCCATTCTGTAGGCTCTTTTTTGATAAAATGAATGAATATAACTAAATGAGTTGTGAGTAAAGCCTTTATCTGCAAAATAAGTTTTGTACTTTTCTTTGTATATCTTAAGAAATAAGAGAATGCAGGGGCTGGCGCTGTGGCATAGCGGATAAAGCCACTGCCTGCAGTGCCAGCATCCCATATGGGTGCCGGTTTGAGTCAGATCCAGCTCTCTGCTCTGGCCTGGGAGTGCGGTGGAGGATGGCCCAAGTGCTTGGGCCCTGCACCCGCATAGGAGACCAGGAAGAAGCACCTGGCTTCTGGCTTTGGATCGGTGCAGCTCCAGTTTTTGTTGTAGCCAGTTGGGGTGTGAACCAGCAGATGGAAGACCTCTCTCTCTCTCTCTCCCCCTCTGCCTCTCCTTCTCTCTCTGTGTAACTCTGGCTTTAAATAAATAAATAAATCTTAAAAAAAAAAGAAATAAGGGAATGCATGCTTTGAAAATCTTGGCCTCTCTTAAAACATTTTTCTTTGTAAACATTTAAAATGAAATGGTGGGATCTGGCATTGTGGTGTGGCAGGGAAAGTGGCCACTTGGGATCTTGGCATCCCATATGTGTGTTGTTTCCTGTGCCACCTGCTCCATTTCCTATTCAGTTCCTCGCTAATGGCCTGGGCTCTCCTCCTGGCTTGCAGATGACCCCCTGCCTGCTGTTTCTTCATGTGGCGGCAAGACAGAAATTAATCTTCGGGTTTTTCAACTGATAAGGGCAATGATTTTATCACCAGGGCCTCACTCTCTTGAGTTCATCTGATTTCCTTGAAAAGGCCTTCTCTCAAAATAAATTATCTTGGGGGCTAAGGTTTCAATAAGGATTTTGTGGAGACACAGACATTCAATGCACAACACACCCGCTGGTTTCAGAATCTCTTCCCTTGTTCAAAAGTCCTGTAAAGCAGGGGTCTAAGGAGTATTTGTAAGTTTCAGGAAGCTGCCCTTCTTCACAAGTATTCTCACCCCTGTGAAATCACTACAAATATATCTGAAATTTGATGAGCTGATATATCCAAGACCTCCTTTTTACTGAACAACTGCTCTAGTTTTCCTTTGCAGATTCACTTTTGTTTTGAGAAATCACAAGTTAAGTTGTTTTTGTTAAATTTTCCTTGGAGAATTTCATTCTTCTAACAACAACATATGTACTTCCATATGTAAAGACAAAACTCCAACTTAAATGTTAAATAAAAGTAAACATAAGATTTAAACTTTGAAGAGATATACATATTCCAAATTTAAAAAATAAAATGCTGATAAAGAAAACTGTTGTTGCATTTTCAATATCAGAAATGGCTGTGTATTTTCCATTACAACAGATATTGCTATAATTGAATGATATTGAAAAAGACACTCTTTTTCCCAATACAGTCTATTTATTTACATTTTATATTTTTAAAATTGTGATTACAAAACGAGAAGTGCAATGAAAGATTGAAGTAATCATTCACATCATTCATAACAAATGGACTCTCGTTAAATAAGAGCAGATGGTGTAGACAAAAATTGTAGCCTGAAGGCTGTGTTACTAAAGTACAACATATGAAAATAAACTGTTTCTCAGCATATTTATTTTAAAATAGTCTATGCTCTTCCTTTAGTAGATGATTTTATTTGAAACATTATATCATTCTTAACAACTTATTTGACAAAGATATAAAAGAAAGTTTGACAGAACTATATTTGCAACAACACTGCTACACAAAGGCATTTCTTTTTTTGTGTTTTGATTTTCTTTCCTTTTTTTAAATTTTAGGTCCCCCATATAAATGGATGCATATAGATATAACTTACATTTCCCTAGTGATTTAAAAAATTCACATTCATTGACTATGCAAAAGTGTATTAAAATGAGTTCAGTACCATCCCCTTTCTTTATCTGCTGTATATGCATCCCAAGATGCCCAGTGGAGTCCTAAATTTCAACTAGTACAAAAATGTATATTTGCTATGTTTTTTGTATCTGCATATCATATGATAAGTATCAATTTATAAATTAGACATAATAAGTGATTTTCAAGGGGGAGCAAGATGGTAACAGTGAGATACTCCAATGATTATATCCCAATAGAGAATTGTAAACATAGGACTTCACCCTTGATCTTCAGGCTAAGCTGATAAGCCTTAATACTAGTAAGATGCTAACATTGTCTGTATCAAGGCTAGAGCCTGTAGGCAGATCCTCTGCACGCACTCCAGTGGGAAAATGGAATTAAAATATAAATGTATGTTGGTGTAAACATTGTTGAAGTACATGCATGTGAGGTGACATAAAAAATTTTTTGCACCAAAATAAATATCTTTTAATTCAATTTTTCTAAGAATTTTCAAAATAATCATATAAGTAAATAGTTTAGCATATGTAAAGCAATTGATTAACTTCCAAAAAATCTTGCCCAAATATTATTTCTCACCTATTGTTTTGGCCATATTTGAATGCTATATTTTCTAGCAAACAGTATACTCATATAATCAGAATGAGTCATGTGACTTTACAGTTAAGTTTGCTCATTGATAGAACCTCCAGAATCAGAAAATTGCTTGAACCCAATGCAACTAAACAAGGCATCTTGGTTGACACTAGCAATAGAGTTAAAAGTATAGACATGTTCTATGTGTTCCTAGAGTTTTCATTCTAGTGGAGAAGACAGAAACTAAAGAAAATAAATACATTATATAACTTATGGAGATAAGTTTTAGAATGATAATAGAAAACCAGAGAGAATGAGCAAATATAAGCGATCATTTTAAGACAGGGTGGGTCAGAAAGTTCCTCACTGAAGACATAACATTTTAAAGCTCCATGTTGGCTTTAGAAAGTTAAATTCGGTTTATGTATTTGAAGAACAGAGAGAGAAAGAGAAAGAGAAAGAGAAAGAAAGAAAAACAGGGGGGAAGGAGGGAGGGAAGAAGAAGAGGAGGAGGGAGAGGAGGGGAATAAAGAGAAGGGGAAGGAAGAGGACGAGGAGGTGGAGAAGGAGTTGGCGGGGAGTAAAAGATTTTCCATCTGCTGCTTCACACTCAAAATGCCCGCAGTAGCCAGAGCTGGGCCAGGTCAATCAAAGCCAGGAGCCCAGAACTCCATCAGGGTCTCTCATGAGGGTGGCAGGGATCCAAATTCTCATGTTATCAAGTGCTGCCTCTGAGGGTGCACTCTAACCTAAAACTAGAATCAGGAATGGAACTGGGGGTAGAACTCAGACACTGTGATATGGGTTTAAAAAGATTATAAGTAAATCAAATATGTCATAAAGGTTTGTTTTGAACTCTTATTTGCCAATAAGCATTTATTGAACTGAAACTGAAACACAAACAGAAACCATTACTCTACACACTAAACTGGACTGCCTTATTTTATGAGTACATACAACTTATGAGTTATAAGATCTATACTATTTATATATGATATTTATTAAATAATATAAAAGGGGTTCTTAATCTCCTCAACTCTGAGCAATCTTTCTCATCCGGTGGGCATTTATCTGAAGACATCTTCCATTGTCACAACTTGGAAGGTTTAAGGTGTTATTGTTACTTGATGAGTAGATGCTAGAGATGCTGTTATGAAGGGTAGACACTCAGAACAAAATATTTTCTGATCCACAATGCCAATAATACCAAGTTGAGAATACACAAAATAATTTTATACAAATCATGTCATATCATAATCATGTAATTTGTGAGCAACCTTATATATACACTAAATTTTATGGATATTTACTAAGATGCTATGTTTCATTTTATGTAATTATTGTGGGAAATCTGTATTTTCAAATTGAGAATATCCTAAAAGATTATAGAGATTTATGATTTTTCTTCACTATCATGTGCAGCTCTGGTTTTGCTAGAAGTTAAATTAGGTGATTACATTTAGTGAGAGTCAAGCAGCTCAGATAAAATCCTGTAAGTGCCTATGGCATGAATACCTGGTACGTGTTGTATTTAATTGGAAAGGAGGTTGAGGGCTGGAGCCTTGGTGTACTAGGTTAATCCTCCACCTGTGGCACCGGCATCACATATGGGCACCGGTTCTAGTCCCGGTTGTTCCTCTTCCAGTCCAGCTCTCTGCTATGGCCTGGGAAAGCAGTGGAGAATGGCCCAAGTGCTTGGGCCCCTGCACCTGCATGGGAAGCACCTGGCTCCTGGCTTCGGATTGGCACAGCGCTGGCCATAGCGGCCACTTGGGGAGTGAACCAACAGGAGGAAGACCTTTCTCTCTGTCTCTGTCTCTGTCTCTCTCTCTCTGTAACTCTGCCTGTCAAATAAATAAATAAAATCTTAAAAAAATAAGAAAGGAAGTTGAGCCCTCAATATTGAAAATAGTATATAAAATGATCAACATGAGTGAAAAGCCAAAATGGCAAGCATTCAAGCTGCTAAAGTTAAAATAAGAGAGGTGATTAATTTTCAATGGGAAATGGACTTCCCAAGTGTAGGTTTAACCCCTGTGTTGCAATGACTTCTTCAAGGTTATGTATTGATCAATCGACCCAATCATGGCCAGAGGCTTGTAGGAATCTAACCCTGTGTTTTTCCTAAAGGCAGTTGTTCAGTGTTTTCTAATTCTGTATTTGTAGCAACTTTATTGTACATAACTACTTCAGATAAGGTGTATAGGCTTTATATGGATACACACATACACACCTTGCAAATATGACAGGGTTGTTGGCCTGCCCTTTCAGTCATCTGTTATTATCACATTTATGATGCAACAGTAGGCAGGGGCACAATTTTTGTAAACTATATTTATATTTATATTTAAAATATATTTATATCACAATATTGCTGGAAAAGTGTATTTTATGTTTAAAAATTCCTTCCCATACCCACCAGCAATAGTTTTCATTAGAAAAAACTACTCTTTTTCCCCACTTCACAGAGCAGCAGTTCTTGCTGGTATCGTCTCTAAAAATTCCCAAAAGAAATCATTTCCAAAAATCAATTCATAAAATCTACTTAACATAAACGCTTTCCTTTCATTTATCAAATATTTATCCATTTCTATATGTAAGCAGCTGGCAGTATTGTTTCCCCAGGGGAAAATAAGTAGAGAACTATACAGAAGTCAGATTACAAATATGTATAAGTGAAAAACATGGCAAGAACATATGGAATTTATGATACCAGTTAGTCCTTGAATCAATAAATATGCTAAAATGTTTTTAAAAGTAAAGATCTCTAGAGGCTAAACACACAGACATAAATCCAAATGGAAATTTTATGAGATTGATATGGATAATTCAGTCTAAGAGATATTTTATTTGAAATATTGTGAGTAAAGAATATGGAGTTTAAAATTGTTTTGCTTTCCTATATGTCATGTCTTTGAGAGAATAATTCAAATATACATATAAATCTATTTTTAGGTATTTGCAAATTTTTGCTTTTAATTTTGGTAATTATATTCTTATGGAAAACATTCAATTAGCTACATGAATTTGAAAATTTATCTTTAGAAAGCCTAAAATACTTTACCATATCACCCAACATAGGGACAGACAATGTGACACAGCAGTTTAAAACCACCACTTTGGAAAATTCACATCCCATGTCAGAGTCACAGCTCCAGCTACAACCACCCCACTTCAGATCCAGCTTCCTGCTAATAAATCCTGGGAGAGAGCAGATGATGGCCCAAATGCTGGGTTGTGCCTGCCCCAGCCACAGCTGTTTCTGGCATATAGGGAATGAGTTAAGGGTTAGGAGATTCTCTCTCTCTCTCTCTCACCACCCCCCTCCCCCAACCCCCTTGCTTTTTTTCTGCTGTTAAGCCTTCTCAGTTGATAAATAATAAACAAGTAATTTCTTTTTAAAAGCCACCAATGGAAAATGTTGTGCTGAAAGTTTTAGTCATTTCTGACTGAACAAAAATATTGCATTCATCTCAGTAAAACAGGTTACAGAGAATTCATTAAAATGAAAGATTTGTATGAGATTAATTTAGTTTTTGTTATGAAGCATAGTACTCTCAAATTATGTTTGATGAAGTATTACAAATAATCTCTTCTGGCACTTTAATTTGCCCAGCCTATGTTTAGTCTAAAGAGTATTAGTATAAGATTTAACATCAGCATACCACACACTTAAATTTACCTACTTAATCACATATTTTTAATCAACTTTTATTTGAATACTTAATTAAAATTATTTTAGTTGCTGTCTGGCTCAAATATGAGTTCAACTGCTACATATCGAATCACTGAACACACAAGAATATTAGAATATCTAGAATAGCCCCTAACTATTTTTTCTTCAAAAATCATTTCCACATTGAAAGTATTTACGGGTAGATTTGGACTGTGTCCTCAGGTGATGGAAGGGCTGGACACTTCTCTGAGGCTCTTGTATAATGGCACGGATCCCGTTCATGAACGTGTGATTTAATCACTTCTGAATGTCTTACCCGTTAACATCATTAACACTTTGAGGGTGATTCAACATATGAATTTTGAGGACACACAAGCATTCAGATTGTAGCGTCCCTTGTAAGGCACGGTACCTTTCCTGATTGGACAGTTGTTTAATTTATGGGAAGAGTAATATTTCCATGGGCAGTGGTGATGAAAGGAGTATATGCTATAGGCTCAAGTCTGAAAGCAAAAATAGTATTCGTGGTCACTGATGTTTTATTCAGCAGTGGTCTTTGTACCTGGTGAAAGGTCAATTTTTTTTTGGAGATAAATTTATATTTGAAACATTGGTGAAACTAAAAACTGATTTAATAGCTTAGATTATCTGATAATTATGGTGATAGTATATTTTTATATCACATACAGAAGTGGAAGACACTGTTATATTTTCAATTAGAGGGCTTGTAAAGGTTGGATTTCAGTCCCTGTTCATGTTCCCCTTTCTTCTTAGGAAATATGGACAAGGAAAAGAAAACCATAGTAATGAAAAGCAGGTTACTTGGGAAAATGACAGCATAAAAGAAAAGAAATGAAGCTAGATAACCAGCAAAGGCCTGAATCTGGCATCTGCTCCTTGGTTTGATTTGCTGGTCTCAAAAGAAGTACAAGTTTCCTTTATGTATGAGAAGTTTGTTCCAGAATCCTTGAGGGTAGCAAAATCTGTGGGTGCCCAAGTATTATATCTAATGCCACAATATTTGATTATACTTTGTATATCCTCCCTTTTAGTTTAAATTATAACCTTTTAATACCTATTATGATGTAAATTCTACAATAGTTGGGTAGTTGTTAAACTGTGTTGTTTAGGGACTAATGACAAAAAACAAACAAACAAACAAACAAAAAAAAAACAGAAGGTACATGCTCAGTACTGTCCCAATGCTTTTTTCCAAATATTTTGGTTCCCTGTTTGTTGAATTCATAGATATGAAATCCATGGACACACAGGACTGACGGTACATGCAAATGCTACTGAGCATGCAGGTTCACAATTTGTCTTCCCAGGGCAGCACAAAAGGTAGCAGTTCCTCCAGATTCACATACCAAAATAGAAGCTTCTCTATGAACAGCTGTTTTATATGCAGTTCTTTAGCTAACATAAGTGGTTGGTTTAACTTTCCATGTCCCCTTTAAACACAGTTCTTTATTGTGAGTGACAGTTCATGAAAACTAATATGTGACTTGAGGAATACTTAGCAAAATTGAAAAAATAAGAATCGAGTCTCTATAGCTTTCTAGTCTGTGTGTGAGAATACATGTTTCTGAAACATCAGACTCATTTTATCTATTCCTTAGGGAAAACCTTGCTTTACTTCCCAGAATAACACAGATACTTCTCAGCTGTCAAGAGAAATAATACTCTAGGAATTTGTTTTCTATTTCACTGGAAATAATAATGCATTGACTATCTCTCAGTTGTACCTGGAAACTTGTCATAGCTAGAAAGCTTATATTCTAAAGCAAAAAAAGTTGTATACCATTTCATCAGTCTGTAATTAATACCTGGGATGATAGAGAATCAAATCACTTGTCCAAATCTACTTCCTTTTCATGTACTTGAATCAGTATGGTTAACAAAGAACTCAAAATTGCTTTTAGAGTAAAATTAGAAAAATTTTACTAGTGAGCTATAAACTTTGAAATATTTGCATAATATAATGAAATTTAGAAGTTCATAAAGTATGCCTTCACACATACTCTCTGACAGTTATTCTTATAAAGTTAGAATGCCAAAATGAAGGACATTTGGGGCTCCAGTAAAGAATCATTTTGAAAATAACAGAGAAGCCAAGGCTGAAGAATTCAGCCATTCAAATGACTTTTTGTATCTTTGTTTTCACTTGTCATCCTAAGAAGGAATAAATGGTGTGGATACAAACCTACTCTATAACTGGGTATTAGAGTTATGACAGAATGGGAGTATCTCTCTACTGTCAGAGAGAAATAACTTTAGTGATATTTCACAAGTACAGTCTGAAAGCACTGTAGGACTCTCTACTTCAGCTTCTCAAAAAATAGTTTATGAGTGTAGAAGAGAAAATGAACCATTATTGAGGGTCACCCCATAATGAAAATTTGTACTTCTACAGTGTCAGATTCTACATGTTATTAGTAAGCATATTTTCTGTGACTTAATTGTTGTAAGCCAAACTTTCTCTCTGTTTTTTCAGTTAGCTGATACGCTTATTTCCATCCAGTGAAACAGTCTCGCTCTGTTTCTCAGAATTTTGAGTTTACTGTCAGAAGTCACAGAGTGAAAACATAACGCAGATTTTCATGGTAGAGCTTGCAGAAGAGGATGATCTCAAAAGTAGGGTACAGTGACTTATTCAAAATAAGACTATAGACACACAGAGAGAGAGAGAGAGAGAGAGAGAGAGTGATTGAGAGATGAAGAAAGAGAGGAAAATAACCACATAAACAAAGGAAGAGATAAACCTGAATAACTAAGTTCTGAAGAAAGGACAAGACAACATGAGATGTTTGCTGGAGCACCCAGACCATTTTGGAAGGTTCTTTATTAAGGAGGCAGTTTGAGTGGTGAGAAGAATGTTTTCCATTTGAAGACTTGCTCCTGGACTGCAGATATTTCAGTGATTTATTTCCAAGCAAGGACCTTTTCTACTCCTTAATGTTGGTAATAATCAGGATAGCCTACATTTCAATCTGGGAAAGCAACATTTAAGAAAGTGCATAGGCTATCCAATTTCCCATCTTTTCTGTTTAGATATTTCAAGTATTGTCAGTAAAAAAATGGAATGTAGGTGGGAGGGAAGGTATGATGGGAAGAGTCACTATGATCATAAAGATATATTTGTGAAATGCATTAAGTTTGTATACCTTAAATAAAAGGTTTCTGACAATATTTGTAGTACGCATTTGAACAAATGAAGATTTTCTCTAAGTAGATAAATGGCAAAGGCAGAAAACAAGAGTAAATCATTTCTAAGACCCTCATCGTAGGGGGAAGGTACTCACTCCAGGATATGGAAAAAATGGATTTGAGCCCTATCACAGAATGAGTTAAGCACATCAAACACTGTGCTTCAGAATGAAATAATGAAAATGTGCTATTTAGAAGATAAACAACTCCACAGGGAGGAGGCAAAATACATGTTCCTCTGTGATCCCTAAAGTATTTATTTACTATGGAAAATATCTATCTCTGTAATTCCCTGAAAAAAAGTCACTGGAGACTAAAGGCTCTAGGCATGAGACGAAGTCAGGGAGCATTTTATTTTCAGTGAGCATCTGCTGGAATTAAACCCAGGGACAGCTGCCATCCCATATGCGTGTCTTTCTTTCTTGTAAGCCAGGTGAGAGCACCATATACCTCCTAGGATAACTTCTCTTGTTCCATCTAAGCTTACTTGAGATTTCAAAATTCACAAGAGAGGCGCATGCACTTAGCCTTGCAGTTAGGATGCTGGTTAAGATAACCACATCCCACCTCAGGGTACTTGCTATTGAGGTGATGCCCAAGTAATGGGGTTCCAGCCACTCACCTGGGATACCTGGATTGAGTACCTAGTTCTTGGCTTCAATCTTTTCCTAGCCCCAGCCATTGTGGAAATTTGGGGAGTGAACCAGTGCATGGGAGCTCTTTCGGTTTCTGTCTCTGCCTTTGAAATAAGCAAAAAATGAAAGCTGTACAAGGGAAATTAAAAGTGAAGAAAAACGTGTCCTTAAAAAGTTATTTATAGCAAACTTATTTTGTTTTGATGCAATCCATCTATATTTTTAATATCGTGTTTTATGAAATATTTTTCAATATCCTGAAATACATTATAAAAGAAAAAAGATAATACCATTTCATTTTATTTATCTCTTTATTTTTGATTTTGTTGTGATAGAGACCCTTTTTGCATTTACCATAATTTTTAAAAGGAAGTATAAAAGGTCATAAGAACAAAGAAATGATGTTATTGGTTAGGTTGCCAAGGACTTGTTGGACAAAATCTGCTTAAAGACACATGGGAATACTTGTTTAAATATGTATGTTGTAATAAGATTTAATTTGTTGTTTTTGTTGCTTTACAAGAGTTTCTAAAAAGGATATTAATATTGTCTTTACTTCTTTAATTGTTTATATTCGAAATGCAGAAACACAGAGAGTGACAGAGGCAGAGACAGAGAAAGAGAAAATTTAAATCCAATGTTTCACTTCTCAATTGCCCACAAAAGCTTAGGATGGGTCAAGCAGAACCCAAGATCCAGGAACTTATTCCAGGACTCTCACAAGTACTTGGGTCATCACTTGCTTCATATTGGCAGGAAACTGTACCAGAAGTGGAAACAGGATTCAAACACAGGGTCTCTAATATGTGATATGGACACTCCTTAACCACTATTCCTGTCACCCCATATGAGCACCACTTCTAATCAGCTCCCTGCTAATGGCATAGGAAAAATAAAGGAAGATGGCTAATTTGTTTGGACTCCTGCCACCCATGTGCGTGACCGGGAAGAAACTCTTACCTCCTAACTTTGGTCTGGACCAGCCCTGGCTCTCATGTCCATCTGGGGAGTGAACCAGTGTATGGAAGATCTCTCTCTCTCTCTCTCTCTCTCTCTTTCTGTGTGTGTGTGTGTGTCCTTCTCTCTTTGTAATTCTGACTTTCAAAAAATCATCTTTAAAAATATTTTTAATTTATTTGAAAGTTAAAAGGATGAGAGAGAGTGAGCTCCCATCTGCTGGTTCACTCCCCAAGTGCTGACAACAGTTTAAGGGACTGAAGCTGAGAACCAGGAACTCAATATTGTTCTCCCATATCAACTTCTTGAGCTATCACCTGCTTTCTCTTAGTATACAGATTATCATGAATCTGCAATTAGGAGCCAAAGTCAGAGACTGAACCCAAGTACTGCAGTTTGGGAAGTGGGCATTGTAACCAGCAGCAGTCTAGTCCAAGTGTGTGTCTCATCTTTACTTCTTTATTTTCCTCTTTTTAAAAATTATTTTATTTATTTGACAGGCAGAGTTAGAAAGAGAGAGAAATTGAGAGACAGAAAGAGAGGTCTTCCATCCTTTGATTCACTCCTCAAATGGGCATCACGGCTGGAGCTGGGCCATGCCAAAGCCAGGAGCCAGGAGCTTCTTCCATATCTCTCAATGGGTGCACGGGCCTAAATACTTGGGCCATCTTCCACTTCTTTCCCATGTATTAATAGTAAGCCGGATCAGAAGTAGAGCAACCAGGATTTGAACTGGCACCCACATACGATGCCAGCATCCTAGGAGGAGGCTTTATACACCACAATGCCAGCCCCTCATCTTTACTTCTTCATACGCATATAGTAATTGTTTGTGTTGCCTGACATCACTTCTCAGCCTTTTGGCTAGGATCAAGTGTGTGTTATGTTGCCTGACAGAAAAGTGCACTCTTCACAATAGTTTTCATTACCCTTCCATATTATTAATATTAAATGTAAAACCTGAAGACTCAAAAAGGTATATCTAAGTATAATAGAGAATCACAGTAACTAAAATAAAAGTTTGTTGAATTTTCTTGAAATATTTACCTTTGATTTGCTGTAGGGTCTTACAATTGGAATTCTCATGAACTTTATTCTAACAGCAGCATCAAGTAGTAATCATAATAAACATGATGATTATATTAGTATACGCATGAGCGGAACATTGCCAGGAACTATAACTTCCTCATGCAAATTTAGATTAACTTCAGGGAAATTCTCAACCTTGATTACAACATAAAATTATTTTTGTTTTTGTATTGATAATGGCAGTTCATACTTGTTAATCCCAGCAACCAAAACATAATATCAGAAATCTCCCAATAAATGTTTAAGAACCTAGAAGCATTTTTCTGTGCTGGTAGGTATATCTTTCAGAGTGTTAATGTCAATATTAATTTTTCTTACAGGTAGCCATGAGCTATTTTGTTATACTACTACACTGAATCAAATCATAACATTTCACAACTGATTTCATCCTTGGTCATTCCCAGGAGCTTCAGTACAAATTCCTGTCTTTGATAAACAACAAATGTAAACAAATTGCTTTATTAAACAAAAACATCAAATCATATGTTTGGCTAATTAGCTAGGAAAATTTATCACATGGATAAAAGTATGAGCTAACTCTAAGTTAACTCTGATAATTTATAGGTTTCAAATGAGCTGTTTGCCATGACACATTGTCCCAAATATGAAAGGAATACACCTGTGCTCCAAAAGTTTGAAAATGTCTGCTGAGATTTGGTTGAACATCCATTTAGTTTTCACATTCTTATGTACACTAGATTGGGCATGTACAATATTTTAGACATGAAGTTGTGTATCTTCTCCTTATTTTTGGTGAATATTCTAAGGACAAAATCAAGGTTAAAAATTCGTAATTCATGCTTCACTGAATCATAACATATACTTGAAAATATGCCCTTTATTTCCCATTATGATCAGTGTCATGAGTCCCCACCATGTAATATTACTATCTCTGTTTCTAAAAAATAGTATATATGTATATATATGAAGTCAAGGTGAAAATATGTCAACTTTTGTAATCATAAAACTAAAAAAACCATAAACTTATTACAAATTTACTCAATATTTTAAATAATTGTTTTGCTAATAATTATTTTTCAAAGATATTTCTTTACTCTAGTTAGTCTTAATGACTTTTTTAAACTTGAGATATATTCCTTACTTCACTTGGTCTTTTATTCATCTAACACATTCTCTCTGTCGACATTGTACCAATCTATTTGCCTAGTGAGTAGGGCTGGATATAAAATAAGACACATTTTGAGAACATTAACATAGTGAGGATTCAGTTCAAAAGAAGAAAAAGCACATGCAGTATAGACACAGAGTGGCACTGAATTTTGTGGGGAAAAATGGAATGAGTTAAAACTACATGAGGTAGATGAGGTGTCATAAAGTTTTTTTTAAACTTTTATTTAGTAAATATAATTTTCCAAAGTACAGTTTATGGATTACAATGGTTTTTCCCCCCATAACTTCCCTCCCACTGGCACCCCTCCCATTCTCGCTCCCTCTCCCATTCCATTCACATCAAGAATTCATTTTCAATTATCTTTATATACAGAAGATTGATTCAGTATATATTAAGTAAAGATTTCATCAGTTTGCCCCTACACAGAAAATAAAGTGTAAAATACTGCTTGAGTATTAGTTATAGCATTAATTCATATTGGACAACACGTTAAGGACAGATCTCACATGAGGAGTAAGTACACAGTGATTCCTGTTGTAGAGTTAACAATTTGACACTCTTGTTTATGGCGTCAGTAATCTCCCTAGGCTCTAGTCATGAGTTGCCAAGGCTATGGAAGCCTTTTGAGTTCACTGACTTTGATCTTATTCTGACAGGGTCATAGTCAAGTGGAAGTTCTCTCCTCCCTTCAGAAAAGGTATCTCTTCCTTTGATGGCCTGTTCTTTCTACTGGGATCTCACTCACAGAGATCTTTCATTTAGGGTTTTTTTTGTTTGTTTGTTTGTTTTTTTTTTTTTTTTTTTTTTCAGGTGTCTTGGCTTTCCATGCCTAAAATACTCTCATGGGCCTCAGAATCAGCCCTTAAGGCATTCAGATCTGGCTGAAGAGCCCATGAGAGTATTTTAGGCATGGAAAGCCAAGACACTCTGGGGGAAAAAAAGTGACCTAAATAAAAGATCTCTGTGAGTGAGATCCCAGCAGAAAGAACGGGTGATCAAAGAAGGATGTACCTTTCTCTGAAGGGAGGACAGAACTTCCACTTTGACTATGACCCTGTCAGAATAAGATGGAAGTCAGTGAACTCAAAAGGCTTCCATAGCCTTGGCAACTCATGACTAGAGCCTAGGGAGATTACTGATGCCATAAACAAGAGTGTCAAATTGTTAAGTCAACAACCGGAGTCACTGTGTACTTACTCCTCATGTGAGATCTGTCCTTAATGTGTTGTCCAATGTGAAGTAATGCTATAACTAGTACTGAAACAGTATATTTACACTTTGTGTTTCTGTGTGGGTGCAAACTGATGAAATCTTTACTTAATATATACTGAATCGATCTTCTGTATATAAAGATAATTGAAAATGAATCTTGATGTGAATGGAATGGGAGAGGGAGCAGGAGATGGGAGGGGTGTGAGTGGGAGGGAAGTTATGTGGGGGGAGCCAATGTAATCCATAAACTGTACTTTGGAAATTTATATTTACTAAATAAAAAAAATCTGAAAAAAATATTTAACATAAAAGCAGAATACCATGTAGCACCAAGAAAATAAAATACTTAAGTATTATTCTAATAAACTACAAAACTCAAATGACGTCAGTTTCATTCTTATACTTTTTTGTTCTATATTAGCTGCCACATATCAGAGAAAATATGATATTTGTCTTTTGAGAACTGACTTATTCCCAAAGCGTAATGATCTCCAGTTGCATCCACATTGTTGCAAAGACAGGATTTCATTATTTTTTAGGAGTGGGTAGCATTATTATGATTTGATTATTTTTATTTTTATATTCTTGCACGTATTCCTGTGGAATAGTGGTCTCTCTACTTTTTAACTTGTTGAACAATTTGGTTACTGATGTATTGTCTATGATTATGAAGCAAATCAAAATTAAGTCATTGTAAAATTTAAAGGAAAGAAAAAGAAATAAAGAAAGAAGAGGGAACTGAGGAAATGAGAGAGGAAAGTATGATTTTCTTTTTATACTTGCATATATGAAATCCGTTCTCTTTATTTTTAAAGCTCCTTTAAAAATCTATTTCCAAAACAAATATGATAAAGTAAGAATGGGATTGCATTATATTTTTGCAAATCTTTAATATCTAAATTAATAGACAGTCAAATTCTATATCTGCACCTTCATTATATCTGCAATGATTATAATTATGATCAAAGTAAATGAGGAAGATTTGACCTCACACAGATAAATGGTTGTTATTACAGATAATTATAGGTATTCCTCTTTGATACTTCACCACCACTCAGAAAATGATCATCTTTTAAAGATTAAAATGCAAAATCTAAAATCATATAAATAAATTCTTCAAACCTCATTACATTAAAATTATTTGACTCTTTAAAAGTATAAGAAGAATTTTCAAGAATAAAAAAACTGCAAAACTGTAATGAAAGAAATCAAATAAGATCTAAGTAAACGTAGAAACATTCAATGATGCAATGATAATAAATAGGAAAAATTAACACTGTTAGGATTTATTTGCCAAATCAATTATGGACTCAAGACATTATGAATTAGCTTAGAATCCCAGCAAGTAATTTTGTGAGTGTCAGCATATGGTTCTCAAGCTCAGAAGAATAATAACCAATGCAATATTGAAGAAGAACAAAGTTCTCTGTTCTTATACCACCTGACCTTAAAGATATCGTGTAAAGCTTCCATAATCAAGACATTGTGTTACTGGTGACAGAACAGATGACTACATCAATGGAACATAATACAGGATGCACAGATAGTTAACTAATATTTGGAAGAGAACAAAGACAATTCAGTAAAAACTTAACCTTCCTGAAAAATACTCCTGGGACAATTAGACTTCTACATGAAAATATATCTAGACCCACATACGACATCTTTCCTAAAAGTTAAGCAGAATGATTTATACACTATATTTAAAATGAAAAGCTGTAGAACATCTAAAAGATAACATAACAGAAGAATATCTGTTTGTCCATAGGTTGGAGATGACTTTTATGTTATACTGCCAAAAGCCCATTCCAGAAGAGATAAAATTAATATTAAACTGTACTTCATTTCTAAATATCTCTACAAGAAACTCTGTCAAGAGAATGGAAAGATGCAACACAAACTAGGAGGAACTATTTGAAAACTAAGTATCAGATAAAGGACTGGTGTTCAAATATCAATAGAGAGCCAGCACTGTGGCATAGCAGGTAAAGCTACCACCAGCAGTGCCAGCATTCCATATGGGCTCTGGTTCGAGTCCTGGCTGCTCTACTTCATATCCAGCTCTCTGCTATGGCCTGGGAAAACAGTCGAAGATGGCCCAAGTCTGTAGGCCTCAGAACCCACATGGGAGACTGGGTAGAAGCCCCAGACTCCTGGCTTCCGATTGGCCCAGCTATGGCCATTGCAGCCATTTGGGGAGTGAACCAGTGAATGGAAGATCCATCTCTCTCTCTCTCTCCCTCTCTCTCCCTCTCTCCCCCACTGACAATTTGTAACCGTACATTTCAAATAAATGAAAAAATCCTTAAAAAAAGGAAAACAAATATCAATAGAAGCTTTAAGATGAATTACAGGAAAATAAAAAAACAAAACTTAAAAAGGCAAAGTTTGGGCCGGCGCCATGGCTCAATAGGCTAATCCTCCACTTTGTGGTGCCGGCACGCCAGGTTCTAGTCCCGGTCGGGGCGCCGGATTCTGTCCCGGTTGCTCCTCTTCCAGGCCAGCTCTCTGCCATGGCCCGGGAGTGCAGTGGAGGATGGCCCAAGTCCTTGGGCCCTGCACCCCACGGGAGACCAGGAGAAGTACCTGGCTCCTGGCTTCTGATCAGCGCGATGCGCCGGCCGCAGTGCGCCAGCCGCAGCGGCCATTGGAAGGTGAACCAACGGCAAAAAGGAAGACCTTTCTCTCTGTCTCTCTCTCTCACTGTCCACTCTGCCTGTCAAAAAAAAAAAAAAAAAGGCAAAGTTTGAATAGGCACTTTAGTAAAGGAGACATTTAGTAGAAGATAAGCACATGAAGAGATGCTCAATGTCAGAAGGCACCAGGAAATTGAAAATATAAAAACAAAGAAAAGGAGACAGTAAGGTAGTACCACATGCCCACATCCCATGTCAGCGTGCCTTGGTTCAATTCCCGGCTCCACTCAGGATGTCAACTTCCTACTAATGTGAAACCAAGGAGACAGCAGATGATGGCTTAAATGCTTGGGTTCAGGCCACTAATGTGGAAGACACAGATTGAGTTATTGGCTCGTGGATTCTGCCTGGTCCTGCCCTGAATGTTGCATTCAATGGGATGTAAACCAGTAGTTGGAAAATAGCTATATCTATCTATCCTCTATCTATGTATCTCTATGTCTCTGCCTCTCATTCACTACCTTTCAATTAATAAACTAATAACTTAATAGAGAAACATGTGACATGAGTCAAACTTCCAAACTTCCCTTATGAAGTGTCAATGTCCATCTTAGCTGACCTCAATGTTAGTCTTTCTATTGCTCTTTTCCAGGAACGATTTTCAACCTTTCTAGTCTGAGCTGCTATTGTGTGACCTTCAATACCTAGCTGTTTCTTTCTCTGGCACTATTTTGGCATAGCTTGCCTACCTATGAAAAACACAGATCCCTAAACTTCTTCCATAACTACTTTTTACCCAGAACTTAACTGTCAAGGCTACTTGTTTACTTACTTCACTAAATAATCAGTGTAGTCTTTCATTTTGATGTTGAAGTGCAGTAACATATTGAATGTGACAAATAGTATGTAATAAAAATTTGTTTTTGAATTAATACATCAATAACATAGACAGGAAAAAACTCTATAGAAGCATATTTATTTGATAATCTACTTTCAAACCTAAAGCAAAATTAGGAGAATAAGGTAGCATGCAATATTATTTTATGAGTTTTTGAAGTTTATTTCCAATATTTTCACTTTATTTAATTTTGATTCGGGCTTTTATAAATTTATGAGTTTTCTGCTTGGAACTTGTCAATAATTAAGTATGTTTTCAAAGACAGTGGGAGAATGGGTATTAAATTTTTAAAAAACATGCTGTCTTCATCGAGCTTATATGTACTTACCCAAGTCAGATTTTCTTGATTCCAAGACATCAACAAAATAAATTTTGACATGACGGTCCCTTTTACCACCATGATCATTTCCTGGGTAAAGAAAGGTTTCAGCCAGAGAAAACTTTGTTTTCTTATTCTTGAATGTGCTATAAGACTTTAGTGTTAAAACAATAAACTACAATGATCAAGAAATGAAGTCACCAAAAATAGAATATATGTAGCTTTTTAATTCTTTTTCCAGCTTCTCTTTTCTAATTCAAAACTTCTTTATATATATTTTTTATTTTTTATTTTCTGCTATTTTTTTCTTTTTTTTAAACTTTTATTTAATGAATATAGATTTCCAAAGTACAGCTTATGGATTACAATGGCTTCCCCCCCAATATCGTCCCTCCCACCCGCAACCCTCCCCTTTCCCACTCCCTCTCCCCTTCCATTCACATCAAGATTCATTTTTGTTTTTCTTTATATACAGAAGATCAGTTTAGCATACATTAAGTAAAGATTTCAACAGTTTGCTCCCACACAGAAACATAAAGGGAAAAATACTGTTTGAGTACTAGTTATAGCATTAAATCTCAATGCATAGCACACTAAGGACAAAGATCCTACATGAGGAGTAAGTGCACAGTGACTCCTGTTGTTGACTTAACCAATTGACACTCTTGTTTATGGCCTCAGTAATCAACCTAGGCTCTTGTCATGAGCTGCCAAGGCTATGGAAGCCCCCTGAGTTCACCGACTCTGATAATTTTTAGACAAGGCCATGGTCAAAGTGGAAGTTCTCTCCTCCCTTCAGAGAAAGGTACCTCCTTCTTTGATGACCTGTTCTTTCCACTGGGATCTCACTCACGGAGATGTGGGGACCCATGAGCCGGCCATGGGCCCACATGCTAAGGCTTGGTTTGCTGACCATTGGCATTAGTTACTGCTGTGTGGATGTTTACGGTTTCTGTTGAGCTGTGATATCAGGACCATTTCATAACCCCAGGCTAGAGTCAAAACAACTATGGCCTTGGGGCTTCCCGTACTTCCAAGTACTGACCAAGGCTGAGAAAACACCAGGTGGAAGCTTGTTGTTAGCACCCGAGTCACCTGCTACGTGACCAGGAGCTTGATTGGATGAAGACACATGATTACTTTTATGGTTGAACAAGGAGCGCATGGACTGTGCGTGATCAGGCACCTGATTGGAGCGCCGCCGCATGGACTGTAGCATGGGCTAAGCTTGCATTACATGCTTCTGTAATGATATACTATATAAGCCGTTCATGATATAATAACGGGAGCTTCCCCTTTCTTTCGGAGCTCCCCTTGCTCAAGGGTTTCTCTTTCTATCCTGTTTAAATAAAAGTCTACTGAAGACCCATCAGCTGGGAGCAGTGTTGTTCCTTTGCGGGCAAGGGAGAGACACGGAGATCTTTCATTTAGGTGTTTTTGTTTGTTTGTTTGTTTGTTTGTTTGTTTGTTTTTTTCCCAGGGTGTCTTGGCTTTGGCTTTCCATGCCTGAAATACTCTCATGGGCTTTTCAGCCAGATGTGAATGCCTTAAGGGCTGATTCTGAGGCCAGAGTGCTGTTTAGGACATCTGCCATTCTATGGGTCTGCTGTGTATCTCACTTCCCATGGTGGATCATTCTCTCCCTTTTTGATTCTATCAGCTAGTATTTGCAGACACTAGTCTTGTTTATGTGATCCCTTTGGTTCTTAGTCCTATCATTACGATCAATTGTGAACAGAAATTGATCACTGGGACTAGTGGGATGGCATTGGTACATGCCACCTCGATGGGATTGAATTCGAATCCCCTGGTATGTTTCTAACTCTACCGTTCATTATAAGTCAGCTTGAGCATGTCGCGAATTGCATATCTCTTCCCTCTCTTATTACCACTCTTATATTTAACTGTGATCACTTTTCAGTTAAGTTTCAGCACTTAAGAATAATTGTGTATTGACTACAGTATTCAACCAAAAGTATTAAGTAGAACAAACAAAAAAAAATACTAAGAGGGATAACATATCAAGTTGCTCATCAACAGTCAGGGTGAGGGCTGATCAAGTCACCGTTTCTCATAGTGTTCATTTCACTTTAACAGGTTTCCTTTTTGGGGCTCAGTTAGTTGTCACCAATTAAGGAGAAAAAGTGGTATTTGTCCCTTTGGGATTGGCTTATTTCACTCAGCATACTGTTTTCCAAATTCCTAACAGGGATCTCTTTTCAGTTAAAATTTAAACACCTAAGAATAATTGTGTGTTAATTACAGAGTTCAACCAATGGTACTAGAACAAAAAAATACTAAAATGGATAAAGTATTACATTGTATTTTTTTTAATTTTAGCTTTCTATGACTTTGTATGGTTTCTATTTTAGACAGCAATGATTTGATCTTTAGCAGCCAAACTTCCATTTTGAGTATTAGAATACCTTCTTATCTTGGAGTCAGCCAATGGCAGATCAAAAATATTCAGAAAAAAAAAAAAAGGCATGTCTACTGAACATGTGCAGATGCCTTTGCATGGTTGTTATTCCCTAAGCAATAGAATTTAGCAACTACATACATAACATTTACATGATTTTATGTAATATAAGTAACCTAGAAGTGATTGAAAGTAAATGGTAGGATGTGCATTTGTTGTATGTAAATACTAGGCTTACACAAGCAACCATAGAATCTGCAGATTTTGGCATCTCCAGAGGGGTTTTTGGCTCAATTCTCTATAAAACAAGGACAATGGGACAAGGATCCCAATCTGTACAACTTTCAGTGGTAACTGCTTAAAGATTAACACCTTCTCAGGCACTTGACATATTGACTTTTGCTACTATGATCTAAAAAAAGATTTTTTTTTTCATCTACTAGGGTAGAATTCAATTAAGATTTCAAGACCAGGCTTACATTCTTTCTTCATCTACCCTGATTTCGACACCAGGAAATGTTGGTCACTGAAATTTCAAATAATCTTTAGAATTTTTTATTTCCTTTGTTATGAATTAAATATGGGTATTATTTCTTAAACACCTATATAAAAGTCTTCATGAATTTTATCATCCAATCATCCTGAATCAGCCTAGTTCTTCCAAAATATTCAGCCCCAGTTTCTTCTATTTTTTTTAAAGATTTATGTATTTATTTGAAAGTCAGAGTTACACAGAGAGAGGGAAGGCAGAGAGACAGAGAGAGAGAGAGAGAGAGATCTTCCATCCGCTGGTTCACTCCCTAGATAGCTGCAACCGCTGGAGCCGCGCCTATCCGAAGCCAGGAGCCAGGAGCTTCTTCCGGATCTCCCACGTGGGTACAGGGGCCCAAGGACTTGCACCATCTTCTATTGCTTTCCCAGGCCATAGCAGAGAGCTGGATCAGAAGAGGAACAGCTGGGACTAGAACCGGTGCCCATATGGGATGCTGGCACTGCAGGCCAGGGCATTAACCCACTACACAACTGCACCGGTCAGTTTCTTCTATTTTCATGTGTGACTCATGGCCTGTAAATATCACAATTTTATTGATTTCTGAAGCAAATATATATGGAAAACTAAAAATGGGAAAATAGCTTCACTTTTCTTCTTCGTCAGCACCATATTTAGTATCAAATCAAGGTAAATGCTCTGCTTTGAATTACTAAAGCCTACAATTTGAAATGTCTTAAGTGAGTGAAAAGCTTTCAACACCTTGAATATCTCTCCAAGTATACTTATTATACTACTCTCCTAAGTAGCTGTTTTCTTCAGGTTTGTGTTCCATAACAAAGAGAGCTACAACTTTAATTTTTCAATGTAATCAATTTTTCAACTCATGCTTTTTCTTTGGCATTTTTTCGGTTCAGTTTACTTACTAGACTTGTCATAGTGACCATATTTCTATTGGATAGCTGAATGTTTACAGAACAAAGATAAAAAGGCTATTTGATGAAACTTCTTGGTGTATCAAGACTCTACCTAGGCTTCCTATGGCTGTCACCATGTTGGACACTGAGATATGTGGTGACCCATAAATATGTTTTTATTTTAAAATTTTTCAAAGTGAATATCTCATTGTTAAAGACACCAGTTTTAGGGCTGGTGTTGTGGCATAGCGGGTAAATCTACTATCTGTATTGCCAGCATTCCATGTGGGTGTTGGTTCAACTACCAGCTGCTCCACTTCCAATCCAACTCCTTTCTAATGGCCTGGCAAAAGGAGCAGAAGATGGCTCTACTACTTGGGTCCCTGCAGTCATGTGGGAGACCTGGAAGAAGCCCTTGCCCCCTGGCTTTGACCTGGTTACAGCCATGTGGGGAGTGAACAAGCAGAAGGAAGATTTTTTTTTTCTGCCTCTGCCTTTCTATAACTTTGCTTTGCAAATAAATCAATAAATCTTGTTTTAAACTTATTAATTATAGTTATGGATAATTTTAAATGAAAAGATCTAGAGTAGTACATTTTCAAGGGGCTTTGAGTTTAGTAGTAAGTGTTTCTTATATTGGTTCTCTGCTAAGGCTCTTCTAACCTTCATGATTTATATATTTAAACTCTACATGACTTCTGAAAAATAACTGCATTTTCTCATATTACCATAGAGTTGTGTGCTATTGCTGAACTCTCACAATTTGTTACTGTACTTTTTTATGTGCTTATGGTGTAAGAGTCTCTACTGTATGCTCTCAAAAGCAAAGAATCAGTTACTATTATGACAACAGCACAGTGATAATGAGGTATTTTGAAAGGGAATATACTGTTTAATTAGTGCATTATTGGAAACACACACATTTCTATAACTATATATATATGGAAAGTAATTTGGCACTTGATGTACCAAAATTCAAATATTCAAAATATCACTTTTGCCCTTAAATAAGTCAAATCATACAACTGTCCCTCAGGAAAAAAATATGCTCTCTTTAAAGAATTTATTGGTTTCATTTTAACTAACTAAATGCTAAAATTAAATTTTCATTCTCTTCTCCCAATATTTGATAAATTGCCAGAAAATGCCCAAGTTAACTGCTTCTATTTCTCTAATTGGATTTTTAAGGAGCAGCTCAAAGATAATTTTTGCTACCTTATATGAAAAATTAAAAACTTCCTAGTTGTTCTAAATCAGTCTTCAAATCCTGATCTTTTCACTTATAAAAGGTGTCCTACTTTTCAATCAGCTACTTGCCATCACTGAAATCCAGTTCAATGTGCATGCTAACACTGAGTTTGTTCAACTTTAGTGCATAATATCAGTGAAATCATTTACCATAATAGCAAGAAACCAATGAGCAAGAAACTTTCTCTATGGGATCTCTAAGCAGCATTAAAAGATTTAAAAGAATGACAGGAATGTAAAATCTCTTAAACTGTTAAAATAAGAGACAGCAATCTGTCTTTTCCTCCTTAGGCTAAATGCATTTTTGCACTAGGTGATTGAAGGAAGAGTGGAGCACAAGTGTAATAGTGAAAGCCAGCTTATAAATCTATACTTTTACTGCTAACATCAAGTTGATGTTGACTGAATATGGAGCAATGCATAAATATTGCTCTGGGCTGAAGAGGTGGGGAGAGTTTTAGGAGTTGCCTCTTCATAGTTTTCATAGTCACTGCAATGCTTTATATTATAATCATATTTCCTTCTAGACATAGAAAGCTTTTAAATTCACCAATCATTTTCTTAGTTTAGATTTCTAGTTTGCATTTCATTAAGCATGTCTCCTGTATTGTTTGAGGTTTTCAGAAGACCTGTCATTAGTTTGATATATTTTAATTAAAGAAAAAATTATCTTAGGAAGATACTATTACTTTTCTGGTTCTACTTAAGGCACATGATTTCATAGACAGTTACTATTTATTCCAACCCAAGTTTAGAATTCCTCTTTATTTTATGAATAAGAGAATTATCTGTGAGGAAGTAATGTAATTTTCTATAAATATACAAAATCATAAAATAATACCACAAAAATTAAATCAATCTTTAAAATTTGCATTTGCATTTGCTCTTCTAAGCAATGTTTTTAACATTCTGTGTTGACCTAATGGACCATAAGATTTTTTCTCATGTATATTCCTGTGTGTTGTAGATATTTACCAGGGTCTCTTGCCTCTACTCACTAGCTCCTGGTAACAACACCATACATCTAATTGTGCCAATTAATTATTTTGGATGCTGCCCACTGCTGTTATAGCGATGTCTGTTAAAAGCAAATGTTTGTTGAGTCTAATTGATTAAACCATTTTTTGTCCCCAAGAAAATGTTTTCCTTAGTATACTGACTCTCCAAATCCATCTGTATCCCTGCAAATACTATTAATTATTCATGAGAACTCTTCCTGCTTCTTTGTGGAGTGCAGTGTGGTGGTGTTGATGGGATGAACGTATATGTTTATTGTTTTGTTTTTATTTTAGTTTTATTTTGGAATTGCTGTAAAGAAAGAAAATAGGAAGGATTAAGTAAATTATGTAAACTCAAGAAATGCTTAATGAGAAACTACACTATATGCTAGATTTAATTGTCATGACGCTATATCTCAGCATTTTTATAACTTCTAGTGTTATAGAATAACACATTTTATAAGGATGCTATTTTCTTCTGGAAACAAATCCTAGTATTTTAAATTTGGCTGGCATATTAAAAGTTAAACAATACAGAGGCAATACTTCTGATGATATTTTACTTTCTATATAAGCTATCACCTCCAGTTTGCATGTTTCAGATACTGACAATGAAATTTTCATGAGCATTGTACATCTTACACTTCTTTTGTCTTTATACTTGCACTAGGAAAAGGCAAGCTTTTATGTAAATCCACTCCTAAGGTAGATTTTTGAATTATGAAATGGAAGTCTAATAAATTTCACTAAAATTGGTCTGTACCCACCCTGATAGCAATGAAACACATTTTGAAAGATTTGATTTTTTTGTCTGCCAGAAGTTTTGCTAAATTGTTACATTAGAGCAGCCGAAAATAAAACTTCCCTATTATTGAGAATGAAAGAGAGAGAATGAACCAGAGAGCAAGACCTACTATTGAGAACCTTTTAACAGTAACCCTCATAGTATCTCATGTTTGACCTATATGAAAAAAAAAATACTTCGGGAGATGTTGATCAAAGGAAAAAAAATCTTTCAATTATTACATGAATAAGATTATCATGTTACCATGCAGACCAAGGACAGCATGATGACATAAATTTTATCAGATTATATTTGAACTTCATCATTTGAACTTACTGCCTTACGGAATGTATACTCTCTTCTTGCTTGTGTGGCACCTGAACACTTGCACCACCTTTCAGGTGGGGGTTCTCTCTCCCCTGTATATGAATAACAGAGGACTTGCCAGATTATCACGTGTAGATCAGGATTAGCAGCACTCAGAGGTTTCTCCTCTTTTGCTTTGACTTGCTCACTGTGTTGTTTATGGCTTACCAAAGTCTGAGATGTGTAGAAGCCTGTAGAAAAGCTTGAACTTTAGCCTGCCCTGCTTTGTACTACCTTTGCTGAGTTCTACAAAGTTTCTTTTATATAATTCACACACCAGTATCAGAAGTTCCTATAATATATATTTAGTAATTTTTGGAGTTGTAACTTATTCAAGTTGTATCTCATTCTGCATATACGTTATTTTTTTTTTATCTCCTGATTTCTTGTACCTTAGGTTTATGCCCATGACCATACATTTGGCCCCTTCTTTAAGTATCCCTGGATCATGTGTCTCAACATGGACTTCCTGGTGCCTCAGACTGAAACACGTGCCTCAGTTCCAAAAGTCTCGGTTTGTTCATGCTGTTCTAATAAAACATTGTACATCCATAAATTGTAAATGATATTGTTTTATTTCTCATAGTTCTAAAGTTGGAAGTTCATGACCAAGGTATTGGCAGATTCCACATCTGATTAGGGTCTGATTTCTGCTAAGAGACAGTCATCATGCAGTGTCCTCTGCTGGTGGAAAGGGCAAATTAACTCTCCAAGATGTCTCAAGACCAAAACACTGCCCAGGGCCCAGTATTATTCACCTTGGGATTTAAGATTTCAGAGCACGAATTTGAGAGGAGACAAATAATCAGACCACAGCAATATCAGGTGTTGTGACTGAAAATCAGTGTCAGGAGAGAAATTTACCCAGTGAATGTCGGGTTTATGTCTCAAACAGCCTATGACTTTCATCCCATGTAATGATTCTTTGGGAGATTTATGCTGTGTGATATGTGGACCTACTAGTGAACCGCCCCTGTGGTGGAAGGATAGCCAGCATGTGTTGTACTGAGTGTCGTATGCACAAAAACAGATGTATCATCATCAGGACCTTATGAAATGCCTTGCCACCATTGTTTCCTGTGTCTCTTTAGTAAAGGAAAGTAGCAATCCTTGAAGTTATAAAGAGAAAATCCAAAATGCCTACCTAGCACTGCCGCAATATTTAAACCTAACTTAAGCCTGAATATTTAAGCTGAACAAAAAGCTACCATATCCTCAAGGTGGCCCTCAACCCTACAAAATATATTTGAAACTCTGAAGAAGGAAATTTATAGACAAAACACACCCAAAAACCTAAGGGACAAAAAATCAGGAGATAAAAAAATAACCTATACACAGAATCAGATTTCTACAACTTGCATAAGTTACAACTCCAAAAACAAAAGAATTTATATAAATGCTGTGGCTTAGAATTAGATTGTCTCCCAGTGGACTATTTTTAAAGACTTGGCTGCCTGAATGGTGCTATTGGGAGGCAGTGAAAATTTGGTGAGGTGACAGGTCCTTAGGTCGTTGGAGTCATAACCTGAGAAGGTAGTGCTCATGTGGCCTCTTGAGTTCTACGAAGACTCTAGAAAATCCTGAGTATTGGCCCAACCATTAGCTCTGTCTGATGGCTTGCTTTGGAATTCTTTCTCTGAACAAACTGTGCCATCTGCCATTTGACACAGGTCCCTTGCCAGAGCCAAAGACTGTGCCATGTCACTTGGACTTTGAACTATCCAAAACTGTGAGGTAAATGAATTTTTTACTTTGTAAGTAGTCTGTCTCAAATATTTCATTATGATAACAAAAGCTGTCTAACACAAGAAAAAAATAAGAGTTCAATGATAGTTTTTGACTCTGTAAGTTCTCAATTAACAGATGACATAATGAATTAATTGCTAAATAAATAAATTGCTAAGATTTAATTGCTAAATCTTCATTGCAAATCTTCATCAAAACGGAGTCTTATATTGCAGTTACATCTGGCAATCAAATAGTTTATTTTTTAAAAAAGATTTTATTTATTATTTACTTGAAAGTCAGAGTTACACAGAGAGAGAAAGAGAGGCAGAGAGAGAGAGAGAGAGAGAGGTCATCCATTCTCTGGTTTACTCCCCACATGGCTGCAATGGCCAGATCTGCACTGATCTGAAGCCAGGAGCCAGGAGCCAGGAGCGTCCTTCGGGTCTCCCACATGAGTGCAGGGGCCCAAGGACTTGGATCATCTTCTACTGCTTTCTCAGGCCATAGCAGAGAGCTGGATCGGAAGTGGAGCAGCTGGGACAGGAACTGCAGGCGGCAGCTTTACCCACTATGCCACAGCACCAGCCCCGTAATTAAACAGGTTAAACACAGTACCCTTGTTAATCTAAGAGAGTCACCAAGGATAAAATAGAGGAAAACAGGTGTATCTTAGCTAACCTATAGGAGCTATTGCCTTACTCAAACTCTCCAGAGTCACATACCCAATTCAACATGTAAACTAATAAATAGTGAGAAATTGCAACTATATCGTAGCAAATTGAATTAAATTAGAATTATTTTTAGCTCTTACAGCCACCTGACAAAATGGTACTATATCCATCATTGTCAATTCAAACAATTAACACAGATCAATATAAATTAAAATAAGACATTTGGGGTGAATTAAGGAACCACTTGGTGTATCTTCATTTCGTTTCAGAGGGCTGGTTTGAAAACTGGCAACTCTTCTTCTGATGGGACTTCCTGTTAATGAATCCTGGAAGGCAGATGGTTGCTAATATGTTTGGGCTCCTGCCACCCAAGTGGGAGATCTGGATGGAGCTCTGGGCTACTGCTTTGGCCTGGCCCATCTGTTATTGTTGTGGACATTTTGGGAATAGTCCAGCAGAAAGAAGAGATTCTCTGTCTCTGTCTCTCGCTCTCTCTTTCTCTCTCTCTCCCCTTCCTCTCCTCCTCCCTCCCCCTCTCCATCTCCATCTCTGTGTCTGTTGTTCTGCCTTTCCAGTACATTAAATAAACCAAGTTGTAAAAAATAATACTTAAAAGAAGACATTCAAGAGTGGAACCCAATTCTATAATGCCTATTTAAGAAGCAGTTATACCCATTGTCTCTCTACATAATCACCCAATTTAGTTTGTTCTTAGACCTGAAAATAATGACTATTTCGTGATGGATTGGTCCCCTGACTCAGTACAATTGAAGTCACTGACTGCCTCCAATTCAGCAACTGGCAAATATTTTGCAGTCATATCTTTGACTAATGTGCTCCATGTTTAGCTTACTTAATAGCTTTTTCACCTTCAAGAGGACATACTACACATTCGGTTGGCAATCCATGGGGTTTATTAGCCTTGATACCACACACAACATTTGTAGAGAATATCTTAAACACATCTGAATTTGTGTAGGAACACAGACATATCGTGACAGTAATGATATTCTTCAGAGCAGATTGATTTGGAATACATATGACATACAAATACACATAAAGGAAGCTCTAAAACATTAGCCACGATCCCTCATGCCAAGCTCCATTATCTTAGCAAAATTTTTGAGTATTATTCAGTAAGTACAGGGGTCACTTCTTTATGTAAACCATCAAGATATAGCTATTGAACTTGTGAGCCCCCAAGATGAAAATAAGCTCACCGGGCCGGCGCCGCGGCTCACTAGGCTAATCCTCCACCTTGCGGCGTCAGCACACCGGGTTCTAGTCCCGGTTGGGGCGCCGGATTCTGTCCCGGTTGCCCCTCTTCCAGGCCAGCTCTCTGCTGTGGCCAGGGAGTGCTGTGGAGGATGGCCCAAGTGCTTGGGCCCTGCACCCCATGGGAGACCAGGAGAAGCACCTGGCTCCTGTCATCGGATCAGCACAGTGCACCGGCCGCAGCGCGCCAGCCGCAGCGGCCATTGGAGGGTGAACCAACGGCAAAGGAAGACCTTTCTCTCTGTCTCTCTCTCTCACTGTCCACTCTGCCTGTCAAAAAAAAAAAAAAAAGAAAGAAAAAAAAAAAAAGAAAAAAAAAAGAAAATAAGCTCACCCTCTGTTGGGGCCTTTTCAGTTATAGAGGAAATATATTTCAGATATATTCCTTAAAAGCTGTTATTCATAAACTGACTCATTTTGACTGGCTCCTTTTAACAAAAATTCTAGCCTGTCTAAATTTTTTGAAATAAGTTATATTCCTGTTAATTTGTCTAAAGAGTCTTCTACTCTGCCCTATTTCCACCCTCTCTCATGCCTCCTATTCTCCCTGGGCCATCTGTGATGGATATTATTTGTCTACAAGATTTTGATGTGAAACATTTTTCTTCTTCGTTGCATGGTAATTGTCATTGAACTGGTAATTTCTGGACACATACATGGATCTTAGTGAAATAGAAGCTTCATAGGCACGGAGCCTGGGAACTTCTGTGCCCAGCTGTCCAATATGAGTTGGGTTATATTAAAAACACTTTCTAAGCTTTGCATCACCAATTGCTTAGATGAAAATATAAAACCAGTCCTGGGCTCTATGTTGTATCCCAGATGTAGGAGATTACCTCTTCTTTCTTTAGTCTTTAGCCATATATAATGGTTCTGGATTAAGTTGTCCCTCTTTATAAATAAATACAATTGAAATAGACAGATATTCAGAAGAGTAGCTATGTAGGCAGTTGGAGATTGTATATTATCCAAAAAGAGCACGTAATGTTTTCCTAAACTCTTCTCATAGATTTAAATGTTTATATTCAATCGTATACTACAAAAGATAATATAAACAATATTCTCATTACAGAAAAAATAGAAGATGGAAAAATGAGTTTCAAGCAAGGAAAAAAATTACCCATTTCATCAAAATTTAAATTAATAGAAGTTTTCCATAAAAATCAAGAGTCTCCACAGAAGCAGACATAATAAGGACTGGCATTGTCTAGCAGCAGTTTGCAGTGCAGTCACTCCATTTCAGAGCATGGGTTCATGTACGAGCTTCTCTGCTCTTATTCCCACTCTCTGCTGTTGCACCTGGGAAGGCAGCAGAGGACAGCCCAAGTGGTTGTACCCCTGACAACCACATGAGAGACTGAGATGGAGTTCTGGGCTCCTGGTCTCAGATTGGCCCAACTCTGGCTGTTGCCATCATTTTGAAGCTAAATCAACTAGATAATGACCCCTCTTTTTTTTCTCTCTCTCTCTCCCTCTCTTGCCCTCTCTCCTTTTAAATAATAAAATCTGAAAAAAATAATATGGGGAAATCATTATCATTCAGTAATCACTAGTCTAATTATTCATTTGACAGCAATATTAAGCACTGAAAAATTCAAAAATTAAAACAAACCAAAATATTTTCATGTACTTAGTACAGAAAATTAAACCAAACATACCCTGCATTTTCACAATAATCAAAGACTATAGGTTTTATATACTATAAAATTAGGATCCAGTGCAAGTAACAAGAATTGGATTTAAAGTCAGAGGTCATATGTGAAATTCATGTTTTGTTATGTAATATGTGTGACTCTCTTTTCCCATTGATAAAGCATAAATAATAAAACACAAGAGGGTTTCTAGAAAATATAAGGTAATAAATATGAAACTGACTTTTTTAAAGATTTATTCATTTATTTGAAAGGCAGAGTTACAGAGAGGCAGAGGTAGAGAGACAGAAATAGAGAAGTCTTCTATCTGCTGTTTCACTCCCCAAATGGCCATAACTGGCCAGAACTAGGCTGATACGAAGCCAAGATCTAGGAGATTCTTCCAGGTCTCCCACGCATGTACAGGGACCCAAGGACTTGGACCATTTTCTACTGCTTTCCCAGGCCATTGCTGAGAGCTGGATCAGAAGTGGAGCAGCCGGGACTAGAACTGATGCTGATATGGGATGCCAGCATGCAGAAGGCTGCCTTACCCACTATGCCACAGTGCCAGCTCCAAAACTGACTTTCACAAAGTCTGGGTTACATAAGAGTTCAATTAATTTTGGCTCAGTTTAAGAATTCTGTTAAAATAAAAATGTGTGTGGGTATTTCAATGTTCCCAATACAACATAATGAACACTGACATGAATTCAGACTAATCAATTAAATGGTCATAGAGGCTAATCAAAAGGGGCAGCATGATGAGTTTCGACAGTGACTTCTCAAGTAGCACCAACATCAGTATGTCAATATCCACGCAGTTAAAAGGGAACACAATTTCACTTCCAGATCTGAGGGAATGACAGAGAACTGGCTTCTAGTTCTAATGACATTATTAACTCAAGTTGCCATATTTTGTTCTTTAAGATTAACTCAGGTCAACTTTCCTGACTCTTCCAATGTCATCCCTATCTCATGCTAAAATCCACTGATTTTCCCCCATTATATCTTTCTCTCTCCATTTATATCTTCTGCCTGATTTTTATAAACAGATAAAGATCTGAAGCAGAATAAAATGAAAATTGTAGCAGTGCAGAAGCCACCTCTGGTGGAGCTGGTTAAAGAACTGCTCATTGGGGCCAGCGCCGTGGCGCAGTAGGTTAATCCTCTGCCTGTGGCACTGGCATCCCATATGGCCACCGGGTTCTAGTCCCGATTGCTCCTCTTCCAGTCCAGCTCTCTGCTGTGGCCTGGGAAGGCAATGGAGGATGGCCCAAGTGCTTGGGCCCCTGTATCCGCCAACGGAAGGAAGACCTTTCTCTCTCTCTCTCTCTCTCCCTCTCTCTCTCTTTGTAACTCTTCCTATCAAATAAATAAATAAAAATCTTAAAAAAAAAAAAAGAACTGCTCATGAAAGAATATCAGACAAACAGAAGGAGCTGTATGGGGTCAAGCTGCAGTGAGACACAGCAGCAGTACTGAGCAGTCCACATCAAAGCAAGAGCTGATTCCACCTGTTATGAGACACTACTATGTATAACCTGATATGAATATGTTAATTTGAACCACACCAAATTCTGAGGTCCATTGAGAGACTATCCCATTGATGATGACTAGATGGAAGCCTTTCTAATATCGTACTTTATTTATAATGCTCAATTCCATCTTAGCTTGGGAAACATGAAGCATTGTTAGAGACTCAAGGGATATTGTTTGTAGCTTGTATTGCGACCTTATTCTATTAGACTGGTGATAAATACTTCCTTAAAGTATCTACCCTTGAAGTGTAGCTATGGTTCCCAAAAGAGCTTTGAAAGGTGTATAAAAAAGAAGATTATTTGGAAGTTTCTATGAGGAAAATCACTGAATATAGAATGATAAGCTGAAGAAAAAACCCTATTATTTTGTCTATCTATCTCATTTACCATCTATCTCTTACTTGTTTGTTGTTAAATATATTACAAGTATTTATTTTGTTGTAATGAAATTGGAAAATACTCTATTAATGTAAAATAATATCTATTAAATAATTAAATTTATATCTATTATATATAATATATAATAATTTATATTAAATATAAAATGTATTAACAGTACATATTTTAATTCAGAAAAATGTAATATATTTCCTTTATTTTACAAAGAGACAAATATCATGCTGATGTTCCCAAGAACTATCTAAGATTTGCTGAGATCTTTACAAATTCTTGATATTCGTTTTTCAATGTTATGAGAATTACATTGAACTAGATAGGAAAAGGAAAACTCAAGATAATATATTTTAAAATAATAGTGTCATTTGCATATAAATTGTGTATCTTCTGTATGAAATAATAATAATAATTTGAAGACTTCAAGATAGTTATTCACAAGTGGCCAGGGTTGTGGCATAGCAGGTACAGGCACTGTCTGCAACACTGGCGTCCCATATGGACGCTGTTTCATATCCTGGATGCCCTACTTTCAATTCAGCTCCTCACTAATGACGTGGGTAAAGCAGCAGAATATGGCACCATGTGGGAGACCTGGATGAAGCTTGTGGCTCCTGGCTTCCTACTGGCTAACTGCTCGCCATCGCAGCCATCTGGGAAGTGAGCCAGCAGATGGAAGTTCTTTGTCTTATCCTCTCTCTCTCACTCTATAACCTTTCAAAATAAATAAGAAAATTATTTAAAAAGCATAGGTATTAACAAATATGTATTTTAAGTGAAATTGATATTTTGGATGCTTTCACTGGACCATCCAAAATAACATTTTTTTTTAAATGATGAGTACTAAAATTACAGCTCATGGGGGTGGCAGATTCTAGCAAGTATTTTCTCTCTGTGTCTAACCAGTAAATTGACTCAGACCACAGACGACATTAAAGTTATAAAAGAAAAGGAATAAAGGTAAACTGGCTCTTAAATTACTTATTCTAATTGAATCAAATTTTCAATTATCTGTTAAAAAATCTGAAAGTCATGAAAATTTTCACTGTTCCCTCAGAAAAGAGAGTATACAATTCCTGAGAATGTCTGGCTGATTAAGTATGATTAAGTGTGCTATCTGTGACAGTCAAAGACATGGTTATCTGCCCATGCTGTATAAGTACAAAAAAGTATAAATGCATTTTATAAATCCAACTTCTGTTGAATGAAAAGAATTGGCTGTGGTACCTTAGGAAATATGTTTTTCTACATTTTTTGTAATTAAAGATGCAAAGCTTCTACATAATGTCTCTCCATTTATTAATAGATATTTTGTGACATTTGCAAAATAATCTACCAACTAAAAAAGCCTTTTTCTGCCCTTTATAATTAAAAAAAAACCCACATAGATATATTTGTATTTTCAAGCCTAACCAAGTGACTTCAGATTAATGAAATTCATTTGAAAAGAAGTCAATAGATTACATCTCACAGAAGTTAGTCTAATTGATTCTGGGAGTTTGTTGTTACTGAGAATACTAATGTGCCCCTCTGCTCCACCTACACCCTCCCTAATCAATGATAATTTCCTCTAGGAAACGTGGATTAATAGCCATATGGTTAAAATATATATTCTAATTACAAATCCCTTATGTTAGCTGAGCTTTCTAAGGCATTTATAGAAGATGTTATCTTTGTTTGAAAGTGTCAAAGTTTATGATAGTTCCCTCCAGCACTTTGTTTTGTCTGTCTGTATTGGGGTAAGAACATCTAATATGAGATCTACCCTAATAACACATTTGTAAGTACACGACACTGTATTGCTAAATATAGGCAGTGTGTTGTAGAGCAGATCTTTAGAATCACCTCATCATGTATAACAAACAGGGCATGTTGATTATTAATTCACCATTTCTCCTACTCTCAGCATCCTGGTAATCACCATTCAACTATGTTTCTTAAATTTTGATTATTTTTGATACCACATATATGTGAAATTCTGTAGCATTTGCTTTCCTATGATTGATTTAATCCACTCAGTACAATGCTTTCAAGTTCATATACACTGCCACATATGACAAGATTTCTTTCATTTTTATGGCTGAAGAATATATATCACCTTTTCTTTATCCATCCATAGCACTTTTGATGTTACCCTGTTATGGCTACTGTAAATAATGTTGCAATGAACATGGCAGGGCAAATGTCTCTTTGAGATCCTGATTTAAATTAATTTGGATCTAGACCCAGAAGTGGAATTTTGGGTAATATGATAAGCCTAATTTTTTTTAATTTTTGAGGAACCTATATACTGTTTCCTCTCATGGCTGCACATTTTTATATTTCCATAAACAATCTAATGTATAATGGCTCGAATTCTCAGCATCCTTTGTATTCTTCTTTGCTTTATTTTTCATAGTGGCAATTTTGACAGGTGAGGGTTATACGTTACAGTAATTTTCATTTACATCTTCCTTATGATTAGAGATGTTGAGTACAGTTTCAGACACCATTTCTTTGTCTTTGGAGAAAATCTGTTAGCCTTTGCCCATTCAGATGTAAGGATTTTTGCATATTTTGGATATTAATTGCTTGTCATATGTACAGTTTGCCAACTTTTTTTTCCATTTGTGTAGGTTGTCTTTTCATTCTGGTGGGTGACTGCTTCTTTTGCTGTGCTGTTACTCTGTTTCATATCATCTTGCAGTGTATTTTTGTTTTACTCTCAGACACAGTAACTCATTTCAAGAACAATGTCATAAAGCTTTCACTATGGGATTTCTTCTAGTCATTTTATAGTTTCAGGTTTTATGTTTAAATCTTTAAACCATTTGGAGTTGATTCTTGTATATGCTATATGATGAGGATCCAGTTTCATTCTCTTTCATGTGAACGTTCAGTTTTTCCAATACCTGTTGTAGAAGAGACGATCCTATCTTTGCTTCTTCTCTCAAAGACAAGTTATTTATAAAAGCATGGGCTAATTTCAGGGCTAGTTTCTTCCATTGGTCTATATTTATTTTCTTATTCCAGAATCATACTTTTCTGATTACAGTAGGTTTATAAAATATTTTCAAATAAGAGTGATATAGCCACTTATTTTATTTCCCAAGATCACTTCGGCTATTCTGAGTCTTCTGTAATAGACAATGAATTTTGGAATGTTATTTCTGCTTCTTAAAAAAGTATTGTAGGAATTTTCACAAGGATTACATTGAATTTGCAAATCATTCTGGGACATATGGTCAATTTAATATTAAATATCCACTCAATGAGCATGGATTTTTTATCATTTGTTTGTGCTTTATTAATTTGTGTTAGCAAGAAATAAATTTGGAAAGGAGAAGTTATCAAGTACCCATGTCTTTTGGTCTTACCCTCTTATCTATGTGTTCCCATAAATCTGCTCTCTTTGATAACCAATGTTATAGTAACCACAGACCCAATTGCTTGTGACTGGCTACCCACAATCCTGTTATGTAATGGTTTGGCTGTAGACCTGTATAAGCAAATGGACAACTCATGGTGGATGTGGTTATATATAGATGTGTAGCTGCATATGTCAATGTGTGAGTGTAGATATCTCACTGTGTGTATCTCACTGCCACCACAGACACAAAGGAAGATACCTCTTGTGGAGGTCAGTTGCTATTCTTTGTACATTTCCGACCACCACTGTGAGTAAAGGAGATAAAAACCTGCAAATGGTCCCAAACTATTTTGGTTTGATTCATAATGAATCAATCAGCTTGTCCTAGGGCCTAGGCCCAGGGCAAACACAGTGTTTTACAGTTTTTGGTGTTCAGGTATCTCACCTTATTAAATTTTTCCTAAATACGTTATTCTTATTAAATCTCTTATTAAAGAGATTGGATTCTCAATTTCTTGTTTAGATAGTTATAATATCATTATAATATATAGTGAATATATATTATAATATTATTTGAACTATTATTATATTATAAAGTGTATAGAAATGAAACTGATTTTTGTATTTTGATTTTGTATCCTGGAATCTTGTTGAATTTGATGATTAGTTAGGAAAGTGCTGTGCTAATGGCAGTTGGGTCAGTTGGAAGGCTGATGTTGCAATCCTTGTCTTATGATTAGCTGTTGTTCTGCTCCTCCTTTGATTGGTTAAATCTAGGTTTGATTTTTCATTAAGGGACCAATCAGAGAGTTCCACTTCATGTATAAAAAGGGCATAGATACATAGATTTCTTTGGCAACTCCTCCCTGGAGAACATCTCCCAACAGCTATGGTAGGAGTTTTCTTGTTTTCAATAAAACTTTCTTTGCTCACTGTCCCTGTCTGTGTAGAAGTCCTTCTTTGAAGTGAGGCAAGAACAGAGTTCACCCTCATCCCCATCCTCCCTCAACTGCTTAGTGCCATGACTCAGATTCAGTTAGAACTCCACACATATTGGCACCATATTGCCTTACTGGACAGGTGAACAAGAAAACTGCTTCTTTTTCTCTCTCTCTCTTTTTTTTTTTCTTTTTGAAAAGCCACACTCTCCTCCACAGCAAACCTCTCTCTCTAAACAACACCAGGTCCCTGTGAACGTGATTCGTGATGTTGCTGATCTTAAGTCTCAGGGACTTGCTGTCTAGGGCCAGATCCATCTTCTGGGGACTCTGTTCTAATCTCCCTTTGTCCTGCATGGATACACCCTTCCCAAGGGACTGAGGGAAGGCCTTGAGATGATTGATGGATTTTGGCCTGGTTTACAGCTCAGGGTTTCATGAAATTCCTTAGCCAAACTCCAGACCCCAGAAGCCAAGAAGTGCTGGACTGGGAAGCACACTTCCTCTCTGGAGCAGAAGAATTGAAACTGGGCATGATCTGTAGCGAGACCATGGACTCCCTGTCCCAGTGCCCTAATGACTCCTAACTTCACCACAGGCTTAGGTGACCATCATCTGCTCTATTTGAATTCTCATGAGCTATAACACTAGAGGCTCCACACTCTACTGTCTCTGCTCTGGGAATGTTGGTCTTGCCCAACTCATAGTGAATGTCCCATTGCTTGAGACTGGGCACCAGACTCTGACAGCCTATCATGCTGTCGGACTGAGAACTTCATTCTGTTTTTCCTTCTTTGGAATTTACCAGAGTGAGTGTGGCCCAGACCGAGGCCATGGGCTCTGTGTCCCAATGCCACAGTGACTCCTTAATTTACCCCAACACCTGACAAGATCTCCATCACCTTTGCTGCTTGAATCATTCATTGTGGCCTCTGGATACTCTCTTCATCGTGCCAGCTTGCTTCATTTCTTAGACTCAGATTCTTAGTACCATTAGTTGGTATTTCCCTAGATATCTAGCTGACTTTCAGAAAGAGTTTAGGTGTCCCTTTTGCAGACACAGGCAACATTTTCCATTTAGTCACCTCTTTAAAATACAGAACCCCTCGCAACCTGGGCTTGTCAAGATCCAGCATATTATCTGGTGTCCTCTTTTCTCCTCCCCAGGTGCCTCCCTCTTTGGGGTCCACCTCTGTCAGATCCTTTCTGTATAATCCATCTCTCAGAGGTAGTTCACTGTGAAGAATCTTTATCCCTCTCTGTGCCCATTTATTCATTCAAAGCCTAGTAAACATCCTCAGTGGGGGCCAGGACTTGTGTCCTCCCTTTACATTCCAGTTTGAAAAACCTTTTTTAAAAAAAATATTTATTTCATTTATTTGAAATCCAGAGTTACAGAGAGAGGCAGAGACAGATAAAGAGGTTTTCCATCTGCTGGCTCACTCCCCAATTGGCCGCAAGGGCCAGAGCTGCACCAATCCAAAGCTGGGAGCTTCTTCTAGGTCTCCTATGCGGGTACAGGGGTCCAAGCACTTGGGCCACCTTCTACTGCTTTCCCAGGCCACAGCAGAGAACTGGATCAGAAGAGGAGTAGCTGGGACTAGAACCAGAGCCTGTATGGGATGCCGGCGCTTCAGGCCAGGACATTAACACACTGTGCCACAGCACTGGACCCTTTAAAACCTTTTAAATATTCTTGTCCTGCAAGGACATTTTGAAATTCAGGTCTATATGGTGTAAGGTTAGGAGTTGCAGGCCAACTCTTCCTCTCCATACATGAGGGCAAGGCAGCACCATATATTTGAACACAGCAATAGTGCCAGTTCTAGCACACTCTAAATGTGTGTTTTTCTGGCAAATATATATCTCAGATTACAGATGACAAGGGCTGAGAGAGCATCGGTAATATGGAATATTTCCCCCATTACTTTACTCTCAGCCTATGTCGATTCTGACCTCTAAAGGAAGTCTCTTGTACATAGCATATATCAAGGTTATCCACATAATTCACAGAAAATATGTATTATGAAAAAATCTATGCATGGATGTTACATATTTTTGCATAAAATAAGCTCATACTAAGTTGGTTTAATACATTTGATTGTTTGAAGTACAAGAAAGGATAAAACATAGGTTTAAAGGGAGCCCCTATAAGTGCAACATGAATTCTGTTAAAATTGGAGTAAGAATAACCAACAAATTTATCATAAAAATTGGAAGAAATTTGGTGAAATCATTGATAATATGTGAAAAGCTTATGAGAATGATGCCCAGCAGAAATCAGCGGTTTACAAATGCGTAACTTGTTTTAAGAAGGGACAAGATGGGGGCTGGCATTGTGGTGTAGCAGATAAAGCCATCCTCTGGTATGTCAACATCCTCCATAGCCACTGATTCATATCCTAACTGCTCCATGTCCAATCCAGCTCCTTGCTACTGCCCAAGGAAAGCAGTAAAGGATGGCCCAAATACTTGAGTGCCAGCTACCTACAGGAGAGACCCAGAAGAAGCTCTTGGCTCCTGGTTTGGCCTGCCATAGCCCAGGCCATTGTGGCCATCTGGGGAGTGAACCAGCAGATGGAAGATCTGTCTGTCTCTCTCAGAGTCTCTCTCCTCTGTGTGTGTGTGTGTGTGTGTGTGTGTGTGTGTGTAACTCTAGACTTTTCAATAAATAAATAAATCTTTTTATAAAATGAGAGTACAGGGTGATATTGAATCCTGAAGGGCAAAATCATCCACATCAAGATTGGAGAAAAAAATATCAGTTTTGCTCATGCCTTAAGAGAACCAGTGATTAACAGCTGGAAAAACAAACAAACAAAAACACTAAAATGCAGCCAACACCATAGATGTGTTGCCAGTTCAGATCAATAAATTGAACTTGAGCAAGCTTTCTACTGAAAAGGCAGCAAAATTATTGCTCTCAGACCAGAGCAGAGCTTTCAATGAAAATTTTAAACAAGTGAGATCAAGATTGTAAGGTATTTATCTGACAACTATAGCAGAAACTGGTCCATCTTCTACTGCTTTCATCAGTCTTGACCAATACGATTCTGAATCCTAAGCACAACAAAAGCAATGACTATGGAAGCAGAGATGAGATAGTCAAAGCAAAAGAGGATTAGTCAAGAGCCAAGGTCACAGTAACACTTTTAGGGATGCACAAGTCATTTTGCTTATTGGCTTTCTGGAAGACCAAAGAACAATGTCTGTTTTAATGAGACTGTTTTTGAGAATGTTATCCAAAGCTTTAATAGAAATCACCCAGGGAAGCACACTAAAGAAAATATCTCCACCACAACAACGTTGCTGTTTCTTCCTCTTATAAAACAAGAGAACTTTTGTGAATTTCTATGGAAAATCATCAGGCATCTTTCTTATAGCCCTGAATTTGTTCCATCTGACTAACCTTACAAGTCTTTAAAGGGCACCAAGTTTTTATGTAATCATATATAAAATGCTGCCTTGGTGTAACTAAACTCCTAGGGCCCTCAACTGTTTAGGAATGAATTAAATCACTGTCTCATCATTTATAGAAGTATCTTGAACATGATGGAGCTTATGTTGAAAATTAAGGTTTACTTTTATTTCAATCTTTATATTTTGAAGGACGCTGGTAACTGGTCCTTGCTTTCTTTTGATCCTCTTTTTCAGTGTAGTCGCACCCTGCTTTGGATTGAGAAGTTTAAGCTATTTGCACTTAGACAGATTAGGATAAAATTTACATTGCGACTTTTTCCTTTCCTGCATGTCTTAGTGTTCTTTTGCCCCTCTCTTCTTCACTCTGTCTTCTTTTGTGATTTACTGATTCTTCATGAAGATGTGTTTTGATTTATTTTTCTATTGCTTCGGAGAATCCTCAATAGGTATTTTTGGGATGTGTAAATAAATTTAACATCTACTTCCTACAATAATTAGAGTGAATTTATCTATTCCTACACAGATGGGAGCTTAAAAGATTCAGATTCAAAAGGAATTCACTCAGACTCACAGTAAGCACCAACTGATAAGTTTATTTTAGCACAATTTTTCCTGTACAAACAGATTTTGTGCTTCTATACATTTTCTGGTCACAAAGTTCAGATTAATAGTTATGTTATAGTAAAGGAAATAAAATATTTAAATGTGATTGAAGACTCTAAAACACTCTGAAATGTAACTTATTATTTTTGTTAGTCTCACCGTTTAGAAAACAGTCAGCTGACTTGTCTCAATGTCAGTTTCCATGCCACTTCATTTTAATTTCTGAAATTCCTTATTGTAAATAAAACTGAAACCATAAATCAATTATTTGAATTCATGAAACTTTTTTTATTTTATTTTATTGTTTTTAGCTTTTATTTAGTAAATATAAATTTCCAAAGTACAGTTTATGGATTACAATGGCTTTTTCCCCTCATAACTTCCCTCCCACCCACAACCCTCCCATCTCCCACTCCCTCTCCCATTCCATGTACATCAAGATTCATTTTCAATTATCTTTATATACAGAAGATTGATTTAGTATATATTAAGTAAAGTGAATTCATGAAATTTTGTAAGAATAGATTTGAGTCAGAAATAGATAAAATTCTTTATAAATATTTAGTACTTAATATTTTCTCTAAGTGCTTTTGAAGTGAATGTATTTGTCTGGATTTGATACATGCAAAATCATTTAGTAAATAATATCAGATTGATTTATTTTTTAAAGCTAAACGTAGTGTAATTAATATTTTGAAGAAACACTTGGTTAAAATTTTTAAATTTTTGTTTCTTTTCATAATCTTAAATTTATTTAAGAATGTATTTAAATAGATTTATCTCTTTGTCCCTCTTATGGAGAGAGAAAAAATAAGCTGATCCCCTGGTGATATGCAAATAAAATGTGTGTCTTCAAACTAACATCAGAAAAAATCTTAACCAGTATAAATGTTTTCCTACTTAATTTAACATAAATCATATGTTCATTCACTGGTGATAGCTTTTTAAATAGAGAACTAGGTGCCTGTGCTGTGGCTTAGTGGATAAAACCGCAGCCTGCATTGCCAGCATCCCATATGGGCGCTGCTTCGAGTCCCAGCTGCTCCACTTCCAAAGCAGCTCTCTCCAATGGCTTGGGAAAGCAGTGGAAGATGGCCTAAGTCCTTGAGCCCCTGCATCTGTGTGGGAGACTGGAAGAAGCTCCTGGCTCCTGACATCAGATTGGTGCAGCTCCAGCCATTGTGGCCACTGGAGAGTGAACCAGCAGATGGAAGACCTCTCTCTTTCTCTCTTTCTCTCTCTCTCTTTCCCCCTTTCTGCCTCTGGCTCTCTGCAACTTTGCCTTTCAAATACATAAATACATCTTAAAAAATAAGAACTAATCAATGAACCGATATGTTGGATGTTTTGTTTAACCTATTGTCAACTCAACTATAAGTAAGCAGAGTATTATCATTCTACCTTGTGGAAGAAGTTGTTTTTTGTGTGTGTAGATAAACCGCTAAGCCAAACTAACAAAAAAAGAGAAAAACAATTCAAGTAAATAAAATAGAGATGAAGATGGAGACATTGTAACCATGTCGCTGAAACACAAAAGATGCTAAGAAACTATGAAGAGGTATATGCTAATGAACTGCAAAATCTTAAAGAAATACATAAATGCTGGATTCATATGACCTACCAAGATTAAATCAAGAAGATATGGACAACCTAAACAGACCTATAACAAGCAATGAGATGGGAACATTAATTAAAAGTCTTTCATCAGGAAAAATTCGAGACTTCATGACTTTACCACTAAACTCTGAAAAACATCCAAAGAACAATTAAGTCCAAAACTCTTCAGACTATTCCAAAGTATTGAATAGGTTGGAACTCTGCCAAACTCTTCTTATGAAGTCAGTATTACTTTGATACCAAAACCAAAGATAGGACACAAAAAGAATACTATAGACCTATATCCATAATGAACAGAGATGCAAAGATTATCAACAAAATTCAGCAAATTGAATCCAAAACCACATTTTTTAAAAGATCATACATCACAAAAAAGGGAGATTTATTCCAGAAATGTGAAGGTTGTTCAACATTCACAAATCAATAACTGTCATAAGTCATTTCAATAGAATGAAGAAAAATACCATATGGACATGCCAATATATTCAATGAAAGCATTTGATACACCCCTTCCTGTTAAAACACTCAACAAAATAGGTATAGAAGAAACATTCCTGAAAATTATAAAGGCTATATATCACAAAATAACAGCCAGTATCATACTGAATGGGGAAAAGCTAAAAGCATTTTCCCTCAAATCTGAAACAAGACAGAGATTTCTACTTTCACTACTCTTATTCAATATAGTAATGGGAGTTTTAGTAAGAGCAATAGGGAAGAGACAGAAATACAAGGAATCAAAATTGGAAAATAAGAAGTTGTGTTTGCAGATGCTATGATGTTGTAATGGAAAAACCTAAACATTCCACCAAAAAAAAAAAAGCTGTTAGAATTGATAAACCAATTCAATGAAGATGGAGTTTAAAAAATCAAACATACAAAATATAGTAGGTTTTGTACACTATTGATGAACTCAGAGAAGGAGAAATAAGGAAAATCCCATTTGCAATAGCCAAAAAAAATCAGATCTTTAGTAATAAATTAAACCAATGAAGTGAAAAATCTCCACAAAGAAAATTATCAAACAAAGATGAAAGAAATAATTGAGGACCCAAAAAATGGAACAATATTCCTTTCTCACAGATTTGAAGATCAATATGATTAAAATGTTTATACTATGTAAAACAATCTACAGATTCACTACAATCTCTAAAATAATCCAATGAATTTCTGTACAGAAATAGAAAAAAACTATCTTACAATTCATATAGAATCACAAAAGACCCAGAATAGCCAACACAGTCCTGAAAAAGATAAATCAAGCTGGAGGCACCACAATATCACAAAGCATACTACAAGGCTAAAGTAATTAAAACAGCATGGTATGGGCTGACGCTGTGGCTCCCTAGGCTAATCCTCCCCCTGCGGTGCCAGCACTCAGGGTTCTAGTCCCTGTCAGTGCGCTGGTTCTATCCCAGTGCTCCTCTTCCAGTCCAGCTTTCTGCTGTGGTCCGGGAAGGCAGTGGAGGATGGCCCAAGTGCTTGGGCCCTGCACCCACATGGGAGACCAGGAGGAAGTGCCTGGCTCCTGGCTTGGGATTGGCGTGCTTGCTGTAGTGGCCATCTGGGGGGTGAACAAATGGAAAAAGGAAAATCTTTCTCTCTGTCTCTATCTCTCTCTCACTGTCTAACTCTGCCTGTCAAAAAAAGAAAAGAAAAAAGAAAAAAAAAAAAAAAAGCATGGTACAAGCATAAAAACCAATAATAAGATCAACGAAACAGAATAGAGAGGCCAGAAATTAAACCACATACATATAGCCAACTGATTTTTGACAAAAGTGTTTGGACGAGATAGTGCTGACAAACTGGATTTGTATATGTAGAAAAATGAAATTAGATCTATACCTCTCACCATGTACAAAAATCAAATCAAGATGGATTAAAGACCTAAATTTAAGATATGAAACTATGGAGTTGCTGGTAGCAAATGTAAGGGAAATAGTGTATGATGTGGTTGTGAGGGACAACTTCATAAATGAGGCCCCCAAAGCACAGGGGGACTGTAATAAAAGCAGGAGTTTTGAGTGCTCTAGTCTGTGGCTCCCATACTGAGTCCCACATCCATCATTCCCTTGCTTTTCTTCTTTATTTTTTTTTAGACATTCAACAGAGATGGTCATTATTTTACTCTGCATGCACTGTCAATACCAATCTTTACAACAGGTAGGAATCATTAACCACCACCACACTTTACTTTCTACAAATGGGCGTATTAAGGCTCAGTGAACTCACATGGTTCTCTTTATATTAATAATTTTTTTTTTATCTTTGGCAGGCAGAGTGGACAGTGAGAGAGAGAGACAGAGAGAAAGGTCTTCCTTTTGCCGTTGGTTCACCCTCCAATGGCCGCTGCGGCCAGCGAACCGCGCTGATCCCATGGCAGGAGCCAGGAGCCAGGTGCTTCTCCTGGTCTCCCATGGGGTGCAGGGCCCAAGCACTTGGGCCATCCTCCACTGCATTCCTGGGCCACACCAGAGAGCTGGTCTGGAAGAGGGGCAACCGGGGCAGAATCTGGTGCCCCAACCGGGACTAGAACCCGGTGTGCTGGCGCCGCAAGACGGAGGACTAGCCTATTGAGCCACGGTGCCGGCCAATAAAATTTTTAAAAGTTTAAAATCATAGCTTTAGAGACAAATAAATGATTTTGAGTATATGTTAACTCTGCTACCTCTGTATGTATGATCCATATTTATTATTTTAGTTTATTTCTCTAATACTATTATTAAGTTAAAAGTCTTTCATTTAAAAAAAAGGGCAGGAGATTTTGTGCATCAAAGAAAACAATAGAGTGAAGAGACATCCAAAAGAATGGGGAAAAATATTTGCAAACCACCTGCAAAGGATTAATATCCCGAAAACATCATCAACTTAAAAAAATCCAACAATAAAAAATTAACCAATCCACCTTAAAAAAGGGCAAAGGACTTTAATAGACAGTTCTTAAAATAAAAAATATTAATGTCCAATAAATATATGAAAAAGTGCTAAACATCACTGACCATCAGGGAAATGCAAATTAAAACACCAATTATAGATCACCTCACCCCGTCAGAATGGCCAACATTCAAAACACGGAAAATAACAAATGTTGACAAGGATGTGGACAAAGGTGAACACTTACACACTTTGGTGGGAATGTAAAATATTGCAGCTAAGGTAGAAAACACTGTGGAGATTTTTTTTAAAAACCGGAATTAGAATTCTCATATGATCCAGCAATCCCACTGCTGGGTAAATACTAAAAATACTTGAATACAACGTATCAGAGATAGCCTCACCAATATGTTTACAGCAGCACTGTTCACAACAGCCAAGATTTGCATTCAAGCAAGGTGTCTATCATCAGTTGAAAGGACAAAGAAAATATGGTATATATACAGAATGTAATATTATCCAGCTATAAAAGAGAAAGAAATTCTACCATTTGCAGCAAAATGACACAACTGGAGGACATTACATTGAGTAAATAAGCCGGACCGTGAAAGACAAATACTGCCTGTTCTGCCTTATATGTGGGAGCTAAAATTAAAAAAGAAAGGAGAAAGAAATATATTGCTGCGAATATAGTTTTTTTTTTTTTTAAGATTTATTTATTTTACTTGAAAGTCACAGTTACACAGAGAGAGGAAACGCAAAGAGAGAGAGAGGGAATGAGGTCTTCCAGCCTCTGGTTCACTCCCCAGATGGCCACAATGCCCAGAGCATCCGAAGCCAGGAGCCAGGAGCTTCTTCCAGGTCTCACATGTGGGTGCAGGGGCCCAAGGACTTGGGCCATCTTCTACTGCTTTCCCAGGCCACAGCAGAGAGCTGGATTGGAAGTGGAGCAGCCAGGTCTTGAACCAGCACCATATGGGATGCTGGCACCGCAGGCGGCAGCTTTACCCACTCTGCCACAGCGCCAGCTCCAGGAAATAGAGTTTGGAAAGTTTCATTTTGTACCTTTGTGAAACCAGTGGTTTTTGTAAAGTTTCATTTTGTACCTTTGTGAAACCGGTGGTTAAGAACACTATACTACTATAGTTTTAGTGCTCTGTGATTATTTTAAAATTTACTGTATAATGGTGAAATTGTCATTTTTCCTTTCAATTATTGTTTGTAGCCACTGTCTAAATTCCCACCAAACCTGTGTGTGTATGAGGGGTTAATTTTTTTTTTTTTTGCTTTTTACTTGTTAAGATACTTATGTGTGGCAGGCGCAGCGGCTCACTAGGCTAATCCTCCGCCTTGCAGGGCCGGCACACCGGGTTCTAGTCCCGGTCGGGGCGCCGGATTCTGTTCCGGTTGCCCCTCTTCCAGGCCAGCTCTCTGCTGTGGCCAGGGAGTGCAGTGGAGGATGGCACAGTACTTGGGCCCTGCACCCCATGGGAGACCAGGATAAGTACCTGGCTCCTGCCATGGGATCAGCGTGGTGTGCCGGCCGTAGTGAGCCGGCCGCGGCGGCCATTGGAGGGTGAACCAATGGCAAAGGGAGACCTTTCTCTCTGTCTCTCTCTCTCAGTGTCCACTCTGCCTGTCAAAAAAAAAAAAAAGATACTTATTTGTGAAGTACTAAGCCTTTTTACTATAATGTAAATGTAAAATATGTTATCGCAAAATATTAAAAAAAGAAAAGAAAGTAGAAGGAAGGAGGGTATGAGGCAGGGGGTGGATGTGAGAGAGGAAGAGAATATAATTATGCTCTTAGAATTGTAACTACAAAACACATTGAATCAGTTAAAAACTAAATATATGTCATTTCATAGGGAAAAAAAAAACACAGGATGAAACAGAATAGTATCCAGTTTAGTTTGTCATCACACCTCAGGACACAAGTCCTCCAAGAGTTACAAACACCAATTTAAAGCATTCAACAAAGTCTGTCAGCCTGGACATTCTGAACTTCTAATCTCTATCTTATCCGCACATGCAATGGCCTGAAACTCCACACTGTTTGAATAAGCAGCTTCCAGACTTGTATATGTTCCTTTCATCAAACATGCTGAAAGGCACTGTTAGATATTTAATATTAGTTTTTGACTACTTTATTTCATTTTTTTTAATTTTTTTTAAACTTTTATTTAATGCATATAAATTTCCAAAGTACGACTTATGGATTACAATGGCTTCCCCCCCATACCGTCCCTCCCACCCACAACCCTCCCCTTTCCCACTCCCTCTCCCCTTCCATTCACATCAAGATTCATTTTTGATTATCTTAATATACAGAAGATCAGCTTAGTATGGATTTCAACAGTTTGCTCCCACACAGAAACATAAAGTGAAAAATAATAGATGATTTTTTTAAATGATGATGAAATCAGAGCAGACCTATTGTCATGTTTAATCCCAGTGAGAGTCAAGTTGGGAATTGATAATTTCTTTTTTTTTTTTTTACAGAGGATCAGTTTAGTATGCATTAAGTAAGGATTTCAACAGTTTGCACCCCCATAGAAACACAAAGTGAAATATATTGTTTGAGTACTCGTTATAGCATTAAATCTCAATGTACAGCACATTAAGGATAGAGATCCTACATGAGGAGTAAGAGCACATTGACTCCTGTTGTTGACTTTACCAATTGACACTCCTGTCTATGGCATCAGTAATCTCCCTATGCTCCAGTCATGAGTTTCCAAGGCTATGGAAGCCCTCTGAGTTCTCCGACTCTTATCTTGTTTAGACAAGGTCATAGTCAAAGTGGAGGTTCTCTCTTCCCTTCAGAGAAAGGTACCTCCTTCTTTGATGACCTGTTCTTTCCACTGGGATCTCACTCACAGAGATCTTTCCATGCACAGAAAGCCCCTCACCCACAATATCCCAGGATTGTGAAGAGGGAAGAGAAATGGTGGAGCTACACCCATATCCATGTCTGCTCCAGTCTGAATGGAGACTGGCTCTATGTTCTGTACCAAGATGCCTACCCGGGCTGTCAGGGATACTCTCTACTTCTTTTCATTAAACTTGGCTAATATGCTCACTGCTATTCTGTCACACATCTGATAACAACGTAATATAACTAATTTTTAATTCTTTACAATTTTCCTTTTTCTCTAAATGAGGGATACTCTTATTAAAGAGTTTGGAAGGTGTTATTTTTATCCATTAAACTCAAACATTGGAACTAGTGCATAGTGCAGCAATTCAGTTGTTTTTTGGAATGCCTTTACATTGTATCAAAGTGCCTAGGTTAAGATCTCAGCACCCCTTCCAACTACACATTCTTCTAACACAAACCCTGGGAGAAAGCAGGTAACTGCTCGATGCCCTAGCAATCATGTGGGAAAACAATATTGAGTTCCAGGTTCCTGGCCTTGGTCTGGTCCAAATAAAAGTTGAAAAAACTCAGATGTTCCAGGCTAGTTTCACAGATTGGTAAATTCAAATGATGGAGAAGATCTTCAAAACCTCCCATCAAATATTTGCTCATTTAGCAACAGATTTATTTTTACCAGTTAGAATTAGGCATGGGCTGTCCAAGGTTGAACAGGCAATATATTAGAACTGAGACAAGCTAGCAGGTTTATTCAAGATGTCACCCAGAGGAGGACCAGGTTTTATTCCCAAATCTGGCTCTTCTCAATTTGCCAGACAGCAGGAGAATTCTTAAAGGGAAAGAGGAGTCAGAGTAGGTTGTAAAATAGGTCTCTATGGTGGTGTGCATATCATTTAAGTGGAAGCTTATTTTATATGAAACTTGGCTCTGTGTGTGAGTGTGTGTGTGTGTGTGTGTGTGGTGATTACAAATTCCTCCCTTATTTGCATCTGTTATTCTAGCCATCAATCTCCTTCAGTTAGCTTCTGAAAGTCTTAGCTCCATACCTGCTTGAAGAAACATTTTGTTCAGTCACAAAATTAACAACTTAACAACTAGCTTTTTTAATGAGACTGTGAAAAGGAAAGGACAATGTATTTTTTTCTTTTATAGTTGAAAATGTATCTCTTCCCAGTTTAGAGTATAAAACAGAAAAATGGAAATATAGTATAGTTACATTAAGACTTTAGGTCCATGAGGAAACCTATAATACCATAGACTATATTTGGAATTCTTTCTTCATTTTTTTTTTTTTTTTTTTTGGACAGGCAGAGTGGACAGTGAGAGAGAGAGAGAGAGAGAGACAGAGAGAAAGGTCTTCCTTTGCCGTTGGTTCACCCTCCAATGGCCGCCACGGTCAGCACGCTGCGGCCGGCGCACCGCGCTGATCCCATGGCAGGAGCCAGGAGCCAGGTGCTTATCCTGGTCTCCCATGGGGTGCAGGGCCCAAGCACTTGGGCCATCCTCCACTGCACTCCCTGGCCACAGCAGAGAGCTGGCCTGGAAGAGGGGCAACCGGGACAGAATCCGGCGCCCCGACCCGGACTAGAACCCGGTGTGCCGGCGCCGCAAGGCGGAGGATTAGCCTAGTGAGCCGCGGCGACGGTCTCTTTCTTCATTTTTAATCTAAAATTATTGCATCGTATTGCATTGTATTGTAAGACAACACTCATAGATCAAGGAATATTAAAATCCATTATAATAAAAAACTGTAATGCTTCTCATTGACAAAGATCTGGATATCATTTCTGAGTTTGCCAAGAAACAATTCAACTTGATTTTGTGATTTGGGTGTCAGAAGCCTCACTATTCCTCCAAATCAATTACTATAATATCTCAAAATTGATTATTTCCTATGCTAATTTAAAATTATTAAATATTTGCTTCATATATATTTTTAAAAATTAGCTTTTCTTCTTATGATCTAAGTGCTATACGAAAGATGTTTAAAATTATGTAAGATGTTGGGGCCAGCGCCATGGCTCACTTGGTTAATCCTCCGCCTGCTGCACTGGCATCACATATGGACGCCGGGTTCTAGTCGCGGTTGCTCCTCTTCCAGTCCAGCTCTCTGTTGTAGCCTGGGAAGGCAGTGGAGGATGGCCCAGGTGCTTGGGCCACTGTACCCGCATGGGAGACCGGGAGGAAGCACCTAGCTCCTAGCTTCAGATCAGCATAGCTCTGGCCGTTTGGGGGGTGAACCAACGGAAGGAAGACCTTTTTCTCTGTCTCTCTCTCTCTCTCTCTCTCACTGTCTAACTCTATCTGTCAAATAAAAGAAATCAGAGAGTCTTTAAAAAATTATGGAAGGTATTAACAATTTGATAAAACTGAGTTAACATTTTTCTTTCCACTTCTTTACAAGCAAGAACTATAAAGCAATATGTTGAGAAGAGCAGTGTGTCTGTTTTTGTAGGAAAATTGTACACTCTTGTCATTTTTTCTTTCAGTGATTGTACAAGAGATCTCTAATCCTGTTATGGCCAAATCTTTGGGTATCTTACATTAAGAAAGAGAAAGATTGGAAGGCTCCAGGAATTGTGGGAGAGATGTTTCTATTAGGGTAAACGTTTATTGATAATTCCCCCGCTTGGGAGACCTGGAAGAAGCTCCTGGCTCCTGACTCCGGATTGGCTCAGTTTCGGCCATTTGGGAAGTGAACCAGCAGATGGAAGACCTCTCTCTCCCTCTCTCTCTCTTTCTCTGTAACTCTGGCTGTACGTTGCCTAAAATGTCTCAAGGTCTATGGGGTATTGAAGAGTGTCACAAAATTCTCCTTCTTAAGAGCATGAATGCTAGTACTTTCTGGGTCTTCACCACAATTACCAACATTGAAACGTAGTGGGAAGATGAAGCTCATGTCCGCTCCTTTTATGAAAATGAGCTGCACAAGGAAAATACATTGAAACACGATCATGCATGACAACAGAACTCAATGAAGAAATTAAGACAACTGGTGCAGAATACCCAGGATGTAGAGAAAGACAACCCTTTAAGATTCAGTTTAAAAATACAACGAATACAACAATACAAAAATCATCTTCACTCTCTGAAAAAAAAGTCACTGTAAAGTATCTTTGTGTAGGATATTTTTAGCATATTGGAGAGTAGCTAGGTAGTAGAGAACTTGCAGACTTCAAAGGGATAAGTAGAAAATAAATGAGCAGTGAAATCAGGAAATATTTATAGTCCACATGATGAAAGTAGCAAGTGTGTTTGTCTTTCTAATATTGAGTACACTGCAGAGAATAAATAGTGCTACAAACTTCAGCATTTTTTTTTTTTCATTTTAAAATTCCTCTCAGTGATTTTACTGCTTTTTAAGCATCAGTGAAAAAGGACATTGGACTGAATGTTGATGTGAACCTTTTTTTGTGGATACAGCATTTCTTGGTGAGAGCTTGTCAGTTAGAGTGAGTGATTGATTGTATTACCCAAGGTTGAGAAAGAAAAAACACAGGGCTGACGGGAGCCATGGGTCTTTAGTGGAATTTACTCAAGTTGAATTTCTGGTCTCAGGACAAAATATCCTTGATATTCATTAATTAATACATTTGAATCATTTAATAAGAACAATAGTTTCAGATTATTTTATGAAAAAATGGATATTAACACTTTTTATTACAATAGAATAAAATAGAATGGTGCTATTCCATTGTGTGATACAAATAGATGTAATACGGTAAGTATAAAAATCCTGGTAAAGTAGATTCTTAAAAAGTATTCCTTGTGGTATAGGCATGTTGCATTGTGCTAAGCTACCTCTGGCAATTCCACCAACGTATAACAGAGTGGTGGTTCCAGCCCTGGATACTCCACTTCTGATCCAGGTTCCCACTTATATACCTGGGGAAGGCAGTGGAAGATTGCCTAAAGACCTGGGTACCTGCCACACATGTGGGGGACCAGGCTTTGGCCTGGTCTAGAACTAGCTATTTCACCATTTGTACAGTTAAGATTCCTCTCTCTGGCCCTCCCCCTGGTTGATATGCCTTTAAAATACATTAATAAATTTATACATCTTTAAGAAATAGTATTTATAATAAAATCTGGAGGATTCTTCATAAAAACAATCAATACTTATGAGAAAAATTCTACAAACATCTGATGAGTTTGAACTGTCAGGCCAAAAGCTCATCTTCTACTAGCTGTCATCTAAACGTTGTATTTCAAATGTGGCAGACCTTATTTTTAGCTCTGTTTGTATTAAAGTATTCACTTGATGGACTTTATGAATTTTTGAGGATAATTATTACAAAATATGATGCATTTATATTAGTGTCTTTGAATATTCTGCTAGTCATTTTATGGCATAGTCACAGGAAAAATACATTTTAATATGAGATAAATAAATACACATATATTTAAATAATATATGAGGTGAACCACCCATGTGCTGCTTACTGAACTAATTAGGAATGTTGATATCATTGCAGTAAAAGGAATTTAAATAAAAGCAAGAGCATAAAAATTAAGAATTAAATTCTTCAAATTGAATATTATCCTTGGGGTTATTTTATCTGTGGAATCCATTCTCACATCTGTCACTGTTAAAACAGTGCCATGTTGAATGGCTGAACTTAATAAAAACTTTACAGAGAAGAGTATCATACTCTTCATGCTCCTTCTTGGATGTTTAGCTCACAGACATTGCTGATTACATGACAGGTACTCAATGTATATTTGTTGAATGGATTGAGGAAATTTTTTGTGTGCTTTAGATTCTTCTCAAAGTTTCTTGAGGACTTTTGTTTAAGGTAAAATAGTTGAATCCTCAGGTACATAGCACTTAGAAAGTAGAAATGTAGCACACAAAATGAGTAACTGAATAGAAAATAAAGTTATGTTTTAACTGGGAATTTCCAAGAGCTTTTAAAAGCATATACAAGGCTGCAGCTTTGGTGAGAGTGTACATTAAAAAAACAAACGTTCAGTTGGACAGTATTTTTAAGGCATTAAAAAGTCAGTTTACAATAAGTTGTAATTAAAATACATATATAGCTAGGACATTAAAAAAATTGAGATTCCCAATTTTTATTTTCCATGCTTGTTCTCATCATGCTATAGCTTTGGAATCGCATTTCAATGTAAGATTCCCACTAAGAACAACTGTCTTTAACCAGATGATAAATGTCATCAGTATGTTTATCAGCCACTTGACTGACACATGGCTCTAGTTATAAATGTGAGAGAAAGACAGAAAGTTAGGAAGAGAACGGGTTGGTTAAAAGCAGATATAAATTGGCCGGTGCCGTGGCTCAATAAGCTAATCCTCCGCCTGCGGCACTGGCACCCCAGGTTCTAGTCCCGGTCGGGGTGTCGGATTCTGTCCCGGTTGCCCCTCTTCCAGTCCAGCTCTCTGCATGGCCCAGGAAGGAAGTGGAGGATGGCCCAAGTGCTTGGGTCCTGCACCCGCAGGGGCGATCAGGAGAAGCATCTGGCTCCTGGCTTCGGATCAGTGTGGTGCACCGGCTGTAGCGGCCATTTTGGGGGTGAACCAACGGAAAAAAGAAGACGTTTCTCTCTGTCTCTCTCTCTCACTGTCCACTCTACCTGTCCAAAAACAATATATATTCCTTACATTAAATTTGTCTATTTGGCTTTTAAAGTTTCCCTTTCAGAATCCTTTTCCTATTTCATATGGAATTATGATAAAAAATTGAATACCAGGCTACTGGGATCAAGAGACTTGAGAATGCCAAATAGGCAAAAAAAAAAGAAAAAAATTCTCAAGGAAGTAATAAAAGAAAAATCTCCAAGCCTAGAGAAAAATAAAAACACCTACAAATAGGAAGTTCATAAGTCACTGATTAGGCATCCATTTTATTGCAAATGAACAAATTTCATTTTTTTTTTACAGCTGAGTAGTCTTCTGTAGTGTACATATACCATAATTTCTTTATTCAGTCATCAGTTGATGTACATCTAGGTTGATCCCATTGACAGCTGGGCATGGCATACCATTGGCCTCTCTGCATATGTAGTTAAAAACTGGACTTTTCTAGCTTGTCTGAGCTCCCACTTTATCAGGATACTTTAACCAAGAGTTGAATTGCAAAGTGGGTGGTTTGGGGAGAGTCCTTTCAGACAGCAGGGTCCCTGACCCCTCCCCTGGATGAGGATTTGGTGGCCCCTTCCCAGTTAGTTGCACAGACCTATTTATCTAAGACTTGCCTTTTTTTATTTTAAAGAAATAACTGCATACCAATTGAAATCATTTCATCATAAAAGAAGACTGTAACAAAGGGAGAAAGAAAGCTACAACAACAACAACAACAACAACAACAACAAACCTAGAAAAAAGGAAGAGAATAGCATCCCTAAGAATTTACCTAGATGTCAGTGTTGTAGCCAAGTGGATTGTGATGCATCTTTTACACCAACATCCCATAAAAGCCCTGGTTCTAGTCTTGTTTGCTCCCTTTACAAGCCAGTTCCCTTACTGTGCAGCTGGGAAAGCATATGAGAGACCTGGATGGAGTTCCAAACTCCTGGCTTTGGCAGGGCTCTGCCCTTGTCATTGTCATTGCAGTCTTTTGAGGGAATGAGCTAATGGACTGAAAATCAAACTCTCTCTCTCTGTATCTCTTTCTCTCACTCGCTCTCTCTCTTTCTCTTTGTGACTCTGCCTTTCAAATAAACAAATATTTTTAAAATGTTACCTATAATTACCTTTAATGTAAATGAATTAAATTTCCCAATTATAAGAAATAGAGCAAATGAATTGAAAAATAAAAGACCCAACAATATGCAGCTTAATTGAAATTCACTTTAACTCTAAAGATGCATATACACTGAAAATAAAGCATTGAAAAAGTGTATTCCATGCAAAGAATTCAAAGAAAGTGGGAGGAGCCATAATCACATCAGAAAAATATTCTTTAAAACAAAAGCCATAAAAAGTGACAAGGAAACTCATTATATAATGATGAAAGGTCAATTCAGCAGGGAGAAATAGCATTTGTAAATAAAAAATGAACCCAGTACCTGGGTACCTAAGTATATAAAGCAAATATTAATAGATATAAGGAGAGAGATAACCTCTCATAAAAGGTTGAAGAGGTAATATCACACTTTCAGCAAGGATAAATCAATCCAGACATAAAGTTTAAAAAAAAATCTGATATAAACTACACTTTAGCCCAAATGGATATAAAAGCTATCAACAGTATATTCCTTATTACAGTTACAGAATATACATTCTTCTCAATAGAACAAGGGAAAATCTGAAGTATACATTACGCGATAGGTCAAAAAACATGTCTCAATGAGATTTTGAAAAATTGCAATCCTACATTTATTTCTAACTTGCATGAGATAAATCAAAAATTGGAAACGTAAAAATGTTCGAAAATATACATATACATGTACAATACATTAAACAGTATACACATAGGGAACCAATAAATTTTAAAGTTTATTGTAACAAATGAATATGGAGACATAATCTATGGGATACAGACAAAGTGGCACCGTGGGGCTGGCATCAAGGCACAGCAGGTTAAGTAACTGTTTCCTACACAGATACCACATACCAACTGCCAGTTCAAGTTGTGGCTGTTCCTTTTCCCACCAAGATCTCTGTTAATTTGCTTGGGAAGGCAATGGGGGATGGGTTAAGCACTTGGGCCCTTGCCATCCAGGTGGGAGACTCAGATGCAGGTCCTGGCTCTAAGCTTTGGATGTGGTTGTTGCAGCCACTCTTAGGGTATACACAAGTGGACAGATCTCTGTCTCTCTTTCTCTTTTCTTAATCTTTCTCTGTTTCTTTGCCTTTCAAATAAGCAAGTCTTTTTAAAAAGTGAAGGAAGATAAAATAAGAATTTGAACTATCATTTAGAAAGAAAAAAAGACAAAAACAAAAAAGGAAAAATAGTAAGGTGAAGAAATTTAAAATGCAGCCTTAGGAAGAAAATCAGCATCACATCTCAAGGAATGAGAAAGACAAATACAGAGATGAAAAATCTAAACATCATAGTTGGCATGATAGACATACAAAGGACCATTAGAGAATATTCTGAACAAATTACTCAAAATTGATAACTAAGAAGAAATGGACAAATATTTGCATACACCTTTATGTGAATTAATCATGTAGACATAGAAAATGCCAATAATCTGATAACTAGTAATAAGATTGAATAAGCAATAAAAATGCTCCCATCAAAGAAAAGCTCTAGATGAAATGATTTCACTGCTGAATTCCACCACATGTTTAAATAATTAACACCAGAGTGCTGTTTAGGACATCTGCCATTCTATGGGTCTGCTGTGTATCTCACTTCCCATGTTGGATCATTCTCTCCCTTTTTTATTCTATCAGCTAGTATTTGAAGACACTATTCTTGTTTATGTGATCCCTTTGGTTCTTAGTCCTATCATTATGATCAATTGCACTCTGGCCTCAGAATCAGCCCATAAGGCATGCGGACCCGGCTGAAAAGCCCATGAGAGTATTTCAGGCATGGAAAGCCAAGACATTCTGGGGGGGGGGGGGGGGAACTAAATGAAAGATCTCCGCGAGTGAGATCCCATTGGAAAGAACAGGTCTTCAAAGAAGGAGGTACCTTTCTCTGAAGGGAGGAGAGAACTTCCACTCTGACCATGGCCTTGTCTAAATATGATCAGAGTCGGTGAACTCAAAAGGCTTCCATAGCCTTGGTAACTCATGACAAGAGCCTAGGGTGATTACTGATGCCATAAACAAGAGTGTCAATTTGTAAAGTCAACAACAGGAGTCACTGTGCACTTACTCCTCATGTAGGATCTTTGTCCTTAGTGTGCTATGCATTGAGATTTAATGCTATAACTAGTACTCAAACAGTATTTTTCACTTTATGTTTCTGTGTCAGAGCAAACTGTTGAAATCTTTACTTAATGTATGCTAAACTGATCTTCTGTATATAAAGAGAATCGGAAATGAATCTTGATGTGAATGGAAGGGGTGAGGGAGTGGGAAAGGGGAGGGTTGCGGGTGGGAGGGATGTTATGGGGGAGGGGAAAGCCATTGTAATCCATATTCTGTACTTTGGAAATTTATATTCATTAAATAAAAGTTAAAAAATAAAAATAAAAAATACAAAAATACAAAAAAAATAATTAACACCAGTTCTCCTCAAATCATTCCACCAAAGATTCAAGAGGAGATAATTCTTTCAAACTCTTTCCTGCGTTATCCTCATTTTAAAAGCAGAGATATACACACTAGAATAAAGAAACTATAGAGGGGCTGGTGCTGTGGCATAGCAGGTAAAGTCACTGCCTGCAGTGCCTCCATCCCACGTGGGCACCAGATCGAGTCCTGCCTGCTCCACTTCACATTCAGCTCTCTGCTACGGCCTGGGAAAGCAGTAGAAGATGGCCCAAGTCCTTGGGCCCCTGCACCCACGTGGCAGACCCAGAGGAAGCTCCTGGCTCCTGGCTTATCAGCCCAGCCCCGGCAATTGTGGCCAATTGGTGAGTGAACCAGTGAATGGAAGACTTTCTCTCTCTCTCTCTCTCTCTCTCTCAATCTCTCTCTCTCTCTCTTCTTTTGCCTATTTATAACTCTGTCTTTCAAATAAATAAATAAATCTTTTAAAAAAAAGCTATAGAACAAAATCTCAGATAAACCTTTATGCAAAATTCATCAACAAAATACTAGCAAACAGAATCCAACAGAACATTAGAGATTACTTATAAGCAAATATTTACCCCAAGGATTCAAAGATTGTACAATATATGCAAATGAATGAACATGAAGCGTCATGTCAGTGTACAGAATGACAAATAATATGTTCAAGTAACAACACTTGATTAAATTTAACATAGTTTTAGGACAATACTCCTTGTAATGAGTTGTATTGCAACACTTAAAAAAAGTCTAAGAATAAATGTAACCAGAAGAATGAAAGATCTCTGATATAAAAACTATAGAATACTCTTGAACATGTAACATTGGTAAGGACACAGACAATGTCAAGATATTCTGAGTTCATGGATTGGAATTACGGATGGTAACATTTCCACACTGTGGCCAGTGTTGTGGTGTAGCAGATAAAGCAGGTGCCTGCAACACAGGCATTCCATTTTGGTGTAAGTTCATGTCCTGGCTGCTCCACTTCTGATCTCACTCCTTGCTAATGTCTTGGGGAAAGCAGCAGCAGATGATCCAAGTACTTGAGAACCTGCTACACATGTGGGAGGTCTGAATAAAGCTCCTGACTCCAGCCTGGCCCAGTGATTGTTGTGATGGCTGTTGAGTGAACCAGCAGATGGAAGATCTCTCTCTCCTGAAACAATCTTGGAGAAACAAAGCAAAATGTATTACAAGGTTATAGTAAGCCAAACCGCATGGTATTATCATAAAAAGAAATACATAAGCCAATAGAACAGAATAGAGACTAAACCCATATATCCACATTCATTTTTCATATGGGTGCTTCTTCTAGAGGAAAGCATACAGGAAACTTTCAGGACAATGGATTTGGCAAGAAATTTGGGGGTAAGATTCTAAAAAGCTTTTGGAAAAAAGGAAAGATAGACAAATGGGATTTCATCAAACTACACAGTTTCTGCACAGCAAAGAAATCGACGAGTGAAGAGGCAGCCTACAGACTAGTTGAAAATATTCATAAACTATATATTCTAACAGAGGAATAAAGTTCAGGGGATAGAAGAAACTTAACAAAAGAAAAGAGGAAAAGGAAGGAATTATGGAAGGAAAGAAGAGAGAAAACAATTTATTTTTTTTTTAAACTTTTATTTAATGCATATAATTTTCCAAAGTACGACTTATGGATTATAATGGCTTCCCCCCCATACCGTCCCTCCCACCCACAACCCTCCCCTTTCCCACTCCTTCTCCCCTTCCATTCACATCAAGATTCATTTTCGATTATCTTAATATACAGAAGATCAGCTTAGTATACATTAAGTATGGATTTCAACAGTTTGCTCCCACACAGAAACATAAAGTGAAAAATAATAGATGATTTTTTTTAAATGATGATGAAATCAGAGCAGACCTATTGTCACGTTTAATCCCAGTGAGAGTCAAGTTGGGAATTGATAATTTCTTTTTTTTTTTTTTTTTTTTTACAGAGGATCAGTTTAGTATGCATTAAGTAAGGATTTCAACAGTTTGCACCCCCATAGAAACACAAAGTGAAATATATTGTTTGAGTACTCGTTATAGCATTAAATCTCAATGTACAGCACATTAAGGATAGAGATCCTACATGAGGAGTAAGTGCACAGTGACTCCTGTTGTTGACTTTACCAATTGACACTCCTGTCTATGGCATCAGTAATCTCCCTATGCTCCAGTCATGAGTTTCCAAGGCTATGGAAGCCCTCTGAGTTCTCCGACTCTTATCTTGTTTAGACAAGGTCATAGTCAAAGTGGAGGTTCTCTCCTCCCTTCAGAGAAAGGTACCTCCTTCTTTGATGACCTGTTCTTTCCACTGGGATCTCACTCGCAGAGATCTTTTGCCAGAGTGTCTTGGCTTTCCATGCCTGAAATACTCTCATGAGCTTTTCAGCCAGCTCCGAATGCCTTTAGGGCTGATTCTGAGGCCAGAGTGCTATTTAGGACATCTGCCATTCTATGAGTCTGCTGAGTATCTCACTTCCCATGTTGGATCACTCTCCCCTTTATTTACTCCATCAGTTAGCGTTAGCAGGTACTAGACTTGTCTATGTGTTCCCTTTGACTCCCAGTCCCTTCACCATAACCAACTGTGAACTGAAATTGATCACCTGGAACAGTGAGATGGCATTGGTACATGCCACCTCGATGGGATTGAATTGGAATCCCCTGGTATGCTTCCAACTCCACCACTTGGGGCAAGTCAGCCTGAGCATGTCCCAAATTATACATCTCTTCCCTCTCCCATTCCCACCACCATGTTCAACAGGGATCACATTTCAGTTAATTTTCAACACTTAAGAATAACTGTGCATCAATTACAGATCTAAACCAGTCATATTAAGTAGAACAGATAAAAAAAACTACTAAGAGGGATAATGTATTAAGTTGTTCATTAACAGTCAGGGCTATGAGTGGGCATATGATCCAAATAGACATGTTTCAAAAGAAGATATACAAATGGCCAAGAAGTTTATCAAAAAAGTACTAAAATCACTAATTATTAGGCAAATTAAAATTAAAAACCACTATGAGATATTACATGATTCCACTTTGAAATCCACAAGTATGAGAGATCTTTAAAAATTTCATGGAAAATTGCCTATAATGATAAAATCTGTGTATATAAACTTTTAATTCCATTTTCCAAAATTTAAAGTATCTTTTTTTTTTTTTTGACAGGCAGAGTGGAGAGTGATAGAGAGAGACAGGGAGAAAGGTCTTCCTTTTCCGTTGGTTCACCCTCCAATGGCTGTTGTGGCCGGCACACTGTGCAGATCCGAAGCCAGGAGCCAGGTGCTTCTCCTGGTCTCCCAAGGAGTGCAGGGCCCAAGGACTTGGGCCATCCTCCACTGCTCTCCCGGGCCATAGCGTAGAGCTGGACTGGAAGAGGGGTAACCAGGGCAGCATCCGGCGTCCCGAATGGGACTAGAACCCGGGGTGCCAGTGCCACAGGCGGAGGATTAGCGTATTCACCCGCGACGCCGGCCCCAAAATTTAAAGTATCTTTGAAAATATGTAATAGAATGTCATTCTGCTATTAAAACACATGAAGCCCTGCCTTTTTACCATAGATAGAACTAGAGTTCATGATGTTTACTGAAGTAATCAAGCTCAAAAATTATTTAAAAAAAACTAATCCATATGTTGAATCTAAGAAGAGTCAATGTCATAGAGGTTGAATGTAAGTTAATGAATGTTAGAAGCTGTATTTTTCTACATAGTTGTTTAAGTTTATTAATTTAACACATTTTAGGTAAATGGTAAGAATGTAAACACTAGGGCACTGGCATCCCATATGGGAGCCAGTTTGAGTCCCAGCTGCTCCACTTCCAATCCAGTTCCCTGCTAATGCACCTGGGAAAGCAGTGGAAGGTGGCCCAAAGACTACACCCACATGAGAGCTTCCTGGTTCCTGGCTTCAGAATGGCTCAGCTCTGGCTCATGTGGCCATCTGGGGAGTGAACCAACAGATGGAAGACCCCTCTCTCTCTGTCTCTACCTCTCTCTGTAATTCTGTCAAATTAATAAAAATAAAACTTTTTAAAAAAGAATGGAAATATTATCAATACATTTCTATTTTCAGTGATGGTGGCAAAATGAGGGGAAGTATAAGTAGAAACAAGATCACAAATAATATAACTAAAATTTTTTGTCTCACCCTTCTACTGCATGTAGGTTCAAAATTTTAAGATAAAAATATCTTAGGAAAGGCGATGCTCTTATATTATCCCAGGAAAGCAGCTGTTAGCACTTGTCAAATTATCAGTAATTGATGCACAGAATAAAGTAACTGTGAAAATGAGATGAGATTCATATGGGTTAACCTCAGGCAAAAGACCTGTGTGACTTCTGCGAATTGTTAGCACATAACTTGTGAGAATTCCTCGAATGATACATATGGTGTTTTACGTGAGTAAGGCAAACTGTCAGGTTTAAAGATGGTGATGGCAACTTTGTCTTCCTTATACAGCTGTTCCTGTTAAAAGTTTCTTCTATGTTAGGACAGATACGATTTTTATGGGAAAAAAATCACAAACTCTTTTTCAGCATTTCCAATGGAATGAAATTGTCTTTCCTTAAAGAGAAATTTATCAGCAATTATCTGAATATTTCTACTTGCCATTTCACATACTCAGTGTACTAAATTAGAAATATAAGATTTTTAATGTCATTTACCTGTTTATTATTCACATGTTAATTCTATACCTTTCTTTATACTTCTATTACAAGCAAGAATCACTTTTCATTTTAAGCTTCTCCAATTACCTGTATTTTGGAGCTTCACTTGGGAATAAAATAATATATCATCTACATGAGGATTTGAAATTAGAGTATAATGTGCTGCTGGGTACTTTCAGAATTTCCAGGGAAAGAAATTCACTCTGCATTTAAAATTCAACCTTGATAATTCATCAACAAAGGAAATTAGGACAAGTTATTTATTAAACAACAAACTGATCCTTCTTTGACTAAAACTTAATGAATATTAAATTTGGGTCCCTAACTTGGCTAATTAAGGTTTTCCTTTTAAGGAAAGAACATTGGATGACTGAGCTAGGTCCTGTGCTAAGGGGACTGGGTCAAAAAGTTCTGGGTTTTATTCTAACTTTGTAAACATTGGTAAAATATAAGTTCACAGTTTGCATCTTAATTATATTCAAAGGATCTTGAACCACCTCTTCAAGTAATTTTATCTTGAGCAAATTGTAATGGGTGATTTCTTATAGCTGACAACTCAGGGGTGGCCTGAATGCAATATACTGAGGGTAAATCATTACACTATGAATTCCTTAAAGAATGAGCCATCTAATTTGGAACAAATAATAAAATAGAGAAAATTTCATTGTTAACAATATATAATATATAGGTACAAAAGGGTGTCTGTGGGGAGCAATCCGGACTAGACTAAGTTACTGGAATTAAGACTTATTCTATGCATCTGCTCTCCCACAATATGGCGCTGGGAGAGAAGTAAACAGCTTCCGCACAGCTGCCTCCAGTTCAACCAATTAACTATAGGACTTGCTCCTGATTGGAGAGCAGCATACTCGGCGTGTGGGCAGCCGAGTTGGGATTGGCGGAGGAGGACTATAAAGGAGGAGAGAGACGGCATGCACCGGGAACATCTATGGGGAACATCTAAGGGAACCTGTGCAGCCCCCCAGAGAGCCGGCCGGCGGTGTGCCGCTCCCCTGCGGAAGTGGGGAATGTGGCCAGGGGGAACTGCCCTTCCACGGAGGTGGAAGGGATAGTAGCCAACCCGGGAAGAACCAGCAGCAAACCCGGGGTGGGCCGAGCGGACGAAAGAACAGCGCAGGGTCCTGTGTCGTTCCTCCACGAAGACGGGGAGTGACATAATGGTGCCGTGACTCGGATAGGAAACCTAGCTTGGATAGGAAACTTAGGACGGATATGAAACTTAGGAGGGAAGAAACGGGAAGAAGTGGAAATTACCGGAGAGAGAGACTAGCAAACAGCCTAGGGAAAAGCCGGACGAAAAAGGAGCCGGAAGAAGCTATTGAAAGCCTAGGCATAGACTCAGATACGGACTACGGGGGGAAGCTGGGAGAAATCTCTAAGGTCGAAAGCGAAAGTGAAAGCTAGAACAAACAGACTCGGACGCGGACTGTGGGGAGAGGCCAGGAGAAATGAGGGAGGAATATTGTTGGAAGAAAACTTAGGGAAACATACCGGGTAGAGAAAAATGTTAGGGAAATTGAAGCCGCGGGGGGCAGGCCAAGGCGGAAACGAAAGCCACTTTGGGGTTCTCAAGTTAGCCCGGGAATAGGGGGCGAAAAGTTGAAACTAGAAGCTGAGACGCAAGCCAGGTTGGGATCCGTCTGATTAGCCCGGGGAGCAAAGGACGGGAAGCCAAACCGTGGGGCGGAGACGTACGCTGGGTTGAATTCGCCAGGCTAGCCCGCGGAACTTAGATTGAATGCTAATGGCGGAGACGCAAGCTACGCTGTGTTACTCGCGGAAGCCGCCGCGTGCAGAGAGAGCACGGGGCGTGAATAGATAGGGAACGGGACTGGCGTAGGCCGTGGTTCAGACGCGAAAGGGTTAAGCGTGGAGACTGCGGAGCGCGCGAAGCTGAGCCACGCAAAGCCGGGAAGCTGCGCAGATGAGAGAGGCGCGCGGGCTGAAGCGGCGCAGAGCCGGGAACCCGCCGGCGGGGCGAGGTGCCGGAAAGCCGCAGGGATAAGAGAAACAGAAGTTTAGAAGTAAAGTGAGAAAAATAGGAATGCTGGAAGATAGAAGTAAAATGGGAGAAGTAGGAATGCCCGGAGATAGAGAAATAGAGAAAAATAAGGCCTCCCCTCAACATGCCAATTAGAAGGCTTGGATTCGGTCTGCCCGATTAGTGAGGCGATGAGCACCTGGGCGGCTAGCCGCAGGTCACCGAAGACAGGCACGAATTAACATCAGTAAAGCTTCCCCACAATGCAACAATTAGGAGGCTTGGATTCGGTCTGCCTGATTTAAGGCGGTAAGCGCCAGCAAAGCTCGACCAGAGTATGAGCTGCAGGTCACCGAAGATAGGCACGAACCAACACTAATAAGTCTCCCCCACAATAAGGCAATGAGAAGGCTTGGATTCGGTTTGCCTGATAGGTTTTGTAAACACCTGCAGGCAGTTCTAGCAGAGCAGAGTATGCGCTGCAGGGCACCGAACACAGGCACGCATCAGCGCCTAAAAACCTCCTCACAACAGGGCGAAGAGAGGACCCGGATTCGGTTTGCCTGATAGGACTTGTAAGAGCCTGTGGCAACTCTAGCAAGTAGAGCAGAGTGTGTGCCGCGGGACACCGAAGACAGGCGCGTATCAACGCTAAAAAATAAAAAGAAAGGGGGATCTGTGGGGAGCAATCCGGACTAGACTAAGTTACTGGAATTAAGACTTATTCTATGCATCTGCTCTCCCACAATATGGCGCTGGGAGAGAAGTAAACAGCTTCCGCACAGCTGCCTCCAGTTCAACCAATTAACTGTAGGACTTGCTCCTGATTGGAGAGCAGCATACTCGGCGTGTGGGCAGCCGAGTTGGGATTGGCGGAGGAGGACTATAAAGGAGGAGAGAGACGGCATGCACCGGGAACATCTATGGGGAACATCTAAGGGAACCTGTGCAGCCCCCCAGAGAGCCGGCCGGCGGTGTGCCGCTCCCCTGCGGAAGTGGGGAATGTGGCCAGGGGGAACTGCCCTTCCACGGAGGTGGAAGGGATAGTAGCCAACCCGGGAAGAACCAGCAGCAAACCCGGGGTGGGCCGAGCGGACGAAAGAACAGCGCAGGGTCCTGTGTTGCTCCTCCACGAAGAGGGGGAGCGACAGGTGTCGTATAACACAGGGTAAGAACAAATAAATGCTAATGGAGATGGATTTCTTCATCAAAAGGAGGGAGACCATTCCAGAAAGATAATGCCATGGGTAACTTCTAATATTTGAGGCACCAAAGCCTGTTACTATGCATTGCTAAATAAATCTATTCTCCAAATTTCCTATCTAAATAATTGAAGCAAAATGCTACATTGTCTAATTAGAATTGTCTTATATTTTCATTAGTCATTTAATTGATTACTAAACTTCTACTTTGCATTGTATAAAATCCAGCATATATTCAGAAATAAATATTTAAATGAATACTTTTTTGTTATATTTATACTTTCCTTTTTCTTTTAAAGATTCATTTATTTTTTTCGAAAGTCAGAGACAGAAAAAGAGAGAGAGAGAGAGAGAGAGAAGAGATCTTCCATCCACTGGTTCACTTTTATAGCCGCAATGGCTGGAGCTAAGTTGATCTGAAGCCAGGAAACAGGAGCTTCTTCTGCGTCTCCCATGTGGGTTCAGGTACTCAAGGATTTGGGCCATCTTATACTGCTTTTCTAAGCCACAGCAGAGAGCTGGATTGGAAGTGGAGCCACCAGAACTCAAGCCAGTGCCCATATGGGATGCTGGCACTTCAGGTGGTGACTTTATCTGCTATGCCACAGCACTGACCCCAAATTTTTATTTCTTTTTGAGTTTTTTATAACAACATAGAGTTTAAGGATATTGTGTATTACCTTTTGAATATCCAGAACTGATTTTTAAAAAATATTTATTTATTTGAAAATCAGAGCTACAGAGAGACAGAGATAGAAAGAGAGAAGTCTTCCATCCACTAGTTCACTCCCTAGATGCCAGCAATGGCTGAGGGCTTGACCCTGACAAAGCCAGGAGCCAGGAGCCAGGAGATTTACCCATACCTTCTATATGGGTGGCAGGGGCCCAACCATTTGGATCACCTTTTGCTACTTTTCCCAGGCCAGTGGCAGGGAGCTGGATCAGAAGTTGAGCAGCCAGAATATGAACCAGCAACAAAACAGGATTCTGGCTTTGCAGGGGGAGACTTTAACTGCTACACCAAAATGTCAGCCCCTGGAACTCATATCTTTTTAATGTATTTTTGTTATGTCATTTGCACTTCACATGCGTTTTAGTCTGGCTGTAAAACAAGTGAAACTTTATCACGCTAATATTTTTAGGCTAATGTACCAAAATAATTGTCAACATCAATTAGCAGACATAACATTAATTTTGCTCCTTGAAAGGCAATATTTACAAGTAAGAAGAAGGGAACAGCTTCTGCCAAAGCACTCAGTTGAGGACACACTCCCCCTGGGCACAGGGCGTGGCTGCAGGCTGATTAAGGACAGTCAATGACCTATTATCAAGAAGAGCAATGAGTTCTCAGGGGAATGCTGCCTCCCACCAGAGGACATGCAGCCACTTCACCAGACTTGCTTATTTAGTGCACAAAGTCACGAGACGCTCCAGCAATGTTTTGAAAATCATGTTTTGTAGATCATCAAGTAGTGTTACAAGTAATCTTAGAGTTACATGAGCACCTGCATGTGTTGTACAAATGGCTGATGCAATCCTTGTCAATACAAGGGTGCACTGGGGTTGTTCAGTGGCATTCTTTAGAGAAAGAGTTCCCATGTCCTGTCTCTCCTTTCACTTGCAAACACCCCCAACAGTAACAGAAAACGCTGTTATAAATTTGTCTGAAATATGGATCAAGAGATTAGACTTATATAAATTACCAAAAAAGAGTGGTAAGGGTTAATTTTGAAAGAAAATTGTTTCATGTTTAATTATAACATGATACATTAACTGTGGGAAAAAATGCTCACTGCAGTTGTACTCAGTCACTGGGAATTTTTAAAGGAAGGAAAGAAAGAAGAACTGGACTGGAAGAGGAGCAACCAGGACAGAACCAGCACCCCAACTGGGACTAGAACCCAGAGTACCTGTTAGGAAACTGGTGCAGTTTTAGCCAGATGGCCGCATGGCCCAGCTACCTGAGCCAGGCTCCACCCCCATCCTAATGGGATTACCTGCTCCTGCTTCCCTGCCCGCCCTTAGGCAAAGTTTTGAAAGGGCCTGTTCCTGAACACGGGCTCTCTTGGCCCTTCTCTCCTGTGCTCTCTTGGTTCCTCTCTCTAGCCTCCTCCTCTGGTCTCTTGGCTCTCTCTCTCGGCTCCTCTCATCTCTCTTCTCTCTCTTCTCTCCTCACTAGCTCCTCTCCTCTCTGTTTCTCTCTTATATTCTCTTTCTCTCTCTTTCCCTTTGCCACCCCTTCACTCCGTTCTGTAGGGTGTTCCCCAATAAACCCTTTCCCTTACTCCGGTGTTTGGTGTGTTTTGTGACGGCTAACATTAATATATAACAGTACCGGCACTGCAGGCTGAGGATTAGCTAGTGAGCCTCGGCGCCGGCAACTATTTGTCTTAATGAAATGTGTACAGTAAAGATACAAGTAAAGAATGTAAAGAATACATTTTGTATATAATTCCTTACAACATTAAAAGAAAACATAGCTAAAGTAATAAGAGATGCTAACATGGATAGTTGAGGGCATTGTATAAAAAGATCAATGTGAAAGTAGTAATATTTTTATACTTGGCTAGTTTCCATTAGTATATTTCTGGCGGATTCTTGGTACATACATTTAAAAATGTTTATCATATACATTGCCTGTATTTCACAGGATCCATTTGCTTTAATCACAATATATTAATATCTATCTTCTGACAAAGATCTATGTACTTTATTCCTACTTCTTGCAACATGCTAGTGGAAGTATATCTGAAAATTAGCCAATTAAAAATTGGTGTGAGGAAAAGTTATGATAGACCTACCTACAGGATATAAATTCTGTAGCTTTGAAATTATCATATGGATTTTACATAGATAGAGAAATATTTATAATGGTTTGATATGGAAGGAAAATGTGGTAAAGAAGATTGGAGAGGGGTCAGCACTGTAGTGTAGGGGGTAAAGTCACCACCTGCAGTGCCCACATCCTGTATGGTTGCCAGTTCGAGTCCCGGTTACTTCAGTTACAATCCAGCTCTCTGCTATGGCCTGGGAAAGCAGTAGAAGATGGCCCAAGTCCTTGGGCCCCTGCACCCACGTGGGAGACCTGGAAGAAGCTCCTGGCTCCTGGCTTCGGATTGGTGCAGCTCCGGCCATTGCGGCCATCTGGAGAGTGAACCAGTGGAACCCTCTCTCTCTTTCTACATCTCCTCTCTCTGTGTAACTGTGACTTTCAAGTAAAATAAATAAATCTTTAAAAACAAAGAAGATTGGAGAGAGAATAATTTTACTTTTGAAATGTCTTTATATCTTTGTGCAGAAAAAGAAAATACACACCCTTAATTTTGTAGAATTGAATCATTAATGGCCACACTATCATTAAAACATTGAATATTATGTTTTTGCAAATGTGGTGGTATAAAGTAATATATCAACCTGACGCAGTAAAATGTTTTCTTTCTTGGAAAAAAAATATTTAAGAGCCAATGATGGCAGGCGCCATGGCTCAATAGGTTAATCCTCTGCCTGCAGCGCTGGTACCCCGGGTTCTAGTCCTGTGCGGGGCGCCGGATTCTGTCCTGGTTGCCCCTCTTCCAGGCCAGGGAGTGCAGTGGAGGATGGCCCAAGTCCTTGGGCCCTGCACCCGCATGGGAGACCAGGAGAAGCACCTGGCTCCTGGCTTCGGATCAGCATGGTGCGCCGGCTGCAGCACGCTGGCTGTGGTGGCCATTGAAGGGTGAACCAACAGAAAAGGAAGACCTTTCTCTCTGTCTCTCTCTCTCACTGTCCACTGTGCCTGTCAAAAAAAAAAAAAAAAAAAAAAGCCAATGATGTTTTCAATACAATTTGGTCTTTCATTCTAAATTTTTTAATTTATTGAACTTTTTTTAGTTATGTTTATTCAAAATATTATGCTATAATTTGGGTATATGAAGGTGTTTCCATTCCCTCATCCCTATTTATCATATCAGAAAAGCCAACACATGTTTAAAACTGTCCATGGCTCCATTAGCAGGTGTGTGACTACCAATAGGCAAGAATTGGGGTCTGAGTGTTCAGTTGTCTATTTATTTACCTTAATTTTTTGAATGAATACATTGAGAAGAAGTGGTTCAATGAACACTCAAAAATCTATACACATGATTAACAGTGAGAAAGACCTATAATATTAATCTGTGAAATCAATATTAATCCCATTTTTTCTTAATGACCCTTGAGTACTGAAAATTAATACAATTTCATTGATTATATTAGAGCTGAAAAATAGACTAATTGTGATTTCCAAACCATCCAAGTATTACCCCATACCTTGGGCCAATAATAAATGATCATTGGATTGAATATTGTCCTTTCAGCTTCAGAAATTAAATGTGTGTTACATTTTAAACAATTATAAGGTTTAAATCATCATACGAAGCCAATAGTGGCAGATTTGGTTTTTGTAACATTAGTTGTTTTGTGTGTCTGTAATAAATTAACAAGTGAAATTCGTACATGTTCCATTGGTGTTAGCTCCATTAGTAGATCTAAAATTTACATTCTAAAGGTAGCTTCCTCTACATTCTTCAGTTGTCCACTCTTCTCTGCCTGAATTTTTTACATATCCTCTAACAGCTTTTGAGTTATCATTGGAGTAGACAATATTTATTCTCTATTTCCCTTAAATGATTGAATCATGTTGACAAATAAAGTTCTAACAGAGAACTGGGAATAACAACATTACAAACAGAAGTTCAATTTTTCAATTACGTTTTTTCTGACCCTGTGATAATATAAAGACAGATAAAACCACATAGACACTTTCTGTCTTTTCATTTCACACTCTAATCACTAGTTTATACTTTACCCCAAGGGTCACTTTCCTGGACATATAATATCTAACCCAGACCAAGGCCAAATAAATCAGCCTTCATTATTTCAACTCACTAAGGTCTTACCATTAGTTCTGATTTGAGGTCTGAGAAATAGAAGGTCAGAGCTGTCAAGAGGAAGAACACTGCTGGTTAACATTCATCAATCTCAATAGGATGTCAAAGTCTTCCAAGTTTAGGTCACTTCTTGGCTAAACTCAAGGGCATTTCATTACTTAAGAAATTGGCTTGTTATTTGTTTAAAAACCACATTAAAAACAATCCACTAAATGAGAAATTTGTCACTGAAAAACATATTATTTCTAAAGTACTGTTTAAACACTAACAAAGAAAAGTTTGATATAATTTAAAATAATTTCTTAAGTTGGCGCTTGATTGTTGTATTAAGCATGATAGAAATTCTGGTCAGTTCAATTTATTGCAGACCAGGAGCCAGGAGCTCCATCTCTCAGCCATCATCTCTCCCACATGGGCGTAGAGGTCCAAGGACCTGGTCAGTCTTTCACTGCTTTCCCAGATGTATTGGAAGAGTGGTAGATCAGAAATGGGGCAGCAAGGACTGGAACAAACACCCATATGGAATGCAGGCATCACAGAAGGCAGCTTAACCCATTGCGCCATGATGCTTGCCCCAGAATAAGATCTAGTTTTTCAAAATATTTAAATCATAATTATAATGAAAAACTTAACAATGCTATAATAGCACATTCCTGATTCATATATATTAACAGTATGAAGTATTGTGAATACAATTCTCTGTTCCTTCGTTTTGAACTTCATACTCTGGGCACATCCTATCCCATGGTGACTTTCTACAAGGTTCTCGCCCTTTTAAATGTTTTTCTATTTGAATCCGAAGAAAACATTCAATACATGGCTACACGAACTGGTTTTTCTGTTTGATTCCCTGAAAACAGAATTTCAGAATGCCAGGAAGGAGAGTCCATAGCACTGTTCATAACAGTGATAATTCTCGCCTTCACCCTCCAGTGTCTCTGTTTCTTCTTGCCAATATTGTGGCAGGGACTATAACAGCGTCCTTCCTGTCTATTTCACAGTGCTGATGTCAGTAAATCCACACTGTTGTGTCTAAATTGCTTTGATATTAAATGACATATGGGTGTGGAACTGATTGAATGCATTCATTCAAAAGACAATGACACCCACACAATGACACTAAGAAGCACTCACATTTTTATGCTTGATTTATGGCTGCCATGTGTCCCACATGTTTTGTCCATTTAATTTTTAAGGTTAATGGTTACTTTGCAATATTTTGCACAGAGAAACAATTGAGTTCTTCCAGTCCTGGGAAGTTAAGTTCTCCTCCATATTTTGAAAATTGAGAAATTTAGATTGGTTTTTGTGAGGAAATGTATTACGTAAGAAATAATGGTGATTTAAGAGTTTTCCTTTATTGAAACAATTCAGTTTTTTTCTTTCAAACTGGAGAAAATATTTCAAAAACATGTCTAAAGAAAATTACTGGGAACATTTTGAAATGTTGCTGAGAATTTCCACCATATTTATGATTCATAGCATACTTCTACTTTTATAACTGTATTTACTCACTTTAAGTATCTATTTTATCCTGTGAAAAGCTTATTTATATATTTTTCTAATGCATAACATTTTAGCTATAAATAGTCAATTTAATTAATGAAATGGAATTTAGTTGTCCATTATTACTTAATTTAATTAATTGATTTATTTATTTTTTGACAGGCAGAGTTAGACAGTGAGAGAGAGAGACAGAGAGAAAGGTCTTCCTTCCGTTGGCTCACCCGCCAAGTGGCTGCTACAGCCAGCACTGCGCCAATACGAGCCAGGAGCCAGGTGCTTCTCCTGGTCTCCCATTCGGGTGCAGGGCCCAAGGACCTGGCCATCCTCCACTGCACTCCCGGGCCACAACAGAGAGCTGGATTGGAAGAAGAGCCATCAGGCAGAATCCAGCGCCCCAACCTGGACTAGAACCTGCAGTGCCGGTGCCACAGGCAGAGGATTAGCCTAGTGAGCCGCTGCACGGACCGCCCATTCTTATTCACTAATTTTATGGTGGTTAAAAAAAATGGTAATATGAAAGGTGACATGCTACCTAAACTGTTAACATTTTAAGGGTACAGCACATATGCGGTATTGTTAACTATACACACAACATTGTATGGCAGAAGGCCTCTAGAAATTTTCATCCCATGTAACTGAAATTATATGTCCATTGAATAGCAACTCCCTTTTCCCTCTTCTCTTCTGTCCCTGGCAACCACTGTGCTGATGTCTACTTCCACAACTTTGGTTAACTTAATACTCTAGAATGTACTGCTTTCCCATACCGTAAGCAGAGAGCTGGATCAGAAGAGGAGCAGCCAGGACAGGAACTGGCTCCTGTATGTGATGCCAGCACCACAGGTTGGGGCTTAACCTACTAAGCCACAGTACCAGCCCCACAATTAATTCTTAATATCATTTACTCAGGGTTAATCCCTTTTCAAGCATGTGACAGGATCTCTCTCCCCGCTATGGCTGAATAATGGTCTATTGCATTTATATACCAAATTTCCCTTATTCATTCATTCACTGATGGTTATTTAGATTATTTCCACATCTTAAGAGAGCAAATAGCTGTTCAAGATTCCAATTTCAGTTCTTTTGAATAACTTCTTATAAGTAGGATTTTCAGGCTCCCATATCATAGTTCTAATGTGTAATTATTTGAGTTATTTTCATGTTGTGTGCCATAGAGTTGTACCAATTGCACTCCCATCAACAGAACACAAGGGTTCAAATTTCTTCCCTTCATACCAACACTTGTTATTTTCTGGTTTGGTTTTTCATAATGTCCATTCTGATATGCATGAGATGATTAAAATTTTAATTATTTATTTCAATAGCATTTTGTTAAATCTCAATATATGTCTATATTTCTGAAAATTTTCTGTAGTTTTTTTGTGCAAAATTCATGTACATTTTACTACATTTGAAAAATAAAACTGACTCTTAAATAATTGCAGTAATTGAGATAAAATAGTAGGTTACTAATAGCAATGGTTTAAACAGTTCAAATAGTACAGATATATTTGATGGAACTTTATTCAGATAAAGGATATCTAGTACTTGGAAACAACAAGTATCATTCTGTAAAGGTACTCTGAAGTATAAAAGTAATATTATAGGGGTCGGTGCTGTGGCACAGTGGGTTAAGGCCCCAGCCTGCAGTGCCAGCATCCCATATGGGTGCTGGTTCTGCCAGCTGCTCTCTGCTGTGGCCTGGGAAAGTAGTGGAAGATACCCCAGTCCTTGGGCCCCTGCACCCACATGGGAGACCCAGAAGAAGCTCCTGGCTCCTGGCTTCAGATCAGCTCAGCTGTGGCCATTGCAGTCATTTGAGGAGCTAACCAGTGGAATTGAAGACCTCTCTCTCTCTCTCTGGATCTACCTCTCTCTGTAACTCTATCTTTCAAAATAAATAAACAAATAATTATTTAAAAAAGTAATATTATAGTTTAGAGAAATGATATATATCTTGCTTCACAGAATGTTTCATAAATTTAAAATGGGTGAAAAGAGAAGCAGGTATTTGGTGCAAATGTTAACCCACTACCAGGAATATTTTCCTCCAATATTGGAATACCTTGGTTTAAGTCGTGATGTGCTTCTCCATTCTAGATTCCTGCCAGTACTTACTCAGAGTGGTAGCAGGTGATGCTTTCTTTGAGTAGTTGGATGCCTGCCACACATATGGGAGACCTGGATCGAGTACGTGGTTTCCAGGCCTGGCAATGGCCGGGATTTGGGATAATGAACCCATGGATGGAAGATCTGTTTCTATCTCTGTGTCCATCTCTCTGCCATTCAAATAATTAATCAATTAATTAAAGTGGGAATATAACAGTATGTTATTAAACTACTTATCACCTAAGCTGTCCTTTCTTTATGATTGATAACAGTGAACTCAAGATTAAATTCCAGACAAGGTTTCCTAATTTTACTGTTACTTTCCTTTCTCATTTGATTTGTCAATATTTACCGTCATACTCTAATCTCAAAGATGAACCAATCCAGACATTGCCCATCTTTTCTTCAAGCTGTGGTTGATTAATGGTTTACAACGTGGAGGAGATTTTAGGAGAGGGTATTCCCTGAGAGGCAAAGGAAAGCAGATGGGCAGTCTTATGCTTCTGTATTTGTACACTGAGGGAGTTCCCCACTTACATGACTCATTAGTGAATGCAAACTCCTTTTGTACCAATATAGGGTCTGCTTCTATTTAAAATTTTAAATTATACTTATCCTTCTATATAAAATATGTTGTGGTTTTATTCGGTATCAAGTAATTAAAGCTTGGGTAAGTTTGCACTGTCATTTTTACATTCAGAAATGTTAAACCCGTGTTTACTCCTTGTGTGTTTGAGAGTGGCTCATAGAATAGGAAAGTTTCAGGCCGGCGCCGCGGCTCACTAGGCTAATCCTCCGCCTAGCGGCGCCGGCACACCGGGTTCTAGTCCCGGTCGGGGCGCCGGATTCTGTCCCGGTTGCCCCTCTTCCAGGCCAGCCCTCTGCTGTGGCCAGGGAGTGCAGTGGAGGATGGCCCAGGTGCTTGGGCCCTGCACCCCATGGGAGACCAGGAAAAGCACCTGGCTCCTGGCTCCTGCCATCGGATCAGCGCGGTGCGCCGGCCGCAGCGCGCCAGCCGCGGCGGCCATTGGAGGGTGAACCAATGGCAAAGGAAGACCTTTCTCTCTGTCTCTCTCTCTCACTGTCCACTCTGCCTGTCAAAAAAAAAAAAAAAAAAAAAAAAAAAAAAAAAAAAAAAAAAAAAAGAAAAAGAAAAGAATAGGAAAGTTTCTATAATGTCATTTATTCAATGGCAAAATTTTTTGTTAATTACTTTGTATTCTTTTCAAGAAGGAAATATTACTTTCACTTAACTTTTATTGTTATGATTATTCTACTTTATTACTGCTGTTATCAATCTATAATTATGTCTAACTGATAAATTTTAACATAAGTAGGTATGTAAAAGATCCAACATATTGTATTATAATATTTGATATTAGGTATGATTTCAGGCATTCACTAGGGTTTTATAATGTGTTGCCCCAACCTCAGGTAAGGAGGAATTACTGAATAGCTGTTGGTATTATAGGCCTCTTATAAAAATACCCTACAAACAGCATCAACTTTCTTATCAGCTCGGACCATAAATCAACTGTTTGGTTCTTATTAATGCTGGTTCTGGAATTCTTCAAGTCCTGGTAGCATTAAAAAAGAATTTTGATATCCTTATGATTTAAGCATGTTTAATCAGACAGTGTGGTAGAGACCACTAAAGTTATTCAATGTAAGATTAAAAGAACTTCCAGGAATATAACATAGTAAAAGGAACATGAGCAATCATATATGAAGACTCCTGATTATCCATTATCTGACATATTTTTTCACCTGGTTTTTAGTCTTTCTAAAACAAGTTTCTAAAATTATCATTAAATATAAATTTTCAGAAAATATGTTGGGTTCTTTCCTTTACTATCTGCATTAACAGGGATTCACAGGGACTGGTGCTGTGGTGTAGCCAGTAAAATCTCTGTCTGTGGTGTTGGCAACCTATATGGGAGCTGGTTCAAGTCCCAGTTGTCCCACTTCCAATCCAGCTCCCTACTAATGCACCTCTGAAAGCAACAGTGGCTGGTCCAAGTCTTGGGCCCCTGCACCCATGTGCGAGACCGGGAGAAAGCACCTATCTGCTACCTTTGGATCTGCCCAGCCCTGACCATTGTGGCCATTTGGGGAATGAACCAGCAGACAAATGATATCTCTTTCTCTCTGTCTCTCCTCTCCTTTTCAAATAAATAGATAAATATATCTTTTTTTAAAATTAGGATTCACAAGTACTGATTTTAAGAAAATCAGAAAGCAATGGAGAATATTGCCTTAGATCTGATTAAAAAGTGTTTTATATTCCACGTGTCAAAATTACTCAAATTTTATTATACTCAATTCTTAAGTGTTTTTTCCATAAGTTTTGAAAAACAAAGAAACAGCCTTGTTGTTAACTTTCCATACGTATACCACATACGCACACACGTACACATGCTTACTTATGGTTATATATCTTTGTGCATGTGTGTAATATAACATTTTTAAAATATGCATTCCAAGATTATTAAACATAACATATTAAAAACAGATTACAACTTGATCATACGATGTCCTTTTTTTCTAAATAAAATATCACATGCAAGAAGCCATGTATTTATTTTTAGTATGTTTTGTAATATGACTCTTTTGTGGTATCATGTATATATTAAAACTCAGATTAGCATAATATGAGGTTACCAGTTATTTACTTAATACCTGTTTGATGTGCAATTGTTTGCTTTTTTAAATTTTAGAATATTATAAAAAAGAAAAACATTTGCAAAACTCATAAAACAGTGTTCTAATAAAAATTTTATCCTTTTGATTTCTTAAATGTTTTTCTAATTATGTATAATGATGTGTATTAAATGAGTATGGAAATAAAGAGAGCAGCTCATGTATTTTATCAATAAAATTTATTTAACAAATTCATATAGTTTAGAATGTCTCTAAGTGTCTAATATAAAAAAATTGGAAAACCTAAGAAGAAATATAAGGACACTAAAAAAAATATGTTTACATATTAGAAATTCATTATAAACCACAAGAGCTATTTTTCAGATTTCCTGATACATATTCATTAGGGAGAATGATGAGAAAATAATAAAAACTAAATTCTCAGAAAAATGTGAAACTGTAATGAATGTTAATTAAGGACAATAGGCTACATTAAGTTTAATGATTACAAACTATTTCTTGAGCAAAAAGTAGTATATGAATGTAACCATCAAAGATGATCATGACATAGCATCTATCTTTTAGGAATATAGAAACTGGAAAGACTTGGAGATTAGGAGCACATTGTCCAACCACAAATGTACCTTATGATACAGAGAGACAATTTTTAATGAATTAGAAAATAGTAAAATGATTCAAAATGAGGAGATATTTCATTTGATTTAGGAATCAATAAATTATCACAGAAATGTATTTATTAATTTTAAATTTTCTGAAATGAACTTCCTATTTTCTGATTTTTGGATACTTAATGCTTTTAACTCCTAGAATGGAAAGGATGCCAGGAACAAATACATGGATTCATGTCACTTATTTGGGGGTTATATAGTTCTAGCTAACTGGAGACTAAGGAAACTTGAATTGCTTAATGTCAGATCTGGATGTGTGTGTATGTCTACATCAGGCATCAGCTCCAGGATCAGTATTAACAAACACCTCTCAGAAGAAAGACTTTTGGATCTTTACACTACAAAGAAATCTTGAATATATGAAGTGCTGGATGCCACTTATCCTAATTTGATCATTAAAATGTGTGCATATATCGAAAGTTTACATTGTACCCCATAAATATATATAATTATTATGTCAATTAAAATAAATATCTAATAAAAAAGAATTATCAAGGAAACTGTTCCTAACAGGAAAACAGAAGAGGGAGCGAGAGAGCACAAAGCTAATATTCAGTTCAAAAAAGCAGAAGAAAGTCAATAAAGAAGAGATAGATGGTTCTGATAGAAAAAAAAATACATACACACACATACAACCCAAATGATGGATTGAAACAAAAGCATGCCGATAATCACATTAATTAAATAGAGAGATGTTTCAGTGAAAAACACATTGTATCAGGTCTTTACTGAGATTTTAACATAGCTTCAAAATACATGAATCACAAGCTGCTACAGTGCTAGGCATATGGCACGGTGATTAAGGCACTGCTTGGATACTTGCATCCGATATTGGAGTCCATGAGTTCTAGTCTAGGCTCTGCTTTCAATTCAGACTTCCTGTTAGTGCACAAGCAGGGAAGCAGCAGGTAATGGTTAAGCACTTAGGTCTGTGGCACCCACATGTTAGACAGATTGAATTCCAGGGTCTTGCTTTTGACCTGGCCCACCCTCAACTGTTACAGCCATTTTTGGAATAAACAAACAGATGGTAGATTGCTCAATTGGCTATATATCCCTCTCTCTTTCTCTCTGTCTATCAAATAAATATAAACAAACAAACATTTCACAAAAAATATTTGCTGAGTCTGACTTAAGACCCAAGATCATGAATTTCCAAAAGGTCTCAGGTCACACCAGTGCTGCCAGATCACAGTTAACACTGATTGTAGCAAGGTTGCTGCATCACCGCTGAGTCACTGTTGCAAAGCCTTCTTCATGGCGTCAGCTTTCCCAAAGCACAAATATTCTTTGTAGATTCCTTTAGGAAAGTAGTTGGATATTTCTATACAGTGAATGTGTGAGTATCTGGGGTTAAGGCTTTTTGCCTTTGGCTGTTGAGGGATTCATTTGCTCAGGTCTCTTACTGAAGTAGGAAGGATGTTCCTTGCAGCATTCCTCACTGGGAAGCTTCTCTGTCACTGCCTGAGGCAGGGTCTGTGTGAGCAGGTGCATGCTGTTTCTAAATTGGAACAAAAATCAATGTTTCACATCAAGAAGACTAAACCCAAGTTCCCCAAGTCTTTTACATTTGTTACTGAGACACCTGATACAGTGAACAAGGACAAAATAAATATCAAACACCCTGACACTTTATTTATGTTGAAAATAATTTATTTTTATAACAAGCCTATGTCCATAGAAAAGGTAAAGTACAACTAAATCCTTCCAAAGAAAACCACACTAAAATAGAAATTGTTACTGTGTTGATGAAATATCCCTTATTAGAACAGACTCCCAGTTCTGTAAATAAGGCTGTATTGTGAAAAATAAAAGAAGTGCTTCCCACAGCAGATATATGATTGAAGTATATGATACCAAAACAAGTATTATACATGAAAAATTAGCCCCTTTTTGTGTTCTTAAGTCCCATTAAAAATAAAAAAGTAAGAATGTTATACTAGAGTAAGAAGATCCAGTTTTAATATGACCATTTCTGTTTACGAATCATGAATTATCACTAAGACACATAATTTGAGTCTGTTTCTTTTTTTTAACTTTTATTTAGTAACTATATATTTCCAAAGTACAGTTCATGGATTACAATGGCTTTCCCCCCACATAACTTCCCTCCCACTCGCACCCCTCCCATCTCATGTTCCCTCTCCCATTCGATTCACAGCAAGATTCATTTTCAATTCTCTTTATATACAGAAGATCGATTTAGTATATATTAAGTAAAGATTTCAACAGTTTGCACCCACACAGAAACACAAAGTGTAAAATACTCTCTCAATACTAGTTATAGCATTACTTCACATTGGACAACACATTAAGGACAGATCCCACATGAGGAGTAAGTACACAGTGACTCCTGTTGTTGACTTAACAATTTGACACTCTTGTTTATGGCATCAGTAATCTCTCTAGGCTCTAGTCATGAGTTGCCAAGGCTATGGACGCCTTTTGAGTTCACCAACTTCAATCTTATTCCGACAGGGTCATATTCAAAGTGGAAATTCTCTCCTCCCTTCAGAGAAAGGTACCTCCTGCTTTGATGACTTGTTCTTTCCACTGGGATCTCACTCACAGAGATCTTTCAGTTAGTTTTTTTTTTTTTTTCCAGAGTGTCTTGGCTTTCCATGCATAATATACTCTTGTGGGCTCTTCAGCCAGATCCAAATGCCTTAAGGGCTGATTCTGAGGCCAGAGTGCTATTTAGGACATCTGCCATTCTATGAGTCTGCTGTGTATCTCACTTCCCATGTTGGATCGTACTCTCCCTTTTTCATTCTATCAGTTAGTATTAGCAGACACTAGTCTTGTTTGTGTGATCCCTTTGACTCTTCCACCTATCAGTGTGATCAATTGTGAACTGAAATTGATCACCGGGACTAGTGAGATGGCATTGGTACATGCCACCTTGATGGGATTGTATTGGAATCCCCTGCCTCGTTTCTAACTCCACCATTTGGGGCAAGTCCAATTGAGCATGTCCCAAATTGTGAGTCTGTTTTCTCCTTTAAAAGTCACAGATAAAAGTTAGCTGTCTGTCTTCATTTCAAATGGTTAAAAAAAGATTAAAACTTTGTAAGTTCTAAAGCAATGTAACATTATGACTATTATAATATTATAAACTAAATATGCTCCAAGTATTTGGAGCCCTGCCACCTGCATGGGAGACCTAGATGAAACTTCTGGCTTCTGACTTCGGCCTAACCAAGCCCTCACTATTGTGCCATTTGGGGAGTAAATCAGAGGATGAAGTCACTCTTTGTCTCTCTGTAACTCTGCCTTTCAAATAAATAATTAAATTTTTAAAAACAACTCTAAAATCTTTTAAGAAAAAATGTTTTGGGGCTGGCACTGTGGTGTATCAGGTTATGCCCTGGCCTGAGGTGCCGGCATCCCATATGGACGCCAGTTCAAGACCCAGCTGCTTCACTTCCCTTTGAGCTCTCTGTTATGAACTGGGATAGCAGTAGAAGATGTCCCAAGTCCTTGGGCCCCTGCACCCATGTGGAAGACCCGGAAGAAGCTCCTGGCTCCTGGCTTCGGATTGGCACAGCTATGGCCATTGCGGCCAATTGGGGAGTGAACCATCGGATGGAAGACCTCTCCCTCTCTCTCTGCTTCTCCTCTCTCTGTGTAACTCTGACTTTCAAGTAAAATAAATAAGTCTTTTAAAAGAAAAAGAAAAAAAATTATAATTTAAATTCATTGCAATTGAAAAATTATGAATGGGATATTTGTAAGAACACTTTTAACATAGTTATGTAATGGACTTATCTGGCATAGAATAAAACAAATCTTTATTAACAAATCTGGTCTTTATTTTATAAATATTTATGTAATAAAAACAAAAGTATTCATTAAACATACTAGATAGGCTGATTAAAATGCAGCAAACATGTTTTTTGAAACTTGCAACAAACTAAGAAAGTCCAGGAGACAAAAAGAAAGAGAACAAAAGAAAGGTTGGCAGGCAAGGAACAAATGGAAGAAGTCTGCCAATACTGGAGTGTTAATAGCAACCCTTATTAAGGGAAATAAGGCCCTTTGAATTCATAAGGTGAATGTTGGAACAGGAATCTCAGAAGTCACAAGCTTCAATGGGATACACAATGGAAAGGTAAACTTTATAAAGTCTATTTTGGACTAAGAAGATTAAACAAAACAGTAATCTATATGTTCAGAAAATACTCTAAAACCAAGAAAAAAGGCAGACTAGCTTTAAGTAGCAAAAATAAATGAATTTACTTAACAAATTGACACTCTTGTTTATTTCACTCAGCATGATGTTTTCCAGATTCCTCCATTTTGTTGCAAATGACTGGATTTCATTGTTTTTGACTGCTGTATAGTATTCCATAGAGTATATGTCCCATAATTTCTTTATCCAGTCTACTGTTGATGGGCATTTAGGTTGATTCTAGGTCTTGGCTATTGTGAATTGAGCTGCAATAAACATTAAGGTGCAGATAGCTTTTTTATTTGCCTGTTGCTCCACATCAGATCCAGCTTTCTGCCAATGCTCTGAGAAAAGCTTTGGAAGTTGGCCCAAGTACTTGGGCCCTTGAAACTCATGTGGGAGACTCGGATGAAGGTTACAAAAAGATCGAAAGAAAAGAAATGGGAAAAATAGTTCATGAAAATAGAAATCAAAAGTAAATAGCCATAGCTGCATTGGTATGAGATAAAATAGACATTAAGAAAAAAACTGTAAAATGACGGACTGTTACTATACAATCATCAAGGGACCAATTCAACACGAATATATGACAACTGTAAATACATATGAACCTGATTATTATACAACATATTTCTATAAAACTGACATTCTCATATCTAAAGGGAGGGCTAAGCTAAGTTGCAATAAAAACAAGAAGTGAACCCAACATTCCAATTTAATATGGACAATATTAAATCCACATAACCCAGATAAAAAGTCAAGAACCATGAGTTAAATTACACTATGGACCTTATAGACATTAATAAGGAATTCCACCCAACATTTGCAAGGTGCATTATTTTTATCAGCACATGAAACATTCACAGGGACATTTACATTCACAGGGAGAAGTAAAAGACAGCAAGAGGTCTACCATCTGCTGGTTTACTCCCCAAATGGCTTCAATGGCCAGAGTTGAACCCATCCAAATCCAGGAGCCAGGAGCTTCTACAGGTGTTGCATGTGGTTACAGGAGCCCAAGCACTTGGTATATATTCCACTTCTTTCCCAGGCCATACCAGAGTGCTTGATCAGAAGTGGAGCAGCCAGTACTCGGACTCGTGCCCATATGTGATGCAAGCACTTCAGGCAGCAGCTTTACCTGCTATGCCACAGCACTGGCTCCAGTTCATCCTTTAAATAAAAAAAATCTGTGAACTTTTAAGTGTTTTTAGGTAGTATTGACTTTGAAATGCTAGCAGATCTTTTTGAACTGATTGCATAAGAGTATTTTGATTTAGTAATATTTATTTACCTCTACAATTGAATAAAAGGATAATGGGAGAACTCCAGAGTCCAATTTTAATTAAATGTCTATATTTTCCCTCTATTGATATCTCTGCAATGATATTGAAAGACATATTGCCGGCACCATGGCTCACTTGGCTAATCCTCCACCTGCGGCGCCGGTATCCAAAGTTCTAGTACTGGTTGGGGTGCTGGGTATTAGTCCCGGTTGCTCCTCTTCCAGTCCAGCTCTCTGCTGTGGCTACTGTGGACCGGGAGAACCGTGGAGGATGGCCCAAGTGCTTGGGTCCCTGCACCCACATGGGAGACCGGGAGGAAGCACCAGGCTCCTGGCTTCGGATCGGCGCAGCACTGGCTGGGGTGGCCATTAGGGGAGTGAACCAAAGGAAGTAAGACCTTTATCTCTGTCTCTGTCTCACTGTCTATAACTCTACCTGTCAAATAAAAATTTAAAAAGACATATTTTGTATAACTTCCAATTGAAAAAAAAAAAACTAAGTGAAATGTGAAGTTACCATCTAAAACTTACCATTGAAAATCTTGTACTTCTATTATAAATAATGGGAAGAATGAATAAACTTTGACACCATGATTTAATAGCAAGTAAGTCGTTAAGTGTCTGGGAAAATGGGTTGGTAGGGATAGTGATAAATGGGCAAAGTTCAGGTGTTGGTGTGTGGAGATCTTGCATAGGCAGATGCAGAAGATGTACAGGTAAATGAAAGCAGACAAAATGGTTTACAGAACAAATGTTAAAAATATACAATTTCCCTCTCTTATTCCTACTCTTATATTTAACAGCGATCACTTTTCAGTTAAGTTTCAGCACTTAGGAAGAATTGTGTATTGATTACAGTATTCAACCCAAAGTATTAAGTAGAACAAACAAAAAAAAATACTAAGAGGGATAACATATTAAGTTGTTCATCAACAGTCAGGGCAAGGGCTGATCAAGTCACCGTGGGAATAAGAGAGGGAAGAGATATGCAATTCGGGACATGCTCAAGCTGACTTACCTCAAATGGTAGAGTTAGAAACATACCAGGGGATTCCAATTCAACCCCATCAAGGCGGCATGTACCAATGCCATCTCACTAGTCCCAGTGATCAATTTCTGTTCACAATTGATCATAATGATAGGACTAAGAACCAAAGGGATCACATAAACAAGACTAGTGTCTGCAAATACTAACTGATAGAATAAAAAAGGGAGAGAGCGATCCAACATGGGAAGTGAGATACACAGCAGACCCATAGAATGGCAGATGTTCTAAACAGCACTCTGGCCTCAGAATCAGCCCATAAGGCATGCGGATCCGGCTGAAAAGCCCATGAGAGTATTACAGGCATGGAAAGCCAAGACACTCTGGGGAAAAAAAAAAACAAAAAAAAAAAAACCACACCTAAATGAAAGATCTCTGCGAGTGAGATCCCAGTGGAAAGAACAGGTCTTCAAAGAAGGAGGTACCTTTCTCTGAAGGGAGGAGAGAACTTCCATTCTGACCATGGCCTTGTCTAAATATGATCAGAGTCGGTGAATTCAGGGGGCTTCCATAGCCTTGGCAGCTCATGACAAGAGCCTAGGGTGATTACTGAGGCCATAAACAAGACTGTCAATTTGTTAAGTCAACAACAGGAGTCACTGTGCACTTACTCCTCATGTAGGGTCTTTGTCCTTAGTGTGCTGTACATTGAGATTTAATGCTATAACTAGTACTCAAACAGTATTTTTCACTTTATGTTTCTGTGTGGGAGCAAACTGTTGAAATCTTTACTTAATGTATGCTAAACTGATCTTCTGTATATAAAGAGAAACGAAAATGAATCTTGCTGTGAATGGAAGGGGAGAGGGAGTGGGAAAGGGGAGGGTTGCGGGTGGGAGGGACGTTATGGGAGGAAGCCATTGTAATCCATAAGCTGTACTTTGGAAATTTATATTCATTAAATAAAAGTTAAAAAAATAAAAAAATATAAAATATAAAATTTCCAAAATAAAGCCAGGTATTTTATAATAAAAATTGATAAATTAACTGACCAGTACGGGAAGGTTATTGCCAACTTCCAGAGGAAGAGTACAAAATTGATTATTTTCCTCCAAGTTCAGTATAGAAAGCAGAACATAAAAAAAATTTACAAGAAGATTCAATCATATGGGCTAGAAAAAAAAAAGGAAACAACAAAAATTATTTTTCATGAAAAATGCATTTTAACCAAACCATAAAAATAATTTCTATGAACCAACATTTAGAATACAAGTAATCTAATTAGAAAATCACGAATCAGGCAAGGCTCAGTATGTGTGGACAGGAATTGCATGGAAACTCTGTACAGTCTATTCTATTTGGCAGTGAAACTAAAACTGCTGTGAAACATTGTTAAAATTGGGCAAAAGACCTGAAGAAGCACCTAACTTAAAAAAAATTAGACATGGAAATAAGTATATGAAAGGATTCTTGGTATCATTTGTCATTAGGGAATTGCAAATGAAAAACAGCTAAAAGACAGATACTACTAGTTAATGGCAATGACGTGAACAACCAGGGCTTTCCTTCTTTGCATTTGAAATTGTGAAATGTTACAGCAAAGCTGGAAGACAGTTTGATACTTTCTCTTTTTCAAAGCTGAATATACTCATCATTTGGTCCATCATTGTCCTTCCCTAAATTTGCCAACTGATTTTAAATTGATATCTACACCATTTTTTACTTATAATCAACCAAAATTACTGGAAGCATCTAAGATTTCCATCAAGTGGGCATATAAACAATCTGGGATGTATGTGTTAGGACACAACCTGACATGGCCACAGCCAACCTATTGCAATCACTATTTTGCATTTCAGGTAACCCTGACAGCCATCCAAAACCTTGTGTGATAAAGTCATTAAGATAACATGCCATGCTTATGTGACATCTGTATTGCATATCTTCTGATGCTTAGACTGCTATTTCTTTAAAAAATTGAAGGGGATTTCAGTTAGGTACTTTTTCTACTGGAGTCTTTTTTTTTTTTCTATGTTGTGATGTGGAGATCCCATATCTTGTGGCATCTCAAGACTATCTTTCTATCCAGAAGTCCCTAATAGATAATACCCCATGTAATCCTGGATTTGTCCACCAAATGTTTAGCCTCATAGTCTCTTTAGCCTTCATCAGACAGCTCTTATATAACATGTGTTTTCAAAACCAGCACCCATGCAATAGATATTATTTAAAGATAAAAGAAATGAACCATCAAATACAAAATTATGTGAATACATCTTAAACAAACATTGTGCAAAGAGTAAAAACAAGTTTGGAAACATCATACACTATGTAATTCCAACTATACCACATGCTGAAAAAGACAAAATTATAGTGGCTGAAAGGAAGATAAGAGGGTTAAATACATGAAACAACAGATTTTAGTGTGGTAATTCTGTTGTGAATGACAACTTAATTGTGAACATATCATACTGTGCATTTGTGAAAACACATTGAAATTACTAGTATATAGTGATCCTTAATGTGTACAAATCAAAAAGACTTTCACAATGTCAGATACATAGCAAGATTGTGTGAAATGTTATAAAATAATACATTTATTTCATATATATGAAATCACTAATAGAGATAACAGAAAAGGATGGTAATCTAAGTAACTTTGTAAGTGCCTAGTATTTGTAAAACTAAAAGGAATGAGATTGTATACAAACATTGGATCTTAGTTAGGTTTAGCTCCTGGGACTCTGTATGAAAAATTCCAATGCTGTTATAAATGTATAGTGGAATGGAACAATTAAGTAAGTGTATAATAATTGGTTGGAGTCAGATTTCTCATGGATGTAATGAAAATTTACAGTTAAACAAAAGACGGAGTTAGAATTACCCATGTATTAATAGACCAAATATATATATATATATATATATACACAATGATTTTTAATTAGTGTAGATACAGATAATCACATGTATAAATTTTTAGATATATAGGGTTGGTATGCATGCATATACTTTCTTGCTTCTTCTGCTGAGAGATTTCAGCATATCCCAGTAGCAACAAATACACCTAATATCCCAGTAGCAACAAATACACCTACTATTCGGATCTTTAGTTATACCATTCTCCACTAGAAGGAACCAGGAATCCCCGAAGAAATGCCTGATTCTAATATATGAGATCAGAGCATATTGTACCGTCAAAATATAAGAAAATGCTAATTTTACAAGAAAACTATTAATTATAGAGTATGCCAAAGGAATAAAAAACCCTCGCAGTGGCTCAACATAGAGAAATATAGATGACAAAAAGGAATAGAGAACAAAATGTATACTTACAAGTTCATGCTGATATCAGTTAATGATCAAATAAATAAATTATTCCACTTATTCAAGAAAATAAAGCAGTTTCTCTTTCTAAATAGGGAAACAAATCACCCATAGGGAAAATTTTTCTAACATTTTATGCAGATAAATTGTCTCCAAAAAAGCAGATCATTAATTCAGCACTCTCCCTCCATCGTGGGCCATCTATAGTGACTTCCGTCCAAGGAGTTTAGTCTGAAGAGTTGTATAAAATGTAACTTTACAAAGAATAAAGCTGACAGTGCCTAGAACAGGAAGATGATCAAATTCTTATGAATATTAGCCATGTGGATATCAGATATTCTTAACGAGATGTAGGTGTAATGCTCCTTACTTTGGTGGTCTTTATTCCAAATGTACATTACCCCAACCTAACCATGAAAAAAACTGTAGACAAGCATTCATAGAAGGACATTCTACAAATTACTTGAGCAGCACTCTTCGCATGGTCTTCAAACTATGAAAGTATAAGGAAATGGCACAGAGGGAATTAGAATAAAGAGATACAGCCACCAGATAATGGTAATGTGATGCCCTGGAAGGAAACGGAAATTAGGTAAAAACAAGAATTCTGAATTAAGTAGGTAGTCTAGTCAAAAATAACTTATCATTACTGGTTCAATAATTGTAGTAAATTTTACAAATACAATATACTAAAAAAGGGAGATTGGATGTGGTATATGTGAAAATTCTTTGTACTATCATTGCAAAGAGTCAAAAATTACTAAAATGCAATACTAGCATGTTAAAGTGTATTTTGATTTGTGAAACTAAAGGGCAATAGGGTGTACATAAACATTGAATCTTAAATGCTAAGCTTTTATTCCATAGGAATATATGCGTTAATAATTCCCTGATAGGTCCATGGATTGAAATATATTATTGCTGAGTGCAGAAACAGGTGATGATGTAAGAAGGCTGACACGGTGTCTAAAACACTTTCTCTACTTTTGTAGTAAAAATAACCAGGAAAATGTGCAATCCTTTAATAAACATCTAAATTTCAAACACAGTCTAACATTACCAAAGTACAACTAAAAATATTCACATAATCCAAAAAAGGAAAGGTGGAAAGAAGTGATTTAAAGACAAAGAGCAAATGGAAAACAACTATAAAATGGTTCATTCAAGTAATATTTTACCAACAATCACATTAAGAACTAATGGACCAAAAATAAACAAAGATCTTCATCTAATTTTGTCAAACTTTTAGATAGAACTTTAAAAATTTAAATGCAATACTTTGTTTACTTATTAATATAATTTTACCAAAAAATCACTCAAGTACTAAACAGTTTAACTTTTTAAGTATTCAGTATGTACCAATGTATTAGCTATATAAACTATATTTAATTAATATATATGTAGTATGGTTTAGCATAAAATGGATATTTATGTTAAAAATTTCTGCAAAATCTATTACTTAAGTCTATTGTAATAAAAATATATATAATTTAATAATGTAAGTGTACTTGATAGTCACCTTTTAATATACAAAACTTTAACCACATTTGATATAAGGGTACCTCAAAAAGTATAATTTCCAAAAATAATTTAAGTATATTTACCTTCTAACAGATCCGATAATTTGTTTTGGTTAATTCAATTCCAGAACCTGTCAATAATACTTAAAATTTAATTGACCATGTAAATATAATTTCCATTTGCAGATAAATCTAAAAATTATTCAATAGAATAATTGGGATGAACACTGTGGCACAACAGTAAAAGGAACCACTTGGGACTACTGCATCCCATTTTGGAGTGCTGCTCTTAGACTATGCTGTTTAGCTTCAGATCCAGCTTCTTCTTAATGTACAAGGAGAGGACAGATTAAGCTGGCTCAAGTACTTGGGCCCCTGGCATCCACATAGGAGACCCACATGGAGTTCCTGGCTCCCGAGTTCAGCCTGGCTCAGTCGTGGCTGCTGCAAGCTTTAGGGGGGTAAATTAACAGAATGAAAATCAACTCTTTATCTCTCCCTCATTCTCTATTACTCTTTCAAATAAATGAAGAAAATTTAAACAAAAGGAATCAAAGTCCAGAATTATTTATGAAATGCCCCCATGTGCTGTTTGCATGTGTATGCACCTGTTTGTGTATGTGTGTGTACTAGTGTGTAAAGCTTTTGGATCAGGATATTTAAAATGGATGGGGTTATTCACTGAGATATTAAAAGAACACTGTTTCACTTTTTTGAAATTAAAAGTGACAGAGTCATTCAGCCTTGTAATGATAGACAATATCCACTATGAACTGTAATGAGATACATCTGAGGAAAGCTCCTCTTTAATTTTCTATAATAAAGCCACATATTGAAGCAATTAATGACAAGTAATTAGTAGTAATGGTTCACATAATAATTTTCAGAATCGGATTCTATATATAATATATGTATTTAACTTGTGATATTTGAGGTTTGTATTGAAGTAAAATTTAAAGTGAAAGTGTGCTTTAGAATTAATAAAGATATTATACATTTGTTTTTCACATTAATATCTATTTTACTTAAAATAAAATTTGCTCAGTTTATATATATATGTATTATTTATTTGTTAAATGGTATTAAAAAATATCTTTATTTGCTTCAATTTTGTATTCTTAAATTTTGAACCTAGAAAGGCAACATTGAATCAAAGATCAAACAATTTTATGTTACAAAGGATAGTTTTATTTATTTGGGATGGTAACTCCTAATGAGTGACCATGTTTAGCTCTTCATACATGTTTAAGCAATAATAATAACTTATAGGGTTATGTTATTATTATAGTAATAACTTATTGTTATATAACAATAATAATAATTTATAGGGTTATCAGTGAATCTTCACTCAGAAGTTATTGGGTAGAATTCGCTAGTATATTGTGGGTCTTCATTAAAAAAACAAGCAAAAAAAAGTTTCAGTTAGAAGATTTCAGGATTTTTAAATACCCTCTTGATTAAATCTTCATTCTTGTAAAAAAAAAAACCACTGTAACTAACATTTTTAAAATCATATTTCTTGGTAAAAATAATCATATTTACTTATATAGTAAATAATATGAATACCATTCATAGGAGCTCAAGACTCAAGCTCATTCATTACTGTTTTGCCCCCAGACAACATCTAAGGTAGCTTCTCTAAAGACAAATGGGGAGGGTGCTATCAGGTATAAGAATGAACAGAGTACCCAAATTGGAATTATTGTTATTTTTAAATTGTAGCTAACATGATAGAATATTTACACAAATAATTTTATGGTTTACTTTTCCTGATACTGTGGAAAATGTTTAGAATTTTTCTAATGACAATATTTCCTAATTAAACTTTTCCACTCCATGATTTTTTGATGCTGTAGATTCCTCCTCTCATGTACTCATTCCACTCATGTAATACAAAGGATTTGATCCCTCTGCACCCTGTAGATGGTGAGGCAAATTCACTAAGTGTCTTTTTTTAAATTATTATTTGTTTGACAGGCAGAGTTATACAGTGAGAGAGAGAGACAGAGAGAAAGGTCTTCCTTCCATTGGTTCACTGCACAAATGGCCACTACAGCTGGCGCTGCACTGATCTGAAGCCAGGAGCTGGGTACTTCCTCCTGGTCTCCCATACAGGTGCAGGACCCAAGCACTTGGGCCATCCTCCACTGCCCTCCTGGGCCACAGCAGAGAGCTGGACTGGAAGAGTAGCAACCAGGACTAGAACCCAGCACCCATATGGGATGCCAGTGCCGCAGGAAGAGGATTAACGAAGTGCACCATGGCGCCGGCCCACTAAATGTCTTGGTTAGTGCAGGAGAGGTAGCATCACTGAAGCTCCCATAGAACAAATTATGTATGTATGTATGTATTATTAAAGGTAGAGAGAGATACAGAGACCTTCCATATGGTGCTTAACCCCCAAAGGCCCACAACAGCTAGGACTGAGCCATGCCAAAGCAGGAGCTAGAAACTCAATATGAGTGCCTGTTTCAATGTCACGGACCCAGTACTTGACAAATTGCCTATTGACTTCCAGGATATCACTAGCAGAAAGTTGGATTGGAAATGGAGCAGAACTTGAATCTTGGTATTCTAATATATGATGCGGCCACATGAAATAGCAAGGTAACCACTGTGTCATATGCCTACACAAGTACAGAGAATTTCAAATCTCCAAATATCTTAGGATTCATGTGAAAATTGTTCCATATCTTTTTAAGAGTACCATTGGCTGGCGCCATGGCTCATTTGGCTAATCCTCCACCTGCGGTGCCAGCACCCCGGGTTCTAGTCCTGGTTGGGGAGCCAGGTATTAGTCCCGGTTGCTCCTCTTCTGGTCCAGCTCTCTGCTGTGGCCCGGGAGGGCAGCGGAGGATGGCCCAAGTGCTTGGGTCCTGCACCCGCATGGGAGACCAGGAGGAAGAACCTCCTGGCTTCGGATCGGCACAGCCACTAGGGGAGTGAACCAACGGAAGGAAGAGCTTTCTCTCTGTCTCTCTCTCTCTCTCAATGTCTATAACTCTCTCTCTTTCTCTCTCACTGTCTAACTCTGCCTGACCAAAAAAAAAAAAAAGAGTACCATTAGTACCATTAACATTTCTCAGTATTTTTCTAAAATCAACCCTCAAATAAGAAGCAGCAATTTTACTTTGTGGCATCCAGCACATTGTACTGTGGGTGACATAACCCAAAGTTATATAAAGTTCAGGAAGCAAAATCTAAAGGACACAGATGGTTAGCTTTCTATTAATAACCGTAAGTAAAAATGCCAATTTCCACCGGCAAATAGAAAACAGATGGCAGGAGGCAGAATTCTAAGATTCATCCTCAAAGTTGGCCCTGGATATACACTCCATGTATAAACCTTTCCTTTGAGTTTGACAGAACCCCTGAGTACGATGAGATGTCTCTCCTGCAATTATGTTACGCTACATGTCAATGGAACTTTACAGTTGTAATTAAAGAGATGATCGTTGGTGAGTCACCTTAAGCCTAGGAGACTCTTAAAACAGAAACTAAAGTGTGAGAGACTAAAAGCCAATGAAGCTCTTTTTCCCATTATTCTCTGTCTCATTCTCACCCTTACTTGTTACTAGTTTGCAATAAGCACACCTATGATGAGTTTTACTACTTCAAGGAAATACATTTTATAGCTAATCCACTGAGATGATAACTGCAGCAAGTAAAAATTAATTAATTGCAAAGTAAAAATTAAAGCTTACCTAAAATCCTAACCCCATAAATATGCTGAGATTCAACATATGTTGTTTTAAACTGCTGTGTTTGTGATAATTGCTATGAACTAATAGAAAACTAATACACAGTTGTCCAACATGTTGAAAAACTTAAGCATCATTATACTCCTGCATACTTGTCTCCATATATTCTCTTTCCTCCACTTATTTAAAGGGAGCTTGTATAGAACAGTGTATTATTTTGTATCCCAGTATATTTTTTATTATTTCTACAGAACTTCAGGAAATTATTAAACTAATTTGAGTGTGAACAATTGTGGCAGAATTTTAGATGGTGGCTCAGCATTTGGCAATTTTACCTTAACTCCTTTACTTCAAATTTTACAAAAGTCTATTTATCTATATTTATCCTATTATTTTATAAATTTTAAAACAATTTTATTATTTATATTAATTTGAAAGAGAGGGAGAGAACATCACCAATTTGCTGGTTCACTTCCCAGATGCGCACAAATGCCAAGGTTGGGCCACACTGAAGTCAGGAGCACAGAACTAAATCCAGGTGTCATAAGTGGTTGTCAGGGATTCAAGTACTCGAGCCGTCATCCACTGCCTTCCAAGTTGTGCATTAGCAGGAAATTGATATTGAAATTCCACCCAGGTACTCTAACATGGGAGGTAAGCATCCTAAGTGGCATCCAAAAATTTCTGCCGAATGCCTGCTCATACAATTTTTTTGATAAAGAAATTTTCGTATTAATTATTGACCAAAACCCTGTTACAGGAGTATTTAACATATAAGCACATTTTTAGCATTAATATTTCCCTATCAATCTTTTATCATAATACTGTTTTTCACTCCTAGCTAGAGAAAAGATACAGAAGTCTCAGTTCTTAATCATGCTTAAAATTAAATAATTTCAAATGATAGTGTTCTTAGGTACATTTGAAAAATTAGGTAAGAAAGTAATAAATAAACAATAATTTTAGATTACTAAAGAGCATATTAATTTCAGTGACATTGTTAGCTTCTTATACCTCAGAGTATAATTGTAAGCAAAATATATCATTTCTATTCTTTGTGCTTGGTGAGTATGACTACCTAACTGCATTTGTCAATGCTGGTATTTTAAAATGCCAACAAACCTTCAGAGGACTGTAAGCAACTTCCATAGTGTAAAAAACTACACAAAGAAGATAGATTTGCTTCTGACCAATTACTATAGTTTGTTATCTCAAGAAAAAGCATCCCTTCAAGGCAGTACTTGCTTCTTCAAAAATCATCTGTGGCAAGAGTGAAATGCCAGAATTCCAAGTTTTTTAATACATACTTAATATGCATCCCTTAAGATCTACTTAATTAGGAAATATAAGTTTGGCATTATATTAGACTAATAAATATGTATCAATATTAAAAACATATTGAAACTTTAATTGTAATAAATTTTTGAAACTTTTTAATTACCAAAACAAATAAGTTCTTTATCAAGAGAGTGGAAAAATCAGTGTAATTTAAAAAGTTGTTTTCCAGAATTACAGTGGGGAAACAACTTCAGGGAGTACCACCTGCAAAATTTATAGATGGAAATATGAAAAGCAAACTTTTGATTATAAAGTCAAAATATGAAAATATGTCATGGTAAAAATTAAAAGAAGTGTAAAATAATGGGGAGGGGAGGGTGGGAAGTATCATTATGTTCTCAAAACTGTATATATGAAATGCATGAAATTTGTTCCTTTATAGAAATAACAAAGAAAAATGGCAATTTTCAAATTTTTGTATATAATTTTTCTTCACAATGAAATATTTCTATAGAAAGACTATCAAGATTCCAGTATTCAGGCCAGAGTCGTGACATTGCAGGTTAAGTCTTAGCCTGGAGCGTCACATCCCATATGGGTGCCAACTCAAGCCCTGGTTGCTCCTCTTCCAAGCTAGCTTCCTGCTGTTGTGTTTTGGAAAGCAGCTGAAAATGGCCCAAGTGCTTGGGCCCCTGAACTCCTGTGGAAGACTGAGAAGAATCTCCTGGCTCCTGGCTTTGACCTGGTCCAGCATCAGGCAGAGGCTTAACATATTAGGCTGCAGTACCAGCATCCCAATTACTTCTTTCCACTGTCATTCTATGTCAAAGGACATTCATCCTGAACATCTCCCAGAGAAGTGCAATTCACAATTAAGGAAAATTCAAACAATGGCTTGGTTTGTTTTTTGCTGAAAGATAATTTTTCTTGTTTCCCACCCCTAACAAATTCATTCTCATTCTCTCCATCCCTCCTTCTCCTTCATTCCTCACAAACTTGACTTAATTGAAATGAGATCAGAAGAAGGAACAGTTGTAAGGCCAGGTGATCCAAGCAGCATATATGATCTCTTTGTCCTTCTGATTGATTGGAAAAAATGATAAAAATATCAGTATTTATTGACATGCAAAATATGTCTATGAATTTTTCAAATGACACCTCTGCTCACTTTATACGAGTTTAAGATTAGGGGCTGGGGCTGTGGCACAGCGGGTTAAAGTCCCGGGCTGCAGCACCACCATCCCATGTGGGTGCCAGTTCAAGTCCTAGCTACTCCACTTCTGATCCAGCTTCCTGCTAATGCGCCTGGGAAAGCAGCAGAGGTTTACCAAATACTTGGGCCCTTGCACCCATGTGGGAGACCCTGAAGAAGCTCTTGGCTTCAGATAACTCACCTTGTGGCCATCTGGGGAGTGAACCAGTGTATGGAAGAGCTCTCTGTCTCTGCCTCTCTTTCTGTGTTTGTAACTCTACTTCTTAAATACATAAAATAAATCTTAAAAAAAAGAGCTTCAGGGCTGACGCCGTGGCTCACTAGGCTAATCCTCCACCTTGCGGCGCCGGCACACCGGGTTCTAGTCCTGGTTGGGCCACCAGATTCTATCCCGGTTGCCCCTCTTCCAGGCCAGCTCTCTGCTGTGGCCAGGGAGTGCAGTGGAGGATGGCCCAAGTGCTTGGGCCCTGCACCCCATAGGAGACCAGGATAAGTACCTGGCTCCTGCCATCGGATCAGTGCTGTGCGCCGGCCACAGCGGGCCAGCAGTGGCGGCCATTGAGGGTGAACCAACGGCAAAGGAAGACCTTTCTCTCTGTCTCTCTCTCACTGTCCAGTCTGCCTGTCAAAAAATAAAAAAAAAATAAAATAAAGGGCTTCAGATTAAAGATTCTCAATTTTCATGCTCTTAAATCCATAACTTTAGAGTTCTTCATATACAGTGTTAGTCTTTTGGGATGCACAGGGAGAGGATAGAAGATATGTGGTTATTTATTGAGATAAGAAGGTAGCTAGATAAGCCCCATGAGCTGGAAGCCACCACTCCCCATCCTTTGAAATCCTATCTGCCCACCTGTCAGTCAAATAAATCCTTTCCCAGGATGTCTCTCTTTTTACCTGTGGGAGATACCATGTAATCACTCCCCTTCCTACCTTGTAAAACATGCTGGCAACTGGGGGGGGGGGGGTTGCGTTCTCTCTGAACTTGAGGAAGAGACAGGGTACTGAGGCAATGTCTCTCTACTTCATTCCCCATCTTTTTCCATTTCTAGCCCACTCTATCCATGAACTGTGCCCGTGCATACGAGTGTGTGTGTGAGTGTGTGTGCTTTCCTCACTTTTTGAATAAACTTTATCACCTGGTGCGCAATATGTATGTCTGCAATTAGAATGCTTCTCCAGGTAAAAGACATGATCTTGAAATCAGTACTAAGGTCCCACCTTGCCCAAAACACTTATAGATCTAACAGCAATGTAATAACAACTCACCAGCATTGAAAACCACAACTAGCTATCACTGTTGCATGATTTGAATCATTATTCCAGATACATTTCAAACAGGAGTGGACACACTGCTTACTTTTGGCATTATCTTTCTGAAGATAGCATTACAGCACAGAATCATACGTGTTAGCTTGATCACACAGTTTTATTTGGTATAATAGTAGTAATTACCTTTCTAAGAATATTAATTTTCTAGAAAAACATTATAGAAATGATTGGGGAGGTGGAAGAGAGTGTTTAGATGTCAGTGAAATTCACACTTAGAAAACAATGCCATTTGTCTTTTATGAATCAATTTATTTTTCAACAACTATCATGAGATTTTAGGATAGCATAACTTTTTTTTCCTAGTGAACAAAATTAATTTCAGTGAAGTTGCTTCCTTCAAATCAAAATTAGAAACTGGAACTTCTTGTCTTTCAGCAGGTTGCTATTTTGCCACCACAACAGTGCTAAAAAATCAAGAGAAAACAGGTGTTTCTAGGCCTTGATCACAAAGCCTATTTTTCTCAATTCTCAATGTGCCAGCCAAGAACCACTTAAATCCATAATAAAGGGAGATGTTGTACATTGCAGGTACTACTTAAAGGATCACTTAAATTTGATTTTCTTTAAATTCTCCTGGCATGCCATTATGCATGCAAAATTTCTTATCTTTGCCACTGGCTGGCAGATATACTAACTTTTGAACAAAAACAACATTTGTCATCTAAAAGCAGAATGTATTCTATTACCAGAGGAACATCCCTCAGAGAACTCTGCTCTCTCAGATCATCTTTTAATATACACGAATAACATTCACAAAAGCTCCCTGAACTTTTCTATACTTACACAAACCTTACAGAACTCTTTCCTTGCCAATAACTTTCCTATAGCTATTATTAGAAATTTGTTGTTATATAAAATAAAAATGCATTATCCCACAGTTCTGTAGGATCTCAATGAACTCAAATCAAGGTTTTAGGAGAATTTTTTCCATTTTTGAAGACTAGAGAGTAGCATGCATTTATTTTATTTTATTTTTTTTAACTTACGGGGATCTTCCACAGTGTTTGACTGATGCCCCATTAGTTCTTCATTTTAGTGAAGTTCAATTCTCTTATCAGTTAGTGAAGTTCCAGTTTTCTGACCATTCCTCTGCAGCAAACTCACTCTCTGAGTCTCCTGTGCTTTTGCCTGCTTCCACTTCCAAAGACCCTTCAGTAACCCAGGAGGATGTCTTTCTTTAAAGTACTCTGATCAGCAGCCCTAATTTCATCCATTATCTATATTTCCCTTTGCCATGTAACCTAATGCATGTCTGGGCTCTGGGAATTAGAACAAGAATGTCTTTGGGACGCCATTATATTTTCTACCACTGATTTCAAATTATAAACTCCTTGTTGGCATAGATAGCTAAATACAACTGTCAAAGCCTTCAGAAAATGATGTCAAACAAACACTTCTCTCCCTGGGGAAAAAAAGGAAGAAAGAAAAATAATTAAGGAGGAAAGAATAGATGACCCACACACACTATCACAGCTATTGAACGGGATTGGAAAGCTTATTTTTTGGAGTAAATCTTCCTATAAACATACTGACCCCGTTTATTATTTCCATGCCTTCTCTTTTAGTATAATTAAAATGGAAAATTTTTCCTTGCTGTATTTCATTGATCATCATGCATGTTTAATGGAATTTTTACCACTTCATTTATGTTTAGTTGGACAAGAGTTTTTTTTCTATTCACATTTTACTGTGAGTTCTTTGAACTGTGGGCCACAACTTGCTCATATTTTCTTTTGTCATCGCCCAGATAACTGTGGTGCCAAATGAAGGTACTCATTTAGTGCATGTGTAGATGAGTGTCTAAATTGCTAATCAATAAGTTATTTCCATGCCACATTGTACTGTAATAAGTTTTTAAAGCATTAGTCAATATTTATCACTAAATAAAATTTCCTTTTTTACGCTAATTAAAACTGGATTTATTTTAAAATAATTAAAAAATGCTAAGCCAGTCACATCCATTGTGTACTCCAAGTTTAGATTCTTCTAAATGGAGAAGGTTTTACAAATGTTTTTTGTATTTGCATATGTCTTTTTAAACTTATTTGCATATGTCTTTTTAAACTTTTTATTTTATTTTCCTTGTTAATAGCTCTGTGTTTTCAATCACTTAGCATATAATCTTATAATCAAATGATCGCAGTTCCATGAAGGAGTGATAGAGAAGAGAGTAATAGTTGCTGGTTTACAATGTAAAGCCAAGATGCTTCAACTACATTTTTATTATGGCATATCCTACTGAGGGGTGAGTTTTCCTGAGCTTCTATCTTGTCACTTACAGAATGAAAAAATGGGTATCTCAGGGTAGAGGATCATTAAACCTCCATAGGTTAGACATTGGATTTCAACAAAAACTCATTATCCACCCATTAGCTGGTTTTTGGAAAGGGAAGGGTGCTGTTTGTCAAACAGAAGTCCATAATGCCAAAACAGGGTGTCTTCAGTGGTGACCTTCTCTATGCAGCCTCCTTTCCTTGATTAGCATCCCAAAACATAGCAGTGTTTCCTGGACTACCAGATGTCAGAGATTAGCAAAACCTGTCTTAAATCAAACCCACCTGATCACTGTGAATGTCAGGAGAGCTCATCCAAAGTCTGTAATACTAACTTCTCCCTAATATATTATTGGGATGCTCCTCCCAAGGGCTTAGGAAATGGGAAGTCACAAGCAAATTGCATGGCACTCCAATTACTAAAACATGTTCAAAGGTATAAACAATGGAAGAACGCAATAAAACCTTCCTTTTTCTTTCTTCACTGCAAGTTCTGCTTGAAGCCCTACAAGTTTTTTTAGTGTTTCAGAGGTGAAGTCATAGCTGTCAGGAGATCTTGTTAAATCTGGCTAGAAGATTGTTAATGCAAAAGTGAAAACTGAAGTGGGAGAACTTAGGTGTGTGGTTGCTTAAGTAGCCAGAGTTTGCAAGCTTTCTTGACTCCGAACCCCAGAGTTTTCATCCCTTGTGCATCTGAATTGAGCAGGGGTCAACGGAATAATTACTCTGCTTGGTCACATGCTAACATTTATTGGCACCTTTTGTCACCTCCATACCCAGTGTGCACAAAAGTAGGCATTTGGATGCATGTGTTAAATAGAGCTACAATAATTCAAATCCTTTACTCCTTTGAGTTTATATGTGTACTCAGATGGGCTGTGCGTATATTGATATCTTAGCACTACTCCTAACCTTTAAAGCAAGGCAGTATTTTATAGATGGGAGGCAATGGACAGGAAAATGTGGAGAATTTTTAAAAAGCTTTATTTACCTATCTGCTTATTTATTTGAAAGTCACATAGAGCAAGAGAGAGAGAGATCAGTCTTCCATCTGCTGACCTCTGCTGGTTCACTTTCCAAAGGGCTGCAGTAGCTGGCACTGGGCCAGACTGAAGCAGGCGGCAGGAAGTCCATCCATGTTTCCCATGTGTGTGGCATTAATGTCAGTTAAATTAATTATAAGAGAAAAACCTATAATGGAGAGAAATCAAATATCAATTCAATCATTTCCAATGATATAACAAATGTTTAAGAACTTCATAATAGTATTTCAAAATACATGACAATAATTTACAGATGAAGAGACAAATCTATAATCACATAAAATTTCTCAATAATTAATAAAACATCCATAAAAATAAAATATTTCAAAATTTCAACACAAGTTCTTTGTCTATACATTAACAAAGCAAAGAATAAATAATAAAAATAATGAATATAAATATAATGAAAATAATGTCCACAAGTTAGGACATTAACAAAAGAAATACTAAATAACTCATGTGTTATAGGATCACAATGGAAGCTTAACACAGTTCAAAAATGAAGATAAATAATCATACATATTTATAATAGATACAAAGAATAAATATGAAAATGAGATACCTTCTATCACCAAAGACAAAAAAATAAAATCATGAGATTTTGAAAAAAACGTGAAGACGAGATCAGAGTTAAAAACAAAAATAATCACACAAATGAGAGCATGAATAAAACCAATGATAGTTTTTTGAAAATACTTCAAAATTTATAATAATGTGGTGTGGTAAAATATGGCTGTATTTTTGTCTTCCATTTTCCTCCCTCATAAAGATACATCTAATTTTTCTTTATATACATATATATTAGTGGCATGATTCCCTATCTCCCTCTCTCTGAAGTATCTAAAATTTTCAGGTGAAAAGATTGAATGGGGATATGTCATGGGTGAGCCATTGATGTGTAGTAAGAGAATTAAAGCAAGTGGCATTAATTAATCAGAGAGGGGTGTGTGGGCAGGGAAAAGGTAAACAGGGATGCTAGTGAACCAAGGTAAATTCTGGAAACAAAGTTGAATGGACAATGCTTTGGGTTACACTTAGTCTTTGCCCTAGGTTGTACACATTTCATAACTCTTTTTCCTCCTGTCAGAGAAAAGCTTGAAATAGTTTTTTTTTAATGCCATGATTTTTAGGCCTAAAATTTCCTGAAGTAAGAAGGTAAACCCATTTAAAAATATGTATGTTATGTGCATGTTTCAATGTCCTCATATTACTAGTTGCATTGCTATGGTCAATTATACTTGGCTACTGTGGTTAATTGAAGATGAAAGCACATTAGATTTTTAATTTAAAAGTCATAGGTTAAATCACTATAAAAATCCTATTTGAGTCATAGACCTTGTTATGTTTTTTTCTATATGCTGGGATTTTATGGTACATTAAGCTGTTCATTCATGTAATTAGAAGAATAACAGAGTGAACCGTTGTATCAAATAATATATGATTACACCTTCAATTTATCTCTGCTAGTATTTAGGATATAAGCATAAAATCACTTTTGAAAATATAATAAAATGCATCCCAAAATATGAGTGAAAGGATATTCTTCGTAGATGTTTCCGAATTTTCAAAATCATTAAGCATTACTTTTTGCAGAGGCTCCCACATTAGATTTTCATTACTACAATGACATGCCTGTGTCAACTAATATATTTTGGGGGAGGGGGTAGGATCAACTAATTTTATAGACCAAAAAGTCCTATTTTGCTCACAGTTTTGGAAGTCTAAGTCCAAGATCAGATGGCCTCATTGGTTACACATCTGGTGAGGGCAGTGGTTGGCAACAGTGCATCACGTGGAGTAAGAAACACGTGGCAAGACAGGAAGTAGAGAGAGAAGCTGGGCTCAATCATCCTTTTATAACATACTTGCAAGAACCAAAAGGCATGCTCTCAATGACCTAAGGAACTCCCACTAAACCCCACCTTTTAAACACCATAATTGGATTAAATTTCCACTCTCTTAATATAAGAGTCTGGTGTTTAAATTCCTTCATTACTTTGGGAGCCAAATCATATTCCGACCATTGCTGCTCAATTCCTTACTTTCTCCCCCATGTCATATTTCCACAAATCACCACATCTCTTTCCTAAGTAGTTCTCATATCTATCATCTCTTCTCCAACACTGCTATCCAACATAAGTCAGTTTCATGCCTGAGACACCTCTCCCTCATGTCTACTTTCCACAGCATTGATAGAATCATTGACACTATGCCATGCCTTGGATTAAGGTACCTCTAAAAACTTTCCAACTTTAGGCTAATTCTAGATGCTCATCATCACCTCTGAAGCTTAGTGTCTTCTTTTTCCTCACTCATATTTTTCACAAGCCTTGTATTTCAAACCTGATGTTATTGATATATCTAAGACCTTGGCCACTACAAAACCACTCCCTGGTTCTACATACCAAGGAGAATACACAGAAAGACAGAAAGGCCTTGCATTAACACATTTAGTTTTATACCAAATATGACAGTGGGATCCTGGAGAAACACACACTCATACTTACACTCAAAAGTGAATTAATCCATACTGCCTCTACTTGAACTATTTGATCAGACGTCAAAAGTACTATAAGAGGCCGGCACCGTGGCTCAATAGGCTAATCCTCCACCTTGCGGCGCCGGCACACCGGGTTCTAGTCCCGGTCGGGGCGCCGGATTCTGTCCCGGTTGCCCCTCTTCCAGGCCAGCTCTCTGCTATGGCCAGGGAGTGCAGTGGAGGATGGCCCAGGTGCTTGGGCCCTGCACCCCATGGGAGACCAGGAAAAGCACCTGGCTCCTGGCTCCTGCCATCGGATCAGCACGGTGCGCCGGCTGCAGCGGCGGCCATTGGAGGGTGAACCAACGGCAAAGGAAGACCTTTCTCTCTCTGTCTCTCTCTCTCACTGTCCACTCTGCCTGTCAAAAATTAAAAAAAAAAAGTACTATAAGGTAAATCTTTCTTTGCATACCCTTTACATGGTATGCATTCACTGAGCACCTCAGAGTGGGTTAAATGCCCTATAGATCTCAGCACCTAGAATAACTGCAAATGCTACTTATATTATTTGATCTAAATGCATCTGAGGCACATAAACAGGATAATATAAACATCTCAGTCATTCAATACTGAGCCAGTCCCAAAAATACAAATTTCATGTATTTTCTCTGATATGCGGAAAATAAAAGAGTTGGCTTTTATTTATTCATTCAAGTTGCTGGTCAAATTCAGTTACTGAGGGCTTACAGCTAAGTGTTGTTTTCTCTGTAGCTGTAGTCCAGAGGTTGATCTCAGCTTCCAGAGCCTCTCCATGTTCTCACAACATGCTCAAGCTGACTTGCCCCAAACGTTAGAGTTAGAAACATACCAGGGGATTCCAATTCAATCCCATCAAGGTGGCATGTACCAATGCCATCTCACTAGTCCCAGTGATCAATTTCTGTTCACAATTGATCATAATGATAGGACTAAGAACCAAAGGGATCACATAAGCAAGACTAGTGTCTGCAAAAACTAACTGATAGAATAATAAAGGGAGAGAACGATCCAACATTGGAAGCGAGATACATAGCAGACTTATAGAATGGCAGATGTCCTAAACAGCACTCTGGCCTCAGAATCAGCCCTTAAGGCATGCGGATCCAGCTGAAAAGCCCATGAGAGTATTACAGGCATGGAAAGCCAAAACACTCTGGCAAAAATAAATAAATAAATAAAAAACCTAAATGAAAAATCTCTGTGAGCGAGATCCCAGTGGAAAGAATGGGTCATCAAAGAAGGAGGTACCTTTCTCTGAAGGGAGGAGAGGACTTCCACTTTGACCATGGCCTTGCCTAAAAATTATCAGAGTCGGTGAATTCAGGGGGCTTCCATAGCCTTGGCAGCTCATGACAAGAGCCTAGGGTGATTACTGATGCCATAAACAAGAGTGTCAATTTGTTAAGTCAACAACAGGAGTCACTGTGCACTTACTCCTCATGTAGGATCTCTGTCCTTAGTGTGCTGTACATTGTGATTTAAAGCTATAACTAGTACTCAAACAGTATTTTTCACTTTGTGTTTCTATGTGGGTGCAAACTGTTGAAATCTTTACTTAATATATGCTAAACTGAAATTCTGTATATAAAGATAATTGAAAATGAATCTTGCTGTGAATGGAAGGGGAGAGTGTGCGGGAAAGGGGAGGGTTGCAGGTGGGAAGGAAGTTATTGGCGGGGGAAGCCATTGTAATCCATAAGCTGTACTTGGGAAATTTATATTCATTAAATAAAAGTTAAAAAAAAAAGAAAAAGAAGATTCTCTCCCTTACTCATTTCTTCTGCCTTCATATTCTAACACATCTGACTCCAGTCAAAGATAAATTGTCTGCCTTTCAAGACATGTGTTATTTTATTGGACACATCTGGATAATTCAGGCTAATCTCCCTGTTTTCAAAAAGATTTATTTACTTATTTATTTGACAAGCAGGGTTACACAGAGAGAAGGAGGGTGGGAGGGAGAGAGAAAGAAAGAGAGGTGGAGGGGAGAGAGAAATATTCCATCCACTAATTCACTTCCATGACAGCCAGGATTGGATCATGCCGAATAGAGGATCCAAGAACTCCATTCTAGCCTACCACGTAAGTGCTAGGGGCCCAAGTACCTGGGCCATATTCTGCTGCCTTCCCAGGCACATTAGCAGGGAGCTGGAACAGAAGTGGATTAGCTGGAATTATAACTGGTGCTCATAATGATATGAGCATTGAAGGGGGTTACTTAACTCACTATGCCATCATGCCAGCCCCTAATGTCCCTGTTATAGGGCAGCAGATTAATAACTTTAATTCCATCTACAAAATCCCTTGAAGTGTACACAATTCTTGCTTGGATAACCTGGGAATGGATATCTTCAGAATTTTGCCTACCACCATCAATAACAATAACTTGAACCAAAACTATATATTATATAATATATAATTTTATATATATATATATATATATATTCACCCTAACCTTTCCTAACAAAAGTACACAGATGCTTTGGTCTAAAGAAAGTTAAGGTTATAAATATGTACATATATTTAATGAGCAAATTTAAAATGTAAAGTGATAGTGGGGGCATGATACATAGGAAAAATGTTGACAAGTAAATGACATAAAACATGAGAAAATAATGAAACACAAAAAATGGTAGGGCACAATGGAAAGTCTCTTCAAAATTGCATTTTACAATATCAGGAATCTAAAAGATAAATAGATTGAGATAAAAATGAGATAGTAAGGAAAACACATAGAAAATGTTTTAAAATGAATTATTCAAAATCTCCAAAATGAAAACATAATGATGTTACAATAAAATAAATAGCAGTTTTAAAAAAAAACTTCATTAATTCCTTTTGTCCTACTGCCTCCTCCATACTTTTAGCACCAGTTTTAAGGTGGTAATTTATATACCCTGTTATAAGCTTAAAGTCAGAAATAGAAACAAATTCATTAACAGGGTCCAATTTCACAGTTGGTTAAAACTTTTGATATGTAATGGTAGAAACACATGAAAACCTTTGAGGTTTCAATCAGTTGTCATTATTAACTATATCTAATAAATGCGGTAATTGTTTCATATTAACACAAACTGAACAGATTTCATATATTTCATAAGGACAATTTCTAGACGATAACCATACTTTTCTCCTTGTCCTTGCCCCTCCCTCAACCCCCCTTCTTCCTTCCTGTCTTCTTCACTTTTTGCAAAAAAACCATAAAATTCTATAAATACAGTCTTCATTCACCACTATTCACAATATTCAACAAGTAAAGGAAGCAAGACCATGGTTCCAAAGGAGCATAAACAAGAACTAAAAACAGCAATCATAACATGACATTCCAGTTTCAATCCTATATGTTTTTTATATTCTATATTAATTGACACACATAAAAACATATGACATTTATCTTTTGGGGAATGAGTTATTTCACTAAGATTTGGATCTCCAGTTGCAGCCATTTTATGGCAAAATACAGGATTTCATTCTTTTTATGGCTGAATAGTATTAATATATATCATATATTCTTTATCCATTCATCAGTTGATGAACATCTGGTTTGATTTCATATCTTAGCTATTGTGAATTGAACTGCAATAAACATGGGGGTACTAATAACTGTTTTATATGCTGATTTCATTCCGTTTGGTAACTTTTCAATTTATGTGTTTAAGAGCTTACATTTGTAAACACTGATTGCCTTGGATATATCAATAAATATCTTCATTAATTAGTTCTCAGAAAAGAATGCAGAGATTCAGTGAGATGTGCAAAACCTTAATTAGCAGTTATTGCCTACAAAAGATATAATGAGGACAAATTAGGATTCAATAAGAAAATTCTGCAAATTTCAATGCAAAGAAAAACTGGTATGGAAGGAGAAAGAGGCAAATGGAGTCTCAGATGAGTTTTTTATTTCCCTGGATTTAGTTACCAAATGTCAGTCATTTTTTCACACACACACACACACACACACACACACACACAAATAAACTTTCAGCAATACCTTCTTTAATTCATCACAGTCTGGGAGATTCACAGAAAAACTTGGAAGAGATGGTAGACTCAATAGGCTCATAAAACTTAAGTGAGTGCATTTCCGTATTTTTCAGGGAATAGTTGGAATCACAGGACTCATCCCGTATGGTCAGGTTGTTTTGAGTGTCTTCAATCATTTACACTGAGAACACAACGGAGAGAAATGTGAAAGTCAAGTTTTGGTTACATGATCTTTGTTCCTATAGTCAAAATATCATTCAATGCTATTATAGACTTGTATGTTTGCATTTCCCCCAAATTTGTATGCTATTATCCTACCCTCTAAAGTGATGATGTTAAGTGGTGTGGCCTTTGGGGCATGACTTGGTCATGAAGATTAAGGCCTCTTGAATGGGATCAGCACATGTGTAAGAGACCTCAGAGGGTCTCCCTTTCCCTCTTTGCACCACAGGAGGACACAAGAATTCAGCGGTTTACAACAGAGAAGAGAGCCCTCATCGGCATCCAACAAGCTAGTGCTATCATCTGTGGCTTCCATGTCCCAGAAGATGACAGAGGGATTGCTAATGTTTACAAGCAACTACTCAGTGGTATTTTGTTTTAGTAGTTTTAATTAAGAAAGATGGCATTTTGCTCTTTACCAAAACTTGTTATAAGGGATCTCTAAAATATTTTGAGAAAGAAATGGTTAATTATTTTTCATCTTTTTGTTCTAATTTTAAAAATGATGCCAGCTACCCTTTGAATTTTACTTGTTTCTAGCATTCTTAAAACAAGTATTCAGTATGAGCTCCTGGTACCAATTTTGGTGGTAAGGTTTTTCACTATTACTTATTTACTTAACAGAAGTTAGTTCAGGTTGGACTGTGGTCACATGAACTTCCCCAATAGCAATAACCAGGGGCTTGGTCAAGGCAGAGAATATCCCTACAGAGAACAACCTACCCTCTGTTTTCATCATGCTCCCCAAAACAGGACAAACCTGTGAAGCTTCATTAGGAAGTAACAATGATACTGAGGGAGAACAGTGCATTAAATGGTGAGGGAGGACATAGATTCTGTCATCCCTATATCTACTGTTCTGAAAACCAGTTTTGGAAGGCAAGATGTTAAATCATAATACAAACTGAATTAAGGAGGCCAGGGGCAAACTCCCTAAAATACCTAGAGTTTTGAAAATGTGTATCTGGGTTTAGTCTCTGATTTAAATTACTGTGGTGACCAGAGATATGTGAATTGGAGATTCACTAAAGACACACTGATAGAAGATAACCCTCTGACTCTAGAAAAACCATGTTCATTGTTATGTTTATGTTAGTATTTAGTTCCAGGACTAAAAAATGGTAGCTAAAACATTCTTCTCAAAATCATAGAAAATACATATTATTGTAAAAAAAAGTGCATGGATTCAAAAAAATACCAAAATAAATTTATCCAACTCCCACCCCACCCCCAATTTTTGAGGTTTCCTCCTATGCAGATGGTACAATGGAGAAATACATCCTACTGTAACTGACAGCTGCTCCTCAAAAATGTCCAAATTTCGCAACACAAATCAAGAAGTATAACTTTCAAATCAAGGACATGCATGTAAGTACATTAACTAAGCTGGATGCAATTACAGTATAAGCACATAAGCTAGCAATTCAGGTATGCTACAATTTTGAGTAAGATGTGATATTTGAGTTGAGAGATGACAATAGAGAGAGCATTGCCCAGGGAAAGGTGTAACAGTGTCACAGCCATTGGTATCCTGTTAATGGAGAGCTAGGTATCTACAGTGAAGTACAAGGCAAAAAAAGGAGCACTATCCATAAATGAGAGTTTGAGGACTAAGGTTACAAAGAGAAGCAGAGGCCAGGTAATAAATTATCTCACTTGGACATGCTTTAAGCAGTAGAGTAGTGAATAACTTGATTAAATTTATGTAGTAGAAGCAACAAATCAATAAAAGGTGCTTGGAGTGATTGCAAAAGGACATGATGCTTGTCTGAACTAGGGAACTGGAAAAGGAAATGGGAAGAAAAGAGTCCAAGATTTAAGAGTTATCTAAGAACATTTCACAATGGGTAATAACAGAGACTTTGAACTCTATATCAGCTTCAAAGCATCTCATCTTTTTAGTATTTTTGTATGTTGGCCAAGATATGATTATATTAACATTTATTATTCTTAATTTCCATTGGTAAATTTAAGGTAGCAATATTGTTATGTAGTCAATAGCATTAGCGACTTTTCAAATTCTTAGAACAAATCATTGAGATATTGTATAAAAAATACTTGGCACAGTGCCTGATATAAATCTTCAAAGCATAACAATTGATATTACCATAATTCACTGAACATATCTATTTGTGTGGTGTTGCTATGTAAAAAATATGAATACTTTCCAATATAATGAAATGACACAATATTTTATCATCAGTTTTTTTCTGAATATTTCTGCTAAAATACAAATACTCATTTACTAGCAAATTCTCAGAAATAATTTCCTTTCTAAAAAAGATTTATTTATTTATTTATTTATTTGAGAAGGAAGAGTTACAGAGAGAGGGAGAGACAGAAAGAAGGGTCTTCCATCTGCTGTCTTCACCCCCAAAAATGGCCACAACAGCCGGAGCTCAGCTGATTTGAAGCCAAGAGCCAGGGCCTCCTCTGGGTCTCCCACTCAGGTGCAAGGATCCAAGCACTGGGGCCATCTTCTCCTGCCTTCCCAGGGCACAGCAGAAAGCGATATCGGAAGAGGAGAAACTAGGGCAAAAACAGGCTTCCATATGGGATGCTGGCACCGCAGCTTAGCCTACTACACCATAGCACTGGCCTCACTCAGATGTATTTTATACAATTCATTGGGTCAATTTTGTTCTATAATTGTTTAACTATGTAATAGATTTGTGATTGATAATTAAGGGGGTTGCAAAACTCATTCCTTAATGTTGAAACAAAAATGCTACAAACACAGTTTTGAGAATAGTCATAATATAACATGAAATTTGTAGAAAGTATGACTTTTTAAATACTTAAAACAAAAGAGAATAAATATGAATGTCATAGTTGGTGTTCACAAGGTTCCCTTGCATCCTTATTTGAGAGTACAGGGTAGAGAAAAAATCTTGTCTTGGCTATAGCTAACAAAATGTAACTCTTTGCCTTGTAAACTGTCTAGCTTTTGATGTCTAGGGCTAACATTGTAAGTATAACATTTTTTTTTATCTTTTATTTAATGAATATAAATTTCCAAAGTACGACTCATGTGATACAATGGCTTTCCCCCCCCATACCGTCCCTCCCACCCACAACCCTCCCCTTTCCCACTCCCTCTCCCCTTCCATTCACATCAAGATTCATTTTCGATTATCTTAATATACAGAAGATCAGCTTAGTATACCTTAAGTAAGTATTTCAACAGTTTGCTCCCACACAGAAACATAAAGTGAAAAATAATAGATGATTTTTTTTAAATGATGATGAAATCAGATCAGACCTATTGTCATGTTTAATCCCAGTGAGAGTCAAGTTGGGAATTGATAATTTCTTCTTCTTTTTTTTTTTTTTTTTTTTACAGAAGATCAGTTTAGTGTACATTAAGTAAAGATTTCAATCGTTTGCACCCCCATAGAAACACAAAGTGAAATATACTGTTTGAGTACTCGTTATAGCATTAAGCCTCAGTGTACAGCACGTTAAGGACAGAGATCCTACATGAGGAGTAAGTGCACAGTGGCTCCTGTTGTTGACTTTACAAATTGACACTCCTGTTTATGGCATCAGTAATCTCCCTATGCACCAGTCATGAGTTTCCAAGGCTATGGAAGCCCCTTGAGTTCTCCGACTCTTATCTTGTTTAGACACGGTCATAGTCAAAGTGGAGGTTCTCTCCTCCCTTCAGAGAAAGGCACCTCCCTCTTTGAAGACCTGTTCTTTCCACTGGGATCTCACTCACAGAGATCTTTTTGCCAGAGTGTCTTGGCTTTCCATGCCTGAAATACTCTCATGGGCTTTTCAGCCAGATCCGAGTGCCTTTAGGGCTGATTCTGAGGCCAGAGTGCTATTTAGGACATCCGCCATTCTATGAGTCTGCTGAGTATCTCACTTCCCATGTTGGATCACTCTCCCCTTTATTTATTCTATCGGTTGGTGTTAGCAGATACTAGACTTGTTTATGTGCTCCCTTTGACTCTTAGTCCTTTCATTATGATCAATTGTGAACTGAAATTGATCACTTGGAATAGTGAGATGGCATTGGCACATGCCACCTTGATGGGATTGAATTGGAATCCCCTGGTATGTTTCCAACTCTACCAATTGGGGCAAGTCAGCCCGAGCATGCCCCAAATTATACATCTCTTCCCTCTCTTATTCCCACTCTTATGTTTAACAGGGATCACATTTCAGTTAATTTTCAACACTTAAGAATAACTGTGTGATAATTACAGAATTAAACCAGTCATATTAAGTAGAACAGACAAAAAAAAATACTATGAGGGATAATGTATTAAGTTGTCCATTAGCAGTCAGGGCTATGCTGATCAAGTCACCATTTCTCATAGTGTCCATTTCACTTCAACAGGTTTCCTTTTTGGTGTTCAGTCAGTTGTCACCGATCAGGGAGAACATATGGTATTTGTCCCTTTGGGACTGGCTTACTTCACTCAGCATGATGTGTTCCAGATTCCTCCATTTTGTTGCAAATGACTGGATTTCGTTGTTTCTTACTGCGGTATAGTACTCTAAAGAATACATATCCCATAATTTCTTTATCCAGTCTACCATTGATGGGCATTTAGGTTGGTTCCAGGTCTTGGCTATTGTGAATTGTGCTGCAATAAACATTAGGGTGCAGACCGCTTTTTTGTTTATCAATTTAAACTCCTTTGGGTAAATTCCAAGGAGTGGGATGGCTGGGTCGAACGGTAGGGTTATATTCAGGTTTCTGAGGAATCTCCAGACTGATTTCCATAGTGGCTTGACCAGTTTGCATTCCCACCAACAGTGGGTTAGTGTCCCTTTTTCCCCACATCCTCGCCAGCATCTGTTGTTGTTAGATTTCTGTATGTGAGCCATTCTAACCGGGGTGAGGTGAAACCTCATTGTGCTTTTGATTTGCATTTCCCTGATTGCTAGTGACCTTGAACATTTTTTCATGTGCCTGTTGGCCATTTGGATTTCCTCTTTTGAAAAATGTCTATTGAAGTCCTTGGCCCATCTCTTAAGTGGGTTGTTGGTTTTGTTTTTGTGGAGTTTCTTGATCTCTTTGTAGATTCTGGTTATTAACCCTTTATCTGTTGCATAGTTTGCAAATATTTTTTCCCATTCTGTCGGTTGTCTCTTCACTCTCCTGACTGTTTCTTTTGCAGTACAGAAACTTCTCAATTTGATGCAATCCCAATAGTTGATTTTGGCTTTGACTGTCTGTGCCTCCCGGGTCTTTTCCAGAAATTCTTTGCCTGTGCCAATATCTTGAAGGGTTTCTCCAATGTTCTCTAATAACTTAATGGTGTCAGGACGTAGATTTAGGTCTTTAATCCACGTTGAGTGGATTTTTGTGTAAGGTGTAAGGTAGGGGTCTTGCTTCATGCTTCTGCACGTGGAAATCCAGTTTTCCCAGCACCATTTATTGAATAGACTGTCCTTGCTCCAGGAATTAGTTTTGGATCCTTGATCAAATATAAGTTGGCTATAGATGTTTGGATTGATTTCTGGTGTTTCAATTCTGTTCCATTGGTCTATCCATCTGTTTCTGTACCAGTACCATGCTGTTTTGATTGAAACAGTAATAAAGGCCCTCCCAACAAAGAAAAGCCCAGGACCAGATGGATTCACTGCTGAATTCTACCAGACATTTAAAGAAGAACTAATCCCATTTCTTCTCAAACTATTCAGAACAATCGAAGAAGAGGGAATCCTCCCAAATTCTTTCTATGAAGCCAGCATCACCTTAATCCCTAAGCCAGAGAAAGATGCAGCACTGAAAGAAAATTACAGACCAATATCCCTGATGAACATAGACGCAAAAATCATCAATAAAATTCTGGCCAATAGAATACAACAACACATCAGGAAAATCATCCACCCAGACCAAGTGGGATTCATCCCTGGTATGCAGGGATGGTTCAACATTCGCAAATCAATCAATGTGATTCACCACATTAACAGACTGCAGAAGAAAAACCATATGATTATCTCAATTGATGCAGAGAAAGCATTTGATAAAATTCAACACCCTTTCATGATGAAAACTCTAAGCAAATTGGGTATAGAAGGAACATTCCTCAATATAATCAAAGCAATTTATAAAAAACCCACAGCCAGCATCCTATTGAATGGGGAAAAGTTGGAAGCATTTCCACTGAAATCTGGCACCAGGCAGGGATGCCCACTCTCACCACTGCTATTTAACATAGTTCTGGAAGTTTTAGCCAGAGCCATCAGACAAGAAAAAGAAATTAAAGGAATACAAATCAAGAAGGAAGAAGTCAAACTATCCCTCTTTGCAGACGATATGATTCTGTACTTAGAGGATCCAAAGAACTCTACTAAGAGACTATTGGAACTCATAGAGGAGTTTGGCAAAGTGGCAGGATATAAAATCAATGCACAAAAATCAACAGCCTTTGTATACACAAGCAATGCCATGACTGAGAAAGAACTGCTAAGGTCAATCCCATTCACAATCGCAACAAAAACAATCAAATACCTTGGAATAAACTTAACCAAGGACGTTAAAGATCTCTACGATGAAAACTACAAAACCTTAAAGAAAGAAATAGAAGAGGATACCAAAAAATGGAAAAATCTTCCATGCTCATGGATTGGAAGAATCAACATCATCAAAATGTCCATTCTCCCAAAAGCAGTTTATAGATTCAATGCAATCCCAATCAAGATACCAAAGACATTCTTCGCAGATCTAGAAAAAATGATGCTGAAATTCATATGGAGGCACAAGAGACCTCGAATAGCTAAAGCAATCTTGTACAACAAAAACAAAGCCGGAGGCATCACAATACCAGACTTCAGGACATACTACAGGGCAGTTGTAAGTATAACATTTTTAAAAGTTGCATTTATTTATGTGAAAGGCAGAGTTGCAGAAAGAGGAGAGAGAAAGAGAGAGACTTCCATTTGCTATTTTACTCCCCCAAGTGGCTACAGGGAACAGGGCTGAGCCAAGCCAAAGCCAGGATCCTGGAACTATATGTGATTCTCCCATGTTAGTGCCAAGAGCTCAAGCACTTGGACTACCTCCTACTGCTTTTTCCAGGCACATTATCATGGAGCTGGATCAGAAGTGGGGCAGTTAGGACTCAAACCAGCTCCCTTATGGGATGCTGGTATCAGAGGTGATGGCTTAACCCCCTGTACCACAAAGCTAGACACTTAAGTATGGCATTTAAGATATATTTTACATACTCTTATTTTATGTTGTTGAACATCATCAAGTAAATACAGAAGCCATTAGTTTTGTACATTTTGTGAATATGATATCTCTTTCTATGTATGTGTGTGTGTGTAGTTGTAAATAATAGGGACACCTATATTTTACATATAAATATGCATTCTGTGATGTCATTAATAATTTTATTATATATAAAATCTATTAAAGGGGCCACTGCTGTGGCATAAAGGCTTAAGCTGCTTCCCATGATGCCAGCATTCCATGTGAACATCAGCTGAATCCTGGTCTGCTCCACTTCCAAACCAACTACCTACTTAATAGGCCTGAGAAAACAGCAGAAAATGGCCTTTGTAATTAGGCTTCTACCACTCATGTTGGAGACCTGATGGAGATCTAGCCTGGCCCAGATTAGTATTTGTAGCCGTTTAGGAAGTACACCAATGGATGAAAGATCATCTTTCTCTCTCTCTTGCCTCATCTCTCTCTCTTTCTCTCTAACTCTGCCTTTCAAATAAACAAATAGATCTTTTAAAAAAATCCATTATAACCCATATGTTTTCTCATAGTAAAGAATCATAATAAGTAAAAATGAATTCAGAAATGCAAAGCTAGCTACAAATAATATATGGAATCAACCCAAATGTCAATAAACTGATGAGTGGATGAAGAATACGTGATAGAATACTAGTCAGCCATAAAAAGGATGAAATCCTGTCTTTCACAACAAAATAAATGCAACTGGAAGCCATTACTCTTAGTGAAAGAAGCCAGTCACAAAAAGAAAAAAATAATTTGTTTTCTCTGGTTTGTGGTAACTAATATATATATATATATATATATATATATATGGTACAGAAAATATAAACTATATGAGTCAATTTAACATTTTGATATTTGACTTTTTTTTATTGCCCATGTCTATTTTCTTAAGAAGCAGTGGTTTTTATGCTTACTATTTGCTGAGTTCTTTGTTTTGTGAAGGATAAAGCTTGTTACTAAAAAGTAAATTAAAAGTACGTCATTGTGAAAACTGGAAGAAAAATAAGATAGAAAAGCTGAAGGAGTATGTGGGCAAGAGAGAGAGGAAGAGTAGGGTTGGCAGTGTCATTATGTTCTTAAATCTATCTATCTATACTTGTATAAAATATACATGAAATTTCTTACTTTTATGTAAATAAAAACTTTAACAATAAATAAACTGTTAAAAATTAAAAATAAAATGTTATATAGACTTATATAAAAAGAACAGTGTTGGGGCTGGAGTTGTGTTGTAGTGGGTAAGACCACCACCTTTGACACTGGCACCCCATTTGGGTGCCGGTTCATGTCCCAGCTGCTCCACTTCTGATTCAGCTCTCTGCTAACACCTGGGCAAAGCAATGGAAGATGTCCTAAGTACTTGACCCTGGCTACACATGTGAGATCCAGATGAAGCTTGGCTCCTGGCTTTGGTCTGTCTGAATTGTAGTTCTTGTGGCTACTTGGAGAGGGGACCAGGAGATGGAGGATTTCTCTCTCCTTCTCACGCCCTGTCTGTCCGCATAGCTCTGAGTTTCAAATAAATAAATCTTTTTGTTTTTTCAGGATAACGCTGTACTATCCTGTAGTACTCTATTGACTCAAAGGTGAGGGGAATAAATGGTACCAGCAAACAATGACTATGTTCTCTGAGTGAATGCCATGTTTCAGGCTGCTGGGTTGCTGTGAACTGTTTCCACATCAGCGCATATAACCCACGACAGCCTTTGGTTTAAGCAGAGGGCACTTTTACAAATCCCGCTTCAAAGTGAACAAAGCAGAGATCAGAAATACTGTCAATAAATTAGTACATATGGAAACGTCTTCTTGGGTCCTGCTTATTCCAAGAGTTGTTGGTTTATTTACTTATATGTTCCTAATACTTCAGGCATTGCAAACCTCGTGATCAGTAAAAATGCTTCCATGGCTGTGATACAAACAATATCAAGCAGGACACTTTTCCATAAAAAGAATCAATACCTAGAATAAACATTTCCTAGTTAAACTTTTTAGTCCAGGAATCTGTTTCCAAATAATGAAGAAACCTAGTAAAATTAAAAAGCTATTTTAAATAATACAAACAATGTTAAACAAAATCAGAATCCATGAAAATAACAAAACATATATTTAAGAAAATATTTTTAAAATATGTGCATGATCTCTATGAGTACAGGAAAACAGTTGAAAAAATAAAAGTAAAGAAGATTTATATAATGTTTTCAATAAAAAGTCAGATCTTTCTAAGTTATCTAATGTAACACATCATTAAGAAATATTAAATGTTTGGAAACACTGAAGTTTATTCCAATGTTCATCTAAATGACAAAACAAATAATTTCTAAAACAACAATAGTATTGATGAGCTGGGTGTAGAAGTGAGTACCGGACATAAAACAAGGCCACAGAGGAAGTGGCTTAGGGGTAACCATGTAAGTAAATGTAGGCAGTGGGTCAGATCCAGGAAGGATTTCGGAAACATCACAGGTAAACAGTGGACGTTTTCCACAACAAGGATTTTGGGTTGTTAAGTGACACCATTAGAAGACATCAACTTTATCTTCATAATCCTGGTTTACATGGTGCATGATAGTCAATTTTTCTCCAATGTTTGAATTGTGTACCGAACATCTTTGTCAGTATGTCTCTGTCCTATTTTCTCTAAGAGTTTCCCAAATAGATTGGGAATTAGAATATCTGGATTGTTTGGTAGCCGTGCTTTCAGTGCATTATTTTTAGATGTTATTAAAAGCCCAACTAGCCACCAACAACACTTGATGTCATGGTCTTTCTCTTCTGCTTCCCTTTTAATTCCATTATTAAGGGAATATAAGGATCAGGGTATTCTTCTTGTGTGTGCTGGAATGCTGCCAGCTCCCAAATGCCTGTCCTACTTGTGCACCATGGGGAAGCTTTGGTTCTTTAGCTCCATGTCTTCTCTTCAGAACCCAAGCTGACAGAACAACCAATAGCAGGACTATGGTTAATTGTCATCACAGAAATAAAGAGAAAAAACCTTGACTTTTAAAATTATACCTAGAAATTATGTCTTTTTCTGGTTCATCAAATAAAAAAGTTTATACAGTTGAGCCTCATTTTGCATATTATGGAAGTAAAAGCTCTCAAGGATAGGGTCAGCAGTATGGCATAGCAGGTATAGCTACCGACTGTGATATCAGCATCCCATCTGGGAGCCGAATCCAGTCCTTGCAGCTCCACTTCTGATCCAGCACCCTGTTAATGTGCCTGGAAAGGCAGTAGAGGATGGCCCGAGTGCTTGGGCCCCTGCACCCCTGAAGGAGAAGCTTCTGGCTTTGGGCTTCTGGCTTCAAACTGGCCAAGCTCTGGCCACTGCAGCCATTAGGTGAAATAGTGTTTAGAAGATTCTCTCTCTCTTTCTCTCTTCCTCTCTCTGTCCTCCCCTCTCTCTTTCTCTATCTGTCCCTCTTTCTCTGTAACTCTGCCTTTCAAAAAAAATTTAAAAAAAAGAATTTCCCAAGAAAGAGCCTCAGATGTTGATGAACAGAAATATAGCCTACCACATATATGAACACTGACATATCTCTGAAACTAATATGACAAAGCACACATGAAAAATGACTAACTGTACTTCTCTGGATATGTGTGCTTTGCAGTATTCCATACATTCTCTGCAAGTTGTGTGTTTGCTTTGTAAATGTGTATGCATATCAACTGTGACATGGGAGAGTCTTGTTTCCTGTGCAGAGAACACAGCGTCAATTCTGTGAGGTGCCGCTCAGGGAGCTTCAGGAGTCTGAAGATACCGCTAGTAAGTGATAGAGGAGCAGAGCTGACTGTGTGCTTGGATGTTTCCTGACAACCTGCAACTAGTTTCCCCTCTTCTTTGCCTTTTATATGAATACCTAGAAAAGTCTAATGCAGAGTGAAATCCGACCCAGATTTTGTAGGTCACTAACTGAGCTTTAAGGTTTAAACCACACTTTTTATTGAAAAGGAAACTATAAATAGCCTAACACGATTTCATCTTTACCAAAGAAATTGCCTTCTGAACATGAAATATTTGTGTATTTTAATTTTTAATGCCTCTATAAAATTTAAATAGTAAAATTCAAATTTTACTACATTTCAACGTGTTACATTATTTCATGCTACTTTGTGAGTGTTGCAGTGCTATACATTTTCAAACAATTTATAATAGTATCTATCACAAAATGCCATGTTTTTAAAAGATGCAGAATTTTGCCGGCGCCGCGGCTCACTAGGCTAATCCTCCGCCTAGCGGCGCCGGCACACCGGGTTCTAGTCCCGGTCGGGGCGCCGGATTCTGTCCCGGTTGCCCCTCTTCCAGGCCAGCCCTCTGCTGTGGCCAGGGAGTGCAGTGGAGGATGGCCCAAGTGCTTGGGCCCTGCACCCCATGGGAGACCAGGAAAAGCACCTGGCTCCTGGCTCCTGCCATCGGATCAGCGCGGTGCGCCGGCCGCATCGCGCTGGCCGCGGCGGCCATTGGAGGGTGAACCAACGGCAAAGGAAGACCTTTCTCTCTGTCTCTCTCTCTCTCACTGTCCACTCTGCCTGTCAAAAAAAAAAAAAAAAAAAAAAAAAAAAAAAGATGCAGAATTTTAGTAATTTGTATTCAATGAAAACTGAACTCATTTTCTTCAGTGGAAATACAATAAATGTATATTCAAAAATTAACCTTTAAAGCAGTAAATAAATATTCATAGGATAAACTGGAATAAAATTCTCTTTGTCACTTTTTATTGCTGATTTATTATGATGGTGTATATCCCTTGCTAAAATCATCACATTCACTCTTCTCTAATTTAAAGTTGTAATACCATATCAATTTTCTCATCTTTTGGAAGTAATAACGCTTTCAATTAACAATTTCTTAATTCAACGTATAATTACTGTTACCTTGATGTCAGACCCAGAGTGTAGTGTAGTTAATACTTCTGAGAACTACTTGATCTCCTTAAACTCATCACCTAGTATGGGAAGGTAAATGACAAATAAGTGAACCTGTACACATGAAGGAATCTCAAAAAGTTCATGGGAAGATAGCATTCAAAAGGGGAGGGATGCGGGTGGGAGGGAAGTTATGGGGGGGGAGCCATTGTAATCCATAAGCTGTACTTTGGAAATTTATATTCATTAAATAAAAGTAAAAAAAAAAAGAGTATCTTAGGAAAAAAACTAGTTTAAATCCATGCATTTTTTCATCATCCACATATTCCCTGATGTTTTTAAGCAGTGTAAGGGAAATGTAACTTGGTGAGTACTATTCTTACAGTTAATGAGCAGCTCTCTGAAGAGAGTGGTATTTGAGCATTAAAATAAATGGCATTATCTGCTTTCAGCATTTTCATTAGTTGAACTGTACTGTCGAATTCAGATTGCTCATATTGTTGCAGGGAGCAGCTTGGAATCATTAGATGTATAACTTTCTTTTTAGTATTTTTTATATTTATCTATTTATATGAAAGGCAGAATTAGAGAGAGAGAGAGGAAGAGATAGAGAAATTTTCAGTCCGCTGGTTCAGTCCATAAATGGCCACAACTAGAGCTGAGCCAGGCCAAAGCCAGGATCCAGGAGCTTCTTCTAGGTCTCTTGCATAGGTGTAGGGGCCTAAGGACTCTGGCATATTCTGTTGCTTTCCCAGGTGCATTAGCAGGGAACTGGGTCAGAAGTGGAGCATCCAGGACTTGAGCTGGCACCTATATATAGGCTGCTGGTGTCACAAGGCAGTGGCTTTTCCCACTGCAGCACAACACCAGTCCCTACAGGCATTACTTTCTACCCACTCTCTGACATAAATGAGAATTTTCTAGGTTAAATGTGTTAGGAATTTCTTGCAAAAGGAGATATTTTCATTTTTTACTCCCAGGTAAAATATCTGACGTTTGCTGAAACAGAAGCGTATACCAACAAATCAAAAGCTCTCCAGAGAATAATTAAACACATGATCTGAATTTTGAACTCTAGTTTTCAATGCCAACACACAGGAGTCCTAAAAATAAGGAATGAACTGAATCTGAAACTTGTGAAGAACATGTTTTAAGGGGAAGGATTATCAACCGGATCATGAAGATTTCAAATGAAGATTTGAGTCAAAGGAAAATCTAAACCAGAGGACAATAGATTTAAAGGAGAAAAAAGAAGGAGAAGTGTTCTGCATGGGATGAGAGCTATCTTAGACAAATTTTAACACATCTTCTTCCTATAATAGTGTTCATAATTTCTGTTATCTGATTTTCAAAAAGTCATATGTTTTTTGTTTTAATGTGTAATGAATACTCAGGAAATTGTATGCATAAATCAGTGTTTAGCTATTTTTATTTCCTCATCCTTCTAAGATGTCCCCTTCCCATGACATTTTTTAAAAAGACTTATTTATTTATTTTAAAGGCAGAGCTACAGAGAGAAGAGGCATCACTTCTTGGCCTTTTGGCTAAGATCAAGTGTAGAGAGAAAGAGGCAGAGAGAGAGAGAAAATCTTCCATCCTTAATTCACTCCCAAATGGCCACAATGGCTGGTGCTGTGAAGATCCAAAGCCAGGAGCCAGGAGTTCCTTCCAGGTCTCCCACAAGGGTGCAGGGACTCAAGGACTAGGACCATCTTCTACTGCTTTCCCAGGCCATAGCAGAGAGCTGGATCAGAAGTGGAGCAGTCAGGACTCAAACCAATGCCCGTACAGGATTCCGGCATTGCAGGCGGTGGCTTTACCAGCTACACCACAGTGCTGGCCCCCCATAATATCTGAACACCACAAATATACTATGTATTTGTTAGTGTGTCATGATTATAACTTCATATCAAAGTGGTTTAGGTAATTTTCATCACTTCCAAGAACCATTTTCTCTTCTCTGGGTGGCACTGTTCCTTGTTGCTTCCCATTAAAAATGAATTCTAAAAAAAATTATCTTTATTTTTATAGTTGCAATTGATACATTTTTTTTTCTTTTTTTGGGTATCTTGGAAAAGGACATTATCATTCTCAGAAAAATATAAACACCAAGTAACAACTCATTTTTGTCAATAATGGGAAAATATTCTAAGGAAACTTGTTTAGATGAAAATGAAGAGAGATTTATTAGCAGGGTTTTTCTCTGGAATTTAATGGTGGATAGAATGCATAGGAAGTGAAATTTAATTATAAACTAATAAAATGTTTTTAAATTCAAGAGTCTTTCAAGCATAAATTTCACCTCTGACCTTAATTGAAAGCTTATTTTATTTACAATGGCCACAGATGGTCTCTGGTCTTGTATCCCTATTAACTCAATTAACTACCTGTGTAATATAATTCAAGTCACAACCTCAGGGTGACTATAAAGGTTTTTGTCTAAATGTAAATACTTTTAAAAATATTCTTTGTTCATAATGATAAGGTACACCCAAATATTATAGCTAGGCTTATATTTTCAATAACTAATTGACTGGCAGATGTAACATTCAGAAAGAATCACAAGGCAAGGTTGGATGCTTCATTGAGAAACTTTATTGGAACCTACTATCAATCTTCAAACTGCCGAAATGATTTGCTAAGTTGAATGCAATTCAAATTCTCATACCCTGACAAGTGAATTAATAGCTCATAAAAAATGAGTCAGATACTTGGAAATGAACATCTAGCAATGTGAATTATCCAACATGACTGAATTATATATGTAAGCTTTCTATTACGCCAGAGTCTTGTTTCAACTATAGAAAAACCAATGGATCAACGACAGACATAAACAAAAGTTGAAAAATTCTTGTATTGGATGAGATAAAAAAAAGAGAAAAAGAATTAAAGATTTTATTTTATTAACCTTGGAAATTATAATAAAAATTATGAGAATCATTGAATCACTGAATCTTCTAGACAATTCATAACAAAGCAAGAAGTCAAGTGAAAATATTAAAAGATCACTAAGAAAAATACTCAGGCTTACAACCCTTGGACTTTTTGTGCTTTGCAGAAATAAGTAGTAGAAACCTTACTTGAACAAGTCATTGGAAATTAAACAAATTGGGACTCTACTGGAAAGACAGGTATAAGGAAAATATTATGAGTGAGCCCTAGAACGGTAAGGCCAGTGTCCTAAAAAAAGGGGGGGGTGGGGAGTAGGACACAGAAACTGATGTATGAAGAGGGGAAATAAAGTGAAGACCTGGAAGAACACCACCAACATGCCAAGGATTTTCTGAAGCCACCAGAAGCTAAAAGAAAAATAGACTAAATTCTGTCTCTCAGTCCTCAGGAAAAAGCAACAATACACACACCTTCATTTCTGACTCCAGGCTTTGAAACCGTGAAACCATACGTTACTGCTGTGTGATATATCCGGCTGTACTGCTTTGTCACGATAGTTCCCAGAACCAATACAATGTACTTTGAGATCCCAGATTTGTTTCTTCTTTAGAATACACAGCTTTAACATGATTAATATATATGTTTATATATGGATATAAAAATCCTGTGTTTTCAAACAAAATGGATACAACTGTAGACCACTATGCTTAGTCAAATAAGCTAGACCCCAAAAGACAAAAATATCATATTTTTTCTCTGATTTGTGGAAGCTAATACACAGAATATAAAAAAAATCCTCAATGTGTAAGAATAAAATTAAAATCCTGTGATTTGATTATTGTTTCTAATCCTTGTCCATATTCCTATGCAACAATGGTCTTTTGAGAATTTACTTGTTGGGCATGATGATTAGTGCTGTATTAAACCTATGATTATAAAGTAAGTTGAAAGCATGCTGTTGCAAAAATTAAAGGGGAAAAAAGAAAGAAGGAGGGGGCTAGAGGAGGGAGGGTAGTGGGGCAGGAAGTATGGTTATGTTCTTAGAACTCTGTTTATAAAACACATGAAATATCTTCTCTTTATATAAATACAAATTAAAAATATAAATTTGAAGTATGTTATTGCAAGAATTTAAAGGAAAAAGAAAGGAAGGAGGAGTGAGGGAGGGAAGCATTGTTATGTTCTTACTGTTATATCTATGAAACACATGAAATCTGTTTCCATTAATATTAAAAATATTTTAAAATATGACATATTCTTCTAAATGTTAATAATTTACACAGCAAAAGTGATAGTGAGCTAAGTCATACCTATTATTTTACATCATTCATTATTTTATTGATGTTTTTATTGTTCATGTGTATTTGAGAATGGGTACATATTCTGAAATTACTCTTTTTCCTAATGGTGGATGAAATATTCCTATTTTAAAACTTGAGGATCTTTAGTCACTTTCCCTTTGAGTCCAGAAGATTTACATAGTTTTTTTTTCTTTTTATTGTTATCTATTTAGTCATTTTATATTGTCAATAATTTTAGGAATTTTAATTTCTGTTTAAAACACAGGGCATACTCACTTTAATTCTAATTTCAAAGTCATATTCCAGGAAGCAAGGAATGAGTCTCTTATTTGTATTACTATGAAAGCCACTGTTAAATCTTAATAGATATTTATGGGAAATAATATAGCAGAAATGTAAAAGGATAGAAGGACAAGGTAAAATAATTGTATGAAAATTTAGTAGAGTAAAATAGTAAATAAAAGATGACAATGCAGTCATTCTTCTACTTAGAAACATCAATGAAGCCAATATGTAAGATGTTAGTCATTTTCTACAAAATTTGAGACATTTGAATATTGAGAAACAATTTAAATGGATTTCTTTTCCATTTTAGTTGCAATGTTGCTTCTTTTAAAAGTCTCTAAAGATTTTTTCAACCTATATTAAACATCATTTATTCTCTAATGATGTTTACAAAGTGTTGTCGCATATTTCTATTTGCTAAATCAATTTAGCAATCCCCAGAATTTAAATAAAACTCACTATTCTGTTGACTGTTGATAAGTGCTGCTGTACTTCCTAATAGTTCAGTTGAACACATTTATGAATCGTGTTAAAATAATGCTGTGACTGTGGACAATTAGCAGAAGTTCCATCGCTGATTCAGGTTAGCTGACTTATCCTACTGAGCTTATGTGGGTTTCAATTTTTACTTATTTGTCATGTTTTCCTTATGAATAGTTTATATACAATAATCTCCATCCATTTAAACCGTCCAACTCCATCACCTGTGACAATTTTATGACCCTCTGCTATGACCACACCCTCCACTTTCCCCAGTACCTCCTCCAGTCTACTTTTGGGTTTAGGCAATGACTAACCTGCTTCCTGTCCTAGAATTGCATCTGTGAAAAACATGAAACTTGTTCTGTTTATATTAGTAATTATTGGCCGGCACCATGGCTCACTAGGCTAATCCTCCGCCTTGTGGCACCGGTACACTGGGTTCTAGTCCCAGTTGGGGCGCCGGATTCTGTCCCGGTTGCCCCTCTTCCAGGCCAGCTCTCTGCTGTGGCCAGGGAGTGCAGTGGAGGATGGCCCAGGTGCTTGGGCCCTGCACCCCATGGGAGACCAGGAAAAGCACCTGGCTCCTGCCATGGGATCAGCGCGGTGCACTGGCCGCAGCGCGCTGGCCTCGGTGGCCATTGGAGGGTGAACCAACGGCAAAGGAAGACCTTTCTCTCTGTCTCTCTCACTGTCCACTCAGCCTGTCAAAAAAATTAAAAAAAAATACTAGTAATTATTTTAGATTCTATATGTGCTACTTGGCTTCTGGCTTCTTTCAATTGGTATCTGGAGGTGCAGCTGTGTTGCACTAACATATTTCTTTTTGTTGCTGAAAAATAGTCCATTGAAAGAGCATCATACATCTTATCCATTTTTTATGGACATTTGAGTTCTTTCCAGTATTTACCTATTACAAAACTCAATTCTATGAGTGCTTACGTACTCTTCTTTGTGTGAATGTGGGTTTTCAGTTACTTTGGAGACATATCTAGGAGTGGAAATATTTTATAGAAGGGTAGGAGTATGTTTAAGTTATTTAAGAAAATGATGAAATTCTTGATAGAGTTGTGCAATTTTACATCCCTCACAATGTGTGACCATTTCAGTTGCTCCCTAGCCTTACCACATATTTGGTCAGTCTGGAAGATATCTAGTAGAATCTGATTAAGGGCTTTAAACTGAATGCTTCTTATTTGATTATTCCTCAGCATATCTTTTTGTGTGCTAAATGGCCAATTTAGCATTTATCTAGTGCTGCTGGGATATTTGCCCATTATCAGTAAGTTATTTTTCTATTTTATGATTCAGTTATGTCTTCTATATTCTGTTTTGTAACATTTTCCTCGGATACATGTGTTGAAAATATTTCTCCAGCTAGATGGCTTTCAGTTTCATTTTGTTGAAAATTTTACATAAAAATTTTGTTGTTTTAGTTTTTCTACTGAGGTGTATGATATGTCTCAAGTTGATATTGTTTATGATATGAAAGAAAATTATGTGTTCTTGACATCATATATATATATAAATATATATAATCTCCTATATAGGTGTTGAGTTATTCAAAAGATACTAATTCTCCTTTAATTGAATTTGGCATTTTTAATGAAAATCAATTGACCAACATTTATCAGTATTTTTCTACATTCTCTACTGTGTTTTTCCCCTTGTAGTTCACAGATAAAATTCTAAGTATGTGTAGCTACTTCCATCCCTCCCTCATCCTTCCTTCACTTCTTCTTTTTTATAAATATTTCAGATAACATATTTTTAATTTATTTTATAGTCACAGGCTTAATAGAGTTTTATTTATGTATCCTGCTTGATTACTTCCAATGCTTTTCTTCACTTAAAATTTTTGGCCAGGTTGTTTGATTGTCATTTTAGATCAAAAAAAAAAAAAAAATACCAAGTTTCACTGAAGTACATTGAGTGGTAATATATTTTTCAAATGTGTGGAAATTGTTTTAATTATATTAGATCTTCTAAACTATGGATATGGTTTAAATCACCATTGCTTTAAGTCTTGTCAATTCTCATCAAAAATGTTATGTAGTTTCCAGTTTAAAGATTTTTCATATCCTTTTTAACTGTAAATGTTCTTGTTCAAAAATCATAAAAAAACATTCTATGGCATATCAGAAGAACTTGTGTGCATCTTCCTATATAATTCACTGAAATTAATAGCTTGTGTGGCATACAAAAATGAAATTTGCAATATAGTCAACAAATTCAAATCCCAAAAATTATTAAATGCATAGTCTGTGCAGTTCTAAATTGATTTAACATATATCATTTGGCAGGTTGATCTGCTTTTATACTAAAGAATTATTAAGAATTATTTAAGACTATTTAATATCTTAGTTGTCATGAGGGAAAAAAGTGTTCCTTTATTATTTTTGTGGAGAGCAGAGTTGTATTGTTTCCATTTCACGATATAACTCCCATCCTTGCTAACGGAATACTCTTCTTCATATTTTATTCTTTTGCCACTGTTGAAGAAATTCAGATAACAATGAAAGCAATTACAGAAATATTATCTTTGGTATTTTATATGCAAATGTATTCATTTGGATTTTCTTCAATGATCTCTACTGCAAATATTCTAAATGAGTGTTTTAAACTGTTTTTAATAGTTTTCTAAATTTTCTATTTTAATCTCAGTAGATTATAAATTGAAGCAGTCTAAAAGACAAATCCTAATAAATATTATGGAAACAACACCCCAGACCTCTGTAACAATTGCTGTTGGGAAGAATACCGAAACATTCCCACTGCTCTTATAGATTGTGTCTTTCAAAGCAACAATGAATTAAACCATTAAAAAGTAAAGCACTTCACTGAACTGAAAAGCGGTGAATGTAAAAACCAATATCTAAGGAAAAATGTTTTCTAATCTCTGCTTTTATGCCTCCTTTTCTTTTGATAGATGGTGAAAATCAAACTCTAAACAAAAATGCCACAAGGATTATAATACTAATGCATCAATGTGTTTTGCACACCAGCAGCAGTTATAAAACAAAGACAAAACAAAATATATAGGATGCCATCTAGTAGGAAAGTGAGAGGACAGTGAGACAACCAGTCCATCAAGTATATCATCATGTAACACCCTTCCTAATGGCAAATGACGCTTGTTTGCTTTATACTCATACAATATACTTGACAAAGAAATCTAAAATATGATCTGTCTGAGGTGGTCAGAACTTTTAATCCATAATTTCTGAGTTTCTACTAGGTCTTTCTTCAGCTTTTCCAAATCCTTGGCTTTGTGTGTTTGTATGTGTGTATATAAGAATATGCAAGAATATTTCAAAAAGTTTGTGAACTGGAAGCAAAGAATAAATTCATTTTGAAGGAAACACATCTTGAAATTCACAAATGGTTTTTTTCCTCATTCTTCTTCATTTTCAATGAACTTTCTGAATATATTTTGCCTGCAGATTTCAAATTTGTTTTGCACAAAAATAAACTTAACTTGCAGTTCTATTTTTTATGAATTTTTAAGGACTTCTGTGTGTGTGTGTATTTGTGTGTGTGTGTTGGATGACTTCTTTAGAGTCCCTTCCTTACTCAGGTCAAAGACAATTAAGAGGAACAGGCGTGGCCACAGGCCACACCGCAGGCGGAGGATTAGCCTAGTGAGCCCTGGGGCCAGCACCCCGGGTCCTAGTCCTGACCGGGGCGCCGGATTCTGTCTTGGTTGCTCCTCTTCCAGTCCAGCTCTCTGCTGTGGCCCGGGAAGGTAGTAGAGGATGGCCCAAGTCCTTCAGCCCTGCACCTGCATGGGAGACCAGGAGGAAGCACCTGGTTCCTGGCTTCGGATCGGTGCAGTGTGCCGGCCGTAGCAGCCATTTGGGGGGTGAACCAACGGAAAAAAAAAAAGGAAGACCTTTCTCTCTGTCCCTCTCTCTATATATAACTCTGCCTGTCAAAAAATAAAAATAAATAAATAAATAAAAGATAAGCAGGCGTATAGTCTAATTTTTTAGGCTGCAGCTATACTGTGGATTCCAGCTTACACGTGCTTTCAACATCTATAGGTATTATCTTCCTGACCAAAACAATTGCCCTGTGGTATTTAATTTTCAGCATTAATTAGACATGAAGACAACATTCTCACAGACACTGCTTAATGGCTTCCACAAAGGCCTTAAGTCAATCCCTCTGTTAGGTTTTTCATTGACCCTTGACTGAAATACCACACTTAGCTAAGCCTATCCTCCAAAAAGAGCAACAGTAACTAAATGTGTAACATTTCTCTGCCATTACTGAGTAAAATTCAGAATCCATTGAAGTAGTTAAATGTTTATATTTTTTATTATAGATCCGATTAAATATAGGAGAAAATCAAAACATTGGTTTTGTGGTTTTTTTATTATGAAGATATTTTACATCACATAGATGATGTACATTGCGGATGCAATTAAAAAATTGTTAACAGATCCACTTAACATATTGAGTAAACTTTATTGACTCAGCCTCTAAATATTAAACCATGAATTGACATATAAAACACATTTCTACCCTCTTTTTAATATTTCTTGAAAAAAAATCTATTATCCATATCTATCATTTGCTGTCCTTGAAGGAGATCACATTGTTTTGATGTTGTATTGAGGGAGAAAGTGATATTCTAGAAAAAAAAATTAACTTGAGATGTTTCACTCTCTAGAATAATTTAGACTTCAGCTTCACTGGATCTTATCAGAACAGGTCTCTGTAGAAGCCTAAACTGTGAGATTGTGCCAGGGTATCAAATCTCTATAGAATTGAGGAAGAATTATATAAGAAAAGATCTATGCATTCCTTTGGTTAACCATCCATTTAGCATATTTTATCCTAGTAGGTAGAGGATTTTTCCAACTTCCAGAGGAAGAGTATAAAATTAATAATTTTCCTTCAAGTTCTGAATGAAAAGTGGAGCATCAAAAAAATAAACATTTTTTCAAGAAGGTTCAGTCATATGGGCTGGAAAAAAAATCAGGAACTAACAAAAAAATTGTTTTCATGATTCTTCCACTTGCTGGAATATAGTACTAAAATATTTAATTTCTAGATTGAGGGGGATTCTAACTTTTTAATTTTCTGGTTTCCATGTAAATAACAATATTACCATGATTACACTATCAATATGATTCCAACTAGCAATACAAATTCTGCAGTTTAATAACTGACCCTTGCAATTAGATAGGAGCCAGCTCCAACACATCATTATACACCATTGTTGTCAACATTAAATCATGAAACTGTGTACAGCATTTTGCAGAGTGATTAGCATGCAAAAACAGTACATACTCGTTCTGAGTTTATACAATAAATAAAGAATTATTTCTTCTATTTGTATTATGTTTGTGGACAAACATCAGTAACAATGCTAGTTGTAGCCATATATATATGGTATTAATCCATTTTGTGCTATAACAAAATACCTCAAAATGGGTGAATTTTTTAAATGATATTTTCAAAGGTAGAGTTAGAGAGAGAGAGAGAGAGAGAGAGTTGTCTTCCATCTGCTGGCTCACTCCCCAAATGGACACAACAGCTAGGGCTGGGCCAAATCCAAGCCACGAGCCAGGAGCTTCTTCCAGATCTCCCATGTGGGTGCAGGGGTTCAAGCATGTGGGCCATTTTCTTCTGCTTTCACAGGAGGATTAGCAAGGAGGTGGATTGAGAGTGGAGCAGCTGAGTCTTGAACCAGCACCCTTATATGATGCTGCCACTATAAGTGGAGGCTTAATTTCTACACCACAGTGCCAGGCCTGAAATGGGTAATTTATAAAAGAAAAGATTTATATTTTTAACTTTTATTTAATAAATACAAATTTCCAAAGTACAACTTTTGGATTATAGTTGCTTTTCCCCCCCATAACCTCCCTTCCAGCCACCACCATCCCATCTCCCACTCCCTCTCCCAACCCATTTTTCATCAAGATTCATTTTCAATTATCTTTATATACAGAAGGCCAACTTAGTATATACTAAGTAAACATTTCAACAGTTTGCACCCTCACAGATACACAAAGTATAAAGTACTGTTTGAATACTAGTTTTACTGTTAATTCACATAGTACAAAACATTAAGGACAGAGATCCCACATGGGGAGTAAATGCACAGTGACTCCTGTTGTTGATTTAACAATTGACACTCTTATTTATGATGTCAGTAATTACCCAAGGCTCTTGTGATGAGCTGCCAAGGCTATGGAAGCCTCGTGAGTTCACCCACTCTGATCTTATTTAGACAAGGCCATGGTCAAAGTGGAAGTTCTCTCTTCCTTTCAGAGAAAGGTACCTCCTTCTTTGATGGCCGTTGTGACTATCTGGGGAGTGAACAAGAGGATGGAAGACCTCTCTCTCTCTATCTCTCTCTTTTTCTCTTTCTCTCTCTCTCTATCTCTGTCTCTTTGTAACTCTTTCTTTAAAAAAATAAATAAATCTTTAAAAAAAGAAAAAGAAGGAAGGAAGGAAAAAAGGGAAAGAGAGAAAATAAAAGAGAAAGAAAAAGAGAGAATGAAAATTACAGTATGAACCATGATGACCTGCATACCATAGTAAAGTCTCACCTCTCAACACTGTTATATTAGTGATTAAATTTCCACCCTTGAAAGTGCAGCCCATATATAATGACACTAGAAAAGAAGTTTCATCTTGAAAGACTAAAGTTTACCCTAACATTCCTGGTTATGCATCACTGATTTGTAGGATGTTGTAAGTTTTATGGGTAACATGGTGGCAAAGAAAGGCAACCTCTGTGCTTTTCTCACATGAAAGAAGAATTTCCACATGAACAAGGCAGTGAAGAATGCAAGATTTATTTAAATCAGAAACCTCCTGCTGCAGCAACCAGGGAAGCGGGATCCAAGAGAGCCAGACTGGAGAAGCTGATGGAAATGGAATGTTAAGCACAACTTTTGGAAAAAAAAAAAAAAATCCAAACAACAGCTAAGTATCAGAGGGCAGGGGTAAAACCTGTCAATAGGCCAGATTTGTAACCCAGTCTGTCCTGTCTAGCTTGCTTGTGAGAAAACATATATCAAAAAGCTGTGATAGGTGTCGCTCCCCCTCTTCGTGGAGGAACGACACAGGACCCTGAGCTGTTCTTTTGTCTGCTCGGCCCTCCCCGGGTTTACTGCTGGTTCTTCCCGGGTTGGCTACTGTCCCTCTACCTCCGTGGAGGGGCGGGCCCCCTGCCACCTTCCCCACTTCCGCAGGGGAACGGCACACCACCGGCCGGCTCTCTCGGGGGCTGCACAGGTGTTCCTTCAGATGTTCCCCTTAGATGTTCCTCGTGCATGTTGTCTCTCTCCTCCTTTATAGTCCTCCTCCGCCAATTCCAACTCGGCTGCCCACACGCCGAGTACGCTGCTCTCCTCCAATCAGGAGCAGGATCAGCTCCTGCAGGTCATCACTCAAGTTGGCAAGAGGCAGCTGCGTAGAAGCTGTTTTCTCCTCTCCCAGCGCCATATTGTGGGAGAGCAGATGCATAGAATGAGTCTTAATTCCAGTAACTCAGTCCAGTCCGAGTTGCTCCCAGTTGCTCCCCACAATAGGTAACTTCTTTCTATTCTCATGATAAACTAAAACTCAGAAGGGGTAGGCTCACTACTTTCTTGCTGCTCTTGTAATAAAACTGGAAATTCAGAAATGGGATTCAGCTATTTTATCTTGCTAAAGGTAACTTTTGGGGAGAAGAAAGCATTTTGTACCCCTTTAAGTAGACTTCCCTCCCTCATTCCAAATGAAACTGACTTAACTGCCTATTAGTCCACCTACCACCTCACGCAAGGAAAGGGATATGTGCAGGAAAGGATTCCTCAACAGATCATGCATTGTCTAAATCCTACAGATTCCCAAGAAAAGTTTGTCACTTGTCCAGCTTCTGGGAGGTAATCTCTAACCCTTGGCATATTTTAATTGAGAAGAATGTTTTGTTTACTTCTGTTCATCTTTCCAAGGTAGGTAGTCTATGATAGCAGTGTAATTTATGGTAGGGTTCTTGGATCATTTGTTATTAGTTGATTTAAAGATTTAGTTGATTTAAAGTCTGGGTAACTGAGGTACTACATGAGACTTCTGTTTGTCCATAAGATCAAATCCCCATAAAAACACTAGACTGTAAGATTTCATTGAAAGTCCCTGTTTTGTGATACTTTATGTGTTCTCATACATCACTGCTGGTAGAGTTAAAGGTCATCTCTAACATTCCACTGGAAGTGGACAGTTAGAGTCTTCCCTAACTTTCTCCTGGATGTTGTTCCACTCCTATTTTATGTTTGCTTATTTTAATCTATACCTTTTTGTTGGAATAATTTGAAAACTATAAATATAACAAAATGAGCCCAGATAGTGAGATAGCTGCAGTTAACATTTCACTTGTTTAATTCTTCTGAATTTTCCCCATGATTTTAGTTGTCTAAAGTTCTTGATTCTGTGATGCCGTATTGTTTATATTATATTCTATTATTTTATTAAAATTTTATGAATTGATCAGGCATTTAGCTGTCTGCCTAACAGGCTGAAATAGGAGTAATGGAATTTGAAAACTGGCTATAGATTCTGACTGAAGTTTCCCACCCAAGAAGACACCAGGAGACAGAGATGATAGCCCATGGAATTAAATTGGATTCCTGTCATCCAGGCAAGAGACCTAAGCTGTGCTCACAGCTCCTGATTTTGGCCCTCCAGCCATAGCTGATGTAAATATTTGGGAAGTGATTCAGAAAATAGGAAGTCTCTCTCTCTCTTTCTAAGTTCCTTTCTTTTTTTTTCTAAATGCCTGTTAAATAGTGAATAAACTCTGTAAAAATCACTTTACTATGAGAATTTTGTTGTAGTATTATCATGCATTTGTTGTGACCCTGAGCATTTAATGTAATAATAAATTCATTTTAACAATTCTGTCTGTGGGACAGGCGCTGTGGCTTAGTGGGCTTCCGTCTGTGGCACTAGCATTCCACATGGGCACCCGTTAGTGTCCTGGCTGCTCCCCTTCTCATCCAGCTCTCTGCTATGGCTTGGGAAAGAAGTAGAAAATTGCCCAAGTTCTAGGACCCCTGCACCCAGGTGGGGACCTGGAGGAAACTCTAGGCTCCTGGATTCAGATTGGCCCAGCTCCAGCAATTGCAGCCATTTGGGAAATCATTCAGCAGGTAGAAGACCTTTCTGTCTCGCCCTCTCTCTGTGATTCTATCTCTCAAGTAAATAAATAAATAAAAACTTAAAAAAAACTTTTATTTTATTGATTATTTTATTTATTTTTTCAATTTATTTATTTTTATTTTACTTGAAAAAGGGGATATATATATATCTAGAGAGAGAGAGAAAGATACAGATATGAGAGAGATAGAAAGAGATTTTCCTTCAGCTGATTCAATCCCAAAGTGACAGCAACAGCAGAGACTGGGTGAGACTGTGCTAAGCCAAAGCCAGGTTCCAGGAAATTCACTTGGGTCTTTCATATGGATGACAGGGACCTAAGTACTTCAGGGACCACCTGCTGCTTCCCGGAGTGCACATTAATAGGAAGCTGGTATCAGAAGGAGCTGGGACTCCAACCCAGGCACTCTTCTAGGGGATGAACGGTACCACAAGTAGCATCCTACCCTCCAAACCAAACCCCCTCTATCATACTTGCATTTTAATAGACTCTTTTAAGATTATAATAGGTACTCTGAACTAAGCAAATCATTAATACAATGAAATTCCATATACTTGTGTGGACAATTTGGAAAAGTTCGAAATGAATTTCTCTTGGAATTGTCTGAAGAAATTTTTGATTGTTAATACTGGGTAGGAATGCTACTAGCAGTTAAAGACCAAATATTCTCCTAAATATCCTATGATACATAATACAAGCCCCCACAAATTTTTCAGCTCATAATATAAGCAATACAAAGTTGAATATATATGCAGTTTATAGTTGTGTTTATTTATTCAATCTGTAAACAGAAAAGAAATTCCACAGTATTCAGAAAGAAGAATATTGAAAGATTTCATCAAGCAAACAGAATACAGTATGCAAAGTTTACAATTACTTATAAATTAGCATAAATCTACAACATAGGGAGCTGAAATTTACAATTTTTGAAGTTTAGTTTCAAGTACAAATAGTAGTGCTTAAAATAAGAGCTTAACTGCCTATTGCTATATAGTTTTACATGCTTAATATAATTGCAATATGAGTTTATTTCTTCCATTTATTTAGTGATAACTTCCTATTGTTCATTATTGATATTTTATTCAATGAAATTGCAAAATGCAATGAATACTTTTATATATGTGAATTTTTAAAAAGATTTTTATTTATTTATTTATTTATTTATTTATTTGACAGGTGGAGTTACAGACAGAGACAGAGAGAAAAGTCTTCCTTCCATTGGTTCACTCTCCAAATGGCTGCTACGGCCAGCTCTGCGCCAATCCGAAACCAGGAGGCAGACGCTTCCTCCTGGTCTCCTATGTGGGTGCAGGGTCCCAAGCACGTGGGCCATAGCAGAGAGCTGGACTGGAAGAGGAGCAACCAGGACTAGAACCAGGTGCCCATATGGGATGCCGGCACCACAGACGGAGGATTAACCAATTGAGCCATGCCGCCAGGCCCTATATGTGTGAATTTATGATGTGAATAATCCAGTGTTTTTTATGGAAAGGAATTTATGTTAATAATATATAAAAATTTAAATGTAGTCGTATTAATGATGTTCTAATAATTTAACTATTATTTTCATATTAAAATGAAAGCTTGCCTTTTTAAATGTGAAATTAAGGTAGTATTGTTCAAATATTTAGACTGTTGGTGTGATTTCGGAACTAAATTTACTTGCAGAATATAAAGTCAGCATGCTGAAGTTTCAGATCATTGTTTACATAATTGTCAGTTATATAAATGGTTTCTCATCACCCTCAGCCCTGCACATAAAATTCAGATTGATGTCAATTGGAGCCATATGTGGCTTTTTGAGGGCACTGGAGTCTGAAACTTTATGGGGTGTTCAGAACATCTTTGAAGTCCAGTTTCTAAGGAGAAATGCCACATTTGAAAAGTAGTTCTTCAGGGCTTATTCTTATCCACTGAGAACAAGTTTAGATTGCCTATTTTAAATGCAGTTTTAAACTGAAATTGTAAAATACAATATAAGTGGAGAGTGGTTGGTTTCTAATGGATTGTTTCAGTTGATTTAAATTCCTAGATTCATAGCCTTTGGGATCTGCAGTGGCAAACTGTCTACCCCTTTTGTGAACATTAGTATTCATGAATTTCTTTTACTTATAAGCAATAGTGACAGATATCTGTTTTTTTTTATGACGTTTCGATAAATTAAGTGGTTGACATTCATTAATATTGTGTAAGAAACTAATAAACACATCAACAGAGATCTCTATTGCATCTATATCCATTAAAGAATTTTTTGTAATTTATAAGTAAGAATATTATTATAAAAGTTGCTTATATTTTTGGTGTTTATCAAGATAAATATATTCAAGTAATCAGCAAACAACAATCCTTGAAATTGTTCTACAGCAAGAGATGGAACTTTAATAAAATAAATACAAATAACTGCCAAAATACACATAGTGATTTGTCTGAACATATCCTAAGCAATTTATATAAATCTACTTCAACGCATATAATACTTATCAATTTTAACATAAATTAGATACAGTCACTTTAATGTTATAAAGAACTTTTGAATAACCTACACTTCTTTACTTTAAATATTTATTTATTTGTTTACTTATTTATATTAAGAAGTAGGAAAATTGGGGACTTATTCTGGGTCTTCAACTTGGGTGGTAGGAACCCAACCACTTCTGCCATTACTCAATGACTCCAAGGGTTTGCATTATCGGAAAACAAGAAATAGGGGTGCAACTGGGATTTTGACCCAAACACTTATTTTTGTGGGATTGTCCCAAGTAGTTTCTTAACCACTGTGATCAATGACTACCCCTGCATAGCCTAATATATAGAAGGATTGAAATAAGCAAATCTTTCAGTTATCATATGAAATTCAACAAATAAGATAAAGAGAAATAGCTTAGATCCATTCACATCAAACTATTTAGTTGGGTTCACAGATTATTAAATAAAAATCCAATCCATATCATGTATAGAAGTAATCACACATTTTTGAGGAAAACAACGTTTGGTGGCACAGTGTTGACACCACTTCTTAAAATGTCTACATCCTGTATTGGAGTACGTAAGTACTAGTCCTGGCTCCTCTGCCAATTCCAGCTCTCTGCTAAGGCAATTGTGGGAAGTGGGAGATGATGACACAAGTAGTCGAATCATTGACACCCACATGGAAGACGTGGAGTAAATTCCTAATTACTCGTTTTGTCTTGGTACAGCCCTAGCTCTTATTGCCATTTGGGGAGTGTGGCAGTAGATGGAAAATCTCTGTCTCTGTCTCTGTCTCTCTCTCTCTCTCTCTTTCTCTCTCTCTCTCTCTCTATTCGTCCATTAGGCATCTCCATTTTAAATGAAAATGTATTTTATTTTTTAAATTTTTAAAAATATTAAGAGGGCAGATTTCATGTATTTAATAGGAACAATTCTAAGAAGATAAGCATACTTCCTTCCCAACCTCTCTCAATACCCTTCCTTCTTTCTTTTGTTTTTAATACTTTATCTTGCAAAAACATGATTCCTGTCCACTGTCTAATCAACAGGCTTGATGTAGCAATGACTGCGATATTCAACAACTGAAAAGTAGAAAGACCACAGTACCATGGGAGTATAAACGATGGTTAAAAACAGCAATCAAATCACAAGATGTCCATTTCATTCTTACACATTTTTGTGTGTATTTTATATTAACTGCCACATATCAGAGAAAGCATGATATACGTCTTGTTGGTACTGGCTTATTTTACTAAGTGTAATGGTTTCCAGTTGCATCGCATTTGTTGCAAAAGACATGATTTCATCGTTTTTTTATTGCTGGGAAGAACTCCATAGTGTATATATACCAGATTTTTTTTATCCAGTCACCAGTTGATGGACATCTGGGTTGATTCCATATCCTAGCTATTGTGAGCTGAGTTGCAGTCAACGTGGGGGTAGGAATAACTCATACGCTGATCTCGTTTCATTTGGGTAAACTCCCAAAAGACATAATCACACTTTTAAAAATCAGACAGTTTATTCAGCATGAAATCAATAAAAGATCTTGATTGTAAATGAAGCAGCAATCAAGAAATAGAATTTATTTTGAAGTTTATTTTCAGGAGATGCTAAATTGCATATATTATTTTATATATGGATAAATATGCATATTTCTTATGTATAAGAGATTTTCATACATGCATACATTGTTTAATGATCAGATAAATGAGATTAGTGTATAAATCACCTTAAACATCTGTAATATGCTTGTGGTAACAACATTTAAAATCTTTTCTTTCAGATATTTTAAAATATATTATCCACTGTGTTATAAAATACCAGAATTTCTGGATCTGTTCTGACCACAACATTGTACCAGTTGGTCAACTTCTTGACTATCCTCCTCACTCCTTTCCTCTCTAACCACTGGTACCTACAATTTTCTCAAATTCTATGCAATCAACTTTCTTAGATTCCACATAAATGAGATCATGAGATGTTTAGCTTCATGTACCTAGAGTATTTCTTTTAGAACAGTGTCTTTCAGGCTTATTCATATTATCATAAATAAAAGGATTTCATTATTTTATGGCTGAATACTATTCTATTATGTATATATACATATATATATATATATATCAGATTTTGCTTATCCTTATATTAATAGATTGATTTCAATTCTTTGAAATTGTTGAAAAGTGCTTGAAAACATCTGAGTGTTTTTCCTTTAGGTAAATACAATAGGGAGTTTACTAGATAATATGACAGTATTAATATTTTGAGGAACTTCCATACTGTTTTCTATAATGACTGACATAATTTACATTCACACTAACATTTTTAATCTTTTGTCTTTTTAAAAGTAATTATTCTAAAAAGGAAAGTGATATCTCACTGTGGTTTAATTTAATTTTATCTGACTAATTTATCTGAGCATTTTATCATACATCTTTTTGTCTATTTGTGTGTCTGCTTTTGAAAAGTATCTACTTAAGGTTCTTTAACCATTTTTAAATTTTGTATAATTGGTCTTTGCTACTGAATCTCTTGCACTCCTTTTGAATTTTAGATATCAATCCTTTATAATATATATACTTTGCAAGTATATTCTCCCATTCTATAGGTTCTCTTTACTCAGTTACTTGCTTTCTTTTAATCAGTTAGTTGTTTTCTTTGCTACACAGAAGCAGTATAGTTTAACGTAATCAAAATTATCTGTTTTTTATACAAGGAATTGAAGAGACTGTCCTTTTCCCAATGTGTATTCTTGGCAACTCTGTGGAAAATAATTTCCATCACCATACATGTTTTTTTCTCAACTTTTTATTATTGTATTGTTCTACTTTTCTGTTTTTATACAACTATATGTCATCTTGTATACTATACATTTTTAGTATATTCTGAAGTCAAGTAATATGATGCCTCCAGCTTTGTTCTTTTTTCCTAAGATTACTCTCACATTCAAGTTATTTTGTGTTTCCCTATGAATGTGATTTCAGTCATCAATGTCATTTGTGTTTGCATATGGATTATAATACATCTGTATATTTCTTTGTTAGTATAGATATTTTAATAACTTTACTTTCTCCAGTCAATGAAAATGGAATATCTCTCGATTTATTTGCATCATCTTCAATTTCATTAATATTTTATTATTTTCATTGTAGAGATATTTTATCTCATTGGATAAGTTATTCATATGTTATTTTTTATTTTATAGTTATTATAAATGTATTTGTCTTCTTGTTTCCTATTTCTGAGTCCACTTTTAATATACTGAAAGATTACTGGTTTTTGGATGCTGATTTTGTGTCTTGTAACTTTGCTGAATTTATTGGTTTTAAGAGTTTTTGGTAGTCTACTTTTTTTCTATGTATGAGTATATGAGGAGAACAGAAAAATAGTAAGCACATCTGTTATCTATTTGATCTCTCTTTATAAAATGATCATGACTGAATTGTGGGCTCTCCCTCTTAGCAACCTAAACTAATCTGATTACTTCCCTAATGTTATTCCCTAGATTACTTACATCTCCAGATGTCAAATGAGGGGAAGTTTTCATTCTCAATCCATTAGCCACTAGCATTAACCCATTAACCATTTACATATAGCCTTTTAGTACCAAACTTTTTTTAAAAAACTTTTATGTAATTTGTTTGAGAGGTAGAGTTAGAGAGAGAGAGAGAGAGAGAGAGTGAGGGAGAGAGCTTTCTACCTGCTGCTTCATTCCCCATATGGCCACAACAGCCACAACTGGATCAAGACAAAGCCAGGAGCCAGGAGATTGGTCTGGGTCTCCCATGTGGGTTCAGGGGTCCAAGGATTTGGACCATCATCCACTGCTTTCCCAGGCACATCAGCAGGGAGCTGGATTGGAATTGGAGCAGCCAGGACATGAACAGGCACCCATAAGTGATTCCAGTTTCACAGGTACCAGATTCACCCATTAAGCCACAATGTTAGCCCCAGTACCAAGCTTTTAGTACATGGGGATTTGAGGAACACCGAACTAATATCCAAACCATACCGTCTCACCATGGCCCCAAAAGTTGCATCAATCATACAATGCAAAACATATTTCTTCAGTTCCCCAAAGGCATAATAGTCCAGCATCACTCAAAAGTCCAAGTCTTCAATCTTATTTGAGGCTCAAGACAAATCTTTCAAGCCAAGATTACACAAAAATCCAAGCTACGTAATTTCAATATATAATAGTGATACAGTCACAGCCTAAACATTAACATTCCAGAGAAGATGGGAAATAGGAGTAATCAAAATAAAAATAGGAACGAAAGCCAGATGAGGACATTAAGGAGGGAATGAGTTCACAGGGACTTACGCACATGCTTGCCTTCATTTTTTGGAGTTGTTTCTGCAGCTCCACCACATATGGTCCTGGTGGAGACCCTCTGTGGAGTTTCTAACCTCACACATCAACATGGCATTGGGTCTTTTCCTATGATAGGTCTCTTCCTCGAATCCAGGTCATCACAGATATCCTTTAAAATACACGTGGAGGCTTCCATGCTTACATAACTCTGTTGCTCCCTGTCCACATGGCTGTTTTCTCAGCATGCATGCAGATGTCTGTAGCTTTCTTATCCTGATCACTTTGCCTTCCTGACATCTCCATGTTGGATTCGTTCTTACAACTTTTCTATATTTTTTTGACATTTTATGCATATATTTTCTTTATCTCATTATTCCCCCCGCCCCAACTTCACCCATTCCAAGTGCATTTTCTTGAGTACAGAGCATAATTCCCATTCATTTGCTTTGCTTCTTAAGAGCTGTCTTCTCTTCCAGTCCTGGGTAGCTCCGCCCCTTCTCACAGACCAAAGTAAATCTGCACAATAATGAACCATATAAGGAAGGAATGACATCATCAGTTAGTGGTCCCAAGCTGTTTTGCACAACATTCACCTTTCATTGTTCTGATGACAGGGCTGGAATGTGACGGTTAATTCCCTGTGGAGTAGGGGGCTGAGCAGGGCCTGCCGCTGTTGAACAAACTTCAGTACCCCCTTAGCAAAAACAAAAACAAAAGCAAAAGCAAAAGCTACTATGCTTCCTAGTATTAAGGTAAGGAAGTCAAGAGCTGTTTTACTCTCGGCTGTACACATTTTATTTGTTAATAGGGTTTCCCGACAGTAAGTTCATTTCTAAGTGTTATTGCAAAGAGCATCTTGGAAGCCGAGTCTGGACATTTGCAGAGCCCTGACTAATCTGTCCAGGGCTGAAGGACCTTGACAGTTTTCTAGCTTGCGGCCACAGGTTTTACTGAGTGTGCATGGTGCCAGCCTTTGGGATTTATCAGCTGACTGTGACTCCTTGATGCCTCAGAATCCTTGATTGGAACTGGCCGCAGTGCATCAACTTTTCTATATTTTGCCCCAACATGGTCTTTACACAAGGGCTCCAACAAACTCTAACTGGCATCGCCATGGGGAATGTCATGACACCATAATTCTTGTATTTTGTTCATTTGCAAAATCCATATCACATGGATGGCATCAAGGTCTCCCATCAGTATGAACCACACTTGGGACAACTGGTTGCAACCCTAGAGTTCATTATTGACTGAACACAAGGAACCAAATCTCAAGGTGATTTTTGGTAAACTAGCTGAAAGCACCTTGGGAATTCATGAGACAATCTTTCCCTTCTAAAAATGTGGTATTCTGGTGGGAGGGAAGGCCTTGAAAAATTTCTGAAATGCTTTTTGGTTCTTTTCCCACTGTTTTGCCCATCTGTTTACATGTGGCCTCCTTTTACCTTGCTAATCTATTTTGTATCACATTCTGATTACCATGCTTTTTCTTCTCTGGCCAGCCTGCAAATTTTCTGAATGTTGAATTCCTGCTCCTTTTTGCTCCCAGTTATCCCTATAAAACTTATTAAAAGCAGCCAATAACAGTCATATCATAGCCTGAATGATTTGCTCCAGTGACATCTCCACCAAATAAGTTAGTCCATCAACTCTAAGTTCATCCTTCTACAAGTCTTGGCACAGGGATGCAATATTGACATTTTTTGCCATGGTGTAGCATAGGTAGTCTTTAGTCCAAGTCTCAAGAAAATACTTTTCTCTCTGGAACTTCATCTGCATAGCTGTTATTTTCTGCATTTCTTGCAGAATTCTGGTAATCTAACCAGAACCACCTACAACATTGTTCTTGAAACATTCTAAACTCTCTCTTGCCTGCTTCTCCAAAGTCTTCCAACCTTTTACAGTATAGCAGTTCCAAAGGTGTTTCTACATCTTTGGGTATAGTCTATGGTAATGACTATGCTTCTCAGTGCTAACTGTTTTATTAGTCAAGGTCAACTTTTAATCACAGTAGCTAAATACCTTAAACAAACTATTTAGGAAAGAAGGAAAAGTATTTCAGTTCATGGTTTGAGAAGCTCATAGTCCTAGGTTGAGTATGCATTAATAGTTCAGTCAGCTAATGAGAAGGAAGTGGATGACCATGGTGGTGTGTAGAGGAATGATCACATGGTGAATAAGAGGTAGAGATGAGGGAACATGTCATTCAACAATGTCTGTGTTGCCTTTCTTTATAAAATCTCCATAACATATTAATTGATGCCTCAGCTCACCAACATAATTTAATCTAATCAAAGAGGCACCATTTTTCAGTCAATATAATTGTTATCAAATTTGTACTTTTTAAAAATTATTTTAATTAATTAATTTAAAAAAGGAGATCATGGGAAAGCAAGCTCTCATCAAACAGCTCTCTTCCCAAATGCCCACAGTGGTCTGGGGATGGGGTTAGTGGTTGAAGCTGGGAGCCAGGAACTCAATTCAGATGTGAAGCAGGAGCTGGATCACTTGAACCATCAAGACTGCTTCCTAATTCAGCCTTAGCAGGAAGCTGGAGACGGGAGCTGGAGACAAGAATCTCACGTAGGTACTCCGGTGTGCACTCTAGTAGGTACTCTGGTGTGGCAGGTACTCTGGGATACAGGCATCCTAATTGGCATCTTGACAAATAGGCCAAATACTCTTGATGCGAATGGATTTTTTTTGGCTGTCAGTATGGACTCATTGATTTTTTGTTTATTGGTGACACACTTTCAATTTTAACAGTTATTCTTCATGATGCCCAAATTGTCTCAGATCTGGCCATCGGGAGCCCCTCCAAGCTGGCATCTGGGTCTTTGCTCTCTGGCCCAAAAGGGTATCCCTGACCTCCCTTGAACTTTCCCTGCCCCAAATCTGGATTGTGGTGCTTCCACGAAGAGCGCTGATCCTGTTTGTTGCAGAGCGCTGGCTGCAGCAGATTGCTCATTGCCTCACTCGAGCCAATACTCTGAACCCTCTTGGTGGATAACAGCTAGGAAATGTGTTTATGAGTTTATGATTATATGTTTAGTAATTTTCACATGATTTTTTATTTCTTAGCATGACTGTTAAAAGCCATTTTTAAAAATGACATCATCCCCAAACGTACACAAAGAAGCAAACCTTGTAAGTGCCAGGAGTGGAGCACTAACTGCCATTCCTCGGGCCCTGGCTTCTGGCCGTTGGCAGGGTCCTGATCGCCTTTCTTCCTGTGCAGGTTTGCGGATTTTCTTGAAGCTGCCTCCACCTGTTAGCTCTCCCGAGCCTCCCTGCTCACCATCGGTTCGGCCTCCACAATAGAGTCATATACAATTTTGCGGGGTCACCTCCGCGGGGGGCTTTGGTTCAATGAGACCACGTTGGCGGAGCTGCTGCAGCAGGTAGGCTTAGTCACTGGGATGATAGCTAAGCCCGCTGCCTTGCCCACCGTGGCTGCCAAGCACGGGCCGTGCCCCAACACCCTCTGCCTCGTTGGCTTCTTGCACTCTAAGTCACGAGTGCTTTGAGCTTTGAGGAACTGGTGGGATCCAGCAGGGGATTAAAACATATAAGGAGCTATGTTCCTCAGTAAATGGTTGTTTTCACAACATCGCCCTCTCAGCCTGCGAGGAGCCGGGTGCTTTCTCCATGGCCACTCCCCCATCTTTAGCGCGCTGGCCTTTCTCCTATTGCTTGCTGCCTCATGGCTGCAGGATGGTGGTCTCCAAGCCATTTGCTGTTGTTTGCCTCAAAGATAAAAGAAAAAGGAGGGGTGGTACCAGCACGGTGGATAAAACCAGAATTTTACCAGGAAAGTCAGTGTGTACCTGGGAATATGGTAAGAAACCAGCAGCACCTGCCAGTTGTCCAACCACTTCCTTTCCTACATGTTTTACTGGTGCTTCCTACTCAGTGTTCATTATGTTACTGGTGAAACAGGAAGCGGGGCAGGGCAGAAAAAAGCTTACCTCAGTTCTTTGAAATGGAAGAAGAATTTCCAAGCAGAGAAGGCAGAGAAGAAAGCAACATTTTTTTTAAGTTAGATACCTCCTGATGGAGTGGTCAGGAGGAGGGGCTCCTAGAGATGCGAAATCTCTACACTTTAAATAAATATCCACTAACGTTAATCCGTTAACAAGGAGCTGGCGCCATGGTGCAGTGGGTTAGTCCTTCGTCTGAGGTGTCTGCATACTATATGGATGCCAGTTCTAGTCCTGGCTGCTCCTCTTACAATCCAGCTCTCTGCTATGGCCTGGGAAGGCAGTGGAGGATGGCCCAAGACCTTGGGTCCCTGCACCTGGATGGGAGACCGGGAAGAAGCACCTGGCTCCTGGCGTCAGATCGGTGTAGCTCCAGCCGTAGTGGAGTGGCCATTTGGTGAGTGAACCAAAGGAAGGAAGATCTTTCTCTTTGTTTCTCCCTCTCATTGTAACTCTACCTCTCAAACAAATAAATAAATCTTTATCCAGTCTCCCATCCAGGTACAGGGGTCTAAGTTTTTGGATCATCTTCTACCACTTTCCCAGCCTATAGCAGAGAGCTGGATCAGAAATGGAGCAGCCAGGACTCATACTGGTACCCATATGGGATACTGGCACTGCAGACGGTGTCTTTACCCACTATCCTGCCCTGATCTTAGTTTTTTCTCAGTCATGGCATTGCCTGTGTATACAAAGGCTATTGATTTTTGTGCATTACTTTTATTTTTTTTTTATCTTTTATTTAATGAATATAAATTTCCAAAGTACGACTCATGGGTTACAATGGCTTCCCCCCCCATACCGTCCCTCCCACCCACAACCCTCCCCTTTCCCACTCCCTCTCCCCTTCCATTCACATCAAGATTCATTTTCGATTATCTTAATATACAGAAGATCAGATTAGTATACCTTAAGTAAGTATTTCAACAGTTTGCTCCCACACAGAAACATAAAGTGAAAAATAATAGATGATTTTTTTTTAAATGATGATGAAATCAGATCAGACCTATTGTCATGTTTAATCCCAGTGAGAGTCAAGTTGGGAATTGATAATTTCTTTCTTTCTTTTTTTTTTTTTTTTTTTTTACAGAAGATCAGTTTAGTGTACATTAAGTAAAGATTTCAGTCGTTTGCACCCCCATAGAAACACAAAGTGATATATACTGTTTGAGTACTCGTTATAGCATTAAGCCTCAGTGTACAGCACGTTAAGGACAGAGATCCTACATGAGGAGTAAGTGCACAGTGACTCCTGTTGTTGACTTTACCAATTGACACTCCTGTTTATGGCATCAGTAATCTCCCTATGCACCAGTTATGAGTTTCCAAGGCTATGGAAGCCCCTTGAGTTCTCCGACTCTTATCTTGTTTAGACACAGTCTCTGGCAAAAAGATCTCTGTGAGTGAGATCCCAGTGGAAAGAACAGGTCTTCAAAGAGGGAGGTGCCTTTCTCTGAAGGGAGGAGAGAACCTCCACTTTGACTATGACCGTGTGCATTACTTTTATATTTTGCCACTTTACTAAACATATTTATGAGTTCCAACAGTCTCTTAGTCGAGTCTTTTGGTGTCCTTATACATAAAATCATGTCATTTGCAAATACAGATAGTTTGATTTACTCTTTTCCAATTTATATCCTTTCAGTTTATTTTTCTTGCATAATGGCTCTGCCGAAAACTTCCAGGATCATATTTAATAGTAATGGTGAGAGTGGGCATCCTTGTCTGGTTCTGGATCTTTTGTGAGGCAGAATGAGTGGTTACAAATTCTTTCAGTTTCTGTTAGTTATGGAATTTGTTTATTTCATGATCATTCATAAATGAGAGTGTTGCAAAGTAAAGTATTCTGGGATGGCAGATTTTTTTTTCTCTGAAGATCTGTCCTATCCTGTAGGGTTTCTGATGAGAAGTTAGTTTTGAGTCCAATTGGAGATCCTCTGAAAGTAATCTGCTGTTTCTCTCATGCATGTTTTAGGATCTTTTCTTTATATTTTACTGTTGAAAATTTGACTAAAATGTGTCATGGTGAAGATGTTTTCTGATCATATCTTTTAGGATTTCTATGTGCATCCTGTACTTGGACGTCCCTTTCTTTCTCCAAATTAGGGAATGTTTCTGTAATTATTTTCACTGAATAGGTTTTCTAATCCATCAATTTTTTCATACCTTCAGGAAACCCTAGCGCCAATATGTTGGGCCACTTGATAATATCTGATAAGTCTGCAATACTGTATTTATCTTTTCCTATTTTTTTGATTTTTTTTCCCTTTGGCTGAAAAATTTGTAAAAATTTATCATCTTACTCAGATGTTTTTTCTTCTTTCTCACCAAGCCTGTTAAGGTTTTCCTTGGTATTTTTTATTTGAGATATTGAATTATTCATTTTTATTATTTAATTTTTATTTTTTTTCAAAATCTCAATTTCATGCAAGATTTTTCGTTCATGTCTTGTATGGATTTCTTTAATTTGTGAATTTGCTTCTCATTCCTTCTGAGTAATTCTTTGATTAATCTTTTTAATCCCATTTCAAGAATTTCATCAATGTCTCACCTTCTGATTCTAGTACTGAAGTGTTGTTGTGTTACTTTGAGGGGTCATGTTTTCTTTCTTATTCTTGTTTCTTGAATTTCTACATTTCTTTTTAGTCACTTGTGGTGTTTATAACTCTTTTTCCTCTGATGGCTTTTATCTTCAAGCTATGCCCCTGTGGCTTCATGGAGTGTCTGCATTTTCAGTGAATACCCAGAGATGTTTCCTGTGTGTGGCCAGGGATCTCTGGTCAGTGCTCCAGGGTGGGATGAGTTTCCAGGGTGATACCCACGTTGGGCATGGTAAAGCTCCTCTTTTTAGCAGAAAAGAGGGTATGATCACTTCTATTGGCTTAAACACACCTTCACTTCCTCTCTTCTAAGGTGATCAATGCGCAGGTGTGGGGAGCAACTCGGACTAGACTAAGTTACTGGAATTAAGACTTATTCTATGCATCTGCTCTCCCACAGTATGGCGCTGAGAGAGGAGTAAACAGCTTCTACGCAGCTGCCTCTCGCCAACTTGAGTGATGACCTGCAGGAGCTGATCCTGCTCCTGATTGGAGGAGAGCAGCGTACTCGGCATGTGGGTAGCAGAGTTGGGATTGGTGGAAGAGGACTATAAAGGAGGAGAGAGACAACATGCACCAGGAACATCTAAAGGGAACACCTGAGGAACATCTGAGCAGCCCCCAAGAGAGCCGGCCGGCGGTGTGCAGCTCCCCCGCGGAAGTGGGGAAAGTGGCAGGGGGGCCCGCCCCTCCACGGAGGTGGAGGGATGGCAGCCATCCTGGGAAGAACCAGCAGCAAACCCGGGGAGGGCTGAGCAGATGAAAGAACAACACAGGGTCCTGTGTCGTTCCTCCACGAAGAGGGGGAGCGACACGCAGGTGTCAGCCCATAGTGGGTACAGCACTCATTGTGCTGCCATATGAACCACACGAAGGATTTATACAGTCCTCAATGTGAGCATGCCCCAGGCATTAAGGGAACTCTGAGTGCTCAGCTGCTCACATTGGTTGCTTAGAGACCCAGCTACACCTTACACCCTCTTGTGTAGCCACAATGTTCCCACTGTATCAGCACACAAAGCTCCTACAGTCTCCCAGTGCAGAGGATCTGCTGCATGCCACTAGCCTGTCCCCTCCACAGAGAGCAGAGACACTCCCAGAGTCATCTGTCTGTGAGTGTTCCATCTAAGTGGGTTGAGTCCCAGAGCCTGTGAAAGGTGAGATGCAGGGGGCACCTCACAGTCCTATGTTGGGCACATTTGTTGGGGCAAGAGTGAGAGAGAAGCATGCCCTTTTCATCATTAGATCAACAGGTACTATATGCCATTTGGACTCCATGCCGGACTCACGCTAACCTCTTCCCCCAGCTTTATCACCAGGGGCACAGACTGCTGCAGTCTGATCTCACCTTACTCTCCAAAGATGGTACTCTCTCAGGCTCTTGGCTGCTAGGGGCAAGTGTTCTGTCCATGTTCATGCTGTGTGTCCGCGCCCTCCACACTGATCCATGTCATTCCTCTTCCTTCCATAGAGATTCTGCTATGGTGTTCTCTCTTATATTTCCTGAGAATGTATTTCCTCCATATTTTTTTTTACCATTTATGCCTAGCCTAGAGCAATATGCCTTCCCTATTCAGCCATCTTGTAATCTCCCAGGACCAAATTTTTAACACATGGGTTTTGAGGGAACACCCCATGTAACATCCTCAACACAGCAATTACCAAGAATACATTTTGAAATTGATGTGTTGCGTTTTTATAAATAGACATATATGAATCTGTTAAAAATAAATCTCCATGAGCCGGCGCCGTGGCTCAATAGGCTAATCCTCCACCTTGCGGCGCCGGCACACCGGGTTCTAGTCCCGGTTGGGGCGCCGGATTCTGTCCCGGTTGCCCCTCTTCCAGGCCAGCTCTCTGCTATGGCCAGGGAGTGCAGTGGAGGATGGCCCAGGTGCTTGGGCCCTGCACCCCATGGGAGACCAGGAAAAAGCACCTGGCTCCTGGCTCCTGCCATCGGATCAGCACGGTGCGCCGGCTGCAGCGGCGGCCATTGGAGGGTGAACCAACGGCAAAAGGAAGACCTTTCTCTGTCTCTCTCTCTCACTGTCCACTCTGCCTGTCAAAAAAAAAAAAAAATCTCCATGATAAAATTTTTCCAAATATTGCCAAATAACAATAACATTAAATGTCATGATATCCAAAGTACACAACTAGAAATGTCATGATATCCAAAGTACACAACTAGAAAGAAAAGCTGTCTTTACCACTGATGTTTTTCTTCTGCTTTTCTTTTTCTCTTTACCAACCATTACTCAGATAAATACACTGCTTACAGTACTGTCAGAAATATAAAATTTGAAATAATAGTAGTACTTTTCTTCTCTCCAATACTTTGGTAGCTCTTCATAGTATTGCTGCTAAGTCATAAACCATCTTTAGTAAATAAAGAAAGGACAAATTCGGAAAAATAAGATGATAAACAGAACATAAACACAAAAGCTTTGAAACTGATATGAGTGGAGGATGCATGTATATTTATTGCTTCTATACTTACAAAAGAGAAAGTTTCTGGACAGTCAGAAGCCAGAAAGCACGTGGGGAAGCATCCTAAGTTCCAGAATATGTGGGAAAGTTGGGGGAGAAACATTGAATTTCTCCTTCAAGGGTTGCACTCTCTTGTGCCTCTGAAAAACTATTGAAAATCATTAATTTTAACTGACCACAAGGACTTCTATCCTCCAAGGCAAAGAAAAAAATCTGTAAACCTGATTGTATCACTATTCCACTTTGTTTTTATACCAGAAATAGGCTGTTGGAGTTAGATGATTCAACATACTGCATCTCTCATGCAAAATGTCTGTCATTATTTCCAGTCTTGTCACATCACCACTCGCAGAGCCATCATTTGTCATCTCTTGAAGTGGAATTTCATCTAGGAAGTGCTGTGAATGTAAATTGCTTGGGATGGAACAACCTGTTAAGAGACTTTCTTCAAAAATAAGACTGGTGGCTGGTGTTGTGGTGCAGAGTGTTTTGCTGTTGTTTGCATTACCAGCATCCCATATTGGATTGCTGATTTGAGTCCCTGTTGTTCCACTTCAGATCCAGCTTCTTGCTAATGTGCTTGGAAAAACAGGGAAAACTGGCCCATGTTCTTAGGCTCCTGGAAACTATGTAGGAGACCAGAATGCAGTTCCAGGCCCTTGACTCCAGATTGACCCAGACCTTGCAATTGCAACCATTTGAGTAATGAATCAGTGGAGGGAAATTCTCTCTCTCTCTCTTTCAAACACACACACACACACACACACACAAACACACATGCAATCAGTCTGCCTTTCAAATAAATAAATAAACCTTTTAAAATAGAAAATTTTACTCATTTTTAAAGAAAAAGAAATCTCAAGAGTCTAAGGTTAAATAAGATACCAATTTGGAAATAAAATAAATTTCTGTCCCTTCACTGATGGAGATCCCAGTTTGAGAATTCCAGTAATTGTAGTCAATATCTTATTTTCTCCATAGGACTGGATTATATGGAACAAGGCATTGGCTAATCTGCAAAACATGTGTTGATTTGACGCTTAAAGCAGTCTGAAGAGACCCACAGGTGTCTGAACATAAACCACCAGTATATAATATAGTCCTCAGAAAAAATGATTTTTTTCCCCACAGAAGATTAACTTAACTTACATGGAGTCTCCCAAGGGCTAATAAAATTGTAATTTATGTGCAAATTCTAAACATTTGTCATCCCTATGGGAATTATTCAATTTAAAACACTTGTGTGAAACTTGTCTCTGATTCTGGTTGACATGATGCATGAGACAAAATAGTTTAGGAAAAAAATCAATTCAATCCCAACTAACTGACCACGGTTATTGTGGAGGACAGAATTGTGCTAGACATAATATGGAAGATAGAATTGTCTTAGATATCCCCCTCATGAGCAAAAGGCAGGTTTTGCACAACTGTAATACATGTTTCTTGTTTAATGGATCAGGATTAGAGAAAGGTCAATACAGAAACTTAAGGCCATTTGGACATCCTTCTGTTTTTTAGATTATAAATCTAAGTGTTTATTTATTTTAACATATAAAGTATTATTTTTATTTTATTTTATTATACTTCATAATTCATTTTATGAGGTCACGATAAGATTAAAACCAACACTTACAAAGTATGTTATTATAGAAAAGGCAAATACAGACCAATAGCATTCATGAGAATAGACCCAAAATTCTAAATAAAGTAGCAAAAAAGTCTGATGATATACAAAGCAGATAATAAACATGATTTCCAGAATGCAAACTTTTCCCATTCAAAATCTCCTAAGGTGTTCCATGATGGCTACAGAATGTGTGCTCCTAGTAGATTTGGGAATACTTGAAGCATTTTTAAGTTCAATATTTGAGATTACCACATAGTATCATTTGGGGGTCCTAAAAAGGATAGTCTAAATTCATTAAGGACTAAATGTGTGTGTGTGTGTGTGTGCATGTTGGCATAGACCTATTTAATTATTATATCTTTCATTGGTCAGATTAATTGAGCAGCCAATCAAGTGTCAAATTCATGGATAAAAGATAAGGAAATGTAGCAACTCAGGGTAGATGTTGAAGACAACTCTCCTTATGTTTTGTACATCTTGCAAGTCCAAGAGGCATTCCTTGTTTCTACACTGTCTTTCCAAGGATATTCTCATGGTGAATAGTGTTGATGCAAAAAGAATAGATTTTCTCACCAAAACAAAAGCAGATTTTTGTTTAGTTTTATAATGTTTCCTTCAGTGCCAATAGTTTGCTGGATTTGCTTGGAATATATTTTAAAGTGTTTGTATTTTGTAAACCCAGAGTTCCTTTTCTGTAATGCATCCTATTGTTTCCTCAGTTATCTAATGAAAAGTTCTTAGCTCATCTAGCACATGCTCCTGAAAGATATATTGATGAGAGAGTTAATTGTAAAAGATAGGTAGCAAAAATGATGTAAATAATAACATTCTCCCGACTTCCTGGCTTGTCTCATGGTTCCTCTTTTGCATATGCCCTGACATTACAATCTGCCATCCTAAGCAGGTCCAAAACCAATGCCACTTGACTCTGGTTTTAAAACTCCAAATTTTTGAGCTAAGTAAAACTTTCTCTTTATAAAGTTAGTTTTCTCAGATATTTTGTTATAGTAATTAAAGGCTAACTAATAAAAAATGTTACTGAGGCACAGGATTAGTACTATAATTATACTCAACAATGTAGAAAGATCCTGGGGAATAGGTTTATGGGAAGCTTTGGGAGAAGCCAGCCATAAAAATGTTGTAGTTATAGCACAGCAGGAAATTCTGGTGAGGGCTCAGATTACCAGAATGTTGATAAAAATGTGAATGATAATATAGGTGTTGTTAAAGAAGCTTCAGAGGGAAATGAGACTTCCATTGAAAACTAGATTAGCCATCACCTTTGTTGTCTGAAGAGAAAGAACCCAACTTCATGATGTGCAGCCCTAAGACTTTATGGCATGTTGAGCACAATGGTGATGTACTAGTTAATTTGGTTAAAAAAAAGCTATTTAAGCTATGACATGGGCAATGCTGGCTTCTGTTAAGTTTTACAGTGAGAATGCGAAGTAAAAAAAAAATTTAAAAATTGAATGCCTATTCAGAGAAGAAGCAAAGAAAAAGTACATTTGATGCAGAAAAACACAGTGGAGAAATCTGTTACTGAAAAGATCAGTACAGTTAAAAAGAGAGCCATATGTTACTTGGCAAGACAATGGGAAAAATGCACCCTGGGCAATTCAGAATTCTTTGAGGCCACCTGTCTCATCACAGACCCAAATGCCTGGAATGGATTATTTCTTTCATTGGCCCCTGGGATGTTTTCTGCAGACTTGTTCAAGATCATTTTGTGATTCAATTCTCTGAAACACAGGCAAGTACTTTGTGGTTGTAATCATGGTTCAAGAGGACCCAACTGTAATCTGTGTTAGTGGAAGACTTTGGTGTTATTCACAAATTAGAGTTTTGCAGATATTCAGATTGCAAGAATTTTGGAGCCACCAAGATTTCAAAGGAAATCCTGGGAGAGAAGCTAATACTGTGCAGCTTCATTGGAGCTTATACATGAGTCTTTGATGGGGCAATGTGTAGTGAAACACTGTGAGTGAAAGTGATGTGAAAACCTTGGAAGGTAAAATAATCAGTGGCATGCCATGCACCACCTCCCCCACTCCCCTAAAAAGCCACAGATACCTGCCTCAGAGAAGAGTCAAAGGAGCAGAGAACAATAGAGCTCTAGGTGGGGAACTCCACCTAGATTATAAAGGATATTTCAACCTAATAGCCCAATCAGGGACCTGTCGCCTACAGTGCCAGGCAGACATGTGGAGCTACATCTGCTACAAGGAGTCCCCATCAAGACAATGACTCAGAGAGCTGAAAGACAAGACTACAACCTGGAAATACTGCAGCATAGGTTGTGATGAGCCAAGCCATAGGGACAAGACTATACAAGCCATGAGACCTCATTCCCTGCCACACTGTGTATATGCCAGAAATGGAGCTGCAGATTTGTAGCTTGATTTGATGGGTTTTGGTCTCCCATTGGTCTGATTAATTCTTGCTACTTAGCGTTTGAAATAGAAGTGCATCCTCTGTGTCTAACACAGCATTGTATCTTAGAAGTATGTGACTTGGATATTTACAGGCTCACAGATGGAGGAGTTTGCCTGGAGCCTCTGAAGAGATCCTGGACTCTGGACTTTTTAATTAACATTGGACTAAGTTAAGACTTGGGAAATATTGGGGATGCAATGATTTCATGTTTTATGTAAGAAGGACATGAACATGAGCAATGGGAGAATGCTTTAGCTTGAGTAAGCTCATGCAGATGTTTAAATCCCAAAGTCATGATTAACAATATTAAAATAATGCAAGCTTAATTCAATTGTAGTGTTTAGGATATGGGTCTAGTGAAAGGTTCTTAGGTCCTTGGGACCATTCTTAAAAGAGGGGCTGGTTATGAAAGCTGAGTATGACTAATAGAGTACCTAAAGTGTAATGTCTCATCTGTTGAGAAACTGTGTTTTTTTTTCCTTCATATTATTTGTTGTACTCTTGTACTTAGTGTAGGGTTAACCTTATTATCATTAAGCAGGCTGAAAGTAGATCTTTGTAAAAATTAAGAGTGGGAATGGGAGAGGGAGGAATGTGGGCAGAAAGGAGAGGTGGATGAGAAGTATCACTGTGTTCCTAAATCTGTATATGTGAAATAAATGAAACTTGTATAACTTAAATAAAATATGAATATTTAAAATTTTTGAAAAGCTAAGTATGTCCAATCTCTGTTTCCTGGCTTTCCTGTGATCCTTCCTCCACACAGACGCCACCATTGGCATTCTCCATCCTCACAAACGCGGCTGTCCAATTTTGAACTGGAACATATGGAACACAAGACAAATTATATATCTTTCCCTCATAAGTAGCTTGCCCCAGATATTTTATTTTAGTAATGATAAGCTGAATAAAACAATGATGCATTTTTAAGAATTAAAGAAAAATTCATTTTATGAACATTTCCAAAATTTCACTAGTAACCTATATAATACTCTATTCTAAGCTTCATTTCTGTTCTCTGTGAGATAATTAGTTCTGGAAGCACATTTTGGATAAAGCACTTTTTTGGTTGAAATTTATTATATTTAATTTATGGAAGTGAAATTTTATATATTAAAATGTTTGTAGATTTCTTTACTTATATATCCACAATCTAAATCTACTTGAATCTAAATACTGTCAGTATTGTTAATTTTGTCAGGTGAAAAACTTATTCATTTCATTTATATGTATGTGTCCATAAATTGAACAGTTACAATATTCAAATATATATTTACATGACATTATTTTAGCAAGCATGTCGTTTATATGTATTTATTCACCATCTTCAGTTAAATAGCAAAGTATCTGTTGCACGGAGACTGGCACCTTAATCCTGATATAAAAATCTCTACTCAGTATATTTTTATATCAATTGCTTGATGTTTACATTAAACATTTGATTTATCCACACTCATTTAATCCTGTGCTATGAAATAAACATATGTTCTTAAATAAACATTTGTGTCAAATGAGCTACATACATTTAAATGTCTTAGGAGAAAGATAAAAGAAAATGTGCATTGGCATTAGATAGTGCTGTGTAATTATTCTTTGTACTATATTACCATGCTTGTTATCTACCAGTCACAGAGGGGAGGCTCATGACCTTTCAAGTTTCTCGGGAATATCTAAGAAATAGTAATTTCAGAGGCATTTTTATCTATGACAATGCACAGTGCCACAATATGTGAAATTTGGAAATTGCATCCTATGATAAATCTCTACAGAAGTTCCTTTATCACACTCATTGACATTTCCACAGCACACAGATACATTTATTAGAGAGCTTAGTGCAATAAAACAGAATTAGATTAATGGAAGGTAAAAAAATCCTAATTCTGGATAGACCTAATTTCCAAATCTACTTTAATTTTACTTCTTTTTTATAGAAGGGTTTCTTTCTAAAATGTCATGATAAAAACTGAGATGATTGGACTTTTGTATCTAGATATAAGACATTGAATCCATTTAAAATGAAATTCAACGTTTAATTATATTATAATTAATCAGGCCAAAATAGTACATAATTTAAGATTGTTGACAGTAAAAGGTGCTTATATGTAAGTTATATTAAAAATTAAATTGTTTATCCTAACTCTAAGGCATGTTTTATTTTCCTAAAAATTTACTTTTGAAATGCTTTTGACAGAGGTATAGAAATTATACATATTTATTTCGTGCCATGTGCTATCCTACCAGGTTAACTTTTAATATTTATCTTTCATAAAAACATACAAAATTATATATTCTAATTTTACCTTTAGAGAAGTTGTACACTACATTTTTTAATTTATTTTTTATTTAGTAAGTATAAATTTCCAAAGTACAGTTAATGGATTACAATGGCTTCCCCCCCCCCATAATTTCCCTCCCATCTCCCGCTCCCTCTCCCATTCCATTCACATCAAGATTCATTTTCAATTCTCTTTATATACAGAAGATCAATTTAGTATACATTAAGTGAAGATTTCGTCAGTTTGCACCCACACAGAAACACAAAGTGTAAAATACTGTTTCAGTACTAGTTATAGCATTACTTCACATTGGACAACACACTAAGGACAGATCCCACACGAGAAGTAAGTACACAGTGACTCCTGTTGTTGACTTAACAATTTGACACTCTTGTTTATGGCGTCAATAATCTCCCTAGGCTCTAGTCATGAGTTGCCAAGGCTATGGAAGCCTTTTGAGTTTGCCGACTCTGATCTTATTCCGAAAGGGTCATAGTCAAAGTGGAAGTTCTCTCCTCCCTTCAGAGAAAGGTACCTCCTTCTTTGATGTCCCCGTTCTTTCTACTGGGATCTCATTCACAGAGATCTTTCAGTTAGGTTTTGGTTTTTTTTTTGTTTTTTTTTTTGTTTGTTTTGTTTTGTTTTGTTTTGTTTTTTTTCCCAGGTGTCTTGGCTTTCCATGCCTAAAATACTCTCATGGGCTCTTCAGCCATATCCGCATGCCTTAAGGGCTGATTCTGAGGCCAGAGTACTATTTAGGAAATCGGACATTCTATGAGTCTGCTGTGTATCCCACTTCCCATGGTGGATCTTTCTCTCCCTTTTTGATTCTATCAGTTAGTATTAGCAGACACTGTACACTACATTTAAAACTTCTGCTAGGACTTCATCAAGATTTATTTCTTGCAGATACATATCTCCAGCTTTTAGAAGTTCTTAGCTCTAATTTTCTCCATGTTTTTTACCCTCTGTGCTGCAGAACTTTGCCAATACCTCCTCCTATTCATTCTCCATATTTTTCTCTCCCCTATGGGCTGATACCTCCTATGTGTACGTTGTTAACAGAATATATTTAAGCACAGGATGCAAAGCCATATTTATCACAGATACATTTCTCTTTATAAACTTTTATTTTTAAAGATTTATTTATTTGCAAGTCAGATTTACAGAGACAGCGGAGACACAGAAAGAGAGGGAGAGAAGGGGGTCGAGAGACAGATAGATAGCAATACTGACATTTGTGCCTTGGCTTTTCAGCCACAATTTTCTCTCAATTGAGTTCCTATAGCGAGTATTGTGTTTACCAAAGAGGGAAGTCTCCATCTCCATTGAAACCCAGAAGTTTTTTTTTTCCTGATCTGTGGTAATAATAGAGTGCCAAAAATGTAATATGTGAGTGAAATTCAGATTTTTGAGGTTAGATGAAGATTTACAGCCCTTGTCTTTACTGTTGAGGAACAGTATGTTCTTCTTCTTGCTACTTGGTGAACACTTTACTTAGTGTAGGGTTAATCTGACGAACATAAAGTAAACCAAAAGTAGATCATTGTAAAAATTAAGAAAGGGAATAAGTAAGGAAGGCAGAAGTAGGGTAAGAGTGTGGGTGGGAGAGAGGTTAGGATGGGAAGTATCACTAGGCTCCTAAATCTGTGTATATGAAATACATGAAATTTGTTTGCCTTAAATAAAATGAAAAATCCCAGAATCTTATTTAAAATTGTGTTCTGATTAACAATTCTGTCTCAAATATATTATAAAAATTAAAAAATAAAAAGCAAGCTTCAAGGGAAATATTTCAATAGCTATATTTTATAGCAAAGTAGTGATCCTACTACAACTTATTCTTTTAAAATTTAACTTAATGGGGGTAATGTGGCTGTTGGGATGCCTGCAACTCATATAAGAGTGCCTAGATTCTAGCCTTGGTTCTGTTTGTTATTCTAGTTTCTTGCTAATACACACTCTGGGAGGCAGAAAATGTTGGCTCAAATATTAGCATTCCTCAATATTTCTTTCAAAAATTATACTTTACAGTAAATATCATAAGAATAATATATAACTGAGAGTTTATTAGTATTATATAAGTATGAAGTAATATTAAGTTATTGGGAATTGTATGGAAAATTATCTTCTGATAATCATACCTTGGTCCTATGACATTCAAAGGTAATATACTGAAGAATTTCTGGGTGAACAGAAACTAATGATTCTACCATGTCTCTGAAAACTTAACTCAGTTTTATTATAATACTAAATTTGGATTGGCTCACAATACTTAAAAATTTATTCTGTCTGATTTTGTTAACCTATTTAATTTCAATTGTATAGTAGAATAATGGTGTATATTTCTCATTCCTACACTGAGTGTAAACCCCTTTGAAAGTTGAGATTATCTGGCCGGCCAGCGCAGTGGCTGACTAGGTTAATCTTCCACCTGCAGTGCCAGTACTCGGGGTTCTAATCCTGGTCGGGGCACCAGATTTTGTCTCGGCTGCTCCTCTTCCAGTCCAGCTCTCTGCTGTGGCCCGGGAAGGCAGTGGAGGATGGCCCACTCCTGCATCCGCGTGGGAGTCCAGGAGGAAGCACCTGGCTCCTGGCTTCAGATCCGGCATAGCTCTGGCCCTAGCAGCCATTTGGGGGTGAACAAACGGAAGGAAGACTTTTCTCCCTGTCTCTCTCTCTCTCACTGTCTAACTCTGCCTATCAAAAAAAAAAAAAAAAAAAAAGTTGAGATTAGCAATGTCTTGAAAAATGCTCTACTGTATCAGAAAGATGGGATTGCCCTATCTTTGCTTCATCATGCTAATATTCTCTTCTCCATATATCAAATTATTAAACATACTTCTTGGAGTATTTATTGTCACATTCTTATAATTCTACATGTATCTACAAATTTTAAAATAATTACTCTTCTAATTTTACAATAGAGGCTTTTAAAAATTCACACTATTTTAAAATTTAGCTTACATGAATTAAGTTGAATACATTTTCATTTGATTATTGTTTACAGCCCTTGGCTATTCTCCTAGAAGCTATTTTTTTTTACTTTTTTATTTGTTGAATTCTTTATTTAGTGGAGCATTAAGCCTTTGATTAGAATGAACATTAAAAATATCATATCTCAAAAATGAAAAAATAACATTGCCATAACATATATAGAAGTATTAATTTACAAAGAAGGATAAAACATTTTGATTATTGAGATCAGGGAATAAGTGTCTCAAAAATATTCAGTTTTCTGTTCATTGTTATATGAACTGACAGTAAAAAGTTCTAGATTTGTGTTTAGCAATTAAAATAAAAGTTAAAGGAGAGATGTGTGAAGTGAATATTTAAAAAATAATATTCAGCACAAAAGACCACATCAAGAATATTGGGTGCCCGGGTTATTTCTAGACAATCTGGTATTTCTTAATAGGAAAAACTGTGAAAAGGATTGGAAAAAAAAAGGTGTAAGGAATTAGGTGGATAGAGGGGCAATCTCTTTTTTTAGCAAGATGATTCAGTTAGTTTTCTGGTGCACCACAACAAAAGAGATATAATGGGTGGCCAAAACAACAAAACTTTTAATTCAAGATCAAGATTTTGGTGAATTTGGATTCTCCTGAGACTTCTTTCTTTGGCTCAGTATTGTCTGCCTCTCACTTAATCCTTGCATTGAACTGGGTTTTCTGTAACCTAATGTCTTCTTCTAAGGAAATCAGTAACACTGGATTAAGGCCCTGCCATAATAATTCTATTTTATTTAGTTATATATTTAAATATCATATCTACCATGAAAACTTCAAATTTTTATGTGATGGAAAAGTGTCAGGTATAAAGGTATTTGGTTTTTTTTTCTACAATATTATTCTTCCAACCAAAAGTGGCAGAGGGCTCTTGAATCCGGAGTAGTCTCACAGCTCACAAATTGAACTCTGTGTTTCTACCACTGTGTCTGTGTTTCTGGGAGCAGTATTTGGAAATCAGGCCTAGAGCAGACTCTTTCATTCCTATCCATGATTTTGAAATTATTCATTCCTTTATTTCTCAATATGCCTGAAAGTCATATCATGTGTTGCAATTTTGAAAAAAAGACACGAAATTATGTTATAGGGTTTCTGCAGAAGTAGAGCCCATTGGAAGCTAGTGGTCATGAAATTAAAATGAAGCTATTTGTAATTATTGTTTTTAACCAGTGATTAGTGGCTGGTGCCTGCAAAATAGGAGATACACAAAGCAAAGAATTGGATTTAACCAGTGTTTCTCCTAGTTTTATTAAATGAGGCTGTTAAGGAAATTTTTGGTATGTTCTGTGCTTTGAATAAAGTGGTGTAGGCTGTGATTGCAGAAGGCAATTAGGTAGAATATTGTGAAGAAGAGTTTTGAAAGGAAAGACTGGTGGAGAGTCCATTCCTTAAAAATACACTATAGTATAAAAATAAAAATATAGTTGTTTTATCCCTGTTTGTACTTACTTATTTTTTCCTCTAATTTCTTTAGGGTACAGTTACAAGAAGCAGGATATGTTCACACGTTTGTAATTGGTAACAATAATTAGTTTATTAGTCCATAATATTTTGCATTTGAATTATTCTAAATGCTTTTATGACATACTTTAATATTCTATCCCACCCAGTCAAGAAAGATATATGCTGATCATATTTTATGGATGATGAAGACGAGGGACAGAAAAGCCAATGAAATAGTAACTTGTAGAGCTGAGATTAAAACCAGGCAATCATACTCCACAGTCTGCGTCCAATACTCTCTTGTCCAGAACCTTGATTTTATGATTTTCAGTTTTGTTTATCTTTTGCCACAATTATTTTTATTTGATCAAAAGTGTATAGATATATGTACATGACAAGACTGAATTACTGATTATCTATTTAAATATACAATTTTGAAGCTAGTCTATAAAATGGCCTTTTTCAGTAAATGAAGAGATACATACATCTGTTATTAAGACTTTGGAATATGTATATCAACTATCTATGATGTTATTATTTGTCAATTTTTATAACTAATTCAAGGCAAATTCAGAGTTCTGATCAGATGTACAAATATCAATTCAGAATGACACATTTGTCATTAAAAAATAGAAAAAATTCCAATTATGCTAATGCTATAACATTGACCCTAGTTTTTAACAAGGATATATATAAAATATTTATTATAAGTAATTCTGAATTTCATACATTATCATACACTTAATTTAAGTAAGAAATATGAAAAGTATATTAGAATCTTTAGACTGAAAGAACTGAAATTATAAAGGATTTTATACAAATATTTGAGTTTTATTATAATCTTGACTGTTGGTTTTTTCACTCATAATTTCAGGAGTGGCTAAAGAACATGATGTAAAATTACTTTTCAGTTTTTTTTTTAATTTTCAGTTTTTTTTTTAATTTTTAAGTTTCTTAATTAGAATTTGTTTCCTGTGAACTGTGTGAAACTCAAATTAAAGGAATTCTTGTTATTCTTGTAACTAGGAGATGAAAGCATTAAAATTAATTGAATAATAAATATCACAATAAGGAAATAACATTATTTGAATATCACCATCCATTTGGCTTGTATCCCAGAATCCAGTGAACTGATGGATTTTTCACAAAGATAGGAAACAACACACATATTTTGCTTTCAATGATCCTCTTATTTAATGCTACAGTTGAAGCATATATTTTATTTTATTTATAAATTTATGTATTTCATTTATATATTTAATTTTATTTTGAAATATCAGATATTATGTAGTCATTATCTGAAATGCTGTAGGAAACTCCAGGAATTTAAAAATGGCTATTTTTTTCCCTAAAATGTACTGTATATGAGTTTAATCAATCATGCATGCTACAAAATATATCATAGAATTTTTCAGCCTTAGTTGGCAGCTCATGGTAATAATTATTTGCACTAGCTTGTCATTCATATTCCGAGGGAAAAATTCAGTCAGAATAAGGGGATACATATCGCTCTGCTAGATGTTATTCTGCTATTTACTATTTCTGTTACTATAATGGTAGATGGCACCTTCCTTATTTATTTTCCAGGTTTCATTTCCTTTGGAAGAGTTCCCAGGGATGTCTTCTAGAGTTTATGATTATTAAACATCTAGAATAGAAAAGAAAATGAAAGATCTAAATTACAATTGCAAGTCTTATATTGATCAGTATGTGGGACATATTAACAAGACAGATGAAGTAGTTGCATTAAATGACTTGTTCATTTTGGGTGCTAAACAGAAGGAAACATCATTGCAGTTCTAACAAACAGATCCCTTCCGGCCAGTGCCAAGTTTGTACACCAACGCTCCTGCTCACCTCTGAGATGTGATCTGATATTATTTCTACAATCCTCTGTCCCACTGCACCATTCTCTGTAATTTGGCAACAGGAAACATATCCCTTCTTCAAAACAGCATTTGTGCCTTTTCTGTTCTACTTTGTGGTATTCGTTCAACCTCAGTTACTCTGTGCAGGGTTCCTAACCCTACAACCACCAGTGGATGGTTCCCCTTTGCACTCCAGTAACATGTATTGTTCTAGAATACATTTATGAACTACTACCCAACTCCACTATATGGCTTATGTCTGGACCAGCCCTGGCTGTTGCAGCCATTAAGGGAGTCAACCAGTGGAAGAAAACTTTCTCTCTCTGCCTCTTCCTCTCTTTCTGTAACTCTGCTTTGCAAATAAATAAAAATAATCATGAAAATAATAAAGATATGGTCATGATTCATGTTTAATGACTGCTATTTCCTTAGAAACTCATAAATGTAATCAATTTCCTGACATTACAATTTGAGGAACAGAAAAAAAAATAGTTTGAACTATTGAAAAGCATAAGTTCCTGAGTCATCCCTTGCAATCCTTTTCCCATCTTTCCTACAATATGTCAACCATTGATTCAAAGGAGATTGCTTCAATTTACACACATTTGTTCAATTATGTAAACCATCCCTTCACTCCTTATGAACTATTAATTTCAATTTAAATTATAAATCAGTGGACTACTTTGTAAATTGTAAGGTAAATAACCCTATTGTATGTGTTGCTTAGTCTTAGCCTGGTGTTACAGTGAACCTGAAGGAAACTGGATTTCTTTAACAAGTAGGTAAATTAGCAGGCCAAACTAAACTAATGTTAATAGGATGACTTCTGTTCAAGATTCCATAATTCGTTTCCAGGTATGAGAATACAAATCAAGACTCAATATAATTAAGTGATTATTTAACCCAACAGTTACATAATGGATTTGTCATTTATGGATCTGACCTTTTTGGTAAGATGGCATGTAGTTACCTTTAGTTTCTGAGATTTCTAATAATAAAAATCCAACTGTTAACCAATTTTATTTTACAAGGAATGAAATGTGATTTGTCTTTCTTCTACTCATTGTTGTAGTTTTAGAGTGACATCATTATATATCTATCCAAGAGGTCATGTCCAATTAAATATTGAGGACATCTACTTTGTTTTATTCACCTGCTGGATTTTGAAGTGTTTTTTTTCTCTTCTCTGAGTCCATAATTACTTTTCATAATCTGCACCCCACACAATGACTCCTTTATCTTCACATGGAACTGGGAGAATGCCTTGACAACTGATGGATTCTGGCTGGGGCTACACCACAGTGCTTCCAGAAGGCCTCTTGGCCAGGCACCAGACCCTGACAGTTAAAATGGTGTTGGGCTTGGAAATGTGCATTCCTGCAGGGAGTTTAATTTTCTCTTTCACAGACAGGCAGTTTTTTGATTTAGGCTTCCATTAGATGCAGCTCCCCACATCACCTGAACTTTGTAGACAAGTCTCAGCAAGTCTCTGGTATTCCCTACCTTTCTTCCTGAGTCCCGTCTTTGGGGCCTCCATAGTCAGATCTTTGCTAAGCACTACCTACCTCAGGGAAGTTTACTGGGGAGAATTTTATTCTCCAATTTACATTCCTTATACCTTCACTTTATACCCTACCTAAGTGGTAACTAGGACTGATAATCTCTCTCCAAACTTTAGCTCCAAACACATTTGTTTGCTAAAGATCTTGCTATGAAGGCTCATTGTTGAAATCAGGCTCATCAGATAAGACTCAAGGTTAATGAGTCTAACACAGAAAAATGACTCATCTTTTTCTGCACTACCACCTGGCCTAGTTACAAGCTAAAGGATGGAGAAGTTAGCATAAGTGAGTTGTAAAAAGTGGCAGCCCCTCTACTCTGACACCCCATCTGGGAACTCTTGTATCTTGACTGGCCTCTTGCCTCTATTTCCATGCACGTGCTGCAATATGCAGTAAATTATTTTCCAGAGTGTTACAGTGTCCTTGGGATTATTTAGTGGTCATCAGGGTCCCTCTGTTAATCCAACGATTGTTCAAGCTTTTAATCCCTGTGGCGGAGAGTTTTTATCAAGTGACCATTGCCCCCACTGTAATTTTGCTTGAGGGTTTCTAGGCAAAAATCTAAGCTCAATAACCTCAGATGCTATTGAATGTATATGGATTAATCCATAAGTCTTGGACAATTTGAGACACCTCCTGGCTGACTTCTCATCCCTGAGGCTGGATTGACTGACAGCTGTGCAATTCGACATTTCCAGTATTGGCTTTTGGTCTAGAGTATAAGGTTATTGTTTCTTTGCAGGGCTTCTAATTTTTCGCTTTCTAGCCTGTCCCTTAGTGGGCTTTTACAGGCAGCTCCTTGTAGGTTGTTGCTTTTTATTCTGTCAAGTATATAATTATTTTTCTTAGGAATCTCTGGAGGGATATTCATCTGCTCTGGTGGAAGCCTTCCCCCATTAGTACTAATCCTAATATCCTAACATAATGGTGACATGAAATTTTGGTTCAGGTGTAACTAGATATTGGATTTAAAGCAATTTCTTTCTTTTGAATCTCGGAAGATCGGTGCCTTTAAAAAATATTGAATTGTACATCAACCATCAGGACAAGAGCTGATCAAGTCACTGTTTCTCACAGTGTCCATTTCACTTCAACAAGTTTCCCCTTTGGTGCTCAGTTAGTTGTCGCCAATCAGGGAGAACATATGATATTTGTCCCTTTGGGACTGGCTTAATTCACTCAGCATGATGTTTTCCAAATTCCTCCATCTTGTTGTGAATGACTGGGTTTCGTTGTTTTTGACTGCTGTATAGTATTCAATAGAGTACATGTCCAATTATTTATTTATCCAGTCTACTGTTGATGGGCATTTGGGTTGCTTCCAGGTCTTAGCTATTGTGAATTGAGCTGCAATAAACATTAGGCTGCAGACCGCTTTTTTGTTTGCCAATTTAATTTCCTTTGGGTAAATTCCAAGGAGTGGGATGGCTGGGTTGAATGGTAGGGTTATATTTAGGTTTCTGAGGGATCTCCAGACTGACTTCCATAGTGGCTTAACCAGTTTGCATTCCCACCAACAGTGGGTTAGTGTCCCTTTTCCCTACATCCTCGCCAGCATCTATTGTTGGTAGATTTGTGAATGTGAGCCATTCTAACCGGGGTGAGGTGGAACCTCATTGTGGTTTTGATTTGCATTTCCCTGATTGCTAGTGATCTTGAACATTTTTTCATGTGTCTGTTGGCCATTTGGATTTCCTCTTTTGTAAAATGTCTATTGAGGTCCTTGGCCCATCTCTTAAGTGGGTTGTTTGTTTTGATCTTGTGGAGTTTCTTGATTTGTTTGTAGATTCTGGTTATCAACCCTTTATCTGTTGCATAGTTTGCAAATATATTTTCCCATTCTGTCGGTTGTCTCTTCACTTTCCTGACTGTTTCTTTTGCAGTACAGAAACTTCTCAATTTGATTCAATCCCAAATGTTAATTTTGGCTTTGACTGCCTGGGCTTCTGGGGTGTTTTCCAAGAAGTCATTGCCGGTACCTATATCTTGCAGGGTTTTTCCAATGCTCTCTAATAATTTGATGGTGTCAGGTTGTAGATTTAAGTCTTTAATCCATGTTGAGTGGATTTTTGTGTAAGGTGAAAGGTAGGGGTCTCGCTTCATGATTCTGCACCTGGAAATCCAATTATCCCAGCACCATTTATTGAATAGACTGTCCTTACTCCAGGGATTGGTTTTGGATCCTTGATCAAATATGAGTTGGCTGTAGATGTTTGAATTGATTTCTGATGTTTCAATTCTGTTCCATTGGTCTATCCATCTGTTTCTGTACCAGTACCATGCTGTTTTGATTGCAACTGCCCTGTAATATGTCCTGAAATCTGGTATTGTGATGCCTCCAGCTTTGTTTTTTGTTGTACAAGATTGCTTTAGCTATTCGAGGTCTCCTGTGTCTCCATATAAATTTCAGCATCATTTTTTCCAAATCTGAGAAGAAGGTCTTTGGTATCTTGATTGGTATTGCATTGAATTTATAAATTGCTTTTGGGAGAATGGACATTTTGGTGATATTGATTCTTCCAATCCATGAGCATGGAAGATTTTTCCATTTCTTGGTATCCTCTTCTATTTCTTTCTTTAAGGTTTTGTAATTTTCATCGTAGAGATCTTTAACGTCCTTGGTTAAGTTTATTCCAAAGTATTTGATTGTTTTTGTAGCTATTGTGAATGGGATTGATCTTAGAAGTTCTTCCTCAGCCATGGCATTGCCTGTGTATACAAAGGCTGTTGATTTTTGTGCATTGATTTTATACCCTGCTACTTTGCCAAACTCTTCTATGAGTTCCAATAGTCTCTTAGTAGAGTTCTTTGGGTCCCCTAAATAAAGAATCATATCATCTGCAAAGAGGGATAGTTTTAGTTCTTCCTTCCCAACTTGATCAGCTCTTGTCCTGACAGTTGATGTACAATGTAATACTTTATCCATTTTAGTATTTTTTTTTGTTCTAGTACCATTGGTTGAACTCTGTAATTAACATACAATTGTTCTTAGGTGTTTAAATTTTAACGGAAAAGTGATCCCTGTTAGGAATTTGGAAAACATTATGCTGAGTGAAATAAGCCAATCCCAAAGGGACAAATACCACTTGTTCACCTTGATAGGTGACAACTAACTGAGCACCAAAAAGGAAACCTGTTAAAGTGAAATGAACACTATGAGAAATGGTGACTTGATCAGCCCTCACCCTGACTGTTGATGAGCAGCTTAATATGTTATCCCTCTTAGTATTTTTGTTTGTTTGTTCTACTTAATACTTTTGGTTGAATACTGTAATCAATACACAATTCTTCTTAAGTGCTAAAACTTAACTGAAAAGTGATCACTGTTAAATATAAGAGTGGGAATAAGAGAGGGAAGAGATGTGCAATTCGGGACGTGCTCAAGCTGACTTACTATAAACGGTAGAGTTAGAAACATACCAGGGGATTCCAACTCAATCCCATCAAGGGGGCATGTACCAATGCCATCTCACTAGTCCCAGTGATCAATTTCTGTTCACAATTGATCATAATGATAGGACTAAGAGTCAAAGGATCACATCAACAAGACTAGTGTCTGCAAATACTAGCTGATAGAATCAAAAGGGGAGAGAATGATCCAACATGGGAAGTGAGATACATAGCAGACCCACAGAATGGCAAATGTCCTAACAGCACTCTGGCCTCAGAATCAGCCCTTAAGGCATGTGGATCCGGCTGAAATGCCCATGAGAGTATTTCAGGCATGGAAAGCCAAGACACTCTGGGGAAAAAACAAAAACAAAAAACAAACAAACAAACAAACAAACAAAACTAAATGAAAGATCTCCACAAGTGAGATCCCAGTGGAAAGAATGGGTCATCAAAGAAGGAGGTACCTTTCTCTGAAGGGAGGAGAGAACTTCCACTTTGACCATGGCCTTGTCTAAATATGATCAGAGTCAGTGAACTCAGGGGGCTTCCATAGCCTTGGCAGCTCATGACAAGAGCCTAGGGTGATTACTGATGCCATAAACAAGAGTGTCAATTTGTTAAGTCAACAACAGGAGTCACTGTGCACTTACTCCTCATGTAGGATCTTTGTCCTTAGTGTGCTGTACATTGAGATTTAATGCTATAACTAGTACTCAAACAGTATTTTTCACTTTATGTTTCTTTGTGGGAGCAAACTGTTGAAATCTTTACTTAATGTATGCTAACCTGATCTTCTGTATATAAAGAGAATTGAAAATGAATCTTGATGTGAATGGAAGGGGAGAGGGAGTGGGAAAGGGGAGGGTTGCGGGTGGGATGGACGTTATGGGGGGGAAGCCATTGTAATCCATAAGCTGTAATTTGAAATATTAAATAAAAGTTAAAAAAAATAAAAAAATATTGCTTTGTAACTTGCCAAACCTGTTTTATAACTTGATTTAACATGTTTCTGATGAAATAGCAATGGGTACTTAGTGTTATAGACCAACCACCAGGAGGATTTTGTAATCTCTGGTTTAATGTCACTAATTTGTAGCTAGAGTTATTAAAAAGGGGCTAGAATTCCAAATAAGTAACATTTTTGTTTTAATTCAGATAAAAGTATGATATAATATCAGCATTTTAAGTCATCTAGGTGTACTTGTAAATATAAATTGGGCAAAGGTAAATGAGATAAATGTGTCTACATGTAAACTTTGGTACTCCTGGGACCTTATATTCTATGGAAAAACTATATGGGTTTGCTAACATGTGTTTTCATGAATTGAATGAAAAATAGTTCAACACTGCTTATAAGTAACAAAGGCTGAAATTTAATGTGTTATCTTAATTTAGAAAATTTTGTCTTAATTTGGAGATTTTTAAAGAGTTATTTCAAAATGAAGGAAATCAGCAGATGGGAAAATATCACAAGTATAGAGATTTTTTTTTTATAAGGAAAGGACATGGTTTGTAAGAATTACTTTACCTAAAGGCTAGTTTACTCCAGACTACAATGGAAAAGATAGAAAGGTTGAAGTAAGTTGCAGAAAGTGTGAGAAAAAAAATCACAGACGGTTTTGAAAGAAAGAAAATTTCGGAGACAAAAGTGATTAATCTATTTTTCATTGACTTAGAATTAGAATTTGATCCTCTGTTAAAGCAGTGAGGTTTTTGCAACCCATAAATGTTATTAATTATTTTGAAATGGTCTTTAAAAATATATTTTTAAAACTGTAGCATCTCCTTGTAATAGTTTTTGTTCAATTGGTGACTCTCTGTCAGTTTTCTAGCCAGCTTCAATAAGCTATTTTCTCTTCCCTAGTTCTGACTCTGTTAAAACTGTTCTAAGTTATGGCATGATTCCATGCACTAACTCTTATATTTAAGATTTTATTTCTGGCCAGTGCCGGCTCAATAGGCTAATCCTCTGCCTGAGGCGCTGGCACACTGGGTTGTAGTCCTGGCCGGGGTGCCGGATTCTGTCCCGGTTGCTCCTCTTCCAGTCCAGCTCTCTGCTGTGGCCCGGGAGTGCAGTGGAGGGTGGCCCAGGTCCATGCACCCTGCACCTGCATGAGAGACCAGGAGAAGGTGCCTGGCTCCTTCCTGGCTTCAGATCAGTGCAGTGCAGTAGCTGCAGCACGCCAGCCATGGCGGCCACTGGGGGGTGAGTCAACGGAAAAACTAAGACCTTTCTCTATCTCTCTCACTGTCCACTCTGCCTGTCAAAAAAAAAAAAAAAAAAAAAAAAGAAGAAAAGATTTTATTTCTGATTTTTGGATAACCAAAGAGATAGTGATTTTTACATTCTGTTGATGTAATCTATTTTATTCTCTTAATGTCTCTGTTAAGTTATGATTATTTAGAAAAAACTGAATTTTAAAATTATGATTTATTTAACTATATACTTACTCTACAGCATTTGTGCGATTGTTTTGTAACAATGATCAGATCAGGTCCATATTGTGTTATGATGATAAAGCATCCTGTTCCTACCAGATATTTTAAGCTTTCTTGTCATCTTTGACAGGAATTCAAAAAATCAAAGTTTCAAATTCTCTGGACTTTGATATTTCCATTTGAGCTGGAAACATCAATGGATATAGCTCTCATCTTGGAGAGACACCAACTAGTAAGGCTATTTGGATTATATTAAAGCTACTGCCAAAATGTGAAGTAGTGCTAAATTTTAAGCCATCATAAAGTAAAATGCTACTGATACAAAAGTTACAAAAGTATAATTATCTTGTTATGTTATTAGACCTGATAGTTCTATTGATAAGAAAGGCTCTGAAGCCTAAAAGGGATGTTTTATAAAATTCTACATGTGCTTGCAAAAATACTAGGTGGAATAAGCAAGTGCCTCTTCTTCTTGGTTAATGAGTTTATAATTTTTTTTTTTTTTTGACAGGCAGAGTGGATAGTGAGAGAGAGAGACAGAGAGAAAGGTCTTCCTTTTGCCATTGGTTCACCCTCCAATGGCTGCCGCGGCCAGCACACTGTGGCTGATGCACCGCGTTGATCTGAAGCCAGGAGCCAGGTACTTCTCCTGGTCTCCCATGCGGATGCAGGGTCCAAGCACTTGGGCCATCCTCCACTGCCTTCCCGGGCCATAGCAGAGAGCTAGCCTGGAAGAGGGGCAACTGGGACAGAATCCGGTGCCCCAACCAGGACTAGAACCCGGTGTGCCAGCACCACAAGGCGAGGATTAGCCTATTGAGCCACGGTGCCGGCCATGAGTTTATAATTTTAAACATGGCTATTTGAAGTCTTTTGTCATCCACAGTTTTGTATTCTGCAAACACTAAAAATCAGATTTTCCTGCTCATGAAACTAAAACATTGCTGGTTCTGTGTTTAATAGTGTCTTTTTTAGGTTCCAAAAGACTTGTTTTTTCCTTGACCGCTATTGTATTCAATTTCTTTGGGACAGTTTTGTAAGCAGTTAAAGCCAATAATGGACTACAGGTTCCAACTCAGAAAAAGTATGGTTAAATCAGGTTGCTAAGAGCAGGAATCAATTCCAATCAATTGATGGTAATTTTATAAAAAGCTAAAGATTTTAAGAAGCTGTTACTAAAACTGCTTTATTGTTCTACCTTGTACATTATGTTGTACTTATGTTGTGTCTACATGGGAAAATTTATTAAGAGCTCTGTTTTAATTGCCTTATAGATAAAATATTGCTTGTAACTTTAAACTGCTAAATTAATAGAAGATACCTTTTTTAGTTCACATGACCTAAATAAATTTCTGTATCAAATGTTTAATTTTTTTGGTAGAAAGAAACTAAAATTCTTGAATTACTTATATATTTGTTCTTGGGTTTGCTGGTCCAACAAATTATACTTGTGTTAGATATGTTTCCAAATACATATACCCTTGTCTTGGAATTTATAAAAGGCATTGGGTTTTTGAAAATAAATGTTTTTGTAAGTTGTTATTTAACAGTTAAAATTGTTTGCTAAATTTTTATTTGATATTAAGTTATTGACAGTAAACAATCTGGGAAGGCAGACTTGTTCCACCATTTTTCTATTCTCTTCAAGATTGGAAACTGATTTTATGCTGAAGGAGTCTCCAGGATGTGTAATTTTATCTTTAGACCTTATAAAAAGGGTGGCTAACACTTTTTTGGTAATAATGGCATAGCCAAAATGAGATCTTAATTTATGATTTCACAGCTAGTTTTACTTTGCCATGAGTACAATAAAGAGGCAAAACCTCCTTTTTCCAACCAAATGAAGATATAGGATGTTTTACCAATGAACATGCCTTTGAATATAGATTTCTAGCTTAGGCCACCAAAGATTATGGATGGGACGGAGCAGCTCCTTGCCTTGAATACTCTTAAATGTTTCCTCTGGTCTACTCTACCAGAAACCAAGAGACAAGGGCACAAGCTAGGCAGCATGAAGAAAGTAATGATAGGTGGCTAGACAATTTTGCAATGATCTGCCATCCAGTAGGCATATTAGGCCAGCCCACCTCAAATGACATTAATTTTTGATATGAAAATTCAGGGCTTCAGGTGGACACAGAAGTTAGATTCTGAAGAGCCTTGGCTTCTCCGCCAGTCAAGATCTGGGTCACTGGAAATGGAACTCCCTGGAGGTTGAAGGACTACTGGATCAGAGCTACAGACCCTGTTGGCTCTATAGCTGAAAAAAGCCCTTCACTCAGTCTGTCTTCCAAAGTAACCAACCACTGTTGAGTTGCTGGCCAAGTAAGGATAGAAACGTTGAGGGCAGAATTGTAACCTTCCTTTTAGATGCCACCTGCCTTCTATTCAGGCCATCTCTGCTCCAAGGCCAGCTAGGTAATGGTAGTTGTAAGATCACCACAAAACACACCAAAAACCAGAATAAGGGAAAGAACTTATTGGGGGAAACCTGACAGACCAGAGGGAAGGAACAAAGAAGAAAGAGAGAAGTAGAGTGTAAGAGAGAGAGAGAGAGGTCAAGAGAGGGAGTGAGATAGGGAAAGAGACAGAAAGAGAGAGAGTCATGTGCTCAAGAACAGGTCCTTTTAAAACTTTTCTGGGGAGTGTGCAGGGAAGTAGGAGCAGTGAATCTCATTAGGATGGGGGTGGAGCTGACACTAGTGGTTGGGCCATGAGATCACCTGGCTTCCAGCCATGGTGGTGGGAGCAAGAGCCTAGGGTGGTGTCTGGGGTGTAGATTGTGCTATAGATAAGTCTGTGCCATTTTACTTATATTCCCCCTCATCGTTTTTTATAAAACAAAAGTTGTATGGGATTATAATAGTCCCAAAAGTCCAGGAAGGGTAGAGGGATGTTTTTAGAGCTACTTCCTACTGACATGGGGTGATGAGGTATTCTCTACTGTCATGGTGGGATGTCTCAAGCCACTGTCTCCTGGGTGGGGAGCTGGATATATCTTTGTTGCAGCATTTGGTTGATTGCCTGGTTGGAGAAGGCCTTGGCTCATTCCATTATCAACTCCCGTAAACACTTAAACAAACACAGCAGTATAATAGGATGAGAATAGCAATCAATAATCATAAGAGTGACATTAACCAAGTAATGAGAGGATTTTGTAGAAGAGAGGAAATGAGGGGGGTCTCTGGACCCTTGTGAAGACTGTTTGATGGATGAGGTTTCGAACTATTCCCAACCAATACTGGGAGAAAGAACCACTTGACTCTTGAGGGTAGAGGGATTTATCTGTGGAGAAAATCCTGAGCAATCATAGAACAGTAAGTGGGGGAGAGGACCAGCAATACACACAGATCGGGAGTAGAGCCATTGAAGTTAGAGCAGAGGCTATGATTACAAAGATATGAGTCCCCAAATGGGCTAGGCAGGGTCCAGAACAAAGGACAGTCATTATTGGAGGACCTAAGGTAGCTGCTGTCTAAACACTAATAAGTTTTCCAATTGAGAGGCAAATAGAACCTGAACCCATCTCTAATTTTTGAGGTCTAAACTAGAAGTTTGTAGTCACAGACATGTTCTGATAGTGGTTCTTTGTGAAGTAAGACAATGTCCACGAGGAAAGCTATGTCCTGACTTTAAAACTTTCTTTCCCTTTGGTCTTAAAGGGAGGTTTTGCCTGTTTACTGTGCCAATGGCAAAGTAAATCTAGCTGTGAGATTATAATTTAAACTCTCCTGTAAGCCATCACTTTTATAAGATCTAAAAATCAAATTGTGCATCATGGAGAGTCCTTCAGTACAGAGTTAGTTTCCTATCTTGAAAGAATAGAGATATGAGGGAACAAGTCAGGCTTAGAACAGAGAAATGAGGAAGCCAGTCCCAGATTGCTTACTGAAAATAGCAATATCAAATGAATTCTTAGCAAGCAATTTTACTGTTAAATAACAACTTATAAAAACATTTACTGAAAGTCCCAATGCCTTCTATAAATTTTAAGAATATACGTATTTGGAAATATTTCTTTTTTGAAGGTTTTTATTTAATGAATACAAATTTTCATATGTACAGCTTTTAGGGATATAGTGTTTCTTCCCTCCATTTCCACCCTCCCACCCGCACTTCCATATCACCTCCCACTCCCTGTCCCATCTCATTTTCCATTAAGATTCAATTTAATCATCCTTATATACAGAAGACCAACTCTTTACTAAGCAGAGATTTCAACTAGTTGCACCCACACAGACACACAAAGTAGAAAGCACAGTTTGAAGACAAGTTTTACCATTAATTCTCATAGTACAACTCATTAAGGGCATAGGTCCAGCATGGGAAGCAAGTGCACAGTGACTCCTGTTGTTGATTTAACAACTGACACTCTTATATATGATGTCAGTGATCACCTGAGGCTCTTTACATGAGCTGTGAAGGGTATGGAAACCTTTTGAGTTCACAAATTCCGCTGGTGTTTAGACAGGACCATATGCAAAGGGGAAGTTCTCTCCCCTCTTCAGAGAAAAGTACATCTTTCTTTGATGGCCCCTTCTTGGAAACATCTCTTTTTTTTAATTTTTTTTATTTTTATTTTTTTCTATTTTTTTTTTTTTAATTTTTGGACAGGCAGAGTGGACAGTGAGAGAGACAGAGAGAAAGGTCTTTCTTTTATATTATCTAAACTTAAATTTTAGCATCCCTTCACATCTTGACAGTACTTCTAATATAATTCAAATAGCCTGATTAGTTGGCATCTCTGCAAGATGAGAGACATATGTCCTTTGATATTTCCAGGGGCCCAACTAGAAATATCAGAATCCAATTTCTTTTTTGAATGCTTATCTTTACAAAGAAGGCTTAAAATATCTGGTTGAAATAAGGTCCCTTAAGATCATGACATAATATAGACCAGATTTAATCATTATTATAAGGTGATCACTCAAATGTTTTAGAATAAGCATATATTTAAGCAAATCATTACTCCTTTAAAACTCAGCTGTTTTAAGCTATTAGAACCTAATAGAGACATTAAGAAAACATAATAGATCACTAACTAATTGCTTTAACAGAGAATCAGATTCTAATTCTATGACAAAGAGAAATAATTTAATAGCTTTTGTATCCAAACATTTCTTTCTTCCATAATCTGTGACTTCCACACACCCTCTTCAACTTACTTGAAATGTCATATCATTTCCATTCCAGTTTAGAACAAACTAGCCATCAGGGTAAAGTAATTCTTACAAACCATGTCCTTTCTTTATTCAAAAAAATTCTTTTTTTTTTAACCTTCCTTACCAAGAATACTCTTTCCTTCTTAACCTTCCTTAATTTACATTTTGAAATAACTTGTGAAAAATCTCCAAATTAAGACAACATTTTTTAAATAAGGTAACACATTGAATTTCAGCCTGAGTTACTTATTATTTTTTTTCTTTTTTTGTTTTTTCTTTCTTTTTTTTGTTGTTTTCTTTTTTTTTTTACAAAGCCTGAGTTACTTTTAAACAGTGTTGAAATATTTTTCAATGACAGTTTATGAAAACGTATTTGTTAACAAACCCAAATAGTTTTTCTATAGAATATAAAGTGCTGAGAGTACCAAATTTACATTTAGAAACATTTATCTCATCTGCCTTTACCCAATTTACATTTAGCAGTTATACCTAAATGACTTAAGATGTTAATATTATATTATATCTCTATCTGAATTCAATTTAAATTAAAATTGCATTTATCTGTAATGAGTGCTGATTAGCCACTGCGGTTTCATCAAGTACTGATTATCTGTTGCTATACCTTCAGAAACCTGTTAAAACAAATTGAAAATAATCTCAGCAAGTTACAAAGCAATATTGTTAAAGGTAGTGATCTTCTTAGATTCGAAGAGAGAAATTTCTTTAAACTCAGTGTCAAGTTGCAGTTGCTTTTTCACCCAGAGGAAATCTTAGGCCAAAGATGTCCTAGTCAACATTCAGCCACTTGGGACTGCCTATGATACAAAAGTTCAGGCAGCTGCCAGACATTTCCCAAAGGTTACTGTGAGCCAGCGGCCAATGCACCAAGGAAAAGAAGTCCGCTGGGGTGGAGGTAAAAAACCTGATTTCCCTGTCTGGCTCACTCATGATAAAACAAAATAGCCATGGAAGGGTGGGATACTTAATTTGTTTTGCAGTAAACAGGGAGCTCAGAAGGCTGGGATCACAACTCCATTGCTATTCTCGTGGTAAAATTGGAACAGGAGCAACAGGGGCAAAGACCAGTTGAAGGACAAGGGCTGTGGGGTGAAAGCATGGAGACGTGGAGACGGCCATTCCCAACCTTGCCCAACCCTAACCCTAGTCCTCAGTAAGGATCATTGATAAGACAGGAGGAGTATACTTTACACTAGGCCTGGTTCTATGATAAAGTAAAAATTCTTAGGCTGGCGGGGAAAGTACAAGGAACCGAGACAATGAGAGCCAGGGCCACAAACATAAAAGGAAGGGGGTCTTGGCTCAGGTCCTTGAACTCTAGTGAAAACTTTGGAGTCCAAAAGATAGAAAAAACTTGAACATATGAGATTTCCTTCCATTTCCCCAATCACTCACAAGAGTGATAAAGATCTTGAATGATATCAGGGTCAACAGTACCATGGAGGGGTCACATTGATTGACTGTTAAGGTCACACATGGGCCACACTTGGTTACAGAGAAAAATGAGGCATTGGCGTTTGAGGTCTGGAGCAAATTTGAGAGGGTCCATGTTACTTAGAAAGGAACTGGGAGGAGGATTGGATGGAACATGGGAAGAAGAAGTTCCCATGGTGACTTGTAGAGCCTAATCAGTAGATATTGCACGTCCCTGAGATCCAGCCGTCCAAGGATACAATATGGGACAGAGGGTGGGGGTCATCATCTACGTGCCCCTGGAGCCCAGGGACTAGCCCATGGAATGGAAACAGGAGGTTGAGTCATCACCCACATCCACTGTTGCCTGGACACAGTGTCCATAGTGGCAGAAGGCCGAAGAGAGTGGATGTGCCTGGTACCAGGACTTCAAGACAGAGTAGAGTAGAACAACAACCCATAGAGGAGCTCACCATGAGAATTTCCCATTCCGCATCTTACCTCACAATTTGAAAGCCTGATGTGGGGATAGAGATCATGAAGCATTTGGTGGCATGGAAGGAGTTCTAGGAGTGTGTTTTGTGACTGGCAGAAACCCAAGACCCCAAGGCAGTTCAGAGGTCCCCAAAGTGAGAGCAAGTCACTGGGGGAGCCTGGACCTGAGTCACAGAACCAATGTAGGCTGCCACAAAACACACTAAACACCAGAGTAAGGGAAAGGGTTTATTGGGGGAAATCCAACAGACCGCAGTGAAGGGGCAAAGAAGAAAAAGAGAGAAAAGGAGAGCATAAAAGAGAAAGATCACGAGAGAAAGGGAGAGAGAGAGAGAGAGGCATGTGTTCAGGAACAGATCCCTTTAAAACTTTGCTGGGAGCAGGCAGGGAAGTAGGAGCAGTGAATCTCCTTAGGATGACAGCTGACACTGGTGGTTGGGCCCTGAGATCACCTGTCTTCCAGCCATGGTGACAGGGACTAGAGCCTAGGAAGGTGTCCAGGGTGTAGATTTCACCATAAATCAGATTGTGCCATTTTGCTAACAGAAGTCAATAGGGTGCCTTCCCTATGGAGATTCACACCTCACTTTGATCTTTTTTCCAGAACCCCATGGGAAGACATGCATAGGTCTGGGCTTCATACCTAGCCAGACCTTAAGGTCCACCTGATTATTAAGCTCCTTCTGTCAGTTTCTATTTGCCTCTCCAAGGGAAAATTTCCTTGTGATTTAGGTAGCATCTTTCTTAGGTCTCTAATAATGCTTTGGTCCTTTGTTATAAATCCTGTGTATTGTTAGATTCATTTTCTCTGGAATTGGAACAGTGAAATTCTAGATGGCCAGGCACATCAAACCTCAGTTGGAAGCAATTTCTGCAAGCTGGCACTGTTTCTTCCTCAAGAGGTCATCTCCTGCTGGAACACTGTCTTGACTGCTGTTCCCTACTCAGCTTGAAGAAGTCAGAGTGGTCATCGTCCCACACCTCCTAGCAGAATTTAAGATCCATTCTTCTAGGGGAGGGAATGGGAGGAGGAAGATAGGTTAATAGGCAGTTAGGTTGTCCCAGTGGAAATTTAGGGTGTGAAATGCTTTCTTCCCCAAAAGTTATCTTTAGCAAGGTCAAAAGTGCCTGCCTGTCCTTTCCTTAGGAGCTTCCAATCTTATCATGAAAATAGCAAGGGAGCGGTGACGCCACACTTACCAGCTCCCAGTTTACTATAACACAAATTAGGTATCACCCACTTCTGATGGTTCTTTTGGTTTTATCATGAGCAAGCCAGACAGGGTAAAAAGATTGCTAATCAGGTCTTTTGATGGTTTTTCTCCTTGCCTTGTAACTGAATGTCAATCTGATTGTTAAGTTTTTTCTCCAAAATTTTTCTTAAAAACCCTACTACCACCAGCTCTTTAGGGTTTTTCTTTTGGAGCCTCCCTTCATGCCACTCTGAATGGAGGTTCTTGACTTAAATAAATCTTGCTTTTAATTTTTAACCAAAAAAAAGAAAAAAGGAAAAAAGGAAAAAGAAATTTTAAGACTAAGATATTGCTCAATATATTATGATGTTTGTCTAAAAATCAAAAGGCCAATTAGTCTTATGTCATTGCAGAAAGATGAACCTGTGAGTGTGTGTGTGTGAGAGAGACAGAAAGAGGCATATAGCAAGACAGGGAGACAGAGATCTCTGATAACTCTTGGTCTAGTGACTCATAATAATTTAACCACATTTGCTGATATCATTTTAACCAACTTAACCAGACTCTGTTGCATCCACTCATCAACTAAAATAGAGTATTACAAAAACCAGTGACAGTCACACACGAATTTTATTAAAAATGAGGAGCAAGGCAACTGATCAAGACCAACACCTCTTACCAGAATGTGGCCCCCAACAGTGAGTTACACAGCTTTTTATACTATTTTGCTCATTTAGCTCACAAAAATGTAATCTTATGCATGCAGTTTTACCGGTACAGGATGGGACATTGAGATAACCAGGGCTGGATACACTCAGCTTAATCAGCTAAAACATCTGGGTCATCCCCAGGCCTGGTTCCTGTAATTTAGGCCCATGAGTTCACCTTTAACCTTTAGCAAACAAAGCTAGTATGTACAGAAGCAAGAATCATAATGATGTTTATATTGGATAAAATAATCTATTTTATAATTTTAATGTCATTTTCCTGTGAAAACTTTTAAAAGTTCAGAAGTCTGAAAAAGATGCATAAAACATTATTTCTTGGCTCAAAAATCATTAAGCATTATCCACATGGATATCCAAAATTTTCTCCTGACAAAGAATATAGGGGCATAAAATTCTAAACTGAGTCTATAGTTTAATTAAAAACAAACAAAAATAAAGGAAACTGAATAATTAAGTGATTCTCATAAGTCATAGTCTGAGCATGTGGTGAACACGACACTCTATTCCTACTGAATAAATATTAGGCAGGACACAATAGTCTGTATCATGTCTTGTGATAAAGAAATATAATCTGGGCTGGCGCCGCGGCTCACTAGGCTAATCCTCCGCCTTGAGGCGCCGGCACATCAGGTTCTAGTCCCTGTCGGGGCACCGGATTCTGTCCCGGTTGCCCCTCTTCCAGGCCAGCTCTCTGCTGTGGCCCGGGAATGCAGTGGAGGATGGCCCAAGTGCTTGGGCCCTGCACCCCATGGGAGACCAGGAGAAGCACCTGGCTCCTGCCATCGGATCAAGCGCGGTGCACCAGCCGCAGTGCGCCGGCCGCGGCGGCCATTGGAGGGTGAAGCAACAGCAAAGGAAGACCTTTCTCTCTGTCTCTCTCTCTCTCACTGCTCCACTTTTAATCCTATGTCTAGTGACTATGAGTGTCTATTCATGTGTCTGTTGGACATTTGTATTTTACCCTTTGAAAATTGCCTATTCTTAGGGTTGGTGTATTTCTTAACTGGATTCCTTGTTTTGTTATTATTGAGTTTCATGAAGTCTTTAAAAAAAAAGATTTATGCTTAATTTACTTGAAAGACAGAGTTACCGAGAGGAGGAACAACAGAGCGAGGGGCAGGGAGATATTCTATCCACTGGTTCACACCCAGATGGCCCCAGTGGCCAGACCTGGGCTGCAGCCAGTAACCCAGGGCTTCTTCTGGGTCTCCCAGATGGGTACAAGGGCCCAAGCACCTGGGCCATCTTCCTCTGCTTTTCCAGGCTCATCAGCAGGGAGCTGGATTAAAAGTGGAGCAGTGAGGATTCAAACTATAACCCATATGGGACACTGGCTTCGTAGGTGAAGGCTTGACTTGCTATGCCACAATACTGTCCCCTGAACTCCTTATATAGACTGGATATTAATTTTATCAGATATATTATCTGTTATTCAAAAATAAAATAAACTATTTTTAGTGTCAGATAAATACGGAAGCAAAAAAAAAAAAAAAAAAAAAAAAAGAAGAAGACATTCTTCCAGCACAGTGAAAGGAATAGAGATTAAATAAAATCAAATTCTCAAGTGAAAGATATAATTTGATCTTGTGATTTAATCCTAACTGATAGCTTATCAGTGTTTGTTAGTGCAGATAATTACTGGACATGAAGATCAAAATGTGATATATTTTTTTAAAAATCACTAAAATACTTTTGAGTAATAAAGTCTGTTGCACAAATATTTCACAAATACTTAATAATATTATTAAATTTGGGATGATCAGATTCAAGTAATAATGAATGTCCATTACAGAAAGTAATAATTTTTCATATTACAATGTTACTGAAATAAGAACGCTCCAAGTAGTCAAGAAAAATGTACATTGTATGACCATGTAAATTTATATGCAAGCAAATTTGAATTATTGTGTCCTTAACCTACAATGTTGTAAATAAAATGGCATTTTACAGGTAAATTATGTTCAAATTTTGATTGAAATAATGAAATACAAAATATAGTTAATCTTGATTATTCAAATTTTATTTTTTTGACAGATAGAGATAGACAGTGAGAGAGACAGAGAGAAAGGTCTTCCTTCCATTGGTTCACACCCCAAATGGCTGCTACGGCTGGCGCTCACTGATCCAAAGCCAAGAGCCAGGTGCTTCTTCCTGGTCTCCCACACGGGTACAGGCACCCAAGCACTTAGGCCATCCTCCACTGCCCTCCCAGGCCACAGCAGAGAGCTGGACTGGAAGAGGAGCAACTGGGACTAGAACCCGGAGCCCATATGGGATGCCGGCATCGCAAGCAAGGATTAAAGAAGTGAGCCAAGGCACTGGTCCCTACAATTTTATTTCCTATAAGCCTATCAATATATGTAGTTCCTTAATATAGGAGTTTTTCATCCAGAATTAAATATAGATTGATTTAAAATTTGCTTGATTGGTTAATCAATAACTAAATCCTCACTATTTTCATGTACACCTTGTTATAAGCAGCACCAGAAAGCAAAAACTGTGTAGAATAGTTTTATGTTAACATTCTAAATGGCATAAACCAGGTTTAAAGAAATAATGTCCTGGGCCAGTGTTATGGTGCAGTGGGTTAAAGCCCTGGCCTGAAGCACCAGCATCCCATTTGGGCACTGGTTCTAGTCCTGGCTGCTCTTCTGATTCTGCCCTCTGCTGTGGCCTGGGATAGCAGTAGAAGATGGCCCAAGTCTTTGGGCCCTTGCACTTGCGGTGGAGACCCAGAAGTTCCTGGCTCCTGGCTTCGGATCAGCGCAGCTCCAGCCATTGCAGCCATCTGGGGAGTGAACCAGCAGATGGAAGACCTCTCTCTCTCTGTCTCTACCTCTCTCTGTAACTCTGACTTTCAAATAAATAAAATAAATCTTTAAAAAAAAAGAAATAATGTCCTCATTAATGGATAAAACAATTAGTCAATTATAGAATATATTATTAGTGTTCAAAGATGTACTAATATTTGCACCAAATTAAACTTCATTTTATAAATTATATTTAATTTCAGAAATTAAAGTCACATGTCATAATAGCAGCATATTTAGTCACACTTCCTACAATTTATTATTCATAATAATCCAAATTTCTAATTAAGATTTCATATTTCTTCAGGATGCTTGATCAAGTTTTGAGGTAGTCTGACACTCCATAAAATTAATTTAAATTTATTTTTAAAAAGTGAGTACAAAAAGCTCTCAGAGTATCATTTGAAATTCTTTCAGTTAACCCTAACCTGGTTTTGATACTGACATGACAACAGATCATTAATCATTCTCCGCAAAAATAGATCTGTAAGTGATAAATTAGGCTGCAGATTCTTTCTTCCTGAGTAGTTAAAAAAATGAGATTGTTCTTTGATGCTACAAATTTCAGTTAGCATTTTATGTTCTATTTAGATAATATTCCAACAAAGATCTAAAAGAAAATGATTTAATGTGTTCTGTGTTTGAAAATGTGGATGTCAGTGAAAATAATCAGTAATCGTATTTGATATTTTAGTGCAATTTTCTCACTAAGTCTTCCAATCAGTATCATGCAAGGAGCATGTTATCTAAAATTAACTAGATGGTTTATTTAGAAACAAATGTCATACAGAAAACCTTGCTTATTAACTTTTTACCAACAAAAGACCTGCACTCAGGAAGCAGAAGCTGCAGGGACAACGTTGCTAAAAATGCTCAATAAGACCCAATTTGTCATGTTAATCCCCAATATAAATATAAAACCACTACAGAAAACTTCCTGCTGAATATATTTTCAAGTTAATTAGGTGGTATGATTACTAATGATCTCTAGAAAATTATTTCTGGGAACTAAAAGCAAAAGAATACATATGGGGATGTAAAATTGTTGTAATAAAGGCAACTTATGAAAAACAAATTTAAGACATTATTTTATGTAATGGTGGCTTTGTCAATGTTAAGTATTTCACTTCAGAGAGAACATAAAGAAAGTGGAGACAATTATATTAAAAGTAAAAATAAGGCCGGCGCCGTGGCTCACTAGGCTTATCCTCCGCCTTGCGGCGCCGGCACACCGGGTTCTAGTCCCGGTCGGGGCGCTGGATTCTGTCCCAATTGCCCCTCTTCCAGGCCAGCTCTCTGCTATAGCCCGGGAGTGCAGGGAAGGATGGCCCAAGTGCTTGGGCCCTGCACCCCATGGGAGACCAGGAGAAGCACCTGGCTCCTGCCTTCGGATCAGCGAGGGGCACCAGCCGTGGCGGCCATTGGAGGGTGAACCAATGGCAAAGGAAGACCTTTCTCTCTGTCTCTCTCTCTCACTGTCCACTCTGCCTGTCCAAAAAAAAAAAAAGAAAAAGTAAAAATTATAAAGCAGAATTTAAAAGAAATTACAATTTCAACCAATTTGAAAATACCCAAAAAGATTCATGGCAGATACTTATTTCCTAAATTAAGAATGCCAAGTTCATAGACTTTCAACTGAGAATATAGAAGAGGAAAATCAAATTATATAGAAAATGTCCAAAGTGAGAAAAGTTTAGAAGTGCTAAGGTAATAAGTTTACCACATCTCCTGGGGTGACTAATAAACTCCATAAAACGCATTCGGAAATGGAGAAGCCAGAATCCCAGTGAAAACTGAAAGCTTAGGAGACTGCAAATGATGCTTATGAATGCATTCTTTTTTGAAAAAAACATTATTCACTTGAGAGACAGAGACACACATACAGACAGAACTTCATTTTGCTGGTTCATTACACAAATGCTCACAATATTTGGGGCTGAGCCAGGAATGGAGTCAGGAGCCAGGGACACAATCTGAGTTTTCCAGAGTGGCAAGAATCCAATGAATGGAGACATAACTGTGGCATCAGATCTGGTGGAGTCCTGAGCTAGAGCCAAGAACTCAAACCCAGACATTCAGATGTGGGACACAGGCATCTTAACCACCAGACTAAAAGCACTCCCAGGTGAATGTATCCTTTAACTCACATACATCTCAACTTGCAGGGAGTCTAACAGGATGGAAGTGCTAGAGGATACTCTTTGGATATCACCAATTCACAAGTGCAGGATCTATCTATGGATATATATAAAAACCAACAATTATACATAAAAGGGGATATAGATAAAAACTGAAATTCAGAAACATTAATTGTATAGAAAATAAAATATAATTACTTTCAAAGAACAAAGTAGAACCTATAAGCTGTGTAACAAAAGTTTTATTTATTTATTCATCCATTCATTATTTGGAAAGAAAGTGAAAGAGAGTAGCAGACAGAGATCTCTCATTCATTGGTTTATTTACCCAAATGCATGCAACAGCTGGACCTAGCTAGAACCACAAGTCAGAAATCCAGTCCAGGTCCCCCAGATGGGTAGTAGGGACACAACTACTTGAGCCACAAATTGCTGCCTCCCAGAGTTCACCTGAGCAAGAAGCTGGAGTTGAGTTTGTGATGACTCTAGCTCCCGGCTTCAGTTTCCTGCTAATGCAGTCCCCTCAGCAGTGATGATGGCTCAAAGAATGGGGTTCCAGCTACTCACACTGGAGACCTGGATTGAGTTCTGGGCTCCCAGCTTTGGTCCCCAGTCTGGTTCAGGGCTGTTGTGAGCATCTGGGGAGTGAGTTGGTGGATGAGAGCTCTATCTCTAACTCTCTCTGTCTTTTTTCTTTCTCTCTTTCCCTTTGCCCTTTATATTAGTTAATACAATTATTATAACTTCATACTATGTTAACCACTATCAGTTTCATAAATGTGTTTCAAAGTAATTAATGTATATATAATATCTAAATCTAAGTATGTTTTTCTGGCTTTCTTGTGATATTATTTGTATTTATGCATTCAGCTTGGTGAATTTTGATAAATATGCAATAAATGTAAAGATCATCACTATCTAGTTATAGAACATTTCTGTCACCCTCATAGATTCACTAAAGTTCTTTGGAGTTAGTTCATTCTCTGATTCTTGGTCTGTGGCAATGACAGCAATTTCTGTCTCTCCTATGATTTCATATAAATGGAATCCTACAATATGTAGAAACTTATGTCTCAATTCTTTTATGCATCGGTTTCTTTTTAGATACATTCATGTAGTTGTATCGCTGATGTAGTGCATCGTTGTGTGGAAATACCAGATTTTCCTTGTCCATTTAGCATTTGGATATATAAGTTGATTATTCTGGGGATATTTATTTATTTATTTTTATTGGAGAGGTAGAGTTAGAGACAGAGCGAGAGAAAAAGAGACAGAAAGGTCTTCCATTTGCTGTTCCATCCCACAAATGGCCGCAGTGACCTGAGCTGGGCAGGTCAGCAATGAGGCAGGAGCATCTTCCAGGTCTCCCACGCGGGTGCAAGAGCTCAAGCACTTGGGTCATCTTCTATTGCTTTCCCGGGCCATGGCAGAGAGCTGGATCAGGAGTGCTGGGACATGAACCAGCACTCATACTGGATGCCAGTGCAATAAGCAGAGGCTTAACCTACTACTCCACAGCGCCAGGCTCCATGTTGGAGATCTTATGAATAAAGTTGCTAAAAGTATTTACTTACATGTATTGTGGGCATACAATTGTCATTTAACTTGAATGTTTGCCTAGGTATTAGTTATTGTGCAAGTGTTTAAATGAAAAAGACCACCCTGACAACATTGTTCATTTTGCACATGGAAACTACATTTGCATTTTGCCAAGTTGAAAAGATCAGTATGGAAAGATAAAAAGAGAGCTACTCCACCTTCTAAAGTAGGCCCTGCTAATCTGTGGGATTCAGTCACCTGGTAAACAAGAGAAGGCGGATTGGACATGAATGGGTCGACACTGATGGTATACATTCTTCTGTTTGAAGACCTTAATTTAATTTTCATGAATCAAATTAAATAGTTTTGTCGCATTGTATGGCCTTAAAATTATCTAATAGAGTGATGTATTCTCAGCAAATTTTTCTAGGGTCCAAGGCAAAGTGGAAATCAGAAACGCATATTGTCACATTAAAGATTTCCAGGTACCTCTCATAACATTGCCTGTTTTCTGAGGGTTGTTGACTACTTTATTCCAGATGAATTTGTTAAGAATATTTCGGGATAGAAGAGGTTTGGATAACAAGTACCCAAACATGAGTTCAATAAAAGAATAAGTTCCAAATATTATACAGCATAGTAGGATGATTAAAGTTAACGATAATCTAATATATATATATGTATATATATATTTATATCCAAATAGAACAAAGGAGCTCTAAGGCTCCAATCACAAAGTAATATCAAAGAAGTAGAAATGTTAATTATGCAGATTTGATCAATATACACTGTGTACATATATTGAAATGTCACAATGTAGCCTATAAATGTGTACAATTATTGGTAATAAACTTTTTAAGTATTTCATTTTTTTAATTTAAAAAGGAATGTGTTAGCAAAGAGCTTTTTAAAATAGAAATAAGATTTTCCTTGGGGACAGAGATCAACTTTGTTTCCTGAGCAAGATAATAAAGTAGATGTGTCAGTTCAAGGGAAATTTAAGCAGGTAAGCCACAGAACAGTTCTAAGATTAAGAGTTTCCTAAATTCAAGGTTCCTTAGTCGTGACACAAACTCATTGTCTGTTCAGCATCAACCTATGCCACTTCACATCAACCCTGTGGTACTAGGGCAAGGGAAACAGACACAACATGAAATTTATGCCTCCTGTGCTGTAGTAAAAACTGCCCCTTGTCTCTGGACCAGCAGTATGTGTCACACCAATTTACAAGCTTACAAGTAGAGTGAATTCCAAGACCCTATGCGGATCTTGACATCCTGAGTTCACAGAGCTTACCTTCCCTTGTGGGTGGCAAGCAGACAGAATAAACTTGATATTTGTACAGTCTGCTCACATGAACTTGGGAGTTCCACATCTACAGATTCAACCAACCACAGATAGAGAATATACTCCACACAATAGAAAATATATTGTATAATATATGTGTCATATATACTTACATTTAAAGAGACAAATAAAACAGAAAAACAGCACTATGTCATTTTTTAAAAGAGATTTGAGTATCTGTGGATTTTTACATCCTCAGGGATTCTGGAACCAGTTGCTGATGGACACTAAGGAAGAACTGTACTTGAGGTGAGAGAAACACTATGAAAAAGTGTTGTGGATTACGAAGGACACCAAGTGATGGTGGGAAATCCTATTTTGTACAAAGTGGATGAAATTGAAGAGAATTAAAGGAAGTGGGAGCACCAGCTCTAAGAATAATCCAGATAGCTGAGCCTTTGTGTAAATCCTTAAATTGCTTTAGCTATAAATATTTTGTAATTTGAATTTTTATAATATTGTATTCCTTGGTTTTTCTAAAAGTAATCCTAAAATTATTTTACTCAGAAAAATAAAACAAACCGTGTTATTGAAAACAATACAAAGCAAAAGGACAAGTGGAAAGCGCTTGTCAAGACTCCCTGATCTGTAAAACTGACAGTGGTTAGTTATGGGTGTGCTTCCCCCTCACTCTCCATTCATCGAGCAATGGGTGAATACCTTCTGTGTCCTCAGGGTGTCTTAATGCCTTTGCTACATTTTATAGTCCATCTACTTTTTTCTTTTCTCTCTGGTAATTCCTATATTAGTTTCAATAAGGAAGTCAAAAACTCATGACAATATAATGTCATATTTCGCTGTTCCTTTTTTAAAATTGAAGATAATTTCCTATTCTTTATATTCAGTCTCTGTAAACACTTTCAAATTCTAGGACTATAACAGAATGATGACATGAAACAATAACCTGTAAAATATCTACAATAAAACTAGGCATTTTAGACCTTTAAATGTGGTCTCAGTATTTCTTCATCCTGAAAAATTTGATTAATCAATTTAAGAAAACAAACATATGCAATCACACATACACCTCAGATTTTCACACATCTTAATGCATACAAATTTCACTCCAAAACATAAATGTTCACGATGAAATATTTATGATATTATTGTAACCAGGACAGTGACATTTGGTTCATTTATATAAGAATGAAAATAATGCTGTAGTCTCCAAACTTTTCCCCCATCCCATTATAATTATCTATCTTGTGATCCAAATGTTAGGAAATGTTACCATGTTCAAAGGTTGCTAGATGCATTTTAGAAGCTTACTTTGGGTGCTTGTAATTGTAGAACTATGTGTGTATTTTTGTGTGTTTATAGGCACACGTCAGGGCAAAAGAGAGTGAGAGAGGGAATGATCTGCTTTCATAACAGGCCCTGAGTGAGAACAATTCTGTCTTGTTGTTCTCTGTATCCAAATACTGGGAATCAATGAGCTCAATAAGTTTTTAATTTGCTTTAATTTGTGTGATCATACTTTCTCTATTGTAAGATATTCCGAAGTGTTTTGGAATTAATAAGTAAACAAGATTTTTTGCTCTCAAACAAGCTACATTAGCTATTTCTGTGTGTGAAAGTATTAAAGATATATTACATGTCTATCTATAACTTATTCTCTCTTATTTCTTAACTGACTTAGAATTCAAGTAAGTGAAAAATATTGTATATGACCTCAGTTTCCTAATAACTATCCAGTATGTTTCTGGGCCCATTGTTAGAATAAAAATTAATTGGCCGGTGCCGTGGCTCAATAGGCTAATCCTCTGCCTGTTGTGCCAGCACACCGGGTTCTAGTCCCTGTTGGCGCCCTGGATTCTGTCCCGGTTGCCCCTCTTCCAGTCCAGCTCTCTGCTGTGGCCCAGGAGTGCAGTGGAGGATGGCCCAAGTGCTTGGGCCCTGCACCCGCATGGGAGACCAGGAGGAAGCACCTGGCTGCTGGCTTCAGATCAGCGCGGTATGCCGCCAGCCGCAGTGGCCACTGGCAGGGGTGGTGGTGGTGGTGGTGGTGGTGAACCAACAGAAAAGAAAGACCTTTCTCTCTGTCTCTCTTGAAGATATCTATAATACATACATGTTTAGTGAATTTGGCTATTAAATAGTTCCCCACTTGTGTGATTCTAAATTTTATTTTATTTTTTTTTTGAGATTTATTTTTTTATTTGAAAGTCAGAGTTACACAGAGAGAGGAGAGGTAGAGAGAGAGAGAGAGGTCTTTCGTCTGCTGGTTTGCTCCCCAGTTGGCCTCAACAACCAGAGCTGAGCCAATACGAAGCCAGGAGCCAGGAGCTTCTTCCAGGTCTCCCATGAGAGTGCAGGGGCCCAAGGACTTGGCCATCCTCCACTGCTTTCCCAGGCCACAGCAGAGCTGGATCAGAAGTGGAGCAGCTGGGTCTCAAACTGGCACAAATATAGGATGCTGGCGCTTCAGGCCAGGGTGTTAACCCACTACACCACAGCACCAGTCCCAGTGATTCTAAAGTTTAAAAACTATTTATATCAACTGAAATGCCTATTGCATTCCATATATGAAGGTATTTCAAAATATTTGTGGAAAAATGGAATTAAAGATGTTTATTTTGTGGAAATAAAAAAAAAACTTTTGAAATCCCTGCATCATTCTTTATATAATACACATTATCTGAAATCATAGGCCATGAAGAGGCAGCACTACAATGCCGATACTGGTTTCTGCCTTCTTAATACCATTAGCATAAAACTTTAAGCACTAAACTGCTATATGAGTTTGACAGGACAAATATTTATGACAAAGCAATATCTTTATTAACCATTGTGTAATTTTGGCATAATTATTTCCGTATGCATCTATTTTCACCCATTTCTCCCTCCTCAACAAAATAATCACTAAAAATACCATTAGTTTTACTAATTTTTTCATTATCAGAGGAATTGACACAGAATCAAGATTTACAAAACAAAAGCAATCAATCAATTTTAAACAAATTCTTAAGCAGATATTATAAGTAAAATGCTCATTGAAAAAGTTAAAAATTTTCATATTTAAAAATATGCTTTGTTGGAACCAACATTCTGGCAAAGCAAGCTAATCTCTGTATTCTGAGGCCAGCAACCCACATCAGAGTGCTTTCTGGTTGATGTCTTAGCTACACAACTTCTGATCCAACTCTCTGCTAATGCTAATGTACTTGGGCCCTGCCAACTGAGTGGGATGTCAGGAAGGAATACCTGGCTCCTGGCTTTGACCAGGACCAGCTCAATGGTTTCTGCCAACTGGGGAGTGAACCAGCATATGGAAGATAGATGTCTCTGTCTCAGGGTATCCTTCTCTGTGTCAGTCTGCCTTTCAAATAAATAAATCTTAAAGAATGGGGCCATCAAAGAAGGAGGTACCTCTCTCTGAAGGGAGGAGAGAACTTCCACTTTGACTATGACCCTGTCAGAATAAGATCAGAGTCGGCAAACTCAAAAGGCTTCCATAGCCTTGGCAACTCATGACTAGAGCCTAGGGAGATTACTGACGCCATAAACAAGAGTGTCAAATTGTTAAGTCAACAACAGGGGTCACTGTGTACGTACTTCTCATGTGGGATCTGTCCTCAGTGTGTTGCCCAATGTGAAGTAATGCTATAACTAGTACTGAAACAGTTTTTTACACTTTGTGTTTCTGTGTGGGTGCAAACTGATGAAATCTTTACTTAATATATACTAAATCAATCTTTTGTATATAAAGACAATTGAAAATGAATCTTGCTGTGAATGGAATGGGAGAGGGAGTGGGAGATGGGAGGGGTGTGAATGGGAGGGAAATTATGGGGGGGAAGCCATTGTAATCCATTAACTGTACTTTGGAAATTTATATTCACTAAATAAAAAATAAAATAAATAAATAAATCTTCAAAACATTGTGTACACTCTGTCTATATGAAATTAAACAGTTTAGACACAATTGAATTTTGGAGAATGACCACAAATGTGACATCATACTAATGTACATGCACAACAATAAAACCTGAGAGAATGAAGTTCAGGTAGATCTGAAGATTATTGTGAGTTAAAAAAGGAAAACAAAGGAAGCACTAATATTAAAAGTAGAGTAAATTTAGAATTTGAAATGCTCATTATTTGATTTCAAAGCATTTTCTTACCTAGTGAAATTATGCCCACCCTCAAGCCATGTGATTTATTATTGTTGTTGAAATTTTGAATATGAGTTCAGAGGTATGTCTTCTACTGTATGCACGACTTTTTATAGGTTTTTATATGCATCTCTAGAGCAAGTAACTTAAAAAGCACATGAGTCTGTGCACCAGTTTTAACTCAGGGCTTCTAGGCACAGGAGAGTTCAAATCTCAATCCATTTTGCATTTACATAGATACGTCCATAATTCAGCTTAGAATCCCAGAGCACAGTGTGAAAAAAGAATTCCTGGGTATAGTTCAGACAATGTGGGAAAAAAAATCTCTCATCTTCAGCTCCCATTCTGTTTTATGGTTTACTTATTATTGTAATAGTCATCATGTGAATACTATATCTCTAACTTATATTAGTAAATGATGCTTTGATTACTAATGTGTTAAGAATTATATATATGGGGGGGAAGCCATTGTAATCCATTAACTGTACTTTGGAAATTTATATTTACTAAATAAAAAATAAAAAAAAAGTTTTAATAAAGCAAGTAGAATTCAAGTAACCAGACTTAGATTATTAGCACATTTGAAACCTGTTTCTTTTAAGATGTTTTAACACATATATGCTGTTTCCTAAATTTCCATTTAGCTAATATTGTTGAATAATACCTTTAGATATTTATAGTACAATACACTATGATCTATGTTTCAACTTCAAAAGCTGTAATGTTTTAAGTAAAGATAAAAAAGCAATTACAAAAAAAAAGAATTTTTATTGATTATACAAATATAGGGATATAAGGTTACTTTTACTGACTTGTCAAATTTAGCATTTCTTTTTCATTTGGATTTTCCTCAGTTGGCTTCCTGACAACAAAATCATCAAGATTTTACACTAATCAAACACTTTCATACTCAACTGTTATTTACTATGTTGCGCATGACAAAAATTATATTTAATTCATAAGATGATAATCCTAAGATCTATATTTTTCTATTTGACAAGGTAACTTATTATAAACTACAAGGCCTATTGAGTACAGCAGAATTTGATTGCATATATTGCGCACAAAGTGTAAATAGATAGCTGGTTTGCATTTAGTTTCAGTTTAGCATTAGCACCATACCGTTACAAAAATAAAACTAGTATAATTCAAGAATAACCATACTTTAAGTTAATAACAGTATAGAAAACCTTGCCTCACTAATTTAATAAGGTACACATTTTAAAAGTTGAGTCTTTGTTAACGATGAACGGGTCCTGAAGCTGTCCGGGCCTTTCATCGTGCCTGAACCCTGAATTAACATTAATTTAACACTGAAACATGGATTGAATAAAGTCTGAGGAATAAATCAAGCCTTTGAGACATCTAAAATTTAATTTTAATATGTAAAGTGAAATAAAATAATTGCATTCAAAAAAAGTAGAGTCTTAAAAAATAGTTATCTATAAATAAATGAATTAATGGATAAAAGGTCCCACAGGTTACAAAAGTGCTAAAGATAGCAAAACTTGCTTAAAAAATTTCCAATATAGTGGACTATGTTGGTGTAACAGGTTGGGCCACTGCTTGCAGTGCTGGAACCCTCTATGGGCGGCAGTTCACGTCCTTGCTGCGCCACTTATAATCCAGTCCCTCAGTAATGTGCCTGGAAAAACAGTGAAGGATGGCTAGGTCCTTGGGCCCCTGTGCCATGTGGGAGACCTGGGTGAAGCTCCTGGCTCCTGGTTTTGGCCAGGCCCAGCCTCAGCCCCAGCCATTGCAGCGATTCTAGGAGTGAAATGGGCATGGAAGATCTATCACTCCCTCTCTCTCTGTAACTCTGCCTTTCAAATAAATAAAATAAATCTTGAAAAAAATCCACAGTGTATAGAAAAGTAAAAAATGAAAAGTCCTTCTCATCATACTTCTCACATTTTACTTTACCAAATTAATCATGATTAATTCCATGTTTGCTTTTGTTTTTTTCTTCGAAGACAATATTTTTTGTCTGTATACCATCATATAGATGAATTGTATAAAATCTTTATTTACAAAAATAGATCAAATTTTTATAGTTCTGTTATTAGCAGAATGGTAGCACATGTTTACTCAGTGTACAGTTTTCTTTCTTTTTTTTTTAACTTTTATTTAATGAATATAAATTTCCAAAGTACGGCTTATGGATTACAATGGCTTCCCCCCCCCATAACGTCCCTCCCACCCGCAACCCTCCCCTTTCCCACTCCCTCTCCCCTTCCATTCACATCAAGATTCATTTTCATTTCTCTTTATATACAGAAGATCAGTTTAGCATACATTAAGTAAAGATTTCAACAGTTTGCTCCCACACAGAAACATAAAGTGAAAAATAATAGATGATTTTTTTTTAAATGATGATGAAATCAGATCAGGCCTATTGTCATGTTTAATCCCAGTGAGAGTCAAGTTGGGAATTGCTGATTTCTTCTTTTTTTTTTTTTTTAACAGAAGATCAGTTTAGTATACATTAAGTAAAGCTTTCAACAGTTTGCACCCACATAGAAACAAAAAGTGAAATATACTGTTTGAGTATTTGTTATAGCAATAAGTCTCAATGTACAGCACATTAAGGACAGAGATCCTACTTGAGGAGTAAGTGCACAGTGACTCCTGTTGTTGACTTTACAAATTGACACTCCTGTTTATGGCATCAGTAATCTCCCTATGCACCAGTCATGAGTTTCCAAGGCTATGGAAGCCCCTTGAGTTCTCCGACTCTTATCTTGTTTAGACAAGGTCATAGTCAAAGTGGAGGTTCTCTCCTCCCTTCAGAGAAAGGTACCTCCTTCTTTGAAGACCTGTTCTTTCCACTGGGATCTCACTCACAGAGATCATTTAGGTGTTTTTTTTTTTCGCCAGAGTGTGTTGGCTTTCCATGCCTGAAATACTCTCATGGGCTTTTCAGCCAGATCCGAATGCCTTTAGGGCAGATTCTGAGGCCAGAGTGCTGTTTAGGACATCTGCCATTCTATGAGTCTGCTGAGTATCTCACTTCCCATGTTGGATCACTCTCCCCTTTATTTATTCTATCGGTTAGTATTAGCAGGTACTAGACTTGTTTATGTGCTCCCTTTGACTCTTATTCCTTTCAATATGATAAATTGTGAACTGAAATTGATCACTTGGACTAGTGAGATGGCATTGGTACATGCCACCTTGATGGGATTAAATTGGAGTCCCCTGGTATGTTTCTAACTCTACCATTTGGGGCAAGTCAGCTTGAGCATGTCCCAAATTGTACATCTCTTCCCTCTCTTTTTGTTCTTTATTTAAATATACACATTTCATGTTTTCATATATACATATTTAAGAACATAGTGATACTTTCCACCCTACTCTCCTTCCCACCCACGTTTCAACACACTACCTCTTCCCTTTCCTGTTCCCACTCTTAATTTTTACAAAGAACTAATTTCAGTTTATTTTCTACTTATAAGTAAAATGATCCACAAATACTATGAAGAAACAAACATTGTCCCTCAACACTAAAGACAAGAGCTGTGCCTGTGCCGTGGCTCACTAGGCTAATCCTCCGCCTTGTGGCTCCGGCACACCAGGTTCTAGTCCCGGTCGGGGCGCCGGATTCTGTCCCGGTTGCTCCTCTTCCAGGCCAGCTCTCTGCTGTGGCCCGGGAGTGCAGTGGAGGATGGCCCAAGTGCTTGGGCCCTGCACCCCATGGGAGACCACGAGAAGCACCTGGCTCCTGCCTTCGGATCAGCGGGGTGTGCCGGCCATAGAGCGCGGGTCGCAGTGGCCACTGGGGGGGTGAACCAACGGCAAAGGAAGAACTTTCTCTTCTGTCTCTCTCTCTCACTGTCCACTCTGCCTGTCAATAATAATAATAATAATAATTTTATGTAATCATCAGTATGCCTGAAAAGTGTATTAAAAAATACAGACATCTTATACACACACTTTATATGTGTGTGTGTGTGTATGGATATGTATAATTCTTACATGAACTGTGAAAGGCATCCTTTATTATTGAATTTGTACATTTAGGAATAATGGATACAGAAAAGTTGCTTTAAAATTGATGGGGGAAAAATGATAAGAACGTACTAAAAGTGTTGCATCTTGATGATGATAGATATTATTAAACAAAATTTGTTGTTTCACCACATAATCTTGTCTCTTGCTTATAGTACTCCATTTGCTTTAAGGAAAAAAATGAAGAAATCTGCTGTTCATGCGGACAATTCGGTATGTAAAATATCAGGGAAAATGTAGTCCCAAAATTTTGAAAAACAACACAAAATGTGTTGCTCTTTGAGACTTCCTTTTCTCAATGATATTTAATGGAACAGATGGCAGTTTGTTTCTACTACTTCATATCTGGCACGTAATATCATTTATATTTATTCCAATCTTCTTCTTTAAGGTAGGAAATGTTAGGTTATTGATGTGTTTTGTCTAGGTTTATTTTCTTAGTCTTTCCTTCACAATTATACATTTTGTTTTTGAGATATTGGCCGGCGCCGTGACTCACTTGGCTAATCCTCTGCCTGCATCGCCGGCACACTGGGTTCTAGTCCCAGTTGGGGTGCTGGGTACCAGTCCCGTTTACTCCTCTTCCAGTCCAGCTCTCTGCTGTGGTCTGGGAAGGCAGTGGAGGATGGCACAAGTGCTTGCGTCCCTGCACCCACATAGGAGACCGGGTTGAAGCACCCGGCTCCTGGCTTCAGATTGGGGCAGCGCTGGCCGTGGCGGACATTAGGGGAGTGAACCAACGGAAGGAAGACCTTTCTCTCTGTCTCTCTCTCACTGTCTATAACTCTCTCTGTCTCTCTCTCTCTCACTGTCTAACTCTGCCTGTCAAAAAATAAAAAAAAAATAAGAAATACAATGCAGGATATTTTGCAATTAGTAAAGTCTGTCATGGTCATGCTAAAACACTATTAAATATTTTGCACATAATTCAATTCCATCATTCAACATTTTACTCAAGATAACTGACCAACCACATTAGATTCCTCCAACTAATCACAATTGAGCACAAATGTAATCATAGTAGGTCATGATAGAAGTTTGACTGTATTAGTTTACTAACCTACATAGTAGATAAGAATAAAAATATACACTACAAAATGTGTCTCCTTAGATATATACTTATAATTCAATTTACCTGAGCTATAGTATCTGAAATGTATTTTCAGATACACACATGCACACGCACACATCAAAAAATTCGTGGAAAACAGTACTAAGTGGTAAGCTTATTTAGTGCAAAAGATTTGAAATACTTGCATAAGAAGAGTTTATGAAACATTCACAAAAATGATTTTTATTAAAAGGTTTGTGCTTCTATCAAAATGTATCTGGCTTCCAATTGCTTCACACTATCTATCTATACCTTATATCTGTATTAAAACCAGGCCTACTTTCATTAGTATCACTGCAAAAATCCTCATAAGTTTCTCTGTCTTTTCAATTGTACCTTATGTTCAATTTTCAGTTTAATGACCAGAAAATCCTCTTAAAAATAAAGTTTTTTTTTATGTTACATTGAATTATTATGTCAACATTGTGTTCATAATCCCAAAAAAGTTCCCCCTTTTACTCAGAGAGAAGACTAAATCCTTACACGGCCCCACTCTCCGTGAATTCCCTCTCTCTTCCTCCTGCAATGAATTCACCTCCTTGTTATTTCCCCCTCATATTGCACTGGTTCCTGCCAGAGCTGCAATTATTCTAGCACTGTCCTGCATTACAGCATTTGCACTGCTTCCTCCAAGGTTGAATCACACCCCCTTAAAATCGTCATGAATCCCATCTTCACAATGAAGGCCTATTCCTGGACCCCCAATTACAGGTACTAAGTTCTTCTTTCCTACCGGTGTTCACCATTGTCCTTTCACAATGCTGTTGCAATTGTATAGGTAATCTTTAAGAGTTTGTTAGGCTAGATAACATACTGTGTATATTTTACTGTGTATTTTATGCTGCAAATTTCTGGAATATAATGTTTTTCAAGGTAAACACCCTCTCTCTTGTTCATTAGTATATGTTCCCTAAGGGCTTCAGGGTTTTTAGCATGTAGGAAGTGAAGAAAGAAATACAGAAAATGCCCTTAAAACATGCTTTGAGAAAATATATTTTCCATTTTCTTTTTTAAACATTTACTAGTATACAGAAATAAAAATAATTTCAAATACTGTAATTTGATGTAGACAAATGTTATAAAGGTGTTAAAGAGGAAAAGGAAATAACTTATCTGAGAAAACATGGAATAAACAAAGCAAAAATGTGTTATTCCTCAGAAATGTGAGGCAGCTAAAACGGTCAGACTGGAAGTCACCCGCCTATGGCATCTGTTATATTTTAAATGGATGTGCCCAAAAAGACGTTATGTCAACTAAAGATGGAATTGCCAAGATGGTGTTGTGTTTGCTGGCCTGCTTGATTCCAGAATCCAGCAACTTCTACCTCCTCCACAAAAATCTTCAGCAACTTTTCATTGGCAACCACCTGTTTGTCCAAGCCTGAATTAGAAAGATGCTATCTTTTCTTGCCTCCTTATGTCCTACTGAGAGAACCACACAGAGTTCATAGGAATTATCTATGAAGAGAGCCTGAAAAATATAATTTACAACTTTTTAGTGGAGAGGAATCAAGTTAATTATCATAAGACTAAGAGATGATAGAAAGTTGCCAAACCAGTACCCAATATCTCCTATAAATGAAAGACAGTTTTTTGGTTTTGTTTTGTTTTGTTTTGTTTTGTTTTGTTTTTTGCCATACAAGAGGTCAATAAACCATGGAGAATCTTACATGAAAGTTGTATTCTGTCTCCAATTTTCTTCCAGGATTTAAACAGAAGTTTACAAATTAATAGCATTTAAAAGCATGTACTTATTTTGGCATGTGGGATCTCAAATACAATTTCACTGATGTGAAATAATAAGTCACTTCAGTTTTCTAAAGTTGTGAAATGTTGAAGCTAGTATAGAATCTCTTCATTTTTTTTTTCTGTTTTATAATTCCCTATTAGCATCAAATACATGATCCAGGCAATCAGCTTTTATTACTTTTAAACAGTAAGTTATTGGAGGCAATACTGTGGCATTGGAGGTAAAGCTGCCAACTGCTGCACCAGCATTCCAAATAGGTGCCAGTTGGAGTCCTGGATGTTCCACTTCTGATCCAGCTCCCTGCTAATGTGCCTGGGAAAGCAATGGAGTATGGCCTAATTACTTGGGCTCCTGGACCCACCTGGAAGACCCGGATGAAGCTCCTGGTTCCTGGCTTCAAATCAGCCCAGCTCCATTTCTTGCAGCCATCTCGGGGAGCAAACCAGTGGACGGAAGATCTTCAGGTCTTCTTTCCCTGTCTCTCCTTCTCTCCTTCTCTCTCTCTCTATATATATGTGTGTGTGTGTGTGTGTGTGTGTGAAGAAAATATGTCATTACACACAGTGTATACTACTCAGCCTTAAAAAGGGTGGAAACTCTGCAAGATGAGGCAATAAGAATGAAACTGTAGCATACTATGTTAAATAAAATGAGTGGGTAACAGTAGAGAAAAATGCTTCTTTCCATTCATATGAAGTATCTAAAATAGATAAACTAAAAGGCAAGGAAAAATGGTTGTTCCCAGAAATGAGGATATGGGAAATGACTTGTTCCAGAGGGTATAAATTTCAGTTTTGTAAGCTGAAAAAGTTCTACAGGTCTGCTCTACATGATCCCTGAAAGTGACAATACTATTCCTCTATTTTGTTCTTAAGAATTCATTTGAAAGTAAATCTCACGCTCTGATGTTAAGTGTTCTTACTAGGAACAAACATGCAGTAAGCAATACTATTAAATAAGCTAATATATAATAAACAAATAACAAAAATAAAACACAAAAGGGACAATGATGAATGTTTTGGAGGTGGTGTTGTTTTGGATGTATTCATTGCCCTGGTTGTGATGGTTTCTTCAGTGCATGTAGCTGTCAAACCTATCAAATTTCATACATTAATTTTGTGTAGTTTTTTGTTAACTAAATCGTTTTTCTTCACCAATCAAATTGTCCATTGCACTCGAAAGGATGATAAAGTTATTTGCATGTTTTCTTTCCTGAGAAGTGTAAAAAGAAAAGCCTATTTTCTCACCAAGCAGAAGTAGTATTGACATGGAAGCACTAACTTGCCAAGCACAGATGCCAGAACTCAGACTTATGCATGCTGAATATTTATAAACTTTGTTATGTGTCGTTTCCTTGCCAATCCTCTAATCCTCCCTATGTAATCATAAGCTTCTCATAAACTTTACTTGAAAGAAAAATAAAATTAAAAGTGAGAAATGAAGATCTCTTCAAGAAATCTGTCACCCTGGAAAAAATGGTTATTAGTGACAATGAAATACAGATTAACTGCAATGTCTATAATTTAGAGCTCAACCAAGCACATTACTGCAAATAAATGCTACAATAAAAATTTCTTAGTTTGGATACTGACTGGAAACATATCCCCAGAAAATACAATTTTGTGAAAAGAGAACAAAGACTAAAATCCAAGATCACCAAGAAATGAATCCATTATTGTTTTTTTCAGGTTATTATTCACTATACACATTGTTATTCTACCATTACAAAAGGAATAGCTAATCATTCATTAAAATTAAATAACATTAATTATTGTAACATAGGATATAACTATTTTAATTTTATAAATATTTTCTGATACTATTGAAGACCACTCAGCATAAATCTACATTAAGAAATAAGGGAGAGAGAAAGGGAAAGAAGGAGAGAAAAGAGAGAGAGTGAGAGAGAAGCAAAATAAAGAAAAAGCAGGAAAATAAAGTCTTGGTAAGAAGAAAAAAATTCCTCACACTGTAAGAAATAAAGCCATTTCACAAACTTTTACCTTTATTATCCAAAGCCCTGTCTTGTTTGATATTTTCTGAAATTTATCAGGACCTGTCACTCTTCCTGTCCCAGCCTTCAATCAGTAGTTAGCTCAACTCAAAGATTTGAGACAATTTAGCAGCCAACTACCCCCCACCTTTCTTTTCTCTCTTATTTTCCTTCTCGTCTCATTCAAATTTTATATCCTCTTTTTTCGCAAACATAATATGAAGTAGTAGTAAAATTCCATTACTTTTGGAAAATGAACTGATACCATACCTATATGTCTTTCTTTTTTTTTTTTTTTCTTTTGTTTTCGTTTGACAGGCAGAGTTAGTGAGAGAGAGATACAGAGAGAAAGGTCTTCCTTCCGTTGGTTCTCCCCTCAAATGGCCGCCATGGCCAGTGCGCTATGCTGATCCAAAGCCAGGAACCAAGTGCTTCCTCCTGGGCTCCCATGCGGGTGCAGGGCCCAAGCACTTGGGCCATCCTCCACTGCCTTCCCGGGCCACAGTAGAGAGCTGGACTGGAAGAGGAGCAACCGGGACTACAACCGGCACCCATATGGGATGCCAGAGCTGCAGGCAGAGGATTAACCAAGTGAGCCAAGGCGCTGGCCCCTATATTTCAATTTTATCTTATATTCATTCACCATGTTGCAAACAAAGCTTTCTAAATTCAAAGTTTGTAATCTTGTCTATAATTTTCTTGATTCTTTTGCAGAAATTCCTTTGGTAAATATTCCTTAAGTTTTGAAACAGTCTAGTTTTGACTTTAAAAAGAAAGAAACAAAAAATAGCAATGTCTTCACATTCATTTTGTTCCTGCAGTTAAAAACTAACATCTTCATTAAATGCATAAATTAATTTAGGAGGATATTTGTGATGATGAACAGGCCTGTTTGCTAACAATTTTCAATTCTTTTTATAAATAAATATAATATGTAAATAGAAAGAGGTAATCAATATAATCCCATCCAAATGTGTATACATCAAATAGTTTGTGCTCATCTAATAAGCCAGTGTTAGTATTTGAACAAAAATTAGTGCAAATAGAAGAAAACATTGGAAAAAACTGTACCACTGTAAAAGACATAAATTTTTCTTTTCACAATTGATAAATCTATCAGACTACAAATAAAATATAGAAGACTGAACTACAAAAATAACTAAATTTATTAAGTAAAATAGAATACTAATTTGACAGTATTTAATGAGTGTTTTGTTGATGATCAACTTATAAAGACACCACTGATTCATGATGGCATGATTTCATATTTTTTTTTTTTTTTTTACTTTGTGGTAGTGTGGAAGTATGCTGGTATGGGACCAGTGCTGTGATGTAGCATATAAAGCCACAGCCTACATCCCATATGGGGAATGGCTGAGTTCCAGTTGTTCCAGTTCAGGGACTGACCAAGAGGAGGGAAGATCTCTCTCTCTCTCTCTCTTTATGTCCCTCTCTCTACCTGTCTGCAACTCTGCCTTTAAAATACATAAATGAATCTTTATAATAAGTATACTCCTAAAATGGTTGTATTTATTATTTTCAGTATAAAACTTAAATAATTATGTGAGATATTCAATTCTTCATTATGAAATAAGCTTTGTGTTTGATGATTTCGCCCAGCTTCAGGCTAATGTAATAAGTGTGTTGAGCATATTTAAATTAGGCTAGGCTAAGCTATGAGGTTTTCTAGGCTAGATGTATTAAATGCACGCTGAGTTACTATATTTTAATTTATGATCCATTTATAAGCACATTATGCCTTCATAAGCTGAGGAGCTTCTGTATTTATGGAAACTGACCACATGGAAACTGTCATATCACAGATAACTATAAATTATAAACATTCTATAACCTATATTATTAGTCTATCTAAAATGCTAATGAAATTAAGAAATCAGTTTAAACAATTACTAATAAAAATACTCCGCATGTTAAAATTAATAAACCTAAGACACTCATGGGTTGAGATTATTATACTAATAAGCAGAAAACATACAGAATTAAATAGACATGACATATGAATAGACATATAAATGTCAAAACTAATGAAAGATATTCTTAAAGAAAATAAACCTTTAAATGATTATATTAGGAAAAATAACAACAAAATTCATACCCAATTACCAAAATTAAGACTGAATAACCTTAAGAATAGCCTACATATAGAAATACAGAGTCTATAAAGACATTGTAAAACCAAAGCAGCAGAGGATGGATCAAGTACTTCATTCCCTGCACCCATATGGGAGACCCAGAAGAAACTCCTCGCTGCTAGTTTTGCCATTGCAGCAATATGGGGAGTGAACCAGCAGATGAAAAATCTTTCTTTCTGTCTCACTCTCTCTCTGTAATTCTGCCTTTCAAATAAATAAATAAATCTTAAAAATATATTAATTGCATGGAAAAAGAAACATAAAATAGAACTAAGAAAAATTATTATTGCAAAGATAATGGAAATTGGCAAATCCATAGTAAAAATAATACATAATACAAGAAATGACATAAAAATAAATTCTGAAGTACACAAAAGAAAACATAAATACAGAAATAGGCAGAGTCAAAATAAATTAATAGTATTGGGGCCGGCACTGTGGCATAGCAGGTAAAGCAGTCACCTACAGTGCCTGCATCCCATATGGGTGCCAGATCAAGTCCCAGCTGCTCCACTTCCCATGCAGCTCTCTGCTATGTCCTGGGAAGTCAGTAGAAGATGATACAAGTCCTTGGGCCCCAGCACCCACAAGTGAGACACAGAAGAAACTTCTGGCTCCTGGCTTCAGATCGGCTCAACTCTGGCCATTGCAGCCATGTGGGTGGTGAAACATTAGATGAAAGACCTCTCTCTCTCTCTCTGTCTCTCCTTCTCATTCTGTGTAACTCTGACTTCCAAGTAAATAATCTTAAAAAGAAAAAAAAAATCTAATAATATCAAAATTTGTAAACATTATATACCTATATACCACACAGAACATATCTCTATGTATATCTGTATTTATCTGTACTTGTAATAATGTATAGTCACACATACATATGAAGTTTCCAACTGTTTTCAATAGTTATGTTCTAGAAATTCCCATGAACACGGAATTAGCAAAAACTGAACTTGTAGGGCAAACACGAGGCTAATATTGTATGACACACTGCTTACCACCCTTTGTCCACCAATCAATACACACATTGGTTTTAATATATCTCTGTTTATAGACAGCCTAGGTAATATATCTTACTGATTCACCATCATTGAACTCTACAGCACTATAACTCATGCCCACACACAGCTTATCTAACAAACAAAATTTCTCTGTAAATCCTATCATAATTGTTAAGCACTTAGGAATACCAGCAGGCCATTTTAAACAGTAAAATAACCAAAAAAGGGAACAAAAATGTGAAAAACCTAAGGAGACCACAAAAAGAACGTTTGCTTGTGTTAATTCAGCTGAAACAAGATGTTCAGTGTCACCTGGAATTGCAGACGTTGTGTGCATATTTTGTGGTCTCTACACATATCCATAAATACTTATAAAAATAAAAATAATGGGAGTAGTTTTCAATTGCAAACAAATTTCTGTAAATAATTAAATTTGAAAATATGAAACTCTTAAATATGGAAATAAATATAATATATACCATAATATAGTAATATCATAAATCCATAAATATACACACCATTATACATATATTTTCATATACATCTGTATGCTTTTATATATACATATACATATATGTAGCTTTCTCTCTCTCTGTATATATTTATATGTATATATATATATATATATAATATAGGCAAAAAAACTTTCAGAAACCTGTCAATCATCACTTTTGAAATTTAAGTAATTAAATATTAGGCAAATAACTCTACAATACAAAAATAGCAAAACACTACTCAAGCATTTTGGACTAGAATTATTTTGATAAAAGAAGATGACCAGTAGAGTTTTGGAAAATTATAATAGGTATTGGCATGGTGGCTTTCCATATAAAGTCACCGATTATGATGCTTTCATCTCTTATGGGCACCGGTTTGTGTCCCAGCTGCTCCACTTTCAATGCAGCTCCCTGCTAATGGTCTTGGAAAAGCAGCAGAAGATGGCACAGTTTTTTGGATCACTGCCATCCACATGGGAGACCGGGAAGAAGCTCCTGGCTCCTGGCAAGGCTTGGCCCGGCACTAGCTGTTATAGCCATTTGGGGAGAGAACCAGCAGATGAAATATCCTTCTCTGTGTGTGTGTGTTTGTGTGTGTGCGTGTGTGTGCCTCCTTCTCCCCCTGCAAAAGTTTCAAATAAATAAATAAATCTTTTAAAAAAAGAAAACTTGTAATAGACTATAAACAAAAATTTTTGTGCGATACTCAGTATAGAATAATTAGTCAATGATAACAAAGATACATGTTTCTATTGTCTTGATAGACAGTGAATATTTGTTTTTATCTTTTGTGATATATAGTCTCATGCCTGTGAAACAAACACGTTTTTACCAATTAATCATTGTTTTCTCATAAGTTTTTAAAGAAATTTGATTTACTAAAAGCATTATCTCTGAGTGTGTTGCACGTTTTGTAAGTATGGGACAAACTAGAAGTTTAAAATTTAATTTTATTCAAAATTTGCTATCAGTTTTTAAAATATGATCAAAAATTCTTACCAATTAAATTTCTTTATATTATTTATTCAATTGACATATATATCATATTGTTATGCATTTACCTTTTACAACATAATTTTGAGGTATGCATACATTGTGGAATAATTAAATCTATCAAATTAACATATGCATTACCTTTTATGCATTACCTCACAAATGTGTCATTTTTGTGGTGAGAACACTATATTCACTCAGCATTTTCCAAGAATACAATGTATTATTAACTGTAGTCAAGTGTTGTATAGTAGATTTCTTGAATTTATTCCTCCTATCTAAGTGAACTTTTGTATCCTTCACCCATCTCCCCAACAATACTTTCCCTTAACCATTCCAATGTCTCATAACCACTATTCTCTTCTCTTGCTTCGTGACGTCAAACTTTTTAATTCCACTTATGTGAGAAATCATGTTATTTGTCTGTCTGTTACAAGGACAGTTCTCTTACAATAATATCCTCCAGGTTCATCCATTTGGGTGCAAATAACAAGATTTCTTTTTTAATTTTATGGCTATGTATATATGGACCCTTCATAAAAGTTCAAATGACAAAGCATACTGTGAAAAAAAAAAACTATACATAGGTTTTAAAATATTTATGATTAAAAATGAACATATATTTTAACTTCATTTCCAATAACTTTGTGAAGTTACTTCACAACACATTTTCTTTATTCATTCATCTTTTGATGGACATTCACATATTTCATGCAATCTATCCCTTCTCTTGCATTCCTGGAATGAGTTAGTATTGTTAGTGAAAGAATAATACAGATATGGTAGAATAGAAAAATTAAAGAGCTGCTAGCGTTCTCCTATGAAAATGAGTCATTTTCCTCAGCATTAAACATAATTCCCAAGGTCACGTTTCTTTCTTACTGTTCTGCTATGTTGAACAGAGGATCCTGGAGCTATTTATACTTTCACCATCCCATCCCCATTGCAGTTAGCTAGGAGAAGAAGGTGTTGGTGTATAGGTTTCCTTCTTATGATGTACCAAATTCCAGACCAATATCCACGCATTGCTGGAAGTGAAGTTTACAAATTTATCCTGCTGATGCCTGTAGGCTGGTATAAACCTTCCAGCATTAAACAAGTTTAAAACTCACATTAAGAAATAAATGGCAAAGAGCAGGAGGGAGGGAGCGAGGGAGATTGGAGGTGACCAAGGTAGTGAGGGAAGTATGGCTGTCTTCTTGGAAATGTACCTGTGGAATACGTAAAATTTGTTCTATTTGTATTAATAAAGAAATTTTAAAATAAAAATAAAAAGTAATCTCTACCATAGCAAACATTGTTATCAATGTTTTTTCTTGATATTTTGTTTTTATTTTCCAGTGTTATCATATCTTGTCAAAATATCTTTTCCCTGTTGAGAATTTATTCATATTTTGTATGGCCTCATATGCTATAGGGGTCCTACTGGAGCTTTCAAAGAAAACACATATCTTCTGGAAAACATTTTTACAGATATATATATATATATATGTACATATAGATATGATGCTCAAACTCTTTATAGAATTTTATTAGATAAATTCATTCTGTTTCAAGAGTATGAGATTTAAGCCTCTACATATTTATATACACTCTTTGAGATCATGTTTTCCTGTCCTATAAGATAAACAAACATCTTTTCTTTTAATTCTAGAATTTACCAACATAATGAGAAATCATATATTTATATAATATATTCATATATGAAAGGAAAGCTGGAGAGTAAATACACTTTAGCTTTAGATATTTCCAAGGAGATCATGTATTCAAACACACCAGTGAGCTCTTAAAATGAAAATCTTTTATGTTCTAATTAAGCTAGCAAACTTCACAACTTGAATTACTCAGCTCATTTGTTTCTTGACTTCTTTATTTCAAGTTAAATACTCCTAAGGTAGGTCAGATAATTCAGTGACCTTTAAAGTAAAATTGAAATCTTTGATTTTACTACTTTTATTTATCATTTTTTTCTCTCCACATGTTGCCTATAAATGCCAGGAGATTAATTGCCTAATTACAGGGAATAAAAACATTGCCTTTTCAAAGATTTCAAATTTGTATATACTGCTGTGCAGGTTTTGCTTGACTACCTGATCTATACCATTTGTATTTCCTAAAGAAAAGAAAAAATAAGTGATTACTTTGGAATACATTTCTAAGCTTATAATGAGTACAGCATTCCTAAATTATAATTTTAGTTCATTTTGTTTTGGGGGGATTAATATTTAACAATAACTATTATATATACTCTTTATAGGCTCTAGAATAAACTTTAATGCTTTCTTAATACAATTTAATAACATGGCAGAAAAGTAGGCAATACAGAAAATACTAATCATCATTGCTTTATAACATAATGGCACACATTTTCCTGCAGGAACATTGAAAAAATTTGGTTAAAACATTGCACAATGATGCTGCCTAGTTGTGCAACATGCATAACTCTTTGTATCAAATTCTTTGAATAAATATGTATTGTTCACATGTTTCAATTTATCTTCATATTTATCTTTCAGGTAATCTTGAGTACTGTGAGATAATCATGTCAATTTTAGAAGATCGTATATCAAGCATGAATTATAAAGACATGGATACAAATGAAAGAATGTTAAATTCTAAGTTGATTTTACATTATTTTACAGGAATATAGAAACAAAAGAGGTTTTTTTTTTCATCACTGTGGAATAGTAAAAATGTCGCTCCCCCTCTTCGTGGAGGAGCAACACTAAGCCCTGCCTAGGCTTCATATCCGAGTCACGGCACCATTATGTCGCTCCCCCTCTTCGTGGAGGAACGACACTGAACCCTGCGCTGTTCTTTCGTCTGCTCGGCCCTCCCCGGGTTTGCTGCTGGTTCTTCCCGGGTTGGCTACTATCCCTTCCACCTCCGTGGAAGGGTGGTTCCCCCTGCCGCATTCCCCACTTCCGCAGGGGAACGGCACACCGCCGGCCGGCTTTCTCGGGGGGCTGCACAGGTGTTCCCTCAGATGTTCCCCTTAGATGTTCCTGGTGCATGCCGTCTCTCTCCTCCTTTATAGTCCTCCTCCGCCAATCCTAACTCGGCTGCCCACACGCCGAGTACGCTGCTCTCCTCCAATCAGGAGTAGGTCCTCCAGTTTATTGGTTGAACTGGAGGCAGCTGCATAGAAGCTGTTTTCTCCTCTCCCAGCGCCATATTGTGGGAGAGCAGATGCATAGAATAAGTCTTAATTCCAGTAACAATATAGTCCAAGTTGCTCCCCACAGTGGGAGAGCAGATGCATAGAATAAGTCTTAATTCCAGTAACAGTATAGTCCGAGTTGCTCCCCACAGATCCCCCTTTCTTTTTATTTTTTGGCGTTGATACGCGCCTGTCTTCGGTGTCCCGCGGCACACACTCTGCTCTGCTTGCTAGAGTTGCCACAGGTTCTTACAAGTCCTATCAATCAGGCAAACCGAATCCAGGTCCTCTCTTCGCCATGTTGTGAGGAGGTTTTTAGGCACTGATGCGTGCCTGTGTTCGGTGCCCCGCAGCGCATGCTCTGCTCTGCCTGCAGGGGCTTACAAGCCCTAACAATCAGGCAAACCGAATCCAAGCCTTCTCATTGCCATATTGTGGGGAGGCTTATTGGTGTTGATTCGTGCCTATCTTCGGTGACCTGCAGCTCATACTCTGGTCGAGCTGCTTGCTGGTGCTTACCGCCTTAATCAGGCAGACCGAATCCAAGCTCTCTCATTGCCATGTTGTGGGGTGACTTATTGGTGTTGATAACGTGCCTGTCTTCGGTGACCTGCGGTGCATAAGCTGCTAGCCGCCCGCAGGTGCTCACCACTTCCCTAATCAGGCAGACCGAATCCAAGCTCTCACATTGCAGTGTTGTAGGGAGGCCTCTCTATTTCTCTATTTCTCTATCTCCGGGCATTCCTATTTCTCCCATTTTACTTCTATCTTCCAGCATTCCTATTTCTCTCCTTTTACTTCAAAACTTCTGTTTCTCTTATCCCTGTGGCTTCCCGGCGGCGCTCGCCCCGAGGCTGCTTCTCGGCACCTCGCCCCGCGGCAGCTTCACGGCTCTGCGCGGCTTCCCGGCGCCTCACCCCGCCGGCGGGTTCCCGGCTCTGCGCGCACGCTCTGCGGTCTCCACGCACTTCGCGCCCGCACCACGGCCTCGCGCCAGCCCCGCATTCCCTATCTATTCACGCCCCGTGCTCTCTCTGCACGCGGCGGCTTCCGTGAATGTTTCCGCCACCACCGGCATTCAGTCCAAGTTCCCCGGACTAACCTGGCGAATTTCAACCTGGCGGCCCACGTCTCTGCCTCTGGTTCCAGATCTTCGCCTCTTGCTCCCCGGGGTGACCTGAAGAATTCCAAGGTGGCTTATATCTCCGCCTCGGCCTGCACTCGCGGCCTCATCCCCCCTAACATTCCTCTCTACCCAGTATGTTTCCTTAAGTTTTCTTCCAACAATATTCCTCTCATTTCTCCTGGCTTCTCCCCACAGTCCGTATCCAAGTCTAAGTTTCTTACAGGTTTCACTTTCACTTTCAACCTGCAGTCCGTATCTGAGTCTAAGTTTCTTCTTGCTTTCACTTTAAATCCTAACTTCTTTCCCACAGTCCGTATCCGAGACTATGCCTAGGCTATCGATAGCTTCTTCCGGCACCTTTTCTGTCCGGCTTTTCCCTAGGCTCTTTGCTAGTCTCTCTCTCCGGTATTTTCCACTTTTCCCGTTTCTTCCCTCCTAAGTTTCCTATCCGAGTCACGGCACCATTATGTTGCTCCCCCTCTTCGTGGAGGAATGACACTGAACCCTGCGCTGTTCTTTCATCTGCTCGGCCCTCCCCGGGTTTGCTGCTGGTTCTTCCCGGGTTGGCTACTATCCCTTCCACCTCCATGGAAGGGGGGCTGCACAGGTGTTCCCTCAGATGTTCCCCTTAGATGTTCCTGGTGCATGCCGTCTCTCTCCTCCTTTATAGTCCTCCTCCGCCAATCCTAACTCGGCTGCCCACACGCCGAGTACGCTGCTCTCCTCCAATCAGGAGTAGGTCCTCCAGTTTATTGGTTGAACTGGAGGCAGCTGCGTAGAAGCTGTTTTCTCCTCTCCCAGCGCCATATTGTGGGAGAGCAGATGCATAGAATAAGTCTTAATTCCAGTAACAATATAGTCCGAGTTGCTCCCCACAGTGGGAGAGCATATGCATAGAATAAGTCTTAATTCCAGTAACAGTATAGTCCGAGTTGCTCCCCACAAAAAACTCTATGACTCAAAACATTTCAGATATCAAAATTGATGATACTATACATGGACCAAGAGATATAAGGAGGCCATAGCAATTTCCCTCAAAGGTCTGAAAAAGGCTTAAGATAACAGTAAAAGATTAAAATTTTGCCCTATTGAAGTTAGGGTTGAGAGTTTATATTCATGTAAGATGTAATTTATATGCCTTGAAATTCCAATTGCCACAAAGGTATACATTGAGAATGTGTAAGTGATTATTGGTTTACCATGTTGTGGGGCAGAGTGGAATTGTTACAGGAGTTTGGACTCAGTTTTTAATCTCACAGCAATGAAGAACTGCCATGTAAACTATAAAAGGGGAAGGAGAATAAAGCAAGCAAAAGTAGATTTTATTGAGAAACAGAGACTCCTAATTTGCCAGGCCAGCTCCCCAGGGGAGGCGCCCATCTAGATCTCGGTACTGGAGTTTATATAGGGATTGCTTGTCAATTGATCAATCCTCTGCATAGTTTCAATACATCAGGGAGTATGTTTGGTTTTTCTTTTTTTTTTTCTTTTTTCTTTTTATTTATTTTTTGACAGGCAGAGTGGACAGTGAGAGAGAGACAAAGAGAAAGGTCTTCCTTTACCATTGGTTCACCCTCCAATGGCCGACGCACCACGCTGATCTGAAGCCAGGAGCCAGGTGCTTCTCCTAGTCTCCCATGCGGGTGCAGGGCCCAATGACTTGTGCGATCCTCCACTGCACTCCCGGGCCATAGCAGAGAGCTGGCCTGGAAGAGGGGCAACCGGGACAGAATCCAGCACCCCAACCGGGACTAGAACCCTGTGTGCCGGCGCCACAGGTGGAGGATTAGCCTAGTGAGCCAGCTTTGTTTTTCTTTATGTCTCTCACATAGCATTCATGGTTCCTGATCAGTCAACAGAGCTACCATGTTGACCATGTGAAAGATATGCAAGCTGAGAAATGCTGTTGACTTGAATAAAGAAGGTAGGTAATACCTACCTGAACATTTGCTAAGCATTTGAGATGTACTTATTTTGTGATCTGATCTGGTATGATGCCAGAACCTGTTTTCTCATATGGTTACCTATGAACACTAGAACCAGTGTGTTCTCCATGAATCTTTTCATTTGGGGAACCATATATTTTGTCTAATCAGTTGATGTTAGGTTGCATGCAAACATCTGGTTTGGTATTCCCACAGGGGCCTTTCCTAATTGCCCCTTAACCCTTCTAACTCCCCACAGTAGGGCATGAAAATAGCTAGCTATGAAACATTATAATTGAATTAAAACTCTGTTATACCATTGTTTGATGACTAAAATGCACCAGGATGAATTGAATTTTATTTGAATTTGTTAAACTAAGACATTCTGGTTTTCTACAACTTTTGCAGCATGAGGGTAGTAAGGAAGTTAGCGGTCTGTTGATTGGCTTGCTCATGAACTGAGTTCTTAATTTTTGTCTGTTCACTTCATTGGCCAATGGGGTGCCCATATAGTTGGTCAGCGTTTTTCTGGGTGTTTCTGTGAAAATGATTGGGATTACATTTCTGCTTAAACAGACTGAGTAAAGCAGATTTCCCTCCCTAATGCAAGTGGCCTCAACAGACCCTGATAAGGATCAAAAGGGTGACTGCCTTCTGAATAAGAAAATCTTCCTCCCTGACACTTGCCAAACCTTGACATGGGCTGTTTATTTTTCTGACATTGGACTCTGACAAACATTAGCTGTTCTTGGCACTGGAACCTTCCAGCCATTGATCTAGAAATGCAGAATCAGGTCTTTTGGGTCCCTGGCCTCCTGACTCATAACTAATCCTGCAGATCTAGGGACTCGCCATCTTCCAAGATCACTAATTTTTCAATTTTCGGTAAATATCTTCTTATCTCTCTCTTTAGATATAGATAAGTAGAAGCAAGATAGAGATAGAGAAAGAGAGAGGGAGATAAACAGATAACTTTTGGTTATGTATCTGTGGAGAACACCAATACATTAGCCCTACATTGTTTACTTTATAAAGTGAAATGTGTGTTCTGCTTGCTATAAGTTGATTGCATTCAATGACATATATAACTCTGACTGTCTTGGATGATATCTTAATAAGAATTTGTACTATGGCTTTATTATGGGAAAAGACAGATGTGATCTTCATTCAGATTGTGAGCATTTGTAATACACAAAATTCCAGAATCCCAAAACACTTAATGGGGAAAATTTGCTTCTGCCATTGGCCTGTGTAATGGCCAGATGGCTGTTTGTCAATGGATCATGATTCTGTGAAAACTATGCAGATAACTGTTTGAAATTTGGTTAGTTGTGCTGAGCCTTGGTTTCCATTAATGATCAGGGACATTTTGGGTGAGCTATGCAAAGCAGCAGCTATTCACTGGTCTCTGTCATGTAAACAGGTGGCAATTCCATTAATAAATTATATAAACTCCTATGGCTATTTACTCAGTTGATCCCAAAATACATCTCAGTTGCCAGAGATCCAGAAGAGAAAACTCATTTCCAGCACTGTGACATTTCAGGCAGGAACTGAAACAAAGAAGGGTGGGTTTTCCTACAGGTAGTAAGTGTCAGAGGTCCCAGGTTTGACTCCACCCAGCAGGCACCATTTTCACTTTAATAAGGAGGTCTAGGGGACCACGCTGAGCTTTCAGTGTCCTACTCATGTCTCCCAAATCATAAGTTTGTTACTTTAGTGACTCAGGGACAAAGGGCCTATGACAGCCTCTGTCCCTAGGAGGAGCTCGACAGCACACCCCCAAGAAAGGCAGTGTCTTGCACTAGATACCCACACACCTGTTTTAGCTGCCATGAGTAGTCTAGAAACCCTGAAATGTATGACAGGAGAATATTATCATAAAATTGCAATGATATTGAGATTTTGATGAATTCTGGGGATATTTTGGTATACGAGTCCCTAGTCAAAGGAGGACAGCTTTTCAGTAACAGGATGAATAAGTAAAATTTGCGAATAAGAAATATATTGCTTCCACAACTCCCACCCAAAACAATCTAAACAGAGGTCCCATATATTTTAACAAAGTAGGTGCTGAGAGAGTCAATAGTAATTTCTTGACAGCATCGCGGATGGAACAACTCTTAGGTGATCAAATGAGGATCAAGTAAGATCATTTTGTGAGCTCCTCTGTGAATGTATCGACTGAATGAGTATGTAAAATTAGTCTCTTTTGAGGAGCATGTCACCTGTGTAATGTTATACATGTGCCCCAATAGAAATTTGAATGTAATTAAGATCTTGTCTTCAAAAATTGTGTGCAAAATAAGGCTGTTGCGATGTCTCATGGGTAGCTGTGTAGGACACATTGTGTCCTTTTGACAGCAAGAAAAACTGCAGCTGAGAAACTGTTGAAATAGGCAAAGAACGGAATATATTAGTTAAGTCTATGCAAAGTACTTACTAGTTGCTGATTGGATTGAACAGAGTCAGTAATTTAAATAATATTGGGTATGGAAGCCTTAATGGAAGGGATTATGACAATATGGTTGCAACAGTCCACCATTAAGTGCTATTCATTATTTTCCCATTTAAATACAAATCAAATACAGTTGTTAAATATAGAGAAACAGTGGGGATAATCACCTCTTCCCTAAATAGCTCTTGTATAATGTGTTTCAATCTGTGAAGGCTCTGTTTAACTTTACATGGGGCCATATTAACTATTTTGACCAACAGAGAAGATCCATGGGTTCCAGTTTTGTGGAGCTGAAGTGCCAAACACTTATTATTATTTTATGCATAAATAAATGAGTCCCATCATCTAGGCCCACTATGGGATATTTTAGGAATAGACTATGCCGAAGCCTACAAATAAGCCTGCCTTTTTTCCTGGCTGCTGGAGGGACATTCCAGGCCTGCAAATCCAGATCAGTGTGGACTCTGATCTTACTCCCTAACACAGAAAAACCAAGCCACTCATCCTTCTCCCCAAACCCATTCAGCCCACTGAAGAATTAGCTTTGTTCTCCCTAGAAGCCCTCATTAGGTGAGTAATACATTCTTAATGGCTGTCTTGCCTGCCTTCAGAGATCAACCACAACAAGAATCAACATCATCTGAAGCTGCTGTGAAAGACTACAGAATGATTGAGGGAGATTAACGAGTACAGAGATTTGCAAGACTTCAAGTGATGCATTAATAAAATTAATAGCAGGTTTCCCAGTTTAATAGGTTAAAGTGTTTCCCAATTTCATAGATTAAAGAATATTTAATGTAATATAAGTGCATCTGAATTAAGTGATATTGGAATATTTTTGTCCATACTTGTTATTTTCTCATGTGTATTTGGTCCCTCTGTGTGTTTCTCCCATTTTCCATAAATCAAGAGTGTATCTTCTGTGCTAATTCCTTCAAGGATGGTTACCAAAATATTTTTTCCTGTGTTTTAGGAGATAAAAGACACTTAAACAAAATGTTTGTTAGCACAGGATTTTTTTTTTTTTTGACAGGCAGAGTAGACAGTGAGAGAGAGAGACGGAGAGAAAGGTCTTCCTTTGCCGTTGGTTCACCCTCCAATGGCTGCCGTGGCCAGCGCACTGTGGCCGGAGCACTGCTCTGATCCGAAGCCAGGGGCCAGGTGCTTCTTCTGGTCTCCCATGGGGTGCAGGGCCCAAGGACTTGGGCCATCCTCCACTGCACTCCCTGGCCACAGCAGAGAGCTGGCCTGGAAGAAGGGCAACCGGGACAGAATCCGGTGCCCCTACCGGGACTAGAACCCGGTGTGCTGGCACCTCAGGTGGAGGATTAGCCTTGTGAGTTGCCGGCGCCGGCCTAGCACCGGAATTAAGTAAGACTTCATTTCCTCAAACTGAAAACATGACACAAATGGAAAAAATGAAAAATACAGATATTGCTAGATCAGGATAAGACTAAGGCTAGCCAAGGAAGTTCAGGTACCATTGAGTCATAAATGGAAAGAAATGGCCCCTTGCTTTGTAGTCTGTGCCTCCTGAGCAAACTGGAAGTGCTAAACAGAAGTTTGTAAAACCAGAGAAAAGATTGGAAAAGTCTTCCTAGATGGACCCTTGGAAATTTGAGGAGTCAGGAAAAAAAAAAAAAAGACTTTGTATTCACTTTGAGCAGACACGCTTACCAAAACCTTCAGTGACTCCATGACCTAGGGAGACACTGCAGTGACTCCATGACCTAGGGAGACACTGAAGCTACAGTTGTGATTCACTCAAAGTAAATTCTGGCACAGAGATTAGCTTTGGAACAGAACAGATGACGTCTATAGCAATTGGAGGGATATTATCACCAATCAACACTGACTAACAATGGAGAGTAGGAGAGGAAGACTGCAATACTGCTCCTAGTAAATATAATCAGACATAGGTGACATGTGCCTTTCCATTTGTACACTGAGAGCTTGCTAGTAAATAAGTTTTGCAGAACTAAACTCAACTCTGGACAGCTGCAAGGAGTGTGGAGGAGCAAACCTAGTCACAGTGCACCTGTCGCTCACATGCAGTGGGAGCTGCCTATCTAGAGTGATGTAAATTGGAAAAAAGAAAAACAAATTCTGGTTCACGTCACTTCATTACATGAGAACTGCACAAAATACTTAAATATAGTAAGATTGCAAGTAATATGGAAGCCTTGTCAGACTACAGAGATTAAGATTTTTGAGTTGGGATTTTATTATGAAATGAATGTATATGAGAAATGAATGCAATAGATCATTACAGGTTTTGAGAAGGGCACATTTGAGAAATTCTCACATAGATTATGAATGCTTTCTTTAATCCAGCTCTGAGATAAAACTGCCCTGGTGGGCCGGCGCTATTGTGTAGTAGGTCAAGCCTCAGCACGTAGAGCTGGCATCCTATGTGAGTGCCTGTTCCTTGCCTGGCTGCTTCTCTTTTGATTCAGCTTTCTCCTGATGGCTTGGGAAGGCAGTGGAAGATTGCCAAGTGCTCTGGCCCCAGGCACCTACGTGGGAGAGAGGGAAGAAGCATCTGGCTCATAGCTTCAGGTCAGCCCAGCTCCATCTATTGCTGCCATTTGAGAAGTGTAACAGTGAATGGAAGACCTCTCTCTTTCTCCCTCTATCTGTCTGTAACTCTGCCTCTCAAAGAAATAACTTTTTATTAAAAAAAAAAATTGCCCTGGCTGTGGTGATGCTGGTAAGTAACAGAGAAGCAGATAAAAGGAGAGAATTAAGAAGCTTGATTATAAACTCCCTAGAAAGATGGGCAAGGTGGTGAGTGGTAGGGAACACACTAGCAAGCTTTAGTTCTTGTGATAGGAGAGTGATAGAACCAATGAAATACAGAATAAAATATGTAGTTTTATCAAGAAAAATGTCAATTTCTGTCATGTAAGTTTTATGTTATCGAGAAGGCAAACTGGAAAGAGTTAAAAATATAAGGGCCAGCACTGTGGCGCAGTAGGTTAATCCTCCACCTGCCATGCGCAGCATACCACGTGGTCACTGGTTCTCATCCCAGCTGCTCTTCTTCTGATCCAGTTCTCTGCTACGGCCTGGGAAAGCAGTAGAAGATGGCCCAAGTACTTGGGTCCTTGCACCTGAGTGGGAAACCTGGAAGAAGCTCCTGGCTCCTGGCTCCAGATCGGCACAGCTTGGGCTGTTGAGGCCATTTGGGGAGTGAAACAGCGGATGGAAGACCTCTCTCTCTGTCTCTCCCTTTCACTGTCTGTAACTTTTCATCTCAAATAAATAAATAAAATCTTTTTTAAAAAAAGAGTTAAACATATACAAATAGTATACATATATATTTTCCTAAAATAGGTTAAACCTCTTTTTCTTTTATTTAAAGATTAAGAAAAACCAGGTGAGGAGTAAATTAAAATGCTCAAACAGTAAAGATTTCACTTGCTTGTTTGTAGTTGAAGATTAATACAAAAGTACATAGAAAAACAAAAAGGAGGAGTAAAGTAGGAGAAGAGATAAATGTTTAGAAAGAAATGCAACAGGGCCTGAACAGTGGCATAGTGGGTCCCACATCTGAGATCCGAGGGCCAGTTTGAGGCCTGGATGCTCAATTTCCAATCTAGCTGCCTGCCAATGGATCTGGACAAGCAAAGATGGCCAACATACTTGGGCCCCAGCCAGCCACATGGGCTGGAGTTCTAGGCTCCTGGTTGAGGCCATTCAGGGAGTGAACCAGTGGCTCACTTTCTCTTTCTGTCTTTTATCTCTCTGTTTCCATCAATCTGAATTTCAAATAAATAAACATTTTATAAAAAAGAAAGAAATGGAATTAAATTATATTAAAAGTAGTCCTTTTAAAAATCAAAAAGGACTCTAGGCAGAAGAATGGCACTGATCACGTGTATTGACATTGGTATTGTATAAACGAGTTTTAAATGATTGGATTCATAATGCTTTAGTTTAAGACACTTCAATTTGTAATACAATGTGGTAAATACACTGAAGAAGCAAATAATATATTGTTATAAGTTCTTTGAAATGAAAAATCACAGATTAGTATGTGCTCACATATTTTCCATTTGTCCTGTTGTTTTCCTATTTTAGACCTTTAGTCTGCACTGCAGTCAGTCATTCAGTGAGCAATTAAAAGTCTCACTGTAAACACATGTCATGAAAAGGTTGAAATTTCTATAATTTAATCTTTGAAAATGTTTGAAATTTTGAGTTCAAAGGATTTTATTTTCCATGAATTAAATTAAATTAGAAATGCAAAGCGTTGCCTGCATAGAATCTATCTATTTTTCCAAGTATCTCAAATATGTCTGTTTAGAAATTAAAAAGTTTCAGTGAACTTTATAGTCTAGGAATCTTTTCTTAAAATGGATTAATAAATAATTGTGAACTTTGTAGCCCTATGGTACTTGGAATTCAAGGAACCAGAACTAAGCATTATTTTGGCTGCTGGATTTTCCCATGACTAATGAATAATTTATCTTTGGTAAGTGGATCTTCTATTTTATATCCTTATAGCGATACAAAGCTGTGGTAGGCTAATTTTTAGCTTCAAAATTAAGTCTCTGATTTTTATAGTTTCTGATTTAACCATTGTAGTAAAGGCTTAGTTTTGATATGAGAGTGTGTATATGGTATCATGATTAGTAAAAATATTTTAAAAGTATGAGGCATAACTTTCAAGTAGTATAATAGAAAGTCTCTTTTGAGATCCACTCCAAATTAACATCAAATTTTGTATGATGTTTGAAATTATGTGTTAATGGGAAAATAATACTTTAATAATACAATTGATATCAGTTTTATTGCATATAACTCATAGAACAATTGAATGCCATTAAATTTTATTTTATTTAAAGATTTATTTATTTATTTGAAAAGCAGAGTTACAGAGAATTAGAGGCAGAGAGAGAGCAGCCTTCCATCTTCTGGTTCACTCCCCAGATGGCCACAATGGCCGGAGCTAGAATGATCTGACACAGAAGCCTGGAGTTTCTTCTGGGTCTCCTGCTCAGGTGCAGGGGACCAAGCACCTGGGCCATCTTCTACTGCTTTCCCAGGCCACAACAGAGAGCTGGATGGGAAGTGGAGCAGCTGGGATAAGAACCAGGGCCCATGTGGGTTGCTGGCACTGCAGCCAGTGGCTTTACCTGCTCTGCCACAGTGCTGGCCCCTGTAGATAGAATTCTAAAAACATAATGATGTTTCCTTCTTCCCTTGCTTCCTCCATCCTCCCTTCCACTGGTAAACTACCATTATTTTATTTTGATCCTGTTACACAAACTATCCATCAAATAGTCTTCCTTTGTGAATATCTGTCTAGTCCAGTATTTTCACAAGAATTTTCCCAGAATTATTAAACACAATGACATACAAAAATTCCTAAAATGAAACACACCACCGAACATTAACTATGTTACTTATATATTATAGGAACATAGTAAAATATTTTCACAAAGATGCATCCAATCAGTTTGTGCTTAGTGGAGATGATTTAAATTGATATTACTTTCTCTTTTGTCAGTTGCTTTTGAATTAAGTTGTACAACTTTTTCACTGAATTTCTGAAGAGGATTTGGGAAAAAAAAATAGTTCCTAAAATTAACCTAAGTTGAAATGGTCATCATTTGTCAATTAAAACATTGTTCTTATTATACTTAATTGTCAATTATTTAAACATATGGTGTGCGAAGGGGATCTCTCATGGATGTGGTTGAAGTGATCATATGCTTAAATGCAAGATGGTATCCTGGATTCAATACCAGAACAGTGGTCAGCATTGTGGCATAGCAGGTTAAACCTCTACCTGTGATACTCGCATCCTGTATGGGCACTGGTTAGAGACCCGGCTGTTGCACTTTTGATCCAGCTTCCTGCTAATGTGTCTAGAGAAGCAGCAGAATATGGCACAAGTGTTTCTGTCCTTTTCACCAATTTGGAAGACTTGGATGGAGTTCCTGACTACGGTTCTTCTGCCTTGCACAACCCTGGCCATTGCAGCTATTTGGAGAGTGAGCCAGTAGATGGAAGATCACTCTCTTGTTCTGTCTCTCCTCTCTCTGTAACTCTGCTTTTCAAATAAATAAAAAAATAAATCTTTAAAAATAATGTGGATCAGGGGCCGGCACCATGGCTCACTAGGCTAATCCTCCGCCTGTGGCGTCAGCATCCCATATGGGCACCGGGTTCTAGTCCCGGTTGATCCTCTTCCAGTCCAGCTCTCTGCTGTGGCCTGGAAAAGTAGTGGAGGATGGCCCAGGTGCTTGGGCCCCTGCACCTGCATGGGAGACCAGGATGAAGCACTTGGCTGCTGGCTTTGGATTGGTACAGCTTTGGCCGTTGCAGCCAATTGGGGAGTGATCCAATGGAAGGAAGACCTTTCTCTCTCTCTCTCTCTCTCTCTCTCTCTCTCTCTTTCTCTCACTATCTGTAATTCTACCTGTGAAATAAATAAAAATCTTAAAAAAATATCGTGGAACAGAACAATGGTAGCAGTAGCAAAGCTAGCACAATTTAACTAGATTTGTAGTACAATTAATGGTGCTACATAAAGCTTACTTTATTGAAAATTTTACAAATTTATCATATTTATGCATAATCTGAAATGTTAATATTAAATAAAGTTGAGTAGGTGGTATATGAAAAATACTGTTTTTGAAACTCCCTTATGTATCAATTTTCCTTACTTTTTTTATAAAAGGTATTCCAATATCAACTGAGATATTTGGCGTTGTTTCAGCAGTATCCTCTGTTCTGTGTTTCTTCATGACACTCCCTCTTCAACTTTTTTCCATTTTATCTGCTCTGGTTCTGTTTACAATTATACTTTTGTTTTTATCTTAATACTTTTAATTTTTAATTACTCTTATAATTTTAAACTTGAAATATTCAATAAAATATTAAAGTGTCTACAAAATGCACAAATCTTTCGAAGTGAGTATACAGTGTATCTCAGTTTCCCAGGAATATAACTTAGAAGTTGACTTTATTTCCTAAAACAGTTTATGAGTGTTTACCTTCTAAGGTTGTTTACAGTTACACCATTTTTATCAGTTTACATTTAAAAGATTAGAAAAAGATATTCTAGGAGCTGTCTGGCCGCAGCAGTTAAGACACCACTTGGGAGCCCCACGTCACATATTGGAGTTCCTTGATTTGACTTCCAGGTTCATTATATATTCCAGTTTTCTGTTGACACACATTCTTGGTTGAAGCAAGTTAAATCTCATGTACTTTTTTTTTAACTTTTATTTAATGAATATAAATTTCCAAAGTACGACTTATGGATTACAATGGCTTCCCGCCCATACCATCCCTCCCACCCACAACCCTCCCCTTTCCCACTCCCTCTCCCCTTCCATTCACATCAAGATTCATTTTCCATTATCTTTATATACAGAAGATCAGTTTAGTATATATTAAGTAAAGATTTCAACAGTTTGTACCCACATAGAAACATAAAGTGAAAAATACTGTTTGAGTACTCGTTATAGCATTAAATCACAATGTACTGCACATTAAGGACAGAGATCCTACATGAGGAGTAAGTGCACAGTGACTCCTGTTGTTGACTTAACAAATTGACACTCTTGTTTATAGCATCAGTAATCAACCTAGGGTCTTCTCATGAGTTGCCAAGGCTATGGAAGCCTTTTGAGTTCACCAACTCTGATCATATTTAGACAATGTCATAGTCAAAGTGGAAGTTCTCTCCTCCCTTCAGAGAAAGGTATCTCCTTCTTTGATGACCCATTCTTTCCACTGGGATCTCACACGCAGAGATCTTTCATTTAGGTCATTTTTTTTTGGCAAGAGTGTCTTGGCTTTCCATGCCTGAAATACTCTCATGGGCTTTTCAGCCAGATCCGAATGCCTTAAGGGCTGATTCATGGGCCAGAGTGCTGTTTAGGACATCTGCCATTCTATGAGTCTGCTGAGTATCTCACTTCCCATGTTGGATCGTTCTCTCCCTTTTTTGTTCTATTGGTTAGTACTGCAGACACTAGTCTTGTCCATGTGATCCCTTTTATTCTTAGTCCTATCGCTATGATCAATTGTGAACAGAAATTGATCACTTGGACTAGTGGGATGGCATTGGTACATGCCACCTTGATGGGATTGAATTCGAATCCCCTGGTATGTTTCTAACTCTACCATTTGGGGCAAGTCAGCTTGAGCATATCCCAAATTGTACATCTCTTCCCTCTCTTATTCCCACTCATATTTAACAGGGTTCACTTTTCAGTTAAGTTTCAACACTTAAGAATAACTGTGTATTAATTACAGAATTAAACCAATAGTATAAAGTAGAACAGACAAAAAAATACTAAAATGGATAAAGTATTACATTGTACATCAACAGTCAGAACAAGGGCTGATCAAGTCACTGTTTCTTATAGTGTCCATTTCACTTTAACAGGTTTCCTTTTTGGTGCTTGGTTAGTTGTCACCTATCAAGGAGAACAAGTGGTATTTGTCCCTCTGGGATTGGCTTATTTCACTCAGCATAATGTTTTCTAAATTCCTAACAGGGATCACTTTGCAGTTAAAATTTAAACACCTAAGAATAATTGTGTGTTAATTACAGAGTTCAACCAATGGTACTAGAACAAAAAAAAAAATACTAAGATTGATAAAGTATTACATTGTACATCAACTGTCAGGACAAGAGCTGATCAAGTCACTGTTTCTCATAGTGTCCATTTCATTTCAACACGTTTCCTCTTTGGTTCTCCGTTAGTTGTCACCGATCAGGGAGAACATATGATATTTGTCCCCTTGGGACTGGCTTAATTCACTCAGCATAATGTTTTCCAGATTCCTCCATTTTGTTGCAAATGACCGGATTTCATTGTTTTTGACTGCTGTATAATATTCTATAAAGTACATGTCCCATAATTTCTTTATCCAGCCTACTGTTGATGGGCATTTGGGTTGGTTCTAGGTCTTAGCTATTGTGAATTGAGCAGCAATAAACATTAAGGTGCAGACAGCTTTTCTGTTTGCCAATTTAATTTCCTTTGGGTAAATTCCAAGGAGTGGGATGGCTGGGTTGAATAGTAGGGCTATATTAAAGTTTCTGAGGAATCTCCAGACTGACTTCATAGTGGCTTCACCAGTTTGCATTCCCACCAACAGTGGGTTAGTGTCCCTTTTTCCCCACATCCTCTCCAGCATCTAATGGTTGTACATTTCTGAATGTGAGCCATTCTAACTGGCGTGAGTTGAAACCTCATTGTGGTTTTGATTTGCATTTCCCTGATTGCTAGTGATCTTGAACATTTTTTCCTGTGTCTGTTGGCCATTTGGATTTCCTCTTTTGAAAAATGTCTATTGAGGTCCTTGGCCCATCTCTTAAGTGGGTTGTTTGTTTTAATGTTGTGGAGTTTCTTGATCTCTTTGTAAATTCTGGTTATCAACCCTTTATCTGTTGCATAGTTTGCAAATATTTTTCCCTTTCCATCAGTTGCCTCTACACTTTCCTGACTGTTTCTTTTGCAGTACAGAAACTTCTCAATTTGATGCAATCCCAATAGTTAGTGTCTATAGCCAATACCCTGGGATGGTTTCTGACAATATAGATGTAGCACAGCTCAAACTTACCTGAAATCATAATATTTATGGTGGTTTCAGTTCCCAGAATTTGTTTGGATATGGGCATTCAGTTCTTCCTTTATTTCTTAAGATTACTAATTAAAAACTTGGTAGTATTATTATGCTAAGAACTCTGATGTACAACTTGCCACAATTTACGGAATACTTACTATACACTTATGTCTAAAATAAAGAATTATATATACATAGCCTATGTACTTTTCACATAACCTTGAAAATTTTCACATACAGGTGAGGAAAAATTATTGTCAATAGCTTGAAGTGGTAAAATCTGGAGCTCAGAGAGCAAATTGCCCTAGGTTGCATGACAACTTAGCATAAGAACCTGGGAGGTCATTTATAAATCTAACTCCTTGAACAAAAACAAAATCTCATCACTGAGAATGAGGCAGACAGGTAGTCAAATTCAATTTCAACAGAGTCATTAGGAACTGAATCTTAGAAATTCTGGACACATAAGAATGGATGAGTTTTGTACCCATGGCCCAGAAATTCATAGGACTGTGAAAAGTGAATGAACCAGAAAAAATAATATCATAATAATCATCAAGAACCCACATTTCATATATGGAGAAGGAATTTCATAAATCCAAGGAATGATCAAAGAAGGAATCTGTATCAGTCATTCTTTTTCTGAGAGTTTTGGTGAAAGATTATTACTTTTTGTGTCTATTATGAATTTAATAATATCCTAGATTAAATTGCTTAGTCATTATCTGAATTTTTCATCATTTTAAATGTATAATTATTTCTTGAAATGTTGATTCTTATCTAATTTTAGTACCTTTATTCAAAAAAATGTTTTTTGACAGGCAGAGTTAGACAGTGAGAGACAGAGAGAGACAGAGAGAAAAGTCTTCCTTGTGTTGGTTCACTTCCCAAATGGCTGTCATGGCCAGCGCACTGCACCGATCCAAAGCCAGGAGCCAAGTGCTTCCTCCTGGTCTCCCATGCGGGTGCAGGGCCCAAGTACCTGGGCCATCCTCCACTGCACTCTCAGGCCACAGCAGAGAGCTGGACTGGAAGAGGAGCAACCAGGACACACCCCAGTTTCCCAACCAGGACTAGAACCTGGGGTGCCCTTGCTGCAGGCAGAGGAATAGCCTAGTGATTCACAGTGACGGCCACCTTGATTCAAAATTTTAACCCTGTTAAATATGGAAGTTCTGGCTGTCATTGATTTTCTGATATAATCTCTGTCTCTTAAGTCACTGCTAGATTTATTGAAATGATTATTTCAGAAAAGGTAGTGGCAAAGTTATAATGTTTTGGAGGAGTTAACTGAGGTAACAACCTTGCAAATGAGTTGTTTATTTTAAAACTTAACATATGTAACACTGAAATTTTGTTGTTCAGTGTATGAATTTCAGTAAATTAGGTAATTATGTAACCACCATCATAGTGAATATACAAAAGACTTCCATCATGCTAAAATCAGCCTTATTTTTCTGTAGTTATCCCTTTGTAAGCACAGCTTCTCCTAAACTCTAACTTTTGGCAATTACTTATTTTCTCCTATTAATAGTTTTATCTCTTTGAAAATGCCATAAAAATAAATTATACAAGCCATATTCCTCCTACCTAATCACTTATTTTAATTAATAGAATGATATTGAAGTTAATGCATAATGTTGTGTTCATCAGTAATTAATTATTTTTATAATTAATATAATCCTACTTTTGGGGGATAGATTACCTATTGATTTCTCTGTCATTAATCCATTACCCTATTCAAGTATATTTGAATCATTGCCAATTATTTTTTTAACTTTTATTTAATAAATACAAATTTCCAAAGTACAACTTTTGGATTACGGTGGCTTTTTCCCCCAGTAACTTCCCTCCTACCCACAACCCTCCCCCTCCCGCTCCCTCTCACATCCCATTCACATCAAGATTCATTTTCAATTATCTTTATATAAAGAAGATCAATTTAGCATATATTAAGTAAAGATTTCAACTCATAGAATGGAAGATGTCCTAAACAGCACTCTGGCCTCAGAATCAGCCCTTAAGGTATTCGGATCTGGCTGAAGAGCCCATGAGAGTATTTCAGGCATGGAAAGCCAAGACACTCTGGCAAAAACAAAAAAAAAAAAAAAAAAAAAAAAAAAAAACAAACAAACAAAAAAAAAACCCCTAAATGAAAGATCTCTGTGAGTGAGATCCCAGTAGAAAGAACGGGCCATCAAAAAAGGAGATGCCTTTCTCTGAAGGGAGGAGTGAACCTCCACTTTGACTATGACCTTGTCTAAATAAGATCGAAGTTGGCAAACTCAAAAGGCTTCCATAGCCTTGGCAACTCATGACAAGAGCCTAGGAAGATTACTGATGCCATAAACAAGAGTGTCAAATTGTTAAGTCAACAACAGAGTCACTGTGTGCTTACTTCTCATGTGGGATCTGTCCTTAATGTGTTGTCCAATGTGAAATAAAATACTGAAACAGTATTTTACATTTTGTGTTGCTATGTGGGTGCAAACTGATGAAATCTTTACTTAATATATACTAAATCGATCTTCTGTATATAAAGATAATTGAAAATGAATCTTGATGTGAATGGAATGGGAGAGGGAGCAGGAGTTGGGAGGGTTGCGGGCAGGAGGGAAATTATAGAGGGGAAAAAGCCATTGTAATCCATAAGCTGTACTTTGGAAATTTATCTTTGCTAAATGAAAGTTAAAAAAATTAATTTTTCTCTAATAGCTAATGAATGTGTATAACTTTTCATGTATTTATTTCTTATTTTTAGTGAAGGGGTATCTATTTGTGTGTTGTGTCACTTTAAATCAGATTGTTCAAAGTGGTTGAGTTTTAGATTTATTTTATGTTTTAGATATAAGACAATTGTGTTTGTCACTCACAAATAGTTTTTCTTAGTTTATGTTTTACCTCTTTATCTAAACAATTTTTCAGAAAACAAAAAATATTCAATTTTTCTATTCTTATTTCTGTTTTGAGCAAGTCTAATTATTTATTGTTTCCTTTATAGGTTGTGTTTTAGGATCATATTTAAGAACTTTTCACTTGACTTCAAGTCTCAAGGGTTTTATTCTTTTCTTCTCACTTTACATAGAGATTACCCCAATTGGTGATGTTTGCTTCTTTTTTATTTTTTTACTTTATGAAGGTACAGAAGTGATGCCCATTCAGTGAAAACTTCATTTGAATGTTTAATTTTGACTTCAGTATTTGCAGTGCTGCAAACCTGCATTCAGATGTAGCTCTCCAACAACTGTGCTGTCATGAAGCTAACAACTGATCAGCAGCGGAACACTGTGCTGCTGCCTAATGCTTCTCCATATGTCAGACGTGTGAAATACATCCTTGACATATTTTCAACTTGCAGGTGTATTTGAATATAACTTTATATTGGGGACACGTTATAGTGCAGTGGGTTAAGATGCCGCTTGTGACACCAGCATCCAGTATCAGAGTGTCAGTTTGAGTCCCGTCAGCTCTCTTTGCAATCTAGCTTCCTGCCAACGCATCTGTCAAGTCAGCAGAAGATACCCATACTACTCAGATACCTGCTACCAATATGGCTGACCTGGGTGGAGTCCTGGTCTCCTGGCTTTGGCCTAGACAAGCTGTAAGTATTGTGGTCATTTGGAGAGAAAAACAGTGAAGGGATGTTCTCTGATTCTTTCTCTCCTTCGATCTCTGTCACTCTGCCCTGCAACCCAGTAAGGAATCTTGGATTTTTTTTTTTTTTTAGTTCCAGGCTAATGGCTCCAGCCTAGCCTACATGACAAGAATGTTGCAGCCATTTGGGAAACAAAAAAGCAGATGGAAGATTCTCTTTCTCTCTCACTCTCTCTCTGTCTCATTCCAAGTCTATCTTCATTTCTCCCTCCTTCTCTCATTTTTTTTTCTGTAAGTCTACCTTTCAGACAAATAAAATATTTAAAAAAATAAATAAATACGTGAAACATAACAAATTATAAATCAATTTCAAAGAGTTCTGTATAATATGTGAGGTTTAGATTGGATATCACTATTTTTTGTCTGTGTCTCTTCACCATTACATGTTGAAAGTGCCATGATATTTCCCGTGAAATGACTATACTTTTCTCAAAACACTTTGGTCATAAATTGACATAAGTCTGTTTTTGGACTCTGCATCCTTTTTTCCATATATTATATACACACATACATATATATATATATATATATATGTCACTCCATCAATACACATTCTTTTTGATTACTATAGCTATTCAGGAAATCTTTTCCTGTTTTGATGGATGTCTCGTCCATGTATTGATTGTATCTTTTGATGTGCAGAAGCTTCTGAGTTCAATGTAATCGAATTTGTCCATTCATAATTTTGTTGCCTGTGCTTTCATGCTCTTGTCCAAGAATTAATCAACTACAAAATGTCCTGAAGTGTTTTCTCTGTATATTCTTCTAAAAGCTTTGTAGTCTCAGGTCTTAAATTTATGTCTTCAATCCATCCAGAATGTATTTTGTGTATGGTGAGACACAGGAATCTAATATCATTTTTCTACATACATAGATCCAAATTTTCTGGTACTTTGGTCAAAGAGATTATTTTTTTCCTAAAGATTTATTTATTTGTTTGTTTGTTTGTTTATTTGAAAGGCAGAACCACAGAGAGGCATATTGTTTATCCTAGTTTACTTGCTCACAACATGTATTAGAGAAGCCCAACATCCTAATAACTTATCAAGACTTAACATTAAGAGTATTGGATTTAGTGGAATAAGTAGGCAGAAACACATTAAACTGTATTTTCCAAAAGATTAAATAGAATTTATATTAATAACTCTTAATAATAACATCACGATATATTTATTTTTGGGACATCTTTAAACCAATGTAAAGATTACTTTAGGGAAAAAAAAAAGAAGAAACTAGTAATAACTGTCATAACCTTGTGAAATACTTTATTATTTTTAAATGAAAATTAAATTAGATAACTTTGTACTTTGCGTCCTCTTGAAGGATATAATGAAATGTAGATATTTCTCTTCAACTAGAGTATTGATAGATGAACAATTATTTTTGGTCTGGTGGTAAAGTAAAACATCCATAGGGTGCAGTCTAAATGACAAAATAAATCACTAGTTTCAAGTGATAATATTTCAATATGGGCAAAAGAAATTGTCTACGCCTCATTTAAGAAACTTGGTATAAGACTCATATTCTCTTAATAGTAACAAGAGGGAGTGGGCATTGTGACACAGCAGGAAGGGAGCGTCCCATACAAAATGCCTGGCTTGATTCCTTGATAGTCCTCTCCAGCTTCTTGCTGATGCACACTCTGAGAGAATGCAGGTGGTGGTCCCTGCCACTTACATAGGAGATCTGGAAGGAATTCCTGGCTGCTATCTGCAGCCTAGCCAAACACTGGCTTTTGTGAGCATCCAGGGAAAGAACCAGAGGTTAGGGCATCTCTTTGTCACTCTGTCACTCTGCAGTTAAAATAAATGAAATGAAAAAATTTTAAAAGGGTAACAAGTGAACAATGGGAGGCAGTGCTGTGGCATAAAAGGTTAAGCCTCTTCCTGCAGTGTCAGCATCCCATACGGGTGCTAATTCAAGTTCTGGCTGCTCCACTTCCAATCCAGCCCCCTGCTAATGCTCCTGGGAAAGAAGTACAAGGTGGCCCAAGTACTTGGGCCCCTGCACCCACATGGGAGACCTGGAAGAAGTTCCTGGCTATTGGTTTCTGATCATCCCAGTGGTGGCCAGTTGCAGCCATTTGGGGAGTGAAGCAGCCGATGAAAGACTTTCTCCCTCTCTCTCTCTCTTCCTCATATCTCTACCTCTGGCTCTCCTTCTTTGTAACTCTTTCAAAGGAATAAATAAATCTTTAAAAAATAAAAACAAGCGATGAAATTAAAAAAGAAAAATAATAATCATTATACATACAGTCAGCTAATATCTCAGAAAAATAAAATTTTAAAAATCAAAGATTTTTTTGAAAATTGAGAAATAAGAAATACAACAAAATTGGAGCAGCAAACAATGTGATTAAATGATCATGATTTAAATGAATATATAGAAATTGTAGGTTTAGTCAATGAAGTCTAAAGGGCATTCTGCCACCTTGTAGTAATGACGCATCTCATGGGAAAACATCAAGTATTTTCATAAGTATCTTTAAATGAGGTGTGTGGTTATTAACAAGATTAGGCATCTTCTAGGTTCTCAACTGCTGTGTACTTTGTTCTATTTACTTCAGCAGTCTAAGTATTTTGACAAGAAATGAGACATTACGTGTTCCTCTAAGGAGAAATGACAACTAGTTTCAATACAGAATAAAGATAGGCTTTTGAAGTTGAATTTTTTTTTTTAATTTATGAAAGAGAAAAAGAGAGAGAGAGAGCAAGAGATACCATCCACTGGTCCACTCCCAGATGCCAGCAATGCCTGCAATCACATGGACTGGGAAAGTACAAACCCAGGACCCCAGAACTAAGTCTGAGTCTTCTCGTAAGTGGCAGAAATCAAACTACTTGAGCCATCACCTGTGACCTCTTGGGATGCACATTAACAGGGAGCTGCATTGGGAAACACAGCAGAACTCAAAACTAAACACTCTGGGATGGGATATGGGTATACCAAGCAGTAACTTTACTGCTACTCAAATGTGTACTCTTGTCGACAAACTGGATAAGGTAGTGGCTAATATTCTAGACAACCTCAAAACAAATCAAAGATATTGCTTAAGCTAGTTGCGCATTTGTTTGAATAAATACACATTTAGGGTTTAGCCGCAATATTGATAAATATGCTAGCAATGTATATATTTTCATATCTATTAGTTTAAACCAACAAACAGAGAGAAATTGAATATCTTAAAGAAATAACTTCTTAGGATGCCAGTAGTTTATTAAGAAATGCAAAGAGTTTATAAATTAGAATGATGCAAAAATTTTTTTGTGTGTATTTTTTTTTGACAGGCAGAGTTACACAGTGAGAGAGAGAGACAGAGAGAAAGGTCTTCCTTTTCCATTGGTTCACTCCCCATATGGCCTCTATGGCCGGCCAGGAGCCAGGTGCTCCCTCCTGGTCTCCCATGCAGGTTCAGGGACCAAGCACTTGAGCCATTCTCCACTATCTTCCCTGGCCACAGCAGAGCTGGCCTGGAAGAGGAGCAACTAGGACAGAATCCAGCGCCCCAACCAGGACTAGAACCCAGTGTGCTGGTGCCGCAGGCGGAGGATTAGCCTAGTGAGCTGGCAAAAATGTTTTTATTTGAAAAATCATATTTAACTAGTGTAGATGCATGTGATTATGCATGTTTGGGCAGTATATTAGAAATAACATCTTTTTTTGTGAGAGAGTCATAATGTGGTAGCTAAAGGAGGCAAATACAAACCAAACACTAATGTGTTCACATGCCTTTGCTGCTTGCATGAAAATGATTACACATGGTGGCGGGTGGATTGGAAACGGAGCAGACAGGATGTAAACCAGTGCCCATATGGGATGCCCAGGTAGCAGGTGATGGCTACCCCCAATGCCACGGTGCCGACTCCTACTTTATTTTTTCATGTTAATATGATATGAATACAAAGAGGACAGATTTGATATAGCTTACAAATACAATTCTAAGAATATAATGGTATTCCATGCCTCTCTACCCTTCTTCCCTTTCTCTCTCTTTTCCCCACTCCTCCCTCCCTTCCTCTCTCTCTTTCTCTCTTTCTCTTTCTTTCTTTCTCTCTATCTTTCTTTCTTTCTCTTTCTTTTCTCTCCTTCCTTCCTTCCTTCCATGTTTTTTTTTTTCTTTCTCTCTCTCTCTCCTAATTTTGAGATAACATGTTTTCAGTTTCTATAACAGTCTAGGGCTTAATGCCACACCAAATAAAGACTTCAACAAATAGAAAGTAAAAATCTTCAGTAAGAATATAGGCAACACAGGAATCATTTGGGTACCAAGATATATTGCATTATGCCAGTCTAGCATAGCATTTTGGGTTATGAGTTATGTATTCAAGACAAATCTCCAATATTTTAAAGAATTCCTTCTTGGCTTTCTTTGGATTTTATTTTATACAAAGAGTCCTGGTCATTTTTCATTAAACATTTAAAGGGTTTCATAAAGAGAAATTGGTTCTTGTAGTGATATTTAATTTTTATTTTAACATACTATTGAAAAAACTTATTTTTCCATAAATCAATATAAAAGTGTATTTTTTGCTAAAACAATTCTTTGCAAATGATTAGAAAAAAAAATCTACTGTGGGGCCAGCATTGTGGCATAGTGGATTAACCTGCTGCCTGTGATGCAAGCATCACAGATGGGCACCAAATTATTTCCCAGCCACTCCACTTCTGATGCACCTCCCTGCTAATGGCCTGGCTTTAATGGCTTTACGTTTAAAAGCCATTAAAATATATGATAGATTTTATAAAATAATCTATTTTGCATTAGTGAGCACCTATTTTTTTAAACTTGAGATGGCTTCCTATACTACATTTCCTTACAATCATCTGATTATGAGCATTACTAATTCATTGAAGAATTTATATATTTTCATAAAGAAATTAAATATTCAAGAGCTTTTATATATTTTAAATTTTTCTTCATAATTTTACATATTTTTCAAACTCTGAATTAATGGTGCTACTTACAGCATTGGAAACAAATAACTTCTGTTTTAAAGATTATTTATTTGAAAAGCAGAGAGATACAGACAGAGAGGTAAGTAGATCAATCAATCCATTGATCTTTCATTTGATGGTTCACACTCCAAATGGCCGTAACTGCTGATGCTAGGCAAGACCCAAGCCAGCATCTGTGGACTCCATCCAGGTCTCTCACATGGGTAGCAGGAACCAAAATACTTGAGCATTATCTGCTGCCTCCTGGTAACTGCATTAGCAGGAAGCTGGATGAGAATTGGAGGCAGGACTTGATCCCAAGTACTCCTGCATGAGAAGTGAGTGTTCTGAGTTATGACTTCACTCAATATGTCACAATTCCAATTCCCACAAAATAACTTCTAACCAAAACAAGGTTAGTTCCTAGAAAGTTGCACTTTCTTACTTAAAGAAGAAATGTCAGAGAAGTTTAAAATATGCATGCAGATTGCTTACATCCCAGCATCTCCTTGACCATCCACCAACACAGTGATATGCACCAATGAAGTAAGAAACATTCAAGGTGTATCTCTGAGACATTGAAGTCCTCATTAAATTAAATTCTTGTGCTTATAACAACATGCACATGGCTGCTTCAGAAATCTTGAGGCTTCTAAAATAGATGCACACATACTAGCGATCTAAAAGTGAATTTTACTGTTACAGTTTAATAATGGATAATAATTACGGAATCTTTAAAGCAAAAGTTACAGGATGAATATTTCATTGAACTCTGACTCCAAAGCAAAAGAGCCAAAGGAAAATCTGAAGATAACTACAGAAAGGCAAACCCCTGAAATGGAATATTTTGAAGGGGAGCAAATACGTGAATCATTATGAAACCCTGAGCAGAAATTTTAACACACTGTGATTATTTTTGCAATATTTTATAGGAAATTCTTTTAAAATGCACATTTTAGTTTTTTTTGTAATGACACAAATGTCATATTTTAGAAGTTATAAGTACCCAAGATTTCTCTAGTAACTTACTTTTAACCATTACTCAATCTTATTGATTTTAAAATACTTTAAATATTCAAATTTATGCATAAATAAAACATTAGAAAATTAAAAATAATTCTGCCTTTAGAAAAACAGGAATATTATAGTTTTTCCTCTTGGCTTAGCACCATTTGTTGTGGCATTTGGGAAGTGAATCAGAGGATGAAAGACTCTCTCTCTCTCTCTGTTTATTTCCCTTTCCATTGTTCTGCCTCTCAAAAATAAACAGATAAATTTAAAAAACTAAGCTTAGATAACTGATAAACTTGCAATTGAATATAGTTTCTCAAACTACAATCAAAAGGATATTCAAGCTTTGGTATCTTAGGAGTATACATATTCAATTTTCTGAAACCACATCTCTACCTACCATGTGATGGTATATGTTTCATTATCAGTATGAAGGCTGACTCACTAATCTGTCAGGGATGTGATAGGGTAGGCAATAGATGTTTCAGATCATTTGATATGGTAGAGAATAGATGATTTCAGATCATTTGCAGACAATCAGTGTTTCCCATAACATCCCAGACTTTTCCTCATTCGATTATTAAGCTCGATATTATATTGTTGTGAATTAATATATCCAGATTTTTTTTGTTATTTCAAAGGAATCAGTAGATTCAGCTATTTGATATGTAAAAATGGTATGTGAGACATTTTCAAGATTTTATTTTATGAATCTAGTTTTCACCGATGAGCTACCTAATACTAACACTTGCAGGGCTATTTTGAAGTTAAAATGAGATAATGTATGCAAAATACTTCACCCTATAATTAATGAGCCAGAAAGAATATGGTAATGAACAAATATTACCAGCTTTAATCACTAGCAAATAAAAGTTTGACCTGACCACCAGGTAAAACATAACATCTAACTGCTTACTACAGACAGGTGCAACATGGTGGATCAGTGTTGAGAGGTAGAAAAAAGACACAGCCACAGCCCTGTGTATATCTTCAGTGGACATCTTCTGTAGTTATATTTAGATTTTTCTATGGCTCTCTTGCTTTAGAAATTCTGAGTCCAATGAAATAGTCACCTTGCCACTTTTGCTTCAAAAATACTTTTAAAATGTAATATTTTGTTAGTTCATTTGTATATATATATTTAAAATTCTTATTTTAACTAAAATGTTAAATAATTTGCATAATTTAAAGAAATAGACTTTGATGGGATTCAGATAAAATTACTGGATAAATGGATATCACTGAAAATTTTAATTTGCAAATTTGAATTGATTTTGGAAACTGCCAAATAGTGGGATCCACTTCTTTTTAGCATCAGTAAATGAATTTGTAATTTTGTGGACAAAAATGTACATTATGTTTTGAGAGATATATAGGAATCCTAGAATATGATGGGATGATTTTTGTGGAGAGGCATACTTCAAAGCTGACTTCTCATGGTCCTAAATAGGGATTTCTTCCCTACTAGCCCTTGTTGAAGAATGGTATACTGCACATAACTTCTCACAGTTTCTTGTTTTTGTTTTGTTTGGTTTGTTTTTCTGTGGACTGTAAACCATCTGCCAGTTTTGCTTGCAACTTAGTGAACTACTGGACACGGGACAACTAAATAACTAAATCAGTAACAATAGATAGCTAACTAACTAAATCAAACAGAGTTCATCTTAACCTAACCAATAGCTTTTCTGGTAACCTTATAGGAAGACATTTTCAAAGAAATTTGATGGATTAGAAACAGACCAGTCAAATGCTGTCCCCTGAGACTGAAACTAAAATGTAATGACAAGGGGTGGTGCTATGGCACAGTGAGTTAAAGCTCTAGCCTGCAGCATCAGCATTCCATATCTGCACCGTCCGAGTCCCAGCTGTTCCACTTCTGATCCAGCTCCCTGCTAATGCTCCTGTAAAAGCAGTGGAGGATAGCCCAAGTCCACTACACCTACGTGGGAGACCTGGAAGAAGCTCCTGGCTCTTGGTTTCAAATCAGCTCAGCTCCAGTTGTTGGAGTTATTTGGGGAGTGAACCAGCAGATGGAACACACTCTCTCTCTCTCTCTCTCCCTCTTTCTACCTCACTCTATCTTTGTATCAAATGCTTTCTCTCAAATAAATGAATTTTTTTAAAGTCTAAAATGTGGTGACAGAGTAGATTACATAGTGAGAAAAAAATAACAGAGTTCAGCCACCTTACTGATGTATGCCTTGCTTGATAATATCATTTTGTTTCTAGCTTGTTTTCTATGTCAATGCCACAGATTTGTTTTCTTTTATCACTATACCTCCATTCAAACACAGGTCTCTTTTGTGTATATGAAATTTGTTATTTGATCTTGTTTATTACATTCAACAGTAAAGATTTCTGTGTAGAATATAAATGTACATAGTTATGTGTGTGCGTGTGTGTGTGTATGTTTACTCAAACATTTAAATACTTCAAAGTGGAGAGCAAAGAGCAGATGGTTTTGGACTTTTGTTGCTTTAGTTGCTAAGAAAAAGCAACTGAAGGAATGATACTTTAATTAAATTTAAATTTTGAATTGGTGTTAAGGTAACCTCCCATTGGCCATTGTCTTCTGCTTATGCTGTACATTGAGATCTAATGCTATAACTAGTACTCAAACAGTATTTTTCACTTTATGTTTCTGTGTGGGAGCAAACTGTTGAAATCTTTACTTAATGAATGCTAAACTGATCTTCTGTATATAAGGAGAATTGGGGCCGGCGCCGTGGCTCACTAGGCTAATCCTCCGCCTAGCGGCGCCGGCACACCGGGTTCTAGTCCCGGTTGGGGCGCCGGATTCTGTCCCGGTTGCCCCTCTTCCAGGCCAGCTCTCTGCTGTGGCCAGGGAGTACAGTGGAGGATGGCCCAGGTGCTTGGGCCCTGCACCCCATGGGAGACCAGGAAAAGCACCTGGCTCCTGGCTCCTGCCATTGGATCAGCGCGGTGCGCTGGCCGCAGCGCAGCGGCCATTGGAGGGTGAACCAACAGCAAAGGAAGACCTTTCTCTCTGTCTCTCTCTCTCACTGTCCACTCTGCCTGTCAAAAAAAATAAATAAATAAATAAAAGAGAATCAAAAATGAATCTTGATATGAATGGAAGGGGAGAGGGAGTGGATAAGGGGAGGGTTGCAGGTTGGAGGGACGTTATGGGGGGAAGCCATTGTAATCAATATTCTGTACTTTGGAAATTTATATTCATTAAATAAAAGTTAAAAAAAAAGTTTATAATGTGAAAAGTATTAAATTTCTATTTATGTATCTCATGATCCATATATAGTATAAATCTTCCCTGAATTTAAATTTATAGAAAATTTTATAAAATATTTAAATATCTAGAAAATAAATTAGCTTGTATTATTAACATATAATTTCTATCAGCAAGTAGTTAAATAGAATGGAAGAGAGCAAAATTTATTACACTTTGACCATGGTAAAGATTTTGCACCCTCAAATGACTTCCTATTAACCCATCTGACTCCTCACATCCTGCCCTTCAGAAGAGCGGACCCTAACTTCTGTTAAGGGAACTGGGTGATGACCACTTTGACTGCTTCATACTGAAAAGGGGCATGGGTGGAAATGGTAGTTAAGACAGTGCTCCAACAGGAGGTGGCTTATCAAGGTGGATGCAATGCCAGCTTGCAGAAACTGCTTCTATCCAAGGTTTCATGTGCATGACCATCTAAAATTTCATTCTTTCAAGTCTGGAAAAAATGGATCTAACAAGCATATTGAACTCATAGGGTCTAAAACAAAGGACAGGGTCATTATTAGAAGGCCTAAGAAAGGTGTTGTCTAAACCATGAAGAAGTTTACCATCAATCGATTAGAATTACTTCCTGCTCTTAGTAATCTGAATTAACAATACTTTGTCTAAGTTGCAACCTATAGTACATTAGTGGCTTCATCTTCTTAAAAAACTGTCCCAAAGTTTGAATACAATAAAGGTCAGGCAAAAAGAAGTCCTTTGATACCAAAAAGTATACAGTTAAACACAGAACCAACAATGTTTTAACCTCATGAGCAGTAAATGTGATTTTTTGTGTTTGAAGAATACAAAACTATGGATGACAAAAGACTTTAAATACCCATTTTTTTTTTTTTGACAGGCAAAGTGGACAGTGAGAAAGAGAGACAGAGAGAAAGGTCTTCCTTTACCGTTGGTTCACCCTCCAATGGCAGCTGCAGCCAGCGCGCTGCAGCGGGTGTACTGTGCTGATCTGAAGTCAGGAGCCAGGTGCTTCTGGTCTCCCATGTGGGTGCAGGGCCCAAGCACTTGGGCCATCCTCCACTGCCTTCCTGGGCCACAGCAGAGAGATGGACTGGAAGAGGAGCAACCGGGACAGAATCCGGCACCCCGACCAGGACTAGAACCCAGGGTGCTGGCGCCACAGGCGGAGGATTAGCCTATTGAGCCATGGCGCTGGCCCTAAATACCCATGTTTAAAATTATAAACTCATTGACCAATAAGAAGAGGCAGTTATTCATGTCACACAGTATTTTTGAAAGCACTTGCAAATTTTATGAAAACATTTATCCCTTTTAGGCCTCTGGGCCTTTCTCATTAAGATAACCATCATGTTTAATAACAACACAACCAGATCATTACATTATTATAATTTAAAATTTTGTGCCACTTCACATCTTTACAGTACCTTTAATATAATCCAAATAGCCTTATTAGTGTCTCTACAAGATTAGAGATATATCCTTTGATATTTTCAGGTGCCCACCTGGAAATATCAAAGTCCAAAGAATTTGGAACTTTGATTTTTTTTGAAAGCCTTTCAAAGATGCCACCAAGGCTTAAAATATCTGGTAGAAACAGGATCCCTTAACATCATGACATAATATAGACCACATTTGATCATTATTACATTACAAAGTGATTACTCAAATGCTTTAGAATGAATATATATATATATATATAGTCATACAAACTATAACTCTTTTTTAAAAATATTTACTTACTTATTTGAAAATCAGAGCTACACAGAGAGAAAGAGAAAGAGAGAGAAAGTGAGAGAGAGAGGTCTTTTATCCAGACATTGCAAAATCTTTCTTAGGGGGGCTATAACAAGCAGATTACCAATTGATATTTCAGAAACCCCTTAAACCAAATTGCTAAACAAGTTTGGCAAGTTTTAGAACAATATTTTTAAAGGTAGTGATCTTCCTAGATTCAAGAGAGAAATTTTCCTTTAAACTCAATGTCCAGTTACAGTTGAACCAAATTCTCATGCATGAGATTTTTTATTTATCAAATACATCTTTTTAGATTCTATTTGAATTTGAATTTAGTTTTCTTTTTATTCCCCCATCACCACCAAAAAAAAAAAAATACCTTAGGACAGCAATGCTTAGTCAACAATCAACTACTCCAGATTGCCTCTGAAACAAAAGGTTCAGGTAGCTGCCAGACAAGTCCCAAGGGTGACCGTTGGCTAAGGGCCGATGCGTGAAGGACAAGAAATTTCTGAGTGGGTTTCTGACATTAAGAAGATTCAGGCTTGGGAATAAGAGAATGGGGTTTGAACAAATTAGGTATAGATTATGCAAACGTAGGATAATTATCTTGCACATTACTATTGCAGCTTGCAATTTTAGCAGTCTTTTTCTATCACAGCGGAAGATGAATTGGAATCCTGCCCTAACATTTCCATATTTCAAAACCCTATTTTCCTCAATGCTGGCAACTCTATCTTTGATCACTAAGGGCTATGCTTGTGCAGATGCACAATGTAATCAGCACAGGAATCTACCATTTCATCAAACAAAAAGGAATTGGCATGTCCATGGTATTTGTTTCTTTCTGGCCTCCAACTGCTATACTCACTCATTTTCTGTTTCTGGTTTTAGAATTTGACAAGAATGCCAGAAAGTGGTCATTTGCATTTTATTAAATCACATAATGGTATATAAATGCTGAAAAGAACAAACATTAAAATGGTAAACTCAGTATCAAAAGACCTCTAATCCCAGTCCCCTCTACTACACATAAACATCTGCTAGAGTAAAATGATCATTAAAAATAAAATCTATTTTCAGAGTGTAAAATGTGGCAGCAAATGTTGACCAAGGTTCCTTTCCCAAGGTTGTTTAACCACACATGGCAGAAAGTAGACCTGCTGACGGCTCTGCAGTGTCAAGGGAAGTATTGGAGGAAGAAATGTAGACGTTTTCTCCAGATACTCATTTTTCTGACATTTAATTCCTAAATTCTGAGATTTTAGATAAGAATATAATATGGGAAAAAGAAGAATGTCAAGAAATTGAGATCAAACTGGAATTTTCTAAGGAGCTTGGTCTAAGCATATTTGTTATACACACTGTCTTAGTCCATTAGGGCAACTATAACTAAATACCATCCACAGTGTTGTATATAATCTATTCTGTTTTTATAAATAATTTCAAAAGTTTTGTAGTCCAAAATCCAAATGTCAAAGCAGGTCTTGCATCCAGCCAGGATCTCTTTTGCATCAGTGGCATCTTCAGTGTCCTAACATGGTAGGAGAGACTAGTTTCTTATCTGGAGTTTCTTTTTCTTTTTCTTTTCTTCTCTCTCTCTCTCTTTTTTTTTTTTTTTTTTTTTTGACAGGCAGAGTTAGACAGTGAGAGAGAGAGACAGAGAGAAAGGTCTTCCTTCTGTTGGTTCACCCCTCAAATGGCCGCTACGGCCAGAGCTATGCGGATCCGAAGCCAGGAGCCAGGCGCTTCTTCCTGGTCTCCCATGCAGGTGCAGGGCCCAAGCACTTGGGTCATCCTCCACTGCACTCCCGGGCCACAGCAAAGAGCTGGACTTTAAGAGGAGCAACAGTGACAGAATCCAGTGCCCTGACCAGGACTAGAACCTGGGGTGTTAGCACCGCAGGCAGAGGATTAGCCAAGTGAGCTGCGGTGGCACTGGCCTGGAGTTTCTTTAAAAAGGCACTAATCCTGATTAAAGAAGGCAGAGTCTGCATAACCTAATAAACTCCCCAAAGTTTCACCTCCTTATTCCACTTCCTGAGTGATTGTTTCAACTTAGGAATTGGTAGGTAGGGGCAAGGCGTGGGGAACAGAATAAAAATATTCAGATCATAGCACATAATCATAATTAAAAATCTTATTTCATGAATTTAAATTAACTTAAATACATTAAATATCAAACATAATAAACATTCAAACTCATTATTTCTACTCAATTCTATTTTCAGTCTGATAATTTTTACAGCTTAAAATTTAATGATGGAAATAATTTATAAAAATAAAATGTGGTTTCTGTTTTCTGTAGTGGGAAATGCTGAACTGTTACCAGCACATATTAGTTTGGCCCTCAGAATTAGACTTTGACATTATACCTGACAGTTTAGATTCCCATGCTAAGAGGATCCCAAAATCTAGAACAATGGAAGCTCTGTGACAAAAGATAACACTGGATGACTAAAGACGTTTCATCAATATCGGAATTAACCTAATGTATTAAAGAAATAAAATTAAAGTGATAAACACACATGCTTTTTTTTCTCTCTGTCTTTCCAATAATTTTTTTAAGTTCATGGAAAATGAAACTAAATATAAGTTGATTTTTATGCAAATAATATTCATAATTTCATTTTATTTAGATGAATGAGACAGGAAGAGAGATAGGACAGACAGAAATCTCCATTCCATTATTTACTGTACAAATGCCTACAATAGCCAGGACTGGGCCAGGCTAGTGCCATAAGCCTGGAATTAAATCTGGACCTCCAAGTGGGTGGCACGGTCATCATCTGCTGCCTCCCAGGGTGCACATCAGCAGGAAGCTTCAATCTGGTGTGCTGTTGTGACTCGAATCCAGGCACTACAATATAAGATGAGGTGTCTTCACTACTAAATCAAAGGCCCACCCCCAACGCAATTAATTTTGAAATTTATACACATGAAGGGTATTCAAAACATTTACAGAAAACACATATCATGAAAAAGCAATGAGTAATTTTTTTAAATGCACCAAAGTAAACTTATTTTGTTATTCTATTCTCCACAAAATTTTGAAGACTCCGTTGAGTAACTCAGTTAATCTCTACAGTAGCCATATACGGCTTTCATTATTAATGTTGATGTAATCATAGATAGCAAATTGAGATATATATCCCTAAATTACAAGTCACAGAATTTATAAGAGGCAAAGATAGGAATCAAATCCCTTTAACTGACTCTGTATTAACCTCTGTTCTGTATTCATTTTCATTTAGTCATTCACCTGTCAAACAAACATTGGTAGATTATTTTTAAAGTTTATTTTATTTAAAAGACAGAGTTTGAGAAATAGGTAGAGATAGAGAGAGAGAGGTCTTCCATCTGCTGGTTCACTCCTCAAATGGCTACAATAGCCAGAGCTGAGGTGATCTGAAGCCTTTAGATAGGAGCTTCTGTTTCTCCCACATGAGCCCAAGTGCCCAAGGGATTGGGCATCCTCCGCTGCTTTCCTAGGTGCATTAGCAGGGAGCTGGATTGGAAGTGGAGCAGCCCAGACTGGAACCACCTCCCATATGGGATACCAGGACTGAAGGCCAGGGCTTTAACCCACTGTGCTGTAGTTCTGGCCCCATAGTTGATTATTATATATCCATGATCAGCTTGTGAAGTTTTGAAACAGATTGAACAAAATTCTCATCACTATTAAAATGTCAAGGAATTGATGTGAGTGTTGTGTTAATATCATTAGAATCATTCTTTTGAAAAGAAGGAAACTTTGAAGTTTTTTTTTAAAGTCTAAAATGTTATCCTTATAATAATGATACATTCATCATATTTTTTCCTAAAAGTAAAATGTGAATTTAAGAGAATGTAATTTAAAAACACAACACAAATTCATCATATTGTAGTTTATCTATGCATTTAGGATTTTTCCCAATGATTTGTTTGATACTACAGAGAGTTGAAGATGTTTTTCAAATATTTTGGGCCCTAAGGACATCATTTAACTAAATCAGGCTTCAAAACACTAAATAGTCCAAATTAGCTTGCAAATTGCCAATGGATTTTAAAAACATCTAAGTAGCTCCCATGAGTATCTTAAGTAGTTAGAGAACCTGTCTCATTAGGGTATTTATTTAAATATTTCTATTATGCTTAACTTTAATCTCCACATTGCAATCAATTTATTGGATTTTTATTTAAAGACTCTCCTCTATCTGATATTTACCCAATCAGGCATGGGGGATCATAAATATTGTTCTTCTCTCAAAGTGACTGATGACAACTTGCTGAATTTCTCATGGTAACTACAGACAGAAATAAGAGCCTTTTTCCCTGTTCATCTTACTTTCTTCTATAAAATTAAAGGTAACAACAGAATCTATTGTATGTTAAGATGATTGAAATAATACAACTAAGTGATCATTGTCGCTCCCCCTCTTCACGGAGGAATGACACAGGACCCTGCGCTGTTCTTTCGTCTGCTCGGCCCTTCCGGGGTTTGCTGCTGGTTCTTCCCGGGTTGGCTACTGACCCTTCCACCTCCGTGGAAGGGCGGTTCCCCCTGCCACATTCCCCACTTCCGCAGGGGAGCGGCACACCGCCAGCCGGCTCTCTCGGGGGCTGCACAGGTGTTCCTCTTAGATGTTCCCCTTAGATGTTCCTGGTGCATGTTGTCTCTCTCCTCCTTTATAGTCCTCTTCCACCAATCCCAACTCGGCTGCCCACACGCTGAGTACGCTGCTCTCCTCCAATCAGGAGCAGGATCAGCTCCTGGAGGTCATCACTGAAGTTGGCAAGAGGCAGCTGCGTAGAAGCTGTTTTCTCCTCTCCCAGCGCCATATTGTGGGAGAGCAGATGCATAGAATAAGTCTTAATTCCAGTAACTCAGTCCAGTCCGGGTTGCTCCCCACAATCATCATTTCAGGTAAAATATATTCAGTTACAAAGACAAGAGTTAAAAATGATTAGTTTTCAATATGGAAGCTAATGAAGGTAAAATGTGGGAGATACAGGAGTGACTTCAGAAAAACGGTGGAGTAGGTAGGGCTAATCTCTTTTCTACCCAACTGAAAAATTAAAAGAAGGAGAAACTAGAAGAACCAGTGTTGCCAGGACTCTGAAAAGCAGCCAAATATCGATAACAATCAATTGAACACTGGATGAAGAAAAAGCAACTTTAAATGTCTGTAAAATGCTGTGACAATTTCTCCTTGCTTTTGTCCCACCCCTTACCCAGTTTGGAGGCAGTCTTCAAAAAGCAATATTTACATATATATATATATATATGTGTGTGTGTGTGTGTGTGTATATATGTGTGTATATATATATATATGTATTTTTTTGACAGGCAGAGTGGACAGTGAGAGACAGAGACAGAGAGAAAGGTTTTCCTTTTGCCGTTGGTTCACCTTCCAAAGGCCGCCACGACCGGCGTGATGCGGCTGGTGCGCTGCGACTGGTGCACCGCACTGATCCGAAGGCAGGAGCCAGGTGCTTCTCCTGGTCTCCCATGGGGTGCAGGGCCCAAGCACTTGGACCATCCTCCACTGCCCTCCCAGGCCACAGCAGAGAGCTGGCCTGGAAGGGACAGAATCCGGCGCCCCGACCGGGACTAGAACCCGGTGTGCCGGTGCCGCAAGGCGGAGGATTAGCCTAGTGAGCCGCGGCGCCAGCTGCATATACACACACACACACACACACACATATATATATACACATATATATGTATAAATCAGACCCTGAGAATGCAGAGAAAATGATTTCCAGAGTTACCATATTATAACATTCAAATGTTACAGTTTTCAACAAATAATTGTATGGCATAGAAAGAAAAAGGAAACTCTATTCCATTCATTGGAACAAATTAAACAACACAAACAGCCCCTGAAAAAGTCTAGAAGGGACACTTAGTAGACAAAGCATTACAATTGTCTTATGTATGCTCAAAGAGGTAAAGGAAATACAGGCTATCAGAACTAAAGGAATTAAGGGAGATGATGAATAATATAATGAGATTGTCAATAAAGAGAAGTTTTAAAAGCCATCAGCAGAAATTATGGTATTAAAATATGGTAAGTTAAATGGAAAATTCAGTAGAGGGATTCTAAAGCAGATCTGAGCAGACAAATGACAGAATCAATTAAAGTAAAGATGAAAAAATTTAAATTTGAGGGGCAGAAAAAAATAACGAATAAAAATAAATCAATGTCTAGGGCATCTTTGGGTTCCCATCAAAAGGAGAAAAACATCCATTTCCAGTGAGGAGGGTGAGAAAGGGAAAGGGAACAATTATAATATAATGTGTGAAAATCTCCACAATTTGCTTAGAGACACAAAATTACAAATATATTAATTGTAACAAACTCAAAGTAGGATAAATTCAAATAGACTCACTTCAAAACAAGACAATTCCTCTATTAAAAGACAGTGACAAAAGGAGAATCTTGAAAGATAAAAGAGAAGTGTTCTCTAATAAGATAAGCAGCCAGTTTCTTCTCAGAAACTGAGGGACTGGAACAAATTGGTATGGAGTACTTAAAGCACTGAAAAGGTGGCTGGTGCTGATGTGTTTAAAAGGCATCATTGCCTGCAGCACTGGCATCCCACATGGGTGCTGGTTCTCGTCCTAGCTGCTCCTCTTCTGATCTAGCTCTTTCTAATGGCCTGGGAAAGCCATAGAAGATGGCTCAAGTACCAGGGACCCTTCACCTATATGGGAGACCCAGAAGATGCTCCTGGCTCTTCACTTGGCATTGCCCTATCTCCAGTCATCACAGGCGTCTGGGGAGTGAACCAGGGTTGAAAGACCTCTGTCTGTCTTTCCCTCTCTCTGTAACTCTACCTATCAAACAAATAAATGAAATTTTTTTAAAAAGAAGTATTAAAGAAAAAGTATCAATCAACATCTCTATTGCATACAAATTAGAAAAAGGGTCAGGTGTTGTGTAGCACATTAAGCCCGCAGTTGGGAAGCTGTCACCCCATGTCAGAATGCCAGGCAGAGTCCCAGCTGCTTCATATTTCCTATAGAGCTTCTTGCTGGTATATATGGTAGGCGGCAGATGATGGCCCCCATACTTGGATTCTTGCCACCTATGTGGGCAATTCTGATGGAATTTATGGCTCCTGGCTTTGGCATAGCCCAAATCTGCATGCTGTAGCCACTTGCAGAGTGAATCAAGAGCACTTGTTCTCTCTCTCTCTCCCCTCTGTCATTCTGCCTTAAACGTAAATAAATAAAAAAGCCCATCAACAGTAGAGTGGATAAAGAAATTACGGGGTATGTACTCTATAAAATACTATACAGCAGTCAAAAACAATGAAATCCAGTCATTTGCAACAAAATGGAGGAATCTGGAAAACATCATGCTGAGTGAAATAAGCCAGTCCCAAAGGGACAAATATCATATGTTCTCCCTGATCAGTCACAACTAACCGAGCACCAAAAAGGAAACCTGCTGAAGTGAAATGGACCTATGAGAAACAGTGACTTGATCAGCCCTTGCCCTGACTGTTGATGAACAACTTAATAATTTATCCCTTTTAGTATTTTTTTTTCTACTTCATACTATTGGTTGAATTCTTTAATTAACACACAATTATTCTTAGGAGTTTAAATTTAACTGAAAAGTGATCCCTGTTAAATATAAGAGTGGGAATAGGAGAGGGAGATGTACATTTTCGCACATGCTCAATTGGACTTGCCCCAAACAATAGAGTTAGAAACCTGCCAGGGGATTCCTATCCAATCCCATCAAGGTGGCATGTACCAATGCCATCTCACTAGTCCAAGTGATCAGTTTTAGTTCATAATTGATCATAATGATAGATCAAAGAGTCAAAGGGATCACATAAACAAGACTAGTGTCTGCTAATACTTACTGATCGAATTAAAAAGGAGAAAACGATCCAACATGGGAAGCAGGATACACAGCAAACTCATAGAATGATAGATGTCCTAAACAGCACTCTGGCCCCAGAATCAGCCCGTAAGGCATGCGGATCTGGCTGAAGAACCCATGAGAGTATTTTAGGCATGGAAAGCCAAGACACTCTGGCAAAAAAAAAAAAAAAAAAAAAAAAAAACAAAAACAAAAAACCAAAACCTAAATGAAAAATCTCTGTGAATGAGATCCCAGCGGAAAGAATGGAGCCATCAAAGAAGGAGGTACCTTTATCTGATGGGTGGAGAGAACTTTCACTTTGACTATAACCTTGTCTAAATAATATTGGAGTTGGTGAACTCAAAAGGTTTCCATAGCCTTGGCAACTCTGACAAAAGCCTAGGGTGATTACTGACACCATAAACAAGAGTGTCAATTGTTAACAACAGGAGTCACTGTGCACTTACTCTTCATGTAGGATCTCTGTCCTTAATGTGTTGTACAATGTGAATTAATGCTATAACTAGTACTCAAACAGTACTTTACACTTTATGTTTCTGTGTGGGTGCAAACTGTTGAAATCTTTGCTTAATATATACTAAAGTGATATTCTGTATATAAAGAGAATCAAAAATGAATCTTGATGTGAATGGGATGGGAGAGGGAGTGGGAGATGGGAGGGTGTGGGTGGGAGGAAAGATATGGGGGGGGGGAGAAAGCACTGTAATCTGCAAGCTGTACTTTGGAAATTTATATTTATTAAATAAAAGCTAAAAAAAGCAAATAACTAAACTTTAATAAATAAAAGAAAGATATTTAAAAGTAACCCCAGATAAACAAAAACTAAAATGTTCTCTTTTTTGCTTGACTGTTTATTTTGTTTTTACCACTAGACCTGCACTAAAAGAAATTCTAAAGTGATTCTTTGTAGACCCAAGAACCCCAAAAGTGTATTGAAGTCATATGAAGAAATAAAGATCTCTGGTAAAGGTAAAAACAGGAAAATATAAAAACTGTTGTAACAGAATTTATGATTCGTAATTTCAAATTGTACTTCTGAAATCATTTGAAAAACACATGTATACAATAATTCATATTGTTAGGCAAACAATATGTAAAAGTATAATTTCTGACAATTAGCATGCAAAGCATGTGTACAGAAAGCCATCTTTTGTAACAAAATTGATTCATTTACAGACCATCATGCTTAGTGAGATAAGCCATTCCCCATTAGATAAATATCATGTTTTCCATCAGTGGTAACTGATATGCAGAGGACAAAAAAATATAAAATATCATATGTTCTCCCTGATCAGTGACAACTAACTGAGCACCAAAGAGGAAACCTGTTGAAGTGAAAGGGACACTATGAGAAACTGTGACTTGATCAGCTCTTGTCCTGACTACTGATGTACAATGTAATACTTGATCCATTTTAGTATTTTTTTTGTTCTAGTACTATTAGTTGAACTCTGTGATTAACACACAATTATTCTTAGGTGTTTAAATTTTAACTGAAAAGTGATCCCTGTTAAATATGAGTGGGAATAAGAGAGGGGGGAGATGTACAATTTGGGACATGCTCAATTGGACTTGCTCCAAATGGTGGAGTTAGAAACGTGCCAGGGGATTCCAATACAATCCCATCAAGGTGGCATGTGCTAGTGCCATCTCACTAGTCCAAGTGATCCATTTCAGTTCACAATAGGTCTGGTAGGTCTAAGAGTCAAAGGGATCACATAAACAAGACTAGTTTCTGCTAATACTAACTGATAGAATCAAAAATGGAGAGAACGATCCATCATGGGAAGCAGGATACACAGCAGACTCATAGAATGGCACATGTCCTAAACAGCACTCTGGCCTCAGAATCAGCCCTTAAGGCATTCGGATCTGGCTGTAAAGCCCATGAGAGTATTTTAGGCATGGAAAGCCAAGACACTCTGGCAAAAAAAAAAAAAAAAAAAAAAAAAAGACGTAAATGAAAGATCTCTTCGAGTGAGATCCCAGTGGAGAGAACGGGGCCATCAAAGAAGGAGGTACCTTTCTCTGAAGGGAGGAGAGAACTTCCGCTTTGACTAAGACCCTGTCTGAATAAGATCGAAGTCAGCGAACTCAAAAGGCTTCCATAGCCTTGGCAACTCATGACTAGAGCCTAGGGAGATTACTGACACCATAAACAAGAGTGTCAAATTGTTAAGTCAACAACAGGAGTCACTGTGTACTTACTCCTCATGTGGAATCTGCCTTAATGTGTTGTCCAATGTGAAGTAATGCTATAACTAGTACTGAAACAGTATTTTAAACTTTGTGTTTCTGTGTGGGCGCAAACTGATGAAATCTTTACTTAATATATACTGAATCGATCTTCTGTATATAAAGATAATTGAAAATGAATCTTGATGTGAATGGAATGGGAGAGGGAGCGGGAGATGGGAGGGCTGCAAGTGGGAGGTAAGTTATGGGGGGGGGAATCCATTGTAATCCATAAGCTGTACTTTGGAAATTTATATTTACTAAATAAAAGTTAAAAAAAAGAAATTCAAAAAAAAAATAATGTATATGAATGAAGCTGAGATTTGAACAGTGTTTATATCCCTGTCTACACTCATCAGGAACAGCGTTTTTCCTACTCTGTACATGCTGAATTCCTTATTTAGTGGTGGGTTGAATTTTTGATGATAAAGTACATGGAAGAATTTAAAAATAATAAGCAAGGAGAAGGCAGGAGGTTGAGGGGGAGGAAGAGAGGGATTTTAGGGCTGGTAGTATCATTATGTTGGTAAAACTGTATATAAGAAATACATTAAAGTTGTAACTTTGCAGAAATAAATAAATGTTAAACAAATTAAAAAAAAAATAAAAAGTTTTTTTCTGTTATAAAAGTTTGTTGGTATGAATTCCAAATAAATTGTTACAAATGTAACATGCTTAGTGCAATTTTTTGTGCTATAGTGTGAACAGGGTTTGTTTTCCCAACTCACATAGATATTTAAACCCCAGAGTCCTTTATTATTATTTTTTTTGACAGGCAGAGTGGACAGTGAGAGAGAGAGAGACTGAGAGAAAGGTCTTCCTTTGCCATTGGTTCACCCTCCAATGACCGCCGCGGCTGGCGTGCTGCAGTCGGCGCACCACGCTGATCGATGGCAGGAGCCAGGTATTTATCCTGGTCTCCCATGGGGTGCAGGGCCCAAGTACTTGGACCATCCACCATTGCATTCCCGGGCCACAGCAGAGAGCTGGCCTGGAAGAGGGGCAACTGGGACAGAATCCGGCGCCCCGACCGGGACTAGAACCCGGTGTGCCAGGGCCGCAAGGCGGAGGATTAGCCTAGTGAGCCGCGGAGCCGGCCTAAACCCCAGAGTCTTAAGTAAACAATACTAGAGCAGAAGGAAAATATTTGTGTTGTTTAGCAAGTAGGCCTAGTAGGAGTTCATTAGGGAATTGAGAGCTGTCCTTGGAAGGCAGTTCTTGCAAAAGGGTTGGTTATCAAAGTCAAGTTGAGCCTAGTCACATTCTTTGCCCAGCCTCACCATGTGATTGTGTCTGTACAGACACTCTATCTTTGCTATTGTCAAGCTGTATCGGAGGGTTGAACTACCGACACAGCTTGTACGGTGAATCTCTTAAGCCTCAGGCCACAATAAAATTCTCACCTTCTTACAAAGCTTCTCTCAGTAGTAAACAGATAAGTGATACAACATGGTAATCACAAATATTAAAATTATATGTGTGAAAACAAATGAGAAGGGTATTATAATGTTAAATTAATTTTATGTGTAGACTTCAGTGGGCCATGGGTTGTTCAAATATTTAGCCAAATATTATTTTTGGATGTTGTTTTTGAATAAATGGACATTTAAAATGGTAGACTGAGTAAAGCAGACTTGTGTTCTCTTATGAGAATGGGTCTTGTCCAATCAGTTGAACGCTTGAGTAGAGCAAAATGGTTAAATCTACAATGAATACGCAAAATCTTCATGCCTAACTGCAATCAACCTTAGACATTCACTTAAAGTAAACAGTAACATAATCTCAAGTATATCAGTCTTTGGATGGACACTGTGGTCAGAGCCCTGTTTTCAGGCCTTCAGAATGAAACTTGAGCTATGCAATTGGCCTTCCTGGTTCTTCACCTTGCTAACACCCATATGGATCTTTGGATTTGCCTCCATAATCATATGAGTCAGTTATTCATATTAATATATTATGAATTAAATAGATATAAATAATATATATTTTTGCACATAATAACTATATACAGATACTTAAAAGTTTTCAGAAAGTTTGTGGAAAGTAGTTAAAATTAAATTTGATTTGGGTGCAAATAATCTATATAGCTATACATACATATATATATATATATATACTTACATTTAGATGGATGATAATCAATAAATCTTATTGATTCTGTTGGTATTATAATAAGCCCTAGCACTAACTCCTGAGTCTATCTGTAGTTGATTCAGAAATCTTGGAATGGGCCAATACTGTGGTGTAGTAGGATATGTCTCTGCCTATAACACCGGCATCTCATATGGTTTCTGGTTTGAGTCACAGCTGCTCTACTTATGATCCAGCTCCCTGCTAATGCGCCTGGAAAAGTGGTGGAAGATGGCCCAAGTCCTTGGAGCCCTGAACCCACATGGGGTACCTGGAAGAAACTCCCAGCTCATACCTTCGGATGGGCCCAGCTGCTGCCTTTGTGGCCATTTGGGGAATGAACTAGAGGATGGCAGACCTCTTTTTGTGTCTCTCCCTCTCTCTGTAACTCTGCCTCACAAATAAACAAAATCTTTTAAAAAAAGAAATCTTTCAATGAAGGAAGGAATGGATACAATATCTAAAATCATAGCAGTTAAGACATGTCTTTCCCAATAAACAAGAAAAAAGTTATAATGTTCAAACCTTTATCTCTTGGAGCTAAAAGTTCAGTCAAGGCAATAAACTTTTCTACACTACCCAAAGTACCCATATAAAGCCATTACTATCTGAAAGTTCCAGACAAAATTACACGTGATGTTCTCATTGAAACTATTCTTTAGCTCATCTTTCTAACAAGTGTCTAACACTCCACTTTTTGCCATCTTTCTGGAATATACAATGAAGAATTAAATTAAATTAAAACTGCTTCTTTTTTCAACCATAGAGTACCAGTTTTTATAGTCAGAAAGAAGAGGTTTATAAGGCTGCACCTAAGTGCCATAAAACAGCAATCTGGCTCCAATATGTATAGAATTAAAATTCTGAATTCCAGTGTATATAGAAGAGTTAATTCCTTAAGTATCAGAAACGTGCCCATATAATAGTAAACATTCCCATATGTTTGGGCTAATTTAGTAACACTATTTTTATTCTGAACCTTCACAATTCAATATGTTGTACTCTTACTTCAAGTTTATAAGGGAAAACTTAATGCGCATGTATGTGTGTGTAAATTAACTCAAGTGTGAAGATTTTCCAAAACTAAAGCAATAAAAAATAGAATACGAACTGTGATTTTCACTTTGCGGATTCAAGACGAATAATTCATACTAATTATTTTCTATGGTATCTGAAGATGAATTACACATGAAAGCAAATTGTTCCCACATATGTCCAAACAGATAGTTGAGCTCCACTCAAAATGAGTCTTAGAAAATGTTCAAAGTTAAGTGTGGCCTTGACAGTGATAGAGAAACATAAGCTTGGCACAAACCCTAGGTTTTCTATCACATTTGAGCATTTAAAAAGAAGCTGAGTATGGAGAATGAATTATATCCTATTTAGGATGGAACCAGGGATCCAATTAGTTCTTTTCAGGCTCCTATATTTACAAGAACCATATTCTTCTGTGTTTTATAATGTTTATTAAAGATAATAAGTTCATATCATCTGCCTTTGTCTCATGGAGCTTGTGTGGACAAAAGTATAAAGCTGACACAAAGGCAATGTCCAGTATTAGTAGGTGTGTCAGTTTCACCATACTAGCAGGTACATATTAACTGTTTTGTTCAAATCTGGAAATATGAAAACATAATTTGTGGTGATCTGGTTACATCTTTCTTTGTTACCAATGGGGAGTGAATCAACAGATGGAAGAATTCTCTCTCCCTTTCACCTTGTATCTCCCTCTGTCTCTCTGCCCTTCAAATAAATATATATTTAAATAAAAGAAATCTTGAAGCACTAGAAAATATAGAGAACATGGACTATATAACAACTTAAAATTTTGCAATGGAAAAAATACTACAGTTAAGGAATGGATAAACTGCAAATGTTACCTTTAGAATATCTTTAATAATTTTTAAACTTTTTATTTGAATTTTTAATGTTTTAACAGATTCATTGTGATTTGTAGATACAATTCTAAGATCATAATGGAATTCCCTTCCTGCCTCTCATCCTCTTTCCCCCCTCTCTCCCTCTTTTTTTCTCCATTTCTCTCTGCCTTTTTGTTCAGTTTTGAGATAAGATATATTAAATTTTCATTCCAGGAAACAGGCTTAATATTCCATCAAATAAGAAATTTAACAAGGGGCTGGCGCTGTGGTGCAGTGAGTTAATGCCCTGGCCGGGAGCGCCGACATCTCATATGGGCACCAGTTCTAGTCCCGGATGCTCCATTTCAAGTCCAGATCTCTGCTATGGCCAGGGAAAGCAGTGGAGGATGGCCAAAGTCCTTGAGCCCTTTGCACCCATGTGGAAGACTGGGAAGAGGCTCCTGGCTCCTGGCTTCGGATCGGCACAGCTCCGGCCATTGCGGCCATCTGGAGAGTGAACCATTGGATGGAAGACCTCTCTCTCTCTCTTTCTCGGCCTCTCCTCTCTGTGTAACTCTGACTTTCAAATAAATAAATAAATCTTTTTTTAAAAAAAGAAATTTAACAAGTAGGAAGCAAAAAGACCCTAGTTTTGCGGGAATACAGAAAACAGCTATAAGCAGTAGTTGAATAGAAACAATGACCATTTCATCATACACAGGAAATTTGAAAGTAAATAGAAGAGGATACCAAGAAATGGAAAAATCTTCAATACTCATGGATTGGAAGAATCAATATCATCAAAATGTCCATTCTCCCAAAAGCAATTTATAGATTCCATGCAATACCAATCAAGATACTGAAGACATTCTTCTCAGATCTAGAAAAAATGATGCTGAAATTCATATGGAGACACAGGAGACCTAGAATAGCTAAAGCAATCTTGTACAACAAAAACAAAGCCAGAGGCATCACAATACCAGATTTCAGGACACACTACAGGGCAGTTGTAATCAAAACAGCATGGTACTGGTACAGAAACAGATGGATAGACCAATGGAACAGAATTGAAACACCAGAAATCAACCCAAACATCTACAGCCAACTCATATTTGATCAAGGATCCAAAACCAATCCCTGGAGTAAGGGCAGTCTATTGAATAAATGGTGCTGGGAAAATTGGATTTCCACGTGCAGAATCATGAAGCAAGACCCCTACCTTTCACCTTACACAAAAATTCACTCAACATGGATTAAAGACTTCAATCGATGACCTGACACCATCAAATTATTAGAGAGCATTGGAAAAACCCTGCAAGATATAGGCACAGGCAATGACTTCTTGGAAAACACACCAGAAGCACAGGCTGTCAAAGCCAAAATTAACATTTGGGATTGCATCAAATTGAGAAGTTTCTGTACTGCAAAAGAAACAGTCAGGAAAGTGAAGAGACAACCAACAGAATGGGAAAATATATTTGCAAACTATGCAACTGATAAAGGGTTGATAACCAAAATCTACAAAGAAATCAAGAAACTCCACAAGATCAAAACAAACAACCCGCTTGAGAGATGGGCCAAGGACCTCAATAGACATTTTTCAAAAGAGGAAATCCAAGTGGCCAACTGACACATGAAAAAATGTTCAAGATCACTAGCAATCAGGGAAATGCAAAGCAAAACCACAATGAGGTTTCACCTCACCACAGTTAGAATGGCTCACATTCAGAAATCTACCAACAATAGATGCTGGCGAGGATGTGGGGAAAAAGGGACACTAACCCACTGTTGGTGGGAATGCAAATTGGTTAAGCCACTATGGAAGTCAGTCTGGAGATTCCTCAGAAACCTGATTATAACCCTACCATTCAACCCAGCCATCCCAGTGCTTGGAATATACCCAAAGGAAACGAAATTGGCAAACAAAAAAGCTGTCTGCACCTCAATGTTTATTGCAGCTCAATTCACAATAGCTAAGACCTGGAACCAACCCAAATGCCCATCAACAGTAGACTGGATAAAGAAATTATGGGACATGTACTCTATTGAATACTATACAGCAGTCAAAAGCAACGAAACCCTGTCATTTGCAACAAGATGGAGGAATTTGGAAAACATCATGCTGAGTGAAATAAGCCAGTCCCAAAGGGACAAATATTATATGTTCTCCCTGATCGGCGACAACTAACGGAGAACCAAAGAGGAAACGTGTTGAAATGAAATGGACACTATGAGAAACAGTGACTTGATCAGCTCTTGTCCTGACAGTTGATGTACAGTGTAATACTTTATCAATCCTAGTATTTTTTTTTTTGTTCTAGTACCATTGGTTGAACTCTGTAATTAACACACAATTATTCTTAGGTGTTTAAATTTTAACTGAAAAGTGATCCCTGTTAGGAATTTGGAAAACATTATGCTGAGTGAAATAAGCCAATCCCAATGGGAAATATACCACTTGTTCTCCTTGATAGGTGACAACTAACTGAGCACCAAAAAGGAAACCTGTTAAAGTGAAATGAACACTATGAGAAACGGTGACTTGATCAGCCCTCACCCTGACTGTAGATAAGCAACTTGATATGTTATCCCTCTAAGTATTTTTTTTTGTTTGTTCTACTTAATACTTTTGGTTGAATACTGTAATCAATACACAATTCTTCTTAAGTGCTGAAACTTAACTGAAAAGTGATCACTGTTAAATATAAGAGTGGGAATAAGAGAGGGAAGAGTTGTGCAATTCGGGACATGCTCAAGCTGACTTGCCCCAAATGGTAGAGTTAGAAACATACCAGGGGATTCCAATTCAATCCCATCAATGTGGCATGTACCAATGCCATCTCACTAGTCCCAGTGATCAATTTCTATTCACAATGGATCATAATGATAGGACTAAGAACCAAAGGGATCACATAAACAAGACTAGTGTCTGCAAATACTAGCTGATAGAATAAAAAAGGGAGAGAATGATCCAACATGGGAAGTGAGATACAGAGCTGAACCATAGAATGTCAGATGTCCTAAACAGCACTCTGGCCTCAGAATCAGCCCTTAAGGCATGCGGATCCGGCTGAAAAGCCCATGAGAGTATTTCAGGCATGGAAAGCCAAGACACTCTGGAAAAACAAAACAAAACAAAAAACACCTAACTGAAAGATCTCCAGGAGTCGGATCCCAGTGGAAAGAATGGGTCATCAAAGAAGGAGGTACCTTTCTCTGAAGGGAGGAGAGAACTTCCACTTTGACCATGGCCTTGTCTAAATATGATCAGAGTCGGTGAACTCAGGAGGCTTCCATAGCCTTGGCAGCTCATGACAAGAGCCTAGGGTGATTACTGAGGCCATAAACAAGAGTGTCAATTTGTTAAGTCAACAACAGGAGTCACTGTGCACTTACTCCTCATGTAGGATCTTTGTCCTTACTGTGCTGTACATTGAGAATTAATGCTATAACGAGTACTCAAACAGTATTTTTCACTTTATGTTTCTGTGTGGGAGCAAACTGTTGAAATCTTTACTTAATGTATGCTAAACTGATCTTCTGTATATAAAGAGAAATGAAAATGAATCTTGATGTGAATGGAATGGGAGAGGGAGTGGGAAAGGGGAGGGTTGCTGGTTGGAGGGACGTTATGGGGGGGAAGCCATTAAGTTTCAGCACTTAAGAATAATTGTGTAGGCCGGCGCCACGGCTCACTAGGCTAATCCTCTGCCTTGTGGCGCCCGCATACCGGGTTCTAGTCCGGGTCGGGCCGCCGGACTCCATCCCGGTTGCCCCTCTTCCAGGCCAGCTCTCTGCTATAATTTTTCGTAAAATTATGAAGTCCAGATCCTACATCAGAGTGTCTCTGTTTCCTTTCCAGATCTGGCTCCTGATTTCACTTTCCTGCTAATGTACTAATGCAGACACTAATGCAGATTCTGAGAGGCAGAAGATGACGCATCCAGCAATGACTTCCAGCACCCTAGATGGAATTTTTGGCTTACTCTCAGCCTCCACCTCTGCCCAGGCCTGGTTGTTGTGGGTATTTGGGAAGTGAAACAGCAGTTAGAACCTCTTTCTTTCTCTCTCCCTCCCTTCCTTTCTTCCTCCCTCTCAAACATATAAGTTTACTGTCTTTAGTACCACTAGACATTGGCGTCTAGAAATCTGCCTCAAGACCCTCTGTGCTTGCCTATGGCATAGATCCTAGCTGAAACAAATGGAAATAAATTTGATATCTGATTTTAACTTCTCTTCCTTTTATATTAGATTATGCGATAACCATTATCACCAGAGAATTTAGTTCACATTTAGTTTAATGTTTTTGTTGCATTATCTGAATATTTTTGGAAAAACAGGTTCAATCACAGTGAGATGATAAATGAGAGACTGGATTCCTATGAGACCAAAGATGAAACAGAAACTATAACTGTCTACAAAAATAGAGCAGGGTACATCCTAAGTATACTTGTTAATTTTTTAAACTATTATAAATCTACCTCTGTTTATGCTATATGAAAAAGCATATTTTATGCCATTAGTTTTTACATCATATTTTCTTGTATCAGTCATAAACTTGTTCAATTCTTTATGTACAAAAACTACTCTTGAAGAGAAAAATCAATTAATTAGTAGGATTTTTGAAGGTTATATTGGTTGGAACCATATTTTACATAATAATATAAAAATTGAAATTCTATAGCTTGACTTAGAATGTTACTTATTTTAAAAATGGAATATTTTTTACAATAAAGATAATAATTAAGAAACATTCAACTCAGATGGTGCTATCGAATTTTAAAACAAGTCAATAAACCATGCTTCAATCTGTATAAACAGATATATTTATTTGCCTATTTCAAATGCAGAATAACAGAGAAAAAATCTTATATATATAAACTCTATATATTTATATATATATAAAAGCTATATATATAACTATATATAAACTATATATAACTCTCTCTATATAAACTCTGTATATTTAATATATCATAATGTCATCACTAGTCTAAATGATGGAGCAAATGTGAAGTGTGAAAGATAACTCTGACTTGCAACATGAATTTCATGTAAATGCATACTTGATCACATGATATAGAATGTCATTTACACCAAAAAATAGTTCAAACATCAAAATAAAAGGAGATGACTTTGGAACATCATTAAAATAAAAGTGATAAATGTGGAATGGGAACTTGATGCAGCAAGTAGACTGGGATGCCTGCATCACCTATTAGAGTGCTAAGTTTGAGTCTCAGCTTCACTCCATATTCCATCGTTTCTGATAAAGTTCACCTTACAAGGTAACATTGATGGCTTACATAGTTGGGTCCCTGCCACCTATGTGGGACATTTGGTTTGAAACCCCAGCTGGATCATTCTGGCCCAGTCATTACCACTGTGGACATTTGGGAAGTCAGGAAGCAGAAGGGAGGTGGAGATGGATCTCTCTCTCTCTCAATGCCTTTCAAATGAATAAAATTTTTGAAAGTGATGAGAAAGTCCATCCTTTAATAATCATCAGAACAACTGATTATGTTTTTATTTAATATATATTTTTGTGACTACATATTTTTAAATTTACATTATATTAAAGACTTAATGGCTCCACTAAATAAACAGTATAATTAAAAAGTAAAATTTCATTTTTGAGTAGGAAAATAGGCAAGGGATATAAGCAATAATCAAATGAAAAAGATCTTTATACTCAAATAAAGTAATTCTAAAATAGTCACAAAATAATTAAAACAATAATAGCTTATAATTCTTAAATTTTGAGCAATGATTTACATTCATACCAACAGTTTCTCCACATCCTTGCTAACATTTGTTGCTCTCTGTCTTTTGGATAATAGTCAGTGTGACAGGGGTGAGATGATATCTCATGGTTTTGATTAACAGTTCTCTGATAACTAGTGATGTTGAGCACTTTTTTTGTTTGTTTCACCTGTTTGTTGACATTTTGACCTTTCCTTTAGTATTTTGACTTTTGAGATATGTCTATTGAGTTTTTTTGCCTATTTCTTCATTAATTTTGTTTTTGTTGTTGTTGTTGTTGTTGTTGTTGAGATTTTGAGCAGCTGATATATTCTGGATATTAGTCCTTTGTCAGATAAGTAACTTGCAAATATCTGTCCCATTCTGTTGGATGTCTTTTCATTCCATTGTTTCTTTTACTGTGCAGAAGCATCCTTGAAATAATCACATTTGTCTAGTTTTGTTTTGGTTGCCTGTGCTTTGGGTGTCTTATCCAAGAAGTCATTACCTATCTCAATGTCTTGAAGTGTTTCCCCTACGTTTTCTTCCACCAACTTCATAGTGTCAGGTCTTAAATATAAGTCTTTTGTCCATCTTTCATGATTTTTGAATATGGTTAGAGGAGTTGTTTAATTTTCACTCTTCTGCATACATATGTCCAGTTTTGCCAGCACCATTTATTGAAGAGATTATCTTTCTCCAATGTACAGTCTGGGGACGTTTGTCAAAACTCAGTTGTCTATATGTATGTGGATGAATTTCTAAGCTCTTTATTCTATTTGATTAACCTTTTTATCAGTTTCTAATGCCAGTACTATATTGTTTTAATTACTATAGCTTTGTTTAATGCTTTGAAATCAGGTTTTTAATTATTTTAAAAGATTTATTTATTATTTATTTGGAATTTAAAGAGAGAGGGCTACACAGTGAGAACGAGTGAGACTGTCTTCTGCTGCTTTCCCAGGTGCATTAGCAAGGAACTGGCTTGGAAGAAAAGCAGATGGAGCTCCAACTTGCATCAATAGTGGATGCCGGCATCACAGGTGGTGGCTTAATCCATTGTGCTATAAAGCCAGGGCCTGAAGTCAGGTATTATGATGCGTCCATCTTAATTTTTTTTTTTTTTTAGGTTTTGGTTTTGTTTTGTTTTTGTTAATGATCACTTTAGCTGTTCTGGGTCTTTTGTGATTACTAATGAATTTTAGTATTGCTTTTTATGCTTCCATGCAGAATGTAGTTGGTATGTTGATAGGAATTGTGTTTTTTTGTCAATTGCTCCAGGTGATACAGACATTTTAATATTAATTCTTTTTTATAAGGCTTATATTTTCTTTCTTTCTTTTTTTTTTTTTGACAAGAAGAGTGGACAGTGAGAGAGAGAGAGACAGAGAAAAGGTATTCCTTTACCGTTGGTTCACCTTCCAATGGCCGCTGCAGCCAGTGCACTGAGGCTGATCCGAAGCCAGGAGTCAGGTGCTTTTTCCTGGTCTCCCATGCAGGTGAAGGGTCCAAGCACTTGGGCCATCCTCGACTGCACTCCCAGGCCACAGCAGAGAACTGGACTGGAAGAGGGGTAACCAGGACAGAATCCAGCATCGGCCAATATTGATTCTTTTTATCCATTAGCAAAGAATATTTTCCCATTTTGGGTATCTGTGTGTTTGATAACTCCTTTCATTAATATCTATACTTTTAATTGTAGAGCGCTTTCACTTGTTTGGATAAATTTATTTCTAAATATTTAGGTGTATATAAATATGCCATTCAGACACATTTAACATAAACTAGTGAGATTTAATGTACACACTAATTAAATTAAATCATTTTCAAAATAAGCTTATATTCCTGGTATTGCAAAGTTTTCCTAGATACTTAGGTAGATAAGCAGTTTATTTAATATAAAATATATCGGTCGGTACTGTGGTGCAGTGGGTTGACGCCCTGGCCTGAAGCATCGGCATCCCATATGGCACCGGTTCAGGACCCAGCTGCTACACTTCTGATCTAGCTATCTGCTGTGGCCTGGGAAAGCAGTGGAAGATGGCTCAGATCCTTGGGCCCCTGCACCTGTGTGGGAGATGCAGAAGAAGCTCCTGTTTCCTGGCTTCAGATCAGCACAGCTCTGGCCGTTTCAGCCAGTTAGACAGTGAACCATATGATAGAATACCTCTCTCTCTCTCTCTCTCTCTCACCCTGCCTCTCCTTCTCTCCCTGTGTGTAACTCAAATAAAAAAGAAATCTTTAAAAAATGATAAAATATATCAGAAGCATACAAGAATACCCAATGTTCATCACATTTATTTTACTGATTTTCATTTTTGTATTTTACTCCTTTTTTATTAATGTAGCATTACTTAGTAACAATTGCTTTCATACATACATATATATAATATTAATAAACATCTAAATGATATCAACACAAGTTGTCTTAATCAAGTACATTTTTCCTGATCAAATTTTCCAAATCCATACTGGAGGAACAGATTTTTAGTACTCATTCTTTCATTAACTCATTCATTTATTGAACAAACATTGTTATGTAGTCTACATGTCAGTGTTATTCTAGATTTAGTTTCCAGTGTAGACACAAGCACACAACTGGCATTGTCATAATCTTTTATAGTGAGACTTACATATATTAAACCAAATAAGGATTTTCATTACATGGATATATATGAGTAGCACGGAATTAAGGCACTGAAGAGAATAAGTTTTCCAGTACTTACAATAATGTAAAGGGTAATAAGGAATCTTTTCAAAGAAGAAAATATTTGATCAAAGAAGAAAGTAAAAAGGTAATGATGTGTTCTTCTTGGGTAAGAACATTGAAAGTATAGAAAACATTGAAAATGTAAGAAAATTCAGACTCTCTCTACTGAGAAAAGACATTTCCATCCCACAAAGGCTTCAAAGAAGAATAGTAGAAGATAGAGTGAGTGAAATAATACAAGTTCAAATCATGTTGGATGTTGAGGACCTCTATGTACACACTGGTATTTGCTCTCATTCAAAAGATGAGAAGGAAATTTATTAGAGAGTTTTCAACAGGATGTGAACTTCTCTTTCAGTAGAATAATTCAGGGTGCTCTATTGGGAATAGACTATAAAAATATAGAAAGGAAACACAGAAGCCATTTATTACACTTATCAGATGCTGTGAAATTTTGCGCAGAGTTAACTACCAAAGATAAAGCACTCATTTTCCCTGTTCCTGGAAGGGATTGCTGCTGATGGTGTCCAGATGAATAGATGCCCAGAAATTTCCCTTCGCCAAGGAAAGCTACCTCACCTAAATCTACACTTGGCAACTCATCCTTTATAGACCACTCAACAGCTATTTATAAAAGATAAGTAGATAAGTATATTCATGCTTAATGAAGTAAAGAAATAACCATATGAAATAGCAAATACAAAATAAACTAAATCCAAATTGGCCAATTCTAAGCCTTTATAATCCATATTAGAATCACTGTATGCTTTGGGTTCAAATCTGTATCACAAGATTATATGGCTTTATCTTTATGCATGATTGGTCACCAAAAATTATACTAATTTAATTGTTTTGAAAAGTTATCAGAAATATATATCTACTTATGTTTCTGTTAAGAATCTTAGCTTTTTGTTGTTTCTCGTGGCTTTTTTTCCTCTCTCAAGAAAGTCTGCATGAAAATGCATCATTTCTTTGCACAACTGAATTTTTGCTGTCTGAAATATCAGAAAATTTTGGGTCCTTATTAGTTTTATAACATAATTTATAATGACATAAATAAAATTCAGTAAGCTATTTTTAATATGCATAGCTCATGGCTTTATTTTTGAAAACGTGTCTTTCATTTATTCTTGGTAGACACTAAGAAAGTATTGGGGCCAGCTCTGTGGCACAGTAGGTTAAGCCTCTGCCTGAAGTACCTGCAACCCACATGGGAGCTGGTGCAAGGTCTGACCTCTCCGCTTCTGATCCAACTCCCGGCTAAAGGCCTGAGAAAGCAGTAGAAGATGTCCCAAGTTCCTGGGCCCTTGCACTCACATGGGAGACCTGAAAGAAGCTCATGGATCCTGGCTTCAGTTCTGCCCAGCTCTTGCTGTTGCAGCCATGTGGGGAGTGAACCAATGGATATAAGACCTCTCTCTGTCTCTCCCTCTTTCTGGCTGTAACTCTGCCTCTCAAATAAATAAATAAATCTTTAAAAAAATATAAGAAAGAGTCAAAACCTGTGGATTGCTAAACATATGCCAATATAAACCTCAATATCTTAAAAATCTATATTCTAGTGTACCTAGAAACTCCTTCATTATCTTTATATATACATCTAAATATACACAGTGCACACATATACATATTAAAGATATTTCTAAGTATATCTTATGATAAAAATATACATTAAATTTCCCATCAGCTATGTAGATGAAGCTAAATGCAGTACTACAAAATTACACATTTTAAAATTGAAGTCCTTCCTCATAATTTAGATTGCACAGTTTCCATTCCCTTTTATTCTCAGGGCAGTGGTGACCGAGGGAGATATATTTCATTTTTGTAGAAGTTCTGTGGATACTAGCTTCTTACTTTATTAGTACCATGTCAGTCCTAGAGTCATTTTGAAGCACAGAAATAGGTTTCATGCACATTCATATGGCAATATAGGAAGCATCACTGTGGCTGTTGAGTTTCAGGCAATTTCACAGCAAAGAACTGAATATAGCCATGGAGGAGCCTTCTTGACAACACAAATGCTTTATAGAATTTTTTTAAGATACACTTTAATTTCCATGGGGAAAGACTCTACCTCAACAACAAATCTCCAGCCCAAAATAATTCATAAATTCACTGCAAGTCAAAATTTTAAAGAGTAAGTATGCAGATTCTTGTTGAATAATAATTTGTTTTTTGATGGAGATTAAAAAGACATAAACTTTTCCATAATTTTGGGAATTAGATGTTACCCTTTGGAATACTTTTTGTTCATCAAGTGAAGCAATATTTCCTATTTATCCATTCAGAGAATTGCTCTTGGATATTCCTAAATTTGTATTCTTTCTTATATCATCCAAATCATGTAAAGTAGTGCTCATACAATCCTACTTCAGAGGCTGCTATTTTCAGCATAACTAATTTTATCACCCATATACATAGTTTTCTACCACTAAATGTATTTTATTCATTAACCCAAAATTAAACTTCAGTAAAGACCCTAAAGATATATGTAAAGTTAGTTATTTGAAGAATATTTTAATGAGATATTTAAAGAAAGCACAAGTGGTTAAAATTTACTGATTTGAAATGTGATAACTACCTATTTATTTATAAATCTATCTATGTTTTCATTTAACTATGTATGAAAGCATAAAGTACATAGCTCAAAAATTACAATTTAGGGACAAATAGAATGTTGATCCCACTTGAAGTATACAAGTCAATATTTGAGCAACATTTCTTGAAGAGCATGCTGAAATATCCTTGGATGAAAGTTTCTAAGTTTCAGAAGAACATATATAATCTAAAAACAAATGTTAGAAGTGTAGACACAGTTTTGGACTCCTGGATCACAAGATGTTTCTGATGAAATGTAAAACATATTGCTTATGTAATAGATTTATTTTGAGTTAGCATATTATGGGATAAACTGAAAGAGGCAATCATGTTACAGAGTAATGTCTTGTACAGTTCAGGTATTTCAACTTTTTATGGATGGAATTTTTGTCCTCAAAAATTCATGTGTTGTAATCCTTACCAAGTTGATGCTATCAGAAAGTCGGTCTCTTGAGACTCATTTAGATCCTGAGGGTTGTACCCTTATGAGTGACATGAGTACCCTTATAAAAGCAACACCGTAGCTCTCTCACCTACTTTCCACCCTATGAAGTTACAAAAGGAAGATGATAATTTACAAAGAAAGAAGATGCTTTTCATAAGAACCTTGCCATACTAGCACCCTGTTCTTAGATTCCCAGGCTCTGGAACTGTGAAAAATAAGTTTCTCTTGTTTATAGAACATCCACGTCTATGATGTTTCATTCTGGCATCCCTTAGATACAACTTTACAAAGAAATCACTTTATTATCATATTTGACATTTATAAAAACAGAAAGATCAGAGGACAAGAAGCAAACCAAATAAAAAAAAGGAATACTTCTATACATTGACTTATATTGACTTATGTCATGAAGAGTTTAACTCTGGGATATATAGATTGCCAAATAGAAAGCATCTTTCAGAATTATGAACAGAAATTGAAAGGGTAGACTACAAAAAAGTAAAAATCTGAACAGGGAAGAAGCAAAAGATGTCTAAAACCTACGCGAGGGGTAGACATTGTGGCTCAGCTGGTTACGCTGCCACTGTGATGAGCATATTGTTCACTGGAGTACCTATGACAGAGTCCCACCTTTGTTTGGAATCCTGCTTCCTGCTAATGCACCCTGAGAGGCAGTGGATGATGGGGTCTGAGTCCTCAGATCCTTGTCACCTACCCAGGAGATCCAAATGCAATTACTTCAACTTGAAGGGCCTGGCTGTTGCAGAAATTTGGAGTAAACTGGCAAATGGAAAATCTCTCTCTCTCTCTCTCTCTCTCTCTCTCTCTCTCTCTCTCTTTCCCTCCCTCTCCTGGTCTCTTTATCTTTCAAATAAATAAAATGAGTACATAAATTTAAATATGATGGGGATAGGCATATGCAACATTAGTTAAGATTACTTGGTCATTTTAATTAATTAATTAATTAATTAACCTATTTCAGAGGCATAGTTATAGACAGAGAGACGGAAAGACACAGAGAGAGGTCTTCTATCTGCTGATTCACTCCCCATATGGTCACAACAGTCAGAGCTGAACCAATCCAAAGCTAGAAGCTGGGAGCTTCTTTTAGGTCTCCCAAGTGATTTGCAGGGGCCCAAGCACTTGAACCATCTTCTGCTTTCCCAGGCCAACAGCAGGGAGCTGGATTGGAAGTGGCACAGCTGGGACTTGCTGGCTCCCATATGGTATGCCAGCAAGGCAATAAGATGCTTAACCTACTATGCCACAGTGCAGGCCCCTGGGCATTGGTTTTTGATGTGGAAGGCCAGGGCTTCAGATGGGCACAGAAATTAGCTTCTGAAGAGCCCTGGCAGCACTGTCAGCCAAGAATTGGGTCACTGGAAATGGAATTGTCCTGGAGGTTGAAAGAATCCTGGTTCACAGCCACAGACCTCATTAGCTCTAAGCAGAAAAAGCTCTTCACTCAGCCCAGCTTCCAAAGCAACTATTGCTGTTGAGGGGAGGGCCAAGTAAGATCAGCAACGTTGCAGGCAAAACTGTACATTTCCTTTTAGAGATGCTGTTGAGGGCTAGGTTGGGTCAAATTTAATATCTCGGGTTCTTCTCTTTTACTTAGAGAAGAATTCTAAGAACAGGATCAAACATGGCATGCAAAATAGTATGGTTTATTTACAAATGAAAACACACAGGCACATGAGGGCTTCATTATGGGAGAGTGTGCCAGGAAAGGTAAAAGGGGAATTTCACACCATGCTCTACTTGTCCTGGGTCCACAGGGTGAGGAGAGAAAAAGAAAAGTAGCACCCCTCCCTTTCACTGGACTTTTATTAGCTTTGAAAATGAGAGTGGTTACATAGCACTGCCCAGGTAAGGGGAAGTGAATTTTAAGAAGGCATCATCTGATTGATGATAGGATCACATGGGGTTGGGATAGGTGTGGCCTCCAGCTCATGAACTTAATCTGTCTCCCTGACTTTTCCCACTTCAATGCCATCTGCCTTCTATTCAGGCCAGCTCTCCTCCAAGGCCAACTAGAAAATGGAAGTCAACAGGGTGCCTTCCCTAAAGAGGTTCACACCTCCCTTGTGACACCTATTCCAGCTCTCCATGTAAAGAGATAGGTAGGTGCGTAGATAGATGCTGGATAGATAAATCTGGGCCTCATACCTGGTCTGACCTTAAGGTCCCCCAGGTTATTATTAGGATCTTCCTGTCAGTTTCTCTTTGTCTTTTAATGCGAAAACTTCCTTGTGGTTTAGATAGCTCCCTTCTTAGATCATCTAATAATGACTCTGCCCTTTGTTTTAGATCCTGTGAGTTTAATCTGCTTGTTAGATTCATTTTCTCCAGACTAGAGAGAGATGGTGATGCATCTGTAAGCTGGCCTTATGTTCCTTTTTTTTTTTTTTTTTTTTACAGGCACAGTTAGACAGAGAGAGAGACAGAGAGACAGAGAGAAAGGTCTTCTTTCCGTTGGTTCACCCCCCAAATGGCCGCTACGGTCGGCGTGCTGCGCTGATCCCAAGCCAAGAGCCAAGTGCTTCCTGCTGGTCTCCCATGTGGGTGCAGGGCCGAAGGACTTGAGCCATCCTCCACTGCCTTCCCAGGCCACAGCAGAGAGCTGGCCTGGAAGAGGAGCAACTGGGACAGAACCCGACGCCCTGACCGGGACTAGAACCCTGGGTGCCTGCACCACAGGTGGAGGATTAGCCTAGTGAGCCGCGGCAACGGCCCCTATATCCCTCTTGATAGGCCATGTACTGCTGAAACCCTGTCTTGACTGTCATTCCCAATTCTGCCCCTATTCAGCTTGAAGTCAGAGTGTTCATTGTCCCAAACACCCTAACAAGTGTTAGGGTCCATTCTTCTGGGGGAAGGAATGTGTGGAGTCAGATGGGTTAATAGGCAGTCAGGTTGGTCCCGGTGGAAATTGTGAATGAAAAACGCTTGCTTCCCCAAAAGTTATCTTTAGCAAGCTTAAAAGTACCTGCCCCACTGCTTGGGAGCTTCCAGTTTTTACCATGAAAATAGCAAGGGTGTGACAATTCCATCCTTCTAGCCCATGGCTTATTGTAAAAAGTATTACCTATCCTACTACTTGGCATATACCATTACAGAGCAGGTCTTTTGGTGGGTTTTGTTCTTGCCTTATAAAAGAATGTCAAGTTGATTGTCAAGTATTTTTCTCCTCCCAAATTCTGCTTAAAAACCCCATTACTACCTACCCCTTCAGGTTCTGCCTCTTTCGGAGCCCCCTTCCTGGCCACTCTGCCAGGAAGTCTCTGACTTATATAAATCTTGCTTATCAAAACAAAAAAAGAAAGAAAGAAAGAAAGAGAACATAAGACTTGCTTTTTGTTCACCGTAGGTGAAGAGTGTCCAACTCTTCAGGCAATGGAACAGACTTCACTTCTGGATGTCACATCCATGTTCTGACCAAAGACTGATTCTAATAAAAGTCCTTATTTTATAACCTGTGATGCATGCATTAAGTCTATACTCACTGATTATATGAAGTATGCATTATTTTTCTGATTGTATGTAAAATATTGGAAACAAATATAACTTATTTATACAAATATTTACATGTATTTATATATATATATTCTCCCTTATATGTTTGATCTAAAATTCAAAAATTGAAAAAAGAAATGACTCTGTGTAGTATTCCTGCAAATATAGTTTTGTTTTTTAAAATATTTTAAAGATTTATTTATTTATTTGAAAGTCAGAGGTACACAGAGAGAGAGGCAGGGGCAGAGAAAAGGTTTTCCATCCCTGGTTCACTCCCCAGATGGCTGCAATGGCCAGAGGTGAGCCGAATCAAAGCCAGGAGCCAGAAGCCAGGAGATTCTTTCAGGTCTTCCATGTTGGTGCAGGGGCCTGATGACTTGGGCCATCTCTACTGCTTTCCCAAGCCATAGCAGAGAACTGGATCAGAAGTGGAGCAACCGGGACTCAAACCAGTGCCCAAATGGGATGCCCGTAGGTGGTAGCTTTAACTGCTATGCCACATCACCGGCCCTGTAAATATGTAAAGATGGTTTTATTGGACTTTGTTTTATATCTTTGTCAAAGAAATTGTTGAGAATGATCTGCAGCTATATTTTTAAAGATTTTTTTTATTTATTTGACAGATAGAGTTACAGACAGTGAAAGAAAGAGAGAGAAAGATCTTCCTTCCGTTGGTTCACTCCCCAGATGGCCACAAGGACTGGAGCTGCACCAATCCGAAGCCTGGATCCAGGTGATTCTTCCTGGTCTCCCACGTGAGCACAGGGGCCCAAGCACTTGGGCCATCTACTGCTTTTCCAGGCCACAACAAAGAGCTGGACTGGAAGAGGAGCAACTGGGACTAGAACCAGTGCCCCACAGCTATAATTTTATTGATGTGCTCTTATTTTAAATTTTGTTGTGCATGAGTGAAATTGGTGTCTGTTCATTTGGTTATTGTTTAATGCCCTTCCTATATTCCTGTGGAATATTCTTATTACTTGCTGAATTCTTTATTTAGTGGATCATTAAGTCTTTGACTATAATGTAAATTAAAAAGATGTTATTTCAAAAATTAAAAAGAAAATATGGGATTTTGAAGGAGCAAGGAAGCAATTATTTCTATGAGCTACATTAAATCTTTTCTCTTCATCATAATAGTTTAATAAAATGAAAAGCAGGAAATGAAGGTTTAATCTATTCATACATAATCCATACCATACACTCTTAACCAAAATACAAAACAAACAACAAAAATACAAAACAAAATAAATCCTAATGATTTGGGCAATAAAGTTATTAATTTCTACTACAGATTCTGGTCTCACACAGAGATAAAAATCCTATGCAGAGACTAATGACACGCACAAATAGATACAGGATTTACTCACTATTGAAAGAATAAGCACATAAATGCTCAAGTGTGAGCTGCAACCACACATGGAAAAATACCCATCCTGAGAGGCTCAGAATATTGTCCATGAAAGAGATAGAAAATAAGAACTGTACCTCTAAGTGTGGTTTGTGATGAAAAGAGAAAAAGTGATACCTCCAACGGGGCTCTGTTGTGAAAAGAGCCCTCTCCCTCATTCTTTGCCTCTTTAACAAGGTGTGGGGTGGTACCTTAATCATATATGTAAACAGGGTGGGGTCTTAGCATGGGCCCTAGTTAGATGAAACAGGTACATCCTAGAAACGTGGGTGTATTAAGTGAACAATTAAAGAGATAAACATTACTCTACATGGTTGCATGACAAAACAAATATTTTACTATCATTTTGCTTTTTGAAAAGACATTTAAAGTCTTTACTTGGATCACAAGTGTTGGCAGACTTACACTTTGCGTGCACCTGTTAAGACTCAAGAGGTAAAGGTTTAATCCTTGACAGATGTACCCAGCTAGAAATCCCCTGTAATTTAACTGCAGTAGGAGTCTAAGTAGCACCTTGTGTGGTTGCTTGCATTTAGAGTGCAATTGGTCGTGAGGGGATCCCTTCTTCCAAGTTTTCAACAAAACTAGATCTGGGAAGATAAGCTATTAGTGCCATTTGGAATCTGGCACTTTGAGAATTTTTTTATACTCTGTCAGTATCTTTGGTACCAAGACTGATAATATGCTATATGTGAGGTTTCTTGGCAAAACTTAGCTAGAGTGTTTTAAGATTATGGTTACCTAGAAGAACCATTGCAATTATTTCCCCTAAGCATGCATGCCACCCTGCAGCCACTGAATCTAGTTGCTTAAAAAAGTGGGCCACTTGTCATGAAAATTTACTCACTTTCTCAGTGAATACACAAAAAGCTATTTCATACTTCTTGACTACAAACAGTGTGAATGGCTTGTTGATGTTTTGCATTCATGTTGGGGGAGATTCTGTTAGAAGCTCTTTAATCCTTTGGAAAACCTCATGCTGTTCTCTTGTCCAATTAAGTAGGTCTGTATCATGACCCTTTAAAGTAGCATATAAATATTTGGCTATCAACCCAAATCCTGCAAAAACATGCTATTCTCAAGAACATACTTAACTCTGTCTTCAGTGGCCCATACATAGTACAACTTCTTTTCTCTTAAGTAAAAGAGCACACTTTTCTGAAGTCAGAAGATATCCTAAGAAGCTTGCCTCCTGGTTTGTGAATGTTTGCATCTCTACTCCCCTAAGAATCAGTTTAAGACCTAGATGGTATTTTCATCTGAATCCTCATTGGAGGGATTACATTGAAAAAATTATCTATGTATTGCAGATTGGCTCCAGTATTTCAGTGAAGTCCCAAAGTTCCTTTGAATGATCATTTCCAAATGAGGGGTATCCTTGAAACCTTGAAGAAGGTTTCTGTCCAAATATTTTGCTGAATTATATTTGAGGATACAACAGTCCATTCCAAGGCAAGAAAAATACTAGGATTCTGGGTTTAATGGTATGCAGAATAAAGCAAGTCTATGACTATGTACCATGAGGTCTCTTCAGGTACCTGTGTTAATATAGTGTAAAGATTTTACAAATAGAATGAAGTGGGAAGACTGCCTCATTAATAGTCCTGAAGTCCTGAACTATTCTATATTCCATATTTGGCTTTAAAACTGGCAAGATTGGGATATTACAAAGAGACTGATATCGAACCAGGATTCAATGTTTAAGAAACATTTCAATTAAGAGTATGAGTCCCTAAGTATCGTCTGTATCTGTGGGAGTGCCTTTGCCAATGAGAAAATTTTACGTTGTCCTTTAAGAGGACAATCAAAGGGATACCACGTACAGCTCATCCAGATATTCCCTGATCCCAGACTTGAGGATCTACTCTTTTATTTCAGAAGGAAGATATTCTGGGCTGGAGTCTTCCTCAGTGTTCATTAATATCATAAAACATTATTTAAACTTAGGCACTATTAATTTGAGAAAAACACCTATGCATAGTAGCCAGTATATTTCAAGCGATGAAGGTGGACATTCAGACATTATCTAAAACTGTTGAGAGATAAGTGTGGATTAAAGGCAAAACAAGTCTGAGAGTAATAATAATAATAATTATAATAACATGACTCTTTGAAGACAGGGGTCTTGTGTAGGATTTCAGCGCAGAGTAAGTGGACGCTTTTCAGGAAAATCAGAATGTCACGAGCATCAGAATGTTCCATTGACTGATTCTGAGGTTGCCAGGCAATACACAGCATCTGCTTCCCTATGAAGCTGCTGTCTGCACTGCTTCCCATGTTGGGATGCTCTTTCCTCTGCAAACCAGTATCTATTATTAAACACTTGAAATTCTATTTCGACCATCTGGCTTTTAGGAGTCTGTGATCCTAAGGCAGGTTTCTTTAACTTTATCCTTATGAGTGGGTCCGTGGGAATTGATACAGAATAATCTACAGCTTAAAAGTCTTGCAGAATTTTTAGAATAAAACAGTAGACATGGCTCTCTGCAAACACAGTTATACTCAAGCATATGGCTTGAATCTATTTGTATTAGGTGAGACCTGACATCTCAAGTTTCCTTTCTGCACTAAAAGTGGATTTCCCGGCAGTTTGTCCTTGTTTAAAAGATCTGGTCTCCTTCCAGATCTTTTAAAACTATCCAGTATAGCCTTGGCAGCTCATGACAAGAGCCTAGGTTGATTACAGATGCCATAAACAAGAGTGTCAATTTGTTGAGTCAACAACAGGAGTCACTGTGCACTTACTCCTCATGTAGGATCTCTGTCCTTAGTGTGCTGTACATTGAGATTTAATGCTATACCTAGTACTCAAACAGTATTTTTCACTTTATGTTTCCGTGTGGGAGCAAACTGTTGAAATCTTTACTTAATGTATGCTAAACTGATCTTCTGTATATAAAGAGAAATGAAAATGAATCTTGATGTGTATGGAAGGGGAGAGGGAGTGGGAAAGGGGAGGGTCGCGGGAGGGAGGGACGCTATGGAGGGGAAGCCATTGTAATCCATAAGCTGTACTTTGGAAATTTATATTCATTAAATAAAAGTTTAAAAAAAAAAAGAATTTTTAACACTGCACTTAGGGGTCTTGTCCTCTAGGGGACATCACTGTGCCTAAGGTACCAGTTGAACCAGAAGGGGCATGTAAGTATGCTCCTGAAATATGCGTATCTCAGTGCTATTTCCAGTGCCCCAAATATATTAAGGGTCTTGTGCCACCATGTTCAGAGTTTCTAACCTCTAGCATGCTTGGAGTGTAGGCCCATAGGGTGATACCAGAGTCCATGCATCTTCAGAAATTGGAAATGAAACAATCCCAGGTTTCAAATTTTATGAAGCTAACTGCTACAGTGAGGGATCGAGGGCTTGGTGATGGGATATGAACCCACAGCTGGCTAGCAGAAGCCACATTCATATGCAGGGAACCAGAAGCCTGCTGCATTGTAATCCTGCATTCAGTATCCTTTCTAGCCATCCCAGAGCTGAGAGACTGAAAGACTATGAGGCCTCTGAAAGAAACAGCCATCAAACCTCAGCTGGACTGAGTAGGTTGGCTGCTGCCCAACCATGGAGGGCACTAACTGTCCTACACCCATAGGTGGAGAAGACTCACATGTTTGCTACTAGGATAGAAAATACTACCTCTGGCAGCCAAATCTAGCAACTTCCACCAGAGTAGAAAGTACCACCTCCTGCACCTGATGCAGGTACTAGACAAAATAAATCAGTTCCTTACTTCTCCCACTTCCTTTAAGTAAATGGGAAGAACTAAAATGTTGCATGTTGGTCTTAAGATAATATGGAGGACAAAACTGAATCAGCCATGTGGAGTGCAGCATTTGTGACTCGATTGTAAGAGACACTAGCTCTGGGAGTACAATGCAGTCATACCATACACTGTAAGCGGTGGACAAGAGCTTGCATTGTCCCATATACCATTCCCTTAGCTTGTTCTTAACCTTAATTTTCTAGCCTGCAGTTGATTTCCAGCAATTACCAAGAAAAAGAACAGAAAAAGATTTCATTTCAAAGGACTGTCTCAGAGCCCAAGAACAGAGAAAGATATAATTTAAACTCACCAGGTTGTTTCCCTATAACCTGAGAAGACTGCAGCCCGGATGGGGACCGGGATTCATCTACTCCCTGATATTTTATATTTTGGGTGTTACTCTCGTTACAATTATTTCAAACGCATGGTTTTGTTGTCAGTTCTGATGTGGGCAATGAGCATATTACCTTCCAGCCCAGATTCCTGTCTCACACGGAGATAAAAATTCTAAGCAGTAACTGGTAACATATACAAACAGGAACAGGATTTGTTTAACATAAAGGAAATAAACATGCATTCACACCTGAGTGTGCAACACTGCCACATTTAAGAAATACCCTTCATGAGAGAGCTAAAATTGTGTGAAACAGAGAAGAAGCAAGATCAGTAACTCTATGTGTGGTCTGAGGTAAAGAGAAAGCAGGAAGCAGAGTGGTTATAGTGAAAAGACACCTGTCACTCACCCATAATCTCTTTTATAAGATAGAGGGTGATGTTTAATTAGATATAAAAATAGGGTGAGATTTTAGCTTGCACTCTGGTCTGAATGATGCAGGTGATTTTTGGGTCAATGTAGCAAGTCAGGTGTTAAAGACTTGGATGGTTATGAGAATTTCAGCCTGCTCAGACATTAACCACCTGCCCAGCTACAACATATCAGGATGATCAACATTTGATCTGTAAGCTGATGAGAAAAGTTAGCTAGTATAATCAATGTGAGTTCTACAAGAAGGTTAACATCATTTAAGGACAAGATAGTTCAGAAATGATTTTTAAATGCATTGCCTAATTCTTAGTTTACGTTCTTAGAAGAACACTGTTACTTTACTTGATTCATGTTATCTTTTAAATATTTGTTTTTATTTTATTCGAAATGCACAATGACAGAGAGACAGAGAGATGAAAGAAAAAGAGAAAGAGAGAGAGAACACTCCTATCCATTTTTTCATTCCCAAAATGGTCTCCACCACCAGCATTGGTTCAGGCCAAAGCCAAGAACCTGGAACTCCTTCCAAGTATCTCATGTGGATGGCAGGTACCCAAGTACTTGAGCCAACTTTCATTGCTTCACAGGAGTAATAAGTTTGCTCATATAATTTTAGAAACTGAGAAGTCCTATAATCAGGAAACTATTTTGAAGCTGGAGAGCCAAGGAAAAAGGTGATGTGGCTCAGCACATGTTTGAATGATTCAAAAGCATGGAAGCTGATAGAGCTAACCCATGGCCCAAAGTGAAAACACAGAAACTGGGGGACTGCTGGTGTAGGCTTCAGAAGGAGAGAGAGAGAGAGAGAGAGAGAGAGAGAGAGAGAAAGAAAGAGAGAGAGAGAGGAGATTATTCAGTCTTCCTTGTCTTTTTTGTACTTTCTGAGGCTTCAGCCAATTTGATGGTGCCCACTCACACTGGGCAAGAGTGAATCTTCCATAGTTCACTGACTCAAAGATCAATTTCACTATTTCTTTTTCCTCCCAGTATTAAGAGAAATTCACAGTACCATATCATGGTCTATAGTCATACTCTGCATTAGAAAACCAGAACTTAATACTCTTATGTAATTACAACACAGTACCCATAATCAACCTCTCTGTAATCCTACCACATACCCCACATAGTCTCCTTAGGCTCTGGCCACCACCATTATATTCTTAACTTATATGAGAGTGGTTTTTTGTATTCCAGACATTAGTGAGATTATGAGGTACTTGTTTTTCATTTAAAATAATGACCTCTAGTCTCACACGTGTTGTTGCAAATGAAAAGATTTCATCATTTAAATAAATGAGTAGCATTCCATTGTGTACATATACTACTTTAAAAAATCCATGCATCAGTTTCTTCTGGAAACACTCTCACAGACATAACCCTTTACATAAAGCTGACTATCCCTAATGCGGTCAAGTTGACACTTAACTATTGGGGTTGCTGCTGTGGTATAGTGGGTAAACCTCCCATCTGCAACACTGGCATGTTCATGTTCCAGCTTCTCCACTTCCAATATAATTCCTTGCTAATGGCTGGGAAAAGCAGAAAAAGATAGTTAAGTTGTCTGGGAACCTGCCATTCATGTGGAAGAGTGGGAGACCCAGAAGAAACTCCCAGCTCCTTCCTGGCCAAGTGCTAGCCAGTATGGGGCATGAATAAGCAAATGAAATGGGGCATGAATAAGCAAAGGAAAGTTCTCTTCCTATATTGCCCTCTATCTCTTTAAATTGGTCTTCAAAATAAATAAATCTTTTAAAAATTAACTATCTCACTATCTAAATATATAAATGAAAATCAAATATGGGGCTCTTCATGTTCCTTTTTATTCTCATTCAATCTCTCCAATTTTATTAAATAACATTACTTTTCGAGTGCTCCAAAATAAAACTATCATCTATCATTCCTTTTTTTCTTAATTCTCACATTCGAATTATTATTTTCTATATTGCTTCCTTCTAATGCCCATTTATACTGCCCTACTTCAAATAATTACTATGAAATTTTTCACCTGAAATACTGTCACAGCATCCCAAATCTGTTACTTGCTACTAGCTTGCTGCAATAATGTGAATTTCTCCCTCACTTGACATGCACTAATCAGGATAATCTCTACGTTTCTTTAATGAAATAAGCTCTTTCCTCTCTCAAGTCTTCTAATTATCATTCTCAATTGAAAAATTCTTCTTGGCATGCTTTGCCTATCTAATTTACACTCAGTTTTTAGGTATCAATTTATACAATAATTTATCAGAAGAAATTGATATGGTCCAATGAAATGCTCTTCTCAGTAATCATTCATCTGAATTCCCCAACTCCCTTAACTCATGGTTTGAGAGTTCTTTTCACCATCAGAATGTAGCAGATTTGACGCCAAATAATAATGTAAGATAGATCAAAGTATGGAAACATCCTTGTTGTTCTTTCATAATGTGCCTTTTGAATCTACTTATTATGCTCTGAGGGAGCACATGAAACTTCACGATGAAACCCAAGTGAAGAGAAAAAGAAAAAAAAATCAGTAATCATCAGTAATGTGTGTGAATATACCTGGAAGAAGATCCTCCAGTCCCAGTTGAGATTTCTTTGTTGCTACTATACAGAGAATAAATAATCCATTCTTAACAAGCCTTCTTCAAATCGCAGAATCATGAGTACAATAAACCATTGTTATAAATAAATAAATCTGTTTTCAGTAATTATTTATGTAGGAGTAGAAAGCAAGAGTAATCTCGAATCTACCTATTTTTGGTTCCAAAATATCCTTCTGATGCTTTTTAGAGATCTAATATTTATTTTTACCTGAATATGAGAGAATATTCGGGGGTCATTATTTAGCTTGGCACAATTGGTTACCCATTTCACTACAACAGTAATTAAGAAACTTGGGAAGAATTTTACTACAATGGTTACAATTCACTGAACTCATAAAAAGATCTTTGGGAAAAAATGGGACCAGTGCTGTGGCATTGCCGGTAAAGCTGCCACCTGCAGTGCCTGCATCGCAAATGGGCACAAGTTCCAGTCCTGACTGCTCCATTTCCAATCTAGCTCTCTGCTATGGCCTGGGAAAGCAGTAGAAGATGGCCCAAGTGTTTGGCCCCTGCACCTGTGTGGGAGACAGAAGAAACTCCTGGCTCCTGGCTTTGGATCAGCCCAGCTCAGGCTGCTGTGGCCATTTGAGGAGTGAACCAGCTGATGGGAGACCTTTCTTTCTGTCTCCCTCTTTCTGTCTATAACTCTTTCAAATAAATAAATAAATAAAAAGTTAAAAAGATTGAGTGCACCTATTAACTCCATCACTCAAGTAACATATTCAAAGTACATTTAACGTGATGTTTGCAAATCTATCAGGGGAACATTTGCTGTTAAGGTTGAGTTTACTGTTAATTCTCAGAGCCACTTATTGCCACTCCACACTCACCCTTCCTGTAGAAACTCATTAGTACACATATTCTGCATCTGAGATGTCAACCCGCAGCCTTCGTTTTGCACTGTTGTTGCTTGCAGTAAAGTGGATCTCTGAGGTGAATCATATATAAGGGTTCTCAAGTTTTATCTTTGGGAAAGGTTACTGAAGATAATAATGATAAGCATGGACATATGCCAATAAATGTCTTTAATTATTTTGACTTAAGAGTCAGGGTTGTATTGGGTATTTGCGATTTTTTGTGGTACTATGTGAATTTGAAGATTTTTTTTTTAACTCGGTGAAGAATGCCAATGGCATGTTGTTCTGATCCATGAGCAAGGGATATCTTTCCATTTTTTTGTGCTCTTGATGATGTCTTTTATCAATGTTTGATAATTTTCATTGTAGAGATCTTTCACTTCTTTGGTTAAATTTATTAGTAAATGTTTTATTTTTTGTGACTATTGTAAATGGGATTTCTTGATTTCTCTTTCAATGAGTTCATCATTAGCATATAACCTTCAACTTTACTGAATTGGCTTATCAATCCTAAAATCTTTTTGATGGAGTGGTTGGGTTTCCCTATGTACAACATCATGTCATCTGCAAACATAGATAATTTGATTTGTTTTCCAAATTTGATGCATTTTTCTTTCTCCTCCCTAATTGCACTTGCTAAAGCTTCCAGTTCTAACTTCAATAAGAGTGTTGAAAGTGGACATCTTCATCTTGTTCCAGATCTCCAGTGAAATGATTTTCGTTTTTCCGCATTTAGTATGATATTGGCTGTTGGTTTTTTATATATATCTTTTTTTTTTTTTGACAGGCAGAGTGGACAGTGAGAGAGATAGACAGAGAGAAAGGTCTTCCTTTTGCCGTTGGTTCACCCTGCAATGGCCGCCGCGGCCGGCGCGCAGCGGCCGGCGCACCGCGCTGATCCGATGGCAGGAACCAGGAGCCAGGTGCTTTTCCTGGTCTCCCATGGGGTGCAGGGCCCAAGCACCTGGGCCATCCTCCACTGCACTCCCTGGCCACAGCAGAGGGCTGGCCTGGAAGAGGGGCAACCGGGACAGAATCCGGCGCCCTGACCGGGACTAGAACCCGGTGTGCCGGCGCCGCTAGGCGGAGGATTAGCCTAGTGAGCCGCGGCGCCGGCCGGTTTTTGATATATATATTTTATAATTTTGAGTGATGTTCCTTGTATACCTAATTTATAGAGGGTTTTTATCATGAAGGGTGTTGAATCTCATCAAATGCTTTATCTACATCTGTTGAGATGACCAAATGCTTTGTGTTATTCATGATATTGAAGTGATTTTTGACATTTATTGATTTGTAAATGTTGGTTATTCACGATATTGAAGTGACTTATAGTACTTATTGATTTGTAAATGTTGAACCACCCTTGCATTTCTGGGATAATCTCATTTGATGGTGATGTATGATCTTTTGGATGTGGTTTTAGATTAACTACTATTTTGTTGAGACTATATTTATTTACACTAAGGATCTAGGTCTAGAGTTTTCTTTTTGTTTTGTGTCTTTTCTTTTGGTATCAAAGTAATGCTGGCATCATAAAAAAGAGTTTGGCAGAGTTACATCACGTTCAATATTTTGGAATTATTTGAAAAGTATTGAAGTTATTTCTACTTTGAATGATTCGCAGACTTCAGCAGTGAAGCCATCAAGTCCCAGACTTCTCCTTGATGGAAGACGTGATTATTTCTTCAGTCCTATTGTTTGTTAAGGGTCTGTTTAGATTGTCTATATTTTTGTTATTTAATCTTGGTGGTTGTTATATCAATCTAAGAGCTTATTAATTTCTTTGAGATTGTCTAGTTTATTAGAAAATAGCTATTCATAGTAATTTCTTATGATTCTTTGTGTTTCAGTTATGTCAATTGTAATGTCTTTTTCATCTTTAATTTTATTTATTCAAGTTTCTTCTCTTTTTGTCTTTGTTTGGCTAGAGATTTATCTATTTTGCTTATACGCTCAAAAAAAAACACAACTTTTTGTTTTGTTGGTCTTTTGTAATTTTTTTTAAACTTTTATTTAATGAATATAAATTTCCAAAGTACGATTTATGGATTACAATGGCTTCCCCCCCATACCGTCCCTCCCACCCACAACCCTCCCCTTTCCCACTCCCTCTCCCCTTCCATTCACATCAAGATTCATTTTCGTTTCTCTTTATATACAGAAGATCAGCTTAGTATACATTAAGTAAGGATTTCAACAGTTTGCTCCCACACAGAAACATAAAGTAAAAAATAATAGATGATTTTTTTTTAAATGATGATGAAATCAGAGCAGACCTATTGTCATGTTTAATCCCAGTGAGAGTCAAGTTGGGAGTTGATAATTTCTTTCTTTCTTTCTTTCTTTCTTTTTTTTTTTTTTTTTTTTTTTACAGAGGATCAGTTTAGTATGCATTAAGTAAAGATTTCAACAGTTTGCACCCCCATAGAAACACAAAGTGAAATATATTGTTTGAGTACTCGTTATAGCATTAAATCTCAATACACAGCACATTAAGGACAGAGATCCTACATGAGGAGTAAGTGCACAGTGACTCCTGTTGTTGACTTTACCAATTGACACTCCTGTCTATGGCATCAGTAATCTCCCTATGCTCCAGTCATGACTTTCCAAGGCTATGGAAGCCCTCTGAGTTCTCCGACTCTTATCTTGTTTAGACAAGCTCATAGTCAAAGTGGAGATTCTCTCCTCCCTTCAGAGAAAGGTACCTCCTTCTTTGAAGACCTGTTCTTCCCACTGGGATCTCACTCACAGAGATCTTTTGCCAGAGTGTCTTGGCTTTCCATGCCTGAAATACTCTCATGGGCTTTTCAGCCAGATCCGAATGCCTTTAGGGCTGATTTTGAGGCCAGAGTGCTATTTAGGACATCTGCCATTCTATGAGTCTGCTAAGTATCTCACTTCCCATGTTGGATCACTCACCCCTTTATTTATTCTATCGGTTAGTGTTAGCAGGTACTAGACTTGTTTATGTGCTCCCTTTGACTCTAAGTCCTTTAATTATGATCAATTGTGAACAGAAATTCATCACTTGGAATAGTGAGATGGCATTGGTACATGCCACCTTGATGGGATTGAATTGGAATCCCCTGGTATGCTTCTAACTCTTCCATTTGGGGCAAGTCAGCTTGAGCATGTCCCAAATTATACATCTCTTCCCTCTCTTATTCCCACTCTTATGTTTAACAGGGATCACATTTCAGTTAAATTTCAACACTTAAGAATAACTGTGTATTAATTACAGAATTAAACCAGTCATATTAAGTAGAACAGATAAAAAAACTACTAAGAGGGATAATGTATTAAGTTGTTCATTAACAGTCAGGGCTATGCTGATCAAGTCACCGTTTCTCATAGTGTCCGTTTCACTTCAGGAGGTTTCCTTTTTGGTGTTCAGTCAGTTGTCACCAATCAGGGAGAACATATGGTATTTGTCCCTTTGGGACTGGCTTATTTCACTCAGCATGATGTGTTCCAGATTCCTCCATTTTGTCGCAAATGACTGGATTTCGTTGTTTCTTACTGCGGTATAGTATTCTAAAGAGTACATATCCCATAATTTCTTTATCCAGTCTACCGTTGATGGGCATTTAGGGTGGTTCCAGGTCTTAGCTATTGTGAATTGAGCTGCAATAAACATTGAGGTGCAGACCGCTTTTTTGTTTGCCAATTTAAATTCCTTTGGGTAAATTCCAAGGAGTGGGATGGCTGGGTCGAACGGTAGGGTTATCTTCAGGTTTCTCAGGAATCTCCAGACTGACTTCCATAGTGGCTTGACCAGTTTGCATTCCCACCAACAGAGGGTTAGTGTCCCTTTTTCCCCACACCCTCTCCAGCATCTGTTGTTGGTAGATTTCTGCATGTGAGACATTCTAACCGGGGTGAGGTGAAACCTCATTGTGGTTTTGATTTGCATTTCCCTGATTGCTAATGACCTTGAACATTTTTTCATGTGCCTCTTGGCCATTTGGATTTCCTCTTTTGAAAAATGTCTATTGAGGTCCTTGGCCCATCTCTTAAGTGGGTTGTTGGTTTTAATGTTGTGGAGTTTCTTGATCTCTTTGTAGATTCTGGTTATTAACCCTTTATCTGTTGCATAGTTTCCAGGTATTTTTTCCATTCTGTCGGTTGTCTCTTCACTCTCCTGACTGTTCCTTTTGCAGTACAGAAACTTCTCAATTTGATGCAATCCCAATAGTTGATTTTGGCTTTGACTGCCAGTGCCTCCCGGGTCTTTTCCAGAAACTCTTTGCCTGTGCCAATATCTTGAAGGGTTTCTCCAATTTTCTCTAATAACTTGGTGGTGTCAGGTCGTAGATTTAGGTCTTTAATCCATGTTGAGTGGATTTTTGTGTAAGGTGTAAGGTAGGGGTCTTGCTTCATGCTTCTGCACGTGGAAATCCAATTTTCCCAGCACTATTTATTGAATAGACTGTCCTTGCTCCAGGAATTAGTTTTAGATCCTTGATCAAATATAATTTGGCTGTAGCTGTTTGGGTTGATTTCTGGTGTTTCAATTCTGTTCCATTGGTCTATCCATCTGTTTCTGTACCAGTACCATGCTGTTTTGATTACAATTGCCCTGTAGTATGTCCTGAAATCTGGTATTGTGATGCCTCCGGCTTTGTTTTTGTTGTACAAGATTGCTTTAGCTATTCGAGGTCTCCTGTGCCTCCATATAAATTTCAGCACCAATTTTTCCAGATCTGAGAAGAAGGTCTTCGGTATCTTGATTGGTATTGCATTGAATTTATAAATTGCTTTTGGGAGAATGGACATTTTGATGATATTGATTCTTCCAATCCATGAGCATGGAAGATTTTTCCATTTCTTGGTATCCTCTTCTATTTCTTTCTTTAAGGTTTTGTAATTTTCATCGTAGAGCCCTTTAACATACTTGGTTAAGTTTATTCCAAGGTGTTTGATCGTTTTTGTAGCTATTGTGAATGGGATTGATCTTAGAAGTTCTTCCTCAGCCATGGCATTGTCTGTGTATACAAAGGCTGTTGATTTTTGTGCATTGATTTTATACTCTGCTACTTTGCCAAACTCTTCTATGAGTTCCAACAGTCTCTTAGTAGAGTTCTTTGGGTCCCCTAAATAAAGAATTATGTCATCTGCAAAGAGGGATAGTTGGAGTTCTTCCTTCCCAATTTGTATCCCTTTAATTTCTTTTTCTTGCCTAATAGCTCTGGCTAGAACCTCCAGAACTATATTGAATAGCAGTGGTGAGAGTGGACATCCCTGTCTGGTCCCAGATCTCAGTGGAAATGCTTCCAACTTTTCCCCATTCAATAGGATGTTGGCTGTGGGTTTTTCATAGATTGCTTTGATTGTATTGAGGAATGTTCCTTCCAAACCCAGTTTGCTTAGAGTTTTCATCATGAATGGGTGTTGTATTTTATGAAATGCTTTCTCGGCATCTATTGAGATAATCATATGGTTTTTCTTCTGCAGTCTGTTAATGTGGTGTATCACATGGATTGTCTTGCGCACATTAAACCATCCCTGCATACCAGGGATAAATCCCACTTGGTCTGGTTGGATGATCTTTCTGATGTGTTGTTGCATTCTATTGGCGAGAATTTTATTGAGGATTTTTGCATCTATGTTCATCAGGGATATTGGTCTGTAATTCTCTTTCAGTGCTGCATCTCTTTCCGGCTTAGGAATTAAGGTGATGCTGGCTTCATAGAAAGAATTTAGGAGGATTCCCTCTTCTTCGATTGTTCTGAATAGTTTGAGAATAATTGGAGTGAGTTCTTCTTTAAATGTCTGGTAGAATTGAGCAGTGAATCCATCTGGTCCTGGGCTTTTCTTTGTTGGGAGGGCCTTTATTACTGTTTCAATTTCTGTCCCAGTTATGGGTCTGTTTAGGTTTTCGATGTCTTCCTGGTTCAATTTAGGCAGGTTGCATGTGTCCAGGAATCTATCCATTTCTGATAGGTTTCCCTGTTTGCTGGCATACAAGTCCTTGTAGTAATTTCTGATGATTCTTTTTATTTCTGTGGTGTCTGTTGTTACATTTCCTTTTTCATCTCTGATTTTATTGATTTGGGTCTTCTCTGTTCTTTTTTTCGTTAGTTGGGCCAATGGGGTGTCAATTTTGTTTATTTTTTCAAAAAACCAGCTCCTCGTTTGGCTGATTTTTTGTAATGTTTTTCTTGATTCAATCCTGTTGATTTCTTCTCTGATTTTAATTATTTCTCTTCTCCTACTAGATTTGGGTCTGGTTTGCTATAGGTTTTCTAGATCCTTGAGGTGAATAGAAAGCTCATCTATTTGGTGCCTTTCCAATTTCTTGATGTAGGCACCTATTGATATAAACTTTCCTCTTAACACTGCTTTTGCTGTGTCCCATAAGTTTTGGTATGTTGTGCTGTTATCCTCATTTACTTCCAGAAAATTTTTGATTTCTCTTTTAATTTCTTCTATGATCCATTGTTCATTGAGGAGCATGTTGTTCAATCTCCATGTGTTTGCGTATGCTCTAGGGATTCCTGAGTTGCTAATTTCCAACTTCATTCCTTTATGGTCTGAGAAGCTGCATGGTATGATTCTAATTCTTTTGAATTTGCTGAGACTTGCTTTATGGCCTAGTATGTGGTCAATCCTAGAGAAGGTTCCATGTACTGCTGAGAAGAATGTAAAATCTTTAGCTGTAGGATTGAAAGTTCTGTATATATCTGTTAGATCCACTTGGGCTATAGTGCCATTTAAATCTACTGTATCCTTGTTGATCTTCTGTCCTATTGATCTGTCTATTTCTGAGAGTGGAGTATTGAAGTCCCCCACTGCTATTGTATTGGGTTCTAAGTCTCCCTTTAAGTCCGTTAATAAATCTTTTAGATAAACTGGTGCCCTGTAGTTAGGTGCATATACATTGATAATTGTTATATCTTCTTGTTGTATTGATCCCTTAATCATTATATAGTGTCCCTCTTTGTCTCTCTTAACAGTTTTTGTGGTAAAGTTTATGTTGTCCGATATTAAGATGGCTACGCCCGCTCTTTTTTCATTTCTGTTGGCATGGTATATCTTTTTCCAGCCTTTCACTTTCAGTCTGTATGGATCTTTGTTGGAAAGATGTGTTTCTTGTAAGCAGCAAATAGATGGGTTTTGTTCCTTAACCCAATCAGCCAATCGGTGTCTTTTAACTGGACAGTTCAGGCCATTCATGTTCAATGTGACTAATGATAAGTGGTAACTTTGCCCTGCCATTTGCCAAAGATAAGTTCTAATATATTCTTTGAATTCCCTGTGATCTTTTGCTGTGAGGTTTCCTTCCTTGGTTTCCTTCCTTTACCTTCTTTCATATTGATGACCGTGTTTCTGTGTTTCTGTGTCTAACACATCTTTAAGCATCTTTTGCAGGGCTGGACGAGTGGCGACAAATTCTTTCAATTGCTGTTTGCTATGAAAAGTCTTTATTTTACCCTCATTTACAAATGATAGCTTTGCAGGATATAATATTCTGGGCTGGCAGTTGTTCTCTCTTAGTACCTGGGCTATATCTCGCCATTCCCTCCTAGCTTGTAGAGTTTCTGATGAGAAGTCAGCTGTGAGTCTGATTGGAGATCCTCTGAGAGTAATCTGACATTTCTCTCTTGCACATTTTAGGATCTTTTCTTTGTGTTTCACTGTGGAGAGTTTAATTACAATGTGTCGTGGTGAGGATCTCTTTTGGTCGTGTTTATTAGGGGTTCTGTGAGCTTCCTGTACTAGGATTTCTCTGTCCTTCTCCAAACCTGGGAAATTTTCAGCTAATATCTCACTAAAAAGGCCTTCTAATCCTTTCTCCCTCTCCATGCCTTCAGGAACTCCTAGAACCCGGATGTTGGGTTTTTTAATAGTATCCTGTAGATTCCCGACAATATTTTTTATATTTCTAATTTCCTCTTCTTTTCTTTGGTCTGACTGTATCCTTTCCTGTTCCCTGTCTTCTAAGTCTGATATTCTCTCTTTTGCTTCACCCATTCTGTTTGTAAGGCTCTCTATTGTGTTTTTCATTTGATCTATTGAATTCTTCACTTCAGTCACTATCCCAGTTTCCTGTTGTACTAGTAGTTTCGTTTCATTTTGATTCCTCCTTAATATTTCATTTTCACGAGAGAGATTTTCTATCTTGTCCATTAAGGATTTGTGTAGTTCCAGAATTTGTTTTTGAGAACTTCTTAATGTTCTTATCAATTTTTTGAGATCTGCTTCTTGCATTTCTTCTATGTAATCATCTTCATAATCTTGAATTGGGGTGTCTTTTTCATTTGAGGGCGTCATGGTGACTTCCTTGTTTTTATTACCTAGGTTTTTGCGTTTGTTATTTGGCATATTGGAGATATTTGGTTTCTTCACTGTGGTGCTTTTTCTTGTTATACTATGACTCTAGATTAAGTGGACTATCTGTTTTTGATGGAGCCTTAGGGCTTGAGATGGGTGTGGCCTAAGAGCTCTGTTTGGTGTGCCAAAGGTGACACTCCCAGATTAGGCCTGGTAAATCTCTCTCTCTCTCTCTCTCTCTTTCTTTTTTTTGATTCAAAAGGGAAGTAATTCTGCACAGCTGAACGAAGTTGGAGGTAGTTAGCAGGCAAATGATATACCCACAGGAGCCAGAGATCAGAAGCTCTTTCCCAAGGACCACACAGGGAATCTGTTCGGCCCTCAGAGTGGGCTCAAATTCTCCTTCAGTCTCCCACTGGGTTGCCAAAGTTACGGAATTGTAGCGTCTCTGGAGAGTGCTCACGTGAATTCTGTGAGTTCTCTCCCCCACCGTCTCTTTTTTCACAGTCTCAGTTCAGTAGCACCACAAATTTACTAGGTCCTAATCTCCTGTTAATTCGCCCCTCCCAGAGTCAGGTTTTTCTGCTAGGCTCAGGGCCGGTGCAGACCTGAGGTCACTGTGCTTATGAGGTATGTCCAAGATGGCGCCTGCTCTTTGTCTTGCTCGCCCTTGAGAGGTGAGCGGAGAGAGAGAAACCCGTGTCTGTACCAGTCACCTTTTTTTTTTTCTCTCTCTCTCTCTCTCTTCCAGTTAGCCTGGTGAACTCCCCCCCCTCCCCGGGGGTTGTTCCCTCTAGTCTCCTCTTTCCGCTTGCCTGCCTGTGTCTCGGGCTATTGAGGTTCGGCTCACCTCGCATTCCAGCGCTGGTGTGTTGAGTCTGCCACTGGTGTCCTGAACCGGTCTTTTGTACTTTTTAAAATTCAATTTCATTTATTTCTGGCCTGATCCTTATTATTTCTTGCCTCCTGCTGATTTTGGTGTTTGGTTTGATTCTGTTTAAATAATTCTTCGAGATCATTAGATTTTTAATTTGAGATATTTCTTTTTTAATGCAAGCACTTAATGCTATAAACTTTCCTCAGTACTGCTTTTGCTGTAGTCCATAGGTTTGATATGTTGTATTTTCATTTTTATTTATTTTACAGGAATCTTTGACTTTCTTTTTAATTTATTTTTTAAAAAGATTTATTTATTTCAAAGACAGAATTACAGAGCGGCAGAGGCAGAGAGACAAAAAAAAAAGAGGTCTTCCAACCTGCTCTGCCACAGTGCTGGCCTACACTGCAAGGTTTTGAATCATTGTGTTTTGTTTTGTTTGTTTGTTTGTTTTTGTTTTGTTTTAAGATTTATTTATATATTTGAAAGGCACAGTTTTAGAAAGGCTGAGGCAGAAGAGAGAGAGACAGAGAGGTCTCCCATCTGCTGATTCACTCCCCAGATGGCTGCAAAGGCCAGAGCTGTGCCTATCTGAAGCCTGAAGCCAGAAGCTTCCTCAGGGTCTCCCGTGCCTGTGCAGCGACCCAAGGACTTGGGCCATCTTCTACTGCTTTCCCAAGCCATAGCAGAGAGCTGGAGTGGAAGAGGAGCAGCCAGGACTCAAACTGGCACCCATATCGGATGCCAGCACTGCAGGTGGTGGCTTTATCTGCTATGTCACAGTGCCAGCTCCTTTTTAATTTCTTCAATGACACATTGACCATTCAGTTTATTTTTCAATATTTATGATTTTTGTTGTTCTAGTTGCTTATTTCTAGTTTTAGTCCTTTATGATCTGAGAAGATACATGATATGATTTCAATCTTTTTACATTTGCTGAGACTTGTTTTGTGACTTAATATGTGGTCTATCCTAGAAAATGTTCCATGTGCTGGTTAGGAGAATGTGTATTCTGTAGCTGTTAAGTGGAATACCTTGTAAATGTATGTTAGGTCCATTTCCTTGATACTATGTTTCAGTTCAGATTTTTGTTTATTGATTTTTCTGTCTGGATGACCTGTCCATTGATGAGAGTGGGATTTGAAGTTACCTACTCTTATTGTATTACAGTCTATCTCTCCCTTTAGATATAATGGAATGTGCTGTATATATCTTGATGGTCTTGTGTTGAATGCATGCATATTTATTTTTTTTTATTTTTATTTTTGACAGGCAGAGTGGACAGTGAGAGAGAGAGACAGAGAGAAAGGTCTTCCTTTGCCATTGGTTCATCCTCCAATGGCTGCCGCAGCCAGCGTGCTGCGGCTGGCGTGTCACGCTGATCCGAAGCCAGGAGCCAGGTGCTTATCCCATGGGGTGCAGGGCCCAAGCACTTGGTCCATCCTCCACTGCACTCCCTGGCCACAGCAGAGAGCTGGCCTGGAAGAGGGGCAACCAGGACAGAATCTGGCGCCCGATCGGGACTAGAACCCAGTGTGCTGGAGCCGCAAGGTGGAGGATTAGCCTAGTGAGCCGCGGCGCTGGCCCATGCATATTTATGATTGTTGTCATCTTACAGGATTGAAAGTTTTATCAAAATATAATGTCTTTCTTTATTTCTGTTTACAGTTTTTGTTTGAAAGTCTCCTTTATGTGATATCAGGATAGCTACTCCTTGATTTGCCTAGTGATTCATTTTCTAATCCTTCACTTTCAGTCTGCATTTCTTTGTGAAGTGAATTGCTTGTAGGCAGCATATAATGGGATTATGATTTTTTTATCCATTTAGCTAACCTATGTCTTTTCATTGGTGGATTTAATTCATCTGCATTCAAGGTTAGTATTGATAAAAGAGCTAAGAGCCGTCATTTTGTTGATTGGATACTGATTCTACCTGCTCTGTTAGTGAATTTAGTGGTATTATGTTTTGTTGATGTTTATTTGTAATGCAGGATGCTGTTTTAAATTCCTCATAAAGCTGGTCTGGTGGTGGTGAATTCTCCCCATGAAAAGGTTTGATAGCAGCCATCACCAATGAGTCTGGAAATTTTATTTGACACTAGTGGTACTTATTTGAATGAATAAATAAAATTCATCAAATAATGGGATCAATCTCCCATTTAATCAAAAAGAGAAATTGTAAGAGGCCCTGAAAGTCTGAAAAGTTTCTACTTAGGCAACACTCCTTCTACAGGACTTTCAGTATTGCAATTTTCCCTCCCTACCTCTGATTTTTGTATCAACACTCAACATTTGATTAAACCTTTGGTGTAACCTATAGAATTATTTACCCCCATCTCCCAAACTGGATTGCCCCTTCAAGAGAATTTTTAGACTATCAAGTTTTGAATAAAGGCTCGTAGTTAATAGCCCATCAATTTCTTTCCTTTTTTTTTTTTATTTGACAGATAGTTAGACAGTGAGAGAGAGAGACAGAGACAAAGGTCTTCCTTCCATTGGTTCACTCCCCAAATGACCGCTACAGCCGGTGCTACACCAATCCAAAGACAGGAGCCAGGTGCTTCCTCTTAGTCTCCCATGAGGGTGCAGGGGCCCAAGCACTTGGGCCATCCTCTGCTGCCTTCCTGGGCCACAGCAGAGAGCTGGACTGGAAGATGAGCAACCGGGACAGAATCCAGTGCCCATATGGGATGCCGGTGCCACAGACAGAAGATTCACCAAGTGAGCCATGGTGCCAGCTCAACCATCAATTTATTTTCTTCCACTAATCTTACAGCCATCATAAGCATACAGAGTATACATGGGACATTACCATGGGATACTATCTTCCTTGGTGTATCCTACCATATCTACTTCATTAACACTAAATTTCCATTGATAATACAAATATAATACTTCATTTATCACTTTAATATTATCAAAAAGTTTTCATATTTCCAAATTGCATGATAAAAGGACTTTCTCTGAACGACTTGGTAGCCTTGGAACCTATATGATAGGTTGTATTTGTTTTTATTACATACTGAATATTCTTTGGGGTGATTCCATTGACCCTCAGGGAAAAATGAAGAGCAGGAATTGCTCACAGAATTTGGAATTAGATATAATACACAAATGTAAGTAGGGTGTGGAGCTGGTGGAAGGAAAGGAAAGAAAAAACAGCAGTTCCTTCTTCATTATAATTCCACTGACTTTCTTTGACTTGTCCAACTCATTGGGACTTTGGGTCCATATGGATATCTTCCAATATATTCCCTCAGGAAAATAGCATTCCAAAATGATGATACAAATACAAAAGCAAGCAAAATATTATTTTATCATCTTACTGATATAAATCTTCCCATTGAAGATCCTTTCTCATTGGAAGTGTTGCTCCCCATCTTCGTGGAGGAACGACACAGGACCCTGCGCTGTTCTTCTGTCTGCTCGGCCCTCCCCGGGTTTGCTGCTGGTTCTTCCCAGGTTGGCTACCGACCCTTCCACCTCTGTGGAAGGGCTGTTCCCCCTGGCCACTTTCCCCACTTCCGCAGGGGAGCGGCACACCGCCGGCCGGCTCTCTTGGGGGCTGCACAGGTGTTCCCCTTAGGTGTTCCCCTTAGATGTTCCCCTTAGATGTTCCCGGTGCATGCCGTCTCTCTCCTCCTTTATAGTCCTCTTCCACCAATCCCAACTCTGCTACCCACACGCCGAGTACGCTGCTCTCCTCCAATCAGGAGCAGGTCCTACAGTTTATTGGTTGAACTGGAGGCAGCTGTGTAGAAGCTGTTTCCCTTCTCAGCGCCATATTGTGGGAAAGCAGATGCATAGAATAAGTCTTAATTCCAGTAACTTAGTCTAGTCCGAGTTGCTCCCAGTTGCTCCCCACAGATCCCCCTTTCTTTTTATTTTTGGCGTTGATACGCGCCTGTCTTCGGTGCCCCGTGGCACACACTCTGCTCTGCTTGCTAGAGTTGCCCACAGGTTCTTACAAGTCCTATCAGTCAGGCAAACCAAATCCGGGTCCTCTCTTTGCCATGTTGTGAGGAGGTTTTTAGGCGCTGATGTGTGCCTGTGTTCGGTGCCCTGCAGCGCATGCTCTGCTCTGCAGGTGCTTACAAGCCCTATTAGGCAAACCGAATCCAAGCCTTCTCATTGCCGTATTGTGGGGAGACTTACTGGTGTTAATTCATGCCTGTCTTCGGTGACCTGCGGCGCATAAGCTGCTAGCTGCCCGCAGGTGCTCATCGTCCTAATCAGGCAGACCGAATCCAAGCTCTCTCATTGCTGTGTTGTGGGGAGGCCTTTCTCTATTTCTCTATCTCTGGGCATTCCTATTTCTCCTATTCTACTTCTATCTACCAGCATTCCTATCTCTCTCATTTCACTTCTAAACTTCTGTTTCTCTTAGCCCCGCGGCCTCCCGGCGCCCGCCCCGAGGCTGCTTCTCGGCGGCTTCCCTGCTCTGAGCCGCTTCAACCCGCGCTTCTCCCATCTGCACGGCTTCCCGGCTTTGCACAGCTTGGCTTCGCGCGCTCCGCGGTCTCCACGCCCTTCGCGTCCGCGCCAGCCCTGCGTTCCCTATCTATTCACGCCCCGTGCTCTCTCTGCACGCGGCGGCTTCCGTGAGTCACACAGCGTAGCTTACGTCTCCGCCACTAGCATTCAATCCAAGTTCCCCGGACTAACCTGGCTAATTCCAACCTGGCGGCCCACGTCTCTGCCTCTGGTTCCAGATCTTCGCCTCTTGCTCCCCGGGGTGACTTGAAGAATTCCAAGATGGCTTACGTCTCCGCCTTGGCCTGCACTCGCGGCTTCATCCTCCCTAACATTTTTCTCTACCCGGTATGTTTCCCTAAGTTTTCTTCCAACAATATTCCTCCCTCATTTCTCCTGGCCTCTCCCCACAGTCTGTATCCAAGTCTAAGTTTCTTATAGGTTTCACTTTCACTTTCAACCTGCAGTCCGTATCTGAGTCTAAGTTTCTTCTTGCTTTCACTTTAAATCCTAACTTCTTTCCCACAGTCTGTATCCGAGTCTATGCCTAGGCTTTCGATAGCTTCTTCCAGCACCTTTCTCGTCCGGCTTTTCCCTAGGCTCTTTGCTAGTCTCTCTCTCCGGTATTTTCCACTTCTTCCCGTTTCTTCCCTCCTAAGTTTCCTGAGTCACGGCACCATTATGTCGCTCCCCCTCTTCGTGGAGGAACGACACAGGACCCTGCGCTGTTCTTCTGTCTGCTCGGCCCTCCCCGGGTTTGCTGCTGGTTCTTCCCAGGTTGGCTACCGACCCTTCCACCTCCGTGGAAGGGCTGTTCCCCCTGGCCACTTTCCCCACTTCCGCAGGGGAGCGGCACACCGCCGGCCGGCTCTCTCGGGGGCTGCACAGGTGTTCCTTCAGATAGATGTTCCTCGTGCATGTTGTCTCTCTCCTCCTTTATAGTCCTCTTCCGCCAATCCCAACTCTGCTACCCACACGCCGAGTACGCTGCTCTCCTCCAATCAGGAGCAGGTCCTACAGTTTATTGGTTGAACTGGAGGCAGCTGTGTAGAAGCTGTTTCCCTTCTCAGCGCCATATTGTGGGAGAGCAGATGCATAGAATAAGTCTTAATTCCAGTAACTTAGTCTAGTCCGAGTTGCTCCCAGTTGCTCCCCACAGGAAGAAAAAAAATGTAGAAAATGCAAAGGCATGCTCTTCTTCACAATTTTTTGTTTCAATTTCTTTTTTGAAATATTCTTTTTTTAAAAGATTTATTTCATTTATTTGAAAGACAGAGTTACAGAGAGGTAGAGACAGAGAGAGGTCTTCTATGTACTGGTTCACTCCACTGATGGCTGCAATGGCCAGAGCTGTGCCCATCCAAAGCCAGGAGCCAGGAGCTTCTTCCAAGTCTCCCTCAGAGGTGCAGGGGCCCAAGGACTTGGGCCATCTTCCACTGCTGTCCCAGGCCATAGCAGAGAGCTGGATTGGAAGTGGAGCAGCTGTGACTAGAACCGGCACCCATATGGGATGCCGGTGCTTCAGGCCAGGGCTTTAACCCACTGCGCCACAGCACCGACTGCTTGAAATATTCTTAATTTTGAAAAACCACCTTTGTTTGATTTATTCTTTTATAAAAAATCATACAGTAGTACTAAAATAGAAAAACTCATGACTTTCCTGTCCAACTTGTTTTGAATATTCAAGTGTTTGACTTCTCATTTTACAAACATTTATGAAAGTCAATAGCCAAATTATTTTCATCTAATTAGATATCATAGATACACTTAGAATTACTCAGCAATACATCTAGACAATATAATGAGATGATTTAATGGTATGAGTTACAGTGACAGGTACTAGAAATTACAGAAAAATAATGAACTTTAAAAAGTAATAACTCTGTGCTGACACTGTAGTCTAGTAGGCTAAGCCTCTGCATGCAGTACTGACATTCCAATATGGGTACCTGTTCCAGTCCCAGTTGCTCCTCTTCCAATTCAGCTCTCAGCTAATGGCCTGAGAAAGCTGCAGAAGGCGGCCCATGATCTTGGGCCCTTGCTCCAATGTAGGAGACCCAGAAGAAACTCTTGGCTCCTGGCTTTGGATCAGCCCAGTTACAGCCTTTACAGTCATTTGGGAAGGAACCAGTGTTTGGAAGACTTTTCTCTCTCCCTCTCAGTCTGTAACTCTGCCTCTCAAATAAATAAATAAAATCTTTTTTTAAAGAAATAATGATTCACCAATATAATTTTTATGAAAAAATTATTAAATGTATTTTAAAGCTACTATTTTTAACTTATTTATTTATTTGAAAGTCAGAGTCACACAGAGAAAGGAAGAAACACACACACACACAGAGGGGCAGAGAGAGAGAGAGAGAAAGAGAGAGAGAGAGAGAGGGAATATTCTATCTGCTGATTCACTCCCCAAATGGCCACAACAGCCAGGGTTGGGCTAGGCAAATGACAGGAGTCAGGAAATTTCTCCAGATCTCCCACATGGATGCAGGGACCCAAGATCTTGGGCCGTCTTCCACTGCTTTTCCAGAGGAGAGCTGGATAGGAAGTGGAGCAGCCAGGTTTCAAACTGGTGCCCTTATGGGATGCTGGTGTCACAGACAGGAGCTTAACTTGCTATGCCACAATGCCAGTCCAAAACCGACTGTTAAACAGATCCTGTTGTAACATTTTAGCCGTCGGCAGCACCTATTGTATAGTATTTATGACTATGAGGAGAATGAGAGCATTTGCGCAATAATCTACAGGAGGAGGAAGTGGTAAACTGCAGCTCATTGAAGCATGAATGTATTCTAATCAAAAAATTGAAAGTGCTGCACTTAGCTTTCCTTTCATTTATCTTATTTGCATTACCTGGTTTGTACTATTATGTTCAGTGGAGTGTTATTTCTCACAGTCACGCTGCCATGGTTCTTGTTCACCTGCTGCAACTTGGCCATTATCTCAGGATGCTAAAAGTAAGGTTCTTTTCTTGCTCAGGAGTACTGTAACTGAAATTTAGTATCTAACTGAGCTTCTATTGTTTAAAGTAATTAGAAATAGCCCATCTCTAGAAGCACATTTAACAATGTATTTCTTAATATCTTATAGTTATATGTGGTGATTAAATTTATTTCAATATCTTAGCTTAATTATTTTCTATCATTTTCATTATCCAAGTGCATTAACTTATATTAGAAAGAAACAGAGAAGAATACAAATGAGGCCTAAATCTCTTGATCATTTCAGCCACTTACCTATCCATTTCTAAGTTTGCTCTCTTCAAAGCATCCAATGGATAATATATGTTTAGTTTAGCAGTTAAGACACCTGTGTCCCACAGCAGAGTGCCTGAGTTTAATTTATACCTCCACCTTTGGATTCCAGCTTCCTGTTCATGCAGATCTTGGAAGGCAGCAATGATGGCTTAAATAAAATGGTTCCTGCAACCTTTGTGGGAAGCTAGGATTGAGTTCCTAGCCTACAGCTTTCAGCCAACCCCAGGTTTGAGAACGTCTAAGGAGTCAATCACTGGATGTCAGCTCCCTCTCTGTCTCTATCTCTGTGTATCTCTCTGTCTTTCTGCCGCTGTAATAAATTTCAGAAATTTAAGCAGAGAAAAAAGACAAAAGAACCAACATTTTTAAAAAAAACTATCAGTCTTTTGTTCTTTCTCCCTTCAATTAAATGATCAACTCTTTTCTTTCATATAAGTGTAATATGGTAAACTGTGTAAATACTTGGATTTGACACAGTGCAGGACCACATGGTAGAATGTTTTAAGCTCTACAGATTACCTCTAGAAGTCATAACATATATAATTATGACAAATCATTAAAAATTTTAATGACAGAGTTCCCTCTTTGAATCTTGAGAGAATAATTTAAAGACTCTCACATTCTTAGTGATTTCTCAATGTATATGATTCCAATTATATTTACTCATTATCAAATAGAACTTTACAGGTAGAACAGATCCTAAGCATAATGTATTTACTTGTATCAATACAATGAATTTCAAGAAAGCCTCATTAACCGATTGTTTCAGTGACATTGTCACTGATTTTCTATTCATGATATTCAAGAAAATTAAAGAGTTATGGACTCAAAACTAAGATGCCAGTTTTCTACATAATTAGCATAACATGGTATAATCATGACAGGAAAAACTTTTATTTTATAAAATATTAAAATTCAATATATTTAAACCCACATATGCATTTTATTAAATATGCATTATATATTTACTTTTTTAATAGATTGAGTTATTAAGCAGAAAATGACATATGTATAATATACTACTTAATGCATTTTGACATATTTATATATTGATGGAATTATCACCACAGCCAAAACAATACATATATACCTTACTTTTTTTTTAAAGAATTTATTTATTTGACAGGTAGACTTACAGAAAGTGAGAGGGAGAGACAGAAAGAAAGGTCCTCCCTCCACTGGTTCACTCTACAAATGGCCGCCACAGCCAGAGATGTGCCCATCCAAAGCCAGGAGCCAGGTGCCTCTTCCTGGTCTCCCACATGGGTGCAGGGGCCCAAGTACTCAGGCCATCCTCCACTGCCTTCCTGGGCCACAGCAGAGAGCCAGACTGGAAGAGGAGCAGCCTGGACCAGAACAAGCGTCCACAGGGGATTCTGGCACTGCAGGCAGAGCATTAACCCACTGTGCCATTGCGCGAGCCCCCTTTATGTCCTCTTTATTGTTGACTTTTCAAGGTGGAAATTAAATGCAACTTAAAATACAGAAACACGTAGTACAAGGTGCTTACAGAAATATATTTTCAATAGATTCCAAATCAATCATTATCTCCCTTCGCTAGCTCCCATCTGAGCACTTTAACTAGACAAACTGCTTAGTGGATTGGGTAGTCAAGATCTTAAACCTTGAAGAAAACAGGCCATTGATTTCCTTGACCTATTAAGGTTATGGTTTTGGGGTCAGCGTTGTGGCATAGTGCATAAAGCCACTGTCTGCAGTGCTGGCATCCCATATGGGTGCTGGTTCTGATCCAGCTCTCTGCTTTCGCCTGGAAAAGCAGTGGAGGATGGTCCGAGTCCTTGGCCCCTGCAACCACATGGGAGACCCAGAGGAACCTCCTGGCTTCCAATTAGCACAGCTCTGGCCCTTGCAGCCATCTAGGGTGTGAACCAGCAGATGGAAGAACTCTCTTTCTGTCTCTCTGGCTCTGCTCTCTGTAATTCTGCCTTTCAAATAAATAAATAAATCTTTAAAAATAAAAAAGGCTATGGTTTCTGCAATTGCCCATTCATTGTCACCTGACAGAGAATCAACAATAAAACTCTTTGGATTCCAAGATGGTTGAATAGGGAAAAGGAACAATGATTTTGATCACAGAAAATATCAGAAAAACAGGGGAGGTTTTCCATTCCTGAGAAATAATTGGAGCAAAGCTTTCAATGAAAAGCCTACAGAAAGAATAGAGTCCCCATTGAGCAGCAAGGATTATACATACAGGCAGCTGGTCGTGGGACACCACGTGGGACTCCTGCAGCGTCTGACTGGCAGGGAGACCACCTTCCTAGATCAGGATGAGAGGAATCTGTAGAAGCCTGCACTCCACTGATGGTCTTGTCTGGGGAAGAGACTCGTGGTGCCCAGTGACTTGGAGTCTAAGAAGACAAGTTGGTGGTTGGCAGGGTGTCCACCTAAAACTGAATAGAGGGCATATTGCTTCCATCCCATTACCCAAACAGGGTGACTCCTGGCTGGTGAGGAAAGTGCCGTCCTCACAGCATAAGGCTGCAGTGGCCTGTAAGCCTCTTTGTGGATTTTATCAAAAAGAGAAATCTGTGGTCCCCACTGACTTTGAGTCTGGATGGAGGAGTTGGCAAGGTGTTAGGTGTCCACTTAACTCTGGGAATGGAAGGGAAATTGCTCCCTCCCCCATCATAGCATCTGGTTCAAGGATGCAGTGGCTCACTTTTTGGACCAGGAAGCTCCCAGGACACAGAGGGAATCCCCTGAAGCCTGTAACTTCATGAACTGTGCACCCTGAGACTGTGGGAATCATATGACTGTGCAATAGGCCATTCCAGAATCTCAGAATTCCCTGCATGCTGAAGATGCATTGTGGGCAGCCCCATGCTCACACTATGGAGCATATAGATTCTTTGTGCAATTCATGTGCATAAGTGATTGAGTGGTACAGCCACAGAGAGACTTACATTTGCACAAAGAAGAGTAGAGGCAGTGAACATTCCAGCCAGGGCAATCATCCCCTTACCCCTACATGCGGCAAAGGAGAAATACGATGCACAATCTCAGTTTTACCCTGCATTTTTGCCTCCCACACAAATAGTGGCCAGAGCTCCTTGGTTCCACACAGCACACCTCTCTGAATATCCCTGATAGTGCAGGCATCCCACTACACCAAGAGGAGAATTCCCAAGAATAGACTTCAGAGAAGACATCAATCCATGTTTCTATAGATGCATAGAAATAAGTGTAGAAATACAAGAAAGGCAGCATAACTCTCAGAATAAACACAATGACTTCAACATTAGACTATGAAGATGAAGAGTTTGATGAAATGACTGAAAATGAATTCAAAAGATTTATTTTAGGATTACTTAAAACACAGAGAAGAAATTATGTGAGTTAGAGAAATCTGTGAATGACATGGATGGGAAACTCTGTTTAGAAATAGAAATAAACATAAGAGTGGGAATAAGAGAGGGAAGAGATGTATAAATTAGGACATGCTCAAGCTGACTTGCCCCAAATGGTAGAGTTAGAAACATACCAGGGGATTCCAATTCAATCCCATCAAGGTGGCATGTACCAATGCCATCTCACTATTCCAAGTGATCAATTTCAATTCACAATTGATCATAATGAAAGGACTAAGAGTCAAAGGGAGCACATAAACATGTCTAGTACCTGCTAACACTACCGATAGAATAAATAAAGGGGAGAGTGATCCAACATGGGAAGTGAGATACTCAGCAGACTCATAGAATGGCAGATGTCCTAAATAGCACTCTGGCCTCAGAATCAGCCCTAAAGGCATTCAGATCTGGCTGAAAAGCCCATGAGAGTATTTCAGGCATGGAAAGCCAAGACACTCTGGCAAAAGATCTCTGTGAGTGAGATCCCAGTGGAAAGAACAGGTCTTCAAAGAAGGAGGTACCTTTCTCTGAAGGGAGAAGAGAACCTCCACTTTGACTATGACCTTGTCTAAACAAGATAAGAATCAGAGAACTCAGAGGGCTTCCATAGCCTTGGAAACTCATGACTGGAGCATAGGGAGATTACTGATGCCATAGACAGGAGTGTCAATTGGTAAAGTCAACAACAGGAGTCACTGTGCACTTACTCCTCATGTAGGATCTCTGTCCTTAATGTGCTGTGCATTGAGATTTAATGCTATAACGAGTACTCAAACAGTATATTTCACTTTGTGTTTCTATGGGGGTGCAAACTGTTGAAATCTTTACTTAATGCATACTAAACTGATCCTCTGTAAAAAAAAAAAAAGAAATTATCAACTCCCAACTTGACTCTCACTGGGATTAAACATGACAATAGGTCTGATCTGATTTCATCATCATTTAAAAAAAAATCATCTATTATTTTTTACTTTATGTTTCTGTGTGGGAGCAAACTGTTGAAATCCTTACTTAATGTATACTAAGCTGATCTTCTGTATATTAAGATAATCGAAAATGAATCTTGATGTGAATGGAAGGGGAGAGGGAGTGGGAAAGGGGAGGGTTGTGGGTGGGAGGGACGGTATGGGGGGGAAGCCATTGTAATCCATAAATCGTACTTTGGAAATTTATATTCATTAAATAAAAGTTAAAAAAAGAAAAAAAAAGAAAAATAAAACTGAAATATTAGAATACAATTTGATATGTCAAATAAAAATGCAGTGGAAAGCCTAGACAATAGACTCAGTGAGGCTGAAAAAAGAATATCAAAGTTTGAAGAAAAAAATTTTGAAATATCATAGTCACAAAAAATTTAGAAAAGCTGAAAACAGTGTTCAATGTGTATGAGATAACATCAAACTGCCAAAATATACAAGTCTTCCACATTCCTGAAGGAGTGTAAAAGCAGAATGAAATAGTTCATTGAAATATTACTAGAACATTTCCTTAATTTGAACAAAGACACAGACATCCTAATACAGGAAGCACATAGACCCCAAATAGACATAATCAGAGATATATATGTATATATGTATACATAATAATGACACAATATATTTAAACTTTTGAAAGTAAAACACAAAGGAAAGATGCTAGAATGTGTAAGAGAAGAATGTCAGATTACTTTAAAAGGATCTTAAATTAGCTTGAGAATTGATATATCATCAGAAACACTATAGGCTAGGAGAGAATGGTAAGATAAAGTCCAAGTCATTAAAGAAAAAAAAGTCCATCCAGAATATTGTACATAGTGAAGGTCTCATTTGTAATATAAATGAAGGTGAAATGGAGATCTTCCCAAACAAACAAACAAAAGAAAGAATATGACACTACCTGATAAGCCTTTCAAATGATACTTAAGGATATACTACACAGAAAAACAAAGTAATAACTAGCATCATGAAACAATGTGAAAGCAGAAATTCTTCTAGTAATAGTACAAAGCACATAGAAGCAAAAAACAGGAGTACTTACAGAAAAATGCTACACCAATTGATCACTAATGAAGAATAATCTTGAATATAAATGACCTAAACTAGCATGTTAAAATACAGAATGGCTGAATGGATTAAAAAGCAAGATCCATTTATTAGCTGCCTTAAAAGAAACACACCTTGCCCAAAAAGGGCAAACACAGACTGAAAGTGAAAATATAGAAAGAGATAGACTAGCAAATGTAAATTTTAAGACAAAAATTGCTAAAAGAGGTAAAGAAGGTCATTATTTAATGAATAAGTGATGTGACTATGGTAAGGCTATGTGATATGCACCCACTGCTAGAGCACCCAGTTATTTCAAAGAAATGTTCATAGTTCTAAAGGGAGACATATGCTCCAACACAATCATAATAGGAGACTTCAACACCTGACTTTAATCAATGGACAGATCAACTAGAAAAAATATCAACAAAGAAACAACAGAGCTATTCTACACTATTGACTGCAGGGATCTAATTAATATCTATAGAACATTTCATCCCATAGTCACAGAATACACATTATTTTCAACAATGTATGGAACATTCTCTAAGACAGCCCAAATGCTTGGCTATAAAATAAAATGTAATTATATCATGCATCTTTTTAATCACAATCAAAATAAGCTAGAAATTTGTAACATAAGAAGCTCTATAAAATATACAAATACATGAAGACTGAACAACTTTAGTCTGATTGAACATTAGATCATAGAAGAAATAAAAAGGAAAATTATAAAATTCTTTGAAAAAAGCAAACATTGCAGCACATCAAAATTTATATCATACAGCAAAGCAGTGTTAATAAGAAAATTTATAACAACTAGTACCTACATCAAAAAAATGGAATGATATCACATAAATGATCTAACAATTCATCTCAAGGATGCAGACAGACAAGAAGAACCAAAATTAGTAGGAGGAAAGAAATAATTAAAATCAGAGAAGAAATAAACAGAACTGAAATAAAAAATATAAAAGATCAATGAAATGAACAGCTAGTTTTTTGAAAGGCGGAAAGAAAATTGGTAAATCATTGGGCCAACTAATCAAAAAAAAGGTCCCAAACTATATAAATAGAGTTGAAAAAGGAGTTGTTACAACTGATGCCATTGAAGTCATTCATAATTTTTACCAACATTTCAATGCCAACAAATTGAAAAATCTAAAATAAATGGATAGATTTCTGCACAAATACAATTTACAAAAATTGAGGCATGAATACATAGAACACTCAATAGACCAATAACCAAGAAGAAATTTAATCATCCGTAAAGACCCAACAAAGAAAAGCACAGGACCAGATGCTTCACTGATGAATTCCACCAAAATTTAAAGAAGCTACTGCCCATTCTTCTTAAACGACTCAAAATAATTGATATAGAGGGAATCCTCACAAACTCCTATAATCTTAATTCCAAAACTTGAAAAAGATAAAACAAAGAAAGAGAACTATAGACTAATATGTCAGATGAACATTGATGCATAGATCCTCAATGAGTTACCAGCTAACTGAATGCAACAACACATCAAAAATAGCACCCATTCATACAAAGTAGGATATATCCAAAGGATGTAAGAATGATTCAACACATTCAGATCAAATAAACATGATATATAACATTACAAATTGATGAATCAAAACCACATGATTATCTCAATTGGTGCAGAGAAAGCATTTGATAAAATAAAACAGCATTTTTAATTAAAAAAAATCAAGAAAAATATAGAAGAAATAAATCTTAACACTTAACACAATAAAGGCAACACATGACAAACCCACAGCCAGCATCATTCTGAGTAGGGAAAATCCAGAAACACTTTCACTAAGATTTGATACCAGACAAGGATGCCTAATTTGACTATTACTTATCAAACATTTCTCCAAGCTTAAGTAAATCAATGCAATACAAATTGGGAAAAAGCTGAAGAGCCCATGAGAGTATTTTAGGCATGGAAAGCCAAGACACTCTGGTAAAAAAAAAAAAAAAAAAAAAAAAAAAAAAAAAAAAAAAAAAAAAAAAACAACAACAACAACAAAAACAAAACACACACAAAAAAACAAACAAAAAACAAAAACAAAAAAGGAGGTACCTTTCTCTGAAGGGAGGAGAGAACTTCCACTTTGACTATGGCCTTGTCTAAATAAGATGAGATTTGCGAACTCAAGAGGCTTACATAGCCTTGGAAGCTCATGACAAGAGCCTAGGGCGATTACTGATGCCATAAACACGAGTGTTAATTTGTTAAGTCAACAACAGGAGTCACTGTGCTCTTACTCCTCATGTAGGATCTCTGTCTTTAATGTGTTGTTCAATGTGAATTAATGTTATAACTTGTACTCAATCAGTATTTTATACTTTATGTTTCTGTATGGGTGCAAACTGTTGAAATCTTTACTTAATATATACTAAATTGTTCTGTGTATAAAGATAATTGAAAATGAATCTTGATGTGAATGGAATGGGAGAGGGAGTGGGATCTGGGAGGGTTGTGGGAGGGAGGGAAGTTATGGGGGGGAAAAAGCCATTGTAATCCATAAGCTGTACTTTGGAAATTTATATTTACTAAATGAAAGTAAAAAAAAAAAATTACCCCTGTTTGAAGTTGGCATGGTCTTATATGTAGGGGTACCAAAAGACTCTACTAGGAGACTACTGGAACTTGTTACAGAGTTTGGTAAAGTGAGAGGATATAAAATCTACACTCAAAAATCACTAGGATTTATATAAACAAGCATTTGATTTGAATTGATTATTGTTTTAGCCTTTGTCTATATTCTTGTGGAACAGTGCTCTTCCTACGTTTTACTTCTTGAACATTAGGGTTAGTGCTACATTAAGCCTGTTATTATAAAGTAAATCGAAATTATGTTATTGCAAAAGTTAAAGGACATAAATGAAAGGAAGGAAGAAGGAGAAGATTGAGGGAGAAAAAGTGCAGAGTGAAGTGTGGTTGGTTATGTTAGAATTGTGTCTGTGAAATACATGGAATTTGTCCTCTTTATGTTAATAAAATCTTAAAAGAAATAAAAACCTTTTATTCTATATATATTCTATTGTTAGTCATAGTCTAGCTCATTATATAAGCTTTTCTTCCTTTTGCCTGTTATTCTGTTGTCATGAATATCTCAGAGTGACCAGGAGTATGTTGGAACTTCAAATCCCATGGAAACCCTGTTTTCAAATGATTTATTTATGCCTTCCTGGAAATGAAACATGGACTTTTAAATTTGCCATGACAGAAAGTATGATGCTACAAGCGGATCACTGGGAATGTCTGTGAGAAGGATCAATATATTACTTCCATCCCTTGCTTTGTAGATCCACATATTTTAACTATTTGGAAACCAATACCTTATTTTTCCATCTGTGCAATGACGGTATCAGACTCTAGAAACCATGACTTAAATTTACTGAGTATTGTTCCCAAGATAATATTTATGCTTTGACGGTCCATTCTGATGTTCTAACAGGATAGAAGCTTATAAATTGTGTGCTATTTGGTAGGATTTGTGGAAACTATGATCATTCATCCATTTTAAAACTAATATTCTGGCTGACATAATAATTTTGTAGACCTAACAATACTCTGAGCCATGATTAACTGAGTTTGCCATCACTTAAGTCCTGAAATATCTCACTGCTAATATTGCTAACTCCAATAGACTGCAGTAACATGTCAGAAATCATTATGCAACTGGAAAGTAGGTCTCTGTGTCAGAAAACATAACCTTACTATAAATTCTTAGTATTCAGTGAAGATTGTAAACATGGGCCACAAATTACTGTTGTTAATTTCCTCATAATGAAGTCTACTCTCTTGAAACTGAGATGTTTTGTGAATTTCTTTATCAATCAAATGTACTGTAAATAAAGCAGATTTTCATAGGTTGAATCATCCAGGAAAAAAGTTTAATGGAGATTAGTATGTACAATATTAACTAGGAAGTGCTTTGGTATTAACTCATATAGAGGAATGAACAGAGGGAGAAGTTAACCTCATATCCTGATTGCACCTTTAGCCAACTTGACGGGCAGTTCCAAAACTAAAATTTCCTGTAGAGTTGTCCTGTGTTGAACTAAAATGGTCAAGTTCTTTTATATTCCCATTACGATCATTAGCTGGATATGGACACCTTGACAGCACAACGACCCCAGGAAAAGTAGAACTCTGAAACCAGGCAATTTTGCAACTGCGCACATGAGAAGTATTATAACAGCACTCCCAATTGTTGGGCAACACATTCTTCTAAAAGAATAAGGGACAGCATGTCTATCTTATTGTGTGATTTCTTTTGTTGGAGATTGGAATCTGTTTTCTCACTTTAATTTGTCTCAGAAAATTCTTGTGTGTTCTGTATTTTGTAATGCTTTCACAGCTTGGGGACTTAAGGACCTGGGGAGGTACCGCCTCACCCAGGGTTAGCTAACTCCTAGAAACAGCAAACAATTTGCCTGTGATGCTGCCTTTGCCATGCAAGCCGCCCCAACATAATTTCATTCCAGCCTGACCATCAACATCCTCTCCCTTTACCAAGACAATATCCTTGGTCCTAAATGATTCACTGGCCAGGTACAGGAAAACAAGGTACCACTCCAACAGTTCACACCCCATCAAAACTCTTTAAACTGTGGAATCCTAAACTTACTGATCTTCCCTGACCCAACCTTTCCCATTAAGATCACAATAGAGAATTGGGCCATGTTCTCCCTGTACTCCTCCTGCTTTGTGATTGTTCCTGGCACTTCCAAGTATGGCCTGCGTGGTGTGTTGTGATCTCTGGGGAATTGTTACAAACTATCTTTTTGATGGTATTCATCTTCCAATCTGTTAGCTTCATTTTATCTGAATGAAAATAAATTCTTAGTCACATTTAAAAACTTTCATCTCTTGGAACTTGTTAGCCTTGTAAAGAATCTCATGCTAAGCTATTGTATGAAGAAAAATCACGTGGAATAAGAAAGCCCATGTGTAGGGAATTTAGGCTAATTAGTCAATGGTCTGCACCAAAAGGCTGTGCCTACAACTGAGATCTTGTATATCACAGCCTAATTGAATTCCCAAGAGAATGAAGCCACAGGAATGATTACAGCCAACACTGTGTCTGCCCAGCCGAATCAGAAGCATGAAAAATAATAAACCTTTACTGTTTTATTTTTTTTTATCTTTTATTTATTTATTTATTTATTTATTTATTTTTTTTGACAGGCAGAGTGGACAGTGAGAGAGAGAGACAGAGAGAAAGGTCTTCCTTTGCCGTTGGTTCACCCTCCAATGGCCGCCGCGGCCGGCGCACTGCGCTGATCCGATGGCAGGAGCCAGGAGCCAGGTGCTTTTCCTGGTCTCCCATGGGGTGCAGGACCCAAGCACCTGGGCCATCCTCCACTGCACTCCCTGGCCACAGCAGAGGGCTGGCCTGGAAGAGGGGCAACCGGGACAGAATCCGGCGCCCCGACCGGGACTAGAACCCGGTGTGCCGGCGCCGCTAGGCGGAGGATTAGCCTAGTGAGCCGCGGCGCCGGCCTTTTATTTAATGAATATAAATTTCCAAAGTACGACTCATGTGTTACAATGGCTTCCCCCCCCATACCGTCCCTCCCACCCAAAACCCCCCCCTTCCCACTCCCTCTCCCCCTCCATTCACGTCAAGATTCATTTTTGATTATCTTAATATACAGAAGATCAGCTTAGTATACATTAAGTAAGGATTTCAACAGTTTGCTCCCACACAGAAACATAAAGTGAAAAATAATAGATGATTTTTTTTAAATGATGATGAAATCAGATCAGACCTATTGTCATGTTTAATCCCAGTGAGAGTCAAGTTGGGAATTGATAATTTTTTTTTTTTTTTACAAAAGATCAGTTTAGTGTACATTAAGTAAAGATTTCAATCGTTTGCACCCCCATAGAAACACAAAGTGAAATATACTGTTTGAGTACTCGTTATAGCATTAAGCCTCAGTGTACAGCACGTTAAGGACAGAGATCCTACATGAGGAGTAAGTGCACAGTGACTCCTGCCGTTGACTTCACAAATTGACACTCCTGTTTATGGCATCAGTAATCTTCCTATGCACCAGTTATGAGTTTCCAAGGCTATGGAAGCCCCCTGAGTTCTCCGACTCTTATCTTGTTTAGACACGGTCATAGTCAAAGTGGAGGTTCTCTCCTCCCTTCAGAGAAAGGCACCTCCCTCTTTGAAGACCTGTTCTTTCCACTGGGATCTCACTCACAGAGATCTTTTGCCAGAGTGTCTTGGCTTTCCATGCCTGAAATACTCTCATGGGCTTTTCAGCCAGATCCGAGTGCCTTTAGGGCTGATTCTGAGGCCAGAGTGCTATTTAGGACATCCGCCATTCTATGAGTCTGCTGAGCATCTCACTTCCCATGCTGGACCACTCTCCCCTTTATCCATTCTATCGGTTGGTGTCAGCAGATACTAGACTTGCCCATGTGCTCCCCTTGACTCTCAGTCCTTTTATTATGATCAATTGTGAACTGAAATTGATCACCTGGAATAGAGAGTTGGCATTGGCACATGCCACCTTGATGGGATTGAATTGGAATCCCCTGGTATGTTTCCAACTCTACCAATTGGGGCAAGTCAGCCCGAGCATGCCCCAAATTACACATCTCTTCCCTCTCTTATTCCCACTCTTACGTTCAACAGGGATCACATTTCAGTTAATTTTCAACACTCAAGAATAACTGTGTGATAATTACAGAATTAAACCAGTCATATCAAGTAGAACAGACAAAAAAAAATACTATGAGGGATAATGTATTAAGTTGTCCATCAGCAGTCAGGGCTATGCTGATCAAGTCACCATTTCTCATAGTGTCCACTTCACTTCAGGAGGTTTCCCCTTTGGTGTTCAGTCAGTTGTCACCGATCAGGGAGAACATATGGTATTTGTCCCTTTGGGACTGGCTTACTTCACTCAGCATGATGTGTTCCAGATTCCTCCATTTTGTTGCAAATGACTGGATTTCGTTGTTTCTTACTGCGGTATAGTACTCTAAAGAATACATATCCCATAATTTCTTTATCCAGTCTACCGTTGATGGGCATTTAGGTTGGTTCCAGGTCTTGGCTATTGTGAATTGTGCTGCAATAAACATTAGGGTGCAGACCGCTTTTTTGTTTATCAATTTAAACTCCTTTGGGTAAATTCCAAGGAGTGGGATGGCTGGGTCGAACGGTAGGGTTATATTCAGGTTTCTGAGGAATCTCCAGACTGATTTCCATAGTGGCTTGACCAATTTGCATTCCCACCAACAGTGGGTTAGTGTCCCTTTTTCCCCACATCCTCGCCAGCATCTGTTCTTGGTAGATTTCTGTATGTGAGCCATTCTAACCGGGGTGAGGTGAAACCTCATTGTGCTTTTGATTTGCATTTCCCTGATTGCTAGTGACCTTGAACATTTTTTCATGTGCCTGTTGGCCATTTGGATTTCCTCTTTTGAAAAATGTCTATTGAGGTCCTTGGCCCATCTCTTAAGTGGGTTGTTGGTTTTGTTTTTGTGGAATTTCTTGATCTCTTTGTAGATTCTGGTTATTAACCCTTTATCTGTTGCATAGTTTGCAAATATTTTTTCCCATTCTGTCGGTTGTCTCTTCACTCTCCTGACTGTTTCTTTTGCAGTACAGAAACTTCTCAATTTGATGCAATCCCAATAGTTGATTTTGGCTTTGACTGTCTGTGCCTCCCGGGTCTTTTCCAGAAATTCTTTGCCTGTGCCAATATCTTGAAGGGTTTCTCCAATGTTCTCTAATAACTTCATGGTGTCAGGACGTAGATTTAGGTCTTTAATCCACGTTGAATGGATTTTTGTGTAAGGTGTAAGGTAGGGGTCTTGCTTCATGCTTCTGCATGTGGAAATCCAGTTTTCCCAGCACCATTTATTGAATAGACTGTCCTTGCTCCAGGAATTAGTTTTAGATCCTTGATCAAATCTAAGTTGGCTGTAGATGTTTGGATTGATTTCTGGTGTTTCAATTCTGTTCCATTGGTCTATCCATCTGTTTCTGTACCAGTACCATGCTGTTTTGATTACAACTGCCCTGTAGTATGTCCTGAAGTCTGGTATTGTGATGCCTCCGGCTTTGTTTTTGTTGTACAAGATTGCTTTAGCTATTCGAGGTCTCTTGTGCCTCCATATGAATTTCAGCATCATTTTTTCTAGATCTGCGAAGAATGTCTTTGGTATCTTGATTGGGATTGCATTGAATCTATAAATTGCTTTTGGGAGAATGGACATTTTGATGATATTGATTCTTCCAATCCATGAGCATGGAAGATTTTTCCATTTCTTGGTATCCTCTTCTATTTCTTTCTTTAAGGTTTTGTAATTTTCATCGTAGAGATCTTTAACGTCCTTGGTTAAGTTTATTCCAAGGTGTTTGATTGTTTTTGTAGCTATTGTGAATGGGATTGATCTTAGCAGTTCTTTCTCAGTCATGGCATTGCTTGTATATACAAAGGCTGTTGATTTTTGTGCATTGATTTTATATCCTGCCACTTTGCCAAACTCCTCTATGAGTTCCAATAGTCTCTTAGTAGAGTTCTTTGGATCCTCTAAGTACAGAATCATATCGTCTGCAAAGAGGGATAGTTTGACTTCTTCCTTCTTGATTTGTATTCCTTTGATTTCTTTTTCTTGCCTTATGGCTCTGGCTAAAACTTCCAGAACTATGTTAAATAGCAGTGGTGAGAGTGGGCATCCCTGCCTGGTGCCAGATTTCAGTGGAAATGCTTCCAACTTTTCCCCATTCAATAGGATGCTGGCTGTGGGTTTTTTATAAATTGCTTTGATTATATTGAGGAATGTTCCTTCTATACCCAATTTGCTTAGAGTTTTCATCATGAAAGAGTGTTGAATTTTATCAAATGCTTTCTCTGCATCAATTGAGATAATCATATGGTTTTTCTTCTGCAGTCTGTTAATGTGGTGAATCACATTGATTGATTTGCGAATGTTGAACCATCCCTGCATACCAGGGATGAATCCCACTTGGTCTAGGTGGATGATTTTCCTGATGTGTTGTTGTATTCTATTGGCCAGAATTTTATTGAGGATTTTTGCGTCTATGTTCATCAGGGATATTGGTCTGTAATTTTCTTTCAGTGCTGCATCTTTCTCTGGCTTAGGGATTAAGGTGATGCTGGCTTCATAGAAACAATTTGGGAGGATTCCCTCTTCTTCGATTGTTCTGAATAGTTTGAGAAGAATTGGAGTGAGTTCTTCTTTAACTGTCTGGTAGAATTCAGCAGTGAATCCATCTGGTCCTGGGCTTTTCTTTGTTGGGAGGGCCTTTATTACTATTTCAATTTCTGTTTCAGTTATGGGTCTATTTAGGTTTTCGATGTCTTCCTGGTTCAATTTTTGTAGATTGCATGTGTCCAGGAATCTATCCATTTCTGATAGGTTTTCCTGTTTGCTGGCACACAGGTCCTTGTAGTAATTTCTGATGATTCTTTTTATTTCTGTGGTGTCTGTTGTTACGTTTCCTTTTTCATCTCTGATTTTATTGATTTGGGTCTTTTCTCTTCTTTTTTTAGTTAGTTGGGCCAATGGGGTGTCAATTTTGTTTATTTTTTCAAAAAACCAGCTTCTCGCTTGGCTGATTTTTTGTAATGTTTTTTTGGATTCAATCCTGTTAATTTCTTCTCTGGTTTTAATTATTTCTCTTCTCCTACTAGATTTGGGTTTGGTTTGCTGCAGTTTTTCTAGGTCCTTGAGGTGCGCTGAAAGCTCATTTATTTGGTACCTTTCCAATTTCTTGGTATAGGCACCTATTGCTATAAATTTGCCTCTCAATACTGCTTTTGCTGTATCCCATAAGTTTTGATATGTTGTGTTGTTGTCTTCATTTACTTCCAGAAAGTTTTTGATTTCTCTTTTGATTTCTTGAATGACCCAGTGTTCATTCAGGAGCATGTTGTTCAGTCTCCATGTGTTTGCATACTTTCTGGGGTTTCCTGAGTTGCTAATTTCCAGCTTCATCCCGCTGTGGTCTGAGAAGCTTCATGGTATGATTCTAATTCTTTTAAATTTGCTGAGACTTGCTTTATGGCCTAGTATGTGATCAATCCTAGAGAAGGTTCCATGCGCTGCTGAGAAGAATGTGAAGTCTGTAGATGTAGGGTTGAAAGTTCTGTAGATATCTGTTAGATCCATTTGGGCAATAGTGTCAATTAAATCTGCTGTTTCCTTGTTGATCTTCTGTCCGGATGATCTGTCTATTTCTGAGAGTGGAGTATTGAAGTCCCCCAGTACTATTGTATTGGAATCTAAATCTCCCTTTAAGTCCCTTAGCATATCTTTTAAATAGACCGGTGCCCTGTAATTAGGTGCATATACATTTATAATAGTTACATCTTCCTGTTGAATTGAACCCTTAATCATTATATAGTGTCCCTCTTTGTCTCTCTTAACAGTTTTTGTATTAAAGTTTATTTTGTCTGATATTAATATGGCTACACCTGCTTTTTTTTGGTTTCTGTTGGCATGGAATATCTTTTTCCAACCTTTCACTTTCAGTCTGCATGCCTCTTTGTTAGAGAGATGTGTTTCTTGTAGGCAACAAATAGTTGGGTTGTGTTCTGTGAGCCAGTTAGCCAAACGGTGTCTTTTAACTGAAGATTTCAGACCAATAATGTTCAATGTGACTATTGATACGTAGTGACTTTGCCCTGCCATTTTTCCGGAAATATTTTCTATTATATGCTTTGAGCTTCCCATGCTCTTTTACTGGTAGGTGTTCTTCCTTTCCCTTCTTTCATATTGATGACCATGTTTCTGTGTTTCTGAGTGTAGCACATCTTTAAGTATCTTTTGCAGGGCCGGACGAGTGGCCACAAAGTCTTTCAATTTCTGTTTGCTATGAAAGGTCTTTATTTCACCTTCATTCACAAATGAGAGCTTGGCAGGAATTAATATTCTGGGCTGGCAATTTTTCTCTCTTAGCACCTGTGCTATGTCTCGCCATTCCCTCCTAGCTTGTAGGGTTTCTGATGAGAAGTCAGCTGTGAGTCTGATTGGAGATCCTCTGAGAGTAATCTGACGTTTCTCTCTTGCACATTTTAGGATCTTTTCTTTATGTTTCACTGTGGTAAGTTTAATTACCACGTGTCGTGGTGAGGATCTCTTTTGGTCATGTTTATTGGGGGTTCTATGAGCTTCCTGTACTAGGATATCTCTGTCCTTCTCCAAACCTGGAAAGTTCTCTGCTAGTATCTCACTAAAAAGGCCTTCCAATCCTTTCTCTCTCTCCATGCCTTCAGGAACTCCTAGAACTTGAATGTTGGTTTTTTTAATAGTATCCTGTAGATTCCCAACAATATTTTTTAGGTTTCTAATTTCCTCTTCTTTTCTTTGGTTTGACTGTATGTTTTCCTGTGCTCTATCTTCTAAGTCTGATATTCTCTCTTCTGCTTCTCCCATTCTGTTTTTAAGGCTTTCTAATGTGTTTGTCATTTGATCTATTGAGCTCTTCATTTCATTTTGATTTCTCTTCACTATAACACTTTCCTGTTCTACTAGTTTCTGAGTTTCATTTTGACTCTTCCTTAAAATTTCGTTTTCACGAGAGAGATTTTCAATCTTGTCCATTAAGGATTTCTGTAGTTCAAGGATTTGCTTTTGAAAACTTCTAAATGTTCTTATCATAAATTTTTTGAAATCCGTATCTTGCATTTCTTCTATCTCATCATCTTCATACTCTTGGCTTGGGGTGTTTTGCTTATTTGGAGGCATCATAGTGTCATCGTTGATCTTGCTCCCTCTATTTCTGTGTTTGTTACTCGGCATAGTTAATTCTTCTTGCGTCACTGTGCGTTTTTTTTTTTTTTTTTTTTTTTTTTTTTTTTTTTTTATACTGTGTCCGTGTTAAGTGGACTGCCTGCTGTTGGAGGAGCCTTGGAGGCTTGAGATGGGTGCGGCCTGAGAGCTCTGCCTGGTTCTTCCTGGTTAAGAGTGTGCAAAGGTGACACCTTCAGGTTATGCATGGTAAATCTCTCTCTTTTTATTTATTTATTTATTTTATTTATTCAGGGGGTAAGTAACACCGCAGGGCATGGCTGTGCAGAATTGATGGTATTTAGCTTCCAGTCTTTGGCTCCTCTGGACTCCCACTGGGTTGCCTAGGCTACTGAATTGTAGTGACTCAGTTCCTTAGCTCTCCCCCATTGATATGTAAATCCAGAGAGGAGGCCTGCTCTTTGTCTCTTCAAGCCTTGCAGCCTTGTAACCTTTGCAAGGTTAGGGGGAAGAGAAACCCCGAAGCTTTTTTTTCCTTCTTTCTGGTAGTGAGTTTGCTGCACTTTCCGGCCCCCCTCTAGATTCTGACCCCCGTTTCCCCACCAATGTCTCGGGTTATTGAGCTCACCTCCCCTTCCAGCGCCGATGTGTGGACTCGGAGCCCTGAGCGTCCCAAGTCTCCCCGCTGTTGTCTGTGTGGCGTGCACTCCCCTTGGAGCACTGGCGTGCTGACCCTGGGGCTTCTGCGGCTCGGTCCCGCGACTTGGCTTCCGCGCGGTGGGCGACCTTGTTCTCCCAGTAGGTCCTCCGATTCACGATTCCCGTGCAATTTTTTCCTGGTTCTTTTTTTCTGCGGCTACCGTAACTCCCCTTTTATTAAACTAAATTTTCCCGGACTATCGGTGCGCGCCCTCACTATTCCGCCATCTTGGCTCCGCCCACCACCTTTACTGTTTTAAAAGACTGTGTTTAGCCAGCGCCGTGGCTCACTAGGCTAATCTTCTGCCTTGCGGCACCGGCACACCAGGTTCTAGTCCCGGTTGGGACACACTGTCCCAGTTGCCCCTCTTCCAGGCCAGCTCTCTGCTGTGGCCAGGGAGGGCAGTGGAGGATGGCCCAAGTCCTTGGGCCCTGCACCCTATGGGAGACCAGGATAAGTACCTGGCTCCTGCCATCAGATCAGCGCGGTGCACCGGCCACAGTGCGCCGGCCGCGGTGGCCATTGGAGGGTGAACCAACGGCAAAGGAAGAGTTTTCTCTCTGTCTCTCTCTCACTGTCCACTCTGCCTGTCAAAAATAAAAATAAAAAAAAATACAAAATAAAAAAATAAAAGACTGTGTTTAAGATTATTTATCATGTTTTGATAAATTATTAACCAGATAAGTAAATTTTCAGAATTCAGTTAATAGGCTCTTTTTTAAAAACCTGAGAAAGGGACTGTCATTGTGGTGTAGTTGTTAAGCAGCCACTTGTGGCAACTACATCTAGTATCAAATGCCTTTTCAAGTCTAACCTATCTGCTTCTGATCCAGCTTCCTGCTAATGGACCTGGGAAGTCCACGGAAGATGACCTAGATAGTTGAGTCCCTGACACTCATGTGGGTGACCAGAATGGAGTTCCTGGATCTTTATTTCGGCCTGGCCTACACCTACCTACTCCTTCCATTTGGAGAGTGCATCAGCAGATGGAATCTCATTCTCTTAAACATTTTCTATCTGTTTGACTCTCAGCTCTCTTTCTCTCTCTCTCTCTCTCTCTCTCTCTCTGTGTGTGTGTGTGTGGTGTTCTGTTTTTCAAATAAATAAATAAACTTTACAATAATTTAAATATGTGGCACTGCCTTTTGGAACAGCAAGTACATAAAAACTTGAAGAATGTGACTTTGGAGTAAACTATTAATGGAGTGTGAAGCAGGCAAAAAGATTGGCATTAGAGGCTGGAGAAATGAGACACATGTGATAGGACAAATTTGTCTTCAGTAAAAGGGAAGACAAAATATATCAAATGTGTATATTGTGATTGTCAAGCAGAATATTGAAAATATTGATTGATTTTCTAGTAGACAGTTGGCAGATAGAGATGAACTAAAAAAGTATGTTTTCAAGCAAAATCTGGAAGATTTTTTTTTTTTTTTTTTTTTTTTGCAGCCCAAAGCATTCTGGTTTTTAAAATAAACCTTATCATTTCCAAACTCTCTATTTGGGAAAATGTTGACAAATTAGAAATGGCCTCTGGCAAGCTTGAATTTCATTTAATAAGTCTCAAGAGGCAGAGGCAGGTCTCAGAGAAAAGGCTGCAGGAAAGTAAATGGGCAATTGTCTTCACATGCTGTCTTCCATTTTTGTTTTTTGTTTTGTTTTGTTTTGTTTTGTTTTGTTTTGTTTTTCTCTCGAATGATTTTAGACTTGGTTTGTGAATCCAGTAAATTCAGAGAATGACACATTAATCCATGGAGAAAAAAATATTGTCCACTTCTACATCCTCAAAGAACTCCAAATAATAATCTTTGCTGCACCATTCTTGTTATCCCCTTCCTAATGTCAGAGGGAAGTAACATTAGGAGCAAGTCTGCCTCTTGGAAGAATATCGCTATCTCACAGCCTGACAGTGGTCTCCATCCGCCTTTTCACGGTGGCTATAAGAAAGGCCTTGGTTTTCTTTCCCTAAGTGAGTTTTTTTTTTTTTTTTTTTCATAGAGATAGATTTGGAAAGAACACAGTCATTCCAACTTCCATTTCTATAAGTAAGAAATAAGGCCTTGTTCCAGTCAATTGTAACAGGATGATCCATCATGTATTCAAGTCAGCTAATATTTGAGTCTTTTTTTTTTTTTTTTTTTGCAGGGCTAGATTTATTGAACACAGTGGGAGGAAGCATTGGTCAAGCAGGTCATTAGGTAGGGGCTGCCAATTGTTGATACTTGAGTTTATGCTAATAGGTTTTATACTTCTCCCTTCAGCTAATCACAGATGATTTATGTACTATGGACTTGAATTATGAATAAATGAATGCCAGAATCTAGGAAGAAGAGCTCACACTATATTGTTCACAAAAGCTTTGCATACATTTATAATTTACTTTGAAATATGAGCAACCTGGTGATGCAACTTTATATTTGTATTAAATCATTTCATATAAAATTACTGAATTATTCATCTCTATCTGTCTTTCACATTCTAAATGCTGTTGGGTTATAGTTTGTTTTGCTGAGTAAGTCATAATTTGGGTTCATACACTGTTACTTTGTGAGTAGTATATACATTTTCAATGAATTTTTATCCTGTCTTTGATAACTAAAAAAAAAATTTTCCTAAGATTATACCACCATATGATTTGTTTATTTATTTTTTAAAGATTTATTTATTTATTTGAAAGTCAAAGTTACACAGAGAGAGAGAAAGAGAGGAGAGAGAGAGAGAGAGAGAGAGAGAGAAAGAGAGAGAGGTTGCACAACAGCTGAACAGCCAGAGCTGCGCCTATCTGAAGCCAGGATCCAGGAGCCTCATCCGGGTCTCCCACGCAGGTGCAGGGGTCCAAGGACTTGGGCCATCATCTACTGCTTTCCCAGGCCATAGCAGAGACCTGGACCTGAAGAGGAGCAGCTGGGATTAGAACTGGCGCCCATATGGGATGCCGGCGCTTCAGGCCAGGGTGTTAACCTGCTGAGCCACAGTGCTGGCCCCAACTATATGATTTATTAAACAAGCCAATTTTTATCTAGAAATTGAATGGGAGGAAGAATTAAATGATGTATTATTAAGTTTCTACAGAGAAACAAAACCATATATACATGTTTGATGATAAAAATAATTCAAGACTGAAGTTAAGAACTGATAAATATGATGGGGAGAGATAGCCCGGGTAATATCTAGCAGAGTGTCCTAAGACAGAAGAATGAAAATTCACATAGTGTCTACTGTTTTGTTCTACTTGGGTGTTAGCATTTTGGTGAGGGCAAACACGGTTTACTCACCCTGATTCAAATGCCAATCTGAAACACTCTAACAGACATATCTAAGAATATTTTGTCAACTCTATGGAAATCCCTTTGCCCAGTTGTCACATAAAGCTGACCACTGAAGAAAAGGAGAAGGAAGAATGAGGGGGACGGAAGTGTCATGATAAAGAGAAAAGATGCCAAGGTTTATGGTGAATTCTTGATTGCAACCCCATGGCTATTTCAGATATATTGTAATAGAAGTGGCTCCAATAATTTTAGTTGCTCATATTGTGATTTTTAGTTGTATTTTTGAATAAGGAGATAGAGAAGGATTTTAAATTTTTTTTCATTTCTATCAGAAGCACTAAGTCCTATGTTTTGTGCTTTTTTTTTTTCTCAGATGTAACTTTTTTCAAGATATAACCACCAGATACTCTTTAAAGTTAAAAGTATGACCTTAAAGTCCTTTCTTCATTTTGACAGTTAAGGCTTTCCATTTGTTATCATTATTATTTTAGTATTTATTTATTTCAAAAGTCAGAGTTACAGAGAAAGACAGGTGAGACAGGCAGAGAGAGCTTCATCCATGTCTCCCACATGAGTGGCAGGGGCCCAAACACTTGGGCCATCTGCCAATGCTTTTCCCAGGCTGTTAGCAAGGAACTAGATGAGAAGTAGAACAGCCAGGACACAAATCAAGACCCGTATGTTTTGCTATGCCACAATGCCAGGCCCTATTATTTTAAAATTAAGTTAATTTTAGTTTGAGACTAGTCATCCAAAGAATATCTAACTCTGATAAAATAATTTTATGGAATCCAACACTCCATCTACCTTTCACACGACACATAAATGTGTTAAGAATGCTGACTCATAAAGCACAAAAAAGATGTATGATTTAACTGCAGAAAAGATAGCAATAAGATCTCCAATAATATTAACTTTTGTGCAGAAGTAATATTCACAAGACACATGACTTTTAGGGAATGTTATGTAGATATCAAATTTTAATTTACATTTGGAAAAACAAGAATAATCAAATTTTGCATTTTAAATAAAATTAAACATCTTCAAGTATTTAAAGTCAGGGAAATATGTAGAATTAAATAATTAAATGCAGAGTTAAAGTGTTAATTATTTAGTTATATAGGCCTTAAGGTGTTTACCATGTTTGGGGGGAATTATTTTATCTTAAACTAAATCATTAGGTAAAAATCTATTTCAAGATATGGATGATTTTCACAATCAAGGTTTCCAAATGATCATTTTTGTACAACATAATTTATTTCTTACTAGTAGTTGAAATGCATTTTCCTCTAACTCACCAAGGAAACTTAATTTCCTTTGTGAGCTATAAACCCATTAATGTTAAGTTTTTGCCTTAAATACATTATCTTAAAGATGTGAATAATGAATTAAACAAGATATTAAAGTAAAACATTTAAAACAAATTCCAATGAATCCCCAAATATCATGGATATAAAACAGACAGAGTACAATATTGAGATTATTACCAGGGGATAAATTATGCTTTGCTTTCCTAATTCATTGCATTACATTAACAAAACACCAAAAATTAAATAGTAAACATCAATATAGCACTTATAAGAAGTTTAAAGTAATTTGAATGTAATTAAATGGAAATAGCATTGAACGAATATAATTATTCTGTTCATTGAAACATTTAAATGATAATATTTACTATAAAAGAAATAGGTTAGAGAAGTATTTTCCACTAACATTTTAAAATAAATACATATACATTGAAAATGTGGTTTGTTGCGAAATGCCATTTCATTTCAGCACCTCTATTCTCTGTTGAAAATAAGTGAAACTTGCTCATGTTTTTCATAAGAACCTAAAAGTAAATACCTCAAAGTATTTGAATAGGTAAAAATTTCATATTTTTTGTTGAATATCTTGAATTATTCAGCTAAACTCCTTGAACCTTATAAAGAAGGTATTTACAATGAAGACACACATAGATATCTAAAATACAATTATTTCATGTTTTTATTTATATAAAGTAAACACATTTCATGTATTTCAGATATCCAGATTTAGGAGCATAATAATACTTCCCACTCATGATCCCAGCCACATTCCTCCTTCCTGTCTTATTCTTTCTTTTGTTATTTACAATGACATCTTTTCAGTTTTTTTATAATCATGTATTCCATATTTATATTTATAAAAATATTTATTTCTCAGTTTGGAATTTACTTCTGTGTTGCAAACTTTCACAATAGTGACTCAGAAAGCCCTTCCTTCCTTCCTTCCTTCCTTCCTTCCTTCCTTCCTTCCTTCCTTTTCTTTCTTTCTTTTCTTCCTTCCTTCCTTCCTTCCTTCCTTCCTTCCTTCCTTCCTTCCTTCCTTCCTTCCTTCCTTCCTTCCTTCCTTCCTTTCTCTCTCTCTCTCTCTTTCTTTCTTTCTTTCTTTCTTTCTTTCTTTCTTTCTTTCTTTCTTTCTTTCTTTCTCCTTCCTTCCTTCCTTCCTTCCTTCCTTCCTTCCTTCCTTCCTTCCTTCCTTCCTTATCTCGGAGCTGTCCAAATGTCAAAAGTATAGAGAGTTTTGTCTGTGTCCTGAGATTAAACTATCACAGTGTTTAAGGCAGTGTTAAATTTTGCAAAGCAGTTTTCTGCATTTATTGACATAATTGTGAGACTTTTGTTGATTTTCTTTTCTTTTAAGATAATATCCCATCCACTGATTCTTCTAAATTGAGTCATTCTTGCTGCTATGATTTGTATACAGTTTGAGTGAGTCCTTCAAAGGCTCATATTCTGGGATCTCCTTCCGGAGAGGGGTGATGTTAGCAGATGGTGGGACATTTAAGAGATAAGATATTAATAAAATATATTGATTTCATTGGAGCATTTTTTAAAATGGGATTAATGTATTTTTCATTGCACCACAGCTAGTTTTCATGACAGGTGGTTATCATAATGATGTTAAGAAAATTAAATCATTGATATAACTTCTTTTTCAAATCCCATACTTCAGTATGGACAAACTATGATATTAAAGGTTAGTATAGCATCAACTATACTAACCTATACTATATATTCAACCTTCACAACAAAGATTGCACGAACCAAGACTCTGCCATTTAGAATAATTCACATGTGTTTTTCACTTGGGAATTTCCAATAGGATATTAATCAAACCTTATCCAGATTTTGAGAGCTGCAATGGTTTCAAAGATAACCCCGTGGCATATATAATACCATCAATAAACTCTGTGACCTTGCAGTATCATCTCTTCTATTTGCTGGGTGGTAGAAACTGCAGTAGATCCCAGTAGCTCTCCATCAGTATTTCTACAATGTACCTAGAAGAATAACTTGAGGTCATCCTCCAAGTCCTGTAATGTAAATCTCCCATTTGAGGCAGTATTTTTTTACAATTGTTTTGATATTTCTTCCCATGTTTTCTTAGTCCTTACTTTCAGTAATTCCCTTAGCTTGACCTTTGATGTTTTTGACTAATAATCCATTGCTCCTATATTTTCTGTTATTTATCATTTTCCTTCCAATTTGAAATTGTTTCCAAGTTTAATTCAAGAAAGCTCTAGTTGTTTTTATTTATTTCAGGGATAAAGAGAAAGAGAGAGAGATCCTATCAGAAGCTCAATTTTCTTTATTAATATTCTAAAGATTTTTCCTGCTTAGACCTACAATAATATTTTTCAAAGGAAGTGTAATCATTTTAATCTGAATCTATTTTAGTATATCTAGCTCATAAGCATTAATCACGATGTTTAATATTGAGTCCCTGTTTGTATCAAAAACATAATATGTTAAATTTTTTGTTTTCTCAAATACTTCTATGACATCAATCTAAATGATTATAATGAGAATGTATAGATTATATATTTTGTAGTCCATTCCAGTTCTGATACAAGCATAAAATAAAAGATTTGTTAACCCAAATTCCCTTCAGTTTGAGTTAAGAAAGTAGTCCAAATAGTGTCAATGTACATTCATTGACACAGAAAGTGGAGTGCTTATATTATGCAATGGCTTATGTATGCCAAATGAACCTTGCTAGGACATGCTATAAAGAGTTTATTGTTTTCTGTCTATGATAGATGTTTAGATATAGAACAGAAAAAGAAAGTAATTGTTACTATGAAATTAGGGATTGGTGGTATATAAACTTTTTACATATATTTTTTAAGAATTAAATGCAATTTTCTGATTTTAACAAATAATTCAAAGGCATTTAAAATCTTCAAATTGCAAAAATAGCGTGAACTCATTTTTTCAATTGAGAAAATTTATTTTGGAACTTTTTTTAAGTATTTATTTATTTATTTGAAAGAGTTACAGAGAGGCAGAGAAAGAGAGTCTTCCATCCCCTGGTTCACTCCCTTAGGTGGCTGCAATGGCTGGAGCTGCGCTGATCTGAAGCCAGGGTCAGGAGCTTCTTACAGGTCTTCCACGTGGGTTCAGGGGCCCAATGACTTGGGACAAATTCTACTGCTTTCCCAGGTAATAGCAGAGAGCTGGATTTGAAGTGGATCAGCCGGGACTTTAACTGGTGCCCATATGGGATGCTGGCACTGCAGGCAGCAGCATTCCCTGCTATGCCACAGCACCAGCATTGGAACTTCTGTTTACCAAATAAATTCATAGACCTTGAATATTCATTTTCATAAAGAAAATTCCTATTCTTACTGAGGTTGTGTTCTATGTGAAATAGAGAATAAATGAGAGAGGAGATTAAAAAATGGTGGATTTGGGAAAAGACATGCTGATTTTGATCAGGGGAAGATGTCAGAAGTAAAGCTGAAGTATATTCCCAGGGAAGAGAAGTTTGCAGTGGAAATTCTATAGAAAGAAGAGATGCTGAGGAGTAGTGTGGAAAGAGTGGATGTGCAGCAGTGAGGGGGGTACCACAAACAACTGCTGCAGCCATGGGGCTTGAGGAGATGCCAGTTTCAGAAAGAAGGCGAGAACAGAACATACCTGAAGAAGAACCTTGTGGACCACACTGACTTTCAGTCTAATCTGGAACCCTAGTGGGAGGCAGATTAGCCACCTAATGCAGTGAAGGAAAACTGCATTTCTTTCTCCCTATCCCTCCCCCCCGCCAAAAAAAAGGGTTCCCACCTTCTGAGGTAGAGAAGGAGCCATCTTGACGCCAGTAAAGGGTGCAGCAGCTCTCATGTCTGGGTGACCAGGGGATTTTATCAGGGTGAAAGATCTGTTTCCCACTGAATTGCAGTCTGACTGTGAGAGTTGACATGGGGCTGGGAACCCATGTAGGATCATTAGGTCCTCCCATCCTCTCAACTTATCAAATCTCGGGGGCTCAAAGTATCAAGGCAGAGCACCCATAGGCAGTTAGTTCTGAGAATGAAAACGTCTATGCTCTGTCCATGCATGGGGAGGCTCATGTTGCTGAGAGTGGGTCCTTTGAACTATGTAACTGTGGGGACCTTGCATGGTGTGATTGTAAGAATTCTGTGACTTCACAATAATGGTTGGGGTGTAGCTGGTCTCTGGGCAATCATGCTATCTGGAGTCAGAGGCTCAGAGCTCCCTGACATCCTAGGGTGGGTCACTGCAGAGAATTCCAGGCTCACACTGAGTTCTGCACAGATCCTTGTAACAGTTCATGCACTGGCACAGGTGAGGGTTATACTCACTGTAGGATAACCCTGTACATCGATCATCTTGGAAGAGAGGAGGCGAGGATGTGATTATGCCAGCAGGCCCCCCCTGCTGCTGACAATAGAGATCTAACACACCCAAGTTGGTTGTCACTTCGGATTCTTGACCCACCCTGGAGCATTGACCATAGCTCCCTAACCTCACCCAGCACATGCATCGGGGTATTCACTGAAGGTGCATACATTCCAATAAGCCACAGAGGCATAATTCAAGATAAAATCCATCTGTGGAGATAACCAAGAAGTGTTTACACAAATGCCTAAAAATAATAGAAACAAGAACAAAGACAAAATGACCCTCAAAAGGAACACAAAAACACTTGAATATTAGAGTATAGAGTCAAATTGATTGATGAAATGGCTGGAAGGTAATTCAAAAGAATGATCACAGGATTACTCAGAAGCAATGAGAAGAAGATTCATGAGTTACAGAAATACATACATAAAATGAACGAAAAATTTTGCTGAAAACAGAGGTTTCCAAGAGAAATAAAAGTGAAATATTTGAAATGAAAATTTCAATATCTTAAATAAAAAATACAATGGAAAGCCTAACAACAGACTTAGTGAGGCAGAAGAAAGAATATCTGAGCCAGAAGAAAATTACTTGAAAATATATCATTCTCCAAAGAAAGAAGGAAGAAGAAATTAGAAAAATTAAAAATACCACTCAAGATTTATGGGATATGGCCAACGCCGCGGCTCACTAGGCTAATCCTCCGCCTTGCGGCGCCGGCACACTGGGTTCTAGTCCCTGTCGGGGCGCTGGATTCTGTCCCGGTTGCCCCTCTTCCAGGCCAGCTCTCTGCTGTGGCCCGGGAGTGCAGTGGAGGATGGCCCAAGTGCTTGGGCCCTGCACCCCATGGGAGACCAGGAGAAGCACCTGGCTCCTGCCATCAGATCAGCGCAGTGTGCCAGCCGCGGTGGCCATTGGAGGGTGAACCAACGGCAAAGGAAGACTTTTCTCTCTGTCTCTCTCTCTTACTGTCCACTCTGCCTGTCAAAAAAAAAAAATGTATGGGATATGATGAAATGATCCAACATATGAGTCTTAGGAATTTCTGAAGTTGTGGAAAGAGAGAATGGGTTAGCTAGACTATTCAGTGAAGTAATTATAGAAAACTTCCCTAATTTAGAGCAAGAAAATGACATCCAAGTATATGAGGCACATAGAAATCCTGATAGATATGACCAGAAAAGATCTTCACCACAACACTTTGCAGTCAAATTTTAAGTAGTAAAACATAAAGAAAGATTTTATGAGGGAAATGCTGGATGACCTTCAGATGATCTCCAATTAACCTAAAAGCTGATTTCTCATCAGAAATCCTATAGGTTAAGGGAGAATGGAGATACATAGTTCAAGTCATATAAGAAAAAAAACCTGTGAACACAGAAGACTGTACCTTGAAAAATTCACATTTATGAAAGAATGGAAATAAAGACCTTCCATAATAAAAATAAATTGGAAGTATTTGTCACAACATGTCCAACATTACAAATGATTCTCAAAGGTGCACTATATACAGAAACACAGAAAGAAGATAGTCATCATTATGTAAGAATGTGAAAGAAGAAAATCTCCAAATAAAAGTATAAAGGAAATCGAATGCAAACAATAAGAACATTTTCAGAAAAAAGACAGGGCCAAGTTATTACTTACCAATACTAACCTTGAATGTAAATGGCCTAAATTTTGCAGTTAAAAATACAGACTGGCTGAATGGATTAAAAAAGAAGACTCATCTATTTGTTGTCTACAAAACACATACCTCATAAGAAAAATATACACAGACTGAAAGGCAGAAGATGAAAAAAGCAGAAATGAGAAAGTGTAGTCATCCTAATATCAGACATAAATATATTTTAATACAAAAATTTTTCAAAGAGACAAAGAAAAGCACTATGTAATGATTAAGGGAACCATTCAACAGGAAGATGTGACTATAATAATGTATATAACCCAGTGCCAGGGCACCTGCCTATTTAAAACAAATGTTATTCTATGTAAGGGAGACATAGATTACAATACAATAGTAATAGGGGACTTCAACACCTCACTTTCACACATGGACAGGTCAACTAGACAGAAAATTAGCAAAGACACAAACAACTAACCTATACTATGGACCAAATGAAGTCACCTGATATCCACAAAATATTTCTTCCCATAGTTGAAGAATAGATTCTTTTCATCAGTGCATGAAACTTTGTCCAGGATAGATAATAAGCTAAATCATAAAACAAATCTTGGCAAATTAAAAAAAAAAATTGAAAACATACTATGCATCATTTCTGACCACAAAGGAATGGAGCTGGGAACTAACAAATTAAGGATCTCCAGAACATATTTATACACATGGTATACACATGGAGACTGAACAACTTGCTCCTGGGCCATACAAGAAATCAAGAGGGAAATAGAAAAAAGTCCTGGAAATGAATGTAGATGATACAGAACATATCAAAGCTTATGGGGTATGGCAAAAACAGTGTTAAGATGAAAGTTGATAGCAATTAGTGCCTATATCAAGAAATTTTAGACACACCAAATGATGAGCTATTAATGTATCTGAGGACTTAGAGAAACAGCAACAAACCAAAGTCAAAATTATTAGGAGGAAAGGAACAATTAAAATTAGAGAAGATATAAACAAATGGAAACTGAAAAAACAATACAAAATATCAGTGAAATTAAAGTCTTGTTTTTTGAAAAAATAAAAAAAAAACATAATTGGTAAAATTAACCAAAAAAAGAATGTTATCAAAATCATTAAAATCAGAAATGAAAAAAGAGAATACTGAAAGCTTAGAGATAGGTAAAATATAAAACTACCAGAAAGGCAAATGATATTGTGGCTACATAGAAGGCCCTTGTTTGTCATAGAAGTTGTGGAGTTTTGTTGACCAATTTTACTCAAATGGTTCAAGAAAATGAAAATGTTTATTCATATAAAACTTGAAACTATAAACTTGAGAATAAGAATTCAAGAGGAAAAGCAAGAGGAACAAAAGGAATAAATGCAAAGTTGTAGTGGAAAACAATCAAAGAAACTTGGATTTGAATAACAAGTCTTTAAAGTGAATGTTACAGAATTTCAATTTGCAGAAAGAGGCCTAGATGCTAAATGCTCAAATTACTATTTTGAAGAGATATAATTGAAGTGTAATTGACTCAAAGAGTTCAACTTCAGAAGCGGGCACAGAACTCATAAATGCTGAGAGCCCCAAATTTGTTTTAATGTTTTTGTTAATTTCTGAAATTCTCCCTAAATGGAATTAAACTCCAGGCAACTAAACAAAAAGTGATGATATTCTGTTTTCAGAATTTTTTTCTATAGATATACAATCACAACTAGTGAATATTGCTGAAATAAATCTATATTAATCTGTGTGTGTGTGTGTGTGTGTGTACCCTATGGTCTTACAGAAAATAAAAGAAAATATTTAAGAAAATATAAGTCTTTGGATATATTTAACAATATTTATTTATGTGAGATACAGAGTTACAGAGGGAAGGAGAGACAGAGAGAGAGGTCTTCCATTTGCTAGTTCACTCCCCAAATGGCCTCAATGGCTGGAGCTGAGCCAATCCAAAGGCAGGTGCCAGGAGCTTCCTCTGGGTCTCCCATGTGGGTGCAGGTCCCCAAGAACTTGGGCCGTCTTCTACTGCTTTCCCAGGCCATAAGCTGAGAGGTGGATCTGAAGAGGACCAGTGCCCATATGGGATATCAGCATGCAGGCAGAGGCTTAACTTACTTTGCCACAGTGCAGCCCCTTCACGAGCTTATTGAAGCCCATTCATGTGTAGAATCAAAATGTTGAACTCATAGGAGTGGGACTGAGATAGGGATATGCTGGTCATAGAATAAAAAATCTCTTTGAAATAAGAGGAATGAGTTCTACAAATGTTCTACAGTATAATATGTTGAGAATAGTTAATAAAAATGTAACATGTACCATATTATTGAAATGTGCTCAGAGAGTAGGCTTCAAGTGTTATTACAAAATTGTATGTGAGGTCATACATGTAACAAAAAGTTTACAAAAATATGTTGTGTCATACATGTGAGGTTAAACATGTGAGGCCATATATGTAACAATTAGGTTGATTTAGCCATTCCATAATACATGTGTATTTTAAAACTTCATACTGTGCATGATACACACAATTTTATTTGCCAATTAAAATAAGGTAATTGAAAAAGCAGAAGAAGAAAAGTTAACTTTCTTCTACCTTCAGAACAGGAGGTCATTTGTCTCCAAGTGTATTAGCATTTCATCTCATGATGAAATAACTGAGGAAGTCTAACTTTATACAGGAAATAAACTCATTTTATCTCACGATTCTGGATATTCAAGTTCAATTAGTATTCCCACTGGGTTTCCCTCTAGTGAAGTTGGTAGATGGAGTTGGTGGAGCACATGCAGAAGAAAAATCACATGAAGAGCCAGCAACAGAGAAAGAGGCGGAACCTTAACTCTTTCAAGAACTACCTTCTGAGGTCATATACTCCATGATCTAGGGAACTTCCATAAGATCCCACCCCCTATACACCTTAATTGTATTACATTTTCAGAATCTCAGTTCCATTTATAATCTCTTGAAACAGAAGACAGCCTGCCCTCTCTGCTCTAAATTGTAAATTCACCTTGCATCCAAAAAACTTATCTATCAATTTCGTTTTCCTGAATTTTTGTAGTGCTCTCCTACACTGCCAACTTTGTACATAGTAACCCAATGACAGTTGTATTACATATGCACAGGTAATTTCCACACATTTTCTATATAAAAAATGTGATGAGGATTTCTAATCTGGATAACCAGGTGCAAATCTCCTTATCTTTTGCCTCCTCTTAAGTAATAATGCAGCAAAAGTCCTCCTGAGCCCCTCCACATTTAGGAACAGAGCTATCACTTCTCCCTGTTTCCTCTGCTACATCAGATTCTACTGAGTTCACATCAGCATAAACGCATAGGTGAAGCTCTCCTGATGAAAACTGCCTTCCAAATTCTTTTGTATGATTATACTAATCAAGCATAGCGCAATGCAGTGTTATGTAAAACCTCTAATTCAGTCTGTAATGTACACTAGAACTTGACATATGAAATGCTAACATACAACTATCAGAAAATAAACTTCCGATGTCCTTCCAAGACTTAAAATTTTATCAAAGAAGAAATAGGTTTTAAAATAAATAACCCAAATGCAAACTGTTGAAATCTTTACTTAATATATACTAAACTGATCTTCTGTATATAAAGAGAATTGAAAATGAATCTTGATGTGAATGGAAGGAGAGAGACAGCAGAGGGTGGGAAGGAAGTTATGGGGGGGGGAGCCATTGTAATCCATAAGCTATACTTTGGAAATTATATTCATTAAATAAAAGTTAAAAAATAAATAAATAAATAAATAACCCACATGTTAGTTGTACCAAAATCAATGCTGTGAAAAGACAACAAAATTAGAAATCATCAAATCTATGATTAAAATTTAGGTATGATAATTTTATTGTTTATACTTTCATGACCTTTTTATTTTAAAACTGTCTTACTTAGGCCGGCGCCATGGCTCACTAGGCTAATCCTCCGCCTAGCGGCGCCGGCACACCGGGTTCTAGTCCCGGTCGGGGCGCCGGTTTCTGTCCCGGTTGCCCCTCTTCCAGGCCAGCCCTCTGCTGTGGCCAGGGAGTGCAGTGGAGGATGGCCCAGGTGCTTGGGCCCTGCACCCCATGGGAGACCAGGAAAAGCACCTGGCTCCTGGCTCCTGCCATGGGATCAGCGCGGTGCGCCGGCTGCAGCGCGCCGGCCGCGGCGGCCATTGGAGGGTGAACCAACGGCAAAAGGAAGACCTTTCTCTCTGTCTCTCTCTCTCTCACTGTCCACTCTGCCTGTCAAAAAAAAAAAAAAAAAACTGTCTTACTTAGTTACTTAGTTTTGAATTCTTTCATTATTTTCCCAGCTTCACGTAATTCTTAGGAGCATGGACTTTGAAATTAAGCAAACCTGATATTGAGTTGTAGCCCATTGTCTTATTTAAATGATGCCCTGTACCAGAAATTTAACCCCTCTACACCTGCTCTTCTGTTATTTCACTGAGAGTAAAGTGCTATCTTACAGATTTGCTGTGAGTATTAAATGTAATGATACATGTGAAACAATTAGCCTACTGACTTCTGAATAAATGTTTAATGTTTTATAATTATCATTATCATAGTGTATTTAATTGATATTATTTTCATATTTCATCCAGTTGAGCACATTTGTATATTTCCTTCAAATGAATTTCCATGCACAGACACTTTTGTGTATATATAAGTACTGTTTTACACTATATTCTGAGTGTCAATCAAAATGGATATTTCAGAAAGGTTATGAGACTTCAGTGATTAAAAAGCAGCAGCAACAACAACAAAGAAAATAAATACAATATTATAGGCTCACTTGACATAAAGATTTCTGTTTTCTTTTTGTTATAAAGTAAAATTGCACCCAGCTTTAATTATGATAGTTGCCTTTTTGGGAAAATATCTCCATTCCATTCTTCTGATGAAAAGTATAAATTTTCAAGGCCAAATTTTACTTTTATCAATTTCCTAGGGAATCCCAATACTCTTTTTGTTTTCTCAATTTTTGTGATTTTGTTCTAACACTTTGGGCAACATTTTGGTTTTTGTTATTTTCTTTCTTTATTTATTTATTTATTTATTTTTGACAGGCAGAGTGGACAGTGAGAGAGAGAGACAGAGAGAAAGGTCTTCCTTTGCCGTTGGTTCACCTTCCAATGGCCACCGCGGCCAGCGCGCTGCGGCCGGCGCACCATGCTGATCCGATGGCAGGAGCCAGGTGCTTCTCCTGGTCTCCCATGGGGTGCAGGGCCCAAGCACTTGGACCATCCTCCATTGCACTCCCTGGCCACAGCAGAGAGCTGGCCTGGAAGGGGGCAACTGGGAATTCCGGTGCCCCGACCGTGACTAGCACCCAGTGTGCCGGCACCGCAAGGTGGAGGATTAGCCTAGTGAGCTGCGGTGCCGGCCCAAAATTTTGTAATATAATTCCCTTTTCAAGTACATAGCTAACATAGAAGAGAGATTAACAGGACAGATGTATAAAAGTTACTTATTCCAAGTCTAAGCCTTCAGAGCCTTCAGATAGGAAGAACAAGGGAAAACTGTATTTTTAGGCTTGGGTTGAATGAAGATGAATGATCACTTGGGTGTGTGATTGTAAAGTGGGGTACGATATCTTCATAACAGAATGAATCAGAGACCCAGCTAGGTTCGTTTATTCACACTGTTCTTGGCTTCCTTGTGTAGCATTACTTCTCCTCTGGGTAAGGGGCAGAGCCTTCCCATAATAAGAGTCTTAGAGTCTACTTTGAGGGAAGTTAAATCAGAGAGTATCTTCTAAGTTTCATGGCTTGTTTTGGGAACAGAATATCTAGTTTCTATGCCTACTTCAAGGGAAAATGGGTGAAGGAGAAAGGAGAGTGGGAGAAGGTCAGAAAGAACTACTTGCTTCTAAGAGTTTCCCAGTTTCCTTCAGTTTGACATACGTGGCGGTCCTCAGTGCCAAATGTGGGGCACTGTTTTCTGAGTCTCAGGAACATTCCTGTTCATCCATTTTTCTTGTACTAAAAATATTAGTTTCTTGGACTGTAAGCTGCAACTGAAGAGCAAAAATAATTGTATTTTTTGCTTCTTCCTTGAATCTTAGCCCATTTTTTAAGTAATGTTGCATACCAAGTAATAAATTTATGGCATATTTAAGTTTGATAGATTGGAAAGAATCTTATAAATTGATGGGATTTGAAGGTAGCATATTTGAATGTAAAACTAACCTGCAAAAATCAAGCATTGCCTACTTGAATTAGGTTGCAACACTGTAATGACTTCACAAAATTACTGAACTCTAATTATTTATGCCAAAAAATTGGTAGAAAAGCTTGTTTAAACTATAAAACACCATTTTGGAATTAATGTTCCACATCAAATCCATTTTTGAAAGGAATGTGTTAAATATATTTTATCAAAACATTCATTTATATATGCATTTTAAACTTTTTAGCTATTTAAATCAATTGCTTCTGAGATAGATACAAGAAATCTGCAGGGCTACTTGATTGTAATCTACTTATTAGAAGATAAAGATCATATTGGTATATCCCTGTGATAGTCGGTAAGTAGAGAAGTAGATACTAACAGATGTGGCATAGACAGATGTCTCTCTTAGTGTTAATTATGGAAACTCTGGACAGACTGCTATTTGACCTTCTTAACTGAGCAGCTTGCCTTCTCCACCTACATCTGATGTATGAACATGATCACTTGGCCGTCAATACTGGTAACCATCTGTTGGGATGGCAACATGCCTGCTCTTAAAATACTGTGACAGTTTAGTCTGCAGGTGTCAACTAAATAGATTGGCAGCCTGAAATGCTGAAAGCATTTTCTCTGTTTCTGCAGAAAGCAATGCCACATTAACACCCACATGGTTTCTTAACATCATACCACCTGTTCATTCTTTGGAGGCCAAAATATTCATGGAAAAGGCAGCAGTCAGTACTTGAGAAAAATCATTGAGGATGTGTTGTGAGCTAGTTATAACCTGATGCATCCTTATCTGTTTTTAAAATAAAAGCTAAATATTGAAGATCATAAAACTACAGTGCTTATGAAAAGCCATAATACTATTTCGGAGAATTTATGTGAATTTTGTTATTACTAGTTTGGTTATTGGTCATTATATATTCTTAAGTGTATGCAGAATCGATAATTCAGCCAGCACAAAGGTTGTAGGGCCTTCCTGTGTTGAATACGTTCTTGCTTCAGCATCCCATAGCAGACGTTTTTGGGATGTGAAGAATGATACTTGATTGACATTCAAATATTCTACTATAGAAGGCTTTCTGCTAGATAATATATGCTTGCAGTATCCTAGTATTCACTTCCATTTCCTATTTTCTGTTAATCTACAACATCAAAGGGAAACATTACTGATAGCCTGAAATTTTTGTCCTCTAACTATGCTGATAACCTGGATTCTGAAATGGTAATGCCCCAGTTTCAGTATAATGAGAGATCCAAATTATTCTCCATGAGCATTCCGGTTACCCCTCAATTTAAGGTGCAATGTTACAGACACCCAGCAGGTAAACTTTTTTAGGAGTCACACAGCTGGCAAGTAGTGGTAACCTTAGCAACAAACAGAAACAGAATCCATGTTGTATTTTGTCTATGGGGTGAATGTGTTGACATAACAGTGACAGATTTCAGTAACATTTGTTGTAATTAGGCTCTGTTTTCCTATAAATTTCCATTCTGTACTTTTCCAAGTGGAATACCAAACACTACCAGTAAAAATAACACAATATCAATCAAAACAGTTTTTGTCAGGATGGCCTTGAGCTTTTTTTTTTTTTTTTTTTTTTTTGAGAGACAGAGTTAGATAGAGAGGAAAAGATGAGAAAGAGGTCTTCCCCAAATGACTGCAATGGCCAGAGCTGCACCAATTTGAAGCCAGGAGTTTCCTCTGGGTCTCCCACTTTGGTACAGGGGTCCAAGGACTTGGCCATCCTCTACTGTTTCCCAGGCCATAGTAGAGCTAGACTGGAAGTGGAGCTACCAGGACTACTAGAACTGGCGCCCATATGGGATGCCGGCACTTCAGGCCAGGGGTTTAACCCACTGTGCCACAGCGCCGGCCCCAGGCCATGAGTTTTATCCACTGAATAGCATAGTCATATTCCACTGGGCCTCCAATTTATAATTATATGATGGGAAAAATGTTTGTATTTTAGTGAAAAAATCACTGGGTCTAAGATCTCAACATTATTAAATACATCAGTTTTATTTGATAAATGAGCCATATTGAATCATTTTTTCCCAATTCTGCGAATTGGAGTTTGCTTTTATAAAAGAATTAATCATATCTGTATTTACAGTCTTAACATTTGTCAGTCTTGGTTAAGCTTTCCCCACTTAACAATGGCATTTATTGGCCTGTGCTGTGGCTCACTTGGCTAATCCTTGGCCTGTGGCGCCAGCACCCCAGGTTCTAGGCCTGGATGGGGCGCCAAATTCTGTCCCAGTTGCTCCTTTTCCAGTCCAGCTTTCTGCTGTGGCCCGGGAAGGCAGTGGAGGAGGGCCCAAGTGCTTGGGCCCTGCGCCTGCATGGGAGACCGGGAGGCAGCACCTGGCTCCTGGCTTCAGATTGGCGCAGCGCCGGCTACAGTGCCCTGGCCGTAGTGGCCACTTAGGGGGTGAACCAATGGAAAAAGGGAAGACTTTTCTCTCTGTCTCTCTCACTGTCTAACTCTGCCGGTCCAAAAAAAAAACAAAAAAAAAAAAAAACAAAAAAAACACCGGCATTTATTAATAAAACTATAAAACTTTGTTTATTAAAAATAAAATAAAGACACTCTGGCAAAAAAAAAAAAAAAAACCCTAAATGAAAGATCTCTGTGAGTGAGATCCCAGTGGAAAGAACAGGTCTTCAAAGAAGGAGGTACCTTTCTCTGAAGGGAGGAGAGAACCTCCACTTTGACTATGACCTTGTGTAAACAAGGTAAGAGTCGGTGAACTCAAAAGGCTTCCATAGCCTTGGTAACTCATGACTGGTGCATAGGGAGATTACTGATGCCATAAACAGGAGTGTCAATTTGTAAAGTCAACAACAGGAGTCACTGTGCACTTACTCCTCATGTAGGATCTCTGTCCTTAATGTGCTGTACATTGAGACTTAATGCTATAATGAGTACTCAAACAGTATATTTCGCTTTGTGTTTCTATGGGGGTGCAAACTGTTGAAATTTTTACTTAATGTATACTAAACCGAAAAAAAAAAAAAAAAGAAGAAATTAGCAATTCCCAACTTGACTCTCACTGGGATTAAACATGACAATAGGTCTGGTCTGATTTCATCATCATTTAAAAAATCATCTATTATTTTTCACTTTATGTTTGTGTGGGAGCAAACTGTTGAAATCTTTACTTAATGTATGCTAAACTGATCTTCTGTATATAAAGAGAAACGAAAATGAATCCTCATGTGAATGGAAGGGGAGAGGGAGTGGGAAAGGGGAGGGATGCGGGTGGGAGAGACGTTATAGGGGGGAAGCCATTGTAATCCATAAGCCATACTTTGGAAATTTATATTCATTAAATAAAAGTTAAAAAAAATAAAATAAATAATAAATCAAAGTAATCATGTCATAGAGTCACAGAGTCTCTTTAGTCTGAAAGAATTTGTTATCAGCAGGTTCTTAAGTAAAGAATCCAAGAAATTTTTCAGGCAGAAATCAAGTGACTACAGAGAGTAATTCCAATCCATATTAGAAACAAAGAGTACAAGTAGTAGCCATGATGTAACTAAAAACAAAGAAAAAAATCACCACAAGTATTTATTGCCCTCTCTTTCCTCAAATGTTTTAAAAATCAAAGGCACAGAATAATAAGCATTTAACATTATTTTGGGGTTTACAAGACATAAAAATATATTTGGTTATACATAACAGCATAAAAATATAGATATGAGCAAATGTAGGAACAAATCTCTATTGAATTAAGGAAATCAATCTATATTGATTCATTTGATATAATCAAATTAACAGAAATACATGAAAAGAATGACAAATAAAATGAGATTGATATGATGAACATTATGAATATATCATTGCTCTTTTAAATCTCATTTTTGTACTAGGCATAAAATCATAAAAATACAATAATATATTATTGAATTTTTAACATACATACATTTAATATAGCTCACAAACAAAGAAGAGCGGATCTAATTGTAAGGATCAAGTTCTGTATAGTCATTGGAACAAAGTCAATATAAATATGAAGTTGATTCTCCTAAGTTTTGCTGCATGAGCTAAGCAGTTGTGTAACCACTAAGAAATTAATTAAAAATATACTGAAAAAATCAGTAAAGGAATTAATTATAATATTAAATGGAAATGGATATAAAAAGTTTGTCAAAATGTAGGAATGGTCAGAAAAGGGGGAAATGATTGAACTACATGGTATCTATGGGAAATAAAAATGTATATGTTAAATGAATACATTAAAAGTACCAGTATGGAATCAATATACATTATGCAAACAACCATTATAAAAATCTGAGATGGCTTTAGAAATATTAGAGAAAAATAGACTTTGGAGGAAAGAAAGGGAACATTTTATAATGGTAAGGCATCACTACAATTGGAGAGTAAACACTATAAACATATTTGCACCTGACAGAATTGAAGGGAAGTATAGATATTTGAAAATAATGGTTTCACAATTTAGCACCTCGCTACCAATAATGAACATTGCAACGTTGCAGAAGCTTTTGGTTTCCAAAAAAATTTTTCAAAAATAGAAAAAATGGTTAAGACAAGTTAAAATGTTCACTAATGACCCATAACAAGACAGGGTTCAACACACACTTTTGGCTCCTGACTCTAGCTTCCTGCTAACGAACACCCTACAAGACAGCAGTTGATGGTTCAGGTAGGTAGATTCCTTCCAGCCACATAGGAAGCATAGATTGAGTTGCTGCCTCATGGGTTTAGTTGTTCCAATAATTTGTTTAATGGACCCACAAATGAGAACACTTTTGTATCTCTCTCCCTCTCTCTCTCTCTCTCTCTCTCTGTGTGTGTGTGTCTCTTGGCCTCTCAAATAAATAAATAAATAAGTATGTAAATAGAAAGTGTAAACTGATATTATTTATGAATACAATTGAACAAGTCTTCAAGAAAATACTAGCAATCCAGCAATAAGTGAAAAGATTTTTACCCCAGGACTAAGTAGTAGTGATTCCAAATGCAAGAACATTTTAAGCATCTGAAAATCAACACAATACAATGTATCCAAATAATACATCACAGAAAACACAGTCAAACCAATAAATGGAAAAAATTAAAAATTTGTCAGCATTTAACAATATTCTCTAACTTAGAAGTAGAATTGCAGATTCTCAAACTGATAGTAGGCTATCTAAGAAGAAATCCAGATTGGAAAGGAAGAAATAAAATTATTTCCATTTGCAGCTATCAGTTTTCTTATATATAGAAAATCCTATGTAGTTCCTTTAAACTTCACAAGAACTAATAAATTTAATAATGTTATAGTGTATAAAATGAACACATGCATTAATGCAATAGTAATAAAAATGAAACTAATTCCTTGAGCAAGGACAGTCTATTCAATAAATGGTGCTGGGAAAATTGGATTTCCACGTGCAGACCCCTACCTTACACCTTACACAAAAATCCACTCAACATGGATTAAAGACCTAAATCTACGACCTGACATCATCAAGTTACTAGAGAACATTGGAGAAACCCTTCAAGATATTGGCACAGGCAAAGAGTTTCTGGAAAAGACCCGGGAGGCACAGGCAGTCAAAGCCAAAATTAACTATTGGGATTGCATCAAATTGAGAAGTTTCTGTACCGCAAAAGAAACAGTCAGGAGAGTGAAGAGACAACCGACAGAATGGGAAAAAATATTTGCAAACTATGCAACAGATAAAGGGTTAATAACCAGAATCTACAAAGAGATCAAGAAACTCCACAAAAACAAAACCAACAACCCACTTAAGAGATGGGCCAAGGACCTCAATAGACATTTTTCAAAAGAGGAAATCCAAATGGCCAACAGGCACATGAAAAAATGTTCAAGGTCATTAGCAATCAGAGAAATGCAAATCAAAACCACAATGAGGTTCCACCTCACCCCGGTTAGAATGGCTCACATTCAGAAATCTACCAACAACAGATGCTGGCGAGGATGTGGGGAAAAAGGGACACTAACCCACTGTTGGTGGGAATGCAAACTGGTCAAGCCACTATGGAAGTCAGTCTGGAGATTCCTCAGAAACCTGAAGATAACCCTACCGTTCGACCCAGCCATCCCACTCCTTGGAATTTACCCAAAGGAATTTAAATTGGCAAACAAAAAAGCGGTCTGCAGCCTAATGTTTATTGCAGCACAATTCCCAATAGCTAAGACCTGGAACCAACCTAAATGCCCATCAACGGTAGACTGGATGAAGAAATTATGGGATATGTACTCTTTAGAATACTATACTGCAGTAAGAAACAACGCAATCCAGTCATTTGCAACAAAATGGAGGAATCTGGAACACATCATGCTGAGTAAAATAAGCCAGTCCCAAAGGGACAAATACCATATGTTCTCCCTGATCGGTGACAACTGACTGAACACCAAAAAGGAAACTTGTTGAAGTGAAAGGGACACTATGGGAAACGGTGACTTGATCAGCATAGCCCTGACTGTTAATGAACAACTTAATACATTATCCCTCTTAGTAGTTTTATTGTCTGTTCTACTTAATATGACTGATTTAATTCTGTAATTAATACACAGTTATTCTTAAGTGTTGAAATTTAACTGAAATGTGATCCCTGTTAAACATAGGAGTAGGAATAGGAGAGGGAAGTGATATATAATTTGGGACATGCTCAAGCTGACTTGCCCCAAATGGTAGAGTTAGAAGCATACCAGGGGACTCCAATTTAATCCCATCAAGGTGGCATGTACCAATGCCATCTCACTAGTCCAAGTGATCAATTTCAGTTCGCAATTGATCATAATGAAAGGACTAAGAGTCAAAGGGAGCACATAAGCAAGTCTAGTACCTGCTAACACTAACCGATAGAATAAATAAAGGGGAGAGTGATCCAACATGGGAAGTGAGATACTCAGCAGACTCATAGAATGGCAGATGTCCTAAATAGCACTCTGGCCTCAGAATCAGCCCTAAAGGCATTCAGATCTGGCTGAAAAGCCCATGAGAGTATTTCAGGCATGGAAAGCCAAGACACTCTGGCAAAAGATCTCTGTGAGTGAGATCTCAGTGGAAAGAACAGGTCTTCAAAGAAGGAGGTACCTTTCTCTGAAGGGAGGAGAGAACCTCCACTTTGACTATGACCTTGTCTAAACAAGATAAGAGTCGGAGAACTCAAGGGGCTTCCATAGCCTTGGAAACTCATGACTGGAGCATAGGGAGATTACTGATGCCATAGACAGGAGTGTCAATTGGTAAAGTCAACAACAGGAGTCACTGTGCACTTACTCCTCATGTAGGATCTCTGTCCTTAATGTGCTGTGCATTGAGATTTAATGCTATAACGAGTACTCAAATAATATATTTCACTTTGTGTTTCTATGGGGGTGCAAACTGTTGAAATCTTTACTTAATGCATACTAAACTGATCCTCTGTAAAAAAAAAAAAAAAAAAGAAAAGAAAAGAAAAGAAACTATCAACTCCCAACTTGACTCTCACTGGGATTAAACATGACAATAGGTCTGATCTGATTTCATCATCATTAAAAAAAATCATCTATTATTTTTCACTTTATGTTTCTGTGTGGGAGCAAACTGTTGAAATCCTTACTTAATGTATACTAAGCTGATCTTCTGTATATTAAGATAATCGAAAATGAATCTTGATGTGAATGGAAGGGGAGAGGGAGTGGGAAAGGGGAGGGTTGTGGGTGGGAGGGACGGTATGGGGGGGAAGCCATAGTAATCCATTATTCGTACTTTGGAAACGTATATTCATTAAATAAAAGTTAAAAAAAAAAAGAAAAAAAATGAAACTAAAAAAATTGCATTGAAATAGTATAAAGAATGTATTACCCGGGAATAAATTTAGCAAAACAAGTGCAAAATTTGCACACGGTGAGGCTGGCACTGTAGTGGACTATATTAAGCTGCCACTTGCAACACTGGCATTCAGTTTGAGCCCAGTGAATCAGTGGACTGAAGATTCTCTCTCTCTCTCTCTTTCTCTCTCTTTAACTATTTTTTTGCTCTCTTCCTCTCTGTCTTTATTTATTTTTTGTTGCCATGTCTTTATAATAAAAAATCAATACTTTTATGAAAAAATAAATGTGTGTTGAATCTATAAAAATTAATGGAAAACATAAGTTAAAATATTTATTATATTGATTTGATTATGGATTCTTACCTGTGATAACTAAAGCACCACCAACAAAATCTAAAAGAGAGAAGGTAGATACCATCAAAGTCATCATGAAAAGTTTTAAAAGACATCCCAAAGAATGGGCAAAAAATTCTGATTATCATATATCGAATAAGAAAGTTTTATTTCGAGAGAATGTAAATACTACTACACTTCCATAATGAAAAGGCAAATGACTCATTTCCTAAAAAGATAAAGCCTCTGAATTTCTGCAAAGAAGATATACAAACATTAATGACAATTTTTTTTTTAAATTTTTTGACAGGCAGAGTGGACAGTGAGAGAGACAGAGAGAAAGGTCTTCCTTTGCCGTTGGTTCACCCTCCAATGGCCGCCGCGGCCAGTGCACTGCCGCTGGCGCACCGCGCTGATCCGATGGCAGGAGCCAGGTGCTTCCTCCTGGTCTCCCATGAGGGTGCAGGGCCCAAGGACTTGGGCCATCCTCCACTGCACTCCCGGGCCATAGCAGAGAGCTGGCCTGGAAGAGGGCCAACCGGGACAGAATCTGGCGCACCGACTGGGACTAGAACCCGGTGTGCTGGCGCCGCAAGGTGAAGGATTAGCCTAGTGAGTCGTGGCGCCAGCCCAATGACAAAAATTTATTAAGGGGCCAGTGCTGTGGCATAGCAGGTAAAGCTTCCGCCTGAAGTGCTAGTGTCCCACATGGGCACCAGTTCGAGTCCTAGCTGCTTCACTTCCCATCCAGCTCTCTGCTGTAGCCTGGGAAAACAGTAGAAGATGGCCAAGTCTTTGGGCCCTGCATCTGTGTGGGATACCCAAAAGAAAGCTCCTGGCTCTTGGCTTCAGATGGGCACAGTTTCGGCCTTTGTGGTCATCTGGGGAGTGAATCAGTGGGTGGAAGACCTCTCTCTCTCTCTGCCTCTCCTTATGTCTGTATAATTCTGACTTTCAAATAAATAAACAGATCTTTAAAATATATATATTAAAAGATATTAAACACCCTTACGTCTCAGAAAGTGCAAATTAAAAACAAAATGAGATATTATGTCACACTCACTAGGAAGGTTATCACAAAAAAAAAAAAAGAAAGAAAAAAACAGTAAAAATAATTGTAAGCATTGTTGGGAATGTGGAAAGATGGAAATCCTCAAACATTTTTATTGTGAATGCTAAAAACTGTAACAACTTTGGAAAACCATGAAGCAGTTCTTCAAAAATAGTTAATGTTAGAACACCATATAACTCAATTTACCATTTGCTTTAAAACAGAAATTAAAAATATATGACCACATAAAAATTTATACATGAATGTGAACTGCTACAATATTCATAAAACTCAGTTGCTAATCTCTTGACAAGTAGCCAATTAAAAAATGCTATCATCGGCCCGCGCCGCGGCTCAGTAGGCTAATCCTTCACCTGTGGCGCCAGCACACGGGGTTCTAGTCCCGGTTGGGGCGCCGGATTTTGTCCTGGTTGCCCCTCTTCCAGGCCAGCTCTCTGCTATGGCCCGGGAGTGCAGTGGAGGATGGCCCAAGTCCTTGGGCCCTGCACCCGCATGGGAGACCAGGGGAAGCATCTGGCTCCTGGCTTCAGATCAGTGTGATGTGCCAGCTGTGGCGGCCATTGGAGGGTGAACCAATGGCAAAAAGGAAAATCTTTCTCTCTGTCTCTCTCTCTTTCACTATCCACTCTGCCTGTCAAAAAAAAAAAAAATGCTATCATCATAGTTGAATAAAACTTGGCAACAAAATAACATACTGATGCATATTAGGATTTAGATGAACCTGGAAGATGTATTAAAATCACATATAGTGATCTAATCTATATGAAATGTTCAAAAAGAACAATCTGTAGAATGTAAGATTAATGTTTTCTTAGGGGGTGCACTCAGGATTGTAGTGGAACTGCTAATACTTAAAGGTTTATTTTGAAGACACAAAATCTTGTTATGGTATTAATGCTTATAGCTTCAAAATTCTACATTGAAATACGAAAGCCCTTAGAAGTTGTATGGTGGTAAGGGTTGAAATCTTATGAATCTAATCAAAATCCATACAAAAGAGATCCTAGAAACAGCCCTTACCACTTGTGTCATTCACAGATATATTAAGATTTTAGTAATGTGTAACTCTGAAGAGAAGTTCACCCAGTCCCATCTTGCCGACATGCTGAATTTAGAATTCTAGCCTCCAGAACTCTGAAAAATAAATTTCTGCCTTTTATAAGCCACCTGATTTGTGTTATTTTGATACAGCAGCACAAAAGGACTAAGATAGTCCCATAATAGATTCTCATGATGATTGCAAAATTTGTGAATATACTATACAAACACATTTAATTTCCATTTTTTAAACGGGCAAATTACATAGGAATTATATTTCAATAAAGCTGTTATCCAGTTTTGAGGTGCAACTCCCAATACCTCCAAACATAATATTTCAACCATAGCTGAGTGCCTAAATTGGCTGCTCAGACCACTTCTGGTCAGAGAAAACTATAAAAAGTGAAGTGAGAAGGCAGCTTGATGCCAACTGAGTTTGTGAGAGATACACACAAACATACATTTATTTGGGGATAAATAGTAATCCAGGATTTTAGATGGAAAATATGTCAGTGATAGTTTCATTTTATAGATAATGATGTTATAGAATTAGAAGATCAAGATTACAAAACTGGCAAGATTGAAAGGGAATTGTAAAAGTTGATTCTTCTGAGTCCCTAACAAGTGATTCTTCAGCTTCTTTAAAATGAGTCAGATAAAAGCAATCATAAAAGGATAAGGGCAAAATAAAACCTTTAGTTCATCTAACAATATTCTCCAACAGGTATAGCAAAAAGAGTGGCTAGTCCTTGCCTTTTGTGCAGTTTTGTAATCTGTATTATCTATTTTTCATGCATTACATGCATTTTTCAGTTATCATCTTTTCAAATAGAAGGTGACAGTTCAGATATTCATCTGAGTAACTTCTAGAAACATATCTTAATTGCACTCAGTCAAGATTAATAGTGAATTCTGTTCAGGAAATCTGTGAGTATTGCTAATTATAATTGATGGGAAAGGGCTATCATTCCACAGATGTCAGGTTGGTGAGTGAAAACAAGGAGAGAAATGGTAAATTTCTAAGATGCTCCTGCCCTTATCTTGAGAAACAGAATGTTTCACTCTGATGTATTTCCATAATCAATTTCACAACAGAGACCGAGTTTGTTTTATATGCACAGCAGATTCGTGAAATGATACAGCAAAATCTGACTGTGTCTGTAAAGGACTGGAATGAGTGGTGTGACCATTTACTATTTGATTCTTTTCACACATAACTGCAATTTTTTGCAATGTGTTTGAATTAAACTAAATTATAAATTGACTGTTAATGAATCCTGACCTAAAGATTTGCTGAGATAATCAAAGCATTATATTCACGTTTCTCTGATTATGATTTTCTGGGCAAATTGCATTTAAAATATCTAATCTGCTAGTTAAAATACAGTTTCCATGACAGAACTCCAGGCATTCTTATTTATAATATCAAAGGATATGGAAACATAAATTTGAATTTGGTCACAACTTATGTGTGATATTTTGCATATTGAAACTTAACAGCAACAGCTGCTTCACTGGATTAACTCTGTATTATATATATATATATGTATATATATGAAATGGTTAATCAAAAGACATCCTGTCTAATAATACCACCTACCATCTTAATGAAAAGTTTCTATTTTAATATCAAGGATATGAATTATCTCTAAAGTAACATTCTTGTCCATTTTTCAAGCATGATATTTAAAAAAATTGTAAATGAAAAGTAATCATATGCTTTAACATTTAGATAACAGTTTTACAATGGTTCTAAACCGTCTTTAAATTTACTTTCATTAAATTTTTTATGTTACTTGCACTTTTATTCCTGATATAACTCAACGGAGTGTAAATAATTTCTGAATTTCTGTGCAATTGAGATTTAAATTTTAAATGTCTTTTAAATGCAGTAAATATGAACAGTTCATTTTATGCATGTTATTTCAATATATACATAAATGTTTAGTCCTTACATAGAGCATACTTCAAAATTCCAAGAATTATGCTATTTCTAATACCATCACATTAAATGTACTAAAATGTTAAAATTTACAAATAAGATTAAACAAATTAAATTGACTAAACTACTAAAGAATTTAGTGGCTGTCTTAGTTGCACATATAGATATTAGAACAATGTAAATCTCTATGTACTAGTTCAGTAATCTTAGACTACAACCAGTTTCTGATTGCTACAATCCTAGCAATGGACTTCACCTTTGGATTGGATCCCTTTTGGTGGAAAAATCACTACAACAGATCAGTGTGCATGCTTTCATCTTTACATCATGCAGGAAAGAAAAGTCATTATTTTATAGCAATGTAAACAAAACTCTCAGCAACACAATGATTGGGTTAGCTTGAAAGAAGTGATGGGTCAGTATTTAGTCCATGTAGCCAGAAAGATGGAATGTATTAATGGAGCTTACCAATTTACAGATTTCAGCTGGTAAATTCTGATGGTCATAGCCTTCTGTACTCATAGGAATCTCCATAATAACCTGGGGAGTAGAGAAAAAAAGAAAGAGAAGAAAACAAGTTGGGACAGCAACCACAAATGTCCACTGAGCACTTTTGCACTACATCAATATTTTGATGTAATGTGTCTCAATTTCAGTTATAATAAGAATACCAAAAAGAGAAAACCAAAATTTTCATTAGCTTGTTTTGTTTTGAAATAAATCAGCTATTTAAGTTGAGGAATTTCTTACAACATATGGCAACAAAATGTTTACATTATTTTTACTTTTACTTAAGTTTCACATTACATAAGAGAAATATGTGTTTTTTTATTTAGCGATTAATTAAAACCCACTTTCAGCATGATGAGCACAGGAATGAAACACATTGCCTTAAAAGCTTCTATGATCCCAAGTTTCTGTCACAGTGTTAGTGAAAAAAATATTACAAATGTTTCATAATATTTTGTACTTCATTTACTTATCTGTGAGTACAAAATCAATGAAAGGATATAAAATAATTTTATAAGTGAAGTCATGTAAGAAAGTCATCAGTTGACTTAGAACTCTAGAAATACAGTGAGTAAATTGATATATTAAAAGTTATACTCACTTGATGAATTGTGCTCCTTCAACAAACATGCCCCTGTCATGTTCATTCTAATTAAATAAGGAAGAATATTGTTCACCTTTTGGATGTGTGAATTGTAACAATAAAAAATATATATTATAATATATATATTTAAAGATTTTTTTTTTTTTTGACAGGCAGAGTGGACAATGAGAGAGACAGAGAGAAAGGTCTTCCTTTGCCGTTGGTTCACCCTCCAATGGCCGCCACAGCCTGAGCGCTGCAGCTGGCGCACCACGCTGATCCGAAGCCAGGAGCCAGGTGCTTCTGGTTTCCCATGGGGTGAAGGGCCCATGCACTTGGGCCATCCTCCACTGCACTCCGGGGCCATAGCAGAGAGCTGGCCTGGAAGAGGGGCAACCGGGACAGAATCCGGCGCCCTGACTGGGACTAGAACCTGGTGTGCCCACACCACAAGCCGGAGGATTAGCCTAGTGAGCCGTGGAACCGGCCATATTTAAAGATTTATTCATTTATTTGAAAGTCAGAGTTACACAGAGAGAGAAGGAGAAGCAGAAAGAGTTTTCCATCCACTGGTTCTCTCCCCTGTTGGCCTCAATGGCCAGCTAGAGCTGCACCAATCCAAAGCCAGGAACCAGGAGCTTCTTCAAGGTCTCCCATGCAGGCGCAGGCTCCCAAGGGCGTGAGCCATCTTCTACTACTTTCCCAGGCCATATCAAGGAGCTAGATCAGAAGTGGAGCATCTGGGACGTGTACCAGCACCCATATGGGATGCTGGCAATGCAGGCGGTGGCTTTACTGGCTACACCACAGCGCTGGCCCCACAAATATATTTTTAAAATAAAAGTAATGGAATCACAATAATGGGACAAAGATAAGTACCTTCTAATACATTTTGAATATCTGCTATGTGGAGAGTAATTCTTCTCAAGAAAAGCCTGGTGGTAATGTAGACCTGATCAAATTAATAAAGCAGTTTAGGGCTGTTATGGCAATCATTGAAATAAATCATGGCAGTATGATCTCTGTTCCAGCAGTCTCAGAATCTTCAAAGCACTTGTTAGAAATGTAAATTATTAGTTCCTACCTACAGAGAAAGAACATCAGAGTTGAGTTTTAGTAATCTGAATTAAAAAAATTAATAATTATTTATTAGAGCAGTTATGGGGGGGGAGAGAAACATAGAGAGATATATTCCATTTGCTGGTTTACTCCCCAAATGGGCGTAGGACTAGCCAGGCTGAATAGTCTAGGACTCAGCCAGGCTGAATCCAGGAGCCAGGAACTACACTCCTGTGTCCCACATGAGACCAAAGCACATGGTCATCTGATGTTGCTTTCCAAGGCACAGTAAAAGGGAAATGAATCCAAAGTAGAACAGCCAGAACGGAACCAGGGCTCATATAGGGTACCATTATCAAAGACAGCAGCTTAAGCCACTGTGTCAAAACCTTTGCAGCAGCATTATGAATTTTAACAGCCTCTTCACATCATTCTGCTACACACTTCAGTTTCAGAACTGTTGATTAACAATTCCAAATTTTCAAGTTTTCTTGAGGTGGCCACCATTGTAGTGCTGCAAACTGAGCTGTTACTTGTTACACCAGAATCCCTTATCTGTGTGCCAGTTTGATTCCTTGCAGTTCCACTTCCAATCAAGTAGCCTGCTCTTCTTGGGCAAGTGAAGGAGGATGGCCCAAATGCATGGGCCTCTTTGCTTATATGTGGGTCCTATACGAATTCTTTGCTCCTGGCTTCAGCCTAGCCAAATACAGGCCACTGTAGCCCTTAGAGGATTGAACTAACACATGGAACCTCTTTATCGCTCTCTCTTCCTCTCACTTTGTCATTGTCATTTTTTTAAATAAATAAACAAATCTTTTAAAAATCAATAATACATGACTGCATTGCATTTATTTTAGGTTTGTTTGATAACAGTCATAAATAAAACAATAATATATTCCTCTAACTATATTCTCATTATTCAGAGAAAATAACAGGTGTAGAGAAGATAAAGAGCTTATCCACATTCAAATAGATACTTAGTGATACAGACAAGTTTCAAAATTCCATGTTTGCATTAAAGACAATGCTGTTATGAACTGATTGGGACATACAGGAACCACTACTTGAATAAGGAAATTTGCTGAATCTGTGAATCTCTAATTTTATATGTTAACTAATGTATTTAGGTAATTACTTTTACCTCCTAAAGATAGTTTAGTATTAATCATGATTAAAGCCCTTTTTTAAAAAAATTCCAGGTAAGATCTAGTTAACTTTGTATTATTTAGACACTTCAGACTATTTAATATTAAGATAAAACACACACATAATTAAAAGTAAGCTGTGAACTAAGTAATTCATTCTTAATTTTTCAAAAGGGGACTTTAAAGTAGCTGTGTATTTCTATATGTAATTATCATTAATTCTACCTCCAGAAAGCTCCTTGACAAATTTTGCTGTAAGTATTATCTAGATAGTAGCATCTTATTGGAAACTGCCTGGCAAGCTCAAACCCAAGCGACCTTCAATATAAAGGAAAGGATCTGGAAATATGATGTCAATTTATTACAGTCTTCAACATTTACTCAAAGTGATATACTGAAGAAGGACATGAAAAGCAATAAGCAATCTATCACTTCATTACAGAAAGGACCTATGATCTTAATGTCCCTTCATTCTGTTAGATTCTGCCAGGATTCAATGAGAGATGTTTCTGAAAATAAAATTTAAGAAGTGTTAAACCACAAATATGCCAAGCCTGAAGGCAGTTCTTGCATTTTCAAAGAACATATTGTAACACTATTTTTGTTTTACACTGGGGAACTTTTATTTAAACTTTTGTGTTTCCTAATATCTAGTCATACAGTCAATGGACTGTATTTTTCTGTAAATTGAAAAAAAATAATGATGCTATTTATTATATGCACAAAGAACAGAGCTGTTTTCTTTCCTAATTTTTCAAAAGCACTGAAGTGATAATTACATTTCAGCATTCTTGTGTTGGGAAGGAAAAATTAGTAGTTATAATATGGTAAGAAGCAGAACTCTTTATTTTTCAGACATGTGTTTTGTGATCCTTGATGGAATTAGTATCAACTATTTACATATCTGTTCGTCGAATTTGAACTATGGAATTCTTTCCTTTTCATTTAACTGAAGACCACAAGAAGTAGCAAGCACTCGCCAAAATCCAGGTGGTTTTTTACCATAGTAGGCATAGTTCCTATAGTCTCAATTGACTTAAAGAGGACTCTCAATATCCCAGAAAGTAACTCATTAATGCTTTCATTCAGCATAAACAGATTTTCAACAACTCTCCTGGGTAGCTGAAGGCTGCTCCATTTACACCTTATGTTTATTTGACTGTTTCATAATCTAGAGTCTATCACTCGTATATATACCACCAACTACAAATGATTGCAAATTATTAATTATTATGGTCCTGATCACACCATTTGCAAATAAAACAGTGAAATCTATACATATAGCAACTGATGATGATAGAAGGTTACTGAGAATTTCAAGTGCTAAAAGTGAATCAATAGAAGCAAATAATTTTGATGAAAATTTAAGGTAAGATATTCTGTGAATTTAGAAGAAACAAGTACTCTGACGATAGATTCTCATTTTTCACTCCTCACCTTGGCTTTTCTGCTTTTCTTTGGCTCTTGGTTTCATGAAGTTTTGCAAAAAGTTGGATCTATATAATAAGAGAAGCTTGATGCATTTTACTGATAGGAAAAGAAAGGGAAGAAAACTGACTAGTTTCTATCACTTTGTCCAAGCCTGATTTATTGGGTCTTATAGGTAGACTGGGAGAAATCAACATCTTTTAAAGCCCATGTGATAGGAAAGAGTTAGGCAGGGAACATTAACTATAAATTACTAATTTAATGCATGTAGTAGGGGATTTTACTCAGTACTGTTACATATTTTATCAACATAGTTATTTGGATATTTCATAAAGCAAAAAGACAGTGGCATAAGCAGTTTCATTCTGCAGATAACTGTAGGCAATTATGCTCCTATTAGCTCCAAAACAATCACCTTCAGCCACCCAATCTATGTTTTGTCATGATCTCAGGCCAGAAAGAATTAATTAGAATCTTAATTTTCCATTAAAAAGTAACAAGGTTCAAATACTAATATGAGTATTTCTGTAACCATAGAAAAGGCTCATTATTCATTAAGGTTTTCTTAAACATTTTGTACAAGGGACTTCTGGATAAAGATGATGAACTTTTTAACCTACTCAATTAGAGAGAGTAATTCCACTGTGAAATGAGGATTATTTTAGTAATTTCTAGCTACTTTATCTTGAGGGAATTTAATAGTTTGTTACACTAAAATTAACATAACAATGACTGCTAGTGATTTTTGCTCAAATTAAATGATAAAAACTTTCATATGTTGTATTCTGTGAAAGAATATGTTGAAAGTGAAAAAGCCACTCTGAAAGCCAATATGAAGCAGATGTGATTTATTCACTATCCTTCTTTTAGAAAAACGATTTATTTCTCTATGTACTATCATTTTCTTAAAATACTTTGGCTTACTTTTCAATTCATTTCAACATTTCAATTTCCTGGGAGTGTTTTCCATTTGTCACTACTTACCAAAAAAGATGATGATAGTAAAATGGCTTAACCATAGCAGCAATGTTCATGACCCATTGGAGTATTTCAAAAAATGAAAGGGAAATAATCCAGGGAAATTACTATTTTCCAAGTACTTTGATATTTTTTGATATAAATGAATTCACATAGAACTGTCTTGGATGTTGGGTCACTTAAGCAGGTGGTTTCAATTGAAATAATTTTATGACAGATCATTTTTACTATACAATAAGGCATGTGATTGACATTGTCATCACTAGCCCATGTCAAGATGTTTATCCTCATTCAGATTGTGTAAAAACACCATAGGGAAATATTATTATATTTTAATATTTAATTTTACATCATGTTTAATATATTTTTATTTTTAATTAGTTTTTAACAGATTCAATGTGCTTTGTAGACACATTTCTAAGAACAAATATTTCATTCTTCCCTCTCCCACTCTCTCTCCAACCATGCTTTCTTCTCCCTTTATTTCTTGTTTTTGGTTTTTGAGATAACATTTCTATATACATTACAGTGAAAAGGCTCACTGCTTCACTAAATATTAAGTTTTGCAAGTAAAATGCAAAAAGATCCTAGTTTAGTGGGAATATAGACAATGGTCACAAACAATAATTGAGTGGAAAAATGACCATTTCACTCATAGACAGTAAAATATTACTGTGTTTAATATATTTAATATAAATAAACTGTTCCAGCCACTGTGGAAGACAATATGGAGATATGACAGAAATCTGAATACAGACCTACCTATGATGCAGCCATCTCACTCCTGGTAATTTACCCAAACCGCAGGAAATGAACATATGAATAAGTTATCTGTACCTGCATGTTCATTGCAGCACAATTCATAATAGCTAAGATAAGGAATCAACCCAGATGTCCATCAGCTGAAGACTGGATAAAGAAATTATGGTAAAAAAGAAAATGAAATCCTGTTTTTTGCAATAAAATGGATGCAACTGGAATCCATTGTACTTAGTAAATAAGCCAATTCCCAAAAGACAGATACCATTTTCTTTCCCTTATCCCAGGTAATGAACAGAGTACCTAAAATGTAATGTATTGGAGTGAAATGGACATTTTGAGATTTGATGATTGTTTACAGCTCTTGTCTCTCCTGTAGAGGAACAATGTTTTTCTTTTTTGTTTTCATACTATTTGTTGAACTCTTTTATTTAATTTAGGGTTAACTTTACGATCATTAAGTAAAATGAAAGTAGGTCATATGAGAGGGATGAAAAAAAGGGTTGGAGCATGGGTGAGAGGGAAGTTTGCGTGGGAATTATCACTATATCCTTAAATCTGTGTATATGAAATACAAAAACTTGTATAACGTAAATAAAATTTAAAAATATATAGCATGTATGTTTGTCATTCCAAATGTCATTTCACATTCACTAATTTAAATTATCTCAAAAAGAATTACAATTCTCAAACAATTGTGTATGTTTTAGTTGACCTTTTGGATCAAAAGCCTTTGCAATACTAAGATCGCAAATTACCTTCTCAAACAGAAGGATTTTTTTTTCTTGTTAACTTCAAATAATATACAAAATACATAATATAATTCAATTACATTGTAGACTTAATATTCAATATAAGAAAATGCACCACGTGCAATGTTGAAATAAATTTCTGTCACAACCATGTGCTTTTGTTAGGGCAAATAATAATTGTAACTGTCAAATTTCATAAAACATAGATTCACATTACAATTTCTCCAAGAAAAAATAACTTGTACTTTTTTTAAAGATTAATTTTATTTATTTGAAAGACAGTTACAGAGAGAGGTAGAAACAGAGAGAGGTCTTCCATCCACTGGTTCACTCCCCAGATGGCCACAACGGCCGGAGCTAAGCCAATTTGAAGCCAGGAGCCAGGAGCCTTTTCTCAGTCTCACAGGTGCTTGCAGGGACCCAATGACTTGGGCCATCTTGTACTGCTATCCCAGGCCATAGCAGAGAGCTGGATTAAAAGAGGAGCAGCTGGGATTAGAACCAGCACCCATATGGGATGCCAGCGCTTCACGTCAGGGCTTTAACCTGCTGTACCATAACGCTGGCCCCTTGTACATTCTTATGTTTCAATTTATCTCATATTCTAAGGAATACATATATTTAAACAGTTGGGTCTCTTGTGAGTTTATAGTATTTACAGTGTAGTTTTTTTTCTCTAAGAGCTGTAGGATACCAGAATAACTAAATAAACTAGAGACAGTTGAAGAAATAGATTCCTCATAGAGGAAATGCTTTTGCAGTTAAATATTTGTGTGTCTTTTTTTGAAATTTTCTTTTCATATCAATAGATAATAGAAAAAAAACCAGAAAAACCTATTCACCTGAAACAATATGGCTAATATTAACTGAAGTAATAATATAATACATTTTTATAAAATTTAATGCAGATAATAATATAATTATAATTTAATTGGTACAAGTTTTATATTCTCCATTAAAAAGGTATGGTGTGGAGTGAATGCTTGGCGTATGCATGAAGCCACTTGCGACTTTCACATTCTCAAATCAGAGTGCCTGTGTTTGAGTTCTGAGCCTTTGCTTCGAATTCCAGCTTCCTGTTAAAGTGCATGCAGGAAGGTAGCAGGTGATTTGTCGCTACGTTGCATCCCAGCCACCTGGCTTAAGTGGCCCACTTGGCCCAATTCCAGCTGTTGTAGGCTTTGGTGGAGTAAATTAGTGTATGAGATCTCTCTTCCCATCTGTCTCTCTCTGCCTCTCTCTCTCGCTCTCTTTTTCTCTGACTCCCAAATAAAATGAATGAATAAATAAATAAATAATAAATGTTTCTAGAAACTGCAAGCATTTCAAATTGCATATTAAATTCATCTGAATGTTATTAACAAACAATTTTTTCAACTACATTTAAATTAAATTTACATTTTAAAAATAAGGTAAAATAAAAAGCTATATGGAGTTTCTTAATAATTTGTGAATGTACACTATTCAGGTTCTCATCGCAGTCTATGAAGATCTGATATTTCTTTATTAATTCATTGTACTTTTTCTTATTTAACAAAGTAACTTGGAGACTTTCATTATATACTTATTTTAAAATTTCACTCACTTTTATCTGAAAAATGTTTTTGAAAAATAAAAATTGGTTTTCTTCTTTTCTTTAAGCTGACTACTTGAATGCACAAGTGCTCTCCAGTTATTTTGCATTATTCAGAATTCTATGCCTGTAAATGTTCGACTGCCTTTCATCTTTTCCTCTGTCATCTACGCTCCAGTTCAGTGGTAAGAAGGTAACCTAGGTTATTTCTATAGAGCATTCTATCTACCTGCATACAGAGATTTCTTTTAGTTAGCATGCATGACATAGCAACTACTAATGAGAATTCTTTATTGGAACTATTTTGGAAAGAAAGAATTTTTTTTTTTAATTTCCTTCAGAGATTTATATAAATGGGGAAGTTATGGGAATCTAATTGTTTTGTGAGAAGGAAAATCTGCTCAATCATAAAGCTGACTGAAGAAAGTGCAGGACCAAGTTAGGGGTCAGCTATTCCAAAACCAGCTGTACCTTTTATCGTGGCTATCACATAGGTCAATAATGCCCTATTATTTTCTACTGGTGTGAATTTGATGTGCTTTATTTACAGTTAAAAGATTTGAGCCAGCACTGTGGCATAGCAAGTAGGGCTGCCTCCCACAGTGCCAGCATCTCATATGGGCACCAGTTCAATCCTTGCCACTCCACTTCCAATCTACCTCTCTACTGTGGCCTGGGAGTGCAGTGGAAGTTGGCCCAAGTCCTTAGGCCCCTGCACTTCTGTGGAGACCCGGAAGAAGCTCCTGGCTTCGGATGGGCACAGCTCCAGCCATTGCGGCCATTTGGGGAGTGAACCAGGAATTAAAAGACCTGTCTCTCTCTCTCACTCTCTCTCTCTCTCCCCCTGCCTCTGCCTCTCTGTAACTCTGCCTTTCAAATAAATTAATAAATCATTTTTCTAAGAAAAAAAAAAAGAGTTGTGACTAACTCTGTCATAAGTCACCCCATTGGAATTTCAATAACTATAATATTTTGAATATAGTAACAGCATTTTCATAGGAAATGAAAAGCAGTTATTTCTTTCATGACAAGTAATATGTACACTATATCATGTAGAAAAAACTGATACAAGAAAAATTAACAATACTGGATACTGAGAAAGGTTCATATAATTAAAATTTTAATTTGCAAGTGATCATCACTTAAAAAAGTTGAATAAAGAAAATAAAAGTATACACAGACAATGCCATGGCTGAGGAAGAACTTCTAAGATCAATCCCATTCACAATAGCTACAAAAACAATCAAATACCTTGGAATAAACTTAACCAAAGACGTTAAAGATCTCTACGATGAAAATTACAAAATCTTAAAGAAAGAAATAGAAGAGGATACCAAGAAATGGAAAAATCTTCCATGCTCATGGATTGGAAGAATCAATATCATCAAAATGTCCATTCTCCCAAAAGCAATTTACAGATTCAATGCAATACCAATCAAGATACCAAAGACCTTCTTCTCAGATCTGGAAAAAATGGTGCTGAAATTCATATGGAGGCACAAGAGACCTCGAATAGCTAAAGCAATCTTATACAACAAAAACAAAGCCAGAGGCATCACAATACCAGATTTCAGGACATACTACAGGGCAGTTGTAATCAAAACAGCATGGTACTGGTACAGAAACAGATGGATAGACCAATGGAACAGAATTGAAACACCAGAAATCAACCCAAACATCTACAGCCAACTTATATTTGATCAAGGATCTAAAACTAATTCCTGGAGCAAGGACAGTCTATTCAATAAATGGTGCTGGGAAAATTGGATTTCCACATGCAGAATCATGAAGCAAGACCCCTACCTTACACCTTACACAAAAATCCACTCAACATGGATTAAAGACCTAAATCTATGACCTGACACCATCAAGTTACTAGAGAACATTGGAGAAACTCTTCAAGATATTGGCACAGGCAAAGAATTTCTGGAAAAGACCCGGGAGGCACAGGCAGTCAAAGCCAAAATCAACTATTGGGATTGCATCAAATTGAGAAGTTTCTGTACTGCAAAAGAAACAGTCAGGAGAGTGAAGAGACAACCGACAGAATGGGAAAAAATATTTGCAAACTATGCAACAGATAAAGGGTTAATAACCAGAATCTACAAAGAGATCAAGAAACTCCACAACATCAAAACAACCCATTTAAGAGATGGGCCAAGGACCTCAATAGACATTTTTCAAAAGAGGAAATCCAAATGGCCAAGAGGCACATGAAAAAATGTTCAAGGTCATTAGCAATCAGGGAAACGCAAATCAAAACCACAATGAGGTTTCACCTCACCCCGGTTAGAATGGCTCACATGCAGAAATCTACCAACAACAGATGCTGGCGAGGATGTGGGGAAAAAGGGACACTAACCCACTGTTGGTGGGAATGCAAACTGGTCAAGCCACTATGGAAGTCAGTCTGGAGATCCCTCAGAAACCTGAATATAACCCTACCGTTCGACCCAGCCATCCCACTCTTTGGAATTTACCCAAAGGAATTTAAATTGGCAAACAAAAAAGCGGTCTGCAGCCTAATGTTTATTGCAGCTCAATTCACAATAGCTAAGACCTGGAACCAACCTAAATGCCCATCAACAATAGACTGGATAAAGAAATTATGGGATTTGTACTCTTTAGAATACTATACCGCAGTAAGAAACAACTAAATCCAGTCATTTGCAACAAAATGGAGGAATCTGGAACACATCATGCTGAGTGAAATAAGCCAGTCTCAAAGGGACAAATACCATATGTTCTCCCTGATCGGTGACGACTGACTGAACACCAAGAGGGAAACCTGTTGGAGTGAGGTGGACACTATGGGAAACGGTGGCTTGATCAGCATAGCCCTGACTGTTAATGAACAACTTAATACAGTATCCCTCTTAGTAGTTTTTTTATCTGTTCTACTTAATATGACTGGTTTAGTTCTGTAATTGATGCACAGTTATTCTTAAGTGTTGAAAATTAACTGAAATGTGATCCCTGTTGAACATGGGAGTGGGATTGGGAGAGGGAAGAGATGTATAATTTGGGACATGCTCAGGCTGACTTGCCCCAAGTGGTGGAGTTGGAAGCATACCAGGGGATTCCAATTCAATCCCATCGAGGTGGCATGTACCAATGCCATCTCACTGTTCCAGGTGATCAATTTCAGTTCACAGTTGGTCATGGTGGAGGGACTGGGAGTCAAAGGGAGCACATAGACAAGTCTAGTACCTGCTAACGCTAACCGATGGAGTAAATAAAGGGGAGAGTGATCCAACATGGGAAGTGAGATACTCAGCAGACTCATAGAATGGCAGATGTCCTAAATAGCACTCTGGCCTCAGAATCAGCCCTAAAGGCATTCGGAGCTGGCTGAAAAGCTCATGAGAGTATTTCAGGCATGGAAAGCCAAGACACTCTGGCAAAAGATCTCTGCGAGTGAGATCCCAGTGGAAAGAACAGGTCTTCAAAGAAGGAGGTACCTTTCTCTGAAGGGAGGAGAGAACCTCCACTTTGACTATGACCTTGTCTAAACAAGATAAGAGTCGGAGAACTCAGAGGGCTTCCATAGCCTTGGAAACTCATGACTGGAGCATAGGGAGATTACTGATGCCATAGACAGGAGTGTCAATTGGTAAAGTCAACAACAGGAGTCACTGTGCACTTACTCCTCATGTAGGATCTCTGTCCTTAATGTGCTGTGCATTGAGATTTAATGCTATAACGAGTACTCAAACAATATATTTCACTTTGTGTTTCTATGGGGGTGCAAACTGTTGAAATCCTTACTTAATGCATACTAAACTGATCCTCTGTAAAAAAAAAAAAAAAGAAATTATCAATTCCCAACTTGACTCTCACTGGGATTAAACATGACAATAGGTCTGATCTGATTTCATCATCATTTAAAAAATCATCTATTATTTTTCACTTTATGTTTCTGTGTGGGAGCAAACTGTTGAAATCCGTACTTAATGTATACTAAGTTGATCTTCTGTATATTAAGATAATCGAAAATGAATCTTGATGTGAATGGAAGGGGAGAGGGAGTGGGAAAGGGGAGGGTTGTGTGTGGGAAGGACGATATGGGGGGGAAGCCATTGTAATCCATAAGTCGTACTTTGGAAATTTATATTCATTAAATAAAAGTTTAAAAAAAAAAAGAAAGAAAATAAAAGTACATATATGCAAAGTTTTCTAAGTATCTTTCCAATTTTCTACTGAAAGCCTTCATTTCCCCCATACTGAATAAATCACACCACTTTTAATACATGATATAATCATGTATTAATAATAATAATCATGATAATTCATGATACTTGCATGAAGTCTTTACCCTGAAAATGTTGCCTTAAGCATAAATGATTGCAGGTCACCTTAAAGCATACATTATACCAGGCTACATATTTTTCTGTGAAGTATAAATTTTATGTAAAAAAAGAAAATAATACATGAATGGAATAGGACAGCAGATTTCTTATAATTATTGAAAAAAAAATTTGAAAACGTTATTGTCAGTTCTTCATATCAAAGAATTTTAATTTTATAGATTCATGTTTTATGTAACATATTTAGAATACATAAATATTAGGGAATTAAATTGGAATCATGTGGCTTTGAACTTGGAAGAACAATAATAATAATAAAATAAAGACTCTTACGTGATTTTTTGAATAGAAATTTACACTATACGGAGGCAGCGGATACAAGTTCAAGCAATTTGGCCCTACAACCCGTGTGGGAGACCTGGATAGACTTCTTGGCTCCCATCTTTGGCCTGGCACAGCCCTGAATGTTGTCAACATAAAGGGAGTGAATCTGGGGAAGGTAAATTGATCTCTCACTCCTGCTCACTCTTTCTTTCTTGCTGCCTTTCCAAATAAATAAGTAAATAAAAAATGGGAAAATAAGAAACAAACTATTCTACATACTAAAATTCCTGTCTATAATTGTTTTGAAATATAAAAATTAAAATCTGAATGTAGATTCTTCAGAATACTAGTATACAATGTTAATAAAGATAGATAGCAAAGCTTCTTTAATATTGAAGCATTGGGGCCAGTGCTGTGTCCTAGTGAATAAAGACACAGCCTGCAGTGCCAGCATCCATATATATACACCAGTTCCAGTCCTGGCTGCTCTGCTTTCGATCCAGCTCTCTGCTGTGGCCTGGGAAAGCAGTGGAAGATGGTCCAAGTCCTTGGGCCCCTGCACCCATGAGGGAGACCCTGAAGAGGCTCCAGGCTCTTGGCTTTGGATCAGTTCAGCTCTGCCTGTTGTGGCCATTTGGGGAGTGAACCAGTGGATGGAGGACCTCTCTCTCTCTCTCTCTCTCTCTCTCTCTCCCTCTCTCAACACAAATGTTGCGTTTAAATTTATGCTCTGTTTTTAAAGTATTATCTATAGTGTAGCCTGCAGCCACAAGAAACTCTTATGGGGGCCCGTGCTGTGGCATAGTCAGTAAAGCTGCTGCCTGCAGTGCTGGCATCCCATATGGGCATCATTTCTAGTCCTGGCTGCTCCTCTTCAGATCCAGCTCTCTGCTGCAGCCTGGGAAGGCAGTAAAAGATGGGCCAAGTCCATGGGCCCCTGAACCTCTGTGGGAGACTGTGAAAAATCCCACAGGAATCTAAAAAAGAGTCATGGATCATCGCTTACCTGAAAAAGAGATGAACTGTAGAAACACAGTAAAACGTTGAGTTAAGAAGTACCACTAGCCACAAAATAAAAGTAAAGTGGAGTTACAAGTCAGGAGCTGAGGCAATGCCTAACGGCTGTTAGGGAGACACTCCTAATCACACCAAGCAGACATCTCTGGTCAGTCCGATAGCGGTGCACTACGGGCAATACCCTCCTGCCTACGCTGACTGGACCATTCAAACAAAAGTAAGGCGGGAGCAGTATTGACTGGACTGTTCAAACATAAGTAAAAACCAATCAAATTGCACAAGTTGTATGATGGCAAATTGGAGGGCTGCCAAAAAATGAGGATGAAAGGGGAGCCCTGGCGCTGCTCTCCATCCTTTCGGGGATCATGGCCTGGTGCGTGTAAACCACCGGGAGCAGACGAAAGAAGCGCGGAGCTGAGCCGAGCTGTCACTGAGCTGTCACTGAAGAGATCCTGACCCGTTCCTGACCTGTTCCAGCCACAGCTCTCGGAGCTGCACCTGTTCCTGAGCGGCCCTAGCCACTGCTCCTGAGTGGCCTTAGCTGCCTGAGCTGTCCTGTTCCGGTCTCGTTCCTGTCTAATAAAAGTTGCTGTAACATTTTCAGCCTTGCAGCCGAGTAAGAGGCCCGGTGTGTGTGAACCTCTGGATCTCCACACATCTGGAGCTGAAGAGGCAGCCCACTACTCTGCGTGGAGCAGGTAGCAGCACAAGCCGACCTGCAGAGCTGTCCCTGAGCTGTAATACCCCACTGTCTGTGTGAGTGTGTGTGTGTGTGTGTGGCCCAGTGTGAGTGAACCTCTGGATCTCCTCGCATCTGGAGTCGAAGAGCCAGCCCGCTAGCTTTTGCTACGCGGCACAAGGTGACGACGGGATCTAGAGGCCAGCGGAGCTGCTGCGCTGCTGCCTGGCCGCCGTCTGACCAGCGGAGCTGCCGCCTCAGCGCCTGGCCTGGAGTCCTTATCAGCCCGCTGAAGAGTTGACCACAGAGCCTCAGAGCCCGACCAGGCCTCTCAGCAGGGAACCCCTCCACCTTCTCGCCTGTCCTCTGCCTGGAACCTTGAGCCTACTGCCCAGAGAGATAACCTTCCCACAGCTTCCTGCCTGTAAGTGACTGGTCCGAGTTCCGTCCCTGCTGGGACACTGAACTCTGGACACTGGACACTCCCCGCAGGAGAAACACCTTCCTGACAGTGATGCGAGCCTAGATACGTAGCAAACCAATGTTACGTACTGAATCCTGTGCTGTGCTTGTGTTGTTCATTGTGATAGTACTTAAGAGTACTTTAATAGTGTTTGTTGTGACTTGTGGTACAATAATATTGATTGCCTGGCAGATAAGTGATATTGTTAAGATTGGGTAGATGTACTAAGTTAACTTAAGTAGTTAAGTGGTTAAGTCAAGCAGTTAAGTAGTTAAATAGTTAAGTCACATTAAATAGTAGTGCTAAGTTTAGTGATAAGTGTATTAAATAGTATAGACTGATAAGTATATTGGTACTGATAAGTGTATTGACCCCAATGAGCATACTGATGAATAGTGTGATATAAAACCCCTGGTGTGTTCCTGGTGTGTGAACAATAAAATTGGAAAGACAGTCTTGTGTTCTGGTGTTCCTTTCTTCCCCGTGACTGACAAGTTGTACGTCGCACTTGCTACTGTTGAGCTACCTGACAGTAGGCGCTCGTGACAGAGACCTGGAAGAAACTCCTGGCTCCTGACCTCCTATGAGCTCAGCTCCAGCCATTTCGGCCATCTGGGGAGTGAACCAATGGATGGAAGACCTCTCTCTCTCTGTGTCTCTACCTCTCTCTGTAACTCTGTCTTTCAAATAAATAAAAACAAATATTAAAAAAAGAAAGAAAAGAAACTCTGAAACTCTTATGGTTACTGAGAATTGGATACTAATGACCACATATTTACAAAGAATTTTAAAGTGTGCAGGTCAACAAGAGCCTGCTCTGATCATGTTATTTAATGCTAATTCCTTCAAGTGGCCCTCTGAGAGGCTTATTTTCCTGAAATGATAGCTATTGCTACTCTCAAGAGCAGTTGATGAATGTTATCAAGGATTCATTTACTCGAAAGGCCTTTTAGAATGAACTTATGCAATACAAAGTGTGTTGTCATTCACAATACATGGTAAGAGTCATGATTTTATTCTGTTTCCTCATTTTAGCATAATATTTTATTTAGTATTTTTGAGATGACATTTTTAATTACGTTATAGTCAAAGGCCTATCATTCTACTAAAGTGTTCAACTAATAAAAAAGTAAAAAAGACCACAATTCAGCAGGAAAATAGGCAAGGGTTATAAATAATAGTTAAACTAGATTATAGTGCAATCATAAGCAATTCTAAATTGCATAATAGTATTGTCTGTCTCTCTCTAGAACAGACTACAGAGTTTAAGGAAGTGTTGGAGGGACCAATGCTGTGGCATAGCAGGTAAAGCTGCCGCCTGCAGTGCTGGCATCCCATATGGGTGCTGGTTTGAGTCTAAGCTGCTCCACTTCTGATCCAGCTCCTGCTATGGCCTGGGAAAGCAGTAGAGGATGGCCCATGTCCTTGGGCCCCTGTACCCATGTGGGATACCCGGTGGGAAGCTCCTGGCTCCTGGCTCCTGATCAGCACAATTCCGGTCATTATGACCATCTGGGGAGTGAACCAGAGGACCAAAAACCTTTTTCTCTCTCTGCCTCTGCCTCTCTGTAACGCTGCCTTTAAAACAAATAAACAAATCTTTTAAAAAAAAAGAAAGAAAGAAAGTGTTGGACTGATTATCATTGAACTTGAAACTACTAACCATATGCCAGCAACATAAATTGGACAAATGGACAATTTCTGTGTGAATTATTGAATGTCATCATAAAATTCTACAAAGTTCCTCAGAACCAAATAGGAAAGATAATCTGAAGAACTCTAAGGTATGTTATGTTCTTTGTGAAGCAGAAGAATTCATGAATGTAATTTAAATTTTCTACAGTTAATACACTGTAACCTTCATTGTCATTCAGAATATTAATTTATGCACATGAATGAAATATTTACACCTGTATCATTACTGAAAACATATTTACTTATATTCAAATCATAATAGCAAAAATGTTATATTATAATGATACACCATATAAGGAAATAATATAAATTTATTGGAATAATTGGAAATATATATTAATAGGAAATATATGTTATATTATTTAACCTAGAATTAAATTTTTTTCTCCTTTAATGTGTTTGGAAATATCGCAATTTTATTACCAATATCAGAATCACAATGTGCCCATGATGTCAATCTTATTGTTACACACAATACATGAAAATGTTAAGATAATTCAAGCTACCCTAATTATTTACTCTCCTATTAAAAAGACATTAAAATATTTACATTTTCTTATAATATATAACAGTATTGTCCAAAGTTAGATGAATCACATAGCTTGAGTGATTGACAACAAAACAACTGGGACTGGTGTTTGGGGCAATCACTTCCTGCTACTGCTGTGGCCTGGGAAAGCAATAGAAGATGGCCCAAGTCCTTGGGCCCCTGCACCCACATAGGAGATCCTGACTCCTGGCTTCAGATCTGCGCAGCTCCGGCCATTGCAGCCAGTTGGGGAGTGCACCAGCGGATGTGAGACCTCTCTCTCTCACTCTCTCTCTCTGTGTATGTGTAAATCGGACTTTCAAATAAATAAATCTTTTAAAAAAAGAATAAATTTGATCAAAGAAATAAAAAAAAACACTGATGAAAGAAATTATGAAGGACAAACCACATTTGGAAAGATATTTCTTGCTCATATATTGGATTGATAGAATTTGTCATTTAAATGTCTATACTACCTAAAATAACCTATAGATTCAATGCAATAAATACCAAACTATCAATGACTTCTTTACAGAATTAGAAAAAACAATTCTAAAAATCATATGGAATTATAAAAGAAGAAAAATAGCCAAAACAATAAATATCAAGCAGAAGAAATCACAATATCTGACTCCAAATCATATTATAAAGCTATAGCAATTAAAACAGCATGGTACTGGCATAAAACTCAACACATAGATCAAAGTAACAGAAAAGAACATCTGGAAATTAATATGCGTATATACAGCCAGTTGAGCTTTGACAAATTTTCCACACCATACGTATTTTTTAGAAAACTTTTATTTAATAAATATAAATTTCCAAAGTACAACTTTTGGATTATAGCAGCTTTTCCCCCCATAACCACCCTCCCACCCACAAACCATCTCATCTACTCCCTCTCCCATCCCATTCTTCATTAAGATTCATTTTTAATTATCTCTATATACAAAATATCAATTTAGGATATACTAAGTAAAGATTTCAACAGTTTGCACCCACACAGATACACAAAGTATAAAGTAGTATTTGAAGACTAGTTTTACTATTAATTCTCATAGTACAACATATTAAGGACAGACATCCTACATGGGGAGTAAGCACACAATGACTTGCGTTTTTGATTTAACAATTGACACTCTTATTTATGACGTAAGTAATCACCCGAGGCTCTTGTCAAGCTGCCAAGGCTATGGAAGCCTCTTGAGTTCACCAACTCTGATCTTTTTTAGACAAGGCCATAGTCAAAGTGGAAGATCTTCCCTCCCTTCAGAGAAAGATACCTCCTTCTTTGATGGCCCATTTTTTCTTCTGGGATCTGACTCACAGAGTCCTACATTTAGGTCAATTTAGTGTCTTGGTTTTCATTCCTGAGAAACCCATTCCAGACCATATATTTTAAAATCAGTTCTTTTCAATAAATTGTGCTGGCAAAAGTGCAGCATGTATATGTATATGTATATGTATATGTATATGTATATGTATATGAACTACATTAGATCCATATCTCTCACCATATACACAAATCAACTCAAGATGGATCAACGATTTACATTTAAGACCCAAGACATTGAAAATGCTGGAAGAAAATGTAGGAGAAATACTTAAAGGCATTCTGGTAGATGATGTCTTCTTGGATAAGAAACCGAAGGCACAGGCAACAAAAGCAAAACCAGACAAATGGGATTGTATCCAACTCAGAAGCTTCTGCATTTCTGCAAAGGCCCATAAACAAACAACAGAATGAAAAGATATCCTACACAATGGGAAAAATATTGAGAAGCTGCATATCCCAAAAAGGATTAGTATCCAAAATATGTCAGCAACTATGAAAACTCAACAACAAACAACCTATCCAGTAAGAGATGAGTAAAGGACCTCAACAGACAGTTCTCAAAAGAGGAAATACAAATGGCCAGCAAATATATGAAAAAATGTTCAAGACCACTAGCCACCTGGGAAATTCAAATAAAAACCACAATGAAATATCACCTTAGCCTTGTCAGAATGGCTAGGATCCAAAAGACAGAGCAATAAATGTTGGTGAGGATGTGAAGAAAGGTGAACACACACATGCAAAAAGATTTATTATTTATTTGAAAGGCAGAGTTACAAAGGAAGATAGACAGCAAGAAATAAAGACAGATCTTCCATCTGCTGGTTCATTCCCCACATGGCTGCAGAGCTGGCTGATGCCAGGAGCCAGGAGCCAGGTGCCATGAAATTCTTCCAGGTCTCCCAAGTGAACACAGGGATGCTCAGACTTGGGCCATCTACTGTTGATTTCTGAAGTCCATTACCAGGGAGCTACATCACAAGTGAGTGACTGAGCCATGGATGGGTGCCATATACTCTGCCATTGTCACAGGTGGTATCTTAATCTGCTATGCTACAATGCTGGCCCTGAAAGAGGAACACTTTCACCCTATGTGGGAATGTAAATTAGCGCAGCCACTGGGAAAACAGAGTGAATATTTCTTAAAGGAAGAAAAAAAAACTAGAAATAAACTTGCTATGTGATCCAACAATCCCACTACTAGGTGTATACATAAAAAACAGGAACACATTTTATCAAAGAGATACCTCCACCACCATATTTATAGCAACATTGTTTACAATAACCAAAACATGAAATCAACCAATGAGCAAATCACCAGGTGAATGGTAGAGAAAATGTGATTTACTGTGTGTGTGTGTGTATGTTTGTATACATATACAGTGATAAAATGAATGAAATTTTATCATTTACATCAAAATGGCTACAATGGAAGGATATAATGTCAGTAGAAATAAGCCAGACACAAAGATAAATACTGTATATTCTTCCGTATATGTGGGAAATAAAAATTTAAAAAGTCAAAATACAAAATGTTAGAAATGCCTGTGTATCCATCTTTCCAACAAAGATGCATGCAGACTGAAAGTGAAAGAATGTAAGGGGAGAGGGAGCAGGAAAGGGGAGGGTTGCGGGTGGGAGGGAAGTTATGGGGGGGGAGACATTGTAATCCATAAGCTGTACTTTGGAAATTTATATTCATTAAATAAAAAAAAAGAAAAAAAAGAAAGGTTGGAAAAAGATATTCCATGCCAACAGAAACCAAAAAAAAGCAGGTGTAGGCATACTAATATCAGACAAAATAAACTTTAACACAAAAACTGTTAATAGAGACAAAGTGGGACACTATAATGCTTAAGGGTTCAATTCAACAGGAAGATATAACGATTATAAATGTATATGCACCTAATTACAGGGCACTGGTTTATTTAAAAGATATGTTAAGGGACTTAAAGTGAAACTTAGATTACAATATAATAATACTGGGGGACTTCAATACTCTACTCTCAGAAATAAACAGATCAACAGGCCAGAAGATCAACAAGGAAACAGAAGATTTAATCAACACTATTGCCCAAATGGATCTAACAGATATCTACAGAACTTTCAGTCCTACATCTAAAGATTTTACATTCTTCTCAGCAGTACATGGAACCTTCTCTAGGATTGACCACATACTAGGCCATAAAGCAAGTCTCAGCAAATTCAAAAGAATTAGAATCATACCATGCAGCTTCTCAGACCATAAAGGAATGAAGCTGGAAATTAGCAACTCAAGAATCCCTAGAGAGTATGCAAACACATGGAGACTAAGCAACATGCTCCTGAATGCACACTGGGTCATTCAAGAAATCAAAAGAGAAATCAAAAACTTTCTGGAAGTAAATGAGGATAACAACACAACATATCAAAACTTATGGGAAACAGCAAAAGCAGTGTTGAGAGGAAAGTTGATAGCAATAGGTGCCTACATCAAGAAATTGGAAAGGCACCAAATAAATGAGCTTTCAATGCAAATCAAGGATCTAGAAAGACTGCAGCAAACCAGACCCAAATCTAGTAGAAGAGAAATAATTAAAATCAGAGAAGAAATCAACAGGATTGAATCAAAAAAAATATACAAAAAATCAGCCAAGCGAAGAGCTGGTTTTTTGAAAAAATGAATAAAATTGACATACCATTGGCTCAACTAACTAAAAAAAGAAGAGAAAGACCCAAATCAATAAAATCAGAGATGAAAAAGGCAATGTAACAATAGACACCACAGAAATAAAAAGAATCATCAGAAATTACTACAAAGAGTTGTATGCCAGCAAACAGGGAAATCTATCAGAAATGGATAGATTCCTGGACACATAAAACCTACCTAAAATGAACCAGGAAGACATAGAAAACCTAAACAGACCCATAACTGAGACAGAAATTGAAACAGTAATAAAGGCCCTCCCAACAAAGAAAAGCCCAGGAACACATGGATTCACTGCTCAATTCTACCAGACAGTTAAAGAAGAACTAACTCCAATTCTTCTCAAACTATTCACAACAATAGAAAAAGATGGAATCCTCCCAAATTCTTTCTATGAAGCCAGCATCATCTTAATCCCTAAGCCAGAGAAAGATGCAACATTGAAATAAAATTACAGAGCAATATCCCTGATAAACACAGAAGCAAAAATCCTCAATAAAATTCTCACCAATAAAATACAACAACACATGAGAAAAATCATCCACCCAGACCAGGTGGGATTTATCCCTGGAATGCAGGAATGATCCAATGTTCAAAAATCAATCAATGTGACACACCACATTAACAGACTGCAGAAGAAAAACCATATGATTGTCTCAATAGATGCAGAGAAAGCATTCAATAATATTCAACACCCTTTCATGATGAAAACTAAGCAAATAGGGTATAGAAGGAACATTCCTCAATACAATCAAAGCAATTTATGAAAAACCCACAGCCAGCTTCCTATTGAATGGGGGAAAATTTGGAAGCATTTCCACTGAGATCTGGTACCAGACAGGGATGTCCACTCTCACCTCTGCGGTTCAATATAGTTTTGGAAGTATTAGCTAGATCCATCAGGCAAGAAAAAGAAATTAAAGGGATACAAATCGGGAAGGAAGAACTCAAACTATCCCTCTTTGCAGATGATATGATTCTTTATTTAGGGGATCCAAAGAACTCTACTAAGAGACTATTGGAACTCATAGAAGAGTTTGGCAAAGTGGCAGGATATAAAATCAATGCACAAAAATCAACAGCCTTTGTGTACACAGCAATGCCACAGCTGAGAAAGAACTGCTAAGATAAATCCCATTCACAATAGCTACAAACACAATCAAATACCATGGAATAAACTTAACCAAGGACATTCAAGATCTCTATGATGAAAATTACAAAATCTTAAAGAAAGAAATAGAAGAGGATACCAAAAAAATGGAAAAATCTTCCATGCTCATGGATTGGAAGAATCAATATCATCAAAATGTCCATTCTCCCAAAAGCAATTTATAGATTCAATGTGATACCAATCAAGATACCGAAGACCTTCTTCACAGATCTGGAAAAAATGATGCTGAAATTCATATGGAGACACAGAAGACCTCAAATAGCTAAAGCAATCTTGTACAACAAAAACAAAGCCGGAGGCATCACAATACCAGAATTCAGGACATACTACATGGCAGTTGTAATCAAAACAGTATGGTACTGGTACAGAAACAGATGGATAGACCAATGGAAAAGAATGGAAACAACAGAAATCAACCCAGACATCTACAGCCAACTTATATTTGATCAAGGATCTAAAACCAATTCCTGGAGTAAGGACAGTCTATTCAATAAATGGTGCTGGAAAACTGGTTTTCCACATGCAGAAGCATGAAGCCAGACACCTACCTTACACCTTACACAAAAATCCACTCAAGATGGATTAAAGACCTAAATCTATGACCCAACACCATCAAATTATTAGAGAACATTGGAGAAACCCTGCAAGATCAGTACTGGCAAAGAATTCTTGGAAAAGACCCCAGAGTCACAGGCAGTCAAAGCCAAAATTAACTATTGGGATTGTGTCAAATTGAGAAGTTTATGTACTACAAAAGTAATTCAGGAAAGTGAAGAGGCAACTGGCAGAATGGGAAGAAATATTTGAAAATTATGCTACAGATAAAGGATTAATAACCAGAATTTAAAAGAGATCAAGAAACTCCACAACATCAAAACAAACAACCAACTTGACAGATGGGCCAAGGACCTCAATAGACATTTTTCAAAAGAGGAAATCCAAAAGGCCAACAGGCACGTGAAAAAATATTCAGGATCACTAGCAATCAGGGAAATGCAAATCAAAACCACAATGAGGTTTCACCTCACCCCAGTTAGAATGGCTCACATTCAGAAATCTACCAACAATAGATGGTGGTGAGGGTGTGGGGAAAAAGGGACACTACCCCACTTTTGGTGGGAATGCAAGCTGGTAAAGTCCCTATGGAAGTCAGTCTGGAGATGCCTCAGAAACCTGAATATAACCCTACCATACAACCCAGCCATACCACTCCTTGGAATTTACCCAAAGGAAATTAAATTGGAAAACCAAAAAGCTGTCTGCACCTTAACGTTTATTGCAGCTCAATTCACAATAGCTAAGACTTGGAATCAACCTAAATGCCCATCAACAGTAGACTGGATAAAGAAATTATGGGATATGTACTCTACAGAATACTATATAGCATTAAAAAATAATGAAATCCAGTCATTTGCAACAAAATGGAGGAATCTGGAAAACATCATGCTGAATGAAATAAGCCAGTCACAAAGGGACAAATATCATATGTTCTCCCTGATCGGTGACAACTAACTGAGCACCAAAAAGAAAACCTGTTGAAGTGAAATGGACATTACGAATAATGGTGACTTGATCATCTCTTGTCCTGACTGCTGATGTACAATGTAATACTTTATCCCTTTTAGTATTTTTTTCTGTTTGTTGTACTTAATACTTACTATTGGTTGAATTCTGTAATTAATACACAGTTATTCTTGAGTGTTTAAATTTAACTGAAAAGTTTTCCCTGTTAAGTATAAAGTGGGAATAAGAGAGGGAGGAGATGTACAATTTGGGACATACTCAGTTGGACTTGCCCCTAATGGTAGAGTTAGAAACATACCAGGGGATTCCATTTCAATCACATCAAGGTGGCATGTACCAATGCCATCTCACTAGTCCAAGTGATCAATTTATGTTCACAATTGGTCTTATTGAAGGTCTAAGAGTCAAAAGGATCACATAAACAAGACTAGTGTTTGCTAATACTAACTCATAGAATAAAAAATAAATGGGAAGCGGGATACGTAGCAGACTCATAGAATAGCGTATGTCCTAAACAGCACTCTGTCCTCACAATCAGCCCTTAATGCACTCGGATCTGGCTGAAAAGCAGATGAGAGGATTTTAGGCATGGAAATTCAAGACACTCTGTCAAAAACAAAAAACAAAAAACACCTAAATGAAAGATATCTGTGAGTGAGAGTGAGATCCCAGTGGAAAGAACAGGCCATCAAAGAAGGAGGTACCTTTCTCGGAAGGGAGGAGAGAACTTCCACTTTGACTATGACCTTGTCCAAATATGATCAGAGTCGGTGAACTCAAAAGGCTTCCATAGCCTTGGCAACCCATTGCAAGAACCGAGGGTGATTACTGATGCCATAAACAAGAGTGTCAATTTCTTAAGTCAACAATGCACTTACTCCTCATGTAGGATCTCTGTCCTTAATGTGCTGTACATTGTGATTTAATGCTGTATCTAGTATTCAAACAATATTTTTCACATTGTGTTTCTATGTGGGTGCAAACTGTTGAAATCTTTTCTTAATATATACTAAAGTGATCTTCTGTATATAAAGAGAATTGAAAATGAATTTGATGTGAATGGAAGAGGAGAGAGAGTGGGGAGTGGAAGGGAAGTTATGGGGGGAAGCCATTGTAATCCATAAGCTGTACTTTGGAAATTATATTCATTAAATAAAAGTTTAAAAAAAGAAAATTATACATTAAAAAAAAAAAACAAAAAAGAAATGCCTGTGTATCAGTTTCCTTCAAATCTAGGTTTCTCAAATTTTGTTTTATACCATTGTCAAAAATGATTAAGAATGATACACTACTATAATTTTAATGATCGATGATTATCTTAAAATTTACAGTCTATCAGTTAAATTGACATTTTTTAATTTGCTTATGGTGTGCAGTGCTTACTTATAATCCTGTTGAACAATGTCCTTTCTAATTTTTACTTGTTGAGCTCTTTATTAAGTGGAGAATTAAGCCTTTGACTATACTGTAAATTAAATGTCTGTTATCCTAGAAATTGAAAGAAAGTCAGAGGGAGGGAGGAAATGAAGTATCATTACATCCTTAGAGTTCTATCTATGAAATACAGTAACTCTAAATATCACAATAAATGAAAAAAGAGGAATAAAGAGAAGTTAGGGTATTATTGAAAAATATGAAATTGGGTTACTTTAAAAGAAAGGCTCATTTTTGTTCTTGAATAGGGTGGTGAAGAATAAATGTCTATTTTATGTTATATAAAATATTTATTAAAAATAATGAGTTTCTTTATCCAGTCTACTGTTGATGGGCATTTGGGTTGGTTCCAGTCTTAGCTATTGTGAACTGAGCTGCAATAAACATTAATGTGCAGACAGCTTGTTTGTTTGCCAATTTCATTTCCTTTGTGTAAATTCCATGTACTCTATAGAATACTATACAGCAGTCAAAAACAATGAAACCCGGTCATTTGCAACAAGATGGAGGAATCTGGAAAACATTATGCAGAGTGAATTAAGCCAGTCCCAAAGGGACAAATATCATATGTTCTCCCTGATCGGTGACAACTAACTGAACACTAAAGGGGAAACTTGTTGAAGTGAAATGAACACTATGAGAAACAGTGACTTGATCAGCTCTTGTCCTGACTTTTGATGTACAATGTAATACTTTATCCATTTGAGTATTTTCTCTTTGTTTTGTTCTAGTACTATTGGTTGAACTCTGTGATTAACACACAATTATTCTTAGGTGTTTAAATTTTAACGGAAAAGTGATCCCTGTTAAATATAAGAGTGGGAATAAGAGGGAGGAGAGGTACAATTTGGGACATGCTCAATTGTACTTGCCCCAAATGGTGGAATTAGAAACGTGCCAGGGAATTCCAATACAATCCCATCAAGGTGGCATGTACCAGTGCTATCTCACTAGTCCAAGTAATCAATTTCAGTTCACAATTGATCACACTGATAGGTCTAAGAGTCAAAGGGATCACACAAACAAGAGTAGTGTCTGCTAATACTAGCTGATAGAATCAAAAAGGGAGAGAACGATCCATCATGGGAAGCGGGATACACAGTAGACTCATAGAATGGCAGATGTCCTAAACAGCACTCTGGCCTCAGAATCAGCCCTTAAGGCATTCGAATATGGCTGAAGGGTCCATGAGAGTATTTTAGGCATGGAAAGCCAAGACACCCTGGGGAAAAAAAAAAAAAAAAAAAAAAAAAAAAAAAAAAAAACCTAAATGGAAGATCTCAGCGAGTGAGATCCCAGTGGAAAGTATGGGGCCATCAAAGAAGGAGGTACCTTTCTCTGAAGGGAGGAGAGAATTTCCACATTGAATATGACTCTGTTGGAATAAGATCGAAGTCGGCGAACTCCAAAGGCTTCCATACCTTGGCAACTCATGACTAGAGCCTAGGGAGATTACTGACGCCATAAACAAGAGTGTCAAATTGTTAAGTCAACAACAGGAGTCACTGTGTACTTACTTCTCAAGTGTGATCTGTCCTTAGTGTGTTGTTCAATATGAAGTAATGCTATAACTAGTACTGAAACAGTATTTTCCACTTTGTGTTTCTGTGTGGATGCAAACTGTTGAAATCCTTACTTAATATATACTGAATTGATCATCTTTATATAAAGAGAATGGAAAATGAATCTTGATGTGAATGGAATGGGAGAGGGAGCGGGAGATGGGAGGGATGTGAGTGGGAGGGAAATTATTGGGGGGAAGCCATTGTAATCCATTAACTGTACTTTGAAAATTTATATTTACTAAATAAAAAATAAAAATAAAAATAATGAGTTTAATACATATAATAAAATTTCTTTAAAAATAATGTTTACATTATATTTTTATATACCTGATCACTATCCTCAATATAAGAGTATCATCCCAGAGACTGGGCATTCAATTTGTATTGCTATTCTTTTTTGTATTTTTTTATTTTTATTTTTTTAACTTTTATTTAATGAACATAAATTTCCAAAGTACAACTTATGGATTACAATGGCTTCTCCCCCCATACCGTCCCTCCCACCCACAACCCTCCCCTTTCCCACTCCCTCTCCCCTTCCATTCACATCAAGATTCATTTTTGATTATCTTAATATACAGAAGATCAGCTTAGTATACATTAAGTAAGGATTTCAACAGTTTGCTCCCACACAGAAACATAAAGTGAAAAATAATAGATGATTTTTTTAAATGATGATGAAATCAGATCAGACCTATTGTCATGTTTAATCCCAGTGAGAGTCAAGTTGGGAATTGATAATTTCTTTTTTTTTTTTTAAGAAGATCAGTTTAGTATGCATTAAGTAAAGATTTCAACAGTTTGCACCCCCATAGAAACACAAAGTGAAATATACTGTTTGAGTACTCATTATAGCATTAAGCCTCAATGTATAGCACATTAAGGACAGAGATCCTACATGAGGAGTAAGTGCACAGTGACTCCTGTTGTTGACTTTACCAATTGACACTCCTGTCTATGGCATCAGTAATCTCCCTATGCACCAGTCATGAGTTTCCAAGGCTATGGAAGCCCCTTGAGTTCTCCGACTCTTATCTTGTTTAGACAAGGTCATAGTCAAAGTGGAGGTTCTCTCCTCCCTTCAGAGAAAGGTACCTCCTTCTTTGAAGACCTGTTCTTTCCACTGGGATCTCACTCACAGAGATCTTTTGCCAGAGTGTCTTGGCTTTCCATGCCTGAAATACTCTCATGGGCTTTTCAGCCAGATCCGAATGCCTTTAGGGCTGATTCTGAGGCCAGAGTGCTATTTAGGACATCTGCCATTCTATGAGTCTGCTGAGTATCTCACTTCCCATGTTGGATCACTCTCCCCTTTATTTATTCTATCGGTTAGTGTTAGCAGGTACTAGACTTGTTTATGTGCTCCCTTTGACTCTTAGTCCTTTCATTATGATCAATTGTGAACTGAGATTGATCACTTGGAATAGTGAGATGGCATTGGTACATGCCACCTTGATGGGATTGAATTGGAATCCCCTGGTATGTTTCTAACTCTACCATTTGGGGCAAGTCAGCTTGAGCATGTCCCAAATTATACAACTATCCCTCTCTTATTCCCACTCTTATGTTTAACAGGGATCACATTTCAGTTCATTTTCAACACTTAAGAATAACTGTGTGATTATTACAGAATTAAACCAGTCATATTAAGTAGAACAGACAAAAAAAATACTAAGAGGGATAATGTATTAAGTTGTTCATTCTACCATTCATGGGATGAGATTCTGGATCTAATTTTCATAACCTCAGCCCTAGAACTTCAGACGACAACAGCCTCTTTCACGGCAGACTGAGAAACATTCAGGTTCTTTACCCAGTGCTTTGTAGTGTGGTGGCTTATTTGATTAATCCTCCGCCTGCGGCGCCAGCATCCCCTGTTGACACCAGGTTCTAGTTCCAGTTGCTCCTCTTCCAGTCCAACTCTATGCTGTGGCCCAGGAGGGCAGTGGAGGATTACCCAAGTGCTTGGGCCTCTGTACCCACATGGGAGAACAGAAAGAAGGACCTGGCTCTTGGCTTCAAATCGGCATAACTCTGGCCATGGCAGACATTTGGAGAGTGAACCAATGGAAGGAAGACCTTTCTCTCTGTCTCTCTCTCACTGTCTAAAACTCTACCTGTCAAATAAGGAAAAAATTTAGTATCTCATTTCATTCTTCTCTCTTCTAGTTTGGTCAGTAACATGAAGGGTACCAACAACCCATTCTACTACAGATTTGACAAGAAATATTCCCTAAGTAAGATATATTCATTGTCACTCAGATCATTGCTTTTTTATAAGTATTTGTTTAGGGTTATCCATTGTGAAATTTCTCAGTTGCTAGATTGCACTGTGTACTCCCAAGGTTACCTTTCTCCTAGATATAAATATATGTAATATCTTTAAACCCAATTAAATAGCTAATTTCTGAAACTGATTCTGAAAATTATTTAAAATTATGTTCCTTTAGAATAAATTGCAGTTCACAAGTCTATATTATTAATGATTTCCTTAAAACATAGAACCATTAGGTGATGATTTGTATTGAAGATAAGAGATTAAGCACAATTAATTGATACACAGGATAAGGAGGATACTGGCATATTGAAGATCACCAGTGTAAGCCTGTAGATTTGGGTCTCAGGAAAGCTAACGGTGCAGTTAGAGTCCAAAAGCTGGCGGTCTAGAGACCAAGGTGAATTGATGATGCAGAGAAAGTTTTCTTAAAAAAAAAAAAAAAAAAAAAAAAAAAAACTATTGAAGAAACTGCTTAAAAGACTAGTGTTTTTTTGTTTGTTTGTTTATTTCAGACCTTTAAGTAATTGTAGGAGGCCCACTCATCCTTGCTTTCCTTAGGTTCACCAATTTGAATGTTGATCTTATGCAAAACATCTTCAAAGCTGTCACCTAATATTGACCCTGATAGATAGAAGCATAGATACCACCAAGATTTCGGTGAATATTTGTTGAAACAAAAGTCAGTGTGTCTATAAACAAATTATTTCTTAAATGCAATAGGGAGCAATGACATTGGAAAAGTAAAGCAGAAAACAAGCCACTCAATTAACCAGAGTTGAGGTTACAAATATAAATGATAGATTATACTGACATCATGCACCAATGATGTAACACCCTGGCAACAATTTATGTATTGTTGCTGACAATAATGTATAACATAAAATGAACCATGAGAAAGCAATCCCACTAAAGTTTCTTCTGTTATTCTTCAATGACATCACTGGGAAAATATCCTCAGATTAAAGGAGAATAAAATGTAAAAAAAGCGCATGAAAGGAAGATTCTTGGATTTGAGATAGATAAGAAAATTTACATAGTATAGAATGTATTTTGACAAAAAGGGAAAGGATCATAATGTATGTGATTTACTCAAAATTATTTAAAAACTAATAATCAATAGTTGTAAAGGTAAAGCAAACAAGAAAAATGTCAAAATTTGGGTAATTTAAGTGATGGATTTACAAGTTATCAACTATAGGGTTTGCCAAAAGGGCCCTTGCATTCCCCCAGCAATAACGAATTACAGACAGGCTTCTACTTGCCTTTGGTTTCCTGACTTCCTTCTTCCTATGACATTTATTTTTAAAGACTTATGGTTATGAAAGTTTGTCCTTAAATGCTTGTCATTTAAACAGCCTCCTGCCAATTTTATACCCAAGATAGCTTATTAAAAAATATTTATTTCTTTGAAAAGCTGCAACAGAGAGAGAGAGAGAGAGAGAGAGAGAGAAAGGAGAGAAAAGGAGAGAGAACTCTTCTGCCTGCTGACTCACTCTCTAAATGACCACAAGGGCCAGGGCTTGACCAGGGACATCCCAGGAGCCAGGAGCTTCTTTTGGGTCTCCCAAGTGGATTCAGGGGTCCAAGGACTTGGGCTGTCTTCTGCTGATGCTTCTCCAGGCACATCAGCAGGGAGTTGGCTCAGAAGTAGAGCAGCCAGGATTCCAGCTGGCGCCCAAATGGGATACCGGCACTGAAGGTGGTTGCTTAGCCTTCTATGACACAGCACCACCCCACCCAGGATATCTTTCTCTAATAAAAATGGGAGGCATCCCTTTGAGCTGCAATCATCAAGGAGGACAGCATTTATGATTCCTAATCTGCGGAATGGGAGGATTCTGACTCTATAGACTACAAGACACCCTTGAAAAAGTTGGAAAACATGTGAAGACAACATCTTGTGCATAAAATATTGATTATTATGTCAAAATATTGACATCCTCCAGTACTATCCTCAAGATCACCCCAGAGTTTAAAAATCCTTGTCTACTGATTTTTTTGCTGGAAAAAATACCTCTTAATGTGAGAGAAATTAGTTCCTGTAAGTCTTCTGTGATCATAACTAAAAAATCTTTTATATAATTTCAGTATTCATTTTTGATAGCTCAAATAACAATAACATCCCAATTGATGTAGGCAAAAATAGAGCATTTTGATCATCAGTGTTTGGTCCCATAGTAAATACTCCAGAAAATCATCATTTTTCTCCTAAGGGAAATTACTGAATATGTGGTGTATAAACAGGTTGCTTTTTTTTCCTTTTAATTTATTTTGAAGATAAACTTCCATTTAATCTATTCAATTGGCTGTTTCACTGTTTATTTTCTACATTTCTATTTCTTTTACTTCCATGGATTCTCATTTCATATTTTAACTTTATCCAGAGAGCTGACCTAGTTTTCCTTTAATAATAAACTAATTGTTCAAAAGAATAATGTTGCCAACATAACGTAATGCAAACATTTTAAAGTGACCTAATCCATATTCACCATCCAAAATAGGCTAATACTTGTAGCAAAATACTTAGAAAGCTAAGTGAGAATTTAAAATGAGATGGTTGATGTTTTATTCACCACTGACATGAAAAAGATACTTTAGGTTTAGTTCATAGTTATGTTTATCACTTCAACCATTAAATGATAAGAATTCTCCCTCCTTTTTCTCTCACAAAATATAGGGAAAAATTTATAAATGAGAATATATTATATTTCATGTTGTATAATAAAAAGTGGACATCCATACTCTACGTACTCTGTTTCATCTCAACTACCAGTACTTAGAGTAAAAATGCAAAAAAAAAAGTTTTCAAACTCTGCTACTGGATCAGGGATTTTGTGGCCATACTGCCCGCTTAAGAGATCATTGAAAATATAACTGTCAATCATCTCTCGCTCTGAACAATTAAAACCATTTCAGCAAAACTTAAAGTGTTACCATCTACCTCAAAGTGACTCAACTATTCAGTTGGTTTGTTCATTATTCTGCTTCCATTTTCCCATTTCTCTTTTATTGTGTGTTTTCTCATTTTGCATTTTAACTTTACCTGAAACCCTGACCTTGGATATTTTATATTTCATGATATAATCAAAGTTTAAAGAATGTCCCCAAGCTAATCTAACACAAAAATTTTTGTGTAGTTTAATCCATAATCACTATCTGAAAAGATGTTAAAATTTCTGATAATAAAAAAGACTTACACTAAAAGTTTTAAAGCTATTAAAACTTTTTATACAAATACCATAATCTACCAGCTATCCATCGAGAAAAGATTGACGTTTTGGATGTTCTTTTTCTTAATCTATCCTAAACCTGAAAAAATGTTTTATTTCCTATAAAATTTCCATCCAAAGTGAAACTGTAGACTTTTGGAGATAATTTTCCTTAAAGAAAAAGTACAATAAAAGTTGAAATAATTTATAGAAAAAAAGGCTTGAAAAACTTTTTTATACCATTATGAAAACATGCTGTTTACTTTATTATGAATCCCATTTCACTTAATTTTTTCAGCTTATTTTAAGGTTAGGTACATATGTGAGTATGCTTGTATGAATAAATTTATAAGTGCATTTAGTGTAAGTTCTTTCCTGCCTTATTCTTTTTGAAGAAAATTCAGAATCTTGACTTATTCAAAACCTGACTGTGTAGGCATCTTTTTCAACTCCTAAAAGAATAGAAAAAAATTGAATATGTTAAAGCAGAAACTTCGTATGTGAAGAAAAGAGGAAGAGTTTTATTTTAAAAGGTTAATTCATCTGGGGCCTGCGCCTTGGCTCACTAGGCTAATCCTCCGCCTTGCGGAGCCTGCACACCGGGTTCTAGTCCCGGTCGGGGTGCCGGATTCTGTCCCGGTTGCCCCTCTTCCAGGCCAGCTCTCTGCTATGGCCAGGGAGTGTAGTGGAGGATGGCCCAAGTATTTGGGCCCTGCACCCCATGGGAGACCAGGAGAAGTACCTGGCTCCTGCCATCAGATCAGCGCGGTGCACCGACCGCCGGCCGCGGCGGCCGTTGGAGGGTGAACCAACGGCAAAGGAAAACCTTTCTCTCTCTCTCTCTCTCTCTCACTGTCCACTCTGCCTGTCAAAAAAAAAAAAAAAAAAAAAAAAAAAAGGTTAATTCATCTGAGTGCAGGAAGATTGCAGGAATAGTAAAAACCACATGGTTTGAATTTGTAGTTGAAGAGAGGGATTCTAAAGCAACTGAGGTCATTAAGAACAAATCAGGAGAAAATGAAAGATTACTAATAATTAGAATGTGGGGGGCAGACATCGTTGCACAGTAGTTTACATTACCACTTTAGAAGCCTGCATCTCATATTGGAGTACCAGTCTGACCCCTGGCTACCTTACTTCTGATCTAATCTTCTGCTAATGCATCCTGTGAGACACAAGTGTTGGGTTCCTGCAAGCCATTTCAGAAACTCAGATGGTATTCTTGGATCCTGGCTTCAGCCTGGTCTGGTCCTGCCTGTTGTAGGCATTTGGGGAGTGTACCAAAGAATGAGGGAGATTGCACTCTCATATATGAAAATTATTAAATAATATTTTAAAAATGAAAGAGAACTCTTAGGCCTCAATGGTTTTTGATAAATATAGGAAAGAACTTGTTCCCTTGAAATCAATTTGAGAGACATAATAATCTTTTCCAGCAGATGTGACTATTTAATGTGCATAGATACAGTTATTTTCAGATGGAATGGATTGGCTGAATTGATTCTTTGTTACTTTAAGAAGTAAACATTAGTAAATGGATTCAATGTAGTATAATTGTAAAAATGATTTTTCCTTCCTTACTCTCTTTCTCTGCCTCATTCCCTCCTTTTAATCTTCCTTTCTTGCCCCCCTTTTTTCTCTCTCTCTCTCTTCCCTTTTTTGTTTCTTCATTCCAATTTTTTCTTTCTTTTTTATAATTTTGGAAATAACACATCTTTAATTTGCATGATATCATAGCCTAAATTCTGCATCAAATAAATATTTTAAAAGGTGCAAGGCCACAGTTCAACAAGAATACAGGCAAGGATTATAAACACTAATCAAATGAAAAGATTACAATTCCACACACACACACACACACACACACATATGAAATTTTAAATTAAGCACGGATCATTAAAAGTATAGTTGTATAACTGAGTTATCAAAATGGCACTAAAGAAAGAAGCAATTACAAAAGAAATGGAGGAAACCAAATCTATGAGACTGAATTGTCCCAACAGAGAGATCATCCCTGACTCAAATTTTTTTAGCAAGACCAGGAGCTAAGTTAAAAATTTTGAGATATGTTAAGTTAAATATTTTTCTAATGAAGTACAGCCTTACCTTTTAAGCAAAATTTTCATCAGGCTATTGGTATGACCAACCAACCTATCATGACTGGAACTCTCATTGCCTTTTTTTTTCTAGAAATACCTAAAAACATTATTCATGTTCATGTTTATTTCTTTTTTTTTAACTTTTATTTAATGAATATAAATTTCCAAAGTACAGCTTATGGATTACAATGGCTTCCCCCCCATATCATCTCTCCCACCCGCATCCCTCCCCTTTCCCACTCCCTCTCCCCTTCCATTCACATGAGGATTCATTTTCGATTCTCTTTATATACAGAAGATCAGTTTAGCATACATTAAGTTTATTTCTTTAAATTGGTTCTCCTCCTGTTTCTGTACCTGATAGATTTTCATGCTAAAGAAAAATTGTTACTAACTTATAAAAATAAAAATCAGAATATGTCTAAACACTGATTTTTTATCTGTAATGTTGTGTCTTTGCTCCAGGTAAGAGAAGGTTTGTACATAAACAGAACATCATTTGTTGTGTTTCAACAGATGACTTTTGTTTTAAGTGCTGCAGGTAACAGACAATCAAATGTTTCCATTTCTATGCTTGCAGTAACTTTTTATCTATATTTAGAAACACTATTTAAAATATCTCTGGCTGAACATTATCTTCCTTTGTACTCCCTGTGAGGGTCAAATGAACTGAAACCTAACTCAATTAGTAAGCTACTCAGAACTAATGTTGGACTATATCCATCCTATAGTGCTTCTCTTTTAGAATAGATCTTCTGTATCTCTTCTATTTGTACCAATATTTGCTTTTTATATCTGAACTAAGAAAACTGAAAGTCACATTCTTAGAGTTTTTTGTAGAAACTCACTTCGCTTCTTACTTTGATTCATTTTTCTGATAAAGTAGTAGCATGTACATTTTCTCCTCAGGCTATGCTCACAGAGGTTTAGTGCTAATTTCCAGAGTCTCTACATAGAAAAGAAAGACACTCAGGAGTCTCCAGACCAAGCCAACAAAGGGGATGTGGTGAGACTGAAATCGGACATGACCCCCTAAAATTTATATAAAATGTGGCCCTTTAGAGTTCCCCAGAAGTGCTATCTGGGTGCTACAAATGCTACCGGAATTTGGGGTGCTGTACGATTTCACCATATGCTTATTAATAAATCCCCAATATTAATAAGCGCAAGAGGGTTCTTGCCTAATATTCAGAGAAGAATTCTAAATACCAGCACAGATAAATGAGGCAGCGTGGTACATTTAAAGCTTTATTTAGTGTAAAAGATGCATAAGAGAGTGAGAGCTTTATTAAGAGAGAAAGGTAGATCTGGGTTCATACTGAGCACCAGGAACCAGTCACGTGGAGGAGATTTTGGCCAGGAAGCCTAGAGCACATGTGCCCTCGAGGCACAGGGCTACAGCCAGCCCCCTCCTGGCAAGAGGCCAGGGAAGAAGAGAAGGGCCGGACACACCCTGTCCCAGGCTTTTAACCCACTTCCAAAGGGGAGTAGTTAATTAACCTGATTGGCTGATGGGCACCCCGGTGTGGCCAGGTAGGGGGATGAGGTCACACAGGGACATGGTGAAGGTATCAGGTAAGGTGTGAGGTCACACAGGGATGTAGCAAAGGCGTGGTCTTCCAGCTCACAGACCTAATCCATTTTAACCTGTATGCCTGCCTACTTCAAGGCCAAGGCAATTTTGGCTGGCTGACAAGGTCACAGCAGAAGGTCTGTCTCAGCAAGGCATGAGAAGGACAGCTGCGGTCCTCTTGGTGGTTTTAGGTTTGCTGGGAACTACACTCTGCATAAGCAAGCCGGAGCTTCCTGGTGGCCCCGCTAATGATTGCTGCATTCCTAATTTTAGGGAAGAACGCTTAGTCTCATAACCTCCAAAATGTCCATTGCTTTGTAGAATTTTAATCAAGCAGAATGTTAGTGTAGGAGAAAGGGTTAATGCTTTATGCAAGGTTGAGTTGTTTGTGGAAGAGAATTAAAAGGCAACAGGCTCCTTGGTATATACTTCCCATTAGAATGAAGATAAACGTTATTAAAGCTTTAATTCAATGTATGCTACAAATACTACAATGGTTAGGATGTCAAAATTGTGGAATAGATCTAGTGAACATTTAAATAAGTACAATAAAGAAATTAGAGTTATAGAAAGAATTTCAAAGAGGGGATACATTTAAAAAAAGGGGGGGGGCCTGCTTTGAACTTGGGGCTTCTAGTAAAGATTAAATTAGGAAGGTACTGTTCTAGCTTGTGTAGCCAATTTCTGCATAGCTTGACAGCACTCCGCACCTTGACTTGTGTGGACAGCCCATTATCTCACACCTGTCTGTGATTGTAACCCATGCTCTGAATATGCCCTTGAAAATCAAAGAAATTATAATTAGAAAAAAAAATGGACAACAGACTTGTTATTGTGAGAAAAAAAGAATCATTACTTGACTTATGATATAAAAATAAAGTCTGGTGCTCGAGCCATGCCATCAGCCTTGCTGTGAGTGTGAGTGCTGTGAGTGTGTCTCTCATTTCTTTGAGCACCGGACACCTCTCACACCTTGGGGCCCCTGGACTGGCTGGAACTGGTCTCCGGCAGGGATGTGCAGCATTTACAAAATAAATTGGTTCTTGCTATCTTCACCTTCACAATTATAGCACATCAATTCCACCCTCCTTCCCAGTGTTTCCTATTACCTCTGTGTGTTCACCAAGGAGGGGATGTCATGTACATTCCATTTTGATACCATCAATTCTTCTATCAGTGTAGCATTCCATTGCCTACATCTCACCAACACCTTTGTGAAGCAGTGCAGTCTTTTAGGATGTATGTAGGATACGCCACCAATATTTGTTGGTCTATGTTGTACTGCAACCACTTTGCTATTAATTTTCTCTGCTCTCTTGTCATATTTAATGTAGTTACTATGTCCCATGATTAAATGGAGCTATATACATAATTCCAAAATTAGCATTTGGTTCTCAGAATGCTTTACAAAACCTGAATCTTTCTTTTTAAAATGGCATCTCTAATTCCTGCCTCCTCATATAATTTCAAAGGAACATGAGTCAATTGGGATTTGGTTCACCCTAGAGAGAAGGCAAAGGTAAGTCGTGAGATTAAAAATGGAGAATCCATCTTTTTGTCATGTAAAAGAATTTGAAAAGAGGTGATGATTCAGTGTGAGTATAGTCTGTTATCTTGTATTCTTTTTTGCACATTCTCAACAATGTGTCTGTTAGTTCAGAGTGGAGGGTGAATACCTGAATTTGAGCCATCGTAAGCACGTGCAGCCATCAGGGGGAAAGCCTGAGTAAGGATGTGATGATTTGAACAATTGTTAAATAAATATTCATCTTACACTGCTTCTCACCACATTAGTGACAAATTACTTTTATGGCCAACAGAAAGTAGTAGAAGTGACATGCCTCAGATGGTCTCTGTTGTTAAGCCTGATCAGAATAAATAAATATCAAGCAGATAAGCCCAACAACCTTATTTCCTTCATATGTTGCCTTTGATTTCCACATTTCCTATAAGGTACGTCATTGAAAAAATCATTACATGACTTGGAAAAACAGTGTAGTCTTCTATCTTTATTGAGGTCATAAAGTGATTATTAAAATTACTTTTCTGGTATTAACAGCCTGATTGAGGCTTTAAAGCAGCTTTTGCTAAATCTGTCATGGCATTTGAACACTTTCAGATAAAACACAAAGCCCAATAGGATCAGTAAAATGATTGAGATTCTAACTTTTAGTGTCATCAAATTTTCTGAAGGGAAATTGGAATGACACTTTAAAAAAACTGATTCATTAAGAGTAAGTAAAAGACACATTAATTAGGAATGTTTGCTTCTTGACTCATTAATGCTATTTTTTATGAATACATTGGGAAATATTCATTTAATACTTCAGCAGTTTTACTGTCCTTGATATCTCATTTCTCATTTCATGCTTAGGAGCTCTAATTTCTTCCTTGATTAAACTTTTGCTGTGATAATAATGAAAAATTATTTTAATTATGAGAAATCTTTACCCACAAGGATTTGATGTCTTTCTTATTTTGATTTTATTGTCATTCTAGATCATACCATCATGTGTCTCCATGTCTACATTAAATGTTTACTTTTTTCCCGAAATGAGAATGAACAACTTTTAAAAATTTATTTAATTACATTCTTTTACTTTTATCTTTCTGTTAAAATATATACTAATTCATCAATTTAGCTTCTAAATAAGCCAATATGGTGATATACAGAACCAGAGATGCAAATCACACAGTTGTCAAAATAAGGATGTTTGGGTTTCCTCACTCTGCTGTCTAGTTACTTCATGAAACTGTGCGAATCTACAGAGTCATGTAATCTATTTTTTATGCCATATGCTACTTTGTACTAAGGTGATAAAAGCAGATGGACACCTTTTACTCACGATGAACACAGAACACTCTCAAATTACTTTTTAGTCTCCACCAAGACGCAGAATGTAGAAGAGAAAGAAAAGAATAATTTATTTCTACTATTTTCTGGTTCTTTCTTCACTATTTAGTTCCCCATTTTTGGCCCCTGCCTCTACTGCCAACTTCACTTACTTGTTTGTTCAATTAAAAAAAAAAAATGTTTGTGAGGTATACAGACAGAAAGCATTAGCTCTTACCTGTTTTTTAACCCGAGAAATGCTGGCAATGCCTGGGGCTGGGCCATGTCCAATGTCAAAAGCTGGGCACTTAATCCAAAATTCCCACACAGATAGCAGAAACCTAATTACTTGAGCTGTGAGTGTTCCTTCGCAAGATCTGCATTAGCAGAAGCTGGAATCAGGAGCAAGAGTTTGGATTCAAACACAGAAACTCTAATGTAGGACATGAGTGTCTTAACTATTAGAATAAATACTTACCTCTGATATTTATTTATTTATGAAGTTGAAGGCAGACCAATGCAGGTTGAGGGGCAGAGAGAGGGAATTTTCTATCCGTTGTTTACACTCCCAAAGAATCACAGCAGCCCTGTTTGTGCCAGGTTGAAACCAGAAACCAGGAATCCCATCCTGGTCTCCCATCTGGTTGACAAGGTTCCAAGTTCTTGGACTATCTTCTACTGCCTTTCCAAGCACATTGGCAAGAAATTGAAAGGGAAGTGGAGCAGCCTGGACTCAAATTGGAATTCTGATGTTGGATGCAAGCATTACAAATGAGGTCTTCACCTTCTGAGTCACAAAGCCAGTTTCTCTTACTTATTTCTTAATAAAGGTTTAAGTGATAGTCACTTTATTGAGGATAGTTTTTTCCCCATTCTTCCTGCTCTTTCTCCGTTTCTTTTTATAATTTTTAGCAAGTCACCTAAACAATTTTGTTGTTCAAAGTCAAGAAAATTATTTCTTCTGTATTCTATATTCTCATCCGTGACTATGGCTCCAAGTACTCATGTCAATAATTCTACACTTACAGTTGTACTTTGGTCATCTTTTTTGGACACGTATTTGTAGTTTCTTCATTGAAGTCCCTCTTCAGTGGCTGCCATATAGTCACCTTAACTCAAATTCAACTTAGCTTTCTTCTCCACTATCCTCAATGTCAGAAAATGTCATCACCATCCAATTCTTAGACAACTTTATAATTTTTTCTTTGTGACATCTATTTTCAGTCATCAAGTCTTTTCACTTGTACCATCTAAAATTCAACACCTTCATTTATTAAAAATATCTAGCCTTATACTAATCTACTGCCATCTCAAACTTATATGCAAGAAACATTCTCCTTGAATTCATCATGTTCATTGGCAAGAAAAAAAGTTTTCTTATTTAAAAAAATCAAGCTGAGTCATCATTCTCTGATGCCACAAATCACTTTGTCATCTTCTTAAATATCACATGCTAGATAACAAATTTCCAGCCATGGATGAAAAAAACTTTGGAAAATCCTTCCCAGGCTGCACTATACTGTCAATCTTCTATTACTCTATATATTCCAGAAACAGCGTTCTTCTTCCTCTACACTTTAACATGCCACACACTCCCCTTCAGCTTCAAAAGCCACCCATGATTAATATTTATCTTTTAATTTTCTATTCATGCATAATGCTTATCACAAGAGTCAGTACCTCAGGCTGGCGCCACGGCTCAATAGGCTAATCCTCCACCTGTGGCACCGGCACACATGGTTCTAGTCCCGGTCGGGGCGCCGGATTCTGTCCCGGTTGCCCCTCTTCCAGGCCAGCTCTCTGCTGTGGCCTGAGAGTGCAGTGGAGGATGGCCCAGGTGCTTGGGCCCTGCACCCGCCTGGGAGACCCGGAGGGGCACCTGGCTCCTGGCTTCTGATCAGCATGGTGCACTGGCCGCAGGGCGCCAGCCGCGGCGGCCGTTGGAGGACCTTTCTCTCTTTCTCTCTCACTGTCCACCCTGCCTGTCAAAAAAAAAAAAAAAAAGTCAGTACCTCAGAGAACGTGGAAGCAGCTACCCAAGGACATGATAATAATAATTTAGTATGGAAATGCTAATATATGGTTTAATTTATTTGGTATTAATAGCAGTAACATACAATGACAACAACAAAAGTTAACCTTAGGAGAGCACTCTTACACATTGAGTTTTGTGCTTTATCTACAATCTCTTTCTGATATTCCCAGAAATCCATGAGTTAGCTACAGATATTTTACTCCATATTTTACATATTTGAAAGTGAAACTTAGAGTCAGTAAATTTCTTAAGGTCACACAGTTAACAAGTGCTGAAAATATGAGGTAAATTTAGACAGCTGGTAATAGGGCCTTTGTTTCTTACTACCATGTAATCTAATAAGTTGGATTCTATTGCAACTTAGAATCTAAGAGACACCCTCTGTATCATGCGATCCTTTGAATTACTGGTACAGCCAGAAGTAAAACCCACTAGACATATTTGTAGAATATCTTATATATTTCTTTTTTTCTTTTTTTAGAATATCTCATATTTCTAAGTATAAGTTCTCATTTTAAATAGACAATACTTATAGATGTATCCTTCTATTATGAAGGATGTCAATTTACACATCTGGGAATATATGTTTCATAACAATATGCTCAGTTGTCTTTTTTCTGTTTTTTATTTAATAATGGTAAAAATTCTACTTTTTCCTCAGTTCTTATATTCCTGTTTCTCATGTAATTTAGTCTCTAAATTAACAGTTAATTTAAAGTAGTCTAAAATGGTTTTTCAAGGGAAAATTTGGTAATTTGTATTATAGTTTTGCAATTATTTAAAATATGCAATATTCAGGGCCAACATCATGGCTCACTTGGTTAATCCTCTGCCTGTGGCGCCAGCATCCCATATGGGCAACAGGTTATAGTCCTGGTTGCTCCTGTTCCATTCCAGCTCTCTGCTGTGGCCTGGGAAGTCAGTGGAGGATGTCCCACGTGCTTGGGCTCCTGCATCCGCATGGGAGACCAGGAGGAAGCACCTGGCTCCTGGTTTCAGATTGGCGCAGTGTGGGCCGTAGCAGCCATTTAGGGGAGTGAACCAACAGAAGAAAGACCTTTCTCTCTGTCTCTCTCTCTCTCACTGTCTAACTCTGCCTGTCAAATAAAAAAAAAAAAATTCAATATTCAACACAGTGTTCCAATACAGGGCAAGGACATTCATTTGTCACCAAATGATTACTGATCACTTATAGCATCTCAGATTCTATGTAATAGAAGAAGGTCAATGAGGTTGAAATTTGATTATCAATGACATGCACATTAAGATATACTGTAGAGAATAAAAGCTATATGTGTCATGTTGAATATAAATGGTCAAGAAATTTAGGGGTCGGCGCTGTGGCATAGTGTGTTAAGCCACTGCCTGCAGTGCTGGCATCCCATATGGGTGACAGTGAAAGAGAGACAGAGAGAAAGGTCTTTTCTCCATTGGTTCGCTCTCCAAATGGCCACAAAGGCTGGAACTGCACCAATCCGAAGCCAGGAGCCAGATTTTCCTTGTTTCCCATGTGGGTACAGGGGCCCAAGCACTTGGGCCATTCCCCACTGCTATCCCAGGCCACAGCAGAGAGCTGGACTGGAAGAGGAGCAACCAGGACTAGAACTGAGCGCCCATATGGGATGCCAGCACTGCAGGAGGAGGATCAGCCTAGTGCGCCAGGGCGCTAGCCCCTGTCCCACTTCTGATCCAGCCCTCTGCTATGGCCTGGGAAAGCAGCGGTAGATAGCTCAAGTCCTTGTTCCCCTGTACCCACATAGGAGTCCCGGAGGGGGCTCCTTGCTCCTGGCTTCAGATCAGTTCGTCAGTTCAGCTCCACCGTTGCTGCCAATTGAACGTAAGTAAAACAAACAAACAAACAAACAAAAAACCATTAATTGAGTGTCTGAAAATTCATAGCACATGGATTAAAAATAAAGGTATAGATGATAAAGCAGAGGTATAAACATATAAACATTTATGGAAAAAAATTTGTTTGTATTTTGCTATATACCTGAATATAAAGATGCATATATTTGGAAGCAATTTTCATTATGCTTTTACTTCTAATAGAATTTTAGGCATATATTCATTTAGCCCATATATTTTATACATTTTCCATTACAATTATAACTCAGTAGGACACTACATATATAAAGATATATAGACATTAAGATATATAGATTTTTTTGACAATTATATCCATCCTTACTTTAACTCAAAAATGGCACATTCCTTTCACAATAGAACTGTGAATGTAGTACATCAACTCAGAGGATCAAACATTCTGAATCATAGTTTTGTATTTCATCTTTAAGGGCTTATCTCTCTTCGTTGTTGAATTCTGACAATATTGATTTCATTTCCCTTTGGTAAATACTCAGGAGTAGGATGAGTGCATCATATGATATGTCCATTATTAGATTTCTGAGGAATCTCCATAGTTTCTTCACAATGGTTCTACTAGTTTGTATTCTGATCAAGAATGGATTCGGATATCTCCTTCCCCACATTCTTGTTTTTAAAGATTTATTTATTTATTGGAAAGACACCATTACAGAGAGGCAGAGGCAGAGAGAGAGAGACAGAGAGAGAGAGAGAAAGAGAGGGAGATAGAGACAGAGAGAAAGGTTTCACATTCCCTCATTCACTCTCAAAAAGGGAACAATGGCTGGAGCTGGGCCAATCTGAAGCCAGGAGCATGGAATTTCTTCTGGGTCTCCCACACTGGTGCAGGGGCCCAAGCACTTGGGCCATCATCTACTGTTTTCCCAGGCCATAACAGAGAACTGGATAGGAAGTGGAGAATTTGAGCAGAGAAATGTACATTAAAGCTTTGTAAAATTAAGTTAAAACCTATAATTTTATGTATTAGACACCCTTCATAAGTGTATCACTGGAAGCATTAGAATAATTATCCCTCTAAGCCACTGTAGCTAATTTAGTGATTAGGATAAGTGACTCTCTAAAGCAGTTGACAAGTATATAGTAAAGTCATGTCATTTTCATTTTCAACAGAGTCATATAGGACCATAATCAATGCTAGCAGAACTAGAATTTGTAGTTTGCAGGAACATTGATAATAAAATTTCTCTTCTCTGACATTTGTTCATAACAATGACTCTTTGGTGTTGAGTAAGAGATTCTTAGTCAATTGTGTGTGTGTGTGTGCGTGTGTGTGTGTGTGTGTGTGTGTAGGAGAGAGAGAGAGAAGAGATGGAGTAGAAGAAGGAAAATTGTTATTTCAAATTTTTTAATATGAATAGGTGAAAACTCCAACAAATAATTTAAGGAGAATTATTCTTGTATTATTTTTTCTTAGTCAATTTGAATACATTATTTGACCATATATACTATCAGATAACATTTACATTATTTTCCCTCATAGATTTATAATAACATTTTCTTGCAATAATATAGGATTGAAATACCTTGATAATTCAAGGGAGTTGATCTCCATTTGTGGCTGGGATAATCACCTGACATTCTGGGAATGAATATGGAACAAATACAGCCTAATGCTTATGAAAGAAAAACATTGAAATGCAAAAAAAAATGTCAGAAGCCATATCCCAGGAATGTTTCCTCATAGGAAGTATATTTTAATATCTCCATTGAAAGTGTTGAAAAATATGTCATTTAAGATGTATTAAAAATGGTGCTTGATTCATTTCACTTTAAAACATACCCTTATTTAATTTCATCTTAATCATCTATTAATATATGCATTTAAGTCCTATAGCATTTCATAAATGCTATCATTTCACTAGAATCTATGTCAAATTGAATATTGAAATGTGAAAAACTCTTAATCTTATAGAGGATGCTTCTGAAGATATAAGCTTAAAGTTTTCTTGTTATCCAAAATTTCAGATATCATCATGGTTTTAAATATAAGAATTTTTCACATATATTTAATGTCTTAAATGTGTTTACTGTTTGATATTGTTTCACAACACACATAGCTATATTGTAAGAAATAGCAGATATTGAATTATAATTCACAATTTTGGAAAGTAATGTGTCCATTTCAAATTGTAGAATTGGATTCTGTTATTTTAATGGATAAGATGTAAAGGGTGAAACATTAGGTGGTGGAATCAGGGATTGGCAGCACCATGAAAAATGACCAAATATTAAACAATGAGAAACATTAAACAGTGAGAAAGCATCTTAGGTGCTTTTTGGTACCATTTATTCCTCTTTGTCTTATCACATCTTCAAAATTACTCTCCCTATATTCAGATAACTCCCTGTAGGATATTCCGTCCCCTGCTATCTAAAGCTATTTATATGTGCCATGGGTGTTCTTGACTACTCAAAATTGACTACTCTCAAAATTGATGTATCTTTAATTTCATACAGCCAGTGCTGCTAAAACTTGTGGCACTATGTGAAGTTGTTCTAAGAGCTATATTCACCACTTTCATGATTTTTCAGGCAATAGCTCTAGGTATAGCAGGTCTGAAGTGTTCTTAACTGACAATGACAAAACCTTGCACAGATTACAAACTGGACTCACTGCCTTGAAATCATAGTGTGCAGAGAGCGACATGTTTTTGGTGCATGAGAAGTGCTGGGTGTTTAGATGTAGCAGTTAAGACACCTTTGAGACATCTGCATCCCATATCTAATCAATGTCAAGCTTTGTGGACTGGTGGCATGGGAAGCAACTAAAGCAATGCAGATTCATCCATAATCCCTTTCTGCTGTTCACTACCACCCATGATCCATCTGCGTAGTTCCCAAATAGTCAGGGATCCCATGCTTTAAAAACTTCAGTTTCTACACACTTAAAAATAAAAAAGAAAAGCCTCAACAAACGTGCATGCCCTTGAGTTAGAAATTACTAAGAAACCTCCCAGCATTTATTTCATATAAAATTATCATAGTTAAAGTGAGCATTTCTCAGTCTGCTGCTTCACAATTTAAAAATAACTTTTACAGTTTCATTAATATAGGAAACAAAGATCACAATTTTGAAAATTAAGTGGCAAAAACACATTTTTATATGTTTGGTTACTTAAAGTAAAAGTAAAATTGTGGTGCCTGATAGTCCTTGTCCATTTCACTGATGATACGTTGTAAAAGAACGTATTTGACTCCAGTCTCCAGAGGTTTGGTAATATTGACACAACGACACTTTTGAAATGAAGAGCTTCCCACTGAGTGATAGCTGTGAACTCATTCAACTCTCAAGTGAGAGCTGAGTGATGTCAAGGATTTGGCAACCATGCAGATTGATCAAAGCATTGCCTCATTGCTTGGGAGACAATGACAGGAACTCATGTTGAATTTGACAGGTTCACTGACACTAGCTCTAATAAGACCACATTTCAGTGTAGCTGCATTAGACTACAAACTGAACTCCTCACTGCCAGTATTGTTTGAGGAAGAGACATGAGTCAAGCTATCAGCTAGTGCACAGACAAGCAATGAGTAGTTACAGCTTAAATGAGATGGAGTAGACATGTTTTATTCCCTCCATAATCTTTTTTGAATTGTATTTGTCCAAAACATCCCACTGAGTCTAACAAGTAATAAACAACTGAATATATGTTCCTTGCCTGATGCTTGAAGCTCTGAAAAGAATCATGAGGTATAAGCTGTGCCCCTGTGCTGTTAGGTACTGGGAACTTATTTTGTCCTGGTTCTATCTCTTAAGATTCAAGGACCTTAGCCTTTGAGCCCGCAATAAAATTGAATGCACATGATTAGCTAAACAGCCTAATAAATTTTTTATGCTCATATATAGAAAGTTGAGTGAAAATGTTATTCAAGTTTCAGAAAATAAAAATCTCTTTGTAAATGCTGCGTAATGAAGGTTAACACTGAGGCCAGCCTCTACTGAGGAGGTAACTGGAAAGCAGACAGGGGTCAGGGTATTTCAGAGATTAGATATTGAAACAAAAGCATGAAAATATGAAAGACCAAGATGCATTATGTGTTCGAAGATATGCCAGTTGCAAAAGGAGGTGTTTGTAACTTAGAGCTATTTGTCATAATCAACATTATGGAGAGATGGAGTTCGGTGACAAATTATGAAAGATTACTGCAGGCCTTGAAAAGAAGGATGGAAATCCCTACTCAACTGCACATAGACTTTTTTTTCCTTAAAAACAAGTGAATATTTGGAAATTGTGGTGTGAAATAACAGAATAGTTTGTACTTTGCAGAACATTTTATACTTTGAAGAAAGCTGACTATGTAGTGTTGTGAAAAGCTGATTGGAGAATAAAGAAGCAGGAGCTGAAAAACAGTGTCTTAACCTACTTTTGGGGGAGTTTTTCTCTAAGAATTTACTCCAAAATGGGAAATCTGTAATAGGCATGAATGCCAGTTCAACGTGTGAATGATGATTTTATTTAAAAATCATCACTGGGGGCCCAATGTCGTGATGGAATGGATTAAGCAGCTGCTGTGACGCCAGCATTCAATATGAGCACCAGTTCAATTCCCAGCTGCTCTACTTCTGATCCAGCTCCCTGCTTTCTGCCTCCTGGGAAAGCAGTAAAAGACAGCCCAAATGACTGGAACCCTGCACCCAAGTGGGAGACCTGGAAGAAGCTCCTAGCTCCTGGCTTCACCTGCCCAGCACCTGTCATTGAAGACATTTGGGAAGTGACAAAGCAGACAGATCTTTCTCTATCTATCTCTCTGTGTGTCTGTCTGTCTGTCTGCCTCTACACTTCTCTCTATAACTTAGACTTTCAAATAAATAAGTAAATATTTTTTAAGAAATTCATCATTAGTTTAGTTGCTACTGGGACTCCTGCATCCCATATTAGAATGCCCAGTTAGAGTCCCAGCCACTCTGCTTCTTCAATTTCCTGCTAATGCACACCCTAGGCTGCAGCAGGTTGTGTCGCAAGTGCTTGCGTTCATGTGGGTAATATGGAAGGCCCAGAGGAAGTTTCTGACTCCTGCCCTCCACCTGGCCTTTTCGTAGCTCTTGTGGGCATTTAAGGAGTGAACCAGTAGGGGAAGAGCTGTCTCTGTTTCTCTGTCTTTCTATATCTCTCTGACATTGCAGTAGAAGAAAATGAAAATAAAACCAATAAAATTATTTTAAACATATAAGAATATTGAATGAACATCATCCTTGTTTTCCCAAATGTGTTTTTGTGGGGAGCAACTCGGACTAGACTAAGTTACTGGAATTAAGACTTATTCTATGCATCTGCTCTCCCACAATATGGCGCTGGGAGAGGAGGAAACAGCTTCTACACAGCTGCCTCCAGTTCGACCAATAACCTGCAGGAGCTGATCCTGCTCCTGATTGGAGGAGAGCAGCGTACTCGGCATGTGGGTAGCAGAGTTGGGATTGGTGGAAGAGGACTATAAAGGAGGAGAGAGACAACATGCACCAGGAACATCTACGGGGAACATCTGGATAACATCTGAGCAGCCCCCGAGAGAGCCGGCCGGTGGTGTGCCGCGCCCCCGCGGAAGTGGGGAAAGTGGCAGGGGGAGCCACTCTTCCATGGAGGTGGAAGGATCAGCAGCCAACCCGGGAAGGACCAGCAGCAAACCCGGGAAGGGCCGAGCAGACGAAAGAACAGCACAGGGTCCTGTGTCGTTCCTCCGCGAAGAGGGGGAGTGACAGTTTTAATCATGAAACAAATGTTAGCAAATCTTCAAACAATTTCCCTAGTCAAATGTTGGGAAATACACTTTTGCTATTACAAAACTGAACATACGCACTTCTTGGGAAGCATATTGAGCTTTCCCTCAAATTTTTAACTTACAGCTTTATGATTCATCTCAAACAGTCCTACTCTTTTATGTCATTTTGTGTCAAATTTAAATATATATTATAACAATTAAAAAGAGAATGGTGTATGAAAATTGAACTTTCAATTTTATATTTTTCAATAGTTACATTTTGTTTGGCCAATTTATATGAAGCATACCTCCACTAAAGCTTCTATATTTCAATAATAATTAGTATTATTAGATAATTTCTACTGAAATTGAAGCACAATATCTCTGCTGTCACATTTCAGCATCCCATTGTGATTTTTATTTACATGATTTGTTTTCATACATTACTGAAATTACAAGAGGAAGTAAGTTGCATTAAATTTTGGTAAAATGGCACAAGCATATTAGGAATACCAGAGATTATCTGAAGAGAATCTACTGATAAATTGAGAAAATCTTAAAATGAAAGGTTAGTGTTAAGAGAAATTAATAGAATCAAAGGCCCACCCTGAGGTCTTCAGAATGTCAAGGAAACGTACAGGTCTCCATCCACCCCGGCCTGTCTAACTCACAGAGCTGTAGTCTAGGCACAGAGCTGGGGGGTCATTAAACAAGTTGCCAGCTTTAGCCCATTTCCAAGGTAATCAAAAAAGACCCCCATATCCCTGATGCTTTTGTGATGGCTCTGAGTCTTAATCATTTGCTGGAAGACCTAACCCCAACCCCTTCTTCATGGCCTGTATCCTTTCTTTTCACAAGTTCCCATTTGATGGAGATAGAGAAAAAATAAGATACAGCCTGCCTAACCCCACCCTGCCCCTTCACAGTGTCTCAGATCCTGTGTAGGCAGTTAAGTAACTGGCATTTTTATATTTTCCTTGTAGCATATATATACACATCAGTGGGACTTGCAGGATAACCTAGTATTACCACCCAGCAAATTAAAATAAATAAAGAAAAAGTAAAAAATCTGCTCTATGATATAAAATTGTTCAGAAAACTATCTATATGTAAATATATGAAGAACATTTATAATTTTAGAAAACAGAGTGTCAACTGACCCTGAAGGCATTCAATTGTAATATATTTGTTGTAAATTAGAGTCTATTGCCTCTGCATCAACATTGCATGAGTTTACAATGAAAAGTCCTCCAAATGCCTGTGGCTCATGTAGCCTACAATATGCATAGCTTTGTAGTCATTCAATCTTCTGAATTTTTTTAAAAAAAATTATTTATTTATTTGAAAGTCAGAGTTACACAGTGAGAGAAGGAGAGGCAGAGGGGGAGGGGTCTTCCATTCCTTGGTTCACTCCCTAGATGACCTCAAGGCCCAGAGCTGAGCTGATCCGAAGCCAGGAGCCAGGAGTTTCTTCTAGGTCTCCCACGCGGGTGCAGAGGCCCAAGGACTTGGACTATCTTCTACTGCTTTCCCAGGACATAGCAGAGAGCTGGATCAGAAGTGGAGCAGCCGGGATTCAAACGCCCATATGGGATGCCAGCACTTGTAGGCGTGGCCTCACCTGCTCCACCACAGCGCCGGCCCCTCAATCTTCTGAATGTTTAGGTCAAGGACGCTTTTACAGTTTTTGAAAGAATTTCATACTACTCACGTCACAGTTTTTAAGTGAAACTTTTGTAATATTTTCTGTATTTATAACCAGGTTTTTAGGAAAATAGTCGAAGTATATTTTTTTAACTTTTACTTAATAAATATAAATTTCCGAAGTACAGCTTTTGGATTACAGTGGCTATTTCCCCCCCATAACTTCCCTCCCACCCACAACCCTCCCCTCTCCCACTCCCTCTCACATCCCATTCACATCAAGATTCATTTTCAATTATCTTTACACACAGAAGATCAATTTAGCATATATTAAGTAAAGATTTCAACAGTTTGCACCCACACAGAAACACAAGGTGTATATTTTTATGGAATTGAGGGTGCCAGAAAATCTGGTGATTGAAATTTATCCAAAATGCAGAAAATGTATTCCTTCTAAAAGAAAAAAAAATTGTCAACATGGATGGGATTTTCAGGATCTAAATGATAGATTTAAAAGTAAATTCTCAAGTCATCTCTCACACAAAAGCGATGTCTCCTCTTGTCTTAATAGCCAGAATGTGCTCACGTACTCTTTTATTTCCATTTTGAGAAAGAAGCTGGAGTTACCATAATTGGTTTGAACCAGAGGTTATCAAATTTAATGTTTATTTATACCTCTTACAATAACAATTCACTTTCTCCCACCAGTGCCAGTCTTCTTCTTCTTATTTTTGTGATAATGACCAAGAATTTACATTTCTGAAAACTTGACAAATGATGCCGATATAGAAATGATGCTGTTGTTAGGAGGATTGCACTTTGAGAAAGACTGTTTTAAACCAAAGAAATGCACCCATCAGGATTCCAAGTTCCTAAATTGTTTCTCTCAGGAAAGACAATGATTCTTCAGTAAGTTCTAAGATTTTGCTAATAAGGATATTGGTAGATGGACTCCAGTATGCATGGAGTGTCACTTGAGTGCTGTAGTGAGTTTCATGATTATCATCTAGAAACAAACAGAATTCGTTAATATGCACTATGCATGCATGTGAGCATTTAGCAGTGAGTAAGTCATGAATCGTTAGAACTTGTGGTTAGCAAGCATCTCAATAATAAACCACTTTTTAGAGAAGTGTCAAGACAAAGGAAAATAATTTTTTAAGTTTTTATGGCAGCAAAGATTAGGAATGCAACCACATAGGGAAACCACCAGAGGGAAAGGGTCAGGTGGAAAAGTTTCTTGGTTGCTGTATTTGGAAGACAAAGGTCGTGAGTTGTCATGGGTGATTGATGATTCTTGCCTCCCTGGTAGAAAAGTGAGGGGAAACACTTCTACAAATGTCTTACTGCTTTTAGGAAAAGAGAGGGAGAAAAGAGTGCTTCTCTTTGTTCACTGTATTCCAATTACCATCAACTCAAAAGGAACTTTATTTCAAAGTGGAATATAATATGTTATTATTCACTTAACAAAACACAATAAAGCATCATCAAATTACTTGTACAACAACTGAAAATAAATATTCATTATTCATAGTTTTCCAAATACAATAGACTGATAATAAAGCAATATTCTGCATTTTATACTCATATATTACCTCTCAGCTCATTTCATCAGAATCTTGTTCAGTCATATAATTTAATTATAATTAAATATTTTAATACCAAAAGAAAATTTAAAGGGTCAGCATTGTTGCACAGCAGGTGAAGCTGCAACTGCAATGCCAGCATTGCACCTGGGCTCTGTTTCAAGTCCTAGCTGTTCCACTTCCAACCCAGCTCTCTGTCAATGCATCAGGGAAAGCTTGGATGGCCCAATGCTTGGAGACCCTGGCTCCTGGCTTCAGCCTTGGCCAGCCCTAGTCCATTGGGCCATTTGAGAAGTGAACGACTAGATGAAAAACTGTCTCTGTCTCTATCTCCCACTCTCTATTTCTCTTGCTAATTCTGCTTTTAAAATTAAGAAAAAAAAATCTTAAACAAAATTTCAAAGAGTCAAAAATGAAAAAAGGAAAAAAAATAAGGAATTTTCTCCCAAGTTAGGTAACCAAATTATTTGTAAAACCATTTCCTCAAGCTATACAGGAGACATTTGAGACATTGTGAGGCATTTTGTGTTGCCTTTGAAGTGAAGAGCTAGATATAACCAATAGAATTACTCATCCTTAAATTTTCTTGGAAATGTCAAACAAGTTCTGCTGACTTTTCACCCTTAATGAAAACTCTAGCTCTAGGATATGTAGACAAGATGAAGGTATAATGAAGCACTCAGAGTTTGGAGCATGAACTTAGAAAGACTATTCTGACATAGAGGAACCCTATTCACAAGTTTCTATTACACAGTTTTATTTTGTAAATGAGATAACTAATTGAAACCATGAAGGTTAAAATCCTCTAAACATCACCAATTTATACAACTTATATTACTAATAAAATACTCTTGATTGCTAGGGGAAAAGGATATTCACAGGTATACTTGAAGCTTTAGGGAGTCAGATTCTAAGAATTACATAAAAATAAAGTTAGTACATCAAGAACTAGATGTACCTTGTACCCTCTATATAATATGACAGAAGACTTTTTAAACAATTAGTATAACAAAGCTAAAAATAAAATAAATTAAAATATAGGACTGTTTTTAAGATTTTATTTATTTATTTAAGAGGTAGAGTTACAGACAGTGAGAGGGAGATACAGAGAATGGTCTTGCCTCTGCTGGTTCACTCCCCAAATTGCTGCAATAGTCGAAGCTGAGCCTATCTGAAGCCAGGAGCCAGGAATTTCTTCCAAGTCTCCCACATGGATGCAGGGGCCCAAGCACGTGGGCCATCTTCTGCTACTTGCCTAGGCTATCACGGAGAACTGGATCAGAAGAGGAGCAACTGGGACTGGAACCAGTGCCCATATGGGATGTCGGGACCAAAGGCAGAGGACTAACCTACCGTGCCACAGCGCCACTCCCAATATGGAACTTATAACTCAGAAAAAATAAGTAAATAACACAGTATTTACCAATTAGCAAAAGCCAAGGAAAGCCATCTTTATTATTAAAAAAAAATAATGTATTTATTTTCGTTTTATTTTAAAGGCAGAGTTAGAGATAGAGACAGAGATATATCTTCATTCTGCTAGTTCACTCCCTAAATGGCTACAATGGCTAGGGCTGGGTCAGGAAATGAGAGTGCAAACTGGACCTCCCACATGGACAGCAGGAAGCCAAGTGAGTCATCACCTGCTCCCTCCCAAGGAGTGCAACAACGGAAAGCTCCAGTTGAAAGTAGAGCCAAGAATAAAACCCAAAAATCTTACAAGGGGTGCAGTCATTATTAATATAATTTATTTCCTTTAACTTAATGTCATTCTCACATAACAAATTTATGATTAAAATGTTTGTGTTTTACATTTGTTTCTTGAAGTAGAGAAATAAATAAACTGATAGATCTCTTTTTAATCAGTTTTTGGACTTTACCAATTTGAGTCACTTCTTAAGAGACGGACTTTATGGTAATGGTGCCATAACAGTAAGGCTAAAAATCAGATTATGAATAAGGATAGCAACATTTACAACAATTCAGGCAATTCCACAATCTTCTACAAGCAAAAACACTCAAACTAATAATCTTGTTCAAATCATTTAAACATTAGGCAGGGTACATGTTGCGGCAGTCAAAAACATTCTCCTTAAGTACTTTATCCTCCAGAACATTACCATATAAAAACATACACACAGATACCCATTAACTCATTAATCTGACATGACTTAGTGGTGCATTGAACACATTTTTTTAACTTTTAAAAATTAAATAAAATTAGTATTACCTGACCTTTATTGTGGAAAATTGTCACAGAGTGGTAGAAAAAATTTTAGCATGATTGGGAGATGAAACAAACCAAAATACATTAGAAATATTTAAGGTGGGAAGGAGATATTATAAAAAGCAAATACAATTATTTGTATTTTAAAATTTGCCAAATTCTGACATAAATCTAATCAAACATAGTGTAAAACAGCCATGGCTTCAAGCACCCAACAGGGATAATATCTTATCCTGCTAACAAGCTAGCGAATTTCTCTGTCACAGTTTCATACGTTTCCAAAGACGTGAGACTCCTGGGTCAGACACAATGAGCTTTTTATAGCAAGATACAGCAGGCCACATGAATTTAATATTCATATTTGCTCCCCTTGTTCCTGATTTCACTAGAAAAGTAAGAGCAGTTCAGATGGGTGCTGCAGATCTGATAGACCTGAATTACAAATTGGGATTCCCAACTGTGGTGGAATGAGAAGGCCATGCCAAGGTGGCCACTGGCAAGCAAGCGTCAGTTACTCAGGAATGGCTTTGAAACCCACCTGGCAACAGAGCCTGCCTGGCAACAGGCTGTGATTGGATGACTTTGGAAACTGCCTGGCAACAGGCTGTGATTGGTTGGGGCATAGACCGCCCCTTGACCAGATTGGCTGGCCTTGGCTATATAAGATGTACCAACTGAAATAAACGAGTCTGCAGGCTGCTCGCCTCAAGCCTGTTTTCACCCGACTCCCGGGGTCTGTGTGGTGACTCCGCGCCTCTTGCCGCCACCACGCTGCTCCTCTCAGAAACAAATCCACTGTAACATTGTTGAGAAATCAACGGCAACATCCAACTTCCCAAAAGTGTCTACTAACAAACATTTTCAGCCTTTGTCCCAGAGAAAGACATTTTCTTTCTCACTGTGAAAGGTGGAGCAAGGGACAGAACTTACCCTTTGTATTTATAGGATGTACCATTTCTCACCTCACATGCTATTTAATTATGCAGACATCTGTAGACAAAAGAAACATTTGTGGAAAGTGAAATTAATAGCTGTTAATTTTGGTGCAGAAATTTTTTGAGTCCATGCATAATTTTTTTCATAATACTCATTTTCATGAAACTTTTTGAAGATTCCATGTATGCATGCATTTCAAAATACTTTTGGTTTAAAATAAACTTGCTTTTTAATTCAATTTTCTACAAAACTTTTAAGTTCTCGTATATGTAAAAGAATAAATGCTATTCATGATTTCAATGACTTTGCTCTGTAGTCTTGCAGAAACAAAAAATATTCATGGCGATCTATCAACTCATAGACAATGCTCAGTAACTTTCAATATAATGTACACATGTAATTCAAGAGGAACAATAGAAATAGTTGATATTTAAATAGCTCTATGATTAATACTTTTTACTTTGGTGTCATTTTTATTTCCCCTTGTTAAAAAAATTCATGTAATTTCTATATCTGTTTTTTTCTTTCAAAAATATTTAAAAATACACTGTGCATTCCATAGGTGTCAATGGCTAGTTCCATTTCCTTAAATACTTGTTAAAATCCATCAAAACATGATACTAAAGGCATACTTCCTAGAAAGAAGAAATAGTTCCACATGTGCAAAAACTTCATGGAAAACCACAAATAAAAGTGGTCTTCAAAGAGTGCATGAAAACTATGTATTATGGAAAAAATAAATCTCAAAATTATTTCCTCCAAAATAATTTAATCTTTTCATACCATTTTCTATGAATTAAAAAACAAAAACAAAAACAAAAACATTGGGTTCAACGCCGTGGCTCAACAGGCTAAATCCCTGGCCTGAAGCACCAGCATCCCATATGGGTGCCGGTTCTAGTCCTGGCTGCTCCTCTTCCGATTCAGCTCTCTGCTATGGCCTGGGAAAGCAGTAGAAGATGGCCCAAGTCCTTGGGCCCCTGTACTCACATGGGAGACCTGGAAAAAGCTCCTGGCTCCTAGTTTTGGATTGGTGCAGTTCCAGCCGTTGTGGCCATCTGGGGAGTGAGCATCAGATGGAAGACCTCTCTCTCTCTGTCTCTTCCTCTCTCTATAACTGTCTTTCAAATAAATAAAATAAAATAAAACATTTCATTTGATATCTTGCATCATTTGCTTCACTCTCATAATGCTTGCATCAGCCTAAGATTGGCCAGGCCCAAGATAAGAACTAGGAATCCTATCTGTGTCTCTACAATGGCAGGGACACAAGTATTTGAGCTATCATTTCATTATCTGATGCTTTTTTCAGGGTGTACATTAGAAGGAAGCTAGATAGATCTGTCCTAGAGAAAATTCCATTAGACGATGAAGAGAATGTGCATTCAGAAGCTGTGGGATGAAATGTTCTGTAGTTAGCAATTAGATCCATTTGATCAATAGTGTAGATTAACTATGTTCTTTTTTTTTATTTATTATTTGGTCTAGTTGTTCTGTCCATCAATGAAAGTGGGGTATCAAATACCTCATTATTGTTATATTAGAGCCTGTGTTTCCCTTTAGATCCATTAGCATTCGTTTTAAATAGCCAGTACCCTAGCATTTGCTGCATATATATTTAATATAGTCACTTTTATATATCTTCAGGCTGAATTGAGTCCTAAATTATCACATATTGACTTCTTTGTTTTAACAGTTTTGTCTACTGTTGTTCATTTTGAATTTCTGTTTGCTAGAGATAATATTTTGCATCCTTTCATTTCCAGCCACTGTGTATCTTTGTTGGTGAAGTGTATTTCTTTCTTTCTTCTTTTTTTGAAGTTTTATGTATTTATTTGGAAGTCAGAGTTACAGAGAGAGTCAGAGAAGGAGAGACAGAAAAAGAGGTCCTCCATTTCCTGGTTCAGTTCCCGTGTAGCTGAGATGGCAAGCACCATGATGATGAGCAAGGCCAAAGCCAGTAGCCAGGAACTTCTTCCATCCTCTGCTCCTTTTCTCAGGCCCTTCGCAGGGATCTGGATTGGAAGTAGAGCAGCCATGACATGGACTGGCCCCCATATGGGACACTGGCATATGAAACAGTGGGATTACCCACCACACCACAATTACAGTCCCAGGTGTGTTTCTTGTAGGTAGCATAGAGATAGGTCTTGTTTTTCAATCCATTCAGCTTTGGAGAATTTAGTCCACTTACATTTAATTCCATGTTTTTAAGATTTCATTTATTAATTGGAGAGACAGAGCGACAAACAGAGAGAAGGAGAGACAGAGAGAAAGGTCTACCATCTGTTGGTTCAATACCCAAATGGTCACAATGACCAGAGCTGGGCTGATCAGCAGCCAGGAGCCAGGAGTTTCTTTTGGGCCTCCCACATGGTTACAGGGGCCCAAGCACTTGGGCCATCTTCAACAGCTTTCACAGGCAGTAAGGAGAGAGCTGGTTCAGAAGAAGAGCTGCCGGGACATGAACCAGTGCCCATATAGGTTGCTGGCGCCTCAGGCAGAGGCTTAGCTTACTATGCCACAGTGCCAGTCCAAACTTGCCATTGAAGCAATTTAAGGAGTCAGCCTATGGATGGAATCCCTCTCTCTGTCTCATCCTCTCTCTTTCTCTGTAATTCTACCTTTCAAATAAATAATAAAAATAAATCTTTTTAAATAAAAGAATTAACTCCTACCTTTTGCAACAATACGTATGTCACTGAAAGCCAATAGGCATAATGAAATAGAACATACTCAAAAGAACAAATATCATATATTTTCTCTGATTTAAGACAATCAATATGTGGAGTAAAACAAAATTTAATCTTTATGAGTGAAAGTGACATTTTGAGATTTGATTACTGTGTATATGCCTGCTGAACAGTGTTATTTCTGATTTCAACTTGTTGAATTCTTTATTTATTGCAGGATTAAGTCTGTGACTGTAAAATAAGTTGAAAGTCTGTTATGTTAAAAAAGAAGGAAAAAAAGGAAGGAGGAGAGAGAAAGAGAATGAAGGAAGATGGGAAGTATCATTATGTAATGAAAAGTTTGTATATGAAATAACCAAAAAGAAGACAAGAAGGAAATCGGATTGGAAACGGAACTAGGATTCAGAACTGGGGCTCCGATATAGGATTCAGGTATCCCAAAATGCATGAGATCCTCTATGCCAAATGCTGCCCCCAACACCATGACCTTCTCTAAGTATCTTTCTATGTGTAAAAGGCTCACTCAGATTCATTCCTGTATCAGGAGTTGTTTAATGTCAGTTGGACCCAGGAACTCCTATGCCTGAGTGTTGCACTGTTGTATAGGATGTCTCAGTCTCGCACCGTATTTCACCACCACAAAGCTGTCAGAATACACATGAAAAATGAGATAATTTTAATTGCAGTTGTTACTTTGAATCAGCTAAATTACATCAGTATTTTTCATGATCTGATGTTTCTTCACTTATTTTTTTTCCAGGTCTTGTAATATGGTTAAGTCTTTAGCAGAAATTGGGAAGGGAAGAGGGGAAGCGATTAAGCCCTTAGCATTACAGAAAGACATCAGGAATTGAAGTACGTTTTTCTGTGCCTTGGAAAGCACCAGATACAACAAAATCAATAACCTAGCAATTTGTCTGATTTAGAAGTAAGGAAAAATACCTCACAAATGCCCTGAGTTTGCAATTTGGCTTTAACATTTCTTATTGTTCTCTGTGAGATCCTTTATAGCTTAACGCTGCTTGGCATATACCAACCAATCTAAACTTTTACAATTTTCTGTTGCTTAAGGAATCTTAACTCTGACATATTAGAAATATTTATATATATATATATATGAGAAAAACTGAATGTATGAATGAAAAAATGAAGCAGTATTTACCACTGTAGTTCCTGATATTACACTGGAATAAATTGTCAGAGCAAATGTTTCTTTTTTTTTTAACTTTTATTTAACGAATATAAATTTCCAAAGTACGGCTATGGATTACAATGGCTTCCCCCCCATGTCGTCTCTCCCACCCGCATCCCTCCCCCAGAGCAAATGTTTCTAATGTATGAAAGAACCAAGTTACTTCTGTTTTCTCTGGCACTTCCATTGCATCCTGCATGCTCTTCAAATGCCAACAGAAATGCTTTCCTTCCCTTGCCAAAATAGATAAGAAAGGCATCAAATTCAATATAAAATATGATTAATTTTCCTTTTACTCTACTTTTTTTCTGATAGATTATCCAGTGAAGTCAAAACAAATAGATGTTTTCTTAATACTTTTATTAATACTCTTCTGTAAAATCTGATGAAAATTTGGCTACAAATCAAAAGAAATGAACAAATAATGAGACAAACAGATGCACACAACAATAAAAGCAATCAACATTGATTCTGTTTGTGCATGGCAGTCCTTGGTGGCTTGTCTGTGGTGTTTGATGATTAGTGCCTGAGGAAAACAATTTAGAGAAATCAGTGTTCCATTTACTTTCTGGTTTTTGTCAGGGGTTGTTGAGATTGCTGAAACAGCAAATGACAATGAGCTAAATCTACATATTTTAAAAACCTATCAATTCTTGAATTTTATTTAAGTAGTTACAAATATAGTACTGTAGAAATCTGCTGCAATAAACATTTTATTGGCAAAATATAAACATTTAAAATAGACACCATATGTTAAGAAACAGTTCTGTAATACATATAAGTTAAATTATGATTCATAGTCACAAACATATACAATAAGGCCACATAATACAAGCTGTCTTGTATTACATATTATTTTTATTAATTCATTCTGTTTTACTTAATGTTGAAGTTGTTTAAATTTCTAATACATTTGCAATACAAAATTCTATCACGCAAACATAACTGAAATATTTCATAATTCTGTAACTTACAATTAATCATTTTCTTGATCATTGTAGTTTCTGATATATTATGCTCCTTGGAAACTTAGAATAAACATATGGAAAATTAAATATTTTTCTCTGTGCGGGCCAGCTGCACCAGTCGAATGGAACCTAAGGGAGGGAGAGGGACTGAAAAGAGGGACAAGAGATCGCAGAGAATGGAGCCAAGACATCATGACTGATCAAGGCTCATTTATTCCAATGTCTCGGTGGTATTTATACATAACCCACACAAAGAAGCACAAAAGATAACAACATACGTAAGCAACTCATTGGGGGCCTCCGGTGGCACAGATAATTTTAACAGAGTGATCTTGATTATCATCCTCCTTCAGGATGGGAGTATGTGACTTTCTTATCCCAAGAACTCCACAAGCCAAGACTGGCCTTGATTTGTCCAAAGGCTGCCTACAGTTCTCAGTTGTACAGAGTAGAATTTCATAAGCCTATACCAATTATTAAAGCACCTGCCTGCTGAGATAGCCCCTCATTATGAAATTTTTATCTTCTCTCTATATAGGGAAAATGTAAATGATTTTAACTCACTAGGCATTAGTGCCCAATTTATGATTTCCAGTTTCAAAGAAAGCAATATTAAGATAATATCAAGGCTTTCATTACACCAAGTAGTATTCTCTGATTTTAAACAAACCGTCATAGCTGCAGATTCAACAAATCACATCCTGGCCAGCATCTGTTGTTGGTAGATTTCTGTATGTGAGCCATTCTAACCGGGGTGAGGTGGTTTTGATTTGCATTTCCCTGATTGCTACTGATCCTTAACATTTTTTTATATGTCTGTTGGCCAACTGGATTTCCTCTTTTGAAAAAATGTCTATTTAGGTCTTTGGCCCATATCTTAAGAAGGTTGTTTGTTTTGCTGTGGTGGAGTTTCTTGATTTCATTGTAAATTCTGGCTATTAATCCTTAATCGGTTGCATAGTTTGCAAATATTTTCCCATTCTGTTGGTTGCCCCTTCACTTTCCTGACTGTTTCTTTTGCTGGCAAGGATGTGGGAAAAAAGGGACACTCACCCACTGTTGGTGGGAATGCATACTGGTTAAGCCACTATGGAAATGAGTTTGGAGATGCCTCAGAAACCTGAATATAACCCTACCATAAATCCAGCCATCTCACTCCTTGGAATTTACCCAAAGGAAATTAAATTGGCAAATAAAAGAACTGTCTGCACCTCAATGTTTATTGCAGCTCAATTCACAATAGCTAAGACCTGGAATCAACCTAAATGCCCATCATCAGAAGACTGGATAAAGAAATTATGGGATATGTACTCTATAGAATACTATAGAGCAGTCAAAAACAATGAAATCCAGTCATTTGCAACAAAATGGAGGAATCTGGAAAACATCATGCTGAATGAAATACGCCAGTCCCCAAAGGACAAATATCATATGTTCTCCCTGATAGGGGACAACTAACTATGCACCTAAGAGGAAACTTGTTGAAGTGAAATGGACACTATGAGAAACAGTGACTTGTCCTGACTGTCAAGGATCAACTTAATACTTGATTCCTTTTGTTCTACTTAATAACATAGGTTGAACTTTTTAATTAATACACAACTATTCATAGGTGTTTAAATTTAACTGACAAGTGATCACAGTTAAATATATAGTGGGAATAAGAGAGGGAGGAGATGTACAATTTGGGACATGCTCAATCATACTTACCCCTAATGGTAGAGTTAGAAACATACCAGGGGATTCCAATTCAGTCTCATCAAGGTAGCATGTACCAATGCCATCTCACTATTCAGAGTGATCAATTTCAGTTCACAATTGATCATACTGAGAGGTCTAAGAGTCAAAGGGATCACATAAATAAGACTTGTGTCTTCTAATACTAACTGATAGAATTAAAAAGGAAAGAATGATCCAACATGGGAAGCAGGATACACAGCAGACTCATAGAATGGCAGATGTCCTAAACAGCACTCTGGCTTCAGAATCAGCCCTTAAGTCATGCGGATCCGGCTAAAAAGCCCATGAGAGTATTTCAGGCATCGAAAGTCAAGACACTCTGGCAAAGCAAAACAAAAAAATTACCTAAATATAAGATCTCTGTGTGTGAGATCCTAGTGGATAGAACGGGCCATCAAAGAAGGAGGTACCTTTCTCTGAAGGGAGGGGAGAACTTCCACTTTGACTATGACATTGTCTAACTAAGATCGGAGTTGGTGAACTCAAGAGGCTTCCATAGCCTTGGCAGCTCATGACAAGAGCCTGGGGTGATTACTGACGTCATAAATAAGTGTGTCTTTGTTAAATCAACAACAAGAGTCACTGTGCACTTACTCCCCATGTAGGATCTCTGTCCTTAATGTGTTGTACTATGTGACTTAACGGTATAGCTACTAATAAAACAATACTCTATACTTTGTGTTTCTGTGTGGGTGCAAACTGTTGAAATTTTTACTTAGTATATACTATATTGATCCTCTGTATATAAAGATAATTGAAAATGAATCTTGTTGAAGAATGGAATGTGAGAGGGAATGGGAGATGGGATGGTTGTGGGTGGGAGGGAGGTTGGAGGAAAAAGCCACTATAATCTAATAGTTGTACTTTGGAAATTTATATTTATTAAATAAAAGTTTAAAAAAGAAATTAAAGAAAAACCAGAAAATTTAGACCAACATTCCAATGAAAACTAGATGTAAAAATTCATTGCTCCTTTAGCTCAGAACAGATCTACTATTAAAAAGCTTTTAAAAATCTCAACAAAGTGCTCTTAACTTTAATCCAATGGTTAAAACTTTGTTGATGGTGCTCAAATGAAATTTATTACAGCAATGCAAGGATATTTCAACATATGCAAATCAATAACTAACATGATACATCAACAGAATGCAGGATAAAAATCCACAAAAATTGATAAAAACACTCATTAAAATTCAACACCTTCAGGGCCAACATCGTGGCATAGCAACCTCCACCTAAGATTCCAGCATCCCATATGGGTGCTGGTTTGATCGCAGATGCTCTGTTTCCAATCTGGCCATCAGATGATTGCCTAGGGAAAGCAACAGAAGATGGTCCCAATGTTTGGATCTCTGTTCCCACATGGGAGACCTCCAGGAGTTCCTGGCTTCAATCATGCCAACCCTGGCCATTTTGTCTGTCTTTATCTCTTCTGTCTGTTTAGTTCTATCCCTATCTCAAGTGAATTAATAATAAATAAATAAATAAAATTAAAAACCCTTGAACAAACTAGGAAGCAAGGAAACTTATTTCAACATATGTTCATACATATGCCTTCTGCACATGCATGTAGTATTTTCTCAGTACCAGTTATTGAACAGGTGTTCTTTCTCAATAAACAGATAGTTGGGAACAGATGTTTAGCTTATCAGTTGAGACAGTTTTATTGCACACTGGGATACCTGGATTTGATTCCCATATTGATTCCTGACACCAGCTTCCTATAAAGGCAAACCCTAGAAGGCAATGGTGATGCTGTGAGTGATGAATTCCTGCCTCTCAAATGGAACATCTGGATTGAATTTCCAGTTCCTAGCTTATGCGTGGCACAGCCCTTGACATTTCAGTTATTTGGGGAGTGAACCAGTAGATGGGAGCCAGAGCCTCTCTCTGACTTTTCCTGTCTCTCTACCTCACAAATTATAAATAAATACAACTTAAAAAGACTTAAACAAATTAGATATAACATCAACATAATAAAGTTCATACTAACACATGAGGAAAACAAAAACAATCGTGAGTATAGTATTCAAAAATTTGCTACACAGGTGGGTTACTGCTGCAGTTGTTATTGGAATAATGAGGAGGGTATGCTAGCTTGATTCATTCTAGTAAACATTTTCTGCAAAAAAAAGAAAGTTTACTTCAAACATAGAGACACACAAAGAGGGAGTTCAGACTGAAATATCTCTTAAATCCACTAACTCACTACCAAATGCCTACAACAGCTAGGACACCAGAACTCAATCTATGTCCCTACATGGTCACAGGGATCCAAGTATTCGAACCACTACCTGTTTTCTTCCAAGGTCCATAGTAGCAGGCAGCTGGATTAGGAATGCAGCTGAGAATTAAACCCAGACACTCTGGTAAGTCATGTGGGCAATCCAAACAAATCTTTGCAAATATGCCAAACCCCCAAGCTTATATTAACCATTTTAACATGCTCTTATATATGGATCTCATAACAACAGGTTATTTACCTAAAATATTCGCAGTAAAATGTATTTGAAAATTTAATTTAAATGCAAAAATAGGGAGTTTCAAGGAGAGAAGTAACTTCCTAAAGAGTCAGTAGTGTAAGATAAGAACATGTTTTTCATCATACAGCATGCAAGGAAGAAGATAGGAGTGAGAAATATTTAACTATAATTATGAATTCAGTGAATTTTTCTTCAAAAGATAAGAGGAATAAAAACATTTGCACATAAGTACTGGGGGAATTCCTCAACAATAGAGCTACAATATAACAAATGTGAATAGAAATGCTTTGCGTTGAACGAAAAATCTATGCCTCATGAACCTGGAACCTGATAAAAGAACATTTGAAAATGGATAAATAAAGATGAAATAATATGTATCTTCCTAATCTATCTAAAAGTTTCATATTTGTTTAAAATAGTATTATTAAGACTTTATTAGATAATCCTGTAGTGTGGACAGGTGAAAGAATAACAGTAGTGCAATAAGGAGGAGAGGCAGGGACTGGGAATACTCTATTACATGGTAACTGTACTATAGAGGCAGCGCTTATTTGAAGATGGAACCAGAGCAGTTCTAATTCTACAGCAATCACTAAAATATTTAAAGAAAGAAATACAAGTGATACACTAACAACAGATATATGACATAATCATATCAAATTCTCTATTAAGCAGAGAATGAAGAAAAAGGGGTATAAAAAGAACAGTAATAAACTGAAGACATTTAGAAGAATGACAGAGATTAGTTCAGCTATGGAGATAATTTAATTGTGGATGATCTACATACACCAATTAAAAGATAGAGACTGGAAAAAATGGGTATGTTAAAAAAGAAAAAGGGACCCAATTGTATACCATTTATAAGAAACCCACATTAACAATAAAGTCTGAGATAGTTTAACAAAGAAGAAAATATCTTTCTTCTTCTCTATAGTGTTAGGAGAATATTCTAACAATAATTTTTTTTTTTTTTTTTGACAGGCAGAGTGGACAGTGAGAAAGAGAGACAGAGAGAAAGGTCTTCCTTTGCCGTTGGTTCACCCTCCAATGGCCGCCGCGGCCGGCACGCTGCGGCCGGCGCACCGCGCTGATCCGATGGCAGGAGCCAGGAGCCAGGTGCTTTTCCTGGTCTCCCATGGGGTGCAGGGCCCAAGCACCTGGGCCATCCTCCAATGCACTCCCTGGCCACAGCAGAGAGCTGGCCTGGAAGAGGGGCAACCGGGACAGAATCTGGCGCCCCGACCGGGACTAGAACCCGGTGTGCCGGCGCCGCAAGGCGGAGGATTAGCCTAGTGAGCCGCGGCGCCGGCCTTCTAACAATAATTTAAAGAGAGATGAAATATTTAATTTCAGACAAGTAGACTTTAGAATAGGGTGAAATATCAGATGTAAAAAAAATTGGTAAACACTGTAGAGCTATATGAAATCATTTGTATTGTTGGACATTTCAACAGGTTTTTTTCACCATAACTAATGGACAGCAAGTAGAAAATAATAAGGGTACAGTGGAGCAGAAGAGATCACAGTTAGTTTAATGTAATTGATACCTTTTGAATATTCTATCCCATGATCAGCAGAAAGTACATTCTACACAAACTCACAAGGAACATTCACCTCAACAGACCACATTCTTGACCATAATGCACCATAATAAGTTAAAAAAAAGAGGCACAGTAGATGTCTTACAAAATATATTCCAGCACCCTAATGGAATTTAGCTCCTAATAATGAAAGCTGTCTGGACAGTTTCCAAATATTGGGAAGATAAAGAACACACTCTTGAAAAACACATGGATTAAGAAAGAAGTCTCCAGACAATTTATGTTTTTTATTTTTATATTTTATTAAGAGTTATATATAGAGAAGGGTATACACATAAAGTGAGAAAGAAAGAGGGAGGGGAGAGGGAGAGGGAGAAGGAGAGAGAGAGAGAGAGAGAGAGAGACAGACAGACAATCTTCCATCCACTGGTTCACTCCCCAGATGGCCAAAACAGCCAGTTAGAGCCAGGAGCCAAGAGTTTTATACAATTCTTCACATTTGTACAGGGACCCAAGCACATGGGCCATCCTCCGCTGCCCTCCTAGGTTCATTGAAAGGGAGTTGGATGGGAAGTGGAGTAGTGGGTACTTGAACCAGTGCCCATATGGGATGCTGACATCTCGGGCAATGGCTTACACACTGTGCCACGATGCTATTGCTCAAAACAATTTATAAAATATATTGTACTAAATTTGAGTAAAATTCAACTTATGAAAATGTGAAGGATAATGCATGAACAGTGCTACATGTCAAAATTTAACATGACATTATTATACAAGAAAAGGAAGAAAAACAAAAAAATAAATAAGCTTCCACCTAGAGCAACTGGAGAAAGAACCAAAAAGGAGGCTAGCAAAGAAGAAAGAAAACAAATTGCAGGATGCCCTACAAATACCTACATGTGCATTATTGAACATGTGTAGTACTTGAACATGTGCGTTGATTTGAGCATGTGTTTTATTGAGCACAGCATAATACATGTGTATTATCTGAGCCTGGGAAGGCTGTGTCCTTGACTGCAATCCTCTTCACAAACTACAGTGCCCTGGTTGTGCATCACGTTGAGCGTGGGGAGACGATCTTCCCCCGGCAAGGCCTCCTAGCAAAGCATTTGTAAAAAGAAATTGCAAATGCCTCTGGTCAGGCATTAAAAAAACCAGTTAACTTCCTGGCAGAATTTGGATTCTTCACCAATGTTAGAGAAAATGCAAAATCTTAAATGTTCATTGTTCAAGAACTTTAAGAATAGTTGAAGACTGATATACTGAAAATAGAATTCAAAGCATGATGGAAAAATTAAATTGAAAAAAAATTCCAAGGCTCTGACGAAGAAGAAATAAATGTGACAATTTAAGATAAATGGGCTTAAACCATCCAAAATTTTGGAAACACTAATACATAATGAGAATGTTTAGTAAAGGCATTCAATCTTTTATAACTTTTTGTAGTTTTACATTGACAGCATAGGAAATATATGTAATATCAGAAATGAATATATATGAATAATTTATATAGTATATATTTATATATACATATATGTTCAAGAGACAGTAGCAACTGAAAAAATGTATTATACAATTTTTTGTGTAAATTTGAAAATTAGGAGCCCCGCCTTGTGGCAGAGTAGGTTAAGCTTATGGAATACAACTTCAGTGTCTTATATCTCAGGTCAAAAACCAGCTGCTTAGCTTCTGATCCAGCTTCTTTCTTATTGCATTTGAAAAAGTGGTGGAGGATGACCCAATGTCTGGACCCCTGCCACTGACTTGGGAAACACCGAGAGAATTCCAGACTCTTAGTTTCAGCCTGGCCCAGTATTGGCCTTTGAAGCCATTTGGAGGGTGAAACAGCAAATGGACAATCTCTTTCTCTTTCTCTGCCTCTCCCTCTCTTTGCCACTGCCCTTTCATATATAGAAAACAAATCTATTTTAAAATTTTAAAATTAGGCCAAATCCCTAGAAACATAGGTATTATTAATGTGTGGTGATGAAGAAGTAGAAAATCTGGGTAGTCCCATAGCTGGCAAAATTTTTAATTAATTAAAAGTCTTCCCACAAAAGAACATAGGTGGTTTTACAGTCACACTTTAGCAAATTTTAAGGTCTAAAGTCTTCGGGAAGGCAGTGGAGGATGGCCCAAGTGCTTGGGCCCAGCACCCCATGGGAGACCAGGAGAAACATCTGGCTCCTGCCTTCGGATCAGCATGGTGCGCCAGCCGTGGCGGCCATTTGGAGGGTGAACCAACGGCAAATAGGAAGACCTTTCTCTCTGTCTCTCTCTCTCACTATCCACTCTGTCCAAAAAAAAAAAAAGATCTAAGGTCTAAAAACTTCAAAATTATACAAACTGCAGCAGAGAATACAAGAGAGAAAGGCTAAACTAATTTTCCAAAACTAGTCTATCATTGTTTAAATAAATCAAGGACTTCACAATTAAATAAAATTCCAAGTAATTATAATTGAGATATACAGGCATAAATTCTAATGCAGCGAAATAAAAATTACATCACAATCAGACAGGAATAGTTTTCAGAAATAAACTATTAATAGAATATTATAACATTAGTTACTTTGATAAACAGAAGCTAAAAGTCATATGTTAATCTCAGCAAATGTAAAAAACTATAAAACCAATATCTATTTATAACTTTAACAATATAAACTAACTCCTTTTCAATTTAGTGATAGATAATTCCCTGCATTTTATTAAGGTGAAAAGTATATTCATTTTGAAGAGAAAACAGAGCATGGCATTTTATAAGACATTAAACCCCAACAAATATCATAATGAAAGATGAAATAATGAGAGCATTTCTGTTATAATCAGTTTAAAAACAAATTGCAGGCCAGCGCCATGGCTCACTAGGCTAATCCTCTGCCTGGGGTGCCGGCACTCCAGGTTCTAGTCCCTGTTGGGGCACCGGATTCTGTCCCAGTTGCTCCTCTTCCAGTCCAGCTCTCTGCTGTGGCCCGGGAAGGCAGTGGAGGATGGCCCAAGTGCTTGGGCCCTGCACCCACATGGGAGACCAGGAGGAAGCACCTGGCTCCTGGCTTCGGATCGGCGCAGAGCGCCAGCTGTAGCAGCCATTTGGAGGGTGAACCAATGGCAAAAGGAAGACCTTTCTCTCTCTCTCTCTCACTGTCCAACTCTGCTTCTCTGCTTGTCAAAAAAAAAAAAAAAAAAAAAAACAAAACCATGCTATCCCCTCTACTATTCAATATTTTTGGCATTTATTTTGTACTTCTGCAGTATTACAGAAAAATATATTTGTAAATTCATTCCTATAAATTAAATGTATTATAGAATATAGCGTGAGCTCTAGCACAATCTTAATACAATTGTTTCTTAAGCTGCATAGTGAAAAGCTAGTTTTCATTTTATTTTTGTTAAAAAATTATAGCAGTTATCTATAAATTTGTGTGAATAATATATTTAATAGAATTCTATCCTAGTCTAAGAGGCAAAAATTACTTTAGGACTATTCAGTGTCCAGTTCAGGACTTGTGGTTTACAAATGATGATTTAATTTCTACCATTATTCTCTTAGTCACTACAACAATTAAATAAAATATTAAAGACTTGCTCAATAATCAATCTTCCAATGAAATAAAATCTCTTCACTTATTCAGTATCTGGCAGCTGAAGATTTTGGTGCCATACTAATGTCTGTACTAACTCACTATAGGTCAGATGTAGAGAATGTTATCTACATCACTGTAAATACTGACTTCTTCATCTTCTAGCAGGTAAATTTTTCAAAAGTTGCTAATGATGTTTTCAGGGACTATTTTGGTTTTAATTCTAGTATCTAAGGTAGTAAGGGGAAGGATAATTAGACCAATGGGTGTGTACCTTTCCCCAACACTACCTCAAAATTATATAAATGTTTGCTATCCTTACTAAAACATTGAAATATTAAAACAGCTGAATTATATTTTGCATATTTTACCAAATTTTATACCGAGAATCCTCCTGATGAGCTCTGTATTTAATCTTTGACCATTGTCTAAAAATAAGGGCTTATGTTATACATCTAAGTATGTAAGTTAACATGGTGTTTAATTATGTAAAGATAATGTTCACTTTTTAAAGGTCCATAAATTGAGAAGCATGATCTTCCAATATTAACTCTATTCATATTTATTTTCTCTCAGCTTTTGCCACAAGTTGCAATTCAAAAATAGTTGTAGATCTCCTTTTATAATTTCTGTATATTTGTGAAGACACACTGCCCTCTTTTGCAAAAACTGAGTTAAGTTTCAGTGGAAAGAGGTTTTACACAAAGCAATATTATGACATATAGAACAAAATAGTTAGAGGATGGTAAATTAAGATTGCTTTTTGCTATTTACAGGAATTAAAAAATGTTGAACTTAAAAACTAAAAATTTTCATAAATATGCCTGGAATAAGAAACAATATTGAATTTAATTTTATTTTCTCACAAATTTTTGTTTGTTTATATTTGTTTACTTATATATATTTTTTTACTTTCATATAATTCTAAAATACATTGTAATACAGATTGTTGTTTAGACAATTTGATATGTGTGAAAACTTTTATATATATAATAATTATAATAATATATACAAAGTCCTGCTGATCCCTGCAGAATCTATATGGTTTATCCAATGTTACATGTGACTATTTTTCTATTTGCTATTATTCACCTCAGTGAATATTTTGTCCTTAACAAAAGTGTACCCATGGTTTAGCAACAAGGCCAGTATGATAAATCTGTCATGATGAGATACGCAGTGTATGCAAGTTCATGAGTAGGTCATTGTGCTAGATGGCTACCTAAAATTTATTTCTTGAATTCTATAACTACCTTAACTTTTTCACTTATAATCTTTTGTACATTGTAACTGAAAAGAATAAATACAATTACAAAATAGGTATAAGAATTTCATAACTATAAAAGTCACTTTTTGTAGCTATAAAGAGGCTGCACTAAGGTTCATTATCCATGGAACACTGTTGACAGGAATTTTAAGCACTAAGCCCTTGAGTAAAAGTAGATGTGTGCAGAATTGGGTAGCAATGAACAAACAGATTGGAAAAATCTGTTATGATTTCTAGTTAAATGGAAACGGTCCTCAACTGAAGTTGATTTAAAGATGAATTTATGATCCACATTCATCAAGCTCTGTTTTCTCTAGTCCAAAAGTATAACCCTCTAGAAAGAAGAGAAAAAATTTCCTCTTTCTCATTTTGCCTTCCTCTGTAATTCAGAGTCAGTTAAGCACTTTTTATTGTCAAGAATAAGTATCTCGGGCCAGAGCGGCGGCACAGTAGGTTAATCCTCCACCTGCAGTGCCAGCCCCCCATATAGGCACCAGTTCTAATCCCAGCTGCTCCTCTTCCATTCTGGCTCTTTGCCATGGCCTGGGAGTGCAGTAGAAGATGGCCCAAGTCCTTGGGTTCCTGCATCCGCGAGGGAGACTCAGAAGAAGTCCCTGGCACTTGGCTGCTGATTGGAACAGCTCTGGCCATTGCGGCCATTTGGGGAGTGAACCAGTGTGTGGATGACCTTCCTCTCTATCTCTCCCTCTCACTATATGTCACTCTACCTCCCAAATAAATAAATAAAATCTTTAAAAAAAGATATTTAACTCAATGAGGTACCAAATAATTAGCAAGCATCATTAACAATAACAGTGACAAATAGCATGTAAATATAGAGAGAATTTTTATCATTGCTACCTTGCTACCAACAAAAAAAAAAAAAAAGATGCCTTTGGTTCCTGGACAGGATGTTAAAGAGAATCATCAATAAGTTGGATATTTCTGCAAGAACCTGGATGATAGAATGGAGACATAGGATATTAACAGATGAGATGGATAAAGTTTGCCTATAAAGCAGAAATATAATGCAATTAAATGGAGGATTAAAAGGAAATGGGAATATAGAGGCTGTGGCCAGAGCTCAAATATAAAATAAGGACTTGAGCAGAAATAGGATCATTTATCATTCATGCCCTCAAGAGCAAAACTGACTTACTTAATAGGTAGTTCTCCTTGCATTACCCACACCTCCAAGCAAAGCAAAGCAAAGCAAAGTAAAACTTAAGGCCGGCACCGCGGCTCACTAGGCTAATCCTCCACCTAGCGGCGCCGGCACACCGGGTTCTAGTCCCGGTCAGGGCACCGGATTCTGTCCCGGTTGCCCCTCTTCCAGGCCAGCTCTCTGCTGTGGCCAGGGAGTGCAGTGGAGGATGGCCCAGGTGCTTGGGCCCTGCACCCCATGGGAGACCAGGAAAAGCACCTGGCTCCTGGCTCCTGCCATCGGATCAGCGCGGTGTGCCGGCCGCAGCGCGCCGACCGCATTGGAGGGTGAACCAACGGCAAAGGAAGACCTTTCTCTCTGTCTCTCTCTCTCACTGTCCACTCTGCCTGTCAAAAAAAAAAAAAAAAAAGTAAAACTTAAGCTAACAACAATACAATTTTCATAATTTAGTTCATAATGTTCCTTATAATGTTCATAATTTAGGACAGGGCCCATCAAAAGAAGAAAATATAATTTCCTTTCTCTGAAGGGAGGAAAGAACTTCCACTTTGACCATGGCCTTGTCTAAATATGATCAGAGTCAGTGAACTCAGGGGGCTTCCATAGCCTTGGCAGCTCACGACAAGAGCCTAGGGTGATTACTGAGGCCATAAACAAGAGTGTCAATTTGTTAAGTCAACAACAGGAGTCACTGTGCACTTACTCCTCATGTAGAATCTTTGTCCTTAGTGTGCTTGCTGTACATTGAGATTTAATGCTGTAACTAGTACTCAAACAGTATTTTTCACTTTATGTTTCTGTGTGGGAGCAAACTGTTGAAATTTTTACTTAATGTATGCTAAACTGATCTTCTGTATATAAATAGAAATGAAAATGAATCTTGATGTGAATGAAAGGGGAGAGGGAGTGGGAAAGGGGAGGGTTGCGGGTGGGAGGGCCATTATGGGGGGGAAGCCATTGTAATCCATAAGCTGTACTTTAGAAATTTATATTCATTAAATAAAAGTTTAAAAAAAAAGAAAATATAATTTCCATTGAAACTAAAAACTCTCCGAACTTAGATGATACTTAAACACAATATGATAATTTAAAATATTTCTAGATTTAATTGTAGATTGTAGACATGAATGTCATGTTTTTCTTGGATTCAAAGGCTTCTTTAATGGATTGACTAGGTCATCAAGAAGCACTTCTCTCTTTTGGGAGCCCAAATCTGAATAGATTTATTAGACACTTGAGAAGACTCCCCAACAGATTCTTTAGCAGACACCCCTCCTACAACAGCCATTTTGCCTATTTATGCATAAGTGATTGGACTCTTTTCAATTTTAACTCACTTTCATTGCATACATGTGATTGCATTCTTTTTTTTTTTTTGACAGGCAGAGTTAGTGAGAGAGAGAGACAGAGAGAAAGGTCTTCCTTCCATTGGTTCACCCCCCAAATGGCCGCTACAGCTGGCGCGCTGTGCCGATCCGAAGCCAGGAGCCAGGTGCTTATCCTGGTCTCCCATGGGGTGCAGGGCCCAAGCACTTGGGCCATCCTCCACTGCCTTCCCGGGCGACAGCAGAGAGCTGGACTGGAAGAGGAGCAACTGGGACAGAACTGGCGCCCCCACCCAGGACTAGAACCTGGAGTACCAGTGCCTCAGGCAGAGGATTAGCCTAGTGAGCCGTGGCACCAGCTAAGATTGCATTCTTACCATAACTTCATCCCTGGCCAGGTTACAAAAATTTTAGCCCGCCTTCAAGGACAAGTGCTGACAATTCAAAGCCTTTGGATGCTTTTACTGACCAAATGCTGGGCTCCCCGTTGACTTCATCATTCTTCATACAGTACTTCTATTACTAGTTGCCCAGAAAATCTTCCACTTTAAAATCAGTGGCTTCTATGGAAATCAGTCTGGAGATTCCTCAGAAACCTGAATATAACCCTACCGTTCGACCCAGCCATCCCACTCCTTGGAATTTACCCAAAGGAGTTTAAATTGATAAACAAAAAAGTGGTCTGCACCCTAATGTTTATTGCAGCACAATTCACAATAGCCAAGACCTGGAACCAACCTAAATGCCCATCAATGGTAGACTGGATAAAGAAATTATGGGATATGTATTCTTTAGAATACTATACCGCAGTAAGAAACAATGAAATCCAGTCATTTGCAACAAAATGGAGGAATCTGGAACACATCATGCTGAGTGAAGTAAGCCAGTCCCAAAGGGACAAATACCATATGTTCTCCCTGATCGGTGACAACTGACTGAACACCAAAAAGGAAACCTCCTGAAGTGAAATGGACACTATGAGAAATGGTGACTTGATCAGCATAGCCCTGACTGCTAATGGACAACTTAATACATTACCCCTCATAGTATTTTTTTTTGTCTGTTCTACTTAATATGACTGGTTTAATTCTGTAATTATCACACAGTTATTCTTAAGTGTTGAAAATTAACTGAAATGTGATCCCTGTTAAACATAAAAGTGGGAATAAGAGAGGGAAGAGATGTATAATTTGGGGCATGCTCGGGCTGACTTGCCCCAATTGGTAGAGTTGGAAACATACCAGGGGATTCCAATTCAATCCCATCAAGGTGGCATGTGCCAATGACATCTCACTATTCCAAGTGATCAATTTCTGTTCACAATTGATCATAATGAAAGGACTAAGAGTCAAAGGGAGCACATAAACAAGTCTAGTATCTGCTAACACTAACCGATAGAATAAATAAAGGGGAGAGTGATCCAACATGGGAAGTGAGATACTCAGCAGACTCATAGAATGGCGGATGTCCTAAATAGCACTCTGGCCTCAGAATCAGCCCTAAAGGCACTCGGATCTGGCTGAAAAGCCCATGAGAGTATTTCAGGCATGGAAAGCCAAGACACTCTGGCAAAAGATCTCTGTGAGTGAGATCCCAGTGGAAAGAACAGGTCTTCAAAGAGGGAGGTGCCTTTCTCTGAAGGGAGGAGAGAACCTCCACTTTGACTATGACCGTGTCTAAACAAGATAAGAGTCGGAGAACTCAAGGGGCTTCCATAGCCTTGGAAACTCATGACTGGTGCATAGGGAGATTACTGATGCCATAAACAGGAGTGTCAATTTGTAAAGTCAACAACAGGAGTCACTGTGCACTTACTCCTCATGTAGGATCTCTGTCCTTAATGTGCTGTACACTGAGGCTTAATGCTATAACGAGTACTCAAACAGTATATTTCACTTTGTGTTTCTATGGGGGTGCAAACGATTGAAATCTTTACTTAATGTATACTAAACTGATCTTCTGTAAAAAAAAAAAAAAAGAAAAAAAAAGAAATTATCAATTCCCAACTTGACTCTCACTGGGATTAAACATGACAATAGGTCTGATCTGATTTCATCATCATTTTAAAAAAATCATCTATTATTTTTCACTTTATGTTTCTGTGTGGGAGCAAACTGTTGAAATCCTTACTTAAGGTATACTAAGCTGATCTTCTGTATATTAAGATAATCGAAAATGAATCTTGATGTGAATGGAAGGGGAGAGGGAGTGGGAAAGGGGAGGGTTGTGGGTGGGAGGGACGGTATGGGGGGGAAGCCATTGTAACCCATGAGTCGTACTTTGGAAATTTATATTCATTAAATAAAAGATAAAAAAAAAAATCAGTGGCTTGACCTCCTAACAGAATTTGTCATCTTCTGTCCCTCATGTTACTATTCCCCAGTTTAATGCCATGACTCCTGGCACTCTCCATGCCTTACGAGGAAGGGATCCTCATTGTCTTACTTACTTAGGACATTTACTTAATATTGCTCAGGTTTATTAAAGATTTCTGTTGAGAACCCTGACCTAATATTTGTTGATGGATCTGTTCTCAAAGTTGAAATTGGAGGTCAACAGAGGATATGCTGTCATTAAGAAACGTTTCCTTTATTATACATCCCAGATGATAAAATCAGTCCTGATGGAAGAAATATTGCTCATACAAGGAGCAGCAGTCAAGGAGGAAAACAGACAGTGTATCCAAATAGTAAATATGCTTTGTGAGTAGTACATAACCTTAGGTTTTTGAAACTAAGGATACTTCTTTCTTCTGTTGGAAACCCTGTCAGAAACAGAGAAATTCAGAGACTTTCACATTCATTTCTTCTTTTCAGAGAGATTAGCTATTATAAAAATTGAGGTCAACACATAAACACACACACACACACACACACAGATACACAGAGAGAGCGAGAGAAAGAGAGAGAGAGAGAATGAAAGCTAAATAATAATTAAAACTCCAGCAGATAAGTATACCAAGAAAGCAGCCTTAATCAAAATAAACTCATATTAAACACTCAAAGGATAAATATCTGCAGTGACTCAAAGAATTCATTATAAGATTATAATGTTTAATCAATGATTCTGAAAAGGCCGGAATGGGAGAAAATCTGTTTTCCACCTTCATCCAGATACTGCTTGATGCTTCTCAGATTTCTGCTTATTGGCACCTATGGATTTCCATAGGATACTACCTGAATTTCTCCGTGAAACCACACATTATGGACTAGATAAGTTAGTTTCTGTTCTAAATCAACATGGATGGGCAAACATGGATAGACAGTGACGGTTCCATGCAAGTTTGTGTGACATGCCAATCACATAATCCTGGAACATTTTAATACAACACAAGATCAGAAATCAAAACTCAATGGCCACTGGATGCTTTCAGATCGAATGTATCTAGTTTTTGCCCTCCATGACACTTGATTCGTCTTTATTGTATGATTAGTTTCAAAATGGACAAATCATTTGCTTGGTAAAAAAAGATACAGTTAATGGGGTAGTAATTTGGCCTAGCAGCTGGACCCACTCTGGACACCTGCATCCTATATTGGACTATATTCCAACTCTGTATCTTCCAACTCTCCTATATTCCAACTCTACTTCTGCTTCCTGCTAGAGCACCCTGTGGGAAGCAGCAGGTGATAGCTCAGGCATTTAGATCCCTGATACCTGTGTGAGAGACCCTAAATGAATTTTGAATTTGTGGCTTTGATCTGGCATGTGATTGGCTGCTGTAGACATTTGGAAAATAAACCAGCCCACTGAAAGATTTTCTCTCTCTCTGTCTCTCTCTCTCTCTCTCTCTCTCTCTCTTTCTGTGTGTTTGTGTGTGTGTATGTGTGTATGTCTCATACCTTTTGAATAAATAAATTTATGTGTATATATTTATGTGTATATATTTATACCTCTGATACTTGTATCTTTCCTGTTGCACATAGACAAATCGAAATGTTAACAAGGACTTGTAACCTATTCTCATCAACAAGTAACTTCTAAACTAAAATGTACCAGCAATTTGAAGTAGAATTCCCAAATCTTGCTAAATCACTTATAATGGTGCGATTATATGTTAGCTACTTAACTCACTGCTCTAGTGTGAATTATCTGGCCCCTGAACTTGCGAAGAGTACTTCCCTAAATCATAAATCACCTGAGGCTAAAACTTCAGCCAATTACAATCTGTAGAGTTGTGGTCTTTGAGAAGTGATTATATTGTATTAAGTAATCAGGTTGGAGCCCTCAAGAGACTTAGTTTTGTTGGCTTTATAAGTGATGATATCTATAGACAGATGTGTTCACCTCATCTCTTGAAATAAGATGTCCTGTGCCATCTCAGCTCTCTACTGTTGAGAATATAATCACCAGTGTCTGAACCCACGGGGCCTAGCCAGTCTTGAACTGAGATCTTCCGGAATTGGGAGCTAAATAAACCTCTTTCTTCATTAAGTTATTTATCCTTAGGTATTTCACTATAGTGTTCAAAAAACTGACCAGGACCAGAGTTGGGCAGTAGCAGCTGAAGTCAGTATCTGATATGGGTGCCAGTTTGAATCATGGCTGCTCCACTTCTGATCCAACTCCCTGCTAATGTTCCAAGGAAAGCAGCAGAAAATGACCAAAGTGCTCAGGCACTTGCACTCAAGTGAGAGACCAGGAAGAAGCTCCTGGCTTCCGCCTGGCCTAGCCACAGCCTTTGTGGCCATCTAGGAAGTAAACAAGCAGATGAAATATCTCTCTCTCTTTCTCCTTCTTTCTGTCTCTCCTTCTCTCTGTGTAAATCTGCCTTTCAAATAAATACAATCTTTTGAAAAGAAGAAAGCTAACATGCTGCTTTATTTCACTTATTTGTGTATTGGGAATAATAATCTCTTTTCCTCATAGTCTTGAGAATTTATATGAGACATTCTTGTAAAGAACCTAACAAGAATATCAAATACATAAAAAGTTCAATAACAGGTAGTTGTTATTATTGTTATTAAGTCTAAATCCTTGATAGCAGATATCCTACATTGTAGAAGCTTTCTCATCCAGTTTAATGCATTGGATGTCATCATTTTATGTCAAATTTTAGGTAAAATCATTTTAACAAACTTCCCATAACTCAAATATTTCCCCTTAAATTACATTTAAGCTGTATGTACTTACATATTGGGAATGATGAACATTTGAAAGAGGAAAAGTATTCAAAATCATACAGTTTGTGCATATAAATTTTCATATGTGCAGGTATATGTGTTTGTGTGTTTTGAACAACATGAAATTATTTTCTCACATTTCTGGTGTCTGGAAGTCCAGGATCAAGGTATTTGCGAATGGTTACCTTCTCCCTGTTGATTCCCACGATCTCTTCTCTGTGCACACCCATTCTCAGTGACTCTGCAGGTCTTACTCTCCTCCTCTGTTAGTATACCGATTTTATTGGACAATGGACTACCTTAATTGCCGCATTTTATCTTTATAAAAAATTATATATATTTATGGTGTGATGGTGTCTCGCATTTATACATTGTGTAACATACACTAAGGGTAAATTTATTTATGCTTTCAAGCATTGAACATTTGTTTATAGGAAAAGCATCCAAAATATCATCTTCTAGTATTTTTAAATGGAGAAAATGTAGTAAATTGAAATTATCTTCACTCCACTGTGCAATAGAATCCCAGAACTTCTTACCCTTATCAAACTATAATCTAATATCTGTCAATCAACTTTTCTAAATACCTTCCTAATCACTTCCTTACACAGCCTCTGGTAATTCCATTTATATATTAAACTTCTATGAAATCACTTATTTTTCATAGACTCTACATTTGAATGAGATCCTGTGATATCTGTCCCTGTGTGTTTGTTTTGTTTCACCTAACATGAAGAACTTCAGTTCCATCGATGTTGTTTAATTTTAAGATTTCCTCCCAGGTGTTAGCACTGTTGTACATTGGCTTAATCCATCACTTACGACACCAACATTCCATATTGGAATTGCCAGCTTGAGTCCCACTTTGTGTACTTCTTATCTAATTCCCAAATAAGTACTTGGGTTTCTGCCACTGAAGTGGGAGATCAAAATGGAGTCTGTGACTCCTGGCTTCAGCCAGGCCTAAACCTTGCTATTATGGACATTTTGGGTGTTAACCAGGGGATGGAAGATGTGTGTGTGTGTGTGCGTGTGTGTGTGTGTGTGTGTTTCTTTCCCTTTATGTCACCCTGCCTTTCAAGTAAATATGTCTCTAAAAAAGTTTGATCCATTTTTAGGGAATAGCAACATTCCATTATGTATATGAATCAATTTTTCCTTACTCATTCATTAGTTAATGGACATTAAGATTGTTTCCATTTCCTGGCTATTATAATAGTGTTGCGATAAACATAGAAGTGTATATGTCTCTTAACCAATGAAGTTTATTTGCCTTAGATATGCACACAGAAGTAGGATTGTGGAGTCATATGGTTGCTCTATTTTTAGTTTTTGAAGGAACTTGCGCACAAAGGGTATACTAATTTGCATTTCCTCAAACAGTATAATAAGGGCACCTTTTTAGCCTCATCCTTACTAACACTAGTTATCTTTTGCTTTTTTTGAAAAATACAGTTTTATTGGAGTAAGATGATATTGTGGTTTTGAATTGAATTTCCTTGAGGATTAGTGATGTTGAACATTATTTCATGTATCTGTTCTCAATTTATATATCTTCCCTTAAAAAATGTGTCTAGATATACTACCCATTTTAAAATTAGTTTGTTTTATAGTTTTATTTTCTGTTTTACTGTTGAGATATTAGATGACTTTATGTATTACAGATATTTAACCCTTGTTTTAACCTCTTGTCAGATATGTAGCTTGCAAATGTTTTTCCATTTTTGAGGTTATCTCTTCATTCTTTTGATTGTTTCCATTGCTGTGCAAATCTTTTCTGTTTGATGAAATAAAATTCAGTATTTTCCCTGTGCTTTTAGAGTCTCATCAAAAAATCATTATGATTTTTAAATTCTGACCTATTTCTATGTTTTCTTTTAATTGTCTCAAAGTTTGAGATCTCACATTTATATCTTTTTAAAAAAAGACATTTATTTGAGAGTTAGGGTTACAGACAGAGAGAAACAGAGACAGAAAGAGGGGAACATTTAGATCTTTAACTCTATTTGAGATCATTATTGTAAATAACGAGAGATGGGTATCTACGTTCATTCTTCTGCATGTTTATCTCTAATTTCCCACTGCAATTTATTTAAAAGATTATCATTTGTGTGATGCATGTTCTTTTTTTAATTTTTTTAATTTTTATTTATTTATTTATTTATTTTTTTGACAGGCAGAGTGGACAGTGAGAGAGAGAGAGACAGAGAGAAAGGTCTTCCTTTGTAGTTGGTTCACCCTCCAATGGCCGCCATGGCCTGCGCACTGCAGCCGGTGCATCACGCTGATCCGAAGCCAGGAGCCAGATGCCCCTTGGGGTCTCCCATGCAGGTGCAGGGCCCAAGGACTTGGGCCATCCTCCACTGCACTCCTGGGCCATAGCAGAGGGCTGGCCTGGAAGAGGGGCAACAGGGACAGAATCCGGCGACCTAACCAGGGCTAGAACCTGGTGTGTCGGCACCTCAAGGCGGAGGATTAGCCTAGTGAGCCGTGGTGCCGGCCAATGCATGTTTTTAACACTTTTGTCAAATAGCAATTGGCTTTAGATGTTATAGGTTTGCTTCTCGGTTTCTGTTCTGTTCCATTTATCTGCATTTCTGTATACAAGAAACACACTTTTCTAGTTTGTGTAGCTTTGTAATATAATTAAAGTCAAGTAGTATAGTGCTGTCTGCTTTTTTGTCTTTTTGCTGAAGATCATGTTGGTTAGTTAAGGTCCTTTGAGGTTTTATACAAATTTGAGTACTGTGTTTTTTAGTTCTATGAAAAATAGCATTGAGTTTTTTTTTTTTATAATGATTGTATTGAATCTGTAAATCACTTTGGTCACTATGCATAATTTAATGGTATTGATTCTTCCAATATATGAACACAGGGTGTCTTTCCATTTTTTTGGTGTATTCTTCCATTTCCTTTATCAGGGGTTTATGTTTTTTTTTTTTCATCTCCAATCAATTTTCATTTATGCCCCTCTTCCATTTCAGAAACTTCGCTTGTACCTTTTTATTCATCTTTATTAATAATTCTTATTGACTTTGACAATGATTCAGTATTTCCCACCTGCTTTTCAGTGCCTCATTCTTAAAAATTAATCAGTTCCTCAAGAATCATCAGATCCTGACATCTAGTACAAGGAAAAACTAAAATAAATAAGAAAAAAGAACTTCAAAGAGGCAGAATATCAATTTTTTAAATTTATTTGACAGATAGAGTTAGACAGTGAGAGAGAGAGAGAGACAGAGAGAAAGGTTTTCCTTCCATTGGTTCACCCTCCAAATGGCCACTAAGGGTGGAGCTACGCCAATCCGAAGCCAGGAGCCAGGTACTTCCTCCTGGTCTCCCATGCAGGTGCAGGCACTCAAGCACTTGGGCCATCCTCTACTACCCTCCCAGGCCACAGCAGAGAGCTGGATAGGAAGTGGAGCAGCCAGGACTAGAACCCGGTGCCCATATAGAATGCTGGCACTGCAGGCAGAGGATTATCCAAGTGAGCCACAGCGCTGGCCCTGCTGAATATCAATTTTAGAAAGCTTTTCAAAAATTCACAGAGAAGATACTTTACTTAAAAAACAGGAGTTGCTAAAAAAGTAGAGGATACTCAGAAGAAAATGAGAGCTCTTAAAAATAAATAACCTTTTCATGGGCATGAAATAACCTTTTTTTTTGAGAAAATTAAAATCCTTTTCTTCAATAAAAAGTGAAAATTTCACTTTACATAAACACAAAGTTCATAGTGGTCCATGTTTTCTGTTGATTTCTTTTTTTAAAAATTTTATTTAATAGCCGGCGCCGCGGCTCACTAGGCTAATCCTCCGCCTAGCGGCGCCGGCACACCGGGTTCTAGTCCCGGTTGGGGCGCCGGATTCTGTCCCGGTTGCCCCTCTTCCAGGCCAGCCCTCTGCTGTGGCCCAGGGAGTGCAGTGGAGGATGGCCCAGGTGCTTGGGCCCTGCACCCCATGGGAGACCAGGAAAAGCACCTGGCTCCTGGCTCCTGCCATCGGATCAGCGCGGTGCGCCGGCCGCAGCGCGCCAGCCGCGGCGGCCATTGGAGGGTGAACCAACGGCAAAGGAAGACCTTTCTCTCTGTCTCTCTCTCTCACTGTCCACTCTGCCTGTCAAAAAAAAAAAATAAAATAAAAAAAAAAAAATTTTATTTAATAAATATAAATTTCCAAAGTACAACTTTTGGATTATAGCAGCTTTTTGCCCCATAACCTCCCTGCCACCCACAACCATCCCATCTCCCACTCCTTCTCACATCCCATTTTTCATCAAGATTCATTTTCCAGCATTCTGGCCTCAGAATCAGCCCTTAAGGCATTTGGATCTGGCTGAAAAGCCCATGAGAGGATTTCAGGCATTGAAAGCCAAAAAAAAAAAAAAAAAATGACTTAAATGAAAGATCTCTGCGAGTGAGATCCCAGTGGAAAGAACATGTCATCAGAGAAGGAGTCACCTTTCTCTGAAGGTAGGAGAGAACTTCCACTTTGACTATGACCTTGTCCAAATATGATCAGAGTCAGTGAACTCAAAAGGCTTCCATAGCCTTGGCAGCTCATGACAAGAGCCTAGGGTGATTACTGATACCATAAACAAGAGTGTCATTTTTTTTTAAAACTTTTATTTAATGAATATAAATTTCCAAAGTACGGCTTATGGATTACAATGGCTTCCCCCCCATAATGTCCCTCCAACCCGCAACCCTGCCCTTTCCCACTCCCTCTCCCCTTCCATTCACATCAAGATTCATTTTCGATTCTCTTTATATACAGAAGATCAGTTTAGCATACATTAAGTAAAGATTTCAACAGTTTGCTCCCACACAGAAACATAAAGTGAAAAATACTGTTTGAGTACTAGTTATAGCATTCAATCTCAATGTACAGCACACTAAGGGCAAAGATCCTACATGAGGAGTAAGTGCACAGTGACTCCTGTTGTTGACTTAACAAATTGACACTCTTGTTTCTGGCATCAGTAATCACCCTAGGCTCTTGTCATGAGCCGCCAAGGCTATGGAAGCCCCCTGAGTTCACTGACTCTGATCATATTTAGACAAGGCCATGGTCAAAGTGGAAGTTCTCTCCTCCCTTCAGAGAAAGGTACCTCCTTCTTTGATGACCCGTTCTTTCCACTGGGATCTCAAGAGTGTCAATTTGTTAAGTTAACAACAGGAGTCGCTGTGCACTTACTCCTCATGTAGGATCTCTGTCCTTAATGTGCTGTACATTGTGCTTTAATGCTATAACTAGTACTCAAACAGTATTTTTCACTTTGTGTTGCTATGTGGGTGCAAACTGTTGAAATATTTACTTAATATATAGTAAACTGCTCTTCTGTATACAAAGAGCATTGAAAATGAATCTTGATGTGAATGGAAGGGGAGAGGGGGTGGGAAAGGGGAGAGTTGTGGGTGGGAGGGAAGTTATGGTGGGGAAGCCATTGTAATCCATAAGCTGTAATTTGGAAATTAATATTCATTAAATAAGATTTAAAAAATACAAAAAGATTTATTTTCAATTATCTTTATATACAGAAGATCAACTTAGGATATATTAAGTAAAGATTTCAGTAGTTTGCACCCGCAGAGAAACATAAAGTGTAAAGTATTGTTTGAGTACTAGTTATACCATTAATTTCATAGTGCAACGCATTAAGGACAGAGATCCTACATGGGGAGTAAGTGCACAGTGACTCCTGTTGTTGATTTAACAGTTGACACTCATATTTATGATGTAAGTAATCACCCAGGGCTCTTGTCATGTGTTTCCAAGACTATGGAATCTTCTTGAGTTTGCCAGCTCTGATCTTATTCAGACTAGGTCATAGCCAAAGTAGAAGTTCTCTCCTCCCTTCAGAGAAAGGTACCTCCTTCTTTGATGGCCCATTCTCTCTGCTGGGATCTCACTCACAGAGAGCTCTCATTAAGGTCATTTATTTTTTGCCACAGTGTCTTGGTTTTCCATGCCTGAAATACTCTCATGGGCTTTTCAGGTGGATCTGAATGCCTTAAGGGCTGATTCTGAGGCCAGAGTGCTGTTCAGGGCATTTGCCATTCTATGAGTCTGCTGTGTATCCCATTTCCCATGTTGAATCATTCTCTTCTTTTTAATTCTATCAGTTAGAATTAGCAGACACAAGTCCTGATTATGTGATCCCTTTCACTCTTAATCCTATCATTATGATCAATTATGAACTGAAACTGATCACTCTGACTAGTGAGATGGCATTGGTACATGCCATCTTGATGGGATTGAATTGGAATCCCCTGGCACATGTCTAACTACCATTTGGGGCAAGTAGGATTGAGTATGTGCTGAACTGTTTGTCTCCTCCCTCTCTTAGTCCCACTCTTATATTTAACGGGGATCACTTTTCAGTTAAATTTAAACACTTAAGAATAATTGTGTTTTAATTAGAGAGTTCAACCAATGGTATTAAGTAGAACAAAAAGTACTAAAAGGAATAAAATAGTAAGTTGTTCCTTGACAGTCAAGACAAGGGCTGATCAAGTCATCGTTTCTCATAGTTTTAATTCCAGAGATCTTTCATCTGTTTGGTTAAATTTTCCTCAGTTTTTATATATTTTGGTAGCTAAGGGAAATGGGATTGCTTTCTTTATTACTTTTTCAGATGATTTACTATTGATATATAACAATGCTATTGATTTTTGTACATGGACAAGTCCTAAATTTGTTGAATTTGTGTATTAGATCTAGTATTTGTTTAGAAAAAGTCTTGTGATTTTCTACATGTAAATCATATTATATGCAAATAATAAAAATTGAGATTCTTTCGTGCAACTTGGATGTCCTCTATTTCTTTATCTTCCCTAATTGTTCTAGTGGAGACCTCTAGTAATAAAAGTTATGAAAGTGATTATCCTTTTGTTGTTCCATATCATTGAGAAAGATTTCAACTTTTCAAATTAATATGATGTTAGTTGTTGATTTATTACATATCACCTTTATTATGCTGAGGTATGTTTCTTCCATAATTAACTTGATCAACACTTCTATCACAAAAAATATGTTCAATTTTATCAATGCCTTGTCAATATATATAGAAATAATCATAATTTTTGCCCATCATTCTATTAGTGTGTTATGACATATTTTTAAATCTTATATGATATGTTATATCATTGCATCACTGGGATGAATAACACTTGATTATGATGTATGATCCCTTTAATGTACTGTTGGAATCTATTCATCAAATATATTTGTCTGCAGAGGTATTTTCTTGTATTCTTGTCTGATTTTTGTATCATGGCAATGTAGAACTCAAAGAATGAGGTTTAAAGAATTCTTTCTTCTTCTATTTTTTGAAGTAATTTTAGAAGGATTGGTATTAATTCTACTTTAGATACTTGGTAGAATTCAGCAGTGAAGCCATGTGGTGCCTGGCTTTTATTTGATGGAACATATTTTATTACAGATTCAATCTCACTGCACATTTTTGGTCTGTTTAGGTATTCTTTTCATTTCTGGGTAATGTGTATGTCAAAGAACTTGCCTATTTTTTCTAGCTCATAAAATTTATTTTCATGCACTTGTTTGTAGTAACCTCTAACAATCCTTTGCATTTCTGCAAAGGATTTTGATGTCAGTGTGATAGCTCCATTTTTATCTCAAACTCTATTATTTTCAAAACTTCTCTCTTTTCCTAATCTAACAAAGAATTCATTGATTTTATTTTATCTTTTCAAAACAGCCCTTTGGTTCATTGATTTTTGTATTATTTTTAGTCTCTCTGTCATTTATTTGTGCTTTGAGTTTTATGATTTCTTTCCTTCTATGAATTTTGGATTCGATTTGTTGAGATTCAGTGATAAATTATTCATTTGAAACTCTTTATGCAGTCATTGATTGCTATAAATGTCCCTCTGTTTAATGTTCCCTATTTGTACATATTGGAGTCTTTCTCTCCCATTGCATCTCAGTGTTAGGGCATATATATTTAAAATAAATTTCTGCTTTCTGAACTGAATAACCTGTCACTATAAAATGAATTTCTTTACCTCATTTATAGTTAAGTTATTAAAAGAAGAAAAGAAATGGTGGGGGCTGGCACTGTGGGGTAGCAACAGGTAAAGCCGCCTCCTGCAGTGCCAGTATCCCATGTGGGCACCGGTTTGGGTCCCAGCTTTTCCACTTCCAATCCAGCTCTCTGCTATGGCCTGGGAATGCAGTAGAAAATGGCCTAGGTCCATGGACCCCTGATCCCTTGTGGGAGACCAGGAACAAACTCTTGGCTCCTGGCTCTAGTCGGTGCAGCTCCAGCCATTGCAGCTAATTGGCAAGTGAACCACCGGATGTAAGACCTCTCTCTCTGTCTCTCTATGCCTCTCCTTCTCTCTCTGTGTAAATCTGACTTTCAAATAAATAAATAAATCTTTAAAAAATAAGAAAAGAAAAGGCACTGTGGCCTCTCACCTAACTTTCTAACTTTTCTGAAGGTGACTTCACATGCATAGAGCTTGTTCACATTGTCTCTGTAGGGAGGTGGTCCCCAGGTCTTCTTATTCAGCCAGTCTTGGATCTGCCTGTCCAGCAAGTATACATTTTCACAGTGTGCTAGTCATATAAAAACTCCTTAAATTCAAAACACTATAATTCATGTATTATAATTGCATCAGTGACTCAGATTTCAATACAATTATGGGGAACTTATTTTTAAATGGACTCTATCATCTGATTTCTTTACTTAATCAAGTTGGTGAAAAATCTCTATTTTATCTAATACTATAATTTCCATAAATTGCATTTTACTAATACACATTTCACCTACTGCACCTTCAGTTTTGTTCCTGATTTGTTTTCATTTTCTGCTATCAGCAACCACCACTTAACAAACATTGAAGCAAAGCATAAAAAACTCTTTCAAGAACCTATTTAAATGCTCTCTCTATATAATTTAATTATAGCCATAGCTACACTAAGTATTGTTTTATTATAACCTCTCTGTTTTATAATTGGAGCAGAAATAAAAACTGTAAATTCATTGAATGTACCAAACTTGAAGGGTATTCATATGTGATTTTAGATCACATCAATATCACACAGCTTCTCAAAAATTATCTAAGAGAAATACAAAAGATATAGGAGGATTCTCATCATCATGATTTTATTTCATTATTAAACTAGCAACTACTCTATAAAAACTACCAATCAATGCCTTTTCTTCTTCACTGTGCATACCTTTTATATTGGCATGATTTATAATTTGGCTTGCTGCACAGTAAAATAAACAAATATGTAAGTAAGTAAATAACAGTATATTATCTAAAATAAATAATGCTTAGTGCAATATAAAAATTTTCAATGACTGGTACCAGCGAAATCCAGATGACCAACTACACAGTAAAAATAGGCAATTGCTTTCTTTTGCTATCCACAAGCAATTCTGTTGGCAGGAAGTGATATAATAGCATGTTTCTCTTTATTGCTTAGAATCAATGTTCATTTTCAATAACTATCATTAGTCTTGTGAACAGAACTGTATGTCATCATAGTGCTTTCTAAAACAGGATGTATTTTGCATATGAATATAAAATTATACAAATGTTCAATATAATAATGTAAAAACAGAATTGAGAAAATTTCATATGCAGATTTTTCATTACGTAAAGAAAAAATGAATGATACTAAATTTTTAAAATTTCCATATGTATTTCAAAATTTTGTTTAATATGTAATACTTTCACATGTTTATGAGGTACAGTGCAGTATTTCAATATCACCACTCAAATGTGAAAAAGAAACATGAAAAATTTAAACACAGGAACACAAATTTTATGTGAGAAAGGCAAAATGTGATTATCTTTGACAATTTCAACTTCAAAATTTTATGATGACATTTTAAAGAAATTAGGCATAATTTGCAGTCATTAACATAATTTATGAGTTTATTAAGAACATTTTCAAGTCACTAAAACCGGAATATCATGTTCACATCACATTTTTAGTATTACAATAAGGTAACCATTTTCTTTAGATAATAAATGAATAACAATGTTTTAGGTAACTATGGGAAAACATATATATATAGCAAATTTAAGTATAAAAGTACTATCTGTTTCCATGACTTAATATTCTATAATTTTTGGAAAGTAAATACTTAGCCATATGAATGCTATTTTCAAAAAAACAGAAAACTTAATAATATTACTTGCTATATGGTAATTTTTCTCTTATATAAATATTGGAGAACATTTGCCTTGCTTTAAAGTTTTAGAGAGGGACACACTCATTTTGGGGTGAGGTAGTGGGTTGTTATTGTAGTCTCGTTTGTTTTCTAATAATCCATAAAATAAATGTAAGTATAAACTTCACCTTCTGAGTTTGGGAAACTTACGTTCATTCCAGTATTTGAATAAATAACTACATAAAGCATAATAAAATTCCATCCAAAATCAAATGTTGATAAATCAAATTATTAACCCAAAATATCTCACCCCTCCATCTGTTATAATATGAATATTTGTCCCCTCCAAAATGCAAGTGTTCAAAACTTAATCCCCAATACAATAATGGGAAATAGATCCTTATTGCAGGTGTTTAGGTCATGATGGCTCTACGCTAATGAATCTGTGGGTTAGACAGTTATCTTAGGGAGTGCAGCACATGCTCTCTTATCAAGTGATACACTCTGCCACACTATGAAAAGATAGGAAATTCCTTGCCAGATATGACCTTCAATATTGGAGTTCCCAGCCTCCAAAACCATGAGAAATAAGTTCATTTTCTTTATTAATTACTCAATCTATGGCATTATATTATAGCAAAAGAAAACTAATGAAGATACTATCTAAAAAATCCTGGTTATATGAGCTGATGTTTCTTAGTATTTTAATTCCTCCAATTTCCTTCTATTTTCAAAATTAGGGTTAATATGAAAATATCCACATTTATATTATAATCCTCTGCTATATCTGAAGTATTTTAAACTTTGCTTTCTCATGCCTGGGAATGCAGAGGAAGATGGCTCAAGAACTTGGGACCCTGCACCCAGCCCTAGCTATTGTGCCCATTTGGGGAATGACTCAAAGGATGGAAGATCTCTCTCTCTCTCTCTCTCTCTCTCTCTCTGTTTTTCCCTCTTTTTGTAACTCTACCTTTCAAATAAATAAAATAAATGTTTTTAAAGAAATTATTTGATAATTTTTATCCTCATACATGATGTATCTCATTTGACATGAACATAATAATGTAATTTCTCTCATATTGATTTTTAATATATCATCTAAAATTAGCTATGAAGAATATTTTTTGCTTGCCAATTTATACTTTAACCAGAACACAACAGTCGGTAGTTCACCTTGTAGTTTGAAGGAAAAATCTGGAATAACAAAATTTAAATTAAGAAGTCAGCAAGAAAATATTAAAGTCCTTGAAATTTGGATTAGAGTTGGGTTTCCTGGAATGATTCTTATGGGAAGTCTTGTATAATTTCCTGAAAAACAACATCATATTCTCATTCAGTTACATGGTTTTATCATTTATAGATTAGAGGAGTTAGTGAATTTACGGAATAGCCTTGTCCATCTTCAATTTCCCAGGGAATATTAAGAAAGCTAACCTATCTGAAACTCTAAATGCAGCACTTTGCCTAGAAAGACCATTCAGTACATATTACCATTATTAAAATTACTCATTCATTTGTAAGTTAATATCCACCATGCCTTTACTGTAATAGAGATAAGATTGTCTTCATTTCCCTTCCATCATCACATACTTCTATTGCAACATCCTCAAAATGGCATCATATTCACAGATTATTTTAAACTCTGAGATATTCATTGTTTTACTTCTGAAATTGTCAGGCCTTTTATTTCTACTTTGGGTTATCAGTTAATGAAGATTCAGAGCAGAGTGCTAAGGTAGCAATTACAGCAGAGGTTTTTGAACTGTAAGAGATGAGCTGAAAAGCAAATCCTATCTCAATCAAAGCCCCATTGAGAAAGTAAAAGCAAAGAAGAATACAGTAGCTACCCTTGTTGAGTATCCTTAATGAAAAGATCTAATAATTCTGCCCTTACAGCCTTGACAATACCTATTTTCAAAAAGTATTAAGAGATTATTATTATTTCTTAGATTTCAGATCTATTCTGTTCTTGGAATAACATGCACTTTACATTTTAAATGAGGTCAGGGACATGATTCCTTTTTATTTTAACTTCTAATGATTTAAGTAAATATTTTCATTGTATACAATTTGGACATCATTAAAGGATAAAATTTAGGGGTATAATGGGATGTGTGTTACATGTTATTTGATGGAATTATATTTACTCCAACTAAAAGTAAATACATCTTAAAATGTATGTTCAGGTTTTGTTGTATCTATGTCTAAATACATTTTAGTATTATAAAACTTGGTGTTTACAGATTAGCAATGCATTTTGCATCAATTAAATAGTTTCGCAGAAATCTGAATGATAAAACCCTCAAAGTAGGGAAGTGAGCTAATTCTCAGTTTGATTTATACATTGTGAAAATTATTTTCAAACAGAAAATAATAATAGAGATTATAATAAAAGCATTATAATTTAAAGATAAATATTTATATAGACAACTACTAAAGTAGAATTCTCATTCCCCCAGTGTCTCATTATCAGGCAAAATATCCAATAAACTCCAGCATGTTAACAAGTCAAACATTTTTAGTTACAGCTCAAATTTAAGTAGCTTGATTCACAGAACTGTGGTAGTGACAAAGTAAACTCTTTCTTTACAAAATGACAGTAACAGCCTTGCTGTCTGCAGACTTGCTACCAGTGTCTGGAGCAGGGTACACTACAGTTCTATGGATTCTTTCGAATAAATGTATTTAACATGTTAAAAGTTCTGTTGAGAGTTGGGCATTTGGGAGAACAATTAAGTTGCCACTTGGGACATCCTGTTAGGGTCCCTGGTTGAAGTTCTCTCTCTTCTGCTTCCAATTTGGCTTCTTGCTAGTGTGCACCTGAAGAGGCAGCAGATGAGGGCTCAAGTATTTGGGTCCCTGAATCCACATCGGAGATTGAGACTGTGTTCTGAGTTTGACCCCTCCCATGCTGTTTGTGGGCATCTGGGGAGTGTATTATCAGATAGAAGATCTCTCCCTCTTTCACTGTCTTTCAAATAAAGCAAAAGTAAATAAAAAAAAATAAAAATAAGTATAATATCCTTTCTGTCTGCTTTAAATTCAGGAGGTGTTTCATTATACTGGAAGAGCCTCTAAGATCTAGCATCATAAGATACAGTCCTTATTTATCAGGTTCATATCTGAACAAAAACTTGTTAGCATGTAAGCAAGGTTGTAAAAGAATGAAAAGTATTGACACATTAGTGAGGTACAATCAGATGCAATATGGGCAGGTGGAAGTTTTGTAAATTAAAATTTAAATGAATATATTAATTAGCTAAAATTGCAATTTCAGTAAGTTCTTTCTGGTGATCCAGCTGGTAAGAAGCCAAGCTTGGATTAGAACTTATCTAGCCTGCTTCTTTTTCTTACTATTTGTTAAACCATCATATCATTTGTATTTCCAGTTAATTGATCACTGGAAACATCATCCAGTTGGTATATTATACTGGATATCGGCAAGCACTCATCTGTACATTTCCATTAAGAAAATATACATCAACATCATATCGAGAAATTTTCTAAATATTGACAAAGAATTTCAATTTTAAGAAATCATTTTTATTTATGTGTCAAACTGTATTCATTTCAAATATTTGTTTGCTAATATAGAGGAAAGTCAACCACAACAAAATCAACTATCTCATTAAAAATTAACAAATGACGAGAAAACAGAGTCCCGGAGAGCAGCAAGATGGCGGAATAGGAAGGGAGCACACTGATAGTCCGGGAAGAGACAGTTTAATAAAAGTGGAGATACTGCAGGTTCAAGGAAGAGTAGGGGAAGAAACAGCAGAGGAAACTCTTCTGGAACTAGTGATTCACGGTGGACCTGCGTGGAGGGCATGGGAGCCCACGGCTCAGGACATCAGCGGCAGAATCAACGCACCAGCGCTGGAATGTGAGGTGAGCTGAACCTCAATAGCCCGAGACACCGGTGGGAAAGTGGAAGGAGGAGACTAGAGAGAACGAGGCTTGAGTGATCCCTGTTAACTATAAGAGTGGGAATAAGAGAGGGAGGAGATGTACAATTTGGGACATGCTCAATCGGACTTGACTCAAATGGTGGAGTTAGAAACGTGCCAGGGGATTCCAATACAATCCCATCAATGTGGCATGTACCAATGCCATCTCACTAGTCCAAGTGATCAATTTCAGTTCACAATTGATCACACTGATAGGTCTAAGAGTCAAAGGGATCACACAAACAAGACTAGATGATAAGGGCCTTGTATCGGGAGCCATAGGTCCTGTTCGGCCATCCCAGGGGTTGGAGAAGGACTCACCCCTTAGCCCTTGGGAAGATGGGCTGCATCAGGTGTCCGCCACAGATGAAGAGTACAGGGAGGAGGAAGCCTGGGCTGACTTTGGTGAACAGCGAGCCACTCTGAGCCTGATGAAGGCAGGGGCAGGGGAGGCAGGCATAGATGTGCCTACAGCCACAGCTCCTCCTCCCCCTGAAAGACTCAGGGATGAAGGGAACTTCCTCCCTCGTATGTTCCACATGTGGCAGTTGAGTTGAGGACGGGTGCCAATTCCCCTTATGCAGCTGCAAGGGAGGACCTCAAGTCATGGTGAGATCCTGGAGGGCGTGTGCATTGGATCACCCCCCTCCTTCTCCTCAGGCGGGAGGGGGCAATTCACGACCGGCACCAGCTAAAACCCAGGACTTCCTGGTCAACTTAGAACCTGGGGGAGCCAAGCCGCAAGTATGGTACACCTGGGAGGCTAAGGACCTCAAGGAATTCCACAAGGCAGTTGCTGAGGATGGCCCCAATTCACCATGGGTGATTACTCTCCTTCAGGACATAGCATATCACCCCTGTGTGTCTAAGGATTGGCTTGACTGCACAAAGGCTACCCTCAGTGCCCCACAATTCATTAAATGGGAGGCATATTACAAGGAGGAATGCAGGATTCGGGCCAAGGCTAATAGACAGGCACAACCACCAATTTCTATTACCTACCCCATGCTTGCGGGAACTGGGGAAGGTTTCACTACTGCATTCAGCAAGTTGCAGTGCCCGCCCCCTACTGGGACCAGGTTAGAAGAGTGGGAATGGCGGCCTGGCAAAAGTTGGATGAGGGGCCAACAGAGTCACCCCTGGCAGGAGTAAGACAAAAGCTTGGCGAACCTCTCAATAGGGTGGGACAGAGTGTTAAAGGTCAGCTCCCTGCAGGAGACCTTAGGGAACAGTTTATAAAACTGATGGTCTGGGAAGGGATGAACGCGGATCACCGCACAGCCTGTGCAGGGCTGAGGGACGCCTCGCTTAGCCGGTGGGTGGTAGCATCACAGGATGTGGGCACACGACAACATCAGACCAAAAACTTGGCCATGGCCCTTCAGATGCAAACCCAGGCCCTACCGTAAGGGAAGGAGGATCTGCAAAATCCTCCAGGCCTGCTTCTGGTGTGGACAACAAGGTCACTTAAAGGAGGATTGTCTGCAACAAAAGGCCCAGCCGAATACCTGGCAAGCCAAGCCTCCCTCTACGCCCTGCCCCAAGTGTAAAAAGGGTATCATTGGTTGAAGGATTGTCGGTCTAAGTTTGATATAACAGGCAGGCCTTTATCAGAAGCCATACTGGCCTGCTGGGGCTCTTAGAAGAAGGGAATCGCCGGGTGGATCAACTAGCATCCAATATTTTGGTAGCAACACTCCAGGAGGCATCCCAGCTACACGATCTAGCCCATGTAAACTGGCGAGGCTTCAGCACAGGTTCCCTCAAGTTCCCGCTAAAGATTTAAAGAAAATAGTTCACACCTGCAAATCCTGTCAGCCCTACCTGTGGGTTCCTCCCCTGCAGCTGCAGGGAGGAACCCCCAGGGGGCTAAAACCAAATGTCATCTGGCAACTAGACGTTACTCACTTCTCCCCATTTGGGAAGTTAAAGTACGTCTTTGTATCCATAGACACCTGCCCCAGAGCGTGCTGGGCTATGGCCCACACAGGGGAAAACACTAAGCATGCCCAGTACCATCTTTTGCAGTGCTTTGCTGTTCTTGGTCTGCCTGCACAACCTTAAACTGATAATGGACCTTGCTTTGCCAGAAAAGCATTTTCAGACTTTCTCAGACCTTGGAATGTTCAACATATGATAGGCATACCCTGCAACCCGCAGGGAAGGGCTATTGTGGAAAAAAAAATCAATGCCTCAAGGAACAGTTATTAAAACAAAAAGGGGGCGTAGCTACCCCCCATCTACAGTTACTTAAGGCCTTGTATACTATCAATATTTTACATTTTTCGAAAGGGTCAAGGGAGTCAAGGTTCCAAAAACATTGGGGACATTTAACCCCTAAACCACAGCTGCTCGTTAGATGGAGAGACCCTCTCACTCGACTCTGGAGAGGGCCTGATCCGCTGATTCAGCTGGGAAGAGGATTTGGCTGTGTGTTCCCCACAGGGGAGTTGGCTCTGATTTGGATACCAGCCAGAAATATCAGGCCTATGCCTGATACAAGTAACAATCCACCCAGGGAGCAGTATGCCCCTGAGGGAGATCCCCTTGTCTTCCTTCTTCCAGAAATAAACGGAGATCCAGAGGCAGGTGATGAAGCGGACGCTACTCTTCTCTTGGCTGTACAGCCCAGTTCAGTGATGGGGGATTTGATGACCCAAACGTAATCATCAAAACACTCCAGGAGGACCTGGAAAAAGAGACCTCCAAGAAAGCCCCTTTTGGACGGGCCTTAATGGACTCCTGCCCTACCTCTCCCTCTTCTTGGACTGCTTCTTGCCCTGCTTTTAATCCTTGTTATTGGCCCATGCATAATGAATAGGCCTATACAACAGCACATAGAGGCAATAAGGGTGAGACAGGTTGAGGTTCATTACCAGAGGCTGGTAGCCACAGAGGGCTACTATCCCCTGAACTGGGGAAGCGCTCCCGGTGCTTTCCACATTGACAATGACAGGTAAGATTCTGGATAGTCTGGAACAACCTAAGACAGGCAGTGGAGAAGGCTCACCACGCTCCCATAATTCCAAGTCATGTGACACCCCAAGACGGGTAAAGCACTCAGCGTCCTATACCAACCTAAGACAGGGCTCATGGCCAAGCTGCCTGGATTACCAATGATGGGTAAGAGCAAGGATGGCTGGGGGCAACCTAAGACAGGGACCGCGTGCTAAAACAAAAAGGGGGAGCTGTGGGAGATGCTGAATCCAGAGAGGCCTAGAGGAACTTCCTAAGCCTGCCTCGAGTTTGAAGAGCTGTCTTTAAGTTTCAAATCCCTGGCTGCAAACAACCCAGACCCAGGGCGCTTTTGCCTAATGATCACTGAGGTGGTATAATAGGATTGGCTAAAACCCTTTTGCGTCACATCACCCCACCCCTTGCCCGCATCTGCTCTGCACCTCAGCTTTATAAACACCTCCCTTTTGCAATAAAGTGAGATCCTGCTTCGACTGGACTCCGCACCTTGTCTGATTGTCCCCTGGGTTGAGGAGGCTGAGTGGCGGGTGGCGCACTTCCCCTCCTCAGCCAAGGTAGGATGCAGGCAGCCTGCTTAATTCTCTGGCGGTGAAAAGGAAGAGTCACCGCAAAGCTCCTGGTTACTGGCTTTGGGTCAGCTTAGCTCTGGCCATTGAAGCAATTTGGGGAGTGAACCAGCAGATGGAAGACCTCTCCTGTCTCTCCATCTGTCTGTCTATAACTCTCTCTCTCAAATAAAAAAATTCTTTAACAAAAAAGATCAAAATGAGCATATTTTATATTTTATTTTATAGACATTTTTCCACTACACACACACACACACACACACACATTGGTTGCACATGCCTTTACTTTACCATATAATTTTACTCTTTCCACCGAAACACAGTATTTTGGGGTTTATCCTTGTAATCAGTAAAAATTAATCAGCGGAAAAAAGTGTCCTTCTTTTAGGAAGAAAAAATATATAAAAAGAATCTGAAAATCATTTTCCTATAAAGCGCCTCATATTCTGTGCAGCATGCTTTGTCTCTTCCTAAAAAGGATTTAAATGAGCACCAGCATCTTTTTAAACTTAAGCATTTAGAATTTGGGCTGTTTTGTCCTGTTCTAAATATGTGATTAAAGCTAGATTTATGCTCTTTCAGCTGGCCATATTCCCAGTCAAATGAAATTTTTCATATGAATAATTTTTCAAATTAAATAGGTCCCACTCAAAATTATTTCTTGTCGGAAATGCAAACTCAATAACACCTTAAACAGAAGGGCTATCTTGAAAAAATCTGAATGTATATTGAAATTTAAATTACCAATTCTTTTTATAAATATGTTTATTAAAATGTGTGCTTAAGCCATTAAGAACAAATCTGTTCTCACTCACTCATTAGTATTGGGTTTCACTTAGCATTTTCCTTTGTTGATATATAAGGTGGTTATGACTATAATCAATCTGTAGAATAAATAGGGAAGGCCTGCTGACAGCATTGTGATAAACCCAGTGTTGCCAAGCACACTTGCAGGCTAAATCTTACACTCCCTGGGACGCAATCACAGATGGGGCTTAGAAAATGTCCCAATGCCTAACCCAATTCAAAAAGTACCCAGGCCCCAATGTTAGAATTATAGTATCAAACAAAAGTTAAATAAAGCCAGTGAGATTGAAAATAAGTTCAAAGGCATATGCTAGGATTTACCCTCCTGAAACTTACATTTCCAAGTATGACAATGCAAGTTGTAAAGTGAAGCAAAAAAAAAAAAAAATCCCTTCTCCAAATTTTTGTCACAAAGCTGTAAAACCATTGTAGTTGATTTGTTTTATAGCTCAGCCTGATGCGAATGGGAAGAAAGTCAAGGTAAACACTGTTATTCTTTCTTTGTGAATCTGAGGAGGATGATGATTCCTTTAAGATTAACACCTGGCCGGCGCCGCAGCTCACTAGGCTAATCCTCCGCCTTGCGGCGCCGGCACACCGGGTTCTAGTCCCGGTCAGGGCACCGGATTCTGTCCTGGTTGCCCCTCTTCCAGGCCAGCTCTCTGCTGTGGCCTGGGAGTGCAGTGGAGGATGGCCCATGTGCTTGGGCCCTGCACCCCATGGGAGACCAGGATAAGTACCTGGCTCCTGCCTTCAGATCAGCGTGGTGCGCCGGCCGAAGCATGCTGGCTGCGGCAGCCATTGGAGGGTGAACCAATGGCAAAAGGAAGACCTTTCTCTCTGTCTCTCTCTCTCACTTTCCACTCTGCCTGTCAAGAAAAAAAAAAAAAAAAAGATTAACACCTACCAGCAGGACAGAACAGAATGATTTCACAAAAAGCTTGGCTCATTAGGAAAAGCAAACACAGTTTTTCTGTTAATTTGTGTTTGTACACCCTTTGATAATTTTCCAGTTACTCATCTTTTCCTATTCTAAGCTATGTGTCTTTTTTTAAGACTTATTTATTTGAAAGACAGAATGAGAGAGAGAGAGAGAGAGAAGGAAGGAAGGAAGGAAGGAAGGAAGGAAGGAAGGAAGGAAGGAAGAAAAAGGAAAGAAACTTTCCATGTACTGTTTCAGTCCCCAAATGGCATCAACTCCAGGATGAGGCCAGTCCAAAGCCCAGAACCAGGAGCTTCTTCTGGATCTCTCATATGGGTACAAGGGCCCAAGGATTTGATCATTCTCTGCTGATTTCCCAGGCACATTAGGAGGGAGGTGGATCTGCAGTGGACCAGCCAGAACTCAAACCAGCACCTATATGGGATGCAAGCGTCCCAGGTGGCGGCTTTACCTGCTACATTGCAAGACTGGCCCAGCTATGTATTCTTTGACTCTTTTGCCTAACCAGAACAATTTTAATTATTTGAAAGGCAAAGTACAAAGAGGCAAGGCAGAGACAGAGAGAGACCTTTCATTCATAAGTTCTCTCCCCAGATGCTCACAACAGCCAGAGCTACGTGGATCTGAAGCCAGGAGACAGGAGATTCTTCTGGCCTCCCACATGGATGCAGGAGACCAAGGACTTGGAACATCTTCTACTGTTTTCCCAGCCCATAGCATAGAACTGGATCGGAAGTGGAGCAGCTGGGGCCTTAACCGATGCCCACATGGGATGCTGGCCCTGCATGCAGAGGCTTCACCTGCTATGCCACGTTGCTGACCCTAACAATGCCATCTTAATGAATCAAGGGTTAGGTTTCCTCAAGACAACCTTGTAATTTCACAGATGTTATACCGAGATGGTCAAAATGAACGAGCGTGGTAATATTTGTTAAAAAATTTGCGCAAGCACAACCGTTAAAGAATAGAGAAATGGATCACAAACGTTAGTTTGGAATATACATCCTGGATATGTACAGCTGTTGACTCATGGAGTCTGGTCAGAAAATTGAATTTCAGCTTCTTCCACTTCACCAGGAAATTTATGATGTAGTTGTTTCATGGGCCTTGCTTTGGAAAGCACTGTAATGAATACCGATCAGTCAAACAAATGACCATGAGACAAGAGCAGAGACATTTCCCATGTGAAGAACAGTTGCTCTGATTTCGCGAAAGTAACTTTGTCACAGCTTTTTTGAAATTGATGTGCTACACTCTTCACCCCTCATCCACATGTCTAATTTTCCCATCCTTTCTGAGGGACCACATTCAGAGGTTATGAGGGACACTACTCACAAGTTATCAGACCTTTTGATTTGAAGAAATCCTCAATACTTCACAAGATTCTACTCTAAAATATTTCCCCATTATTTTCATTCAAGATCATTGAAAACTTGTATGTAATACATGCTCAAAGCTGCACTTAAACTATTAGGTTTGAAATACAGTAACCCAGCATTAATAGTCAGACTCCTAAAGCAATTTGAATATTTTCACATTAACTATAAAATGGTACCTGAAAATGACATATTAGCTCTTAAACAATTAATGGATGCCATTCTTGGGCTTATAGCTCTGTCATAGTATCAATATTGAGCAACTGCATAGTTTACCAAACTGGGTTTCCTAAATAGATATTTAAGATGAAATATTCAGTCATTGGACTATTTTGTTTCATCATAGGATCATAGAGTTTACCCCACTTTATTGGAAAAAGAAATTTCAAATATTATTTGAGCTTTGTTTGTCCAATATAACAAATCACATGAGTGACTGGACAATCCATCCTGTTGGACTTCATTAAATAAAATTCCTGTTCCTGGTCTTCAAAGAAGGAGGTACCTTTCTCTGAAGGGAGGAGAGAACCTCCACTTTGACTATGACCTTGTCTAAACAAGATAAGAATCAGAGAACTCAGAGGGCTTCCATAGCCTTGGAAACTCATGACTGGAGCATAGGGAGATTACTGATGCCATAAACAGGAGTGTCAATTGGTAAAGTCAACAACAGGAGTCACTGTGCACTTACTCCTCATGTAGGATCTCTGTCCTTAATGTGCTGTGCATTGAGATTTAATGCTATAACGAGTACTCAAACAATATATTTCACTTTGTGTTTCTATGGGGGTGCAAACTGTTGAAATCTTTACTTAATGCATACTAAACTGATCCTCTGTAAAAAAAAAAAAAAAGAAAGAAAGAAATTATCAACTCCCAACTTGACTCTCATTGGGATTAAACATGACAATAGGTCTGATCTGATTTCATCATCATTTAAAAAAAATCATCTATTATTTTTCACTTTATGTTTCTGTGTGGGAGCAAACTGTTGAAATCCTTACTTAATGTATACTAAGCTGATCTTCTGTATATTAAGATAATTGAAAATGTATCTTGATGTGAATGGAAGGTGAGAGGGAGTGGGAATGGGGAGGGTTGTGGGTGGGAGGGACGGTATGTGGGGGAAGCCATTGTAATCCATAAATCGTACTCTGGAAATTTATATTCATTATATAAAAGTTAAAAAAAAATCCTGTTCCTATTTCAAACTTCATATAATAATTTAATGGGAAATGAAGTGATAACTACCACACGATCTTTAGTGGGTCACCCCTTGAGGGAAGTTACATTCATTAATGAAAAAAACTCTTCCTTAAAACAACTCTCTGCGTTTCTGCCTATCAAATAAATGAATATTCATTTGTCCAATGAATTTGTAACCTGTCACTTGATAAATGTGGAAACTAAGGAGAGTAAGTGGTAAGCATGCATACAACCAATAAACAAAACAATTTAAGTATTAGTTTCTTTACCATTAGCTTTTTTAAAAAAAATATTTATTTTACTTGAAAGAGTTACACAGAGAGAGGAGAGGCAGAGAGAGAGAGAGAGAGAGAGAGAGGTCCTACATCTGATGGTTCACTCCCCAATTGGCTGCAATGGCCAGAGCTGCACCTATCCAAAGCCAGGAGCCAGGAGTTTCCTCCAGGTCCCCCATAGAGGTGCAGGGGTCCAAGGACTTGGGCAATCTTCTACTGCTTTCCCAGGCTACAGCAGAGAGCTGGACAGGAAGTGGAGCAATCAGGTCTCAAACTGGCACCCATATGGGATGCCAGCGTTTCAGGCCAGAGTGTTAACCTACTGTGCCACAGTGGCAGCCCCTACCATTAGCTTTATATATGGTGTCTCCGAACAATTATATGCTATATTGTGCTTTGGCTAGTACCTAAAAATTAGCATTTAGGTTAAGTATAAAACTAAATTCATAAACACAGTTGGTGTGACCCACCACCATATTTACTTAAAATTAAAGAACATACAAGTCACACAAAAAGACACAAAAAGCAAATCTGAGTTCAATTTCAAATGTCCCCGCTACTCCATATTTGGCATTTGTGTAGGTACATGAAAGAAGACTGATTGGAAATGGATCACATGGAAGTGTCAACCTTGCTGAGCTTTTCCAGCTTTTACAAATTTCTGATCACCTAGTTCCCTCTCCAGAAAATGGCCAGTTCTTATTTTCCAAGGAATTCCACTTCAATAACACAATCTCACAATGAAATACGAGTGTTTGATCCCAAACATAATGACATCAGCTGGATTCCTATTTATTAGTTACAAGGATGCTCTTCCAATTTCAATTCTGTAAATAGAAATATATTACTATATGCAGAGGTTACAGACCTATTAAAATAATGTTTAACATAGCAAATGTCAGTAATAGTTAAAAAGGTTGTCAACCTTTCCAAGCAAAACACTATTTTCCAGGTAACATATAAGAAAGAGAGTAAATGCATGTCATCAACTGAACATGAAATGACCCTAGATCAGCAGTGATATAGGCAAGGGCTATAAGCAATAATCAAAAGGAACAAAGAGCATTTCACTCATACTCAGTAATTTTTTTTTTTTTTTGACAGGCAGAGTGGACAGTGAGAGAGAGAGACAGAGAGAAAGGTCTTCCTTTTGCCGTTGGTTCACCCTCCAATGGCCGCCGCGGCCGGCACGCTGCGGCCGGCGCACCGCGCCGATCCGGTGGCAGGAGCCAGGAGCCAGGTGCTTTTCCTGGTCTCCCATGGGGTGCAGGGCCCAAGCACCTGGGCCATCCTCCACTGCACTCCTTGGCCACAGCAGAGGGCTGGCCTGGAAGGGGGGCAACCGGGACAGAATCCGGCGCCCCGACCGGGACTAGAACCCGGTGTGCCGGCGCCGCTAGGCGGAGGATTAGCCTAGTGAGCCGCGGCGCCGGCCTCATACTCAGTAATTTAAAAATAAACACAGATTATTAAATCTATATTAGTATATTCTCAATCATTGGTTTGACAAAATATAAAACAAAGTTTAATAAAAATATATTTACAGCAATACTGATACACAATGCATTTTTTTCTTCTTTTTTAGTTTTAGTTCCAAACATACGATGGAGGACATGTGGTATTTATCTTTCTGCACCGGCTCATTTCACTCAATCTGATGTCCTCCAGTTGTTTCCACTTTGATGCAAATGGTAGGTATCACTCTTCTTAATATTTGAATATTATTCCATGACATATATACATATATGTATATACATATATACAGTTTCTTTAATCACTCATCTGATGATGGACACCTTGATTGATTCCATATTTTGGCTTTTATAGACAGTGTTGCTATTTACATTTTGCAGGTATGTCTTCCATACAAAGTGCTTGTGTCTTTTGGGTATACATTCACTTGTGGGATTGCTGGTTCATATGGTAAATCTATTTCTAGTTTTTAAATTAATCTCCATAGTGTTTTCCACAGTGGCTGCATTAATTTGCATTCGTACTAACAGTTTTCTAGTGTTCCACATGCTCACTAGCATTTGTTACTCTCTGCATTTTGGAAAACAGCCATTCTGATAGGCATGAGTTGATAGCTCATTGAGGTTTAGATTTGGATTTCCCTGATGTCTAGTGATGCTGAAGATCTTTCATATACTTGTTAAACATATGTATTTTTTTCTTTTGAGAATTGTCTGTTAAGGTCCATTATCCATTAATCTTTTTTAACTTTTTCATATATTAATATTGAAGGAATAGATTTTGTGATTTTCAGATATATGATTCCAAAAATAATTGATACTTTCCTCTATCCTGCCCTCTCTTCCTCCTCATTCCTTCCTGTATTTTTTTTGTGATGCTGTGTATCTTGGTTATTAATCTTTTGTTCAGATTATAGCTTGAAAATATTTTTCCCATTCTGTTGAATGTCTCATCTATTGATCATTTACTTTGCTGTGCAGAAGTATCTGTGTTTGATGTAGTTTTGCTTTTGTTGCCTCTGCCTTGGGGGACAAATATAATAAGATGTCACATACTGCAGTGTCTTGGATTATTTCCTCTGTGTTTTCTATTTTAAATTATATTTGTTTTACAAGTTTCAGGTATTTCATGAATACCGATTACCCTCCCTCTCACCCACAGTACAACACTTCTCTCTGCTCCCTCTCCCATTCCCACTCATTTTTTTAAAAGATCTACTTTCAGTTTATTAATGATCATATGGTTAACAACACTAACTAAAAAGTTCAACAAATAGTATGTTGGAAAAAACACTGTTTCTCAACAGAAGAGACAAGGGCTTTAGATGATCATCAAATCTCAAAATGTCAATTTCATTCCAATACACTACATTTTAAATAATCTATTAGTTATCCCTTATCAGGGAAACATGTGAATCTGTGTTTTTGGGACTGACTTATTTTGCTAAATATAATGGTTTTCAGTTTCATCCATTTTGTTACAAAAGACAGGCTTTTTTAACAGCTAAGTAGTACTCCATAATGTATTTATAACATATTTTTTTTAGCCAAACGGGATAGACATCTGGGTTGATTCCATATCTTAGATTTTGTGAATTTTGTGAATTGAGCTGCAGTGAACATGGGGGTACAGATAACTCACTCATATGCTTATTTATTTTGGTTTGGGTAAATTCCCAGGAGTGGGATGGCTCAATCGTATAGTGGATCTATATTCAGATTTCCAAGGAATCTTAATACTATCTTCCAAAGTGGCTGTTTCAGTTTACAGTACTACTGGCAGTGGACTAGGGAACCTTTTGCCCCACATCCTTGCCAGCATTTGTTGTTTGTTGATATCTGAATGAGAGCCATTCTAACTGGGGTGAAGTGGAACCTCAATGCAGTTTTGATTTGCATTTTCCTGATGGCTAGTGACCCTGAGCATTTTTTATGTGTCTGCAAGCAATTTGAATGTCTTCTTTTGAAAAATGCCTGTTAAAGTCCTTTTCCTGTTTCTTAACTGGATTGTTTACTTTGTTGTTGAATTTCTTGATCTCTTTATAGATTCTGGATATTAACCCTTTCAGTTGTGTACTTTGCAAATATTTTCTCCATTCTGTTGGTGGTCTCTTTGCTTTGCTGAATCTTTCTTTTGTACCACAGAAGCCTCTCAGCTTGATGTAATCCCATTTATCAATTCAGGTTTTGAATGCCTGTGCTTATGTGGGTGTTCTTCTCCAAGAATTCTTTGCCTTTGCCAATGTCTTGCAGAGTTTCCCCAATGTTCTCTAGTAATTTGATGGTGACAGATCATAAATGTAGCTCTTTGAATCATTTTGAATGGATGTCTGTGTAAGGTGTAAGGTAGGGGTCTAGTTTCATACTTCTGCATGCAGAGATCCAGTTTTCCCAGAGCAATTTGTTGAAGTGTTTTTCCTTGCTCCAAGGATTGATTTTATTTCCTTTGTTGAAGATAAGCTGGTTGTAGATGCATGGATTAATTTCTGGAGTTTATATTCTGTTCCAAGGTCTACATATCTATTTTTATGCCAGTATCAGGCTGTTTTGATTATTACTGCCTATAGTATGTCTTGAATCTGGTATTGGGAAGATTCTGGCTTAAGTTTTGTTGTGTAATATTACCTTGGCAATTTGGAGTCTCTTGTGTTTCCATAAGAATTTTAGTATCATTTTTTATAGATCTGAGAAGAATGTCAATGGTATTGTGATTGTTATCACACTGAATCTATAAGTTACTTTTGGTAGTATGGATATTTTGATGATATTGATTCTTACAACCCATTAACATGGAAAATTTCACCACTTGTTTAATGTCTTCTATTTATTTAATGTTTTATAATTTTCACCATAGAGATTGTCGACACCCTTGGATAAATTTATTTCAAGGTATTTAATTCTTTTTGTAGGTATTTTGAATGGGATTGATCCTTAAAATTATTACTTTATGTTTTACTGTGGAAAGTTTGACTACAAGGTGTCATGGTAAAGATTTTTCCTGGTCAAGTGCATTAGAAGTTCAAGAAAGCGAGTGCTTCCTCTACTGGAGTGTCCTTTTTTTCTCTAAATTGGGCAAGTTTTCTGTAATTATTCCACTAAGACTTCTAGTCTATTCTCTCATTCCACATCTCCAGGAACTCCTGAGACCCAAATGTTGTATGATTTGATACTATCCCATAAATCTCCAACACTATTCTTATGTTTTTTTTTTTTGTTGGTCTTACTCCATGATTTCCAAAGATTTGTCTTCTAGATCAGATATTCTTTCTTCTGCCTCACCAAGTCTGTTGTGAAGCATTCCACCAATTTTTTTATTTGATCTATTGAATTCTTCTTTTTATTGTTTCATTTGATTTATCTTTAAATTTCAATTTCAGGGAAAATTTTTCATTCATGTCATTTATGATTTTCGTTTGTTGATGCATTTGCTTCTGATTGCTTTTGAGTAATCCTATGATTAATTTTTGGATTCCATGTCCAGTGTTTCATCAATTTCATTCAAATTCCAATATTTAAATGTTGCTTTGTTCCTTTGGGGGTCCATGGTGACTTCACTTTTCTTCTTCTTGAATTTCTATATTTATTTTTAGGCATTTATTGAGAACTTGTTGGTTTTTTCCTGTGATGGTTTTCATCTTTGAGCTATTTCTCTGTGACTTAGTGGAATGTCTGCACTATCAGTTAATACCATGAGGTGTGTTCTGGGTGTGCTCTTGTCAGGCAGGGTGTGAGCTGGTCAGGCAGCTCTAGTCAGTGCTCTAGGGTTGAGTGAGTATCCAGGGCATCACCCCAGTTCAGCATGGTAGATTTCCTCTTGTTATCAGTAGGAGAATGGTCACCTCTGTTGGCGTGAACACAACAGCACCTCCTCTCCTTCCAGGTGAGAAGTGCCCAGGTGTTAGCCCCTAGTGTGTTGAACACTCATCAGAGCCATTGTATTGATTGCATAAATGATCTGCACAGTATGAACTCTGTTCACTCTAAGCCCAGTTTCCACTGCAATCACCTGACCCAGGCATCCAGGCAGCTCCAAGCATATGGAGCCACACACAGTAAGTGGTTGCCCAGAGACTGAGCCACACTTCCCATCCTCTCATGCAGCCAGAGTCTCCACAATCTCAACATACAAGGCTCCAACAGTTACTGGTACAAAGAGTCTGCTATGCCCCACCAGCCAGCCTGGCCCACAGAGAGGATAATGGCTCCCAAGCCAGTTGTCCATGGTTGCTTCACCTAGGTGGCTTGAACTCTGTAGCGTGTGGTATTTTGGGAGGCTGGGGGCACCTCACAGTCTTACATGGGCACCCCACCCCCTGTCAGTCTTCCCACTCAGGCTCAAAGTGAGGTCTGCAAATTTTTCCCTCTGCTAGAATCTCTGGATCACAAGCATACAAAAAAGCCACTAGCTGATTGTTGCCCTCTCCCTGCCACTGCCACCAGTACTGCTGAAATGGTGGTGTCCAGTCTCAGCCAGTTGCTGTGCAGCATGCATAAGGGCTTCCACAGCTGCTGCCCAACCCCAAACTGGCATCTGTCCTCTCTCAGCCAGGCACTGGGTACCACTATGGGGAGGATAGAGTAAGAGAAACATGCCACTTTGCTACCACTGGATCCACTGATGCACTCTAGCCTCTAGGGCTCCAGGCTGAACTCATGAACTCATGAATGTGTTCACCCTCCATCTGTATCACTGCAGTTTTCTTCAGTTGGTTTCATTTCTGTCTCCAAGCTGCCATCCATTCCAGTTGCTGAAATCATGTGTTGTGTCCGTGTTCATGTTATGTGTCTGTACCCTCCACATAGGCCCGTGGCATTCCTCCTTCTGTAGAATTTCCACTGCAGTTTTCTAATTCTTGCCTGAGAGTGGTCTTCCTACACAATTTTTTAAACTATCCCTCACCTAACACTGTACTCCATTTGCTCTTCCACCATGTTGGATTTTCCTCCCTCTACATTTTCTTTTAATAGTTTCATAGTCTTAAGTCTTACATTTAGGTCTTTGATCCATTGTCAGGTGATTTTATTTCTTATGTGAGATAAGGATCTAGTTTCATTTTTCTATATTTATACATACAAATTTGCCAGCATTATTTATTGAAGAGATTATCTCTACACCAATATATGGTCTGGTCTGGACACTCTGTCAAAATTATTAGTTGTCTCTATATACATGGATTCTTTTCTGGGCTCTCTTTTCATATTTCATGGGTCTCTGTGTCACTTTTTATGCCAATACAATGCCATTTTAATAACTACTGCTTTGTAGTGTGCTTGAAGACAGGTATTCTTGTGCCTTTTTTTGTTTGTTTGTCTTTGCTCAGGATAACTTTGGCTATTCTGGGGCTTTGTGATTCTGTGTGAATTTTAGGAATTTTTTCTGCCTCCATAAGTATGACGTTAGTATTTTGATAGGGCTTGCCTGAATCTATAGAGTGTTTTAGGTAGTATGGACATTTTAATGCTATTAATTCTTTCAATTCATGAGCAAGGAATATCTTTCCATTTTTGTGTGTGTATGCTTGCTGATGAAAAATCCATCTACTTTTCTCATAAGTTAGACAAGATTATTTTACAGTGTGTTTTTTGCAATAAATTTCTCCCTTTCAATCAATAGTTTTATTAATAATGTTTGGTATTTATTTTAAATATTATTTGGAAAAATTCCCAATTAACATAGCTTCCTAATTATCATCCTCAGTTAATATTAGCAAAATGAGTATGAGCACATTATTCAAACTTAAGTCAGTTGTATTAATGTCTTCCATTCCAGTAACACATTTGTGAATTCAGTTATGAATTCATGTGTAGGTATGTTTTTTAATTTTCTATATGTTCCTTTAACCATATCTATATCACTTTCTACCACACTCATTAAGGGTAAAACCACTGCCTGTGATGCCAGCATCCCATTTGAGTGCCAGGTCATGTCCCAGCTGCTCCACTTCCAATCCAGCTCCATGCTAACAGCCTGGGAAAAGCAATAGAGGATGTCCCAAGTGTTTGGGCCCCTGCCATCCACATGGAAGACCCAGAAGAAGCTACTGGTTCCTGACTTCAGCCTGGCCCAGCTCCAATCATTGTGGCCACCTTGAGAATGAACCAATAATGAAAGATTTGTTTCTCTCTCTGAATAACTCTGACTTTCAGAAAAATAAATCTTTTTTTAAAAAATTCACTTATATACCTGTATTATTATCTTCTATACCAATTGCAAATAATCAGATATTCTTTTCATCATTGCTATGCCACTGAATTTTATTCTCTATAGAAACCCTTGGTTTCTCTGATGAGAATCAGCAGTTGTTTATTTCTACTTTTTTTTTTTTTTTGACAGTCAGAGTTAGACAGTGAGAAAGAGAGAGACAGAGAGAAAGGTCTTCATTTTTCCATTGGTTCACCCTCCAAGTGGCTGCTACAGCCAGCGCACTGTGGCCGGCATGCTATGCTGGTCCAAAGCCAGGAGCCAGGTGCTTCCTCCTGCTCTCCCATGCCAGTGCAGTACCCAAGCACCTGGGCCATCCTCCACGGCCTTCCCGGGCCACAACAGAGAGCTGGACTGGAAGAGGAGCAACTGGGACAGAATCCAGCGCCCCAACAGGGACTAGAACCCGGGGTGCCGGAGTCGCAAGTGGAGGATTAGCCAAGTGAGCTGTGGCACCGGCCTATTTCTACTTTTAAAAAATGTATTTGTTGGGGCCAGTACCGTGGCACAGTAGGTTAATCCTCCACCTGTAGTGCCAGCATCCCATATGGGCACTGGTTCTAGTCCCAGCTGCTCCTCTTCCAATCCAGCTCTCTGCTGTGGCCTGGGAAAGCAGTAGAAGATGGTCCAAGTCCTTGGCCCCTGCACTCACATGGAAGACTGGGAAGAAGCTCCTGACTCCTGGCTTCAGATTGGCACAGCTCTGACCATTGCAGCCACTTGAGGAGTGAACCAGCGGAAGGAAGATGTTTCTCTTTGTCTCTCCCTCTCACTGTTTGTAACTCCACCTCTCAAAAAAGAATAAATAAAATATTTTTAAAAGTATATTTGTTATATACTTCAATTGATGAAAAAATGGTATATATCCAGGGTATACAGCATAATGTTTTGATGTATGAATGCATTATTAAATAGTTAAATCCACCATCCATTTTTCATTACCTACAGGAAACTTTGGCAGAAATTCCATTATATCAAGAATGGTTTATCAAGTATCTTTGCATAAAGATTTTGTCAGAACCTCCTTCTCCAAACTTTCCATAGCACAGCTGTTTTTGAAACACTGATAATGCAGATTTGACAGTCATCACTGCTTCCAACACCATGGTGTAGCCTGTCGTCTCCTCTACACGTAGTGCTAGTCATTATTTCAAAATATATTTCAATGCCACCAGAGAAAACATGCTACACCCACTGCCAATCACTTTTTATTTAGATATTTTATGAAAAATGCAGTGTTCATAGCAACAGAATATTGCAATTTATGTAATTCCAAACATAGAATTTATAAATATAACCAAATAACAGAGGTCTGGGTACATATCTTCAAGAAAGAAATTGAATGGATTCTGAGAGATCTGCTCAGAGAAGGGAAACATCACCTCAGGAGGTAGCATGCATTTGCAAACTTGCTAGTTTCTAAGCCTCTCAGTATTGCTAATTCATTCTCAATTTCTGATGCAATTCTGTGTTATTGATAGTGATAGCGTACATTGTGATTACCTGTCCGGGATTGCTGCTGCTCCTCCTGTTGCTAGGTCACATTTGGACTTACCAGGATGAGCCTGGGGATGACAAAAGCTCTTTCCCAGAGAAATCGACATAGGAAACCAAGTCACATCCATCAAGGACAAGTGTCTGAAGCCTCTGGATGAGCTCACTGCATGCTTTAGTATAGATTAGATACTTTAAACCATTACCTATAAATATGATTAAAGAAAATTAGTAAGAGCTAGAACGTGACATCTTCTAGGTATCATTTGAAGTGTTTTACATATATATAGTTTTATTTAATCCTCAAAACCCACCACATTTTCAGTATGACTATCCTGTTGCTGTTTTTTATTGAGCAAATGGAGGCACCCTCAGTGACCTGAGGGAGTCACATAGCTAATGGAGGATAAAGCTGGCTTAAGAATAATGACACCACAGCAATTTTGTTTCCCCAGATCTTTGCCCAAGAAATAATTTGCTTGTTAGAAGTTTCAAGGATGATTTGAATTTTTTTCTGTTCTGTAACTTGAATTTTTTTTTTATTTTCTTGTTCCTTATCAATATTTCACTCTATCAGAGTGAATCTGTTTCACATGTGATACTGAGAAAAAATTCTAGCTTACTTTCATTCTCTAATAAGTGAGTAAATGAATTCTTTAGTCCTCAAAAACTGAACTTCTAAGTTGCTCATACAAAATTCAGCAGTGTCTGTTTCGCTACTTTTGGTGACTGTATTTAATGTGAAGATTTTATTCTTTCTCTCTTACTAGGCCTTTACTCATATTTGAATCCAGATTGGAAATCCTACTGATAAAATATGTACTTGGTGTTAAAACCACTATCCTTTCTTGAAATCACTATCATGCTTTTGGTCCCTTATGCTTAAACGCATTTCTTGTCCCATCATGTTTTATTTCATCTGCTCAAATGTTAAATGAAGTTGTAGTTTGGTCAGACTTTGAAGTTCGTGAAACATACAAGAGCGTGTAGATTGCTGAACTGACTTCCATGATAGGTTTCAATTCCCTCTTTATCAGCGCCTGGTGAGATGCAGTGGAATCATCACACCTCCAGAAATCTGTAGGAATGTTTCATTCTTTGCTAAGTAAGAAGTGGTACTGATAATGTAGTATTATTTTTCTGCTCTAACAAAGTTTAGTTCTCAGACATCAGGGTGGCCAGTTCAACATGTAGTGTCAACTTCACAAATATTGATTCTTCACCAAGGGCACCACAGTAGTTGATATTCCAGTCATGTTGCTTGTGGGGTAGACCCGGATAACATTCCAGAAATCCATGTGCTCCATGTGCTCTTGTCCCTAAGGAATGTCTTCATCACCCTCTGCTCGGGAAATGTCCAGACACTTTGCCTTTTAGAAATATAACCACCTGAGGGAAACAGGGAAGGGTTGTCTTTAAAGCAGAAACTGTAAGTTGGGTAGTTTTGTTCTGTGTTCTTATGTGTTTGACTTGTCTATTTGGCATCCACCCAACAGAAATTCAAAAACAGTAACTGTATTTTATCATTTTCTCTATTCTTGATACTATAGCATTTGAAAGCCTCACAGACCCATAGAAAGACTACCCTTAAAAGGCAAGTGTAACAAAAATAGCAATTCAACTCTCCAAACATATACAAGAAACCACACCACCAGCTAATGTTTCTCTGCCCTAAATCAAACTAGGTCTGAGGCTGAGAAACTATGGACAACCCCTGTATCACCAAGCCCATTGAAATCATTAAGCCCAATCCTCCCTAACCCTTCCTGACCTGCCTTGTCTTTGCCACAGACACAACAATGAAGACTTCAACTCAGGCTCTGCTATCACCTCCATCTTCTGCCGCTTGTCCAGACTGATGTTGACCTGTGCCTTGATGTGGAGTGCATTCCCCTTTCTTAGGAAGTATAAGCAACTAGTTATTTTCTCACCAACATTGGCCTCTGTGTGTCATCACTCAGTCACATCTTTGTAAACTAAAGCCTGTGTATAATTTTACAACAGTTCTATTTAGTTACTGCATTGTCTCCATGTTTTCAGGGACATCTTGTAAGTCAATACACTCTATACATTCTTTTGAGTAGTCTTGGATATATAACACAGCCTTCAACACTCTGTAGTTTGGGCATATTCTAAATTGTGTGACCATAATGTTGAATCACAGTGTCTTGATATACTGGGGGTTTGACTGGGTTTCTTTGAAACTTAGTATCTAATAAAGATTGCTGTTTGGGAAATGATTATAGCTAATTTAAATATAATATGCTTAATAGTAAAATTTATGATATTTGTCCCTTTAGGACTGGCTTAATTCACTCAGCATGATGTTTTCCAAATTCCTCCATCTTATTGCAAATGAACAGGTTTCGTTGTTTTTGACTGCTGTATAGTATTCTATAGAGTACATGTCCCATAATTTCTTTATCCAGTCTACTGTTGATGGGCATTTGAGTTGGTTCCAGGTCTTAGCTGTTGTGAATTGAGCTGCAATAAACATTAATGTGCAGACAGCTTGTTTGTTTGCCAATTTCATTTCCTTTGGGTAAATTCCAAGGAGTGGGATGGCTGGGTTGAATGGTAGGGTTATCTTCAGGTTTCTGAGGAATCTCCAGACTGACTTCCATAGTGGCTTGACCAGTTTGCATTCCCACCAACAGTGGGTTAGTGTCCCTTTTCCCCACATCCTCGCCAGCATCTATTGTTGGTAGATTTCTGAATGTGAGCCATTCTAACCGGGGTGATGGTGACAACTAACTGAGCACCAAAGGGGAAACTTGTTGAAGTGAAATTGACACTATGAGAAACAGTGACTTGATCAGCTCTTGTCCTGACTGTTGATATACAATGTAATATTTTATCCACTTGAGTATTTTTTTTGTTCTACTACTATTGGTTGAACTCTGTAATTAACACACAATTATTCTTAGGTGTTTAAATTTTAAATGAAAAGTGATCCCTGTTAAATATAAGAGTGGGAATAAGAGGGAGGAGAGGTACAATTTGGGACATGCTCAATCGGACTTGCCCCAAATGGTGGAGTTAGAATCATGCCATCAAGATGGCACGTACCAATGCCATCTCACTAGTCCCAGTGATCAATTTCTGTTCACAACTGATCATAATGATGGGACTAAGAGCCAAAGGGAGCACATAAATAAGACTAGTGTCTACAAATACTAGCTGATAGAATAAAAAAAGGTAGAGAACGATCCACCATGGGAAGCGAGATACACAGCAGACCCATAGAATGGCAGATGTTCTAAACAGCACTCTGGCCTCAGAATCAGCCCTTAAGGCACACGGATCTTGCTGAAAAGCCCATGAGAGTATTACAGGCATAGAAAGCCAAAACACTCTGGCAAAAAAAAAAAAAAAACCCTAAATGAAAGATCTTCTCGAGTGAGATCCCAGTGAAACGAACAGGTCATCAAAGAAGGAGGTACCTTTCTCTGAAGGGAGGAGAGAACTTCCACTTTGACTATGACCTTGTCTAAATATGATCAGAGTTGGTGAACTCAAAAGGCCACCATAGCCTTGGCAGCTCATGACAAGAGCCTAGGGTGATTACTGAGGCCATAAACAAGAGTGTCAATTTGTTAAGTCAACAACAGGAGTCACTGTGCACTTACTCCTCATGTAGGATCTCTGTCCTTAATGTGCTGTACATTGTGATTTAATGCTATAACTAGTACTCAAACAGTATTTTTCACTTTGTGTTTCTATGTGGGTGCAAACTGTTGAAATCTTTACTTAATATATGCTAATCTGATCTTCTGTATATAAAGATAATTGAAAATGAATCTTGATGTGAATGGAAGGGGGGAGGGAGAGGGAAAGGGAAGGGTTGTGGGTGGGAGGGAAGTTATGGGGAGGAAGCCATTGTAATCCATAAGCTGTACTTTGGAAATTTATATTCATTAAATAAAAGTTAAAAAACAGTAAAATTTATGGAGGAAGTTGCTGCTTCTTCAAGGTGTTGCTCAATGTCCCCAGGGTTGCAGGGTACGTGTGTTCCACATATGGCTGCACTCACACTATCTGCTTTGATACAAGCCCAAAATTCCAACCATTTCTTTCTCAAGTTCTCTGTCTTGCTTCTGCAGACAACTTCAGTCCCTGCTTCCTGCCTCAATAGCAGTGCTTGGTGTGTATAGCATAGGCAGCCCTTGTAAGTTTGACTGTTAACTAGACTCAACAGTAATTAGCATAATGAAGTATAAGTAGAGAATGACTCAATATGATAAGGGAGAAGGAAAACCAAGAAAGAGGGAAATGCGACTGTTATTGCACAGGTAGGTAATCCAAGTGAATTGAGTTTCAGGATGAAAATAAATTTGTAGTTTGGGTGGGGAATTATTTTAGGCTAACATGAGAAATTGGAGGAAATCAGTGGCTGGCACTGTGACATAGTAGAGAAATCAAAGTTTAAGTTAATTTTTTTGAAATTAGTCTCATTACTCTAACTCTCTTTGTAACCTGGAAATTTCAGTTTTGAAAGTGTTAAACAAAATAGTTGGGTTGTATGCTCAAATGTGAAGAAAGCACATCTTCCCTGCTTCATTTTCTCTAAAGTTTATTGTCATTGAAATGCCTACTGAGACACTGTTAAATGCATGTTTGATTAAGCAGCACTGAAATTAAATATCAAGAAAAATCTCCCTTCACCAGCTAACATTTTGTTGTATAAGCAAAGTTAGTGATTGTCTATCATCTTAATTTCATTTTCACCAAGTTTATTTTTGCATCTGTTTGGTTTTAATTATGCTTCCAATCCATCTTTTTATTTACATTTATATTTAAAATCAATGTTGTGTATCATTTTAAAATTGCATATTTCAAAACATCTGGTTTAATTATAATTTCTTATTACCATCTTTGCTGCAGCTGTTTCTCTCATTCAATGCTTGTCACCAGAAGTTTGTTTTACTTGTCAATTTTTTCCATTCTAGGCAAGATTTTTTTCACATTATAGAAACTATTTTCTTCTTTAATTTATTTTTATACTAGTTAATTAACTCTGTCACAAAGAACACAAGCATTGACACAGCCACTAGGGGAAATCCAACAGTGTCTGAACTACATGTGAACACCTTTGCACACTTAGCAGAGCTGCATATCTTAGCTGTAGCTTCTACCCTGAGTGATATCAAGAAAGGACTCTAGGAGCATGAGTTCTGAAACTTAGGAGACAGCTCTCTTTCTCACGTAGTGCTGCCTTACCCCTACAGGAAATCTGTGATAACATTATGAAATTCCCATAAAGCACATAAACACAGAAGACGCCATCTTTAGAGAGTATTTTTCTGACCTGGCAGATTGTACTTAAATAGAAGCAAGGAGACCAAAGTTGTACAATTAATTCTCCAAGCTCAGATACAACAGATTATTTAAATTTTACTTTGATGTGGAATTTCAAACCCATGATAGCTAATAAAAATTTGAGGAAATATTAAGTATCAATTATGGAAGTATTGATAAATATTTCATTTCATAATTTCAGATATGCTAGAAAATGGTATAATGTGAACTAAAAATATCTTCTTGAAATTTTTATTAGCCATCAGAAAAATACTCTCTAAAGATGAAATCTTCTGGTTTATCTTCTTCACTTTAAATGCAAAGAATCTGAGATCCCATCAAGTTGGCTGGTACCAATGCCATCTCACTAGTCAAAGTGATCAGTTTAAGTTCATAATTGATCATAATGATAGGATTAAGTGTCAAAAGGATCACATAAACAAGACTAGTGTCAGCTAATAGTAACTGATAGAATTAAAATGGAGAGAACGATCCAACGTGGGAAGCAGGATACACAGCAGATTCATAGAATGGCAGATGTCCTAAACAGCACTCTGGCCTCAGAATCAGCCCTTAAGTCATTCAGATCTGGCTAAAAGCCCATGAGAGTATTTTAGGCATGGAAAGCCAAGACACTGTGGCAAAAAAAAATGATCTTAATGAAAGATCTCTGCAAGTGAGATCCCAGTAGAAAGAACGGGTCATCAAATAAGGAGGTACCTTTCTCTGAAGGGAGGAGAGAACTTCCACTTTGACTATGGCCTTGTCTAAATAAGATCAGAGTTGTAGAACTCAAGAGGTTTCCAAAGCCTTGGCAACTCATGACAAGAGCCTTGGGTGATTACTGACACCATAAACAAGAGTGCCAATTGTTAAATCAACAACAGGAGTCACTGTGCACTTACTCCCCATGTAGGATCTCTTTCCTTAATGTGTTGTACTATGTGAATTAATGGCATAACTAGTGCTCAAACAGTACTTTATACTTTGTGTTTCTGTGTAGGTGCAAACTATTGAAATCTTTACTTAGTAAATACTAAGTTGATCTTCTGTATATAAAGATAATTGAAAATAAATCTTGATGGAGAACGGGATGTGAGAGGGAGTGGGAGATGGGATAATTGCAGGTGGGAGGAAGGTTATGGGGGGAAAAAGCCACTATAATCCAAAAGTTGTACTTTGTAAATTTTAAATTTATTAAATAAAAGTTAAAAATACTTTATTTTCACAAATGTTCATTTATGTGCAATTAGTATCTCCATGCATATTCAAGGAGACTTAAAATATTTGTAGAAAATGAAAGTAAAATATAAATTTAGTTTGATGCAAAAAATAAAATTTATATGTTTTAAAGTATTGATTAATGCAATATATTCTCTGGGTCATAGCAAAATTTTGAAACCCATCCACATTTTTTTCATAGTATCCTTTATCGATGAAATTTCTGAAGACTAGTGAAAGTCACCTTCTGTACACACACATACATCCATAGTTACATACTTATGCACCTGAACACAATTACTTCAAAAAGTCCATGGACAAGATGTAGTTGAAAGATATGTGTTTTCATGCAAAAAATATTGAAATTGTATACAGGAGGGATCTTCAGAATGTTCTTAGAAAATATGTACTATAAAAATAAATGCATGGATTTCAAACCTTTTTGAATCAAAACAAACTAATCTCAATTTCATTTTCTGAAGTTTTTGAAATACTTTTATATGAACACACTTTTATATACATATGTATAACTGGTATTGAATTACATGCTACATGCTAATATACATAAGCTTTAGTGTTTTCTTTGTTGACCTACTGGAAAACCTACCAATAATTATGTATTGCAAAAAAGTCCCTAAGACGCAAATAGAAGTAAATGAACCAAAGCATTTATTTTATTTCATAAACAGTAAACTTTAAGAGAAATGAATATTTTAATTGGATATGTCAAATTTTCAAACTTTAGTGATAACATTTTATTCAGTTTTTTAAGACAAGCCCGTGGGTGTCCAGACTTTAGTAACAGCTATCTTATAAACAGATTTCCCAAAGGAATTTTCAATTAGAATTACATTATTAGAATATAGTTAATATGCAACACTTAGTTTCTGATGTCATACCTTTTTGTTCTGTCAAAGTTTTAACTAGTATTACAGCACTAGAAGAAAGTCTAGAGATACACACTTTTAATTGTTGGCTTATAAAGAGATCAGTGATGAAGTCAAATTATCTCCTACTTTATTTACATGTTTAGACAATGAAGATGAAATTAGAAAACTATGTTGCAAACCATAAACTATTTATCTTTACAAAAAAAGGAGTCTATGTAGAATGAAAAATCACTTCATTTTTTATAGTATTAATGCTTAGCAAATTGTTTATCAATTCTGAAGATAAATACTTTCTCCAGTAAAGATAAAAAGAATTTTAAACATATACCATTAATGTAATATTCGAATGTGGCCATTCTTACATTATTACCTACACTAATTGCTGGGAAAAGTCCTTGCTAATAGAACTATTTATTGAAGACACAGCAATAAAATAAGCTCTTGCATTAAAAATCTTTTGAAACACTAAAGTAAATATATCTTATCCAGATGGTTAAATGTAGAAACCAATATGAAGATTTTAAAATTGTTAATTAACATATAATGCAAATTCTACATATTAGTGAGTATAATGTGATGTTTCATCATATAGACATTGTGTAAAGTTCAAATCAAGATATTTAGCTAATCTATCATCTCAAACTTTATCATTTCTTTATGACAAGAACATGCAAAATTCCCTTACCAGCTATTTTGAAATTCATGGTACATACTGATAATTATAAATATAGTTTGGTGTGCACCAAAATTATTTCTCCTATCTAGTTGTGACTTTGTAGACATTAACTCAAATCTCCTCACCCTCCCTACTGCTTATCTACTCTTGACTTACATGAGATCAACTTTCTTTTCTATTTATTTTATTTGATACACAGAAAAAGAGAGAGAGAGAGAAGGAGAGAATAACTTCTTATTACAATTGCTTGTAATAAACAGTGCTGGGCCAGGCCAAATCCAGGAACCAGTAATTCAATCCTGGTCTCTCATGTGTGTGGCAGGGAATCAACAACTTGAGCCATCACCTGCTACTTCCCAGGAAGCACATAAGCCAGAAACTAGAGGCAGCTATCAAACATAGGTACTCTGATATGAGACTTAGTTGTCTTAACTGATAGGCCAAATGCCCACCTCAGGATCAATTTCTATAGATATTACATATGAGACAGAAACATGTACCATTTGTCTTTCTGTCCTGAATTATTCCGCTTACCACTGTGTCCTCCAGGTTCATTTTGCTGCCACAAACCACAATATATCATTTCAAATAAAACTGAGTAGCATTCTATTGTATACCTAAACCACATTTTCCTCATCCATTTATCCACTGAGGAACATACAGGTTTGTTCCACATCTTGGCTGTTGTAAACAATGCTACAACAAACTTGAGAGTGCAAATATGTCTTCTATATACTGATTTCACACTCTTGAAAAACATTCCTAAATATAAAATATAAATATAAATATAAAAATATTCCTAAAGCTTGTACCTATGAAATTTGCATTCATTAAATAAAATCTTTCTAAATAAAGACATTTCTTTTCCTATATTCCTCCTTCCCTGTTGCCAAATAGTACCTGAGTTAATCTAGTCTCCATTTTTTATGCCCTGTTCCCTTCTTTGCCTCATTATTTACACTTTGAGATCATTATTAAGTAAAGTAAGGGTTACTTGAAAACAAGCACCACAATACTGAGGCAATCAGACAACTGAGATAAGGAAGTGACTAATGGGTGGTAACATTGTAACAGCATGTGTACTCTAGACAATGGGATGATTCACATTCCTAGAGGGATAAAATAGAACAGCAAAAGATTTCATCAAACTACTCAGAAAGTTGTGCAATTAAAACTTATGAATTGTGGTTCATTTTTTGGCATTTACCATTTAATATTTTAGGGTGCAGTGGGATTGCAGTTAACTGAAACCAGGATAACAGAACCACAGAAAGGAAGGATTGTTGTTCTGCACGTGAAAGTGTTGCTAGCAAAGAAAGAAATGCGACAGAAAACAATTGAAATGTTTTATGGGGCTGGCACAGTGTCTTGGCTTTCCATGCCTGAAATACACTCATGGGCTTTTAAAGTTTTATTGGAACACACACACACACACACAAAGACCAAAATGAAAGATCTCTGTGAGATCCCAGCAGAAAGAATGGGGCATCAAAGAAGGAGGTACCCTTCTCCGAAGGGAGGAGAGAACTTCCACTTTGACTATGACCTTGTCTAAATAAGATCAGAGTTAGCGATCTCAGAAAGCTTCCATAGCCTTGGCAACTCATGACAAGAGCCTTGGGTGATTACTGACGCCATAAACAAGAGTGTCAATTGTTAAATCAACAACAGGAGTCACTGTGCACTTACTCCTCATGTAGGATCTCTGTCTTTAATGTGTTGTCCAATGTGAATTAATGGTATAACTAGTTCTCAAACAGTACTTTACACTTTGTGTTTCCGTGTGGGTGCAAACTGTTGAAATCTTTACTTAATATATACTAAATTGATCTTCTGTATATAAAGATAATTGAAAATGAATCTTGAGGTGAATGGAATGGGAGAGGGAGCGGGAGATGGGAGGGTTGTGGGTGGAAGGGAAGTTATGGGGGGAAAAGCCACTGTAATCCAAAAGTTATACTTTGGAAATTTATATTTATTAAATAAAAGTTAAAAAATACAAAAAAAGATTGAAGTGAATTAAGTTAAACTGTAATAATAGCAAATATTATTAAATATATTTACCAGCCAGACTTTTTATCCATTACTGTTGACTGTGACTCAATACAATTACTTTGAGTTTGTTTTTAGCATTTGGAGACTTGAACTTGGAAAATTAAGACCATGAGGATAGCAGGGAAATATAATGTAACATAAATGATGGGGTCACAAACATAAATTGATCTTTTATAATTTTATCCCAATAGATAACAAAAAATTAACACAAATCTGTGATGATAATAAAAATAAAAATATGTGTGGGGGCCAGTGCTATAGCATAGTGGATTTAAGCCACTGTCTGCAGCGCCAGTATCACATGTGGGCACTGGTTTAAGTCCCAGTTTTTCTACTTATGATCCATCTCCCTGCTGATGCATCTGGGAAATCGGCAGAAGATTGGCGCAAATGCTGCACACACATGGGAGACCTGGAGGAAGCTCCTGTCTCCTGACTTCCATACGGTTCAGCCTTGGCCATTTCCGCCATTTGGGGAGTGAATCATCATTTGGAAAACATCTCTCTCTCTGCCTCTGCTTCTTCCACTCTGTAATTTTACCTTTCAAATAAATAAATAAATCTTTAAAAAGGTATGTGTGGAAGCATTGGCGAATTAGTGTGCATTGCCGTTGTTAGCACACAGCTCATTTTAAGTGGTGCATCTCTTAGATGTAATCCACATGATTTATTGTGAGTGAATCTTCAATTTTAGTCAAATTTCTGCTTTCTTCATGTTTACATGCACAGAATGTTTAAAACTTTTCTTTGCATCCCATGTCTGTAATTCTGTGACTTACTTTTGATTTTTATCTTTCTCAATTTCCTTGTCACAGAGGCATCCCAAACCACTCTCACATGGAAGCTTATCTATGACAAGGCAACTCCAGGAAGAGCCTTTATAGCGGCAGTGGGAAAAACAGTAATGCATAAACATCTCCTTTCCCTGTTCACTCCTTGAGTTTCAGCAAATCTTCTTCATATACTTATTCAACTTTTGGAGATACCTGGAAGTTTTCTATCTCATTCTCCTGCATGCACTCACTCACCTCACATAAACCATAACTGTATTTCCCAACCTTTTGTAAAGAAAAATCATTTTAAGGCAAAAATAGCCATCTAACAACTTCACTTTAGAATGCTGGATAGTGTTTTACTTTCTGCATGGCAAATTTCAAACATTCAGTGAGAAAAACAGAGTTTAAACTTTATTCATTTATATATTATTGATTAATATAAAGATTGATGGGGCGGATATTGGGCTGGACTGCTTGAGTCACTACTTGTGATTCCTACATCTCACATCAAAGAGTCACGTTCAAGTACCAGATACTCTGCTTCTGATACATCTTCCTTTTAATGTATATCCTGGAAAGTAACAAACGATACCTCAAGTATTACTACCAACATGAAAGATCTGAATGGAGTTCTGGGATTCCAGCTTGCATCTGACCCAGATCTAGCTGTCACAGGCATTTGGGAATTAAATCAGTCAAGAGACTATAACTCTATATGAAGATAAATAAAATTTGTAAAAGATCATGCATGAAATCCGGTCCCTTTTATGAATAAAAATTTATAAAATACCGTGCAAATTATTCATATCTGTATTCAATAATACCCACACCATTCTTCTTCCTCTTAGATACCAGATTATTCCAGATACATAGTTTCTCTCTATCTCCATTACATTTCAAGAAATGCTGAAGTTAGTGATATAATTGATATGGGAGCAATTTCCAGTATCTTGCTAGAGACTTGTTCAGTGGTGAAGTACTATCCTCTTATAGCCAAAACCACATTGGATTCAGAAGTTTCTGAGGGAGCCGGCATAGTGACGCAGCGGGTTAACGCTCTGACCTGCAGTGCCTATATCCCATATGGGCGCCAGTTCAACACCCTGCTGCTCCACTTCCAACGCAGCTCTCTGCTATGGCCTGCAAAAGCAGTACAAGATGGCCCAAGTCCTTGGGTTCCTGCACCTGCGGGGGAGACCCAGAGGAAGCTCCTGGCTCCTAGCTTCGGATCGGAGCAGCTCCGGCCATCGTGGCCACCTGGGGAATGAACCAGCAGATAGAAGCCCTCTCTCTCACTCTCTCTCTGCCTCTCCTTCTCTCTCTGTATAAATCGGACTTTCAAATAATTAAATAAATCTTAGAAAAAAAAGAAGTTTCAGGGAACATTTCCTGACTTTGAAGTAAACTATGAAGACATAGGATTTTAATTTTCTTCAGGATATATTTGTGACCAGGAATGTGACAACTGGAAGGAACATAAGCAACTTACTTCCAGCCTAAGGGTGAACTCCTAGAAAAGAAGCAAGAGGGAAACAACACAGGTTCTTAAAGATACTGTTGAATTCCTAAAGGAACTGCTCCTGAAGGCTACTCTTTGTAGGATTGTATATTTTACTATTGACTGACACAATTCAATATAAATTTTCTGAAAATCTCAGATTTTCTACTGTTCTCCAACCAGTAAGACAGTGACATTCATTGCTTTAGGGATGATACTAGGTGGATTTCTTTATTTTTAGAGATTTATTTATTTATTTGAAAGTCAAAGTTACAAAGGGAGAGTGACAGTGATGTATGTGTATATATCTATCTATCTATATATATATATATATATATATAGAGAGAGAGAGAGAGAGAGAGAGAGAGATCTTCCATTCACTGGTTCACTGCCAAAATGGCTGAAAAAGACTGGGCTGGGCTGGGCCAGGCTGAAGTCAGAACTTATTCCATATCTCCCAAACTCTTGGACCATCCTTCACTACATTCACAGGTGTTTTCACAGGGAGCTGAATTGGAAGCGAGACAGCCAGGAAGCAAATCAGCATCCATATGGGATGCCAGGGTCACAGGGAGCAGCTTAACCTACTATGTCACAAAGTCAGCCCTGGATTTTTAAATATATTTTTTCATTCTTAGAAAGCTATTAGTTTTACTTTCCATGCTAGAAGATGAGAGGCTTATAGGGCATTGTTTTTGATTCTCAGTGTGACTTACATGGAGACCTTGAGATCCAGAGCTCTTGACGTCTTGCAAATAAGAGAGGAGGATATCCTCAAATTTCTTGCAGCAGGAAACCATGTGGGTGGCACCAACCTTGACTTCCAAATGGAACAGTACATCTACAAAAGCAAAAGCAATGTCATCTACATAATAAATCATAAGAACCTGGAAGGAACGTCTGGTGGTAGCTTGTGCCACTGTTGCCACTGATAACCCTGCTGAGGTCAGTGTAATATCCTCCAGAAACCCTAGCCAGAGGGCTGCGCTGAAATTTGCTGCTGCCACTGGAGCTAATTCTGTTGCAGGCCACTTCACACCTGGAAGCTTCACTAACCAGATCCAGGCAGTCTCCTGGGAACCATGGGTTTTGGTGGCTACTGAACACAGAGCTGACCACCAGCCTCTCACATCCTTAAGCCTCTTTTGTAAGGTTGGATTAATGCTGACAAATTCTTTCAATTTCTGTTTTAATTGGATGTTCGTTATTTCATCTACTTCCATAAATGAGATCTTTTCAGGGTACCATATTCTGGATTGACTTGGAATATATATCGCAGTTCTCTCCTAGCCGTAGGATTTCTGATAAGTCAGCTATAAGTTTAATTGGAGATCCTCTGAAAGTAATCTGATGTTTCTCTCAGGCACATTTTAAAGCCATTGCCTGTGGTGCCCATATATCCTATGGATGCTGATTCGGGTCCTAGATGCTCCACTTCTAATCCAGATCTCTGCTGTGGTCTGGGAAAGCAGTGGAAGATGGCCCAAGCAACTGCTTTCAATAATTAATTATATTTGAAATATAGTGCAGCCTAATTAGAAAAGCAATGATGATCTGTCATAGGAAAGGTTCCTAAAAAAGTAGATGCGGAACTATTTTTCCAGATTAATAATGTATGAATAGGGTGCAAAATGACTCTCCCTACGCTGGAGTCTCTAAGGATAAAAGTGTATGGGAGCTTGGTTGGAGTTGGTCCTGATGGAAGATATTGAGAACAGAGCTCCAGTATCTTCGTTGTGGTGAGGGCCACTTCCTGAAACAGGAGAAATTAGAAATTCAACAAGAAAGTTTTGGATCAAAAGCAGATGAAAAGAAAAAGAAAGTTGGCAAACAAAAAAGCTATCTGCACCTTAATGTTTACTGCAGCTCAACTCACAATAGCTAAGACCTGGAAGCAACCCAATGCCCATCAACAGTAGACTGGATAAAGAAATTATGGGACATGTACCCTATAGAATACGATACAGCAGTCAAAAACAATGAAATCTGGTCATTTGCAAAAATAGAGGAATCTGGAAAACACCATGCTGAGTGAATTAAGCCAGTCCCAAAGGGACAAATATATTTTCACCCTGATCGGTGACAACTAACCAAGCACAAAAAAGGAAACCTGTTGAAGGGGAAGGGGCACTATGGGAAACAGTGACTTGATCAGCCCTTGTCCTGACTGTTGATGTACAATGTAATACTTTATCCATTTTAGTATTTTTTTTTGTTCTACTTAATACTACTGGTTGAAATCTGAAATTAACATACAATTATTCTTAGGTGTTTAAATTTAACTGAAAAGTGAACCCTGTTAAATATAAGAGTGGGAATAAGAGAGGGAGGAGATGTACAATTTAGGACATGCTCAGTTGGACTTGTCCCAAATGGTGGAATTAGAAACGTGCCAGGGGATTCCAATACAATCCCATCAAGATTGCATGTACCAATGCCATCTCATTAGTCAAAGTGATCATTTCAGTTCACAATTGATCATACTGATAGGTCTAAGAGTCAAAGGGATCACACAAACAAGACTAGTGTCTGCTAATACTAACTGATAGAATAAAAAAAAAGGGGGAGAATGATCCAACATGGGGAGCAGGATACACAGCAGATTCATAGAATGGCAGATGTCCTAAATAGTACTCTGGCCTCAGAATCAACCCTTAAGGCATTCGGGTCTGGCTGAAGAGCCCATGAGAGTATTTTTGACATGGAAAGCCAAGACACTGTGGCAAAAGAAAAAAAAAAAAAAACCTAAATGAAAGATCTCTGCGAGTGAGATTCCAGTGGAAAGAATGGGACATCAAAGAAGGAGATATCTTTCTCTGAAGGGAGGAGAGAACTTCCACTTTGACTATGACCCTGTCGGAATAAGATCCAAGTAGGCGAACTCAGAAGGCTTCCATAGCCTTGGTAACTCATGACTAGAGCCTAGGGAGATTACTGATGCCATAAACAAGAGTGTCAGATTGTTAAGTCAACAACAGGAGTCACTGTGTACTTACTCCTCATGTAGGATCTCTGTCCTTAATGTGTTGTCCAATGTGAATGTATGCTATAACTAGTAGTGTAACAGTATTTTACACTTTGAGTTTCTGTGTGGGTGCAAACTGATGAAATCTTTACTTAATATGTACTAAACTGATCTTCTGTATATAAAGAGAATTGAAAATGAATCTTGATGTGAATGGAATGGGAGAGAGAGTGGGAGATGGGAAGGGTGCAGGTGGGAAGGAAGTTATAGGGGGGAAAAGCCATTGTAATTCATAAACTGTACTTTGGAAAAATATATTTACTAAATAAAAGTTAAAAAAAGAGAAAATTGAGGAGTTATGAAGGATTACAAACTGATTCTAAAAGATACATTCAAACTGGGAGAGAGAAAATACAAAATATATCATTTTGCTAAGATTCTAGCTTACTAAACTCAAATGGAATTTCTTGAACCAAATTAATATTATAAAACATGCTTTTACACGGGATGTTGAAGAGAATGCATTTAGTGTTTAGCATATAAAGTAGAACATTTCCTCCTAATTCAATAAGGACGCATATTTTAAAAAATAATGCCATTATATTGAGAATAATTCAATGAATACACACCATCCACAATGATGTGGGCATGATTAGAGGAGACACAGAAGATAATTAAATACTTGAAGAAGTTGAGTTTGGGGTGAGTAATATTCGGTAATAATGATTGCCTTTCTTTTTTTCTGACCTTGAAGTTGTTTGTTATCACCAGTTACCAAATTGGAGAAGCACAAGATAACTCAAACTATTTATGTGTTTGTTTAAGCATGTGTTCACATGAGCAAGGATGTGTTTTGTGTATGGGTGTGTGTGTGTGTGTTTGCAGCCTGAAGAATAATTGAAAATACTATTGAAAGTTCGTAAAGTTAAAATTTAATTTCAATTATAACTGGTAAGATCTCAAGGCCAGGATTGTGATGTAGAGTTGAGCTGCTGTCTACAGGGCCAGCATCCCATATGGGTGCCAGTTCAAGTCCCATCTGCTCCTTCTCCCATCAAGTTCCCTGTTAATGTGCCTGGGAGAACAGTGGAAGACGATACAAGTGCTTGGCCCATCCACCCACATGGGATACACAGATAAAGTTCCTGGCTTCTGCTTGGCCAAACTGTTGCAATACCTCTCTCTCTCTTTCTCTCGCTCTCTCTCTGTAACTCTACTTTTGAAATAAATAAATAAATCTTTTTTTAACTTTTATTTAATGAATATAAATTTCCAAAGTATGCTTTATGGATTACAATGGCTTCCCCCACATACCGTCCCTCCCACCCACTACCCTCCCCTTTCCCACTCCCTCTCCCCTTCCATTCACATCAAGATTCATTTTCGATTATCTTAATATACAGAAGATCAGCTTAGTATACCTTAAGTAAGGATTTCAACAGTTTGCTCCCACACAGAAACATAAAGTGAAAAATAATAGATGATTTTTTTTAAATGATGATGAAATCAGATCAGACCTATTGTCATGTTTAATCCCAGTGAGAGTCAAGTTGGGAGTTGATAGAGGGAGAGTGATTATAGTGTGGACGTTTTATCCTTAAATTTTCTTATCCTTCTATTTTTCAACTGTGTTATTTTTTCAAATGATAAACCCGCCCTTTGTTTTTCCTATGTATTACAGTTCCTAGGAAACATTATTTACATTCAGTTAATTAATTAATTATATATTTATGAAGAAGATTATGCATGAGAATATATGTATATGTACCACTATGTATAAATAGAATAAAACTGTTAAACAACTTACCTTTCTGTCACTATAATTACCAATGTAAAGTTTAATCTTACCCAATTTTCTCTAACTTAAAGTTTGTAAACATCCATTTGGGATTTGTTTACTTAAATATTCTAATGATTTATATCCCTTAAACTTAAACATCAACACAATTACTATACTTCAGCGTGAATGTTGAAGTTATCCCTTCTATAAACATCTAAATTCATCCTTTAAAGAATACTGACAGGGATATAATTTCACTGTAAATTACATGTTTCCATTCCATACAATGGTTTAGTTTTTTTCATCTTTTAAAGTAACAATTCTTGTTATTTGTCCTCTAATGATAGGCAAGGAGAAATGCTAAGTAAATAGCTATAGATGTTATCTCAGGTGAAACAAATATGTGAAAGCAGTCAGGCATAGATTGAACATAGGCATACCTTATAAACTACTCCAGGTAATTCTTCCTGCAGGAATAATAGAGATAAGGCAACAAACAAGTTCAAGAACATTTTAGGGTGACCCTTTATCAACTAGTTCTTTTCTATTCTATAATAGAACTCAAACATCAGCTATAATGGACAGTGGTTTGAGTGTTTCTCTTTGAATATAAATGAATGGGTTGCTGCCCTACTATAATTAAATGTTTTCTTCCTAACATGAGGTGAATATGCATACATGGAATTCAAGTCTGAAGAAAACATTTTAAGATTTCAGTACAGATGGCATTTGTGGACAGCTGGCCCAACCTTCAGGATATATGGCGGTGGAGTCTATCCATGATGTGGATCACAAATGAGGGGAACTAAGGCAATGCACAGTGAACAAGAACTCAAATCGCCAGAAGGTACACTATATGAAATTGTTAATGGACAAGACCGTAAAGAGCTTAACTGAAAGGGAAATACATAAAGAGGAAAAATCCAACCTCAGTATAATTACAATGCAAACACTGTACTCTGAATGTAAGAGTAAGGAATAAGTTATGAAGGTCGTGTAAGTAAATGATAGGTGAAGTTTATAGAAATTATATATATATATATAATTATTTGATTTAAATTTTGATTATATAGAAAATCTCATCCATACATATAACATTATGAGTATCATAAAATATTATTATTTTGAATTCAATATTATAATAATAAAAATAATTTAAATCAATAGAGTACAAGTTGTGAACTAGACATTTTACAGATATTTTCCCTGGGCCTGAGAACTCCCTTGAAAAGTTGTTCTTATTTTCATTTTATTAACAATGAGAATCTATATCCAAAATCTAGATCTAAAAATTTTCATAAGAATGAATGACAAGTAATTGGTAGAACAATAATTCTCATTTGTAAAAGTAGCTACATTTCTAAAAGTTTAAATTATGTCACAATGCATCCTACTACCTTCATTTTCTAGATATCATAGATACAATCATGTATGATTTTGTTCAAATTGTGTTGTGTTATTTGCCTCACAAGATCTCACTGCCATCTGGATCATTTACATAACAGAAAAAGTAAGATAGTTGCACAGGGAAATTACTACAGCTCGGAACTAATTGCAGATTCAATGCATGCATTGGATGACCACATACAATAAGTCTGATGTCACCAACAAGCCAGAGGGAAATAGAAAGCTCAAATGTGATTTTCACAGGAAACTACAATTACAACCTCAAAATAATAACTGAATGCTTTTCCCTGATCCATGAAAATATATTTAACTCTAAAAAAATCAAATCAAGACTGCTGCAATGTCTTTTGAGACAAAAGTATAATGTATGGTTCAGATGTATCAGATGTACTATCGAATTTTCATTTAAATTAAATATATATATATATATATTAATGACTGCAACAAACATTTTATACTGAGACTTACTGCCATCTTATCCTGAAAAAACAAAGTTGGTGCTATTTCATCACCATCACTATCGTTCATACAAAATATATGCCATTAAATCAGGATCAATAACAAGATGAAAAGCAGAATCCATCTGCCAATACCATATACCAATCATACATACTGATATTGGTTAGTGAAGTAACCAGTCCTAAAAAGACAAATATCATGTTTTCTCTAATAAGTGGGAGTTAATATAGTATACAAAAATATATAGGAATGAAATGTACATCTTGCAATTTGATTTTTCGTTTAGCCCTTTTTTTTTTAACTTTTATTTAATGAATATAAATTTCCAAAGTACGATTCATGGATTACAATGGCTTCCCCCACATACCGTCCCTCCCACCCACTACCCTCCCCTTTCCCACTCCCTCTCCCCTTCCATTCACATCAAGATTCATTTTCGATTATCTTAATATACAGAAGATCAGCTTAGTATACATTAAGTAAGGATTTCAACAGTTTGCTCCCACACAGAAACATAAAGTGAAAAATAATAGATGATTTTTTTTAAATGATGATGAAATCAGATCAGACCTATTGTCATGTTTAATCCCAGTGAGAGTCAAGTTGGGAGTTGATAATTTCTTTTTTTTTTTTTTTTTTTTTTTTTTTTTTTTTACAGAGGATCAGTTTAGTATACATTAAGTAAAGATTTCATCAGTTTGCACCCCCATAGAAACACAAAGTGAAATATATTGTTTGAGTACTCATTATAGCATTAAATCTCAATGTACAGCACCTTAAGGACAGAGATCCTACATGAGGAGTAAGTGCACAGTGACTCCTGTTGTTGACTTTACCAATTGACACTCCTGTCTATGGCATCAGTAATCTCCCTATGCTCCAGTCATGAGTTTCCAAGGCTATGGAAGCCCTCTGAGTTCTCCGATGCTTATCTTGTTTAGACAAGGTCATAGTCAAAGTGGAGGTTCTCTCCTCCCTTCAGAGAAAGGTACCTCCTTCTTTGAAGACCTGTTCTTTCCACTGGGATCTCACTCGCAGAAATCTTTTGCCAGAGTGTCTTGGCTTTCCATGCCTGAAATACTCTCATGGGCTTTTCAGCCAGATCCGAATGCCTTTAGGGCTGATTCTGAGGCCAGAGTGCTATTTAGGACATCTGCCATTCTATGAGTCTGCTGAGTATCTCACTTCCCATGTTGGATCACTCTCCCCTTTATTTATTCCATCGGTTAGTGTTAGCAGGTACTAGACTTGTTTATGTGCTCCCTTTGACTCTTAGTCCTTTCATTATGATCAATTGTGAACTGAAATTGATCACTTGGAATAGTGAGATGGCATTGGTGCATGCCACCCTGATGGGATTGAATTGGAATCCCCTGCTATGTTTTTAACTCTACCATTTGGGGCAAGTCAGCTTGAGCATGTCCCAAATTATACATCTCTTCCCTCTCTTATTCCCACTCGTTTAGCCCTTTTTTTTATACCCCTGTGGAGCTGTGGTCTTTCTACTCTTTACTTTCTGAATATCATGTTTAGTGATGCATTAATTTTGATTACAAAATACATTGAAATTGTGAAATTAAGTTTTTCAAAACTCTGCTTTTATATCTAGTATTATTTTTTATCAAGTAATGTAGTCCAAGATTCTAGGAAACCATACACATGTGCACGCTCATGGGCAGACACATTCAAATCAACTCCACCAATCAGAACCGAATCATTTTGGAAATCCATAGGCAAATATTGATACCAGAATATCAAAGTTACACATTAAGCTCTTTCAAGTAAATGGAATATAACCCAATGTGGCAGTTGTGAAACTGACTTGGGATGAGGTAACCTGGATAATACATATTTCTATCTGGATTATTCTTTTTTTTTCAAAGATTTATTTATTTATTTGAAAGTCAGGGTTACACAGAGAGAAGGAGAGGCAGAGGGAGGGAGGGAGGGAGGGAGAGAGAGAGAGAGAGAGAGAGAGAGAGATGCCTTCCATCTACTGGTTCACTCCCCAATTGGCCACAATGGCCGGAGCTGCGCTGCTCTGAGGCCAGGAACCAGGAGTTTCTTCTGGGTCTCCCTTGTGGGTGCAGTGGCCCAAGGACTGGGGCCATCTATTTCTGCTTTCACAGGCCATAGCAGAGAGATGTATAGGAAGTGGAGCAGCCGGGTCTTGAACTGGTGCCCATGTGGGATGCCAGTGCTGCACACCACAGTGCCAGCCCCATGGATTATTATTGATATACAGTTTTGCTTAATGAAATAAATCTTTGCCTGTGGCTCAGTCTAATGAAGCAATTAGTCTGGATACACCCATCAAGTTGCCAAACAGAATTGCTGGAGGAGATATTATCCATAACAAGGATTTTAAGATAATCAGACATTATCCCCATGAAGTCAATTAGCTTAAAGCCATTGCTTTCTAAACTGCTTCAGAAAGATACATTGCTACATAATTTTTCTTATTCCTAGTGGTCCCATGTTTTCCCAAGAGCCTAAAACCATATACTATTTTTATTTGTGTCCTCAGAATGAAAAAATGTGGTAATTTTACTTTTTTACTTATTTGAAATTCAGAGACGGAAAGAGAGAAGAGAAAGAGAGAAATCTTCCATCCACTATTTCACTCCCCAAAGTCCCATCAGAGCTAAATTTGAGCCAGGCCAAAGCCAAGCTCCAAGATCTCTGTGTCTCCCCATGTAACTGAACCATCACATATTGCCTTCCAGGATGTGCAACAGCAAGAAGCTGGATGGGAAATGGAAGTGGGACTCAGTCCCTGGAACTCTGTTATGGGATGTGGGTATCCTGAGCAGTAGCTTAACCCACTGTACCACAACACATGTCCCAATTATTTCACTTTAAAAATGTATTTACTTACTCACTTATTTGTTTATAAGTGTGTGAAAGAGAGAGAGAGAGAGAGAGAGAGAGAGAGAGAGAAAGAGAGAGAGAGAGATCTTCTATGTGCTTATTCACTCTCCAAATGCTTGCAACATCCAGGACTCTGCAAGGACAAAGACAAAAGCCAGGAACACAATCTAAGTCTCCTACATGGTGGCAGGAACCCAATTACATGACCATCATCACTGCAGTCCAATAATTGTACCTCTGACTAAGCCTAAAACCAGTAACCTCAGCACAGTCACTAAGAAAGCTCACAAGCAAAATACATGAACCCATCTTTTGATAACTGAGTAATTTCTATTCTGTTTCAGTATATGTGTACTAATAAACCAGCGGTTCTGCCAAAGTTTTCCACAGAAATATTTAGTAAAGTGGTCAGTATCCACCTTTATAAACTGAATCTAGAACTTAGTCTCTGTTACAAATACATAATTCAGGAAATAATAATAAACCCATTTATTTGGATTATTAAAGAAAAAATTAATTCAACGATAGCCCTCAGTAACCTTAGCTGTCACATATAGTATTATAGTATACATGATTTGTGTTGAAGAATATTATATCTTATTATAATGAATTCATGTTTTAATTATAACAAATTTATTAATCTATTTGTTAATGGATTGTGTTGGAAAGTCCTGTGTTTTGGACAACATTTGAAGCACTGGGGGTTTTAGAGTGACTAAGGAATGGTGTCTGCCCTCCTGCAGATTGCATTTTAAATGAGGGGAAGGGCAACACATTCCTAGGAAACTAAATACATGTAAATTCTTAAAAATGACAAATATTATGAAGGAAACAAAGTAGGGAAAGAACCAGAGTACATTGGATTAACATGTTAAGTAGGATTTAGAAAGGTCAGTTTTGAACATATTGAGGGAACTGTGCACATTTCTGGTAGAAAGAGGAGCAGTGAAATCAGTGAATCGAAAAACTTATCTGCTGTGTTTTGATGACTATAAAACAGAAAATGGGCCAACAAGGAGCAGTCCACTGAGATCAAGTATAGGATATGGGATATCAGAGCTATCTCGGAGCTAATCAGGTCGTGTTTCGAAGAGAACAGCAAAATAACCTGGAGATGGAAATGAGAGGTTCTTTAGAGGTAATGCTTGTTTCTCCTCAAAAATACAAACAGAAAACTATACTGTTTTGAAATTATTATTTAAAAAACATTAACTAAAGTGATATAAACTTCCGAAATCACAGAATGAAAAAGAAATAAAACATACTTTATAATGTACTACATAGTAGAATTGATCCAAACCAGGCTTAAAATATAATATGCACACTTCATAATATCACAGTTTTAGTGCTAAGAGAAGTAAATGACATATAAATGATTATGCTTTCTATAGAATGTGCATTTGTTTATTTATTTGAGTTAGAGAGACAGAGAGAAACAGAAAGAAAGAATTCTCATCTGTTGCTGCAGTCACCATGCACTCATAATGGCATTGGGCAAGGGGCTGAAGTGGGGAGCAGAGGATTCAATATAGTTCTGCCACATGGACAGCAGGAAGTCAATTACTTGAACCATCACCCACTTCCCTCCAAGGGCCTATACTGCTAACAAGCTGGAATCAGGAGCCAGAACTGGGTATTGAAATCAGGTACTCTGATCTGGTTTATGGATATCTTAACAACTAGGCCAACCACCACCCCATTGCTCTTTTATGAAATGATTTAACAATGAATTTTTCTCCATTTACTTCAATTTTGTTCAACTCACATTTGACAGTGCATCCTTAGTATTCATCACTAACTAATGTAAAATAATATATCATTGGAGGCCAAATATTCCACATGGCATTAACAGGAGCCACTAACAAACTTGGAACTTTTCCTTGTGAGAATGAGTTACTTTTTGTGTTAGGCCACTAAGACTTTAAAAAACATCTGTATGTGAGATTACTTTTCTCTTTCAGTGATGGGAAGTAAGAAAAATGATATATGGATCATCATATATATTTTTAAATTTTAATATTTACTATATATGTATATAAACTATATTATATATAGATATCATTTTGTAAATAAACATATATAATATTATAAACATATAAATAATATATTATTATTTATTATTACTTTCAATCCCATCTTTACTTAAACTCTTATTTGGTATTTTATGGGAGGCAAGAGAATTAACTTATCTTAAAATGTACTTTCTATATTTAAAATATAGGTATATGGTACTGATTTTGTAAGTTATGTTGACAATTCAATGAGACAATACATATAAAGTTCTTACTACAGTGTTTTATATAAATATTATCTTTAGCAATACTTCATCTGTATTTGTGTAAGAGGTGCACGTCTTATGTGTATGATATTCATCCCTTGGCTCTTTTGTACTCCATTGTAATCCCCTTATCAATACATAAGATATAGATATTAAACTAGCAAAATATTTTATCCACTGATTTTCTCCAAAGGCAGAACAAATCTTGCATTTATTAATCCCATTAAATTTGTTCCTCTACTAGATACATAGATAGATATGTATAATTTCTAAATAGATAGATTCATAAATAGACATAAGTATATAGAGAGAAAACTATGAACACAATACTTGTCTTCCACAAAAGTAGAATTCTCAAAAGAATTTGAGTCTAATTAAGGTAAAAAAATAAATTTTTCCAATGTGGACATGCTAATAGAAACAACCTTGGAACTTTAAAAACTATAGTTTTAGATTACTCAAATGTAAAAAAAAAAAACTCCAAAACTTATAACAACATTTATGGTTATTCTTACATAAATATAAAATAGTAAAATCTTAGTTTGAATTTTTAGTTATGCCATCCAAATTGACTTTAACAATGGATAAAAGTTGCTGTGCATAAAGTGAAAAATACTAATTAGTTGATTATATAACAAAATATAAAGTTTTTTGATGACATTTTGCACCCATGAATAAAATGTTGTTTTGTATGTAATACATGAGATGTGGGAGAATTCCAAGATGGCAAAATAGGGAATTGCATATTCCAGGCTAGGGGTTAGTAGTTAAAAAAAAATAAGTACATTCTCAGGGGAAAGCTGGAGAGTAAAGCACATAGCAATTCTGCAGAAGGAAGAGGAACGTTGTAGATCTATGTGGAAGATGAGGTTGCACAGCAGAAACACAGACACAGCAACACATACCTCTAGCAGCCCAGAATCAGAGAAAGTGCCAGCTTTGGAGGCTGAGGAGAGATCGGACTGCAGCAACCTGTGCAATTGGTGATTTAGCAGGAGGCAGAGGGAGGCATGGGTTTGGCCTAGAGCTCTAAGGGTGAGAAGGTTCCCTCTGACACAGGGAAAAAAAAAAAAAAGAGGCACATTTCTCTCACCGCTCCCCCCCCACCCAAAGGCTTCTGGTGTGACTAAGAGAGGGCTCCTGTGCACGTGCAAAGCAAGTGGCTAAGACAAGACACTAGCTTGTCAGCAGTACTGGTGGCAGCAGCTCCAGTGCAACCGGCAGAGAGAAGGCAACTTGCAGCCAGCAGCTCTGGTGTACGCATGTGACCCAGCGATATTGGCAGAGAAAAATCTATATTCCCCACTGACTTTGAGTCAGGCTGGGAGAATTTACAGGGGGCAGGTGTTCTGTGTATCTCTGGTTAGTAGCTGACTGCTTTCTCTGTGAACCGGTTTACTCCCCATTTCCCAAGGCCGTCTCTGGAACGGTTTGTCTCAGGAGCCCCATTTTTTTATGGTGGCTCTTGGCTCCTTTCATTCCCCCATTTTCTCTTTGAACTAATTTTAATCCTAAAATTGTGTGCCGTTAATGAGGGGTTTCAATACGGTCACTGGTGGCCAGGGCTTGATACTGTTGCGTGAGGACTAATGCCAATGATCAGCAAGCCAGGCCTTAGCATTTGGGCCCATGGCCAGCCATGGGTTTTTATATATATATATATATTTTTTTATTAAATTGAGAATGGCCTCTGTCTTAGGTTGCCCTCAGTCATCTCTGTCCTTACCCGTCATCGGTAACTCTGGCAGCTTGGCCTAGAGCCCTGTCTTAGGTTGGTACAGGATGCTGAGCGTCTTACCCGTCTTTGAGTACCATTCCAGCCCAACATTAGGTGAGAGATGAAACATACAGCCAAATATTAATTATTTTGATTACAAAGGAGGCTTGGTACGAAGTTTTAAATGATGAATCTCAGTCCATTCATACTATAGGGAAGTCAGCATAAAATGCAGAACACACGGAAGACATCCCATACAAAGTGGGAAAAGCAGTAGCAGTCCAGCCAACATTAATAACCAATGAATCTATTGAAACCCTTTAAATGAATAGTGGGTTAGTAATAAACATATGTTGCATTTTACTCTTAAGTTTATCAATAACAGACTCTATATATGGCACATTGTTAGTAATGTTAAAGCAATATCCCCCAGGTACAGGTTTACAACTTAAATGATCTTTTTAACAGCAAGTAATTGTTAGCTGCATGGCTTAAAAGCACTCCTGAGTGAACTTGATCCAATTCTTTGGCTATATTGGATAGCACAGTAGCAGTAAGATTGATTGCTTTGGTCACCAAACATGTAAGCCTTTATAGTCCACGATTATTTCCAAAAGCCAGTCCAGGAACACTTACTACTGATGCAGCCATGGCAAGGGCAGTGTCCTCTCCTATTAGGATGACGTTGTTATTGTAGTCTTCAGGTAAAGCACACCACTGACGTGCTCTATCCGCTGCTGTAAATACAGATGTTAGCATCAGGGCCACACGGCCCAGGGAGCAATTGCAGAAAGGCATGTTGGTTACATGGAAAAACCCATCCCTTAGGAGCCCTTGTCCCATACCAGTACTGGATCAGGTCCATTCTATTGATTGGTGATAGGATCCCTCCATTTCACTATTGCTCTTTTTACAGCTGTTTTTAAGCAGTTAGAATTTAACAGAGACATCAAGAGAACATAATAGATTACTTTAACTTATTGCTTTAACAGAGGATCAGATTTTGATTTTATGTCAAAGAAAATAATTAAAGATTTTTTTTTATAATATTTTGCGACTTTTTTACACCTTTTGTAACTTGCTTAAACTTTTCTCTTCTCCCCCCCCTTTTTTTCATTCCAGTATAAACCAGCCATTAAGATAAATAATTTTTACAAATTATATTTTTTAAAAGTTTTTTTTTAACTTTTTTTATTAAGAACACGCTTTTATGTTTGTGACCTTTTACATTAAAATGATGGTATCTGGGACTGTAGCAGTCAATGGGAGAGTAACTTTGTTTAATTCCCTGTAATCCACAGTCATTTTTCAGGTTTTATCTGATTTTTTAACATGTCAAATTAGATAATTCCTTTTAGTGATTATGGGAATCATCACTCCAGCACTAAGATAATTTTTTTATTGTTTTAGATATTTTCTCATATCCACCTGGAATTCTGTATTGTTTACACTGAATAACCTTAGTTGGCCTGGCAGCAGTACAGGAGCTTGATATAATTTTTTTACCACTACCTAGCAGTTTGACTCTAAAGGGCAGCATTTTTTTTTCCCAATTTACATTTATCCTGTACTTATTTTTTTAATTGCTTACACATGCATCAGTATGCAGATAACAAAATCCATTCTCACCTCCCCAAAGCCTATAGTTCATCCCCCTTTTCCACCGGCACTGATAGCAAAACCTCAATAACTTGTGGAGGCTGTGCACTCTGTAACTTGCCATCCCAATTCTCACTCGATTCTGAGCAGAGAGCCCATTCCTTCACCAAAGAGGCGAACTGAAGGTCTTTTCAGCCAGGAACATCACAGGTTATACATGCAACTTCAGTTTTTCTTTTAAAGAAAGGCATTGCTTTGCATACTTGCAGATCCTGCCAACTACGCCAATTTGTGACAGTAAATTACTTTTTAGCTGTCTGCTGTGCACAGACTTAGTTACTTTTAATCTGCAAGAAATACGCTGCAAGCCTTGTAGTGCACACTAAAATTATTTACAGGAAAGATGGTAAAGGAGCATAGATTAACAGAATGTTGCAATAAACATGGCTCCATTGCTTTAATGATACTATAGCAAGATGGTCCACTGATCCCTGTAGGGAGGGCCTGAGGCTGGCCCCGCTTCCAGTTTCCTGAACTCTGTTTTTTAATGAATTACCTTTTTTTATCAGTTTTGGACTGACACTTATTGGCCCAATGCCTTTCCCTTTAGCACTGGAAGCAAATCCCAGGAAGAGCCTTATTTTGATTTTTGACTTCTGGACAATTTTTGTACATGTCCCTGTTGCCCACATTTATAGCACCCTCATTTATCAGGCATAGCCCTCCTTGATGATTTTTGTAATGACATACCAAGCAGAGTGTCAGGTCCTGAATGTCCTGTTATTAATCTATTTTGTTAATTTTTTATTAAAGGGACTGTCACAGAACACCTCAATCACAGTAGCCAATTGATCATGTAATCATTACGGGCATATTTAACATTCAGCTTGACTGCGTGTTCCCCCAGGATGAAACAGCAGCAACAGAGGCTTGCTCCGGCTCCCCCCTAAAGCCTCCAAGGACAAGGGTGGCTCATTGCCAAGATTTTAGGCAAGCAGTGCGTCCCATCTCGGGTCTTGGCCAGAGAGCCGAGACATGAAGCATGCCCACCTGTTTATCAGAAAACATTCCTTTATCCTCCTCCCCGGGAACTGGCCAGGCTCCCAAGGAGCAGGAGAAGGTCATTCGGCAGCAAAGTTTCTTGGTTACCAGAGCCAAATCTAGGTACAAGCCTCTCCAGCCCAAAAATTTGTCCTTACATTTGGCCCTAGAGTTGCATTGAGAGGTAGACATAATTAACACATTATAAGAATACAATACACATTTTTCATACAAGTATACATCTAGCAATTAAACACAACAATAAAAACAGATGGGGGAGACAGTAAGAGATAAAGGACAACAAAAACAGTGACACACAGAACACAAATCACAAGCCACGCGGCAACAGACCGAGACAAAACCAAAACCAGAATTTCAGAAGGGAGCGGCCGTTTGGCCAGGCTCTCCCTTTGAAGAAGGGAAACGCTCTCTTTCCCTCCTTCCCAGACCACCACTGGAGCGTCCTCCAGGGTTGGACCAGGGGCCTCACGACACGTCTGTCTCCCCTTTGGTCCAGTCAGTACTGAGCCTGTACAGGCGCCCCAGGACGGATTCCACGTCGTCCTGGCAGACAAAGACAAACAGTACAAACCACAATTACAATAATACACAAGTAAGCAAACTTACCTCCGTCAGGCCGATGGAGTGTGGGAGTCTGGGGTCCCCCAAATCCCGGACGAGCCCCCATATGTAGGACCCCAAAAGCGGTGTCCTCTTGTGACGACCCCAGAAACACAGACTCCAGACCAGACGATGCAATAGAACAGGAGGTAATTTTTATTTCATTTGTACAAATGGGCCCCCTACTGCTGCAAGCAGCAAGCAAGCGAGAGGAGCTCCGAGCAGCTATCTCACACAGCTTTTAAAGGGCAAAACCACAAAATTAACATATTATTATAATGTCGGTGGAAAAGTACTAGGTCAAAGGGATACATTAGGGGAGGGGGTCTCTAGGAGAGAGGAATAGGTTGCTACGTGCCTTGCAGCTTTCTTTGTTAACCTTGAGCAAGCATAGGGAAGGGGCTTATCTACAAGGCAGGTGTTCTGTGTATCTCTGGTTAGTAGCTGACTGCTTTCTCTGTGAACCGGTTTACTCCCCATTTCCCAAGGCCGTCTCTGGAACGGTTTGTCTCAGGAGCCCCATTTTTTTATGGTGGCTCTTGGCTCCTTTCAATGGGGTACTGCAACACTCAACTTTCAACAATGCACAGATCAACTAGACAAAAAAATCAACAAAGAAACAATGGAGGTAGTCCACACTATGGACCAAGTGGACCTAACTGATACCTAGAGAAACTTTTCATTCCACAGCTGCAGAATATACATTCTTTTCATCAATGCATGGAACTTTTTCTAGAACAGTATGTGTGCTAGGCCATAAAGCAAGTCTCAGAAACTCAAAAAATCAAAATCATACTATGCATCTTGTCTGACCCTAATGGAATGAGCTGGAAATTAACAACTCGAGGATCTTGAGAACATATGGAAACAAGCGAATAAACAGGGGTCATAGAAGAAATGAAAAGAGAAATCAAAAAAAGTTCAGGATATGAGAAAAGACAACAATACAACATATCAAAACATGGCATACAGCAAAGGCAGTGTTATGAGGGAAACATTGCAAGTGGTGCCTACATCAAGAAACCTGAAATGGCACCAACTAAATGAGCTATCAGTGCATCTCAAGGGCCCAGAACATCAACAGTAAGCCAAACTCAAAATTGTTGGATAAAAGAAATAATTAGAGAAGAAATAACCAAAATTGAAACCAAAAAGAATACAAAATATCGCAGAAAGGAACAGTTTTTTTTTAAATGAACAAAAATTGATACACCATTGGACCAGCTAACCAAAAACAAGAGAGAAATCAAAAATCAACATAATACAAGACAAAAAAGGAAATTGAACAAAGGTACCACAGAAATAAAAGGAATCATCAGGAATTACTGCAAAGAACTATATTCAAACCAATCAGAAAATTTTAAAGATATGGTTAGATTCCTGGGCACATATACTCTAACAAATTGAATTGTGAAGACATAGAAAACTTAAACAGACCAATAGCCAAGAAGGAGACATAATCAGTAATGAAGACACTCCAAACAAAGAAAACCTACAACCAGATGGCTTCACTGCTGAATTCTCAGACATTTACAGAACTAATTCCAATTTTTCTCAAGCTATTTAAAACAAGTGAAAAAGAAAGAATCCTTCCAAATTCCTTCTGTGAAGCTTGCATCACCTTAATTCCTAAGCCAGAAGAAGATGCAACAGAGAAAGAGAACAATAGATCAATATCCCTGGTGAATATAGATGTAAAAATTCTCAATGAAACACTAGCTAATCAAATCCAACAATACATCAGAAAAATCATTCATCTAGACCATGTGGGATTTATCCCTGGTAGGCAGGGATAAATTCTGTAGTTTGCAACAAATGGATGTAACTGGAAAGCATTATACTTAGTGAAATAAGCCAATTCCAAAAAGATAAACACCACATGTTCTCTCTGGATGGGGTAACTTATAGAGTACCTAAAAGGTAACCTTTAGAAGTGAAACTGACACTTTGAGATGCAATGATCTTGAACAGCTCTTCCTTGTCTCAACTGTTGAAGAACAGCTTTTTTATACTATTTGTTAAACTCTTTACTTAGTGTAGGATTAATCTTATAGTATAAAGTTAATCAACACTAGATCTTTGTAAAAACTTAGATGGGAATAGAAGAGGGAGAAAGATAAACCATAGGAGTGCAGGCAAGAGGGAGGGTAAGGAGGAAGAATCACTATGTTCCTAAATTTGTGTTTATCACATGCATGAAGTTCATACACCTTAAATAAAATATTTCTAGGTTAAAATATGATGGCTAAAAAATCTTAAAGAACAAAAGAAATTGAAAGCAAACACTAGCAATATTTATGGAAAAATAATAGGATCGTGTCTTTATTATCAATAACAACCTTGAATGTAAATGGCTTGAATTCTGTAATTAAAGATACAGATTGGCTGAATGGGTTAAAAAAAAAAACAAGGAACATCTGTTTGCCACCTGCAAGAAACACACCTCACCAACAATGATACACACAGACTAAAAAAAAAAGAGAGAGAAAAAGATATCAAAACTAATGGAAAGCAAAAATGAACAAGTGTAGCCTTGCTATTATCAAATAGATTTTAACACAAAAACATTTAAAATTACACTTAATTAAAGAAGCCAGTTTCAAAAAGACAGAGATGGTATGATTTTCCTGATCTGTGGTAACTAATAATTACCAAAACATGTAATGTATTGGCGTGAAATTGACATTTTGAGATGATTCTTTACAGCCCTTGTCTCTACTGTTGAGGAACAGTGTTTTTTTTTTTTTTTTCTCCATACTATTTGTTGAACTCTTTACTTAGTATAGGGTTAATCTTATGAGTATAAATTAACTGAAAATAGATCTTTGTGAAAATTAATAGTGGGGAAAGGAGGGGGAAGAGGAAGAAAGGTGGGAGCATGGGTGGGATGGAAGGTAAGGTAGGAAGTATCCCTATATTCCTAAATCTGTATATATTAAATACATGTAATTTTTATACTTTAAATAAAATGAAATCAGAAAAAAGAAATGTGTGGCTATGCCCACACACCCACAGCTATTCCATATTGAATAGCAACAGTAGGTTGAATATGAAATCTGTTATAAATGCAGAATTTCACCCAAACTTGCTGAATCAGAATCCACACTTAAACAATGTCTTCAGCTGAGGCCATCTTTACCTTATAGGCTGAGCAGCACTGATGTGTCCTATATAGTGATCTGCATGTTTATCCTTGATGAAGTTTGTCATATTTTCTGTACTTTCAAACCCATATTTCCTAGGTGAGTTTCTGAGAAGAAAAAAAATGTATGCAGGATTATATTAAGTGTGCTTTTGTGGTGGGCTTTTTCCCACTCTCTTGTCCAGATTTCATAAAGAATGACAAACTTTGATCCCATTTCATGAATAACCTTTATGGAAATAAAATATGAGTTAAATTGTATAGATTATTTATTTATAATTTTTTAAATAGCAATTTCAACTGAAAATATAAGCCTTTCAAAACATGTATTACCTCAAATAATGCACGAGGGAAAACAGTTATGAAAGAAAATAAGACTTTCTTCTTTGTAAGCAGAATACCTACTTTCTACTACAGATGGGAAAAAACAAGACTAATCCGTGATGTTATGGGAACACATTGTACACCACATGCTGTTTAGTTAAGTTTGCTCTTCCTATAAAGCAGATGAATCAAAGTTGTCTTCATTGTATAGGGAATGATTCTATAAAGAATATTTTCTCTCAGAAAGTGGAAGTAGCTGATTATGCAAGACAAGTAGAGTTTTGCCTGCACATAATTTCATTGAACAGAATAAATGTTCCATTTACTGGTCTATCTTTAAAAATACAAAAATATTGCTTTGCAGAACTAGGAAAAAAACTTCAGAGAACAATAGGAGACTATGAAAAATCATCATTCTGTGTGCCTCAAAGAACTTTGCTCTGTGATGAATCATTCTTCCTGACACTCATTCATATTCTAAAGGCAGTCTTAAAAATCATGTAAGCATGAACACAAAATTTTTATTAAATTATTAAAATGGAAAATGCTATTTTAATATTGCATGGCAGCACATAAGCTTTATTCTATTTTTATATATCTGCTCATTTCTAATTATTTAAAAAACATAATTGCAAGCATTGTGTTGACTCTATAATGCAATTTTGCGATGAGTTAACAGTATTTTCCCACTATGTAAACCATACCACTAAGACTAGAAAGTGCATCTATAATTTGTGCTCTGTTAAATCTGCTACATATTATTTAGGAAATTGTCATTCATTATATTGAATGTCACACTTGAGATTTGGAAAGGTCAACCTAGCTTTCAAAAATTAGAACTTGTGATATTATGGTCCTAAGTGATCATATTACTTCAACTATGACTATTAGCTACTTAGTACAACAACCTTATTTAAAGATAATAAAACAAACATGAAGGTACTTCAAAAGTTTTTTGAAAAGTAGAAATTAAAAAAAGGCTAGAAATAAGCACAGTTGTAATACTATGCAGTTCATCATATAAATTCTCTGTCACTAACTACAAAGTATCTGTAAAGAGGAGTCAGGAGGGTCATCAATCCACTGACCACATGATAGAAAAACCTGAGTTTATCAATTACTATCATTCACCAATGCCCAGTTCTCTTTTTCTGAAGAATAGGACCTAGGGAGGATTCATTTACTTGCCAGTTGTTAAGTTCATGGGACAAGTTCCAGCAAATCCACCTTCAAAATATCGCTTTTGCATGTCGACATATAGGGAATCAGGTGATGCCTCTCCTCCATGAGAAAACCCTAACCAGCTATTATGGATGTCCGGGTTCCCAGATGAGAGTGTTAGAAGCTGTAATTTTACTCTTTCTGCAAAAAAATTAGATTGCTACAGTTTCATCAATACAGACAGGATAGATGAGACTCCTAAAGCAAAGACAAATGACTTATTCCTACAGTGCTTTAGCTTAGTGTAACATTTTGCATGATAGTATTAAACTCAGGGCACACTCCTTTCCAGGGCCCATCAGCTTCTGTACAATTGGGGCACACACAAATGGGGCTTCATTTGCCTTAGGCAGCTTTCTTAAACCTTAGGTGAAGTACATTAGCTTACAGGAAATCATAAACGTCTACTGTCTTATCTAACTTTTTGGGAGTTTAGATGTTTTGTTTCACAAAAGTCAGACAAGCTGGTAGCCAGAATGCAGTGAATTCACTTCACAAAAGATCCTTGAAAAAAAAGAAAATAAAACCCAGAATGAAAGCTTCCAATGCTTCTTCATAAAACACGCACAAGTGCAAGTGATCCATGAAGAACTGTGTCTCAACACGGGATTTCTCCTATAGCCAGGGTCACTGAAAGAATACATAGCACATAAATTACCCTGTTCACTCTCATCTGACACACAACCTGATAAAGAAATCATACTCTGTTGTAGTGCTCTCTGTTCTAAGCTAATACCTTAAAGGTGACACTTCATTGCAATGTGGGATGATGTTTATATTGGTTAGAATTTTCTATTAATACGAGGATATCTAGTTTTGATTTGCCACAGAAGTAACAGCGAGGTTGATGGATCTGGGGAATAAATCTGATATCTGCAAGAAACCTGCATGGAGTAAGAGATGTTTGGTCTTAACTCTGTGCAGAATTAGCAGCCTAGTATAAAAGAGGTACTATGTCAAGCTTTTGGATGGGGAAATATCTTTAATTATAGTATTTTCTCTCAGTCTAAAATTCTCCAGGTTAATCATAGCTTTCACTGTTGAAACTGCAAGCACACACTAAGGATAGATAATATTCTTGCACTCAAATCTGTATACATGCACTATCTATAAAATAATATAATCCTAAAACCATAATTATTTTGACATTGTCTGGATGCGCAAATTGACAGAATGAATCCGTTTCTACTACTGCCCAATCCTATAACAGAAGGTAACTGTTGTAGAAATTAATAAAAACATTGATCAATAAATCTAATACATGGATTACTCTTTCAGATTCATCCTAAATTGAGACTCAGAGGAAAATGCAATCCTTGCATTTAACAAGATACACACATGCCACAAGAGATATTATACTGAGAGAGCTTCATTGGCGGTTTCCTGTTAATAAATCTCAAAGGATTTAGCCAGATAATAACTTCCTTATGACCTGGTGAAGCTACTCCCTGCTTTCCACTAAATTCAAAGACATCTCTATAATCAGTCTCTTGAAACCAGAAGCAAAGCTATTCTGAGAATGTTGGTAAATATTTATCTCCTGGTTTTAAAACTGACAGCAAAATAATCCTAACTCCATATTTATTTTGAACTTGTTTTATAATTGATGTTTACACAGAAAATAGAAACAACATATGGCTACAAACCAGGAGATTTCCAAACTCAGGAGAATTCTGTTTCTGGAAAATAAGCAATGGTTGATTGTAAAGGGTCACTTCTAACTTGAGAGCATGGTGATTCCAAAGATTTATAGACTTTGCAGCTACACCGTGATTCATAACTCAAATTCTATGGAAAAATCTCCACACTGCTGCAAAGATTCTAGGGATCCATATAAGCAAGATGAGCTGGGGTTGGGTTCAGAGAAACAGAGTTTGAGGGTTTTGTTTTGTTTTGTTTTGATTTGATTTTTGCTTAGTTTACTTAGTTTTTACTTAGTTCTAATGTTACATCCTAAAACTCCAAAAAATAAAAGTATTCAAACAAAAATATCCTTGCCTATTCCATATTTATGCTTCTCAGGAAGCTCTACCTTTAAAAATCTCTGGTCAATTTGAGGAAAATCTTAGATACTTTATCTTAAATTTGAATGATTCAATTTGAGTGATTCATTTCAAACATATTTTTAGAAAAAGGAGGGGAATTCTCAATAAGTAGATTATGAAAACATCTTAAAAATTAGATTTTCATAATAAAAGAGATGAAAACAAACGCTGGAAAACAACTGAAAGGTCGAAAATCAAAATAGTGTCAATTCTATGTAAGGATTTCCTATATAGACAGAAACAGTCCAGAAGCCTAGGGAAACAAATTTAAAGTTAGTAAAATAATAAAGCTGAATCTTCTCATGTTTGTGTGTCTGCTCCCACAACCCCTCCAAAATCCAATGTTGAGATCTTAACTTCAAATACAGTGGAATTTTGGAAGATAACTGTATCCTAAGAATGGAGAATTCATGAAGAAAAAGAGGAAGTCAATTTATCCATATTTGCAGATGATATGATGTTGTACATGGATAAATCCAAACACATCATGATAAAACTGTTAGAATTGCTAAACCAGTTCAGTAAAGTTGTAAGTTACAAAATAAACAAATCAAACATGGTAGCTTTTTGGATGCTAATGATAAACTCACAGGAAGAGAAATCAAGAAAAAAATCCTATTCACGATAGCCACAAAAAAAACCCAAATAGGGATAAATTAAACCCAAATAGTGAAAGGTCTTTGCAATGGAAATTGGCAAATACTGATCAGAAATCATCAAAGACATAAAAAAATGGAAACATATTCCTTGCTCTTGGATTGTAAGTGTAAGATCATCACAAAACACACCAAACACCGGAGTAAGGGAAAGGGTTTATTGGGGAAAACCCAGCAGGACAGAGGGAAGAGGTGAGGAAGGAAAAAGAGAGTGAGAGTGAGAGTGAGATATAGAGAGAGGTCAGGAGACAGAAAAGAAAAGAGAGCGAGCAAGAGAGAGGAGAGAGGAGCAGAGACGAGAGAGAAGAGTGAGAGGAGAGGAGAGCCACGTGTTCAGGAACAGGTCCTTTAAAACTTTACCAAAGGGCGGGCAGGGAAGCAGGAGCAGCAAATCCCATCAGGATGGGGAGGAGCTTGACACTGGGGGTTGGACCATGTGGCCACCTGGCTTCCAGCAACAGCGGTGGGGGCTAGAGCCTGGGATGGTGTCAGGGTATAGATCGCTCCATAGATAAAACTGCACCATTTTCCTAACAGTAAGAATGAATATCATTAAAATGTCTATACCACGAAAAGCAATCTACAGATGCAGTTCAATCCCTATCAAAATACCGATGACATTCTTTACAGAATTAGAAAGGCAAACCCAAAATTCATATAGAATCACAAAAGACCCAGAATAGCCAAATTGATCCTGAACAAAAAAAAAAAAAAAATTCAAGCTGAAAGAATCATAATACATGACTTCAAAGCATACTACAACTATGGTGATTAAAACAGCATAGTACTGGCATAAAAAACAATGCATGGATCAATGAAATAGAACAGAGAGCATAGAAATCAATCCATATACATATATCTAACTGGTTTTTGATAAAAGTACCAAAACTTACAGTGGAGTAAGGTTAATCTCTTCAACAAATTATGTTGGCAAAACTAAATATACCTACATAGAAGGATGAAATTAGACCCTTACCTCTCACCATACACAAAAATCAACTCAAGATGGATAAAAGACCCAAATTTGAGGACTGAGATTATGAAGTTGCTGGGAAAAAAATAGGCAAATACTCCAAGACATTGATGTAGGGATGACCTCTTGGAAAGACTCCTAATACAGGCAACAAAAGCAAAATGACAAAAATGGGATTATATCACACTGATAAGCTTTTGTGTGGCAAAGGAATCAACCAAAAGAGTAAAGATATATACAGTAGAGTGGGAATAAATATTTGTAACCACCTATGCAACAAAGGATAAATATCCAGAATATATTAGCAACTTTAAAACCCAATAACAAAAAACAGCAACAAACCCAGTTGAGAAACAAGCAAAGGGCATCTATAGACAGTTCTCAAAAGAAGAAATACAAATGATCAATAAATATGTGAATAAATGCTCAACAGCACTAGCCATCAAGGAAATGCAAAGCAAAACCATAATGAGATATCACTTCACCCCTTTCAGAATAGCTGAAATCCAAAACACAGAGAGTGACAAATGCTAGCAGGAATGTGGATAAAGGGCAACACTTACACTCTGGTGGTAGAATGCAAATTAATGCAACCACTCTGGAAAAGAGTGTGGAGATTTCTTAAAATCTAGAAATAGACTAGCTATATAACCCAGCAATCCCAATATAGGGTACATATCGAAAGACTTGAACACAATGTATCAAAGAGATACCAGCACCACCATCTTTATGGCAGCAGTGTTCATAGTAGCCAAAATTTGGAATCAACCAAGGTGTCCATCATCAGATGAATGGGTAAAAGAATGTGGTATAAATCGAAAATGAATCTTGATGTGAATGGAAGGGGAGAGGGAGTGGGAAAGGGGAGGGTTGCGGGTGGGAGGGACGTTATTGGGGGGGGAAGCCATTGTAATCCATAAGCTGTATTTTGGAAATTTATATTCATTAAATAAAAGTTAAAAAAATAATAAAAAAGAGTGTTAATTGTTAAAGGAACAACAACAACAACAAAAAAGAATGTGGTATACATCAACAAAGGAATATCATTAAGCTTTAAAAAAAAAAAAGGAATTCTACCACATACAACAAAATGGGAGTAACTAGATGACATAACGTTGAGTGAAATAAGCAGAACACAGAAGATAAACCCTGCATGTATTTCCTTGTATATGGGAAGGAAAGTTTAAAAAAAAAAGAAAGAAAGGTCTGTGTGTATCACTATTGTAGCAAATAAATTTTGCAAAACTTTGTTTTATACCCTTGTCAAATCAATGGTTAAGAATGTTATACTAATATAGTTTTAATGATCTGTGAGACTTTAAAATTTACAGCATATTATTAAAATCGTATATTTTCCATTAAATTATTTATAGTCATTATCTATATTCCCATTTAACTAGGGTCTTCTTGATTTTCACTTGCTAAGCTTCTTATTTGGTGAAGAATTAAGTCTTACTTTAATGTAAATTTAAAATATGTTATCTCAAAAACTAAAAAAAAAATGAAACGCAGAAAGAAAGGATAAGGGGGATAGTGTGGGAGAGAGCAAGAGAATATCATGTTCTTATTATGTCTACAAGTCACATTGAATTTGTTAATAACTACTCATGAATTAACATTTTAATATTTTTGAAGAAAGAAAAAATATTATTTAAGCAACCTAATATATAGTTACTTGCTACCATAGCCTGAACTGACCTATTGCATTATAATGAGATGAAAAATGAATAAATACAAAAGAGCATTTCTTTCCTGTTTTGATAGAAGTACAGCATCTAACCACTAGTATAATATAGAGAAATGATACCAGGATTTAAGTTTTTGGAGGACAGAGGGGTTTGTAAAATTTGTTCATTGCTGTTAACCCAGGACCTATGGTAATGTGCTGAACAACAATTTTTTTTTGACATGACAGGTAGAGTTAGAGAGTGAGAGAGTGGCAGAGAGCAAAGTCTTCCTTTTCCGTTGGGTCACCCCCAAAATGGCCACCACGGCCGGCGTGCTGCACTGATCTGAAGCCAGGAGCCAGGCGCTTCCTCTTGGTCTCCCATGCGGGTGCAGGGCCCAAGAACCTGGGCCATCCTCCACTGCCTTCCCTGGCCACAACAGAGAGTTGGCCTGGAAGAGGAGCAACCGGGACAGAATCCGGGGTGCTGGCGCCACAGGCAGAGGATTAGCCAAGTGAGCCATGAGCCACGGCACCCTCTGAACAACAATGTTGATTGATGTGCATCTGCTCAAGAGTTGAAGACATTAATGAAAAGAGAATATAAAAATTTAAAGAACAAAAACAAAAGGAAAATTGTTACTTGTATTGAGAAAAAGAGATATGAAGACAAAGAAAACCTAAACAAACCAATAACCAAGACAGAAAGTGAATCACTAATAAAGAGCCTCCTAAAAAAGAAGAGGCCAGGACTGGACAGCTCACTCCTGAATTCTGCCAGACATTTGAAGAAGAAAAAGAAGTACCGATTCCAATTCTTCTCAAGCTATTCAAAACAATTGAAAGGGAGGGAATCTTCTCAAAATCCTTCTATGAAGTCTTCATCATCTTAATTCCCAGGTTAGAAAAATATAAAACAAAGTAAAACAGAGAAAGAGTACTATGCAACTGTACAAACAAACAAAAAGAATTCCTGTTTTTTACAATAACATGGATGCACCTGGAAGCCATTATACTTAGTGAAATAAGCCAGTCCCAAAAGTCAGAGATAACATGGTTTCCTTAATTGGGGGTAACAGAGTACCTGAAATGGAATATCTTGGAGTGAACTAGGCATTTTGAGATTTGGTGACTGTCTACAGCCATATCTCTCCCATTGAGGAACAGTGCCTTTTTTTTTTTTTTTTTCTCCATAGCATTTGTTGAACTCTCTTACTTAGTTTAGGGTTTTTCTATACAATCATTAAATAAAGTAAAAGCAGATTTGTAGATTTTTGTAAAAATGGAGAATTGTGAATCTGAGAAGGATGAGAAGAATGATTGGAGCATGGGCAGGAGGGAGGGTAGAGGGGGAAGTGTCACTATGCTCCTAAATCTGTATATGAAATGCATGAAACTTGTACAGCTTAAATAAAATTTTAAAAAAAGAAGTAGGGCTGGCGGCATGGCTCACTTGGTTAATCCTCTGCCTGAGGCTCCGGCTTCCCATATGGGCGCCGGGTTCTGGTCCCAGTTGCTCCTCTTCCAGTCCAGCTCTCTGTTGTGGCCTGGGAGGGTGGTGGAGGATGGCCCAGGTGCTTGGGCCCTGCACCCGCATGGGAGATCAGGAGGAGGCACCTGGCTCCTGGCTTCGGATCGGCGCAGCGCGTTGGCAGTAGCGGCCATTTGGGGGGATGAACCAATGAAGGGGAGACCTTTGTCTCTGTCTCTCTCTATCTCACTGTCTGTAACTCTACCTGTCAAATAATAAAATAAAAAAATAAAAAAAGTTACTGTGAAGGACTTACATTTTTTAAAGTAGACTTTCAAATATGTATGGGTTTGAGGAGATATTAAAGATGATGATCATTTAGAAATATTATTAGCAGCATAATTGGATGAACCAAATATGCTTTTTTTCATGGTTCAATGGAGTGTCATATATGATATTAACATTAATTTGGTATTTGCTTAAAGGTTAAATAATGTTAAAAGGACAATTTCTAAGATATTTCTTTTGTTATTTGTTACTACAAAACACCACAGGATATAATCACTGTCTCATAAGAAAAAAGTGGCACACACATATAAGATGATTCCCAAAGTTGTATCCATGTGTTTTTTACAAAACTGAAGGGAAGATGTAGGAAAACCAGAGGAAGTAAACAACAGTCCAAAAGTAAAAAGAACACTAATTGTCACTGGAAGTCCCTTGATAAGATGAAAGGAGACTGTGGTCACCTAGACCCAGAGGAGGGTCTTGGAGAAGAGGCCACCAGAAGTGCAGCAGTAACTTCAGCATTAAGAGTCTGTGGGATCCAGGAGTAGGAACCAAAGAAACATATACTGACCTCATTCTGTCTCAACATTGGCCAAACACAATTGTAATCCAGCGGTCAAGGAATCACTTTAATATCCCTATGAAAAATTTCTTTTCACATATTCTCTAAATATTTGGTATTTCATTTCGCATAGGAATGAATGAAGGATATTTTCAGAAACCTTGTGGATGGTAAGGAAATATTAGCATTAACCTCTAACACTGAAAGACATGATCACACACACAATTTCTTATTCTCTCAGAACATTTGATTACATATTTACCTAAATTATCTCATTGGAATGCTATATAATAGATTTCTTAATATTTTGATTGTTTCAAAAGCACTTTATTTTTTTCAAATCCTAATTCTTTTTTTTAACTTTTATTTAATGAATAGAAATTTCCAAAGTACAGAATATTGATTACAATGGCTTCCCCCCCATAACGTCCCTCCAACCCGCAACCCTCCCCTTATCCACTCCCTCTCCCCTTCCATTCACATCAAGATTCATTTTCGATTCTCTTTATATACAGAAGATCAGTTTAGCATACATTAAGTAAAGATTTCAACAGTTTGCTCCCACACAGAAACATAAAGTGAAAAATACTGTTTGATTACTAGTTATAGCATTAAATCTCAATGTACAGCACACTAAGGACAAAGATCCTACATGAGGAGTAAGTGCACAAGTGACTCCTGTTGTTGACTTAACAAATTGACACTCTTGTTTATGGCCTCAGTAATCACCCTAGGCTCTTGTCATGAGCTGCCAAGGCTATGGAAGCCCCCTGAGTTCACTACTCTGATCATATTTAGACAAGGCCATGGTCAAAATGGAAGTTCTCTCCTCCCTTCAGAGAAAGGTACCTCCTTCTTTGATGACCCATTCTTTCCACTGGGATCTCACTCACGGAGATATTTCATTTAGGTTTTTGTTTGTTTGTTTGTTTGTTTCCCCCCCAGAGTGTCTTGGTTTTCCATGCCTGAAATACTCTCATGGGCATTTCAGCCGGATCCGCATGCCTTAAGGACTGATTCTGAGGCCAGAGTGCTGTTTAGGACATCCGCCATTCTATGGGTCTGCTGTGTATCTCACTTCCCATGTTGGATCATTCTCTCCCTTTTTGATTCTATCAGCTAGTATTTGCAGACACTATTCTTGTTTATGTGATCCCTTTGGTTCTTAGTCTTATCATTACGATCAATTGTGAACAGAAATTGATCACTGGGACTAGTGAGATGGCATTGGTACATGCCACCTTGATGGGATTGAATTCGAATCCCCTAGTATGTTTCTAACTCTACTGTTTGAGGTAAGTCAGCTTGAGCATGTCCCGAATTGCACATCTCTTCCCTCTCTTATTCCCACTCTTATATTTAACAGTGATCACTTTTCAGTTAAGTTTCAGCACTTAAGAAGAATTGTGTATTGATTACAGTATTCAACCAAAAGTATTAAGTAGAACAAACAAAAAAAAATACTAAGAGGGATAACATATTAAGCTGTTCATCAACAGTCAGGGTGAGGGTACTTTATTTTTATCTCTAGTTGGATGTATAGATTCAGAGAGCATTAGAATATTCTAATCATTGACTCATATATAAGACTTTATATCACGTATTCCAAATGTTATAACTCAATGGTCACATAAAAACAAAAACCCCCAAAATTTTCATTTTCTTTTCTGGAATCCCCTGTTCTATTATTTCAATCCCCCACACATGGAATCTAGGAAAAGAGAACAATAAGTGCTTAAAAAGAACTGAAAATTCTTGTATATTAAAAACATTGAAATTTCTTTTCCTATAATGGGCTTCATGAATTCATATTTATGAAGCATTTAGAGAATAATTCAATTAATATGCATTATAGCCATTGGCCATTCATCTGTTTGATTCTAGTCATTCATTTTTATGATCACAGAAAGTCATAGGGGTTCTATATGCAATTTTAAATTGCTCTAAAATACAAAAGGGAAAGATGTCTTGTTATTTCAGAGTGTATGAATAATGATTTATGGATATATTTCCTCTGGGGACTCTAACATTTCAGACCAGAAATTCATTAATTGTAAATTCTTAAGTGTTTCCATATTTGTACACATTTAAATGTAAATCGAAGAGTGTAATGGTTTCAATTAGAATGGAATTCTAAAGTCATCAACTTCCATCTTACTCTGACTACTTTATTTGAGTGTGAGGAAGTTGAGAGCCACAGACACCAAAGTGACACAGCAATTTAGATTCTATGTAAAAGTAATGTTGGTTTCAACCAGATCCTTATCCACCATACTAATGGTTATCAAAAGAACTCAAAGATTTCTTGGGTATTTGGGAACCTCTATAAGGGAAATTATTCAGAGAGAAATAAAAAGCATGCTATGACACTTTGATTTTGATTCAACCTAAGTTTCTCAATGTTATTATAAGTTATCTTTAAGGAAGTACCCATTATTTTATTCTATATTATTTTATATCATTGCAAATATATAAATTTTTAAGATATTAACCTGCCATTTAAAAAATATGTATTCCCTAGAAAATAACTCCCAAAATAACTTGTGTGGCCTGGCATTTATTTCTCTTTTGAAGGTATTCTGGCTATCATTGAAGTAACTGGTACATAATAAGAATACTTCCATGGACATCACATTAGTTACTTCATGAATCTTCTTTTAAAAATAATTCCATGCTCTGCCTTTCAGAATAAAATAGCTCACAGAAACTATTCAAAGGAATACTAAAGAGAAAGTATTTTAGTTGATATCCGAAGCTCAAAATAGAATTCCAATATTCTGGGAAAAAAACAGTAGCTTGGATGCTGATTCTGGGCATATGGAGATAGGAGAATTTTATCAAAGGGGCACTAGCTAAGAATGACTTGTCAATAGTGGTAGTGGAAACAGTTATAAAGAAGTAAGTTGTGCCGGCGCCACAGCTCACTAGGGTAATCCTCCGCCTTGCGGCGCTGGCACACCGGGTTCTAGTCCCGGTTGGGGCGCCGGATTCTGTCCCGGTTGCCCCTCTTCCAGGCCAGCTCTCTGCTGTGGCCAGGGAGTGCAGTGGAGGATGGCCCAAGTGCTTGGGCCCTGCACCCCATGGGAGACCAGGATAAGTACCTGGCTCCTGCCATCGGATAGGCACGGTGCGCCGGCTGCGGCGGCCATTGGAGGGTGAACCAATGGCAAAAGGAAGACCTTTCTCTCTGTGTCTCTCTCTCAGTGTCCACTCTGCCTGTCAAAAAAGAAAAAAAAAAAAGAAGTAAGTTGTGAGGCCTGTGCTGTGGTGTGGTGAGCTGTCTCTTTCTGTGGTGCTGACATCCCATATGAGCATTGGTTCGAGGGACAGCTGCTCCTCTTACCATCCAGCTCTCTGCTATGGCCTGGGAAAGCATAGAAGATGGCCCAAGTGTCTGGGCCCTGCACTCACGTGGAGACCAAGGAGAAGCTACTGACTCCTGGCTTCAGATAGCCCGGCTTCAGATCAGCCCAGCTCCAGCCGTTGCGGCCATTTGGGTAGTAAAGAAGTGGATGGAAGAACTCTCTTTCTTTCTTCTCTTTCTTTCTTCTCTCTCTCTCTCTCTCTTTCTCTCTCTCTCTCTCCCTTTCCCTTTCTTTCTCTTTCTCTTTCTTGCTCTCTCTCTCTCTCTCTCTAGCTATAACTCTCAATTAAATAAAGTCTTTAAAAAAAGAAAGAAAAGAAAAAGAAACAAGTTGTGGGGGCCAGCACTGTGGTACACTAGGCTAAGCTTCTACCTACAGTACCAGCATTCCATAATGATACTGATTCAAGTCCTGGAGGCTCCTCATCTAGTCCAGCTCTCTGCTATGGCCTGGGAAAGTAGTAGAAGATGGCCCTAGTGCTTGGGTCCCTGCACTCACATGTGAGAAGAAGCTCCTGGCTCTTGGCTTTGGATTGGCCGAGCTCTGACCATTGCAACCATTTGTGGAATGAACCAGAAGATGGAAGCCCTTTCTCTGTCTCTCCCTCTCTCTGTCTGTAACTCTACCTCTCAAATAAATAAATAAATAAAAATCCATATTAAATAAAGAGAAAGAAAAGAAACAGAAAGGAGAGGAGAGGAGAGGAGAGGAGAGGAGAGGAGAGGAGAGGAGAGGAGAGGAGAAGAGAAGAGAAGAGAAGAGAAGAGAAGAGAAGAGAAGAGAAGAGAAGAGAAGAGAAGAGAAGAATCATGGAATACAAAATGGGGGATTTAAATCCTTCAGGATTTTAGGTGTGAAAGGATCATGGTAGTCTTATGCCTTGAAACTAAATACTAGTAGATTACTGATATACTAGAAATCGAGATTCCTAGAAACACCATTAAACTAGATTACTCCTAGTAAAGTAGATTACTGAAATTCTAGGCTCTTCAGGGTGAGAAAAATCCAGTAGTTTTATACTTAAAATAGCAAAATATGGACTCAAAGTTTAAAGTACCAAAATGAATCAAAACAATATCATAGTACATATTTAGCATATATTAAAACATTAGTTTGGACATAATTCAATGAAAAAATAAAACAGACATAAGATCACAATTTTTCCACAATACACGAGGTTAGCCATCTGGCATTTGTTCTGATTTTCAACTGTTTTGTTGCTCCCTGTCACTGAATAGCCTATAATCTAACTTCATTAATAAAAGCACAGAATTGACTAAAATCGTTGAGTATAATGTGGTAATTTATAAGACAAAATTGATCTAATCCCAACACGTAAACACTATAGTAAAAAGTTAAAAAGAAAGTCAAGCACAAAAATTTTCTACATATGAAAACTTCTTAGAGTATTATGACACACCAACTCTGGAAACAAGTTATAACTTAAAAATTAAAAGCTTATAACTCATAAAGGACTTAATAAAAAAAAAAAGGAAATCATGTGCTTATTTGAGTGTCTATCTGCAGATTATCATTTCTCAGATGACATCTCACCTTCCTTTCCCTGGAATTATTCAATGGGGCCTGATAGAGCCAACCTTTTCCTCAAAAAATCCCTTATTCTCAACTCTTTTTTTTTTTTTCACATTCCTTTTACTTGTGCAATTGACACATGGAGGTAGCTTTTTTTTTTCCTTTTTAAAAAATATTCACACATTGGCCGGCGCCGCGGCTCAATAGGCTAATCTTCCACCTGCGGCGCCAGCATCCCAGGTTCTAGTCCCGGTTGGGCACTGGATTCTGTCCTGGTTGCTCCTCTTCCAGTCCAGCTCTCTGCTGTGGCCCAGGAGTGCAGTGGAGGATGGCCCAAGTGCTTGGGTCCCTGCACCCGCATGGGAGACCAGGAGGAAGCACCTGGCTCCTGGCTTCGGATCAGCATGGTGCGCTGGCTGCAGTGAGCTGGATGCAGTGGCCACTGGGAGGTGAACCAACGGAAAAAGGAAGGCCTTTCTCTCTGTCTCTATCTCATTGTCCACTCTGCCTGTCAAAAAAAAAAAAAAAATGTTCACACCACAGGTCAACTGATTCAGAATCTTTAGTGTTGGAGCATGGCTTTCATTCTAGTTTAAACATTCTCTAGGTATTCTAATATTGAACAAAATGAGTCACTGTTGATAACTTAAGCTTCACTTTTCCATTAAGAAATTGGAGACTTTTTATCTATTTTAAGTAGTGACTATTTTCACATCTATAGTCTTAATTTTGCTGTGCTTTCACACTAAACTAAAAGTAAAGGCGAATTCTTAAAATTAATCCTCAAGACATGAGAATACCTGTCTGTCCTACTTCTGTGAATTCACCACTAGCCTCTCCGCTGCAGTGACCCTAATTTCATGTCTGTTAAAAATTCCAGACTTCAAAATTAGGACATTTGCATTTGTAGATTTCTCTACCTACTAAGCAATTTTCCCAATCTTTTACATGACTTCTTTGCATATTACTTCCTTGGCCATCTTACTTATAATTGAACACATCACCCCTATGCATTGCTTACCAGTATTTCATTTACTTTACTCTTCTGCAAATTATCTACAGACACTGGACATAGAAAATAAGCCTCTTGAAGGTAATTATATTTTTTGTCATCTTTTTTTGGTGCTGGCTTGCCAGAGCATTGAACACAATCTTTTACACAATGGACACTTGTATTTATTTGTTTTTGCAAGAATGATAGTGTTTGTGCATAAACAATTCTTGGTAATTATTACATTATTCTAAAGACAGTGAAGCAAGATGACTCAGAGGGTATAGTCAGAAACTTTATCTGGAGCATGGAAATTTGATCTAATTAGCTTGGCTAGTAAGAGTAAGTTGGCATGCACAAAAAATTTTATTGTAACATGATGAGAGTTATGAGCCTCTGTAAACTCTAACTTGGAACTTTGCAAGAAAAGCATGAGATTTTTTACAATGGAGTAAATCAAAGATAAGATAAATCTAAGTATGGTACAGAAATGAGATTTAAATTTGACAAGCTCTGCAAGATCTCTAGGGGAAAATTTTTAAGTAATTTTTCTTAAATGATTACCTATAGGGAGAATAGTGTTTTATTATTTTTTAAATATCTTTTTCCTTTAATTTTTAAATCTGTTTTCACTATTATTTTTTCTCATTTCCTTAAAGTGATGACAGTAATCATAAAGTGCACTCAAGTATACTTCTAATGAATGCATGACAATGACATTCCTTATCTCCAATATTGTAGGGAAAAATCACCAAAAATTCAAAGCTCTGTGCATTTCCTAATCTCTCACCTGCATATTTTAGGACCTTGTTACATGAATTAAGTCCCCACTCACATTATCTTTTGTTCCTCTCTATAGGGAAAACATAGTTAAATCTGAATTTTCTGAAATCACAGCGCATTCTTTCTTATTGCTTCTTCATACATCTGCCAGCTTCTGATATTCTCTTTCAGTTGGCCTGTGTTTCTGGAGAGAACCACATCCGCTCAGAACTTCACCTCCAGTTCTGAGACATCTACCTTCAGAGTTCAATGGCTATGACAAATAAAGAACGTCAACGACTCTGCTTTGGTGCTAATATTCTTAAAGATGTCTATTTCACTGAATAGGTTTATTCCCTTTCTTTTTGACAGCTATTCATGTTTATTACTCCTTCTGATGCTTTTACTGCCTTACTATGGTAGTTTTACATACCATGTGTGAAACACATTCATCATATAAAATAGTCAATTTATTTAATATATCTGAGCCTAAGGGGTCTGGTCTACTAATAGGAGACAATGTTATTTTATAGAATATTTATGTTTCTATATTTTGTATTTGTTCAATGGAACAAAAATAAAAAGCTAGGAAGACATAAAATCTATAAAAATCATGTTGCTATAGCCAGTTACTCAAATTATTTTAAATCACTCAAGTTTTTGATTAACATGTATTACTTGTATATTTTTATGGGTCACAGTGCAATATTTCAACACATACACACAGAACAAATGATCAGTATTAGCAATCAGTCTTACCACTTCCTTATCTTTGAGTTTAGAACTAACCAGTTCCTCTTTTCTAGCTCTTTATATAGCATAGAGTATATTTTTATGAACTAGTCACCCTACTGTACTCTGAAACACTAGAACTGGCAACTACTGTCTATGTTTTGGTATCTGTTATTCAATCGCCCTCTGTCTTCCGTCTCCCATGCTTCCCAGACTCTAGTAATCATGATCCTAAGCTAAGAGTCACTATTTATTTTTAACCTGCACATGTGAATTGAAGCATTTGGCATTTGTCTTTCCATGTCTGGCTTATGTTACTCAGTAGAATGTTCTCTATTTCCACTCACTTGCTGCAAATCAAGATGTTCATAATTTTATGGCTGCATAATATTCCATTGTGCATATTATATACCATGATTACTTATCCATTCATCCAGTGAGGGATATCTCAACTGATTCCATCTCTTTATTATTGTTGCATAAATTTTGAATAACTGCTTTCTGTGGTATAGGGCAAAATAAGTTGAAATCAAGTTTATAGGCATAGTACATCCTTTTGAGAAAGAATGGCACAAATTTTCTGTTATACAAATTATTCTATTAAAATTTATTCAAAAAACTAGCTCAAATTAACTCAAAGTCACTACTATTATTCACCAAATTTACTAATCTACAGTATTTTTTCCACCTTTATTTCCTGCTCTGTTTCCCAGAAACCACAATGGCTCTCTTTTGGCAGTCCTCCGAGAACCCCAAGTCATACTTCATTATGATGTTTGTGCAGGTGTTGCTTCTGCCTCTAGTAGTTCTTTCTCTTTCTCAAACCCTTCTACTCACTGCTTACAGTTTACTATGTGATTTTTAAAAAATTTTTATTTAAGGTATACAAATTTCATGTATGAATATGTACAGTTTTAGGAACTTAGTGATACTTCCTACCTTACCCTCTGTCCCACCCACTCTCCCACACTTCGTCCCCTTCCTCTCCTATTCCCACTTTTAATTTTTACAAAGATCTATTTTCAGTTAAATTTAGATTCATAAGATTAACCAGAGACTAATTAAAGAGTTCAACTAATAAAATGAAGAAACAAATACTGTTCCTCAACAATCAATTCAAGGCCTATACACCAGGGTTTTAGACAAGGTTGTTTTTTTATCACTGAGTAACATTCCATAGTGTATCTATGCCATAATTGCTTGTCATCTGTTGATGAACATCTGAGTTGATTCCATGTCTTAGCTATGGTGAATTGAGCTACAGTGAACATGGGGTACAGATAACTCCTACATGTGCTGACTTTGTTTTCTTTGGGTAAATTCCCAAGAGTGGGACTGCTGATTAAAAAAAAAAAAAATGTGTTCTAATGAACATAAGTGTATAAAATCCAGAACTGAGCATCTAATTTGTTGTTGATTCCCAATGTCATATACAGTTGGCTATGTTTAGGACTTCAAATGAAAAATATTAAAATGAATGATCGATTAATTATTTAATACTAACTACAATAAACAATATCCCTAATAGTTATATTAAGAACAGTAACAATCACTAGAGTGTGTGTTATGTGTAAGGTTAGGGCATAAAAATAGATTTATATTCAGAATCTCATTGAAATGACAAAGCACTCAAAGAAATAATACTTTTCATCTTTTAGGTAAGGAAAGAGATTAACTTGTTCTGCATGGCAATGTAACCATAATGAATACATCTTCCTTTCCTTTCCCATTGTGATTAACAAAAGCTAAATGACAAATGTGTGACCAGAGTGTCTGTTTGATTTAATATGAAAAAGCCCACTGAAGTTGCAAATATTCTAATCCAAACCTCCCAGCAAGACTGCAGGACTGGCTGGATGACTGCTGGATCAAAGCAACCCCTGTGGCTCCATCCAGGCCCCTTTCAGCTAGCTGGACACTCACAGGCATTTGGCCTCTGTCTTTTTTTCTCTCTATTCCTCTCTGTCATTTACATCCCCTTTCTACTTTATAAAGTCCTCCTGAATTTGCAAATTGGGAAAAGTACTTTTGAGATGGAAGATGTGTGTGTTTTCCCTAAGATCATTCATCTCTTGAATAAACCTATTCTCCTGCATCAATTCTCATATCTGGAAAATTGGCTAACTAGTGGTCAGTAGCCCTGGCCTAATTGCAGTGTTATCATCATGGCTAATAAGGGAATTTAGATCCATTTGCTGTAGATGATCTTTATGCATTACATTGTTGTAGCAATTAGAAAACAGTGCTCCACCATTGTCATTGATTTTTTAATTTTATTTGTATATTCAAAAGTCATCTTTATACATTCATTATCAGCTGTCATTAAAACATTTTATTAATGATTAGGAAATGTTTATACTTGATAGAGCTAAAATAGATTTAAATTTAGTCCTAGAAAAAAAAAGACATTCTAAGAACAACAAAACCCATTTTAAGAATACCTCCCATGGCCAATGCCATGGCTCACTATGCTAATCCTCCACATGTGGCACCGGCACTCCGGGTTCTAGTCCCTGTTGGGGTGCTAGTTCTGTCCCGGTTGCTCCTCTTCCAATCCAGCTCTCTGCTGTGGCCCAGGAAGGCAGTGGAGGATGGCCCAAGTGCTTGGGCCCTGCACCCACATGGGAGACCAGGAGGAAGCACCAGGCTCCTGGCTTTGGATTGGCGCAGCGTTGGCCATAGTGGCCATTTGGGGTGAACCAACGGAAGGAAGACCTCTCTCTCTCTCTCTCTCTCTCTGTCTAACTCTGCCTGTCAAAAAATAAAAATAATAAAAATTAAAAAAGAGTACCTACCAAATGTGAGGCCCTTTCCATGGTTTCAGGTTTGCATGGTGGCTGCTATAAAGAAGCTAAACTCTTAAACCAGTAATTTTTGTCTGCAAAACATAAATTAATAACACAAAGTAGAGATGAAGTTGATATCAGGATTTGTAAAGCAGATACTGTAACCCAAATTGAGGGAAAAGACAGTCCTATTAGCATCTGAATCTCAGGCTAGATCAGTTGGCCAGATGAGGACATATAATTCAACCTGGACCAGGCAGTGACTCTCCCAAGGAAGTCTGCCCTGGGCCACTGCAGCTGAATCAGATGATGTGGCCACTAGGACAAAACTATTGTACAGAGAATGTTCTGGAGTTGTTGGCTTGGTCAAAATCAGTCCAAAATGCAAACGAGTGAAACTTCCATAAATGCAGTGAGTACAAGTGAGCCAAGGAAGCAGCTATGCAGAAAATAAGAATGAAAAGAGAGGCAGTAAGCATGTAGAAAGCAAAGATGAGAAGAAAGTGTTGCCCCATCAGGAAAGAAGAAGCCGTTAGTTCTACTATTTCATTCATCTCTATTTCCTATCCTTGCACACAAAGGGATTATATCTGATGTGACACTTTCTTGAACTAAAATCCACAATAGCTATATCAAAATCTTTAATTAAAAACAAGATGGATGTTTCAAGATTGAGTGTGTAAATAACTTTTGAAGGGGTCCTTAAGTAGAAAAGGGAAACTATATGAATATTCGAGGGAAGTAATTTCTGGTATTAAACATGTATCTTTGGATAAGCTTCTGAAACAGGGTAGATATTTTTAACTTAATTAGAAGAATATGGATCAGATGATCTTCAGAACCATGAAGAAATAATGCTGACTGAGGCCACAAGGGAGTGAGTCTAATTATTTAACTTACTGTATTCATCAAATCAAAGTGAGAGTAATTTTGTGAAGAATTACTCTTAGTTTTCAAGCTAAATTTCCATGTAGTTCTAGCTAATTGCATATTCATTAGGGCTTTTGAATAAAGAACAGACAACCACATTGACTTAGTCCTTAAAAATAGCGACTTTGGTTTCTAGGATGTTAAGAACCCAGCTACCCATGGATCAACAAAATAGTTATAGAGTGGGGCTGCAAGGACAATCTAAGGATTCAGAAGTGACAGATTTTCTGCCAATATTTCCTCAATTGTGAAGCTGATTGTTTCAGGCATTTTGAGAAAGAATACTAGCACCCACTCACAAAACAAAGTTCCATGGAGGCAGTCCCTATCAGTCTGATGTTTATATTTGAATCAATAATCAACTGTTAGCTGACAGAATGGAAATTAAGGAACAGGATGCTTATAGTAATATATATGACGGGCAAGGAAAGTATGATAAGCAGGACAATAAACTCAGAGATGCCTCCACGCTAATCCCCATAACCTGTGAATACTTCACTTTCATCGTGTTAGAAACATCATGGATATCTTTAAGTTAAGACAGAAATGATGGGCAGACCAACCTGGATCAGCTGAAGTGGGCCCAACCTAATCACAAGAATCCACAACAGTGGAAGAGAGAAATGGCAGCTTGAGAATAACTTCATTCCTCACAGCTGGTTTTGAAACTCAGGGACTTTTTTTGTAAAACACAGAGAGGGACGTCTAAGAGTTGAAATGACAAAGAAAAGAAATTGCCTTTCAAGTCTACAGAAGCCAGGCAGATCTGCAGACACACTGAGACCTGACCTGCTCCAGTTTCCTCATCAACAGAAATGAACATACTGTATCTTTTTTTTTTTTTTTTGGACAGGCAGAGTGGACAGTGAGAGAGAGAGACAGAGAGAAAGGTCTTCCTTTTTCCGTTGGTTCACCCTCCAATGGCCGCTGCGGCCAGCGTGCTGCGGCCAGAGCACCGCACTGATCCGAAGCCAGGAGCCAGGTGCTTCTCCTGGTCTCCCATGGGGTGCAGGGCCCAAGGACTTGGGCCATCCTCCACTGCACTCCCTGGCCACAGCAGAGAGCTGGCCTGGAAGAGGGGCAACCGGGACAGAATCCGGCACCCTGACTGGGACTAGAACCCGGTGTGCCGGCCCCGCAAGGTGGAGGATTAGCCTAGTGAGCCGCGGTGCCGGCCCATACTGTATCTTTCTTAAAGCCACTATGCATTCGGTATTTTGTTACAGCAGCAGAAAACTGACAGAGGTAGGAAGGAAGAGACTATAAAAGCTATGCTGGGATGACACAGATTCACATCTAATATCAATTCTATCATTGTGTTTGATCCTATCAGTTATAGACTGTTAGCTTGACACTGAAATGGAATCAGGTAGAGAGGGTGACTCTGTCATCTCAAATCAGATCATAACAATGCCTTTATTTGCAGCTCATGATAATTATTGCTCTTTTGATAGTTTGCTCTAAGTGTCTTCAAATTTCAGATGCAGATATTGTATATAATATTCATACTGAGTAATATGGAAAACTTAATTGAGAAAAATGTGTTTTATTGAGTTATTTTTAAAATGGCAAAATTATTTTGGAACATGAAAGAATAACATCTAAGTTATATTTGTGTGTATAGGTTTAAATATTTTTTTGGTATTTTCTTTATGGCTGTAGACTTTTACCTGAATTAGAAATCATAATATGGAAAGTTCAATCTAAAAGAATGCACAGGCTTTTTCTTATTTTTACAATAATTATATGGATAATTAAAAGAATATCTATAGCAAGTGAAATATTTACTTATTTTTCCTTTAATATATCATGGAAGTTAATTTTTATCTTAGAAAGAATGTGGCAAGCTATAAAAACACAGCATAGAAAGCAATGAAAGGAGATGAGAAGAAAGAAAATTTCTAGTATACTTAACGGACTGTAATACAGTTGCTAAGCTGAAATAATTGAAAGTCATCAAACATCAACTCTCATACTTTCAAAAATAGAACAGATATGGAAGTTAAGGAGGTGTTATTGCAAATATTGTAACAATGAAAATGCTAAATTTTATAAAGTTTACTAAGTTAGAATTGACTACTGTCTTCATCTCAAAAAAAGTAGTTAGAATATGTAAAAAATGGAAATATTTTAAAGTATTTATTCCCACTTACTAATCATCATAAAATTAACCCAATTTTATTAATCAATGACATTGGGAAAAGAAAGGTATTTTTAGCATTAGAGATTAACCCCCCTAGAGCATCCTGGTGATGATCATTCAAAGTGTATGATTATATGCACTAAATTGTACCTCCCTTCCTCAAAATTCATATGTTGAGGCTCTGGCCTTCAATGTGACTGTACTCTGGCCCCCAATATGACGTAGTTTGTTAATTAGGATTAAATGAGGTCATAAGACTGGTATCCTAAGCCAATATGCTCCTATCAGAAGAAGGATACACATACAGAGGCTAGGCTATGCAAGGAAAAAGTGAGAAAGTGGAGAAAGTGGCCATCTCTAAGGTGAGGATAAAAGCAAAAGGAGAAACTAATGGTGTCCTGTGGTGATTTATTTTTATTTGGACAATCTTAGCGAACTATGCAATCTTGTTGATCACTCACACATGAAGATCAAAGAAACATAAAATAAAACATTTCAGTTACTGCACAGCATACTTAATACAATTTCTATATTATTATATTATTAGCTTAGAACAATAGATTAACAAAACAATTAAATATGTCTTGCATTTATAGGAAGCTCATCATATAACAAACATTAATGATGTGTAAGGCATTCACTCAATGCTCAAAAATATACAGACTTTGTGTGCACAATACAATACTAGGAAATAAACACCCGGGGATTATTCCAAGCCAGTGTAGATGGGATGCAGGCCTGTTTCTAAAATTTCTGTAATGCTTCATAAATTTTAGAAACAAAATAATGGGAATTAATGAGCAAAATAGCCATTAACTGATATGACTCGATGAGAGTAGATAGGATTCTGTTCTTCCTACTCTCCTTTATCCAAGCTGGCTTGCTTTCTTTTCTTTTACTTTTTATTTTGTTGAATTATCCTTTTGAATGAATAATTTGAGGACGAAAGTAACTATTTAAAACTACTACTGAAGTAACATTACCAGCTTAGGCCACACTTTACTTATAAAATTTCCAAAATTGAACATTTCAAAGGAATGATTTGACCTTAATTTATTTTCTATTCACTTGGGTAACAAATAAAGAAGGCAATTGTCACAGTTTAAGACCTAAACTATTTGACATATCATTATCATGAAATAAAATATGAACATACTAAGTTTATATTTTAAAGGAAAAGTAAATGAAAACAACTACATTCAAGTTTCTGTTTTTCTTGTATTCACTACGATTATCTAATTTACCCTAAATCATTAAGTTCATTTATTTAAATTTATCTCTTAAAGCAGCTACATGTATGGGGCCAGAGCTGTGGTGCAGCGGGTTAAAGCCCTGGCCTGAAGCACCGGCATCCCATATGGGCGCTGGTTCTAGTCCCAGCTGCTCCTCTTCCCATACTGTTCTCTGCTATGGCCTGGGAAAGCAATGGGGGATGGCCCAAGTCTTTGGGCCCCTGTACCCATGTTGGAGCTCAGAGGAAGCTCTTGGCTCCTGGCTTTGGATTGGCGCAGCTCTGGCCATTGCAGCCATCTGGGGAGTGTATCGGCAGTATACCATCTGGGGAGTGTACCATCTGGGGAGTGTACCAGACCTCTCTCTCTCTGTCTCTACCTCTCTCTGTAGCTCTGTCTTTCAAATAAATAAAATAAATCTTAAAAAAAATAGCTACATGTATATATTTCTACCTTTCTTAATCACTGCTATCTGCATAAATCAATTTGTATTAATGACCATGTTTGTGTCAGTACAATTTATCCTATGTACATGGTCTTTGTTTAACTTTAGATAACACAATCCATGGATTATAATATTCAGTATTAGAGACTACATCAGTATTCATATGTGGAGATTCTGACTCATTTATTATTAGTAGTATTTATTTGAAAGGCAGAATTACAGGGAGAGAGTGGGAGAGAGAGAAAGAGAGAATTCTCCCATTTGCTGGTTCACTTCCCAAATGGCTGCAATGGCTGGGGTTGGCCAGGCCGAAGTCAGGAACCCAAAGCTTTTTTCTGGGTCTGTCACATGTATCCAGGGGCCCAAGAATTTAGGTTGCCCTCTGCTGCTTTCCAAGATGCCTTAGCAAGGAGCTGGATCAGAAGTGGAAAAGCTTGGACTCCAACTGGTACCCATATGGGATGCCAGTATTGTAGCTGGTGGCTTAACCCGCTATGTCCCAAGAGATTCTGACTCAATGTGATAGTGTCAGGAGGTAGACATCTGTGGGGTATGATTCAGTAGTTCAGTGAGGGAACCCTCATGAATAAGACTAGTAAAAACAGACCCCCGAGAGTTCCTTTCCACTAGCTGAGCATTCAGTGAGAAGGAACAAGGAAGAGCTCTTTATGAACCAGGAAAAGGGCCTTCACCAGAATTCAAAAACGCTTGGGCTTGCAGGCTCTAGAACAAGGGGAATTAAGCTTCTGTTCCTTTATTCTATGAGACCTCGTTATAGCAACACAACTATGACACAGAAAAGGATTGCATTTTTACAATGCGTAATAACAAAAAATCTTTATTTGAAGTCACAATATCAGTTACACAAATACGTTTCTAAGGATTGGTAAGTAGTGATGGCCAATAAATGGTTCCCTGAGTATAGGTTAATTGTAAACAGGAATTTGCATGCTAATCCTAGCCCCACTTTTCTAAATATACATTATCTGTATAGAAGAATGAGTTTCAATAATTAAGGAAATTAATACCATCTTTCCTGTTAATTGTGAGAACTATTCAGGATTTTCATTGTCACAGGAAAACAAATTTTACACTATTTATGAAATATGAATTACTATATTCAGACGGAAATTTATTATAAATTTGTTTAGTATAAACAAATCAGTTCTTTATATCCTCATATTCTGGTTTGTTCAGAAAAACGAAGTCCTAAAAATAACTATGTTATTGCATGACAACATTCCTGTCTAAAGCACACAGACACACACTCCGTATACTCATGGTAGCAATATGCTCTGCTCTGTCTAGGAGAATCCTGGCTTCCATTTTCCCATTTTTGATCAAGTTTGGAATCTGTTACCCACTGAATGTCTATGTACCTACTAATACACATGTTAAAGCCCAGTACCCAGTGTGACAGTATTTACAGGTGGGGTATTTGAAAAAGAGTAGATTACGAAGGCTCCTCCCTCATCCATGGGAATAGTGCCTTCTTAAAGAGGCCCCAGACAGTTGCTCTGCCTCAATACCACGTAGAATGCAGCAACAAGGCACCCAGCTATCAACCAGGAAGCAGTTCCTTGACGGAGGATTTCTAGTCTCCAAAATTGTGAGAAATAAATTTCTGGTCTTATAAACCACCTGGTTTATACTATTTTTATAGCACTCTGAATGAATGTAGACAGAATTTTATCTGACTTTCATATTTAGCTAAAATATTAATACTTGAATTAAAACAGTTTGGAAAGCTCCCCGTTTATATTTCATGCTTCTCCTGTGGTTTATCCCAGTACTATGTGCAATGCCAATGAATCAGCAGTGTTGTCATTAAACCAGTGAATGGAAAATCAACTTCTCTCTCTCTCTCTCTGTCTCTTTCTCTCTCCTTTCTTTCTGTAACACTGCCTTTCAAATAATTGCTTCACGTCAATGATGAAGCTTTTAATACTTGTATCAAATGCAAAATTTGAAATCCCAGTTCATAAACAGGAAGACATTAAAGTTCATCCTTAAAATGTGAAGAACTATCAGTAAATATTATTCAAATTAGAAAGTATTTAAAAATTTCTAAGAATAAAAAAGGGAGAGAATGATCCAACATGGGAAGCGAGATACACAGCAGACCCATAGAATGGCTGATGTCTTCAACAGCACTCTGGCCTCAGAATCAGCCCTTAAGGCACATGGATCTGGCTGAAAAGTCCATGAGAATATTACAGGCATGGAAAGTCAAAACACTATGAAAAAAAAAAAAAAAAAAAACAACCTACCACTTTAACTACTACCTTGTCAAAGTTGGTGAACTCAAAAGGCTTCCATAGCCTTGGCAACTCATGACAAGAGCCTAGGGTGATTACTGTTGCCATAAACAAGAGTGTCAATTTGTTAAGTCAACAACAGGGGTCACTGTGCACTTACTCCTCATGTAGGATCTCTGTCCTTAATGTGCTGTACATTGTGATTTAATGCTATAAGTAGTACTCAAACAATAGTTTTCACTTTGTGTTTCTATGTGGGTGCAAACTGTTGAAATCTTTACTTAATGTATGCTAAACTGATCTTCTGTATATAAAGAGAATTGAAAATGAATCTTGATGTGAATGGAAGGGGGGAGAAAAAGGGAAAGGGGAGGGTTGTGGGTGGTAGGGAAGTTATGGTGTGGGGAAGCCATTGTAATCCATAAGCTGTACTTTGGAAATTTATATTCATTAAATAAAAGTTAAAAAAATTCTAATTAAAACTGCACAAATTTTAAGCCGCTTTTCGATATTTTTCACTTGTGGGAAAATGTTTATGTAATTTTTGTTCCTGAGTAAGTAGATTTCTGTTAGAATATAAAAGATGTGAGGAACATTTTGATTTTTGTAAATCATTAATGAATCTTTCTCCTTTTCACTTAAGACCCTCTCCCACCTCTGGTAACCATCATTCTACTCTCAACTTGCATGAAATAAAGATTTTAGATTCCATATATGAGTGAGATTATGTGGTCCTTGTCTTTCTTTTCCTAATATCACATAAAAAAATGACCTCCAGGATTTCATCCTTTTATGGCTGGATAGTGCCCATTCTAAATTCTCTTTATCCATTAATCAGTAGATGAAAACTTAGATCGTTTCCATTTCTTGGCAGTTATAACACTACAATAAACATGGAAGAGAAAACGTCTCATCAGACGAATATAATTTGCTTTGGAAATGTAATCAAAAATGGTGCTTCTGGATCGTGTAGTAACTGCATTTTTAATGTTTTCTAAGGAAACTTTGTGCTGATTTCCTCAATAGCTGCACCAATCTACATCCCCACCAAGAGCATGTAACAATTCCCTTTTCTACACATCGTTATCAACACTTACTATCATTTGTCTTTTTTATATTTGCTATTTTAAGTGGAGTGAGGTGAGAATAGTTTCACTTAGGTTTCCCTGGTAAATAGTGGTAAAAATATCCTTTAATATTTCCTTTGATCATTTGTGTATTTTCCTTTGAGAAAATTCTTTTGGAATCTATTATCCATTTTACAAATGATATTATTGGCTCTTGTGCCAATATTCTGGTTATTAAGACCTTGTCAGATATATCACTTGAAAATCATTCCCCATCCTGTGGGTTGTGTTTTTATTACATTGATTATTTCTCCTGCTGTTCAGAAGCACTTTAGCTTGATCTAACATCATTTGTCTACCTTTTGTTTCTTAAGCTTTTGAGGTATTATCCATAAAAATTGTTGTCTGTTCTAATATCCTAAAGAATTTCCCCTACTTTCTTTTGCTAATTTCAAAGTTCAAGTTCTTACATTTAGTTGCTCCCTATTTCTAGCTGATTTTTGTATATCGTGGAAGATAAGGAGTCTATTTTCTTTTTTCCATATTTATATAAGAAATTGTCCCAGCACCATTAACTAAAAAATCTTTTTCTCCATTTTCTTTTCTCAGTACATTTGTCAAAAATCAGTTGGTTTTAGACGTAGGGGTTTAAATCCAGGATCTCTAAAATGTACGCTTTCTTCCTTCTGGCATTATCTGTTTATTTACAAGCATGTCTTTATCTCAAGTGGAACAACCCTTTAGTATCTCTTGTATGAAATATCTGGTGGAGGTGGTTGCCCAAGCTTTTGTTTGTCTCAAAATGTCTTTTGAGTCTCATGGATTAAGCAGAGTGAGTGCAGGCTCGAGGCTTATGCCCACAACTGCTACAGTCTCAGTAGACAGGGCATATGCTCTGCACCCTGGAAAGCACTCTGGTAGCAACAGGACTGATTGGTTTCCCCTAAGTCAGAACAGCATTCAGCAAATTGAGTCTGGAACTTTGGGGAAGAATAACAATGTGGCTTCCCTTTTAGAGATCAAAATAGTCACTCAGACAGCAGTCAGCGTCATAGGCTACACCTGAAGTCAGTGGAGACTATGAAATTCTTCCTCTTCCTTCATATCTCAGGTTCCTGCTGAGAAGTACATGTCCACATCTGTTGGGGTACTATTATATATTATATGTTTCTTTTACAGTTTTTTTAATTTTTTTTTATTTGACAGATAGAGTTAGACAGTGAGAGAGAAAGACAGAGAGAAAGGTCTTCCCTCCGTTGGCTCACCCCCTAAATCGCCGCCAGGGCCGGAGCTACACCGATCTGAAGCCAGGTACTTCCTCCCCGTCTCCCATGCAGGTGCAGGGCCCAAGCACTTGGGCCATCCTCCACTGCCCTCCCGGGCCACAGCAGAGAGCTGGCCTGGAAGAGGAGCAACCAGGACTAGAACCCAGCATCCACATGGGATGCCAGCTTTTACAGTTTTGAAACCCTCTATCTTTAAACTTGGAATAGTTTGATTACAATGTGTCTTGTATATTTGATTTAGTCTGATCAATGACCTTTGATCATATTTGATTTAGTCTGATCAATGACCTTTTCTGCACTGGGTGGATGTATCTTTCTTTAGCATGGAGAAGCTTTCTATTATTATGTCTTTAAATATATTTTCTACTCCTCTGCCTTCTAGAGTCCCTCTTAAACTGTACTCATCTGTATGTTTATTCTTTTAATGCTATCCCAAGTCTTCTTCACCTCATCATGTTTTCTTTTTGACTCCTCTGTCCTTTCAAATAGCCTATATCCAAGCTCACCAGTTCATTCTTTTTCTTTGATCTGCCTATTACTGATATCTTGTACCACATTGTTTTTTTTATTTCATTTAATATACTTTTCAGTTCAATGTTTTAGGAGATTTTTTTGAAAAATTACTCTCATCTCTTCATTACGTTCTGTGTATTACAGGAATGAATTCTTTCTCTTTGTGTTCTCAAAGAGAGATTTTCCGTAAAACAGCTATTCTATATTTGATATCCAAACATTTTTTGCATATATCAGATTCTATCTGATCATTTATTTTGTTCAGTAAGTGAGTAATAGTTTCCTGAGAGTTCTTGATACTTGTTAGTATAGGACATCCATATTGAAGTATTAGGGATTTTCCCAGTCATAATCTGGCTTAATTTTACTCACCTTCCAGAAAGTAAACTGTCTGCTTTTTTCCCCTGAGCCTGTGGGCACTTCTATTTCCACACTAAGTGGTCTCCTAAACTGAGTTCTACCACAGGCCTGCTGTTGGTGTGCCATCATTGCTTCAGCACTAGAGAGACGCTCTATCCCAGGTGTGTCCCATATCCACAGCGCGCGTGTTGTTCTGAATGAACTGCTAGAGGCTCAGCCCGTTAGCTCTGGCCCACAGATCCAGGCCTATGAGATTCAGCTTGTGGTTGAGTCAGTACGACAGGTCAGGCATTGAGCTCCCAAACTGACTTTCCCATCCAGTTCTTAAGTGGCTGGAGTATAACTCTATTGTTTGTCAGAGGTTAGATGTGGAGCCAGGAAGGTGGCCTGTTGGCCCCTTGCTTAAGGATAGTCCAAAGGCTCAATCTGCAAGTATGTCTTGCTTTCACTGGGACCTGGAAAATCAATCCAAGTCTCCCGCATAGCTGGCTGAGACTAAACCACCTGAGTCATCCTCTGCTGCTTCCCAGGGTACACATTCTAAAAACTGAAATTGCAAACAGAGATGGGACTAAAACCCAGTCGGACACGCAGGTGTAAGTTGTTCCAGGTCATGTCTTAATCACTACACCAAACACCTATGTTATATCTCAACTTTTAAAATGGAAGAAAAATTATAAATTCTGTAGTCATCAGAGTAATCTTCATTTGAGAAATGTTTAATAAATGCATTGGATTTTATATTTCAAAGTTATTTTCATTAGATAGATGTTTCAGTTGACCCACAGACTACCTGAAAATAATTCATAAATGTACAAATCATGAATAAAATGTAAGGAATTTCATAACTCTCACAGTAATTGTTAATAATATGTAGGCGATTTTTATGGTCATATTAGATAAATTCCTTGGCAACTCTGTTATCTTTTTTTGAATAGCAAATAGTGAAATATATTCAAAACATCCAATAGGAAAAATAATTGATATGCAAAATAATTTTGGATTGGTCTTCCTTATTAAATTCTAGCACACTACTTTTTACTGCTCATTTCAAAACCATTGGGTACATATCTGTCATTTCCGAATCATAGCAGTTGGCACAACTGGGAGTAAAAAATAAGGCTTCCAATATTGCTACCTGCTACACAATAAAAGCTGTTACTATTATTTTCACCCTTTGATATAGCCAGAAATTTCCAACTTCGGTTACCATTAACTATGCAACTCCTCCCATATCATGAGTGAAAAAATATAAGGAGATAAAAATAGAAATCGAAAGAACAAATATTTTGAATAAAAAGAAAACATTGAAGAGTTAAAATGATAAGTATTTCTGTTTCAGCAAGTATACAGTAGTCATGTTCTCACTTCTACATATCAACTAAAAGTTTTATAATTTATGTACATTTATTTTAACACACATGCATATAGGAAGTAAGCATATTTTTAAATAACAATTACACAAATAGCTATTAAAATCCCTTCCTGGAGTAGGCTTCTAACAAGAAGGATGGGAACAACTGCATCTCATATCAGTGTTACTGAGTTCAGTTCCCGCCTCTGGCACAGGTAGGCAGTGAGAATGGCTCAAGTGATTAAGTTCCTGTGTCACCCATGTAGGAAATCCAGATTGTGTTTCTGGCTCCTAGCTTCAACTCTGGAAGAGCCACGCTATTGCAGGCATTTGGGTAATGAATCAGCAGATGGTGCATCCTCTCTTGCTCTCCCTCTTTTCCCCTCTCAAATAAATAAGTACAAATTTTAATGACCATCCTTTCAAAAAACCATTGACATGTATAGCTGAGATATATGTAAAATATTTTCTCTTATCACAAGACAATAATTCTGTCTTCAACATGACTAACTTTGTAAGAGACATTTTCCTTTATAATTAATGCCATGTGAAACGTTGATGGAAATTCATTTCTTTTATGGAAAATATCAACAAATGAAATATTTCAAAACACGTACCTAAATGTTAAATTGTGAAATGTTCCAATTATCAGGTAGGATTCTGTTTATTACAACTAAGTTAGCCACAATATCAAAAAATCATGTTACATAAGTAAAATCATTTTTGGTTATATCTGCTGTAGAAAATTTATCTTGGTAGATGTAGAAGACTGTTGGATTCTAGTGAGCGTCTACTCCTTCAACATTCTGCCTATTAGATTCCACATCATGGCACTGATCTTATGCTATGCCTCTCCCAGCTAAATAGAAAATACATAAGATCAGGTAATGTATGATTCTAGTGCCTAAAGTACTACTTGTCACATGTTATTAATCTGGTTTATATTTGCTACTTGAGCATGAATTTACTTCATTCATTCCATCACTTATACCAAAAAATTGGATTTGTAAATCATTTAAATGTTAGAGCCATTTTTATATATATTGGTAGACTATTCATATTTAAATAGATTTATACCTATTGAAATTTAGTAATATCAATGTTGGTTCTATAAAAGTCACCAGAGAATCACCTAAGTAATACTTGTTTTATTTATTTTTTTATTTTAGATGTTTAAAGGTTGACAAAACTAAATCTACTCTGTGTGGGCAGGCTTTCACGCTGTCAATGTGCAATAACTCATGGGATATATCTTTCCTTCTCTCCCATATCACAGGCAATGTGTTTTTTTGTTTGTTTGTTTGTTTTTTTGTTTTTTGACAGGCAGAGTGGACAGTGAGAGAGAGAAAGACAGAGAGAAAGGTCTTCCTTTGTCGTTGGTTCACCCTCCAATGGACGCCGCGGCCGGCGCACTGCGCTGATCCGAAGGCGGGAGCCAGGTGCTTCTCCTGGTCTCCCATGGGGTGCAGTCCCCAACCGGGACTAGAACCCGGTGTGCCGGCGCCGCAAGGTGGAGGATTAGCCTAGTGAGCCACGGCACAGGCCAGCAATGTGCTTTTGAAGTTATCCTTTTCTAGTTGCTGATGTTATTCAATGGCCATAGGAAGTCTATGGTTGTCATAATCCTTTTACTATTTTTTTCTTTTCTTTTAGGTTTCAAAAATATCTTCTGAAATTCTCTACCCAGAAACTGAATAGCATTCAAAGCCAAAGCCATTCCTTACTTTCCAGATTAATGTGCAATGATATGGCAAAGGTTTATTTAGAGGAATTGAGATAATTTACCTGAAATGATATAGTATATCATCTTCTTTGGGAAAAATATTTTCTGGAATTTCATTTTTTCCCCACTTCAGGTGCATCAAGCCTAGCTCTTCCTTTCAATCACACTGCAATTTGAAGAACTGCTAACTTCGAGTAGATGATATTCCAGCACGATTGTGATGAGAATCACCTTTAAGCCTACGGTCTTGCTCTGAATATGGGTCTTGTCCTGGGTCTGACCTATAACTCAACTTTTTCTGCACCTGCACCACTAGTTCCAGTGACAAATGGAACAGATTCTACAGACTGCCTCACACAAATAATGCTCTTGGATTGCTTGTTGTGCTCACTTGCAGAACTGAAAGCTCCATTTGTCTTTGAACTCTGAAAGGACAGAAATGCATTTGTCTTTCTACTTCTAATCCAATTGGTTCCATATTTCGTCTTGAGAGTGAATGCTTGTGGAAACCTCTGTCAGTTTAACCACTGGCTTATGAAAACTTCAGTGGATTTTAGAACTTTATATTCTCCTGTAACCTTTAGTACAAGACTTTGGCTGTAGAGAAACAAATTGATACAAAATTTTTCCATTTTTGCATTTGATTTATTTATTTGAAAAGCAAAGTGACAGAAGGAGAGAGAGGGAGAGACAGAGGAGGTGTCTTTCATCTGTTGATTCATTCAGCCAAATATCCCCACAGCTGGGACCGAGCCAGGTTGAAGCCAGGAGCCTGGACAGCAGGTGTCCCATGTGGGTAGGTGGGACCCAAGTACTTAGGTCGTCTGCTATCTCAAGGCTCATTAACAGGAAGCTGTATCAGAAGTAGAGGTAAATCTTAATCCCAGGCACTACAATTTAAGACATGGGCGTCCCAAGCAGTGACTTTTTTTTTTTTCTTTTGGACAGGCAGAGTGGACAGTGAGAGAGAGAGACAGAGAGAAAGGTCTTCCTTTTGCCGTTGGTTCACCCTACAATGGCCACCGCGGCCGGCATGCTGCGGCCGGCGTATTGCGCTGATCCGTAGGCAGGAGCCAGGTGCTTCTCCTCGTCTCCCATGTGAGTGCAGGGCCCAAGTACTTGGGCCATCCTCCACTGCACTCCCTGGCCACAGCAGAGAGCTGGCCTGGAAGAGGGGCAGCCGGGACATAATCCGGTGCCCCAATCGAAACTAGAACCCGGTGTGCCGGTGCCACAAGGCGGAGGATTAGCCTAGTAAGCCCTGGCGCCGGCCATCAAGCAGTGACTTAACCTACTGTGCCACCAAGTCTATCCTAGACCGAAACTTTCTTTAAATTTTAGTGATTGCTTAAATTTATATAGATTTTAAAAAAAATAAAATTAGCATTAATTGCAAGGTGTCAAAGAATAACTACTGGTAATGACTCTTTGAACTATTTTAATTGTAGTTATTAAATGCAAACTGTTGTAATTATATTGAAGGCAACATATTTTTTAAAATGTTTTTAAATTTTAATTATTTTTTAAATATTTGATATAGTTTGTTGGACAACTCTAAAAATATAATGATTATCCCTCCCTCCCGATGATATGCAAAAGTACATGATAGAAAATTACATAGAAAAATTGATACAAAAGTATATCATAGAGGAATACATATAAGTACCATGTTAATGTTTTTGAACACTTCAAATGTATATCTCTGTTTTTCCTCTTATTAGTTTTATGTTATCTGGGAAAAATTTCAATGAATTTTAATATACCCAAGATTAGTTTGCAAAATGTGTGTCTAATAAACAGTGGTTGGATATTGCTTGAAACAAAATCATCATGAAAAACTTCTGTTAACTTTGTCATATAAATTTTATGCTAAAATAATAGCACAGTTTTTGTTTTAAGATTTCATTTATTTGAGAGGTAGAGTTACAGACAGAGAGAGGGAGAGACAATGAGAAAGGCCTTCCATTAGCTGTTTCACTCCCAAAAAAGCCACAAAGCCTGGAGCTGAGCCAATCCAAAGCCAGGAGCCAGGAGTTCCTTCTGGGTTGTGCCACAGGCCACAGCGCTGGCCCAGCATAATTTTAATGGAAGGGCAAATGTCCATGTAAATTTTAGATATAGGTTTTATTTCATTTTATTTTTTGGTGATCAGCAACATCTGAAAACTTGTCATAAATATTTAGGAAAGAAGTAGGTGAAGCTATTTGGTTAGGATTCGTGTCATTCTTCAAAGGCATATGTTAAAGAATTGTATTTGCAATGTATCCAGTACAATTCTGTCTTCTTGTAATTCCAAATTTGTTTGCATCTCATAACCAGTTTTAACTTGGCACTCCAGTTTGTTTATTTATTTATTTGTTTATTTATTTATTGCACTCTAGTTTAGTACCAGTTTAACTTGGTACTCCAACTCGCACCCCTCACAACTCCCGCTCCCTCTCACATTTCATTCACATCAAGATTCATTTTCAATTCTCTTTATATACAGAGATTGATTTAGTATATATTAAGTAAAGATTTCAAAAGCTTGCACCCACTCAGAAACACAAAGTGTAAAATACTGTTACACTACTAGTTATAGCATCACTTCACATTGGAAAACACACTAAGGACAGATCCCACATGAGAAGTAAGTACACAGTGACTCCTGTTGTTGACTTAACAATTTGACACTCTTGTTTATGGTGTCAGTAATCTCCCTAGGCTCTAGTCATGGGCTTCCAAGGCTATGGAAGCCTTTTGAGTTCGCTGACTTCGATCTTATTCCGACAGGGTCATAGTCAAAGTGGAAGTTCTCTCCTCCCTTCAAAGAAAGGTACCTCCTTCTTTGATGGCCCTGTTCTTTCCACTGGGATCTCACTTGCAGAGATCTTTTGTTTAGGTTTTTTTTTTTTTTTTTTTTTCCAGAGTGTCTTGGCTTTCCATGCCTAAAATAATCTCATGGGCTCTTCAGCCAGATCCAAATGCCTTAAAGGCTGATTCTGAGGCCAGAGAGCTCTTTAGGACATCTGCCATTCTATGATTCTGCTGTGTATCCCGCTTCCCATGATGGATCGTTCTCTCCCTTGTTGATTTTATCAGCTAGTATTAGCAGACACTAGTCTTGTTTGTGTGATCCCTTTGACTCTTAGACCTATCAGTGTGATCAATTGTGAACTGAAATTGATCACTTCAACGAGTGAGATGGCAATGGTATCATGCCACCTTTCTGGCATTGTATTGGAATCCCCTGGTATGTTTCTAACTCCACCATTTGGGGCAAGTTAGCTTGAGCATGTCCCAAATTGTACATCTCCTCCCTCTCTTATTCCCACTCTTATATTTAACAGGGTTTACTTTTCAGTTAAAATTTAAACACCTAAGAATAATTGTGTGTTAATCACAGAGTTCAACCAATAGTACTAGAACAAAAAAAAAATACTAAAATGGATAAAGTATTACGTTGTACATCAACAGTCAGGACAAGAGCTGATCAAGTCACTGTTTCTCATAGTGTCCATTTCACTTCAACAGGTTTCCCCTTTGGTGCTCAGTTAATTGTCACCGATCAGGGAGAACATATGATATTTGTCCCTCTGGGACTGGCTTAATTCACTCAGCATAATGTTTTCCAGATTCCTCCATCTTGTTGCAAATGACCAGGTTTCCTTGTTTTTGACTGCTGTATAGTATTCAATAGAGTACATATCCCATAATTTCTTTATCCAGTCTACTGTTGATGGGCATTTGGGTTGATTCCAGGTCTTAGCTATTGTGAATTGAGCTGCAATAAACATTAATGTGCAGACAGCTTTTTTGTTTGCCAATTTCATTTCCTTTGGGAAAATTCCAAGGAGTGGTATGGCTGGGTTGTATGGTAGGGTTATATTCAGGTTTCTGAGGAATCTCCAGACTGGCTTCCATAGGGGCTTAACCAGTTTGCAGTGTGTTAGTGTCCTTTTTTCCCACATCCTCTCCAGCTTCTATTGTTGGTAGATTTCTGAAAGTGAGCCATTCTAACCAGGGTGAGGTGCATAGTTTACAAAATTTTTTTCCCATTCTGTTGGTTGCTTCTTCACTTTCCTATTTCTTTTGAAGTACAGAAACTTCTAAATTTGATGCAATCACAAATGTTAATTTTGGCTTTGACTGCCTGTGCTTCTGGGGTCTTTTCCAGGAAGTCTTTGCCAGTACATATATCTTGCAGGGTTTTTCCAATGCTCTCTAATAATTTGATGGTGTCAGGTCATAGATTTAAGTCTTTAATCCATGTTGAGTGAATTTTTGTGTAAGATGAAACGTAGGCGTCTTGCTTCATGCTTCTGCATGTGGAAATCCAGTTTTCCCAGCACCATTTATTGAATAGACTGTCCTTACTAGAGGGATTGGTTTTGGATCCTTGATCAAATATAAGTTGGCTGTAGATGTTTGAATTGATTTCTGGTGTTTCAATTCTGTTCCATTGGTCTATCCATCTGTTTCTGTACCAGTACCATGCTGTTTTGATAACAACTGCCCTGTAGTATGTCCTGAAATCTGGTATTGTGATGCCTCCAGCTTTGTTTTTGTTGTACAAGATTGCTTTAGCTATTCGAGGTCTCCTGTATCTCCATATGAATTTCAGCATCATTTTTTCCAGATCTGAGAAGAATGTCTTCGGTATTTTGATTGGTATTGCATTGAATCTGTAAATAGCTTTTGGGAGAATGAACATTTTGATGATATTGATTCTTCCAATCCATGAACATGGAAGATATTTCCATTTTTTGGTATCCTCCTCTATCTCTTTCTTTAAGGTTTTGTAGTTTTCATCATAGAGATATTTAACATCCTTGGTTAAGTTTATTCCAAGGTATTTGATTGTTTTTGTAGCTATTGTGAATGGGATTGATCTTAGAAGTTCTTCCGGCCGGCGCCGCGGCTCACTAGGCTAATCCTCCGCCTAGCGGCGCCGGCACACCAGGTTCTAGTCCTGGTCTGGGCGCCGGATTCTGTCCCGGTTGTCCCTCTTCCAGGCCAGCTCTCTGCTGTGGCCAGGGAGTGCAGTGGAGGATGGCCCAGGTGCTTGGGCCCTGCACCCCATGGGAGACCAGGAAAAGCACCTGGCTCCTGGCTCCTGCCATCGGATCAGTGCGGTGCTCTGGCCGCAGCACGCTGGCCGCGGCGGCCATTGGAGGGTGAACCAACGGCAAAAGGAAGACCTTTCTCTCTGTCTCTCTCTCACTATCCACACTGCCTGTCAAAAAAAAAAAAAAAGTTCTTCCTTAATGAAATTGGCAAACAAAAAAGTGGTCTGCACCCTAATGTTTATTGCAGCACAATTCACAATAGCCAAGATCTGGAACCAACCTAAATGCCCATCAACGGTAGACTGGATAAAGAAATTATGGGATATGTACTCTTTAGAATACTATACCGCAGTAAGAAACAACGAAATCCAGTCATTTGCAACAAAATGGAGGAATCTGGAACACATCATGCTGAGTGAAATAAGCCAGGCCCAAAGGGACAAATACCATATGTTCGCTCTGATCGGTGACGACTGACTGAACACCAAAAAGGAAACCTGTGGAAGTGAAATGGACACTATGAGAAACGGTGACTTGATCAGCATAGCCCTGACTATTAATGAACAACTTAATACATTATCCCTCATAGTAGTTTTTTTTGTCTGTTCTACTTAATATGACTGGTTTAATTCTGTAATTAATACACAGTTATTCTTAAGTGTTGAAATTTAACTGAAATGTGATCCCTGTAAAACATAAGAGTGAGAATAAGAGAGGGAAGAGATGTACAATTTGGGACATGCTCAAGCTAACTTGCCCCAAATGGTAGAGTTAGAAACATACCAGGGGACTCCCATTTAATCCCATCAAGGTGGCATGTACCAATGCCATCTCACTAGTCCAAGTGATCAATTTCAGTTCACAATTGATCATAATGAAAGGACTAAGAGTCAAAGGGAGCAAATAAACATGTCTAGTACCTGCTAATACTAACCGATAGAATAAATAAAGGGGAGAGTGATCCAACATGGGAAGCAAGATACTCAGCAGACTCATAGAATGGCGGATGTCCTAAACAGCACTCTGGCCTCAGAATCAGCCCTAAAGGCATTCCGATCTGGCTGAAAAGTCCATGAGAGTATTTCAGGCATGGAAAGCCAAGACACTCTGGCAAAAAAAAAAAAAAAAAAAAAAAAAAAAAAAAAAAAAAAAAACAAACCCTAAATGAAAGATCTCTGTGAGTGAGATCCCAGTGGAAAGAACAGGTCTTCAAAGAAGGAGGTACCTTTCTCTGAAGGGAGGAGAGAACCTCCACTTTCACTATGACCTTGTCTAAACAAGATAAGAGTTGGAGAACTCAAAGGGCTTCCATAGCCTTGGAAACTCATGACTAGTGCATAGGGAGATTACTGATGCCATAAACAGGAGTGTCAATTTGTAAAGTCAACAACAGGAGTCACTGTGCACTTACTCCTCATGTAGGATCTCTGTCCTTAATGTGCTGTACATTGAGATTTAATGCTATAACGAGTACTCAAACAGTATATTTCACTTTGTGTTTCTATGGGGGTGCAAACTGTTGAAAGCTTCACTTAATGTATACTAAACTGATCTTCTGTAAAAAAAAAAAAAAGAAGAAGAAGAAATTATCAATTCCCAACTTGACTCTCACGGGATTAAACATGACAATAGGTCTGATCTGATTTCATCATCATTTAAAAATCATCTATTATTTTTCACTTTATGTTTCTGTGTGGGAGCAAACTGTTGAAATCTTTACTTAATGTATGCTAAACTGATCTTCTGTATATAAAGAGAATTGAAAATGAATCTTGATGTGAATGGAAGGGGAGAGGGAGTGGGAAAGGGGAGGGTTATGGGTGGGAGGGACGTTATGTGGGGGAAGCCATTGTAATCCATAAGCCGTACTTTGGAAATTTATATTCATTAAATAAATTTTTAAAAAAATGAAGTTCTTCCTCAGCCATGGCATTGCCTGTGTATACAAAGGCTGTTGATTTTTGTGCATTGATTTTATATCCTGCTACTTTGCCCAACTCTTCTATGAGTTCCAGTATTCTCTTAGTAGAGTTCTTTGGATCCCCTAAATAAAGAATCATATCATCTGCAAAGAGGGATAGTTTGAGTTCTTCCTTCCCAATTTGTATCCCTTTAATTTCTTTTTCTTGCCTAATAGCTCTGGGTAGAACCTCCAGAACTATATTGAATAACAGTGGTGAGAGTGGGCATCCCTGTCTGGTACCAGATCTTGGTGGAAATGCTTCCCACTTTTCCCCATTCAATAGGAAGCTGGCTGTGGGTTTTTCATAAATTGCTTTGATTGTATTGAGGAATTTCCCTTCCATACCCAGTTTGCTTAGAGTTTTCATCATGAAAGGGTGTTGAATTTTATCAAATGCTTTCTCGGCGTCTATTGAAATAATCATATGGTTTTTTTCTTCGGCAGTCTTTTAATGTGGTTTATCACATTGATTGATTTGCGCACATTAAACCATCCCTGCATACCAGGGATAAATCCTACTTGGTCTGGGTGGATGATCTTTCTGATGTGTTGTTGCATTCTATTGGTGAGAATTTTATTGAGGATTTTTGCATCTATGTTCATCAGGGATATTGGTCTGTAATTCTCTTTCAATGCTGCATCTTTCTCAGGCTTAGGGATTAAGGTGATGCTGGCTTCATAAAAAGAATTTGGGAGGATTCCCTCTTTTTTGATTGTTCTGAATAGTTTGAGAAGAATTGGAGTTAGTTCTTCTTTAAATGTCTGGTAGAGTTCAGCAGTGAATCCATCTGGTCCTGGGCTTTTCTTTGTTGGGAGGGCCTTTATTACTGTTTCAATTTCTGTCTCAGTTATGGGTCTATTTATGTTTTCTATGTCTTCCTGGTTCAATTTAGGTATGTTTTATGTGTCCAGGAATGTATGCATTTCTAATAGATTTCCCTGTTTGCTGGCATACAAGTCCTTGTAGTAATTTCTGATGATTCTTTTTATTTCTGTGGTGTCTGTTGTTACATTTCCTTTTTCATCTCTGATTTTATTGATTTGCGTCTTTTCTCTTCTTTTTTTTAGTTAGTTTGGCCAATGGGGTGTCAATTTTGTTTATTTTCTCAAAAAACCAGCTCCTCGTTTGGCTGATTTTTTGTAATTTTTTTTTATTCAATCCTGTTGATTTCTTCTCTGGTTTTAATTATTTCTCTTCTCCTACTAGATTTGGGTCTGGTTTGCTGCAGATTTTCTAGATCCTTGAGATGAATTGAAAGCTCATTTATTTGGTGCCTTTCCAATTTCTTGATGTAGGCACCTATTGATATAAACTTTCCTCTTAACACTGCTTTTGCTGTATCCCATAAGTTTTGGTATGTTGTGCTGTATCCTCATTTACTTCCAGAAAATTTTTGATTTCTGTTTTGATTTTTTCTGTGACTCATTGGTTCCTTTTTTTGGAGCAAATTAACTGCTCATTCCCTGTTCAACTCCCTATGCTAAATTTGAAGTCAGTGGAAAAATGTGGAGTTCTCTCTCAGTTAATGCTTCCAGTGGTCGACACCCCAGTGACTTTTCCCTGCTTTTTTTCCGGAAGATGATGTTTCCCAAACAGCAGCCTGTTGAATAGATGCAGGCTCGGTTAGCAACACACCAGCTGTCTTGGCATGTTTGTCATCTTTCCTCCCTGTCCCATGGAGTCCCTATTCTATTTTATCACCTCTCTGCTGAAGCTTTCTGTTAAGCCCTTGGGAGCATGGTCCTTCCTTTTTTTTCTGTTGTCTTTCTGGGGCTGAGGTCAGTGCAGCTTTTTGCTATTCAGCTATTTTGGTTCTCTTTATTTCAATCTTCCTATGTATTTACTTTTTACATAGTTACTCTTTCTCTGTTTTCAAGTTAAATAATGCTTCCTCTTCCAATGCTTATGTTTCTGTCCTTTCCAATTAGTGATTTGTTTGTTTGTTTGTTTTGAAAGAGTTACAGAGAGAGGGAGAGGGAAAAACACGCAGAGAGATACATTGTCCCCACAATGGAACACTCCCCAGATGGCCTCAACAGCCAGTACAGGGTCGGTTCAAAGCCATGACCCCAGAGCTTCATTGAAGTATCCTACCTGGATAACAGGGGCCTAAACACTTGGATCATCTCCTGCGACTTTTCTCAAGCCTTTACCAGGGAACTGAATCGGAAGAGACGTAACTGGGAAATGCACCAGTGCCCATATTGGATGCTGGCATTGCAGACTTACCCACTAAGTCACAACACTGGCCCCCTCCATGTAGTGCACCTCTAAACCTCAGGCTTTTTGCTTTTATTCTTGAGAGCTTTATTTGTTATTTTTATACCCATGTATCTAGTTGACAAGCCAATCTTTCTTTTGGATTGCTAGATATATTATCATAGCTACTGTAATATTCTTGTACCTAATTCCATCACCATTATTATTACTTTTGTCATAACTTAGTGGTTTTTTTCAGTATTATGAGTCATATTTTCCTTTTAATTTGGTTGTTGGACTTTTTTTTATTTTTTGACAGGCAGAGTTATACAGTGAGAGAGAGAGAGACAGAGAGAAAGGTCTTCCTTCTGTTGGTTCACTCCCCTAATGGCCACCACTGCTGGCGCTGCGCAGATCTGAAGCCAGGACCCAAGTGCTTTCTCCCAATCTCCCATGCAGGTACAGGGACCCAAGCACTTGGGCCATCCTCCACTGCCTTCCCGGGCCACAGCAGAGAGCTGGACTGGAAGAGGAGCAACCAGGACTAGTACCTGGAGCCCCAACCGGGACTATAACCTGGGGTGCCGGCACCGCAGGCGGAGGATTAGCCAAATGAGCCATAGCGCCGGCCTGCTGGTGCTTTTTAACTGAAAACAAGCACATTGATAAATTAGCCTTGTAGTTCTAGGATGTTCTCACAAAATTCTTCAGCATTTTTCTGTTATATGCTTAAGAAACTTGAATATATTATTCAGATATTTTCAGATTCAGTAAGACAGACCAGAGCAACATTTATTATATGATTAATTTGAATTATTACATTTTAATAGTTCAAAAAAATTGCAAGCATTTTTTGAACACTTTTAGTCATAGTCTACAAATCATCATGTATTCCACTCTATCTTATAAGAGATAGTCTCTACCTTAGATTAGCTCCAAATAATTTTCCCATAAGCCTTCTGGGTGTATCCTTCCTTGACTTGAGTAGCTTTTTCATGCACATGGGCTGATAACTACTAAGCAAAAGATTTGAGAACTTCTATTGATGGGAGCTCAATTAGAACCAGGCCTCACTTCAGATTAGACAGATCTGTCTATCATTGTACCACATTTAATAGAAAGAAATGAAAAAATTATGAAAAAATCTTTCAAGATGAATTACTGAAAATGAATGAGGGTCATACATTCCAGAGGCTATGGGGAATATATATCCTTCTAAATATTCTTTTCAGTGGAAATGTTCCAAGAAAAATTAAAATTATTCATTTAGGTCAAAGTATGGCTAAGGCACTTTTAATCCCTGTTTAATCTTTTAATGGTAGTAAAAGAGACTCTTGATAATCATTAAATCAAGATAGTCTCAACTAAGCCATAAGATCATAGAAGTGAAAGGATGTTATGATTTGCTGCTGCAAGAGCACTAAATTCTCCCTCCCCGTTCGGGACTTGGCTTCTATAACCATGTCACATAAATTACATCAATAATGCTGTTACTGAGGGCCTTTAAAATGCTTAAAATTATCAATCAGCAGAAAATATTATGTAGATACTCACTCATCTCATTCATCTGTAGGGACGTATATTTATTTTTCAAATCTTTTGAGCTGTACTATTCACGGTATTACTTCTCAAGTCACATGTTGGAACACTGATCTGATAATATGATTATCTAAAAATGGAGGTATATATTGAATCTACTAATTTATGACAGCCTCAATTCTCAAACTGTACTGTTTTATTTCTGATTATAAGCCAGTAATACTGTAGTAAAATTTAACTATATTAATTTCACAACAGAAGACAATATAATGCAAAATTTTAAATTTCAAAATTGTATACTAAACAAGATTTAAGGAAACTGTAATAAAAATAAGGAGAAAAATAGTGTCTGATTACTTTTTGATAGAATATAGGCATAAGAAAATAATTTTATGTAAAAAGAAGACACTTATTTTTACCTGAGGGTTTTCTAGAAGGAGGACCTGATATTTTAGTATCCTACTATCTGTGAGCCAGTGAGAGCACTTTTGCTCTAATAGAGAATTTATTTGATGTGAAGTATAAAGGGTGATATTTTGCCCCAATGTAATTTTAGATACCTCCTCTGTCAGCAAGGCAGCTGCTGCTATCATCCTTAGGCAGTGAGGCCATCCTTGTGCAACCATGTCTAAGGTTTTAGAAAAGTAGCCCACAGGTTGCTTAACAGGTCCCAGATCCTGAGTTAACCCTCCTAAGGTGACTTCTGCCTCCCAGTGATGTACAGCTGAGAGGGTCTCTCTGGGTTTGGCAGTCCTAGCACAAGGGCTTCAGTCCTAGCATTCTTTAGCTGAGCAAAGGCTGTGGTTTGCTCTTCCCCTCAAAGGAGGGGGCTCTGCTTTGGCTGCCTGTGGAGAGCCTGGTTTTGGAACTGTGCTATTTCCCTGTATCTAGGAACCTGTAACCTGATAGAGAAAAGCTGGGACTGCCTGAAGTTTGCAGAAGTAGGAATTGCTGCATGGCCCATATCCTCTCTGGGGCAGGTTTTCTCTCCCCAGGGGTGAGGATAAGCGTTAAATAATTAATACTCTGATACACTAGCTATGCTTTGTTTTCCTCTGGAAACCTAGTAGCTAGTTTTGCTAGGAAGTTAAGCCAATGTACAAGACTAGAATCTCAGGCTGGGAAAGGAGACAGACTAACAAATCATTCACATTTAACCATCTACATTATGGATTATTGTGCACCCCCCTCAAGAGATAGGCCCTTTAAGTCCTCAGTGAGGACCTGTCCAAATAGGTGCAGGACTATCTGAGTTAGCTGTTACTGAAAGCCCTGTTTTTAGGAACTGGCAGGGAGGGCTTTCTAAGCTTAATACGATTGGATAGACTTTTAAGGCCTAGGTAGGTGTGTGAGGCCCAGACCTATCCATGGGGTGCTGGAAGAGAATTGAAAGAGATGCAAATCTCCTTTAAGGGAGGCACCCTGTTGACTTGCATTACATGGCTGGACTAGGAGGAGAGCTGAATAGGAGGCTGATAGAAATAGGCAACTTACTTTTCACTGACCCTCGGCCATCCCCTCAGTAGCAGTGGCTGGAGCTGGAAGCTGGGCAGAGGCTGGGCAGAGCCAAAGGCTTTTTAGCTCAGGGCCACAAGGTCTGCGGTTCTGAACCAGGAGTCCTTCAACACCCAGAGCAGTTCCGTGTCCAGTGGCCTTGCTCTTGGCAGAACTGACAGAAGGCAGTTGCTGTCACGACAACTGCTTGCCCAATGTCCTGGCTCCTCCTATCGGAAACAGGTGCTGTTTGGGGTGCACCGGCCTTGCTGGGTCTCCTTGATGGCGGATCACCACCGTGTAAAGCTGCCATTGATTGTTCTGTTGCCTATCCTCTGCTGTTAGCATGCTCCTCGTTCTCCTGGTCTCTAATAATAGTAGACCAAGGAGGCAGCCTCTATGATGTCAGTCAAGGGGGTGCTCAGCCCAACCCTGATTTCTGAAGCTTTCTTCTAATATCAGGGGCGGCTTGAGTTAGGAACCTATCCCCTAATATGGCATTTCCTCCAGCAGAGTCAGGATCTAAATCGGTATACTTATCAAGACCCTCTTTGAGCATTTCTAGAAAGGCAGCTGGATTTTCCTGTGGTCCCTGTCCTATCATTGATAGCTTGTTAAAGTTCTTTGGTCTTGCCTTACTGGCTGCCCTGAGACCTGCTAAAAGACAAGCCAGCATGTGGTCCCTACTTCTTCTTCCCTCAGGGATATTATTGTTCCATGAAGGTTCCTTAATTGCGATTGCTGCCTCCGCAATTGGGTGTCCCTCATCCTGCCTATGCAAGGCGTTTGCATAATCATTGGCATGCTGTGACACCATTTGCTTTTCCCCATGAGTTAGGGTAGTGTTTAGAAGGAATACTACATCCTTCCAAGTAAGCTCAAACATGCTGGTAATCTTATACCATCCCTCTAGCCACCTGCTGGGATCCTCAGCGAAGCTTCCCATTTCTGCTTTCATCTCATTTAAATCCTGCATTTTAAAGGGGACCCATATTTTGGTGGGGCCATTGGGTCCTATCACTTCCTGTAAGGGAAATATTCCTGCCCCCCCCCCCACCCTAGCGCTGGAGCTCACGTGGGTGCTCCAGCTCCTGCTTGTGCTGGGCCTTGGGCTAGGGCTCTGGCTCGGCCTTGGCCTCAGGCTGGGGCTCTGGGTAACCTCTGGGCAAGGTGGGGTGGTTGGCTCCACAGGAGGCTGAGGGCGTGATGGCTCCGGGGCATCTAGATCTGTTTATCTGTCAATCTCTGTCTGCTTTGTCTTTCAAATAAGTAAAGCAAATATCTTTAACAAAATAAGCCTGAGAAAAATACATTAAATCCAACTGATACAGTTAATAAAATAATCTTAAATAAATTTTATGGGTCCACCTGCAAAAATGAATGTTGCATTATTTCTTGTTGTCAAAAATATTTATCAAAACTGATCATGAAACAGGACAAGCTCAATGAATTCAAGTGATCATCATTATTAGATATTCTAATCAAATCCAATTATGTTAAAATGCAACATATCCTTTGGATGAAGAATTACAAAAATTTTACAAATTATCTTCAACTGAATTATAATGAATATACAATAAATCAAGATTTGTAGGGAGCACTTTATTTTACCAGTCCACTAAAGTATTCATAGTTGAATGTGTAATGTTAGAAAAGAAAGCAGGCTAAAATCAATCATCCAGCTCAAGTGCTTGAATCCTTGCCACACAGGTGGGAGAATTCCATTCAGTTCTGGACTCTTGACATTGGCCTGGCTCAGTCCCAACTGTTGTGTGACTCTGGGTATGAATCAGCAAAAGGAAGACATCTCTTTTTCTCTCTCTAAAATAAAATGGAACTTGATAAATAAAATTTGTTTAATAATAGAAATATTTGAGTAAATTATGAGCAGTTATTACAAAAACATAAAAATATAGATGGAATGGGAAAATTAGTAGAGAGTAGAGACAAACTGACTATAACTGTGAAAAAAAAGTAAAAGACTTGAATAATCTCAACTATTAAGGATTTTTAGTGCATACTTCAAAAGCTTCCCTGTTACAATAGATTAAATAGCAAAGATATCATGGAAGAATAAAACTACTAAAAATCACAAAAGAACGGGACACTTCAAAAAGCCACATATTTATTTTAAAAAATTGAATTCCAGGCGTCTTCAATAGGCTAATCCTCCTCCTGCGGCACCGGCACACCGGGTTCTAGTCCCGGTTGGGGCGTCAGATTCTGTCCCGGTTGCTCCTCTTCCAGTCCAGCTCCCTGCTGTGACTGGGGAATGCAGTGGAGGATAGCCCAAGTCCTTGGGCCCTGCATCCACATGGGAGACCAGGAGAAGCACCTGGCTCCTGGCTTCGGATCATCATGGTGCGCCGGCTGCAGCACACCAGCCGCAGGGGCCATTGGAGGGTAAACCAACGGCAAAGGAAGACCTTTCTCTCTGTCTCTCTCTCTCACTGTCCACTCTGCCTGTCCAAAAAAAAAAAAAAATCAAATTCCAAATTGTAAACTTTCACAGAATGGAAACTCCTTGATTGATTAGTGTCCTTGGTGAAATCTACCAAATATTGTTTAAAACAGTACTTTAAAGAAATTCCAGAAAATAAGATGCAAAACATTTCCCAACTCATTTTTTAAGATTTATTCATTTATTTATTTGAAAATCTGAGTTACAAGGAGAGAGAAGGAGAGGTGAGGGGGGCGGTCTTCCATCGACTGGTTGACTCCCCAATTGGCTGCAACTGCCAGAGCTGCACCCATTCGAAGCCAGGGGCAGGAGCTTCTTCCATATCTTCCATGTGGGTGCAGGGGCCCAAGGAAGGACTTAGGCCATCTTCTACTGCTTCCCAGGCCATAAAGAGAGCTGGAAGGGAAGTGGAGCAGCAGGGACTCGAACTGGCACCCATATGGGATGCCAGCACTGCAGACAATGGCTTTACCTGCTACGCCATAACACTGCTCCCCACAACTAATTTTATAGAGCTAAAGTTATCCACCAAAACCAAAAACATTATAAAAAAAAAAAAGATGGAACAAAAAGCCTAAAACTTACAAACATAAATTTAAGAATTCAGAACAAAATATTAGTAAATCAAATCCAGAAACAAATATAAAGGATGAACATTGTATCAAAAGGTGGTTTATCCTTATAAGATTACTTCAAATTTTGACAAACAATGCAACAATATAACATTCCATTTCGGACTGAAACAGAATATTAAAAAAAGCTATTATTACCTCAATGCATGCACAGAACATTCAACAAAATTTAACTTCTCTTTATCATGAAAAATCCTCAATTACCCAGGAATAGAGGAAGTTTTCTTAACCATATACATTAGAAAAGATTGCAATTTATTATGTACAATTTATACTTTAAATTCGAAATAAAAATTAGAACTTGCCAATAATGAAACTTTAGGCCTAATTGATTTTACTAGTGAATACTTTATAAAATATTTAAGACACAAATATCATTAAATTTCCATGCATTTTTCACAAAAGTCAGGGAGAGGTGAAACAACTGATTTTATTGGATAACGTCTTCTTGAATCAAAATTTGCAAATGAGTAAAGAAAAATACACTTAAGTTGATGAAAAATAATCCAGGGGTAAAGAGTAGAATGGCCAGAGAGCAGTCACCATACATGGAAATGTCCCGTGTGATTGCACAGAAGGTGGCTTTTTTCATCAACAGAGAAAAAATTATTATCAAAATCTCAACATCAAAAGCATCAATTCCAATAGTATTAAATTTTAAAAATGAAGGTATATTTTATTACATATATATAAGAATATTTATATAACCTTCAGAAGAGAACACTTTCCTAAACAAGATAGAAAATATGAAGTAATCTATGAACTGAAAGCAAATATATATCTTTAGAAAACATTTATAAAGCAATAATATAATTATAAACAGTACCAGAAATAAATGCAAGATGCAAATAAACATTCTACACAGTATACACAGCAACTGGACATGTCTAGTAACAGACATTGACGCTAATCAGTAATTAAGAAGGAAGTGGATTTAGATATTTATTTTTCAGTCATAGGCATAGTAAAAATTGAAATGTGACAATAATAAAGCTTGAGAATATTTAAGCCAATCAGTACTCACACATTACTCAAAATAAGATATTTTACAAGTATGTTGGAAAATAGTTTGGGATAATTTACCATCATTGAATCATCCCATAATCCATTACCTAGAAATTGCATTGCAATTACAATTCTAAAAACTTGTGAATTTATATACAAAAAACTTCATCTACAATTTTCACAACAACCTTGTTTATATTATCAAAAACCTAGAAACGATTCACATGTCCATTGACAGAAAAATTGATTTAGTGAATATACTTACACCATCAAACATTATACAATTTTGGAAAAAGCTCAAGTATAGACATGAAAATATAATTCTGAGTGATAAATACAGAAATGTGCAGAAGTATAACTATAGTTTAGATATAATTAGGCAATGTTCAAAGACAATGAAAATAAAACACCACAGTATATAATTAAAATATGTATCCAGTTATAGGAAAAATTACATAAAAGGCTATTTATAAAAAAAATTCAATATATTTCACTTGCACTCATATTGAAAGGGAAGATTGGGAGCACATCAATAAAAGTCATATTTTGGTTTGAAAAGGTTTATTTGGAATATGATGTATTATAAAAGTTTATTTTTCCATAATAAATTTAATGACTTTTAAAATATATATATATATAATTTTGCATATCTAAGGCTGTAAAACGTACACTCATCTATATATACTTGGCATAAAAAGCACAATTAGGCAATCATATTCACAAAGTTTTCTGTAAATATCAACTCTAACAACTAAAAATGAGAAATGGGTATAGCTTGATGATCCAGTAAATACAGAATGCAAAATTAGCTATTGAGAATGTAGCAAGAATTACTTTTCAGACTTCACTCTCTCTGTAATTTAATGGTAACACGTGAAGTAAATCTGAGGCAAACTTCATTCCATGCTGGCTAAACTGTCCTCAAAAATAGGCAAACAAGATAAAAATCACAGTCACAATACTCACATAAAACCTGAAATACTCTGTACTATTGTTTGAACCAATTTTTAATGGCAGAGCACTACAGCAAAGATACATAAATTTTAAAATATCTGTATCAGTCTCCATTCTCAAATTTTTTTTTTTTTTAAAACTTGATGGACATTTGGTGCAGCAGTAAAGATACTGCTTGCGATGCCCATGTCCCATTTCAGAGTGCCTGGATTTCAGTCCTGGTTCTGCTATAGATTCCACATTGTTGCTGACACACACTTGGAAGGCAGCAGATGACTGTTCAAGTTCATGGCTCCCTGATAACCACATGAGAGACCAAGACTGAGTTCCAGGTTTCTGGCTTTGGCCTGTCAGTTCCAGTTGTTGTGAGCATGTGGGGAGTGAGCCAGCATCTGAAAGTTTCTGTCTCCTTCACTCTCTTTTCTCTGCCAGTCATACACAAAAATGAAATAATTTTGTTTTAAAAATTAACTTGAATCAAACTTTGTAATCTGGCATAATTAATGAAGGTAAAAATACAGTTAAAGCCACAATCACATACATACATTGTATCATTTTTATAAAATTTTGAAAGGAACTTTAGAGAAAAATGCTCTTGTTTCCTTACTGTTATAATTGGACACTTTTCATATCAAATTTAAAAATCCGACTTTAATAATATTTTGTACAGTTTAATGCTTGTAATACTTTTGTAATTTTAAAAATGCTTATTGATTTTTCAAATTGTTCACAGTTTTATAGTGTTACTATAAAATAGTCTATTTTCAGACATGAGATGTTTTATGAATACACGAAGTTAAGAGAATTTTCTTTTTCTGAAATTATTTCTATTACATATAATAACATTATGGAAATAGTAAAATGACCTCTTTAGACTTTTATCTGTGACTAAAAGATTGTCAGTACTCATTGCAACTTTAAAAAGAATAATTTCAATGTGCTAACTGGTTTTCATACTTGTAACGTGTTCAAACTAACAGAAACTTAAATGTTAAATTTTCAGAACTTCTCCTTTGTAGTCTCTGAAGCTTATTTGTTACTTGACCAGAGGCTCTTTGAATTGATTGAACTGTGTCTAGGAGTTCACAGTGCCAATTGAAGTTGCAATAACCGTGACAACTTCCTGAAAGGGTAGTTTCCAGGATAAAATTATATTAAAGAATAAAAATGCACTGAAATTCATAAAGAGTTTTAAAATTAACACTAAAAAAAATAAAATTAACACTAGCCAAAGAAATGAATTGCTATTATCTTTTGCTCAGGTATATTAAAATTGGAAACAAAAACAAAAAGAAATTGTCACATCACAAAAAGGATTTCAAAACTGATCACTTTCTATTATCTGCTCAAATCTAGCTATTTCCAAAGCAAAGCTTTCTAAAGTTTTTTGATTATGTTATAAAATGTGCATAGTAGCACAGCTTGAAACATTACAGAATTCTACCATATTCTGTTTAAGAGGAAAAAGGAGAATTGATAACACATCAGTTCACTATGACACTTTAATATTCCTTTTTTATACCTGAAAGTACTCACAAAATGTGATGCAATTAAATTGGTGCTTACTACAGCTATTAAGTCCAACTGATAGTTGATCTTTTTATGAAAAAGAGGCAGTGTGTTTTGGTATTTTGGTTTTTGGAAGAAAAAATCTAGTACAGCTAAACTTGTTGAATACAGCAAAACTCTCTTCCTCACTTAGTACCAACCACTCCTCCCAGTGCAGCAAAGCTGCAACTTCTGTGTATTTGGTCCTGTAGTTCCACTAATGCTGTGAAATTTTAGACAACAATTTTAACTGAGTGAGAGTGACATATTATTTGTTTTCCTTTGTGTTTCCTTCTAACAAATGTATAGCTTACTTTATTATAGCCTTGTTGTTAGAATCTCTCCATATCCATCATCTGTAGTCATCTCTTGGGTAGTATTCAAAAGATACACATTTTACTTCCCTCTCCCTTATACAATCTACTTACTCAGTGAAAATGTGCCTTAACAATACCCACAGGACAGCAGACAACAAGTTACATGTCATAGATTAAGTGGGTGTTGACTTCAGCTTGATATAGTATGTTGACATCAAACAGATTTTAAAGGTTGAATTAAACATTACAGAATGTGTGCTTGAAAGCCATCTGAGAACGCAATAAACTCAGGAGTGAAGGAATGAGTTCATCATACCAATTTCAAAACTGCCAGAACTTGTGCTGAGCTACACAATTCAGGTGCAAAAGAACAGACACCTTCCAGACCCTGCTCTCTTCCTCTTGTAGGCAAAGTCCTTTATATGGAAAGGAAATGCAAATCAAAGTTGCCTAGTGGTTAAGAAAAAGACTTCAGATTAACATTTCAATATCTTCCTAAATTGACCTATAAAACTGTAGAAAGTAAAGAAGGCTACTGGGTGAAGGATAAATGGTAGGAATAGCGTTATAACTGACTCATAAAAATGCAACAATACTGCCATCTATTGCTCCAGATATTTGTTCATGGTAGGACATACACTTCATGTTTTCAAAAATGAATATGAAGGTAGTTCAGAAACTTCATGGTAAAATAGAAATAATCAGTTGAGTGTAAATTTTTTAAATGTATGAGTCTTTTTTTCATAATGCACATTTCTCTTCAACTTTTTGAAGACCCCCTATATGTAATGTTTTCTTCTGTGGTGTGATTGAAGAATCATTCCAGGTGAAACAGCTAGAATTAAAATTGTAACTGGGATTCAGGTTGGAGAGAAAATTCAAAAATGTATCAATTTATAATTATATAAAAAAATCACAGCCTGCTTATATTTGTAATTAGTATTATATTTACACCATCATACTACATATTTGAGTTTTAATAAGAGTCTTCTTGAAGAAAGGAGAAAAGAAGCCAATGCAAAACCCTCTTCTCTCAAAGGGAGACAAAGAAAATTGGCACTGCTTGTTTTCTTTCTTTCTTTCTTTCTTTCTTTCTTTCTTTCTTTCTTTCTTTCTTGACAGGCAGAGTAGACAGTGAGAGAGAGAGAGACAAAGAGAAAGGTCTTCCTTTTCCATTGGTTCACCCTCCAATGTCCGCTGCAGCCAGTGTGCTGCGACAGGCGCACCGCGCTGATCCAAAGCCAGGAGCAAGGTGCTTCTCCTGGTCTCCCATGCAGGTGCAGGGCCCAAGGACCTGGGCCATCCTCCACTGCACTCCCGGGCCATAGCAGAGAGCTGGCCTGGAAGAGGAGTAACCAGGACAGAATCCGGCTCCCTCACCAGGACTAGAACCTGGGGTGTGTCGGCGCCACAGGTTGAGGATTAGCCTATTGAGTCTCGGTGCTGGCTTGTTTATTTTCATATTTAATCTTGACCCTGAGTATTGAGTTAAGTTCACAACTGTTGAGAGAATACCTAGGGAAGGGATGGGGTGAGATTGGTTGACTAGTACTAGTAGGAAAAGAGTAAGTACAGCAGTTCTGTTATGCAGAAGGGTGACTATAGTAAACAATATTGTGTCACATAGTTGAAAGGAACTAAGAGAGAGGATTTTGAATGTTGTCTTCACATATAAATGATGAATATTTGAGAGGACAGATACTCTAAATATCCTGAGTTGATCACTATGCAGTATATACACATACTGAAACATCACACTGTACCATGGAAAGATGGTATTATCTTTCAATCTATTCAAACTATTAACTGTCAATCAAAAAGGTAATACAATAATCCATGGAAGCAAACTGACTTTGCTTTGTTTTAATATATGCCACAAAATCAACTAAAAAGTATTGGTCTGGGCCAGGGTAGTGGGTAAAACTGCCACCTATGGTGCCGGCATCCCATAGGGGGACTGGTTTGAGTTACAGTTGTTCTACTACCTATCCAGCTCCCTGCTAGTGCACCTAGTAAGGCAGCAAGATATGGCCCAAGTTCTTGCGTCCTTGCATCCCTATGGGAGACCTGGAAGAAACTCCTGGTTCCTTACTCTGGCCTGGCCTGTGCTACACAGGAAACCAAAATTGGAGAGAGAAACCTTCAAGAGGTCAGACATTTGCCAAGTTATGAACCTGCATGAGACTAAAATCTAATGAAGTAAATTTAAAATATTCTAAGTGCAGAATTTCTAGGACAAAATGACAAGATCAACCAAGACAGACATCTACATGAAAGGCAGAGTTGGGCCTGAAAGGCAACGTGAACTTCCTCAGTTTCATGAGATAAGTCTCCCTGAAAGGAGATGTCTGCCACACATATGCACCAAAGTCCCGTCTGCAAAGCTAAGTAGAACTTGTCACTGACAGAGCAATTTGTTATGACAGATAGATGGTTTATGACCTCCTACATCTTCAGTTAATACAAGAATGGACAAACACTCGTAGGGAATAAACAAGTGACTCAAAAAAAGAAAGGGATCCATGACAATTCAATAGAGATTAATTTCAATGAATTATTGAGAGGAAAAAGTCAGTGGAAAAAAGAGATCCTTATATTCTACATTCAGGGCATAGTCAAATTAATCAGAGCACAGTGAGTTTACAGGTGATAACATTTATATTTATGCACTTACCACATTCAATTAATCTAGTTTTTAATCTTTTATTGTTAATGTTATTTTTTATCTTGTATTTTTAATTACTATTTATATTTTATATTTGAATACAATTAACCAGATGTATTTTTATTTTAAAAATTATTTATTTATTTGTTTGAGAGACAGCAAGAGAGAGAGAGAGAGAGAGAGAGTCTATTTACTGGTTCATTTCCCAAATGGCTGCCCTGGGCAAGATGGGCCAGGCCAAAGCGAAGAGGCAAGAATTCCATCCGGGTATCCACTCTAGGACACAATCACTTGAACCATCATTGTCAACTCCCTCCCAGAGTTCACATCTTCAGGAAGTTGGAATTGGAAGCAGAGCCATGATTGGAACCCAGGTTTGATAACATGGGGTGTGGGTATTCCCTTGGCTTCATACTTGCTAGGTCAAATGCCTGACCCAGCCATTCATATAATTTTCAACGTGATTTTTTTAAGATAACCAAATTAAAATTTAGAAATAAAATACAAGTGAATAGCATGGAACTGGTATTTTGACATAGCGGGTAAAGCTATGGCCTGCACTGCCAGCATCCCATATATGGGCCAGTTCATGTGCTGGCTGCTCCACTCCTCATCCAGATCCCTGCTAACAGCCTGGGATAAGGAGCATAGGAAGGTTCAACTGTTTGGGCTTCTGTCACCCATGTGCGAGACCTGGATGAAGCTCCTGGCTCCCGCCATTGAGTCCACCCAGATAGTGAACCAGCAGACAGAAGTTCTCTCTGTCTCTTCCTCTCTCTCTGTGACTCTTTCAAAATAAATAAATACAAATTTAAAAAAAAATAAAATATTAGAAAATATGAAAGTATTATTTAATTTCTACCTATTCTGCAATTTCTTTTATAGCTATGTAATTATAGCATTATTTGCAGTTCCTATAAAGTCAGAGAATATACTATAAGATAGAGAAAGGTGATGCAAGCTGGATCATGGAAGATTAGGTGTCTTGTGACAAAGCTTACTCTACCCATGGTGCTTGAGCGCCCCAGAGCTGTTCTGTACTAAGCCAGAACCCTCGGAGATTCATTTCCCACAAGTAAATGTGGAAAGGCACAAAATGAGTGTAGTTAATGAGATGCTACAGAAACTGAACTCCAAACCTGGCTCTGAGTAAAGTGATAGTAGGAGCTGAGGGGTAGGAAGATCACATGGATTTCATAATTAATGCACAGAGGCATATTTACTTAACAGAAGAGCTTTGCATTTAAGAAGAAGAAAAGAATCTGGGGTAATTTATATAGAAATTTCTCTGTCAAAGGCTAATTTCATTTTGGCTTTAGGAGGACAATTTGGCACATTTGTTTGTAGTTTGATAAATGCATGAAAATAGTATTGAAATTCTAGCAATTTTATGGAGATTATAAAACTTTCTCTAGGCACAGTTCTTGTCCTTGGAAAGACAGAATAATGAATAATAAATGATTGCATTTTTAATGAATTCACTCCAGAAGCACTGAATGAGTAAATGCTGTGTGCCAGGCGCATGTTACATATTTATCAATCATCCTTTGCTGCCATAAGTGAGCCAGAGTTTAAAATAATTAACAGAACAGAACAATTGTTTTGTAAAGTGCTTATTTCTTCCCTATGCAGCATTAGAAATTTAGTGAGCCATAGTTTATTACCGATGCATCTAATATTGTGAATTATCAGAGCCTTATAGTAGCTGTAAAATATTCATTTACCTTTCAGCTAATATACCAGGTATAGACAGAGCTTTCATAGAAGCTTGATTGTGTTAGGAAATCATACTTCTTTCATCATCCACTCTTCCCTCCATTCAGGATTTTGTCTACAATGGGAAAGACAGTTTTATCCAGTGGAGGAAGAAAAAAAAAAAAAAGAATAAGAAAGTTGAAGAAAGCAGAGGAACAGGAGGAGGAGGAAACTACACCCTTCATCTGAAGGATGTGACCTAGAATTTGACCAAATTGTTTCTTTTTGTATCCCATTAACTAAAACAGTTACTTTACCTCTTAAAAAGAAGACACAGCCTTTATCTGGGTAGCCATTAGGTCATTCTTCTCACAAATACATTTGTGTCTAAGTGGAACATGGCAACAGAGGAACTCAGCCACTTACTATAGCAAGATAAAATTTAATATATTATGATAATCAATCACATCCATTAGATTTTGTAGCCCCTATGCTAAACTAAATCCTATATAAAATATAAACTAGAATAGGGACATAACAACTACCATAATACTTATAGGCAGAAAACTGAAATAAGAAACAAATAATCTCTATTCCACAGATTCAATATGGCACTGTGAAAAGTCTCTGCCCTGACACTACAGTAACCAGCCCAAATTAGTTTTTTTTCTTTTTTTAATTTTTTGACAGGCAGAGTGGACAGTGAGAGAGAGAGACAGAGAGAAAGGTCTTCCTTTGCCGTTGGTTCACCCTCCAATGGCTGCCGCTGCCGGCGCGCTGCGGCCGGCGCACCACGCTGATCCGATGGCAGGAGCCAGGTACTTATCCTGGTCTCCCATGGGGTGCAGGGCCCAAGCACTTGGGCCATCCTCCACTGCATTCCGGGGCCATAGCAGAGAGCTGGCCTGGAAGAGGGGCAACTGAGACAGAATCTGAGGCCCGGACCGGGACTAGAACCTGGTGTGCCAGCGCCGCAAGGTGGAGGATTAGCCTAGTGAGCGGCCGCCGGCCCCAAATGAGGTTTTATGTCAGTTTTGAGTTCTGCTCATTTTTAGGTCTTCTTTTCTTACTATCCTCTGTGCCCACATCTGTGCTAGGAATGGTAAAGGGAAAGTGTATTCTTGGATCTGCCCAGCATTTTCCCAATTCCTGTGGGATATGTCAGGGGTCAAGAGTTGATAAATCATATCTATAGGTTTTTGGAGTTCATACAGTTATGATCTGCTGTTGCACCTATTTATGCAATATAATTTTCTAGAAAATGGCGAGTAATCTTCCCCAGGTTACTTGCTTGGGGACACACTATTGGCTCCTGAACATGCTGCATTTATAGAGTAACTTTTCAATAACTTTTCTTCTCTGTTAAGATACTGTGAATTTTTACAATAATTTCTGATCAAAGATCACACTGTTGATCTCCCTTCCAATGGTGTTCTCTCCCGTTCATCAGGATTTATCAAAGCTCACCAATTTCAGGTACAAATGTGTTCCTGTTGTGTCTTCTCCCTATTTTATGAAGTCAATGCTATTTTTAAATTTTCTATTTTAAGCATCGTTGTACAAAATTATTTTTTATGATATATATATATCCTAAACAGGTGAGGCTACTTACATAAAGGACCATAGCACACAGTAAAATAAAGTATTTAAATGTGATTTTTGTGGACAAAGGCAAGCATGGAAGCTTGATAATGTTGGCAAGGAATATTTCTGTGGAATGGTTGGTCCATTTAGTTGGGACTCTCATCGTAATATCTTTATTATGGTCCATATATGTATATATATACATATACATATATATATGTATATGTATATATATACTGAAAATAAATTAACTTTTGCTGTTTTCAAATGTAAGTTTAAGAAAATATTTTTAAAAATTCATATTAAATGATAAATTGAATATCTGAATTTTTCACACAATAATTTTCAATGCTTAAGCGTATAAAAGATCATGTACTTTATCTCCAAAGAAATGTTGCAGCTGTTTGGTTAGGACAAATTGTAGATATACATTTATCAAAGTGGATGGAAGATATTTCTGTCTCTCTCTCTCTCTCTCTCTCTCTGCCTTTCAAATAAATGAACATTTTTTTTAGAAATGTTCACTTCCAAAATAAGAAAACAAAAAAAAAACAAAAAAAGAAAAAAAAACAGAAATGTTCACTTCCTAAACTCAAATTGCAGTATGTTACTTGACCTGGCAAGGGGAACTTCATAGGTATGGCTTTTCATTGGGGAACTTATCCCAGGTTATCCATGGGAGCCTGGTATTATCGTATGCTTATATACATGTAAAATAAAGAGAGAAGAGTTTGAGGAGGTGATAGAACAAAGTATGCAGAGATCAGAGAGATTGGATTGTAGCCTGGGGTCTAGGGACCAAAGAATGAAGATGGCCTCTAAGTGCTGGGAAAGTCACCATTTATGTTAGTGACATCCGTTTTAGAATTCTAAACTCCAGAAGTTTAGCATAATGAATGTGTGTTCTTTTAAGCCTCTAATTTTATGGTAATTTATTAAATTGGCAATTGAAACCTACTATACCTGACAAGTTTAAGGAATTCAAGATGTCTGTATTCTCTTTTATAGTAATTTTTAATAAGTAGAAATACATGTAAGTTAACAATGAAAAGTGTAGAATGGAAATACATAAGCTAGTAACATGCTAATTTATTATCATTATCAAGTATTATGGACTGTACATAATTGTTCCTGTGTTTACAGCAGCATCACAACAGAGAGGTGAGTAACGTGTTGGCTATAATGATGGGTGGTCACAATGTCACTAGACGATAGGCATTATCCAGCTTATTATATTGTGAGATTACTATTGTATATGTCATCCATTTATAACCAAAGTATCTTTATAAAGTACATGATCATATTATCACACATTTTATACTGATTTACCTCAACCACTAAGGAAATGTTATAGTGTCAACCTTAATAACATTATGTAGAAATGATAGAAATACATGAAATGATATATTCCTTATCCATCATTTAAATAGCTTGCTTTCCTTAAGGCATCATCTACATGCTTCCAGCATGAGGAGTAAAGCACTGAACAAAAATTCATAAACACCTTTATTTATGAAATACATATTCTAGTGATGGAAAATTACATAAAAAACAAATGAATAGAATATGCAGTGTGCCAGATGGTCACTGCTTTGGAGAAAATAGGGCATGAAAGGGATATAAGATCAGATGGGGTTGTAATTTTAACCAAACTACTTTTGGAAGGTCTCAGTGATGGAGTATTTAGGGAAACACCTGAATGGGGTGAGAGTCTGAACTTCATGCATATCCAGAGGCAAATTCTCCTGCCTGTTCAAAGGCACTTATACTGTAGTGTGCCTTGACTGTGAAGAGTCTGATTTATGTGGCTGGAACACAGTGAATGGAGGCATTGAATGACAGGAAATGAGGGTGAAATGGTAATCAGGAAAAAGGTGAGGTGGAGGTAAATTATGAGAAGTTTTCTTTGCTATTATTGGGTATTTCGCTTTTATCCTGAGAAAGATAGTACTTGGGGCTATTTAGCATTAGTTGAAATCAAAAATTTTAAAAGATTCTTTCTAGCTGGGAGTAGACAAGTTTAAAGAACATTGCAAAAATATGAGCCACTAGTGTCATTATCTTAAACCAAAGTGGTACTAGTAGAAGTAATTCAAATTTAAGCACATTATGGATATAGAGCTGATGCAATCTGCTGATGCCTTGGATGCAATCTCAAAAAAAAGTTAAGAATGTAGTCAACTTTTCAGATTATGCAGCTGGTATGATGCTATTGCCTCCAAGGCTGAGGGAAGGCTAGTGGGGAAAGAATAAGTGCTTTGTTTGAGTAACTTAAGTTGGAGATGCCTGTCAGCTATACAGGTGCGAATGTTTTCATGCATTTGTGTAAATCAGCCTGGGCTCCATTGATGTAGTCCTTGCTGTAAACAGAAATCTTCATGCATAAATCATTGCATTTATATGTTACAACTTTTTCACATTTTCTATATAAACTTAAAATGCAGTAGAATCTTTAGTTCTTACACTACTTTGGTGTCTCACTATTTAAATGTTGTCAATCTTCCTGTTCCTAAGTATATTACATATTGATGCACAGGAAAATAAACTGTGCAGAAAAGAAAATCATATTAACATACAATCATTCATAGAAATCATTCATATTGGACTGGGGAAACACATATTGATTTCAACATTCAAAGTGAAATAGCAAGAGATATAAATTATACATTGAAATGAGGATGCTGACGTATATTTTCATAGTTATTCCATATACTTCATCTGCTTATTTAACTCCAGATTTCTTCTTAAAATATAAAATCCACATAATTTTATTTACATAATTTGAGATGTATAAAACATTTGAGAACTTGCTTCCTGCATATTATCTTAAAGACCAAGTGATGGAATAAATGGAGTTTATATTCCTATAATTATTCTGGAAATTTTCTTTAGATTTACCAAAAATGAAAGGGACAACTTCCATTGAATTTTTTAATTTGGCTTAACATGTGATTCTCTCTGATAAAAAGAAAAAGGAAATTTGGTAAGTTTTCTTTGTTACCATAAGTGTTGTCATTCACAAAACAAAACTTAAGGACCAACTAAATGAAGACAATTTCAAACATTAAAAGAATATGTGTAACATGTAGCCTAAGGGATGAGCTTGAGACAAAGATCTTGAAAATGCTGGATGCAATCATGAGTGCCTAGCCATAGTTGTAAGTTCTTTAATCTGTCAGATTTCTTCAATAAATCAACAGTTTCTCTTATGGTCTTGCATGGATTTCTTTGCCTTTTGGTGGATATTGAAGATAAAACGTTGGTGGGGGAGAAGGTGATGCAAGAGTTAAGCCTTGTTTCATGGAACAGAAGTAGAGGTTGCTTTTGAGAAATTGGTGATGCTTGGCTTACATACAAGTAAGAAGATAATATGATGAGAAAAATTGCTGAGTTGAAAGATAGGATTTGAAAATGCATACAAATGGAAATTAACCTGATGCACATGTCAGGGTAATTCTGGAGAAAATGATATCTAAACTATAAATAGAATTACTTTTAAATAGGTCATAAAGAGTTGGGAATGTCACGTATTCTAGGAGTAGGTAATTGAATGTGAAAAGGCCTCTGGGCAAAAGTTAGAGCAGTTGTTTAGGACTCCAGTAGGAGGTGGGGAGTAGCAGACAGGCAGGCGGGAGAGGCACCCTGGTGTGACCAGAGATTCCACTCTAGTGAGAGTAAAGAAGAACCCTATAAAACCTATCCCTCTGAAACTATTAAACAAACTGTAGGCAATTAATCAGAGGGTGGAACAGACAGTTCAGGCTTTGATGAGGTTTAAATTGCCTGGGTGTAAAAGAAATTTGACTATTAATCATACAGTTAAACAAATAATAATGCAGATAAAGGAATAAGGATATCGCCTCCTCACCCTATTTTGCATACCTAAAGAACTTGTCCCAAAGGAACATGGGGATATCAGCTTCATTTACCTTAAAATTTGTTCTTTTGGCAGCCAGGATTTCAACAAATGGGTGTTTAGATGATTGATTATCACTCTAGGATGTAAACTCTAATCCTTTTGAAGAAAGAATGAAATGGAAAAGCCAAGTTCAGTTTCAAAAGACAGAATAAAGCTAACATAGTCCACTGAACAGCATGTGGGTGAATTTCTACTTCTCAATATTTACTCATTCTGGTTATTCATTGTAAATACCCATTGTAATTCAGGCTATGTCCTGAATGTATCTTAAGCATTTAACTCTTAAAAGAAAATGAACTCTTAGCTAATAAAATAAAGCAAAAAGAATATTTTCAGATAATTGAAACTACCTAGGATGCAAAATGAAAGCATTGAACTAGTAATTGTGTAGAAAGGTTGCTTTTCTGTGTGTTTATGAGGTGAAGGAAGAAAAGAGTGACCAATTACTTTGCTCGTCTGACTTTGGTCACTATTACAAAATGTTCTGTGATTTATAAATTCTCAAGTACAGACATCCATAATTCAATCAGGACTCTGAATAGTAGTGAAGGAGGCAGGCATACAGCTAAAATTGAGCAGATTTGTAACTGGAAGACCACACCTTCATCATGCCCCTGTGTGACCTCACACCCTACCTAATACGCCCCTGTGTGGCCTCATCCCCCTACCTGGCCACACCTGGGTGCCCACCAGCCAATCAGGTTAATTAACCACTCCCCTTTGGAAGTGGGTTAAAAGCCAGGACACGGTGTAACCCAGCCAGCTCTTCTTCCCTGGCCTCTTGCCAGGAGGGGGCTTACTGTAGCCCTGCGCCTCCAAGGTGCATGGCCTTGGGGCCATGTGCTCTAGGATTCCTGGACTAGATGCTCATCTACGTGGCTGGTTCCTGGTGTTTGGTATGAACCCCTATTCACCTCTCTCTCTTAAATAAAGCTCTCACTCTCCTATGCATTTTTTCACTAAATAAAAGTCTAAAATGTACCATGCTGTCTCGTTTATCTGTGCTGATATTTATAATTCTTCTCTAAATATTAGGCAAGAACCATCTTGAGCTTATTAATATTGGGGACTTAGTAATAAGCCTGTGGTGAAATTGTATGGCACCCCAAATTCCGGTAGCACATGTGGCACCCTGGATAACATTTCTAGGGAACTTTAAGGGACCACATTTTGGTGTAAATTTTAGGGGGTCTTCTCTGATTTCAGTAATAATAATAATAATAAGAAGAATAAGAATAAAATAGTAATATATTTAACATGTTTATCAGATACTACTATATTAGTATTTAACATATCTGTTAGTATATATTATATCATTTTATTATATGAGTATTTAATATATGTACTTGAGAATTTGAACTATATACTTGTTAACTTCAGATCACTGTTAAGTCACATTTGCTAAGGAAGTTTATTATTTTCTTATGTAACTTAATAAGTGTTTTACTTCTTTTCCTTATTTTTTTTTCATGTTCCCCTTTCAGAGAAATGACATTCTTAAAATGAAACTCCAACACTGTTTTTTCCTTATATTACCGAAAATGGATGCTGTTCTGAAGGGCTATAGTTTGGCTTGAACATTAACAAAAATTATTTAGCAGAAAGAGATCTAGCTTTTTTAAATTTAGATTTTCAATTTTAAATTATCAAATGTCCTACTGAGATATCTGAGTAACTATAATGAAAATAAAACTTCTCCAGGCCTAGAAACATGTCGATGCTCACAAAATGTGCTTGGTCTGTGTATTAGTGAACTTACTTGCAAGAAGAAACTGAGTGCAATCACTGACCTCTGCACAAATATGTAGAATACCTTTCACCAAACGTGCTATTTCTACGTGGCATTGTCTAGAAAGAGTTTTTTGTGTTATCACTCTTCACTTTCTCCAAAACAGAAACATACACACAAAACAGGGAGTCTAAGTGCTCATTCCTCTTTAACTGCTGTTCAGATAATGAAGCAAATTCTGATTCCTTCAAAATGGACATAATTATCTGTCCCTCACAAATCATAATTATTTTTCACTAAAAATCACTAGTACATCATTCTGAGACAATAAATCCCTTCTTAAGCCTAAATAAACACATACTGACTACTCGTTATTTGATTATTAACTGATCTAAGTATGTTTGTGTTAATAGCAAATTAACAAATGATTAAAATCTGCTTGAATTATACTCTTATGACATGCTATCACAGATTTTTTTATGTAGTTTTCTTTTTTCAGAAATACTTTCCAAATATAAGGTGATTTATCTATTGTACAAATTATCAACATTTTATATTCCTGAAATTATTTTTCACTCAGTGACTGTATTCTTCAAGATTAAACTAACAAACCATAGAATTATGCTGACCCAATTGCAAGCTATTAAATTGGATTTCTGCTTTTTATGAGCTTTTGCCTAATATAAGCATTCAGTTAACTTTAACTTCCTCCTTGAATTCTCCCAAACCTAACTAAACTACCAATTTTTCATGTCCATTTTACCCATACAGGAAAATATGGCATCATTATTATAGAACATGAATCAATCAATATATGTTTTTATTTAAAATTATTTGGAAGGCAGGGTTACAGAGAAAATAGAGAGAAACACAGAAAAAGAGATCCTCCGTCTTTTGGTTCATTCCCCAAATGACCTCAATAACCAGGGCTTGACCAGGCTAGACCAGGGGCCAGGTGCTCCATTTGGGTCTGCACATAAGTACAGGGGCCCTAGGACTTGCAGTATCCTCCACTGCTTTCCAAGTTACATTAGCATTGAGCTTGATCTGAGTGGAACAGTTGAGACTCAACCAGTGCCCATATGAGATGCTGGCATTGCAGGAGGCACATTAACCCATGATGCTACAATGCAGGCCTCAATAAATATACCTAAATACAACATCTTACACTTTTTTTTTTTTTGACAGGCAGAGTGGACAGTGAGAGAGAGAGACAGAGAGAAAGGTCTTCTTTGCCGTTGGTTCACCCTCCAATGGCTGCTGCAGCCAGCGCGCTGCGGCCGGCGCATCGCACTGATCCAAAGCCAGGAGCCAGGTGCTTCTCCTGGTCTCCCATGGGGTGCAGGGCCCAAGCACTTGGGCCATCCTCCACTGCACTCCCTGGCCACAGCAGAGAGCTGGCCTGGAAGAGGGGCACCTGGGACAGAATCCGGCGCCCCGACCGGGACTAGAACCCAGTGTGCTGGCTCTGCAAGGCGGAGGATTAGCCTATTGAGCCACAGCACTGGCCATCTTACACTTTTGTTATATAATACATAGATTGTAGATAGTGACAGATATCTTTATTTGTAAGATAGTGAAAAGATAATGAAGATAGGTATCTAAAGAGATAAAGGAGGGTGTCCTTTATCAGTAATCCTGAGATATACAACTTACATGGTTGATCAGAAGTATCATAACTAACAAGATTTTTTCTTATAATAGAAATGATATCACAGTAATTTTAATGAAAACATTTCACAAAAGTTTAAAATTTCCAATTCATGGTAGTGAAAACTAATGAGCTATATATAATCTTGATGAATTTATTTTCACTTTTTCATGCCATTCAACATTCTAGGCTTGGAACAATTTTTAAGGTATTATGAGCAGAAAACTCATCAGTTATGCTATTTTATTTTGTTCTAATGTAAATTATTGAATCTGGATCTATTAGAGCTAGCTTTCATAGGGAAATCACAAAGCCAGAATCCAGAGACTCAATTTGTTGCCACCCCTAAGATGTCTGGATGTTCTATAGTAAGCCTGAAGAATTCCTGGGATTTACAACCCCACATATAACAGATTGAGCTTGGCTTTATTGTTTTTACTCATGTCTTTCTATTTTCTTCCTTGTGGCTGCTGTTCTTTGCTTTAAATTTCTTTCCTATTATAAGGGTGTCAGTCAACATTTCTAGTGTGATTAGAAAATACAGCTGTATTCTTCAGATTGCCCTTCATTTCCTCAGTCACAGCCTGCACTGGAGAGCACCCCATCCATTTGTATCATAAATCAGTGCGAAACAAATCTGGGTGAAGACTACGGAGCCAAGTTAAGTACAGAAGGATGATTTGCCTTATTTTGCTGTTTTCTTTCTCAGAATGTTTTGTTGTTGCTCAAGTGTCTTCCATGTGCCAAATGAAAAACACAAAGAGAGCAAGCAATTATTTGTCTGGAAGGAAGTTAAAAAGAAATGATAACAGGTGTTCTTTCTGTACACACGCTCTTTATCAGCAAACTGAATTTCTGTTTTGCATCCTCTTATCCATCTCTTTTGAATACTCTAGATTTATTATAATAACTGATTCCCTTGGATGCCTTTAAAGAAATCTTCTCCAATCTGAACATTTACCCAGTGGGCTGCCTTGACAAAGTATTCCAATTACAATCAAGTGAGATGGGAGTGAGAAGAAAGCATGTGAAAAATTCACCTCAAGCCAAAGAAAATTTTCACAGAGGTTTTAAATGTGTATAAAAATATTGGAAGGCACAATAAATTTGAAACACAGCTTGAATTTCAGTCATATGGTTTGTAATAACATCCTGGAACTTCATTGTCTTAAAGCAAAAGAGAGGCTCTGGAAAATTATACACAGAGAGAAGGGATTGATCCAGCAATATGTAAGATTAAATAGTAGGCCAGTGCCGTGGCTCACTAGGCTAATCCTCCACCTGCGGCGCCAGCACCCCCGAGTTCTAGTCCTGGTCGGGGCACCAGATTCTGTCCCGATTGCTCCTCTTCTAGTCCAGCTCTCTGCTGTGGCCCAGGAGTGCAGTGGAGGATGGCCCAAGTCCTTGGGCCCTATACCCTTGTGGGAAACCAGGAGGAAGAACCTGGCTCCTGGCTTTGGATCAGCACAGTGCGCCGGCCTTAGCAGCCATTTGAGGGGTGAACCAATGGAAGGAAGACCTTACTCTCTGTCTCTCTCTCTCTCTCACTGTCTAACTCTGCTTGTCAAAAAAAAAAAAAAAAAAGATTAGATAGTGATAATAATATTAGTAAAATCTCCAAATGACTCAAATTTACTGAAATGTGCACTTTTTATAATATAGCAGTTTCTTATGACATGTCTTTAGTATTACTTTTAGAAGTATTATTTAAATGGAATTGAAATTCATTTAATTGGAAAGTTTCAATGAAGACACAAGAAACGGTATTATGATTAGTAATTAGAAAGATGGAATATTTACAACAGAATTGTATCCTTCCTTCCGTCACTCTGCAAAAAAAGTTAGGAAAATAATTTTCTCATACCAATTTACGTGATAATACAATGAAATCGTGATTAGTAATTTTTTGTTTATTCCTTCTCTCATCATTCCATGCTCTGCATAATTAGACATGACTCTTATAGCAGTCTGCTAGTGATCAGTTCTTGAAATTAGGTTTGAAAATACTCCAAGAACATAAAGGTATTCCTTTCCTCCCCTCTTCCCTTCCTATTCCTCTCTTACCCTGTCCTCCTTCCTTTTTCCTTTTTATTGTATTTTTTCTTTGATTTTTGAGATAACATATATTAAATTTATATTCAGTAAAAAGTCTTAATACTTCCCCAAATAAGTTTAACAAGTCAAAATCAAAAAGACTGTAGTTTAGTGGCAATGTAGACAATGGCTATAAACAATAATTGAATGGAAAAATGACCATTTCACCCATATACAGTAAATTTTAATGTAATCATAGATTATTACAACTATAATAGTATAACATTCCTAACCATCGATTTCACAAAAGTATGAAACAAAGTTTTACAAATTATATTTGCAGCAATATTGACATGCATATAGTTCTTCATTCTTTTTTTTTTTTTAATTTTAGCCTCCACATATAAAGGAGAATGTGCAGTACTTTTCTTTCTGGGTTCTGCCTGTTTCTCTCAACATGATGTCCTACAGTTGCGTCCATTTTGCTGCAAACAATCGAATTTCATTTCTTACAGTTGAATAATACTCCAGTGTATATTTATATTATACTTTATCCATTCATATGATTATGAACACCTTGGTTGATTCTAAATTTTGGCTATTGTGAACAGTGCTGCTGTGAACATGCTAGCCATTCTATCTGGGTGGTATGTATTTGTATTTTCCTGATGGTTAGTCCCTCTGAGCATGTCTGTTGCCATTTGTATTTCATCCAGTGAAAAATGCATGTTCATATCCATAACCCATTTATTTCTCTTTAAGACATTCACTTCTTTTTTAAAAATTGATTTATTTATTTGAAAGTCAGAGTTAACACAGAGAGAGAAGGAGAGGAAGAGAGAGAGAGAGAAAGACATTTTCCATCCACTGGTTCACTCCGCAGATGGCTGCAATGGCCAGAGCTATGCCAATCTGAAGCCAGGAGCCAGGAGACTCTACCAGGTCTCCCACGCGGATACAGGGGTCCAAGGACTTGGGCCATTCTCCACTGATTTCTCAGGCTATCACAGAGAGCTGGATCAGAAGTAGAGCAGCCGGGATTCAGATGGGTACCCATACAGGACACTGGCTCTGCAGGCAGCTGCTTCATCCATTATGCCACAGGGCTGACCCAAGATTTTTCATTTATTTGAAATAATTACAGAGAGGCAGAGACAGAGAGAGAGAGGTACGGGGAGAGACTTTCATCTACTGATTCACTCCTCAAACAGCCACAATGACCAGAGCAGGGCTAATATGGAGCCAGAAGCCAGGAGCTTTTCTAGGTCTCCCTCATGGGTGCAGGGGACCAAATACTTGGGCCATCCTTTACTGCTTTCAAAGGCCATAGCAGAGAGCAGCTGGGACTTGAACTGGTGCCCATATAGGATGCTAGCACTGCAGGTGGCATCTTTACTTGCTATACCACAGCACTGGCCCCCATAGACCGTTTCTTAACTGGATTGCTTTTTTTTGTACTTGATGGGTTTCTTTTTTAAAAAATATTGTTTATTTATTTATTTGAGAGATAGATTTACAGACAGTGAGAGTAAGAGACAAAGAGAAAGGTCTGAAATCAAGGGCCAGAGTCGCGCTGATCTGAAGCCAGGAGCCAGGTGCTTATTCCCAGTCTCTCTTGTGGGTGCAGGGGTCCAAGGACTTGGGCCATCCTCCACTGCTTTCCCAGGCCACAGCAGAGAGCTGGATTAGAAGAGGAGTAGGCAGGACTAGAAACAGTGCCCATATGGGATGCCAGCACTGCAAGCAGAGGATTAACCTACTGCTCCATGGCGCCAGCCCCTTGATGAGTTTCTTGACTCGTTATATATCCTAGAGAGAATCCTTTAAGATGTATAATTCACAAATATTTTCCTCTGATTCTGTCAGTTACCTCTTTACTTTGCTGTGTGTTTTCTTTGATGTGCAGAAGCTTATTAGCTCTGCGTAATCTCATTTATATGTTTTTGCCTTTATTGCTTGTGCCTCTGGGATCCCATCGAAGAAGTCTTTGCCTATGCCAATGTCTAGCAGTGTTTCCCCTATGTTTTCCTCTAGCTATTTGATGGTTTCACGTGTTAGATTTAGACCCGTTGTCCACTGTGTGTTGATTTTTGTAAAGTTGTAAGCCAACAGTCTTGTTTCATACTTCTTCACACATAGATCCAATTGTCCCAGCACCATTTGTTGAACGGACTGTCTTTTCTACAGGGAGTGATGCTAGCTCCTTTGCAAAGATTAGTTGGTTCAAATCCATGTGCATGAATTTCTGGTGTCTCTAGTCTATTCCATTAGTCAACTTGTTTATCTTTTGCCAGTACCAGACTGTTTTGATTATAAGTGCCCACTAGTATTTCTTGAAATCAGGTATTGTGATGCCTCCAGCTTTATCTTTTTTTTTTTTTTTTTTTTTGACGGGCAGAGTGGACAGTGAGAGAGGGAGATAGAGAGAAAGGTCTTCCTTTGCCGTTGGTTCACCCTCCAATGGCCACTGTGGCCGGCGCGCTGTGGCCGGCACACTGCACTGATCCAATGGCAGGAGCCAGTGCTTATCCTGGTCTCCCATGGGGTGCAGGGCCCAAGCACATGGGCCATCCTCCACTGTACTCCCTGGCCACAGCAGAGAGCTGGCCTGGAAGAGCGGCAACCAGGCAGAATTTGGTGCCCGGACTGAACTAGAATCCGGTGTGCTGGTGCCGCAAGGCAGAGGATTAACCTACTGAGCCACGGCGCCGGCCCAGCTTTATCTTGTACAACCATTATGGGAAACAGTATGCAAATTCCTTAGAAATTTTAAAATATATCTACCATATGACCCAGCTGTTCTGCTACTAGGAATTTATCCAAAGCAAAGGAAATCAGGATGTGAAAGATTTATCTGGATCATGTTCTGTGGCACAGCAGGTTAAGCTACAGCCTACAGTGCTAGCATTCCATTTAGGCACTGGTTCAAGTCCTGGCCACTCCATTTCTGATCCAGCTCTGTGCTGATATGTGTGGGGAAAGCAGTGGAGGATGGTATAAGTACTTACTAAAGATTGGTTATAAATTGGAATTTTTATCCATCAGTTTTGAGTGTGAATCAGTATAATTACTTTTTGAGTTTTTTTAAACAACATTTAGGGGTTGAACTTGGAGAAATTAATACTGTGATGGTCACAAAATGAAACTTAGTGTAACATAAATGATGGGTGTCACAGACCTATATCCACCTTTTATTATTTTATCCTAATAGAGATTTAAAGTAAAATAAATTCTAGAAAAATAATAATAATAAAATTATGTGTGTAGGCCAGCATGGTGTTGTAGTGAATTAAGATGCTGCCTGCTGTGCCTGCAACCCATGTGGGTGCTGGTTCAAGTGCCAGCTTCTCCAGTTCTGATCCAGATCCCTGCTAGTGTGCCTAGGAAAGCAGCAGAAGATGGCCTAAGTGCTTATGGCCCTGCACCTACATGGGAGATGCAGAAGAAGCTCTTGACTCCTCTCCTGACTTTGGTATGACACAAGCATAATAATTGTTGCCATTTGTGGAGTGAAATAGGGAATGAAAGATTTCTCTCTCTCCCTCTCTCTCTCTCTCCATCTTTCTCTGTAACTGTGGCTTTCAAATAAATAAATAAATGTTAAAAAGCTGTATGCCTGAAATTCATGAAATTTGTTCTCTTTACATAAATAAAAAATATTACAACTTAAAGAAAAAACAAGCATTTTCTTCACGCCACAGACTAATTCTTTCTTTTGTAAAAGGACTTATTTATTTATTTGACAGGCAGAGTTACAGAGAGGCAGAGGCAGAGAGAGGGAGAGAGAGAAAAAGAGAGAGAAAGAGAGAGAGAGAGGGAGGGAGAGGGAGAAAGAGATCTTCCATCCACTGTTTCACTCCTCAAATGACTGCAATGGCTGGAGCTGGGCCAATCTGAAGCCAGTAGCCTGCAGCTTCATCTGGATCTCCCATGTGGTTGCAGGGTTCCAAGGACTTGAGGCATCTTCTGCTGCTTTCCCAGTCACACTAGCAGGGAACTAATTGGAAGTGGAGTGCCTGGACTTGAACCAGTACACATTTGGGATGCTGGCACTGCAGAAAGGCAGCTTTATCTGCTATAGATAGCCCCAGAACTCCAAGACTAATTCTTTTACTTGTATAGCTTTAGGTTCACAACAAAAAGTGAAGTCAGACAACAGTTAGCTCAGAACAAGGAGTACAGCCTTTGCTATGTATAAAAATAGTAATATTTATATTCCAAACACACAAATCATACAATTTTGAAAATACAGACATCAAATTTAAAGATGGTATATGATATTATTTCCAATAAATATAAGATAACAAAAATTTGGAACATTTTACCTATTTTTGAAAGTTGTGAAAAAATAATAACAAGTAAATACAAATCAATATAAATGGATATGAATTTTCATATAGACATGAAACACCCTGGAAATAAAATCTGTAAAAATTGAAATTAAAAAAAAACCCTTTATGTGGATAAATCCTAGATTAGTGAGCTAGAGGGAATTAATGCTTTGCAATTCATCATCATTAAGTACATTGAGAATACCACAAAGAGAATAAAAGTTTGGAAAATCCAGGAATTATATTTAGAGAGCAAGCAGAAATATTAAAAAGCACAAACTTAAAAGGAGTTAAGAATTTCATGAATATAAAATGAAAGGAAGCCAGTAAAATTCAAGAAAGGCAGTTCTTAACTTTTTTTTTTTTAATCATGAAGCCAATGGTCCAAATTTTCTTTTATCTCTTTTGCCAATTTAGCTATGATCTGAAGACTGGTTGTGTTTGATAAATGGCATCCTTCCTTATGTACCAGACTTTAGAAATTTTGGGAACTAATACAAATACATGAGGAATTTTTTAGGCAAAATTATCAATTTTATTGCTCATACAGCCTTGTTTGCAGGAGCAGTTTGGGATAATTGGCCGAATATGTTGATCAGCTTAATCCCCAGAATTAGGTTCAAATGCTTACTCAACTGTAGATAAGGTTGGATCCTACTCAGAAAAAAAAAAGATTAGTTATCCACAATCAACATAAATTACAACTGACTTGCCAGAAGAAGCATGGAAATAAGCAGTTCTGGCACAAGACTAGTTAATATCTGAGACACATCTCTCTCTCTCTCTTTTTTTTTTTTTTAACAGGCAGAGTGGACAGTGAGAGAGGGAGACAGAGAAAAAGGTCTTCCTTTACCGTTGGTTCACCCTCCAATGGCCGCCGCTGCTAGTGCTGCGGCCGGCGCACCATGCTGATCCAATGGCAGGAGCCAGGTGCTTCTCCTGGTCTCCCATGGGGTGCAGGGCCCAAGTACTTGGGCCATCCTCCACTGCATTCCCTGGCCACAGCAGAGAGCTAGCCTGGAAGAGGGGCAACCGGGACAGAATCCGGCGCCCCAACCGGGACTAGAACCCAGTGTGCCGGCACTGCAAGGCGGAGGATTAGCCTAGTGAGCCACGGCGCCAGCTGACACATCTCTCTTAAACAGACTGTAGGACAGAGTATAGCCAAATATACTGTTATTAATTCTTAATACTATGCCTGCTCCACAACTTCTATCTTAACCTCATACAAAGATACAAAGGCATAACAAGTAAAGACAAAGGAAGACTCAAGTTATCCTTAGTGAGATTTATTTTTATGTCACCAGGTACCATTTCCTTTAATATTGTATGTGCAAGATATAGACCCAGCAGCTGAAGCATGAACCTCTTATTATATGTATATGAGTCTTTCCACAGTGTTGGGAAGGATATGCCATATAGGGTGTTGAGATAATGGCTATCAAAATACAATTGGAGGGAATGAATAAATAAGTTCTGGTGATTTACATCACAGTGGGAAGACTATAGTTTATAATAATTAGAGATTTTGTGGTTGGCAAGAGAAGAGGATCTCAAAGGTGTTAAACATTGAAAGGTAATAATGAGATGGACCTGACTTGATCAGCACACATTTTGCCCCAGAATTACATGTGTTTATAATGTTATCAAAACATTTTAAGAAAAATACTTGAGAGCAAAAAAATGCTAACAATCTTGATTTGACCATGACACACCGTATATGTGAACTGAAGTATCACAATGTACCATCAAAAACAAAACAAAAAATAAAAATGTATCTGGGACATGTCATGCATGGAAGTCTTCTTGTCCAGTCATTATCCAGGTATCAAGTCCTTGGCTAGTTCTGCTTGATTTAGACCCAGAACCTATAATAATTCATCTCTTTCTATGAGTTATTTGGTACATGAATGATATTGTCATACTTCTGAATGTGTAGTATATATTCATAATATGTTGTTAATATTGTAAGAAAGAGAGAGAAAAAGAAGGAAGTCAGAGATATTATAGTATAAAATTTTAGCTCCATATTAATCAGACATCCTCCAGAAAATTACTTTTTCTACCATGTATATTAAAACATACTAAAAGTCATTATCAAATGCTGCAAAAAATGTTAAGTTTTTTTTAACTTTTACTTAATGAATAGAAATTTCCAAAGTACAGCTTATGGATTACAATGATTTGCCCCCCATAACGTCCCGCCCACCCGCAACCCTCCCCTTTCCCACTCCCTCTCCCATTCCATTCACATCAAGATTCATTTTCATTTCTCTTTATATACAGAAGATCAGTTTAGCATACATTAAGTAAAGATTTCAACAGTTTGCTCCCACACAGAAACATAAAGTGAAAAATACTGTTTGAGTACTAGTTATAGAATTAAATCTCAATGTACAGCACACTAAGGACAGAGATCCTACATGAGGAATAAGTGCACAGTGACTCCTGTTGTTGACTTAACAAATTGACACTCTTGTGTCACCCTAGGCTCTTGTCATGAGTTGCCAAGGCTATGGAAGCCTTTTGAGTTCACCGACTCTGATCATAATTAGAAAAGGTCAAAGTCAAAGTGGAAGTTCTCTCCTCCCTTCAGAGAAAGGTACCTCCTTCTTTGATGACCTGTTCTTTCCACTGGGATCTCACTCACAGAGATTTTTCATTTAGGTCATTTTTATGTTACCAGAGTGTCTTGGCTTTCCATTCCTGAAATACTCTCATGGGCTCTTCAGCCAGATATGAATGCCTGAAGGGCTGAATCTGAGGCCAGAGTGCTCTTTAGGACATCCACCATTCTATGAGTTTGCTATGTATCCTGCTTCCCATATTGGATCATTCTCTCCTTTTTTTTTTATTCTATCGGTTAGTATTTTCAGACAGTAGTCTTGTTTTTGTGATCCTTTTGACTCTTAGTCCTATCATTATGATCAATTGTGAACTGAAATTGATCACTTGGACTACTGAGATGGCATTGGTACATGCCGCCATAATGGGATTGAATGGAATGCCCTGGTATGCTTCTAACTCTACCATTTGGGGCAAGTCCGATTGAGCATGTCCCAAATAGTACAACTCTTCCCTCTCTTATTGTTACTCTTATATTTAACAGCGATCACTTTTCTGTTAAGTTTCTACACTTAGGAATAACTGTGTATTAATTACAGAATTCAACCAATAGTATAGAGTAGAACAAACAAAAAATACTAAAAGGGATGAAGTATTAAGTTGTTCATCAACAGTGATGGCAAGGGCTGATCAAGTCACTGTTTCTCATAGTGTCCATTTCACTTCAACAGGTTTCCTTTTTGGTGCTCGGTTAGTTGTCACAAATCAGGGAGAACATATGATTTTTGTCCCTTTGGGACTGGCTTAATTCACTCAGCATGAGGTTTTCCATATTCCTCCATCTTGTTGCAAATGACCAGGTTTCCTTGTTTTTGACTGCTGTATAGTATTCTATAGAGTACATATCCCATAATTTCTTTATCCAGTCTACTGTTGATGGGCATTTAGGTTGATTCCAAGTCTTAGCTATTGTGAAATGAGCTGCAATAAACATTAGGGTGCAGACTGCTTTTTTGCTTGCCAATTTCATTTCCTTTGGGTAAATTCCAAGGAGTGGAATGGCTGGGTTGTATGATAGGGTTATATTCAGGTTTCTGAGGAATCTCCAGACTGAATTCCATAGTGGCTTTACAAGTTTGCATTCCCACCAACAGTGGGTTAGTGTCCCTTTTTCCCCACATTCTCACCAGCATCTGTTCTTGGTAGAATTCTGTATGTGAGCCATTCTCCATATGAATTTAAGTATCATTTTTTCTAGATATGAGAATGTCTTCAGTATTTTGATTGGTATTGCATTGAATTTATAAATTGCTTTTGGGAGAATGGACATTTTGATGTTGATTCTTCCAATCTATGAGCATGGAAGATTTTTCCATTTTTTGGTATCCTGTTCTATTTCTTTCTTTAAGATTTTGTAATTCTCATCATAGAGATCTTTAAAGTCCTTGCTTAAGTTTATTCCAAGGTATTTGATTGTTTTTGTAGCTATTGTGAATGGGATTGATCTTAGCAGTTGTTTCTCAGCTCTAGCATTGCCTGTGTACACAAACACTGTAGATTTTTGTGCATTGATTTTATATCCTGCTACACTGCCAAATTCTTCTATGAGTTCCAATAATCTCTTAGTAGAGTTCTTTGGGTCCCCTAAATACAGAATCATATTGTCTTCAAAGAGGGATAGTTTGAGTTATTCCTTCCCAATTTGTATCCCTTTAATTTCTTGCCTAATACCTCTTGCTAAAGCTTCTAGAACTATATTGAATAGCAGTGGTGAGTGGGCATCCCTGTCTGGTACCAGATCTCAGTGGAAATGCTTCCAACTTTTCCCCATTCAATAGGATGTTGGCTGTGGGTTTTCCATAAATTGCCTTGATTGTATTGAGGAATGTTCCTTCTATACCCAATTTGCTTAGAGTTTTCATCATGAAAGGGTGTTGAATTTTATCAAATGCTTTTTCTGCATCTATTGAGATAATCATATGGCTTTTCTTCTGCAGTTTGTTCATGTGGTGTATCACATTGACTGATTTGCAAACATTGAACCATCCCTGCATACCAGGGATAAATCCCACTTGGTCTGGGTGGATGATCTTTCTGATGTGTTGTTGTATTCTATTGGCAAGAATTTTATTGAGGATTTTTGCATCTATGTTCATCAGGGATATTGCTCTGTATTTCTCTTTCAATGCTGCATCTTTCTCAGGCTTAGGGATTAAAGTGATGCTGGCTTCATAAAAAGAATTTGGGAGGATTCCCTCGTTTTTGATTGTTCTGAATAGTTTGAGAAGAATTGGAGTCAGTTCTTCTTTAAATGTCTGGTAGAATTCAGCAGTGAATCCATCTGGTCCTGGGCTTTTCTTTGTTGGGAGGGCCTTTATTACTGTTTCAATTTCTGTCTCAGTTATGGGTCCATTTATGTTTTTGATGTCTTCCTGGTTCAATTTAGGTAGGTTGCATGTGTCCAGGAATCTATCCATTTCTGATAGGTTTCCCTGTTTGCTGGCATACAAGTCCTTGTAGTAATTTCTGATGATTCTTTTAATTTCTGTGGTGTCTGTTGTTTTGTTTCCTTTTTCATCTCTGATTTTTTTGTAATTTTTTTTGATTCAATCCTGTTGATTTCTTCTCTGATTTTAATTATTTCTCTTCTCCTACTAGATTTGGGTCTGGTTTGCTGCAGTTTTTCTAGATCCTTGAGATACATTGAGAGATCATTTACTTGGCGCGTTTCCAATTTCTTGATGTAGGCACCTATTGATATAAACTTTCCTCTTAACACTGCTTTTGCTGCGTCCCATAAGTTTTGGTATGTTGTGTTGTTGTCCTCATTTGCGTCCCGAAAGTTTTTGATTTCTCTTTTGATTTCTTCTATGACCCATTGTTCATTCAGGAGCATGTTGTTCAGTCTCCATGTGTTTGCAAATGCTCTGGGGATTCCTGAGTTGCTAATTTCCAACTTCATTCCGCTGTGGTTGGGAAGCAGCATTGTACGATTCTAGTTCTTTTGAATTTGCTGAGACTTGCTTTATGGCCTAGTATGTGGTCAATCCTAGAGAAAGTTCCATGAACTGCTAAGAAGAATATAAATTCTTTAAATGTAGGATTGAAAGTTCTGTAGATATCTGTTAGATCCATTTATGCAATAGTGTCGATTAAATCTGCTGTTTCCTTGTTGATCTTCTGTCCGGTTGATCTGTCTGTTTCTGAGAGTGGAGTATTGAAGTCCCCCAGTACTATTGTATTGGAGTCTAAGTCTCCCTTTAATACCCTTAACGTATCTTTTAAATAAACCAGTGCCCTGTAATTAGGTGCATATACATTTATAATAGTTACATCTTCCTGTTGAATTGAACCCTTAATCATTATATAGTGCCCTTCTTTGTCTCTCTTAACAGTTTTTGTGTTAACATTTATTTTGTATTATATTAAGATGGCTATGCCAGCTCTTTTTTGGTTTCTGTTGGCATGGAATATCTTTTCCCAACCTTTCACTTTCAGTTTGCCTGCATCTTTGTTGGAAATATGTGTTTCTTGTAGGCAGCAAATTGATGGGTTTTGTTTCTTACTTCATTCAGCCAGTCTGTGCCTTTTAACTGGAGAGTTGAGGCCATTAACATTCAATGTGACTATTGTTAAGCAGTAACTTTACCCTTCCATTTTCCCAAGATATTTTCTAGTATATGCTTCGATTTTCCTATGATCTTTTACTGGTAGGTTTTCTTCCTTTACCTTCTTTCATATTGATGACCGTGTTTCTGTGTTTCTGTGTGTAGCACATGTTTAAGCATTTTTTGCAGGGGGGGATGAGTGGCAACAAATTCTTTCAATTTCTGTTTGGTATGAAAGGTCTTTATTTCACCTTCATTCATAAATGAGAGCTTAGCAGGATATAATATTCTGGGCTGGCAATTTTTCTCTCTTAGTACCTGGGCTATATCTCGCCATTCCCTCCTAGCCTGTATGGTTTATAATGAGAAGTCTGCTGTGAGTCTAATTGCAGATCCTCTGAGAGTAATCTGTTGTTTCTCTCTTGTGCATTTTAGGATCTTTTCTTCATGTTTCACACTGGTGAGTTTAATTACAATGTGTCGTGGTGAGGATCTCTTTTGGTCAAGTTTATTGGGGGTTCTATGTCCTTCCTGTACTAGGATGTCTCTGTCTTCCTCCAAACCCGGGAAATTTTCTGCTAATATCTCACTAAAAAGGCCTTCTAATCCTTTCTCCCTCTCCATGCCTTCAGGAACTCTTAGAACCCAAATGTTGGGTTTTTTAATAGTATCCTGTAGATTCCCGACAATATTTTTTAGATTTCTAATTTCCTCTTCTTTTCTTTGGTTTGACTGTATGTTTTCCTGTGCTCTGTCTTCTAAGTCCGATATTCTCTCTTCTGCTTCACTCGTTCTGTTTTTAAAGCTCTCTAATGTGTTTGTCATTTGATCTGTTGAATTCTTCATTTCATTATGATTTCTCTTCACTATCACAGTTTCCTGCTCTACTAGTTGCTTCATTTCATTTTGATTCCTCCTTAATATTTCATTTTCATGAGAGAGATTTTCTATCCTGTCAAGTAAGGATTTATGTAGTTCAATAATTTGTTTTTGAGAACTTCTTAATATTCTTATCAATATTTTGAGATCCATTTCTTGCATTTCTTCTATCTCATCATCTTCATAATCTTGGATAGGGATGTCTTGTTCATTTGGGGGCATCATAGTGTCTTCCTTGTTCTTGTTTCCTCAGTTTCTGCATTTGTTTCTTGGCATTGTGGAGATATTCTTTGGTTTCTTTGCTGTGGTATTTTTTCTCGTTATACTATGACTCAAGATTAAGTGGACTGTCTGCTTTTGATGGGTCCTTAGAGGCTGTGATGGGTGTGGCTAGAGAGCTCTCTTTGGTTCTTTAGGGTTAAGGGTGTGCCAAAGGTGACTCACCCAGGTTGTTCTCTCTCTCTCTAGCTCACAGTCTCTCTCTCTCTCTCTCTCTCTCTCTCTCTTTTTGACTCAGAAGGGAAGTAATTCTGTATAGCTGAGTGGAATTGAGGGTAGTTGATGTATGAAATCTGGACCCTGTGGGTATAATATTCATCTGCTCTACCCCAAGGACCACACAAAGGGTCTATGCAGCCCTCAGTGTGGTCTCAAATTTGTCTGCAGTCTCCCACCGGGTTGCCAAGGTTATCAAGTTGTGTATTGCATGAGTTCTCTCGCCCACCCTCAAATTTTCACAGTCTCAGTTCATTAACTCCACACCTTCACTAGGTCCTAATCTCCTGTTATTTCTTCCCACCAGAGTCAGGTTTTTCTGCTTGGCTGATGGTAGGCGCCACTTTATGTATGTCCAAAATGGTGCCTGCTCTTTCTCTTGCTGGGCTTTGTAAGGTGAGTGGAGAGAGAGGGTCATGTCCATGCCGGTTCCCCTTATTTATTCATTTTTTTTCTTTCCTCCAGTCAGCCTGGTGAACTTTCCCCAGCGGGGCTTCAAGCCTCATTCCCTCTAGGCTTTTTCTGCCATTTTCCCTCAAATGTCTCAGGCTACTGAGGTTTTTAATCTCACCTCCACTTCCTGTGTTGGTGTGCAGACTTCATGGCTATGCTTCCGAGCTGTGGGCATCCTTGCTCTCCCTGTAGGACCTCCGTGTCACATCCACTAGATCTGGAAGAGTTTCCTCTGCAATTTTTTTTCCTGACCCTTTCCCTGAGACTACAGTAACTCCACTTTTATTAAACTATCTTTTCCCAGACTATCAGTGCGCGCCCTCACTATTCTGCCATTTGGCTCCACCCATGTTTTCTCAAGGTTATTTTTCACAGCACCTATAACGAATCTGAGAACAGGAGATTAACCAATAAGAGGTTGGTTTTATGATTTCAAAATGGATGAAACAGATATGTAAGGCTGGTGTAGAATTTTCACAATGTCATTATAGGCTCAGGGTCCTTTCATTTTTCTGCTCTGCTATCCTGAAACACAGCTTTTGTTACCAGGCTTCTGGCTATACAACAGTGCTTCACTTGCTCCACACTGCACATTACAGAATAGATGTTGACAGTAGATGGGGAGAAACTTGAAAAAAAATTCCATATTTTGTTAAAATTTTATTGTCAATTGAACAATTGAGGCAAGGTATTTTAAAGAAAATAGTTTAATTTTGGGCCAGTGAATTTTGGTATTTGTTGATTTTCTCAATGATTACGAAAAGATCACATATGGTAGGTCTAATACGAAGCTTTTCTAAAATTGATGGCTTATTCAGAATTTACATTGATTAAATGTGGATAGTTCATTAATATTGCTTACAGTGAGATGGCACTTGCATTTATAATTGAAATTATCCTGATATTCTTTTGAAAAATTGTCAGGAGGAACAAAAGATAATACGTTAAAAAGAAAGAAAAACATCTTTCATACAACATAGTAAATATTAAGTATTTATTTATATCCTAATAAAATAATTTTAGTAAATATTATTACATGTATAATAAACCATTTTTAAAATTTTGAAGTAATATCAAGGGTCATACGTCTCCATAGCAACTAGAAAGTCATTGTTCATTAGTCATAAAATTGTTATTACTGTACAATGGTGCTTCAAAAAGTTCATATGGGGCAAGCACTTAACAATGTTTAAGATGCCCATGTTTTTTTTGGAATGTCTGGGCTCAGTTCCCATTTTGGCTCTTGACTCCAGATTTCTGCTAATGTAGATGCGGGGGCACAGCAGTACGATTCAAAAATGGGTCCTTGCCACTTTGTGTCACATGTCATGGAAAAATGTGATTATGTTTATTGGAGTGCAAACAATATGTGAATTTCATAAATAGTTTCTTTATAATGTGAATTTCTGTACTTTTTGAAGATGCCTCACACTTAAACATGGATTTTTTTTTGCCTTTACATGATTAATTTTACTTTATTTTTATCTTGGTCAGAATTTAATGTTAATATTGGTTTTTAAATGCTGATTGTCAACCTGAAATAAAACTAATTTTCAGATTAAATTTCTAGACAGAAGTAAAAAAAGTGGCTAAATGCTTATCTAGTATTTGGAAAATATGAAATTAATGAATTTTTACTAATAAAGGTAACTCTTATTTGGATTACATGAATATATAACAGAGCAGGGACATTAATTTGGTATTATTATACACCATCTTATAATACATTAATTTACTAACAAAGAGAGTTTAAGGAAAGTGTATAGTTTTACATTTTCTACAAATAGTGTAAATTATTTTCCTTCATTTAATTATTTAAATATACAAAGATTTGTTTTTTAATATCCTATCAACCTCACGGTGGAAAATTTTTGTGTATTTTTTCTTATGTGCTCTGATGAAGTCTTATAAAGCAGATTATAGGTGGATCATGGCTTTCTACCTGGTTATCTATGAATAAACTAAATATAATTCTTTGAAGAACATCAAGGCATTGATTGCTTTGATAAATGCTGCATTTGCTCAATCTCTATTATTTTAGTTTTTCAGTAAGATGAGAATAAACAAGCACTTTGTCCTTGAACAGAATTAGCTATAGAAAACAGAGGAGAACATAAGAGATGCCAAAAACTAAACAAATGTTCTTTATAACAAATATAAAAAAGAGGTAGGGAAATAAATAAGTATTTAAAATGGGAAAGTTCAGCTTGCCTATATCTTAAAAAAATGAGTATAAATTTGCATAGAAGTGTTTAATACTTTAAACCTACCACACAATTTCTATTTATGTTTTCTTTTGTAAAACATTTAGTGAGCGTTTCTTACATTTTGGTTTTATTCTGAATTAGATGTTAGGTGCTAATAAGACAGGCAAGAATGTTATATTTCTAGAGCTGATTTCTAAGAAAGCTATAAGACCATAGACAAGTATGTAAGTAAAGCATGTAATTTCAGATGTTTGATAATGTTTGGGATAAAATATTTTAACACAATGAATTACAGCTCAATTCATTACAAGTGGAGTGTGCCAAGTGTTTTAAATTGGGTTGCATGAATCATCCCTATGAGAAAGTGACATTTTAAAAGAAATCTAAATATTGAGATGACAGTGTCTAAACAAGGGCAAATAACTCTTTCCTCTACAATGTTTACATTAGTACATTAGTCACTCATTTTGTAATTTTTGACAAGGTAATTTATCAATATTTTAGAAAGAATGGCCTATAAGTATTCATTGTAGTTGTCTTTGTCAACTGAAATAATCAGTATTTGGTTGGAGCATCATAGTTTATTTATAGTTTATTTAGTTATTCAAAGTGAGCATTCAAACTGAGAAACAATTAGTTGCCCCAGTTGGCTGTTCTGCAAGCCTGACCTTGGTTACAGGTTTTTTATTTTTCTTACAGTGTGGGCATGTGCTTTGAGTCAAATATAAATAAGACAGATTTATAGGTGGAGGTCAATTGCATTAAAATAAAGATGAATACTTGGCTATTAAAAGTTATACTTTTGTGTATTGATTAAAGGGTACAACACATTCCCAATCCAGCATTATTTATATATCTGAGAGGAGAATGGTGGGGACATTAATCATTCCTCTTACAATGGCCCTCTGATTGAGGCCATGCTCCTTACGATAAAATGGATGTCTCCTCGGTCACAGGTTGGAGAGTCAACTTGAATATAGGAATTGACTGCAAGATGGCCGTAGCACAGAGTCTCTAAGCTAACTTAGACCTCTGCAGTCATGGTTTTACTCTGAAGTTCACACTTTATTCCATCACATTCTAAGGAAGATAAGTCATAAATTAATATAGGAACTAAAAGATGAAGCAGAACATATATTGAAGAAAAGCGTGTCCAAATCAAATATAATGTGAACCAGAAGTGGGAATCACATATTTACATTTAAAACATCTAGTCTGTGTGTATATGTATACACTCTCTCTCTCTCTCTCTATATATATATATATAAATAAATATAAATATACTACTTATATAAAATACATGTTATGTATATTTCAAGGCTTTAATTATTTGAAAGCAGAGTGACAGAGAGAGAGAGACAGATAGAAAAAGAAACAGAGGCAGGTAGAAGAGAGAGAGAGAAAAAGAGAGAGAGATCATTCATCTACTAGGTTATTCCCAAATACCCCAAAAAGTTGAGGCTCGATCAGGTCAAACTTGGAGCCAGAAACTCCATCTGAATCTCTCAGGTGGGTGGCAGGCACTCAAGTACTTTAGCCATCATCTGCTGCCTTGCCAGGTCCATTATCATGAAGCTGAACTGGAAGTACAAAGTAGCTAGAACTTGAACCAGCACTCTGATGTGGGATATATGTATGCTAAGCAGTAGTTCAGCCCACTGAGCCACAAAGCCTAAGTAGATACATTTTAAAGTAAAATTAAAGAGGTAAAAATTAGCTTAAGAGTATATCATTTAACCCAGTACATCATTATCATATCAGTATGTAATCAAATAAAATTTTAATTTTATTTTGCTTTCTTTTCAATAAATCTTTGAACTTATTTATGTTTTATGTATAAGCACAATCCAGATTAACCAGATTTTCTAAGGTTAAGCAATCACACATGCTTTATATATTCCATATTAAAAGCATTTTTCTAGAACAGGTTTACAAGAAGGTATAAGGCTGTGGGAGGCTGAAATCCAGGTAAGAAGAAAAAACCAGATAAATAAAATGCAGTGCTCAATGAATTCAAATTATAATATTATCAAAATGGAGAGTTCTTCTTTGAACTAAATATTAATTATGCTATATACTTTAGGGTTGGTAATTGGATTATATTAACTTCATTTATCATTGCCAAACATAAAGTTTGCAATAGAACAAATGCATGTTTACACCTTACCAAAAACAATGCAACTGCATAAAATTAAATTTTATGATACCAGAATTGTATTCTATTTAAAAATAATTCCTTGAAAGAAATAACTGTATCTTTTATATATTATGTAAAGTATGTGATATGAAATCCTGCCAAATGCAAAATTGCATTCCATAATGAAGAAAAATATGCCAAGAGTTCTAATAATATGCTCATTAACCCCAATGAATTTTGTTAATCAGCCATATTTCTATAGTTCATAAAACAAAGGAAATTTGGGGCCAGGGACAAAAAGAGCCATGAAGATGGACACCCATGGTTTCTTTCTTCCTTTTCTTTCTTTTTTTTTTTTTTTTTTTTTTTTTTTTTGACAGGCAGAGTGGACAGTGAGAGAGAGAAAGGTCTTCCTTTGCCATTGGTTCACCCTCCAATGGCCGCCATGGCTGGCACAGTGCGCTGATCCTATGGCAGGAGCCAGGTACTTATTCTGGTCTCCCATGGGGTGCAGGGCCCAAGCACTTGGGCCATCCTCCACTGCATTCCCTGGCCACAGCAGAGAGCTGGCCTGGAAGAGGGGCAACCGGGACTAGAACCCGGTGTGCCAGCGCCACAAGGCAGAGGATTAGCCTAGTGAGCCGTGGTGCTGGCCAACAACCATGGTTTCTAATAGTGCTTTATCTGATTTTCCAAAGCATGTGGCTAACCATTTGATTATATTTTCCTAACTCTTAGGGAAGGGTGTGTGTGTGTGTGTGTGTGTGTGTATGTACATGTGTATGTCATACAGACACACGGGGGGTTTAAAATGAGTTCATGGAAAATATGAAAAAAACATACTGTGGTGCAGCAGGTTAAAACCCTAGCCTGAAGCACCAGCATCCCATGTGGGCTCCAGTTCTAGTCCCGGCAGCTCCTCTTCCAGTCCAGCTCTCTGCTATGGCCTGGGAAAGCAGTAGAGGATGGCCCAAGTTCCTTGGGCCTCTGCACCCACGTGGGAGACCCAGAAGAAACTCCTGGCTCCTGGCTTCGGATCGGTGCAGCTCTGGCCATTGCCACCATCTGGGGAGTGAACCAGTGATTGGAAGATCCCTCTCTATCTCTCTGTCTCTACCTCTCTCTGTAACTCTGTCTTTCAAATAAATAAAATCTATCTTAAAAAAAAATGGGTCTAAAAAATTTTGCACCAAAATAAACTTACAACTTAATTCAATTTCCCATGAAGCTTTTGAATTAGCGTTGTATATAATTTCTAACAACTGTTGACAGCTAAAATATGAAGACAAGATTCAATAGAAAGAAAAAGCATTTGTTAAGGGAAATAAGTTTGGCTCTTTTATCACTTATATAGAAATTAATGTAGGAAAAAATGGCTCGTGAACAATAAATAGCATTATATTAGAAAGAGCAACTAAGCATTTTGATCATGCAATTCAATATTGCTGAATATGAAAGTCTGAAAATCAATGGACAGGTGATAAATTTAAATGAAAAAAATTTAAGTCAGTAAAAAATGAAAAAGAGGTGCATAATTTGTAGAAATATTATTTTACAAGAAAATGCTTATTTTGAAATTTGGATTTTTTTGTGAAGAAGAAAGCATATTAAACACATTTTTCTTTTTTTTGAAATTGTTTATAAAAACTATTTAATTAGGTTGTTCTCAAGGCTGCATCTACTCAGCCAATAAATTAATGGATTAATAATTGAGCATAATTAATAATATTCCACAAGTCATTTTCAAAATAGTTGAATCTACTAAGATAGACAATATTCAGATACTTTTTATTATAGTATATATTATTTTACACACACACACACACACAGTTTCCTTTGTTTTATGACATAGAAATATTGCTGATTAATGAAATTTACCAGGGTTAATCAGCAACATTATTAATTATATTTATTATTATTATTTGCTATTGTTAGTCTTTTATCATTCCTAATTTATATAAACTTTTCATGGCTATGCACATATAGAACAGAACAGAGTATATAATAGGCTTTGGTATTGTCCACCCTCAGGGATCTCTTGAGATCCTAGAACATATTCCCCACAGATAAGGGGAACTACATTGGGTGGTGCATTTGCAAATGTAAATACATGATGTCTTAGTCCTTTCAGTTTGACATACAAAAATACTGTAGACTTGATATTTCATAAGGAGTTTTTCTCATATTTCTGGAGGCTGAAGTCCTCCATTCAAGTGGTGACAGTCAATGTCTGTTGAGGGCTTATTTCCTGGCTCACAGATTACACCTATTCTCTGTCCTCACATAGTGGAAGAGTCAAACAAAATCCCTTGAACCTATTTTGTAAGGATACTAACCTCATTCAGGAGGCCCACCGTGGAAGCCTAATTATCACCGAAAAGTCCCCACCTCCTAATACCTTCAGCTTGAAGACTAGCATTTCAGCATATGAATTTGGTGAGTAGAAACATTCAAGGTTCTTTCCTCTGCTGGAAACCTCCTCCAGATTACTCTGGCTGGAGGTCTTTGACTCTAATAAATCCTTTTAAATCTCTCTGCTGTCCACTTGGAAATTCTTCTTTCATGCGAGACAAAAAACCAAGGTAACAATAATTTCTCCACCGCTGTTTTCCCATAACATTTTTGTCCATGACTTGGATTGTAACTCCAATGTGACGAAGATCCCGCTCAAGTTTAGATTCCAGCAAATGTCAGATCATCTGCTGGACTGGTGACCATACACTTGAAACCTCCTATGGAAGCAGTTTTTGCAAGCTGGCCCTGCATTCCCCTGGAGGAGTCACCTCCTGCTGAGAAACCACTTCCTACTGAGAAGCCACCTCCTGCTTAAACCCTGTACTGACTCCCTTCCCAAAGACACCCCTTTTCAGCATGAAGTAACCAGAGCAAACATTGCCCACTTCCCCCTAACAGAAGTTGGAGTTTTCAATATCTGGGAGGTGGGAATGTGAAGAGTTGAGTGGGTAATAGGCAGACAGGGTGGTCCCCTGGTACAAATTTGGAATAGTGATGTGCTTGCTTTCCCAAAAAAGTTATTTTTAGCAGATCAAAGTGTCTTGCTTCCTTAGGAATCTCCAAATTTACAAATTTAGCATGAGAAGAGGGAGTGGTGATTTCTCCCCCACACTTATGCATACTTTTTTAATCTTCAGTGAACCAGACTGGATGGAGATTCTTTTTTTTTTTTTTTTTTTTGACAGGCAGAGTGGACAGTGAGAGAGAGAAACAGAGAGAAATGTCTTCCTTTACCATTGATTCACCCTCCAATGGCCGCCATGGCCGGCGCATCGCACTGATCTGAAGCCAGGAATCAGGTGTTTCTCCTGGTCTCCCATGCGGGTGCAGGGCCCAAGCACTTGGGCCATCCTCCACCGCACTCCCGGGCCATAGCAGAGGGCTGGACTGGAAGAGGTGCAACTGGGACAGAATCCGGCACCCCGACCGGGACTAGCACCCTGTGTGCTGGTGTCACAGGTGGAGGATTAGCTTATTGAGCCGCGGCGCCGGCCTAGATGGAGATTCTTAAATCAGGTCTTTTGTTGAGTATATCTCCACCTTGTTGATTGACAGTTTGGACCCCAAGATTGCACTTAAAAACCCAAAATGCTACGGGGCCTTTTGGGTGCTTTGCTTTCTTGGAAGCCCCCCTCCATGCAGCTCTTGCTAAAGGTCTTTGACTGTAATAATTCCTTTTAAAACTCAAAAAAAGTAATAGATTATATCACATAAATACATACATACGCACACACATTAGGGTATTTCCAAAGGCTTGTGGAAATATATATTACAAAAAAGAATATATGAACTGCAAATTATTTTACACTAAAATAAGCATTTTTAATTGCATTTTCACTAGATTTTGGAAGTACTCTCATAAATGAATACAGGCATCCTTAGAGACATGTACAGGAACAAAAAGTTCATATAAAATGGAATTAAAAGACAAGCTTATTTTTGTGCCAAAACGTTGATATCCATGCATGCAAGGAGTCTTCAAAAAATCATGTAAAATATGTATTATTTTGTTTATTTGAATAATAACTGTTTATCTTTGTGACAGACCAGGGTAAGTGTATAAGTGTGTGTATGTGTCTGAGTGTGTGTATCTATCTTACTAGAGTTTCACTGACCTTCTTGAATTTGTATATTATCACTAACATTTCAGCTCCTATTTTGCCACTGTAATTTCCTATTCTCTTTTCTCCTTTTGAAAATAAAACCACTCCACATATATTAGTTATTTTGATATTATGCCACAAGTGCTCACATCTCTACTCATTTTTAAGAATATTTTCTGCAACTTTTTTTTGATTGTATAACTCCAGTTAATGTCTTTGAACCAATTATTTCTCCATATTCATTCTTCTGTTTGAACTGTCCAATGAATTTTTTAGAAGTTTAGATATTGTGTTTTTAGTTCTACAGTGCTCATTTTCTTCTTTCCATAGTTTCACTTTCTGCTTAAACATCTTGTCTTTTTATTAATTATAAAATGTTTTCCTTGTTTCTTAAAAATAATTACCATAGCTGCTGGAAAATCCTTCCCTGCTAATTCCAACATCTGGAGCATCCTGTGGTTAGTCCTTATTATTCATCTTCCCTTGAGTATTGGGTATGCTCTCCTGTTTCTGCTTTTGGTAAGTTGCTCTTAACTTTCTATTGATAACTCTAAATAATTCAAACAATCACGCTTTTTTTAGGAAAATAATGATACTGTACAAATACTTCCTCACTAATTTTTCAGAGTGTCAGTTTTTATAAGAGCTTTGTTTTTTAAATTCTTTCATAGCATTGAAATTATTCTTTTTTAAATATAATTAACACAGCTTCTTACTGCACAATTCTACCTAGTTTACCAGGCCACTTTTCTGAATGCTATCCTTTCAGAGGCACTTAAGACCAACTCCCTGTCACTCACTTGTCCACAAAATATGCAAACATCTCTTCTCAAAGTCTGCACAGCTAATTTCTTATTTTAATTTTATTTTACCTGTAAAATAGATGTGAATTTAGTTACGCATAACCTGAAATTCTATGGTATGCATATAGTTTTCCCAAAACGGCTCCACCATGTCCCACTCCAGTGGACTAACTCATTTCTTCACACAGAATATGCCATGAAGATACCTCTAGTATTCAAAAGAAAGGCAGCAGCTCATTTACTCTATGAACTATGTTGTGACTATACTGTAAGACATCCAAGTCATTTTATTAATTTTTTTAACTTGGAATATAAAACACATAATGTGTAATTTATCATTATGATCACTTTGTTTCCACCCAAATAATCTTATATGTACAATTCAACAGTATTAACTATATTTACTTTGTTGTAAAACAAATCCCCAAAACTTTTGCGTCATATAAACCTACAAAACTATACCCAGGAAATGATAACTTCCCATTTCCCTTCCAGAAATCCCCGGTTCTCATGCTTATATTTTCTGTTTCTACAAATTTGACTATGTTAGTTATCTGATACAACTGAAATCCTACAATATCTATATTTTAATGAATTTTATTTTTATAGAAGTTTTAGCTTCACAGCAAAATTAAGCAGATTGTCCATAACCACACTGTGCCCATAAATATATACCCCACAATTATCAATATCATTCAGCAGAGTGTTGCAACAGTTATATTGATAAACCAAGATCAACACATTATTACAACTTGTTTATTCTTTATATTAAGGTATACATATGGTATAATCGTTTCTTTGGACAAATATATATTGACAAGTATCAGTCTTTACAGTGTCATATATATTAGTTCTGCTTTCATTAAGATCCTCTGTACTCCACCGAATCATCTCTACCTTCCTCCTCATCCCTTATAAACTCCTCATTGTCTCCAGAGTTTTGGCTTTGAAGAATGCTATGTAGTTGGAAACACAGAATGAATAACCTTTTCAGATTGTCTTCTTTCATATAGTGCATATTTTCACCACATCTCTTCATGGATCCATAACATACTTTTTTCTTTTAGGCATGGAATAATATTACATTGTCAGGATGTACCACATTTTTCCTTATCTAGTAATCTACTGAAATAAATATTGGCTGCTTCCATGTTTTAATATTTATAAATATTACTGGTATAAACATCTGTGTGTAAGGTTTCATATATATATATATATATATATACACACACACACACACACACACATATTTTCCACTTATTTGGGGAAATACCAAAGAGCACAATTACTGAATCATATGGTAAGAGTATTTTCAATTGTACAAGATCTTACAAATTGCTGGACTGGATGCAGAGCAGCTGGGACTCACACTAGCACTCTGGTACGGGATGCCACTGCTGTGAGTGGGAGCGTAACCTAATGTGGACCAAGGCTGGCCCTAGATATTGTTCACTATGAAGTGTCTGCTAAGGTCTTTGACCCAATTTTAAATTGAGTTGTTTTCTTATTGATGATATTTGTAGTTACTTGTGTATCAGAACTTTATCAGGCACATCTTTTGCAAACTTCATCTTCCAATCTGTGGCTTATCTTTCCATTCTTTTACAGAATCTTTCACAGATTAAATATTTTAGCTTAAAGAAATCCATAATCAATAATCTATCAATTTTATCTTTTGTGGATCACAACTTTGGTGTCATATCCATGAAGTCATTCCCAAATCCAAAATCATTTATATTTATAGAATTTTCCTATGTTGAAAGTGAAGAGGCAACCAACAGAATGGGAAAAAATATTTGCAAACTATGCAACAGATAAAGGGTTGATAACCAGAATCTACAAAGAAATCAAGAAACTCCACAACATCAAAACAAACAACCCACTTAAGAGATGGGCCAAGGACCTCAATAGACATTTTGCAAAAGAGGAAATCCAAATGGCCAACAGACACACGAAAAAATGTTCAAGATCACTAGCAATTAGGGAAATGCAAATCAAAACCACAATGAGGTTTCACCTCACCCCGGTTAGAAGGGCTCACATTCAGAAATGTACCAACAATAGATGCTGGAGAGGATGTGGAGAAAAGGGGACACTAACCCACTGTTGGTGTGAATGCAAATTGGTTAAGCCACTATGGAAGTCAGTCTGGAGATTCCTCAGAAACCTGAAGATAACCCTACCATTCATCCCAGCCATCCCACTCCTTGGAATTTACCCAAAGGAATTTAAATTGGCAAACAAAAAAGCTGTCTGCACATTAATGTTTATTGCAGCTCAATTCACAATAGCTAAGACCTGGAACTAACCCAAATGCCCATCAACAGGAGACTGCATAAAGAAATTATGGGACATGTACTCTGTAGAATACTATACAGCAGTCAAAAACAATGAAACCCGGTCATTTGCAACAAGATGGAGGAATTTGGAAAACATCATGCTGAGTGAATTAAGCCAGTCCCAAAGGGACAAATATCCTATGTTCTCCCTGATCGGCAACAACTAACTGAGCACCAAAGGGGAAACTTGTTGAAGTGAAATGGACACTATGAGAAACAGTGACTTGATCAGCTCTTGTCCTGACTGTTGATGTACAGTAATACTTTATCCATGTTAGTATTTTGTTTTGTTTTGTTCTAGTACTATTGGTTGAACTCTGTGATTAACACACAATTATTCTTAGGTGTTTAAATTTAACTGAAAAGTGATCCCTGTTATATATAAGAGTGGGAATAAGAGAGGGAGGAGAGGTACAATTTGGGACATGCTCAATCGGACTTGCCCCAAATGGTGGAGTTAGAAACGTGCCAGGGGATTCCAATACAATGCCAGAAAGGTGGCATGATACCATTGCCATCTCACTCGTTGAAGTGATCAATTTCAGTTCACAATTGATCACACTGATAGGTCTAAGAGTCAAAGGGATCACACAAACAAGTCTAGTGTCTGCTAACACTAACTGATAGAATAAAAAAGGGATAGAATGATCCAACATGGGAAGTGAGATACACAGTAGACTCATAGAATGACAGATGTCCTAAATAGCACTCTGGCCTCAGAATCAACCCTTAAGGCATTCGGATATGGCTGAAGAGCCCATGAGAGTATTTTAGGCATGGAAAGCCAAGACACCCTGGAAAAAAAAAAAAAGAAGACCTAAATGGAAGATCTCTGTGAGTGAGATCCCAGTGGAAAGAACAGGGCCATCAAATAAGGAGGTACCTTTCTCTGCAGGGAGGAGAGAACTTCTACTTTGACTATGACCCTGTCAGAATAAGATCGAAGTTGGCGAACTCAAAAGGCTTCCATAGCCTTGGCAACTCATGACTAGAGCCTAGGGAGATTACTGACGCCATAAACAAGAGTGTCAAATTGTTAAGTCAACAACAGGAGTCACTGTGTACTTACTTCTCATGTGGGATCTGTCCTTAGTGTGTTTTCCAATGTGAAGTAATGCTATAATTAGCACTGAAAGAGTATTTTGCCCTTTGTGTTTCTGTGTGGGTGCAAACTGATGAAATCTTTACTTATATATACTGAATTGATCTTCCCTTTATATAGATAATTGAAAATGAATCTTGATGTGAATGGAATGGGAGAGGGAGCGGGAGATGGGAGGGGTGTGAATGGGAGGGAAATTATGGGGCGGGGAAGCCATTGTAATCCATTAACTGTACTTTAAAAATTTATATTTACTAAATAAAAAATAAAAAATTTATAAGCAATGGAAAAAAAAGAATTTTCCTATGTTATCTTAGAATAGTTTTAAAGTTTTTGTTTTTGCTTTTTTACTTTTAGGTTTTTGATAAATTCTGTGTTAATGCCTGTGAAGACCCATGGATTCTGTGTCTATATTTATTTTCTTTTGCTTGTAAGCATCCAGGATAATTTATTGAAAATATTGCATTGGCACCATTGTATTGCTTTTCTTTCTTTGTTAAAGGTCAGTTCACTATATACCTATGTGAATCTATTTCTGGGTTCTCTGTTCTGCTAATTGGAGGTTTTTGTCCATTGTTTTTCACAAACATAAATTATTGACTACTATCGCATTATAGTACATCAGGAAGACTCAAGGAAAGTGTGTTTTATGAATAAAAAAAAATGCATGTCTTGGTGCTGGCACTGTGGCACAGTGGGTTAACGCCCTAGCCTGAAGCGCTGGCATCCCATATGTGTGCTTGTTCTAGTCTTGGCTGCTCCTCTTCCAATCCAGCTCTCTGCTATGTCTTGGGAAATCAGTAATGGATGGCCCAAGTCCTTGGGCCCATGCAAATGTGTGGGAGATCCTGAAGAAGCTCCTGGTTCCTGGCTTTGGATAGGCACAGCTCCAGGCATTGCGGCCAATGGGGAGTGAAAAAGCAAACGGAAGACCTCTCTCTCTCTCTCTCTCTGTCTCTCCTCTTTCTGTGTAACTCTAACTTTCAATTAAATAAATAATTTTTTAAAAAAATGCATGTCTTACAAAATTTTTTTCTCAAATATGTTTATATTTTGATTTAATTACTCCACTAATATTTTCAAGTTTCCTGGTAAATCTTGAATTCAGATAGTAACAGTTCTCCAAGTTGATTTTTTTTCCTTCAACAAAATATTTACTTTTCCAGGTCTTTTTCCAGTGTATATAAACTTTAAAATTACTTTGTTAATATTCACAAAATAACTTGCTGACATATTTATTAGGATTACATTAAATATAAATATTAAATTACAAAGAATTCAAATGTCTACAATACTGAGTTTTCCTATCCATGAACTCATAACATTTTCCCATCTTTTAGTTCTTCCTTAATTTCTCTCATCAGAGTTTTACAACTTTTCTCAAAATACCTTGTAAGTATTGTGGCACTAGTTTAATTGATACTGTGTTTTTATTTTAAATTTTACTTGTTCACTGCTAATATATGGGAAAGAAGATGCTTTGTACATTAAATTTTGTTCTCCAAAATCTTTGCAATAATTATCTATTAGTTCCAGGAACATTTCTTAATTCTCCCAAATTTTCTACAGATAATTATGTCATGTACAAGCAAAAAATATTCACTTTTTCATTTATAATAAATATAACATTTCTTTTTCTTGTCTTAATATATTAATAGAATTTGATTGTAGTGTGAAGTTAAAAGCAATATTCAGGAGAAATTTGCCTCCTCCTTGATCTTATTGAGAAAGATGCTAGTTTTTTTTTTTTTTTTTTTTTTTTTGACAGAGTTAGACAGTGAAAGAGAGAAAGGTCTTCCTTTTTCCGTTGGTTCACCCACCACGTGGTCGCTACTGCCATGCTGCACCGATCCGAAGCCAGGAACCAGGTGCTTCCTCCTGGTCTCCCATGCAGGTGTAGGGCCCAAGCACTTGGGCCATCCTCCACTGCCTTCCCGAGCCACAGCAGAGAGCTGGACTGGAAGAGGATCAACCAGGACAGAATCAGGCACCCCAATTGGGACTTGAACCTGGGGTGCTGGTGCCACAGTCGGAGGATTAGCCTAGTGAGCCGCGGTGCCAGCCAAGATGCTACTTTCTTAACATTGAATAAAATGATGTTGGCTGAAAGAGTTATGTAGATGTCATTTATCAAGTTAAGGAAATTATCTTCCCTTACTAATTTCCTGAGATTTATTTTGGAATGTTGAACTAGTCTTGCTTACCTGAAATACATTTTTCTTGGCTGTGATTTGCAATTATTTTTATGCAGTGGTGTATTCAATTTGATAATATTTTGGCTGGGAGTTTTACATTGTGTTGATAAGAGGCACTGGTCTATTTTCTGTTCTATAAGATCTTTGCTTGATTTTGATAGGAAGGTGATGTAAGTCTCAGAATGATTAGGAAGAATTCCCTGTGAAACAGGATCTTTGTGCACTATAATCCAACTTGTTTGAGTCTTAAAAAGCAGAACACCCATACCCAAAAAAAGCTACATGAAGCAGATTTATTACTTACAAATCGGCCGCAAGGGACGACAGAACTTTTGAAAAATATTAGATTTTCTCGACAGATTCTTCAAGCTCTGCTCAGCAGGAATTTGAGCAGTTCTCTCGTCTTGTTCCCAACAGACTGAAAGCAGAAAGTTAATGCTGTCTGTTCATTTCTCTAAAATAGAACCAAACACTTTTGATATACAAACAAATTTTACTTATTATCCAAATGTTTTTTCTTGGAAACAGCTCTACATTTGCTCAATTTAGTTCCATTTCTGTAGGCGAGAGCATAAAATTATGCTCTTTAAAAGGAAGAAACTATGAGTTTTTTTTATGTGAATTTCACAGAAAAATATTACATATAAATAGAAATGTGGAAAATAGAAGAATTAACATAAATTTTAGCCAATAGACTAGTTACAAAAATGTTCAACAGTAGCAGCAGAAGCATTGTGTTTTTAAGGAAAAAATAGATATGGTTATATTAAGTGATGAAATTATTGCATGGATCCAACAACAACAGTCAACTATTAAATTCATTTATGAGAAAAATAGAAATCTCAAACTCTCATGTATTTATGGGGAAATTCCAGTTTGAACAATATCCTTTCTGAATCAGCCTCATTTAGCCGCTCAAATACAAAGTGACAGTTGTGGCAATCAATTGATTAATTTTAGAGAATTTATGAAAGAAATTAACTAGAATTTTTTGTTTGACTCCTCTCAGAGGCTTGATAAGACCTCTTTCACAGTACTTATTTTTTAATTTAGTAAATATAAATTTCCAAAGTACAGTTTATGGATTACAATGGCTTCCCTCCCCCATAATTTCCCTCCCACTCACACCCCTCCCATCTCCCGCTCCCTCTCCCATTCCATTTATATCAAGATTCATTTTCAATTCTCTTTATATACAGAAGATCAGTTTAGCATATATTAAGTAAAGATTTCATCAGTTTGCACCCACACAGAAGCATAAAGTGAAAAATACTGTTTCAGTGCTAGTTATAGCATTGCTTCACATTGGACAACACATTAAGGACAGATCCCACATGAGGACTAAGTACACAGTGACTCCTGTTGTTGACTTAACAATCTGACACTCTTGTTTATGGCCTCAGTAATCTCCCTAGGCTCTAGTCATGAGTTGCCAAGGCTATGGAAGCCTTTTGAGTTCGCCGACTTCTATCTTATTCCGACAGGGTCACAGTCAAAGTGGAAGTTCTCTCCTCCCTTCAGAGAAGGTACCTCCTTCTTTGATGGCCCCGTTCTTTCCACTGGGATCTCACTCATTGAGATCTTTCATTTAGGTCTTTTATGTTACCTCATACTTTGTGTACCTGAGAAATTTTAAGAATTATTAGAAAAGCTGTTACTTCAGTGTGGTTGTTACAAAATGTACAAGACATAAAGGCTGGAGACATTTTTGTATCATTTTGAAACACTATTGGGAAGAAAGGATTGTGTATTAATATATAATTGTTCAATTCCTGGCATAAAAATAGTAGGATCTCTTATTTGATCATAATATGATCAGCCCTCACCCTGACTGTAGATGAGCAGCATAATATTTTATCCCTCTTAGTTTTTTTTTGTTTGTTTGTTCTACTTAATACTTTTGATTGAATACTGTAATCAACACACAATTCTTCTTAAGTGCTGAAACTTAACTGAAAAGTGATTGCTGTTAAATATAAGAGTGGTAAAGTCAACAACAGGAGTCACTGTGCACTTACTCCCCATGTAGGATCTCTGTCCTTAACGTGCTGTACACTGAGGCTTAATGCTATAACGAGTACTCAAACAGTATATTTCACTTTGTGTTTCTATGGGGGTGCAAACGACTGAAATCTTTACTTAATGTACACTAAACTGATCTTCTGTAAAAAAAAAAAAAAAAGAAAGAAAGAAAGAAAGAAATTATCAATTCCCAACTTGACTCTCACTGGGATTAAACATGACAATAGGTCTGATCTGATTTCATCATCATTTAAAAAAAATCATCTATTATTTTTCACTTTATGTTTCTGTGTGGGAGCAAACTGTTGAAATACTTACTTAAGGTATACTAAGCTGATCTTCTGTATATTAAGATAATCGAAAATGAATCTTGATGTGAATGGAAGGGGAGAGGGAGTGGGAAAGGGGAGGGTTGTGGGTGGGAGGGACAGTATGGGGGGGGAAGCCATTGTAACACATGAGTCGTACTTTGGAAATTTATATTCATTAAATAAAAGATAAAAAAAAATATAAGAGTGGGAATAAGAGAGGAAAGAGATGTGCAATTCAGGACATGCTCAAGCTGACTTACCTCAAATGGTAGAGTTAGAAACATACCAGGGGATTACAATTCAATCCCATCGAGGTGGCATGTACCAATGCCATCTCACTAGTCCCAGTGATCAATTTCTGTTCACAATTGATAGTAATGATAGGACTAAGAACCAAAGGGATCACATAAACAAGAATAGTGTCTGCAAATACTAGCTGATAGAATCATAAAGGGAGAGAATGATCCAACATGGGAAGTGAGATACATAGCAGACCCATAGAATGGCAGATGTCCTAAACAACACTCTGGCCTCAGAATCAGCCCTTAAGGCATGCGGATCTGGCTGAAATGCCCATGAGAGTATTTCAGGCATGGAAAGCCAAGATACTCTGGGGGAAAAAAAAAACCTTAATGAAAGATCTCTGTGAGTGAGATCCCAGTGGAAAGAACAGGTCATCAAAGAAGGAGGTACCTTCTCTGAAGGGAGGAGAGAACTTCCACTTTGACCATGGCCTTGTCTAAATATGATAAGAGTCAGTGAACTCAGAGGGCTTCCATAGCCTTGGCAGCTCATGACAAGAGCCTAGGGTGATTACTGAGGCCATAAACAAGAGTGTCAATTTGTTAAGTCAACAAGAGGAGTCACTGTGCACTTACTCCTCATGTAGGATCTTTGTCCTTAGTGTGCTGTACATTGAGATTTAATGCTATAACTAGTACTCAAACAGTACTTTTCACTTTATGTTTCTGTGTGGGAGCAAACTTTTGAAATCTTTACTTAATGTAAGCTAAACTGTTCTTCTGTATATAAAGAGAATTGAAAATGAATCTTGATGTGAATGGAAGGGGAGAGGGATTGGGTAAGGGGAGGGTTGCGGGTTGGAGGGGCGTTATGGGGGGAAGCCATTGTAATCAATATTCTGTACTTTGGAAATTTATATTCATTAAATAAAAGTTTAAAAAAATGGGAAAAAAAGGAATATGGTAAATTATAAATTAAAGATATAAGGATATTAGGATGACAATCATTGTGTGTCTATGGAAATAATTACAGAAATTAATTAAAGTCCAGAAGATTTAATTGCTTATTGCAAGGTATGTTCTTGTAGATAAAATTGGTGATAATGTCTATATAATATAAAATTTTCTCTGAGCTGTCATGTATTTTAGCAAATAAATTACTTCGCATAAAGAAATTTCTGAAAGAAATTATGTTAATTATGATTATAAAAATCATTATAAAAATGATGTCAGAAGAGAAAACAGGTACCCCGTACTGACTCAAGAGATTGGATTGTATTCCAAGACAGTTTTAATATCTTGCTCTTGAACGTGCTTTTTGCTCTAAAGAATGGGTACTCTTTCAAATTCAGCTGAGAAAATTGAGTGAACGTTGGATAGCAATGTTCAGCATAAAGATGATTTAGGGAAATTCTGAAGGAAATATCAATGACACAGAAAATAAAGTCAGATAAAGTTCACTTAAAGCCATCAATATTTTTGCAATTTATTCTCTTACTTTTTCTAAGTATTTTATTACCCTACAAGTTAAAGGCTGTAAAAATACATTGTCATGCACATAATTTCTTAATACATATTGTTTTTAATCAATGCTATAAAAATCAATTTTTGCAATAGGAAATATGTTTTTCAAGATGTATATGATTTGCACAAACAACAAAAATGTAATTTTGAGGTATATAAGTCATTTCATTTTTAATATTTTCATCTTTTTATGGGCAGAGTTTTACAGTGAAAACTAAATTTAAGTGAGTTGATATTGATCTCTGTGTAACCGATGAAAAATGTTCTGACTTACACATTGCTTAGTGTAATCATATGATTTTGTTTATGTGTTGTTTTTGAATACCAGACAGAGGTAGTATGACTTATGGACACATTAGATTTAGAGTTCAATAGAAATGGGATCCTATTTAAGCCATTTGTGAGTTCTGAGCATAATGCTACCTTTAAAACATATAATTTAATCATGTTCTTTTTCTTGGCTATATTAACATTACATGAGATTTCTAAAATAAAGAATATTTTGAAATACTTCATATATTTCAGGGTAATAATTTCAATTTACATTATAGGTAAAAGCTTAATGCTTCACTAAATAGTTCAACAAATAAAAAGTAAGAAGACAGTAGTTCAACAGCCATCCAGTGAAGGGATATAAGCAATAATCAGAAAGATGTTTAGGGGCTGGCACTGTGGCATAGCGGGTAAAGCCACTATCTGCAGTGCCAGAATCCCATATGGGGTCCGGTTTGAGCTCTGGATGCTCCACTTCTGATCCAGCTCTCTGCTGTGGCCTGGGAAAGCAGTAAAAGATGGCCCAAGTCCTCGGGCCCCTGCACTGAGTGGGAGACCTGGAAGAAGCTCCAGGCTCCTAGCTTTGGATTGGCTCAGCTCTGGCTGTTGCAGCCAATTGAGGAGTGGAGTGAACCAGCGATGAAAGCCCTCTCTCTCTCCTTCTCTCCTTCTCTTTCTCTCTCTCTCTCTCTGAGCCTAAAAATATCACTTGAGGGGCAGACATTTGGAGAAGCCTTCAACCCTACTTGCTGTGTCCCTTCCATATAGATGTGCCTGGGTTTGAGTGCTGACTTTGATTCAGATTTCAGCTTCCTAGTAATATGCACTCTGGAAAGCAGCAGGTGATGACCCAAGTACTTGGGTTCGTACCATCCAAATAAGAAACACAGTTCTGGGCTGTTGGCTTCGACATGCTTGTGGGCATTTGAAGAGCGAAACTGTAGATGGAATCTCTCCCTCCCTTTCTCTGTCTCATTGTCTCTCTCTATCTCTCTTCACATCTTTATATCTGTCTCTCTTTCAAATAAATAAAAATAATTAAAAAAATGTATTTCAACTGTGATTTTCTAGAACTTGGGATTTCTGTGAATGGCATGAGATCCATATCAATAAAGCACTGATAAAAAAATATTGTAGGTCCTTGAGTGAGAATCAATGTTAGCAGTTCCTAAATCTTCCTTCTATGAAATACAAAATAATTATCATAAATTTATGCGCATTTATGAAGTGTAGGAACTCCTTTCATATATGTGAGCTAGTTACATAATTTTTTTTTTCAAAATGGCCACTACGGTGCTGCGCTGATCCGAAGGCAGGAGCCAGGTGCTTCTCCTGGTCTCCCATGGGGTGCAGGGCCCAAGCACTTGGGCCATCCTCCACTGCACTCCCGGGCCACAGCAGAGAGCTGGCCTGGAAGAGGGGCAACCGGGACAGAATCCGGCGCCCCGACTGGGACTAGAACCCGGTGTGCCGGTGCCGCTAGGCGGAGGATTAGCCTAGTGAGCCGCGGCGCCGGCCGTTACATAATTTTTAAAATAATTTTGTTGGGGTCTAAATGATAACCAAAAAATCTGCATGTGCTTTAACTCATCAAGGTATTTACACAGACACACTTGTAAAATCATCACCACAGTCAAGGTAACAGACTCACCCATCAAGAGTTCAATAATTTGAACAACAATATTAAGACTGATAAAGGAAATTATTGGTTTATGAAAGTTTTATTCAGAGAAATATATTATTTATAAAATATAAATTTGAAGACATTTTTGTTGTCTGTGTATGCTTGCATATTTCACTTGTGATTAATAGATATATAACATGTAATGCATTCCATGTAGTTTAATGATCAAGACAAATATAATGCAAAGTATTGCTATTTTATAAATTACAAAATATCAAAAATAAAGGCTTATAATATGAAATGAAGCCAAACAAGTTGAGAGGCATTTTGACCAATAACTAGAAAGTGGAAGAACACATTTCAACTACCCAACTGGGAACCTGTCAGGAAACCTGTGGTGGCCAGCAACAGTTCACTGGACACAGGAGGTCATTTTTCCAGAGAGCTCTATGTCATCATCTTTAATTGATGAAAGCAAAAACATCAGTTTTAAGTATTTCTGAAGCCTCACAAATGCAAAAACCTTCATCCATTATGACTGAAGTAATGGAAATATATTAATAAATGCCATAACTCAACTGAATTGCCAGATGCTTCTGATTACCAAATAACCAGAAGAAGGAAGCTCATAATAGGTGTCAAAACAGTTTACAAAAATTGATGTTAATGTAGGACGAGTTATTCAATTTCAAAACAATTTAATTTCAGATTATTTTATTTGAGTATAGAATCATTTTAAAGTTTTTTTCCTCTGTGCAATGCATGACATGAAGATTTTCTTCTTTCTAAAAAGTAGATCTAATCATAGATAGCAAAAATATGGACAGAAAACATCAAATGCCTCTCTTTCATAAGCAAAGACTCGAACCAAAATAAGGTGAAAGTGCAAATAGAAGCTTAAATAACTTCCTGTTTTCATAGAAGAAACAAGGAGGCACATGCAGACAATAAATATATAGTTTGGGGTTTCAATTCTGAAAGCTAATTGCTAACTTAGAAAGATGTGCTTTGACCCCTATCCCTGGTTGTCACAAAATATATATGTTAGCAAAATAAGTTAGAAATTTTTGTCCTGTTATCATATGAGAAATTGCCCTCCTTTCCTATTCATACTTGGCTAAAATGCAGTATATTAGTATGTTTTCTAAGGCATGAGTTTTCATCTATATATTGATGAAATTCTAAATCTGGAGGTGAGCATGACACAGCAAGATGCTGCTTGGGTTACAGTTGTCTATATCAGGATTGCTGGTTCCACTCTTGACTCAAGGTTCTTGTAAATGTGTACTCTGGGAAGCAGCAGATGGTGGCTCATGTAGTTGGTTCCCCACTACACATGTAGGAGATCCAGAGAATATTCTGAGCTCCTGGATTTGGGCTGGCACAACCCCAACTGTTGTGGTATTAGAGATGTATGGATATCTGTCTCTCTCTCTCTCTCCTTTTCAGATAAAAATTAATTAATTAAAAATATAATCCCTGTTATTCTGATATCAATATAAACATCCTTAAAAGTGAATGTACTCAGTTTCTTGTACCGTAACAAAATATCTAAAGCTGAGTATTTCACAAAAAGAGGCTTATTAGTTCGTTATAACAAAGAACATTGTGGATGACACAATGGTGGGGGCACACGCATACATGATTAGACAGGAATCCAGACAGATGGAGGAGCTAGTCTCAGTCTTTGTGTAATAACTCATTTTTGCATAAACATACCAAGGTCTCCTAATTACCTAACCAACTTCAACTAGGCGCCACCACTTAAAGATTTTATCACCTCTTTGTACTACCACTTTGGGTACTAAGCTTCTTAAATGTGAAACTTTGAGGGACCAACTACTTTCAAACCACAGCAATATGGTTTCATAAATATCTTATTTTACTTTGTTCAGTTCTTCAAGCATTATTAGTCTTCTGCCAATGCAAACACATCTTAGTATTCCCTAATATCAATTAGCTTCCACTTAAAACATTACTAAATTGCTATAATTTTTTTAAGAATGAAGCAATAGAGGCCTTTGTTATAGTACAACAATGTGGACTACAACACTGGTTGTAGCACCAGTTGAAGTACCAGGCTGCTCCCTGCTAATGCACATGGTAAATCAGCAGGAAATGGCCCAACTGCTTGGGTCCCTGAGACCCACAAGGGATGCCTGGATGCAGTTCTAGCTCCTGGCTTCAAGCTCACCCAAACTTGGCTGTTGTGGCCATCTGCAAAATGAACCAGTAGATGGAAGATATCTTTCAGTCTCTATTTTTCCCTCTATCTCTGTAACTCTGCATTTCAAATAAATAAGCAAATCTTTAAAAAATTTAGGCAATGATAGAAATTTTCAAGTCACAGAGCATATCTGACTCCCAGAATTCAGAGATTCTGCATTACTGATCAGTGATGGGGTTGAGACACTGTTATATTTGAAGGCATGTTCCAGGGGTCTAATGAACAGAAAAACAGCACTGTGTGGGAAGATGTCGAGTGAATAAACATATGTTATTATTCATTTATGTAATAAATATTTCTGGAGAAATAAGATTAATAAATAGATGAATAAAAGACTCTGCTCCTCTACATGAACTTTAATAGACTGTCTATAAGCTGTTGACAATTAAATGAAGTTTTAACATGCAACTGCTGACCCTCAGTTCCATGTCTTCAAAACAAAAGCTATTCCCAAATTCTAAAATATTCTTCCAGTCCCTAAAATTCACTGTGACCTAAAGTAAACCCATTAACATTTGTAGTAAACTAGTTTCTTCTCCTGATGTCCCAATTTTAATACTTTTGTACTCTTCCTTTTGGCCCCGTTTTGTTATTTGACCCAACTTTAAACTTTTCCATCACCAGCCATTCTGAATCAGTAAAAAATGGTGTTGTTTCCTTTAAGAACTACCTTTTTGTGTGAGTCTTTGTTGTTCCTAATACTAAAATACAGGGTTTTATTCCTCTGCTTCTTGTTATAATTATTTTGTAATCTGTATTCTCTCTATGAAGCTATGTAGCCTTGCTTTCCCCAGTCTGAATGAAAGGACTCTCTCTTGCTCCCTCTCTTGAGAAGTGCCTATCCACTCTGATGGATACTTTACCCCAGTAAACCTTGCTATCTCACTCATCCCTACTGTCTGTCTCACATTTAAATTCTTCCTTGCATGAAGATAAAATGTTGTTGCAGTCGCTATGGCAATATATTCATCAGAACCAGCCAAGAAAGGACAAGAACCGAGCTAAGTCCAGAGAAACTGTGTCCTGAGGCGTGCTCCATGTCTGTTGCCTTTTTCTATCCTTTCTTCTGCCTTGTCTACTAGCAACCAAAGTCTCTTTGCCAATATTTCATGGGGAGCCTTGCCCAGTTTCTTTGTACTTACTCATCTTGCCCTTCAACTACTCTCTCTTTCAGCCAAAGTATCTTTGCCACACTTGTGCAGGAGAATTCTCTGACAAGACTACTATGCCAACTTACTCTCTTTCAAACTCTCTACCTACAGTTTCTTGGTCCTCCTTATCTTGCCTATCCTCCCCAGGGTTTCTTCACTGCACCATATCCTTCATCTCAAATGTCAAGAAATGGCAAGAATGTTGTGTCAGTTTAGCAGCCAAGGTCAGGTTCTTGGTCTCAGCTGAATCTCTGTTCCCTCCCAACCAAGAAGAAATGACTGGGGTAGAAGAAAGGGTGAAGGGATATAGTATACTTAGGCATCTCCTACCCATCACATCCAGAGTCTTCGTGAAGAACAAAGGGATTCGCCTTGAAACTCCCTCAGATATAAAGTTGCTATAACAATTACAAAAAGCATTTACACAGCATGTTAGAATTGCATTCCCATTATAAGTATTCCAGAAATAAGAGGAGCACATATTGAACTTTCAACAAATGTGGGAGTTTAGATCAGTGGGCACTGTTTTTGCAGGTGAATTTCTCTCGAAAGCTCACCTCCTTCTATCTCTTCCCAACTCCCCTCTGGACCCCTAACCCACCTAAGACAAAAACACCCAATCTGCTGAGGTCTGGACCTTCTACCATATGTTTGATCTGTGTACATGCTGGCAGTTGGTCACCCGCATCTGTGAATTCATTTATTTTACCTGAATAAATTTGATTCCTTGTGAATTTGTATCCTCTCCTCTCACTGGTCTGTGCCCCTTTTCCTTACAGTCAGCCCATTGCTTTCTTCTATGTGAGATATTTTATGAGGACACATCTGGTTATCCTGTGCATTGATCTGATAATTTAGAATAATTTCCCCACTGTAAGATCTTTTCTGTAACTACATCTGCAAAATTCCTTTGATCATGTATGGGAAAATTCACAGGGTCCACGTGATCTGAGCATTTAGTGTATTGTGTATTAATTTCTATTCCAGGCTCTTGATTTGCACAAAGACAAGAGTTCTAAGTACAGAAACATATCAGGTGCATGAAATGGTAGCAAATTTATGCAAAGGTGAGAAAGCGAACACATACACGCATGAGCAATGGTTGCCCTACAAGGAGACATATCCATCATGAGTGATCCGTGGGCTAGAGGATTGCTAAAGAAGAGGCAAGACAGAGGGTGCCAGGTAACACCTCTGGCCTTATTCTGCAGAAGAATAGAGAGAGTCCCCTTCCAGTAGCTAGTCTCAAAGGTAGTGCCTCTCCAGGTGTGAATCTACTGGGGAATTATAAGAGACCTCCACAGGTTCCATATGCAGCTGAATATCCATATTTTCATGGGACTTCCCTGTCTCACTTAAGTCCTTAATGTAGCAGATGTGCCTTTGATTGACAAATAGGAGGATAGAATTACATGGTGCTTATGACACTCAATTCAACAGAGCTATATAACAGTGTCTATTTCACATCGCAGGGGTTAGTGAACAGGTATCTTTGCTGGGATTTTTCAGTCTATTACATACTACATAACAAAATTACTTATCATGACAAACAACACTCTATTTTGAGGGACAATTCGCTAGCAAAAACAGTGCCCACTGATCTAAAATCTCATATTTGTTGAAAGTTCAATATGTGCTCCTCTTATTTCTGGAATACTTACAACGGCAACTGCAATTCTAACATGCTGTGTAAGTGCTTCCTATAGTTGTGACAGCAACTTTATATCTAAGGGAATTTCAAGGTGAATCCCTTTGATCTTCACTAAGATTCGGGATGTTGTGGGTAGAGGATACTTAAGTATACTACATCCCTTCAGCCTTTCTCTGTCCCAGGTTGGAAAGAGTCATTTCATCTTGGTTGGGAGGGAACAGATTCAAATCTAATAGCCAAACAATTTTGTTCCTTCCTATAGTAAAAAGTAGTGCAAATTGACCAAGTTTATTTACATTTAATAGCCAAGAATTTATCATCTATTTTTCTAGTGTCATTCTGACAACTTCACTGAGGCAGATGGCAGTACTCAGATTCAATACTGCAGTGAAGAATGAATATGTGAGACAGAGGAGGAGCAAGGGTTGGAATATGTGTGGGAGGGAGGGTAGTGGGGGAAGTGTCACTATGTTCCTAAATCATATATATGAAATACATGAAAATGTATAATATAAAGAAAATTTTAAAAGAATAAATATGTGATAAAAATATTTACACTCTTTGTAAATATTTTAATTCTTGTTCATATATCTTCCTCTTGAATAGTAATTCTGAAATTTCAACTTGGATCAGTATCACCCAGATGATCTGTTAAAACAGAAATGACCAGACTCCAGACTCAAGTGATCTGACACAAGTGCTCTGCAGTAGGCTCAAAGATTTGGATTTCTAACAAGTTCCTGTGTGATTCTGGACCTGCAAAATCAGGAGACCACTGCATTATGATACAACTGGAAAAGTGCCTTGTAGTTCTCAGGATTGAAGAAATATAGATGACCTAGACTCCAGCAAAGACTTCCTGGATACAAGACTGAGGGTACAATGCACAACAGAAAGAAGTTGTAAACTGGGTTTCAATAAAATTAGATTTTTGTACTCTACAAAATCCTTTGTCAAGAGAATTGGAGTACAATTCAGAAACTGGGAAAAAATGAAGGTAAAAGTCTTATCTGATAAAGTACTATTTTCCAATGCAAACCACACACTGCACTCAACAGCCAACCAACCCAGTTAAGAAATAGGCCAACGAACTTAACAGGCATCTCATTATAGATTGTATATAGATGACAAGAGTATGAAAATATGTTCCATATCATACCTCATCAAGGAGGTACAAGTTGAAATCATAATGGCATAAAACCACACATTAGAATTCCAGAATCATGATAGCCACTTCTGAGGGCAGTTTGGAGTTTCTAACAAAATTAAATATATTCTTACAGTATAATTCAGCTATTTTGTTCTGTGCTGTTTTTCTAAAGTAAATGGAAATTGATATCCATACAAAAACTTGCATAAAAATGTTTACAGCAGTTTTATTCAAAATAGCTAAACCTCAAAGCAACCAAGATCTCCTTCAGTAGATGAATGAATAGACAAACTATGGCACATCAATGCAATTGAATATTATTGGCTGCTAAAAAGAAATGGGTTATGAAATAATGAAAATAACTAGAAGAAATCCAATTGCACACTCTTTAGTGAAATGCAAAATCTGAAAATATTACATACTGTGTAATTCCAACAATATGATGTTATGGGGAAGCCAACCTATGGAGACAGTGTAAAGATGGATGGTTTCCAGAGCTTTTAGGAACAGGGGGAGGGGTGCATAGACAGAAGATAGTATTTTTAGGGCACTGAAAATATTCTGTGTGATACTACCATATTTCAATCTTATTCATTCCATGGAGGATATATTCCAAAACTCCCAGAGGAGGTGCATATTAAGATTATCTGCCTGAAACCAAAGCTAGAACAGAACCTTATTTATTTTTTATATGTATAGATATATATACACATATACATACTATTCATATATATATATATACACATACTGTTTATATATATTTACACATACACATACTATTTATATATACATATATACATATACACATTATATACATTTGCATGATAAAATTTCATTTGTAGGTCAAACTTAATAAAATATTAAAATATTAACCAACAAGAATAAAATAGAATGATATAAACAAATAGTATAGTAGTCGTATAAATATGTTATGTCTCTGAAAAGATCTTAGTGAACTATACTGGATTTTGGAGCAAGATTGAATTTATGTAAGTGAATTCATGGGAAACAAAACTGTGGGAAAGAGGGTATTGCTTTTTAATGTAGATATGTGTCCTAATTCATTTATCAAACCTGCACATCATGTGACAATAAAAGTAAAACCTAAACTAAACTGCAGAGTCTAGGATATAACGCTATGTCAATGTTATGTCATCCTTTAAGATGAACACACCACGCTGGTGAAGAATGCTGATAAAGGGGGAAGCTGTGTATTTGGGGAGGCAGAAGGTACATGGGAAATTTACCTTCTGGTAATTTTTCTGTGAATGGAAGATTTCTCTAAAATATCTATTTAAAAAGAAGTGTAACTATTCTTTAAAAAAGGTAACTAACTTTTAAAACATCAAGATAATTCAATACATTGAAACACAATGATGAATTGTCAAATCTGAAAATAACTCATCTTATGACATAGTTGAAAATATAGAGTCCTCAAAGAAAAACAGACCCAAATATTGCATATTAATTATAAAAATCTTGGACAATTTATAAAATAATCTAAGAAAACAAATGAGTAAATGGTTAAATATCAGTGATATACAGTGGAGTCTTGGTGTTTGTTTTGCTTATTCACTTTTTTTTTTTTTTGGACAGGCAGAGTGGACAGTGAGAGAGAGAGACAGAGAGAAAGGTCTTCCTTTTTGCCGTTGGTTCACCCTCCAATGGCCGCCGCGGCCGGCGCACTGCAGCCAGGGCACCACGCTGATCCGATGGCAGGAGCCAGGTGCTTCTCCTGGTCTCCCATGCGAGTGCAGGGCCCAAGTACTTGGCCATCCTCCACTGCACTCCCGAGCCATAGCAGAGAGCTGGCCTGGAAGAGGGGCAACCGGCACAGAATCTGGCGCCCCAACCAGGACTAGAAGCCGGTGTGCCGGTGCCGCAGGTGGAGGATTAGCCTATTGAGCTGAGGTGCCGGCCTCGAAGTGTCTCGAGGACACAGAACAGGTTTGATGCTCTCTCAAAAACATGCTCAGAATACTACAATTATTTGATATGTCTGACAGCTCCCTGGAAACCCTCACTTGCAAGATTTATCTCTGACCTTGTATAGACATCACGTAATATCAAATTCCCCTTCTTTTTTCACTATTCATTTGATGACAGCTTTTTAAAAAATATTTTTAAAAATTTTTGAAAGGCAGAGGCAGGTAGACAGAGACAGAAAGAGATATCTCATCTATTGGTTTACTCCTTAAATGTCTGCAATGGCCATACATGAGCCGGGACAAAACCAGAACATGGAAACCAATTCAGATCACCCATGTGGATGATATGAATCCAATAGCTTGAGTCACCAATGCTCCCTCCCAGGCTGCACATTTGCAGGGGCCTGGAGTCCAGGACCAGAGGTCTATGGAATCCAGGTACTCGAATAGGGAAGCACCTTAACCAGTACACCAAATGCCTGTCCCGTGACTGATGACAGCTTTAAGTCTCACCTCTACCTCTTTATCTCCACATCTGGAAAACTGATAAGAAAGCCTCGGTGGCTCCTCTTTTGATATCTTGGAGAGTTTCAAACCATGCAAGCCATGAATATATGTTTTTGCACCAGCCCTACTGCCATATAGCAATAAAAAAGCAAACCGTGTCTACTATTCTATTTTTATCAAGCCATTTTTGGAAGAAATTGAGAGGCCTGCCCCAATATCTTCATATAGCATCAATAATGCAAATGACCAGATTTTGATACTCTTTTGTGAATGTTTAAAGCATCATCCATCTTGACATCTATAACAATCTGGGTGAGAAATCATATTATTTTGCTGAATGGTCTGAGTCATCCTGATAGCGGGATGTATGGGGAATGAGTAACCACAGGGGTCATTCTGCTCCTGCTTTGGCCAGCTAACTGGTCTTGCTACTTGCTGAGAGTATATTCTTTTAGTGACAATCTCATGCTACCTTTGTCAAATTCTGAAAACCTTGTTATATAATTAAAGTTATCAACACCAGAAATTTTGTTAATTAGCATTAGGGACAGAACTATAGGAATACAACCTCCTTAAAGTGGTTGTGGTCTTAAGTCTTAGTCTAGACATATCTATGTGTGCTTGAGTGAGTCACATGTTTCAATTCCAACATAAGTCATGAATGACAGTAAGTTCAAGGTAAAGCCTAATATACTTGGTGATCCATGTGCCTTTTGTGTGATATTATATATATGGAGAACATATTTAAATTACTGAGATCTGTGATCCTAAATAATGATTGCAGAGTAGGATCCTTGGGAATACTGCTGTTGTTTATGCAAGCTCTGTTGAGACAAAAATCATGGTCCTCAAGATTATAGGAAAGTACATTCATGCACTCTGAAGACAGATTCTTAAGTTCAGATCCTTAAATCCCACAAAGCAACCATTGCCATGAATAATTGCCATGATGGCCACACATTATCTGTAGACATGTGCTGAAAGCAAATGGCCTCACTTGTCTCATGCTATAAACTATTAGAAAATAATTGCAGACTGGCGCCGTGGCTCACTAGGCTAATCCTCCACAATGCAGCACCAGCACACCAGGTTCTAGTCCCAGTCGGGGCGCCAGATTCTGTCCCAGTTGCCCCTCTTCCAGGCCAGCTCTCTGCTGTGGCCAGGGAGTGCAGTGGAGGATGGTCTAAGTGCTTGGGCCCTGCACCCCATGGGAGACCAGGAGAAGCACCTGGCTCCTGCCTTTGGATCTGCGTGGTGCGCCAGCCACAGCGGCCATTGGAGGGTGAACCAATGGTAAAGGAAGACCTTTCTCTCTGTCTCTCTCTCTCTCTCTCTCTCTGTCCACTCTGCCTGTCAAAAAGAAAAAAAAAAGAAAAAAAAATGAAAAAAAATTGTTTGCCAAGAAGGGATCTTCAGAAACACAGGCACTGGGCCTCTGACCCTATCTACCCAGCATGTGTGTGTGTGTGTTTGTGTGTGTGTGTACCTTGGGTCATGGAACCAGTACCATGCAAGCTAAGCATCACATAGCTGTTGAAGACTCTGATATGAGATTTAGCCAGAATATGCCATATTCATGCAAGTGAAGGCATGGACACTTTTCCTATTCTTAGTTTCTCACAGATACCATGCTGCTGAAGGATATCATCCTTCTGTCAGATATCTGGGCTACCCAGCAGAATTTGGAATCTCTGAGTCAATGAGAGTAGAAGGTAATACCCTTGACATTTGGAATTCTCGGTATTACATGTGATGAATACAGTGCAAAGCTACTGATTTTCACTTCTTGACTAGGACATCCTTGTTGAAAGAAAAAATCCTGTGATCAGTTCGATTGACCAAACTGCAGACCATCATCTTAACACTGGATGCTAGAATACAGCTAGCCTCAGCTACGCATTTTTACTGAATCTTAAACCATTATCAGTGGCTCATTTGCCTGGTCAAGTCCATGACAGTAACAATTCTTTATTGACAAATATTGCCTTAGGAATCTCTTGAATTACAGGTACTCAAACTATAACCCAAGGTCACACATGTCTCTATATACTAAAGCTTTAGTATAGGTCCTCACCTCTTTAATGCCTTCAGATATTCAGACATTGGAAACAGTGTTGGGGAAATTTTGTTTTGAATTTTTATGTCTCTTTCTTTAATAAATGGTTTATTATATTTTTTTCTTTTTTAAAGTAAGAGGGTGTTTCCTCTGTTAAGTGTCATTTTGCTTCTTTTTAAAAATAAGTTTAAAATGAAGCCGGCGCCGTGGCTCAATAGGCTAATCCTCCACCTTGCGGCGCCGGCACACCGGGTTCTAGTCCCGGTTGGGGCGCCGGATTCTGTCCCGGTTGCCCCTCTTCCAGGCCAGCTCTCTGCTATGGCCAGGGAGTGCAGTGGAGGATGGCCCAGGTGCTTGGGCCCTGCACCCCATGGGAGACCAGGAAAAGCACCTGGCTCCTGGCTCCTGCCAGGATCAGCGCGGTGCGCCGGCTGCAGCGGCGGCCATTGGAGGGTGAACCAGTGGCAAAGGAAGACCTTTCTCTCTCTGTCTCTCTCTCTCACTGTCCACTCTGCCTGTCAAAAAAAAAAAAAAAATAAGTTTAAAATGTATTTTTATTCAATTGAAAGCCATGTAGAGAGAAAGAAAGTGTATATGAAAGAGAGAGAGGGCAGAGAGAGATAGAGATAGAGAGTTTGAGAGAGAGAGAGAGAGAGAGAGAGAGAGAGATGATAGAGATAGGCTGGTGCCATGGCTCACTAGGCTAATCCTCCACCTGTAGCACCGGCACCTCAGGTTCTAGTCCCTGTTGCTCCTCTTCCAGTCCAGCTCTCTGCTGTGGCCCAGGAGGGTAGTGGAGGATGGCCCAAGTGCTTGGACTTTGCACCCCCATGGGAGACCGGGAGGAAGCACCTGGCTCCTGGCTTCAGATCAGCACAGCACACCAACTGTAGTGGCCATCTGGGGCGTGAACCAATGGAAGGAAGACCTTTCTCTCTCTCTCTCTCTCATTGTCCAACTCTGTAAAAAAAAAAAAAATGAGAGATGATAGAGATATAGAGAGATAGAATGAGAGAGAGAGAGAGATTCCATCATCTAATTTGCCTCCCAAATATGTGCAATGGCTGGGGCTGGGCCAGGCCAAAGTCGGGAGCCTAGAACTCAATCCAGGTCTCTCATATGAACAGTCATCCTCAATGTCATTTAGTTTCTATTCATTAAGAACTACAGGGGTAGGGGTTTGATGAATGGTTAAGGTACTGCTTAGGATGATTGCATCCCATATCAGAGAGCCTGAATTCAGTACCGAGATTCACTTTTGATTCTAGCTTCCTGTTAATACACATCCTAGGAGGCAGTGGACGATGGCCCAAGTACTTGGGTCCCTGTCATGCACCTGGGAGACTCAGATTGAGTTCTTTGTTCTTGGCTTTGACTTGACCAGCTCTAGCTATTTTAAGCATTTGTGAAGTGAATCAGCAGATAGGAGCTCATTCTCTCACTTTCTCTCCAATTTTCATGTCACTAAATAATGATTAAAAAAAAAAAAAACTGTGGTATTCTAACATTAATGCAGATTTCCTAATCTTTGAACAATGCAACACAGAGCAATAGACAAAGATTATAGAGAGGTTTAACTTCTGGATTATCTTTGTCTTGAGCATTTTCCTAAAAAGCTTAAATTAGTGATGGTAAAGATAGCAAACATTTATAATACTTTCTTCCTTGATCAGAGTATGCCTGCCATCTTTGCAGAATCACCTTTATTTTAGAATTTTCTCTTAATAATTGTAGAATGTTTTATACCAAAATTAAGCTGCCTTGTTTATTTTTTCAAACTTTTAATTATTCTCAAAGAATGAAGTGAACCACCCAGTATTCCATGAATTTTGGCCTATGTTTTGCTTTATGCAATACTGAGATGAATTAGCACAGAATTTTAAAAAGTAATGTTCAAGGAAAAGATATTGGGTTTTATTGCAGGCAATAAAATGACAGAATAGTTATTTTAATTACAATAATTCAAATAAGTATTATTCAGCCTTCATATGTGAATACCATGCTTAAGTAATTATCATCACTTCATCAACCTTAAAATACCTGGAAACCTAATTAACTTACACTTCTGTATCCTGATAGAGAAGAATCTGTTAACAACTTAATAAAGATAGCTTTTATATTTAAAATGAATCATATTAGAGAAATGCTGTATTCAGTTTCCCGTCTTCAATGTCTTATTAAAATTTCTTAATGAAAAAGTATATAAATATATAATTAGTAATTTTATATATATTTTAATACTGTATGCATGTACATACATTAGCATCACATATACATGCATGGTATTTTTGCCAGCTACTATATAATTGCAGAATCATCAAAGTGAAAATTATGCGGTTTATTTCCATTTAAATTAATTTATAGGCTTTATCTCAAAACTGAAGTAACAATATATGTCTTAAATAAGTAACTTATTTCTCTGCACATTTTAGTGTCCTTTTACCATTTTTAATCAAGTGAAATTCTATAAAAGGAAACTCATTTTTCTTTGTTCTAAAACTTGATTAATCTTATTTGCAGCTTGACTAGATAAATCTGGAGGATATTTAATGAAGGTCTTCTAAATTCCACTAAGCAAATCAAATTAATTGACAAGATTTAGCTGAGTATTTATGAAGTATTATGAAAAACTCCAGTTTCATATTTTAAGATATTTGTTGGGGCCGGCGCTATGGGGCAGTGGGTTAAAGCCCTGGCCTGAGGCGCTGGCATCCCAAATGAGTGCCGGTTCTAGTCCCGGCTGCTCCTCTTCCAATCCAGCTCTTTGCTGTGGCCCGGGAAAGCAGTAGAAGATGGCCCAAGTGCTTGGGCCCCTGCACCTGTGTGAAAGACCCGGAGGAAGCTCCTGGCTCCTGGCTTCTGATCAATGCAGCTCCAGCTGTTGCAGCCATCTGGGGAGTGAACCAGCAGATGGAAGATCTCTCTCTCTGTCTTTACCTCTCACTGTAACTCTGTCTTTCAAATAAATAAAATAAATCTTTAAAAAAAAGATATTTGTTTAAGCAATAGACATTTACCCCTTGTTAAGTTAGCAGATACATTTGAAAACTCCTAATTAATATAATAGTTATACACTCAGTTATCTCCTGTAATTACTGTATTGAACAAATTTACTAACATCAGAGCAATCAGAAAGAAAGGACTAGCTAAATTAAAATCCCCTCATTATGGATAGGAAAGCATTTTTTCCAAATTTTCATATAATGCATAAAAAAATACATTTACTAATCTTTCATCACTTGAGTAAAACTGCATTTTTGTGATGAAATGTAGGTGCCATTTCAGTTTTCCGATGCAGCAATTATTAAACATGTTCTCCCTTATGATGTAAAAGCAAATTGTGAATACATTGATTCTCATACCTTTAAGAATATAGTTGGTATTGTTCCTGTCATTCTATATGACTCATTAATTTGTCTTAATAATTGAAAAAGTCTAGCTTCTTATTGCTATTAAATAAATGATACAAATTAGATATGAATTTTGAAACATTAAGGAATGGATTATAAACATTTTTAAATTATAGTACATATCCTTAGTGATCTTTTGTAAAATACCCTTTCTGAAGTCAAACATTTTTGAAGGTGATTGCTTGCCACTTTATATGGATGAAATGTGTCCCACCAATATGTGTATGTTGAAGCCCTCATCCTCAATGTGATGGTATTTAAATAGGGCCTTTAGGAGGTCATTAGGTTTAGATAAGGATATGATGGTGGAGCCGCAATGATGGGGTCATTACCCTTTTAACAAGAGGATCCTATAGCTTTCCCTCCTTACCATGTAAGTGTAAAGGGGTGGCCTTCCATAAACTCTTAAGTGGGCCCTTCACCAAGAACTTAACAATCCACACCCTGACTGTGGACCGGCATTCTCCAGATCTGTAAGAAATAGCTGTTGGTTAAACCACTCAGTCAACAGCACTTGGCTATAGCACCTGAACTAAGACACCATTCATTCATAAGCATCCCCTTCAAAACTAATTTGAAAACTTTGTTCCCAATTCCTTAAAATTATTATTAGCTGGAATCTATTTTTCACAAATGAGCAACTGAAGTATCACACAATGATGGTTACAGAAAGTGATTTTTTGGTAACATTAAAATGCCCATTCTCTGGAAGTTTGGCTATATCCTGGTGAAATTACAAGAAGTTTTATTAAAACAAGTTGTTATGCTTTTCTTTCAAAATAATAAAATAAAAAAATTATAAAATTAATAAGATTTTTAAATGACAGTTTAATTATATCAACTTAAATTTATTGGTGTTTTTAAAATGTCCTTAAAAGTTAATTTAGCTGTTTATTTATACAACAAAAGCTATAATCATACAGAGCTTGATTCCAAAATAGCACATTAGTCGTAGATATAAGCTTACTGTGAAGTCCGAAATATTTTTTCCCAAGAATACTTTATTAATGGCAAATTGAATGGAGATCACTTAACACTATCTATGTTCTAATTCTGGAATGTGATTAAGCTAAGGATAATGAAAAGGAGAGATTATCATCAGGTGAGCCCTAAATATAATCCTAAGTAGTTTTCTTAAAGATTTATTTATTTATTTAATTCAGAGTTAGAGAGAAAGAGGGGGAGAGAGAGAGAGAGAGAGGTCTCCCAAAAACTGGTTCATTCCCCAGATGACCTCAGTGATTGGGGATGGGTTAGGCCAAGGTGAGGACCAGGAGCTTCACCCAGGTGTCCCACAGGGGTGGCAGGTGCCCAAACACTTGGCCCATAGCAGGGAGCTGAATTGAAAGTAAAGCAGCTAGGAAATGAACTGGTGCCTTTGGGAATGCTGGCATCCCAGGTGGCACCTTTACATGCTATGCCACAACACAAGTATTTTTTAGAAGAGGGAAGCAGAGGTAGAATTGACAAGTAGGAAAGACAGCAACATCACAGGAAGAGAGGGAAGGAATGCTACACCCTTGACTCAGAAGATGGAGGGAGGGTCTTGAGCCAAATAATGCAGCTCTCATGCAGTAAAAGGGAAGCAATGCATTTTGCCCTGGAGCTGTGTACAGGACTCAGCCTTGCCAACAGGTGGATTTCAGTCTCACAGCACTCAATTCTAACTTCTGGCAACCAGCACTGTAAAAGAGTAAGTTCCTGTTGTTTTAAGCTACCCAAATTTTAGTTATTTGCAGCAGTAGCCTTAGGAGACTGATATAATATTGTTAAATTAGTCATGCTCCATTGTAGATATATGAATACATTAAAATTTTAAGTCTAAAAGTTTTCTGACCAATCAAGCAAAAATCTGGAGGTACATATGTGATTTTCTTACTTATCCTCATCAAGACAGAATGTGTTTTCAAATGATTTACGTATTTGACAAATCTGAAATCCACTTCCATAAAGTGTGTGTGTGTGTTTATACACACATACAAGCCTGCTGATCAGTGGTAAAGATGCTTAAATACATATCTGTGCCTCTGGGATTAATTGATTCATTTCAAGAGACATTTTGTAGTGTATGCTGGAAATCATCAGAACCTGGGACAATGTTCACTTAGGTAAAAATGACTTTTTTTTTCCATGACAGAGGTCATTCTGATGTGTGACACAAAGCACCTAGAAAATATTCAACAATGCATTTCTTTGAATTATTGCATCACCCCAGCACAGTAAATCTCTTTATATTTAGAGTAGTTTCAAGATACTGACAGGTTACTATAGATCCAAAGCTGAAAATTTGTTTACGATTGGAAAAGCATCCATATTACTCATTTTAAGAACACTATTAGGGTACACATAAGATCTAAGTTCTTTTTCTCTTCTCTAATTGTAGTATTAGATCTATTCCTAGCCCAACAGCATTTATTTATTGAGTGCTTACTCTGTCAGGCATTACTGAAAAATTCATACTCACTTTAATTTATCTCATAATATCAGTGGTATAATTCCAGTGGTGGTTATGCCACAATTGCAATTTTACTTGCGGGAAAACTGAGGAGCAGAGACATTACAATATCTTGCCCAAGGATGTATACATAATACACAGAATAGCAATTTATTTGTAAAAGCAGAGTTCTTAAGCACACTGCATTATACTTATAAAACATTCAAAACGTTAGTCTTATATATAAGAGAGACAAGATTTAGTAGAATAAGGTGTGTGATTTTTACTTATGGATTACTAAATTTAATTTGGAATCTACGTATACATACACATGTCTAGCAAGCATATGAACAATAGACGCATAGACCCCCCTTTAAAGATATGATTTTTAAAAATACAGCTTAATTAATTGAAATATTTAACTTGATTTATCTTTTTAAAAATATTTTTTATTTGCGAAGCATAGAGAGACAGAAAAACAGGGAAAGAGAAATTTCATCTACTTATTCCCAGAAGTCCTCAATGGCTGGGACTGGGCTAGGGCCAGAGCCAGGAGCTGGGAATGCAATTATGTGAACCACAAGTGCTGTCTCCAGGAGTCTACATTGCCAGGATGTAGAATTCAGGAACCAGATCCAAGACTTAAAGCTAGAAACTCTGATATAGGACATAGGTGTTTCAATTTCTAGACTAAACCTATGCTCTCAAAACTTTAAACATATTACTGCAACAATACTTTTTGCAGAAGCTAAATATCTATCTTTCAAATTGTCTAAACACCTGTGGGTTGACGTAGTTCATAAAATATAGTAAATATTCTGTTTAATAGAAAAATACATGTACCAGCTGAAAGAGTCAGATTGAGATCCGTTGGGCAATGAGTACAGATGTACCTCACTTCTAAATGGTATCATTTGTTGAGAACATCTATGCACTCCAACAATTGAAAAATTTTTTTTATATTTCATGAGATCTACTTTGGCTCTACAGAACTATTGAAAACAAGATGATTTTCTACTATCAAGTTAAGTTTTTCCAAGCATGCTTACCCCTAGGCTTTCAGTATTGCTGGCTAAGGAGTAGGGATGGTAGGCTGAGTTGTTCATTGCTCCTAATGTCCCTTCTATGTGGAAGGGTTTCCATCAGTTTAACATTCTAAGTATCTTTCTGTCACCTTGCTTACTCTCCCTATATTTTTCCCCTTTCTTTTTTCCTTTAGTTCAAATCAATTCAAACATGGCATATCTCTTCACTTGGTAAATGGCCAATACCTGTGTGGTGGTCACTATGGCTTGAATATTTTCCCCCAGTAGTCATGCAGAAATTAAGTCCCCAAAGTCTTATGTTAAGAGTATCAAGAGGGTAGAAATAACTCAATTATGCTTTTTGCAGGTCTGCTATTCACAGATTATATTGAAGCTGATAATTAGGATGAGATCCCCCTGATTATGGATCCTACTGACTTTAAAAGGACACACACACACACACACAGAGAGAGAGAGAGAGAGATTCACATAGACATAGACACATATTCCTTTCGTTTTGACATAGGATGCCCTGTACCATCTTAGGCCTCTGCCAGCAAGACCATCATCACCAAAGCCTGAATCCACTAGCACAAATATTAGATAAATATACTCTATATCCCAGACATCAGAAATACATTAAGCCCTTTCATCCACACACAAATAAATTAATCAGGGAAAGTTACAATTACAATTTCCAAAACGTTCATTGTCTTTAGAACAAACAATACCTGAAGAAGCTGGCTGGAATCTTTTTTATTAGAACAGAAAAAAAAGAAAAAATGCATATGCCAATCTTACTATACAGCAGCAGATAAGATAATCATTAAAAAAAGAAATGCAGAGGGACTGGCACTGTGGCACAGTAGGCTAAGTCTCCACCCGAGGCACAGACATTTCCCATCGGCCCTTCTTCTGATCCAGCTCTCTGCTATGGTCTCAGAAAGCAGTGGAAGATGGCCCAAGTGCTTGGGCACCCACACGGGACACCCAGAAAAAGCTCCTGGCTCCTGGCTTCGGATTGGTTCATTTCCAGCTGTTGCAGTCATTGGGGAGTGAACCAGCAGATGGAAGATGGAAGACAGTTCTCTCTGATTCTCCCTCTCTGTAACTCTCTATTTCTCTCAGAAAGAAAGAAAGAGAAAGAGAGAGAGAGAGAGAGAAAGGAAGGAAGGAAGGAAAGAAGGAAGGAAGGAAGGAAGGAAGGAAGGAGAGAGGGAGAAGAAAAGAAATGCAGATCGAATACTTGAAGACTCCATCAGAAGAATTTTATATGTTCACATAATCTAATTTTGGATTAAAAATTCTTTAGGAAGAAAGTTACTCAATAGCATTGTGATTTGTTTTTTATTTGTTAGATTTAAAAGCAAGATTTACTAGAGTCAAAGACCTCCAGGCAGAGAAGCATGGAGGGGTACCCCAAGAGAGGAAAACTCAAAGTGCCCAGTGGTAGTTTGGAGTTTTAAGCACAATTTTGAAAAAGAAAAAAATGACTATCAAATTGACATTCATTGGTGCCGGCACTGTGGTATAGTGGGTGGGGCCACTGCCTGCAGTTCCGGCATCCAGATGGGCTCCAGTTTAAGGTCTGGCTGCTCCACTTCTGATCTAGTTCTCTGCTATGGCCTGAGAAAGCAGTGGAGAATGGCTCAGGTCCTTAGGTCCCTGCACCCATGCGGGAGACCTGGAGGCAGCTCCATGCTCCTGGCTTCGGATCCAGGCAGCTCTGGCTGTCCTGGCCAACTGGGGAATAAATCAATGGATAGAGGACCTCTCTCTCTTTCTTTCCCTCTCTTTCTTCCTCTCTGTGTAACTATGACTTTCAAATAAATAAATGAATCTTAAAAAAAAAAATCATGGGGCCGGCACTGTGGTGCAGTAGGTTAAAGCCCTGGCCCGAAGCACAGGCATCCCATATGGGCGCTGGTTCTAGTCCTGGTTGCTCCTCTTCTGATCCAGCTCTCTGCTATGGCCTGGGAAAGCAGTAGAAGATGGCCCAAGTCCTTGGGCCCCTGCACCCATGTGGAAGACCTGGAGGAGGCTCCTGGCTCCTGGATTTGGATCCGCACAGCTCCAGCCATTGCAGCCATCTGGGGAGTGAACCAGCAGGTGGAAAACCTCTCTCTCTCTCTGCTTCTCCTCTTTCTGTGTAACTCTTTTTTCAAATAAAGTAAATCTTTTTTTTTTTTAAAAAATGACAGTTACAAATTGAGGATAAAACTCATCCAAAGACTTGATTTACAATCCTTTACTCTATCTGGCTTCCTCATGGTAAAACAAACAAACAAAAAATCCATAAAGGTGGGATAGGTAACTTGTTTTCACAATAAACTGTGAGCTCAGGAGGACTAAATCCCCACTCCCTACCCATTCTCATGGTAAATTTGGAGATTCCTAAAGAAGAAGGGTGGACAGTTTGTTCTTGCTAAAGATAACCTTTTGGGAGAAAGTAAGAATTTTACACCCCAAATTCCACTGGGACCACCCTGACTTCCTATTAACCCATCTGGCTCTTCACATTTCTCTCTCAAGAAGAATGGACCCTAACATTTATTAGGGGTGAAATTGGAGATAACCCCCTAAAATGTATAACAGAATGTGGCCCCTTAAAGTTCCCCAGAAATGCTATCTGTGATGCCACATGTGCTATCGGAATTTGGGGTGCCATACGACTTCACCATGAGCTTATTACTAAATCCCCAATATTAATAAGCCCAAGAGGGTTCTTGCCTAATATTTAGAGAAGAATTCTAAATACTGGCACAGATAAATGAGGCAGCATGGTACATTGTAAGTTTTATTTAGTGAGAAACATGCATAGGAAAGTGATCATTAGACTTTTTTTTAACTTTTGTACATTTGTGTCAGTAGCATTTCACATTATCACAACTTAAAGGTACAACAGTACCTTTAATATAATCCAAATAGCTTTTTTAGTTGGTGATTCTACAAGATGGGAGATAGATACTTTGATATCTCCAGGGGACCAACTAGAAATTCCAAGTCCAAAGAATTTGGAACTTTGATTTTTTTGAATGCCTGTCAAAGATTCCAAGAAGGCTTAAAATATAAGGTTGAAATAAGATCCCTTAACATCATGGCATAATGTAGAGCAGATTTGATCACTGTTATAAAGTGATTACTCAAATGTTTTAAAGGAGTATATATTCAAACAAATCATAACTTATTTAAAAAAAAACTCAGCTGTTTTTTAAACAATTAGAACTAAGCAGAGACATTAAGAGAACAGAATAGATTATTTTAACAGAACACAAAATCTGTGTCTCTGGTCATCCCAAGAATCACAAAGAATAACTTAAGTTACTTAACACATAGAATCATCCCATAACTTGGAACTTTGAACAGAGTCAGAACTAGGGAAAAGAAAATAGCTTACTGGAGCTGACTAGAAAACTGAGTCATCAATTAAACAAAACCATTAAAGGGAGATGCTGCAGTTTGTAAATAGATTCTTAAGACTATTTCAAAATGTTTACTAACGCATATGCATTCTATAAACATCATTGCTTTAAGAGAGGATCAGATTCCAGTTATATGTAAAAATCCTCAAATTAAGATAAAATTTTCTAAATAAGATAACACACCAAATTTTAACCTTAGTTATTTTCAAGCAGTGTTGAATTATTTTCATATGGACAATTCATGAAAATGTATGTTAGCAAACCCAAATAGATTTCCATAGAATATAAGGTGCTAAAGAGCACCAAAGTTTACATTTAGACACATTTATTTCATTTGCCCTTATCCAATTTACATTTAGCAATTGCACCTGAATGACTGAAGATGTTGGTATTACATTATACCTCTATCTGAATTAAGTTCAAAATTACAATTGTATGGAATTCTACTACTTTTTATAAAACTCTTGCTATAAACCAGTGACATTAAACCAGAGATTGCAAAATCTACCTTAGGGGGTCTGTTATATCTTAATGTTAGCCATCGCAAAGCACACCGGACACCGGAGTAAGGGAAAGGGTTTATTGGGGAACACCCTACAGACCAGAGTGAAGGGGCAGCGAAGGAAAGAGAGGGAGACTGCAAGAGAGAGAGACAGAGAGGAGAAGAGCTAGCAAGGAGAGAAGACAGAGCAGAGCAGAGGAGAGAGGAGAGCAGAGCCAAGAGACCAGAGGAGGAGGCTAGAGAGAGGAACCCAGAGAGAGCAGGAGAGAAGGGCCAAGAGAGCACGTGTGCAGGAACAGGCCCTTTTAAAACTTTGCCAGAGGGCGGGCAGGGAAGCAGGAGCAGAAAATCCCATTAGGATGGGGGTGGAGCCTGGCTCAGGTAGCTGGGCCATTCAGCCACCTGGCTACAACTGTGCCAGTTTCCTAACAGGGTCCATAATAAGCATGATTACCCATTGCTATCAGAAGCCTATTAAACCAATTTGCAAGACAAGTTTGGCAAGTTACAAAGCAATATTTCTTAAGTCTTCCTAGATTTAAAAGAGAGAAATTTCTTTAAACCCAATGTCCAGTTACAATTGAACCAAATTTTCATGTTATTTTCATTGCTATTTACCAAAGACATGTTTTTAGATTCTTATTGAATTTGAGCCTACTTTTCTCTTTACCTAAAGATAAAACACCTTAGGCCAGCAATGCCTAGTCAATAGTCAGCTACTTGGGACTGCTTCTGAAACAAAAGGTTAAGCAGCTGCAAGATGTGTCTCAAGGGTGACTTAATGCTAGGGGCCTTATGCCAGCACAAGAAGTCCACTGGAGATTGTTCACCATTATGTTAGGTTTAATGGGAGAGGGCATCCATCAGAGCAGATGAGCACCACTCCAGAGATTCCTAAAGAGAATCTGATAGGAGGCAGAATAAAGGGCAATGACCTACAAGGAGGCTCCTGTAAGAGCCCCCAAAGAGGCAGGGTAGAGAGAGAAAAACTGGAGGCCCTGCAAAAAGACAATAACCCTACACTCCAAAACCAAAAACCAATACTGAAAGTGTCTAATCGTGGGGCTGCCAGTCAATCCAGCCTGAGGGATGAGGAGTCAGGTTAAGAGGTGTCTCAAGTTCAAGACTTCATCATCTGGATTAATTTACATATTTTCAATAGCATCTGAAGTTATAGGGCCTAGATTCTTGCCTAGAAACCCACAGGCAAAATTACAACAATGGGGGCAATTGTCACCTGATAAAAAAATCTCACCTCTACAGAGATTAAAAGCCTCAACAATAGTCAAACAGGGCAACAGAAGGGCCCTATGGCTCACTAAGTAGACCCTCCTCTGGAAAAGAATTTAATGCATGTTGGAGCACATGCAGAGAAATAGAGGCAAGAGACCAGATAAGAGACAGAGTTCTGTGAAAAGCATCAGAGTAGAGAGGCTGGAAATTTTCATAACTCACTTAGGTTAACTTCTCCATCCTCTAGCTTGTAAACAGACTAGGTGGTGGTACAGAAGATGAGGCAGGTGTCAAAGAGATCTCAAAGTAGATGGTTTGCCTCCTGGCTGTAATAAGAGAATAAAGCACCGGGGCTCAATAGGCTAATCCTCCGCCTAGCGGCACCTGCACACGGGGTTCTAGTCCTGGTCAGGGTGCCAGATTCTGTCCCGGTTGCCCCTCCTCCAGGCCAGCTCTCTGCTGTGGCCAGGGAGTGCAGTGGAGCATGGCCCAAGTGCTTGGGCCCTGCACCCCATGGGAGACCAGGAGAAGCACCTGGCTCCTGCCTTCAGATCAGTGTGGTGCGCCGGCTGCAGCACACCAGCCGTGGCGGCCATTGGAGGGTGAACCAACGGCAAAGGAAGACCTTTCTCTCTGTCTCTCTCTCTCACTGTCCACTCTGCCTGTAAAAAAAAATTAAGAGAATAAAAACAAAAGCATCTTATCTCTCTTGAGTCTGAGACATCTCTCAAAACTCTCTCACTGCCTTTGGCATCCAAACACACACTGAAGTCCACAGGGATGAGAAGGAGGTGAGGATGAATTAGCATGCGTCACCTACTCAGCCTTCCATGCCTGTAGGCTAGGGGTATATATTTATCAGATTAGCACACATAGGTAGTGATTGATCAGTGATCAGTGTGCTATACTGGGCCTCTGCATGGTCAAATATATACTGTAGCTTTGTTCTTATACATAAGGTAAAACATTTGTTCTACGCATCTTAACCTTGAGTTTTATCTAATAGGCCTGATTTCAACAATGAGCCTTCATGGCAAGAGCCTTAGCAAAGGTGTTTTCAAGCTAGAGTTTGGTGAAAGAGTGTCAGTCCTGGTTAGTACCTGGATTGGTGACTACACAGGTGAAGTCACAAAGAAGCATAGTGGGGAAATCAAATTCTCCCCAGAAAACCTGCTCTGAGGTATGAACTATATAGAAAGAACAGACAAAAAGTGACCCAAAAGAAGAGACTGTGGAGAATCCAACAGGGATCTCAAAAAGAGTCACAGATCACCGCTTACTTAAGAAGGAGATGAACTGTGGGAACTCCACAGTAAAACATTGAGTTAAAAAGTTACCACTAGCAACAAAATAAAAGTAAGTAGAGTTATAAGTCAGGATTTGAGGCAATACCTAACGGCTGTTAGGGAGACACTCCTAATCATACCAAAAAGACATCTCTAGTCCATCAGATAACAGTGTGCTACGGACAATACCCTCCTACCCACGCTGACTAGACCGTTCAAACATAAGTAAGGCGGGAACAGTATTAACCAGACTGTTCAACTACAAACAAGGAAAAAACAACATTGATTAGACAACAAATCAGAGGATGGCAAGCTGAAAGACCGCCGAAAAATGAGGATAAAAAGAGAGCTCTTACACCACTCTTCATCCTCTCAGGGGTCATGGCCCGGTGTGTGTGAACCTCTGGATCTCTACACATCCGGACCTGAAGAGGCAGCCCATTACTCTGCATGGAGCAGGGAGCGGCACAAGCCAACCTGCAGAGCTGTCCCTGAGCTGTAATACCCCACTGTCTGTGAGTGTGTGTGTGTGGCCCAGTGTGAGGGAACCTCTGGGTCTCCTCAAACTTGGAGTCAAAGAGGCAGCCCGCTAGCTTTTGCTACCCAGCACAAGGCGATGATGGGATCAAGAGGCCAGCGGAGCTGCTGCATTGCTGCCCTGCCACTGTATCTGACCAGCCAAGATGCTGCCTCAGCACCTGCCTGGAGTCCTTATCGGCTTCCTGCCAGACCTGACCACACAGCCAGACCAGGCCTCTCAGCAGCAGACCTCTCCAACTTCTCGCCTGGCCGTCCACCTGGTAACTTTGAGCCTATTGCCCAGAGTGACAGCCTTCCCACAACTTCCTGCCCATAAGTGACTGATCCGAGATCCGTCTCTGCCGAGACATAGAGCTCTAAACCTTAAACACTAACACTCTTTCTTGTAACCATAATATGAGCCTTAAAAACACAACTTTTACAAATAATATTAGTCATGTGTAATATAATACAACTATACTTTAACCCTATACAAGGTATCCACAAATAATACTGGAGACCTAAATGTACATACACTGTTATAATTAAAGAGCCCTCAAAGTTACTTTAACACTGTTTACTGAGATCTGTCAATTAATAAATAAGTTCAAGTAGTATTTTGATATTAGTATTAATAATATGGATTCCAGTAGCCCTCTAGTCATTAAGGAAGTAGTGTTACTCTGATAGTTAAGTATTATAGTAAGTTAAATAAAAGATAAGTAGTTATGTTAAGCTAAATAGTTAAGCTAAGTAATTACGTTAAACTAAATAGCTAAGTTAAGTAATTAAGTCATGATTAAATAGTGGTGTTAAGTTTATTGAGAATTGTATTAAATAGTATAGATTGATAAGTACATTGATACTAATAAATATATTATCCTCAATAAACATGCTGATAAATAGTGTGATAAAAAAAAACCCTGGTGTGTAAACAATAAAATCTCTCATTAAAAAAACAGTCTTATGTCCTAGTGTTACTTTCTTCCCCATGACTAACAAGTCATACATCACACTTGCTACTGTCAAGCTATGTAACAGCAGGCACTTGCACCAGTTGGGAGGAAGGTAGAGGTACTAAAGAAATGCTGAGACTTGTCTATACAAGTTCAGGCCACATGGGGACATAATGGGAGTCTAGATCAATAAGCTACCTATCTGCAAATGAGATAGTTAAACTTTAACAGAACTAACAAACAAAATAGCTAGGAAATACCAGCTAATGGGACCAGGAAATCAAGTTTGAGGAATTGAAACCTGGTGAGGTGTGGAAATCATTTAGAGGAGCAGAGAGAGACAGAGATCGGGAAAAACTTATAGAGGCATGTAGCCCAGAGCCCGTGGCCTCACTCCAGGCTGTGCCCAGTCTCACCAACAATTTAATCTCCGAGGAAGGAAGAACAGATTTTGGTGGGTATCATAACAGGCTGTTGGGGTCTGGTTTCCTGTCAGGGAGCCCTTTAAAAACACCAGAGTGGCCCTGGCCTGAATTTCAAGGTTACTCCACATAACCTTGGAGTAGCTTCTGCCAGTCCCATGTGTCAGGCAGATTCACCGTGATAAGAAGCTGAGTTGGACAGCCAACATTTCCAGAGCTGACATGAGAAGTATGAAGAGTGGAGCCTCTGTCTGCACAGCTCATGCAGATTCCTAAATGTCAGGGGGCTTGCTCCCTGCAGGAAATCGTGTTTCCTGCCCCAGTACCATTCCGGCTGCTGGGGTCGAGAAAGCTTCTGGAAACATAGGGATGTAGCCTCAGCCAGAATCCATCAATTGTCTCGAGGCCTTCTTCCAGCCCCAATGCAAAAGGCTGATCCACACTGGAGAAAAGAGGGGTTAGAAAGCAGTCTCAGCCCCAGGGGATTGATTTGGGCTTCATCAGCAAGTCTCACTTCTGATTTTAAGACCAGCAGCCACACTGTTGTCTTTGAACTGGCTGAGAGGGACCTGGTGCTTTTGAAAAGATGAGCAAGTGATTATGAAGGAGAGTAAGACTCACTGAGAAAAGCGACAGCAGTCTGCATGCTCACTGTCTGGCAGGATGATCGGATGCTGTCTAGAGTTGAACAGACATGGAAAAACAAGACAGTCTGGCAAAAAAAAAAAAAAAAAAAAAAAAAAAAAAACACAACACAAAAACACAAACACACCCTAAATAAAAGATCTCTGTGAGTGAGATCCCAGTGGAAAGAACGGGCCACCAAAGAAGGAGGTACCTTTCTCTGAAGGGAGGAGAGAACTTCCACTTTGACTATGACCTTTTCTAATAAGAGCAGAGTTGGCAAACTCAAAAGGCCTCCATAGCCTTTGCAACTCATGACAAGAGCCTGGAGTGATTAGTGATGTCATAAATACGAATGTCAATTGTTAAATCAACAACAGGAGTCACTGTGCACTTACTCCCCATGTAGGATCTCTGTCCTTAATGTGTTGTACAATATCAATTAATGGTATAACTAGTAATCAAACAGTACTTTATATTGTGTGTTTCTGTGTGGGTGCAAACTGTTGAAATCTTTACTTAATAGATACTAAATTGATCTTCTCTATATAAAGGTAATTGAAAATGATTTTTTAAACTTTTATTTAATGAATATAGATTTCAAAAGTACAGCTTATGGATTACAATGGCTTCCCCCCATAACGTCCCTCCCACCTGCAACCCTCCCCTTTCCCACTCCCTCTCCCCTTCCATTCACATCATGATTCATTTTCATTTCTCTTTATATACAGAAGATCAGTTTAGCATACATTAAGTAAAGATTTCAACAGTTTGCTCCCACACAGAAACATAAAGTGAAAAATACTGTTTGAGTACTAGTTATAGCGTTAAATCTCAATGTACAGCACACTAAGGACAGAGATCCTACATGAGGAGTAAGTGCACAGTGACTCCTGTTGTTGATATAACAAATTGACACTCTAGTTTATGGCATCAATAATCAACCTAGGCTCTTGTCATGAGCTGCCAAGGCATGTAAATTTCCCTTTTTCCACCAAACGTGGAAACTAGCTATATGCCAGAGAACTCAGATGCTGCTGTGGGAAGTCATAATGCTATTGTATGTGAAAAGAAACTGGGTTCTAGGACATGGAGAGTCGAGTCAGAATATAGGAGACAAAAATCTGTCCTGGGGAGGAGTTTTGATACAGCAATTGAGGCACCAGTTAGAATGCTTGAACTCCATACCAGAGTGCCTAAGTTTGAGTTCTGGTCTGCCTGATTCCAACTTCCTATTAATGTATACCATGGGAGTCAGCAGGTAATGGCTGGACTACTTAGGTCCTTGCCATGCATGTGAGAAACCTGTTTGAGATTTGGGCTTCTGGTTGACTTGATAGTGAACCTATATAGGGAAGAATCCCCCCTCTGCTTTCAAATAAATATAAATATAGCTACATAAATAAATAAATTTTTAAAATGTGTCCTTCCAAGTTTGTACTTAAGAATTTTGAATTAGTCTATTTTTCTATTACTACAGTAAAATACCTGAAGCAAGCTAACTTCATAAAGAAAATTAGCTTATTTTGGGTCATAGTTCTGAAGATATAAGTTTGAAGTCTCATCTGGTGATATCTTGCTGCTGTCATGGCAAGGTACACAGGAATTCAGATAACAAGAGAGACAGATTTTATACATGTCCTGTCTTCCAAATGCGAATGCATTAAAGAGTCTTTATCTCAAATATTTAACTTATTTATATTAGAGATTAAGTGTTTCATTATCATGAAAGTTCACATTAAATAGCTAGTGAAGAGGCTGACTCTGTGGCAAAGTAGACTAAGCCTCCACCTGCAGCATGAGCTTTTCACATGAGTACCAGTTCAAGTCCCGGCTGATCCTTTTCTGATTGAGCTCCCTGCTATGACCCAGAAAAGAAGTAGAAGATGGACCAACTTCTTGGACCCCTGCACCCATGTGGGAGACCTGGAAGAAGCCACTGGCTCTTGGCTTTGGATGGCTCATCTTTGGCCATTGTGGGCATTTAGGGAGTGAACTAGTGGATGGAAGACCTTTTTGTCTCTCCCTCTCTCTGTAACTCTACCTCTCAAGGAAATAAATACACTTTTTAAAAAAATTCTTGAATAAATAACTAAATGAATGAAGATGCCACAGTAAACCAGAACATCTGAATAGTCTGTCTTCAAGGAAAGAAGACTATTGTGTGTCTTCAGACAAATTGAGAAAATAATAGACATACTTTTTAAATATGTGTTTTAGGCATATTTCTACAACAAAAAGAACTGAAAGAAGATACATACATGCATATACCTCTAAGAGGAAATTTATTGCAGCAATTAGATTATGTACCTACAGAGGCTAAGAAGTCCTACAATCTACAGTCTGTTAACAATTGAATTAGAAATGCCAATTGTGTAATTCAGACTAAATCCAAATGCCTTAAAATGGTTGGAACTGGGGAGAGGAGGGCGTAGATAATGGAATAAATCCTGATCCGAGCGCAGAAGTCCAAGATACAAAAGTAATGTACAAGAGCAGGAGAATATGGATGTTCCAGCTCAAGAAGAAAGAACAAATTAGCCCTTGCTCAGTCTTTTTATTTTATTTGAGGTGTCAATGGATTGGATGATGCACATCCATATTGCTGACAATGATCCTTATTCAGTTTACTAATTTAAATGCTACTCTCTTCTAGAAACACCTTTGGAGTCATACCTAGAAATACTTTTCTTTTACTGCAGTCAGCTTGACAGAGATATTAATCATCCCAATCGGGGTTAGGCAGGGTACTTTTGAAGTTAACATCTTCAAGTCTCCTAGCATGAATCACAACATGGAACGGAGTCTCTGGACATTCTTAAATTGGTTAGGTATAGGAAATATATGGACTTACTGACTGAGATCCATTTCCTGTTGGAAATTTTGAACATCCTATTATAGCCAGTGGTTATTCATGACTCCAAAACTAGAAGAAACATTTGTTCTCTAATAGTTTTTTTTTTTTTTTCTGCAGCAATTCCAATAGATTTATAAGAGCTATTAGATGGGTTAATAGGCTCTATACTACTAGTAAAAGTGGGACAACCAATGTAAGGCCATAGTTGATATGTGCAGGCAACTTGTTTATGATCATAGCTCCTCACACAATAATATCTGATCATAATTCTTATTATCTGGTTATAATGAATATCTTTTATAAATATCTTCTATGTCTCCTACCCACTAGACGTAAAAAGTTTCTCTGGCCCTCATCCCACCCTTTAGCTCCATGGTCACTGTAGGAGTTCTTATAATTTTATATGAATGAGTATAATTATACTTGTTCTTGTGATACGCACCTGACTCAAATTAGATCCATTTACACAGTTGTCTGGAGACACACACCTAATTCAAGTACTCATAGAGCAGTTCCATCTCCTCTCGGAGATTTTTGACTTTAGCAACACTGAAATTATTATCACAGTTTTTGTTAAATAGAATAAATTATGAATTATAAAGCATGAAAATTACTGATGATTAGCCACATTGCCACCACATAGAGGAAGCCATTTACAGTGGAACAAAATGATGCTTATTTTTTGTGAGAAATTTTTGATTTTGTACTTTGGCATATTATCATAACATTCATTTAATTATTCAGTCACCAACTACTTAATTAGATCTGTATTCACCATCACTATGTCAGTATCAATTTCCAATTTCTTGGCTCCTCAGCTGCACTCTGTGATGCTGTTTGTAGTTAAATCATTGATTGAATTCTATGTGCTAATAAATTTGTCTTTTTGTCAGTTATAGCAAGTTTTGTGATTTAAAAACAGAGTTTAATTAGTAGAACTTCAAAATTGGATTATTTATTTCTAACATTTTATTTTTTATAAATGTTAAAGATCTTCTTGAAAACAGAGAATCTGAATTTCGCTTTTCAGTATGAAATCAAATCTTTGTCATATGGTAAAATATGTTTATAATCTTCATTTTATTGGAATTAATTAAATTTCCATCTTTTCCTTTGACACATTTCTTCTGCATAAGTCAGGGACTCTGCAGGCTCACCCTGTGAGGCCTGCGTGCTTTCCTCATGGGTGGGGTGATAGCATTCTTCGACAAGGAGCACAAGACAAATTTTGGTGAACATGTCCACTTTATTAAAGACCAAGCACACCTTTTAAAGGGCAGGCAGAGGGGGCACAACTAATTCAAGGAAATACTAATTTTATAAGGTAGAGCTGATATTGGCACTGCTATACTTCTCCAAACAGCCTCAAGATCTCAAGATCTCGTAGGCTAGTAGCTTTCCAGGTGGGCCTGGGACACAACCAGGAGCAGTTTACCTGATTGGCAGAAGCAGGGGTTGGGGAAATGTGCCTGGGGCTTCCAGTGCTTGGCAGCAGTCAGGCTAACTGCATGGTCTAGGCAGGCAGTCTCACGGTTTCACCCATAGTACTCAAGTCTTTCATTTTTTTCTGAAACAATGTGAAATCAGTACTGAGTGCCCCAGTGAGTAGAAATATCAGAACTCTTATAGCATAGACAAAAAGGAACTTAAAAAAAAATGAGTGGGAGCATGTGATCATAAGAATATAGACAAGAACAAGGTATGGTGGAAAACATTAATAAAATGAACTTAGCCTGATGTAAAGATTCTGCTACAGTTTAAATATCTCTATGAATGAAACTCACATCAAAATTTAATTTCCTTTGTGAAATGTTAAGAGATAGGACCAGATGATCTATTAACATGTTAATTTTCTCTTCTGAAAGGATTAATCAATTAATGATTATTTATATAGTGGAATTAACAGACTCCACTAGAAGACTATTAAAGCATATAGGAGAATTAGACAAGGTTGCATAATATAAGCTCAACACAAAAAATGAATAGCATTCTTACACACTAATAATGCTCTGGCAGAGAAATAGCTTTTGAAATCAGTTACTTTTACAATACTTACAAAAATTTCAATACCTTGGACCAATACATCCTATGATATGAAAGAATTCTACAATGAAAATTTTAAAAATTTAACAAATGAAATAGAATGCAAAAACAATTTTTAAAAAATCTTCCATGTTAATGGATTGTAAAGAATTGATATCATCAAAATATCCATTGTACCCAAAAAGTTTATACATTCAATATGATACCAGTCAAAATTCTAAGATTATTTTTCAACATACTAGAAAATCAAATGTGGAAACTTAAAAGACCATGAATAACCAAAGAAATCTTAAAAGTAAGAACAAAGCAAGAGGCACCACAATACCAGATTTATAGATATAATACTAAAGAATTTGGAAAACATCATGCTGAGTGAATTAAGCCAGTCCCAAGGGGACAAATATCATATGTTCTCCCTGATTGGCGACTACTAACTGAGCACCAAAGGGGAAACTTGTTGAAATGAAATGGACACTATGAGAAACAGTGACTTGATCAGCTCTTGTCCTGACGGTTGATGTACAATGTAATACTTTATCCATTTTAGTATTTTTTTTGTTCTAGTACCATTGGTTGAACTCTGTAATTAACACACAATTATTCTTAAGTGTTTAAATTTTAACTGAAAAGTGATCCCTGTTAGGAATTTGGAAAACATTATGCTGAGTGAAATAAGCCAATCCCAAAGGGACAAATACTACTTGTTCTCCTTGATAGGTGACAACTAACTGCCTGTTAAAGTGAAATGAACACTATGAGAAATGGTGACTTGATCAGCCCTCACCCTGACTGTTGATGAGCAGCTTAATATGTTATCCCTCTTAGTATTTTTGTTTGTTTGTTCTACTTAATACTTTTGGTTGTATTTCTCTTTTGATTTCTTCTATTATCCATTGTTCATTCAGGAGCATGTCGTTCAGTCTCCATGTGTTTGTATATGTTCTAGAGATGATTGAGTTGTTGATTTCCAGCTTCGTTCCATTGTGATTACAAAATATGCGTGGTTTAATTTTGACTTTTTTTTTAAATTTCCTTGACTTGCTTTACAGCCTAGCATATGACCTATCCTAGAGAAAGTTCCATGCACTGATAAGAATATGCATTTTGCAACTGCAGGATGAAAAGTTCTGTAGTTACCAGTTAGGTCCATTTGGTCCACAGTGTTGATTTTCTGCCTAGCTGATCTGTCCATTGATGAAATTGGGGTGTTGAAGTCCCCCATTAACGTGTTAGATATGTTAATGTATCTTTTAAACAGGAACCATGTAATTGAGTGCAAAAGCATTTACTATAATCATATCTTCCTGTTGACTTGATCAATTAATCATTACATAGTGCCCTTCATCTCTTTTAACAATTTTTATGTTAAATCCTATTTTTTCTGGTATTAGAATGGCTATAGGAGCTTTATTTGTTTGCTTTCTGTCAGCATGGAATATCTTTTTCTATCCTTTCACCTTTAGACTGCATGTATATTTATTTGTGAGGTAGGTTTCTTAAAGGCAGCAAATAGATGGGTTTTGTTTTTTAATCCACTCATCCAGTCTGTATCTTACCTGGAGAATTTAGAACATTTACATTCATGATTAATATTGATAAGTAATTACTTGGCCCTGCCATTTTCCCATAAATATTCCTATTGTTTACATTGGATTGCCTTTGTCCTTTTACAGAGAGATTTTCTATCTTCACGTTCTTTCATAATGATGACTATCTTTCTGTATTTCTGTGTATAGTACAGCCTTAAGTATCTTTTATAAGGCTGGATGAGTAGTGACAAATTCTTTGAATTTCCATTTGTTATGGTAGTTCTTTATTTCACTTTCAATCATACATGAAAGCTTTGCCAGGTATAGTACTCCAAGATAACATTTTTTTTCTCTAAAGACTTGTATTGGGGTCAACACTGTGACATAGAAGGCAAAAGTCACTGTCTGAGGCACCAGCATCCCATATGGGCACCAGTTTGTGTCCAGGCTGCTCATCGTCTATCCAGCTCTCTGCTATGACCTGGGAAGACAGAAGATGGCCCAAGTGCCCAGGCCTCTGGAACCACTTGGGAGACCCAGAAGAAGTTCCTGGTTTCTGGTTTCAGATCAGCCAGCTCTGGCTGTTGTGGCCATCTGGGGAGTGAATCACAAGATGGAAGACGTTTCTCTCTGTTTTGTCTCTCTGTGTCTGTAATTTTACCTCTCAAATAGGTAAATAAATCATTAGAAAAAAAAGACTTTTACTACTCTCCATTATCTGTCTGCCTTCAGGGTTTCTTATGAGAATTCAGCTTTGAGTCTAATTGGAAACCCTCAAAGTATTCTGGTATTCTGCCTTGTACATTTTAGAATTTTTACTGTAGAAAGTTTGACCACAACTTGTTGTGATGAAGATATTTTCTGGTAATGTATATTAGGAGTTCTATGTGCTTCCACTATTTGGGCATCACTTTCTTTCCCCAACTTGGGTAAGTTTTCTGTAATTTTTTTCACTCCTAGTCCTTCTAATCCATTATCACTTTCAACACTTTCAGGAACCCCTAAGACCTGTATGTTGGGCCCATTTGATGGTATGATGTATGGATTTCTTTAATTTGTGGATTTGCTTCTCACTGCTTCTGAGTAAGCCTATGATTAATCTTTTGAATACTGCTTCAGGCATTTTATCAATCTCGTCATCTTCACATTCTAATATTGAAGAGTTGTGTTTTTTTTGTGGGTGTCATGTTTTCTTCCTTATTCTTGTTTCTTGAATTCCTGCATTTATTTTTGGCGTGTGTGGTGAAACTTATTTGTGTTTTTCTCTTATGGCTTTTATCTTTGAATTATACCTCTGTGGCTTAGTGGAATGTCTGCTCTTTCAGTGAATACCAAAAAGTGTGCTCTGAGTGTGGCCAGAGAGCTCTGGTCTATGTTCCAGGGTGGGTTGAATATCCAGGGTAACACCCAAGATCGATGTGTTAGATTTCTTTTTTTTATTGGAAGAAAGTTTTTGACCATCTCTGTTGGCATAATTACACTCTCACCTCCTCTCTTTGAAGGTGATCAATGCCCAGGTGTTAATCCACGGTGGGTACAATACTCATCCGCACTGCCATAAAAACCACACAAAGGATCTATGCAGTCCTCAGTGTGAGCACAGATCCCATTGCAATGACCCACCCCAGAAGACCAGGGAGCTTTGAGTATGTAACTGCTCAGAGATCCAGCACACCCTGCATCCTGTGGTACAGTCAAAATTCCCACAGTCTCAGCACACCAGGAATCCACAGTCAGAGGGTGCAGAAGAGCTGCTTCACCTCGCTAGATTTTCCTGTCCACAGAGAGACAGAGATGTTCCCAGAGCCAGCTGCCTGTGGGTATTCTGCCTAGGCAGTTTGAGCCCCAAAGTCTGTGATATGTTGAGACACTGGGGACACCTCTTAGTCTCATGTGGTTGTCTATCCCCATGTCAATCCTCCCAATTAGATTCTAAGTCAATGGGGAACATGGATTTTTCCCTCTGGTAAAATCCTTAGATCACACACATACATTAGAGCCATGGGTTACAACCCCTTCTCATTTCATAGTGGTGCTTTCTCACCCTTGGTTGCTGGGTGTGCAGACCTAAGCCACTGCCGAAGCTGCTGACAAGATTGCATCTATCTCATCTGGGTCCATTTCTGGGCACACATACAAGACCAGGAAGAACTGTTACATATCCCCAAAATGACACTCATCCTCTCTCAGCAGGTTGCTGGGTGCCATTGTGGGGGACAGGATGGAGAGAGAGAATTGTGCCCCCTTTTTTTCCTGATATGATAGCAGGTATCTTGTCCCCTATAGAGCTCCAGGCCAAACTTATGCCAGGCTCTCCCTCACATATATTGCCAGTGTCAGGGGCTGCTGCATTCTGATCTCACATCACTCTCCAAAGCTGGTGTGTTCTCAGGTTCTTGGCTGTTGTGGTATTGTGTTGTGGACATGCTCATGCTGCATGTCCACAACCTTACTTAGATTCATGGGTCCTTCTTCCTTCCACAGCATTTCCACTGCAGTTTTCTCCCCAAATGTACCCCTGAGAATGCACTCCCTTCACTTTTTTTTCTTTAACTATCTTCCCTTAGCCTGGAGCAGTAAGCTCCCTCCCTATTCTACCACCTGGAAACCTCCAGAAATGCATATTATAAAAAATTACACATAGATTTCAAAACATTTTGCTCCAAAATGAACTTATTATTTAACTCAATTTTTTATAAACTTTTTATAGTTTCTTAATAGAGATAGATAGAAAGATAGATAGATAGATGCAGGTATAGATATATAGATATAAGGATGTGTTTGTGAGTGTGTGCATGTGTAAAGCTTGAAGTAAACTTACTCTGAGACACAGGTATACAAAATACATATTCTAGGTTCTCTCTCTCTCTCTCTGTCTCTCTTTTTCTCTCTCTCTCTTTCTCTCTTTCTAATTTTCTCTCTCCTTTTTTAAACAAAGTAACCCTAGGTCAATAGAAATACACAACAGTTTAATTTACTTCAACTAAGTCCAAGACTTAATAAATGTGTCTCAGCAGCTTATACCTTTAGGCTCAGAACAAGTTTTCTAATTTTCAAATCAGATTGGATCTTATCACCCTTATTTTCTATTCTATATCCTTTTTTTTTTGCAAGTACTGCCTTTTATGCTAGTCACCAATGAAAACCCATTTTTGTGTTAAGAAATCACTGAAAGGAATTCAGTGATTTAATGTTTTCCTGTGAGCTGTGTCAAGTTATCAGTTCCTGAGATACCTTTGTGCTTCCCACAAAAATGTGTAACACCTGTAACATAATGCAAATATTAGAAAAGACAGACCAATGAGTTCTCTGTACTATCCTAGATGGGTTGCAATGCATCAGTTGGCAAAGGTATATATATTTCAAAGGCAATGACAAATGTCAGAGCAAGAAGAAGTAGTGTGGTTCTAAACACCTGTGTGCTAAAATGTTAATGAAGAAACAATAACACTTTTCATCATAGATAAGTACAAATAAAATGAGGTTATCCATGTACATTAATTATATAGTGAACAAAGACCTTAGAGTCATATGTATGACCCCAGGCTAACATATGCAAAAAATCTCATTTTAAAGATTTCTTACTTTCCTAGAAGATATTCATATATAAAGTGACTAGTTATTTAATTGAAGTGAATACAACTAATCTAATTATCTTAATACGAGAGAAATCAAAATGCCCGAGTTATTTCTGTTCAGGTGATTTCATCAACATAAAACTGTCATTAATGATTTTCTATGTGTAAGAAGCAAGAACTTATTTAATTAAGAGCCCTAGCAAATGAAAGCTTCTCATGGGGAAAAAAAGCTTTAGTTCATTTAAAAGAAAATAACAAAAATACATTTAAATGATATTAAATATTATCTGAGTAGGGATGAATCTGTATAAACATATTATTTTACCTAATTATCTTTTGTACATAAAGTATTTCCATCATTTTTACTTCCCTTTGTATAATGTAAAATTAAAGTTCCCAAAAATTGGGCTGGCGCCGCGGTTCAATAGGCTAATCCTCCGCCTTGCAGCACCTGCACCCTGGGTTCTAGTCCCAGTCGGGGTGCTGGATTCTGTCCCAGTTGCGCCTCTTCCAGGCCAGCTCTCTGCTGTGGCCAGGGAGTGCAGTGGAGGATGGCCCAGGTACTTGGGCCCTGCACCCCATGGGAGACCAGGAGAAGTACCTGGCTCCTGCTTTCGGATCAGTGTGATATGCTTGCTGCAGCGCGCCAGCCGCGGTGGTCATTGGAAGGTGAACCAACGGCAAAGGAAGACCTTTCTCTCTGTCTCTCTCTCTCACTGTTCACTCTGCCTGTCCAAAAAAAAAAAAATTATGTGTCTTAGATTCAGTGAAATTGAGTAGATTAAGACTCTAAAACCAAAGTGATTTTTCTTAACATCCTTTATCTCAGGAGTGGCAATAGGGAGGAAATGTCTATTTGGGGATTGGTGTTGTATGGCAGGCTAAGTGGCCACCAATGACATAGGCATGCCATATAGGAGCACTGGTTAGAATCCTGGCTGCTGTGCTTCTGATCCGGGTGCCTGCTAAAGCACCTAGGAATACAGCAAAAGATGGACCAAGTGCTTAGGCCGGGCATCTATGTGGGGGATGTAGATGGATTTCTAGGATGCTAACTTTGTCCCGGTCCAGACCTGGCTTTGTGGACATTTAGGGAGTGAACCAGCAGATGGAAGATTCCCTTTGTGTGTGTGTATGTGTGTGTGCTATGCTTCTTTTCCCTTTGACAGTCTGCCTCTAAAATAAATAAAAATAAAACTTAGGAAAAGTAAACAAAATATCTGTCTCAGTGCTTGGACCCCTGCATCCAAGTGAGAAGTTCGAAGAAGCTACTGGCTCCTGGCTTCAGCCTGGTCCATCCTTGGCTATTGTGGGCATTTGGGGCGAGAACTGGTGGATGGAAAAACTCTCTCTCTCTCTCTCTCTCTCTCTCTCCCTCTGTAATTCCACCATTCAAATAAATAAATCTCTTAAAAAAGAAAAGGCCGGTGCCGCGGCTCAATAGGCTAATCCTCCGCCTTGCGGCACCAGCACACCAGGTTCTAGTCCCGGTCGGGGTGCCGAATTCTGTCCCGGTTGCCCCTCTTCCAGACCAGCCCTCTGCTATGGCCCGGGAGTGCAGTGGAGGATGGCCCAAGTGCTTGGGCCCTGCACGCCGTGGGAGACCAGGAGAAGCACCTGGCTCCTGGCTTCGGATCAGTGCAATGCGCCAGCCACAGTGCGCTGGCCACGGCGGCCACTGGAGGGTGAACCAATGGCAAAAAGGAAGACCTTTCTCTCTGTCTCTCTCTCTCTGTCCACTCTGCCTGTCAAAAATTAAAAGAAAAGAAAAGAAAACAACATCTATTTACATGCTACCTAAAGCAACAGAACTATTCAAAAGCTGAGACAATGTTAGAAAACAAACATAAAGGAGATCTTGAAGTCATGATTTTCAAAGCTGTAGCTCATTTGCTTATCTTGTACTCTAGTGCTCCATAATTTCACTTTGTTTGCTCTACCCATGATTGAATAATGAATACAATTAAAACCCTAAGAAATCTAAGAAATATGACAAAACAATCTAGAACAAACTTATAATTATGGGTATTTGTTTGCTGGAGTAGGAGACTGTTACTTCAGTAAGTTGGTAGAAGCAGTTGAAAAATGGATTATTTAGCCTAGAAAACTGAATGAATTGCTTTAATTAGAGACTCTATCAATGCATATCAAGTCATTCTCTTATACCTGTGTAGATGTATCAGTAAAGTAACCAGATAGCTTTATTTACTAATTTCCCTCTCAAAATTCAACCACTTCGGAAAAAAGTTACATGGGCAATGAACTAATAACTGGATTTAAGTATCCTAGATCAAATTTGGTTTAGGATATACAATGTCAAAAACATACTCATTTTTACATTAATTCTAATCAGGGTATGAGAATCTAATACCCAAAATCACAGGTGTTATAAACTCCCAACATTTGTTTTATGTTTCAAAAATACATTTATGGCCAGTGCCGCGGCTCACTAGGCTAATCCTCCACCTTGTGGCGCCAGCACACCGGGTTCTAGTCCCGGTCGGGGCGCCAGATTCTGTCCCAGGTGCCCCTCTTCCAGGCCAGCTCTCTGCTGTGGCCCGGGAGTGCAGTGGAGGATAGCCCAGGTGCTTGGGCCCTGCACCCCATGGGAGACCAGGAGAAGCACCTGGCTCCTGGCATCGGATCAGCGTGTTGCGCTGGCCGCAGCGCGCTGGCCGTGGCGGCCATTGGAGGGTGAACCAACGGCAAAGGAAGACCTTTCTCTCTGTCTCTCTCTCTCTCACTGTCCACTCTGCCTGTCAAAAAAAATGTTAAAAAATACATTTATACTCGAGATTCTTATAGGAATTTAATTTTCCTCGTTGGTTAAAGTGTATGATATGCCCTATATGCTCCTATAGCCATTCTAATACCAGTCTAAATTAAGTAACTTGAATAAATACCAAATATAGAGCAATAACTCTCCAAAAACATTTGAACCCTGCACCTATGATTGTAGTTCTATGACCTTGAGGAATAACTTGGTCTTCTTTGTCTCATATTGAGGATAAATAAAGTAAGTGATTTTTTTTCAAACTTAAAGGGGTGTGGTAAGAAATAAGTGATAAAACTTTATTTATAAATTATATTGCATTGGATGTTTTGTGTAGCAGTTAAAGTGCCATTTGAGATGCTCACATTCCATGCTGAAGTGTGTGGGATCATGTCGCAGCTCTGGTTTTTTGTTTGTTTGTTTGTTTTAAAGATTTTACGCATTTATTTGAGAGGTGAGGTTACAGCAGAGAGAGGGAGAGATAAAGTTCTTCCATCTGCTGATTCACTCCCCAAATGGCCACAACAGCTAAAGCTGGGCTGTTCCAAAGCCAGGAGACAGGAGCATCCTCCAAGTCTCCCACACAGATGCAGGGGCCCAAGCACTTGTGCCATCCTCCACTGCTTTTGCAGGCTACAAGCAGAGAGCTGGATCAGAAGAGGAGCAGCCGGGACATGAACCGGCACCCATAAGGGATGCTAGCGCTGTAGGTAGAGACAGCCCACTATGCCACAGCGCCAGTCCCCCAGCTCCTCTCTTGATTTCATGTTCCATCTCCACCTTAGGAGCTGATGACTCAAGTACTTGGGCCTCTGTGACTCATGTGGGAGATCTGAATTGAGATCGGGCTCCCGACTTTGGCCTGGCCCAGTCTCAGCTGTTATGGGAATTTGCAGTGAACTAGTGGATGTAAGATTTTGTTTCTGTATCACTCTGTATCTCTCCCTTTCAAATAAACATAAACCTGGTTGATTTTACCTTTAAAATACTTTGAAATGTGTCCAAATTTTATCACTTCCATTCCTACCATGTGTTGTTGTATGTCGCCATTGCCTTTTTTTTTTTCAATCACTGACTAATAAGTTTTGCTGTTCTGCATCTGTTCTACCTTTAGTATAGTCTCTCCCAGTAGCAAAAATTATTCAGCCAATTCAAAGGATGCATCTTGTCTCTCAAAACCACCCAGTGATTTTCCATTCCAGTCACAGTGGCAATGAAACCTTAGTATTGTGTGCCAAGAACTATGTGATCCAATACCTCTTACATGTTTCAGTGTACTACCAAAAGCTATCTCCCCTCCTTATTTCAAAAGAAATTACAGATTCAATAGTCGTTTTCGATAGGCACATTCCTGAATCATGATTTTGTACAATGTTTTTTCTTGTACATGAAATATCTGCCCCTGCATAACTAAATTATTCCAAGATTCACCTCCATGAGTTCTTTGCTAAAATTTGTTTGTGTCATTATACTTTTCTAGTTTTAAATGGAATAAAGAATTCTTGTCTGTTTTGAACTGTGCTATATACCCACTCAATCCATGCATGATTTCTGATATATAATTTCTTAATAAATATGTGGTAAATAAATGAGCATTATACCTTATGAGTATTACCTACCATTTGATAGATAAAAACATTGTAAATTCAGTATGCCAATTATATTTTTAGAAAAGAGCCTAGTCTTTATTTCATATGAATCCAAAGATCAGGTTTCATTTGCTGTGTACTGAAATCTAAAATCTAATTTCCGAAGTTAGATAAAAATTGGATTGAAACACTAATGTTTTCTGGGCATTTAGTATATATTAGCAGTTCTAAATGCTAATATGCAAAAGAATAATATAAGATATTCTGTGTAAGCTACTCACACAACATAATACAACAGCAAAAATGCTTTGTAAACTGCTAATGAAAAAACAAGTGGTTAATTTTAAAATGATGGCTATTAAGCTACACATCTGAGCACTTCCATTGTAGAAAATGATTGTCATCATCCCAGAATCTGTAATCGCATTGCATCAACTGTAGAATAAGTGCAAATGAAATCACATCACTGAGTATAATATTATTTATTTATTAAAATAGGCATTATATGCATTAGCAACAAACTTCTTGTCATTGATCTTTCTCATGTAAAAATACCAGCTTGCTGAGCACACAATAGACTATCATTTTCCCTTTAAGATCAACATTTCATGGCATGTAGAGCAAGTATATGTTTCTAATACTGACTTGAGGTATCTTCAAGTTAGGATATGTTTTGGTGATTAAATATATATATGTATATATATATATATATAAACACACATTATATATATGTATATATACAAGGGTGGTTTAAGCAATTCTTAGAAAATAGAATGAAAAGATAACATTATTTTTGTACAAAGAAACATGACATTGAATATTCCTAATTTTTTCATATTATATATTTCCATGATATTTTTGAATATCCCTTTGTAAATATGTTTTATATACTCATATATACATAATCAAAAACACAAACATTCTGAAGAATGCACTTTTATAAAATAAACTACTCAATCTTCCAGCTTTTTTGGCCCAGTTTTATTTTGGAGATAAAGAAGAAGTGGTATTCCACAATATAGTTTCCCGTCTCTCTTCAAGGATATTGCCTTTGCTGACATCCCTGTACAAAGGGCATCAGCCATCCTAAAGAATCATTGTCTCTTTTCAGAAGGAAAAAAAGATTTCTCTCAAGGACATTCAGTGACACTTAGATACAGCATTTTGTAGTTTGAATTCACGAACCTACTTAGCTAGAATGTGCTGTCAGCATTCTTTATATCGGAAGACAAAACTTAGATTTATTATATCCAAAAGGGAGAAAAGATTGTAACTTTAAAATCATAATGATTCTGCAGAGAACAAGTTTATTTATAAATTAGAGTCAAAGTTTTTCCTATACCACTTAAGGTATGATTGCTATATTGCTTTAATGTGATTTCTTAAATAATGAGCTAATATGCATAGTCGATGAATCTCTTTAAAATTTCATAAAAAAAAGTTAGAGAATGTATTTCCTAAGAAGAAGGGGCCACAGATAATTCCCTAAAGTATGCTAAATAAAAGGAAGAGATTTGTGTTTACTCATTCACATATTGATATTTCTTGAAAAATATGATTTGGGCCATTCATTTAGTGTTAATTATGTTTCTCTGGATACAGAAAATCTCTAGATTTTTCTCTGTAAAACCACCAGATACTACAAGAAACCATGTACTGAATCTGAGATACAAATCTACAAATTATATTAAAATAGAATCAAATAGTCAAGGTTATGAACATCCAGTTACTTTTTTAGTGATAGCTCCAAGCATTAGTTATTTTGAAATTAAATTTTGTGCATTTCTACAAGACAAACATAAAGACATATCTATGACAATAGTCTAAATTAAGCATTGAGACCCCAGTGGAAAGAAATGGCCATCAAAGAAGGATGTACCCTTCTCTAAAGGGAAGAGAGAAATTCCACTTTGCTTATGGCCTTGTCCAAGTACTGACAGAGTTTGTGGACTTAAAAGGCTTCCATACTTTAGGCATCTCATGTCAAGAGCCTTGGGTGATCACTGATGTCATGTATAAGAGTATTAACTGTCAAATTAATACCAGGAGTCAATTATGAACTGAAACTGATCACTTTGACTTGTGAGATAGCATTGGTACATGCCACCACCTTGACAGGATTGAATTGGAATCCCCTGGCACTAATTCCCTAGGCAGGACCTCTGTCCTCAATGAGTTGTATTATGAGAATTAACTGTAAAACTAGTTCTTTGTGTGTGTGCGTGTGTGTGTGTGTGTGTGCGGGCAAATTGTTGAAATCTTTACTTAGTATAAAGTTGGTCTTCTGTGTACAAAGTTAATTAAAAATGAATCTTAATAGAGAATGGAACTGGGAAGGGGAGAGGGAGGAGGAGGAAGGGTGGGAGTATGGGTGGGAGTGCAGGTATGGTGGGAAGGATAACTCTATTTCTAAAGTTGTACTTATGACATTTGTAGTCCTTAAAAATAAACTTAAAAATAAATTAATTAAAAAATTAAGCATTAGCAATTGCTTTTGGAATTTCAATCCTTCTCTTGTATCCGCATTTAAGAGAATCAGTGACCTCAGAAGCTGTATTTTGGAAGACACAAATACGCTGATTACAGCAAAATCTGCCTCAGTAAGAAAGTAAATAATAGTGCAAGCTCAACTCAAAGCACTGCATTCATCTTCTAGATCCATTATCAAAGTATCCTCTGAGTTTAACTTTCTTCTTGTAAAAAATGAAGACCAAAACACCAAAGCAGCATTTTGTTTTCTGAAAGTGACACCTTAGAAAACTCGTATGTAGGATTTAATTAGATAAGATGTCTTCAACCGATAATTGGTTGACTCACCTTATGAATTCAGAAATGTTTTTCTGAAGGCAGACCTATTACATTTTCACCTTCATGTTTGGAAGATAACATGTCCTATTAATATCTCTGATGAAATTATTCTGTTCCATGGGTAGAGTATCAAATAGACAACTCATTAAATAAAATGGATATATTTTAGTATTTATTGTTTAATCACAATTGTATACATAGTTCTGCATCTTCTAAAATCAATTTCCATTTTTATGAAGAAAAATTAGCGTATTTGCTAATTGATTAAATTTGCCAGCTTCAAGACACCAAGTTAAAGCTGTTATTGCTGAGGAAGTGTCAGTTGTAATTACTTGCTACTGAGCATCTAGCTAAACATAAAAATGAAAAATTTGTATAGGACTCATCGTTTTTTCCTATAAATGAATGCAATATTACAATACTTTAAATGGCAATTTCTTATACCTAGCATGTATTATTTAGCCTAGAAATAGATTTGGGCATTCTTATTCTGATTTATATGATGTATAAGTTGAGAGATTAACTTACTAACTTTAAATATCGGGACCAAAAAGACAAATTTTATCTAGTCTTTTTAAATTTTGTTTTGACAGGTAGAGTTATAGACAGTGAGAGAGAGAGAGAGAGAGGGAGAGAGAAAGGTCTTCCTTCCAATGGTTCACTCCCCAAATGGCCACCACGGTTGGTGCTGCACCAATCCACAGCCAGGAGCTTCTTCCCAGTCTCCCATGCGGGTGCAGGGGCCCAAGCACTTGGGCCATCTTCTATTGCTTTCCAAGGCCACAACAGAGCAACTGGGACTAGAACCTGGCACCCGTATGGGATGCCAGTGCCGCAAGCGGAGGATTAACTAAGTGAGCCATGGTGCCAGCCCCTATCTAGTTTTAACTTTGTTGTCTACATGCTATGACTCCTACTCCTGTGTGCTGAAGACATTTGCATAATATCTTTAAAAAATCATGAGAATTTAGGCTGGTGCCGTGGCTCACTAGGCTAATCATCCACCTGCGGAGCCAGCACCCGGGGTTCTAGTCCTGGTTGGGGCACCGGGGTCTGTCCCAGTTGCTCCTCTTCCAGTCCAGCTCTCTGCTATGGCCCAGGAAGGCAGTGGAGGATGGCCCAAGTGCTTGGGCCCTGCACCCTCATGGGAGACCAGGAGGAAGCACCTGGCTCCTGGCTTCGAATTGGCGCAGTGGGGGGTGAACCAATAGAAGGAAGACCTCTGTATCTGCACTGTCTAATTCTGCCTGTCAAAAAAATTAGAATTTATATATGCATGAAAATTACATACATCTGTTTACCAAAAACATGCAATACATTTGCTTCTCAACTTCTGTGGCTACTTTCTGATAAACCCATAGAAGTTGAAAATATCATAGGACAAAATGCCTTTAAGGGGAAGATCACTGGCCTAGCAGTTAATATACCAGTTAAGGTATTTGTGTCCCATATTTGATTACCTGGGTTCTATAGCTGGCTCTGGTCTCGACTGTAACTTCCAAAGTACTCAGAGCCTGGTAGGCAGAAGGTTATGACTCAAGTGATTGGTTTCCTGTCACCCAGGAGGGAGACCAGGACTAAGTTCCTGGGCTTTCGGGTTTGGACATGGCTGGGGACCACTGTGGCCATATGGAGTGAACATGGGGGATATCTACCTACCTAGCTAGCTAACTAGCATTCCAAGTTACATCTTAACCACTACAGCAACTGCCTGTCCCAGTCATACTGCTTTCTGGCTTGAGGTCAAAGATTGAGTTTCCTCTAGGTGATTCAAGTTGGTTTCACATAATCATAAACCCTTCCTTGAGATGTGGTTCTCAATCCAGCACAGTACTGAGAGAACATCTCTTGCATTCTTGCCAGTTTTTTACATAAGATCTCTGTCTGGTAGGATTTCATTGTAACCAAGAGTGAACACAAGAACGAATCCAGATTTCTTTGCTTCACATTCTCCAGTGAGTCATTGTCATGACATTTTGAAGTCAGAAATTGTATGAATCTGAATCCTAGTCAATGCGTGAAGGTAATTTTCCCACGGGGTCATGTCCCTTGCATGGGAAATCTCCCCAAGAGAGCCAAGGCTCTCTCTTATAGTAGCCAAGGCACTGCAAAGAGACACTGTCTAAGAACTTTTACCGTTCCCTCCTAAATAGATCTAAGGAATGCAAGAGGGCATGGACCTTACGATGCCCCATCTATTCTCATTTTTCCTTTATGAACATCACACATATCTCCCAGCCTCTCCCAAGATGCCACCTGGAAGGTTAATAATTTGTATGGCTTCTGCAGATAGCATTTGTAAACTGCCTATTTATGTCCAATGTAGGTGTGTATCTCTGCAACTGCATTTGAAAAGTGTATGCATTTTCTGCCTACCCTGCACACAGTAAGGACAAGCCATTAAACAGAGCTACCCTAGACACTTACGGTCAGTTTGTGAGTAAGTCTCCCTCCCTAGAGGAGAGTTACCAATTATCAGGACACTATTCAGTCCTTGATTCTGTTTCCCGGTCCTTGGTTTGCAATCACCTAATTATTCCTATATCATAATGCCTGTTTCAAATTCTACTTTTCCTGTTACTGTGTACCCTGGGAAGAATAAGATCATAGTTCACGTAGTAAGGTTCCTGCCACTCATATGGTAGAACTGGATTGAGTTAATGCTTTCAGCTTTGGCCTGGCTACAACTCAGCTTTTGAGGGCACTGGGGTAAACCAGTAGGTTAGGAAGTAGCAGATGGGGTTACTGTTGGTCTCTCTCTCTCTCTCTCTCTCTCTCTCTCTCTAACACGTAAAAACATGAAGAAAAAATGTAAAGAAAAACAAATTGACTGTCTTGTTTGAATCAGAGGTCCCTAAAAATGTAAACAGATAATGCCAGTAACAACATTCTTAGAGTTTGATAGAGGGTTTTTTAATGGACCAAAGACATTAATGTTTCTTTCATTGATGTACAGATAACAAAGTAAATGTACTTTGCTTGCAGACTGCAAGCCGTTTTTTTTTTTTAGAAAATAAATTTTTACCCCAGCCTTAGTGCTTTAAAAATAAAAATGATTATATAAGTGAATCCAAAATTGACCTGCTTTCAAAGAGGAATAAAGCCATGTGCATATACTCAAGTATGCAGGAAAATTTTAACTTTGGAAAATGAAGGTTAAATTATAGGTAATCCTCAGTAGTCTAAATAGTGAAAAACACTGCGAACGACTTCAGGGAGCAAGTTTAAATACGTGTGCCTGTGTACATCTGCAGCAGCAGTGATTTGGCCCGTTTTCCATGTTGACCATGTCAAGTGTTGAGTATGAAGTTGTTAGGTATAAACTTAAAGAAGGTATAAACCAAAGAAACATCAAGCATCAAGAACTGAGGAAATGCACAAGACAAAAGCAGCAGGCTGTGAGCAGCAAGTTCAGATAGTCACTCAAAGGGCTTGTGAATGGAGCTGAAACACACACACACACACACACACAAAACCCACCTGTGGGAGTTGGTGTTGCAGCACGGTGAGTTAAGCTGCCCCTTGGGATACCCACATTTCATATCGAAATGCCTGGCTTGTGTCTCAGCTACTCCATACTTCTGATCCAACTTTCAGCTAATGCACCTGGGACAGCAGCAAACGATGACCCAAGCACTATTGGTTCTGCCACCTATGAGGGAGGCTCAGATGGAAAACTGCTGGTCTTGACAGCTTGGCCCAGCTCTGGTTGTGGCAGGAATTTGGGGAGTGAAACAGTGAATGGAAGATCTTGCACTTGCTTGCTTGCTCTCGATCTCCCTCTCTTTTTCTCTCCCTCTCTCCTTTCTGTGTCACATTGCCTTTCAAATAAACAAATAAATTTTAAAAAATAAGCTGGTGGCAGAACTCACCAGAGAAGAAGAGAGAAATCATGGAGTGAATAAAAGAGCAGAAAACATTCTTAAGAAAAACATCGGACAATGGAGTAGAGATGATAATTGAGTCATACTGCTGCATTGAAATCGTTCCAGCAGAACTAAGAAAGCTGAGGCTTTGGTACCTTCAAAGCCTGTATTATCTTAAGGACTTTCCCTCAGTCCCCAGTTCCTAAGAACCATAATATCTACATCTTCCTTTATTGTGGCATCAGACTATATCCTTTCCAAGATCAAAATGATTTAATGTATAATTTTCAATTTTCAACACTTTCCTAGCTGATGAAGGCATTTCTCCTATTCTCTGTTCCCAGTATTTAGCTCATGTTTAACCCACTGTCTTGGCATATACTTGCCCACCCAAAAGGAAAAATAGAGTCTCCAATACCACCCATCAGTTTTATTACAGAAACGTTTTCTGCCAAGTCTCCTTAGGAAAAACTATTGAAATATTAGGAGCAGAAAATTTTTTTCCTTTTGTAAGGACATGTACCAACCTTGTTCAGACCAAATGTTGAGCAAAAATATAAGTTTCCAGTTGTAATTATAGCTATGGGGAACTATATAGAAAAATGGATATCATTCTGTAATGCAAAAAAAAAAAAAAAAGAATAGAAGAGATTCCTTTTCATTTTGTTTAAAGCTCTAATCATGATATAAAACTCTCAAATCACTTACCCATGAACAATTAGTGAATCACTGCATTTGTACAGCATCTGTTTGCATGGAATGGAAGTACTAAGTGCTATCTACAGAATACATAAGTGCCAATTTGAGGACACACAGCATCTTTTACAAGCACATTTTCTTCCCATTTATGTAATAGCCCCAAACTCAGCCATATATGCAACAATATTTTGGCTGAAGTTCTGATTGACATAGAAAAATAGTTTTGTTTTCTTCTTGTTCTAAATATATTAGGGTTTTTGTTCCATTTAATTCACAAGGTGATTCGTTTTTAATGATTGTTCTTCATTCTCCAGTGATTCATTGTATCATTCTATATCAATGATGTTGATTTCTTGGGAGAAAATAATCCTCATTCCAATACATTTAATTTTCTCAAAAGCAGCCCAAGCAGAAAGGGGAAAAAAAAGAAAAATATAAGAACAGGTTTTTTGTTGTTGATGTTGTTTTCTTAATGGAGAATGGGACTAGGAATGAGAAATGGAGGAGGAAGTGGGCTGGGAGTGGGTTTGGGAGGGCAGGTATGATGAGAAGAAATGCTATATTCCTAAAGTTGTATTTATGAAAATTGTACTCATTAAATAAATGGTTTCTTTGGGGACAAAACAAAGAAATAGGTGAACTTTACTTAGTTTTGAAGAAACTTACCTTGGTGTGATATGATAGATAACAGTAAGAAACAAGCATTTGTTCATTGTTAGGACATAGCACAATTAATTTGAAAAGTGAACATATAATAGACACTAAATGTTGACCCTGTAACATGCTGGGATGCACCGTTTTGGAGTACCTTCTCCTCTAAAATCTCCTGGAAACCACAAATGACTGTTCTGTTGTTTGACTCTTGATAGTGAAGGAATTTTTTTTAAACTTACAAGATTCATTAAACTTAAATTTAAAATGCTCCACTAGGTGACTTTCTTCCTTTGCTGTTAAAAATCCACAATAGGTAAATATATGCAAAAATCAAGCCATTCCTAAATTAAAAATTAAATAGAAATGTTTCCCAGTAAGAAATTTGGAAAACATTCAGATTTTGAAGAGCACAAAATATAATTCCCTCTCTCCTGAATTTCAATCTCTTGATTTGGATTATACATGTAACTTTTGTAGTACTCAAGAGGAACTGCTTTCAAAAGTATGAAATTTTTGTTGTCCTGATATATTACCCTAATTCTAAAAGCATCAACAAATAAGTTGAGTATTTAGTTATCCTTAGATCAAATTTGCTTTTAACAATTAAGACAAATAATAAACTGAGAAGCATAAGGTGATTCACATTAGAGATTTCCAATATACCAATTCAATTCTACATAAAAATCTGTAGAGGGTTTACTTTTTTCTATTCGAGTCGCTACTGCTTTCTGGCAGAAGTAGGCTACACAGATAGTCTAATGCAACTAGGAGAGGACTATCACAGCAGTGAGGTAAACACATAGAACTCATTGATTCTGTTGGTGCATTGTCATCACAGAGAAATAACTATCACCACCCTATTTGTATGACTTCCTTTAACAAAAATTCACAAGTGGTCATAGGCCAAGTTATCAAAGATAAAACCAGTAATATCAGTTCTAATATAAGTAACAGATGAGACACATTCAACATCAACAAAAAGCCCATACTATGAGTGTGATGATGTCAAAATATGCTTGCAAATTACTTGGCAGTTTTCTCATTAATTGTGACACAAGAACAATGTTCTATACATTTATTTTTAAAGTTATGAAAATTAATATTTTCATCATAAAAAATCACAAGTGTGAGACGTTAAATATGTTTACTATGATTTAAACATTACACAACATATGAATACATCAAAACATCTTATAATTACCCCACAAATTTGCACAATTTTTATACATAAGTTAAAATAATCATAAAATAAAATTTAAAATTTAAAGAAACAAAATTAAATCTGGGGGAAATGGTGCTGGTAACTGCTTCTACCAATCAAATATGACAGAAGTTATATCATATGACTGTTCTGGTTTCTGGGGTTGCCATTTAAAAAACCACAGAGGAGGTGGCCTAAACAACAATGTGTTTTCTCATAATTCTGGGGAAAGGGAGTTCAGAATCAAAGGCAAATTGGCGTGGTTTCTCCTAAGGGCTCTGCTGTGTTTGCAGACAGCGCATTTCTTTCTGTGTCCTTAGGTGCTTTATCCTCTGCGCTAGCAAATCCCCACGATACTTCCTCTTCTTCTAAGGAAATCACTCTTACTGGATTAGAGCTTGACACTTATGACCTGCCTTAACATTAATCATCTCTTTGAAGGCACTATCTCCAAATGCAGTCATATTGACTGTTCAATATCTGAATTGATGAGGAGGAAACACATAGACTTCAATCCTTAATAGCGGCTTTTGAAGCCCCTGTGCAGCATCCACTTTTAATGCTGCAAAGGTGAATCTACAGCTTTGAATTGCTATGTAGGAAATTCAACTACTTCAAGTCCAATATTATGAAATATCAAAAAACAAGGTGCTGTAGCAAGGCAGAGAGAAGTTATTCCGTATTTTAAATGATACTGAGTTGGACATATAGGTGCATACACAGATATTTTAAAGTATAAATGTACTGCAATATGATGGCATTGGCCTGTGAAATTCTACCCTCTGGGATTATAGTGAGAATACTTGGATAAGTCAAAATGAATGCATGTAGAAATGCTTGTATGCATGCTGGAATGTTCCAAGCGTTGGATCTGAATCACTTCTCTATCTACTGTAGTTGATGTTATCCAGACATGTAGCTTTATAAAGCAACTCTATTCCAAAAACATCCAGAATTCTGGCTCCAGCATGACTTCATCTATATGCCTTGAACATGTACTTCAGATTTCCAGCCCATACACTGTTCCTTCTCCAACTTCTTTATTAAATAAATGGTATTCTCCCAAGTCACTTTATTTGTTCAACTCTATGCTTAGTGTAGGGTCAACTCTGTGAATACAAAGTAAACTGGAAATAGATCTTTGTAAAAAGTAAGAGTGGGAATAGGAGAGGGGAGAGGAAGAAGGGTTGGATTATGGGCAGGAAGGAGGGTAGATTTTGAAGTATCACTATGTCCCTAAATCTGTATATATGAAATACATGAAACTTGCATAACTTAAATAAAATAATAGTGATAGATCTTCCTCTTAGCATTCCTCCATGTAGCCACCCCAGGAAGAAACTCATCTATTTAAATAAAATAATAATAATGATAGACATTTCTCTTAGCATTACACCACGTAGCCACCCCAGGAAGAAGCTCATTCATCCATACTCTGTCATTTATTGATTCACAGTATCTACACAATGAAAACACCAGCTCAAGACACAATCACTACTCACCTTGAACAGTGTGATGCCTTCAAGATCCATTATTCTTTCTTAACTTCTTCCTCATCTACTATCAACTATCCACTGAGGGTCCAAGGAGACTATTAAATCTATAACATATAATTTCCATTCTCTGCCAAACTACTTTAATGATTGTCTGTTGTAATGGAAATAAACTCTAAATCTATTGCTTTGTTTTAAAAATTCTTACTAATTTGCTTTTCTACTTTTTCATTATCTTACCATCATCTCCACCACTTTTCCCTTTACTCTAGTTTTATATAATCCTTTTCATTATATATCTTATCATTATCATGAAGTTTGTGCCTACTGTAAGACAATTATATCCATGCAAAACAGTTTCAATGTGTAATACCTATACGTGATCTACTACCTCTGGTCATGTATGCCTCATGTGAAGAGTCTCTTCCTAATCCAAGGTTTATCTAAACCCATCAGAAAAATACTCCAATTATCATCCTGATTATATTTAATTGCAATATTTACCTATGACACTACCTATTATTTTCATATATATTTATGAATTTATTGCCTCTTTCCTATCTACCATTAAGACAAATTCCATAAAATTAAGTCCTGCTTTCCTTACTTAATACTAAACCAACTAATTTGTAATCCATAGTCCAACCCATAGTAGATACTAACTAAATATATGTTGGATAAATGAATATTTGAGTTTAAACCACTTTTTAAGTATCAGACACCAATAACTAATATATCCCTAATGCTTTCTAAAATTACAACTCAAAGTGTCCTTTTCTGAGAACAAAAAGAGAGATAGTTAAAACTTTCAGGAAGTTCGTCATTTATTATATATCAGTAAAAAGAATAAAAACCAAATCAAAATAAGGTAAAAATTTTAAAAAATCATGTATTAATGCTTTTCTATGTAGAACAAGCTAACTCTACTTAATTTGCTCTGTCAGTGTCAAAAAAATGTTACTTTCAACTTCTTATTTGTCATCTTCAGTATGTTGGCTTAAACATCCTATGGGGGCTGGCGCCGTGGCTCACTAGGCTAATGTTCCGCCTTGCGGCACCGGCACACCGGGTTCTAGTCCTGGTCGGGGTGCTGGATTCTGTCCCAGTTGCCCCTCTTCCAGGCCAGCTCTCTGCTGTGGCCAGGGAGTGCAGTGGAGGATGGCCCAAGTGCTTGGGCCCTGCACCCCATGGGAGACCAGGATAAGTACCTGGCTCCTGCTATCGGATCAGTGCGGTGCGCTGGCCGCAGCGCGCTGGCCGCGGCGGCCATTGGAGGGTGAACCAACGGCAAAAGGAAGACCTTTCTCTCTGTCTCTCTCTCTCACTGTCCGCTCTGCCTGTCAAAAAAAAAAAAAAAAAATCGTATGGGGCTGGCCAGCACAATTTCATAATTTAAATGCAGACCTGACAATGTTGATTCTAAATTGTGTCACTATGTCCTTCTAGGACTGTTTTATAATGAGCAATAAGACCATCTCAGAAATACTCAGTAGACATCACCTTTGTTCCCCACTAGCCAGAACCTGAACTCTTACTTATCCCTAACAAATGCCCACAATGAAAATTAGATCACTAGGGTAGCCAACCTGTGCTTTATACACAAGACAAGAGGAAGAGGTCTTTTTCTCTAAATAGTCCAAGGGTAAAATAGTCAAATATTGAGCTTTGCCTGAAGGACAACAAGGTGTTTTTTGAAGATCAACACAAACGATCTCTTCATATTTTTCCTTAACTTTTATTATTCATCAAAAACCTGAACATTCATGCTATATAGATTTTTACTATTCTCTCTTCAAATAAAAAACATGGAGTAGGTGCTGACAGTAATATTGTTAATAGTTTGCCTATTTAGCTATTTAAAAAGTGTCCAAATGAAAGTAACCCATAACTCATTCATCAGCACACACCAATATGGTTAAACACATCAGTTACTCTCAAAGCATAAAACACTCTGGATACAGAGGAAAACCCAGACAGCAATTACAATGCTTAGTGCAGTGGGAGTTGGCATGACATTAATGGAAGACTCTTAGGCTGCTATGTGCAAAAGTTACCTAAAAACCAAAAGAATGCTTTCTGGAGGTGGTAGCATTGGAAGAGCAATGAAGAAACTTTTTTAATAAAACATCTAAAATATTCCTGCCTGCTAGGACGAAAGAAGTTTCCCATAATCTGAATATTAAAGGAGAAAAGGTATTGAATATTTGGTTTAATTTAGTTCAATATAATTTTGTTGGTAGAAAGATGTAGAGGACAGAGACCCACAGACAGTGAGAGCCCTCGTACACGGTGCACTCCTCAAAACTCTGTTACAGGGAAATGCAAATCAACACCACACTGAGGTTTCACCTCACCTCCGTTAGAATGACTTTCATACAGAAATCAAGAAGCAACAAATGCTGATGAGGGTGTGGGGAAAAAGGTACCCTAAGTCACTCTTGCTGGAAATGTAAACCACTATGGAAGACAGTTTGGAGATACCTCGGAAATCTGAACATAGTCCTACCATAGGACCCAGCCATCACACTCCTCTGATTTACCCAAGGGAAATGAAATAAGCAAATGAAAGAGTTATCTGCACCCAAATGTTTATTGCAGCTCAATTCACAATAGCTAAGAATCAACCTAAATGTCTGTCAACTGAAAACTGGATAGGTCGGCCCTGCGGTTCACTTCGCTAATCCTCCACCTGCAGCGCCAGCACCCGGGGTTCTAGTCCCGGTTGGGGCACCAGATCCTGTCCTGGTTACTCCTCTTCCAGGCCAGCTCTCTGCTGTGGCCCGGGAAGGCCGTGGAGGATGGCCCAAGTGCTTGGGCCCTGCACCTGCATGGGAGACCAGGAGGAAGCATCTGGCTCCTGGCTTCGGATCAGCACAGTGCGCTGGCCATAGCGGCCATTTGGGGAGTGAACCAATGGAAAAGGAAGACCTCTCTCTCTCTCTCTCTCTCTCTCACTCTCTTTCTCTCTCTCTCTCTCCCCCTCACTGTCTAACTCTGCCTGTCAAGAAAAGAAAACTGGATAAAGAAATTATGGGATATGTACTGTGTAGTATGGAATACTACACAGTGGTAAAAAAATGAAATCCAGTCATTTGGAACAAAATGGTTGAATCTGGAAAACGTTATACCCAAAGGGACAAATACCATATTTTCTCCCTGATCTGTGATAACTAACAAAGTACCTAAAAGGAGGGCCGGCGCCGCGGCTCACTAGGCTAATCCTCCGCCTAGCGGCGCCTGCACACCGGGTTCTAGTCCCGGTCGGGGCGCCGGATTCTGTCCCGGTTGCCCCTCTTCCAGGCCAGCTCTCTGCTGTGGCCAGGGAGTGCAGTGGAGGATGGCCCAGGTGCTTGGGCCCTGCACCCCATGGGAGACCAGGAAAAGCACCTGGCTCCTGCCATCGGATCAGCGCGGTGCACCTGCTGCGGCGGCCATTGGAGGGTGAACCAACGGCAAAGGAAGACCTTTCTCTCTGTCTTTCTCTATATCACTGTCCACCCTGCCTGTCAAAAAAAAAAAAAAAAAAAAAAGTACCTAAAAGGAAACCTGTAGAAGTAAAATTGAAGCTTTGAGAACCAATGATTTGAACAGCCTTTGTCTTGACTGTCGAGGAACAGATTTTTTTTTTCTTAATACCATTGGTTGAATTCTTTACTTAACATAGAATTAATTATAGGAGTATAAAGTCAATTGAAAATAGATCCCAGTAAAACATAAGAGTAATTACAAGACAGGGTGGAGCTGTATAGTTCTGCATACATTTCTATGGACTTAATTCTAAGGGTACAGATAAAAACTCGCCATGGGACTTGAAATCCCCCAAAGCTGGGTGGTAATAATGCCGTCTTACATGTTAAAGTGATCATACTATGTGCTTAATTGATCATATAGTTAGATTATGTGTTAAAGGGATCATATAAATAGATCAAGTGTCTGGTGATAACAATAAATAGAATTAAAAAAGAGAGAATCTTCCAACATGGGAAGCAGTCCACACAACAGACTCATACAATGACTAAACAACACTCTGACCTCAGAATCAGTGCTTAAGGCATTCTGGTCTAGCTGAAGCCCATGAGAACATTTCAGGCATGGAAAGCCAAGACACTGTGGGAAAAAATGTCTTATATGAAAGATCTTTATGACTGAGATCCCAGGGGAAAGAAAGGGTCATCAAACAAGGATGCACTTTTCTCTGAAGGGAGGAGAGAACTTCTATTTTGCTTATGACCTTGAGATCGTGGACTCAAAAGGCTTCCATAGACTTGGTAGCTCATGTCAAGAGCTTTGGGTGGTGACTGACACCATACATAAAAGTGTTGATTGTTAAATTAACAACAGGAGTCACTGTGCACTTACCACCCATGCAGGACCTCTGCCCTTAATGAGTTGTATTATGAGAATTAACTGTAAAATTTGCTATCAAACAGTTTTTTTTTAATATTTTGTGTGAGTGTGTGGATGCAAATTGCTGAAATCTTTACTTAGTGTAGAGTTTGTGTTCTGTGTATAAAGTTAATTAAAAGTGAATCTTAATGGAGAATGGGTATGGGAATGGAAGAGGGAGGAGGTGGGTTGGGAGTGGGTGTGGGAGGGCAGGTAGGGGGGAAGAACACTCTATTCCTAAAGTTGTACTTATGAAATTTGTGCTCATTAAGTAAAAGGTTTCTTTGGAAAAAAAAAAGTCTGCTACAGCCACTACTGTGGTGTGCCAAAGCCAGGATATGGTATATCAATCCAGGTATCCAGGCTGGTTATCATAAATCCAGTTTTGTGAGCCATCACCACTGCATTTTAGGGTATGCATTAGCAGGAAGCAGAAATCAGACTGGAGCTGGACATGAACTTGGGTCTTGTGCTGTGCAATGCAAGCATCTAATCTGGGACCTTAATTAAGACGCAGACATCTCCATCACTGTCACAACCCTAACCTCTGGGAAAGGCACCTTGAGAACCAAGAAAAACTAATGCTCTGATATTATTATCCTCAGATATTAGATAAATAATCAAAATGAATGTGAATTCATCATATGAATTATTCATATTTAATTGAGATGGTGTATAATATAGTAGAACAAAATTAGAATCTGGGGACTTTGGGGCATAAAAGAAGGTCTATATTATCATATTTGATTTTAAAATTGACTAATTAAACAAAACTCACAAATATCTCTCATATTTTAATTTTAGTTTTAGATTCTACGGTGGAATATTTTGTTGGAGAACCTGAGGGCTGAAGCATTTTTTTTATTTTTTTTTTATTTTTTTTTGACAGGCAGAGTAAACAGTGAGATAGAGAAAGACAGAGAGAAAGGTCTTCCTTTGCCGTTGGTTCACCCTCCAATGGCCGCCGCAGCCAGCGCGCTGCGGCCTGCGCACCGCGCTGATCTGATGGCAGGAGCCAGGTGCTTATCCTGTTCTCCCATGGGGTGCAGGCCCAAGTACTTGGGCCATCCTCCACTGCACTCCCTGGCCACAGCAGAGAGCTGGCCTGGAAGAGGAGCAACCGTGACAGAATCCGGCACCCCGACCGGGACTAGAACGCGGTGTGCCAGCGCTGATAGGCGGAGGATTAGCCTAGTGAGCCGCGGCGCCAGCCGAAGCATTTTTTGATAACTGCCCTCCTGAGGAGATATCAGTTCTTACAAAAGACAAAGCTGAATGATAAAACAACAATTAAATAAAGAACAAATTCTAAATACTATCTTCTCCCGAAAGTCTTATATATTTTTGTGTCAGATATTTATCTCAAAGACTTTATTGAAAATTAAATATGCCTACATAAGGAGGAGTGCTGCAAGCCTATGTTTTACTAAATTGGTTTCTGTAAATATTGATCTGAGATCTAGAAGTATTTTAAATGTAAAAAAAAAAATCATTTGCCAAATTTAGAAATACTTGTTATTTTTAAATACCATAAAATGCTTATATATATATGTGTGTGTGTGTGTGTGTGTGTGTGTGTATTAATTCATGTATGCTATGGACTGAACATTTTTCTTGGATCCCTTAAACCCAGTGAGAATATATTAGGAAGTGAGGTCTTGGGATATGATTAGGTCGTGACAATAAAGCACTGAAGAATGGAATTAGAATTAGAACCCATTTGGAAGAGACCTGAGAATAATCCTTCTCCCCTTTCGCCAAGTGAGGTTCCAGTGAGAAGACCAACGTCTGTGAGGAAACAGGACTTCACCAAACGCAGTATCTGCCAGGCTCTTTATTTTGGATGTCTCAGCCTCCAGAGCAGTGTGAAATAAATTTCTGTTACTTCATAAATAAAATAAATCATAAACTTTATAATCATAAGCTTTACGGTGTTTCGTTATAGCAGTCCAAACAGACGAACACAGTGTGACTATCAAAACAAATCATTCGCGCTTCCACAGAAGACATGCACTCACCTTGCTTTGGTTTGGTTTTATGTATTTATATCTATGTGTGTGTGTATATTTTGAGAACAGTAATAGTTCTTTAATGGGTAAATTTTAGGTATCAAGTGACTATCACAAACTCTGTATTCTACAATGGCTCACTAACCCCCTTATCTAAATTGTGTATGTGTGTGTGTTTCTCTCAAATCAAAAGAATGAGTCACAGTCCACTTATATTTCTTCACACCTTAAAGACTTATCAAACACGACCTAATAGAAAGAAGCATAGGGATATCATTCTTCTTCAGTAAATGTAAACACCAGTGCCAATTTGAAGCCTGAGCAGAATAACCTCTGGAAATATTTCCCAGTCATGCCAAAAATTTTACAATAAAACAACATAATACAAAGTGCATTTTTAAAAGCACACCAATGCTCTGAATATTTCCATACAGTTTTTAGCTAATGTAATGAGGTTCCCAGTTGTAATATTTTAAAGAGCATGGGGCAGGCAATACTAATTGTAATCAGTTCTGTTTTTCTGTATTCTTTCTTTAGCCAAAGTGAAAGCACACTGTAAGAAATGCAGCAATACTTCCTTAGATGTGGTATATAAGTGATTCTATACACAATTGGAAATTCAGTTTGAAAGGGGTAAAAGCTTTAATAGCTGGTATTTAACAACTGAAAATTTTGTGTAAAGTGTACAGTAAATGAAATTTCATCCAAACCAAATGTTTGAGCTTCCCATTTTCCTATCAGACAATAGTAAACATATTGAACTGTTTTTATATAAGTAGAGCTTATATCTTGTTATTTTGCATATAACCCTTAAGTTTTACAAAGCTAACTTTAAACTCAGAATACATTAATATTTTCATAATTATTCTATATTTATTTTTAGGTGAAATACTTTTCATTTAATTGTACAAAATATAATCCAAAGACACTTGACATTTAAGGAATATATACTCACTATGGTTTATTAACATTGGATCTTGCAAAGCCTACTCTTTAGAATACTTTATCTAATATCTTGGTTCCTCGGGCACAACTGAAATGGAAGCACCTCTTTTAAAATATCTCTTCTTACCATGTAGTATTACTTTGAATACATTATCCTATACAGTGAATTTCACAATTTCATTAATGAAGCTCCTATAATTCTTATTAAAATAAAAATCAGCTAGCTTAAATGCTCATTATAATGAAAAATCAGTTTCTTAATACTATTTTTCAAATTTATCATCAGGTTCAAAAAAATCAATATGCCACTAGAATTTGCTAGAGAAATAAAATAGTAGTTTCATATTATAAAATCTATTACCTAGCACACATACATGAAAAATTTTATGGAAAACTACTGCATAATTCATAGAGGTAGCCTCACCTCCCTTTCCAGTGCTGGTGTGTAGACTTGGCGGTTGGAGTCACAAGCCAGCCATGGGCACCCGTGCCCTCCACATAGGTCCACTGTTTCCCACTAGTTCCAGAAGAGTTTCCTCTGTAGTTTTTCCCCTAACTCTTCCCTGAGACTACAGAATCTCCACTTTTACTAAATTATCTTTTCCCGGACTATCGGTGTGCTCCCTCCCTATTCTGCCATCTTGGAGCTCTCCAAAATTTGATTTTCAATAAAAGTACTCATGAATTAGCAATAGAATACAATTCTCTTATCTTCATATGCATGGAAATACATACTAATAAAAACCCCACATTAACAATGATAATTATTATTTTTTAAAGATTTATTTATTTATTTGAAAGTCAGAGTTACACAGAGAGAGGAGAGGCAGAGAGAGAGAGAGAGAGAGAGAGAGAGAGAGATCTTCCATGCGATGACTCACTCCCCAGATGGCCGCAACGGCTGGAGCTGCGCAGATCCGAAGCCAGGAGCCAAGAGCTTCCTCCGGTTCTCCCAAATGGGTGCTGGGGTCCAGGTACATGGGCCATCTTCTACTGCTTTCCCAGGCCATAGCAAGAGGAGCAGCCGGGACTAGAACAGGCGCCCATATGGGATGCCAGTGCTTCAGGCCAGAGCGTCAACCCACTGTGTCACAGCACTGGCCCCAACCATGATAATTATTGAAATATGTTCAGCATTCTTACTAAAATCAGAGACAAGCCTAGAAGCCTATTATATACAACTACTTATCTTTTTTCCTGGATTCTAGTCAACACAACCCGTCAAGTTAATAAGTTATAAACCAGCATATTGGAAGGGCAAAAACAATCATTTTAAAGGTATGATTTTGAGACAAGATCAATCGCAAATAGTCAAAAAATAGAACTAATGTAGGTTTTTCAAGATGATCAAATAAAAGATCAATTACAGGAAAACAACTGTCACCCTATCAGAATTGAGTAGCTAGAAAAAAGTGATTAAAAGTATTTTAACCCTCAATAACAGCATAATCAACAAATATCCTGGAATATATGTGTAGTTTTTTTTTTTTTCCTAGCTATATCTGTTTATATAGGAATATATAGTTAAAGATGTGCAGATGTTATTTAGAGGGCCTGATAGCCAGAGATATTTTCTGTGAGACAAGCAAAGTGTAGTGCCACCCAGAAAAGGAATTTAGGCTCAGTTTGGGACATTTTTATGTAGGTTTCATCTATTAGCCACATTAGCTTCAGAGCAAGTTTATCAAAAACTATGGCGGGATATAAATGTTCAGTAACAGGACATATACAAGGCAAATACGTTGGGCCATTTTATCTTAAGAATTCTCAGTGTATTTTGCCAGAGCTATCATAGGGTTTGCATGAGAGCTTCATTTCTCCTTTTGTCTTGCACTGCTTCATCCCCATTCCTTAAGGCAATATGTGATAACATTCTTGCTCACTGCTCAACCATCTTAGTGTCTTCTTCACAGGAATCCAACTGCACGTTGGATGATAACGCTGCTCTAAGGAGCCTGATGACAAGATGAATTTTTACAGCTGCATCTGGTACTGCCTGGTTGGCAAGAGGACTAAATCACTTCTAGCAGGTGGAAGATGGACAGCTCCTGGCCAAGGATGGATTTTTTTTTTTTTTCAGGTGATGATTTAAATCAGTACCATTAGGAAGAATTGTACCAGCCCGGGGAAAATATTTGAACTTTGACAGATTTGAAGGTAGAAGAAGCAGTTTTAAAGATGATAAATTAAATATCTATCGCAAGCCGTGGATGAATGTGACTCTCAGAATGTGAACCAGGGATTTTTTTTAGAAATGCCAATAATCAGGCCTCACTATAAACACATTAAATTACCAACTGGAAGCCTGTCTCTGTGATCTATGTTTGATAAAGGCCAACTAGGTTATTCTGGCGCACGAATAGAAGGCAATTAGCAGACAACTGAAAGCAAACTGTAAATACTAGAAGTAGCCCAAAATGAGTCTGTTTTCTGTTAGAACAGAAGAGCAGAAGAAACAGCTGACAAGTTCCAGAACTTTTTGCAAATTTAACTGTGAGAGCTAAACTCTCAGTTAAGATAGTTCTGCTGTTACAGTGCCCGAATCTAGTTTTCCAAAGGGGAAAACTGAACTGATGTACCTGAAAATGTTGGAGCTTTAGATTCCTCAAAACCCTCTCCACCTACAGAAGTGTTCCATTTCCACTAAGGACTGGTATCCTTTTTTTATTTTTTTTATTATTTTTTTTTTATTTTTTGTCAGGCAGAGTGGACAGTGTGAGAGAGAGATAGAGAGAAAGGTCTTCCTTTGCCGTTGGTTCACCCTCCAATGGCCGCTGCGGCCGGTGCACTGCGCTGATCCGATGGCAGGAGCCAGGAGCCAGGTGCTTTTCCTGGTCTCCCATGGGGTGCAGGGCCCAAGCACTTGGGCCATCCTCCACTGCACTGCCTGGCCACAGCAGAGAGCTGGCCTGGAAGAGGGGCAACCGGGACAGAATCCGGCGCCCCGACCGGGACTAGAACCCGGTGTGCCGGCGCCGCTAGGCGGAGGATTAGCCTAGTGAGCCGCGGCGCCGGCCAGGACTGGTAGCCTTTTGTAAAGCACAGAAGACAAGACAAATGTCTGAATGATATATCAATGAGGAAACAGGACACTTTAAAATTCAGACAGTGAATTATTTTCTAGACAGAGAAAGAAAGAGTATACAAAGGTTCTGGTTTCTCAGGAACACTGTGCAAGACAACATTGAGTAACCAATGTAAGACAAATGCAATAATCGGTGACAGGATGCAATTTTGCTAAGGTTCTTTTTCTGGACTGAAATCAACTGGTTTCCTGCCCTGTAACAAACTAGCTTCCTGTCCCGTGGCTGTATCCCCAGAGAGAAGGCAGAAACCCTCATACCTCATCAGAAATTTGGAAATGATGAAGGTATATCTTATGACAGTCACCGTGGTAAATAGGGAAGCAAATGAGAAAATGATCTTGCAGAAATTTCTTCTAAGCCTCACTTTCAAGGAATATCACAAGATAATCCACCCAGTCTCAGATCAGTTGTGGCTCAATCCTTGTCCACTTGACCTATCTGGATATTACACAGTGCTATTAAAGAGTGTCCGGAGTTCTTCCTCTCCAGCACCGTAAAGACTTCTGCATAACAAAACTATCTGGCCCTCTGCGAAGATCCCACCTTCTCTCATGACACTGGACCAACAACTTGGGTAAAACCACAAGAAAAACCAAGTGGCGGACATAATCTCCCTCACCCCCTTTCCATGACTGTTGGTTGACAAGTTACTTTATATTAAGTGTTGTGTACATCGAGTACTGTCTCAGAGCCTGCTTCATGGGGACAGCTTTTGGCAGTAAGCAAATTGTGAATCCGTTATATATTCTATCAGATTTGATCCTTGAGAAAACTGTTTTCATAAGTTCATGCAAAATATTTAAGTAATGTGATCACAGTTGCAAAAGTAGTAAATGATAAAGTAGAGCCAGGAAACAGTTGCTGCTTTTAACTAGAATGCTAACATTTCTCAGTACATGAGAGTTTTGTAGATTGAGGATTAATTTTACTTAATTAAAATTTTATCTTAATAAAATATGTAAGTAAATATGTGGGAGGGATGGGTTTCTGCTTCAATTGATACTTTATTAAATTCTATGATAGCATCTATTTTTTCAGATTCAAGATGTGAATGCAATCATTAAATACTTTTCTTTCTATGCTTGTTTAATTTGTGACCAATACTACATGATTATAAGTGAGTTTCAAAAAGTCCATGTGAAATTTACATGATTTTTAGCTTAATTTTTACATGAGCATTTTGAAGCCTCCTTGTATACTAATTTAAAAATTCGTTCTAATTTTACACCTTAGAGATTTGAAGATTTTTAGACTTGAATAATTGAAAATAATACTGGTTTGAATATTTTATTTGCTTCTTTTAGTGAGAAATACATTCATTTTCTTTTGTGCACATAGAAGTCACATAGCTTTATCATAGGTTATATATGTTTAATTGAACACACACTGACAGTTTTTCTTTTTTTATTTCTTTTTTATTTATTTATTTTTTATTTAGTAAATATAAATTTCCAAAGTACAGTTTATGGATTACAATGGCTCTCCCCCCCCCATAATTTCCCTCCCATTCACACCACTCCCATCTCCTGCTCCCTCTCCCATTCCATTCACATCAAGATTCATTTTCAATTATCTTTATATACGGAAGATTGATTTAGTATATATTAAGTAAAGAGTTCATCAGTTTGCACCCACACAGAAACACAAAGTGAAAAATACTGTTTCAGTACTAGTTATAGCATTACTTCACATTGGACAACACATTAAGGACAGAGATCCTACATGAGAAGTAAGTACACAGTGACTCCTGTTGTTGACTTAACAATTTGACACTCTTGTTTATGGCATCAGGAATCTCTCTAGGCTCTAGTCATGAGTTGCCAAGGCTATGGAAGCCTTTTGAGTTCGCCGACTTCGATCTTATTCTGACAGGGTCATAGTCAAAGTGGAAGTTCTCTCCTCCCTGCAGAGAAAGGTATCTCCTTCTTTGATGGCCCCATTCTTTCCACTGGGATCTCACTTGCAGAGATCTTTCATTTAGGTTTTTTTTTTTTTTTTCCAGAGTGTCTTGGCTTTCCATGCCTAAAATACTTTCATGGGCTTTTCAGCCATATCCGAATGCCTTAAGGGCTGATTCTGAGGCCAGAGTGTTATTTAGGATAACTGCAATTCTATGAGTCTGCTGTGTATCTCGCTTCCCATGATGGACATTCTCTCCCTTTTTTATTCTATCAGCTAATATTAGCAAAAACTAGTCTTGTTTGTGTGATCCCTTTGACTCTTAGACCTATCAGTGTGATCAGTTGTGAACTGAAATTGATCACTTGGACTAGTGAGATGGCATTGGTGCATGCCACCTTGATGGGATTGTATTGGAATCCCCTCAAAGAAGCTTTTCAAAGGAGCTCTGCCACCAGCAGTGTAGCATGGGAATTTCAGTTTCTCTAAATGTTCATTAATTAACAGCCAAAGATTTTATGGTATCCATTATAAATAAAAACACTTAGAGAAAAATATGTCTATAACAAGTGAACACAGGCAGAATATCAATTGAAAATTGAATCTAATAAAAGAATACACATAAATACCATGCATAAAAAGTACAATGTGCCAAATTAAAGAAACTGAGAGTAGAATAATGTTTACCAGAGACTCAAGAGAGTAAGTAAGGCACAAGTAAATGTTGGTCAATTTATATTTCAGATAGTCAGAAGGAATATGTTCTGTCATTCTATTGGACCTTAGAATGAATATAGTTAACAAAAATGCATCATCCATTTCAAAAGAGGTAGGGAAGAGGTTTTTTTTTAAATGTAAGCACCATAAAGAAATGATGACAATTTAATGTGCAGTAAAACAAAATTCACCAGATTGGTTCTTTAATACTAAAAAGTTGATACCAGGAAAAAAGACCTCAGAAAATGAGCATACATCAACAAAAGCGATCTAAACAGAAAATACACAGAAATCAAGAGAGAAATGGATAGACATCCTCTAGTCTCTGGAACACAATCAAGAGATATAAAATATGTGTAATTGAAGTTTCATAAGGACAGAAGCAGAACAGAGCAAAAAAAAGTAATGAAAAAGAGTGGCTAAAATTTCCCAAATTTGAAAACACCAGTCTACAGTATGGAGAAATCTAGTAAACTGAAAACAATAAGCCATCTTAAGAATCAGTGTGGTTAAATCACTAGAAATCAAAGATAATTATAAATTCTTGAAAAGAACAACACCTGACAAAATGATGAACAAGAAAACTCAACTAAATTGTCAAAAGTAATGCATCATAATAAGTATTGAATATCAAAATATACTAAAAAACTTTCCCCCAACAGGTTTCAGAAGGATCATCACCCTGCCAATGCTTGATTTCAGACTTCCCACCACCAAGAACTGGGAGACAATGCATTTCCTTTGGTGAAGTGACTCTGTGAATGGTGGACTGCCATGAAGACCTGGAAAACTGACCCACTCAGCCTTTTCCCTCTGGAGCCTCTTTCATTCCCACTCAAGCTCTTATTTTCGACACAGGTGTATGTGTGGTTGCAACGGATTCCCAGCTTCTCTTTTGGCTGCCAGTTTCTCATCCTGTTCAACTCACCACTCACAATGCCAGACCAATCGTTCCAGAATATAACTCTGGGTATGTCATTATTCTGATTAAAACCTGCGCTTTCCCTACCAAATGGAAACCAGATGTACTACCCAGAGCTTTAAGACTTTCCTTGACCAGGTTCATTCTGTTTCACCTTCTGATGCATTGCCAAGTTCTTCAACTACATTAAATAACTTGCAGGTATCTGCATGTACCCTTATGGTGCTTGTCCAGCTTGTCTCCATCATGGACAATTGCAACAGTAATAATAATAATGATTACCGTCTTCCTCTAGTTATTTCCAGAAAGACGTAATATCTGAATTCTGAGTCCTTATAGCTTGTTGGCCTTACCTTCTGATATCATCTCTCATTTTTCTTTTTGTGCTGCAACTAATTATAAATCTCAACTGCTTCAAATCACTAAGGAGTCAGTAAACTTTGAGTAGGTGCCAATTCTGAATGCCTTCATCATTATTATTATTATTAGGTTGAAACAATTGATTAGATGCTCTATAAGATATAATTGAATAAATGTTGAATAAAATGTTCAATTATAGGATATAATGGAATAAATGTTATTCAGTATCAAAAATGGATATCTTATTCTTTAAAATGAATAAAAACAAAATAATTTTAAAATTCATGGCCGCAGCCATTACTCATTTGGCTAATCTCCGCCTGTGGCACCCAAACCCTGGGTTCTAGTCCCGGTTGCTCCTTTTCCAGTCCAGCTCTCTGCTGTGGCCCAGGAGTGCAGTGAAGGATGGCCCAAGTGCTCGGGCCCTGCACCTGCATGGGAGACCAGGAGGAAGCAATTGGCTCCTGGCTTCGGATCGGCGCAGCACACCAGCCATAGCGGCTGTTTGGGGAGTGAACCAATGGAAGGAAGACCTTTCTCTCTGTCTCTCTCTCACTGTCTATAACTCTCTCTCTGTCTCTCTTTCTAACTGCCTAACTCTGCATAGTAAAAAAAAAAAAAAGATTCATGAAGAACAAGAATTATCAGCAAAATCATACTACAAGAAAGGCTAATGTCTTTGGACAGACAGAACAAATGTGAGAACTCATTATCCTAGACTTCAAAAAAGTATTTGTTTCAGAAGTTTTTTTATTAGATTCATATGTGTACACTTTACATATTGGATTTTCTTGACATGAAATGAAAAATATATTTTATAATTGATATTTATAAGGCCTAAAGGTGTATAATTAAGTTACAAATGATACAAATTATTTAAGTAAATTTTATTACTTGCAATGCATTAACTTATTTGAAGAGAAGAAAAGCATTTTAAAAACATTATATTAACAAGTAAAATAATAAAAATATATTTTGCCCTTAACATTCTCAGATAATCAGAGTAATTTATAACTTTAATGAATCATATGCTAATTATAAATCCAAGTAATTATAAATAGGCTATTTTTCACAAGTGCAACATCAAAAATCTCAAACTAGTGCTAGTATTTAACATATGACAATAATTCTCACAAAAATAAATAACAATATGGTATTTTTTCTATGAACCCAGTACTTTCTATGTAGTAGAAAAGAGAGATACTGGGAAAAGCAGCAGAGCATCCTATAAAACACATGATAAAACATGTTCCATAAAATTGATTCTCACCATCACTCTTGCTATGATCCACAACAGATATTCATAATTTATTATTGTTAAATAAATTGGGTAAAATCACTTAAACAAACACTCAAGAAAGTTGTTAGTTTTTCATCTGGATATTTTGTGCTGAAGATTAAGAAAAATTGATAGACCAGTTGAAGAAGGCAATTTAGTTCACATACGGCACCCTTGGGTTCCTTTGAGATGGCCATATATTTACTCCTTATACCAATCCATAGTTTCAGAAACTGAAACCAGTATTTGGGTTAGTGTGGAGTCTAAACAGAGTGCTTTTGTGTAGGTCTTGAGATATTATCAAGCAGTTTTCACTTTTCTATGTAACTGCCCCGTTTCTATGCAAGCGCTCATGTTTCCCTTTACTAATCCACTTCCTCTGTGGTTCCTGGTATGGCGATAATGCTTTCTTTTCTCTTGGGTAATCACACTTTGCGTTGTCTTCTGAACCTTGTTTTCCCGAGTATCGGCTAACTCGTTCTCCAGTTGGTACAGCAGTTTCAGTGATAACCAGGATCGCGTTTTACATTGAACTTACCACCTATACACAAATCAGGAGCTATAGTGCCGCTTCATCTTAACCATTCTAAGCATTCTACAAATAAAGCTGACTGGTTTTATAGACTGAGTGTTTTATTTTTATTTATTTCAAAGGTATAAAGACTGACAATTAGACAAATACACAGATCACCCATCTGCTGGTTTACTCCCCAGATGTGTACAGGAGCTGGTGCAGAGCCAGGCTGAAGCCAAGAGCAGAGACCTCATTCTGGGTCTCTCACGAAGGTGCAGGGATTCAATTATTAGAGGAATAAGCTACTGCCTCATGGGACTGCCTTAGTGGGAAGCTGGAACTGAGAGCAGATCCAAGACTTGAACCTCAGCACTCTGATATAATATGGGGCATCCTAAGGACCTTAACCACTACACCAAATGACTGCCCCACTTGAACATCTCTAAATAAAAATATATAATGGGTAAAAAATATATACGACCACATAGTCATCTGTGATACAGGCTTTGAGACACTAACACAAGGAAATATTGCTGTCTCATTTAACTCTGAGTACATTTTCTGATATTTGCCTTGATAGACAAAACTGATAACAATTTTTTCTGAAAAAGATGGTCTATTTTATAGGTTAAATTAAACACTGATCAAATTTCCACAAAACAGCTCAATCTATTTCTTAAAACAATAATTTTGGCAATAAATAATACAAATTAATGTCTGAAAGTTCATTTATTTTTCCACAAAGGTAACATGTTCCCTACTAAGCAGCACACAAAGTATTGGCAACACAAATATTACATGGAATAACATACATCTGTTTTCATTATATATATACATATGTATTTATATTATATATGTATAATATGTATATATGTGCATATATAATATGTATGTATGTATATATGTGTGTATGTATATATACATATATATATATATATATATATATACTAGTGTGAACCATGGTACCTTGAATTTGCATATGTACTGAAGATAAAAAACTACAAAAACTGAATTTATAGTTTATTTATAGGAGAAATTCCATGTGATATTTGTTAAATATTGAAGACGCCAGATAAGCAACATTGTAGTAGTAAGTGTAATATTAAAAATCAGTTTTTTAAAATCCATGAATTTTTTTTTTCTCCTAAACAGGACTCTGGCCTCAGAATCAGCCCTTATGGCATTCGGATCTGGCTGAAAAGCCCATGAGAGTATTTTAGGCATGGAAAGCCAAGACACTCAGGCAAAAAAAACAAAAAAAAACAAAAAAAAAACACCTAAATGAAAGATCTCTGTGAGTGAGATCCCAGTGGAAAGAATGGGCCATCCTTTCTCTCTGTCTCTCTCTCTCACTGTCCACTCTGCCTGTCAAAAAAAAAAAAAAAAAAAAAAAAAAAAAAAAAACAGGCCGGCACCCCAGCTCACTAGGCTAATCCTCCGCCTTGTGGCACCAGCACACCCGGTTCTACTCCAGGTCGGGGCACCAGATTCTGTCCCGGTTGCCCCTCTTCCAGGCCAGCTCTCTGCTGTGGCCAGGGAGTGCAGTGGAGGATGGCCCAAGTGCTTGGGCCCTGCACCCCATGGGAGACCAGGATAAGTACCTGGCTCCTGCCATCGGATCAGCGCGGTGTGCTGGCCGCGGCAGCCATTGGAGGGTGAACCAACGGCAAAAGGAAGACCTTTCTCTCTGTCTCTCTCTCACTGTCCACTCTGCCTGTCAAAAAAAAAGAAAAAAAAAAGAAACAAAGAATGAGCCATCAAAGAAGAAGGTACCTTTCTCTGCAGGGAGGAGAGAACTTCCACTTTGACTATGACCCTGTCGGAATAAGATCCAAGTCGGTGAACTCAAAAGGCTTCCATAGCCTTGGCAACTCATGACTAGAGCCTAGGGAGATTACTGACGCCATAAACAAGAGTGTCAAATTGTTAAATCAACAACAGGAGTCACTGTACTTACTCCTCATGTGGGATCTGTCCTTAATGTGTTGTCCAATGTGAAGTAATGCTATAACTAGTACTGAAACAGTATTTTTCACTTTGTGTTTCTGTGTGGGTGCAAACTGATGAAATCTTTACTAATATATACTAAATCAATCTTCCGTATATAAAGATAATTGAAAATGAATCTTGATGTGAATGGAATGGGAGAGGGAGCAGGAGATGGGAGGGGTGCGAGTGGAAGGGAAGTTATGGGGGGGGGAAGCCATTGTAATCCATAAACTGTACTTTGGAAATTTATATTTACTAAATAAAGTTTAAAAAAGAAATAGAAAAAAATAAATCCATGAATTTTAACAGACTGTTTTATCCCCCCAAAAAATAATTTTCCTGTAGTTGTAGTCACTAAAATTATATAAGATTTCATCATCCTAAAACTTACTAACTATGGACAGAAATTATTTATTTATCATTACTTCTGTGGGAGAATAAGTTGGGAGCCCCTCCTTGGAGTTTTTGACTGAGGGTTTCATGCTGTCCCTCATGAGGCTGAAGTTAGAGGTTGGCTGGGATTATGGTCACCTCAAAGGTGTATTCACTCCTATTCTGGCGTTATTTCCAGGAAAACATGGACAGCTGGCAGTAGAGCAGCTATTGCCATTGTTAATTGGGTATATTTTTCTATCTTTTTTTAATCTCTTCTCATAATTCACAGTGTGACTATAATATTTAAATATGGCATCTCACAACTCCAAAGACATTTTGTGAATGAGACTGTAAATGTGATGTTTTTAACAATCTAGACTCAGAAAAGTGATACACGTAGCATCATGCTCTCTCCTCCCTTTAGTAGAAACATTTACAAAGTTAGCTTAAGCTCTCAAAGGAATAATACTAATGTCACATTGCAAGAAAAGCATGATACTAGAGATATCACTCATATGTATTGGAAAAAAAAAAACATTCTGACAGAGTGGCCAGTCATACACTAAACTTCTCAGCACAATATTCCTTAGGTTTTTGGAGGTGAGCTGTGTACTGTAATATGCAGATAAATAAACTTACTAAGGAGAGATTGAAAAAAATTTATTATTGGTGCTAGAAGATGTTTTGAATCAGCAAAAAAGAAGTGCACAATATGTGGGTGGAAATGATAATGCTGGGAAGAAGTGGGACCTATTTCCAGTTATTTCAGAATTGATATAACATTAGAAAAGCTCTTAACTATTATATGAAAAATATAATAGAAAATAATTGTTTCAACATGGTCTAGTATCTGTCCATGATGCAAGCAGAACTTCTCTTGTAGGCAAGGAAGAATCATGAGTAAGATTAAGAACACTACTGAATTAGAATGAAAGGAAAGCAAAGGAAGCCCCTACATTCTGCTGGAGGACTGTCAATAATGCCCAACGTTTGTGGCAAAGTTAATATTTTCTAGGCAACAGGATATCCTAAGTCTTCAACACATTCATCACTAAGAAATTTTATTAAGAAAATCAACATGTTAAATAAGTATGCATAAATTTTATATTAAAACAAAGATAGTAACTAAATTTAAAAACCTATATTTGGATGAAAATTTGAGTATTTTAGGTTAATAGATAATTAGTTAATTTAGATTGATCAATATTTAGATTATCAAAGAAATCACTCAGAGTGGCTTAAAAGCTCCCTTCAATGTGCTGTTTGGAAAATGTTATATTTATATTAAATGGCTAAAATATAAACCCAGTGGATGGAGTCACAGTGAGACAGATTTGAGAAATAAAGATGAGTAGTCATATAATTGTGACTATGTGACTCTGATGCAAATGCACACCCACAACATACAAACATATACATGAGGACACTTGAAAACTCTGGAAAATTGATTTAAAACAGGTTTATTTTTGTACAAATTTTCAAATTCATATTTATGAGGGATCTTCAAGTAGTTCATGAAAAATGAGTATTATGAAAAATGGTGAATGCCTTTCAGTTTTCCTCTACCAAATCTACTTTTTTAGTTCAATTTTTCCAGGCCTTTTGAAACAACCTTATATATGGGAACAGCTTGAATTTTCTTTGTCTATACTAGATAAGCTTATTAAAATAAAATAAAACAAGATAAAAATAGTGCTATTTGGCTTACATGAGACTGTTGGATCTATATTTCCACCCATAGACTTAAGTGATGAAGCTGGATGCAAAGGGAGAAGGAACACTGATATGGTATTGCATTGATGAACTGCTTTGTGGGCTAATGGAAAACAGTGTGTATAGTTATACAAAACTTATGAAGAAACCTCTGAAAAATTCCTCAGCCTACAGATAGCACAAATGCTTTCTTATAAAGCAGAATTTGCTGAGCTACTCACCTAAATACCTAATAGACACCCACAGAGTGTTTCAAGCAGAAGCTAGTTGACCACTTGGTAGTGGAGTAGAGTAGCAGAAATGAAAATATTGGATAAATGATCCTTTCTCACCAGGTTCTATGGAGCTCTGTGAGCCCATATGTCCTTTTGTCACTGCTTCAGCATAGTAATTTCTGAGTCCCAATTCTCTATCTCTTAAATTTTAAGTCTCTTGAAGTCATTGTTCCCAATTTCCCCACCAATATTGAGAGAAGTCATGTTTTTGGAGAAAATACAGTAATAACAATCTCATCTTTTAGTTTGAAATATTATAAATGTAAAACCTCTTAGGATTAAAAGAACACAATAGATGTAGAAGAAGTAGTATTTTGTCTAATATTAGAAGGTCAACTATAACGTGATATTCTTACTAAGAAAACTAAGAAAGTTCAACTTAGCAAGTACTCATCTTTGAGATGATATAAAAGTCATAGAGCAAATGATTTAAACATCCTGCAAAAGAAGCAGGTAGTTAGAATACAGCTATAATTGAAAGCAAAAAGTCCATTTATCTAATTTCCTTTAAAAGATTAAAATATTTATGCTACAAAGGTTACTTGATGTTGATGTTTTCTCATTTATGAAATCACCATCCTTAATTATTCATCCCCATTCTCAAAAACTTTCTTAATAGCTTATTACTAAGCCTGTATCCTGGGGGCCAGTTCTATGGCATAGTAGAATAAGTCTCTACCAATGGGACCAGCATCCCATGTGGGCACCAGTTCATGCCTTAGCTGCTCCTTTTCCAACCTAGCTCTCTGCCTGTGGTCTGGAAAAGCAGTGGAAGATGGTCCAAGTTCTTGGGCCCCTACACTTTTTTGGGAGACCCAAAAGAAGCTCCTGGCTCTTGGCTTTAGATCTGCTCAGCGTTGGCCATTGCGGCCATTTGTGGAGTGAATCAATGAATGGAAGACATTTCTCTTTGTCTCTGCTTCTCTCCATCTGTAACTATATCCCTCAAATGAATAAATAAAATCTTTAAAAAACTGAATCCCAAGGTAGTACTGCCAGTTTATGTATTTTATACTGTACACACATTGTTACATCATCTAAATTTTTAATTTTCTTAGTAAAAGTTAAAATTATGACATTTAATCAGACTAAAATACTCCTGAAATTCCATGAATGTTTAATAATGAATATAATTATGTGAGAGAAATGCAATCCATACACATGTCCAATCATCAATTGATATATAAGCATTCTTAATTCTTGTTGCTTAAAATATTATTACTTATGTGAATATTCATGAACATAATTCTGTTAATATTGTTAGATGCATTCTGTTTAATTGTAATAGAATTTATGCATCATTGAATATGCACACCTTTACTTTAGTTGTGGAGCACTCACTTATTATTGGGTAACAAATAACTCTCAAAACATCATTGCTTTAAAACCCACCATTTGAGAAATTGGAGGATATTAAGTGAAATAAGTCAGTCACAAAATGACAAATATTGCTTATTTTAAAATTGAGATAGAGGATAATCATTACAATAGGCTAGGAAGGGTGAGGAAGAGAGAGTTGAGTACAGCAGTGCAGTTGGATAGGAGGAGTAGCTTCTAAAGTTTCACAGAACCATAGCTTATCTATAGTTGACAACAATGGAGTGTATATTTCAAAATAGCTAGTAGAGAGGATTTTGTATACTCTGTGCACAAAGAAGTGATAAATCTTCGGTTTGATAGATATGGCAGGTAACCTTTAACGCTCTTTAAATATAATATATTTGTACTATAGTAAAACACTGTATTCCATAAATATGTACTATTACTAAATGCCAATTAATTTTAAGTATATATATATATATATATATATATATATATATACCTTTTGATTTCACTCACAGTGTTATGGCCTGGCTAGGATGATGGGATAGAGTTATAGATGGGTTAAATAATGATGTTTGATAACATGAGTCCTCTAGATAATGGATGTTCATGTCATAGCCCAGGAATCAAAATAAAAATGTACATGCAAAACCAAATCTGGTCCAGTGGTAGATTTTCTCTGCCCTGTGTCCTAAAAATAGTTTTCTCTTAGTAGAGCTCTTTGGATCCCCTAAGTAAAGAATCATATAATCTGCAAAGAGGGATAGTTTGAGTTCTTCCTTCCCAATTTGTATCCCTTTAATTTCTTTTTCTTGCCTAATGGCTCTAGCTAAATCTTGCAGAACTATGTTGAATAGCAGTGGTGAGAGTGGGCATCCCTGTCTGGTACCAGATCTCAGTGGAAATGCTTCCAACTTTTCCCCATTCAATAGGATGTTGGCTGTGGGTGTTTCATAGATTGCTTTGATTGTATGGAGGAATGATCCTTCCATACACAATTTGCTTAGAATTTTCATCATGAAAGGGTGTTGTATTTTATCAAATGCTTTTTCTGCATCTATTGAGATAATCATATGGTTTTTCTTCTGCAGTTTGTTAATGTGGTGTATCACATTGATTGATTTGCAAACATTCAACCATCCCTGCATACCAGGGATAAATCCACTTGGTCTGGGTGGATGATCTTTCTGATGTGTTGCTGCATTCTATTGGCCAGAATTTTATTGAGGATTTTTGCATCTATGTTCATCAGGGATATTGGTCTAAATTTTCTTTCAATGCTGCATCTTTTTCTGGCTTAGGGATTAAGGTGATGCTGGCTTCATAGAAAGAATTTGGGAGGATTCCCTCTTCTTCGATTGTTCTGAATAGTTTTAGAAGAATTGGAGTCAGTTCCTCTTTAAATGTCTGGTAGAATTCAGCAGTGAATCCATGTGGTCCTGGGCTTTTCTTTGTTGGGAGGGCTTTTATTATTGTTTCAATTTCTGTCTCAGTTATGGGTCTGTTTGGGTTTCTATGTCTTGATGTAGGTAGGTTGCATGTGTCCAGGAATCTATCCATTTCTGATCAATTTCCCTGTTTGTTGGCATAAAACTCTTTGTAGTCATTTCTGATGATTCATTTTATTTCTGTGGTGTCTGTTGTTATATTTCCTTTTTCATCTCTGATTTTATCGATTTGGGTCTTTTCTTTTTTTAGTTAGTTGGGCCAATGGGGCGTCAATTTTGTTTATTTTTTCAAAAAACCAGCTCCTCGTTTGGCTGATTTTTTGTAATTTTTTTGGATTCAATCCTGTTGATTTCTTCTCTGATTTTAATTATTTCTCTTCTCCTACTAGATTTGGGTCTGGTTTGCTGTAGGTTTTCTAGATCCTTGAGGTGAATTGAAAGCTCATCTATTTGGTGCCTTTCCAATTTCTTGATGTAGGCACCTATTGATATAAACTTTCCTCTTAACACTGCTTTTGCTGTGTCCCATAAGTTTTGGTATGTTGTGCTGTTATCCTCATTTACTTCCAGAAAATTTTTGATTTCTCTTTTAATTTCTTCTATGACCCATTGTTCATTCAGGAGCATGTTGTTCAATCTCCATGTGTTTGCGTATGCTTGAGGGATTCCTGAGTTGCTAATTTCCAACTTCATTCCTTTATGGTCTGAGAAGCTGCTTGGTATGATTCTAATTCTTTTGAATTTGCTGAGACTTGCTTTATGGCCTAGTATGTGGTCAATCCTAGAGAAGGTTCCATGTACTGCTGAGAAGAATGTAAAATCTTTAGCTGTAGGATTGAAAGTTCTGTATATATCTGTTAGATCCATTTGGGCTATAGTGTCGATTAAATCTGCTGTTTCCTTGTTGTTGTTCTGTCCAGTTGACCTATCTATTTCTGAGGTGAGATACTAGCAGAAAAATTCCTGGGTTTGGAGAAGGACAGAGACATCCAAGTACAGGAAGCTCAAAGAACCCCTTATAAACATGAATAAAAGAGATCCTCACCACGACATGTTGTAATCAAACTCACCACAGTGAAACATAAAGAAAAGATTCAAAAATGTGCAAGAGAACTGGCACTGTGTCTCACCTGGCTAATCCTCCACCTGAGGCTCCAGCATACAGGGTTCTAACCCGGTGGGTGCCGGATTCTGTCCTGGTTGCTCTTCTAACATTCCAGCTCTCTGCTGTGGCCTGGGAAGGCAGTGGGAGATGGCCCAAGTCCTTGAGCCCTGCACCTGCATGGGATACCAGGAAGAAGCACCTGGCTCCTGGCTTCGGAGCCACTTGGGTGATGAACCAATGAAAGGAAGAACTTTCTCTCTGTCTCTCTCTCTCTCTCTCTCACTGTCAAACTCTGCCTGTCAAAAAAAAAAGTTTGCAAGAAAGAAACATCAGATTACTCTCAGAGGATCTCCAATTAGACTCACAGCAGACTTCTCATCATAAACCCTACACGCTAGAAGGAAATGGCGACATATAGCCCAGCCACTAAGAGAAAAAAAGTCCAGCCCAGAATATTATATCCTGCAAAGCTCTCATTGGTGAATGAAGGTGAAATAAAGACCTTTCATAGAAAACAGAAATTGAAAGAATTTGTCACCACTCATTCAGCCCTGCAAAAGATGCTTAAAGATGTGTTACACACAGAAACACGGCCATCAATATGAAAGAAATTAAAGAAAGAAAACCTCCCAGTAAAAGATCACAGGAAGTTCAAAGCATATATTAGAAATATCTCTGGGGAAAATGGCAAGGCAAAATTACTACTTATCAATAGTCCCCGTGAATGTTAATGGCATCAACTCTCCAGTTAAAAGACACAGACTGGATGAATGGATTAAGGAACAAAACCCATCTATTTGTAGCTTACAAAAAACACATCTTTCCAACAAAGATGCATTCAGACTGAAACTGAAAGGTTGGAAAAAGATATTCCATGCCAACAGAAACCAAAAAAGAGCTGGCATAGCCATCTTAATATCAGACAAAATAAACTTTAACACAAAAACTGTTAAGAGAGAAGAAGAGGGGCACTATATAATGATTAAGGGATCAATACAACAGGAAGATGTAACTATTATAAATGTATATGCACCTAACTACAGGGCACCAGTTTATTTAAAAGATATGTTAAGGGACTTAAAGTGAGACTTAGACTCCAATACAATAGTACTGGGGGACTTCAATACTCCAATCTCAGAAATACTTTTCAATTTTTTTTGAAATTTTACTTATTTACTTGAGAGGCAGAGAGAGATAAATAGAGAGGGATCCTATCCACTGATTAACTTCCTTTGAGGCTAATTTTATAGTGTCAATTTGACTGGATTAAGGAGTCGCTCCTCCTCTTCGTGGAGGAATGACACAGGACCCTGCGCTGTTCTTTTGTCTGCTCGGCCCTCCCCGGGTTTGCTGCTGGTTCTTCCCAGGTTGGCTACCGACCCTTCCACCTCCGTGGAAGGGCGGTTCCCCCTGCCACTTTCCCCACTTCCGCGGGGGAGCGGCACACCGCTGGCCGGCTCTCTCGGGGACTGCACAGGTGTTCCTTCAGATAGATGTTCCTCGTGCATGTTGTCTCTCTCCTCCTTTATAGTCCTCTTCCGCCAATCCCAACTCTGCTACCCACACGCCGAGTACGCTGCTCTCCTCCAATCAGGAGCAGGTCCTACAGTTTATTGGTTGAACTGGAGGCAGCTGTGTAGAAGCTGTTTCCTCCTCTCCCAGTGCCATATTGTGGGAGAGCAGATGCATAGAATAAGTCTTAATTCCAGTAACAGTATAGTCCGAGTTGCTCCCCACATTAAGGAATGCCAAGAAATTTGTTATTTTGGATGTGTCTATGAGGGTGTTTTTTACAGATAGTTTAGTAGGTAAATCTGAGTGAATGAGGTGGAAAGACACAGCCTTGATATAGATAGGCACTATCAATTGGCTGGGACAGAAGTCAAGTTGGTCTTTCATGCTGAGAGCTGGGATGTGACCAGCTGAACTGCTGCCTCAGATGCCAGTTCTCAGGTCTTGGGAATCTAAGACTTACACTCATGGTCCCCTTTGCTGGCACACAGTTTTCATCCTTGAAGTGAAACTCAGGTTCCCTGGTGCTGAGACCTTTGGACTTGGACTCGGCCACACTATCTCAGTGTCTCCAAGTTTTAGAAAGCCTGTCACAGGACTTCTCTGCTACCATAATCAGTTGAGTAAAACCCCCTTGTAAATCCCCGTTTGTATACATATATGCATTTATGTATGTGCAAAACTTATTAATTCTATATCTCTACAGTAATCTAATATACTCAAGTGCTGGCATGGCTAAGGCTCGGCTGGAACTCTTTCTGGGGGCCAGGAACAAAATTCAGGTCTTCCAGATGAGTGTCAGAAACCAAATAATTTGTCTCAACACTAATTCCTCCCAGGGTCTTTGTTAGAAGAAAGCTGAAGCCTGAAGGTAATGCTGGGAAGGAAACACAGGTACTCCGATGTGGGACATGGGCATCATAACTGCTAAGCTAAATGCCTACCCATGATAAATTTTTTATTTAAAGAAGAAAAGAAAATGGAAAGGAAAAGGAAATTGAAGGGAAGAGAAGGGAAGGGAAGGAAATACTGACACTTTCTTGACCCCTTACACTTGGATAATTACCTTGGATATGGTATATGATGAATTTTTAAGAAATATAAAATTACAGGGCTGGAGCCATGGCTCACTTGGTTAATTCTCTGCCTGCGGCACCATATGGGTGCTGGTTCTATTCCTGGTTTGTCCTCTTTGAGTCCAACTCTCCGCTGTGGCCTGCGATAGCAGTGAAGGATGGCCCAAGTTCTTGGGTCCCTGCACCCACGTGGGAGACCAGGAAGAAGAACCTGACTCATGGCTTCAGATCAGTGCAGTTCCAGTCTTAGCAGCCATTTGGGGAGTGAACCAATGGAAAGAAGACCTTTCTCTCTGTCTCTCTCACTGTCTATAACTCTACCTGTCAAATAAGTTAAAAAAAAAAAAGAAATACAAAATTACAGACTCTGCCTTCATGGATACATTTAATGCAGTTGCATTCATTGTATTCATTGGAAAGTTTGAACTTTTTAATATCATCTTTTGTGCAGTTTTTTTTATCCATTATCCCCTTTTATGCAGTAATTATAGTTTCTAATTTATCTTAAGCTGTAATTCACACACAAAAGATCACTTCTGCCATATCATATTTTAACGGTCAGTAAAATCCTCACAGTGTTTTACTTCCACATAATCTATTTGGTCAATCCAGAATATAAGGGCAAAATTACAACATAGTTTTCTTCACTAAGGACTAGAAACAAAGTTACAATAGCCTACACTTCAGCTAAAATTCAGTTCCCAGCTTCTCCTTCATATATTTGCTGTTCTTGCTTACATGCAGTAGGCTTCCGAGATTCTATTATCTACCGCACCCTCACCTGAGGAAAACATCAAGTCTCTCTTTGCTAATGGCCATGTGAAACACTTGCATTTGGTACTGTTGAGCTGTGCAGGACCTTGGCTCTCTGAACGGAAGGTCTTCAGCAGCATGTTGGGGAGCACGGGGGAAGGAAGTTGCAATGTGATGAATGACAGTACAAGGAGCAGGAGACTGTGGAGAAAATCAACTGCTTGGTGATGGAATTCACTCTGTTTTCCCGGACTTTGACTCTTTTCTTCAGAGGCAGAATCAATGACTCTCCTTCTCAATATGCACTGTTTCATCTTTGCTCCATTTTATATTTGGTTCTTTCTTTCTTTGAGTTGATCAACTTTTAATTCTCACAATTTTGCTATTAGAAAAATTGATATATTTATTCATGATTTTCCACTACCTTTTAGTATTTATACTTCATTGAATAATTAAGCAACTAACAATTCTTCTTAAACACTAGTACAATAATCTGAATACACAATTATTGATTGACAGCTAATTATAGTCCATCACAACATTGATGGTAGTCTAATTTCTTGCTTATTTTATTATTATAGAAATGTTTACATTTTTACTTCTTAAGAAATATCACTGAAGGTGTTCCAATCATACCATTAGTAAGCACTAAAGATTCTACTTTTTGAAGAACACTTTTCACAGTTTTTTCATGTTTTAAAGCTAAACTGATTTAAAATTGTAGGTCCTAACATAGACCTGAATGAAAAGATTTGAGGGGTTAAATGATTGCCTTTCTTTTAGAAGATGTTCTGTTCAGTCCACCAAAGAAATTGGATAGAGAGTCCTGGTATTGAGAGAAACAAGAGGAAATTGGAGGGATCTAGATTCTGAGGTATCCTAAATTCAAGGTCTCTTAGAAAATCAAACCTCCAAGCTTTGGGGCATCATTTTCTGGCCCTGGTAGTAGAATGGCAATCCGAAAATCTATATCTAACAATGATATGCAATTGCAAATCAACATAAACACATCTTGCTTTCAATAACATAATTTTTAATTATAAGAGACTTATTTAGTAGTAAGAAAATATGTAATATGTTATGATTAGTAAATATGTTTTAAAAATACCTTCTAGACTTAAAATATTTTAAATATATTTTATACATAGTTTCACATTTTAAGATAAAAATCTGTAAATAATTTATAGTAACTACTGGTATAGTGTGGATAAGTAGGCATCTAGATAGGTCTGAAAGGGCTGGAAGTCATGCAGCCCTGTATATTATCTCTTTAACTATCATTCAAAGACTCCCACCTTCTCAAATGCCCCTGTGCCTCATCTGGTACCAGGAAGGAGGACCTTAAACTCTGCATGTTAATGGATGTCATAAACTTCTCAGATGGTTTCATGTATGCTAAAATAGCACCCCTTACTTCATGACAGAGACTCGGAGACTGAAAATGGGAGTCTTCTTTCGCCATAGACCATGTTTTGGAGCTGCTACTCAGAATTCTTATCTCTGTGTGAGACAAGAACCTACAGTAGAGATTAGAAACCCATGTCTGGGCCCGTGCCAGGGCTCAATAGGCTAATCCTCCGCCTACGGCACCGGCAAACCAGGTTCTAGTTCTGGTCGGGGTGCCAGATTCTGTCCCGGTTGCTCCTCTTCCTGTCCAGCTCTCTGTTGTGGCCAGGCAGTGCAGTGGAGGATGGCCCAAATCCTTGGCCCCTGCATCCCCAAGGGAGACCAGGAGAACCACCTGGCTCCTGGCTTCAGATCAGTGCGGTGTGCCGGCCACAGCACGTGGGCAACAGCGGCAATTGGGAGGGTGAACCAACCGAAAAAAGGAAGACCTTTCTCTCTGTCTCTCTCTCACTGTCCATTCTGCCTGTCAAAAGAAAAAGAAAAAAAAAGAAAACCCATGTCCACATCACTGTAATAAATTCTCAAAGACAAATAAAATAACTTGCATCAGAAAATATATATGCAAATTAATTTAAAATGCTAATCTTAATAAATGAGATCCTGAATAGTTTCTAAATTTAAGTTGAATAGTATATTAAAATGAACTAACACTAACATTGCATGGTTGAAAGCCTCCTACATGCAAATATTTACTTTGGAATGTTGACATTAAAATTAGCAAGTTTCAACATTACTGTCACACCCCCCACCAAGTTTAAATCCCACTTTATCCCTCTGTAGATAGAACTTCATATTTATAGAGTAAATAAATTTATATATTTGTAAAGCATTTGCAAAGCAATAATAATTGCAAGTTTTAATACCTCATGAAATTTGTAAGTCTTTAATTAGCATGCCTAGTCACACATAAAAATCATTAAAATAGGTGTATTTTAATTGCAGATTTTTAAAATATTATGTTCCAAGGCAATTTCAATATAAACTGATTTAATCCATTCAAGAAGCCCTACCCATCAGCCAGATGCATTTTTAATATTGTAACTTGGATATATTGAGTCACAGGCACTTGCTTAGTGATACGACTCCATAATTATTTGGTCCAAAAAACTTCACACATTTCAAAATTCCCTGAATTCATTAACCTCTCATTCCCAAATTGATTCACAATTTGCACAAAAATGTGCCTTAAGGCAATTTATATGCAGGATAAGTAACACAGAGAGTGAGGCAATTATCCTAGTTAGTTATCTACCTTGATTAAATTCACCTCCAAGTTGCTCTCTTCTCCAAATCACATGACAGACTTATACAAGGAAGGAATTCAGTTAAAATTATAATTCCCCTCATTCACTTGGTAATAGTTTTCTTCCTTCACTGAAAAAGAACTCACCTGGAAGAGTTTGATTGGAAATAGGTAAAAGCATTCCATTCACATCGGAAATTGATTCTCAAATTTTAATGTTCATGAGAATCACCAACGGAGAGCTTATTAAAAAATAGAATGCTTGTATACAGAATTGAAAGAAGCCAACCTCATAGACATATAGACTAGAATAATAGTTACAATTGGTTGGAAATAAAAAGAGGTAAGGACAGACTTGAAAAGATAAGTCAATGGGTACAAAGTTCCATTTAGATAGTAGGAATAAGTTCTGGATTTGATTGTACAGCAGAGAGACAATAGTTCTCAAAATGCATTGAAAACTCAAAATAACTCAGTGGTCTCACCAGAAAGTAATAATAAAATATGAGGTGATATATGTGTTAAATACATTTTTTGATTATTTCACAAAGTGGACATATTTTAAAACATTACCGTGGGCACAATGTTTAGCCTAACAATTAAGGTGTCCACATCCCACATGGGACCTGAGCTCAATCCTCAGCTCTAATTTGTGCATACAGCTTCTTGCTAATAAAAATCTCAGAGGCAGCAGGTGCCGGCTCAGATCTTGGATTTCTACTACCCTTGTGAAAGACCCAGATTGTGTTTTTTGCTCCTGGCTCCGGACACAGCTTAATCCCGGTCATCGTGGGTGTTTGGGGAGTGGACTAGTGAGCAGGAGCTCCTTGTCTGCATTTCTCTCTATAGCTCTCTCTGCCACTCAAATAAATATATACTTTACACTCACTCCATAAATGTCTACAATTAGTACATAGTAAATAAAGACAGAATTTTAAAAAAAATAAATAGTCCTGAGTCCTGTTCATGGAATTTTTGATTCAGTTGGGTAAGAGAATTTGTGTCTCTAGTAAATTTTCAGGAGATGGTGATCCCATTCAGAGTACTGCACTTGGAGAACCATTCACTTAAACTACTGTGAAATAGTTGATTATATCACAATATTACTTCTACAGGTTTCGTTTTAGGTGTCTGTTAGTTATCACAGACCAGGGAGAACATATGGTAATTTTCCCTTTGGGACTGGCTTATATCACTAAGTACAATATTTTCCAGATTCATCCATTTTGTTGAAAATAACCAGATTTCACTTTTTTTTTACCACTGTGGAGTAGCACATATCCCATAATTTAAATATCCAGTCTTCAGTTGACAGGCATTTAAGTTGAATCAATGTCTTAGCTACTGTGAACTGAGCTGCATGGGGGTGGAGATAATTCTTTCGTTTGCTGATTTAATTTCCCTTGGGTAAATTCTAGGCATAGGATTGCTGGGTCATATGGTAGGACTATATTCAGATTTCTGAGGTATCTTCAAACTGTCTTACATAGTAGTTTTAACAGTTTACATTTTCATTAACAGTGGATTAGGGTACTTTTTCCCCACATCCTCGCCAGTATTTTTTGTTTGTTGATTTCTGTATGAAAGCCATTCTTTGTAATTCTTACCATAGAAATCTTTGACATCCTTGCTTAAACTTATTCCAAAGTGGGCCGGCTCTGGCTCACTTGGTTAATCCTCTGCCTGAGGCGCTGGAATCCTATATGGGTGCCAGGTTCTAGTCTTGGTTACTCCTCTTCCAGCCCAGCTCTCTGCTGTGGCCCAAGAGGGCAGTGGAGGATGGCCCAAGTGCTTGGGCCCCTGCACCCACATGGGAGACCAGGAGGAAGCACCTGGCTCCTAGCTTTGGATCAGCATAGCTCTGGCTGTAGCAGCCATTTGGGGAATGAACCAATGGAAGGGAAGACCTTTTTCTATGTCTCTCTCTCTCTCTCATTGCATAATTCTGTCTGTCAAATAAATAAAAAAATTATTACAAAGTATTCGATTTTTTGTAGCTATTGTGAATGGGATTGATTGTAGAAGTTCTTTCTTAGCTGAGGCATTGTCTGTATATACAATATGGGTTTTGGTGTGTTGATGTGTTGATCTTATATCCTGCTATTTAACAAAACCCTTCTGTGAGTTCCAGTAGTCTCTTAGTGGAGTCTTTTGGGTCCCCTATTTATAGAATCATATAATCTGTGAATAGGGATAGTTTGATCTATCTTTAAAGATTTGAATCACTTTGATTTCCTTTTCTTGCCTGATGGCTCTGGCTGAAACTTCCAGGACTATAGTGAAGAGCAATGCTGAGAGTGTGCATCCTTGTCTAGTTCTGGATATCAGTGGGAATGCTTCCAACTTTTCTTTATTCAATAGGATGCTGGACTTGTGTTTGTCATAAATTTCCTTGATTGTGTTGAGGAATGTTCCTTTTAAACCCAATTTGCTTAAAGTTTTCATCATGAAAGTGTGGTGTATTTTGTCAAATCTTTCTCTACATCTACTGAGGGAATCATAAGATTTTTGTTCTTCAGTTTGCTAATATGAGATAATGTGATGTATCACATTAATTGATTTGTGAATGTTGTACCATCCCTGCATACACAAATAAATCCCACTTGGTCTGGGTGAATGATATTTCTGATGTGTTGTTGGATTTGATAGGCCAGAATTTTGTTGAGGATTATTGCATCTTGTTCATGAGGGAAATTGGTCTGTAGTTCTCTTTCTCTGTTTCATCTTTTCTGGGTTTAGGAATTAAGGTGATGCTGCCTTCATAGAAAGAATTTGGGCAGCCAGTGCTGTGGCATAGCAGGTAAATCTGCCACCTGCAGTGCCAGCATCCCATATGGGCACCAGTTGAAGTCCCAGCTGCTCCACCTCTGATCCAGCTCTCTTCTTTGGCCTAGAACAGCAGTGGAAGATGGCCCAAATACTTGGGACCCTACACCAATCTGGGAAACCCAGAAGAAGATCTTGCCTCCTGGCTTCAGATAGACACAACTTCAGCAATTGAAGCTATCTGGGGAGTGAACCAGTAGATGGAAGAAAAGTCCATGGTGGTAAATTGGGTTTCCTCTGAATGTGATTTGTCATTTCCCTCATGCACGTTTTAAGATATTTTCTTTATTTTTACTGAGGAGAGTTTTACTACAATGTGTCATGGTGAAGTTCTTTTCTGGTCGTGTCTATTGGGATTTCTGTGTGGTTTCTGTTTTTGGATGTATCTTTTTTCTTTTCTTATGTTTTCTTTCTTTCTTTCTTTCTTTCTTTCTTTCTTTCTTTCTTTCTTTCTTTCTTTCTTCTTCTTCTTCTTCTTCTTCTTCTTCCTCTTCCTCTTCCTCTTCCTCTTCCTCTTCCTCTTCCTCTTTTTTAATGATAAGATTGGATGTCTCTTTCTCCAGATTGGGGAAGTTCTCTGTTATTATTAAATTAAGAAGGCCTTCTAATCCTTTCTCTCTACTTTTTCTGGAATTCTTAGGATATGTATGTCATTTGACAGAATCTTGTAGATCTCCAATCATGTTTTGTAATTTTCTAATTTCTTCTTCTTTTATTTGGCCTCACTGTATGATTTCCAGAAATTTATCTTCTAATTCTCTTATTCTTTCTTCTCTCTCATTTATTCTGTTTTTAAGGCTTGCCACTTTATTTTTTATTTCATCTATTGAATTTTTCATTTCAAATATTTCATTCTGACTTCTCTTTAATATCTCAATATCTTGGGAGTGCTTTTCATTTAGGTTGTGAATTTGTTTCTGATTGCTTCTAAGTAATCTGAGGATTAATTTTCTGAATTCCTTTTCTGGCATATCCTCGATCTCTTCCTCAACTTCTATTATTGTAGAGTTGTAGTTTTCCTTTAGGGGGGCTCATAAAATATTATTTTTTCCTATTTAGGGTTTTTGCTTTGTTTTTCAGCATTTCTGGTAGCTTTTCACTTTAATTTGTGTCCTTGTGCCTGTGGTAAGATTTCATTTTACTGTGTTCTGCTATGTGTCTGAGCATTACAAGTGGAAGCACACAGCCCACTTGCTGGAATCCTGCTCACTTTTTGGTGGTGATGAGGGTAGGTACAAGAGCTCTGGTGCACTAAGCCCCACCTACTGGGGTTGGGCACACTTCTCACTGGTGCGTGAAAGAGCTTGAGTTTTTGATATTTAGGACTTCTAGTTGTATAGTTTGCATGATGGTGAGGAAATTACTCCAAAATGTTGTAATCCTCATTCCTGGATTGGGGGTGTTGTGAGGTGGCCCCTGCAGTTGATGGACATGTACATAGGAGGCAAATGTGGTAGCCCCTTGCTTACATTCAAAAATGTAAACAATCAATATGGCTTTTCCCAGCCAGCTCCAAATCCAGCTGAATGGAGTGGTGAGAAATACATAGACAGGGTCCGTTTGTTCTATACCTTCTCTTTCTTTCTGCCAGAAACTTCAAATGCAGTTTGCCAGGCTCTCCTGCCCACTGCTATCCAGAGCTCTGTGGACTCACAATTTCCTGTCTCACTAGGTCCACTGGTGGGTGGCACCAATCTCCCCATTTTGTGCCTCTGCTGCACCTGCACTATGCCTCCACAGGACCTCAAAAACTTCTCTTTCTTTCTGATCCCTCAGCATGGACCTGCCCAGTCTCTGTTGGACTCCTGGGCTTCTCTGCACAAATTTTTCATGGTTATGCCACCAGCTTGTACCCCTTCTTATTAATTAAATACTTTGCCAAACTGACTCAGAACTTCCTATTGCTATACTGCCATCTTGGCCCCGTAGATCAATATGTTTTAAAAAAGAAAAGAAGTTTCTTGATCTCTTTGTAGATTCTGGTTATTAACCCTTTATCTGTTGCATAGTTTGCAAATATTTTTTCCCATTCTGTCGGTTGTCTCTTCACTCTCCTGACTGTTTCTTTTGCAGTACAGAAACTTCTCAATTTGATGCAATCCCAATAGTTGATTTTGGCTTTGACTGCCTGTGCCTCCCGGGTCTTTTCCAGAAATTCTTTGCCTGTGCCAATATCTTGAAGGGTTTCTCCAATGTTCTCTAGTAACTTGATGGTGTCAGGTCGTAGATTTAGGTCTTTAATCCATGTTGAGTGGATTTTTGTGTAAGGTGTAAGGTAGGGGTCTTGCTTCATGATTCTGCACGTGGAAATCCAATTTTCCCAGCACCATTTATTGAATAGACTGTCCTTGCTCCAGGAATTAGTTTTAGATCCTTGATCAAATATAAGTTGGCTGTAGATGTTTGGGTTGATTTCTGGTGTTTCAATTCTGTTCCATTGGTCTATCCATCTGTTTCTGTACCAGTACCATGCTGTTTTGATTACAACTGCCCTGTAGTATGTCCTGAAATCTGGTATTGTGATGCCTCCGGCTTTGTTTTTGTTGTACAAGATTGCTTTAGCTATTCGAGGTCTCTTGTGCCTCCATATAAATTTCAGCACCATTTTTTCCAGATCTGAGAAGAAGGTCTTCGGTATCTTGATTGGTATTGCATTGAATCTGTAAATTGCTTTTGGGAGAATGGACATTTTGATGATATTGATTCTTCCAATCCATGAGCATGGAAGATTTTTACATTTCTTGGTATCCTCTTCTATTTCTTTCTTTAAGGTTTTGTAATTTTCATCGTAGAGATCTTTAACGTCCTTGGTTAAGTTTATTCCAAGGTATTTGATTGTTTTTGTAGCTATTGTGAATGGGATTGATCTTAGAAGTTCTTCCTCAGCCATGGCATTGTCTGTGTATACAAAGGCCTTTGATTTTTGTGCATTGATTTTATACCCTGCTACTTTGCCAAACTCTTCTATGAGTTCCAATAGTCTCTTAGTACAAAGAGATCAAGAAACTCCACAACATCAAAACCAACAACCCACTTAAGAGATGGGCCAAGGACCTCAATAGACATTTTTCAAAAGAGGAAATCCAAATGGCCAACAGGCACATGAAAAAATGTTCAAGGTCATTAGCAATCAGGGAAATGCAAATCAAAACCACAATGAGGTTTCACCTCACCCCGGTTAGAATGGCTCACATGCAGAAATCTACCAACAACAGATGCTGGCGAGGATGTGGGGAAAAAGGGACACTAACCCACTGTTGGTGGGAATGCAAACTGGTCAAGCCACTATGGAAGTCAGTCTGGAGATTCCTCAGAAACCTGAAGATAACCCTACCGTTCGACCCAGCCATCCCACTCCTTGGAATTTACCCAAAGGAATTTAAATTGGCAAACAAAAAAGCGGTCTGCACCCTAATGTTTATTGCAGCTCAATTCACAATAGCTAAGACCTGGAACCAACCTAAATGCCCATCAATGATAGACTGCATAAAGATTATGGGATATGTACTCTTTAGAATACTATACCGCAGTAAGAAACAACGAAATCCAGTCATTTGCAACCAAATGGAGGAATCTGGAACACATCATGCTGAGTGAAATAATCCAGTCCCAAAGGGACAAATACCATATGTTCTCCCTGATCAGTGACGACTGACTGGACACCAAGAGGGAAACCTGTTGGAGTGAGGTGGACACTATGGGAAACGGTGGCTTGATCAGCATAGCCCTGACTGTTAATGAACAACTTAATACATTATCCCTCTTAGTAGTTTTTTTTTTATCTGTTCTACTTAATATGACTGATTTAGTTCTGTAATTGATGCACAGTTATTCTTAAGTGTTGAAAATTAACTGAAATGTGATCCCTGTTGAACATGGTGGTGGGAATGGGAGAGGGAAGAGATGTATAATTTGGGACATGCTCAGGCTGACTTGCCCCAAGTGGTGGAGTTGGAAGCATACCAGGGGATTCCAATTCAATCCCATCGAGGTGGCATGTACCAATGCCATCTCACTGTTCCAGGTGATCAATTTCAGCTCACAGTTGGTCATGGTGGAGGGACTGGGAGTCAAAGGGAGCACATAGGCAAGTCTAGTAGCTGCTAACGCTAACCGATGGAGTAAATAAAGGGGAGAGTGATCCAACATGGGAAGTGAGATACTCAGCAGACTCATAGAATGGCAGATGTCCTAAATAGCACTCTGGCCTCAGAATCAGCCCTAAAGGCATTCGGATCTGGCTGAAAAGCCCATGAGAGTATTTCAGGCATGGAAAGCCAAGACACTCTGGCAAAAGATCTCTGTGAGTGAGATCCCAGTGGAAAGAACAGGTCTTCAAAGAAGGAGGTACCTTTCTCTGAAGGGAGGAGAGAACCTCCACTTTGACTATGACCTTGTCTAAACAAGATAAGAGTCGGAGAACTCAAGGGGCTTCCATAGCCTTGGAAACTCATGACTGGAGCATAGGGAGTTTACTGATGCCATAGACAGGAGTGTCAATTGGTAAAGTCAACAACAGGAGTCACTGTGCACTTACTCCTCATGTAGGATCTCTGTCCTTAATGTGCTGTGCATTGAGATTTAATGCTATAACGAGTACTCAAACAATATATTTCACTTTGTGTTTCTATGGGGGTGCAAACTGTTGAAATCCTTACTTAATGCATACTAAACTGATCCTCTGTAAAAAAAAAAGAAATAAAAAAAGAAATTATCAATTCCCAACTTGACTCTCACTGGGATTAAACATGACAATAGGTCTGCTCTGATTTCATCATCATTTAAAAAAAAATCATCTATTATTTTTCACTTTATGTTTCTGTGTGGGAGCAAACTGTTGAAATCCATACTTAATGTATACTAAGCTGATCTTCTGTATATTAAGATAATCGAAAATGAATCTTGATGTGAATGGAAGGGGAGAGGGAGTGGGAAAGGGGAGGGTTGTGGGTGGGAGGGACGTTATGGGGGGGAAGCCATTGTAATCCATAAGTCGTACTTTGGAAATTTATATTCATTAAATAAAAGTTTAAAAAAAAAAGAAAAGAAAAGAAGACATTGATGTTGTTCAAATGTGGTTTGTCTCCTCCAAAACCCATATTAAATTTCATCTCAAACATAAAATGTGGTGACATTTTTAAAGCTTTAAATGGAATAATACAGTTTTCATGGGAATGGATTATTTACTGCAAGAGTAGGTTGTCATAAAACAAGGACATTCCTCATATTTTGCCAATGTATCTAGTGCCTGCTTTCTCTTCTACTTCCCTATGCCCTTATATTAATAATACAATGCAAGGTCCTCCTTAGAAGCCTGATAGATGCTACTGCTGTGTTCTTGAACTTCCAAGCTCCTAGAACTATCAGCCAAAACAGATTTTCTATTTTTACAAACCACCCAGTTTCAGGATCTTTTGGTAAGTTTTTACTTATTGGAAAGGCAAAGTGAAAGAGAGGGAAAGAGGAAGAGAGAGGGAATGATCTTACATCCACTGCTTTACTTCCAAAATGTCCCCAAAGGGCAGGACTGGTCCAGATGGAAGTCAGACCCTAGAACTCTATTCCAGTTCCCCACATGGTTAGTAGAAATTAATTTACTTGGGCCAATCTCCATGGATTTCCCAGCTGCATTAACAGGATACTGGATATAAATCAGAACAGCTGGGACTTGAACTTGTACTCAGTATGGGATGCAGCTTTGTAAGTATTATTATGGGTTAAATGACAGCAGAGAAAAAAACTAGCTTGGTTCTTTGTCTCACGTGGAAAGTTTTTTGTCTCACATGAAAGAAGATTTTCCAAGTGGACAGTGCAGAGAGAAAAGCAAGATGGAGGTGAGGGGGAGGTGTGATTTCAAGAGAGGCAAAACCAGAAGTGGTTGGTGGTAGTGGATTTTGGGAACCACTAGCACAATTTGGGGGATAAAAAAATCTGTCAATCAGTACAAGATGGGGACAAATGCATCAAAATACCTGATTTGTGATCTTATTTACTCTGCCTTGCTTGCTCATGATGAAACAAGAATCATCAGAAAGGTGGCATACCTAACTAGTTTTACAGTAAACTGGGAGCTCAAAAGGATGGAGTCACTACTCCCTTTCTATTCTTATGATAAGATTGGAAGCCCCCAAGGAATATAAAGACAGGTATTCTTGACCTTGCTAATGATAACTTTTGAAAAATGCAATCATTTTGCACCCTTAATTTCCATCATGACCAACCTGACTGGCTACTAACCTGCCTGACTCCTCTCAACATGATTACCTACACCACAATGTTGACCTCTAGTGTCAGGGGTTCTGTTAAAAGACTGGAAAGTGAACCAAGACACTAATTTAATAGGGGATATCTTATGCTTTCTTAACACATTTTGTTATGAAAAGATTGGAAGAACTGAAGTCAAAATATTTAACCACCACATTGGCAAGTGTTCATTGTTAACATGAGAAAGTGTCCCTACACATCATCCACATCTCTTGCAATTTTTGTGTTGGCTTAGGGTCAAAGGTCTATTCTATATAATATGTACATGCTATTGATGATGGTGTGAATAAGCAGTTAGCTAGTTTAGATCTGTGTAAGCTGAAATTTGCTGCAAGATCTAAAAAGTAATTCTATCCTTCTACTTGTCCATAAAACTGCCTCCTTTCCCAGGATGCATCTGATTCATCTGGGACTTAAGGGAGACACCATGAAAATATGAAAATTAACTTCCATATGGAAGTTGGGAAAGAATCACAAAATTCCCAGGTTCATATGTCTAGAGGCACTGTTACCTAACCCATAACTCATAAAAGAGGACAATATTGGGATCTTTGTCACTAGAAAACATAATTAGATCTGCTGCACATGTTCTTTGTCTCTCCTCAATCCCAGAAATCCTCTGTCTGACTCACAATGTGTATTCACTTTTTCGACTTTTGAGTAATTTTTGTTATAATTTTGTGCACGTTATACATGTGTGCATTTAGGAAGCTTGTCTTTGTGTAAGACAAGAACTTGGAATTAGTACTCCATGTGTCCACTTCATATTGGCAAGCCAGCCAGGAGTTTGAGAAAGTTAGACTGTGACTCCCAGAAGTGGTAGCGGTTGATTGAATTTGAATCTCTCAATTACATGCAGTTTCTAGCTGCTTGTAAAAATCCTAAAATCTCTATCTCCCTCTCTATTTTTCTACTTGGAATTTCAGGCAGGCATTTTAAAATGCCAATCTGGATGCTTTTGTTTTTAATGCTGACAGCTGCAACATAGCAACAACCGGGCTGTTAACATGAAGGGAACACTGAGAATAAAGCAGGGAGAGAGCATGTCTGGCTCTTGACCATCCACTGATAATGTATGCATGCCCAAAAGCCTGGCTATAGTGTGTCTCTGGAGTTAGTACTCACTGCAAGACAGGTTGGCATTTAGCACTCAGCCCCCATGGACGCATTTCACATGGATGCCCTAGGTTTTATTTCAGGTTCTGATTTGGGTTCCTATTTTTATAAATTGGTGCATGGCTGGTTAAGTATACCTTTTCCCTGATGGGAGGGGGAGTAGAAAAAAATGGTTGTATTGGTTCGTTAAAATGCCTGGCATTAGGAGATGCAACCTTCAAATACGACAATGGTTCCACATTTTGCTCCAAAGCACATGACTTCCTCTGTTGGTGAAATGTTGATAGCCCACTTCCCCCATCATGGTGCAGCTGGTCTCACACAACGTAACATATCAGCAAATGTCATGGTTTCTTTTTTCCTTTTTTTTTTTGTAGTTCAATGCTGGTATTGCTCTGAAGAATAGATCACAGGTGTAGAGTTCCAATGCTCTATAGAGATTAAATGCCCTAGACATGGGAGTGCAGGCTTTTAAAAATATGAGGGCATTGGGAAAAACTCTGAGATACATATCTCGGGCATGTTTTAATTGCCTCCTCTGATTTACTGGAACTTCAGGGATGGCAGTGCCCCTGGGGATTAAAATCCCTAGGCATTCAAAAGAGACTGTGGTGGGGCATAGGGTAGTTAGTTTAGCACTGGAAGAACACCCCAGAACTAGAGTTAACCTGCATGAAGACTGGAGTCAAATGAACAGGAAACCCAATTTTGGGATGCTAAAATGAGATATTGGGATGTTAGATCTCATCTAATACAAGGAATTCAAGTCATGTGCTTAATCATAACTTGGCTCATATCAAACCATTTCTACCTTTGTCTTCCCAAGTTATGGAGACACTTTCAACTATAGGTGACTCTACATTTATCCTCATGGACATACCTGTAGAATGCACACTTAGTAATAAGGTAATGTTTAAGCTAAATTGTATAATTAAGAAAAAGCTTGTTTTCCTCTTTAATACTGTCTGGTCAAAATATAAGCTAAAAATAGAGATACATAGCCAATAATTGGGTTTCTTGGCCCCATAATACTACCTCACAACTTGACTTCTTCTCTAGGGAGCAAAAGAAATGGTCAGAATTTTCTTATGTACATGCCTTTCTGGCATGATACCAATGCTTTTCTCATTGAAAGAGTACTGGACTATTTATACACCTGTTCTCTCAACAACAGTTGGACAATTGATATAGTGGAAGGTTCACTACTAGGTGGTCCTCTACCAGCCCAAGTTCAACAAGTCCCAATACTGGGACCATCCTCAAAGGGTAGTAGATCCTCATCTGCACACTTAAAACCTGATTCTTCTTTACTTCCCTGTAATTGGCACACCGATAATGCTCTTTACATTACAGTTCTTTTTATATATCCTTTACAACATCATAAATTTTTCTATCAATTCACAAATCCTCTTCATAAGCAGTTCTACATACCTCTCTCAGAGGCATGCACCATTATCTCCAACTGTTCTCAATGTATACAAACCCCTCATTATTTTCCTTTTTTTTTTTTTTTAACTTTTATTTAATGAATATAAATTTCCAAAGTACAGCTTATGGATTACAATGGCTTCCCCCCCATAACGTCCCTCCCACCCGCAACCCTCCCCTTTCCCACTCCCTCTCCCCTTCCATTCACATCAAGATTCATTTTCATTTCTCTTTATATACAGAAGATCAGTTTAGCATACATTAAGTAAAGATTTCAACAGTTTGCTCCCACACAGAAACATAAAGTGAAAAATACTATTTGAGTACTAGTTATAGCATTAAATCTCAATGTACAGCCCACTAAGGACAAAGATCCTACATGAGGAGTAAGTACACAGTGACTCCTGTTGTTGACTTAACAAATTGACACTCTTGTTTATGGCATCAGTAATCACCCTAGGCTCTTGTCATGAGTTTCCAAGGCTATGGAAGCCCCCTGAGTTCACTGACTCTGATCATTTTTAGACAAGGCCATGGTCAAAGTGGAAGTTCTCTCCTCCCTTCAGAGAAAGGTACCTCCTTCTTTGATGACCCGTCTTTCCACTGGGATCTCACTCGTGGAGATCTTTCATTTTTTTTTTTTCCCCAGAGTGTCTTGGCTTTCCATGCCTGAAATACTCTCATGGGCCCTTCAGCTGGATCCGCATGCCTTAAGGGCTGATTCTGAGGCCAGAGTGCTGTTTAGGACATCTGCCATTCTATGGGTCTGCTGTGTATCTCACTTCCCATGTTGGATCATTCTCTCCCTTTTTGATTCTATCAGCTAGTATTTGCAGACACTATTCTTGTTTATGTGATCCCTTTGGTTCTTAGTCCTATCATTATGATCAATTGTGCACAGAAATTGATCACTGGGACTAGTGAGATGGCATTGGTACATGCCACCTTGATGGGATTGAATTGGAATCCCCTGGTATGTTTCTAACTCTACCGTTTGAGGTAAGTCAGCTTGAGCATGTCCCGAATTGCACATCTCTTCTAATGAAGAACTGGATTAAGGATTCCTCTGGGTTGCCTTTAGAAATCTCTCTTTTTTTAAAATAATAGGTAAAATCCAACAATTTTATGTAGTACAAGCAAGTGGTATTTATCCCACGTAAGCAAGGCTGTCAGCATTTTAAAAAATCAATAAATTGGACATACTACACAAACTGCAAAAATGTTAAATGGTTACATCAACTTTTGTAAAAGATATTTGGCATAAAAAAACTGAGCAAACAAGAAACAGAAGAGAAATTCCTCATCTAGATAAAGAATATCTACCAAAACCAACTTTAATAGTGAAATTGGACAGTTTTCCCTTAAGTTGGGGAAAGGGGGAAGTGTCTTTTTCTCACCACTACTTTTCAATATTATGGTGGAATTACTAGACAGTGCAGTAACACAAAGAAAGGATACAAAATGCATACATATTGGGAAGGAAGACATAAAACTGCTAGCAAATGTCATTATTGCATGTATAGAAAATTCAAAAGTACATCATAAGTACCCCTGGAACAATGTTAGTGTAGCAAAGTGGCGAATTACATGTACAATTTAATTGTTGTTCCATGTATGGGTAAGAGCTAGGATTTGAAATTTAAAAACAAAATTAAGCATCATTTAAAATTGCATCAGGTTAAAAAGCAAATCCCAATCGGTGTCTTTTAACTGGACAGTTCAGGCCATTAACGTTCAATGTGACTAATGAAAAGTGGTAACTTTGCCCTGCCATTTGCCAAAGATAAGTTCTAATATATGCTTTGAATTCCCTGTGATCTTTTGCTGTGAGGTTTCCTTCCTTTATCTTCTTTCATACTGATGACCGTGTTTCTGTGTTTCTGTGTGTAACACATCTTTAAGCATCTTTTGCAGGGCTGGACGAGTGGCGACAAATTCTTTCAATTTCTGTTTGTTATGAAACGTCTTTATTTCACCTTCATTCACAAATGATAGCTTTGCAGGATATAATATTCTGGGCTGGCAGTTTTTCTCTCTTAGTACCTGGGCTATATCTCGCCATTCCCTTCTAGCTTGTAGAGTTTCTGATGAGAAGTCAGCAGTGAGTCTGATTGGCGATCCTCTGAAAGTAATCTGACGTTTCTCTCTTGCACATTTTAGGATCTTTTCTTTATGTTTCACTGTGGAGAGTTTAATTACAACGTGTCGTGGTGAGGCTCTCTTTTGGTCGTGTTTATTAGGGGTTCTGTGAGCTTCCTGTACTAGGATTTCTCTGTCCTTCTCCAAACCTGGGAAGTTTTCTGCTAATATCTCACTAAAAAGGCCTTCTAATCCTTTCTCCCTCTCCATGCCTTCAGGAACTCCTAGAACCCGAATGTTGGTTTTTTTAATAGTATCCTGAAGATTCCTGACAATATGTTTTAGATTTCTAATTTCCTCTTCTTTTCTTTGATCTGACTGTATCCTTTCCTGTTCTCTCTCTTCTAAGTCCGATATTCTCTCTTCTGCTTCACCCATTCTGTTTGTAAGGCTCTCTAATGTGTTTTTCATTTGATCTATTGAATTCTTCACTTCAGTCACTATCACAGTTTCCTGTTGTACTAATTGTTTCGTTTCATTTTGATTCCTCCTTAATATTTCATTTTCACGAGAGAGATTTTCTATCTTGTCCATTAAGGCTTTATGTAGTTCAAGAATTTGTTTTTGAGAACTTCTTAATGTTCTTATCAATTTTTTGAGATCTGCTTCTTGCATTTCTTCTATGTCATCATCTTCATAATCTTGAATTGGGGTGTCTTTTTCATTTGAGGGCATCATGGTGACTTCCTTGTTTTTATTACCTCGGTTTTTGCATTTGTTATTTGGCATATTGGAGATATTTGGTTTCTTCACTGTGGTGCTTTTTCTTGTTATACTATGACTCTAGATTAAGTGGACTATCTGTTTTTGATGGAGCCTTAGGGCTTGAGATGGGTGTGGCCTGAGAGCTCTGTTTGGTGTCCCAAAGGTGACACTCCCAGGTTAGGAGTGGTAAATCTCTCTTTCTCTCTCTTTCTTTTTTTGATTCAAAAGGGAAGTAATTCCGCACAGCTGAACGAAGTTGGAGGTAGTTAGCAGGCAAATGATATACCCACAGGAGCCAGAGATCAGAAGCTCTTTCCCAAGGACCACACAGGGAATCTGTTCTGCCCTCAGAGTGGGCTCAAATTCTCCTTCAGTCTCCCACTGGGTTGCCAAAGTTACGGAATTGTAGCGTCTCTGGAGAGTACTCAGGTGAATTCCGTGAGTTCTCTCCCCCACCGTCTCTTTTTTCACAGTCTCAGTTCAGTAGCACCACAAATTTACTAGGTCCTAATCTCCTGTTAATTCGCCCCGCCCAGAGTCAGGGTTTTCTGCTAGGCTCAGGGCCGGTGCAGACCTGAGGTCGCTCTGCTTATGACGTATGTCCAAGATGGCGCCTGCTCTTTGTCTTGCTCGCCCTTGAGAGGTGAGCAGAGAGAGAGAAACCCGTGTCCGTACCAGTCACCTTTTTTTTTTTCTCTCTCTCTCTCTCTTCCAGTTAGCCTGGTGAACTTTTCCCCCCCGGGGGTCGTTCCCTCTAGTCTCCTCTCTCTGCTTGCCTGCCGGTGTCTCGGGCTATTGAGGTTCGGCTCACCTTGCGTTCCAGCGCTGGTGTGTTGAGTCTGCCGCTGGTGTCCCGAACTGTGGGCTCCCACGCTCTCCACACAGGTCCGCTGTGAATCACGCGTTCTGGAAGAGTTTCTTCTGCTGTTTCCTCCCCTACTCTTCCTTGAACCTGCAGTATCTCCACTTTTATTAAACTATCTCTCCCCGGACTATCAGTGTGCTCCCTTCCTATTCCGCCATCTTGCCCCCGAGATTATTTTCCTTTTTTACAGTTAATTCACATGGACTTCGAGCTAATAAACTTTGACAAATAGATGTTACTCACTGTCTATTGCTTAAGCTTTCTCTTACCTACATGTCATCATTGATACAATATTCTGGCTATATTTGCATCACCCCCACCTCACTGGTGAATCTGCTTGCTATATTACCAAATACCTGCTCATGACAATGGCTGTCATGGGTAAAGCTAGTCAATTACAAACTGATAATGCTCCCACATACACTTCAACTGCCTTTTCCAGCTTCTGTCATTTATGAGACATCAAACTAATACATGGCATTCCTTATAATGCTGCTGGCCAAGCTATTGTAAAACAACATATCACACTCTTAAAACTCTTTTACATAAACAATTGGAAAAAGGGGGAAACACCCCAGGATAAATTAATCAAATGATGTCTGTTCTTTTATTTACACTTAATCATTTATCTTACCCTTTGAGCAATTTTGAGGTATCTGAAGCCCAAGTGAGTAACCATTACTTCCCTCCACAGGATGTACTGTGCCCATTAATGTATTATAAGGAACCCCTTGATTCAACTTGGAAAGGATGAGAACCACCACTAACATGAGGGAGGGGGCATGCCTCTGTTCTGGCTCCCACAGGACCTGTGTGGATTCCTGCTCATTGTGCTCACCTGGCACAACATCATGAGTTGGCTCCAAGGCATTCAGAACCAGATCCCTCAGTTCCACCTCAAGTTGGAGGAAGGAGAGACAACAACTCAGCATTGGAGACTTCCTCACCCTGAGAGACCATAGTTATTTTGGGAGACATCAAGTCATTAGCTGCTTCAGCTCAGCAATTGCTTCAACACAAACATCAAGAAGAAACCCCTGAGACTCTCCTGATAGCCATAATGATTCAATTGACTAAGGACTCATCACTGTTACTGTGTTGCCCTATGTTCGCCAAATTTCACTTGGTTAAAACAATTGTTCTTGCATGGTTGCCTTGTCATGGCCTCATGGATCCTGATATGCTGCTTCCTTCAATGCATCCCATCTTTGATCAATACTTGTGAAGACTGTAATCCCTGCTTCAAAAAATCATATTACAAATAAACACTGATAAAACAAGAAAAAGGAGAAATGTAGTGAACATAGCTTCTGCCAAAGCACTATCAGTGAGGACATAACCTTTTAGACACAGGGTGTGGCAGCAGAACTAACTAAGGGTAATAGATAACCCAATTATCAAGAAGAGCATTGAGTTCTCACAGAAACTATGGCTCCCACAAGGACCTACAGCTGCTTTCCCAGATTTGCTTATCTGGCAAGTCAAGTCATGAGTGCCCCACCAATGTCTTGACAATCATGTTCTTAAGATGGTCAAGTAATGATGCAAGTAATCTTAGAGTTAAATGAACACGTGCATGCACTGTACAAATGGCTGATATAATCTTTGTCAATAAAGGAAGCATGTTGAGGCAGCACTGATCATTCCCAATGTGCTCTTCAGAGGAAGAGTTCCTTTGTCCTATCTCTCCTTTCACTTGCTACAGACCAACACCTCTCATCACTCCACGATATCCACTTTCCAATGGTTGAGTTCCCAGTTACTAGTGAGTAGCCCAACTGGTGTTACTCATGGTGGGCCCCTTTACCAACCAAGAGCAGGTATGACTGTCCTCTGGGAAAAGTAGCAAATAGGGATTCTGGGACAAATTAGAACACATACCACTTTCACAATGCCTGATTCGAGTCAATGTAAACAAAAGCTAGGAAAGATTTCAGAGGGCCCCACTAACTTCATCAAAGAGTTTCAGGCCCTAACTTATACTTTGACCTAATTTTGGCTGGCATACATGTTATTTTATCTACTTGTTGCAGCACTATAGAGAAGCCATGTCTCTGTCCTGACGTTCAAACCTGTACTAATTCTCTGGCTGTTATTCAGCCTGGGTATATGTGTAAAGCATTTCACATAACCATTATTTTCACTTGAATGGAATCATCAGAAAGGACATGAGGATTTACAGCCATGAGACTATATAGTTTCATGCCAACTGATGGGGATGAGGAAATGTGTTATAAAACCTGTAAGTTTTAGATAATTATACAGGTAACACAGGAGAAGGAAGGAATCCAGCCTTGTTCCAGTCAAAGCTGCTAGTAGCATAAAGAGATATACTACTATAGATCCTGACACATCTAAGTGACAGGTCCTACTTGGAACTCAATGCATCTGTCAGCAACAGATAATACAAGAACTCTTCAAAAGCTAGTCTGGAACCCAGAACCCCATCAGTGGAATGGTTGAAATAGCATCCCAAGTGTTTCATATTAGGGATATGGTTGAGGAGGAAAGGGTATCACAAAGTGGAGAGCATTCTAGGAAGCAGGCTCATAGAATGACAATGGCTATCAACACCACTTGGCAACCTCAGACTTGGCACAGGGGTCATTCTGCTAGGGCAACAAAATGTTTTAGATGTAGAAAGTCATAACATCATCAGAAGGAGTGTGTCTCTGTGAGGGAAGCCACCAGTTCACTGTAAGAGGGAGTCTCTCCTCTGAAGGGAACAAGGGATCCTACTTAATTCATGGTCTTGTGTGAAGACTGATGGGGTCTGGGGATTCTCAAGGGGATCTCGAGGAAACAAATGTCTTATGTCAGTACCCAAGGGTGATTATTGACATTGCAGATAAGATTATTAACTTCCTAATTGACACTGGATCTACTCACTGTATACTAACCTCCCATGTAGGACACCTATCTTTTTTTAAAGATCTCATTTATTTATTTGAGTTATAGAGTTACAGAGAGAGGGAGAGACAGAGAGAAATGTCTTCCATCTGCTGGTTCACTCCACAAAAGACTGCAATTACTGAAGCTGGGTCAATCTGAAGCCAGGAACCAAGAGCTTTTTCCAGGTCTCCCACATGAGGGGAGGGGCCCAATCACTTGGGTCATCCTCCACTGCCTTTACAGGCCATTAGCAGAGAGCTGGATCAGAAAGGGTGCAGCTAGGACATGAACTGGTGCCTATATGGAATGCTAGTGTCACAGGCAGAGGCTTAGCTTACTAAGCCACAGTGCTGGGTGCAGGGCACCTATCTTATTGTGGGAGTTGATGGAAAACCTTTCTCTCAAAGGTGCATCTTGCCTTTAGTGTGTCAGGTAGAGGATATTATTGTCTCTCACTAGGTTTTGATGATGTTTGACTTTTCCAAGTCTTTCGTATGGATTTGCTATCAACCCTGGGTGCTTCTCTCAAATTAATTTCTCCTAAGTTTAGGTCATTTGATATGATGTTAATGAACACTGAGGCAGAACCCATGTTGGATGATCTTACTACTTACATGGAAGATAGAGTGGATCTTCAAGTCTTAGAAAAGTGAATACCTGCAGAGGCTATACATACTATGTTCTTCTGAGTCTTCTTGAAGGAAAATACTATATTTCCTCATAAGCATAGTATCCAAAGAATCAGAAGCTAGATGGGACTGAAACCTTTAGATCGTAAGTTTCTAAAACATCGAGTCTTGATTCCATATCAGTCTCCCTATAATATCCCAATTCTGACAATTTTAAAACCAAATGGGGAATATAGAATGGTTCAAGACCCCAGATCTAAAAATGAGGCAGGTAGTCATCCCACTTCATTCGTTTATGCCAAATCCTTATACTACATTAACCCAGATATCTGAAGGCAACTCATGGCACACAGTCTCAGTTATAAAAGATGTTTTCTTGTGCTGTTCATTGTCGCTCCCCTGCCTCGCGGAGGAATGACACAAGACACTGTTTTCTTTCCCCGGCCCTTCCCGGATTTGCTGCTGCTCCCCCGCCTCCATGGAGGAGAGGCACCCCCGTCGCTCCCCTGCTTTTGCGGAGGAGTGGAACCAAGGAGCTCTCCGACCAACTCTCTCAGGGGTCCCCGCATGTTGTCTCTCTCTCTCTCTTTTATAGTCCTCTCCCACCAATCCGTGCTCTGCTGCCCACATGCTGAGCACGCCACTTTCTTCCAAACAGGGGTTGGGTCAGGAATCAGCTAATTAACGAAGCAGCTGTGTAAGATTTGTTTACCCTCTCTCAGCGCCATATGATGGGAGATCAGATGCATAGAGTTAGTCTTAATAGTCTCAGTGGTCTAGTCTAGTCTCGGTAGTCTCAGTACTTATTTCGCCATGTTGCGGGAGACAGGCCCTGCTCCCCACAGTTCATTGACCTCAGAGTCCCAAGAATTGCTTCTTTTTGAAAGAACTGATCTATCCTCAATTATAGCTCAGAAGAATTCTTGGACAGTACTTCCTAAATGCTTAGAAAGTAGTCTTCATTTGTTTGATAATGTTCTTGCAAAGGAACTGACACATCTCCATGTGAAAGTTGGAGCCATTCCACAATATGTAGAAGATATTATCATTTGCAGTCCCTCCTAAGAGGACACAGATGAAAATATCATCAAGGTCTTAATTTTGTTTTAGGAAAGCAGTGATAAAGTGTTTCCCTCAATGAAACCTCAAATTTCTAAGCAACAAACAAACAAACAAAAACCAACTTAGGATTTATTTTCACTCCAAGAAATTATACTCTTCTGTTTAAGATGAAGGAAACTATACTAAATATGGAGCCAACAAAGACAAAGAAGCAGCTAAGGGCTTTCCTGGGAATGGCAGACTTTTGGAGGATATGGATTTCAGGATATGGGTTGACAGCCAAATCTTTATGTTAGGCTTTAAAGGGTGCTGACACACCCACTTAACTGAACAGCAGGGCAGCAGGATGTTTCCAAAGGACTAAAGAGCTCTTACAGTGGATGTTCCCTGGATCTCATCACAGGAACAGGGTAAGTTGGAACTGTGGAGAAAGGAACATCCCTCCCTGCTGCCCACAAATTCTCTCAAGGGCTAGCAACTTGCAATCAAGGATTTGGGGATCAGCCCCAGATTAGTGTCCCAACTTGGGGTCTCTCCCACCCCCATATGCTACCGGCAGCTCTTCTTGTAATAATTTTCATCTTTATCTTGGTCTTTGGCTCTTTCCCAGGTGCTGAAATTTCTTGACTTGATGCTTTATTTTATTTGTTTACTTTATTAAGTCTGTCTGAGTCAAGGTCTCTCTTTGTTGCTCCGAAAGCTCCTACAGGCTCCAATCCATTGCTTCCACCTCTTTCCCAGAAAAATGGGAGGTGGAGTGTGTGGCCTTGGGCTGGATTCCATCACAGCTGCTCTTGAACTTCCTTTCTCTGTTTTTTCCTCTGAAGTGTGTTGGAAGCTTTACTTTTCTCAAATTTCTATCTGCAATTCAAAATTTTTTTCTGTCCACAATGCAATGAGAACGTCGGATCTCAGAGCAATTATCTGGGTGTATCTCTAATTCACTTTTGCCTCATCTAAGACAACAAACAAACCCTATTTTTGGATCTCAGCCTGTGGGAGTGTGGCATTTTTTCTGCACACAAGGCACTTAAGAAAGGCCCACTCTGAGGTCCAGCTACTATCTGGCTGTGTCCCCTCTTGGAAATCTCAGAAACCTTTCTCAGCCCATAAAATGCTTTCTCTGCATTGCTCTGTGAACCTTCTTTTCCAGCCCAGTCATGAGGGGAGGGGAGTCACCAGCCCACGAGGCTGTAGCCACAAAATGCCACATCCTTGTGAATAGCCACCCCCAAATTCCACCCTCTGATCCATCGTGGCCTGAAAGGAATCCCATAAACTATGCCAGTGAATTTCCAGGGATTAGAACCCAGGACAAGCAGATGCAAATTATAAGTCAGAGAGTAAATCAGAGCCATTTGTGGATTTATTTCTCCTTTACTCACAGTGGTGATGAAAAATGCACAAGTAACAGCCATTTGCCCCAACCCCAAAGGTGGTAGGGACATGAGATACCTGCTTTTGTTTCCATGTTGGTGGTCAGAACACACACACAGAGACCTCTGCGCACATCGACACATAGTGCTGCAGGTGTATTTCTATGTTTGTCTATCTAGGGAATCACATACTGACATCATAACTGATGGTTTTTCTCTTTGAAGTTCCCTTTCTGGCTTAGTGAAATGCTGCTCCTTCAGGCTATACACATGGAGTGTTCTAGTTGGAGTCACAGAGTTCTAATGTAAGGCAAGAGTCCAGAACGACACCAACTTGGACTTGGTAGATACACTTATCTAATTTTCAGTCTCTTCACCAGATACGAGGAATTTTAAAATTAAGTCAATGCCTAACAAGAGGACACCTTAGAAAATATCAGACTGATTTGTGAAACTAACTTAAGGTAAATCTCAGTGTATGCCAAGTCCTCAATCCAGCTACTCTGTTACAATCTGAAGACCCTGAAGAGTTAACTTATTCTTGTGTAGATGTACTCTAGTAGGTCTGGCTTGTTAGAGGAATATCTGGAAAATTCAGATGTCAAATGGTTACTGATTCCAGCAGTTTTATAAAGGGAGGATTAGAAAGTCAGCCTATTGGCCGGCGCTGCGGCTCACTAGGCTAATCCGCCTAGCGGCGCCGGCACACCGGGTTCTAGTCCCGGTTGGGGCGCCGGATTCTGTCCCGGTTGCCCCTCTTCCAGGCCAGCTCTCTGCTGTGGCCCAGGGAAGGCAGTGGAGGATGGCCCAAGTGCTTGGGGCCTGCACCCCATGGGAGACCAGGAGAAGCACCTGGCTCCTGGCTCCTGCCATCGGATCAGCGCGGTGCTTCGGCCGCAGCGCGCCGGCCGCGGCGGCCATTGGAGGGTGAACCAACGGCAAAGGAAGACCTTTCTCTCTATCTCTCTCTCTCACTGTCCACTCTGCCTGTCAAAAATAAAAAAAAAAAAATAAGTCAGCCTATGCCATAGTGGATCATACTCAGGTGGCAGATGTTCCAGCTATTGCATATAATACTTCACTTCAAAAGCCTGAATTTATAGCTTTGGTTAGGGCCTTACTACTAGGAAAAGGCTGAAAAGTTAGTATTTACACAAGCTCCTAATATTCTTTCCTGTTTTACCTGAACATTCAGCAATTTGGATAGCAAGAAGCTTACTGACGGCAAAGAGCCCCTTCGTTAAATACGGGAAAGAAATTTTAGCTGTCCTTTGAGCAGTACTGGAAACTCTGGAAGTAGCCACCATATATTATTAGAGGACATCATGAAGAAGATAGTCAGGTAAGCAAAAGAAATGTACTAGCAAGTAAAGCAGCACAAGGAGCGGTTTCTGGGAAGGTTTTAGAAACTGCTCTAAATGCCTCAGCTTCTAGAGGTACTTAACCAACTTTGATGTAGAATGGGGTTAGCAATCAGGTTATGCTAAATATGCCAATGAATGGTAGATGATACATCATAGGATCATACTCCCAAAGACTTCTCAGTGTAAAACTATTAAGGAAATTCATGACTCTACCCATATGGAAAGAGTAGCCAAATACAAATAGTTTTTGTTTTTTGGGGTATTTTGAGGGAAATGACTGCATAATGTTATAAGAAAAGTAATACAGAGGTGTATCCTCTGTTTATAAAGTAACCTTATTGGACACATCAAGCCATTCCCATTACTCACTCCTATACAAAGGAGATGATCATACCCAAGTGAAGACTGGTGAATGCATTTCACTAACATGCCCTTAGCAAATAATTACAAATATCTGCTAGTCCTAACTCATACTTTCACAGGATGGATAGAAGATTTTTCAATCCAAATATACAGGGCACAAGATGTGTCTAAATCCTAGCTAAAAGAAATGATCCATTGCTTTGGCCTTCCATAGTCACTGCAAAGTGACATTGTGTGCCTCTTTTTGGTCTAAGTCAACTCAGCAGATTGTCACCGCTCTAGGGATCTCTTGTCATCCCCATGCCTCTTGGAGAGCTCAGTGGTCAGGGAAAGTTGGAAAAGCTAGTCGTAGCCCTAAAAAATCCTAAGCTCTGTCAAGCAATCTCAGAATCCTGGATTAAGCTATTTCTTGCTGCCCTCCTCGGGAAGAGACTAGCACCTATGGCTGCTTTAAAACTTAGTCCATATGAAACACTATGTGAAATACCCTTTCTCATTTCTGACATCCTGTTTGATTCAGAAACTCAAGACCAGGAAGAGCTTATTATCAATCTAGGTGAGGTACAAAAGGTTCTGTTGGAGTATGGTAATAGTATTCTCCCAGTGCCAAATCCCAAAAGTCATGAACGTCCTACCTCCCCAGAAGACAAAGCTTTGTTAAAAATTGTAAGAAGGATCTCTATCTGACAAATTGCATCATAAATGAAAGATTCCCTACTGGGTGGTACTAAACACTCCTACTGCAGTTAAATTACAGGGCATTCCAAGTTGCCTACATTTGAAAAATTAAATTTTTCCTGTTGAGTCTTCATGGGTACATACAAAGGGTAAGTCTGCCTTCTGTTCTGAGTCAATTAAAGATTTCAAATATCTCTTCAAACACAAGAAGATAAATAAAACCTTTGCTTTAGTCATGTCAAGGCTGCCAGGTAGCCCTTTATGGCAGACACGTTTTACTGTATCTTCTGATCCTCTCAGGATGCTGCTATTGGTGGGAAAAATACCTGGTGAGTTCTTCAGCTGTAATAGGAGGAAATCCTGCCTTGTTTCATGAAGTCATTTTATGGAACTTGTCAGTTGCCTGGGGCAGCATAATCCACACTTCAGGTCAGCTTTTACAGCAAGTACTCAACCCTGTGGATACCTCAGCTAAGTTAATCATGAATCGCCAACTAGCTCTAAAATATATCCTGGTAGAGCAGGTGGAGCATGTACATTTATTCTTGAAATCTTTTACATTTACTTTAACAGCAGTATGTTCACTGAAAGAGACACTGCAAACCTTTATATCTAGGCTAAATGATTTTATAACCTGACCAAGAAAAGTCAATCAGCTTCTACTGTTTGGGAAATAATAGACTATGGTCTTCCTTTTCTTACAGGGATCCCACTTAAGATTAGTTTTTTCCCCAGTTATGCTCATTCTGATTCACTATTTTCTTTCTTTCAGAGTTTGAAAGCCTCTAGAATTAATGTTAAGTATGCAGGGGTCACAAACTTTGGCAATCACTGATGAAAATCTCTGACTCATGAGATGGATCCATTAGGTGAGGTAAGTAGAAATTTCCATACATAGGATAGGCAGGACCCATGACCCTTATCTGCAGGAAGGAGATACAGAAGATGCATCATCATACCCAGCACCCTTCCAAGATTTATGAACATAAACCTCTAGAAGGAAATGATACGGCACAAATAGGCGGGTAATTATTTTAGGTGTTCATCATGATCTCGAACTTGGACCTCTTACTTGTCAGTGAAAACTTCTTCTTTTCCAGGATAATCTGCTTCTTCCAGAAATAAGGAGGGATGCCATGAAAATATGGAAATTAATCTCCAGGTGGAACTTGAAAAGATATGAGAAAATTCCCAGGTGGCTTAACATCTGTAGAAAAACCAACCCTACCTATTAAAAGGGACTAATATCCAGGGGAGTTTCTCCCTTTTGCAACACAGATCATAGCTGGAGATGCAAAACAGATGCCCTCTCTCTTTCCTCTACCACTCTCTCCTCCATTTGAGAAATCTTCTAGTATACTCATAATGTGTCTTCAATTTCTTACCTTTTGAGTAAATTTTGCTATCACTTTGTTTACCATATACATGTCTGCACTTGGAATGCTTGCAATTCTATGATACCAGAACCTGGGAAAAGTTAATACTCCATGTGTCCACATGGCTGTAATATATAGAGAAGTTTGATTAAGTTAATCAGGCATTTCAAACAGCCATTGAAACAAGAAAATTACTTTGAATTCCTCTGCACCCTGCACAGTCTTGTCTAGTCTGTTATACTAGATTATCCCTGGCTCTGCTGATTGTATTCATTGTGTCTGCTTATTTTGTCATTTTAAATCACTCTCTTAATTAGAAAAATCAGTCCAATATTATATTACTTCATAGACTGAAATCATCTTAACAATTTAATCCTCTTGTCCTAAACAGCACTCTGGCCTCAGAATCAGCCCTTAAGGCATTCGGATCCAGCTAAAAAGTCCATGAGAGTATTTCAGGCATGAAAAGCCAAGAAACTGTGGCAAAAAAAAAAAAAATGACCTAAATGAAAGATCTCTGTGAGTGAGATCCCAGCAGAAAGAACGGGCCATCAAAGAAGGAGTTACCTTTCTCTGAAGGGAGGAGAGAACTTCCACTTTGACTATGGCCTTGTCTAAATAAGCCCAGAGTTTGTGAACTCAAGAGGTTTCCATAGCCTTGACAGCTCATGACAAGAGCTTCGGGTGATTACTGACATCATAAATAAGCATGTCAATTGTTAAATCAGCGACAGGAGACACTGCCCACTTACTCCCCATGTAGGATCTCTGTACTAGGTAAATTAATGGTATAACTAGTACTCAAACAGTGCTTTATACTTTGTGTTTCTGTGTGGGTGCAAACTGTTGAGATCTTTACTTAGTTTATACTAAATTGGTCTTCTGTATATAAAGATAATTGAAAATGAACCTTGATGTGAATGGAAGAGGAGAGGGAGTGTGAGATGGGATGGTTGCAGGTGGGAGGGAGGTTATGGGGGGAAAAAGCCGCTATAGTCCAAAAGTTGTACTTGGAAATTTATATTTATTAAATAAATTTGAAAAAAATAAACAAATAAACAAATATTAATCTTCAATACTCTTATTTTAATGCATAGATTTCAAAATATTTTACATCAAAATAAGCTTATCTTTCCATGAACTTCTTGAAGTACTCTTTTTTAAAGACTTATTTGTTTGAAAGGAATAGTTATAAAGACATATGGAAGAACAGACAGAGAGAGAGATTGTTCATCTGCTGGTTTACTCCCCAAATGGTCACAATGGTCTGGACTTTGCCAGACCAAAGCCAGGAAGTAGGAGCTTCACCTGGTCTTCCACATGGCTAGCAGGTGCTCAAGTACTTGGGTCATCTTCTGCTGCTTTGCAAGGTGTATTATCATTGAGCTGAATTGGAAGAGGAGCAGCCAGGTTTCGAACCAGAGCTTGTATGGGAACCAGCATTGCAAGCAGAAGCTTAAATTGCTGCATCACAACAGCAGTCTGTTGAAGTACTCTTATACAGATGTTACTCTTCTTAACAAAAATATATGGATTTATTGTTTTTTTTTTTTTTTTTTTTTTTTTTTTTTTTTTTTTTTTTTACTGTGGCAGGACATTTGGTCTCATGGTTAAGATGCTACTTGAATTACCTGCATCCCATATCAGAGTTCTGGGATTCAGTTCTAACTCTGTTTCCAATTCTAGATTCATACTAATAACAGTGCTGAGGACTGACTTTGTTGGATCCTTAGTGTCTATATGGGAGACCTGGATTATATTATCTGTTTTTGCATTTAGCCTCACTAAGCCTTGAATATTATGGGCATATGGGGAGTAGACTAGCAAATAGAGTATCTCTTTCTCAATTTCTCTCTCTCACTCTCTTTCACTCTTGCTATATTTCATTTTCTCTCTCTGTCTCTCTGAATTTCATACTAAATAAATATTTTAAATAATCTAGTATCCTAGTATTCATATCTGTGCAAGTAACACTCATAAATTTAAATATTGCTTTTTAAATATTTATTCATTTATTTATTTGAAAGTCAGAGTTACAGAGAGATCAGGAGAGAGAGGAAGAGAGAAAGATAGAGAGAATCTTCATTATGCTGCTTACTCCCCAGATGGCTGCACTATTAAGATGATAAACATGCCAAATACTTACTTTATTGTGTTTCAAATGCTGTTCTTCTAAGTTTTCCTGCATTTCACCCAATGACAGTTTCTCAAATTAAAGAATGACCTGTATCATAGGTAGAGCCATTAGTGTGGCAGGCTGTGAATCACTTGATGCTTTAATAATGCAAAATTTCTTCAATTATGTTATACTGCTTGGTATAAACAGCGTGCATTGAAAGATTTTTTCTGTATATATTGCTATATTATCTTTTGTATACTTTGTATATTTCTCCCAATCTGAAAGAAAAAATAGAGGATCTAAAGTACTTTCCCTACTATTTTCTTCTAATAATAACATCAAAGCAATATAACAAAATAAAATAATATTGAGAAATTACAAAAGAAAACCAGCGTCTGTGTATGTTCTTGGAGGATTTTAGTCTGTAGTTTTCTTTTTGCCATGTGTTTTTGATAGGTTTTTGTATCAGAGTAACACTGGACTCATAAAAGTATTTGACATAATTTAGTCTCCTCCAAATTTTTGGAATAGTTTGAGAAAGATTGAAATTTATTCTTCTCTAAATGTTATGTACAGCTTAGTTGTAAAGCCATTAGCTCCCAGACATATTTTATAGGAGACTTTTAATTATTGCTTCAATTTTTTTATTTGTTATTAGTCCAATTAGATTATCTTAGCTACCTATATGTATACAGGAATCTGTCTATTTCTTGCAATATTTTCCAATTTTTTAGCATTTATTCACTTTTGATAGTTTTTATGATCTTTTTATTTCTATTGTATCAGATATAATCTCACCTTTTGTATCTCTAGTTTTTTTCTGAGTTTTTCCTTGTTCTATATAAAGACTCATTTACTTTTTTTAGAAAACAACTTTTCATTTTTTAGCTATTGTATTGTCTTATTTGACTTAATATCATTTTTTTTCTGCCCTGACTTTTACTATTTTTGTCTCTTATAATGGGGTTTGGTTTATTTCCCTTGCTTGTCTAAGTCTTTGATGTACATTGTTAAAATATTAATCTGAATCTTTTATTTTTTAAATGAATGCATTTATTGTTATAATGATCTCTATCAATACTGTTTTTGCTGTATCCCACAGATTTTTATATTCTGTGTTTTAATTTTCATTTGTTCTGAGGATTTTTTTAATTTTCCTTTTAATATCTTCAATAATCCATTGGTCATTCAGAACCATGTCATTCAGTTTCATTGTATTTTTAAATTTTCTATTGTCCTTATCATTCCTTTGTGGTATGAAAAGGAACATGACATGGTTTCACTTTTACAAAAAGCATTATAATTTTATTTTTATCCTAATATGTGGAATATCCTGAAAAACATGTATTCTGTACCCATTTGATGAAATTTTCTGTAAATGTTTTTAGACCCATTATTCTATAGTATGGTTCAATTCTAAAATAATTTTGTTGATTTTCTGTCTGGATGATTGCTTCATTGATGACAGTGTGTCAATGATTTCTGCAACTATTATTCTGTTGGAGTCCATGTTTCATTCCAGATCCAATATTTGCTTCCTGTATATGAGTAGTCTAGTGTTGGGCACATATATATTTAAAACTACTCTATCTTATTGCTGAATCCATCCATCTACTTATTACTTTCAGATTTTATTTAAAGTCTTATTTTATTGGAGTATGGCTATTCCTTTCTTCTGCCATTCACTGTCAGTCCCTGTGTATCTTATGTGAGTGAGTTTCTTTAAGGCAGCAAATTGTTTGGTGTTATTTTCCTAGACATTTGATCAATCTATATCTTTTTTAAGGTTTATTTATTTATTTAAAAGGCAGAGTTACAGAAGCAGAGAGAGAGAGAGAGAGAGGCCTTCTATCCTCTGATTCACTCCCCTAATTACAGAAATGGCCAGAGCTGCACCGATCCAAAGCCAGGAGCTTCTTCCAGGTCTCCCACATTGGTGCAGTGACCCAAGCACTTGGGCCATATTTACTGCATTCCCAGACCGTAGCCAAGAGCTGGATCAGAGGTGGCGCAGCCAGGAATTGAACCTGTGTCCATATGGGATGTTGGTACTGCAGGCAGCAGCTTTACCCTCTAAGCCACAACATAGGCCCCAGTCTATATCTTGTTGAATGAGGAATTTAATCCATTTACATTCACAATTACTATTGACAGATAAGAACTAAACTGTCATTTTTTTGATTGCTTACTGATTGTTTCATGTTCTTTGTTTCTTTCTCCCTCTACTAGTATTTAACATTGTGTTTTTGTGGTATTCTTTCATTATAACGTTTGATTTTATTTTCATTCTCTTTCGTGTATCAACTCTGTTGTGTGTCAGCTCTGGATTTTCTACTGTCACTTGCTTTCATGATTTTTTTCAAGATTTATTTATTTATTTATTTGAAAGGCAGAGTTACAGAGAGGCAGAGGCAGATGCAGAGAGAGAAAGAGAGGTCTTCCATCCACCGGTTCACTCTCCAATTGGTTGCAACATCAGGAGTTGCGCCAATCCAAAGCCAGGAACCAGCAGCTTATTCTAGGTTTCCCATGCAGGTGCAGGGACAGAAGGACTTGGGTCATCTTCTACTGCCTTCCCAGGCCATAGAAGAAAGCTGGATTGGAAGTGGCACTGCTGGGATTCGAACTGGCACCCACATGGATGCCAGCACTGCAGGCTGTGGCTTTACCCACTACACTACGCCCAACAACAGTAGACTGGATAAAGAAATTATGAGACATGTACTCTATAGAATACTATACAGCATTAAAAAAAAAAGAAATTTGGTCATTTTCAACAAAATGGAGGAATCTGGAAAACAGCATGCTGAGTGAAATAAGCCAGTCCCAAAGGGAAAAATATCATATGTTCTCCCTGATCGGTGATAACTAACTGAGCACCTAAAAGGAAACCTGTTAAAGTGAAATAGACACTATGAGAAACAATGTCTTAATCAGCTCTTGTCCTGTAGAGGAACAACTTACTACTTTATTCCTTTTAGTATTCTTTTGTTCTACTTAATGCCAGTGGTTGAACTCTTTAATTAACACATAATTATTCTTAGGTGTTTAAATTTAACTGACAAGTGATTCCTGTAAAATATAAGAATGGGAATAAGAGGGGAAGATGTACAGTTTGGCACATGCTCACTCAGATTTACCCCTAATGGTAGAGCTAGAAACGTGCCAGGAGATTATAATTCAATCCCATCAAGGTGGCATGTACCAATGCCATCTTACTTGTTAAAGTAATCAGTTTAACTTCATAATTGATCAAAAAGATAGGATTAATTGTAAAAAGAATTACATAAAACCAATATCTGCAAATAATAATACTTATAGAATTAAAAAGGAGAGAAAATCCTACATTGGATGATGGATACACAGCAGGCTCATGGAATGACAAATGCCCTAAAGAGCACTGTGGTCTCAGAATCAGCCCTTAAGTCATTCAGATCCAACTAAAAAGGCTATGAGAGTTTCACAGACATGAAGAGCCAAGACACTGTGAGAAAAAAAATGACCTAAATGAAAGATCTCTGTGAGTGAGATCCCAGCGGAAAGAACAGACCATCAAAGGAGGTACCTTTCTCTAAAGGGAAGAAGAGAACTTCCACTTTGACTATGGCCTTGTCTAACTAAGATCTGATCTGGCGAACTCAAGAGGATTCCCTAGCCTTGGCAGCTCATGACAAGAGTCTCGGGTGATTACTGACATCATAAATAAGAATGTCAATTTTTGACCGGTGCTGCGGCTCAATAGGCTAATCCTCCACCTGTGGCGCCAGCACCCCAGGTTCTAGTCCCAATAGGGGCACTGGATTCTGTCCCAGTTGCTCCTCTTCCAGTCCAGCTCTCCGCTGTGGCCCAGGAAAGCAGTGGAGGATGGCCCAAGTGCTTGGGCCCTTCACCCGCATCTGAGACCAGGAGAAGCACCTGGTTCCTGGCTTCGGATCAGCGCTGTGCACCTTTTTTTCTGTCTCTCTCACTGTTCACTCTGCCTGTCAAAAAAAAAAAAAAGAGTGTCAAAGTGGAAGTTCTCTTCTCCCTTCAGAGAAAGTTACCTCCTTCTTTGATGGGCCCTGTTCTTTCTATTGGGATCTCACTCGCAGAGATCTTTCATTTAGTGGTTTTTTTTTTTTTTTTTTTCCTTTGCCAGAGTGTCTAGGCGTTGCATGCCTAAGATACTCTCATGGGCTCTTCAGCCAGATCTGAATGCCTTAAGGGTTGATTCTGAGGCCAGAGTGCTATTTAGGACATCTGCCATTCTATGAATCTGCTATGTATCCCGCTTCCCATGATGGATCGTTCTCTCCCTTTTTGATTCTATCAGTTAGTATTAGCAGACACTAGTCAATTGTGAACAGAAATTGATCACTGGGACTAGTGAGATGGCATTGGTACATGCCACCTTGATGGGATTGTATTGGAATCCCCTGGTACATTTCTAACTCCACCATTTGGGGCAAGTCCGATTGAGCATGTCCCAAATTGTACATCTCCTCCCTCTCTTATTCCCACTCTTATATTTAACAGGGAACACTTTTCAGTTAAATTTAAACACCTAAGAATAATTGTGTGATGATTACAGAGTTCAACCAATAGTATTAACTAGAACAAAAACATACTAAAATGGATAAAGTATTACATTGTACATCTACAGTCAGGACAAGGGCTGATCAAGTCTCTGTTTCTAATAGTGTCCATTTCACTTCAACAGGTTTCCCCTTTGGTGCTCAGTTAGTTGTCACCATCAGGGAGAGCATATGATATTTGTCCCTTTGGGACTGGCTTAATTCACTCTCATAATGTTTTCCAGATTCCTCCTTCTTATTGCAAATGACCGGGTTTCATTGTTTCTGACTGCTGTATAGTATTCTATAGAGTACATGTCCCATAATTTCTTTATCCAGTCTACTGTTGGTGGGCATTTGGGTTGGTTCCAGGTCTTAGCTATTGTGAATTGAGCTGCAGTAAACATTAAGGTGCAGACAGCTTTTTTTGCTTGCCAATTTCATTTCCTTTGGGTAAATTCCAAGGAGTGAGATGGCTGGGTTGAATGGTAGGGTTATATTCAGGTTTCTGAGGAATCTCCAGACTGACTTCCATAGTGGCTTAACCAGTTTGCATTCCCACCAACAGTGGGTTAGTGTCCCTTTTTCCGCACATCCTCTCCAGCATCTATTGTCGGTAGATTTCTGAATGTGAGCCCTTTCTGAATAAGATTGAAGTCGGAAAACTCAAAAGGCTTCCATATCCTTGGCAACTCATGACTAGAGCCTAGGGAGATTACTGACACCATAAACAAGAGTGTCAAATTGTTAAGTCAACAGTAGGAGTCACTGTGTACTTACTCCTCATGTGGGATCTGTGTTTAGTGTATTGTCCAATGTGAAGTAATGCTATAACTAGTACTGAAACAGTATTTTACACTTTGTGTTTCTGTGTGGGTGCAAACTGATGAACTCTTTACTTAATATATACTAAATCAATCTTCTGTATATAAAGATAATTGAAAATGAATCTTGATGTGAATGGAATGGGAGAGGGAGTGGGAGATGTGAGGGGTGGAAGTGGGAGGGAAGTTATGGGGGGAAAGCTATTGTAATGCATGAACTATACTCTGGAAATTTATATTTACTAAATAAAAGTTAAAAAAATAAACATAAAAATAAAAATTTAAGAAAGAGGAAAAAAAAAGTGTCAATTGTTAAATCAACAACAGGAGTCACTGTGCACCTGCTCCCCATTTAGATCCTCTGTCTTTAATATGTTGTACTGTACAAATTAACTATAAAACTACTACTTAGATAGTACTCTGTATGTCTGTGTGGGTGGAAACTGTTGAAATCTTTACTTAGTATATACTAAATTGATCTTCTGTGTATAAAGATAATTGAAAATGAATCTTGATGAAGAAAGGGATGGGAGAGGCAGTGGGAGATGTTATGGTTGCAGGTGGGAGGGAGGTTATTGGGGGAAAAGTCACAACAATGCAAAAGTTGTACTTTGGAAATTTATATTTGTTAAATAAAAGTTGAAAAAAACCCAATGACATTATTTATAGAATTAGTGAAAACAAAACTAAGAATCACATGAAATCCCAACAGTCACAAAATGGCTAAAGCCATTCTGAGGAGGGTGAAATTTGGATGCAATGTAATACCTGAAATGAAAGCATGCTACAATGCTATAGTAATTAATTAAAACACAATGATACTGAACTCCCGAATTCATCCACAATACACACTTTCAACAGATTTTTAAAATATTTATTTGTTTATTTGTAAAGCAGGATGACAGAGCAAGATAGAGATACATTTTCCATGTGAAGGTTCACTCCTAGGATGCCTGCAAAACCAGGTTAGGGCCAGGATAAAACTGAGTCAGGAACTCCATCTGGTCTCCCAACTGAGTTGCAGGAATTCAAGCAGTGGGTCCATCATCTGCTTCCTGGGAGCTCCCTTCATGTTAGCAGGAAGATAAATTGGATGAATGGAATAACCAGGACCTGAACAGGTGAATCTGATATAGGATTAAGGCATCTCAGGCAGGGTTCATCTTATGCACAACATTGCCTGCCCCTTTTCATTCATAAAATTTTTCAAAAAGGTGCATAGAACACACACTGAAGAAAAAAGTTTTTCAATAATTGGTTCTGACAAACTGCATTTTTGTACTTTCAAAATGAATTATTATATCTGTTTCATGACATAGAAAAGTGAACTTAGGATATATCAAAGACCAAATAAAATACCTGAAACTATGAAATTGATAGATGAAAAGAGGGCAATACTTCAGTACACTGATGTATGCAACGATGTTTTGGATGTCTCCAAAAGTGCAGGCGGCAAAAGGAAAATAAGACAAATGTGATTACACCAAATTCAAAAGCTTCTGTACAGCACAGATAACAATTAACAATGTGAAGAGCGTCCCCGCGCTGTGGCTCACTTGATTAATCCTCCGACTGCAGCACCGGCATCCCATATGGGCACCAGTTTCTAGTTTTGGTTGCTCCTCTTCCAGTCCAGCTCTCTGCTGTGGCCCTGGAGGGCAGTGGAGGATGGCCCAAGTGCTTGGGCACCTGAACCCGTGTGGGAGACCAGGAGGAGGCACCTGGCTCCTGGCTTCAGACAGACGTAGCTCTGTTAGTAGAGGCCATTTTGGGGGAGAACCAACAGAGGGAAGACCTTTCTCTCCATCTCTCTCTCTCTCTCTCACTGTCTAACTCTATCTGTCAAATAAATAAATAAATACAAATAAATAAAACAATGTGAAGAGACTCCCTAATAGAATTGGAGAAAATAGTTGCAGGCTACTTATTTGAGAAAGACTGATATCCAGAATAGTTCAGTAATTCAAACTTGACAACAGCAACAAAAATAATCAATCCAGTAAAGAAATAGACAAATGGCCTAAATAAACAGTTCTCAAAAGAACTAATATAGAGTCAACAATTACATGTTTAAATTCTCAAAATCATTAGCATTCTGGGAAATGTAAATCAAAATCACAATGAGATATCACCTTGCTCTTGTCACAGTGGCTATTATCAAAAAGAGAGTAACCAATGTTCATGAGATGTGGAGAAAGGGGAATTCTTTTAACTAGAAATACGACTATGATGTGATCTAACAATCATAATTTCATATATGTATTCAGAGACATGAAGTAATTATATCAAAGTGATGCATCCTTTATCATGTTTATTGCTCTATTATTCACAATACCTAAGACATGAAACCAACCAAGGTGTCCATCATCAAATGAATCATTAAAAATGTAGCTAATATACACAAAATATTATTTTATTATGCCATAAACCATAAAATCTGGTCATTTTTCACAAAATTAATGAAACTGGAGAAAATCATGTTAAAGGAGTTATGACAAACACTAGTAGACAAATACCACAATTTTCCCTCATATATGGAAATTTTAAAATCCCATCTATAAGATGGTGTCATGTGTTTTGTTTGTTCATTATTAACTTATTTAATAAATAGTTGTTTAAATCTTAAAAAATGCTGAATCTGAAAACAGGATAATGATTACTAAAGTCTAGGGGGAAAATGGGAGTAGGGATAGAGCTAGTTTGTATAACGTGTTCCAAATCAAAGGTAAATTGAAGGAATAAATGCCTACTGTTATATAGGTTACTGGGGTGACCATAAAGCACAAGTACCAATTGTATATATTTTATAAGATTTATTTGCTTCTTTTTTACAGGGAGAGTTAGACAGTGAGAGAGAAGGACAGAGAGAAATGTCTTCCTTCTGTTGGTTCACCCCCCAAATGGCCGCTATGGCCAGCGGGCTGTGCTGATCTGAAACCAGGAGCCAGGTGCTTCCTCCTGGTCTCCCATGCCGGTGCAGGGCCCAAGCACTTGGGCCATCCTCCACTGCCCTCCCGGGCCACAGCAGAGAGCTGGCCTGGAAGAGGAGCAACCGGGACAGAATCCGGCGTCCCGACTGGGACTAGAACCTGGGGTGCCGGCGCCAGAGGTGGAGGATTAGCCTAGTGAACTGCGGCACCAGCCCCAATTGTATATCTTATACATAAGAAGAAACACCTCCAAGGTTCCACTCAAAAATTAATGTCAAAAAATGGAATTATTGACTATCCTGGTTTGATCAATACACATTATATACAGATATTGAAATGTCACACTACTGCAATTAAATATGTATGATAATAAAAATCTTTATGAAAAATTTAACTTATTACAATGTTTCTTATTTATATTATTTACTTTACTTTTCCGCATATAAATGCATACAAACATTTTTTTAAAGATTTTTATTTATTTATTTGACAGGATGAGCTACAGATAGTGAGAGAGAGACAGAGAGAAAGATCTTCCTTCCATCCCTTCACTCCCCAAGTGGCTGCAATGGCCGGAACTCCTCGGATCAGGAGCTAGGAGCCAGGTGCTTCCTCCGGGTCTCCCATGTGGGTACAGGGGCCCAAGCACTTGGACCATCCTCCACTGCCCTCCTGGGCCACAGCAGAGAGCTGGACTGGAAGAGGAGCAACCGGACCTAGAACCTGGGGCCCACATGGGATGCCAACACTGCAGGCGGAGGATTAACCCAGTGCTCCACGGTGCCGGCCCCCTTTATCTATCTATCTATCTATCTATCTATCTATTTATTTGACATGAAGAGCTACAGACAGTGAAAGAGAGAGAGAGAGAGAGAGAGAAAGGTCCCAAAACAACTCTTTTGAATGTATCTCTTAACACACACACACACACACACACACATACTCCTCAACATATCATGGAGTTATTCCAAATAAACCACTCATAAATAGAGAATATCATTTAAGTCAACAATGAATTTAATACACCTAACCTACTGAAAATCATAGCTTCACTTACATTAGCCTATTGTTAGGCATAATAATCTAACAAAGCCTATTTCATAGTGAAATTATTTTATTACATACTCTACTGAAAGTGAAACACAACAATTGTATAGACAAGTTTAAGTTAAACCATTGTAAATCAGATACAGGATATGCATTTATATCTTACAGTGGTTCTGTGTTTATATGGTAGATACAGAGATGGTATCAATTATTAATTTCTCTCTTGTCATGTCATATTCACATTATACCAGATTTCTCCCTGACTCTAATTTGTGAAGGGATAGATGAATTTCCTGACACAGGTTACATACACGAACTAAGTATTTTTATTTGACATAACTGAACCACAATTATTTTTTATTTCATTTATTTGTTTGAAAGGTAGAGTGACACAAAGAGAGAAAGAGATGGATGGAAAAAGAGAGATCTTACGTCAGCTAGTTCAATCCCCAAATGCCTACAGCAGTTAAAGTTGGGCAAGGTCAAAGGTGGGATCCAGGCATTCAATCCAGGCGTCTCTAGGGCTGGCAAGAATTCAACCAGTTGAGTCATAATCTACTGCCTCCCAGGTGTGTGTTAGCCAGAAGGTGGAGTCAGGAGTATTACCAGGATTCAGCCAAGGCTACTCTGATGTGGGATGGATGCATCCCAAGTGGCCTCTTAACTGCTGTACCAAATACCCACCCTCAAGATAACTAAAGTTGGAATAAGAAATTCAATCACTTTCTAAATATGAAATGAATGACTGGGAGATCCTCTATAAAGTATTTTAATCAAAAAAAAAAAAAAAAAAAAAAAAACCTCCATCTATACTAAATCAGCACCAGAAAAACTCCCTAATACTGGAGGTGCTTTCGTATGTATTGATGTAGCCAATACAGTCAATCATACTCACTGTTGTCTTTGACATTTTTATTTTTCAATGTCACTACTCATTAATGATCTGATGTTGTTACTGTCATTTGATGACTTTCTATTGTCATTTTTCTTCACAAACTTGTTATTTCTAATTGCTATTTTATGCCACTCTTTAATTCATCAGCTGCGAATGTCTCACATAATTGACTCTATTGTTTAAATGATGTAAGAAAAAATAGGGTTTAATTTATCATTTATCTTCTTAATTCTGATGGAAGAAAGCTTAATTTGGTTGTTCCATTTTCTATATGGAAAATGTAAGAACCTATTTTCTGTATTCTATTCTGATTTCTGCCTCTGAAGCCATCTTATACTGTGACCTTTAAAAATATTCTTCGAAGTCTTTGTAAATACTAATAGGTATGCTGACACTTGTGTATTGTGAACCTTTAATTTATGTTCTTCCCTATGTTTTAACTTGTAACATTTCACATAACAATTTTTAATAATCAAATCATAACTGAGATGTCATATTTTATACATATATTGTATATTAATCAAGGACTGAAAAAAAGAATTCAAAGAATAAGCGATAATATGGAAGAGTATGCCAGGGATATATATATGAATTTCAAGTTTACTGGGGCCAGCATTTGGCACAGTAGATTAAGCCTCCACCTTATACACTAGCACCCCATGGGTTCAAGTCCAGGCTGCTATGCATCTGATACAGCTCCCTATTAATGTGCTTGGGAAGGCAGTGGAAGACAGCCCAAATGCTTGGTCCTCTGCCACCCATGTAAGATATCTGGATGGAGTTACAGGCTCCTAGTGTTCAGCTTGACTCAGTCCTGTCTTTGCAGCTATTTGGAGAGTGAACACATGGATGGAAGATCTCTCTCTCTCTCTCCCTCTCTTTCTCTCTTCCCCCTCTCTAATGATATTTCCTTCCTCGCTCCCTCCAATTTCTCTCTCCTTCCCTTCTGTGATCTTTTAGCTTATGATATATAATTTTTATGTTATATATTTATTTTTATAAATTTTATTTAGATAAGCTGAACAAATTTCATGTATTTCATATAAACAGATATAGGATCATAGCAATACTTCCCACCCTACCCTCCCTCACATGATCCCACTCTCCCACATCCTTCTTTTCTTATTCTTTCTTTTAATTTATACAATTACATGCTTTCAGCTAATTTTATAATCATAAACTCAATCCTCCACTAAGTAGATAATTCAACAAATAGAAGAAAAAAAAAACACTGTTTCTCAACAGTAGAGACAAGGGCTCTAAAAATAATCAAATCTTAAAAAGTCAATTTTGCCCACGTACATCACATTTCTTTGTAATATGTTATTTACCACCAATCAGGGCAAACATGTTATTTTTTTCTTCTGGGGACTGGCTTATCTCATTAAGTATGGTGTCCAGTTGCATCAATTTTGTTGCAAAAGACAGAATTTCATTGCTTTTCTTTTTGGTTGAGCAGTATTTCATGCTATATACACACACACATATGTATATGTAAGAGAGAGAGAGACAGAGAGAAAGGTCTTCCTTCCATTGGTTCACTCCTCAAATGGCTGCTATGGCCAGTGCTGTGATCCAAAGCCAGGAACCAGGTGCTTCTTCCTGGTCTGCCATGCGGGTGTAGGCGCCCAAGCACTTGCACCGTCATCTGAATTCTAGTCCCATTCTAGATCTCTCTACTGACAGGGCTAGGGACAATATCATCCAGGATATCTAATTCTAAAACTGGGTAGAAACATTTCAGCAAAGAACACAAAGGCAACAGGAAAGACATTAGAATACTGTTCAGAGTCTTTCTTGCCTCTCTGCCCTCTTCTATCCAGTTTTAGATTTTAGTTTCTTGTTTGTGTGAAATTCTGTTGTATACTTCATGATATTCACCTGAATTCCCAGTTTTCACGACTCCAAATTGTTTTCAAACTGCTAGACTAATTTTCACAGGACCCAACTTTCACAACATTAAGTCAATGAGCTCAGGAGTCCAAGATGGTTTGATTTAATGATCTCAGTTGACCAAATTCAGCATCCACTTATAAGGCTATTGTCTTTAGGTCTCAGACAAACTAGATCTTTTCACCAAAATGAATCAGTCTTCCACGTAGACCAGAATTTGTTTATTAATTCAACTCAGGCCAACTGATTTCAATACTCCCACAACATGTTTGCTCTTTTAGAGTTTGGCCAAGAATCTGGCTGCTCCTACTCTGTAATCTGGTCCTCTTCTCATGTCCCATTGCCTGTGGGATTCACTTCTGAAACACAGCCCCTAGTTAGATCTCTCTCCTAACCATTTACTCTTGTCCCTTTTTATTTAATAACTGCTTGTAGTATTCTTTGAAATAAAGATTCCTAAAGATTCATCCAGCAATCTCTCAGCCTATAGGATTTAACCTACATTTCCCAAACATCCACCCTTCAAAACATTTAATTCCAGCAGAAAAACTTACATTCTGCTTCACAGAAAATAAAAGCTATCTGAAGAAAACTACCTCATTCCCCTTTAAACATTTCCAGATCCTCTCCTATCCTCCTCACCTTCTGTTACCAATAAGATGCTTTGTTTTTGGTTTGAAGCCGTTCATTCCATCTATGAATGGACTTTTATCCACTCTTCTCTTCTAAACTATCATTTATCAATTTTCCTTTGGGGCATTTACCTTTCCTTGAAGTGAGTCCTTCCCACTGCTGTGAAATAAAATTCCTGCCACCATGCTGCACTTTTACCACCCACAGTCCCCTCTACCCTTCCTAAGCTCAGACCTGCGCACCCAATAGCTATTTCCATTCAGTGTCCTATGTCGTTACAAGAAACTGCAGGCTTAAAAAAATATCATTTTATGAATTACATCCCACTAAAAATAATTTAATAAGTAAAAAGAATGCTTTATCCTATTCCTGTATTTCCTCTCTTGGTGAATATCATTGCCAGGAAAAGAGAAACTTAGAAGTCACTATTCAGTGTCTTCTTTTTTGCATAGGTATTATCACAAAATCTAGTTAAGTTTTACATAAATTTTATAAATGGCGTTCATCTCTCCATCTTCAAGTCCATCCTCCCAGAAAAGCTATCTCTGCTCATGACTCTAACATTCCAGTTCATCTTGGTCCACGGTATTATACCTAATAACTTTCTAATGTATTAAACAATGTCTCTATTGCTGAACCAATGGTCATTTTCCTGTCTTTATTTTTCTTGACCTCTTAGCAAAATTCAACATTATTAATAGTCTCATCCATTGGGGAAAAATATGTCCTGTATTTTTGTCCTTTTATATATTTATATAAAATTATATATAGTAAATATATAATGTAAATGTTAAATCTATATATAGTATTTATAGATAGATTTTATATATATATATATATATATATTGCCCTTTTATTTTTTGACAATTCTAGCCACTTCTAACTCTTCCCTTTTGTTAATTCTAACTGGTTCATTAATATTGGAGTTTCACAAGTTTTCTCTCTCTTTCTCTATATCTCAGTGTTTCCTCTCTTCTCCCTTCCTCTTTTTCAACATCTCTTAGATGATTTCATACATCCAATGACTTCAAGCACCAGTAGCAAATACTACTCTATTATCTTAGTCTATTAATGAATACTCTTTTAAAGATAAGCCATCCAAACATTTCAGATACTGCTAATTAGCCTATTTTTTATTTTTTAAAAGATTTATTTATTTTACTTGAAAGTCAGTTACACAGAGAGAGAAGGAGAGGCAGAGAGAGAGAGAGAGAGAGAGAGAGAGAGAGAGATCGAGATCTTCCATCCACTGGTTCACCCCCCAGATGGCTGCAACAGCGGAAGCTGCGCCAATCTGAAGCCAGGAGCCAGGAGCTTCCTCCGAGTCTCCCACATGGGTGCAGGGGCCCAAGGATCTGGGCCATTTTCTACTGCTTTCCCAGAGCAGAGAGCTGGATTAGAAGCGGAGCAGCCTGGTCTGGAACTGGCGCCCATATGGGATGCCAGCACTGCAGGTGGCGGATTTATGCACTATGCCACAGCACTGGCCCCAGCCTAATATTTATTTTGATAACAACAACATATTACTTTCCTTATAGTCATTGCTTGGACCAATTTTAAATTTATTAACAAGATTTTTCTATCGTGTTCTTTTGCCACCATTACACTATCTGTAAAATGAGGGCTATTTTTATTTTATTTTTTTAATTTAAATTTACGTTTTGTTTTCTTTACATGAAAATTTCCTAGAAGTGTATCTTGGAAATAAGAGATATTTAATAAACATTTCTCAAGTCAGTAGATATTAAATTAACATGTGTATTGATAATATTTAGGACTGTATTGATTATGAATGACGGGCAAGCAATCCCTCTCATTTTATCACATCCACAAAAATTGGGTAAACTGCCAGCGCCATGGCTCACTAGGCTACCTGTGGCACCGGCACCCCGGGTTCCAGTCCCAGTTGGGGAACCGGATTCTGTCCTGGTTGCTCCTCTTCCTGTCCAGCTCTCTTCTGGGGCCCAGGAAGGCAGTGGAGGATGTCCCAAATGCTTGGGCCCTGCACCTGCCTGGGAGACCAGGAGAAGCACCTGGCTCCTGGTTTCAGATCGGCACAGCCCGCTGGCCATAGCGGCCATTTGGGGAGTGAACCAACAGAAGGAAAACCTTTCTCTCTCTCTCTCTCCCTCTCTCTCACTGTCTAACTCTGTCCAAAAAAAAAAAGTTGGGTAAACTTATTTGACAATATGAAATATAGATTTTCCAAAGATAATTGTTGTAATGTATTATTTGCTAGTTTATAATATCAGTAGTGCAAACTGTAACTTAGTATGTTTCAAATATAAGGATCAATACACATTTTCTCAGATCAATAGATTAAGATGTGATCCTATTGTTTTAAATTGAGGACTAAATGATTGCTTTAAAGTAAATGTTGAATTAATCAACTTCTATGCTGGTATACATACATGAAATCATAATAAAAGATTCTTTTACCCCTTTTTCTCTACAAAAATAGCTATTGTACTCATTGAGATCCAAGAGAATTTGTGTTCAATAACTTTATTTTTGCCTATAGCAGATTATATAGTACTTGGTAATTTACCTGGCACACTAGGGTTATTCACCCAATTGAGACATGCTTTCTGTTTGATAATTATAGAAAATATAACAATTTCATTTGAAAGCAACTTCTGTCTGCAAAGCTATATGCCTATAAAAGTCTTAATGATAAAGGCAACACTCTAAGCTTATAGTAATGTGCGCCTCTTACTAAAAAATTAATGTGTATGTGCTTTGAAGGAAGAGATTTGATTTGAAAGAATGCTTTCAAAAGAGAGTATATTTTGCTTAAACTCTGCATTTTTAGAAAGAGAGAGAGAAAGTCTCCTATCCACTAGTTCAGTTCCAGGAAATCTGCACAAGATTGAAGGCAGGAGCCAGAAACTCAATTCAGGTCCTCCACTCGGGTGGTAACACCTCAATTACTTGAGCCATGTTGCTTTCTCCCAGGTTCTGTATTTTCCAAAATATGAATTATAAAGGTAGCATTAGCAGGAGCCAGAGACAGGTGTTGAAGTTAGCAACCCAGTATGGGACATGGGCATGTTAGAACTCATCTTAACTGCTATGCCAAACACCCACTCTGACAACGCACTTGGAACATCTTGGTATAACGAACCCCACCCCATGATATCTTATGAATGGGATTCTCTCAACTCCCTCTCCCTCTGTTTATGGATCACACCACATTCCACCCCCTCCTTGCTCTCCTTAGGAAATGAATTTATATTTTGTGCATTCCAATTTGAACAAAATTAATTTCAATTGTTAATTTGTACAAATGAACTGCTATGGAAGCAAATGAAAAGAATTCAGAGTAGAAAAACAGGAGGCCATTTGAGATACAGATGGCGATAAAAGAGGGAGAAAAATAGAGAAAAGGTTTCAAGTTCTTCATTTTCTAATAGCTAAAGTGCCTTTAAACTCTCAGAGCTGTAGTTTTCTAACATGTAAAGAGATTATGTTATTAAGAATGGGAGTGTTATGGTAACATAACACTAATATATGTGTTATGGTAACATAACACATAACCTAATTCCATGCACATACATAATTCCATGGAATTATGTCAAAAGCTCATTGAAAAGGTACTAGAAGACAAATTAATTCTGCTGAAAAATCATTTGAAATCCATGCATAGTTTATTTCATAACACCAATTTTCATGAAATTTTTGGAGACCCAGTATAGGTGAAGCTCTCAGCATATATTGCTCAAGTTTTTAGAATAAATACTAAATGTTCCTTTTATTTTTAATATATTTTAAATTAATTTATTTTCTTTGGAAGACAGAAACAGAGAAAAAGAGATATAAAGGCAGAGAAATAGATACCTCTTATTTGTTAATTCACACCCTAGGTGCCCAGAAACCACAAACTCAATCCAAATCTCCTACATGGGGAGTGGCAGAAACTGGTCACTTTGAGCTACCTCCAATGCTACTCTATAAGAGGAATCTGGAATCAAGAGCAGAGCCAGCATCAAACCCAAGCACTCCAATGTGAGATACTTCACAAGTGGTGCCTCTACCGTTGTGCCAAATGCCTACCCCTGAAAACTCTTATTACATCATTTGCTTCTGAACTCTTTGGTAAGTCATTGCTGTAAGAAGCCAGTTTACAACCAAGAGAGTATTTATGGGATTGAAATTCTCAATGCAAAATAGAAGGATTTCAGTACTGTGTTTCAACATAATTTTATATTATTCCATTTCCTTACACTAGACATTACTTATATATAGCATGGAGCAAAATAATGACATTTTCAAAGTATATTTACTGAACCTTCATTAAACAATATATAGGAGCAGGTCTGGTGGTACAGTAGATTAAGCTGTCGCTAGGGACACCTGCATCCTCTGTCAGAGTACTGAGATGAAGTCCTGCCTCTGCTTCTGACCCAGTTCCCTGTGAATGCTCCTAGGAGGCAGCAGATGAAGGCTCAAACACTCAGTTTCTGCCACCCACATCGGACACCCAGAATGAGTTCCAGGTTCCAGGCTCTGGCCTGGCTCAGCCCTGTTGTCCAAGGCATTTGGGGAGTGAAGAAGTGATGGAAGAGCTTGCTCAGTCTCTTTGTCTGTCTGCCTGTCTCTCTCTCTCTTTCTATTTTCTAATAGAAAATGAGTAAACATTAAAAAAAATCCATGTGAATGATATAGAGAAATACTTTAAATTTACTAGAATAATTGCATAAAAGTATTTGCTTTAAAACGTAAGCCAGAATCTTAGGGAAGTAAAAAAAATCACATTAGTTTACTCAGAAATATAATATTCATAAGTATAAATATAAAGGTATTATGTAATCCCAAAAGTATTTATGCATTTTCACTAGTAACATGTCCAATACATAAATGTGTTATAAAATGTGTCTAACTAAAGCATTGAAGATAATAAGAGAGCTTGGTAGTGTTTTCATTACCTACATCATAGTTATGCTTAGGGCAAATTTATTTTTTTCTTTATATATCACAAAAAAGTTTTGATAAATCTTATTGTGTAAATTTAAGTTCTGTTTCTGGAAACAGGAGAGAAGGATTGGACAGGCACAAATAAATGCAAAGATATATGAACACATTTATATATTGACTGAGATTTTAGCCACCCCGATGTATTTATTTAACAAAATACAATGATCTGTATACTTATCTTCTGTACACAGCACTTTCTGTACTTTCTCTTAATTATAAAATAATTAAAATAAAAATTACTAAACTAAAAGACAAAAAAGGTTTGTATATGACCAAATTTCAACCTGTGTTTCACATTAAATAATGCCATGAGTCATACAGCTTTTGCCATACAGAAACATCTGAAAGTTAAAGATTGAATACACATAGTTTTTTAAAATTAAGATGCAGGGACTATTCTTTAATCAATTAGTTTATGGCAAGCATTAAAGAATGGCTTGTCTCAGGTATTTTAGTTGTAGTAATGAAAATCTGAGGCCGGCGCTGCGGCTCCCTAGGCTAATCCTCCGCCTGCGGCACCGGCACACAGGGTTCTAGTCCCGGTCAGGGTGCCGGATTCTGTTCCAGTTGCTCCTCTTGCAGTCCAGCTCTCTGCTGTGGCCCAGGAGTGCAGTGGAGGATGGCCCAAGTCCTTGGGCCCTGCACCTGCATTAGTGACCAGGATAAGCACCTGGCTCCTGGCTTTGGATCAGCGCAGTGTGCCAGCCAAAGCGCGCCGGCTGCAGCGGCCACTGGGGGGTGAACCAACGGAAAAGGAAGACATTTCTCTCTGTCTCTCTCTCTCACTGGCCACTCTACCTGTCAAAAAATAAAAAATAGTAATAATAAATAAAAAAAAATCTGATACAACCAAGACAAAGACAAAGAAGGCATTAAAAGGTTAGGAGATGGGACTGGCACTTGGTCTATGGTTAAGACACTGGTTAAGGTGCCAACAGACTTGTCAGTGTACATAGGTTCTCTTCCCATCTCTAGGTCTTGATTTCAGGTTTCTGTTAACTTGGATTCTGTAGGCAGCAGATGACACCTTAAGGCATTGCGTCCCTGATGCCCACACAAGTGACCTGAATTTATTCCCAGATATGAACTTCAGCCTGACTTAGTCTTGAATGCTGCAGCTGTTTGGAGGGTGAACCCTAAATGGATGGGAGCTCTTTGTCTCTGGTTTTCTTTCTTTTGCATAAAGGTTTTCAAAATAATGGGAAAACAGGCAAGTGAGACTACCATAAAATGTCAAATACTCATGAATGGGAGTTTGGATTTTATCTAAACTGCATGTAAATCTTTTAAAGTTGCTGATTTCAAGTATTTCTATTTCTTTATTCTATAGTAAGTTTGAATCATATACATCCTAAACATAATTCACTCTATTTTTTATATTGAGTATAAAGGTGAGAGATTGTTTCCCTTAAACCCATTGTATAATCATAAAGATATGGGAATGACAAAGACTCTGCATTCACTAGATTGTATAAGGTGGCATTGTCACCTGTACTTCTGCTGGTTAAAATATGGTCTGAGGAAATTATCTGGATCTATCTTAAATATTTTTCCATTTTTCAAGGCTTGCTCCTATTACTTTGAAGTGAGTGTATAAGTGGGCTTTTGAAAAGTACATAGAAAATGGAAATTGAAAGAAGTATATTTAGATGCAAACATTATGAAATCATGCATTTTTTTATTCATAATACACATTTTCCATATTAAAGTATTATCTTATGGGACCAGTGCTGCGGCACAATAAATTAAAGCCCTGGCCTGCAGCACCAGCATCCCACAGGGGCGTGGCTTCCAGTCCTGGCTGCTCTACTTCCTATCCAGCTCCCTGCTAATGTGTTTGGGAAAGCAGTTGAGGATGACCCAAGTCCTTGGGCCCTTGCACCCACATGGGAGACCTGGAAGAATCTTCTAGTTCCTGGCTCCTGTTTCTGGATCGTATTGGCTCAGTTCTGGACGTTGCAGCCATTTGAGGAGTGAATCAGCAGATGGAAGACTTCTCTCTCTCTCTCTCTCTCTCTACCTCTCTCTGTAACTCTGCCTTTTGAATAAAATAAATAAATAAATAAATAAATAAATAAATCTTTAAGAATAGTAGTATTATTTACATTTGTGGCTCTTGTTCTATTACCATTAAAATCTATGGTGATATGTGTTGGCTCATTAAGCCTGGTATGTCAAAGATTAATTTCTCTAACACAGTAACTTCCCCTGTAGCACAGGTATTGATGAATAGCTTATGATAATTAAAGGAATTTTTTCTTGAACTGTCACATCTTATCATATCAAAAGTTATTATACGCTAATTAGAACCCAACCTTCCTTGTTATTGTGTTAACTGAAGATCGATTTGCTAATCACTACTAACACAAAAGCATGACAGGTGTAATACAGATGATCTCTGCCTTGGCTGCTCTCTTGGAGCCTGCCAAGGCTTCTGGATCTCCAGGTAAATGCAGTAACCTTCTTCAGCTGTCAAAGTGCCTGTCAGCAGAATTGTGCTGATGAAGATCCTGTGCTATCACAGGCAGCGGCCACGGGAGCAGGAACAGCATCCTCTGTCGCTTACTTTTGCATTTTCTTCTAAAACCAAATCTTTAGTTTCTAATCTGAAAAGGAGGGTTAATGGTCTTTCTGTTAATTTCAGAGAACAGAACAAGCGCAATAGGTAGAAATCACAGGAAATCAGACTTACTTTGTTTTCAGGAAGAATTTCTAAGAATTAGAAGCATCCTACCATAGAACCAGAGTCTCAGGAGATGAGCAACTCCCTGGCACCGCAGTCCGCAAGCTAAAGCTGGGCATCTACATGCTAGCAATTTGTTGCCATATTTCTACACAGCTATTGCTGAGACTCACAAGTCTCTCGCTTTCTGTTAAGTGCCATGAAAAATACATATTTTCTTTCAATGCAAACATCAGAAAGAAACAAAATCTATGTATTTACCCTAGAAGCCAAATTCTCTTTTCTTGGAAAACTTGTACCCTACAAAATTCCCACAGCATTTTCAAAATGCAGAAGTTATAGTAATAAAATAAATCTCCCAGTAACATGCCCACATGAATCTGACAGGCTAGCCTTACTCCCAGTCATGAGGGAAAAATTCTCAGAGGAGACCAGTTTCATTTGTTCATTGAAATTTACTCCTCCCAGATAATACATCAAGCAGCTTTATCTTTGTGCTAAATGCAACACTACTATTAAATCATTAAGTTAAATGTATTATCAGTTTATTTCTAACATGAGTATCTTAATAAAATATAGAAGCTTCGTGCTTTACCAAATATTCTTATCCTACAAATGAAAAATTGAAACATAGAAGAATTTCTTCCATGTAAAGTTAACATTAAACAATGCTTAATAAAAACATTTAAAAAAATTTTTAGAGGGTCCAGCACTGTGGCATAGCCAGTAAAGCTGCCACCTGCAGTACTGGCATCTCATGGGAGCAGGTTCGCATCCTGGCTGCTCCACTTCCCATCCAGCCAACAAACCTAGTACTCACTTTTCTTATGAAATATTGATGAGCTTTTAATTCATTTTTTGCTATTTTACTTTATTTATCTTGTTTCTTAAGGTGTTTAAGAACTTCTTTATTGACATATAATTGTTAAATATATTTATAGGGTACAATGTGATAATTTAATAAATGCACATAATGTGCGATGTTCATCAGAGTAATCATCAGTTTCATCTACTCCAACATTTATCACTTATTCGATAGTTGGCTTCCTGTGCTATAGAGCACTAGAACTTATTTTTGGAACACAATGGTACTCTATTCATCTGTTATCCAACTTTCCACTATTTTCTCCTCCCTCCCACCCTCCTTGATCAGTTTTCTCAAGTGAACGAGAAGAGGCAGGACATGTTTCTCAGTGCCTAGTTTACTCCACTTAATAACATACTCCAGTTCCATCCACTATTACAAATAGCTATATTTCTTTTGATATGGCTGAATAATGTTTCAGTATTTATATTGCTATATATAATATAAAATTTAGATTGTATTTTCTAATTGTAATACATAAGGATATTTTGAGAAATATTTCATGGGAATGAAATTATAGAGGGGAAAAATTGGATTTAAGGGAATACCATTTCTTAAAATCAGCATTTTCAAGTTATTACTAAGAACCTAAGAAGAGCATTGTTTGAAGTGATTATCATTGTCATAGGTGTGGAGTTTTAAGAGGCTGACTACTTAGTACCTAACTGAGAACAGCACTGAAAATTGAAGGAGGCAACAAAATGTTCAGATTTAGAAACCTCTCCCCCATTGTCTCCTTTCTAATGATTATAGATTTTATTGGTTATTTTAAATTTTTTATAGTTATTTGAGAAGCCAAGTTACAGAATAGAGGGAAAGGCAGAGAGAGACAGAGATCTAACTTCCATTTACTCTCTCTTCAAACAGCTGGAATGGCCAGAGCTGTGCTAGGCCAAAGGGCTGCACTTCTTCCTGGTCTTCCACATGGGTGCAGGGGTCCAGTTATTTGGACCATCTTCCCTTGCTTTCCCAGGAGCATTAGCAGGGACCTGGATCAGAAGTAGAGCACTTAGATTTCCAACTGGTTCCGATATGGGATGCCGGTGTCACAGGTGGCAGCTTAACCCACTCTGCCACAACACCAGACTTAGATTTTTTTAAGTATTAAATGTGGCATTTTTTAAAACATATGAGCCATTGTAATCCATAAGCTGTACTTTGGAAATTTATATTCATTAAATAAAAGTTTTAAAAAAATAAATAAATAAAAAATTAAAAAAAAACATATGAGAGTGTGGAATTAGGAAGTATATTATTCAAGGATCTCCAGGGGGGAGAATATTTATTTTCCAAATATATTGTATTTTTGGAAGTATGGGCTCACACATTATAGAGACTTAGAAGTCCCCTGATCTGCCTTCTGAAAGCTGGGGAATCAGTAAAACTAGTGGTGTAGCTGAAAGTTTGGGGAACAAAGCTGGTGATGAAGATTCCAGTTCAAGGCGAAAGACAAGGAGAGCTGAGAGCAGTGAAAAGTTGATGTCCCAACTCAAATAGCCAGAGAGGGAATTCACTCTTCCTCTTTTGAATGTCCTCAGGCCTTCAACAGGATGGGGGATGCCCATGTGCATTACAGAGTCCCCTGCTTTACTTAGTCCACCAAGTTAAATGCTAAGTTCATGTAGAAATATAAATGTCCATACAGACACCTCCAGAAGTGATGAAGCAGCTCTTAACCCAATCCAATTGACACATGAAGTTAAAAGCTACATAGTATAAACAATACAATCTAGCTCAAATTACCTGTATATTTTTGGGAAGAATCTTTCTTTTCTGGGTCGAGCTCTGCATTGCTTTCTATATAATTTTATATCCTATTTCTTCACATCACTCTATCCTCTTATCATATTTATTTTTTCTATTAATTCACTTTGCTGAGTTATGAATGTGTACCCTTTCATGTTTGATTAAAGCTTTCCCTTCCTTTCAACCACATTAGAGTGATGTATAAAATCAGAAAATTTATTCTGTTCAGTGAAATGCCTTGAGATCCAAATAGAGGCACACAATAGGAGCTCTGCAAATAAATGAGTGAATATTTATTTATCAAACAAGTTCATAAATTACAATTTTAGTATTCTCATCATAGTGTATCAATTAATACCTGTCAAAGAACAGGGTTTGTTAAGGTGGCAGAGCACAGCAATTGCTTAAAACTTATAACTTTATATCCAGAAGGAAAAAGAATCTTCTTAACACATGTTTCTTTTTTTAAAAAAATTATTTGGCTCAGCAGGTTAATGCCCTGACCTTGAGCGCCGGCATCCTATGTGGGTGCCAGTTCAAGACCCAGCTGCTCCACTTCCTATCCAGCTCTCTGCTGTGGCCTGGGAAAGCAGTGGATCATGGCCCAGGTCCTTGGGCCCCTGTGCCTGTGTGGGAGACCTGGGGGAGGATCCTGGATCCCGGCTTCGGATCAGCGCAGCTCTGGCCATTGTGGCCAATTGGAGAGTGAACCATCAGATGGAAGACTCTCTCTCTCTCTCTCTCTCTCTCTCTCCCTCTGCATCTCTTCTCTATGTATAACTCTGACTTTCAAATAATAAATAAAATAAATCTTTAAAAAATTATTTACTTGTTTGAAAGGCAGAGTTACTCAGAGGCAGATGAAGAGAGAGAGAGAGAGAGAGAGAGAGAGGTCTTCCATCTGCTGGTTCACTTCCCAAATGGCTGTAATGGCCGAAATTACGCCAATCTGAAGTCAGGAGCAAGGAACTTCATCTGGGTCTCCCACGTGGGTACAGTGGCCCAAGACCTTGGGACATCTACTGCTTTCCCAGGTCACAGCTGAGAGCTGGATTGGAAGTGGAGCATCAGGAATGCGAACCGGAGCCCATATGGGATGCCAGTACTGCAGACAGTTGCTTTACCCGCTATACCACAGCACCGGCCCGACAATATGTTTCTAATTAACCTCCTACTTATATAACCATTCCTCCCTCAGTGAATGTTCAGTTTTCTGAATATTTGTAGTAAAAGAATATAAAAGTATAATAGCTAAGTTGTGCAGTGTTTTGGCCACGTATTAAATGGAAAAAACTAGTGACTCAGTGCAGGTTGGTAGCTAATTATTATTGGAGAATGTAATAAAACTGAAGTCTGCAACACCGGATTTAGTGCACACATCTAGGTATTTCGAAGGCTTCCAAGTTATCATTTATGCATTTGGGGGAGACTTGTATGGGTGTAATTTGCTTGTGAAAGACAAAATGTGTTCTTTTGGAAGTTAAACTATTCTTTTTCCCTCTGTTCCTCACTTGCTTGTGTGTGCAGAAAATATTGGTAAAGAATGAGTTATTGTCTCACAACCTGGGCATCTAACAAAATCAGCATGAATTCTGATGAAGACAATAAGAAATTGGAAAATTCTGCTTATGTCTATTTTCATTCACTCTATGGGACAGTCATGGTCAGAAATAAAACATGGCCCAAGGCAGAAGGAGACAAACATGGACACTGGGCTTCTGTAGCATGAGCTGAACAAACAGATGCCATCTGAAATGGAGGAGTTGAAAGCCTTAGGGAAACACACTAATTTTAGGCGGGTCTCCATGTGTGTTAGAGAGCAACAAGCTCTGTGTTTGCTGAAAGGTCTTTAAAAGTGCACGGCAATGGGTTGTGTCCAACAGCCTTTGCAAGTTGGTTGTGAAAGTCAATGGGTGTAAGATCTGATGAACAATGTGGGTAGGAAAAACAACATTCCTTCAATGAGGACTCTGAAAAAGAGTGATTTCCCTGGAAGCTTTCTTTGTTTGGGAAAAATTGAAAAGCTGTGCTCCCACTAAATTATTGCTGGCAGCCTTTACCTTTGCCACCAGACTTGGCATCACTCTGCTGGTTTCCAGTGTGGTGCTGCCAAGGCTGTTTCTATTCCTTTTATTGTGTGTTGGCTTATTGAAAACTCTCCTGGCCATAGCCCAAGCACATACATACGCCCTGCCACAGTGGTGCCAAGCTTGCTCCTAAATACCTTTCCCTGTGTATCTTTACTTTGTTGTGTTGCACACAATTGAGATTTAAGGTACAGTTTCAAAAAGAATTTGTTCTAATCCACAGGGAGGGTTTATTTGATTAGAAGATGAGCACTCTCTTATATTTTTGGTTCCAATTATTCACTATATTTTTATTTCTACTGCTGTGTTCTCTCTATGTAGATAAGCATTTAAAATGTTCTGGATGACTGTCTCCAAAAATATTTTAGTGATTCGTTGAGGACAAAATCAGAAGATTTTGGGAAGTTAAATTTAGTTCTCCCTACTAGATTTTAGGATTGGCTTCACAAATATATTTGTCTTAAGTTTGACTTATTAAAATACTTTTCTTGAAGGGAAAATGATTTAATGTGATTCTAATTTCAGATGTTTAGGAACTTTGCTTTTTGGAGAATCACAAAGGATTTTAATCTTCACAGTGACCTAACAAATATACTGGCTTCCCTTCATCCTCTGCAAATCCACTTATTTGTTCTGTCTCTAAACAAGACCCATCAGGATAACATTTACTCAGTTTTAAGGTGCCTCAGTCTGTTTTCTGCTGCCATAACAGAACCCTGCACACTGGTTAAATTATAAACAGAAAAATCTGGAAGCTGTGATGTCCATCATCAAGAGGCTACATCTTGAGGGCCCTGCTGGCTGCATCATAAAGAAAGCATCACAAGGCAGGGACCCAGGTAAGAAAGAGACACAAAAAAAAGGAGGTGGAATCCACTCCTCCCCCCTTCAGTAACAAACTCACCCTCTCAAGAACAACTTAATCCATTCATCCCATTCATCAGAGTAATGTCCCATGACTGAATCACCTTTTAAAGGTCACAATCCAACATGGGAAGCAGGATACACAGCAGACTCATAGAATGGCAGATGTCCAAAATAGCACTCTGGCCTCAGAATCAGCCCTTAAGGCAATCGGATGTGGCTGAAGAGCCCATGAGAATATTTTAGGCATGGAAAGCCAAGACAACTTGAAAAAAAAAAAAAAAGACCTAAATGAAAGATCTCTGCGAGTGAAATCCCAGTGGAAGGAACAGGGCCATCAAAGAAGGAGGTACCTTTCTCTGAAGGGAGAAGAGAACTTCCACTTTGACTATGACCCTGTCTGAATAAGATCAAAGTCGGCGAACTCAAAAGGCTTCCACAGCCTTTGCAACTCATGACTAGAGCCTAGGGCGATTACTGACACCATAAACAAGAGTGTCAAATTGTGAAGTCAACAGCAGGAGTCACTGTGTACTTACTCCTCATGTGGGATCTGTCCTTAGTGTGTTGTCCAATGTGAAGTAATGCTATAACTAGTACTGAAACAGTATTTCACACTTTGTGTTTCTGTGTGGATGCAAACTGATGAAATCTTTACTTAATATATACTAAATCGATCTTCTGTATATAAAGAGAATTGAAAATGAATCTTGATGTGAATGGAATGGGAGAGGGAGCGGGAGATGGGAGGGGTGCAAGTGGGAGGGAAGTTATAGGGGGGAGCCATTGTAATCCATAAACTGTACTTTGGAAATTTATATTCACTAAATAAAAGTTTAAAAAACTCACTTCCAAAAAACACATTTAAGGTTACTTTTACTACAACTTTTGGTAAGGATTCTTTCCTTATGCATTTACCTGTTTATCATAGGCTGCATTCAATATCAAATTTTATAAGATTATTATACTTTTCTTGATCATTTTTCTAGACATTTGGACTGTATGATACAGAAATGTGAAAAAATGTTATGTGTAAAAGGCAAGTTACAAAATTATAATACCAAACATGGAATCTGATTCTAACCTTGAAATTCATTTAATGTAAAATTATCTCCAGTTTTTTACAGGTTTTGTTTCTGAGTCGAAACTAAACACCAAAATGTGAAAAAATGAAAACTTAAAAATAAAATAAAATAACATATCTGATACACCTATTTGCTTTGAGAAAATCTCTCCACATCTCTCTCTCTCATCCCTTGATTGGTACACTATAATTTCCAAACTCTTGAAATTCTTTAGAAATTAGGTGATGCTATAAGAGAGGGTACTTAGGAATAATGGAGGAAAAATGTGATTTGAAGAACTTGAATTAATACATGGTTTTTAGCACCTAAAGTAAATAAATATTAATATTTACATCTAAGCAAGACTAAATACTTAATAAGTATCCATTGAATAATAAAGTAATTAATTGATTTATTAATTTAATTTCAGAAACACAAACATACTGGATCATATTTTAAGGTGTACACAGAGATTTTATTAATCTGTTATAGTAAGACTTGCACACATGTCCAAAATGTAGGATTATTACTTTTAGTAGAACTTTATGCATTTGTTCTGTTTGGGTTGTAAAAGCCTCTATCCATCCGTAAAGTTATCAGTGAAGACTAACAGATATATGTGACATTTGTTAGGGGTATGTTAGTGAACTCTATCTGCAAATACGTACCAGAGTAGATTCCTCTCCTTTGTACAGGAGTGAGTAGGGGAGGTTGCTTGATGTGGCTATTTGGGGTTGTTTTGTAGATATGGGGTCAGGACTTTGCTACCCCTGTTACAATTATATACATATCCCTTTACCTCCCAAGACATAAGAGATTATCTGCATTAGTGACCCTCTCCCTGGATGCATACAGTTGTGCATTTCTTTGACAATTTTCCATCTAGAGGCCATTGGGAGCACGACCTTATGATTTACACTCCAGTCTACTACCCATTAGGATGTGTGTCATCTCATTGTAAATTAGTGTAAACTTCATCGTTGAGTCCATTCTATCTCAGGTCTGGTATAATAAGGATTTCCAGCTGCCTCTTTAGGATGGGCTAGTAAAGGAATTTCCAAAACCTCCTGAATAGCAGCTTTCTTTACTACCTATAATCCAGTACATTTCATTGGATGATGTTTGTTTCCCTGTAGATGCCCCTGCAGTGGAGAGAAGCAACTTCCAGAGACTCCAAAATTGCCTGGAAGAGGGCTAAAATACCATTGCCACGTTTGATTAGAAAGTTATCATGTTCAGTAGACTTTTCTGTATGAATTCCTGTATGTACATTTAACACAAACAAAGTACATTTGGAATTTGTATAAATATTGACTCATTTTTCTCACCTTTAAGGCTCTTGGCAAAACCATGTATTTTACCATTTAGCCTAAAATGTTGGGTGGCAATGCTGGGAAAAGGAGGATACACTGTGGTAAAAAGGGGTACACCCCTTTTACATGAAACTGCCTTCATCAGTGGACCATTTGACATCTGAGTTTTCTAGAACTTCTTCTTGCACTTCAGGCCTACTTGAGTAGACCTGGTTCATGATACTTACAGAAGAGTGAGTTCGCCTTCTAAAACCTTCAGGTGGCAGAGTAGCTGGACTGAGAACTTGACACACTTTGAAAATTACCCTGTGTGAGTCCTAAAGGAGAGCATATTTACCAATGGGTTCTCCCGTTAGCCAATGGTATCTTTTATCCCAAGAACCCTTTGTTACTAATGTGGACTTTGAATTTCATAGGATTACTCAACTCAATTTTTTTTTTTAATTTCCTCCATCAAAATTGCAGTAACAGCAACTTTCCACAAGCATTTAAACCATCATGTGCCACCAAATCCTGTTGCTTGTAAAAGTAGGTCATTGATTGGAAAGTGGGCCCAAATTTTGAGTGAATACATCCAGAAACATTCCTTGATTTTCTACCATAAACAGGTTGAAAGACTTGCCTAGATTAGGGATTCCTAATGCATGGGGCCTGTGTCAGTAGACCCTTAACATTTTGAAAGGATTAACATTGTTCTCTTGTCCATTCAAGTAGGTCAGTGTCAGAGCACATTAAGGTCTTACACAAGGGTTTGGCTACCAAGTCAAATCCTGCAATCCAGATCCAATAGGAGCCTACCATTCCCAGGGTTGTCCTTAGTCATTTCTTTGTGGTGACTTATTCATCGTATAGCTTGATGTTATGTTACAGGGCCCGATTTTACCAGGTCAGAACACATCACAAGTATGTTACTTTATCCCAAGTTTGTTACTTATTTTAAGAGAGTTGAACATTGATTGTGCTCTTAAAAAATTTACAACATGGATGGCAATTTCATCTGAGTCTTCCTCATAGGGAATGAAAATGAAGATATCACTTACGTAGTATAAAATACCCACAATCTTTTTTTAGTTAGGTTATACAAGTTTCATTTATTTTGCATGTATAGAGTTAGAACATAGTGATGCTTCCCACGCTATCCTCCCTCCCACCCATGCTCCAACACTTCTTCTTCCCTCTCTTATTCCTACTCATAGTTTTTACAAAGATCTATTTTGGTTTACTTAATACTCCTAAGGTTGACCCTACACTAAGTAAATAGTTCAATAAATAGAATGAAGAAAAAAACAATGTTCTTCAACAGAAGAGACAAGGCCAATAAGCACTCACTGAATCTCAGAATGTCATTTCACTCCAATACACTACATTTCAGGTACTCAGTCAGTTACACCAGATCAAGGAAAACATATGAGATCTATCTTTTTGGATTTGGCTTGTCTCACTAAGTGTAATGATTTCCAGTTGCAACCATTTTGTTGAAAAAGACAATTTCATTTTTTTTTACAATTGAGTAGTACTATATCTCCTATATATACCATAATTTATTTATTTTTATTTTTAAAATTCTATTTAAAGCTTCATGTATTTTATATATGCAGATTTAGGATTCCAGTCCAAACTGCTTCTGATTTCATCTTCTAGCCAATGTGCACCTTTGGAGACAGCAGGTAATGATTCAATGAGCCAGGATTCTGCCACCCATCTGGGAGCCCTGGATTGTGTTCCCAGGCAATTAGTGAGTGAATCAGCACACATGTCCTCTCTGTCTGTCTCTGCCTCCCTGCCTCGCTTCTTCTCAAAAGAGAAAAAGAAAGAAAAGTCAGATTTGGAAAGTTTGTGATAAACTCTGGCCTTTCACTTCAGATAGATGAGTTCGTATAGCTCTGCAGGGAACAACTCCTCTTACATGTTGGGATTATATATGGACAGATGCATCCTTTGATCCCAACATGCTATGCTGCCATCAGGAATCTGTCGAAATCTTATTAGCCTGGGAGTTCTTTAGGGGCCAGAGAGCTTATTACTCTGTCAGTGCCACTGTCCTAGTCTAGTGCAGTTCCTGGTAGATGCTTAGAAATATCTGGCAAAAGATTATAACAATCTTTTTAATATGTGGTGACATCCATGAAAAAAAAAAACATTTCTCTTTCAAGGTGATTTTCCTTTGATACATACTTAGGAAACGTTGTCAACATCATGATCCCTGAATATCACAGATGCGAGTAATGCCAAGTCCCCAGCCTAATATCAAGTGTATCTTCAGAGTAATGTTTCTAAATAAGGAAAGACAAAGCAACACATTTTTTCATTGTAGCTTTCCTGACTCCCTTTGCTATCTATCAAATATGGTAGTAACAAGGGAAATTGTTGAGGTTTTGGACTTAATGAGTCAAATATTTGTTCTATGTCATGGTTGAAATTACTCAGCATTTTATGATTTTTTTATTATACATTTTGGAGGGTAAGTCTCACCCTTCCCTCCAAAATTCTCGTTCAAATTAAAATCTACTTAAGCCAAAGGTAGGTTTAACCTTCTTAAACAATTGGAATGCATTAGGATGCCTATTTGATAGGTAGGCAATAGTCAATCACTCAATGTTTGGTCCTGAAGTAGCTTGACTGTAAATGTCCAAGAATAGATTAAAAATCTTTACTGTGTCCACACACACACACACACACACACACAGTAAAGTCTTTGCGTGATTGAGACAGTTTTCTAGTAAGAAAAAACTGCTACAAAAATCTACCCGGTACTGTTAGAGTGAATTCAATAAGGAGTCATACCAAACAGTTTCCTGCAGGCTGAAGCTATGCATTTCCCAATAAAAAGATCTGTTTAGTGGCTCATTCGCCCCTTCCTTGGAGAATTTGCTGCTGTCACTGACCACTTAGATGTGCTCTCAGTTCTGATAGCTGGAGAATCCTCCGAGTGTCAGGATTAACATGTTTATTAACATTTTCTCACCTTCTTCATGTCTGTTAATCTAGTTCTCCCGAAGCCTTCCCCCTGTTGATATCACCTTTGGCTATTTCCACATCAGGGATTGCTGATCGCTTTGTTACCAATTTCTTTAGAAATACAGAAATGCATTATTCAACAAGAACTGCATTATACTCAGAGCAGAAGTTGTTTATTATGATCTGTGCCATTCCTAGCAGAAATATCCCCTGCTCACTTATGAGGGTATACCCTAGTTGCTTCTGTAATTACATTAGCAATTATTCAATTGCCATATAGAAACTGTCATTTCAAATGAACACATTAGTTCATTATGTCATCATCCTCAAGCAAGTCCAAATCAGTACTTTAAACAATATTTTATTTATCAAATGTACTATATCAATGAACAATAAATCAAAAATTATACAATTGATTAATCAAAATTATTGCCTTAAGTATTTTAAAACTGGACATAAATTCTATGGTCACTGAGCAAATAATATGTCTGTTAGCTAATTTTGTATTGACACCTGTTGGTGTCAAAAATTAGAAATTTTATTTTGTGGAATTTTGCTTTCATCTGATAATATATTTCTGTGCTGTGAATGTCTGGATTTTTCTTTTTTTCAAGTTTTATCGTTTTTATTCTTTAATATTGATTTTTTCTTTCAGGTATTACAGTGGAATAAATGTATTTAATTCACTTTCAGTCAACACAAGTTAAATAACTCTTATTATGTGCTAGTATTTGTTTCAAGAATTAAGAAAAAAGTTTTGAATAAGATACAGTATCTCTCCACCTGGAGCTGAAAATTTAGTAGGAAAATATCAGAAAATAAGATGAGAGATCCAGGTAGGAAAGAGTAATAGTGGAGGAATAAACATTGGAAGACTGAGATCAGCATGAATTCTCATGTCACAGTGATATCAGAATCAATGTCTTTGATGAAGAGTAGATTTTAAAGATTGTATTACTTTTCTAGTATGCCATTCATGTCCATCCAAGATGTCAGTTACTGAATTCTTACACTTTCCTTGTGAAGTCATTACTAAAAATTTATATTTCAGCCCTGGATTTTTGTTGTTGTTTAATGTGTATCTAAGTGTTTCAAGAACAACTGATGTAAAGGGGAACCATTTGGGCTAATTTTTCCTCCGACTCTTTTATGCCTGAATTTTGGATAAACAGAATCAAATGTGAATATTATGGAAAAAATCAACAGTGAATGCATGTGATGAGAAAATAAGCACAAGACTTGGTAAAAATTAATCAATTTACATTCTTAACAAATTGCGAAATTCAGGTAGTAAGAGCTCATCTTTGAATTTTGTGCAATTTGGCCAAACATGTCCACTTGGCATTCCTGCAAGTCAATTGGTACAGTGCAGTGGTTGGGCACATATTGCAGAATCAGTCTCTGACTGTCTCAAACAGCTTCCATCCTGGACCTATACATATTCTGCCTGATCACACAGCCCACAATTCTATATAACTTCAGTAACTTTGCATTTTGCAAGTTGCACATAGAAATACAGTTCAACAGTTGAAGATATCATTATGCATTTTTATATCGCAGAGCCAATTAATGCATATTTTAATGTGCTCCAGTGTATTTCTAATTTGTTTTTATTTCTTTATTTCAAAGCCATATGAAAATAATCCAATCATGCAGTTTTTAAATTTTTAATTACTTGTTGCTCAGATGGTAAAGATTTTAAAAACAATTTTGACATGTTGTGGCCTATATTTTCAAATGATCTCTCAAAAATGTCAAGAATTTTGATGGCACTCCTAAAAGTAACATTGAAAAACACTACATTTGATGCTTCTATTTTGATTTAAAATTAATGATACACATTAAAGCCCATACATTCTCTTTTAGCTATTTTATAATTGCATTCAGCTTGGGGTCTTCTCCATTAATAATTCTTTTGTACTTAAACTTCTTTATTAACTTTCAAAATACATTTTCACATATAATTTGAAAAACAATGACTTTGAACCTGATATTTTTATTTAGTTCATTGTCAGTCACTGGCATTTCTTTGTCTTTCAGAATATTTAATAATCATTAATTTCATATTTACTATTCATGAGTGTAAACTAGCTTTCAAATTCTAAGAGTTCTTATTCATAATATTCTCATCAAAATTATATGACTAATTTTAAACATTCTTTTTTTTCTTTCTTTTTTTTTTTTAATTTGACAGATAGGCAGTGAGAGAGAGAGACAGAGAGAAAGGTCTTCCTTCCATTGGTTCATTCCCCAAATGGCTGCCACAGCCAGTGCTGCGCCAGTCCGAAGCCAGGAGCCAGGTGCTTCCTCCTGGTCTCCCATGCGAGTGCAGGGGCCCAAGCACTTGGGCCATCCTCCACTGCCCTCCCACAGATCAGGGAAAACCTATGATATTTTTCTTTTGGGGACTAACTTATTTCACTGATTATAATGGTTTCCAATTGCATTTATTTAATTGCAAAAGACATGATTTCATTCACTTTTAAGGCATAATAGTATTCCATACTAATTTATTTATCCAGTCATCCACTGATGGTTATCTAGGTTAATTCAATATCTTAGCTAATGTAAATTGAGCTGTATAAACACGGGGGTACAGAAAACTTTTTTCATATGCTGATTTCATCTGCTTTGGGTAAATTCCCAGGAGTGTGATTTCTGGGTCATATGATATATCTATTTTCAGATTTCTGAGGTATTTTCATACTGTCTTCTACAATGGCTGTACTAGTTTATATTCCCATCAGCAATGCATTAGGGTACCTTTTTCTCCACATCCTCGCCAGCATTTGTAGTTTGTTAATTTCTGTATGAGAGCCATTCTAACTGGGGTGAGGTGAAACTTAATTGTGGTTTTGATTTGCATGTCCCTGATGGTCAGTGATCCTGAACATTCTTTCCAGTGTATGTTGTCCATTTGATTTTCCTCTTTTGAAAAATGCCTGGACACGGTCTTTGCCCAATAATGTGGTTGTTTGTTTGTTTATTGTTGAGTTGCTTGGGCTATTTTAGATTCTGGATATTAATCCTTTAACAGTTATACAGTCTTCAAATCTTTTCTCCAATTCTGTCATTTGCCTCTTGCTTTTCTGTGTGTTTTCTTTGCAGTACAGAAGCTATTCTGGCATTGACTGCCTGTGCTTCTGGTATCTTTTAGTCATAAATTACACTGCAACTAGACTTGGAGGATAATAAAGACATCATGAAACACAAAGAACTGCAGAGTGGCCACCAATATGATAGATTTGTTCTGAGCAGGTGGGGAGAGTGCGATGCTCCTCTGCACTATGGGAGTTTCCCAGTTAGCAATAGTAGGTCATCTTGCTGATCTTGTGTTGTCATTCTAGACCCAAAGCATTCCATGCCTTCTACAATATCCATGCCATTTTTCACTTTGCCAGATATCACGTGCTTGTTATCTGTTCATTCAGTCTTGACCACAAAGATGAAAAATGGGGAAATATTTATTTGGGCTCAGCATCTGCAATGGACAAGATGCCAATACTTGTATACTTTGGAATGAGGCTTTCACCATCAACTTCTCCCCTGGATGGACTTGCTGCCTGTGCCATGATGGCATGTGAAATCATTACTCAGGCACATACACCCTGGAAATCTGTGAAAGCAGTAGTTCTTATAATCCACAGCTTTCAGAGAGTGAAAGTTTTCTATTTTCTTTGGAATTGTGTAAGCAAACAACTCAAAGGAGGTGTGAATAAGGGGTTGTCATTAATGACAATGTTGAAGATTATGATTGAGCTGATTAAGGCTGTCAGCAGGCAGATCAGGGTGATGGTGCCATCTGCAAAGCCTTGAAGTGGGTTTTGATAAACAATCTGTCAGTCTTGATTAGCTATTAGATTTGCCTCACAGTTATGTCTTCAAAATAAGCATAACTTAGAGCATTTTTTTGCTTGGTTTCAAAATTGCTTGACAACAGGGACGTATACTTATCATACTTATGGTTTAATGCCAGGGCAGAAAAGCATGCCTGTGCCTAACTAGCATGGTTTAACACAGGAAAGAAAATATTTGCATTCATGTTCATTGACCCTTTTGAACATGTGTTAAGCCAAACTGGAAGATAAACCAGATGTTATTGGGTCATAGTCAACATAGATCAACATCACTGTTTGATGTGTTGAGGTCACTGTGCTAAGAAGAATGCTGTTCCTGCAAGGATGAGGCCATTTTAACCCTCTAGAACTTATGAATAAGTTGGATAGCATGGAAATGTGGAATTTAATATTATGGACAGACTTAAAATGGCTAATTATTAAAGATGTTATTAAAACATCCTACATTATCTAAGTGGGAACAACATGATCACTAGAGTCTAAAATCGAAGACAGGTGGAGGAATCCCCCCATGACAGCATGACAAGCTTCATGACCCACTCTTAATTAAAATTCATAAAATTGTTTTTGAGAAGTGGTAATGCTTTGACAATTTCTAGAAGTGATCCTCAGGACATTTAGCAAATAAATAAATATTCAATAAGGTCTATAAATATTCAATATGAAAATTGAGAGTCTATAATATTTTTCATTATAAACAGTTTTATTTAGTAAATATAATTTTCCAAAGTACAGTTTATGGATTACAATGGCTTTTCTACCCCCCATAACTTCCCTCCCACACGCACCCCTCCCATCTCCCACTCCCTCTCCCATTCCATTCACATCAAGAGCCTATAGTATTTTAACAAAGACCACTTTCTCTATTGCCCCTCCCAGCTCAGTGATATGGAAACTCTGATCCAGATGAGCGCAGAAATTCCTCTTGCAGGTGGACAGCTTTGTTCTAGCACAAAAGGTGACATCATCATTTTGTTGTTGCTGCCAATTGACTCCTGTTTCTGGGATTGTTTCAGATGACAGCTTCTTTTCTTCAGTCCAATCTTTCCTTATGGAACAGACACTCTTCCTCAGCACTAATGAAAATACCGAGCACCCAATTGCCTCTCCCCAGGACATATAGTGAAGTTTCACAATGAAAGCCATACCATGAAGACTTCAAGCTACTGAATCAAATTCACTCAAGATTCAGCTAAAAAGTGGAGGTATTACTCTGAAATAATCATGCTACTGTCCCCAGCCTCAGGCCTAATGCAGAGATTTTGCTAGGGGAAGAAACAAACCATAAATTCGATAGCTCTAATTTTTTCCCAAGGAAACTGATTTCGCTTGCAACAGACAATGGGGAAAACCTAGCCTATAAACACTCATAATAGCAATAAAAGGGAAGTTATAAGGTAGCTGGGGAGAGAGATTCAAAGCACAGGGTAACCTTTTAGCCACTTCATTTGTAAGAAATAAAATCTTCAAAAGAACCAACTTGAAGAGCCATGCTGGGACCAAAGGAAATATCCAACACAGACTTCAAGACTTCTTTCAAAGCAGCATGATATGATTGGATTAGCCTATAAAACAATTTATGCCCCAAAGAAATTGTTGGAAATGATAAAGCTATCAGTTCTCCATTATGGGATAAAATTTGATATAGTCAAGAAGGAATGAAGAATTCCATGCTACTGTTGCCTCTTGCGATTGTGGACAAATCAAAGCTGCACCTCACTGAAGATCCATCAGAGATTTAACAGTGTGGTGTGTAAGATAATAACCCAGCCCTGAATGGAAGGAGGCTATTATCCAAATTGCTATAATACATTATCTCCAATACATTATAACAACAGAACTATTATGCATACAAATAAGTAAGTGTAACTCATAAACTAAAAAAAAAAAAAAGGCAAAATAAACTGGAAAAAACTTCAGTGTACTCATTAGAAACATATTCACATAACTAGAGGAAATCATTATTTTAAAAATAGAGGGAAATACAATGACAATACTCTACCCACTAGAAAATATCCATAAAAAGATGAAACATTGCATGAAAGAATAAAATGGTAATTCTGGAGCTCCTCAGCACAATGAATGAGATGAAAACTATGCTAGATACGCTCAACAGAAGATATAAATTGACAGAATAAAGAACTAGCAAATTTGAAGATAGACTAATATAAATTGTCCAAGCTAAAGGATAAGGAAAAATGAATAGAGCCTCAGGAAATGTAAGAAACCATTAATTCAGAGCAAAATAAATGTAATAGAATTATTAAAAGCAAGGGAGAGAAAAATAGAGGTAAAAATATTCAACAGAATTAATGGCTGAAAAATTTCCAAACTTATTACAAAGCAGTAACCTATAGATCCAGTAAGTTCAGTGAACTCCAGACAGAATAAATAAGACTTATGAACAGACACATCATAATAAAAATGCTGCTAAGTCAAAGACAGGGAGAAAATCTTGAAAGCAAAAAAAGAGAAAAAATGGCTCCTCACTCACAGGGAGACCTCAATAAAATTAATAACTGACTTCTCAGAAGAAACAATGTAGGCCAGAGAAAATAGGACATCATGTTCAAAGTTTAAAAAAACAACTAAAAATTTTTAACTGAGTATCAAATATCAAGCAAATCCCCTGCACCCGCATGGGAGACCAGGAAGAGATACCTGGCTCCTTGCTTCGGATTGGTGCAGCACCGGCCGTAGTCTCTCTCTCTCACTGTCTATAACTCTGCCTGTCAAATTAAAAAAAAATTAAAAAATAAAGCAGCTTTACATTACTCAAATAATAAAATATAGAGTTATCCTATATTCTAGTAAATTCAGCCCTATGTACATATCCAAAATAATTGAAAACACATATTCAAATGATTACTTATATGTAAATGTCCATAGCAGCATTACTCTCAATAAACAAAAAGTGAAAATAACTCACATGTCCATCAACATAAGGAATTAATTAATAAATCATGGGTATATTCATACAACAGAAATGCATTTGGCTGTTAAAATCCTATCACATGTTATAACATCTAAGAAACTGGAAAAGATTTTGAACAGTGAAAGCAGCTAGTCACAAAAGATGACATATTATGGAGCTGGCTTGGTAGCTGTAGGGGTTGGACCACTGATTATAAGGCTGGCGTCCCATAGCAAAGTGCTTGTTTGACCCCCCGCTGTGCTGTTTCTGAAACCGCCCTCTGCTAATGTTCCTGGGAAAGCAGCAGAGAATGGTTCCGCATTTGGGACCGTTCTACCTATGTGGGAGACCTAAATGAAGTGCTAGACTCCTAGCCTGTCTCAGCTCCCATCATTGTTGTGATTTTGAGAGTTCACCAGTGCAGGAAAGATCTCTCCCTCTCCCTCCGTCCCGCATTCTATTCCCCTTTTCTTCATTGCTCTGCCTTTTGAATTTAAAAAAAAAAAAAAAACCACCAAAAAAGATAATTTATTGTATGAAGACATTCATTGTAATTGTGCTGAATAGGAAATACAGAAAGACAGAAAGTAGATCAGTCTTTGCTTAGAGCTGAGGATGACAGGAGAATGGTAGACAATAGAAAATGTGTTTTCTTTTTGAAGTGATGAAGATGCTCTAAATTTGACTGTGGTTCACATACATGTGAATAATCCAAATTGTTAAGGCTAACGCTTTCCACAAGTGAAATGCATAGCATGTAGTTTTTATCTTAACAAAATTAAAAAAAAATAAGTTGATGATGGATTCAGAAGAGACAGAGAGATGATAGAAATAATGTCTTAGAAAGACAGCATAAGGAAGACTTCATCTGCTTTTTCTGGATTTGCAGATGGAGAAAGGAGTCCTTGATTTAGAGACTGTGGGGAGCCACCAATATATGCAAAAGTCGAAGAAACAGTTTCTCCAGTTGGGACCCATGAATGACATGCAGCACTCTCACCCCCTGGTGAGAACTATGTTGAACCTCTGACCTGCAGAATTGTAAATATGTGTTATTTTGACTCAACAAAAATGTGGCCATTTGTTTTAGCAGCCATAGAAAATTAACTTTAGTAATCATTTAAATATACTAGCTTAAATAAATTGTTATATTAGTGAGCTTTTTGAAAAGAACTTCTTAGCATGGAAAAGGTTTATTTTGGCTTGGAGTTTGGAGGTTCATAGATCAGAATCCAGTGCCCCCCGCCCCCATTAGTCTAGCATCTAGTAAAGGCTGACAATAGCAAAACAGGTGCAGAGCAATGATCTCTTGGTGAGCCAGGAAATAAGGAAAGAAGCTTAGTGGAAATAAACTTAAATAACCAATGAGGACCTCCCACTGACCCACCTCTTAGCCTTCATAATTAAATCAACTTTCTCACATTCCAGATGACAGATCTCTCAAATCTTGTTCCAATCAGTAGCAACTATCAAGTAAATTATTTCCAGCCAAAATATTGCACATTATGCTATCAAATCTTATTTTAATTTTTTTCTGCCATTCACCAAGAGTGGTCCAAAAGTACGCAATTTTATTTGCCATATGAAAATCTTTAGGAACTGGCATTTGGTCTAGTAGTTAAGTTTCTGGCTTCTATGTCTACATCACGTGGCAAAGTGCCTAGATTCCAGTTCTAGCTCAAACTCCTGATTTCGCTTGCCTGCTAATGTACACCACGGAAGGCAGCAGATGATGTCTCAAATAAATGGGTTACTCCCAATCACATGGGAGACTTGTGTTGAGTACCTGGATCTCCAATTCTGCATGAGACAGTCCTTGCTTCTGTAGGCATTTTTTTTTAAGTTTTTTTTATTTTTTTATTTATTATTATTTTTTTTCTTTTATTTAATGAATATAAATTTCCAAAGTACGACTTATGGATTACAATGGCTTTCCCCCCATACCGTCCCTCCCACTCACAACCCTCCCCTTTCCCACTCCCTCTCCCCTTCCATTCACATCAAGATTCATTTTCGATTATCTTAATATACAGAAGATCAGCTTAGTATACATTAAGTAAGGATTTCAACAGTTTGCTCCCACACAGAAACATAAAGTGAAAAATAATAGATGATTTTTTTAAATGATAATGAAATCAGATCAGACCTATTGTCATGTTTAATCCCAGTGAGAGTCAAGTTGGGAGTTGATAATTTCTTTTTTTTTTTTTTTTTTTTACAGAGGATCAGTTTAGTATGCATTAAAAGGAAACCTCCTGAAGTGAAACAGACACTATGGGAAACGGTGACTTGATCAGCATAGCCCTGACTGTTAATGAACAACTTAATACATTATCCCTCTTAGTAGTTTTTTTGTCTGTTCTACTTAATATGACTGGGTTAATTCTGTAATTAATACACAGCTTTGAGTCGCAGGTAGACAAACACAGACAGATAGAAGGGTATTCTATTTACTAGTGCATTCATTGCTAGTGCATTCACAAAATGCCTACAGAAGCATTTCTAAAAAATACTAGTACGAGGAGGGAGGGCAAGATGGCGGAATAGGAAGGGAGCACACTGATAGTCTGGGGAGAGATAGTTTAATAAAAGTGGAGATACTGCAGGTTCAAGGAAGAGTAGGGGAGGAAACAGCAGAAGAAACTCTTCCGGAACGCGTGACTCACAGCGGACCTGCGTGGAGAGCGTGGGAGCCCACAGTTCGGGACATCAGCGGCAGACTCAACACACCAGCGCTGGAACGCGAGGTGAGCCGAACCTCAATAGCCCGAGACACCGGCAGGCAAGCGGAGAGAGGAGACTAGAGGGAACGACCCCCGGGGGGGGGGGGGAAGTTCACAAAGCTAACTGGAAGAGAGAGAGAGAGAGAAAAAAGGGTGACTAGTACGGACACGGGTTTCTCTCTCTCCGCTCACCTCTCAAGGGCGAGCAAGACAAAGAGCAGGCGCCATCTTGGACATACGTCATAAGCAGAGCGACCTCAGGTCTGCACCGGCCCTGAGCCTAGCAGAAAAACCTGACTCTGGGCGGGGCGAATTAACAGGAGATTAGGAGCTAGTAAATTTGTGGTGCTACTGAACTGAGACTGTGAAAAAAGAGACGGTGGGGGAGAGAACTCACGGAATTCACGTGAGTACTCTCCAGAGACGCTACAATTCCGTAACTTTGGCAACCCAGTGGGAGGCTGAAGGAGAATTTGAGCCCACTCTGAGGGCCGAACAGATTCCCTGTGGGGATCTTGGGAAAGAGCTTCCGATCTCTGGCTCCTGTGGGTATATCATTTGCCTGCTAACTACCTCCAACTTCATTCAGCTGTGCAGAATTACTTCCCTTTTGAGGTCCAATTTTTTGATGTAGTCACTTATTGCTACACATTTTTCTATTCTGTCTTTTAAAAATATTTATTTATTTGAAGGTCAGAACTATGGAGAGGGAGAGACAGAGAGAGTCTTCCATCTCTTGGTTTGTTCCCCAGATGGCTGTAGTGGTCAGGGCTGAGCCAGGACAAAATCAGAAGCCAGGAGCTTCTTCCATGCTGCCCACATAGGTAGAAGGGGCCCACGCACTTGAACCATCTTCTACTGCTTTTCTCAGGCCACTAGCAGAGAGCTGGATGAGAGCAACTGGGACAGAAATGATGCCCATATGGGATGCCAGCATCACAGGATGCAACTTTACCTGCTACAATGCAATGTCAGCCCCTAAACTTTTTTACTTATCACTGCTTTTGTTATATCCTATAAATTTGATATATCTTGTTTTAATTTTCAATTATTTCAAGGGATTTTTTTGACAACACTTTTGACTTCTTCTATGACATAGCATTCATTCAGGAGCATATTGTTCATTTTCCACATATTTATATATTTTCTAGAGTTTTAATACCATTCCATTGTGGATCAGAAAAGATACATGAAATAATTTCATGTTTTTTGATATTTGTTGAAACTTGTCTATGGCCTCATGTATGGTCTGTCCTAGAGAATGCTCTATACACTGATGAAAAGAATGTGTATTCTGCAGCTTTCATTTTGTAGACAAATGTTAGGCTGAAATAAGCTTTTCATTGTTTAGGAAATGGTGGAAAAATAGTAGCATTTAAAATTTTGTAAATGGACATTTGAAAAGAGAAAACAACAGCATTTTATAGGCTATAATGTTACTTTCTGGGAACTATTTTGTATTTTCAGTGAACAAAAAGCATTTTACAACATTAGGGGCTGGGTATAAAAGAAACTTTGAAACGAGAGCATACATATGTGTTAGTTTAGATTTAGCTTCTTTCACATTGAAGTAAGGTGAGCATACTTTTTGCACTCATTTAAGTGAAAGGCTCTAGTAAACAATTGAACAGGTCAGTGATTATGACCCGAAATCAAGAGAGAACATCGAGGACTTCTCCATATCACTCAGGTACCGATAGGTAGAATGGGCTATGACGACGTAGTAGATTCAGTTAGAAGACAATGAAGTACTCACTGTAAATTCTATCCTTTTGTGTTCCCAAGGAAGATTAGGTTACCAACGATTTGACTGATTCAAATATGAGCATGGAAATTTCAGAAGAGTTGGGACTATGTTCCCCATAGAACCTAATGACATTCAGAGATCCTCTTATCTCTTAGTCGCCAGGAATGTTTCAATAGTTCATACTCTTTCAGAGGGAGGTAAGGATATCCTTTGGCTAAATAATATCCGATATAATCCTCTTCATCTCAAAAAGTTTTGATTCTCATTTGGAAACTTCAGTTCCTTTCAGAGCTTGAACAGTAAGTAATTAATCAACAAGGAACAACTTAACCCATGATTAGAATATTGCATTGAATCATTCACATAAAGGCACCAGAAGTTCATACATAAAAGTTTGCATAGAGAGTTGTGAGAGCTGCCTCCAATAATTCATATATATTGTTGATGTTCCCAGAAAAAGGAAAAATAAGTGAATACTTACTCGAATGGCACTTTAAAATGGCTGAACACAAATCTACAATGATAATGTAACAAAGAAAACAAAATAGAACTTTTATGCAATAGCACAGAAATTTCATTACAAACCTAAGATACTTAATATGATTTTCAAGATGCTAATGAGAAATGCATGTTATGACAAGCTATGCATGAATTTCAAAACATTTACTTCCAGAAACAAAAAAATTCCATTTTCCAAAATCTTTTAAAAAATGAATTTGAGAACCAGAAAACCAGAAAGAGAGAAAAAAAGAGATAGAAAGAAGAGAAATATAGACAGAACTCCCATCCTCTGATTCATCCCTCTTGACAGAAACAAGGATCACAGTACAGGTCGCCCACACAGAAGGCAGGAACCCAACCACTTGAACCATCACCACTTCTCCCAAAGTCTGTATTAGCAGCAAGTTTGAGTTAGCAGACAGAGGCAGGTATGGAACCCAGGTACTCAACATGTAACCCATACATTCTAACTGCTAGACAAATGCCCACTCCTCCATGAACTCTTTGAAGTATTATATATAAATATCCCTGCAGATGGGTTTCCTGACTAGGAAAATAAAATTATTGTATGGGTTAGTGCAAGATCTGATGAACTCCTACTCTTCTAGGCTTTCAATGACTGGTTGCAGTTTTTATTTTATAAGCAGTTTTAGAGGGCATCATGCAAGCTTGTATAAAGTTATGGATATTTTTTTCTTTACCCCAAAAGTGTTTAAAATACTCAGACCCTCACAGTTCAGTGGTGTTGCTGCTCTTGGAACCCCCCACCAGGCACCATGGGCAAGAGGTTTCTGACTTAAATAAATCTTGCTTTTCTCTCTGCAAATAAATACATAAATAAAGTTATGGATACATCAGTCTGAATCACTATTTGTTCAGGATTAATGATTATGCCAATACCAGTAGAAATTTGGGCTCATAAAGAATTCCTCATTTTCTGGAGATCTTCAATGTGTGCTTTGACTTGTATACACAATGGTGATGTAAATCAATGTCTGAAGTAGCTACTGGTTGATTATGAAGGAGTGTCCTTGGTTTTCTAAAAAATTATAAATATTTATCAGGACAGCGTTTAACCTGACAGCTTCATTTACACAATAGAGCTCTCCCTCTAAGGCATCTAGGCATCTAGGTGTGATGTTACTAAAAAGGAAAGAATATACCTCAATTATACATATGAAGAGGATGGTCACAGACTGAGATGCTGGAGATATTTGAGCGTTATGAGAAGTAATTGGCATTCAATTACATTGTAAATCTGAGGAAGAAGTTGTATTTGTAAGTAGCATTATAACTCCAAAATCGATGATAAATTTCAAAGATTTCTCTTTAATATTTGCTTAACTCTTTATCTTGTGAGTTAAGTGAAAAATACTTATTTATGTAATTGGTTCTAGGCAACATAACTTCATTGGTCATCTCATTTATAAATTTTGCCTCCTTCAGTATTTTCAGATAGCATAAGGGAAGTGTTGGTTCAACATTATTTGAGCTTATTATATCTATATTCACATTTTACTGTAAGGTCAATAGTGCACATTCTGGATCTCTTTATTTTTATGTCAGTGACTTTTTCAAGATATCCAGAGACATTGAAAGTTTTGTAATAGGGCTAATTCTCATTGCAGTATGTGCTTGCATATTATGTTCTCTGTTTCTGGCTAAAGATCTTAAAAAAAAGACAAATGATTTCATACATACTTCAAGATGAACTCCTTTAATTTTTTTTTTTTAAAGATTGCATTTGTTTATTTGAAAGGTAGAGTTAAGATAGAAAGAGGGAGAGACAGAGAGAAAGGTCTTCCATCTGCTGGTTCACTCCCCAGATGACCACAGCAGCCTGAGCTGGGCTGATTCCAGCCAGGAGACAAGAGCTTCTTCTGGGGTTCCCCCATGAGTGCAGGGTCCCAAGCACATTGGCCATCTTCCACCGCTTTCCCAGGCAATAGCAGAGACCTGGATTTAAAAGGAGCAGCCAGGACACAAACCGGTGCCCATATGGGATGCTGGCACGGCAGGTGGAAGCTTAACTTACTATGCCACAGGGTCGGCCCCACTTAATGCTTTCTTAAAATGTGTATTTCTGATATCTCCAATGGGATCATTCTTGTTTTATCTATAGGAAAAAAGTAGAGTCCTGTCTATTTTCAGAGTAAAAACTGTAGAAATGGCCCCAAAAGAGCTTACCTAACATATTAGAGCTTTTCTAGCTTTCTCTGGTATCCCATATGATGCATGGAACAAGCTGGGGAGAGAATTTTTTTTCACAACCCTTTCAGGGACCTTCCACTCTGTATTTTCCAACCATTTGCCTGCACTTGAGGTCTCCATTGCCTTAAGGAAAATCTGACATCGATTACAAAGCTCTATACCTTCCCAGAAGTTTTCTAAATTCTGTGAATTTCTTTCTTTTATGTCTTTGCTTTGGACAGCTCTTTACAAGAATAAGATTGGGACTGGAAATCAGCCATAAGGAGCTTGCTTTAATCTGAAGGAGGTCTAACTTTAAAAATCAATTGAGATACAAGTGTTTCCTGTTGAACAGAGAGGAAAGGAAACAGGTCAGGAAGGAGAGTTGGAGTAGAATGTAATATACAATTATAATGGAGGGGAAAGGAGATAGTGGAATAAGCACTGATAGATTCAAGTTGATTTAGGGAGACACATGAGAAAGATAGTTTCACATTTTTCATTTTACTTCTCTCCAAAGTCTTTTACAGAAGTGAAATTGGAATCTGAATTTCTCTTGGAAGCTTCTCATAGCAATTTACAAAAGGCAAACATTGAAAATATGGAATTCTGTTTCACGTTTGTTCTAAGGCCATTCTAAAATAAATATTGTGGTTTATATCAGAAATTCCTCAATGCACGCACTGTTATTCTTAACTATTTTTGGAGGAATTTTGCTCTTTAGGATTAAGAGTGCCTAATTAGATCTACAGTGTGAATGCATGACATGAACTGACACCTGTCCCAGAGAAAGCACACACTGACTGAGACAGAAATATCAAAACATCAAAGCCTTGCAGCAGGTCAGTTCAATATCTTTTGTGCACATAATCCTGTGAGCCCTGATCCAATTGGTAAGCTTTCTTTAACTGAACGTCTTGAGGAATTCGCAATTCTTCCGGTATTCCGGAGAGTTCAGAATATTTCTTCCTGAAGCAAACTTTCACAAGCTTAATCAGAGAAGGCTTTGGTAAGTTCTAATAATGTTTTGAAAAATTTACCATAATTCCTCTCTGATATTATTTCTGATTTTATCACTCCTTGAAGTGAATTTAAAAGATGGGTCTCTCAGGCTGATGTCCAATTTCTTCTCCAAGAACTTGTTCTTATAGTCTTAGACTATAAAAGGGACCAAAACCAAAACAACAACAACAAAAAAACAAACAAAAAAAGGCACGCAAATATGTTGTAAGTAAAATGCAGGTTCTCTCCAAGTTAGGAATTTAAAATCTGATTTAAAAAATCAAATAATTCGGCAAGTGCTGTGGCTCATTAGGCTAATCCTCCGCCAACACCCTGGGTTCTAGTCCCAGTTGGGGCGCCGGTTCTGTCCTGGTTGCTTCTCTTCCAGTCTAGCTCTCTGCTGTGGCCCAGGAGTGCAGTGGAGGATGGCCCAAGTGTTTGGGCGCTTCACCCACATGGGAGAAGCACCTGGCTCCTGGCTTGGATCTGTGCAGTGTTCCGGCCATGGTGGCCATTTGGGGGGTGAACCAACAGAAGGAAGACCTTTCTCTCTGTCTCTCTCTCACTGTCTAACTCTGCCTATCCAAAAAAAAAAAAAAAAATCAAATAATTCCAAAACAATTTCCCCACACACAGGAGTTCATATAAACTAAGGGGCGTAGCGAATGGGAGACTGAAGAAACATTTCACAGCTCAGACTCAATACAGAGCTTACTTTAATGCAGCAATTTGAGAGAGTCCTGGAGTGGAGACTCTAGGGAATTTTGGGAGAACAGTGTTCTGGGATTAGAATCCTGACTGGTGGTAGTGAGGGATCCAACTGGACCAGCGAATCCTCCAGAATGGCTGACTGTTGAACACCCCAAACACCAAAAAGACAACCAGAAAAACATTGACCGAGTAAAGCTAACCCTTTAAAGACTTCGTGCTGTGAAAGAGCCTACTGTCACAAAATCTTAATAATGTTTCAAAATGTGAACGAGAGGCAGGGCTGCAGACTCTGGTATCTGCCAATACAGGCCAGGGATGGGCACACCTTCTCCCAAAGGAGTGTGGTAGCAGGAGCAACAGAGGGCTAATGGGAGTTAAGTTGTACCTGGGATGTTTTCGGGGAATTTGTAAACTTGCATGAGCATTTGAATGGGCCTGTCTTTGAAGATTTACACCTCCATCCTGTTCTCTATCATGGACCACCAGACCTGATCTCTTTTCCCAATCATAGTTGCCTTGTATCCTAGTGCCCTCTAATAAAAAGTGCTGGCCAGAGCAATCCAGCGGAGCACTCCTCAGCTGAAGCGGTCTATGTTCTGTCTCAGTCATATCTAAAAACTCCGCAATCTTTAACATGCCTATACTTTATTAGCATCCTTTAGATGGTCAAATCAATGACTTGGCTGTATCAAATAGACCCCAAACAGCTTTAGTTTAAACAACCTCATGTAGCACAGAACTGAAGATAGCACGTGGGATGCCTGCATCTATTTTGGAGCGCCTGAGTTCCAGTTGTGGCCCCATGTCCAAGTTCAGCTTCTTGCTGATGCATACCTCAGGGGGCAGCAGGTCTTTGGTCTCTGCCACCGATGTGTGTGACCTGAATTGATTCCTGGCCTAGACTGGGCCCTGCTACAGCTGTTGCAGGAATTTAGGGAGCAAACCAGCAGATGGAAGAGCTCTTTCTGTCTCTTTCTCTGTCTCTGTCTTTCTCTTTCAACCTTTTAAATAATAAAAAAAAAACCAAATATCTACATCAGTGTATAAGCTCAAGCTTGAGCTGATACCATTATTATTTCACCCACACATACGTACATACACACACAAAAGAAAATGATTAGCATGTTAAAATCCAAAAACAATTTTATTTTCTAATATGTTGAACTAAGCATGAATATGACAAAGTATGCAATGGAGAATAATTATCAACTTTCTCTTTCAGACAGTATCAGGTTCTGCAAAGTCAATTTGAATATAAATGCAAAATACATTCACAAGAACACAGAGGAAAAACAATAATAGCTACTAAAACAGACAATTAAATTATCTTTTAATAACTTTATGATAGTAAATCTAATACTCTGAAAAGCTCAACATCTCCAGGAAAATCATACATGTCTCATTTAGCAAAAATAAACAAGATTTAAATCAGATTCAATTTTACAAGCAGTGCTATTTGTTCTGCTAGAATGAAAGAATCATGTGGATAATGAAGTTCTTTCAATTTATCAAATATAAGAACTACAATAAGCAGAAAAATACATTTAAAATATGTGTTATAGAAAACAGAAGCAATATTAGTTATATTAAAGTGTTCTATATCAGTAGTTGATTTAGGATGTTCATGTGTTGCCATAAATTTGAAAATATTGTTTCTATTGGAAAGGGAGAGAGAGAGAAACTAAAACAGAGAGTGTGTGTATGTGTGTGTGTGTTTTACTACCTAGTATTTTAATAACTATATTATTTGGTGTTTACCAATTCTACACAGCATGTGCTAGCAGTTGATATTTGGAGTTAATATTCTGGTAACGCCAATGACTGAAAGGCAAAATAAACAGAAATGTCCTGCTCTAAGATTAGATTTGTGCTAAACACATGGATATATATCATAAGTATGCACAATCATGTACTCATATGTCGTTGTCTCACTTTGGAACACATTGCTATGGAAAAGTGACCATAACAGTTTGCAACTTCCGCTTTCCCACTTTATACCATTTCTATCTCTTGCTTCATGACTTGTAGCATCCTCCCTGGCGTGCTAAGGAGTAGAGCTTCTCTATCCAGAGCTTAGCTTAGAGAACTGCTTTGGCCTGTGAAAATTGTTTTAAAGATTTATTTGTGTGTTTGTTTGAAAAACAGAGTTACACAGAGAGAGGGAGATACAGAAAGAGAGAGAGAGGGAGGGAAAGAGAGAGAGAGATCTTTCATCTGCTTGTTCACTCTCCAGATGATTGCAACAGCCGGTGCTGGGCCAGGCCGAAGCCAAGAGCCAGGAGTTTCTTCCAAGAGCTTGGGCCATCTTCTCTGGCTTTCCTGGGCACATTAGCAGGGAGCTGGATCAGGAGTGGAGAAACCAGTACATGAACTGGTGAACACATGCAACGCCGGCACAGTAGGCAGCAGCTTTAACCACTATACCACAATGTCAGCCCCTGGCAAATGAAATATTTATAGACCTGGCACAAGTAAAAGCTTAAAAGGTGCTTGCGGCTGGTGCCGCAGCTCACTAGGCTACTGCTCTGCCTGCGGCGCCGGCACCCCAGGTTCTAGTCCCGGCTGTGGTGCCGGATTCAGTCCTGGTAGCCCCTCTTCCAGTCCAGCTCTCTGCTGTGGCCTGGGAGTGCAGTGGAGGATGGCCCAAGTGTTTGGGCCCTGCACCCGCATGGGAGACCAGGAGGAAGCACCTGGCTCCTGGCTTCAGATCAGTGAATTTGAGGGGTGAATCAATGGAAAAGGAAAGCCTTTCTCTCTGTCTCTGTCTCTGTCTCTGTCTCTCTCTCTCTCTCTCTCTCTCTGTCTAACTCTGCCTGTCAAAAAATAAATAAATAATAGGTGCTTGCAACACCAAGCTTGATTTCTATTGCTCTTCTGAATATGAGATGGACATACTCAGCTTTGCTTGCAGGCACCGAAAGAGATGAAAGACTCACGAAACAGCACCAGATTGTCCCAGCTGACCCAGACAATGCCAGTCTAAAGCAACCAACAGAGCTCTAACCCGCAGACAAATGAATGAATATAGCTAAAATGAGTCAAACTTCACCTGGAAAACTAGAGAACTGTCTATTTTGTGGAGGATCAAGCTTGTGATTTTACAATAAACTGAAGCTATGTCATTACAAACATTAAAGTAAAAATAAGGAAGGAAAGAGAGAGGGTAGAACTGAGAGAGGGAGGTTAAGGAGGGAAATATCATATTCTTAAAACTGCATATATGACATTTGTTCACATTACATAAATAAAAATTTTAAAACAAAAACACATGGAGAGTTGCATTATTAAATATTGCCGTGTGCCATGACTTTAGGGTGTGGCTTACACAGCAGTGGCTAACTGATACTATAACAACATGATCCCACAGATCAAAATTTCATTCTGTAGAAATGAAAACAAAATGGGGCTGCTATATCGGGACAGCAGATACAGACACTGATACACAGCTTCTATAGGAACATTTTTATATTCCTGCCCCTCATGAGATTGCAATACAAATGATGATATTGAAGCTAGTCATTTTTGTAAGTTACATGGCACATTCACTTAATTTCCTCATGTACAGACCACATATTTCCATACGCTATTGCTGAAGCAGATGTCTTCTGATACAGGCAAATCCTTCCATTCTTGATTTGCCTCACTCATTGTTCACACAACAATGTTTACCTAAGGGCAAACAGAGCAGGCAGTTTGAGTGACGATGACAGATTCAAATAATGCTCTCAACACAGTAGTAGGTAAGTGAAAGTCACATTTCTGAAGATTGAAAGTGAAAGATACTAGCAAAGCACACTTTTTCAGAGCCACTAGCAGCTCATGTTCTAACATACACACTGAGCATAACTCTAAATTGTGTCCCCAGCTAGCTCCACAGTCCATAACCTTGATGACCCTCGGAGTGTGGCTTCTGGTGGTAAAAAGTCTGAGGTCAGGTATTTAGTGGGGGTCACTGAGTGCTATTATAAAACTCTTTATTATGGCTTTTCCGTTGTTCAGGAAGTCCTGTCAATACTCCACCAGAAACCTGAGTAAATCTAAGGACAGCTAAGTCATATTTCCCTGTGGATAGGAATCAGGCCAAATGATCCTAGAAAGCTACCCCTCCTGTTGAAAACTATGAATATATCCCCTCCTCCAGAGACAGAAACCAGCCAGAGCAATGGAAAATATAGGGAAAGGGAAATAAAATGCTGAAAGAAAAACATAGGAATAATAAAATAATAGAACTTTTAAAATTAATTGGTTCCAAAATAAGTATATAAATATTTCTTAATCAAGAAGACAACAATTAAACTTTAAATTTAAAGGAAATGGTGGAAATGCTTTTAATTTTACTTTGAGCTCCTTGAAGCTTTTTTTAAGTCAAGATTTAATAATTTTTAACATTGTTTCATATTCAAAGTGAAAATAAGGAAATTTTAAAATGGAAAACGGATCAAAATATAAATCCATGTGTTTCTCTTCTGGTCATCAGTCAATTTACCAAAGAGGTATGAATTTTGAGGTGGATGATTTTATGTAATCCTCTCAATGTTTTCTCTGTTAGAAAACACTAGGGCCAGCGCCACAGCTCACTAAGCTAATCCTCTGCCTGCGGCGCCGGCACCCCAGGTTCTAGTCCCGGTCAGGGTGCCAGATTCTGTCCTGCTTGCTCCTCTTCCAGCTCTCTGCTGTAGCCCAGGAGTGCAGTGGAGGATAGCCCAAGTGCTTGGGCCTTGCACCCGCATGGGAGACCAGGAGGAAGCACCTGGCTCCTGCCTTCGCATCAGCGCAGTGCGCAGGCCGCAACACGCTGGCCATAGCGGCCACTTGGGGGGTGAACCAAGTGTCTCTCTCTCTCTCATTGTTTAACTCTGCCTGTCAAAAAAAAAAAAAATTCTAAAAAAAAAACAAAAAACAAACAAACAAACAAAAAAACAAAACAGAACTAAGATTGAGATTAGGGAGTGACATGATGCACTAGACTAGGGATAAACAGTGAAAGAAGGGGGTGTGCACTTTCAGGGGAGAATTGGGAGAAAACTGTACTGGAGATTATACAAGAGGAGGAAACTCATGGACCTGTGTGGAAGGTGTGGGCGTGCAGCAGCACAGATGCAGGCTTAGCGCAGGACAGCAGGGCCCGAGAGCCCGAGCAGGCAGCAGCCTGGCGAATGGGGCGAGGCTGGACTGCAGCAACCTTGGGTGATATAACTAGCGGGAGAGTGTGGCATGAGTACAGTCCGGAGCCCTGGGGCTAACAGTTGTTAGCAGTTGCACATGGACCGAGAAGAAGTAGAAGGGGCACATTTGCTTTGCCCTACAACAGTGACCACTGCCCCTCTGAAAAAGGACAGGCGCCATTTTAGATCTGGTTTGATAGCTGCACAGGCCTTTGTGTGCACACACAGCAGCCAGCTGAGACAAGATGCCATCTTCACAGCAGTACTGGTGACAATAGTGGAGCCACATTAGGCTGGCAGCTCTTGTGTACCTCTGTGCCCAGTGACTGGGAGCCTTGTGTGCTGAGACTGTGGGGACTCAGTGGATATATGAGAAGGTGCAGGGTGTAGAGGGGTCTCTCAGCAATCACTAGGAGCAGCTCCACATGCTCACTGTGCTCACAGTGAGGACTACCAGATCATTTGTACAGTTCATACAGTGGCATGGAACACACTGAGAGCTAACACCCGGGCATTGAAATCTACCACTCCCAACTTGGGTGTTACTGTGGTTACTCACCCCACCTGGGAACACTGACCAGAGTTCCCTGGCAATATCCATCACACATCTGTTGATATTCACTGAAAGTGCAGGCATCCTACTAAGCCACAGAGGCATAGCTCAAAGATAAAAGCTATCAGAGGAAAAAAACAAAAACAAAAATCAACACCATAAGTGCCTAAAAACAAACTCAGAAGTTCAAGAAATAAGAAGACACCATGACCCCATTCCCTGAAGAAAACACAACAACATTGCAATATTAGAATTTGAAGATGAAGATATTGGGGAAATACCAGAAATGGAATTCAAAATATTAATCATAGGTTTACTTTGGTCGGTGCCACAGCTCACTAGGCTAATCCTCCGCCTTGAGGTGTCAGCACACCAGGTTCTAGTCCCGGTTAGGGTGCCGGATTCTGTCCTGGTTGCCCCTCTTCCAGTCCAGCTCTCTGCTGTGGCCAGGGAGTGCAGTGGAGGATGGCCCAAGTGCTTGGGCCCTGCACCCCAGGGAGACCAGGATAAGTACCTGGCTCCTGCCATCAGATCAGCGTGGTGAGCCGGCCGTGGCAGCCATTAGAGGGTGAACCAACAGCGAAAAGGAAGACCTTTCTCTCTGTCTCTCTCTCTCACTGTCCACTCTGCCTGTCAAAAAAAAAACAAAATCATAGGTTTACTCAAAAGCAATCCAAAGCAAACACATGAACTAAAGAAAATCATACATGATAGGAAGGGAGATTTTTCTAATGAAATTGAGTTTTCAAAAAGAAATCAAAATGAAATATTAGAAATGACGAAATCAATAAATCAAATAAAAATGTGGTAGAAATCCTTAGCAGACTTGGTCAGGCAGAAGAAATACTATCTGAACTAGAAGACAAATCATTGGAAACCTTACAGTCAAACCAAAAGAAAAAGAAAAAGAAGGAGAAGGAAATAGAAAACATCAAAACACTGTTGGAGATATTTGGGATACTAAATAATAGCCCAACAGATAAGTATTAGGAGTTAAAGAAGGTATGGAAAGAGAGAATGGACCTGAAGCCCTACATGGTGAAATCATTACAGGAAACATCCCTGATTTGACAAGAGAAAGGGGCATTGAAAATAGAGGATGCACATTGAACTTCTTACAACATAACCAGAAAAGATCTTTACCATGACACATTGTAATCAAACTTTCCACAAAAAAACATAAAGGCGAGATTATAAAATATGCACAAGAAAAATGCTTGACTACTCTCAGAGGATCTCTAGTTAGGTTCACACTTGAGTTCTCATCAGAGACCCTAGAGGCTAGAAGAGAATAGCAAGATATAGTCCAAGTCTTGAGAGAAAACAAAAACTGTCAGCTCAGAATACTGTACTTTGCAAAGCTCTCATTTATGAATGAAGGTGAAATAAAGACCTGACCTTCCACAACAAACAGAACTTCAAAGAATTTGTCACCACTCGGCCAGCCTTAAAAAGATGCTTAAGGATATGCTACATGCAAAAACACAAAAAGATAGGTGTAATTATGCAAGAATGTGAAAGCAGAAAAATCCCCCAACAAAAGTACAAAAGAAATCCAAAGTAAACAGTAGGAATATTTATGGGAAAATGGCAGGGCTGTGTCTTTACTTATCAATAGTCTCCTTGAATGTAAAAGGCCACAACTCTCAGTTAAAAGATACAGACAGACTGAATGGATTATAAAACAGTACCCATCTATTTGATGCCAGTAAGAAACACATCACACCAACAAAGATACATAAAGACTAACAGTGAAAAATAGAAAAAGATATTCCACAATAATGGAAAGCGAAAAGAGACAGGTATTGCTATCTTAATATCAGATAACTAGACTTTCACATGAGAACTATTAAAAGAGATGAAGAAGGGCACCATGTAATGATTAAAGGATCAATTTTCAGGAAAATGTGACTATAATAAACGTGTATGCACCAAATTACAGGGCATCTGGCTATTTAAAAGAAATTTTAATGGATCTAAAGGGAGATATAGACATCAATACAATGGTAATAGAGAAATTCAACACTGCCCTTTCATCAATGGATGGATCAACTAGACAGAAAATCAACAAAGAAACAGCAGAGCTAATTGACACTATGGACCAAATGGACCTAACTGGTAGCTACAGAACTGTTCAACCCACAGTTGCAGAATACATTTTCCTCTCAACAGTACATGAGACTTTCTTTAGGATAAACTATATGCTAGGCTATAAAGCCAGACAAAACAACAAAAAAATCAAACTCATCCCATGCATCTTCTCTGAACACAATGGAATGAAGCTGGAAATCAACTCAAGAATCTCCAGATCATATGCAAACAAATGGAGACTGAACAACATGTTCCTGAATGAATAGTGGGCCATAGAAGAAAGCAAAAGAGAAATCAAAAAATCTCTGGAAAGAAATGAAGATGACAATATATCATATCAAAACTTATGGGATACAGCTAAAGAAGAGTTAAGAGGGAAGTTTATAGCAATCAGTGCCTACATGAAGAAATTGGAAAGGTATCACATAAGTGAGCACCTCAATGCACCTCAAGGACCTAGAAAAACAATAACAAACGAAACCCAAAATTATTAGGAAGAAATAAATAATTAAATTAGAGAATAAATAAACAAAATTCAAATCAAAGTATAATACAAAAGATCAGCAAAACGAAGCACTGCTTTTGGAAAACAACACAATTGACACACCACTGGCCCAACTAACCAAAAAAAAGAGAGAGGACAAAAATCAAGAAAATTAGAAATGAAAAAGAAAATGTAACAACAAATATCACAGAAATAAATAGAATCAGGAATTACTACAGAGTGCTGTATAGCAACAAATTAGAACACCTAGTAAAAATAGATAGATTCCTAGACACAATCTACCAAAATTGAGTTATGAAGACATAGAAAACCTAAGCAAGTCAATTATCAAGACGGAAATTGTGTCAGTAATAGAGACCCAACAAAGAAAAGCCCAGGACTGGACGGCTTAACTACTGAATCATAACAGACATTTAAAGAAGAACTAATTCCAATTCTTCTAAAGCTATTCAAAACAAGTGAAAGGGAGGGAATCCTCTCATTCTCCTTCTCTGAAGCCTGCATCTCTATAATTCCTAAGTCAGAAAAAGATACGACAGAATAAGAGAACTATAGACCAATATCCCTGAGAAATATAAATGCAAAAACCTTCAGGGCCGGCGCCGCGGCTCACTAGGCTAATCCTCCGCCTAGCGGCGCCGGCACACCGGGTTCTAGTCCCGGTCGGGGCGCCGGATTCTGTCCCGGTTGCCCCTCTTCCAGGCCAGCTCTCTGCTGTGGCCAGGGAGTGCAGTGGAGGATGGCCCAGGTGCTTGGGCCCTGCACCCCATGGGAGACCAGGAAAAGCACCTGGCTCCTGGCTCCTGCCATCGGATCAGCGCGGTGCGCCGGCCGCAGCGCGCCAGCCGCGGCGGCCATTGGAGAGTGAACCAACGGCAAAGGAAGACCTTTCTCTCTGTCTCTCTCTCTCACTGTCCACTCTGCCTGTCAAAAAAAAAAAAAAAAAAAAAAACCTTCAATAAATTATTAGCTAATCAAATCTAACATCACATCAGAATGATCAATCACCCCAGCCAATTGGCATTTATCACTGGTGTACAGGGATAGTTCAACATTTGCAAATCAATAAATGTGATACACTGTCATAACAGACTGAAGAACAAAAGCCATATGGTTATCTCAATAGATTCAGAGAAAGAATTTGATAAAATACTACATCCTTTCATGATGAAAACATAAAATAAATCATGTGTAGAAGAAACATTCCTCGATACAATCAAGACAATTTATTCATGCCCATGGCCGGCATCCTGTTGAATGGGGGAAAGCTGAAGGATTCTCTCTAAGATCCAGAGTCAGACAAGGATGCCCACTCTCACAATTGCTATTTAATATAGTCTTGGATGTTTTAGCTAGTCATTAGGCAGTGAAAAAAAAATCAAAGGAATACAAATTAGAAAGGAGTGAATCAAACAATCCCTATTTGCAGATGACATGATCCTATACACAGGGGTTCTAAAAGACCCCACTAACAGACCACTGGATCTCTTAAAAGAGCTTGGCAAAGTAACAGGATATAAAATCAACTCAGAAAAGTCAATAGCTTTTGTATACATAAATGATGTTATGGCTGAGAAAAAACTTTTAAGATCAGTAGTATTCACAATAGCTCCAAAAATAATTAAATACTATGATATAAATTCAATCAAGGATGTCAAAGATCAGCACAATAAAAATTATATAAAAATCCAAAGACCTAAATTTACAACCTGATGCTATCAAATTACTAGCATACTTGGGGAAACTCTTTAAGATATTGGCATAGGTAAAGACTTTTTGAAAAGACCCCAGTAGCACAGATAATCAAAACCAAAATTGAACAGTGGGATTATATCAATCTAAGAAGCTTCTGCATTGCCAAAGAAACACTCAAAAAAGTGAAAAGACAACGGATAGAATGGGAAAAAAATTTTATAAACCACGTAGTTGACAAAGGGTTAACATCCAGAATCGATAAAGAGCTCAAGAAATTCAACAACAACAAAACAAACAATCAAGTTAAGAAATGAGCAAAGAACTTGAATAGGCATTTTTCAAGGGAGGACATTCCAGTGGCCAACAGACACTTGAAAAAGCAATCAGGATCACTAGCCACCAGGGAAATGCAAATCAAAACTGCAATGAAATTTCACCTCACTGCACTTAGAATGGCTCTCATACAGAAATCAATAAATGACAAATGCTGGTGAGGATGTGAGGGGAAAAGTACTATGGTCCTTTGTTGGTGGGAATGTAAACTGGTGCAGCCACTGTGGAAGACAGTATGGAGATACCTCAAAAACCTGAATATAGATCAACCATATGGCCCAGCCAATCCCACCTCTGGAAATTTACCCAAAGCAAAAGAAATCTGCATACGAAAGAGTTATCTATACCCTCATGCTCATTGCATGCACAATTCACAATAGCAAAGATATGGAATCATTTCAGATGTCCATCAACTGTTGGCTGGATAAAAAAAAATATGGTGCACATATACTATGGAGTATTACTCAACTGTAAGAAAAAAAATAAAATCTTGTGTTTTACAACAAAATGGACACAACAGGAAACCACTATACTTAGTGAAATAAGCCAGTCCCCAAAACACAGATATCATATGTTTTCCCTGATCTGAGGTAACTAATAGCATATGTGAAATGAAATACCTTGGAGCTGCAAGGACTGTGGCAAAGTGGGCCAAGACTCCACCTGCTGCACCAGCATCCCAGATGGGTGCTGGTTCTAGTCCCAGCTGGTTCTCTTTTGATCCAGCTCCCTGCTATGCCCTGGGAAGTCAGTAGAAGATAGCCGACATGTTTGGGCCTCTGCACCCATGTGGGAGACCTGGAGGAAGCTCCCAGCTCCTGGCTTCTAAACAAGCCAGTTCAGGCCATTGTGGTCATTTGGGGAGTGAAGCAGAGGATGGAAGAGTTTTCTTTCTCTTCCTCTCTCTGTCTGTAACTCTACCTATTCAGATAAATAAATAAATAATCTTTTAAAAAATTTTAAAAAAGAAATGTAATTCATTGGAGTGAAATAGACATTTTAAGATTCTGTAATTGTTAGATGCTTGGCTATTCCATTGAGGAACAATGTTTTTTATTTTTTATTTTTCTTATATTTTTCATACTATTTGTTAAAATCTCTTAGTGTAGGACTAACTCTATAATCATTAAGTAAACTGAAAATAGATGTTTGTAAAAATTAAGAGTGGGAATATGAGAGGGAGGAGCAAGGGTTGGATCATGGGCTGGAGAGATTGTAGGGAGGGAAATGCTACTGTATTCCTAAAACTGTGTATATGAAATATATGAAACTTGTATAACTTTTTTTTTGACAGGCAGAGTGGACAGTGAGAGAGAGAGATAGAGAGAAAGGTCTTCCTTTTACCGTTGGTTCACCCTCCAATGGCCGCCATGGCTGGCGCGCTGCCGCCGGCGCACCGTACTGATCCGATGGCAGGAGCCAGGTGCTTCTCCTGGTTTCCCATGGGGTGCAGGGCCCAAGCACTTGGGCCATCCTCCACTGGCTTCCCGGGCCACAGCAGAGAGCTGGCCTGGAAGAGGGGCAACCAGGACAGAATCCGGCGCCCTGACCGGGACTAGAAGCCGGTGTGCCGGCGCCGCAAGGCGGAGGATTAGCCTAGTGAGCCGCGGCGCCGGCCTTATATAACTTTTTTTTTTTTAGATTTTATTTATTTATTTAAGAGGTAGAGTTACAGACAGTGAGAGGGAGAGACAGAGAGAAAGGTCTTCCGCCATCTTCTACTGCTTTCCCAGGCAACAGCAGAGAGCTGGATAGGAAGAGGAGCAGCCAGGACTCAAACGGGTGCCCATATGGGATGTGGGCACTGCAGGCAGAGGAATAACCCGCTGCGCCACCATACCAGGCCCAAAACTTGTTTAACTTAAACAAATTTTAAAAAAGAAACCAAAATTAACTATATAGTGAATTTTTCTGTGTATTTTGCATATTACCTTTGAGTACAAGCTATGTGATGATTATAGTTAACTGTTAATTATACTTATTATAATTAATAACATTGCATTTCTTAAAGCACCACCAATTTTGAAAACAGTAAAATAAAATGCGACAAAAATCATATTCATCCACTGCTGTCAAATCCCAGGAATACAGTTAGGAGCCTACAAATATCAAAGTTAGCCTTATTAGAAACTGCATATTGCCAATTTAGTTAATGCCATACCATTTTTGTCCTATGAAATCATTTAAGCATTTCATCTCTCTCTAAATATTTTTCAGATAATAATCTGACAATAATCCACTCATGGCACATTTAAAAATTAACTCTGAAAGAAAAATAGGAAAAATCCTCTAGAGGAAAACAGTGATATCTCTGATAATAAACTGCCCTCAGATGTTTGAAACAATGGAGAAAAATATCAATAGTAATAGGCTTAATCATAACAGATCTTCATTAGAGTCTGTTATATATAAGATGTATTCATATAAGATTATAATATACAATATAATATACATATATATATATATATATGGTTAAGGACAATGTGAGTGACAGCAATATCATACTATGTAGCAATTGTGTGACATACTTCAGATGTTATAAGTGTGAGAGTGATACATAGATGCAAAATTACTTTTTCTTCCTAACTGGAAATGTTGAAAATCATGTAAAAGCAAATTCATTTATTTCAAAGACTTTTAAAAGTGCTCTTTATCCCAGAGACAATTGCACACACCTCATCCCCCAATATCAACAAGATCTGCATATGTTTTAGTTGATCAAAGTTATATCAACTATCTGTAATATTTCTGTGTTATGCACTTACCGTATTTTGTGTTTGTGTTCACACTTGATGATCTATTAAATATGAGAACGGTTCTGGTGCCACTTAATGGTGCTCCGAGGACATTGTATCCTCAAATAAAAGTCTATAGTTTTTGGTGGATATATTCTAATTCCTTGATGCTTCTAATAAAGCCACTAACCTTCCCTTAGGACTTGAATTTATTTATGTTATTCTTGTGATCTGTTCTATCTGCAGTTCATCCAGTAATTAGCATAAAATTTTCAGTCACATAGAAAAGTCCACAGAAGCTGATGCAAGCAGCTTCTTAGCCACAATGTGTCACAAGAAATCCCATCATTAAATACTGTTTACTAGGTGGGCACTGATATTTATACTCAAAAATCATAGTATAAAGTAATTTTAGCTAAATCGTTTTCAATGTAAGATCTAATTGCTGCTTCTCTATTTCTGCCCAGGGTCATCTAGGGGTATAGGAAAACACAAATGACCTCACAAATCCATGTGTTCTCCCCCAAGTAATACAGTTTGTTGTAACCAGAGCAGTACTTCCTTATTACTGGCAGAGTAAAATATTTTCTGAAGAAAACTGCTGATTATGATGCTAAAATATTTTCCATCTTCCATAACAACAGTTTGTTCCCGGTCTTCATCATTGTAGCTTCCTTCCTTATTTTGAGTAACTTCACTCCAACAGTGAACGATTTTCTGTGCATAAGTACTTGATCAGGAGTCATCATCCTCCTGTCTACTGGCTGTAAGTCAAGCATGCCAGCTGAGCCTCTGATTTTTGTCTGTGCAGGTGGCCAGTGATATATGGAAAAGTAGGAGATAGTCAAAGTTGGATACACAGAAGATATTTTTATAGTCCGGGGATTTCACATTTTAAAAGATCCAACAAGAAATGATTTAGTGCTTACTTATTGGCTCTTTTCGAAAGATAGATGATGGGACCGGCACTGTGGCGTATCAGGTAAAGCCACTGTCTGTAGTGCCAGCATCCCATATGGATGCCTGTTCAAGAGCCAGCTGCTCCACTTCTGATCCAGCTGTCTGCTATGGCCTGGGAAAGCAGTACAAGATGGCCCAAGTCCTTGGGCCCCTGCACCTGCATGGGAAGACTGAAGGATGCTCCTGGATCCTGGCTTCAGATTGACACAGCTCTGGCCATTGCGGCCAGTTGGGAAGTAAACCAGCAGATGGAAAATTCTCTCTCTCTCTCTCTTTCTCTCTCTCTCTCTCTCTCTGCCTCTCCTTCTCTCTCTGTGTTACTCTGACTTTCAAATAAATAAATCTTTAAAAAAAAAGACGTGAAATTATATGAATGATTAAAAAACTAATTTAAAAATTAAAGATAGTCATTGACTTACTTTAGTTCTTCCTATTAAAATATTAGGCTTATTGTGATTACATAATATAAATGCAAACGTCATGTCATTGGAGAATTAAATTTAAAGATGTAACACATTTTTACAGATGACAAAATATATAAAAATTTGTGGGGAACCACAGGCTGGCCACCTGTGGGAACTTCCTGACTTTGCTGTTTTCATGGCCTGTTGTAACAACTTGTGCAAAACAAGTTAAGGAAGTGCTGGCTGCTGAGAAAAACAAGTCAAGGAAGTGCTAACCACAGGATGTCCTGAAGACACACAAACAACCCCGATGGAGCAAGATGAACTTTCGACCTGAGGCACTATGTGTCCTTCAACTTGATTGGACTGTGCCTGCATGGACTGCATGTGAACAGACTTGCCATTGGCTGGGAGGGTCCTGCTAGGGGAACCTAGAGTATTTAATGGGGATAGTATTGTGTAGGCGAGGGCTTGGTTTCTTTTCTTTCGCCTTGCATCTGGATGAATAAAGTTCCATGAGAACTGTGTCTTTGCTACACTGGACTCTCGCTGGTGAGCGTCCGGCAAAAATTCTCTTCTTGAATTCTTAATCTCCAATTTCCTTTTCTATGTGTAAGTTCAACATAGAAACCTATAGAATCCCATTAATTTAAAATTTGAAAAAGTATATATTTTAACTGTTCTTTTTAAGTAAAAAATTTCTTTAGTCACTATTTACCAATTGGGTTTTTTATTTACAGATGGACTTTTATATCAGTTATGTCTCCATAACTCATAAAAATATTCTTCAGGAATAAAATCTTAACAAAATGTTAAAATTAGAATAAAAGAAGTAAAAATGGACATGAACAAGTTGTTAAGTTCAAGCAGACTTGTCAGAGACATACATTAGTAGAGAGGCTATGTTTAAGAAATAGATTCAATAGTAAAACTAGGAAATGAAAGAAATCAAATATGATACTCATGTCAATAAATTCTCACATATTTTTGAAGAGCAGATATTAACTAAGACAGCACAGTGGTTAAACACTGCAAGTGAGTACCTCAGGTGATCCTTCTAAGGTGTCATCAGTACCTCTGTCTTCTTGTTTCCTCTGTATTGGCTTCTTGTGAAAATTGAAACCCAGAACACTTAACCTACCCAGCATGACCCTGCTTTTCTGAAATCATTATCCTATTTTATTTTTATTTTTGCAAACATGTAAATTGTTCTTATGCTAGAATAGAAGATCTCTGAGGAAGAGATACAGTCTCAGCTTGTTCAGTTCCTGTATTCACAATTGGGAGTCTAAAGCCCATTACACATGTCATTTACTGTCAAAATGACTGACTGGCTAATAGAATCATAGAGTATTGGAATACCAAGTTATGGGATGATTGATTTGTCAAGCATTTACTCAATGAATGCAGCCTGAAAATCATGTACATTTTTTATATCATTCTTTTATCACATCATTTTTGAGTGCACATTTAGCTCTAGTTCTCTTATTTCTACATTCACAAAATAGAGAATGAGAATTTACTATGTGCCAAGAACCTTTCTAAGTGTAGCGATTACTTTAAGGTTCTCCATAGAACTGACTCTTCTTTTCTTTTGGTTTATTTTTGGTTTTGTCTTTGTTTTGGCATGCAAAGAAATAAACCTCCTAAATTTATGAGTGGAAAGTGTCATGAAGAAGCTAAAATGAATTAACATTATATAAATGGACTCAACCAACCCATTCCAATATCATCTTGGCAAGAGAGAGTTAAGCCAAAACTTCATTGCAAGAAGGAACAAGCTATAAAATATAATTTCTTGGAAAAACATCCCAAGTGATAAAATAGCTGGTGACAAGGCACTGAGCCAAGCACAAATGTGGATTAATCAAAGAGAGAGTCTCTAGTTGGAATGTTGCAGAAAGGACATCCAACAAAAAAAATGTGAGGTGAGTTTGGGAAGGAAATAGTCACTCATATAGCATGGTGAGGAATGTCAAGTTTACTCAACATGAAATGAAACACCAACAGTGTTAGAATTACCAGAATGATGCAATGATTTTTTTCTTTTTTTAACTTTTATTTAATGAATATAAATTTCCAAAGTATAACTTTTGAATTACAGTGGCTTCTTCTCCCCATAACTTCCCTCCCACCCACAACCCTCCCTACTCCAGCTCCCTCTCCCATTCCATTCACATCAAGATTCATTTTCAATTCTCTTTATATACAGAAGATGAGTTTAGTATATATTAAGTAAAGATTTCAACAGTTTGTACCCACACAGAAACACAAAGTGTAAAGTACTGTTTGAGTCCTAGTTATAGCATTAATTCACATCGTACAACACATTAAGGACAGAGATCCTACATGAGGAGTAAGTGCACAGTGACTCCTGTTAACTTAACAAATTGACACCCTTGTTTACGGCATCAGTAATAACCCGAGGCTCTTGTCATGAGTTGCCAAGGCTATGGAAGCCTTTTGAGTTTGCCATCTCTGATCTTATTTATACAAGGTCATAGTCAAAGAGGAGATGCAATGATTTTTATTTTTGAAAGTTAATTTTGTTGGTATGTAGGCAGTATACTGAGGAGACAAGAGTGGAATTAACGTAGACAATATTATGGTGTCATATTATTTGTTATAACTAAGATGGCAAAATCAATAACTTGTTTGCAAGAAGCTTAAATTCTAACTCAAGCACACAACATTGTGCTCATTCTATAAATCTGTCACTTTAAAAGCAAATAGTGGCCTCTAACTTTTGAGAAGATTCATATGGAGCCAACAAAAGCAGGTCCTTCACATTCAACTCTCTAGGAAAAACATAAATTTGCTTTTGTTTTTAATATAATCGAAAAAAAGCATGGTTTAAATTTATGAGACTGCTTGCATAAATTATCATTAACATTTCACTCCAGTACTAATGATATCCCAAATATATCTCAGTTCCTTTATATAGGTAACATTTGTTTCCATTTCTCAATTGGTCTTTATGCTTAATCAAAATCCATTATAAATTGCTGACTTTTTTTCTTAACCTAATTTATTTTTGCATCTGTTTTTTTCTGCTCATGATAAATATTAAATGACAGGAGTACAAATCCTGAGTCCTTTGAATTTATATAAAATTCAGCTTCTTATAATTAAGAACATTAGACTCCTATGAAAGATATAAAGTAGTGGGATTTAAGCATTGGGGAGAAGGAGAGAGGAGGGAAGGGAAGAAGAGGGAAGACAAATCAAGGGAAGGAAAGAGAAAGAGACAGAAGAAAGGGAAGGGGAGGAGGAAACAAAGAAGGAGCTCTCCAGAGCCAGGGATCCTGGCATTCAGGAGGCATTTCCATATTTACATTCATGCAATGACAAAGACTGAAGTAAATCCTATTGGACTTCAAAAAGAAAAGAAGGAAAACAAGTGAAGAACCAGGGTAGTTCATGGCAAGTGCAAGGAAGTCCATCTAACATTGTTTTAAGGAAACACCCGAAACTGTGCATGTCAGGCCAATACATTTCCGGGAAGTAATAAATAGGATTTCTATTTTTATGATGTCAATGTGTCAAAAACCTACAACAATGATGGGGCTGAATCATCTTGTCTTTGTTAGAAGAATTATATAACACCTAACTGGCAGAAATAATGATCTACAAGAAAGTTTTCAAGATAGGAATTACCTAATTTAAAAATCACTTTCTATTATTATTCTTTTATAAGCAAAGATACTAAATATGGGGAGATACTCAGATATCACTCAGATTTAAAAAATGACTGCGTTTTCACGATAGCAAAATCTTACAAAATAGAAATATAATAACAAAACATAATTCCTTTTGAATAATGAAGTAGATTTAGCAAATGTGTCCAAAGAAAATTTATTAGGATAATAAATTAATTTATCTTTTTGTTTACAGGTTAATATCCCTGAGTATTTAATTTACCTGAGAAAAATTTAAGAACACTTACTGGCACCTGAAAGTATAAATAAAATACGGCTGGAAAGAGTATTCCTGTGACCAGACAATTCTACCAGTGTGTGTGTTCTAAAACAGTGTTGTTTTTAAGGCTGTCAAATACACATACGTATATTTTATTTATGATCTGGCATCCACAGTCAAATTATTTGTATAACTCATTGCACCAAGATACCTTTTCTGATGAGATTGTAAACCTTGAATTGAGAAAAAAAAAAAAAGACTTAAGTGTCCTTCAAGTTTCTCCTTTATAGAATTGCTTTCTACATAAGTAATACAGTGTTCTAGTTTGTATGCACTGTATAAAGCAAAATCCACATATATCCTTTGGCTGTACCAAATGATGTATAGACAAAAGAGATAGATATTTTTAGAAAAGTGTTAATCATTTGTACATTGAGAAGCAAATTTAGATGTTTCTGTTTTATCTCATACCAATGAAGGGCAAAAAAAATAAATAAATAAAAATAGGTCTAAATGTAGCTGGTTAAGAAAAGAAAGAAAATCAGGGAGCAATGCAGAAGGAAAAGCATGCCCCAGGCAGGGAATGGCAATATCCAGAAGCCCCAGGTTATTGAAGAAGGAAACTTCAGAGAGAAGTTTGGGCTTCAGAGACTACAAGTGCCACATGCTATTAAAACTCTGAAGATTGCTTCCTGAACCTGTTTATTCCTGAAAGCGAGAGGGGAAATCTTATGGCCTAAAGGAAACAGAGCAGAATGAGTTCCCAGTGTGTCTTGGGATTCAGGGGTTTGCTTTTCACCTGATTTTCTCACAGTAGAAGATGAAAATTGGGAAAGAAAATAGAAGAGTTTGCCTCAGAAATTCTAAACAGAGAGAGAGGTAGCAAGTTTAGTTAAGGAGGTCAAAGTCCTGCCAGAAGTAGTTTGTTTTCATGTTCGCTGGAGTTGGGTTGGTTGTTCTGATGCATGAGATATCTATGGAGGAAAAGAAGATTCTTCCAAAAAAAAAAAAAAAAAAAAAAAAAAAAGCTTTGTGTCGCACAGTTCATTGTAAATAGAAGTACTATCAATGCCAATACCCCATCAGTGTTAGGCTGCTTCTGCATTGAAATAAAAATATAAAATAGTATGAGTGGTCTAAACCTAGAACTAGAAGTATTTTTATGCATTATATTATTTTATTATCATTATTTTCTTTTTGGTTATAAGATGTTGGAGAAAGAATCAAAAGCATAATTATGATGCTTGTGAGACTTTTTTTTATGGAATATTCTTTTCCACGGTCCTCCTTCTTTTGTGTAAACTTGTTTTAGAGGTTTTGTTCCAATAAAGTCTGTATTCTGAAATGCTGAGTAAAGAACAGCCAAAACTTCAGCTACATTAGATCAGGCTGTCACAGCATTTCTTAAATTATATCCTGGGCAATCACTGATACATAATATTCTACATGAGAGTGAATTTCAGAGATGGAGGCAATGCTAATAGCAGGGTTGAAGATGACAATTCAAATGTTATACTTTTTGATCAAAATCCAAATCGCAATATTGGCTCTTAACCTTGCAGTTAAGATGCCTTTGTCCCACTTGGAAGTGCCTCGGTTTGACACCCAGCTCCAGCCTCCTATTCATTTGGACCCTCAGAGACAGCAGATGTTGCCTCAAGTAGTTAGATTGCTGACGCCCACATAGTAGACCTGGATAGAGTTCCTAGCCCCAAGCTTCAACCTGGTCCAAGCAATTTGGGGAATGACTCTCTCGCTCAGCCTCTCGGACATCTATAAAATCATAATCTCAATACACATTGAATGAATTAATAAAAATACAGATTGTTTTCCTTAATTGAATTGAAGGCAATCGAAGCTTAGAGTAAACTGTTATCCCCCAGTCCATTTCCTAGACTGGTGATAAAGCATGGAATCATTTTTTTTTCCTCGGAAGACAGCCTGCTTCTCCATCCTTAGAGCAGCAACTGAGACACCAGGTATTTATAGTCCTCCAGTGTTTCTGCGATGGCACTTTTCTTGAAAATTAAGTATTCTGTTTTGCATGTGTTCACCCCTCAGGTTTGACTGGTAGGCATTTTGATATTTTATTTCTCTCCTATTCCTGATGAGAATTTTTCTTTCCTAAGGACCCTGAAATTTACATCTCTGCCCTTTGTTCACTTAGACTTCTCTTCAGTCAAAGCTCTACTTTATATTGCTTTCTGTTAATAAACCCAGACATGAATAAAAAATCATTATATTGTGCTCAAAATGATGACCTATATCCAGCATGTCCCATACTTCAAATGGTACCACAATTAACTCTTTAACCAGCTTCCAAAGTTTAGAACAGAAAAGAAGTTTTCAGTTGTAATTTTCCTTTTGGCAACAATATGTCAAATGTAACAGCCTTAGTCTAAGTCTGTAACCTTACAGCACATCACAAAACCGGCTATCCTTGCTTCTTTAGGTTGAACTTCAGTCATCGTAAACTGACCACATTCATCACAATTTCCATTTTAGAAAGGCCCTAGCTGATTTAATTAAAGTTAAGCAGTAACTATTGGACACAAGACTCCCACCTACCAGGTTTTTGTGTTCTATTTGTTGACTTTTCTTTTGACAGGCAGAGTTAGACAGAGACAGAGAGAAGGTGTTCCTCCCATTGGTTTACCCCCCAAATGGCCGCTACAGCCGGCACACTGTGCCAATCGGAAGCCAGGAGCCAGGTGCTTCCTCCTGGTATCCCATGCGGGTGCAGGGCCCAAGCACTTGGGCCAGCCTCCACTGCCTTCTCGGGCCACAGCAGAGAGCTGGACTGGAAGAGGAGCAGCAGGTACAGAATCCGGCGCCCCAACCAGGACTAGAACCCGGGATGCTAGCACTGTAGGCAGAGGATTATCCAAGTGAGCCACAGCACTGGCCCTTATTTGTTGACTTTTGATTTTACTCTGTGGTGGAAAACTGTATCACAATTTGAATTTACTGTTACATAATGTCTTTGGTTTCTTTCACCTTTCACACAAAATGTGCATTTTTTTTTGTTTTTCTCAGCATTTTAAATATTTATGTTCATTGTTTTAATTGTATGCATTTATGGTGTACAGTGTGATAATAATCAACAGATGATGATGATCAAGTAGCATCCTATGAAAAAATTTATACTTCATTCTGGATCATTTTAGCATCTTGGAATCTCACATATCTTTAAAGAGAGGAAGATAAGTATATGAATTTTTTTTGTTTTATGAAAGTTATTTAGCTGTACTCTTACCAGATTTGTAAAGTATGCTTATTTTTATTTATTTAAATGGTAAAGCAACAGAGTAAGAGAGAAAGCGAGGGGCAGGGAGATCTCCCATTCACAAATTCACTCCCCAGATGCCTGTAATATCCGAGGCTTGTCCCAGCTGAAGCAGGTCCCAATAGCTCTAATTAGGCCTTCAACATGGTTGGCAGGTACCCACATATTTGTGCCAATACATACTACCTCCCAGGGTGCACATTAGCAATAAAATAGACTGGAAGTGAGCAGGGACTCAAACTCATGCACTCCAATATGGGAAGCAGCTCCAGGGCAGCTTAATCTGTGCTACAACCTCTGCCCCATAGCTGCCTTCTCAAAGAATATTCTGTTATTTTGAAAAATGTTCTTCAGCTTACCTAAACATTGTGTACATTAATTTATTTTTTAATTTATTTGATAGAGAGAGAGAGAGAGAGAGACTGAGAAACAGACATAGAGAACTTCTGTCTCCTGGTTCACTTCCCAGATGCTTGCAACAGCCAGGGCTGGGCAAGGCTGAAAGGGAGAGAACTCAATCCAGGCCTAATCCAGGTCTCCCTCATTGGCGACAGGAATCCAATTATCTGTGCCATCACGCTGCTTCTCAGGCTCTATATTAGCAGAAAGCTGGAGTTGGAGCCAGAGCAACAAATCAAAATCCTACTCTCCAGTATGGGAAACAGGCCTCTTAATTACTAGTTCAAATGCCAGCCCTTGTCTATGATAACTTTATGGATAACATTTCTAAATAAAAACATATCGAAATAAAATAAATAGGTTTTATTTTTAGCCTCTGGACAATTTTCCCAACTTGTAGGGCACAGAGTTTTCTTTGCTTCCCTGCCAGCTAACTATGTACTTAAATTTATTTTAATGGAAAGTTTTTATCCAACATTGGAGGTAAATATTTATTCACTGAAAAAATTAATTCAAGTATTTAACAAATATTCTTTCTTCACCAATTGCAGTCAACTATATTATCCAAGAGCTGCTTTATTGTTAAGGAGGGAACAATGTTGTCCGATATTAAGATGGCTACGCCCGCCTTTTTTTCATTTCTGTTGGCATGGTATATCTTTTTCCAGCCTTTCACTTTCAGTCTGTATGGATCTTTGTTGGAAAGATGTGTTTCTTGTAAGCAGCAAATAGATGGGTTTTGTTCCTTAACCCAATCAGCCAATCGGTGTCTTTTAACTGGACAGTTCAGGCCATTCACATTCAATGTGACTAATGATAAGTGGTAACTTTGCCCTGCCATTTGCCAAAGATAAGTTCTAATATATGCTTTGAATTCCCTGTGATCTTTTGCTGTGAGCTTTCCTTCCTTGGTTTCCTTACTTTACCTTCTTTCATATTGATGACCGTGTTTCTGTGTTTCTGTGTGTAACACATCTTTAAGCATCTTTTGCAGGGCTGGACGAGTGGCAACAAATTCTTTCAATTTCTGTTTGCAATGAAAAGTCTTTATTTCACCTTCATTCACAAATGATAGCTTTGCAGGATATAATATTCTGGGCTGGCAGTTGTTCTCTCTTAGTACCTGGGCTATATCTCGCCATTCCCTCCTAGCTTTTAGAGTTTCTGATGAGAAGTCAGCTGTGAGTCTGATTGGAGATCCTCTGAGAGTAATCTGACGTTTCTCTCTTGCACATTTTAGGATCTTTTCTTTATGTTTCACGGTGGAGAGTTTAATTACAACGTGTCGTGGTGAGGATCTCTTTTGGTCGTGTTTATTAGGGGTTCTGTGGGCTTCCTGTACTAGGATTTCCCTGTCCTTCTCCAAACCTGGGAAATTTTCTGCTAATATCTCACTAAAAAGGCCTTCTAATCCTTTCTCCCTCTCCATGCCTTCAGGAACTCCTAGAACTTGAATGTTGGGTTTTTTAATAGTATCCTGAAGATTCCCGACAATATGTTTCAGATTTCTAATTTCCTCTTCTTTTCTTTGGTCTGACTGTATCCTTTCCTGTTCTCTGTCTTCTAAGTCCGATATTCTCTCTTCTGCTTCACCCATTCTGTTTGTAAGGCTCTCTATTGTGTTTTTCATTTGATCTATTGAATTCTTCACTTCAGTCACTATCACAGTTTCCTGTTGTACTAGTTGTTTCGTTTCATTTTGATTCCTCCTTAATATTTCATTTTCACGAGAGAGATTTTCTATCTTGTCCATTAAGGATTTCTGTAGTTCCAGAATTTGTTTTTGAGAACTTCTTAATGTTCTTATCAATTTTTTGAGATCTGCTTCTTGCATTTCTTCTATGTCATCATCTTCATAATCTTGAATTGGGGTGTCTTTTTCATTTGAGGGCGTCATGGTGACTTCCTTGTTTTTATTACCTCGGTTTTTGCGTTTGTTATTTGGCATATTGGAGATATTTGGTTTCTTCACTGTGGTGCTTTTTCTTGTTATAATATGACTCTAGATTAAGTGGACTATCTGTTTTTGATGGAGCCTTAGGGCTTGAGATGGGTGTGGCCTGAGAGCTCTGTTTGGTGTGCCAAAGGTGACACTCACAGGTTAGGCGTGGTAAATCTCTCTCTCTTTTTTTTTTTTTTTTTTGATTCAAAAGGGAATTAATTCCGCACAGCTGAACGAAGTTGGAGGTAGTTAGCAGGCAAATGATATACCCACAGGAGCCAGAGATCAGAAGCTCTTTCCCAAGATCCCCACAGGGAATCTGTTCGGCCCTCAGAGTGGGCTCAAATTCTCCTTCAGCCTCCCACTGGGTTGCCAAAGTTATGGAATTGTAGCGTCTCTGGAGAGTGCTCACGTGAATTCCGTGAGTTCTCTCCCCCACCGTCTCTTTTTTCACAGTCTCAGTTCAGTAGCACCACAAATTTACTAGCTCCTAATCTCCTGTTAATTCGCCCCACCCAGAGTCAGGTTTTTCTGCTAGGCTCAGGGCCGGTGCAGACCTGAGGTCGCTCTGCTTATGACGTATGTCCAAGATGGCGCCTGCTCTTTGTCTTGTTCGCCCTTGAGAGGTGAGCGGAGAGAGAGAAACCCGTGTCCGCACCAGTCACCCTTTTTTCTCTCTCTCTCTCTCTTCCAGTTAGCCTTGTGAACTTCCCCCCCCGGGGGTCGTTCCCTCTAGTCTCCTCTCTCCGCTTGCCTGCCGGTGTCTCGGGCTAGCAGGGTATAAAATCAATGCACAAAAATCAACAGCCTTTGTATACACAGACAATGCCATGGCTGAGGAAGAACTTCTAAGATCAATCCCATTCACAATAGCTACAAAAACAATCAAATACCTTGGAATAAACTTAACCAAGGACGTTCAAGATCTCTACGATGAAAATTACAAAACCTTAAAGAAAGAAATAGAAGAGGATACCAAGAAATGGAAAAATCTTCCATGCTCATGGATTGGAAGAATCAATATCATCAAAATGTCCATTCTCCCAAAAGCAATTTACAGATTCAATGCAATACCAATCAAGATACCAAAGACCTTCTTCTCAGATCTGGAAAAAATGGTGCTGAAATTTATATGGAGGCACAAGAGACCTCGAATAGCTAAAGCAATCTTGTACAACAAAAACAAAGCCGGAGGCATCACAATACCAGATTTCAGGACATACTACAGGGCAGTTGTAATCAAAACAGCATGGTACTGGTACAGAAACAGATGGATAGACCAATGGAACAGAATTGAAACACCAGAAATCAACCCAAACATCTACAGCCAACTTATATTTGATCAAGGATCTAAAACTAATTCCTGGAGCAAGGACAGTCTATTCAATAAATGGTGCTGGGAAAATTGGATTTCCACATGCAGAATCATGAAGCAAGACCCCTACCTTACACCTTACACAAAAATCCACTCAACATGGATTAAAGACCTAAATCTACGACCTGACACCATCAAGTTACTAGAGAACATTGGAGAAACCCTTCAAGATATTGGCACAGGCAAAGAATTTCTGGAAAAGACCCGGGAGGCACAGGCAGTCAAAGCCAAAATCAACTATTGGGATTGCATCAAATTGAGAAGTTTCTGTACTGCAAAAGAAACAGTCAGGAGAGTGAAGAGACAACCGACAGAATGGGAAAAAATATTTGCAAACTATGCAACAGACAAAGGGTTAATAACCAGAATCTACAAAGAGATCAAGAAACTCCACAAAAACAAAACCAACAACCCACTTGAGATGGGCCAAGGACCTCAATAGACATTTTTCAAAAGAGGAAATCCAAATGGCCAACAGGCACATGAAAAAATGTTCAAGGTCATTAGCAATCAGGGAAATGCAAATCAAAACCACAATGAGGTTTCACCTCACCCCGGTTAGAATGGCTCACATCCAGAAATCTACCAACAACAGATGCTGGCGAGGATGTGGGGAAAAAGGGACACTAACCCACTGTTGGTGGGAATGCAAACTGGTCAAGCCACTATGGAAGTCAGTCTGGAGATTCCTCAGAAACCTGAAGATAACCCTACCGTTCAACCCAGCCATCCCACTCCTTGGAATTTACCCAAAGGAATTTAAATTGGCAAACAAAAAAGCGGTCTGCACCCTAATGTTTATTGCAGCTCAATTCACAATAGCTAAGACCTGGAACCAACCTAAATGCCCATCAACGATAGACTGGATAAAGAAATTATGGGATATGTACTCTTTAGAATACTATACCGCAGTAAGAAACAACGAAATCCAGTCATTTGCAACAAAATGGAGGAATCTGGAACACATCATGCTGAGTGAAATAAGCCAGTCCCAAAGGGACAAATACCATATGTTCTCCCTGATTGGTGACGACTGACTGAACACCAAGAGGGAAACCTGTTGGAGTGAGGTGGACACTATGGGAAATGGTGGCTTGACCAGCATAGCCCTGACTGTTAATGAACAACTAAATACATTATCCCTCTTAGTAGTTTTTTTATCTGTTCTACTTAATATGACTGGTTTAGATCTGTAATTGATGCACAGTTATTCTTAAGTGTTGAAAATTAACTGAAATGTGATCCCTGTTGAACATGGTGGTGGGAATGGGAGAGGGAAGAGATGTATAATTTGGGACATGCTCAGGCTGACTTGCCCCAAGTGGTGGAGTTGGAAGCCTACCAGGGGATTCCAATTCAATCCCATCGAGGTGGCATGTACCAATGCCATCTCACTGTTCCAGGTGATCAGTTTCAGTTCACAGTTGATCATGGTGAAGGGACTGGGAGTCAAAGGGAGCACATAGACAAGTCTAGTACCTGCTAACGCTAACTGATGGAGTAAATAAAGGGGAGAGTGATCCAACATGGGAAGTGAGATACTCAGCAGACTCATAGAATGGCAGATGTCCTAAATAGCACTCTGGCCTCAGAATCAGCCCTAAAGGCATTCGGAGCTGGCTGAAAAGCTCATGAGAGTATTTCAGGCATGGAAAGCCAAGACACTCTGGCAAAAGATCTCTGCGAGTGAGATCCCAGTGGAAAGAACAGGTCATCAAAGAAGGAGGTACCTTTCTCTGAAGGGAGGAGAGAACCTCCACTTTGACTATGACCTTGTCTAAACAAGATAAGAGTCGGAGGACTCAGAGGGCTTCCATAGCCTTGGAAACTCATGACTGGAGCATAGGGAGATTACTGATGCCATAGACAGGAGTGTCAATTGGTAAAGTCAACAACAGGAGTCACTGTGCACTTACTCCTCATGTAGGATCTCTATCCTTAATGTGCTGTACATTGAGATTTAATGCTATAACGAGTACTCAAACAACATATTTCACTTTGTGTTTCTATGGGGGTGCAAACTGTTGAAATCCTTACTTAATGCATACTAAACTGATCCTCTGTAAAAAAAAAAAAAAAAAAAGAAAAGAAATTATCAATTCCCAACTTGACTCTCACTGGGATTAAACATGACAATAGGTCTGCTCTGATTTCATCATCATTTAAAAAAATCATCTATTATTTTTCACTTTATGTTTCTGTGTGGGAGCAAACTGTTGAAATCCATACTTAATGTATACTAAGCTGATCTTCTGTATATTAAGATAATCGAAAATGAATCTTGATGTGAATGGAAGGGGAGAGGGAGTGGGAAAGGGGAGGGTTGTGGGTGGGAGGGACGGTATGGGGGGAAGCCATTGTAATCCATAAGTCGTACTTTGGAAATTTATATGCATTAAATAAAAGTTAAAAAAAAAAAAAAAAGGCGGGAACAATGAAGAATCAGTTCCCGGTACTCATAAAAGATCATACTATGGTGAAGGCAGACAGGAGACAGGGTGTCAAAAAAAAAAGAAATGAAACATATTTTGTTAGGAGTTGAAATATGTATTTCCCCAAAACTCCTATATTGAAGCCCTAACCCCCATTAAAATGTGCTGCCTTTAGATATGGCACCTATAGGGAAGTGATTAAATTAAAGAATGAGCTGGTCAGTTTCCCTAATCCAATCTGCTGTCCCTGTAAGAACAGGTTTGGAGACACAGCAGACATCAGAAGTGTGCATGCACAGAGGGACAATGAGTCACAGAAGCAGCAGGAAGAGGGCCATGAGCATGCTAAGGAGAGGGGTCTAAGAAGACACCATCTCTGCAGGCCTCAAAAATGAAAGCACACGTCTCTGTTGATGAACTCACCCAGCATGTGGAATTTTGTTATGACAACCCAAGCAAATGAATACAGCACCAAACACTGATCCATTCTACAAAAGAAAGGAAACAAGGGCATGGTTGCTGTCGAGTCAAGAGGCTGCAGGAAGTATCTTTGAGGAGCTGACATTAGAGTTCAGAAGTGAATTAAAAGATGATTTGAGGGAGCTGACATTTGAGCTGCTAGCTGAATCACAAGATGATTTGGGGAAAGATGAACTGTAAAATACAAGGCCCCTGGGGCAGGACAAACTTGGCAGGCTCTGAGAATAAAAAGGCCAGGGTGAGAGAAGTCAGTGAGCACGGGAGATAATGCAGAGAATCTCCAGGGAGGGGCCAGCAGTCACCAGCTCTCAGAGGCCAGATAAGGAGGTTGGTTTTCATTGTTACCCCAAGAGGAGTCATCAAAGAACATTAAACAATCCTTTTAAGCCTGGCTTACATTTAAACAAAAAATACAAAAAAATACACACAGAGAAAACTTCCCTTTCTAAATACTACCTTCTATAAATAAATACAACTTGGCATCATTCTGTTCAAAGAGGTTAAGAATTTTCTATAAAATTTAATTTTTAATATTGTACCTGAATCTTTCTAATAAAAGTGACACTGGTGTGCTTTACTATATTTTATGGAAAGGAAACATTTCTAAACCATCTCTTCAGAATAAGCATGGTGCTGAGGGAGAGAGAGAGAGAAAGAGAGAGAGAAAAAGAGAGAGAGCAGTACTCTTCTACTTTTGGATTCTATTTAACTCAAATTAGCCTTGTATGCTGTACTTAATACAATGCCTACAATTATTTAGGTAACCAGGCTGCAGAAGAAGCATAACAAATTATTTCAGCTGATAATTTGCCAGTTTTGCTTATAGAACCTTTGTTGTTAGCAGGACACAATATGGAAAATGCAGTAGCAAGCTCTATCACAGAATGGAAACAATACAAACATTGATTGATATTAGTGAAATATAACAAGTAAGCAGTCTTCCCTGGATGTCAATGAGGGATTCATTCCAGCACCCCCAGAGGACCCCACAATCCGAGGATTCTCAAGTCATTTATATTAAATGGTGTAGTATTTACATATAACCTATTTGTATTCTCCCAAATATTTTAAACAATCTCTAGGTTATTTATAATACTTGTTATATTATAAATGGTATGTAAATAATCATTATACAATATATTCTTTGAGGATAATTAAAGAAAAAAGATCTTTAAATGTGAAGTACAGGTGCAATTTTTTTTGTTTTCCAGACAGATCTGAAGTGGGTGGTATCTGCAGATGTAAAACCACAACTATCAAAGGCTGGCACTTTATTTTGAAAGAAAATATTAGAATATTAATGTAGAATCCCTGGGATCAGAGCTTATCTGAAGATACTGCATTTTCAAATTCCCAAAGAAAAGGCTCAAATTTTAAAACATCGTTTGATTTTTCAGTTAGATGTGATCCATCTGGTTGCTCAATTTTAACAATAGTTCCATCTTTATTCTCCTGTCAGTTTAATAAATGGCCTGAATTTCTGTCACTTCATTGCTATAAAATAGACATCATGAGAAACTAAAATTTAGTTGAGGGAAAATATTCACAAAAGCAATATACTTTTATAAATTGTGGTCTCCATAATTATTATAATCAGGAAAGATGATGCTGAATATAGTAGAGTTACCAGTTGAATAAAAGGATTGGTGAAATGTTAGAAAAAGAGAAAGGTAAAGAAACAGCTGTTCTGCTTGATGATTGAGGAAAAGCAGTGAATGTACATTTCTTTGAAGTTTAAATATTTAGCATTAAGCAAACTTATCTAAATACTTAGTACATGTGATATAGACAGGCAGATAGAATAAAAACCTATTAGGTCTGTAAGCTGGAGACCAAGTCCTCCATCACACCCCCTGTGTGATCTCATCCTCTACCTGAGCTCACCTGAAGGCCCACCTGCCCGTCAGACTATGCAACCACTCCCCTTTGGAAAGCATATAAAAGGCAATGAGTGCCCCCAAAATCTTTCTGCTTCACTTCCCTAGTTATGCTAAGCTACTGTGGCTGCTCATAACCAAATGCTTGCTCCATGAGGCTCACTCCTGGCCTGCTCTCAGCTTGGTATGGATCCCAACTCAGCCTCTAGACTTTTCTTTCTCCCATAGATAAAGCCCTCACTCTCCTATGCATTTCTCTCACTGAATAAAATCCTTAAAACTTACCATGTTGTATCGTCTATTTGAGTCAGTATTCAGAATTCTTCTCTGAATATATGGCAAGAGCCTACAAAGCTTATTAATTTTTGAAAATATTAATAAGCAAAATGGTATCACATGTATTCCACAAAACATTATATTTCTAAGCATTTTTTGGATCTCAGGAGCAAACCAAATTGGCCAGATTAACAAATGTCAGCTATTAACGGTGACATTATTTATATAAAAGTGTCAAGAAATTAATCTCTCTGAGAGTGAGTTGCTAATGCCTTACAAATGGACTGGATTACACAAAACAATGCCGTCTGCTCTTTTACTTTACTGACATATCAAGATTTGTTACCTACTTAAAATGTTCATTGCAAGCATTTCATGAATAAAGTACAAAGGTTGACTCTCTAGTCTAACCTTACAAGTTCCTTATAAATCTAAATGTTAACACTAATCACATTTCCATTTCATTAATTATGGTAAACAAATTTACATGCCACATATAGCTGAGGATTAGTGAATAGATATCTGCTAACACCTCTGCGACAATGTTTAAGCAATGAGGGACTGTAACTGGATGATACAGGAAACACATTCTTAGAAATTCAGTTGGTATTCAACAGTGTGCATATGCATTATGTATTAATTCTTATCATAATACGGACATTCCAGAACCTAAGACAGCTGTGGATATTTGGAGAAATAGATTGCCCGGGGACTCCTCTGCCTTGTAATAAGTTGTTACTTATAACAATGAAGTTAATATTTTCACTCATGGTCATATTTATTGTGCCTAAAATTTTTTTTCTGACATAGGTCCTTTGTATCAGACTGTAATTTCCCCAATTTAATTGCTTTACAAAGTATGCAATTATAAGAATGATCAAAGCTGTCAAGTGTTGAAATTCTTGGGCTTAGACTCATTTTTCTCCTCGAACTAGCAAGGTTTTCTTGCATAATAACTACAATTTAACTTTTCACTTGAAATACGGGAGGTAAAATTCACTGGAAATCAGCGGTGGCTGCCTACTTTGCCCAAGGCACTATGCCTTCCTCCTCAGCATCTTCAGGGTATTTACATTTTAGAGGGTTAGTTACAATATTTATAATTTATATTTTTTATAATATTTGTATTTTAGAAACTGGAGTCATATCTGGTCATGTAAATAAAATAAAAGTTATTAGAATAACAACACATTTGATTAATTAATTAATAATTAATTATTTTCCTATAGTGATGTGAATACAATAAAATAATTATAATAAACTAAAAAAGTAGAAATTACTTTTCTTTCATTTTCTCGCAATTTCTAAAGCTTCTTGTAAGTCTTCTAGAATCTTTCTGCCATTCTGTAAGGTAGATCTAGCATTCGCAATTAAGCATACCATTGTGAACATGAAGCTTGTTAAAAGCACGTGTGTAATGACTAACAGAGCAAAGGCTGAAACTTAAGGCTTTGGTACCTCAGTATTACCCTTGTTTGTTGCAGCATCTTGGGAAATTGTTGTAACGTCTTTTCCAGAACATGATCTGGCGAGTAAGCTTTTTAGCTGGATTTGGAAGGCAAGTCTGCAGATATGAAGAGATGATCTCTTCGTGTGAAGTTAGCTCATGGTCAAAGCACACTTATGTTGGCTCTGTTTATATCACATCCTGTCTGACAGGATCAATTTGCTCAGATACACAGAATTAAGTACCTATTGTCTGAAAAGTCTCTTGAAATTCTTTCGTAATATTCATTTGACATAACCATTGTCAACATATCAAGATGTTCTCTATAAGTTGTTTTTAAAAAAGTGATACAGTGTATTTTTGTGCAAAAAACTTTATCAGATGTACATACATATATCTTCAAGCAATAAAATATTCCAAAAAGTATTATTATTATATTTAGATGTTTCTCTCACCAAAGTATTTAAACACAAAACATTTACTGAATTAAAAAATCTATTTTTCTAGCCTTCTAATGTTTATTTAGAATTTTTGATAATATTGTTCTTATTAATTAGTCATCCTTCTGTCACAGAAAATTAAAATACTTAGGTGAAAAATACTAGGAAATCTATAAAGCACCAAAATAAAACATGGAAAGAATAAAAAATGTGCGATATTTTGGCAAGTAAACGGAAGAGCTATTGTGGTGGTAGATGATCTGAATTAGATTTTCTATTAACTCAGAAAAAAATAGAAAGGAAAACAGATAAAAATAAAGAACATATAATTAATTAGCAGCTGGAAAATGCTAGTTAAGTAAGTAGGCATTACTTTTATAAGCAAGTAACAAGTATCTTTTTGGTTGATAAAAGCAAAATAAGTATTAGGGTCTCCAAACAATATTTTTGATACATCTTTTAGCATCGGGCCAAAGAATCAAATTTCTCAAAAGATTGAGATCATTAGAAATTTCAATACCTGAAACATCTTACATCTGTTTTTTATTGTTAACAGATGACAAATTTTTCAGGTATCTTCAAGCCTCAGTAATAAGTTGCTGCTTCAGATCAATATAGCAAGAAGATTAAATCATGAAACTCAGAAAGTTAAGAGTTCTGTTGTTATCCATCTCATTACATAATCTTCCTACAACTGATTACAGAATCAAACACATGGCTTCATGAATATAAATTCAATCATAAATTACAATAACAACCAATATATTTACATATGTTTACTGACTGCTTTTGTATACATTTTTCTCATTTGAATCCCATTTAATTCCCATGATTTAAATATTTAATAATAAAATACATTTGATGCACATTATTGATTATATACTGTAAGATAGTCATCATGTAAGTGTTGGGATACAATGATGAGGAAAAAAATAGTAAAAAATCTGAGAACGTTTAGAGTGGACCAAAAGCTAGGAAGAAAATACCAAAATTCACACAAATTCCAACTCTGTGAAATGTTAAAAAGACAATATAATTTTCTATTAATCTTTCTAACAGAGATTCGAACTACTTATGTAGAGAAATAGAAAATGCCATGTGATGGTTGAATTGAGAACTGAAAGAAGAAAAAAAAGTGTATGGGGCCGGCGCTGTGGTGTAGCAGGTAGAGCCCCTGACTACAGTGCCAGTATCCCATATGGGTGCCAGTTCGAGTCCCAGCTGCTCCACTTCCAATCCAACTCTGCTATGGCCTGGGAAAGCAGATGATGGCCCAAGTTCTTGGGTGCCATCTGAGAGACCTGGAAGAAACTCCTGGCTTCGGTTCCTCCTAGCCCTGGCCATTGCAGCCATTTGGGGAATGAACCAGCAGATGGAAGATCTCTCTCTCTCTCTCTCTCTCTGCCTCTGCCTATCTGTAACTCTGTCTTTCAAATAAACAATGAAATCTTAAAAAAAAAAAAAAAGAAAAGAAAAGAAAAAAGCGTTAAGTGTTTTATTCGATTCCTAAGGCTACTGTAACAATGCACCTCAAATCAAGTGACTTAGAAATTTACTCTCTCACAACTTGACAAACTAGAAGTATAAAATCAATCTCTTGGCATAGCCACAGTCCCTCTGTTGCCTCCAAAGAAAATCTTTCCCTTCTAATCCTGGCTCCCATTGTTCCTTGGATTGTGGCAATATTCTAATCTCTCTCTCTCTTGTAGTCACTGGGCTTTCTCTATGTGTGTCTCTAGGTGGTAGAGAAAAACTAATACCTTTTTTGTCATACACTGTAAGGGTCACAGATGACACTTCTATAACAAAAGTCAGATTAACAAGAGAAATGTATAACACATTGACTTAACCACAGTTTTAAGTCACATGGGAGTTTTATAAATCAAAACCTAAAAATCAAGTGGAAACTGTTTTCCTACTTAGGGTCAATGAAAAGTGGACATTCATGGAGAACTACGACTGCACAAAGAGTATAATAAAATAATAAACTAAGTGAAAGTTAGCAAGCTCTGTTTGACTCCTCTATGTAGCATTTCTTTCCTCTGAATATAGGTAAGACATCTATGTTCTTATGATGTACTTTCAGGGAAAATAAATCAGATAATTCCTTTATGTACTGCTCTCACACCGAAAGGTGGGGGAAGGTTATAGGGACCTTTCTACTTTGCTATTTTCTCAATTTTCAAAGGTATCATATTTGGGGAAAGGGCGTTCTAAGTCCTGACAACATCATCATCCTTTTGTGTGTGTATGTGTTTTTGTATCTGAATTTCCTTTTCTTGTAAGTACAATAATCATATTACATGACAGCCAACACTCATGACACTGTTTTAACTTGAAGACATCTGCAAAGATCTTATTTCCAAGTAAAATCACTCACAGACGCTAAAGATTAGAACTTCATATCTCTAGGGGGACACAATTAATATGCTAAATAGTATTTTAGGTAAGGATTATGTGATTGGAGAGAATCTGATGCTTTTCGTGAAGAGAAGGGATCATATCCTTCATGTGACAGGTTAAAAAGACGTGTGGCATGTTATGAATTTGTATATAAAGGCAGGGAGATGAAGGTCAGAATAAAACAAATTGAAAGCACTTAAAATGTTTCTAAGGGCAGATGACTCAATTTTCACATTAACAGAATGTTTGGCATAGGTGCTTACAGTGGGTTATATGAATGTGTTTGAAGCGTGTAGGAGCATTTCATGTGGAAAGGGTGCACCTAACAGGTCTGTAAGGAAATGATTATAACCATTGAGGCGATCCACAGCAGGGAGGAGCAAAAGATATATCCAAAAGTGGATAGGAGCAAAAATTATGTACCCAAAAAACATACCAAGGAGGTATCAAACATGACCCTTATGTTTCTAAAATGCAAAATTAGTGAGATAATGGTAACAATTTGGGGTTAAAAATTTTTATTTGACTAATACAATGAGAGATGATTGTGAGTTCAAGTTGGGTATAGCTTTTTGTTGCTATAATAAAACACTGGAGGCAATTAACTTTATGAAAAGGAAAGATTTATTCTGCTTAGATTTTTGGAGGTTCAAATTCAAAATCAAACACCTCCATTCGTTTGGACTCTGAGATGCTGGTGGATGGTAACTATAGAATGCATGAGGAGAAAGGATCACTTGAGGAACAGTGAAGCCGAGAGAGTGGTTGGGCGCAGCTCCACATAGTATAGCCAACTCTTTCATAAGAAAACCTTCCATGCAGTGGAGGATGGCCCAGGTGCTTGGGCCCTGCACCCCATGGGAGACCAGGAAAAAGCACCTGGCTCCTGGCTCCTGCCAGGATCAGCGCGGTGCGCCGGCTGCAGCGGCGGCCATTGGAGGGTGAACCAGCGGCAAAGGAAGACCTTTCTCTCTCTGTCTCTCTCTCACTGTCCACTCTGCCTGTCAAAAAAAAAAAAAAAAAAAAAAAAAAAAAGAAAACCTTCCAAAGGCTAGCCCTCAGCGATCTAAAGAGCTCTCACTAGGCTCACCTCATAAACAGCATGAAAGGATTAATTTTCTATTATCTTTGTATCATTAATTTATGATTTTGGTGATTAACATCTTGCATGAGTTCACTAGCCAAGTGATATTCAAATCACAGAAGTTATTCTGAATGTGGAATTGCTTGGGGAGGTCCTGTATACTGTAGGCAGTTAAATAATTATGTGGAACACTCCAAGGAGCATCATCAATATCATTTAAAGTAATTAGAACTGTCCTCCATAGGCAAGCCTACATTTATAACTTGTTATTAAAGCTTAGTAATAATATTATAAAAAATCAATGTAAGAACATTGTTAATCCATTTTATTGAGATAAAACTAGTGTAATATAAAATTAATCATTTTAAATTTCATAGTCCAGTGGCACTGGTTCATTCACAATATTGTGCAAACACCATCGTTAGCCAAGTCCAAAACATTTAATCTCTCCAAAACAAAACCCTATAGCCACTCAGTAATTACTCCCTCTTCTCTCCTTTGCTGGGCCCCAATCTGCTTTCTGTAATTTACGGATTTAACTTTTCTCCATGTTTCATAAATTGTCAAAGATCAGGGTGGTGTTTTGGTACACTGGGTTAAGCCGCTAATTGTGAATCCAAATTGCCATATAGGTGCCAGTTGTGTCCTGGCTTCTCCATTTATGATCCAGCTCCCTGCTAATGCTCCTGGGAAAGCATTGGATGATGGCCCAAGCATTCAGGCCTTTGCCACCCATGTAGGAGTTTTGTTTTTTTTTTCCTTTCTGTAACTCTGCCTTTCAAATAAATATGTAAATCTTTAAAAAATGTTGCTTGTGTATTCATTTTTGTGATGTTTGTTATATACAACAAGCAAATGTATAACATCTTGGGAAATAAAGTTAGTTTATAGCTCTTATAATCACTAGATTGTGTAATCTTAGATCAAAAAAGTGGTAAAAATTATGTTCCTTTATTGACAGTTAAGCACATATAGCTGACAAGCATCTTTAGGATACAATTAGAAAATATCACTAAAATAATACTATGTAACTAATTTTGCAATACCCACATGATATATTTAATTTTTAAATAGTACTCATATAACGCAGTACTAGTCTATATTCCTTAAGAATATTAACCCTGCCATAGTCCTAATGATTTCAAGTTTACAGATGAAAAAATGAAGGAATAAAGACAGTCACCAGGCCTTCCAAGGTTCCATATCTGTGAGCTGGAAAATCAGTCTATATGGCTCTAGAATCAATTTTTAGTGTAACTTGCACAATTTCTCTCATTTATCAATTTCCTACCCTATAAAAGTATTATCACCAACTCTTGCCATGGGACCTGAAATGCCACATGAGGATGGTACACTTCCTCATCTCATTGACTTTTGTTGTAGCCTCATAACATTAGTCAAGGGAATGAAAATATCTAATTGGGGCTCAGAAACTGATACTTCAAAGCATTAAGTTTTTACATGTTGATAACTTCGAGTGAAAGGAAATTAGAGGGGATGAGCATTTGGCTTAATGATTTAGATGCTGCCTGGTATGCTTACCTCCCATATCAGAATGACTGGGTTCAAGTCCCAGCTCTGCTTCTTACTTATGCTTCTTGTTAATGTGCACCGTGGATAGCAGCAGGTAATAGCTGAAGTCCTCAGGTCCGTGTCACCCTTCTTGGGAGACATGGATGGAGTTCCAGGTTCCTAACGTGAGCCTGGCCCAGGCTCTGCCATTGTGAGCATTTGAGGACTGAATCATCAGATGAAAGATCATTCTTCTTTTGTTATTTTTGTAAGATTTTATTTATTCGAAAGAGTTACACAGAGAGACAGAGATAGATTTCATCTACTGGTTCACTTCACAAATGACTGCAATGGCTTGGGCTGGGCCAGGCTGAAGCTGAGAGCCAGGAACTTCTTCCAGGTCTCCCACATGGATGGCAGGGGCTCAAATACTTGGGCATCTTTTGCTGCTTTTCCCACGCCAGTAGCATTGAGCTGGACCAGAAGTAGAGAAGCCAGGACATGAATCAGCATCCATATAGGATGCGAGTATCACAGCTGGCAGCTTAACCCACTGACCCAGAAGATTGTTCTTTGTCCATATCTGTCTTTCTGTGTTGCTGCCTTTCCAATAAATAAAAGTAAGTAAAATAATAAATAAAAATAAGTAAATAATAATTTTAAAGGAAATTAGCAGACTTGTCTTAGAAGCTGTCATAGACTCAAAGTCTCTAACTTTCCCTTGTTTCTCACCCCTTAAATGAGGAAAAATGTTGTCAGTGATGTTTCCCATTTGACAGAAAATTCTTCAAGAGAAATGTCATTGTCTTAAATTCTCCCTGGAAATCTCAAATTACCAGTAGGGATTAATCATGGAGAAAAGAAGAAACTGAAAATCACTACCATTCCTAAACAGACTTTCCATCGTTTCTTGTGAAGGCAACTCCAAGAAACCACTAGGGAGATTTTATCTGCCTAACTGCACAATCTGCGTTCACAGTGAAGTTCTGCCCTTCACTTTCCCATCACTTGATGACACCTCTACCAGAACAGAGAGGAACTTTTTCAGAAGTCATTGGCTTCCTGGGCTATTCAATTTCCCTAAAATATTAACTATTCACCATTTCCTCCACTCCCTCTACCTCAGGAAGTAGGGCATATTAAGCATCCAAACCTCATTGGGTTATTGGGCGAGCATTTTTCTGTGATTTATGAATGCATAATACACGTGTATGCTTTTTCTCTCCTGAAAATCTGTCTATTGTCATTTAATTTCAGCAACTCTTCAGAGGTGGAGGAGAAATTTCCCTGCTCTTATAATGGATGATACATGCCCCTTCCTAGCCGGGAATCTCAAAGTCCTGTGCTTTTCCATCACCTCTCTTTGTCTCTGGTGCAAAATGACATCAACTGATTGGGTGGTGATCCTTCCGTCTAGGCTCACAATTAAAAAATACAAAGCAGAAAAAAATCCCTAAATCCCTTAAAATGCAAAAGGAGAAATAAATAAACTTATTGTAATACATTGTAATTTAAATGCTCCTTATCTCCACTTAGCTAAAGCTGACTATTCTCATTCTAACTACTTTGCTACTCTTGCTTTCAGACATATTATTATTTGAAATTATTATACCTTTTTATTAAAGATATATTTAAGTTATATTTTATGATACTGAATGTTTAAGACCATAGAATCACAGCACTATTTCTTATTTATCAGCATATAAAGGTATCATATGTCATTGGGATTGAGAGCTCATTCAAGAGAATTCTAGGATGGGGGTCCAGGAGGCAGGGGGTGTCATGTAAGTGGACATGTGAAGACAGATGACTGGGGAGCACTCTTCATGCTTTATGCACAGTCCATTAGTGAGGGCTCTGCCAGTTAACTCAACTTTGGCAAGAAAGAACGGGACAGGGAAGAACCTGAAGTTCTTCTTTGAACAGCCCACCCTAGAATTCCAGCTTTTTCTCCTGCTTCCCCATGTGTGGTGGTGACACAGGTATGAGTTGGTAAGAAGGTTTTATCACTGCTGGACTTGTTGGTGCTACCAGTTGAGCATGGGTTCTTTAATCTCCTCACTGACTGGATCCAGCCTCAATTGCCTTGAGCCATCTGGGAGCTATCTTTAGACCAGTCGGGATGAAAGATGAAGCCTTGTCTTTGGGTGGCTGCCCTTCCTCGGTGACGCCCAGGAGCTGCTGCTTGTACCAGGAGGTGCTGAGCAGCACATGGCCTATGGCCTGCATCCTGGAGGAAACTCTGTGCAGAGATGCCTTTATGCTGTCTTTGGCTGCAGAAGTATAAATCATAAGAAGTAAAATATGTAACATACAAAGCTACTTTCACATCCAGGCAGTCCTATGGGTTTGGCTTGTATAGCCCAGAGAGTATACCAGCCACATCAAACTTCTTGTCAAGATTATGAGAGAGGGAGAGTTAGTGCCTAGTTGCCTATTGTGGTGGAGTCTGCAACATTTCTGCCCCTTTGGGGTAACAAGCATATTGTGTCTGCTGCCAGGGCTTGTAAATACTCTTTTATTCGCATATTTGTGACACGTTCCTTCACACACCAGGAGAACTGCTTGTCTGCCAACATCAGTGTGTCCCAGATATCATGAAGAAGATTCACAAGACTGTGCATAGTGGTGCCCTTTTGCACACTCTGACTCATGGTTTACTTGGCAGGACAGGACTTCAGGGGCCTTCAAGTTGGGCTCCTGCAGCAGCTTCTGATTTACTACAAAGATGTTCACTGCTACATTCCTGAAGAGGTACTTGAGGTGGAGAAAACTCAGGGACCTCATGGCATATTCCATCCTCACCAGCTGGAGTGTCTTGGACCTGCCCAACCATAGACATTTAGCCTCCTTGAAATATTAGCCTGCATCACTCCCTCTTGAAAGTAAATGTTATTTCATTCATTGCATTTTTCAATTATATTGAAAATTATTTAATTTCAAATTAATTTTCAATTATATTGAAAAATATATTTCAATTATTCAAGGACCATGGGGAAATTCTCAATATTTTAATAAAAATTCCTCATATAAAGGTCTGTGAACTTTGGAAACTTCATTGTCTTTAAAATTTAATATCTTCATATATATATGGCTTTATATGTATAATATATATGTTATACATAATATATTTATTCTTAAAGCTTGCAGATAACTTGAGCAGCTGGCTCATTTGGTTCTGTTATGGTCTGGATATGGTTTGAGTCTCTCTGCTAAAATTGCATGTGTTGAAAGTTTGATCCCCAGTGTGGAAATGTTAAGAAGTGTTGGAACCTTCAAGAAGTTAGATCTAGTGAAGGGTTGTCTCCCAAAACTGCCATACTGGGGACCAAGCTCCCAACATACATTATCAGATGGATAAATAACATTCAAACAACAGCAAACACTTTTACTTCCATAGCTTATACATTATTCTTACAGAGTTTGATAAGTTAAGGAACAAAGACTTAGAAGAACTATAACAGCAACTACTCTTTGAGACCTGCAAAATGATTGCACAATAGGTGTAGTCCCTGGATTTGATATTTTCAGCATACTCTGTCAAACAATTCCATGTTGGAGGAAAAAAAAAAAAAACAGCGGAGTCAGAGCTGCAGCGCTTTGTCGCAGCAGAAGTTAAGAATACAATCCTACTATTCTAACCAACTAATACACACACGAAGACTATCCAACTCCAAAACTGACAGGGAATGGACTATAAAGAGTACAAGAGAAAAAAAAACTGATTTTGCTATCCTTTCTGTTCATTTTCCTCTGTATTTCCTACAAGAGCTAAATTCATTTTTCTGTTGATAAGAACACTTCAATTACCAGGCTTTCTTTAATGAAAAATTTGAAGTGATAGAATCTACCAAGTTTTTCCCTGTTTATAGAATTATCAGCAACCCCTTTGTAAATAAAGACAAGTAAGTCATTAATTACCATCCAATAAGCTGTTCCACTGAGAACCAAAAACTTCCAGTATGCAATCAAAGCCAGCCATCTGTGTAGAATACAACCTATAATCAGGACAGAACCACTGTGTAGAGTAGGTCAGAGATAAGTATAGGAGAGATGTGTCAGGCTGCAATAATCTAAGATTGTGAAGCATAAACTATTTTTTACTAAAGCCAATCCAGTTACAGCAACAAAGACAAATCTACCTTACCATATTATTTAAGTAATGACCCAGTTGTAGAGCAGGGTGTGTGCAAACCACTCAACCATTTCCAGAGATGTCAGTGACTGCAAGTGCCCCAGGGTCTGTCATGGCAGCAGGAAAACTACTTGAGAAATGGTTCGTCTTCTTTCACTCAGGTCACGCCATTGTAAAGTACCACTTCAGACTCTAAGTTTTCTTCTAAAGCTTATCGTCTGTTATATTTTCTATCCTCAATTTGATTTTACTTGCATGGTAGACTTGATTTATACTGAGAAAGATCTACAAAATTACAGAGAATCAAAAGTAGTTTATGAACTGTCTCACAGAAACTCCTTCTTGCTTCTTTTGAATAATAACGATAACATAGCAGACAGAAAATTACTATAGACCAAGATTTTAGCTTTGTTATATTTTATATTTACTATATTATATCATGCTGGCACATAATAATAACTCTATCTGTCCATTTTCTGTTGTGGGAGAAAATTCACATTACCTAAATATTGGAATACTTTTATATTAGCTCTTTCATGAACTATGGGAAGAGAAGTAAAAGTGGCATTTTCTCATATTCCTATATAACAAAACAGACATATTATGCACAATATTTAACAATAAATATGCAGGCATTCACTTTAAGAAGTTAATCAGCAGAGGGTTTTTCTTCACTTTCATTAAGTGTTAATGACAACATTAACTCTCATGAACAATCTAATTCACTGTATATGACCATGGTACAGGGAGTGGAGCACTGAAGTCTTGCTAATCTCTGGAGACATCAGCGTTTTAAGGAGGCCTGATTTTCAGACACTATATGAGACAAGATATGCAGAGAAGGAGTGCCAGAAATCTATTTAGATATGTATGCAAAGCTCTATCTAGTCTTTGGATACATTGTTCATATAGATGCACAGGGCATGATTCCAAGAATGGATTTAGTGCTTTGGGAGGAGGATGAGGAGAGGGCATCTAGGATGAGTGCAGGTTGCCTAGTTTTGTCCACAAAATCCATCCTTTCTTTATTGGATATTCAGTGATTTAATCATTCTTCTCCCTTCTAGCACCAAGGAGATATGGGTTGTAAATGGAGATTTCCTTTATAGATGTAAATTTATCTTAGGAAAATGTAACTTTTGTAAGAACAGCTCTCGGAATTTTTCAAAATAAGTAACTTGAATCCATCAGTATGCTGAAAATGCATATTTTGAGGTGACATGTTCTGATCTTGCACTGTCATGTTTGGAAATGATGAGTCCTCAGCCCTATCACACATATGCAAGCACTAGAAACACACATACTAGCACTAGAAAGAGAATCGGCACATGCTGTGGTGAGGATTTTAAACTGTGAAGTGATACAATCTGAAGATAAACTGTATAATCTAAAGAAATACACTGAAAACTAAAACTTAACTAATCAAAAGTTAAAATGAAGATGTGTACTAATAAGACAAGAAAGAAAAGAAAAGAAAATGCTCAAAAGACCAATGTTTCTTTGACTTGAAGAGTCACACTTACCAGTTTAACAATAGATGAATAAAACAAGTTTACCAATGGCACACATTGAGCTTTGCAAAGTTTTAACAAGGATTGTCAGGATACTAAAGAAACAGGGAAAACAAACCTTCATAAGAAAAGAATCCAGGCTCCTGTCATCAAAAACCCAGGAGCAGTAAACTGAATGATCACACCAGGGCAGCCCGAAGCCCTCAGTCTGCATTGTCATGAACCAAGGAGGAAAGTTTCTCTGTTTAATTTAGGCAGTTAGAATTCAGAGTGACAGCCTGGAAGCTACACAGGTAACAACTGATGTCAGAAAGACCAGTGAGTTCTAGCAGAGGCTGTTGGAAATATGAACAGGAAAATAGAAACCCAGAAAGGACTGAGGACCAGGCATGGTATTATCTCTGGAAAGCACATTGTCTCTTGCTAAAAGAAAAAAAATATGCAAATTAAATTGAACAGAGTTTAATTGAGCAAAGAAAGATTTACAAATCAGGCAATCCTCAGAACACTAGCAGGTTCAGACACAACTGCTCGCAGTGCGATCTGGAAAGCATAATGGACAGAAAAAGGGAAGTGATAGAAAATGGAAGTGAGGTGCAGAGAAAGCTGGAATGGTTCCAGCTTGGCATTTGCTTTATTTGAACTTGGTTTAAATAGATTGCTGCCTGGGATGGGCACAAGTTGAGACTGGCTGCAGTCAGCTGTTTGTTCTGAAGACAAATTCCTAAGATAAGTTTTCAGTTTATTTACACACAAAAGTGAGGCTTGTGTTTCCTTATGCTAGGACATCAGTGTGTGAGTATGGGTGCCCTCTTGGACCAAAGCTTGATTTAACAGTCTCAGATGAAAAATATGACTTGATAGCAACATTATCCCAAGTTATAATTTTCAAAATATAGATATTGCATCTTCCTCATCATATCATGCAGAAATACCTGCACATAATGTTCTTCCCATTCAAACAGCTACAAAATTTGTCCCCAAAGGATTTTTTGTTTATAACTGATATGGTCATTGAGGTAGTTTGTATCAAGTCCCAAGCTGTGGCTGAGAGTTTACTAAGATACATCACATCTGCTACCTTGTGTTGGCATAGATTACAGGTCACTGTCTAAACACAAATTTGAAGTCTTCAGTAAACTACTAAAGGAACTGATACCTGAAGCAGATAATGATTTTAAAAGCTTTTTAGAAGGAAAATAATATGTTTGAATGGAATATATATGTGTGTGTGTATTTACAAATATGTATGCTATATATATGTCATGCAAAAATATGGAATTTGGAATTCTTTCTTTGCAAACCAGAAAAAATACATTGTTTGAATGCATCTTACAATCTTAGCCAGGAGTTTAGCTGAGGCATAAGTCAAACACCACAACAAAACATTAAATTTTGGGCAGTGATAAGAATGTTAAAACAACTTGATAATAATAGCACTTGTATTTCCCAAGTCCAGCAAGTCTTGTGAAAGTCAAAAGTATCAGGTAGATTGATCAAGTATTATTTTTTAAAAATTTGATCTATTTTGTAAGACAGTATATAGTTATTCAGTTTAATTTCATTAATCTTCTACCTTTATATATATATATAGTATATTAATTTAAAAAGGAATACAGTTAATACAAAGACTATTTGGCATATAAAATTAGTACTAATATAAACTTGCTCTTTTCAATAAGTGCCAAGGAGGAATTCCTTATAAATATACCCTTAAGGATGCCTGGTGTTAAGTCTAGCAGCTAAGATGCCAGCTTACCACAGTGTAGTACTTGAGTTCATTATTCAGTTCTAGATTCCTGCCAGTGTGCACCCTGGGAAGCAACAGAGATGGATCAAGCACTTGAGTTATAAACACCCATGTGAGGAACCCAGATTGAGTTTCTGACTTCTGGCTTCAGCCCTGGCCCAATCCCAGCCACTGAAGGAATTAAAAAAGTGAACGAGTAGAAAATAGCCCCCTTTCTCTCTTTACTTCTCTCTCTCCCTCTCTCAACTAATAAAAAATGTATCCTAGGAAGTTTAAGACACGTATATAAAGGGAATGTGGTCAAGGTATACCACTTTCAATACAGAGCAGGCTCATATATGCAGGGAGTTACGAAGGGGAAGCTCCCGCAGTACAAGGCATAAGATCTGCAAGGGAGCAATAGAGTTCCAAGATCTAGAACACGCCCCAGGCCGTAGTTCCATCAACAAGAACTCACAACGCCTTTTCACATTGTGACCCATACAAGTTCCTCAACTTAAATCTTTTCTAAGGCAGGCATCTGGCACAGCAAATGCGATGGTACTTGGAATGCCTGCATCCCATTTTGGAGTGCTTGGGTTCTAGTCCTGGATGTTCCAATTCATGCTTCCTGATAATATGTACCCCATGAGGCAGAAGATGATGATTTAAGTAGTTGGGTCTCTGCCACATTCTTGGGAAACCTAAACTGAGTGCTAGTCTCTTGGTTTCAGGCTGGCTCAGTCCTTGCTGTTGTGGGCATTTGGGATGTAAACCAGCCGATGGAAGATCTCTCTCTGTCTCTGCGTCTCTGCCTTTCAAATAAAATGAAAACAAACATTAAATAAGACTTTCTTATGTAGGCTTTAATGACCACTCCTTCCCCAGATATTATTCATTACTTTATCCTCTGTCTTCCAACCTTATGTTTTTTCTGTAAGTTAAGAATGTATCAGTATACTACAATTTATGCACATGTATATATATATATGTGTGTGTGTGTGTGGGTGTGTGTGTGTGTAAAATTACTCATTGAATAGATTTTGAGTATTTACATAAAGGAGTAAGAAAGGCAAAATGATTACTCAATCAGCAGCTATACCAAGAGTCCTGGAGTACCTAGGGGAGTCCCTATTTAAGTGTATAGAATGGAATTATTGGGGCTGGTGTTGTGGCATAGTGATTAAAGCCACCACTTGTGATGCTGACATCCCTTATGGGGGCCAGTTTGAGTCAAAGATGCTTTGCTTGCAATCCAGCTCCCTGCTAATGTGCCTGGGAAAGCAGCAGACAATGGCCCAAGTATTTGGGCCCCTGCACCTATGTGAGAGACATGGAGGAAACCTGGTCCAGCCATTGTGACCATTTGGGTTGTGAACTAGCGGATGAAAGCTCTCTCTCGCTATCTCTCTCTGGAACTTTTTCTAAATAAATAAATCAATCCTAAAAAAGAAGAATGGGATTACTAGTGTATTCTCATATCCTTTCCATTTTTCTTTTTATTTTCTCTGCTATGTTTTCACATTTCTTTTTTCCCTAGAAAGGTTCTTGTGTGGTCTTCCCAAATCCACTCTCCATAATGGCTGCAACGTACTTTGAAACTGCAGTTGTTAGCTCACTTCTTACACCGTGAGCACACACAATTTGGTATAAATATGAATTTGGCTAGTTGGTGGTGGTTAAATTGGCACCTCCACTGCAAAACATGATGTACTAGTAGCTATTGAATACCCTGGTCATATGTTCTCTTTTTTTTTTTTTTTTTTTTTTTTTTTTTTTGACAGGCAGAGTGGACAGTGAGAGAGAGAGACAGAGAGAAAGGTTTTCCTTTGCCATTGGTTCACCCTCCAATGGCCGCCGCAGCCAGCGCGCTGCGGCCGGCGCACTGCGCTGATCCGAAGGCAGGAGCCAGGTGCTTCTCCTGGCCTCCCATGGGGTGCAGGGCCCAAGTACCTGGGCCATCCTCCACTGCACTCCCTGGCCACAGCAGAGAGCTGGCCTGGAAGAGGGGCAACCCGAACATAATCCGGCGCCCCGACCGGGACTAGAACACGGTGTGCTGGCGCCGCTAGGCGGAGGATTAGCCTAGTGAGCCACAGTGCCAGCCCCATATGTTCTCAGTTTCCTAACCCCAACTCATGGTTAATAGCAAAGAGAAAACCATGCAACAAATTCTTTTTTTTGGGGGGGTGGATATTCTAATTGTGTATACATTAGCAATCCTGGCTCAGAATTTTCTCTTATTCTCAATGAACAGATTGCTCTAAAGAAATAATTCACTATGCAATGATTTCATACAACTCCACTCTAAAGCAATCTGCTCCCAGTAGTTCTCCTATTACCTAACCCACCCACAGAGGGGGGAAAAAGGACAGGATGCACCATACTAATTAGATACATTATCTTATTTGCTTTACCCTGATTCTTATTTTGTCAGCCTTAAATATCACTTTGTTTTGGTGAATATTGTGGAAATGTAACTAAAATAATCATTTATTTCCAAATGTCCTCTTCCTACACTTTGTTTAATGTTCTGCACTTATAGAAAAGGCATATATGATTGCAATAGGGATGTGAACAAGCACTTAATGAAAAATTCTTAAAACATGCTGAAGAGCTCAATTGTCGATAATGCTACACAGTCTTTTGCAGAATGAATTTTAAAATAGGACAAAGCAGAAAGATATGACCATTTCAGTTCAATAAGATTCAAGCAATTTCTGGTGGAGGAACCAACCTTTCAGTCCCTTCTAACTTCTCCAGACATCAGCTCTTGAGTAACCTGAAAAACACAGTGCCCAAGGCAGCCCTCTCATGATCTCAAGATAGAAAATAGCTAATCCCTGAACTGAGCTTTGAGCAGGTAAAGAGGAAAACCAATCTGTTTGAAAAGCTAAAAGCAGTCATAAATTTTATGTACTTTTCTCAATTTTAGTGCAATTTCATCTACAGTATACTGAAATTTCAGTGGAAAGTACGTATTTTATGAAATAGAGATTTTATTTTTTTGTTTTCCCAGGATGCCTTTTCCTACTAACTTCTGATTTTATTAAACCCCATTGTGATATTTTTCCTGCAATAGAGTCTATGAAAAGAATGATTCTTCAGAAATTTCATTGAGACCAGACCATGAACTGCTTCCTCATGAATTCCTGTGTGAATAGAGTTTCTCTCCTCTTCCCTCTTCACAATACTCACCCTCTAATATGTCTGAGAACAGAAATCCAATTTTCAGTTTTCTGGGCATTTATGGAAGGAATTTCTCTTGTTTAAGTGTTTGAAATCCTCAGTATTTTTGAATTTTACAAGATCACCTCAGAATAAAGCTTTAAAGATCTTCAAAAATTGAGAGCACAGTAAAATATAATCAATTTTCAGACAGAAGAGAGTAGGAACAGTAATAGATATTGCATTCCAAAATGAAATTGAAAAATGAGGAACACCAGGTTTCTTCAAAAAGTTCATGGAAAATGCATATTATAAAATAATCATGCATGGACTTCAAAACATTTTGCACCAAAATAAACATATTGTTTAATCCCATTTTCTCCACAAAACCTTTGAGGTACTCTTAGCATCACCCTATCTATTTTTGAAGATTAATTGGTTTGGTAAACCATTCATTATGTTAGTCTGCAGAGTACTTCAAGAAAGTCTAGGCTAAGACTTGAATATCCCTTCCAAAAGATCATGTGTTAGAAATTTAAACCTCAAATTCATATGTTAATTATATGAATAGATGAAGTCTTGAGGATATCCCACCCCCACCCCACTTGAAGACCTAAGTGGCTGTGTAAGAAGAGAGACCCCAGCTAGCACACTTGTTCTGTCTTGCTGTGTGATGCCCTTCACAATGTTATAATGCAATATGAAGATACTCATAGATGGTATTATCTTTCTCTAGAACTTCTTAGCTTCCATGACATACATAACCTTTCGTTATATTTCAATAACCCTCTCTATGGTATTCATTTATGGCAATACAAAATGGACTAACACTGACCATATTGCCAAAATAAAAGCATTTAGGATATGTTATTTTTTTAAACAAAAAATACTACTGGATCGTATATTGTGTATATTGTAAATTGTGACTCTCCTTTTTGTAAATTACCATTTACCAATTTGTCTACAGTGATCTGGAGTTGATGTCTCTTTAGATCTAATTCCAGACCACTTCAATGGCCTGTTTGCCTCCCTAAAATGATAATTTTCTCCAAGTACCTATTAATTATGTCTTTTTTCTAAGAGAAAAAGTGTTGTGTAAGTACTCAAACCCTATCCTTATCCAACTAATTTTCAGACTACTCTTATTTAATTTTAATAGGTAAGTATTAAGTGTATATAATTTTTGGTATGTCATAGTTAATATTTCCCACTCAATAATTGCTAGACAAATGTATATATACACTAGCCTCACATTACTGTGCAGTTTTTAATTTCTTCTTTTTGACTTTTGCTGTACCCATAGATCCAGTGATGCTTGAACTGTCAGTCAGTTGGGTGTCTCTGACAAGACACTCTTAGTAAATTTCAATGTAGTCCTTTAAGGCTCTGGAACAAAGCTCTGATGTTCTCTGCAGATAACTACTCACCTTTTAAGAAACAGCTTTTGGTCTGTCATTGTCATTTTCTTAGTAGAGACTGAGTACTGAATCACGAGCTACCAAGTCACCATGATTAATTGTGCATTATTTGACCCTCCAAAGTGTAACTGTGGTTATGCACAGGCTCACTCCATCATGAAATGGAGTGTGATTAGACCTAAGGAGGCTAAGAAGGAGTAAGTAAGTTGCATGAAGAAGTGGTTCATATGCCCATGGTTTCTCAAATCCCACACCTAAGGTCTCATGGGGGAATTTCCTGGGAAGCAATAACAAAGGAAGAGACAATCTGGGCCTGGTTTACAGAGGATTCTGCAGGACATGCAGATACCACCTGAACGCGAATGGTTATGTGCCATAGTCCCATTTTGGAATAACCCTGAAGGACAAAGATGAAAGGAAATCCTCCCAGTGGGATGAACACTGAGCATTGCACCTAGTTGAACATTTTGCTTTACAGGAGAAATAAGTAGGCATGCAGTTATAATGCAAGTCATAGGTTTTGGCCAAAAATTTGACCTGATGTTCAGGGACTTGGAAGGAATCTGACTAGAAAATTGGAAAATAGAAAACTTGAGGAAGAGGAATATTGACAGATCTCCCTTAATACATAAAAAATGAAAATATTTATGTCCCATGGAAAAGTTCACCAAAGGGTAGCAGTCTTATCCCTACCTGAAGGGATATTTTAGTCATCAAGTGGATAGGATGACTCACCTGTGGGTACCAATCAAAATTTTTCTTCAGATTCCTCTGCCATTTCCCAACAACCTCATGAAGAAATTAGCCATAGTGGTTGGGATGGACTCAGCATCGTGGACTTCTATTTGCCAAAGCCTCCATGACTGGTTATGGCTGAGTGCCCAGTCTGAATGCAATATAGAATCATTCCTCAGAATGATCAGTCAGCTACCCAATGACAGGTTGATTGCACTGCATCGTCTCCACCATGAAACAGGCAGTGTTTCCAACCAGAATAGACATTCACTCTGGGAACTTATTTGCTGTGCTTGCAGGCAATTTTCTGTCAAAACTACCACCCACGTACATATATTATGCATTGCACACCTTAATGGTATTCCATACAGTGTTGCTTCTGATCAAGGAACTAATTTCACAGCAAGAAATGTGGCAGTTGGCCAAGGGTCACGGACTTCAAGGTCCTTACCTTGCCCCGCATGGTCATTAAGTAGCTGTCTTTCTAAAACAGCAGAATGACACTTAGAAGACTGACTTACAGCACCAAGTACATAGAGTACCTTGCAGGGCAAGGGCAACGATCTCCAGGAGACTATCAGAATCAGCATCCGATACTTAGAACTGTTTCTCCCATAGTCAGGCTTTACCGGTCCGGGAGACTAGGTGCAGGAAGGGGAGTGACACTGTTCACTATTAACCCTAGTTATCTGCTAACAATTTTATTTTGCCTCCTTTACTCATAACCCTATGCTCTGTTGACCTAGAGGTATTAGTTCCAAAGGGAAGAATACTTCCACCAGAAAACACAACAGGCATTCAATTAAACAGAAAGTTAAGACTGCTACCCAGTCACTCGGCATGCCTCATCCCTCTGAACAACAGGGAACGAAAGGACTTGATTTTCTAGCTTATGCAATTGATCCTGACTACCAAGGTGAAATTGGACTGTTATTCCACCATGGAGTTAAGGCAGAATATGCCTGGAATAAAGGAGATGCCTTAGGAGATCTTTTAGTGTTACTGCTTCCTTTTATTTTTAGCTGCCATTTGCGATGCCTACATAATACATCAAAGTGCCAGTTAAATTCCAGGCTACCCTGCTTCTGATCTTTCTTCCTGCTAATATGGCTTGGAAAGCAGAAAATGATGCCCAAATACTAGAGTTCCTATCAACCATGTGGTTGACTTGGATGGAGTTCCTGGCTTCAGCCTGGCTTAGCCCTCACTTTTGTTTACAATTGCTGAGTGAACAAGCAGTAGAAGATATCTGTATTTCCTCTTGTCTCTCTATCACTCTGCCTTTCAAATAAATAGTTCCTTTTTTAAGTAAACAGAGAAAGAATGAAAATTTTAAGAATAATATTTTACAGCGTATATCCTGCTGTAACTAAAATTTTACAGAGTTAGTTTTATATTGCTACCATGATTAATGGTCACATATTTAGGGATGCATCTAACAATAATTTTACAATTCTGTAGGTCAGAAGCCTGGGTTGACGCAACTGATTTCTCTGCTTTGGATATCACAATGCTGAAACCAATACGTCAGTCAGCGTGGCTCCTTCAGATCATCAGCAGAATCCAGTTCCCTATAGTTGTAGGGTGAGATTTCTGTTTCCTTTCTGGCTGTCAGAAGCCGGAGGTTGCCCTTAGCTCCTAGAGACCTTTCTTTGACCTTGGCACATGGCCTGTCTAGTCAGAGCAAGCAATAGCAGGTTAAATCCACCTCAATCTTAGAATCTTTGTGATTTCTCCTGCTATGTCTTTGCTCTGCTTCCACCCTATAACCTGCTCATGTGTTCAAATTGGGTCCACCCAGATAATTCAGGATAATCTCTTTGCTTTAAAGTTTCTAATTTTATAGTGCAAGTACTTTGATCATGGAACAAAGTATATTTAGAAATCTCAGAGACTATGATATACACACGTTTGGGGTAAGAGATGGTCTCTATTTTGTCTCCCACATGCATTGTGTATTAAATTAGCAGCAAGACAAATTGATTGCACAGTAAAGCCAAGCACTCTGCACCCTGGGATGTGCTCAGTTGTTGACTGGACCATAATTCTTGAATAAAAAGGACAGTGAGTTTTGCCCTTATAATAATGAAAACTATATTTTGTCAAAACTTTAGGACAATTAGTGGAAAGTATTAAAACTTTAGGTAAATATTATCTTCATTTTAGTTCCCTGTTAGCTTCTGTTGATAGAAATCACCGATACTGATTTGTATTTGAAGTTCACAATAAAATTAGCTCTTATAAAATAGTTTTAGTATAGTCAATTCTAGTCTCATATATATTGGAAGGACTAGAACTTTAATCTCCGCATGCTTGATATTACATTCAACCAACATATCATCCAGTTTGTATTAGGACTTTCTCAAAACTAAAATGGCTTCAATTTGGCCTCTAAGAATTACTTTAACTTCGTAACCAAAGATGTGATATTCCATGTTAGGTGGATCAAAAAAAAAAAAAAACAGTGTTTTTCTTAGACTGCTAATAGTTATAGTTAGATTACATTGAACTCATATTGTCTAGCCTGCTCATGAACTTACAATACACACACACACACACAAACACACACATATGTATTTCCTGTGAGAAATACGTATTGCTGTTCTCACAGGAAATGTTAGACCTCAGAAGAGTGATTTATATTTTGTCTTATAATTTTTTGTGCTAACAGAAGGAATTCTAAACAGAACTATTGATAAAATACAATGGAATAAAGCTGAAAATCAAGAACTCAGGAATCTGTAGATCATATGCAAACACATGGAGATTGAACAACATGTTCCAGAATGAACAGGGGGTCATAGAAGAAATTGAAAAATTTCTGGAAACAAATGGAGATGATATTACATTATATCAAAAAATAGGGTACACAGCAAAAGGAATGTTAAGTGGGAAGTTAATAGGAATTGATGTCTACATGAAGAAATTGGAAAGGTATCAAATAGATGGGCTATCAATGCATCTTAAGGACCTAGAAAAACAACAATAAATCAAACTCATAATTAGCAGGAGGAAAGAACAAATTAAAATTGGAGAAAAAATAAGGAAAATTGAAACCAAAAAAATCAGTGAAATAAAGAGTTGTTTTTGTTAAAAAAAATAAACAAAATTGATACACCATTTGTGCAACTGATGAAAAAAGAGAGAAAAGAACCAAATCAATAAAGTCAAATAAAATATAAAAACAAATACTACAGAAATAAAAAGAAGCACCAAATTACTGCAAGAGTATATGCCAACAAATTGGGAAACACAGAAGAAATGGATAGATTCCTAGAAACATAAACTCTACCATTACTGAGTCATGAAGAATAGAAAACCTAAACAGACCATTAACCAAGATGGAATTTGAATCAGTAATAAAGACTCTCCCAACAAAGCAAAGCACTGAACTGGATGGCTTCACTGCTGATTTCTACCAGACATTTAAATAACTAATTCCAATTCTTCTCAAGTTATTCAAAATAAATGAAAAGTTGTGAATCTTTCACAAACTGCTTCCATGAAGTCTGCATCACCTTAGTACCTAAATTTGAGAAAAGATGCAACAGAGAAAGAGCCAATATTCCTGATGAACATGAATGCGAAAGTCCTCAGCAAAACATTAACTAATCGAATCCAACAATACATTAGACCAAGTGAGATTTAATCCTGTTTTGCAGGGATGGTTCAACATTCAGAAATCAATAAAGGTGATACAACACAATAAAAACTGAAGAACAAAACTTATATGGTTATCTCAATAGATCAGAGAAAGCATTTGATAAAATATAAAATCTTTTGATGATTAAAACCCTATGCAAATTGAGTACAAAAGGAATGTTCCTCAACACAATCAAGGCAATATATGACAATCTCACAGCCAGCATCCTACTGAAAGGGGGAACAGCTGGAATTATCCCCCCCTAAGATCTGGAAACAGACAAGGATGCCCACTCTCACCATTGCTGTTTAATATAGTCCTGGAAGTTTTAGCTAGAGCCATTAGGCAAGAAAAAAAATCAAAGACATATAAATTGGAAAGGAAGAAGTCAAAGTATTCCTATTTGCAGATGACATGATCATATATATAGGGGATCTAACAGGCTCTAATTAGAGACTATTGGAACTCATTAATAAAAGAGTTTGGTAAAGTGGCAGGATATAAATCAACTAGAAAAATCAATAGGTTTCATATACACAGAAAATTCCATGGCTGAGAAAGAACTTTTAAGGTCAATCCTATTCACAATAACTCCAAAAAGAATCAAATACCTTGGAATAAACTTAAAGATGTCAAAGATTCCTACAAATAAAATTATAAAACACTAAAGAAAGAAATAACATAAGACATTAAAACAGAAAAATCTTATATGTACATGGATTGGAAGAATCAACATCATGAAAATATCTACAATACTAAAAGCAATTGACAGATTAAATTTGATCCCAGTCAAAATAACAATGACATTCTTCACAAATGTAGAAAAAGATGATGCTAAAATTCATATGGAAACACAAGAGACCATGACTAGCTAAAGTAATCCTATACAACAACAAAAAAAAAGCTGGAGGAATCACAATACTTGACTTCAAGACATAATACAGGGCATTTATAATCAGAACAGCCTGAAACTGGCAAAAAAAGAGACTTGTAGACCAATGGAAGAAAATAGAAACTCCAGAAATAAATCCATGCATTTACAACTAACTTATCCTTGAAAAAGGAGCTAAAATCTATTCCTGGAGCAAGGACAGTCTCTAACAAATGATGATGGAGAAACTGGATTTTCACATGCAGAAGTATGAAACTAGAATTCCTACTTTATCTTATACAAAGTCTACTCAAAATGGATCAAAGACCTAAATCTAGGACCCAATATCATGAAATCATTAAAGAACATTGGAGAAACTCTGAAAGACATTGGCATAGGCAAATACTTCTAGGAAAAGACCCCAGAAGCACAGGTAATCAAAGTCAAAGTTGACAATTGGGATTATATCAAGCTGAGAACCACTGCAAAAGAAAAACTCAGGAAAGTAAAGGGGCAACCAATAGAATGGGAGAAAATATTTGCAAACTAGGAAACTGATAAAAGGGTTAGCATTCCAGAATCTAGCTCACGAAATTCAACAAGAAAATTAATCTAGTTAAGAAATGGACAAAGAAAAGAACTTGATCAGGTGTTTTTCAAGAGAGAAAATTTAAATGGCCAGAAGACACCTGAGAAAATGTTCAGGATCATTGGCCATCAGGGAAATGCAAATCAAAACCATAATGAGGTTTCACCTTACTCCAGTTAGATTAGCTCTCATATAGAAATCAACAAATGACAACTTCTTGCGAGGATGTGGGGGAAAAGGTACCCCAGTTCATTATTGGTGGGAATGTAAACTGTTGCAGCCACTGTGGAAGACAGTATGAAATACCTCAGAAATCAGAATATAGACATAGATATAAACACCTGATCCAGCCATCCACTCCTGAGAATTTACCCAGACCAAAGGAAATCAGCATATGAAAATAGTTATCTGTACCCCCTTGTTCAGTATAGCACAATTCACAATAGCTAAGATATAGAATCAACCCATATGGTTATCAACCATTGACTGGATAAACAAAGTATGGTATATATACACTATGGAATACTATTTAGAGATTAAAAAAATGAATCCTCTCCTTTCCAAAAAAAATGATTGCAACTAGAAACCATTATATGTAGTGAAATAATCCAATTCCAAAAAGGAGGTATCACATGTTTTCCCTCATCCAAGTCAACCAATAGAGTACCTGAAATGCAATGTATTGGAGTGAAATAGACATCTTGAGAATCTATAATTGTATTCATTGAGGAACAGCTTTGTTTTGTTTCTCTTCCTACTGTATGCTGAATTCTTTTACTTAGAGTAGGGTTAGCTATATGATCATTAAGTATATGGAAAGTAGATCATTGTAAAAATTAAGAGTAGGAATCTGATAGGGATGGGGAAGAAAAGTTGGAGCATGGGCAGGAGGGAGTGGGGGGAGGGAAATGCCACAATGTTCCCTAATCTGTATATGTGAAATATATGTAACATATAGAACCTAAATAAAATTTTAAAAAATACCAGAGAAAAATGAAGCATTCATCAGGCCTGTCTAGAACCACTGGACACAATGCCCATCCTTTCCAGTCATGGCCAGATCCAAAGTGATGAAGGGCCAAGGGCAGGAGATCTACTGTACACCCATCACCTGCAGGTCAACATCTGGCTTTCTACTAAACATGCTCAGGTCTCTGCTTGAAGAGTTCACTTGGTTCCTGTGTGGAATTGGATCAAAACCAACAACAATTTAGTGGGATTCTCAGTCATTTGGACTGTTACAAGAGAGAAATGATTCATCAAATAGATAGTGATTCATTCTAGGGTAATGGCAGTTGAGAAAGAAAGAAGAGACTAGATGGAGTTTAAAGTTGGCATCTGTGGGAATAGGAATAGCCTGGATGTCAAAGGTGAGAAAATAGGACATGTTGGCAGTAGTTTCCAGGTGTATGATCTGAGCGATTGAATAGAGAAATGGGACTATCTACTGACTCTGGCTTACAATAGTGCCATTGTGAAAATGACAATATTATTAGCATAATGCAACAATAGCCAACTATTATTAGCCAACTTTGGAATCACCCTCCATTCCACTTTTCTGTTCCATCACAATAACTAAAACAAAGTCTCAGCCTGTCCTCTCTTTTCCATGCCATTACCAACCACCCCAGCACACCAGTGCTCTCTTGCTCTGGAAAGTCCCCTATGCTTCAAAATCCTGCCCCTTCCCAATGCCATTCTCTGCACAAAGAGAATACAGACACCACTAGTACAGATGTATTATAATAACTCCTAATACATAGAAATGATCATAATTATTTCAAATGTCTCTAAGTCAAAATTTGGAAATGGATTGGCTGATACTGGTAATTTTATTATCAAAACATAATAGTCACATCATCTAATTCTAGCAATGACATAATAATAATGTATTCATAAAAAATTATTCTAAAAAGATTTTTATTGTAAAAACAGAATTTTATAAGTTACAGTGCTACATCTACTTGAATAACAGCAGTTTTAACCTCAGTTAAGTAACAGTAACAAAACAAACTGAGGTATATAAAAAAAGAAAGAGAAAATGAACAGGAGCATATTTTGGGCCCAGCTGCTATAAACCTGGGTGAAACCTGCGGGTGTTTGGGTATTTGGGTGGATATTGTGGCACTGCTTGGAATGCCTGCACCTGATATCACAATGCCCGTTAGCTTCCTGCTAATTGACCCCCTGGAAAGCAGCAAGTGATAGCTCAGGTACTTGGGTCCCTGCAAACCACACGTGAGAACAGGTTGAAGCTCCAACTTTTTGCATGCTGTCTCAAGTAACTTCAGCTCTTTCATGAGTTTGAGGAGTGGATTAGTGGACAGAAGATTCTCTCTCTCTCTCTCTCTCTGTGTGTGTGTGTGTGTGTGTGTGTGTGTGTCTCCCTCCCACTCATCTCTCTATCAAATAAAAATACTTAAATAAAATTATCAAAAACCTGCAGATGACCTTGGATTCCTGAATACTGTCAGTACAACCCTCCTTTTTCCTGGGAGAACTAGGGTATTCCCTGGGTACTCCAGGGCCTCTGTGACCTCTGTGAGGAGTGCCAGGGACAAAAAGCTCACTTGAGAAGGACTAGAACTTGAACTAAATGATGAACACTATTTGGTATCATAATTTTCTTTTCTTACCTAATTAACCTTTATCTCCATGGATGGGGTTGCCAACTAACTTTCACTAGTTCTATTCTCATAGAAGTGACGTTCATATGGGTAAAGGAAGACATTCTCTCCAATCCTTTGTAAATTTAATCTTTTTCTTGTAGAGGTTGTATGTCTGATAGGTAGAGTTCATATTTCTACATAATTTGGGAAGTTTCTTCATAATTTATCAAAACATTATCATCCTAAAAATGTAGGTCTTTTCTCAAAAGATGGCTGAACTTGAATAATTTGTTGACTTGAATAATTTGGATAGCAAGAAGTTCCCAAGGCAGTGACATTACTTATTGACTTGAAGTTTGAGATGATAACAAATAATTTTTTACAGATAGTTATCATGTTGACAAGTGGTCTTAATTCTCAGTCTCTAAGTTAGATGTTTAAGAAAATCAACGCAAACTATCCCACTCTACTTCTTTACACGTTTCATTGGTCTTTTCATTAATAACAATTTGTCCTGCTCAGAGGCTTCTTCCAATTTCTTGCATCACCTCACTTATGGTATAAAAATCAAGTTGCTGGTTTGAGGTAGTGATGTACAAACGTACGTCTAACAAACAGTGGATTGATATCTTTCAAATGGTTCACAACTCATTTTTTATGATCATTGCAAAATGACTGCAAGTAACATATGCTCACAGTGAGATACTGCTGAAAGATACACATCTGCATGCATGCGTGTGTTTGCATGGATGTGTATAGTATTCCCAATTTGTAATGAAATGTTATTTTCAAATTCACTGGAAAGAATGGGCACAAACCCATAACATTACATTTTATAATTGACTATTTGGTTTTCATGAAATCATTCTGTTGACAAGAAATGTTCCATTCACTAAGTCATGAGAAAATTCATGAATTTTAGATTCCAACAAGATGAAATAATTCTTATACATTTATCTGGTTTCTCTACAGTTCTGTAAGAAAAAAAATAATGCTAACTACTATGTATTACCCTATAATTCAACTAATTTTACTTTTGAGTTTTTGCCATTTAAAAAAAGTGAATTAAAAATAGAACATAGTTGATGAAGGCAGAATATGATATTCTAAAAACCACTGAGTGAAATCTAATTTTAAAATGCAAAAAGAAAAACAGGAGCCAAGAAAAGAAAATCATTTTCATTTCTCTAAATCCCCAACAAATTGGTGATTATCAGTTTATTGGAAACTGAGTACACCAGTTTATTTACCATAGAATATTTGAAAGCAGATATAGTATCTTAAATTACTAAGCCTCAAGTAAATTACATGTCACAAAGTCATTGATGTCACTGTCAATACGAAACACAGATGTAAAAATGGATATTCTTTACTCTGGGGATCCCATTCTCAAGCTTTAAACTTAGTTTCAGACACAGGCATTTGGTACGGTGGTTAGTCTGCAGCTTAAAACACCTGTGTCCCAGACTGGAGAGCCTTGGATCGAGTCCTGCTTCTACTTCCAATCTGACTTCCTGTTAACGCACATACTTAGAGGCAGCAGGTGATGCTTAGGAACATGGGTCTGTGCTGTTCACATGGGAGACCCAGATGGAGTTCCTAGTTCCTGGCTTCAGACGGGCCCAGCCCTAGCTGTTGTGGGCATTTGAGAAGGCAACCAGCATATGGAAGGTTCACTCTCTCTCTCTTTCTCTCTCTCTCTCTCTCTCATTCACTCATTCACTCTCCCTCTTTCTCTGTCACTCACAGACAAAAAAACTGACCATCTGGTGTCTAATTGCAGACCTCTAAGTCTCATTTGTAAATAAGAACTAATAGTCTTATAGATTAAAAAATTGTGTACAGTCTTCTCATATTAAATTCACGCTCATGCAATCACTCCATTACTTGAAATCATTTTAGCATTTATACATTTATATAGCCTCCTATCATATATTTACTAATGAGTTATGTTAAAATTATTCCCATATAATTTCAAGTGTCTACATCATCTTGCTCTAATGAGACAGGTGCTGGAGTTGTCCCTATTGTTGCCTATCTTTCCTGAACACTGAGCCTTAGGTGCTAGTGATTATAAGTCAAACTTAAGGACCAGACTATTTCTTAAAAACCTAAGACAGGGGCCAGCATTGTGGCATACCAGGTAAAGCCACCACTTGTAATGCCAGCATCCCATATTGGCATCAGTTCATGTCCTGGCTGCTCCACATCCAATCCAGCTCCCTGCTAATGCACCTGGGAAAGCAGTGAAAGATGGCCTAAGTGCTTGGGTCTCTGCACCTACATGGGAGATCCATATGAAACTTCTGTCTCCTCACTTCAGCCTGATCCAGCCCCAGCTGTTGTGGCCACTTAGTGGGTGAACCACTTGGTGGAAAACCTCTCTCTCTCTCTGTCTCTCCCTCTCTAACTTTGCCTTTCAAATAAATAAAATAAATAGTTTTTGAAATCTAAAGGACTGGATTCATTATTTAGAATTCAATATTCTTGGCCGGTGCCGTGGTTCACTAGACTAATCCTCCACCTGCGGTGCCGGCACCCCAGGTTCCAGTACCGGTTGGGGCACTGGATTCTGTCCCTGTTGCTCTTCTTTCATTCCAGCTCTCTGCTGTGGCCCAGGAAGGCAGTGGAGGGTGGAGGATGGCCCAAGCGCTTGGGCCCTGTACCTGCATGGGAGACCAGGAAGAAGCACCTGGCTCCTTGCTTCGGGTTGGTGCGGAGCACCGGCTGCAGTGCACTGGCCGTAGTGGCCATTTGGGGGGTGAACCAACGGAAGGAAGATCTTTCTCTCTGTCTGTCTCTCTCTCACTGTCTAACTCTGCCTGTCAAAAAAAAAAAAAAAAAAAAAGAATTCAATATTCTTTACAACACTCTAAACTCAACACAGATTTTTTAAGATAGTACTAGTAGTAGTTCCTGCCACAGGAAAATTATCCTAAATCAACATTGCAAATGTAATGGACATGTAGCAGTGTCTACCAAAATGATTATGCAGCTGTGAAAGTAGAGAAATAGAAGAAAAGAGTGTAGGTTTTCATGAAACTAACACATTAAACATAACGGCCTATGCATTTTTTCTCAGATTATATTCAACAAGTGCTGATCTTAGGTACTACTCACTAGTATAATTTAGAAGCTCATGTCTCTTCTGACTGTCCAGTTTGTAAGAGTACCATACTAGTTGCTTAATATTTTTATTTCAGAGACAGAGATGGATGATAGGCAGAAAAAGAGAACTCCTATTCATTGGTCCGCTCCCCAGATATCCACAATGACCACTAGCAGAACCAAAGGTGGAAACCAGGAGACAGAAACAAAATTCAGATCTGCCACATAGGTAGCAGGAGTCCAGTCACTTCAACCACCACTATTACCTCCCAGAGTCTGCATTAGCAGTAAGGTAGAGTCAGGAACTGAAAGTGGACTTGAACTCCTGGTACTTTAATAAAGAATATGGATGTCTTAACCACTAGACCAAATGCCCACACCTTAAAAGTTTTTATAGAACCCCAGGAATTAATTATATTTTTATATATTACGTTTCTTTTTAATGGAACAGCAGTAATACTGAAGTTTAGTTACTTTATTTTTTGTTTTTCTTTAGAAAAATCTTGGTCAAAAAACAATATTGACACCCCTTATTAGTGCTCTCTTTAAAACGCAAAAATAATTATGTAGGCTAACAAGATTCACAAGCCTCAGAACTATGTAAGATTCTTTTTCATCTTCATAGGTCTCCTTGTTTTCAGAAGTCATGTTTTTACTTCCCAGCTTCCAAATCATGAGGACTAAATCCAGAATTTAGCCCTCATGATTATATATAGTGTCCGAGAAACTGAATGGAAACAAAAGAGTTTATCAACTTCTTCGCAAAGTCCTAAATGACTAGCATATTCAATAAAATTTAGGACACCAAGTAAGAGGAAAGTAACCACAGAACTAAAAATAAAGTTTATCTGAAACCTTATACTTTATGCATGCTACTTTACATGTGATATCAAAAAATCAGACTAGGGAGAGCTGTTGAACTATATGTTAATTTATTCCTTAGCTATTCATAGGCATAGCTAAAATTGGATACTTTAAGATAAAATATATTTTTGTACAGGGAATATGAATTTTGTACCATATAATGTTAAAATGTGATAGCGCCTAGGAGTCACCTATCCTAAACCTGTCAAATTTAGCCATGACACTACGCTCACTTCCCTGGATTTCTTATTTCTGCTATTCCACCCAGGTCACTAAGTGTTCACCCCCTCACAGAGCCTCCCATTGCAGGTGTGAGGATTATCTCCTGTCCCAAATCTACCTAAAATTGAACGTGAATTTCTTATATCAATGACATTTTTTTAATTTATTTTTTGACAGGCAGAGTGGACAGTGAGAGAGAGAGACAGAGAGAAAGGTCTTCCTTTGCTGTTGGTTCACCCTCCAATGGCCACCGCGGCCAGCGCACTGCGGCCGGCGCACTGCACTGATCCGATGGCAGGAGCCAGGTACCTATCCTGGTCTCCCATGGGGTGCAGGGCCCAAGGACTTGGGCCATCCTCCACTGCACTCCCTGGCCACAGCAGAGAGCTGGCCTGGAAGAGGGGCAACCGGGACAGAATCCAGCGCCCCAACCGGGACTAGAACCCGGTGTGCTGGCGCCACAAGGCGGAGGATTAGCCTAGTGAGCCGCGGCGCCAGCCCTATCAATGACATTTTAATCTCCAGTTTAACTTGAGACCTACACAGACTGCATCATTTTATTTTAAATAAACATTATGACATTTAAAATGTCTTAAATATTAACAGGTATATCATAAAAAATAGGGAAGAAATGCTACCAGAAGATTCAAAGCCCTCTCAGCTAAAATTGATCTTTTTGTTTCATAAACTCCAAACAATAGAATGTGCTCTCTTGGAGTTGTTCATTATTATGGTAATTTACTTTTTAAAAAAGATTTACTTATTAGTTTGAAAGCTACACAAAGAGAGAAGGAGAGGCAGAGAGAGAGAGGTCTTCAATCCACTGGTTCACTCCCCAATTGGCTGCAATGTCTGGAGCTGCGCCAATCCGAAGCCAGGAGCCAGGAGCCTCCTCTGGGTCTCCCACACCATTGCAAGGGCCCAAGGACTTGGGCCATACTCTACTGCTGTCCCAGGCCACAGCAGAGAACTGGATAGAAAGTGTAGCAGCCGGGACTCGAACCAGCACCCATATTTGATGCTGCCACTGCAAGCAGTGGCTTTACCTGTTACGCCAAAGTACCAGTCCCGGTAATTTACTTTTCATTTACTTGAAAGACATGGCAACAGAGAAGGACGTGGTCCCGGGGGAGAAAAATAGAAAGAAAGAGAGAGTGAGAGAGATTTTTTTTTTAATTTTTTTTTTTATTTGACAGAGTTAGTGAGAGAGAGAGACAGAGAGAAAGGTCTTCCCTCCATTGGCTCACTCCCCAAATGGACACGACAGCTGGTGCTGCGCCAGTCAGAAGCCAGGAGCCAGGTGCTTCCTCCTGGTCTCCCATGCAGGTGCAGGGGCCCAAGCACTTGAGCCATCCTCCATACAGCAGAGAGCTGGCCTGGAAGAGGAGCAACCGGGACCAGAACCCGTCTCCCATATGGGATGCCAGCGCTGCAGGTGGAGGATTAACCAAGTGAGCCATGGCGCCGGGCCTGAGAGAACTCTTAGACACTGGCTCACTCCCAAATGCTTACAACAACCCAAGCAAGCCAGGCAAAGACAAGAGCCAGAAGCCTGGAACTCAGTCCAGGTCTCCCAGGTGGGAGTCAGGGACCCAACTATTTGAACCATCACCTGCTCTCTCCCAGGATGCACATTAGCAAGAAGCTAAAATCCAAAGAGGAGGCTGTACTCTAAACAGGACAGTCCTATATGGGATGTGAGTATCTCAGGCAACCTTTTAACCATGACACCAAATGCCATCCTTATCTATTCTTGTTCTTTTATTTCTTATAACTCATGACCAATCCAGCTGCCTCGGATGCACATTAGGGAATCTCATATTGTCTGTGAATAGGGGCCGATGTTGTTGTAGTAGCAGATAAAGCCATCCCTTACGGATGCAGGTTCGAGTTCTGGCTGCTCCATTTCTAAACCAGCTCCCGACTCATGACCTTGGAATAGGCAGCAGAAGATGGCTCCAGTGTTCGGGCCCCCGCACCCATGTGGAAGACCCAGATGTAGTTCCTGTCTCCTGACTTTGGTGTGGCTCAGCATTGGCCTTCATGGCCATCTAGGGAGTGAACCAACAGTTGGAAGATCTCTCTCTCTCTCTCTCTCTCTCTCTCTCTATCACTTTCCCCTCTCTCTCTGTAACTCGTTCAAATAAATAAATATTTTAAAATTGTGTATAAATGAAACTAAAAGACAACATGCTTTTTTATGAAGTTTAAATCCATTCATGCAATTTCTGCTAACTAACAGAAGGTAGGGAAGAATGAATCTAAAGGTAATTTGATCCCTTTCTTTTTTTCTGTCAAATTTATATATTTCTAGTTTTTCAACCATCTCTAATGGATGTCAGTTTTGGATTCCCACAATACTTAGGAGGGAAAGTTACAATTATCCCAACTGAAGGATTTCTATGTAAAAGATCTCTTTAACGAAGTCTGATTATTGATCTTACCCTTATTTCACCTTGCCCTTCTTTAATATACGGTATTGTTAGAGAAAATTGTGGATCATCCAGATAGTTTTACTGGCTTATTCTTCATTTACTCCACCTATAGAAATAATCTTTATTCTAAATCCACAATTCTCAGGGTATAAAGTCATCCCTTAATACCTATACAAGACCCTCTGTGGTTTTCAAAATTTGCAAATATCAGTTCTCTTAAATAAAATTGTGTAGTATTTGGAAATAACCTACACACAGCTCCACGTATACTTTGAATACCATGTTCCTTTAAAGTAGCTTCTTATAACACTGACCTCTACGAGGTTCATACCATGCAATAATTGATTCATTTTTTGAGAGCTTGAAGCAATCAGTGATTTTACCTCCACTGCTGTTAGTGTGACTTCCAAGACAAAAGATGCTCTGTTGTAAAAAATGCTTTTAATTCTTGAAGAGGTCACTGACAGCAGTAGGATAGAATTATATGAGGTTACCTGCAACCACTTAATGTTCTTACACCATAAGGGTTGTTGCTTTATCAAAGACAAATGTAATTCTGCTATAGCTTATGTAGTATTTTTATTTTGGAAATGTGCCTTATGTTAAATACTATGTACTTTTTGCATTATCTGGACTTCTTCATTGTAAGAAGATGTTTCTTCTTCTGTGTTTTCAACAAAATAGTAGAGTGTTGTCAAAAAGAAACATGGCATAGCACTGACTGGGTAGAATTGAATAAGGTCTTAATATAGTCTTGTATTACTGATCCAGTTCTTCACTTGATCAAAGTTCAGTAAGGTTTGTGAGCTTTTCCCTTTTTTCTATCAGTGTACTCCATTGTAAAATCCAGTTTTATCAAAGAATCCTGCTACGTCATAAATTGACGTAATGTAAATGTAATAGCCCCCCACCGTCAATATTGGATCACTTACAGGCAATCACCCTGATTACGTTCCTCACTTCTATGTCTCAAAGGTAATATCTGATTACACTGGCTTACATCAGTGTAGCCCAAACACACTTACTATTCGTGTCACCGTTGTTAATTTTCCATCTGCTCCCCTCACTGTATTCTTGTATTAAAATTCTCACTTTCTCATGCTGTATTTAGAGGTGCACCCCTTCTTTCTCCCTCACTACAAAATCTTATTGTATGATCCTTTACTTATTGCAATGACCATGAATAAAATCTTCCTCACCATACTTTAGCAAGTGTCATTGAATAATTATTTTCTTTTTATTCAGATATTAGCTGGATTTTCTGTTACTTCCAATTTGTCTTTAAAATTGGCTCTGTTAAGTGAATCCAATTTTTGTGAGAAAGCTAGTAATCTCTCAAGATTTCTCAAATTTCCAGGCAGCTTAAGAACATATAGTCATTTCTAGCTGTAAGAATCCTCTTCTGATTAATTATTGATCTTATTTTGGCTTTATTCCTCTGGCTATTTTTCCTATCCTCTCTGCTGAAGAATCCACGAATCCTCTCATTCATGCACACCACTAAAATCTGGCAGTCACAGACTCCCAAAGCTCAATAGCTGCTTGAGGGAGAAGCCTGGATAGAAGTGCATTTGGTTTTGTGGTTGTATGCTTAAATTATTTCAATAGCAAAACCCAAGGAACTAATGCTTATGGTGATAAAATGTTAATCATAGTCATACAATTGACATATATAAGCAAAGCTGAAGATAACACAAAAATCCTCTTTGTGTTCTCTGGAGGGAGAATAACATGTCAATAAATCAATATAACTTCAGTTTCCATCACGCATATAAAGACTTCTAAATAAGCATGAGACCCATATCAAACATGGGTTTCTTACCTTTTCTATAACATCCCACTGCTATCAACAATTACTAAATCAGGGTCCTGGCAGGAGATGTGTTCAATTTGAAGCATTTAACCAAAAAGATTATTCATTATTGAGATAACAGCATTCGGGCTATGACGAAACAGGAAAACCCTACCCACTCTAGGCCTGAAGGAGCCAGGTGGTATCAGATCCAGGTGCTAGAGGTGGTTGCCGGCTTCCCAGAATCCTGTGCGTGAGCATAAGCAAGGAACAGAAGAAACACTGAACCTTCTCTACCATCATCCATTTTTCTTTAAGTACTTCTCACTAGCCACGTCTAGCAGGAGGCCATAAAGGTGAAATTCATACAAATCACTCTCCTAAGGCACAGAGCAGGAGAGGAATGGAGAATGAGAAAGAAATAGCACATAACCTTCACTATAAACTCTTCCAAAAGCATACATCAAGCTTCACTACGAATTTTCCTACATCTCTTCTTATAAAAACCCTATAAGTTTGTTTCTCAGCTCTCATCCAACTTATCTCCTCTTATTTTATTATTGAGAGAAATTCAGCCTCACACTCTGAGCTTGCCTCTAGGCTCTCCCTTCCTTTCTGCACCATTAAAGACTGAGTTCTGTGTTCTGCTCAGTGACGGGCCATCTCTCCAGGTTCTCGTCTACAATAAAGATATTGCTGCAATGTAGGAACTTCTAACTTTCCTTTATCACACCCTAGGAGCAGGGGAAAGAAAATAGGAAATAAGTATGCCACCAACTACTTTTTGCAAGATCCGCTATCAACTTTGGTCTTAAATATTTTTCCTTCAATATACCTATTAATGGAAGAAATATAGCCAGAACATAATAAGAAGAGGCATGGCATCTGTGCAGATGTACTCAAACACTAACAGGCATGAGCCATTGCTTGGTATTTCTATTTTTTTAGGAATCAAGTAGATGAATGAGAAGTGAATTTTCACTGCATGTAATTGCAGAGGCACTAACTGAGCAAAACACGTGGATCTTCCCAACAAAAGGCATCTACTATTTCAACCTAGAAAATTCTGAATTATAATAAATCATATTGCAATGGGAGTGCTAGCTCACTATTTTTTTGGTGGTAGTAGTTTGGGTAATGCTAATGGTTTATCTCATAGGGTTATGTGAATGAATATTTAATAATGTCCAAATAAGTACTTAAATTTTAGACTTTAAAGTTAATATTATTGCCAAGTTAAATATTACAGGATAAAATCTATCTTTTCTATATCTGATAATTTAAAATATTCATGTTTTATTAGTATAGACAGAACACAGATAATGTGCCATCCCTTTCAATTTTAAGGAACTAACAGAGGGAATGTTTCACTCTATGTTGTTACACACTTAAATTCCTTTTTTTTAAGATTTATTTATTTTACTTGAAAGTCATAGTTACACACACTGAGAGAGAGAGAGAGAAAGGTCTTCCATCTGCTGGTTCACTCTCCAGGTGGCTGCAACAGCTGAAGACGCACCTATCCAAAGCCAGGAGCCAGGAGCTTCTTCAGGTCTCCCAAGTGGGTGCAGGGGCCCAAGGACTTGAGCTATCTTCTACTGCTTTCCCAGGCCTCAGCAGAGAGCTGGATCGGAAGTTGAGCAGCCAGGACTGGAACTGGTGACCACGTGGGATGCTGGCACTGTAGTTGGCAGCTTTACCTGATACACCACAGTGCCAGCTCCCAAAGTTAAATTCCTTAAAAAGTCTATAAAGTAATACGTGCAGTTACAGTGATAAATAGAATAACATAAAAATATCACTTTATTTCCACCTGTCTAAATAAAATAGCTTGTTTTCATAATGCTTCTGAAAATCCTAAATACAATTTTTCTGCATTAATAATGAAGTATCTTCAATAGTTTAATTGGGAATAATTAAATTTATCTGCTAAGAATAAAGAAAGCTTGGAATATCCAAATAGTTCAAGATTGGCAACTAATTATTTTTTACGCTTGTCCAGCTTCTTGTTTAAGTGTCGTCTGTAAGCCAATGCAAAATTCAATTAAGTTCCAGGGTTTTTTCAGTCATTTAATCAATTTCTACACAGACTTTCTAGGTTAAGCATTGTGCTATTTGGTGATGATAGAGTTATTAACAAGACAACCAAAGACTTACAGTCTAGTATAATTAATGAACTTTTACTACATGCTCATTCAATACACAAAATGATTAAAACCGAATCAATGTTCTAACCTTCATTTTACAGTAAGAACATTAAGTCTCAGAGAGAGCTTAAATAATGTTTCTAGGGGGAATGTTGGGCACAGAAGTTAAGACATTGCTTGGGACTCCTAAATATTATATCAGAGTGCCCGAGTTCAAGTCTCAGCTGTTTCTGATTCCAGCTTCCTGTGACTATGTATCCTGAGGAGGCAGCAGGTGACAGCTCAACCACTGTGTACCTGCCACCCACATGGGACACTCAGATTCAGCTCTTATGTCCCTGGCTTCACCCTGGTCCAGTTGAGCTACTGTGAACATTTGTGGAGTGAACCAGCAAACTGGAAATCTCTCTCTCTCTCTCTCAGTCTTCTGCCTCTTATAAATATAAGTAAATAAATAAATAATAACTTCTCTATTGGGAAGATGGTGTCTGTCAAGTTCCCATGGCTTTGCCTTTGCCCTTTATCTCTGTGCTCCCATCTTTCAGCCTCTCCATAGTAACAAGTGTCCTGGTAATCAACAGGTCCACCTGCTCTGCTAGATGCCCAAAAGTCAGTTATGTAATGGTTTGGCTCCAGGCCACTATTGTCTGTAAACGCATATAAGTAGCTGGGCAGCTATTGCTGAATGTGGCCTTGGTCAGTGTAGCTATTGGTTCATGCTGCTGCTTGTGGCTGGATGTGGACACACACACGTGGCTATTGGTAGATGCAGCCGTATGTGGGTTCGGCTGTGTGTGGTTATATGTGGATGTATGTAGATGTCTGTGTGTGTGTGTGAGTGTGTGTCCAACTGTTGCCATGAACATGAAGGCAGATACCTCCTGTGAACACATTGCCATGGGGGAGGGGAGGAAAGCAGGCTAGAGGCTGTTCCTTCTGCATTTCTCGCCACCACTGTGAGTAAAGGAGATATTAAACCCACAAACAGCTCCAAGTTGCTCTCTGATCTTTTAGAATATGGATCTGTTTGCCCTGGGTCCTAAGTCCCCAGATACATTGTCTGAGTCTTATGTTTGAAAGAGTGGAGTTGGGACGCAAACCCTGAGTGCCTTGTCTTATTCCTATGCTTCATGTACAGGCTTGCTCCTGAAAATTCAATGGTCAGTAACACTGTTTTACACTACTTATTTATTTTGCTTGATTTTAAATTTATATTTCCTACTGTAATGTTAAAATTGTGGCACCCTATTTGTGTAGTCTTCCTTCCAATTTCTAATGATTCCATATTTTTCTATCAGGGAAGAATTGTTTTCCGTTTAAAGTGGATTGCTGAAATTTTAATAATGAGTAAACACTGCCATCTTCTGTCTATGGTGTCACCAGCAATTGGAAACAGTGTCTAAAAGACTGGGTTAATACGGAGACAGAAAGCAAGGGAACTGGAGAGTTTACAGTCTTGGCAAGATGTACTACATGTTTGAACACTTGCTAATTGTTTGAAAGTCCTCTCAGGATGCTGTTAAAACCACTGCTGTCTGGTTAATTATCTGAAATCTTTGACCAGCCATTCAAACAATAGAATGCAGAATAAAGGGCAGGTGAAATGAAGTGAAATGGGTGGCAAGTGCTGAAATGATTTCAAGCCAGCTTAGTAAAAGGCACACAGTAAGCAGTTTTCTTGTTTGCTCCATTGTCTACACATTCTCCTCCAACTTCACCTGTAGAGAACTGTGCTTGATCCTAACAAGCCCCTTTTGCGAACAAGACAAAGGAAAAGATGGAAATAACATAAAAATATTAAGCCCTGAAGTTTCAGAGAAAAAATATTTTTCTCTCTGCGTTAGAAGCATGGCTATCAAAATTGAGGCATGTGTGACAACTTAGATAAATACGAAAATCTACACTCTTCCATGGTTGAACAACCAGTCGAGAAAACATTTTCTGTTTACAAGCCTATGCAATGTGGGAAAAGGTGTCTTGACTATCACTGCTTTTTCTAGCCATCCTACGACAGAATAATGGAAAAAAAGAACCTGAAAACAAAGTGCTCAGCAACACTATATGAGCTTTTATAAATACCTTATTCTCACAGTGCTCATTTTTCTTGTATCTAGGGTTAAGCTTTCTAAGTAGTAGCCAAATTCAGAAATGTTAATTGTACTAATGGCCCAGAATACAATTGTTCTGCTAAAGACATGGATGGAAGTCCATCCATGTCTCCCACATGGGTGGCAGAAAACCAATCACTTAAGCTGTCCTCTGCTACCTTCCCAGGCACACTAGCAGGAAGCTGGATCAGAAGCAGAGCAGTCAGATTCCAACCAGTTCTCCAATATGGGACAACACCATCACAAGACACAGCTTAATTCGCTGTGCCACCACACAGACATCACTACAGGTTTTTTATTCCTTTATTGTTTTGTTTTGTTTCTTGTTCTTTTGTTTGGTTTTTCTTTTTTTAATGATGTGATTTCCTAAGTATACATAATGCAAGTTATCATGGGGATCTTGATCTTGCGAATCATTTTGGGAATTTTGATGCTCTACTGCCTCTCCCTGGTGGTAGAGAAGTACGAATCACCTAGCAAAAGTGAAGCAGAGATCAAGGAGGGCCAGAAAGGGCTGCAATTGCTGTGAATGCAGCAAGTGTCCTCACACATTGCCTCAAGTAGATGAGTCCTGGCCACCTACATTCAAATACTTCTCCCAGCCTGTGCTGCTGAGATGGAAGAGGCCAAAGGCCCATGCAACGATATGATTGATTACATACTGACTACAGCGTAAGTGTGCAAGTCTCTCATTACTATGGTGAAATAATCAAGGGTAGGCCATTTTATTTCAGAGAGAGGGAGAGCGAGAGAGAAGAGGGAGGGCTTTATTTTAGCTCATATTTCTGGAGGTACAATGTCTGGGACCACAACTGGTGGTGACCTTCTTGTCAGCAGTGCCTTACCTAAGGTGACCCATGGCAACAACGAGATATGTTCATGCCCATGTGATCATGTGGTCTCTCTCCCTCTTGTTATAAAGCCAACAGAATTCAATCACGGGGTCTCTATCCTAACTATCTTACATAGCCCTAGAAACATTTTGTAGGTCCCAGCTCTAAGCACAATAGATGAAATTTCTAGTATCGTAATATCTCACAAAGAAGATTAAATTTTAATGCACAATGCCACTGGGGACATTCAATGATACGCAAACATAGCAGGGGAAAATATGAGGCTTGAGCTTTAACTGGAAGCTCTCGCAGGCACTTGACAACCTTCCTATACATTAGTCCAGTTTTCTTTTTCTCATGAACTCATTTTTATTCATGGCACAAGTCTTCCCTAGGCCATTCATCAGTACTTTCTCCAAAGAGTGGTTCATTAAACCACACATAGCATTCCTTCTGATAACTGCTTATTCTTTCTGCGTTTTATTTTTCTCATTTGCTGTAATCATCTTAAGGAGAAAGTGCCTTCTCCCCTGATACCTTTGCTTTGCTAAGCTACCTTCCCTTGTGTTTGCACTTAACCCATCTTTTTCCTGTGATGGAAAGAATTTTAAAAATTCCATAATTCTTCTTACATCCAATCTTCTCTGCTCTACCTCCCTGTGTCTTCCGGTTTCTGGTTTTCCTCCCCCTTTTTCTACTTCATTCTCTTCTTTAAATCAGTAACGGGCAGGAACAGCATTCTAATGAGGAAGATTAAGCTTCTGCTTCCAACATTACACCCCATATCAGAGTGCTAGTTTGAATACCAAATGCTGTTCTTCTGATCAAGCTCACTGCTAACAGACCAGGGAAGGCAGCAGTAGATAGTCCAAATACTTGGGCCCCGGCCTTGAATGTGAGAGACCAGGATGGAAATCCTGGCTTCTGGCTTCAGCCTAGCCCAGATGTGGCTGTTGCAGAAATCGGAGAAGTGAAGCAGTTGATGTAGGATTTTTATGTTTCTCTCTTTCTCCATTCTCCCCTCCCAACTCCCACCTTCACTCTGCCTTTCAACTAAATCAAGGGTTGGGGAACCATATTCTGCAAAAGGCCATTTGGATATTTATAATATCATTTGCAGGTCATACAAAATTGTCAACTTAAAAATTAGCCTGCTATGGATTTGTTGAATTTTCAATTCCACTTACATTTCTTTTTCAGGATGAGATCAATTGATGTTTCAGGTATTATACAGTGTGAGGGAAAGACCACCCCTGTATTAGATGAATCTGTTTAAAACAAATCAGTAACTGGCAAAATGTCTCCAAAATGTAATAATAAATAAAATGTAAAAATAAATATATGTACTTTTTTTTAAATTGAGCAAGATATTTTGGTCAATGGTTAAAACACGAGTTGGGATGCCTGCATCCAATATGAAAGTACCTGGTTTCCAGCCCCAGCACTACTTCATATCCAACTTCCTCCTAATGTGCACCTTGGGAGACAGCAGGCGATGGCTTAAGTACCTGGATCCCTGCCACACACAGGGGAGACCCAACCTGACTTCCAGGCATCTGGCCCTGCTCCAGCTACTGTGGGCATTTGGGGAGTTAATCAGAGTATGGGAGATCTGTCTTTGTCCATTTGTCTTTGTCTACTATCGTTCTACCTTTCACATAAATAAAAATAAACAAATACACTCAAAATGCACTAATTAACTTCATCTTATCTTTATTAACTAAAATTGATAACTTTTGAGAAAATAAATATACCCTCTGCTATATATACCTAGTTAATTTCTCAGTTGTTGGTATATGGATTTTTTAAGCTCGTAAAGTATTCTGGACAGAAATCTGAGAACAAGTATAAGGAACACAGTCACTAATAATTAATATGTGGCATTGTACAGACCAATGGTCAGAAAAGGATAGATGGCATTATAAGCTTTAAGGATAGGAAATCTATACTTACAGTTATTCATTTTGTAATGTACATAGTCTTGAACCTTTCTTATAAATCTTAAAAATTTTTCTCTGTTAACTCACTTTAAATATGTACTGAAAGACAATGCCTTCATCTTTAAGCAGACTTGAAGTCTTCTGGAGGAACCAAAAGTTACTTTCATCCATCCATTTATCGAATTTTCTAAACAAGATGCTATTTCTATTTACTATTAACTTGTACTACTAAAAACCCTATTGCATGTATAATATTATAATTAATATGTGAAATATTGAGAGCTTTCTTTAGGTATGCAGAAGATACTCCTGCCTATTATAATTCAGGCACTGAGGTGAAGCTATTTCCCAATGTCTAGCAAAGACAATGTGGCATAGTTGAAATTCAAAACCATGTATGTTAGCCCTGACTTCCACACTCCTTCATGTGAATAAAGATGATTTGTGGAAAAGGTATTAATCCTCCTTTTCAATGGCCTTTTCTTTTAAGCCAAGATTCTTTTTCAATAAATATAACTAATCTAAGAGTGCTTGTGATCCTTTTGCAGAAATCAACAGTTTATATTTTCCTTTAATCATTGAATTGACAAGGTTTTTTTTTTTTTTTTTTTTTTTTTTTGACAGGCAGAGTGGACAGTGAGAGAGAGAGACAGAGAGAAAGGTCTTCCTTTTTGCCGTTGGTTCACCCTCCAATGGCCGCCGCGGCCGGCGCGCTGCGGCCGGTGCACCGCGCTGATCTGATGGCAGGAGCCAGGAGCCAGGTGCTTTTCCTGGTCTCCCATGGGGTGCAGGGCCCAAGCACCTGGGCCATCCTCCACTGCACTCCCTGGCCACAGCAGAGGGCTGGCCTGGAAGAGGGGCAACCGGGACAGAATCTGGCGCCCTGACCGGGACTAGAACCCGGTGTGCTGGCGCCACAAGGCGGAGGATTAGCCTAGTGAGCCGCGGCGCCGGCAACAAGGGTTTTTACAAATTAATAGATTCAGAATTTATTTGAATTATATAGTTTCAACAAGCACTAGTAGAAGAAGCCTGGTGCTTCACAGATAACATAATAACGGGCAAGTTTAGTACTCCATTTTTCTTCTGATGTATCCTAACAAATTTATATTAATTTTGTTTGATGGATAGAAATTGAATTATTGGCTTGTGTGTTTTTGCAAGTAATTCATTTATCTTTACACAAGTTTGGTAGATTTAGCAGAAAAAATACTATAGGCTGTGTGAAATAATAGAAATTTATTTTTTTCTTATAGTTTAGAAGGTATAAGACCAAAATCAAGATGCCAGCAGAGTGGACTTCTCCTTAAAGATGACCTTGAATGACCTTGCAATTGTTGACTATTCATGTGATTGTTCCTCTGCATGCACACTACTAATGTTTCCTTGTGTCTCCAAGTTTTCTTTTCTTGCAAAGGACTCCATCATAGTGGATTTAAGCCTACCTTAAATATCACATTTTCTTTTCTTTTTTTTTTTTATTTTTTATTTATTTATTTTTTTTGACAGGCAGAGTGGACAGTGAGAGAGAGAGACAGAGAGAAAGGTCTTCCTTTGCCGTTGGTTCACCCTCCAATGGCCGCCGCGGCCGGCGCGCTGCAGCCGGCGCACCGCGCTGATCCGATGGCAGGAGCCAGGAGCCAGGTGCTTTTCCTGGTCTCCCATGGGGTGCAGGGCCCAAGCACCTGGGCCATCCTCCACTGCACTCCCTGGCCACAGCAGAGGGCTGGCCTGGAAGAGGGGCAACCGGGACAGAATCCAGCGCCCCGACCGGGACTAGAACCCGGTGTGCCGGCGCCGCTAGGCGGAGGATTAGCCTAGTGAGCCGCGGCGCCGGCAAATATCACATTTTCATTTAATTATTTTTTAAATATTACATCTTCAAAGAAGCATATTCTGAGATGCTGGGGGTTAGAGTTTCAAAATATAATTTCAGAGGAGAATGAATTCAGTCCATAACGAAGTGTGTAACAGAAAAAAGCTACAGCACACTATATTGAATTTCTGTTTGTGGAAAGAAAGAAGATGCCACTATAGACCTTGAACCTGTTCAAACAAAAGAGATAAAGTTGATCTGTACTGCAAACAGTTTGTTGAGCTTGGAGTAGATAAACAGAAGATGAGTCATTTTCTCGTGTCAGAGAATAGTTTGAGCTCATGAGTGGCATAAACAGGAAATGATAGAAACACTATAGCAATGAGCAGAAATGTGCTAAAGCCAAGAAGGCTAGAATAGGGATGTCAGGAAAACAGTACTGGGAATTGTATGGCCATCAAGTGATAAACTGAATACTTGAGAGTTTTAGTCAAGAGAAATGATGTTAAATTTTACAAAATATGAAATTTGATGTTAGAGAAATACAGCCCAAATGAAAAAGTGAGAGTAAATCTCTTTAAGAGAAAATCATTGAAATGAAGTCAAAAAAGGGTAACAACTGCAAAAAAAAATAAAAATAAAAAAAAAAAGAAGAAGAAGAAGGAGAAGAAGAAAGTTAAAAGTCCATTGAGAGGTTTTCACTACTAGATCCTTAAAGCATTGTGAATTTGACACCCCCAGAAGCAGAATTTGATATTTATGATCAATCATTTTTGTAACACAATTTTCAAAAGTTCATGTAAGATTCATAGTCTGGAAAAAAATAATAGTTTATATATAAAGTATAATAGATTCAGAGAAGAATTGTTTTAATCTATAATAGTGTTAAGAATTTTTAAAAGCAAAAATCATTTACGAAATTTAAAACCTGAAGGGAATGGCATTGTAGTGTAGTGAGTTAAGCTGCAGCCTGGGACATATGCAAACAATATGGGCTCTGGTTTGAATCCCAGGTGCTCCACTTCTGATCCAGCTCCCTGCTAATGTGCCTGGAGAAACTAGAAGAAGAAGACCAGAGTACTTGGGCCCCTGCACCAGAACACCCAGATAAATCTCCTGGCTCCTGGTTTTGGTCTGGCCCAATTGACAATTTTGGGAGTGAGCCAGCAGATGGAAGTTCTCCTCTGTGTCTCCTGACGTCTCCATGATTCTGCATTTCAAATAAGAAATATGTTTTAAAATTTTAAAAACTGTATTTTATCTTTTTAATAGAAAACTTTTATTTAATAAATATAAATTTCAAATATACAATTTTGAAATATAGTGGTTGTTTCCCCCAATAACCACCCTTCTATCCTCAAATCATCCCATCTCCTACTCCCTGCCCCCTCCCATTCTTCATTAAGATTCATTTTTAATTATCTTTATATACAGAAGATCAACTTTATACTGAGTAAAGATTCTAACAGTTTGCACCCACACAGACACACAAAGTATAAAGTACTGTTTGAAGATTTGTTTCATTGTTAATTTTCATAGTACAACACATTAAAGACAGAGGTCCTACATGGGGAGCAAGTGCACAGTGACTCCTGTTGTTTATTTAACAATTGACACTCTTTTTTATGATGTCAGTAATCACCCAAGGCTCTTGTGATGAGCTGCCAAGGCTATGGAAGTCTCCTGAGTTCACAAACTCTAACCTTATTTAGACAAGGCCATAGTCAAAGTGGACATTCTTTCCTCCCTTCAGAGAAAAGTACCTCCTTCTTTGATGTCCTGCTCAGAGATCTTTCATTTAGGTCATTTTTTGCCACAATGTCTTGGCTTTCCATGCCTGAAATACTCTCATGGGCTTTTTAGCTAGATCCAAATACTGTAAGGGCTGATTGTGAGGCTAGAATATTTCTTAGGGGTTTTTCATTCTATGAGTCTATTGTGTATCCTGTTTCCCATGTTGGTTTCTTCTCTCCTTTTTAATTCTATCAGTATTTACAGACACTTGTCTTATTTATGTGATTCCTTTGACACTTAATCCTATCTTTATTATCAGTTGTGAACTTAAACTGATCATTTTGACTAGTAAGATGGCATGGGTACATGCCAACCTAATGGGATTTAGAGTCCCAGGCAAGTTTTTAGCTTTACCCTTAGGGGAAAGTCTGAGGGAGCATGTGCCAAACTGTACATCTCCTCCCTCTCTTATTCCCACTCTTATTTTTTTTTAACTTTTATTTAATGAATATAAATTTCCAAAGTACGATTTATGGATTACGATGGCTTCCCCCACATACTGTCCCTCCCACCCACTACCCTCCCCTTTCCCACTCCCTCTCCCCTTCCATTCACATCAAGATTCATTTTCGATTATCTTAATATACAGAAGATCAGCTTAGTATACATTAATTAAGGATTTCAACAGTTTGCTCCCACACAGAAACATAAAGTGAAAAATAATAGATGATTTTTTTTAAATGATGATGAAATCAGATCAGACCTATTGTCATGTTTAATCCCAGTGAGAGTCAAGTTGGGAATTGATAATTTCTTTCTTTTTTTTTTTTTTTTTTTTTTTACAGAGGATCAGTTTAGTATACATTAAGTAAAGATTTCAACAGTTTGCACCCCCATAAAAACACAAAATGAAATATATTGTTTGAGTACTCGTTATAGCATTAAATCTCAATACACAGCACATTAAGGACAGAGATCCTACATGAGGAGTAAGTGCACAGTGACTCCTGTTGTTGACTTTACCAATTGACACTCCTGTCTATGGCATCAGTAGTCTCCCTATGCTCCAGTCATGAGTTTCCAAGGCTATGGAAGCCCTCTGAGTTCTCCGATTCTTATCTTGTTTAGACAACCTCATAGTCAAAGTGGAGGTTCTCTCCTCCCTTCAGAGAAAGGTACCTCCTTCTTTGAAGACCTGTTCTTTCCACTGGGATCTCACTCGCAGAGATCTTTTGCCAGAGTGTCTTGGCTTTCCATGCCTGAAATACTCCCATGGGCTTTTCAGCCAGATCTGAATGCCTTTAGGGCTGATTCTGAGGCCAGAGTGTTATTTAGGACATCTGCCATTCTATGAGTCTGCTGAGTATCTCACTTCCCATGTTGGATCACTCTCCCCTTTATTTATTCCATCGGTTAGTGTTAGCAGGTACTAGACTTGTTTATGTGCTCCCTTTGACTCTTAGTCCTTTCATTATGATCAATTGTGAACTGAAACTGATCACTTGGAATAGTGAGATGGCATTGGTACATGCCACCTTGATGGGATTGAATTGGAATCCCCTGTTATGTTTTTAACTCTACCATTTGGGGCAAATCAGCTTGAGCATGTCCCGAATTATACATCTCTTCCCTCTCTTATTCCCACTCTTATGTTTAACAGGGATCACATTTCAGTTAATTTTTAACACTTAAGAATAACTTAAGAACTTAATAACTTAAGAATAACCCACTCTTATTTTTAAGAAGGATCAATTTTTAGTTGGATTTAAATACCTAATAATAGTTGTGTGTTAATTAAAGAGTTCAACCAATGGCATTAGGTAGAAAAAGAAAATACTAAAAAGAATAAAATAGTAAGCTGTTCCTCAAAAGTCAGGACAAGGGCTGATCAAGTCGTTGTTTCTCATAGTATCAGTTTCAATTCTACAGGTTTCCTTTTAGGTGCTCAGTTAGAAGTCACGGATTAGGGAGAACATATGATATTTGCCCCTTTGGGACTGGCTTATTTCACTCAGCATGATATTTTCCAGATTCCTCCATTTTGTTGCAAATGTCTGGATTTCATTTTTTAATGCTGTATAGTATTCTATAGAGTACATATCCCATAATTTCTTTATCCAGTTAGCCGTTGATGGGCATTTAAGTTGATTCCATGTCTTAGCTATTGTGAATTGAGCTGCAACAAACATTGAGGTGCAAATAGCTCTTTTATTTGCCAATTTAATTTATCTTGGGTAAATTCCAAGGAGTGGGATGGCTGGGTCATGTGGTAGGGCTATATTCAGGTTTCTGAAGAATCTCCAAACTGACTTCCATAGTGGCTTTACCAGTTTACTTTCCCACCAACAGTGGATTAGTGTGCCTTTTTCCCCACATCCTTGCCAGCATCTGTTGTTAGTTGATTTTTGTATGTAAACCATTCTAACCATGGTGAGGTGAAGCCTCATTATGGTTTTGATTTGCAATTCTTTTATGATCCTGAACATTTTTCCATGTACCTGTTGGCCGTTTGGATTTCCTCTTTTGAAAATGACTTTTATCATTACAGATATGATCGTTCATCTACAAAATAATGCTCGAAAAATGGTCATGGTTTATATATATTATAGGCAATATATATTATAGGCAATATTTTCCTATTGGAGAAAAAGGAATGTTCTTTTAATATAATTTTAGTAATTTTTATAAATTTAGTAATATTTTATAAAATATATAATTAAATTTGGTATTTAGTTATATCTTTTGCTTAACTGAATCATATTACATAAATGATCTGGTAGGGGAATAGTGAGGATTCTTCAGGTACTAGTAATGTTTTCATTAATTAATTTGGGTGTTGATAATAAGGATGTTTAGAGGACAAAATCTCATTTATCTGTACACTTGTGTGCATTTCTAAGTTATGTATAGTGTATTTCAATGGACTATTTTTCATTTTTCCTTAAATTCAAGAGAAAAGGTAGCAAATTTGGGAGAAATTCGATTTAGGAGTCAAAAAATACATCTGAGTTTAACAAAGGATAAATGATGATATGTAAAGTAGGTACTACATTGTAAGATTCAAGAGTGTTGCTGGTGGGTGTAAGAAATAAATAATTTTATGTGGCAAGCCTTAGGTACAGTAGTTATGAGTTCCTGCATTCTCATCCCAGGATTACTCTTGACTTCAGCTTCCTGCTAATATTCAACTTAAGATGCAGCAGGTCATGGGGCAAGTCCCTGGATTCCCGTCACCCACATGGAAGCCCCTCACTGAGTTCCAGGCTCCTAATTAGAGCCTGGCCTATCTGTGGTTGTTGCAGATGTTTGTGGACTGATATGTCTATATGTCTGTCTTTCTTTTTTTAAAAACTTTCAACCAAATTAAACAGATAAATACGAATTTAAAATTAATTAGTATCAGTCTCATAGGGTTTGAATGGTCTTTTATGAATACAAGTGTCGCGTCCCTCGACCAGCAAGGAAGACGCAACCCGAACTCTTCTTCAAGCAGTTTATTCAGGAACCTTGAACAAGCTTCTTCTTCCGCCTCCTTCCCTCTCCCATCCCTCTTATAGCCATCAGCACACCAATCAAAAGCAGCCAAGTGGCAAGGATTGATAGGTACAGCAATGCGGAAGCCGGAAGGGAGCTCAGCCATCTCCTTATTAGGAGTTGTTTGTTTCTCGCCAGTCCTTCCGGGAGAAAGGAGCCGGCGCCATCTTTAGGGCGCCGTGCAATGGCTCCCCACAGTTCCCCCTTTTTGTTTTAGAACCAGGCATCTAAGGATTACAGGAGAAGGTAGGGGTCTGTCCCCCACTGCCAGGCATCCACCTGGAACAGCATCCTTTTCGTGGGGGTGGGATCTGGGATGCCAACCCACATGCAGACAGACTTGCCTTCCAGAGAACGTAATGGCTCGTTCTCTCTGCAGTGCTTTGCCTCGCACCCTGCACCCATGCCTAGCATTCAAGGAAGGCCAGCCATGCTTGCGGCGATTGTCCAGCCTCAAGGGCATAAAAGGCTTGAGCTATCATGGCCAATTCCCGCCAATGAGCTGTCCTCATCCTGCACAAACACCACAGACAAAATAACACAACAAGTAACAGCAACCCCGTCAAAGCTCCAAGTCCCACCCACTCCTTCAGGTTGGAGACGGCTGTGCGGATCCAGGATGACAATCCAGATGTGAAGGAGACATCCACACATGTGGAGTTCATGGTGACCACGGCAAGGCACAGTTGCTTCAAGGTGTAGTCAAATTCTGCGGACCAATTCTGCAAGAGCATCTGAGACAACTGTTTAGAGTAATTTGCTGCCTGAGTCATGTTATCGTACTGAACAGAGGTCACACACAACCCTGAAAATTTCCACTCACATCCTAGCTGAGCAAGCTGCCAGAGAGTATCCACCTGCTCCTGTACCAAATCCACACGCTGATTAACAATCATCAAGCCTCCCTTTATTTGTGCATTTAAGGATGTCTGAGTATCCAAAGCAGCAGCCACGGAGGCCGTCAAATTATTCAGGGTATTAGCAGTTTGAACTGTCCCTGTGAGCGCTATAACAGCTGTTGTAGCGCCCACAGCTGCAATGGAAATGGCGGTTATAACGGCTGCAGTAACGATCCCAATCAGCAATGTTATAATGAAGATAGAGGCTGCTTTGTGACATTGTCTGTTTGCCCACCAGTCGCTCAGGTAACCATCGAGAATATAGAAACATGTCCACGTCCCCATATTAAAACAGGGTCAGGTCCATACCATTGAGCAGTTAGAGGGTCTTTCTACTTCACATAGACTTGTTGTCTTTTGGTTTCAGGATGCCAGTGACGATCAGCTGCAGTTTTCCCTTGATTATCCAGTATTAGAAAATTTTAAAATGAAAAGAGCATGTGATAGCCATTTTTGTGGGGAATATGCCATGGTCCCGTATTCCTCCTTTTTTATTTTTTGTAAATATTTTTTTAATGTGGCATGTGCTCGTTCCACAATACCTTGTCCCTGGGGATTATAAGGAATCCTGGTGATGAGAGATGTGGAAGTTAGTACAGAAGTGCTTAAAAGAGTTGGAAGTATACGCTGGGCCATTATCAGTTTTTATCTGTATAGGGGTTCCTAGAACAGCAAAGGCCTGAAGGCAATGAGAGATGTTTGGCAGCCTCGCCGCATTGCGGGGTGGCAAAAACAAAACCTGAACATGTATCTAAAGAAACATGTATGTATTTTAGTTTACCAAATTCAGAGAAATGGGTAACATCCATCTGCCAAAGCTTAAGGTTTGGACATTGAGGTGATGCAAATCATGACCATGGGATGCTTCTTAGACTTTGTCAGTCCCTCTTTAAAGGATCTGACTTCTGAGCCAGAGACTGGAGCAGCTAGAAAGAAACACGTTTATAGCTGAAGTTTAGCATCATTTCACATCTTGGCACCACTTTTAATCTAAACAACCCGATTGGTTATTATCTCTGCAAGATGAGAGATATATCTTTTGACATCTCCAGGGGCCCTCTGGAGATACCAAAAGTCCAGAGAATTTAGAACTTTGATTTTCAGAAAGTCTGTTAAAGGTGCCAAGAGAACTTAGAGTATCTGGTCAAAATAGAATTCCTTAACATTTAGTCAGGGCGATTTTAACACTTTTAGACCAGATCTGATCATAATATTTAACATAACTTTTTAAGACTTAATACTTTTTATCAATCATAACTTAACAGACAGTAGAGTACACATTTACTTGGCAGAACATGAATTTTTAGGTAAACCAGAAATACAAAAACCTTGAACATAAGAGTTAGCACATGAAATTATCACATAACTCAGAACTATTTAACAGAGTTAAAAAGAGCTTACACGGCCTAACTTTAGAAATGGCAGAGTAACTGATTAAGCAGACACTGTTAAAAAGAGACGTTACAGTTTTTGCAACAACAGATTTTAAGATTTACAATTGAGACCATTTCCAGATAATTACTAACATTAGTACACATTTTAAAAAATCCCATTGTTATAACAGAAGATCAGACTTCAACTTTAGGTTAGTGTAATTTTGGCATTAACATTTAACTTATAGAAAACTCTATAAACAATGCTTTAAAATCGTAAACTTTTTACAACTTTTCATGACTTGCTCACACCTTCTGAAACTTTATACCTGTAGTTACTTTTACAGTCTTGAATTATCATGTATGGACAACCTATGAGAATACATGCTGGCAAACTTAAAAGTCTCTCTTATCAAATTTAAGATGTTAAAAGTACACATAATACATTTTCCATATTTTACTTAGCACCGATGCCTGGATAACTTAAAACACTGAGCTATTAATGAATACCACACCATTATCTGAATTAAAAGTCAAAATTACATTTCCATGCTTTTAAGTAACATAAGGATAACACCACTTGGGCAGCAACAGTCACTAGTGCATATTTACAACTTTGAAAAGATCTTCATCCTTAAGAGAAACAAGTTTAAAGCATATCAAAGACATGTAAATGTAAAACTGAGCAAGTGAACCAAAGGGCGTTTGCATTAACCCAATTTTCTGAACCAATCTGTATTGGCTTACTTGAGTTAACAACATAAAGGCTTGTATACACAGAATTTACTCTCATTTTTATAAGACTACTCTAGCTGGAAAGCAAAAACATGAATACAACATAGATTTGACATCATTTACTACATTTTAATACACTTTGTATAATTTGAATTGACTCAAACAGCTGTTACTTTAACAAATTTAGAGTCCCATCCTTTGAGAGTTCCAGGGATCCGACTGGAAGCCCCAAAGTTGAAAGACTCGGTTTAGAATTTAAACTATCAGAGTCAAAACATTTTAGTCAAAAATTAGTACGTTTAACCAAGGCTGTGGACTAGATCTGATCAAAGTTAGGTACTCACTCAAACATTAAAGATATAACGTAAACAGCTTCATGGTGCAGTTTTTCCAATCAAGACTCATACTGGCAATAGAAAAATGCGAAACCTTCAAGACACACGAAAACTCTCATTAGATAAGTTAGCTACAGCAGCACAGAAAAGAATTGATTATCAGCGTATGAGCCCATTGCTTAAGTTTTTATTAACTGTAAAGAGAAAAACCCATCAAGTTGGAAAGGGTTATCGAATTAAGACTTTTCTCTAGGTCAAGATACCTGTGGAATTTTTCCTTTCTCTTTCTCCTGGCCTGTTGCATCTCCCTTTTTGTTTTAAAAGATATTCTTTCAGTGTGCGGTGTGCTCGCTCAATTATGCCCTGGCCCTGAGGATTGTACGGCAATCCATGGACAAGTTGAACCTCCATTTTTTGGCAAAAGGTGGTAAAGGTTTGAGATGTATAGGCCGGGCCATTATCAGTTTTTAGCACCTGGGGTCTCCCCCAGGCGGCCCATGCATCCAGACAATGAGCAATCACCGGACATTAGGGATACAATTGGGCTAGAAGGTTTAATTGGTCCTGCGGTTTCCAATATCTTTAATGCGTTCACCACATATAAGGAATCTGACAACAAGTTAAAGGCAAAAGAGCATTGCTTAAGGATTTCAATAACTATTTTTAATTCCACAACTTGAGGTGAGCCTGGCTGAAACTGATGAAATACCGGGTCATTACCCTCTACCATATAAACCCCACAGCCTGTTTTTTTGTTTTTTTGTTTTTTTGTTTTTTTTAATTTATTTATTTATTTTTTTTTATTTTTTGACAGGCAGAGTGGACAGTGAGAGAGAGAGAGACAGAGAGAAAGGTCTTCCTTTGCCGTTGGTTCACCCTCCAATGGCCGCCAAGGCCGGCGCGCTGCGGCCGGCGCACCGCGCCGATCCGATGGCAGGAGCCAGGAGCCAGGTGCTTTTCCTGGTCTCCCATGCGGTGCAGGGCCCAAGCACCTGGGCCATCCTCCACTGCACTCCCTGGCCACAGCAGAGAGCTGGCCTGGAAGAGGGGCAACCGGGACAGAATCCAGCGCCCTGACTGGGACTAGAACCCGGTGTGCCGGCGCCGCTAGGCGGAGGATTAGCCTAGTGAGCCGCGGCGCCGGCCACAGCCTGTTTTTGACCCATCCGTAAATATATTTGGAGCACCTGGTAATGGCTCAGCGGCTGTAATTTTTGGAAATCCTCATTTGCCGATTCAATTCCCATACTTGCTTTATACCAGACTCTTTGTTATCACCACACTCTTCACACTGCTGCTTTCTGAGCTACTTTCTGCACTAGTACTACTTACTAAGGAGGGGCTGCGCAACTCGGAAAGATCGGGGTACAGTTTTTTCCTAGTTCTTTTCTGACTCTCCTTCAAAGTTTTCCCTTTTTCACTGGCAGCTCTCTCGGAGCGCTCTTCCTGAAGCTCCTCCAAGGCAGCTTGACCGCTCAGAATAGTTTCACTACACCGCTCATCCTCGAGGCATGCTCGCACTAACTTCCATATTGGTCTCACTCCCCTTTTGAGATTACCCTGTTCGAATGCAAAATCCAAATCCCTGCCTAGTTTGTCCCATGAAGGGATAGTAAGGCTTCCCGAAACCCCATACCAGGGTGCAATGGTATCGCAGTTACGTAAAAACCTATGCAATGTACTAGGCTTAAGTTTCAAACTGTTTTCTCAAAGCAGCGCATTCAGCGCCAGAAAAATTGTCAAAAATTGTACTCTTTCCCTGGCCACGGGTCAGAGCTCCTTCTGCTTTTGTCGCAGAACTTCCTCTGCTTTAATCGCAGAGCTATCCTCCCGCTATTGTCGCAGGACTTCCCGCTCTTATCGCGGATCCCTACCTTATTTTCCTGGGGGACTTACCAGCGCTGCCCTGACTGCAGGAAGTTCTGAGTTCGCGTTTGAGATGGTTCCCCGTACGGGCCACCAGTTGTCGCGTCCCTCGACCAGCAAGGAAGACGCAACCCGAACTCTTCTTCAAGCAGTTTATTCAGGAACCTTGAACAAGCTTCTTCTTCCGCCTCCTTCCCTCTCCCATCCCTCTTATAGCCATCAGCACACCAATCAAAAGCAGCCAAGTGGCAAGGATTGATAGGTACAGCAATGCGGAAGCCGGAAGGGAGCTCAGCCATCTCCTTATTAGGAGTTGTTTGTTTCTCGCCAGTCCTTCCGGGAGAAAGGAGCCGGCGCCATCTTTAGGGCGCCGTGCAATGGCTCCCCACATACAAGGATGTGCATTAACATTTTATGCCCTACAATCCAGAGAACATTGTGTTTATTCAGCAGATTGATTAGCTATAGCTGCAGTCTTGGACAAAAGCCCTTGTGGCAATAACAGATGACAGAGGAATCACAGGTAGCTAGAAACTGTGCTTTATCACAGGGAAGAGTTTATGAGCTTCTAATTAGAAAGTCAGGCAACAGAGTAGCAAAGTGTCATGGTTATAAGTGATTTTTGTGGGACTAGAAAGAGTTGGAGACAATTTCATGATTCTGAGATGCTAATCTAGGAAAACAAGAAAGAAATACAAAATAAAGAGTAAGTCAGATTTCAGGACTGAGAAGAGGAGACAGAGAAGGAATATGAGTGAAGACTAGCACATAATGAGTCTAAAGTTCTGCCTCACAGCAAGATAGAAATCTTGGAGACATTGAGAAAATAGGAAAACCCAGCACGATGGTATCTTTTCGCGTTTCTGGTAGGACTGTTCTCAGTACTCTGAATATTTTTCTCTTCTGAACTTTGTAGCTTCACTCATTGATAATCTTCTCTATAAACCTCGTCTCTGTCTTCTCATCCTCAGGCAATAAAAGGAAAGTACAAAAATACATCCATACTTTCAGCATGGGAACTGACTGCCGAACTAAATTAATACATCTAGCTTTTAGGCTTTCATTTTTCCATTGGAAAAAAAAAACACATTTCTAAAATATGCAATAGATTTGAATGCTTATTCATAGCTATGCATTTATCCTGCAATGCTTAAACTAAAAAGGAAAGATACAAAGAAGAAAATAATAAGGATCTAGGATATTAAGTATCCTGTTGAAACAAAAGAAAATTTAGCCTTTTTTTCTAAGTAATGGGGACATGCTTATGTCATAAATGAACAAGTAGCCTGGAGAGCATTGTCATTTTGGACGGAAAAGTGATGTGGATGGCTTTATTCTTCCATAGTAACATAAGAGGAGATCATTAAAAAGAAAGATTGGATTCTGTGAAACACACACAAAAAATTACTCTCCTAACACATTTTGTTCAAATGTAATCTACTCTCTCTCTCTCTCTGAAGACTACGTGAAATTAAACAGTGGTTCTTTGGGGAGAAGAAGGATTTCACTGCTTAGGCAGAGCCCTTAAAGGCTCCCCCAAGATTTGCCCAGGGAGTATGAGGAAGGAGCCTCCGTCAGACCAGGTCTATGAAACCAAACCTAAAGTGGCAAGTGGAATCTGAGCAAATGAATGATTCATTGTAAAAAGAATCTCTGAAAAGGAAACTCCCAGAGTCTTGAAAGAGAAAAGTTATCCTGTTTAAATAGCTTTTAATTAATTGAGTATCTGGGATATTTGACCTCCGGTGGGAGATCACATTGCCTTAGTGGTTTTTGACTAGGGTGGAGGAGTCAGGTAAATTCTGTGGGGATGTTTTTCATTCACTGAGAAGAAACATTCATAGAGGAACAGAAACTGGTGTTATACTCTTTAAGTGGAGTTGAAGATATTCAAAATTATACATTTGATGTTCTGTGAAGTGTGGCTTGACAAAGCTTCAGGCATATTAACTTTACATCTGCAATGGTATTTTGAGCAGAGAAAAAAGAGACAAAATAGGACCAGTCATCTTGCCCCATTAGATATTATTAGCCCCTAAACCTGACTAACTCACTGTCAAGCTCTATTGGGAGAAGAACAAAATCTTCCTGCTTTAAAAAGGAAAACCACAGAGGCTGACAGATGGGATAAACAAGTTGTATGAGACAAGTAGAAATGATTGCATTGTTTCTAGTAAACAGAACACTGGTGAATTTGTGCCAAAAAAAAACTAAAAAGATAATTTTCTTCCATCTTTATTTCAATCAGTAACTATCTCATCAGCTGAAAGTCCCAGAGCTGTTGTGGCAAACATCAGTAATATGTACACCTTTGGCTCCTCCTCTGGAATACACAAATATTTTGAAACTGTTGAAATCTTTACTTAATGTATGCTAAACTGATCTTCTGTATAAAAGAGAAATGAAAATGAATCTTGATGTGAATGGAAGGGGAGAGGGAGTGGGAAAGGGGAGGGTTGCGGGTAGGAGGGATGTTATGGGGGGGAAGCCATTGTAATCCATATTCTGTACTTTGGAAATTTATATTCATTAAATAAAAGTTAAAAAAAAAGAAAATGAACTTTTCCCATGTTGCAAACTATGAAAGAAAAATGGGAAAAATGTTTCTAATCTGAATGAATCTGAGTATCAATTTTTTTTTCTTTAAAATTTTATTTGTTTACTTGAAAGTCAGAGCATCCGGGACCCGAACCAGCACCCATATGGAATGCCAGCACCTTAGATGGTGGCTTTACCAGCTATGCCACAGAGCCGGCCCCTCTGCATATCCTTTGAGAGCTTTGTCTTGTGAAAGTTAACATTTCATTTGTATTGATGATGTCTATGAGAATGAAAATTATGCATGACTGCTGCTGTTATACAATAATAGTAACGTTCCTTTCCTTTGGATGTGATGCTTTTCAATATGAAATGAATTTAAAATACGATTTTAAAATACTATTTTAAAATTCATAGTTTATGAATTTATTATTCTTACTTTATCCTTTATTGAGAAATTCTATCAGTGTGCAGCATATATTTTTGTCTTTAGGAATTAATGTGTTTTGAAATGCTACCATCAGGCTTAGAAGATTTTCTGAACATATTGAAAGCGGGGCTGGCACGGTGGTATAGCGGGCAAAGCTGAAAGCATTGACATCAGTAAAGTGTAAAAAGAAATTGAACTCGGCCGGCGCCGCGGCTCACTAGGCTAATCCTCCGCCTAGCGGCGCCGGCACACCGGGTTCTAGTCCCGGTCGGGGCGCCGGATTCTGTCCCGGTTGCCCCTCTTCCAGGCCAGCTCTCTGCTGTGGCCAGGGAGTGCAATGGAGGATGGCCCAGGTGCTTGGGCCCTGCACCCCATGGGAGACCAGGAAAAGCACCTGGCTCCTGGCTCCTGCCATCGGATCAGCGCGGTGCGCCGGCCGCAGCGCGCTGGCCGCGGCGGCCATTGGAGGGTGAACCAACGGCAAAGGAAGACCTTTCTCTCTGTCTCTCTCTCTCACTGTCCACTCTGCCTGTCAAAAAAAAAAAAAAAAAAAAAAAAAAAAAAAAAAGAAATTGAACTCAAAATTTCATAAAGAAAAATGTATTTCTAACATTATATACTAGCCTAGACTTTAGGTACAAGTTATGAAAAACAGAAACCCTCGGCTTAGAGTTGAAGTTTCAAGACTATAGAATAAAAAATCATAAAAAATAGCCCTCAGTTATAATAAATGTCTGGCTCTAAAAATCAATTTACTTGGACAAGAAGCTTTAACATGTTGAGTTAAAAAAAACTGTATCAAAATATTTATTTGATGCCTACTTTATATAATTTTCTAGGTGTATGCTTTACAATTTTAAAAACTAACGTTTTGGGGCAGGCCAGCACTGTGGTGTACTGGGCTAAGCCTCTGCCCAGCACCAACATCCCATATGGGCACCAGTTCACGTCCCAGCAGCTCCTCTCCCTGAACCAGCTTGGGAGACTAGGAAGAAACTCCTGATTCCTGGCTTCAGAAAGGCCCATCTCTGGTCATTGTGGCCATTTGGGGAGCGAACCAGCAGATGGAAGACCTTTCTCTCCATTTTTGCCTCTCTCTGCCAGTTACTCTACCTTTCAAATAATAAATAAATCATTAAAAAAAAAAAGAGTTGATTCCTTCATCTCCAAAGGACTATCATCCTATTCCTGTGAGGAAACAGGGTGGTGTTTTTATATGATGTCCTCTCTTCCTGTCTTTGCAATTACTCAAGTCATGCGAAGTTGATTGATACTGTTCATCATTCCACCAACACTGCTCTTGATGAAATTCTGTGTTCTTCCTCCGGTTTATTTCAATGAGACCATTGATTTCACCTTTCTTGCTCTCCAGCAGCACAAGATTCCACTATATATAAATAAGTTTCATTCTATAAGAACATAGCCTCTCGCTTTGCTACTACTATTCACTTTTTAACATCACCTCCAAAGAATTGTATGACTTGACTTCCACCGCAGCTTCAGGCTGTTTGAATACAGCACCTTCCTTGCTCAACATCATCCGAACTTGCTTCTTTCTGTTTCAGTAATTCACCAAGCTCTTTCCCAACATACATTATTTTGTACATACTCTTATGTTTCCTGGAATAGCCTAATTCATGTGCATGTGGCTAATTCTTCATCATTCTGAAAGACAACCTTAAATGACATGAATGGGAGATTTTCTCTGAATCCCAATTCAAAATTAGTTTCCTGGGTCCAGCGCTCTGGTATAGTGGGTAAAGCTGCCTCCTGCAGTGTTGGCATCCCATATGGGTGCTAGTTCAAGTCCTGGCTGCTCCATTTTGTATATAGCTCTCTGCCATGGCCTGGAAAGGCAGTAGAAGATGGTCCAAGTGCTTGGGCTCTTACAACTGCATAGGAAACCTGGAAAAAAACCCTGACTCCTGGCTTTGAGTTGGCCCAGCTCCAGCCATTGAGACCATTTGGAGAATGAACCAATGAATGGAAGACCTCTTTTTTCTCTCTCCCTGCCTCTGCTTCTCTGTTACTCTGTCTTTCAAATAAATAAATACATCTTAAAAAAAAAGACTTTAAAAAATTTAGTTTCCTTCCCTTTATTACATCTCCTGACAGATTTTCTTGATGGTGCAGGAAAATGGAGTTTTAGTCAGATTTGTAGGCCCAGAATCTATCCTATCATTTATGGAAACTCATGAAATGTTTATTGTATTAAGTATAAATTGTCCCTGCTTCCAAGGAACATTGAGCCTAATAACAGATATAAATGGTAAAAGATGGAATTGAAATTCGTTACACTAAATGTTCTATTAGGAAGTAGAACTGATCCACACATAGAGTAAAATCCAAAGCAAAATATAAAGGTTGAATATGAATCAACCAAGCAAGAGTGATAGGTAGAAATATGTTTCAATTACATGCACAAGGGATAATTGGGAGTCTTCGCGATATCGAGCCTGGTGAACATTGCTGCTTGTGTGTGATACAGGCCATCGCTGAAAGCGTTCCCCATTGAATGGTGCCATCAACAAGTCTCGTTCTCATGGGAAAATAAGAACTATAACTGCATATTCTTATACTTGCTGCTTTATCTCACTGACTATGAAAAAATTATACAGTGTTTTACAGAGTGCTTAAAAGCCACTTGTCTACAGCAGAGGTGAGAACCCTTTTTTCTACCAAAGTCCCTTTGTATGTTTATAATATCAATTATGGCCCACACAAAATTATCAATTTAAAAATTGACCTGCTACAAATTTATTGAATTTCAAGTCCAGACCAAATGGTTTCATGGCCTGTGGACCAGGTGTTCCCTGTAAAGAAAAAGGTGCAGAAATATAGAGGATATCAAATATGAATTCACAGCAAAAATAAATAATTTATTTGCAGAAGTAGATCAACTCCAGGAGTACACACAGACTGAACATGTGACAGAAGGCCCAGACATCAGCAGGGTAGGCTTTTTACATCTTAGGTAGGCTAGGGGTCTGAGGGAGAGGTGGGGGACAAGACAGAGATGAGTTTCTCCATATAGGCTTGGAACCAAGCTTTGGAAACTGGAAAAGAATTCATGGGGTGGGGTGCTGAACAACACAGGGTGTGAGACTGAATAGGTCTTCTTGAAAGAATTCAGGGATTAGGGGTAAATTCTGGAACTTCAAAGGATGCAGAAGTAAAGGCTAAATTCTAGGCAAAGAGCTCCAATGGCTGAGGCTTATGTCCTTGTTTCATCATTCTTCAGTCCTGATATACAATCTTGTGTTTTTTTTTAAGGTTAAGAAAAACTTCTCTCTCCTTCCACAGATAATTCTTCAGAGAGCAATTATCTATGTGTAATTAACTCAATGCTTCCCATCTCTTTACCCAATAACTAATTAATTTCTGTCATTTGAACACTTATTATACATATACATGGGACAAGAAATGCAGTAAAAGTAGGAACCTAAACACATGAAATAATCAATTAAGTTCATTTTTAGTTTTCATGCACTCAGTGCCCAGCTATTTCATATTGGAGCATAAGAAAGAAGCCAAATTCCTCCATCTGATCTGATCTCAGAAATTCACTCTAAATCACAACCATAAAGCACTTTAACCATCTCATTTTCAAACCTCCACCAACTTGAAAATTTATGCTATTTGTCAAGAGAAGGTATTAAGAAACGTGTGGGGACTGGCACTGTGGTGTAGCAGCGCTCCACATGGACCCTAGATAAGGTATGGATGAATATAGGGTTTGCATTTGAACTAGCTGAGAAGGAATGCAGGAGATAAGGTGTGGGCTGGTGTGTGGAAGGTTTTTTTTTAGAAAAAAAGCTAAAATGGCTATGAGGCTTATGTCCTTGTTCCATGACTAGGCTCGTGTTCCAGCCCCAGTTCTGATTCCAACTTCCTTCTAATGTGTGCCTGGAAGTCACCATCTGCTGGGTTATTGTCACCTATGTGGGGATCCAGAATGCCGTCAATATGGCCCAGTCATGGCTTTCATGGGCTTTGGAAAATAAACCCGTGAATGGAAAGTATCTTTTTACCCCCTCTACCTCTCTGCTTGCAAGTAATAGATAGATAAACAAATATTTATTTATTTAAAATGTAAATAAATTTGAAAAATAAATGTAATGAATTAAAACTCCAGTCAAAAGACATAGAGTTATCCAATGTGTCAAAAGAGGTAATATCCAAATATATGGTGTCTACATGGATTTTCTTCAAATTTAAGGATTCAGCTAAGTTAAAAATACGGAAAAATACCTCGCACAAGTGGTCATCAAAGACAGCAGAACTGGCCATACTCAGTATAAGTAAAAGGGGGGCAGATAGCTATCCCTTCACATGGGGCATCAAATGTAAGGAAAGGGGGACAGAAACAGAAAGGATCCAGGGTACAAAGTCACAGCCAGACCAAATTTATTCAAAGAAAATAAATCTGCAGAGGTCGACCAGCATGCACACAGACCGAACACAAGGCAGAGAGCCCAGAATCCAGGGGCTGGGTTTTTTTTTTTTTTTTTTTTTTTTATATCTTATGTGGGATGGGGTCGGGGTAGAGGGTAGTAAGCAGAAATGAGCTTCTCCAAACACTTTTTCAAGTGTTTTCAAGGGCTTTCAAACCTGGAGAAGAATGAAGGGGGGGTGGGGTTGGAGTGGGAAACAATAAAGGATATGAGGCTGAATTTGTCTCTTGAAAGAAGGCAGGGGTAACAAGAACCCAAACTGCTGAGGTTTATGCTCTTGTTCCATCAGTCCTGACTCTGAATATAGATAAGGAGATGGAGTACCAGTTCTTTCTGGCTAATATCTGCTGGTACAGGGGCATAGATGTGTTGCAAGATCTCTGCTTGGGACTGGAGTGAATGAAGAAGCAGCAGTCTTGTTTTGCTCCTGTGTGATAGCTTGGGATATAGTATAGTATATATAGCATATATATATAGAGAGAGATAGTATATATATATATATATATATAAAAATATCTATATATAGAGACATAGTATAGCTATGTCTTTCTAGATAAGATCAAACATGTAGACAATCTTATCCAAATTGTCTATAAAGTAATTAGTAAGATTTGTTTTTTTTAATTTCCCTTAGTTTGGTTTGAAAAAGGGGTGGAGGGGAGATGTGCTTGTTTATTGTGCCCTGGCAAAATAAATCTAGCTGTAAAATCATGTTTTAAGCTCTCATTTAGGCTATGGTATTTTTTCTTTCATATAAGGTCAGGTTATTATTAGAGAAAATGTTAGCCATCCCATTTATAAGGTCTGAAGGTTAAACGGAACATCCTGATGGAGAGTCCTACAGAATAGAATGAGTTTCCCATCTTGAAGATAATAGAAGAGATATGAGGGGCAAGTTAGGCCTCCCAGATTGCTTACTCTTAGTAACTGAATGTCAAGTGAAAATTTAGTAAACAATTTTAGCTGTCAAATAATAACTAACAAAAACATTTACCAAAAAGTCCAATGCCTTCTATAAATTTTAAGAGTATATTTATTTGGAAATAATTCTTGAAAATCTCACACAAATATAAACCAATTAAAATGTAGCTCTTAATAAATTTATCCACGTAGCTGACAACAAAACAACAAGATCATTAGATTTTTGTAAGTTTGGACATTTCTATCAGTAGCACTTTAGATTATCATAACTTATAATTTAGCACCATTTCACATCTTGACAGTACCTATAATATAATCCAAATAGCTTAATTAGTCGGTGTCTCTGCAAGATGAGAGATACACCCTTTGACATTTCCAGGGACTCAGCTGGAATTATCAAAGTCCAAAGAAATTGGAGCTTTGATTTTTTGAATGCCTATCAAAGATGCCAACAGGGCTTAAAATATCTGGTAGAAACAGGATCTCTTCATTCCATGACAAAATATAGACCAGATTTGACCATTGTAATAAATTGATAGTATATATTTATATTTAAGTATATATTTAAACAAATCATAAACAATCAAAACTAAAGGAGAGACAGAGAATACAAAGATTATCTCAATAGGATACAAAATTGATGTCTCTTTGGTCTGTCACTAAAATGAGAAATGGAAACCTTAAGTATGAGTTAGTATGTGGAATCATTTCATAACTTGGGACAATTTTAAGAGTCAGAAATAGGGAAGAGAAGAGAGCTTACTGGTGCTGGTTAGGAAATTGACAGAGTAACCAAATAAACAACACTATTCAAAGGAGATGCTGTAATATTTTAAAATTACAGATTAAGACTATTTGCAAATATTTGATTTCCTTGATTGACATTTTGAAGTGACCCTTTATAAATCTCCAAATTAAGACAAAGTTTTCTAAATAAAAGAGCATATCAAATTTCAAGAAGTTAAATTATTTTTCATATATAGTTGACAAAAACATATTTGTTAACAAACCAAAATAGCTTTTTACATAGAACACAAACCAGAGGTTGCAAAATAAGGTGCTAAGAATGCGTAAATTTACATTTAAAAACATTTATCTCATTTACTTTTGCCCTTTTTACATCTAGTGATTACATCTAGATGATTTAAGATGATGATATTATACCATACCTTTATATAGATTAAGATTAAACTTAAATTTATATGGAATTCTACTCCTTTTTATAAAACTCTAGCAAGAAATCAGTGACATAAGCCAGAGACTGCAAAATCCATTTCAGGGAGCTGACAAGAGCTGATTATCCATTGCTATTTTGGTTGGATCTGTTAAACCAACTCACAAAAAATGTTTGGCAAGTTACAAAGCAAAAATTTTTTAGGCAATGATTTTTAAACCCATTGTCCCATTACAGCTAAACCAAATTAACTAAAGACATCTTTTTAGATTTTAAAATTGAATTTGAGTCTAGTTCCTTACCCAAAAAATACCTTAGGCCAATGATGCCTAGGTAACAGTCAGTTACTTGGGACTATCTATGAAACTTGCATATGTTCGGGCAGCTGCAAGACAAATCCTAAGGATGACTGTGGGCCAGGGACTATGATGCCACTGATGAGTTACCCACTGGAGATTTTTCACCATTATGTTTAATGGGGTGAGGCATCCATCAGAGCAGATGGGTGCCTGTCTGGTTGGAGAGAGTGATTCCTAGAGAGGAGAACCTGAAGAGTAACAGAATGAAGGGCAGTTATGGAGAAAGAGATACACCTAGAAGTAGTAATTAACCCAGTAATTTTGTTGACTTGAAGGGCTAGTAGTCTTGATCATTGTTCCACATAGGTTGAGGGAGATATCTCCTAGGGTAATGTTGCCTTGGGAGGGGGTGTTTCATTCCCTGTGTGAAATGTTGCTGGGTAGGGGGCTTCATGAATGCGGAGTTCCCAGAATTCCTCCAAGGACTTTACAATGGACTTGATGGCTTTCTCTGTGCAGGGTGGGAGAGACGCCAAGGTGACTAGGTTACAGCCTTTGTCTCCATGAAACATTAGGAAGGAGATTTTGGCTGCCACTAGACAAGACAGGGGAAAAGAAGAAGGCTAGGCATGGGGCATTTTTTGGAGCGAAGTTTCTCAGGACTTACCACTGTTCTTGAGTTTTCTTTGCTAGTTCTGCCAAATACATTAACTAGATATTTCTGGAACAGAGATTTTGTTTGCATGGGAGAGAGAATTTAGATGTGAGACAGAGTAGCAGTGCAAGATGCTGCTCCATTATGTTAGGTTTTAGGATTTTAGAGTTCATAGGAGGAGAGAGGTGACTAGTTAGAGAAGACTTTATTTTAGGGAGGACAGAGTAGGGGGTGGTAAGGGAGTAGGGGCTGAGTGCACCTAGACAAGTCAGGGTGGGGTGGTGGTATGGGTGTTGGAAATATTACTGGAGAAGCAAAGGTCCTTGTCTTCACTCGAGAAAGAATTCAGGCATGAAACAGACAGCAGGGGAAAGCAACATAGCAAGGTTTATTATGCTCTCTTTTATTTCGGAAAACAAAAGCATGCACAAAGTGATACAAGAACCTCTCTCTACCATGTCATTGGTTGCAAGGACAAGATCAAGACAGTCAGTTTCTTGTTAACCATGCATATCTTCTTATTTCAAAAATTCAAATTCTTTGAAATACTCATGAAATCAGACCACAAAACAGTTAACTATAATTGCAAAATAGAATATGTGATGTGGCAAAATGTACAAGCAGTTGATTCTCAAGAAATGGGAGCCCCAAGGTTGAGTTAGGTCAGTGTCCTCCTTGGCAAAGACCTTTGGCAAGACATCTTGTAAGACCCACAATGTATTCAATGTTTTTGCAATGAACTTGTTCGGCCAAAGAATGGAAGCGATTTCTTTTTGCTGTTGCTGAGTACTGTGACTGCATATGGTGGCATTCATAGTCTATGCAGCTTGTGAGCAAGTATATGTGATTGTGTGCTATGTCCAGTGTCTGTGCTATACCATAAAGAAATGCTGCTATTCATTTTTGTCCCTTTCCAGACAAAGCTATCATAAATGTAAGGAAAAAATGTTTCTGATTAATGGCTCAAAGGCAATTGTGACTATAAGTAAATAAAATGATGTACCGTATTAACAGGCTGAAGGATAAAATCATATAAATATTTCAATAAATTGAGAAAAAGTATTTGATAAAATGCAATATTCTTTCACGACTAAAAATAGCTCATAAAAAATCAGGTACACAAGGAACGTACTTCATTTTAATAAAGGTCAGATATATGAGGGCTGGTTCTGCAGCATAGTAGGCTAAGCCTCTGCCTGTTGCATTGACATCCTATATGGGCACCAGTTTGTGTCCTAGCTGCTCCTCTTCCCATCCAACTCTCTTCTACGGTCTGGGAAAGCAGTAGAAGATGGCCCAAGTATTTGGGCCCTTGCACCTGCATGGGAAAACCCATAGAAGCTCATGGTTCCTGGCTTCAGACAGGCCCAGATCCACCCATTGTGGCCATTTGGGGGGTGAACCAACGGAAGGAAGACCTTTCTCTCTGTCTCTTTCTCTCACTGTCTACCTCTATCTGTCAAATAAAAAAAGCTTACAACTTGAGACAGGTGTTCAAACAGCGGTTAATTTGGCACTTAGGTTAACCACATCCCTTATCAGAGCGCCTCGTTCAAGTCCTGTCTGCTCTACATTAGTTTCCTGCAAATGTGTACCCTGGAAAGGTATAGGTGATGGCTGAAGTACTTGGATCCCTGCTGACCATGTGAGAGACCCAGATTGAGTACCAGACCCTGGCTTCAGGCTCACCCAGCACTAGCTGTTTTGGATATTTGGAGAATGAACTAGCAGAACGTTCTCTCCCTCTCTATTTCTCTCTCTCTCTCTCTGTATGTGTGTGACTGTACCTCCCTTTCAAATGAAACATAAAAATTAAGAAAAAAATTCAAATAAATTAAAGGTGTCCCTGTAAGGTTAGGAACATGCTGGTTCATTCTCCAAATGCCCACATAGCTAAGAGTCCAGAATTCAATCTAGGTCTACCATTTGGCTGCCAGATACAGACAGAGTTGTGTCATCACCTGCTACCTCCCTGAGTGTGCATTGCTATAAGACTAAATTGGAAACAGAGCCAGGTCTCAAACGTAGACACTCTGATTTGAGATGAAACTTTCTTTTAACCAAAGGAGAGAGGGAGAGACAGATTCTTTAGGGGCTGGTTCACTCCACAATAGATACAATGTCTGGAGCTGGGCTGATCTAAATCCAGGAGCCAGGAGCATCCTCCAGGTCTCCCATAGGAATGTGCAGTGGCCCAAGCACCTGGACTATCCTCCACTGTCTGCCCAGGCATAAGAGCAGGGAACTAGATTGGAAGCAAGTCAGTGGGGACCCAAACCAGCGCAGACATGGAATACGAACATCACCATAGCACTGGCCACAGCCATCTGCTATGAGATAACTATCTTAGGCAGCATCTTAAAAACTGCACCAAAAGTCCACCCCTAACTTTCTTTTTAGCAAATTTTTAAAAAATAATGAAACTTTTAAAATAGCAATTTGTATAGTTTATTCAAGCATATAAGATTATAAAAATGAGAGCATTGATTACTTGTGCTTCTGGGGTCCATTCCAAAAGGTATTTGCCTATGCCAATGTCTTGCAAAAATGTCCTCCATGGGGGCTTCCATAGCCTTGGAAACTCATGACTGGTGCATAGGGAGATTACTGATGCCATAAACAGGAGTGTCAATTTGTAAAGTCAACAACAGGAGTCACTGTGCACTTACTCCTCATGTAGGATCTCTGTCCTTAATGTGCTGTACATTGAGACTTAATGCTATAACGAGTACTCAAACAGTATATTTCACTTTGTGTTTCTATGGGGGTGCAAACTGTTGAAATCTTTACTTAATGTATACTAAACTGATCTTCTGTTAAAAAAAAAAAGAAGAAGAAATTATCAATTCCCAACTTGACTCTCACTGGGATTAAACATGACAATAGGTCTGATCTGATTTCATCATCATTTAAAAAAATCATCTATTATTTTTCACTTTATGTTTCTGTGTGGGAGCAAACTGTTGAAATCTTTACTTAATGTATGCTAAACTGATCTTCTGTATATAAAGAGAATTGAAAATGAATCCTCATGTGAATGGAAGGGGAGAGGGAATGGGAAAGGGGAGGGTTACGGGTTGGAGGGACGTTATGGGGGGGAAGCCATTGTAATCCATAAGCCGTACTTTGGAAATTTATATTCATTAAATAAAAGTTAAAAAAAAATGTCCTCCATGTTCTCCTCTAGTAATTTGATGATGTTAGCTCTTAGATATAGATCCTTGATATATCTTGTGTTGATTCTTGTATACGGTATAAAGTAAGGGCCTTGTTTCATACTTCTGCAGGCAGAGATAGTTTCCCAACGCTATTTGTTGGAGAGAGTATTGTTTCTCCAGGGACTTATTTTAGCCTCTTTGTCAAAGATTCATTGGTTGTAAATGCATGGATTGATTTCTGCAGTTTCTATTAGGTTCCATTGGTCTCCATGTCTATTTTTATGTCATTGTTAGGCTGTTTTGATTATAAATGTCCTATAGTATGTCTTGAAATCTGATATTATGATCCCTTTGGCTTTGTTTTTGTTATATAAGCTTATTTAACTATTCAGGGTCTCGTGTGTTTCCATATGATTTTAGCATATTTTTTTTGGAATTGAGAAGAATGTCACTAGTATTTTGATCGGAATTGCATTGAATTTGGATATTGCTTTCAGTGGTATGGACATTCTGGTGATATTACCTCTTCCAATCCATGAACATGTAAAATTTTTCCATTTCTTTTGTGTGTCTTCTATTTCTTTCTCTAATGTTTTCTGATTTTCATAATAGAGATCTTTTAACTCCTTGGTTAAATCTTTTCCAAGATATTTAAATTTTTGTAGTTCTTGTGATTGTAACTGATTTTACAAGTTCTTTCTAGGCAATGACATTTTTATGTATACAAAAGTTATTGATTTTTGTGTGTTGATTTCATATCTTGAAACTTTAGCAAATTCTCTTATGAGTTCCAATAGTCTCTTGGATGAGTCTTTTGGTTCCTCTATAAATAGAATAACATCATCTGCATACAGGGATAATTTGACCTCCTCCTTTTCATCTTGTATAACTTTGATTTCTTTTTCTTCTCTAATGGCTCTGGATAAAACTTCCGAAATATATTGGATAGCAATGGTGAAAGTGGGCATCCTTTTTTGAATCTGGATTTTAGTGGAAATTCTTCTAACTTATCTCCATCCAATATGATGCTGGTTGTGCATTTGTCATGTGTTGCCTCGATTTTGTTGAGAAATATTCCTGCAATATTCAATCTGCTTAATGTTTTTATCATGAAATGATATTAAATTTTATCCAATTCTTTCTCCTTATCTATTCATCAAAGAAGGAGGTACCTTTCTCTGAAGGGAGGAGAGAACTGCCACTTTGACTGTGACACTGTCGGAATAAGATCGAAGTCGGCGAACTCAAAAGGCTTCCATATCCTTGGTAACTCATGACAAGAGTCTACGGTGATTACTGACACCATACACAGATAATATTTTTTATTCTTCAAATGATTAATGTGATGTATCACATTTATTGATTTGTGGATGTGGAACTATCCCTGTATATTGGGGATAAATCCCACTTGTCTGAGTGAATGACCTTTCTGATATATTGTTGGATTTTATTAGCTATCATTTTGGTGAGAATTTTTGCATCTGTGTTCATCAGTGATATTGGTCCATAGTTCTCTTTCTTCTGTATATTTCAATAAGAAGTAAATAAGTATTTTAGAAATAGGTTGTCTTCAAAATGAGGCAAACTTGATATTCAATATTTTATGGATATTCTACAATAAAGAAAAATACTACACATCCTTATATGTGGTGCTAAAATTTAAAGAAAAAAAAAACAGAAAAGAAAGAAAGAAAAAAGAAATGCCTGTGTTTATCAGTATTGTTACAAATATAGTTTTATAAAACTTTCTCTTAAAACTTTGTCAAAAATGGTTAAGAATGTTATACCACTATATTTTTAATGATTTGTGATTACTTTAAACTTTGCAGTATATGTGTGAAATCCTCATTTTTCCATTCAATTATTTTTTTTGGCTGTTGTCTATATTCCCATTAAACTAGGTTCTTTTTGCTTTTTACTTCTTAAACTTATTATTTGCTGAAGTATTAATATTTTACTATAATGTAAATTCAAGACATTTTACCTCAAAAATTTTTTAAATGACAGAAAGAAACAAGGAAAGAGGGAGGATACAGGGGGAGGGAGTGAGGGAGGAAGAGAATATCATTATGTTCTTAGAAATATATCTATAAGTCACACTGAATCTGTAAAAAAAACTAAAAAAAGCTAAAATAAGAATCATGTAAAAAAGAAAGAAAAATTTAGACAGATCCTAACTGTGTTTGTAGACTCCCAGAAGGCTTTAGCTCCATGTGACCCTAGAGGTCACCTTAGTTGCCTCTTCACAGTTGTAATAGGATTACCCAGAGCATTTACCATCACAATTAATTTAATGTAAGCCCTGTCTTTAAGTTTAATTTAGCCCAATTTTACAAGTTGTCAAATTGGAGATCAAAAGCATTAAGTAATTTGTCTCAGGACACATAAGTTCAATGTGGCCCGAGTCGTGATTGGAACACAGGTCTGTTTTGTAGGAAACCTCACCTCAGAGCCCTGCAGTGGCCTTCACATTTCTCACAGGTATTCCTGTAAGAGGCCTCTCTGGCATTCTTCATGACACTGAATTTTTTTCTTGCAAAGATGGCCCCTGTGGACCATCAGTTCTGCAATGTTTCTACAGCCTATGGTGAGATCCCGGTTTTTCACAAGCATAGAGATAGTATGCCTTTTAAATTATCCTGTGTGGCAACTTAGCTGATGTTGAGGAACGGTTATGAGTTCATATTTTATTATTTTTCTACACTCTCACAGTCACATATGATTTTTCAAAAACACTGTGGGCTTTTACTCTTGACACAATGCAAATTTTCATCACCTATATCCAATAGATAAGATGTTTAGAAATGAAATAGTGTCTGCATTTTGGAAAAGCAATTTTTAAATGAAATTTAACCTACATATAACCCTTTCTCCATGATCTACATAGTCTTTCACATTTGTAAAATCATGTTTGCTGTTACACCTGAATTCAGAGACACCAATTCAAAAAGGAAATATAATTCAAGAGGTACAAAGAGAAAACTCACTTATGTAAGGTTCAAGGGAAATTATTGAGGCTATTTCTATTATCTCATTGGATTTTATTTAACTATATTGATCAAAAAGAATTAATATACTCTTGAAAAAGCAATTTAAAATCATTGTTCTAATGAGTTTTGATTAATTTACAAAATATTTTCTAAAGCTAATTTCCTCTGACACAGCTTGATTTAAGTTTCAGTTTTACTTTACAAGAAATACCAAACTTCTAAATTCCAATGGAGAGCATCATGAGTATTCTTTTGTTGAACACAGATTGAATGTGTTTTTATTTGTATGTATATTAATATCATTTTCTGAAAAATTATAGGCTAACAAATTATAAATAATTTATGAAAAACTACTTTAGTGAATAAAGCACTAACCAATGGAGTATTCAAAATATTGTAATTTATTCCAACATATCAACTGACAGAATTTTTTTTTAATTTATTACCAATTTTACTAAATGCTTCTGGGAAAATTAGCTGAAAAGGGGTAAAACCACAAAAAAAAAGCAAGACCGTTGCTGAAGTTGTGCAGTAGCATGTTAAGCTGCTGCTTGCCAGTCTGGAACCCTAATCACTCAGTTTCCAATCCAGTTTCATGCTGGTGTACTGGGAAGTCAGCAGATCATAACTTCAGTCTTTTGGCCCCTGCCATCCACATAGGTGACCTGGATGGTGTTCCTGGCTCCTGACTTAGGCCTGTTCCAGGCCTGGCTGTTGTGGCCATTTGCCGAGTGAACTGGCAAATAGAGGATCTTTTTCTCACTTCCTGCCTCGCCCTGTCACCCTGATGCTATGCCTTTCAAAGAAAGAAAGCAAGACAGAGAGAGAAGAGGGAGAATGGGTGGGAGGTAAGGAGAGAAGGATAAGAAGAAACCTTTTTTCAAAAGGGCAAAATTGTAAAACAACATTTGGAGATTACAAATAACATGATTCAGGTTTATTCATTTCATTTAAATTGGTAATCCTCCAGTTTGGAAAGTATAAATGTAGAGAAATAGCTGGGTGACATTAAATTGCCAAAAAGCTACGTAGATATATCTCTTGGGAAATTACATCATATTATCTATGGGAATGCTTGGCTGCTAATTGGAGTTGCTGCATAATTCTGCAATAAAACATTACGATTTAATAGAAGCCTGAATATGGAACTGAAGTAGTATATTCTGTCCCCAGTTGAACTTTCACTCATAATGTAATATTTAAATGTTCTTTTATCATCGCTTGGGCTCTTTTCTTTAATTCCTACCACAGCAATGAATTAGCTCTTTCCTTTCTAGTCCTTTGAGTGAAATGACAATCTTCTTCTGTGTAATAATTCATTCATTTAAAGACTTTTTTTTAATTAAGTGCCAGGCCTTCTTTTGGCACTGATGACAGCATTAAACATGAAAGATCCTGTGTTGTATATAGAGGCAAATAATGGATGAGTTTTCCTTTAAAGAACAAGATGATTGTAGAGTGGGCAATGGATTCAATACCACCTGAGATGCCTGCTACCCTTAACAAAATGCCTGAATTCAAGTCACAGCTCTACTTATGATTGTAGTTTCCTGTGAAAGTGCACCTGAAAAACAGGACTGATGGCACAAGATATCCAATTTCCTGCAAGTGTATTTGGGAAAGCAGCAGATAATTGTTTAAGTGTTTTGGTCCCTTCAACCCACATTGGAGATCAGGGTAGATTGACTGGCTCCTTGCTTCAACTGTTTTGTGTACTTGGGGAGTAAATCAGCAGGTAAAGATCTCTTTCTGTCTCTTTTGCTCTGTCTTTCTGCCTCTCAGGAAAATAAAATTAAATAGATAAAAGCTTTTAGGAAAAGGAAAAGAAAATAAATAATAAAGTTATATTAAAACAAAGAAGTGGGGGTGATTTTGAATTCAGGGCTAGATAGCGTTTTCCTGGAAAGGCTACTTTTAATCTGAGATATTAATTTTATAAAGGACCAAAAACTGTTGTCTATGCAGAGAAGTCAGTGTAAAAACCTAAGGAGGTATGTGGAGTTGAGATTTTTAATAAAGAGGATTTTTAATAAAAGTTACAGATTCAACAACTTCAAACCAGGGCCTCATTCATGTGAGAAAGTGGGAGGCATAGGAGGTTAGGGAGAAACTGATATCTGTACACTGATTATCTCAAAGCCACTCTATTACTCCTCTGATCCATATTGGACTACATTGTGTAACTTTGCTTGTAATATCTATGGTCCTTGGAAACTTCTAAAATATGAGCTTAAATGTTTCTTGCCCCTGCCAAGCCTGACCCTTGAAAATTCCCACCGAATTTATTCTGGTTTTGCTTTAAATATGTTTAATTTTTAAAAAACTGTATTAATAAAAATAAAATAGAGTTTTATGTATTTCATAGGTAAAATTCTAAGACTATCAAACTTCCTTTCCTCCCTCAATCCCCCTTCAAGTCTGATCCTTCCTTCTTTTTTTTCTTTAATAATTACACTAGTTCATAATCACAGACTTAATGCAACACTAGAAACCATTATGCCTAGTGAAATAGCCACTCTCAAAAAAAAAAAACAAATATCTTATGTTTTCTCTGATTTATGGTAGTTAATATAGAATGCAAAAATATGTAAGAATGAAATGGACATCTTACAATTTGATTATGGTTTTTTGATCTTATCTATGCTGTGGGAAGTGTGGTCTTTCTACTTTTTACTTGCTGAACAATAGGGTTAGTGGACTATTTTAATAATCCTTTTAAAATCTTTGGAATAGTTTTGACTTACAGAGTAGCTGCAAATGTTTTACCAATATTTTCAATGAGGCTTTTCCCAGTTTTTCCAATTGTTAACATTTTATGTTACTATGACAGACTTGTCACAACTAATGGGTCAACATCTGTACATTGCAAATAAATAAAACAATTAGTTTGAATTTTACTACTTTTTTCCCTGATATTATTTTCATTATCCAGGATCTAATATTTATGCAGTTGTCATGTCTTACTAGCCTCATCACATATATTACAGTTTATTTTCTTATTTCTGATGACTGACACTTTGAAAAGTACTGGTCAATATTTTATAGAATATTTCTCAACTTAATTTGTGTAATTACTTGATATTACATGGTTAGACATGTATATACATCATCATATATACAGAGCATATACTAATGACTTATTATTGAAAATGTTAACTTTGATGGCTTGAAAAAGAGGTTAGTCCATTTTTTTTTTCTACTGAAACATTATTCACCATACCAGAAATTCCTTCCACATCCTATTTTTTCTAAACAAGAAGGCAGAGGTCACTTAAGCTCTACCTCCTAGAAAGAATCTATTTAAATAATTTGGAATTCTTGTACAAAGAATTCTCTTAACGGTGTATTCATTTATTCAATCACCTTACAAAAAATCAATTTAAAATGGACCAACGACCTAAATATATGACCCAATACCATCAAATTTAATGTTCTCCAGATCGATCCATGTTGTTACAAATGTCAGAATTTTCTCAAGGATAAATATTTTTCGACTGGGATTTACTCCACATTTTCTTTATCCATTTACCTTTGTTGGCAACATAGGTTAATCCCATATCCTAGCTATTGTGAATAACGCTGCAATGAGCATGGGAATGCAGAAGTTTCTTTGAGATACTGATTGTTTTGTCTGTGGGTATATACTCAGTTGTGAAATTTCTAGATCATATGATAGCTCTATATTTAATTTTTAAAATAATAGCAGACCTGATTTTTAGAGAAGTTCATATTCACACAAAAATGAATGGAAGGTGCCAAGATTCCTTCCACACTTCCTGGCCCCACATATGTCAACAGCCTTCATTGCTATCAGCATTCATTATCCTTTGAAAAAATGCAAATGCAAGATATCATAGTTACAATTAGCTATTGTTAATAAAATATTTTATTTATTTTCAAAAGAAGAAACCATATGGAAAAAACTATAATTAACAATTCAGTCACAGGATTTCTCTATTGAATTCCCTTGCAAACAGTAATTTCAAAAAATTACATATGGTTGGAAGAATGAAATAGCATCAGCAACAAACTTAACTAAATGACTAATTCTCAATTTTACCATAAATATTTCAGATCCTAAAATTATCATGAATAATAAAGGAAAAATACAGATGTTTTATTTCCAAAGAGAAAAATTACTCTTGATTTCATCTGGAAAACCTGAGTCTATTAACGGTATTAAGTAGTGTGCATAAAAACTCATATGCTCTGTGTACAGAATTTAAATACTAATTTTGCTTTTATTCTGTCAAACTTAAAAAAGCACACTAGAGCCAGCCCTGTGGCATAGTGGGCTGAGCCTCTGCCTGCAGTGCCAGCATCCCACTTGGGTGCCAGTTCGATTTCCAGCTGGTGTTTTTCCCATCGAGCTCTCCGTTAATGGCCTGGGAATGCAGTAGAGGATGGCCAAGGTACTTGAATCCTTAAACACATGGGGAAACCTGAAAGAAGCTCGTGGTTCCTGGCTTTGGATTGGCCCAACTCTGGCTGTTGCAACCATTTGGGGAGTGAACCAGCACATGAAAGACCTTCCTCTCTGTCTCACACTCTCTCTGTGTGTGGTTCTACCTCTCAAATAAATAAATAAATAAAATCTTTTCAAGAAAAACACACAATGCACGTAAGTGAGTATTATTGCATATTTGCATGGATGGACCCAAATCAAAATGTTGTTTCATGTTATTTTTCATTATACTACAATAAAGAGGGCATTGCAATAAACATCAGAAAAGGGATATAAGTTCTGTCTGAAAGAATGTTTTATATGTAATGTTACAGAGTGTACACATACTACAGAGTACCAAAAAAGGTGGTTCCAGGTAAAATTGGATTAGCTAGTAATGACCCACCTAATATAAAAATATCAAAGCATAACTTATCTCAGGATATGAACTGGGACTTTTCAAAGGATGAAATATGAATGGTCAACAGAAACAAAAGATGATCAGGACCATTAGTTATAAGGGAAATGCAAATAAAAGTCACAATGAGGTTTCTTTTTTTATTTAATAAATCTAAATTTACAAAGTGCAACTTTTGCAGTGTTGTGGCTTCCCCCCGCAACCTCCCTCCCACCCGCAGCCATCCCATCTCCCACTCCCTCTCCCAACCCACTCTTCATCAAGTTTCATTTTCAATTATCTTTACATACAGAAGATCAACTTAGTATATACTAAGCAAAGATTTCAACAGACTGCACCCACACAACCCCACAAGATATAGAGTACTGTTCGATTAGTAGTGTTATAGTTAACTCTCATAGTAAAACACATTAAGGACAGAGATCCTACGTGGGGAGCTTGTGCACAGTGAATCCCATTGTAGATTTAACAATTGATACTCTTATTTATGAGGTCAATAATCACCCGAGGCTCTTGCCGTGAGTGGTTGAGGCTATGGAAGCCCCTTGAGTTCACTTACTCTGAACTTGTTTAGTCAAGGCCATATCATAGTAGAGGTTCCTTCCTCCCTTCAGAGAAAGGTGCCTCCTTCTTTGATGGCCCATTCTTCCTGCTGGGATCTTATTCACCGAGATCTTTCATTCAGGTTGTTTTTGCCACAGTGTCTTGGCTTCCCATGCCTGTGAGACTCTCATGGGCCTTTTAGCCAGATTCGAATGCCCCAAGGTTTGATTCTGAGGCTGGAGTGCTGTTTAGGGCGTTTGCCATTCTATGAGTCTGAGCGTTGATTTTGTATCCTGCTACTTTACCAAACTCTTTTATGAGTTCCAATAGTCTCTTCTAGGAATTTATTGGATCCCTATATATAGGATCATGTCATCTGCAGATAGGGATAGTTTAACTTCATCCTTTCCCATTTGTATCACTTTAATTTCTTTTTCTTGCCTGATGGCTCTGGCTAAAACTTCTAGGACTATATTGAATAGCAATGGTGACGCAGGCACCACGGCTCAGTAGGCTAATCCTCCACCTGCAGCACCAGCACTCCAGGTTCTAGTCCCAGTCGGGGTGCTGGATTCTGTCCCGGTTGCCCCTCTTCTAGGCCAGCTCTCTGCTGTGGCCTGGGAGTGCAGTGGAGGATGGCCCAAGTCCTTGGCCCCTGCACCCGCATGGGAGACCAGGAGAAACACCTGGCTCTTGGCTTCAGACCAGCGTGGTGTGCTGGCAGCAGTGCGCCAGCCACAGCAGCCATTGTGGGGTGGACCAACGGCAAAGGAAGACCTTTCTCTCTGTCTCTCTCTCTCACTGTCCATTCTGCCTGTCCAAAAAAAAAAAAAAAAAAAAAAGCAATGGTGAGAGTGGGCATCCCTGTCTGGTGCTAGTTTTCAATGGAAATGCCTCCAACTTTTCCCCATTCAATATGATGCTGGCCATTGGTTTATCATAAATTGTGTTGAGGAATGTTCCTTCTAACCCCAATTTGCTTAGAGTTTTCATTATGAAAGGGTGTTGTATTTTGTCAAATGTTTTCTCTGCATCTGTTGAGATAATAATATGATTTTTGTTTCTCAATTTGTTAATGTGATGTATCATATTGATTGACTTTCAAATATTGAAGCATCCCTGCACACCAGGGATAAATCCCACTTGATCCGGGTGAATGATCTTTCTGATGTGCAGTTGCATTCGGTTTGCCAGAATTTTGTTAGTATTTTTGTATCTATGTTCATCAGGGAGATAAGTCTGTAGTTTTCTTTCTCTGTTGTCTTTTCTGGACTTAGGAATTAAGGTGATACAGGCTTCATAGAAAGAATTTTGGAGGATTCCTTCCCTTTCAATTGTTTTGAATAATTTGAGAAGAACTGGAGTTAGTTCTTCTTTAAATGTCTGATAGAATTCAGTGGTGAAGCCATCCGATCCTGGGATCTTCTTTTTCAGTAGTGCATTTATTACTGATTCAATTTCTTTCATGGTTATGTCTGTTTAGACTTTCTGTATCTTCACGGCTCAGTTTAGAAAGGTTCTATGTGTCCAGGAATCTATCCATTTCTTCCAGGTTCCCCAATTTGTTAGCATACATCTCTTTGTAATGGTTTCTGATGATTCTTTTTATTTCTGTTGTGTCTGTTGTTACTTTTCATTTACTATCTTTGATTTTACGGATTTGGGTCTTCTCTCTCCCTTTTTTGGTTAGTTGGGCCAATGGTGTGTCTATTTTGTTTATTTTTTCAAAGAACCAGTGCTTGGTTTTGTTGATCTTTTGTATTTTTTTGGTTTCAATTCTGTTTATTTCTTCTCTAATCTATAGTATTTCCTTCTGCTGGGTTTGGGCTTGATTTGCTGCTGTTTTTCTAAATCCTTGAGGTGCATGGAGAGGTCATTTGTTTGGTTCCTTTCTAGCTTCTTGATGTAGGCACCAATTGCTATAAACTTTCCACTTGGCACTGCTTTTGCTGTGTCCCACAGGTTTTGATAGGTTGTGCTATTATTTTCATTTGTTTCTAGAAATCTTTTGATTTCTCTTTTGATTTCTTCGATGACCCACTGTTCATTCAGAATCATGTTGTCCATTCTCCATGTGTTTGCATATGGTGTAGATTCTTGGTTTGTTGATTTCGAGTTTCACTGTGCTATGATCTGAGAAGATGCATGGTATAGTTTCAATTTTTTTGAATTTGTTGAGGCTCCCTTTATGGCCTAGCATTTGGTCAATCCTAGAGTGCGTTCCATGCACTGGGGAAAAATATGTGAACTCTGTGGATGTTGGTTGGAAGGTTCTGAAGATTTCTATTAGCTCTGTTTGGTCTATAGCGTCAATTAGCTCTGTTGTTTCCTTGTTGAATTTCTGTCTGGTTGATCTGTCCATTGGTGAGAGTGGGGTGCTGAAGTCCCCTGTTACTATTATATTTGAATCTATATCTCCCTTTAAGTCCTTTAGTAATTCTTTCAAATAGCCAGGCGTCCTGTAATTAGGTGCATATACATTTATAATAGTAATGTCTTCATGTTGGATAGATTCTTTAAGCATTATATAATGTCCTTCTTTATCTCTTTTAATAGTTTTTATGTTAAAGTCTATTTTGTCTGATATTAGGATGGCCACACCAGCTCTTTTTTGCTTTCTGTTAGCTTGGAATATCTTTTTCCATCCTTTCACTTTCAGTCTGTGTGCATCTTTGCTGATAAGGAGTGTTTCCTGAAGGCAGCATATAGATGGATTCTCTTTTTTGATCCAATCAGCTAGTTTGTGCCTCTTGGTAGTAGAGTTAAGGCTATTCACATTCAGTGTGACTACTGTTAAGTACTGTATTTTCCTAGTCATGTTTCCTGAAAGGAGCTGTTTATGTATTTTGAGATTTGTTTGTAGCTTATTCTACATTCGCATTTTTGTAGTAAAGTTCTTGTTTTTGTATTTCTGTGTGCAGCACATCTTTGAGCCAGTGTTGTAGGGTTGGACATGAGGATACAAATTCTTTCAGTTTGTGCTTGTTGTGGAACATCTTTATGTCCCCTTCATTCATAAATGATATCTTTGCAGGGTATAGTATTCTAGGTTGGCATTGTTTGTCTTTTAAAACTTGAAATATATCATACAATTGTCTCCTTGCCTGCAGTGTTTGTGATGAAAAGTCTGGGTGAGTCTGATTAACTTATCCCTGAATGTGAATTGTCGTTTCTCTCTGGCACATTTTAGGATTTGTTCTTTGTGTGTCACTGAGCTGAGTGTTGTCACAATGTGTCGCAGTGACTTTCTCTTCTGGTCTAACCTGCTGGGGCTCCTGGCTATTTGTTGAATTTGTTTGTTACTATCCATTTGCCTCTGTTGGAAGTTTTCTGATATTACGTCATTGAAAACTCCTTCCAATCGATTCTCTCTTTCCACACCCTCAGGGACTCCTATTGTCTGAACATTACAATGCTTGATTGAATCTTGTAGGTCTCCAACCATATTTTTTTAATTTTCTAATTTCTTCTTCCTGTGTTTGAACTGACTGTATTATTTTTGGAAGTTTGTCTTCAATTTCTGATATTCACTCTTCTACTTTATCTTTTCGATTTCTGAGGGATTCCACGGTGTTTTTTATATGGTCAATTGAGCTTTTCATTTCCAGTATTTCATTCTGGCTTCTCTTTAGGATCTCTAATCCTTGGGCTTGCTTTTCGTTCAGATCCTGAATCTGTTTCTCATTTTTTCTAAGTAATCTGATTATTAATGTTTGGAATTCTTTTTCTGGCATGGTTTCAAATTCTTCAGTCTCTATTATGGATGGTTTAGCCTGCTCCATTGGTGAGTTCATAAGTTCTTCTATATTCTTATTCTGGATTTTTCCTTTGTTTTTTTTTGGCATTTCTGTTGGCTTAATTTTCAGGTTGATTTTCCTCTGCTATGGGCTGCTGTGGGTCTGTACCAATATCCAGTGTAAGCAGGCAGCTCTACCTTCTAGAATTTGTTTGTTTATTTATTTTTTTTTTTGGTAACTTGAGTGGGCTGGTGTCAGGGCTTTGAGATGCCAAGCTCCGCTCCTTGGGGCCGGTTTTCCTGTTCCTTTCTTCACCCTAACATGCCTGGGCCTTACTGGTCAGCCACCCTCCCTCTGCACCCCCTGACCAAACCACCTTTGGTCTCCACCCCTGAGTTTCCTCCTTTGGAATGTGAAAGCAGAGGCTGTTCTCCTTTACGCCTGAATGTAAACAAATAAGATGGCTGCTTTCTGCCCTCTGCAGCTCTGCTTGTGGAGGGGTGGAGACACCAAAGGATCCTGGAGTGTTCAATCCCTCAGTTCATCCCCCTGGATCGTGCCCTCTTCCCACGGGTGCTATTTACTTTGTGTTGATCTCAATTTCCTCCCCCACTCAGTCGTGTGTGTCTCCCTGTCCATCCCAGGGTGGGTTGAGGGTGGCGGCAGCGGCTGCAGTGGCAGCTGCAGCGGCTGCAGGGGTCGTGGCAGTTGCCTTGTCTCACCTCCCTTTCCAGCGCTGGTGTGTAGACCCGGCAGCTGGGGTCCTGTGCCGTGGGCACCCATACCCTCCCCGCAGGTCCACTGTGTCTCACTAGTTCTGGAAGAGTTTCCTGTGCAGTTTTTTCCCCTAACTTTTCCCCAAAACTACAGAATCTCCACTTTTATTAAACTATCTTTTCCTGGACTATCGGTGTGCTCCCTCCCTATTCTGCCATCTTGGAGCCCCCCCCCCCCCACAATGAGGTTTCACCTCAATTAGAATTATTATCATACAAAAAAATTAAAAAATAACAAATGTTGATGAGGATGCAGGTAAAAACGTACCCTAATACATTGATGGTAAGAATGTAATCTTGTACAATCATTTTGGAAGCCAGTATGAACATTCATCAGAAATCTGAAAAATAAAGTATATGACCCAACCATGCCACTGCTGGGAATTTACCCAATTGAAATGAAAGCAAAATACCAAAGAGTTATCTGTATCCCTCCCCCCCATGTTTATAGCAGCTCAATTCCAATAGCTAATCAGCCAGTGCCGTGGCTCACTAGGCTAATCCTCCACCTGCAGTGCCAGCACCCCAGGGTCTAGTCCCGGTTGGGGCTCCAGATTCTGTCCTTGCTACTCCTCTTCCAGTCCAGCTCTCTGCTGTGGCCCAGGAAGGCAGTGGAGGATGGCGCAAGTGCTTGGGCCTTGTGCCCGTGTGGGAGACCAGGAGGGGGCACCTGGCTCCTGGTTTCGGATCAGCACAGCATGCAGGCTGTGGCAGCCATTTGGGGGGTGAACCAATGGAAGGAAGACCTTTCTCTCTCTCTCTCTCTCTCTCTCTGTCTATAACTCTCTATCTCTCTCTCTCTCACTGTCTAACTCTGCCTGGCAAAAAAAAAAAAAAAAAAAAAAAAGTAATGGAACCAACCCAGATGTCCATCAACTAATTTTTGGATAAGGAAATTGTACATAAACACAGTGGGATACTACTAAGCCATAAAAAGAATGGAATCCTTTCTTATGCTACAAAATGGATGCAACTGAAGACCATTATGCTTAGTGAAATAAGCCAGTCCAATAAGGACAAATAACACCAAATAATACCAAATACAAGTAATACAAATACAAATAATACCAAATACAAATAATATCAAATTAAGTTTCCTTAATTTGGGGTAACTAATATAAAACATACAAAAACAATGTAATATATATGAATGAAATTGACATTTTGAGATTTGATTATTGTTTATAGCCTGTGTATGTACTCTTGAAAAAATGACAGTTCTACTTACTACTTGCTGTTTTCTGTAGTTAGTTTAGGATTAAGCTTGTAATTATAAAGGGAATTGAATGTATGTCATTGTACAACTGAAAAAACTAAGAAAGGAAGAAGAAGCAAGAATTATAGTCAGGGAGCATTGGGTATTACGTATCATAATACTGCTAAATCTGTATTTATAACATACATGAAGTGTGTTCCCCTTATATAAATAAAAACAATTAATTTTTTAAGCTGGATGGATGTTAAAAAAAACTGTCACTTCAGTCATGCATATGTGCCAGGATGGTGTTGGCAAGAGGACCCTCCATGCTTAACTATCATAAAGAGAGGGGGGAACAACAGAATCTCGATTATTGTCCAGTTAAATACAACATGCTTTAAGCAAATGAACCTACAGAAATGTTTATCATCGTTCTCTATAATGATTTCTTGAAAAGTATGCTGGTGGATAATCCTCTTTTATCCTTTGTGGATGGGAATTGTACTCCTCCATTTCTGTAGACTGGATCTTCCAGTTGTCAGAATACCTTGGACATAAATCAAAAACGATGTTCTATGATCAATTGTGAACTGAAATTGATCACTTGGACTAGTGAGATGGCATTGGGACATGCCACCTTGATGGGATTAAATTGGAGTCCTCTGGTATGTTTCTAACTCTACCATTTGGGGCAAGTCAGCTTGAGCATGTCCCAAATTATATATCTCTTCCCTCTCTTATTCCTACTCTTATGTTTAACAGGGATCACATTTCAGTTAAATTTCAACACTTAAGAATAACTGTGTATTAATTACAGAATTAAACCAGTCATATTAAGTAGAACAGACAAAAAAACTACTAAGAAGGATAATGTATTAAGTTGTTCATTAACAGTCAGGGCTATGCTGATCAAGTCACCGTTTCTCATACTGTCGATTTCACTTCAACAGGTTTCCTTTTTGGTGTTCAGTCAGTTGTCACCGATCAGGGAGAACATATGGTATTTGTCCCTTTGGGACTGGCTTACTTCACTCAGCATGATGTGTTCCAGATTCCTCCATTTTGTTGCAAATGACTGGATTTCGTTGTTTCTTACTGCGGTATAGTATTCTAAAGAGTAAATATCCCATAATTTCTTTATCCAGTCTACCGTTGATGGGCATTTAGGTTGGTTCCAGGTCTTAGCTATTGTGAATTGAGCTGCAATAAACATTAGGCTGCAGACCGCTTTTTTGTTTGCCAATTTAAATTCCTTTGGGTAAATTCCAAGGAGTGGGATGGCTGGGTCGAACGGTAGGGTTATCTTCAGGTTTCTGAGGGATCTCCAGACTGACTTCCATAGTGGCTTGACCAGTTTGCATTCCCACCAACAGTGGGTTAGTGTCCTTTTTCCCCACATCCTCGCCAGCATCTGTTGTTGGTAGATTTCTGTATGTGATCATAATGAAAGGACTAAGAGTCAAAGGGAGCACATAAACGAGTCTAGTACCTGCTAACACTAACCGATAGAATAAATAAAGGGGAGAGTGATCCAACATGGGAAGTGAGATACTCAGCAGACTCATAGAATGGCAGATGTCCTAAATAGCACTCTGGCCTCAGAATCAGCCCTAAAGGCATTCGGATCTGGCTGAAAAGCCCATGAGAGTATTTCAGGCATGGAAAGCCAAGACACTCTGGCAAAAGATCTCTGTGAGTGAGATCTCAGTGGAAAGAACAGGTCTTCAAAGAAGGAGGTACCTTTCTCTGAAGGGAGGAAAGAACCTCCACTTTGACTATGACCTTGTCTAAACAAGATAAGAATCGGAGAACTCAGAGGGCTTCAATAGCCTTGGAAACTCATGACTGGAGCATAGGGAGACTACTGATGCCATAGACAGGAGTGTCAATTGGTAAAGTCAACAACAGGAGTCACTGTGCACTTACTCCTCATGTAGGATCTCTGTCCTTAATGTGCTGTGCATTGAGATTTAATGCTATAACGAGTACTCAAACAATATATTTCACTTTGTGTTTCTATGGGGGTGCAAACTGTTGAAATCTTTACTTAATGCATACTAAACTGATCCTCTGTAAAAAAAAAAAAAAAAGAAATTGTCAACTCCCAACTTGACTCTCACTGGGATTAAACATGACAATAGGTCTGCTCTGATTTCATCAGCATTTAAAAAAAATCATCTATTATTTTTCACTTTATGTTTCTGTGTGGGAGCAAACTGTTGAAATCCTTACTTAATGTATACTAAGCTGATCTTCTGTATATTAAGATGATCAAAAATGAATCTTGATGTGAATGGAAGGAGAGAGGGAGTGGGAAAGGGGAGGGTTGTGGGTGGGAGGGACGGTATGGGGGGGAAGCCATTGTAATCCATAAATCGTACTTTGGAAATTTATATTCATTAAATAAAAGTTAAAAAAAAAAGAAAAAAAAAAAAAAAACGATGTTCTGTCAACCCTGACATCTTGTCATTTGCAGCAACATGGATGGAACTGGAGGTTGGTATGTTAATTGAAATAAACCAAGCACAGAAAGACAAGTATCATATAATCTCATTCATATGTGGAGCCTAAAAAATAAGTTATCATACTGAAGGTAAAATTATAATGACAGTTACCGCATGCTGGGGTAGGAAGTAAGAGGAAGGGAGAGATGGAAGTAGAGTGGGGAAAACTTGATTGACAGGTAATAGGTTATAATTACATTGGAGTAAGAAGTTCTGGGGTTCTTCTGCACAGTAGGTTAAGTATAGATAATGTTTATATGTATTTCTCCATTAAAAAACCAAGATTATAGAATTTTAGATGTTTTCATCATGAAGAAATGTTGAAGGATTGAAAGGATATACACTTAGAGAAATAAGCCAGTCCCAAAAAGACAAATACCATATATTCTCTCTAATCTGTGGTAACTAATAGAATACCTAAAAGGTGATCAAAAGCAGTGAAATTGATACTTTCAGATGCAATGACTTTGAATAGCTGTTGTCTTGACTGTGGAGGAACATTTTCTTTTTCATACTATTTGTTGAACCTTTACTTAGTGTAAAGTTAATCTTATGTATATAAAGTTAATTGGAAATGTATCTTAGTAAGAAAAAAGAATAAGAAAAAGAAGAGGGAGGAGGAAGAAGAATGGGAGGAAGAAGGGTGGAAAGAATCACTATGTTCCTAAATGAAATGGGTGAAGTTTGTAAACCTTAAATAAATGGTTTCTAAGTTTAAAGATAAATAAATAAAATAGATAAAAATAATTTTTAAAACTTTTAAAAATAAACAAATAAATAAATAAATGAAAGAATAAACATGTTTACCATCACTGGATATTCCATAATGTAAATACATGCACCAAAACATCACATAAGCTACAATTATGTATAGTTTTTATATGTCATTAAATTTTAAAAATATAGTAATTTATAAATTTAAGTAAGGAAATTACAAAAAAAAAAAAAACAACTTTGAATTTAGGAGAAGTACTAAGCAATCTCTCCACAGTGTTCCAGGATTCCAACATGATACACTAGAGAGTGACCATGATAGCCTAATTTTCCTTTCTTATCCATTTATTCCCTTGAATTTTCAGTCTTTCCAAAATAAGCAGTACTTATCTCTGTACATTACAAATAAATGGCCCTTAGAAATACTTACTAATTTGGTGTGTAAACCTGTGTCAGAGCACACTAGCTGTTCCTAAGCAGCAGCTCTCTAACTAGGAACAAAGTAAAAAGATTTTTCTATGAGAATAGAAGGCCCAGAAGCTCACACAGGGCCATGTCTAAGCTAAAAGTTTCAATTAAGAAGCAAGTGATGGATTATTCAAGAAACTGCGACAGGACACTTGTTTAACTCTTGACAACAGAAGGCTACAGGTTCTGGAGTCAAACTTCGCACTGGCAAGTCCTAACTTGTAATTTACTGGCTTGAAGACTTCCAGAAGACTGTTTAAACTTGCTCTGCTTCAGTTATCTCATCTTTGATGTGAGGAAAATCATATTACCAGCTGAAGAAATTAAGAGTTCAATGACTCGTCAAAAAAAATATAAAGAGTTCAATGACTCAATAACTCCATACAACTTAGAAAAGCACTTAAATGTCCAACAAATATTGAATATCATAATTGTTAACAATATTAGATTACTATCTAATTAAATGTTTAAGATAACAAAATATGGGGCAAGTGCTGTGGCTTAGTAGGTTAAGCCTCCGTCTGGAGCATCAGCATCCCATATGGTTGCCAGTTCATGTCTCAGCTGTTCCTCTTCTGAACCAGTTCTCTGCTAAAGGCCTGGGAAAGCAATGGAAGATGGCCCAAGTGCTTGAGCCCTGCACCCACATGGGAGACCTGGAGGTGGCTCCTGGCTCCTGTCTTCAGATTGGCCATTTGCAGAGTGAACCAGGGGATGGAAGACCTTTCTCTCTGTCTCTACCCCTCTTTGTGACTCTGTTTCTCAAATAAATAAATAAATCTTTAAAAAAAGATAGTAAAATAAAGTTTTATTTTAGGGTAAGGAGATCTTTCTAAATATGGTCTGAAAGTCTAGAAAATAGAAAAAAAGATAAAAGTACCATCAGAATTCCTGATATTATATAAAGTGTAATACATATAAACCTCTCAGTAGATTGTATGGAATATGCTACACTGAATTAGTATGAGCTGGAAGAGACATTGGAAATAATAAGAAAATTAAATTAATTACAACTCAGTAGTGATAGCGTATACTACTTAAATTACAAATAGAAAGGCCAATACAGGGCATTACAACTGGCATATAAGCTATAGCAATAAATGATCTATGGTCCCAAATTTAAAGTTATATTTCTGTGACTGAATGTGTGTACTTGTATGCCCACAAGAAGAAATACACCTGAGATACACTAAAAATGCTAACAATTTTCTCTAATGATGGAATTGTGGATGTCTTTGTTATCTTTTGGAGTTTTTTTAACTTTCTGTATCAAGTATGTATTATCCAAAGTATTAATCAAAGTAAAAGTACAAATTCCTTTCTAAAACAATGAAGAAGCAATCTAGTGTAAGGATTCTTTTAAGATATTTTCTGAAGTTCACGTGAAAATATATCAGGATCATATCTCAGAATTTACTCTATTTGTAAGCCAGTACAATAGTCAACCACACTTTCATATACCTTGGCATGAAGACGTGAGATTTCTATGTCCATTTATTATAAGCAGCTGGAACAGAAGGCAGTGTATTGGTTTGCCCTTATTTCCTGAGCCCAAACTCTCACAGTAAAACATAATGAGACTCGGTGTTTCTCACCCACTGAGTGGAATGAATTACATAAGAGATGAATTACTGAAGAGCTCTACTAGAAAGCCTATGACCTTTTACAGTTACAGGTGATAAATTGGCCAACTTCCTCTCCAAAGAGGGACACTACATTTATCACTCTGGAGTTTAAATCTCCTCCAGGAAAGGGAACATCTCTATCTCTTGCGCTGCTTGCTTATACAAGCTTCCTGAAAGGATAAACCGCAGAAAAAATTCTGACAGTGACTTTGTTCAGAAAATGAGATCTATCTTCCAACAAAACAATCTCATCAATTTACAGACATTTGAAATAAGTCTATTTGAAGGTGTAAATTCATAAAACACTTCATATGTAGAGATGGTTACCTTGAACCATAGCTAACTATACAAGCTTCCCCAGCATGTACTCAAGGACAAAATATCGAATGTTTTGCACAGCTTCTCTTCGCCCTACTTTCCCCTCCCCCATCGCATAATTTTTTGCTCATGAGAAATACCCAAAATCTTTGAGTTTGCAGCCAGGTTTGAATTCATATCTTTAGCCTTATTTTTTATGAAATGAATTCTATTATTTTCTTTTTATGTAATAAATATATAGCAGAAATTCATATCAACAGCAAAGAGGTATATCAACTGTGTTAAAACTGTAGAAATATTTATTAACTTTCTTTATTTTCTTGCTCCCTCTTGTTCGCAGGCATTTCAGGGAGTTTGATCTACACAAAATCACAAAGACAGCAACAGTTATGATGCTAGAGTGGTTGAGGCCAAAGTTGAAGGAGAAGTCAGAAGTTAAATGTTGTGATGTATTCTGTCAAGTACAAAAGCCAGCTTAGTGTGTTTTGTCACTCCTCATCTAAAAAACACACTGCCTAAGATAATTTTAGGTAAAAAAATTGATATGGATAAGAAACAAAATTCCTTTCTTTAACTGCATATCTGTGAATTTTTTTTCTTTCATTCAAAAACAAATCTACAGCTGACCTTGCCTGCAACAAGTTAGGCAATTGCCCCTTCACTTATAATTTGTTGGCACAAGAGTTGGCTGACTGCAGGGAGAATTTTTGCCTTGGTGCTAACAGGGTTTAAAAGAAATATTATGAAATACCAGCATGGTGAAACTAAAATGCTCATTCACTAAGAAGGAAATATGAGCTAATTTTTGTGAACACAAACAAATTTCCTCACAGACAGTTGGAGAGAGGGAGACAAACAGTGCAGTGCTCCAGGAAAGAAACTGTTTATTACTTGAGCTAAAAGCTGATTTTAGAGGAACCGAGACAGCCCAGGATGAAACGCTGAGAACTTAAATGCAGAGCATTCATCTGAGTGTCTAGAAGACCAGCAAGCTAGCTGTGTTGATAGCAGTTTCTCCTGGACACTGAGGTCAGAAGAGGTCCAAGGTTGCCATTGAAGTTAACAAAATGACTCATTATCTCTTCAGTAAATGTTAGCCATGTTCTTAGATAGCTACAGTAAGGGATCTAGAAAGAATCTCACTTTTCACATGCATCTATGCATTGTATCCATTTTACTTGTTTCCATAATGGCAAGTGGAAATCTTTAAGAACCTTTAGAATATCCTGTATGTATTTTTGAGACATTATTCCTACAGTTGTAACCAAGTAAGTTTTGCTCAGACATTTATTTATGTAACAAAAATCCATAAATATGCATCATAAATATAATAACTAATATTGAATCACTGGAATATTAGTTCAACTCTACTACCTCTCTCCTTAGTGATAAAGCTTTCCCTTCAATACCATTTTCCCTCTCCATCTTCAGTACTGCAATCAAGCTTCCTCCAAAAACAAAAACATTTTAAAGATTCAACAATTTATTCATTCAAAAGGCAGAATGAGAGCTGAGCCAGACCAAAGCCAGGAACAACTCCTTTCAAGTCTCCCACAGGGACCCTAGTGATTGGGCCATTTTTACTGATTTCCCAGACACATCAGCAGAGAGCTGGATAAGAACCAAAGCACCTGTGACTCAAAACAGTGCCCCAGTGTGTGGGAAGCCAGCATCGCAAGAGTGCCCTAACTTGCTATGCCACAGCACAGGCCCCAGCCCAGGGTCTTATCAGATATCAAGGCTGTCCAATTTTTTAAATATATAGCATGCCTAGAGAAGAGTATATTTTTATATATACCACTTGATAATTATCATTGACTCATAAATTTATCTAAGGGGTGCTTAACTATTATTCATAAGGCCTTAATACAAAACATTGTAAGTACTCTTATGTGTGTGTGTGTGTATATATATATATAACAAATATACTGATAAATTAATATACAAGGGAAAATCCAAAATACCTGTTGTTTGAATTATTTATAAATATCAAACAGTGCTTTGTAAAGCTAGGCATCTCTATCTTCATTTAAATTGTAGAATTGGAATTTCTAATAACTAACACACTTCCCTCATTTTTCTTAGTTTATTTGAAGACAGAAGTTGTTGATTTGTTAATTCCTCCTCTTACTCTCTTAGTCCTAAGGTGATTAACCATCTCTCAATTTTATTTTCATCTTTACTTGTGTTGGGGCCCAGAAAATGAAAATGATATCCCATGACTGGTGCTTTCATTCCTTGATACGTCTTCCAAGCCATCTCATAATTAAAGTCTTTCCCATGATTTCTTTCCCTTCTAGAGCAGGAAGAGTCTTTCTGGAAAGTCCCTTTATCTTCCTAGAGTTGAAACCTGCGAAAGAAGAAATGTTTACCTCTGGTTTCTTCCCTGAGCTTCCGTTAACTAATTCATATTTGAGAAAAAAATTGCCCCTAAAAAACCTACAAAGCATTCAAAACAAACACCTACTGAGAACTACTGAGAACTTTCTGAAGAGTGTCTGGACACAGCCATTCAGGAACACTTGGATAAGGTGCATATAAGGTCTATCTCATGTTTGCCAACTGGAGCTACCTTGAGCATAACTTTGTTCTTTACCTATTCCTTCTTTTTCTATTCTTAGGAATGTTCTGTTTTCGGAGATGATGCTTATAACCAATCACCCTAAAAAATTACTCTCCATCCTTCAAGAAACAAACACCCACGCTTACCAGAAATCCACCTGTTCAATCCAAACCAATATAAAGTTACCATGGAATGATAAATGAAAATTTATTATCATGGAATACACACATTATGACTAAAATTTGATCACTTAGGAGAACTTACCAAGACATCCACTAAGTCATTGGTCTTGTGTCTCCTGGATGTAGGCCACTCATTTTTTACACTGGATAAACTTTATGCTAACTGTTGTACAGTGTCTGTTTCTTTTCATCATCATATTTTCAGGAAGTAAGTCAAGAGTCAGTAAACACACATGAGCAGACTGTTGTCACACATCATTGTCCTCTATTCTAGTCCCATAAGGAATCCTATGAGAGTCATTGACCCTTTTGTAGGCCAAACCTATTCTGTTCCAAATCGTTGTGTGTTCTCCAAACCCAGTGAATTTCCCTAAGTCATCTACTGTTACCATGACATTTCCTATTTTGTCCCTCCCCTGTAAAGACAGCAAATACAAGCTTCTGGATATTTGGGAGCTGGGGTAACCACATTCCTGTGATTCCTCCCTTGTGTGCATGTGTGGTTCCCCCTTGTGCATGCTATCTTTACTCCTAAATCTTTCTTAGTTTATTCCAGTGAAATTACAGAGGGGAGAGGATTGGGGTGGGAGGATTTTCCTTCACCCTTACAGTTGCTTCTAAATTAAATTTCATAGGGTGTTAAAATTTATGACATGAAGTATGAAAAATAAGAGGGCCCGAATCCACAGATGTCATCAGTCGGCAAGCTTTGCTTAGGAAACCTATGACAGTGATTTTAACATTTACATAGCATTTTGAAATGTATCTGCAGAGTTTGCATATGAATCTTAATGTCCTGTCACTAATCTTTTACTGGAGAAAAGGAATAAATATGCAGAAATGTAGTTTTTTTTTTTTTTACTTGCTAGTATTAATAGAGTATATGGTAGGAAAAATAATTTTCTCCCTACCCTTTCTGAGTTATTAGGTGGCACTCCCTCTGATAAACAATAGATTAACAATAGGAAAACACACAGGAGTTAAATAACAAAAATCCCTCATGTGTACACAGAGACTCAGAGAAATCAGCAAAATTTGAAAGAGGTGGCTTTGAATTCAAGCTTAAACATCATCTTTGGCTGAAACAAAGACAGGAGGATAGAAGGAAGGCTGGCCACAGGAAAGTAAGCAGGAAATGTATGATAAACAAGAATAAAATTTGATATGTGGGTTTAAGTCTGGTCTGGTGCTTTGTTCATTGTTAAGAGTCTTGCTATCAAATAAGGTAGGTCCTTGCCCATTATGCATAACAGCAGTCTGTGATGATGGTCTTTTGAGAAGAAATGCTTTATTATGGGCCAGAAGGAGGCATGGTAATGAGATTCTGATTTACTTCTGGGTCTAAGGAAAATTTTGTGGATTGGGTGGGAGAGAACTATATTTGGGAATGTTAGAGAAATAAGTTCTAATTAAAAGGGCCTTGAATCAGGGTATCACAATGCAGTCATGTCCTATGCATTTCTTTTATAAAAGCAAGAACTTAAAAAATATTATTAGATCCACAGTTAAAACATAAGATGGGGAAATTTTCCAGAAAATAATGAGAAACAATAAGAGGTTACATAGTATGTACCATCAGGGGAAACTGGTGAAGGGAGTAATCTTGCCTAATATCACCATTCAGTGATCAGGTAATCCTGCTCTTCCTGATAGAGAGAAGATACCCTCATTAAGGGAGCTTTCCTGGATAGATGGGAATTTCCCTTACAGAGAGATAGCGTCTTCTGTGCCTGCAGTTTCTTAAAAATAATCTACTCACAATAATCCCTGTGCCAAAAAGAAAATTTTGGAATTTCAAGTTATAGTCCACGACAATTGGGTATATTTAGTTCTCTCTACGCTTAAGAAAGAGCATCCATCTACTTTAAGTTCAAGAAAAATAACATGATTCTACCCCCGTTAGTAGTTCATGACACATGATGGCATTTATTTATTTTGCCAACTCACTCAAATTGACAAGAAAAAATAATCTATTCCCATCACTTTCAATAATCACAACTTTTTTTTCATTCATATTATCAACTATTAGCCTCACTTCTTATTTACTAGGAAACCAAAAAAATTAATTTCTGTACATTGTTGCCTCCATTCCATCAATATATTTATATTTACACCATATACTTTGTCTATCATCTACATTCATATAGAAATCCCCTCCTCATATATATTGTATGGAAGACTTTCCCTGTACTTACATGAATACTGCAAGTAACCAGCGTGGGAAACCTAAAAACAGCTCCTGGCTCTTGATTTATCTCTGGCCCAGTCCTGGCCATTTGTGGAATGGACCAGTGGATGGAAAACCTCTGTCTCTGTCTCTGTCTCTGTCTCTGTCTCTCTCTCCCTTTCTCTCTCTCTCTCTCTCTCTATATATATATATATAAATGATATATATACACACACATATATATAATTCTGCCTCTCAAATAAAGAAAATGCATCTTTATTAGAAATAGTTGCAGAATGGTAGCACATACATCTAAGAATTGCTATAAGTTATATGAGATCATTCAATTAAACTATCAATTACATAATTAGCTCAATAGTTGTCATAACCAGGGCTGGTTCTGTGGCACAGCAGGTTAAGCTGCTGCCTGAACTGCCAATACCCATATAAGCACCAGTTCGAGTCTCAGCTGCTCCACTTCCAATCTAGCTCCCTGCTAATGGCCTGGGAAAGCAATGGAAAATGGCCCAAGTGCTTATGCTGCAGCACCCATGTGGGAGATCCAGATGAAGCTCCTGGCTCCTGCCTTTGTTCTGGCCTAGCCCTGGCCTTAACAGCCACTTGGGGAGTGACCCAGCACATGGAAGACTTCTCTTTCTTTGCTTCTGTCTCTTCCTCTCTGAATGCTGCCTTTCAAATAAATATATGACTTTTTATAAAAAGTCATATAACATATAGTTAATATTTTATAACATGAATTTTGGTAATTAATTATTATTTTAAAAATGTTGTTGTCTCTACTTTCTACTCTGGAATCCATTCTCAATGGTAGCAAATAAGCATATGACTGTGTAAGAGGAATCTGGTCAAAGTCTAGACAAAATGCAAAAATTATGTTGAATATTTCAAAAAGAGTGGATTTTAAGCAATATATGGGCATGGAGATTTTGAAAGTCATGAAGAGCAAAATGAGAAAGAAAAAAAATAAATAAGAGATAAGAACATGCAGAAAACAGATAATATCTCTAGGGCTAAGGGAATTTCAGGAGAAAGCACAGTTATGGGAAGAAGAACTAAGTGTAGCATTGCTGCCTAAAAAGTTGAGGGATTAGGTAAAACACAATATCAGACGACAGAGCCCAGAAACCAGAGAGTGAGAATACAAGATGAAGAACTATGACTTCCCCTCTCTTTTCAGTTTTTTTTTTTTTTTTTTTTTTTTTTTTTTTTTTTTTTTTTGACAGGCAGAGTGGACAGTGAGAGAGAGAGACAGAGAGAAAGGTCTTCCTTTGCCGTTGGTTCACCCTCCAATGGTCGCCGCGGCCGGCGTGCTAGGGCCGGCACACCGCGCTGATCCGATGGCAGGAGCCAGGAGCCAGGTGCTTTTCCTGGTCTCCCATGGGGTGCAGGGCCCAAGCACCTGGGCCATCCTCCACTGCACTCCCTGGTCACAGCAGAGGGCTGGCCTGGAAGAGGGGCAACCGGGACAGGATCCGGCGCCCCGACTGGGACTAGAACCCGGGGTGCCGGTGCCGCAGGTGGAGGATTAGCCTAGTGAGCCGTGGCGCCGGCCTCTTTTCAGTTTCTGATATCCCATTATTGCCTCCAGTTGGGAAAACCCAACAAATAGCCACTGGAGAAACAACCTGGAAATTATTGACACACATATGTTTCCTGAATTACCCACCAGAGCAGGAAGAGTGCATGTGGAATGAAAAGACATTAGATGAATTCAGATAAGGGGGCATTTTGATAATTAGTGGCTACATGAAGTAATATAACTTTGATATCCTAAAAAAGTTAACAGAGAAATTTCAGAATAGGCTACTTAAGATCATTTCATGGTAAAAGTTCTAAAAGTATTTCCTTTATCTTATTTATCCATACATTTGTGGTACAGTGTTGCAGTCAAATTTTCTGTGTGGAAAACGATGTTGTATGAGAATGGAAATAGTAGCATAAGCACCATTAAAAGAGAGAGAAAAGATATCCAGAGACAACGGAAATTATTGTGCTCAAACTTTAACAAAAATCTTCATTGTCTTCTTGGTGAAAGGAAATGTTATTCAGTTTTCAGCTTGTTGACATCTTTTTCTTTCTCCAAGTAAATGTTGGCACTCTGCGTAGGGGTGTTTGACATGTGTGTGCGTTTCAGATTCATACTGTAGAGATGATGGACTCAGAAAGTAGACAACTTTTGTTTGAATCACAGATCTCTTTCCCTCTTTTACTGTAAGACTTCAGGCAAGCAAATTAACCAGTTCATGCTTCAAACTTCTCATAATTGAAATAATAGAAGTGTTAGTGCTTACCCATAATGTTGCATTCAATGAGTTTATATATACACAAAACAATTTAAAAGTGTATCTGCCACTGTACAAAATTAGCCTTATATAGATGCTATCAATTTTCTTTTGTTTCTGTTGTTGATTTTGATGTATTTTGAATTTTTTTGTTTTTTTTTTATCACATACGTTTTTTCATGCTGTTCAGTATTTCTCAAAATAACATGATATGTAAAATTAGCAATAGTTGTATTCTATGGAATGATGTATTTAATGCATTCATCCACTCATTCATTTTGATCTAAATTTCCCAGCAGCAGCTGAGATCCCTCAATTTCAAATAAGCCCAGATGAAGTGGAAATAAAAACACAAAATTTACACGGCTTCAAACACCTGATTGAATATGCTTGACATACTGTCTGAAAATTACACCAAATGATGAAATTTTCTTTACAACATCATGTTCAAATCTAATCATTTGGCTAAAACATCTTCCTGGGAACCTTATGTACTGAAGCAACTATGAGAGTGATTTTATGCTGTTCTTACTGAGAATATGCCTCCCAGAAGGGAAAAATGGAGTTCAAATTGAGCTTATATTTTAGTTACCTCTTTTATCACCTTTACATGTGTCATGAGAACTATGTAACAGTGTCAGCCACTTCTCTACTACCAAGAATGTTGATTTAAGTATGAAGTGAGTGGGTTTTACCATTCATCACAAACTATTACAGTCCATATGTGACAGGAATGAATTCTACAGTTTTCAATGACTAACTTATAGTAAAGGAATACAAAGTGTACATATTTCACGGGTTGAGAGTCTAGCATAATCATGGTGAATTGTGTTTAAAATATCTTTTAAGCAATTCTAGGAATATTTACTATGTGTGTGTGTGTGTGTGTTACCTATATTAGGGCTGCCTAATTTTCTAGCTATCAGAATACAACATAAATAAAATTAACTTTTCACAACCTCTCATTCCCCATCACTTTTCAGGTTACCTACTTTTGCACAATTACCTATTAAATATTGCCTACACAAACAAATTTTAGTAGAGTCATACTTTTTTCAAAATTTAAATGCCATAAGTAATATCCAATGACCATAAATATAATCACATACTATTTCCACAAAATTTTGTATTTGTGATTTTCCTTTTTACAAAAGTGTTTTTCAACTAAATACATAGAATTTAAGTTTATGATTCAGTTTACTTGACAGTTCTACATGCCTATGTATTATGTGACAATCCCAGAAAACAAGATTTAGCACCTTCATGTCACCACAGAAAGTTCTCTCACCTCATTTTCTAAGCAATTTGCCTTCCAGAAACATCAATTTATGACTCGTGGAAATTTGGCCATAGATAGGGGTACTTCAAAATGTTCATAGGAATGGAATAAGAAAAATTCCTTTTGTTGTAAAAACAGTTTTGATTTCTAAACATAATAAGGTCCTTTATAAAGTTTATGAAAAATGCATGTTATAGAAAAATTCATGGATTTCAATTTTTCACAGCAAAATAAACTTATCTTTTAATCCCAGTTTCTATGAACTTTGTAAAATCCCTAGTATCAATTTGTTTTTTCTTTCTATGGTCCAGCTTCTTCTGCTCAGTGCAGTGTCTGTGAGATTCATCCATCTTGTTGTATATCTTGGTCTAAGATTCCCTTTCTTGCCAAGTAATACTACATTATGTGGGTTTACCAGAATATCTTTAATTGTTCTTCTGCTAGTAGGTTCATGGTTTGCTTTCAGACTTAGGTTATCAGAATTTGTAATTATTATGGTTTACTGACCTATAGTCATTGTGTGGGTATGCATGCATGTATATTTATGTGGGTATCCTCAAAATCAGATTATAATAAGAGTAAGTAAACAATAGACTACTGATTCATTTCCTGGTTGTATTTTTCATGAGCAGAAATTATAACTTTTAATATTGTCTAATTTACCAATTTCTGCCATTATGACTAATTCTATTTTTCATCCTGTCTGACAATGCCTTGCCTATCTTCATAGTTACAATGATATTCTTCTGTATTTTCTTCTACAAAGCACGGCTCTGGGGTATATGCTTAAGTCAATGATGCAACTTGAACCAAATTCTGTTTGTAGAATTATTAAAAAATTATGTTTACATCTTCTATATTAGTATTTACTTAGTACCATTTGACTTGACATCTATAAAAATGTTTTAATATTTATGCAAGCTGAGAAACTTTGAGTTTGGTGTTTCTCAGTTAAAGAGGTTGGTATAGAAAACAAATTTTCATAGTTAGGAAGCACATACTATTATTTTTGGATAATTCTTACCTAAAGGAAAATAATACAACGCAATAGTTGTTGTGGACTGGATTTTGTCCCCTCAAATTTCGTATGTTTATGTGTGAATTTCCATTTCCTCGGAATGTGACTTTTTTGCAAGGAAGAAATTTTTTTTTTTTTTTTTTTTTTTTTTTTTACAGTTTTTTTTAACTTTTATTTTAAAAATATAAATTTCCAAAGTACAGCTGTTGGATTACAATGGCTCCCCCCCCCCATAACTTCCCTCGCACACACAACCCTCCCATCTCCCGCTCCCTCTCCCATTCCATTCACATCAAGATTCATTTTCAATTATCTTTATATACAGAAGATAGGTTTAGTATATAATAAGTAAAGATTTCAACAGTTTTCACCCACACAGAACATAAAGTGTAAAGTACTGTTTGAGTACAAGTTATAGCATTAATTCACATTGAACAACAATGTTCTTAATGAAATTCTTAATGAAATTGAGTTGATTGTATCTATGTACCCCGCAACAACAACTATTCTACCATAATATTTACCACTGATTATACTTATTTTAAATTTTTTTTTTTTCTTTTTTTTTTTTTAAGCTTATTTTTTTTTTAACTTTTATTTAATGCATATAATTTTCCAAAGTACGACTTATGGATTACAATGGCTTCCCCCCCATACCCTCCCTCCCACCCACAACCCTCCCCTTTCCCACTCCCTCTCCCCTTCCATTCACATCAAGATTCATTTTCGATTATCTTAATATACAGAAGATCAGCTTAGTATACATTAAGTATGGATTTCAACAGTTTGCTCCCACACAGAAACATAAAGTGAAAAATAATAGATGATTTTTTTAAATGATGATGAAATCAGAGCAGACCTATTGTCATGTTTAATCCCAGTGAGAGTCAAGTTGGGAATTGATAATTTCTTTTTTTTTTTTTTTTTTTTTTTCTTTTTTTTTTTAGGGCAATGAAGTTAAAATAAATCCTATAGAGTGGGCCCTAATCCAATTTTATAGGTGTCTTTATAAGAAAAGGAGATTATGGCACACCATGGATGTTTGAATGCACAGAGGTATGGCCAGCCACCCACAGATAAAAGAGGGAGTCCTCAGAGGGTATCTTCTACTATCTAGAACTTTGAGAAAATAAATGTCTTTTGGTAAAGCCAACAAGTCTGGTATTTCATCAGACAACTCCTATGGACTGAGTCTGTCCCTTCCCCCACCTAATTCCTATGTTGACACCTTGACTTTCAATATGATTACACTTGGAGATAGGTCCTTTTTTTTAATAAACTTCGCTTCTCATGCCATCTTCCACAAATTTACTTGAATTTTTGCTTATTTATTCAAGAGGCAGGGAGAAGACACAGACAGACAGAGGTCCCATCTGCTAGTTTACTATCCAATTGTCAAAATCAGCCAGGGCTGGGCCAAAGCCAGAAGCCAGGAACTTGACAGAATCCCCCTGTTGATAGCTTGAGCCATCACCTGCTGCCTCCTAGAGTTTGCATTAATAGGACACTGGAATCAAAAGTGGAACTGAGAATTGAACACAGGCACTTGCGATACAGGATGAGGTAGTGAAAGGCTACCACAAAACACCACAAACACTGCAGTAAAAGGAGAGATTCATTGCCCAGAGCTGTGGCTGCCTCTCCATGCGTGAGAGAACAGCAGCCTGTATTAGGAGGACAAGTCTTCTTAGAGCTTAGCAGAGATAAGAAAGTAAGCTCAGCAAATTTCATCGTGTGGAGTGAAGGCAATGCGTATGGTTGGGCCATGTGGTCACCTGACTTCTGGTAAACCAGGCTGAGCTTAGGAATCTGAAACTTAAAATTGTTGTACAAGGTGGCAACTGGGCCAGAACAAAGGTGGAACCTGAGGTTTAAGGTGGCACCTGAGGCTTAAGATGGCACCTCAGATAACATGGCACCAGTTTTATTAACATTCCCCATTTTGTTTTGTTATAAAGCAAGCACTGTATGGGATTATATCAGCCCCAAAGCCAAGGAAGGGTGGAGAGATGATTATATTTCTTCTGGATCTACTTTCTGCTGGCATGAGATGATGCCTTAAGCTTCGATTTCCTGGGAAGGAAGTGGAGTACATCCCTGTAGCAACATTTGATTGACTGGCTGGTTGATGAAGGCTTTGGTTTGTTCCACTATCGCCTCCTGTAAACACTTAAACAGACAAGGTACTATAACGGCCAGGGTGAGAATAGTGGCCAATGGTCCTAGGAGCAGCATTAACCAAGTGATTAGAGAGTGCCATAGGGAGTGAGAGAGGAGGGTTTCTTTGGACCCTAGGGCAGTTTGTTTAATTATGTGGCGATTTGTTGGAGTGTTTTACCATTTTGCTCTACCTAGCCTGATTGACTAACATAATAGCAACATAGTTCTCCCAGAAAAACACAAGTTCCCCCTTTTTCAGCTGTTATAAGGTCCAGAGCTGGCTTATTTTGCAGCACTACACACACTAGTGAGGTGATCAGATTTTGAAGGCCATGAATAGCATCTACCAAAGTCTCTATGGATCTGGTGACCTCCTCTTGTAATCGTTGGAGTTGTTTTTGGAGCCAGTTAATAGAGATAACATTGTGGCTGAGAGCAGTTCCTGGGATCACCACTAAAGAGAGGGAAGCTGCAAAGAAAGATCACTCATCTGTTACTAATGTAGAGGCATTAGTCTGTAAAAGGAACTCTGAGTAGTTATACAATGTTAAGTGGGAGGGAAAGGATCACCAATGCACGTGGACCAGGCATAGAACTGTTGGCACAAGTGTAAAAGGCTTAATTAAAAACAAATGAGGCAGCAGGTGGGCTAAAGAAGTGAACAGTGGAAGTGATGGTCTCATTGCTAACACAGGGAATGTTAAGTGGTGTAAGCTCATTAGGTTGTTTTGTTTTGTTGGTAACCCAACACATTGTATCTTGTCCTCCAGAATGTAGCAGAAGATGACTGATGATTTTTTTGAGAATTGGAGGTAGAGGAGATTGTAGAAGAAACATTAGTGAGTAAAGAAAGTAGCTTCAATGAGAGGTTCCCAAAGGGCAACACATACAAAGCACTGTTGTTGGTAAAGGCAAGAGGGTAAAGTAGAATTGAACAGCTGGTAAAGTATAGTGAGGGAGAGATAAATGAGTTGTAACCACAGTAAGGGAAGGTTTATGACAGGGTTAATTATTTGAGACAGGTGCTTGGAGAACTCCCTTATTATATCAACTACCATATCTATAGGAGCTGTTGGGAGCTAGGTTCAGTCGTTGATAATTTTTATAGTTCCATGGGAATAGTACATATTAAAGCCCATATATAAAATGATGGATCCCTTGACTCCATCTTGCCAAAACTGAAGGTAGGGGTCACTTACAGTGAAATTTAAAAGGGTTTGGTCCAGGTGGTCTTTCTCTGCCTATGGCATCCAAGCTAGAGTGTTTTTATCTTGGGGCAAGACCTTAGAGAATTGTTTTTTTGTGAAGCGATACCTATGGTCAGTATAATAGTAGTTACAGGATCACGATGAGCAGCCTTTCCAGCAAGCATCATAACATGATTCGTGTTATCATTAGTTAGGGAGACATAATGTGGATGTCTTTCAAATTGAGATTAAAATGTACCTAGTCCAGGCCGGCACCAAGGCTCACTTGGCTAATCCTCTGCCTGCAGCGCCAGCACCCCAGGTTCTAGTCCCAGTTGGGGCACCAGATTCTGTCCTGGTTGCCCCTTCCAGGCAAGCTCTCTGCTGTGGCCAGGGAAGGCAGTGGAGGATGGCCCAAGTGCTTGGGCCCTGCACCCACATGGGAGACCAGGAGGAAGCACCTGGCTCCTGGCTTCGGATAGGCACAGCACGCCGACTGTGGTGGCCATTTGAGGGGTGAACCAATGGAAGGAAGACCTTTCTCTCTGTCTTACTCTCTCTCACTGTCTAATTCTGCCTGTCAAAAAATATATCTAGTCCAGTCAAAACAAGTATATGAGAGGCCTGATTGAAGTTGTAGTGTGATAGAGCCCACACAGCCCATGATGGGGCAGAAGGTGGAGTTAAGTAATTTGGCAAGAGTGGAAGTGGTGTAAATCTGGAATTGCCATGCATAATGTGTTCCTGGGGACAGTGTGGATGTAAGGACAACATAAAAGAGCAGAAGGGATGAGGTTATTGGGAAATTCATTGTGGTGTATGGAAGAGGGAGTGAGATAATAAGAGTAGGTATAGAAAAAGTAGACACTACAGAGTATCCTGCTTTTTTGATTCCTTGATGGTAGACAGAGCTGTCATCTGTAAACCATACTAGGGTGAAGTTAATGAAGGGATCTTCCTGAATCTTTGAGGGAAGAGGTGATAGGTGTTCAACGGTCTCAATGCAGGAGTGAGAAAGAGCCATGTGGTCTAGTGACAGCAAGAAAGGAGGAAGAAGAGCAGTTGGATTGAGGGGATGACAGGGTTTAAAAGTGAGGGTAGTTTTTTTTTTTTTTTTTTTTGACAGGCAGAGCTAGACAGTGAGAGAGAGAGACAGACAGAGAGAAAGGTCTTCCTCCTGTTGGTTCACCCCCAAATGGCTGGCTCACTGCACCGATCTGAAGCCAGGAGCCAGGTGCTTCCTTCTGGTCTCCCATGCGAGTGCAGGGTGTTGCTCCCCCTCTTCGTGGAGGAACGACACAGGACCCTGCGCTGTTCTTTTGTCTGCTCGACCCTCCCCGGGTTTGCTGCTGGTTCTTCCCGGGTTGGCTACCGTCCCTTCCACCTCCGCGGAAGGGCGGTTCCCCCTGCCACTTTCCCCACTTCCGCGGGGGAGCGGCACACCGCCGGCCGGCTCTCTCGGGGGCTGCACAGGTGTTCCTTCAGATAGATGTTCCTGGTGCATGTTGTCTCTCTCCTCCTTTATAGTCCTCTTCCACCAATCCCAACTCTGCTACCCACACACTGAGTACGCTGCTCTCCTCCAATCAGGAGCAGGTCCTGCTGTTTATTGGTTGAACTGGAGGCAGCTGTGTAGAAGCTGTTTCCTCCTCTCCCAGCACCATATTGTGGGAGAGCAGATGCATAGAATAAGTCTTAATTCCAGTAACAGTCTAGTCCGAGTTGCTCCCAGTTGCTCCCCACAGCAGGGCCCAAGCACTTGGGCCATCCTCCACTGCACTCCCGGGCCACAGCAGAGAGCTGGACTGGAAGAGGAGCAACTGGGACAGAATCTGGTGCCCCAACTGGGACTAGAACCTGGGGTGATGGTGCCGCAGGTGGAGGATTAGCCTAGTGAGCCACAGTGCCCGCCATAGGGTAGGGTCTTTAATTGGTGCTACCTGAGGATCATAATATGGGATGGTGGGAGAGACTTGAAATCTTTTTAGGTTAGAAGCTCTGACAGGTGATGAGTGGAGAGGATAGTAAGTGGTGACCTGAAAGTCACTTTCTTAGACAAGCACCCATAAACAGAGTGCCCAACTCTTGACTGTAGAATCTAGTGTTTTTGAGAGATAGGCTACAGGGGCTAAAAATGGGTCAATTTGGTCTGAGAAGCCCTAAGGTTGTTCCTTGGTTTTTAGTGACATAGATGAGGAAGGGCCATGTGAGATCTGGTAAGTGTAAGGCAGGGGCCTATGGAATAGCCTGTTGGAGTCTATGGTATTGAGAGGTGACTGGGATTATAAGAGCCTCTCGGAGGGGCTGACATAGTGGGTAAAGCTGCTGCCTGCAGTGCAGCATCCCTTATGGGCACTGGTTCAAGACCCATTGGCTCCACTTCCCATCCAGCTCTCTGCTATGGTCTGAGAAAGCAGTAGAAGATGGCCCATGTCCTTGGGCCCCTGTACCCACACGGGAGACAAGGAAGAAACTCCAGACTGCTGGCTTCAGATTTGTGCAGCTCCAGCCATTGCAGCCAATTGGTGAGTGAACCAGCAGATGGAAGACCTCTGTCTCACTCTGCCTCTGGTTCTCTCTATGTGTAACTCTGAATTTCAGATAAATAAATAAATCTCTAAAAGAAGAGACTCTTGGACGGATTTCTTGGTGGCTTTGTAGAGTGCTTGGGCTAGAAGAGAGAAATTTGGAATCTATAAATGTAGGAATCTTGCAAAGCCTAGGAAGGAAAGAATTTCTTCATTGGTGGAAGGAGTTGGGAGCTTAGTTATGAGATGCTTCCTGTCTATGACAATACTCTTGAGAGTGGGAGTGAGAGTATGCTGAGATAGGTTACCTCAGATAAGGAAAACTGTGCCTTGGTTAAGGGTACTTGGTAATCTTTGGCTTCTGAAAAGTTAAGAAGTGTAGCAGTCTGTTGTTGGCTATCCATTTTTGAATGGCTGCAAAGGAGTAGGTCATTGACAAATGTCATCAACATGCTGTAGTTGGACAAATCAAGAGTACCTAGATCATTGGCCAGGGTTTGACCAAACAAATAAGGGCTGTCTCTCAACCCTTGAGGGAGAACAGTCCAAGTTAATTGAGTGGAGATGTGGGAATCCGGATCAGCAAACTGATCTTTTGAGGAGGAATGTAGAGGAATAGTGTTGAATGTATCTTTAAGTTCTAGAACCAAAAAGTGAAAAGTGGAAGCATGAATAGAGGAGAGGAGAGTAAATGGGTTGGGTACTATTGAATGTATGAGTACCACTATAGAATTGATTACACAGGTCTTGGGCTAGGCAGAAAGATCTGTTAGATTTTTTTTTTTTTTTGCTACCAGGAAGGAAGTGTTATAAGGGGAGTTGGTTTTACAGAGTAAACCCTGAAAGAGATGTTTAGTAATGATAGGCTTTAATCTTCAAAGGCTGGAGAGGTGTAAGGGATACTGAGACTGAGAAAGAAAGGTTGAAGGGTCCCAAACTCTAATCTGCACCAGAGAATTATGAGCCACTATCAGATGGTGACTGGTGTCCCATAACCATGGGTTGACAGTGGACATGGAATCTGAGGTAGGCAGGGTGGTTGGGTTGAGATCATCTTGAGAAACCAATAACAGGAAGGGAGGGAATGGAAAGCTGGAGGATAGGGCCAGTGACCTGAACACTGAACTGATGGAGTATGTCATTTACCAGGAGATGAGTAGGACATTGAGGTATAATGAGGAAAGAGTGAGAAAAGGACATTGTATTAATTATGCAGAGCAGGTTGTGAGTCTGTAAGGATCTGTAAGGCTTTTCCTCCACTTTGTCTATGGAGGTTGAGGCAGTAGAGGTAGACCCCCACTACAGGGTAAGGACTGAGAAGGTGTCCCTGTGTGAGTAATGAAATTGGCCTGCCTGCTACTGTAAGAGTTATCCAGGGCTCCTGCAGAATGATGGTCATAGTTGGGTGCTGGGAGAACAGGCTTCTTCAATCCTTAGTAGCCAACCCTAGAAGGTCAATCTGGTGCATAGCGGGGATGGGGGGGTAGGGGTGGATGACCTACTGACTCAACAGACAAGAGGCCAGTACACTGCCTTCTGGCCCTTTTGGTGACATCTAGGAGAAGGACCCGAAAGATTCCAAGGATTGGGACATAGTTTGGTCCAGTGACTCATTTGGCCACATTTAAAGCACAGACCAAAGGATCAGTTGGATTCCTGTGGTTATTGGGATTACTGTAGGGATAAGGTTGCTGAAAAGCCTTGGCCAGCATTTGGAATTTTGCATTTTGGGCTCTCTCGTTCCTTATATTGCATAACTTAAAGGCTACCTCAGGAATTTCTGCCCATGGTGTTAATGGGCCCCTCTTGAGCCATTTTAAATTTGTGCTGATATCAGGGAAACCCTGGGCAAAGAAATGATTCATGAGGAGGCCCTGACCATCAGAGGATTCTGGGTCTAGATTGGTGTATTGGAGAAACGTCTGTGTCCAATGCTGTAGAAAGGTGGAACATTTTCTTTAATATCTTGAATAAATTCTCCCAGTTTATCATAATGTACTGTGGGGAGCAATCCGGACTAGACTGAGTTACTCGAATTAAGACTTATTCTATGCATCTGCTCACCCACAATATGGCGCTGGGAGAGGAGAAAACAGCTTCTACGCAGCTGCCTCCAGTTCAGCCAATAAACTGTAGGACTTGCTCCTGATTGGAGAGCAGCGTACTCGGTGTGTGGGCAGCCGAGTTAGGAATGGCGGAGGAGGACTATAAAGGAGGAGAGAGACGGCATGCACGAGGAACATCTATGGGGAACATCTAAGGGAACCCGTGCCGCTCCCCTGCGGAAGTGGGGAATGCGGCCAGGGGGAACTGCCCTTCCACGGAGGTGGAAGGGATAGTAGCCAACCCGGGAAGAACCAGCAGCAAACCCGGGGAAGGCCGAGCAGACGAAAGAACAGCGCAGGGTCCTGTGTTGCTCCTCCACGAAGAGGGGTAGCGACATAATGGTGCCGAAACCCGGGAAGAACCAGCAGCAAACCCGGGGAGGGCCGAGCAGACGAAAGAACAGCGCAGGGTCCTGTGTTGCTCCTCCACGAAGAGGGGGAGCGACATAATGGTGCCGTGACTCGGATATGAAGCCTAGGCAGGGTCCTGTGTCGTTCCTCCACGAAGAGGGGGAGCGACATAATGGTGCCGTGACTCGGATAGGAAACCTAGCTCGGATAGGAAACCTGACTCGGATAGGAAACTTAGGAGGGAAGAAACGGGAAGAAGTGGAAAATACTGGAGAGAGAGACTAGCAAAGAGCCTAGGTGCCGGAAGAAGCTATTGAAAGCCTAGGCATAGACTCGGATATGGACTGTGGGAAAGAAGTTAGGATTGAAAGCGAAAGTGAAAGCTTTCATAGACTCAGATGCGGACTATGGCGGGGAAGCTAGGAGATTGAAAGCGAAAGAGAAACCTGGAGGAGGCTTGGACTCGGATACGGACTGTGGGGAGTAGCCAGGAGAAATGAGAGGAATATTGTTGGAAGAAAACTTAAGGAAACATACCGGGTAGAGAAAAATGTTGGGGAGGATGAGGCCGCGAGTGCAGGCCGAGGCGGAGATATAAGCCACCTTGGAATTCTTCAAGTCACCCCGGGGAGCAAGAGGCGAAGATCTGGAACCAGAGGCAGAGACGTGGGCCGCCAGGTTGAAATTCGCCAGGTTAGTCCGGGGAACTTGGACTGAATGCCGGTGGTGGCGGAAACATTCGCAGAAGCCGCCGCGTGCAGAGAGAGCACGGGGCGTGAATAGATAGAGAACGCGGGGCTGGCGCGCGAGGCCGTGGTGCGGGCGCGAAGTGCGTGGAGACCGCGGAGCGTGCGCGCAGAGCCGGGAACCCGCCGGTGGGGCGAGGCGCCGGGAAGCCGCGCAGAGCCGTGAAGCTGCCGCGGGGCGAGCCGCTGAGAAGCAGCCTCGGGGCGGAGCCCGCCGGCGGGGCGAGGTGCCGGGAAGCCGCAGGGATAAGAGAAACAGAAGTTTAGAAGTAAGATGAGAGAAATAGGAATGCTGGAAGATAGAAGTAAAATGGGAGAAATAGGAATGCCCGGAGATAGAGAAATAGAGAAATAGAAAGGCCTCCCTACAACACTGCAATGTGAGAGCTTGGATTCGGTCTGCCCGATTAGTGAGGCGATAAGCACCTGCGGTGGCTAGCAGCTTATGCACCGCAGGTCACCGAAGACAGGCACGAATTAACATCAGTAAGGCTTCCCCACAATACCGCAATTAGAAGGCTTGGATTCGGTCTGCCTGATTAAGGCGGTAAGCGCCAGCAAGCAGCTCGACCAGAGTATGAGCTGCAGGTCACCGAAGATAGGCACGAACCAACACTAATAAGTCTCCCCCACAATAAGGCAATGAGAAGGCTTGGATTCGGTTTGCCTGATAGGTCTTGTAAGTCCCCTGCAGGCAGAGCAGAGCATGCGCTGCAGGGCACCGAACACAGGCACGCATCAGCGCCTAAAAACCTCCTCACAACAGGGCGAAGAGAGGACCCGGATTCGGTTTGCCTGATTGATAGGACTTGTAAGAGCCTGTGGCAACTCTAGCAAGTAGAGCAGAGTGTGTGCCGCGGGACACCGAAGACAGGCGCGTATCAACGCCAAAAATAAAAAGAAAGGGGGATCTGTGGGGAGCAATCCGGACTAGACTGAGTTACTCGAATTAAGACTTATTCTATGCATCTGCTCACCCACAATATGGCGCTGGGAGAGGAGAAAACAGCTTCTACGCAGCTGCCTCCAGTTCAGCCAATAAACTGTAGGACTTGCTCCTGATTGGAGAGCAGCGTACTCGGTGTGTGGGCAGCCGAGTTAGGAATGGCGGAGGAGGACTATAAAGGAGGAGAGAGACGGCATGCACGAGGAACATCTATGGGGAACATCTAAGGGAACCCGTGCCGCTCCCCTGCGGAAGTGGGGAATGCGGCCAGGGGGAACTGCCCTTCCACGGAGGTGGAAGGGATAGTAGCCAACCCGGGAAGAACCAGCAGCAAACCCGGGGAAGGCCGAGCAGACGAAAGAACAGCGCAGGGTCCTGTGTTGCTCCTCCACGAAGAGGGGGAGCGACAATGTACAGCCTTTCTGGTGGATTTCTGAGGCCCACTTATAAGCAGGAAATGAAATAATTTCCGGTTGTTATGTCATTGAAAGAGTTGTAATTCCAATTAGGGTCCTGTTCTGGAACTGCATCTGAAACCATGGGATGAGCAGGGTTAATTTGATGAGTCTCAATAGCATGGAGACAGGTCTGTCCCCAACTCTCCCTTCACGCCTCTGAAAGAAGGGTTTGAAGAGGATCATAAAGACATGAAAAGTTAGATCACAGGACTGGGTTAGATATGGAAACTCTTTAAGGTAGAACACTGAGTTAGAGGTGACAGAACTCAGCTTCTGTTCAATTTGTGAGAGATCAGCAAGTGAGAAAGTAACGTGGACCATGACTATGCCCACCAATCCTGCCACTTCTCAAAGGGGCAACATGGAGGCAGGCTCCCTAGCTGTTGTAAGAGAATAAGTGACTGGGGACAGGAGGGTGAGGATTGAGGGTTTGAAGTAGTGTGGGAGGGCGGAAGCAGCATGCTGGCTCAGCAGAACAGGGGAGGGTGAAATATGAAGTGAGGACTGGGTTTGAGATAAGGTAGGTAGGGCAGGGGAGTAAAAACGGACAAGGGCTGGTTTTGTGATAAGGACTAGCAGGAGACAGGGGGAGTAGAAAGAGATGCCTCCTCCTGGAATTCCTGGGCAGGAGGGGAAGGTGCCAACAATACAGTGAGAGCCAGAGTTGACAGTGGGCTTTTGGGTTGTTGAGTGGGAGGAGACTGTGCCAGGGACTGAGCAGAAAGGGGATGAGCCAGTGCAGTAAGGAGGGGCTCTTCCACAGCATCAAATGTAGAACAAAGAGTTTGGGCTCTGGCTCTGGGTCCTTTATGGGAGTCTTAGCAGCCAAGAGGACCTGTGCCAGGGAACACGAGGTGCAGAGAGAAGGTTTAGACGGGAGATAGGTGAAAGCTTGAACAGAGGGAATCTCCTTCCACTTTCCCGAATGCTCACAGAAGTGATAGAGCTCCTGAATAATGCTGGGGTCAAGCATACCATGAAGCGGCCATTTAAACTGGTTGTTGAGGTCATACATGGCCACATCTGATTACAAAGAAAGATGAAGGCATAGCATTTGAGATTTGGGGCCAATTGGAGAGGAACAAGATTATTTAGGAGACAACTGTCGGACAGAATTTAGGATGGGATGAGGAAGCTTCCACAGTGACCTGAGAGGTTGGACTGATGGATAGTAGGTGTCCTGAGCTCATGGCAGTCCGACGAAAAGAGTATGGGAACAGAGGATGGGCATTGTCACTCACACCCACTGAAGCCTGAGGTATTAAGCCTGTGTCAGGAATGCAGAGGGTGGAATTATTATCCTGCCCACTGTTGCCCAAGGCATAAAGCCCAAGGAGAGGCATAAAGCCCATGGAAGTTGTCGTGCCTGGTACCAGGACTTTGAGATGAAGCAGAGCAGAACCTTAACCCAAAGTAGAAGTGGCAGTGAGAAAATTCCCAGTTCCCCATCTTACCTCAGGGTTTTGGAGGGCTGGTGTGTGGATGGAAATCACAGAACACTCAGTAGTGAAGAAAGAGTCCTAAGGTAGTTTGTGCTTGGCAGAAATCTGGGATCCCAAAGCAGCTCACATACCCAAAGGAAGAGCAGGGTCAGTGACAGAGCCTGGATCCATGTCACAGCATCAGTGAAATGCCACCACAAAACACCACAAACCCCAGAGTAAGAGAAAAGATTTATGTCCATAGCTGTGGCTGCCTCTCCATGCATGAGAGAGAAGCAGCCTGTACTACAAGGATAAGTCTTTTTGTAGATTAGCAGAGATAAGGAAGTAAGTGCAGCAAATTATGTGTGGGGTGAAGACAACAAGTATTGTTGGGCCATTTGGTCACATGACTTCTGGTAAACCAGGCTGGGCTTAGGAAACTGAAACTTATTATACAAGATAGCAATTGGGCCAGAACCTAAGGTGGTGCCCAAGGCTTAAGATAGCACCTCAGATAACATGGTGCCAATTTTACTAACAGGTAGTGCTACAGGTGATTTAACCAATCTACTAGGCAAAACACCTGTTCCCAGAGTTAGATTCAATAAGATACTAATTTAGTTTGATCGAGGTCATAAGGGTATACTCCTGACCAATATGACTCAGCATATCAGAGGGACACCAATGGTGCTTGCCTCAGAAAAAAGGTCACATGCAGACAAAAGAGGCAGAGCACTCAGGAGAAACCAACCCTGATGACCCTTTGTTGTTGGACTTCCAGACTCCAGTACTAAAAGAAAACACATTTGTATTTTTGGAGCAATTCAGGCTGTTGTATTGTTATGGCAACCTCAGAAGACAAATATATCAGCCCTAGAAAACAAATACAGGGAGTAAATCTTCAATAAATATTCTGAATGCAGGTGCAGATAGCCCAAGAACAGTCTCTAGGGAAAACTTGTTCCTTAAATTTAGGCTTCAGTTTGTGTCTCTTAATGCCCAATGGCATGGTCTATGTCTAGCCCTGGCTGAGATGCCTAAAATGAAGAAGCCATGCTCATTTACCCAATATTCTCTTCTTCTGCCCCCTCATCTGCCTCTTCGCCACATGTCCTCTTCAGTAAACACATTCAGATCTTCTAAAAATTTCTCTCTCTAAGTTAAAATTTCAAAAGCTTATCCTCTATCAAGCCCCTGCCAATTGGCTCACTCTGCTCAACAATAGTAAAAAAAAGAAGATAAATTTCCTTCCATTGTTTTTCTCATCTATGATGGAAATAAGCAGCCTCTCTCTTCCTCAAATGAAAATAAAATTAAATCTATCCACCATCAACATTTTTGGTGTGGGAATGCTAATGAAAAAAATTTAAAAAAAACAAACAGCAGTGAAAAGCCATATCAGTTTGAATAGCTTGAATTCTGTTCTTGTAAAATTGAGTAATAAAAATTACCACTTAATTACTGCAAGAGGGGAAATGCGCTAGAGTAACCCAAGATCTTTTTTCCAGATGGATTACTTTCTTCAGTAGTTTAGTATATTCCATTTTTATGAAAGCCTGAAAATGCAGTTAAGGCTTCAATTTAAGCTTTAACTAATAAATTTTATGCATGTTTTATTGGTGACTTCTCTGTCTCGTCACATGGTAGAGTAATTGAACAGACTCCCACTGGCACCAATCCCATTCACAAAGACTTTGCACCCATTACTTAATCCCCTCCCCAAGGGCCTATCTCTTAAGATCATCACATAGGGCTTGGAGTTCAACATTCAAAGTCTGATGGACAAAAGTTTTCAGACCATCACATTCAACTCCAAATGACCTATAATTTACATAGATACATATTTTAGTATTGACATATGTTTCTATGTTTGAAAAATACTTGGATATTTGAGGTTATATATGATGCATTTTTGTCTATTAAAAATTAAAGGATATCATTCTATTTTTTTTTTACAAGCAGAGTGGACAGAGAGAGAGAGAGAGAGACAGAGAGAAAGGTCTTCCTTTGCCGTTGGTTCACCCTCCAATGGCCACCGCGGCCGGTGCACTGCAGCCGGCGCACTGCGCCTATCCGAAGGCCGGAGCCAGGTACTTCTCCTGGTCTCCCATGGGGTGCAGGGCCCAAGCACTTGGGCCATCCTCCACTGCACTCCCTGGCCACAGCAGAGAGCTGGCCTGGAAGAGGGGCAACCGGGACAGAATCCGGCGCCCCGACCAGGACTAGAACCCGGTGTGCCAGCGCCGCAAGGGGAGGATTAGCCTAGTGAGCCGCGGCGCCGGCCACATTCTAATTTAATACCTTTTTATTTAGAAGTGATTTTCAGGAATGCATTCATGCTATTACAAAGAACTACTGGTATTTTTAGTGATAAAAAGTTTTACTTTCAAAATGTCCTACAAATTTGACAGAAAAATTGAAAACAATCCTTGTTAAGTAGTGGAATCCACAGCAGCAGTATCAATATAAATGTGCTATTGCTTTTTCTCTGAATTTCTATAGATGGGTAGAACTGGAGCATCATTTGCGTTTTACTGAGGTGGAACCATGCATCTGAATACTGTAAAGTTCCGTAAAAAGTTACCTGTACCTAATCTGAAAGCTGTCGTATATTGTACTAAGATCTTAATAAAGCAATCCTGGAAGCTTGGTGTTAGAATTCTTGATGGTACAGAATAATACCTAAAAACACCTCCCACTCTGAAAAATGTAGTTCACTGTTCTTTGTGATTTTAGTGATATATATATATATATACATACAAACACAAATATATCAATTTTAGCCTTTCGCATAACATGTCAAGGAAACTGATTACATAGACATTGAGTAGTATAAGAATCCACACTATATTATGTTTTTCAAGAAACAAGCAGTGTAATATGAGTTTGTCTAAAATATTTTCGTTTACAAAAATTTAACTACTTTATGCCTCTAGCTTTGTCAGTTTCATAAATAGAAAAGCCTCAAATGGTACATATTCATCTTTGTTATTTATTGCTAACCATCACTATAAAAGTGATGGTTATTTACAATAAATTCTTATTTAAAAAAGATATTTGATGCCTTTTTGTAGTATGAGATATTATTGCTGAAATAATAATCTATAAATGCTCCTCAGAAATGTTTTAATATTATAAATCTTTGAAAATGCCAGCACAGATTTCCATACCCACAAGTTAAGTTCTCTACTGAGTCATTAAAATGAACCAAGTGACATCCAATATTTTTGATTTTTTGTACATCATTAAAATATTTTTATATAAATACATATATCATATATACTATACATTACATGCAGCAATAACCAGGATATTTATTAGAAAAAATTCTTACAGATCAGTTCAATTATTTAGCTATGAGTGTAGAAATGAATTAAAGAAAAATATAGTTTCTAATGATATTTAAATTGTACTTTCAATACAAAGTAACCAAAAACTGAATAATAATCAGTTTTATTGTATCTAGGATAAATATTTTCTTAAACAGGATTTAACTTTTTGTTAACATTTTCTTTCTAAACTAGAAAAACAAGGGAACAATATTCCGGTGATCATGGTTAATGTTTTAAAGTATGCCTTGTGTGAGGATAAGCGTGGTGAAGTGGTCTACTTTAAAGGTCATTACCTTGATCTCACTCCACCTGGATGTTCTCAGATCTTGTTTGTCTAATCATAAGATTTATTTCATGCTGCTTGATTCAAAATCTCTATGATGACAAATATCTGGTCTGTAGGTGGACTGTATCACACTCACCTAATATATATGTGTTGGTTCACTCAGGTTCACTATACAAATATTAAAATAGAAAGACAAAATACAAATTTGTCAAAGAAAATGGGAAAAATACATCAGTGTATGCCTAAGTGGTTACATTGATTGAGCATTAAATTTATTTTTTGGCATCCTAGCAAGATAAAAATGGAAACATGATAGATTATCCAATTGTCATGATCTGATAAAAAACAATATATCAATCCTTCAAGTGAGATCATTTTTTCCTGGTACTAAGTCATTCAACCAATGCATCAATTTAATGGACAATATATTATTAAGTAGAATCCTTGAGTCATATCGTGATGGCTTACTGAGGAGATCTATCAATATGGAACTGAGGTCACATCAAAGTGGGTTTTGTTGCTAATAACTTACTCCATCATGAGGCAGAAATACAGTGCTTTGGTTTAAGAAAACTCATTTTGCAAGTGCTTATTTAAATAAACTGAATACACTCAGAGATAACATTGGAGACTTAGTGTGTAGATTTGCTTTCTTCAAGCATTCAATCAAATGTATTTACAACACTTACATTTCTATATATTTTTTCTTTTTGTAAAATATACAATCTGTAATCATTTGTATTTATTTATTTTCACTTTGCTTGGAAGGCACATAGACAGAGAAATACAGATTTTTCTCTGTGCTGATTTACTCCCCAAATATCCACAAAAGCCAGCGTTGGACCAGGCCAAAGCCAAGAGCCCATAACTCAATCCAATTCTCCCACGTGGGAATTACAGACCCCACCATTCAAGCCATCAGCTGAAGGATCCCAGTTATGTGCATTAGCAGGAAGCTAGAATCAGAATCAGGGTTGAGACTTGAACCACACACTTCATTATGACATGCAGGCATCACAAGAAATTTGTTAACCACTGCATTAAACACTTGCCCCTGAAGTGGATCTATCTCTGCCCAAACCAGTTTCAGTACTACACTCAAAGAAGTACATTAACACAGTGGAAATTTTATAGTATCTTTCCTTCTGGCAAGAAATGTGTGGACACCTTTGGATAGTTAATGCTGCAATTTATGTGACTTGGTCGTCTCTGGATGTTAACAAAACACCATAAACTGAGTAGTTTTTAAAAAATGGACATCCATTTATCACAGTTTGTAATTTGGCAATGTCAAAGATCAAGGCACTAGTAGATTGATTCAGTGTCTGATAAGAACCCACTTTTTTATAGACAGAATCTTCTCACCATGCCCTCACATGGCAAAAGGGACAGGGATCTCTTGGACCTCTTCTATAGTGGTACCAATGACATTCATGAGAACTCAATCAACATCACCCAATCACCTCCCACAGGCTTACCTCCTGATAGCATTACATTGGGTGTTATAATCTCAATATGTAAATATAGGGGAAACAGAAATATTCAATCCATAGAAGAATGATTTCACTTCTTTTAATTTTGTTTTCATGTAGAAAAGATGCACAAGAAAATGACAATTTCACATTGCAAATGCATCATTTCCTATTGACTCCACATAACATTTCTCCTCCTGCACAATTCAAAGATAGGTAGGATCTATCAGAATGAACATTTCTAAACTCAAACTGAAGTTCCATCAGTATTTTCCATTGCTCAGGTGCACAGCTGGATATATCTATCAATTATCTGTCTCAAGAATTACTTGCTGTAAACATGTTGTTTTGGTATATCAGCATCAGTCATCCTTAATCCCTCTAAGATAACATTCAAAAGAATGAAATGAAAGGGAAACTCTAATCCCTCTTCCTTTCATATCACTCATTTTGCAAGTAGGGAGATCAGCTTTGATAGTGGATTACTGAATACAGCATGTTCTCATTGGAATATCACAGATTGGATTTAGCACAAAATATGCTTTTCTTATCTATAAAGAGTACCAGCTGAAACCATATTTTTCATGGATGTCCTGCCACAGTTTGGTGAGTCTTCTTATCATGCATCCATTTTATTATAATTTCCTTTTAAAACAACTTCCAAGAACTTACATCTGTCACTTGGAGCAAAGCATAGTGAAGGTTCACTACCATTCTGGGCAACTGGACTCGGTTGCATGGCTGCATTTCCTGACTTAGATGCCAACGAAATATCTTAAAGTGGTTTTAAGCCTATTGGTCTCAGCATACCTAGGGGTACTGCTATCAGAAATCTTTTGAGAGCTTATCTTAAGCTTCAAGTTAGCAGCTTGAAGAAATGTATCTGTAGGAGGTAGTGACCCTTTTCTCTACAGTCAGATTTTAAAAACATTTTACCATTATAGCTTGATTTAAGTCAAATTGCATTGGCTAGAATTACCTTTTTTTAAATTGCATGTATTTTTGTGATTCAAAAAAATTGCCACTCAAAAAATTACTTATGCCTATATAAAAAACTCTAACAAGTATTATAATTTTAATATAATCACTCTTATCCTTTAGTTATCTTCCGTCAAAGTATCAGTTGTACTTCACAACAGACACTAGATTTCATTATCCTTCATGTCAGCTGTTGCTTACCTCAGATCTCTCAATACTTGATACATTAATTAATGCACCACCTGTGAGAGTTGTAAAAGCCCTGCATTTTTATGCTAGGGTCATTTGTGCTCATCTAACATCAGTTATGAAATTCTAATTTTAAACTAGCAGGTTTTTCAGCTCTTCAATCTGTTTGTTCCTTCTCTGACCAGTCATGGTGCCAACTGTAGCAGGTTGAGTTCTCCAGGAAGCGGAATCAGAGAAGATAACAATTGCACCAGGGAAAAGGCATTGATTTATAAACTATATTAAGCCACATAAAGCATAATTAGAAAAACTATGAGGGTATGAACAAGAAATAATATGTCTCAAATATGAAATTCTCTTCACAAAAAAAATTAGCTCCTTCACATATAAAAAAAATCACTGTTGATCAATCACAGCTGAATATATTAAACTTCATACAAAAATGGAAAACTCCTTCTTTACAAAACTTCTAATAGTATTAAAAGGATGAAGGAAGAAAAGAGTATAGATGTATAGATTTTTGTTCCTGGGCTCAATTGGTTTAATTGAGCCTTTCAAAGCAGGAAAAGTGGTTGGAGTTCATTAAATGGTTTATATTATAATGTTGTAAGATTGGTGAGATTGATGGACACAGCAAGGCCAAGCTATTTTTTTGAAAATGATTTATTACTTATTTTGAAAGTCAGAATTACAGAGACAGAGGGAGAGAGAGAGAGTCTTCCACCTGTTTATTCACACCCCAGACAGCTACAATGGTCAGTGTTAGCCCACACTGAAGCCAGGAGTGATGAGCTTCTTCCAGATCTTTCACATGGATGGCAGGGGATCAATTACTTGGGCCATCACCCACTGCTTTCTCAGACCATTAAGTAAGGAATTGGATTGGAAACCGAGCAGCTGGTACACAAACCAGTTTCCCTACAGGATGCCCATGTTGCAGGCAGCAACCTTACCTGCTATGGCACAATGCTAGCCACAAGGCCAAGATTTTGAATCCAACTTCTCTAGCTGGCTATTGTTTTAAGAACAAGCTCTTTATCCAGGATAATATTGTTGGTCCCACTGGATGAACAAATTCAGCTAAGTTGATCTTCGAAGATTTCCTGAATCAGTTATTTTGGCCAGTAAATACTCTTAGCTTCTTGAATGAGAATTTTCTGAACCAACAGTTAAATTTAATCAACGCAAATTGCAGCTATTTCTGATAACTTTTCCAAGTGAAGTTATAAAACATTATTGTACCATCTTTTATGGTCATTCTGTAAATGCAGAATGGATATTAATCTGAAATTTGGGTTGTGTAATGAAATCAACTCTCTCTCTCTCTCTCTGTATGTGTGTGTGTATGTGTGTGTATACCTATGCACATGCTTCTGTGTATCTCTATGCCTCTCAAATTTTTTTTCAAAAATTAATAAAATATAAAGGGAACAAATTTTATTCATTTAATATATATGTCTATGTACATATGTGTATGTACATATGTATATACATAAATATATGGTGTTAAGAGCATAATGGTAGTTCCTATTCTATCCTTCCTTCCTTATTTTAATCCTCCCTTCTCCTACCTTTCTTCTTTGTCATTAAATTTTCACAGTGAGATACTTTCAATTTACTTTATAATCACAAGCATAACCCTCCACTAAATACAGAATTCAGCAAATAATAAGTAGAAAAACCACTGTTCCTCAAAGGTGTAGACAAAGACTATCAACATTAATTAAATCTCAAAATGTCAATTTTGTTCATATATATTACATTTTTTGTGCTCTATGTCAGTTACCACAGATCAGGGAAAACATATGATATTTGTCTGTTTGGGACTGGATTATTTCAGTAAGCATAATGGTCTCCAGTTGCATACATTTTGTTGGGAAAGACAGGATTTCATTCCTTTTACAGCTGAATAGTATTTCATTGTGTATATATATATAATAACTAAACCCTAGTATAAGACTATAATTGGGTTTAGGGTTTTAGTTCTCTTGCTTGTTGTGCTGTTTGCTGTCTAAGAAGTCACTTAGAAAATCCCCAGATTTATAACAAAGAGGGGCAGCAAAATGAAAAAAGAACTATCCCAACAACCTGTTTCATTACTATTTCATTTTACGATATTGCGCTTATTCAAAACATATCAAGAAATGATTTGAGGATGTGAAGGTGATGTAGCTGCGACATCTGATATCCCATTGATCACCAGAGTTGATTCAGCTGATCTGGCTGGCTAGGCACGTGTCCCCTTCCTCCCTCACCACTCCATGTGCATCCTTCCAGAAGCCACACACTCGGTCAAAGAGGATGACCTGCCCCGCTTGAGGAGGATCGGTTTTGATCCCCTGCTAGAACCTCCAAACAAGCTCTCAGGAAATGAGTTGATAGGAAAAGCAATATGCAGAATACAGATTTATATTGTTAAGAGATAGTATGGATCCATTAAAAAGCACAGACCTTAAGCAAGTCATAAAGAAAATGCACAATACACTGTAGTGTTAATGCACAATACTCCCTAGTGTTCTTATCTTGTTCTACAGAACTTTAGTGCATCAATCTATTTTGAGCCATCACCCCCTTGAACTGAAATGTTATGCAGAAGCTGTCTCCTTCCAGTGGTTATCTCTTTCTGGAAGATTTCCCCAAAATGAGGCCTCTGATTGAGACAGTCTCAGCATTTTGGAGATGGCTTATGCCTATTTAATTGACAGATGCACATCCAGGGATCAAAACCCTGAGATCCAATTCTGGCTGAGTGGTAGACATTGTTGAAAATGTTTTCCAAGGTATAAGTTGTGAAGAAGTTATTTCACAGGTTATCCTTAGACAAAGCTTCTGTCACCTTTTCACGATATGTCAGAGTATATCACAAAAGGCCTTTATGCAGTTTGACGACATCTGTCTGTGTTCCCTAGCCTCTGGGATTGCATAATATTTACAGTGTTAAGAGTTTCTCAAAATTGCTGAAGTTTGAAAATTCCATCTGTCTGTTATAATTTTTCTGAAGATTAAGAGTGACATAAGTATTGAGTTAAAAATAATAACTTAGAAAGCTCCTTAATAACTGTTCTGCTTTAGTGCTTGAAAAAAGAATTGAATTCATCAGGTAAGAAATAAGTTAAACAACTAACTTCTTTATTTATTTATTTATTTATTTATTTATTTATTGGTTCTTATAAACTTTGAAGTTTTTATCCATCTTGGCAACAGACACATAAAACCCAAAGGACATTCATAACCTGTTCCTGGAGCAATTACTTAAAATTCAATAGGAAGTGCTCCAATAAGCCTCCAGAGTTCAGCTCAGTTCCTCTCACATTTCACTGGCTTGCAGAAAAGTAGGCCATGAATTCCAGCCATTCTTGACTATGCTTTTAAAGTTTCTATAGAAATACTATTTTTCAAGATTAAATATTTTATTGAAATTCAGTATACATGCCAAGAAATGTACGTAAGTGTACAGATAAATGAGGTTTTTATCCTCTGAGCACACTCATAACCAACATCCAAATTAAGAACAAAAGATTGCAAGTACCCCAAAAGTCCTTGTTATTGCTCCCTCTCCATTTCTCTTTTTTATCATGGAAAAGAAAAGCATATTATCATTTACATAGTATGATTCAGAAAACAATAGTTACAATTAAATACCAAATGATATTATACCCACAAATTTTTATAATGTATCTATATTAACTTTCACAAATAGGAGAAAACATGTGATGCTGGCCTTTCTGAGTTGGATTATTTCATTTAGCATGATGATGTCCAGTTGCATCAACTTTGTCACTAACTTTAAGATTTCATTCTTTTTTATGGCTAATAGTATGGCATGTGCTTATGCCACATTATCTTTATCTAAGCATCAGCTGATAAACATCTAGATTGATTCCATATCTTTGACATTGTGATTTGAGCTGCTATAAAGATGGGAGTGCAAGTATCTCTTTCGTATGATGATTTCATTCCACTTACATATATTCCCAAAAATGGGATAGCTATTTCATAAGGTAGATCCATTTTTAATTTTCTGAGGAATCTCCACAATGTTTTCTATAATCATTATAAAGTTCACATTTCCACCAACAGTGTGTTAGGGCACCTTTTTCTCCACAGCCATATCTGCATTTGTTTTGTTTGTTTTGTTTTGTTTTGTTTTTTGAATAATAGCTATTCTAGCTAGTGTGAGATGAAATTTCATTGTGATATTTATTTGCATCTTCCTGATGGTTTGTGATATGGAGCAGTTTTGCATGTGTCTGGTAACCATTTTTATTTCATGCTCTGAAAAATGTCTGATAACATCCTTTACTCATTTCTCAGAGAATTGTACATCATTTGTTCCTATGGCGTGCTATTTGTGCTTTTATTTATTTTTCTTTTATTTAGATTTATTTATTTATTTGCAAGTCAGAGTTACACAGAGAGAGTAGAGGCAGAGAGAGAGAAAGAGAGAGAGAGAGAGGTCTTCCATCCAATGGCTCACTCCCCAATTGGCTGCAAAGGCTGGAACTGCACTGATCTGAAGCCAGGAGCTTCTTCTGGGTCTTCCATGCAGGTACAGGGGCCCAAGGACTTGGGCCATCTTTTACTGCTTTCCCAGGGCATAGCAGAGAGCTGGATTGGAAATGGAACAGCCGAGTCCCGAATGGGTGCCCATTTGGGATGCCGGTACTTCAAGCCAAGGCGTTAACCCACTGCGCCACAGCACCAGCCCCTATTTTTGCTTTTGATATCTGTGCTTCTGGGATCTTATCCCAGAAATATTTGCTAGGCCAACATCTTGGAGCACTTCCCCTAAGTGTTCCTGCAGTAATTTGATGGTTTCACACACTTCAGTTTAGATACTTACTTGATTTTTGCTTTGTTCTCATTTTCCTGTGTCCTTGTGAGGCATTGCTAAATCATTTACTGGATACCTTTCCAATTTTTTATGCAGCACTAATTGCTGTAAACTTTCATCTTCACACTTCTTTTGCTTTAGGCTATCAATTTCCCTATGTTTTTTTTTTAACTTTTATTTAATGAATATAAATTTCTAAAGTACAGAATATGGATTACAATGGCTTCCCCCCCATAACGTCCCTCCCACCCGCTACTCTCCCCTTTCCCACTCCCTCTCCCCTTCCATTCATGTCAAGATTCATTTTCGATTCTCTTTATATACAGAAGATCAGTTTAGCATACATTAAGTAAAGATTTCAACAGTTTGCTCCCACACAGAAGCATAAAGTGAAAAATACTGTTTGAGTACTAGTTATAGCATTAAATCTCAATGTACAGCACACTAAGGACAAAGATTCTACATGAGGAGTAAGTGCACAGTGACTCCTGTTGTTGACTTAACAAATTGACACTCTTGTTTATGTTTTGTTTTCATTTTCATTTATGTCAATGAATTTTTCTATTTCTCTTTTGATTGCTTCTATGACACATTGTTCATTCAGGAGCATGTTGTTCAGTCTTCATGTGTTGGTATATTTTATCGAATTTATGTTTTGTTGTTTGCCAACTTCATTCCATTGTGGTCAGAAATGCTACATGGTATGATATAAATACTTTTGAATGTTTTGAGAATTATTTTATATCCCAGTATATGGTCTATCCTAGGAAATATTCCCTGTACTTATCAAAAGAAGATATATTTTATAGCTGTGAGTCAATTATGGTTCCTCATATATCACGTTCAAAATATGACAGTCCTAGCATGGTTGGCAGTGAGAGATTTGACCCAAAATGTCATAAGTTCATCCAGCAGTCAGTGGCACATACACCTTTTGCCATCCTATGGTTCTGATTGACTTTGACCTGGTTTATTTGGGAGTCTCAACAATGTTTCTTGTTTATCTACAAAATAAGCTGATGAGTTTGCTTAATTCTCTCTTTATGCATCCTGTAGTATACACTCTTAAAAAGAAATTACTAATGACAAAATTTAAAACAAATAGCAATGACAATGACAATGACAATTAAGTGCTTTTAATTTTTTAAAGAATAAGAATGTTTTGATTAAAATGATTCAAGTATATGACCAAAGTGTAATGAGTAGAAAGAATATGTTGGATGACGAAAAGTGAAAGAAACTAAATTAATGTTTCTTTTCACCTCTATTGTTTTAGGAGTATGTAAAACTACTTGCAAAAAATTATTTAATTGATATATGATTCTTATAGTCAATTCAATTTAATCATTTGTATTATTAAAATAGCAGCTGCTTGAAATAACAACCTAATTTTTTTTGGCAATCATAATATATTGGCTTAAACAATAAGGGAATGATAAAATTAAGATGTAATTAATCTTTTTTTTTCCCCAAGATCAACTAATTGCATCAAATCTACTTAAACACTAAATGAAAGAATAAAAAGAATGTAACTTTTAAATGTTTTGAGTTAATCAAAGAGATTATCTCCTTTGATTTTATTATGCTAATTTTCTGAGGTAGCTTTTTTCTTATTTTCTGTTTTTCTTTAAATGTTGCTTCACACAGAGTAGATTAGTTGCATAGATTCCTACTACAAAGAGAATAAAAAATTATTTGTGTGGAAAAATATTGTGTGTGGAAATATATCTAAAAAAATCTATTACATTACAGTAAAAATAATGAGGTGGTCCATAGTCAGTTCCCAAATTTTGCTATAGCAATGCTCCAAAGTGATTAAGTTGACTAAGATTTCCCAACTTTCAGACGCTAATCAAAGTCCCTAGCCTCCTGTCCTTTTCTGATTCTGCAAGGAATTGTATCAGGTTTACATTCACTCATGTCAGCAAGATACTTGAAGTCCTGACTTGTTCCTATACTTTCTAAGTAGTGCGAGGGAGACATGAAGAAAGATACTGCAGCGCTTGTCTTCAAGGACACCACCACCTACTCTTCAGACATGGAAAACACTGCAATATGATGTGACCAACTGAAAGAGGGAAGAGCAGAGTTGAAGAGGAGCTAGTGAGCAACTAAACGTACCTGAGTGTGGGTAGAGGAATTGATATCGGAAATGTCCCCCTAAAATCTATATGAAAATGTGGCCCCTTAAAGTTCTACAGATGCACCATCTGAGATGCCACATGTTACCAGAATTTGGGGTGCCATATGATATCACCATATGCTTATTAATAAATCCCCAAAATTAATAAGCCCTAGAGGGTTCTTGCCTAATATTTAGAGAAAAATTCTAAATACCAGCATCAATAAATGAGGCAACATGGTATATTTTAAAGCTTTTATTTAGTGAGAGACATCATAGGAGAGTGAGAGCTTTATCTAAGAAAGAGAGGGGTAAATGTGGGTTCATACCGAGCACCAGGAACCAGCCACATGGAGGAGCATCTAGGCCAGGAAGCCTAGGGTGGGTGGCCCGAAGGCCATGTGCCCTGGAGGTGCAGGGCTACAGCCAGCCGCCTCCTGGCAAGAGCCCAGGGGAAAGAAAAGGGCCGGGACACACTGTGTCCCAGGCTTTTAACCACTTCCAAAGGGGAGTGGTTAATTAACCTATTGGCTGGTGGGCACCCAGGTGTGGCCAGGTAGGGACATGAGGTCACACAGGGGCGTGGTGAAAGTATCAGGTAGGGGGTGAAGTCACGCAGGAGCATGGCAAAGGCATGGTCTTCCAGCTCACAAAACTAATCAACTTTAACCTGTATGCCTGCCCACTTCATTCCCCCCTCAGAGACTCCATCCCTTAATCCTAAGGGAAGTTGATAGACGTGGAATCATCTCTTCTGTAACTGCTTCCTGCGTATGAGGGGCGTAGTGCAGGCCCTGCCTATCCAGGGTCTGGAGGGCTCTGCCTATCCTATCTAGCAAATTTGCTTTGTGAGCTGGAACAGTCTCAGTCATTGCCAATGTCTGTGTCCCCTGCATGGTTAGTTACTCCCAGAAGTTGAATTCTGAAACATATAAGTTTGTTAATTAGTATAAGCAAAACTGTAACAGAGCCAATTATAAGTGGGGTGCCCTTTTAGATGAAAACAACGTATCTTACAGATTTCCAGATAGTGGGTAGTGATAGGCTACCCTTATGTAGATTATAAACTCATTTAGCTTGAGTATAGAGAATTATAATAGAAGACATTATTAGGTAGCTTTATCATCAATAACAGTTCCCAGAGATAATCAAGGAAGGCAGGTACAGTATGTTTGCCTTAGACAAAGGCAAAAGCTTTACTTATCCTTTTTGTTTTGAAGTACTTAAGGTTTCTGATTGGCTTATAAGAACAGTCAGACATGTTTTTCGTATTTACCTATGAAGACTTAAGAGGTAGAAGTTTAATCCTAATTTCACGGAGGTAGTTGTGTTCAATAGCACCTGGTAAGGTCCCTTTCATTTACGCTGAAACTGATCTGAAGAGGATCTTCTTATGAATGGCTTGCTCAGGAATTCCTAATGTTGGAGTTTCTGTTAAAAACTCCTTGATTCCTTGGAACACCTTTGCAGCTCCCCTGTCCAGCACAGTGCCTATTTCAGAGGATTTTAAGCAAACACAAGGCTTAGAATCCAGATCCTGGAATCCATAACAACTTTTCTAGCTACCTTTTTCAATACAGAGTCCGCATCAGGTCTTCTTTAAAGCTATATACAAAAGTTTGGAATCCAAAGTTTGGAATCCAAATTCCGTAGAATCCTGTCATCAGCAGTTCCCAATACTGGAGCTTTTAGTTAGAAGCTCCTTAGTTCTCTGGAACAACTTTTGCAGCTACCCTTTTCAGTATGGGGTCTGCATCAGGGCATCTTTAAAGCTATACACAAAAGCTTGGAATCCAAAGTCCACAGAATTTTCAGAAATCTCCTCAGCTGCCTTTATGTATCTGACCCTATGTTAATACATACAAGCTAGGAATATTGCAGAGAGACATGTATCCAAGATTTTACATTTAAGGCACTTAAGAAACTTTAATGAAATACCTCGGAATACAAGTAATGGAGTTTGACACTTAGAAATAACTAAAACCCATGATGTAAAATATCGCACAATAGAACAAAGTAAATCTTTGTGATCAAGTTTTACCATTAAAGTTAATACTGTAGCCCTTCTGAGAACAGAGGTCCTACATGGGAAGTTAGTACACAGTGACTCCTGTTGTTAATTTAACAATTACCACTCTTACAAGTGACATCAGTGATCACCCGAGGCTCTGACAGGAGCTGCCTAGGCTGTGGAAGCCTTTTGAGTTCCGCAAACTCCATCAGTATTCAGACAAAGCCATAAGCAAAGTGGAGGTTCTCTCCTCCCACCAGAGAAAAGTACATCCTTCTTTGATGGCCACTCTTTTCCACTGGGGTCTCACCCAAGGAGGTTCTCCACGTAGGGACATTTTTCATACAAGTGTCCTGGATTTCCACGCCTGACTTTCCATGCTCTTGTGGGCTTTTTAGCCAGACCAGAATGCCTTTAGGGCTGATTTTGAGGTCACTGAGTGTTACTTCAGGAGATTGCCACTCTATGAGTCTGCTGTACAGACTCCTTCCCATGTTGGAGCATTTACTCCTCTGTAACTTTATTATTATTAGTACTAAATGCTTAATCCCATTGACATGATCACTTAACACTTAATCCAACCTATATGATCACTTTAAAACTTAAGGTGTTACCATTACCATCTAGCCCAAGGGGATTTGTGATCCCATAGCAAATTTTAAACTGTACCCTTAGAAGTAAGTCCATAAGAATGCATGTAGAGCTATACAGATTTACAGTCTCTCTGTAGGATAAAGAAAATAAAAACAGACAAAGCTCTTCATGAGCTTAATTATTAAGCATTTTACATAGACACATTTTAATAGCTATAATTCCTTAACCCCATCTAGTCAAAGGGTTTCCCAATTATTAAGCATATATCTTTCAGGTAGTCTCCAAAGGAGTAGATGTAGAACTACCCATATTTAAATCATCTTGTATCCTGGGAAGACAGGAGGTAAATAGGGCTAAGTTTTGGCCCAGTTATATCTCTGATCATCTACCTTAACCGGTAATCTGACATCTCAGTGCTACTATGCCTATTATAGAGCTTAATGCATATATATCATACCAAGGAAATATAAACCACCCAGTCTGAGAAATGCTATTCCAGACTGTTAGAATCTCACTTCAGAGGTAAAAATAACACACTAGAATAATAAGGGATATCCACTCTGAAGATGAAGTAAACAGATTAAAATAATAAAAATATGATTTAATCCAGCTCCAGAGGCAAAAATAACAAACTGGAATAATTGGGATCTACCTGAAGGTGAAAATAATAAATTAAGATAAAAACATAATTTAATATATATAGCTCTATTAACCAGGCATGTAGCATGTGGTGGGCCATGGGGACCGCCATCTTGGGAGGGAAGTCCCACCCTCCATGACAGGAAGCAGAGTGTCCTCCAATTTGGAAGCTCCTCCTCCCTGAGGCTAACACATTTCTAAGCAAACAGACCAGTTCTCCAACTCAAAATTAGCAATTGCAAGCTTGTATGTTAAGGCCCAGGGACAAGGAGAAATGTTTTAGAACATTTTTTGGCTGCTGATACTAGTTAAAAACTTAACCTTAGAAAAGCACGTAAATTGTCTTTGAAATGCACTACAACCACTCTAGAAGCCTTAAGAATTTGTCCTCCGTGCAGATCTGTTTGATCTCTTTTTTGTACTAGCAACGACATCAAAAGTCCTTACCGCCAGAAACTGCGAAAGAAACCCAATCAATGCCTTCCTTTTTGAAAAATCTCAGCAAAACCAAAGAGAAAGAAAAAAATCTCACTTCTCTTTTGCGTGTGTGAGCTACTCTTTTCCTCAGGGCACGGTGGCTCTGGCTTCATGCTACGTGGTCTACTACTGCACTAGCCTCCTCTCCCCACACCGATATCAGCTTGCTTTGAGCATGTTGAGGCTGCCTCCTTTACGCTCCGAGCAGTGCACTGGCCACCCGGGTAGGCTGCCAAGCACTTGTGCAGTGCAGGGCAGGGCTAGCTCGTGCCTCTGCTGAGCCACTGCAGGCCAAACCGGCCTTGCCATCCCCAGACACACTTGTGCTCCTGCCAAGCCACAGCAGGCAGAATCGGTCTTGTGTCCACACACATGCACGCTCTTGCCGAGCCACTGCAAGCAGAACTGGCCTTGTGGGACTCGGTGCAGGTCTGCACACTGTTTGTGCACGGGCATGCACTCCACATGTTAAATATCCCTTCTTAAAAATTTTAAATCTCTTCATAAAATTTCACATGATATAAATCCCATCTTGGTTGCCATATGATATCTGAAATTGGGCCCCTAAAATTGCATCGAAAATGTGGCCCCTCAAAGTTCCCCAGAAGCGCCATCTGGGATGCCACATGCGTTACCAGAATTTGGGGTGCCATATGCTATCACCATATGCTTATTAATAAATCCCCAATATTAATAAGCCTGAGCAGATTCTTGCCTAATATTTAGAGGAGAATTTTAAATACCAGCACCCATGAACGAGGCAGCATGGTACATTTTAGGCTTTTATTTAGTGCGAAAGATACGTAGGAACGTGAGGGCTTTAGTTCAGTTTAAAGAGAAGAGAAAATCTGGAAACTAGGGTAGTGTCCATACCAAGCAGAGAGAGGCCAAAAGCCATGTGCAGCAACCGCTTTGAGCTGCTATCCACTGCTTATCACTGGCAGCAAAGCAGAGGCAGAGAGCCTTTTGGGATGTTCTTTGTCTTTTACATATTTCTCACAGGGGAATGGCTTGTGGGCAGGTGGGTGCTAAGTATGGCCAGGTAGGGCATGATGTCACACAGGGGCATGGCGAAGGTATCAGGTAAGGCATGAGGTCACACAGGGCATGGCAAAGGCATGGTCTTCCAGCTCACAAACCTAATTGATTTTAACCTATATGCCTGTCTACTTCAGAATGACTCGCGGAAGGCGGAAGGCAGCCTATGAACTGAATCTTAAGGTGTAAGAACTCTCCAGGAGACACTGGAGAAGGGAACAATAGCAACCCCTACAGGAATCAAAAAGAACTGATACAGTCACAGAGGAATATGAGATGATTGGCTCATTACTTATATTCGGGCTATCGAATGCAGTGGAATTCAGTTTCTCTTAAGTAAGATTCGATTTTGGGGGTGAAGCTACAAGTGAAAGTCAAATATCAGAGCTTTGAGAGGTAGGGATGCAAATGTTCCTGAATTTATCATAATTCCTGGAAAAACTGATCATCTGTGATGTTCAACAGAATTACTGTTACTCCAAGCCATTTTTCGAAAAAGATACAGATTACCAAGTGGCTATAAAATGTGCTCTGTAATATATTTCAAATGGAAATGAATATAAAATAAATAAAGCAAATGCTGTACCCAAGTAGGTCATGCTGGCCTGACAAAAATATCATTTTTTCAAGTACCAGGAATGTATGTGCTTTTTCACAAAGCAGATAGAGGAAAAAAGACCACAGGAGTGGAATAATAAAGCCATATTGAACTCTTCTCCAAACTGCTTTTGTAATTTTCAAAGCAATTACTTTTGCCGTCAGTGGAAGTACAATACACTAGCATTAAATAGTTGCAAAAAAATCAAAGATATTCCCGGTAATTACAATGTAAGCTGTATGCAAATAGTCCCAAAGTTCTAAGGGCCTGACTTTTCCTATTCAATACTGCTGACACTTCAGTTTAATTTATTGAGTCTTTCTTTTTCCTAGAAATTAAAGCACATTCTGACTATCAGCTTCAGTGTAAAATAACTGTGGTGACTCCTGTGATCCTGGGGAGGAATATTACTAGTGCATTTGGTAAAAATCTTTCTTTCCAATATTGAATATTATCCTTATAAAAATTGAAGGAAACTAATCATTAGACATTTGAAGGCTAATATTTAAATGCAGCCTTCATAGAAGTACTACAGTGTTATAATAATTTAATTCACAAAACAGGTGGATCTTAAAGACACCTTATTTTTGTATACAAATATTATGTAGTACTTACTACATAGAAATAGTTATGTTCTTGCCATAATTATTGCTGTTTGTCCACCAGCAATGTCTTATACAGGTCTAAGATTATCTACTCTTTAAAAATAATAAATAATAACAAACATATATAGTTTGATAGCTGTAATTACTATAAAACATGTACATAGTTTAACTATCCAAATGCTCCATAATTTTCCTAAGACAGTATCTCCAGCGAGGATGTAGATAAAATATTTTTATGTTTTTGCAATTAACTCTTTATTAGTAGATTTTTATAAAACTTGAAACATAGGACATAGAAAGTTTGGTAAGACAATTTATCATTGACTTATGGAGTGAAAGAAATCCAGAAAAATGTAGCTTGGGTGATGGGACAACGGGATTGAGACATGAGCCTGGGAAGACATTCTTGAATTGAAAATATAGACAAAATAGTCTTACATTTTCCATGAAGTATATATGTTCTATGATATTAGGATAAAAATGTATTTCCCAAGAGTACAGTATCCAAATTCTGTTTTTTTCTGGTTTCCTCATCTGTAATATAAACCACCATGTGTTAGGATAATATCTGAATTTAATTGCTTCACTACAGAGTTCAATAATTGGAGCACCAGGTATCCACATGCATATTTGATATGAGTGAATGATAATCTTATCTTCCCCGGAAATCTTGTGTATTTGTTCAGAATAGTATTAATTAACATAAATATTAAAATGTATCTTACCCATCCCTTCCATTTCCCCAGTGTCTTAACCCATTTAGGAGATTATAGCAGAATACCATACATAACATTTTATAAACCAAAGAAATTTTTTTCTCATGATTCTAGAAGCTGAAAAGTTACAGATCAAGGGCCTCATAGATTCAGTGTGTGTTGAGGAATCACTTCACATGCCATAGATGCCGGTCTTGTAGAAAGGTCAAAAATTCCTCTGAGACCTCTGTTGTAAGGGCAAGGACTAATTCCTGAGGGCTCAACTGTCATGAACTAACCACCTCCCACCTCCAAAAGCCCAGACTCCCAAACCCATCACATTTTTCTTTTTTGTAAAGTAATAGGTTTTATTGGGGATAGAGCACTGTCAGAATGGAAGGGACAGATAGAGAGTGCCCAGTCACAGGGACTGGGGGAGAACAAGGTTGCATGGTTGAATACAAGTAGGCAGGCAAGGCAGGCGGCTCAGCAGAGAGCTGAGTGCACAGTCTTTGTTTAGACTCCCAGTTTTTTAAGGGAGTCTCTTTACTCCTTCCCCATAAAGTGTTTTGTGGAAAGTAAATTAGCAAATTCCTCCCCAGATTTGTTGCTGCTGGTAGGGCTGGGCAGAGAAAGGTGTTTGTGGAGGCTTATTGCCCCTTGTTATCAAGTAACCCATTTGGTCCTAAGGAGAGAGAATTCTCCTGGGAGTTTTCCTTGGGGGAAGGTCTGGGACAACCTGGGAGGTTATCAGGGTCTGGACAGGACTTGGAAGTGCAAAATGCTGGGCTTCTGGAGCTTCCCCAGTGAAATCCACATTGATGACTACATTTCAATGTAAATGTTGGGAGGATGTAAACATTTAATCTATAGCAAAAAGATTTAACTTATTTTAGCTATTTTCTTCCTATATTGAGCTCTGTATTTCATATACAAATTTTTGTTGCTTTTTAGAGTCCAGATTCAGATAGAAAAACAGAAACCTTTCTATGTCTTTCAATATAAAAAGAAACAAAAAGCACATGCGACCATTGGAAAGGTGAGGAAATAGACAATGAAGATCTTAATTTAAATACAAGTAGTTTTTATATGTTTACACAAAAGACAATATAAATCCCAATGACCTCTGAAGAGTTGTGATATAGGTATCTCAATTACCAGTATCAATGATGATTATCTCAAATCTCATCTTGAGACTTCCTGAAATCACATCTCTCAAGAGTTGTCTCCAATAGCCATTTGATAATAAGATTTTCTTTCTTTAAAAATCTCATGAGCATTATTCATTGGAAACCTAAGATTAAGGGAAATATGGAAAACATTGTTCCCAGTTTCTGTTTTCATGAGATCTTAGAAAACGTTGACCCTGATGCTTGCTAAATTGGCAACAGATAATCCAAGCCACCACTATTCCATGATCCATTGTGTATTATGACATATTTTAACTCCCTTTAAATTATTCTTGTGCTCTTCTATTCTAATAAATAAGTTATAATTTAATTAAATCAATATAATGTTTCCAATAAAAAATCATGTAAATTTGTTTGTAACTGAGAAAAAAAGGTAGTATATATAATATTATACACTCATTTCCTAACTCTTTCATTTTCACTGGACTTGATAATTGCAGAATATTTTTTCAACTTAGTTGGTGGTTGTTGTTGACTATTCCCAAATGCATCTTGCATCTCCTAAATAACTTTCAGTACTATTTTCTACATATTCAAATGAACCACATATTCAACAATTCTCTTTTCTCCATGCTCCCAAGCTACAAAATTCTTTCTAAAGCTTATCAATTCCAATCTGAAATACCTGTTGTCTTAACCTATCGCGAACATTCCAATCTAGTGCTGCTCCTACCTCTTAGCCTGCACTGAATCCAGCAGTTATTTCTGGATTACTTTATTTTAATTTATCTTTTTTTTTTTTTCATTTCAATGAAACATTCTATAATAGTTTTTGGAGGAGGAAAGCAGAGAAAGTTACATTTGTTTCTGCAAGGTGTCTGGCACGTAACAAACCTTCCCAGGCAGACTAATCAATTAATTCACAAGCTTTTATTGGGATCCCACTCCTGGGCGATGTTCCCTGGTCCCAACAGAGAAGGGGCCAGGGAAGTCCCACGTCAGAGGGTGGGAGGGCTCCTTTTATAGATAGAGGGCGTGGGGGTTAAAGGTTGAGGTAGGTCTGATCCTCATTGGTTGACCTTTAGGCAACCCTGGGGACCTTGACAAGGACTTTTCTTCACTGGAAGTACAGGTAGGGACTCTCCATTCCCAGAAGCATAGGTCTTCTCTCCTTGCAGATCCCAAAGCTACCATCCTGACCTTTTGATGATAGGAGAGGGGGCGATGATGAGTCTCTCTGGCTACTTCCTGCTGATTGGGGATGATGAGGTACTCTTCGCTGGCATGGGGCGATGTCTCAAGCAGCTGTCTCCTGGGTGGGGAGACAATTATATCCCTGTAGCAGCATTTGATTGACTGCCTGGTTGCTGAAGGCCTTGGTTCGTTCCATTATTACCTGCTGTAAACACTTAAACAGACACTATAGTATACAAGTCAGGGTGAGAATAGCAACCAATGATCCTAAGAGTGGCATTAACCAGGTAATCAAAGGATTTCATAGAGGAGAGGAAATGAGGGGTTCTCTGGACCCTTGTAAGGATTGTTTGATGGACATGGTTTGAATCTGATCCCAGCCAAGACTGGGAGAAAGGCCACTCAACTTTTTCAGGTAGAGGGGTTTGTTTGTAGAGAAATTTTGAATAATCATACAACATTAAGTGGTGGAGAGGACCATCAGTACACACAGGTTGGGAGTAGAGCCATTGATGTTAGAGTAGAAGCTATGATTACAAAGGGATGAGACTCAAGTGGGCTAGACAGGGTCTAAAACAAAGGACAGAGACATTATTAGAGGACCCAAGAAAGGTGCTATCTAAGCCACGAATAAGTTCTCCAATTGAGAGACAAATAGAAACTGACAGAAGGGGCTTCATAATAATCTGGTGGGCTTTAGGCCTTGTGAGTTAAGAGGTCCAGACCTATCTATCTCTTCACATAGGATACATCCTAAGGGAGGTGTGAACCTCCTTGGGGAGGGCACCCTGTTGACTTCCATTACCTAGTTGGCCTGGGAGGAGATCTGGCCAGGTAAAGGCAGGTGACATCTATAACAGGAAATTTACAGTTCTTCCTGCAATGTTGCTGACCCTACTAAGCCGTCCCCTCAGCTGCAGTGGTCACTTTGGAAGCTGGGCTGAGTGAAGGGCTTAGAGCCAATAAGATCTGTGGTTCTGACCTGAAGTCCTTTGACTCCAGGGCAGGTCCATTTCCAGTGATCCAACTCTTGGCTGGCAGAGCTGCCAGGGCTCTTCACCAGCTGACTTCTGCTGAAGCCCGGGCTTACCACATTGAAAGCCACTGCAGTGGACTGGCCTGTTGGGTCTCTTTGAGGGCAGATCACTGTGCAGAACAGCCATTAATAGGCCTGTCACCTATCTTTACATTTCTGATGCCTAGCTTTATTTTCCTCCTGATTTTTGTTAAAGCAGGCCAGAGGATGCAAGTCAAGAGGGTGCTTAAATCCCATCTCTAATTTTTGTGGTCTAAACTAGAAATCTGTAGTCACAGGCATGTTCTGATAGTAGTTTTTCTGAGGTAGATAATGCTTGTCAGGAAACTATGTCCTTACTTTAAAACACCCTTTCCCTTTGCTCTGAAAGGGAAGTTTTTCCTGTTTACTGTGCTGTTGGTGAGATAAATCTAGCTGTAGAATCATAATTTAGCTTTCATTTTGGCTATGCTATTACAGAAAATGTTGGCCATTCGTTTTATAAGATATAAAAATCAAATTGTGCATCTTGGAGAGTCCTTCAGGATAGAATTAGTTCCCTGCCTCGAAGAGAATAGAGAAATGAGAGAACAAGTTGGACTTAGAATAGAGAAATGGGGGTGCCATTCCCAGATCACTTACTGACAATAGCAAGCAGGAAGTAGCCAGAGAGACCCAACGCCCCCTCTCCTATCATCAAAAGGTCAGGATGGTAGCTTTGGGATCTGCAAGGAGAGAAGACCTATGCTTCTGGGAATGGAGAGTCCCTACCTGTACTTCCAGTGAAGAAAAGTCCTTGTCAAGGTCCCCAGGGTTGCCTAAAGGTCAATCAATGAGGATCAGACCTTCCTCAACCTTTAACCCCTATGCCCTCTATCTATAAAAGGAGCCCTCCCAACCTCTGACGTGTGACTTCCCTGGCCCCTTCTCTGTTGGGACCAGGGAACATCGTCCAGGAGTGGAATCCCATAAAAGCATGTGACATAGTTGATTAGTCTGCCTGGGAAGATTTGTTACATGCCGGACACTTTGCAATTTCATCTTTTTGATGTTTTGATTTTAGAATTTAATTTAATTTTTGTTTTTTAAGCACCTGTTTTTGGACATCAAACAGATGTGTACAATTCTAGTTGAATTCAAAAATGTATATTTTCTGCTCTTCAGTTGATTTTCTCTTGTGAAATTTTTTGTTCATTTACTGTTGTATTTTGTACCATTATTTTCTTGTTCCACAGATATATCTTCTCCTTTTAACATCTCTTTCATTTGTTTAAAATAATTTCTTATTCACTATACATTATTTCTGTTTTCTTAACCATCCTTCATCTGTTTGTTATTTTAATAACTCTCTTTTGTCAAGTATTCTATCATATATCTTGGGAAGTTACTCTGCCCATCTTTGAGATTGGGTGCTATAAAACATGTCAGATGTTCTATGCATGTTCATGTGGGACATTTTCAACTAGTAGGTTTTATTGGAAGGTAATCTTGTAGCAAGTTGGCTTTATTTGTGGAACTTCAGACACCAGGATTACATGCATTTTCTCAATAACCAGCTTTTCTGCAGAATAACATAGTAATTTTCCTTTTCAACATGACATTCAGAAAAGGGAATCATGTCTTGTGTGACTTCTAAGAACAGGTAGAAATGAAGAATGCAGTCTTTACCATATTGAGATATTTTATGTAATTCAGCCATATGATTTACCTTTGAGCTCCATGACATCTGGTTTACCTGAATTGTGATCCTTACTAGATTAGTTTCCTCAGAAAGTGGAATTCCAGTCAGTGAGAGTGGGAGTAGTAGAAGGAAGAGAAAGGGAAAGGGCATTATCTCAGAGCTCTGTTCTCCACAAACATTTTGGTCATCCTTCACAATTCAGTCCCATTAGTCACCCACTTTCCAGTTTCTCCCCTGCTATAACATGCACCACATCCGAGTCTCTGTTCTATTCTACAGGGCAAGTGAATTCATTTCTCCTCCGTTTCCTTTCAGACTGTTAACAGTGGCAAGTCCCCTACCACTCAACCAGAAGTAGAGGTGTATTAACATTCAAAACATAAAAGGAAAGGGGGCTTCACATAAGGAGAATAAAGGAGAAGAACTGTGATATGGTCTTATGACTCTCAGGTGTGGTTTTAACAGTTGAGGCTGGAGTTGGCACTGTTAAAGCCCCTGCCTGCAGCACCAGCATCCCATATGTGCACTAATCAAATCCTGCCTGCTCCACTTCTGACCCAGCTCCCTACTAATGCTCCTGAGAAAGCAGCAGAGAATGGCCCAAGTCCTTGGGCTTCTGCACCCATGTAGGAGATCCAGATGGTTTTCTTGTCTCCTTGCTTCGGATAAGCACAGCTCTGGCCATTGCAGCCATTTGGGGAGAGAACCAGTGGACGGAAGACCTCTCTTTCTTTCTCTCTGTCTCTATGTCTCTATCTCTCTCTGTAATTGTCTTTCAAGCAAATAAAATAAATCAAAAGAGAGAGAGAGAAAGAAAGAAAAGGCTGGGTGACTGTGGACCACCACAACTTTGGGAAGCCATCATGTCTTGAGTACTGACAATGCTTTATATGAAGATAGACTTGTCAGTATCACATTTAAATATGATAGTTTATTTTCATCATAAAGTCCCAAGTCTATAAACCACAGCTGGTATCTTCTGTGTGTTTCAAAACCAGAATTTTTGGTTCTTGGCATGAATTCTGCATTGATGACCTGAAAGTTCTACTAGAGAGCATAAAATATTTATCTATTTCCTGTTTAAACAGTGGGCATTAAGTATTACTTAATTTGGAAAAAAAGAATAAATTGTCCTGCCATGTTTCCTAGAAATAACAAATATATCTAATACTCAGGGAGTAATGTTGAGGAAATCCCAAAGTTATCATCTACTAGCAAAACATATTTAAAACAACTTTAAAAAAATTAATAGAAGGATTTTCTCTTCCATTTTGATCCAACATTATCTACTTAATCAGAAATCCCTTTTCGTTAATACTTGTTTGTTTCCTGAATACATGACCATTTGAAATGTAAGTCATAAAAATTTCATTCTTGGAAGGGGATATTGAGATTCAAAACAGTAGTTCATTCCTCAAAATATAAATCATCCCCACAAAGATTTCCTGGAAAGTCTATATTAGATAAGAAAATATTTAAATATAGCAGATAAAGGCCGGCGCCGCAGCTCATTAGACTAATCCTCCGCCTTGCGGCGCTGGCACACCGGGTTCTAGTCCCGGTCGGGGCGCTGGATTCTGTCCCGGTTGCCCCTCTTCCAGGCCAGCTCTCTGCTGTGGCCAGGGAGTGCAGTGGAGGATGGCCCAAGTGCTTGGGCCCTGCACCCCATGGGAGCCCAGGATAAGTACCTGGCTCCTGCCATTGGATCATTGCGGTGCACCGGCCACAGCGCGCCAGCCGTGGTGGCCATTGGAGGGTGAACCAACGGCAAAGGAAGACCTTTCTCTCTGTTTCTCTCTCTCACTGTCCACTCTGCCTGTCAAAAAATAAATAAATATAGCAGATAATAATACAAATCATTAACTCAGCAACTTCCAAGCTAAGTAGTTTCAAATGTGTCAAGACAATTTAGCAAAAATCCATAAAATAGAATCCTTCTACTGTTTTACTGCCAACACTTGTTAACACATATATTTATTTAAAAAAAAACCTCATAGCTTTCTTTTTTAAGATTTATTTTTATTTATTTGAAATAGTTGTAGAGAGAGGTAGAGACAGAGAGAAAGAGGTCTTCCATCCACTGATACACTCCCCAAATGGCCACAATGGCCGGAGCTGAGCCAATCTGAAGCCAGGAGCCAGGAGCTTCCTCCAGGTCTCCCCAAGTAGGTGCAGGGGCCCAAGGACTGGGACCATCCTCCATTGCTATCACAGGCCATAGCAGAGAGCTGGATGAGAAGAGGAGCAGCTGGGAGTAGAACCAGTACCATATGGGATGCTGTCATTTCAGGACAGGGCTTTAACCCACTGAGCCACAGCGCCGGCCCCAGATCGCATAGCTTTCTAAAAGATATTTCATTTTGTATGCTATCTACCATTTTCTAATTATTAAATTACCATTTTTCTCCATTATGAATTTTATCCAATAATCATGAGATATAGTAATAGGCAGATAGGCTTAATTGAATTTTCTATACTGGCTATTCAATTCCTTCCTGAAATAAGAAGATAGGAGTAACCAAAAATCAGACTTAGGTGTTTCTTTTAAATGCTGTTTTCTTTTTACTCTCCATCATATCTTTTATTTCAATGTGTGGGAAAAAAAACAGGTTATTTTTAGGTTTGCTGTTTTATGACATGACAAAACATTCAACCACCTAGTCACTAGGTTTCAGCTATTCTATCATGAACAGTTTCATTCACTTAAAAGATCTTAACTTCAAAAATTAGATGGGGTGGGCATTTGGTGTAGTTACGATGCCTCATGAAAGGCCTCCATCACTTATCAGAGTGCCTGGTTTCAAGTCCCAGCTCTGCTCCTAACTCAAGCTTCCTGCTGATTTACACACATGGATGTGTGGTTGATGTGGGTGATGACTCAAGCACTTGAACACGTGTTACCCATGTGGGAAACCTGAATGAGTTCATGGTTCCTGTGTTTGGCCTGGCCCAGCCCTGCATATACCAGTTATTTGGGAAGTGAAATAGCAGGTTGTAGATCTTCCTCTTTTCTCTCCCACCCTCTTTCTTTTCACTTTCTTTCTTTCCCCCACCATATGTCTGCCTTTTAAATTAAAGTAAATAAATAAATAAAAATTTAAAAATTGGAGTAACTTTTTAAAAAGTCAAAATGAGGCAGAAAAACAATATAAAACATCAAACCCCTCTGTAGTATATAAAGAATATGAAAATGGAATTTATGATTTTATCACTGCCTATCTTAATAGAGTGAAGCTTTTAATATATATGTATATATTTACATGAATTCTAAAGAATTTTATTGCTGTTGTCTGCATGTATTAAAGAAGAAAAGACATTTGCATATGGAATTAAGGAGGGAAGGATGACTATGTTAATATTATGTTTATGCTCTTAAAGTTGTATATATGAAAAACATGAAATTTATAAATAACTTTTTAAAAATGTAAATGTTAAAAATAGATGTGGATTAATAAGCAGTAAAAAATTTGGTGTCAGTCATGAAAATTGTGACTTTATGATGCAAATAAACTATATCATACTTAAATATGATGTTGACAAGTCATTCTTCATAGATTTTTTGTCACATTTTTATTGATTGAAATAGGAAAATTTTACTATGCCTATTACTGAATATTAAGATTATTTTGTAGTGTAATCTGACCCTGAGAACAAAAAAAGGTAGGTTCAAACCCTTTCTTTTGCATCCCATCCTAATTACATAGCCTGGGCAGAATCTTCTGGTCTCTATGGGCCTGAGCTGCAAAAGAGAGGATTTCAGGATTAATGGAGCAATAGCTAAGATACCAAACCTAGTATCAGTTCTCTATAGATGTGGCACTAAGCAAATGACAGTTGATATGCCTTCCTTTTTTTTTTAAATTTGCATACTTAATTTCTGTTCAAGAAGGTTTAAGTGTTAGAGACATTTGATTCTTATGTCGTGTTTATACTAAGCAGATAACACATTAAAGGGTGAATTCAAAGGGGCACATTCAGTTCTTTCTTAGGAAAAGTCATTTGCCCTGCTCTGTGTATAGTTCCTCATCAGTCAAATTAGGAAGGAAGGAACACCTACTCACAGATATGCTGTGAAGATGGGATAAGGATAACTATGCAAAGAGTTTGGCAGGCATATGAAAAGTGTTCTGTGTCACACAGTGTTTGATATTATTTAATTTTATAATCTTGTAGTGAGTTACAGAGAATATGAAGTAGAACTGTGTAGGATTCCAGAATTCTCACATTTTTTCATTTATTTAAATTTAAGGTTGAATATAACCAGGTACAACTCATGCAGAATATGAGTTTTCCTGACTCAGAAAGGCAATTTTACATATATTTTATCTCATATGAATATTTTATATAAATACTTGTTAAGTTTTTATAAATATTCATGTTGCACACCCACACATATCTAAAGTAGAAAGCTTTCTCAAAAAGCTATGAGAAATCAAATATTCCAATGAAGCAAGAAAACTAAACGTTCTATTGATAAAAAGCCACTGAAAAATACCAGAACAAAAAATTTAAAATAAATATTTAAATTAATTGAACTATCACATACAAATTTACCCTTATTCTTTGTGAAGTTCCTGCCATACATATAAATGGTTATATATGTGCATATATGTATGTAAATATAAATATAAATTATATATTTGAAATATCAGTTATAGCATAGGATCCTTTTAGATACTTTTCTATCATTGAAAGAGGTTGTGCAGACTACAATTATTGTGAGTCCAATATTAGCTTATTATTATTAACTAATACACCACACTGATGAAAATGTTAATACTTAGTGTTGGTACTCAGAAACTCTTAACCCCAATACAATTTTCAATAAATATAAAAGTATTATAAAATAAAGACTATTTAAAGTAGTTGAAATCAGAAAGTAATGTATTTTAGGTAGATACATGGTTCATTTTAAAATATAAATCTACATTGCATTGCATACTAATATAGATGGATAAAAATAACTTTATCCTTAACAAAGTCATAGAGGGCAGAACAGAACATGAGAGACTAGATACAATGCCATAATTGCTTTTAAAGTATTGTGTGTAAAAAGCACACAGCAGGGCCTTGAAAAATGTGTGGGGAAATCTTACTGTGAAACTAGTGCACTTTATGGATATAAATGTATTCCGGATAAATTAATAAATGAGGTGACTTATTCAAGGTATGAAAGTAGCTTGTGTCAAATCAATGTTCATACAGATAGGAATTAGAAACTCTGGATAAAATACGAAATACAATTATTTTAATCTGATTGCATGGGTCAAAAACAGGAGGAACTTAAAAGAGAAAAGACCCTTACTATGGTTTGGATAGGTTTAGTGTGTCCCCCAAGATTTCATATGCTAAAAGCTTGGTCAGTGTTGTCATAGTGCTGGGAGAGGATGAAGCCTTTAAGAGAGGGAGTCTAATGGAATATGGTTGGGTGGTTGGAGGCTGTTGCCCTCGGAAATAATTACCGTGGCTCTGTTGGGACTCCATTGAAATCATGCAAGAGTAAGTTTTTATAAAAAAGTAAAGCCAGCCCTGGAATCTTTCTGGCTTTCTTCCTCACTACGTGTTCTCTTCTATGCATGCCCCCACCATTTAATGCCATCTGCTATAAGGCACTCTGCAGAGACTGAACTCATGGAACTACCCAATATTGAACTTTCAACCTCCACACTGTGAGATCAACAAGTATTTTTACTGCATAAAATACCTAGATTTGGGGACAACAGAAAAACAGAATAAGAAAATCCTTGATAGAACAGTACTACTAAGAGTCACGTTTATATGGCTTTTTGCTGTAGACCTTCCTCACAATGCGTGAAGAAAGAGAAGTAAAAGTAAAGCAGAAAGAAAGAGTATTCTTTTTCTGTGGAATTGTAACACAGAATTTGAAGCTTCCATAAAATCTGGTAGCTAGGGAAAAAAAAGACATAGAATGGAGGGAACTATGTAAAATGTGAGCCGAATTCTGTACTTAATGCCTCTCTTTGAAGAATACATGCCTGAGAACATTCCAAAAATCTAAGTGAAGAACAATGGCTGAGTGGAAGTTTCAACTCCTACTCAGCATTAGGAACACTTTTAATGCTGTGAATCAAACTTAGTTAACTGCTTGCAAAAACAAATATAAACAAACAAAAAAATCCTTTTTTCCTTTGTGGGAAAAAGAAGAATCCAGAATTTCGATCAGATGTAATCCCAATATCTAATATATAAATAAATTATTAAATGTGAAAAACAGACAAATGTGACTTACAATTCAGAAAAAAAACATAGTTTATAGAAACCAATCTTGATATGATCCAAATTTTGTGTTTAGCAGGCACCTATGTAATAAATACGTGCTAGGGCTTGAGGGAAATAATGTCAATAGTAAATAAAGAGTTCAACCAATAGTACTAAGTAGAACAAAAGAAAATACTAAAAGGGATAAAGTATGAAGTTGTTCATCAACAGTCAGGACAAGGGCTGATCAAGTCACTGTTTCTCACAATGTCCATTTCACTTCAATGGGTTTCCTCTTTGGTGTTTGGTTAGTTGTCACCAATCAGGGAGAACATATGATATTTGTCCCTTTGTTTACTTAATACTATTGATTGAACTCTTTGATTAACACACAATTATTCTTAGGTGTTTAAATTTAACTGAAAAGTGATCTCTGTTAAATATAAGAGTGAGAATAAGAGAGGGAGGAGATGTACAATTTGTGACATACTCAATCGGACTTGCCCCAAACGGTAGAGTTAGAAATGTGCCAGGGGATTCCAATTCAATCCCATCAAGGTGGCATGTACCAGTACCATCTCAGTAGTCAAAGTGATCAGTTTCAGTTCACAATTGATCATAATGATAGGACTAAGAGTCAAAGGGATCACATAAACAAGACTAATGTCTGCTAATACTAACTGATAGAATTAAAAAGTAGAGAACAATCCAACATGGAAAGTGAGATACACAGCAGACTCATAGAATGGCAGATTCCTAAAGAGCACTCTGGCCTCAGAATCAGCCCTTAAGGCATTCGGATCTGGCTGAAGAGCCCATGAGAGTATTTCAGGCATGGAAAGCCAAGACACTCTGGCAAAAAGAAAAAAAAAATCTAAATGAAAGATCTCTGTGATTGCGATACCAGTAGAAAGAATGGGCCATCAAAGAAGGAGGCACTTTTTCCTAAGAAAGGAGAGAACTTCCACTTTGACCATGGCCTTGTCTAAATAATATTGGAGATGGCAAACTCAAAAGGCTTCCATAGCCTTGGCAACTCATGACAAGAGCCTCAGGTGATGACTGATGCTGTAAACAAGGGTGTCAATTGTTAAGTCAACAACAGGAGTCACTGTGCACTTACTCCTCATGTAGGATCTCTGTCCTTAATGTGCTGTACATTTGATTTAATGCTATAACTAGTACTCAAACAGTATTTTTCACTTTGTGTTTCTATGTGGGTGCAAACTGTTGAAATCTTTACTTAATATATGCTAAACTGATCTTCTGTATATAAAGAGAATCGAAAATGAATCTTGATGTGAATGCAATGGGAGAGGGAGCGGGAGATGGGAGGGTTGCGGGTGGGAGAGAAGTTATGGGGGGGAAGCCATTGTAATCCATAAGCTGTACTTTAGAAATTTATATTTCTTAAATAATAGTTTAAAAAAAGAAAGCTGAAAAAATAGTAAATGAAGAGAAAATCTCCACAGAATTAAAGGAAAACTGAAAAACTGAAAAGAAAGCTAGCTAAAGCAAAAAAATAAAAAAAAACCACTCCATTGCCTTCACAGACTACTGGAGATAATAGATAAATGTCTCTATGTGTGTGTATGTGTCTAGTTTTCTCTCGGTGTCCCTCTTCTTTTAGAATCAATCAATAGATGATATAAATAAATAAATAATGTAGAATTCTGTTGTTTAAATAATTCAGATTTTAAACCCAAAGAAAAAATGCTGTGGCTTGAAAAAGAAGCTATAAAACATATGAGCTGCTGGTAAATCACTTGAATTTCATAATTAGAGCCTCATACTTTTCTTAATACACTTTCTCTTATTAGCTTTAGGATCGTGAAGCTCAAAATACTGTGAAAATGATTTAAAAATACCACAATATCTTCAAATCATAATAATTTATTCATTATTATTATAGTTTGTTGTAGGGTTCAATAATTAAGATGCCGATGGTAGTAGTGTGCTCAAGTCAGCAAATCAAGTTTCTTTATGCACGTGACACATCATTTTCCTCTTTACTGAGGATGTTCAAGAATGAAAAACATGTACTAAACCCAGTTTCTTGGAAACATATCAGCAGGTCATAAAGGAACCACTGCCTTGGAAGAGTTATCACCCTGGTGGCACTGTCTAAAATGTTACACTCTCTAGCCTGTCATAATATTTATTAAGAGACAAATAACCAGTATTAATGGAAATTGGAACAAGAATAAGAATGATATACAAAAATGGAAAGGCACAATGGCTTTTCAAAGAGCACAACCTAGTGGGTAAAAAATGCTACAAAATAAATGGAATTTTAAAAACTCTAAAAGTACTATGAAAGAAAGAAGAAAGACTAAATAACAAAAAAAATAACTGACTTGGGAGCCTTAAAGACTGAGTAGATAAAATGAAGTTTACAGATGTAGGCATAAGGAGACATCACTTCAAGGCGGTATCCGGTTCTACAGCAGGAGGTGCATAATTTGTTGGGGGAACTGATAAACAACTATGAAATAATGAGAATTCTGTAAGTCATCAGAGTGTGTGTGCATGAATGTATGTGTGTGTGTGAATATATAAATTTGTGTCCTAGGAAATTATGATTTAAATCTAATGCTGGATCATGATAATTATGTCATATTTTATGGTATATTTACCCTCATCCTTATAAATTTTCAGTCTAAATTCATTAATTCTTCATCTGTGGGTTCAACCTAACTGGATTGAAAAAATATTTTAAATAATAATAATATAATAAAGATTAATAGAAATACAAATACAGTATCACAATCATACATCTGCATAGCATTTATATTAGGTATTTTAAATATTCTTGAGATGATTCAAAGTACATAGAAGGATGTGCCCAAGTTCTATGCAAACACTAAACTATTCCATATGAAATATGAGCATCTGTGGATTTTGGTAGCCAAAGAGGTCCTATATAACAAGGAATTAGTGTCTACATAATTGCATTTATAGTGATAGTGTCTCATCTATTCCCCCTAGTAGTTTGTAGGGGAAGAAGAGAGAGAGAAGCTGAATGTAAATGGGAAATGGGGGGCATGAAACAGAAATGACATCATTCTAATTTGAAGGAGAAACAGAAAACTGTACAATGAATAAACCCACCATGTGGTTACTACTTGTATTTCCTGCAGCTAAATAGGCCTTCTGTTATTTACACTGCAAGAGATAAAACTAAATATATCAAATCATACTTTTCAGACAAAATGAACAAATTTTGTGAGCTGAATGAGTCATTAAAATCCATAAGCTAAATTTGTTCCTGAGTGTAACTTATACATTGAAGAATTAAATTCAGATTAGAAATACATTACATAATCAATTTAAAGCTGAAAACACTGGTCACAGGTACAAAGTTGCATTCTGAGATTTATTCCAAGGGAAAAGATTCAAAGAACCTAGAAACTTAAAATTTCTTGAAGGTGTGTATACTTCAATTCAATTGACAACTTAACAGTGCAAGTAATACTTAAGCTATAATTTGCTGCTTCAGTATGAATAGTTGGAAAATTAAATCATCTAAGACTTGCAAAGCAAAATTTGTTATCTAATTAACTAACCTCTAGAAAATTTATTTTTCATTTCCTCCTGTCAACATATCTGGAAAATGCCAAGTTAATGAGCATTAACATAAAGCAACTACGTTAATGTTTAAGATATGGCAATCATTAGATGGATGAAGTAGTCAAGCCTCAAGTTGATTAAAGAGTTGTCATCTTGTCACATTGTTTACTTGAAAATATATGGAGAAATATTTCAAATCATTGCTAAATGACAACAAAATCATGACACCATTTTGTGTACACTGATCAGCTAGCATAAACTATTTAATCAACACTATTTACTCATAATCCCTTTATATTTTATAATAGTATGTTTCATACCAGATAAAATCTGCATATTAAAATCCAATTTCTCTAATTCTACTTATTCTAATTCAGTTGTAGCACAGACACATATAGTCATTGGCTTTGAAAAGAAATAGTTTTACAATTTTTTTAAGTCTTCAATGATATTATGGAAATTAATCTTATCTCACTTCATTCTTGTTATAAGAAATAATATGGGAGAATTAAAATATATGTTCCAGTCATCAGTTGATGGACATCTAGGTTTACTTCAATACCAAAATGTGATATAATACACAATGAAATATTAACCAGCTGTATGAAGAAGGAAATTCTGACATTTTCAACAAAACGAGTGATGTGGATATCATTATGCTAGTAAAATAAGTCATAATGAACAAGACAGAATCCACGTTTTCTGTCATGTGGAACTTTATGTGTGTGTGTGTGTGTGTGTGTGTAGAGAGAGAGAGAGAGAACAAAAAAATGTGGGGATTCGAAGATGGTTGAATAGGAAAAAGATGTGTTGATTGAGACCAGGGGAAGATAACAGAAGAAAGCAGAGGAAGTGCATTCCCAAGGGAGAGTTGGAGAGATGCTTGCTGTGGAAATGCTACAGAAAGAAAGGGAAATGCTATGAAGCACTGAGCCCTGTGAACAGTACAAACACACAGCATTGAGTGAGAACTCTACACGTGAGCCAGGGAGACTATGGAGGAGACTCCATCTTCTGAGAGCAAAGTGACAGTAGACTGCAGTAGCACATGACACTGGTCTTATTGGCTGAAAGAGAACCCTGCAGACCACACTGACATTTGAGTCCACACTGGCACAGTAGCAGGGTAGCAGGGTACCTACCTAACCATATGAAGGAAGAGCATTTCTTTCTCTAAATCCCCCCACAAGGATGGTTAATGGCCAGCAGCAAGAAAGCACCAGCTTAACATAAGTAGAGGCAGTGATGGGCATGCATACACATTAGACAAAAAATTTATCAGGGGGGTAAATCTGCATTCTCCCCTGACTTAGAGTCTGGTATTGTGGGTTGGCAAGGGCTGAGCACCCAGTTAAGACTGTGAGACACTCCCCTACCCTTATGCTATCACAGATGCTCATACTCAATATGCCAAGGTGGAACATTGACATGCAATTGACTGTGGGAAAACCTCAGCCAGCTCTCCCCATGGAGAGGACACGTTCACCAAGCTGAGAGTGGATCCTTTACAGTGACTGTGAGAGCTTGGTTCACTATGACTGTGGGAATTTTGTGACCACACAATAGGATGTGGAGGGTAATTGAGATGCTGGGCAATCACTGTGTCTGGCTTCAGAGGTCCCGAGTTTCCTGATTGCCTAGATTGGGTCATGCCAAAAGGTTCCATACTCACACTAATGACACACAGATCCTTTGTGAGGTTAATACACCTGAATAGGTGGGGGGTTGAGGCCATTGATCACATTGGAAAAGAAGAGGTGAGGCTATGATTACTCCAATACATGAGATCATGCCCACCAGACTGCCGACAATAGAGGAAATATATTACACCCAACTTGGGTGTCACCTGGGACTCCTGTGCCACCATCGAGCACTGACCAGGCCCCACACTAAACATGTCTATAAAATATCCACTGAAGGAACAGACACTCCACTAAGCCACAGAGTCATAGCTCAAAGATAAAAGTATCAGGAAAAAACCACTAAGTGTTTTCACAAATGACTAAAATTAAATGTAGAAATAAGAGAAACAAGAAAACAGAAGACAGTATGACTCCCCAAAAAGAGCATAAGAAATCAATATTTAAATTTGAAGCCAAAGAGATTGATGAAATCCCTGAAAATAAATTCAAAGGAATGATCGATCGTAGGTGATTCAGACACACAGAGAAACAAATTCATGAGATAAAGAAATTCATTCATGATATGGATGAAAATCCTTGCTGAGACAGAAATATTGAAGAGAAATCAAACTGAAATAGTGTAAATGAAGAACTCAATATGCCAACTAAAAATACAGTGGAAAGCCTCAACAACAGACATAATGAGTCAGAAGAGAGAATATCTAAGCTGGAAGAAAAATAACTGGCAATATTTCAGTCAGACAAAATAAATACAGAAAGAAAAAAAAACAGAAAAACTAAATATGCTTTCTTTTTTACTGATTTCAATAGATGAAGTTTTACATGTATACACATAAATATTTTGTGTTTTATTGAGGTATAATTCTAATATAATTCACTGATTTGAAATGTATAATCCAATTTTTAGTATATTCACAGAATTTTAGTTTTAGAACATTGTCATTCTCATCCCCAACAGAAAGCCCAAATCTAATATCTATCTCTCTCCAACATCCCAATTTCTAGTTGAGCACCAACTAGATTTGCCTAACCAAACATATATGCCTCAGAGTTCCTGAATTTGTAGAAGGAGAAAATGTGTAAGGCCTATTCAGTGAAACAATAACAGAAAAACTAACCTAATTTGGAAAGGAACATCTAAGTACAGAACATATAGAACTCTGAATAAACATAATCAGAAAACATCCTCACCACACCACTACATATTTAGACAAATTTCCTACTTTTTCAAGATGTATTTATTTATTTGAGAAGCAGACTTACAGACAGAGAGGAGAGACAGAGAGAGATGTCTTCAGTATGCTGGTTCACTCCCCAAATGGCCGAAACAGCGAGAGCTGGCCAATCTGAAGCCAGGAGCCAGGAGCTTCTTCTAGTCTCCCCTTCATGTGCAGGGACCCAAGCTTTCCCAAGCTCATTAGATGGGAGCTGGATTGGAAGTGGGACAGATGGGATGCCAACTGGCTCCCATATGGGATGGCAGCACTGCATGTTGAGGCTTAAAGAGCTATGCCACAGTGCTAGACCTACAGTCACACATGCAACATTAAAACATAAAGAAGGCCGGCGCTGCGGCTCACTAGGCTAATCCTTGCGGCGCCGGCACACCAGGTTCTAGTCCCGGTCGGGGCGCTGGATTCTGTCCCGGTTGCCCCTCTTCCAGGCCAGCTCTCTGCTGTGGCCAGGGAGTGCAGTGGAGGATGGCCCAAGTGCTTGGGCCCTGCACCCCATGGGAGACCAGGAGAAGCACCTGGCTCCTGGCTTTGGATCAGCGCGGTGGGCCGGCAGCAGCGTGCTGGCTGCGGCAGCCATTGGAGGGTGAACCAACGGCAAAGGAAGACCTTTTTCTCTGTCTCTCTCTCTCACTGTCCACTCTGCCTGTCAAAAAAAAAAAAAAATAAAGAAGAAATCTAAAATGTGCATGACAGAAAGGCCAGATTATCTTCTGAGGAACACCAATTAGACTAACAACTGCTTTATCCTAAGAGATCCTGCAGTATATGAGAGAATGTAGAGTCATCGTCTACACACTGAAAGAAAGAAATTGTTAATCCAGAATCCTGGACACACAAAAGCTCTCATTTATAAATAAAGATGAAATAAAGACATACTGAAATAGAAATTGAAGGATTTTGTCATCACTTGACCAGCTAAGTATGTTCTATGTACAGAAGAAGAAAATGACAGTCATCATTCTGAAAAAGTATAAAGGAAATTCAATGCAAACAATAGGAATATTTATGGAAAAATGGCAGTACTAAGTCATTACTTATCAATGATAACCTTGAATGTAAATGGACTAAATCCTCAAATTAAAAGGTCCAGACTGGCCGGCACCACTGCTCACTAGGCTAATCCTCCACCTGTGGCGCCGGCATTCCGGGTTCTAGTCCCGGTCAGGGCTCTGGATTCTGTCCGGATTGCTCCTCTTCCAGTCCAGCTCTCTGCTGTGGCCTGGAAGTGCAGTGGAGGATGGCCCAAGTGCTTGGGCCCTGAACTTGCATGGGAGACCAGGAGAGCCACCTGGTTCCTGCCTTCGGATCAGCGTGGTGCACCAGCCACAGTGTGCCAGCCACAGCAGCCATTGGGGGGTGAACCAAGGGACAAGGAAGACCTTTCTCTCTGTCTCTCTCTCACTGTCCACTCTGCCTGTCAAAAGAAAAAAAAAGATCCAGACTGGCTGAATGAATTAATAAATAAGATTATTTGCAAGCTACAAAAAACACACCTCACCAACAAATATACACAAAGACTGAAAGTGAAATGATGGAAAAATATATTCCATGCTAAAAGCAAAAATGAACAGGTGTGGCCATTCTAAAATCAGACAAACAGACTTTAACACAAAAACTGTTAAAGAGACAAAGGAGGGAATTATGTAATGATTAAGGAATCAATTCAATAGGAAGATATGACTATAGTATTTGAATATGCACCCAATGCCAGGGTGACTGGATATTTAAAACAAATGTTAATGGATCTAAAGGGAGACATAAACTCGAATACAATACTAATGGGAGACTTAAATACCCCATTTTAGTCAATGAACAGATCAACTAGACAGAAAACCAACAAAGAAACAACATAGCAAACTTACACTGTAGACCAAATGGACCCAATTGATATCTACAGAACATTTCATCACACATTTGAAGAATGAACTATCATTTCATCAGTGCATAGATCTTTCTCTAGGATAGACCATATGCTAGGCCATACAAATCTCAGCAAATTAGAAAAAATGAAATAATACCATTTATCTTTTCTAGTCACAATAAAATGAACTATAAATTAACAACTTGATAAACTCTAAAAACATATGAACATATATAGACTGAATAACATACTCCTGAGTGAATAGTGGATCATAGAAGAAATAAAAAGGAAAATAAAATTTTCCCAGAAACAAATGGAGAAAACAACACAACATGCCTAAACTTATGGGATACAATCAAAGCAGTGTTAAGAGGAAGTCTCTAACAATTAGTGCTCACAGCAAGAAATTGGAAATATACAAAATAAGTAATGTATTAGTGCATCTCAAGGACCCAGAAAAACAACAGACCAAGCAAAAAATTAGTAGGAAGAGATAAATAATGAAATTTAGAAAAGTAATAAATCAAATTGAAGCAAAAAATAAAAAAGTGTTCGTGAAATGAAGATCTGTTTTTTTGAAAAAATAAAATTGAGGCACCATTGGCCCAACTGACGAAAAAAATAGGGAGAAGACCCAAATCAATAAAATCAGAAAGTAAAAAAAAGAGATTTAAGAACAGATAACATAAAGAATTACTAGGAATTACTACAAAAAGTTTTATGCCAACAAATTGGAAAATCTAGAGTAATGGATAGATTTCTGGACACATACAATCTACCAAAATGGAGTCATGAAGTCATAGAAAACATAAACAGAACAATAACCAAGACAGAGATTGAATCAGTAATAACGACCCTCCCCAAAAAGAAAAGCCCAGGACTGGATGGCTTCACTGCCACCAGGCATTTAAAGAAAAACTAATCCCAGTTCTTTTCAAACTATTAAAAAAATTGAAAGCAAGGGAATCTTCCCAAACTCTATGAGTCTAGCATCACTTAAATTTCAAAAACAGAACAAGTTACAAGAAAGAAAGAGAGCAATTAGCTAGTATCTCTGGTGAACATGGAGTCAAAAATCATCAGCAATATATGAGGTAATTGAATCCAATGACATATCCAAAAAATCATTCACCCAGACCAACTGGAATTTGTCCCTGGTATGTACAAATGGTTTAAAATACACAAATCAATGAATGTGGCAAGTCAAATTAACACATTGAAGACTTAAAAATACATTATCTGAACAGATACAGAGAAAGCATTTGATGAAAGACAATATCCTTTCATGTTAAAAACCTTAAGCAAATTGGATATAGAAGGAACATTCTTCACCACAAGGAAATATAAAATCAACCCACAGCCTGCATCATATTGAAAGGGGGAAAGTTGGTAGTATTTCCAGCAAGATCTGCAACCAGAAAAAGATGCCCATTTTTCTCATTGCTATTCAGTATAGTTCTGGAAGATTTAGCCAGAGCCATCAGCAAGAAAAAGAAACTAAGTAGATACAAATTGGAAAGGAGAAATTCCAATTATCCCTTTTTGCAGATGACATGATTCTACATAAGGGAACCAAAAGACTACTAGAAGACTATTGGAACTCATAAGAGAGTTTGATAAAGTTTCAGGACAAAAAATCAACACACAAATGACACGTAAAGAACTTGTAAAATCAATCTCAGGGGACAGCATTGTGGTGTAGCTGGTAAAGCCACTGCCTGCAGTGCTGGCATCCCATATGGGCACAAGTTCGAATCCTGGCTGCTATACTTCCTATCCAGCTCCTTGCTAATGTGCCTGGAAAAGCAGTGGAAGATGGGCCAAGTACTTGGGCCCCTGCACCCACATGGGAGACCTGGAAGAAGCTCCTAGCCCCTTCAGCCTGGCTCCTGGCTTTAACCTGGCCTAGCTCCAGCCATTGCAGCCATTTGCGGAGTGAACCAGCAGATGAAAGATCTCTATCTCTCTCTCTCTTTCTCTTTCTCTCTCTCTCTCTCTTTGACTCTGCATCTCATCTGCCTGTCTGTAACGCTGCCTTTCAAATACATAAATAAAATCTTTTTAAAAAATCAATCTCATTCACAATATCTACAAAAATTAAATACCTTGGAAAAATTTAATCAAGAAGATGAAAGATCTCTACAACAAAGATTATAAAACATTAAAGAAATAAAAGAAAGCCACAAAAAAGAGAAAATGTTTTATGTTTATTAATTGGAAGAATTAATATCAAAATGTACATACTATTGAATGCAACTTACAGATCGAATGCAATCCCAATCAAAATAGCCAAAAATTCTTTTCAGATCCAGAAAAAAGCTGCTGAAATTCACATGGAAACATAAGAGAACTTGAAAAGCTAAAAGAATCTTACACACAAAAAAAACCAAAACAATAAAAAAGCTGGAGACATCACAATTCCAGATTTGAAGACATTCCACAGGACCATTATAATCAAAAGAGCTGAGTCCTAGCACAAAAATATACATACAGACCAACAAGAATAACAAGACCAATAAGAACATATACAAATTCCAGAAATTAATCCATACATATATAATCTATATATCTATAATCAGCTAATCTTTGACAAAGGACCTAAAATCAATCCCTGGAGAAAACTGGATCTATGCATGGAGTAGTATGAAAGGAGATCCCTATGTTACACCTTATACAAAAGTCTACTCAAAATTGATCAAGGACCTATACCTATGATCTGATAAGTTCATATTACTAGAGAAAACATTAGGAAAACTTGGCAAGACATTGGCATAGGTATGACATCGGCATAGGTAAGACATCTTGGAAGAGATCTCAGAAGCAGAGAACAAACACAAAAATAGACAAATGTGATTACATCAAGCTAAGAAGCCTCTGCACTGCAAGGGAAACCCTCAACAAAGGGAGGAGACAATTGACAGAAGGTAGGAAATTTTTTCAAACTATGCAACTGGAAAAGTGTTAATATCCAGGATCCATAAATTTCCAAGAAACTCAACAACCGAATAAACAATCCAGTTAAGCAATAAGCAAAGGACACGAACAGGAATTTTTCAAAGTATGGAACACAAGTGGCAAACAGATACCTAAAAAAATTGCTTAGGCCTGCACTGCTGCTCACTAGGCTAATCCTCCACCTGTGGCGCCAGCACACCAGGTTCTAGTCCTGGTTGGGGTGCCGGGTTCCAGTCCCAGCTGCTCCTCTTCCAGTTCAGCTCTCTGCTGTGGCCCGGGAATGCAGTGGAGGATGGCCCAAGTGCTTGGGCCCTGCACCCACATGGGAGACGAGGAGGAAGCACCTGGCTCCTGGCGCGCTTGCCATAATGACCATTTGGGGGGTGAACCAACGGCAGGAAGACCTTTCTCTCTGTCCCTCTCTCACTATCTATAACTCTCTCTCTGTCTCTCTCTCTCTCTCACTGTCTAACTCTGCCTGGCACAAAAAAAAATTGCTTAGGATCACTAGCTATCAGGGAAGTGCAAACAAAAACAACAATGAAGTTTTACCTCATCCCATTTAGAATGGCTAACATCCATAAATCAAAAAACAATAAATTCTGGTGATAATTTGGAGGAGAGGGTACCTTAATACACTGTTAGTGGGGATGTAAACTAATACAAGCATTATGAAAGACAGAAATCTGAAAAGAGATCTGCCATATGACCCAGCTATCCCACTCCTGGGAATTTACCCAAAGGAAATGAAATCAGCATATAAAAGAGTTATTTGTACCCTCATGATTATTGCAGCTCAAATTACAATAGCAAAGATATGGAATCAACCCAAATGTCCATCAACTGTTGACTGCATAAAGAAAAAGTGGTACCTATGGGCCTGGCAATGTGCCAAAGCAAGTAAATCTACTTTCTGTAATGTTGGCATACCTTATGGGTGCTGGCTCCCATCCCATCTGCTCCATTTCCAATCAAGATCCTTGTTAATAACCTGAGAAAGCAGCAGAAGATGTCCCAAGTGACTGGGCTCCTGCCACCACCATGGGAAACCAGGAAGAATTTCCTGATTTCTGCTTTTAGTCTCACCCAGGCCAGGTATTGCAACCATTTGGGTCTGTGGTCTTCCTACTTTTTATTTACTTTTTGAATATTATGATTAGTGGTGAATTCAGTATGTGAATATATAGAGTGGACTAAAATTATGTCTTTGCAAAAACTGATAAAGAGAGGGGAGGGAGTGAGGAGGAGTAGTGGGGAACAGGAGAGTGAGGAAACATGGTTATCTTCTTTGAATTGTACATATGGAATGCATTAAATCTGTTCTCCTTATATTGACATAAAAATTTTAAAAACTACTATGTAAATTTAGCAAAGTTGAAGGAAATAAAATTAATATATACAAAACTGTGAGTGCCATATTATTTGGTAAATAATTATAAATGTTGTCTTCAATGAATTATATCCTCTATATATACCTTTCTTTCTTCAATTTTTGGTCCTTGTCATTAATCAAAAGTCATGTGACATTAACAACCCCACTTTTTAGAAAAATCATGTGTATGTGTATTTATATACAATTCCATATGAAATGAATATGACAAAATGTCACAAATTGTTAAATCTAAAGGATATAAATATTTTAGAGAAAAAAATGTATGTTTTCCCCCATAAAACATTTCTTTAAGTCCCATGAAATTAGAATATATTTATATACACATACATCAAATAATATATATGTCACATATACATGCATTTATTAATATATTCATGTATATACATACTGTCTCCAAGTTACAATGTTTCAACCAAAGATTGTTTGACTTGGTGACAATGCAAAAGCACTGTGTGTTTAGTACAAACTATACTTCAAATTGTTAATCCCTGGCTAGTGATATGCTGTGCAATACTCTCATGATGCCAAGCACACAGTTCCCAGTCAGTCATGCAACCAAAAGGGAAAATAACAGATACCCTGTGGTGTACTGTGTTGTAGACCTGAGATGTTTCAGTAAGATAGCTATAGCAAGCACATTTTGACTTTTCATGTCTTCAACTTATGATAGCTCATCATGATGTACACTCATTTTAACTTGAAGAATACATATATGCCATTCTTCTGACTATGTGGCTTAAGAGTTTTAAAAATCATTTTCTTTTCAATAAAAAAACTACTAAAAAATTTAACAGCAAAAGCCTCTGTTCTTCCTTAGAGCTTATCAAGCTCTGCTAAATGCTCTATCTAGTTATTACAATTCATAAGGAGGAAAGCAGTGGTAGCAGGTGGCATTGTGAATTTAAATTAGATCCAATGTGCAGAAGGACAGCAGGAGCTCCTCTATTTCAGCTTCCTAAAGGCATGACACCAACAATATTATGTTTTCCAAACCAGTCAGTCCATTAGTGTTCTACAAATATTTTTTCCATTTCACAAAAGTGCTTTATTTGCCTCAAGATATGAATTCATTCACTCATCAGAATGTTTTGCCCTAACATAAGAAATCTAGGATATTGAAGAAAGATGTAAAATGAAATTGGGTTAAACACAAACCTTTTAAGACAGTTCTAAGAGGTGATCCCTCTTTATATATCTTTATTTATATATGCAAATGAACACATATGCACATACATGAAGGCAACATCCAAAGCAACTTCATATCTTGCTCTAGTCTGCAAAATTAAATTAAGTATATTATTTGCTTAAAATCAAATCAGATAGAACTTGCATTACTTCTTTTAAAAGATTTATTTATTTATTTGAAAGGGAGAGAGAGAGAGAGAAAGAGAAACTCTTCCATCCACTGGTTCACTCCCTAAATGGCCCCATTGGCCGAAGCTGGGCCAATCCAACGTCAGGAGTCCGGAGCTTTTTTTGGGACTTCCATGTGGATGCAGGGGCCCAGAGGTTCAGGCCATCTTCCACTGCTTTTCCTGACACATTAGTAGGGAGTTAAATTGGAAGTTGAGCTGCCTGGACTCTAACTGACACCCATTTGGGTTGCCAGCACTTCAGGCTGTTGCTTTACCAGCTATGCCATAACTATGGCCCCTTATGTTACTTTTTTAAAAAATCACACCTTTGATAAACAAGAGCTTACTTTCCATATAATGCTCAATAACTATAAAAGAATTGAAAGTGCTTAAAGGAATATAATCAGCATCATTTTACTCTTTATTTCCAAATGCAAGAATTGAGAGTAATTTCTATCTAGACAACTGAATCAGGAACTTGGATTCATTCATCATCTTTCTTTTCCATGTCCTACAGATTTTGCCTACTAAATTTCTCTCAAGTTTTCCCACTTGCAAAGTTTTCCACTGCAAAATTTTCCATCTTTTGTCAGGTGAATGGATTACTGTGACAGAAGCAGTAGCTATATGGTAAAATTAAAAATTCACCAAGAGTCATTTCCTGTTATATCAGAAATATTTTTAAATCATATTCATATTCACCATTACTAATCTTGTAGACTAAAAATATCATTTTAAATAGCTCATCAGCAAGGCAGGTGCTGTGGCATGGTAGGTAAAGCCACTGCCTGCAGTGCCTGCATCTTCTATGGGTGCCAGTTTGAGTCCTGGATGCTCCTTTTCCAATCCAGCTCTCTGTTATGACCTGGGACAGCAAAAGAAGATGGCCCAAGTCCTTGGACCCCTGCACTCACATGGAAGACCCTAATGAATCTCCTGGCTCCTGGCTTCAGGTCAGCACAGCTCTGGCTATTGTGGCCATATGGGGAGTAAAACAGTGGATGGAGGATCTCTCTCTCTCTCTCTCTCTCTCTCTCTCTTTCTCTCTCTCTTTTTCTCTCTGCCTCTCTGTAACTCTGCCTTTCAAATAAGTAAATAAATCCTTCAAAAAAACTCATCAGATTCAACATTAAAAATTCTAATGATTCCAAGTGAGAGAAATAATTTCAATAACATGCTATTTATATCAAAAGATGATCAATAGTTTATTATTCAAAAACATCACAGTAGGTTAAAGTCAATATTATTGGTCACTGCTACATAAAATACAGACTATAGGAATCAAAAATGAGTAATTCAGCAAAACCCAGGAGGTGAGAAGTTGTGCCAACCTAAGCTAAGTGTTTTCTTTGTCAAAGTGGAAAAGAAGAAACACAGTGAAGGAATTTAATAGATAATCCCACTGATGTATAACTTCAGAAAAGGCAGAGAGGAGCATCAGGCTTGAAGAGAGGGTAATTGAAAATATGGCGATACCATCAATAAAGGGAAAGCAGAAGAAACTTGTTTGTGACAAAGGAATTGAATTCAGTTTACACACACATGATCAATGCAAGCAGCCAACTGAACATCCTGGAAAATCTGTATGGGAAATCCACAGAACAAGTAACTCACAAGTAAATGCAGGGCTAACAGCTGCAGATACCGGTATTCTTTGCATAGTGAAGATTATTTAATACAAGCATAATAATTTCCCATCTAACAGACAATAAATATATTCTCAATTAAAGTAAACTTTTTTACACATTCTTTCAAAGTCTAAAAAATGAATAATTATCTATATCATATAATTCTACCTATCAATTATTTGTGATTATTATCAAGTAATTTTCATTTACCCAGTTTGAAGCAAAAGCTATACAGAAATGATAGAAACTGATAAACAATATGTTATAATGTGAATCAACAAGTTTTGTTTTTGCTTTTCCCACTGATTTTTTTCACTTAGTAAAGTAACACTAATATATTGACTTTTTGCTTACAGATACTATTAGATATCCAAATTCATATGCTGAAACTTAATCCCGTGTGATATTGTGTGAAAGTAATGTCTTTGAGAAGTGATTTAGTCATGAAAATAAAACCCTGATTAATGGGATCAATGTGCTTATGCAGAGGCTCAGAGTGTTGTCAGGCCCCCTCCTCCATTTGAAGATACACTGAGGAGATGGCTGTCTTCAAAACAGGAAATGGGCCTTACAGGACACATGGGTTGGCACTTTGATATTCGGCTTCCAGGATCCAGAACTGTGAAAAATAGGTGTCTGCTGTTTATGTAACCCAGTCCTTGGCACTGTGCTTGACAGCCTAATTAACAAAGACGAAGGCCTGAGAAAAGCAACTTAAAAGGTACGTGTTACTGAATTTTCAGGCATATGGATCACACGAAGTTCTACACTCAGCCTCTCATTCCTTCATCACTCTTCATGCCACATTTTGCCTCGAGTCAGCATCTCTTCTCCAATCTCTTGTCTTCCCGAGAATTAGAAACTCCTGTAACTTCTGTCTTAGCAGAAGCAAACAGAAACTGAAAATTTCATGACAATTTTATGTAAAAAACATAAAAACCTAGAAAGATTTAATTCATCAAGAATCAAGGTGTTAGATATCTATGAAAGACAACGTAACAGAATATGATTGCTGTCTATAACCCTTGTCTACACCCTGTAGAACAGTGGCCTATCTTTGTACTTGTAGAGCTCTTTGTTGAGAGATTCATTGAGCCTGTGATTATAAAGTAAATTAAAATTATGTTATCAAAAATTAAAATAAAGGAGGAAGAAGGGAGAGACAATCTGAGTGATTTGGAAGGGTAGGAGGAAAATATCATTGTATACTTGAATTGAGTCTATGGAATTCATAAAATCTGTTCTCTATAGTAATGAATTTTAAAAATAAAAAGTGCTGGGGCCAGCACTGTGATGCAGAGGGTTAATGCCCTGGTCTGAAGTACCGGCATCCCACATGGGTGCTGGTTCGAGACCTGGCTGCTCCTCTTTCGATCCAGCTCTCTGCTATGGCCTGGGAAAGCAGTAGAAGATGATGCAAGTCCTTGGACCACTGCACCCGCATGGGAGCCCCAGAAGAAGCTCCTGGCTCCTGGCTTTGAATCAGCGCAGCTCCAGCTGTTGTGGCCATCTGTTGTTGAACCAGCGGATGGAAGACCTCTCTCTCTTTCTCTCTTTCTCTCTCTGCCTCTGTAGGTACTTATGAAGAAAAAAATAAACAGACACAAAAGTCATGTTCTTTAATCAAACCATGAAAATACTGTTTCTTTCTAAATTAATTGGTTGTATACATACAAGCCAAATTAATATTGAATTTTATAGAATTCTTTCTTCCATTTTTTCCTTCCTTCCCACTTCCCTTCCTGACTCCTTTATTAAATAAAATGAATATTTTGTGTAAAAGATTTTATAACTTACTTTAGTAGACACTAAGAATACTAGAAGTAAGAATATTTTGCCCTTACTGAAATTGGTCCAGTAACAAGCACAGACAAACAAAATTTAGTGTGAACTTAAATATATTATATGGCATTATAGAAAAGACATTTATGCAAAGATGGAAGGAGTGTCTGTACTGTTAGCAAGATAAAATTTCCTTAGAAAATTATAGGCACAGGAGACGAAATAGACAATAGCTTAGAGAAAGAAAGCAAGGCACATCAATGGAACTGGAAATCCTTCCAGGTAGGTGAGACATGAAGTGTGGGAGCGTTGGAAGACAAGGCTGGAGAGGCAAGCAGGCACACCTGCTAAGTACTATAGAATAAATGTTTACATCCTGTTTCACTCAAATTCATATGTTGAATTCCTAAACTCCAATGCCTTTGGGAGGAGATTGATTAGGTCATGAAAGCAGAGCCATCATGAGTTGAGTTAGTGCCTTTTTAAGGTCTCAGAAAGCTTTCCAGCTCTAGTTCTACCATGTAAAGGTACAAGATATTAAACATCAGTAATCCACATGAAGGTTTTCACCATACACCAAATCAACCAGTGGTTGAGTTGATATTGACTTTCACTGCCTCCAGAACAGTTAGAAATCAATTTCTATTTGTTTACAAGTCAACTAATGTATGGCAATTTGTCATAGCAGAATTTACTAAGATACTAAGTGACTAAGACACTTTGTACTTTATTATGAAGGAAAGGAAATAATTGAATGATCTGAAGTTGATTCAACATCAGACCAAGTATACATTTTGAAAGATTCTCACATTAATGTAGTCAACAACCAACCCAGAAGCATTGGAACGCTGTTTCTTAAAGGCATTTATAGGTATTTCATTAAGTCGGTGTGCTTGACTAAATCATTTGCTATTGTTGATTGAATTCAACTCTGGTCTCTCTTACTAATTTCACAGAGGTGGCTGGGATGAGTAGCAGCAGCTAAAAATGAAAAAAAATAAAGCTACAAAATGATTGCAATCAGAGTTCAGTATTTAGTTTTTTATTTACTGAATCATCATAGCTCTATAACAGATATGTAACCTCATTCAAAAGGCATTTGAGTATACTGGAAAATCAGTTTCATGTGGTTATTATTTAAGTGTAGATTGTTTTAACAATACTTTTTGCACTGCATATGACATAAAATATGCTTAATACATATTGATTAAATAAATTATTGCATTAAAGCTTTTAAGCCTACTTTTGAGTATGTTTATATAATTTTAAAACAAATAGTCTCCATTTCCATTTCCTGGGTTCACAATAAAGTTCTTTTAAACATCTTTTTCTTGATGTTTTATTGGGACATTGTGATTAAGTAGTTTATCCATAGAACATGGGCAAAAGTAATGAATGTCATTCCAAAAGGTCTTCCATGATCCTTCACTGTTATATTTTTTTAACTTCTTGTGACTAGAAGCTGAAGATTCAAAGAGAATAGAGACCTGTGATGGAAAGGTACTGTACTGCCAAATCATTTCTAACAGAATGGAAATCTGAATGAGTTCCTTGACCCCTATCACATAGCAAACAGTGCAAGAAATACTTTTGTTTGCCTTAACTGTGCTGATACATCCTGAGATCATGACTTTATTGTAGAAGATTGGGAAATGATATCCACTATGATGGTCAATTTGGAAACCAACCAAAATAATGATGATGATGATGATGATGATGATAATGCAGTAAACAAAAGAAAATGCTATTCAGGCCTATCCAGGACCTATTTAACTCTAAACTAATTTATATATTCTTCTTTTTTTTAAAAGATTTGTTCTATCTACCCGAAAGACATAGTTACAGAGAGAGGTAGAGACAGAGAGCATGAAGCCCTCTATCCTCCGGTCCACTCCCCAGATGGCTGCAACGGCCGGAGGTGCACTGATCTGAAGCCAGGAGCCAGGAGCTTCCCCGTGGCCCCCCACGTGGGCTGAGGGGCACAGGGACCTCAGCCATCTTCCACCACCCTCCCAGACCACAGCAGAGATTTGGACCAGAAGAGGAGCAGCCAGGACCAGAACCGGCGCCCATATGGGATACCGGCGCCCCAGGCCAGGGCAACAACCCGCTGCGCCACAGCGCCTGCCCCAAATAATTTATATATTCATACTTCACCATCCTGGGAAAGTTTCATTGTGATTTCACAGAACATGTTAGTGTATAGAACTGTGGTGTTTCAAAAGGTCTTAGAGGTTGCTTTTTATAACCACTATGTAGAAGTCACACCTGTGTCAGCCTGTCATGTGGTTATTGTAATACAGTTATGCAGCTCAAAATATATTATGAAGAGCATTGATGTATCTGTAGCCAATACTTTTTCTATCAGTAACTATTATAGGAGAGAGAGAAAAATGATACATAGGTAGATGATAGACAGAAGGGAACTAAAAAAGTTCACAGAAATTAGAATTAAAATATCATCTTATTTTGGTGGAAATTTTTGAAATCCATTCATAGTTTTTCTTTTTTTAATTAATATAAAGAGATTTTATGCATTGCATAGGTACAGTTTAAAGAAGACAACAACACTTTCCTCACTGTCCTCCTCTTCCCAATCTGTCTCTCACTCTCCCCACTCTTTATCAGTTTTGCAAAGATATAATTTAATCCACTCCATTTTCACAGGCTGTAGTTACTATCCATAATATTCAACAGGCTAAAAGTAGGAAGGCTACCATTCCACAGGAGTATAAACAAGGGCTAAAAATGAAAATCATATAACAGAATGTCCATTTAATTCCTACACCTTGTTTTTAATTCTATGTTAACTGAAACATATCAGAAAACATATAATTGTCTTTCTGATACTGGCTTATTTCACTATACCACTATACAAAACAGTTTCAAGTTCATATTTTTCATTTTTCATGGATATTTTGAAGACTTCTTTAGAGGTAGGTAGGTAGGTGAATAGACAGATAGAAATAGATGTTTATCTTAGAAAACAGATGTTAAAAATAGAAAGCTTTTGGGAGAACAAGGTCGCCCACCGTGCGGAAGCCGAGCCGCGGGACCCAGCCGCGGAAGCCTCAGGGTCTGCGCGCCAGTGCTCGAAGGGGAGTGCGTGCCACACAGACAACAGCGGGGAGGCTTGGGACGTCCAGGGCTCCGAGTCCACACATCAGCGCTGGAAGGGGAGTGGACCTGCGTGGAGAGCATGGGAGCCCACAGTTCGGGACACCAGTGGCATACTCAACACACCAGCGCTGGAACGTGAGGTGAGCCGAACCTCAATAGCCCGAGACACCGGCAGGCAAGTGGAGAGAGGAGACTAGAGGGAACGACCCCCGGGTGGGGGGAGAGTTCACCAGGCTAGCTGGAAGAGAGAGAGAGAAAAAAAAAAAAAGGTGACTGGTACGGACACGGGTTTCTCTCTCTCCGCTCACCTCTCAAGGGCGAGTAAGACAAAGAGCAGGCGCCATCTTGGACATACGTCATAAGCAGAGTGACCTCAGGTCTGCACCAGCCCTGAGCCTAGCAGAAAAACCTGACTCTGGGCGGGGCGAATTAACAGGAGATTAGGACCTAGTAAATTTGTGGTGCTACTGAACTGAGACTGTGAAAAAAGAGACGGTGGGGGAGAGAACTCACAGAATTCACTTGAGTACTCACCAGAGACGCTACAATTCTGTAACTTTGGCAACCCAGTGGGAGACTGAAGGAGAATTTGAGCCCACTCTGAGGGCAGAACAGATTCCCTGTGGGGTCCTTGGGAAAGAGCTTCCGATCTCTGGCTCCTGTGGGTATATCATTTGCCTGCTAACTACCTCCAACTTCGTTCAGCTGTGCAGAATAACTTCCCTTTTGAATCAAAAAAAAAAAAGAAAGAGAGAGAGAGAGAGAGAGGTTTACCATGCCTAACCTGGGAGTGTCACCTTTGGCACACCAAACAGAGCTCTCAGGCCACACCCATCTCAAGCCCTAAGGCTCCATCAAAAACAGATAGTCCACTTAATCTAGAGTCATAGTATAACAAGAAAAAGCACCACAGTGAAGAAACCAAATATCTCCAATATGCCAAATAACAAACGCAAAAACCAAGGTAATAAAAACAAGGAAGTCACCATGATGCCCTCAAATGAAAAAGACACCCCAATTCAAGATTATGAAGATGACGACATAGAAGAAATGCAAGAAGCAGATCTCAAAAAATTGATAAGAACATTGAGAAGTTCTCAAAAACAAATTCTTGAACTACAGAAATCCTTAATGGACAAGATAGAAAATCTCTCTCGTGAAAATGAAATATTAAGGAGGAATCAAAATGAAACGAAACAACTAGTACAACAGGAAACTGGGATAGTGACTGAAGTGAAGAATTCAATAGATCAAATGAAAAACACAATAGAGAGCCTTACAAACAGAATGGGTGAAGCAGAAGAGAGAATATCGGACTTAGAAGACAGAGAACAGGAAAGGATACACTCAGACCAAAGAAAAGAAGAGGAAATTAGAAACCTAAAACATATTGTCGGGAATCTTCAGGATACTATTAAAAAACCCAACATTCGGGTTCTAGGAGTTCCTGAAGGCATGGAGAGGGAGAAAGGATTAGAAAGCCTTTTTAGTGAGATATTAGCAGAAAATTTCCCAGGTTTGGAGAAGGACAGAGATATCCTAGTACAGGAAGCTCATAGAACCCCCAATAAACATGACCAAAAGAGATCCTCACCACGACACGTGGTAATTAAACTTACCACAGTGAAACATAAAGAAAAGATCCTAAAATGTGCAAAAGAGAAACGTCAGATTACTCTCAGAGGATCTCCAATCAGACTCACAGCTGAATTCTCATCAGAAACTCTACAAGCTAGGAGGGAATGGCAAGATATAGCCCAGGTACTAAGAGAGAAAAACTGCCAGACCAGAATATTATATCCTGCAAAGCTATCATTTGTGAATGAAGGTGAAATAAAGACTTTTCATAGCAAACAGAAATTGAAAGAATTTGTTGCCACTCGTCCAGCCCTGCAAAAGATGCTTAAAGATGTGCTGCACATAGAAACACAGAAACACGGTCATCAATATGAAAGAAGGTAAAGGAAGGAAACCTCACAGCAAAAGATCACAGGGAATTCAAAGCATATATTAGAACTTATCTTTGGCAAATGGCAGGGCAAAGTTACCACTTATCATTAGTCACATTGAACGTGAATGGCCTGAACTGTCCAGTTAAAAGACACCAATTGGCTGATTGGGTTAAGGAACAAAACCCATCTATTTGCTGCTTACAAGAAACACATCTTTCCAACAAAGATGCATACAGACTGAAAGTGAAAGGCTGGAAAAAGATATACCACGCCAACAGAAATGAAAAAAGAGCGGGCGTAGCCATCTTAATATCAGACACCATAAACTTTACCACAAAAACCGTTAAGAGTGACAAAGAGGGACACTACAATTCTATAGGAATCAATTCAACAGGAAGATATAACAATTATCAATGTATATGCACCTAACTACAGGGCACCGGTTTATTTAAAAGATTTGTTAACGGACTTAAAGGGAGACTTAGACCCCAATATAATAGTACTGGGGGACTTCAATAGTCCACTCTCAGAAATAGACAGATCAATAGGACAGAAGATCAACAAGGATACAGTAGATTTAAACAACACTATAGCCCAAATGGATCTAACAGATATATACAGAACTTTCAATCCTACAGCTAAAGATTTTACATTCTTCTCAGCAGTACATGGAACCTTCTCTAGGATTGACCACATACTAGGCCATAAAGCAAGTCTCAGCAAATTCAAAAGAATTAGAATCATACCATGCAGCTTTCAATCCTACAGCTAAAGATTTTACATTCTTCTCAGCAGTACATGGAACCTTCTCTAGGATTGACCACATACTAGGCCATAAAGCAAGTCTCAGCAAATTCAAAAGAATTAGAATCATACCATGCAGCTTCTCAGACCATAAAGGAATGAAGTTGGAAATTAGCAACTCAGGAATCCCTAGAGCATACGCAAACACATGGAGATTGAACAACATGCTCCTGAATGAACAATGGGTCATAGAAGAAATTAAAAGAGAAATCAACAATTTTCTGGAAGTAAATGAGGATAACAGCACAACATACCAAAACTTATGGGATACAGCAAAAGCAGTGTTAAGAGGAAAGTTTATGTCAATAGGTGCCTACCTCAAGAAAATGGAAAGGCACCAAATAGATGAGCTTTCTATTCACCTCAAGGATCTAGAAAACCTACAGCAAACCAGACCCAAATCTTGTAGGAGAAGAGAAATAATTAAAATCAGAGAAGAAATCAACAGGATTGAATCAAGAAAAACATTACAAAAAATCAGCCAAACGAGGAGCTGGTTTTTTGAAAAAATAAACAAAATTGACACCCCATTGGCCCAACTAACTAAAAAAAGAAGAGAAAAGACCCAAATCAATAAAATCAGAGATGAAAAAGGAAATGTAACAACAGACACCACAGAAATAAAAAGAACCATCAGAAATTACTACAAGGACTTGTATGCCAGCAAACAGGGAAACCTATCAGAAATGGATAGATTCCTGGACACATGCAACCTACCTAAATTGAACCAGGAAGACATAGAAAACCTAAACAGACCCATAACTGAGACAGAAATTGAAACAGTAATAAAGGCCCTCCCAACAAAGAAAAGCCCAGGACCAGATGGATTCCCTGCTGAATTCTACCAGACATTTAAAGAAGAACTAACTCCAATTCTTCTCAAACTATTCAGAACAATCGAAGAAGAGGGAATCCTCCCAAAATCTTTCTATGAAGCCAGCATCACCTTAATTCCTAAGCCAGAAAAAGATGCAACATTGAAAGAGAACTACAGACCAATATCCCTGATGAACATAGATGCAAAAATCCTCAATAAAATTCTCGCCAATAGAATGCAACAACACATCAGGAAGATCATCCACCCAGACCAAGTGGGATTTATCCCTGGTATGCAGGGATGGTTTAATGTGCACAAGACAATCAATGTGATACACCACATTAACAGACTGCAGAAGAAAAACCATATGATTATCTCAATAGATGCCGAGAAAGCATTTGATAAAATACAACACCCTTTCATGATGAAAACTCTAAGCAAACTGGGTATGGAAGGAACATTCCTCAATACAATCAAAGCAATCTATGAAAAACCCACGGCCAACATCCTATTGAATGGGGAAAAGTTGGAAGCATTTCCACTGAGATCTGGTACCAGACAGGGATGTCCACTCTCACCACTGCTATTCAATATAGTTCTGGAGGTTCTAGCCAGAGCTATTAGGCAAGAAAAAGAAATTCAAGGGATACAAATTGGGAAGGAAGAACTCAAACTATCCCTCTCTGCAGATGACATAATTCTTTATTTAGGGGACCCAAAGAACTCTACTAAGAGACTATTGGAACTCACAGAAGATTTTGGCAAAGTAGCAGGATATAAAATCAATGCACAAAAATCAACAGCCTTTGTATACACAGACAATGCCATGGCTGAGGAAGAACTTCTAAGATCAATCCCATTCACAATAGCTACAAAAACAATCAAATACCTTGGAATAAACTTAACCAAGGACGTTAAAGATCTCTACGATGAAAATTACAAAATCTTAAAGAAAGAAATAGAAGAGGATACCAAGAAATGGAAAAATCTTCCATGCTCATGGATTGGAAGAATCAATATCATCAAAATGTCCATTCTCCCAAAAGCAATTTATAAATTCAATGCAATACCAATCAAGATACCGAAGACCTTCTTCTCAGATCTGGAAAAAATGGTGCTGAAATTTATATGGAGACAAAAGAGACCTCGAATAGCTAAAGCAATCTTGTACAACAAAAACAAAGCTGGAGGCATCACAATACCAGATTTCAGGACATACTACAGGGCAGTTGTAATCAAAACAGCAAGGTACTGGTACAGAAACAGATGGATAGACCAATGGAACAGAATTGAAATACCAGAAATCAACCCAAACATCTACAGCCAACTTATATTTGATCAAGGATCTAAAACCAATTCCTGGAGCAAGGACAGTCTATTGAATAAATGGTGCTGGGAAAATTGGATTTCCACGTGCAGAATCATGAAGCAAGACCCCTACCTTACACCTTACACAAAAATCCACTCAACATGGATTAAAGACCTAAATCTACGACCTGACACCATCAAGTTACTAGAGAACATTGGAGAAATCCTTCAAGATATTGGCACAGGCAAAGAATTTCTGGAAAAGACCCGGGAGGCACAGGCAGTCAAAGCCAAAATCAACTATTGGGATTGCATCAAATTGAGAAGTTTCTGTACTGCAAAAGAAACAGTCAGGAGAGTGAAGAGACAACCGACAGAATGGGAAAAAATATTTGCAAACTATGCAACAGATAAAGGATTAATAACCAGAATCTACAAAGAGATCAAGAAACTCCACAAAAACAAAACCAACAACCCACTTAAGAGATGGGCCAAGGACCTCAATAGACATTTTTCAAAAGAGGAAATCCAAATGGCCAACAGGCACATGAAAAAATGTTCAAGGTCATTAGCAATCAGGGAAATGCAAATCAAAACCACAATGAGGTTTCACCTCACCCCGGTTAGAATGGCTCACATTCAGAAATCTACCAACAACAGATGCTGGCGAGGATGTGGGGAAAAAGGGACACTAACCAACTGTTGGTGGGAATGCAAACTGGTCAGGCCACTATGGAAGTCAGTCTGGAGATTCCTCAGAAACCTGAAGATAACCCTACCGTTCGACCCAGCCATCCCACTCCTTGGAATTTACCCAAAGGAGTTTAAATTGGCAAACAAAAAAGCGGTCTGCACCCTAATGTTTATTGCAGCTCAATTCACAATAGCTAAGACCTGGAACCGACCTAAATGCCCATCAACGGTAGACTGGATAAAGAAATTATGGGATATGTACTCTTTAGAATACTATACCGCAGTAAGAAACAACGAAATCCAGTCATTTGCAACAAAATGGAGGAATCTGGAACACATCATGCTGAGTGAAATAAGCCAGTCCCAAAGGGACAAATACCATATGTTCTCCCTGATCGGTGACAACTGACTGAACACCAAAAAGGAAACCTCCTGAAGTGAAATGGACACTATGGGAAACGGTGACTTGATCAGCATAGCCCTGACTGTTAATGAACAACTTAATACATTATCCCTCTTAGTAGTTTTTTTTTTTTGTCTGTTCTACTTAATATGACTGGTTTAATTCTGTAATTAATACACAGTTATTCTTAAGTGTTGAAAATTAACTGAAATGTGATCCCTGTTAAACATAAGAGTGGGAATAAGAGAGGGAAGAGATGTATAATTTGGGACATGCTCAAGCTGACTTGCCCCAAATGGTAGAGTTAGAAACATACCAGGGGATTCCAATTCAATCCCATCAAGGTGGCAGGTACCAATGCCATCTCACTATTCCAAGTGATCAATTTCAGTTCACAATTGATCATAATGAAAGGACTAAGAGTCAAAGGGAGCACATAAACAAGTCTAGTACCTGCTAACACTAACCGATGGAATAAATAAAGGGGAGAGTGATCCAACATGGGAAGTGAGATACTCAGCAGACTCATAGAATGGCAGATGTCCTAAATAGCACTCTGGCCTCAGAATCAGCCCTAAAGGCATTCGGAGCTGGCTGAAAAGCTCATGAGAGTATTTCAGGCATGGAAAGCCAAGACACTCTGGCAAAAGATCTCTGCGAGTGAGATCTCAGTGAAAAGAACAGGTCTTCAAAGAAGGAGGTACCTTTCTCTGAAGGGAGGAGAGAACCTCCACTTCGACTATGACCTTGTCTAAACAAGATAAGAATCGGAGAACTCAGAGGGCTTCCATAGCCTTGGAAACTCATGACTGGAGCATAGGGATATTACTGATGCCATAGACAGGAGTGTCAATTGGTAAAGTCAACAACAGGAGTCACTGTGCACTTACTCCTCATGTAGGATCTCTGTCCTTAATGTGCTGTGCATTGAGATTTAATGCTATAACGAGTACTCAAACAATATATTTCACTTTGTGTTTCTATGGGGGTGCAAACTGTTGAAATCTTTACTTAATGTATACTAAACTGATCCTCTGTAAAAAAAAAAAAAATTATCAACTCCCAACTTGACTCTCACTGGGACTAAACATGACAATAGGTCTGCTCTGATTTCATCATCATTTAAAAAAATCATCTATTATTTTTCACTTTATGTTTCTGTGTGGGAGCAAACTGTTGAAATCCTTACTTAATGTATACTAAGCTGATCTTCTGTATATTAAGATAATCGAAAATGATTCTTGATGTGAATGGAAGGGGAGAGGGAGTGGGAAAGGGGAGGGTTGTGGGTGGGAGGGACGGTATGGGGGGGAAGCCATTGTAATCCATAAATCGTACTTTGGAAATTTATATTCATTAAATAAAAGTTAAAAAAAATAGAAAGCTTTTAAACATTAACTTTTTAATCTCTGAATAATAATATGTAAATAGTTTTTGCATAAAGCAGAAAAATCCATACGCACATTTTGAAAAAAGTGAATCAAAAATTTTCCTTTTTTGAATTATGTCCACTGTTCATCTGGAAGGAAACAAAGAAAATGAGTCTATTTCCTATATAAAGAGTCTGCAAATACTAAACTATAGCAATTTTTGTTTATACCCTTAGGTTTCTCTTCTCCAAGTTAATCATGACTTTTCCCTCTTACATCTAGCCACAGATTTACTTAAGGAACTTTCCCTGTGGTGATGTGAAATCACCAGGATTCTTTGATGGGCTTTTCATATTCAGTAACATCACTCTTGAGAAAATATTTGTGCTTATGTGTATTTTGAAAATACACAAAGATTAAAATACAAAAATCCAAGTACATTATTTATGATTAGATATTTTTTCTAATATAAATGACCTGCGTTTAACTGATGCATTTAATTTGTCATAATTAGCATTAAAAACACTTAATTTGAAGGAGCAGTTGATAGCTGTAACTGTTAGTATAAAATGTATTTTAAAGTAGATATCAAAGAAGAAATACAGATGAATAATTAACTGAATGTACAAGAAGGCCTGGGTTTCACAATGTGGAGGGAAAAATGTCTTACTTCCAAGAAGAATTTACATTTTGATTTACAAATATTTTATAAGAATATTGAATAAATCTACTTCCTTACTAAGAGTCTAAAGAATGATGTTCACATATCCAAATGAAATTTATTGACATATTTGATATAAACATTACGTCTAAGGCAGGAATGAGCAAGAAAGCTTGATTTCAATCACACAGAAAAAATAGTTTTGAAAATGAACAGATATGATACTATGCAGTTAATTTCCTATTGATTATTTAATGTCTGATATATTCATGATACTGATAACACTAAAATACTATATAGGTTGCTAATGTTATGACTCATAAATATTTACAGTTATCTAATGTATCATCATAAGTCAATGTGAGAAATTTTATTTTTTTAAGCATAGGTTGTGTTCATATGTGCATGAATTATTTACTACTTCCTTATTCTTGGATTTCCTTAGATCATATGACAGAGTTTATTTGCAGTACTTTTCTTGTCACTAAATTAAATCTGTCCAGATGAGAAATAATCAGCGAGAATAGCTACAGCTAATGACTAGCTAATACTATTTACCATGCAATTATCTAGCCTGAAATAACAGGATTATGTAAAGCAGTTGATAGGATAATTTATCTGATATTATCCTTGTTTGTAAAAGTTTATCTTAAATGATGCAAAAGATATTTTTGTAGAATCTTTAAGTTTTTAATTAACTTATAAAGAACTTTTGAAGTATCTTTTCTCAGATGTCATTTTCCCATATTTTCTTTCACTTGATATTTGCTTATATCCTAGTAAAAGCACAATGGTACTATCTCTTAATTTTATGAAAAATTATTCATGTAAGGAGACTTTACTTACATCTGTGAATGAGGCAAGTTAAAACACACTTCTTCTGACTTCTTTAATAACTCATCACTCAGATTTTAAATGAAGAGGATCAGCAGAAATATTTAATAATAATTATGATAATAATGAAAACGTACTTCTTGTTTTCATTACTCAGTCCTTAGTACAGGCCAAGCTTGATTGTAAGCATATAACATTTATAAATTGATTACCAAATCACTTTCTGAAAATGAATAGGATTTGAGAAGACTTGATGTAACTTTTTTTCACCAAAAGATTCTTTTATTCAAAAAGGCAGAGATTGATGGAGAGACAGAGATTTTCAGGGGTTAAATCCCCAAATCCCTGCAACAACTATCCCTGAGTCAGGCCAAAGCTAGGGGTGAGAAACACAATGCATGTCTCCCAGAGACCCAAGTATTTGAGCCATCACCTGCTGCCACAATAACGTGCATCAGCACGAAGCTAGAAATAGGAATTGAGCCACAATTCAAAACCAGGCACTCCCATATAAGATTTGATGGTCTCAAGCAGTGTCTTAACTGCTATACCAAATGCCATCCTCAGATCTGATCTGATTAGACAATAAGATAAGACATTAAGATTAGATTAATTAAGCCGATAAGAAAATTAATCACCTGGCAGGAATATTTGATACATGAAATGAAAAATTGAGCTACTTACTACACCAATCCTAAGTATTTCCTGGAGATAAAGGAATAGCATATTGCTTTTCTACTTACAAGAATTTGTTTTCTGTATTAATCCCTCAATGTGATTTTATCTCAGTGCCCTAAAATAACGGCGAAGACTCCTTAATGATTTTAATTAAACCATGCAAAACGCAATTTCTGTTTTCCTTTGGATTGTGTTTGATTTCTCATGTGTCCACAACCAAAATAGGCTTAGAATGCTGGGGCTTGCTCTGATTGACACGGTGCAGATTTTCTCATTGCTCTTGCTTCCAGCAGTTAAGATTTTGATAAATCCTTCAGTCAATTCATGTCTGCTTCTATGTAATGAGAAGACAGAAGAAGGAAGAAGAGGGAGTACATCAGCACACTATGTGAATTCAAAGGAAATACCTGTGCATCTTAAACAAATTATAGTTCAGAATTCCAATGAAAAGTATTTAAAGGCCAACTGGACATTGGTTTGTTTGATTCTCCAAGGAATCAGAGTAGTTTCTCAAATTATGACAAAGCCTGTTTGCTATTCTAGAAGAGAGAGAAAAACACATCATGGTTAAACTTAAAATATTGAGCCTAAAATTCTAAATAATTAAAAATCCCACTATAAACAGCACATATAGGCATGATAGACTTTCATCATTTTAGAAGATAGTTTCATTATTTTAAGATCATTTTAGTTCGTTTAAGCTTTCATTTGATAATCCCCTCCTCTTTGCAAGAGTCTACTATGACTTCAATTTTCCTTCACAGTTGATAGTCATTCTTCTAAAGAAGAGAAATGATTTGGGAAATGGTGTGGAATAGGATTCTCCTGCTGCTTTCAATCCAGAAGATGCTATGGGGTGAAACCGCCTGGGGGTCCCTGCTGATATGTAATGTTCCATCAGTATTGCCAAACTCCTAGCAGCAGTTTTATCTGTTTCTCTCCCCATAAAAGAAACGCAATTACTTTCTCTGGGTGAGATTTCCATAGAATAATAAGACTGTCCCTTAAGTCCTTCTGAAGATTATGATTAAGGAATTCATCCACTCATTCTTAAACACACATATGTACAAATATGAATATCATGCAGTGACTCTACTAGCACTTACAATAAAATGGTGGCTTTTGTATTTTTCTTGAGACTGGAAATGTTACTTTAGCTAATGTGATTGGAATTTATCATATGAAACTTGAAATGAAGATGGATATGGTATATGTATATCAAAAACCCACATGAAACACATCACATTCATCTTCCATTTCACAAGTCTTATTTTTAATATTTTTAGTAACCTGAGGACAATGTGACCTTTAAAATATCTCTGAGTCTTTTCATTGCCAGTACATATTGACATAATTTAAAAAGCTACAGCATAAATTACATGTCAGACAGTGGGCTTTTAGCAGAGCAGTTAAGGAAACCTTTGGGAATCAGGCAAATGCTCAAGCTCCTGAGTCCCGGCCCCCTGTGTAGAAGACTTGGTTGACATTCTTGGCTCTTGTCTGTGGCCCGACCCAGCTTTCATTATTGCATCTCCGCAGCAGAGGGGAGATCTCTGCCAGTCTCCTCTGTTTTTCTCTCCTCTCTCTCGCTTCTTTCTCTCTTTCTCTTAGCCTCTCTCAAAACAAATAAATGAATAAAATGTTTAAAAAGAATTCATGTCAACATACTTTTTTTTATTTTCATTTTTTTATTTTTGACAGGCAGAGTGGACAGTGAGAGAGAGAGAGACAGAGAGAAAGGTCTTCCTTTGCCGTTGGTTCACCCTCCAATGGCCGCCGCGGCCAGCGCACTGCGGCCGGCGTACCACGCTGATCTGAAGGCAGGAGCCAGGTGCTTCTCCTGGTCTCCCATGCGGGTGCAGGGCCCAAGCACTTGGGTCATCCTCCACTGCACACCTGGGCCACAGCAGAGAGCTGGCCTGGAAGAGGGGCAACCGGGACAGAATCCAGCGCCCCGACCGGGACTAGAACCCTGTGTGCCGACGCCGCAAGGCGGAGGATTAGCCTATTGAGCCACGCCGCCGGCCCAACATATATTATTAAATACATATTTTTGTGTGGTGTTTAGTTGCTGTTCACTTTTTAAATATTTTATTTCAGAGTAATTTTAAATTTACAAAACAAAAATTATGAAGTAGTAGTACAAAGAATTTCCATTATAGCCCTCCTTTGTTTCTGATACAAGCTTGTTATGTTATCATATTTGCACAATTAATGAGCTACACCAGATTCCTATATGTTTTCATTTCAGCCTCCTTTTATCCCCCACAGCACCCCTCCCAGCCTCTAGTGATCAGCATTTTATGCTCATATTGATTTTTTCGTTTGTTTCGGTTCACACGTATAAGGGAGAAAATGCAATATTTGTCTTTCTGTGTCTGGCTTTTTCACTCAACTTGTTCATTTTTGTACATATGTAGTAAAGATATTTTTGTCAACTGCCTCTTCCCTTGATTTTTTTTTCAATATCTCTTTTGAATCAAAGTTTGCAATGATGTTAGGAAGTTATTTGATACTACTGAAGACTTAGTTGTTAATACAAATGTGATTTTCCTTGAAGACACATGTTTTCATTTTAAAAAGAGATTCCTTATGAAAGACTAAAATTTCAAGACGCTTCTTTAAGAATAATATTTCAGAGGATGAGGGACCTATAAAATATTCCATAAGAAGCCCTGGCTCCCATCCACAGCAGGCCTAGGTGTAAGTTACTGTAAGCAAAGCTTTGCATAAAAGCAAATGATCTCCTGGGGCCAGCACTGTAGAGTAGTGGCCTGAGGCGTCAGCACCCTATATAGGTGCCGGTTCTAGTCCCAGCTGCTCCTCTTCCAGTCCAACTCTGCTATGGCCCTGTGCCTACATGGGAGACATAGAGGAGGCTCCTGGCTCCAGCCATTGCTGCCATTTGGGGAGTGAACCAGCAGATGGAAAACTTTTCTCTCTGTCTCTCCCTCTCTCTGTCTTTAACTCTGCCTCTCAAATAAATAAAATCTTCAAAAACGAAGTAAACGAGCTCCTAAAGGGATGATTGATGCATGTATGATATATTACTCAATAGGAATCCAAATCAACTTTCTTGTCACTGACTTTCTGGGTTTTTTAGAGATCTATTTTATTTATTTGGAAAACAAGAGTTATAGAGAGAGGTAAAGACAGAGAGAGAAAGGTTTTCCATCCACTGATTCACTCCTCAAATGGCCGTAATGGCCCATGCTGAGCTGATCTGAAGCCAGGAGCCAGGAGTTTCTTCTGGGTCTCCCACGTGGGGGCAGGGGCCTAAGGACTTGGTCACCCTCTGCCAGGACTCCAACTGGCACTCACATGGGCTGCCGGCGCTGCAGTCCAAGGCTCTAACCCGTTGTGCCACAGTGCCGGCCTCAACCCTCACTGACCGTTGCAGCATTCTGCTTTTGTCTCCCTGTTAGTTTTGCCCATGTCACTTACTGGCTATCTGATCCCAAACAACTAATCTAAGTCCCTCGCCTTCGTTTTTACACATGGTTGGCCACTATGGACACAATCTAAATATCTAAATATGAGTGAACTACCTGTTTTGTATGAAAAGTTTTATTGCAGCAAAGCTACATTCATTCACTTATGTACTTTCTATGGCCACTATGCCCTGCAATGATGAAGTGGAGTAGTTATAACAGAAGTCATGTCTATAAGACTTAAAGTATTTACTATCTGGTTCTTTACAGAAAAGTTCTCTAAATCCAGTTGTAGAAGGTGTCAAACCCATAGAGAACATCTCTTGTCGCTGAATGATCCTCCTCCCTACAGACAGTGTAACTTTTTTTAAAGTCACTCCTGTACAATTCCTATCTCTTTGGAATTCTTTTACACTGTCTATTCCTTAAATTTTTGATATCTCCAACATTTCATTCATAGATTTCAGAACTTTCCATTACACACTTTGTATACATAATCCCTTTCAGGGCTCAACTGTGCAATGATTCCTGGTTGGCCAACATGTCACATTCTTTCCTTCCCATTCTTAGTACATGGTTAAAAAAACATATTCTAAGGCTTTTTGTCTTTCGTTTTGGCTACTTTTCATCATTTGGCCTAGTAACTAATAAACATCCTGAACTTATGGAATGTTCCGTAAATATTTGTTGAACAAATAAAATTCATCTTTATTTTTGCTCTCAGTCTCCCTTTTAAAAATGATTATACCTCTCCCTCCTCTTATTTGGAATTATCAATGTCATGTGTCATAAAGCAAATAAAGTGTTCAAAGGAGCCGATACTCCCAACATACTGCATCTAAAATAGTATTAAGGTTCTTCTTTATGAATTGATCAGATAAATATATGAGTTTTAGAAATGCCATACTAAAGTGAAGAAAAAAGTCTTAAATGTTCTAAGAACAAAAGAAAGAAAAAAAATCATGATGAAATGGTGTTTTTGTCCATTTTATGTTGCTATAACAAAATATCTGACACTGGGTACTTTATATGGATTTTAAGTTGATGATAGGTTTAAAAGTTCAATACCAGGCATCCACATCTAGGCTTAAAAGTCCAGTACCAGTCATCCACATCTGGCAAGGGACTTATATTCCATCCCAGTACAGTGGATGACATCACATTAATGGAAGGGAGTGCTGAGAGAGGAAAAGGTCATATGGTGAAATAGGCACCAAGAGAGAGAGACAAAAAAGACAAGTTCACTTAAAACAGTCCATGATTTCAGTAATGGATCAATTCTTTGAAGCCTAACTAAATCCTAAGAGACAGATGTTAATCCTTCCCAGGATAGTATAATGCATAATCAGCCCCCATGATGCTCCTCCTCTTAAAGATTGCACCACCTCAACACTGCCACACAGCAGACCAAGCCTCCAGCACACTAATCTCTGGAGAACAAACAATATCCAAATCCTTATATGTGGAATAAGGGTACCAAATAATATGCATTCTGGGTCATAAAGATGAAGAAACACTAATCAAAACAGCTTAGATCTCAGTACTTCCACTTAATCAAGGAAAATCGTACTGAGTGCATAATAATGATTGGCAATTCCTTCAAAATAAATGAACTCTCAAATATACAGGAATGAAATGATTTAATTTTAACCCTCCTTCTGCCTTATATTCATGACCACTTATTCATACATCTTCCTAGAGAATCCCTGAATGCCTTCGGGCCGGCGCCGTGGCTCACTTGGTTAATCCTCCTCCAGCGGTACCGGTATCCCATATGGGTGCCGGGTTCTAGTCCCGATTGCCCTCTTCCAGTCCAGCTCTCTGCTGTGGACTGTGAGGGCACTAGAAGATGGCCCAAGTGCTTGGGTCCCTGCACCCGCATGGGAGACCAGGAAGAAGCACCTGGCTCCTGGTTTCAGATTGGCGCAGCGCCGGCCATAGCAGCCATTTGGGGAGTGAACCAATGGAAAGGAAGACCTCTCTCTCTGTCTCTCTCTCTCACTGTCTATGACTCTACCTATCAAATAAAAAAAAAAAAAGAATCCCTGAATGCCTTAAGGTATAGCTAAAAATAAAAATTATATTTCCTGCAATACACAGAATAATTTTCAGCTGAAAATCCTTCAAAAACGCTTGCTATGGCTAGAAGACCCTTTGGCAATTGGGAAGAGACTAAATATTAAAGCAAGACTGAGATGTGGTTCAAGATTGCAGGTAGTATATTTCAAATAAAGTTGAGTCTCTTTGCTCCCTTTTTTTTCTAAACAAATTCACAGATCCTGGATTATGAGTGATTTAGCTGTCTCAGAAATACCAGCCAATTTGGAATTACAGCTTGCACTGCTGAGTTTGTTTGCAAATAAAATAAAAGCAACAAGAAAAACATAGACATAATTATGAAAGACACTAGAATGTGGGAAAGAGATTAAACCTTATTAAAATATCATTCCTAGGCATTAGCAGCAGTTCTATAATTAATACTATAACAGTTGACTGCACTAAGCACCATAACAGAAATTAAATTTTCATTTATGAACAGGAATAATGGGGTAATATAAAAAGACTGGGTTTGGATTTTTCTGCTCCTGAAGATTAATAATTGCCTAAGGTCTATAGTCAGAATTAAGACACACATTTGCTTGTAGAGAAAGATAGTTGATCAGATGTGCAAACATTCTTTAACCCTGGGCTGCAGTCACTGCAGGCAATGGCTGCAGTTCCACTGAGCCACTGCTAAAGTCCTGCCATTGCCACACTGCTGCTTCATCATGCAGGCGAGAGAGAAATTTAGTGTCCTTCTCAGAGAAACCAAAGTAACATAAATGGACCAAAACACTACAGGTTGCTTTATAAGAGGCAACCCTTGGTAATATAAACATTTATATTTTTATATGTAACATTGATAAGGATATTTAGCTTTCATGAAGAAAAATGACAAGATATGCAGAATAAGGGAATCATATAATATGCATTGTGTGTTTTAAAAACTGTCTAAAGACTGCTGTAGTGTTTTTCCTTGAATTATTTTCCAAGGTTTATTAACTAATTGATACGTTCAACAAATGTAAACTAAATACATTTATCCTACTGTCTGCATCACTTAACATAACCATGAACCAAAAACTTATGAAAATTTTTAAAAAATAGTGTTTTAACTTAAAATTGCAGTGCACTTTATAAAAAGAGAAAACAACTAATTGTTTATATAAAAATTCAAGAACAAAAATTAAAATTGTTCTAGGTTTTCATTTGTAACTCTCCAAATACCACTTGGTATTATTATCCAGTAGCTACATTTATCTGTTGTAGTTAGATGCCTCATTGCATTAGTTTGCCTTTCACCACTAATTTTATAAAGAACGAAGACTCATGTAGCTCATGGTTTTGGAGGTTTGAGTGGGCAACACCACTGACTGGACATATGGTGAGCCCAGAGAGTGGAGTGATGGAGTGTTTATAGTGGGAGGATCTCCTGGCAAGCAGAAAAGTGGGGCCAAGCTTGATTTCCATAACCAACTTTCTCCAGAGAACTGCCTTCCAGTGATTTGCCTCCAGGGACCTATAGACCTCCTACTAGGCTCACCTCCTAAACACCATACTTAGATTGAAGTTTTACCCTCTTAGTAACATGAATTTATGAGTTTGTGATCTAAACTTTAGAATAGATTAGGGAGAGCCAAGTCGGTTTTTTTCTTTTTTTATAGATTTATTTTATTTATTTGAAATGTAAAGTTACAGAGAGAGAAAGAGAAAGAGACAGAGACAGAGAGAGATCTTTCATATGCCGCTTCACTCCCCTAATGGCTACAATGAGTGAGCTTAGGCCAGGCTGAAGCCAGGAGGCAGGAGCCAGGAGCTTCTCCCAAGCCTCCCACATGGATACAAAGGCCCAAGCACTTGGACCATCCTCCTCTGCTCTCCCAGGCACATTAGCAGGGAACTGGATTGAAAGCAGAGCAGCTGGCAGCTGGGACTGGAACCAGTGTCCATACTGGGATGCCAGACCTTTAAGTGGCGGCTTAACCCTCTACTCCACAACACCAGCCATGCCAAGTCAGTTGCAAACCATAGCACTTAATAAAGTCAAAGAGCAGAAAGGGAATTATTAGTCATTTAGTTTTAAATATGCAACATATATATTCAGTATGAAGCATCATCCTCACATTTTGAAATATCTGTATTAGAAACTTCCTTTCTCTTTTTATTGGTGAATAAAGGAGATTGGGGTAAAGGAGATTTAATACCAATGGATGCAGACTCAGATTGGCTTGAATCTAGAACTTGATATTGTTTCTACTTTACTACATGATCAGTTAGGCCTTAAAGTAAAAAAAAAAAATAATAAAAACTACAAACAAAAATGATAATCACAATTTCAAAAATAAAAACTTCGGCCTAGAAATACAAAGACAGACAAATACAAACACACACACACACACACAAATACTCATACACATATTTTCATATCCCTGGACCCCAGGTGTTTGAGAATATAAGAGGTTTTTTTTTTTAATGGTTGTCATGGTTTAGCAGTTGGAAATCTGACCTGAAGACAAAATGGCGATATTGTATGGGGAAGTTCTTCTCACTCCTAGACTCATCTACAATAACTTTGTTGCAGCCACTTGAAATAATTTAGAGCTAACTTTAAACTTAACACTCTTAGAAAAGGTTACTCAATACCAGCATTGTGGCGCAGTGAGTTAAGCCAACACCTGTAATGCTGGCATCCCATAAGGGTACCAGTTTTTGTCTCAGCTGCTCAAAATCCATCTCCCAACTAATGGCCTGGGTAAAGCAGTGGAAGATGGCCCTCTGTTGTGTGAAACCAGGATGAAGCTCCTGGCTCCAGGCTCCTGGCTTCTGGTTTCAGCCTGGCCCAGACCTGCCATTGTGGTCATCTGGGGACTGAACCAGCAGATGGAAGACCTCTCTCTGTCTGCTTCTCCCTCTCTATATATAACTCTTTCAAAATACATAGATACAGCCGGCGCCGCGGCTCACTAGGCTAATCCTCCGCCTAGCGGCGCCGGCACACCGAGTTCTAGTCCCGGTCGGGGCACCAGATTCTATCCCGGTTGCCCTTCTTCCAGGCCAGCTCTCTGCTGTGGCCAGGGAGTGCAGTGGAGGATGGCCCAGGTGCTTGGGCCCTGCACCCCATGGGAGACCAGGAAAAGCACCTGGCTCCTGGATCCTGCCACCAGATCAGCGCGGTGTGCCGGCCTCAGCGCGCCTCCGCAGCGGCCATTGGAGGGTGAACCAACGGCAAAGGAAGACCTTTCTCTCTGTCTCTCTCTCTCTCACTGTCCACTCTGCCTGTCACAAAAAAAAAAAAAGAAAAAAAAATACATAGATACATCATTGTTTGTCAAGGTCAGTAACAAATTCCATGATTCAAAATCTATTTTATGTATTTCTTTATTTCTTCTTTTCCCCTTTTTAATGTTTTTCTTAAACTTTTATTTAGTAAATATCAATTTCCAAAGTGCAGCTTTTGGATTACAGTGGCTTCCCCCCCATAACTTCCCTCTCACCTGCAATCCTCCCATCTCCCGCTCCCTCTCCCATTCCATTCACATAAAGATTCATTTTCAATTATCTTTATATACAGAAGATCGATTTAGTATGTATTAAGTAAAGATTTCATCAGTTTGCACCCACACAGAACATAAAGTGTAAATCATTAACATGTGATAATTACACCAGTGTTGATTATGACCCCTAATGACACAATCCCAAAAGCCAAAAAACTGAATGTTGAAATCTCTAAAGAACAAAATTCCTAAAGTATAACACCCTCAAAAGCACTTACACACGTACGAATGTTATCAGTATACCTGAATGTTTGTTTGCAAAGATATACATGTCATTATTTCCTACTGTGTTCCGAGCCTATGAAATGTTCTTCAATTTTTTATGTAGTTTTAAATATGAATACAAAGTATCAAAATCTGATATTCAAATGTTTTAGTGTTCTTAGAGTAACTAGAGTGTGTCTTTTCTCCACTGTAAACTTTATGAAATCTGTAATTAGATCTACGATTTCTGATGAAATTTAGCATGAACTTCAAGTGTGGTGTAAGTATAAAGATCACACCAAATTTCTATGTATATGAATCAGAGAATGTTACAAAATCTTAATAAGAATTTTTTATGTTGAAATGATAATGTGTTGGATAATATGTTAAATAACTTTTATTTTTAAAATTTAGTTAACTCTTTTACTTTTTTAAGTACCAGAACATCTTAAGTTACATACATAGCTTATCTTATTTTCTATTGATCAGCATTGGTTTAAGTCACTACACAGCATGACCTAAAGTGAATTCTATAACTAGTTGCCCAAAGCTACTAGAACTGTCCATTTCTTGCTGACATATTGATTGTAACTGATAAAAGAAACATTAATGATTCCTGTGAAGTCACAACTATAAAATCCCTCCAGTCTCAGCAAATCTAACATATCTGAAATTTTAAATTTCATCAGTATTGGAAATGGTTCAAATAAGAAAAAGATTGTGTGGCTTTCAAGAAAGGCAAGGTTTCAATATTTGTGCAGCTACCTAAACTCTGAGCCCCTAGGCACACAGGTTGACTGTATTTCTCTCATTCTCATTTTCTTCACTGAGTAACTAGAAATAATAATTCTTACTTTGCATTGCTTTTAAAAGTGATTTATTTGTTTATTTGAAAGTCAGAGTTACAGAAAGAGAGGGAAAGATGAAGAGAGAGACAGAGCTTCAAGATACTGGTTCCCTCTCCAGATAGCCACAATGGCCAGAGATGAGCCAGGCTAGAGCCAGGAGCCAGAAGATTTCTCAGGGTCTCCCATGTGAGTGCAAGTTTCCAGGTTCTTGGGCATCTTCCTTTGCATTCCCAGGCCTTTATCTAGGAGCTAAACCTGGTGTGAGCAGCCAGGACAACAACCAGCACCCATATGGGATGCTGGCGTCAAAGGCAGCAGCTTTGCCTGCTATATCACAACACCAGTCTCTTATTACATTCTTACATAAAAATAATTAATAAGCACAAAATATCTGGTACTTCATTGACAAGCAATGATAATTATTTTAAGCAAAGTAAAGTAACTAATATTTTATGAACTATTTTTAAGTGAAATGTATACTATTTAAGAATCAGATATTGTAATTCCTACTCTCATTACTTGATTATAGAATGTAAACTCTTATGTCAACTTTCCCCTAGGAAGTTCTGCAAAGTAGTTGGAAAAGAATTGGCACTCATATAATGGAGAAATGAACCACCAGCCTCAATAGTATACTGCCTTGCGGAGGATGGCTCATGTGCTTGGGCCCTGCACCCCATGGGAGACCAGGAGAAGTACCTGGCTCCTGCCTTCGGATCAGCGCAGTGAACAGCCGCAACGCGCCAGCCGTGGCGGCCATTGGAGGGTGAACCAACGGCAAAAGGAAGACCTTTCTCTCTGTCTCTCTCTCTCACTATCTACTCTGCCTGTCAAAAAAAAAAAAAAATAGTATACTGCCTTATAGCATGCTCAAACCTTTTAACAGACCACGTGGAAAACCACATGGACTCATTGAAATCCCTAAGTGGTAACTACACAGATGACTCACAATAACTCTCTTTGTGCCACAAATACAGTGTAAAAATAATTACACCGTTTCTTCAATATATTCAGTTACTGAATAAAAGAAGGATTGGGCTCTAAGAGAAATGGGTTTCGTGGCAGTTAGAATCTAAATTATCAAACTGAAAATTAAATTGCAATTAATCCACAAGTCAATCACACATTAAGGAGACCATCCCTGTTATAAATTATGTAACGGTGACAGAAAAGTGCTTCCAAGGAGGTCCTAATTGTTCAATTGGAAATGAAACTTTAAAATCACTTCGATTTTAAAGCAGAGTGATAAAGACTTGGGATAACAAAATAGCACAAATGTTCTGATCACAATACAATTGTTGATATCCAAATGTTTGACACAGGAACTACAAAAGTGAAATGAAGGTTTATGGTGGCTTTTATATAAGTCTACCTTATTCATCTAACAGTGGCTACTTGACTATCATTAACATTTGTTTCTGCTTCAAAATTCAAAAGCAGAAGTAATAGTATAATTTTATGGAGCATCAACTTCTGCATGAGTTTATGAAGAAGATACATTCCTTTTGTAAAAGAAAATATATTACACATTATTACATTAGTTCTGTATTAGGAAAATGGAGGGGAAAGAACAACATAAGAAGTATTTACATAGTTGTGTTTATGAAATGCATGAAGTTTGTACACATTAAATAAAAAGTTTCTGGGGGGAATATTTTACTTACAAATAAAAAAGAAATGTTTAATTTGTGACCTGAAGGTGGCCTATTGCTATATGGATTATAAACATAGGTAAGTAATCATTAGTGAAATTGAGCCCTTTGCCTTGTTACATATGTTATTTTATATAATCCAATAATCTTATATAAGCCTTTAAGAAGTTAAAAGTATTTTGGCTATTGCTGTTTTTTGTTGCTGTTGTTGTTTGTTTGTTTTTTACAGGCAGAGTGGACAGTGAGAGAGAGACAGAGAGAAAGGTCTTCCTTTTTCCATTGGTTCACCCCCCAATGGCCGCTGCAGCTGGCGCACCGCGCTGATCCAAAGCCAGGAGACAGGTGCTTCTCCTGGTTTCCCATGCAGGTGCAGGGCCCAAGCACTTGGGCCATCCTCCACTGCACTCCCGGGCCACAGCAGAGAGCTGGACTGGAAAAGGAGCAACCAGGACAGAATCTGGCATCCTGACAGGGACTAGAACCTGGTGTGCCGGCGCCGCAGGCGGAGGATTAGCCTATTGAGCTGCAATGCCAGCCTGGCTATCGCTGTTTTATAATGCCAAAAATAGGTTTGGGTAACTATAAAATTAAATTTTAATTATACTGATGTTTAGATTGACACTTCTTCAAATGTACACAATTTACTTCTTAACAATAAAATCTTTAATTTTTATGTTGCAAGCTTTATTTTGCTGTACTGTTAGCTTTTACTTTCACTATCACTCACTTTGACTCAATGCTATGTGTCCAAGCCATGTGATGACCTTTACAGGAAGATTATACACATTTGAAAATTTCATGATTCAAATAGTCTTTTTGAGATCCATATTTCACCAGCCATTCATAATTTCTCAGTTATAACTATAAAAGAGATTGCAATGTACCATCACCCAGTTTGCTCAACCATGTAAATGCTTGTTATTTTTGTTGATTATATAAAGCAGACTTTTGACAAAAATGATATAGAAGCTATAAACTAAACACCAGAATGGGGCATGAAATTTTTCTGTTAAATCAAGCTTCATTGCTGGCCTGAAAATACATGCATAATGCAGCTTAGATACATTTTTAAAGTATTACACCAATTTCAGTACATTTTCTTTCCTTTAGCAAAAAATATATGGCAGATGTACTGAATTCAACATGCAGCTGACAGAGATTACTGATAAGACTTCATTCAACATGCCCTTGTGGTCAACTTGTTTTGAAATTGTTTCACAAAATAAATTTAGCAGTATGTATCAAGCCTTTGAGAAATAAAACTTCTTAATTTTTGATGAAGAAAACTTCAGTGGCTTCATCGAGCAGTTGCCATGTGAGGAGGGAACTAAGAACACCACTGATCATGGAAATTGTAATGTATATAGATAATGAAATTAAACGTTTCAGGTTACAAAATTCAGTTTACAGTATTGATAATTGTCAATTGTTTCTTAACCACTGATAAATTCAATCATTGGCATTGAATAATCAAGTTTATTATTTTATTATTTCTGTGGACAATAAAGAAATACTTACAGGTTAAATTTTCTAGTTTAACAGATAAATTCAGAATATTTGATAATTTCCAACATTCTCTCACTGTCTTTAATTTGTGTTGAACATGGCTAAATTATCTGAGTTGTTTCATGTTTGTTATTAGAAAAATTAATTAAAAAGCAGTTATTTTGGCCATGGTAGTGCCCCCATACCCCCAAATGCCAATCACAGAGTCACACACTATTTTTATCATTTTTATTTAAAGTAAAAAAAAAACTATCAAGTATAGCCTTATATAAATAAGCCACAAAAACATTTTAATTCAGGTCAGTGCTGTACCATAAAGCAATGAACACTCACTGTTCTCAACATTCAGTCTACCTTGGAATATGATTGTACCCTGAAGAAATGAGAAACACAGTTCCCTAATATATCACTGCTTTCTGACACATCCCACTAACTTAACTTTCATTGGAAAAGATAATCTCTATGTTTTCCAACTTCATTAGATTACAGACATTTGAAAACATTATCAATAATCTATACTGGAATCACAATTTTCCCAGAATTCTGGGAATCCTAGAAGATTATACCTATCTCTTAAAAATTTCCAATGTCTATAATCTATAGGTTATATTTATATTTTAAAAATCTACATTGTCACTTTTAACCTTCCAGAGATTGTGGAGCAGAACAGATTAAACACTTGCCAAATCTTTGTATAACTAAAGACAATCAGTGAAAGAGAGTTCTTTGGTTTTAGCAAAATATTGTAACTAGACACCAATATTTCTACGAAAGGAGTGCCTTTGGAGTTTTCCAGAAAAAAAAGGAGAAAGAGAAAGAAAAAATTCTATTAATTTTAAGATAGGGATATCTCAGAAATTAGTTATATTTAATAAAAATACTATCATAATCTGAAATTAAATCATGCTGATTCTTCAGAATGCTATTGTTCCCTGGAAGGAATCTCTCTGTGTGTTTATATGTGTATATTTCCTAAAATTTACCTACTTGAAAATTTCCATCAGAAAGACAAGGAATACCTACCCTGTAGAGCCCCTCTTTTATTGTTAAGCCTTCAATCAAATCATAGTCACAATACTTCTGTATTGGAATTCCAGATGATGGTGGAGATGTGAAAGAGAGCTTTGAATTGAGTGTCCTGGTAATAGCACCTTGTCAAGTGCACATAGTCTCAAGATATAGGCAGTCATCAGATACAAGACGAATCGATAAAGAAGTTGTGTTAAATATTTTCTCCCATTCTGTTGTTTGCCTCTTCACATTTCTGAGCACTTTCCTTGCAGTGCAGAAGCTTCTCAGCTTGATGTAATACCGCTTGTCAATTTTGGCTTTGATATCCTGTGCTTCTGTGGTGGGAGAAAATATTTGCAAGCTCTGCAACTGATAAAGGATTAATATCCAGAATCTACAAAGAGCTCAAGAAATTCAACAACAAAACAAACAACCCAGTTAAGAAATGAGCAAAGGACTTGAACAGGCATTTTTCAAAACAGGAAACTCAAATGGCCAACAGACACTTGAAAAAAGGCCCAGGTTCACTGGCAATCAGAGAAACACAAATCAAAATCACAATGAGGTTTCATCTCATCCAGTTAGAATGGCTCTCATACAGAAATCAACAAGCAACAAATGCTGGGGAGGATGTAGGGGAAAATGTATCCTAATCCACTCTTGGTGAAAATGTAAACTGGTGCAACCACTGAGGAAGATAGTATGGAAATACCTCTGAAATCTGAATACAGATCTACCATATGACCCAGAAATCCCATTGCTGGGAATTTACCCAAACCAAAAGAAATCAGTGTATGAAAGAATTATATGTACCCCCGTGTTCACTGCAGCTCAATTCACAATAGCTAAGTTATGAAATCAACCCAGATGTCCATCAACTTATGATGAGATAAAGAAATTAAAGTAGAGGTCAGTACTGTGGCATAGAGCTGCCCACCTGCAGTGCTGGCATTCCCATATGGATGGCAGTTCAAGTCTCAGCTACTCCACTTCTGATCCAGTCTCTGCTATGACTTGGGAAAGCAGAAGGTGACCTGAGTCCTTGGGCCACTGCACTACGTGGGAGGCCTAGAAAAGCCCATGGCTCCTAGCTTCAGATCTGCCCAGCTCTGGCTGTTGTAGCCATCTAAGGAGTGAATTAACGGATAGAAGATCTCTCTCTCTCTCTCTCTCTCTCTCTCAGTCTCTGCCTATCTGTAACTCTGCCTTTCAAATAAATAAATAAATGATTTTTAAAAAGAAATTACAGTATGTATACACTGTGGAGTATTTGCAGCAGTAAAAAAATACAGTGTTTTTCTTGCAACAAAATGGATGCAACTGAAAGCCATTATATTTAGTGAAATAATCCAGTCCGAAAAAGAGAGATATCATATGTTTTCTCTATCTGGGTAATTAATAGAGTATCTACATTATAATGTATTATAGTGAAATGGACATTTTGAGATTCAATGATTGTTTACAGCCCTTGTATCTACAGTTGAGGAACAGTGTTTTTTTCTTCACACCATTTGTTGAAATCTTTACTTAGTGTAGGGTTAATCTTGAGCATAAAGTGAACTGAAAACAAATCTTTGTAAAAATTAAGAGTGGGAATAGAAAGGGAGCAGGAAGAAATGTTGGGGCAGATACAGGAGGGAGGGAAGGGTGTGAAGAATCACTATATTTCTAATCTGTATATATGAAACACATAAAATTTTTATACCTTAAATAAAATTTAAAAAAGAATATGTGGCTTATAACAGTGAAGCACTACTTAACCAAAAAAAGAGAGAAAATTTTGTCATTTGCAACAACATGTGTTGAACTAGAAGCAGTAATATTAGGAAAAAGATGTAAAATTATAAAGACAAATATCACATGATCTCACTCATATATGTTGAGTCTTTTCAAATGATGATCCCATATAAGTTAAAAGTATAATATTAGTTATCAGAGGCCTGAAGAATGGGAAAAGGAAGATTTGGGATAGATTTATTACCAGGTGATAGATTATAGCTATATAAAGGTAAGAAGTTCTGGAACTCTATTGCAAGGTAGGGTGAGTAAAGATAATGTACTATAAATTTCTCTTGCAATAAACAAATTTTAAGATAAGAATTTGGATATTTTCACCATAAATAAATGTTAATTATTTAAGGAGATAAATATATTTACCCTGGTTGGACATTACACATGTATGAATGCACTCTAAATATGTGCAATTTTTATTTGTTTCTTAAAGTTTTTCAAATAGGAAAATATTATTAAAAACAATAAGAACACAAGTCAGGACTATGTGTGAAACAGAACATCTTCTGGAATGAATCCTTGATGATGTGTAGAGTAGCCTGTCAAGAAGACAGGGCAGATACAAACAGCATATAAAAATACTTTATTTTTCACTTTATGTTTCTGTGTGGGAGCAAACTGTTGAAATCTTTACTTAATGTATGCTAAACCGATCTTCTGTATATAAAGAGAAAAGAAAATGAATCCTCATGTGAGTGGAAGGGGAGAGGGAGTGGGAAAGGGGAGGGTTGCGGATGGGAGGGACGGTATGGGGGGGAAGCCATTGTAATCCATAAGCCGTACTTTGGAAATTTATATTCATTAAATAAAAGTTAAAAAAATACTTTTTAAGGAAAAAGCAGATTTTTTTTCATACATTCTCCAATCTCATTCTTCTCCGTTGATTACATCTTTGGTACAGATGCTATTGTGTTTTTACCATTTCTTTATATTTATTCTGGTTCCAAGATTTACCTTCTTTTTTTAAGATTTTATTTATTTATTTGAGAGATAGAGTTACACACAGAGGGAGAGACAGACAGAGAAGTCTTCCTTCCATTGGTTCACTACCCAGTTGGCTGCAATGGCTGGAGCTGCACTGATCCAAAGCCAGGAGCCTGGTGCTTTTTCCTGGTCTCCCATACAGGTGCAGGAGACCAAGGACCTGGGCCATCTTCCACTCCCTTCCCAGGCCACAGCAGAGAGCTAGACCAGAAGTGGAGTAGCCAGGACTAGAACCAGCACCCATATGGGATGCCAGTGCCACAGGCGGAGAATTAGCCCAGTGTGCCATGGCACCGGTCCCGATATATCCATTTTGAATATACTTAGTTAAAGGAATTAGGAAACATGACTGCTGATACACTTCATGCTCCTTCCACTTCCTCAACATTGCTCTCCATGAAGCAGTGTCAAAGGTTTAACTACTTCAGAGTGGCCCCATTATAATAAGACGAAGAGGATTAATCTAGGAAGTTGAGTTGCTCTCTCTTGATATGACCATTTTTGCATATCAGATAATATGTTAGTAAATTGCTGCAATAATGAAAATTCAATATTCATTTATAAATCTTGCTGGGATGCCTCAAATGAATCCAAGCAGCACAAAATGAATTTGTATTCAGAATGCTCATCGCCTTATCAGACTCATAAGTGTGAGGAGATTTTTAATCAATTAGATTTATTTGATTCATGAGTCATTTGAAAGTTTGTCTAGTGATATTAGCTAGGGAATAAATAATAGTTCCTACATTAGTAATTTCCCAAATAAAACTCTCTGCATGTGTTGGGTGCTCAAAAAATGAAGATGAACACACTGAAAAGCAGTAGAGTGAGCCATATCCTCCAAAAAGCAAATTGTTTTCTAATATGATGAATTATAAGATATATAAAAGATAATTAACTGTGCTACTTTTAGCAAAGATATTCACATTTTGTCATTTCTGTCCAGAGGAAAATGGCAATTACCATCGAATTCCTTAATTAATACATTGTGCATACATTAGAATAAAATGCAGTGCATATAAGTGTCATATGAAACATTTATATGACTGATCTGATTTGCCACTTGTGTACCAGTTAAATGTGGCTTAAAACCCCTGAAATTATTAAAGCAAATGCAACTTTGAATACATTTTTTTGCCTTACTGAAGATAACAGAACTCTTATAATGGATACAAGAGCAAACCACTTGGCATATAGAACATAGGAGGAGAGTAGATATGGTTAAGTACTAATCTGCCAACATAACTATGCTTAGAGAAATTTGCATTAAGCCAAACACTTCTGAAAGGAGATAAACAGATCCCAAAGAATATCAGACCTCTAGCTTTGGCAGAAACAAACTCAAATTACAAAATAATTCAAATGCCCTGTGAGTGAAACTTCAGTTTGGCCCTCAAAATTCATCCAGATTAATTCAACTAAATAGATACACACACACACACACATATATATGTATGCATATATATATATATATATATATATATATAAACACACAAGGAAACTTCAAAATGTTAGGAAGATGGGTGCTTGGTATTGGTATGCCTAAATCCCATGCTAAAGTGATTGAGTTTGGTCACTACTTTATTTCCAATTCCCACTTTCTGCTAAAGCATATTCCAGGAGACAGCAATGATAGCTCTTGTGGCTAGGTGCTTGCCACCTATGTGGAACACCTGCATTAAATTCCTAGTTCTAAATTTCAACCTGGCCCACTCCAGACCGTTGGAGGCATTTGTGGAGTAAACCAGCAGATAGGAGCTATCTTTCTGTCTCTGTATCTATTTCAATCTTTTTCTCTCCCATCCCCCCTCTCATTCTCAGCCTCTAAAACAAAGAAATATATTTTCAATTTTGGAAAATTCATGGAAATGTAATTAAAAATTAATTCTATGAAAAATATGAAACCCATGCTTAATATTTTCATTAATGCATATTTTCAAAAATGTATTGAAGATCTTTAAAAAGACTAATTTTCTTCTTATTATTCCTTTAAATAGCATAACTATTTATGCAGCACTGGCAATAAAATAACCATTTGAAGGGGGGAGGGAGAGGGAAAGGGGAGGGTTGCGGGTGGGAGGGAAGTTATGGGGGGGGGAGCCATTGTAATCCATAAGCTGTACTTTGGAAATTTATATTCATTAAATAAAAGTTAAAAAAAAAAAACAAACAAAAAAGAAAAAATAAATAAAATAACCATTTGTACAGAACTTACACTTGAGGATATGTGTAGGCTATAGGCATACATAATGCCATTTTATATAATATGTACCTTGAGTATCCATGGATTTGGGTTTCCATAAGGATAACCCCTCCAGGATACATAAGGATGATTGTATATGATTATATACATGTGATTATATGCAATTATTCCCAGGAGTATGTGTGTGTATGTGTGAGTGTGTAGCAATTATTTATATATAATACATCATATATAAACAATGGTATTTCAAAAGCTTCATAGAAAAAGATTTTAAAAAATTTATCTGGTTCAGTAAATTTTTAAAGCCATGTTTATTGGCCAGCTTCTCAAAACTGTAATGAAATACCTGAAGCAATCAGATTTTATCAAGAAGAAAATGTTATTTTGGATCATAGTTCTGGAGTTCCAAGTCTAAGATCAGTCGGTCCCATTTATTTCGCCTCTGATGATGATATTCTTGGTAGCATCATTAACACGAGGGAACCAAACCATAAATACATGAAATTTGAGGAATATTTGACGTCAAAATTAATATTGAAGATGTAATACCATACACAGTTTTTTTTTTCATAGGAAGACAATATGAGTCCCCAAAAAGAACACAAAAACCTTCAATATTAGAATTTGAGGACAAACACATTGATGAAATACCTGAAAAGGAATTCAAAAGAATGATCATTAGGATACTCAAAATCACACAGACTAATACATGAGTTAAAGAATCCATAAGGAGGTATTGAAGACAAATCAAACTGGAATAACAGAAAGGAGGAATTCAATAAGTCAAATAAAAAATATGGTGGAAAGCCTTAACAACAGACTTGGTGAAGCAGAAGAAATAATATCTGGGCTAGAGGAAAAATCTTTGGAAATATCTCATTCAGAATAAAAAAAGAAGAAAAATTAGAAAAGCAAAAAATAATGTTTGAGATTGATGCGATACTATCAAACAACCAAACATATGTCTTAGGAGTTCCTGAAGGTGTGGGAAGAAATACTGGATTAGAAGACCTATTCAATTAAATAATACCAGAAAACTTCACTAATTTGGAAAAAGCAACATCCAAGTACAAGAAGCACAAAGAACTCCTAACAGATATAACCAGAAAACATTTTTACCATGACATATTATAGTCAAATTTTAAAAGTAAAAACATTAAGAAAGGTTTCTAAAATTCACACAAGAGAAAGACCAGGTTACTTTCAGAGGATCTCCAGCTAGAATATGGCTTAGTTTTCATCAGAAACCCTACAGACTATGAGAGAATATAGAGAATATCAACTCAGAATCCTGGACACAGAAAAGCTTTCATCTATAAGTGAAGGTGAAAAAAATATCTTCCAAAATAGAAATTTAAAGAATTTGTCACAAATCATTGAGCCTTATAAATGATACTCAAGGATGTGATACATATAGAAACACAGAAAGATAGCACCATGAAAAAAATGTGCAGACAAAAAATCCCCTAGTAAAAGTAAAAAGGAAATTAAAAACAAGCAATATGAATCTTGATGTGAATGGAAGGGGAGAGGGAGTGGGAAAGTGGTGGGAGGGACGTTATGGGGGGGAAGCCATTGTAATCCATAAGCTGTACTTTGGAAATTTATATTCATTAAATAAAAGTTTAAAAAAAAAAACAAGCAATAGAAATATTTAAGGGAAAGGGCAAGACAAAATCATTACTTATCAATAAAAACCTTGAATATAAATGGATAAAATTCTCCAAATAAAAGACACAGACTGGCTGATTGAATTAAAAAAAGACCCAACTATTTGCTGCCTACAAATAACACACCTTACAGAAATATACACACAAACTGGAAGTGAAACAGTGGAAGAGATTCCATGGTTAAAGAAAGGAAAAATGAGTAGAGATAGCCATCCTAAATCAAGAAAAAACAGACATTTACAAAAACTGTTGGCTGGCGACATGGCTCACTAGGCTAATCCTCTGCCTGCAGAGCCGGCACTCCGGATTCTAGTCCCAGTTGGGGTGCCGGTTCTGTCCTGGTTGCTCCTCTTCCAGTCCAGCTCTCTGCTGTGGCCCGGGAAGGCAGTAGAGGATGGCCCAAGTGCTTGGGCCCTGCACCCACATGGGAGACCAGGAGGAAGCACCTGGCTCCTGGCTTCAGATCGGTGCAGCACGCCAGCCGTAGCAGCCATTTGGGGGATAAACCAGTGGAAGGAAGACCTTTCTCTCTGTTTCTCTCTCTCTCACTGCCTAACTCTGCATGTCAAAAAAAAAAAAAAAAACTGTTAAAGAGACAAAGAAGGGAATTATGTGATGATTTAGAAATCAATTCCACAGGAACATGTGACTATAGTAAATGTATTTGTACCCAAGACCAGGTTGCCTGCCTTTTAAAAAGAAAATAAAATAAATACAGGTTCCAGAAATAATAGGAGACTTCAACCCACAACTTTCATCAATGGACAGATAAACTAGACAAAAAAATCAACAACAACAACAAAATAATCTACATTATGGACCAAATGGACCTAGTCTATATCTACAGAACATTTCATCCCACAGATGTTAAATAAACATTGTTTTCATCAATCCATGGGACTTTCTCTAGTATAGATCACATGCTAAGCCATAACGTAAGTATTAACAAATTCAAAACAATTGAAATCATACCATATATTTTTTATAAACTTAATGAAATGAAGCTGGAAATTAATGACCTGAGAAATTCTAGAAAATATGCAAAAACATGAAGACTAAACAACATGCTACTGAATGAAAAATGAATCATAGCAGAAATCAATAGGTACTCAAAAATTACTGGAAATGAATAAATATGACCAACACAGTATATCAAAATATATGGGATACACTAAAGGCAGTGAGTGTTAAGAGGGAAGTTTATAGCAATCAGTACACACATCAAGAAATTGAAAAGGCATCAAGTAAATCTAACAATGTATCTCAAGGACCAGGAAGACAGTATCAAATCAAACATAAAATTATTAGCAGGGAATAAATAAACAAATTTAGAGGATAAATAAACAAAATCAAAACCAAAAATGATACAAAAGATCAATTTAAAGAAAGCTGATTTTTTTAAAAAAATGATATACCTATGGTTCAACTAACCAAAAAACAAAAACAAAAACAAGATCAGGGGACCCAAATTAATACAATCACAGGTGAAAAAAGGAGATGTTATAAGGGATATCACAGAAGTTAAAAAAACATTAGGAATTACTAAAAACAGCTATATGTCAACAACTTTGAAAATGTAGAAGAAATGCATAGATTCCTGAATGCATACAGTCTACCAAAATTGAGTCATGAAGACAGAAAACATAAACAGAACAATAACCAAGACAGAGATTTAATCAGAAATAACGACCCTCCCAATATATAAAAGGCCTGGACTGGATGGTTTCATGGCTGAATTGTACCAACCTCTTAAAAAATAATTCTAACTCATCTCAAACTATTCAAAACAATTGAAAAGGAAGGAATCCAGTCCCAAACTCCTCCTATCAGGCCAACATCATTTTAATTCCAAAACCATAAATGATACAAGAAAGAAAAAGAACAATAGATCAGTATCCCTGATGAATATTGATGGGAGGAACCAAAAAACAATACTAGCTAATTGAATCCAACAACATATCAAAAAGATCATATCAAAAGATCGTACATTTGGACCAAGTGGAATTTATCTCTGATATGCAGGGATGGTTCAACATATGCATATCAATAAATGTGATACATCATATTAAAAATTGAATAATAAAAGCCATATGATTATCTTAATAGATGTAAAGAAAGAATTTGATAAGATATTGCATTCTTTCATGATAAAAACCTTAAGCAAATTGGGTATAGAATGAACATTCCTCAACACAATCAATGTAATCTATGACAAAACCACAGCCAGCATCATACTGAATGAGGAAAAGTTGGAAGCATTTCCACTAAGATCTGGAACCAGACAAGGATGCCTACTCTCAGCTTTCCTATGGAAGTTTTAGCAAAAGCCATTAGGCAAGAAAAAGAAATCAAAGGGCTATAAACTAATAAGGGGGAAGTCTAATTATTGATGTTTACAAAAGACACGATCCTATACGTAGGAGATCCAAAATATTCCACTAAGAGACTACAGGAATTTTAAAGAGTGTTTGGTAAAGCTGAAGTATATAAAATAACAGAAACATCAACAACCTTTGCATACACAAACAATGTTACGGCTGAGAAAGCAGTTGTAAGATCAGAACCATTCATCATTGCTATAAAATTTCTTATTATCTTGGAATAAATTTAATCAAGGATGTGAAAGAATCGTACAATGAAAATTATAAAACATTAAAGAAAGAAACAGAAGAAGACACAAACAATTGGAGAGATCTTCCATGTTCATGAATTGAAAGAATTAGTATCATAAAAATATCTATTAAAATACCAAAAGCAATTTAGATTCAATGTCATCCCAATCAAAAACATCAATGACACTATTCTCAGATCTAGAAAAAAGCAATACTGAAATTCATATGGAAGCACAAGAGATACCAAATAGTTAAAGCAATATTAAATTTAAAAAAGGGGTTGGTGCCGTGGCTCACTTGGTTAATCCTCTGCCTGCAGCGCCGGCACCCCAGGTCCTAGTTCCGGTTAGGGTGCCTGGTTCTACTCCCAGTTGCTCCTCTTCCAGTCCAGCTCTCTGCTGTGGCCTGAGAGGGCAGTGAAGGATGGCCCAAGTGCTTGGGCCCCTGCACCCACGTAGGCGACCATGAGGAAGCACTGGCTCCTGGCTTCAGATGGGCACAGCGCCGGCCATAGCAGTCACTTGGGGGGTGAACCAACAGAAGGAAGACCTTTCTCTCTGTCTCTCTCTCTCTCACTGTCTAACTCTGCCTGTCTAATAAAAAAAAAAAAAAACTGAGGCATCACAATACCAGGTTTCAAGACATACTATATGGTAGTTGTAATCAAAACAGCCTGATATTGGTACAAAAATAGACTTGTAAACCCATGAAACAGAGTAGAAACCCCAGAAATTAATCCATGCAGCTACAGCCCGCTAATCTACCAAAACAGCTAAAATCAATCTCTGTTCAAATGACATGTTCTTCAACAATTGGTATAGGGTTAATTGGATCTACATATACAGAAGTTAGAAATCAGGCCTCTACCTTACAAGTTATACAAACATTAACAAACAATGGATCATGAATCTGAATCTAGGACCTGATACCATTAAATACATAAAGGAATACATTGAGGACACTCTGCAAGACATTGGCATAAGCAAAGATTTCTAGGAAAGACCTCAGAAATACAGGCAATAAAAAAAAATAGACAAGTGAAATTACAAGAAGCTTCTGTACTGCAAAAAAAGCATTCAACAAAGTTAAGAGGCAGAAGAGAGAAAATATTTGTAAACCATACTACTGATAAATTATTTATATCCAGATTATAAGAAAAGATATGAGAAAGTGAGCAAAACAATCTATTTAAGGATTGCTTTTTTAAAAAAAAATGTAAATAAGACACATTTCATAGGTACAGTTCTATAATAATCATACTTCCCTCCCTCCTCCTATCCTACCTCAACCCCCCTCCTTGCTTCCTTTCTTTTTTCTTTAAGTTTTACAAAAATACAATTTAAATACACTCTATAATCACAAGTTTAATTCACCACTAACCATAATATTCAACAAGTAAAATTAGTAAGACTACAGTTCAACAGGAGTAGAAACAAGGGCTAAAAGCAATCATCATATCCCAAAATGTCCATTTTAATCCTATACTTTTTTGGTATTTTAAATTAACTGCTACATATCAGGAAAAAATATTATATTTACATTTTGGGGACTGGCTTATGTCACTAATCATAGAGATATACAGTTGCATTCATTTTGTTTCAAAATACAGGATTTCATTCTTTTTATAGAAGAGTAGTATTCCATAGTGCATATATACCACATTTTCTTTTTTTTTTTTTTTTTTTTTTGACAGGCAGAGTGGACAGTGAGAGAGAGAGACAGAGAGAAAGGTCTTCCTTTGCTGTTGGTTCACTCTCCAATGGTCGCCGCGGCCGGCGCGCTGCGGCCGGCACACCGCGCTGATCCGATGGCAGGAGCCAGGAGCCAGGTGCTTTTCCTGGTCTCCCATGGGGTGCAGGGCCCAAGCACCTGGGCCATCCTCCACTGCACTCCCGGGCCACAGCAGAGAGCTGGCCTGGAAGAGGGGCAACCGGGACAGAATCCGGCGCCCCGACCGGGACTAGAACCCGGTGTGCCGGCGCCGCTAGGTGGAGGATTAGCCTAGTGAGCCGCGGCGCCGGCAACCACATTTTCTTTATGCAGTCATCAGTTGATGGACATCTGTGTAGATTCCATGACTTAACTATTGTGAATTGAGCTGCAATAAACATGGAGGTACAGATAATTCTTTCATATGTTGATTTCACTCATTTGGATAGATTTTAGGAGTGAGATGGCTGGGTCTTATGGTAGATCAATTGTCAGACTTCTGGGGAATTTCCATACTCTCTTCCATAATGGTTGTAATAGTTTACATTCCTGCCAATGATGTAATAGGGTAACTTTTCCTCACATCCTCATCAGCATTGATTACTTTTGTTTTATCCCAACTGGGCCAAGGTAAAACATCAGTGTGGTTTTTATTTGAATTACCAATTTATTTTATACTACATAGCAATGTACCTAGACTCTATTATCTGCAATTTACTAGGTTGTCTGTCAAAATCCTAGGCTTCCTTCTTGGCTCATATAGCTTTTATCTCAGTCACTATTTCTCTAGCTCCACAAAACCATCCACTTGTATTTTGTAACTGATTTATTGCTTCTTTAGCTAACACGTGCATGCGTGATTGGCACAAAATAAAGACTCAATAATTATTGTTGAAAGAACGAATAAATGAATGAATACTCTGTCTTCAAAATGTATGTGCTAAACATGGACCAATTGTGCTTTCTGGATATTTTTTCTGTACTAAGCACAGTGTTAAGTATATAATAAATACTACAATATATTGTTAGAACAAATAAATGAATGTATAGATTCTCCTCGTGTGGATGAGTGAATGAATCTCTATTAGAAATAGACTGTGTATGGGAAAGAGGAAAACAAAAAGAAAGAAGAGGAATTCCTTGCTTAATCTTAAAGAAGTTAAAATAAGAAGCTCTCTTATAGAAGATTAACCACTAGCATCTGTAATTCAACTTGTTTTCTGAGACACTTAAATGAAAAATTTGCATTTTATTTATAAAATTGTGTATTTTTTAAATATTGGCAGTCTTTACGTCTAATTTATATGCCCCTCCCACCTTTTTATAAGCTGTGTATTTTAGATAAACACCTCTCCTACACTTGGAGTTTTTGACTTTTTTTACTGTCCAAAAATCTAACTTTCATGTAACCGAGAAGTGTTTTGAAATGCCTGTTTTATAGTCTATAGATATTACATAGGCACTTCTGTAGGAGAACACTATTCTCAGAAAAATCAGTGAAGCATATAAAGGAAGGACAAACAAAGGCATGTCACAAAGATCTTTCAGAGCTATATCACCTCTGTAGGTGTCAAGAGGTGAACCAAGGTACTTTAGGCTCTCCTCTCTGCCAGTGCCAGTGAAAACTGACAGCACAGAACCCTCCATTAAGTACTCTGCCCTGCTGTTGGCTTCTGTTTTACAGGTGGCTCACTTCACCACACAGTTACTCCCCATATCAACATGAGGTTTCGCTGGAAACAAGCCAGACCACACTTTCCTCTTTGTGTCAAAAGTGAATTGAGAATGTCAAAGGCTATGCCGCTCCTTGCAGGTTCATCCACAACTTTGGAACTCCTAGAACTACCTGTTTTCCAGGTAGTAAAAATGATGAGAGGAAGTGAAACAGAATCATAGAGATATTTGACAAAAGATTAGAATCTTCCTGGTTAGATTAGAATCTTCCTGGTTTTTTTTTTTTTTTTTTTTTTTTTTTTTTTTTTTTTTTTTTTTCTGCCTTAGCATGTCTACAAGCTTGGTACACTCGATGTGTGGAGTTCAGACAAGTACTCCAATTTTCTTATTGAATAAATCAAAACACTACATGAGGTGGCAATTTGTCTAAGAATAGCATAAACACAACAGTTTATGACCAGTATGTGGAATTAAAAGGAGAAATGTAATCAGTTGGTACCCACTATTCATCCAAGACTGTTAGATGGTGAATGGCAGTGTAAAATTGCTCTGCTAAACAACAAGAAAACACAAGTAATTTCTATTTTGGAATAAACTTCGTAGGACTTTCTAGTTGGTTAGTCAAATGCCCTACATCTCTTTTCTTAACATCTTCTGGAACACATTGTATTTTTCACATTTAATAGTGTCAAGGCTTTTCACAGTAGGGTTTGCATTTGATTTTGGCACACAATAGACAATTCCTTAGGCAACCTATAATTTCAATCCATTAGGCTAATGGATTGCAGCTGCTGTGAGCAGTGGGCATGTCATCTTTTGATAATGAATTCTAGTAAGGCATAAAATATAAAAATAAATAAACTGAAAAATGACTATATTTAGCTGACATAGATGGTTATTTTCTTTTTTTCCTCATTACACACTAGTAAATAGGCTGAGACAATAGAACTTACAGAAATACAGATGAATACATATGAGTGACAGCCTTATAAAATACTGAAGTTTCCAAGATTGACAGATTGGGGAATGAGGAATTTGGAAGTCCTGGTTAGTCAGTAGTCTTTATTTACTTTATTCTAATTATTATTTTTAAAAACCCTTTATAATTACATGTTCTTGATTATTATTATACCACTTATCATTGTAGATTTTATTTCAAATGGACAGACATTATTAGCTTGCATTTTTGAAACTTGCTTCATGCAAGAATCTGCTGAGGGGTGAGAAAAGCATAGAACTACCATAGAAGAAGGTAAAGTGGAACTAAAGAAAGTTATCATTATTAATTTTAATTTTTAATTTCTCTGAGTTACTCATTCCTCTGAATTGCTGGAGGCAAATATGTCCCCTTAAATTAACTTCATGAAGTTAAAAAAGAAAATTCAGCAAATGTGGGAACAGAAAATCTATCTGGTCTAGTCAGCTAATGAACTCTTCCTTCAGTTATTAACATTCTTATCTTTTGTTCATGTCATCTACATCAGAACTTAAACTCTTCCAAAAAAAATCTCTCTTCAATTTCTATAAACCAGTGGCACTAAATATATTGCATATCATTAGTATCTGAAAGTCTATTTATGGTTAATAAATGTGAAAGATTAATATTTAGTCTGAAAAGCTTTTCCTTAAAAGTAATTTCCTTCATGCTTCATCAGTGTTGGTATATACCTTGCTTTAGAAGTTGCAGGGGACAGGCAATGCTGTCTTGTAGAACAATTCACACTCATTGATGTAGTCAGTCCTGGGCACGGGTAAAGAAAAGTTAGATGTTGTAAAAGAAAGGTGAGGGTATAAGGAAAGAGAAGAAATGATATTGGAAAAAAGAGGGAGTGAAGAAGAACAAGAGAAGTGGGGCAAGAGGGTGGAGGAGAGAGAAGAGGAAGAATTTCTTTCTTAAGGAAGGAGCATGGGGATGCTGGTAATGATTTTGACACAAGACTTACTTTTATAAATATACTCCAGTCTAGAGTGGTAGAGAAAGATGTAGGAAAGTAGGATTAATAAAACCTGGTGGGGCTGGCATTTGGGCTAGTGATTAAGATACCCACATCCCATATCACAGCATCTGAGTTTTATGCCCAGTTCTCCTGACAACAACTTCATGCTAATTCAATCCCTTGAAGTCATTAGTGATGGGTCAAGTGATTGAGTGCCTGCAACTCATGTGGCAAATCTGAACTAAGTGTCCTAATCTTGACTTCAGATCCCAGAACAGTAAGCAGATGTGAGTCTCTATCTATCTCTCTATCTATCCATCTATCTACACATAAAGCTTTAGAGCCATGTATTTTCATTAAAGGGATGTCATCATGAGAAATCCAATCTGAATTGATAAGGTGATATTGAGCCACCATGAATATAATGGTAGACTGTCTTCCTACCAACTTGTAGATGTATCTGTGAGATACATCTTTGCTTCATTCCAGATTCAGGTAGGGAAAGACAAAAACATAAATACCTCCTCCATCACCATACCAGATAGGCAATGCTGAGGGAGGCAAGAGAACACTGGGTAAGTGTTTCATGCCTTACAGATGTTTGCAAGCATGGCTGGCTCAACTTCCCTCCTCAGGCAGCCCCTGAATGGCCAATACATCTTTGGAATTTATGTTGTTCCAGACCATGGAAGATAAGCAACTTTGAGAAAGAAGCTCAGGTACAGACAGCTTCAACAGCTGCCTGATTAGAGACTATGGGTAATAACACATACAACTTTAGTGGCAGCATCTCTTCGGTATAAAGGAGACTGACTAACCTCCATCCCCTTAGCAAGAGATCAGAATAGAATTTGTCCTTTGAGTGTAGTTTCTATAGAGGAGAGCCCACAAGGAGGAGTCTTATTTTTATTTCTCCCTTTGTCTGCTGTTTGTGCTACATACAGGAGAGGAAAATACAGCCATAGAACCAGGCAGAAGGGCCCACAGAGCACCACCAACTTCTTTCCAAGGCAGATGGTCAGAAGGCACAGGTGAAAATGACAAACACTTAGGAGGAAATGAGATAAGACCAGAGTTTGTCTTAACCGATGCCTGGTACTCCCCACTCTAAAGTTTGTGTAGTTTCTAGGGGCAGGTACAAGGTCCTATGAAGAAATGTCTGACGGCAGACCAGTCCAGGGACTACCCAAATCCAGAGCTAACTACATCAGTGAGTGTAATGGGGAAAGGTGAAGTCCATTGTTCTACTAGACAGCATTGTCTGACCCCTGCAGCTTCTAACCAGCCTTCTGTTAGATTCAGCATGCTTCTCCATGCCCTTCAGAGAACTTAAAATAATGCACACCGGGAGCATGAGGCTTTCCCTCAGTGGCAGTCCAGAGGCTCAAGAGCTGTCACAACAGATAAAACTACGAGAAAAATAGACCAGTATTTTCACTGTTTTATCCAACTATTTTGACATGCTAGAGCTGTATTTATTATCAATCACCAATCTCTCCATCAAATTTTTCTTAATATTTCAAGAAAAGAATAATTTGTATTCAGTGAGCTTCCAGAAGAAGCTAATTAACATACTAAAATCAGGGAAGCATGCTTATCTTCTTAAAATTTTATCTATGAAACACATGAAATTTGTTCTCTATATTAATAAAAAGTTTTACAGACTGTTACCATATATGTATGGAGCAGCAAACTTTTCCTTAAACCTTTTTTATTACTTTTAATATGTTTAATTTCATAAATTTTACATTATCTTTAAAAATATTTCAAGTATTTCATCAGAAGTTGAATTTTAATGTCCTAATTGCTCAAATTATCTTTTGATGTGACTATGTATGTAGCACAACAATACAATTTCAATAGCAGCCAGCAATGAGGCTGACAAAAATATCTTATAAAAGACTTTTAGCTTTTAATAAAGAATCTTCAAGAATATAATTAATAAAATTGTAATTGAACTCCTTGCCTAGGATGCCTAACTATGAAGAATAACTCAGGTAAGTTCATTTGAAATGAATTTACTAAAAAATATTGATTAAATAATAAAGTTATATTTATGAGCTACACATTATTGGATTTCTAATCTTTTAGTTGTGTTGCTAAGAAATTCTTTTTAATGACAATTATATCCAATAGAAGATATTTTATTTCAAGTATGCTGTACATTTTTCACACAGAATTTGAATCTCTTTAATATATTGTATTTTAAATAATAACCAAATCATTAGCAGGCTAATAATTTTTGTCAGAACCATAGAACTAAATCTAAAATTACTTTTCCAGGGTGAGCACTCGTCACAGTAATTGAGATGCTGATTGAGATGTTACATCCTATATACTGAGTGCCTGGATTTGTGTCCTGCTCTGCTCTCATTTCCCAATTCCAGCTAGTTTACACCCTGAGAGGCAGTGATGAAAGCTCAGAGAATTTGGTCCCTGCCACCCATATGGGAGAACTGGATTGAGTTCCTCACTTTGATCAGGCCTGACCTAAGCTGTTACAGGAATCTGGTGAGTGACCCAGCAGCTGGTAGATTTCTGTCTGTTTTTATGTCTCTCTGCTTGACAAAGACAAAAGAAAAAAGAAGAAAATTACTGTTCCAAACAGCATGAATTTATATAATGAACTGAATCTTTAGCAATTCTCTGCAAATGTAAAACTTAAAATTCTCCTTCCATTATTATATAGTTGATTGACACAAGAGACATTTAGCAATTTAAAATATTCTTTTTAAAAAGTGTTCCAAAATTTTCTCTGCTGAGAGATACTGGTTGGAGAAAGAGGAGACTGTTACCTATGAATAAAAATATTTCAGAACCAGCTCACAAACATTCAGCATTCTCTTAATTAATCTGATCTTTCAAAATGGAAAATATTAATGATATTGTGTGTCACGTTCCAGTGGTGTATTTGTGTATGTGAGTATGTCTAGCTAAGACGAGCTACCTAAATATTTAAATATATTACATATTGAATTGATCATCTTTAATAATTTAGAGTAAGACCTTTATGAGAACACAAACCACATAAATCTCAGTTTAAATATGTGGTATTATGATATTTAATCTGGTTTTCAGTGAATCCAATTTCCATCTTTCACCTTCTTCATTTTGTGATTTCTACCCTCCTTTTTTCCTCTCTGTCAGTTAATCATGTGTTTTCTGAATGTTTAGGAAGTCAGGAATTTGTACATGTTCTAAAATCAATCAGTGAATTCTTTTTTTTCTATTTGACAGATAGAGTTAGACAGTGAGAGAGAGAGAGACAGAAATCGGTGAATTCTAACTTCTGATGTTGTTTGTGAAGGATTTTCATGGGCACATCAAAGTATATCCATGTTATAACAGGCTGTCCTTAGAGAGTACCTGTACAATTCAAGTCACCACATTCGATAGGGGAATGAGCCCCAACCTCATTCTAATAATTGATGAAAGGACACACATGCATCTATATGTATTCATATGAATTACTCACTTAAAAGCAAGGGCCTGAGAAAAGAGCTACTTCTAAGAGCTCTTTCTAAGAACCTTTGCAAGTCTATTTATTGATACACTTAAGCTGTGCTCCATTAATTGAGAATAAACAGAAGTAAGGCTTTTCCATGCAAAATATTTTGTATGTGTTTACATCAAAATCCTTATTTGGAATTAAACACTAGATGAAATTATTTCTAATCAAAATATCTAATTTTAAAATGGAAGTATTTTTTTCTCCACAGCCTGTGGCTATAGCAATTTATGTTGAGTTATTAAAACAATCATCTTTCCCAGCATACCCATCCAATATGTTAAGGGAGGACAGCACCTTCTAATGGAATCTATAAATAATTTTATTTCTCAGACTTGGAGCTAAAGCAAAGTAACATTTCAAAATGTCCTAGTCCCCATTCGCCCTGCCAATGGGTAGCTTCCTGCTGTTAAAAGTTAACATGCTGCTCACCTCCTTTCCTAACTTATTGGGCAGACTTGGTATGAAGGTAACAACTTAAACTATAAAATTGTCAAAGAATTGCTAATAGACATCTCTAAGTTGATGTAAAAATGGAACTTGTGCCAACTAGAATGAAATGTATGCCAGATAGAAGCTTGTTCCGATAATAGATATATCTGTGTTTACTGAACTGAACACATATTGCTTTGCAACCAGTTATTTGCCAGGTGCACTGCAAAGTTCTTTGGGCCCATTTGTGGAGACAGTCACTACCTTCAAAGACATAAAGAGAGAAATATCTAACATTATATTTCTCAGTGCCCCAGGAACACCTCCAAATCCTTTCATGTACAATAATTTCTTTTATCTGTGATGAATATGCTCCAAGATCCTCATCAGATGCCTGAAACCACAAATAGCGCCCAGCTCCATATATATATATATATATATATATATATATATATAATGCTTTTTCCTCTACATGGCTATCTATAAAAAGTTTAGCCAATAAATTAGGCACAGTAAGAGATTACTAAAAAGGACTAATAATAAAATATTGTAATAATAAAAGTTTTGTAAATGTGGTCTGAGTGCAATGCCTAAATGTTGAAATGAAATGAGGTGAATGGTGAAGACATTGTGACATGGAATTAAGCTACCACCTAGGGGTGACTTGACTGCAAGCATTATATGGATCTGATAACAAGACAGCTGCTGAATACCTCAGAGATGGGTAGTGTATACACTGTGACTAACTGGACAAGGGTATGAGTCATGTCCTAGGAGCAATGGCGATTTCAGCATCCTATTCAGAATCATGCATAACTTAAAATGTGTTACATTTTATTTATGGAATTTTTCATTCCATATTTTCAGGCCACATGGTTCGTCATAGGTCACTGAAATTAAAGAAAGTGAACCTATGGATAAGGAAAGACTACTATATTAGCTAATATTAATGCAGTTAATCCTCACAACAATATTATGTGATGTGTGAACTATTATTTGCATTTTATAGATGAAAATTGATGTACAGAAAATTAAAGAAACTTACTCAAGTCACGCAGCACTGAAGTGTAGAGCCAGATCTCAACTCCAGGAAGGCCAACCCAAGGTCTCCATTTTAACCTACTGCCTCCATGCTGCCTCTTTTGTAGTGTTTCTAAGGACATACACATGTAAATATACATTTATATGTGATGCAAGTATGGTAAAAAAGAATATTTGTGACACTGAATGGTGTGTCAAGAAAGGATTCTCACAGATGATGAACCTTCAGCAAAGCCTTGAATGATCTGGAAGAATTCATTGACCAGATGGACAGGAAATAAACAACAACAAAAAATATATATGAGATATTTTGATTTGATTGTGATTTATAACTGTTGTCTATATTACTCTGGAATAGTGGGTTTTCTACTTTTTACTCATTGTACATTATGATTAACATTGCATTAACCTGTGATTTTAAAATAAATTGAAAGTATGTTACTGCAAAAATTAAAGGAAAAAAAGAAAGGAAGGAAGATGGGGGCATTTAGAAAGTAGGATAATCTTAAAAATTATATAGTTATCACAGAATTGTGTCCATTATATACAAAAAATCTGTTCTCTTCATATAAATAAAAGTTTTTTAAAGAGAAAACATGCTCTTTTTAAAAATCTTTATTTGAAAGTCAGAGTTGCAGAGAGAGAGTGTGAGATGGAGAGAGATCTTCCATACACTGGTTCACTGCCCAAATGTCCACAATGGATGGACATTTGGGATGGGCCAGGCCGAAGCCAGGAGCCAGGAGCTTCTTCGTGGTCTCCCATGTGGATGGCAGTAGCCCAAGCTTGCTGGTCATCCTCTACTGCTTTACCAGGAAATTTAGCAGGGAGCTGGATTGGAAGTAGAGCAGCCAGGACTTGAACTGGTGCTATTGGATGCTGGAAATCCAGGCCATGGCATAACATGCCAGGCCACAGCACTGGCCCAAAAGCATGCATTTGATAAGCAACAGTGGTGTCAAATATTTTGCTAAATGCAAGATGTCCTATATTACCACAAAATTGTTGCTAATTATTCAATGTTGAGTTGAATGATGAATTTTTCCAAAAGTGCTGAGGTGGTGATTAATATTTGTCCCTTATTACCAGGAATTCCCCAAAAATCAAAGAATAAAATTATAAACAAGAAAAATTAACCACCTTTAGACCCTGTGTGCCACATGTTTCTTATTTCTGAGCAACATCCTGTAACAAACATCACCTCAAGCACAAACGACCTCAACCTGAGATTTTCTTAGTAAAAATTCTGCTTTATTCACTAGATATCCTGTCTCCCAGATGGCCACTTGAAAGAATTGTGGTGTGAAGCTACAATTTCCCTGTGTAAGCCCAGCTCTCCTACTAGATTTTGTCCTACATGGATCCCATATTAATTCTCCACCAAAATCAAAATATAAATTGCTAAGACACGAAAAACTCACTTAGTTCTTTCTAGTACATATCTTTGAAGTTGAATCTTAGATGAACTGTATGAATAGAACCAGACAATATGGAATTTATGAGATAATGCATATGCTGCAGATAAAAGAATATTAGTAGAAACCATTCTTGGAGTCATTTGACATCTGTTAAACTTGAAAGTGCCTAAAGCTAACCCAGCAACTTCACTTAGAAGAAACTGGAAACTTAGAGAAACTGGAAAAAGCTTGTGTACATTGTGATAAAATAATCTAATTGCCCAGTAATAAACAAATAGATGAATAAATTGTGATATATATATATATATATATAAATTTCTGGTGAAATAACACAAAGTTCAAAAGAATAAAACAAATTTATATGCATAAACTTCAGTATAGTAGTTAAAATACTGACCAATAATTCCACTTTCATTGTGAAGGTATTTATATGAGTTTAAATAATAATTCCATTTATCGTATATGATATATATATGTATATAGGTGAGGTCTTCAAAATTTTGTTAAAATGTATATTAAGAAAAAATACAATGAAGTTGGAAATTAGCAACTCAGGAATCCCTAGAGCATATGCAAACACATGGAGATTGAACAACATGCTCCTGAATGAACAATGGGTCATAGAAGAAATTAAAAGAGAAATCAAAAATTTTCTGGAAGTAAATGAGGATAACAGCACAACATACCAAAACTTATGGGATGCAGCAAAAGCAGTGTTAAGAGGAAAGTTTATATCAATAGGTGCCTACATCAAGAAATTGGAAAGGCACCAAATAGATGAGCTTTCACTGCATCTCAAGGATCTAGAAAACCTACAGCACACCAGACCCAAATCTAGTAGGAGAAGAGAAATAATTAAAATCAGAGAAGAAATCAACAGGATTGAATACAAAAAAAAAAAATTAAAAATATCAGCCAAACGAGGAGCTGGTTTCTTGAAAAAATAAACAAAATTGACACACCATTGGCCCAACTAACTAAAAAAAGAAAAGACCCAAAACAATAAAATCAGAGATGAAAAAGGAAACATAACAACAGACACCACAGAAATAAAAAGAATCATCAGAAACTACTACAAGAACTTGTATTCCAGCAAACAGGGAAACCTATCAGAAATGAATAGATTCCTGGACAAATGCAACCTACCTAAATTGAACCAGGAAGATATAGAATACCTAAACAAGCCGGCGCCGCGGCTCACTAGGCTAATCCTCCACCTAGCGGCGCCGGCACACCGGGTTCTAGTCCCGGTCGGGGCGCCGGATTCTGTCCCGGTTGCCCCTCTTCCAGGCCAGCTCTCTGCTGTGGCCAGGGAGTGCAGTGGAGGATGGCCCAAGTGCTTGGGCCCTGCACCCCATGGGAGACCAGGAAAAGCACCTGGCTCCTGGCTCCTGCCATCGGATAAGCACGGTGCACCTGCCGCAGCGCGCCGGCCGCGGCGGCCATTGGAGGGTGAACCAACGGCAAAGGAAGACCTTTCTCTCTGTCTCTTTCTCTCACTGTCCACTCTGCCTGTAAAAAAAAAAATACTAAACAGACCCATAACTGAGACAGAAATTGAAACAGTAATAAAGGCCCTCCCAACAAAGAAAAGCCAGGACCAGATGGATTCACTGCTGAATTCTACCAGACATTTAAAGAAGAACTGACTCCAATTCTTCTAAAACTATTCAGAGCAATCAAAAAAGAGGGAGTCCTCCCAAATTCTTTCTATGAAACCAGCATCACCTTAATTCCTAAGCCGGAAAAAGATGCAGCATTGAAAGAGAATTACAGACCAATATCCCTGATGAACATAGATGCAAAAATCCTCAATACAATTCTGGCCAATAGAATGCAACAACACATCAGAAAGATCATCCACCCAGACCAAGTGGGATTTATCCCTGGTATGTAGGGATGGTTTAATGTGTGCAAAACAATCAATGTGATACACCACATTAACAGACTGCAGAAGAAAAACCATATGATTATCTCAATAGACACAGAGAAAGCATTTGATAAAATACAACACCCTTTCATGATGAAAACTCTAAGAAAACTGGGTTTTGAAAGAACATTCCAGTATTTCAGGCATGGAAAGCCAAGACACTCTGGGGGAAAAAAAAAAAAAAAAACCTAAATGAAAGATCTCCGCGAGTGAGATCCCAGTGGAAAGAATGGGTCATCAAAGAAGGAGGTACCTTTCTCTGAAGGGAGGAGAGAACTTCCAATTTGACACTGGCCTTGTCTAAAAATGAGCAGAGTCGGTGAACTCAGGGGGCTTCCATAGCCTTGGCAGCTCATGACAAGAGCCTAGGGTCATTACTGATGCCATAAACAAGAGTGTCAATTTGTTAAGTCAACAACAGGAGTCACTGTGCACTTACTCCTCATGTAGGATCTTTGTCCTTAGTGTCCTGTACATTGAGATTTAATGCTATAACTAGCACTCAAACAGTATTTTTCACTTTATGTTTCTGTGTGGGAGCAAACTGTTGAAATCTTTACTTAATGTATGCTAAACTGATCTTCTGTATATAAAGAGAATCGAAAATGAATCTTGATGTGAATGGAAGGGGAGAGGGAGTGGGAAAGGGGAGGGTTGCGGGTGGGAGGGACGTTATGGGGGGGAAGCCATTGTAATCCATAAGCTGTACTTTGTAAATTTATATTCAGTAAATGAAAGCTTCAATACAATCAAAGCAATCTATGAAAAACCCACAGCCAACATCCTATTGAATGGGGAAAAGTTGGAAGCATTTCCACGGAGATCTGGTACCATACAGGGATGCCCACTCTCACCACTGCTATTCAATATAGTTCAGGAAGTTCTAGCCAGAGCTATTAGGCAAGAAAAAGAAATTAAAGGGATACAAATTGGGAAGGAAGAACTCAAACTATGCCTCTTTGCAGATGATATGATTCTTTATTTAGGGGACCCAAAGAACTCTACTAAGAGACTATTGGAACTCATAGAAATGACCATCAACGGTCGACTGGATAAAGAAATTATGGGATATGTACTCTTTAGAATACTATACCGCAGTAAGAAACAATGAAATCCAGTCATTTGCAACAAAATGGAGGAATTTGGAACACATCATGCTGAGTGAAATAAGCCAGTCCCAAAGGGACAAATACCATATGTTCGCCCTGATCGGTGACAACTGACTGAACACCAAAAAGGAAACCTGTTGAAGTGAAATCGACAGTATGAGAAATGGTGACTGGATCAGCATAGCCCTGACTGTTAATGAACAACTTAATACATTATCCCTCTTAGTAGTTTTTTTTTTGTCTGTTCTACTTAATATGACTGGTTTAATTCTGTAATTAATACACAGTTATTTTTAAGTGTTGAAATTTAACTGAAATGTGATCCCTGTTAAACATAAGAGTGGGAATAAGAGAGGGAAGAGATGTACAATTTGGGACATGCTCAAGCTGACTTACCCCAAATGGTAGAGTTAGAAACATACCAGAGGACTCCAATTTAATCCCATCCAGGTGGCATGTACCAATGCCATCTCACTAGTCCAAGTGATCAATTTCAGTTCACAATTGATCATATAAGGACTAAGAGTCTAAGGGAGCACATAAACGAGTCTAGTACCTGCTAATACTAACCGATAGAATAAATAAAGGGGAGAGTGATCCAACATGGGAAGCGAGATACTCAGCAGACTCATAGAATGGTAGATGTCCTAAACAGCACTCTGGCCTCAGGATCAGCCCTAAAGGCATTCGGATCTGGCTGAAAAGCCCATGAGAGTATTTCAGGCATGGAAAGCCAAGACACTCTGGCAAAAAAAAAAAAAAAACAAAACAAAACAAACAAACAAACAAACCAAGACACTGTGGCAAGAAAAATGACCTAAATGAAAGATCTCTGTGAGTGAGATCCCAGTGGAAAGAACAGGTCTTCAAAGAAGGAGGTACCTTTCTCTGAAGGGAGGAGAGAACCTCCACTTTGACTATGACCTTGTCTAAACAAGATAAGAGTCGGAAAACTCAAGGGGCTTCCATAGCCTTGGAAACTCATGACTGGAGCATAGGGAGATTACTGATGCCATAAACAGGAGTGTCAATTTGTTAAGTCAACAACAGGAGTCACTGTGCACTTACTCCTCATGTAGGATCTCTGTCCTTAATGTGCTGTACATTGAGGCTTGATGCTATAACGAGTACTCAAACAGTATATTTCACTTTGTGTTTCTATGGGGGTGCAAACTGTTGAAATCTTTACTTAATGTATACTAAACTGTTCTTCTGTTAAAAAAAAAAAAAGAGAAGAAATTAGCAATTCCCAACTTGACTCTCACTGGGATTAAACATGACAATAGGTCTGATTGGATTTCATCATCATTTAAAAAATCATCTATTATTTTTCACTTTATGTTTCTGTGTGGGAGCAAACTGTTGAAATCTTTACTTAATGTATGCTAAACTGATCTTCTGTATATAAAGAGAATTGAAAATGAAACCTCATGTGAATGGAAGGGGAGAGGGAATGGGAAAGGGGAGGGTTGCGGGTGGGAGGGACGTTATGGGGGGGAAGCCATTGTAATCCATAGCCGCACTTTGGAAATTTCTATTTATTAAATAAAAGTTAAAAAAAAAGATTTTGGCAAAGTAGCAGGGTATAAAATCAATGCACAAAAATCAACAGCCTTTGTATACACAGGCAATGCCTGTGGAAGAACTTCTAAGATCAATCCCATTCACAATAGCTACAAAAACAATCAAATACCTTGGAATAAACTTAACCAAGGATGTTAAGCATCTCTACGATGAAAATTAGAAAATCTTAAAGAAAGAAATAGAAGAGGATACCAAGAAATGGAAAAATCTTCCATGCTCATGGATTGGAAGAATCAATATCATCAAAATGTCCATTCTCCCAAAAGAAATTTATAAATTCAATGCAATACCAATCAAGATACCGAAGACCTTCTTCTCAGATCTGGAAAAAATGATGCTGAAATTCATATGGAGACACAGGAGACCTCGAATAGCTAAAGCAATCTTGTACAACAAAAACAAAGCTGGAGGCATCACAATACCAGATTTCAGGACATACTACAGGGCAGTTGTAATCAAAACAGCATGGTACTGGTACAAAAACAGATGGATAGACCAATGGAACAGAATTGAAACATCAGAAATCAATCCAAACAACTACAGCCAACTCATATTTGATCAAGGATCCAAAACCAATCGCTGGAGTAAGGACAGTCTACTCAATAAATGGTGCTGGGAAAATTGGATTTCCACGTGCAGAGTCATGAAGCAAGACCCCTACCTTTCACCTTACACAAAAATTCACTCAACATGTATTAAAGACTTAAATCTACGACCTGAAACCATCAAATTGAGAAGTTTCTGTACTGCAAAAGAAACAGTCAGGAGAGTGAAGAGACAACCGACAGAATGGGAAAATATATTTGCAAACTATGCAACAGATAAAGGGTTAATAACCAGAATCTACAAAGAGATTAGAAACTCCACAAAAACAAAACAAACAACCCACTTAAGAGATGGGCCAAGGACCTCAATAGACATTTTTCAAAAGAGGAAATCCAAATGGCCAACAGGCACATGAAAAAATGTTCAAGATCACTAGCAATCAGGGAAATGCAAATCAAAACCACAATGAAGTTTCACCTCACCCCAGTTAGAATGGCTCACAATCAGAAATCTACCAACAATAGATGCTGCAGAGGATGTGGGGAAAAAGGGACACTAACCCACTGTTGGTGGGAATGCAAACTGGTTAAGCCACTATGGAAGTCAGTCTGGAGATTCCTCAGAAACCTGAAGATAACCCTACCGTTCGACCCAGCCATCCCACTCCTTGGAATTTACCCAAAGGAAATGAAATTGGCAAACAAAAAAGCTGTCTGCACATTAAAGTTTATGGCAGCTCAATTCACAATAGCTAAGATCTGGAACCAACCCAAATGCCCATCAACAGTAGACTGGATAAAGAAATTATGGGACATGTACTCCATAGAATACTATACAGCAGTCAAAAACAACGAAAGCCGTCATTTGCAACAAGATGGAGGAATTTGGAAAACATCATGCTGAGTGAATTGAGCCAGTCCCAAAGGGACAAATATCATATGTTCTCCCTGATCGGTGACTACTACTGAGCACCAAGGGGGAAACTTGTTGAAATGAAATGGACACTATGAGAAACAGTGACTTGATCAGCTCTTGTCCTGACGGTTGATGTACACTGTAATACTTTATCCATTTTAGTATTTTTTTGTTCTAGTACCATTGGTTGAACTCTGTAATTAACACACAATTATTCTTAGGTGTTTAAATTTTAACTAAAAAGTTATCCCTATTAGGAATTTGGAAAACATTATGCTGAGTGTAATAAGCCAATCCCAAAGGGACAAATAGCACTTGTTCTCCTTGATAGGTGACAACTAACTGAGCACCAATAAGGAAACCTGTTAAAGTGAAATGAACACTATGAGAAACGGTGACTTGATCAGCCCTCACCCTGACTGTTGATGAACAACTTGATATGTTATCCCTTTTAGTATTTTTTGTTTGTTTGTTCTACTTAATACTTTTGGTTGAATACTGTAATCAATACACAATTCTTCTTAAGTGCTGAAACTTAACTGAAAAGTGATCACTGTTAAATGTAAGAGTGGGAATAAGAGAGGGAAGAGATGTGCAATTCGGGACATGCTCAAGCTGACTTACCTCAAACGGTAGAGTTAGAAACATACCAGGGGATTCCAATTCAATCCCATCAAGGTGCCATGTACCAATGCCATCTCACTAGTCCCAGTGATCAATTTCTGTTCACAATTGATCCAAATGATAGGACTAAGAACCAAAGGGAGCACATAAACAAGACTAGTGTCTGCAAATACTAGCTGATAGAATCAAAAAGGGAGAGAATGATCCAACATGGGAAGTGAGATACACAGCAGACCCATAGAATGGCAGATGTCCTAAACAACACTCTGGCCTCAGAATCAGCCCTTAAGGCATGCAGATCTTGCTGAAAAGCCCATGAGAGTATTTCAGGCATGGAAAGCCAAGACACTCTGGGGAAAAAAAAAAAAAAAAAAAAACCTAAATGAAAGATCTCTGTGAGTGAGATCCTAGTGGAAAGAATGGGTCATCAAAGAAGGAGGTACCTTTCTCTGAAGGGAGGAGAGAACTTCCACTTTGACCATGGCCTTGTCTAAATATGATCAGAGTCAGTGAACTCAGGGGGCTTCCATAGCCTTGGCAGCTCATGTCAAGAGCCTAGGGTCATTACTGAGGCCATAAACAAGATTGTCAATTTGTTAAGTCAACAACAGGAGTCACTGTGCACTTACTCCTCATGTAGGATCTTTGTCCTTAGTGTCCTGTACATTGAGATTGAATGCTATAACTAGTACTCAAACAGTATTTTTCACTTTATGTTTCTGTGTGGGAGCAAACTGTTGAAATCTTTACTTAATGTATGCTAAACTGATCTTCTGTATATAAAGAGAATCGAAAATGAATCTTGATGTGAATGGAAGGGGAGAGGGAGTGGGAAAGGGGAGGGTTGCGGGTGGGAGGGACGTTATGGGGGGGAAGCCATTGTAATCCATAAGCTGTACTTTGTAAATTTATATTCAGTAAATAAAAGCTTCAATACAATCAAAGCAATCTATGAAAAACCCACAGCCAACATCCTATTGAATATGGAAAAGCTGTACTTTGGAAATTTATATTCATTAAATAAAAGCTTGAAACCAAAAAAAAAAAAAAAATACAATGGAGTTCAGAATTGTTTTTTTCCACCAAAATAAACTTACCCTTAATTTTGCTTTTCATGAACTTTTTGTAGTATCTTTGTGCAGGTATGTGTATCTGTGTTTCTAAGTGTAAATATCTTAAAATTTCTTAAAATATAAGTAATGCTATGATTAATGCCAACTTCATCATATTTTTTTTTCTAAGTAATGAAAAAGGGAAATAAGATTGAGAGGGAAACTTAAAGTGTTACCTATAATTGTTTTGTTTCCTATGGAATTATTTTAATGCAAATGTAGCCAAGCATTAACAACAGCCATTAGGAATTCATGTGTGGCCAGCGCCACGGCTCACTTGGCCAGCGCCGGCACCCTAGGTTCTAGTCCCGGTTGGGGTGCCAGATTCTGTCCCTGTTGCTCCTCTTCCAGTTCAGTTTATTGCTGTGGCCTGGGAAAGGATGGCCCGGGGAGGATGGCCCAAGTGCTTGGGCCCTGTACCCACGTGGGAGGCCAGGAGGATGTACCTGGCTCCTGGCTTCGGATTGACGCAGTGTGCCAGCCATAGCAGCCTTTTGGGGGGTGAACCAACAGAAGGAAGACCTTTCTCTCCCTGTCTCTCTCTTTCACTGTCTAACTCTACCTGTCAAAAAAAAAAAAAGTAATTCATGTGTGTCTATACATTATATTATATAATAAAATTATATATAATAAGACAATAGCACTGAGACACAGCCCAGTTTAATGATAATGTTGGAAGCTAGGAAAGGAGAAGTTTTGTTGTTATGTGCATAGCTATTTCTCCTCTTCTAACTCACATTCAACTGTTTATTGATTTGTTTTAATTCTGCATGGACTGATCCAATGTTCCTTTTGCTTTCATTCATTTCATTCTCAAAGAAATTTTATGTAGTGAAGAAAACAAGTGTTATTTCTTCATATTGAGAAAGTATGTGCTAATAAAATTAGGTGGCTTTGAAATATACCTATGCCAGTAGACAAGCCCATGGATTAAGCTGAGAACTGATCATTTGCCATGATGAGCTTGTTGCGGAAGGAATTGTGCATTATTTCAGAGTAGTATCATTCATGACTATAGTAGCTTTAGTCAATATTGTAGGGCCTTTGTTGTTGCTCATCCTAAACATGGCTATAAAGCAAGTATTATTAATTCCCTATTCTAGAACACCTTATAGCTCTTCCGTCACATAGACTCAATGCACTGGTAGATAAGCAATCCACCGTGATTGCGTCTTGATGAATTCCTCCAGTATCACAAACACGGGGAATTTATTTTTACCATAGTATGAGATAATTTATCATTTTATGGATTTAAAACAAACAGCTGAAGGAGAGTTTTAAAATGACAACTGTGACATTTGCTGAGAGAGCCATGAGTTTGTATGGAAGTCAGGTGGTAGCTTTTCTGCCATCCAGACAGATGGAAAACCCAGTGTGAGTTATACATTGGTCCCATTTTTACAAACATCTGAATTCATCCTTTTTTTTTTCCTGCATGGACTGACTTGAGCTTTGTGTACAATTAAAAGACTATTTTTCTACTGGGTGAAATTCAACAGTGTGAGCACTGATAGCCTTTTAAGTCAATGCAATTTTTGTAGCCAATTCAAATCTTTATAGCACCATAATGTTCATTTTAAATGACCAAAAGAGGGAAAGAATCCTAGGAAATTGTGATTATAAAAGTTTATACCAATAATTTAATAAATTTTTGCTTTAGCAGAATTCTCTCAAATTTCCCATCTATATGTACTACAGGCAACATAAATGCTATGACAATGATAATATTCTCTCTGGAGCATTTAGCTTATTTTCCTAGAATTTTATTATTGTCAATGTTGCTAAATATCCAGTTGCATGAGCCTTTGCATGTTATCGCCAAAATTTACTATCGTAAGTGGCTCATTACTACCAATTTTGTTAGCTTTTGTCTGTGTACTCTGTAGTTATAGTCTGAGAGAAAGGAGACAAATGAAAGCAATAGAGATTCATGGTTCATATATTTTAACTATTTGAATTGTAAGTTATAGCTGATCATACAAATTGATAGAGATAGATGATATTAGTTCTGCAAAAGAAACTCAAATCAGTGTCACGAAAAATTCTAAGTTTACACTTTAGTCAGCAAGTCTTTGATAACTTACCATCTAAAACATGAGCATCTTCCTAAACCACAGCACCTTCCTGACTCTTTACAGCCTGGGCAAAGGCCATGGTAGTAAAGGTTCTGGCAGGACAGGCCATGAACAGTCATGAACAGTGTGCGAGGACAACAGCATATTCCCAGCTCATCTGGAAGAAGGGTATGCCTGTGATGTCCTGACTAGGCTTTGCTTTGAAGGGCCATTATCATTTTAGAGTATATTGCATTTCTCTTGACAATCCAAGAAAAATCTTAGGGTTTTTTAAAAATTATTTTATTACACTTTAAAATCATTAATATAGAGAAAACAGGTTTCATGAATTTTATAGATACGATGAAAAAAATTCAACAATGCGTTCCTCCTTCTCTCACTCATTCTTTCTTTCTTTTGTTTTCTTTTAAAATTTTATGATGCAATGCTTTAAATTAGACAAATTAGGAGTTATCAGGGGCCAGCGTTGTGGCACAGTAGGTTAAAGCCCTTTCCTGAAGTGCCAGCATCCCATTTGGGCGCCGGTTCCTGTCCCGGCTGCTCCACTTCTGATCCAGCTCTCTGCTATGGCCTGGGAAAGCAGTAGAAGATGGCCCAGGACCATGGGCCCCTGCAGCCAAGTGGGAGACCCGGGAGAAGCTCCTGGCTCCTGGCTTCGGATCTGCACAGCTCTGGCCCTTGCATCATCTGGGGAGTGAACCCAGCAGATGGAAGACCTCTCTCTCTGTCTCTACCTCTCTCTGTAACTCTTTCAAATAAATGAAATAAATCTAAAAAAAGGAGTTATCTATTTTTCTATATTTATTAACATTGATCCCTTTTTTGTCCCTCTGAGTTTCTAATGTCCAACTACTGTAGTTGATTAAGATATCCAATCTGTTCTGTCTCTTATAACTCCTTGGGGGGATTCGAAAGTCCAATATTTTTCATAAATGACCACAGTTTAGACTTGCTTTACTCAAGCAAAAAGTATAATTCAGATTGAACTTTTTTCCCCTCTGTACTTTTTTCCTCCTTTCTCTCTCTTTAAAGTTTTATTCACTGGGGAGAGGAATGTACTCTGATGTAGCCTGATGGAGTGACCTTTATTACCACTCTCATTTCAGAGTTACTCAAATTTAAATTATTGAATTCAAATTAGAATTACCTGTTCTAACCCCAGCCACATTTAAAATATTCAAAAATATCTTTTATAAATTTTTAAGCTATTTCATCTAATGAGTGCAGGAATCTATGTCACTTAGACTTTATTCTTAACTAAATTCATGTTCTGGAGATGAAAGGAAATAAAGTGTACATTACATTCTGTTGCATTTTTCCTGCTTTATCTAACTACAAATTCATCTTGCTTTACCTATCTAGTCACAGGTTGACATATTTCTTTTTCAAAAAGATTGATGATAAGGTTTGAGAACAACATCCTGATTCATAATGAGGTTAGGATTAAAAAACTACTGCCCTGGGGAAATTTCAGTCTTCCTTTTATAAATGGATATTATCAGACAAGAGAGAAGTGCTTCCTTGAATGAATACCAAAGATTTTCTGGCAAAACCTTTCCCTGCTATGTCTTTATTGACCCTTTCAAATATCACAACCAGGCTGTGTATATCTGCAGGTATTAATGAGGTAGGACATAGATTCCAAAAGAGTCACACATTTTTAAGAGCCAAGCTAATCAATTCACCAAGTAGAACAGTGTTTCATTCCTAAAATATATTTTGTGAAATGAGACATTTTAGAAGGAGTATTGAGATATGCACACAGAAGAGGAGTTTAATGTATGTTGTTATAATAAGCTAATTCATGAGATAAATGTGTGTTATAAACATTGGAATAAACATTTCACCATACAAAAATATTTTAGATAAAATATAAGCTTTGTGGGTAAAATATGCATACATATATACTCACATAATTCTTTGTATGAATAATTCATATAACTTAAATAAATTAGAATGGTTACCATCCTCAGAAAATTATACGATACTTAAAAATTAATATAAGATTTTAAGACAGGAAAAAAGATAGAATGAATGCACTGTGTTTCTCTTTGCTGGACCTTTTTATTTGGAATATCATTGAAAACTGTATGTCTCTACACCTATGAAAGTGATTTGGAATAAAGAAAGATCTCATAGATGATATAGCCAAAAAGAATACCTCAGAAAAAACTTAGGAAATTTTAGCAGAGATTAACAATAAGAATATTCAAACTCAAATGTCAACCTACAGAACTATCATGAGATACAGCACCACCAGGAAGGCTGCTGCAAGGAACTCAGCAAATCAACAAAGCGCTCAGCAGAAACATGTGGGCTTCAAGTTATTCACTGAACTCTAAAAATGCACAGAGACGAAAAGAAAAGACAAAACCTCAGGAAGGCTCACATTGTAACCTCTAGAGTAACTACCAAATAGAACTAATAAGTTGCATAGCTAACAGATTAATAGAGCTGACAGAATAAAAATTTATGCAGCTTTTCTATATGAACTCTATGATGAAGTAAGCATGTCTCAAAAAATATAAGCAAAATCATATGCCTCCTTCACACATTATCACAAGAGATAGCCTACATGATATTCACATTTATTTATATATCAGAAATGTAAAGGTAAGCAAAGAAAAGACTGTTGAATGCCTGTACAATATGGGGGAGTTTCTGAGAAAATGGAGCTGTGTACATTTTCACTTGCTAAAACTTTGATTTAAAAATATTAATATAGAGAGAACAGATTTCACGTATTTCATAGGTATAATTCCTTTTTGTTTTGTTTGTCTGTTTGTTTGTTTTGACAGGCAGAGTGGATAGTGAGAGAGAGAGACAGAGAGAAAGGTCTTCCTTTGCCATTGGTTCACCCTCCAATGGCCACCACAGCTGGCGCGCTGCGGCTAGCGCACCGTGCTGATCCGATGGCAGGAGCCAGGTGCTTCTCCTGGTCTCCCATGGGGTGCAGGGCCCAAGCACTTGGGCCATCCTCCACTGCACTCCCTGGCCACAGCAGAGAGCTGGCCTGGAAGAGGGGCAACCGGGACAGAATCTGGTGCCCCGACCGGGGCTAGAACCCGGTGTGCTGGCGCCACAAGGCAGAGGATTAGCGTATTGAGCCACTGCGCAGGCCAATTCTTTTTTAAATTATTTAATTTTAATTAATTATTTAACAAATTCAATATTATTTGTAGATACAATTCTAAGAACATAACGATATTTTCTTCCTTCTTTCTTCCTTCCCTCACCCTTTCCTCCTCTGTTACTTTAGTTTAGTTTAGTTTAGTTTTTGAGATTAATAGGATTGTGAGCCGACCATCAGATCACAGGCACTCTTGGGTTCAAACTACCAAGGTCGAGCTCCCACAGGAAGGTGGTTTTGGAAGCATCTCTGCTTTCTCCATTTAAAGGGCAGGCTTGCGGGACTCAGCATATCTGCTGGATCCTGTGACTAACTTGCCTGTTGTGACTGAGAATTAGGTCACTACACGAGAGGGTGCAGGGTGCAGCTGGGTCTCTGGGCAATTAATGTGTCTGGCATAAGAGGCTCCAAGATCCCTGAAGACCTGGGGTGGGTCATTCCAGAGGATTCCAAGCTGACACTAAGGAATGCACAGGTCATTTCTGAGGTTCAGACTCTGGTGTGGATGGGAATGGACCCACTGTGACAATCCCAGTCATTGATCACCTTGGAAGAGAGTAGGTGAGTTTCTGATTATGCCAACAGGCAGGATCATACCTCTCTCTTGCTGACAATACCATGCCCAACTTGGCTTTCACCTTGGATTCTCTCCCCATCCTAGAGCATTGACCAAAACTCCCTTGACACACAGCACACAGCTCTGGATTTTCGCTGAAAGAGTAGACACTCCATTAACCACAGAGTATAGTTCAAAGATAAAATCCATCAAAAGAGAAAACCAACAAGTATTTCTACAAATACCTAAAATTAAATGCAGAAATTCAAGAAACATGAACAAGGAAGACAATATGACTCCCCAAAGGAACACAACAATTCTTTAATATTAGAATGTGAAGATGAACAGATTGATGAAATGCCTGAACAGGGAATCAAAACAACAATCATAGAATTACTCAGAAACAATGAGAAAAAATGTCATGAGTTAAAGAAATCCTTCCATGACATTAATGAAAAATTTTCCCATGAGAGAGATATTGAAAAACTGAAATGTTATAAACGCAGAATTCAATATGTCAAATAAAAAATAACGTGGAAAGCCTTAACAACAGACTCGCTGAGGCAGAAGAAAAGAATACCCAAGCTAAAAGATAAATCTTTGGAAATAGTCAGACCAAAAAAAAAAAGGAGGAGGAGGTGGAGGGAGAGGAGAAATAATTAAAAAAATTTAAAGGCCGGCGCCGCGGCTCATTAGGCTAATCCTCCACCTTGCGGTGTTGGCACACTGGGTTCCAGTCCCGGTCGGGGCGCCGGATTCTGTCCTGGTTGCCCCCCTTCCAGGCCAGCTCTCTGCTGTGGCCAGGGAGTACAGTGGAGGATGGCCCAAGTGCTTGGGCCCTGCACCCCATGGGAGACCAGGAAAAGCACCTGGCTCCTGCCATCGGATCAGCGCGGTGCGCCGGCCGCAGTGCGCCGGCCACAGCAGTCATTGGAGGGTGAACCAACGGCAAAGGAAGACCTTTCTCTCTGTCTCTCTCTCTCACTGTCCACTCTGCCTGTCAAAAAAAAAAAAAAAAGAAGAAGAAGAAGAAGAGAAAAAGAAAAAAGAAAAATTTAAAATGGCATTCAAGATTTATGGGATACTATCTAACAATGCAACATATAGGTCTTAGGACTTCCAGAAATACAGAAATACAAAATGTATTAGAAAGCCTATTCAGTGAAATAATAACAGAAAACATCCCTAATTTGGAGAAAAAATGGACATCCAAGTACAAGAAGCACACAGAATTCCTAATAGACATGATCAGAAGTGATCTTCACCATGACATATTTTAGTCAAACTTTCAACAGTAAAACATAACAAAAAAGATTTTAAAATGTGCATGACTAAATGTGAGATTACTGTCAGAGGATCTCCAATTAGACTCAAAGCTGACTTCTCATAATTGTACTAGCTAGGAGAAATGGAGAGACATAGTCTAAGTCTTAAGAGAAAAAAAAAACGGTCAACCCAGAAGACACCCTCCAAACCATCACAATTTCATCCCTGCTTAGAAGACAGACTTAAGGTAGGACCACTAGGAATTATTCCCCCTTCTGATAATCTGACACATCACGCCAAAAACAGAAGCCAACACTCAGCAGAGTGACAGAGAGGAAGGGAGAGGGGAAACTCTTCAATCTGCTGGTTCACTCCTCAAATGCCCACAAAAGCTAGGGTTGGGTGAGGTCAAAGCCAGGAGCCAGGAAGTCCATCCTGGTCTACTACAGGAATGGCCAGGGTGTGAACACTTTGACCATCTTCCTTTGCTTTCACAGGTGCATTAGCAGGAAACTGGATCCGAAACAGAGCAACCAGTACTTGAACAAGCCCAATAAGGGATGCTATTGACATTCCAAATGTTGGATTAACTCCCTGGACAAACTTTTTTTTAAAGGAAAAAAAGGTACACTTCATAACTCCCCTTAATCCTCTAGAAACAAATATTCACCATGTCATTTTCTAGAGGTAACCTGCACCATTTCTCACACATTCCTCAGCAGTAGGTTAAGCTACCTCATGTGATGCAGCTACTCATCTTCCAACCCAACTTTCTGCTTATAGACCTGGGAAGGGATTGGAAGATGACCCAAATATTTGGAAGGAAAGGAGGGAGGGATGGAGGGAGGGATGAAGAAGGAAGAGAGGAAGGGAGGAGGGGAGGAGGGGAGGAGGGGAGGAAGGAAAATGAGAGAGGGAGGGAGGGAAAAAAAAAGAAACCCTGATCATTGTAACAGTGAATTGCTTTCTCACCTGCACTTTATTTCCCTTCATTCTGCTGCCAACTATTTAAAAAACGTATAGGCTTACCTTATCAGTATCCCAAAACATACTTCTAATGGTGTCTTAATTCATTTTAGGTTGGTATAGCAAATGCTTCAGTCTGAGTGTTTTTTAAAGAAAATAAGTTTATTTAGCTCAAATTTTGGAAATCCTGGATCAAAGCACTGGCATCTGGTAGGCCCTGTCTGCCCAGGGCCTCATGGAGGATTCCACATACAAGAAACCTGCAGAAGAGACAAATCCCTAGGGGCTCTGTAGCAACTCACTCTCATAGTAAGCAATCTAGACCTGTAAGACCTAAATCAGTCTCTCAAGAGAGACATGAATCTATTCATGAGATGGATTTCCCATATCCTAATAATCCCACCACTTTTCCACACCATTACTTGTAGAAACAAATTTCAATATGAGTTTCAGTGGAGACAAACCATCTCCAAACCAGCAGAAGAACATAGGGGCCTGTGCAGTGGCTCACTTGGTTAATCCTCCACCTGCAACGCTGGCATCCCATATGGGTGCTGGGTTCTTGTCCATGCTGCTCCTCTTCCAGTCCAGCTCTCTGCTGTGGCCCAGGAGTGCAGTGGAGGATGGCCCAAGTGCTTGGGCTCCTGCACCCGCATGGGAGACCAGGAGGAAGCACCTGGCTCCTGGCTTCAGATTAGCACAGCACGGCCATCTGGGGAGTGAACCAATGGAAGGAAGACCTTTATCTCTGTCTCTCTCTCTCTCACCGTGTATAACTCTATCTGTCAAATAAATTTAAAAAAACAAAATTAAAAAATAAAAAATAAAGACATGAACATATAGATGGAAGAGTCAACTTTTAAAATTTTCTCAATATTTTGCAGAAATCTGGGAAATTAAAGGCTTTTATTTTCATTTTGGAAATGCCTGGCCTGAGGATAAGTTTGAGGATAAGGCATGGGACATGATAGTTCTAGAGTTGTACCAAGACAAAGAGAAAGGTTAGAAACTGAGTCACCTGTTTTTATAAAATCCCTCCAATCTCTCTACCCTTGTTAAATGATGAGCTTGGTTATTGTATTAAGAGGAAGATAGGGGACATCACCATAAGTATATGTTTTGATTATCTCTGTGAAGGGACATCTGACACAATAAGAGACATTTGCAAGGTACTTATCCAACAAAAGTTTAATATCCAGAATATATCAGCAACTAAGAATTTGAAACAACAAAAGAGCAACCAATCCAGATAAGCAACAAGCAAAGAACTTGAATAGACAGTTCTCAAAGGAAGAACTACAAATGGCCACCAAATATATGCAAAAATATTCAATATCACTAGACTGAAAATACAAATCAAAACCACAATGAGGTATCACCTCACCCCTGTGAGGATGGATATCTTCAAAGAGGCAGAGAATAGTAAGTGTTGATGAGGATGTGGAGAAACCATGTGGGAACTCAGTTTTAGTGCAGCCACTATAGGATACAGTATGGATATTTCTTTTTTAAAAAATATACATTTGAAACTGCTATATGATTCAACAACCCCAATGCTGGGTAGAATAGGAGGGAGAAAAATAGTTGGATAAAAAAATACTTATAGTTGAGTGTGGTTCATTAATTATGACAGATGTATTAGTATGTAATTAGGTAAGGTGTATATCAGAGCTGTTTATTTTACTACCTCACAATCTTTTGTTTTATAAATTTAAAACTACTCTGAAATTAAATCTCAGAAATGATTGGAGGTATCACTACCTAAATAATATATGGCATTTATTCAAAATACTTTCTCATGTCAAATGTTAAGAATAAATATCTGGGAAAACACATAGTTACAATGAAATAACATAAAGGAATGTTACCTGCTAGCTTTGAGGAAAGTATTACTTAATTCCATGAGAGTTAAATTAATAATGGCGAAGAGCATAGGATACAACCGAGCATCATGTCCTAAGTGTCAAAGTCATAAACTAACCAACTATTTCTTGCTTTCAAAGCAATAAGTTAGAGTCCTACCTAAATTGCATGCAGGATTTTCAGATGAGTATTAATCCCTTCATCTGTTCATACCTATCATTGAAGATTATTTTAAAGATGTCCTCAAAAGCAAAAAAGAAAATAAATACCCAAATCTCTTTTAAAGAAGTCAAATTTTAAGTAAGTTTGATAAGTTCTGCATGAAGTTAACCAAATGAGCAGTGTTATATTTGCAAGAGACTTCCTAATATTAATGATATTTTCCATTCAGAGTAACATTTCCATTGGAATGATCAGGAAAAAGTGAATGTAGCTCTCTGCCCTGATGCATAAATGTTGTTGGGACACAGAGGGGGAAGGAATTACTCCTCACTGCATCCTGAAAAGTAATATTTTCAAGACTTCTGAAATAATTCCATATCTTAAGCATTTTACATCTTTTTATAAAGATGAAGAACTGACTTTTAAACATTCCCTGTGTCCCTGCAGGAGCTAAGGAAATTTCTGGCTGCAGAAGTTGGATGTAAATAGACTTATACATCTATTGGTACAGGAGGGACACTCAGATGATAAGCCACAAACAAAGCTCACCTGCCAGCTCTGGAGACCGACTCTTTTGCATCTGTAGCATAAACTCGCAACACAGCAACCAAGTGTATCAACTTTTGAGAAGTGTCTGAAGTTTAGTTCTGGTACCAACTTAAGTGTATAACTTTGCCTAAGTTACTCTTCTAGATTTCAGGACTTTTGCCTATATATACCTGTGAGAAACTACAAAGCACACATAATTGTTGTGGGAAAGCTAAGGTAGATAATTTTAAGTTCAAGAGCTGGAAGCCACGCCTCCTTCACTCTATGTTGTCATCCTCACCTACCTGTTAATCAGGCGACCCCTCCCCTGGAAGTACTTCCTCTTACCCAGGACTTGGGGATAGTATCACCTAAGCACTTATGTTTTTCTAAGCTCTTAAAAAGCTAGAACGAATGCAAGCTCTCTTTCTCTTCCTCATGGACTCAGGATGAGAAGAGCAGCCTGTGGTAATTCCCTTTCTTTGGCCCACTTTCCCAAAATAAATCCCTAATGAACCTGTGTATTTTTCTCATTTTGTAAATAAAGTTTATCACACTCCATGCCATGTTAGGGTCTGTACTTAGAATTCTTCTCTAAATAAAAATCAAGAGTCAGGAAAATTAATTTAGGCCCAACCTTGCCCACAAAATAATGACACATACCAGCCATGAAACAAGTAACACTCAGAAGGTAGAAGCTATCTGTAAGTAGAGGAGCAATTTTAAACTACAAGATAGAAAAGTGCTATAGCAGGAAAGTATTCACCTACCCCAGCCCCCACTGGTACTTAGGCCAGGTTCAAAACCCAAGATCATTTCAAAGTCAAAATTTCCAGAAAAATGAGTTTATGAGTGATAAATTGTTTAGCATGACCACACCGAAAAATTTTCCCTTAGTGAAGGTCATCCCCTGAAGAGAGGTTTCCATTTTGAGAGCCACACATATTAGATTTTGCTATCAGAAAATCCTCCTACTCCAAACATCTAAATTACATCAGCTATAATCTGATTACTCTGATTTTTCTTTGACAGCACCAAAAACCATGTCCCATCTTCAGGATTTATTTCACTACCATGACAAATATTGTAGAAAATATTAAGCATTCCTCTGGATTTACCAACTGTCTTACAACAGCTCTTTCTGCCTTAATGACCCAATATGAAAATACTTCATTTCTTTATAACCTTTTTCTATACTCCCTAGAAACAGTGAACTTAGTATTTAATACTTGAATTATTTATAGGAGAATTAAGTTTGTGATTATAAAGTAAATTGAAACCATGTCATCACAAAAATTAAAAGAAAAATAAGAAAGGAAGCAGGAGAGAGGGTGGGTATGAGGGATGACGGGAGGTAAAGTGGGAAGTATCATTATGCTCTTAAAACTATATAAAGGGGCTGGTGCTGTGGCACAGTGGGTTAACACCCTGGGCTAAAGTGCCAGCAACCCATATGGGTGCCAGTTCGAGACCTGGCTGCTCCACTTCCTTTCCAGCTCTCTACTATGGCGTGGGAAAGCAGTAGAAGATGGCCCAAGTCCTTGGGCCCCTGCAGTTGCATGGGAGACCCAGAAGAAGCTACTGGCTCCTGGCTTCAGATCAGTGCAGCTCCGGCCATTGCAGCCAGTTGGGGAGTGATACATTGGATGGAAAACCTTTCTCTCTCTCTCTCTCTCTCTCTCCCTCTCTCTCTGCCTCTCCTTTCTCTGCGCAACTCTGACTTTCAAATAAATAAATCAATCTTTAAAAAATGCTATATAAAATATGTATGTATATATGTAAATTCACGATCTCAGAAAACCTTTCAAAGAATTGAAACTGATTAAAAAGACCAACATAAGAGTCAAATTTAGTTTCATGTAACTTCTTACTAAACAACCTTGAGTATACCTGGAGTATATCTTACATTATCACATAACTTTATGGAGTTTATGTAAAATCCAGAAAACTAACATGATGACACATTAAATATCTTCCTACACTCTTTGTCAGTGTAAGAAAACCTGAGGGGCTGGCGCTGTGGCTCACTTGGTTAATCCTCCACCTGCGGCGCTGGCATCCCATATGGGCGCCAGGTTCTAGTCCCGGTTGTTCCTCTTCCAGTCCAGCTCTCTGCTGTGGCCCGGGAAGGCAGTGGAGGATGGCCCTGGTGTTTGGGCCCCTGCATGGGGCCACCCACATGGGAGACCAGGAGGAAGCACTTGGTTCCTGGCTTCAGACAAGCGTGACATGCCAGCCGTAGAGGCCATTTGAGGGGTAAACAAAAGACCGTTCTGTCTCTCTCTCTCTCTCTCACTATCTAACTCTGCCTGTCAAATAAAAAAAAAAAAGAAAGAGTCAGTGCAAGGCTGCGGCTGCGGAGGAGTCACCCCGAAGAGAAGCTGCGAAGATGCTGTCCGTGCGCGTAGCCGCGGCCGTGGCCCGCGCCCTTCCCCGGCGGGCCGGACTGGTCTCCAAAAATGCTTTGGGGTCATCTTTTATTGCCGCAAGGAACCTTCATGCCTCTAACACACATCTTCAGAAGACTGGCACTGCTGAGATGTCCTCTATTCTTGAAGAGCGAATTCTTGGAGCTGATACCTCTGTTGACCTTGAAGAGACTGGGCGTGTCTTAAGTATTGGTGATGGTGTTCAAGCAGAAGAAATGGTAGAGTTTTCCTCAGGCTTAAAGGGTATGTCTCTGAACTTGGAGCCCGACAATGTTGGTGTTGTCGTGTTTGGGAATGATAAACTCATCAAGGAAGGAGATATTGTGAAGAGGACAGGTGCCATTGTGGATGTTCCAGTTGGTGAGGAGCTGTTGGGTCATCTAGTAGATGCCCTTGGTAATGCCATTGATGGAAAGGGTCCAATTGGTTCCAAGACTCGTAGGCGAGTTGGCCTGAAAGCCCCTGGAATCATTCCTCGAATCTCTGTGCGGGAACCAATGCAAACTGGCATTAAGGCTGTGGATAGCTTGGTGCCGATTGGTCGTGGTCAGCGTGAGCTGATTATTGGTGACAGACAGACAGGGAAAACATCCATTGCTATTGACACAATTATTAATCAGAAACGTTTCAATGATGGAACTGATGAAAAGAAGAAGCTGTACTGCATCTATGTTGCTATTGGTCAGAAGAGATCCACTGTTGCCCAGTTGGTGAAGAGACTGACAGATGCAGATGCCATGAAGTACACCATTGTGGTGTCAGCTACTGCTTCGGATGCTGCCCCACTTCAGTACCTGGCTCCTTATTCTGGCTGTTCTATGGGAGAGTACTTTAGAGATAATGGCAAGCATGCTTTGATCATCTATGACGACTTGTCCAAACAGGCTGTTGCTTACCGCCAGATGTCGCTGTTGCTCCGCCGGCCCCCTGGTCGTGAGGCCTACCCTGGTGATGTGTTCTACCTACACTCCCGGCTGCTGGAGAGAGCAGCCAAAATGAACGACTCTTTTGGTGGTGGCTCCTTGACTGCGTTACCAGTCATAGAAACACAGGCTGGGGATGTGTCTGCTTACATTCCAACCAATGTCATTTCCATCACTGATGGACAGATCTTCTTGGAAACAGAATTGTTCTATAAAGGTATCCGCCCTGCCATTAATGTGGGTTTGTCTGTGTCCCGTGTCGGATCTGCTGCCCAAACCAGAGCTATGAAGCAGGTGGCAGGTACCATGAAGCTGGAATTGGCGCAGTATCGTGAGGTTGCTGCTTTTGCTCAGTTTGGTTCTGACCTTGATGCTGCCACTCAACAACTCTTGAGTCGTGGTGTGCGTCTGACGGAGTTGCTGAAGCAAGGACAGTATTCTCCCATGGCTATTGAAGAACAAGTGGCTGTTATCTATGCGGGTGTGAGGGGGTACCTTGATAAATTGGAGCCCAGCAAGATCACAAAATTTGAGAATGCTTTCTTGTCGCATGTTGTCAGCCAACATCAAGCCCTGTTGGGTAATATCAGGACTGACGGGAAGATCTCAGAAGAGTCGGATGCCAAGCTGAAGGAGATTGTAACAAACTTCTTGGCTGGATTTGAAGCTTAAACTCCTATGGATTCACATCAAATACTGGTTTGGTTTTATTGTTTCTTCTAGTAAAATCAATTCCATTTGTAAACGGATTACTCTCCTACTCCTCATGTACAGAAATCACGTTAAATAAAAGTTCCATGTTGTGTGAAAAAAAAAAAAAAGAAAGAAAAACCTGAAATTTGTGGATGCTATGTCAAATAAAGTAGAATGTTACTAGTATATTTATTTTCTCTATATATATTATAGAATTATATATATATATTTATATATAATGTCTTCACTGTAGGTGTGTGTGTGTGTGTGTGTGTGTGTGTATTTTAGCCATACAGAGATTCAGTATTATCTTCAAATCCTCTTTCACCAGGTTGGTCTAACAATCCTAGCAGTGAACGGCAGAACCAAAACTTAGTCCAGATTCTAAGCTTTCCATCTTTTTACTTCAACCTGATCCATGTCAGTCAGGAAAAATATAAAGACTCGGCAGACCCAGTAATTTCTGTGTAAAAGATTCATATAAATCACAAGAAGCTGCAGAAATGACAAAATTGGATCCAACTTCAATCAACCCTCACTCAATGCCCTGTGGTCTAATATTCATAAATGCCCACTACCAGAATGGTAAAGAAACCAGTGCTTTCGTAATAAGTAAGAGCACCAGTAGTCATCACTGTGTGTATATATGGAAGCAAAAATAGATCTATAGTAAATTCAGAACATGGTAAATTAACATGTACTGTTTGATCTAAACTTTGAAAAATTTTTATATTTGTACATGCATAGAAAAAACACCTAAGGAATTTTAAACTCTAATTTATGCAGAGGAATGAAATTTACAATTAGAGAATTTCTCTATTTTTTACTTTATACAATTCAAATATATGTTGTTTTACAGTGAATATATATCACTTTTGTAATACAAGAAAAATAATTAAAAGTAGTAATGGTATAAAAGTCTTATGAGTGACTTTAGAGGGAGTGAGAAGTTATAACTAGTACTCAAACAGTATTTTTCACTTTGTGTTTCTATGTGGGTGCAAACTGTTGAAATCTTTGCTTAATATATGCTAAACTGATCTTCTGTATATAAAGAGAATTGAAAATGAATCTTGATGTGAATGGAAGGGGAGAGGGAGCGGGAAAGGGGAGGGTTGCGGGTGGGAGGGAAGTTATGGGGGGGCAAGCCATTGTAATCCATAAGCTGTACTTTGGAAATTTATATTCATTAAATAAAATTAAAAAAAAACCCTAAATGCAGCAACGTCACAGTTTCAAAAACAAAACAAATAAAAATAAATAAATAAAGCTCCTTTGAAAAATAGTCTTACAAACCGATTGCGAATATGACCAGATAAATCAGACAAATTAGACTTCCTGATTTTACCTCAGCCTCCAGTATAATTATTGATAAATCTGATTTACACTCCCAAAATATCTCAGTTTACGTAATGAATTACATAGATCCCTATGAACATTGCCCACTAACATTGTGGTATTTTTAAGTTAAAGAAATCTTGGAAGTCAGCTACATTCCAGAAATTACAAAAATCCCATTCAAAGAGCACGGTGAAATGTGTAGTACAGTTGGCAGTTGTTCCAAAGTCGAGATGGACTACTGGTATTTGGCAATTGGTAGCCAAGGATTCTCCTTCCTATACAATGTGTGGAACACAACAGCATAATGAAGAATTTCCTCCTTTTTAAAATAAGATAAATAATCTGAAAAGCCAAATATTTAGAGAATTATCTAAGAGCACATCCATAATAAATGATAAATACTGTGACTAAAATATCGGCTTCTTGCCATATATGTCTGCCTTCTTTTGCAACAAACAATTAACCTATTCTATCCCTCTGACCTTACTTCCTTCCTTTTTAACATTTTTTCACATTTTATCCCTCAACTTTCAAGGGAGACTTTTCTTAATCTAGAAAGCGCTAAGAATGACACTCAACATTTACTTACAAATGGTAGATTATCCAGTTTAGTAGCAGAAGGCAGGGGATTATCTATTAGCAACTGCAATAAGTGATTTGGGGATGAATGATTCTGAAATACAGATTAAAGTCATAAAGCTTCACCTCATATAACCCTTCCCTTCCCTTCCCAGATTTTCACCCTTATCACCGTGCCAAGCTCAGTTGCTGGTTCCCCAGAGTGCATGATACAACATCTGGAGGCTTCCACTGAGATTTATTTTTCAAATTTTCCATTAAAATAGTAACTGAATTGATTCAAAAAATGTTGCTCATCCTAATAAAACCCTTCAGAGCTTTGCAAATTTACATTTAATACACTTCATGTCATTACAGCATTAATAATCTGTGTCTAAAGAGCTATTTTAAAAAATCTTGCATGTTCTGCTTAATGGAGGGAGCTTCATAACTTTCTTTCTTCATGTGTCTTGACTTAATGTGCCTTAAATGAAATCAATAACTTAGGGTGACTGAATCTGAGACTTCATATAAACTACTGGTCCTCCCTATTTTTCCCATTACTAAAAGAAAAAAATAATGTACACTCAGGGATCCCTATAGCATGGATCTTCAGCATTCCCTTGAGAGTTAACGACTTCTGGATCAGGCACTTGGTGAAGCACTTAAGATATCATTTGAGATGTCTACAGCCAACATTGGAGTGCCTGGGTTTAAGTCTGGCTCTGCTCTAGATCCCAGCTTTCTGTTAATTCATACTCTGGAAAACAGAAAGGAAACAAGCGTTGACTCAAGTGGTTAGGCCCTTGCCACAACATGGAAGAAGACCCCAACTGAATTCCTGGCTGCCAGCTTCAACCTGGCTCAGTCCCAGCTGTTGTAGGCATTTGAAGAGTGAACAAGCAGATGGGAATATTCTCTCTCTCTCTCTCTCTCTCCCCCACTTTCTAATGCACACACACTCTCACTCTCATTCTCCTCCTTTTGTTTCAAACACATAGATTTAAAACATAATTAGTGACCTCTAACTTAAGAAAAAATCTTCACATTGTCAATGCTACCAAGACATGAAGAGACTAAAGCGAAACTGAGGAGGAAAATACATACTATTCGTTACTTGGGGTGACTTCTCCAACTGAGACTTGAACTCCATGAAAAATCCAAATTCACTGATGCAGATCCATGACCTATAATCAGGCAACTAGTTGAAATGTTGAAAAAAATAAAGATGTTCCTTTCCTCTCTCCTTCAATTATGTTGTTGTTTTTTTTTTTTTTTTTTTTTTTTTTTTTTTTTTTTACCGTGAAGCATCTTTTATTTAGTCATTTTTGTTTACAACTGGAACTCTGGGAACTCAAAATTAACATCCTTGCCTGTGAGCTTCTTATACACACCAGAGAAAGTTTCCACCTTGTGTTCCACGTTATTCTGCTGTGCTTTGTCCAGATGGACCTTTATGAGCCGGCTGCCGTCCAGTTTCACACGGAATCTCTTGCCCACGATTTCACTTGGGAAGACTAAGTCCTCAAGGATTGCATTGTGCACGGCTGTCAGAGTGCGGCTCCTAGGGCGCTTCTGCTTATTTTTCGTACAGCTTTTTCGAGTTGGCTTAGGCAGAATCCTCCTCTGAGCAATAAAGACAACGTGCTTCCTGCTAAACTTTTTCTCCAGCTCACGAACTAGCCGGACTTGAATTTTCTGGAAGGATTTTAGTTGAGGAACGGGAACAAAGATGATGATAGCTTTCCGGCCACCGCCAACTTCGATTTCCTTGGCAGCCGTGATGTTCAGCTCCCTTAGTTGAGCCTTGAGGTCTGAGTTCATCTCCAGCTCCAGGAGCGCCTGGGAGATCCCCGACTCGAACTCATCCGGCTTTTCACCATTGGGCTTCACGATCTTGGCGCTCGAGCTGAACATGGCTTCTCCTGGTTGAGCGCCGGCTGAGGAAGAGTCAATTATGGTTTTTTAAAAATTTTTTCTTTTATTTAAGTTGTGCAAATTTCATTTATTTCATATATACAAATTTGGGAACATAGTGATACTTTCCATCCTACTCTTTCTCCCACCTATCCTCCTCCTTCTTCTCCTATCCCATCTCATAATATTTACAATGACCAACTTTCAGTTTACTTTATACTCATCAGATTAACCCTACACTAAGTAAAAAGTTCAACAAATAATAATAAGAAGAAAAAAACACTGTTCCTCAAAGGTAGAGTTAAGGGCTGTAAGAAAGCATTGATGCTCACAATGTCAACTTCACTCCTATACATGACATTTTGGTGCTGTATTAGTTACCACAGATCAGGGGAAATATTTCGTATTTGTCTTCTTGGGACCAGCTTATTTCACTGAGTATAATGCTTTCAAGTTGCATCCATTTTGTTGAAAAGACAAAAGTTTATTAATTTTAAAGTTGAGTAATATATATACATATATATATATAAATATACACACACACACGCAAACAATGATTTATTATCCGGTTATCAGGTGATGGACATCTCAGTTGATTCCATATCTTAGGTATTGTGAATTGAGTTGTAATAAACATGCAGTTACAAATAAATCTGCTGATTTCATTTTTCCTTGTTGAATTCCCAGAAGAGGTATTGCTGAATCATATAGTAGATCTATTTTCAGATTCTGAGGTGTTTCCATACTATCTTCTATAATGACTGCACAAATTTACATACTTACCAACAGTGGATTAGTGTACTTTTCCCCCCACATCCTTGCCAGCATTTATTATTTATTGATTTCTGTATGAGAGCCGTACTAACAGGGATGAGGTGAAACTTCATTGTGATTTTGATTTGTATTTCCCTGATGGCTAGTAATCCTGAGAATTTTTCATGTGTCTGTTACCATATGAATTTGCTGTTTTGAAAAATGCCTGTTCGAGTCCTTTGAACATTTCTTAACTGGATTGTTTTGTTGTTGTTGAGTTTCCTGAGCTTTTTAGATATTCTAGATATTAATCCTTCATCAGTTTCATGGTTTGCAAATATTTCCTCCTATTCTTGTGGTTGTTTCTTCACTTTCATGTGTGTTTCATTGCAGCGCAGAAGTTTCTAAGCTGGTGCAATTCCATTTTTCTGTTTAGGCTTTGATTGATTGTGCTTTTGTGATCTTTTCCAAAGAGGCTTTGCCAATGTCAATGTCTTAAAGAATTTTCTCAAAGTTCTCCTCTAGTAATTTGTTGGTATTGGGTCAGAGATTTAAACCCATGACCAATTTTGAGTGGATTTTTCTGTAAGGTGTAAGGTAGGGGTTTTGTTTTATACTCCTGGATGTGGAGATCCAATTTTCCCAGCACCATTTATTGAAGAGGCAATCCTTTCACCACAGATTAAATTTAGCTTTTTCGTCAAAGATACGTTGATTATCGATATGTGGATTGCTTTCAGGAGTTTCTATTTTGTTCCAATGGTCTACATGTCTATTTTTGTGCAGTACTAGAATGTTTTGATTGTAATTGCACTTTAGTGTTTCTCGAATTCTGATATTGTGATACCTCTGGCATTGTTTTTGCTGTATAATATTACTTTAGCTATTTGATATGGTTCCATATCAATTTTAGTATCACTTTTCCTAGATCTGAGATGAATGTCCTTGGTATTTTGATAGGGATTGCATTGAATCTGTCAATTGTTGTGGTAATATGGACTGTTAATGATACTAATAATTCCAGTCCACAAACATGGAAGACTTTTCCATTTTTGTGTCTTCTATTTCTTTCTTCAATGTTTTGTAATTTTCTTTTTTTATTTTTTATTTTTAACTTTTATTTAATGAATATAAATTTCCAAAGTACAGCTTATGGATTACAATGGCTTCCCCCCAATAACGTCCCTCCCACCCGCAACCCTCTCCTTTCCCACTCCCTCTCCCCTTCCATTCACATCAAGATTCATTTTCGTTTCTCTTTATATACAGAAGATCAGTTTAGCATACATTAAGCAAAGATTTCAACAGTTTGCTCCTACACAGAAACAAAGGGAAAAATACTGTTTGAGTACTAGTTATAGCATTAAATCTCAATGTACAGCACACTAAGGAGAAAGATCCTACATGAGGAGTAAGTGCACAGTGACTCCTGTTGTTGACTTAACAAATTGACACAATAGCAATTGTGAATGGGATTGATCTTAGAAGTTCAGTATAAGCTAAGGTATTCTCTGTATATAAAAACGCTATTGATTTTTTTGTGTTAATTTTATATCCTGCCATTTTATCAAAGTCTTTTATGAGTTCCAATAGTCTGCTAGTTGAGTCTTTGGTTCCCCTATATGTAGAATCATGTCATCTACAAATGGTAATCATTTTATTTCCTCCTTTCCAATTTGTATCTCTTTGATTTTTTTTCCTTGTCTAATGACTTTTGCTAAAACTTCAAGAACTATAATAAATAGCAAGGCTTAAAATGGGCACCTTTGTCCAGTTCCAGACCTTAGTGAAAATGCTTCCACTATTTCCCCATTCATTAAAGTTGCCATGATTGTGTTGTGGAATATTCCTGCTATACCAAATTTCTTAGAGTTTTCAAAATAAAAAACATAGCATTTTATCAAATGCTTCCTATGAATGCATTCAGATAATTATGATTTTTATTCTTCCATTTGTTAATGTGAAATATCACATTTATTGATTTGCAAATGTTGAAATATCCCTGCATGCCAGGGATAAATCCTACTTCATCTGGGAGAATGATCTTTCTGATGTGTAGTTAGATTTGATTAGCTAGTATTTTGTTGTGATTTTTGCATCTATGTTCATCAAGGATATTTGTCTATAGTTCTCTTTCTCTGTTGTATCTTTTTCTGGTTTAGAAATTAAGGTGATGCCTGTGTCATAGAATTGGTTTGGGAGGATTCCCTCCCTTAAAACTCTTTTGAAGAGCTTAATAAAAATTGGAATTAGTTCTTCTTTAAATGTCTGGTCGAATTCAGCTATGAAACCTCCTGCTCTTGGCTTTTTTTGTTGGGGAGTCTTTATTATGGATGTTTTCACTGTCTGGTTATTGGTCTTTTTAGGTTTTCTATGTCTTCATGATCAATATTGATAGAGAGTATGTGTCCAGGGATTTATCTATTTATTCTAGATTTTCCAAATTGTTGGCATATAGCTCTTTATAATAATTCCTGATTATTCTTTTTATTTCAATGGTATTTGTTATTATATCTCCATTTTCATCTTGTATTTTATAGATTTGGGTCTTCTCCCTCTTTTTTTGATTAGTTGGGCCAATTATGTATCATTTTTGTTTATTTTTTAAAAAACTTCATTTCTCTGAACTTTTTTATTTTTTGTTTCAATTTGATTTATTTATTCTCTAATTATAATTATTTATTTTCTCTTAGATAGGAAAACTTTCTTCCATGTCATGTATGGATTTCTTTAGTGCATGAATTAGCTTCTTACTGCTTATGAGTAATCCTATAATTAATCTTTTGAATTCATTTTCAGGCATTTCATCAATATCTTCATGTTCTAATATTGAAGTATTGTCGTATTCTTTTGGAGGAATCATGGTGTTTTCCTTGTTCTTATTTCTTGAATTTCTGCATTTATTTTTAGGCATTTGAAAATACTTGATGATTTTCTCCTCTGATGGCTTTTATATTTGAAGTACAACTCTGTGGCTTTGTGGAGTGTCTGCTTTTTCAGTGAATACTCAGAGACATGCTCTGGCTGTGGTTAGTGCACTCTGGTCAGTGCTACACTGTGGGGCAATTGTCCAGGATGATAAATTATATTTTTTAACTTCTATGTCTGAGAATTTTATATGTCTGAATTATTTCACTAAACTTTATAATCTCTAGTCCCATTCATTTGGCTGCAGATTTAAGAATTTCATTTTTTGTGGATGAATCCTAACCCAATATGTATAAATACTGTCTTAAAGTCATTCCTTGGTTTTTCTTTTAGTGGTTTTATAGTTTAGTTTCATGTCTTGAATTTGCATTTACATCTTTTGTACATGTTGTGCTGATATTTTTATGAAATGAGAGAGGTAGGTGGTCAAGTGTGACTCTTTTGTGCAAAGATATCCAGTATTCCCAGCACCATTTATTGACAATACAGTCTTCTCCAGCATGTATTTTAGAACCATTGTAAAAAAAATCAGTAGATTATAGATGGGTAGATTTTGTGGAATTGTATCCTATTCCATTGGTCTAGGTGTCTTTATTTGTGTCAGTGCCATGCTGATTTGTAGCTCTGTTGTATGTCTTGAAATATGATATGCTGTCTCCAGTTTTGCATAATTTTTCAAGATTACTGTGGCTATTTTGTGTACTAACTCCCTGTTAATGTACCTGTGAAACAGCTGATGATGACCCAAGTACTGGAATATTTGCTACCCATGTGAGAGACATAGATGGAGTTCTTAGTTCCTGGCTTCACCCTGGCCCAGACACAGTTGTTATGAACCTGTACATTGGTAAATGAACTCTCTCCCTCTCTTGCTCTCTATCTCTCTTCATGCATTACTCTTTCATTCAAACAAGTGCATAAATGACCTTTTAAATATAAAGGGAACAACTTTCATGTATTTCATATATATAGTTATAAGAACACAATGATAATTCCCATCCTAACTTTGTCCTCACCTTTCCTCATGCTTCCTTTATTATTTTTCTTCTAATTTTTATGATGACATACTTTCAATTTACTCAATAATTACAACCTTAATCCCCCACTAAATAAACAAATCAACAAATAGGTTGAAAGACCACTGTTCCTCAAGTGTATAGATAAGAACTCTCTAGGCTGCATTACCTGGAGCTGAAAGAAGTGCAACACAATTTGCTCCTTCTGTCATCTTCAATTCATCTTTCCTCATTATTATACCAAAATCAGGCACTGTGGTCTCTCACCTGGCTGCCTTAGCTCTTCTGAAGGACATGAAGCATGAATGGCTGTTCAAATCAGTTTCTCTGTGGAGAGATCACTGAAGCATCCTACTGAGCCACATTCTTGCTCCATCTTCCTGAGACTAATTTTTATTTTTCTGTCTCATTTAATACCGATTTGTAAGTTAATGAGGGAAAGATGGATGAGTATGGGAAACAAATAGAGGCATAGTTGAAAAGACAAAACCTGGGAACTCTTATCGGCTTTGCTGCAATAGTGATTGTTTTTTTTAGCTTTGTCTGAGCTTCATTTTACTGTTCAGAGTACCTGAGGTAAAGGACTATTACAAAAATTACTAAATATCTAATTAAAATATACACAGAGCTATTAATATGACATGAAGTAGTTCAGCCAAAGAGAATTTCTCATAAAAAGGTAAGTACAGATGTTTTAATTTTTGAAAACAGACATTAAGGAAAAATTAAAAATGAATACTTTCAATTTGTAGTAACACAATTAAATAATGTTCCTTAAAATGTAAAAAACATGAGTAAGGAAGAGGAGCATGAGGAGAGATGGTTAGTGGAGTTCAATGCTGAAAAAATACTCCCTGTTTAAAAGGAGAGAGAATGTCCTAGATAAGCAAGAATGTAAGTGAACAAATCCACTTCAAAACTCAGTATGAAAGAGAAAGAACTTAAAGGCCCAGGCTACAGAGGGAAGCAGGACCAAGTCTGTTGACTTCAAGCAAGAATGGGAGCAGAGATTGGCATTGTGATGCAGCAAGTTAACTTGCTGCCTATGATGTCAGCATCCCATATGAGCACCGTAAGAGTACCAAATGCTCTGCTTCTGATCCAGCTCCCTGCTAATGTGCATGGGGAAGCAGCTGAATATGACTCAAGTGCTTGTGACTCTGTCAATTGTTATATTTGGAAGAATGAGTTACAGAAGACACCAAAATCTCAGGGCCAAATTATGAAGTCCTTACTTAAAGCTGGCCACTACAAGGAGGCATGTGCTCTCCAAATCATGTAGCCCTGATTGAGCTCAGGGGTGAGCTGATAAAGGCAAAGACCACATCTTGTTGGAAGTTAATTACAAAACTTGTATTTAGCCAAGAATTTGTTACAGAAGCTAGAATTAGCAAGCTTACACTTATCTCAGGGGCATCGAACACATTTCCCAGAACTTAATGTAAACAAGTTTTACAGGTAACATTCTTACAAGATTAGTTTTTGAATAGATAGCAGTTGCGCAACTGGTTAGGAAAAATAGAGGACACCTAAGACAAGGACAAAATGGAATGACTCTGATCAAGCCAAAGCTCACTGGCACTTTACAACCACATAGAAGACCTGGATGGAGTTCTGGGATCCTGACTTCAACATGGCCCTGCCACGGCCCTAGTGGCATAGAGAAGTTTCTCTCTCTCTCTCTCTCTCTCTCTCTCCCTCTCTCTCTCCCTTTCAAATATAAATAATATGAACCTTTTAGAAAAATGAGGAGTGAAGTAATGATTATACAAAAATCAGAATGAGCCAGTTTGACAGAGGAAATACAAGAAACAAGGTATTGAAGAAGGAGGAGGAGAAGGAGAAATAGGAAGAAAAAGAAGAAGAGGAGGAGGAGGAAGAGTAAGGAGAGTAGGAGGAGGAAGAGGAGGATGAGGAGGAGGAAGACGAGGGAGAGGACGAGGATGAGGAGGAGGAAACAAATGGGGGAAGAGAGTAGAAACTGACATTTGATGCAGTAGTTAAGTTGAAGCATTGAGACAGCCCTTCCCATATCAGAGTGCTTGGGTTCCTTCCTCTTTCTGCTTCCAGTCTAGTTTCCTGCTAATGCATATTCTGTTGAGGTAATAGAGGCTCATGCTCTTGAGTTCCTGTCACTCACATGGGATTCCGAGATGGAGTTCCAGTCTCTTGAGTATAGCCTGCCCCAGCCCTGGTTATTGCAGCCATCTAAAAACTTAACCAATGAATGAAAGAAAATTCTTTCTGTATGACTCTTTCTCTTTCTGTCTCTCTTTCAAATGAAATAAATATAAATTTTTAAAATGGAGGATATGATCTAATTATCTTCAAAAGAGTATATCTGAACTAAATGATGCATGAAAAATTAATCCTAACTTTGATATCATTTAAAAAATATGGAATTATCAAGCCAATAAGACCTATGTTAGAAAATACAAATCAAAGTACAAATGGCTTTGGCCACATCTTCATGGGACTTTTTTTTTTATTTGCCAGGTAGAGTAACAGACAGTGAGAGAGAGAGAGACAGAGAGAAAGGTCTTCCATCCAATGATTCACCCCCCAAATAGCCTCAACGCCCAGAACTATGCCGATCCGAAGCCAGGTGTCTCTTCCTCGTCTCCCACGCGGTGCAGGGGCCCAAGCACTTGGGCCATCTTCCACTGCTTTCCAAGGCCACAGCAGAAAGCTGGACTGGAAGAGGAGCAACCAGGACAAGAATCCAGTGCCCATTTGGGATGCCAGCACCACAGGGGAGGATTAACCTAGTGCGCCTTGGCGCCGGCCCCCTTCATGGAACTTTTGTTCATAAAATGTAAGTTGAAACTTAGGCTCTGGAGTTTTTATAAATTTAATACCAAGCCTAACCAAGGACAGTGGAAGAAAATGAATCAGAAAATAATCTCATGTTGATTAGACAAAGGCAGAGGGGTTTTACCAATTAGTAAGAAAATAATGAACTGCAATTCATTGAGTTTCTCACTCTTCTTCTAAACAAAAATTAAATTAAAGTTCCAAATTCCACATATAAGACTACATGTAGTGAATTACCTTGTAGAGTATTTGCTTTGGAGATTTACAAATCCTGAATGCTATTTTTTATCCAATAAGCTGTCCTTGTGTAGTGCTTTAACTATCATAAAAGGACAGAGAAAAATCATAATTTAGGATGAGAAACATAAGTCTGTGGCATAGTGACAAAAATAAGGATGCACTAACTTTAAAGGGCTTATAGAAAAATATAAAGTGTCTGTATGCCAGTGCACCAGATTTCAAATGTTTGTTTTCTTTTTGTAGTCTTTCATTATTATTTAATGAAGTAGGCTATTTTTTAAGAAATGCTTTGAGGCTTGGTTTATAGTTACTAACTAATTAAAGAAAATTTAATCATTCACTTGATGGACAACTTCATCTAGGATCCTTCATTCATTATCACATACTAGATACCAAGATTATACATTGGAGAAAAATAATATTTCTGCTGGGAGAAAGTCATATCAATTCAGATAAACATATTTTTTGCAGAAAAAAACAAGTACAGTTCCACAGTTACCAAGAGAACAAGCATGAAAGGGGGAAAAGGACAGAAATTTGGCTTTTCATTTTAGTTCCTGCACTAGCTCTGCTCATTGAAATGTCAATTGCAATTCACAGAAATGGAAAAATATTAACCTCTTCATAGAATCTGGAAATGCATGACAATAAGTAATATACAGTCTTCCCTCAGTTTCTCTGAGGGATTGGCTCCAGAATCCCCTTCCGCACCCTGCAGAAATCAAAATTTGATGCTCAAATCCCTTACATAAAATGGCATAGTAGTTACATAGAAGTCATGCATATCCTCCTATATATGTTAAAATCATATCTAGATTACTTATAGTACCTAATATGGTATAATTACTATTTAACAAGTTGTTATACTATTTTGCTGATAGAACAATGAGAAGAAAAACAAATCTTGGTTGCATCCATGAATGCAGAATCCACATATACAGAGGACCATAGCCAATTGCCTATGAAAAGATTAGTTCATAAAACATATGTGAAGAAACAAAAATAGCTGCATACGTATGGAATTAGAATAGAACACAAGAGAGACAGGTGCTGTGGCACAAAGAGTTAAGCCACCGCCAGCAGCACTGGGATTCCATGCATGTTAAACTTTAGGTTCCAGCCACTCCACTTCTTATCCAGCTCCCTGCTAATACACCTGGGAAAGCAGCAGAAGATGGTCAAAGTGCTTGGGGACCTGCCAACCATATTAGAGATCTGGATAAAACCCCTGGTTCCTGGTTTTGCCTTGGTCCAGTCCTGGCTGTGTGGGTACTTGAGAAGTGAAATAATGAATGGGGAGGGGGGAGTCTCTCTCTCTCTGCCTTTCAAATAAATAAATAAATCTTTAAAAAAACACTCATTTTTTTTTCCTCCACTTGGTATTTCCAGTTTATATTCCTCATGCCTCAATAAACTCTTGACAACTTGGGAAGGACACTGTGTTACACAAAACAAAAATGGTTTTTATTAATGGCTTTATTAAAATGATCATGGGGATGCCAAGGTGGCCAAATAGGGAAAATGCTGATTTGGACTAGGTGAAGATAACAGAACAAAAATGGAGGACGTACATTCCCAGGGGAGAGTTGGAGAGAAGGTTGAAGTGGAATTTCTGCAGAAAGAAGAAACACCGTGGAGCAAGGTGGATAGTACAAACACACAGCAGTATGAAGGGACACTATCTGCAATTCCTGCAGCCAGGAGCTAGAGAAGATGCCAGCTGCTGAAGGCATGATGAGAGCTCACAATATCAGCCCATATCACTGGCGATATTGCCTGAAGGAGAATCTTGTGTACGACACTGACTTTGATTCCAGGACTGCAGCCCTAGTGAGGGACAGGCTACCTACCAACCTGATGAAAGAAAAACACATTTCTTTCCCTCAAGCTGCCACAAGAGTGCCCAGTGACCAACAGGGAGGAAGTGCCATCTTAGGGCCATTAGAGAGCTTGTAGGTGCAAGCAACTAAGGGATTTTCTCACATGGATAAATCCATACTGACTTTAAGTCTGTCCTGGAAGATTATCAGGGCACTGGGCACCCATTTGGGACAGTTAGGTGTTCCACTACCCTCACTCTATCACTGGCACCCATACTGAACTGCTAAGGCAACGCACTGATAAGCAGCTGGCTCTGTGAATTTCTCAGCTCTCTCCAGGGTTAAGGAAGATTTGCAGGGCTGGAGGTGGACTTTCTGTACCCTGTGACTGTAGGACCCTAGTGTGATATGACAGAAGGAATTCTTCACAGCACAATAGGGCAAGGCACTTTGCTGGGTCTCTGGGCAATCACTGTGTCTGACCCTAGAAGATCAGAGCCCCCTGGTTGTTTATAGTGGGTCATTGCTGAAGGTTCCATGCTCACACTGAGGACTACATTGATGCTTTGTGCAGTTCAAGCACCTGACTAAGTGGGCATTTTAGACACTGAGGGCTAACCCAGGCATTGATCATCTTGGAATAGAGGAGGTGAGGCTGTTTCTAAGCGACAAAACATGATCATACCCACCCCTTGCTGACAATAGAGATTATCTATCATTCCCAACTTGGATGTCACCCTGGATTCTCAATCCATTCTTAAGCACTGACTAGAGCCCTGTGGCCACACCCAGCACATGCCCCTGGATATCCACTGAAGGAGCAGACACTCCATGAAGCCACAGAGGCTTAGTTCAAAGATAAAAACATTCAGAGGAGAAAACTAAGTATTTCCACAAATTACTAAAAATAAATGCAGCTACAACAAGAAAAAGAAAGACAATGACTCCCCAAAAGGAATACAACACTTCAATATTAAGATGTGAACACAGAGATTGATGAAGTGCCTGCAAAAAATTCAAAAGAATGATCATAAAATTACTTAGAAACACAGAAAAATTCATGATATAAAAAAATGTACATAATGTGAATGACAATTTTTGCTGACAGATAGAAATATTGAAGAGAAATTAAATTGAAATACTAGAAATGAAGAATTCAATAAGTCAAATAGAAAATTCAGTGGAAAGCTTCATAAACAGATTTGATAAGGCAAAAGAAAGAATATTGGAGCTACTAGACAAATCCTTAGAAATATCTCCATCAAAAAAAAAAGAAGAAGAAATTTGAAAAACTGAAAATAGGGTTCAAGGTTTGTGGATTAATATCAAATGGCTAAGCATTTGTGAACATTTGTGTATTAGGAGTTCCTGAAGATGCTGAAAGAGTGAATGGGTAGAAAAAAAAAGGACCTAAATGAAGGATCTCTGTGAATAAGATCCCAGTGGAAAGAACAGGTCTTCTAAGAAGGAGGTACCTTTCTCTGAAGGGAGGAGAGAACTTCCATTTTGACTATGACCTTGTCTAAATAAGATCAGAGTCAGTAAACTCAAAAGGCTTCCATAGCCTTGGAAACTCATGACTGGAGCATAGGGAGATTGCTGATGCCATAAACAGGAGTGCCAATTTGTAAAGTCAACAACAGGAGTCACTGTGCACTTACTCCTCATGTAGGATCTCTGTCCTTAATGTGCTGTACATTGAGATTTAATGCTATAACGAGTACTCAAACAGTATATTTCACTTTGTGTTTCTATGGGGGTGCAAGCTGTTGAAATCTTTACTTAATGTATACTAAACTGATCTTCTGTATATATAGAAAATTGAAAATGAATCTTGATGTGAATGGAAGGGGAGAGAGAGCGGGAAAGGGGAGGGTTGCAGGTGGGAGGGACATTATGGGGGCGGGGAAGCCAATGTAATCCATAAGCTGTACTTTGGAAATCTATATTCATTAAATAAAAGTTAAAAAAAAAGAAAGAGCAAATGGGTAAGAAGGCCTATTCAGTAAAATAATAGCAGAAAAGTTCCCTAATTTGGAAGGGAGAAATGGGACATCAAAGTACAGGAAGAACATAAGATTCTGAATAGACATAATCAGAAAAGATCTTCATCACAATATTATTATAGGAAACTTTCAACAGTAAAACATAAAGAAAATATTCTAAAATGTGCAGGAGAGAAATGAGATTACCTTCAGAGGATCCCTTATAAAAATAACAGCTGATTTCTCTTCAGAAACCGTACACCCTAGGAGAGAAAGGGGAGAGTTGGTCCAAGCACTAAAATAAAGAAACTGCCAACCAAGAAAACTTGAATCAGCCAAGCTGTCATTTATAAATGAAGGTGAAGTAAACACTTTCAAAAACAGATATTGAAAGAATTTGTCACCATTCACACAGCCTTACAAATGATTCTCAAGGATGTGCTACACAAAGAAACAGAGAAATATAGTCATCATTTAAAAAGAATGTGAAGGAAATTCCAAGATGGCAGAATAGGGAGGGAGCTTACTGCTCTAGGCTAGAGGAAGACAGTTCAAAAAAAGTAGAGAGAGTGCAAACTCAGGGAAGAATTAGGAAGAAAAATTCAGTGAGAACTCCATAGAAAGAAAAGGGACACTGGATCTATATGGAAGGAGTCAGTGCATAGCACAACCACAGACACAACACAGGACCCCAGGAGCCAAGAGCCTCAGTGCCAACTTTGAAGTGTAAGATTCGGAAAGACTGCAGCAGCCCAAGCTACTGGTGGTATAGCTGCAGGAAGAGCCTAGCATGAGTCCAGACTGGAGCCTTCTGGGGGACAAGGTACCTACAAACATAGAGGGAAAAAATAGGCATGCTTCTCTTGCCCCATTTCCCCAAAAATGGTGGCCTACAACTGGCTAAGAGAGAGCTGATGCTATTTTGGACATATGTAACAGCAATTGCACCTGCTTGTGTCAATGTGCTCATCAACCAGCTGAGAGGAGACACCAGAGTCTGGCTGGGAGGATTGACAGGGATGGACATACCTGTAGGACTGTGAGATAGCCCAAGCCTCCCAACATATTGCATACTCTGGGGCTCAAACAACCTAGGCAGAGCAACAACAGGCAGCTGGTTCTGGGAGCATCTCCAACTCTCTGTGCACATAACAGACTGGCAGAGCAGAGTACATCCTTAGTACCCCATGTCTATGGATACCTTATCAGCTTAGACTGTGGAAACACTGTGGCTGCATTGGAGGGCATAGGGTGTGGCTTAGACTCTGGGCAGTCCCAGTGGGTGGATCCACATGCTCAGGGCTCCCTGATTGCCTGGGGTGGGTCATTGTGGCAGGATCAATGCTCACACTGAGAACTGCATGGATCCTTAGTGTGATTCCTGTGACAGTATGGATGAGTATTGCACCCACTGTGAGCTAGCCCCGAAGCATTAATTACTTTGCAAGAGAGGAAGTGAGGGCACAAATACAACAACAGCTGATAAAATCTTCCCCTCTAATAAATAAGAAAAAAAGAGAGATCTACCACACCCAAATTGGGTGTCACTCCAAATACTCTCCCCACACTGGAGTACTGAATAGAGGTCCCTGGCCACATCAAGCACATGCATATGAGTATTCACTGAAAGAGCAGACAATCCACTAACCCACAGAGGGATAGTCCAAAGATAAAAATTATCAGAGAAAAAAAAACAAATACATACACAAGTACCTAAAAATAAACATAGAAATTCAAGAAACAAGAATAAGGAAGAAAATATCATGCTTCATAAGGAGCACAAGAACAACTCATATTAGAATGTGAAGATGAAGGGATTGATGAAATGCTGGGAATGGAATTCAAACCATTAATCTTAGGATGACTCAGAAACAATCAAAATCAAATTCATGAATTAAAGAAATCTTTACATGACATGAATGAAATTTTTCCTGTGGAATTGAGATTTAAAAAATAAATCAAAGTGAAATATTAGAAATTGAGAATTCAATAGATCAACTAAAAATGAAGTGGGAAGCCAAAAGAGCACATGTGATGAAGCAGAAGAATATCCTAGTTATCTCTGGGCAGAGAAGATTCATGGTATGATTTTGTTTTTATTTTTAATTTCCTGAGACTTGCTTTATTCCTAGCACGTAGTCTACTCCAGAGAAAGTTCCATGAACTGATTAGAAGAATGTGTATTCTGCAAGTGTGGGGTGAAAACTTCAGTAGATATCAGTTAGGCCCTTTTGGTCCATAGTATCCATTAGCTCTGCTGCTTCTGTGTTTATTTTCTGCAGAGTTGATACGTCAATTTATGGAAGTGGGGTGTTGAAGTTCCCCATTACTATTGTATTGGAGTCTATGTCTACCTTTAGATCCATTACCAGTTCTTTTAAACAGCCAGGCATCCTGTCACTGGGCATATAAATTTATTATACTCATATCTTCCTGTAGAATTGAACCTTTAATCATTACATGGTGCCCTCCTTCATCTCTTTTAACAGTTTTTTGTTAAGGTCTACTTTGTCTAATATTAGGATGGCTATACCTGCCCTTTTTTGCTTTCTGTTAACATGGAATGCCTTTTTTCTGTCTTCATTTTCAGTCATTGGATACCTTTGTTGTGAGATGTGCTTCTTGTAGGCAGCAAAAAGATGAGTCTTGTTTTTTAATCCATTCACCCAGTCTGTATCTTTAACTGGAGAGTTGAGGCCATTTACATTCAAGATCGTATAGTATTGGTAAGGAATAATTTGGCCTTTTCATTTTTCCATAAATATTTCTATTATTTACTTTAAATTTCTTTTGTACTTTTACTGGAAGATTTTCTGCCTTCACAATCTGTCATTAAGATGGCTAACTGTCTGTGTTTCTGTGTGTAACACATCATTTAGCATCTTTTGCAAGGCTGGATGAGTGGTGTCAAATTCTTTCAATTTCTGTTATGGAAGTTCTTTATTTCACCTTCATTCATAAATGAGAGCTTTGCAGGGTACAGCATTCTGGGTTGACAGCTTTTATCTCTTAAGACTTGGACTATGTCTTTCAAGTCTCTCCTAGTCTGTAGAGTTTCTGATGAAAGATAGCTGTGAGTCTAATTAGAGATATGAAAATAAACTGGTGTTTCTCTCCTGCATATTTTATAGTCTTGTCTTTATGTTATACTGTGGAAAGTTTGACTACAATGTGTTGTAAAAATCTTTTCTGGTCGGCCGGCGCCGTGGCTCAATAAGCTAATCCTCCACCTGCGGCGCCGGCACACCGGGTTCTAGTCCCGGTAGGGGCGTTGGATTCTGTCCCGGTTGCCCCTCTTCCAGGCCAGCTCTCTGCTATGGCCCGGGAAGGCAGTGGAGGATGGCCCAAGTGCTTGGGCCCTGCACCCCATGGGAGACCAGGAAAAGCACCTGGCTCCTGGCTTCGGATCAGCACAGTGCGCCGGCCGCAGCGGCCATTGGAGGGTGAACCAATGGCAAAAGGAAGACCTTTCTCTCTGTCTCTCTCTCACTGTCCACTCTGCCTGTCAAAAAAAAAAAAATCTTTTCTGGTCATGTCTATTAGCAGTTCTCTGTGCTTCCTATACTTAGATGTCCCTTTCATTCACCAAATTAGGGAAAGTTTCTCTAATTATTGCACCAAATAGGGCTTCTGGTGCATTTCTCTTTCCACATCTTCAGGAACTCCAACAACCTGTATGTTAGGTCACTTGCTAGTATCCCATAATTCTCCAACACTGTTTTTGATTTTTCTAATTTCTTCTTCTTTTGGTCTTACTAAAAAATTTCCAAAAATTAGTCTTCCAGTACAAATATTCTTTCCTCTACTTCACTAAGTCTGTTGTTAAAGCTTTCCCTTGCATTGATATGTGATCTATTGAATTATTCACTTCTAATATTTCATTTTAATTTCCCTTTAAAACCTCAATTTCATTGGAAAAATTTTCATTCATGTCATGTATGGATTCCTTTAATTCATGAATTTGTTTCTGATTGCTTTTGAGTAATCCTATGATTAATCTTTTGATTATGAATTTCTTCATTTTATCATACAAACATTTTTGTGTTTCTTTGCAGAGTGGAGAGTGGTTATGATGTCTTCTTTATTATTGTTTCTTGAATTTCTGCATTTGTTTTGAGGAATTTGCAGAGATACTTGCTTTATTCTCTCTGATGGCTTTTATCTTTGGATTATACTTCTTTTTTCTTTTTTTCAACTTTTATTTAATAAATATAAATTCCAAAGTACAACTTTTGGATTATAGTGGCTTTTCCTCCACATAACCCACCTGCAGCCATCCCATCTCCCACTCCCTTTCCCATCCCATACTTCATCAAGATTCATTTTCAATTATCTTTATATACAGAAGATCAACTTAGTATATACTATGTAAAGATTTCAACAGACTGCACCCACACTGACAGACAAAGTATACAGTACTGTTTGAAGACTAGATTTACCATTAATTTGCATCATACAACACATTAAATAAAGAGATCCTACATGGGGAGTAGATGCACAGTGACTCCTGTTGTTGATTTAACAATTGACACTCTTATTTATGACGTCAGTAATTACGCAAGGCTCTTGTCATGAGCTTCCAAGGCTGTGGGAGCCTCTTGAGTTCACAAACTCTGACCTTATTTAGACAAGGCCATAATCAAAGTGGAAGTTCTCTCCTCCCTTTAGAGAAAGGTACCTCCTTCTTTGAGGGCCTGTTCTTTCCACTGGGATCTCACTCACAGGGATCTTTCATTCAGGTCATTTTTCTTGCCACAGTGTCTTGGCTTTCCATGCCTGCAAAACTCTTGTGGGCCTTTTAGCCAGATCTGAAAGCCTCCAGGGCTGATTCTGAGGCCAGAGTGCTATTTAGGACATCTGCCCTTCTATGAGTCTGCTGTGTATCTTGCTTCCCATGTTGGATCGTTCTCTCCTTTTTAATTCTGTCAGATATTATTAGCAGACATTAGTCTTGTTTATGTGATCCCCTTGACACTTAGTCCTATCATTCTGATCAATTATGAACTGAAAATGATCACTTTGATTAAGAAGATGACATTGGTACATGCCACCTTGATGGGATTGAATTGGAATACCCTGGCACGATTCTAACTCTACCATTAGGGGTAAGTCTCAGTGAGCATGTGCCAAACTGTACACCTTCTCCCTCTCTTATTCCCACTCTTATATTTAACAGGGATCACTTTTCAGTTTATTTTAAATGCCTAAGAATAACTGTGTTAATTAAAGAGTTCAACCAGTGGTATTAAGTAGAACAAAAAATACTAAAAGGAATAAAATTGTAAGTTGTTCCTTGATGGTCAGGACAAGGGCTGATCAAGTCATTGTTTCTCATAATGTCCATTTCACTTCAACAAGTTTCCTTTTAGGTGCTCAGTTAGTTGTCACAGATCAGGAAGAACATATGATATTTGCATTATATTTCTTTGGCTTAGTTGAATGTCTGCACTTTCAGTGAATACCAAGAGGTGTGGGTTTGGCCAAGGAGCTCTGTTCAGTGCTCCATGGTATGGGGAGTATCCTGGGTAACACTCAAGTTGGATATGGTAGGTCTCCTCCTGTTAACAGAAGAGAGGGAATGGTTATTTTTGTTGGTGTGCTTACACCCTCATCTCCTCTCCTCTAAGGTGATCAATATCCTGGTGTTAGTGCCAGTGAATTCAACAGTCATCATGATGCCATATGAACTCACAAATGATCTGTGCAGTCCTCACTCTGAGCACGGATCCTGCTATAGTATCCCAGCCCAGGCAACCAGAGAACTTTGAACAGGTGGAGCCACACAGTGATTGCCCAAAGTCCCAATTACATCCTGCACCCTCTTATTCATCCACAAAGTCCACACAGTCTCAGCACACAAGGATCTCAAAGCCACTGAGTGCATAGGTTCCACTCTACTGCATCAGCCTGTCAGATACACAGGCTAATGTTCAATGAGCAAGCTGTCCATGGAGCTTCCACATGGGTGGCTTGAGCCCGATAGCCTGTTGTATTTGGGAGGCTGAAGGTGCCATACAATCCTACATAGATGCCCTGTCCCCTATCTATCCTTCCAGGCAGCTCAAAGTCAGTGGGGTCACTAATTTTTCCCTCTGTTGGAATCTCTGCATCATACATATACATAAGATCCATGGGCCAAATATTGCCCTCTCTCCCCAGTGCTGCCATTACTGATGAGAAGATGGTGTCCTGTCTTAGCAAGTTGCTGTGCATGAAAAAAAGGGTTTCTACATCTGTGCCTAAGCCCCAAATGGTGCTTGCTTTCTCTCTCTCTTCTGGGTGTTGTGTGCCATTGTGGGAAAGATGGCATGAAAACAATATACCCCTTTTACTTCCACTGAGTCAGCAGGTACCTCGTAGCTTCTAGAGCACCAGGATGGACTTATACCATGTGCTCTCTCTCAGGATATATCACCATAGGCTGCTTCAATATGGTCTCCTCCTGTCACCAAGCTGCCACCTACTCCAGCTGTTAGTGGCTAGAGTCTTGTGTTGTGTCCATGTTTGTATTGCACATCCATGCCTTCCACACAGGTCTATGGCATTCTTCTTCATTTTGTAAAATTTCCACTACAGTTTTCTCTCTAATTCTCTCCTGAATGTGCACTTCCTACACTAATTTTTTATTATTTATCCCTAGCATAGCACAGTACATCATCCCTTATTCTGCCATCTTGGAATCCTAATTAGTCTTGACATGATTCTATATAGAAAAGAACCAAAAGACTATGTTAACAAACTACTAAAACTCATAAGAGAGTTTTATAAAGATGCAGGATATAAAACAACATACAAAAATCAATAGCCTTTGTATACAGACAAAGAGGGAGACTGAGAAAGAATTTGTAAAATCAGTACCATTCACAATAGCTACAAAAAAAAACTTAAAAATCTGTGAATAAATTTATTCAAGAATGTGAAAGATCTCTAAAATTGGAATTGCAAAAAATTAAAGAGGGAAATACAAAAGACAAAAAAAATGGAAGAAACTTCCATGTTCATGGATTAGAAAATTAATGTCATCAAAATACCCATAGTACTCAAAGCAATTTAGATTCAATGAAATCCAAATCAAAATACCAAAGACTTTCTGCTTAGATATATAAAAAATTATGCTAAAATTCACAGGGAAACACAAGTGACCCCAAACAGCTAAAGAAAACTTAAGCAACAAAAACAAAGCCAGAGGCATCACAATACCAGACTTCAAACATACTTCAGGGCAGTTATCTTTAAAACAGCCTGGCACTGGCATAAAAACAGACATGTAGACCAATGGAAATAAAAACACCAGAAATTAAACCATGCTCATGTAACAAACTAATTTTTGATTCACGAGCTGAAATCAACCCCAGGAGAAAGGATAATCTCTTCAATAAATGATGCTGGAAAAACTTGATACACATGCAAAATTATGAAACAAGACTTCTACATTACACCTTATAAAAAATAAACTAAATATGAATCAAGGAGTTAAATATATGACCTCATACTATCAAATTAGTAAAAGAAAACATTGAGGAAACTCTGAAAGACATTGGCATAGGCAAAGATTTCTTGAAAAAGACTCCCCAACACAGTAGTATAGCAGGTAAAGCCATCACCTGCAATGCTGGCATCCATATGGGTGCCAACTCAAGACCCAGCTGCTCCACTTCTAATCCAGCTCCCTGCTATGGCCTGCTAAAGCAGTAGAACAAGTCCTGAGTGCTTGGGCCCCAGAACCAACATGGGAGACCTGGAAGAACCTCCTGGCTTCAGATTGCCTCAGCTCCAGCTATTGTGAATCCACAAATGGAAGATCGCTCTTCTGCCTCTACCTCTGCCCCTGCATTTCTGTAACTTGGTCTTTCAAATAAATAAATAAATCTTTAAAAAATGAAATACATATAAAAACTCCCAGAATCACAGGCAATAAAGTCAAAAACAGACAAATGGGATTATATCAAATTAAGGAACTCTGGACTACAAAAAAAAAAAAAAAAAAAAAAAAAAAAAAAAAAAAAAAAAACAACTCTGTAAAGTGAAGAGTGAAGAGGCAATCAACACAATACACAATGGAAGAATAAACTATTTAACTGATAAAGGATTAATATCCAGGATACATAAAGAGCTCAAGAAACTCAAAAACAAGGAAATACACAATCCAGTTAAGAAATGGGCAAAGGACGTGAACTGGCAATATTGAAAGGATGAAATACAAATGTCTGACAGACACATGAAAAAATCTCAGGATCACTAACCATTAGGGAAATGCAAATAAAAACCACAGTAAGGTATCACCTCACTTCTGTGATAAAGGCTATCATTCAAAAATCCAAAACCAATAAATTCTTGTGAGTTTGTGGGGAAAAATGTAACCTCATACACGGTTGGTGAAAATGTAAATTAATACAACCATTATGGAAAACTGTATGGAGATTTTTCAGAGATCTGAAAATAAATCTACTATAAGACCTTGGCATCTCACTCCTAGAAACTTACCCAAATGAAATGAAATCAGCTTATGAAAGAGTTATATATATATATATATCCCTATATTTATTGTAGCTCAGTTCACAATGGCTAAGATATAGAATCAACCCAGATGTCCATCTTTTGATGATGAATAAGAAAATGTGATATATGCACACTATTGAATAATTTCATCCATGAAAAAGAATTAAATCCTGTCTTTTGCAACAAAATGGATGCAAGTGGAAATCATTATGCTTAGATGAAATATGCCATGAATTCGATGGTATTTGCTTCTAAGTGCCAAGGAAACATTCAAGCTCAGTAAATTCCAATATCCATTTTCTTGGTCTATTTCACACAGCATAATTTCTACATTTATTCTTTTTTGCATTCCAATATATTGCTGGGTGGTTCAGTGCTACAACTAGTGTCCTTTCTTTCAGTCTGCTTTCCTGGGCCACAATTCCCTTCCTTATTCTTTAAGTCACTTCCCCTGGGGAGATCCAAGTTGATGTTTTCTATTTTGAACTGAGAGTTCTGCTCCCACACTGAGTGCATTTTTGACATGGGATTACAACAGTGAATTCCAGAGACATTTCATGGTACTCCCCAGTGTTGTGACCCACCTCACCGTTGGTGTTCTACACTTAAAAAATTCCCATAAGAGTAATGTGCCAGTCCACCATTGTCTCTTTGGCTGCTTTACTTTAGTCAACAGGATACACCTACTGAAAATTCATTCCAGAGTTCATTTTATCAGAACCAGAAACATTCTCCAGCAACCCTGACATCAAGATCACACAGCTTTTATAATAATCAAATCAACTTTGTCTCTGACAGTTTGAAAACTGACTGCTTGCTTCACTGTTATTAAAATTCAAGTTCAATGAAGAATTTGAATAAAAACAAATAGAATTCTGACTGAACACTTTAGATTGAAATTAGCTATTGTTGAATCTTCATTTCACCCTGTTATTTGGTCTTTAATTTAGATGTCTTGTTTTCCTTTATACTTATGACTAAAATGCTAAAATCAAGGTTCACAAAACTAAAAAACAAATGAAGAGTCTGATAAGAAAAATCCCAATATTTAGTGTTTATTTTTCTTCCAATATATTTTAAAGATTTTTGTACCAAAAGTATACTTATGCACTTATTTTTATTCTATGTTCAGATAAATGAAAACATTAATTTAATTAAGACTAATCTAACATTTTATTGAAAGAAACAGCACACATGCAAAATACCTTGGCAATATTAGTGAAACTTTTCCTGCTGAATCCAAGAAGAGCGGTACTCAGCAGCATTATGCTAAGGTGTTCCCTTTTGCAGTTATCTGCCTACTTGAAGTTTGGATATTTACAAGGTTCCCTGCAGGTCTTTCAGTCTGTGGGTAGAAATCTGTGTGGAACCCAATAGTTTGAGTTCAATATCATAAGCTGTTGGTTCCTTTTCCAAAAAAAAATATATATATTTCCCAAGTTAAAAGAGGAATGATCTCATAAAAACTTCATTTTCAAATTTGTCTATTTGTATAAGATATTAATTTGCTTAATTGAATATGTCATTGTTAGTTTTGGTAAAAATTTACCAAGTTCAAATAGTACATAACAAATGCCAAATACCCTTAGACAACTTACAGTACCATTTTTTTTCTAAAACTTGCAAATTATTGATTTTGGCAACCTCACTGCAAGGAATCATTAGCCATGTATGTTAAGCAAGACAATCGTTGTGCCTGCCAAGATTGTAGAAGCTGATCCTTGACCACAATATGAAGAATAAGAAGAATAGTGTTAAGCTTTTCCTTTTGTGTTCTTGCCCATGGACTATACCTGTCCTATCCATCCAGTGACAGACTATTAGAGAACACCCAACTGAAGGACATGCAAGGATTTCATGGGGTGAAAGACATAATTTACAAATACAATTAAGTTTGACACTTCAAGATGAGATCATCTGAGAATATATGGATGAGCACTAAATGCTATTATAACAAACCTTACATAGACAAAATAGAAGAAGTCACAGACACAGAGGAGAATGCCATGTAAAGACAGAGGCAGAGACTGGAGTGATGCAGGCACCAGCCAAGGAATATCAGAAGCCACCAGACGCTAGCAAGAGATAATTATCCTCTAGAGTCTCCCAAGGGACTATGGCCCTGCCAAAACCTTGATTTGGAATTTCTGGCTTCCCAGTGAAAGAAAATATTTCTGTTGTTTTAATCCAGAAATTACTTAGTATGGTGTTTTTTTTTAAATTTTCATTTTATTTAATTTAAAAGATAAAGAAACAAAGAGAGAGATAGAGAGATGTTCTACCCACTGAGTCATTCTCTAAATTTCTGTAATAGCCAGGGCTGGGTCAAACTAAAGTAAGAACACAACCCTGGTTCCTCATATGGGTGGCAGAGAATCAACTACTTGTCCCATCAGCTGCCACTTCCCCAGAATGAACATTGGCAGGAAGTTGGAATGGGAAGCAAATCACAATCAGTGATTTAACCACTGTACTAAAAGGTCTAACCCCTTTTGCAGTATTTTTTTGCAACAGGTCGAAGAAACTAATTAAAATTGCAATCTGAAAAATAGAGGCTTAAATAAGTATGTCTCAATAAAAACTCAACCCTTCAGTTACACTGGTAATTTAATTACACTATGGAACCCTATTCAACAATTAAAAAATGAAATCCTGTCTTTTGTCATAAAATGGATACAACTGGAAGACATTATATGTAGTGAAATAAGCCAGTTCCAAAAACCCAAATGCCAAATGTTTTCCCTGATCTGTGGCATAATAGAGTACCTAAAATGTAATGCATATGCATAAAACTGACATTTTGAAAATTGATGATTGATTTAGCCCTTGTCTCGACTGTTGAAAAACAGTGCTTTTTTTCATACTATTGTTGAACTCTTTACTTAGTGTAGAGTTAATTTAATGCGTATAAAATGAACTGAAAATGGATCTTTCTGAAAATTGGGAGTGGAAATAGGAGAGAGAGAAGAGGAAGAAGGGTAGAAACATGGGCAGGAGGAAGGATAGGGTGGGACGAATCGCCATGTTCCTAAATCTTTTTTTTTTACATGATGATCTGCATACATTTTATTTTTATTTTTTTAAAACTTTTATTTAGTAAATATAAATTTCCAAAGTACAGTTTATGGATTACAATGGCTCCCCCCACCATAACTTCCCTCCACCTGCACCCCTCACATTTCCTGAACCTCTCCCATTCCATTCACATCAAGATTCATTTTCAATTCTCTTTATATACAGAAGATCAATTTATTATATATTAGGTAAAGATTTCAACACTTTGCACCCACACACAACATAAAGTGAAAAACACTGTTTCAGTACTAGTTATAGCATTAATTCACATGGGACAACACGTTAAGGACAGAGATCCTACAAGAGGAGTAAGTACACAGTGACTCCAGTTGTTGACTTAACAAATTGACACTCTTGTTTATGGCATCAGTAATCACCCTAGGCTCTTGTCATGAGCTTCCAAGGCTATGGAAGCCTTTTGAGTTCACCGACTCTGATCATATTTAGACAAGGTTGTAGTCAGAGTGGAAGTTCTCTCCTTCCTTCAGAGAAAGGTGCCTCCTTCTTGGATGGCCCATTCTTTCTACTGGGATCTCACTTGCAGAGATCTTTCATTTAGGTCCTTTTTTTTTTTTCTTTTTTTTGCCAGAGTGGCTTCGCTTTCCATGCCTGAAATACTCTCATGGGCTCTTCACCAGATCCGAATGCCTTAAGGGCTGATTCTGAGGCCAGAGTGCTGTTTAGGACATCTGCACATTCAATGCGTCTGCTGTGTATCTCACTTCCCATGTTGGATCATTCTCTCCCTTTTTGATTCTATCAGTTAGTATTAGCAGACACTAGTCTTGTTTGTGTGATCCCTTTGACTCTTAGACTGATCAATATGATCAATTGTGAACAGAAATGGATCACTTGGACTAGTGAGATGGCATTGGTACATGCCACCTTGATGGGATTGAATTGGAATCCCCTGGCACATTTCTAACTCCACCATTTGGGGCAAGTCCGATTGAGCATGTCCCAAATTGTGTATCTACTCCCTCTCTTATTCCCACTCTTATATTTAACAGCGATGACTTTTCAGTTTAATTTAAACACCTAAGAATAATTGTGTGTTAATTACTGAGTTCAACCATTAGTATTAACTGGAACAAAAAAAATACTAAAAGGGATAAAGTATTAAATTTTACATCAACAGTCAGGACAAGAGCTGATCAAATCACTGTTTATCATAGTGTCCATTTCACTTCAACAGGTTTCCTTTTCTGTGCTTGTTTTTTGTCACCAATCAGGGAGGACATATGATATTTGTCCCTTTGGGACTAGCTTAATTCACTCAGCATGATGTTTTCCAGATTCCTCCATTTTGTTGCAAATGACCGGGTTTCCTTGTTTTTGACTGCTGTATGGTATTCTATAGAGTACATGTCCATACTGTTGATGAGCATTTGGGTTGATTCGAGGCCTTAGCTATTGTGACTTGAGCTGTCGTAAACTTCAAGGTGCAGAAAGCTTTTTTGTTCACCAATTTAATTTTCTTTAGGTAAATTCCAAGGAGTGGGATGGCTGGGTTGTATGGTAGGGTTCAGGTTCCTAAGGAATCTCAAAACTGACTTCCATAGTGGCTTTACCAGTTTGCATTAGCACCAACAGTAGGTTAGTGTCCCTCTTTCCTGCATCCTCACCAGCATCTGTTGTTGGTAGATTTCTGCATGTGAGCCATTCTAACCAGGGTGAGGTGAAACCTCTTTCTGGTTTTGATTTGCATTTCCCTGATTGCTAGTGATTTTGAACACTGTTGGCCATTTGGACTTCCTCTTTTGAAAAATGTTTATTTGGGTCCTTGGCCCATCTCTTAAGTGGGTTGTTTGTTTTGATGTTTTGGGTTTCTTGATCTCTTTGTAGATTCTGGTTATTAACCCTTTATCTGTGGCATAGTTTACAAATATTTTTCTCATTCGGTCGGTTGCCTCTTCACTTTCCTGACTGCTTCTTTTGCAGTACAGAAACTTCTCAATTTGATGCTATCCCAATATTTAATTTTTTTAACTTTTATTTAATGAATATAAATTTCCAAAGTACAGAATATTGATTACAATGGCTCCCCCCCATAACGTCCCTCCAACCCACAACCCTCCCCTTATCCACTCCCTCTCCCCTTCCATTCATATCAAGATTCATTTTCAATTCTCTTTATATACAGAAGATCAGTTTAGCATACATTAAGTAAAGATTTCAACAGTTTGCTCCCACACAGAAACATAAACTGAAAAATACTGTTTGAGTACTAGTTATAGCATTAAATCTCAATGCACAGCACACTAAGGACAAAGATCCTACATGAGGAGTAAGTGCACAGTGACTCCTGTTGTTGACTTAACAAATTGACACTCTTGTTTATGGCATCAGTAATCACCCTAGGCTCTTGTCATGAGCTGCCAAGGCTATGGAAGCTCCCTGTGTTCACTGACTCTGATCATTTTTAGACAAGGCCATGGTCAAAGTGGAAGTTCTCTCCTCCCTTCAGAGAAAGGTACCTCCTTCTTTGATGACTCATTCTTTCCACTGGGATCTCACTCGCAGAGATCTTTCATTTAGGTTTTTTTCCCCCAGAGTGTCTTGGCTTTCCATGCCTGAAATACTCTCATGGGCATTTCAGCCGGATCCACATGCCTTAAGGGCTGATTATGAGGCCAGAGTGCTGTTAGGACATCCGCCATTCTATGGGTCTGCTGTGTATCTCACTTCCCATGTTGGATCATTCTCTCTCTTTTTGATTCTATCAGCTAGTATTTGCAGACACTAGTCTTGTTTATGTGATCCCTTTGACTCTTAGTCCTATCATTACGATCAATTGTGAACAGAAATTGATCACTGGGACTAGTGAGATGGCATTGGTACATGCCACCTTGATGGGATTGAATTCGAATCCCCTGGTATGTTTCTAACTCTACTGTTTGAGGTAAGTCAGCTTGAGCATGTCCCGAATTGCACATCTCTTCCCTCTCTTATTCCCACTCTTATATTTAACAGCGATCACTTTTCAGTTAAGTTTCAGCACTTAAGAATAACTGTGTATTGATTACAATATTCAACCAAAAGTATTAAGTAGAACAAACAAAAAAAAATACTAAGAGGGATAACATATCAAGTTGCTCATCAACAGTCAGGGTGAGGGCTGATCAAGTCACCGTTTCTCATGGTGTTCATTTCACTTTAAAAGGTTTCCTTTTTGGTGCTCAGTTAGTTGTCACCTATCAAGGAGAACAAGTGGTTTTGACTTTGACTGCCTGTGCTTCTGGGATGTTTTCCAAGAAGTCATGGCCGGTACCTATATCTTGCAGGGTTTCTCCAATGTTTTCTAATAATTTGATGGTGTTGGGTCATAGATTTAGGTCTTTAATTCATGTTGAGTGGATTTTTGTGTAAGGTGAAACCTAATTCTGTATATATGTAGTACATAAAGTTTGTATAACTTAAGTAAAATTTAAAATAAATAAATAAATGATCCAAAACACACACACAGACACACACACACACACACACAAATTATCAAGTAAGAACTTCCTTAAAATTTTGAAATCAACTATAGAAACCATCGCCATGTTCATAATAGGAGACAAACACAAAGAGGAGAGCAAGAAAGCGAGAGAAAGAGAAAGACTAATGCAAAAGTACAGAGAAACATAAATGGGAGGATAAGGAGTGGTGAAAACTGATGAGCCCAGGCAGGACTCGAGATCGCTCAACAGTTTGCTGTGATGAAAACTTTAAATGACTGCATCTTTTTCCAGTGTACCTGCACATGACCATAGTAAATTCTGATCTTTGTAACCAACAGATTCTTATGAACATTATTCTGAACCCCCAGCTTGATCTCATCACAGTCATTTTGGCTGTCACCCTGATTTCCCCTCTAGGAAACCTTGAGGTTCATTCCAAACCTTATGCAGTAAACGAAGTCATGGACATGACCTACTGCTCTTATCTGAAGCTCTCAACTAACTACCAGAATATATTATATATGAGGCCTAGAATGTCTCTCCAGGTGCATCCCAACTAGCCAGAGTCTACTTTGTTTATAAAACCCTTTGTCTCCAGCCTTGTGACACAAAGATCCATATGGCCTATGACCCCCAAGACCATTTTTCTGTTCATTACCCCCCCAAATAAATTACACTTTGTACAATACAGGATTTGTCCACTTGTTTCTTTGGTGTCATCCTGTTCCTCCTTTGCCAGCTGGTTCTCATACACCAAGATTTTCTTAAATATTATCATTCAATCATTCAAAAACAGCAATGTGAGGTTCTGCTGTGATAACAGCTATTATTAATTAATTTATTTATATATCCAATTTCACTTGAAAAGAGGAGCAGTCAAATAAGGAGATCTGCTGGTTCATTCCTAAATGCTCACAACAGGCAGGCTCTATAGTGCATTAATCAGTGTTTCACTACTTTAAAATATACAAGCAAAGGTTCTTGGAAATGAAAAGGTTTATTTAGTCTTACGGTTTGGAGGTTCACCATTCCAGATCAGACAGTTGTGCTAGTCTGGCATCTGATGAAGGTTGTCAATGACACAGCAGGTGCAGAGGAATGAACATCTGGTGAGACAGGAAGCCGAGAGACAAGATGGGCTGGAATAACAAACCCTCTCATCAAAACTATCTTCTGAGGGCAGGGACTCAGTAACATAAAAACTTCCCAGCAGGCCCACCTTGCAGAGACCATAATCAGATCCATTCACTCTCAATCCATCAACTATTAGCACAAGCCATCAGAGTTTAAATATCTGTCTCATTCATATCAGAGAACCTCATTCTGTTCAATACATAACACTGGGCAAGACCAAAGCCAGGAGTCTGGAACTCCATCTCTGTTTCCTACATGAGTGGGTGGAGCTCAAGTACTTGACCATTACCTGCTGCCTCCCATGATAAACATTAGCAAGAAGCTGAATTGGAAGTGGAAGGGCCAGGGCTCTAACAAGACACTCTGAAATCGGATGCAGGCATCCTCAGTGGCAGCTTAACCTATGGAGCAACAACATGTACCCCATTGTGGTCCAAGTTTATGAATGGCACTAACTACACTTAAGTGTATCCAGAAAGCCTTGCTTTCTGGAACTATGCTCTTATGTTTCAATAAGCATTTTCCAGATTCCAAAGCAGATGCAAATGTGTTATTTTATGAAACCCTTAGAATTTCCTGCAGATTTGTGGGTCCTAATGAGAACCTCAGCAACTTAGTTGAACTTCCCTGAGACCTCATTAACCAAACTTCCAATAGGCTATGGAATTCAAAAGTCAGGCTTCCTCAAAAAAAAAAAAAATTGAAGTTAAATTTTATCAGCCTCTTGAATGAAATTACATTTCAGAAGATAATCAAGTACTATTCATCCAGTCCTCTATGTTTTTCAAGGTCATTTTTATTTCAAATTTAATGATCAGAAGATTGTACTCAGCAAATCATCACTTTATTAAATTACACCTTATATTGTGCTTATTTTTAAAAAGCTTGTGAAAATGAAAAAGTCATATGAAAAATTCAGAAAGACAGGTTGAAAGTGCTGAACATTATTTTCCCCATTATTAAAGTCATGCATAATTAATATCTAATAGAATTTAGTAACAAATAAATTGCTCCTTTCTTGAAGAAATGTCATGTTTACTTTTAAAAAATAATGAGTAGCAGGCCAATTAATAGCTGCTTTACACAGTGATCTGCTTTCAAGGAGACCTAACAGATTAGTCCACCAAAAATGGCATTGGTTTTCAATGTGAAAAGCCAGCACTTCAGATGAACATAAAAGTCAGCTTATGAAGAGCCTTGGCAGTTCTGCCAGCCAAGAGCTGGTTCACTGGAAATGGAACTGCCCTAGGGGTGGAAGAACTCCTGGGTCACAGCCACTGACCCTGCTCACTTTAAGCTAAAGAAGTCCCATACTCGGCCCAGCATCCAAAGTAACATTGCAGAAAGAATTCTAAATTTCCTTTTAGAGATGCCACCTACTTTCTATTCAGGCCAGCTCTCCTCCCAGGCCAGCTAGGTAATGAAAGTCAACAGACTGACTTCCCTAAGGAGGTTCCCACCTCCCTTAGCATGTGTCTTCCAGAGCCCCATGTGAAGAGAGGGACAGATCTTGGCCTCATAACTTACCAGGCCTTAACTACATGATTGTTATCAGGTCCCTTCTGTCAGTTTCTGTTTGCCTCTCTACGAGAAAACCTACTCATGGTTTAGACACTACATTTCCTAGGTTCTCTAATAATGGCTCTGTCCTTCGTTTTAGACCCTGTAAGTTTAATTTGCTTGTTAGATTCATTTTCTCCAGACTTGAAACAATGAAATTCTAGGTGGCTGTGCACATGAAACCTTGGATGGATGCAGTTTCTTCAAGCTGGCACTGTTTCTCCTGCTGCAACTCTCTTTTGCTTGCTGTTCTCAATAATGCCATTTTTAGCATGAAGCAGCCAGGGGGGTCATTACCCAGTTCCTTTAACAGATGTTAGGGTCCATTCTTCTAAGGAGGGAATCTGGGGAGTCAGATTAAGTCAGGTTGGTCCCAGGGGAAATTTACCATGTAAAATGCTTAATTTCCCCAAAAGTTATCTTTAGTGATATCAAAAATGCCTGCCCAACTTCCTTGGGAAACTCCAATATTATCATGAGAACAACAAGGAAGTGATGATTCCAGCCTTCTGAGCTCCCAGTTTACTGTAAAACAATTAGGTATACCATCCTTCATTTGTCTCTTTTGCTTTATTATGGGCAAGCCAGACAAGGTAAAAAAAAAAATTGCAAATCAGGTCTTTTGATGGAGTTTGTCCCTGTTGGTAATTGAATGTCAAGCTGATAAGTCATTTTTTCTTCCCCCAAATTGTGCTTAAAAAAACCTCAGTACCACTACCCCCTTCAGGTTTTGCCTCTCTTACAACCCCTGTTCTGGTCACTGGGCCAAGAGGTTTCTGACTTAAATAAATCTGGCTTTTAAATACATAAGAAGATAAACAGCTTGTCACGTTTTCTTTTCTTATTTTGGTTATCAAGAACCAAAGACAATGTTCAATTATAGTTAATATTTAGTGGTTAGGTAAATTGCAATAAAGATAGAGAAAAAAATGTAGTATTTGGGACAATATAAAGTGATTCCTGGCCAGAATGGTGAAATCTTTGGCAATTTCCTCTTATGAGTAGAGATGAGAATCAGTCTTACTAGTCAGTCACAGTAACACCCTAAAAGTCTGGTCCACTTCCTTTTGAACCATCATAAGTCTCATTCTTGGAATTATAAGATGGCTATTCCAAATAGGGAAGCACTGACTCAAGAGATGAAGTAAAATTGGAATGATCTATATATGAATAGCCCTGTGATGTATTCATTCATCAAGCCTGGGTAAATACAAGTGCTGGTGTTACTGAATCAAAGATTAGCAGACACAGAACCCGTGTGGATATTTGCAAGTCATAGAATCTTCTCAAAAATAATTAGAAGGCAATAGAAATATTTAATAGAAATATTATTGGCATAAGAACTCCATTACTCTAAAATCCAATCCAAATTAAATTTTAGAACTACAGAAAAGTTTGAGAAACTTGAAGTTTCATTTTGAGCTCAGTTATTAATATTGTGAATTAAGCATGGTGTTAAGAGTTGTATCTCCTGGCATTATTATAAAACACCCTTTCTAACAAGACTTCCTTCTAGGTCAAGAAAAAACAGAATTGAAAAACTTGAAGATATACCATGTTAAAATCTTCTAATCCAGAATCTATATGTAATATTTTCATGCCAAATAATTATTACAGCACAGCATGTACTGTCAATCAGCTTTACCTGTCAAATATTGTCTTCCATTGTTTTATCAAAATCATTACTTTCTGCATGTGAGCCATTCTAACCGGGGTGAGGTGAAACCTCATTGTGGTTTTGATTTGCATTTCCCTGATTGCTAATGACCTTGAACATTTTTTCATGTGCCTGTTGGCCATTTGGATTTCCTCTTTTGAAAAATGTCTATTGAGGTCCTTGGCCCATCTCTTAAGTGGGTTGTTGGTTTTCTTTTTGTGGAGTTTCTTGATCTCTTTGTAGATTCTGGTTATTAACCCTTTGTCTGTTGCATAGTTTGCAAATATTTTTTCTCATTCTGTCGGTTGTCTTTTCACTCTCCTCACTGTTTCTTTTGCAGTACAGAAACTTCTCAATTTGATGCAATCCCAATAGTTGATCTACCAACAACAGATGCTGGCGAGGATGTGGGGAAAAAGGGACACTAACCCACTGTTGGTGGGAATGCAAACTGGTCAAGCCACTATGGAAGTCAGTCTGGAGATTCCTCAGAAACCTGAAGATAACCCTACCGTTCGACCCAGCCATCCCACTCCTTGGAATTTACCCAAAGGAATTTAAATTGGCAAACAAAAAAGCGGTCTGCAGCCTAATGTTTATTGCAGCTCAATTCACAATAGCTAAGACCTGGAACCAACCTAAATGCCCATCAACGATAGACTGGATAAAGAAATTATGGGATATGTACTCTTTAGAATACTATACCGCAGTAAGAAACAACGAAATCCAGTCATTTGCAACAAAATGGAGGAATCTGGAACACATCATGCTGAGTGAAATAAGCCAGTCCCAAAGGGACAAATACCATATGTTCTCCCTGATCGGTGACGACTGACTGAACACCAAGAGGGAAACCTGTTGGAGTGAGGTGGACACTATGGGAAATGGTGGCTTGATCAGCATAGCCCTGACTGTTAATGAACAACTAAATACATTATCCCTCTTAGTAGTTTTTTTTATCTGTTCTACTTAATATGACTGGTTTAGATCTGTAATTGATGCACAGTTATTCTTAAGTGTTGAAAATTAACTGAAATGTGATCCCTGTTGAACATGGTGGTGGGAATGGGAGAGGGAAGAGATGTATAATTTGGGACATGCTCAGGCTGACTTGCCCCAAGTGGTGGAGTTGGAAGCATACCAGGGGATTTCAATTCAATCCCATCGAGGTGGCATGTACCAATGCCATCTCACTGTTCCAGGTGATCAGTTTCAGTTCACAGTTGGTCATGGTGAAGGGACTGGGAGTCAAAGGGAGCACATAGACAAGTCTAGTACCTGCTAACGCTAACTGATGGAGTAAATAAAGGGGAGAGTGATCCACCATGGGAAGTGAGAATCTCAGCAGACTCATAGAATGGCAGATGTCCTAAATAGCACTCTGGCCTCAGAATCAGCCCTAAAGGCATTCGGAGCTGGCTGAAAAGCTCATGAGAGTATTTCAGGCATGGAAAGCCAAGACACTCTGGCAAAAGATCTCTGTGAGTGAGATCCCAGTGGAAAGAACAGGCCATCAAAGAAGGAGGTACCTTTCTCTGAAGGGAGGAGAGAACCTCCACTTTGACTATGAGCTTGTCTAAACAAGATAAGAATCGGAGAACTCAGAGGGCTTCCATAGCCTTGGAAACTCATGACTGGAGCATAGGGAGACTACTGATGCCATAGACAGGAGTGTCAATTGGTAAAGTCAACAACAGGAGTCACTGTGCACTTACTCCTCATGTAGGATCTCTATCCTTAATGTGCTGTACATTGAGATTTAATGCTATAACGAGTACTCAAACAATATATTTCACTTTGTGTTTCTATGGGGGTGCAAACTGTTGAAATCCTTACTTAATGCATACTAAACTGATCCTCTATTAAAAAAAAAAAAGAAATTATCAATTCCCAACTTGACTCTCACTGGGATTAAACATGACAATAGGTCTGCTCTGATTTCATCATCATTTTAAAAAATCATCTATTATTTTTCACTTTATGTTTCTGTGTGGGAGCAAACTGTTGAAATCCATACTTGATGTATACTAAGCTGATCTTCTGTATATTAAGATAATCGAAAATGAATCTTGATGTGAATGGAAGGGGAGAGGGAGTGGGAAAGGGGAGGGTTGTGGGTGGGAGGGACGGTATGGGGGGAAAGCCATTGTAATCCATAAGTCGTACTTTGGAAATTTATATGCATTAAATAAAAGTTTAAAAAAAAAATCATTACTTGAGATTCATTGCATTATTGATGAAAAAGTTTATTAATATTGCCCTTAAGTTTACAAATATGAATAGCACTTGGCCGGCGCCACGACTCAATAGGCTAATCCTCTGCCTAGCGGCGCCGGCACACCGGGTTCTAGTCCCGGTCAGGGTGCTGGATTCTGTCCCGGTTGCCCCTCTTCTAGGCCAGTTCTCTGCTGTGGCCAGGGAGTGCAGTGGAGGATGGCCCAAGTGCTTGGGCCCTGCACCCCATGGGAGACCAGGAGAAGCACCTGGCTCCTGCCTTCAGATCAGCGCAGTGTGCCAGCCACAGCACGCCAACCATTGGAGGGTGAACCAATGGCAAAGGAAGACCTTTCTCTCTGTCTCTCTTTCTCTTACTGTCCACTCTGCCTGTAAAAAAAATATGAGTAGTACTTACTTTTTAACCTATAAAGTTAAAGCTGTGCTTCAAAATTGCTTATTAAAGAGCCACAGATTCTAATTCCTATCTTCATTTATTCCAACCAAAGAAGATTTACAGCAAGTTTTGGTACCATAGATGAAAATAAAGTAGGAAAAGTTCTATCTAGCTGCACTATTAGTTGCTTGTTTCCACTTATCACTCACTGTAACAGAATTCAGAGGGTTAAGGAATCTTCTCTTAATGTCTCTCCATTTGACCCTGAAAAAAAAAAATCAAGGATTCCATTGAAATTATTCAAAAATGCATGCAATGTGTATATATTGCCTATTTTATAGTAAGTTCTTGTTCATTTTATCTTATGAATAATGACTTTTCCATTACCCTTACATGGCAAGGAATTTGTAAACTAGAGAAATAAATTAGTATGAGTAAGCTTACTGGTTTTTGTAATAATAAAGGATTTCTCTAATAATGGAAAAATCCTTCATGGAGCTTCTAAACAACCACACAATGATATTGATATTATAATCCCCATACTTCATTTGTTAGCTTACATGGCAGAAATGTCTTTCCTGATGGGACTAAATTAAGGGTCTTTATATAGGGCGATTATCTCAGATTATAAGGAAATGCCCAAATTAGCCACAGAGGTCTATATAAAAGGGAGATGGTAGAGTCAGATTCAAAAACTATCTGATGCCTGTTCAGAGAGAGAGAAAGAACATAAGATGCAAAATTACTGGCTTTGTGGATGAAGTATCAGGCCATTCAGCCAAGGAATACAGGTGGCATTCAAGTTAGAAAAGGTCAAAAAACAAACTCTGCACTAGATGTTTCAAAAGAAATATGCTCTGCCAAACACTGCATGTTAGTCCAGAAAGACCTGTTTTAAACTTCTTACTTCTAGAATTGTAAGAGAATAAATTTGTGCTGTTTCAACCTATTGAGTTTATGACAATGTGTCCCAGCAGAAATAGGAAATGAATTCACTGGGTGTTTCACATTTATGATATTTTCTTAATATTTGTATATTCAGTTCATGCAAGTGCAACAGAGGTAGAACAGATAGGAACAGACCCTAAGGAGCCTTCAATGTATAAAAGCTGTTCTTCACCTGTTATTCCTAATTTAATTATTAATTTTATTTAGTAGTATATTTTTTACTCCATTGGAGACTTCTTAATGTACCTTAAAAGTCCTCTCATAAGGACATTATGATGTGATTAAATTAGTTATGAATTAAATTGTGCTATACAAGTGCTTACTAAATTAGTAAATATAGTACGCGTAAGATGACCTCTAAACTACTTATATACTTGCTATTTAATTTCCATACAACTCACATCAGGAAATTTTTGAAATGATTAGTCTTGGGTGGCTAAGGGACAGGGGTAGGTGCCTCTGAGTAAAGGTTGATTCATTTATTTGACTTGGTTCTGCATTATCCCCAGTCCTCTTGAATTTTGATCTTCCTTGAACTTCCATGGAATGTCAATCCACAGATAACTTTGGTTGTCTGGATTGTATCCAAGAATCAGTTTCTTAAAGTTTTTATGTATTTATATATAAAGTGAACAGATATCATATATTTCATAGATACAGTTTAAGAACATAATTATATTTTCAGCTTTTCTCCCTCCCTGCTTCCCTAACTACCGACCTCCTTCCACCTTTCTTTTTTATTTTTCTTTTAATTGATGCTATGGCATAATTTCAATTTATTGAATTTATTGAATTTATAGTGTAGCTTAATGCTACACTAAACAATGAATCCAACAGGTAACAAGTAGGAAAACCACTGCTTCTCAGGAATATAGAGAGGGGCTTTGAACAATAATCAAATCTCAATTTTAATTTCCTCATATGCATTCCTTTTTTATTACTCTGTATATTAGTTACTATGAATCAAAGAAAATATAGGATTTTTTTTCTTTTGAGGACTGGCTTAATTCACTAAGCATGATGGTCTTCAATAAAAGGCAAGATTTCATTCTTTTAAGGCTGAGTAGTATTCTATCATGTTGGGAGGTATATAAAATCACATTTTCTTTATCCAGTCATCCTTTGATGGACATCTTGGTTGATTCCATAGCTTAGCTAATGTGAATTTTACTACTATATAAACATAGGGGTTCACATAACTCTTTCATATTCTGATTTCACTTTGGGTAAGCTACTAGGAATGGGATGGCTCGTTCATAGGGTAAATGATTTTTCAGATTATGAGGAAACTCCATAGTGCCTTCCATAATGATTGGACTAATTTACATTCAAAATAACAGTACATTAGGGTACCACTTTCTCCACATCTTCTCCAACATTTGTGATTCTTTGATTTTTTGATGATAGCCATTCTAACTGAGGTAAGGGTAAGGTGAAACCTCATTGTGGTTTTGACTTGCATTTCCTCAATGGCTTGTCTATCACTTTTATTCCATTCCATGAAAAATTCTTGTCCATATCATTAGTCTACTTCTTCTTTTAAAAATATTTCATATATTTATTTGTGATGTAGAATGAGAGAGAGAGATATAGAGAGAGGTCTCCATTAGGTGATTCACTTCCCAAATGGCTGCAACAGATGGAGATGAGCCAATCTGAAACCAGGAGCCAGGAGCTTATTCCAGGTTTCCCACATGGGTGCAAGAGGCTCAAGGACTTGGTCCATCTTCTACTGCTTTTCTGAGACCACAATCAGAGAATGGATTGAAAGAGGTTCACCAAGGACATATACCAGTGCCTATATGGGTTGTTGGCACCACAGGAGGAAGCTTAGCCTACTATGCAACAGTGCCAATCCCATCCTTAGTCCAAACCGGATTGTATATTTTGTTGTTGAGTTTCTTGAGCTCCTTATGTAGTTTTCATTTTAATGATTTATAATATGTATAGTTTTGCAAATATTTTCTCCCATATCATAATTTTCTCTTAACTTTTGTGTTTCCTTTCTGTGCAGATGCTTCTTAGCTTGATGTAATCGCATTTGTCTATCTTTTCTTTGACTGCCTGTGCTTCACGGGTCTTTTTTTTTTAAGATTTATTTATTTATTTGAAAGTCAGAGTTACACACAGAGAGAGAGATGCAGAGAGAGAGAGAGAGACAGACAGAGGTCTTCAATCTGCTGATTCAATCCCCAGTTGACCACAACTGCCAGAGCTGCACTGATCCCAGGAACCAGTAGCTTCTTCCAGGTCTGCCATGCAGATGCAGGAGTCCAAGGACTTGGGCCATCCTCTACTGCTTTCTCAGGCCACAGCAGAGAGCTGGATGGAAAAAGGAGCAGCCAAGCGGCCAGCGCAGTGTTCACTTGGATAATCCTCCTCCTGTGGCACCATATGGGTGCTGGTTCTAGTCTCGGCTGCTTCTCTTCCAGTCCAAATCTCTGCTGTAGCCTGGGAAGGCAGTGGAGGATGGCCCAAGTGCTTGGGCCCCTGCACCTGTATGGGAGACCAGGAAGAAGCACCTGGCTCCTGGCATTGGATCAGCACAGTTCCAGCCATAGCGGTCATTTGGGGGGTGAACCAACAAAAGGAATACCTTTCTCTCTTTCTCTCTCTCTCTCACTGTCTGTAACTCTACCTGTCAAATTTTTAAAAAGAACAGGAGCAACCAGGACTCAAACCAGCACCCATAAGGATTGCTGGCACTTCAGGTGGCAGCTTTACCAGCTATGCCACAGCACTGGCACCAGGAGTCTTTTAAAGATCTTTCTTGTGTCAATGTCTTATAGCATTTCTCATTTTTGTTCTAGTAACTTAGTGTTATCAAATCACAGATTTAGCTCCTTGATACATTGTGAGATTATTTTTGTATAAGGTATAAGGTAGGGATCTGTTTCATACTTCCACATGTGTAAATCCAATTTTCCCTACACCATTTGTTGAAGAGACTGGTTTTTTGCCAGGGATTGATTTTAGCTCAATTGTCAAAGGTTAGTTGGTTTTATCAGCGTGGATTGATTTCTGCAGTTTCTATTGTGTCTCATGCATCTACATGTCTGTTTTTGTGAAGCTATCAGGCTATTTTTTATAATTGTGTTGTAGTATGTCTTAAAATCTGCTCTTGTTTAAGATTGCTCTAGCCATTTGTGCTCTCTTGTGTTTCTATATGAATTTTAGCATTGTTTATAGACCTGTGAATAATATAAGCCAAGAAAAAGAAATCAAAGGGGTACAAATTGGAAAGAATGAATTCAAATTATCCTTGTTTGCAGATAACATGGTCATATAGGGGAACCAAAAGACCACCAAGAAACTATCAGCATTCAAAAGAGAGCTTGATAAAGTTGCAGAAAGGACATAAAATCAACAAACAAAAATCAAATCAATAACCTTTATATACACAAACAGTGCCATGACTGACAAAGAACTTGTAAAGAAAAGTCTCATCCACAATAGCTAAAAAAACTTTTGAATATCTCAGAATAAATTTAACCAAAATGTGAAAGATACCTTCAAGGAAAATTATAAAACATATAAAGAAAGTAATAGAAGACACAAAAATATAGAAAAATGAAAAATCTTTAAAAGAAAAAACATCAACTAAAGTAACCCTCCTTCTTTCATAAGTAGCATGTGCTATGTGTTTTGTTCTAGTGACAAAATACTGACTAATATACCTAATAAGCAGAAGTCTGATTTCGCTGGTGAACTCTTCCAAAACTACACAAATACTTACAATGGCTTATAAAGGAATTGCCTCCAAATAACCCCAATGTATACTATACTTTTTATATTTATTTTAGTGTGTACTCCTACTTACAAAAAATTTACTATAAAATATGATGACATGCTATGCCAGCAGTGATCCCACACTTGCCATGTTTACTATATCTCTTTATTACATCCAAATAACCCCAAAGAATATTTAAAATATCGTTAATCAAAAATTCATGTAATGCTGTAAAACTTCTAACCTATCAAATATTATATATGTATACATATATGCACACATACACACACATACAGACTACCCATTGTTCATCCCTTTATTCACGTAACTAACTAGGAACTGTAGCTCACTGTGCCAAGCATTACTAATTTGTGAAAATATCAAAATGCAAAATTTCTACTGAATGTGAATTTATTTCACACTGACAAAGTCAGAAAGTCCTAAGAGCATATCATATGTATCTGCACTGTTCACAGGATCATCACCTCAGATCAAAAAATGATCCATGAGGAATGCAACTTCATAGCCCTGTAGGCTTCTGCTTGCAGCTAGGTGACTATGAAATGAATCTAGAATCATGAGACAGAGAGGTTTAGCAGTGCTAAGAAGCAGTGAAGTGCAGTTACAAGAACATAATTTGGGATCCTCAAATATCATGGTAAAAGCATTTCATTTTTTGGAACGAACTTTCAACATATAATCATGCATCACATAATTACATTTTGATCAGTGACAAACTACAGATATGATGGTGAGCCTGTAAGACTAAAAGCCTGAAAAATCCCTATTATCTAGTGATGTTATATCCATCATAACATTGTATTGTAACATATACATCAATATTTATGATGATACTAATTTAGATCTACCATAGTGGACCCAGAGATCCCACTCCTGGGAATTTACCTGAAGGAAATTAAATAAGCATATAAAAGAATTATCTGTACTCATGTCTATAGCAGCTCAATTCACAATGCCTAAGATATGGCATCAACCCAGATATCCACCAAATGATGACTGTATAAAGAAAATGCAGTATATATAAATACACGATGGAATACTACTCAGCTATAAAAAAGAATGAAATCCTGTCTTTTTCAGCAAAAATGGATGCAACTGGAAACCATTATTCTTAGTGAAATAAGCCAGTCCCAAAATGGAAAATATCATGATATCAAAATGAAATTGACATCTTGTGATTTGATTATCATTTATAACCTTTGTCTATGTTCCTGTGGAACATTGGTCTTACTATGTTTTACTTGTTAAGCATTATGATTAGTGGTGCATTAAGCCTGTAACTATAAAGTAAATTGAAAGCATGTTGTTTCAAAAATTAAAGTAAAAGAAAGAAAGAAAAAGGGAAGAAAAGAAGGAAGGAGGGGAGATTGATGTAGAGAGAAAAGAAGGAAGAGAGGAAAGTATGATTATTTTCTTAGAATTTTATCTATAAAATGCATGCAATCTTTTTTATTTATAATAATAAAAATAAAAATAATTTAAAAATTAGAAATAAAATTATCACACTACCAGTGGTTTAAAAGTAGAATACAGAAGCAGATATTGAGCCTAGAAATTAAGACCCCAGTGCTTGGCATTCAAGTATCAGTTTGATTCCCAGCTCTGGTTCCTGACTGCATCTTCCTTCCAGTACAGGTCCTGGGAAGCAGCGATGATGGCTCAACTAACTGAGTACCTGCCATCCACGTGAGTGATCTGGACTGTATTCCAGCTGTCAGCTTCAGCCAGTGCAAAACAGAGCTTATGGGGAATGAACCAGTGGATGGAAGATCGATTTCTCTCTCTCTCTCTCTCTCTCTCTCTCTCTCTCTCTCATCTTATCAAAGAAATTATTTTAACATAAATAAAATATATCACAATATATCACAGATAATTATAGTACATAATACTTGATACTTATATTAAATGCTATATCTCTGGTATATATATATACATATATATTATACTATACTTTTTATAATTATTTTAGTGTACTCCTACTTACAAAAAATTTACTATAAAACATGATGACATGTTTTGCCAGCAGTGATCCCACACATGCCATGTTTACTGTATCTCTATTACATCCAAAGGCCACATCAGGTGATGGACCTAGAGCATTAAGTTTAGTGTAGGAACACTTTGTAATGTTTCAAGTGATGAAATCACCTAAGGATATATTTTTCTTATCTCTGCTGTAAATTGAAGCATGCCTGTATATTCATTTTATTCCTTTACAGTTCTAATAATATCTAATTCTATTGAAAGTAGATATTTAGGGGGCCAGTGTTGTGGCTCACTTGGTTAATCCTCCGCCTGCAGCACCAGCATCCCATATGGTGCTGGGTTCTAGTCCTGGTTTCTCCTCTTCCAGTCCTGCTCTCTGCTGTGGCCCGGGAGGGCAGTGGAGGATGATCCAAGTGCTTGGGCCACAGCACCTGCATGGAAGACCAGAAAGAAGCACCTGGATCTTGGCTTCGGATTGGCGCAGTGCTGGCCTTAGAGGCCATTTGGGGAGTGAACCAACAGAAGGAAGACCTTTCTCTCTCTCTCTCTCTCTCTCACTGTCTATAACTCTACCTATTAAATAAATTCTAAAAAATACAATAAAATAAAAAGAAAGTAGACATTTAGTAAGACATTTAGCCTTGTAATGTGTTTAATAATGTATGAATTGTTGCAACAATTTGAGATTCTATTTTGGTTTCTAAAGTTCATGGAACATAAGTACTTTTGAAACTACTGTTGTCAAAGCATTGTTGCCACACAGAGATACACTTAACTGATTGTGTTAACATTCTAAAATGATATGTTTGTGTATAGATATGCTTGTGTGTTTTAATCTCCTATAAAAATGCCTCTTCAATTACATTTTGTGAAAGAGCAATGTAAGAATGTCTTCACTTGAAAGGAAGGTGTTTAGCCTAACAGTTAAGCAACTGGCCAGGGTGCCACATCTCATATCTGGATGTTTGGATGTGAGTGCTGACTTTGCTCATGATTTCAGCTTCCAGCTAAATGTATCCTAGAAGGCAGCAGGTGATGGCTTGGGTAGTTGGGTCCCTCCAGGCAACGTAGAAGACCTTAATTGAGTTTCATTACCCAGCCTTTGCTGGGTCCAATCCCAGTCATTGTGGGAATTTGAATAGAGAACCAGAAGATGGGAGCATGATATTTCTGTCAACCTGCCCTTGTGTTTCTTTGTGTGCATGCATGTGTCTGTATCTCTGCCTCTAAAATTGTAAATTTTTTTTAATTTTCATTTGACAGAATACTTCCACACAATTTATTTACAAGTTATGAAGAATTCTACCTTGTTTAGGGAGGATAAACTCTCAATTAAACATCACAATGTACGATACAATTTCACTCAACTTAGGAAATTTCTCTCTCAGATACACACATACATACACATGAACAAATAAACACAGCAAAGTCTAATTTAAAAACAAACAAAACAACTGCACAAAATTCCAGGAATCAGCACACTTCAGCTTATTACTCTCACAAATATACTGACATTAATGATAGGAACTCATGTTAAGGCACAGAAACCTTCAATCACAAAGTGAATTAAATAAAGTTTACAAATCTTATATTTACTTAATTAGAAAAATGAAATAAGCTGTGTTAGAGTGTTTTCGGAGAAAGTAAAAACCAAAAAGATATTTCATGACTCATACTCAATCAGAAAACCCATGTAATATTATTTCCAAGTTCCTAAACAAACCAGCACAAAACTTGATATATACAAAATGTATTTAAATGTGTTTTTGATGTTAAAGTATATAGCATTTTAAAAAGAAATTAAGTATTTGTTCAGAAGACAAAACTTTTGGCAATAAGAAATCACAACTATAAAAACAATTCTCAAATCACATGTTGGAATTTTATTAAACCAAGGGTCCTCTTTATAATTGAGTGTTGCCAAGATCAAGTCACATTTTTCAAAGCTCAGCTGAGAGTGATTCTGAATAAGTTTTAAAATGCCCTAGTGGAGCACCATAGAATATTCTATGAGTTATTCAACATTTGTGCATGAACATGAATATATTTATGACAACCTTTTCAAGATCTTCTTAAAAATATTGTCAAAACATTGTCTGGGGTCTCAAAAGGACTATTTAGTGAAAGCTATATTCCAAAATTCAGTCTGTAGCTGTCTGGATAGGCATGTGGAGAATAAGTAACATTCAGCCATCAGGAAGAGAATTGCCCAGTGCGAGGCTGGCACATTAGTTTCACTTAGCAATTTTTCTTATAACACTGCCATTGGACAGGCCATTATGCACAGTCCTTTTGATGGATTTCTGCTAGAAAGAAAATAATTATATCTCCAGGCAAAACATGCTAAGGGATAATTTAGAGTGTCTGTAGCAACTCAGGGTGGGAGGACATATTTTTGCAGTGACTCAAAATTACTGCAAACAAAAAACATCTATTTGTTTTAATTAAGAAATAAATAACTGGATATGATTTTATATCCTACTAAAAGCCAAAGAACATTAAGATGCACATACTATCAGTGTGAGAGTATTTTATTAAATAAGATTGATTCTATATATGAGAAATGTTTGTATTTTATCAAAAATATGACAATAATCAATTCATCAGTACAGAAAGAAAATAAATTATTTCATTAAAAGAAGTTGCCACAGACTACTTCTCATTCAGACATTGAATATTTAAAGTATGAATCAGTTCCTATTATAAACAGTAAAATTAGGAATTTCAGAAATATACATTAGGGATTATGAAGAGTATGTCATCTTTAGAAAGAATGACTAGATCATTTGACACCAGAGGCTTGACTTAAATTTAAAATCACCTCACTTAGAGCTTCTCTAGTATTTCCAGGCCTAGAAGATATGCACTTTGCAATATATGTTGATTAACCATTTGATTCATATATCTAAGGAAAATTAACTAACAGATTATTTTAAACATTAGGTTATAAAAAGAATAAGAAAGGAAGGAGGGAGGGTGGCAGCATGAGCTGGAGGGAGGATAGCATGGAAAATATCACTATTCTCCTAAATCTGTATATATGACATACATGAAATATGTTCATGTTAAAATCTAAAAACATAAATTAATTTTTGAAAATTTATTTATTTGGAAGTTATGTGGGGGGAAGCCATTGTAATCCATAAGCTGTACTTTGGAAATTTATATTCATTAAATAAAAGTTAAAAATTTTTAAAAAATAAAATTTATTTATTTGAAAGGCAGAGAAAGAGAGAGACAGAAATAGAGAGATAGAGAGATAGAGAGAGAGAAAAGGATCCGCCATTGGTTGGTTACTCCAGTGCCTATAACAGCAACATTTGAATCACAAGCAACTTATCTCATCTTAGGCAGATATTAGTTGTTTGGTAGACAAGCTGCTTCTCCTTTATACCAGGAGTGACCACTTGGGTAAATACTATGTGCCAGGTGGTTGTCATAGATGTGGCCGTTATTCATAAAGAAGTCTTGAACTCAAGCCAGATAAAAGTATTATCAACTTGGCATTATGTAGTTTAGAACCTGGACAACAGAAAGCTCATGTGTGGGCGGTACAGGTAGTGATCAAAGAAATAGATGCCAGCACAATCAACATTACAGAGACCTGAGCTGGCGCTGTGGTGCAGCAGGTTAGAGCCCCATCCTGCACCACTGGGGTCCTATATAGGTACCGGTTCCAGCTGCTCCACTTCCCATCCAGTTCTCTGCTAATGCACTGGAGAAAGCAGCAGAGAATGACCTAAGTCCTTGGGCCTCTGTACCCACCTTGGATACCCAGAGGACACTTCTATCTCTTGGCTTTGGATCAGCTTAGCTCTAGCTATTGAGGCCATTTAGGGAGTGAACCAGTGGATGGAAGATCTCTCTCTCTCTCTCTGTCTCTCTCTCTACCTCTGTAACTCTGTCTTTCAAATAAATAAAATAAATATTTTAAAAAATAATACAGAGACAGAATAAAGGAAATGGAACTTATTTGAGGGTAAGTTTTTATTTACATCTCTGGATCTGGGGTTTTTCTTCCTGGATTATGAAGTAACAGAATAGGTAAAAGGATTCCTAAGAAGGATCAGCATGGCAGCAGCCACACAGAGCAGCATTGACTAGAGAGAAGATGATGCGAGGGAAAAGGTGGTCAGCTGAGTGCCCAGAACAGAAATCTCAAGCAAGAGATGACAAGTAGCAATTTAGGAAAGATGTGTTGGACTTGTAAGCATCCTCAGACCATCCAAGTTTAGCAAGAACAGGATCACATAAAAGGCAAGGATTTACTATCATAACCTGCAAAGAGGTGCAGACTGTGTTATGTGTCAGCAGTATTATAAAGAGGAATGAGCCCTGAAGACATGAGAATTTGAGTGCACTCAGGTTTTGCTGTAAAAAGATGCTGTGATTAGAGAAAAAGAGTGTAACTCATGCAGTCATTTGGACCCATATTCTTTCTGTCACCTGCATAATTTCTTAGAAATACAGCATCAAAAAGCTTCAAAAAGCATCAAAATTCCTGCCTGGATTACTCTACTGAAAAGATACAGAGACCATTCACATAAAACATCAATTTGTTTTATTCACTGACCAACATGCCAAACTAAAGTGTTATTTGTATTTGGGTTAGTAATGTTACAGGTACAAGATTTTTTTTAAATCTGTAAGTTCAAAGCCTTTGGGTTGTACTAGTTTTTTGTTTATTGGTTTAGTTTTTATCTACCATACTGTGTTTGTTCTTTCTTTTCACTCTTGAGAGACAGTGTCAAGTCAACAAATAATTTGAACTCCCATTAAAGTAGTTAGAAGATCAGAAAATATCAACTAGAGATAAGAAATTACTTTGCCTTATACAGAATTGTCATAACTATATCTCTTCTCTGCTTTTTTTATTCCATCTTATTCTGTGAACCTGCTGGCAGTTTACCTTCAGTTTCCAAATCCCTTTTCTCTTGACATTTTCAGTGGCTCCTGGTTCCCTATTACCAGCAAGAAACATGATTGAATCCGAGGGAGTGCCAACAATAGGAACCTGGGAATAAGACACTGATATCAAATTCCACTTTTATATATCATTGCAACAATAAAGAGGCATGCTTCCAGGAAAGCAGGTTGTTATTTCTATTCAATCTCAAAGAGTGCTAAATCACCTGAGAGGAATTTATCTATACAAGATTGGAAAAAATACAAAGTACAATGAAGACTTTTTTTTTTTCACTTACAAATCTCCCTTAGTAAGTCACTAGTTAGATGTTATAATGCTTTTTTAAAGATTTATTTATTTACTTGAAAGGCAGAGTTATAGAGGGGCAGAGGCAGAGAAAGAGAGACAGAGAGAGAGAGAGAGAGAGGTCTTCCATCCACTGGGTCACTGCCCAGTTGGCCACAACAACCAGAGCTGCCACAATCCCAAACTAGGAGCCTGGGGCTTCTTCCAGATCTCCCACTTGGGTGCAGGGGTCCAAAGACTTTGGCCAACCTCTATTGCTTTCCCAGGCCGTAGCAGAGAGCTGGATGGGAAGTAGAGCAGCTGGGACTCAAACCAGTGCCCATATGGGATGCCGGCACTGCAGGTGGTGGCTCCACCCACTGCAACACTGCACTGGTCCCTATAATGCTTTAAAAAAGTGTTCCATATGACTTGTTAACTAGAGAACAATCACCATGAAGTATGCATGTTTATACACCATGCAATGTTGCATATAGACTGAGTGTCTGGACCTGCCATAGCCACGTGGCCTCCACCACTTCTCCTACAACTGTCAGCCTAAAGTGGAGAAAATCTCCATCTTCTGCAGAGTAGGGCACAATAGGAGATTGAGATCTTTCTTTAGAACTCAGAGATGTGCCCAGTGCCATTAGATCCATTACCTATTAAAGCCCAAACTGGATGGATAGACGTGTTTTGGCATTTGTCACTGTCAGCCTTAAGCAGATCTGGTGTGTACCCCTGAGATTTCTTGGGCCTAGTGACTTTTAGATTCAAGAGTGATCTAGCATACTTTCAATCTGAACAACCAAGAATCTTTTTTTATTCTCCTACTCTAAAATTGTACAGACAGCAAGAAACCACAGAAATGTTGCAAGGTTAGCAAAACTCAACACTGGCAACATTCCTAATGGTACCCATTCCTAAGTAGATATCTATTGATGGAGTCTCTAGACTTGCTCCTCTTTTAAGTGGATATTTGCACATGGTGGGTTGGACTTGTTTCATTAGACATCACCAGCAGACTCAAGTGGGTTTGGTATACACCACCAAGATTGCACAGGGCCCAAGGACTCTGTGACCCAGATGTGGTCTGATCAGCTGAGGGGCTGCCTCTGTCTCCATTCCTCCAACTTCAAGAAGACAGTAAGGAACCATTAGTGAATCCAGTACTGGGAAGATCCTACTGATCTATGTCCCCAGACCAGCACCTACAGATATAATCCCTGGACCTGCTTCCATGACAAATAGAGCTTTGTAGCCCCCTGTTGATCAATCCTTTGCCCAAGTTAGCAACACCAGTGACTGATAGGAGTACCATTAAGCAGCAAGGCCACGTAACTAGCAGTCAGACCACAGCACAGTTGACTGCGTCCTGCTCCCAGGCTCCAGATGTGATACAGCATCATGACATCAGTAGCCACAAGCCTACCCTAGCCTAAGGAAGAGGCTGCTAGGGTTGGCCTATCTGTTTTAGGCACTCCCCTAGTTGCTTCTGAACAACAGACCAACTACAGAATTGGGACAGATACAAGTTTTGAGAGAACTGCAGGACTGAAACAGTGAAAAAAATATCAATAGTGGACCCACACCAACTGCAACGTAGGGTTCTATCTAGTGCAGCAATAGCAGAGGACTCAAAGTCTCTGAGAAAATAAATAAACTGCTTAGACTACCTGGAAGGAGAGCCATAAAGCAAACCAGATTGCTGTAACTAATTTTTTTAAAGATTTATTTATTTGAAAGGCAGAGTTACAGAGAGGCAGATGGAGAGAGAGAGAGAGAGAGAGAGAGGGAGAGAGGAAGAGAGGGGGGGGGGTCATCCATCTGCTGGTTCACTCCCCAGATGGCAGCAATGACCAGAGCTGTGCCGATCTGATGCCAGGAGCAAGAAGCTTCTTCCAGATCTCCCACGTGGGTTCAGCAGTCCAAGGACTTGGGCCATCTTCTACTGCCTTCCCAGGTCATAGCAGAGAGCTGCATAGGGAGAGGAGCAGCTGGGACTTGAACCCATGCCCATATGGGATGCCAGCACTGCAGGCAGCAGCTTTATCCATTACTCCACAGCACCAGCCACCATAACTAATTCTTCAATAAACAGTTGCTGAAATAAACCAAATGGCATCAAGAACTTCGAGGGAGCTATGACCACACCTAACTAGCAAAATATGGTAGCAAACACCAACCATCTAGAATTTAAATTTTCAAAGGCTTGGATAAAGATTTCAAAATAGTTATCTTTAGGAAGCACAATGAATTTCAAAAGAACAAAGGGAAAGGATTTAATACTCTAGCAGAGAATTGATAGAGAGAAATGAATGACTAAAATGAATCAAGCAGAAATCCTTCAACTGAAAACTACACTAATTAATATTTAAATGTTATATAAGGAGCCAATGTTGTGGTGTAGCAGGTAAAGCCACCACCTGCAGTGCTGGCATCCCATATGGGTGCCGGTTCATGTCCCTGCTGCTCCATCTCTGATCCAGCTCTCTGCTATTACCTGGGAAAACAGTAGAAGATGGCCCAAGTCCTTGGGCCCCTGAACCCTGGTGGGAGATGCAGAGGAAGCTCCTGACTCCTGGCTTCGGATCAGCCCAGCTCTAGCCTTTGTGGCTATCTGGGAAGTGAACGAGCAGATGGAAGACCTCTCTCTCTCTCTCTCTCTCTCTGCCTCTGCCTCTCTGTAACTCTGCTTTCAAATAACTAAATAAATCATTTTAAAAAGTTATATAATACATCAATAACAGCAAAGATTAAACAGAAGAAAGAATCATGGCACTTGAGGACAAGCTATTTGAAAATACACAGTTGGAGGATAAAAAAAGGACTAACATCAATGAAGAAGGTTTAGGAGAACTTTGGAAGAGCATGAAAAGAGAAAATTCCTGAGTGATTGTGGCTTAAGAGAGACCTCAGAATGCCAAGGAAGAAAAGAACAGATTCAAATACAAAAGAGAAAAACTCCCAAACCTAGAGAATGCTACAACTATCCAACTATCCAGGTACAGGAAGATCAAAGTTCACCAGCTATATTCAACCCAAACAAATCAGCATAAGGCATATTATAATTGAAGTCTCTAAGATTAAATACAGAGAGAAGATTCACAAGAAAAGCAAGAGAAAAAATAATAATAAAAAAAACACATTAGAGTATTCTAGTTTGCCTGTTTGCAGGCTTCTCAGTTGAAATCTTCCAGGCCAAGAGGGAATGAAGGAAAAAAATTGCCAGCTAAGAATATTGTATCCTGCAAAGCTATCCTTTAGATACAAAGAAGAGATAATGGCACCTCACTTCTGGGTATGTATTCAAGAGGATGAAATTAGGTTGTCAAAGAGATCTATGCACTCCCATGTTTGTTGTAACCCTATTCCCGATAGTCAGCAAATAAAACAACCCAAATGTTTATTCATCATTGAGAGCAGCAAGATGGCAGAATAGGAAGGGAGCACACTGATAGTCCGGGAAGAGACAGTTTAATAAAAGTGGAGATATTGCAGGTTCAAGGAAGAGTAGGGGAAGAAACAGCAAAGGAAACTCTTCCAGAACTAGTGATTCACAGTGGACCTGCCTGGAAAGCGTGGGAGCCCACAGCTCGGGACACCAGTGGCAGAATCAACACACCAGCGCTGGAACGAGAGGTGAGCCGAACCTCAATAGCCCGAGACACCAGTGGGCAAGTGGAAAGAGGAGACTAGAGGGAACGAGGCTTGAAACCCCGTGGGGAAAAGTTCACTAGGCTAACTAGAAGAGAGAGGAAAAAAAAAAGTGACCAATACAGACACGAGTTTCTCTCCGCTCACCTTTCAAAGTCAAGCAAGACAAAGAGCAGGCGCCATTTTGGACATACGTCATAAGCAGGGCAACCTCAGGTCTGCACCGGCCCTGACCCTAGCAGAAAAACCTGACTCAGGGGAGGTGGGGTGAAATAACAGGAGATTAGGACCTAGTGAATGTGTGGTGCTAATGAACTGAGACTGTGAAAAAAGAGACGGTGGGGGAGAGAACTCATGGAATTCACGTTAGTACTATCCAGAGATGCTACAATTTGGTAACCTTGGCAACCCAGTGGGAGACTTCAAGAGAATTTGAGCCCACACTGAGGGCAGAACAGATTCCCTGTGAGGTCCTTGGGAAAGAGCTTCCAGATCTCTGGCTCCTGTGGGTATATCATTCACCTGCTAACTACCTCCAATTCCCCTCAGCTGTGCGGAATTACTTCCATTCTGAATAAAAAAAAGAAAGAGAGAGAGATTTACCACGCCTAACCTGGGAGTGTCACCTTTGGCCCACCCTTAACCCTGAGGAACCAAACAGAGCTCTCAGGCCACACCCATCTTAAGCCTCTAAGGCTCCATCAAAAGCAGACAGTCCACTTAATGCAGTCACAGTATAAAAAGAAAAAAACAGCACAGCAAGGGAAGAAGAATCCAAAGAATATCTCCACAATGCCAAGCAACAAATGCAGAAACTGAGGAAACAAGAACAAGAAAGACATTATGACACCCCCAAATGAACATGACACCCCAAGCCAAGATTGTGAAGATGATGAGATGGAAGAAATGCAAGATACAGAGTTCAAAAAATTTATGATAAGAACAATTAGAGGCCAGCACTGTGGCTCACTAGGCTAATCCTCCGCCTTGCAGCGCCGGCACACCGGGTTCTAGTCCCGGTCAGGGCACCGGATTCTATCCCGGTTGCCCCTCTTCCAGGCCAGCTCTCTGCTGTGGCCAGGGAGTGCAGTGGAGAATGGCCCAAGTGCTTGGGCCCTGCACCCCATGGGAGACCAGGATAAGTACCCAGCTCCTGCCATCAAATCAGCGCAGTGCACCGGCCGCAGCACGCTGGCCATGGCGGCCATTGGAGTGTGAACCAATGGCAAAGGAAGACTTTTCTCTCTGTCTCTCTCTCTCTCACTGTCCACTCTGCCTGTCAAAAAATTTTTAAAAAATAAAAAAAAATAAAAAAAGAACAATTAGAAGTTTTCAAAAACAAATGCTTGAGCTACAGAATTCTTTACTGGACAGGATAGAAAATCTCCTTCAAGAAAATGAAATTTTAAGGAGGAATCAAAATGAAACACAGAAACTAATAGAACAGGAAAGTGTGATAGTGAAGAGAAATCAAAATGAAAAGAAGAACACAATAGATCAAATGACAAACACATTAGAGAGTCTTAAAAACAGAGTCAGTGAAACAGAAGAGAGAATATAAGACTTAGAAGACAGAGCACAGGAAAGTATACAGGCAAACCAAAGAAAAGAAGAGGAAATTAGAAATCTAAAAAATATTGTTGGGAATCTACAAGATGCTATTAAAAAACCCAACATTCGGGTTCTAGGAGTTCCTGAAGGCATGGAGAGAAAGGATTAGAAAGCTTTTTTAATGAGATACTTGCAGAGAACTTTCCGGGTTTGGAGAAGGACAGAGAAATCCTAGTACAGGAAGCTCATAGAACCCCCAATAAACATGACCAAAAGAGATCCTCACCACGACATGTTGTAATCAAACTCACCACAGTGAAATATAAAGAAAAGATTCTAAAATGTGCGAGAGAGAAACATCAGATTACTCTCAGAGGATCTCCAATTAGACTCACAGCAGACATCTCATCAGAAACCCTACAAGCTAGAAGGGAATGGCGAGATATAGCCCAGGTACTAAGAGAGAAAAACTGCCAGCCCAGAATATTATATCCTGCAAAGCTCTCATTTGTGAATGAAGGTGAAATAAATACCTTTCATAGCAAACAGAAATTGAAAGAATTTGTCGCCACTCGTCCAGCCCTGCAAAAGATGCTTAAAGATGTGTTACACGCCGGCGCCATGGCTCAATAGGCTAATCCTCCACCTTGCGGCGCCAGCACACTGGGTTCTAGTCCCAGTCGGAGCACCGGATTCCGTCCCAGTTGCCCCTCTTGCAAGCCAGCTCTCTGCTGTGGCCCAGGAGTGCAGTGGAGGATGGCCCAAGTCCTTGGACCCTGCACCCACATGGGAGACCAGGAAAAGCACCTGGCTCCTGGCTTTGGATCAGCGCGATGCACCGGCTGCAGTGCACTGGCCGTGGCGGCCATTGGAGGGTGAACCAACGGCAAAAAAGGAAGACCTTTCTCTCTGTTTCTCTCTCCCTCACTGTCCACTCTGCCTGTCAAAAAAAAAATTAAATAAAAGATGTGTTATACACAGAAACACGGCATCAATATGAAAGAAGGTAAAGGAAGGAAACCTCACAGCAAAAGATCACAGGGAGTTCAAAGCATATCTTAGAAAATATCTTTGGCAAATGACAGGGCAATGTTATTACTTATCAATAGTCATATTGAACGTTAATGGCCTGAACTGTCCAGTTATAAGACACCGATTGGCTGATTATAAAGGAACAAAACCCATCTATTTGCTGCTTACAAGAAACACATCTTTCCAACAAAGATGCATACAGACTGAAAGTGAAAGGCTGGAAAAAGATATACCATGCCAACAGAAATGAAAAAAGAGTGGGCGTAGCCATCTTAATATCGGACAACATAAATTTTACCACAAAAACTGTTAAGAGAGACAAATAGGGGCACTATATTATGATTAAGGGATCAATTCAACAGGAAGATATAACGATTATCAATGTATATGCACCTAATTACAGGGCACTGGTTTATTTAAAAGATTTGTTAAGTGACTTAAAGGTAGACTTAGACCCCAATACAATAGTACTGGGGGACTTCAATACTCCACTCTCAGTAATAGACAGATTAACAGGACAGAAGATCAACAAGGAGACAGTAGATTTAAACGACACTATAGCCCAAATGGATCTAACAGATATCTACAGAACTTTTCATCCTACACATAAAGAATTTACATTCTTCTCAGCAGTACATGGAACCTTCTCTAGGATTGACCACATACTAGGCCATAAAGCAAGTCTCAGCAAATACAAAAGAATTAGAATCATACAATGCAGCTTCTCAGACCATAAAGGAATGAAGTTGGAAATTAGCAACTCAGGAATCCTTAGAGTATACACAAACACATGGAGATTGAACAACATGCTCCTGAATGAACACTGGGTCATAGAAGAAATCAAAAGAGAAATCAAAAATTTTCTGGAAGTAAATGAGGATAACAGCACAACATACCAAAACTTGTGGGATACAGCAAAAGCAGTGTTAAGAGGAAAGTTTATATCAATAGGTGCCTACATCAAGAAACTGGAACGGCACCAAATAAATGAGCTTTCAATTCATCTCAAGGATTTAGAAAATCTACAGCAAACCAGACCCAAATCTAGTAGGAGAAGAGAAATAATTAAAATCAGAGAAGAAATCAAAACAGGATTGAATCCAAAAAGCATTAAAAAAATCAGCCAAACGAGGAGCTGGTTTTTTGAAAAAATAAACCAAATGTCTATTCATGTTGGACAAATTTTTAAAAAGTGGTACATAAACACAATAGAACACTTCTGGCCCTTGAAAAGATGAAATCCTGTCACTTGCAACAACATGACTGGAACTTGTAGTCATCATGTTAAGTGAATAAGTCAAGTACAGAAAGACAAGTATATTATTTTACTCACATGTGGAGTCTAAAACAAGGGATCTCATAGGACTTAAAAGTATAATAGTGGTTACAAGTGGCTGAGGAGAGAAAGGAAGATGGGAAAAAGTTGTTTAATGGGTACTAAGTTATAGCTGGATATGAATAAATTCTGAGGCTCTCTTTCATACCAGGGTGGCTACAATTCTCTACTTTAAAATAATGTTAGAAGATAGAATTTGAAATGAATGTTTTCACCATAAAGCAATTTTAAATGCTTTAGGAGACAGATCTATTCATCCCTGACATTTCTCAGTGTAAACATGTATCAAAACATCACATGTACTATGTAAATATAAAATAAAAATTTTGTTTTGTAGGATTCTTTTTTGCTCACTTAGATATGATAGCTTTTATTCATTTTATGCATCTGGTGGGTACTTGATGCTCACAGGGCACCATAAAACCAATTTTAAAAATAAAGAAACCAAACAGCCAAAGAGATTAATTCCATAAAAGGGCAATGGCCAACAGAAAAACCAACAAAATCTCACAGAAAACCCACACTCTGTCCTCTTAAAAACACTAAATACTTCCTGCTTAAGTTTGGCTTTAAGAAACAACAAAACAAAGAACAAAAGAAAAGGTCTTTAGAAGACAGATAAAACTTCATGTAGCACCTTTCAAGTAATTATTTCACAAAATGCTTTACTCATTCACTAATAGGCACATAAAATAATCCAAACATCTCTGGGCCTCTATTTGGTCCCAATTTTCATTTCAAAGCCTTCAGCATTTCTCTCCTCTTATCCTTACATGATTTGCTTCAAGAAATTCACAAAAAGAATATATCATAGTCTGTTCCACACTGCCACAACAAAGAATGTTTTCTGTAAACAGCAAGGAGTCAAACATATTGGTACTGTGTTTTAAGTAGTTAAAGGAAAATAGAACTAAATTTTCTCAAAACTGACTTAATATATAATTTTGGCTTTGAAAATAATTGCATGCAATTATTATTATTGAATGTCATTTGACATCAGCTATAGAGAACAGCAGGATTAAAAGATGCATGGAGGATACAGCTACAAAATCTCCAAGAATATAAAGACAGTTACAGAATTTCTGTTTAATTAAATGAGTTTAAAATTCTGCTAAAAATCTCAATTAATGCTCAATTATTAATTTTGTAAAAGTCAGTCAATTATAAGCTGTTTCTCCTCTAAGCTTACAAAAGCTCAAATTATTAACAGGAGGCACAAACCTACGGCAGCAAAATAATCACACACTAATACTACTTGCAGAATCTGTTTTCCCCTTAGAATTCACAAAAGGACTAATATAAAGACACAAAACAAAACAGCTTAAGTAGTAAAAAGTCTAAAACTAAAAAATTTGAAGCTATATAATTAAGTTGAAAAATATTTAACATATTTACTAAAACAGTAAGTACCACCTCAATACTTGATTCCTCTTGAACTAAATGACAAATCAGTTTACGCTGTACATTTATGTGTATCAATTTATCACCTTATTACTAAATACTAGTGAGGCAAACCCAGAAATTTTAGCTACTACCACTGTATAACATAGCATACAAGGTATCTGTGATGAAATGTGACTCTCCTTTTTCAATTATACTACACTAGGACTTAAGGGTAAAGGGTAGGTCATACACACTGTTACATTCTCTATAGTTAAAGCACATTGACAGGCATATGGTATAGGCTCAACAGTTATTACCAAATATGTTGCTGTGAGGTGACTTGTGACATGGAAAAAAAGCCAAGATTGTCTTCCTCTATTAGTATTACCTAGTTAACCTCACTCACAATACACAAATCAGCTCTGAAATAAAGACCACACCCTCCCCACTTTCTAAACAGACTTCTCAAAAGTTAATTGACAGATATTTTCAATTAAGAAAGCTTAAAATTCAGTGGAGATGGAATTAAAAATCATAGTTTTCCACAAAATTTTAAAGATCCTTCATACATACACATACACAATACTGTGCACATACATGAAAAATGTAAGTGAATACAAAGCATATATAGTATTTATACATATAAAATGCATATATTTTATTTCTCATGATTTCAAGGAATTAATGTCTGGTTGTAAATTATCTTGCTCCACTTCAACCTATTAATAGAATAATTTACCAATACTTGACACAATGATAAAAATTCACATCTACAGATAAACTTACTTTCTAACTAAGTTTCCTCAATTTTTTTTAAATCTCATTTAGTGAATTAGATTATTCTGCAGATCACATTGAACCTCAGGTGACACTATTCATCCCAGCTCAAATGTGAATATTTGACCTTTCTGTAATACCTACTCAGGCTCCTATATAATTTTTTTCTTATATTATTGAAGTGACTTTTTAAACTATAAATTTTTTTTAAAATTGTCCTTTTCTTTCTTGGTTGTGTTAAGTGTAGCTCTATATGTCTACTGAAATATCAAGTACAAAAAAGACAGACTTAACCCAGAATGCTCATAAATATGTGTGTGTTTTTGTGTGTATGTGTGTATTAAACGATTGATTTAAAATCATATTTGCTGAGACTCAAATATATATTTTAAATTTTTTTCTTGGCAAAAATTATAAAGAATACAAAATGAGGTGTTTTTCAGACTGAAATGAACATTTCAAAGGGGTTATTGATCTTTTCACACTACAGCACAATCATATGGATTGTAGACCAATAAAACTTTTGGCAATCAACAGTGCGTTCAGTCATCTAAGAAAATAAAAGCTGCTATAAGTCTACAAATAGAAAGAGGCAGAATTCCCAAGAAAACTATTAAGTTCAACATCCTTGTAATGCAATTCCAGAAGCAAGTTACAGATGTGGCTGGACCCAATAAGCTCCTTTTGGAATATCAGTTCCATAGATTGTAGCTCTGCCAATCTTTGCTTCTTATGGGAAGAACCTGACATTTTCCTCAAAGAATAAACCTTAATTTCCTCCAAGAACCCACAAAGTTCATATCTAACAACTATGCCACAGCATCTCTTTCTTTTTACAAATTAATAAATATAACCTTGAGTCTCCTGACATCCCACAGAACCAATTGCTGGGCCTCCTACAATGAATGTGGTAATATCTCCCTTTGTGGCTACTGAAGTCTCATCTGTCAAGGTTCAAATGGCCTGCAGAGGGTAAGTAAGAGTTGTCCATACAGAACGTAGCATGTAGAATGTAGTAATAAAAAAATCAAGTTCATAAGAATATCTGACAAAATGTGACTATTTAATTAATACTACCAAAATGTACCAAAGGCCTCTCACACATGCAGTGTTTGACATTCCCTATCATTCATTCACTCATTCATTAAACCAACCGTATTTGTTGGTATTTCCATGGGCAAGGAATCAGTAGAAAAGAAAGATAAGGTCTCTTTCCTCAAACTTTAAAGTCCAAGAAAGCAACAAGAACCATATTCATATAAAACTCAGCAACTGATGTGAGCTTTCATAGATGTCTTTTTTATCCTTTCACTCAACCTGTATGTTTTCATTACTAAACATGCTATACTAATGATGCTTAGAAAACTTAAACTCAGATTCACCAAGACAACAAATTACAGAATTAAACATTAAACTGTTAGTCCATTTTACCATAAATGTTATGATTTTGAATAAAAACAATGGCTCTGATTATACCATCATCTACTCAGCAAATGTTAATTAAGCACTGGCTAAGTGCTAACATTACAGTGTGAGCTGGGAAAAGAATAAAGGAAAGGACAAAATCCTTTCCCATATACAGCCAACATTCTGATGGAAAATATAGACCATTAAATGAGTAAACCAGTAAATAATTTAGTTCAAATTAGGGATAACTTCTATAAAGTATATAAAGAAGGGCTAAGTGCATTGAGGGAAAGGGAGTGGTCACCAGCTGGGAGAAGCATCTAGGAGTCCAGAATATGGGAAAGTATAGGAATCATCAAGAAAAAGAGTTTACAAATGATGTTCTGTATTTTTTATTTACATAAAGTGACCAAATTTCATGTACTTTATAACTAGAGATTATAAGCATTGTGATGCTTTACCTACTTTTGTACAACCTGTGAGTTATGATGATATTTTCTACATTTTAAATCTTCAAAAGTATAGAAATATATTTTATAACATGTGAATTACATAAAATTCCATTTTAGTTGACACAAATAAAAATTTTCTGGAACACAGCCAGATTCACTTGTTTACATATTGCTGGTAGCTGCTGGCAAGCAGCAATGGCAGAAGGAATACTTATGACAAAGACCATATGACTTAAAGAGGTTAAATACTTACTCCTTGTCACTTACAGAAGAGTTCCCTACCCCCAGTGAAAGAAGCCATTGTGAGTGAAGTATTTCATAAGAAGGGAAGAAAGGCATAGGAGATGAAATGAATGGGATGAGTGCAAATCAGCTCATATGGGGCACAGATGGCAGACCACAGTTAATGGGTTTGGGTTTGGATGTGATTAAAAGAAAACCTTTAGAATGTTTTTAATAGGATATTTAATTTTAAATAAAAATTTTGAAAGTACAACTTTTGGATTGCAGTAGTTTTCCCCCCATAACCTCCCTCCCACCCATAAACCATCCCATCTCCTACTCCCTCTCCAATCCCATTCTTCATTACGATTCATTTTTAATTATCTTTATATACAGAATATCAACTTAGTATATATTAAGTAAAGATTTCAACAGACTGCACCCAAACAGAAACACAAAGTATGAAATACTGTTTGAAGACTAGTTTTACTGTTAATTAGCATAGTATAACACATTAAGGACAGAGGTCCTACATAGGGAGTAAGTGCACAGTGACTCTTGTTGTTGATTTAACAATTGACACTCTGATTTTTGACGTCAGTAATCACTCAAGGCTCTTGTCATGAGCTGCCAAGGCTATGGAAGTCTCTTGAGTTCACAAACTCCAACCTTATTTAGACAAGGCCATAGTCAAAGTGGAAGTTCTCTCCTCCCTTCCAAGAAAGGTACCTCCTTCTTGGATGGCCCATTATTTCCGCTGGGATCTCACTCACAGATATCTTTCATTTAGGTCATTTTTTTGTTTGTTTTGCCACAGTGTCTTGGCTTTCCATGCCTGAGAAACTCTCATGGGCTTTTTAGCCAGATCCGAATGCCTTTAAGGGCTGCTTCTGAGGCTAGAGTGCTGTTTAGGGCATCTGCCATTCTATGAGTCTATAGTGTATCCTGCTACCCATGTTGGATCATTCTCTCCTTTTTAATTCTATCAATTATTATTAGCAGACACTGGTCTTGTTAATGTGATCCCTTTGACACTTAATACTGTCTTTTTGTTCAATTATGAACTTAAACTGATCACTTTAACAAGTAAGATGGCATCGGTACATGTCATTTAAGATGGTCTTGTTAGATATTTTATTGCAAGCTGGGGGCTGAGGGAAAGTAACAGTGACAGCAGAGTCTGGGACTATCTATTAAGGCAAGATATGATGGTGTCCTAAACCATGACAGTACAAGAGGCATTGCAGAGAAGGATTACTTTAGAAGAAATAGGCTTTGTTGGTGGACAAGTAGTTAAATATCAAAGAAATCAAAAGAAAGAAAGGCTGTCAACCAGGATGGAGAAGATCACAGAGTTCTTGTTGGAAGGAGGAATTGAGAACTTAGCTTTGCACGGAGTAAATTTGGCATGCCTATTAAACTTTCAACAGTTAATGTCAATTAATCTTAAGATTGTGAGAGTCTAAAATTCAGTGGAGGAGCCGGCGCTGTGGCATAGCAGATAAAGCCGTCACCTGCAGTGCTGACATTCCATATGGGTGCTGGTCTGAGTTCTGGCTGCTCCACTTCCCGTACAGCTCTCTGCTATGGCCTGTGAAAGCAGTAGAAGATGGCCCAAGTCCTTGGGCCCCTGTGCCCACGTGGGAGGCCCAGAGGAAGCTCCTTGCTCCTGCCTTCGGATCGCAGCTCCAGCCATTGCAGCCAGCTGGGAGTAGACCAGCAGATGGAAGACCTCTCGCTCCTTTCTCTCTCTCTCTCTCTCTCTCTCTCTCTCTGCCTCTCCTTCTCTCTGTGTGTAACTCTGACTTTCAAAGAAATAAATAAATCTTTAAAAAAATAAAATAAAATTCAATGGTGAGGTCAGTGCGAGAAATATATATTTGGGAATTATCATTCCATAGATGATGTTAAAGGTATGGGGCTGGTTTATACCATTGAAAATATGTTGGGAGAATAGAGGATATAGAAGAGCATTGAGCCCAAAAAATGCTCTAAAGGTCAAGAGCAAACCTAAGTAGACAGAGTGGTAGAAAGGAAATGAGAGTTCAAACAAGTAAACATACTTCAGAGAGGAATCTCAAATATTTTTCAGAAAATAGGGAATGTAATAGATACTAAAATTATAGGCTTTATCTTATCATTAGTTATTGCATTTTCCTTCATGCTTATTTGTGTTTTTAATTCCTAACAAAGAAGAGCTTACACTAATTTTTTTTTGCCTTTTTTTTAACTTTTATTTAATGAATATAAATTTCCAAAGTACGATTTATGGATTACAATGGCTTCCCCCCCATACCGTCCCTCCCACCCACAACCCTCCCCTTTCCCACTCCCTCTCCCCTTTCATTCACATCAAGATTCATTTTCGATTATCTTAATATACAGAAGATCAGCTTAGTATACATTAAGTAAGGATTTCAACAGTTTGCTCCCACACAGAAACATAAAGTGAAAAATAATAGATGATTTTTTTAAATGATGATGAAATCAGATCAGACCTATTGTCATGTTTAATCCCAGTGAGAGTCAAGTTGGGAGTTGATAATTTCTTCTTCTTCTTTTTTTTTTTTTACAGAGGATCAGTTTAGTATACATTAAGTAAAGATTTCAACAGTTTGCACCCCATAGAAACACAAAGTGAAATATATTGTTTGAGTACTCGTTATAGCATTAAATCTTAATGCACAGCACATTAAGGACAGAGATCCTACATGAGGAGTAAGTGCACAGTGACTGCTGTTGTTGACTTTACCAATTGACACTCCTGTCTATGGCATCAGTAGTCTCCCTATGCTCCAGTCATGAGTTTCCAAGGCTATGGAAGCCCTCTGAGTTCTCCGATTCTTATCTTGTTTAGACAAGGTCATAGTAAAAGTGGAGGTTCTCTCCTCCCTTCAGAGAAAGGTACCTCCTTCTTTGAAGACCTGTTCTTTCCACTGGGATCTCACTCACAGAGATCTTTTGCCAGAGTGTCTTGGCTTTCCATGCCTGAAATACTCTCATGGGCTTTTCAGCCAGATCCACATGCCTTATGGGCTGATTCCAAGGCCAGAGTGCTATTTAGGACATCTGCCATTCTATGAGTCTGCTGAGTATCTCACTTCCCATGTTGGATCACTCTCCCCTTTATTAATTCTATCGGTTAGTGTTAGCAGGTACTAGACTTGTTTATGTTCTCCCTTTGACTCTTAGTCCTTTCATTATGATCAATTGTGAACTGAAATTGATCACTTGGAATAGTGAGATGGCATTGGTACATGCCACCTTGATGGGATTGAATTGGAATCCCCTGGTATGTTTCTAACTCTACCATTTGGGGCAAGTAAGCTTGAGCATGTCCCAAATTATATATCTCTTCCCTCTCTTATTCCCACTCTTATGTTTAACAGGGATCACATTTCAGTTAATTTTCAACACTTAAGAATAACTGTGTATTAATTACAGAATTAAACCAGTCATATTAAGTAGAACAGGTAAAAAAACTACTAAGAGGGATAATGTATTAAGTTGTTTATTAACAGTCAGGGCAATGCTGATCAAGTCACCGTTTCCCATAGTGTCCATTTCACTTCAGGAGGTTTCCTTTTTGGTGTTCAGTCAGTTGTCACCTAATTTTTAATTATTTTATATCTTTCTAATGTTTATTTACTTATTTTATTTGAAAACTGGAGAGATACACAATGATTATTTATTTATTTAATTTGAAAGGTGGAGAGATACACAAACAGAAACAGAGATCTCCTATCCACTGATGCACTCTCAAATGCCTACAATTGCCAGGGCTGGACTAGGTCCAAATAAGGATCTCAGAACTCAATACAGGTCTCCCACTTGTGTGGCGAGGAACAAAGTACTTGAGCCATCAGCTTCTGCCTCTCAGCTTACCTAGTAGTAGGAAATTAGAATTGGAATTAGAGTGGAGACTCAAATGCAAGCATTCTGATATGGGATGTGGTTGTCCCAAGTGGAGTCTTGACCAATAGAACTGAAAAAGTATATATATAATATATTGTATATACTTTTCTATATAATATATATAAAATATATATTATACAATATATATTTTATATAATATATATTATATATTTTATATAATACATATTTATATATTATATTAAATTATATAAATGTATTTATATTAAACAATATATATTTTATATAATATATATAATCCTTAAAAAAGTATTATATTTCCTGGGCACAGAACTATCCACAAGGCCAGAAAATATCATATTATGGCTTCAGGAGACTTTTTAACCATCTTTTCAGAGACAAGGAAAAAATATTTTCCATTCAATAAACAAATCTCCTCTTGATTAAATGACATTATGTGAGAAATACATTTTAAAAATTGCCTCAATTTGCTGTGCAAGTTCAGGGTCCCGCACACATACATATTACATATCCAGCACTTTTTCTTGGAACTTTGTCTATAACTGAAGGAGTAATGGAGCAACTAGAAAAAAGACATAAAATTTCAAGACACCACGCAATCCTCTCTATGCTATTTACAAAGTTTAAGAAGTTAATAAATTCAGCAGAGGTCACTGTCACTCCCAAAGTGTCCTGATAAATATTCTGCTATTGTGTAAGGAACTGTTGGACAGTAAAACAAATGACCCATGATACCACGGTGTTGAAGAAATTAGTAATTCTGTATTTTGTAGCTCAGTTTTTTAAATTTTTTTCTCATTGTAATTTTGATCAATTTTTACCGAAGAAATACAAATTAACTTGTTGGGCTTTGTCCCACTTAGATCTGAAAATGAGTTCAATTTTCAAGATCATTTAAATTGCTAATCATAATTTATGAATGTTTTGCCAAGTTAGTTGGCATTATAACTACATTACTATTCTCCATAGCTTATAAATATTTAACAAAGGAATGATAGCCAGATCTCATAGTTGCTTTACTACAGCTAGGAGAATGAACTATGTAATATTTAACAGTCTACAGCACTAAAAATAATTCCGGAAAGAAATCCTTCCTTTCAATGTGTTTTGCTTAGTACTTATCACAGGATTATACCAAAAAAATATATTATTTTAAAATGTCTTGCAAAATAACAATTAAGCAAGTTTTGTCTAGAAAAATCAAAGATCCACTGTTATTAAATAAAATAGAAAAACCTGACTTAAGACAAATTTCCTCCACCACAGGAAAGCAATTATGGTTGGAGCTCCTCTCTTCTTTACAGAACTGGATTTACTATTTTCTAGAAACCTCTGTGATTACCAAGGTTGATAAGCAGAGTGTAACTCAGAGCCAATATTGACTGGATGATTCCTAAGAGGCAGACTCTCTACTGAGTGTTTTTTAACCAAGGGGATAGATTCAGCTCCTGCCATGAAAGAATGGGAGGCCTAACTCAGAGTGTAAGGTTACATAATTCTTCAAAAAATATGTGCTTAGAACAGTTTTCTATAGGTTACTACTAGATACAGTAATCTCAATGGTTTAGAGAGACAGAAATTTTTTTCTTTCTTGAAAGTCTGTTGAAATGCCAAGCACACAATCACTTTGCCAAATGTTCTACACATTATTACAAATTCTCAAGTCGGCTTACAGATCCACAATCCTAGAGGAAATAAAAATTGAGCATCTTGTCCAAGGTTACATATCTAGACTTATAGGTTAGTATTCAACATCCCTAACTCCATCATCCCACAGCCGCACCAATGGCTGCCAGGCTTCAGAGCTACATTTCCTCTAACCACAGCAACTCCCAGTGTTTATACTGTTTATTTCAACTATCAAAAGCAACAATGGAAAAAGTTGGACATACTATAAATTTTGTTCACTTACTAAGTGTTTAAGTCTATCTTTTTAGTGTAAATTAATCTTTCTTTAAAGTCTTTTTCAGTTTCCTAAGCATTATAAAAATTCAAAAATTCTATGAAGGTAAAATTTATAATACTAGGAGAATGAATTTCAAAATCATGGTGTATTAAATCTTTAGAAATGTTTCCCTCTGCTTTTAATTTATCTGTAATTCTTTCAAGAAAACTTATCCTACAACTCTCATTCCCTGATACAGTTTCACACCTTCATTTTTAAACCTATTTGTAAATCCATGTCATTTACAAATAGGGCTATCTTTGGGCAATCCACTACTCTCCAGCAGATCTCTTAAGTCCCCAAACACTCAGGGCACTGGGCCAAGAAAAGCCTACCACCTCCACCTTCTCCCTAAATGTCAGTGAAATTCAAGAGTCTGCCTTTGTCTTAGCTTCTACGTTCGATGGTGCTGCAAGTGGCCTTTGAAAGGTGTGCACGTACAGCCTCCTTTCACATCAGTTCTCTTGACTGTGTTTTACACTGATGCATTTACCAGCACTCTATACAAACATCTATGCACAAGGTACATCAAAGATGCCTAAATGCTAAATAACCTTTCTGTTTGATGGAGATTTAAAGAAGCAATCTCGTCTATTTGTATATCTTTCAAAAGTATTTACATTTAGCAGATAATAACTGGTGGAAATTAGTGAAATGCCACAGTCTTTATTATCTGGTTACAATGGTCCTTGGAGTAATATTCAGAAAGAAGAATGAGCATTCTGGAATTCTAATACATTGTCAACATCCCCACTTGACTAACAATTCATAAATATGAACCACAATTCACTGTTATAATTATTGAGAATAAAAATTATAAAACTGATAGGTGTTTAGCAAGACCTGTCATCATCATTATAACCATAAGCACTAATATGATCTCAGTTATAGAGAAGAATAAATGGAGCTCATGGTAGATATATAAACTTGTTCAAGTTCCTATAGCAATGAAAATGTTTGAGATCCTACAGCAATAAAATATAGAAGCCAGATTTGAACTCAAGATCCTCATTTCAGAGTTACAGGAAGTTTGGTTTAGGAATTAAAAATAACTTTACCAAACATACAGGGATCACAAATAGAGAGGATCTCCATCCATTCCTTCAGAAAAACTTTGGATGACAGCATTACTGAGTATTTCTTTTGTTATTTCATTTTAGAAAGTTAAGCCACTAGATATTAATTCTTCATTTATAAATTATTTATGCTACAGTTCAATATTATGTCCTGCTTTTTACAATATTAATGTACTTTTTCCAAAAATGTATCTTACATTGCAATTTTATATTGTAGCTCTTTAAAAGAATGAGGAATCTGAAGTAGAACCTTGAAATTCCAGTGACTATATTGCTTCACAGTTCTCTTAAAAACAACATATAAAAGACCAACAGCTGAATCCATTCACAAAATACGCAGCGTGGTTCTTTTATTGCAGACACCTTCACAATCAATTCAGCCCCGGGAGGAAAGGCCCATCAATCAATCAGCCAGACAGTTCATCAAAAGACACACTGAAAAGTCTATCAAGTGAGGGTACTGAAAGAAATTTAACTTTGATTATTTGAACACTAAGAATACCCAGGTTTTAAGAGCTGGATTGCTTCCAAATAGAAGACGGAGTTGCCTTTTCTTCTGTGATATAGATTGCCCCACATATATTCAAAATAGAGTCAGCCAATCAATCAGATTTCTGAAAATCAATTCTCTCTACGTGTTTACAAATAACAAAACACAGAAAGGGGTTAAGAGTACAACACGTTGTTCATTTCTCCCTTTTAAATTCCTACAGAAACATGTTACATATAGGAAGATTAAGAGTTGTAAATGACTCTAAACCACTAAGAGCAATTATACATCAAGGAATAAATGAAATGATGTAAAATTGTACCAACCAAATTGGATTCTTTGCTTCTCACTTAACACAAATTCTGCCAGCAAAATTTGTGCTTTTATCTGAAATCTCTTAGTGTGTGTTTCTTTCCTAAAACAATCTCCAAGTATAGCTATAAGCTGCACAGCTGCACACACACACACACACACATATACACACAAACACATCAACCTCATCACCTGTTACAAGCTTATATCACATTATAAATTGTCCTTAGGATAATAAATCCTTGGTTTCCAATTAGTCAATATGACCCATGAGAATTTGTTAATATCTATGTAAAGGTCTAAATTTCATGGCACATCACATCCATCAAGGATTGTCTGCATTCCAAAAATCAACTGAATAATTGTCCCCAAACTAGGAGTGATATTTAGAATTTAGAATCAGAGACTATACCAATTTTGAGAGGTAATTAATATGGAGAACAAGATACGCCCATCACTATACTATTCCACTTTCTTAAAATATTTGAATAAATTAATTTTATAACAATTCTTTTTTAACTTTTATTTAATAAATATAAATTTCCAAAGTACAGCTTATGGATTACAATGGCTTTCCCCCCATAACTTCCCTCCCACCCTCAAAATTCTTTTAATATATAATGAATTTCTGTATTTTTCCCAACAAAATTTTGTAAAACTAGCTTCAAGAAGCAATAAACTAAAGAAAATGAAATGAAGCTGTGGCTTTTGTTTTATGCAGATAAATCTTATCTTACACTCTTCATAAGGAAGATAAAAGTAGAATTACATTTCAAATTCCATGCCACTGATTTGAACTTGATCTGTCACCACTGCATTTCATGAGAATCTAATCACAGAAGTTCATGAAAAAGATACTACCTCCCTTTCTTATATCTTGTTTTAGAACAAGCACCTCTGTTCTCCAAATAGTGGTTACTAAATGGTGAAGTTTGACATGGTCCTTTGCCAATTCCTCAGTCTAATGTCACATGTAGTGAGTTTCATGAGGATTATTGTGGATATTCAAAGACTCTATAAGTTGTTGGTGTGAGCCCCAAAATAACCATTTAGATTCCAGGACTATACTTGAAACAAGGGTCTTTGCAGAGTGTCAATGGCTGTCTCCATCACTGACAGAAGGTAATCCAGGAACAATGGTTCTAATAGAAATGAGTAAGTACAGAGGGTGTCCTAAACACTCAGTTAAAGCCTCACAGACCCTACCAGGAGAATGCAGATTATTCTGAGCAATCGGGCTGATGACATTCCAGAGAATGTCAACATCACTTTGAAGGGACGTACAGTTCCAAGAGCAACTCTGCAGAGGGACTTCATCCACATCATTGTAGACCTCAGCCTCCTTGGAGAGAAAAAGAAGAGGTTCTGGGTTAAAAATGGTAGGGATACAGAGAGGAAGTGCAAACTGTTCATACTATCTGTGGTCAGGTACAGAATATGACCAAAGGGGTTACAGTGGGTTCCTGTTACAAAATGAGGTCTGTGAGGGTTCACTTCAACATCAATGTGGCTATTCAGAGAATGGGTCTGGTTTTGTATCCTAAATTTCTTAGGTAAAAACCTTATCTGAAGGGTGCAGCTGAAGCCAAGTGTTGCTTGCTCAGTATCTGAAGCACAGAAAGTTGGATTAGTCCTTGAAAGAAATGACATTTAAGTTGGTTCAAATTCATCTGCTTCAATTTAACAAGCAGCAATAGTTAAAAACAAGGATATTAGAAAAATTTTGGATGATATCTAAGTTCTAAAATTTGGCTACATTAACAAGAGCCCTAATTATAAGTGTGATTTGTGGCATTCTAATAATACAGTACAGATCTCTTTATTAGAAATAAACCTCAAGGGCCTTTTATTGAAATTTGCCTTTTCTACACTTATTTAGTTGACACGTCCGTGCCAATCATAACAACAAAGACCGCGCTTATTCATCCTAGGTCATGGGCCTAGGTAGCAAACGGGATGCTCCATTTTTCTCTTTGAAACTCCAGAATATTGCTTCTCCACTGCTGCTTTCAATATTTTCTAAATTAGTTCAGACCATTGATTTGTCTGTAAACCCAATTTATGAAAGGATAGCACTGATACTCCTGGACTACAAGGGATCCATCACAGAATACATAACAAAAGAAGCCAGATTTTTTTGAAGAAAGGCTCAGGGGTGATCATGTATCAGATTCTGCTTTGGTTTGTTTAAACATAAATGTTCAACAAACAATTATTTTGATTTGTATACTCTTGATTTTGGCATTTCTCCAGTTGGTTTTCACTATTGCAGCCAGGCATATCTTTTCTGCTTATTGCACACTCTCCATCTTAGTCTGTTCTCTGCTGTTAAAAGAGAATACCTGGGTAACTTATAAAGGAAAGAAACTTATTTCTCACAGTTCCAGAAGCTGATAAGTCCAACATTAAGATGTTAGCATTTGATGAAGTCTCTCTTCATCATGTCTCTATCATGACATAGTAACTGTCATCTGTCATCATATAAAGAGAAGAGGGAGAGGAATAAGAAGAGGGAGCAAAAGATGCAGGGGGAGACAGAGAGAGAGAGAGAGAGAGAGAGAGAGAGAGAGAGAGAGACCAAAGGATTGAGCATGCATTTGTATCAAAGCTACCTTCCCCATCCCAATAATTAATCCACTTCTTCAATAAAAACATTAATCCATTTATGAGAGCAGAACACTTGTAATCTAATCTCTCTTCAAGCCCAAACTCCCAACTCCATTGCGAAAGGGATCAAGCATGCAACACATGAACTTTTAGGAGATATGTTCAAACCACTCTTACAGCTGAATTCAGGCTTGGGTATCTGGTAGTCCAAGACTGACTCCTTTTGCTAAGCACATGGGAAAATGACCCAATTATTTCTCCACTTTAGCTTTTGTTCAGATACTCCCTCTCTGCAAAGCAGAGAAACATCACTGTTACATTTTTTTCTTCTTCCCTGTTTTGCAGATTGAAAAGTGAGGTGAGAGAAACAATATGATATAACTTCTAATAAAGCAAACAAAATCACTTAAGATCAAATCTGTTTCTTTGTCTTAAAGAAAAACAGACTAAAAAGTCTTTGCCAAAGGCCCTGAGCGCCTGTAGGATGAATCTTTGTTTCAGTCTCAGAGAAGAAATGCCAGAAGGATCAGTTAGAGGATTCTTGACTTAAAACACGAGGTGAACTAGCTCTGCCACATCCTCTGCCTCGGAGAGAAAAGCTGGTATCAGGGCTGCACTGATTCCCAGCAGCCAGGTGCAGGCACCCCACCCACAACCTCCCAGGCAGGACTGAGCTGGGAGATGCCCTCATGGGGGCACCACTGGCTGACACAGGGTTTCCTAGATACCTCCCTAACAACAGTGAGCTGCTTGGACCTTCAAGCATCTGGTCATCTCTGTGTCTCAGAGACCCCAGTTGTAACATGGAGACTAAAATAGTACCAACATCATAGTTAAACTAATACATGTCAAGCATTCCAAACAGGACTGTAATACAAAATATATCAACACATACTAGATATTATTCGTTTAGTGCTTCACTTTTATCAAACCACCCTGTACACATCATTAATTTGATTATCACAGATACACTGTAACAAGGTAGTGAGGTGAATATCCACTCAATTAACCATATTAAGAAATCGATAGATTGTTAATGACTGTGATTTGTCCAAGTTAACATTGCTATCAAATAGTGGAACTAAGACTGAACCCAAGTCATTTTGACATTTGATACAGTGCTCTCCTACAACACCATCCTGGCTGAGTTAATTGAAACACTCCTGGGATTACCTAAGATCAGACAGAGATTCTCCCAAACTCACACTGTTCATTGAAGGGTATTAGAGTGGCAGATACAGGTTTTCCAATTCCTGGTTTTAAATTGTTTATGTTATGATACTGATTGTGATGCAGCGGATAGGAGTACCCACGATCACCTATCACAAAAGGAAATCCAGTCACTTCCCAACTGCATAACCATCAGGAATAATAAATGGTTGCTGTTTCATGGCACTAAATGTTAATGTGCTCTGTTATACATCAATAAATAACAGAAACAACCACTGATCCTTTCAATGACCTTTTCTAATTTCTATCACATTCTTGTAAGGAATTGGATGGTTATAAAAACAAACGCATGGGAGTAATCCCCACCATATTACAAAAGCTAATAAGAGGCTGACAAAAGGCCATGTGGAGGCAGAAAACAACTTATGTGAATGTCACTGTCTTGCAGAAAATTTACGGCCTGCTCTGTTGTTGAAAAGGGTATAGCCAAGCTTATCGCCATCACAGTGGTATCTGCTCTTGATTAACCTTTCTTTAAAGTACAAAGAGTCTGCAAAATGTTCATGGAGGGACAAGCATTTTGTGTGGTGGTTAAGACTGCTATATCCCATATTCAGCATCTGGGTTCAAGTCCTACCTCCTCTTCAATCTGGCTTTCCATTCACAGGCATCCTAGGAGATAGTAGAGGACATCTCAAATACATCGGTTCCAGCCACTCACAAAGGAGACACAAATTGAGTGCCTATTCCTGCCCTGCCTGTTCTGGGCATCTGGGGAGTGAACCAGCAGATGGAAGAGCTCAATCTCTCTCTCTCTCTCTCTCTCTCTCCCCTCCCCTCTCTCCCCCACTCTCTTTTTCTTTCTCTGTCTTGCTCTCACTACCATTCTCTCTGTCTCTCCAACCTCCAAATAAATTAAAATAAGTAAATAAATATTTTAAGCTCATGAAAAAATGTATAGTGTGATAATAACCATGCATGATTTTCAAAATGAACTTACCATTTAATTCCATTTTTCATGAATTTTTTGAAGTTCCATCATAGGCACAGATCAACTCCTCACATTATATCCACTTACTATATGTAAGTACTATTTGTCAATTGAAAAAAAAACTTAACAAATCTTGTAAGAATAAAAAATAATTCATTTGCACATTTCAATTTGCTCAAGAGTGGATTTTAGGCTGCCACCGCGGCTCACTAGGCTAATCCTCCGCCTTGCGGCGCCGGCACACCGGGTTCTAGTCCCGGTCGGGGCCCCGGATTCTGTCCTGGTTGCCCCCCTTCCAGGCCAGCTCTCTGCTGTGGCCAGGGAGTGCAGTGGAGGATGGCCCAAGTACTTGGGCCCTGCACCCCATAGGAGACCAGGAGAAGCACCCAGCTCCTGCCATCAGATCAGCGCAGTGCGCCAGCCGCAGCGGGCCTGCCATGGTGGCCATTGGAGGGTGAACCAACGGCAAAGGAAAGCCTTTCTCTCTGTCTCTCTCTCTCACTGTCCACTCTGCCTGTCAAAAAAAAAAAAAGTGGATTTTAAACGGTCTCACCACAAAGATATAATAGTGGAGTGAGGTAATGAATCTATTGGTTAGCCTTTGATCACTCCACAATGTATATATGTGTATCAAAATGTTACATTTTAGCACACAAATATATGTCAGTATTATCTGTCTACTAAAATGTAAAGTCTAAAGATAGTTGCCAAATAGAAAGTGAACTCTGTCACTTAGCAGTTAATTTCATGCACTAATATGGGAGACAAAATCATAATGTGAATCAAAATTCTGATTGCTAGAGTCAGAAGTCTGTGTTCTATGCCTGAATTCACCATTTATAAGTTACAAAGTCTTGGCCAAGTTGCTTAAATTCTGTCTTTAACAAAGTAATGGCGACATTAAAAGCCCCTATCACATATGAATAATAAATTAATTAAGCCATGCAGTATGCTTAGAAGAGTGCCTGCCATTTAGTAATTCTCAAGAAGGGTTGGTTATTAATATTAATGCAGATTTTCCAGCTGCCTTTCAACTCTCTTCCATTCCAGCATTTAGCAGCTTGATTCAGCCTTATGGCTTCACATTGATAGTCCCATTAGGATTGGAGACTTTTTAAAAACCAAACTTTAAGGTACACTACTCAGCAGTGTCACCTGTCTACCATGTCTGTATCTGTTTCCCAGCCTCCTGTCTTTTTCAAACATATTTAGATAAAAATAACTGTATACACAAATATCCCTTTCTCCATCCTTTTCCAAATTCAGATCTCTGTGACCACACTCTATTCATCAACAAACACATTGCATACTCTCCCAAGGCCTTATCTGTAATTTTCCTATTCTCAATGCCCTCTGGAACTGCCACCTAATAATGAATACATTAACCTTTATCCTCCATGTTTCTTTAATGTTCCATTATTTTCCTACTTCTTAAATGGCACCTTCAAACACGCTTCTCATCCTTAATCTTCCTGTCTACTATTTTCTTCAAAAGAGCATGAAACTGCTTATCTGTCTGCCCTAGATACACCCTTTCAAACCCTTTACCCTCTCTAATTTTTTTTTATTTTTTTTATTTTTTTGACAGGCAGAGTGGACAGTGAGAGAGAGAGAGACAGAGAGAAAGGTCTTCCTTTGCCGTTGGTTCACCCTCCAATGGCCGCCGCGGCCGGCGCGCTGCGGCCGGCGCACCACGCTGATCCGATGGCAGGAGCCAGGAGCCAGGTGCTTCTCCTGGTCTCCCATGGGGTGCAGGGCCCAAGCACCTGGGCCATCCTCCACTGCACTCCCTGGCCACAGCAGAGGGCTGGCCTGGAAGAGGGGCAACCGGGACAGAATCCGGCGCCCCGACCGGGACTAGAACCCGGTGTGCCGGCGCCGCTAGGCGGAGGATTAGCCTGGTGAGCCGCGGCGCCGGCCAACCCTCTCTAATTTTTGCCAAGGGTTTTCTCAAAATTTTAGTTTACTCTCTCTGCATCCACTTTTCCATTTTCAATTGCGTTTACATTTGACTTCTATTTCAATAATATTTAAGATGCTTGCTTTTAAGTGCACAAAGCTTAAGACTTAAGCCACACTGTGAGTGTGGCACAGAGTGCATGTGTACATGCATGTGTGTTCATATCTGCATGCATATTCTCAATTTCTCACCCTCCAAGATTTCTGCAATATCTGATATTGTGCCTGCCACTTTGCTGTTGAGATGCTCCTTCTCTTTGACTTTTATGACATGATATTTCTCCCTTCTTTTTGCCTTTATTACACTCAAAATGAATAGATTATATTGCATTGGCTTATTTACATGATTAAATGATTTATACTTTTGCTGATATCTCTGTTATTTATTTAGGTTATCATTTGGATACTGATTTGATTTACCCATAGCTTTAGTTCCTAATCATTTTTAAAAAGTGTTTGATCTGAGTGTCAGCTGTAGCCTCCTGGCCTCATTTACACTATCTTCAGGCTCCTCATGAAGATGGATGGTCAGCACATGGTTAAGAAATCACCCTGAGGAGCTCCAAGATGGCAGAATAGGGAGGAAGCTCACTGACAGTCCGGGAAAAGATAGTTTAATAAAAGTGGAGATACTGTAGTCTCAGGGAAGACTTAGGGAAAAAACTGCAGAGGACACTCTTCTGGAACTAGTGGGACATGGTGGAACTATGTGGAGGGCATGGGTGCCCAAGGCTCGGGACCCCAGCCACCAAGTTTATGCACCAGCACTGGAAAGGGCAGTGAGGTGAAACCGCAGCAGCCTGAGACACTGGCGGAAAAGCTGCAGAAAGAGCCTAGAGCGAATGAGGCTTGAATCCCCATAAAGGAAAGTTCACGAGCCTAACTAGAGGAGAGGAAAAAAATAAAAGGGAATGGTACAAACATGATTCTCTCTCTCCACTCACATAACAAAGATGGGGAAAACAATACAGCAAGCACCATTTTGGACATATGTAACAGCTATGCCAGCTCAGGGCTGTGCTTGCCTTCAGCCAAGTAGAAAAACCTGACTCTGGTGAGGAGAAATAACAGGAGGTTAAGAACTAAAGAATGTGTGGAGCTTATGAACTGGGACTGTGAAAAAAAAAAAAACTGAGGGTGGCTGAGACGTGAGTAGTCTTGGTGGGAGACACCACCAGCTCGGTAACCTTGGCAATGCAGTGGAAGACATTGCAGGGGAATCTGAGCTTACACTGAGGACTGAACAGATCCTTTGTGTGGTCCTTGAGACAGAGCAGATGAATATTATATCCACAGGAGCTGGTGCTCAGGCACTGAATGCCATCAAGGAGAAGAGCTCAGCTGAGCAGAATTACTTCCCTTCTGAATAAGAGAGAGAGAGAGAGCGAGAGAGAGACGGAGACAGAGACAGAGAGGGACAGAGAGAGAGAATTCACCACGCCAAACCTGGGCATGTCACTTTTGGCACACTCTTAACCCTGAAGAACTTAACCAAGGACGTTAAAGATCTCTACGATGAAAATTACAAAATCTTAAAGAAAGAAATAGAAGAGGATACCAAGAAATGGAAAAATTTTCCATATTCATGGATTGGAAGAAAAAATATCATTAAAATGTCCATTCTCCTAAAAACAATTTATAGATTCAATGTGACACCAATCAAATTACCAAAGACATTCTTCTCAGATATGGAAAAATGATACTGAAACTCAAACAGAGGCACAGAAGACCTGGAATAACTAAAGCAATCTTGTACAAAAAAAAAGACCTGGAATCAACCTAAATATCCATCAACAGAAGAATGGATAAAGAAGTTATTGGGTATGTACTATATAGAATATTATATAGCAGTAAAAAAATGAAATCTGGTCATTTGCAACAAAATGGAGGAATCTGGAAAACATCAACTGAGTGAAATAAGCCAGTCCCAAAGGGACAAATATCATATGTTCTCTCTGATTGGTGACAACTAACTGAGCACCAAAAAGGAAACCTGTTGAAGTGAAGTGGACACTATGTGAAACAATGACTTGATCAGCCCTTGACCTGACTGTCGAGGAACAATTTAGTACTTTATCACTATTAGTATTTTTTTGTTCTACTTAATACTGTTGGTTGAACTCTTTAACACACAATTATTCTTAGGTGTTTAAATTTAACTGAAAAGTGATCTCTGTGAAATATATGAGTGAGAATAAAAGAGGGCGGAGATATACAGTTTGGCACACACTCAGTAAGACTTGCCCCAAACACTAGAGTTAGAAACGTGCCAGGGGATTCCAATTCAATCCCATCAAGGTGGCATGTACCAATGCCATCTCATTAGTCCCAGTGATCAATTTCTGTTCATAACTGATCATAATGATAGGATTAAGTGTCAAAGGGATCACATAAACAAGATTACTGTCTGCTAATACTATCTGATAGAATTAAAAAGGAGAGACTGATCCAACATGGGAAGGGGGATACACAGCAGACTCATACAAAGGCAGGTGCCCTTAACAGCACTCTGGCCTCAGAATCAGCCCTTAAGGCATTTGGATCCGGCTAAAAAGCCCATGAGAGTATTTTAGGCATGGAAAGCCAAGACAATCTGGCAAAAAAAAAAAATGACCTAAATGAAAGATCTCTGTGAGTGAGATCCCAGCAGAAAGAACAGGCCCTCAAAGAAGGAGGTACCTTTCTCTGAAGGGAGGAGAGAACTTCCACTTTGACTATGACTTTGTCTAAATAAGATCAGAGTTGGCGAACTCAAGAGGCTTCCATAGCCTTGGCAACTCATGACTAGAGCCTCGGGTGCTTACTGACACCATAAACAAGACCGTCAATTGTTAAATCAACAAGAGTCACTGTAAACTTACTCCCCGTGTAGAATCTTTGTCCTTAATGTGTTGTTCAATGTGAATTAATGGTATAACTAGTACTCAAACAGTATTTTACACTTTGTGTTTCAGTGTGGGTGCAAACTGTTGAAATCTTTACTTAATATATACTAAATTGATCTTCTGTATATAAAGATAATTGAAAATGAATCTTGATGTCAATGGGATGGGAGAGGGAGTGAAAAATGGGAGGGTTGCAAAGGTGAGAGGGAAATTATGGGGGGAAAAAAGCCATTGTAATCCAAAAGTTGTACTTTGGAAATTTATATTCTTTAAATAAAATTTAAGAAAAAGAAATCACCCTGTTCTTGAATTGATCTGATAGACCTGTGCGAGGCAAGACTCAGAACTCACCTCCAGGAATCTGGCCCTAAGCCCTAGTTCTAGGCCCCATGTTATGTTTCTCATATTTTTTTTTGACAGGCAGAGTGGACAGTGAGAGAGAGAGAGAGAAAGACAGAGAGAAAGGTCTTCCTTTTGCCATTGGTTCACCCTCCAATGGCCACCGTGGTGGGCGCACGTGCTGATCCAGAGGCAGGAGCCAGGTGCTTCCTCCTGGTCTCCCATGCAGGTGCAGGGCCCAAGCACCTGGGCCATCCTCCACTGCACTCCCGGGCCACAGCAGAGTGCTGGACTGGAAGAGGAGCAACCGTGACAGAATCCGGTGCCCCGACCGGGACTAGAGCACAGTGTGCCGGCGCCACAAGGTGGAGGATTAGCCTATTGAGCCATGGCGCCAGCCCTCTCATATGTTTTTTAATGACATGTTTGTAGAATTGACATGCCAAGAATGGCTGTTAGAATATTCTTTTTCCCATCTTCTACTGATTTCAGAGGCCATAGTAGAGAGCTGGTCAGAAGAGGAGCAACAGGGACTAGATCTGGCGCCCATATGGGATGCCAGCGCTTCAGGGCAGGGCTTTAACCCACTGAGCCACAGTGCTGGCCCCATGCACTCATATTTTTTTTAGTCAACTTGATTGAGATGTGATTTAGATACAATAAACAGTACCTATTTTTAAGGTCAGAAGCTTGAAAAAACCACCAGTACCAAGATACAGAACCTTTCCATCATAGCCTAAATTTCCCCCACGCCTCTACCACATTTAACTTAACCAAAACTTTTAGAAAACAATGATAGAAAATATGGAAGGAAATTTATTTGTCATAAAACAGAGTTAGCATGCAATAAAAATTCCAATATACTGATTTCTTGACCTATTCTCTGAGCCATATGTTCTAACTGAAGACAGCAGTAACAACCGAGCATGCGCTTTATCTGAGAAGCTTAGCTATCAAGAGAAAGTGTAAAATATTTGATCAACTAACAATAGTAAATGCACCAGATCAATGTAAAAAAAATTCCCACCTTCACCTCACCTTTTCTTTTCTAAGTGGTGTTTGTTACCAGAAACAAATGTAATACATGACATTGTCAACAGCAATTTTAATTGAGCTGTATATATATACACAAATGTATTCATATAAATAAATATACATATATATTTAATTCAGCTGTGTATATATGTGTGTATAGATAGATAGATAGATATAGATAGATAGATAGCCTTATAGCGTTTTCACAAATTGTTTTTAGTTGAATATCAGGACAGAATGTTGGAGAACATGAAACAGGGACATGAGTGGAATTTCCACTTGTGTGGTCCAGTTTTTTTTTTTTTTTTGAAGATGTTAATTAAGACAAGAATAGAGCCACTTCTTTCCACACAAGCACTGCCTCAGTGGACATTGTAAGGGAAGCGATTCATAACATAGAATTCAGGTTACCGGGTCCGTGGATAGGATCCTCCCCACTCCATGCTGGGGTATCTGATGGGAAAGATGACTTTCTCACAAAGCAGGGGTTGATATTTTTCCACACAAGCCTACTTCTCAAGAGCAAAAACAATGTGCTGCTTCCGTGGGACAAGTTAGAGAAACTTTAGACCCTCAGTGACAAATTCCATTTTGAAGGAAAAAAAGCTGTATATGAGTGAAATGGTCATTTTTACACTCAATTACTGTTTATAGCTGTTTTCTATATTTTCACTAAACTGGGGTCTTTTTGCTTTTGATTCATTATTCTCTTATTCAGTGAAGGAGTAAGTTATCTCAAAACTAAAAAAATAAGAAAGGTAGAAGGAAGGAGAGTAGGAGAGAAAGATGGAGAGGAAGAATGGAATATACATCACTATGTTCTTAAACTTGTATCTACAAATCATATTGAATCTATTAAAAATTAATTAAAATGAAAATGAAAATAAAAAAGAAAGAAATGAAGGTATCTCAGTGACCACTGAAGAGGAAATTTGTAACTCAGGAGTAGAAGTTTAGCTATTTAAAGGATGCTTGGACATTTTAGGGTTAAAACCAATTGCATGACTTTCTGAGTATCCCCATCATTAGTAATAACAATGTTAAGGCCAGATTGTCTCCTGCATTCTTTAGGACTTGATAACTATATTGTAAACTAAAGTTATCTCCAAATATTAGACTTTATACATCCCTACATCCTTGAAAATTATACCAACTTACTTTGAGAAATCATTGTTAGCTGTTAAACAGATACTATCTGATTAATGATACCAGTGAGTTACAGCTAATAAAATATTTATTGAAGACAGTTGCTGAACCAAGATGCTGAGAACAGGATAAATGGGAGGTAAAAAGAGAGAACCACTTATTAAAGAAAAGGAATCTACATCTAAATGGGCTGAAAAATATTTCCTGCAACACCAGTGCTTTTCAGTCAGCAAATAGATTATGCAACATTTTCTTTGGCAAAGTGGTTCAATGTCCTCTTGTAAAATAATTACAAATATTAAAACAATGATTCAAACAATATTCCCAGTTAAAGAGTATTTTCAAATGAAGGAATAATAAATTGAGCAATGATGCTGATATTTATATACCCACTTAAACACTTCATGAAGTTAAAGCATTTGCAACAGAAATAATGATTTTTGCTGGAGTATGCATGTTCTAAAAGTTGAGCCCTCTTAGTTTAGAAAATGAATCAAATCTGCAAGTTATTCTCAGATATACATCTGGTTGATTGAGTCTGTGAATAAACAAATCTGTGGTTTCACCTAACAGTAAACAAACTCTTAATACATTATGTGATTAAAACTGCAGTGTGAAGGATAAAAATTAATCAATGATATCAGGGACTGAAACTCATAATAAAATAATTTTCACCAGTAGTGATATGGTTTTTAATTAAAATAGTAATAGTAATACATTATTTACAATGAAACATTATTCCCTAGTAGTGAATGGAAGTTTTTGCCATTAAAAGCCAAATAACTCATTATTCAGATGAATAGCATTAGAAATTCAAACTGTAGAAACATATTTTAATTATACTATCCATGGGTTGAACAACTGGGGGTTAATAAATTATAGTCCATTATGAAACATGAAATCATTAAAATTATGGTTATAATATATACAAATATTGAGAGACATAAATAATGCTTTTTTAAGCACAAGCAAAATACAATCTTCACACTAACAATGGCTACTCCGGGGGAAAAGGGTGATTGCTCTTTTCTTTTTTTTACATGTTCTAAAGCTACTAAAGTGAGCACATATTACTAATGTAATCTAAGGAAAATCTATCATTGTAATGTAAAAATTAAACAGTTTGTGCTTGCTAAATGCAAGTTTGTGCCACTTTTTAATCTATTCATTACATATTTCCTTTTAGAAATGGCCTTATGGATTTTAATCTAGAGATTACAATTTTTATAAACGTTGCTGAACCTGCCAAATCACATCACAGTGCCTAGCCCAGGAGTACATGGCAGAAGAAATCCAATGTGCACACTGCTTAAAACCTGATAACTGCCAAGCTACACATACTCAAAAGATCTGTAGTGCGAAAGGGGTGCTTGTTCTGATTTTCTCTAGGGAACAACAATAGCAGTAATCATGAGAAGAAACAAGTTTTCTCTGTGAAGTGCTATTTTTCTTTCCAATGAATTTGTATAAAACAACTTCTGTAATGCAAAAGCCCACTTAGGACGAGGATTTCGAATATGGGGATGGGGTATTATACATTAAGAAGCACCTGACTCCTGGCTTCGAATCGACGCAGCGCGCTGGTAGCAATGCGCCTGCTTTGGCAGCCACTTAGTGGGTGAGCCAACGGAAAAAAAGGAAGACCCTAATCTCTGTCTCTCTCTCTCTCACTCTCTAACTCTGCCTGTCAAAAAATAAATAAATAAAAAAATTTTAAAAATAAAAGAAAGTGGCTATCTATTGTTCATTATCAGTTCTTTGGTCACTGTATGCAATGCTCAGTTTGACTTGTGACCAAAGGAATTAGAGTGATTTGCCAATTGCTGTCAAAACCAAACTATGTGTTAAATTATTGAGCCAGTCTAGAAGTTGAAGGGAGCTGCAGAACGGGCCAAAAGTCATAAGACATGATCAGCAAAGATATAAAAAAAAATGAGGCCATCCAGAATCTCACAAGTTTACAAAGCCGTAGAAAGCAGTTTTAAGCAAACACTGTGTTTACATAGTGCTGATGCTCTTTGGAAAAAGATAAATGAGGAATAATTTTCTCTTTAAAAAACTCTGCCTGCAATGTTCAACATATTTCTTCATATTAGATAGCTTAATACATAGCAAATAATTCATTTGTTTTATGGCACATTTCAAAATATTTGTATATTCCAGAAAATGTCTGAAAAAATTCAAAATGAAAATCATAAAATCCATTAGAAGGGTTATGAAATATGGAAAAGACATTTTAGGAATTATCTAAGTTTGAATCACTGTTTCTTCCTATAACTCTTCAGCCAATTTTAAGTAGATGTGACCTCAAAATTCATATAATTCAGTTATGAAATATTTACATTTATTCTATTAACAGAAAGAATGAGATATTCCAATGATAGCTTATTTGTCTTAAAATATTTCAAGGGAAGTGGATCCTTTTTAAGAAAAATAATATTTAATGTTATGTATAAAATGCAAGGAAACTATCAAACCCTGTCCCCATGTTCAGGAATGGACTACATGAAAATTATAACTATAATGAGTTTTGTATTTAAATATCTCTCATTTATAAATTCTTACCATTCTAATCTTTATAAATCATTCTACACTTACTGTAAGAATCCTTTCATAATAATTCCAACCACAGCCTGATGGAAATTATGAAGATGGCAAACTGGTACCAATGTTCCAATGCCCAATTTGTTTACTTCACCCACTTTCTTTTTGGAATATTCTATTGTAGGCACAGCAAAAATATTACATGCTGCCCAGTAGCATATTGTGCTCTTTGCTTACGAAGGCACCATCTTCATAGCAGGTATAAATATACATTGATTAGATAGTATTTTAGTTACCAGCTGGAAGCCTATATTTGTCTTCAATGAATAACCTTTCACAACCTGCAAACTATAACATTCTGGCATTCTATGATAATATTCAAAAAGGCAAAACCCAGTTCCTATTTTTCCTTTGACTACATAAAATTCTTACAGTTTTTATTTCAGTTGACTTGTAAAGTATATAAAAGTAAAAATACCGCAATGCGATTTAACAAGTTAATGGTAAATTAATGCACTCTCCTTTATTAAGTATATTTACTATACTGTGGAACATTTAGCATTCTCTCCTGGATAGCACTAGACATTTCCCATGCATGTGAATCAACAGCTTTAGTGAACTTTTGCCGAACCTATGCTTTAATGCACAAAATAGGCAGTGAAAGTTTTAACATTGCTGAGCCAATCTGTATGTAGAGGGGAAAACGCCAATTCTCTACCTCACAGGAAACACCGTTTCTAATGCTGTCCCTCAGGATGTTGCTGATGACTGCTGTCAAGGGTGAACAAACAAATGTCCATTTGGAGTTCAAATAAAAATGTTTAATGCATTCAATTAATTCTTCACAACAAAGTGACTGTGTGTTGCCTGAGCAAACAAGTGAGCATAGTTTCCTATGACAATTAATGGATAATATTTTCTTATCTTGCAAAAGTTCCCACTTATCTGAATTAATTATGATTGTGTCAAAAGACAAGAATACAGGCCAATTTTTAACAAATTGAAAAACATCTAACATAATTTATAATTATAACATAATTCACTTTTTTCTTCTGGATTATAGATTAAAATGAAAACTCATCTTATATCTGAATAGCAATTTGAAATTATATTTCTAAGTCACATGACATATGAGTTTAACATTATCTGCCTATTTGTAATTAATTATGTATTAATTATTATCTTTCAAGTTGATTCAATCATTCTGTATATATAATAAAATTGTATATGTAGAGCTAAAATAAAATAGAAAATTTCCCTTTTTACCAAAAACAAAATGATTCAATGAAAATAAAGGAAGGAAAAGAGGAAAGCATCAGATTTTTCAATGCTACCTTAAGTGGTAAAATTGTATTAACCAGAACCTCAGTTTCCCTAAGTTAATTGATTTTTTTTATTTTCCCACTTTTCAACTATTTTACTTCATCCATACCTCATATCACTTTTCTTTCTCCTCTTCTGACCTGCAGGGAATATAGGCATTAGGTCCTCAATGTCTGTTTATCACCATTGATGCTTCTCATACTCCTCTTCCCTCCCATATTTACCTTACAGCTCTCTCAGAAGAAAACATTGAAAGAACACTGATACAAACAGACATTTCTTTCTTCTTCTTTTTTTGTTTGTTTGTTTAAACTTTAGCTCCCATATGTAAGGGAGAATGGCTTAATACTATTCCATTGTGCATATATACCATATTTTCTTTATCTATTCATATGATGGACACCTTAGCTGATTCCAAATTTTAGTTATTGGGAACAGCACCGCTATGAACATGGTGGTGCAGATATATCTTTGATGCATATGCTCAACTCTTTTGAATATATACCCAGTTGTGGGATTGCTGTATCAAATAGCACATCTATTTCCAGTTTTTTAAGAAATTTCACACTGTTTTCTGCAGTGGCTGTACTAATTTACATCCCCACCAACAGTGCATAAGTATTCCCCTATATCCACATCCTCATCAACACTTGTAACATTATATTTTGGATTTTAGCCATTATGTTAGGGATGAGATGGTTTTGATTTACATTTCCCTGATGGCTAGTGATGTTGAGCATTTTTTTTCTATTTATTGGCTATTTGGATCTCTTCTTTTAAGAACTGCCTATTGAAATACTTTGCCCATTTCTCAACTGGATTGGTTGTTTTTTATCGTTGAGCTTTTTTAAGTTGCTGATACAGCTTTGATATTAATCTTTGTCCAATATTTGATGTTAATCTTTGTCCAATTGATGGTTTGCAAATTTTTTCCCAAACTAAACAGTTGTCTGTTCACTCTATTTATCATTTCATTCATTCTGCAAAAGCTTCTGAGTTTGATAGAACCCTTTTATTTAGTTTTGCTTTTGTTGCTTGTGTTTGGGCTTTTGTCTAAGAAATCATACCATATACCAGTGTCTTGGAGTGCTTCCCCTGTGTTTTCTTCCAGTAACTTCTTAGACTCAGGTCTTAAATCTAGGTCTTTGATTCATCTTGAGGGAATTTTTATATATGGTGACAGGTATGCATCTAATTCCATTCTTTTACATATATAAATCCAATTTTGCCAGCACCATTTGTGGGAGAGATTATCCTTACTCCACTGAATTTTCTGAGCACTTTTGTCAAAAATCAATAGGCTGGATTTTCTATTCTGTTCCATTGACCTATGTATTGGTTTTAATGCCAGCACCATGTTGTTTTAATTACTACAGCATGGTAGTATGCTTTTCTGGTTCAGGATTGCTTTGGTTATTCTGGGTCTTCTGTGATTCCATACGAATTTTAGGAATGCTTTTTTTAGCTCTGTAGTAAAACTTTGCTTTATACCTTTATGAAACCAGTGGTTGAAAAAAGAATGTTATAGTACCATAGTTTTAATGATCTTTGATTGCTTTAAAATTTACTATATATGGGTCAAATGGAATTTTTCCATTCAATTATTGTTTATAGCTGTTATCTATATTCCCATTAAAATAGAGTCTTGTTTTTTTACTTGTTAAACTTATTTGGCAAAATTTTCAGCTTTTTACTGTAATGTAAATTTAAAATGTTAACTCAAAAATAAAAAAGAAAGAAAGAAAAATGAGGGTAGGAGCAATGAGAGAGAAGGGAGGAAGGAAGGGAATATCACACTTAATCTGTTAAAATCTAATTAAAAATGACCCACATCCCTTGTGACCTAAGCTCCTCAAACTGGACCCACTGCTCTGTGCCATCCTCAAACTGGACCCACTGCTAGAGTGCATCTCACCCTGGGGCTAGTGGGCACCATGAGGTTCTACTTAGGAGACTGTTGTCATTCCATCCTGCTCTCACAAGTGGCTGCAGAACCATAACTCCAGCTGCTCAAAACCTAAGCCTACCAGAATGGTTGAGGCTTCATCTCCCAAACGCCCAGGGAACACGTGAACCTCCAAGAGGAGAAAGTAACACAGATATGGCAACCTGACACACATGTGCACGCCTACACCTGACCTGACAGCTAGCCAGACAGCAGCCCTAACCTGCTGGTGAGACTGCTGTGCAGCCACCTGGCTGACAGCATCCACAAGGTCGTCAGCCCAAGCAGAGTGTTCCACACAACTACCGGCCATCAACTTATACTGACACTTGTGTCCAACTTAATGGTAAGCCAGGTTACAGCCCTGACCCTAGCAAAATTGCCCCACATCTCTGTGGTCATAAACACTTTCAGCCTCAGCTACTAGAGCAAACATGTTGCTGAAAAGTATTCTATAGCTGAAGAAGCCACACAGAAAGTGCAGTGCTGTGCCCGTCCACAGTCAAAGCTAACATACCATAGCAAATCGACACCTTAGTCTTTCCCTAAAGTAACTGTAAAATTCAAAAAAAATTACTGTTGCACCAGCACAGATATCAACATAGAGACACAAGAAACATAAAAACGCTAGGAAACATACCACCTTCAAGGAAACAAAATAATTTTTTTAACAGCATCTTTCAAATAAGAGGAAATTAAAGAAATGTCTGTAAGGGAATTCAATGTAGTAGTTGTCAGGATGCTCCATACAATAGAGGAGAGTATCAACCAACACTTTTAAGAACAATGACTCATCATTTAAATAATACATTTGAAAATACCTTCACTGTGACACACATGGTAGTCAAACTTTCAACAATAAAACATAAAGAAAAGACTCTAAAATGTACATAAGAGGAAAGCTGGATTACCTTCAGGGGATCTCCAATCAGTGAGAGCTGATTTTTCATAATAAACACTACAGGCTAGGTTAGAACAGAGAGACATAATCCAAATCTTAAAACAAAACAAAACAGGCCGGCGCCGCGGCTCACTAGGCTAATCCTCCGCCTAGCGGCACCGGCACACAGGGTTCTAGTCCCAGTCGGGGCGCCGGATTCTGTCCCGGTTGCCCCTCTTCCAGGCCAGCCCTCTGCTGTGGCCAGGGAGTGCAGTGGAGGATGGCCCAGGTGCTTGGGCCCTGCACCCCATGGGAGACCAGGAAAAGCACCTGGCTCCTGGCTCCTGCCATCGGATCAGCGCAGTGCGCCGGCCGCAGCGCGCCGGCCGCGGCGGCCATTGGAGGGTGAACCAACGGCAAAAGGAAGACCTTTCTCTCTGTCTCTCTCTCTCACTGTCCACTCTGCCTGTCAAAAAAAAAAAAAAAAAAAAAAAAAAAAAAAAAAAAAAACAGCCAAACAAGAATACTATGACCTGCAAAGCTTTCATTTATGAATGAAGGTGAAACAAAGACCTTCCATAAGAGGGGCCAGCACTATGGTGTAGCAGGCTAAGCCTCCGCCTGTAGTGCTGGCATACCATATGGATGACAGTTTGCATCCCAACTAAGACAAAGTAGCAGATGGACTAAGTGCTTGGGCCCCTACACACATGTGGGAGATATGGAAGAAGCTCCTGGCTTCTGGCTTCAGATTAGCCATGCTCTGGCCATTGTAGGCATTTGGGGATTGAACCAGTAGATGAAAGGCTTTTCTTACTGTATCTCCCTATCTCTGTAACTCTACCTCTCAAATAAATAAATAAACCTTTTTAAAAAGACCTTCCATAACAAACAGAAACTGAAAGAATGTAAACCACTAGTCCAGCTTTACAAATGATGCATAAGGATACGCTACACACAGAAACACAGAAAGATACTCATCATTATGAAAGAATTTAAATGCAGAAAAACTTCCAGTAAAAGTACAAATGAAATGGGAAGCGTGGTCAAAGGAAATGGGAAGCAAAAAATAGGAATATATATGGAAAACTGGCAGGGCCAATAATAACCTTGGATGTAAATAACTAAATAACTTAAATTCTCCAATTAAAGCATACAGTCTGGCTGAGTGGGTTAAAAATGAGACCCATTTTCTGCGTGCAAGAAACACATCTCACCAACAGATACACAAAGACTGAAAGTGAAAGGATTGAAAAAAATATTCCATGCTAATGGAAAGCAAAAAAAAAAAAAAAAAAAAAAAGGAGTTGAATCCTGCTATCAGACAAAATAGAATTAACTGTAAAAAAAAAACTGTTAAAAGAAATAAAGGACATAATGTAATGATAAAAGTATCAATTCTGAATGAATATGTGACTATACTAAATCTATATTCATCCAATGTCTGGGCATCTGGCAATTCAAAATAAATGTTGGTGGATCTAAAGGGAGACGTGAACTCAAATATAATACTAATGTCGGGGCGGAGCCAAGATGGCGGAATAGTGAGGGCGCGCACCGATAGTCCGGGAAAATTTAGTTTAATAAAAGGGGACTTACGGTAGCCTCAGAAAAAAGAACCAGGAAAATATTGCAGAGGAAACTCTTCTGGATCTAGTGGCTGTGAATCGGAGGACCTACTGGGAGAACAAGGTCGCCCACTGCGCGGAAGCCGAGCCGCGGGAGCCGCGGGTGCCACAGAAGCCGCAGGGTCTGTGCGCCAGTGCAGGAAGGGGAGTGCATGTCACACAGACAACAGCGGGGAGAGTTGGGACGTCCAGGGCTCCGAGTCCACACATCGGCGCTGGAAGGGTAGGTGAGCTCAATAACCCGAGACATTGGTGGGGAAACGGGGGTCAGAATCTAGAGGGGGGCCGGAAAGTGCAGCAAACTCACTACCGGAAAGAAGGAAAAAAAAAAGCTTGGGGGTTTCTCTTTCCCCTAACCTTGCAAAGGTTGCAAGGCTGCAAGGCTTGAAGAATTCCCAAGAGACAAAGAGCAGGCCCCCTCTCTGGATTTACATATCAACAGGGGAGAGCTAAGGAACTGAGTCACTACAATTCAGTAGCCTAGGCAACCCAGTGGGAGTCCAGAGGAGCCTACACAGACTCTTTGGGTAGAAGCCAGAGACTGGAAGCTAAATACCATCAATTCTGCACAGCCATGCCGTGCAGTATTACTTACCCCCTGAATAAATAAATGAATAAATAAATAAATAAATAAAAAGAGAGAGATTTACCATGCATGACCTGAGGGTGTCACCTTTGCACACCCTTAACCAGGAAGAACCAAGCAGAGCTCTCAGGCCACACCCATCTCAAGCCTCCAAGGCTCCTCTAACAGCAGGCAGTCCACTTAACACGGACATAGTATAAAATAAAGAATAAAAAAAAAATTAAAAAAAAAAAAAACGCACAGTGCCGAAAGAAAAATTAACTATGCCAAGCAACAAACACAGAAATCGAGGGAACAAGATCAACGATGACACTATGATGCCTCCAAATAAACAAAACACCCCAAACCAAGATTATGAAGATGATGAGATAGAAGAAATGCAAGATACGGATTTCAAAAAATTTATGATAAGAACATTTAGAAGTTTTCAAAAGCAAATCCTTGAACTACAGAAATCCTTATTGGACAGGATTGAAAATCTCTCTCGTGAAAATGAAATTTTAAGGAAGAGTCAAAATGAAACTCAGAAACTAGTAGAACAGGAAAGTGTTATAGTGAAGAGAAATCAAAATGAAATGAAGAGCTCAATAGATCAAATGACAAACACATTAGAAAGCCTTAAAAACAGAATGGGTGAAGCAGAAGAGAGAATATCGGACTTAGAAGATAGAGCACAGGAAAACATACAGTCAAACCAAAGAAAAGAAGAGGAAATTAGAAATCTAAAAAATATTGTTGGGAATCTATAGGATACTATTAAAAAAACCAACATTCGAGTTCTAGGAGTTCCTGAAGGCATGGAGAGAGAGAAAGGATTAGAAGGCCTTTTTAGTGAGATACTAGCAGAGAACTTTCCAGGTTTGGAGAAGGACAGAGACATCCTAGTACAGGAAGCTCATAGAACCCCCAATAAACATGACCAAAAGAGATCCTCACCACGACACGTGGTAATTAAACTTACCACAGTGAAACACAAAGAAAAGATCCTAAAATGTGCAAGGGAGAAACGTCAGATTACTCTCAGAGGATCTCCAATCAGACTCACAGCAGACTTCTCATCAGAAACTCTACAAGCTAGGAGGGAATGGCGAGACATAGCACAGGTGCTAAGAGAGAAAAATTGCCAGCCCAGAATATTATATCCTGCCAAGCTCTCATTTGTGAATGAAGGTGAAATAAAGACCTTTCATAGCAAACAGAAATTGAAAGACTTTGTGGCCACTCGTCCGGCCCTGCAAAAGATACTTAAAGATGTGCTACACTCAGAAACACAGAAACACGGCCATCAATATGAAAGAAGGGAAAGGAAGAACACCTACCAGTAAAAGAGCATGGGAAGCTCAAAGCATATACTAGAAAATATTTCCGGGAAAATGGCAGGGCAAAGTCACTACATATCAATAGTCACATTGAACATTAATGGTCTGAATTCTCCAGTTAAAAGACACCGTTTGGCTGACTGGCTCAAAGAACACAACCCAACTATTTGTTGCCTACAAGAAACACATCTCTCTAACAAAGAGGCATGCAGACTGAAAGTGAAAGGTTGGAAAAAGATATTCCATGCCAACAGAAACCAAAAAAAGCAGGTGTAGCCATATTAATATCAGACAAAATAAACTTTAATAAAAAAACTCTTAAGAGAGACAAAGAGGGACACTATATAATGATTAAGGGTTCAATTCAACAGGAAGATGTAACTATTATAAATGTATATGCACCTAATTACAGGGCACCGGTCTATTTAAAAGATATGTTAAGGGACTTAAAGGGAGATTTAGATTCCAATACAATAGTACTGGGGGACTTCAATACTCCATTCTCAGAAATAGACAGATCATCCGGACAGAAGATCAACAAGGAAACAGCAGATTTAAATGACACTATAGCCCAAATGGATCTAACAGATATATACAGAACTTTCGACCCTACATCTACAGACTTCACATTCTTCTCAGCAGCGCATGGAACCTTCTCTAGGATTGACCACATACTAGGCCATAAAGCAAGTCTCAGCAAATTTAAAAGAATTAGAATCATACCATGCAGCTTCTCAGACCACAGCGGGATGAAGCTGGAAATTAGCAACTCAGGAAACCCCAGAAAGTATGCAAACACATGGAGACTGAACAACATGCTCCTGAATGAACACTGGGTCATTCAAGAAATCAAAAGAGAAATCAAAAACTTTCTGGAAGTAAATGAAGACAACAACACAACATATCAAAACTTATGGGATACAGCAAAAGCAGTATTGAGAGGCAAATTTATAGCAATAGGTGCCTATACCAAGAAATTGGAAAGGTACCAAATAAATGAGCTTTCAGCGCACCTCAAGGACCTAGAAAAACTGCAGCAAACCAAACCCAAATCTAGTAGGAGAAGAGAAATAATTAAAACCAGAGAAGAAATTAATAGGATTGAATCCAAAAAAACATTACAAAAAATCAGCCAAGCGAGAAGCTGGTTTTTTGAAAAAATAAACAAAATTGACACCCCATTGGCCCAACTAACTAAAAAAAGAAGAGAAAAGACCCAAATCAATAAAATCAGAGATGAAAAAGGAAACGTAACAACAGACACCACAGAAATAAAAAGAATCATCAGAAATTACTACAAGGACCTGTACGCCAGCAAACAGGAAAACCTATCAGAAATGGATAGATTCCTGGACACATGCAACCTACCTAAATTGAACCATGAAGACATCGAAAACCTAAATAGACCCATAACTGAAACAGAAATTGAAACAGTAATAAAGGCCCTCCCAACAAAGAAAAGCCCAGGACCAGATGGATTCACCGCTGAATTCTACCAGACATTTAAAGAAGAACTAATCCCATTTCTTCTCAAACTATTCAGAACAATCGAAAAAGAGGGAATCCTCCCAAATTCTTTCTATGAAGCCAGCATCACCTTAATCCCTAAGCCAGAGAAAGATGCAGCACTGAAAGAAAATTACAGACCAATATCCCTGACGAACATAGACACAAAAATCCTCAATAAAATTCTGGCCAATAGAGTACAACAACACATCAGGAAAATCATCCAGCCAGACCAAGTGGGATTCATCCCTGGTATGCAGGGATGGTTCAACATTTGCAAATCAATCAATGTGATTCACCACATTAACAGACTGCAAAAGAAAAACCATATGATTATCTCAATTGATGCAGAGAAAGCATTCGATAAAATTCAACACCCTTTCATGATGAAAACTCTAAGCAAATTGGGTATAAAGGAACATTCCTCAATATAATCAAAGCAATTTATAAAAAACCGACAGCCAGCATCCTATTGAATGGGGAAAAGTTGGAAGCATTTCCACTGAAATCTGGCACCAGGCAGGGATGCCCACTCTCACCACTGCTATTTAACATAGTTCTGGAAGTTTTAGCCAGAGCCATCAGACAAGAAAAAGAAATCAAAGGAATACAAATTGAGAAGGAAGAAGTCAAACTATCCCTCTTTGCAGACGATATGATTCTTTACTTAGAGGATCCAAAGAACTCTACTAAGAGACTATTGGAACTCATAGAGGAGTTCGGCAAAGTGGCAGGATATAAAATCAATGCATAAAAATCAACAGCCTTTGTATAGACAGACAATGCCATGCCTGAGGAAGAACTTCTAAGATCAATCCCATTCACAATAGCTACAAAAACAATCAAATACCTTGGAATAAACTTAACCAAGGACGTTAAAGATCTCTACGATGAGAATTACAAAATCTTAAAGAAAGAAATAGAAGAGGATACCAAGAAATGGAAAAATCTTCCATGCTCATGGGTTGCAAGAATCAACATCATCAAAACGTCCATTCTCCCAAAAGCAATTTATAGATTCAATGCAATCCCAATCAAGATACCAAAGACATTCTTTTCAGATCTAGAAAAAATGATGCTGAAATTCATATGGAGGCACAAGAGACCTCGAATAGCTAAAGCAATCTTGTACAACAAAAACAAAGCCGGAGGCATCACAATACCAGATTTTAGGACATACTACAGGGCAGTTGTAATCAAAACAGCATGGTACTAGTACAGAAACAGATGGATAGACCAATGGAACAGAATTGAAATCCCAGAAATCAACCCAAACATCTACAGCCAACTTATATTTGATCAAGGATCTAAAACCAATTCTTGGAGCAAGAACAGTCTATTCAACAAATGGTGCTGGGAAAACTGGATTTCCACGTGCAGAAGCATGAAGCAAGACCCCTACCTTACACCTTACACAAAAATCCACTCAACGTGTATTAAAGACCTAAATCTACGTCCTGACACCATCAAGCTATTAGAGAACATTGGAGAAACCCTTCAAGATATTGGCACAGGCAAAGAATTTCTGGAAAAGACCCGGGAGGCACAGGCAGTCAAAGCCAAAATCAACTATTGGGATTGCATCAAATTGAGAAGTTTCTGTACTGCAAAAGAAACAGTCAGGAGAGTGAAGAGACAACCGACAGAATGGGAAAAAATATTTGCAAACTATGCAACAGATAAAGGGTTAATAACCAGAATCTACAAAGAGATCAAGAAACTCCACAAAAACAAAACCAACAACCCACTTAAGAGATGGGCCAAGGACCTCAACAGACATTTTTCAAAAGAGGAAATCCAAATGGCCAACAGGCACATGAAAAAATGTTCAAGGTCACTAGCAATCAGGAAAATGCAAATCAAAAGCACAATGAGGTTTCACCTCACCCCGGTTAGAATGGCTCACATACAGAAATCTACCAACAATAGATGCTGGCGAGGATGTGGGGAAAAAGGGACACTAACCCACTGTTGGTGGGAATGCAAACTGGTCAAGCCACTATGGAAGTCAGTCTGGAGATTCCTCAGAAACCTGAAGATAACCCTACAGTTCTACCTGGCCATCCCACTCCTTGGAATTTACCCAAAGGAGTTTAAATTGGCAAACAAAAAGTGGTTTGCACCCTAATGTTTATCGCAGCACAATTCACAATAGCCAAGACCTGGAACCAACCTAAATGCCCATCAACGGTAGACTGGATAAAGAAATTATGGGATATGTATTCTTTAGAATACTATACCACAGTAAGAAACAACGAAATCCAGTCATTTGCAACAAAATGGAGGAATCTGGAACACATCATGCTGAGTGAAGTAAGCCAGTCCCAAAGGGACAAATACCATATGTTCTCCCTGATCGGTGACAACTGACTGAACACCAAAAAGGAAACCTCCTGAAGTGAAATGGACACTATGGGAAACGGTGACTTGATCAGCATAGCCCTGACTGTTAATGAACAACTTAATACATTATCCCTCTTAGTAGTTTTTTCTTTGTCTGTTCTACTTAATATGACTGGTTTAATTCTGTAATTATCACACAATTATTCTTAAGTGTTGAAAATTAACTGAAATGTGATCCCTGTTAAGCATAAGAGTGGGAATAAGAGAGGGAAGAGATGTATAATTTGGGACATGCTCAAGCTGACTTGCCCCAAATGGTAGTGTTAGAAACATACCAGGGGATTCCAATTCAATCCCATCAAGGTGGCAGGTACCAATGCCATCTCACTATTCCAAGTGATCAATTTCAGTTCACAATTGATCATAATGAAAGGACTAAAAGTCAAAGGGAGCACATAAACAAGTCTAGTACCTGCTAACACCAACCGATAGAATAAATAAAGGGGAGAGTGATCCAACATGGGAAGTGAGATACTCAGCAGACTCATAGAATGGCAGATGTCCTAAATAGCACTCTGGCCTCAGAATCAGCCCTAAAGGCATTCGGATCTGGCTGAAAAGCCCATGAGAGTATTTCAGGCATGGAAAGCCAAGACACTCTGGCAAAAACATCTCTGTGAGTGAGATCCCAGTGGAAAGAACAGGTCTTCAAAGAAGGAGGTACCTTTCTCTGAAGGGAGGAGAGAACCTCCACTTTGACTATGACCTTGTCTAAACAAGATAAGAGTCGGAGAACTCAGAGGGCTTCCATAGCCTTGGAAACTCATGACTGGAGCATAGGGAGATTACTGATGCCATAGACAGGAGTGTCAATTAGTAAAGTCAACAACAGGAGTCACTGTGCACTTACTCCTCATGTAGGATCTCTGTCCTTAATGTGCTGTGCATTGAGATTTAATGCTATAACGAGTACTCAAACAATATATTTCACTTTGTGTTTCTATGGGGGTGCAAACTGTTGAAATCTTTACTTAATGTATACTAAACTGATCTTCTGTAAAAAAAAAAAAAAAAGAAAAAAAGAAAAAAAAGAAAGAAATTATCAATTCCCAACTAGACTCTCACTGGGATTAAACATGACAATAGGTCTGATCTGATTTCATCATCATTTAAAAAAATCATCTATTATTTTTCCTTTTATGTTTCTGTGTGGGAGCAAACTGTTGAAATCCTTACTTAATGTGTACTAAGCTGATCTTCTGTATATTAAGATAATCGAAAATGAATTTTGATGTGAATGGAAGGGGAGAGGGAGTGGGAAAGGGGAGGGTTGTGGGTGGGAGAGACGGTATGTGGGGGAAGCCATTGTAATCCATAAATCGTACTTTGGAAATTTATATTCATTAAATAAAAGTTAAAAAAAATAATAATACTAATGTCAGCATGCCATTTTCATCAAAGCAGAGATACGATTGACAAAAAATCAACAAACTGAGCTAATATAGACTATGCACTGAATTGTCCTAAGTAATATGTACAGAACATTTCCTCCCACAGCTGAAGAATAAGCATTCTTTTCCCACAGCTGAAGAATACACATTCTTTTCCCACAGCTGAAGAATACACATTCTTTTCCCACAGCTGAAGAATACACATTCTTTTCATCAGTGAATGGAACTTTCTCCAGGAAATTCCATATGGGAGGCCATAAAGCAAGTGTCAACAAATTCAAAAAAATGAAATTCATACCATGTGTCTTTTCTGAACACAATGAAATGAAGCTGAAAAAACAAACTAAACTCAAAATTAGTAGGAAGAAAGAAATAATTAAAATTATATGAACATAATTGGGACCAAAAAAAAGATACAAAAGATCAGTGAAATGAAGAGCTGTGTTTTCCTGAAAAAAATAAACAAAATTGATACACCACTGTGCCAACTAACCAAAAAAAAAATGAAGACCAAAATTAATAAAATCAGAGTTGTAAAAGGAAATTGTACAATTGATATCATAGAAATAAAAAGAATTATCAATAACTACTACAAAAAGCTTTATTCCAACAAATTGGAAAATCTAGAATAAACTGACAGAATTCTGAAAACATACAATCTACCAAAATTGAGTCATGAAGACATAGAAAATCTAAATAAGCCAATAACCAGGACAAAGATTAAATCAGTAATAAAGAGCCTCCCAACAAAGGAAAAAAAGAACTGGATATCATCACTGCTGAATTCTACCAGATATTTAAAGAACTAATATGAATTCTTCTCAAACTATTCAATTGAATAAAGCAATTGAAAGGGAGAGAATTCTCCCAAAAAGGAGATTTCTCCTTTTATGAGGCCAGTATCAGCTTAATTACAAAACCAGGAAAATATAAAACAGAGAACTGTAGACCAGCATCACTGATGAATACAGATGCAAAAATCTTCAATGGAATACTAGCTAGTCAATCCAACAACACATCAGAAATTTCATTCATCCAGAGTATGTGAGATTTGTCTCTGGTATGCAGGGATGGTTCAAGATACACAAATCAATAAATGTGTTACATCATATTAACAAATTGAAGGATTATCTTAAACAAATTTAAGGATTTTCTTAATAGATGCAGAGAAAACATTTGATAAAATATAACATCCTGTCATGATAAAAAAAAAAAAAACTTAAACAAATTGGGGATAGAAGGAACAGCCCTTAACTTAATCAATGTAATACATGACAAACCCAAAGCCAGCATCTTACTGAACGGGGAAAAGCAAGAATCCTTTCCACTAAGATCTGGCAACCAGATAAGGATGCCTGTTTTTACCACTGCTATCATTGCTATTCAATATAGTCCTGGAAGATCTAGCCAGAGCTATTAGGCAAGAAAATGAAAGCAATAGGATACAAATTGGAAAGGAGGAAATCAAATTTTCTCTGTTTGTAGATGACATGGTCCTATTGTGAGGAAAACAAAACGACTCCACTAAGAGACTATTAGAACTCAGAAGATCATTTGGTAAAGTTGCAGGATATAAAACCAACACACAAAAATCAATAGCCTTTGTTTACACAGATAATGCCATGACTGAGAAAGAAGCTGTAACAACAGAACATTTAACAATAGCTAAAAAAATCCCTTGGAATAAATTAAACCTAAAAGGTGAAAGATCTCTACCATTAAAATTATAAAACATTTTAAAAAAGAAATAAAAGAAGACATCAAAAATGGAGGAGTCCTTATGTTTGTGGATTAAAATAATTATTATCATCATCAAAATGACCTTACTACCGAGGACAATTTATAGATTCAATAAAATCCCAATAAAAACACCAACAACATTATTCTCAGATCTAGAAAAAATGATGTTATAACTCATATGGAAATGCAAGAGACCCCAAATGTCTAAGGCAATTTTAAGCAACAAAAACAAAGCAGATACATCACAATATCAGTTTTCAAGACATAATACAGAGCAGTTATAATCAAAACAGCCTTGCACTGGTGCAAAAATGCACACATAGACCAATGGCACAGAACAGAAACCCCAGAAGAAAATCCACACACCGACAGACAACTAATCTTTGACAAAGCAGCTAAAATCAATCCATGGGGAAAGGACAGTCTCTTCAAAAAATGGTGCTGGGATAACTGGATCTCCACATGCAGAAGTATGAATAAGAGCCCCACATTGCACTTTATACAAAAATCAACTCAAAATGGATCAAGGATATAAGTCTATAACCTGATACCATCAAATTACTAGAAGAGTACACTAGGGAACCATGAGAAATATTGGCATAGTCAAAGACTTCTTGGCAAAGACCCCAGAAGCACGGGCAACCAAAGCAAATATATCAAATGGGATTACATCAAGCTAAGAAGCTTCTGCACAGCAAAGGAAACACAACAAAGTGATGAGGCAATTGACAGAGTGAGCAAAATATTTACAAGCCATACAACTGACAAAGGTTTAATATCCAAAATCTGTAAGGAGCTCAAGAAATTCAAGAATAATGAAACAAACCATCCAGTTAAGAAATGGGCAAAGGACCTGAACAGGAATTTTTTAAAGGATGAAATTCAAATGGTCAACAAATACATGAAAAAAGTGCTCAGGATACTAGCAATCAGAAAACGTCCTTAAAATCCACATGAAGATTTCACTTCATCCTCATTAGAATGGCTCTTGTAGAGAAACAAAAAAACAAACAAACAAACAAAAACACTACCAAGAATGTGGGGGAAAATGTACCCTAATCCACTGTTGGTGGGAATATAAACTAGTACAGCCATTGTGGAAGACAGTGTGGAGATTTCTCAGAAATCTGAAAATAGATCTAGCCTATGACCCAGCCATCCCACTCCTGGGAATTTATCCAAATGAAATGAAATCAGACTCTATCTATCTATCTATCTATCTATCCACACACACACATTATGGAATTCTACTCAGCCATTAAAAAAATGAAATCCTATCTTTTGCAACAAAAGGGATGCAACTGGAAACCATTATCCTTGGTGAAATAAGTCAGTCCCAAAAGACAGATATCATGTTTCCCTGATCTGTGGTTACTAATAGAGTACAAAATATGCCATGTATTTGAGCAAAATTTATTTTGAGATCTCATTATTGTTTATAGCCCTGTCTCTACTGTTGATGAGCATTGCTTTTTTTCCTTCTTACTTTGTGGAATTCACTACTAAGTGAAGCGTTAAGCTTGTGATTATAAAAGAAACAAATGATTTCATTGTAAAAATTAAAAGAAAGAATAAGAAATGGAGGAAGAGGAAGTGTTGGAGCACTGGTGGAAGGGTGGGTAGCATGGAAAGTATCACTATACTCTTAAAACTCTATATAAGAAATATACGAAATTTGTTCACCTTATATAAATAAAAAACTATTTAAAATAAGTAAAATGTATTATCATATCCTTTCCCCCATTGCTTCACTGGATTGTTTATTTCGTGGCTGTGGCATTTCTTCAATTCCTCAAATATTCTTTTTTCTAAGATTTTATTTAGTTATTAGAAAGGCAGTTACAGAGAGGCAGAATGAGAGAGAGAGAGGTCTTCAATCTGTGGTTCACTCCCCAAATGGCTGCAGCGGACAGAGCTGAGTGTGGTGGAATGAGAAGGCCATGCCAAGGTGGCCACTGGTAAGCGAGTGTCAGTTACTCAGGAATGGCTTTGAAACCCACCTGGCAACAGAGCCTGCCTGGCAACAGGCTGTGATTGGTTGGGGCATAGACCTCCCCTTGACCAGATTGGCTGGTCTTGGCTATATAAGATGTAGTTCCAACTGTAATAAATGAGTCTGCGGGCTGCTCGCCTCAGGCCTCCTTTCACCCGACTCCCGGGGTCTGTGTGGTGACTCCGTGCCTCTTGCCCCCACCATGCTGCTCCTCTCAGAAATGAATCCACTGCAACATTGTTGAGAAATCAATGGCAACAGCTGAGCTGAGCTGATTTGAAGCCAGAGGCCAGGAGAATCTTCTGGGTCTCCCACGTTGGTGCAAGGGCCCAAGGACTCAGGCCAACTTCTACTGCTTTGCAAGGCCATAGCAGAGAGCTGTATTGGAAGTGGAGCAGTCCATGTGGGATGCCGGCACTGCAGGCTGCAACTTTACTCACTACACCACAGCACTGAGCCCCCTTATATACTCTTAATATTAATTGTTTTTTTCAGGTGCACAGTTTGCAAATATTTTCCCCCATTCTGTCTGTTGTCTATTCATTTTGTTGTTTCATTTGCTATGCTAAAGCTTCTTAACTTGATGTAATCACACTTGTCTGTTTTTGCTTTTATTGTCTGTGTTTCTGGGGTCTTCTTCATGATGTTTTTGCATAGGTCAGTGCCTGGCAGGATTTGCCCTGTTTTACTCTAATAATTTGATAGTTTCAGCTCTTGTATTTAGACATTTGATCCATTGTGAGTTGATTTTTGTATAGGGTGCATGGTAGGGGTCTTTTTCAAACCTCTGCCTGTGAAAATCCAATTTTCCCGACACCATTTGTTGAAGATACTTTCATTTTCCCAAGGAATGATCTTAGCTCATTTGTCAAAGACCAGTTGCTCAGAGATAAGTGGATTAATTGCTCTTGTACCCACTGGTCTGCAAATGTATCCTTGTGCAGCTACCAGACTATTTGGAGTATAAAAACCTGGTAGTATTTCTTGAAATTTGGTATTGTGATGCCTCCAGCATTGTCCTTATTTTTTAAAATTGCTTTGGCGATTTGGAGTATTTGTGTTTCCATACGAATTTTAGGATTGTTTTTTCTAGGTTTGTTTAGAATATCTTTGGTATTTTGATTATAATCACATTAAATCTGTAAATTGCTTTAAGTAGTATGGATATTTTGATGGTATTAAATCATTCAATCCATGAGTATGGAAGATTATTCCATTTTTTTGTATCTTCTTCTATTTCTTTCTTTAATGTTTTATAATTTTCATTGTAGAATTTTTCACAACATTAGCTAAATCTATCCCAAAGTGTTTAAATATTTTGGGTTTGTCCATAGGAATGACCTTGTAAATTCTTTCTCAGAGAGAGCATTGCTGGTGTGTAAGAATGCTATTGATTTTGTGTGTGTGTTGGTTTTATAACCGAGAACTTTGCCAAAGTCTCTTATGAGTTCTAGTAGTCTCTTAGTAAATTATTTTGGTTACATTATACATAGGATCATATCATCAACAAACAGGGATAACTTTGCCTCATCTTTTCCCATTTTTATCCCCTTGACTTCTTTCTCTTACCTAATGTTTGGGGCTGAAATTTCCAAAACCATATTGCATAGTAACGGTGAGAGTTGGCATCCTTATTTAGTTTGGTATCTTAGTGTAAATGCTTCCAACCTTTCCGCACTCAATATGATGCTTACTGTGGGTTTGTCATACATTGCCTTTACTGTGTTGAGGTGTGTTCCATCTATAAACATGTTTTAAGTTTTTTATCATGAAAGGTTGTTGTATTACATCAAATGATTTCTCTGCATCTATTTAGATAACTAAATAGAGTTATCATTCATTTTGCTGACGCTGCATATCACTTTTATTGATTTGCATAAGTTGAACCATTCCTGTATCCCTGGCATAAATACCATTTGATTTGGGTGTATAATCTTTTTGGTTTGTTGTTTTATTCAATTAGTTAGTATTTTGTTGAGGATTTCTGTGACTATCTTAATCAAGAATAGTGGCCTATAGTTTTTTGTTTGTCTCTTTCTCTGGTTTCAGAATTATAGCAATGTTAGCCTCCCAGAATGAATTTGGAAGGACTTCCTAGCTCTGAATTTCTTTGAATAGTGTAAGAAGAATTGTGATTAGTTCTTCATCAGAAGTTTGGTAGAGTTCAGGGGCCCAGCACTGTCATGTAGCTGGTTAAGCCACTGCCCGCACCCCTTATTAGTGCCAGTTAGACTCAGCTGGCCTATAGTGAAGATTACTTTTGTTGTTTCTTTGTTAATATTTTGTCTAGTTAGTCTGTTCATTGAAGAAAGAGGGCGTTGAAATCCTCTATTATTTTTTTGGAGCTTAAATCTACCCTTAGATCCATTATAACTTAAAGTTTTATAAAACTGGGTGCCTTTGCACTGGGTGCACATACATTTTTTAGTCACATCTTTTTATTCAATTGACTCCTTAATCATTACATAATGTCCTTCTTTGCCTCTTTTAACAGCTTTTATCTTAAAGTCTATTTTGTCTGATATGAGTATAGATTCTTCTACTTGTTTTTTATTTCATTTTCATGGAATATATTTTTCCATCCTTTTACTTTCAGTCTTTGTTGGTGAATAAATAATATTGGTATCTTCACTGGTGAGGTATGCTTCTTATAAGCAGCATATACATGGGTCTTCTTTTCTACCCAGTCTGAATCATTTAATTGGAGATTTAAGACTTAGTACCATCATCTTTCCATGAATATTCCTATCATATTTTTGTTTCTCCTTTGTTCTTTCACCAGGAAGTTTTCTCTCTTCGTATTCTTTCATGAAGGTGATTGCCTTACTGTGTAGAGTATATCCTATGTATCATTTGTAAGGTTGATTGGTTAATGATAAATTCTGTTCATTCTTGCTTGTCTTGGAAGGCCATCATTTCATTTTAATTTATGAATGAGAGATTTGCTGGGTAAAGTATTCTGGGTTGGCAGTTTTTTCTTTAAGGTCTTGGTACTGTATCTCTCCATTCTCTCCCAGCCTGGAGGACTTCAGTAGAGAAATCTGCTGTTCATCTGATGAGATATTTTGGACTGGAGTTTGAAGACAATTTTGGTTTTGGGTGGCAATTTGTTCATGACAATGGAAGATCCTGGTAGGATGATCCAAGATGCCTGAATAGTCAGAAGCTATATTAAGTCAATTGCACAGGGATATGAGAAAATAAATGGGAAGATCATATTTCGAGGGGACTGGCTTAAAGAAAGACTCAGGTAACTAGTTGCAGAACAAAGACCTCAAAGAATAGCAAGAGAAAGGACAAATATGCTTCTGTGTCCAGCCCCACAATGCAGCCAGCTACCTGCTCAGAGTCAGCATCTTCCCAAGTCAGGTAGAAGAAAATAGCTGCATACCCAGCCACTCACAGCTCCATCTGACCATAATTCCACAGCAACCAAATGCCTTTAAACCCAGCCTGTGTAATTCGCTGTGTTCTGAGTGACTGACTCCAAGAAAATCCACATTGCCTTTCTCCTCTTCCCCCACTCCTGCAGACCACCAGACTTAGCAGTGCTGAGTCACATAGCTGATCTCTATTCCACTGCAACCAGAAGCAACCAGAGTCAGAGCCAGAGCAATGTGCGGGGTGGAGGGAAGACTCCTGTATCCTGAAGCTATGGGGAGTTTGGTTCCCTGGGCTTCTTGGAGCTGGCATCAGAGGCATCCAATAAAATATCTTGACCTGACCTGAAGAAATTCCCTCCATACATCCTAGTTCATGGTACTAGGAGGCCTAAGTACAAACTCCAGTAACAACCTTGCATGCCTTGTGAGAACTGGGGGAAATATCATCTATGCCTTGTAAAACTGGGATTGCTCATGTTGGTATTGTCATCCTTGGAGTAATTCACACTCACTTGTGTCCTGTATGTATCACTCTGCTTCAGACAGGTGACTACCATTATCACCATCACTTGGCTACCTCTGGGATATCCGGTTAATGATCCCACTGTACCATAAAACACCAGGACTAAAACAATCATTTTTTCTTCGAACCCACTGGCATCTACCCAGTTGTCCTAAGAAAAAACCTAGGTGCATTCCATCCGTCTGAACGCATTCCTGTATACAGGTCACCCTTAGGACTAGAGTAGGGTTCAGTTCACATCCCTCAGTATGGGAAATGGAGCTATTGGCGTTATAAGGCCCAGTATGAGTTGAATTCTCCTAGTGGGACCTGAGAAAGGGATCATCCAAATTACACAGTACTAGAACCACAGCCACCACAAAACCCAGCATCACTCAAGTTTGCCAGTAGGACAAAGGAACAACCAGCTCTGTTTATCACTTCACCAAGAACAAAACATTAATTATCACAGTCTCCAGTGTAACTGACATCAAACTCTATGGGGATTGAAGGTATATACACTAGGAAGCCCTCATCACCACAAAGTCACACCCCTACCTCTATGAACTTCAGCAAATTAGATCACTGTGTCTCTTATGAACACTGCTGACACTGATCAAAGCAACAGAAATCACTCAGAGGTTACATTCCTGGAATCACCTAGAACAAATGTCAAACCACAAATCAAGTGATATTCTGCATTCTATAAATATACATGTTTTTTCCAATAAAAACTACTCTATGAAGAGCAAGAGACTGTTACACATTATGCACAAGCATGAATGTAGAGAAACAAGAAACAAGAAGAAACAAGATAGAATGGCACCTCCAAAAGAAAACAGTTCTCCAAAATTAGATCCTGATCTGAAGGAAATCTACAAAAAGCCAAAAATAGAATTCAAAATAATTATTGTAAGGAAACTCAAAATGATGCAAAAGATATACAGTTTAAAGAACTGAGGAAATTAATGAATGACATGAATAATAAAAAAGAACTCTAAGGAGATAGAAATGATCAAGAAGTACCAAAGAGGCTGGTGCTGTGGCGTAGTGAGTAAAGCCACCAGCTGCGGTCCTAGCATCCCATATGGGCGTCCGTACAAGTCCTGACTGTTCCACTTCACCAATTCAACTCTCTGTAATGACATGGGAATGTAGAAGTTGGCACAAGCCCTTGAGCCCCTGCACCCATGTGGGAGACCCTGAAAAAGCCCCTGGCTCCTGGCTTTGGATCAGCCCAGCTTAAGCCATTGCAGCCATTTGGAGAGTGAACCATCAAATGGAAGACCTTTCTCTCTCTCTCTCTCTCTCTCTCTTTCTATCTATCTCTGCCTATCTATCTATTTCTGCCTCTGTCTCTTTGTATCTCTACTTTTCAAATAAATAAGTATATCTTTTTTTTTTTTTTATTTTTGACAGGCAGAGTGGACAGTGAGAGAGAGAGAGACAGAGAGAAAGGTCTTCCTTTGCCGTTGGTTCACCCTCCAATGGCCGCCGCGGCTGGCGCGCTGCAGCCGGCGCACCGCGCTGATCCGATGGCAGGAGCCAGGAGCCAGGTGCTTTTCCTGGTCTCCCATGGGGTGCAGGGCCCAAGCACCTGGGCCATCCTCCACTGCACTCCCTGGCCACAGCAGAGAACTGGCCTGGAAGAGGGGCAACCGGGACAGAATCCGGCGCCCCGACCGGGACTAGAACCCGGTGTGCTGGCGCCGCTAGGCGGAGGATTAGCCTAGTGAGCCGCGGCGCCGGCCTCAAATAAATAAGTATATCTTTAAAAAAAAGAAGAACCAAAAAATTTTTGGATATTAAACCTTCCATCAGTGAAATCTTTTGAAAAAATATAATTGAGAGCCTTAAAAGTAGAATTGACCAACTAGAGGAAAGAATTTTTGACATGGAAGACAATGCTTTTGGAATTTTTTTGAAGAGAAAAGAATTCAAAAGAATAAGGAAATCCTGCTTGAAATATATAATACTATTAAGTGACTAAATATTCATATCTGAAGGAGAAGAAAAGTCAAAGGGTGCTATGAATCTGCTAAATGAAAAAAATAGCTGAAAATTTCCCAGATTTGAAAGAGACATGGATATCCAAATACAAGAAGCACAAAGGACCCCAAGTGGAGTTAACCAAAAATTATCTTCTTTAAGCATATTGTAGTAACATTGTCAGAAGTTGAGGACAAGGAGAGAATCATAAAGACTCTAAGAGAAAAGTGTCAAATTACATATAAAGGAAAGCCAATTAGATTAACAGCATACGTCTCATCAGAAACCTCACAGACTAGAAGTAAGTTAGATGATATAACTACCAACCAAGAATATTATGTCCAGAAAAGCTATCCTTTTGAACTGGAGAAAAAATAAGGTATTTCTCAGATAAGCATAGACTGAAGGAATTCATTAGACCAGCCTTAGAATAAATCTTTAAAGGGGTCCTATATTGGATACATATGAAAACATTGAAAGCCATTGTAATCCATAAGCTGTACTTTGGAAATTTATATTCAATAAATAAAAGTTAAAAAAAAAAGAAAACGTATGACACTACCAACTTCACTAACATGTATAATCAGTAACCAATTAATGTAATTGCAAGTTTCCTTTTTTTTCTATCAATAATAACCTTGAATATAAATGGATTAAATTTCCCAGTCAAAAGATATAGGTTGGCTGAATGGGAAAAAAAAAAACTTTATGCTGTCTAAAAGAAATTCACTTCACAAATAAAGATGCACATGAAATGAAAGTGAAGGGCTGAAAAAAGATTAAGATATACTGGGCAAATGGAAACCAAAAATGAGTAGGAAATGATGTCCTCATATCAGATAAGGTCAATCTGAATTTTAATTAAAAAACTAAAAAGAGACCGAGAACATTGTTTACTAGTAAAAAAAAAAAAAAAAAAAAAAAAAAAAAACACTTCAATTCAGCAAGAATAAGAATACAAGACCATCCAGATGTACACAGCAAATACTTTTAGACCATAAGGGAGAGATATACTCCAATACAATGACAATGACTTGAGCACCTCATTCTCATCATGGACAGATCATTCAGGAAGAAAATCAACAAAGATGAATCAGAATTAAACCATACTACTGAGCAAATATACCTATTAGACATTTATAAGATATTTCATCCTACAGCTACAGAATATGCATTCATATTATCAACACATGGAATATTTACTAGGATAGATTATATTAGGACACAAATTAAATCTCAGTAAATTTAGAGATTGAAATTGTACCATGCATCTTCTCACAACAAAAGGATTAAAACTAGAAATCAAGATCAAAAACAAAGGAACATTTACAAATACATGGAAATTAAACAAGATGCTACTGAATGATCAATGGGTTATTGAAAAAAATCAAGAACAAAATCAGCAACTATCTTGGAACAAATGAAAATTAAAACACAACATATTAAAACCTGTAGAAAACAAAAAAGGGAGGGCCGGTGCTATGGGCTCACCAGGTTAATCCTCTGCCTGTGGCACTGGCATCCCATATGGGTGCCAAGTTCTAGTCCTGGTTGCTCCTCTTCCAGGCCAGCTCTCTGCTGTGGCCAGAAAGGCAGTGGAGGATGGCCCAAGTGCTTGGGCCCCTGCACCCACGTGGGAGACCTGGAGGAGGCACCTGGCTCCTGGCTTCGAAGCAGCACAGAACCAGCTGTAGTGGCCATTTGGAAAGTGAACCAACGGAAGGAATGACCTTTCTCTCTGTCTCTCTCTCTATCTGTAACTTTACCTGTCAAATAATTTTTTCAAAAAAAAAGTTAAAAAAAAAACAAAAAAGCAGTGTTAAGAGGATTTAGAGCATTAGAAAATTATATTAAAAAAAACTCAACTAAATGATTTGATGATGGATCATGAAGACATGATAACAAGAAACCAAACCAAAATTAGCTGCAGTGGAGGATGGTCCAATTCCTTGGGCCCTGCACCCGCATGGGAGACTGGTGGAAGTGCCTGGCTCCTGGCTTCGGATAAAAAAAAAAAAAAAAAAAGATTAGAACAGAAATAGATGAAATTGAAACTAATAATACACAAAAGATCAATAAGACAAAAAGCTGCTTTTTTGAAAATATTAAAAAAAAAAAAAAACAAGAGTGTCAATTTGTTAAGTCAACACCAGGAGTCACTGTGCACTTACTCCTAATGTAGGATCTTTGTCCTTAGTGTGCTGTTCATTGAGATTTAATGCTATAACTAGTACTCAAACAGTATTTTTCACTTTATGTTTCTGTGTGGGAGCAAACTGTTGAAATCTTTACTTAATGTATGCTAAACTGATCTTCTGTATATAAAGAGAAACGAAAATGAATCTTGATGTGAATGGAAGGGGAGAGGGAGTGGGAAAGGGGAGGGTTGTGGGTGGGAGGGATGTTATGGGGGGGAAGCCATTGTAATCCATAAGCTGTACTTTGGAAATTTATATTCATTAAATAAACGTTTGAAAGCAAAAAAAGAAAAGATTAAAAAAAAATAGACAAAACTTTAACCAGATCAAGAAAATAAAAAAGGAAAGAATAATCAATAAAACTGGAGTTGAAAAAGGAAATATTAAACTGGCATCACTGAAATACAAAGGACTACAAGAAGCTACTGTGAAAACTACATGCTAATAAATTGGAAAAGCCTTGAAGAGATGGATCCATTCCTGAATAATATAATTTATCAAGATTAAATCAATAAGATATAGATAATCAAAAATACCCATAAGAAGCATTGCAATTGAACAATTAAAATTTTTCATAAAGGAAAATTTCAGGATCTGATGACTTTAATACTGAATTCTGGAAAACATTTAAAGAGGAACTAACTCCAATACTTTTCAAATTGTTCCAAATATTGAACACGATGGAATTCTGCCAAAATATTTTTGTGAGTCCATCATCACTCTGTTAAAAACTGAACAAAAACAGAAAATGAAAATAAAACTAGAGTCTTGTGTCCTTGGTGAACTTAGATGCAAAGATGCTCAACAAAATGCTAGTAAACCAATTCCAAAACTACATAAAAAAGATCATACATCACAATCAAGTGTGATTCATCCCAGATATATGTGATTTAACTTTTGCAAATAAAATTAAAAATAAATGTCATAAATCACATTAACAGAATGAAGAACAAAATCATATGGTTATCTCAATAGATGCAGAAAAATGTATTTGATGAGTTTCAACATACCTTCATGATAAAAGCCCTCTATAAATTAGATACAGAAGGAACATAAATCAAAATTGTATATGACAAACTAGCAGTAAATATAATGAAAAGGGAAAAGCTGAATGCATTCCCTCTCAGATCAGGAACAAAGCAAGGATGTCCACTTTCACCACTCCTTTAAATAGATTGAGGGGTGTATTAACAAGGACAGTTAGGGAGGATAAAAAGCAGAGGGACTCAAAATTGAAAAGGAGGAAGTCAAAATACCCATGCTTGCATGGGTATTACGTGAAAGAACCGAAACACTTCCCAAAAGGCTGTTGCAAGTGATAAATCAAGTCAGTAAAGTTGCAATTTACAAAATAAATAGTAAATTTTTACATGCTAATCATTAATTCATTGAGAAAGAAATCTCATTCACAATGACCACAAAAATGTCAAATGTTTATGAATAAATTTAACAAAAGAAATGAAGGATCTCTAAAATGAAAAGTATAAAATATTAATGAAAGAAATCATCAAACAAAAAGTAGAAAAAAATTTTTTTTGCTTATGGGTTGCAAGAATTAAGGCTCTCTTTCTCTCTGTCTCATATATTTATGTTACCTAAAGCAATCTACAAATTCAATGCAATCCCTATCAAAATACCAATGACATTCTTTACATAATTAAAAAAAAACCCTAAAATTCATATGGATTCACAAAAGATCCAGAATAACCAAAGGAATATTGAGTTAAAAAAAAAAAAGATCAAGCTGGAGACTGTGGGGAGCAACTCGGACTAGACTAAGTTACTGGAATTAAGACTTATTCTATGCATCTGCTCTCCCACAATAATGGCGCTGGGAGAGGAGGAAACAGCTTCTACACAGCTGCCTCCAGTTCAACCAATAAACAGCAGGACCTGCTCCTGATTGGAGGAGAGCAGCGTACTCAGCTTGTGGGTAGCAGAGTTGGGATTGGTGGAAGAGGACTATAAAGGAGGAGAGAGACAACATGCACCAGGAACATCTAAGAGGAACACCTGAGCAGCCCCCAGAGAGCCGGCCGGCGGTGTGCCGCTCCCCCGTGGAAGTGGGGAAAGTGGCAGGGGGAACCGCCCTTCCACGGAGGTGGAAGGGACAGTAGCCAACCCGGGAAGAACCAGCAGCAAACCCGGGGAGGGCCAAGCAGACAAAAGAACAGCGCAGGGTCCTGTGTCGTTCCTCCACGAAGACGGGGAGCGACATAATGGTGCCGTGACTCAGATATGAAGCCTAGGCAGGGTTTAGTGTCGTTCCTCCACGAAGAGGGGGAGCGACATAATGGTGCCGTGACTCGGATAGGAAACCTAGGAAAGGTCCTGTGTCGTTCCTCCACAAAGAGGGGGAGCGACAGGAGACTGCACAAAATCTGACTTCAAAGCACACTACAAAGCTATAGCAACTAAAATACCAGGTACTGGCATGAAAACTGACATAGATCAACAGAACAGAATAGAGAGCCCAGAAATTAATCCATATACATACAACCAACTGATTTTTGATAAGAGTACCCAGAACATACATTGACAAAGAATAATCTTTTTAATAGTTTGTGCTGGTGAAACTGGGTGTATATGAAATCAGACATGACCCCCTAAAATTTATACAAAAATGTGGCCCTTTAGAGTTCCCCAGAAGTGCTATCTGGGGTGCCACATATGCTACCGGAATTAGGGGTGCTATATGATTTCATCATGGGCTTATTACTAAATCCTTAATATTAATAAGCCTGAGGGTCCTTGCCTAATATTTAGAGAATTCTAAATACCAGCACAAATAAAGGAGGCAGCATAGTACGTTTTAAGCTTTTATTTACTGTGAGAGATATCTAGGAAAGTGAGGGTTTAGTTCAGGTTGGATAGAGAGGAAAGTCTGGAAACTAGGGTAGCGTGCATACCACTCAGAGAGCAGACCAAAAGCCAGGTGCAGCAAGCACCTTGAGCTGCTATCCACCACCTATCACCAGCAGCAAAGCAGAGGCAGAGAGCCTTATTTAAGAGAGAGAGGTAAATATGGGTTCATACCAAGCACCAGGAACCAGCCACATGGAGGAGTATCTAGGCCTGGAAGCCTAAGTGGCCTGAAGGCCATGTGCCCTGGATGTACAGGGCTACAGTAAGGCCCCCTCCTGGCAAGAGGCCAGAGAAAAGAGAAGGGCCAACACATCATGTCCTAGGCTTTTAACCCACTTCCAAACAGGAGTGGTTAATTAACCTGATTGGCTGGTTGGCACCCAGGTGTGGCCAGGAAGGGGGATGAGGTCACACGGGGCATGGCAAAGGTATCAGGTAGGGGCATGAGCTCACACAGGGGCGTGGTCTTCCAGCTATGCCTTCCTACCTCATATATATGTAGAAAAGTGAAATTCGATTACCTCTCAGTGTATACAAGACTCAACTAAAGGTGGATCAAAGATCTAAATTTAAGGCCTGATACTACCAAGTTGCTATAAGAAAATGTAAGGGGGGGGGGCATCCATAGAGTTGATAAGTTCTTAGGTAAAACCCAAAACACAGATAACAAAATGAAAACTAGATAAACATGGTTATATTGAGCTCAGAAACTTCCGCACAATAAAGGAAACAATCAATAGACTGAGTAGACAGCCAGCAGAATAGAAAACAACATTTGCAAGCTGCTTACCCAAAAAAAAGAGTAATATCAAGAATATATCAGCAACAAAAAACTGAAAAATGACAAGAAAAACCAACTCTGTGACAAAAAGGGCAAATGACCCTAATAAACTTTCTCAAATAAGAAACCCAAATGCGTATCAAATGTTCTACATCACCAACCAATACAAAATGAAAACCAGAACCACAATGAGATACCACATCATCTCTGTCAGAATGAATATTATAACAAAGACAGAAAAGAACAAATACTGAGGAGGATGTAAGAAAGAGGAACTCATTCACTTTTGGTGGGAAGGTAAATTAGTGCAGTCACTGTAGAAAACAGAGGGGAGGAGCTTGCATAATGACTTAGCAGGTAAAACCACTGCCTGTGATGCTTACATCACATACTGGCACTGTTGGCATACTAGCTGTTCCATTTCCAATCCTTCTCCCTGATAATATTCCTGGGAAAGCAACAAAAGATGGCCCAACTACTTGGAGCCCTGAACCCAAGTGGAAGACCAGGATGTAGCTCTTAGTTCCTGGCTCCTGGCTTCATCTTGGCACAACCCAGGATATGGCAGCCATCTTTAGTGTGAACCAGCAGATAGAAGATCTGATAAAAATACAACAGAGAAAGAGAACTAAAGAACAATTTCCCTGACGAGCATAGATGCAAAAAATCCTCAGGAATATACAAGCTAATCAAATCCAATAACACATCAGAGATCATTCACCTGGACCAAGTGGAGCTTATCCCTGGTATGCAGGGATGGGTCAACATTCACAAATCAATAACATTATACATAACATTAACAAACTGAAGAACAAATACCATATGATTATCTCAATAAATGCAGAGAACTCATTTGTTAAATTATGACATCCTTTCATGATGAAAACTTTGAGAAAATCGGGTATAGAAGGAACAATCCTCAACACAATCAAGGAAATTTATGAGAAACCCATGCCCAGGATATTATTGAATGGGGAAGGTAGAATTCCCACTAAGTTCCAGAATCAGATAAGAATACCCATTCTCACCATTGCTATTTAAGATAGTCCTTGAACTTTTAGCCAGAACCATTAGGCAAGAAGGAAAAATCAAAGGGACACAGATTGGAAAAGAGGAATTCAAACTATTCCTACGTGCAAATGGTGATCATATATATAGGGGATCCAAAGAACTCCACTGAGAGACTACTGGGACTCCTAAAAGAGTTAAGTAAAATGGCAGGATATAAAATCAACACAGAAAGGTCAATAGTCTGTATATACAGGCAATGCCTGAGATAATAAAGAACTTGTAAGTTTAGTTCCATTCACAATAGCTACAAAAAGAATGAAATACCTTGGTATAAATTTAACCAAGGATGTCAAAGATCTCTATGATGAGAATTACAAAACATTAAAGAAAGAGAGACATTAAAAATGGAAAAATATTCCATGTTCATGGATTAGAAAAATCAATATCATCTCAAGAAATTCAACAATAACAAAACAAACCATGAAGTTAAGAAATTGGCATTTTAAACTTGAACAGGTGTTTTTAAGAGAGGAAATTCAAATGGCCAGCAGACACTTGAAAAAAAATGCTAGGATCACATCCATCAGGGAAATGCAAATCAAACTATTATGAGGTTTTAACTCGCTCCAGTTAGAATGGCTGTCATACAGAAATCAATAAGCAACAAATACTGGAGAAGTTGTGGAGAAATGGTATCCTAATCCACTGTTGGTGGGAATGTAAACTGGTGCAGCCACGGTGGAAGACATTGTAGAGATACCTCAGAAATCTGAATATGGGCATTCCATATGATCCAGCCATCCTGCTCCTGGAAATTTTCCAAGGGAAATGAAGTCAGCATATGAAAGAGTTATCTGTTCCCCCATGTTCATTGCAGCAGAATTCACAATAGCTAAGCTATGGAGTCAATCCAGATGTCCATCAACTGAAGACTAGATAAAGAAATTATGGCATATATACACTATGGAATACTACTCAGCTGTAAAGTAAAAAAAAAAAGAAAGAAAAGAAAGAAAGAAAGCCTGTCTTTTGCAACAAAATGGACACAACTGGAAATCTTATAATTAGTCAAATAAGTTAGTCCTAAAAAGACAAATATCATATGTTTTTCCCTGATTCAAGGTAATTGATAGAGTACCAAATATGTAATGTATTGGAATGAATTGGACATTTTGAGACTACAGGATTATTTATAGCCCTTGTCTCTTCCATTGAGAATCAGTGGGATTTTTTTTTTCATCATACTATTTGTTGATCTCTTTAACTTAGTGTAGTTTTAACTTTATGATCATTAAATAAGTTGAAATTAAATCTGTGTAAAACTTAGGAGTTGGAATGAGAGAGGGAGGAGGAAGAAGTTTTGGAGCATGGGTGGATGTGAGAATAGGGTGGGAATTATCACTACGTTCCTAAATCTGAATATATGTACTACAGAAACCTTGTATAACTTACATAAAATTTTTTAAAAATATGAAAATGAAAACAAAGCTGCAGGCATCACAATACCAGATCTCAAGACATACTACAGAGCAGTTACCAGATGCTGGGGAAGAAAGGAGGAGGGATGGAGAAAGGGAAGATAAGGAGGGAAAAACTTGATTGACAGTTACTATGTTTTAGTTACATAGGAGTAAGAAGTTCTGGGGTTCTTTGCACAGTAGGTTAAATATAGATAATGTTTATGTGTGTTTAAAAAAAAAAACTAACCAAGCACCAAAAAGGAAACTTCTTGAAGTGAAATGGACACTATGAGAAACAGTGACTTGATCAGCCCTTGCCCTGACTGTTGATGAACAACTTAATACTTTATCCCTCATAGTATTTTTTGGTTTGTTCTACTTAATACTATTGGTTGAATTCTGTAATTAATACACTGTTATTCTTAAGTGTTGAAACTTAACTGAAATGTGATCCCTGTTAAACATAAGAGTAGGAATAAGAGAGGGAAGAGATGTACAATTTGGGACATGCTCAAGCTGACTTGCCCCAAACGGTAGAGTTAGAAACATACTAGGGGATTCCAATTCAATCCCATCGAGGTGGCAAGTACCAATACCATCTCACCAGTCCAAGTGATCAATTTCTGTTCACAATTGATCCTAATGATAGGACTAAGAACCAAAGAGATCACATAAACAAGAAAAGTGTCTGAAAATACTAACCGATAGAATGAAAAAGGGAGAGAATGATCCAATATGGGAAGCGGGATATACAGCAGACCCATAGAATGGCAGATGTCCTAAGCAGCACTCTGGCCTCAGAATCAGCCCTTAAGGAATTCTGATCCAGTTGAAAAGCCCATGAGAGTATTACAGGCATGGAAAGCCAAAACACTCTGGCAAAAAAAAAAAAAATGACCTAAATGAAAGATCTCCACGAGTGAGATCCCAGTGGAAAGAACAGATCATCAAAGAAGGAGGTACCTTTCTCTGAAGGGAGGAGAGAACCTCCACTTTGACTATGACCTTGTCTAAATATGATCAGAGTCGGTGAACTCAGGGGGCTTCCATAGCCTTGGTAGCTCATGACAAGAGCCTAGGGTGATTGCTGATGCCATAAACCAGAGTGTCAATTTGTTAAGTCAACAACAGGAGTCACTGTGCACTTACTCCTCATGTAGGATCTCTGTCCTTAATGTGCTGTACACTGTGATTTAATGCTATAACTAGTACTCAAACAGTGTTTTTCACTTTGTGTTTCTGTGAGTGTAACTGTTGAAATCTTTACTTAATATATACTAAACTGATCTTCTGTATATAAAGAGAATTGAAAATGAATCATGAAGTGAATGGAAGGGGAGAGGAAGCAGGAGAAAGGAGGGTTGCAGGTGGGAGGGAAGTTATGGGGGGAAAGCCATTGTAATCCATAAGCTGTACTTTGGAAATTTATATTCATTAAATAAAAGTTAAAAAAAGAAAAAAAAATTTTAGAATTTTGGATGTTTTCACTATAAAGAAAGGCTGAAAGTTTTAAAGGATACATACTAGTGAAATAAGCCAGTCACAAAAAGACAAATACCATATGTTTTACCTGATCTGTGGTAACTAACAGAATACCTAAAAGGTAATCTATAGAAGTGAAATTGACACTTTGAGATGAAATCATTTTGAACAGCCCTTGTGTCAATTGTTGAGGAGCAGAGTTATTTTCTTTAATACTATTTGTCGGACTATTTAATGTAGAGTTTATCTTATGTGCCCTGGGAAGATGGCATGACTTAAAATTATCATCTGATTTCAGAGTTCTGACAACTTCTGGGAACTGAAAATAGACACACATATATACATATATCTAGCTATTTTTGACAATGTTCTTGTTGCATTCAATAAAATAATTTCAGACATAAGGTAGCGCTGAGAGTCATCTGTGGGGAAAACAATGAGTTTTATCCTATTCAAATGATAATTTTAAGTCATCATAGTTAAATCATCCTATTATGCATATCTTCAAAATCTTAGAATGTAATTGAAGGCCAGGACAGATTAATCAGTATGATTTGTCTGATAGTACAAATAGAATTCTTTCAAAATGATATTCCTGGAAGCAAAATATTTAGAATTCAGCACTATTCCAAGGTAAAGAATATTATTCTAAGAAAAAATTGCAAATACAAGGAAGGACAATCTAGCTTTTCTCCTTGTTAGCTGTCAGCTCTTTATGCTGTAGGAAACAATCACAAGTAGATTTCAATTCCACATGTTGATGCCCTTGACAGAGTTTCCTAAACAGAACTCTGATATGATGATACACTCCTACCACTATATATATATATATATATATATACATGTGTGTGTATTACATATCACTGTGACCAGTAATAAAATATAGCAATGCCCCTTGATACTATTTTTAAAATATATATATCACATATGATTATGAGACCTAGGTACTTCAAAACCTGGTCAGACCACAAATACATCACAGACTTTATCCCTGCACACTTTCAATTCTACTGAATAAGCTGCAGAATATCCTGGTTCAACTAAAATATATGCTTCAGCAAACAATAAACTTTGAATCATGTTTTGGAAATTACTCTATATTCTTATATCTTAAATCAAGTATTGAGTTTCTTTCTTATATATACCCTACACCGAACATTTGTTATATTCTCATGAAGCAACATCCAAGTCTTTTATGATGATTCAAAGTGACTGCAGCAAATGCCTCACATGTATTGATTTTGTTCAATCAATATTAAGGACATAGTGAAGGAATTAATCAACTATCAATTTATTCATATCTAGATTTGTGATCCTTTTCTATTTTACTTGCTTTTTTGGAATTGAATGCCCCAGATATCTTTTGTGAGAAAACATAAGTCCATGAATCCATAATAATAGAGTATCACAGGCACCCTAATGTTAGGAATTCTCTCCTCTGTGTAAGGGTGTTCCATCCTGAATACAAAGCTGCCAGGTGATCAAGCCTCATCTCATGCTGTCCAAGCAGTAGCCATGTCAGAGGGATACAAATGTCTGTGGAGGGTAGATCAGGATTACTTGTTTTTTACACTTGTGATTCCCTGTGTTGAAAAAATACACCCACAGTACTAAAAAAAGATTGATGTATAGACGATTATCAGAAAGTTGTACTGTACAAAGCATTCCTGCTTTTCATGAACACAGTATAAATATTCACCCATAAAAAGGTACCCCAAAAATTCAAAAAAAACAGAGAATGGAGAAGTTCAGTAAATAAAGAATATCTAAAAAAGACTGCCACTCCATAAACCTATACTTTTCAAGTTTATCTAACAGCACAAATATTTTACCTGAGGAACAAGATAAGTGAAGAATATTGAAGGCAACATTGCTTTCTGCATGAAGTACTAACAATATCCAATCCAATAACAAAAATTAGAATGAAAATTAAAGTTGTCATTAATCTAAAACCAGCCCAGCAAATTTAAAATAGATTAACTGTGGTGAATTGATGGTCTCTAATAAATGTTATTAGAGAATGGGCATTTGGCTAAGTCATTACAATACTGATTAGGACACTTGTATCGCATCTCAGAGTGCCTGAATTCATGTACTGGAACCCTGGAGGTAGCAGGTGATGTTTCAAATAGTTGCATCCCTTCTACCCACATAGGAGACCTGCATTGAATTTCTGGCTCCTTTCTTTGGCCCAGCTCCTAACACTGCAAGCATTGGGGAAATGAATCAGCAGATAAGAGATAATTCATTCATGTTCTTCCTCTCTCTTTCTCTCCTTCCCGCCCTCTTCCTCTGAAATAAATAGATAATAATTGATTCTAAAAAGCAAATGGCAAAATTATTAAATGGGTTAAAAACTTAAAAGAAGAATCTAAAGTATGAAACAATATCGTGATTCGGATTGGAGGTGCGGAGTCAGGAAGATGGCAGCTTCGCCGTGGCGCTTCTCTCGCGCTTTGCACAGCCGCCAAGTGGTGATTTCTGTGATAGTGCTAAAGAGGTGACCAATGAACTCTCTTTTGCAGCCTCCATGGAGGGGGCACCCAAGTGGTAGAGGAGTCCTTGATGCTCAGCCCCACAGGGCGGGATGTGTAGGAGTCAACCTCAGCCCCATGGCTGCAGTCCTGGCTTGTAGCCCAAGAGGTGCTCCGTGTTCCAGTGTGCTTGCCTGAGATTTGTTGCAGTCCCTGTGGATCAGCAACAACCTGTGGGATGCCACCAGCGACTCACATGGCTGGCAGTTGGTGGGAAAGCCATTTTCCTAGAGCGAGGAGAGGGGATTCTGCAGAATCCTGTGCTCCACTACTGACTGATCTCATCTGGAGAAGGGACTCATAGTCCCCACTGACTTTATTCCAGGAGGACTAGTTAGCTGGAAGCAGGGTGCCCACTTAACTCTGTGAAGGAAGGGCACATTGCTCCCTCCTCCCACCAGCATATCCACCAACCAGTGGGGAAAGCACTATCTTCCCAGAATAAGGCAAGTAGAGTCTGTGTCGCCTGTGTGCCTCTGCAGATTTTTGTCATTGGAAGAAATCTGTGGTCTTCACTTACTTTGAGGCCTGGCAGACAATCTAAGGAGTGGCAGGGTGCCTGCTTAGCTGAAGTCTGTGAACCAAGGGCACATTGCTTCTCTCCAATATTCCCCCAAGATGTGAGGCTCAGGGATGGGATGGGTCTGTCTTTGGACAGAAAGGGTCCCAGGGCATAGAATGGATCCTCTACAACATTTGACCATTAAAACTCTTCTCTTTGTGATTGTGGGAATCCTGGGATTGTGCTAGAAGTGGGAGAACTCAATTTTCACACTAAGGAGCATATAAACTCTAAGTTGCATGTACCTAAGTGAGTAGGGCATGTAGGCAAAGAGACACTCACCTTAACACAGAGAACGGTGGAGGCAGTGATCATGCCAGTACAATCATTTCACCTCCCCTACTGACTACAGAAGAGAACTATCATGCATATTTTAAGATGTTACTTTGGACTTTTCCTCCACCTAAAAATGCTAGTCAGAGCTCCCTGGCCATACAGCAAATACTTCTGGATACCCACTAAAATTGTAGGCATCCCACTATGCCTATAGACACATTATCAACAATGAAGACTTAAAAGGAGATATCAACAAATGTTTCTCCAGACACATAAAAACAAACATAGAAATAGAAAAAACATGAAAGGGAAGAAAATATGACTTCCCCAAAGGAACACAATAATATTTCACTATCAAACTGTGAAGATGAGGAGACTAATAAAATGTCAGAAAAAGAATTCAGAAGATTGATTGTAAGATTAATCAGAAACACAGAAACAATTACATGAGTTAAAAATGTGTGGGGCAGGAACCATGGAGTAGCAGGTTCAGTTGCTGCCTGCTGTGCAGGGATCCCATATGGGCTCCAGTTCAGTCCTGGCTACTTCACTTCAGATCCATCTCCCTGCCAATGCCTCACCCTCTTTCTCCATAACTCCACCTTCAAATAAGCTTTTTCTTAAAAAAAAAAAAAAAAGGAAGACATTGGTACCAACACCATCTCACTAATCCAAGTGATCAATTTCAGTTCACAATTGATCATAATGATAGGTCTAAGAGTCAAAGGGATCACACAAACAAGACTAGTGTCTGCTAATACTAACTGATAGAATAAAAAAGGGGGAGAACGATCCAACATAGGAAGCGGGATACACTGCAGACTCATAGAATGGCAGATGTCCTAAACAGCACTCTGGCCTCAGAATCAGCCCTTAAGGCATTCAGATCTGGCTGAAGAGCCCATGAGAGTATTGTAGGCATGGAAAGCCAAGACACTCTGGCAAAAAAAAAAAAAAAAAAAAAAAAAAGAGAACCTAAATGAAAGATCTCTGCAAGTGAGATCCCAGTAGAATGAATGGGCCATCCAAGAAGGAGGTACCTTTCTCTGAAGGGAGGAGAGAACTTCCACTTTGACTCTGACCTTGTATAAATAAAATCGAAGTTGGCGAACTTAAGAGGCTTCCATAGCCTTGGCAACTCATGACTAGAGCCTAGGGAGATTATTGAGGCCATAAACAAGAGTGTCAAATTGTTAAGTCAACAACAGGAGTCACTGTGCACTTACTCCTCATGTAGGATCTCTGTCCTTAATGTGCTGTACATTGTGATTTAATGCTATAATTAGTACTAGTACTGAAACAGTATTTTACGCTTTATGTTCTGTGTGGACGCAAACTGATGAAATCTTTACTTAATATATACTAAACTGATCTTCTGTATAGAAAGATAATTTTTTTTTCTTTTTTTTTAAACTTTTATTTAATGCACATAAATTTCCAAAGTACGACTTATGGATTACAATGGCTTCCCCCCCATACCGTTCCTCCCACCCACAACCCTCCCCTTTCCCACTCCCTCTCCCCTATTGATGTAAATGGAATAGGAGAGGGAGCAGGAGATGGGAGGGGTGCGGGTGGGAGGGAAGTTATGGGGGGGAAAAGCCATTGTAATCCATAAACTGTACTTTGGAAATTTATATTTACTAAATAAAAGTTTTAAAAAAAAAACATAAAAAAGGAAGAAGAAAAAGATCTGTGAATGGAATGGGTGAAAAATTCTGCCAGAAATAATAGCATTAGAGAAAAATCAAATTGAAATTTTATAAATGAAGTCAATATGTCAAAAAAAAAAAAAAAAACACAATGCAATGCCTGAATATAAGGACAGCTCTTTAGGATGGGGAGGCTTGTGACCAGGCTCGGCTCTAGTAAGCAATTTGTCGCTGAGAGACCTTCTGTTCCCCGGAAACTGGCCAGTTCCTGGGAAGAGAACAAGGCAGAACACAGAATGTCCTTGGCGGAAGTCTGAGGTACATTTGAAACGTGCCTGCCGCCTCAGCCCTCTGGCCAGGGTCTGGGACGGGACGCACTGCTTGCCATGAATTTCAGCAATGAGCCACCTTTGTTCTTGGGGTTTTAAAAGGGAGCCGGAGCAAGCCTCTGCTGCTTCTGTTTCATCCTGGGAGAACACGCATTCAAGCTGAATGTTGAAGGCACCCATGATGATTACTGATGATGTCTGATTCTCAGTATTGATCCTCCTCTGGCGTTGTGTGAAGATTGCCTAGTGGTAAATTGCTCCCCTACTCTTAGGGACTCCCCCCACTCCATTCTGCCTCTCTCTCTCTCTTTCTCTCTCTCTCCCCCTCTTCTACTTCTTAAAATTTTCTGCTTAAATAAACTGCCTGTTTCTTTATACTACAAGGCTTGCAGCATATTTCTTGCTGATTGAACTGAAAGTAACCAAGTCTGTGCACCGTAGACGGCCAAAAAATAATTTGCCATCACACTGAACAACCAACTCAGTAAGGCCAAAGAAAGTATATCTGAGCTTGTAGAGATAGCTTTTAAAATATCTCAGACAAAAAATAAGAAAATATTTTTAAAAAATGAGAACAGTATTCAGGATTTAAGGATACCATGAAATGGCAAAGTACACATGTCTTAGTCATTTCTGAAGGAGTGGAAAAGCAGAATGATTTAGAAATCTTATTCAGTGAAATAATAGTGGAAAATTCCCCTAATTTGATGAAAGCTATTGACATCCAAGTACAAGAAACACATGAAACCCTAAATAGACATGCCCACAGAAGATCTTCATCATGACAAATTATAATCAAAATTTCAAAAGTTAAACACAAAGAACAGATCCTGAAAGGTGAAAGGGAGAAATGTCAGATTACCTTTAAAAGATCAGTAAGATTAACAGCAGATTTCTCATCAAATACCATACAGGTGAGGAGACAATAGAGATATAGTCCAAGTTCTTTAAGAACACAACTGCCAGGACAAAATACTCTATCAAGCAAAGCTCTCAATGTTAAATAAATGTGAAGTAAAGATTTTCCAAAAGAATTTAAAAATTGGTCACCACCTGTTTGGCCTTCCAAATGATTCTTAAGGATGTACTACACAGAGAAAGATAATCAGCATCATTAAAGAATACGAAAGCAGAAAAACCACCTAATAACAGTACAAAGGAGATCTAAAACAAACAACAGAAAATGGCAAGATCAAGTCATCAAATATCAATAAAAAACTTGAATGCAAATGGCCTAAATTCAACTAAAAGATACAGACTGGCTGAATGGTTTAAAAAGCAAGACCCATTTATATGCAGGATACAAGAAACACACCTCATTAAAAAAGATACACATAGACTGAAAGTGAAAGGATGAAAAAGGATGTCCCATGCAAATAGAAACAAAAAAGAGTAGGAGGACTGTTTTAATATCAGACAAAAGAGACTTTAAACAAAAACTGTTAAAAGAAACAAAAAAGGTCATTAAGCAATGATTAAGGGATCAACTGAACAAAAAGATGTGACTATAGTAAATGTGTATGCACCCAGTTATTTAAAACAAACATTAATGAATCTAAAAGGAGGCATAGACTCCAATATAATCATATTGGGGCACTTCAATATCCTACTTCCATCAGTAGACAAATGAATTAGACAAAAAAAATCAACAAAGAATCAATGTAGCTAATTTGCACCATCAACCAAACAGATCAACTCAGTATGTAGAGACAGTTCATCCCAAATCCAGAGCACACACATTCTTTTCATTAATGCATGGAACACTCCCTAAGATAAACCTCATGCTGGATCTTAAAGCAAGTCTCAGCAAATTAAAAAAAAGTCATACTATATATCTTTTCTGGCCACAAAGGAATGAAGCTGGAAATTAAAACATAAGAAACCCTGGAAAACAAGCATATAAAGACAAAACAACATGCTCCTGAATGAATAGCAGGTCATAGAAGAAATCAAAATAAAATTTGAAAAATATCTTGAAACAAATAAAGATGGCAACAGAACATATCAAAATGTATGGGATATAGCAAAAGCAGTGTTAAAAGGGAAGTATGTAGCAATTAGTGCCTAGATCAAGAAATTAGAAAGGCATCAAATAAATTATCTAACAATGCATATCAAGGACCTAGAAATACAGGAAAAAAAAAACAAGATTAGTAGAAGGAAGGAAATAATAAAATTTAGAGAATAAATAAACAAAATTGGAGCCAGAAATACAATCAGACAAAAGAAGAGAGAGATTAAAAGCTGGTTTTAGAAAAAAAAATACACAAAATTGACACTGGCCTAACAAAAGAGAGAGAAGATACAAATTCATAAACTTAGAGATGAAAAATGACTTGGTACAATTGATGCTACTGAAATAAAATGAATCATTAAGAATTTTACAAACAGCTTTATGCCAAAAAGTTGGAAAATTTATGAGAAATGGGTAGATTTCTGGAAACATATATTCACCAAAATTGAGACACAAAGACATAGCAAACCTAAGTAGACCAATAACCAAGATAGAGAATGAATCAGTAATAAAGACATCTCCAAAAAAGAAAAGCCTAGGATCAGATAGCATCATTGTTACCAAACTTTTAAAGAAAAACTAATCCCAATTATTCTATTAAAAACAACTGGAATGGAGTTAATTCTCTCAAATACCTTCTATGAGGCAGAATCAGTTAATTCCAAAAGCAGAAATTTTAAACAAAGAACTACAGACTGATTTCCCTGATGAGCATTGATGCAAAGATGCTCATCAAGATACTAGCTAAACAAATCCAACAACACATCAAAAACAGCATCCACCTAGATCAAGTGGGATTTATCCCAGGGATGAATTGATGGTTCAGCACACACAAATCCATAAGTGTGATACAGCACAGTAACAAATTGAAGAAAAAAAAAAAACACATGATTTTCTTAATAGATGCAGAGAAAGCATTTGATAAAAACATTTCATGATAATAAAGAACCTTAAGCAAATTGGATATAGAAGGAAAATTCCTCAATACAATCAAGGCAATATATTACAAACCCACAGCCAGCATCATATTGAACAGGAAAAAGTTGGAAGCATTACAAATAAAATTCAGCAACCAGACAAGGATGCTTGCTTTCAACATTGCTATTATAGTTCTGGAAGTTTTAATCAGAACCATTAGTCAAGAAAAGACATTAAAAGAGTTACAAATTGGAAGGAAGTTAAATTATTATTTGCAGATGGCATGATCTTATACATAGGTGAAACAAAAGACTATTGGAACTCATAAGAGAGTTTGATAAAGCTGTAGGTTACAAAATAAACACACAAAAATCAATTTCTTTGTTTATACAAACAATGACATCAATGATATGTCTGAGAAAGAGCTTGTAAGATCAGCCCCATTCTTAATAGCTAAAATAAAATCTAAAAACCTTAGAATAAATTTACCCAAGAATGTAAAAAATGTCCACAATCAAAATTACAAAACATTAAAGAAAAAAGTGGAAAAAAAAACAAAACTAAAAAAAAGTAACCTTCTATCTCATGGATTGGAAGAATTAATATCATAAAAATGTTCAAACTATTCAAAGCAATTTACAAATTCAATTAGATCCCAATCAAAATTATCAATGATATTATTCTCAGATCTAAAAAAATGATTTGAAAATTCATATGGAAACACAGGACTCTAAACAGCTAAAGTAATCATAAGAGCAAAAACAAAGCCAGAGGAAACAGAATTCCATATTTCAAGATATATTCCATAACAGTTATAATTAAAACATCCCAATACTGGCACAAAAATAGACATGTAGACCAATGGAACAGAATACAAAGCCTAGAAATTAATCCATACATCTACAACCAACTAATCTTTGAAAAATGAGCTGAAATCAGTCCCTGTACAATGGACAGTCTTTCCAACAGATGATGATGGGAAAATTAGATCTTTACTTGCACACGTTTGAAACAAGACACCTACATCACACCTAATTCAAAAATCAACAAATAATGGATCAAGGATCTATACCTATGGCCTGATATCATCAAATTACTGGAGAAAAATATTGGGAAAACCCTACAAGACATTGACATAGGCAAAGACTTCTTGGAAAAAGACTCTGGAAACATTTATAATAAAAGTAAAAATTGACACATAGAATTATATCGAACTAAGAAGCTTCTGCACTGCAAAGGAAATATTCAACAAAGGTAAGAGGCAATTTACAGAATGGGAAAAATATCTGCAAACTACACATCTAATAAGTCATAGTCAGGATGTGTAAAGAGCTCAAGAAACTCAATAATACAAAATGCAATTAAGACATGGACAAAGGAAATGAGCAAGCATTTTTCTAAGGATAAAAATCAAGCAGCCACCAGACACAACAAAAAAAATTTCAGAATCACCAACCATCTGAGAAATGCAAATAAAAATCACAATGAGCTTTCAACTCATTAAAGTTAGAATGATTAATAGCCAAACATCAAAAAAAAAAATTTAAATACTGGAGAGGATGTGTGGGAAAGGGTACCCTAATATGCTGTTGGTTGAAATATAAACTAGTACAGCCATATGCAAGACAACATGAAGATTCCTCAGAAATTGAAAATAGATCTACCATATAACCCAGCCATCCTGTTCCTGGGAATTTACCCAAACCAAATGAAATCAGAGTATGAGAAAATTATTGTACCCCCATGTTTATTGAAGTTCAATTCACAATAGCTAAGATATGGAATCACCAGCGCTGCGGCTCAACAGGCTAATCCTCTGCCTAGCAGAACAGGCACACCAGGTTCTAGTCCCAGTCGGGGCACTGGATTCTGTCCTGGTTGCCCCTCTTCCAGGCCAGCTCTCTGCTATGGCCCAGGAGTGCAGTGGAGGATGGCCCAAGTGCTTGGGCCCTGCACCCCATGGGAGACCAGGAGAAGCACCTGGCTCCTGCCTTTGGATCAGTGTTGTGCACCAGCCACGGCAGCCATTGGAGGGTGAACCAACGGCAAAAGGAAGACCTGTCTCTCTCTCACTCACTGTCCACTCTGTCAAAAAAAAAAAAAAAAAGAAAAGATATGGAATCAATACAGATGTCCATCAACTGATGTCTGGATAAAGAAAAATGTGGTTTATGTACACCAAGGAATACTATGCAGCCATAAAAAGAATTAAATCCTGTCTTTTGCAACAAAATGAATACATCTGGTAGATAACATAGAATACAAATATAGATATAGATTAGATATAAATATAGATATAGATATATAGATATATGATTGAAATGAAAATCTTATTTGGTTTTCTTATCCACTGTTTATACTCCTGTTTATAAATTATCAATAATTTATAAATAATGTTTAAATAAATTATTGATAATTTATAAACTGCATATATGAAAAATGGCATTTTCATAGCTTTATTAGATGATACAATCTTTTTCATAAGATCTGCCAATTCTTTGTTCAAATTGGCCAAAGCCGCTTGTATAAAGTTCACTATTGCTAATGAATTTGTAAAATCTAATGAATAGAGAAATCTCTTGCTAGCATATGAATGCTTAGGTATTATTAGCAAATAAGACTATGTGGAAAGGCTAGACTATGCTTGCCAATGAACAAGCCAAAATTCAGTAAATTACAACTATAACAGTTTTGATCTATCTTGCTTTTCTATGTATCATCCTTATTTAGGTTACCACATCGCATCTCAATACTTCCACAACTGCCGCAGCCAGAAAGAAAGACAGTTAAAAGCCTGCACTAGATGTCAATCCTTCCACATGCAATTGAATACCATCACTTCTTTTGTTTTGTTTTGTTTTCAACTTTTATTTAATAAATATAAATTTCCAAAGTACAACTTTTGAATTATAGCAGCTTTTCCCCCATAACCTCACACCCACCCACAATACAGAAGATCAACTTAGTATATACTCAGATTTCAACAGACTGCACCCACAAACACACACAAAGTATACAGTACTGTTTGAGTACTAGTTATGCCATTGATTTGCATAGTACAACACATTAAGGACAGATCCTACATGGGGAGTAAGTGCACAGTGACTCCTGTTGTTGATTTAACAATTTACACTCTTATTTATGACGTCAGTAATCACCCGAGGCTCTTGTCATGAGCCGTCAAAGTTATGGAAGCCTCTTGAGTTCACAAACTCCGGGCTTATTTAGAAAAGGTCATAGTCAAATTGAAAATTCTTGCCTCCCTTCAGAGAAAGGTACTGCCTTCTTTGATGGCCCATTCTTTCCGCTGGGATCTCACTCACAGAGATCTTTCAGTTCGGTCATTTTTTTTTTTTTTAGCACAATGGAAGATCATCACTTCTATACCAGTTTCCACAATCAAAGTAAGTCACATGACAATAACTAAAGGATGCCAGAAGAGAAATTTTGTAAAAAGAACGAATAAATGATCATATTATCATTTCCCTGCCAATTAAAAACTAATCATTCAAATTTTCATCATTACCCCATCCAATAGCAATAATCACAATATAAATTCTATGTTGTTTTAAATATTTACTTAGATAACATTTGTAATAAATATGTGTCTAAGTTAAAAAAATGCTGATTTTCCCTACTAACTTATATATCTTGATTTCATAGGGTATTAAATTAAATCTGGGAAAAATGGTCTTTCTGTCCATCATTTTTCTGTTCTTTGAGAGGACAGAGATAAATGCCATTTGGACACAGTGTTTTATCATCAGATGTTTTAATTTCTTGATCATCTGCTCTGGCAAGATGTAATTTTCCTTCAGTGTTTATTTTTCCTGCCCTGAAAGCTGTTTGATTGTTTCTGGCATCTGTGTCTCTCTTAACACGGAAGCAAACAAAGGTTTGAGGGTTTGGCAATGCCTCCATCTGGTACAAATCCATTGCTCTTCTGTATTTTATTGGCAGGGTCTCTGAAAATAATATGTATAGGGGCTATGCACTGACTGGAACTGGATATCCAGAGGGTATGATTAATAATGTATGTTAGGGAAGGAGGGATGTTGTTCGACTTGTGGAACCTGCTTTGGCAGACTATTCCTTCAAGAAGAAAGTTTTGGGATTGAAAAGTTTGCTGAGGCTATGTGAACTCCAATTCATCTTCACAAACTTTGAGATTTAAGATTTATTAGACTTTTTCCTTCAATCTTATCCTTGGATTTCATTTTAGCATTTACAGTGCTTGTGATATATTAACCAATTCTTCATTACACAGCTACCTCATTTTGAATACATGTACCATCCACCATGCCTCTTATAGGTGTGCATATTGGCTTCCCCTTTGTGCTATTACTTCTCTTCATCTGGTAGCTTATCATTCCAGCCCAATATTTCCTCACTACCATATAAATAGATAGCAACCCTAACCTTGTGAATTATTTAACATCATTTATCTTATCAGACTTCCCATTTTGTCCCTGTGTATTCCCTGCATGTTATTTGATTTTCTATTTAAAACTAGAAGGAAGCATGATGCTTATTTTTAAACTCCTTCCCATGATGACATTTCAACTGGTTTTCCAGAGATTTGGGAATAATTTGCAACTGAGTATATTAATCCTGAGCCACAATGTAATTTAGTGGTTTTATTTTCTGTTTTTTTAATAAAAAGTAAGATAAAACAAAAAATAATCTTCAGATGCATTACATTCCATTTATTTACAACCATTACATTATGCTTTTTGCACTTAACCTCAGAAATGCCTAAGAAAGATTAGAGAATTTCTCCTCCTTGGAAAATTGTTAATCTCATAAAAATATGTGCAAAGGAAATGCCACTGATTTATTCTTTCCCTACAACCATGACTTCACTGAAGTGCTATGCATGGATGGGAGCATCATCCCAGATCTCACTTCTTGAGAACTATGGCTTCCATAGCATTGCAGAGATTCATGAATCATCATGATTCTTTAAAAATTTTGCAAAGATAAGCAAAATTGGTGCCACTCCATCATTCTGATCCCACATATTGGCCTTACATACTGAACAGGGTGGTACTGATAGAGAAATAGACCTCCAGCTAGGTAGACTGGGACCAGGGGTCCCCTCACCACCATCAGGAGCTAAGTATCAGACTACCTGAGAAAAGTCAAGCAACTGGCTTCTGTAAAAGACTTTTGTGATTGGAGACTTACCTTTCACTTGATTAACCAATCAAAGCCTTCATTTCTCAATGCCTCTCTCACGCCAATCATGATGAGTCCTTTGCACAGCTTAAAAATCCCCCAGACAATTAGGCCCAATGCCTCTCTCCTTATAGACCCCTGTTGACTGCTGTGAGTTTTCTCTCCTTTTCTTCAATAAAACTCCTTCAATTTCTCACCATCTTTTCCTGTGTTCCTCATTCTTTGTGATGAGAGAGAAAGAACCTGTCAGAAAAAAGAATTATAATCTAAAAGAGCTATGACATTTCAAAAATTCAGCAGAAACAAAGATCGGCAACATTTCTTGGAGATGAAACATAAACATGAACTAGAACCACATATTCCTACAACATTTCTTGGGGGCTCATCTGGAATCATTGGAAGAGTGAGTACAGATGGATTGTCTCTGCTTCTTTTACTGGAAATCCTCTTTCTCCACCATGGTTTACAGTCCATTGAAAGCACTAGGATTCTGTCAGCAAATTAAATTCATCCAATGTGTGAGACTGCAGTAAGGTCTTGCGGTAATTGAAGATTTATGGCTGGGGTGCTTCTGGGTTTTGCCCAAAGGCTCCCTGATTAGACTGTGATTGATCTTTGGTGTAATTGGACTAAAATCTGTCCTCCTCACTGTCTCTTCTTCCTATTCACAAACCCTCCTTACTCAGTCTCAAATATCATAAAGGGAGTGGGGGGATGCCTCTGGTTCCACTGGACAGATTTTCCCAACTAAACTAGCAAGTGAGAACCCTTAATTCATTAGCCTTTTCAAGTGCAAGATATTTTTCTCCCTTCTTCCCAGTTTACAACTTGTTTATGTATTTTTCTCCAGCTCCTAACAAAAGGATTATTTGATTTTCTATTTCTTTGTTCCATGATGTTTTAACTTTCCTAAGTAATGGGATAGGAGGTTAACATCATGTGCTAGTGCTTTCAATCTAGGTTTATCTATGTTGTTGTAACCAACCTACATAATGCGAATTTTATGCATCTTGGGGGTCATTTTCATGTTTTCTGTTTCCTTCACTGCATCTCAATTCCTTGTGAGAACTAAGTCTTTAAATAGTAGTATTATTTGCCTATTTTTAGTTGTTTGAGTGATTACCAATACCCTAATCAGATCTGTCCCACAGTTTTGGTTAAAATGCTAATGTTAAATGGATTATGAAATACATCATAAGATTGTAAAATGATGACAAGCTTACATTGTGCTTATATAAAGGTCTGATGTTTTAGCTCTGGGATCAATGAGACATGATTCCAGAGTGGATCCATCCCTCAGGCGTTTTTATCAGATAACTTGTCCTGCATGGCATGTTGGTTGCATGATGATGGGGCTTGGTAGGAATGTGTGTTCCCTCCCCTGTCCTCAGCATGTGACTAGGGCCCAATCAGGGCTGAGACAAGTTGCTGGGTGCCCTTCACCCCTTACTCCCATTCTTGCTTGCAACCCTCCCTTGCCTGACCCTGATAATAAGGGTCAAAACCCCTGGGAAGGATGCCACCCTTCCATGTAGGGATCAGAGAGATACACCTGTGTAATATTTCCACCTCTGCATGGGAGACCCACATCAAGGTCAGAGAACTGCCTGGCAGACAGGAGATAGGTACACAGGCACATCATTCTGTCTGCATGGCCCCAGTTCACTGAAGAAAAATGAACGGATAAATGATACCTTTGTCTTCCCAAACTGGCAGGCTAGGCAAGCAGGCTGGATTCTTGAAAGGGAGGCTGACAAGTCACAAACAAGCTAAACAATAGATAGCCAGGCCTTGCTAGGTCAAAATGGATTAAAAAGGAAGGTGCAGACAGAAGAGAGGGTCAAAGTTAGGCACAGGTAATGGTAACCACTCCTGCCAGCTTAACTCTCCTTGATCATGAGTTCCAGGTCACACTCATCTGTGATCTACAGGATCATGGGTCCCAGGGACACATGGGAAGGGGTAGAGGCACAGGTCAGAGTATCTACTTGTGTTTTCCCATCTTTCCCTACTGTTGGTCTCCAAGGTGCTATGAGCCCACAGAACAGGAACACGAGAAACACCTCAAATGGGTAGAGGCAGAAACTTAAGGATGCTTTTGTTTCTTGTCTTCTATTTTGGATGGATTAAAAAAAGAAGAAACATCTTCAGCATGTCCCCCCCTTTGAAGTGCATTGTCACGTCCTGAGATTCTTTGTGCCCTGAAACCTTAAAGAATCCCTGGTCTTTTCTGCACCATGGTGTGGCCAGGGTAGAAGCTGGAGAATGGGGGGATTTGACCCTAAAGGAACTGTTAACCATAACACCATCCTCCAACTAGACCTATTTTGTCACAGAACAGGGAAGTGGTCTGAGATCCCTTAAGTCCAGCCATGTGGTACCTGACAAGATAACCTAGACCTTTATCGACTCTGTAAAGTAGACCTGGCACTTTTAACAGCAGTTACTCCTAAAAGACCAGCTGCGCCTCTTCCCTCACCTGCCACAGAGTCTGTCGCACAGTGTATGAATCCCACTCTCTATTGCTCATGATCCCTCATGCCTCCCATCTGAGACTATCTGCTAGCAAGCAGGACACGCAACCATGGTCTTCTATTTTACCCTTTCAGGAGATTACTGGAGTGCTTGGTGGTCCTACTCATGTCCAGATCCCCTTATCACTTCAGGATCCTATCCAGGTAAAGGGAGAACTGGGAAGATTTTACAGATAACTCTGACAGATATATTGAGACCATCCAGAGTTTTTCCCAATGTCATCTTACCAGGAAAAAAATGTAATGTTACTTGTAAATCAAACTCTAATAGGGACTAAAAAAGAAGCTGCTCTCCAAGCTGTAGAAACTTCCTTCGTCCTTCTGGTGGAAGGCACTTAAAACTCTCCATCAAGCTTTCCATGTGGGGAGGGATAAGTCTTTTCAACTGACCCAGAGGCTATTGATGGGAAGGGACCTTCTCAGGACCACACAACAGGTTGTGGAGATCTGTGAGCTTTGTCTACAGAACAACCCCTTAAATCAGAGGCTAGTTCTCCACAGAGTACAAAGAAAAGGAATTTGGGCAGGGGAGCACTGCCAACCAGGTTCTCTTCACATGCCTAAAACAATGGACATCCAGTACACCTTGGTGTAGATAAACATCTGCCCTAATCAGGTAGAAATCTTCCTTTGTAGAAATGAGAAAGCTCAGAGTAAGTGTCATGCAGAGAAGGAGAAGTCCTCAACCAAGCAAGAAAAAAAGAGGACCTGTGAAAGGAGTCCTGTGTTGAACTGAAATGGACCCAGCCTACTTAAAAGACTGCCCAGTCATTGGCCGCAGCTTTCTGTGTGTGGCTCCAGGGCTGAGCAGATCATAAGGGAACTGTTTCTGGAACCTATTAGTTGGCTCTACTCTGCGCAACAGGTTTTCTCTTGAAGAGAGGTCTGTTTGGATCACATCAGGCTTGCTACACTCTCTATGTATGCACTTTATATTTATTAAAATCATCTATATATCTTTCCCTCTATCACACAATAGATACTCAAAAAGCATCTTATTAAAAAACTCGTGAATGAATGAATAAGATGAATCCAGGACATAGTCATTATTTCGTTGATTAGTAAAATGCATTGTATAATAAAATGATGCAGTGCATCATGATTCATTTAACTTCTGGTAATTTTATAAATACAGTAAATGTGCAAGGAACAGCTATTGCTGAGATCAAAAGACTTTATTTTCTTTGAAATGGTATCCTAGTTTTATATTACCAATGCCTTGCATATTGATTAATGCAAGCTCCATAAAGATTCTAAAAATGAAACAAATTAGAGATTTTAATATTTCAATGAGTACTCAGTATTTTTTAAAGAAATAAGTACAAATGGTAGCATTGGAAGCTCATGCTCCTGTAACATATTTCTTTTTATAGGTTTCCATAACACTTCACGGGTTCAGGTACATAATGGATGACCTGTAGAATTCATTCCTCCAAAAAGGATATAATATTACCCCAGGAAGCTAAATCACATCTTATCTATATGCAGTTGAGGGGCCAAAGAGCCATTTCCCTGTTAGAGAAAAATGAAATCTCCGGAAAATAGTGTACCTAAATAGACAAAACTTATAAAGTGGCTTAAATCATACTGTCCATGGATTACATAGTAAAGAAAGATTACTGATGTGATTCAAGGTCTTTTACCTTCAGGCCAATGTTGTTCGATTAATCTGGGCTACATGAGAAAGAAAGGGGATATCAATAAAAAGCCTATAAAGAGGTTTAGTGGTCACAGTGCCCCAGGAACTCACTGGTAAATAGTGTACTGGCCTGAACAAATAAGATGAGGATTAGGAGTGGACCTGAAAAGCTGAATTGTTATTTGTAGGTTGTGTATTACACAGCTCAACCATGCAGACAACTGTGTGATGGAACAGATTGTGAATACAGGGCCATGAATGGTGTGCACAGCAAACCAGACCAGAGCTCCTGGGTCAGTGACAGGGAGCTCATCACTGGAACAAAGAAATAAACTCGTCATTTCTGCAGTACATTAAGTTTCTGCTTTTACCTTGGGTAATGCATGTGAATCAATTGATTGCAATGTTCCAATCTCCTGTCAACGGTTCTTTCTAAACAACCATCCCTTAACTTCTGAGATGTGATTTTCTTGATGACCCAAATGCTCTAAGATTTTGGGCTTATAAAGAAAAATTATAATTTTTCCACTTGCTTAATTGTATTTATTGTACTAGTTAATTGAAATCCACACTTAAGAAAATGACTTAAGAATAATTTTGCAATATTTATGTTCCCTTTTAAATTGAAACTATGTAAATTTGCAAATTGAATCTTCATCGCTGTGCCGATAATGGTTTGATGAAAATAAAACACATGTAGGGGCTGGCGCTCTGACATAGCAGGTAAAGCTGTTGCCTGCAGTGCAGGTATCCATATGGGCGCCGGTCCAAATCCCAGCTGCTCCACTTCCAATCCAGCTCTCTGCTATGGCCAGGGAAAGCAGTGGAAGACAGCCCAAGTCCCTGGGCCCCTGCACCTACATGAGAAGACCCAGAGGAAGCTCCTGGCTCCTGGCTTCAGATTGGCACAGCGCCAGCCATTGCAGTCATCTGGGGAGTGAACCAGCAGATGGAAGACCTCTCTCTCTCGCTTTCTGTCTCTCTGCCTCTCTTTCTCTGTGTGTGTAACTCTGACTTTCAAATAAATAAATAAATCTTAAAAAAAAAAAGCAAGTGTGAAGTTGTCCCTCAAACCTGAAGATAAACTAGAGCAGTTTTAATTCAGATTGTTTGCATTTTATAATGACTTTACTAGAAGGCCTAAAGCAGGAAACTCCTGCTCCCATTAAATGTAATTTTTTCTCAAGAAACATGTGCTACTTAAAGAGTACAACCTAGAGTTTTAGCTTTGTCTGCCATAAATAATAATACAACCTAAATTCAGTACCATCTTTGCCCCAGGCACATGGGAATTTGAAGTCCTTGCAATTTCTCATTCTTTTTAAGTTAAGAATGGACTTGAAATGTCATAAAAATTTCAAAACTAGATAGACACTCAATCCTAGCAACTCTAGTGCCGCTATTTCCTTTGCAAGATTCATATGGAAAATTCTCAGAAATGGTTTTTAGAACTTTGTGATTTAAAGTAGCTCACTTTAAAATAGTAAAAAATGTGACTTAAATTAAGAAGAATGACAGAAAATTGCTGACACCCATTGCAGATATGAATTTGACCAATCTTCATTTTAAGGAGATGGGAGCAATAGAGAGTACCAATTCAAAAATCAAATTGCAATTCTTTAAATAAAAATCAAGAGCTTAACTATAGGTGTCTGTGTGACACAGCAAGTTAAGCCACCACCTGTACTTCTGGCATTCTTTATGGGTGCTGGTTTGAGTCCCAGATGCTCTGCTCCTATACAGCTCCCTGCTAATGGACTAGGAATGCAGCAGAAAATGACCCAAATCCTAAGGACCCTGAATTCATGTAGAAAATCTGAATACAGAGTTATAGGGCCCTCGCTTTGGTCTGACAGGGCCCTAGCCATTGTGATCATTTAGGTAGTGAGCTAGAAAGACCTCTGCCTCTCTCCTTCCCTCACTCTCCGTAACTGACTTTCAAACAAAGTAAATACATCTTTTTTTAAAAAAATAACTATTATGAAATATTTATGTATATTTGTATATATATACTTATACATATTTATACATTTATATTTATTTATATTTGAAAAGTTGAATGGATATTTGACCTAGCAGTTAAGATACTGGTTGGGGTGCCCAATCCCATATCAGAGTACCTGCGGTCAAGTTCTGGCTCTATTTCTCATCCTGACTTCCTGCTGATGCACCCTCTGGGAGGTATTGGGTGATTGCTCAAGCACCTGAGTCTCTGTCACCCATGATAGAGATGCAGATTGAGTACTTGGCTGCAGGAGCTCTCCTCCTTGACAGGGCCCAACCCTGACCATTGCAAGCATTTGATGAATGAAAACAGATTGAGTCTCTCTCTCTCTCTCTCTTTCTCTTTATTCCCCTCTCCATCTCCCTCTTCCTCTCTCTCTCCTTCTTTTTCTCTGGCTGCCAAATAATTACTTGATTGATTAAATGGTTACAAGTAAGCCTAGTAAAATATGTCACTACCTTACTATACCAAAAGGTCACAAAAACAAAAAGATATAAAATTCCCATATATAGACTGTCAAAAGGATTGATGCAATTTAAATAATATAGGTTTATAGCTTAAATGATTTTGTATGATATATAGTGCCACTAATAATTACATACTTGGAAATCAGAGCAATATAACCTTATATTTTCCCAACAAAATTCAAAATAATCAAAACTCTTGGCCTAAAAGTCAATGTCAAGGAGAAAATATGGCTAACATTTTATAGACAATAAATTGCATAGTATCAAGTGGAAAAAGGGTGGGGCATTTGGCACAGTGGTTATAGTATCATTTAGGTTGCCCTCATCACATAGCAAAGCACCTCGATTTGAGATCCCTGCTCCACTTTCAATCTAACTTCCTGTGAGTGCACATGCTAGAGTTGGCAAGGTGATGGCTTAAGTACTTGGGGCCCTGCCACACACTTGAGAGACCCCACTTCTTGGGAAACCAGACTGAGTTCCTGGCTCTTGGCTTGGCTTGGCTCAGTTTTACACTCTTACTCATTTTTTGCTCTCCCTCTTCAACAAAGATTTTATCAATATATACATATATGTGTATACAAATATATGCATATATACATACATATATATGTATATGTATTTTATTTATATAGATATATAGAGAGTACAATATTGAATTTGGTAAAAAGAAAAATATAAGAAGGTTGTAATAATTCTAGGATGATAGAATTAGCAGGCTTTTTTCTACTTATTCTAGTGTCACATGTCATCTTTAAAAAATACTAACCATCATGCTAAGTGAATTAAGCCAGCCCAAAGGGAAAAATATCATATGTTCTCCCTGATCGGTGACAACTAACCAACCACAAAAAAGGAAACCTGTTGAAGTGAAAGGGACACTATGAGAAACAGTGACTTGATCAGCCCTTGTCCTGACTGTTGATGTACAATTTAATACTTTATCCCTTTTAGTATTTTTTTGTTCTAGTTAATACTATTGGTTGAACTCTGCAATCAACACACATTTATTCTTAGGTGTTGAAATTTAACTGAAAAGTGATCCCTGTTAAATATAAGAGTAGGAATAAGAGAGGGAGGAGACATACAATTTGGGACATGCTCAATCAGACTTGCACCAAATGGTGGAGTTAGAAATGTGCCAGGGGATTCCAATACAATCCCATCAAGGTGGCATGTACCAATGCCATCTCACTAGTCCAAGTGATCAATTTCAATTCACAGTTGATCACACTGATAGGTCTAAGAGACAAAGGGATCACACAAACAAGACTAGTGTCTGCTAATACTAACTGATAGAATCAAAAAGGGAGAGAACGATCCAACATGGGAAGTAGGATACACAGCAGATTCATAGAATGGCAGATGTCCATTCTGAGGCCAAAACTCTGGCCTCAGAATCAGCCCTTAAGGCACTCAGATCTGGCTGAAGATCCCATGAGGGTATTTGAGGCATGGAAAGCCAAGACACTCTGGCAAAAACAGAAAAAAAGAAAAAAACAAAAGAGGACCTAAATGAAAGGTCTCAGTGAGTGAGATCCCAGCAGAAAGAACGGGGCCATCAAAGAAAGAGGTACCTTTCTCTGAAGGGAGGAGAGAACTTCCATTTGACTATGACCTTGTCTAAATAAGATCAAAGTCAGCAAACTCAAGAGGCTTCCATAGCCTTGGCAACTCATGACTAGAGCCTAGGGAGATTACTGATGCCATAAACAAGAGTGTCAAATTGTTAAGTCAACAACAGGAGTCACTGTGTACTTTCTCCTTATGTGGGATCTCTGTCCTTAATGTGTTGTCCAATGTGAATTAATGCTATAACTAGTACTCATACAGCATTTTACACTTTATGTTCTGTGTGGGTGCAAACTGATGAAATCTTTACTTAATATATACTAAATCAATCTTCTGTATATAAAGATAATTGAAAATGAATCTTGATGTGAATGGAACCGGAGAGGGAGTGGGAGATGGGAGGGGTGCTGGTGGGAGGGAAGTTATGGGGGGAGGAAGCCATTTTAATCCATAAACTGTACTTTGGAAAATTATATTTACTAAATAAAAGTTTAAAAAATAAATAAAAGGCACCAATGTTTTCATAATTTTAGATGAGAGTTACAAAGACATTGTTGGGCCGGCGCCGCGGCTCACTAGGCTAATCCTCCGCCTAGCGGCGACGGCACACCAGGTTCTAGTCCCAGTCGGGGCGCCAGATTCTGTCCCGGTTGCCCCTCTTACAAGCCAGCCCTCTGCTGTGGCCAGGGAGTGCAGTGGAGGATGGCCCAAGTGCTTGGGCCCTGCACCCCATGGGAGACCAGGAAAAGCACCTGGCTCCTGGCTCCTGCCATCGGATCAGCGCGGTGCGCCGGCCGCAGCGCGCCGGCCACGGTGGCCATTGGAGGGTGAACCAACGGCAAAGGAAGACCTTTCTCTCTGTCTCTCTCTCTCACTGTCCACTCTGCCTGTCAAAAATAAAAAAATAAAATAAAATAAAATAAAGACATTGTTGAAATATGACAATATTTGTTATATAAAATTGACTATATTGAGATAATTTGGAGTTTCTAAAAATATAGACAAGGAGGATAAGCTTTTATAAGGAATGAAAAAGCAGTGTTTTTTGAATTTTAGAAATGGTGGGTCTTAATTATTTTTAATTGACTCTATTGCAGTCATATCATCTTTTGAACAAGAAAATACATGGATCAATACTTATCTTCCAGAAGCTATGATTTTAAGCTTTTATATGATTTTACTAGCAAAATGTATTTTTAAGATTTATTTATTTATTTGAATACATGCAGAGAGAGAGAGAGAGATGGAGATGGAGAGGGAGAGGGAGAATCTTCCATTCATCAGTTCATTCCCCAAATGGTCACAACAGATGGAACACAGCCAATTTGAAACCAAGAGCCAGGAGCTTTTTCCCAAGTCTCCTATATGAGTACAGGAGCCCAAGTACTTGGGCCATCTGCTGCCGCTTTCCCAGGTGCATTAGCAGGTATCTGGATTGGAAGTGGAACAGCAGGTACTAAAACTGGCACCCATATTGGATGTGGCTTTACCCACTAACCACAGCACCAGATGCTTTACTTGTTAAATAGTCATCCAAATCCTACCATTGGAGTAGCTTTCATGTGAAATAGCAATTTGACCCTGTAAGAGGTGATTTAAATTTAATTTTGTAGACTTCATTTTGCTACACGCCTCTGACTTATTTTTTTATGTGTGTGTTTATTTATTTTTTTTTATTTAGTAAATATAAATTTTCAAAGTACAGTTAATGGATTACAATGGCTTCCCCCCCCATAATTTCCCTCCCACTCACATCCCTCCCATCTCCCGCTCCCTCTCCCATTCCATTCAGTCAAGATTCATTTTCAATTATCTTTATATACAGAAGATCAATTCAGTATATATTAAGTAGAGATTTCTGACTTATAACAAACAAATTTTTGTTCCCAACATTTCTTTATTTAGCTGGTGTATTTTTTTAGAAAAGTTAAAGAATTACCTAGGTTTCTCACAAAAAAAAAAAAAATTGTGATGTTTTAGAGAATCAAGAAAGTAGTACACGAATTACTAATCCAAAAGCATTGTTTGAGTAATAGTTGATGCAAAATGCAGCCTACACTAAATGTCCATTTTATGTAACCTTCATTGCACCAACTTCAAACACTTAAATTATTTGACAGCAATAACAACAGCAACAAGCATTTATTGAGCCTTTGTCTGTGGCTGACACTATTACCAGCAAGAGACACAATCACTTGAGGTGTCACCAGATAATCAGCCTCAATCAGAAGATGTGCAGAGGAAAGTTTTAATAAGTTGTGACAAGTAACAGAGACAGTGGAAAGGTCTAAACAAACTGCCTTGCTGAGAAGCAGGTTTGTCAGGATTTTTATAGCCAGAGTTAGAGAAGTGTCCAAGATGTAGCAAAAGAAGAGGAATGCCCTCCTTCTTCACACTAAAGCAGGAGTGGCTAATTGTTCCTATATGGATAAATTCGTTGTCTAGTGAACAAAGAAGTATGGAGGCACCGACATAGAAGAGAAAGTGAATACTGAAATAAAGTTTAATGATTAGTACACCTGATGGACAGTGAGAAGTCTCAGGAAAGAACTGAGAGCCTAGTCTGCATTCAAACAAGTTTTATGGGTGCAGGTGTAGGGATGGGCCCTCCATTTTTCTCTCTCACCTTCTCCTTGTTGAGTAGAGAGCTCAGGAGCCTGAGATTACTAAAATTCCTCCCAGAACTTATAATTGGCCTAAAAGTCACCTTGGTGAAGGATATAAGTGTAGGGTCTCCTCCTGGGAAGGAATGGAAACCCACCGGAACATATTGTTCAACATTGACAAGGCTGTTGATACCAGCAATTCTTCCCTTATTCAGCCAACAAAGTTTATGAACAAGAGCAATACTGGCCAGTGCCACGGCTCACTTGGCTAATCCTCCACCTGTGGCACCGGCACCCTGGGTTCTAGCCCCGGTTGGAAGCTCCTCTTCCAGTCCAGCTCTCTGCTGTGGTCCGGGAAGGCAGTGGAGGATGGCACAAGTGCCTGGGCCCCTGCACCCACATGGAAGACCAGGAGGAAGCAACTGACTCCTGGCTTCAGATCAGCACAGCGCACCAGCTACAGTGCGCCAGCCATAGTGGCCATTTTGGGGGGTGAACCAAGGGAAAGAAAAACCTTTCTCTCTGTCTCTCTCACTGTGTAACTCTGCCTGCCTGTCAAAAAAAAAAAAAAAAAAAAAAAAAAGAGCAATACTGTAGATATGCATAATTCTGGTCTGCTCCCAAAGCTTATTTCTACATTTCTTGCTTCATCTATCCACAAACAAATTCCTATTTTCTTTCATTATTTTGTTTTTTGATTTTTTAATGTATTTGTATTATAGTCATAATTTTTATTTATATAAGGTGAACAAATTTCATGTATTTCATATATACAGATTTAGAAGCATTGTGATACTTCCAACCCTTCCTTTCCTCTCATCTAAGCTGCTACCCTCCCTCTGCCTTCCTTTCTTATTCTTTCTTTGAATTTCTACAGCAATATATTTTCAGTTTATTTTATAATCATAAGCTTAACCCTCCACTAAGCAAAGAATTCAACACATAGAAAACAATTTAAAAAATGTTCCTCAACAGTAGAGATGAGGACTGTAAACAATAATCAGTTCTCAGAGTATCAACTTTGTTCCTATACAATTTTGCTCCTGGCTTATTTCACAAAACATAATGGGTTTCCAGTTACTGAGTAGTATTCCATAGTGTATACATACCACATTTACTTTGTGCAGTCATCAGTTGATGGACAGCTGAGTAGATTACATATCTTAGCTCTTGTGAATTGAGCTGAAACAAACCTGGGAGTGCCGATAACTCATTCTTCCCATTCTGGGGAGCACATTGAATATATTTAACACATATACATTTTTAAGAGAATAATTATAGTTGCTATTCTCCCATGCTTCCACTATCCCTCCACCTTCCTTTTTTATTTTTCTAATATTTTATTAATGACATACTTTCAATTTACTTTGTAAGCACAAGCTTAATCCTCTAATTAAAAAAAAGAATTGAACAAGTATTAAGTAGAAAAACCTCTGCACCTCATAAGCATAAATAAGCATTATCATCAATAATCTAATCTCAAGATGTCAATTTCTTTTTTTTTGTTTGTTTTTGTTTTTTATTTTTATTTTTTTTTTATTTAATGAATATAAATTTCCAAAGTACGAATTATGGATTACAATGGCTTCCCCCCCATACCGTCCCTCCCACCCACAACCCTCCCCTTTCCCACTCCCTCTCCCCTTCCATTTACATCAAGATTCATTTTCGATTATCTTAATATACAGAAGATCAGCTTAGTATACATTAAGTAAGGATTTCAACAGTTTGCTCCCACACAGAAACATAAGGTGAAAAATAATAGATGATTTTTTTTAAATGATGATGAAATCAGAGCAGACCTATTGTCCTGTTTAATCCCAGTGAGAGTCAAGTTGGGAGTTGATAGTTTCTTTTTTTTTTTTTTTTTTTTTTTACAGAGGATCAGTTTAGTATGCATTAAGTAAAGATTTCAACAGTTTGCACCCCCATAGAAACACAAAGTGAAATATATTGTTTGAGTACTCATTATAGCATTAAATCTCAATGCACAGCACATTAAGGACAGTGATCCTACATGAGGAGTAAGTGCACAGTGACTCCTGTTGTTGACTTTACCAATTGACACTCCTGTCTATGGCATCAGTAATCTCCCTATGCTCCAGTCATGAGTTTCCAAGGCTATGGAAGCCCTCTGAGTTCTCCGATTCTTATCTTGTTTAGACAAGGTCATAGTCAAAGTGGAGGTTCTCTCCTCCCTTCAGAGAAAGGTACCTCCATCTTTGAAGACCTGTTCTTTCCACTGGGATCTCACTCACAGAGATCTTTTGCCTGAGTGTCTTGGCTTTCCATGCCTGAAATACTCTCATGGGCTTTTCAGCCAGATCCAAATGCCTTTAGGGCTGATTCTGAGGCCAGAGTGCTATTTAGGACATCTGCCATTCTATGAGTCTGCTGAGTATCTCACTTCCCATGTTGGATCACTCCCCCCTTCATTTATTCTATCGGTTAGTGTTAGCAGGTACTAGACTTGTTTATGTGCTCCCTTTGACTCTTAGTCCTTTCATTATGATCAATTGTGAACTGAAATTGATCACTTAGAATAGTGAGATGGCATTGGTACATGCCACCTTGATGGGATTGAATTGGAATCACCTGGTATGTTTTTAACTCTATCATTTGGGACAAGTCAGCTTGAGCATGTCCCCAATTATACATCTCTTCCCTCTCTTATTCCCACTCTTATGTTTAACAGGGATCACATTTCAGTTAATTTTTAACACTTAAGAATAACTGTGTATTAATTACAGAATTAAACCAGTCATATTAAGTAGAACAGACAAAAAAACTACTGGGAGGGATAATGTATTAAGTTGTTCATTAACAGTCAGGGCTATGCTGATCAAGTCACCATTTCCCATAGTGCCCATTTCACTTCAGGAGGTTTCCTTTTTGGTGTTCAGTCAGTTGTCACCGATCAGGGAGAACATATGGTATTTGTCTCTTTGGGACTGGCTTATTTCACTCAGCATGATGTGTTCCAGATTCCTCCATTTTGTTGCAAATGACTGGATTTCGTTGTTTCTTACTGCGGTATAGTATTCTAAAGAGTACATATCCCATAATTTCTTTATCCAGTCTACCGTTGATGGGCATTTAGGTTGGTTCCAGGTCTTAGCTATTGTGAATTGAGCTGCAATAAACATTAGGCTGCAGACCGCTTTTTTGTTTGCCAATTTAAATTCCTAAATCTAATCTCAAGATGTCAATTTCACTCATACACATTACATATTTTTCAGTACTCTAAATATTAAGTAATGCAAATTAGAGAAAACATTATCTTTGTCTTTTGAAGACAGGCTTTTTCACTAAACGTAATTGTATCCAACTGCAGAAATATTATTTACAAAAGAAGGGTTTCATTCTTCTTTATGGCTGAGTTATAGTTATAGTTGAGTACTCGTTATAGCATTAAATCTCAATGCACAGCACATTAAGGACAGAGATCCTACATGAGGAGTAAGTGCACAGTGACTCCTGTTGTTGACTTTACCAATTGACACTCCTGTCTATGGCATCAGTAATCTCCCTATGCTCCAGTCATGAGTTTCCAAGGCTATGGAAGCCCTCTGAGTTCTCCGATTCTTATCTTGTTTAGACAAGGTCATAGTCAAAGTGGAGGTTCTCTCCTCCCTTCAGAGAAAGGTACCTCCATCTTTGAAGACCTGTTCTTTCCACTGGGATCTCACTCACAGAGATCTTTTGCCAGAGTGTCTTGGCTTTCCATGCCTGAAATACTCTCATGGGCTTTTCAGCCAGATCCAAATGCCTTTAGGGCTGATTCTGAGGCCAGAGTGCTATTTAGGACATCTGCCATTCTATGAGTCTGCTGAGTATCTCACTTCCCATGTTGGATCATTATATAGACCACATTTTCTTTATCCAGTCATCAGCTGATGTACATCTGGGTTGATTCCATATCTTAGTGATTGTGAATTGAACTGCATAAACACAGGGATGCAAATAACACTTTCATAAGCTGATATCATTTCCTTTCTGTAAATTCCCAGAAATGGGATGGATGAGTTTTTGGTAGATGTATTTTCAGATTTCTGAGAAATCTCAAGGCTGTCGTCCATAATGGATTTATTAGTTTACATTCCCACCAATAACCTATTGAGGTACCATTTTCTACACATCCTCACCAGCAATCATTATTTTTAGATTTTTTTTTGGCTGATACCCATTCTAACTGGATGATATGAAACTTCATTGTGGTTTTTACTTGCATTTCCCTAATGGCTAATGATCTTTAGAATATCCATGGATCTTTGGTCATTTGTATATCATCCTTTGAAAAATGCCTGTTCATGCCTTTTGCCCATTTCTTAAATGAATTGTTTATTTTTTTAATTTATTTAATAAATATAAATTTTCAAAGTACAACTTTTGGATTATACCAGATTCCTCCCCCCCACAACAACCCTCCCATCCGCAACCATCCCATCTCCCATTCCCTCTCCCATCACATTATTCATCAAGATACATTTTCAATTATCTTTATATATACAAGATCAACTTAGTATACACTATGTAAAGATTTCAACAGTTTGCACCCATTCAGACACACTAAATATAAAGTACTTTTTGAGTACTAGTTATACCATTAATTCACATAGTACAACACATTAAGGACAGAGATCCTACATGGGGTTAGTAAGTGCACAGTGACTCCTGTTGTTGACTTAACAATTTGACACTCTTGTTCATGGCGTCAGTAATCACCTGAGGCTCTTGTCATGAGATGCCAAGTATATGGAAGCCTTTTGAGTTCACAAACTCCGGGCTTATTTAGACAAGGTCATAGTCAAAGTGGAAGTTCTCTTCTCCCTTAAGAGAAAGGTACTTACTTCTTTGATGACCCGTTCTTTCACTGGGATCTCACAGAGATCTTTCATTTAGGTCATTTTTTTCCAGAGTGTCTTGGCTTTCCATGCCTGAGAAATTCTCATGGGCTTTTTAGCCAGATCCAAATGCCTTAAGGGCTGATTCTGAGGCCAGAGTGCTGTTTAGGACATCTGCCATTATAGGAATCCACTGTGTATACTACTTCCCATGTTGGATCATTCTCTCCTTTTTAATTCTATCAGTTAGTATTATCAAACAATAGCCTTATTTATGCAATCTCTTTGACACTTAATCCTATCATTCTGATCAATTATGAACTGAAAATTATCACTTTGATTAATAAGATGGCATTGGTACATGCCACCTTGATGGGATTGAATTGGAATTTCCTGGCACGTTTCTAACTCTACCATTAGGGGTAAGTCTGAGTGAGCATGTGTCGAACTGCACATCTCCTCCCTCTCTATTCCCACTCTTATATTTAACAGAGATCACTTTTCAGTTAAATTTAAACACCTAAGAATAATTGTGTTTTAATTAAAGAGTTCAACCAATGATATTAAGTAGAACAAAAAAAAAATACTAAAAGGAATCAACTAGTAAGTTGTTCCTTGAAAGTCAAGACAAGGGCTGGTCAAGTCATTGTTTCTCATAGTGTCCACTTCACTTCAACGAGTTTCCTTTTAGTGCACAGTTAGTTGTCACCGATCAGGGAGAACATATGATATTTTCCCTTTGGGATGGGCTTATTTCACTCAGTATGGTGTTTTCCAGATTCCTCCATTTTGTTGCAAATGACCAGATTTCACTTTTGTTACTACTATATAGTATTCTATAGAGTACATATCCCATAATTTCTTTATCCAGTCTTCTGTTGATGGACATTTAAGTTGATTCATGTCTTAGCTATTGTGAATTCAGCTGCAATAAACATTGAGGTGCAGACAGCTCTTTTATTTGCCAATGTAATTTCCTTTGAGTAAATTCCAAGGAGTGGGATGGCTGTGTTGTATGGTAGGGTTACATTCAGGTTTCTGAGGAATCTCCAAACTGACTTCCATAGTGGCTTTATCAGTTTTCATTCCCACCAACAGTGGGTTAATGTCCCTTTTTCCCCACATCCTCGCCAGCATCTGTTGTTGGTAGATTTCCGTATGTAAGTTATTCTAACTGGGTTGAGGTGAAACCTCATTGTCGTTGTTTATTTTGCTTCTGTTGCTTTTCTTGAGCTCTTTATACTTCCTGAATATTAATCCTTTATCAGATGTATAGTTTTCAAATATTTCCTCACGTTTTTGTTAGTTACCTCTTCAATTTTTCATAATCTTTTTTATTTATTTGAGAAGTAGAGTTATAGTTAGTGAGAGAAAGATAGAAAGAGAAAGGTCTTCCTTCCATTGGTTCACTCTACAAATACCACAACTTTGGTGCTGCACCAATCTGAAGCAAGGAGCGAAGTGCTTCCTCCCATTCTCCCATGCGGATGCAGAGGCACAAGCACTTTAGCCATCCTCTACTACCCTCCCATGCCACAGCAGAGAACTGGACTGGAAGAGCAGCAATCAGGAATAGAATCTGGTGCCCATATAGGATGCCGGCAATGCAGGTGAAGGATTAACCAAGTGAACCATGGTCCTGGCCCCTGCGTCTTCACTTTGTTGAGTATTTCTTTTGCTGTGCAAATGCTTCTTAGCTTGATGTAATCCTAACTATCTAATTTTACTTTGGTTGCCTGCATTTCTGGGAACTTTTCCAAAGATTCTTTGTCCATGCTAGTGTCCTGCAGGGTTTTCCCAATAATTTGCTCTAGTAATTTAATGCTATCAGTTCATAGATGTAGATCCTTGATCCATTGATTTGATCTTTGTGTAAGGTGTAAGATAGGGGTCTTGCTTCATACTTCTGCATTCCAAGACTCAATTTTCCCAATGGCATTTATTTAGCATACTATCCTTTCTTCAGGCAGTCAGATCATATTTCAAAGATTAATTGGTTGTAGGTCTGTGAATTAATTTCTGGAATTTCTAATCAGTTGCTAGGTCCATACGTCTATTTTTGTGCCATCACCAAAATGTATTATAACTTCCCTGTAATGTCTTGAAATTTGGTATTGTGATGCCTCTGGCCTTGTTTCTGTTGTTTAAGATTGCTTTAGTTTTCTGGGGTCTCTTGTGCTTCCATGTGTATATTAGAGTCATTTTTTTCCTGGATCTGAGAATGTCCTTGGTATGGGTAGTTTGAACATTTTGATTATATTAATTCTGCCAAACCATGACATGTTAGATATTTCCATCTTCTGTCTCTTGCCTTTGTGTTTTGTAATTTTCATTGTAGAGACATTTTACATCCTTGGTTAAATATTCACTTTTTTGTAGCTATTGTGAATGGGACTGATCTAGCAAGTTCTTTAGTAGCCATAACTTTATTTGTGTATACAAATGCTATTGATACTTATGTGTTGATTTTATACTGCAACTTGGCCAACCTCTTAGAGTCCAATAGTCTATTAGGGTAGTCTTTTGGTTCCCTTATGTATAGGATCACATCATTTGTAAACAGGAATAATTTTACTTCCTCCTTTACAGTTTGTATCCCTCTGACTTCTTTTTCTTACATAATGACTCTGATTACCACTTCCAGAACTCATGGAAAAGTAATCATGAGAGTGGGCATCCTTATCTGATTCCTAATCTTAGAGCTTCCAGCTTTTCCCCATTCAATATGTTGCTGGCTATGGGTTTCTCATGTATTGCCTTGATTGTGTTGAGGTATGTTCCTTCTAAACCCAAATTTTTTAGGGTTTCTATCATGAAAAGATGTTGTATTTATAAAATGCTTTCTTGGCATCTATTGAGATAGTTACATGGTTTTTATTCTCCAATGTGTTCATGCAATGTATCAGGTTTATTGATTTGTGTGTGCTAAACCATACCTCTATCCCAAAAACAAATCACCACCTGGTCTGGATGGATGATCTCTTTGATGTGTTGTTGGATTTTATTAGCTAGTATTTGCTGAGGATTTTTCATCTATGGTCCTCAGGGATATTGCTCTACTGTATCTCTCTTTGTTTATCTTTTTAATGTTTGAGAATAAAGATGATGCTGCCTTCATTAAGAAGTATAGGTGAGTTCTCTCTCTTTCTATTGTTTTGAATAGTTTAATAAGAATTTGGATTACCTCTTCTTTAGAATCTTTGTAGATTCAGCAATGAAGCCATCTGGTTCTGGGCTTTTTTCGTTGAGAAAGATCTCTATTACTGATTCAATCTCTGTCTTGAATATTGTTCTATTTATATTTTATGTATTCATGCCTCAATTTTGATAAATTATAAGTGTTCAAAATCTACCCATGTCCTCAGAATCAGCCCTAAAGGCATTCGGATCTGATTGAAGAGCCCATGAGAGTATTTTAGGCATGGAAAGCCAAAACACTCTGGCAAAAAAAAAAAAAAAAAAAAAGGAGGACCTAAATGAAAGATTTCTGCGAGCGAGATCCCAGTAGAAAGAACGGGCCATCCAAGAAGGAGCTACCTTTCTCTGAAGGGAGGAGAGAACTTCCACTTTGACTATGACCTTGTCTAAATAAGATCGAAGTCAGCGAACTCAGGCTTCCATAGCCTTGGCAACTCATGACTAGAGCCTAGGGAGATTATTGATGCCATAAACAAGAGTGTCACAATTTGTTAAGTCAACAACAGGAGTGTGCACTTACTCCTCATGTAGGATCTCTGTCTTTAATGTGTTGTTCAATGTGAATTAATGCTATAACTAGTACTCAAACAGTATTTTACACTCTGTATTGGGTGGGTGCAAACTGTTGAAATCTTTACTTAATATATACTTAATAAATCTCCTGTATATAAAGATAATTGAAAATGAATCTTGATGTGAATGGAATGGGAGAGGGAGCAGGAGTTGGGAGGGTTGCAGGCAGGAAGGAAGTTATAGGGGGAAAAAAAAAACATTTTAATCCATAAGCTGTACTTTGGAAATTTATAGTTGCTAAATAAAAGTTAAAAAAAAGGTGACAAATGAAAAGAAAATCTAATCATGTCTTCTTGATTTTCCAATTTGTTGTCATATTACTATTTGTAGTAATTCCTGATATTCTTTTTATTTCTGTGACATCTATTTTAACATCTCTTTTTTAATCTCTGATTTTATTATTTTGAGTCTCTTTTTTTTTGGTTAGTTATTACAATTGTACATCAATTTTGTTTATTTCTTCAAAAAACTATCTCTTCATTTCATTCATCTCTTCTATGGTTTTCTTCATTTTAATTTTGTTTATTTCTTCTCATATTTTTACTGTTTCTTTTCTCCTACTAATTTGGGATTTTGGTTTTTTTTCCTACATCATTGAGGTGTGTTGTTAGATCATTTATTTAATAGCCTTCCAATTCCTTGATGTGGGCAGTAATTGCTATAAACTATACTCTTAACATTGCTTTTGCTGTATTCCCTAAGTTTTTATATGTTGTATTGTCATCTTCATTCCTTCTTAGGATAAAATTCCTATTTTCTTTGACCCTTCAATTAATACTCTTATGTATGACATCAGTGAGCACCCAAGGCTCTTTACATGGGCTGCCTAGGCTATGGAAGCCTAGGCCAAGACCATAAGCAAGGTGGAAGTTTTCTCCTTCCTTTAGATAAAAGTACATCCTGCTTTGATGACCACTTCTTTCCGCTGGGGTCTCACTCACAGAGATCCTTCATGTAGAACATTTTTTGCCACAGTGTCATGGCTTTCCATGCCTGAAATGCACTTATGGGATTATCAGCCAGACCAGGAAGCTTTAAGGGCTAATTCTGAGGTCAGAGTGTTACTTAAAGCGATTGTCATTCTGTGAGTCTGCTGTGTGGACTGCTTCCCATGTTGAAACATTCTCTCCTTTTCAATTCTATTATTACTACTAGACACTTGATTCTATGTATATGACCACTTTAACACTTAATCCTATCTATAAGTTCACTTTATCACTTAATATAATAACTTTAACAATTAAGATGGCATTTTTATCACCAAGCTTAATGGGATTTGGAGTCCATGACAAGTTTTTAAACTATACCCTTAGAAGTAAGTCCATAGGAATGTATGCAGAACTATCCAGCTTTACGGTTACAAACTTCCTCCTCCCTCTCTTATTCCCATTCTTATTTTATACTGAGATCCATCCTCAATTGACTTTATACACATATGACTAACTGTATCTTAAGTAAAAATTTCAACAAATAGTATGAAGAATAAAAAAAAATGAAAAAAAAAAAAAACCAACAAACCCCAAAAAAAAAAAAAAATGTTCCTTGACAGAGCTTGGGCTCTGAGATCCAGGATCTGGTTTAAAAGTGATAAGATCAGAGGAGACTGAGCACAGTTTTAGGGAGCTAGTGCCGTCAAGATCTGTAAGGGTGTTTTCAAAATTTTGCAGACACTCAAGTTTGAATCTTTCTTTCTCTAATGCCATGTGAATTTCTGAGATTCTCACCCTGCGAACTCCGTATTGTAATTTGCACAGATTTCACTTCTTCACTGACAGCTTTCTGCTTCTCTCAGTTTTTGATTACTCTTCCATGCCATCCTCTTGGAGACTCTCTCTCTCTGTGTTCAGAGGAAAACATGTCCTTCACCTTGAGTATTTCATCACCAACACAGTGTAGCCTATATCTTTCTCTTCCCTCTTTCTCTGAAGATATGGACATAATTCCAATTATTGTATCCAGGCTCCACAAAACTAGACCTAGACAAACTCCCCAACTCTCCTAGTGACTTTTGTCATCACCTCTCCCTTAACCTAAGATAAAGAGGGTATAACTGTTTATTCTTATTGTGGAGAAGAAGAGAGGCAGCAATAGGAAACAGAGCACACATTTCAATTACCCTGAAATTCATTCTGTATTGAAGGAACCGGTAAGTAGGAGAAAAATTTGTGGAGAAAACTATAAGTATGGAAATGTATTGTATATGATGCAAGGGTAAGAGAAATTTTGGATAGAAGGAATTTTTTTTAATAGAAAGAGGAGCTGAAGGAACAAGCATGTTGTAGAAGGTTTGTAGAAGTCAAATGCTGTATGAGATTAGTTTGGAAGGCAATTATTTTAAAGTTGGTAAAAAAGACAGATAGTAGGATTACCTGATTCTCTACCTCTTTGTTCCATGATGCAATTAACTGTCATAAGTTATAGATTCATATGTTGAAATCATATGCTAATCTTTTCAGTTTTTTTCTGTGTTTTATAGCTGACTTAGGTAATAGTTCTATGCATCCCAGGGAAGTTTCATGTTTTCTGTTGCCTTTATTGAGTTTAATTGCTTTACAAATCTGTCTTAAAGGAGTTAAATTTATATTGGATATGGTACACAGCTTTCGTTAAAATGCTCAGGCTCAACTTTGATTTTGACCAAATAGTTTAAACCTCTGACAATACTTTTACACCTAAAGCTCTAAAACTGAGTCTTTGACCCTGAGTCTTCCAACTGGATGACTAGAACTGTCAAAAGATGAGGCTCTCATTTGGGAGAGATAATAACTGTCTTGTACACTTTATGTTGTCCAGTACTAAACACGTAGAAGCTTTTAAACTCCTTGTGATACTCCAGACAATGTCTCCAGGGAAATTTGCATTCTACTAGGAACTCTTAGATCAACCCTCAGAAAAATGTTCTGCTTCTGTCCCTCAATGACAGCTCCTTTCAGCATGAAGCAGCCAGAGTTGTCAGTCACCTCCATATCCCTATCAACCAATAGGGTTCATTCTTCTGGGAGAATGGGATGTGAGAAGTTAGATCTGCTAATAGCCAATAGGTTCCATCCCTGTTGGAATGAAAAAAGGGGGAGTCCCTTTAAAAGTGAACAAAAAACGTTTGTTTCTCCTCAGAAGCTTCCTTTAGCAAGACTAAAGTGCTGATCTGAGTTTCTAGTTTATCGTAAGAATAGCAAGGAAGTATTGATCCTAAGTCTCTGAGATTCTAGTTCCTTCTGATGGATTTCTTTTTATCAGGTGCGGGCCAGACAGAATTACAATTCTGGCCCTCAGATGGGTGTTTTCCCCACCCTCTGATTGTTAGCTGTTATTCCATGCCGCTGAGCTGTGTTTAAAAGACCCCACTTTGACAAGTTTCTCAGGTTTTTCTCCCTTGGTGCCCCCTTCCTAATGTGGCGGGAGGAGGTTTTTGACTTAGGTAGATCTTGTTTTGCTCACTGTCTTGTCTGAATGAAAATTCTTCTACGTGAGACAAAAACCAAGGTCACCTTCATCATCATTTCCCCATAACAATTCTATTACTGAAGACCTCTTTCACTGCTAGTAGTTTATAACCCATAACACTGATATGAACAGTTTTACTGTTTCTCACCATGTCTTGCCAAATACTCTGGCATCTTTGTGATAAGAGAGAGATTTTCACTTACATATTGTTCTTGCCTTATGACTCTAGAGATACTGAGATACTAAGAATCCCATTTTAGGCATATAAGACATACTATAGCAGATTTCTTTCTATTAGTCCTCTCTATCCATTATCAGTTTGTTATTAGACCCAAAGTTCTGACATTTCTGTTTTTGCACACTTCCTCTCACTTGGAATATATGACACAAACGTGATATTTTTAAATTTTGATGTATTCCCAGTGCCTGAACTAATCACGCTCAGTGGGTGCTTGAGTAAAAAACTTTCTTTAAAGAAAGTAGAGAGCTTAACCCAATTATTCTTTAATCAATCTCCTTCTAACATGCTTTCTATAATCCAAGCTATGGTCTCAAACATTTTCTTATAAATGTCAAAACTGCATTAATATTCGCAGTCTTCTAGTGCTATTTTGTGGAATTATGGAGAAGGACATTTCAACACAATCAGAGCTGTGGAAATGATACCTTCATCACCAATTAGCTCTTTGTTACTAGATCTCATCAAGTAGCGCTTAATAATCACACAGAGTTTTCATATTTTGTTTTATGTCATTTTAAAATTTTGTTGTACAAATTTATGGGATACAGTATGATAATGCAATACATGAATTCAATGCATGAAGGTAAAATGCAAAAAAACATTTCCATTCTTTAAATATTAAAAAACAAATTTGATTAATACCTAATTATTGCACATGCTTATGGATATAATGTGATATTTTAATTCATTTACATAATACTTGTTGATCAAATCAAGGTATTTAATGTTCTCCTCTCTTTGTTATTCCTTTATGATTACATTGACTATACCTTAAAACTAAGATGGTCTACAGTGTTAGCGCTAAGGCGTAGTGGATAAAGCCGCCACCTACAATACTGGCATCCCATATGGGTGTCAGTTCGAGTCCTGGCTGCTCCATTTTTGATCCAGCTCTTTGCTATGGCCGGAGAAAGCAGTGGAAGATGGCCCAAGTCCTTGGGCCTCCGCACCCACATGGGAGAACCAGAGGAAGCTCCTGGCCCCTGCCTTTGGATTGTCGCAGCTCCAGCTGTTGTGGCCATTGGGGAAATGAACCAATAGATGGAAGACCTCTTTTTCACTCTTTCTTTGTTTCTGCCTCTCGGTAACTCTGCCTTTCAAATAAAAAGTAAATCTTCAAAATAAAAAACCTAATGAGTCTGTAACACCATTGTTTGTTAAATGTAAGACCATAAGTCTGTAAGAACATGTAAGTAGTATTAGTTTTTAACGACCATCTCAACTGGCTTCAGAAGTGAATTAATGCATCATGCAGTAGGCAGACTCAAAAATGGCCTCCATTGATTTTTGGTTCCTGATATTCATGCCTTTCCTTGAGTATTGTGGATGGACCTTAAGAACTCCTTTCCAAAAATAGGATTGATAAAAGTGAAGGGTATCATTTCTGAGATTGGGTTACAAGAATAATGGCTGGATTTCCATGTGCAGAAGCATGAAGCAAGACCCCTACCTTTCACCTTACACAAAAAATCCACTCAACATGGATTAAAGACCTAAATCTATGATCCGACAAAATCAAATTATTAGGGAACATTGAAGAAACCCTGCAAGATATAGGCACAGGCAAAGACTTCTTGGAAATGACTCCAGAGGCACAGGCAGTCAAAGCCAAAATTAACATTTGGGATTGCATCAAACTGAGAAGTTTCTGTACTGCAAAAGAAACAGTCAGGAAAGTGAAGAGGCAACCAACAGAATGGGAAAAAATATTTGCAAATTGTGCAACCGATAAAGGTTTAATAACCAGAATCCACAAAGATCAAGAAACTCTAAAATAACAAAATAAATAACCCACTTAAGAGATGGTCCAAGGACCTAAATTGACATTTTTCAAAAGAGGAAATCCAAATGGCCAAAAGACATGTGAAATAATGTTCAGGATCACTAGCCATCAGGGAAATGAAAATCAAAACCACAATGAGGTTTCACCTCAACCCGGTTAGAATAACTTACATACAGGAATCAACTAACAAAAGATGCTGGCGAGGATGTGGGGAAAAAGGGACACTAACCCACTGTTGGTGGGAATGCAAACTGATAAAGCCACTATGGAAGTCAGTCTGGAGATTCCTCAGAAACTTGAATATAACCCTACCATTCAACCCAGCCATCCCACTCCTTGGAATTTACTCAAAGGAAATTACATTGGCAAATAAAAGAGCTGTCTGCACCTCAATGTTTATTGCAGCTGAATTCACAATAGCTAAGACATGGAATCAACCTAAATGCCCATCAAATCTGCCAAACAGAAGACTGGATAAAGAAAGTATGGGATATATAATCTATAGAATACTATATAGCAGCAACAAAAGTGAAATCCAGTCATTTGCAACAAAATGGAGGAATCTGGAAAACATTATGCTGAGTGAAATAAGCCAGTCCCAAAGGGACAAATATCATATGTTATCCCTGATTGGTAACAACTAACTGTGCACTAAAAGGAAACCTGTTGAAGTGAAATGGACACTATGAGAAACAATGACTTGACCACCCTTTTTCTTGACTTTCGAGGAACAACTTACTAGTTGATTCCTTTTAGTATTTTCTTTTGTTCTACTTAATACCATTGGTTGAACTCTAATTAACACACAATTATTCTTAGGTGTTTAAATTTAACTGAAAAGTTATCTCTGTCAAATATGAGTGGGAATAAGCGAGGGAGGAGTGTGGTGGAATGAGAAGACCATGCCAAGGTGGCCACTGGCAAGCAAGCGTCAGTTTCTCAGGAATGGCTTTGAAACCCACATGGCAATGGAGCCTGCCTGGCAACAGGCTGTGATTGGATAGCTTTGGAAACTGCCTGGCAACAGGCTGTGATTGGATGGCTTTGGAAACTGCCTGGCAACAGGCTGTGATTGGTTGGGGCATAGACCGCCCCTTGACCAGATTGGCTGGTCTTGGCTATATAAGATGTTGTACCAACTGAAATAAATGAGTCTGCGGGCTGCTCGCCTCAAGCCTGCTTTCACCCGACTCCCGGGGTCTGTGTGGTGACTCCATGCCTCTTGCCCCCACCACGCTGCTACTCTCAGAAATGAATCCACTGCAACACTGTTGAGAAATCAACTGCAACAGAGGAGATGTACAGTTCAGCACATGCTCACTCAGACTTACCCCTAATGGTAGAGTTAGAAACACGCCAGGGGATTCCATTTCAATCCCATCAAGGTGGCATGTACCAATGCCATCTCACTACTCCAAGTTATCAGTTTCAGTTCATAATTGATCAAAAAGATAAGATTGTCAAAGGGATTGCATAAATAAGACCAGTGTCTGCAAATAATAATTGATAGAATTAAAAAGGAGAGAACGATCCAACATGGGAAGCAGGCTACACAGTAGACTCATAGAATGGCAGATACCCTAAACAGCACTCTGGCCTCAGAATAAGTCATTGGGGCATTCGGATCTGGCTAGAAAGCCCATGAGAGTTTCTCAGGCATGGAAAGCTGAGACACTGTGGCAAGAAAAATGACCTAAATGAAAAATCTCTGTGAGTGAGAACCCAGCAGAAAGAACAGGCCATCAAAGAAGGAGGTGCCTTTCTCTGAAGGGAGTAGAGAACTTCCACTTTGACTATGACCTTGTCTAAATAAGATCAGAGTTGGTGAACTCAAGAGGTTCCCATAGCTTCGGCAGCTCATGACAAGAGTCTTGGGTGATTCCTGATGTCATAAATAAGAGTGTCAATTGTTAAATCAATGACGGGAGTCACTGTGCACCTACTTCCCATGTAATATCTCTGTCCTTAATGTGTTGCACTATGCGAATTAATGGTAAAACTACTACTCAAACAGTACTCTGTAGTTCATGTCTCTGTGTGGGTGCAGTCTGTTGGAATCTTTACACAGTATATACTAAGTTGATCTTCTGTATATAAAGATAATTGAAAATGAATCTTGGTAAAGAATGAGATGGGAGAGGGAGTGGGAGATGAGATGGTTTCAAGTGAGAGGGAGGTTATGGGGGAAAAAGCTGCTATAATTCAAAATTTGTACTTTGAAAATTTATATTTATTAAATAAAAGTTGAAAAAAAAAGAAGAATGAGATTCCATGACAGGCTCTCTTTCTCACCCTCTGACTTGTTTACTCTGAAGGAAACCACCCTCTGTGTTGTGAGCTGCACCATGAGGAGACCCATATGTCAAAAAAAAAAAACTAAGGCTGGCTGGTGTTTTGACATAGCTGATAAAGCCACCGTGGGCAACCCATATGGGCTATGGTTCATGTCCCAGCTTCTCCAATCCAGCTCCCTGCTAACGGCCTGAGTAAAACAGCAGAATAAGGCCCATGTGCTTGTGCCTTGCACCCTAATGGGAAACCTGTGGGAACTCTTAATGGGAGTCCTGGATTCAGCACGGCCCAGCTCTAGCTATTGAGCCCATCTGGGGAGTGAACCAGAGAGTGGAAGATTCTTGCTCTGTCTCTCCCTCTCTGCTATTCTGACTTTCAAATAAATAAATAAATCTTTAAAAAAGTAAAAAATAAGAGCGGCTGACAGCTAGGAATAATCAAGGAACAGCCATTGAGGAAGTATATCCTACCAACAAATCTGTAATAAACTTAGAAACAAATTATACTCCCATACATGCATCCTACCAGTTGATCCTTCAACAAGACTCTTCATATACCTTCACTGCGACCTCATGAAAGATCCTGAAAGAGTTCTGCCAGGCTAAGGAACATGAAGAATCCTGATCCACGGAAACATGAGACAATGCTTTTTTTTTTTAACTTTTATTTAATAAATATAAATTTCCAAAGTACAGCTTATGGATACAATGGCTTCCCCCCCATATCGTCTCTCCCACCCGCATCCCTCCCCTTTCCCACTCCCTCTCCCCTTCCATTCACATGAGGATTCATTTTCGATTCTTTTTTATATTCAGAAGATCAGTTTAGCATACATTAAGTAAAGATTTCAACAGTTTGCTCCCACACAAACATAAAGTGAAAAATAATAGATGATTTTTTAAATGATGATGAAATCAGATCAGACCTAGTGTCATGTTTAATCCCAGTGAGAGTCAAGTTGGGAATTGATAATTTCTTCTTTTTTTTTTTCACAGAAGATCAGTTTAGTATACATTAAGTAAAGATTTCAACAGTTTGCACCCCCATAGAAACACAAAGCGAAATATACTGTTTGAGTACTCGTTATAGCATTAAGTCTCAATGTACAGCACATTAAGGACAGAGATCCTACATGAGGAGTAAGTGCACAGTGACTCCTGTTGTTGACTTTACAAATTGACACTCCTGTCTATGGCATCAGTAATCTCCCTATGCACCAGTCATGAGTTTTCAAGGCTATGGAAGCCTTTTGAGTTCACTGACTCTTATCTTGTTTAGACAAGGTGATATTCAAAGTGGAGGTTCTCTCCTCCCTTCAGAGAAAGGTACCTCCTTCTTTGAAGACCTGTTCTTTCCACTGGGATCTCACTCACAGAGATCTTTCATTTAGGGTTTTTTTTTTTTTTTCCAGAGTGTCTTGGCTTTCCATGCCTGAAATACTCTCATGGGCTTTTCAGCCAGATCCGAATGCCTTTAGGGCTGATTCTGAGGCCAGAGTGCTGTTTAGGACATCCGCCATTCTATGAGTCTGCTGAGTATCTCGCTTCCCATGTTGGATCACTCTCCCCTTTATTTATTCTATCAGTTAGAATTAGCAGGTACTACACTTGTTTATGTGCTTCCTTTGACTCTTAGTCCTTTCATTATGATCAATTGTGAACTGAAATTGATCACTTGGACTGGTGAGATGGCATTGGTACATGCCACCTTGATGGGATTAAATTGGAGTCCCCTGGTATGTTTCTAACTCTACCATTTGGGGCAAGTCAGCTTGAGCATGTCCCAAATTGTACATCTCTTCCCTCTCTTATTCCTACTCTTATGTTTAACAGGGATCACATTTCAGTTAAATTTCAACACTTAACAATAACTGTGTATTAATTAATTACAGAATTAAACCAGTCATATTAAGTAGAACAGACAAAAAAACTACTGGGAGGGATAATGTATTAAGTTGTTCATTAACAGTCAGGGCTATGCTGATCAAGTCACCATTTCCCATAGTGCCCATTTCACTTCAGGAGGTTTCCTTTTTGGTGTTCAGTCAGTTGTCACCGATCAGAGAGAACATATGGTATTTGTCCCTTTGGGACTGGCTTATTTCACTCAGCATGATGTGTTCCAGATTCCTCCATTTTGTTGCAAATGACTGGATTTTGTTGTTTCTTACTGCGGTATAGTATTCTAAAGAGTACATATCCCATAATTTCTTTATCCAGTCTACCGTTGATGGGCATTTAGGTCGGTTCCAGGTCTTAGCTATTGTGAATTGAGCTGCAATAAACATCAGGGTGCAGACCGCTTTTTTGTTTGCCAATTTAAATTCCTTTGGATAAATTCCAAGGAGTGGGATGGCTGGGTCGAATGGTAGGGTTATATTCAGGTTTCTGAGGAATCTCCAGACTGACTTCCATAGTGGCTTGACCAGTTTGCATTCCCACCAACAGTGGGTTAGTGTCCCTTTTTCCCCACATCCTTGCCAGCATCTGTTGTTGGTAGATTTCTGTATGTGAGCCATTCTAACCAGGGTGAGGTGAAACCTCATTGTGGTTTTGATTTGCATTTCCCTGATTGCTAGTGACCTTGAACATTTTTTCATGTGCCTGTTGGCCATTTGGATTTCCTCTTTTGAAAAATGTCTATTGAGGTCCTTGGCCCATCTCTTAAGTGGGTTGTTGGTTTTGTTTTTGTGGAGTTTCTTGATCTCTTTGTAGATTCTGGTTATTAACCCTTTATCTGTTGCATAGTTTGCAAATATTTTTGCCATTCTGTCGGTTGTCTCTTCACTCTCCTGACTGTTTCTTTTGCAGTACAGAAACTTCTCAATTTGATGCAATCCCAATAGTTGATTTTGGCTTTGACTGCCTGTGCCTCCAGGGTGTTTTCCAGAAATTCTTTGCCTGTGCCAATATCTTGAAGGGTTTCTCCAATGTCCTCTAATAACTTGATGGTGTCAGGTCGTAGATTTAGGTCTTTAATCCATGTTGAGTGGATTTTTGTGTAAGGTGTAAGGTAGGGGTCTTGCTTCATGATTCTGCACGTGGAAATCCAATTTTCCCAGCACCATATATTGAATAGACTGTCCTTGTTTCAAAATAATTTGCTATGAAATGTAAAAAGAAAAAGCATGCATATAAAGTTATAAAGTGATCCATATGTTTTGATTAGCCAGGAAAATATATATTCCCTTCCTAATTTATTAAGATTTATATTTTAAGAGCTTACACCAAAAGGATTTTATACTTAACCTTCAGCCCACTAGAAACTTACTCTAAATAAACACCAAATTGCATGTGGATTTAAAGTAATAAATTGGTAACTAGCAGAGGTTTAGAAATATTAGTCCTTACATGTATTAAGTGTTCTATAATCTCTGAAATATTTTTCCATGTACTTTCTCTAAGTCTTTTATAGCACTATAATGCAGATTCTATGTTGCTTATTTACTTCTGCAAACAAAGCTCAAAGATCGTGATCTCATTTATACATCATACACATGGTTTGTTTCCTGGGAGAGCCCCGAATCCCACCTTTATCTAACAAACTTCATCATCTTCTAGGTGGATCCTATGCTCTTTAATCAGCAATGACTCCTGCTATTATACACTGAATTTTGTGTCCCCCTAAAATCCATTTGTTTGAACCCCAGGGTAGGTGACATATTAGTGGTTTGGGCCATTGGGAGGGATTAGGATGGAATGAGTTTACGAGGAAGAATGGTAGTAATGCCTTCATCAGAGTCCTGAGAGAAGACTCCATGTGAGGATGAAATGAAATTGCAGTCTGCTACCCAGAAACAAACCCTTCCTAGAACCCAATCATGCTGGCATTCTGGTCTGAGATTTCCAGGCCCCAGAACTGTGGGAAATAAATTAATAATTAAGTACATTTACATTGTTTAAAAACCATCTAGTCTATGGTATATTGTGTTACAGCTGCCCAAGCTAAGACACTTGCAGAGTTGACTTCTCCCATTAATTGCAGGTACGTATTTCTTTTAGAGCTTTCACAGACTTGTAATTCCTTTTCAATAATGGACTCTTCCTCACTGTAAATTTGTCTTTGGCAGGAATTGAGTGATCCACTTTTTCAAGCCCTCAGTACATATTATAACACCTGATATAGAGCAAGTACTCAATAAATGATTCTTGCGTTATTAAATAAGACATTAAGCAATGCATTTTCATGAAATTATATCACTGCCAAGTGAACAAAAAGCTGGTTTTTGGAGACTAGATAAAAATATATATAACATACTTAATATATAGTTTGAGACATATTCTCTAAAAATAAATTTACAGTACATATGAAATTAAATGTTCAATGGAACTGAGCTACAAAGCAAATTTGAAATACTCCTTAAATACAACAGTAATGAAAAATACTGAAAACACTGTTTGAAATGAATTCTGTCAGGTCACAGAATTTTAGATTGAGCTCAACATTCATTCTTTTATGTTATAGACGTTTATGCAAATTTTTAAAAAGAAAGAACAATGTTACCGATACATCTTCTCTGAAAACAAGGATAATTCAAAAGCTACAGATTATATGAAGATCTTTATGTGTGTTTTATCTTATCTTTATTTGGTTGCTCTACTTAAAAATTACTGTCTTTTGTACTTTCTGTACTCACACATACACACACATGTGTGTGCATACACATACAGTATACACATACACCCTATTTAAATAAATCCTAAGGATATGGGTAATTCACCTTACATGATGAGTAACATTACCTTATTTTTATACAATCACAATTTTAAGTGTAATCCTCTAAGCCAGGGCTTGCAGATGTTTGTTTGTTTTTTTGTGTTTTTTGTTTTTTTTTTTTTGTTTTTTTTTTTTTTTTTTGCTATGGAGGGAGAGACACTGGTAATTATCTGATTTGCTCCAGCACCATGAGCTTGTGCTGAGTATTTGTAGCCTGTTAACAATCACCCACAGTTCTCAGTGCAAACAGATCTCCTGCTGTCAAATCAGATTAATGCTTTCCTTAGCCTTTTTGAATCATTCCATGACAAAAAATCAATTGCTAGAGCCGCATTACAGCTGTCTGTCATTCATTTGAATCAGCTTCATCATGACCATTTGTCAAAACTAGTGCCAAATACCTTAGGAAATTTGTCAAAATAATGGTAATGCCTGTTCAACATTCAGTGTACAGGAGGTTCATGCCACAATCTCTCTCGTAAAAAATCAACACCACGAATTCCTCTGGTGAATTATTATTCGAAGACAGAATTGAATATCTGCTGCTTGGATTCTGAAAATGCATGTGATTTTTTAGCTAAACAATGAAGGAGAGCACTTAGATCCAATTTATGGGAACTGGAGGCAAAGACGCCAGTAAATTCATGATTTTATGAGCATGAACATAAATGATTCGTTTTTAACTCTACGGAAGATTTTTTTAAAAAAATACTAACCATATTAAAGCCAAGCCTAGGCAGTTTTAAACATCCAGCAATGTTTTACACTCTTATGGTGTATTGTTAATGACTGACAATTTTTTTTACTTTAAAAGTCACTTTTGAAGCTAGTGCTGTGTAGTAGTAGGTAAAGACAACACCTGCAGTGCCAGCATCCCATATTGGCTCCAGTTCGAGTCTTAACTGTTCCACTTCCAATAGAGCTCTCTGCTGTGGCTTGGGAAAGCAGTAGAAGATGGCCCAAGTGCTTGGGCCCCTGCATCCATATTGGAGACCCGGAAGAAGTTCCTGGTTCCTGACTTTGGATGGGCCCAGCTCTGGAACCAGCAGATGGAAATGAACCAGCTTATGGAAGACCTCTCTCTGTCTCTCTCTTTCTCTCTTTCTCTCTTTCTCTCTCTCTCTCTTTCTCTCTCTCTCCCTGACTCTGCCTCTCTGTAACTCTACCTTTCAATAAATGAATAAATCAAAAAAATATTTTTTTTAAAATCAGCTTTATTAAATAAGTATATTTTAAATAGTTTAGGGTTTCCCCTGAGATGCCATATTTGGACTAAAAGGCTAAGAAATCAGTGATTTAAGTACCAGCATTCTGATGCAGCCACAGTTGGTTAAGCTACCACTTGATACTACACATCCAATATGCACTTCCACTTCTAATCCAGCTCCCTGCTTATGTACCTGGGGAGCAGGTGGTGGGTCAAGTACTTAGGTTGTTGTCACTCATGTGGGAAACCTCAATAGAGTTCTTGCCTCCTAGCTTCTGCCTGGCTCAGCCCTGGCTGTTGTGGCCATTTAGGAAGTGAACCAGCAGGCTGAAGGGCCCTCTCTCTGTTATTCTGCAAAATAAATAAATAAATAAATACTTTTAAAAAGAAGTCAGGCTTTTCTTATTTCAATAATAAGTATTTTTTTCAAGTAAGTAAATAAATGTATAAAGAACGTAAAAGGAAAATCAAATTCAATGCATTAGCAGTTCAAGATTGTAACTTATGAGAGAAACCTCAACTCACTGTCACCCTATCCCCTCCCATACCCATCTGTGGGAAGAGAAGCGGGTAGGTTCCAATGCGCACTCTGTGTTCTAGAGTATTATAAAATTTCAAAAATATTAACCAACATGCTTTTTGTGGCAGTCTCCCTTCACCTAAATTTTCCTTTATCCTTTGTCCCTTCCTCCCTGTGTGGGCTGCTTTGATCTCAGGGAAAGGGTGCTGTAGATATAAGAAGAAATAAGCATTTTCCTTTGAAAAGTCCATCTTTTGGAAGAAATGAAAAGGATTCCTGTTCATGAACAACACATACAAGTTGGGAAATATTTAAGAATGTGGGTAAAAGATACTTTTTAAAATTTATTGATTTGTTTGAAAGGCGAAGTTACAAAGAGAGAAAAGGAGAGACAGAGAGAGATGCTCCATCCACTGGTTCATTCCCCAGATGGAGGCAATAGCTAGGGATTGGCCAGGCCAAAATCAGGAGCCCAGAAATTTCTCTGGGTCTCCTACATGGGTGCAAAGGCCCTACCACTTGGGCCATCCTCTGCTGCTTTCCCAGGTACATTAGCAGGGAGCTGGATCAGAAGTGGAGCAATCAGGACTTGAACCAGTATTTCAAATGCCACAATACTGGACCCCAATGTTAGGTTTCACTCTATAAAATTGGGAGGAAAACAAACATTCAGAACACAGAAGTGCTTTTCTCTATTTTCCCTCTTTTCTAGATAGAATCCTGGAAAGCACTAAAACCCAGTAGCAGAAATGCCTGTGGGACATTGAAGACAGGTGGGACTGGGACAGGCTAGAGAATCCCCAACACCTCATCATGGCTTACAGGAGGCAAAGGGCTCTCCTGCATCTCAGTGTAGCGTGAAACATGTACAGATAGACCATGTCACAGAGGAACCTAAAGCCCAGTGTAGGACAAGAGAACACCAAACATTCTTTGTGCTGGCAGCAGCTTTAGAAAGATCTTACATCTAGAGCAGAAGATAGTGGATTCAAGGAACAAGAGTTGATGACAGGGGCTGACACTGCAACATAGTAGATTAAGTCTCCACCTGTTACCGGCACCCCATATGGATGCCAGTTTGAGACTCTCTCTGTCTCTCCCTCTCTCTTCTTGTAACCCTCCCTCTCAGATAAATAAATAAATCTTAAAAATAAAAATAAAAAAGGAGTTGATGACAAAGAAGGGATACTCCGGCTGTGCCACCTTACCTGTTCTATCTTGCTAGTCACCAACCAATCTTTACTTTCACAAGTATTTTCACAATTAATTCACAAGTTTTCTTTCCTTCTTCTGACAGGAGTAACCCCATAAGACCAGGCTCTTTCTTCTCATGTTCATTCCCCAGGGTACAGGGGAGCCTCATTCAACCAATCTCAAATGTTCTAGGCTACAATGCAGAAAACTGCCATCATGCCATTCATTTAAAATCTTTTTCCACTCCACTTACAGGTGCTGGGCTTTGGCTCAGGAAAAAAAAATAGAAAAAGAGTTAACATAGATACATTTTTACCTCCATAGCAAGGACTGTAACCAAAGTAAGGAATAAAATCATAGATTGTGTTGATGTTGTTTTACTTTAAAACTTCTGTTTTAAATAGTTTATGTAAATTTCCAAAAGAAAAATATTAAAATTAAACCATCTGAGGGAAGGATATTTTGTCTAATGGTGGGAAACTTATATGTGACTTGAAAAAAATTGTTAAATTAATAAAAAATGAAGTCATTTTGTACTGTAATATTTTGCATGAAGTCTATTTGATAATTAGAGAGAGTAGAGACAATTTTTCTTCCCCCCCCCAATGTTGTGGCCTGTGCTATTAGTTTTATAGTTTAGCTATCCACAGAAAAACAATTTTTGTTTCCTGATAAAAGGAAGATAAATTTATTTAGCGTTATAAAAATTTGAGAAAGAAAAGATTTGTTCTGGGCTATGAAAAAAGAGAATTCAGAAAAATTTTGTATGTCCTATCAGCAGGTAATGAGTTGTTAACAAATACAGTTTGCAATAGTATGCACATGCCTTCATGGGCATGATGGTTTCACTTCCTTTATTTTTCTGTTTTGCAAGGTGTGTACTATATGAAATTTTTCATTCATGGATGAGGGCAACTACCACGTCATCAATGGCAATGCCTCGAGAGCGCACTCAGAAGGTAATCTATTACACTCAAAACGCGTGCCAAACACTACATACCTTATGCATTCACAGAAAGGCTGAAGCATTCAACATGTTTCTCTGTCAACTTCCTCCGACGCTTCAATCTTATCCATTCTTTGAAAAGTGTATCTAACCTTAAAACAATTTTTACTTTCTGTATTGTGTTCTCTGCTGTTAATGGCCACTTTTCATCAACTCTGCTTCTCCTTCGCTCCACTAAGAGCCTCCACATTGGGCCTTCTGCAGCGCATTTGCTCACAACACGCCAGTGTTCTCCTGCGGCAAGTGGCCACATAGAGCCAAGATACATGCTAAGAGCTGCGTAGTTTCTCAGGCTCCCTGTATCCTCTTCTCTCTCAAACTGCCTTTTAAGCATGTTAAGTAAAAATATTTGTTGCTTCTTTCAGTCTAGTTTTAAAAAAATATGAAATTTTATTTTCTCAATTTTGGTTTTAAACACTTAAATTAAGAAAAATCAGATATTTAGTTATAAATTAGCATTATATTCATAACATAATAGCAAAAAGTAACAGGATACCAGATGGGTCTTGAAGCTGATAGATTTTCTATCTTGAATTTAGAAATACTTATTTTATTATATGGGGAACATTTCAATAAACATGTTGATGATAATTAGTCAGAAAGACAAATTCAGTTATTCTAGAAATCCTTGGGCAGCTTAAGATTGGAACCAGGAAGTAACAGGCAGTAAGTAATAATAAAAAACATTAATTGATATTGTGGAGTTTCTGGAGATGGGCCAAGGACCTCAATAGACATTTTTCAAAAGAGGAAATCCAAATGGCCAACAGGCACATGAAAAAATGTTCAAGGTCACTAGCAATCAGGGAAATGCAAATCAAAACCACAATGAGGTTCCACCTCAACCCAGTTAGAATGGATCACATTCAGAAATCTACAAACAATAGATGCTGGAGAGGATGTGGGGAAAAAGGGACACTAACCCACTGTTGGTGGGAATGCAAATTGGTCAAGCCACTATGGAAGTTAGTCTGGAGATTCCTCAGAAACCTGAATATAACCCTACCATTCAACCCAGCCATCCCACTCCTTAGAATTTACCCAAAGGAAATGAAATTGGCAAACAAACAAGCTGTCTGCACATTAATGTTTATTGCAGCTCAATTCACAATAGCTAAGACCTGGAACTAACCCAAATGCCCATCAACAGTAGACTGGATAAAGAAATAATTGGACATGTACTCTATAGAACACTATACAGCAGTCAAAAACAATGAAACTCGCTCATTTGCAACAAGATGGAGGAATTTGGAAAACATCATGCTGAGTGAATTAAGCCAGTCCCAAAGGGACAAATATCATATGTTCTCCCTGATCGGCAACAACTAACTGAGCACCAAAGGGGAAACCTGTTGAACTGAAATGGACACTATGAGAAACAGTGACTTGATCAGCTTTGTCCTGACTGTAGATGTACAATGTAATACTTTATCCATTTTAGTATTTTTTTTTGTTCTAGTACTATTGGTTGAACTCTGTAATTAACACACAATTATTCTTAGGTGTTTAAATTTTAACTGAAAAGTGATCCCTGTTAGGAATTTGGAAAACATGTTGCTGAGTGAAATAAGCCAGTCCCAAATGGACAAATATCATATGTTCTCCCTGACTGGTGACAACGCACTGAGCACCAAAAAGGAAACCTGTTAAAGTGAAATGAACACTATGAGAAACGGTGACTTGATCAGCCCTCACCCTGACTGTTGATGAGCAACTTAATACATAATCCCTCTTAGTATTTTTTTCTTTGTTCTACTTAATACTTTTGGTTGAATACTGTAATCAATACACAGTTATTCTTAAGTGTTGAAACTTAACTGAAAACTGATCACTGTTAAATATAAGAGTGGGAATAAGAGAGGGAAGAGATGTGCAATTCGGGACATGCTTAAGCTGACTTACCTCAAACGGTAGAGTTAGAAACATACCAGGGGATTCCAATTCAATCCCATCAAGGTGGCATGTACCAATGCCATCTCACTAGTCCCAGTGATCAATTTCTGTTCACAATTGATCATAATGATAGGACTAAGAACCAAAGGGATCACATAAACAAGAATAGTGTCTGCAAATACTAGCTTATAGAATAAAAAAGGGAGAGAATGATCCAACATGGGAAGAGAGATACACAGCAGGCCCATAGAATAGCAGATGCCCTAAACAGCACTCTGGCCTCAGAATCAGCCCTTAAGGCATGCAGATTCGCCTGAAATGCCCATGAGAGTATTTCAGGCATGGAAAGCCAAGACACTCTGGGGAAAAAAAAAAAAACCTAAATGAAAGATCTCCACGAGTGAGATCCCAGTGGAAAGAATGGGTCATCAAAGAAGGAGGTACCTTTCTCTGAAGGGAGGAGAGAACTTCCACTTTGACCATGGCCTTGTCTAAATATGATCAGAGTCGGTGAACTCAGGGGGCTTCCATAGCCTTGGCAGCTCATGACAAGAGCCTAGGGTGATTACTGATGCTATAAACAAGAGTGTCAATTTGTTAAGTCAACAACAGGAGTCATTGTGCACTTACTCCTCATGTAGGATCTCTGTCCTCAGTGTGCTGTACATTGAGATTTAATGCTATAACTAGTACTCAAACAGTATTTTTCTTTTTTTTTATCCTTTGGTTTATTAAGAGTCATATTTCTGTGTAACTTGACAATTTGGTTTTTTTTATTTTTTTTAACTTTTACTTAACGAATATAAATGTCCAAAGTACAGAATATGGATTACAATGGCTTCCCCCCCATAACGTCCCTCCAACCAGCAACCCTCCCCTTATCCACTCCCTCTCCCCTTCCATTCACATCAAGATTCATTTTCTAATCTCTTTATATACAGAAGATCAGTTTAGCATACATTAAGTAAAGATTTCAACAGTTTGCTCCCACACAGAAACATAAAGTGAAAAATACTGTTTGAGAGGGTGTGGGAAAGGGGAGGGTTGCGGGTGCGAGGGACGTTATGGGGGGGAAGCCATTGTAATCCATAAGCTGTACTTTGGAAATTTATATTCATTAAATAAAAGTTAAAAAAATCACATTAATTGAACATTCCTCACAAAGAAAACATGTATCTCATTTCATCTTCACAATAAACCTATAGATAGGTATTATTATTTTCATATTTTATTGAGATTGAGAAGAAAGTTAGAAAAATTTTCCTTGCACCATTAGTAAGAGGTACTGGCTAGTCTGCCATCTGCTTCAGAGAACCTATGCTTAACCACAGTGCCTCTACTATAGAACAAGTTTTGACCATCAGTTGATACATCAAAAAGACCAATAAAACAAAAAGGCGGAAGATGGATAGATCATATACAGGTGATAGATGACAGCTGAATGATAGATATAAACAGATGACAGATGCCTAAATACCTAGAATATAGATGAATGATGATGGATGTGAAGAGAGAGAGATAATTGGTGGAAGTAGATAGATGGTTAGTTATGTAGATAGACAAATGGACAGAGATAAAAGTAGATTTCCTGTAGATGTTTGATCAAACCACTGTTCCCAAGTCTTTAAGTCAGGCTTCACATCACTTATTAGGATACATACTATTATTTTTATTCAAAACTACCTTCAGTTTATTTGCTAGGAGTCACAGAGGCAGATCCTAACCTTAAATTCACAGCTTCAAAGAGAGGAAAAAAGAAAAATTAAGTTATTCTAATACTGCATAAACAAGTGAACAAATAAGTCAAAGCTGAAATCAGGAAACTAGCAATGAAATTTTTTAAAAAAGGAGAAAGATGTCAAGCTTTTATCATGTTGCTATCACAAAGTATCATTTAAAATGTACTTAAATCTGCATGTCTTAAATTTTCAAACTGATTGAAAAAGGAGCTTCCAGGGCTGGCGTTGTGGTGCAGCTGGTTAAAGCCCAAACCTGAAGCACAGGCATCCCATATGGGCTCCAGTTCTAGTCCTGGCTGCTCCACTTCTGATCCAGCTCTCTGCTATGGCCTGGGATAGCAGTAGAAGATGGCCCAAATCCCTGGGCCCATGCACCCACATGGGAGGCCCAGAGGAAGCTCCTTGCTTCTGATCGGCTCAGCTCCAGCCATTGTGGCCATCTCGGGAGTGAACCAGCAGATGGAAGACCTCTCTCTCTGTCTCTACCTCTCTCTGTAACTCTGTCTTTCAAATAAATAAAATAAATATTTTTGTTTATTTGACAGAGTTATAGGCAGTGAGAGAGACAGAGAGAGAGACAGAGACAGAGAGAGAGAGAGGTCTTCCTTCTGTTGGTTCACTCCCCAAATGGCCGCTACGGCCCGCACTGCACTGATCCGAAGCCAGGAGCCAGGTGCTTTCTCCTTGGGCCATCCTCCACTGCCCTCCCGGGCCACAGCAGAGAGCTGGACTGGAAGAGGAGCCACCAGGACTAGAACCCAGCACCCATATGGGATGGCAGTGCCACAGGAGGAGGATTAGCCAAGTGAGCCACAGCACCGGCCCCAAAATAAATCTTTAAAATAAATAAATAATGTTCTATTCATACAACTGAATATCACTCAATGACACAAAAGAAATGGACTACTAATTGATGCAAGGTCATGGATATATTTTAAAAACATTTAATGAGGCCGGCGCCACGGCTCAATAGGCTAATCCTCCACCTGCGGCGCCGGCACACCAGGTTCTAGTCCCAGTCGGGGCGCCGGATTCTGTCCTGGTTGCCCCTCTTCCAGGCCAGCTCTCTGCTGTGGCCCCGGGAGTGCAGCGGAGGTTGGCCCAAGTGCTTGGGCCCTGCAGCCACATGGGAGACCAGGAGAAGCACCTGGCTCCTGGCTTCGGCTTCGGATCAGTGCAGTGCGCCGGCCGCAGCGCACCGGCCGCGGCAGAAGACCTTTCTCTCTGTCTCTCTCTCTCACTGTCCACTCTGCCTGTCAAAAAAAAAAAAAAAATTTAATGCAGTGCTTTTCAGAGATATTTACTTAAAGAAAACTTATACAAAAAGACATTTTATTATGAACACATATGATTGTTTCATGTAACTCACAACAATAGTCATTCTATAATGATGGAAGAAAGAAAAGGTTACTTTCATAAGTGCAGAAAATTTACTGAAAAAGCAAAAAATAGTAAGTTTTTTCAAGTGGTGAAATTGTTATGTTGGATAGTGGTTACATGGATGTAGCCAACTGTCAAAGTTAACCAAACTGGAACTTTAAGATTCATGCTTTTTTATTATTTGTTTTTTTAACTCAATAGCAAAATAAGAAGTGTGTCTGCACAAGCATATACATTATGAATACATTGTGCATAATCATAATATAGGTATATCCATTCATTGCATCAAGATTTCTCAACATTGGCATTTTTTAAGATTTATTTACTTATTTATTTGAAAGGCATAGTGACAAAGAGAGGGAGAGACAGAGAAAGGTCCTCCAACCACTGGTTCACTCACCAAGTGACCCCAACAGCCATGGCTGGGTCAGGCCAAAGTCAGGAACCAGGAACCTCATCTGGGCCTCCCACATGGTGGCAGGGACTGCTAAAGTACTTGGACTGTCATCCACTTCTTTCCCAGGCACATGAGCAGGAAGGTGGGTCAGAAGTGAAGCAGCTGAGACTCAAAACTGCACTCTGACATGGGATGATATTCTCATAAGTGACAGCTTCAACTACTGCACCGCAACACTAGTCCCTCAATCTTAACACTTGACTTTTTCGACTGTTTAAGTTTTTGCTGGAGCATTGGGGCTGATCTGTGCCACTGTAGTGTGTAACAGTGTCCCTGGTCTCTACCTATTATATGCCAATCGTATTCCCTCACGCCAGCTTGCAATTTCTTCAGACATTGCCAAATATCTCCAGAGTGTCTTTTTTTATGTGTGGCGGGAGTGAGTGTCAACCTGATTGAGAACCACTGACTGATTTGTATATATACACAAGAAATAATATGCGAAGGAATATTTACCAACATATGCATAGTGATTACCTTTGGATAATGGGAATGTAGGCAAGTTACCTTCTTTGTAAATATGTATGCATGCTTGCACATGCCCAGTTAGCATATATTATTTTATGCAATGCTATTTATAATCTAAATATCTTATAAAGTAGCACTATCTCTTATGGAAGAATCCACCCTCTTTCCACCTCTCTATTGCATTCATTTCCCACTCTCATTACCTCTACCTGAATTCTTCCTCCTTCTCCATGGACAAGGACGCTCCTGCTGGGCTGGATAGCTGCAGCCCATCCTTTGCAGGGCTCACAGCAAGTGCCCCCGGCAAAAACCTCAGAACACAGCCAGAAACAGAGCAACTCTGGTGCTACTCTGGAAATAAAGAGGGAGTCTGGTATCCCCCAAAGTAAGAGAGCTCAGAAGTGGGTCTTAAAAAATGGAATTTGGAGTCCTTGTCTAAAATGGAGCCAATCAGGAACAAACGGAGCAGATGATAGAGGGTGCTCATGGTCAGTTGCTTAGAGCAGTTTTCAGCCTGTGAAGTTTGCCCTTTAAGAGTCAGCTAACTCCCAGGGAAATTATTTTTATTCAACAGGAAAGAAATATTGTGGGAAGGTGTGCTCCTGCAATGAACCTGGGGCCTTCTAGATCTTTAGGCGTAATTTTGAGGTTCTCTGTGATATTTTATCTCAGTTTCTGAACCTTCTGTGTGTATCTCACATTTCTTGTCTGAGCTCATCCCTTACACAGGAAGGCCAAGGCTGACTTCTCGATTTGTAGTGTTCCTTACTACACGACTGCCCTCATCATGACAGCTTTCTCTCTAGTGCATTTCAGGAACCTGTCCACTGACCTCATTTAATTCCTGTGACTCTTCCGTACCAAACCGAATGAAAAGGGAGTACACAATGGAAACAGTACCATGGAGATTTTAATTCTCCACATAATACAATAAAAAGTAAGTGAATAAGCCAGCAAGCAGATTACTATTTCAGTACGTGAGGAAATGTGATGAATAACCAGTCTATAAAAGGACCAGAGTAAAGGTTGTTGAATTTATACATTTTTTTTATTTTTTGCTTAATATGGGTTCCTAGAAAATGAGCAACAACAGAAAATCATAATTTCTGATGACAGTACCGTGTCTTCATCTTTGGACCTCATAATAGTTATATAATAGTATTTGTATAAAATATAAACATTTACATAAATTGTATTAGAAATTTAACCTTTCATTTCCTCTCTTAACCTACCTCAATAAGCACATGAGATCACAAAATGAAACTCTGAAACTCCCCCTCAAATCCAATGATCAATATCAACAATTTTTTAACTAGGGAATTTCTCATTTGCTGATGTTGTACATTTTTATTTCATTAATTTAAATAGATCTGTCTAGCTGATCTTATTATTTATTTTATTTTAACAATAAATAGGATTTTAGTAATAATGTAGTGATCTCCACAATAACTTTAAAAGTTAATCCAAAGAAAAAGCTAACCTTCCTTTACCATCTTTGTTTAAAATGAATGCTAACTTAAGAATTCAAAATATAATGTAATTAAACTGGCAAATATTTGAGTTTACTAAGGTATTCATCAACTCTTATTCTGATGTTAAAATCATCGTTTTGCTTTTTTCTTCACTGTCAAATCAAAATGCATCCAATGCAGGAATCTGCACAGAAAAAAACTGCCACGGGTTTGGAGTAAAGTTAAAATATTATTATGAAGGAAGGAATTATTTAGAATTTTTTAAAAAGTCTTTCATGTCTCACAAAGAATTTGGAATGAGAAATACATATGGAAATATTTTTTCTCAAGAATGAGAAATCAGTAAGAAAGAAGACAAATAGAAATGCTAATACAAATATGAAGCTTTTACTTTTTAAAAACATCATTGAATCGAGTATTTAGGAAAGATGAATTAACAGCTCTTGAAATGTGTGCTTTAAATAAGCTAGTCCATAATGTGTGTCACTGTTTATCATATCAAAGCACAGCAAGTCTCTTTGCCCTCCAAAATCATTCTTTACTCCATTAAATCCCAACTACTTGGAACGATTTCTATTTGAACAAGTTTCATTTTCTTTCTGTGGCAATACACAATACTCTAAAATGCCACAATTTATTCTGGACAAACATTTAATTCTCAGCTTTGTGCAATTCTCAATTCTAAATTTCTTAGAATTTAACTGGTATTACCAACATTCAAATTTCATTAAATTACAAAAAGAAATCTAATTAATGCCAAACAAATGACTTTCAAAATGATGTATAACTGGAAAATATGATTATGAAGAACTGAAAAGATTAAACTACATGATTTACTAAATAAATATTGGGTTTTAGGAGAGACAAGATAATCACATTTAAATTGATATTTTTAGCTTTCTAATAAAATTAATGTTGAAATTTTAAAAAATGTAACAACTAAAATATATATTTATGCATTGCATTTTTCATGTGAAAATAAATCTTTAGATTTCTAGTAATTATTCATTGTTAATACTGTTATACGAATTTATAGAGCAGTTTTTAATATATAAATTATTTTCAAAGCTCTTAAACTATGGTAGTTTAACTCTAAAAGTAGCTGATAACATAATTAAGAATGTTACTATCAAGTAGCACATCACATCTTTAAAAACATGAGAGTGGTTTTTAAAATGTATCGCTATTTGACAAGGATGTAGTATCTGACACATAGTAGCCCTTATGTCTGTAAAAATTACAATATCATAGTTTCTTGAGATTCAAAACAAAAATATACTCAGTCAGGATATAACATCTGGGATTCACTTCAAAATAACCCAGGAGTTTGGGGCATGGGAGTAATAATGAGCCCTGACTAGCATGTCAGGTGCAGAATATGTGATGGGGGTGAGAGGTCAGAAAGGCAGTGTCATTGTATTATTTGACCCACTTTAGCAAATGCTTGAAGCAAGAAGTTTTTAAATGAATACAAATGATATGTAATCCATATCCTTGTATGATCTTTTGATTTTATATAATATATATATACTTGTATATTGTATATTTTAAGAGCCAATTTCTCTAAAGATATTATGTAACTCAAATAATCCTCATTATCTTTAATTTATCAGAAGAAATAGCTATCAGAGTTTCTTCACTCATAAATGTACCTATTTTAACTACATATATATGGACAATGTTTTTTTCTTCACAAGGAAACCAAATCTACCTAAGGATATGTTTCAACAAAATATTTGGTTCAAAATGTTTCTACCATATCAAAAAGACCATTCTAGTCAAAACTTGTAACCGAGAGAGGATCAATATGCTCAACTTCCTGTAGGTTTTCTGTAACATGTACTTTAATTCTCTCAACAATCACCAAGGTCCATATTATTAGGATCTATTTTTAGGAGCCCTACATTTTGGACCAGGACAGGGAAGCTCAGAAGGGTTACTTGTCCCAGAGATCAGAGTGAAGATGATGCCAGAAATCAAACTCAGATATATTCAGAGCCCAAACTCTTAAATACTATAAAAATCCATGTTATTGCCCATGAACATATTACCTTTATATAGAATAAATTTTTAAATTCCATACAAAGGAATTTCAAATGGAAATGGAAAATGTGTTAAAAAGATAAATTTATTTTCTGCAAAACACATTGAGATTCATGCACAGTTTTTTGATAATAAAGAGTTTTCATGAATTTATTAATAAGATCCTTCACAGTTTAACAAAAAATAACATATTTTAGGATATTTGTGTAAATAATTTATATATATACATATATATAATGCTAGTGCTTATTGAACACCACTTTCATGTAATGTCTTCATTCAATAATTTATTTAACTAATATTTCAAGCTCTTTTGTATACATTGGTGTGCCATATTGAAGCTGATAAGAATGTGTATGTGTCATAATTTACGCTTATGTTTCTTACCTACAGGGCCTGACAATTTAGTACTCAATTTCACTGGTTTCAAAACACTTTAGTCTAACTTTTAACTTAGAACTAGTATTTTGCTTTATCACTGTCTGTTGTTTTCAAAATGAGGAAATAATTAGAAATAAGCAAAAATTGTAATATTTGATAATTGAATTAGTCATCAGAATGTGGATATAATTTGGCTGATGGATGATTTTGAAAATATGTTTAGCCGGCGCCATGGCTCAATAGGCTAATCCTCCGCCTTGTGGCGCTGGCACACTGGGTTCTAGTCCGGGTCAGGGCGCCCTATTCTGTCCTGGTTGCCCCTCTTCCAGGCCAGCTCTCTGCTGTGGCAAGGGAGTGCAGTGGAGGATGGCCCAAGTGCTTGGGACCTGCAGCCGCGTGGGAGACCAGGAGAAGCACCTGGCTCCTGCCTTCAGATCAGTGTGATGCGCCGGCCGCAGCTCACCTGCTGCAGCAGCCAGTGGAGGGTGAACCAACGGCAAAGGAAGACCTTTCTCTCTGTCTCTCTCTCTCACTGTCCACTCTGCCTGTCAAAAATAAAAAAAAGGAAAGAAAATATGTTGAAAGTCATGATTTCTAGATGACTTTAAGTGGGCAATTGTCTCCCTCTGCTCTTTTAGAACTTATTCACCCCTAGAGTAAAACTTTGCAAGTTTTAAGTCTTCTATGTCCCCTCAAAGACATTCACAATTTAGTTTATGCCTGGCAATTAAAATAAAATAAAATAGCAATTAAAAATCTGATCTTCATTTAGTATTTTGTCTCCTTACCAAATTAATGCATGCTTCAGGCTAGAAATCTGAAGTGCATTTTTCTCTATTTATTTTTCATTAAATTTCTACCACTCCTCACCTCCATGCCAAGTTTGTTAGGCTTTTTCAGCTCCCTCACACAAACTAGCTATCCCTCTTGTAGGTCTTCACTCAACTGAATTAAAAATTGACTTTCACATGAAACCTGTATGAAAATGTATAACAACTTTGTCAATAGTCACCAAAAACTGGAAACAACCTAGATGCAACACAGCAGAGACTCATAGAATGGCAGATGCCCTAAACAGCACTCTGGCCTCAGAATCAGCCCTTAAGGCATTCAGATCTAGATGAAGAGCCCATGAGACTATTTTAGGCATGGAAAGCCAAGACACTCTGGAAAAAAAAGAAGAAAACAAAAACCTAAATGAAAGATCTCTGTGAGTGAGATACCAGTGGAAAGAACGGGGCCATCAAAGAAGGAGGTACCTTTCTCTGAAGGGAGGAGAGAACTTCCACTTTGACTATGACCCTGTCTAAATAAGATAGAAGTCAGCAAACTCAAAAGGCTTCCATAGCCTTGGCAACTCATGACAAGAGCCTAGGGAGATTACTGACACCATAAACAAGAGTGTCAGTTTGTTAAGTCAACAGCAGGAGTCACTGTGTACTTACTCCTCATGTAGGATCTCTGTCCTTAACGTGTTTTACAATGTGAATTAATGTTATAACTAGTACTCAAACAATATTTTATATTTTGTGTTTCTGTGTGGGTGCAAACTGTTGAAATCTTTACTTAATTTATACTAAATTAATCTTCTGTATATAAAGATAATTCAAAATGAATCTTGATGCGAATGGAATGGGAGAGGGAGCGGGAGAGGGGAGGGTTGTGGGTGGGAGGGAAGTTATGGGGGGAGGAAGCTATTGTAATCCATAAGCTGTGCTTTGAAATTTATATTTATTAAATAAAAGTTAAAAAGAAAAATATGAATGAATTAGCATTAGCTCCCTCTAATGGAATGATATTCAAAAAAACAAAGAACAAACTGGATTCACAGCAAAAAAAAGTATATGTTTTAATTTGTTTTGCTATGTAAAAGAAATTTTTCTGTCTTGCTAAGTAAAACAAAATGCTTACATTCCACATATTGTACATTCTATTTCATATTACAGGTAGTATGTCTTTATTTATGTATCACTCCAAAAAATACAAAACTATATGAACAGAAAATCGACCAATGGTTCCCAGGAATTAGAGATTGTAGGAAAGGGGCCTCATGGTACTTTCTTAAGGTGATAGAACAGCTCCATGTGGCTCTAGAATGGTAGATATGTGACTACATTCATCAAATCCATAGAACATCTGTTAATTACAAACAGTAAATTTTACATACTTTAAAAATGTAATTTTGTTATTTGAAAGAGAGAGAACAAGAGATAGAGATAGATGGAGGGACCTCCCACCTGTTCATTCACTCTCCAATAGCCCACAAATGCCAGGGTTAGACCAGAACTGAAGCCAGATGCTGGGAACTCAATCCAGATCACCCACATAATAGCAAACACAGGCACTCTAAAATGGGACATGAACATCTGAATATGCATCTTAAGCCAGTCCTAGGTTAAATACGTGCCAAAAGATGTAAATTTTTAAAATATTGATCAACCAATGTATCATGGAAAAACTAGTAAAAATGCACATTATGACAGGTGAATATAATTACATTAAAGTGCATGAAATAATCTTGCTGAGAAGGTGGATAATTTTCTAAGTTAGTTTGAAAAACAATGTTTAAGTAGATTCTGTAAGTCCAATGACAAAATAACTGCACATAAATACATAAACAATATAGTTAGTAAGGTTTTTTCTCCTGGCAGAACATTATAACCATTCTGAAACTACTTTATAGCTGCAATAAGATTGGACAAATACATAAATATGTTCTTGAAAAGAAGAGCCATTTTTCTCATTTATGGGGAGAGAAATAACAAATAAATAGGAATGCTATAATAAAACTATGATGCTGAATTGAAGTTAGACATATCAATTAGCTTATTTTAATAAATAGATTGCTATGCAAATAAATGTAGAAGCAACGCTTCTTCAAAACTGTGTGGAAAATAGAATTATTTTGATGCAAGAAAATTGAAATTGAGGACAGTGTTGTGGCATGATGGGTTAAGCCACTGAAGGCAACACTGACATTCCACATCAGAGTAACCATTTGGGCCCTAGCTGCTCTGCTTCCAGTCAAGTTCCCTGCTAATGCACTTGGGATGGCAGCAGAAAACTGCCCAAGTCCTTGGGTCCCTGCACCCACATGGGAGACCTGCATGGAGTTATTCTTGGCTTCTGCTTGGCGCAGCCCCAGCTATTGCAGCCTCTTGGGAAGTGAACCAAATATATATATAGTTATATTTCTCTCTCCATCTCTCTATCATTATGCATTTCAAATAAGTAAAACAAATCTTAAAAATAGATAAATAAATTTGAGATCCATGCACAATTTTTCACAATATGTTTTTATGAACTTTTGAGAACCCCTGCATATATCTACATGGTCAGAAAATATACAATGTTTCCCAGCTCTGTCCACCAACAGGATCAAGAAGCAGTGACACACTAGTAGCAATGAACACACCTAGATTCCAGATATTGGTTTCTAAATACCACTCACCAACAGAAGAAGTAAATGTTTCTGGAGAAATGACTGATTCTAGCACTGATGGAGGAGAAAAAATATGATGCACCTAGAGCAACTTGCAGAGTCGAAGACTAAAGAAGCATTCAAAACACAAAAGGATATGGGGTACATCAAAGAGCCATAGGGATCAACCTAGAAGGGTTCTCAGTAGCAAAGTTGTAACCCAACTTTGTAACAGTAACAAAAAGTAATATTGGATTATCCCTCAAAAATCACCATTAGAAAACCATAATAATAGTTGCTTCAGATGAGACCCATTGCTGAATGCTAAACTCACTGGGAAAAACACAAGAAGAAATTACATATCTGCAATGCCTCAAAGTAACTCTCACAAAATGTTCATTACTGTGATAATTCTAATTTAGGGCCATAATTTTTATGGTCTTTCAGGAGGTGGACTTTAATTCCTCTTCCTTTAAGTATGAGTGGACTTAGTGACTGCCTTCTTTTTATAAGAATATTTATTGTATTTATTTGAATGACAGAGTTGCATAGAGAAAGGTAAAGACAGAGAGAGGGAGAGAGAAAAGGAAAGGAAGAGGGAGATGGAGATGGAGAAGAGAAAGGGAGAGAATCTTCAACCCATTTATTCACTCTTCAAATGACCTCAATGGCCAGACTGGCCCAGATGTATGCAAGAGCTTAGAACTCCACCAGGGGCCGGCGCCATGGCTCAATAGGCTAATCCTCCACCTAGCAGCGCCGGCACACCGGGTTCTAGTCCCGGTTGGGGCGCCAGATTCTGTCCCGGTTGCCCCTCTTCCAGGCCAGCTCTCTGCTATGGCCAGGGAGTGCAGTGGAGGATGGCCCAAGTGCTTGGACCCTGTACCCCATGGGAGACCAGGAGAAGCACCTGGCTCTTGCCTTCGGATCAGCACGGTGTGCCGCTGCAGCGTGCCGGCCACAGTGGCCATTGGAGGGTGAACCAACGGCAAAAGGAAGACCTTTCTCTGTCTCTCTCTCTCACTGTCCACTCTGCCTGTTAAAAAAAAAAAAAAAAAAAAAAAAAAAGAACTCCACCAGGATCTTCCACATGGGTGGCAGGGGCACAAATACTTATGTCAACTTCCACTTCTTTCCCACTTGCATTAGCAGAAAGCTCAATCAGAAGTGGAGCAGCCAGGACTCAAACCAGTTCTCTTATGGGATGCCAACATGGCAGACAGTGGCTTAACCCACTGGGCCACAATGCTGGACTCCAAGTGATTGCCTTCTAATAAATGGAACAGGGGTCAGCAAATGTTAGAGTAACAGACATGGGAATGTGTTTATGTATTGTCCATGTCCACTCTCCTATTAACTAGGAAAAGTTAAGATGTTTTAACAAAAGCCCCTACGTCCTACAAAGCCTAAATACTATCTGGCACTTTACAGAAAATATTTGTTTATCTCTGAAATAGAGTATGAAAACTGGAAAACAATAAGTTTACAGTGAATTATGCCTGTAAATGTTGTATTAACCAAGGGATCAAGGTTGGCATCAGCAGTGAATTCAGGTTGATACGATGAAATCTCTCATATGATCAAAAGCGTAGTCCAAACACAGGTTAAAATGCCTGCATCCCGTAAGACTGCCTGAGTTCGAATACTGCTCTCCAGCTCCGGATTCTGGCTCCCTGCCAATCAGACTCTATCAGATGGTGGTGATGGCTCCAGCAGTTGGATCCCTGCCATCCAAGTGGGAGACTTAGATTGCATTCCTAGCTCAGCATTGGCTCAGCCCCAACCATTGCATGCACTTAGGGAGTTAACCAGCACATGGAGGATCTCTCTCTCTCTCTCTCTGTCTCCCTGATACACACACACAGGCACACACACACACACACACATTCTGCCTCTCTATTAAATAAATAGACCTTTTTTAAAATAAATGAAATACAACATTTTCCAAACCCTCACAACATCACAGAGGGAATAAAATCTAAAACTAGTTAAAGAAACAAGCAAGAATTGTCCACATGGAAGCTTTTGGAGGGTAATCATAGGCTGACTCAAAAAAACAATGTTTCTGTTTTTCATTGCAACCAGGGGCAGATACTCCTCTTAAGGTTACAAAAGGAAACAGATTAAAAGTAAGGAAAGAGGGGCCAGCGCTGTGGCATAGCGAGAAAGCTGCTGCCTGCAGTGCCTGCATCCCATACGGCCACCACTTGGAATCCCAGCTGCTCCATTTCCCATCCAGCTCTCCGCTCTGGTCTGGGAAAGCAGTAGAAGATGATCCAAGTCCTTAGGTCCCTGCACCCACATGGGAGACCCAGAGGAAGCTCCTGGCTCCTGGCTTCAGATTGGCTCAGCCCCAGCCATTGCAGCCACCTGGGGAGTAGACCAGTGGATAGAAAAACCTTTCTCGGCCGGCGCCGCGGCTCACTAGGTTAATCCTCCGCCTTGCGGCACCGGCACACCGGGTTCTAGTCCCAGTCGGGGCGCCAGATTCTGTCCCGGTGCCCCTCTTCCAGGCCAGCTCTCTGCTGTGGCCAGGGAGTGCAGTGGAGGATGGCCCAAGTGCTTGGGCCCTGCACCCCATGGGAGACCAGGAAAAGCACCTGGCTCCTGCCATCGGATCAGCGCAATGCGCTGGCCGCAGTGCGCAGGCTGCAGCGCGCCAGCCACGACGGCCACTGGAGGGTGAACCAACGGCAAAGGAAGACCTTTCTCTCTGTCTCTCTCTCTCACTGTCCACTCTGCCTGTCAAAAATAAAAATAAATAAATAAATAAATAAATAAAATAAATAAAAAAAGAAAAACCTCTCTCTCTCTCTCTCTCTCTCTGCCCCGCCTCTCTGTAACTATGCCTTTCAAATAAATAAATAAATCTTAAAATAATAAAATAAAAGTAAGGAAAGAAGGAAATACAGAAGCAGATCAAATTTTGTAATAACATTTGAATCATGTGTGCCTCCCATTTTGCTCAACTTCATAAACCGAAGATTTTTTATTTATTTATTTTTTATTTTTTGACAGGCAGAGTGGGCAGTGAGAGAGACAGAGAGAAAGGTCTTTCTTCCATTGGTTCACCCCCACAATGGCCGCTGCGGCGAGCGCACCGTGCTGATCTGTAGCTAGAAGCCAGGTGTTTCTCCTGGTCTCCCTTGCGGGTGCAGGGCCCAAGCACTTGGGCCATCCTCCACTGCACTCCCGGGCCACAGCAGAGAGCTGGACTGGAAGAGGAGCAACCTGGACAGAATCTGGTGCCCCTAAGAAGACTAGAACCTGGGGTGCCGGCACCGCAGGCGGAGGATTAGCCTATTGAGCCACGGCGCCAGCCTCGAAGAATTAATTTTTATTTTTTATAAAAAGCAAGATAGCATGAGCCCCATTTTTATAATCATAACACAACAAGCTATGAAAAGCTGTTTTCTCCCGCTGCTAATTGGTGTCAACTCTCAGGTATGATAAAAGGTTAAAAATATGGAAAATCTTGAAGGCAGAGATACAAAAAGTTCTTAACACTAATGAACAATTCTACTGATTAGTCTAGAGTTCAATGTCAGATTAAGTAAACTCATCTGTATGAATACACTTGTAAATCAACTATGTATATATTTATTATAACTTCAGGAAGTCTTTTGAGTCCTTTGAACTTCTGCTGCTTTACCTGAAACTATATGTAATGAACAGAGATTATGTGAAAAATGCCAAATGAAATAACAGGTATAAGCGCTTTGGAAATTTTTACATAATGTCTCAACATGCAGGGTTGTGTTATCAACTAGTAGCTTGTATATGTAAGAGTATCCCTAATGCATTTACTTAGCTCTGTGCTAGTGTTTTAAATTTTACAGAGGCCTGTGCTATGGCATGGCAGGTAACGCCTAGTTTGAGTCCCAGCTGCTCCACTTCTGATCCAGCTCCATGCTGTGTCCTGGGAAAGCAGTAGAAGATGGCACAAGTGCTTGGGCCCCTGCACCCACGTGAGAGACCCAGAAGAAGCTCCTGGCTCCTGGCTTCAGATCTGCTCAGCTCCGGCATTTGTGGCCATCTGAGGAGTGAATTAGTGGATGGAAGATCTCTTTCTCTCTCTCTCTTTCTCTCTCTCTCTCTCTCTCCCTCCCTCTCTGCAATTATGCCTCTAAAAAAAATTTATAATGCCCACTCATCCAGTTATGGAAACAAGCATATAAAGAACAAACTATAATGTGTTTAGGGAATGGAGCTAGAAGCCATGGACATTTACATATACATATACATATACATATACATGCTGATGAAGCTGAAATGTAAAATACAATCTATCTAAGTTATAGAATTTTAAAATAATTTTATTGAGGTATAATTGATAACAAATTGCAAGTACTTAAAATGTGAATTTTTAGAAGGTTGAGTATATGCAGATATCCAGGAAACCATCAGCACAATGCAGACAGGAGCATATCCATCATCATCCCAAGTTTCTTCACCCTCTTTGGGATCTTCCTGTTCCCAACTATCTGCCTCCTCCAAAACAAGCCTGATCCCTATATGATATGATTTTGACCCAACACAAGGAGGTGTCAGAGAATATTTTGCTGCTAAGCAAACTTCGCGTTCTTCGGTTGAATTTAAGTTCCCTCTTCTGATTTTTGACATAAAATGTAAGTTCACATCTATAATGTGAAGTGATGCATGCATGTGATTCCCTAAATTACAACAGTTAGTGTGAATTCCTTTATCTACTACGTATTAAAGTGCAGAACTGCGGTGGGGTTTTGAGGACTTTAGTGATACATGTACTGCATTGGCAGTAATTCTGTTTGTTAGCTTTGCAATTTGAGATAGCTACACCTGCCTCGGGAACACCAGATGTCTATCTTCCTGTCACTCTGTTATTATTATTGTCAGTACCATGACATCATGGCAATTGTTTTTCCAATCTGTGCTTCTTATTTCTTACAAGATACTATGATAGTGGTATCTGCTCATTAAAAGTACGACCTTTAATTTTTGACATAATAAAGATAGAAGAAGCATAATTTATATTCTTCAAATTGGAATTATTCTTGAATACTTATACAAGAATAAAATGTGCCTTATGATGATTTTCAAAGCAAAGATTAGATATAAAATATTACTTAACTACAGTGTTTTTCATCTTTTTTAAACCTCTTTGACCAAAAATAATGCAATTTTACATTCTCCTGGTAATTTAAATCACGTTTTACTTCTGATTGTTCTCTGACCACTCTATAATATGTAAGTTCATGCTACTTCAATATGGGAAGTACTGAACCAGCACCTCCAGGGTGGATATCCCCCACCAATGACAGTGTTCGCCCTCATCCTCCCCAAGCCCATCACTCCCTTGAAGTTGCGTTAGTCAGCTTTTCATTCCCTTAACTAAAAGAGAGGAATTTCTTTAGGAAAGAAAAGGCTTATTTCAGCTTACAGTGTGGAGGTTACAGTTCAGTATCTGTAACCTCATTGTCTGGTGTCTAGCTGAAGCTTGTTGAGATGGGTGCAAACGAACAATCAGGAAGAAGAGACCCTAGAACAGAGACAATGTATGCTAACTTTAAACTCAAGCTTGGAAACATACAGTATTTGGCCAAATTTTTAAAGCCAATAGGTGGTAAAGCTTAGATTTGAATCCATATCTTTTTATTTTAAGCTTTATTTAGGTTCTGTTCACAGATAAAAACTGTTCTGTACATATTTATGTGTACATGTTTTGATATACATAAACATTATGGAATAATCACCATAGTCATGCTAATTGACACATCTATCACTTCACATTTGCTTACTTACATTTAAAATTTTTTATGAGAACACTTGATATACAATATTTTCAAATTTTAATATATAATATAGTATGAATGATATGTGATTAACCATGGAGAATGCTAGTTCTTCAGTAGCTAATCATTTCATTAGTGAAAGCTTATATCCTGGACAAATATTGCTCCATTCTACTTTTCATTACTGTTAGTTTGGCTCTTTTTAAGATTCCATACATAAGTAAGATCATGCAGCATTGATCTTTCTGTATCTGGCTTAGTTTACTAAGCAATGATCTCAAGTTTCACTTAGGTGCATACACCTAACTACACAGACCCACCTACAAACATGACATTCTTTTTATCCATTCATTTGGTGATGGACATTTGCATTATCCCCATAACTTGTATATTGTGAATAATTTTGCAATGAACATGGCAGTGCAGACATCTCTTCAAGATATCGATTTTATTTGTTTTGTATATATTTTATTTGTTTTGATATATATACACAGAAGTGGGATTACTTTATCATGCCATTTTGCAAAATCTCCATACTGTATTCTATAATGGCTAAAACAATTTACTCCTCTATCAACAATATACAAGGGTTTCCTTTTCTCCATGCTGTCTTCTACTTTTTTATCTTTTGGGTTTTTGATAATAGCCACCCTAAGTGTGAAGTGATATCTTATTATGGTTTTGTTTTGCCTTTCATTTGAAAGACAAAACAAAATTTAGCTGACGACCATTTGGGAAATAATGGTCTTCTTTGGAGAAATGTCAATTCAGATCCTTTGCTAATTTTAAATTGTGTGTTGTTGTTGTTATTATTATTAACTTTTGAGTTGTTTCAGTTTCATACATACTTAAATATTAATTCCTTGTTAGATTTATGGTTTATATTTTATCCCACCTCTATAATGCCAAAACTCTTGATTTAAAAATCCTCTTGCCTTTGTAACAGAAATCTCTTGTTAGATGAAAGTTTGACTATAAAATTAAATAAAAATTACATTTATTAAAAAATCTAGAAGATGAATGGAGAAAAGAATGGAGAAATATTTGTCTACAGAGATTGGCCTTATCCACTGGGGGGGGGGGGTGGATACAGCAGGACTTGTCTCCCCAAAAACTCATACAGATGTTTAAAGTCTGATTTCTTAATGTTAATAGTTGATGGGTTAAGGGAGGATATGTGATCTCATTGGAGTGAATAAGCAGTGGTGGCCAGTGAGAGATTTTTAGGTCATTGTAAAGTGTCCTTGGTGGATGGGGACATACCTCAGAAGGTATTTTTCATGACAGAGTTGGTTATTTTGAGTTTTTTTTAAAGATCTAGTTATTTTGAAAGTCAGAATTACAGAGAGAGACAGACAGACAGACAGAGAGGATCTTCCACCTACTGGTTCACACCCCAGGTAGCTGCAACAGCCAGGACTGAACCAAGCCAAAGCCAGGAGCCATGATCTTCTTCCAGGTCTCCCATGTGAGTGGCAAAGACCCAAACAGCTGAGCAAGTCTTGCAATACTTTTCCCAGGCCATTAGCAAGGAGTTGAGTCTGAAGTGGAGCAGCTGGAATTTGAACTAGCAACTATATAGGATGCCCACATTGCAGGCAGCAACTTTACCCATTACACTACAACACTGTCCCCTCCAAGCTTCAGTTTTGCCTTTTATAAAATGTAAACTTCTAGACATAGAGTAACTGTCAAATTAAAGTAAAATGATGTATATGAGACAGTAACCAGGTCTTCTCACATAGGAATAATGAGTAAATATTACCTCCACTATTACTAAAATCTTATCTAGAGTTTTAATTATTTGTTGTGAATTGGATGAAGAAAAGAACAAGATTTATGTTCAGATGTGATAATAAGCTATTATCCAAGCTAGAGACAAAAATACAGGCAATATTACATTTCTTTTTCCAATGTGAGCATCTAAAATGTCACAGTAAAAGAAGTAGAAAACAGAAACTTTCAAATATGTGAATCTTTTTTAAAAAGTTTTACAGGATGTCAGCAAGTGTTTGTCTCAATGGACTAGTAGAGACCTCATGAATACATTTCTGAGAAATGTGCTTTAAAGTCTACTGCTGAAGGAAACATAGGAACAAGAGAGTCTGTTATGTTGTCGCTCACCTGCTGTGAATGGGTCATAATGAGTGGGCACAAGAAAGTATCAGATAATTATTAGTCCTCAGGATCTAACTTCTTATTCATCTCTGGCAGATGTGTTATCTGAAAGTATAATTTTTATGCCACCTAGGGTGCAGCAACTGAATATTTCTGGTTTTAGAGGTAGAGAGCTTACAATTCACATGATACTGATTCTGCCCTCCTGGGGTTAGAGCGAATGAAACCATAACATTCCATATCAAGAATAAAATGCTGTGCAGTGAATTCTTTAGCTTTCCACTTTAAGAGAGGTGGCTGCACTAATTTTAAAATGTTTCAGGGGATATTCGAAGGAGACTTATAGGAAAAGAAAGAGATTTTGATTATTACTAAAGAAAAACATAAATCTACGAAAGCACAAATACTCCATTTGTTGGTACCATCCCTGTAAAAAATAAAATTATTTTAATTCTAAGTTAAACTGCCACTTGGGAGGCCCGAGTCAAATATTGGAGTGCCTTGGTTTGAGTCCCAGTATTCCTGCTAATACACATCCTGGAAGGCAGCAAGTGATGTCCCAAGTATTTGAGTCCCCGCCACCCATGTAGGAGACCCCAATGGAATTCCTGGCTCCTGCTTTCAACCAGATGTAAGGTCTCTGTCTCTGTCTCTCTCTCTCTGTCTCTCTTATCCTTTCTTACTCTTTCTTCCAACTAAATACATAAATCATTTAAGAAAAAACTCTGATTAAAACAACAAGAGGCTGGAGGATGGTGTGGAAGGACAGAGGAAGTTTGGATACATGTACCAAATCAAAGGCAGCTCAAAGGATTAAGTTCCTAATGTTACACAGCATTCTGGAGAGATGACTAGAGTTCACAGCAACCTAGCATACATTGCATGAACAAACTAAAAAGGAACCTCCAAGCTTCCAATCATAAAGTAATGTCAAAGAAGGGGAAATGTGGCTTATTGTGTGTTGATCAGTACATGTTGTACACATGTATTAAAATATCACACTGAAGCCCTTAAATATGTGCAATTACTGTTAATTTTTAATGAAATAAAAATATTTTTTAAAAATACTAGATAAAAATGTTAACTTCACATATATAATTTTCTATATATTAAAGTCTCTTCTTTTGGGCCGGCGCCACGGCTCACTAGGCTAATCCTCCGCCTTGAGGCGCCGGCACACCCGGTTCTAGTCCCGGTCGGGGCACCGGACTCTGTCCCGGTTGCCCCTCTTCCAGGCCAGCTCTCTGCTGTGGCCAGGGAGTGCAGTGGAGGATGGCCCAAGTACTTGGGTCCTGCACCCCATGGGAGACCAGGAGAAGCACCTGGCTCCTGCCATCAGATCAGCACGGTGCGCCGGCCACAGTGCGCCAGCCGCGGCGGCCATTGGAGGGTGAACCAACGGCAAAGGAAGACCTTTCTCTCTGTCTCTCTCTCTCTCTCTCTCTCTCACTGTCCACTCTGCCTGTCAAAAAAGAAAAAAGAAAAAAAAGTCTCTTCTTTTATAAAAATAGCATACACAGGGCTAGTGCAGTCATGCAGGGAGTTAAGCTGCTGCCTGCAATGCTGGCATCCCATATAAGCACTGTTTTGAGTCCCAGGGGCTCTGCTTCTGACCCAGCTACCTGCTAATATGCTTGGTAAAGAGGTGAAAGATGCTCCAAGTGATAATGCCCTTGCCATGCATGTGGGGGACCCAGGTGGAGTTACAGGTTCCTGGTTTCAGTTTGGCCTAGACCTGTTTGTTGCTGCCATTTGGGGAGTGAACCAGTGGATGGAAAATAGCTCTCATGCTTTCTCTCTCTGTAACTGCCCTTCAAGTAAATGAGAAAATCTTTTTTTAAAATACCATGGAAAATGATTCAATAATTATGCTTTTGAATAATCTCCTATATAAAATTGTCTCTTGGCCAATGTGATTTAAAGATTCAAATTTTTTTCATTCTAGCAACCTACATTTAGCAAAAATTGAAAACACATTTTTCATTTATTTTATGAGATTTATTCTTTGAAATTTAAAAGTTCTCTAAATTATACTCCTGCATTAAAAACATGCCTACAGTGAACAAAAAACAAATGACATCTATTAAAAAATTCAAAAATATGGAATCACATAATTTTTCTTTTATTTTACTTAGCCATCTTCTCTTTCATCTTGTCATTCTGATTTAAATAGAGCTAAAGACAGAAAAAAAATGTCATGTGGATTTGAACACAGAAAGAGGTTGGCCATAGGTTAGAGCCAAAGTAGTATCTATCCTCCCCCTAGTAAAAGTCCAGTATCTGAACCATAGGTCTGGAAATTATATGTGTGTGTATATCCTACCCCAGATATAATTTTCAAAAACAGAAAAGATCATCTGTTTTCTACCAGCTATTAACTATAGATAAAATTCACAATATTCTGAAGAGGGGACATAGAAAGCCTGAAATTTCATGTTAATTCCCAAACTCAAGAATAATAATAACCATGTATGAAGTATTTAGCAGATAACATAGGTAATATTTACATATGCTCAATAATACACAAACTGCACAAAGGAAAAAAGAAAGTGTGTTCCACACATTATGGAAATTCATAGAAGTGAGGCAGCAAATGTTATACATTTGATACAACAATGTGATACATCACATTAACAAAATGATGAACAAAAACCATATGATTATCTCAATAGATGCAGAGAAAGTATTTAATAAAATACAATACCCATTCTTAATGAAAACTAAGCGAATTCCATATAGAAGGAACAGTCCTCAATACAATCAAGGCAATTTATGAAAAACCCATGGCCAACATCCTATTGAGTAGGGAGAAGTTGGAAGCATTCAAAATGAGATCCAGAATCAGACAAGGATGTCCACTCATGTCATTGCTATTCAATATAATCCTGGAAATTTTAGTCGGAGCCATTAGGCAAGAAAAAGAAATCAAAGGGATTCAACTTAGGAAAGTGGAAGTCAAAATATCCTATTAGCATATGACATAATTCTATATATAGGGTATCAAAAAACCACCACCAAGAGACTATTGAAACTTATAGAAGAGTTTGATAAATTAGCAGGATATAAAATCAATGCACAAAAATCAATAGCCTTTGTATACACAGGTAGTGCCACGGCTGAGAAAGAACTTCTAACAACAATCCCATTCACAATAGCTACAAAAAAAATCCAATACCCTGTGGTAAATTTAAATAAGGATGTCAAAGATCTCTGTGATGAGAATTATAAAACATTAAAGAAAGTAATAGAAGAAGATACAAAAAAAATGGAAAAATCTTCCATGTCCATGGATAGGAAGAATCAATATAATAAAAATGTTTATTCCTCAAAAGTAATTTACAGATTCAATGCAATACTATTCAAAATACCAAAGACATTCTTCTCAGATCTAAAAAAAAAATGATGCTGAAATTCACATGGAGGCACAGGAGACCTTGAATAGCTAAAGCAATCTTATACAACAAAAACAAAGCCAAAGGTATCATAATACCAGATTCCAAACATACTAAAAAGGAAATTATAATCAAAACAGCCTGGTACTGGTGCAAAAACAGATTGATAGACCAACGGAACAGGATATAATAGCCAGAATCAATCCAAGCATCTAGAACCAATTTATATTTGACAAAGGAGCTGAAAACCTACCCCTGAAGCAGGAAAGTCTCTTCAACTAATGGTGTGTGGAAAACTGGATTTCCACATGCAAAAGCATGAAGCAAGACCCCTACCTTGCACCTTACATGAAAATCAATTCAAAATGGATTAAAGATCTAAATCTACAACCTAACCATCAAATATTAGAGAACATTGGGGAAACTGTGCACGACATTGGCACAGGCAGAGTTCTTGGAAAAGACCCCAGGGGCACAGGCAATAAAACCAAAATTAACAAATGTAATTATATCAAATTGAGAAGCTTCTGTACTGCAAAAAATACTCAGGAAAATGAAGCGGTAACTGACAGAATGGGAGAAATTATTTGCAAACTATGTATCTGATAAAGGATTAAAAACCAGAATATATAAAGAGACCAAGAAGCTCTACAATAACAAAATAAACAACCCAGTTAAGAAATGTCCAAAGGACATCTGCCATTGTCTGCAGTGTATCCCGCTTCCCTTGTTGGATCATTCTCTCCCTTTTTGATTCTATCAGTCAGTATTAGCAGACACTAGTGTGATCTCTTTGACTCTTAGACCTATCAGTGTGATCAATTGTGAACTGAAATTGATCACTTGGACTAGTGAGATGGCATTGGGACACACCACCTTGATGGGATTGTATTGGAATCCCCTGGCACATTTCTAACTCCACCATTTGGGCCAAGTCCGATTGAGCATGTCCCAAATTGTACATCTCCTCCCTCTCTTATTCCCACTCTTATATTTAATAGGATCATTTTTTAGTTAAAATTTCAACACCTAAGAATAATTGTGTGTTAATTACAGAGTTCAACCAATAGTACTAGAGCAAAACAAAGAGAAAATACTAAAATGGATAAAGTACATCAACAGTCAGGACAAGAGCTGATCAAGTCACCATTTCTCATAGTGTCCATTTGGCTATTTGAAAGTCCAAATAGCCAACAGACACATTAAAAAATGTTCAGGATCACTAGCCATCAGGGAAATGCAAAGCAAAACAACAATGAAGTTCAACCTCATCCCAGTTAGAATGGCTTTCATACAGAAATCAACAAACAACAAACGCTGGTGAGGATGTGGGGAAAGAGTACCCTAATCCACTGTTGGTGGGAATGCAAACTGGTAAAGCCATTGTAGAAGTCAGTTTGAAATATAAATATAGACCTGCCATATAATCCATACATCCCACTCCTGGAAATTTATCCAAGGGAAATGAAATCAACAAATAAAAGAGTTATCTGTATGCCCATGTTTATTGCAGCTCAATTCACAGTAGCTAAAACATGGAATCAACATAAATGCCAATCAACTGAAGACTGGATAAAGAAATTATTGGATATGTACTCTATGGAATACTGCACAGCAGTAAAAAAAATGAAATATGGTCATTTGCAACAAAATGGATGAATCTGGAAAACATTTTACTTAGGGAAATAAGTCAGTCCCTTTGGGGACTGATTTGATCTGTAATAACTAATAGAGCATCTAAAAGGAAATCAGTAGAAGTGAAATTGACACTTTGAGAAAACAATGAACAGCCCTTGTCTTGACTGTTGAGGAACAGGTTTTTTTTTTTTTTTTTCTTATTAAGAATAGGACTAGGAATGGGAAAGGGAAGAGGAGATGGTGTGGGAGCAGGTACTGGGATGGCAGATATGGTGGGAAGAATCATTATATCCCTGGGGCCGGTGCCATGGCTCACTTGGTTAATCCTCCACCTACAGCACCAGCCATCCCATATGGGCACCAGGTTCTAGTCCCAGTTGCTCCTCTTCCAGTCCAGCTCTCTGCTGTGGCCTGGGAGAGCAGTGGAGGATGGCGCAAGTGCTTGGGCTCCTGCACCCGCATGGGAGACCAGGAAGAAGCACCTGGCTCCTGGCTTTGGATCGGCGTAGCTCTGGCCATTGCGGCCATTTTGTGGGTGAACTAACAGAAGGAAGACCTTTCTCTCTGTCTCTCTCTCTCTCATTAACTCTATCTGTCAAATTAAAAAATAAAAAAAGAATCACTATATTCCTAAAGTTGTACTTATGAAATATATGTACTCATTAAATAAAAGGTTTCTTTGGAAAAAAAATATTTGAACACAAATAAAAAATCTTTAGAATCATTTGAGATATTCATTACTACTATTATACAAAAGAAATGAAAAGTATCCATAGTAATAATCATATTTCTTGCTTCTTCTTTGTACTCATAAGTATAAAACAATATCTAACTTATCCCAACTCTACTATATGGAACAAAACAAAGCTAGCATTCATGAACTTTAAGATAATTGTTCTTAATTACAATCATTGAATTATGCCCAGTGTTTGTTCAGTTACTGTAGGTTTCTCATCAGTCAATGTGGAGCTAAAGGGAAGAAAAAGAAAAAGACACTATCTTTCCTTATCTTTTTACTTTAATTTAACAAAGATGAAGATTGAAAATTGTGGACCGAGTGTTTATCTTTGGTCCCAGTTTCCCTGAATAAAGACTTTTCCTCAATAAAGTCCTTTAGTGACCATGGAAATGGAGTAATGGCATTTTTTTCTTGAAAGATCCATGAAAAAGAGAGATATGCCAGCAACCTATTGACCAGTTCTCCAGCAGCAAAACACATTTCTGCCTGGATTGTCACCAGCTCAACCCTTAGCCAAAACTTATAACATAGTAGCTTGAAATTGTGCAGGATTTGTCTTCAGCCAGCTCTGAAACAATACTTCTTCTAGCCATTCCATGGGATGCTTGCCTTTCCAGAAAGGTCTCAGAAATTAGACAATTCTTCTGAGTTGTGCATCATCTTCAGTGTTTAATCTTTAAAAATATTTCAGAATGATGAACATGCATCTATGTGCTTTCCCAAGGATACGTTCAGAAAATTTCTAGGTCTCTTCGATCCTTAACTACTTCTAACTAAAAATGGATTGATCTATGCAATATACACCTTATGCCTATAACTCAAAAAGTTTTTCATTTCACCTTTTGTATATGACTGAATCTCACTCCAGCCATGTCCCCTACATCAACCCATACACTCATGCATCCAAATCAGCAAACATATCTTTAACTTTTCCGTAGTCATTTCTTGCACTGCCTGAGTTCTTCTCTTTCACTCAACATTTCTGCTTGTAAAGTTCTATCCCTATAAAACTACCATCCTCTTCTGCCTATTTGAACCTTGCTCAGAATGCACCTACCCTGGGAAGCTCTGACATGACCAGAACTTGAGAACTCTGATCCCCCCTCTAGCAATGACTGGTATATGAATGTGACTTCCTTTCCCCTCTTTCTTTGAGCATCACTACCTTCCTCCTCTCTAAGCCTGAAATTTTACCTGTCAACATGTAAGATGACTAGAGGAGATGCTCTATTCTATGGTCATCATAGTAGTTGTGCTTGTAATAGCTAGTAGTGGTGGTGGTAATAGCACCAGAATTTCTGTGATCATAAAAGCTGAGTTCATTCCACCAAACAGTGAATTATGAAAACACAAATTACTGGCGCTCAGCCCTCTGCCTCTCTGTTGAGCCACCCGTCTGGTCTGGCCAGGTGTAATCTCTGCACTCAACCATGTAACCTCGCTCCTTCCACCCCACCCCAGTCCGAGTGACTGGGCACCCTCTCAGTCTCAGGCTCTGTCTGGAGAGGTGCCCATCCGTCCTTACAGATGTCCCTTCCCTAATAAACCTTGCTATTTTACCTCCCACTACTCTCTGTCTCACACCTGCAATTTCTCCAGTAACATTTTTGGCGACCACGAAGGGACTTTGAGAAGACATCGGAGGTCAGTATTCCTTCCCTTAAGCAGGACCGGATCTGTGGAAGTGACCGTTGAGTGTCCAGCACCCCACAGCTCTCTGAGAAGGCGAAGTCCCCCCACCCATGGCTTAGCTATGGCTGAAACTCCAGAAGGATTGTAAGGAACGGGAGGGAAATTAGGAAGGGCAGTTGGCTGAGAGCCTGGAGACCCCCTGAGCTCATTTTGGCTTCCTGGCCGCCGGACTACAACCCAAGGACCAGGTCTCTCTCTTGGAGGGATGCCTGGTCACACTGCCTACGGCTACGCAGGCAGGGCTTAGCTTTGTTCAAGGCTAATATTGGCCCTCCAGGTAAATTCGGACAACTAGGTAGCAGGCAATCTTGAGCGATAGAAGATTTCGAACCCCACTCAGCCCCCAGACATCAGGGCCTTTCCCTATGCTCTCCCCCAGCTGAGATTCATAGGGGAAGGTGAGGGCAGTCGTTCACATCTTGTCCTCTGTCACTTCCTCCTCCTCTCAGAGCTCCCTCCCCCACTCTTTTGCTCTCTTCCTCTCCAATCCTATACCGCTGGCCTGGAGAAAGGGAGAGGGAAATTCCACAGGTCTCTCCACCTAAAGGAAAAAGCTGTTACCAGTTAACCCTTTCCAACCTGGTAGAAGGTTTTCCATCTTTGCAACTTATGGTAGCTCTGGTGCGTCTTGAAGTTTTTGTGCGCTGTTACTATTGCTAAGCTTTGATTGTCTGAGGATTGAATCTGGAAAGGAGCTAAAGTTAACTATCTGTTTTAATTGACTGAGTGATTCCAGTAGTCCTGATTAGATCTGGTTTTGGTTGAAGTATTCGAGCAGTGTGGATAAAGATCTCACCTTGATGGCTGTTTTGATTATTCTAGATAGTTTGAACTTCTTTATTGCATTATAAAGGTTTTGCTAGCTTATATTGTGCCTACCAAGGGTCTGGTTCCTTATGTGCTGTTAATGGGATGCAGCTTCAGAGCTGACTTCATTCCCCCGCGGGTTTTTGTGTCAGGTCTGGCTTGCTCTGCATGTTGAATTGTGCGACAGCAAGGGCAGTGTGCCCTCCCTCCTGGTGTCTGACCAGGGCCCTGTTGGCACCAGGACAGGGAGCTGGCTACCTCTCCCTGCTGCACTTCTGTCCTTACTCGTGACCCTCCCCTGTTCCCCCTAGGCATAGGTATGGACAGGGAGCCATCTGATAGACTTTGCTATCAGGCCGCACCCTTCCAAGTAAACAGAGCACTTTAGTATATAGTTCAAGCAGTTTTGCAGGCCCGGATTCTGTTGTTTCAGAAGAGGGGCTGACTGGCTTAGCCAAATTAACATTAAAAATAGCCAGAGGCCATCAGGCCAAGTCTGACTAAGGGATAGTACTGAGAACAGGATCCCAAAAGGGAGAGATTTAGAGACATTTTGAGGTGGTTATGAGGCAGATACCAGATTACTGGGTTCCAGGAACCCCAAGAGTGTCTGCAGGTTACATGGTAATACTAGTTAAACCCGGCAACCCAGGCCCATAACCCACTGGCCACATAGCGAGCCAAGGAGTGATTTGGAGGTTTGCGGGGACACCTGCTCCCTCCCTAGCACTGCAGATACCTCTGCCATGATTTCTCCTCTATTCTCTTTCAGATGGGAAACCAGCTCTCCTCACCACCACGTGACTCACCGCTAGGATGCATTCTCAGCAATTGGTCTCGGTTCAACCCAAGGGTCTTAAAGAAGAAATTGCTAGTTTCTCTCTGTAACAACGTGTGGCCACAATACAAACTAAATGATCAGAGAGTGTGGCCAGGAAACGGGACTTTAGATTCTAATACCATTTCTTGTTTATACCTATACTGCCGTGAGCATGGTAAATGGACAGAAATCCCTTATGTACAGGTCTTTATGGCACTCAGGAAAGATCATGAGCTCTGTCAAAGTTGCAGACTGGACTCAGCAATGTTAACTTCATTTGAGTTATTATCAGGAGTCCACTGTAAAGTTAAGTCAAAGGAGCCACCATCTAGCACTCCCCTAGATGCCCCAGAGCCAATACACCCTCAGCATCCTGTGGAGCCAACAGCCCCACCTTGCCCAGAGGTTCAGTGGAGTCCTAGCCCAAGGCCTAGGGTGAGGCCTAGCTGGAGCCCCAGCCAGAGAGGGAGCCCAAGGCCAAACCGGAGCCCGAGGCCAAACCAGAGCCCAAGCCTGAGGCCAAGGCCTAGCCAGAGCCCTAGCCCGAGGCTGAACACAAGCTGGAGCCCCAGCACAGGCGTGAGCTCAGGTGCTAGGGCGGGGGGTGGGTACAGGAATGTTTGCCTTACAGGAAGTGATAGGACCCAATGGCCCCACCAAAATATGGGTCCCCTTTAAAATGCAGGATTTAAATAAGATGAAAGCAGAAATGGGACGCTTCACCGAGGATCCCAACAGGTGGCTAGAGGGATGGTATAAGATCACCGGCATGTTTGAGCTTACTTGGAAGGACGAAGTATTCCTTCTAAACACTACCCTAACTCATGGGAAAAGCAAATGGTGTCCCAGCATGCCAATGATTATGCAAACGCCTTGCATAGGCAGGATGAGGGACACCCAATCCCAGAGGCAGCAATCGCAATTAAGGAACCTTCATGGAACTATAATACCCCTGAGGGAAGAAAAAGTAGGGACCACATGCTGGCCTGTCTTTTAGCAGGTCTAAGGGCAGCCAGTAAGGCAAGACCAAAGAACTTTAATAAGCTATCAGTGATAGAACAGGGACCACAGGGAAATCCAGCTGCCTTTCTAGAAAGGAGGGTCTTGAGAAGTATACCGATTTAGATCCTGACTCTGCTGGAGGAAATGCCATATTAGGAGATAGGTTCCTAACTCAAGCCGCCCCTGATATTAGAAGAAAGCTTCAGAAATCAGGGTTGGGTTGAGCACCCCTTGACTGACATCATAGAGGCTGCCTCCTTGGTCTACTATTATTAGAGACCAGGAGAACAAGGAACAAGCTAACAGCAGAGGCTAGGCAACAGGCCAATCAATGGCTGCTTTACATGGTGATCTGCCATCAAGGAGACCCAGCAAGGCCGGTGCACCCCAAACTTGCTGATATAAGGAGCCAGGGCATTGGGCAAGCAACTGTTGTGACAGCAACTGCCTTCTGTCAGCTCTGCCAAGAGCAAGGCCACTGGACACAGAACTGCCCTGGGTGTCAAAGGACTCCTGGTTCAGAACTGCAGACCTTGTAGCCCTGAGCTAAAAAGCCTTTGGCTCTGCCCAGCCTCTACCCAGCCTCCAGCTCCAGCCACTGCTATTGAGGGGATGGCCTAGGGTCAGTGAAATGCAAGTTGCATATTTCTATCAGCCTCCTATTCAGCTCTCCTCCTAGTCCAGCCATGTAATGCAAGTCAACAGGGTGCCTCCCTTAAAGGAGATTTGCATCCCTTTCAATTCTCTTCCAGCACCCCATGGATAGGTCTGGGCCTCACACACCCAGCCAGGCCTTAAAAGTCTATCCAATAGTATTAAGCTTAGAAAGCCCTCCCTGCCAGTTCCTAAAAACAGGGCTTTCAGTAACAGCTAACTCAGATAGTCCCGCACCTATTTGGACAGGTCCTCACTGAGGACTTAAAGGGCCTATCTCTTGAGGAGGGTGCACAATAATCCATAATGTAGATGGTTAAATGTGAATGATTTGTTAGTCTGTCTCCTTTCCCAGCCTGAGACTCTAGTCTTGTACATTGGCTTAACTTCCCAGCAAAACTAGCTACTAGGTTTCTAGAGGAAAACAAAGCATAGCTAGTACATCAGAGTGTTAATTATTTAACCCTTATCCTCACCCCTGGGGAGAGAAAACCAGCCCCAGAGAGGATATGGGCCATGCAGCAAATTCCTACTTCTGCAAACTTCAGGCAGTCCCAGATTTTCTCTATCAGGTTACAGGTTCCTAGATACAGGGAAATAGCACAGTTCCAAAACCAGGCTCTCCACAGGCAGCCAAAGCAGAGCCCCCTCCTTTGGGGGAAAGAGCAAACCACAGCCTTTGTACAGCTAAAGGATGCTATGACTAAAGCCCCTGTGCTAGGACTGCCAAGCCCAGAGAAACCCTCCCAGCTGTATGTCACTGGGAGGCAGGGAGTCACCTTAGGAGTGTCAACTCAGGATCTGGGACCTGTTAAGCAACCTGTGGGCTACTTTTCTAAAACCTTAGACATGGTTGCACAAGGATGGCCTCACTGCCTAAGGATGATAGCAGCAGCTGCCTTGCTGACAGAGGAGGTATCTAAAATTACATTGGGGCAAAATATCACCCTTTATACCTCACATCAAATAAATTCTCTATTAGAGCAAAAGGGCTCTCACTGGCTCACAGATAGTAGGATACTAATGTATCAGATCCTCCTTCTAGAAAACCCTCAGGTAAAAATAAGACATTGCTCTACTCTAAACCTGGCTACTTTAATGCCAGTTCCAGGGGCACTCCTGTACTGAGACAATAGACTTGATCTATGCCAGCAGAAGGGACCTAAAAGACAGCCTCCTGACTAATGCAGATGAGTTTTGGTTCACAGACAGAAACAGTTTTGTCAGACAGGACCTGCTTCTCAGGGTATGCAACACTTACGGCATGGCACGTTATTGAAGCATGCTCTGCCCCCAGGAACTTTTGCTCAGTTAGCAGAACTGATTGCCTTAACCAGAGCTCTAGATCACACAAGGGATTTGTAAGGCATCTTCACTCTGCACGGAGACCTCAGTCTTCCAGTAAGGTAGAAAGAGCCAACCAGGTTCTATGGAAAACATCACAAGTATAGAAATGTGTGCTTGGTAAGAAAGGTTTAGAAGGAAAGAGTGTTGTTGGTAAGAAGGGATAAAAAGGAAAGCTTTTTAAATAAGGAAAGAACATGGTTTGTAAGAATCCTGATGGCTAGTTTACTCTAGACTGGAATGGAAATGATGGAATGTTTCAAGTAAGTTGAAGAGGGTGTGTGGAAGTCACAAAAGGTTATGAAAGAAAGAAACATTAGACATGCTAACTGCTGCTCCAGGGGGTATCTGTGCCATGTTCGAGGAAGAATGTTGTCTCTGGGTCAATCAGAATAGACAGGTAAAAATCCAAATTCGTACTTTTCCTGAACAAAGCCAAATAGCTCCAGGACCAGGCCAAGCAGGGTTGGGATTTCTGGCCTGACATCTGGTCATAGAAATCCTGGCTATTTCCTTTCCTTGGCCCAATAACTTCTGTAATCTTGATGCTCTTCTTTGCACCGAGTGTTTTTAATGCCCTTGTTCGTTTTTTCTCTAACAGACTAAAAGCTTAGAACTCCAAATGGTCATCAGACAAGGCTTCCAGCCCATTCCATTGGACAACCTGAGCAGCCCTCTGTACCGAGCAACACAGTCTTTCCAAGGCCACTGTTGCACACCATAAGACAGATAGCAAGAGAAAATACCCAAATCCCCCTCGAAGCCCATATGCCAGCTTTGAAGAAGTTACAGAAAACGGAACTCTATCCATAATCCCAAAGAAGAATTTTGGGTATTGCCTCTTGAGGGGGGGAATGTTAGGTAGGAAGTCAGTTATGAGCTTATGTGTGTGCAACATAAAGGCCTAAAGAGAAGACATCTATGTCAAGCATATGCTGTATCTCAAGGTCATCCCAATGGTGTTTCAGGGGCAGCCCAGTATTCACATCCTGCCCTGCCCTGCCCCCTTCTACCTAATAACCTGCCAGGTGGGGGTTCCCACCCCTTCTGCCGACAATCTTCCACAATCTCCCAGGTGCAGCCCAGTATCTGCATTTCAAACACCCTGCTCTGGATTCCAATTCTCTAGGGGGTCCTGCCCACCCTTCCTCCTGTCTGATAACATTTGCATCCATAAAGTCCTTTGTTTCAGCCATAAAGTCCTTTGTTTCAGGAGGAAGTGTGTGAAGCAAGACCCATCTCCTTAAAAACCCCTGGCCTCAACCGGACTGTGTGCTCAGCCCTCTGCCTCTCTGTTGAGCCACCCGTCTGCTCTGGCCAGGTGTAATCTCTCCACTCAACCATGTAACCTCGATCCTTCCACCCCACCCCAGTCCGAGTGACTGGGCACCCTCTCAGTCTCAGGCTCTGTCTGTCCTTATGGATGTCCCTTCCCTAATAAACCTTGCTATTTTACCTCCCACTAAAAAAAAAGAAATAAAAGAAAACACAAATTACCCTACATATGTACTTAGCTGATCCTTTTGGTCAATCAGTTCTTAACCAGGGGTTTCCTCCTTAGGACTTTCCCTTTCCATTTGAAGTTGCCTGTTATTGGACTCAAATTACTTTTTATTTCATTTCTCTGTTTTTTTTTTTTAATGATCATCACTATATAGATCAGTTTTCATTTATTGTTTGGATCTCCACATTCTACTGCAGTAGGCCACCCATATCCAGAGATTTACCATGTATCAAAAATATTCAGAACAAAAAATTGCATCTTTTCTAAAACATATATGGGCTCTTTTCATCTTGTCATTATTTTTTTAACTTTTATTTAATAAATTTAAATTTCCAAACTTTTAAATTATAGCCTCTTTCCCCCCTTAACCTCCTGCCCACCCGCAACCATCCCATCTCCCACTCCCTCTCCCATCCCATTCACATCAAGATTCATTTTCAATTATCTTTATATACAGAAGATCAATTTAGTATATACTAAGTAAAGATTTCAACACTTTGCACCCACACAGAAACACAAAGTATAAAGTACTATTTGAGTACTAGTTATGCCATTAATTCACGTAGTACGACACATTAAGGACAGAGATCCTACATGGGTAGTAAGTGTGCAGTGACTCCTGTTGTTGATTTAACAATTGACCCTCTTATTTATGACATCAGAAATCACCCAAGGCTCTTGTCATGAGCTGCCAAGTCTATGGAAACCTCTTGAGTTCACCAACTCCAATCATATTTAGACAAGGTCATAGTCAAACTGGAACTTCTCTCCTCCCTTCAGAGAAAGGTACCTCCTTCTTTGATGGCCCATTCTTTCCACTGAGATCTTTCATTTAGGTCATTTTTTTTTTTTTGCCAGAGTGTCTTGCCTTTCCATTCCTGACATACTCTCATGGGCTTTTTAGCCAGATCCGAATGCCTTAAGGGCTGATTCTGAGGCCAGAGTGCTGTTTAGGACATCTGCTGTTTTATGAGAACAAAACAGTATCAAAATTATTTATAAAATAGTTAAATTTAATTAGATATCATAAGCAATGTAAACATGATTTAAAGAATACAGAAAGATTGCATAGGTTATGTGCAAATGTTATTCCATTTTATATAAGGGATTTGAACACTGGTAGATTTTAGTGTTTGAGGGGAATCCTAGAAACCATCTCCCATGAATTCAGAGGGATTATCATTTAGGCTTCCTGAAATAAGGTACCTTTTCCATTTTGGCTACTCAGTCTTCAGAGCCTGAAAAAGCACCTAATCTAGACTAAATATCCAACAACATTTATGAATACATGAATGAATAATCTATTGGAGAATTACTTTATATACTGTTGGTTTCCCATGTTTCTGGACACTTAACAGGCAGAAACATTGATGCCATTGTGAAAGACCATCTTATAAAGGACATTTGTATAAAAACAGCTCAGAAAGAGCGAGCATCTTCCTCTGGAGCCAAAGGCAAGTTTTCTGATTATGACAGAAGATGAAGATAGCTGTGACAGGGACCTCCTCCACTTATGTAGAAAAAAAACACTAAAGCCAGTAACAGAGGGCAACAGGGGCTTTCTGGGAACAAGGTGCTTAGAGGAAGCTATCTGAGAAATACTGCAATTGCAACCAGGTCAACTAGAGCAGATCTAATGCTCAAACATGTGACTTTGTACAATGGTTACATAAGCAGTGCTATAGCTTTTAGCCATCCAATCAAATATATAGAACCAAGTATGTAAAAAAAACCTTAGTTGGTTGTTCCAGGGAATATAAGACAATGCCTTGTTTTATTCTGGCCCAAACTGAATCTTCTGGGACTTCCAGCATAAAATGGATAATAAAATATGCCTCCTGTGAAGTGCCTTGGTGCCCCACCTCCCTGTCTGTGATTCCACTACATTTTTGGGGGATTTGGGTCAGAGACTTGGAGATAGTGTTTTCATTTCCTTGTCACCAGGATACCAGGATAGGCAACCCCTACATTGGCACCAGTAGACTGGTTGACCCATAACGAACTAGCCTTCCAGGTGTGCTAGGGCAAGGACCCCAGAAGTAAAAAAGAACCCAGTGAGGTACATGTACCATAAGCATCCACAAGATGCTGGAACCAGTGAAGGGAGCCTCTGCCGATGGACTGGTAATACTAGTAGGAACTCACGTTCGCAAAGTGGAAGACCTGCCTCATAAGAGTTGAAAGGGGCACTTGATCGCCTTGCAGAATTGCCAAGTAGTCTCATAAAGTCAGAGGAAGTACCAAGGTGGAAGGCTCCACTGAAATGAAAGTTGCAATTCTTAGGAATTAGGTGGTGGATTGGAGATCTTATCTGAGTGTATAACAAAAGAAATATTTGAACAGAAATATTTAGGAAACTATAGTGTTAAAATGACTTTTGGGGGGCTGGCCCTGTGGCACAATAGGCTAAGCCTCCAACTGTGGCACCAGTTGGTGCCCTGGATGCTCCTCTTTCAATCCAGTGCTCTGCTTATGGCGTGGGAAAGCAGTAGAAGATGACTCAAATGCTCTGGCCCCTGCACCCACATGGGTGACCCAGAAGTAACTCCTGGCTCCTGGCTTTGGACCATTGCATCCATTTGGGGAGAGAACCAACAAAGGGAAGGTCTTTCTCTCTGTCTCTTCCTTTCTCTGTCTGTAAGTCTACCTCTCAAATAAATAAATAAAATCTAAAAGAAAAAAAAACGAGTCTTGGGTAAAGTATGGGTTATTTGTGTGTACATCTTGTGTGTCTATGGGGGAAAATTTTATTAAAAACTCTGTTTTAATTGGCTTATAGATAGAAAAGCACTCATATATAGTAAAAGTGTTAGCACAAAATATCTTTTTGGCTCACATGGAAATAGCTTACTTTAAATTTGTTTTTTTAAAAATGGACATGTTTTTGCTTGGATTTTATTTTCAAACAATCTTCAAAATGCAGACAAGAACCTTGAAAAGTTCATTTTATCTGGAGCACCAGAGAAGTTTCCCCTGTCTTGTACACCAGAGTCCAGGGCTTGCATATTTCCAGAAAGAAAAATGTACCCATAGTTGACCACTAAGACAGTGGAAATTCCTTTGACCCTCAGATCTTGATTTAAAGAACAATTCCAGGGAGACATTAAATTAAAAAATAATAATAATATGTCTTAAGAAAATTACCTCTAAAATTTTAAAAGACTTGTCTGTTAGGTATGGAATAGATCAGGGATCTGGCCTTTCATACCCCAGAAAGGAGAGGTGGAAAAAGCAGGTGGAGACAGACTCGACAGAGACAAGTTACTTTATTTGAAGCAAAAAGGTTGGTGACAGTCTGTTCTTGCAAAGAGACTGCACACCGAGCCTGTTTAGAGCTCAGGTTTTCATCAGGTTAAGGAGGGAATTTGCCACTACCCTGGGGAAGGAATAAGAAGTGACTGACAGAAAAATAGGGGACTCTGGAGTCTCACAGAACTTCCGTGTCTCTGTGTCATAGCTGCCCTGTGCAGCTGATCTGCTCTGCCATTTTCACTGCAAGGAGGTAAGAAGGGTGTGGTTAGGCACCAAGGATCTCCACCAAGGGGAAGAAGTGGGGTGGAGGAAAGGGAGAAGGGGGAAGGTGCGACAAGTTCTTGACCTTCACAGCTCTAAACCAAGTCTCCAACCTCCCACCTTCCAGATGCATCCCTGCAACTCTCAAACAATGAGACCAAAATATGGCATGAAATAGCCATCCTCCTTTTCATAACCTGAAATCCATTGTTAGGTTATAAAGCCAAACTCTGCCATACCTGTATAAGGGCCTAAAGGGGGAGCCTAAGTGGTTAAACCCCACTCCTTCCCCTCCTCTGCAGCTGTAGTTTCTGTTATATAAAAAAGGACAGTTGAAACTCACCCCACACACACTCCTGCTAGGAAGGTAGAGGAGGACGGCCAACCATTTCACAGCCTGCGACAGTGACACTCAGCAGTCTCCCAGATACAAGGTTGAGATATGATATATACTTTTATTTTTTTAAAGTTATTTAATTTAGAGATTTTTTAAAAAGTATTATTTCAAAATGTAAAAATACCTAAAAATTTAAGTATATTACAAAAGGTGTCAGCAAGTCACAAAAGATTTGAAAGAAAGAGATATTTCTGGGTGATAAAATTAACTACAGTTGGCAAAATATTATTTATAAGATTCCTTAAAATTTATCCCTATGTTCCTAAATCTATATATATGAAATACATGAAACTTGTATAACTTAAATAAAATTTAAAGAAATACAAATATAATAATAAAGTCAAAGATTTTAAAAATTAAACATTAAATGAAAGTTAAAGTCTCTTTTAAAGCAATGAAGTTCTAAAATAGATGTTTTTTTTAATTTTTTTTTAACTTTTATTTAATGAATATAAATTTCCAAAGTACGACTTATGGATTACAATGGCTTCCCCCCCATACCGTCCTTCCCACCCACAAACCTCCCCTTTCCCACTCCCTCTCCCCTTCCATTCACATCAAGATTCATTTTCGATTATCTTAATATACAGAAGATCAGCTTAGTATACATTAAGTATGGATTTCAACAGTTTGCTCCCACACAGAAACATAAAGTGAAAAATAATAGATGATTTTTTTTAAATGATGATGAAATCAGAGCAGACCCATTGTCATGTTTAATCCCAGTGAGAGTCAAGTTGGGAATTGATAATTTCTTTTTTTTTTTTTTTTTTTTTTTTTACAGAGGATCAGTTTAGTATGCATTAAGTAAGGATTTCAACAGTTTGCACCCCCATAGAAACACAAAGTGAAATATATTGTTTGAGTACTCGTTATAGCATTAAATCTCAATGTACAGCACATTAAGGATAGAGACCCTACATGAGGAGTAAGTGCACAGTGACTCCTGTTGTTGACTTTGCCAATTGACACTCCTGTCTATGGCATCAGTAATCTCCCTATGCTCCAGTCATGAGTTTCCAAGGCTATGGAAGCCCTCTGAGTTCTCCGACTCTTATCTTGTTTAGACAAGGTCATAGTCAAAGTGGAGGTTCTCTCCTCCCTTCAGAGAAAGGTACCTCCTTCTTTGAAGACCTGTTCTTTCCACTGGGATCTCACTCACAGAGATCTTTTGCCAGAGTGTCTTGGCTTTCCATGCCTGAAATACTCTCATGAGCTTTTCAGCCATCTCCGAATGCCTTTAGGGCTGATTCTGAGGCCAGAGTGCTATTTAGGACATCTGCCATTCTATGAGTCTGCTGAGTATCTCACTTCCCATGTTGGATCACTCTCCCCTTTATTTACTCCATCGGTTAGCGTTAGCAGGTACTAGACTTGTCTATGTGCTCCCTTTGACTCCCAGTCCCTCCACCATGACCAACTGTGAACTGAAATTGATCACCTGGAACAGTGAGATGGCATTGGTACATGCCACCTCGATGGGATTGAATTGGAATCCCCTGGTATGCTTCCAACTCCACCACTTGGGGCAAGTCAGCCTGAGCATGTCCCAAATTATACATCTCTTCCCTCTCCCATTCCACTCCCATGTTCAACAGGGATCACATTTCAGTTAATTTTCAACACTTAAGAATAACTGTGCATCAATTACAGAACTAAACCAGTCATATTAAGTAGAACAGATAAAAAAACTACTAAGAGGGATAATGTATTAAGTTGTTCATTAACAGTCAGGGCTATGCTGATCAAGCCACCGTTTCCCATAGTGTCCACCTCACTCCCTCTTGGTGTTCAGTCAGTCGTCACCGATCAGGGAGAACATATGGTATTTGTCCCTTTGGGACTGGCTTATTTCACTCAGCATGATGTGTTCCAGATTCCTCCATTTTGTTGCAAATGACTGGATTTCGTTGTTTCTTACTGCGGTATAAAATAGATGTTTATCCATGCCATGGGACTCCAAATCCCACTAAATGAGCATGTACCAATGCCATCTTACTAGTTAAAGTGATTAGTTTAAGTTAATAATTGATCATAAAGATAGGATTAAGTGTCAAAGGGATCACACAAACAAGACCAGTGTCTGCTAATATTAACTGATAGAATTAAAAAGAGAGAATGACCCAACATAGGAAGCAGAATACACAGCAGACTTATAAAATGGCAGATGCCCTAAACAGCACTCTGGCCTCAGAATCAGCCCTTGGGGCATTAAGATCTGGCTAGAAAGCCCATGAGAGTGTCACAGGCATGGAAAGCCAAGACACTCTGGCAATAAAAAAAAAAAAAATGACCTAAATGAAAGATCTCTGTGAGATCCCAGTGGAAATAACGGGCCATCCAAGAAGGAGGTACCTTTCTCTGAAGGGAGGAGAGAACTTCCACTGTGATTATGACCTTGACTAAATAAGGTCGAAGTTTGTGAACGTAAGAGGCTTCCATAGCCTTGGCAGCTCATGACAAGAGCCTCGAGTGATTACTGACATAAATAAGAGGGTCAATTGTTAAATCAACAACAGGAGTCACTGTACACTTACTCCCCATGTAGGATCTCTGTCCTTAATGTGCTGTACTATGCAAATTAACAGTAAAACTAGTATTCAAACAGTACTTTATACTTTGTGTGTCTCTGTGGGTGCAAACTGTTGAAATCTTTACTTAGTATATACTAAGTTGATCTTCTGTATATAAAGATAATTAAAAATAAATCTTAATGAAGAATGGAATGGGAGAGGAAGTAGGAGATGGGATGGTTTGTGGGTGGGATGGTGGTTACAGGGGGAAAATCCACTATAATCCAAAAGTTGTACTTTCAAAATTTATATTTATTAAATAAAAGTTTTCTAAAAAAATAAATGTTTATCAGTATGTTAACAAACACCTAAAAGTAGTCTCAATCTTAAATTTTAAAATCTGTTTTTGCAAACAATTGCAATATATCCAATTAATAATTTTCATCTTAATTGAATATTCTCTGTTAATTTTATAGTCAGGTGCTAGAAGCTCTTTTCTGGTTCTGACTGGAAAGAGCTGAGTTTCAAAAGAGTTCAGGTAATTTTTGGATATTTACTTAATTTAGTGTATTTGAGTAATCACTTGCTATATAACTATGAATTAATCTGACCTATAACTGGTGAAATTACCTTGACTACATAGATAGATATTATTTCAAAATGCTAAATCTTATTTCCACTATTCTAAGTCCTCTTGTCATCTTTGACAGGTTTCCTAAAAATCAAAGTCCTAAATTCTTTGGACTTTGATATTTCCAGTTCGACCCTCGGAAATGTCAAAAGATGTATCTTTCATCTTTTAGAGACACCAACTTATTAGGCTATTTGGATTATATTAACGGTAATGTCAGGGTGTGAAGTGGTGTTAAACTTTAAGATACGATAATATAAAAAGTTAATAATACAATTGTCCAAAAATTACAAAAGTCTACCATTCATGATAGTTATAACAAAAAGGTCTGGAGGCCTAAAGGGATAAATGTTTATTAAATCCTACAAGTGCTTTCTAAAATACTGTGTGGAGTAAATAGGCACCTCTTCTTGTCAGTTAATGAGTTTTATAATTTAACCATGGCTATTTAAATCTCTTGTCATCCAAAGTTTTGTATTTTCTAAAACCACTTTCAGATTAAAAAAAAAAAAAAAACAACTCTAACAAACATTCTTAAATACAGGTATTCTGACAACTTTAAAATCAGTGGATTAAATAAGAGGTTCCCAGGCTCTGAAGAAAAATCCAAAACACACTCCTCATGAAAATTAAAATATTGTTGGTTCTGTGTTTAAACACTTCCTCTTTTAGTGTCCTAAGGGCTTTTTTCATGACTTCTATTGTATTCAATGCTTTGAAACAGCTTAGTGAACAAGTAAAGCTAAAGTCTAACAATGAACTACAGGTTACAACTGAAAAAGTATGGTTAATTCAGATTATTAAGAGCAAAAAGTAATTCTAGTTATTTGATGGTAATTTTTTAAAAAAGTTAAAGAGTTTTAAAATGCTGTTACCGAAATTGTTTTATTGTTTTGTTCTATAACAATATATTAGACATTTGCAATCATAAGGATGTGATGCATTATACATTATTCCCTATAAAGTCCAACTTAGCTTCTAGAAGAAGAGATTTACCACACCCAACTTGGGTGTCACCTTGGATACTCCCCTTACCCTGGGACACTGAACAAAGCTCCATAGCCACACCTAGCACACACCACAGGGTATACACTGAAGGAGCAGACACTCCATTAATCCACAGAGGAATAGTCCAAAGATAAAAGCCATCACAGGGGGAAAAAATAAACCAAGAAGTAACTCAACAAATGCCTAAAAATAAATGCAGCAACTCAGGAAACAAGAATGAAAACAAAATTTTTCTCATGAAATTGAGATTTTAAAGGGAAATCAAAATGAAATAGTGGAAATGAAGAATTATATAGAACAAATAAAAAATGTGGAAGAAGGCCTTAACCACACAATAGGTGAGGCAAAAGAAAGAATATCTGAGTTAGAAGACAAACCTCTGGGGTCGGCGCCGCGGCTCACTAGGCTAATCCTCTGCCTTGTGGCGCTGGCACACCCGGTTCTAGTCCCGGTTGGGGCACCGGATTCTGTCCCGGTCGCCCGTCTTCCAGGCCAGCTCTCTGCCATGGCCAGGGAGTGCAGTGGAGGATGGCCCAAGTACTTGGGCCCTGCACCCCATGGGAGACCAGGATAAGTACCTGGCTCCTGCCATTGGATCAGCGCAGTGCACTGGCCACAGCACGCCGACAGTGGCCATTGGAGGGTGAACCAACGGCAAAGGAAGACCTTTCTCTCTGTCTCTCTCTCTCACTGTCCACTCTGCCTGTCAAAAAAAATTAAAAAAATAAAAATTTAAAAAAAAAAAGACAAACCTCTGGAAATTTTACCATCAGACCGAAAAAAGAAGACTTTAGAAAGCTAAAAAACAGTGTTGGAAATCTATGAGATACTATCAAGCTACCCAATATAAATGTCTTAGGAATTCCTGAAGGTATGGAAAGAGAATGGATTAGAAGGCCTTTTTAGTGAAACAATTATAGAAAACTCCCTAACTGGAGAAAGAAAGGGACCTCCAAGTACAGAAAGCCCATAGAACTCCTAATAGCTATGACCAGAAATATCTTTACCATGACACATTGTAGTCAAACTCTCCACAGTAAAACAAAGATTCTAAAATGTGCACAAGAGAAACACTGGATTACTTTCATAGAATATTCAATTAGACTTAGATTCACAGCTGACTTTTCATCAGTAACCCTACAGGCTAGGAGAGAATGGCAAGATATATTTCAAGTCTTAAGAGAAAAAAACTGTCAACCCAGAATACTGTACCCTGAAAACCTCTCATTTGTGAAAGAAGGTGAAATAAAGACCTTCTATAACAAACAAATTGAAAGAATTTGTCACCACTTGTCCAGCCTTACAAAAGATGCTTAAGGATGTGCTACACACATAATCACAGAAGATAGTCATCAGTATGACATATTGTAGTCAAAATATCAACAATAAAACAAGAATAAAATCTGCTTCCTAAGAGCCTTTGTGTTCCAGCTCTCTGAGATTCTTGCTACATAGTGACTTTCTTTGGACTAAAGACTAGGCATAGCTCTGTGTTTAGCATGGGAATATCTCCTCCCTCCAGGATAGCAAACAGCCAACTAACTGTTATAAAAGATTCAGAGTCCCCAAGTTCGGGGTTCTTTTGCTGTAACATACCCTATATTTGGTGCAAGAAGCATCTGCTGCTCCTGCAGAGCCCTGTGGGAATTGAAGCTCAGGGAACCAGCACAAATGCAGATACTTTGGCTACTGCTATGACTGTGAGTAGAGTTCTTTATGTCATACCCAGGTATTTGGCATCTTCTGTCAGCATCCATTAAACTGTAGTCATATAGCTTTTTAGCTACAAGTAAAGTAAAATCTCAAACCTGCATAGTTTTTCATAGGCACCCCTTTGTTTCTTCTGTCTGTTATTCTCTATATTACATTGGTTCAGATGGGTGAAGTGAAGCTGCCGTGACAAAGAGCATTTTAATGCAGTATCTCATTCAGGCAAATTCTGCTGTTGGTTCCAGGTGAACTTCCAGGTTAGCTGTCCTACACATTTAGTATCTGCCTTCTGGATGCTTCAGTGCTGTCTTCAAGTGTCAAAAAATATGAGTGTTTAACTCTAATCACCACCCTTTAGTGAGATCTCCAGAATTGATTCATCCTGCCTGTCAAACTTTGCACCTTTTGATCAACGTTTTATCATCCCTCCCCCTCCACCCACCAGGTCCCCTGGGAACACCACCCTATCCTCTGCTTCTATGGATTTGGCTCTTTTAAGTCTCACACAGAAGTTAGATTGTGCATTATTTTTCTGTGTGTGACTTCTTTCACAAAGCATAATGTCAGTTCATCCATGTTGCCACAAATGACAAATATTCCTTCTTTTTAAAAACTAAATAGCTTTCTTTTGTGTATATATTACTTTTTCTTTATTCATGAATCCCTTGATGAACACTTAGGTCAATTCCATATATTCACTATTTTCAGTAATACTACAGTGATCATGGCAGTACAGATATCTTTTTGAGATACAAATTTCAAAAATTTACAAGTAGCACTATCTATGATCCAGAAATCCCACTACTTTCATCAAGTGATGAAAATATATCATTTTCAGTGGTAAACAGTTGTAGCCAACTGTCAACGTTAATGAAAGGAAACCTTCAAGATTTATGAGTTTCTACAATCTGTACTTTTTGTCTCAATAAGAAAATAAAAGGAACATCTACAAAAACATATATACAAAAACATATACACCATGAACCCATTTGTGCTGAGACTATATAAAAAATGTTTTTAAGTATTTTAAGGACAGAATTAGCCTTTCTCTTTTAAAGGATTCTCCACAGTGTTTTATGTAATATAATCTCTTAAGTGTTCTTTGTGTTGATTAATTTTTATTTAACCTGAAAATTTATCACCTTTCTTGAGTTGTAAGAGGCCAGTAATAACCACTGAAATCACAATAATCATCCCATTAGATAATGTTTGGTCTTGGAGAGGAAGATCAAGGCTTTATGAGCAGAATAATCAATGTCTAGGCTATAAGAGCAGGATATTTCTTCAAGGAGAGAATAAGAAATTAGATGAGACTTGACTGTGTTTTATCTGATTGATAGTAAGCTGGAATGTCAGCTGAACTAGGGCTTGTCCAACAGGAATCACGCTTTTAAAACAGAACACTATTATATAACTTTAGGTCTTCTCAAAGAATTAACACAACCTGATATTATGAGGTGAAGTAAGGGTTTGTGTTTAATTTTGAAGAGTTTTAGGATTCACAAAGTTAAACAGATTCGTTTACTGCATGGCTTCTCTGAGCCTCCAATGTGAGAAATATAGTTTGTGAATTAATTGAGGAAGATACAACACACAACAAAAATATTCACATGTACATCTTTTTTTTTTTTTTTTTTTTTTTTTTTTGGATAGGCAGAGTGGACAGTGAGAGAGAGAGAGACAGAGAGGAAGGTCTTCCTTTTTCCGTTGGTTCACCCCTCAATGGCCGCTGCGGCCCAGCTTGCTGCAGCCGCGCTGATCCGAAGCCAGGAGCCAGGTGCTTCTCCTGGTCTCCCATGCGGGTGCAAGGCCCAAGCACTTGGGCCATCCTCCACTGCACTCCCAGGCCACAGTAGAGAGCTGGACTGGAAGAGGCGCAACCGGGACAGAATCTAGCACCTCGACTGGGACTAGAACCCGGTGTGCCGGCGCCACAGGCAGAGGATTAGCCTAGTGAGCCGCGGCGCCACCCCACATGTACATCTTAACTCATGCCTTTCCCGAAAGCAGAGCTTGAGAATTTGGGAAATTATCTCAGAGGGGAGTTACTGGGGTCTAGAAGAGCAGAACAAAGAGATAAAACAAAAACTTTTTATTGCAAATTTGTTGTTGTTATGGATAGCAACATCCAGCATCTTCCAATATTGCTTTGAAATGTGTCTTCTTGGAATTATATGCTTGAAATTGGTTCTATTTGTATTAATAAAAAAATTTTAATGAAAGTAAAAACGAAACAAAAAAAAAAAGTGAGTCTTAAAATTCTACCCTTCAGGATGCAAAGGACAAACATCTATGCATTGTTTCCAGACCCCAGTGGCCTAGGGTGGACTCCCAGGAATCAACTCTCCAATATTTGCTTCGTTTGTGAGCCTGAGTATAGGACGAATTCTCTCGGACATCCAACTCTGCAGTATCAGAGGAGCCCCACAGGATATGGTAAGTGACATGTGTGGCCTGAGGAAAGACACTGACAGACCACACCCATCCCAGGAATTTCAGGCCTGCTAGAACCTGTTGTTACAGCAACTTCTGGGGAAAAAAAATCTGGGACAAAAAGGATTTGCAAAAGCACACAAACATGTCAAATAAAAAGTCCTTCTGTTTTCAGAGATCATCCTATGAAACTACTTTAGACAAAACCCATCTAAGCTGCCTTACTCTAAAATAACAGCAGACATGTAAATCGAAGATGTAACAAAATATAGTGTACAGCCCCTAATGTCCTTCAATGTAGAAGGATGCTTTGTTAAAAATTCTTAAAAGTATTATCTTATGCTGAGTGTAATTACTTCCTCCCCACCCGCCATCTACCACCACAGACACACAAGGCCATTTTGGAAAGGGTTGGATATAGCTGTTACCTTAATGCCACAGATGGCATTAGAGATGTTTGCCTATATGCAAATTCATCATTGCATATATTAAATATATGCAGCACTTTGTATAAAAAACTATCAATAAAGGCAGTATACTCAATAGCCACAAAGTTTTTCAAGATTTGCAGGTACAAATAATATCCTACTTTCTATGAAAAGTTTTAGATTCCTAAATCTAAGGTTTTTTTAATTGTAAACACAATCATAGACTCTAATGAGATTATTATTACTTTCTTAAGTGTGACATCTGTAATTCAATTTAAAGCAAGACCAAATAAGTACCATTCATTCAACAATGCAAACATTCTTAAGTACTGTGCACAACAATCAGCATTCATTAAGTAATAAAAGAAGTGTCTACAAAGGGGATGAAAGGAAAACAAACACAAAAAAAAGCAATTTGAAAATGAGATAAATGATAGGCTAGAAAATTAAGTTTTAATACTCCAAGGTTAGGCAGCAATTTTTTAGTTTGTTTTTTCACATGTTTACATGAAACTTTTACCCTTGATCCTTCCTAAAACTTTGATTAAAAAATATTTCTTTGATTGTTCCAATTATTTTGTCCAAGTCATTACATAGAAACATTGTTTTTAAAATAAAACTTGCACAGAGTCAGTTTACAAATGAAGGAAAATAGAACAAGACTACCATTAATTACGTGACCTTGGAGGGTTTATTAAAGTGTTCATTTTCCTCACCTGTCAGCCAGCAATAATAATCCTTGCTGGTTCAGAGGGCTATACAAGCTCCAGGGAAAGGCTGTTATGTGAAAGCAATACACAATTACTGTCTAAATCTCAGGTCAACACTTTCCTGCTAGGAGTCACAGAACTGTTTCCTTGTTCATTTTTTTTAACTTAATAGTTTTAATTGAGAACTTTTCATTTTTCTTGATGTTATCATTAAATATATTTCTTTTTTTTAACTTTTATTTAATGAATATAAATTTCCAAAGTACGATTTATGGATTACAATGGCTTCCCCCCATACCGTCCCTCCCACCCACAACCCTCCCCTTTCCCACTCCCTCTCTCCTTCCATTCACATCAAGATTCATTTTCGATTATCTTAATATACAGAAGATCAGCTTAGTATACATTAAGTATGGATTTCAACAATTTGCTCCCACACAGAAACATAAAGTGAAAAATAATAGATGATTTTTTTTAAATGATGATGAAATTAGAGCAGACCTATTGTCATGTTTAATCCCAGTGAGAGTCAAGTTGAGAATTGATAATTTCTTTTTTTTTTTTTTACAGAGGATCAGTTTAGTATGCATTAAGTAAGGATTTCAACAGCTTGCACCCCCATAGAAACACAAAGTGAAATATATTGTTTGAGTACTCGTTATAGCATTAAATCTCAATGTACAGCACATTAAGGATAGAGATCCTACATGAGGAGTAAGTGCACAGTGACTCCTGTTGTTGACTTTACCAATTGACACTCCTGTCTATGGCATCAGTAATCTCCCTATGCTCCAGTCATGAGTTTCCAAGGCTATGGAAGCCCTCTGAGTTCTCCGACTCTTATCTTGTTTAGACAAGGTCATAGTCAAAGTGGAGGTTCTCTCCTCCCTTCAGAGAAAGGTACCTCCTTCTTTGATGACCTGTTCTTTCCACTGGGATCTCACTCACAGAGATCTTTTGCCAGAGTGTCTTGGCTTTCCATGCCTGAAATACTCTCATGGGCTTTTCAGCCAGATCCGAATGCCTTTAGGGCTGATTCTGAGGCCAGAGTGCTATTTAGGACATCTGCCATTCTATGAGTCTGCTGAGTATCTCACTTCCCATGTTGGATCACTCTCCCCTTTATTTACTCCATCGGTTAGCGTTAGCAGGTACTAGACTTGTCTATGTGCTCCCTTTGACTCCCAGTCCTATGAGCACATGTATTGCTTGATCAAAGGCTTATCCTACATATTTAAGTTCATTACGTGTATGACTCACAGCTAGCATATAGATGCCAAATTCAAATGTTAAAAAAGTTTGCAAATGGATTTTTCATTATACTAATTTTTAATTTTTTTATTTTTAACAGACATAAAATTTTAACACATACTATGAAGTACCATGTGCTGTTTCAATGCCTATATAAATTGTATAATGTCCAAATCAAGATAAGCATGTCACCTCAAATATTTATCATTTCTTCATGTTGAAAAATTTCAAAATCCTTTCTTTCAATTTGTTTTTGGAATTGTATTATATTAGTCAGCTTTTCATTACTAAATGCCCAAGAGGAGCTACTAGGGAAGAAAGGACCTTATCTCTGCTCAAGTTTTAGGAGTTCACAGTCTGAAATCAGGGAGCCCATTGGCCTACGATGTGATAACGATTGAGGTTGGCAATGGTGGAAGGTGTGAGGAGGGATGGTCACATGGAAAACCAAGAAGCAGAGAGACAAGGAGTATGCTGAGCTTATGTAACCAGCCCTCTAGTGGGAACTACCTTCTGAGGACATACCCACAATGATCTAAAGACCTCCCACCTTCCACCTCCCAGACACCATAATTGGGTCAAACCTCTGTCCTCAATCCATCAACCATGAACATAGATAGGTTAACCATTAAAATAAGACATTGAGGTTGGAATGTCTGCATGAGTTGGGAGCCAAAACATGTTTAAACTATGGCAAATACACAGTATATTACCATTATTTATAAACACCCTACTGTGCAACAGAAAACCAGAATTTCTTACTCCTATCTATCAGTAATTTCATACCTGTTAATCAACTTTTCTTCATTTTTCACTTCCCCTCGTTTCTCCAGCCTGAGGCAAACACCACTCTACTCTAATTCCTATGAGGTCAGCCTTTTTTTTTTCTTTTAAGATTCCAGACATAAGTGAGGTCATGGGGTACTTGTCCTTTTGGCTTGGTTTACTTCATGCTAATTTTTGATTACTACAGACTGGATTATCATTATTCGCCATAATCATCAAATTTTTCTGTTAAGAAGAAATTGCACAAGACAAGCAAACAAAAATCAATTTTACTCTGACATTATTTCCAGAAGCAGGGAAAAGAACACAGACCAAGTTATGATATGCTACTGAAACAAGAGTCCAGAAACTTTCTGAGATCTAGAAGTAGAGTATCATGGGCTATCTGTGTTTGCTAACTTTCTTGAATCTAAGGAAGCTAAACCTCCTCCTAGCTTTATGAAACAAGGTTATCTTACAAATTTTAGTTAACACCCTCCAAAGTCAGTCTCCTACCCTGTCACAGAGAGCCTAGGTCACTGTCTCCCCTGAAAATTGTATTTCAAAGGATGGCCCCAAGCCCCTGAGGGAGACCAGCCTAAACAAGCCCTTGAGGAAGACCAGTCTAGACAGGAGGCTTTTGAAAAAGATTTACATCTCAAAGGGTCAAAGAGATTACAATGAAAAATTTTTATGTGTTTCTTTTTTTTTTAAGTAAATGCTCTAAAAACCAGAAAATCAGGAACCTAGAGTGGGGAAGAAGCCTGAGTGGAGGAGAATTTTAAGCTGTCTTGGCTTAAAATGTACACAAAATGTAAACCAGATTATTTCCTGTCCTCCAACAGCAATCAGGTATGTAAAAAATAAAATAGTAATAAAGCAATTTATTGTATTTGTTTGGTTCTGTTTAGCCTAAAGAAGTACTCCTGGTAGGGGTGACCAAGAAGTCCAAAGTCAAATCTGAAAGGATTACTGCAGACTGGGAACTCTCAATGCCAGCCATCCAAAGTTCCAGTTCAGGACAAAGCCCGCCCTGAGGTCCAGGTAATGAAATACAAATTTAGCAGAGAAATAACATGCCTGGTATAAGGACAAAGAATATCCGGGGAAAGCGAAGGAAGAGAAAGATTCAGGAGTTCTCGTGAAGGGCAGTGCCCAATTTCTGCAGTTTATAGAAGCGTCAGAAGGGGGAGCTTTAGTGCAGGAGGATTAGGAGAGGTCTACTGAATCACACCCCTATTCCAAAAGTTTAGAAAATGTATTTTATATACAAACGAGCAATAGAAGAGGATCGAGATGAAATCTGATATTAAATTATTATTTTTAAAAGAGAATTATGAGTAAATAGTATCACTACAAAATAAAAGCATGACAGAGAAAAAAATGCCCACAAAATAGATAAACATAAGAAAGCATTTCTCAATGAACTAAAAGCCAACAGGAGCATTGAAAACTGATACACGATATGAAGCAGCAACATGCATCAGAATGCAAAACTCAGAGATGAGATGATAAATTCCTGGAAATATTATATATATAATTATATACATTACATATATATATATTTCCAAGTATGAATTCAGAAGGTATGTCATGTTTAACAAACTGAAGAGGGGGTGGGGATTTAGCCTAATGGTTAAGCTGCTTGTTGAGAGGCCCACATTCCATATCAGACAGAGTGCTTGGATTTGATTCCTGAGTACTGCCGCTGATTCCAGCTTCCTGCTGATGCGAACCCTGGAGGGCAGCCATGACTGCAAAGTAAGTGGGTTCCTGGCACCTGTGTAGCAGTAAATGCCTTGGTGTTGACCCCAGCACAGGCCTGGTCATTGCAGGCATTTGGAGGTGAACCAGAGGATGGTGGATAACAGCTCTTGTTTCTCTCTCTCTCTCTCTCTCCCCATATACACATTCTTCAATAAATACATTTATTAATTCAGTTTAAAAAACTGAAAAGGTTCAGAAACCACTGACTCAGTAGAAACAACTATTCCTAGTTTCCAGATACTAGTCTTAAAATAACATTTCACAATTTAAAAACACCTGGATTTCTCAGAGAAAAGCAAGATTATGAAAGAGCTCCCGAGAAATCCTCTCACACCAAATGGCAAGGAAATTATAAAGATGATGAAGGGTGCATCAGGAAGAAACCAGAACCAAATGGGAGATTTTCTACTGGCCAAATGTGATACAATCTATACATCAAAAAATATTGTGTCTTCAATGTGGTAAAACACACCAGGTGTGTTTAAAAAGTCACCTGTGGAAATTGCAAGATATCAGCTCTTTATTTTGAAAACTGATAGCAGAAAAAATCTGGCATTAATTTTGTTTTACTGTAACCACAACAAAGGGCTACTGAAGTAATTTTTTTCATTATAGAAGTATTCCAATTAGTAAATGAAGAAGAAATTAAATAATCTAATCATCACCATGAAATTCTAATGATTTCATGAATCTAGTCATTGAGTATCTGTGCTAACATCATAGAAAGAAAATCAACCAATCAAGTTTCTCCTAATGAACAAAACTATTACCTGCTATGAAGTAAGCTTTCAAATGGCTTTGTCCATGACTTATTAAGCATCTTGATCAATTTGTCAATAAATATAGAAACCAGAAGACTGAGCCACATATAAAACTAAAGTGAGAGAAGAAAGAAGGACAGAAAAAATAGATTTTAAAATGCTTAGATATGTATATAAAATACAAAACTAGGCTGGCACCATGGTTCACTTGGCTAATCCTCCACCTGTGGCGCCAGCACCCCAGGTTCTAGTCCCGGTTGGAGAGCTGCATTCTGTCCTGGTTGTTCCTCTTCCAGTCCAGCTCTCTGCTGTGGCCAGGGAGTGCAGTGGAGGATGGCCCAGTTCCTTGGGCCCTGCACCCGCATAGGAGACCAGGAGGAAGCACCTGGCTCCTGGCTTCCGATCGGCACAGCGCCGGCCATAGCAGCCATTTGGGGAGTACATCAACAGAAAGAAGACCTTTCTCTCTGTCTCTCTCTCACTGTCTATAACTCTCTCTCTGTCTCTCTCTCTCTCTCTCACTGTCTAATTCTGCCTGGCAAAAAAAAAATACAAAACTAAAATACACTGCTACTTATGTGGGAAATAAATATAATAAGCAGATTATCAAACATGTTGGGATAGTAGGGACTTTTCCTGCAGGATATAATGATGAGACTTCATGGGGAGGGGGCATTAAACTATTAGCTAAACATTCACCTTAAGGGCACACATGTTATAATTGATCGAGCTGCATATTTGCTTTCAGGGATTTCTGACTTTATATGGTTACCATTAGGAAGATTAAACATTTAAAAAAGATATTTAGGAAGCACTGGGTTAAATACTGCTGAATGAGTTTCTTTAATTTAGTTGTTCTTAGAGTCTTTGAAATGCTAGTGTATTTTGTGAATCACCAGAACAGTGACTTAGCTTGCAACATTTAAATATCTAATTTTGTCGAAGAATATTTTGCCAAAAAAAAAAAAAAAAAAAAAAAAACACCACTTAAAATAATTCTTGTGACCCCATTGCTCCTGGAAGCACAACTCAAGAAATTTTCACCTAATTAGTACATCAGTGTAGAAACTTGATATCCTGGGAGGTACATATATCTATGTGTAATATAAGTACAGATATATAGCATCAAATTCCAAATATCTGGTAACAATGACTTAACTTGCCAAAACTCAATGGTGGCCATTTTAAACACTTCATAATTACAAATAAGATGTCTCATTTAACTTGAGAATACTCCCATTCTTATTTGGTAGTCATTGCCATCAATTAGAAGCAAGGCTTCAGTGACTGGTTTTCCTAGCAATTCTCACTGCTTTCATGACTCTCAAAATAGAATAGGAGGGTGAAGCAAAAAGGTGGCTGAGTCCGATGCTGGAGTGACCATCTCCCCACAAGGAGCAAATTTGAGCAGCTATTTTTGCATGAAGTTGCCTTCACAAGAACTATGAGTCCACGTGGGAGACCACAGGACCTGGATTTACTATAACAATTATTTAAAAAAAAAAAAAAAGAAAACACATTAGAGAAAACAGGAAGGAAAGAGTTGTCTGTGTCACCTTGCCCCAGCTCCAAGTAGTATAACATGGACACAGATACCTTGTTTCTCATGTAGAAGAGTGAGAGTGAGTTAAATCCAGACTGTAGACTTGAAATCTAGTGCCAGGTCCACCATGGTAAAAAACCAGTTCCCAACAGCGCCCTTCAATCCCTTCCCCAGACCCATACTTGCAGACTGAGATTATGGACTCTCCTTACCCAGGCTAAGAGACTGTCTCCACCACACCTTCGGCAGACAGCACAGCAAGATTCCAGCTACTGGGGAGTAGGGTAGGAAACGGAACTTATATCCTTCCTTAGAGTTCAGAGCTGGACCACAGTTGGGAGATTCAGAATGTGGTAAAGCCCAAAGGAGTCTACTCTCAAGCTAGTACTTAAAGACATAGTCTCTAGAAATACCCCCGCATCACAGATCTGCTCTCTGGTATAAAAGTCTTATTTCAGCATGTGTCATTGCCAACCTCATATGGGCCTGGCATGCTCTCCAAGATTGCACAGTATTTGATGAATATGAGATCCAGTTGTGACCTATATAATGCCCGCCTGGGTGACCAAGGGACTGCCTTCATCATCCCTGCCTCAATATCAGGTAGATAGCCGAAGCTATGAGATTCTGTATTGAGACTTACTGCCGAACCGGTAAAACCCACTTGGGGCAATTACAATTGGTCCCCATCCATGGACCAGTGCCTGTGATTGGGACCTCCAAACTTGACTCAGTCTAAGGCAAAGATGTGTGTCATGTGGGAAAGACTCATTCCATGTGTATCACCACCAGATGGACATGGGCCTGTCATGCACTGAGAGGTCGCTGCAGGCTTGGTGGCAGTGAGATCCAGGTGTACTCCAGCTCAGCACAAACCGGGAGCCAAGGGACTGCATTTATCACCTTCCCTCATTCTTGGACTGGTAGCAAGGGACCAAAAGACCATTTGTTGGGACTCAGTTGGGCTAACAAAAACCCAACCCTGGGCAGATCTTAATGGTTCCCATCCCTAAGCCTCTACACTGGCCCCAGTGTCAGGTGGCATTGTATGACTCCAATTGATTGGACTTACTTTCTGGGTAGTTTCTCATACAGCTAGTGGCAGTGTGCTCAGACTGCAAGTCCATCTCAGTAGCAAATGATAGCATTGTGTGCTTTGGTCCTTATGCCCCATGCCACCCTGGTCTATACTGTGGTATCCAGAAGTATCTGACAATACCGTGTTGGTGGTCATGGGAATGGGTATCTGGGACTACCTTGGTCATTGGGGTAGTCTTGTAGGCATAGACTACTCCTTTCCAGATCCTTTCCAGGTTCATTCTGAGCAGCACATTAACTGCAGATTTGAGGCAAAGCTTAACTCAGGGTGTCACTGAGGCAGTGAGTGCATTTGCAGTAGATTTGTAGCAAATCTTGACTTACAGTGCCACCTAGTGCTGAAGTGGTAGAAGTTAACAGGTTCAGAGAAAGTAAGCAGAGGTTAGAATTTCTAGAGATAGCTACAAACAAAGCCAGATTATGAAGACAGGAAAAAAAAAACTAATCTTTCAATGCACAGACAATGTCATATGCTAAATTGTATCAAGAACTCACAAGGAATGATAATATCGTCTAAAACACAAATTAAGGTGCCAGATACTAACCACATAGTATCTGACACTGACAAATGCCAAAACAAAAAATTGAAAATGGCTGTTTTAAAGAAACTCAATGAGCTTCAAAGGAAAACAGAAATGATTTAGTGTCCTAACATAGACACTTAACAGAGATATGAAGGTAATTTTTTTTTTTTTTTTAGTAAGAGTGGCATTTGGTACAGTGGTCAAGAAACTGGTCCAGATCCAGGTACTTGGTTCAAGTCTTGGTTCTGCTTCTGATTTCAGCTTCCTGATACTCTGGATCCTGGGAACTAACAGGTGATGGCTGATGTACTTGGGTCCCTGCCTGCTACATGGGAGAACAAGTAGAGTTATGAGCTACTAGCTTCAGTTTGATCTTACCCTGATGTTCTGGGCATTTGGGTAGCAGACCAGGAGATAAAATATCTCTCTGTCCCTCTATCTTCCTCTGCCCTTGTCTCTGTCTGTGTCCCATTTTCTTTCTGTTTGTCTCTGACTTTCAATGGATAAAAATCAATCAACAAGGGGCCAGCGCTGTAAAGCCAGCAGGCAAAACCAGCGCCTGCAGTACCAGCATCCAATATGGGCATCAGTTGGAGTCCCAACTGCTCCACTTCTGATCCAGCTCCCTGCTATGGCCCGGGAAAGCAATAGAAGATGGCCCAAGCCCTTGGGCCCCTGCACCCTTGCGGGAGACCCGAAAGAAGCTCCTGGATCCTGGCTTTGGATTGTCGCAAGTCCAGCCGTTGCTATCAATTGGGGAGTGAACCATCGAACAGAAGACCTTTCTCTCTCTCTCTCTGCCTCTCCTCTCTGTGTAACTCTGACTTTCAAGTAAATAAATATTTAAAAAAAAAATGCTGCCGCCAGATTCTGTCCCGGTTGCCCCTCTTCCAGGCCAGCTCTCTGCTATGGCCAGGGACTGCAGTGGAGGATGGCCCAAGTCCTTGGGCCCTGCACCCCATGGGAGACCAGGATAAGTACCTGGCTCCTGCCTTCGGATCAGCACGGTGTGCCGGCCGTAGCGCATTGGCCGCAGCAACCATTGGAGGGTGAACCAACAGCAAAAAGGAAGACCTTTCTGTCTCTCTCTCACTGTCCAATCTGCATGTAAAAAAAAAAAAAAAAAAAAAAAAAAAAAAAAACTTTGAAAAAAAAAGAAAAAAAGAATGCACATTATAATTTTTTATCTTTTTCCCTTTTTAAAACATTTATTTAGTAAATATAGATTTCCAAACTACAGTTTATGGATTACAATGGCCTCCCCCCCCCATAACTTCCCTCCCACCTGCACCCCTCCCATCTCCCGAACCCTCTCCCATTCCATTCACATCAAGATTCATTTTCAATTCTCTTTATATACAGAAGATCAATTTACTATATATTGAGTAAAGATTTCAACAGCTTGCACCCACACAGAACGTAAAGCATAAAATAATGTTTCAGTACTAGTTATAGCATTACTTCACATTGAACAACATATTAAGGACATATTAGGGAGAGATCCTGTATGAGGAGTAAGTGCAAAGTGATTCCTGTTGTTGACTTAACAATTTGACACTCTTGTTTATGGCATCAGTAATCTCCCTAGGCTCTAGTCATGAGTTGCCAAGGCTATGGAAGCCTTTTGATTTCGCCAGCTCCAATCTTAGATAGACAAAGTCATAATCAAATTGGAAGTTCTCTCCTCCCTTCAGAGAAAGGTACCTCCTTCTTTGATGGCCCCGTTCTTTCTACTGGGATCTCACTCACAGAGATGTTTCATTTAGGTGGTTTTTTTTGTTTTTTTTTGTTTGTTTGTTTTGTTTTCTTTTGTTTTGTTATGTTTTGTTTTTTGCCAGAGTGTCTTGGCTTTCCATGCCTAAAATATTCTCATGCACTCTTCAGCCAGATCTAAATGCCTGAAGGGCTGATTCTGAGGCCAGAGTGCTGTTTAGGACATCTGCCATTCTATGAGCCTGCTGTGTACCCTGCTTCCCGTGTTGGACCATTCTCTCCCTTTTTTATTCTATCAGTTAGCATTAGCAGACACTAGTCTTGTTTGTGTGATCCCTTTGACTCTTAGACCTATCAGTATGATCAATTGTGAACTGAAATTGATCACTTGGACTAGTGAGATGGCATTGGTACGTGCAACCTTGATGGGTTTGTATTGGAATCCCCTGGCACATTTCTAACTCCACCATTTGGGGCAAGTCCAATTCAGCATGTCCCAAATTGTACATCTCCTTGCTCTCTTATTCCCACTCTTATATTTAACAGGGATCACTTTTCAGTTAAATTTAAACACCTAAGAATAATTGTGTGTTAATTACCAAGTTCAACCAATAGTATTAACTAGAACAAAAAAATACTAAAAGGGATAAAGTATTAAATTGTACATCAACAGTCAGGACAAGAGCTGATTATGTCACTGTTTCTCATAGTATCCAATTTCACTTCAACAGGTTTCCTTTTAGGTGCTCAGTTAGTTGTCACCAATCAGGGAGAACATAGGATATTTGTCCCTTTGGGACTGGCTAATTTACTCAGCATGATGTTTTCCAGATTCCTCCATTTTGTTGCAAATAAACGGATTTCATTGTTTTGACTGCTGTATAGTATTCTATAGAGTACATGTCCCATAATTTCTTTATCCAGTCTACTATTGGTGGGCATTTGGGTTGGTTCTAGTTCTTAGCTATTGTGAATTGGGCTATAAACATTGAGGTGCAGACTGCTTTTTTGTTTACCAATTTAATTTCCTTTGGGTAAATTCCAAGGAGTGGTATGGCTGGGTTGTATGGTAGGGTTATATTCAGGTTTTGAGGAATCTCCAGACTGACTTCCATAGTGGCTTTACCAGTTTGCATTCCCAAGGATTCCCTCTTTTTTGATTGTTCTGAATAGTTTGAGAATAATTGGAGTTAGTTCTTCTTTAAATGTCTGGTAGAATTCAGCAGTGAATCCATCTGGTCCTGGGCTTTTCTTTGTTGGAAGGGCCTTTATTACAGTTTCAATTTCTGTCTCAGTTATGGGTCTGTTTAGGTTTTCTATGTCTTTCTGGTTCAATTTAGGTAGGTCGCACATTATAATTTTAACTCAAAATGTCTCTCCCACTAAATAAAAGTATATGAGAAACTTTTTTTAAAAGATTTATTTATTTGAAAGGCAGGGTTACAGAGATGCAGAGGAAGAGAGAGAGAGAGGTCTTCCATCCACTGGTTCACTCCCCAAAAAGCCACAATGATCAGAGCTCAGCTAATCTGAAACTAGGAGCCAGGAGCTTCTTCAGGGTCTCCCATATGGGTGCAAGGCCCCAAGGACTTGGGCCATCTTCTACTGCTTTCCCAGGCCATATCAGAGAGCTGATCAGAAGTGGAGCAGCTGGGAATCGAACTGGTACCCGTATGGTATGCCAGCACTGTCAGTGGCTTTACCTGTTATACTATCGCACTGGCCCTGAGAAACTATTTTTATATCAAAAGAAATTAATATGAGAGGTCCTGTCAGAAGATCTCTATTAGGTGCGTAATTATGTTATAGTTTCAAGTAGTCTTTAACATCCTTTCCTACTGAGCCACAGAATGATGGTTGGCTTCTCAACTCCCTCTTAAAAATCAATATAAAAATGTCCAATCTTTTTATTACAGAATAAATTTTATAATGAAAATTGTACTAAAGTAGTATTTTAAAATGTAATTTATTTTATCCATTATAAGTTCCCAAATTAACTGTGGTAAGGCTTAGCTTCATTACAGTACCTGAGGAGCTGAATCTAGAAAATCGTTTATGTGAGGGACTGCTTTTTAGACTCCTTTAGCTAGGTAACTAGATCCTTGATGACGTAAGGCAAAAGGGGAAAATCGTGACATGGCACTGCCTCATTTAATTCATTTACTATGGTATGTTAATCTTAGAGTGGCAGAGTTAGAGTGAGTTTTTTCTAACCTAACAAAACAGCATCCATGAACCATTAAAAGAAAACTGACACCCACAAAAGAGATAAATTCTGCCTGAACCTATCACTAGTAAGCATAATTATAGCAGTTATTAAGTATCTTACCAAGCCTGACTAGTTGCACTTGAAGCTATGATTGAAAACATCCCAAAGCAAGTACTGAAAATTATAACAGGCTGGATACATTCAATCACTCAACGACTATTTACTGAGGCCTTCCAAATGCATGTTTGCTAACAAGGATACAACAAAATAAGAGGAGATGATTCCTAATCTTTGGGAATGTGGAATCTAGTAAGTCAGACAACTAAAGAGATAATCAGTGTTTCACTGAACAGTGAGTGCTGCACAGAGAACCGCTGATAGCATCTATTACAGTAGCACCTAACCAGGATTTGGTGGTTGAGGAGAGATTCCTGGGGGAAAATGTCTTCTAGGTTGAGATCTCAAGAATGAGAAGGAATTAGCCAGGCAAAAATAGGACAGAGATCTCCAGGCAGGAGAAATGTGCACACTTTCAGGGTCAAAGGAGAACGTGGAGCATTTAAGTAACTGGAAAACAGGTCAGTTGGCTGAAGCCCAAGTAGAAGGAGGTTGGAAGGGAGGAGGCGAAAGAGGTGGACAGAACACAGAAGAAACTCATTCGGGTGTTTTAAGTTTAATCAGAAGGCAGAAGGGACCCCGTAAAGATTTCAATGACATTAGCTTAATTTTATTTTTCTTTGAACCCAAATAAGCATTTCACAGATCAGCCACTTTCATCCAACACACAGATTCAAGAATGACTCAAGAATTATCTTTCCTTTTAATGTTTACTTGCAAATTCAAAATAATCACATTTGTTTTGTAAGGAAAAGGAAAATGACAAGCTTAATAGGAAGTGTGATCCAGCCGAAAGTATTAAGTCCATAGTCACAGTAAGGATCTTTTCATTTGAATTTAAATTCATTTCTATTAATATTTAATTATATGGACATTTTGTGTAGACATAACTATCATCTCTTTCTTCCATTAATTTTATTCCTGGATAAATTATATCCTTTAGTTAGAGAATACTTGAAGTATTTCTTTCATCACTGCCTAAAAATCTTTAATCCCAGCATTAGCATAACAACACAGTCATGTTATAGATCCTATTTTCAAAATTGGTCTTGGTATAAAGCATGCAGCTGAAATATGCCCCAGCAGTAGGAAATCCAAGGTAAACACATCATGTGCTAAGAAATGATTTCAATTTATTTCAGTTTTCAATTTATTTGCTTACAGAGTTGAACTTATTGATGAAAAAATTGTGTAAATAAGGCCAATAAATATCTTCAATCTCCATATGAATCAATTAGTTTCTCTAAATTAAAAAAAAAAAAAAGTCTGATGTAGTGCCATAACTGCACAACAGCTTCGGAAAGAAAAGAACAAAAGGAGAAAATTGATGCCTTAGTTGACCTTCTAAGTCTAATTGAGCATTAATTCTCCCTGGTGGTAGAGCAATAGAAACAACACATTATATAAAGTAGAGGGCACAGTTGGCTTTGTTTTAGCTGAGACATTTATAAGTGAGTTTGGAGCTAGATCTAAGAATAGAAACAAAATAACAAAAGATCTAATTGGCCTGGGCAACAGACTCTAACTCCTTCTGATTCCACAGTACAAAAATTTTATTACATTTATAGACTAACATTCGTAGAAATCCTAAGACATTCCTAGAATATTAACAAATCACACAAAAAAAGTATTGAAATGTATTAAAATCTAGTACATACATTGTTGTGATTAATCTACTAAGCAAAAAACAAAGCATCTTTGCTCCAATAACCATGTCTAGCTGTACCAAAATGTTAAATATTAATTAATTGAGCCTCAAAAGGCCACTATTTGCAAGCTCTATGCCAAGCAAGGTATTTTAAAAAGCAAAAAAAAAAAAAAATCCAGCTTCTGCCTCTTTGGTAGCCAAAGCCACAGACACACAAACACCACCGTAGAACAACGTGTCTTCATAATCACAGGTAAGCACGCCACAATCTGAGATCCTTCTGCAAAAGTAATTTATAAACCACAGTCTCCATTTTTGCTGAAAACGTGTAACATTTATACAATTTATTGAATACTTTTAGGATACGTAGGTCACTTGCTTTTTATTGACACGTTCTTATTTCAAAATGAAGTCACTTCTCTATTGTAAGTGAAAAACCATCAATTGTGAAAATGTCTATTCATAGGTTTCCTTATACATTTAAAATATGGTCATTCCTTTTTTCCCAATATTTAACATTTCTTAGCTTTTGAATTACTGCATTGTGTACCTTAGCTGATCATTAGTAGCTGAATGTGAATGAAAAAATACATGCAATTTCTTTAAATGTACTATGTAGGCTTCAATACTGTCTGGCAATCCAGTTTGACTTCTCCAGTCACTTCCTCCTCAGTCTTCAAGATGATTGTTGCATATAAGCTATTTTACCATCTAATTCTTGGGTGATTATCTTCAGCCATATTTCAATGAGAAAATAATACCAATCAGGATAAAATAGACACCTGTACAAAAATATCTACCACACTACCTCCTGTGATGCCCACTGTGTCCGCATGACACCACTTCTTTTCCACTCAATCTCTTCTTTAAGCTTATTTTTATTTTTAATTATTTGAAAGATAACGAGATATCTCTCATGCACTGATTCACTCCCCAAGTGCCTGCAACAGGCTGGACCAGGCCAAAGCCAGGAGTCAAGAATTTCATCCAGATCTTTCTTGCAAGTGGCAGAGAGCCAATTACTTGAGCCATCACCTGCTGCCTCCCAGGTAATCATTAGCAGAAATCTGGAACTGGAAGCAGAGTCAGTGTTCAAATGCAGGCACACAGCCTGGTAGCAGCATCTTACACTCTGTACCAAACACCAGCCCCCTCTTTCCATTCTCTCTGGAGTCTACTCTAACCAGGCTTTCATCACCACTAATACATGAAAACTACTCTCAAGAACACCCAACCCCATTTGGAGTAAAATGAAACAGTTGTCAGTTCTCAGGCCCCATCCTTGACCTCACCAGCTTTCCACACAGTGGCAGGTGCCCTCCTGCTTGATCCATTGTTTCCACTTAGCTTCAGACACACGGGCCCCTCTCCACACTTTCTCCCATCCGCCTGACCTGTCTGCAAACTCCTGCCTTCACCCTCTCTAATCCACGTCCTACAAAAGTAGGAGTCTCACAGGGTCCAGTTCACAGCCATCTTCTCTTCCAAAATCACTCATTTCTCCAGCAGTCCTTAAGCTTTAAATCCCAAATCCCATCCTGGCTGTACAATCATATGTGAATTTTCTGCTTTACATGCAAGTGTAAAGACCTAATTGGTAACCAATTATAAGCTATCCAAAACAGAATTTCACAAATTCAACTTCCCAGGGCTGTCTGTAGACACACACACACACACACACACACACACACACACACTTCAAAAGCTAAGCACAGATATAAAAAAATTTTGGTATCAAAATAAATTTATCTCACAATTGCATTTCCATGAATTTTTGAAGTACCCTTGTACATAAATTCTGACTCCCCCTACATAATCACTTCTGCTTTTGTCCCACAGTTTTCTAACTGGGCTGTTGGCTTCTACCCTAGCCTTTCTACAGCAGCCACTGTACTCTTCTGAAAAGACTCCATAATGCATGCAATGGAAATCAATATAAAGACATACACAAATAAATAAAATCATATTGTGCCCCCCCTCGATTCTTCCTACAAAGCATGAAATAAAACCCAAAGTGGTCCCATCACCCATATTGACTCTGTGGTTCACTAAGCTTATTTCCTGCCACCCCAGTTTTTCTCACACTGTTCTAATGACATTGGTTTCAGTGCTGGTTGTAGGTAAACAGTTTTCACACCTGAGGCTGGGCCTTTGTGCTTAGGATCCTTTCTGCCTAGAAGATGCTTCCCCCAGTTATTTTCGCGGCCCTTTCTGGTCACCCTGTCTAAAATGTATTTCCCGCAACTTCATACTGCATTACTTTTACTCATGGTCCTTGTCACTACTTTAGGTCATTCTTTTTTGTTTATGTATCATCTTTCCCTTTATTATAATATGAGTTCCCCCAGAACAGGAATTTCTCCTATTATGATCATCATTGTATCTCATCATCAAGAATACTGAATAGCATGTAGTAGATAATCAACAAATGTGTGTTGAGTTAATGAGTGGATGTTCAAAACTGGGTTAAACAAACTGGTGACAACACTTCTGTTTCTGTCTTTAGTTAGCTCAGGTAAACTTAACTTTGCTGTTGTTTTATTCATTTCTATTTAATTTAAAATGTTCAAGGCCAACACTGTGGCATATAGGTAAAGCATGCCATATGGGCACTGGTTCAAGTCCCAGCTGCTCCTCTTCCAATCCAGGTCTCTGCTATGGCCTGGGAAAGCAGAAGATGGCCCAAGTCCTTGGGGCCCTGCCCCATGTAGGAGGCCCAGAAGAAGCTCTTGGGTCCAGGCTGCAGATCAACACAGCTCCAGCCATTGCAGCCAATTGGGGAGTGAACCAGAGGATGGAAGGCCTCTCTCTCTCCCTCCCACTCTCTCTCTCTCTCTGTCTCCTTCTCTCTGTGTGTAACTCTGACTTTCAAATAAATAAATAAATCTTTAAAAAAAAGATTTTAAAATGTTTCTTAGCAATAGCCTCCTTAATTCTACTCCAATCAGCCTCATCAAATACTTTTATGACCACTATTTAATAATTGAAATTAGTTTTCTCATTTTCCTCAAGATTAATCCTTATATTGTAAGAATAAATACTCTTCAACACTTCTCTGCCTTTTGGCTAAGATCAAGTGTAGAATAAATACTCTTCTATATGATCTACTATTTCATTGTAATATTAATGAGCTTGGCTCCTTACTTTATCCTTTAACGTTATTTCACATGTATTCACATATGGGTTTGTTTCATAGTCTTCATTTTTGTGCAAATGTTCTCAGGTTCTTTAGTTTGATCAACCATTTTTTGTTATTTTCTAATTACCCTCATAATTTCTCTTGAGAGCTGTGGATAACAGATCTTTTTTGTGTGAATGCCCTGATGTAGCTCTACCAATTCAGCTAGATATTACAAAATCTCTGAAAGGCAGGTAGACAGACTCACAAATACAAAGACTTACAGCAAGTTTTCAACAATAAAATTTGATTTTTATCTCTACTCAAAAATTTAACCCATATTTTAAAGCCTACTATGTGTCAGGCATGTACAATTTGCTGAGTGCTGAGAATAGAGACCAAGCACAGCCCCAACTAGAAATAGTGGACCACCCACGAGAGTTTTGTAATAAACATATGTAGAAAGACAAATTCTCTATTGTCACTTTTACCAATTGTTATCTTTCCCTTCCTAAGCCCCTTCATGAAAGCCATTAAGTTAGAAAATAGCATACCCTGTTTCTAAGGGAATATCCCCAGAAAGTGTTGATTTTTAGCTGTGTTCGTTACCATGAAACTAATTTATTTAATATTTATTATAAAAGCCTACATTGATATCTATGTATTAAGAATACAATCTAAAAATACATACCTTTCTAAATTGGTCATATAAATAATCTCATCTATTTGACAATATCCATTCCAGAATCTCTTGATCTGATTTGAAATTTAAAAAATGACTATAAATTTATCTAGAAGTTGCAAATATACCAAACCATACAGTGAACAAAGTCCTCTGTATTTGGACATAGCTCAATAAATCTTAGTGATGAGATATATCAAAGACCACAAATTTGAGTCCAGTTAACACATTCTGCTCAAGCATCATCAGGATTTAAGTATTATTTTTGTGTTACAGAATATCCCATTTTTCTTTTGCAAATATATGATAACTGATAGTTAAAGAATGGTCCATAGAGCAGGGTGGATGTTTACAAAAGCCCTTTGAATTAAATCTAAAGTTATTAGCCTTTCTGCAGTATGCTTATAAATGAAGCATAGCACAACATAAAGCCATATTGACCACAATTATGTTCCTGCAGTAAAGGCAAGAAATGAGACATTTTGACAGCTCTGGAACATTGCATTTCATGAGGCTCAGTGCACAGCTAGGTAACACAGGTGTTCCTATAATTGCGATACAATGGGAAAATTCAGTGCTCAATGACCTTCAAATTCTCTTTGTGGTGGTATGTGAAGATCAGCTGCTGCTATTGTCTCCCTGTTGTTAAGTGAAACAGAACTAAAACCTTTTAAGAGTTTTGACTATCTCAAACCATATTAAATGTATATTTTGGGCTGCTTTCTCATGCATAGATTCTATAACTATTTATCTGTCTTTTAGCAGACAATAGAAAATAATATGCTAAGAGCTCTTCTTGATAAAAAAATAGCTTAAAATATATTCAGAACCCTTGTTTAAATTGCCAGTAATAGCTTCCTCTTCTCATATTAAAATGATGAACCCAATCTCTTCTATCTCTTTAGCTAGCTTGCAAAAATTATCTTAAACAATGTGTTAAGATGAAAGGAATATGGTTGTTCTTGTTTGTTTCACAAGAAAGAGAAAGAGGAAGATAAGAAGGAAGATGAAGAGCAGCAGGAAGAAAATATTATGTTCTGCAGCAAATTATGAACATTATATTTGCACACCACATACCATTTTTTGTTCTGTGATCCAAAGCAGTTGTTACTGAGGGAGCTCTGGGAATGAGCTCCAGAAAGTGCTGGGAAAATGAAAAATGAAAGCTACTGCTGGGGGAAGATGCAAATGATACTATGGACATGCCCAGTGTAGACAAACCTGTCGTCTACTGAGTAGCATTCACATGGGAACAGCGTAGAAATTTTATCTGATGCACTCCATAGCTGGTTTTCCTTCCAGCTGGTCTCACAGAGAGAAACTCAAGGTTGGGCTCCTCAAAGCCATCTGCATCTACCCAGCAAAGTAACAGGTAATCAGGTAATCAGAAGACTAACTGCAAGCAGGAGTCCCTTGGCTTTAATTGTCTACATTAATAAATCTCAAGTATTAATAATAAAATATTTTAATTCATTGGAGAAAAACAATATACTCAAACATGATGTTTTCACCTTTATGCCTAAAATGAATGTTCTGCCCTGATTGTTTAGAGGAATGTGTAGGATTTCTAGGTGGCCTTGGACTGACTCAATTCTCCCATTTTTCTGGCTGGTACTTTTCAGCAATAACTGTAGAATGTGTCGGGACAACAACAACCTGAGCTGGGGAAGCACTGACCAAAGCAATCTGGCCTCTGTTCCAGTCCTCTTGGGTAGGCTGTATTTAAAACTTTAGCCCAGTGATCCATGTGACTGTAAGGTATACAACGCCATTTAGGCTATTTTTCAAGGCCCCTCGTTTGCCATGCAAGTCAGATACACTCAGTTGAGACTCCACCCACCATGGATGTTTTCCTGCGTCTTGGGGGCCTGGTTTTCAGCGAATCCTACACTTCTGTTTCCATTGCTGCCCAAAGGTAAGTAAATCCATTTAATGCAAACTGCTGTGTGTGTGCATGTGCAAGAGTAAATGTGTTTGTGTGTATTTTGTCTCACTCGGACAAGTTGCTGGCCAGTGCACAGTGAACCTACTCCACACAACATGTAGATTCCAAGGCTTGAGGGTGACGTTTAGGCTGTACCAAAACCATAAAGCACAGGGCCAATGTCAAGGCTCAATAGGCTAATCCTCCACCTTGCGGCACCAGCACACCAGGTTCTAGTCCCGGTCAGGGCACCGGATTCTGTCCCGCTTGCCCCTCTTCCAGGCCAGCTCTCTGCTGTGGCCCGGGAGTGCAGTGGAGGATGGCCCAAGTGCTTGTGCCCTGCACCCCATGGGAGACCAGGAAAAGCACCTGGCTCCTGCCATCGGATCAGTGCGGTGCGCCGGCCGCAGCGCGCCGCCAGCAGTGGCCATTGGAGGGTGAACCAACGGCAAAGGAAGACCTTTCTCTCTGTCTCTCTCACTGTCCACTCTGCCTGTCAAAAAAAAAAAAAAAAAAAAAAAAAACATAAAACACAGGCAATCATCCATAGCCATAAAAATATTTCTTAACATTTTACAGCTATTACAGTCATAAATCGGAGGAGTCCTATACCTGACTTTAAGGGTCATCTATGTGAAGTCATTGCCTGCTGGTAGGGAAGCTTTATACTTTAGCCAAAAGCTTGTAGAACGCATCACTTTCCCTTCATCATCACTTTCCCACCATCACTCTACGACCCAGATGCTCTAGCCTGAAGGCACCACTCACGCTTCTGATCTGTGAACAGCATTTGAAAGGCAAATTAAGCTCTCTGTGGAGTCACATCTTCTCAGAAAAGAAATTTGGTGATTCCCAAAACAGTAATGATTCAGAGCAAAGAATACCCTACCATTGCTCACTAAAGATAAGTAAATCATGACCTCGTCCATGGGCACCGACTATTCATAATTTTGAACTGGATGTTTAAAATAATGTGCAGAGTGGAATTTCATGGCCAATTTTTGTTACTGACTGTGGATCATAGACACAGAAGCTAGAAGAAGAGAAGATACCACCTGAAGAAAGACCCAGTCCAAGGAAACCTAGAAACACTACTTAAGACCTTGCATTTCCCCATTGCCATGGAATTCAAGAAGCTGAGCAGTAAAGAGACATGTCTAGCAGGAAGGAGATGGAAAAGCTGCCATGTCTCCACTGCTCATGAAACACTAGAGGCAGCCAAAGACAGGAGCAGATACTTCATTGTGATGCATAAGAAAACCCATAACCCAGCCTTCTAGTAATTCCAGCTATAAACCTCAACCAGGTCAGTCCTTTTACCATTGTCAAGCTGCCCCATGATAGGAAGTAAATACATATTCTCTGCTTTTGCTTCTATCTTCCACATGGAGGGAACTTTTCTAGCTATGGGAATCCTAGGCTTCCCTTGCTGTCTCACTCATTCCTGTTCCCAACAGTAAGGAGTAATTTTCTAATTCCTGAGATTCACAGGAGAAATGAGGTATCCACAATCCAGCTCCTTCCCCCTACCTGAAGAATACATGTATATAGCTTTTTTATATTTCTTTTTATCTTGCAACTTAAATTTTCAAAGACTCCACATCTAAGTGGAGAGTGGTGGAGTCGTGTCAGGTGGAGTGAGAACACTTATCTTTGCTGACTCATTTGGGGATGTCAGTTTTAAAAACCCTTGACCACATAAGGGGCACTTTTGTTCCTCTGTGCCTTACCACTGTCATGTTTTTCAATTGGTTCAGAACACACAGAGAGCAGGGATGCTATTTTGGAGCTACCTCAAAGACCACAGAAATATATTTGTTCGTAACTTCATGTTCCAGGAGATTCTGCCATCTGGAAGGCACTTCCTCATTCTTTTCACCTTTTCCAAATCTATGCATCATTCAACCTCTTTGTCAAGTCTTAGCTTTAGCCACAATATGTTCCACTGAGCAGCGGTGATATTTAAATAATGTAATACGTGTGAAAGCATTGTGCCTGGAGCATAAGTATATTTAAGGTATGACTTTTCTTTTTCCTTTTTACTCACTCAAATCTACATTTATCTTCACCATACAATGTTAGTGTGAGTATCAACTGGTACAAATTCCCTGAAGTCAGTGTGATGGTAAAGCTTAAAAAACATAAAATTAACCATGCCCTTTGAGCCAAAGTTTTATTTCTGAGAAACTACACTGACTTAAAGCTTGCAGTATAAATATCCTCAAGATGAATATTTTGTGAAAGTCAATAATGAAATGACTAAGTAGAGCCATAGAATGGATATTACACAACATTTAGAAATATACTACTGAGTTTTTCAAATTATAAACAAAGTATTTCTTTTTTAAAAGATTTATTTATTTATTTATTTGAAATGTAGAATGAGAGGGAGAGAGAGAATCTTCCATCCATTGGTTCACTCCCCAAATGGCCATAATGTCCAGAGCTGGGCAGGTCCAAAGCCAGGAGCCAGGAGATTCATCCGGGTATCCCATGTGAATGCAAGGATCCGAGGACTTGGGCCATTCTCTGCTGTTTTCCCAGGCAAATTAGCAGGGATCTGGATCAAAGTAGAGCAGCCAGGACTCCAACTGGCACACATATGGGATGCCAGTACCGCAGCTGACAGTTTTACCAGTGGCAGCCCCACAGAGTATTTCTATATTTCTTCATATTGCCTCAGAGCAAATTATTTCCAATCCTGAAAAATAATTACTACTAAAATTTCTCTTTATCTTTTCCCTTTCTGTCCTAAATAATCTTCAGCAATGTAATCCTGAGTATTTTAAAAATATTTTATTATCATAAACATCAACACTATCAAGCTAAAGACAAAATTACATGTACTGATCTTATAGCTATTGCATAAATAAGATTTCTTCTAGAAACTTAAATGCAAGATATACAACAACATCACATATAAAATTCAATATGTATTTGTGGATAACTAAATGAATGTCTTAGTGCACAGAATAATGATCATAACAGCAATTTCATGGGGACAGCACTATGGCATACTGGGTAAAGCCGCCACCTGCAGTGAGAACATCCCATGTGGACGCTGGTTCAAGTCTCAGCTGCTCCACTTCCAATCCAGCTCTCTGCTATGGCCTGGGAAAGCAGTAGAAGATGGCCCAAGTCCTTGGGCCCCTGCACATGTATGGGAGATCTCAAAGAAGCTCCTGGCTCCTGGCTTTGGATTGGCACAGCTCTAGCCATTATGGCCATTTGGGGAGTGAACCAGCAGATGGAAGACCGCCCCCCAGTCTGTCTGTCTCTTTCTCCCCCTGCCTCTGCCTTTATCTAACTCTGCCTTTCAAATAAATAATTAAATTTTTAAAAAATAGCAAGTTCATGTTCATGTACCATCTAAATAAATAAACTGATTTCTTCATCATCTCTTCTCTCTGAGTACATGCAAATAGTTCATTTTGGTGTTCCCTTCATTCTCAAAGACACTAATTCCCTGAGTACTCTCCCCAACATTTCTCATATGTTCACTTCATAAAAGAATTATTCCCTGATCACCCATGGCACCTTTGTCATCACTGTCCATAAATCATGAGAAAGAGCACACTTTCAGATTGAAGCAAATCATAATGAAATCCCCAGGTCACGAGCATAGAAAACATTCATTTTCCTACTTCAATATAACTGCACTGCACTGTTCTTTTGTATACACTGAAAAAAAAAAATTCTCTTCTTCAGGTCCCTCAAAGACTTATAGATCATTTACCTCCCAAAACTCAACATATTTATGTTCTAAGACAATGTGTTAGATGTTGTACCTATTTTTTCTTTTCTTAGTATAGGTTCACACAGACAAAATACTTCCCCCAGTAGTCAGTTCTCAGGTATATTTTGAGAAATTTCTGTTTCTAGTAGAGAGGGCTGGGAAGAGAAATTGTCACTTTTGGAACAGTCTGATATTTACCAAATTCATGGAAGGATATAAAAGCCTACTGCCAATTTGCTAATTTACACTGAGACATTCAACTGCTAAGGAAAGCAAACAGTCATAGCTGGTATGTTTGTAGCATATGTATGTGTGTGGTACTTATATATATTGTCTACCTGTTGATATACAGTTAAAAACAAATTGTTATCAGAAGTTGGCTTGGTGAGGTTAACAATGAGAAGAGAGAATGTGGTGCCTGTTCCTTGTGTTAGCTTCATCCAGCATTGACCACCATATGTAACCTTTTCTAGACATGTTCTTGGGTTCTTGGGTCAGCCTTCCCTCTGACTCAGCTGTCGGAGATAGACTGAAAAGGGATGATTGTATTTCACTTTCATGATCAGTTTCTCAATTGTCCTTCAGACAAAAAATCATGCAGTGGATTATATTGTAGACTTTTTTTTATAATTCATTTGCTGGTTTGGTTCAGTTTTACAGACACTTAACATTAAATATTATACTCTTGCTATACCTTGAAATGCTGTATCTTTTTCTTGGCAATACTGTTGGTATCCTTCTGCAGATGGATGATTTTTTCATTATACAAGATTTTTAACTTTTTATATCTCTGATCTTATGGATATAATAACATTATAATTCTTTTTTCTAGGAAAATAAATATAGCCCATGAATATAAAAGTTGTTTTACTTCCTAGAATGTTTTACAGGCAGTTTTAAGAAAACTCATATTTTTGGGTTTCCTTACCTGTCCATATTAGTTCATACTTATTGTTAGAATGAGAAAAAGGGCCGGCGCCGCGGCTCACTAGGCTAATCCTCCGCCTTGCGGCACCGGCACACCGGGTTCTAGTCCCGGTTGGGGCGCCGGATTCTGTCCCGGTTGCCCCTCTTCCAGGCCAGCTCTCTGCTGTGGCCAGGGAGTGCAGTGGAGGATGGCCCAGGTGCTTGGGCCCTGCACCCCATGGGAGACCAGGAAAAGCACCTGGCTCCTGGCTCCTGCCATCGGATCAGCGCGGTGTGCCGGCCGCAGCGCGCTGGCCAAGGCGGCCATTGGAGGGTGAACCAACGGCAAAGGAAGACCTTTCTCTCTGTCTCTCTCTCTCACTGTCCACTCTGCCTGTCAAAAAAAATAAAAAATTTAAAAAAAAAAAAGAATGAGAAAAATTATCAGGACACACACACAAGGCTAACACACAATTAAACTTGCACAATTTACCAAATGTGGTGCCAGGCCAAGGCATGGGAGTCATCTGAAGGAAGACCTAGCCTGAGACAATCCCAGGCCTAACCCGAAGAGCTGGCCTTACTCACAGTGAGGATAGGAGTGAGCGAGTAGGAGAGAGTTTTATCTGAAGCTCCTAGCAAAAAGAGATGTTATTCTTAATCCTCTCCTTTATTGGTCATGATGAGTCACCTACCTTGGGACTTAAAGGAGTGGGAACAGTAAGTTAAAACAGAAACCAAGTAGTCATGACCCCCAAGCCTCTCCTCCGCCGTTGCAGTGATGCAGTCTGCTTTTGCAAGGAGCACAAAAGCCTTGTTGTATCTTCTATAGGAAGTGCTGGTTTCAGGAGAGCCCCAGGTCCAGAGTCCTCAGAAAGGATCCTAGGTCCACAGTGCTAGATCACTCTGCCTGATGTCACATATAGACACTAAACACAATTGCACGTTGGGAGCATATCTTCTATATCGTTATATTTAACCTAGTCTTCCTTTTAATAAAAAATATAAGTGATATATTCATAAGGCACCTACTAATTTGTAAAAGTAGAATATAATTTACAAATAGTTAAAATAACAGCTTCCAGATGCTTCATATCAATCAAGGGAGTAATATATATGTTGTATATATTTCTCTGTTCAAAAATAAAATTAAAATTCACAATTTATAGAAACAAAAAATACCGCCTTGGTGAAGTGTATGGTATATGTGGAAATGAGACAGATTTATAAGCAATATATAAGTGCTTTGTAGAGAGCATTATACTAGGTTTCTCTTCTTTCAAATTTCCTGTTACATTGTCTTGTTTAAAGACTGCGATTTATAGGAGTGTATTTTGTAACTTGTATTTGCATCTCTCCCTCTGTTTGCGTGTAGCTGCCATCTGCAGCCTCTCTTTCAGAGGTTCAAAAAGTTACCCTCTTCCAATTCCACATTTCCCTTGGGTCTGCCTTGCTATCGGTTTTTAATTTGATTTCCTCTTCTTCCTTTCAACATTATAGACCTGGGATCTTTTAGGGGGACTCTGGCATTACTCAGGCATCCAATTATTCTTATTTGGGAGCAGTAGGGGATTCTTTTCACTTTATATTTGCTTTCCTATAGTTCTATTGGGTTGAATTACAAGAAACTGACATTTTATTCTTTCTTTCTTATAATTTTATTAATACAAAGATTTTATGTATTTCATAGATACAATTCCAAGAAGATAGCCATACTTCCCTCCTGCCCTCTCCTCCCTTCCCCCTCTTCTTACTTATTATTGGAAATTTAAAATGGCTCACCTAACATTTGTTAAGTATATTTACAAAACAATAATGTAGAATTTTGTGATATAAATATAGGCAAAATTCTTTATAAAAAAGATCTTTTTACTTACTATCTACTGTTATTGTTGCTTAAAATAATTTAGTATTGCTTAGAAGAGGAGTTTCATGTAGTATCTCAAATATTGTTCTCAAGTATGCTTGCTCAGAGCTTGGTAGTCAGTTGATATTGACACTTTATGGGTATAGTTTTACAGTCTTTAATCATTCTGAAGTTATTTTCAAATTGCCAGAGTTAGCTATTTATCATGTTCAGCCTTCTTGTTATATTTGTATCCTATCATAATCATAAACCACCATTATTCTTTTTTTAACCTGTTATTTTTTTGAGAGGTAGAGTTACAGACAGAGAGAGAGAGATGGACAGAGAGGCCTTATATTCGCTGTTTCACCCCCCAAATGGACACAATGACCAGACCTGGGCTGATCCAAAGCCAGGAGCCAGGAGCTTCTTCCAGGTCTCCCAAGCAGGTGCAGGGATCCAAGCTCTTGGGCCATTCTCTGTTGCTTTCCTAGGCCATAGCCAAGAGTTGGATCAGAAGTGGAGCAGCTGAGACTGGAACTGGTGCCCATATGGGATGCCAGCACAGCAGGCAACGCATTTACCTGCTACGCCACAGCACCGCCTCCTATCCTCTTTACAGTAACATGCAAGAGCTTGTAAGTTCTCAAGAAATATGCCAGAAGGAAACACAAGGATCTAGACACAGTAAATGTTCTAAACTATCACTCTGCAAATATATCAAATATCCTAGTTCATGATTATTTCCGTTCAAACTGCATAGATTAAATCTCCAGGCCAAATCCTCTACAAATTCCTTTTGAATTATTCCCATTTTCCTTTTTAAACTTTTTTTTATTTTATATAAATTTTTGGTATCCCCTTGTAATATGCTTTTTTCAAGGAATTTATTAATACATTAGATTCTCAGGGACACAACAAATGCATGATGATTACTACAACACAATGTTCACCAATTCACATGTTAATGTGATATTAACTCAAAAAGAAGAGATTAAATGTAGTTCATATATACGATTCTAAGACTACAATGGAGGGAAGTATCATTAAAAATCACTCTATTCATTTTAAACTTACAGAACAAAAATTGTGAGGTACTATTACAGTGAGTTCTCATATACCTATCATTGCCCCTATTAACCTCTCACACTAGTTTATTTGTTTCAATTACTGAACCTTACCACTTCCCCTATATTTTTATCCACACTCCTTTGTTCCCATTCTCTTTACCTATCTCAATGTCATTATAATTTATTTAAAAAAAAAGTCTCAAAGCAACATACAGAGGAGAAACAAAATAACTGTTTTACCCTTGGACTCATAATCAGTTGCCATATAATGATCAGTTTCAGGTTTTAGGTACATGACCAGTATTCGCATTCAGTATTGATTGAGGTAAATTTAATTCAAAGAATAAGCTAAGTTTACAGCCAAAACAAAAGATTTGCTTAATTAATTGTGTGCTCTTTTTTTTTAGTTTGAAAGTTCAATGACTGCTCCTGCTAATGCAACATTGTCATAAAGTCTGGGTGGTTTTGGTAGCACTCTTGTCATTGCCATAATTAATCCTCGCTTGGAAGAAGCACATTGTATTCATTACATTGTAGTCGGCTCTCCAGCTTTCTATGTCAGAACAGAAGGAAGGCGGTGATTGACAAAATGTTTATGTGACAGATACATTCACCATATAAATACACATCTGATGAACGCGAAAATTAGCTTGCTGCTCGAAACACTGGTGCATATTTTAAAAGGCCAACTTCACAGACAGGCTATTTGCCACTGCTCATTTCAGCTAAAGAGAGAGTAATAACATAAAGCTCATATACCAAAACAAAATGATTTACTTTACTCAGCCATTTCAAACAACTGATGGCAGAAAGTATCAGGAAACTTAAGGCCAGACTACTTAATTTCCAATAAAATGCAAGGACTGAATTTGTCTTTTTCAGGGAGGAAAGCCCACCATTTTTTTTCTAATACTAACATTCTTTGCATTTTGTATTGAATCTTAGATACTACATTTTTCTTACCATTTTAAATATTTATTTTGAAAGAGTTACAGAGAGAGGTGGGGGGGGGGATGGGGAGGGGGTGGCTTTCATCTGATGGTTTACTCCCCAAATGGCTGCAACAGCTGAAGCTGAGCTGATCTGAAATCAGAAGCCAGAAGCTTCTTCTGGGTCTCCCAAGTGGGTGCAGGGGCCCAAGGAATTGGGCCATCTTCTGCTGCTTTCCCAGGCCATAGCAGAGAGCTGGATCAGAAGAGGAGCAGCCAGGACTAGAACTGGGGCCCATATGGGATGCTGGTGCTTTAGACCAGGGCTTTAACCCGCTGTACCACAGCACTGGCCCCTCTTACTATTTTAAATATACACACTTACTCTACCATCTTCTCTTCAGAATTAATGATGCAATCACACTAATTAGTGAGCTATATTTCCAGTTCACCAGCTCCTAAGTTTCCAGTCCTAACTTTCCTGTCTTCTCCCTAATTTCCCAGTATTCCAAGAGACTAACTCCACTCTTTCTTACTACATTATGCATTGCTCAGCAGTCCTGGTCCTTAGCCTGCATTATCATCAGTCAACTCCTGCTGGGTAACAATCTTGGAAATAATTGCCTTAAAACAATAGCCACTGGTTGCTCAGGAATCTGTAGGTCATCTGAGTGTTTCTGCTCATCTGGGCCATGTTTGTTTGCTCTCACTGAACTTATGTGTGTACATGCAGTTCAACTAAGGTCCAGTTGCTCTGAGACAGACTTACTCATGTGCCTGGTGCTAGTCTCGGGACAACGGGGCTGATGGGGCCACATATCTCTCAGCACCCAGCAGTCTGCTCTGGGTAAGGAGAAAGCAGAACCTTGTAAGACTTCCTGAGGCCTAGAACTAGAACTTACTCAAGTGCAACTGTGATGCTTCAACCAAACCTAATAATTGTACTTTAGCTTTTATTATACATTTATTGCATATACCACAATAAATAGACTTTTGAACCTCTTGGAAAGCAGTGACAAAATGTACCAGACAACTCAACATAGCAGGAACCATCAAAAAGTTTGTGGAAACTTTACTTTTTTGAATTCCATTTTGCCATTAATTTTTAGAAATATTCTCATATGTGGTGAATACAAATAGACAAGTAAACAGTGCCTTAATGTTCCTGAAATATTTTTTTCTATAAGGGAGAAAAAAAATCAATCATTAAGCCACTTTGAAAAGTGGCTTTCATCTTCAGAACTCAAAAAGACAAAACAAATGTTTGTTTTACAAAGTTGGAAGGCATCTTTTACTGTTTCGGTACAATTTCAAATAGCCATGTCCCTAGGGTCACAGTTAATACCACATAGCTTGTAGGTCCTGACAGGTGATTATATGCTCTACTCTGTAAGACTATTTCATTCTTTCCAAATAATTAAGTGAAGCATTGTTTCCCTCCTTTGCCATATGCAGTGATACAGTGGGATGCCTTTTCCCTGTGTCTAGGGAAAAAAGCATGATGGGAGAAATTGTAGTTTAGAACTCAAGTTTTCAGAGTAGTAGTCCCCATGAAGAAAGCAGCCTAGAAATGATCAGCAATCTTTAATTCTACCATGAATTTAATCTTGTAATGAAGCCTGAAAATTCTATTTTTGCTAATAGACATAAAACCAGCATGAAATGTAGTGAACAAACCATTTCCACTGGCTGCTAACATCGCACACTGAGTCATCACAGACTCAGCATAATGAAGTTGATTTAATTATATTGAAGAGAAGGGGCTGAGATGGACTGAACCAGCACAGTCAGCCAAATGCAAATAAGGCACAGGCCTCACCCTTGTTGCCTTGGAGAAGTAATAGGCCTTACATGTTGAGCTGAAATGTTATCTGTGACTGTGTCATTCTCAAGTGGCCTCACACGCAGCACTGCCAGTACTACTGAAAACCAGCTCTCTGTTGCAATACAGGTCACCCATTTCTTCCCATGATTTCTCCGGAACAGTATCTCAGTCGTATCAGCAGAGGAAACGAGTCAAGTGGTGGTTCCTTCCTCCTGGTCACTTCTTCATGGTCCTGAAACCTTAGCGCTCTTCTCAAGATGTCTGTAACCTCCCCTGCCCCAAATTCATAGGATGACATTCAAGCCCCCAAGGTGATGGAATAAAAGGAGGGCCTTGAGAGGTGATGTGATAATCAGGGTGGATTCCACAAATGGAATCCGTGCCAGTGTAGAGGAGGCCCCAGAGAGCCTGTGTGCCTGGTCCTCCCTGAGAGGACACAATGAGAAGTCCCCGTTTCTGAATCAGGAAATGCGCCTTCCCCAGAAGCTGAATCTGCAGCATCTTGACTTCAGCGACCAAAACTACAAGAAAAAAAAAAAATGAGGTTATTCCTGAGTCATTCTTGTCATAGTGTGTTGTGCCCAGATCGTTAGTTCCCGGCAGAGATCCCCAGAGAGTCGATCACACCGAACTGCAAAAGCAAGGTTTATTCAGGAGTACAAGCCACGACAGGGACCCCATCCAACCAACCCGCGCAGCGGAGGAAGGCGTGAGGCCCCGGTCTTTGTTTGGGAGAGTTTTTAAAGGAAAAAAGGGCTACATCAGCAGGAAAAGAGTTACATACAGCACGGAAGCTCCGGGCACAGGGAGTTACTTTGTTTAGTAACCTCTACTGTGCTGTCCTTGGTCTACTGAGCTAGCTGTCCCTGGTAAGCTTTGACATCTCTGGAATGCCTGAATGCCTGTTTTTACAAGGACTCGGGTCTGCTATAGGAAACGGAGGCTGCTTTTTTTATTTTTTTTTTAAATGGAGTCACTTTGGCTCTTCAAGTGTTTTGTTTTATCAACTTAACTACACTCAGGTCACATTCTTGTAAATTAATGTAAAGTATCTTTCACTTACAAACTCCACTGACTCCTCACTTGTATCCCTCAGCTATATGTTGCTATAAACTTGTCAAAATTGCATCCTCTATAATTTATAATATGTAACATATATATATATATATATATATATATGCTGAATGAATAGTTCATACTTAAAACACAAAACAGCCTGGCCCAGCCAAGAGCCAAGACCAGCTCTCATGGACCTGGAAGGTTACTTCCAGGACAGCACCTACACAAATAGCCTCCAAACCAGCCCCAGCAAATCCAGGCACCGATCTGGTCCCCACAGCCCCAAACCGCAGAAGCCCCCGTGTGAAGAATTGCTTCAGCTGACCCAGGGCATAGGCATAGGCCTTGGACCAATTTGACCTCCTCAGACTGAGGCACCAAGAGGACTAAAATTTCAGGCCAGACCAAGTAAAGCCAGGACCTGGACTTATCCCTGAAGACTCAGGCTCCAGGTCGACCACGGTGCCAAGTTAGTCCCTATGTATCCAAGCTTTCGGGCCAGGTCCCTGGGATAGTGGCTCCAGGCTCAAACCTGGAAAACCCATCAATACATTCAACCCAGAGGATCCAAACTCCAAGTCCCATGCTGCCTTTCTCACCCACCTGCTGAGCAGGCACCAGTCCAGCCTGACTGAAGACTCGAGCAGCAATCTGTTTGTGGTGTTCCCAGAATATCTGGACAGGAGGACGGGTAAATGGCTTTCCCAGACAAAGCCAATTTGCAAAAATTGGGTTATTTCCCTACTCTGTAAGTATGCAGACATGGCAACAAGAAACGTGAAGAACTAAGGAGACCCAACACCACCTAAACAGCACAATGATCTCCAAGTAGCTCACCCCAAAGAAATTGACACATAGAAACTTCTTAGAAAAGAACTCAAAGTAACTGCCTTAAGAAAACAGAGAAAAGCATTCAATAAAATCAGAAAAATAATAATTGAGCAAAATTAGAAATTTAACAGAGATTTAAATTATAATCATACAGAATGAATAAGTTCTAATACTCCAGTATGTTGCAGGGTACTTTGTTAATACTTTATTGTATATTTCAAAATAGCCTGAAGAGTGGATTTTGAATGTTCTCACCAAAAAAAGGCTGATAAATGTTTAAGGAGTTGCATATACCAATTATCTTTATTTGCTCATTATGCCTTAATATATGTATTAAAATATCATGCTACATCCCATAAATGTGTTCAATGATTATCTGCTAATTGAAATTAAATTTATAAACCAAAAAATATTTTTAAGAACAAAAATTTGGAGGCTAAAAATACAATAAATTTATGAAAACTGAATTAGAGTATCAATAAGAGAACAGATTGAGCAGAAGAAATACACTAACTCACAGGCATCTTATTTGAAATATATAGTCAGAATAGAAAAGAAACAAGAAAAAGTATTAATAAAAGCTTATGGGATTTATGTAGCAGTATCAAAAGAACAAACATTTGAATTGTAAGAGTCTAAGGAGGAAAAGACAGAGACAAATAAGAAGAAAGTGTATTAAAAAAATAATAGTAGAAAATTTCCAATCCTGGGGAAAAGTAAATATCCAAGTAGAGGGAGGTCAGTCTCCAATCAAATTCAATTCAAATATTAATGCACAAGACATACTATAGTCAAACAATCAGAAATGAAAGATGGATAAAGAAACCTGGAAGCCAAAAAAGAAAGGAAATAAATTATATACAACAGAATTCCAAAGTGATATTGTATTTTTCATTTTTGAAGATGCATTTATTATTTATTTATTTGAAGAGTAGAGCCATGAAGAGAAAGGGAGAGACCAACACAGATCTTCCATCTGCAGTTGCACACCCACAAATGGCTGTCATATCCAGGACCAGGTCAAGCTGCAGCTAGGAACCTGGAACTCCATCATCTTCTGCATGCATAGCAAGGGCCCAAATATTTGGGACATCATCTAGTGCCTTCTCAGGCACATTAACAGGGAGCTGGATTGGAAGCACAACAGCTGGGACTCAAACTGGCACTCCATGTGGTGCAACACTGCAAGGAGCAGTTTAACACGCAACACCGGAACACCAGCCCCTCATCAGAAATCTTACAGATTAAGAAGAGGAGGATGGGCTGGCACCGCGGCTCACTAGGCTAATCCTCCACCTGCAGCACCGACACCCCGGGTTCTAGTCCCGGTTGGGGCTCCGGTTCTGTTCCGGTTGCTCCTCTTTCAGTCCAGCTCTCTGCTGTGGCCCGGGAAGGCAGTGGAGGATTTTCCAAGTGCTTGGGCTTTGCACCCACATGGGAGACCAGGAGGAAGCACCCAGCTCCTGGCTTCGGATCGGTGCAGCACCAGCTGTAGTGGCCATTTGGGGGTGAACCAATGGAAGAAAGACCTGTCTCTCTGTCTCTCTCTCTCACTGTCTAACTCTGTATACTCAATAAAGTTGTCCTTCAGAAATAAAGGAGAAATAAAAACAGAGAAATTCATGTCTACTAGATTACAGTTACAAGAAATTCTAGGGGCCAGCGCTGTGACATAGTAGGTTAAGCCTCTGCTATGCTGCTGGCATCTCATGGGGGTGCCAGTTCGAGCCCCAGCTGCTCCACTTCCAATCCAGCTCCCTGCTGATGCATCTGGGAGGGCAGCAGAGGATGGCCCAAGTGCTTGGGCCTCTTCACCTACGTGGGATACCTGGAGGAAGTTCCTGGCTCCTGGCTTCAGATCTGCCCAGCTCCACCAGTTACAGCCATTTGGGGAGTGAGGGTTAAAGACCTCTCTCTCTGGCTCTCCCTCTCTCTGTAACTCTACCTCTCAAATAAATAAATTAATCTTTTAAAAAATAAAAGAAATTGGGGCTGGCACTGTAGCATAGTAGGTAAAGCCACTACCTAGAGTGCAAGCATCCCATATGGCTCCAGTTTGAGTCTCTGCTGCTCTGCTTCCAATCCAGCTCTCTGCTATGACCAGGGAAAGCAGTGGAAGATGGCCTAAGTTTTGGGGCCCCTGCACTCACATGGAAGACCTGGGGGAGGCTCCTGGCTCCTGGCTTCAAATAGGTGCAGCTCCGGCTGTTTTGGCCAATTGAGGAGAAAACCAGTGGATAGAAGACCTCTCTCTCTCTCTCTCTCTCTCTCTCTCTCTCTCCTCTCCTTCTCTCTGTGTAACTGACTTTCAAGTAAATAAACAAATCTTTATAAAAATAAAATAAAGTATAAAGCAAATTCTTCAGGCTGAAATAAACTGATACTAATCAGTAACTTAGGAAAGTATAAAACAAGAGTGGGGCCGGCACTGTCGCATAGCTGGTAAAACTGCCACCTGCAGTTCTGGCATCCCATATGGGCACCAGTTCCAGTCCTAGCTGTTCATCTTCTGATCCAGCTCTCTGCTATGTGCTGGGAAGGCAGTAGAGGATGGGCCCCTGCACCCACGTGGAAGACCCAGATGAAGCTCCTGGCTCCTGGCTATAGATTGGCACAGCTCCAGTCATTGCAACCATTCAGGGAGTGAAGCAGAGGATGGAAGACCTCTCTCTCTCTCTCTCTCTCTCTCTCTGCTCCTGCCTCTCTATAAATCTGCCTTTCAAATAAATAAATAAATCTTTAAAAAATTAAGAGTAAAAGCAAGTTCACAAATTAAAAATACTAAAATATGTAATGACAGGATATACATCGCATATCTTTAGTATGAAGCTTAAAAACAAAACTTAAAATAATAAAAGCAATAGGCATTTGTTAGAGAATATACAATATCAAAAGATGTAAATTTTAAGAAAAATGTAAATGCATGAGGTGGCATAAAAGAGTAGAGCTTTTTTACACAATAAAAATTAAGTTGTTATGTTTACTATAGCCTGTTATATCATAAGATTATTTATACAATCCTCATGGTGATCATAAAGAAAAAATCTCTAGTAGACACACAAAAGATAGAAAATAAGGAACTAAAGCATACCAGTAGAGAAAATCACTAATCAAAATGGAAAATATTGAGAGAACAAAGCAGCTACAAAGCTGAGAAGCAACACAAATTCATTTTACAAGATCAACATTACCCTGTTACCAAAGTCAGGCAAGCACACACACAAAAATAATATTCCATCTATTATCCACAATGAAAATGCATGCATAGATCCTCAACAAAGTACTACCAAACTGAATTCAATTACATAGCATTGGAAATCCCAGGCAGAGCAATTAGGCAAGAGAAATAAATAAAGTCTCCCGAAGTGGAAAGAAAAAAGTTAAATCACCCCTGTTTGTAGATGGCATATTCTTATGCATAAAAACTCTAAACATTTTACAAAAAAAAAAATAACCCTTAGAAATAAACAAATTCAGTAAAAGTGCGGGACACAAAATCAACACACAAATAGCAACATTTCTATGTGCTAATAAGAAACCATTAAAAAGAAATCAAGCAAACAATTCCCTTCAGAATAGCTACAAAAATTAAAACATTTAGGAATAAAATTTAACCAAGGAAGTACGATCCCTGTATAATGAAAAGTATAAAATATTAATGAAAGAAATTGAAGAAGACACCAATACAAAGATCCCACGGTCATAGATTGTAATAATGAATATTGTTAAATGTCCACACCATCCAAAGTAATCTACAGATGAAATTTAATCCTTATAAAATACAATGATGATAGCAGGCTTATGGCCTAGCAGATAAGACACCTCTTGGGATGCCCACATTCCATATTAGAGTGCCTGGCTTCAGGGCCCAGTTTCATTCCCGAAATTCCAGTTTCCTGCTAATGCATCCCCTAGGAGGCATCAGGTAAAGTATCAAGTATGTGGATCCTTGCCACCTATGTGGTAGACCTGGGCTGAGTTCCTGGCTCCTGGTTTCGGCCTGGCCCAGCTTCAGCTGTTGTGAGAAATGAATCTGCAGATATAAATGCCTTCTCTCTCTCTCTCTCTCTTTCTCTTACTCTTTCTCTCTCTCTCTCCCCACCCTGATCTTTTTCTCCCTTTGAAATAAATATATTTTTTAAAAAGCAAGAAAAATAGATGGTATTATACAAAGCAAAAAATTTGCACAACCACAACAACGATCAACAGAATTAAGAAACAGAATGAAGAGACAACCTAGAGGAGGAGATTCCAAGATGGCAGAATGGGGAGGAAGACTTTCTATTCTAGGCTATGGGAAGGAAGACTTTCTATTCTAGGCTATGGGAAGATAATTAAAAAAAAATCAGAGAGAGTGCAATCTCAAGGAAGAATTGGCGAGAAAGCTACAGTTGAAATTCCATGGAAGGAAAAGGGATGCAGTGAACCTATATGTAGGATGTGGACATGCAGCACAAGCATGGACACAACACAGGATCTCAACAGCCGAGAGCCTAAGCACCAGCTTTGGAGAGCGAGGTGAGACCAGACTGTAGCAGCCCATGTCACTGGTGATATAGCTGCAGGGAGACTCTTGTGTGAGTCTGGCCTGGAGACCCTGGTGTGAATACGGCCTGGAGCCTTCTGGGAACAGGGCATCTGCCATCCTAGAGGGGAAAAAAAGGTGTCTTTCTCTCCCCGTTCCTCCAATAGTTGTGCCCAGTAACTGTTTGAGAGACGTCAGGAGCCATTTTGGATATACATAACAGCTGTGCCAGCTAGTGGTTGCGTGCCCAGCAACCAGCCAGGAGGAGATGCATGAGATTGGCCAGGAGTATTGATAGGGGCCTAGGCACCCATATAGGACTGTGAAGTGCCCTGAGGCTCCCAACACATGACAAGCTGTAGGGTTCAAACTGCTTAGGTGGAGCTCCCAAAGGCAGCTGGCTTTGGGAGCATCTCTGTCTCTCTCTGGATGAGATAGACTAGTGGAGCAGAGCAAAGCCTCAGATCTGTGACTGTGGGAACCTGGTATGCTGAGACTATAGGATCACTATGGCTTCATGACAGGATACGAGGGGTAGCTGGGTCCTTGAGCAATCACAGTAAGCAGCCCCACACACTCAGAACTCCCTGAATGTCTAGGATGGGTCAGTGTGGTAGGATTCATGCTCATATTGAGGCCTGCATGGATCCTATGTGTAGTTCATGGGGCAACAAGGATGAGTATCACACCTATTGTGGGCTAGCAACTAGGAACTGAACACCCTGGAATAGAGGAGGTGAGGGTATGATGACACCAATGGGGCTGAACAAACCCTCCCCTCTGATTAAAAAGAGATCTACCATGCTCAACATGGGTGTCACCCTGTATACTTGCCCCATCAAAGAGTACTGAACAGAGCTCCCAGGCCACTCCCAGGACACATATCTGGGTATTCACTGGAAGAGCGGACACTCCACTAAGCCACAGAGGTATGTCCAAAGATAAAAGCCTGCCAGCGCCGCAGCTCACTAGGCTAATCCTCCACCTGCAGCACCGACACCCCGGGTTCTAGTCCCAGTTGGGGTGCTGGATTCTGTCCCAGTTGCGCCTCTTCCAGTCCAGCTCTCTACTGTGGCCTGGGAGTGCAGTGGAGGATGGCCTAAGTGCTTGAGCCCTGCACCCACATGGGAGACCAGGAGGAAGCACCTGGCTCCTGGCTTCAGATTGGCGCAGTGCACTAGCCATAGTGGGCATTTGGAGGGTGAACCAATGGAAGGAAGACCTTTCTCTCTCTCTCTCTTTCTCATTGTCTAACTCTGCCTGTCAAAAAATAAAAATTAAAAAAACAAAGATAAAAGCCATTAGAGGGGAAAATAAAAAACAACAACTATCTCCACAAATGCCTAACTATAAACACAAAAATTCAAGAAACAAGAACAAGGAAGACAAAATGATGCCTTCAAAGGAACACAATAACTCTTCAATATTAAAATATGAAGATGAAGAGATTGATGACATGCCAGAAATGGAAATCAAAAAACTAATCACAGTATTATTCAGAAGTAATGAGAAGCATATCAATGAATTAAAGAAATCCATACATGACATGAATGAAAATTTTTCCCATGAAATTGAGATTTTAAAGAGAAATCTAAATGAAATATTATAATTGAAGAATTCAACAGGTCAAATAGAAAAAAAGTGGTAGAAAGCCTTAATAACAGACTTGGTGAGGCAGAAAACAATTTTCCCAGCAGAAGACAAATCCTTGGAAATTTTGTAGACAGATTCCCCCCAAAAAGAAGAAATTAGAACAATTAAAAACCATGTGCAGTTTTATAGGATACTATCAAATCGTCCAACATATGGGTCATAGCAGTTCCTAAGGGCATGGAAAGAGAGAATGGATTAGAAGGCCTATTTAGTGAAATAATTACAGAGAAGTTCCACAATTTGGAGAAAGAGAGGGACATCCAAGTACAGGAAGCACATGGAATTCCTAACACACATGACCAGAAAAGATCTTCACTACAATACATTGTAGTCAAACTTTCAACAGTCAAACATAAAAAAAGAATCCAAAATGTGCACAAGAGAAATGATAGATTACTTTCAGAGGATCCCCAATTAGACTCACAGCTGAATTCTAATCAGAAACCCTACAGGCTAGGAGAGAATGGCGAGATATAGTCCAAGTCTTAAGAGAAAAAAACCTGTCAACCCAGAATACGGTACCCTGCAAAGCTCTCATTTATGAATGAAGGTAAAATAAAGACCTTCCATAACAAACAAAACTTGAAAGAATTTGTCACCACTTATCCAGCCTTACAAAAGATGCTTAAGGATGTGCTATACACAGAATCACAGAAACAGGGTCATCACTATGTAAGAAGTTGAAGGCAGAAAATCTCCCAGTAAAAGTACAAAGAAAACCCAAAGTAAACAATGGAAATGTTTATGGAACATGGCAAAGCAAAGCAGCTCCTTATCAAAGGTAACCTTGACTGTAAGTGGCCTAAACTCTCTATTTAAAAGATACAGACTGGTTGAATGGATTAAAAAAGTTGACCCATCTATTTGCTGCCTACAAGAATCACATCTCACCAACAAAGATATCATAGACTGAAAGTAAAAGGATGGAAAAAGATATTCCATGCTAATGTAAATCAAAAAAGGGCATATGTAGCCATCTTAACATCAGACAAAACAGAATTTAACAAAAAAAAAACCGTTCAAAGAGAAAAAGAAAGATACTATATAATGAATAAGGGATAAAATTAACAGAAAGATGTGAATAACATAAACATATATGTGCCCGATTACAGGGCACCTGGATATTTAAAACAAATGCTAATGAATCTCAAGGGAGACATAGACTCCAATACAATAGTAATGGGGAACTTCAACACCCCCACTTTCATCAATGAACAAATCAACTAGACACAAAATCAAAAAAGAAACAATGAGCTAAATGACACTATAGAAAAAATGGTACTAATTTATATCAACAGAACTTTGCACCCCACAGTTACAGAATGCACATTGTTCTAAAATACTATTTGGAAAATTTCTGCTCACATCTTTTTCCTATCTTAAAATTAGCTTGTTTATCTTAATGAATTGAAAGAGTTAATTGTTGATTATAGACAAATCCTTTATTTCATAAACATAATTGTATGTGCAAAATATATTTCCCAGTCTTTTGGTTTCACTTTTATTTTCTTAATGCTGGATTTTGGAATGTAAATTTGAAATAATTTTTCCATTAGGTTCAACTTATGGTTCTTTCAGGGTGCGTGTGTGTGTGTGTGTGTGTGTGTGTGTTTAATGGATCAGGCTTTTGATGTTATATATAAGAAACCATTGACGAACCCTGCTCTCAAAGATATCTTTCTCATATTTTCTCCTAAAATTTTGAGTTTCAGTATTCAAACTTAAACCTGTGACCCAATTTGAGTTAAATTTGTAGATTTTGTAAGATCAGAGCTGAGATGCACAAATGTTTCAAAACCATATGTTGAAAAGTTTTGAATATTATTATTAATCTACTCTAGACCTGTGACTATCATGGACTACTCAAATTCCTTGGTTTCTAAATTTCTTCCTGAAAGTTACTGAAATGTACAAGAGAAGTGTATGAAAAATCCCAGGACTGGATGGCTTCACTGCTGAATTCTACCAGATATTCAAGAAAGAAATAATTCCAATTCTTTTCAAGCTATTCAAAACAATTGAAAGGAAAGGGGTCCTCCCAAACTCCTTCTATGAAGCCAGCATCACCTTAATTCCTAAACCAGAAAAACATACAACAGAGAAAGAGAACTATACACCAATATCCTTGATGAACATGAATGAAAAAATCCTCAACAAAAAAATAGCTAATCAAGTGCAACAACACATCAGAAAAATCATTCTCTGGGACTAAATGGGATTTATGCCTGGTTTCAACATTCATGAATCAATAAACATGACACATCACATTAACAAACTGAATTACAAAAACCATATGGCTATCTCAACAGATGCAGAGAATGCTTTTGATAAAATTCAAAATCCTTTCATGATGAAAATCTTAAGCAAATTGGGTACAGAAGGAACATCCCTCAAAACAATCAAAGCAATTTATGAAAAACCCACGACCAGCATCTTATTGAATGGGAAAAGTTGGAAGCATTCCCATTAAGATCTGGAACCAGACAAAGATGTATACTCTTACAATTACTATTCAATATAGTCCTGGAAGTTTTAGCCAGAGCCATTAGGCAAGACAAAGAAATAAAAGGGATACAAATTGGGAAGGAGGAAGTCAAACTATCCCTATTTGCAGATAACATGATTATATACACGGGATCCAAAAGACTCTACTAGAAGACTATTGGAACTCATAAAAGAGAGACTTTTGGAACTCATGAAAGTGGTAAGATATAAAATTAACACACAAAAATCAATAGCTTTTTCATACACAGTCAAAGCCATGGCTAAAAAAAGAACTTCTAAAGTCAATCCCATTCACAGTAGCTACAAAAGATATTAAATCTGTTGAAGTAAAGTTTAACCAAAGATGGAAAGATCTCTACTATGAAAATTGCAAAACATTAAAGAAAGAAACACAAAAGGAGAAAAATCTCCTATATTCAAGGATTGGAAGAATCAATATCATCAAAATGTCCATAATACCTAAAGCAATCTACAGCTTCAATGTATTACAATCAAAAAACCATGGACATTCGTCTCAAATCTAGAAAAAAACCCGGATGCTGAAATTCATATGGAAACACAAGAGATCCTGAATAACTAAAGCAGTCTTGTACAACAAAAACAAAGCCAGAGGTACCACAATACCAAATTTCAAGACATACTACAAAGAAATTATAATCAAAACAGCCTGATACTGGCAAAGCAAACAAACAAACAAAAAAAAAAAAAAAAAAAAAAACCTGGGTAGACCAGTTGAACAGAATAGAAATTCCAGAAATCAATTGGCATATCTACAACCAACTTATCTTTGACAAAGAAGCTAAAATCAATCTCTAAAACCAAAAAAAAAAAACAAAAACAAAAAAACAAAAACATACTTAAGGGCATTTATAATCAAAACAGCATGGTACTGGTACAGAAACAGATGGATAGACCAATAGAACAGAATAGAAACACCAGAAATCAATCCAAACATCCACAGCCAACTTATATTTGATCAAGGATCTAAAACCAATTCTTGGAGCAAGAACAGTCTATTCAACAAATGGTGCTGGGAAAACTGGATTTCCACGTGCAGAAGCATGAAGCAAGACCCCTACCTTTCACCTTACACAAAAATCCACTCAACATGGATTAAAGATCTAAATCTATGACCTGACACCATGAAATTATTAGAGAACATTGGAGAAACCCTGCAAGATATAGGCACAGACAAAGACTTCTTGGAAAGGAACCTGGAGGCACAGGCAGTCAAAGCTAAAATTAACATTTGGGATTGCATCAAATTGAGAAGTTTCTGTACTGCAAAAGAAAGTCAGGAAAGTAAAGAGGCAACCAAAACAATGGGAAAAATATTTGCAAATTATGCAACCAATAAAAGATTAATAACCCGAATCTACAAAGAGATCAAGAAACTCCACAACAACAAAACAAACAACCCACTTGGAAGCCTTGGAAGCTCATGACAAGAGCCTCAGGTGATTACTGATGTCATAAATAAGATTGTTGTTAAATCAACAACAGGAGTCACTGTGCACTTACTCCTCATGTAGGATCTCTGTCCTTACTGTGTTGTACTATGTGAATTAACAGTAAAACGACCACTTCACCAGTACTCCATACTTTGTGTGTCTTTGTGGGTGCAAACTGTTGAAATCTTTACTTAGTAAATACTAAGTAGATCTTCTGTATATAAAGATAATTGAAAATGAACCTCAGTGAGGGAGTGGGAGATGGGATGGTTGTGGGTGGGAGGGAATGGGGGGAAGCCTCTATAATTCAAAAGTTGTATTTTGAAAATTTATATTTATTAAACAAAAGTTAAAAAAGAAATTATGGCATATGTACATGATGGAATATTTCATAAGAGTAAAAAAATGAAATCCGTCATTTGCAACAAAATGGATGAAACCACACAATATCATACTTAGGGAATAAGCTAGTCACAAAATGATAAACACCATATGTTGTCCCTAATCTTGGTAACTAATAGAGTTTCTAAAAGGTAATCTGTAGAAGTGATATTGACACCATGAGATGCACTGATTTTTTTATTTTATTTAATGAACATAAATTTCCAAAGTACAGCTTATGGATTACAATAGCTTCCCCCCACCATAACTTCCCTCCCACCCACAACACTCCCCTCTCCCACTCCCTCTCCCCTTCCATTCATTTTCAATTATCTTTATATACAAAAGATCAATTTAGCATATATTAAGTAAAGATTTCTAGTTTGCACCCACACAGAAACACAAAGTGTAAAATACCATTTGAGTACTAGTTATAGCATTAATTAAACACCTAAGACTAATTGTGTATTTTTTTATTTTCCCTCCCACTCACACCCCTCGCATCTCCCACTCCCTCTCCCATTCCATTCACATCATGATTCATTTTCAATTATCTTTATATACAGAAGATCGATTTAGTATGTATTAAGTAAAGATTTCATCAGTTTGCACTCACACAGAAACATAAAGTGTAAAATACTGTTTCAGTACTAGTTATAGCATTACTTCATTTTGGACAACACACTAAGGACAGATCCCACATGAGATGCACCGATTTTGAAGAGTCCTGTCTTGACTGTTGAGAAACAGTTTCGTCTTTTTTTTCTTACTATTTGTTGAACACTTTACTTAGTGTAGCATTGATCTTATGAATATAACGTTAATTGAAAATAGATCTTTGTAAAAACTAAAAATGGGAATAGGAGAGGGAGGATGAAGAAGGTTTGACTTTGTACAGGAGGAACAGTAGGGCAGGAAGAATCATATGTTCCTAAATTTGTATATATGAAATACATGATGTTTGTATACCTTAAATATAAGGTTTCTAACATGGGAAGTGAGATACACAGCAGACCCATAGAATGGCAGATGTCCTAAGCAGCACTCTGGCCTCAGAATCAGCCCTTAAGGTATGCGGATCCAGCTGAAAAGCCCATGAGAGTATTTCAGGCATGGAAAGCCAAGACACTCTGGGGAAAAAAAAAAAAAAAAAAAAAAACCTAAATGAAAGATCTCCACGAGTGAGATCCCAGTGGAAAGAATGGGTCATCAAAGAAGGAGGTACCTTTCTCTGAAGGGAGGAAAGAACTTGACTTTGACCATGGCCCTGTCTAAAAATTATCAGACTCAGGGAACTCAGGGGGCTTCCATAGCCTTGGCAGCTCATGACAAGAGCCTAGGTTGATTACTGATGCCATAAACAAGAGTGTCAATTTGTTAAGTCAACAACAGGAGTCATTGTGCACTTACTCCTCATGTAGGATCTTTGTCCTTAGTGTGCTGTACATTGAGATTTAATGCTATAACTAATACTCAAACAGTATTTTTCACTTTATGTTTCTGTGTGGGAGCAAACTGTTGAAATCTTTACTTAATGTATGCTAAACTGATCTTCTGTATATAAAGAGAAATGAAAATGAATCTTGATGTGAATGGAAGGGGAGAGGGAGTGGGAAAGGGGAGGGTTGTGGGTGGGAGGGACGTTATGGGGGGAAGCCATTGTAATCCACAAGCTGTACTTTGGAAATTTATATTCATTAAATAAAAGTTTAAAAAAATATATAAGGTTTCTAGATTTAAAAAGGCAACCTAGAGTGGGAGATAACATTTGTAAACCATCATCTAGTAACAAGTAAATATCCAAAATATATGAGAAACATTTTTCAAAATGTGTTGCTGGAAGGGCATTTGGAATAGGAGTTATGATGCCCAATAGAAGATCTATAGCTCAGATTGGTGTACCTTGGTTTCACACCCAGCTCTGGCTCCTGATTCTAGTTTCCAGCTAATCAGACCCTGGGAGTCAAAATGCTGACTCATGTCTGCTTCTTAAATAAATATTTTAATAGGTAAAGGATCTGAATAGACATTTTCCAGAAAGTATACGAAAAAATACTCAGCATCACTGATCAGAGAAATGCACATTAAAGTGATAATGAGGTATCACCTCACATGTATAAAATCAAAGGCTTGCTGAGATCACTGACAAAGTTCTTCCCAGTTCTCAAGTTCCATGGCCTACCCAGGTTATGCACCAGGAATCCAGGAATTGCCTAAAGTAATGACCTATATAACCCAAAGCAAAGCCTACATTTGTAGGTTATAAATTTTTGACTAATGTATAAATACAAATAAGGGTACAGAAAATAAATACATGATCATATCCAATAATCCATTTTAAGAACCTTAAAGTGATTTGTTATATAAAAAACTACATATTCAGAAAAATATACATCAAAGATATTGCACATGGAATTCATACTTTTGCTCACTTTTTAAATGTACTAACATCAGAGAAGACATGAAAATCAATCTGTATTCTTTTCATCTTTTCTCAGTTTATTTATTTTGACATTTTTTTCTTTACTTGCCAATGTCCCATAGGAACATAAGCAGTATTACCTTACCCTTGGACATCCATGGAATTAATGAACTGTTGCAATAGCCAATCATAATTTGTGTTTGTAGTTTAGTGTCCTGTCGAGCTTATAATTATTTTTGGTACAGATCTACTAGTTCAGTAAATGCCTTCATTATTCTTAGAGCTGAAGAAGCTGTTGATTATGCAGAACCTGTCTTGTCCCTGCACTTCCTTCTTGGCCACTGCTTGTAGTAAACACCCTCTCTGCTCTGTTTTAATGGAGCTGCCTGTAGAAGGTCATTTATTAGGTAATCACTTGTCTGTGAAAAAATACTAATTACTCCGTGTTTGTCAAAGGGAGGAAAACAGCAGTGCATTTGAATTCTGAATGAGGAGCAAACAAGAATGTAGATACGGAAATGGCAAGTTTTTTAAAAAAAATACAGATAAAAAAATTTAAGTGCACCTACACTTGGAGGGTTAAAAGGAAAAGATACACTATGATAAAGAGAAAAAAAGCTTGGAGTTTGTACTGTCATCAATGTGGACTTAAAGTAAAAGAAAAATAATTTATGATTCTTACAGGGATATATTTTTCCTGTGGAATTACAGTGCCCCCTGCTGCTCCTAAAAAATGTTTTACATTCAGTGGTTTCTGTTTTTCTTCCTGTTTTTCTGTTCCAGGATTTCCTTTTCAAGGAATAGAGAATATTCCTAGGTGAGACTCTACCTCAACAGTACTATTATACATTAGGATCTGCAGCTTCCATAGGAAAAAATACATATAATTAACCAAAAAATGCAGATTCATAAGCTTTAAAAGATACATTGCAAAGAGTTTGAAATTACCATTTGGTGTCATAACTGAAGGGGTTTAACTTGCTAATTAAAAAAAAATTGTTGGAGGAGGCTCTGTGGCACAATGGGTTAAAGCCTGACCTGCAGTGCCGGCATCCCATATGGATGCTGGTTCGAATCCCAGCTGCTCTTCTTCCTATCCAGCTCTCTGCTATGGCCTGGGAGAGCAGTAGAAGATGGCTGAAATCCTTGGGCCCCTGCACCCACGTGAGAGACCTGGAAGAAGCTCCTGGCTCTTGGCTATCATGGTCATTTAGGGAGTGAACCAGTGGATGGAAGCCCTGTCTCTCTCTTTCTCTACCTCTCTCTCTGTAACCCTGTCTTTCAAATAAATAAAAATAAATCTTTAAAAATTTGTTAAAGTCATCAACACTTAGAAATTTAAATTTAAAAATGTTAAAGTCAAAATTGTTTAGAAAGGAGATCTTGATAAAAGTAAAAATATGTAATGACATTTCAATACCCCAAGTTGCAGTAATGTTTCTGAGTTAGCTGCTTATTGAAACAGATAATGGGAAAAAAAAAAAAGTTGGGGTGGGTCAGCACCATAACATAGGAGGTAAAGCCACTGCCTATGGCACTGGCATCCCACAGGGAACAGGTTCAAGACCCTGCTGCTAAACTTGCAACCCAGCTTCCTATTAATGTGCCTGGGAAAGCAGCAGAAGATGACCCAATTACTCATATAAAAACTACATATTAAGAAAAATATGCTGAATTTACCCTGCAGCCTCATAGGAGGCCTCAAAGAAGCTCCTGGCTCTTGGCTTCAGATAAGCCCAGCTCTGGTCATTGTGGCCATTTGGGGGTTGAACCAGCAGGTAGAGGACCTCTCTCTCTCTCTTTCTCTCTCTCCCTCTCTCTCTCTCTCTCTCTCTGTAACTCTGCCTTTCAAAAAATAAATGAATCTTTAAAAAGAAAAAGATTATGTTTATACCTATTCATAACCAGACACAAGCATGCCAGACATTGACACATTTCTAGAAAGCACCCATTATCAATATTGATGAACATGATAATTAACATCAATTGATATTTTATCTATAGCTCAGCCTCCTTTCTTACATTAACTTGTGTAAAAAAGTTACTATTCCCATCTGAAAGATGAGAAAACTGAGACTTACAAAGCTTATGGAACTCACCATTAGATCAACCAAATTGGTATCACATAATGATCATAGATTAATTTTAAAACACAAGGAGTATAAATACATTGTCCATATCCACTCTTCACTCTATTTAAAATTATTTCAAAGAAATTTACTAACATTTATCAATACTCTAGTACTCACATCTAAAGACATAATCTCTTAAAAAATAAAGTCCAACAGTCACATTCTCTCCATCTATTAACTGTCTTTTATTTTCTAAATTCTGCTGTTTTGATTCCTGACAACTTGCTGACCCTGGAGGGACTGCTTCTCTATTGACGGTTAACAGCTGATGTGAGAGTGTACTTTTCAAATGAAAACAAGCCAATCCAGAATTCATACCCTCAGCCATGTCCTTCGTTTTGCTCTTATACTCTGGGCCACTATCCATGTGCCCAAGTCACTCCAGGGCCAGATACCAAACAAAGTAGGAGAAGCCCATAGGCAAATGGAAAACTAAAAATATTTGAGTAACAAAACCCAATACATGTTGCCTGCCTCTCCCATTTCTTCCTGCAGATGACAAAATAAAGCCTCTTTCTCTCAGGTCTCCCTTCTTCCCCTATTTGCTAACTCACACTGGTACTTCCCCTTTGGGTCCCCCTTCCATGGTATGGTAACCCCCTTGTCTTAAGATCTGCAAGCACAACAAGTTCCCCTTTAATGGTAGTCATCTACTGATTTGTTGTCTTTATCATATCTAAGTTATAAAATCTATTAAACAAATCCCTGTGCCACAGCAATTATACTCAGCCTCTTGCCACCAATGAGAAGATAAAATTGGTATAAAATAATAAGTATGTCCTAATCAAGCAAATATTGGGCATTTATATAAACTAATTTTAGAATAAAAAAATGAAGATTTCAGGTGGTTCCCAGCACAAAATTCAAATTTAATGTTCCGCTATTATCAAGCATAGTGACAATGAGCAAAAGCCACCCTCCAGTGTGTCCATGTCATGTTTTTTTCCATTTTTCTACACAAAAGCTGAATTATGAGAAGGAAGCACAAAGTAGAATAATTTAATAATTTAATGAGGATTAAATAAAAGCAATGGCTGTCAATCACGTCACATCATCCAATGGCACCATTGCTCCTGGGTTTCAGGCATTCATTTTCCCAAACCATCAACTCCCACATAATCTCTGAACCATAAAACCCCTGACCAGTCCACTCCAACAAAGCAATCAGATTTTAATCATATTGTTATGGTTTTCAAAGTAGAAGATAGCATGAGGTCAATCGACCTGAGGTGTTGCAAGTGAGAAATTCAGAAGTCCAAATTTTGATTTAAAATATCAGAGTTTCCATTATTAAGGAGGAAGAAAGCACCATACAAGTTTTTCACCTCAACTACTTCATGTAATACTCACCAACACTCTAAGTTAGAGTGACAGCATCCTCACTCCTAGGTGTGAAAGTCCAGGCTCAGAAACTGTAAGAACCCTGTTTTTTCACATTTCAAAATCATATTCTTCCCACAAAGCCCCAACATATACACAAACATCTCAAAGTCTTTAACCAAGGTTATTAAATAAAGCAACATCACTCTTGCATTTCAAACAAATATTGGGCATTTATATAATCTGATTTTAGAATTAAAAAAATGAAGATTTCAGGTGGTTCCAAGCACAAAATTCAAATTTAATTTTCCATTAATATCAAGCTTAGTGACAGTGGGCAAAAGCCACCCTCCGGTGTGTCCATGTCCTATTTTTTCCATTTCTCTACAAAGGGCATGATCACATGGCCCTCCCTAGTTTTCTATTCTAGTCCCAAGATCCAGTTCAGTACTAAGATACCTTCAGCCCAGGAGGGGCTAGCCAAATTTAAGGGGGAGAGGAGAAGAAAAAAGAAAGGTCACCCAGTGAAATTTGAATGTCAGATATAAACCAAATAAAGCTTAGGGAAGTATGCCCCATGCAATATTTGGGACACACTTATAACAAAAAAAACAATCATTATGTAAACTTCAGTGAATATCTTGTACTGTCTTTGGCGATCTCAGTACAGAACTTTGCATGAGCCCCTGAACTCCGTCTGTGATCTCATCTGGAGTGGTTCTGTGCTGAGGGAGACAGACGATCAAACCCACCCACTAGTCCCCAAGCATTTCTTAAAAATAGAAAAATGCTAGGATAGTCCCTGAAACAGCCCCTGTGAATATTGTCACTCCTCTGATCCATCCTTATTGGAATAGATAACCGTGGGGTTAAGTTAGAACAAGGTAACATGCCAAGGTAGTCATAGCAAGAAGGCCTGGTTACTTAAATCACTATCTCATCCTTTCTCTCAGCAAGTCCCACTGAACCTCAGACTGGACATTTATGCCTTAATAATATAGGACCATGGGGATACAAGGAAGAACTCATAGAAGACAGAAGAGAGAACTGTCAACAAGAAAACTCAGAAATCAATAATTTACCTATAATGCATCATTTATATATATAAAACATTTTACTGTATCTATTGCTGTAATTTTAGATCACCTTCCTTCATAATAAACAGTTCTAGACATCATTATTTTGTGAAAAAGTGGTATTTCTAGTTCATGATGTTTGGAAGAGACTTATATTTAATCCTCTATATTTCTATAATATATAAATATATTCTAGATATATATTATAAATATATTACATATAGATGTATTATACATAACATATATTATAAATATATAGATATATTATAAATATTTCTATATTTCTAAATTCTTCAGTGTTAGTTTTAGTCTCTGTATGATTTCCTGTACTCACTTGGTACAAAGATTTTTTTGTTGATGTTGTTTCCTGTGAGAATAAATTCATTTTTAAAGGAAAATATAATTTATTTATTAGAATTCAGGCTGCTATTCCTGCACATCACCTGCAAATATTTTATGAGATTTTTTTTCTTTTTAAACTTTTAAAACTCTTAACTTGGTTCAGGGAAGGCAAAGCTTTGACTGAAAGATGAAAATGACAATAATATCATACAGAGTGTTAAAAGGGCCTGACTCAAAGGGATATTGGTAGTTTGGTGACATCCATCTTAGTATATATTTCTAGAACATTGAATATCACATTATTTCACTTGCCAAAATGTCATGAATTTAAAGCTGGTCGCAGAAAAATACTACCAAGGCTGGCTGTGAAATTTCCTTTGACTTAACTGGAGGAATAATATTACATGGTCTCTTTTGTGCCAGAACTGTTATTATAAAAGCAATTTAAATCAAAGTCATTTTTTCTGGGTTAGTCATATATTCAGAATGCCTGGTTACACACCCTAAGCTTGTTGAGCCAATGAAAACACTTAAACACCATTTAGAAGGCAGACAGCTTCTTAATATTGACTTTTTAAAATCTGATTTAGCAGCCCCCATCCAGGAAGATCATAGTCCAAGATCCTTCCACGTATAAGACAATCATTTGAACAAGATAGTGACAGCAAATTTGGGGATGTATTTGAGGTGAAAATAAATAATGAAATAAGACTATCAGACCAGGAAATATACAGCAGAAATGTAGCCAAACACCTTAAGTTTGGTTAAGCAAGGTTATCATCATGGAAAAAAAATGAACATTAACAGGAAACACCTTTTGGAAGGAATAGCATACTATGCCTGAAGCAACTTGGCACTGTTCATGCAAGATAACCTTGGAAGCTACTTCGAATATTAAGGTTCCATGATTCTCTGATTAATAGAAAACTCTTATCATACAGTTCTATATTCATGAGTACATGAAAAGCAAGTTACTGCTATTTGTGAAAAATGTTTTCTAGCTTCACACAGTGGCAATATCGTAGCCAGTGAGGTTTATCTGAGGTGCGATTATTATCTGAGGTGCTAATTGAAAAATGTTTTCTATAGCTGTCTTTTAAATTATTCATTTTTATTTTCTTTATATATATATATATTTTATCCCAATATCTTACTTCAGAAAGTATTTAAGCTTCAAACATTTAGTCATGCGAATGATGTTACAAAAATTAAAGTTAAAAAGGCTTTTGCTATTATAATTACTTGATATATGACATTATTTTCAAAATGTCTGTGATCCTATTTTACTGGATATAGATGTCAGTACTGGGAAATTAAACATTAAATAAACCTTAACTCTTCTTTTATTTTGCAGACACAGAAGTCTGCAAATTCCATCAGATACCTAATATATCCCTGTCCTATATGCAAAAAAAAAAAAAAAAAAAAAAAAAACTTTATGTTTATAGCAGCTCATTTGGTTTAGAGTAGCAGTTTTTAAATTGTGATTTTTTCTCTTTATTTATTTTATATAAAAGGAATAAGTTTCATGTATTTTATATATTCAGTTTTAAGAACCTAAGGATACTTCCTACCCTACCCTTTCTCCCTTCCTGGTTCCCACCCTCCCATTGCCTTCCTTTCTTATTTTTCTTTTAATTTTTGCAAGGATGTACTTTCAATTTACTTTATCATCATAAGCTTAATTCTCCAATAAATAAAGAATTCAACAAGCAGGCCATATAAAAACCTCTGTTTCTCAGGAGTATAGATAAGGGCTACTTGGGTCCCTGGATGTGAGGCTCCAATCCTTTGAGAGGATTAGTGATATTAAAACCATTTTCACAATAATAACTGTCATTCTACTATGCTGGCATTTGCACGGATGGTGTAAAAGCAATGGTGGGTAGGTACTGCTTATATCTTAGCATGGGTGTATCCAGGAAGTAGCAGTGAGTTAACAGTAGTCTTTGTTTATGTTGTTAGGAAAATGGCGCAGTCTGATCTATGGTGTGATCCACACCCTGACACCATCCTAGGCTCTAGCCCCCTCCACCATTGCTGGAAGCCAGGTGGCCACATGGCCCAACCACCAGTATCAGGCTCCACCCCATCCTAATGGGATTCGCTGCTCCTACATCCCTGCCTGCCCTCCAGCAAAGTTTTAAAATGATCTGCTCCTGAACACGTGTCTCTCTCCTCTCTCCTCTCGCTCTCTCTCTTCTCTCTTCTCTCTGCTCTTCTCCTCTCTCTTGCTCCCCTCTCTCTGTTCCTCTCTCCTCTTGGCTTGCTTGCTCTCTTCTCTCCTCTTCTCTTCTCTCCTCTCTCTCTTTCTCTCTCTCACACTCTCTCTTTCTCCTTCCTCGCCCCTTCCCTCCGGTCTGCTGGGTTTTCTCCGATAAACCCTTTCCCTTACTCCAGTGTCTGGTGTGTTTTGTGGCGACCTTACATATATCATAGAAAAAAATGTTAACAAAGTTAAAAATTTTAAAAACTAGTTTCAGGTAAGAATATTGCTAATGGTACAGTAAAAAAAAAGTATTAATTTTAAGTCTCAACCTTGAATTGAGTCATTTTTAGATAGTTTATGTAATGCAATCAGAAGTAAACAGAGAACTCTTTCCAGTGCTAAAATGTGATGGCGTCACCAAGAAAGCAGGTGGCAGGAAATTATTTGAGTTGCAGACTAAAGTAGCTGCATTTTAGTAGAACATCATTTGTGCCTAACAGAATGACTGATAAACTGCATTTCCTCAGAAGAGGAGACTTGGTAGACACCACCTTGAGAGTGAGCCCTGTGAGCCTGCCGCTGTGAGGAAAACAATCAGTGGTATTTGTTACCCAGATGAAACTTCAACTTGAAGCAAAAATTAGAATTCTGAAAATTTTGCATCTAGATGACAATAACCTTGGCCAGCTCATGATACTTAAACACATTTTTCTGGCGTCAGCCTTGAGGCGCAGCAGGTTAAGCAACAGCGTCAGTTGTTGGCATGCCAGCACCCCACATCTGAGTGCTGATCTGAGTTACAGCTGCCCTGCTTCCAATAGCACTTCCTGCTAACACACCTGGGAAAGCAGCAGAAGGTGGCCCAAGGACTTGTACGCCGACGACCCATGTGGGAGACTCAGAAGGAGTGGCTTCGGCCTGACCCAGACTTGGCTGTGACAGACATTTGGGGAGTGACCCAGCAGATGGAAGATCGCTCACTTGCTTGCTTGCTGTCTTCCTCTCTCCCTTTCTCTGTTGCTATGCCTTTCAAACAAATAAAATTTTTTAAAAAATAATATTTTGGCAAAAAAACAAATATTTGGGATATGCTGTCTCAGTCTGCTCACTTGAGAACAACAAAGTAGCAAAACAGTAAATGTAAAATTCTGCTCCTAATTCGAATAAAAGTTATATTAGCAGATTCTGGCTGCCACAGTGCTAAAAATCGATTTAGTCAAAAAAGAAAAAAAAAAAGATTCAAAGATTCATTGAGGCCTCTCATCAAAATTTCTAATCAAGGAGATTTCTTCATCAGAGTTGTGTTAATATATCAAACTGGCTTTTGTCTTTAGATTTTGAATCAAATGTTAATAGGTTGACTTCCAGAAGGAATTAGTATCTGAGGGGCCAGTGCTGTGGGGTAGCAGGCAAAGCCCTGACCTGAAGCGCCGGCATCCCATATAGGCACCGGTTCGAGTCCCAACTGCTCCACTTCCAGCTGCTATGGCCTGGGAAAGCAGTGGAAGATGGCCCAAGTCCTTGGGCCCCTGTACCCGCGTGGGAGATCTGGAAGAAGCTCCTGGCTCCTGGCTTCAGATATGCAGCCAATCGGGGAGTGAACCAGCAGATGGAAGACCTCTCTCTCTCTCTCTCTCTCTCTCTCTGCCAATTGTTCTCTCTCTCTGTGTAACTCTTTCAAATAAATAAATAAATCTTAAAAAAAAAAAAAAAAAAAAGAAGCTGAAGAAGCAGGCCTTGGAAAGCAGCCCAGTATTAGGAAGAAAAAGGAAGGAAGGAAGGAAGGAAGGAAGGAAGGAAGGAAGGAAGGAAGGAAGGAAGGAAGGAAAGAAGGGAGGGAGGGAGGGAGGAAGGAAGGAAGGAAGGAAGGGAGGGAGGGAGGGAGGGAGGGAGGGAGGGAGGGAGGAAGGAAGGAAGGAAGGAAGGAAGGAAGGAAGGAAGGAAGGAAGGAAGGAAAAAAGCTGTCGCTGCGGCTCAATAGGCTAATCCTCCGCCTGTGGTGCCGGCACCCCGGGGTTCTAGTCCCAGTCGGGGCGCCACATTCTGTCCCGGTTGCTCCTCTTCCAGGCCAGCTCTCTGCCTGTCAAAAAAAAAAAAAAAAAAAAAAAAAAAAAAAAAAAAAAAAAAAGAAGGAAGAATTAGTATCTGAAGCGAAGCAGTTAGGTTCTGGTGAACACTAACACTCAGAGGAGAGCAAGGTGTACAAAATGATTTAAAGTTTTTGCAGCTGTTAGCCTGAGGCCAGGGGCAGTCCCCTTGGCACAAAGCACAATAGAACAAACTGTAGAAAAGCCAGTCTTTCTGCCCTGAAGGTCCAGACCACTGAATCTGAAGAAAGGATGGCTGTTGGCAAGAGTGGCAGAATCTTAGAGAGGATAATCAGAGGGGGAATTCCCATGTTTGTCTACTCACATCGACTCCGGCTGACTATTATACCATGCTGTGCAAAGGAGACCCAGCGCAGTCCAGCTAAGGACCGAAGAGCTTGCCTGAGTCCACGGCTGCTACCCAAGTGTCTGTAGTTCAAGTCCGATCAATGTATGCGCTCGCTTCGGCAGCACATATACTAAAATTGGAACAAATCCAGCCGATGTAACGTCTTTCAGAAAAATAGAAGGAGCACACATTAGAAAAACATAAATAAATAACAGAATCCAATGTTTCCAGACTTACACTCAAAATGTCCAGCACACACTTCAGGAATTATGAAGAACCAAGAAATGAAACACATGCTCAAAAGAAAATTTTACCTTTTTAACCCCAAGATGACCCAGATGTTGAATCTAGTGGACAGATTTAAAAGTTATTTTTTGTAATTCTCTCAATGAAATAAAACAAAATACATTTATAATGAATGAGGCGATGGAAGTTTCATCAGAAAAATGAAAATAATATAAAAGACCAAAAGAAATTCTATAACCCAACATATATAACGACCAAAATAAAATTTTTATTGAGTTAAATGATACTAAAATGGAGATACAAAAAGAGTAATTAAGCTTGCAAATATATCAATAAATATTATATGATGTAAAACTGTGTGCATTAACTTTATTAATTATTTTGATATTAGTATCTCAAGGGTCCCTGCATCTATTAGGATAAAAATTCTGAATGTTGCTCAAATGAAACTGGCGACACGCTAAGTTTAGCATTTACTTAGTGAGAGAAATACAAAGGAAAGTGAGGGCTTTATCTAAGGGAGAAAGGAGTCAGGAATTTAAACCAGGGGTTTCATACTAGGCCTTTCCAGGGAGTAGACCAGAGGCTGCAAGGGAGGGAGAGGATGTGGCAGGAAAGCAGGGCGAGCAGGCCACAGAGGGCCTGTTGTCCCAGAGGCCTGGGACAACAAGGGCAAGGCCCAGCATGCTCCACACCTTTTACCTGGCTTCAGAAGGAGAGTGGTTACATACAAGTAAGATCAGGTAGGGGCAGGAGATCACAAAAAGGGGCAGGACGAAGGTGTGGCCTTCCTGTAATTGATTTAATCCCATCTGCCTGCCTGTATCAAAACCAGAGAGAAAATAGAATTAAAAATAATAAACACATTGTTAGTGATCTACTGAGTCATTTCAAATTAACAAACACATGTCCAAAAGGAATTGTAGAAAAAAGAAGAGAAACAAAAGGACAGGAAACAATAGTGTGAAGAAACCTTGGCCAAAAAAAGACAAACTTAAAGACATGAATTTATACTGTCAAGATGCTAAATACCAAGTGAATTAAACCTAAATGAATCAAGCTGAGGTCCATCATAATTACCCAGTTGGGTAAAAGTATTTTTAAAAACAGAAAGTAAAATGACACATTACATAAAGATTAAGAGTAATTCAATGACAAAAACCTTGTAAGGCCAGAAGCAAGCACTGATAGGAAAAAAAAAAAAAAAAAAAAGCCTGTCAACCAGAATGCTATATCCAGTAAAAATATACTTCAAAAATAAAGGTAGGTGTCACAAAACTAAAAACACCACTATTTGTAACAATATGGAAAGGACAGGAGGATATTATGCTAAGTGGAACAAGCCAGACACCCAAAGACAAATTCAAGTGTACCTAAAAGGGTTCATGGAAAAATGAATTTTAAAAATAAGTTTATATGTGCAACACATGTTTTAAATCCATGCCTAGCTGTATCTTAATACACATACACAAGAACTTTTCTGAAGACACTTTGTGTGCATGGATTTCAAAACATTCTACACCAAAATAAATTTATCTTTTAATTACATTTTTCCCTTGAACTTGTTGAAATACCCTGTACTGCATGAATATGTAGAATCTAAAATCATCAAACACATAGAAATATAGTGGAATGCTGGCTGTCAAGGGCAGAGGGGAAGGAGAAATGAAAGGCTACAAAGTTTCATTTATGTAAAAATAAAAAATGGGGGGGGGGGGGTTCCACAGGGCCTAGAATTAAAGATCCTGTATTGTCTATTTAAAGTTTGCTAAAAGGATAGATCCTGTGCACACTTACTACAAAAGTTTGCTAAAAGGATAGATCTCTCTTTTTTTTTTTTTTTTTTTTTTTTTTTTGACAGGCTGAGTGGACAGTGAGAGAGAGAGACAGAAAGAAAGGTCTTCCTTTTGCCGTTGGTTCACCCCCCAAATGGCCGCCATGGCCAGCGCACCACACTGATCCCAAGGCAGGAGCCAGGCACTTCTCCTGGTCTCCCATGGGATGCAGGGCCCAAGCACTTTGGGCCATCCTCCACTGCACTTCCTGGCCACAGCAGAGAGCTGGCCTGGAAGAGGGGCAACAGGGACAGAATCCGGCGCCCCAACCGGGACTAGAACCCCGTGTGCCAGCGCCGCAAGGCGGAGGATTAGCCTAGTGAGCTGTGGCGCCGGCAAAAGGATAGATCTCATACCACAAAAGGGAAAAAGGGCCATCAGGTTGGAACTTTTGGATGTGATAGATAAGCTTATGGCTTAAAGTGATGGACTGTGGTGATGACTGGTGGTTGCACAGGTGTGCATTTATTTTGAAACACAACAAATTATATACATGAACTACCCCCAGCTACTTATATGTTATACCTCAATATAGGGATTTTCTTTTTAAAAAAAGAACAGGGTGATTGTTTGCAGCCATGGATTTGATGTCCCTTAGTACACCTGCATCCCATTTCAGAGGGTCTAGGCTGAAGTCCTGGTTCCACTCCCAATTACAGCTTCCTGATAATGTGCACCCTAGGAGACAAAGAGGATTGTCCAAGTATCTGTGACCTTGTCACCCATATGGGAGGCCCAAATAGAGGTCCTGTCTCTTGGTTTTGGCCTGGTCTATTACTTGCATTGGAGGAGTGAATCAGAGAGAGGATGGGAGATAATTTCTCTCTCTCTCTCTTTTAGCCTTTCAAAATAAAAGAAAATAAATATTTTAAAAGAGAACAAAGAATAAAGACCTTTTTATTAAAATAAAAGTGAAAGATTATTACTAGAAAAACTGGTAACATAGGAAATAATGAAAGAAATTTTTTAAGCCAACAGGAAGTGACACCATAATCAAACTCAAATGCTGAGAACAGAATGAACATAAAAAATAGTAATTATCTGAGTTCATGAAAAAGTTTATTTTGCTTTATATTTCTGAACTCTTTATAATACATATGGTTGTTTAAATCAAAAATTATATTTTCTTGTATGTGTGTGTGTGTATATATATATGTGTATATATATATATAAAACACAATTATACCATAAAAGCTGAGGGGAATATGAACCTATAGTGTTTCAAGGTTTCCTCATTTTATATCAAATAGTGTTAACTGTGAGGGAACTGTTAAAAGGCAAAAATAGAATCCCTAGTTCAACTACTAAGCATACAGCACAAGATTCATAGCTTAAATTCAATAAGAAAGTTAAAATTAAAGTTCAGTCTATAAGAAATAACTCTTAGGGATGGGGCATTTGAGGTGTAGACTGGTGTGACGTGGCAGGAATGCCTGCCCCATATATCAGATTGCTTGGGACTGAGCCCTGCCTCTGCTTCTCACTCAGCTTCCTTGTAATCTGCACAGGAGGCAGCAGGTAATGGCCCAGCTGTGTGGGCCTTCGGAGAGTAAGCTGGTGGATGGAAGATTCTCTCTCTCTCTCCCTCTCTCTCTCCCTCTCTCTCTCCATCTCTCTTTTTCTCTCCCTCTCTCTCTCCCTCTCTCTCTTTCTCTCTCCCCTCCCTCCCTCTTCCCCCTCCCCATTTCCCTCTCTCTGTCATTCTGCCTTTTAAGTAAATAAATAGTCCTTAAATTTTTTTTTTTTTAAATGTTCATCCAGTAGGATCTCTGTCCTTAATATGCTGTACATTGTGATTTAATGCTATAACTAGTACTCAAACAGTATTTTTCACTTTGTGTTTCTATGTGGGTGCAAACTGTTGAAATCTTTACTTAGTATATACTAAACTGATCTGTATATAGAGAAGTGAAAATGAATCTTGATGTGAATGGAAGGGGAGAGGGAGTGGGAAAGGGGAGGGTTGCAGGTGGGAGGGACGTTATGGTGGGGGGGAACCATTGTAATCCATAAGCTGTAATTTGGAGATTCATATTCATTAAATAAAAGTTTAAAAAAAAAGTTCATCCAGTGAAAAAAAGGAAGGGTTGGTGTTGTGGCATAGTAGGTAAAGCTGCCACCTGCGACGCCAGCATCCCACATGGGTGTTGGTTCGGAGTCCCAGTTACTCCACTACCAATCCAGCTCCCTGATAATAGACTGGGAAAAGCGGCAGAAGATGGCCCAGGTGTTTGGGCCCCTGCCACCCAATGGGAGACCTTAATGAAGGTCCTGGTTCCTGGATTCAGCCTGACCCAGCATTGGCTGTTGTGACCATCTGGGGAAGAGAACCAGCAAATGGAAGATCCTTCTTGTTGTCTTTCTCTCTCTCTGTAACTCGATTTTCAAATAAATAATTAATCCTTTTCTTAAAAAATGAATTAACTTTTAAATGTGTAAACACAAGAAGGTTTAGAATATGTGGATGTAAGTAGATGCAAATAATAACCGTAATTCTGCAGCAGCTGTATTAATACCATGAAACAGAGATTTCAAGTCAGTAACGAAAACTATTTCATAGCAATAAAGGAATCAGCTCATCAAAAAGACATTAAAATGTGTATACGTTTAATATCAGTTCCACAGAAGTATAAACAAGGGTTAAAAATGACAATCATATCCCAAAATGTCTATTTCATTCCTATACATTTTTTGTATTCTATATTAACTGCCACATGTCACAGAAAACATATAATATTTGTATTTTGAGATTGGCTTATTTCACTAAGCATCATGGTTAAGAATTTCAAAATCATTTACGATAGATTCAAGAATCAGAAATTGTTCCTCATAGCAAGTGTAATATAGATGATTCCATAACGCAGCCTCTTTCCACGTTTTACACAGAACAATTTTGCTTAAGTAAAATCTTAGCTCTGTCACTTCCCACTTACTGACTGTATTACAAAATCTCCTATGATCTTTCACTTCCCCATTCCGGTAATGGAGAAAATGATAGCACAGCACGTATCTCATGGTAGTAAACAAGATTTGGACATCAAAGTATTATCACTGTCACTGCATAATTATCAAAAGCGGGAGCCAAATTTTTTTTTGTATCTCAGTAAATCAATAAATTTCAAAAGTGTAAATTAATCAAACTTAAATGACCACAAAAAACAGAAAGCCCCTGAACATCACCGAAGTCACTGGAATTCTACCCTGCAAAGCTTCTGAGATCTTCACAGTTCAAATCTTTACGCCAAAGCTGAACTCCCTGTGCTTCAGAAGTCTGCGTGAAAATATATATGCCTGAGCGGACTTTGCAATTTGTTTCTCTTTGAAATTCGTACAATTTCCCCTCCACTGCACCTGAATGTCTCATTTCCTTCTCTAAGTTGGCAAAGAATATTGATTTTGGTTGTGAGAGGTCAGAAAAATTTATAATTTTTTTCTTGATACTATCTGCTTTAAAATATCATTTAAACTGTTTATTTTTCTGGGCATTAAAATAAAAAAATTATCTGCAGCTGGGAAGAGAGCCTCAAAAGGTGACACAAGTCAAAATCACCTGACGCCTGATAAAATGAAGTTTCAAATGGGATTTTTCTTTTGGTTAACTTTTCAATCAAGTACAGTCCAGTTTTTAAATAACTTAGCAAAGAATCTTGGAGGGTTTTCACTCAGTTTTTCCGAACTGACAAAATTTACAGTAAGAACTACCTGTATTTTTGATATTGTTATTCCCATTGATGTTAATCAGAAGGGTCCTCTTAAATGAGACAAATTTTAAGAATGTTTCTCTCTTCTAGTTTTTTATTATAATGAATTCATGAAAGAAATATATTCAACTTCAACTTTCAAGGGAAAAAAGGATAATTAAATGTGTTCAAAATTTTGACCCCTTAAAATTATCTTCAAAACACATGAAAAAGATGGACTACAGAAATACTTGTTTCCCATTGCAAATAAATATATTTGAGACAATTTCAAACCCAGAGAATTGATTTTAGAAAATATGAGTGGTTCCGGGATCCAGCGCCGTAGCTCACTTGGTTAATCCTCCACCTGTGGCGCCAGCATCCCATATGGGTGCCGGTTCTAGTCCTGGTTGCTCCACTTCCAGTCCAGCTCTCAGCTGCGGCCCAGGGGAGCAGTGGAGGATGGCCCAAGTGCTTGGGCCCTGCACTCACATGGGAGACCAGGAAGAAGCACCTGGCTCCTGGCTTCAGATCGGCGCAGCACAGACCATAGTGACCATTTGGGGAGTGAACCAGCGGATGAAAGACCTTTCTCTCTGTGTCTCTCTCTCTCACTGTCTATAACTCTACCTGTCAAAAAAATAAAATAAAATAAAATAAAATAAAATAAAATAAAATAGAAAATATGAGTGTTCCTGCTAAGTAATGTCTACCAAGAGCACAGAGCATTGCCCCATCATAATTTATGAACTCTCAAATAAAGACAAAAAGAGAGAAATGAGGTCTGAAAATCAACTGTCATTAAGGTAATTATAGCATAAGAAAATTTTCACTGATACTTAAAATTGTAAGAAAAAATTTTCATTAAACTACTACTCTTCATAATCTAACACCCAAAAGGTCGTGTGTTAGCCTTCAGGAAATACATGTTGAAGAAACAAGCTCAAGTTCACTGACACTGGCAGAGTGCGAAGTCTATGTAAAATGTCCCTTGGCTTTGCATTTTTTTATTATAAATAATTTCAGAACTATTTACTACCTTCTAAACCCACAGGAGCTAAACCACAATCAATTATTATGATGAAAGCAAATTGTGAAATATGGATGAACATGAGCATAGCTTCAAAATTCTGTAAATAATTACAGAAACATGTAAGTGAAGATAATATACTTCTGGCTATTGTTTACTTGTAATTTGCTGCTATAATATCCTGCAAGGTATCTCTTGACACTGGAAGTTTTTTTGTCAAGTTAAGACTAAGCAAGGAAAGAACAGGTCATCAAAGAAGGAGACATCTTTCTCTGAAGGGAGGAGAGAACTTCCACTTTGACTACAACCTTGTCTAAATATAATCAGAGTCGGTGAACTCAAAAGGCTTCCATAGCCTTGGCAACTCATGACAAGAGCCTAGGGTTTTTACTGATGCCATAAACAAGAGTATCAATTTGTTAAGTCAACAACAGGAGTCACTGTGCACTTACTCCTCATGTAGGATCTCTGTGCTTAATGTGCTGTACATTGTGATTTAATGCTATAACTAGTACTCAAACAGTATTTTTCACTTTGTGTTTCTATGTGGGTGCAAACTGTTGAAATCTTTACTTAATGTATGCTAACCTGATCTTCTGTATATAAAGAGAAGTGAAAATGAATCTTGATGTGAATGGAAGGGGAGAGGGAGTGGGAAAGGGGAGGGTTGCGGGTGGGAGGGAAGTTATGGGGGGGAAGCCATTGTAATCCATAAGCTGTACTTTGGAAATTTATATTCATTAAATAAAAGTTAAAAAAAAGGCTAAGCAACTAAGCTATATATACCAGAGATTCATCTATGTTAACAAAATTCCTAAAAGTAAAGCCTGCACTGGTAAACTGAGAGCATTTACATTTAATTTTAGTATGTAATATATATTAATGTTCATTTATGTTAACATTTTATATATTAATTTAAGAAATCAAAAAATACATATAGTTTATTAAGAATTTATTAAATTTCAGAACTTGTTAAATGAAAAAGAATGTCGACAGCCATGGTGTATTACTTAAAAATAACAGGCTCATCTCCCTGCCCCAGTAATGCACTTTGTTCCATCTTAGATTTCACAGTCTAAACTGATTAGCAGCTCACCAAGAACTGTGAGAATTATTCAAAAGTAGAAGAGAGAAGACAGGATGCTGTGAGAAAGTCACATAAAGAACAGTGAATTATACTTAGGAACTTTGCATCCTAGAGCTCATAAAATGAAAAAAAAATTGCTTTTTCTCTCAGCTTAGTGAGAAAGATACTTTATCAAGCATTTCTGAAAGTAAGACATCCTGCTGGTTTTATTTTATTAAACAGGGACCAAAACACATTGCTTTATTAGAGTTATTTCAAGAATGCATCAAAGCTAAGGATTCTCCACATAGAATCCCAATTGAAAAAATACCATTACTGTTGTATCTTTCCCCAAAAAATTCAATTGACTATAATTAATGTAGAGTTGGAAGACAATTGGTTAAAATATAAAGAAGTCACATGTGAAAGTGACTATGCAACTTTCCTATAAAAATAATGACATTCTGAATTTATTGTTTCTGATTATATAATAACATGATAATTGTTGGAAAATAGAATTTCAGGGAATTTTAAGGGTTCTCAGAGAATTAGGTATTCGATCTAGGTGACTTTTTCTATATGACGCCCATATCATTATCATCAATTTTTTCAGCTGGGTTTCAAATATGAATTCAAGCATGAATTATTTCAGTCGCATTTTATTCCTGAAGAAATTAGGAGTTTTGCACAGGTAGCAGATCATGCACTAGGCTGTGTGTTTGTCTGAAAACTTTGGAGTGACCAGCCACATTATAGATACTAAAGGCAAATCCAATTTATACCCCATGCCATGTCTAGACAGGTGCTTCCTTCCACAGTTCCTGGCCCTACCAGAGTTAACCTCTGGTTTAACCACATAAAGAAAGTGACCTGGAATTAACCACCCGCTTTTGTTCCCTGTTTCTACATCTTTTGGTGCTGTTCTGTTGATGAAGCCATCAATCTCTCCTGCGCAGCTCATTGGAACATCCATTCTATGTTACAGAGCTCTCTGTAGATCACGTACTCAACCTGAGTGACCTTTCCTATCAGATTTATGAACAACTAAAATTGTGTAAAATTCACTGTTTTCATACAATAAGGAATTACTCAATTTTAGAATGGCAACTGAAGAGCCAATTAAGATCTTTAATTTTGTCTCTTGACAAAGACAAACTATGATGTTTGAAAATAATAAATATAATGTTCCACCATCCAATGTCTAATGATACCAAGAAACGGGTAAACAGATGATGAAATGTTGGATTAAAATGATGTTCATTATCAAAATGTGAGACATTGAGAGAAGATTGCATTTCTCTAGGCAAATGTTTAGAGCATTCAACACAGTGAATGGTAAGGATGAGCTTTGTACAGCTTTGTGTGGTATAGGTGTCATGGACTATGTAAACTCCATTACCTGGAACCTAACTTGGAAATAGCTTGCACAAATCTACAGCCCTCTGAAGAAGGATAGGCTTGGAAACACAGGAAGCAAAAAAAAAATAAATAAAATGGGATAATTAAAGAGATAAAATGCTCTTTCTCTCACCACCAACCAAAAACAAATTTATAAAATGTGAGAGGAACTGTCAAGGTGAGAAATTCTGATAATTAAGGTGGTGTTTATCTCCCCCTTTGCACATAGTTTTTCATACAAAAAAGAGCAGTAGATTCGGGTGAGAAATGTGTGCTGTGCAGGAACAACGTGCACCCAGCAGAAGTGTTGCTCCCATGCAGAATTATACACAAAAAGAAATTGCAAAAACAACACCATTATGAATGCTTAAGACATATTTCGTTCCCAGTCTTCTCTCCTCATTTCTACTACCTCCAATTTCCGCCTCTCATGCCAACATCTTTATTAGCTTTTGTTTTCATTCTCTATAATAAAAGCCAGGGAAGAATAGTGGAAATGATTTTGTAAATGAAAAACTGTCCATTTTTGACCAGAGGTGACATTACTGTCCACATTCCAACTGAATCTGATTCAAAAAGTAAGAGAAAGAAGGAGAAATGAGCTTACTAGGAATATAAAATTAGGAAAGGATATGAATCGTACGTTTACTTTCCAACAAGTGCTGAATTTACTTTTTTTTTTTACTTTTTCTAATCAAAACAGTTAACATCATGTAAACAAGCTGTTTCTGCTTTGCCTAGCCATCATGAAAAGCAATGGAGCACAGAAGTGGCTTTCTGTATGAAATATGGTAAATTGGTAAACACCATCCAAGAGACATATTCTGAAACTCCCATTATGTAGATATCCTTAACCTGGAGTTAAAAACTCTAAATTCTGTTCGGTAGTGTGCTGCTATCATTGATTCAGAATCTCCTCCATGACCAAACTGCTCCCTTATTTACACATTTGTCATCCTTCAAAGCGTCATTAACTCTGACAGGCCGTGGACAAAGACATATTGTCTTTCCTGTTAACTTTTGAAGAGGCAATATAACTTAGTGGTTCAGATCTGTTACACTGCACTTAAGGATATTTATGCCTGAATTTTAGTCTGTCTTCTATAATCTTAGACACACCTATCCCTCAAGTCTTCATTTGTAAAATTAGGAGCATTTTCATATAGACTTAGTTATATACAGATTCACTAAAAATTAGGGAATTGCTTCTATATGAGATGAACTATTTTAAGCATTGGAAGTGATCAAAAAAGATATGCAAGTCCTTGCCCTGTAAACTTAGATTCTAATGGAGAAGAAAATAAGATCATTTTCATGACATTATGTATGCTGTGGGTAAATAAAGAGAATTATGTGTAAAGAGGTAACGAAATGAGGGGGATGTTGTGGACAGCATGGTCAGAGAGGGCATCGAACTGGAGGTGACACCTGAACCTGACATGAATGCCGTACAGGCAAGCCTAACCCTTAAAGACTACATTCTACATATTTGGATCAGAAGAGACAAAGACCCTCCTGGTTGTGGGAGGCTTGAGTTTTAGAAAAATGCAAAATGTCATAGTAAATTTAGTGATGAAAAAAAAAAACAGTAATTGAGGTGAACCAGTGGCAGGCCTGCATCCTGTAGACTGGACTGGATGTAAACTGTGTGTGAAGACCATAGAGACTACACAGATGCCTTCTACGAGCTCCAGAACCCCTCTCCACCCTTCCTCCTGCTGTGTGCCTGGGACAATGACTCCTAAAACAGTGGAAAGAAAGACCACTTTCACTTGGGTTGGCCAGTATAGGCTATGCAGGGGCTCAGAGTCTGAGAACAACAGAGCATTATAAACTCTGCCAGCTGTCTTTGGACCTTGAGGTGGGAACTGCCTCCCCACTTCACTAGCACCACAGTACCCATGGATTTCCCAAAAAGCCGCCTACTGGGTTGAATTTCTTTATGAGATAGTCCTTTAACTCAGGTTTTCTCACATCATTAAGTGTACTATCTCTCTCTTGGCAGAACCCTCACTGGAGTGAAGAATGGGGTACAGACTGGGGATTTAATTCTAAGGGATATAATATGTGTAAAATGACTTGCAGCATACACAGTTAGTACTTTGTAAATGGTAATCCTCATTTAGCCTATTTAAGAAAACTGGTGGGCTTGTCATTCCATTTGAATATTGAAATGGGTATATCAGAGATGCACTGAATCACCTCCTTCTATGCTCTCATGCCAGTGGTCAACAGTGGCCAGACCAAGACTTAGATTTGTGGCTGTGAAATAGCAAAAAGTGATTACGTTCAAAAAGAATGCTAGACTCTGCTGCATCGTCCTTGCATGAAAGTGCAGAATGATGTACTGTGAATACATGAGTGAAATTAACCAGGACACTCTGATTAGGCTAAGAAAAGGTATAAATCCAACTAAGAAAATGTGAGAGCAAAGGGAACACAATACTATAAAATAACTTTTGGTCTCATAAGTATTCTCTTCATGAATTGTATAAACAGAATAGAAACATAAATTAACCAACCAGCTGTAAGTTATTCACAAAATGAACAACAGGATGTTTGAATTTACTGCACCTAAAGTGTTGCTTACAACAACGTCAAATTCTTGTTGCTTGTCCTAAAAAATTTGAAATTTGTTAGATACATCATCATATCTGAGTTTATGTCATTCATTTAATACACACCTGATTCTTCTCCCGAGATTATTTAGATATAATTTCTTATTCATTCAAGTATAAAAATATTTAATTATGTTTGGGTCTTACATAAATATAGATTATATGTGGATATGACTCTCTAAGATCTAGCAATTTGTCCTCATAGAACTGCCTCCAAGATTATATATTTTATGTTTACCTGAGTGAACTGCAGCAAAAATTTGAGCAGGAATCTGGAGATTTTAGTCAATAAAAACAATTGGTATTGATTTACTTATCTCGCATCTCACTCTTTTTTCTACATGAGTTTTGCTAATGATGATGGCAAAAATAAAAATCTGGAAAAAAAGAACCTTGAAAATTTTCTGTTGGCTTTGCCATGGGTAGAGAAACCAAACAGTGTTCACCAAATTCTATTATTCCATCTTGAAATTAATGTGGTATGAAGTGTGAGGTTGAAAATTATGTCGTGGAATTTAACTGTACAGAATTTTTTACAAACTCCACAAATTCAAGCATTGCTATTCTTTCTACTTATCTGGAGAGAATATTTATGTCATCATTGATAGAGAGTTTGCCTTAATTCTTTCTCACCAACAGAGAAATGAATTACAGTTCAATGAACTGTAATGAATTACACTTCAAAGTAGGGATAGCAAAATCAAACTTTATTAAATGATGATCCAAGGGAGGAATTGTCCAGTTGAGAGAGAACATGGCACCTTTTTTTTATAGTTTGGGGCTTTTATCCCTAAAGGTTAAGAGTGTTGACTAGAGATGTGGCCATGATGCTTGAGATTGGTATTTTTGATTGACGTACGGCAGTTGCATATTTTACTCTCTCGACATGTGACTGTGAACTGGACTTTTCTGATTTGACTGAGCTTCCATTTTATCAGGATACTTTACCACAAGTTAAACCACAAGGTGGTCAGTCTTGGATTATCCAGGGTGGAGAGCATGGTCCTTGGTTCCTTCCCTGAAGGAAAATCTTGAGACTTATGCCAGTTATTCATGTCTAACTTTCTGCCAGACAATTCCATTGTTAAAATACAAGTTTCTTTTGGCAATGTGTTCAATGTTTGAAGCCAATAAGTAACACCATTTGTGGGGAGCAACTCGGACTAGACTAAGTTACTGGAATTAAGACTTATTCTATGCATCTGCTCTCCCACAATATGGCGCTGGGAGAGGAGAAAACAGCTTCTACGCAGCTGCCTCTTGCCAACTTGAGTGATGACCTCCAGGAGCTGATCCTGCTCCTGATTGGAGGAGAGCAGCGTGCTCGGCATGTGGGCAGCCGAGTTGGGATTGGTGGAAGAGGACTATAAAGGGGGAGAGAGACAACATGCACCAGGAACATCTAAGAGGAACATCTGAGGGAACACCTGTGCAGGCCCCGAGAGAGCCGGCCGGCGGTGTGCCACTCCCCTGCAGAAGTGGGGAAAGTGGCCAGGGGGAACCGCCCTTCCACGGAGGTGGAAGGGACGGCAGCCAACCCGGGAAGAACCAGCAGCGAACCCGGGGAGGGCCGAGCAGACGAAAGAACAGCGCAGGGTCCTGTGTCGTTCCCCCATGAAGACGGGGAGCGACATAATGGTGCCGTGACTCGGATATGAAGCTTAGGCAGGGTTTAGTGTCGTTCCTCCACGAAGAGGGGGAGCGACAACCATTGGACACTCATATTGATCTTTACACAGCAGAAGGGATCTTCCAGGAGAAGCAACATATCCAGGTCAATCAATACTGAGGAAAAGGCAAGAGTTTACTTTACATCATCCCATCAATGCTCAAGAACTTATAAGCAGGGACCAGCACTGTGGCATAGCAAGTGAAGCCACCACCTGGAGTACCAGCATCCCATATGGGTGCCAGTTCGGGTCTCGGCTGCTCCACTTCTGATCCAGCTCTCTGCTGTGCCTGGGAAAGCGGTGGAGGATCGCCCAGGTTCTTGGGCCCCTACACCCACGTGGGAGACCCAGAGGAGGCTCCTGGCTCCTGGCTTCTGATCAGCACAGCTCCAGACTTTGTGGCCAATTGGGGAGAGAACCAGCAGATGGAAGACCTCTCTCTCTCTCTGCCTCTCCTTCTCTCTCTGTGTAACTCTGACTTTCAAATAAATAAATAAACCTTTAAAAAAATTCATAAGCATAAGTTTCCCAATCACTTTGTTTTCATTCTAATGCACACTGATTGAAGATATGGAAAATAAATAGTACATTCTTCTAATTCTACCAGATTCTGTTTGAATAAATCCTGGGTTTCCCCATTCATAAAATATCCTTCTTCAGTCTAATAACAGGTTGATCTTCACTCTCAGAGTTATAATTTACTCATTCTTTATGCATTCATACATTAACAGATTTTTATAGAAGGTCTACTAAGAGCTATAAATAGTTCAACACAAAAAGATATGGTAATTTCTGAAACAGACATGATTTTTCCATGAAAAGTATTAATAATCTCTAACTATGAGGTAGCAACTTAATATTCACAAGCTAAGCAAAAAAAAAACAAAAAGTTTTTACACTTACATCAAAATTCTACAGAAAAGATGGGGAGGAAATTAGGTATAACACTTGCTACACTTATATTTAACCTGGAATTTATACCTACCATAAAGGAGATGGTTAAAGACAAAAAGAATAAGTAATGCCATAATTAACACCAGTTTTGACCTATTGTGAAATCTGCCTTACTGGGAAGATTAAATCAATTGCATAGCTGCAAGGAGAGTCCTCATTTACACAAAATCAACTTGACAAGGATGCTTTTTTATCCCTGAACAAGGGCAGCAGGAGACATGCATTGTCTGCAGCAGGTTAGCTTACATCGTGTTTCATCTAAGTGTACTGAGTTCTTCCTTCTCTTCCAAACACTTTCTAAAGTATTTGCATTCTTTCACATTAAACTTTTTGCTTCATTTGCTTTCCAGGTACATATAACACTTTGGGTTAACTTTTCAGCAAACGATAATGCTCAATGACCCACTTTCTAAATGAAAACTGAAAAAAGAATTCGCAAAAAATCCTCAAAGTACAAAAGCAATGACACTTCTAAAGTAAGCTCCCTCTCCGCTCCAGGGTATCCTTAATACTCGCAGATTTCGTCTTCTTATGGATTTAACAACTGTGCTTTAATCTGCTTACAGTCTGCTACTCATATCTTCCACTATCCATTTGATAAAGTTAAATAAGCTTATGGAGACAGCGCTGTCCCTCAGATTGCCAATTAAGAAGTTCCTAATCAAAAGAAGAAGATAAAGAAGAGTTGTGACATTGGCAATGCTTTTAAATGACAATTATGAGTTTGCTCCAGATCAAAAATGGAGCATCAAGAAAGAGAAGACAATTGTCTGCTCTCCATTCTCCAGAAAGACACTGGGCAGTGGGGGACTGGGCAAATGAGAGGCAGCGCCTTCTTGCGCCTTAGGACATCAGCCTCTACCCCTTTCCCTCTGCCTTTCCTGCCCACCCCTTTTGCCTTTCGGCACTGCCTTCTTTGTCCTCATAGAGGTTCCAATCAGCTGAGCGAATATATTTGATAACACTGGAAGATGATTGCATGGGCAAAGACGAAAATTATATTATTTATTCAAAAGAGTACATGATAGCTATTGTACGTGAGTATGCTTCACTTAAAACAACTTATGATAATCAATCCACATTTCAACAAATCAAAAATGCATTTTGTTTTTAAAATTACATTGTCGTATTTAAAATAATTGAAACTGGCTTAATCTCTGTTTTATTTGATATGAGTACAGCTGTTCCTACTCACCTTGGGTTTCTGTGGAATATCTTTTTTCCATCCCTTCACCTTCAGTCTGTGTGTGTCTTTACCAGTGAAGTTGATTTTTTAAGGCATCAGGTATGAGAGCATATGAAGTTTTCAGTGGTAACTAAACTAACTTGAAATAGGGGGGCTGGTGCTGTGGCGCAGTGGGTTAATGTCCTGGCCTGGAGCACTGGCATCCCATATGGGTGCCGGTTCTAGTCCCGGCTGCTCCTCTTCTGATCCAGCTCTCTGCTATGGCCTGGGATAGCAGTACAAGATGGCCCAAGTCCTCCTTTCATGTGGGAGACCCAGAGGAAGCTCCTGGCTCCTGGCTTCAGATCGGTGCAGCTCCAGCTGTTGCGGCCAACTGGGGAGTGAACCATCGGATGAAAGACCTCTCGCTCTCTCTCTGCCTCTCCTCTCTGTGTAACTCTGACTTTCAAATAAAAATAAATAAATCTTTAAAAATAATTGAAATAGGAAAGAAGCCCAGGAAGCTTTGGAAAACTTAGTACTAAAATTGCAGGCAGCAGGGGTGTTCTACAGGAGCACTGTGGTGAGGACTTGTTCTTCACCTCATGGATGGCACCTTGTGTAACTGTGCTCACTTGTGGAGGGCACACAAACCTCTCTCCAGACACTTTTATAAAGGGCACCATTCCAATCCACGAAGGCTCTGCCCCATGAGCTAGCCACCTCGCAAGGGCCCTGCCTCTTCATAAGACACAATGATCAATTCTCAACATACAAGTTTTGGAGGGACACAACGATGCAGACCACAGAGGATGGCACTCCTAGTCTTGCCCATTAAATGCAAAGAAATCTGCTCTACCAGATTCTACATGTCTCTACTCCATCCATTTAGGAACTGACAATCTTCTACTCACCTAATAGTTGCTCCCAAAGTAGTTGGTTTTTCTAAATCCCTAAAATTCCCATCCATAGATGTGCTCACAATAGAAACTGCCCCACCAGGCTCTGGCTCCCTACATTAGGAGAAGTGGAAAAGAAGCAAGCAGCAGGAGAAGAAGAGGTTGATGGGGGCATATGTGGCCAGAGGAAAGGACAGAGGAGCAGGAAAAAATGAAATTCTGGTTCTAGCCCCAGGTGTCCCTACTTTGTTTTCTCAAAGCGAGTTACAGAATTTCTCTAACTTCAAATTTCTCTAGTGTATAGGCTTTGTTTTAAGGGTCAAATGGAGCAAATTGTAAGCGGTTTTTCACTTTATAGGCAATCTCACTCCAGGTATGTGACTTCCATCCCTGACAGCCTTACATTTGAATCATTTGACTTCGTCATAACCACTTTGCTTCCTCACAGCCACACTATTTTTCTGTTAATCTGTGGACTCCATCCTCAAGAACTTGTGTAAGCATGATTTTAAGGGTGGACATAATTTTCCATTAAGAATTTACCTTTTCCATAGACTGTGTTCTACGGAAACATGGGAAATAGAATCAGTTTGTTCCTCAAAGACTTTCTCAGCCTAATAATTCTATGGTTCATGAGGGAAGAAGTATTTGGACTTGAAAATGGAATCTAAATTATACATGAGGTCTTTAAAAAGTTCATGAAAATGTGCATTATGAAAAAACAGTGGGTGTATTTGAAAAGCATTTTACTCGAAAATAAGCATCATTTAATTCCATTTTGCCAGGAACCTTTGAAAGTACTGTGGTATCTCAGAGAGCTTGAGGAAATTAGCAGTACAGCAGGTGTCCTTGAATGAAACACTCTTGTGGAATTTCATATCTTAAGGTAGTCTTCAAGGCTCTATCTGAGGGACTCACAAAGCAGAGTATAAAACAGTTATGAATGTGGTAAAGTGTGTATGACTATTTCCTAAAATAGCTAATGCTCAGCCTATAATTTCCTTGAGAAGAATCCTGCAATGTATTACATGTGGGACACTAGAAGACAATTTTTTGAACATATTCTATATTCTGCCATTTTTGAGTTTTTAAACAAGAGCCTTTACAATGCAGGGGTGTGGAGAATTGACAGATTTTGCGCATCTTAGTACTTTTTCACAATGTTTGCTATGTTCAGCAGAATATAAGCTTTCAGATTTAAAATATGTTTTCTAGCTTATCCTACTGTGCAAATCAGTACATTAAGCAAGCCTAGCAGAAAGCCATAAGCAGGGACACAGAAAAGCTGCAAGAGACTTTCCTATCAAATGTGATGGGAAATGAGATTTAAATATTGGTCTGCCCAACAGTGTGTGGACCAGAAGTCACAGCTCAGAATCAGAAAAAAGAAATCCCAAAACAAGGTCAACAGAGACATACAGTGTAATGTGACATTTGAAAATATGCACTTAATTCAAATTAAAACATACTGCACTTAGCACTCTATTAAACACACTGAATACTATAGGGTAAACTGCTATCACAAATAAAAGCACATATGGCCTGTACTTCATGCTCTGTGATGGCCCAAGCATGAGCTCCTGGATAGTGGGCCTGGCTAGCTGCCTCCTGCACGCAGCAATCCTGAGCTCCAGGTTCCTTAGACCCAGTACCCTGGCATCCTGTTACTGCTCACATCATGTTAGTTGTTCTGGCAAATCCAGGGGTCATTTGGGACAAGACAGGGATCCTACATCCCCTGAGATAAAGGCCCAGCCTGGAAGCACACAGACTTTCCATTCTCATTTTATTAACAAAAATTCATGGCCGGCACCGCAGCTCACAAGGCTAATCCTCCGCCTTGCAGCACCGGCACACCGGGTTCTAGTCCCAGTCAGGACGCCGGATTCTGTCCCGGTTGCCCCTCTTCCAGGCCAGCTCTCTGCCGTGGCCTGGGAGTGCAGTGGAGGATGGCCCAAGTGCTTGGGCCCTGCACCCGCATGGGAGACCAGGAAAAGCACCTGGCTCCTGCCTTCAGATCAGCGCCATGGGCCAGCCGCAGCACGCCGGCTGCGGCGGCCACTGGAGGGTGAACCAATGGCAAAGGAAGACCTTTCTCTCTGTCTCTCTCTCTCACTGTCCACTCTGCTTGTCAATAAAATAAAAAAATTTAAAAACAGAAAAAAAAAGAAAAACTCAGTCAAGTGCCCACACTGACTGCAGGGGAAGTTGGAAATTAGTCTCAGTGAATGCCCAAAAAAAAGAGGAGATTTTGGTTCTCAATAGTTTACAGAAATAATAGTGTGTTTAAATATTCATCACAAAATAAAAACTTTTGGGTAATATAGCATTCTGATAAATTTAATTATTGGGGAAATATTTTAGTAAGTCAAAATAATTATGATGCAAGGTAACAAGAGTGAAAAGATTATTACAATCAACTGTCTTGCTGATTCCAAAGAAATTAGATTGAGAACACAAGCAACAATGAATTTCAAAATACTAATTTTATGATTTGCAGGCACCATAACACGAATATGACATAAACATGACCTAAAAATATTCAGAAATGTAATGGAAAATAGAGATGAGAAAATTATTATTTTTAAGATTTGTTTATTTATTTGAAAGTTAGAATTATACAAAGAGAAGGAGAGAGAGAGAGAGAGAGAGGTCTTCCATCCATTCATTCACTCCCAATTGGCCGCAATGGCAAAGCCAGGAGGTAAAAGAATGAACATTTGATATGTGTTGGGCATTGTGCAAATGTCTCACATGCACATGTCATTTAATGTTTTCAAAAACTATTCTTAGGTGTTTAAATTTTAACTGAAAAATGATCCCTCTTAGGAATTTGGAAAACATTATGCAGAGTGAAATAAGCCAACCCCATAGGGACAAATACCACTTGTTCTCCTTGATAGGTGACAACTAACTGAGCACCAAAAAGGAAACCTGTTAAAGTGAAATGAACACTATGAGAAATGGTGACTTGATCAGCCCTCACCCTGACTGTTGATGAGCAACTTAATATGTTATCCCTCTTAGTATTGTTGTTTGTTTGTTCTACTTAATGCTTTTGGTTGAATACTGTAATCAATACACAATTCTTCTTAAGTGCTGAAACTTAACTGAAAAGTGATCGCTGTTAAATATAAGAGTGGGAATAAGAGAGGGAAGAGATGTGCAATTCGGGACATGCTCAGGCTGACTTACCTCAAACGGTAGAGTTAGAAACATACCAGGGGATTCCTATTCAATCCCATCAAGGTGGCATGTACCAATGCCATCTCATTAGTCCCAGTGATCAATTTCTGTTCACAATTGATCATAATGATAGGACTAAGAACCAAAGGGATCACATAAACAAGAATAGTGTCTGCAAATACTAGCTGATAGAATAAAAAAGGGAGAGAACGATCCAACATGGGAAGTGAGAAACACAGCAGACCCATAGAATGGCAGATGTCCTAAACAGCACTCTGGCCACAGAATTAGCCCTTAAGGCATGCGGATCCGGCTGAAAAGCCCATGAGAGTATTTCAGGCATGGAAAGCCAAGACACTCTGGAGGGGGAAAAAAAAAAACTAAATGAAAGATCTCCACGAGTGAGATCCCAGTGGAAAGAATGGGTCATCAAAGAAGGAGGTACCTTTCTCTGAAGGGAGGAGAGAACTTACACTTTGATTATGACCTTGTCTAAATATGATCAGAGTCAGTGAACTCAGGGGGCTTCCATAGCCTTGGCAGCTCATGACGAGAGCCTAGGGTGATTACTGAGGCCATAAACAAGAGTGTCAATTTGTTAAGTCAACAACAGGAGTCACTGTGCACTTACTCCTCATGTAGGATCTTTGTCCTTAGTGTGCTGTACATTGAGATTTAATGCTATAACTAGTACTCAAACAGTATTTTTCACTTTATGTTTCTGTGTTGGAGCAAACTGTTGAAATCTTTACTTAATGTATGCTAACCTGATCTTCTGTATATAAAGAGAAGTGAAAATGAATCTTGATGTGAATGGAAGGGGAGAGGGAGTGGGAAAGGGGAGGGTTGCGGGTAGGAGAGACGTTATGGGGGGGAAGCCATTGTAATCCATAAGCTGTACTTTGGAAATTTATATTCATTAAATAAAAGTTAAAAAAAAATTTAAAAAAAAACTGTATATGTGAAATACATGAAATCTGTTCCCTTTATATAAATAAATAAATTTAAAAAAAAAGTTAAAAAAGACTATAGGATGGAGGTAAAACTGCTCCTATTTCACAAAGAAAGATGGAGTTCAAAGATTGATTTGGAAATATCTCATTGCAAATTCATGCTCGTTTATAGACAAAGCAAGGATGGATATATTTGGTCCAAGGGCAAAAAGCATGAAAAGTCCCTCCCCATAACAACCACTTCACTGCAGTTCTGTGCAATGAGGAGTACAAAAGTGTGGCTGTGAGGTCACACAAACTGCACACTCCAAAATCCTCTTCCCTCCACTGATGCAACTAAAAGCACTTGACATCAAAAAGAATAAATACAGAGCTGCATGAAATAGGAAGAAGCATTAAACAATCACACATGAAACCACCTACTTTCATTATAAAATGGAAGTCACACTTGAATTGTGTTGTGACCACATAAACATGAAATTTTCATCAGAAAACCAAAATGAAGTACAAATATTATCTCAAGGAAAGACCAACGACTTTGACATTAAATGTGTCCTATCAGTTTCACTCTGTACACTTAGGATATGCAAAAGAGATTGTACAGCAGGAATGAGTGGGAAAGGGACTGGCTATCCGTATCCCCATTTGTGCTGTGCTGTTGAGGCTAGAATAAATAAATATAGGCCGGCGCCGTGGCTCAATAGGCTAATCCTCCGCCTTGCAGCGCCGGCACATCGGGTTCTAGTCCCAGTCAGGGTGCCGAATTCTGTCCCGGTTGCCCCTCTTCCAGTCCAGCTCTCTGCTGTGACCCAGGATGCAGTGGAGGATGGCCCAAGTGCTTGGGCCCTGCATCCGCATGGGAGACCAGGAGGAAGCACCTGGTCTCCTGCCATTTTATCAGCGCGGTGCGCCGGCCACAGTGCGCTAGCCATAGTGGCCATTGGAGGGTGAACCAAGGGTAAAGGAAGACCTTTCTCTCTGTCTCTCTCTCTCACTGTCCACTCTGCCTGTCAAAACAAAACAAAACAAAACAAAACAAAAAAAGAATAAATACCATTACTCAACTAAATAATTCACCCAAAGTCTAAGTTACATAATTTTGCTCCTAATTTTAAGTAATAAATCGTAATGGCTTTCGTAAAATCTGTTTCTCAAAACAATAACTCTGCTTATGCAAAAGTTCTTTCTGGTGACCTTGTGCCCCACCCCAGGGCAGTTCAAGATTCTGCACACTCATTTTGATCTCAGACATCACTCTGTCCTTACACAGCACAAAATATAAGGTCTGTACCAAGGGTAAAATACAGTTGTCAAGGGCTCAAAATGGATCTGTTATAAAAGGTTGTGAAGCTTTTAGTGGGATGACCAAACAAGAACCCAAATTGACTTCCTCTGCTTGTTTATTTATTCTTCTTGTCAATACAGCTGGAAGACTGAGCAAGCCCAAAGAGAGTACTAAAAAGTCACCACTGTTTTAAAATTTCAGGAGACGTGTTAGCCAACGAGGGCAAAGTCATCCTCAAAGCTTACAAAGGGGCCAGACCACTCTACTAGGGCTTGAATATTTAATGACACCTACATACTCTATAAGGGCTCATTTGTATGGAGGTAATGATCATGAATTCTTGGCCTACTCTCTGCTTGCAAGTGACAAGACAAATCTTTGTGGGAACAGCTTCCATCCTCTGGCTACAGGGAAAACACTTCTGTTAAATGAGGTGGGAAGGGAGGAGATAATGTTCCTTTCAGCATAGAATTTGTGAGGTGTAGATTCCCCTGTATATTTCTTGGTGTCTTTCCCTTCCTAAGCCATTTATTTCAAATCTTCTAATACAGTTTGAATATTCATCCTCTACCAAAAATTCATAGTGAAATTTAATTGTCAGAACAGATGGTACTTTTGAGAGGTGACTAGGCCAGGAGGTCTTTGTCCTGATGAAGGATCAATGCTGTTATCTCAAGAGAGATTTGTTATTAAACAGCAGGTTCATTGTAAAAGGACATGTAGAGTGACCCCTTCTCCCCCTCCTCCTCTCCATCTCGCTTCCTCTCTGTCTCACTCTCACAATCCCTCATCTTTTGCCATGTTATGGAGCAAAAAGGCCCTTACCAGGTGCTGTCACCTTACCCTTGGACTTACCAGCTTCAGGACAGTAAGAAATAAATATTCATTCTTCATAAATTACCCAGTCTTATGTATTTTGTTATACAAGCACAAAGCCAATAGGGAAACTCTAAAACTGAAAAGACTTTCTATAAAAAACCATATAATTTGCACCCTTGCATATCCAGTCCTAAGCATTTAGCCATGCTACCCTCCCCACTCCAGCTGATATCCACCAGCAACTTCATGTCCACAGGCATCTCATTCCTGCCACATCTTATCTTTATCTAATCCCATCAACACTCACAAAGGGGCAGTTTAGTCTCTTGTCTCTGAAGACTTTTTTTTCCATTTATATCAACTATAACTATAATATTCACCAACAACTGAGCTGTCTGCAAAATGTCAAAATCAAGGCTCCTGATTTTTCACAAGGATGTGTCATTTCCAGACTCATGTCTAAATATGTTTATGAAAGCATTTTCAATGTGAGCGATATGTGTTTCTGTTTAAAAGTCAGTGAGAAGGATGCATTTGTTTGAGATAGGCTGAATGTATAAAAGAAAGGTAACATTTAATAGAGTAAGAGTCAGGTCCGTCAACATCTCTCAACACATCACACCTTCCCCTTCTTCATCTCTGTCTTTACCTTAGATTCCACCAGTCATGATGTTAACAGATTCTACCCCATACAATAAAGACCTTTCTTTTTGTCTGTTTGTACCTATTGAGCAAATACCTAGTTCTAGTTGGTCTTACCTGCTTTCTTTGTTTATGCCTCTGTTAAATACAAGAGAGTTCTCAAAGATCAATCCTTCTTTTTCCATCTTCTCATTAGTCTATACTACAGTGGTCTTTCCCTACTGGCGCATTCACTTTTCACAGTTTGTTACCCACAATCAATGACAGTCTGATAATATTAAATGTTAAACTCCAGAAATAGGCAATTCATAAGTTTTAAATTACATTTATTACACTATATTTTAATGATTTTTCTGTTTATGATGTTATTGTTGCTAATCTCTTATTGTGATTAGTTTATAAATTAAAATGTAGCATATACATTAAAAACACAGCTCAAGTTTAGGGCTCAGTACTATCCACAGTTTTAGGCATCCATGGGACACCTTAACAGTGAATATCACTATATTAGCTTTATCTTCCCCCTCTTGTATATTCAGCCTCTCCCATTGACTTTTAAACATACCCACATCTCTTTCAAACTAAAAAGAAAGTTTCACTAACGTTGTCTTTCCCGAACTCCCTGTCTCTTTCATATTCTTCAAAGCCAAACTTTTTGAAAAATTTTTCACCCACTGATTTCATTTTCTCACCAACTTCTCACCAATTCCAATATAATAACTTCCATTCTCACCACTCAAACATGCAGCCTTGCTCAAGTTCACCACCATTCCACACTGATAAATTCCATCCATATTTTTGGTAAGCATTTTAGCCCAATTAACCTCTCCTTGAATTTATTTACCTTTTCCCCTTCCTGGGCTTCTGTGTCATCCCAGTGACCTGACTTTCTTCTTTGACTTTCTCAAATCAGCCTCATCTGTCCTGTCCTTAATGTTGTGTTTTCTTCAGGCTGCCTCCTCCGCTGTTTTTCCTCCCCTTCAACACATTCTCCCTGCTCATTTTCACCCATACAATAATGCAATGGCTTTCATCCATGACTGAAATCATCCAACAGGTCTATCGCACACAAACATCCATTGTTTTAATCTGGTATAAGATGCTTACTTTTCCATATTTTATTTTTTAATTTTATTTAAGGTATACAAATTGCATGTATTTCATATATACAGATTTAGGAACATAGTGATACTTCCCACCCTATCCTTCCTCCTGCCCTTCTTCCTCCTCCATCTCCTATTCCCACTCTTAATTTTTACAAAGATCTATTTTCAATTTACTTTATACTCATAAGATTAACGCCACACTAAGTAAAGAGCTCAACAACTAGTATGGAGAAAATACACTATTCACAACAGTAGAGACAAGGGCTGTAAATAATCATAAAATCTCAAAATGTCAATTTCACTCCAATACATCACACTTTTATGTACTCTGCTAGATACCACAGATCAAGAGAGCATATGGTGTCTTGTCTTTTGGGGACTGGCTTACTTCATGAACATCCTTGAGATGAGACTGGGTCTGCACTTGATAGTATGCAATAGTAATGGCTGTGTTACTATCTTTCTTAATGATATATAAAATAAGGATGTATTTTAAAATTAGTGTTGTCCCAGATTCTATGAAATAAAATATGTTCATCACTGATTTTTCCATAAATGACCAGATCCATATTTCTACTCACTATTTCCACCTGAATGCTTGCAATAACAGCAGTGCAATGACAATTTCAGAGGACAATAATTATAACAATTTTACTCAAATGGAACCTTCTTGAATTACACAACTTGGTGACCTTGGCAAAAGTAGTTCAAACTCAACACCCTGGAAACTGATGTCATGACCTCTACCCTCTCTCCAGTCCTCCACCTTCCCTACGATCTGCTCTTCCTGGTTCTCTGCATCAACGTTCCTTATCATTGTCCACCCAGAAAAGCACAACCCAGAAATCAAAATGCAGATTTATATTCACCTCTCCTACCCCTCATAACACCCAGTTATCAAACTCGATTTTTTTCAGATCAACTTCCTTCTGTGTATTTCCTTAGCCACTTGCATCATCCAAACAACCATCACATTCCCAGCCATAACAGCCTTCTATCTGCTCTCAAAACACCATTCTTGCTCTACCTGATACTAATGTTTCCAAAGCCTGATTATGCCGAGCATCTATGTAAAACCCTTTGGTGTGTGCCCATCGATGTACTGCTGGGCATCCTCCTCCTAGACAGTGTTTCCTGGGAGGTTCCACATTTTCTGGTCCCCGTCATTGCTCAAGTTCATAGACAAATCTCCTAATTCTCCATCCTTTCTCTCTATCCGTGACAGTGGATTTCTTTCCATCCCTAAACATGCCAAGCTCCCACTTGCCATCAATCTCTCAACATTATTCTTTCACTTTACCTGCTTGATCCTCCTCGGCCTTCCAATCTGTCTAAATATTGCTGCTCCCAGAGTCCTTTGCTAACTGAAATCAGATCAGCACCCTTCATCACAAGCATGCCTTTAAGTACCATAGGTGCTAGGATGATATTAAGGTGTGCTAAGCCATAAGCTCCATGAAGACAAGAAATATACCTCCTTTTCATAGTGTGACCATTATTTGCAATTTTTAGCACACAGTAGATACTCAGAATTACTTTTTTACATGTATATGTGTCAAGACAGAATACAACCAGATGACATTCAAAATCCACCATTCTTACTAAATGGTTGATTCTAAAACCCACACAAGTTTTTTTTTTAATTTTTTGTTTTAGTTTTTAATTAATTTTAGCAGATTCCATGTGTTTTGTAGTTATAATTCTAAGATCATAATGACATGTTTTGTATTTATCACATGAGTTTAACTTTTAGATCTATATTACTCTAAAATTAACCCATCTTTATTTGACTTTTTGTTTTATTTTTGTTTGCATAGTGTTTGTTTTTTAAAGTTTTTCTTTTCTACATTATTGTAAAGTTATTTTCAATTAATTCTTCTTGGTTTTCATCTGTGTCTCATAAAGTGTGGTTTTTCCTTTTTGAATGTATATCTTGTTTTAATTCTATAAAAGTCACAGAATTCTTTTGCACCAAGAGTTTAATAATTTGGTAGTGACTATCAAGTGTTATTCTGCTCCTCTACACCCCTAGGTCTTGATTTCAATTAGTATAATATGCTCATTAAATTAATACAGCTATTACGGTGCCAGCATTCAAATAACAGACAGGAAAATGTCTCATATGGGTCAATTGGAATCATTTTACTAAATTAACATTGTAGCCTCCATAAAAGGGTCTCAATAGATACTGTTATTAACAGCAATGGGGTATAAACTGAACTGAGGTTTTGGGGCCAGCACTGTAGCTTAGTGAATTAAGCTGCCACCGGCAGTGCCAGCATCACATTTAGGTGCCAGTTCGTGTCCCGGCTACTCCACTTCTGATCCAGCTCTCTGCTATGTCCCAGGAAAGCAGTAGAAGATGCCCCATGTCCTTGGACCCCTGCACCTGTGTGGGAAGACCCAGAGGAAGCTCCTGGTTCCTGGCTCCTGGCTTCAACTGTTGCAGTCAATTGGGAAGTGAACCAGTGGATGGAAGATCTCTCTCTCTTTCTGCCTGTCCTTCTCCTTCTCTCTCTGTGTAACTCTGAATTTCAAATAAATAAATAAATCTTTTTTTTTAAATGAGGTTTTGTGTTTTGCACACCCTGAGTAGATTTTCAGTTCACGAATCTGTCTAGACGGCAACTGAGCTTTCAAAATATACCTTACTTGCATATCCAGAGAACCATTTGCCAATTTGTGATCCCTGTTAAATATAAGAGTGGGAATAAGAGAGGGAGGAGATGTGCAGTTTGGCCAATTTGTACAGTATTAAGGGTCATGACTCAGGTCTGACTCAGGTTATAATAAGACACGGAAACAATCTCATGGATTCTTACCACCTGATATTATTTTACCTAAATATCTTAAATGTTATTTATATCTTTTGAGCCAAAGATATCCCTGTGTAAAAGTCCTCTATTTTACCTTTCAGGAATATCCTGAATCTATGTAATTCAACCTGTATGCAAGGCATCTGGTTCCACTTTGCGTTTATCAACACACTGAGTCTTTCTCTGGTTAGTTTACCAGTCAAGCTTAATAACAGAAATAAAGCTAATCAGTGATGGTTACCAACCACTTGTACACTTGCCACTGCTTGACTTTCTTACTGGATGTGTGATCTTGAACAAGTGACATGCTCTCATCTTATTTTCCCAACTGTAAAAGCTACCCTGACTTTTCATAAATATTTAATATATCAGTAGATAAAGATTTTATAAAGTAAAGGTATTTGATACATTCAAGACATTACTTGTGTTGACCACAATGTGCTTCCATTCACTAGCTAGCATGAGCACTTGTGATCATGCACCTGCTCACTTGTAGTCTTCCCTCCTAGTTGTTGCTCCCCGATAGATTAGCCTTCCCAAGAGTATCACTCTAATCACATCATTCACTACTGCAAACCTTTCAGAAATGCTCCATAGACATATGAGTGAAAATTCTTTCAGTCTAACAGTGAGGATCCTACAATGGTCACTCTCCCTTCTATTTTGAGGCGGACAAACATGCAGATGCAGTGGGTAGGAATAGTCATTAGTGCTGAGAGGGGAGGGATTTGAGAAGACTAATTTCACAATTGGTCATTTTCTCTTTGCTGGCTGCCTTCCCAGAAACCAACTATGAATAGGACCTGGGAAAACATCCAGAGAATTTGGTAAGAGATTATCAGAATGCAGAAAATTAAAAACCTGGTCTAAGAGATCCTTATTCCTACCACACATAGTACTTTTATCGAATAATTTTTAAAATACTCCTGTAAAGTTTATAGATCTAAGGCAATATTTTGTATTTGGCAATCCAGGTGAACAAATTTAAATGAGCAGTGTGTAGAGTAAGATGAGAGCCAAGACCTCCTGATGTCATTGGATAAGAGGGAAACCCCAAGTTCCACAGAGATGGATTAGTCTTTGAGCATTGAGGCACACAGGAGAGTGTTCTGAGTTCTCACAGACAAAAATCAGGGGAAAGAGCCCATGCTCCCCCAGATAGGGCCTTATAAGCAGTAGAGGCTGTGCCTCTTTCTGTGCCAGGAGGCATTTACATGCACCTGCAGCACAGTCACAGGGTGATCCCAAAGTACACAGTTGTGGTCAATTAATAGCACTTTCACCATCTGAATTTCCTCAGTAGTCAATTAGTGTAAGTTGTCCACTCACACAAATACAGAATCCTAAAACCCCCAACCTTGCTCCTCTTAGAAATGAAAAGTCTTTATTCTTTCATTTTTCCCCCAAAATAAATGATGTGTTGAATATTGTACTGGTGCTGAAGAAGTGGTTGAAAATAAAGCATTTTTATGAAAAGAAGATATAGTCTATATTTTTGTAAAGATGAAATTTATCTGTAATATCTCCATTTATAATCAGTTCTACATCCAGAAAAAGAAACTCTAAATTTTCATAACAATTAGCAAAGTGACTAAGTCCCTTTGTGTTTTTGCACTTCATTCTTTGACTAATATTATAAAATGCCAGAGCTAAAAATAAATGCACATGGGTAAAATGGAGAAAACAACCAGAGAGAGTTTTTAAAATGGGGCAGGGGGAAGAACAAGAACAAGGGACTTTCCATGAAACTCAGATGAATATGGTAACATATTGTGTGATTCCATTTATAAACATTCTTGAAATGACAAAATATCAGAGATAGAAAACAAATTAGCGATTCTCAGGGCTTACAAATGGCAGGGGTAGGGGTGAGGAGAATTATTCCACTCAGAAGAAGCCTGGAAGAGGTGTTTGTGGTGATGGAATAATCCTATATCTCAACTAAGGATTTTTACACAAATCTACTTATGAGATAAAGTGGTATCTCACTATGTACGCACATGGTACCAATGTCAAATTCCTGAGTTTGACATACACTACAGTTAACACAAAAAAAGTCTGCATTGAGGAAACATGAGACTTTTCTGCACTACCTTTGCAACTTCCTGTGAGTCTATAATTATTTCAAAATTAAAAATTTTTTTTTTAAAAGGAAGCAAGTACTAGGGACTTTCCTTGAAACAATCAGTTACAATATTTGTATAGAAACTAAATCTTGTTTTATTGAAACCAGAGGTGTTTCAGACTGTTAGACATATAAAGCAATATGTCTCAATCTCTTCACCAACAAAGAGAGAAGTGTGATTGCATTCATAAAAGAAGAGCCTGGTCAACTAGTTGGTGTTGCATCCTGCGATGTGACGATACGAGACAAAGGCTAATATTTAAAAGAAACAACAAAAAGTTTGTAGCCAGTCACCTAACATCTATATAAAGATTGAATTGTTTCTAATTTCTATTACATATTTTCTGGTTATTACATTAGGTAAAATGAGAAATATCTCAATTAAAAATTCAATAACTTTGCATGAAATCTGTTCTCTTTATAATAATAAAATTTTTTAAAACTTTTCCTCAGAATTGTTAAAAGTGGTATCATTAGACTCTTACAAATTGGAGTTGACATAAGAAGTTTAAGATATGCAGCAATTTTTCTCGCTAATGGGCTAAAGTACCTCATGAGCCTATCTCATCATCAATGTCTATGGTTATACTATTTCTGTTGAGGTGAAATTATCTACTTAATGGCATTACCTAAGTCTCCCGTGTATAAGGATAATGGAAAGTGCCTCCATAGTTTGAAAATGCATTATGTTCTGAAAGAATATTAACATTTTCTCTTATATAAGTTCCTAATGGGAACATTTCTAAAACACTAAAATAATTACTTAAAATGACTTGACTCATAATCGCAACAAATTTTATAAAACTACACATTTTGGAAGATATTACTGCATATTGTACTTTGCATTACTAAAATACTAGTCATTCTGATTTGATTTAAATATTTACCAAGTTTATGGATACACTATATGTATATTGATGATTTAGAAATCTGGAGGGCATGAAGTAAAATATATTATTGAATGAAATATCCAGTCCACTGTACAAAATACTATACCTGCTGTATTTTGACTTTAAAAATCACATAATAGGGGCTGGAACTGTGGTGCAGTGGGTTAAGGCCCTGGCTTGGGGCGCCGGCATCCCATGTAGGCTCCAGTTCTGGTCCCAGCTGCTCCTCTTCTGAGCCAGCTCTCTGCTATGGCCTGGGAGAGCCATGGAGGATGGCCCAGGTCCTGGGGTCCCTGCACCCAAGAGGAGACCCAGAGGAAGCTCCTGGCTCCTGGCTTCGGATCAGCACAGCTCTGGCCATTGTGGCCATCTGAGGAATGAACCAGCAGATGGAAGAACTCTGTCTCTGTCTCTACCTCTCTCTGTAACTTTGTATTTCAAATAAATAAAATAAATCTTTTTAAAAAAATAAATCACATAATATGCTGTATTCTGTAGTTTGTTAACACAATTCTGAGCTAACTACAAGACCTGTTCTGTGGATTCACCTTCATAAGCCAAGGCTCTTCAAACCCAACCTCTAACAGCTTCCATAAGCGAAAACAGAACTATAACAAGAAAAAAATATGTAACAATAAGTCTGACACTTTCACCCTGGGAATGTGGATGTGAAGAGCTGGTGATAGAATAGTAGAAGCCTTCATTTTAACCTCAAGACCAGGCCATGTTCTACAACATGCTTTCAATTTATTTTGCACCAAAATGAACTTTAAAAAAAAAAGATTTACTTATTTATTTGAAAGGCAGAAATACAGAGAGAAAAGGAAAAAGAGAGAGAGGGATCTTCCATCAGCCAACTCACTGCCAAATGGCCTCAATGTCTGGAGCCAGGCAAGGCCAAAGCCAGGAGCCGAGGGCTTCATCCAGATTTCCCACATGGGTACAGAGGCCCAAGCACTTGGGCCATCTTCCACTACTTTTCCAGGTACATTAGCAGGGAGCTGGATTGTAAGTGGAGCAGCCAAGGATGTGAACTGGCGCCCACATGGGGTGCCAGCACAGCAAGTGGAGGCTTAACCTACACCACAACACTGGCCCCTGAATTTTTCGCTTAATTCCATTTTCTAGGAACTTTTTGAAGTATCTTTGCATAGAATAATACCTGAGGCTAGGTAACTAATAGAATGAAGAGGTTTATTTGGTTCATGCTTGTGATGGCTGGAGGGTCCAAAAAGCATGCTGCTGGCATGAGGGTCCCATGGCTGTGTCACAATATCGTAACGAGGAAGAAAGGAAACTGACTACATGCAGAAGGGTTATGTATGTGGAGGAGGCCTCACTTTACAACAGCTGCTCTTTTTTTTTTTTTTTTGACTCTGTATTCATTTCTTTATTGTCTCTGCTTATTTGTACAATATCTCAAAACACATTTTTCTCAACCAGCCAAGGGAAACTTAAAAACCAACTCAAATCACATGGTGACAGCAATTGAAGTTTAAGAGGAGGGGTTTAATCTGAGACTGGGTGGAAAATAAGGCTACAACCTACTCTTGTGAGAATTCACTCACTCCATGAGAACAGCATTAATCCCTTCCAAAGTGGTGCTCTTGACCTGGCCACATTCCACAGGCACTGCATTCCAATCCTGTCACACTGGAGACAAATTTCCTGCATATAAATCTTTGGGGGCCATACCCAGCCCATAGCACATGTCTTATTCAGGCTCAAAAAATGAGTAATTCCTGCACATAGCAAATGAATAATTCTTCATTAATTAAACACCCCATACCTCATACTTGTTCAGAAAATTCCTCATAATTGAAAAATAAATGAGAAAGCTTAAATCTACTTAAATCTACTTTTGATATATAATACATTTCTGTTAATTATAAATCACAATGTTGTACAGAAAATATTTTATTGATGAATATAATTAAGTGATGTACTTTTTTTTAAATGCCCTACCACTGGAGACATGGATAAATAAAATGTGACATATCATATCATTAATCTCTTCAAGGAAATTAAAAAAAACAAGGACCTTCATCAACATAAATGTAACTCAAAAATGTAATGAAAGAAATTTTATTTCATATGAAATATGCTTTCAGGAAGCATATTTCAGAATATGCTAAAATATTCTATAATTTGCATAAAGTTTTAAATCATAAAAATAATATTTTTATACTGTTCATCAATACTATATTTGTATAAAACAATAAAAATATACTGGGAGGACAAACATTAAATTTATGTTAAAGGTTTTTTTTTTCGAGAAGAAAGAAAAGGCTAAATTAGAAATATTATGTATTTTAGAAATTTAAAATATGTAGCACATTTCTGTGAAAACAAACTTCAGTTGCAGTTCATGCCCATCAAAAACGAAAAATGCCTCTTAACAAGCATCTTCTACTCAAGCACCCTTACATTGCATCTTGCACTTATTGTTAGGAACACTCTTCAAGCACTCATAAACCAAATGAGATAAGATATTTTGTAAACTGCACAAATAAAAGCTGCTCTTGGTCTATGGTTTTTTTTTTTTTTTTTTGAGAACATAATGACTAATCTGACAAAATCTGAGCATAATTATTTTCTTATGATAGTTATTTCTACTACTCCTTTCTTGCTCTTAAAAGGACTCATTGAAATTTTCTAGAACAAAGGGAATCTCTGCCAATAACTCCTACAAGTCAGAAATGAATGTGTAATCAAGCAAAATGGAGATCGATGAGCCTGCCCCTCCCTTCACCCCCAGGGAAGATCCACGTTTAACCTGTGATGTTATACAATTCATTGCCCCACCAGCAGCTCTGACAGCTGGAGATCACACCTGCTTGGACAATGAGAACACGAGGGGTGGGCGTGTGGTGCAGTGGGTTAGGCTGCTCCTTGAAACACCTGCGATCTATATGGGAGTGCCAGTTCAAGCCATGGCTACTCTGTTTCTAATCCAGCTTTCATGGGCCTTCTCCTAGGAGGCAGTGGATGCTGTGCTTGGACTCCTACACACGTGTGAGTCCTGGCTTCAGTCTGGCCTAGCCCAAGCTATTTCCGGGTGCTGGCATTTTGGGAGTAAACCAACAGATGGAAAATCAATCTCTCTAGACAGATAAATGAGCAATAGATAGATGATAGATAGATAGATAGATAGATAGATAGACAGATAGATAGATAGACATATCTATCATGATTTTCAAGTAGATGAACATAAATAACTAAACATCAAAGCAAGGAAGGAAGGAAGAAGAAGAAGAAGAAGAAGAAGAAGAAAAAGAAAGAAAGAAAGAAAGAAAGAAAGAAAGAAAGAAAGAAAGAAAGAAAGAAAGAAAGAAAGAAAGAAAGAAAGAAAAGAATTCTGGACCAGAGTCCCAGCAGGCATTTCATTCCCAGAACCTCTACCTCAGGAACAGACTTTGAAAGAAAGAAAGAAAGAAAGAAAGAAAGAGAGAGAGAAAGAAAGAAAAGAATTCTGGACCAGAGTCCCAGCAGGCATTTCATTCCCAGAACCTCTACCTCAGGAACAGACTTTGGAGGACCACCTCTACCCTGGTTAGAAAGCTGCTCAACTGAAAACAACTGCCCTTGTTGTTATAGGCTGCACTGTCCTCTTGTGCAGATCTGTTATCTGCCTCGCTCTCATTCCATAGCCAACTCTGGACCCTGAGCCTAGACTGAGCTATGAGTTCCCAATTTCTGTTTTCTTATCTACCAGTGTCTCCATAATAAACCTTCTTTACCTAGACTGCTTTTCTGTGGAATCCTACAAAATTGCAAGTCAATTTCCAAATCTTAAAAGCTTATTCCATATAACTCTGATACCATGGATGTTTCTCTGTGTCATGCCTTCTTATCTGTTGAAAATTACTTAATTTCAAAAACTAGGAATGTTATCTCTTACCTAAATTATCTTGGCAAAATCTTACACACATATTTTTGCAAAGCACTGAACAAATGATGCTTATGTAGTGACTGAATCAAAAGCAAAATCTAGGATATACCCCACCCAGTCAGGCAAACCCCAACTCTGCGCTTAAATGCTCTGCTGTTGTCTTGTCCATTCTGAATATAGCCCTGGATAAAACCCCAACGCTGTGGTCTCACTCTAATATCTCCAATTTATATCTTATGTTCTGTAGTTTTAGATAGAGTGATATTCTAGATAAATACCCTCCAATCTAACAAGATCACTTTTAATCTCTGGCTAAGTATTAAGATTAAGAGGTGGGACCAGTACCTCGGCATAGCGGGTAAACCTGCAGTGCCAGAATCCCATATGAGCGCTGGCTCCAGACCCGGATACTCCACTTCCTATCCAGCTCTCTGCTATGGCCTGGGAAAGCAGTAGAAGATGGCCAAAGTGCTTGGGCCCCTGCACCTGCAAGGGAGACCTGGAGGAAGCTCCTGGCTTCAAGGCTTTGGATTGTTCCATTTCCAGCCATTCAGCCATTTTGGGAGTGAACCAGCAGATGGAAGTCTTCTCTCTCTCTCTCTGCCTCTGCCTCTGCCTCTGCCTCTCTGTAACTCTGCCTTTCAAATAAATAAATCTTAAAAAAAATTAAGAGCCTATCTACTCATAGTCATAATTTTTGCAAAACCTACCATATATATTAAAATATACTACTAGCCATTGTTGCTATACTGATGGCATTTGATTGCCCTTGATAAAGGAATAAGAGTTTCTGCAACAACAAACCTGCGTGGCTACATGTGCCTCTTCCTCACACAAGAAAGGGTCAGAGCACATGTGTCAGGCCCCAGAAGGCATGACTGAGGCATGAGGAAATAGAACACTGACAGTACATGTATCCCCATTTTAGGACCTGGGCAGCAGATAGGTTAAGTGAGCTTTTGAAAGGTACATAGAGGCTCCCAGTTCAGTCACTGCCTCTCAGTGCATAATGGCCATTCTTGAGACTCATAAGTCTTCTTGAACTTTAAGAGAATCCTTATAAACACGTAGCATCCCCAGGGCTGGCGCTGTGGCATAGTGGGTAAAGCCGCCACCTGCAGTGCTGGCATCCCATATGGGCACTGGTTCATGGCCCAACTGCTCCACTTCCGATCCAGCTCTCTGCTGTGGCTTGGGAAAGCAGTAGAAGATGGCCCAAATGCTTGGGTTACTGCACCCTCATGGGAGACGTGGGGGAAGTTCCTGGCTCCTGGCTTCGCATCAGCACAGCTCCGGCCATTGCGGCCATCTGAGGATTGAACCAGCAGGTGGAAGACCTCTTTCTCTTTCTGCTTCTGCCTCTCTGTAACTCTGCCTTTCAAATAAATAAATAAATCTAAAAAAAGTAGCATGCCCAGAATATTACCCCAAGCTTTAAATCCTTTTTGCCATCATGACAGATACAGAGATGCACCATCAGATCTCCCAGGAAGAAAGGATGTGCTGCCCAGCTGAGAGACATGCAGGTCACTGACCTCCTCAGCTGTTAGCCTCTTGGTAACATGTCTTGCCATTTAGACAAGGTCATACTCTATTCAGGGTGTGGTGCTGGTAGCCACTCAATAAGACAGCGATAACTAGGGTTGTGTTTTCTCAGGGTACTCCCAGTCAATGACAGAGAAGGGCAGAGCTGGAAAGGGCCTCATGCCTGCCCAAGGCAGAACCCCTTAATGGGCTTTCCTTGTTCTGGGGCTTTGGGGCTGGCAGAAATGGTATCAGGTCTACTCAAACCTATTTCCTCTCTTCTCTTTCACAGGCATTTCTCATGGTGAGAGAGGTGGAGCATAAAGGAAGGACTCAGCTGTCTAGCCTGGGAATATAGAGTAGATGCCCAAGAGGAATTAACATTTGGACTGACTGGTAAATTATGTAGACCTATTTCACCGAGGAATAGCTAGGTGGAAAAAAAAATCTGGCAATGGCAGTCAAAGAACCCCGTGTTCAAATGAAAAGAGGATCCTTATGGAAATTGGGCACAGGAGTCAAATTCAGCTTTGACTCCAAAGTTTGTGTTTATTTCACTTACAGTAAAATCTGGGACTCATGGTAATAAATGGATAAAAAATTGCTTCTCCATTCTTTACAAATGTGTCTACAGTCAATCTTCACCCTTGATTTTCCATTGGTTTTCTTGGTCTGTTGCTATCATTAGAAAAAAAAAAACATAGTTCAAACAAGCTGACAACTGTATCACAGTTACAAGGGGATTTTTTTGACTGTTGAAGATCTTATGATGGGAGTTGGCAGCAAAATACTTTCTGGGTTTAAAAAAAATCACTGATAATGAAGACCTCAAGAAGATTACATCTACCCTCAGCCACAACATTTCTCAAACTAAATGTTGATCTACCAACATTTGAGAGAAAGCAAGGAAGTAGTTTGGTGAAGGACTGAATATGCTTTTAATGCAATATTATAGTCATCATACTTTTAACAACTGTTACTTCTGTTTTTCTGAAATGCAAATTTTAAATGATTATTTAAATCTCATAGAATAAAAGATGCTTTGCCTTGCAAAATAATGGAAATAGTTTTATGATTCAGTATTTAGCTAATGCAAATTACCTCCTCAAGACTCACCCCAAATGTTTCAGAGAGTAATCTAAACATTTTTATCAGGGAATGTCAACATGAAACCAGAATGCAAAATGCAAAATGAAGGTGCTTACAATAAAGCAAGCCTCAGTGTAATCACTTACTTTTGCAGTTGATGCATTCTATTAACAGAGTCATTTGGTACTGGTTTCTAGGTGGGGCATGATTAATCATGACTCCTGTAAGGCACTAATTCATCATTAACCAGGTAAATAAATATTTTCTCATCTTCAATTTCAATACCTAAGTCAACCAGAAAGAAATCAGTTTGCTTACTTGGTGGATGACAGATTTCTTCTATGAATTAAAGGCTTATTTTGACCAGGAAGGAATCAAGAAACCATATCAGGATCCTAGTACAGCAGTAAGTATGGTTAGCATAGATCTGATCAAGGTCAGGACAAGAAACAGGACAGAGCCCCATGGAGGCTGACTCAGAACCCCGGGCAGGAAGATTTGGGTCATGTGGGAGCCATCATGAAATGCGAACAGAATAGATAGGCTTTGATGTGATGAGACCTCATACAATGTGCTGCTGATAGAAGGGCCTTCTGACACAATGCTAGGTCCAGATACAGGGGTCAGGATATGTTACCTGAATTGGGTCAGCCGTGCTGCCACTAGCCAGTGTGGGTAGATTCTGTGTAGGGGATGATAGAACAACAGTTCTCACATTTGAGCATGTGTCAGAATAAACTTATCTACTGGTTAAAAATGCTACTTTTCTGGTCCAATCCCAACAACTCCAATTCAGTAAGACAGAGAAAGGAACAGAAATATGCATTTTTAAAATTTGCTGGGTGACTAGATTTATGATGAGAAACCATGGTTTAGTAATTGTGAGATAAATAAGATAAAAAGTTTATCATATACCTGGTAGATGATATAAATCATCACAATATAAATAACCCAATAGAATCTGCATAAACAGAAATGGAATTTCACCAACACCACCCTCTCACACTAGCTACTTGGTTATCTTGTAGTTAAGTGTAAGTGCTCCATTAAGTTGCCTTCAATTTTCAGAGGCTATTAAGAAATTGCTAAAAAACACTTTACATTTGTGCTTTCAGTCAAAAAAAATTCCTTTAACATACAATTGAGTGCATACTAAGAAACAACATGGGGGCCAAAATCTCTTCATAGAGGCTACAATGGGCATATGGGCACTGGTTTATGTCCCAGTTGCTCCACTTCCAATCAAGCTCCCTGCAAATGACCTGGAAAAAGCAGTGGAAAATAGCTCAAGTGTCTGGGCCCTGCCATCTACATGGGAGACCCAAATGAAGCTCCTGGCTCCTGGTTTCAGCCTGACACAACACTGGCCATTGCAGCCATCTGAGAAGTGCACCAGCAGATGGAGTATTTGTCTCATTCTCTCTCTCTCTCTCTCTCTCTCTCTCTCTCTCTCTCTCTTACGCACACACACAACTCTGCCTTTCAAATAAATCAATAAATCTATATATATAGAGAGAGAGAAATTATATGGGATCATATACTAAAGAAAAAAACTGAATTCAAATTCTTGTTCCATTTCTGGCTTAATTGTTTATGTTGGCATGTTACTAACAATGCAACATATCAACTTCCTTGACCAAAACCCTGGGATCATAACAATAACCATGGAAAATGATTATTGTGATAATTAAATGAGGTGAAAGTGCAAGCTCAGGGTATATACCTGATACACAGAAAAAAAAACTTGTAATTTTTTTAAATGGCTGGTTAGACGTACAAGTGAACAAACACATGTTTGTGTGGATGAGAAGTGTTTTTTATTAAATAAATGCTACAAATGTTGAGAAACATGTGTTAGCTTTCAAGTTAATGACAAACATGAAGAATGCCTTACTTCTTTTAATTACCAATTTACTTCCTTTGCCAGTGCATTTTTGTGCAGGAGAACCACAAGTGTGACCACTCTTTATTTTTTTAATCCTGCTTTGCTTTGATTTCTTACATAGCCTTGGTGTAACTCCTTCAGAAATACCATTAAAACCATAGTCCAGCAGAGCCTAGCAGCCTTTGGATTCAGTGCTTTTGAACCATGCAGGAAAACTCACTCATTCATTTGGCTATCATTTTGTGTACCCTTTCCATCGTCGTCAGTGCTTTTATTAATTTCCACAGCACAGTCCGTGAGTGTCTCCACAGAAGTTCTCAATTATGTGGCTCCGTCTTCCATGTTAACTCTTCAAATGGCTTCATTTGCAGGCACAGCTGTCTCCTGCTAACTTCACTGGGAGCCAGGCAGAACTGGCTTTTCCCGTCTCACAGCCCATTTATTTTCAGACACGTGTCGCAGCATACATTAACTTCAGTTTCTCTGGAGTTGTTATTGAGGTGTAGAGCCATGCACAGTTGGATGGCGCTGTGCCCTCCAAATGGGACAAAGATGAATAATGCAGAACAAACGGCTGGCAGAGGAAAAGGTAAATTTCCTCGTCTGTGACATCCGCTTCGTGCTGGGGAGAGCCCCAAGCTTTCCCCAGGAAGGGAACAAACCGGCTGAATTACAGGTGGATAGCACTTCTCTACTTATAAATAACTTCACACCCATCACTTGAAATTCTGCACTATGACATCGGTTATTATACTCATCCTTATTTCAGAGAGGAGGAAACGGAAGCACAACAGGGTTATGTAAATTACTTGAAATCACACATTTGGCAAGCTGCATCACAGGAACTGCAAATCACTTTTTTCTAACACTAAATCCCAGATTCCTTCCAAAATGACAACATGTCTCCATATTCAGAAGTGACTCTAAGGTTAGCAGAATCCTCAAAAGTCGGGGAGGGGACAGGCATCTTCAAGGCAAGTATAGTTTTGCAGTCAGCCTCCACCATCATGCAAAGAACCTCCCGGATCACACTGCTGAAAGGTGCCAGTCACAAACACAATCGACCACAGGGGATCTGCTTTTTCACATAGTCACTATACCCTTTGGTTTTTAGCTTAGCTGCAGACACCTGAGAGTGGCCAAAGTGACCAGGCAGAGCTGTGCGATCACTGGTTGATCTCCTCCTCAGCGGCCCTTGGTTGAGTCCCCTAGGACCTGAATATACTTCTTGAGTTTGATGCAGTCGTTTTACCCAAGGGTAATGTAGTATGCACTTGAGATTTTACTTAGCATTTGTCTAAGTGCATTTTGCATATATTCTCCAATACAAAAGATTCTGCAGGTAGACTTCCCTCTCCCCATAAGAACACAGCCTTCCCCACAAAGAAAGGCTAAAATAGACTCACTTGTTTCTTGTAGTTGATGCAAACTACACATATGTGCTAAAATAAGAATGCATTCATGGGAAGGATCAGGTGTCCTGCATTTTTGTGTAAATCCAATTTGGCCTTATGTATTTTGTTTTATTATGGTCTGGAAAGGTCCTCACATAAATGAACTTCTCTGCTCTCAACGGAGAATCCTACTGGAGCTTTGACAAGGTGCCTTGGATAGATTTTCCAGGCTCTCAAGAATTTGCCAAACATACCAGATATCATGAGCCTGAGCCAGAAAACAAGCATTTGAGAATCAAGATGAAACTTCTACACGTGAGTAAATGTAGCTAATGCTGAAGCTGGTACTAAGAAATTCTTCCCCTCCCCTTCTCTTCCTCTTTCTACTACTTTCTCAACACACTACCCACTACGTCGTCCACAGTGGAGGATGTTCTTGGTCCCTTCCAATCCAATTCCTTACCTTACTTCTATCCCTGACCCACCTCTTACTAACTCTTCTACAAAAAGAGTTGCTAACAGAAATGGAGATGTTCGTGAGAGCATTATTCTAAATGCCTTAAAGTGTTCCTACACAGTATGTGAAACTATCTCTATCTAGCTATCTCATGTATCTCTGTGTATCACCACCTCACTTCCAACTCCTTCTCTATCATCTCTAGTTTTATCTCGCTCTGCTTTCCCTTCCAAGCTTATGATAAATAGCACTAGATCCAGAAGAAAAGAAGGACCCTTCCTATAGTTTAGCCAATGAACCTTTTTTGGAGACAGATGGATAAATTGACAATTCACTATTAATGGAATGGCACTTTCTATTTTGGCTACTAATTCTTGAGTTTGTTATATATCTGATCACACACCCATCATGAGGAAGTTCTATATGGCAAAGTTATACCCACTTATTCTCCAATTAATACTCTCAATTTATACACCAAATCTCTAATCTTAAGCTTAACTGACACATTGAATTCTACTTAATCAATCAGTCACTGGGTCAACTATCAAGGGAGTTTGCCGGGGCGTATTGAAAGGCAATTCACCTGTATCCTGAGAACAACCTTTTGACTTCAAGATTTCCACATTCACTTAATCAAATTAAACCCACCATGATAGGTGTTACCTCTTTCACCTCTTCCCCAGTGTTTCTCTTTTTCCATAAAAATTAGTTCATGGAATGTTTCAACTGTACCTTAGCTTTAACTGCCCAAAAGGAAATCCTGAGACAAAGACTTTGGAGCAGTATTTTTATTTGGGAAATGAGTCTCCTAGGGAACTGAAATGAAGGTAAATGACAGTAAAACAAGGAAGGAGAGAAATCCAATACAAGAATGCTTTCCTGAGATGTTGGATCTGCTGGAATCTTCTGAGGACTCTTATGAAAATGAAGTATGTCAGAATTATTCACCTCAGAGAAAGGAAGCAGAAAGCATGCATCAACTGGTTTCCATCTTCCACTGGGCAAGAAAGTTCCCTGGAACATTATCTCCTGCAACAACCAGGCGGCACACACAAGACAGGTGAGCCAAGGGTAGCCAGTGCCAAAGACCTGGGAAGCTCTTGGCAGGAAGTGCAGAGTACAGAGTGGAGGTGCACGGTGAAAACTCTGTCAGGCAGCATCTGTGCAGGGCTTAAATGAGTCCTGTGCAGAACTGGTGTCACAGAAGCAGAGGGAATGAGAAGCACTACTGTGCCAAATACAGTCCTCTGCCACACCACAGTTCTTGGCATGCCTTCCCTTAAGTCCAAAATGTCACCGAGTACCCTTCAAGCTATTACCAACCACAATGTCTACAAAATCTGATATGAAAGATTGATGGACCAGTCCCTGCTGCTGCTTTCCACCCGAGGCCATGCTGATATCAGCCATCAGTCTCCTTCCTCATCTGTCTTCAATGGCCCATGGCCTGTTTTTCCAGCAGCTCTAGATGATTTTTCTGGTTGAATGATCTAGACTTTTTTTAAGATTTATTTATTTATTTGAGAGGCAGAGTTACAGAGAAAGGGAGAGACAAAGAGAGAGGTAATCCATCCACTTATTCACTCCCCAAATGGTCACAAAAGCTGGAGCTGAGCCAATCCAAAGCCAGGAGCCAGAAGCTTCTTCTGGGTCTCCCACATGTGTGCAAGGGCCCAAGCTCTTAAACCATCTTCCACTGCTTTCTCAGGCCATTAGCAGGGAGTTAGATCAGAAGTGGAGCAGCCTGGACTCAAACAAGTGCCCATATAGGATGCCAGCCCCACAGGTGGAGACTTACCTACTATGCCACAGTGCTGGCCCCTAAACTTTCATTCTTTAGAAATCGTAGCCTTTATTTATCTAGTGCTTGTTAGGCCAGGGTTGCTCAATTGCCCATTTGCAGCTGTCACTGAACATGGAAGCCCTAAAAGATAGCCGCAGTCAATTCTTAAATTCCAGATGTACACCATTAAACAGCAGCAGCATTACTCTATCTGTGAGAATCTGATTCAATTCATTCAGTAGTAAAGTAACTCCTCTCCTGGCCTGCTGCTCCTCTGATGTGAGGATCCAAGAGTGACCAAGGATAGTACAGTTTTACTCAGTGGAACCCCCCACTGTGCTCCCTGTAGATGTGCTACATGCTTAAGAACCAGAATTTCCATTCTGGAAAGCCAAGGAATGGGATGATAAATCTTCTCCTCACTTGAGTCACTGGGTGTGATGAGCCTACCCAGTTTCCAAATCCTTTTTTCTCGCTCTGGGGAAAGAACATCATTTATTACCTATTTCCCTCTGAAAGCAGAGCCTGAGACAAAAGCCCATGCACCATGTCCAGAAATTTTTTATCACCCCAAATTGAAATTCTGTATAACTGAATAACTCTCATCAGCCCTCTCCCTGGTAAACACTCCTTTACTTCCTTCCTCTGTGAATTTGACTATATTCTAAGTGCCTTGTGTACATAACAATCACACATATATCCTTTTGTGTCTGGCTTCTATTCAATGCAGTATTGAAAGTTCTAAGCAAGAAAAAAAATATATAAGTGGTTTTCAAAGAGTTTATAGAAAATGTGTATTATGAAGAAAACTATGAATGGATTTCAAAAAAAGTTGCACCAAAATAAGCTCATATTTCATTCTGCTTATACTTTTTAGTTTATTTATTCAGAAGGTAAACAGACAGAGACATTGTCCATCTTCTGATTCACTCCCCAGATGTATGCAAACAGCCAAGGTTGCAACAACCACAGCCAGGAGCCAGGAACTCAATATTGGTCAGCTACAAGGATGGTGACCAGTACTTACGCTATCACTTGCTGCTTCCCAAGGTGAGCATTAGCAAGAAACTAGTATCAGAAGTGGAGCTAAGACTCAATGCCGGGCACTCCCATATGGGATATAGTAGTCCCAAGCAGCACCTTACCCTCTGCTCCAAATGCACACTGGACAACCAGAGGACATTTTGAAGTACCCTTGTAAAAGGCACCCCAGATGGAAAGAATTAAATGTGTCTCTGTTCACAGATGCTATGATCTTGCATTTAGAAAACCCTAAGGATTCCGTAGAAAACTTCACAGTGGTGATGGTTGTTAATGCCAATAAATTGTACACTTTAAAAGAGTTTATGTTCCTAAAGTTGTATTTATGAAATGCATGAAGTTTGTATACCTTAAATAAAAGGTTTCTGGGGAAAAAACATATAGCACATTATCCAAAAGAATAAAAAAGAAAAAAATAAACACAGTACTTAGGCAAACATCTTTGTGACTAAATTTAAAAAAAAAAGTTTCACTGATGAATTTCACATGATGTCTATTTCACTAAAATTAGAAAAATGATTTTCCTTACTTTTGAGAATTGAGAAAAACGTCAGATCAATAGCCATAAGCCAATGTAAGAAGTTGTGAGAACCATCTCTGTCCCAGGAGCTCTATTTGAGGGGAGCACCTGAGGAACCAGCAGCGATGGGAGTTTGGGAAGTAGAAAAAAAATCTCTTTAAATTAGAAATCAGAAGAAATATACCAAAGGCATCACTTAAAACGCACCTGGAGGATAAACAGAGTTCCCACAGGGGAGGCTGGAGAGAATATTATTCTGAATTTTCCAGCTATGGGAGAAAAGACATTATCTCTTCTGTCTTGGGAATATTGAGATTTTCTTTATTCAATTATGTCTGTCTAGGTGCCAAGTTATTTCCAATTTGTATGATTGTTGACTTGCTGAGAAAAAATAGAGGCCCCCAGCTACAGGAAATATTGGGCAGTTAGGGCAAAAAATGTACCCAGTGAATGAAACCTAGGGTCTCGCCTACTCACTGCCATGCAAGTTCTCCTGAAAGTATTTCCCCTTGTTTCTCAAGTTCATTAAACATATTATTTCTAAGTCTAGCAGGAACCGAACTAACTTTAAAACTGAAATCCTCTTAGGTTTCTCAAGCCACAGTTTTGGTTAAGCCACTATGGAAGTCAGTCTGGAGATTCCTCAGAAACGTGAAAATAGCCCTACCATACAACCCAGCCATACCACTCCTTGGAATTTACTCAAAGAAAATTAAATTGGCAAACAAAGAAGCTGTCTGCACATTAATATATATTGCAGCTCAATTCACAATAGCTAAGACCTGGAACCAACCCAAATGCCCATCAACAGTAGACTGGATAAAAAAATTATGGAACATTCACTCTATAGAATACTATACAGCAGTCAAAAACAATGAAATCCGGTCATTTGTAACAAAAGGGAGGAATCTGGAAAACATCATGCTGACTGAATTAAGCCAGTCCCAAAGGGACAAATGTTATATGTTCTCCCTGATTGGTGACAACTAACTGAGCACCAAAGGGGAAACCTGTTGAAGTGAAATGGACACTATGAGAAATAGTGACTTGATGAGCCCTTGTCCTGACTGTTGATGTACAATTTAATACTTTATCCATTTTAGTATTTTTTGTTCCAGTACTATTGGTTGAGCTCTGTAATTAACACACATTTATTCTTAGGTGTTTAAATTTAACTGAAAAGTGACCCCTGTTAAATATAAGAGTGGGAATAAGAGAGGGAGGAGATGTACAATTTGGGACATGCTCAATCGGACTTGCCCCAAATGGTGGAGTTAGAAATGTGCCAGGGGATCCCAATACAATCCCATCAATGTGGCATGTCCCAATGCCATCTCACTAGTCCAATGATCCATTTCTGTTCACAATTGATCACACTGATAGGTCTAAGAGTCAAAGGGATCACACAAACAAGACTAGTGTCTGCTAATACTAACTGATAGAATCAAAAAGGTAGAGAACGATCCATCATGGGAAGCAGGACACACAGCAGACTCATAGAATGGCAGATGTCCTAAACAGCACTCTGGCCTCAGAATCAGCCCTTAAGGCATTCGGATCCGGTTGAAGAGCCCATGAGAGTATTGTAGGCATGGAAAGCCAAGACACTCTGGAAAAAAAAAAAAATCCCTAAATGAAAGCTCTCTGTGAGAGAGATCCCAGTGGAAAGAATGGGGCCATCAAGAAGGAGGTACCTTTCTCTGAAGGGATGAGAGAACTTCCACTTTGACTATGACCCTGTCGGAATAAGATCGAAGTCGGCGAACTCAATGACAAGAGCCTAGTGAGATTACTGATGCCATAAACAAGAGTGTCAAATTGTTAAGTCAACAACAGGAGTCACTGTGTACTTATTCCTCATGTGGGATCTGTCCTTAATGTGTTGTCCAATGTGAAGTAATGCTATAACTAGTACTGAAACAGTATTTTACACTTAGTGTTTCTGTGTGGGTGCAAACTGATGAAATCTTTACTTAATATATACTAAATCAATCTTCTCTATATAAAGAGAATTGAAAATGAATCTTGATGTGATTGGAATGGGAGAGGGAGAGGGAGATGGGAGGGGTGCGAGTGGGAGGGAAATTATGGGGGGGAGCCATTGTAATCCATAAGCTGTACTTTGGAAATTTATATTTACTAAATAAAAGTTAAAAAAAGAAAATATACAGTTTTAATTAAATCATGTATATCAGACTATAGCTCATATGAATTTATAGATAGCCCTTTATCAGTAAAACAAACTCCTTATAATTTTCCCCAGCACTTGTTTCTTCAGATCTTTTCTTTAATCAGTGTTTGAACGTCTTACTAGCCTAAGACTAAATACTCACATGAGAAAACTCCAAAGCCTTTTCGGTGCTCATGTGTTGGGTTAGCAAGCATCCAATAGCATCACCTCTGGTAGCTCTGACTGGAGTACACATCTTTATGTTCCCTTCTTGTAAGCAACTTCATTCTTTCATCAGAAAGAAATGAAGAACCTGTGGACTTTCACCAGATTTCTTACATGGACCCAAGTTAGAAAGTTCAGTTTCCGTGTCAGTCTCTTCACTGTCTACAGAGTAATTGAGTTGCAGCCTGTGTAGTGATTTTGTCTTTAGTAAATCACATTCAGTAGTAGAGAAGATGAGCTTACTTCTTGATAAATCACATTCTTTATCTCCTCTTTTTCCAGTGTACTGAATAACATTGTAGGGAATTAAGCATTACAGATATTCTATAACAAATGTATAATCACAACACATACAGCCAGAAAATGAACTTTAGAGAATAACATGTTTCCTAACAGGAAGCAAAAAGTTCAAAACAGTGAATCCAATTTTTAGACTCCAAAATATTTTAGCAGTGTGATGTTTTTTAACATGTGAACTGGATTTTTTTAAATCTTTTTTTATTTTTTTATTTTTAACTTTTATTTAATGAATATAAATTTCCAAAGTACAGCTTATGGATTACAATGGCTTCCCCCCCATAACATCCCTCCCACCCGCAACCCTCCCCCTTCCAGCTCCCTCTCCCCTTCCATTCACATCAAGATTCATTTTTGATTCTCTTTATATACAGAAGATCAGTTTAGCATACATTAAGTAAAGATTTCAACAGTTTGCTCCCACACGGAAACATAAAGTGAAAAATACTGTTTGAGTACTAGTTATAGCATTAAATCACAATGTATAGCACACTAAGGACAGAGATCCTACATGAGGAGTAAGTGCACAGTGACTCCTGTTGTTGACTTAACAAATTGACACTCTTGTTTATGGCCTCAGTAATCACCCTAGGCTCTTGTCATGAGCTGCCAAGACTATGGAAGCCCCCTGAGTGAACAGGATTTCAATTTTGTTAATTACGTGTGTATTTCAACCTCTGTCTTGCATTAACACGTCATTGCTACAGTTAAAACTAGAATAATTTGGAGTAGAGGGAGGAAATTTTGTTTACTTTTTAAACTCTGCATGAGGATACTTTAAAAACTTAAGGAATTGAATGTTTATTTTGGTCCAAAATGTTTTTTAAAAAACAGCTTTTTCATAATACACATTTTCTATGAACTTGTTGACTACCCATGAAATCTCTAAGGCACCTGGCCTGTGACATCACTGACTCTGTAGGAACCTTTGGAAGTAGGTATTATTACCTTATTACCTCATTGCAGCAGAAGCTGACAGGGGCTACGAAAGTTACTTAGGGTCAACATCCAAGGAGGTAAAACCAGGATTGATTCAAGTATAAATGCAGTATAAATACAGTAACCTTTGATTTTTTCAAACTCTAGCACACAGAGTGTTCATTGGATTTCCAAATATAAAATTTTCATTAAAATTCTTATCCTCATGAATTCAAATATTTAAGTTTTGCCTAAGTATAAACTTAGTATATGATATACAATATACAATATGTCTATAACATATGCACATTAAAACTTGATTATTAAAATGTTTATTATATATAATATTTTACATTATATATTAATATATTACTATGTTATTATTAAAATGTTTTATGTTTATTGAAATACAAAAACAGTAAACATAAAAACATAAGATACATCTACCAAAAACAAAATGCATTTTATTTAATGGGATTAATTCTGAGTAGTTCACTAACATGATACTCGTTTTCTTTCCTATAAATTTTTTAATTATTACAATCTAACTGGAATAGTAGCACCAATTCATTTAAAGGAGTTTGTCACGTATGTTTTCAAACCTACAAATAATAAAACTCAAGGAAAATTAGGTGGGGAAATAGGAAGGAGGAAAGCCTAGATTTAAGAGAATCTTAAGAATGGAGTTCTTCTGCCACCTGCTGGCCATTCTATGTTATACCCAGCCCTACTTTAAAATACTCCGGGAATATTTGAGAGGGTTTTTTCCTGTTCTTATTTTCAAGACATGTTCTGATACATGCTTACTTCCAAAATATAGAATACTCACTCAATTGTTACCAAATATGAATGTCAACACAGTCACCCAAAAATCATAATCACAGGGGTCCTATCCCGAGAATTTTTTAAAGAATCAGTGTTTAAAGATTTTATTTACTGATTTGAGAGGTAGAGTTACAGACAGTGAGAGGAGGAGACAGAGAGAAAGGTCTTCCTTCTGCTGGTTCACTCCCCAAATGGCTGCAATGGCCAGGGCTGAGCAGATCCAAAGCCGGGTCTCCCACAGCGGTGCAGGGGCCCAAGCATTTGGGCCATCCTCCACTGCTTTACCAGGCCATAGTAGAGAGCTGGATTGGAAGAAGAGCAGCCGGGACTAGAACTGGAGCCCTTAGGTGATGCAGGCGCCCCCAACAGAGGATTAACTCACTGTGCCACAGTGCCAGCCCCTCCCCTGATATTTTGATCCTTGATGTGCAAGAAAGAATTGGGAACTTTTGCCATTTATCCCAGTTCCTACTGATGCATGGATGGATGAGGATGCATCCAGGTGACTAGATTGGACGTGTCAGGACTTGCTTGCTTTTCACAAGCCATCAGTGTCCAGTGTCCCCTTCTGACTGGACTCACCGCTGAGCTCCAGTTAGTGCCTCACTGGGTGTGGCCACTTGCCTGGGCCCCAAATAGCAGAATCTGGCTCTCAGTTTTATTGAGTGTGGATGTCTTGTTTGCTTTTCTTCTCCCCAGTTATCCTGCCTAATTTTTGTATTGGTGACAACTTCTTTCTTAAAACTTTTTCTTCTGTTGGATTTTGTTAGATTTTTCTCTCCTTGTTCCGCTACCAGAGAAATAAACGTCATCCGGATAAAAAAAAAAAAAAAAAAAAAAAAAAAACTCACTCCACACTAGCCACACTGCTTCTCCTCCAACACACCCTGCTCCCCTGAGGGCCTGCGTGATGTCATGTCTCTGGCTGCACCACTCCTCCAATATCCGTGTGGGACCTGCTCCATCTCTTTCAAACCTTGGTTCAAAAACTTCTTTTCACACTGACCACCAAGAATTCCTATTCTTCTTATTTGGTTTTATATTTTTTCCGTAGCAGTTATAATGTCTAACATATTACACAATTTTAATATTTCTACACTTACTGTCTTTTTAAAAAAAAAAACACAGAATATAAAATCTAAGATGACAGAGATTCTTACTTACTTCACCGCCATGTGCTCAGAAGCAAAGCAATACCCAGGACATCCTCAGTGCTCAAAAACTATTTTTCCAATGACTGAATGAAAAAGAATGGGTAATTGGATTAATGATGATCTTTTCTTTAACTAAAAAAAAAAAAAAAAAAAAGACATATAGGGAAATATTCAGCTTCAAAAGTACTATAACGGGCCGGCGCCGCGGCTCAATAGGCTAATCCTCTGCATGCAGCGCCAGCACACCGGGTTCTAGTCCCGGTCCGGGCGCCAGATTCTGTGTCAGTTGCCCCTCTTCCAGGCCAGCTCTCTGCTGTGACCTGGGAATGCATTGGAGGATGGTCCAGGTTCTTGGGCCCTGCACCTGCATGGGAGACCAGGAGAAGCACCTGGCTTCTGGCTTCAGATCAGTGCAGCGCACCGGCCGCAGCGGTGGCCATTGGAGGGTGAACCAACGGCAAAGGAAGACCTTTCTCTCTGTCTCTCTCTCTCACTGTCCACTCTGCCTGTCAAAAAAAAAAAAAAAAGTACTATAACACACAAATTAACACAAAGTACTGTGTTCTCCTGATCAGTCAGCTTATATGATTTGTCAATATAATTCCTAAACCAAGTGAGGAAAACATAAATTATAGGTTCCTCCATTTGTGTCAAATTGGTAGTTGTCACTGTTTCTCTGTCCTTTGGCTAAGACCAAGTGTAGTAAACTGATCGTCATTTTTAAGTTAATTTATAATTTCATAAAAATTTGATACACTAATCTCAGTTTTATAAATGTGTTTCAACAAAAATTCTGAAAAACCTAACAAAGATTCCATGTAACCATCTACTGTGTATTACTAATAAGGATAAAAGACTGAAGAAAACTTTGTATTTAGCAAGAAAAGGGTGAATTAAATCATGTTAATTCTATGTGAATTATTCTGCAGTCATGATAATAGTAAGAACTGTGCTGCAGCCTGAAAAATGACTTATGAAAAATTCTACAGTATAATACAATTTAAAAGTCTGTAATTACATAGCTTTGATATGTGTGTAAATGTGGAAAAAAATGGAATTACTGCATATGGGTAATGGATTAAATCTTATTTTTGTCTCTATTTCCCAAATGTTCTAATTTACTCACATTACCAGATGTTTTACAGTTTTTTAGTATTTCCAAAGGTAAAAAAAAGTCTTATTTCTAAGTACTTAAACTTTACCTGATGTGAATTTATACCAAGTTCCAAAAAGTGATGATTATTTTCTTTTATTGTATTCATCAAGTACAATTTACATCTCTGTGGAAACACCTTTAGAGTCATTAGTTACATTTTCACAGTCTTTGGTTAGATTTACTTGCATGAAATGAGCAACTTACCCAATAAATTCAGGCTGAATTTAGTATGAGTTCAAGAATTAAAGTGCTTTCTTCACTTTCAAATATGTCTGTTCTTCCCGACTGACTACTTGGGTCACCATACAGCATTTGGTTTATGTAAATATGCTTGTGTCTATCATCCTGCCACATTTCAATAAATAGGGCCGTCTATAATGGTCCCTGCGTTACACGCATTAATGTCATTCAGTGTGTAGCACACAACCCAGAAATTCATTGAGTGTAGCGGAAGGGAAGTTAGATAAAGGAACTGAAGGCTTAGGGCACCCCTCAAAACTGCCCCTCCACCTTGACGACTGGCACTGCCTTTCAGCCATCACCAAATCTTGTGTTTCCCATCTTCTTGATTTACGCTTCCCTTTCAGCTCTCAGTCCAAGTGAGCCCCTATCTTCTGCCTCAGAGAACTGATTCATTGTTGAGATTATTTCCTCTCTGATGCCTTGCTCAGCAAAGATTTGGGATGTGTGGATTTTGAAATCACACATTTGGACTTTGCTGTGTTTGGATTTTATTAAGTTTGAATCTTGTCTGTAACCTCATCTCACCCTTATTGCTCATTGTGAGTGGTTGCTACATAGTCTTCTGTTTGCACAACTCAATACCCTGCCACTCCTCATTCAATGGCAACAATCCAGGAATAAAATTTGAGGTTCATGATATTAACTCTTTGACGTAAAACAATATCAAATCAACCACTCAGTGAGTCTGTTCCTTGGAAAGCTCAAGACTCATATGACAAAAACAAACACACACCAAAAATAAAAACCCCTTGCTGCAGGTGCTCCTACGTAAAGTCCCTCCCCACGAGAGTATTGCAGGCATGTCTCACCCCATCCACAGGCTCATTGCAGGACTTATTAGGGACAGAGAACAATGAGAGGCAGTGATATGTTCCACATCCAACTGAGGCTTCAGGGCCATTATGTGGGTCTTCAACTGCTTGTTATTCCCTCTGCCAAAAGACTAGCCACGTCTTTTTTACATCTGGACTGTTTCTTCAGCCCAAGTGCAGAGATGAAAGAGAGCAAGTATTCTGCAAATGGAAAACAGCAACAAACAACTTTTCTTTTACGTACCATTAAGATTTTTTGAGTCCACCACACAGAACCCAGTCAACATTGTCTAATACAACTTTTGAAGAGGCAATGGGAAGCAAAGGACTAACTGTGTGAACTCGGGCAAGTAATCTAATCTGTTGTATCCCAGCTATCACATTTAGACAGTACTAACTTCTTGAGGTTGTTGTGATAAACAAACGAGTGGAAACTTGAAAACACAAGTTCATGCCCACTATTTGGTATATAACACATGCTTAGTAAGTTTTAACCACTGTCTGTTACCACTACTCTGTAACAGACACAGATGCTAACTTAGTGGTGTATACACAGTCTTCAGCAGAGTGTCTGATTTATCTGGTAATCCAGATAAGTCAACTTTCCAAATGTCTTCAAATGACCAAGCATTTCCTTTTTCTTGAATCCTTTCATAAAACACTTCCATTTATTTTCTTATACCATTAGTTTTCCTCATTTCCTTTAAGTTAGCAAAGGCTTTATAACATAAATTTAAAATAAAAAGACTTCAGTTCCTCTCATCTTCAGTAGATACCATGAATTTTGTACTTTCATAAACTTCTATCTATTCTTTTCCCGAAATCAAGCTCTGAAATAATTACTTCGTGCACCAAAATTTTTATACAAAGAGCATTCTGGGACATAGCATATTCAATTTGTAAATACTTATAAGTACCTGGAATAGTCACAAGTTATGGTGCTAGATCCTGGAGGAAAATTCCTCCCAGACACCATTCTTTTCTACTGTCATGTTCTGAAAGGTGAGAAATAATGCTCTTTTCTCTTTTCCCCACATGGTACAATTACACAAAAAGACAACCTTTGTTTCTTAGAAATCCTATAATTTTTGTGTCCTTGGTTTCTTTACATCCTTTCATTTTTTTCCTACACAAAGCATCTTTAATCATCTGTGACATTCATCTTCATTGTAACCCATTTTCCTGGCATCTATAAACAGAAGACATATGCTTTAAATTACCAAAATTTCACTGTTCAAAAACACCTCACTTTTCACCACAAGAAAATAAAATAGAAAATTATTTTGAAAGTAAAAATTATTCTTTTCAGTTCAGCTTTGTAAATGCTTCAGGGTTTTTTAGTTATTCTTATTTCCTGATTTTCTAACTGGCCGCTGGACTTCAGCTTTCCCTTCAATCCAATCAATTCTTTATATTTTTTTTGCCAAAATAATCTCTTTTAAATGTAAATTGATCATTTCACTTTCTGGAGTAAAAATCTCCATACACTGCACAATAGCAATAGAATAAAGGACAATAACACACTATTCTATGCCCTAGCCTCTCTCCTAATGCTCCCTCTGTCTCATTTTCCTATAAGCCCATCTTCCTCATAAACTTCTCTGACTTGATTCCCTAGCTCCTATCTGTCGTCTCCTCTTGCTCCTCCTCTTCCTCTGCTCTTCCTAAACCTGTATCCATAAACACAAACAGGATCCACAATTATGTCCTCAACCTTCTACATTTCTTTCCAGGGAATACTCACTCCAAAGACCTTAGCTAGTCTCATATTGTCCCTAATATTATCTACCCACAATCACAATTGAGAACAATGCTCTCCAGTAGAAGTACAATGCCAGTCAAAGTGTGCACTATTCAATTAAATTTAAATTTTCTAGGTGAAAATTGATTTTAATTCTATATGTTATGTAACCCAACATATCCCAAAAAATCACTTTTAGGATTAGACACATATCTTTTAAAGCTCTCAATGTTCACACTGCCCAATAGCTACAATATTAGGCAATGCAGAGTTGATAATGTAAACACTTTCCCAAGGTGTGTTTTTGATGATCTACACAACCTCTCTTCATGAACACCCTACCAGAGCTTCAGGTTGACCAGGTCTAAAACAACATACATTCACCCCATGTGTCCCAGTTTCTCACATAAGCATTAGCTCTTCTTCCTGACTCACTTGGGGCTATCATCCTCAACAATATATTGACCCTCAGATTCTATAACTATTCTAATATTAAAGAAGCAGAAGGAAGGAATCTTTCAGGTCACCCCATGCAACCTCAAGAATTTTCCTGGGGCCAGCACTGGCGTAGCAGGTAAGGCCACCACTGCAGCGCCAGCATCCCATATGAGCACCGGTTCAAATCCCAGCTGTTCCACGTCCAATCCAGCTCTCTACTGTGGCCTGGGAAAGCAGTGAAAGATGGTCCAGGTCCTTGGGCCCTTGCACCCACGCGGGAGACCCGGAGGAAGCTCCTGGCTCCTGGATTTGGATTGGTGCAGCTCCAGCTGTTGCAGCCAATTGGGGAGTGAACCAGTGGATGGAAGACCTCTCTCTCTCTCTCTCTGCCTCTCCTCTCTCTGTGTGACTCTGGCTTTCAAATAAGTAAATCAATCATTTTAAAAAAAGAAAAAGAATTTTCCTCTACAAAAGGGCTCTGAACTTACCACTACAGCAGTTGTCAGCCTCTTAGAGTATGGGCAAAATGTGCATAGATTTTTTTTTTCTGAGAACATCCTTAGCTTTAAAGAAACTCTTCTATTTAACCTAAAGTTTAAATGCCACAATACAAGCTCAGCTGTGCTTCATCTTTCTCTCACAATGACTACACCAAAGTATTACCAAATCCTGCCCATTCCATGATAGATAACTCACTAATGTAAAACCCCTTTCTATTGGCAATGGCTTTGACCACACCCATGTCTCTTAGGGTACTTTATTTATTTTTTTTTTTTTTGACAGGCAGAGTGGACAGTGAGAGAGAGAGACAGAGAGAAAGGTCTTCCTTTGCCGTTGGTTCACCCTCCAATGGCCGCCACGGCCGGTGCACTGCGGCCGGCGCACCGCGCTGATCCAATGGCAGGAGCCAAGTACTTATCCTGGTCTCCCATGGGGTGCAGGGCCCAAGCACCTGGGCCATCCTCCACTGCACTCATGGGCCACAGCAGAGAGCTGGCCTGGAAGAGGGGCAACCGGGACAGAATCCGGCGCCCCAACCGGGACTAAAACCCAGTGTGCCAGCGCCGCAAGGCGAAGGATTAGCCTAGTGAGCCACAGCGCCGGCCTCTTAGGATACTTTAGCTATGAAAGCAAGGGATCCTGACAGGCCAGTCTGTCACTAATAGTAGGGCAGGTGAAGCTTTAGCACACATGAATGCCCATAAAAGAAGCAGGCAGACTAAGATAATCAGAAAATGTAACAAAATCAATTCAGAAGGAAGATAAGCTGTAACCACTGATGCAACCAAACTATACCAGGCCATGTCTGAGCCACAGAATAGGTTCTATCTGACAGACCACTGGGGTTCTCTGTCTATCTCACTGCTTAAAGAAGAGGCTTCCAGTGGTCCTTTTAGGAGTGCCTCTCAGTACTTCCCTACCCAGTTACCTGGAGCAGAACTGCTGCTAGCTCTTGTCGCCTTGACTGTTCTTGTACCCATCCCAATAGATTTGTTTTCATTTTCACAAGATCCTTCCTGGAAACCTCAGGTCAGATTGGGAATGAAGTTTAGGGTCATGTCCTCCAGGTCTGAGTAGAGACTGCTACCAGAGTCTGATGATTTTCATATCTGGTAACTGGCTTCTGGAAGTTGGCCTGTAAGCCAAACTTTGACAACTGATATTGTTCAAATGACTACCCTTATGCTTTCTGTTGTTTTTTTTAAAGATTTATTTATTTATTTATTTATTTCAAAGGCAGAGTCACAGAGAGACAGAGGCAGAGAAAGAGAGAGAGGTCTTCCATTTGCTGGTTCACTCCCTAGATGGCCACAATGGCCGGAGATACACCAAACCGAAGCCAGGAGCCAGGGCCTCTTCCAGGTCTCCCACACAGGTGCAGAGGCCCAAGGATCTGGGCCATCTTCCACTGCACTCCCAGGCCATAGCAGAGAGCTGGATAAGAAGTGGAGCTGCCAGGACTCAAACTTGCACCCACATGGGATGCCAGTACTGCAGGCAGTGGCTTTACACGCTACACGACAGGGCTGGCTCTCTGTTGGGTTTTAGTCTCCATTATATTCTGTAAACCTCTGCTTGATTAAACGTCCTCTTTTTTTAATTTAGTAAATATAAATTTCCAAAGTACAGTTTATGGATTACAATGGCTCCCCGCCCCCATAATTTCCCTCCCACTCGCACCCCTCCCATCTCCTGCTCCCTCTCCCATTCCATTCACATCAAGATTCATTTTCAATTCTCTTTATATAGAGAAGATTGATTTAGTATATATTAAGTAAAGATTTCATCTGTGTGCACCCACACAGAAACACAAAGTGAAAAATACTGTTTCAGTACTAGTTATAGCATTACTTCACATTGGACAACACATTAAGGACAGATCCCACATGAGGAATAAGTACCCAGTGACTCCTGTTGCTGACTTAACAATTTGACACTTTTGTTTATGGTGTCAGTAATCTCCCTAGGCTCTAGTCATGAGTTGCCAAGGCTATGGAAGCCTTTTGAGTTCGCCGACTTCGATCTTATTCAGACAGGGTCATATCAAAGTGTCAGTTCTCTTCTCCCTTCAGAGAAAGGTACCTCCTTCTTTGATGGCCCCTTTCTTTCCACTGGGATCTCACTCTCAGAGATCTTTCATTTAGGTCTTCTTTTTTTTTGCCAGAGTGTCTTGGCTTTCCATGCCTACAATACTCTCATGGGCTCTTCAGCCAGATCTGAATACTTTAAGGGCTGATTCTGAGGCCAGAGTGCTATTTAGGACATCTGCCATTTTATGAGTCTACTGTGCATCCCACTTCCCATGATGGATTGTTCTCTCCCTCTTTGATTCTATCAGTTAGTATTCGCAGACTCTAGTCTTGTTTGTGTGATCCCTTTGACTCTTAGACCTATCAGTGTGATCAATTGTGAATTGAAAAATCTACCAACAATAGATGCTGGAGAGGATGTGGGGAAAAAGGGACACTAACCCACTGTTGGTGGGAATGTAAACTGGTTAAGCCACTATGGAAGTCAGTCTGGAAATTCCTCAGAAACCTGAATATAACCCTACCATACAACCCAGCCATCTCACTCCTTGGAATTTACCCAAAGGAAATGAAATTGGCAAACAAAGAAGCTGTCTGCACATTAATGTTTATTGCAGCTCAATTCACAATAGCTAAGACCTGGAACCAACCCAAATGCCCATCAACAGTAGACTGGATAAAGAAATTATGGAACATGCACTCTATAGAATACTATACAGCAGTCAAAAACAATGAAATCCAGTCATTTGCAACAAGATGGAGGAATCTGGAAAACATCATGCTGAGTGAATTAAGCCAGTCCCAAAGGGACAAATGTTATATGTTCTCCCTGATTGGTGACAACTAACTGAGCACCAAAGGGGAAACCTGTTGAAGTGAAATGGACACTATGAGAAACAATGACCTGATCAGCTCTTGTCCTGACTGTTGATGTACAATTTAATACTTTATCGCTTTTAGTATTTTTTTTTGTTTTGCACTAGTACTATTGGTTGAACTCTGTAATTAACACACAATTGTTCTTAGGTGTTTAAATTTTAACTGAAAATGATCCCTGTTAAATATAAGAGTGGGAATAAGGGAGGTAGGAGATGTACAATTTGGGACATGCTCAATCAGACTTGCCCCAAATGGTGGAGTTAGAAATGTACCAAGGGATTCCAATACAATCCCATCAAGGTGGCATGTACTAATGCCGTCTCACTAGTCCAAACGTCCTCTTTTAAAGATACAATGTAATTATCTTCTTAATTATTATTATTAGTTTCCTACAGAGTGGAAATAAAATCAACACTTCTTATCACTGAATTAAAAACACCCTGGGATCTGCTTTCAAAACTCCCTGTGCACCTCCCCTTAGTCCACCAAGAGCCCACTAATATCCTGCAAATGGTCCAGCACAGTGATGGAAATTACATGGGTAGAACAAGTGTAGTCAGGCTCTGACTGGGCTAATGCTTTGTGCTGCTCCTACCCTTGCAGATTATTCAAATCAAACAACTGTGGTAACAATGCCAAGTAACTCCTGCAAGGAATGCTTTGACTGCCCCAAGTCCAACCAATGCCACCACCAAGGCAGATGGCAATGCCCTGCTGTCAACAGACAGTATCCTCATGGTCTCACTCCCTCTTCTACATCCTTACTGTTAAGAAACTCAAGCCAGGAAACATCAATATTTCCTCATCTTCTAAACTCAATCCAAATGACAACAAGAAGTCCAGTGAAGCAAGGAAAAAGCAGATCTTCACAGAATTCAGTAAATTCATACCTTATTTTGTTGATGCAGAAAGTGTTGAGAATCCCAAATTTAATTAGTTTGAAGAACATGTAAAGAGTTTTATCAGAGTTGATCCAAGGTGGCTGAATAGGGAAAAGACATGCTGATTTTGACCACAGGAACATAAAGAAAAAAAGTGGAGTAACTGCATTCCTGGGGGAGAATTCGGAAGAAGTTTGCACTGGAAATTCTCTAGGAAGAAGAGAGACACTGTTGAGCAATGTAGACAATACAGACACGCAGCAGCTAGCAGGGATACCACTGGAGACTCCTGCAATCAGAGGTTGAAAAGAAACACCACGTCCTTGGAGCAAGGTAAGAGGAGACTGTGGCTGCTCATGTCATTGGTGATATTGCCTAAGGGAGAACCTAGAGACCACATTGACTTTGAGTCTGGCCTGGAAGGCTAGTCAGGTGAAGAGTGCCCACTAAGCACATTGCTTTTCTCCCATCCCCCTACGATGGCACCCAGAAACTAGCAGGCAGGAAGTACCATCTTAATAATGCAAGTAAAGGCTGCTATGGATCATGCATGCACATGTAACCAAAGGATTTTATTGGACAAATCTGCAGTACCCAGTAACTATGAGTCTGTCCTGAAGATTTGGCAGGGTACAGGGTATCCACGTAGGCCTGTGAGGTGCTCCCCTCCTCTCACTCTATCACAAACACCTAGACTCAAACTACCAAGGAAGAGCACTGACAGGCAGCTGGCTCTGGAAACACCTTGGTTCTCTCCATGGACAGGGCAGGCTCACGGGGCTGAGTGAAACCCCTGCTGCCTGTGAATGTGGAGCTTTGTGCACTATGACTGTGGGAATTCTATAGAAGCACAATATGGGATGGGGTGTAGCTGGGTCTCTGGGCAATCACTGTGTCTGGTTTCAGAAGCTCAGAGTTCTCTGAGTGCCTGGGGAGGGTCATGACAGAGGGTTCTGTGCTCACACTAAAGATCACACAGATCCTTTTTGTGGTCCATGAGCATGCCTGAGTAGGATGTGTAGCCACTGTAGGCTTTCTCTGAGCATTGATCGCATTGGAAGAGTGGAGGTGAGGCTGTGATCAGGCAAGCTGATATGATCATACAATCCCATCTACTGACAATAAAGGAGATCTACCATGCCCAATATGGATGTCACCCTCAAGCACTTACTTGAGTTCCTTACCCCATTCAGCACATGCCTATGGATATTCAGTGAAGGAACAGACACTCCATTAAGCCACAGAGGCATATGTCAAAGATAAAAGCCATCAGAGGAGAAAACCAACAAGGATTTTCCCAAATGCCTAAAAAAGAAACACAGAGATAAAAGAAACATGAACAAGAAAGAAAATATGACTCCCCAAAAGAAACACAACAACCCTTCAATATTAGAATGCAAATACAAAGAGACTAGACAAAGACACTCTGTGCCTGAGTAGCCCTGCAGGCCAGACTCAAATGTCTAGAAAGGAATTTAAAAAAATGATCATAAGGTTACTCAAAAACACACAGAAGCAACTATATGAGTTAAAGAAATCCATACACAGTATAGTGAAAAATCCTGCCAGGAGATAGTGATGAAGAAGAGAAATTATGCCAAAATACTAGAAATGAAGAGTTATATATGTCACTTAGCAAATACAGTGGAAAGTCTTAACGACAGACTTGATGAGGCTGAAGAAAGACTATTTGAGCTAAAAGACATATCCTTGGAAACAGAACAAAAAAAAAGAAATAGAAAGAAGAAGAAGACAGGGAAGGAGAAGGAGAAGGGGAAGGAGAAGAAGAAGGTTAGAAAAATTAAATAGTGATCAAGCTTTATGGGATACTACCAAAAAACAAAACATATGTGTCTTAGGGGTTTCTAAAGACGTAGAAAGAGAAAATGGATTCGAAGACCTATTCAATGAAATAATAGCAGAAAACTTCCATAATTTGGAGAAGCATGAAACAGATCCCTACCTTATTTTTTTTTGACAGGCAGAGTGGACAGTGAGAGAGAGAGAGAGACATAGAGAAAGGTCTTCCTTTGCCGTTGGTTCTGTGGCCAGCACACCACACTGATCCAAAGCCAGGAGCCAGGTGCTTTTCCTGGTCTCCCATGCTGGTGCAGGGCCCAAGCACTTGGGTCATCCTCCACTGCCTTCCCGGGCCACAGCAGAGAGCTGGCCTGGAAGAGGGGCAACCGGGACAGAATCCCGTGCCCCGACCGGGACTAGAACCTGGTGTGCTAGCGCCGCAGGCAGAGGATTAGCCTACTGAGCCGTGGCACCAGCCCCTACCTTATATCTTATAAAGAGATCAAGTCTAAATGAACCAAGGATCTAAATCTATGATCTGATACCATCAAATTACCAGAGGAAGATTTCAAGGAAACTCTGCAAGACATTGGCATAGGCAAAGACTTCCTGTAAAAGACTCCCGAAGCAGAGGCAATAAATGCAAATATAGACAAATGGGATTGCATCAAACTAAGAATCTTCTGCACTGCCATGGAAACACTCAACAGTCAAGAGACAATCAACAGAATGGGAGAAAATCTGCAAAGTATACAACTTATAAAGGATTATTATCTAGGATCTATAAAGTGCTCAAGAAGCTCAACACCAACAAAACAAACAATCCAGTTAAGAAATGGGCAAAAGACATCAACAGGCATTATTCAAAAGATAAAATTCAAATGGCCAGTGGACACATGATAAAATGCTCAGGGTCACTAGCCATCAGGGAAATGCAAATCAAAACCATAATGAGGTTCACCTCACCCCAGTTAAAATGGCTATCATCCAAAAATCAGAAAACAATAAATGCAGGCTAGGATGTCGGGTAAAAGGTACACTAATACACTGTTGGTGGGAATGTAAACTATTGCAACTATTATCTAAAACAATATGGAGATTCCTCAGAAATCTGAAAAAAGATCTGTCATATTACTCAGGCATTCCACTCTTGGAAATTTACCCAAATGAATTGAAATCAGAATATGAAATAGTTATCCATACCTCCATGTTCATTGCAGCTCAATTAGCTTACAATAGCTAAGACACAGAATCAAACCAGAAGTGCATCAACTGATGACTGGATAGAAAAAAAGGTGGTATATATACACTATAGAATATTACTCAGCCATAAAAAAGAATGAAATCCTGTCTTTTGCAACAATGAGTGCAACTGGAAGCCATTATGCTTAGTAAACTAAGCCAGTCCAAAAAAGACAAATATCATGTTTTCTCTGATATGAGGCAGTTAAAATAGAATTTTAAAGATATAGAAATTAAATGGACATCTTGTGAAATTATTTATTTTTAGCCCTTGTTTATACTCCTGTGGAACTGTGGTTTTTCTACCTTTCACTTTTTTAATATTATGGTAAATGGTAAGTGGTAAATTTAACCTATGATTAAAGAGGGCATTGAAATTATGTCATTGCTAAAAATAAAGATAAAACAGGAAGGAAGATAGGGTGAAAGGTAGGAAATTGAGGTAAGGAGGGGTCAGGAAGAGAAGTATGGTGATCTTCACAGAACTGTTCCTATGAAATACATGCAATCTGCTCGCTTTATATTAATAAAAAATTTTGAGCTTTACCAGATAATGAATGCCAATGTAAACCTGCTGGAATTTTATATTCAAGATGAAGAGCAATAATACCCAAAATTAAAGACAAGGTGTTGTTGAATATAACTTAAAAAACTGATGAACAGTTAAAACTCTACTTTAAAAATAAGAATAGAAGGGCTTGTGCTGTGATATAGCGAGTAAAGCTGCCTACAGTGGCAGAATCCCACATGGGCACCAATTTGAGTCCTGACTGCTTCGCTTCTGATCCAGCTCTCTGCTGTGGCCTGGGAAAGCAACAGAAGATGGCCCAAGTGCTTGGGCCCCTGCACCTGCATGGGAGACCTGGAGGAAGCTCCTGGCTCCTGGCTTCAGATCATCCCAGCTCCAGCCATTGCAACCATTTGGGGAGTGAACCAACAGATGGAAGATCTCTCTCTCTCTCTCTCTCTCTGCTTCTGTAACTCTGCCTTTCAAATAAAATATTTAACTGTGGGTTTCACTGAACATTTTGCTTCATACCTAAATGCTGTTCATCTATTTTAAATTGTATATGTGTTTGTGTATTTATGTTTTGATTCATAGTAATTTCTCATATTATGGAATTATTTGCATTGAATGCGAACTGTAAATAAGAAGAAATAAATGGTTGAAAGAGGAAAAAATATTCATTGTGGATCTTATCTTCAATATTTCTCTAGCCTTAAATAACACTCCAGAAAGGTGATTTCAGAGCTTTTGATCCCTTTGATAGTTATTTCCTCCATATTTCTAAAAGGACTACCTCAAACTGCATGAAATCAATAGCATTAGGCAAAAGTTGTTGCACCCTGAAACAGCGTCTCCCAAGGAAGTATGCCAATGCATGTTAATAAAGGCTAAGAGACTGGCCATGAATCATTGGGCATTCTTAAGTTATCACAACTTCCCCATCCAGGCCATACGAGTCCTGATTTCAATGCAGAAGCTTATCCATGACAGCCTTCATCAGAGCTCCCTCCCCCTCCACACATATTGAGCAGGTAAGTGACAAGTCACCACTACTTATGCTGGACAATGAAACTGAAAAATGCCCCTATTTTTCTATGAATAAAGCCGAAGTGCCCTATAGACCCTGTGTCAAACCTCGTGCAAATTCCTGTAATGACATCCTACCATCATTTTGCTTCCACGAAGATTTGAGCTGCCTGGAAAATACTGATGTTTCACAAGGCAAAGGAACAGTGGGAGCCTCTACTGTGAATCCCTCAAGCAAGAGATAGTGTCTCCAAGATCAAACTCTTCAGGTGTTCGCTGTAAAATATTACCTGTTTTACATTAGCACTATATCCAAAAGTATTAAACTTGTTTCTCCCTCACTGCTCACTAATTACAGTACAAATTGCTTTCACGCCTTAATGTCCTTATCTCTACTCACTGGTAAGAACAAAATTAAGTCTGCGAAGGCATTGAACTGCCCGTATTATTCATCAAACACTTGCCTAGTTCATTGCTAGAAGAAATCATACTTCGTTCTTCCTACCTCTTGAGAAAGGAAATAGCCAAAACTGCCAGAACTTGGAAATACTCCTTGACCTAACTCTAGACGGGTTCTCCTAATTCCTCCAGACCTCAACTTGGCGTCTCTGCATTCTTGTCAAGCCTGCATGGACCAAACATAACCGAACTCTAACAGGTCACTTTAATGAGAATCTCCCACCTGCCACATGGAGTTGAAATTCTCATCCCTCACTATCGACAAGTATCAACCTGTCATGCTGGCTTGCTTTCATCAAGAATCCTGCTATTTGGTTAAGCTGGAATCCCCTTTACCCCTGGTGTTTCCTCAATGACTAGCCACCCACTGACCCCTATCTTACTTCTTGGCAATAAACCCCACTTGATTCTGCTGTATTTGAGCCTAGTTTCTATATTGAGGTCACTTTTCCCCTATAAAATCTACTTCCCCCACTTTAACTCTTGATCCCTTATTTTCTTTTTTTTATGTATGTATTTATTTATTTTTTTAACATTTATTTAATGAATATAAATTTCCAAAGTACAGCTTATGGATTACAATGGCTTCCCCCCCATATCCTCTCTCCCACCCGCATCCCTCCCTTTTCCCACTCGCTCTCCCCTTCCATTCACATGAGGATTCATTTTCAATTCTCTTTATATACAGAAGATCAGTTTAGCATACATTAAGTAAAGATTTCAACAGTTTGCTCCCACACAGAAACATAAAGTGAAAAATAATAGATGATTTTTTAAATGATGATGAAATCAGATCAGACCTATTGTCATGTTTAATCCCAGTGAGAGTCAAGTTGGGAATTGATAATTTCTTCTTTTTTTTTTACAGAAGATCAGTTTAGTATACATTAAGTAAAGATTTCAACAGTTTGCACCCCCATAAAAACACAAAGCGAAATATACTGTTTGAGTACTCATTATAGCATTAAGTCTCAATGTACAGCACATTAAGGACAGAGATCCTACATGAGGAGTAAGTGCACAGTGACTCCTGTTGTTGACTTTACCAATTGACACTCCTGTTTATGGCATCAGTAATCTCCCTATGCACCAGTCATGAGTTTCCAAGGCTATGGAAGCCTTTTGAGTTCACCAACTCTTATCTTGTTTAGACAAGGTCATATTCAAAGTGGAGGTTCTCTCCTCCCTTCAGAGAAAGGTACCTCCTTCTTTGAAGACCTGTTCTTTCCACTGGGATCTCACTCACAGAGATCTTTTTGCCAGAGTGTCTTGGCTTTCCATGCCTGAAATACTCTCATGGGCTTTTCAGCCAGATCGGAATGCCTTTAGGGCTGATTCTGAGGCCAGAGTGCTGTTTAGGACATCTGCCATTCTATGAGTCTGCTGAGTATCTCGCTTCCCATGTTGGATCACTCTCCCCTTTATTTATTTTATCAGTTAGTATTAGCAGATACTAGACTTGTTTATGTGCTCCCTTTGACTCTTAGTCCTTTCATCATGATCAATTGTGAACTGAAATTGATCACTTGGAATAGTGAGATGGCATTGGTACATGCCACCTTGATGGGATTAAATTGGAGTTCCCTGGTATGTTTTTAACTCTACCATTTGGGGCAAGTCAGCTTGAGCATGTCCCAAATTGTACATCTCTTCCCTCTCTTATTCCTACTCTTATGTTTAACAGGGATCACATTTCAGTTAAATTTCAACACTTAAGAATAACTGTGTATTAATTACAGAATTAAACCAGTCATATTAAGTAGAACAGACAAAAAAACTACTAAGAGGGATAATGTATTAAGTTGTTCATTAACAGTCAGGGCTATGCTGATCAAGTCACCGTTTCTCATAGTGTCCATTTCACTTCAACAGGTTTCCTTTTTGGTGTTCAGTCAGTTGTCACCGATCAGGGAGAACATATGATATTTGTCCCTTTGGGACAAATTGATCCCTTATTTTCTTTAACACCACCAGTAAGCTGTTTCCCAGCACTCCCTGTTTAATAAGGAATCGCAGTGCTCAGAATCTTTCTTGGGAAATGAATGTAAGGTTGCTTATTTTCAAAATCTCTTGTGAATTAGGAAATAACATTTAGTTTTAAAATCATATCCTATAATTTGATAAAGGCATATTTATTCTAAAACAAATTTACCTTTTAGAATGCACTCATTTAAATCTGGGCTGCACTTGATAGCTGAAGTGATCACTCAGAATGCCCCGGTTCTTCCAAATATTGCAAGAAAAGCTCTTTTATAGCACACATTAATATTATACTATAAAGGTCCTGTTTAAATTCTACAAAACAAAATGAAGGGGGGCTAAGAGGAAGAAATGGAAGGGGATCACAAGTAAGCAAACAAAGATGAGAAGGTGAGAGAGGACAGAAGGGAAGTAGGAAGGTAGGAGAAAAAGAGGAAGAGGTTGGAAAGGGGAGAAAAGAAAAGCAGGAAAGCGTAGAGGGAAGGAGGAAAAGAAGGAATATGCAAGAGAGAAAAAAATCACACCCCTATTCACACGTTAACAGTAAGCACAGCACTTTGTTAACCATGTAGAAAATAGATCAATTAATCAATACTTGAGACTTTCCTATGCAATGAAAATTCTCAGTGACTTTGCATGAATCATGATCAGTGAAATGCTACTGAAATCAATATCTGCACATTTTTTGTTGATAAATCCAGGGGAAATTCAGGGTTCTTTGGAAAACTAAAATAAAGCTTTCTAAGACCATAATTTGAAGAAGACCATAATTTGAAATTCACTGTAGGTGTGGTTCTCCCTCAACTTGCAAATGATCAACTTGCAAATGATCAACTTTTGATTGGCCTCATCCGATTCCAGGTGTGTTCTGGAATGTTACTCTGGGTTTCTGGAGTGCTCAATCTGTTTGCTAATAAAGAACACCAACTCATTCATTCACTCAGTCATTTTTCTGAACAACAGTAGGAAATCATCTGGTATGTGCCTGGCCCTTAGTAGTTCCTCAATGTTCTTCACCACATAAAAAATAATTATTCTCTGTGTTTTTTAATGTTCTTCATGAACTATAAATAAGGCAGAAAGCCTAATGAAACAAAAACAAAACTATTAAGAAGTATTTAAATGAGCTAAAAGAATATGAGTTACCACGACTTCCTATAAATCTTTGTGCATTTTATTTATTTTTTTTATTTTTTGACAAAAAAGTGTTAGACAGTGAGAGAGAAAGACAGAGAGAAAGGTCTTCCTTTTTCAGTTGATTCACCCCCAGGTGGCTGCTACAGCCAGCACATTCCTGCCAGTACGCTGCGCTGATCCAAAGCCAGGAGCCAGGTGCTTCCTCCTGGTCTCCCATGCAGGTACAGGGCCCAAGAACTTGAGCCATCCTCCACTGCCTTCCTGCGCCACAGCAGAGAGCTGGCCTGGAAGCAACCGGGACAGAATACTGCGCCCCAACCAGGACTAGAACCCAGGGTGCTGGTGCTGCAGGTGGAGGATTAGCCTAGTAAGCCACAGTGCCAGCCAATCTTTGTGCATTTTTTGGAAGTTTATATTTGCAGGAATTTGGAGAGAAAAAAAATCAAAATATGACAACCGTTTTTAAGTGCTGCAGGTAGAATTCTCTGGAAGCAGGAGATGGAGTTTGTGTGTGAGACATTCATTAGCAGCCATAGCGTATTAATGAGAGATGAGAAAGCAGAATGCTACAGGAGGAGACCCTCTGGGATACGGATCTTCAAAGTAAGACCACATTCTTTTTTTCTGCAAAAAAAAAATATACTGAAAATACTTTAGAAGCATCATTTATTTAAAGTTCAAATAGATTTTAAAAATATTCTATCCTATTCAACTTTCTTCTGAAATGTTTATTTTAAAAATATGTTTTTTAGGGGTTGGGGGAGCAGTGTTCCAAGACGGCTGATTTAGTCATGATAAGATGCCACAAAAACAAAGAAAGGACCATATTCCCAGGGGAAAGCTGGAGAGAAATTTTCAGCGGAGAACATACAGAATGGAACAGAGACTCTCTGGAGCAGCGGGACAGTGCACAGACATGCAGCAACTCCTGTGGCTGGTGGCTGGCAGGGAAATGCCATCTTCCCCCAGCAAGGTGAGAGGAGGTTGTGACAGCTGCACACCACTGGGGATTTTGTCTGAGGGAGAACTCCATGGTCCCTTCTGACTTTGAACCTGCTCTGGAGAACTCAGAGGGTCAGAGCAACCACTTAGCTATGCAAAAGGAGACCGTGTTTTTCCATCCCCTTCTCCCACCAAAATGCCAGACTTAATTTTCTGTGGTTGAGCTTCAAGTGACATTCTGTTGGGACTCTCACTCCAGGGATTGGGCAGTCCACAGGACAGAAAACAGACCTCTAGTATCCTACGACTGCAGGAATCTTATGACTATGTGAGTTCTGCATAGGCTACAGAACCAAGAAGGATCAGAATAGAAACCCCAGAAATTAATTCACATATCTAAAATTAACTAATTTTTTTTGACAGGCAGAGTGGACAGTGAGAGAGAGAGAGACAGAGAGAAAGGTCTTCCTTTGCCATTGGTTCACCCTCCAATGGCCGCCACGGCCGGCGCACTGCAGCCGGTGCACCACGCTGCCAATGGCAGGAGCCAGGTACTTATCCTGGTCTCCCATGGGGTGCAGGGCCCAAGCACCTGGGCCATCCTCCACTGCACTCCCTGGCCACAGCAGAGAGTTGGCCTGGAAGAGGAACAACCGGGACAGAATCCAGCGCCCGACCAGGACTAGAACCTGGTGTGCCGGCGCCGCAAGGCAGAGGATTAGCCTAGTGAGCCGCGGCACCGGCCACTAACTAATCTTTGACAGAAGAGATAAAATCATTCCCTGGAGAAAGGACAGTTCCTCCAACAGACGATGTTGGGAAAATTTTATCTCTGCATGCAGAAGTATGAAACAAGACCCTTATGTTATACTGTATACAAAAATCAATTAACAATGGATTAAGGATATGAACCCAAGACCTTAGGTAGAATTAGTAGAAGGGAACATAGAGAAGTGCTGCAAGACATTAGGCTAGGCAAACCACTGAAGCACAGTCAATAAAGGCCAAAAAAAAAAAAAAAACAAATGGGATTACATCAAGCTAAGAAGCTCAGGCTGCACAGCAAAGGAAACACTCAGCAAAGTGAAGAGGCAACTGACAGAATGGAGTAAATATCTGCTAGCTATGCATCTGATAAAGTATTAGTAACCAGAATATATATGGAGCTCAGGAAAGTCAAGAACAATACAAAAACAATTCAGTTAATAATTGGGCAAAGGACCTGAACAGACATTTTTCAAAAGATGAAATACAAATGGCCAACAAACACATGAAAAAATGCTCAGGATCACTATCCATCAGGGAAATGCAAATCACAATAAGGTATCATCTTACTCCAGATAGAATGGCTGTCATCAGGGCTGGCATTGAGGCATAGTGGGTAAAGTTGCCACTTGAAATACTAGCAGCCCATTTGGGCACCAGTTCATGTCCCAGCTGCTCCACTTCCAATCCAGCTCCTGCTAATGGATTGGGAAATGTAGAAAAGAATTGCCTAAGTGTTTTGGACCCCAGTCGGAGAACTGGAGAAAGCTCCTGACTCCCAGCTTGGACCTGGCCCAGCCCCAGCCGTTGCAGCCATCTGGAAAGTGAACCAGCAGGTCAAAGATCAATTAATCTATCTATCTATCTATCTATCTATCTATCTATCTATCTATCTCCTGTCTCTCTCTGTAAGTCTGAATTTCAAGTAAATTGATAAATCTAAAAAAATGGCTATCATCCAAAAATTAAAGGGTAACAAATGCTGGTGCAGATGTGGAGAAAACGATACCCTATTACACTCCCGATGGGAATGTTAACTGCTGCAATCATTATAGAAAACAGGAAGAGGGTCCTCAAGAATCTAAAAATAAATCTGCCATATGACCCGTCCACCCCACTCCTGGGAATTTACCCAAAGGAAGTGAAATCAGTGTGTGAAAGCGTTACCTGTACTCACACACTTACAGCAGCTCAGTTCACAATAGCTAAGATATGTACTCAACCTAGATGTCCATCAAATATTGAATAAAGAAATGTGGTATATATGCATGATGGATGGATACTAGTCAACCATAAAAAGAATGAAATACTGTCTTTTGCAACAAAATGAATGTAATTGGAGACCATTATTCTAAGTGAAATTAGATCAAAAAAGACAAATATCACATGTCTTCTCTGACTTCTGCTAATTAATACATTATATAAAATATTTAATAATTTAATGAAAATGAGTAAAATTGACATCTTGGAATTTGATTATAATTTATAGCTCTTCTCTATATTCTTACTGAACAATGTTGTTTCTACTTTTTACTTGTTGAATCTTGAATGGAGCATTAAGCCTATGACTGTAAAGTAAGTTAAAATATGTTATCACAAAAGGAAAGGAGGAAGGAAGAAAGAAAGAAAGAAAATTTGCATTATTGGAATTATATCTGAACTACATAAAATCTGTTCTCTTTATATTAGTAAAACAATAAACTATCATTGTTTTAAAAAGGTTTTTTTGGCACAATAAGTTAAGCTGCTGTCGGGATGCCCACATTCCATATCAGAGTGCCAATTTGAGTTTGCACCCAATCCAGCTTCCTGCTAACATACCTAAGAGGCAGCAGATAATGGCCTACTCATTTGATGACCCAGTTAGAGTTCCTGGCTTCTGGCTTTGGCATAGCCTAGCCCTGGCTTTTGCAGGCATTTGGAAAGTGAACCAGCAGATTAAAGATCTCTGTGTGTCTCCCTCCATCTGTCACTCTGCCTTTCAATCAAATAAATAAGTCTTTTTTTTTAAGTCTTTGGTTGAAAAGGAAATTTTTCATACTAAGTATAAATAAACATGAGTTATAATTGTCACAAAAGTTCTTTATTTGACCAAACTTTAGTCAGGCTCCTAAATCTTGTAGTCCTGTGTGCTTTCTTATAAAATCCAGTTTAGCAAGACCCTTGCTAAGCCAGATCAGCAAGAATGTGTCAGCCTCGATTTCTGATCCTCCTTGATATCTGATTTGATTCTTCTTCCTCTACCATCCTCAGCTGAAATCTAAGCACCCTGGCCTGTCTTCAGCAAGAATCCTACTGGGGGGCCAGCGTTGTAGCGCAGTGGGTTAGGCCAATGCTTGCGATACCAAAACTCTATAGCAGAGTGCCAGTTCAAGTTGCAGCTTCTCTGTTTCTCATGCAGCTTCCCAGCTAATGTGCCTAAGAAAGCAGCAGAAGATGGCCCAAGTGCTTGGGAGCCTGCCACCCACATGGGAGACCAGGATGGAGTTCCAGGCTCCAGGTTTCAACCTAGCCAAACCTGACTACTGCAGCCATCTGGAGGGTGAAACAGCACAAGGAAGATCTCTTTCTCTCTGTCTCTCCCGCTCTGTGTCTGTCACTCTGCCTTTCAAATAAGTAAAAATAAATCTTTTAAAAAAATAGAATCATGATAGATTAATAGAGGCAATATCCACTTACCCCTGGTGTGTCCTCTCAGTAATTTTCCACCCACTGTCCCCTCAGCATGCTTCTTGGTATTAATTCCCACTCACTCTGTATTCAGAATTGAGCCCAATCTCTCCTCCACTGCAAAATCCCATTGCAACAGTCCCTATACTTACCACTATGGTTCCAAATAAAATATCCCTGGACATGTGTGAACTACTGCCATTGGCATGTTATTGGTAGTGGATTTTTTCTGCTTTTGTCTACTTTTTTTCATTTACCAAGTTCTCTATGGTGAATATGAATAATTTTAAGAGTTATAATATATAAGAAAAATCAACAACTGAAGAGGGTGGGGCAAAATTTTATGGAACAGAGGTTGTGGGGTAAGAAATTTTGGATTTCAAAAAAAGTTAAAAATTAGCAAGGGGGTACTCTGGTTGAGGAAACCCATAAATAATTTTATTTTTACTTTTCTAAATTTTCTATAATGAGAAGTTACTAGTTTTATCATGGAAAATAAAGTAGGTTCCCCGAACCCTTCTAATTTTCAAAATAATATTTTAAATTCAAAATAATGAACCTGAGTGGAAAAGGTAACCTTGAGTAGCTGAGACACACACTTCTCCAGCTGAGAGATGGAATTAGACAGCTGAGACGGATTGGACTCCCCAGGATTCCAGCTGCAGCAGCAGGCAGTCCAAGTCCACACCAAAGGAGAGGTAACTGCAATATCTGGGGAGGGGAGGAGTGCTCCAGGACCATGACTAGTTACTTAGAGTTTCAGGGGGTTTGGGGGTTTTTGAAGATGAAAATGCCTGTCCATACTGGAGCACTTTTGAAAAAGACTTCTGCATTTGTCAAAGCAGTAACTTGCCCCTTAGGTTGCCCACATCTCATATCCCAATGCCTTGTTTGAGTGCTGCTGCTCCACTTCCAATTCAATTTCTTGCTAATGTGTACCTTGAGAGGCAGCAGATGGTGGCTCAAGTCCTTGGGTCCCTGCGACTCACGTGGGAACCTGGATGGAGTTTTGGATCCTGGCTAGTGTGGACATTTGGAAAGTGAAACAACAGATACAAAATCTCTCTGTGTCTGTCTGTAGATGATCTCTTTAAGTGGACTGTTTGATTTGAATGAGATAAAATATAACTGAGAAATTGCATTGACTGGAAAAGTCTAGTATTTCTGTCATTTGAAATGGAATCAGGCTTGTGTTTTCAACATTTATGATTTTCCCTTTGATTTTACAACAGCAATACTCGTGAAGGCTCAGCTTACTTCTCAGAGTGGCTCTGTGGAGTTGAGAGATGAGGTGGGGCACCCATATGGTGAGGCAGCTGTTGCCTAATCCTGTGACCCCCAGTAACAGTCAGCATGTGAGAGGCAGGTTGCTGCAGTGCAGCCTCTGTTTGGAGCTGGGTGAGGAGAGAATCCCCAGGCCCCCGGTCTCACCCCGCACAAACCCTTTCCATGGTGGGAAATAGCGCTGTCTGGGGGTGTGATGAGCACCCACATGATTCATGGGGGAGGGGGCACTAACAGAACCCTAATCAAATGCCACTTGCTGTAGTTGTCATATGATGTCCTTGGAAAGCCCCTGCATAGAGGAAAGAGAGTTTGGTCTTCTTTTCCTCCCCTCCCCTTTCCTCCTCTCCCCTCCCCTCTCCTCTCCCCTTCCCTTCCCTTCCTTTCTTTTCCCTTTGTTTCTACTTGTTTTCTTGGTCTCTCTCAAAATATCTTAGTTATTTTAATTTTATTTGAAGGGGGAGGGAGAGACAGACACCAAGAATGTAGCCTACCTTACAACACACAAGATACAGACATTAAGAGGATTCCTTTGTGAATTTAGAAACTGGAACAAACTAATTACCTCTAAAATATGTATTTCAGAAAATTATATCTAAAAATTTCCAATGAAGGAACTTCCAATCTATGTTGTTGCTTACATTTAAATATTCTGATTGGATATGCAATGCAATCTTTTAATAGTTTACTTAGACTAAGTATTCCATTTTTAAAAAAACTTTCATTTCTGAATTTAAGAAGTTTAATTATCTCATAACTCCATTAAAATATTCTAAAAAGCATTTAAATCCAATATCTGATTTTCAGAAATTAATATTTTATAGAATACAAGTTGAGTCAGCTGATTTCAGGAATAATCTGCTTGTAATTTAACCCTCAAATTAAAATTCAAATAGCTATAAGTTTTTTGATGCCTCTTTTGTAGGGACATGGAATACTATTTAATGCTCAAATCCTGGAGACCTGCCTTGGAACAAGGTTTACGATTTTTCAATACCTAAAATGAAAAAAATCATTAACAATAGTGTTAACTAAGACATAAATGGCAGGAGATCTCTTCCATAAGACTTGAAGGACTGTTCTAAAATACATGGCTTGTCAGGATCTGACGATACCTTCTGGTGGGATTTTGAATGGAAGAACCTATTGCAGGAGCAGCAGTGCCCTGGAGAAAGGAAAATGAAAATACTCCCAACTGAAGAAGACAAGGCCGAGGTGGGTATGGGTGGTACGGCATGAGGCTGGGGGCTTTTCTGAAAGTGCCCAAATTTTCTAGTAGAAAACAGGGGAAGAACTGAACTCAGCACACTGTGCATACCATACACACATGGGTCAGAAGACACCAAGAATGTGCCAGGCAGCAGGTGACTGTTACATGACTCTAAGTAACACCATGTAACTATTTCAGGTCTATCTAGTTTCAGCCTTATAGGAAAGGAGTTTCCTAAACGCTATTTATTTGGGTGTGGTTCATTATCTAAACATAAAGCAAACATAATTCTCAGAAATCTTCTTTTCCTTAATTTAAATGTATCACTGCATAGATGACAGAGTGTTTGGCCAGAACTGAAAGACAATTAGTGCGTGATCTCACTTCTTTGAGGAAGCTAAAAAAAGTGGAACTGTTGGAGTACAGAGATGTTTACTAGGAGTTGGATGTGGGAGAATTGAGAGATCTTGATCCAAGGATACAAAATTTCAGTTAGATAAGAGGAATAAGTTTAAAGGATCTCTTGCTGGCGCCACGGCTCACTAGGCTAATCATCCACCTTGCGGCGCCGGCACACCGGGTTCTAGTCCCAGTCGGGGCGCCGGATTCTGTCCCGGTTGCCCCTCTTCCAGGCCAGCTCTCTGCTGTGGCCAGGGAGTGCAGTGGAAGATGGCCCGAGTCCTTGGGCCCTGCACCCCATGGGAGACCAGGAGAAGCACCTGGCTCCTGCCTTCGGATCAGCACGGTGCACTGGACGCAGCGCGCCAGCCACAGCTGCCACTGGAGGGTGAACCAACAGCAAAGGAAGACCTTTCTTTCTGTCTCTCTCTCTCTCTCACTGTCCACTCTGCCTGTCAAAAAAGAAAAGGATCTATTGTACAATGGGGTGGCTATCATTAATTTTTTTAAACTTTTATTTAATGAATATAAATTTCCAAAGTACAGCTTATGGATTACAATGGCTTCCCCCCCATAACTTCCCTCCCACCCCCAACCCTCCCCTTTCCCACTCCCTCTCCCCTTCCATTCACATCAAGATTCATTTTCGTTTCTCTTTATATACAGAAGATCAGTTTAGCATACATTAAGTAAAGATTTCAACAGTTTGCTCCCACACAGAAACATAAAGTGAAAAATACTGTTTGAGTACTAGTTATAGCATTAAATCTCAAAGTACAGCACACTAAGGACAGAGATCCTACATGAGGAGTAAGTGCACAGTGACTCCTGTTGTTGACTTAACAAATTGACACTCTTGTTTATGGCCTCAGTAATCAACCTAGGCTCTTGTCATGAGCTGCCAAGGCTATGGAAGCCCCCTGAGTTCACTGACTCTGATAATTTTTAGACAAGGCCATGGTCAAAGTGGAAGTTCTTTCCTCCCTTCAGAGAAAGGTACCTCCTTCTTTGATGACCCGTTCTTTCCACTGGGATCTCACTCATGGAGATCTTTCATTTAGGTTTTTTTTTTTTCCCCAAGAGTGTCTTGGCTTTCCATGCCTGAAATACTCTCATGGGCATTTCAGCCGGATCCGCATGCCTTAAGGACTGATTCTGAGGCCAGAGTGCTGCTTAGGACATCTGCCATTCTATGGCTCTGCTGTGTATCTCACTTCCCATGTTGGATCATTCTCTCCCTTTTTTATTCTATCAGCTAGTATTATTAAAATTGTATTATATACTTTAAAATTGCTGTAAATTTTGTGTTTTCACTACAAAAAAATGTGACAGGTATATGAGGTAATACATGTAACCATATAGTCATTCCACAGTTTCAAAACATGATACCATATATATTATTTTATTTGTCAACTATAAAATTAATAAAGAAATTATGTTAATATAAATTCTCACTTAAGGAACTAGTCAATTGAAGTCATAGTTATTTCATTCCATATCACTGTATTCTGAGGATAAAGGATTTCAAGCCCAAAACCACAGATGATTTGTGACTATAATCATGATGTATGAAGTTCATTTCATGTTCACACTTCTGCATACAACATATATATTTAACAGATTGATTGTTCAACTCTCTACAAAAGACCAAGGGACCTCAATTTTAGAAATCAAGCCTGTGGAGCTGGCCTTGTGGCACAGTGGGTTAAAGCCCCTGACTGCAGCACTAGCATCCCATTTGGGCACCTGTTCAAGTTCCAGCTGCTCCAATTCTGATCCACCTCCCTGTTAATGTGCCTGGGAAAATAGAGAAAGACAGCCCAGGTCCTCAGGTGCCTGCACCCACATGGGAGACCCAGAAGAAGCTCCTGGCTCCTGGCTTCAGCCTGGCCCAGCCCCAGACATTGCAGCTATTTGGGGAGTGAACCAGCAGATGGAAGATATCTCTCCCTCTCCCTCTCCCTCTCCCTCTCCCTCTCCCTCTCCCTCTCCCTCTCCCTCTCCCTCTCCCTCTCCCTCTCCCTCTCCCTCTCCCTCTCCCTCTCCCTCTCCCTCTCCCTCTCCCTCTCTGTAATTCTTTCAAATAAATAAATCTTCAAAAAATAAGGGGAAATCAATCTTGATTATAAAATAAATGGAAAGCATATCGCTGTAAAAATGTAAACATTAAAAGAAAGAATAAGAAAGGAGGAGAAAGGGTGGGAGGGTGAGTGGGAGGAGGGGAGGGTGGGAAGTATCATTATGATCTTAAATCTGTATATATGAAATACATGAAATTCGTTCACCCTATATAAATAAAAATTTTTCAAAAGAAGTATAAATAAAACTACTTTAAAAGTAAAGGCAGCTTTCGTTTTGCTGGAGTTGCTTTACAGAAATTGAGCAGGGATGACCATTCCCATGGAAATTCTGAACACAGGCAAGTTTGAAATACCTACTGAGTGTTAGCCGTCACAAAACACACCGAACACTGGAGTAAGGGAAAAGGTTTATTGGGGAACACCCAACAGACCGGAGGGGTGGGGTGGCGAAGGAGAAAGTAGAAGAGAGAGAGCCAGAAGAGAGGAGCTAGTGAGGAGAGAAGATAGAGCAGAGAAGAGAGGAGAGGAGAGGAGAGCCAAGAGAGGGGAACCAAGAGAGCAGGAGAGAAGCCAAGAGAGCACGTGTTCAGGAACAGGCCCTTTTAAAACTTTGCCTGAGGGTGGACAGGGAAACAGGAGCAGCGAATCCCATTAGGATGGGGGTGGAGCTTGACCACAGAGGTTGGGCCATGTGGCCACCTGGCTTTCAGCAATGACGGCGGGGGCTAGAGCTTGGGATATAAATCAGGGTATAGATCACGCCATAGATAAAACTGTGCCAGTTTCCTAACACTGAAGATAAATGTAAAGGCAAACAAACTCATAAAGTTCATAAAATTGAAATAACATTTGTTCTTTCCCCTTGGGCTAGATTGTATCTCAATATTCAATCTAAATATTCAAATATCAAGCTTCAAATAGCAAGTATTCAAAAAGCAAGCTTTAGGAAAATTCTAACGCAAGGTGCTGGTCAAAAACTTTTAGGAGGGCTTGGAATTTTGAGGAAAGTCTATAATAAATCCCATAGTTGCAAGATAATGATAGACTTCTCCAGAGACAAATTCTCAAGTTCTGTAAAATGAAAGTTTCAAAAATAAGTTTCGGCTCAGAAGGTGATTCTTCATTAAGTTCAAGGTTTTACTATTTCAACAGTAAATACTGTGAAGTGCTGACATGACTGAGCCACAGGATGCCCAATACTTGGTCAACATTGTCCTAAGTATGTCTATGGGAGTGTTTTGAATGAGATAAACCTGAAATCGATTAAGCCAGTAAAGTTGAGCGCCCTAACGTGGGTGGGCCTCACTCATGCACCTGAGGGCTGACTATAAACACTGAATCTCCCTTGGGAGGGAGCTCCTGCCCAACTACCTTGAGCTAGGATGTTGGTCTTCTGTTATTCAGATTTAAACTGAACCACTGGCTTTTCTTTGGTCTTGAGTTCACCACTTAAAGATCTTGTGGCTTCTCAGTGTCCATAACCAATGAGACAATTCCTTATTTATAAAATAATACACACACACACACACACACACACACCCCTGGTTCTAATTCCTTTGAAATCCAGACTGACACAAACTTAGGCTCCTACAATCGTGAGTGTATTGGACATTTGCCCCAGTGAATTATTAGTCCAAATGATCTAACCCAGTGCCTTACCTGTTCCAGGATTTCGTCTCTTTTCTGAAAAAGCAGTAATATGTACGTGTGAAAAAAAATGAATGATTCAATGTTTAAATGATAAAGTGGTTTATATAAATAAAAATGTTTGATGCTTCAGGCATTTAGTACTGAGTATTTCTAAATCAAGCATTTGGGTTACTAGTTTCTTTCCTGCATCCTTGAAGCTGCCACTTAGAATGCCTGCATCCCTATCAGGGTGCTTGGTTTGAATCGCACTTCTGCTCCTGATCCAGCTTCTTGCTAAAATACCTGAGAGAAAGCTGATGATGGCCCAACTACTTGGTGGAAGGAACATGGGAGACCAGGATGGAGTTCTTGGCTTCTGGCTTCAGCATGGACCAGCCCCAGCTGTTTCAGGCATTTTGGAGTTAGTCAACAAATGGAAGATCTCTCTATCCTTCTCTCTATCTGTATCATCTCTAGTCTATCTCTGTCTCTGTCTCCTCTATCTCTCTCTCTCTGTCGATCTGCCTTTCAAATAAATATATGTGTGTGTGTGTGTGTGTGTGTATAATATATTTTAAAAAGCAATGCCACATAACCCAGACAGGTTTCTGAAAACTGCAGGATGGCTGTGTCTATGTAGACCAAATATCCAATTGCTATTGGCCAGCACAGACCATCTTCCCAACTGTTGGAATTCATTAAGAATAGCAATGTGTTCCTACTAAGGAATACCTCTCAAAGGTAACATTATCTGAAGCCTGCACCTTGTTAGGAATTCACACTCTGACTACTTTGTTGAGATGAGAGCTGACTCACCATGGTTTTCTTGCAACCTCTCCTCCCATATAACAGATACCCATCTCTTAAAACCTAAGAGTCTGAAACAAGAAATGGAAAACACTCATGCAAATCTCAGACACTTATCCTTTCCACCATACCAGGAGCCTGGAAAAAATTACATTCATTGCTTTAAAAGTACAACTAAAAATCAGGTAGAAATGCATGCCCTTTCGCTATAAACTCTAGTTAAGAATCAACATCAGACAAAAAGTATCATAAATGGGGATTTCTAAGTCATTGAAAAATAACCTAAAAAGAGTCCTAAAAGCTACTGAGCCATAAATCTGTATAAGGTAATTTCTATCTCTTTTCTCAATAATCTTTAAAATATCAAAACTAATGTCAACAAAAAATTTATAATTAAGTAAAATAATGCCTGGAAAAAGTTATCATCTTCATAATAATCTTATATTATCTTCATAACAATAGTCAAGTGGCTACAGGAATTTTCCTGCATTCAGAATTCTTATATATCCTAGTCCAGATTCAAGCTAGCACCTTTGACATCGGAAATCTCAACTGCATCTTTCTGACTTTAAAGACTACTGTATATAAGACCTGTAGTTAAAGTTTTGGTCCAAATAGAGCAATGACTTTGATTATTACCGATGCTCTTACAGCCATTTGAACAATAGACGCCTACTGAGAGCATTCTGAGTAAAGCGTTTTGGAATTGTTTGTCCCCTGGAATTTTCTATGCTCTCAATGAAAGCCCTGACATCTGGGATTCCTGCTGTGGGATCCTAATTGTAAAACTAATATCAGACTAACTCAGAAGAATTCATAAGGCCTCTCTTACCCTATACATCATATATCTGAGACAGAAGAAAACAAAAATTAAATCACAGCATTTTAAAATGTTTATGAGTTTGAATTATTCTACTCTTGTTGCTAACAGTCACAACACTCTATGATTTATCTTCTGAAACAAAACCAGGCATTTACATACCCCTGGGATGGCTCCCACAGACTGCAAGTGTACAAACACACACACATACACACACACACACACACACCCCAACACATGTGTTTGTTGCTCAACCCTTTCATTATTTCATCATCTAAGTGAGGGCTCTCCAATTGAGGGCACTTTAAGAATGTGAAACAGTTACTGACTTCTGAGTCTTTGTTAGCAAAACACAATGAAATAAACCACAGTTTCCTGTCCCTGACACTTTGCCATCTGGTACTGCTGCAATGCCTAGCCACAAAATACCAGATGGCCTCAAGACATCAATTGTTCAAGAATAACATCATACACACTCTGAATCTGGGCATCTTTTAACAGTGTCTCTGCTGGTATCAGGGATGACATGAAAGGCTGTATCTGCCTCCATACTTGTGTTTTTTCAACTGGCACAAGCCATGAGCCTCTTTAAAGCTACTCCTCCAAGGGCTGTACTATGCATACTTATAAATTCCTCTATGTAACACTAGACCCAGAACCAAACACTTATTTGGACAGTTAGAGAGACAACACTGAATGTGGTGTTACCAATCCCCAATCACACTGTGTATGCATCACTGAAACTCTTGATGCTAGAATATGTTCTATAGGTTTCTATCAGTGTGGGACGGTGCTAGACAGTCATAAGCTTGGTGTGGAGAGAAAAATATAATCATCAAAACCCATTTAATACTCCTTAGATTAGGAAATCTGTTTCCAAATGGAACTTACATTGGTGTGTTGTTCATTCTGAGTAATGCAGATCACAAATTTATTTCCATGAAGGCATTGACTAGAAGTAGAAATCTACTAACCTATGTTACTACTTCTCACAAACCTGCCAAAAATAATTTTATGGTTTGGGAATTAACCAAAAATCCTTGTCAAAAATCCTTGGGCAATAATCAACTGAATTTTTAGGACTCTTTCTGAGGAAGAAAATCTGAATTGAGGAAATCTGTATAATGATCTGCAATACCTTTGTAATCAGCTTAAAACACTGACACTACAATCTCAGGAGTATGGTTGCCAGACACTAACACTTCTGCGAATGAATCTGAATTTTCATCAGTTGAGCTAAAGGAATGTGTATGGAAATTCTTTCCAAGCAACAAAGATGAAGACAACATAAGATTAAAAATGTTCTCAGGTGCATGGCTGGAGGAGAATGGGCAAATTGAAATGAACGATGTAGTATCTTTATCCATTTACATCTTGTGCAGCAAATTATAGGTAATATAAGGGACTGTCACTGTCACAGGATGTAAAATGTAAACAGACAATTTCCCTGAATTTCCCACTTTCCCTTTCCCACGTGCTCAACCAATTCAGACAAATTTCTGAGTTATTTCCTGAGGATGTGGGTGTGACAGAGTGGGGTGGAAAAAAAAGAAACTTTCTATAAGTCTCTGGTTTATATGTTTCCAATTTTAAGAGGTAAAAAAATGAACCTGGAGGAAACTATTGAGATGTTGACAAGGAGGGATTTCCCCTGCACCCTAGAAAAATACTCCACCAGGCTGGGGGACAGCAGAAGACAGAATATGCTGCAGTATGCTGGTGCAGAAAGAGAAAACATTCACACTGCTTTCTAGATTAGAATTTCAGTGAAAGGCAAGATTCCTGCATTGTTTATGTAATAGAGAACAAATTTGGATATTTTCCCCTCTTCATAGCTCATAAGTTCTGAGAAGTGACAAAGCTACAGATTGGGCCATCAAGATAGGAGGAGCCATAGACACCCCAGGGAAAGTTCCAGAGCAATAGCCAGTAAGCAAAAGAATAATGTCCCAGTTCTCAAGCCCAACACAGAGACTCATTAGACCTGAAATCCTAGACAGAAGGGAAAAAGAGTTGTCCCAACAGTTACTGCATGGGTCAGTGAGTGAGGGCCAACTGGGCTGGTCAGACTCAGTCAAGATAGATCACCAACACCTTAAACGTTAACAAATCTCCCTGGAACTCAGGGAAAACGGAAGAGTCAAAGAGAAGTTCAGTTGATATTTACAAAAATGATATTTATTTAAGGGATCTTCAAAATTTTTATGGAAGAGACAGGTAGTAGTGAAGATGCTGCCTAGATACTTGCATCCCAAATCAGAGTGCCTAGAATTGAATCCCAGCTCTGCTCCCATTCCAGCTTCCTGCTAATGTGCACCCTGGAAAGCATCAGATTAAGACTGCTAAAATTTACCAGGTAATGGGATTGGAGCTGTGGCATAGTAGGTAAAGCCACCACCTGCGATGCAGACATCCTATATGGGCTCCTGTTGCGTCCCAGTTGTTCCACTTCCAATCCAGCTCCCTACTAAAGGGCTGAGAAAAGCAGCTGAAAACAGCCCAAGTTCTTGGGCTCCTACATCCATATGAGACACCCAGATGAAAATCCTGGCTCCTGGCTTTGGCCTGGCTCAACCCTGGCCATTGTGACCATCTGGGGAGTGAACTGGCAAATAGACTATTTCTCTTTATCTCTATCTCTGTTTCTCTCTCTCTCTCTCTCTCTCTCTCTTTCTGTCCCCTCTATACTGACTTTCAAATAAGTAAATACATCTTTAAAAAAATTAGGAGGTTCTTAGGTCCTCATTACCCACTTGGGGTACCCAGACTGAGTTACCACCTCCTGGCTTCAGCCTAATCAAGCCCTGATCCTACCTTTCTAATAAATAAATACTTTTTAAAGTTAATGGAACATCATGCTGAGTGAATTAAGCCAGTCCAAAAGGGACAAATATCATATGTTCTCCCTGATCGGCAACAACTAACTGAGCACCAAAGGGGAAACCTGTTGAAGTGAAATGGACACTATGAGAAACAGTGACTTGATCAGCTCTTGTCCTGACTGTTGATGTACTATGTAATACTTTATCCATTTTAGTATTTTGTTTTGTTTTGTTCTAGTACTCTTGGTTGAACTCTGTAATTAACACACATTATTCTTAGGTGTTTAAATTTTAACTGAAAAGTGATCCCTGTTAAATATAAGAGTGGGAATAAGAGAAGGAGGAGATGTACAATCTGGGACATGCTCAATCGGACTTGCCGCAAATGGTGGAGTTAGAATCGTGCCAAGGGATTCCAATACAATCCCATCAAGGTGGCATGTCCCAATGCCATCTCACTAGTCCAAGTGATCAATTTCAGTTCACAATTGATAACACTGATAGATCTAAGAGTCAAAGGGATCACACAAACAAGACAAGTGTCTGCTAATACTAGCTGATAGAATCAAAAAGGGAGAGAACAATCCATCATGGGAAGCAGGATATACAGCAGACTCATAGAATGGCAGATGTCCTAAATAGCACTCTGGCCTCAGAATCAGCCCTTAGGCATTTGGATCTGGCTGAAAAGCCCATGAGAGTATTTTAGGCATGGAAAGCCAAGACATCCTGGAAAAAAAAGAAAAAAAGAAGACCTAAATGAAAGATCTCCACGAGTGAGATCCCAGTGGAAAGAAGGGGGCCATCAAAGAAGGAGGTACCTTTCTCTGAAGGGAGGAGAGAACTTCCACTTTGACTACGACCTTGTCTAAATATGATCAGAGTCGGTGAACTCAAAAGGCTTCCATAGCCTTGGCAACTCATGACTAGAGCCTAGGGAGATTACTGACGCCATAAACAAGAGTGTCAAATTGTTAAGTCAACAATAGGAGTCACTGTGTACTTACTTCTCGTGTGGGATCTGTCCTTAGTGTGTTGTCCACACACTGAAGTAATGCTATAACTAGTACTGAAACAGTATTTTACACTTTGTGTTTCTGTGTGGGTGCAAACTGATGAAATCTTTACTTAATATATACTAAATCAATCTTCTGTATATAAAGATAATTGAAATTGAATCTTGATGTGAATGGAATGGGAGAGGGAGCAGGAGATGGGAGGGGTGTGAGTGGGAGGGAAATTATGGGGAGGGGAGCCATTGTAATCCATTAACTGTACTTTGGAAATTTATATTTACTAAATAAAAAATAAATAAAAAAATAAAGTTAACGGAAAACATATGCTATAATAGTATGCATGGATTTGAAACAATTTTGCAGCAAAATAGCTTGTTTACTATTTTATTCATTTGAGAGACAGAGGTAGATATTTCACATTTAGTGTTTCACTCCCAAAATCCCACAACAGCCAGGGTTGGATGAGGCTGAAGCCATAAGCCCGGAACTCAATGTACGTTTCTCATGTGAGTGGCAAGAAACAAACTACTTGACCATCACTCACTGCCTCCCAATGTGTGCATTACCAGGAAGCTGGAATCAAGAGAAGAGCCAGGACTAAAACTCAGGCATTCCAATATGGGATGCAGGCATCTCAAGAATTATCTTAACCTGAGAGCCAGACACAGCCCCCCATAAATTCATCTTTAAATTCCATTTTCCTATGAATTTTTGAATTACTCTATAAAGTCAATTTTCATTACTTTAACTAAAACACCTGAGTGCAACTACTAAGGAAGGAAGGAAGTTTATTTTGGTTTATAATTTTGGAGGTTCACAACCCCAGAAGAAGCAGCCTCATTGGTTCGGGCATCTGGTGAGGTCAAAGGATGGTGGAAGATGACCACAGGAAGCAGAAAGAAAACAGCTGTGTTGAATTTGGCTTGTATAATGAGCTCTCTCATGAGAACTACCTTCCAAAGGTATGTCCCAACAATCACTAAAGTTCTCCCACTCAGCCCACCTCACAGACACCATAATTGGATCAAGCCAACACCCTTAATTAATCAAACAGTAACATTGATCCACTAACTGCTAGAGTAAGCCTTCAGATTTACATCTGTCTCTCTGTTGACTGGAGAGGCTGGCAGATCAGGGCAGAACATCTGCACCCAGTGATTGTGGGAGCCTTGTGTGCTGAGACCCTGGAGACTCCATGGTTACATGAGAGGGTGCAGGATGTAACTGGGTCTCTGGTTAATCACTGGGTGTGGCTCCACACACTCAGAGCTCCTTGGTCACCTGGGGCAAGTCATTGCAGTGAGAATGGTGCTCACAGTGAGGATTGTTCAGATCATTTGTGTTTTTTCTATGGCAATGTGGATGAGTGTTGAACACACCCAGGCATTGCTCAGCTTGGAGAAGAGGAGCCGAGGTGGTGATCACACCAACAGAAGTAAGCATTTCCCCCCTTCTGTTAACAAAAGATCTACCATGACCAATTTGGGTGTTACCCTGGATACTCACCCCACCCTGTAGCACTAACCAGAGCTCCCTGGCTACATCCACCACACACCTCTTGGTATTCTCTGAAAGTGCAGACTTTCCACTAAGCCACAGAGGCAAAGCTCTAAGATAAAAGCCATCAGAAGAAAAAAACAACAATCAATTCCACAGGGACGGTGCTGTGGCAGAGTGAGTAAAGCCACTGTCTGCAGTGCTGGTATCCCATATGGACACCGGTTCAAGTCCTGGCTGCTCCACTTCCAATCCAGCTCTCTACTATAGCCTGGGAAAGCAGTAGAGATGGTCCAAGTCCTTGGGCCCCCGCACCCATGTGGGAGACCTGGAAGAAGCTCCTGGCTCCTGGTTTTGGATCAGCATAGCTCCAGCCAGTTGTGGTCAACTGGGGAGTGAAACAGAGGATGGAAGTCCTCTCTCTCTCTCTCTCTCTCTCTGCCTCTCCTTCTCTCTGTGTGTGTAACTCTGACTTTCAAATAAATAAATCTTTATTTAAAAAAGTAGTATGCTTTAAAAAATTAATTCCACAGTACCTAAAAATAATCAGAAATATAAGAAACAAGAATAAGGAAGACACAATGATCCCTAGATGAACACAAACAACATTTAAATATTAGAATATGAAGATAAAGAGATCGATGAAATGCTGTAAAAAGAATTCAAAAAACTAATCATAGAATTACTCAAAGACAATCTGAAGCAAATCCAGAAACTAAAGAAAACCACAAATGATATGAATGAAAAACTTTCCCATGAAATTGAGGTTTTAAATATAAAACAAAATGAAATATTAGAAATTAAGAATTCAATAGACGAAATAAAAAATGCAGTGGAAAGTCTTTACAGCAGACTTGGTGAGGCAGAAGAAAAAATATCCAATCTAGAAGACAAATCTTTGGAAATCTTCCAGTCAAACCAAAATCAAGAAGAAATTAGAAAACTGAAAAACAGTCTTGGAGATCTATGCTGTACTATCAAACAACCCAAAATACCCGTCTTAGGAGTTTCTGAAGTTGTGGAAAGAGAGAATGGACTATAAGGCCTATTTACTGAAATAATTACAGAGAAGTTCCCCAATTTGGAGAAAGAGAGGGACATCCAAGTACAGGAAGTACATGGAACTCCTAACACACATGACCAGAAAAGATCTTCACAACACATCGTAGTCAAACTTGCCACAGTAAAACAAAGAAAAGATTCTAAAATGTGCACGAGAGAAATGCCAGGTTACTTTCGGAGGATCTCCAATTAGACTCATAGCTGATTTCTAATCAGAAACCTAAAAGGCTAGAAGAGAATGGTGAGACATAATCCAAGTGTTAAGAGAAAAAAATTGTACCCCACAAGCTCTCATATATGAATGAGGGTGAAATAAAGACAAATAGAAATTGAAAGAATTTGTCATCACCCATCTAGCCTTACAAAAGATACTTAAGGATGTACTACACAGAGAGACACAGAAAGATAGCCATCATTTTGAAGGAATGCAAAGGTAGAAAAATCCCCCAGCAAAACTGCAAAACAAATCTAAAGTAAACAAAATAGGAATATTTTTGGAAAATGGCAGGGCCAAGTTACTGTCTATCAATAGTCACCTTTAATTTAAATGGCCTCAACTCTCCAGACTTGCTGAATGACTTAAAGACCACAGGAGAGCAGGGCAGTAAAGTGAGCTTAAAGTTCTGCTTCAGGGCTCAGTGCTAGGCCCACCACAGTGAAACTCAGCAAAGATAGAGCCCAAAGACAAAGACAAATATCCTCAGACAAGTGCTTGCACGTCGAGACTATGGATCTCGGAATCAGTCAGGGACTCCCACCCTGGAAGGACAGATTTGTATTTAAACCTGTATCACCCCTAATCTCATGCAGGCCCAGCGCACATCTACAAGATATTGCAAGGCCCAGTGACTGAGAGATTCAGGTGTAACTCAGCATAATGTCACCCTGGGTATCCAAAAGACTGTTTTCATCAACTTTTCCATACCATGAGTAGACAGCAAGAAATGACCGTGTCTTGGAACTCAGTGCTGGGCAGGCAAAATACAGCACTGGGCAGATCATTATCCTCTTAATCCTCATGCTAGTACCTATAGACTGATCTTATACCACTGCCCCAGTGCCAAGTAGAGACCCATAGCTCCAGTCGATTGGACTTATAACCAAGCCAGAATCACTTAAGGCTAGATGCAGTAGTCTTGGGCAGTCCAACTCAGAAGCAGATATCCTATAGAAATATTCACCTTGGTCCTGCCTCACTCCATGTTGCATTGGTCTCCATATGCTGTGGGTATAAGCTAGCATTGTGGTGTTGGTAGTCACAAGACTGTGCACCTCCTTTCTTCCCCAAGCCTCAACTGTCACAACTGCAATTGTCTACTGGGAAAAGAATGAGTTCCCAGACACTGCATATGATCTTTATGAGTAAAAAGTTAACTGAAAATAGATCTTCATAAAAAAAAAGAATAGTAATAGGTGATAGAGGAGAAAACAGGGTAGAAGTGTGGGCAGAAGGGAGGGTACAGTGGGAAGAACCACTATGTTCCTAAATGTGTATATTTGAAATTCATAAAGTTTGTATACCTTAAATAAAATTTTAAAAATATACATCCCTGGGCCGGCATCATGGCTCAATAGGCTAATCTTCTGCCTTGTGGCGCCGGCACACCGGGTTCTAGTCCCGGTCGGGGCGCCGGATTCTGTCCCAGTTGCCCCTCTTCCAGGCCAGCTCTCTGCTGTGGCCCTGTAGTGCAGTGGAGGATGGCCCAAGTGCCTGGACCCTGCACCCCATAGGAGACCAGGATAAGCACCTGGCTCCTGCCTTTGGATCAACGCAGCGCGCTGGCCGCAGCGGCCATTGGAGGGTGAACCAACGGCAAAAGGAAGACCTTTCTCTCTGTCTCTCTCTCTCACTGTCCACTCTGCCTGTCAAAAAATAAAAAAAATACACATTCCTAATTCATTCTGAAAAAAATAGTAACTGTAAATTTGAGACACATAAGGGCTTCAGTAACCTCTGTGCTGAAAGTATGAAAACACACCAAAAGAGGACTGATGGCAAAGCTCAGCTTAGAATACCATCTAATGCTGAAATAGGAAAAGTGTCCACAGGCTCAAAAAAATAAATCAGTAGACTTACTAGAATTTATGGAAGGACAGCTACAAACAAAGCCAGATTGTGAAGACTGGGAAAAATACCTTATCTATCAGTTTGAAAATGATACAAACCAACAAGCATCAAGAATTTTCATGGAACCAAAATTTCACCTAACAAGCAAAAATAGAGACCAAAAACTGATCATGCAGCAAGTGACATCTGTACATTTTCAAATGAATAATTCAAAAATAGCTGTCTTAAAGAAATGCCATGGGGGTTGGCGCTGTGGCTCAGTGGGTTGAAGCCCCAACCTGCAGCGCCAGCATCCCATATGGGCACCGGTTTGAGACCCGGCTGCTCCACTTCCAATCCAGCTCTCTGCTATGGTCTGGGAAATCAGTAGAAGATGGCCCAAGTCCTTGAGCCCCTGCACCTGCGTGGGAGACCCGGCAGAAGATCCTGGCTCCTGGCTTCAGATTGGTGCAACTCTGGCCATTGCAGCCACTGGGGAGTGAACCAGTGGATGGAAGACCTCTCTCTCTCTCTCTCTCTCTCTGCCTCTCCTTCTTTTTCCGTGTAACTCTTTCAAATAAATAAAATAATTATTAAAAAAAAGAAATGCCACAAACTTCAAGAAAACACAGAGAAACAATTCAGTGATCTAACAGAGATGAAAGTAATTACAATGAGTTGAAGAGAATTTTGGGGGGTTAAAGAACACTATGCAAAATTAAAATGTGATAAAATTCATCACTGGCACAATGGATCAAACAGACAAAATAATTGGCGAGCCTAAGACAGATTATTAGAAAAGAAACAGATGGGGGCCGCTGCTGTGTTGTAGGAGGTAAAGCCATCACCTGCAGTGCTGGCATCCCATATGGACACCAGTTTGAGACTCGGCTGCTCCACTTCCAATCCAGCTCTGTACTAAGGCCTGGGAAAGCAGTAAAAGATGGCCTAAGTCCTTGGGTTGCTGCACCCACATGGGAAACCCAGAAGAAACTCCAGGTTCCTTGCTTTGGATCAGTGCAGCTCTAACCATTGTGGCCATTTGGTGAGTGAACCAGCAGATGGAAGACCTCACTTGCTCTCCCTCTGTCTCTCTCTCTGTCTGCCTCTGCCTCTGCCTCTCTATAACTCTGCCTTTCATATAAATAAATAAATAAATCTTTTTAAGAAAGTAAATAAATAAATAAAAGTTAAAAGAATCAAGAGAAAAGGAGGAAGCTTGTGAAAATTTCAAGAAAGCATGAAAAGAATAAAGGTCTGAGTCTTCAGGGTTTTAAAAACCAAAGGGATTTAATAACCAGAGGGATTTAATAACCAAAGGAGTAAAAAGTATATTCAAAGACTAAGAATAGAAATTTACCAAACCTAAAGAAAGATACAGCTGGTGCTATTGCATAATAGGTTAAGTGTCTGTGGTGCCAACATCCCAAAGGGGTGCCAGTTTATGTCCCAGCCAATCCAGTTCTCTGCTTACTGCCTGAGAAGGCAGTGGAAGATGACCCAAGTGTTTGGGCCCCTGCACCCACGTGGAGACTAGGAAGAAGCTCTGGCTCCTGGCATCAAATTGGCTCAGCTCTAGCAGTTGTAGCCATTTGGGGGATGAATCAGCAGACAGAACTCTCTCTGTCTCTCCCTCTCTCTATATATAACTTTGCTTGGCTGCATAAATTATTCACGTCTTTAGTATGGAGCCTAAGAACAAAACAATTAAAAGTAATGACCATATTAATATGCTATGAGATAGGCAATATGGAAAGAAGTAAAATGCAACGCTAAAAAAATCAAAATATGAGCAGGAGAACAGAGTTTTTATGAATATTTTTATCCTTTACTTCAGGTATCTTTTTCTGTCTTTATAATCAGTGTTAATATGTTATCATTTCAAAACAGGTTCTTATAACCAAGAAGCGTTTTTTGTAAACCTCACAGTATTCACAAAGTACAAGTCTATAATTTAAAAAAAGGAAAAATAATAACCAAGGAATCAAAGCATGGCGCTAGAGAGGATCATGTAACACAATAGAAGACTTAAGAGAAGGAGAAATAAAGAAATAAAGAAACAGGTACTTGGGACCCTGCATCCATCTGGGAGACCTGGATGAGGCCCCTGGCTCCTGGTTCTTGGCTTTGGCCTGGCCCAGCCCCAGCCATTGTGACCATTTGGGAAGTGAACCAGCAGATGGAAGATCAATCTCTCACTCTCTCTCTCTCTCCCCCACTCCTTCTCTCTCTTGTAACTCTGCCTTTCAAAGAAATGAAATAAATCTTTTTAAAATATTGGAATCATATAGGCTATCTCTTCTAACCATGATAAAATAAAATCTGAAGTTAATAATAAAAAATTTGGGAACTACCTAGAAATTATAAAACTTAAATGGCTCAAGGAAGAAATTTCTAAATTCCTTAAAATAGATGAAAACAAAAGTATGACAAATCAAAATTACTGCATGCAGCAATACACTACTAAAAGGAAAGTTCATAGCAATGAATGCCCACATTTTTAAAAATCAGAAATTCTCAGGGACAGCGCTGTGGCTCAGCAGATTAACGCCCTAGCCTGAAGCGCCGGCATCCCATATGGGTGCCAGTTCTAGTCCTGCCTGCTCCTGTTCCAATCCAGCTCTCTGCTGTGGCCTGGGAAAGCAGTAGAAGATGGCCCAAGTCCTTGGACCCCTGCACCCATGTGGGAGACCTGAAAGAAGCTCCTGGCTCCTGGCTCCTGGCTCCTGGCTTCTGGCTTTGGATCAGCTTAGCTCCGGCCATTACGGCCATCTGAGGAGTGAAGCATTGGATGGAAGACCTCTCTCTCTCTCTCTCTCTCTGCCTCTCCTCTCTCTGTAACTCTGACTTCTGAATAAATAAATAAATCTTTTAAAAAAATCAGAAATTCTCAAATAACCCATAGAGGCACTTCAGGAGACCAGAAAGGCAAGAACAAGCAAAACCCAAAATTAATAGAAGGAAAGAAAGAGTAAAAAATCAGGGCAGAAAAATTCAAAAGACAAAAATCTTAGAGATCCAAGATGGCTGAATAGTGACAAGATGTACTCACCACAGCCACAGCAAAACATCAGAAAAACAAAGGAAGAATCTTGTTCCCGGGGACTGATTTAAAAAAATTTTTCAGTAAAGCCAGGGAATGTGGAGTCTTTGTAAGACAGGGAAGAGAGAACATACGCACTGCTGCCACTCACCCACAAGTTACCCCAGCTCCCACCACCAGCAACCCCGACTGGGAGAACTCCATAGTCTCTCCAAGTTCAAATCCAGTCTGGAGAGAGGAGTGGGGCCTGAGCAACTACTTGGCTCTGAAAAGGGAAGCCACATTATCTCCCTACCCATAAAGTCCTGTTCCCCATTCACAGTGGCAAAGCCACTGCTGACCACCGTTTTTCCTTAAGAAAAACAGGCAGTTGCACTGCTACCAGAAACCCAGAGCCGAAGACAGAGCCCTTTCCAGAGTGGAGAGCCGACCCCTAAGTCCTGCAACTGTGGGAGTTCTGGGCTTAAGTCTCGGAGCTGTAACTCACTCACTCTGTGTGATTTGGTATGGGGGCTTCCCCTCAGTTCTTGGTGCTAGCAGCAGCAGCGTATCGGACATTTGAAAAGACCAGGCCCAAAGAAGTTCCGTGTGCATCTCCTCCCACACAATGCTGGGCACCCAGGGCGTAAGCTCCAGCATCATCCTTGCATGCCGCCCGGGAACTAGGGCAGCCCTTCTTTACCTGGCACAACTGGGAATGTCGTGTTGGTGTTACAATCACTGAGATAATGCACTCACCTGTGGTATCTGCAAGGCTCTATCTGTATTGTTCTGTTTCCGTCAGGGAATCACCACCATCTCCAACATAAGTGACTCTCACCCTAGGAGACACGGGTAGCAACCCCACAGTATCCTGCAGCCCCAGGGCTGTGATATTTAATAACAATTTCCTCAGACTCACTGGAATCTACGTATGAAACCAGGGAAGAAGCTACTTGCCAGTGCAAAGCCTCCAGGATATCTGTAGTCATCTTGTAGGACTGGTATTGGAAATGATCCCCTAAAATATATAAGAATTTGTGGCCCTTTAGAGTTCCCCAGACGTGCTATCCAGGGTGCCACATATGCTACTGGAATTTGGGGTGCCATACGATTTCACCATATGCTTAATAATAAATTCCCAATATTAATAAGCCCAAGAGGGTTCTTGCCTAATATTTAGTGAAGAATTCTAAATACCGGCACAAATAAATGAGGCAGAATGGTACATTTTAAGCCTTTATTTAGTGAGAAAGATGCATAGGAGAGAGAGGTAAATCAGGGTTCATACCGAGCACCAGAAACCAGCCACGTGGAGGAGCATCTAGGCCAGGAAGCCTAGGGCCAGTGGCCCGAAGGCCAAGTGCCCTAGAGGCACAGGGCTACAGCAAGCCCCCTCCTGGCAAGAGGCCGGGGAAGGAGAGAAGGGCAGGACACACTGTGTCCCAGGTTTTTAACCCACTTCCAAAGGGGAGTGGTTGATTAACCTGATTGGCTGGTGGGCAGCCAGGTGTGGCCAGGTAGCGGCATGCGGTCACACAGGAGCATGGTGAAGGCGTGGTCTTCATGCTCACAATCTTAATCGATTTTAACCTGTATGCCTGCCTACTTCAGGACTGGAGCAAAATCCCTGTAATATCCTGACACTAAGGCCTTTGATACTATGAACTCCAACACCAGTCACACCCTCCCCACAGGACTTGGGGAAGGGTCCATCCACATCACATAATCCTAGAGCCATAGATATTTGTGCCACAAGCCCCAATAACACCCAGGTTTGCCAAATGGGACAAAGGGACAGCATTTTCAGTGTCTCTCAGCAACAAGAACAAGGCTCTATCACAAATCCCAATGTGACTGACACCCAACTCTCTGAGGACTGAAGATACACACCCTGGGAAGCCCACAGCAGCTGCAAAGTCAAACTTTTTTTTTTTTTTTTTTTGACAGGCAGAGTGGACAGTGAGAGAGAGAGAAAGGTCTTCCTTTTCCATTGGTTCACCCCGCAAATGGCCGTTACAACCGACGCACCACGCTGATCCAAAGCCAGGAGCCAGGTGCTTCCTCCTGGTCTCCCATGTGGGTGCAGGGCCCAAGCACTTGGGCATCCTCCACTGCCTTCCTGCGCCACAGCAGGGAGCTGGCCTGGGAGAGGAGCAACTGGGACTAGAACCCAGAGTGCCAGCGCCGCAGGTGGAGGGTTAGCCTAGTGAGCCACAGCACCGGCCCCGCAAAGTCAAACTTGTACCTCCACAAACTACTGCAGACTAGACAACTGTGTCACTTATTAGACAGTGTTATCAATGGTTAAAGCAAAAGAAAACAAGCAGAGATTGCACTTCTGGGCTCACCTAGAACCAAAGCCAAAGCAAAAAGTCAAGTGAAATTCTGAATTCCATTTGAACAAAATAAAAACTCTTTTCCAATAAAACCTACTCCATAAAGAAGGATGAACTATTACAGCACATGCACAGATATCAACATAGAAATAGAGGAAACATGAAGAAGCAAACTGGGATGACAGCTCCAAAAGAACACATCAGTTCTGCGGAAATAGATTCTGATCTGAAAAAACACAACATGAGGAGAAGACTGTGGACCTATATCCCTGATGAACATAAATGCAACCATTCTCAACAAAATAATAGCAAATTGAATCCAAAACCACATTAAAACTATCACAAATAACAATCAGGTGTGATGAAAGAGTGGTTCAACATTTGCAAATCAATAAATGTCAGAAATCACGTCCAACAGAATGAAAAACAAAATACATATGGTTGTCTCAACAGATGTGGAGAAATCACTTGATTGGATTCAGAACTCCTTCATGATAAAAAATAAAAAGACCAGGGCTGGCGCTGCGGCGTAGTAGGGAAAACCACCACTTGCAGTGCCTGCATCCCATATGGGCACCAGTTCTAGTCCCGGCTGCTCCACTTCCAATCTCACTCTCTGCTATGACCTGGGAAAGCAGCAGAAGATGGCCCAAGACCTCGAGCCCCTGCACCCGCGTGGGAGACCAGGAAGAAGCTCCTGGCTCCTGGCTTCAGATCAGCATAGCTCCAGCCATTGCAGCCATTTAAGGAGTGAACGAGCAGATGGAAGACCCATGTCTTCTGTGTGTGTGTGTGTGTGTGTGTGTGTATAATTCTGACTTTCAAATAAATAAATAAATCTTTTAAAAAATAAAAAGACCTTCCATAAATTGAGAAAAGAAGGAGCATATCTGAACGTTATAAAGGCTACATATGGCAAACCTGCAACCAATATCATACTGAATGGGGAAAAGCTGGAAGCATTTCCTCTCAGATCTGGATAAGACAAGAATGTCCACTTTCACCACTCAGGCAGTTTAGTACTGGCTATCTTAGCAACAGCAATTAAGGAAGAGAAGGAAATAAAGGGCAACAAAATTGAAAAGAAAGAAGTCAAATTAATGATGTTTTCAGATAACGTGATGTACATGGAAAACCTAAACACTCCCCAAAAAGCTTTTAGAATTGATAAACCAATTAAGCAAAGTCATAGGTTACAAAATCAACCAACAAAAAATCAGTATCTTTTTTTATTTGCCAATCATAAATTCACTGAAAGAGAAAACAATAAAAAATGCCATTCACAATTACCACAAAAAAATCAAATATTTAGGAAGAAACTTAGCCAAAGAAGTGAAAGATCTCTATTATGAAAACTGTGGAACATTAATGAAGGGAATAATCCAGGTCAGAAAAAAAAATGGAAAGATGTTCTTGCTCACACATGAAATAATCAGTATCATTAAAATGTACTACTTAAAGCAATATATAGATTCAGTGTAATCCCTAACAAAAAACCAATGACATTATTTACATAACCAGAAAAAAAAGTTCTAAAATTTATAAAGAATCATGGCCAGTGCTGTGGCGTAGCAGGTAAAACTGCCACCTGCAGAGCTGGCATCCCATATGGGTGCCGGTTCAAGTCCTGGCTGCTCCACTTCCTATCCAGCTCTCTGCTGTGACCTGGGAAAGCAGTAGAAGATGGCACAAGTCCTTGGGCCCCTGCATCCATGTGGGAGACCTGAAGGAAGCTCCAAATTCCTGGCTTCAGATCAGCCCAGCCCTGGCCATTGCAGCCATTTGGAGAGTGAAACAGTGGATGGATGACCCCCTCACGATCTCTCTGTCTCTCTCTTTCTCCCTCTCTCTCTCTCTGCATCTGCCTCTCTGTAACTTTCTTTCAAATAAATGCATATATCTTTTTAAAAATTTGTAAGGAATCATAAAAGACCCAGAATTAGCCAAAGTGATCTCATAAGAAAAATAATCAAGCTGCAGGCATCAGAACACCTGACTTCAAAGCATACTACAAAGCTATAGTAATTAAAACAGCATGGTACTGGCATAAAAAGTTACCTATAGGTCAATAAAACAAAACAGAGACCCCAAAAATTAATCCACAAATATACAGCTAATCATTTTTTGACAAAAGTGCCCAAATCATACATTGGAAAATAGATAATTGCTTCAATAAATGGTACTGAAAAACTAAAAACTTCTACATATATGTAGAAGAATGAAATTAGACCCTACCTCTTACCATATCCAAAAACAACTCAAGATGAATCAAAGTCATAAATTTCAGTGCTAAGATTACGAATTGCTAGAAGAAAATATAGGGAAAACACTTCGCAAATTGGTGTAGGTGATGACTTCTTGGATAAGATACCCAAATCATAGGCAACCAAAGTAAAACTAAACAAATCAGATTATATTAAATTCAGAAGTTTCTGCTCAGCAAAGGAAATAACTAATAGACTGGATGGACATCCAACATAATGGGAAAATAATTTCTAAATATTTATCTAACAAAGAATTAATATCAAGAATGTAACTGCCACTCAAAAAGCTCAAAAACAAAATAACCAATCCAGTTAAGAAATGGTCAAAGGACATCAACAGACAGTTCTCAAAAAAAGAAATAACAATGGCTAATAGGTATATGAAAAAATTCTCAATATCACTAGACTTAAGGAAACGCAAATCAAAACCACAATGAAGTATCACCTCACCCCTGTCAGAATGCTTATTATCCAAAAGGCAGAGAGCAACAAATTCTGTCAAGATGTGGAGAAAGGGGAACTCTTTTTAAAAAAAAATTTACTTATTTGAAAGTCAGAGTTACAGAGAGAGGGACAGAGAGATTTTCCATCCACTGGTTCACTCCCCAGGTGGCCACAATAGCTGATGCTGGGGCCAGGCCAAAGTCAGGAGCTGGGAGCTTCTTCCAGGTCTCCCATGAAGGTTACAGGGCCCCGAGCACTTGGGCATCTTTCACTGCTTTTCCCAGGCCATTATCAGGGAGCTGGAGTGGAAGTGGAGCAGCCAGACAGGAATGGGTGCCCCTGTGGGATGCCAGCACAAAAAGCGGCATCTTTACCCACTACAGCACAATACTGACTCCAAAATGGGAACTCCTTTACACTGTTGGTAGGATTGTAATTTAGTCACTAGAAAACAGTATGGCAATTTTTTCTTTTTTTTAACTTTTATTTAATGAAAATAAATTTCGAAAGTACAGCTTATGGATTACAGTGGCTTCCCCCCCCCCATAACTTCCCTCCCACCCGCAACCCTCCCATTTCCCGCTCAGTCTCCCCTTCCATTCACATCAAGATTCATTTTATCTTTATTCTCTTTATATACAGAAGATAAGTTTAGTATATATTAAGTAAAGATTTCAACAATTTGCACCCACACAGAAACACAAAGCGAAAAATACTGTTTGAGTACTAATTATAGCATTAAATCACAATGGAAACACATTAAGGAGAGATCCTATATGAGGAGTAAGTGCACAGTGACTCCTGTTGTTGACTTAACAAATTGACACTCCTGTTTATGGCATCAGTAATCACCCTAGGCTCTTGTCATGAGCTGCCAAGGCTATGGAAGCCCCCTGAGTTCACTGACTCTGATCATATTTAGACAAGGTCATAATCAAAGTGTAAGTTCTCTCCTCCCTTCAGAGAAAGGTACCTCCTTCCTTGATGACCTGTTCTTTCCACTGGGATCTCACTCACAGAGATATTTCATTTAGGTCATTTTTTTTTTCTTGGACAGAGTGTCTTGGCTTTCAATGCCTGAAATACTCTCATGGTCTTTTCAGGTGGATCCGCATGCCTTAAGGGCTGATTCTGAGGCCAGAGTGCTGTTTAGGGCATCCGCCATTCTATGAGTCTGCTGTGTATCTCGCTTCCCATGTTGGATCGTTCTCTCCCTTTTTTATTCTATCAGCTAGTATTTGCAGACACTAGTCTTGCTTATGTGATCCATTTGATGCTTAGTCCTATCATTTTGATCAATTGTGATCAGAAATTGATCACTTGGACTAGTGAGATGGCATTGGGACATGTCACCTTGATGGGATTGAATTGGAATCCTCTGGCATGTTTCTAACTCTACCGTTTGGGGCAAGTCAGCTTGATCATGTCCCAAATTGCACATCTCTTCCCTCTCTTATTCCCACTCTTATATTTAACAGGGATCATTTTTTCAGTTAAGTATCAACACTTAAGAATAACTGTGTATTAATTACAGAATTCAACTAATAGTATTAATCAGAACAAACAAAAAACTACTAGGAGGGATAAAGTATTAAGTTGTTCATCAACAGTCGGGGCAAGGGCTGATCAAGTCACCATTTCTCATAGTGTCCATTTCACTTCAACAGGTTTCCTTTTTGGTGCTCGGTTAGTTGTCACCAATCAGGGAGAACATATGATATTTGTCCCTTTGGGACTGGCTTAATTCACTCAGTATAATGTTTTCCAGATTCCTCCATTTTGTTGCAAATGACTGGATTTCATTGTTTTTTACTGCTGTATAGTATCCTGTAGAGTACATATCCCATAATTTCTTTATCCAGTCTACCATTGATGGGCATTTAGGTTGGTTCCATGTCTTAGCTATTGTGAATGGAGCTGCAATAAACATTAATATGCAGACAGCTTTTTTATTTGCCAATTAAATATCCTTTTGGTAAATTCCAAGGAGTAGGTTGGCTGGGTTTTGTGGTAAGGTTATATTCAGGTTTCTGAGTAATCTCCAGACTGACTTCCATAGTGGCTTTACCAGTTTACATTCCCACCAACAGTGGGTTAGTGTCCCTTTTTCCCCACATCCTCACCAGCATCTGTTGTTGGTAGATTTCTGAATGTGAGCCAGAAACCTCATTGTGGTTTTGATTTGCATTTCCCTGATTGCTAGTGAACTTGAACATTTTTTCATATGCCTGTTGGCCATTTGGATTTCCTCTTTTGAAAAATGTCTATTGAGGTCCTTGGCCCATCTCTTAAGTGGGTTGTTTGTTTTGTTGTTGTGGAGTTTCTTGATCTCTTTGTAGATTCTGGTTATTAACCCTTTATCTGTTGCATAGTTTGCAAATATTTTTCCCATTCTATCGGTTGCCTCTTCACTCGTCTGACTGTTTCTTTTGCAGTACAGAAACTTCTTAATTTGATGCAATCCCAATAGTTGATTTTGTCTTTGACTGCCTGAACTTCTAGGGTCTTTGCCAGGAAGTCTTTGCCGGTGCCAATATCTTGCAGGGTTTCTCCAATGTTCTCTAATAATTTGAAGGTGTCGGGTCGTAGATTTAGGTCTTTAATCCATGCTGAGTGGATGTTTGTGTAAGGTGAAAGGTAGGGGTCTTGCTTCATGCTTCTCCACGTGGAGATCCAGTTTTCTCAGCACAATTTATTGAATAGACTGTCCTTAATCCAGGAATTGGTTTTAGATCCTTGATCAAATATAAGTTGGCTGTAGATGTTTAGGTTGATTTCTGGTGTTTCTATTCTGTGCCATTGGTCTATCCATCTGTTTCTGTACCAGTACCATGCTGTTTTGATAACAACTGCCCTGTAGTATGTCCTGAAATCTGGTATTGTGATGCCTCCAGCTTGATTTTGTTGTACAAAATTGCTTTAGCTATTCGAGGTCTCCTGTGTCTCCATATGAATTTCAGCATCATTTTTTCTAGATCTGAGAAGAATGTCTTCGGTATCTTGATTGGTATCGCATTGAATGTATAAATTGCTTTTGGGAGAATGGACATTTTGATGATGTTGATTCTTCCAATCCATGAGCATGGAAGATTTTTCCATTTTTTGGTATCCTCTTCTATTTCTTTCTTTTTTTCTATTAAAATATTTTATTATTAGCAAATTCAGTGGATAAATTAAAATGAAACTGCTTAAAACTTTTTATTTTCAACAGAGTTTTTTTTTTTATCTTTTATTTAATGAATATAAATTTCCAAAGTACGGCTTATGGATTACAATGGCTTTCCCCCCCCATACCGTCCCTCCCACCCACAACCCTCCCCTTTCCCACTCCCTCTCCCCTTCCATTCACATCAAGATTCATTTTCGATTATCTTAATATACAGAAAATCAGCTTAGTATACCTTAAGTAAGGATTTCAACAGTTTGTTCCCACACAGAAACATAAAGTGAAAAATAGATGATTTGTTTTTAAATGATGATGAAATCAGATCAGACCTATTGTCATGTTTAATCCCAGTGAGAGTCAAGTTGGGAATTGATAATTTCTTTTTTTTTTTAACAGAAGATCAGTTTAGTGTACATTAAGTAAAGATTTCAATCGTTTGCACCCCCATAGAAACACAAAGTGAAATATACTGTTTGAGTACTCGTTATAGCATTAAGCCTCAGTGTACAGCACATTAAGGACAGAGATCCTACATGAGGAGTAAGTGCACAGTGACTCCTGTTGTTGACTTTACAAATTGACACTCCTGTTTATGGCATCAATAATCTCCCTATGCACCAGTCATGAGTTTCCAAGGCTATGGAAGCCCCTTGAGTTCTCCGACTCTTATCTTGTTTAGACAAGGTCATAGTCAAAGTGGAGGTTCTCTCCTCCCTTCAGAGAAAGGCACCTCCCTCTTTGAAGACCTGTTCTTTCCACTGGGATCTCACTCACAGAGATCTTTTTGCCAGAGTGCCTTGACTTTCCATGCCTGAAATACTCTCATGGGCTTTTCAGCCAGATCCGAGTGCCTTTAGGGCTGATTCTGAGGCCAGAGTGCTATTTAGGACATCTGCCATTCTATGAGTCTGCTGAGTATCTCACTTCCCATGTTGGATCACTCTCCCCTTTATTTATTCTATCGGTTAGTGTTAGCAGATACTAGACTTGTTTATGTGCTCCCTTTGACTCTTAGTCCTTTCATTATGATCAACTGTGAACTGAAATTGATCACTTGGACTAGTGAGATGGCATTGGCACATGCCACCTTGATGGGATTGAATTGGAATCCCCTGGCATGTTTCTAACTCTACCATTTGGGGCAAGTCAGCTTGAGCATGTCCCAAATTATACATCTCTTCCCTCTCTTATTCCCACTCTTATGTTTAACAGGGATCACATTTCAGTTAAATTTCAACTCTTCTATTTCTTTCTATAAAATTTTGTAATTCTCATTGTAGAGATCGTTAATGTCCTTGGTTAAGTTTATTCCAAGGTATTTGATTGTTTTTGTAGCTATTGTGAATAGGATTGATCTCAGAAGTTCTTTCTCAGCCGTGGCATTGCCTGTGTATTCAAAGGCTGTTGATTTTTGTGCATTGATTTTATATCCTGCTACTTTGGCAAACTCTTCTATGAGTTCCAATAGTCTCTTAGTAGAGTTCTTTGGATCCCCTAAATAAAGAATCATATCATCTGCATAGAGGGATAGTTTGACTTCTTCCTTCCCAATTTGTATCCCTTTAATTTCTTTTTCTTGCCTGATGGCTTTGGCTAAGACTTCCAGAACTATGTTGAACAGCAGGGGTGAGAGTGGGCATCCCTGCCTGGTACCAGATCTCAGTGGAAATGCTTCCAACATTTCCCCATTCAATAGGATGCTGGCTTTGGGTTTTTCATAAATTGCTTTGATTATATTGAGGAATGTTCCTTCTATACCCAATTTGCTTAGAGTTTTCATCATGAAAGGGTGTTGAATTTTATCGAATGCTTTCTCTGCATCTATTGAGATAATCATATGGTTTTTCTTCGCAGTTTGTTGATGTGGTGTATCACATTGACTGATTTGCGAACACTGAACCATACCTGCATACCAGGGATAAATCCCACTTGGTCTGGGTGGGTGATCTTTCTGATGTGTTGTTGCATTCTATTGGCCAGAATTTTATTGAGGATTTTTGCATCTATGTTCATCAGGGATATTGGTCTGTAATTTTCTTTTTCTTTCTTTTTTTTTTTGACCGGCAGAGTGGACAGTGAGAGAGAGAGACAGAGAGAAAGGTCTTCCTTTGCCGTTGGTTCACCCTCCAATGGCCACCGCGGCCAGTGTGCTGCAGCCGGTGCACCACGCAGATTCGATGGCAGGAGCCAGGTGCTTCTCCTGGTCTCCCATGGGGTGCAAGGCCCAAGTACTTGGGCCATCCTCCACTGCCTTCCCTGGCCACAGCAGAGAGCTGGCCTGGAAGAGTGGCAACCGGGACAGAATCCGGCACCCTGACTGGGACTAGAACCTGGTGTGCTGGCACCGCTAGGTGGAGGATTAGCCTATTGAGTGTAATTTTCTTTCAATGCTGCATCTTTCTCTGGCTTAGGAATTAAGGTGTTGCTGGCTTCATAGAAAGAATTTGGGAGGATTCCATCTTTTTTGATTGTTCTGAATAGTTTGAGAAGAAATGGAGTTAGTTCTTCTTTAAATGTCTGGTAGAATTCAGCAGTAAATTCATCTGGTCCTGGGCTTTTCTTTGTTGGGAGGGCCTTTATTACTGTTTCAATTTCTTTCACAGTTATGGGTCTGTTTAGGTTTTCTATGTCTTCCTGGTTCAATTTAGATAGGTTGCATGTGTCCAGGAATCTATCCATTTCTGATAGGTTTCCCTGTTTGCTGGCATACAAGTCCTTGTAGTAATTTCTGATGATTCTTTTCATTTCTGTGGTGTCTATTGTTATGTTTCCTTTTTCATCTCTGATTTTATTGATTTGGGTCTTTTCTTTTTTTAGTTGGTTGAGCCAATGGTGTGTCAATTTTATTCATTTTTTCAAAAAACCAGCTCTTCGCTTGGCTGACTTTTTGTAATTTTTTTTTGGATTCAATCCTGTTGATTTCTTCTCTGATTTTAATTATTTCTCTTCTCCTACTAGATTTGGGTCTGGTTTGCTGCAGGTTTTCTAGATCCTTGAGATGCAATGAAAGCTCATCTATTTGGTGCCTTTCCAATTTCTTGATGTAGGCACCTATTGCTATAAACATTCCTCTCAAAACTGCTTTTGCCAGTACTTCCAGAAAGTTTTTGATTTCTCTTTTGATTTCTTCTATGACTCAGTGTTCATTCAGGAGCATGTTGTTCAGTCTCCATGTGTTTGCATACTCTCTAGGGATTCCTGAGTTGCTAATTTCCAGCTTCATTCCGCTGTGGTCTAAGAAGCTGCATGGTATGATTCTAATTCTTTTGAATTTGCTGAGACTTGCTTTATGGCCTAGTATGAGGTCAAACATAGAGAAGGTTTCATGCAATGCTGAGAAGAATGTAAAATCTTTAAATGTAGGATTGAAAGTTCTATAGATATCTATTAGATCCATTTGGGCAATAGTGTCGATTAAATCTGCTGTTTCCTTGTTGATCTTCTGTCCTGTTGATCTGTCTATTTCTGAGAGTGGAGTATTGAAGTCCCCCAGTACTATTGTATTGGAATCTAAGTCTCCCTTTAAGTCCCTTAACATACCTTTTAAATAAACCGGTGCCCTGTAATTAGGTGCGTATACATTTATAATAGTTATATCTTCCTGCTGAATTGATCCCTTAATCATTACATAGTTTCCCTCTTTGTCTCTCTTAACAGCTTTTGTGTTAAAGTTTATTTTGTCTGATATTAATATGGCTACACCTGCTTTTTTTCCATTTCTGTTGGCATGGAATAGATTTTTCCAGCCTTTCACTTTCAGTCTGCATGCATCTTTGTTGGAAAGATGTGTTTCTTGTAGGCAGCAAATACATGGGTTTTGTTCCTTAATCCATTCAGCCAGTCTGTGCCTTTTAACTGGAGAATTAAGTCCATTTACGTTCAATGTGACTATTGATAAGTAGTGACTTTACCCTGCCATTTTCCCGGAGATATTTTCTAGTATATGCTTTAAGCTTCCTATGATCTTTTACTGGTAGGTTTTCTTCCTTTACCTTCTTTCATACTGATGGCCGTGTTTCTGTGTTTCTGTGTGTAGCACATCTTTAAGCATCTTTTGCAGGGCTGGACGAGTGGCAACAAATTCTTTCAATTTCTGTTTGCTGTGAAAGGTCTTTATTTCACCTTCATTCACAAATGAGAGCTTTGCAGGATATAATATTCTGGGCTGGCATTTTCTCTCTCTTAGTACCTGGGCTATGTCTTGCCATTCCCTTCTAGCTTGTAGGGTTTCTGATGAGAAGTCTGCTGTGAGTCTAATTGGAGATCCTCTGAGAGTAATCTGACGTTTCTCTCTTGCACATTTTAGGATCTTTTCTTTATGTTTCACTGTAGAGAGTTTAATTACAACGTGTCGTGGTGAGGATGTCTTTTGGTCATGTTTACTGGGGGTTCTATGAGCTTCCTGTACTAGGATGCCTCTGTCCTTCTCCAAACCTGAGAAATTTTCTGCTAATATCTCACTAAAAAGGCATTCTAATCCTTTCTCCCTCTCCATGCCTTCAGGAACTCCTAGAACCCGAATGTTGGGTTTTTTAATAGTATCCTGTAGATTCCCCACAATATTTTTTAGATTTCTAATTTCCTCTTCTTTTCTTTGGTTTGACTGTATACTTTCCTGTTCTCTGTCTTCTAAGTCTGATATTCTCTCTTCTGTTTCACTCATTCTGTTTTTAAGGCTCTCTAATGTGTTTGTCATTTGATCTATTGAATTCTTCATTTCATTATGATTTCTCATCACTATCACAGTTTCATGTTCTACTAGTTGTTTCAGTTCATTTTGATTCCTCCTTAATATTTCATTTTCGTGAGAAAGATTTTCTATCCTGTCCAGTAAGGATTTTTGTAGTTCAAGAATTTGTTTTTGAGAACTTCTTAATGTTCTTATCATTTTTTTTGAGATCTGCTTCTTGCATTTCTTCTATCTCATCATATTCATTATCTTGAATTGGGGTGTCTTTATCATCTGGGGGCATTGTAGTGTCTTCCTTGTTCTTGTTACCTCAGTTTCTGCATTTGTTTGGCATTGTGGAGATATTCTTTGGTTTCTTCGCTGTGGTGGTTTTTCTCATTATACTATGACTCTAGATTAAGTGGACAGTCTGTTTTTGATGGATCCTTAGAGGCTGTGATGGGTGTGGCCAGAGAGCTCTGTTTGGTTCTTCAGGGTTAAGGGTGTGCCAAAGGTGACTCACCAGTATGGCAATTTTAAACATTGGAAATAGACTTGCCACATGATCCAGCAATCCCAGTACTGGGTATATACCCAAAGGATATAAACACATTGTATCAAAGAGGTACCTGTACCATGTTTACAGTAACAGTGTTCACAATAGCCAAAATAAGCAATCAGTCAAGATGTCCATCATCAGAGGAAATGGGTAATGAGAATGTATATTATATATATAATGTAATATTACTCGGTTGTTAAAATAATTTGCATCAAAATGGATGCATCTGGAAAATATAATATTGAGTGAAATCAGCCAGTCACAGAAAGACAACACATGTTCTCCTTTATATGTGCTAGCTTAAATTAAAAACAAAATTTAAAAAAAAGAAAGAAATGATTGTGTGTATCAGTTTTGCTGCAAATACAGTTTGGGGAAACTTTGTTCTAAATCTTTGTCAAATAAGTGGTTCAGAATTATCAATTACTATAATTTTAATGATTTGTGACTTAAAAAAATTTTTATATGAGAGAATTGATTATATCTTTTCACTTGATTGCTTTTTATGGCCCTTGCCTATTTACCTGTTCAAGAATGGTCTTTTTACTTTTTTCTTTCTTGAACTAATTACTTAGTACAGCATTAACCTTTGACTATAATGTAAGTTAAAAATACATTATTTCCAAAAATCATAAATGAAATATGAAGTTGGAAAAAGATATGTTTACTTGTTTATACTTATATGTTTACATGTTTATCCAAACCTGAGCAGAGCCAGAGAGCTGCTCTCATGTTGATGGATGCGACTTTTCTGTTAGCTCCCATTGTTGGAAAATCTCCTCATATTGAATTGGATGGTTCCTCCATGTTCTAGTTTTACCTCAGAGAGCAATTCTCTTCCAAAATCTTTTCCAAATAATGGACTTCCTGTATTTTATATGTATTTTTTAATCATTTGAGAAATATTTGGTTTAGTTTTTCGTGCATCACAATATTTAATTTCTACAAACTTAGATGTGTATCTCAAAAGAACAAAAAGATTCTCTTTATTCTGCAATGCAGTTGTACTCAAGGAATTTAGAATTAATGTAATACTATTCTCTAGTATATGGTCCTTTCTCTAGGATGCCAATTGTCCCTATACAATATTTTAAAAACTCTGTCTTTAAATTAACAAAAATAAATTTGCATATTAAAATTGTTGGAATGGAATTCTATCATTTGCATCAAAATGGATGCAACTGGAAGATATAATAATGAGTGAAATAAGCCACTCACAGAAAGACAAATAACACATGTTGTCCTTTACATGTGCAAGTTTAAATTAAAAACAAAATAAAAAAAGAAAGAAATGACTGTGTGTATCAGTTATGTTGTAAATACACTGGGGAAAAACACGATCCTGAGAAGGGCTTTCCAAAAATAAACAGGCAGGAGAAAATATGAACTGTAAGATCTCTCCCCATTTTCAGATTTCCTTTTAAGTGAAGGAAAAGTATTTGTCTTCCCTTAAACTATCCCAAGTTTAAAGGGAAAAGTTGCATGTGGAAGAAAAGATAGATATAAACACTGGAGAAAAGGGGCCATTTTAACACACACTGTTGACATGATTTATTTTCCTCTGAATATACTGGACTTATTCTAATGTATAATTGGCTTACTTCATGATTGATTTACTTTCATTTGAGATTTCTTTCCTTGTTTGGGTGGTTGGTTGAGCTGTCTTTTAGTACCTATGCACATGTCATCCATGAAAACAACTTCACTGTCCTCCACTCTCTCCTGGATTCCTTAGCCCTAGTTTGTGGTTCAGCTAAGAGCAGTTGCCCAACAAACATGAAAATGATGATTTCTTATTGTTGGCATATAATCTTATTATTCAAAAACTCAATAAACATTTTTAAAGATGTTCAGAATTTCCAGTCAGTTCACATCCCTTGAGACATGGCTGGTAGCAAGATGTAGTTTGTCAAAGACAGATTAGAGTAGTAAAATTGTTTTGGAAATGAAATCATGAAGCCATAGCGTTAGTTTAATTGATATTAGGGTTATGGGATTAAATGCTGCATTTATAACCATCTTTCTTGGCATTCTTTCTATTTGGCCCTTCTTGACTCTCAATACCAGGAAAAAGAAGCAGTAATTGTGGTGAAGATGGAGGCATTTTGAATTACAAACAATTTTACAAGCAATTTTAACAAAACTGAGACAGTATTTAAAGTTATTTCTCATGTATTGTATTATTCCCAACATTACTTAGTCTTTCTCTACTATGCAGCAATATAGCATAGTATGTACACAAACAATAACTAAAACTTTTTATTTTAAGAAAATATTTTATTTTGTAAATTCCAAAATGAAATAGATAAATGATAAATTTAAACCTGACATGAATTAATATGCCAAATTATAGCATAGTTGAAATTTTTTTTTATCCCTTTTGGTGCTCAATTTCCAGGCTGTAGATAATTTTTTATTCAATTTTTCAACATAATGAACATATAGACTGGGCACTGGAGAAGACATAGAGGAAGGACATCAAAAGATAGAGACCTGACAGTAAAGGGTGGAAGGAGCAGATGTGCAAGTTGAAATAATGTAGAAACCTGAGCAAAAGGATTCAAAATTCCTTGTACAGCTAAACACTGTTGTGGTTGAAGGTTAATGCAGGCAACCAGACAGTGAAAGAGTCAGCTCAAGCCCTCTAATCTTCGACAACATCAAAGATTGATTAGATGGGGTGGTACATCCAAGGATCTAAACCTACCTCATTGTTAATTACATCAAATATTTCCACTTCTGAACAAATAGAGGAGGCATTATTTTCCCTGTTGTTCCTACATCATATATAAACCAAACATGAAAAAACTCTGAAAGATGGAAAGAAAAAAGTAGACTGTCTTCTATCTAAGGACTTTGAGACACATGGAAAAACATGGTAGTAACTTTTCTGGGTTTTTGGTTTTTGGGTTTTTTGGCTCATATATCCCAAGCTGCTATCTGAAGAAGTCAGCAGCCCAGAAACACCAATAGGCATAGACCAAACGAAGAAGGAAAGAAGTCCAAAGAGAAGTTTGCTCTCATTATCCAAAAGCACTATCCCAACAACATGAAAATATTTTGAAAATGAGCATTCTACTCTATCCAAACAACCAAACACCACCTAACAAGAGTCCTCCCAGGCTTACCTCCACCAGCAAATGCCAGGTGGAGTACCTGTACTTCCACATTCCCCGAGTTATAATGAGGCACGTCAACTCTTCTACCACAGTGGTCTTTGAAAAGGCCCAGAAGGGAGTAGAGAGTTTCAGGATGCCAGGCAGTGAGCGGATCCCACTTCCAACCCCATGTGTCTGTAGGAAGGCTGGGTTCCAATCCTGCCCCTCCTTACCCTCACCTGCTGATGTCGGAGCACACTTGAGGAAAGGTAGAATCTGCATCACTGCCCAGTGGTAAGGTGAGAGTGCAGGTTGTGTGAGGAGCAGTGATGAGGCACCAAGAAGTAAAATCCACAGACTGGGAAAATCCTGAACTTCCACCCCTACTCCCATCTCCATGGTCACACTGCAATAATGCCAGTCATCTATTTCAGTGGAGGCTGGGTCTGGCTGAGCTAGGGGACACCTGTTATAGCAGTTTTAAATAACACCCAGGGTCCCATAACAATACTCAAAATATCCAGATGTCTACGAAAGATCACTCATCATACTAGAAACCTGCAACATCTCAACATGAATGAGAAAAGATAATCAACCACCTAGAGAACACAGAGGTTACAAATATCTGGCAGTGATTTTAAAGCAAGAATCATAAAAATGCTTCAATGAGTAATTATGAACAAGCTTAAAACAAATGGAAAGTAGAAAATCTCAGCAAAGAGAGAGTAGATATAAAGAAGAATCAAATGGCAATTTCAAAATTGAAAAACATAAAAAGTAAAACAAAAAATAAGTAAATAATAATGTTCTCAACAGAACAATAGGAAGGTTATAGAATCCTTGAAACTGAAAATAGACAATAGGAGTATCCTAATCGGAACCACAGAGAGCAAATGGACTGAAAAAAAATTTTAACAGAGCTTCAGGAACCTGTAGGATTATAATAAAACATGCAACATATATGTCATTGAAGTTCCAGGTGGGAGGGAAAAAGAGAATGGGACTGGAAAAGTACTTAGAGAACACAAATGAAGGTAGGAATAATGCTAATGAGTGAAAATGCTCCTTATTTTTTCCACCCCACCCATCTTCAAAAGCAGGAGTTTGATTTGCTGAATTTTAAGAAAACTATATTGGCCTTATGCTACATCACTGGAAGGACAGACATTACAGTTTCCCAGACACAACTCAAATATATTTTGATGAAGTGTAAATAAGCTAAAAACTTCCTTTCTCCCACTTTGCTTATGGCCTTGTCTAAATACTGAAGGAGTTTGTGGATTCAAAAGGCTTCCATAGCCTAGGCAGCTCAGGTCAAGAGCCCCGGGTGAGCACTGACGTCATACATCAGAGTGTTAATTGTTAAATTAACAACAGGAGTCACTGTACACTAACTTCCCATGCAAGACCTCTGTCCTCAAAGAGTTGTATTATGAGAGTTAACAGTAAACCTTGTTCTCAAAGACTTATTTCATTTTAGCGTATTAAGTGAAGGATATTCTTATGTCTGGTAAGTTTTAGTTATGCCTAAGTGTCCAACTCCATTGCTTGTTTTCTTAGGTGCTTCTTTAATTAATGATAAAACTCATTGTCAAGGACTTACTTTCTTTTAAAGTATTAAATGGAGGATATTCTTAAGTCTCACAAGTTACAGTTATGTCTAAGTGCTCGCAAAAGATGTATCATTCTTGGGTGCTTCTTTAAAGTTAATTAAGTTTCTAAAAAAAAAAAAGTGAAATTAAATTCGAGATGCAAAGACTTTGAACAGCCCTTGTCTCGACTATTGAGGAACAGTGTTTTTTTTTTCGGTTTTGTTTGGTTTTCGTGCATATTTTTGAACTCTTTACTTAGTATAGAGTTGGTCTTCTGTGAGCTAATTAAAAATGGTTCTTAGTGGAGAATGGGACTGGGAATGGAGGAGGGATGGGGAAAAGGGGTAGGAGTGTGGGTGGGAGGGCAAGTATGGTGAGAAGAATCACTGTACTCCTAAAGTTGAACTTATCAAATGCATGAAGTATGTATTCCTTAAATGAAAGGTTTCTTTGGGGGGAAAAAAAAAACCCTGTCTCAATTTGCTCTCCACTCTGGTCCCATACCATAAGATGAATCCGAGAAATCCACGAGACACATAGCAGGACTACTGATGGGACATCTTTCCAAATGAGGCGATCTGTGCTCTATTTGAGTGTGGGAAGGGAAAGGTAAATCTGAAACTCATTTCATATTCCAAGAAGGAGAAAGAATTTGCTGCTATACTGCTCCTAATGAGGGAGCCAGGAATAGCTCAGTCTGAGCACTACCTAAGAATTGTACCTTGATATGGTTAAAGAACAGCCATAATTTTCAAAGTTTCCATCAATTCTTGAATTGTTAAATGTGTGTTACAAACAGGAAGTTTTCTTGAGAGAAAAAATTGTATTACATTTTTTTTTAGTTTTTATTTATTTGTTTGATAGGTAGAGTTACAGACAGAGAGAGGGAGAGAGCAAAAGGTCATCCATCCACTGGTTCACTCCTCAAAAGGCTGCAATGGACAGAACTGGGCTGATCCAAAGCCAGAAGCTGCTTCCAGATCACCTATGTGGGTACAGGGGCCCAACCATTTTGGCCATCTTCTGCTTTCTCAGACCATAGGCAGAGAGCTTGATTGAAATAGAAGCAGCCAGGACATGAAGCAACACCCATATGGAATGCCAGCCCAGCAGGCAGGGGCTTAGCCTACTATGCAACAGCACTGGCCCTAAGAGAAAATATTATTGGAACTTTTTGTTATAAAAAGCAATATCTGATGAAGAGTTTGGAATGAGGAGGTTAAACAAAGAAAAACTGATTTTTCCATTGAACAAATGTGGGTAGCTCAAGAGGGTGATAGATTCAGAGCTAATGGAAGTGAAATATGAAATGGATATTGAGTACTGTGGGAAATGAAAGCTAAATAAACCAAAGGCATCCTGTATACATACCCCTTCATTCCCTACCTAGGGAAATAAGACAGTTTTAAACTGACTATGTCGGGGGCTGACATTGTGGCATAGCAGGTAAAGCAGCCACCTGTGACACCAGCATCCCATGTGGGCCCCCAGTTCATGTCCCAACTCCTCCACTTCTTACCCAGCTCCCTGCTAATGTGCCTGGGAAAGCAGCAGAAATGGCCCAAGTGCTTGAGCCCCTGCACCCACATGAGAGAGCTGGAAGAAGCTCCAGGCTCCTGGCTTTGGGCTGGCCCAGTCCCAGCAGTTGTGGTCACCTGGGGTGTGAACCAGTGGATGGAAGATCTCTCTCTCTCTCTCTCTCTCTCTCTCTCTCTGTTACTGTGTCTTTCAAATAAATAAACTATCACCTTGATTGTGCAATGGCTAAGTGGAACTACTTATCATATACATTACCACATATACTTTTTCACATGATGAGAGTACCTAAAAAAACTCTTTTAGCAATTTTTAAGAATATAGTACTATATTGTTATAACTTTATTCACTATGTGGTACAATAGATCTCTTGAATTTATTTTCCTAAGTGAAATGTTCTTTCCAATTTCTGCATCTGATGATAGTTTTTCTACCACAACAGTTTTTATATATTACATTTTCACATTTCATTCCATTAATACAGGCCATTTCTGTCTTTGTTACTGCTTTATCCCCTGTAAAAATATAGAAGACTCCCAATATTTGGTGAATGATTTAAAGAATGAATGAATGAGTGAATGAGTGACTTTTATAATCTCTTTAAATGCTGTAATCTAAGAACATATTAGGAGCATTTCCTAACAGACAAGACCAGATTCACCAATAACAAGCAAACAAGGAACCCAGACCCAAATTAAACCTATCTAGAATAGTCAATTTGAAGATTTCATTTTTTCCTCAACTACTAATTGAGTATTTGTTATGTGTTAAATATTATGTTGCAGGAGTCACTGTGCACTTAGTCCTCATGTAGGATCTTTGGCCTTAGTGTGCTGTACATTGAGATTTAATGCTATAACTAGTACTCAAACAGTATTTTTCACTTTATGTTTCTGTGTGGGAGCAAACTGTTGAAATCTTTACTTAATGTATGCTAAACTGATCTTCTGTATACAAAGAGAATCGAAAATGAATCTTGATGTGAATGGAAGGGGAGAAGAAGTGGGAAAGGGGAGGGTTGCGGGTGGGAGGGACATTATGGGGGGAAGCCATTGTAATCTGTAAGCTGTACATTGGAAATTTATATTCATTAAATAAAAGTTACAAAAAGGAAAAAAATAAATAAATATTATGTTGCATGTTAACCCCAGATATCAAATACGTTTGCTGTTTCCTATTCGTATTACATTGGAAAAATTGTGAAGATTCAACACTTACGATGGGTCTGTAAATATATGAGGATGATAAACAGAACTTAGTATGAAATAATTTTTGTGGGGCCAGCGCTGTGGTGTAGCAGGTAAAGCCGCCACCTGCAGTGCTGGCATCCCATATGGGCACCAGTTCGAGTTCCAGCTGCTCTACTTCCAATCCAGCTCTCTGCTGTGGCCTAGGAAAGCAGTAGAAGTTGGCTCAAGCGCTTGGGCCCCTGCACCTACATGGGAGACCCAGAGGAAGCTCCTGGCTCCTGGCTTCAGATCTGTGCAGCTCCAGCCATTGTGGCCATTTGGGGAGTGAACCAGCGGAAGGAAGAATCTCTCTGTGACTCTGCCTCTCTGTAACTGCACCTTTCAAATAAATAAATTAATCTTTAAAAAAAAGAATTTTTGTGCTTAAGAGCTAAATGAACCAAAAAGGAAGAAGTGATGCCTAAGTTTAATAATATTTTACAAATATAGAAGCATCAAATGCAGTCAGCTTCACACTCTTGTAGCTAACAATTTGGAAATCAGAGAAGATTTATTCTGGGAAATTGATTTTTATAAGAAAATATGGTTAATAAAATTTCAGTGTAAACAGAACAGCTTCAAATTTGACACTCTTATTACTCTCCCTTTAGCTACTCGATTTTTCATTATGTTACAGCAAAGTATTTAAAACAATTTTGTTTTAAACTATATTAAAACATTTTAAAGAATCAGTCTAGTTCTAATTCATTGAGCTAATGCTAATACAAATAATCATCTTAATTTTACTGAATTCTTTTGCAACAGATGGAGCAAAATGCAAAAATCAAATCTAAACCATAAATTGATTTGGTTAACAGTTTGTGATCTGAACTATTCTTATCAAATTAAATGTAACCACAGAGCTTCAAGCTTTGAAAATGAAAACATAGTAATGAAATTTTTTAATTACTGTGGAAAACACCCTATGCCAACAACTCCTTTTTCCATAGTATATACCCTTATAACTATTTTTCTATTTTGCATTATTTTAGGTATAATAATGTTTTTTATAGATAAGAACTTTTTATTCTCTAAAAACTCTTTTCCTTCCTTAAGTCCTCTCTCTCCCTCTTTCAACCCTCATCTCTGGTGTGTTTCTCTCATTCACCCTCACACACAAATATGTCACATACATAGTCATCTTATGTGAGTTCTACAACCAGTGGACCATAAAACATTTGTTCTTTGTCACTTCCCTTTTTCATTTTTTAGAAGGGAATATGTTGATACCTTTTTCTGCACAAGAAAGTCAGCGGAAATTTGAACTAAATTTCTAGATGACTGTCCATAAGACATGCTCTTTTTAAAGACTCAAGAAAATTAAAGCATACGTCAATTTTATACAGTCGATTACTCAAGTTTTACCTTCTTTATACTTATACATAGGGACACTTGTAAAATTAAAAGAGCAACATTTGTAGCCATGTCCTCAGATCTATTGAATGTCCCTTTCATTGTGGAGCTACTGGGAAAAACACATAGCACCTTCCATTTGGTGAACTCAAAATCAAAGTCTTCTTCCAGAGAACTGTTTTATATGTACTCCTAAGGAAATAAAGTTTCCTTATGCCCAAATGACGTGCATAAAGAATATAAATGCCAGGAATAGCTTAAATTTTTCTCAAAACTTTTCTGGGTTCTCCCATTTCTGTTTAGAAAGTCACCGAAATTACGAGACTTCAAATAAGGAAATTCCCTTGTGACTGTAACTTATGCTGGGTCAGAGAAGCTGAACAGAGCTCATGTGACCTGGGGACACACCATAAAAGTTGGAGCACATTAATATGGCAGTGAATTTCATTCCTGAATAGATAACGTCCTTTGGGACTGACAAAACCCCATGGGAATAACTTGATCTTTATGAGTCATGCAAATCCTCTTCCCTTCTGCTCCTCCTGTCCCTAGTTACATAGAATTAACCTACTTTCAACAGGTCATTTTCCTCTACATTTTTATAAACCTTACTATAAAGGGAGATGCAATTCTTTTTACTTTTGAATTTATTTATAAATTACTAAGATCTTTAATTTTTTATCAGGAAAAAGAATCCATCTGAAAATATCCAGAATATAAAAAAAAAGAGGGAGGGTAAGAAAAAGGAAGGAAGGAAGGAAGGAAGGAAGGAAGGAAGGAAGGAAGGAAGGAAGGAGGGAAGGGGGGAAGGGAGGGGGAAGGGAGGGGGAAAGAAGGAAGGGGGAAGGGAGGGGGAAGGAAGGAAGGAAGGAAGGAAGGAAGGAAGGAAGGAAGGAAGGAAGGAAAGAAGGAGGGAAGGGGGGAGGGAGGGGGAAGGGAGGGGGAAAGAAGGAAGGGGGAAGGGAGGAGGGAAGGAGGGAAGAAGGGAGGGAGGGGGGAAGTGGGAAAGAAAGAGGGAGGGAGGGGGAAAGGAGGAAGGAAGGAAGGAAGGAAGGGGGGAAAGGAAGGGAGGGGGAAAGGAGGAAGGAAGGAAGGAGGAAGGAAGGAGGGAGGGAGGGAGGGGGAAGAGAGGGAGGGAGGGGGAAGGGGGAAAGAAGGAGAGAAGGAGGGGGAAGGGAGGAAGGAAGGAGGGAGGGAATGAGGGAGGGAGGGAAAGAAGGAGGGAGGGAGGGAAAGAAGGAAGGAGGGAGGGGGGAAGAGAGGGAGGGAGGGAGGGAGGGAGGGAGGAAGGAAGGAAGGAAGGAAGGAAGGAAGGAAGGAAGGAAGGAAGGAAGGAAGGAAGGAAATATAATACAGGAAACTAAAAACTTCTTATTGAAAAGAATGGATTTATTTATAAAATCATTTCTGCAGTTATTTAAAGACTATACTTTTCATAGCAAGGGCAAGCCCTGATGAAAAATATTAAAACAAGATTATGCCTGTTTCACTTTGATTCCCACCTTCTAAATCTCAGCTACCACCTAAACATACATCTCAAATGTTTTTATTAGGCATAGTCTTTTTTTTATTATTCATTTGACAGATAGAGTTAGACAGTGAGAGAGAGAGACAGAAAGAAAGGTCTTCCTTCTGTTGGTTCACCCCCTAAATGGCCGCTATGGCCGGAGCTACGCTGATCCAAAGCCAGGAGCTAGGTGTCTTTTCCCGGTCTCCCATGCGGGTGCAGGGGCCCAAGCACTTGGGCCATCCTCCACTACCCTCCCAGGTCACAGCAGAGAGCTGGACTGAAAGAGGGGCAACCGGGACTAGAACCTGGCACCCATATGGGATGCTGGCGCTGCAGGCAGAGGATTAACCAAGTGAGCCATGGTGCCAGCCCAGCATAGTCTTGTCAGCAGATCCCACACTCACATGACTGGAACTCAAAGTGATCATCTTCTCCTCCTTAAGGAGGACTTGAACTAATTAAAAACAGTTTCAGGCAATCTACGCTCTACCATTTTGTCCTGAAATTCTTGGCGCTCCCGATACAGGAAAGAGGCCACAAAGACAATATGATGAATTTGAAAGCCAGAAACATGTTCCCAGTACTGCAAACTCTGTGGATCCCACAATCTCCAAAACATAAACCCTAATCTTGTGATTCCTGAAAATGGCTCTCATCTGAGAAAAGGTTTCATAAGAAAGAATGAGGGGACCTTAATGTGTGACAGGGCTATATCCTCAACACACACTTCAGTAGTGACACCATAATTGGTATCTTCTCACATAGTTGGTGTTTATCTGTGTGTAGAATAGGGGCCAAGTGGCTGGCGCCGCGGCTTAATAGGCTAATCCTCTGCCTTGCGGCACCGGCACACCGGCTTCTAGTCCCGGTTGGGGCACCGGATTCTGTCCCGGTTGCTCCTCTTCCAGGCCAGCTCTCTGCTGTGGCCTGGGAGTGCAGTGGAGGATGGCCCAAGTGCTTGGGCCCTGCACCCCATGGGAGACCAGGATAAGTACCTGGCTCCTGCCATCGGATCAGCGCTATGCACCGGCCGCGGCGGCCATTGGAGGGTGAACCAACGGCAAAGGAAGACCTTTCTCTCTGTCTCTCTCTCTCACTGTCCACTCTGCCTGTCAAAAAAAAAGAATAGGGGGCAAGTAAATGAAAGGAGCAGAACAGCACAGCCAATAAAGAGGATACCAGATACCTCTTTAAGAGGTCCAGAAATATGCCCTGGTAAAGACATGTTTCTTTTAGACAGGCTGAGATAAAGCACTGATGCTGGTGACCTGCTCAGGTGTAACTCAGCCACATCTGGCCCTCATCTCTCATCTGCCAGGCTTTAGTAGCTTCCAATTTTTCTCTTTTTCTGACTTCAAATTTTTCTCATTATAAACAATTTATTTCTGACCAGAATTCCCCTTTCAATTGCAATACAGAAACTGAGGTTCACAAATAAAAATCATTTGCGGAGACATGTAGTGACTCAGCTGATAAAAAGAATTAAAAATGGACTTTCTATATTCTGACAGATACCCCAAATAGGATCATAATTTTTATTTGACCACCACCCAGAGGCTGCCCAAGTGACCCCATCCAAAATAGAATCCTAGTCATTTCTCAACCAGACAATACACAAACAAGTCTACATACTTTCTGAAATTGAGCTGTATACTAGGTAAGAATAAATGAAATAGATTCCTTTTACTTAAACCCATGAGAAGCTGCTTCTTTTTGTGTGGACTTGTACCAAGCAGATTGCTTGGTTTGTTTTTAACTGAATTTGCCATTTTTTGAAGATTCAGTTTGGATCTTTTCAAATAAAAAACATGAAAGTTTAAGAAAGCTTTGCTCAATACCACACAAAACAAAATATTTCTCAAAACAGAATTCACCACCCCAGAATTTTTTTCTAATTAATTGCACTAATAGGATTGTAGTGGATTTTAATGAAAGTAATTACATTCACAATTAACAACATTCTTCAAATTGTGAGTAATAAAATGTTTGCTAAATATCCCATTTAATACTTACACAAAAATTTTTCTATTAATTTCTTAACCAGAGTTATGGAGAAACATGCTAAATGAGATTAAGTTAAAGTGCCAAATAATTAACAAAAAGGAAGGAAAAACATTTACTTAGTATTTTTGTTTTAAATAACCTTCAACATTTAATACATTAAAATCCCATATCCTAATTATACTTATTAATATTATTAAATAAACTTATCCAGACAACAAACACTAATTCCCAAATAACTTTTATACCACTCTAATGTGTCATACCATTTCTACCCTGATGTTTACCTATGTTTGGTTTTTCATCAACATCACTGATTTTTTTCAAAAAGTGGACACAGTAACTAATTACGCAGTATTTCAGTTTTACACAAGAAATCTGGATGTTGTCCTCAAAGTACATATAAGCTATAGAATAGTTATTTTCACGCTGTTTGAAACAGATACTAATCTGAATGAAACAGCTTAAAAATTAAAAACAAAAACAAGTCCTGTTGGCAGGAAAAATCTTCAAGTTCAAGAAAGAAGTGAAAGTGGAGCTTATCTGCCACATAAGATGAAAAGTTAGCAGGAGCTCAGAAAGGCAGAGTTCCAGGGGTTCCCTCTTTGAACACGGGGAGACTGAGTGCAAGTTAAAGCCCAGAGCACAGTCAGAGGTGTGATGCATCTCATCACCAAGGTTATGGTGAAAACTTTGAGTAGAGAAAATTCTGTAAAGAAACTAATGCAAAATGCAAGAGAAATCTAAGGGCAAACCCTTCAGAAACTCCATTGCCAAAGATATGAAGGGAAAAGGTATCAGTGCAGAAAAGATTAAGGATGGTGTGATGAGACAGAAAAGGTTAAGAGTTTTTCAAAGAAATGCATCTCGACAAAATTACATGCTTCTGAGTAGTCTCAAAGGCAGAAGATTGTAAAAGGCCAGTGATTATCACTGGCAAAAAGATCCCTATACCGCCAATGGTTTATGAGACCAATTTTCAGGAACAAAGATTCAATTTCAAAGTTTACTAACAAAATAGATCATGAAAAATCAGAGTGATGGGCTGACATTTGTTCTGGTAGCGAAGACATCAGTGCTCACATCTGTATTCCACATGGGAGTGCTCATGTTTGAGTCCTGACTCTGCTCCCGATTCCATCTTCCTGCTAGTGAACACCATGGGAGGCAGCAGGTGCTTGGATCCCTGCCATCCATGTGAGACTTAGACTGAGTTCTCAGTGTCCAGCTTCAGGCTGGCTCAGCCCCAGCCTTTGCATCATTTGGGGATGGGTCTCTCTCTCTCTCTCTCTCTCTCTCTCTCTCTCTCTCTCTCTCTCTCCTTCCCTCTCAAATATTTGTCATTGCTGTTGTTATTGTGATGGTTAAATGTGAGTATAGACAACACATTGGAAGATTTACTCATGAAAAAGAAAAAAATTAAAGTTCATCAAATAGGCATCAGGGCCCAAAGACAAGAGTTGATTTGCTTAAGCTAAGTGGCCTCTGGATATGACTGATGGCAGAAAAGATCTTTTGAAAAAGGAGATGGAGGACACTTAGATGGGTAGGGTGAGTCTGGTAAGATGTGGGAACGAGTTCTGAAAAACCATAACCAAGGATGGATTCCAAAGCGATGAAAAAAATGTTTAACCTTAGAGATTACTATAGAAGTAATAGATTACACTAATCAAGCAATGGTTATGTGCCAAGAACTATAAGTGTGTCATGTACCTCATTTTCTTAAATACGTATTAAAACCTTACAAAGTAGATACCATCATTCCTTCATCATCTGTGAAGAAAATTGAACTAAAAGAAATTAAATAAATTTTCCAAGATCACTTAGAAAATATGAGGCAGTGTCCAAATACAGACTGACCTTACTTCATTCTATTTTGGATCAATTGCTCAATGTCACAAAGAGTAGGAACACAATTCCGACAAATGGAGTTCTTAAAACTTATCTACAAGCACATATAATTTGGGCCACTACAACTTTTGATACTGAAAATACAGATCCTTCATCCAATATTTGCTGCATAGATTTTGCTGAGAGACTCCAAAGGTAAAAAGTGATGAATTCTTACTCCTAAGTAATCTCTTTCCGATGAGAAGAAATCCCTTGATTGCCTTGCATTTAATGATAAATAGAGAATGTAATTATACAATATCCCCCTTTTATTCATGGGGAATAAAAAGATCCCCAGTTGATATTTCCAAAATCAAAGTAGTACCATGATCTATAGACTGTTTTGTTCCACACATGTATACCCATGATAAAATTTAATTTATAAATTAAGCATAGTAAGACATTAACAACAATAGCTTAAAAATATAATAATCATAACTATATATTGCAACAAAAGTTATTTAAAACAATCATTTGTGAAATTTTCCATTTAATATTTTTGGGCTATAGTTGACTGTGGGTTACTAAAACTGTAGAAAAAGAAACTGCAGATACAGGAAGACCTCTGTGTAAGACTTATTTCTGTAATTTTCCTTTGAGGGAGGAAAAAATACTTTTCCATCATGCCATCTCTTTGTGGATTTTGGAGAGGAATGTCAGCCCTATTGGCACTGAGGAATTTGAGGAACTGAAGTTGTCATTAAACAAAAGATAAATGTTGTCTCAATATCATCTTATTAAATTCAAAGAATACTTTTCTCACTTCTCTGCAGAATTTAGACCTGTTCCCTTCACATTACTTCAGGAAATTCTCACCTCCTTTTCTCTTATTGACACATTCAGCTATGCATCTCCTTTTACCTACTGGGTTTTTCTCCTCTGCAGTTCTCACATAGTCCTCTTTCTCTACCCATCCTTTAAATGTTTAAGGTTACCTTCTCATCTTCTTTCTTTTCACAGTCTCCCTAAAAATATCAGCCTTTCCAATCACTTGAACTTCCACCTCCATGCTTGAGAGAAGCTTAGCTTTACTTGGACCTCTCCGCTAAACTCCAGATCCAAAAGTACAGCTCTGAACCTCTAACTGAGCAAGCTGTAGAGGTAGCCCATCATTTTCCCAATAACCTGTTCTCCTCTATGCCCCCCTTTGATGACACAGTCACAGCAGCTGTCATCTCTGAAGGTTGTTTCTTCCTTATGCATCTCCTTTTTATACAAATTTGATCACTAAATTCAGTAAGTTCTATCCCTTTATCCCTCAGATTTTCTCTTCCTCTTTATCTACATTATCCCTATCTTATGTTGTATTCATTTCTTCTTCTGTAGACTACTTTTTAATAACAAAATCTAATCCCCCTGTCTCCAGTCTTGATCACTTGAAATCTAATCTTCACACAACTTTCCAAGTGACCTTTCTAAAATCTGAAATCTTATCATGTTATTTTTATTCATAAGATCCATTAATATACACAAAAGCCCAAACCTTTGAGGGTGCTACACAATGGTGCCATTTAAAGTCCCTACCACCTCTCTGTTCCCATTATGGCTCACCTCCAATTTCCATTATGAGTCTCAGTTTGACAAAACATAATATCTTGTTTCCAGCATGAACATGTGCTCTTCCAAGTGCCTGGAATATGCTTTCTCTCCATCACTGCTGAATGTCCCTCACTTATCCAGCACAGTCACCTTCTCCAGGTTGCCATATTTTATCCAGTCAGCCCAGTTTAGAAGCTTCCCCATATTCTTCTACAGTCTAGCCTTCCTTCCACCATAACCCCTTTGTGTAATTACTAACAGGTTTACCACTATGACTAGAGCTTAATTATTTAAAAGCAAACAAAATAGTATCAGGAAGCAGTAGACTATATTAGTTAAGAACACTACATTTGGAATTAAATAAACTTGGATTTGAATCCTGAAACTTCCACTTACTTAATAATTGTATATATGTGGGCTTGTGGGAGATGAGGCAGGTTCATCTTTTTGAGCTCTAACTTCTCTATCTATGAAATACAGAAAGTTGTGCTTTCTCTTCATAATTAACATGAAATAAAGCATAAACCTTGATGAAACATGATGCCCAGCCATGGAGCTGGCACTGTGGCATAGCAGGTAAATCTGCTGCCTGCAGTGCCAGCATCCCATATACATGCCGGTTGGAGTCCTGGTTGCTCCACTTCCAATCCAGCTCTCTGCTATGGCCCGAGAAAGCAGTAGAAGATGGTCGAAGTCCTTGGGCCCCTGCACCCATGTGGGAGATTAGGAAGAAGCTCCTGGCTCCTGGTTTTGGATTGGCACAGTTCTAGCCATTGTAGCCAACTGGGGAGTGAATCAGCAGGTGGAAGACCTGTCTCTCTCCCTCTACCCCCCGCCTCTCCTTCTCTCTTTGTAACTCTGACTTTCAAATAAATAAATCTTTAAAGAAAGAAAGAGAGAGAGAGAGAAAGAGAGAGAGAGAGGGATAAATAGAGAGAGAGAGAGAGAGAGAGAGAGAAAGGAAGAGGAAGGAAGGAAGGAAGGAAGGAAGGAAGGAAGGAAGGAAGGAAGGAAGGAAGGAAGGAAGGGAGGGAGGGAGGGAGGGAAAGAAAGGTGGTATTCATTTTATTCCATTTTTCCCATCATTTAGTCATCTAACTGGTAGGTATTTGCTAGCAGTGTCCTCTGTTGACAGCAGTGTCTGATGAAGTCATGAAGCAACTGACCCTAGCAGCACTGAACGACGGCAGACGTTGAGTAAGGGCTTTGTAAAATCTCAATCTAAGGAATATACTTCAATGAAGGCTTGAGCCTTTATCCCATCATAAGCAGTTCCTTTCCAGCTCATCTGGCGAATCTTATCAACTAGCCCACAGCTTTCAGGTGGAAGAAGGACACATATAAAGAAATGGGAAAGAAAGAAAAGCCAACTTTTTAGCCAATAACTCTGCCAAAGTTATCCTCTTTTCAATAGGCTTATGAACAATAAAGTTTTCTGAGACACAGAGGAGAGATAGGAATTCTTTCTTTATGAGAGTTTGAACCAGAACACTGCTTTGTAGTAGTAAAAAAAAAAAAAAAAAAATTAGGCCGGTGCCGTGGATCACTAGGCTAATCCTCCACCTGCGGTGCCCGCACCCTGGGTTCTAGTCCCGGTCAGGGTGCCGGATTCTGTCCCGGTTGCCCCTCTTCCAGGCCAGCTCTCTGCTGTGGCCCAGGGAAGGCACTGAAGGATGGCCCAAGTACTTGGGCCCTGTACCCGCAAGGGAGATCAGGAAGAAGCATCTGGCTCCTGGCTTCGGATCGCGCAGCGTGCCAGCCGTAGCGGCCATTGGAGGGTGAACCAACGGCAAAAGGAAGACCTGTCTCTCTCTCTCACTGTCTAATTCTGCCTGTCAAAAAAAAAAAAAAAAAAAAAGAAAAGAAACAGCAATTTTACCTGGTTCAACTTAACAAAAAGGGTACAAACAGACAAGCCATCCTAATTATTACCAACAGATACACTAAAATTTTGTCAATGCATTTATTTATGTACTTGAATTAAACCACTTTGCTTCTCATATCTTCTCAATATTTTAATTTTACAACACATCTGGAGAAAAAAATTTATTCATTAATGAATATCTCAGTTTTCTGAGTCTATATTTTTATCTACCTAATCAAAAATACATAAATATCTTGATTATGGGACAATCAGAGAAATTCTCTTAACTACATTTCTTTAAAAACCACTCAGCTCATTTTTTCCAGGTTAAGCAATAATCACAGGCTGAGCAATAAACACAATCACTGAAAGTCCAAATGCCCAGGTATACTGCAATAACAAAAAAAAGGAAGATAAAAGGGTAATGGGCACATGGTTCATGTTATCCTCCCAAGCTTAGGAAACAGGATATGCAAAATACAGTGCAGAAGAATAAAAAGAGCATGTCTTGATTTCAGTTCCAAGTTCTTCCACTCACTAGTTTTGCAATCTTAGGCACATTGATAAATCAACTGAACATCTCTGGCTATACAAGTAAATTGAAAAGTGTCTCTGAAACAAAGTCAATGTTAGCATTAGTGGAGACTGTTCACTTGTTTGTCAAGCTTCTGCTGTATACAGGTACCTTGCAAAGGCAGAGATAAAATAGTGAGAGGAAAAAAAAGTCACAAACTCTTTGCAACTTCTTGGTATTTAAGACCTGTGGGTAGCGAGAAAAAATAATCATGTTGTCCCTGATCCAAAGTAACTAATAGAGTACCTGAAATGTACTGTATTGGAGTGAAATAGACATTTCGAGATACAATGATTGTTTACAGCCATTTGCCTCTTCAGTGGGTTTTTTTGTTTGTTTGTTTTCTTTTTTTCTTCATATTATTTGTTGAATTATTTTACTTAATGTGGGGTTAACTATATAGTCATTAAGTAAACTTAAAGTAGGTCTTTGTAAAAATTAAGACTGGGGATGTGAGAGAGAGGAGGAGGAAGGGATGGAACATGGGCGGGAGGGAGTGTCTGTATATATGATATATGCATATATATAATCTGTATATATGAAATATATGAAACTTATAAAACTTAAATTTTTTTAAAAAGATCACATAAATAAATCTCAATTGTAATAAATTCTATGAAATGAAACAACACTCCAAGAATGGGAGGTAAAGGGAGATACAAGCAGAGGGAACAAGTCCTATGGTCAGAAAATACATGATTGGAACATGGAGGCGACAAAAGACCTATGTGGCTAAATGAAGAGAAGCTTGATGAGACAGTGCTTGTCCTAAATTTTCTAAGACTACAACTTTTCAACTTTATTCAGTGAACATGAGAAACCATTGAATACTCTTAGAAGAGTAACGATATGATGAGGTTTGAAATTCAAAAACACCAGTCCACGCACAGGCATTTGGCTCAATGGTTAAGATGCCATTAGTGACACATGCCTCCCATATCGAAGTGCTTAGTTCAAGTCCCAGCTCCTCATCTTCCAATTCAGCTGTCCGCTAATGTTCATCCTGGGAGGCAGGAGATGTTGACTTGACTACTTGAGTCCCTGCCACCAAAGTCCAGGTTCCGGGCTTCAGCCAGGGCCACTGCTGGCTGTTGTGGGCATTTGGGGAAAGAACCAGCAGAAGGAAGATCTCTCTCCCTTTCTGTCTCACTGTCTTTCAAATGAAATGGAAATAAATAAATAAATAAATTTTTAAATGAAATTTTTAAGAATACCGTCCCAGCTACAATGTGAATAAGAAATTAGAAAGCATCCAAAAGAATTAAGTATTCAATTCAGTGATTCAAATGAAAGATAACAGCAGTCTTGGACTTAGTGTTGCAAAATTCTTAAATTGATTTTATTTGAAATACGGTTTGTATTTTATACTTACAGCACATCCTAAGATGGGCTGGCGCTACTTCAAGGGTCCCATAGCACCATAACAACATTGGGTGTAGCCTGTAGCTCCTGTCCATCATATTGGACAGTGTGAGTGTAGAGCAGAGTAACAAGGGCAAGTAGAAAGAGGAATTCAGGAAGCCATAGAGACCAGGTCCAACCTCCACCCTGTCCCTGGAGGTCAGAGAATTCTATCAACAACTTCAACACTCCTAACTGTAGGATCACCTGGAGCCTCAGTTTCCCTGTATAAACATAAAGGACAATATACCTACCTTGGAGAGCTGTTTAGAAGATTAGGAAAAACTTTAGCAGAGTGCTTGGCAAAATGTAGATGCTTAATAAGCGTCAGACGTTTTTCACTCCCTCTTAGATGTCATATATGGTTTTCTAACTTCCCTCTTCAAGGAAAGGGTCTTGCATTTCTTCATATTTCCTTTCTTGGGCAGATACATTGGTAGGCTCTTAATAAATGTATGTGGAATTAATGCATGATCTTATATTACTGTGGTTGAGTATATCAACCCGTCAATTTATATTTTCCTTTAATAAATCATTCTTTAAAATACTTTGGTGGGACTTTCAAGTCATGGAGTTGTTGACATTGCAGTGGGTGGTCCAGTGGAAGAATGAATCCAGTATTTGGAGAAAGATCTTTTCAAATGAAAGGAAATGTGGTGGCATCACAACTAAAACAAACCAGGCAAGATGTACCACAGACATCTCTGACATAAGAGTACACCAAATTTTAAAATTCATTACCATGGGTAGTTTTCCATTACTTGGGAGAAATTTGGCAACTGTTAAAGACATGGGATGTATCCTCATTAAAGAAAAAAATAGGAAACTTATTCACCATGAGTCATAAAAATCTAATTTCGATGAAAAAATTTTCTCTTGCCAATGAGTACATTAAAAACACTCTTTATTTTGCAAAAGTAAGATTTCCTGGTATTATGTCATATTGTTGAAGTCATTTGATGTACAAGTCAAGGTTCTCCTGAGAAACATGAACAATAAAATATGTAAATTAGAGAGAGTATATGGAAATGGTTCACATGATTACAAAGGTTGGCAAGTCCCAAAATCTTGTATAAGCAAAGTGGAGGCCGGCGCTGCGGCTCACTAGGCTATTCCTCCACCTTGCGGCGCCGGCACACCGGGTTCTAGTCCCGGTCAGGGCGCCGGATTCTGTCCCGGTTGCCCCCTCTTCCAGGCCAGCTCTCTGCTGTGGCCCGGGAAGGCAGTGGAGGATGGCCCAAGTGCTTGGGCCCTGCACCCGCATGGGAGACCAGGAGAAGCACCTGGCTCCTGCCATCGGATCAGCGCGGTGCGCCAGCCGCAGCGCACCGGCCGTGGCAGCCATCGGAGGGTGAACCAACGGCAAAGGAAGACCTTTCTCTCTGTCTCTCTCTCTCTCACTGTCCACTCTGCCTGTCAAAAAAAAAAAAAAAGCAAAGTGGAGACCAAGAAGAGGGGCTTGTGTTGCTTCAGTCTGAAGGCTGGCAGGCTCCAGATCCAGGAACAGCCAATATTTCAGTTAGGAATATTTCTGAAAGCAGAAAGAAAATGAGGTCTCATCTCAAAGGCATTAGTGCAGGAGTAGGTCCCTCTTCTTCCCAGGAGGTCAGACTTTTTTTTTTCCATTTAGGACTTCAGCTGGTTGGAAAAAGCCCACCCACATCAGGGGCTCAATCTGCTTTACTCATTTTACAATTCAAATACTAATCTCACGCACAAACACTTTTGCAGACGCACACAGAATATGTTTGACCAAATGTCTGGGCAGCCACTGGCTTAGTCAAGTTGACACATAAAATTAACTATTGCATGTAACAAGGTACATCACAAAAAAAGATTTCTTTCAGATCTTAATAGGTCAGTACCACTTTCAGCAAATGGCTCTTTTCCTCTCTACATTCCTCTCAAGTTCATGACTTCCTTTCCTTCTTCTTCATACAAGCTGTTGAAGGAAATACATTGGGGTGGGTACCACCATTTGTGGTATACCACTCTATGCCATGCATTTTACCAGGCACTCATCACACTGTGTCCCCACAAGACTGTTGTGGTCAGGAGGACTTGTTAAGATGGCAAAACCTTGGGGAAGCCATTGCAGGCAAGACTCCATGGCTCATCCTTGTCAATTCAAAATTCAATCTTGTCCTCGTGCCAGACTTAGTCAAATTCAGGAATCATAATTTACACAAGCTAGATTCAGGAAACTTCTGTACAAACCAAGGAAATAAAACTCATTAAATATAATTAAGAGATACAAGTGCCAAGAAAGTCTCTAGCCAAAGCATTCCTTCTTTTTAAAATTATATCAGAAGATAGATTATAATCAGCATATTACTTACATGAATTCAGAGTAAGGGGAGGGGGTTGATTTAAACAAGCTGCTCAACAGTATCAAGCAAAGACTCGTTACTGCTACAATCACTACAAGCAGCATCAGAAAGAACAAATCTTGGTAACAAATTTTTATAAATTGTCTGCCAACGTGTATCCTGTGGGTTCTTTGTTTTACTCCTTCTTATGCAAGGCTGACAAAATTTCTTTCCATTTAACACATTATTTCTTTGAAATTTTAACAGATTAAACCTCCAGTCTTATTTATAAGCTATTTGTCTCATTAATTTGCCTCCCATATTGCTAGTCTTAATTTCCTTAAGTTTTCAAGAGTATCTCTGTTTTACTTTCTTTTCATTAATATCCACATTATCCTTATCAAATTTTGTTCTGATAATCTATTTCTGTTTAACACTGTTGCAAAATGTAGTGACTTAAAACAATACCCATTTTATTATGCCAGTGCTATTCTTAGCACATTATAAATATCAATTTTATCTCAGTTAATGGGTCCAACTGACATTGGGATTTTCTATTATTTTTAATTGTGTTCTGAGGATTTCCTTACAGTTCCTGGAAGGAGTAACTTTCCTATTTTCTACTGTACATTCTTCACATATCACTCGTGCTACCCTCTAGACAGTTTTTATCCTTATCACTTTGAAACTTGTACTCCTCCTGTTTTCTGAACTCTTAGAAAATTCAAATAGTGACTGAATGGCTGATCTGTTAGATTATTCCGATGTGAAATGTTAATGATGGTTAAAAGCAGAAGGGGAAGGGGTCGCCATTGTGGCATATTGGGTTAAGCTGCCATCTACAATATCAGCATCCCATATATGGCCAACAGTTCATATACTGGCTGCTCCACTTCTGATCCAGCTCCCTGTTAACGCACCTGGGAAAGCAGTGGAAGATGGCCCAAGTGTTTGAGCCCCTAACACCCATATAGGAGGCCCAGGTGAAGTTTATGGGTTCCAGCTTCAGTCTGGCTCAGCACTGACCATTGTAGTCATTGGGGAGGGAACAAACAGATGGAAATACCTCTCTCTCTATCTATCCATCTCTATCTCTCTCCCTCCCTCCTTCCTCCGTCTCCTTCTCCCTCTCTTGAACTCTGCCTTTCAAGTAAATAAATAAATATTTAAAAGGAAAAAAGGCAGAATTGGAATAGCATTTGCAAGTGGCTGGGAAGGGGCACAGAATAGAGGATGAAGGACGGATGGTTATTAGGTACAGGGGTGCAGTTGGATAGAGGAATAACTTCTAATAATCTACAGCACAGTAGAGTGACCTGGAGTTTGTTCTGCAGTCTTCCTCAGTCCCCAGTCTTTCTCTTGGGTGAGAAGAGAACAGGTGCTTGAGGCAGGCCATGCCTTAGGTTCCTCTGCATGTGTGAAGATCACCAGGTTCCCCATAAGGCAGGAACACCTGCGCCAGGAGAGTGCAGTGCAATATTGGGACAGTCTGTGTTCAGCAGTTCACTGATACTCATGTCCTTAGGAGTGATTTGCAGAGGGTGTGGACCTCGGTGCCTGGCTCCAGCGCACACAACACTGTGTGTGTGTGAGCATGGAAGAACTGTCTCCAAGATGAAGGACTCAGAGTGATGATTTCAGTGAAATATACTTCCTGCTGAATTAACAACTGTAATAAAACTCAGAGTGTTTTTACTAACTAAAAAGATTTTTAAAAAAATGGTTAACAGTAATTAGCTCCATATTTCAAATAACTAATTGAAAAGATTTTTAATGTCCCAAATACAAAGAAATGATAAAAGTTCAGTCATGAATATACATAATTACTTTGATTTCATCATTACACTTGTATACATGTATTAAAATATCACACTAAATACCATACATATGCATAATTATTCTGTCAGCTAAAATTATTTTTTAAAGATTTATTTATTTATTTGAAAGACATAGCTGCAGAGAGAGAGGGAGAGAGAGATCCTCCATCCACTGGGTCATACCTCAACTGGCTGCAACAGCTGGTGCTGGCCAGTGCAAAACCAGGAGTCAGGAGCTTCTTCTGGGTCTCCCACCTGGGTGTAGGGGCCCAAGTACTTCAGCCATCCTCTACTTCTTTCCCAGGCACATACACAGGGAGCTGCATTAGAAGCAGAGCAGCCGGGACTCAAACCAGCACCAATATGGATGCCGGTGTTGCAGGCCACAATGCCAGCCCCTAAAAATTAATTTTTTAAAATACATTATCACACATGCACACTCTGCTCCTCCCCCACAAAAAAACAGAGACATTCTTGGAAAAGAATGCTTTTTAGCAGCTTAATCTAAGGGAGCTGGTAAATATGAAATATAAGAATTAAAGCAGGGTAGGTAGAAAAAATTGGGGGTGTGGGAAGGAGAGATTTGAAGGAGAGGGATTAATTCATTTACAGAAAAACATATATTGACTCATAAGACATACTCATAAGAAATTGTCATTTGGTGATTAGTAGCCTGAGAAAATAAAGTTTCTAACAAAGATTTTTTTTTAAGTAACTAACAACTTTTAAAATCATGTTAATCTTCACAAAGGGCTTGTGCTCTCTGACAAAATTCCCACTCTACACGTCCAGTTAAACAAAGAATCAGGAGGCGTTGGGACATGCAGCCTCAGACCTCAGGCCTCGTGATTCTAAGCACTACTACATTAAAGATCTCATCAAGAAATTCTGATCCCTGGCACTTCACGGTTACTAGAATACTGAGACCTCAGAAAAAAAATTGTTTTCTTGTGGCTTTCCACAGAAAACAAAGAGGCACAAGAGGTTGAGCATAAGCTACTGCATTCATTTAGTCAACAAATATTTGTCTAATGTTGCTATGTGCCAGAAACTGACTGAGAGACAAGGAGCACAACTCCACGTAGCCATGAACTCTGTACCAGGGATACTTGCCGTTTGAATAAAGGCTCCCGAATCTGGCATCCCAAAGGCTTTCTCCTCTTCCTTTCTTTTTCTTGCTATCTACCTCTCAACCTATTATCAAACCATCATGACAGTGTAACGACTAAAAGAACAAATTCTACACTTGGTATGTCAGGGCTCATACATTACCAAGTTCCACTAAGAAAAAGAGTTTTTAGATTCCTAAAAAATCAATACGTAAATAATAAATGCCGAAGGAACTGAAAGCCAAGGTTCTGAATGTAAAACAGAACTCTGGCAATCAATAGCCACTGTGATTCACAATCTCTAACAACATTTTTTTTTGTTGCAGCTGTATTGTTTTTCCTTAAGAAATGGTTTTTACCATATTCTCAAAGGTATTTCTTAAATATTTTGTAAATTATTCTGTTTAACAGCACATTTTTCTTTCCCTCACGAACTGTCGGACAACAAGACACAGTTTCATTTTCACTTTTTCAAAATGATAGTATGAAAAAAACAGAAGTGAAAGTATGATTCATAATATAATCAGGAGTTCATAGTGAGATATCCATTTATAACTCAGAAAACCATGGGGTATTTCCAAACTGATGTCATTCATAGAAAGAATGCCATGTGTTATGGAAGAATAAGAAAAATTACCTGGGCCAACTGGGGGATTTAGAATACATGTGGGATATTCCCAGCTAATTATTTTTAGTTTAAAAAATTTTTTGCAAGCATCAATCTATGTTTGTAAAACTTGTATTGACATTCCTGTTAGAAATTATAAACTGGGATTGAGGGAGGGAGACAGGGATGGAGAGAAGTAAGGTTATCTTAGAATTGTACCTTTGAAACCTGTTCTCTTTATAATAAAATGTAAAAAAAGAAAAATAAATTACAAATTGCGTTGTGAGTTATACTTGTTAATTCTAATAACTCCGACAATGTATACTGAGATTTTGCTTTAGAGAATATATTTCTTTATTTTCTTCAAGGAGTTGTCTAAATACCAAACTACCAAGAAATCACATGCAGTTGTTTTACTTGTAAAGAAGAAGCTACAAAGAAAAAAATTATTATGTCTGCTCATGTTATTAGAATTGGTTGTTTTAATTTTGTTCTTTCTAGAGGGAGAAATAAATATAAATCTTATTTTTACAACCAAACAATTAAAATAGGATTTTCCACCTCTCCACTAACATAAGTTTTTGCCAGTACACATTATCTACATTTGTTGAACTATCACTCTGGATCACATCAATCTGTAAAATTTTTAAGTGTTAATTTTTAAAAACTTTAATATTAAAGAGATCAAAGGGGCTGACATTGTCATGTTGCAACACCAGCATTCCATATGAGCTCCAATTCCAGATCTGGCAGCTCCACTTCTGATCCAGCTCCCTGCTAATGTGCCTGCGAAGGCAGCAGAGGATGGCCCAAGTGCTTGGGCCCACGCAGCTATGTGGGAGACCCAGAAGAAGTTCCTGGCTCCTGGCTTAGGCCTGGCTCAACCACAGCCATTATGACCATTTGGGGAGTGAACCAGCAGATGGAAGATCTCTCTCTGTCCCTGCTCCATTCCCTGTGACTGCCTTTCAAACTGAAATAAAGAAAGAAAGAAAGAAAAATACAGGGAAATGCTAACCAATCTGATTTGATCATCACTCATTGAACACATGTATCAAGTTATCACAGTGTAACTCCTAAATAGGTAAAATTAAAATAATTTTAGAGGTCATGGTATATATCAAATAGTGATATTACAGAGAGGAAACATTTCCTAGATAATATTTGCCTCTGGATTGCCTACATTTGTTTGGGAAATACTTTGGCTATGTTGATTCTGCTATAGTTCCACTATGTTTGCTGGTTGGTTGATTGTTTTGACCCAGATCCTGATATCCAGTTAGGAGGCTGGGGCAGCTGTATCTCATTGCAATCAATTAGTGTCCTTGACATGGAAGAATCCACATAGATCACCTTACTCACTAATCCTTATAATGCCCTGGCCCACTCTTTGGTTTCTGAGGCTAATCCATGACTCCAGTTGTTAACTCATATCTTGTCTGGATCTCTGCTGTGACTTCTTTTGCTATCATGAATCTTTCAGTGGGAATGTAGGTATATCTGCCAAAAAGATGGTCTGATCCCATGTGATTGAGGAATACATTTTAAATGTATTAGAAAACTAGATTCCTCCTCACACACAGCAATTGCAAATCCACATGGATTGAAGCCTTAAAGACTGAAAGCAATCCTGAAAAGTTTGAGAAGGGGTGGGCATTTAGCAGAGCAGTAAGACACCACTTGGATGCCAGCATCCGCATCAGAGTTCCTGGATTGGAGTCCTGGCTCCTCCACTTCCATTGAAGCTTTCTGTTAAATGCCTACAACAGGGCTTGGCCAGGCCAAAGCCAGGGACACAAAACTCAATCCAGGTCTCACATGTGGGAGGCAGAGTCCCAAGTTCTTGAGGTGTGATTAACAGGAAGCTGGATTAGAAGCCGAGGAGCCAGAACTTGAACCAGGTACTCCAATATGGGATGCAGAATCCCAACTGGTGACTTAATTCCTGTGCCAAACACTCACCTCACAAATAGTTTTTTTTTAAGATTTATCTATTTTAATTGGAAGTCAGAGTTATAGAGAGGAGAGGCAGAGAGAGAGAGAGAGAGAGAGGTCTTCCATCCTTTGGTTCACTCCCCAATTGGCTGCAATGGCTGGAACTGCACCAATCCGAAGCCAGGGGCCAGGAGCTTCTTCCTGATCTCCCACATGGGTGCAGGGACCCAAGGACTTGGGCCATCTTCTACTGCTTTCCCATGCCATAGCGGAGAGCTGGATGGGAAGTGGAGCAGCCGGGACTCGAACTGGTGCTCATATGGGATTCCGGCGCTTCAGGCCAGGGCGTTAACCCACTTCATCGCAGTGCCAGCCCCACATATAGTTCTTGTACTAAAAAAATAAATAAATAAGTTTTAGGAGAAAATGTAAGAGATTAGATTAAAATTAGAAAGGATTTCTTAAGATATAAAAAGCTCCATTTACTGTAACAAATGTCCCACTCCAGGGGGAAATGTTGAGAGTTTTATATGCATTAGAGCAGTGTATACGGGGGAAATTTCAGTAACTTCTATTCAATTTTACTATGAACCTAAAACTTCTCTTAACATTGCAGTCTATTAAGAATAAGTAAGTAGGGGTCAACGTTGTGGCGCAATAAAGTAATCCTTTACCTGAGGTGCCAGCATACCATATGGGCACCGGTTCTAATCCCGGCTGCTCCTCTTCCAATCCAGCTCTCTGCAAAGGCCTGGGAAAGCAGTAGAAGATAGCCCACGCACTTGGGCCCCTGCATCCACATGAGAGACCCAGAAGAAGCTCATGGCTCCTGGCTTCAGATCGGTGCAGTTCTGGCCATTGCAGCTAACTGGGGAGTGAACCAGAGGATGGAAGGCCTTTCTCTCTGTCTCTCCCTCTCACTGTAACTCTACCTCTCATATAAGTAAATAAAGTCTTTAAAATAAAAATAATAAGTAAATAAAAGAGTAAACCATTACATATAAACTAAAAATGAATGAATTTGATGGCATTAACATTTTAAAGGTCTACGCATTAGACCCTATAAACAAAGTTAAAAAACAAGTTAGAGTCAAAGAAAATATTACAAGGCATTTGGAAAATAATTGGCAATCTGTAATATATAAAATACTCTATAAATAACAAGGAAAATCTCAGTAAATAAATGGCAACAGACAAAAAAGCTCCATATGAATAATAAATAAAGACATGAAGAAAAAAGCTGTATCTTGCTAGAAATAGAAACATGTAAATTTTGAAAAGACACCCTTTCATGTACGTCAGAAAGGAAAATTTTCAGAATTCTGATGATGAAGGTGATACTGAGGAAGTAGGAGAAACAGAAACTTTGAAATTCTTAATACAGATGATTAGAGAACACTGAGGTTCTATTACAGGCCGGGTAGCATAAATTGAGAAGAAAAATGCATGAGGGTTAAGAGAACAAATAGGTTTAATTTGGAAAACATTTTAGCAGTCTCTACCAGTGTGAAGCTTAGGACTCAGAAAGTCTACTTTTAAAATATAAACTCCAGAAAAACATTTACACAGGTACACACATTTGCTGCAGCATTTTATGTAATTCCAAATGACCTTTCGTTAGGGGCATGGATCCTCTTCGTTTCATTTGCCATAATACTAAGCATGCTGTTGCTCTTTGGAGGGTTACCACCCCCTGCTTCATGTACTTGGAAGGCACTGACCCTATGGAGCTGCTCCACAGACTTCCCTTTACCATCCTCCCTTTATTTCCCCAACTTCATGGGAATCTTCTAGCTTGGAAAATTCACTACCCATCATATCTCTGAGCCAGACATTTGGTCTGTGCCCACAAATCCTCTTGCCATTTCTGGTGACCTTTGTTGGCTTTTTCTTCAGACTTAGGTTATTGGAAATTAATAACCAGCAACACTACCTACCTCACACTTCCCAGTTCATAGAAAGTTCATAGAAAACTAGAATTAAAAATAAGGGTTTTTTTACAAAAATATTTTAAGTCCATACATAGTGGGTTTTTTTTGTAATATGCATTTTCTGAGAACTTTATGAAGACCTTTCATATGCAGGGAGAAAAAAGGGCATAGATTAATAACTGCAAATTTATCCTCCCATATTCTTCTCCTTTAAAATCTTGATATAGCAGAAACCCCACATGCAAACTGATGCCTGGCCCCATGGCTGGGCAGAGAGAGAGAAGCCTGGACTTTGGTGAATTTCTTGACTCATCTGGAAGTTTCTACTCCTTTCTAGAGTAGCTGCACTCTCTCCATCAACAACACTGTACTGCCCTCCTCTTTCCCACCTTAGGAACTTGCTGTTGCCAAAGGTAAGGAAAGAATTTAAAAAATGAGGAGGTAGACTATTCAACTTAATGAGACAACTGTACCAGGAGAGGGACTATCAAGAACAGCAAGTAACTTGGATCATCCAGTCATGTTCTCTTCTTCCTCTATCAGTTGTCCAAGTCTTCCAAATCTCTATGTTCAAACAGTCAGAGGTAGACCCAATCTTCCTGTTAGGGAGGTAAACAGAGAGTGTGACTGCCACACAGTGTCCAGTCATCCTCCTACCCAGCATGTATCAATAGAGTGGTGTTCCTGTATTTCCTTCCCCCTCCATTCCGTCCTTTTTTGGAAACAACAAAAGAATCAATGAAATAGTACAAAGTTAAAAATCTTCCCATAAACTCCCTTAGGCAACAAATGTGAGGAATTAAGTATGGACTTGGGGGCCAACACTGAGGCATAGGAGGTAAGGCCGCCATCTGTAGTGCGCGTCCCATATGAGCTCTGGTTTGTATCCCAGCTGTTCCATTTCTGATCCAGCTCTCTGCTGTGGTCTGAAAAGCAGTGGAAGATGGTCCAAGTCCTTGGGCCCCTGTATCTACATGGGAGACCTGGAGGAGGTTCCTGGCTCCTGGCTTCGAATTAGTCCAGCTCCAGCTATTGCAGCCATCTGGGGAGTGAACCAGCAGATGGAAGACCTCTCTCTCTCTCTCTCTCTCTCTCTTCCTGTGCCTCTCTGTAACTCTGCCTTTCAAATAAATAAATAAATCTTTAAAAAAAAAAAAAGTATGGACTTGACCTTGGCCCAATATTATCTTTGGTCAATCAGCTTGATTTTAGGTTTGTTTGGTTTTTTTTTTTTTTTTTTTTAGCGCATCAATATTGTTCACTTTATTAAGAACTTGCTTTTTTTCATCTCACTGTATATTGTGAAAACCTTCCATTTAGAACATTGTGTATACCAATACAAATCTCTCTCATTCTCTTGAAGAACTGCATCATTCTCCATTGTGTGTGTGTGCACATGCTATGATTTGCTCAATTTTCTGTTAATGGGCATTCAGATTTCTTCTGGCTTACTGATACTACAAATAATGACACAAATAGCATTATGTCTGTGTGTGTATGTGTGTGTGTGTATGGGTATATTCCTTATTGAGTGTGATTATTTTTAAAATAAATAAGTTGCAATCGAAGAACTGGAACTGCTATATAATATATAATGCTAATTCAAATGGCTGATACTAGATTTATTTGCCAAAACAAATTGAGGAATTCACACATGCACCACCAAAGTAAGAGAATGTTCATATCTCTGGGTGTTTGCCAGCAATGGCTATGACTGCTGGTTTAAAATATTTGCCTGTCATTCAAGTAAAAACTATTGTCTCATTATTCTTTCAATTCAGCATAAGAATAGGGTAGTGGTCCTGATATAAATCCCCAAGAGAAAAAGGCCTAGAGCCTGAAATAGTTGAGTGCCCCTACCCATATTTCTTTCTCCACCTGACCCTGCTCAGAAATCTGAACTCCTGGGGCTGGCATTGTGGCTTAACAGGTTAAGCTGCCACCTGCCAATGGCAGCATCCCATATGGGTACCAATTTAAGCACTGGCTACTCCACTTCAGGTTCAGCTCCCCGCTAATGTGCCTGGGAAAGCAGAGGAAGATAGCCTAAGCCCTTGGGCCCCTGCACCCATGTAGGAGACCTGAATGACGCTCCCAGCTCCTGGCTTCTACCTGACCCAGCCCAGGCCATTGCGGCCATTTGGAGAGTGAAACAGCAGATAGATCTCTGTATATATCTCGCCAGCTCGCTCTCTCGCTCTCTCTCTCTCTCTCTCTGTCTCTCTAACTCTACCTTTCAAATAAATAGATCTTTTTAAAAAAGGAGAAACTTACATTCTTGCCTAGAGAGGTCTGAAAAAGTTGAACATACCCAGAGATTTCCTTAGAAGTGTTTTCTTTCAGTTCTACAGGATTATGTCAACTGTTATTGCAAGGAAAAGCCAACACTCTAAAAAGGAAAAGGTGTGCCCTCTAGCTAAAACAAATAAAAGAGCAAACACACAGCACTAGTACGGAGGAAACCAGTAGGACAAAGTCAGACTCAATGCTTATAAATGCTGGGTGTCTCCCAAATTTTTACAACCTTATTTGGGGAACTAAACATAGGACAGATTTGAGGAGATCTGGTAGGGACATTGTTATAAAAGAGAATTTCAAAATGTATATTTTCTGTAATCATCCTTTTGACCCCATTTGATATCGATGATTTCAGAACTATTAATGGCTACTGCCTCTGTCATGCCATGCAAGGTGGCCAAGCATAAATCACATAACACACTGTGGAACGGACATAACTACTTTCATTTTATCTCGAAACAGGAAATTGATGCGATTGTAAAACTGAACACTTGCTAAACTTTAATTCAAATATGCGAAAAAAAATCCTTCCCTACAGACAAGTAATTTAAGTCCAGTTAAAATCAGTCCTGTGTTGATGTGCTTATATATAAGGTGTAAGTTGACTCAGAGCACAAGAAAAAAGTATAAATATTCTGAATTGTATTGATTATACATAAAGAGAGAGAAAAGATGGACAAGATAAGATGCCACATAGCCAGGCTTTGCCACATGGACTGAAATGAGTAGAAATTCTTGTAGAGGATCCTAAGGTAGTTCAGAAATAAACTGTTCTTTATGGTTCACTGGACAGTACTTTGCTACACTGGAGATAAGAGTAGAAAACAATGGACTGCTACATAAAAAGTTTTTTTTTTCATCACAAGTAAAGATATATTAAAAGGAAATACAGTGTAGAATGATCTTCTTCCTAGAATTACACTACACATTTCTATTTCCTTCTCACATGCTGTTGTGATACTCGTGGGCATTCTACATACACTGTTCTGGGCATTCTGACCACCAAACTACAAGCTTAAAGGCAGGGGATTCTTTTATTCATCCTTATAGCTGACCACAATTTAACGCACTGTCAGGTACAGAATATGTGCTCCACAAATGATGGTTGCAGAAATTAAAATATTGTGCATGAAGTTAAACCACTAGAAGTATTAATGTAGTTATGTCTGGTGATGTACACATAGCTGTTATGGACTATAGTGTGTGTTTCCCCAAAAACTTTATAGGTTGAAGTCCTATACCCCAGTAAGTCTGCATCAGGAGATAGGATCTTTAGAGAAAAAAAAAAAGTTGAAGTTGTGTCATATAGGTGGGGCCCTAATTCAATTGGACAGTGCTTTATAAGAAAAGAGAGAGAAATAAGTGTCAGCCTCTCTCCATCCATCCACCCATACACACCCAAGGAAAAGTGAGCCCACAGGAAGAAGGCAACACTCTACAAGCCAGGAAGCAGGTGATACCTGGAAACAAAACTGCTGGCTCCTTGATCTTCAACTTCTCAGCCATCAGACTACAAGACAATAAATGTCTATATTTGAGTCACCCATCTATGATATTTTTCCATGGCTACCTGAGCATGCTATTCCAATCAGATAGTCCAGTAACAATTCTGGCGCTTTTAATTTATTGAATGATAATGAATAAGACCAAAAACAAGTTTTTCAAGTCATTCTGTAACATAATGCCTATTTGAGAATGAATTCTACCACAATACTTGTTACATGTACATTTAAGAATAACACAAACGTTTGAGCATAGAATGTAGCAAAGTAGGAAAGGGAGGAAAAAAAGACATATGCCATAAATCTACACTTAGCAAAAAGAATTTTGATCTACAGTTAGATGGAGACTCCAACTCATTTGTCAACCTCCAGCTCATTTAAGAAAAGTTTTTTTTAAAGTGTAATAGTTAGAAAAAAATTCAACATAATGTATATGCCCCTCCTCTTCCTAGAATTCATTAGAAATTACCAACAAATCCCACAAAAGTGTTACTTTTAAGCCACAGCCCCCAATGCTTTTCATAAATTAGAGAAAAGAAACCCTTCAAATGTTCCTTATGAAACATAGGATCCCACAAAACAAGAAATGTCATTTATTTCTCACATGTGTCTAATGAAATAGTTTTATGAAAGCTTCTCATCAGAAATATTCAACTCAAAATTAGCAAGAAAACAGTATGCAATAACCTCATTCTCACTAGTATCCTTGAATGAAGGCTGACACAATAGATTACGTGAAATAACTGAGAAATTTGATAGATGGGTTGCACGTTTAGCAATATGATGCCCAAATGAGCACACTTGTTCTAGACTCAAAAACCCAACTATCAGGTACTTTCTCACATTCACTGAGTTTAGATGGAGGCTCTAAGCAATGAGAACAGGAATACTTGACATCTCCACAAGGCGAGCAACCTAAGGAGGCAAATCACATTCAATGGTTCGATTCTTCTGAAGATAATAACTGGTTCTTACCTCTTTCTTTTTATTTTTTCTTCAAAAATTCAGATTTGTCTCACACACTTTGGGCTGAAATTCTTCATTTCTGTGGTATCCCAAAACATTTGTTTTCAGCACCTCTGTAATAACTTTAAGAATTATAAGTGTGGTAATTGATATTTTGAAAACTAGAACTCAGAAACTTACTCTGCTACTAACTGACTATGCCTACTTTCCATTGGCATTATAAGTTTTTACTTGGAATTTGCTCCACTAACTAAACAAGTTATTTAGAATGCATGAAAATGGAAAACAGTACAAAACAAAGTTGAGTTATAAGCTAAGAGCATACTATGTCATGTTTCAATAAATATAATTCAAATTTAAAAACTAAGTTACCAGAAATTTGAGTCTTCTTTTTTAGTGAAACAATACAAAGTATTTATTTAATGTGAGGTAGAGGACAGTTTTGTGTGTCAGGTAACATAACCAATCACAGTTTTTTTTTAACCACAAAACTGTATATCATTGGCAAAATTTCAAATAGAATTATGGTCAATAGTCAGCAATTTTCTCCATTAGTTGCAAGCTTTATAAATTATTAATAAAGATCCTTAATTATTAGATTTATCACCTTTTCCTGTGAGTGAAAACATTGAAAGTGAAATTCTGAGTTTTATTTTTTATTTGAGTTTACTCTGAAACATGTTCAAATAGATCTTCCATACTGTGTACTAATACGCTATGTAAAGAAAATTATAACTAGGTCAACATACACTGTTTCTAGGTACCACCAAGGAAATAATTTTGTTGTACCCAAAATAGAATATTACCAGAGTAACGCGACTAAAATGACTCATAAAGTCTGTGGCTGGCACACTCTGTGCTGCAGGTGGTGCCAAACTGAAGACTCTAAGCCTCGCTGAGAGGTCAGAAGTGACTCCTCAACCACACAAATCATTGAATGGGCGATGGGTTGGAGCCAGGGAGAAGATACGGCCTCTCTTCCACTTTGAGTAATCTTTGCGTATTAGAGGAAGCAATGGAAGCTGGTCCACACAACTTGTCCTGCATGATCTGGAAGTCAAATCATAACCAATTGCAGCCCTACATAAGTAGAGCTACAAATGTGAACAATAGGAGGACATTTGGGAGAGACACCTGGATTGAAACAGGAAGAACCCATATGTCTTCCATCAGGGTGTCTGAGAAAAGGGGATTTAAAAATAGCCAAGAATTTGGTGGCATGAAAAAGAGGCACTCTCTGCTTTATATACAATCTATGGATATCATACCCTACATGAATGGTTTATCCATTCATTCAGTACTTTGGCTGTCTGTGAACCAGACACTAGAAGAGACCTGAAACTGAACAGCCACACATGATCCCTGTCCTCATAGAAACTGTATCCAATGAGGAGGTATAAATCTGGGCATCATTCTTGATATTATGCAAGATTTGTCAGACAACCCTATCTCCTCTGTCTGCAACACATATCCAGAAGTCATCTGTTTATCATACAACATTAACATAATCAAAGACACAATTGTTTTTGCCTGTGTATTGTCCTCCATGTTTTCTATCCAATTGCAGTATAGTCTCCAAAGAGCAGAAAGAGAGAGCCTATTAAAATATAGTATCACTCCTCTACTAACAAGTTTTGATGGTTTCCCCTCAATAACACTAAACCATTTTAGAACACAAACTGAAGTTCTTTACCATGATACACAGGAATGCGATCTGATCCCCAATTACTTCCCTAACCACGTCTTCTCCCTCCATTATTAATTCCACCTGAACCAAACAGCCTTCTCGCTGTTCTTTAACAGCCACTTGCTCAGTGCTTCACAGTTAATGCCCCTTATGCCTGAAATGCCTTCCCCTTTGAGATCCAGGTAAAACCAGAAATCAGTGGGGTGTGCACGTTAAAGGTTTAAAATTCAAATGTTTTACAATTCAAACAATTCATTGTTTAATACTGACCTCATTCCCAGTTTGGTTATATTAGCAAAATTATATACAAATAAGTGCTTTAGGTTGCTTTACAACTTTCCTTCACTTAGCATATATTCTGGTTCTAATTCTTCTTTTTTTTTCCTTAAGATTTATTTATTTATTTTGAAACTCAAAGTTACAGAGAGAGAGAGTGGGAGAGACAGAGAGAGCCTCTATCCACTGGTTCACTCCTCAGATGGTCACACAGCCAGAACTGGCCAGGCCAAAGCCAGGAGCCAGGAGGTTCTTTGGATTTCTGTGTGGGTGACAGGGGCCCAAACACAGGCCATCTTCTGCCTTTTCCAGGCCATTAGCAGGGAGCTGGAACGTTAGTGGAGCAGCCAGGACACAAACCAGTACCCATATGGGATGCCAGCATCACAGGCAGCAGCTTTACTCATTATGCCACAATTCTGGTTTCCAGATTTCAATTTTAACAAAAGTCATAGTAAACATAGTCTGACTAGTGGTATCAGTTAATATCACAGATGACAAAATTTAATTAGTTTTTCTTTAAAATTCTGTCAATTGAAGATGGCAGATTTAGCACACATTTATTTCCAACACCTCCCAAAATCTTATTAATATAAAAGTATAAAAAGGAACAAAATCGTAACACAGAAGATAATGTGGCAGGGAAACTGGGGAATGGGTACATTTTTTACCAACAAAAGAAACAAATATATTTCTGAAAGATTAAAAATGAATGGATGTGAGTTGATGAAGCAAGCCAGGAAATGCTTGAATAAACTGCTCAGTATCTGTAGTTAAAAATCAGCCATGGCTAGGACTGGCCTATGGCATAGTGGGCTAAGCCTCCGCCTGTGGTGCCGGCATCCCTTATGGGCACTGGATCTAGCCCCAGATGCTCCTCTCCTGACCCAGCTCTCTGCTATGGCCTGGGAAAGCAGTAGAAGATAGGATCCCTGCACCAGTGTGGGAGACCCTAAAGAAGCTCCTTGCTCCTGGCTTCGGATCAGCGCAGCTCCAGCCATTGCAGCCATTTGGGGAGTGAACCAGCAGATGGAAGACCTTTCTCTCTGTCTCTCCTCCTCTCTGTAACTATACCTCTCAAATAAATAAATAAATATTATTTTAAGAGGTCATGTGGGGAAAATTTTGTGTCATTATTTCTCTAGTAATCCTTACTGATTTTCCTAGAGTAATTAATGAAAGAGCTTCTATCCCTCTCAAAATGTGCTGGTTTAGAGGACAAGTAAATGATCATTATTACTGTGGAAAGCAAGAGGAGTTTCAGTCTTGTAAAAAGCAAGAAAACAGGTACATCAGTTATAAACCAAAGAACACTGGCACACCTGGCAAGAACACTGGCATACCTGGCAAGAACACTGGCACACCTGGCAACCTTAATTTACTTCTTCTGCCCTTACTCAGATCAGGGAGGCACAAGGAAAACTTTGGGAAAAATTGGGGAGTAGAAACATAGATTTAGATGTTATTTACTAATACATGGGAACTTTAGTTGAAGCCATAGGATTAGATTTCACAGAAGAGAGTTCAAAAGAAAGAGAAGGGAAGGTAGCCAGGGACAGATCCTCCTGGAACACCTACATCTAAATGAGTATCACATATGAAAAAGAGAAAGTAGTTGGAGGAGTAGTATAAGAACAAGAAATTAAGAAGTGACTAGAGATTTGAGATGATGAGAACCTAAGTGTCCTGGTTTGATCAATACATATGTATGAATGTATGGAAACATTACATGTATCCTACAAATTGTACAATTATCTGTCAGTGAAGTAAAAGAGTCCAAAGAGATACAAAAGAGATATTTCAGCAAAGAAATGATGGGTGGGTGGGAGGGTAGGCTGGCTGGTTGGTTGGTTAATAGCATCAACTGATGGAAAAGTTTAAAGAACGTGACAACAGGAAAAGCAGCTACTGGATCTTATAAATAGTAAGTTAAGGGGGATTTGGGGAAAGTAATATAAATACAATGAGGACAGAAAAAAATCAGTAACAAATTTTAAAACACATAAGTGTTGATCAGTAGTTATTTAAGATGTTCATTGATAAACAGGGGACAACAAATAGTACAATAATGTTTCATAGGGGCCGGTGCTGTGGCGCAGCGGGTTAATGCCCTGACCTGAAGCGCCAGCATCCCATATGGGTGCTGGTTCGAGACCCGGCTGCTCCACCTCCTATCCAGCTCTCTGCTTAGGCCTGGGATAGCAGTGGAGGATGGCCCAAGTCATTGGGCCCCTGCACCCGCGTGGGAGACCCAGAAGAAGCTCCTCGCTCCTGGCTTCAGATCAGCACAGATCCAGCCATGCGGCCAATTGGGGAGTGAACCAGCGGATGGAAGACCTTTCTCTCTGTCTCTGTCTCCCTCTCCTCTCTCTGTGTAACTGACTTTCAAATAAATAAAAATAAATCTTAAAAAAAAAGTTTCTTAGAAAGTGAAAAAGTTTAAGTATTGTAAGTTATTGCAAAATTGAAAGGGAGGATTAAAATGTCAGAGATATAGTTAGAGACAAAGAAAAGTACAATTAGGGGTTGGGCATTTGATACAGCAGTTAAGTGTCGCTCCCCCATTCGCGGAGGAACGACACCGGACCCTGCGGCGCTGTTCTCTTTGTCCGGCTCTTCCCGGGTTAGCTGCCGTTCCCTCACTCGCAGAGGAACAACGCCGTCCTGGGTTAGCTGCCGGCCCCTCCACCTCCATGGAGGGGCGGCACCCCCCGCCGCTTTCCCCGCTTCCGCGGAGGAGCGGCACACCGCCAGCCGGCTCTCTCGGGGGCTGCTCAGAAGTTCCTCAGGTGTTCCTTCAGATGTTCCTGGTGCATGGTGTCTCTCTCCTCCTTTATAGTCCTCTTCCACCAATCCATGCTCTGCTACCCACACGCCGAGCACGCTGCTCTCCTCCAATCAGGAGCAGGATCAGCTCCTGCAGCTTATCAGTCAAATTGGCAAGGCAGCTGCATAGAAGTTGTTTGCTCCTCCCCATCACCATATTGTGGGAGAGCAGATGCATAGAATAAGTCTTAATTCCAGTAACTTAGTCTAGTCTCAATTGCTCCCCACAGTTAAGATGCTGCTTGGGACACCAGCATCCCATACTGGAGTACCTGAGTTTGTGTCCCAGCTCTACTTCCAATTCCAGCTTCCTACTAATGAGCACCCTGAGAGGCAGCAGGTAATGATTCAAATATCTGAGCTCCTTCTACCGTGTGGGAGAACTGGATGGAGTTCCCTGGTTCCTGGATTTGACCTGGCCTAGCCCTTGTTGTTGTGGGCATTTGAGGAATGAATCAGCTGATAGAAGATGGATCTCTCTCTCTCTCTCTCTCTCTCTCTCTCTCTCTTCCCTCTCTCTCCCTTTTAAATAAATAAATATAAAGAAACATTTAAAAAAATAAGCACCTAAAAAAGAAAATGATAAATAATGATGCCATTTTTCAAGTAGGTAAAAGAGTTTGAAATTCAAAGCACAAACGTTTAGTTTTAAGGAATGTATTATTCTCCAAAACTGGAAAAACGAATAAAAAGTAATGCAATGTGCTAAATAATGACAAATTTGAGGATGGTTCCTTAATAAGTAAGTACTATATATGCAATGTAATATAAAAATAAATGTTTACAGGGAGACCAGTGTTGTGGTACAGCAGGTTAAGCTGCCACCTGCAACACCTACATCCCATATGAGCACCAATTTGAGTTCTGGTTGCTCTACTTCCAATCCAGCTCCCTGCTATGGTGGCAGTAGAAGACAGCCCAGGTACTTGGGCCTCTGCTACCCAAGTGGGAGACCTGGATGGGGCTCTAAGCTCCTGGCTGCCATCTGGCCCAGCCTTGGCTGTTATAGCTACTTGGGGAATGAACCAGTGGATGGAAGATCTCTGTCTCTCCCTCTTTTCTTGTAACTCTGCCTTTCAAATAAATAAAATAAATTGGTTTTTTATGATTACATGGTGAAGATCTCTTTTAAATGAAATAACTGAACATGATTTCCCTCTTCACAGGAACTTTAGGAAGAAGAATGCTTTCACCAGTCACAGGGCCAGGTGTTCACAGACTGAAGCTAGACTTACATAATGTACTTTGTTATTCTGTTCAAACTGAATGCCCAGAACATCATTCCATATTCAGGTAAGTGCAATATTTTATTTATTTATTTGAGATGCAGAGTTACAGAGAGAGGGAGAGAGAGAGAGAAAGGTCTTCCATCTGTTGATTCACTCCCAAAATGACAACAGCCAGAGCTGGGCGGATCCGAAGCCAGGACTCAGGAGCTTCTTCTGGATCTCCTATGTGGATGCGGGGGCCCAGGGACTTGGGCCATCTTCCACTGCTTTCTCAGGCCATAAGCAGAAAACTGGATGATCAGAAGAGGATATGAACAGCTGGGATATGAACCAGCACTCATATGGGATGCCAGCGCTGCAGGTGGAGCTTTGCCTAGTATGCCACAGTGCTGGCCCCTTGAGTGCAATACTGAAATGCAATGCAAGTATAGAAATGCTATTTTTGTAATATCTATGTATTTTGGTCTATTTATATTTATACTGCCCAATGATGGCAAGTAATTATGTTAATGTAGTAAAATATATTCTTAAGTTTTATAATAACTTAGCCTACAAGTACAAAAGACTCAGCATGAATAAAAAATAAGAATCCTTGAGAGAAATGAGTAATTTGGTCTTCATTTCCTAATTTCTCTGAGAAAATTCCCTTGCATTCAACTTTCCCTTTATATCAGCACAAGACAGAAATTAAAGAATTCTTATGGTGTTAGACCATTTATACAAAATGTCAATGAATCATAATGTTAATTACATAAGTCAGAAAATATTTTAATGCCCCAAAGGCTATTTTCCATTCAGTAAATGAGAGGACAGTGCTAGTATTCTTTTTGCTTTGTTAATTATCCTTTTTTCTTTAATTTGTATCATATGACTATTCCTGTTACAACTTCCAATAAAATATGAAGCCTAACTAGTCTTTACAAATATTTTCTTACATCCAAAGATACATCAAGACAAAAAAGCAATACATCAATATTAGCAAATATTATTAATTATTGAAGCTGGATGACTTAAATATCTTTACAATGTTCACTTTATTTTCATAATATTTGAATATGTTTCTTTATAAATAATAACAAATAATTTTATTACAAGTGTTTGTAAGTCTTTCTCACAGCCTCAAATAAATACAAATAAATACAGATATAGCCAGCGCCGTGGCTCAATAGGCTAATCCTCCACCTTGCAGTGCCGGCACACCGGGTTCTAGTCCCAATCTGGGCACCGGATTCTGTCCCGGCTGCCCCTCTTCCAGGCCAGCTCTCTGCTATGGCCAGGGAAGGCAGTGGAGGATGGCCCAAGTCCTTGGGCCCTGCACCCCATGGGAGACCAGGAGAAGCACCTGGCTCCTGCCCTCGAATCAGCGCGGTGCGCCAGCCGCAGCGGCCATTGGAGGGTGAACCAACGGCAATGGAAGACCTTTCTCTCTGTCTCTCTCTCTCACTGTCCACTCTGCCTGTCAAAAAATAAATAAATAAATAAATAAATAAATAAAAATACAGATAAAAGACAAAATCCTCACATTCCTGCTCTAGAATTGAGGAAGGAGATAGGCAGACCAAATAGCGGGAGCTTTCCACAATGCAGTAGTCAGGACGGAGAATGTGCCCTCCTCAGATATTCACACTGTGATACCTGGAACTAATAGATATTTTACCTTATGTTGCAAAAGGACCTTTGAAGATTTAACTAAGGAACAAAAAGATGAGCTGAAGGATTTCGGTGTACGCCTTCTAATCATGTGAACCCTTAATAGGGCAGAACTTTCTCCAGTTGGAGGCAGAAGAGATATGGCAGAAGCGATGGAGAATCAGAGGGGGAGAAGGACTCAAAGCTGAGAGCTGATTTGAAGACGGAAGAATTCCAGGGACGCACAGAGACAGAGCAGCTCTTGGCTCACGGCCCACAAGGAAACAGGACCGTTCACCTCTGCCCAAATAACTGGATTCTGTCAACAACCAGAAGGAGCTTGGAAGCAGACTCTTCCTCAGAGCCTCCAGATAAGAGTGCAGCCGGGCAGCCACTTGATTTCCATCTGTGCAGTGCAGGCCAGAGAAAACAACTGAGCTCACCAGGCTTTTGACCCACAGAAGTGTGAGAAAATACATTTCTGTAGTATAAATGGCCAAGTCTGTAAAAGTAGCACTAGGTAACAAGTACATTATATTTCACATAAGACAGACTCAATAACAGCAACATTTTGAAAGGCTTATTCCTGGCCAGCGCCACGGCTCACTAGGCTAATCCTCCGCCTACGGCGCCAGCACACCGGGTTCTAGTCCCGGTCGCGGCGCCGCATTCTGTCCCGGTTGCCCCTCTTCCAGGCCAGCTCTCTGCTGTGGCCAGAGAGTGCAGTGGAGAATGGCCCAAGTGTTTGGGCCCTGTACCCCGTGGGAGACCAGGAGAAGCACCTGGCTCCTGGCTTCCGATCAGCACAGTGCACCGGCTGCAGCAGCCACTGGGGGGTGAACCAATGGAAAAGGAAGACCTTTCTCTCTGTCTTTCTCTCTCTCTCTCATTGTCCACTCTGTCAAAAAAAAGGCTTATTACTAACTCAGTAGGTAAGACAATGGGAATAATAAATATTCAATATTTTACCTCTCACACTAGAAAAACATACAAAAAGGAAGTTATAGAGCAACATGTTAGAGCATGGTATTCACCATAATATCTCAAAAGAAGCTAAACAGATTTTTTTGTAAATATTATAATCTGACACAATCATAAATATGCCATCCTGGCTTAAGTTAACCACACAGCAGAGGTTAGACTTGAATGAACGCATTGATAGCTCCAGAGTAGCTCAGATGAGAACATCTTGTCATCATCATTTGTATTATTTAATTTCTTTGCCATGTGACTTCTTTTTGAATAATTTTTTTGAGGGAAAATGTTTAGATAAGCAGAAATAACATATTGAATGTGTTAGTCTTTAAGAAAATAAGAACACTCATGAGCTCCTGGTTGGGCATAGAAATTTGTCCAAAGTTTTAGAAGAAAGATTGGTGATATATTTAAGGAGTTGGAATGATGTGTTTGGCTTTTGTATGTCCTTTGTGGGTATATGTGTGTGAATTGTTATTCTGACAAAGAGAGAGTGTCCCATTTGTTGGCTTACACTCTAAATTCCCACAATAGATAAAGTCAAAGCGGGGAGCCAGAAATGCAATCCAGGTCTCCCCCATAGAGGGAACAAATTCAGTTACCGGAACCATCACCACTGCCTCCCAAGATCCACATTAGCAGGAAGCTGGAGTCAGGAACCAGAGCCAGGAGTCAAAACCAGGTAGTCCAGTGTGGGGCAAAGGCATCTTAACCATTAAGCTAAATGCCAGCTCCTTTACATTATTTTTTTTTTTTTGACAGGCAGTTAGCCAGTGAGAGAGAGAGACAGAGAGAAAGGTCTTCCTTTTTTCTGTTGGTTCACTCCCCAAAAGGCCACCACGGCCGGCAGGCTGTGCCGTTCCAAAGCAAGGAGCCAGGTGCTTCCTCCTGGTCTCCCATGCGGGTGCAGGGCCCAAGCACTTGGGCCATCCTCCACTGCACTCCTGGGCCACAGCAGAGAGCTGGACTGGAAGAGGAGCAACCAGGACAGAATCCGGCGCCCCAACTGGGACTAGAACCCGGGGTGCCAGTGCCACAGGAGGAGAATTAGCCAAGTGAGCCACGGCACCGGCCTACACTATTTTTATTATAAAAATAATTCTGGTTGTATCATTGACCCAGGAACCCCGCATTCAAATACTAAGGAAATTATATTTGATATAGCTTATGTGAAAATAAATATTAAAATGTGAACGAAAAGTAAGCTATAAAGATGGTCGTCACAATACAGTATACAATAGCAAGCTTGGCTGTCAAGGTATACCCATGAGGTGAAATGCTGGAAAGTCAATTAAAAGTATGAAGTAGGTATGCACATATGAACATGTCAAAATATTTTAATGAGAAAAAAATCAAGAAGCAAAAGAGTACTATATGAAGTATTTGAAACAACATGCACCAAGATATCACCAGTTTTAGGTCTTTTCTGCTTGTTTGTATCTTTTCATGTTTTTATTATTTTCACAAATCCAGTAATAACAAAATAAATGCTATTCTTAATATAAGAAGCTTATATTCCTTTATGTTTATATAAATTTCTGGAAAACAGTTTATCCAATTAGGATAAAATGATTGGGGGCCGGCGCCGTGGCTCACTTGGTTAATCTTCCGCCTGCAGCACCGGCATCCCATATGGGCACCAGGTTCTAGTCCCAGTTGCTCCTCTTCCAGTCCAGCTCTCTGCTGTGGCCCAGGAAGGCAGTGAAAGATGGCCCAAGTGCTTGGGCCCTGCACCCCATGGGAGACCAGGAGGAAGCACCTGGCTCCTGGCTTTGGAATGGCGCAGCCTGCCGGCTGTGGCAGCCATTTGGGGAGTGAACCAACGGAAGGAAGACCTTTCTCTCTATTTCTCTCTCTGTGTCTGTAACTCTGTCAAATAAATTAATAAAAAATATTTTTAAAATGATTGTATATATCATTAGTTCTATCACTAATCAAAAATTGGGGTGCAAAATTTTTTTTCACAATAGGTGGAAAAAAACTGCAGCAATTTCAAAATCGTTTTACACCCAAATAAACTCATACTTTTAATTCCACTTTTCCACAAACTTTCTGAAGTACCCTCATAAATCTTTAATTCTGTTTCAGTTCTGCATCAAATGTCACTAGACTCATTCACCTGAATATACATGTCACAAAGTTTAAGAACTTTTCTGCAATTACAACTTAAAATAAATGAATTCATTAGCTCAATCCTTATATCTTCCTTTACTGCCAAGGAAACTGTATCTGAAAGTTTTATGTCCAAACATTGACCAGAGAATAAAACATGATGCTTTTTACTAGGAATACATCAAAGATTGTGGTAAAATTTGGCTTCAAAGAAAAAAAAAGGAAGTGAAAATTTGGTTTGTAGAGATAAGTACCGATTTGAGACAAATCTGAAATGTGTATTTTATGAGATTTTTTTTCTCAATTTCAACTTTTAGTTCTCATATTGACTGGTATAGATGACATTTTAATGAAAACACAAAATCCTAGTGATTCAAAGATTATATTTGAAACACGTTGCTATTTATGACATATTTACTTGTTGCCAAGTGACTAACTGCTGCTAAAGAATAGGAAGCAAAAATTGAGGTTCCAACCTCTTGACATTGGCTGAAGATAATCAGCTTCCAGAGGCCCCAACTCCTAATACCATCCAATTAAAGGTAGTGAGACACACACAGTCTACCACACCTATGATATAAGCTTGCTTGAAATTAAATTGGGTAATGCATATTACCCAAAGCCCGATACACTAAGTTCCCTGCCCTGGATGGCAATGATTATTGCTAAAGGAAATTAGTGGGTGAGGGAATGTCAAGGAAACAATATAGGATAAGGTACTGAGGTAGGAAGGGATAATTTGTGTTCACAGGAGGGCAAGCAGTTAAGGCCAGCTAGGATATAACATTGACGTTGCAAGAAGAAGGCAATGTCAGAACGAGACTGGACAGCACCCTGGATTTCCTTGGGCTCTGCTGTCTTCCTAATTGCCTAATGTTTCCGGCAGTTACTGGCCTCTACTTTCTCTCAAAGTGCCCGCTATTTCTAGAAGAGCAACAGGAGTACTCACATAACCAGCCAGCAATCATAAAAGTAAAAATTGCTTTAGCAGCTCATTCAGAGCATGTCCTAAATATAATTGAGCAAAAGAAAAGTTCAGGATTCCCAAGGCAGAGGAGCACTAAAAACTCTATATCCAAGAACTCTATTAATGTCTCAAGAGGACCCACATAATGAGGCTATGCAGGGAAGTATATTACTAAGAGGCTCTTAAGCTTCCTTTTCATTAACCTCAGACTGTGAGCTGCTTATCCTTTTGCTTTGAAATTGACCCTTAGCGATTTGCAGATGGTTTTGAAAATGGTGGTTTTTTTTTTTTTTAATAAATGGATTTATCTTCTAGCTCTTTTTTGCTTTGTTGTATTGTGATAGAAAAATGCAGTAAACAGAATAGGGATGTCCTCTAAGTTTCAAGTAGCTGAGGTACAAAAGAATAGAGTAAATTTATAACTAGAAAATTACTACCATTTTTGATACAATTGACAGAGTAATTGTGGGTCATGGCTACTCCAATGGGTTCACAATCCAGCAGCAGCCACCTCACGTGAGAATGATCAGAAATGCTGAGGCAGTCGTTGTAGCTATAGTGGGTTAAGCTGCCTCTTGGGAGTCCACATCCCATACCAGAGTGCTATTTCAAACCCCTGAACCTCTATTTCCCATCCAGCTTCCTGATAATGCAACCTTGAATAGCTGAAGTGTTTGGGCCCCTGTTATCTGTGTGGGAGGCCTGGATAGAGTTCCTGGCTGCTGGCTTCAGCTTGTCCAGGTCTCAATCATTTCAGGTATTTGGGGAGTGGATCAGTGGATGAAAGATTTCTGTCTCTCTGTGTGTCATTCTGCCTTTTGACTAGGTCAAAATAAATTAATTAATTTTTTTTAAAAAAAGAATGCTCAGAAAAGCAAAATTTCAGGCACTGCCCCACACCTGTCTTACCAGCATTTGTTTTTCAACAAGGTCTTCTGGTACTTTACACTCACATTAGTATTTGAGAAGTACTATTAGAGGCACACACAATTTTGATGTTGTTTTAAGAAAGTCTTCCTAGAACCTCCCTTTTTCCCTCCCCATCCCCTACCAGGCATTAGTTAGAAATTGTATTCAGCTGCTCATAATAATCTCAAAAGACAGCGGTTCCAACAAATTAGGGATTTATTTCTCTGACATGAGAACTCAGTAAAGTAGAACTGAGAGAGAAGCCCTTTAACTCCATCAGAAACTCAAGTCCATTCCATCTTTGTGCTCAGTGATCCTTAGCATGTATTTGTCACCTCCTGATCAAAAGAAGACAGCTCAACACCATGTCTGAGTTCCAGGCAAAAGAAAAGAAGTGGAAAATCACAGTGCCTGAACCCGGCTGCCTTTTTAGGGACTTTTCTGAAAAATCCCACCCAGGGATTTTGGTTTTCATCTCATTAGCCCACAACCAGACCTCCTATGTTCAATGCTCCCCCAAACAAATGTCTTCTAAGGATAATTAAAGAAAGATAAGAGTGGAGAGGCAATGGACAACAGTATCAGCCGCCTTGAACCTGTGCATTTTTGACAAAGCTGACACAATCATTGATGCCACAAGGCATTTCCTATTATTTTGTACAGGGTATCTTAAAATTAGGGATAAGATTCTGTATAATTTTGGTATTCACTGAGCACTTATATATATCAAGCTCCAGATAAATACTTTATATGCATTATCCTATATAACAAGAGTCACAAAAGACTTGACATATCTTACATGCTGTTATCATTTGTTGTATCCTATATTTTTAAATGTTATTACACAATACTTGTTCCATAATCAATCAGGTAAAGGTAAACACTATATTTCTCAGAATCATCATTCTTGACTTGTTTCAGCTTAGAGCTGGCTAAAAAGGGGAACTTGTGAGATATTTGGAAGAAGTGAAAATGATAAATATTGTTCTTTGAAAGTCCTTTTGTGGTCTGATACTGTGATATACAGATGCGAAGCTTGAACTCACTGCCATCCACTCTACATCCATCTCTTCTTCCCCACTGCTACCCTGGCTAGACAATAGTAGCCCCAAGGCCATCCGTGATGTTTGGCTAAGGAGTCATATGGGGGGAGCCACACAGAAGGAAAGCTTCCCATTGACTTCTCCACAGATTTCTCCTTCAGGGTCACACAGGTCTGGACAAGTTCTTTTTTATTTAATTATTTTTTGACAGGCAGAGTAGACAGTGAGAGAGACAGAGAGAAAGGTCTTCCTTTTCCGTTGTTTCACCCCACAATGGCTGCTGCAGCGGGCGCACCGCGCTGATCCAAAGCCAGGAGCCAGGTGCTTCTCCTGGTCTCCCATGCGGGAGCAGGACCCAAGGACTTGGGCCTTCCTCCAGTGCACTCCCAGGCCACAGCAGAGAGCTGGACTGGAAGAGGAGCAATCGGGACAGAATTCGGCGCCCCGATTGGGACTAGAACCCGGGGTGCCTGCACCGCAGGTGGAGGATTAGCCTAGTGAGCCGCAGCGCCGGGCTGGACAAGTTCTTACTTGTACTCTGGCACCAGAATTTCAAGTAGGCTACTAATGAATGCAACACTCACACTCTACCTTCCACTTGGGGGGGGGCCTTCACTTCTCTAAATTCTCCCAAAATTGTTTAAGTTTAGTTCCTATAATTAATCCTTTATCTCATAATGCTTATCATGGCTCTTCTTCCCTGAGCAGGGAAAATTACAATCCAAAAAGTGAGGTATTTCAAAACCCACTAAAAAACCAAAGTATCTGAAGTAGAAGTTAGATTAACACACAAAAATGTTCCCATATTCAACTGGAAAAGAGCTTGAATATTGAATTTTTTCATTGTCATAAAACTTCAGAGAAAGAAACCATTCTTGATATTTGTGTAAAGTAGCTTTCACTGTGTTTAGTTGTACAATATCTGCTTCAATTTATAGATTCCGGTCTCTCTCAACTCAAATGTATCCTCCACCCCATTACCAGAGCAATAAGTACAATGCAGAGCTAATTATATCAGTCATTGGTTAAACTCCTTTGGTGGCTGAATGCTGTCTAGTGGATAGAATTCAACTTATTATATAGCACAGAAAGGTCCTTCCTAAAGGTCCTGATATTTCTTTAAAGTAGCAACTCTCATAATTGCTCCAAAGTACTGTATCCTTCTCTTATACCAGGTTTATCACTCTTGGTTACATCTTACATCTTTCCACCATTGTGCCTTTGTATACAACATAACATTTATAGGCCTTCCTCCCTTCTCTGGCTATGGAATCATATTTGTCCTTCAAGGTCCGACCCAAATACTGATTTCTCCGTGATGTCTTCCTAGCCTGCTGGTTTAGTATGTGTCTCCTTTGTGTGTGTGTGTGTGTGTGTGTGTGTGAGAGAGAGAGAGAGAGAGAGAGAGAGAGAGAGATTGTTCCATAATTTACTTGCTTAAGTATCTGTGGATTGCACTCAATTTTGAGCAATAGTATCACTGGCTAGCATAACAGCTGACACACAGTAGGCATAGAGTAAATGTAGACCATTATTCTACTCAGGTATCCTGAGCAAATATTCCTCTTCCTAAACAGGGTTACGTTAGTTCTTTGCAGTTTATTCAGACACATCATAGAAGTTGTGTGGAAATATACAAGCAAGGTTTTGAATATGTAAAAGATGCACCGAAAGTTTAGGAAAATGTATGAAATGCAAATATATGCTGTATGACTGAAAGGAAAAGTTTTTTGCTTTTTAGCAAAGTGATAATGTTGACATTAAGTAAAATTTAGTCATAATTTAAAACCTCCCCACAATGAAAAGTCTGGAGCCAGAATTCTTGCCAACATTCAGGGAAGAAGAACATCAAACTCAAAAAACTCTTTCAGAGTTCAGGGAAAGAAGGAACATTCCCCAACTCATTTTATGACACTGACATAATAATGATACACTCAAGAAAGGAAAAGTATAGGTGAGTATCATCCATAACCATGCATACAGAAATTCTTTATAAAAATTATCAAATATAATAAAATAATATTAAAATGACAGGGCAGAAAAAGGAAGTAGTTTATTCCAGGAGTAAAAGGTTGTTTTCTCAACACTATTTATTGAAGAGACTGTTGTTTCCTCCACAGTATATTCCTGACTTCTTCAAAGAAAATCAATTAATTATAAATACATGGGTTTTATGTCTGAGATCTGTATACTGTTCCTTGGCCAATGCATATGTTTTATGCCAGCACTACTCCTTTTTATTACATTAGCTTTATAATATATCTTACAATCAGTATGTTGACTCCAAGTTTATTATTTCTGGTCAAGATTGCTTTCGCTATTCATGATTTTTGTGGTTTCATATGAATTTAGAATTGCTTTCTCTATTTCTGTGAAGAATGACATTGAATGTGTAGATTGCTAGTGGTAGTACAGACTTTTTTTTAACTTTTATTTAGTAAATATAAATTTCCAAAGTACAGTTTATGGATTACAATGGCTTCCCCCCCCCATAATTTCCCTACCACTTGCACCCCTGCCATCTCCCGCTCCCTCTCCCATTCCATTCACATCAAGATTCATTTTCAATTCTCTTTATATACAGAAGATCGATTTAGTATATATTAAGTAAAGATTTCATCAGTTTGCACCCACACAGAAACACAAAGTGAAAAATACTGTTTCAGTACTAGTTATAGCATTACTTCACATTGGACAACACATTAAGGACAGATCCCACATGAGAAGTAAGTACACAGTGACTCCTGTTGTTGACTTAACAATTTGACACTCTTGTTTATGGCGTCAGTAATCTCACTAGGCTCTTGTCATGAGTTGCCAAGGCTTTGGAAGCCTTTTGAGTTCGCCGACTTCTATCTTATTCTGACAGTGTCATAGTCAAAGTGGAAGTTCTTTCCTCCCTTCAGAGAAAAGTACCTCCTTCTTTGATGGCCCCATTCTTTCCACTGGGATCTCACTCGCAGAGATCTTACATTTAGGTCTTTTTTTATTTTTTCCAGAGTGTCTTGGCTTTCCATGCCTGAAATACTCTCATGGGCTCTTCAACCTGATCCGAGTACCTTAAGGGCTGATTCTGAAGCCAGAGTGCTATTTAGGACATCTGCTATTCTATGAGTCTGCTGTGTATCCCACTTCCCATGTTGGATCATTCTCTCCCTTTTTTAATCTATCAGTTAGTATTTGCAGACACTAGTCTTGTTTGTGTGATCCCTTTGACTCTTAGACCTATCAGTGTGATCAATTGTGAACTGAAATTGATCACTTGGACTAGTGAGATGGCATTGGGACATGCCACCTTGATGGGATTGTATTGGAATCCCCTAGCACGTTTCTAACTCCACCATTTGGGGCAATTGCGATTGAGCATGTCCCATCTCCTCCCTCTCTTATTTTCACTGTTATATTTAACAGGGATCACCTTTCAGTTAAAATTTAAACACCTAAGAATAATTGTGTGTTAATTACAGAGTTCAACCAATAGTACTAGAACAAAAAAAAATACTAAAAGGGATAAAGTATTACATTGTACATCAACAGTCAGCACAAGAGCTGATCAAGTCACTGTTTCTCATAATGTCCATTTCACTTTAACAGGTTTCCCCTTTGGTGCTCAGTTAGTTGTCGCTGATCAGGGAGACATACGAATTTGTCCCTTTGGGACTGGCTTAATTCACTCAGCGTAATGTTTTCCAGATTCCTCCATCTTGTGGTAAATGACTGGATTTCATTGTTTTTGACTACAACATTGATTCTTCCAATCCCTTTGTGTTGTCTTCAATTTTGTTCACCAATGTTTTATAGTTATCAGTACACGTATCTGTCGTTCTTTGGTTAAATTTATTCCTAAATGTTTTTGATGTGGTTATAAATGAGACTCAATTTCTTTTTCTGATAGCTTGTTGTTAATGTACAGAAATGCTACCTACTTTTGTATATTGATTTTGTATGATGCAACTTTACTGAATTCACTTATCTGTACTAACAAGTTTTTTGTTTTTGTTGGTGGTGGCGGTAGTGGAATCTTCAAGATTTTCTGTACATCAGATCATGTCATAATCAAACAAAGACAATTTCACTTCTTTCCTATTTAGATACCATTAATTTCTTTTTCTTGCCTAATTGTTCTGGCTAGGACTTTCAGTATTGTTAAAAAGAAATGGTGAGAATGAGTATCCTTCTCCTATCTCTGATCTTAGAGGAAAAGTTTTTATATTTTCATCACTGAGTGTGATGTTAGCAGTTGGCTTGTTGTATTTGTTCTCTGTTGACATCCCTTTCTTGCCTAATGTTTAAGAGTTTTTATCATGAAAGGATGTTGATCTTGTCAAACACTTTCTCTGCATCTATCAAGATGATCATACGTTTTTGTTCTTTATTCTGTTCATACATGAATCCCATTTATTGGATTTCTTATGTCGATCCATTCTTATATACCAGGGATATATCCCACTCAGTCATGGTGAATACTTCTTCCTTCAGCTGTTGAGTATAGTTTCTTGATATATTGTTGAGCCTTTCTACATCAATGTTTATTAAGGATATTGGTCTTTCCTCCCATTGTCATTGTCTAGTATCAAGATAATAATGGAGGCCGGTGCCGCGGCTCAATAGGCTAATCCTCTGCCTTGCGGCGCCAGCACACCGGGTCCTAGTCGCAGTCAGGGAGCCAGATTCTGTCCCGGTTGCCCCTCTTCCAGGCCAGCTCTCTGCTGTGGCCATGGAGTGCAGTGGAGGATGGCCCAAGTGTTTGGGCCCTGTACCCCATGGGAGACCAGGAGAAGCACCTGGCTCCTGGCTTCCGATCAGCACGGTGCACCGGCCGCAGCGTGCCAGCCGCAGCGGCCATTGGAGGGTGAACCAACGGCAAAAGGAAGATCTTTCTCTGTGTCTCTCTCTCTCTCACTGTCCACTCTGCCTGTCAAAAAAAAAAAAAGATAATAATGGACTCATAAAATTAGTTTGAAAGGGTTCTTTTCACTTCAATTATTTTGAAGAGTTTGAGAAAGATTGTCATTAATGCTTCTTTAGATGGTTTGTAGAATTCAGACAAGCTATCATCTGGGACTGGACTTTTCTCTGATGAAAAAAATTCTATTACTGATTTAATATTTTTACTAATTATTGAGCTATTTAGAGTTTTTGTTTCTTCATGACAACCTTAGTAGGTTATGTGTTTCTAAAACTTTGTCCATTTCTTCTGGATTACTCAATTTGTTGGTGTATAGTTATTTATAACAGTCTCATGTTAGTTTGTGTTTCTGTGCATTAGTAACAATATGTCCTGTGGGAATAGGGATTTCTGATTTGGAGTCTCAGATTGTTTTTATAAAGACTAAAGTAAGTGGGGAGATACCTCATTTGTATGGATTAAAAGACTCACTATTATTAAAATGTAAATTGGTTACAAATTGACTTGAATATTCAATGTGAACCCAATCAAAATTCCAGTGGATTTTATAATAGAAATAGATGATTATAAGATTTTATATAGATATTCAAAGAACACAGCTTAGCTAAAAAATTCTGAGGAAGAATTAAGTAGAATTTATTCTACTTAATATAATACAATGTCAGGTTTTATATAAAGCTATGATAATTGACATTATATATTATGCATTAGTTTGAGAATGGACAAGTAGATATATGAAATGGAAGTCCAGTGGGTAGTGGTGGCCCCAAAAAGATATGTCAGTGTTTTAGTCTTCAGAACCTATGAATATATTTATTTGGGTAAAAGGATCATTATAGATGTAATCAATTTAAGGTGGGCACTAACTCCGGTGACAGTCATCATCATGGCAGAATGGCAGAGGGAGATTTGAGATAGAGACACACAGGGGTGAAGACAGACATTGGAATCATGCAACCCCACACCAAAGAATGTCTGGAGCCAGCAAGATCGGAAAATATGGGAAAGATTTTTCACCTAATCTTTCAGAAAGTGCTTGGTCCTGTTGACACCTTGATTTCAGACTTCTGGTCTCTGCAACTGTGAGAGCATACATTTCTTTTGTCTAAAACCTCACAGTCTGCAGATATTTGTTATGGCTGCTCTCAGAAACTAATACAATCATGTACCACATAACACTGTAAAATGATGTTTTGGTCAACAACAAACTACATATGATGTGTTCCTAGAAGAGTATTTTATCTAATGACATCATAATCACCTTAGTTTATGTAAATAAACTCTATGATGTTCACACAATGACCAAAATATAGATCCATCTTTAAGGTATGACAAACTATTCAAGAAAAAAGATTCCAAAAATAGGCATTTCTTTTTTTAATTTTCATTAATATAAAGAGAACAGATTTCATGTATTTCATAGATACAACTCTAAGATGAAAACCATACTTCCCATCCTCCCTCTTCTTTCACTCAGTCAACCGTTCTTAATGAATGATTTGGAGTCAACTGAATATTCATAAGGTGAGTATGTACTCATCTTATATACAAAATTAATTTGATATGGATCATAGATCTATATGTAAAAATTTAAAAATCTTCTGATGACATATCTCCAGAAACTTGAGATAAGCATAGATCTTTAAATGGGATACAGAAACACTAACCATAAAAAGAAAATATTTATAAATATATGATAAGCATAACAATGAACCCCTCAAAGATGGCTATGCTTTAATTCCTCCAGAACTTATGAATACGTTAGGTCACAATGCAAAAAGGAATTAAGGCTTTGAAGATAAAGGAAGGTAACATAAGCAAAGGAATGTAGTCAAGAAGTTAAAAAACACAAGGAAATCAGTTCCCTCCAGGGTCCCCAGAAAGGACACTGCCCTGCTGACACCAGGGCTTTATACCAGTGAGATCTATTTCAGACTTCTGATGCACAGACTATTTAGAAATTTGTGGGTCTTCTTGGCTGCTACTTTTGTCATAATTGGTTTAAATAGCCATTGAAAACAAATGCATATGACTTTACAGAAATTGAGAACATCTGTTCAAGGAAAGACCATTAGAGATTGAAAATGCAAGACAGACTGGAAGAAGATATTTACTATACACAGTTATATGTTCTACAATAGGTTTTTACACAGAACATAATGGGAATACCTACAAATCTATAATAAAAGACAGACAACATGATTATTTAAATAGACAAAATATTTGAACAGATATATCACAAAAAAGAAGGAATCAAATTGAACAATAAAAATTCAAATGAGGAGCAGGCATAACATAAAGTAGTTAAGTCATAACTTGAGATACCCATATCCCATATCAGAGTGCCTAGTTGAAGTTCCTGGTATTCCACTTCCAATCCAGTTCCCTACTAATGCACATCCTGGAAGGCAGCAAGTAATGGTTCAAGTACTTGGGTCTCTGCTATTCATATGGAAGACCTGGATTGAATGCCAGGCTTCTGGCTTTGCCTGGTGCAGCCCCAGTTATTGTGAGCATTTGGGGAGTGAAGTAATAAATGGAAGATCTCTCTCCTTCTGTCTCTATTCTTTCAAATATTATCATCCATTATCATCATCATCATCATTATTGTTATCATTATTCATCAAGGGAAAATAAAATAAAGCCATATGAGACAATCCTATAGATCCACAGAAAACATCTAAAAGTATTTAACTGTATAAAATTTAAAAGACTGAGTCAGCAAAAGAGGTTGGAATCCAAAACACAAGTGAGAGGGTTGGTATTTGATAGAACTGATACTTTTTTGATTGTAATAAGCTAGAAGTCAGAGAATATTTGTTCAGATGAATGTAGGTTGATGTTTTTATGGTGAACAATGGAAGTATAACTGGCAAAGCATCCTACTGAATGGGGAAAAGTTGGGAGCATTTCCACTGAGATCTGGTACCAGACAGGGATGCCCACTCTCACCACTGCTATTCAATATAGTTCTGGAAGTTTTAGCCAGAGCTATTAGGCAAGAAAAAGAAATTAAAGGGATACAAACTGGGGAAGAAGAAGTCAAACTATCCCTCTTTGCAGATGATATGATTCTTTATTTAGGGGACCCAAAGAACTCTACTAAGAGATTATTGAAACTCATAGAAGAGTTTGGCAAAGTAGCAGGATATAAAATCAATGCACAAAAATCAACAGCCTTTGTATATACAGGCAATGCCACAGCTGAGAAAGAACTTCTAAGATCAATCCCATTCACAATAGCTACAAAAACAATCAAATACCCTGGAATAAACTTAACCAAGGATGTCAAAGATCTCTACAATGAGATCTCAGGCAGTCTTCTGCTGCTTTCCAAGGCACATTAGCAGGGAGCTGGACTAGAAGTGGAGCAGCTAGGGCTTGAAACCCATCTGGGATGCCATTGTTGCAGCCTGACACTTAAACTGCTACACCACAACACCAGCCCCCAAACTCTCTTTTCTGTGCACTGCCCACACCCTCCCACTTCCATGTACCAACCAGCCCCCACACCTTCCATGTAACAGAACTCCATGTTCCATAATATTGTAAACTTAGAACCAGTGTCAAATGGAAATATCCAATATGGCTGCAACCTGTGCCCCAACAATGACACTTAGGTTATTATAATAAAATTACCATGGCCAATATGCCCACTCCTACCATGTACCTGTCACCGAGACACTTCCTAGATTTCAAAAAAACAGCATGAAAATGGGCAGTCCTCAAGCCCCACTCCAAACTCTGCCCCTTTTGAATATTAAACTAAGCCCAGCCCTATACACCACTTCCTATGTATCCAGAGACTATAATAGGATGCCCTGAATCTTGTTGATTATAGCTCATTCTCTCTCTTGAGCTTGCCCACATTTATTCCTTAAGTGTGTACTTTTCTCTTGCTTTGAATAAATCTTGCTTCTCTGTTCACCTTTATCAAGTTCTCCTCAGTCATTCTTTCTGTCTCCCTTACTCCCTCCCTTTCAAATGAATATATAATTTTTGAAACACTTCTTCCCTTCTCACTATAAAGTTAGGGGAAAATACCTAAAGAATGTTCACAAACTCTTCCAAGGTGTATTGACTCTTTAGAGGTGCTGAGACTTGACAGAGAATCTTAGTTTTCAGCATCTTTTAAATGTATGCTGCTACAGCTTAGGAATCTGTGTATTTGGAATACACAACTTAAAAGGCTGCTGATTGGAAAGATTCTTTTTGGAGACACAAAAGTGACATCAATCATTTGAAATATAATTAGAGTTGCTAACTTATTCTTACGTATTGTGTTGAGGGCAAAAATGAAATGCTTCCTCTTTGTTCATAATTTTAAATTTAGGCGCCGGCACACCGGGTTCTAGTCCCGGTTGGGGCGCCGGATTCTGTCCCGGTTGCCCCTCTTCCAGGCCAGCTCTCTGCTATGGCCAGGGAGTGCAGTGGAGGATGGCCCAGGTGCTTGGGCCCTGCACCCCATGGGAGACCAGGAAAAGCACCTGGCTCCTGGCTCCTGCCAGGATCAGCGCGGTGCGCCGGCTGCAGCGGCGGCCATTGGAGGGTGAACCAACGGCAAAGGAAGACCTTTCTCTCTGTCTCTCTCTCTCACTGTCCACTCTGCCTGTCAAAAAAAAAAAAAAAAAAAAAATTTTAAATTTAGCAAGTACCAAAGATAAATGCCTTTAAAGGAATAGCCTTCATGCAATGTACAATTAAAATTCAAAACATTTTGAACAGAAAGAAGTTTGGAACTCAGTGTGGCAATTTAGGTGAAACAATACAAAAGCTTAAGTCATTTTTCTACACCTTGACCATGTCAACTCGTAAATTTGTTTTCAGTGCAGTCCTGAATTGACACAGTAAGATTTTGAATAGCAACATGGACCAAGACTTATCCTGAAGCACATAAATCTTCGTGATACATATGCTCACAACAATAGCATTCAGAAGAAAAGGGAACAGTGAAAGTTCTGAGAAACCGGGCAGGAATACTTCCTAACGTTCAGTGGTTTGGATGAATTGCTAAATTCTAAGTTGCAAAAGTGTATGTAGTTTGCATAAAAAATAATTTTATTCACTATGCAGACAAAAAGTCCCTTTGAACCTGCTCTATTTGAGGGTAATTTTGTGACTCAAAGAGTTTGTCATATTTCCCCAGGGATGCTTTCATCATTTCTCCCTTTTACCCTGTAAAGACCTCAAACTTTTCAGTTATGTGTCACAATGTACATATGTGCTAGGTACATTCAGAACGTACATTTCTTGCTAAATAATTGGGAGTGGAGGAGCAGGTTTTTGTGAGTTGAATGATAGCTCTCCCAAACAGTTGAGAAAAAAAATTCAATTAAAACTCAATATTTCATAATAATATTCATGAAGGGATCAATGTCTCAAACCAAAATGTTATGGTTCTGAGCGATTCTCTCCATTGCATGGTTCAGCCAAAGGGCAATTAGCAATAGCTGAAATCTAGAAAAATTTAATGGAAAAAACAATTTTTTAAATAAAATAAGCTGAAGTCTTTACAAATAAACCACAGCCAGAAGTATCTGGATTTAGACACAGACACTATAATCTAAAGGGATATTTATTGGAGAGTAAACAACTTCAGCATGTTCTTACCTGAAGTAACTTCCAGCATCCTATGGGCCGCCCCTGGATGGAATGGCCTTTCTCTTCTATAACTGCCCTTTTTTTTTCATACTTGATTTACTCAGTCCCCGTATTTCAAAGAATCAAACAATTCTTTCCACCATCAAATCTTTATATTTATTAATTTAAATATATTTTAGTCTAGAAACATAAACTAATATAAAATGACATTAATCTATTTTAACTTGCTGCTACATATAACCTTTCCAGTCTGAAAGTTATTTCACTGAATAGAAAACTAGAAATAAAATCATAGAGTAGTGGGTGTTTAAAATTATAGAGAGGGGCCGGCACTGCAGCTCACTAGGCTAATCCTCTGCCTGGGGCGCCGGCACTCTGGGTTCTAGTCCCGGTCGTGGTGCCGGTTCTGTCCCGGTTGCCCCTCTTCCAGGCCAGCTCTCTGCTGTGGCCCAGGAAGGCAGTGGAGGATGGCCCAAGTACTTGGGCCCTGCACTCGCATGGGAGACCAGGAGGAAGCACCTGGCTCCTGGCTTCAGATCGGCACAGCACACTGGCTGTGGCGGCCATTTGCGGGGGTGAACCAATGGAAGGAAGACCTTTCTCTCTGTCTCTCTCTCTCTCTCACTGTCTAACTCTGCCTGTCAAAATAAATAAATAAAATAAAATAAAATTATAGAGTGGGTAAGTCTCTGAGTTTGTGTCCCACCTCTACTTCTGATTCTGGTTTCCTGATAGCATGCACCCTAGGAGGCAGCCAGTAATGCCTCAAGTACTTGGGTCCCTGACACGCACGTGGGAGACAAAGATGCAGTTCCTGACTACTGGCTTCAGCATGCTCCAGCCCTGGCTATTACATGCATTATAGTAATATATTCTCTCTCTCTCTCTCTCTCTCTCCTTCTCTCTCTTCCTTTCAAATAAATAAAATAAATAACTAAATAAATTTTTAGTAAAATAAAGTGATAGAGAATACGTTTACCTTCTTCAGCTTCCAGAAGTGGAGCAGTGCCTCTTTCTCATTGGCTTGTATTTCTTTTCTCAACTTATATTCTGAAAGACAGACTTTCTGGTTGTTATATTTTTTCTAAGCCACAGCTCCTTCTGTTCTCCTGTGACTCCAAAAGTTCATTTCCCCATTCCCCTTCTGTCTACATTCTGCTCGTTTTTCTATTAAAATCTAGATATATCTGAAAGTCTCTTAGAGCCTCCTCTTTTCTTCCTGGGAATTTGTAGCTATTGTTTCAAAGATTTCTCAAATCCCTCCCGAAACCATGCCATTTAAGCACTAAGATTCCTGATATGCAGTAAAACTATTTTATCACAGTTGCTTTTGCATTTTGCTTTTGAATTTTCATGAAGGCTAGAAAGACAGTTCTGAGTGTCTACAGTCTGCACCCCCTTAATTGTTTGGATGTCCAAGTTGTTCTCTGTCCAGAATGTCTTTCCTCCTCTTCTTATTTGGGCCAACTCTCCACCATCACCCAAAGAGACCTACTGTATAACCACTTTTTCTCTGAAGCCTTCCAGTCCTCCAACTCTGTTCTGCCAGTGCCTTTATTACAGGACTTAACATAGTTCACTAAGATTTCCTACACAGTGAGTTCGTGAAGGAAATCCTATTGACCTTGAAGTTCCCAGTGCCTTATATATATTCATTCATCCATTTACCTACTTATTGAAACATGCACTTGGCAATACTTTCCAAGAACATACTATAGGTATGTGCCAGCACTCTTTTGGGCTCCCAAAATCACCAGTGAATAACACAAGCAAGACCCCTCCTCTTGTGGAAGCTTTAATTTTAGTAGGATGAAGGCTGACAATCAGCAAGTAGGCAAATAAGTGGACAATTTCAGATGTTAGATGTTATCAATAAAATACATAAAACAGGTTGTGTATGAGTGTGATTGATGGGAAAAATATTGTAGATAGGGAGGTGAGACAAAACCTCTTTGGGTGGTAATATTTGAACTGTAATCTAAATAACGTGGAAAACCAGCATTAAAACCTTGACACAAATTCTATGGTACTTGAAATAAGCTTCACATGTCCAAAAAACCAAAAGAAGCCTATGTGAGTGGATCATGGCGTGAAATAAAGAGAGAGTTAGCAGAGGAATGGCCTTGGAGTGTATCAGAGTTTGGATTTTATTCTAGTCCAATTGTAAGTTGCTGGAGGGCTTTACAAACAGTAATTATAATTAACTTGCATTTAAAAATGGAATTGTTCTGTATTTGTTGAATGAATGCATAAATGACATTCCCTTCATTTCTACATCATCAAGTCTTTTTGCTAAATTTAAAATCTGGAGCTTCTATTTCACTGTCAGGAGAATTTGGAAGAGAAAGTTGATTCATTACTGATTTGCAGGTATCCCCCCCTCCCACAGTCAGCACTCACCTCATTATTTTGGTCTCCTATTATAGTCTGTTTGTGTATTGTTCCCTCTTCTCAAAATGGCCCTTCTCTTTCTGTTTTCCTGACCAATTCTTCATCATTCCCCAAAGCGACCAGCTAAGAAATCTACCTCTGAAAACAGAATAGATCATCTAAGTGGTGAATCATAGCCATTGGTCCATTCTTACTGAGTATGGTTAATATTTCAAAACTTCTACACAACAGGAATTTTGGATCTTTCTGCCTTTCTCTCAATCTCTCATATACCTATCCTTACCACCAGAGCAATACAGCCGACTTAGATGCTGATAAACTCCTGGGGTGAGTTCTCCCAAGGTTTAATTAGATTAATGGATTATGGAGGTGAAGCAGGCACTGGAATCCCATTGTTGTCCTGTGCTTTATCTAGGTCATATTCTCCAATCCAGCTTTCATGAGTTTAAAAAAGTTACATTTTGGCCCAATCTGCCTGAGCCTCATGTCTATGCCAAAATTGGTTCTGAATTCAAAGTAAAAAGAAAAGGGATTTCCAAAATCCCAGCAAAATGGTGTATGTTGAGGTTGGAAGATACTAGTTGAAAGTTTGAGGTCCTGGTCTTGGGAATCTTATTGCAACTCTACTGATAATTAGCTGTTAAACTTCAGCTTGCCACTCAAACCAAAAACTGTCAACTAATTCTACTATATCAGGCACCTGTGTAATATGATATAAAGTATGTGGTTTAATCTTTTTTTTTTTTTTTTGACAGGCAGATTGGATAGTGAGAGAGAGAGACAGAGAGAAAGGTCTTCCTTTGCCGTTGGTTCACCCTCCAATGACCGTCGTGGCCGGTGCACCATGCTGATCCAATGGCAGGAGCCAGGTGCTTCTCCTGTTCTCCCATGGGGTGCAGGGCCCAAGCACTTGGGCCATCCTCCACTGCAGTCCCAGGCCACAGCAGAGAGCTGGCCTGGAAGAGGGGCAACCGGGACAGAATCCAGCACCCCGACCGGGACTAGAACCCGGTGTGCTGGCGCTGCTAGGTGGAGGATTAGCCTAGTGAGCCGCGGCACCGGCCGGTTTAATCATTTTTTAAAAAATTCTAAGATATCAACAACTATTACCACTTTTTACAATGAAATACTGGGCACAGAGAGTAAGTCTGAGCAGTTAGATTTAAATACAGATACCCTGACCCAAAAATCTGACTCAGCCTATGCAAGTTTCCCTTCTACTCCCGTATAAAATGAACAGGTCAGACCAGACAACCTCAAAGGTTTCTTAAATACTTCTGACACTCCCATTCCTTCATTTGCCTTCCCAAAGACGAAATGTCCATCTTCAGTGCTCTGATTCTTACAAAGTTATCCCCTTGTCTCTGTCATTCCTCTATGGAATTTTGAAGCACCTCTTCCACACTGGTATTTATTTTTCTGAGTCATTCATGATGGCACACTATTTAGCTGGATGGTTGCCTTCTCCCTTAAAAAGAAAATAAAATTAATGTGATCTCATCAACTAGTCTGATCTATAACAGTTTCCTAAATATTCATTACTGAATATCTGTCTCTCAACAGAAACCAAGGAGCCCAAAACTTAAAACCAACATTTTGGCAAAATCTGTATCTCCACTATTCTCCACATTTACTTCTCTAAGTGTAACCTTCAACTGGAAGACTCTATCTAGCTTTTCACCAAAGATTTTGATTTTAAGTGTATATGTATGTATGTATTTGAGAGGCACAGGTTCAGATAGAGAAAGAGAGAGTCAGAGAAAGAGATAAAGAGAACTCTCATATGATTGTTCACAAGCCCAAATGACTACAATGACCAGTGGTGAAGCAGGCCAAAACCAAGAGCCAAAAACTCAACCCAAGTCTCCCACATGGACACAGAGCAGACTCATAGAATGACGAATGCCCTAAACAGCACTCTGGCCTCAGAATCCGCCAATGAGGCATTCCAAGCTGACCAAAAAGCCCATGAGAGTATTTCAGGCATGGAAAGCCAAGACACTGTGGCAAAAAATGACCTAAATGAAAGATCTCTATGAGTGAGATCCCAGCAGAAAGAAGGAGCCATCAAAGAAGGAGGTACCTTTCTCTAAAGGGAGGAGAGAACTTCCACTTTGATTATGGCCTTGTCTAAATAAGGTCAGAGTTTGTGAACTCAAGAGGCTTCCATAGCCTTGGAAGCTCATGGCAAGAGCCTCGGATGATTACTGACATCATAAATAAGAGTGTCTCGGATCTGGCTGAAAAGCCCATGAGAGTATTTCAGGCATGGAAAGCCAAGACACTCTGGCAAAAAGATCTCTGTGAGTGAGATCCCAGTGGAAAGAACAGGTCTTCAAAGAGGGAGGTGCCTTTCTCTGAAGGGAGGAGAGAATCTCCACTTTGACTATGACCGTGTCTAAACAAGATAAGAGTCGGAGAACTCAAGGGGCTTCCATAGCCTTGGAAACTCATAACTGGTGCATAGGGAGATTACTGATGCCATAAACAGGAGTGTCAATTGGTAAAGTCAACAACAGGAGTCACTGTGCACTTACTCCTCATGTAGGATCTCTGTCCTTAACGTGCTGTACACTGAGGCTTAATGCTATAACAAGTACTCAAACAGTATATTTCACTTTGTGTTTCTATGGGGGTACAAACGACTGAAATCTTTACTTAATGTACACTAAACTGATCTTCTGTAAAAAAAAAAAAAAAAAAAAAAGAAAGAAATTATCAATTCCCAACTTGACTCTCACTGGGATTAAACATGACAATAGGTCAGATCTGATTTCATCATCATTTAAAAAAAATCATCTATTATTTTTCACTTTATGTTTCTGTGTGGGAGCAAACTGTTGAAATACTTACTTAAGGTATACTAAGCTGATCTTCTGTATATTAAGATAATCGAAAATGAATCTTGATGTGAATGGAAGGGGAGAGGGAGTGGGAAAGGGGAGGGTTGTGGGTGGGAGGGACGGTATGGGGGGGAAGCCATTGTAACACATGAGTCGTACTTTGGAAATTTATATTCATTAAATAAAAGATAAAAAAAAATAAATAAATAAATAAATAAGAGTGTCAATTGTTAAATCAACAACAGGAGTCACTGTGCACTTGTTCCCCATGTAGGACCTCTGTCCTTAATGTGTTGTACTATGAGATTAATGGTAAAACTAGTCTTCAAACAGTATGTTATACTTCATGTGTCTATATGGATATAAACTGTTGAAATCTTTACTTAATATAGAGTTGATCTTCTGTATATAAAGGTAACTAAAAATGAATCTTAATGAAGAATGGGATGGGAGAGGGAGTAGGAGTTGGGATGGTTTGCAGGTAGGAGGGTGGATGGGGGAAGAACTGCTATAATGCAAAAGTTGTACTTATGAAATTTATATTTATTAAATTAAAGCTTTCTATAAGAAAAAGTTTCCCACATGAGTATCAGAAACCCAGTCATTTGACCTTCAACTCTGTTGTCTAGAGTCCAAATTAGGAGAAAGCTGGAGGCAAGAACCAGAGTCAGTTATCAAACCCAGGCACTCTGATATGGTATATTGGCACCTTAACCAGTGTTTTAACCACTAGGATAAATGCCTGTCTTCCATTCCAGACTTCAAAATCATGCAAAGCATGTTGGACTTGCCTTCCTATTACATAGTTTGCATCCACATGAGATCTATGCTGACTGTGTCCAATTGTAATTATTTGGAACCATAGTCACACACTCCTTACAAATTGTTTTTGTCTATTATTCACCCAACTTTTGTTATATGGTGAAGAAGGTTGATGAGTCTTAGCAGATTCTTAATCCCAACTCAGATATCAGCACAGCTCTGACTGTCCACCTTGGGTTTGCTGTGGGCCATGTATGGCCTTCACTTCAGAACTGCTATCACAATTCTCATCCTCCTGGCAACTGTAGCATAATCCGCCTATAATCTCATACCCATTGTTTCTGCTTTTTGTTTATGTGCTAGAGAGTGCATCTTATTGTTTGGAGGTCCCAAGTCATACAGCATAGTAAGAACCAGAGAACTGATGGCTATTTCTGTTGAGTTCTGATTGTGTTTGCTTTTATTTGTTTTGCCATATTTTCTCACTTTTAGCATTAGTTTATAGAGCACACAAATTACTCACAATCTTCTTCTTGACATCCTTCTGATGAAACCCTTATGCTGTATTGTCTCTAGTGTGTATAGTGGCTAATAAAAATAAGTAATACATGCTCACCAAACATGTTTACTGGAACAGTTAAGACAGCACTATTTGTAAGTGCCCCAAACTGGAAACTACCCAAAGCTTGTCAACAGCAGAACAGATAAATAGATTGTGGTGCATTTACACAACATAATACAATAAGATTGATCATGCTTAAGTGCATGCAAAAACATCAATGACTCTCACAAAAGAATAAAACTCCACACTTTCATTTCTGTAAAGTATAAGACAAGTGAAACTAAATCCATGTTGTTGGAAGTTAGGATAATGATTACACCCAGGGGTTGGGTACTGGCTATATTCCATTCTTGATCTGAATACCAATTCCATGAGAGTGGTAGGTCTGTGAAAATCTAATTTCAACTTTGGGCATATATGCATTTTTTTTGTATGTTTTGAACTTTAATTTTTAAAAAGATGAATAAACTAAAAATATAATAAGACATAAAAATGGAAAATACACTGAATAAAACTAACAGTTAATCTTTATTAAGGACTTGAGTTTGTGACAAGTGATATTTATGTCACTTTTATGTGCTAATTCATGTCATCTACAATAATGGAGTTAAATCTAGGATTCACACACAGAAGTGTTACTCTGTATTCTGAAGACAAAATATTGGTTCAAACTTATTCATTTCTAGGTGTTTTGTTTTATTTTCCCATTTTTTCCATCTTTGATTTTCACCGTTTTAATCCTCAGCTTTCTAATTTATAAAATGAAGACAATAATAGTAGCTACCTCAGAGGTTTGTGGTAAAGATTAAATGATCAAATCCTTTCAAGTGCTTGATTTAATACCTAACACATAGTAAGTGCTCAATTAATATTTACTAAATAATATTTTCTGGCTTATCTCCCTTGAAACGTATTTCTTTTATAAGCTGAAGTATTGCAAGATAATCTATAAGTCTTCTCATCTTTGTATATTAGAAACTAATAAGACTACAGTATGTGTACTCTGTACAGGGCTGAACAAAAGAATCTTACACTATTGAAGATGTCATCCTAGCAAGTGAATATAAGTATTAGATAATAGTAAGAGTAGGGATATAGACACATATTTTTTTTCTCACCGGGCCACCTTCTGGGCTCTCCCATCCCCTGAGAGTCTTTGGCATAGGTCAAAGGAATGTAATTAAAGAGAAGGGGGCCAGGAGAAACTTAAAGAGTTTGCACACGCATTACACACACGTGCATATACACATGCATTTGCATGTACATATAATCACGTGTGCACACACATGCACCATTCCCAACTACTTCTTAAACACTGTCACTTATATTTAAACAGGAATATAGGTTATTAAAAGTGTATGAACATGGAACATAAAATGTAGTTTTATTAAGCAGTTACCTGAATGAAGCTGTTTTTAAGTTTCTTTATTGACGACCCCACTTTAACCATTGAACAAATTGTATTTAAATTAACAGTAGTAAAAATGTAAAAATTCAAATTTAAACATGAAAATATGGAACAACAACAAAAAGAACAAGAAGTATCTTCATTACCAAACAGATTAACAAATTCGCAGATACTCGCATACTTTCTGAGGCATAGCAAAACACCTATGTCAGAAGTTGCATTCATTTTAGAGGTATCAATACATGCTCATTGCTGCGACTATTTGTAGCACTTATGGTATATACAAAGCACCATTAGACTACTATGGTTCACCTTTGAGAAACACAGATTTAAGGTTTATGCTACAATTTGCCAATTTATCATTACAGCTAACGCAGTGAAAATTACTCATTTCATATTTTTTTTCTGAAACTCAATAAGGAAGTTATCATTTAAACACCTGGAATAAGCACCAGGTTTTCTTCCTTATATTAGTAAATTTTAAAATCCAAATATTTTGTATCATGGAAAATTTACCTAGCTGTACAAAGGCTCCCAAATACAGTACAGTCATAAAGGGTCTTCTTTGTAGATCCC